>NC_133503.1:28630000-38630000 GCF_049354715.1 Callithrix jacchus | reverse complement strand
AGATTTGGTAATGGGAAGATAAGAGAGTTCTCATCAGATTTATTTTGCAGCTGGGGGGAGACGGGAGAAGAGATTTGAGGAGACAAGACAAAGCATGAAATAGTTATTTTGGAGAGCAGACAGTGAACACATTAAGGAAGTTTAATAGAATTTCCATAGTGCCCATTTGGGATTCATGGCCCTAAATTTAAAGTGCGACCATTCAGCACAGTTTAGCATTTTCCTCCAGCAACATTCAGCCATTCAGGTAAGGCATGGAGTGGGTAGATGGTTGAGTTTAACCTGGGTTGCCATTTTCCCAGGTAAGTGCAGCAGAGGGAGAGTGGGACATAGCCAAGAGGGTATTTATAAGGAGAATAAATATAAATGATGGACTGTGTAAGCAAAGCTGGGTAGGAAGGGAAAAGGCCATGGAAGCATAATGGATAATGAACAACTTTCTGAGTGACAGGGTTGAAGAAGTGCTGAGTGAGAGTATCAGATAGAAGTGACTTGGAAGAATATGAGGTGTAGTGGTGGTGAGATTGACATTTCGAAGGTATGCAGCTTGTAGTGTTGAAAAGACCTAGGACATGACCATGGACCAGGTGGCTGAGGTGGGGTAACCATAAAATTGTGAGGAGAGAGGAGGCCATGGTATTGGATGGGTCATCTACATTCTTGTTGAAGTCACCTTGAATGGTACAGCAGTGGTGGAGAGGAAGACAGGGAGCCACCGACAATGAGGGATAGTGCCCAGGATACTAGTAGATTTCAGCAACAATGAGGGGGAGTCCGGTGGGAAAGCATGATGCCATAAGCTTCAAGGACCAGGGTTTGTGAAGGATGAAGGAGGGTAAATGGTTTGGCAGTGAGCTGAATGAATGGATGGAAGCATGGACGGATGGAAACATATGCTTTTATTTGGTAGCTTTCAGTGAAATTTAAAAATCTCTAACTGCTGGACTCAGCCCTACCCATTAAAGCTCCATCTTTTTAAGAAACAGAGACTGACAAACCACTGCCACATCCAGTTTACTGCCTTTTTCTGTGCTTTCACAGCATAGCTGTGCCCATTCATCTGCACCACACTCATCTGTTTACACATTGTCTGACTGCTTTTGTGCTACAGTGGCAGAGCTGAGTGGTTGTAACAAAGATAACCCCACAGTGAAACCCTAAAATATTTATTATCTGGCCCTTTATAGAAAGAGTTTGTGGACTCCTGATTTAGAACAAAAAGTTTGAGTCTCAGACTTTAGCGTGCATCACAACCACCTGGAGGACTTATAAAAACACAGATTGCCGGAGTCCGTCACTAGGGTTTCTGATTCAGTGGGTCTGGGTTGGGGCACAAGAATGTGCACTTGTAATAAGTTTGCAGGTGATGCTGATGCTGCTGGGAGAGGACTGCACTTGGAGAGCCGTTGCTTTCAATAGTTAAGGTACTGACCAGATTCCTCCTTTCCTTAATCTTTGCTGAACCAAATGTCAGCCCCCAACTTCAGCTGCCCGTCACCTGAGATGATTTGCTAGCTTGTCATCATCCTTTTTACACCTGGTGCCTGCCTATGGTAGTGATTCTTTGGCTGAGGCTTGATCAGCACCATATGCATTGGAACAGTTGCTCCTCCTGGCTCTGTGCTTTGCTCTGAGCTTTCTACCTGGTCTTTCCCAGGTTGTCTGGTAGGCTGGGACTTACATAAAGCTGATGTGTTAGGGAGGGCAACAGTAGATAGAGATCACCTAAACCTGAGGGGGACTGAGCGGCTAAACACTGTTGTTTGAAGAAGAATTTTTTCCCCTTGTGTATATCTGCTGTAAGGTGCTTGAGTGATGTAGGCGTTTGTCTTGGCAGACCGAGTTGGGGGTGCTAGTCAGCATGTGATCACAGATGAGGTTTGGGAGTCTGACCCCATATGGTAGCAGTGTCAATCTGGCAGCAGGTAAAAGGACACCTGGGAGAAAAACAGGTCAGTGCTCAGCTGAAGCAAGTCTTTTGTCCCTGCCCTTAAGCAGAAAGACCTCTGAAGGATATTTCCTTCCTTCTTTTTTTTTCTAAAGGATATTTCTAAAGTATCTAGAAGATGCTGGGACAGTAACTCCTTCCGAGATTTCTCTTTCTTCTCCTGCTTCATGTCTAAGGTTGCTTTCTCTTTCTTTGATTTGTCTCCCAGCGGTGTGTAGCTCAGCGGTTACCATACTTAGCTGTGTCCTCTAGTGAAGTGGATGCACCCAGATTCGTTTACAAGTGGGCGTGTCTGTGGACTGCTTAGACCTGTCTCTCAGGTGTCAGGTTTTGCCTGCCTCTGGTGGTGCTCCTCACCCATCCAGGCTGGCAGCACAGGGCATGTGTGCACTCAGGGCTCTGCGCTGCCCCTGCCTGCTGCAGCTGTGCCCATGCTGTCTCATTTTCCATCCTGACTTCTCTGATTGTGTCTTCTCATTGTCTTTTTTTCTGTTTTCTATCTTGTTTCCCCTGCCTTCTTCCAACCCTTGTCCCCTGTCAAGACATGCCTCGTCAGTCCACCGTGAGTTCTTGGCCTCTTGCCAAACATCCCATTGTGGGCAGTTGGCACCCTGTGACCATTTTACAGATCTGCCAGTGAGCGAACATGAGAATGAGTGAGGTTTTGGGTTTTTAATTTGGAAGTCATGGTAGAGACAGTGAGAAGATGGCCTTTGCCTTCACTGTTTTTGATTGATAGTAGAGCTTGAAGTTGGTGGTGGTCTCCAGGAGCTGGATGTTGTAGATTTAGCACAAGGGAGAAGTATGTGACCAAGGCAGGTCACATTCAGGGTCAGAAACCATGACGCCCAGCAGAGGGTCTCTGAGGACTCAGCTCTCACAGAATATCAGGAACAGAAGGGAACCTAAATCTGCCTTGTCTGCCTCTGAAGCGTGGATTGGAGGGCAGGAGATGAGCCAGCACGGCTACGTTTATTCAGATTAAAGTACCTGTACACGTCCATACTACAGTGTCCCTCTCCTCTGCGCTCCATTTCACCTATTTTGTTTTAGTCTTTAAGGCAAGAGTTCACTTGAAGAAAGTGTTGTATGGCTAAAGTAAAAGTGGGAGTGGGGGTAGGAGTAGAGGTAGGGGTGGAGGGATGCACTGGTATTACCCAAATCCTCATCTTACAGATGGGAAAATAGAGGGTCAGAGAGGAGAAAACTCTTTTCTATACTCGAAGGCGGGACAAATAGGAAGGAAAGAGAGAGAGAGAGAAACTAATTTAGAGAAGGAGATCTGGAGACATAAAGTTCCTAAGAAAAGAAAAAAGTCTGTACAGAGAGCGTCACAAAATGCATTACCTCAGGAGTCTATTTGAGAGACTGTGTCATATCAGGAAAGTTCTAGGGACCGGAGCCTCTTTCCTTGGTAAGAGGATGAGAATGAAACACCAGCCCCTCAGTCTGACTCCCAGAGGAAAGAACCTCAGGCTGATGAGCAATAACTCCAACAATGTCATTTCCCCAGCCGTGCTCAGCCCCACAGGAAATCTCAGAGTTTGTCATCAGGACAAGGGCCCACAAGAATGTCGCTGCACCCAGAGCTTTGTGGTTTGATGCCACTAGAGACTTTCCTGGTGAAAGCATTCTAAGGGAAGTTGCTTGGCCAGACAGAAAGATGCTGCAGTGAGGCCAGCACATGCCTTCCCAGGACTGCTGGTGGTAAGTGTGGATTTCAGATGCCTCCTGGATCTCATACAGTGGTCATTGTCCCCGTGTAGCTCCTGGCAGCCCTAGTCTGACATGGGATAGAGCAGTTCCTCAAGGATTTCAGAGTCCAGGACATGGGAAATTGGGGCGATTTGTTTTTCAGTGTTGCAAGTTGACCTGATAAATCATAAAAACCTAACTGTTAGGGCCTGTTCTGTTTGTGGAAGCAAGGCCAGATCCAGATCCCCCATTGGGATCTGTGAAGTTACAAATCAGTATTTTTTAATTGTGTAAATTTATGAGGTAAAATTATTGTTATGATTTATAAATATAATGTGGGCTGGCTGCAGTGGCTTATGCCTGTAATCCCATCACTTTGGGAGGCTGAGGTGGGCAGATCATTTGAGGCCAGGAGTTCAAGACCAGCCTGGCCAACATGGTAAAATCCCATCTCTACAAAAAATACAAAAATTAGCCGGATGTGGTGGTACTTGCTAGGAGGCTGAGATGGGAGAATTGCTTAAACTTGGGAGGTGGATTTTACAAGTGAGCCCAGATTGCACCACTGCACTCTAGCCTGAGTGACAGAGCAAGACCTTGTCTCACAATAAATAAATAAATAAAATGTAGCATAACTAAGTCAAGCTAGTTAACATATTCATCACCTTAAATACTTGACGTTGTTTGTAGTGATAGGTTGGAGTTTTAAATCTGTATATATCCGGGGCAGGGGTGAGAGGGCAATGCCGAAAGCTGACCACCTTGAAGGAAAATGGTCAATTTCTGCCTTTGGTTCCTCTGGTGGGCGTTTCTTGATTATTCAAGTTGGGAGGAAAAACTAAGAAGTGTGTGTATGTCAGTAAGGCGTCGTTTCCCACACTAAAGCACTTTATTCAACAAGCGTTGAGTTCCTATGATGTACCATCCATTTTTCTAGACAGCAGGACTGTATCAGGTGACAGAACAAAGTCCGGCCCTTGTGGACCTTTCCTTCTCATAAGGGACAGCAGACAGACAGTCACTGCTTCCTGTGGTGGAGAGAGCTCTGGAGAAGACTCAAGGTGAGGAGTGTCTGGCAGTGTGAACTCGAGAAGGCCTTGCAGATAAGGTGACATTTGAGAAAGGCCTGAAGGAAGTGAGGGAGTGAGTAATGTGAATATCTGGGGAAGAGAACCTTTACACACAGTACAGCAAAGGCAGAGGCCAGGCAGGAACATACCTGGTGGATTGGAGGAGCAGCACGGGAGGCTGGTGTGGCTGGAGCTGCAGGAGTGACGGGGAAGAGCTGTTAGAGGTGAGGTCGGAGACTTAGCTGAAACCAAGACCATGCATGCATGGCTTTTTGGAAGTCGAAAAATACTATGGTGTGAATATTTGTTTCTCCCTAAAGTCATAGTTGAAATCCTAACTCCTGAGGTGATGGTGTTAGGAGGTCGGGCCATTTGGGAGGTGAGCAGGTCATGAGGCTGGATCCCTTTAAATGGCATTAGTGCCCTTACCGAAGAGCACAGCGCCACACTGGAAATGAAGGATGCCCCTGCTGTGGTGTGTGTATGGTTTGTTTGCCCCCTGCCAGATCTCATGTTGAAATTCGGACCCTCAGGATACCCCCCCAAAAAAGTTTGATACCCAGTGTTGAAGGTGGGGCCTCGTGGGAGGTGTTTGGATTGTGGGGGCGGGTTTCTCATGTACAGCTTGGTGCCGTTCTCATGGGAGTGAGTGAGTTCTCACGCTTAGTTCCTGACTGGCTGTTGCAAAGAGCTTGGCACCTCCTCTCTCGTTTCCTCTCTGGCCACATGATTTCTGCACAGGCAGCTCCCCTTTGCCTTCTACCACAAGCAGCCAGAAACCCTCTCCAGAAGCAGATGTTGTGCCATGCTTGTATAGCCCACAGGACTGTGGGCCAAATTTCTTTTCTTCATAAAGTACCCAACCTCAGGTTTTCCTTTAGAGCAACACAAACAGACTAAGACACCCCTGGAGACAAGAAGCTCTCCCGAGGTTCTTCTGGACTCAGGGGACCGATCTCGCCATGGCTCTGACCACACTGAATTGCAGAGGCCTGGGCAACTGTCTCTGAAATTTTATAAGCTAGGATCATACTTATCCCCAAATAATTGTGGTAGAATTGACCTCTGGGGACATCCCTCATTTCAGGTATTGTGTTGGTTTTCTACTTGCATAACAGATTATCACAAATTGATGGCTTCAAACAGCAGAAATGTATTCTCTCACAGTTCTGAAGGCCAGAAGCCCAACAAATGCAAGGTGCTGCAGGCTACGCTCCCTGTGAATGGTCGAGGGGAGAGCCCACCCCTGCCTCTTCCAGCTTCTGGTGGCTGCCCACAGACCCTGGCATTCATTCCTTCACTTGTAGTTGTGTTCCCCATCTCCATCTCCGTCAGCACAGTGTTTTCCCTCTGCATGCGGCCCTGTCTTCACATGGCCTTGTTTGGACACTCATGATTGGATTCAGGGCCCACCCTAATGCAATATGACCTCATCTTAATTTAGTTACATATGCAAAGATCCTCTTTCCAAATTACCAGAGATTAGAACCTCAGCATATCTTTTTGTCAAATTCAGTTTAACCCACAACAGGTGCCTTGGTCTGAGTTTGATTATGATGAGAGTCTTCTAGGTTTAAATATGTTTGAGGACTGAGACAGGAATTATTGAAATACAGTTAGAAAGGTCCACTATGTTAGGGATGTCAGGAATTTTTTTTTTAAAGACATGTCTATTGTGTTTATATAAACTAATTAAAGATTTATAGATGAAGCCGGCACAGTGGCACATGCCTCTAAGGCAAGAGGATTGCTTGAGCCCAGGAATTTGAGGCCAGCCTGGGCAACATAACAGGACCACATCTCTAGAAACAAAAACATAGATAGATATGTTAATTTGCATAATTGTTTGGAAACCTGAAGACTTGAGGATATGCAGTGGTAAAATTCATGAAAGTGTTAGAGATCTTAAAGAATAAGAAATTTTTAAAGCTGAGAGTCACAGCCTGAGTTTGGGCTGGGTGGGAGGGCAGAATAGCTCTTGCTGATGTTCCATGTTTATGGTTTTGCCAGCTGTGGCAGCAAGTTGGCAGAGACTGAATGCAACAGACCAGAGTCCCTGGGCCCTGGCTGACTTTTGCAGGAGAAGCAGGCTTATTCCACTTGCCTTTCCCCTGCATTCCCATGGGGTCCACAGGGTGCCCAGGTAGTGTGTGGCACTGAGCTGTTGCTCCCCTCTGTGCAACACCCAGTGAACATACATTCTTTAGCATCTTTCAGGGCTTACTAGTATTTGCCTTTTTTCAGCTCACCAGTTAAAAGTCTTAAGAGTTGTTTATCTGTAGGGCGACGTGGCTCACACCTGTAGTCCCAGCACTTTGGGAGGCTGAGGTGGGTGGGCGAGGAGGTCAGGAGTTTGAGACCAGCCTGGCGAACATAATGATACCTTGTCTCTACTAAAAATACAAAAAATTAGCCAGGCATGGTGGTGTGCACCTGTAATCCCAGCTGCTTGGGAGATTGAGTCAGGAGAATCGTGTGAACCCGGGAGGCAGAGGTTGCAATGAGCTGATACTGCACCATCGCACTCCAGCCCGGGTGACAGTGCGAGACTCCATCTCAAAAAAAAAAAAAAGAGTTGTTTATCAAAGGAAGTTTAAGTTCCCACTTCGACATCACAGTGATAGGACTATATGTGGCTTAGCATGTAATTAAAATTCCTTAGCAATAATTACATTTGTGGGCATTGAGTTGAATTATCACGGTCACCATGAATTGGAGTTTTACTCGTTTCCCGGGCTGGAGTACGATAGCATGATCTCAGCTCACTGCAGCCTCCACCTCCCAGGTTCAAGTGATTCTCCTGCCTCAGCCTCCTGAGTGCTGGGATTACAGGTGCTCTCCATCACACCTGGCTAATGTTTTGCAGAGATAGGGAGTTTCGCCATGTTGGCCAGACTGGTCTTGAACTCTTGGCCTCAGGTGATCCACTCGCCTCGGCCTCCCAAAGTGCTGACATTACAGGTGGGAGCCACGGTGTCTGGCCACCAGGAGTTCTTAGGGAGCTCCTGTTGTGTGTCACAATGAACTGTGTGCAACTTAGACAGATGGGAGAGGAATAAAGAGGGCTCTTTGTAGCCTTAAGGAAATTTGAAGCAAGGAGAGAGGACACATAGGAAACAGAGGTTCACAGAAGAACTGATGAAGATTTGTGTATGCCACATTTGGCTTCTGTAGGAAAAAGCCTCTAAATGTATCATTTAATAAATGGCCAGGTGTGGTGGCTCACGCCTATAGTCCCAGCACTTTGGGAGACCAAGGAGGGAGGATTGCTTGAGTCTAGGAGTTTGAGATCAGCCTGGGCAATACAGTGAGACCTCATTTCTACAAAAAATAAAAAATTAGCTGGGCACGGTGGTGCACACCTGTAGTCCCAGTGCACCTAGAGTCCCAGCTATTTGGGCTAAGGTGGGAGGTAGAGGCTTCAGTGAGCCATGATTGTACCATTGTGCTCTGAGCTGAGACCTTGTCTCAAAAATAAATAAATAAAGCATACAAACAAACAAACAACTAATTGGACAGAGAGCTCACCTAGCCTCTGCCTCAACCTCTCCCTGCTTCCCTGAGTCCTGTGGGCACTTTAGGGTGGAACAGAATCAACAGGTGCTTGGGTGAAGGGGGTTGAGGTGAGAGAAGGGCCTTGGCTGCACCTGGACTGCCCGGGTGACTGCATTACTGGTTCCAGTGTGGCTCAGTCACCTGTGTCCTGGGAGGTGTGATAATTCTGAGTATTCCCTCAGGACATGAATAGTACTCCTCAAAAAGGGAGGCTTCATTTCATGTCTGTTAACTGGGAATACAGCCACAACTATGTCCTCAGGGCAAGGACCAGTGGTAAAATTGCCATATTTCTGGGATGAGCACAGGGCAAATAATGTACAGACATCATTTCCTTTGACTAATCTTTGTAATCCTGGCTCCTGAAAGTAGTGAAAGTTCATTGTCTAAGCTGAGATTTTAAATTTAGGACCCAGATGGGTTAGAAGGTAAGCCTCCAAAAGGTCTGCTTTCCTCGGTGTGTGAGTGTCCTGGATTCCTGGCAGGCAGCAGTCTCATTAGAAAAGCAGATTGCCTCCTGACTCACCCACTCAGTGTGACATGAGACAGCCCCACAGCCCTCACAGTAGCCCATATTCCTGTTGGATGGGGTAGAGCATGCACCGTCCATTTAATAGCTGTGGTGGCTACAGAAGCCTGGCCCAGACCGTGGAAAACCTTGAGAGGAGATAGTCTGTTACGGGACAGGAGCTTTGTCCTGGAATTTCCTGGCCTTTGTCTGTCTGGGATAACTTCATGTACCAAGACGCCTGTTTTTTAGCATCTGCTTCCTTCTGGGGGAAGAGTGCTACTGCCTGTCTTCCACATAATGCTTTTGCTTCCTGTACCAAAGCCATCTCCTCCCTGCTGCCTATGGGTTCGGGGAGGTGCGGGGTGCACTGTGGCCAGGTGTGTGTACCTGGCTCCCATTATGCTCCTGGAAGTTACCGGTCACAAAGGAAAAGCCTAACCACTGGACATAAAAGCTGCGTCTTCCAGCTCGGCCCATTCACTCTGGTCCTAACCTTTGTCTGTCTCTCATATTGCAGCAGAAAAAGTCCTACCTGGAGCGGAGCGTTAAGGAAGCTGAGGACAACATCAGGGAGATGCTGATGGCACGAAGGGCCCAGTAGGGAGCCTCTCTTGGGAAGCTCTTCCTCTTGCTCCTCCCATTCCTGGTGGGGGCAGAGGAGTCTCTGCAGGGAAACAGCTCCTCCTCTGCCCCATGGACGCCTCATCTGGATGACCTGGCAACGTCACATTTTCTGCATCACCCTGAGCCCCTTTTGCTTCCCAGCCCTGGAGTTTTTAGCCTGGTTTTATCTCCCACCTCGGCCCAAGACACTCTTCCCTCTCAGGGTGTGTGATAAACTACCAGGAGAGGGAAGATGGGAGCCAGGGCAGATAGGAAGCTCTGCCTGAGCTTTCCACTAGGCATGCCAGCCAGACCAATAAAGTGTCCACTCTGCTAAGCCTGCTTTTCTTGAGCCGAGGGATGGAACAGAGGGTTAGAGAGGCAGTGGCCGTCTCCACCTCAGCTCCTGCTCCCTCTGCGTTGGAGCCCTTCCTTCCTTGGGGGATGGGCTCTTGCCCTCTTCTCTTTTCCCTTCCTGTACCTTTGACTAACCCCTCAGCTTCCGGGCCTGCATGTAGTAGACAGAAGAGGAAGAAAGAACACTGACCTTCACAGCTGAATAAGTGAACAGGATAGCAGTCCCTGGATGGCAGTCTGCCTCAAGATTCCTTTTCCTGCCTTCTCCCATACATTCCAAAAGGAAGTTCAACAGTCAGCAGCACCTCTAAGACTATCATCTCCTTCAGGCCAATATCATAAGATGGACACTGTAATCCTGAGGCCTCCTAGAGGCTGAGGGCAGCAGTATGCTCCAGCTGGCTGGTCCCAGCCCAGGTGGGCCAGTTATTCAATTTTTAAGAATTTTGTTGCAAGCCAGTTGTTAAACACAGCCATTATAATTATGTAAATGTGCAAATTAGGTTAAAAACAAGGACAATAAATATTCAAAACTCATCCCTAATTATATTACTACATTTGACCATGATTGTGCTCTATCTATGCACTGACTGTGATCTGTGGGGCTGGACCTATTGTGTCTGGGTGGCAGAAATCCCACGTGATGGCAGGTCCTGTGCTGCTCTTCCCAGCTCCAGTCAGTGACATCACATTGGTAACTTGAAATCAGCCATGGCACGGTGGGAACACTTACACCACAGAAATAAAGACATAGGACATGCTACAAAACATGGCTGGGTTTTCTTTTTTTCAAGAGAGGTTGGTAAACATTTATCAGCACATCCACTGCTTCAGAGGGAAGGCAGAGTCAGCAGGGAGCTGTCAGCTGCAGCCTCTCTAGCCAGCTGGGTTGGGTGGATCAGCTGAAGGAGGAAAATCAGGCTTGCTGCTGTGGCAACCCATCGCCACCCTGTGGCCAAAGATGAGATGAATGGTATGGTTGACTAGTTAGGGTGAGGGGTGGGAGAGGACAGTGAGAAAAGAAAACCTCTGGTATGGCCCCATGTGATTGTAGGATCCTGGGTTTCCAGGGGGCAGGCCTGGAAGCCACTCCAGGGGCATCCCCTCATACCAAAAGGCCCTTTCCTAGGCGCTGGGTAAAGGCAGGTGTAAGTTGTGGCAAATACTCCTCCCTGAGCCTATCTTTGAGTGGGACTAGGGGGAAAGTGCTAGCTGGACCAGGAGCCCATCACCCGGCTGAGGACACCTGGCCGCAGAACCGTCCTTCCTTGTAGCACCTGCACTGTTTGCATCACCGCCAGAATAAAAAGTTAGACTGGCTGCTGGTCATATACTGGATGGTGACCACTAGCTGAGATGCCCACATTTTATAAGCCTTAGTGAGCAGGTGAGTAGTGAGAAATAGTAACAGTCCAGGAGACAGAAGCACAGACTCAAGGGTGCTTAGCTTAGACCTGGAATCATTTAGACAGTTGAGCTTTGGACAAATTTATTGAAACATACAGGGTGTTAGCAGAGAAATCATTCCATGGTGTATTATATTTGGCCACTACCTTGAATGTATAATTTAAAATTATAAATACATATTTCACCACTAAGCCTTTGGCCAAAAAAAAAAAGTCATTTAGCACATCTTTAAAGATCAGTAAGAAATGGATTTTGGACATTAAAAAGACCAAGAATTAAACAGCAGCAACCCCCACTAATCTAGAACCCCAGAGTGCTGAAGGTAGAGGTGTCTGTGCAGAGCTAGTCATGTGTTACAGCAATCAGAAGAGACGGGGGCAGGCACACCTATCAGAGGTGGTGGTAGAGCTGGCAGGACCGGATGGCTGGGTTGGTCAGGTGAGCATGTCCCAGAGACAGCAGCAACAGAGAGCAGTCCAGCAGGCTGTGAGGCAGGTGGATGGTCCAAGCTCATCTCTTCTTTGGTCTTCTACCACATACACTGGAGGGAGAAGGGGCAAGAGGGTGAGAATGGACTGGTACAAACCCCAGGCCCTGCAAAGTTAGCCTCCCAGGACCACGGGAAGGCTACAGCAGGGGGGAAGCCATTGGGCAGGCTGGCGATATCTTTGTGCTCCTGCCATTGCTGCTGCTGAATGGAGGGAGGGTGGCTCAGCTCAGCTGCTTTCTCTCTCCATTCCAGACTCAGGACACTCTCACCCTCACAGGGACAAGTACTATGGAACTTGCAGAATGGCCAACCCTACTTAGATAACTTTATAACCAGGTAACATGCCTCCCCCTGCAGGTGACTGGGGGGCATTTCTTGAGATATAACTGAGCCATCACCCAAGAGTAACAGAGGAAAAGGAATTAAAATCTCCTTTAAAAGAGGGCTTTAAACCCTCAAAGAATAATCAAGAGCCCTGGTTCTTCACTCCTGGGCAATATATAATTTCAGAATTGCCCCTGACCTCTATACCTTGATAGAAAAGATGAAGGAAGGCAGGGATGAAAACCTGGCTGAGTGGTATGGGGCAGCTGGAGCCTGGGATGCTCACTTTTCTTCCAAATGGAGTTGGAAACCTGAGTCCTGTCAGGGCTAAGTGCTCTATCAAAAGATCTGAGTGCTAAGCAAATCCATAGGTCAAGAAGGACCCCAACTACCTGCTACTTATCAGCTAACTTGAGGTAGGCATTAGCTTCCCTTCCCATGAGGACATATTTTAAATGGCTGCCGGTCAATCTGTGGCCACTGGAAAAAAAAAAAATCTCCAACCAACCACTGTCATCAAACTCATAAGCAGTAAGCATTTTTCATTTTTCCAGAGTTCACAAATGCATGAATCTTATCAATTAAACTAGTCCTTTGGCGGTTTTCTTTTTCTTTTTGTGTTTTGCATCTGTTTTGAGACCTCTCTCTTGGCAGCCCCTCTCTCTGGAGCCTGGCGTCTTTGCTATTACAGAGCATGCTGGAAGCGTTAGTAGGAGATTTTCCAAGTCCGGCTGCACGGACACGTTCCTTTTCCTTTTCTTGTGGCAAAGGTTTAATCCTAGCCCACTTTCATTTGGCCCTCTTCAGCAACACAGGTCTGGGTCTGGATGACCCTTTACCAGGAAAGCCTGCTCAAAGGGAGAGGATGAATGACCCATTTATTCTGAGGCCTCCTAAGGTCCAGTACCTGATTTTGTCTTCACAGCAAACTTGAAGTAGATACTACTATCACTGCCTGTGGGGTTCGAGGCTTAGAGAGGTTAGGTCTCTTGTTGAAGCACATGTGACTAGGCAGAGGCAAGGGCAGGATCTGGACCCAGGCCTTTATGGCTCTAAAGCCTCTGGCAAGCCAGGCTTGCTCGGGCCTAACTGGGATAGAAAAGGGACCAGAAAGAGAACAGACGTAACTGGGGCTACAGCAAAGTCTTTTTTCACACCCAGCTAGAGCCTAACTTGCCCACTGAAGCCTGGGCACCCCAGACTCTGGGGTCACTGCAGCAGGAAAGCCCCAGGCAGACTGTCCCTTCCATCAGCCTGGATGGCCTGCTCACCACAGGATCCTGCATGGGCAACTCTGGACAGGGAAACCAGAATACAATGGCATGCAGGTCGCCTTGAATAACCTCTTCCCTGTGCTCTCCCTGTCACAGGATTGGCTTGCCTGCTCCTGGGACAGGAAGCCCCCTCCCCTGCCAGCTCTAGAAATAGCCTGCTTGATTCATGTGAAGGCCATCCTGGGCTTCAGGCCAGAGACTCAGCTGGAGGCTGGCTGCAGTGGGAGAGGCCCCATAGACTCTCTTAAGCCACCACTTATTGAGGTATTTGCAAATGCCAGGACCTGTGCTGAGGGCCTTTTGGACACAGGACCACTCAGTCTTCATGACCACCGTGTAGGGTGTGGGCATCAGGACATCAGTCAGTCTCCTCACTGCTTCCCCTTCTCCCCAGCCTCCAGAGACAGGGCTGAGGCGGCGGCCGTGCCTTTCTCTCCTGTTGGAGCAACTGAACCTCGGGCAGCTTAGCTAGGGAAATAAAAATGTCCTAGTCTTGCTTGCTCCACCTTTCTCCTCCAGTTTAATCAGGTCCGTCCTTGCCGGGGCTTTCACATAACATACTCGGAAACGTGGGGAACTGGGGACTTGAGCACATTACTCCCAGATAGCGCTGACAGAGGTCAGAAACAGCAACTACAAAATGGAGGACTTCAGAGGGCTGTAACAGCCATGACAGGGGCACTGAGTGCCCATACATACCGTAGAAACCCAAGCCTTATTTCCTGGAGCACCAAGTTCCCCAAACCCTTAGGACCTTTTCACCTTTAGCTGAGGACAGAACCTCGGCAACTCTTCTCTCAACTTCTGTAAATATTAAAAATATAAACCTCTTTAAAAAGGAGGAAAAAAATGAGAGGGGTCAAAAGAACAATGGAGGGGTTGGGGTGAGAATAGGCACCACGTTTCCAGACCAGTTGGCAGCAGTCAGTGCCCAAACTGAGAAGAGGTTCTGGTGTCCGCTGTCAGTGCTCTGATCGAGCCGCTTCTTGGAGATCAAGTGCCCCCCTGTGGCCAGTCTAGGGACAGGGGCTGGGTTCCAGCTCCTGATGGGGTCAGAGTCTTAAGCATTGGCTTCCTTCCATAAGCATCAGTGCCAAAAGGCTCACCCCTCATTCGCTATCTAGTTACCACCCTATTCAACCGGCCCCAGGCAAGAAGAGACTATTCCCAGGGAACTAAAGGTGGAGTGGGGGACCCTTCACTGGCTTGCCTCTTACTTGCCCTTTGAACCAACCCTCAGTATTCTCAGCCCCAGCCTGGTGTAGGGCCTGCAGAGGGGCAGGCACCCAGAGCTTTGTCACATGGATGCAAGCACAAGTGTGGGGTGGGGAATGTGCAGGGAGAGGCCTGTGAGCAAACAGGTGTGGCCTAGAAGCCCAGGCTAGGTCAGAAAGGCCCAGGAAGCCTGGGTATCAGATGCACAGTAGCTTTGGGAAGAGCTGAGCAGCTTTCTAGCAGGGGCACCTGCTACCTCCTTGCTTTCAAGCTGGAAGCAGAAAAGATAGATGGACAATGCCCACCAAGCCCTGTGGTCTTCTCCAGAGCCACCAATACCCACTGCAACCTTGGCCACTAGACATACCAATCAGTCATCCCCTTGGTTCCAGGATCTAGGACTACTGTATTGTATAGCCCCAGAGGTGACATTCACATGGGCTACTCAGAAACCTGGTTCCGGGCAGGCAATGGGCAAGTGGGACTCCAGTCCCCATAGAGGTCAGGACAGGGATGACCTGCAGGAAATGTGAGTACAAGCCTCAGGTGAAGGCTCCTATTCTCAGTCAGTCCCATTCTGGCACCTGAAACCCTCACCTGCACAGCCCAGACTTTGTGAATGATTAATCGAGTACCTTGATGTGGTAATTGAGCCTTATTAGGTCCTTCTTGTTTGTGCATGTCTGTACCAGTCCCAACCCAAGAGAGCTAAGCAGGGAAGGCAAACAGAAAGACCAGAGCCTCCCAGAGGGTTTTGATGCCCGCAGCCTTCTTGCTCCAGGAGTGAAGCAGCAGCACCTTGGTCCCTTACGGCCCAGACCAGTGATGGGCACCCAGGGCTGGCCCTCAACTGCTAAGACAACTACAGTCACAGCACCTTCCAAGAAATGCCACCAGGGGAGATGATGGTTTTGCCAGGGGGAGGAGGACCTGTAGTCTTTGCTCAACTGCCCTTGCCCCACATTGGGCATCTAGACCGACAGAAGGAGGCCAGCCAGCCTTCCAGGAGGTTTCAGAGGATCCATAATAGCCCTTTTACTACTCAGATGCAGAGGCAGGAAGGGAGGGGGAAATCTTTAAGCGTTTTCCAAATAAGTAAAAACCTCAAGACAGCTATGAGATGGCTCCTGGCGGGGAGGTAGGGAGGTGGGGTGGCGGGGGGAGAGAGAGAGAGAGAGAGAGAGAGAGAGAGAGAAAAAGAGAGAGAGAGAGAGAGGAGAATGCAACTTGTTGTGACTTCAGTTCAGCTTTCCTTGGATGTGCAAGTGCAGTGGGATTGTTTATTCCCCAGCACAAAGGGGCTGCACCGATGAGAACAAAATGTCTTAAGGGCAACGCCACTGTGCCTCTTTTCAAGCCCAGTGAGCACCAGGTCTGTGTGCTGAGCAGGAGAGTGATACGTGAAGGATGACCAGGAACAGCAGAGGGACCAGCCTAGCTTCTGTCCTTCAAAGTTATCTGGGCAGAGGCGATCATGGGTCTGTTGTTTTCATTGGAGTCTTTGAAAGGTAAGACAGGAGGAGTTAGGAACCTCTTCCACTTTCCAGGATCCTCTTCTACAGAGAAGCAGATATGGAGCTGACAGAATCAGCACAGCCTTGACTCAGGCTCCACAACAGCAGCTGCCTTTGCCTCCTAAGCTCAGAGCCTTTCCTGGGCCTCCTGAGCCTCTCTTCCTGCCCTACTCCTCCTGCCTCCTTTTCCTGCAGCTTCAGCTCTGGCCTGGCTCTTCTGTAAAGCTGAGTCCCAAAATACCCATTCCAAGGTGAAACAGATCGGGAGCTGACCAGCCCACTCACCCATCAAACCGTGCCTCAGCTGACTGCAGCCCAACCCAACAAGTATTTAGTCAGCCATTGCTCTCTGGACAGGTGTGGGTGTTTACAAGGATCGGTCTGGAAAGGGTGAGGGCTCGCTGAGCTGTGTATGGGTCTTTGCTCATAGGTCTTCAGAAGTGCATTTGCCACCATCCTGGGAGGGTAGCTGCCCGTGGACAAAACCAAGCAGCTATCCCAAGGCTAAGACCAAGCCTTCCGAGAAGCCTAGGGAGCCCCAGGTGAATGGGTCATCTTCTAGATGAGCCCTAGGCCCATCCCATGTCTACCCTGGGCTCAACCACAAGGTCTGCTTGCACTTTAGTCCTGCCTACCCCCAATCAATCTTGTGAACAGTAGACCCCATAGCACAATTTTTGGATAATCAACAAAAACCATCTAGTAGATCTGGACAAGCTGGGCCAGCCTTACAAGGCTGCACTGCCAGCCCCCTCTGTAGTCTCATCCTTGGGTGAGAGCTGCTAGGGCCACTAGGACAGGGTTGACTGTCGATACTGAGACAATTGAGAATTTCTCAGATGCCAGGACTATAGTCAGAACCGCCTTGGGGACCACCTTGGGCAGTCATTTTTTGGTAAGAAGAGGATGCTGAGCTCGAAGGGAAATAACTTCACTGAGGTCACATGGTGAATTAAAGGCAGGTCCTGGCCTGTCACTGCACCCTCCTGCCTCCTGGCCCAGTGCTCACTGCACATCAAGATCAGGCTTGGTTCAAATCAGATAGCATCTGGGCTGCATGTGACTTGAAATGTGGCTACACATCAAGAGAATGAAAGGCCTCCCTATTCTCTGTGCCCCTCTTCCCCTTCTAAATCCAAGATCTGTGTTAGGTCCAGATCTGTTCAGAGTGTCCCAAGGAGAGTCAGGGCCCATCATCTCAGAACGACCTGGTCCAGCAGTCAACTGAGATACAGAGTGAATTCTGTCCACAGTCACATCAGAGTGAAAGACCCCTCAGCCTCCACCCGCCACACCTCCACCTTCCACATGAGGGTACGGGAGGAGTGGCTGCTGAGGAGCCCGAGCAAGGCGTGTGTGAAGGAGCACCCAGGTGCGTGTCAGCCTCCTTCGTGTGTAACTCAACTCCTGTGCTAGAAGCTGACAATTCCCAGGAAAGTGGCTGGAGATCCAGAAGTGCTTGGTGTTTTCCAGAAAAGACCATGTCACTCTTACAAGAAGATTATCACTTCATTTAAATAAGATAGAGAAAATAAGGGTTTTTTTTTTTTTAAAACTATGACCAACAAAAGAAGAGTTTTAAAACCAGGGCCCAACTTCCCCATGTCCCTGCCACCAACTTGGGAGTTGGGCAGACCCCAGCCGAGGTCCTGGCTCTGTTCTTCCAGAGCTGGATAATTTCAAGTAAGACACTGGACTTCTCTGAGCCTCTGCTTCATCTTCTAAAGGATGAGAAGGAAGACAGAGTCGTATAGCTACTGCCTTAGATAACACAGGAAAATGTTGTAATGAGAACAAAGGTTATCATTAAGACAGGTCAAAAATATAAATTCTTAATTTACAGAGAGGTAAGTTTCATTGTATGTTTTCTTAAATAGTAAGATCATATAGTATATTTCAAATGCTATTTTCAAGGCCATTGTCTATGTTTATAGCATTGCTAAAAAACTGAGGTGCCCGCCGTGCTGGTGCAGCGCATACATTCCTCTTTGCTGGTCCAGCTGCATGTACAAAGCTTGGTCTTGCAAAACATGCGGTTTTGCATGATGGAGCAATCCAAGCCACAAAACTGCAAGGACCCGCATATCCACAGAAATGCCACGAGCTGACTGTGGGGCTCAACAGCTTGATGTGGAGAGGAGGGGTTCTATCCAGATGAGTTTATAAAAGATAAAAGATGCACAGATAATCATTTAATTCAGACTTAAATAATTCACTTTATTTGTGTAAACCTGAGGAGAAAACCAAGAGCTTCTCATACTGGTGAGAGAAGGAAATAAAAAAGGGAATCTCAAATAGTATACAGGGGCAATGGCCCCTTTCCCTCATACAAGACTTTAGCAAGCAATCTTATACACCCTGAGGGGAAGACAGGTCTTAGAAACAAACTGTTTTGTATTTGGTTTAGAATAGAGAGCAGTTTTACTTTTATCTGGTGGGGGACTGAAGGGCAGTAATGGGGAAGAGTACTGGGACAGGATGAGTACATAAGCAGTTCCTCAGCACCTGCTCCTCCGCCAGAGTCCAGTCCTGTGGTGCCATTGCCTCAGATAGACCAAAAGACTACAGTGTGAGCCGGAGAAGATGTCACTGTCAAAATTAAAGGGGAGGAAGAGGTCGACAAGTATGAGAAGCTCCAAAATACACTTGGGAAGAGGACAAAATGTTTTTCTTGTGCTGAAGATCCAATGTCATGGGTAACATTACTACAGTAGTAGGAGGAAGCAATTCATTCTATCATGACATATATCATGAACATATCCCTGATGCAGCTTTTGGAGGAATAATTATGAATGAGGTTGTTATACCAGGCAGAAGAAATTAAGGAAAATCTAGAGAAAAAAACCTAATCACGCCTAGTACATGACAATTCTATGATCCTGTGATGACGGTGTAAAGACCTCAAGGGAGGGAGGATTCTTTACAGAATTCTCCACTGTTTGTGGAGGCAAACAGTGTGTGATCTTGCTGATGACCTGCTCAGAAGTGAGGCACAGAGAGACCACGGATGTGAATGATGGTGGCTGATAACCCGGCCATGACTCAGAGCATAACAAGTCCCTCAACATACTGGCCATCTTGTAATGGCTGTTCCTACCTAATTTAATGAATAGTATACTTCCTTTACTGCCAGACTTCCAAAGACACCAATGTACTCATACACTAGGAGCTTTAACTCTGGAATAATCACAACACAGCAAATGAATGGGCAGGCTGCCTTCTATCATTAAAGGTTACGGCATGTAAGGGTGAGCAACCAATCCCACTTAAATATCCATTAACTCTCATGAAGACCTATAGATTTAATGCAATATCAGTAAAAATCCCAGCAGGAGTTTTTAATAGGTAAAGATAAACAAATTCTAAAATTCATGGAAAGGCAAGAGAACTAAAATGACTAAAACAAGAATTAATATAAAGCTATATAGTCAAGACGGTTGATGGTACTGGCAAATGGACACATAGATCAAAGGAATGGAATGAAGATAATAACAGACCCATGCAAACATGGCTAACTGGTTTGACACATAAGCAAAAGCAATTCACTGGAGAAAGCATTTAGAAAAATATTAAGTATAGTATGCAAAACACCTCATGAAAACCCTCAACCATTTTAAACCTCATATTTTATATAAAAATTAACTCAAAATGGATTATAGATCTCAATGTAAAACATAAAACTATAAAATATTTTGAAGAAAACATAGAAAAGCATCTTCATGACATAGGGTTAGGCAAAGAGTCCTTAGACTGACACTAAAAGCATGATTCGTAAAATAAAAAATGAACAAACTGGACTTCATCACAATGAAAACTTTTTCTCCATGGAAGACACTGTTAAAGGGATGAAAAGACAGGCTACAAACTTAGAGAAAATATGTGCAAATCACAGCCAACAGAAGACTTGTATCTAAAATACATGACAACTCTCAAAAGTCCACAGTAAGACAACAACTCAATTTAAAAGTGGATAAAAGACGTGAAAAAACACTTTACCAAAGAGGATATAGGGAGAGCAAATATGCATATAACTTCATCACTATTAGGAAAACACAAAATCACAATGAAATACTACTACATACAATCAGAATGGCTAAAATAAAAATTACTGACAATATCAAGTACTGGCAAGAATGCAGAGCCACTGGAACTCTCATTGATTACTGATAGGAACGCATGATGCCAAAGCCACTTTAGAAAACAGTAGCAGTTTCTTAAGCCTATCATATGATCCAGAAATTCCACTCCTGGGTATTCAGCTTAGAGAAATGAAAATTTATGTTCACATGAAAACCTGTTTGTAGTAGATGGATTCATAATCACTCAGAAGTAGAAACAACCCAAATGGTCCTTCAACAGATGAATGAGTAACTGTGGTACCTCTAATACAATGGAATACTTCTCAGCACTTAAGTACCCACGGATCCTCATAGAATACACCAGCAGTTACACACTGATGATTTTGCTCACAAGGCAGTATCCCGGAATGACATTCCAGGGCAAAACCTAACCATCCCAAATCTCCTGTGGCCAAATGCACTGCAAAAATCCCAAAAGACCAGGGGCTTTCAGATGTATTCCTCACATCCCTAGGCTTTCATAAGAAGTAGGGAGTGGTTCCTCCTTGCCTCAACCATGGCAATTCTACAGTATCTATTTTTCAGATTGTAGTTGCATGTAGAGTTTCTTTTGAAAAGATGTATATTAGCAAAATCTGCAATGGTGGTCATGAAAGATCTAGACTGTTGCTAGTTTACAGAAGGGCCTCCCCAGGGCATGGATGGTCATCTGTTTGGTGATCTATGTGCTGGACCCTCCAGCAGCTACCACAGAGGACACAGTTTTCTTGAGGAACAGTGTCTCCTCTGTTCAGGCTCAAAGCTGAGTGACTTTAGCCTAACTCCCTTACTTGGTGTCTAACCTTTTTGGAACTCAAGTGTTTTGTTAGCATGCTTCTCTCCAGTTTATCAGGGTTCCTAGCCTTCCTGCCTCAGCTAGTTCTTTGTACCTGGGAGCTCACCTGTTCCATGCTTACACAAACGTCTGCCTTTCTCCAGGCCTGAGGAGCCCTGTCTTCGAGTCCCGAGCAGTCTTGTCTTTCCTCCTGTTGATTTCCTTCACAGAACAAGAACTGGAGAAAAGTCCACCCCTCAGTGAAAAAAGTGTGGATACTTTTGCATTCTGACCTTACCTAACCTCTCAGCCACATTTGATATTACTGATCACTCCTCTCTTCCCAATGCATCTTCACTCAGCTCTCAGGACATCCCATTCTCCTAGCTTTCTTTCTCTGACTTCTTTGCAGATCCATCCAGAATTCCTTACACTGCTACCTTTTCATTTCTCTCCATATTTCCATCCAACTTGATCTTACTCACAGCCACAGTTTCAATTATCATCAACATGCCAAGGCTCTCCACATTGACATCTTAACCTCTTCTCCAAGCCACAGGTTTATATACAATTGCTTACCTGACATCTCCACTTGAATGTCTGATACTTTGAAACCTCAAACTAACCCAATATGTTCTTCCTCTCAATCAAACATGGTTCCTTTCTCTTGTTCCCAACCTATGTAAACACCACCGCCAGGTACCCAGTTCCAGTCATCCCTGACCCTTACCCTCTTCCTCAATGCCTATATCCAATCCATCACCAAGTCCTGTTGATTTTACTTCCCAATATCTCAAATGCACTCATTTTTCTCCATAATCACCATGTGTACCTGTGCCCCCCTCCAAACCATTCTCCATACAGAAGCCAAAGGAATTTCTTAAAAATGCAAATGTGATATCATGCCTTTGCTTAATATCCTTCAACAGCTTCCCATTACTCACAAGACAAACACCAAAATCCTTAACTTGGGCTATAAGCCCCTGTCTCGCTCCTGTTTCTTATCTGCTCTGAATGTCCCCTTGCTGTCTACGACACCAATTTCCTTTTCCACTTTATCAAACGAGCCACTGTCTTTACTGCCATTGGGCCTTGGCATCTGCTGTTCCTACACCTTTTGCCTATTGACACCTATACATCCTTCAGATCTTAGCTCACTTCACCTTGGGGAAGCCTTGGACCGTACCAGATTGCTCCCCTTTTATATGTTTTCATGGCATTACATCTCTTCTCTTCATAGGAAAGTATGATGTCAATTATTACCTGTGGGTTTATTTAATGTCTGGTTCCCTCCCTGGAGTATATGCCCCATAAAAGCAGGAATCAGGGTTTGTTCTGTGTGGCCTATCACCTGGCACTCTGGAGCTACGTTTAGGGAATGCATGATTGTCTGTAGAACCCGGGTGGTTTTCCTGGAGCATGCATGGGACTGACTGAAGAACTGCTCCCCTCACAGCTCAAGTGCCTGAAGGTAATGCTGTGACAAAGATGGGCTAAAATTTTCTAATGAGTAATCCCAATGGAATGAATAAATTATTTCCACTGAGTAATCTATTCATAGTAACATTAAAATTATAATGTACCTAGGAAAAAAATCTGATTTTAAAAACCAATAAGGATAAGCGAGAGCTATGTGAAGAAAATTATAAGACTTAAAGGACATAAAAGAAGACAAAAATAAATCAAGAGATTCCTTGTTCATGGTGGGAAGACAATATTGTAAATATGTCAACTCTTCCACCAATTACTTGATAAATTACATGCTGTTCCAATCAAAGCCAAATGTGTGTTCTGTAGAAACTAACACACATTCTAAAATCTAGATGAAAGAGTAAAAGGATGAGAACAGCCAAGAAAACGATTAAAAAGAGTAAGAGATCTGGAGACAACAGATGCTGGAGAGGATGTGGAGAAAAAGGAACACTTTTACACTGTTGGTGGGAGTGTAAATTAGTTCAACCATTGTGGAAGACAGTGTGGCGATTCCTCAAGGCCTTAGAAATAGAAATTCCATTTGACCCAGCAATCCCATTACTGGGTATATATCCAAAAGACTATAAATCGTTCTACTATAAGGACACATGTACACGAATGTTCGTTGCAGCACTGTTTACAATAGCAAAGACCTGGAATCAACCCAAATGCCCATTGATAATAGACTGGATTGGAAAAATGTGGCACATATACACCATGGAATATTATGCAGCAATCAGAAATGATGAGTTCGTGTCGTTTGTAGGGACATGGATGAATCTGGAGAACATCATCCTCAGCAAACTGACACAAGAACAGAAAATGAAACACCGCATATTCTCACTCATAGGTGGGTGATGAAAAATGAGAACACAAGGACACGGAAAGGGGAGTACTAAACACTGGGGTCTATTGGGGGGAAAAGGGGAGGGCCAGTGGGAAGGGGAGGTGGGGAGGGATAGCCTGGGGAGAAATGCCAAATGTGGGTGAAGGGGAGAAGAAAAGCAAAGCACACTGCCATGTGTGTACCTACGCAACTGTCTTGCATGCTCTGCTCATGTACCCCAAAACCTAAAACCTAATAAAAAAATAAAAAAAAAAACAAAAAGAGTAAGAGGTATGTGTTTATACATATGCTAGTGGAAGGAGGGTACATATCACACCAGATTCCTGATTCTAGCCCATATTCTAATTTGTATATGGGAACTTGGTATATGACAAACCTCATTTCAAATTAATAGGGAAAGGATTGAAACTGTGCCCCAAAGAGTTAAAGATACCAATCCCTAACAAAAATTCCTGAGTTTACAAGATGGCAGATAAGAAAGAACTTGCTGAAACACTGAAACTCCTCTGCTTATGAGGCAAAAGAACTGGCTGAAATCTCTTAGAACCTATATGGCCAGCTGGAGTTTGGACAGAATGAGCTTGCTGATGTGACAGTCTGAATTTTCACTGTATGTTTCATACTAACCCCTCACCTGAATTTGCACATGGGATCCATGAGGTAGCATGAAGAGATTATTGTACATGCCCCAGGACTTTCCAAACGTCTCCTTTCCTTCTACCAATCACCTTTCATCCCAGAATCCACCCCTCTAACCTTTTCCAATAAAATTACTGCCTTAAAGCCAGGACAGGGAGACAGATCTGAGCTAGAATCCTATCTCCTTGTTAATCAACTTATAATAAAAAGCATTTCTTTTCTAAAAACCCAGTGTCATGGTATTGGCTTCTAGCACATCAGGCAGTGAGCTCCTTTTGCTTGATAACAGGATGATCTAATTAATACATGGGGCTAGAACTACCAAAATGGAAAAAGAAAACCAAAACTTCATCCTACACTATGATAAAAAATAAATTCAGGGCCAGGTGCAGTGGCTGATGCCTGTAATCCCAGCACTGTGGGAGGCTGAGGTGGGTGGACCACCTGAGGTCAGGAGTTTGAGACCAGCCTGGCCAACATGGTGAAACCCCATCTCTACTAAAAATACAAAAATTAGCCAGGCGTGATGGTGGGCACCTGTAATCCCAGCTACTCTGGAGGCTGAGGCAAGAGAATCACCTAGATCTAGGAGGCAGAGGTTGCAGTGAGCTGAGATTGCACCACTGCACTCCAGCTTGGGTGACAGAGCAAGACTTCAACTCAAAAACAAAACTAGCCAGATGTGGTAGCACATGCCAGTAATCCCAGCTACTTGGGAGGCTGAGGCAGCAGAATCGCTTGAACCAGGGAGGCAGAGGTTGCAGTGAGCCAAGATTGTGCCATTGCACTCCAGCCTGGGCAACAAGAGCAAAACTCCATCTCAAGAAGAAAAAAAAAAAAATCAGGTGGACTAACAACTATATGTGAAATATTTTTAGAAGAAAATATAGACTTGTCTTTATGACCTCGGAATAGAAAATTAGTTTTCAAAGACTAAACCATACAAAGCACGTAGGAAAGACTGATAAATATGACATCTAAAATTTCTCATACTAGAAAATACACTATAAAAAGATTAAGAGAGGCAGGGTATGGTGGCTCATACCTGCAATCCCAGCACTTTGGGAGGCCAAGACAGGCAGATTGTTTGAGTTCAGGACTTTGAGACCAGCCTGGGCAACATGGCAAAACCCTGTCTCTACTAAAAAATACACAAAAATTATCAGGGTCTGGTGGCATGCATCTGTAACCCCAGCTAGTTGGGAGGCTGAGGCATGAGAATTGCTTGAACCCAGAGGTAGAGGTTACAGTGATCTGAGATCACGCCACTGCACTCCAGAATGGGTGACAAAGCAAGACTCCATCTCAAAAAAAAAAAAAAAAAAAAAAAGATTAAGAGAGTCAGGTAGGAAGAAGATACTCGTAATCCTATAAAACAGACAAATAGGCCTGGCGTGGTGGCTCAAGCCTGTAATCCCAGCACTTTGGGAGGCTGAGGCAGGTGGATCACGAGGTCAGGAGATCAAGACCATCCTGGTCGACATGGTGAAACCCCGTCTCTACTAAAAAAAATACAGAAAATTAGCCAGGCATGGTAGCGTGTGCCTGTAATCCCAGCTACTCCGAAGGCTGAGGCAGGAGAATTGCTTGAACCCAGGAGGCAGAGGCTGCGGTGAGCCGAGATTGCGCCATTGCTCTCCAGCCTGGGTATCAAGAGCAAAACTGCGTCTCAAAAAACAAACAAACAAAACCAGACAAATACCAGTGGATAGAATATATAAAAATTCCCTACAAATCAGTAAGACAAACCAATAGAAAAGACAGGTTAAGAATATGTACAAGCAATTCGCAAGCTATGTACAAACTGACCAAAATATCTATGTTTACATTCAAGGTCACTAGTAATCAGGCAAGGCAAATTAGTGAGATACCATTTCACACCTTTGAAAGGGCTACAATTTAAAAGCCTGAAAGTTATTCTCAAATAAAGAAGAAAATGGAAATTGTGCAACAGTAGTTGTTTATTCCAGTATCAGGAGGTAGCAGGGCTGTAGGGAAATACTTGGGTCTTGGCTGCTTAGTCCAAGTTGTCCAGGAGGCAGCAGCAGCAGAGAGCAGCCCAGCATGCAGCCAGGACTGCCTGACACCCGCTGTCCGTCTTCCTTTCCCGTTCTACCACGTACACTGTTGAAGGGGGTGTGGGGGGATGCAGGGGAGAGAGAGAGACCCAGTCAGAGGGGACTTGGTGGCAGCATCCTGATAGCACTTACCACACTCTGTGGAGACTGGTTCTGTCTAGATTGTTAGCTCCATGAGGGCAGGGCAGGTGCCACGCTGATCTGGTTCACTCCCCCCTCCCCGCTCCAGTGTCTGGCACATATCAGGTACTCAGCAGCTATCAGACTACTGTTCCTGCCACCTCTCCTTCCTCAAGCCGACCAGGAAACCCAACCCAGTACTTTGTTGCTTGTCCAAAGCGATCCATTTTTCAATGCAGCCCTTGCCCTGAGCCCCACCCCTGCAGCCTGATATAGCAGACACTGGTGGAAAGCTTTACACATGATTTCATTTAATCCTCACAACAGTTCTGTATTACTATCATCATTTTATTACTCTCATACACCGTTAGCAGGAGTGAGAATTGACAGAATCTCTTTGAAGGCGAATTTAGGGGAAACGGGAGAGACAACAACTGCAACCTAGAAAATTTGTATCTAGAATTTATCCTGCAGAAATAATTGTCCTGGTGTTCAGGGATCTATGTAAAGTATGGTTGTTGCTGCATCAAAATAACCCCAAACTAGCCTTAGTATCTATCAACTGGAGTCCAATTGGGTAAAGTAAAGCACACCACATAACAGAACACTACATAGCCAATAAAAGACCAGGTGGTTCTTCCAGGTGGCCAATAATTTAAGGGACGAAAGCAAGGTCTAGAGCAGTGCATCTATTTTATTTGTACAATAAGAAGGATATACACACAAATACACATACATACGTTTCTGAAAGTATACAAGAACTTAAAGGTCAGGGTGTGAAGAGAGGTGAAGGTTTTCACTTTGCTTTTACATTTTTCTCAAATCCGGACTTGTCTGATTTCAAAGCCACACTCAAAGCTGCTCCCCGGGGTCCTCATGGCAGGAGGATAGGGGTTGGCTAGTTTTAGAATGCCTTGGATCTCTTCAAGTCTGTCCCAAGTGCTATAAGAGTTCCAGGGGCTTTAGGGGCGGTGGGCACTAATCAATCTGGGCTCCTAGCCCCAGTGGCCCCGACCTCAGTCCTGGGCTGCCTCCCTAAGTCACTGTTACCTGGACACCTCACATGGTCCAACTCCCTACAACCTTGTTTCTCTTATAGCCTGACCTGGCCCCTCCTAACCCAAAGTCCCACCTATCAAATATGCCTTAAATCCAATCCTGTCTCTTCTCAGGCCCTGCAGCCTGTGAGCTCTAGGCTAGCACCGGAACTTCTGCTGGGCAAACCTGGTAATAGGTGATGCTATCAAATCACAACTCCCCCTCCAAGGAGCTCAAACCAGACAGGGCTCCTACACTGCTGCAATTCCTGAGGCTGAGCCCCTATTAAGCCTCTCCTCCACTGCTCATGCCAGGTCCCAAACAACTCATTAAGGCTCCTTTTGCAACTTCCTGGCCCTCCACACCAGGTGGCAGCACTTCAGAATTTACCAAATCAACCCCAGCCTCTTCTCTTAGGGTTCAAGTAGGTAGTCAGGAGCCCACCTGAGCCAAGTTCTGGAGGAAGAGGGCACCAAGGGAGCAGGTGCTGTTGGTCTTTGCCTATGCACAGCCTTGAGGATTCCATGATGCTCCAGGGGCCACCTCCAGTTCCCTAACCAGCCCCCTGGCTCCCCTCACCCCAGTGAGTGTGAACATCCATCCTATTCTGTTTTCTCCTCCCACTTCCTCAGCAGAGCCCCTCCATTCTTGACTCCCACGCTGCTGCTCTCCACCTCTGCCAGCCAGTGACCTCAGCAGCACCAGGAACTTCAGTGAAGTTCCTTGTCAGGAACTTCAGTGCCTACTCAGCTGACCCTTGGGAGTGCCCACCCCACCCCTTGGCCTTCTCTCAGCATCAGCAATCCTGTCCCTGGGCTCATCCTTTCCTGTGTCCTGGAAATATCCCCTCCACTTTTTTACTGTGTCTGTTCTTCCTCTGGGGCCTCCAATACCAGCCTGGGTTGCTGGGATACAGGACAAAGCCTCCCAGCCAAGGTAGCTACCTGTTTCTCCCAGATTCAGCCTTTATCATTCTTTTCCTCCTCTTCCTCAGACTGAGGTCTGTAGAACTCTGCACATTTACAGGTTTATTTAAAATCAGTTCAAAGGTAGCATTTACATGTCAGTCTCCTGCCCGCCTCCCACTGTCCTACACTTAACCACCCATCATGTCCTCTGCTCAAAAATAGCCAAGGCTCCTACTGTCTTAGCACTCTCCCTCTGGCCACCTTGACTGTTCACAGTGGTTCCATGGATCCCATGGGTCCGAATCTGGCCATGTCTAGCAACCCCAACACCGAACACTACCCCAGGGCCTCAGATACCTCAGAGCCAAATCTGTGCCTAGTACAGACCAGCCCCATGCCTGTGCAGGACACACACAAAATGACAACCCTAGCTGTGTTCTCAGAAAATTTCTATCCCTATCTCCCCAAGTCCTTCTCCTTATCAAAGCTAGGCTCTAAGCGTTTCCTCCTAGGAATCTGAGGTTCAGCCAAAAGTTAGTGGGGGGAGGGAGCTGTGGGTGGGAGAGGTACTGGGTTTTCATCAGATTCTGGTGATGGGAGGTTCAGAGAGAAGCCGGGAAGGAATCCTCCTTACCTGATACTGTGTGTAGGGGGATGTCCCTAGTCTAGGTCACAATTCCCAAAGACACCCTGTCCCAATTCAGTAGGAGGCACCACAATTAGGATTTCATGATAGGATTTTTTTTTTCTTTTTGTTTTTTTTGAGAAGGAGTCTCTCTCAGTTGCCTAGGCTGGAATACAGTGGCACAATCTCACTCACTGCAACCTCCACCTCCCAGGTTCAAGCGATTCTCCTGCCTCAGACTCCCAAGTAGCTGAGATTACAGGTATGCGCCACCATATCTGGCTAATTTTAAAAAATATTTTTGATAGAGACAGGTTTCACCATGTTGGTCACGCTGGTCTCGAACTCCTGATCTCAAGTGATCTGCCTGCTTTGGCCTCCCAGAGTGCTGGGATTACAGGTGTGAGCCACTGCACCCAGCTCAGAATAAAAATTTTAATAAGATATCAAGCTGAATTTAAATATAGGGTCAAATACTTCCACATAACCTTGGACAGGTAATAACCTCTCTTAGATTCATTTTCTTCTGCTATAAAATAGGGATAATATTAGTAATCTATACCCCACCATAGGGTTGCTGGGAAAATGAAGAGATTATACATGTAAAACGCTGGGCACAGTGATTTACACATTGGAAAGCATTCAGTAAATGCTCACTGATGTTATTACTATTATTTGAATGTCTACCACCTTTTAGGCAGACCCCTCCCTGATGAAGAGCAGGCCTCTTGTAGACAGGGAGAAAGAAGAGGAAGTGCTTACCCACTCTGGAGTGGGTAAGAAATAAACAGGAGGCTGGGAGTCAGAGTCACAGGCTATTCTAGGAGCAAGGAGCCTGCAAGATCAGTTAGCCCTTCACTGTACAGAGGAGGTAAAGGAATTCCATTGCAAGGGATGGACATGCCCAAAGCTGCTCTGAGAGAAGAGGAAGAGCAGAACAGAGCCATATCTCTAGCTCTAGTAGATCCATGGCAGGAAAAGAACAAGAATGCTGGGGAGGGGATTGCCAGGAACTGAAGGCCCTGCATACTTACACCTCCCTTCACCCCAGCTCACACACACACATGAACAGGCCCCATCACTTTTCCTTTGGCCTCAACTAACTACATGACATCAGAGCCAAGGTTCAGAGTCAGGGAGGCCCGGTCACATCTTTAGAAAGTATGACTAGGAAGCTCAGGCAGAGCTCAGGGCCAAGTAGCTTTCAAGTCAGAGGATGTAGAGTTTGTATACTGAGCCTAGGACAGGAGAGAAACATACAGAACATGGGAACTATCAGGATGGCAGCCAAAGGCTATAGTCCAGTGGGCACAGACACCTCCTGTATCCTGACTGCCAGGCCCCTGCCTGGTAACAACTCCACCCCCAACCCCCTCCCACTGATTGAAGGCCTTAACACCCCAGGCACTGTGGTCACCCCACCCCACAGTGGGATTCACCTGTATCTGCCTACACCACCTGCCAGTCCTAGCCTTCCACTGATCCTGAATGGGCAGTGACACCTATGTAGGAAAACAGTTTGTTGCATGGCAAGAATGACACCATCTTTTTTATTTTTATTTTTTAGAGACAGGGTCTTGCTCTGTTACCCAGGCTGAAGTGCAGTGGCATGAACATAACTCACCTCAGCGTCAAACTCCTGGGCTCAAGCAATCTTCTAACCTCTGCTTCCCAAATAGCTAGGACAATGGGAGCATGTCACCACACTTGGCTAATTTTTTAAATTTTTTGTAGAGACAGGGTCTTGTTATGTTGCCCATACTGGTCTTCAACTCCTTGCCTCATGCCATCCTCCTGCTTGGTTTCCCAAAGAGCTGGGATTATAGGCATGAGCCACCTGTGCCTGTTATGACACCATCTTGAAATGAAACCATCATGATGACTGATGTATTCCCAGAGCACAGACAACTCCTCAGAAAAACGCAATGCCTAGCTGGGCATGATGGCTCACACCTGTAATCCCAGTGCTTTGGGAGGCTGAGGTAGGAGGATCCCTTGAGTTTACAAGTTCAAGACTGGCCTAGGCAATAAAGTGAAACCCTATCTCTACAAAAAATTTTAAAAATTAGCTGGGTGTGGTGGCTCATGCCTGTAGTCCCAGCTATTTGGGAAGCTGAAGCAGGAGGATTGCTTGAACCAAGGAGTTTGAGGCTGCAGTGAGTCATGATTGCACCACCACATTCTAGCCCAAGCGACAAAGCAAGACCCTGTCTCCAAAAAATAAAAAAAGAAACAATGCCTATTGCATAAATAACCCCCTAGTAAAGATGTTTGTCTAATCTTCCCAGAGTTTTCTAAGAAAGTCTGAGGTATGACACATATCTTTACCCTAAAAGCTTGCTATTTAAAGGATACTTTCTGGAGAGTAGGTATAGGCATCCACCCTGTCTCCACCTGAGACATTGCTTCTGTTCTTGTCTCTATTAAATGTTTCTTTCTGAGAAACCGGATTTGTCAGCCTCTCAGCTCCCTCAGCCTTTAGGGATAGACCTGTATATAGCTGGCTCATCCTGGAACAACCTGTGAGCAGAGATGCCAGCCACCCTCCAGGAACCGGCTGCATACCTTTTGAACAACCTCTTCCTAATTCTCTGCAGAGGAATGGCTTGCCTACCCCAAGGAAGAAAAGTGCCCCCTTGCCGCACATCAGCTCCAGAAATAGCTGCCTGATTCATGAGCAGTCCCCTCCCAGGGCATAATAGGCCAGGGACCCAGCTCAAAGCTGGGTTACTGTGTGAAGGGCTCTTCCTCTACACCCCACACAGATCTCTGTTCTTCTGGGAAGCATCTGATCTGCTGTCTGGCAAACTCCCGCCTTCATCCTCCAGCATCCGGAAAATAAGGTAACTCTCAGGATAATGAAATGGCAGCCACAGTACTCAGCATGTATTGGTCCCTTTTGTCAGCTCAACCCAACTCAGACCCAGCTAACATTCCCTCCTCTTCCTGGTTCTGCCCATGACTTGGACTGTCCTCTTCACCTCTCCAAACCTCAGTGTCTCCATCTGTAAAAAGCAGGGTTGACAGTGGTGTCTATAGTAAGGTCCCAAAGATCAAAATGTCTTGACAATAAAATATTGCTTGATCCTTCCCCGTCCCTGTCCCAGCGGCCACATGCCAGAGCAGCAGAAGGCACAGTCAGCCCTGAGAAGAGCAGAACAGAAAAGTAGCAGAGGATGTCCTCCTCCTTGTCCTGCATCATCTCATTGGATCCTACCCAGAACCTGGGAGCTCTAGGTGGTGGTTCCTCCAAGAAGCACCTTCTGGTGGTAGAGATGGGCTCAGGTTAAGTATTTAGATGAAAAAGGCAGACTATAGGCCAGGACATGTACTGTGTCTGGAAGAACATAGTTTAGGGGGTAAGAATAGGAGACTTTTATTCTGTATGCCAGTGATGTTTTCCTTTTTACTTCTGTTATTAGAATAGAACAAAGAAAATAGGACTGTCTCAGAAGTGACTGGCTTATTGTCAGTGTTTCCATATTCCCTAACTAGACTCTAAGTTTCTCAAGTGCAGGGTACAGGATTTCTCCACATGCTGCCCCTACAGGGCCTGAGACATAGGGAAGGGAAAGCTGGCTGGGAACTATGAGCAGCACCAAAATCCTTCTAGGCAGGGACAGATGACTAGAGTGGGCAGTCCCTGCCTCACTCACAAGGGTCACATGGCCCACAGTCTAGGTCTTCAGCATGTCATGAGTTCAAAGTACCAGTACACTGGGACTGATCTTAGTATCTTTAGTTATGCAGTAGTTTGAGTTGGCTCATTTGTGAGTCTAGAAAATCGCTAGTAAGAAATTAACACAGAGAATAACCACATGCCCATTAAGACAAGAGTTTCACAACCAGAGGCGGCTGGTGGGCATGTAGTTATTCTCTGCGTTATTCTCAACCAGACCACTTCCTAAATGGTCTGGCAAGTAGAGGACACAGGCTCAAGGAAGCCCATTATCACCCAAGTGTGTTCTTAGCTGGGATAGGAAAACTGGTCCTGTGCCAAGGCATTTCAGAAATCTGTTTTCCTAGGAAGTTACACATATGTAATTCTAATAATTCTAAATGTGGCATAACAATTGAATGAAACAAAAGCACATTACAAAAGCTGAAAGACATGGGGGATAATACCATGCTTGCACAAAGCTGCCATGAATAGAAGACAAATGTCCTCAACAGCCTTAGTCATCAGCAGGCTCATGGTTTCAAGTCCTCAGAGCCAGGTCTGGGGATAAGGCCAAAATATCAGCTCAACTAGGGTCAGGAATGAGAAGGGTCAAAGTCATTAAGAGCCCAAACTGCTAAAGAAAGGCAGCTGTAGTAAGGCACACTGCCTTGTCTAGTGCCCACCAACAAGTGACAAGGGTGCCCCCACAAGCATAAGGAAGTAGCCTGCTGAAGTGTGGTCAATGAAAGGGGATATATCAAACTGGAATTATAAAATGTCATGAAAGCCTATCAAATATAAAAATGAAGTATGATATTACAAGTGACCAGTGGTAGTTACTCTGGAGTCTAAAATTAGATGGTGAGTAAAGCTGACTTTTGGTCTGCCAGTCTATCCCTTAGCAGAGAAGGGTGATTCATCAAAAACTGATCTTCAGAGACATCTTGCTCCTTATGCTGTGCTTTAAACCCTTACCCAAATGAATTGAAATTAGGGGCTTTAACAGATATTTGTATATCTATGTTCACAACAGCATTATTTAGAAATACAGTCAAAAGGTGGAAGCAACCCGAGTGTCTATCAATGGATAACCGAAATGTGTTATAAATATACAATGATTATTATTCAGCCTAAAAAAGGAAGGAAATCCTGACACATGCTACAGCATGGATGAATCTTGAGGACATTGTGCTAAGTGAAATAAGCCAGTCCAGAAGGTAAATAGTGCATGATTCCACTTATGTGAGGTACTCAGTGTAATCAATTCATAGACACAGAAAGTAGAATCCTGGCTGCCAGGGGTTGGAGGTAGGAGGAAATGGTAAGTTGTTGTTCAATAGGGACACAGTTTCAGTTTGGGAAGATGAAGAGTTTTGAAGATGAGTGGTAGTGATGCTTGCACAACAATGTGAATGTACTTAATCCAATGAATTGTACATTAAAAAATGGTTAAAGGCCATGCGTGGTGGCTCACGCCTGGAATCCCAGCACTTTGGGAGGCCAAGGTGAGTGGCTCTTAAGGACAGGAGTTTGAGACCAGCCTGGCCAATATGGTGAAACCCCGTGTCTACTAAAGATATAAAAATTAGCCAGGCGTGGTGGCGGGTGCCTATAATTCCAGCTACTCAGGAGGCTGAGGCAGGACAATCGCTTGAACCTGGGAGGTGGAGGTTGCAGTGAGCCGAGATAGTGCCACTGCACTCCAGCCTGGGTGACAGAGCGAGACTCCATCTAAAGAAAAAAAAAAAAAGGTTAAAATGGAAAATTTTATGTTATGAGCATTTTATCACACACATAAGATCCTGCATTATTTTTTCTAAGAGACAGGGTCTTACTATGTCACCCAGGCTGGAGTGTAGTGGTGTGATCACAGCTCACTATAAACTCAAACTCCTAGACTGAAGTCATCCTCTTGCTTCAACCTCTTGAAGAGCTAAGAAACCTGAATTCTTTAACCCTCAGTTTATACATGAGAATTCCAGGGCACTTCACACTTGGGGAAAAAGACACCCGAGCTTTTCTTCACAGCAGGCAAAACTCTGTACGTTGGTGGCTCAGGATGTTCTGTTCTGGCAGCAGCTTCAGTTCTCTTTGGTTTGGTAGTGAATCAACCCTGCAGGCCCCTGGGGCCAGCCTGGACTCCAGCCAGCCAGAGACACCTCATGGTCACAAAAGAGTAAGTCCACTCTGACTGCCTGTGTGCCTACCTGTCCTCCTGCTTGAAGACTCTTCCAGATTGCTCCAACTATATCTCACATCCAGCAAATGTGCTGAAGGAGAAAGAAGCTGCTGTTGCTGACACTTGGCTCAGTCTCCTTCCCACCTCACATGCTCACTTTGCATTTTCCTGACACAGCCAATACTGCAGAAGAGGCCAGAAATAAAAGACATCATCCCTGACTCAGGCAGCTCTCAGACCTCTTGAAAAGAAGAGACAAAGACCCATCTCAGGAAGCTCACAACCACATGCCAAACTGGGCAGAACCACTAATAAACACAACTGGAACAGAATCAGGATAGATCCTTTCAATGAGTTAAGGTGAGAGGAATGTTAATCTTATTACTGCCTTCTTCTCATTTCTCTCTCCTTGCACTGCTACAAGAAAACTAAGTATACGATGGCTCGTGAGTTGCTCACCAAGAAATGGACATCATCTTAGATGGGCCCTGGCTGCCACAGCCAGCCCTAATAGCCCTGTTTCTGACTGATAGGCCATCATGGCCTGACAGTCCCTTGCCCCCAGGATGGAATGGTGGTTAGGGTTTTTAATGCATGACTTGTTATTTCATACTCTGCTAAGCAGCAAGAATGATGCTTGAAACCAGGCAAGCATAGAAACAAAGCAAGGAGAGAAAAGGTAAGAGTGGAACAGAAATAGAAAATTACTCAGAAACCAAAAACCCCTAATGTCAGTGCCCCTTAAATATAAGACAACTACTGTCATAATTTTAGAGTGATAAACAGAAATCAAAGAAATGATTTCTTCCTGGTTTTCAGTCACTGGGTTACAGAAAAAAATAGAGAGGTTACTTTGAGTGGAACTGGCTCTTTGGAACTTGGCCAAATGTGCAGAGATCACCAAGTAGGTAGCTGTTGGGTTTTTCCAAGTAGAGTCCAGGCACAGGCAGGCACAGACTACTCTGTTATCGGCAATGTTAGCCTGACTCACATTGAGTGCTAGCCCAGGAGTCTCATTCAAATAGTATTTGTTGCATTTTCTAAGAAGGTAAACACTGCCATATCATTTTTATTAAGCATAAAACGTGTTTTATCTTAGGTATACAGGCCATAACTGGCTTCTAAAGGTACCAGATTCCGGTGTTACTGATTAACAGCTCCAGCAGATATATTTATGCAAAGCACCCCAGGTTGTTTTCTTTTTCCACTTAATTTTACGACAGTAAAAATAGTAGTGTTTTCTCTTGAACGCCTCTCAGTTTACAGCCTGATACACAGTGAGTTCTGAGGTCAGGAATGGGACAGGATGAACATTCTCAATGAATGTAGTGAGAAGGTGATTCAGGGCAACTCTCACTTGTAAGGACTGTCCTCCACCCTTCCCCTCTACTACCTGCAGCACTGCCCACTATTTCAGAGAAACAAAGGCCATCCTTGTAAATTTGCAAAGAACTGTGTGGGGTGCCTGGGCTATGCCAAATTATCCACCGCAATTCCTGCTGTTTTGTAACACTGCTACGAGCTGAAATCCACATAGAATCAAGGGCAAATGGTCCTGAAAATCCCCACTTTACCCACCAAGATGTGATTATATGGCAAATGTGAGGCCAGAGACTTCACCAGTGAAGAAAAGGAGACAGAAATGGTGGCCCAGCTTTTACGACTGTGACTAGGACTCTGGCCCTGGGAGACAGGGCGAGAATTTAGGGAAACAACTCCCTTCCATGGTCAACTCTATCAGGGCTGGCCAGCTTGTCACTGAAGTCAGGTTTACAAAGTCTCCACAGTCATGATTGGCCTCTTGCCATGAAAACCCTAAGGTGGGAAACTAAGTAGGGTTGGCCTTGTAGGTGGAGCAGGTATGTAGAGACCCTCCAAAAATATGCCAGGAAGGCCAGAGGGCATCTGATTTCTCCCCATCCAGCAGAGTTCAGCTGCCAAAGTGGTGGTTTTATTTACAACACTACCAATTTGGAGAACTAAAAGAGCAGAAAGACTCTCAGCAAACTCCAAAAGCCCAGTATACAACACTCTTGGCCGACGGTACACTCCTGGATAGCGTATTTGCAACACTGCTGTCATCATCTGTCCATATCACAGCATAAGCAGACCAAATCCCTTGGGCCTGGCAGCCCACAAAAGAACACAGGGCAAAAGCAAAGAGAAGCAGTGCTAGAGTTAAGACAGCCTAGAGTCCAACCTCAGTGCCATCTTGAGGGTGTGACAACCTCTTCCAGCTTTAGTTTCCTTGCCTGTAAAATGGGGATGAGATTAGCACCTATTCCCTTATTGGGTTCTTCAAGAATTTGATGAGTTAATCCACACAGGCCAGTGACTACTATACAGCAGGTATTCAGTATACTCTAGCTGCTACTATTGCTCCCATGACAGAGACCTGAAGAATGGAAGGCAGGGCTTCCCAATGGCTAAGACACCAGGAAGCAACATGGGCATTTGATAGAGCTGGTACACCCTAGAGACAGTTGTATTTTATACAATGAATTGGAGTCTTTTTGAAAAATGAACCAGAGACATGGAAATGGGGAAAAAAAGAGGTGTCTATTTATATAAGGTACTGCCTTAGTCCAACTCCTTGTGGATGCTAGGATCTAAAGTGATAATCCAGGAGGGCCAGGGGTACCGCCTCCTAGTGATATTCACAACCACAGCCATCCTTATTATAACACCCACCATATCCACGAGCTGGAGCAGGGAGCGGGCTATCACCAAGAACCCTTCTACCCACTCCCACCATCACCACTCTTCTCCCAACGATTGAACAGGGAAATGGAAATGGTCCTATTTAGCAATTCCTTTTGACCTCCAAGATAAACCCTGGGGACCCTCAGCTCCTAATTTTATCTGGATAAAAGTGCTGAGGACTGCAATGCCACTTAGCACTCTATGCTCACAGCCTACCACAGGGCACTCAGTAGGCCTGGCATATAGGAGACACTAAATGAATAAGTGAATGCACAAATAATCTGACTTGCACTCCTAACCTCACTTGGAAAAGCTTGTCTTATAAAGAAACTGCAGATACGGGCTTAGCTGGCTACACTCTGAAGCAACTGCAAAGCACTGATAAGGAAAAATATGAGACCCAATTGCTCTCAAGTTCTTAAGAAAGGGAGTCACTCCACTTTTGTCAGGTCAAACCCTTCAAAAGAGATCTTGGCTACCCTGCATTTTCTAGAAAGCGGCTTAAGGCAGTCCTCGATATCAGGGCTATCAATTTATTCCAAAGGGAATAATCTGCCTGGGAGAAGATCTTGGAAGACAGTCAAGCAAGTAAAGGGAGCTCAGGGTCCTGAGTCTAGCTAGGCCAGGGAGTGTGGGCCCAGTAGCCACAGAATATACCTTTTTCACAGAGGCTTCAAATCTGTAGCCCCATGACATCTTGCCTACAGCCCTGGGGAGTTCATGGTTACCTACTAGCTGCCTGAGGCTACTTGGAAAGGGCTTTTTTGGAGGCTCAGGAGGAGGGGAGAGGAATATTGATCCTTCATAAACAAACTACCCATGATATACATTCTCCCCAAAAGCAAAAATTCATTTTTACCCATTAAGAACAACTCACAATATAATCTTGCACTCTCTAAAATTCTCCAGGCTGAAAAGATATCCCAGGCTAGCAAACAGACTCATCTCAAGGGTAAATGGAAAAGCTCAGAGGAAACCAAGGCACTACTTAAAAAAGAAAGAAAAAAGTCTAATGGAGATTTTTTTTTTCCCTAAGGAAAATGCAATTGAAAACCATCAAAGTCTTTTCTAAGCTGTTCCCAAGTTATAGTCTTTAAGCAAATGTGTTCCTGGGAAAAGAGCCTGATAACTAGAACCCCAAGAGAAAGCACAGGTACAACCCCAGGAACAAGAACATATGTGCACGCTCGTGTTCTTGCACACTCGTGCTCTCACTCACTCTCACGCGCTCTCTCTCTCTCGTGTGTGTGTCTGTGTGTGTGTGTGTGTGTGTATGTGTGTGAGAGAGAGAGAGAGAGTGTTTGTGTGAGTGAGGGTGGGAAGAGGGCTCTACTCCCTTCCCATGCTTCAGAAAGCCCTCTAAGTCTAAAAGCCTGAGGATAGGTCTGAGCAACCTTAGGAGTATGCTACCTTTTCCAATCAGGATCCCAGCCTGGCTACACAAGGCGTCCTTGATCAAATGAGGAAAAGGCCACTGAGCCTAGCAGGGAGAGAAAAGGAGGGGAGCAGTATTAGCCTCTCGAGACCAAAAGCACTGCAGCCCTGACGGCATATGAGCAGCAAGCTTCCTGGTACAGGCTGATAAGATTTTCCACAGGAGTTGATAGGAAAGCAAATATTTCCTGGAGAAGGAACCCACTCCCTCAGAGAGCCAGGGTAAGCCTGGAACAGCAGAAGACCAGGGTGGGCTACTCAAACACTGAGATGATCTGCTCACTGGGTCTGTCTCCATGAAACCCCATCCCCCACCAGACTGTCAGTTCAGCTCACAGGGCAGGAGTTGGGTCTTCTTCAGCTCTGTATCCCCAGAGATCTAGCTCTTACAGCTCTGGACTTGGCCCTCACACTTGTGTTATTGCTGGGCTAATCACTGGATTCAGAGATTATGAGTAACATACCTGGGTTAATCAGTTTAGTAATATGTAAGTCCTTTAACCTGTGGGTAAAAAACCCAGCATGCTGTCAACCATGTGATACTAACATCTGAAATGGAGACCTCAGTGAAATCTGATAACCACTCCTTAAGACTTACATATTCTAAGAGACTGAGATACAGCCAAGGATGTACAGACTGTATAAAGTTATACAAACTTTTTTTTTTTTAAGACAGGGTCTCATTTTGCCACCCAAGCTGCTGGAGTGCAGTGGTGTGATCTCAGCTCACTGCAGCCTCAACCTCCTGGGCTCAAGTGATTCTCTGGCCTCAGCCTCCCAAATAGCTACAGGTGCATGCCACCATGCCCAGCTAATTTTTTGTAGAGACAGGGTTTTGTTATGTTGCTCAGGATAGTCTCAAATTCCTGGGCTCAAGTGATCCACCCACCTTGGCCTCTGAAAGTGCTGGGATTGCAGGTGTGAGTCATCGCGCCTCGCCTATACAGACTTTTTTTTTTTAATACAGACTTTTAAAGTTAAAAACTCTCAACAACACTTTATTTTTTTTATTTCCCACCCTACACCAATATACTAGCAACACTTTTATGTAGCATAATATTAGCTGCAAACACATCCTCCGGACAGAGACTAATGCACTAGATGAATTTCAAAAGGGCTATATCACATTTATACCAAAATGTTAACTGCTATCTCTGGGGAGCAAAATTATGCATATTATTTACTTTCTCAAAGGAAAAATGTTTCTGTAATTTAAAAGTTATTTTCTAAAGAGTGGTCAGGTTTCTCTGTGTGAGAGCCTGGGTGTAACCCAAGAACAGGAACTCTGGCGTATTATCAACATTGAACAAAGGAGGGGCTTGGAAGAAACGAGCTTTTCTGGACCACTGATTGCTCAGGACTTGGTCCTCACACTTCTGTTATTGTCTGCTGGACTAAGTTCTCATCCAGTGATAAAGACACAAATCCCTGCTATCTTCATTTTCAGCATTTTAATTACAATCTATTCTTGTCATGTCCTGATTTTTAGAGCATCTCAACTCTGTGGCTCTAAGGAGCCACAAAATAAGTAGAATATAATTGATTTTTTAAATGGTGCCACATTCTACTAGTATAGACAGCTCTTCTGAGAGTTACTTCCATGAAAATCTATGGGAATCTTAAGAAAATGAAAAGCTATCAGTCTTCAAGAGGTTCCTTCTCAAGTTTCCCCTGTGGCTAACCACACCGACCACTGGGAAGATGGCACTAGATGCCTATGGGCACTGTGCCACCCAGGCAGCTGGGGTGGTAAGAGACATGCCACCCTATGCACAAGCCCTGAAGCCTAGGCCCTTCCTGCATAGCATTAATGCCTCATGACTACTGAGAAGAAAATATCCAAGGGGAAGATCGCTGTCACCTTGGATGTTCCCCACACCAATGACCTACAGCACTGGACTTGCTCTGCAGAGTGCAGCTGACACAGGGAGGTCCTGACAATGCCTGTTTAGCACCAATCCTTCTAAGACTGTCCTACTCTATCCCGCCTGCACCTTCCAATTTCCCTTAGCTGAGTTTCACCCAAAGTAGTCTTCTTTTCCTTGCCCACCAAACCAATGTCCTCATTGTTTATAACAACATAACTGAAGAAAGCTATGCAAGAGGTAATGGGAATATGTGTGTCATATTTTCAAGACTGGAAAAGTACTATCAGAGCAGAAAACCCAGGCTGCACATGGGTGGAAGGGGGCTAAGAACAATGAAGCAAGACCATTTGGTCTGGAAGTGGCAGACTTCAAAATACCTTGTTTCCCCAGCCCAGCCAGGTCTGGCCAACCTAGCCTATTCCCGGCCCTCAAGCACAGAGCACATCCCATAAGCCAGTTGAGTCCATTGGAACTGCAAAGAGCAGTTGTCTTTCCACACTCCATTACCTCTGAGTGCCTGGCAAACCAAGGCTTTTAAAGAGGCAAAAAAGAACATTCTACATAAAGTACTTAACCAAAACAGATTGTATCTCTATCCCCAAGAAGATGGAAAAATCCAAGGACATCTTTTGGAGTCTATAGTCCCCTAGTCTCATGACCACACTGTCATCACATGACACACAGATCCACGAGACCTGGCACTGGTGCAGTCATCAGGGAGACCATCATCGAAGTGCTAACCCTAACTGAGCAGACCTGTGAAGTTAAGGCCCTATGTCAGAAAGAATGAGAGCCTAAGATGGTGCTAAATACATTCACTAAAAACCTTTCTCATCTGCTTTTGTGAAGAGAGTTGCAACTGAGTACCACCAGAGAAAACCCATCTTACCCACAGACTCCTCCTCCTTTATCACTGCTAACAATGTGTGCTATAGTTAAGTTTGAAGTATTTTAAGGATATTCTCTGGCGGAATACAAAACAGCACAATACAGTCATGCATCTCTCAGTGATGAAGATATGTTCTGAGAAATGCATTGTTAGACAATTTTGTCATTATATGAACATCATAGTGTACTTACACATATGGTATCCCTATTGCTTCTAGGCTACAAATGTGTACAGCATGTTACTATATTGAATACTGTAGGTAATTTTAAACAATGGTAAGCATTTATGTATCTAAACATAGAAAAGGTACAGTAAAAATATGGTATAAAAGATAAAAACTGGTAGACATATAAAGAGCACTTACCATGAATGGAGCCTACAGGACTGGAAGTTGCTCTAGGTGAGTTAGTGAGTAAATGTGACGTTAGGACATTACTGTATCCTAATGCAGACTTCATATATACTGAACACTTATACTATATACCGTTTACCTAGGCTATACTAAATTTATAAAACAAATTTCTTTCTTCAATAACTAACCTTAGTTTACTGTAACTTTGAAAAAAAATTTAAACTTTTTGACTCTTTATCAACACTTTTCTTAAAACATAAAGATATTATACAGCTATACAAAACTTTTTTCTTTATACTCTTATTCTATGAGCTCTATTTTTAATTTTTAAACTTTTTTTTATTAAAAACTAAGACACAAACCCACACAGTAGCCTAAGTCTACACAAGGTCAGGATCATTAACATCACTGTTTCCCACTTCCACATCTTGTCCCACTGAAGGTCTTCAGAGGTAATAACATACATGGAGCTCTCATCTCTATGATAACAATGACTTCTTCTGAAATGTCTCCTGAAGGACCTGCCTGAGGCTGTTTTACAGTTAACTTAAAAAAAAAAATAAGTAGGAGATCTCTCTCTCTCTTTCTTTCTCTATATTTATATGTAGTTTTTTTTTTTTTTTTGAGACAAAATCACTCTGTTGTCCAGGCTGGTGTGCAATGGCACAATCATGGCTCACTACAGCCTTGACCTCCCTAGGCTCAGGTGATCCTCTGACCTCAGCCTCTCTAGTAGCTGGGATTACAGGCCGTGTACCATTACGCCTGGCTGTTTTTCTGTTTTTCTGTAGAGATGGAGTTTTGCCATATTGCCCAGGCTAGTCTTGAACTCCTGGGTTCAAGCAATCCACCTCAGGTGTGAGCCACTGTGCCTGGCCTTAGTTTATGTACTTACTATTCTTTTTATTGTTAAAGTGTACTCCTGACTGGGCAGGATGGCTCATGCAAAAATTAGCTGGTTGTGGTGGCATGCACCTATAGTCCTAGCTGCTTGGGAGGCTGAGGTGGGGGGGGATCACTTGAGCCTTGGGATGTCAAGGCTGCAGTGAACCATAATCATACCACTGGACACCAAACCACATAAGCCAGTAACACAGTCATTTATTCTCAAGTATTATGTACTGTACATAATTGTATGTGCTATGTGCTGTGCTTTTATATAGCTGACAGCATAGCAGGTTCATTTACACCAGCATCACCACAAACATGTGAGTAACACATTGCCTTATGACGATATCGTGATGGCCAAGACATCACTAGGGATAGAAAATTTCCAGCTCCATTATAATCTTATGGGACCACCATCATTTATGTGGTCTGTTGTTGACCAAGACATCCTTATGTGGTGGGCACATGAGTGTAGTCAAGAATACAAATTTGAAACTAGACAGACCTGGGTTCAATTCATAGCTCAGCTAATTACTATTTAAACAGAGCTTAGTTATGTTATCCCTCTGAATCTTGGTCTCCTCATCTCTAAAATGGCATACCACTAGGACTGCTATATGGATTAAATATGATAGTGTATACAAAGCACCTGAATAAGATCTAATTAGAAATGGTAATATTTAGTGACTGGCACTAAATTACTGAGTGTGTGTGTGTGTGTGTGTATATGTGTGTGTATCACTCTGTCATGCAGGCTGGAGTGCAGTGGCACGATCTCGGCTCGCTGCAACCTCCGCCTCCCAGGTCCAAGCAATTCTCCTGCCTCAGCCTCCTGTGTAGCTGGGATTACAGGTGTGCACCACCATGCCTAGCCAGGGTTGTACATTCTTGTATTTTGGTAGAGACAGGGTTTCACTATGTTGGCCAGGCTTGAATTCCTGACCTCAAGTGATCCACCCACCTTGGCCTCCCAAAGTGTTGGGATTACAGGCGTTAGCCATTGTACCTGGCCACTGAAGGGATTTAACAGGTATTTGTTGAATGAGGTTCCAATGGAAAAAGGAAGAGTAGGTTATAAAACAATTTTTACTTATACATGGGAGGCCACATGATACATGGCAGTCAGTATGTCAGGTTCTGGGTCAGAGATCTAGGGGATCATCAACAAGACATTATTATAGCTTCTCTAAGACCCTGGTTCCACAGCTGTAAAATTTAAGATACCACTACCCTAAAGAGCTGTTGTAAAACTTGGAAGCCATGTCTACAATGCTCTCAGCCCAGTATCAGGGATCTCAGTAGGTGCTCAGCAAATGGTGGTAGTTGCTGAGAAGCACAGCCTCTGGAATCAGATTGCTAGGTTTGAATCTTAGCTCCATCATTTCTTAGCTCTGTGACCATGAACAAGTTAGCCTTTCCATGCTTCAGTTTCTTCATCTATATTATGGAGATAATAAGACAAGTAGTTACTGGTGAATCCAGTGGTCAAATTAGACAAGGTTTCCTATTATGGACCTTTCAGATAGTAGAGAATACATTAATTCTTTAAAAATATTTTTTAATTTTAATTTTGGTGGGTACACAGGTATATATTTATGGAATACATGACATGTTTTGATACAGGGATATAATGTGTAATAATCACATCAAAGAGAATGGGGTATCCTTCCCCTCATGTATTTGTCTTTTGTGTTACAAATTATACATTTAGTTATTTTTAAATGTACAATTAAATTGTTATTGACTATAGTCACCCTGTTGTGCTAGCAAATACCAGACTCATTCATTCTTTCTAACTATTCTTTTGTATCCATTAACCATTCCCACCTCCCCCTGCTATCCTTGCCAGCTTCTGGTAACCATCCTACTCTCTAGCTCCAGAAGTTCAATTGCTCCGATTTTTAGGTCCCACAAATAAGAAAGAACATGCAATGTTTGTCTTTTTGTGCCTGGCTTATTTCACTTAGCATAATGACCTCCAGTTCCACCCATGTCATTGCAAATAATTATTTTTTATGACTGAATAGCACTCCACTGTGAATATGTACCACATTTTAAAAAATCCAGTCATCTGCTGATGGGCATGTAGGTTGCTTCCAAATTTTAGCTATTGTAAACAGAACTGCAACAAACATAGGAGTGCAGATATCTCTTTAATATACGGATTTCCTTCCTTTTGGGTACATACCCAGCAGTGGTATTGCTGGATCATAAAGTAACTCTATTTGTAGTTTTTTGAGGAACCTCCAAACTGTTCCCTATAGTGGTTTTACTAACTTACATTCCCACCAACAGTGTATAAGGGTTCTCTTTTCTCCACATCCTCTCCAGCATTTGTTTTTGCCTGGAGAAGATCTTAATTCTTTAACTAGAGTCAAGATTATAAAATTACAAATCAAGATAATACTATGAAGGACAGAAATCTGATCCGGACTGGGAGGTGAGGAGTACCAATCAGATGTGAATGATTAATAGGGGTTACCTATCCGAAGCCAAGAGAGGAGCAAAGAAATCCCCCAGCCATACAGAGGAAGTGGTGTTTGCAAAAGCCATGTGGGAGGAGGGAGCCTGGTGAGGCTGAGAAACTGAAACTGAACCTGATAGCAGGGCCAGACTATGAAAGGCCTCTAAGTTTTTTGGAATGCTGGTCTTTAAGAAAACACAAAAAACCATTAAGGGGGGAGAAAAATTATTTAAATCATTGAGCTGTACATTAAGTTCCTACTTTGGCACTTCCAAGGGTCAGATGAGGCAATTATTCCCACCAGGACCTCTTTACCCTCAGGTAATCTGAAACCTTTGACCTATCAGAGAAAGCCTAGAACATTAGCAAATCCTCCACGCCAAATGTAGGCCAACAGAACACTGCAATAAGTAAGGAAGGGTAGTTTCCCTCCAAACTAAGGATTAGTAAGTTGTTAAGTCCAGTCCCCTCTCTGGGGTATGGGAAAGATAGCTTGAGATAGCTGAAAGAAATGGCTGATGTTTGAGCCTTTTTTAACAGCCAGGAATTTCAGGAAGTCATAAGCAGCCTGTCTTCTAGTTGAGGGGCCAGAGAAGACTGTTCTGTGGCCACCAGAGCTCTGTCTCTCACTTCTCATAGCAAAAGGTATTTATGTGCCCAGACCCCCTTGCTGGGTCAGAAACCACAAGATTCTCAAGCCTCTGACAGACCCAGCTAAAGTCTTAGAAGATGCTGGCCCTGCCTATGTGAAACTTTTCCAAGGGATTCCATGAAAACACCATTTGGGCATTGGAAGATTCAAATGAATGTCCCAGGATATGTGCTCAGAGATATGAAAGGAAGGAGGAAAGTTAAATAAATTATCCTCAATTTAGAAGATAAACTGAGTTGGGCATGGTGGCTCACACCTGTAATCCCAGAACTTTGGGAGTCCAAGGCGGGCAGATGGCTTGAGTCCAGGAGCTCAAGACCAACCTCAACAGTGTTTGGTGAAACTCCTGTCTCTACAAAAAATTTTCTAAAAAATTAGCGGGTACAGTGGCACATGTCTGTGGTCCCAGCTACTCAGGAGGCTGAGGTAGGAGAATCACTTGAACCCAGGAGGTCAGGGCTGCAGTGAGCCTTGTTCACACCACTACACTCCAGCCTGGGTGACAGAGCGAGGTCCTGTCTCAAAAAAACAAAAACAAAAAACAGTGCTCAGCACCAGGCCTGACACATGACAGTAACTCAGGAAGCAGCAGCTCAATAGGGCTACTCCCAGGATTCTGTACAGATGAGATGAGGAGGAAAAGGAACCCAACATAAGGCCTGAAGGAGAAAGACCTCACAGGATACCCTGTGCAGCTCGAGGAGACTGGGAGAGGAGAAGGGGACATTCAACCATTCAAGAAATATTTAAAATTTAGTAATGAATATAACATTCAAAAATCCCTGCCTTCAAGGAGCTTATACTCCAGTGGGAAGAGAAAGGCAGGCAATGAATAAGTAAACACAGAATGTTAGGCAGGGAAAACAGGTAGAAGAACAGTGACAGAGTGTGCCAGTGGGGGTGCTATATTATATGGGGTCGGGGAGGCAAGAGGTGACTAGAATGCCCTTCTGACTAGGTGACAGCTGAACAAGACTCAAAAGAAAGTAAGACTGTAGACTGTGGATGTCTGAGGGAAGGGCATGGCAAGGGCAAAGTCCCTAGAGTTGGATTGTGCCTGGTAAGGAAGGGAGGGAAAGCAGAGCAGAGGGCACAGGGGCAGGAGTCAGAGAAGTTGCAGCAGCCTGCTCACAAAGGGACTTGCTAGTCCCTACAAGGATTCTGGCTTTCACTCCAGTAAAATGGAAAGCTATTAGAGGGTCTGTGAATAAGAAACCAGAGGGCATGACCAGGAGGAGGGGACCAGTTATATGGCCAAAACTGCAGATGAGAGATGACTTTGGAGCTGTCCTAGTTTCCTCAGACCAGTGGGGACAGATCAGGAGTGACCCTCAGCAACTGGCTTTCCCTGCTTTCCAGAGAGTTTTGTCTTCCCTACCCCTATCCGTCCATAAGCAAAAATTGAGAAAATCTGTGTGGGCTGGGGGAGGGCACTAACTTCCTCACTACTCATCAAGGTGCCGCAAACTCTAAAGGTACATTACTTTATTTATTCTTTATTACAATCCTATAATCTCAGCTCTAAAGACAAGAAAGCAGAAGCTCAGGGAACTGGAGAAACTCTACCTAGATTCCTAAGCCAAGGTGGCTTTTGGTGGCACTAAACAGTGTCCTTGTTGGGACATTCTGTCATCTGATATCTGGCAAAGAAAGAAGGCACTGGAATTGTCTATGCTGGAAAGGCTTCCCAGGGCAATGAAAAATGCCTGATTGGAGTTTCTGATGAAAGAAAGTATAAAAGGCTCAAACAAGCCAGGCAGTAATTCCATACTTAGAGCCAATTAGCCAGGGATGCCAGACTTAAATTTCCTTCCTCTTCTATCCTCTCACTAATGAAAGCAGCATGAGGCACCAAGAAGAGTGTGCAGGAGAAAAATATCATTCTATCACTTCCTCCACAATCTCTGATGGTGGAATACAAGAGGCCTCTCATAACATTCTGCTGGTTGGCCAATGGCCCGATGGGCCCAAAAGGTACCCCTGAAGATGCACTCCCTTTTCATTGCTTCAAATCACAAAGAACCAGGGTCACTGGGTAGTTCCTTGCATACAGGCTTAGAAACCTGGTTCAAAGGCCAATTAGGCTTTTGAGCTCCATGGGGGCATCCCAAAGGACTGTGCTGAAGTAGAACTTATTTCATTTTAAATCAGTATGTTGCCAGATATTTCAGTCCTACCCCAGAAGAACATATATAAAACCCCAATATCTGGACTCACAGGAGTTAAATAGCAAGGGAAAAGTCTCCAAAGGAAAGTGACAAGGGGACCAGACACTGAACATGAACTCACAGCCACCCTTTGAAATGGTAATATTTGCATTCATCTAACTCTTTATTTACTGCGCGCGCGCACACACACACACACACACACACACACACACTCAGCACTGTTCATGGTGCAATGGAAGCAGAGGTGAAAGAAGAAAAAACTCTTGGTTTTGAGAAGAATACAAGGGAAGGCAGGGCACACTCAAAGAGCTGGGAGGTAAAATAATTTGCTCAGGTCTTAGTGTTAATGAGATTTGAATCCAGCTTTATTGCACTCCACTTTACTTCTGTCTACCAGGAAACTGCTGTTCAGCTATAACTTTTAGGTATTTTTTTGTTTTGTTTTTGTGTGTTTTGGGAGTGGGGAGTGCAAACAAGGAAGGGAGAAGGCTAAAAATATTTTCCTTTGGTGGGTGTTTGAGAATTTCTGTGGAATCTGTGCTGGATTACAGCAGCAGGGCATAATGTACTTAGCCTGGGATCAGGAGACATTTTGTTGTTGTTGCTGTTGTTGAAAGACAGGGTCTTGCTCTGTTGCCCAAGCTGTAGTGCAGTGGCTCAATCCTAGCTCACTGTAGCCTCGAACTCCTGGACTCAGGTGGTCCTCCTGCCTCAGCCTCCTGAGTAGCTAGGACTATAGGCAAGCACCACCATACCTGGATAATTTTTTTCTTTTTTGTAGAGATGTGTGGTGTCTTATTATAATGCCTAGGCTGGTGTCGAACTCCTGGCCTCCAATCCTCCTGTCTCAGCCTCCCAAATTGCTGGGACTACAGGCATGAGCCACTGCACATGGCAGGAGACTTATAGTCTGTTCAAAACTCTGATCCTGGCAAGTCACTAAACTGCTCTGGGCTTGTTTAAATACCTCTAAAAAGAGGGGGTTAACCTAGCAAGGAATGGTAAATGGGTTCATCTTACCCAACAATTCAAATCTGTCCATGGTTCCTGCCTAAAATGCTGGAGTATACTGAAGCCATATTCAATGCTTAGTGGAAGGAGCTCCAATTGCTACTGATGCTTGCTATGAGGTCAGAGGGTAATGATTAACCCAGAAGATCATGATTCAAGGTATTTGAAGGGAAGTCACTTTAATTACTGATGAAATAAAAAAACCTCTTCTTCCATGACTTTCTAACCAATTCGTAGGACTATCCATATAATGACCAATCACTTATATTCTAAGACTAGAGATAGTATTTTTCACTTTAAACAGTCCTGATACTATGGCATATTTATTAGAATCTATAAATAGTTCTGTTATTTAGAATGTTTCAGTGAACAGGAATTCACTTGTCACCACTGAAAACTTGCGGTAGTGTTTCCAAAGATCTCCCATCCCATGTGCCTTTTTGCAATGTGACTTACCACTCTCCCAACAAGGAATGAAGTCTGTTTTCCTCCCTTTGAATCTAGGCCAGATAGACCTCATGTTGCTTTGACCAAGAGTGTGACAGAAGTGACACTGTGTGACTTCTGAGCCAAGGTTGTGAAAAAGCCTCATAGATCATTGTATTGTGGCTATGTAAGGTTTGAGGAAATTGGGGTGAAAGGTATATAGAATCATTTGTATCATCTTTGCAATGTTTTCCTAGTCTGAAATTGTTTCAAAATTAGAAGGTAAAAGCCCACCTACCCTGAAACTCTCATGCTTTGATAGCAGCACTGAGACACCAAGCAGAGGGACAAAGACATCCAACCCCAACCCATTTCAGTCACCTCAGCTGAAATACCAGATATGATTTTTCTTTTTGGACTTGGATAATTTCTTGTTATAATGAACCAGAAGTACAAGATTCCATTGGAACTGAAACAGTTGACAAAATATGGTTGAATTTAATCAAATCTTCAAGGATAATAAGATCAAACAAAGCCAGTAAAAGTGGAGAAGCCCAACACTGGTTTGGAATGTACACAAAAATACTAGCATGTCAGGTACCTCCTGACTCCTCCCAGCAGTCTGCCATCATGCTTTCCCTGCTTTCTCTCTTTTGAAGCACTGGCCAAACCAAATGGCTTCTTTTTTTGTACTGCAGGTGTAAGTCAACCCAAGAGTACCCTTTTGGACATAATACAAAGCCAAGAGGAAACTTTATGAATCATACGGAATGGTAGAAAGCGTACAAACCCAATCCAGCAAACTGCTTATCGTTATCTATGTTCCAGCCTCAGAAGATGCCAACAAGGAACAGAAATGAATCAACTTTTCCTGCCAAGCCCTGTCCAAATTACAGAACCTCTAAGACTGGGGGTGCTTTATGACGTTACAATAGATAACCAAAACATACATCAACCTTCCACCTATAGCAAATGCCTTAAATTCTTGTCTGGCAAGATCTGGCTGCCAAATGGACCTTTTGAAGCTAATCCTTAGGCTGAGGTCGGTTTCACATTCTTCTTGGCTAAGTGCCTTTGTTTCTAGAGTTGATTTTATACAGCACCACTGCTCTTATTTCAGTAAAATTTATCTTCCATATATCTTAAGAATATTAGAAGGCCAGGTGCAGTGGCTCACACCTGTAATCCCAGCACTTTGGGAGGCCAAGGCGGTGGATCACCTGAGTTCAGGAGTTTGAGACCAGCCTGGCCAACATAGTGAAACCTCGTCTCTATTAAAAATACAAAAATTAGCTCGGCATGGTGCTGCATGCCTGTAATCCCAGCTACTCGGGAGGCTGAGGCAGGAGAATCACTTGAACTTTGGAGGCGGAGGTTGCAGGGAACCGAGATTGTGCCAGTGCACTCCAGCCTGGGTCACAGAGCGAGCCTCCATGTCAAAAAAAAAAGAATATTACAGTGTTCCCCCACTTTCTGATTTTCTTCTCCCTGCAATGTTTTTCCCTCCGAATCCGTTATTTCTGTCTGTTTGGATCACCATCTTTCATCTTGGAGGCTTTCTTTACTCAGATGTCTAGTGAACCTCTGTTGCTGGTTAATATCTAAGGCTGAGGTTCTATCACTTGTAGCCTTAAGAGTCTTGACCAAAACAAACAATGAAAGCCTAAACACTAAGAGCATGGTTGACTGAATTCAGACATTAAAAAGCTACAATGGACTGGAAGGTAGACACTATTGAATCTGGAGCAAGAAGAAAAGCTCTGAAAGAAGTCTACTGGAGGTGTAGTATAGGTAAGGAAAAGCTTCAAGGAAGAAGGGTATTTTCTTTTGATCTCAGAGATGCATAGGGTAGACTGTAGCAGAGTGGGAATGAGAGGTGGGAAGTAAAGAAAGCAGCATGAACAAAGTTAGGTTATATGGACCAGTATGGCAGGTTAGAGGCCTTACCTACATACAGACTACATAGATGATAACATCCGGGATTTGAAGCTGATGTGGTTATTGGATGAGATATTTAGTGGTAGTAGAAGAGGGTGGATATATTTTGCATATGAGAGGCCTGTGAATTTGTGAAAGCAAAGGGCAGAATGTGGTGGAGTGTCTGCAGAGATGGTCACCAATTCCTCTCACCCTGTATTCACATGCTGTTCCTCCAAGATGAAGCCTATTTTACACAAATGTTTATAACAGCCATTATTCATTATTCCTAATAGCCAGAAAGTAGAAACAACATAAATGCCCATCAACCAATGAAAGGATAAATAAAATGTGGCAAACCCACAATGAATATTATTTGGCAATAGGAAGGAATGAAGTATTGATACATGCTACAACATAGATGAACCCTGGACATATTTTTTTTTTTTTTTGGTGGGATTCATAACTTTTAATTTCTTATTTTACTAATGTCTTACAGGGTGTGAGGAGTAAAGATAGGGATGGGGTAAAGGTAAGGAAAAGTATTTCAAGTTCCTTGAACTATTGAAGCATGTGCTAGGATAAGAAAGTTCAGTAAAAGCATCATGTCCTTATCACCAGAGCTCTTAAAGGAGATGTGGAAGAGAGACAGGGCAACTCTTCAGCTCTGGCAGAAGTGACTGCTGGACAGAGAACAAATCCTGCATCAACCTTGGCACAAGTGAAAGACTGGGCAATGCAGATGCTACACAGTTGGGCAGATGAAGAGCTGACTGTCCAGAATCTACTTCTGGCAAGCGGGTAGGCGCATGCACACCCCTCCTCTGGTCTGAGTGTCTCTTCCTCTCCGGCAGGACCGCACCAACTGTGCAGCCATGGAACCCTGGAAATATTAAGCTAAGTAAAAGAAGCCAGTCACAAAAGACTAAATATTGTATGGTTCCATTTATATAGAATTTCCAGAATAGACAAAGTAGATTAATAGTGGGGAAGGATAGAAGGAAATGGGGAGTGATTGCTAAAGGGCTTCTTTTTGGGGTGATGAAAATGTTCTGTATATAGACCAATGGAAGAGAACAGAGGCCTCAGAAGTAACGCCACACATATACAACCATCTGATCTTTAAAAAACCTGACAAAAACAAGCAATGGGGAAAGGATTCCCTATTTAAAAAATGGTGTTGGGAAAACTGGCTAGCCCTATGCAGAAAACTGAAACTGGACCTCTTCCTTATGTATTACACAAAAATTAACTCAAGATGGATTAAAGACTTAAACATAAGACCTAAAACCATAAAAACCCTAGAATAAAAGCTAGGCAATACCATTCAGGACATAGGCATGGGCAAAGCCTTCATGACTAAAACACCAAAGCAATGGTAACAAAAGCCAAAATTGACAAATGAGATCTAATTAAAGTAAAGAGCTTCTGCATAACAAAAGAAACTATCATCAGAGTGAACAGGCAACCTACAGAATGGGAGAAATTTTTTGCAATCTCTCCATCTGACAAAGGGCTAATATCCAGAATCTACAGGGAACTTATACAAATTTACAAGGAAAAAAAAACAACCCCAGCAAAAAGTGGGCGAAAGGGCTGGGTGTGGTGGCTCACGCCTGTGATCCCAACACTTTGGAAGGCTGAGGTGGGCGGATCATGAGGTCAGATCGACACCATCCTGGCCAACATGGTGAAACCCTATCTCTACTAAAATACAAAAAATTAGCTAGGTGTGGTGGCACGCACCTGAAGTCCCAGCTACTTGGGAGGCTGAGGCAGGAGAATTGCCTGAATCCAGGAGGCGGAGTTTGCAGTGAGCCGAGATTGCACCACTGCACTCCAGCCTAGTGATAGAGCAAAAAATAAAAATAAAAAAAGTGGACAAAGAATATGAACAGACACTTCTCAAAAGAAGATATTTATGTGACCAACAAACATGTAAAAAAGTTCATTATTACTGGTCATTAGAGAAATGTAAATCAAAACCACAATGAGATGCTATCTCATCCTAGTTAGAATGGTGATTATTAAAAAGTCAGGAAATGGCCAAGTGTGGTGGCTCACACCTGTAAATCCCAGTATGTTGGGAGGCTGAGGTGGGCAGATCATGAGGTCAGGAGTTCAAGACCAGCCTGACCAACATGGTGAAACCCCATCTCTACTAAAAATACAAATATCAGCTGGGTGTGGTGGTGCGAGCCTCTAATCCAAGCTACTCAGCAGGCTGAGGCAGAAGTTGCAGTGAGCTGAGATCATGCCACTGCACACCAGCCTGGACAACGGAGCAAGACTCTGTCTCAAAAAACAAAACAAATCAACAAACAAAACAATAAGAAGTCAGAAAACCACAGATGCTGGAGAGGATGTAGAGAAACAGAACACTTTTGCACTGCTGGTGGGAGTGTAAATTAGTTCAACCATTGTGGTGATTCCTCAAGGATCTAGAATGAGAAATACTGTCTGACCCAGCAATCCCATTACTGGGTATATACCCAAAGGATTATAAATCATTCTACTATAACGACACATGCACATGGATGTCTACTGCAGCACTATTCACAGTAGCAAAGACTTGGAAATAACCCAAATGCCTATCAATAATAGAGTGAATAAAGAAAATGTGGCACATATATACCATGGAATACTATGCAGTCATAAAAAAAGGACAAGTTCATGTCCTTTGCAGGGACAGGGATGAAGCTGGAAACCATCATTCTCAGCAACTACCAGAGGAACAGAAAACTAAACACTGCATGTTCTCACTTGTAAGTGGGAGTTGAACAATGAAAACACATGGACACAGGAAGTGGAACATCACATACCGGGGCATGTCACGGGGTTGGGGGGGCTAAAGAAGGAATAGCATTAGGAGAAATACCTAATGTAGATGACAGGTTGATGGGTGCAACAAACCACCATGGCATGTATATATCTATGTAACAAACCTGCACATTCTGCACATGTATCTCGGTACTTAAAGTATAACAAAAAAAAAAGAAAGCCGGCTGCAGTGGCTCACGCCTGTAATCCCAGCACTTTGGGAGGCCAAGGCGGGTGGATCACGAGGTCAAGAGATCGAGATCATCCTGGTCAACATGATGAAACCCTGTCTCTACTAAAAATACAAAAAATTAGCTGGGCACGGTGGTACGTGCCTGTAATCCCAGCTACTCAGGAGGCTGAGGCAGGAGAATTGCCTGAACCCAGGAGGCGGAGGTCATGGTGAGCCAAGACCGCACCATTGCACTCCAGCCTGGGTAACAAGAGCGAAACTCCGTCTCAAAAAAAAAAAAAAAGAAAAGAAAAAAGTTCTAGAATTATGATAGTGGTGATGGCTGAAAAACTGCTGATAAACTGAAAACCATTGGATTGTACAACTTTAAATGGGTGAACTGTACAGTATATGAATTATATTTCAATAAAACTTTTGCCAACAAAAGAAGGGGAGGAGGGAGGTAGTATCTTTTCCCCCTCCTATCGAAAGTAGCTGGCCTTGACACTTGTTTTGAACACTGGAATAAGGGGTAAGTGATGCTGTGCCAGTTCTGGGCCTAGCCCAAAATCCTGGCAGCTTCCATTTTCACTCTGTTGGAAGCTAGTTGTTATGTAGAGCAGCTCAGGCTAGACCACCCAATGATGAGAGACTGTGTGCTGGGAGAGACCTCATGGAGGCAAACCAAGACACCCTCGTCATGTGAGTAAGGTCATCTTGGATAGCTTACACCCAACCAGGCTGACAGCTGAATTAAGTAACATGAGTGACCCCAGGAGAGATCACACGAAGCAAGAAGACATTCCCAGCCAACTCAGAGAATCATGAGAAATAATAAATCATTGTTGTTTTAAGCCAGTGAGTTGGGAATGATATGTTGCACAACAGATAACTTAGACACAACCTTTCTGAGCCTCAGATTCCACTTCCATAACATGGGACTGATACTATGCGGTTGTTGTGAAGATTACATAAAGCTAACACCAAGCATGGTGCTCAAGAAACACTAGTTGTTATTCTTAAAAACCACCCAGGAGATCCTTGACATAATCTGCAGGTATACTCTTCTGGAAGGCCTTACTCCCACAAGCACTTGCTGCTTCCAATCACATGGCTTCCAAAAGTTTAGCTTTTTACAAAAACAAATGGTTGGCTTTTTTTTTTTTTTTTTTGCTACAATCTCTGACACATGAATTCTGAATCATAAACAGATGATCAAGGAAGGTTCTGTTTAGGTTAGCCATCTACCCACCCTACCCATCCTACCCATCCATTCATCACACCTGTTTTTTTGGAGATGGAGTCTTGCTCTGTCACCCGAGCTGGAGTGCAGTGGAGCAATCTGGGCTCATTGCAACCTCTGCCTCCTGGGTTCAAGTAATTCTCCTGCCTCAGCCTCCTGAGTAGCTGGGACTACAGGTGCACACCACCACACCTGGCTAAGTTTCTGTATTTTAGTAGAGATGAGGTTTCACTGTGTTGCCCAGGCTGGTCTTGAACTCCTTAGCTCAGGCAATTGGCCCACCTAGGCCTCCCAAAGTGCTGGGATTACAGGCCTGAGCCACTGTGCCTGGCCCCATCACCCCTTTCTTAAACCCTAATTACCAGACACAAATTAAGGATAAAGGAGATCCTCCCTCCTTTGAAAAAGAAATCATTTCTACCTATGTAGTCATTAAAATAATACACTACACACTTGAACTTGAGTGGAGAGAGAATATCTATAGTAGTAGATAAATCTAAAATCATCCAGCTGGAAAGAAAAAGCTGAAATTTCCATATAGAGCTCAGATACTCAGCATGAGAACACATAATTCTGACTGGGAATCCCACAAGTAATAGCAGAGCAAGGAATGAACTGCATCCCCTAAAGGCTTCGTCCCTCAGTGAGCCTACATCCTTCCAAGAGTTCCATTCACAGAACCTGGACCCCAGATGACAAAACTTAACCATTTAGCACTACCTGCCATGTTTAGGTACACAATGGATCTGGGCAGTTAACAATTCACAAGCTAATGACAGAGAAAGAAATTCCTAGGTATATCTGTAGGAAAGGATATTAAACAGCTTTCAACTGCATTTGTGAAATCAATTATGATTGGTAACACTGAATGAACTGAAGAGCCATTTAACCCTAAAAAGAATGAAGAAATTATTTTTCATCCAAAAGGCTGACATCAATACTTAAATTACATGAAAGGTAAGACAGATGATCAAATCTGTATTTTCTGCACAAACAGTGGACAAAGTCCACTGAACCTAGGAAGTACTTATGCTAAACAAACTCAATAAAGTTCTAAACTCTTCAAATGCTAGTTAGAGAGTCGGTATACACAATATTGACCTAGAAATGAACAGGAAGCATGAGGGCTAGAGGTGAAAGACCTAACACCAGGCAGGCATTGGGCTGAGTCTACCAGATAACTCAAATGCTTGGCTATGTTTTTCCATTGACATATAGTGTATAGCAAAGTACACAAGTCATAACTATCTTAAAGAATGTTTATATCAAGATTAAGATATAGAACATTCCTAACACTCCAGAAGGTTCCTTTGTTCCCATCCCAGTGAATAACCAGTCCTACCCTAGTTTCCCGACTCCACAGCCAAGAGTAACCATTATTTTGATCTCTGGCATTACAGATACTTTTTGTCTGTTTTTGAATTTCACATAAATGGAATCATACCATATGTAGTATTTTCTGCTTTCTTCCATTCATCACAAGGTTACCTTATTTTGAAGCAGAAAGCCCAGAAGCTGAGGTTTATTTTTAGAAAAACTTTCTCTGATGTCACAGGCCTGACATTACTCAGTGTAATCAACTACTCTGATTACACTGGTTATTACTTTCTGCCCTATTCCGAGCATGCATTATAAAAACTGTTACAACAGAATACAGTCTTGGATTGCAAAAGTTTTCTTTCAGATAAACTAAATTCTTTAAAGGTATTCAAATATTCGATTCAAGCTTAACAAAGTATAAGCTTTGACACTGTGGAAGTATAATCTTTTCCACCAGGCATGGTGGCTCATGCCTGTAATCCCAGCGTTTTGGGAGGCCAAGGCAGGTGGATCATGAGGTCAGGAGATTGAGACCATCCTGGCCAATATGGTGAAACCCTGTCTCTACTAAAAATATTTTAAAAAATTAGCTGGGCATGGTGTCGCACACCTGTAGTCTCAGCTACTCCGGAGGTTGAGGCAGGAGAATTGCTTGAACCCACTGTACTACAGCCTGGGAGAGAGTGTGAGACTCTGTCTCAAAAAAAAAAAAAAAAAAAAAAAGTCTAATCTTTTCCATGAATGCAAAATTCTTATTCTAGAGAATCTTCAAGTCATAAAATAAAATTAACCATCAATTCTGTTATTACTTTGATTAGTAAAGAATTAAATGATAGGAAAATCTCTCAGAGGAAGCATAATGCAGTACATTCAGATGAATGTGAGTCAGCTCAGAAAAGGCAGGAGAGGCACAACAGTTAGAGCAATAAATTATAGGTACAGATTTTGAGGCCAAACTATCAGGATTCTAATCTGGAAAGTGCTCCTTCTAGCTGGATGACCTCGGGGAAGTCATTACTCTAACTTTGTACCTCTATAACATCACTATAAAATGTGAATAACTTCATAGGATTGTTGCAAGGATTAAATGTTAATGTATATAAAGCTCTTAAGACACGATGTGACACAAAATGAACACTTTTTTTTTGAGATGGAGTCTTGCTCCATTGCCCAGGCTGGAGTGCAGTGGTGTGATCTCAGCTCACTGCAACCTCTGCCTCCCAGGTTCAAGCCATTCTCCTCCCTCAGCCTCCCAAGTAACTGGGACTACAGACACATACAACCATGCCTGGCTAATTTTTGTACTTTTAGTAGAGATGGGGTTTCACCATGTTGGCCAGGCTAGTCTGAACTCCTGACCTCAAGTGATCCACCTACCTTGGCCTCCCAAAGGTGGGATTACAGGTGTGAGCCACTATGCCTGGCCATAATAAGCACTTTTTAAGAAATAGCTATCTTAAAAAGCTGAAAGAGCTATTAAGAAGGCAGCTATTCTGCCAACCAAAGGGCTATAAAATAGTGACCAAGACATCTGGCACAGTGCTTCTCAAGATATTTTATTTTTAATCCTTCACAGACTGATACTTTCTGTAAAATGCAAGATTACATGCTTGGATGTCACAGCAATACCAAATTGTTCTGAAAGTTTCTAAATGTTTACTCTCACTTTCTGCATTTATTATATAGTCCATAACTGTTTGCTGTTCATTGGCAGGCATTTGTCTGCAGACTGAACTTTGAGTAGCACTGTTCCAGCACCCAAGAAGGACTCAAGAGCCTCCTGAAAACTCAACTGGCAGGTTAAATAGAATTATGATAACATTTAGTTAAAAAAAAAAAACAAAAAACAAACCCAGTAGCAGGGGCAAGAAGATGACTTGAGGGTCAACAAGCAGACAGATAAAATAAAGTCAAGAGGTTAATTACTAAACCTAAAATACAAAGTTGGCTGTAGAGCAAAGACCCAACTGGTAATTCCCTCCCCACCCCTCAGTGTTCTAGAGGGTGGCCCTCGGGAAACATACTGGCCAGGTTATCAGCCCCAGAGGGGACAAGAGGTGTGAATGTAGTAGGCAGAGCTGACTTGGGGCCTCTTCTCAGGAGTAAAAAGCCACCTTAAGCCATCATCAAGCTTTGGGGACATCAAGCACAAGTTGCAAAGGCCGGAAAGAGTTTCTTCTCTGCCAAAGAAAACATGCAAACATTTCCTCTGGTGACACGGGACTGCACACATGCACACCAACATATTCACAGACACACACCTGTGGTTTTAGGAGGCTCCTGAGGTCCGCCCTGCCAGCCGTACTGTGGGTATCCTTGGTAGGGGTACCCTTGAGGAGGTGGGTAGGGTCCCCCCATAGGTCCTGGACCCATTGGTTGTGGTGGATAAGGTGGGTATGGGGCCGTTGGACCAGGGCCCGGATATGGTGGAGGGTTCTCTGGGTTCATCGGGGACCTGTAAAGTACACCTAAGAGACAAAAAGAATGAAAATCATTTGCATCAGGAATCATCAGGAATAAAATTCTAACCCATAAGATCATTTACACAATACCTTAAAGGTGTATCAAGCCTTGTGCAGATCTCTAGCTCTGCCCATTTTGTTTCCTTCTCACCATCACTACAATTGACAATTATTTTATGTATTTATTTGCCTTTTGCCTTTTTGCCCCACTAGACTGTAGGTTGTGACAGCAGAAATCAAGTTAGTTTTGGATCACTACCATGTCCCTAGAGCACCACACAGTGCCTGGCACAAGCACCCTAAATAAATGTGTTAAAGGAGTAACAAGATATTTTGTTTTTTAAATCCTCTGAAACGTCCATAAATGTGATTGCATAGCTTTAAGAAAGTGTTCTAACAGCACTATGAGCCATATCAGTGGAAGCTGAACCACTAGTAGAAACTCTCCAATCAACAGGGTTGAGCCACAGTGGGGTCTTCTAACAAGCAGCATTGCCAGCAATGACCAACCAAAGTTTGTAATCACCACTGTTGCTCTGGGGATTGGGGTGATCTGGTTGTTCTCCCTAGACCTGCTGCTCTGGGCAGTTGGACAGTGCTGTCTATAGAGAATGCCAACTGTCTCCTCTGCCTATCCAGGTCCCTGAGACTCTGGAGGGTTCACCAGGAACCCTTATTTGTGTTTACAGGACCCTGTCCTCGGTGGTTTGCTTCTGTGAGGGAAGCCACGCTTCCCAGCCCTCAAGCCTGTCAATCATTCTCTTGATTGGGCTTGAAGTTTCCAGGACCAGCATCTTGTTTCTTTTATCTCTTTAACCTCCACAGTGCCTGGCACAGTGACTTTCAGATTTAAAACCAACAATTACTGGGGAATGCAAAGTATATACTCTATGGATGACTCACTTAAACGTGATATCATCTGTCATACTGCTTCCTTGCACTGTTACCCATATCTTATATCGATAGTTAACTTTTTACCTATTTGAGTGTTTTCTATCACCAACCAAATAGTAGGGAAGAGTTTCGGATTTAAAATGCAATAATATCACTATTAATTCTTTTCCATAACATGCAACCAATAAATTCCTAAGTGACTTTTATTATATAAGGGATGGAATAGTCATAAATAGTCTAGGTTTGCTAGAAAATCTGGGCTACAGTAGTGGTGGATTTTATTGGTTGCCAACACAACACCCATATTCTCCCCTCCCAACAGTAGTCAGGTTTCCAGGTAGGTGTCTACTCATTCTTCTTGTAGTTCATATGCTTCAGAGAAAGCTCATCCCATCTAGCTGCAGGGTGAACCTAGTCTATCTAAGCCAATAGGAGTCATTCTCTTTCCTTTTTCATCATAATTGATTCAAGAAATTCATGACTTAACCCAGATGCAAATGACACTCCCTGGCCACTGAGACTGGTTCTGAAGTGGTTCAATAAGTAAAAAGCTCAGACTCTCTTAACACACTCCCACCCAACCTTCCCTTCCCCTGTACACAGGGACACACAAAGTCTAGGAAAGATATATGGCCTACAAAATTGCTGACAGCCAATCTGCAGCCCTGAGAAGGAGCCAGCTTTAAGATTAAGTGGGCCATTCAGAAAGGTAGAGCAAAAAAGAAAGAAATGGGATTCAAGATGACTTTTTAACAGCTCATAAATCAAAGACTGAAGCCTGGCCTAACCTAAGCTACCACTGTAGAATTTCCAGTCCTGGAAACCAATGGTAAGGTAAGGTAATGAGCACTTCTGGGTGACATTCACAAACATACATTTATTAAGTGCTTTCTTGACACTGGACTAAGTAGTGGGATATAGAGATCAATATGCCTCAAACCCTACCCTTGGGCAACTGGTTGAAACAAACGTAAGGACAATAATTTTTTAGAAAATGTGGTAAACAGACTGATGGGTAGGAGTAGGGACTTAAACCTAGTAGAAGGAGATGCTGGTGGAGAGTGTCATTTAAAGGAGTTGATTATAAATTGAAACTCGGAGAGAGAAGATGGTGCTGTAGGACCAACTCAGGATTGCAGCTCCCAGTGAAACCACAGATGGTGAATGCACGCTGCATTTCCAGACAGATCTCTATTGCCCACAGACCAGGAGATTCCCAGGTGTAGGAGCCGCACGGGCCACCAGCACGGCTGTTTGGGCTGGGGCCGCAGCGCAGCAGCACTCCGTACAAAATTCACTGGTTTGGTTGCCCTGTTAAACTGGCAATTGGAGATTTCGGAAGGCAGATTAGCACATTCATCTGATTAAACGGGACTTAAACAGAAAGCCAGGCAAGGAGATTCCCAGGCAGCAATGTGGTTCCAGCCAGCGCAGTGGGTCACTGCACGGGAAATCACACAGATCCCGGCGCCCTTTCAGCAGGCGACTGGAACACCTGGGAGAGTCAACTGTTCAACTTAAAAAAAAAAAAGGCGGGGGGCTTTGAGGAAGGGAGCCAGATGATCAGGCTCAGCGGGTCCCACCCCCACAAAAACAAAAAAAACAGCAATTGGAAACGCTCGGTGTTGAGAGTTTCACAGCAAGCACAGCTGAACCCAGGACGGTGCTCAGAGCGGGAGGGGCGTCCGCCATTACCGAGGCACTCAACCCCTACGGAGGTACACTGCCATTGCTGACGCAGCCTGCCATTGCCAAGGCAACCCGCCATAACAGAGAGAGTCCACCACTACAGAGGTGGGCCATCATCACCACAGCAGCTCTAACCACACCCATATAAACAGGACTACAGGGAATTACACACGGCAGCAGGGCAGAGCCCATGGCAGCAGGGCGGAACCCACAACACCTCAGCATAACCACTACAGGCAGGCAGTGATTAGACTGCCTCCTTGCTGGGCAGGACAGTGCAATGGATACTCATAAATAAAGCCCTAACTCCCCGGGACAGAGCATCTGAGGAAAAAAAAGGGGCTTTATGAGTTCTGCTGCAGCAGACTTAAATGTACCTGCCTAGCAGCCCTGAAAGAACAACAGAGCTCACAGCTCAGCACTTGAGCTCCTATAAAGTACAGACTGTCTCCTCAAGTATAAAGTACAGTCTCCTCAAGCAGCTCCCTGACCCCCGCATATCCAAAGAGTCACCTCACAAAGGACTGATCAGACTGACATTTGGCGGGCATCATTCAGCGACAAAGACAGCAGAAGAAGAAATGGGTAGCAACCCTCATGGTTCTGCAGCTGCTACAGGTGTACCCCAGGTAAGCAGGGCCTGGAGTGGACCTCAGTAGTCCTACAGCAGAGGGGCCAGACTGTTAGAAGGAAAACTAAGAAACAGAAATACTTCATCATCAACAATCTGGATGTCCACTCAGAGACCCAATCAGAAAATCAACAACTACTCAGACGACAGGTGGATAAATCCACAAAGATGGGAAGAAGCCAGTGCAGAATGGAGGAAAACACCCAAAACCAGAACACCTTGCCTCCCACAAGGGACCACAACTCCTCACCAGCAAGGGAACAAAGCTGGACAAAGAATGAGTGTGATGAAATGACAGAATCGGACTTCAGAAGGCGGGTAATGAGAAACTTCCGTGAGCTAAAAGAACATGTTCTAACTCAATGCAAAGAAACTAAGAACCTTGAAAAAAGATTTGAGGAAATGATAACAAGAATGAACAACTTAAAGAGGAATATGAGTGAATTGAAGGAGCTGAAAAACACAACACGAGAACTTCGCGAAGCATGCACAAGTTTCAACAACTGAATTAACCAAGCAAAAGAAAGGATATCAGAAGTCGAAGATCAACTCAATGAAGTAAAAAGAAAAGCCAAGATTAGAGAAAAAAGCACAAAAAGGAATGAACAAAGTCTCCAAGAAATGTGGGACTATGTGAAGAGACCCAATCTACGTTTGATAGGTGTACCTGAATGTGACAAAGAGAATGAATCCAAGCTGGAAAATACTCTTCAGGATATTATCCAGGAAAATTTCCCCAACCTAGCAAGGTAGGCCAATATTCAAGTCCAGGAAATACAGAGAATACCACAAAGATATTCCGCAAGAAGAGCAACCCCAAGGCACATAATCGTCAGATTCACCAGGGTTGAAATGAAGAAGAAAATGCTAAGGGCAGCCAGAGAGAAAGGTCGGGTCACCACAAAGGTGGTCACCCACAAAGGGAAGCCCATCAGACTCACAGCAGGTCTCTTGGCAGAAACCCTACAAGCCAGAAGAGAATGGGGGCCAATATTCAACATCCTTAAAGAAAAGAACTTTCAACCCAGAATTTCATATCCAGCCAAACTGAGCTTCAGAAGTGAAGGAAAAATAAAATCCTTTGCGAACAAGCAAGTACTCAGAGATTTTGTCACCACCAGACCTGCTTTACAAGAGCTCCTGAAAGAGGTACGACACATAGAAAGGAACAACCAGTACCAGCCATTCCAAAAACATACCAAATGCTAAAGAGCATCAACAAAATGAAGAATCTGCATCAACTAACAGGCAAAACAGTCAGCTAGCATCAAAATGGCAGTATCAAATTCACACATAACAATATTAACCCTAAATGTAAATGGGCTAAATGCACCAATCAAAAGACACAGACTGGCAAATTGGATAAAAAGCCAAAACCCATCGTTGTGCTGTATCCAGGAACCCATCTCACATGCAAGGATACATAAAGCCTCAAAATAAAGGGATGGAGGAAGATTTACCAAGCAAATGGAGAGCAAAAAAAAAAGCAGGAGTTGCAATTCTCGTCTCTGATAAAATAGACTTTAAAGCAACAAAGATCAAAAGAGACAAAGAAGGACATTACATAATGGTAAAAAGATCGATAAAACAAGAAGAGCTAACAATCCTAAATATATATGGACCCAGTACAGGAGCACCCAGATACATAAGGCAAGTTCTTAATGACTTACAAAGAGACTTAGACTCCCACACAACAATAGTGGGAGACTTTAACACTCCACTGTCAGTATTAGATAGATCAACCAGACAGAAAATTAACAAGGATATCCAGGACTTGAACTCAGACCTGGAACAAGCAAACCTAATAGACATTTACAGAACTCTCCACCCCAAATCCACAGAATATACATTCTTCTCAGCACCACATCACACCTATTCTAAAACTGACCACATAATTGGAAGTAAAGCACTCCTCAGCAAATGCAAAACAACTCAAATCATAGCAGTCTCTCAGACCATAGTGCAATCAAGTTAGAACTCAGAATTCAGAAACTAACTCAGAACCGCACAGCTTCATGGAAACTAAACAACTGGCTCTTGAATGTTGACTGGATAAACAATGAAATGAAGGCAGAAATAAAGAAGTTCTTCGAAACCAACAAGAACGAAGATACAACATACCAGAATCTCTGGGACACATTTAAAGCAGTATCTAGAGGAAAATATATAGCTATAAGTACCCACATGAGAAGAGGGGAGAGATCCAAAACTCACACCCTAACATCAAAATTGAAAGAGCTAGAGGAGCAAGATCAAAAACACTCAAAACCTAGCAGAAGACAAGAAATAACTAAGATCAGAGCAGAACAGAAGGAGATAGAGACATGAAAAACCCTTCAAAAAATCAATAAATCCAAGAGCTGGTTTTTTGAAAAGGTCAACAAAATAGATAGACCACTAGCCAGATTGATTAAAAAGAAAAGAGAGAATAACCAAATAGATGCAATAAAAAATGATAAAGGGGAAATCACCACAGATTCCACAGAAATTCAAACCATCATCAGAGAATATTACAAACAACTCTATGCACATAAACTAGTAAACCTGGAAGAAATGGATAAATTCCTGTACACTTGTGTCCTCCCAAGCCTAAACCAGGAGGAAGCCGAAACTATGAATAGACCAATAACAAGGTCTGAAGTTGAGGCAGCAATTAAGAGCCTACCACACAAAAAAAGCCCAGGTCCAGATGGGTTCACAGCCGAATTCTACCAGACACACAAAGAGGAACTGTTACCATTCCTTCTGAAACTATTCCAAATAATCCAAAAAGAGGGAATCCTTCCCAAATCATTTTATGAGACCAACATCATCCTGATACCAAAACCCGGCAGAGACTCAACAAGAAAAGAAAACTTCAGGCCAATATCCATGATGAACATAGACCCAAAAATCTTCAATAAAATACTAGCAAGCTGACTACAACAGCAAATCAAAAAGCTTATCCACCATGATCAAGTAGAATTCATCCCGGGGATGCAGGTCTGGTTCAACATACCCAAGTCTATAAACATAATTCACCACATAAACAGAACCAAAAACAAAAACCACATGATTATCTCAATTGACACAGGGAAGGCCTTTGACAAAATTCAACAGCCCTTTGTGCTAAAAACCCTCAATAAACTCGGTATTCATGGAACGTATCTCAAAATAATAAAAGCTATTTATGACAAACCAACAGCCAATATCATACTAAATGGTCAAAAACTGGAAGCATTCCCTTTGAAATCTGGCACTAGACAAGGATGCCCTCTCTCACCACTTCTATTCAATATAGTACTTGAAGTTCTAGCCAGAGCAAGCAGGCAAGAAAAAGAAATAAAGGGTGTTCAAATAGGAAAGGAGGAAGCCAAATAGTCTCTATTTGCAGACGACATGATAGTATATCTAGAAGACCCCATCGCTTCAGCCCAAAAACTCCTGAAACTGATAAGCAACTTCAGCAAAGTCTCAGGATATAAAATCAATGTGCAGAAATCACAAGCATTCCTATATACCAATAACAGACTTAAAGGGAGCCAAATCAAGAACGAACTGCCATTCACAATTGCTGCAAAGACAATAAAATACCTAGGAATACAACTAACAAGGAGCGTAAGGGACCTCTTCAAGGAGAACTACAAACCACTGCTCAACGAAATAAGAGAGGACACAAACAGATGGAGAAACATTCCGTGTTCATGGTTAGGAAGAATCAATATGGTGAAAATGGCCATACTGCCCAAAGTAATTTACAGACTCAATGCTATCCCCATCAAGCTACCACTGACTTTCTTCACAGAACTGGAAAAAACCACCATGAACTTCATGTGGAACCAAAAGAGAGCCCACATAGCCAAGTCAATTCTAAGCAAAAAGAACACAGCAGGAGGCTGCGTTCTACCAGACTTCAAACTATAATACAAGGCTACAGTAATCAAAACAGCATGGTACTGGTACCAAAACAGAGATATAGACCAATGGAACAGAACAGAGGCATCGGTGGCAACACAACATATCTACAACCATACAATCTTTGATAAACCTGACAAAAACAAGCAATGGGGAAAGGATTCCCTGTTTAATAAATGGTGTTGGGAAAACTGGCTAGCCATGTGCAGAAAGCAGAAACTGGACCCCTTCCTGACACCTTACACTAAAATTAACTCCAGATGGATTAAAGACTTAAACATAGACTTGGCACCATAAAAACCCTAGAAGAAAATCTAAGCAAAACCATTCAGGACATAGGAGTAGGCAAGGACTTTATGACCAAAACACCAAAAGCATTGGCAGCAAAAGCCAAAATAGACAAATGGGACCTAATCAAACTCCACAGCTTCTGCACGGCAAAAGAAACAGTCACTAGAGTGAATCGGCAACCAACAGGATGGGAAAAAATTTTTGCAGTTTACCCATCTGACAAAGGGCTGATATCCAGAATTTACAAAGAACTAAAACAGATTTACAGGAAAAAAACAAACAAGCCCATTCAAAAATGGGCAAAGGATATGAACAGACACTTTACAAAAGAAGACATATATGAGGCCAACAAACATGAAAAGATGCTCATCATCACTGGTCATCAGAGAAATGCAAATCAAAACTACATTGAAATACCACCTCATGCCAGTTAGAATGGCGATCATTAAAAAATCTGGAGACAACAGATGCTGGAGAGGATGTGGAGAAATAGGAACACTTTTACACTGCTGGTGGGAGTGTAAATTAGTTCAACCATTGTGGAAGATAGTGTGGCGATTCTTCAAAGACCTAGAAATAGAAATTCCATTTGACCCAGCAATCCCATTACTGGGTATATATTCAAAGGACTATAAATCGTTCTACTATAAGGACACATGCACACGAATGTTCATTGCAGCACTGTTTACAATAGCAAAGACCTGGAACCAACCCAAGTGCCCATCGATGATAGACTGGACTGGGAAAATGTGGCACATACACACCATGGAATATTATGCAGCAATCAGAAATGATGAGTTCGTGCCCTTTGTAGGGACATGGATGAATCTGGAGAACAGCATTCTCAGCAAACTGACACAAGAACAGAAAATGAAATACCGCATATTCTCACTCATAGGTGGGTGATGAACAATGAAAACACATGGACACAGGGAGGGGAGCACTACACACTGGGGTCTATTGGGGGGAAAAGGGGAGGGGCAGCGGCGCGCGGGGGAGCTGGGGAGGGATAGCATGGGGAGAAATGCCAGATGTGGGTGAAGGGGAGGAAGACAGCAAATCACACTGCCACGTGTGTACCTATACAACTATCTTGCATGTTCTACACATGTACCCCAAAACCTAAAAGGCAATTTAAAAATAAATAAATTGAAACTCTATGTTATGGGATCAAATGGTTTGAGGGTCTCTAATTCAATCACATCTGCATTCTGTCTCCTATTTTTGACACCATCTTATTTTTCCAGGGCCTGAAAGGGACTCAGGAAAAAAGTAGAATTCTTTCCCTTTTCTGCTCTCTAGTCTACAACTGGCAACACATCCTGACCTAGGAACTCTAATGCAAAGGTTCATGGTGATTAACACTAAGATTATCATATGAATTTGGAGAAAAGCAAATACATTTTGCTTCCTCTCACCTACAAGGAAGGTTGTAGAAAGCCTAATGAACCTGGTTAACACAGAAATCAGTCTTGTTAATCCCCATATGGCCATTCCATTATTTATTTTTAAATCACAGATGTACAATACAGTTATCATAACTACTTCTGTCCTGAAATTCAGTGTGTATAACCTAACTTCATTAAAACTGCAGTTTAACTTGATCAGTCCAACATGACCAAGTAGATCATTCTCCCTCTAGCAAAGTCTAGATCTGTATTTTTTTTTCAAAGTATAAATTCATATTTTGTAGGAAATGTAGTTTACAAAACAGTATCAATTGCTACCCTCCAATCCAGATGACCCACTTTCCCCTGAAGGGGGACATTTAGGGCCTATTCCACTGGACAAGGGTAAAATGATTCAGTAGTCTTCCAGGTTAACAGTAAATTCTTCTCCCAAGGTTGGGGCCATCAAGGCACAGTCTGCATGAGGCTCACCCTGTTTAGCACTAGAATGGGCTTCTTGCTCTGTTGGTAGGAACTGGGGTGGGTGGAGCGGGGCTCAGGGAAGGGCCTGGACCCAGAGACTTCTGCTTGCAGGAGGGTGCTTAGAAAACTCTGCCTTTGGCTGGGGAATTCTCTCTCTCCCACCTTTGGAGAACAGGGTTGGGAGGGGGTAAGTGGGGCCCTGCTGCCTGGAGGGCTCAGGTCTGAGCAGCAGGGAGCCCTTAGCACCCACTCCAGCACATCTATTAGGAATTTACTGCCTGAAGATAAATTACAGGCATTGGTGGGAGGTGAGAGGTATGGTCTAAGGCCACAGTCTGAGAGAGGACTCCTTGTGGTCAGAGGTTGTGCAGAAGCACCTTTCCTACCTCCCGCCTCATGAGATAAGGTTACCAGGATTTCATTATCATGGTGAGTTTCTCTGAGCTCATGGGTTAGAGGTCATAGTAGAGCCACCAAGGCAGGAGTCACGAATGGGATGGATGTGTGTTAACTGACAGTGGTCTGGCCAGAGGTCAGGGGGCACTAGATCCTTGTCAAGAAAACTAATAAATCAATAGGTGAGACGCAAGAAGTAGGCCCATGTTAGCTCACACATACATAGCCCAGGACACGACAAAGCCTTTGCCCTGATAGGAATCCGACAGGCTGCTATAGGACAGGGCATCATAGATGGGGTTGATCTTGTTCAGATAGTCTTCCTCCTCCTCCCCATCCTCTAGATCCAGGGAAACGGCTTCCACAGCAGGTGGCCCTTGAGGCACCAGGATGGGGGACCCCAGGCTTGTGGCTCCAGGGTGCAAGGGTCCTGACCACTCTTGCAAGGTGGGCAATTCATGGTATTGAGGCACTTCCTGCTCAGTGCATGAGACACCAGTGTCAAAGTAGGGGGTCTTGAGTGGGCTGTGCTCCAAGGCCCCCAGAGTGAAGAGCTAGGAGGGTATCTCCTGCTCTTCCAGCTCCGCTATTGGGGTTGGTGGGTTGTAGAAGGGAAGTCCCTCCAGCCTCTGGAATAGGAGGTAGGTCAAGTGGAGGCTAAGACCTGAGCATCCCTGACTCCAGGGTTATGCCATGCTGTTTTCTCTGCCTGGTTCTCCCTTTCCCCCACCCCCCGGATTAATATTTCTTTGAAGACACTGTTCATCTAAAAACAATGGGCAGTGAGGAGAAAAAAGAACAGAGTACAGAGCTACTACAACTTCAGACCTCAATGTCTCATGACTTTTCTTGATGCATCTATTTGCATCTATTCCTCATAATCTTGTGCAGTTCTCTCCCTGAGAACCTCAAGCTCCCTTCCAAGTGTACATGTCTTCACCACTTACCCCTCATCATGTTTCCCTCTCATTTTTGGTACGTATCTTTCTCCATCTGCCTAAAGAAAAACCTAAGGTCTAGAGGGGAAAAATCCCATGAGTTATTCACAGAGGCATTTATACAAAGCATAAACCACAAAGGTGCTCCAGCTACCACGACCTCTTTCCACACATACACTCTTTCCCTTTGTTCCCAATATAGACAGTCATCTTGGAGGAATAAAGATCTGGATCTATTTTCAGTTTCCTCTAAACAAGAAAAAAATCCCAGTGAGAGAATAGCAAAAGTCACAGAAAGAGCATCTGTGCTGGATCAGAGATCCTAGAGCTGGCATTTGAAAAACAGGACTTCATCCAGTGGGAATCCATTGTTCCCAAGGTGGTAAAGAAGCAAAGCAAAGCAAAAAAGATTATCTAACACTGACACAGTATAGTACAAACCACTTTACATAACCGAAAAACAAAACAGTGTTAAATTTAAGGTATGATACTGAACTTTGTAACATGATTGTTCTCCCTTATAAATTTGGTTAGGTAAAATATAAACACTACTCTAGTGAAGTCTTTCACTATGGATCAAATGCAAACAGTGTAAATTGTATCATTAAAAGACAAATGAGAGGTCCAAAAGGGACAGCTCAGATAGTGCAGCAGTCAAGATCCATTAATAGACTGCACTAAACACTGCTATTCTCACGATCCCATTCAAAACAGAATTACAGGATTAGCAGTCATTCTACCATACAATAAGAAGGGCAGAAACTATTCTTTGGAAAGGTGGTCAATGGCGATAAGATCTCATCAAAGTAGAGATGCAGAAAATCATTTTTTTTTCAATATTATCATTTTTTAAATTACAAGACACCTGGTAGACAGACTGGCACTGACTCTACAGACAGTAAAGTGGAAAATTTTCCTCTGGAAAACTGAACAGTCCCAATGGAAAAAATATGACAGCTGCTAGTACTTGGGGGGACACCAAAGAAATTACTTATCCAATCACTACCCATAAAGCCTATGCACACAGAACTTCTAATGGACCTTTTACTGCCTCATACATAAATGAATGGACAGATATTATCAGGCATTGGAGGAAAGCCTCCAACATAAAAAACAGATCAAAACAAAACCGAGAAAGGAAAAAAACAATCTAAAGTCCAAGTAAACAAAATGTCCAAGAAAGAAACCAAGGGTTTTTTTTTTTTGCAGTTGTTTTAAATTTATGCTTTTGAAGTATGATGTAATACTGTGTAAGAAAAATTTTAAAGCTATATATTCAGCATGTCCTAACTTTCTTAAAAATAAATACTGAGGGCCGGGCGCGGTGGCTCAAGCCTGTAATCCCAGCACTTTGGGAGGCCGAGGCGGGTGGATCACAAGGTCAAGAGATCAAGACCATCCTGGTCAACATGGTGAAACCCCGTCTCTACTAAAAATACAAAAAATTAGCTGGGCATGGTGGCACATGTCTGTAATCCCAGTACTCAGGAGGCTGAGGCAGGAGAATTGCCTGAACCCAGGAGGCGGAGGTTGCGGTGAGCTGAGATCACGCCATTGCACTCCAGCCTGGGTAACGAGTGAAACTCCGTCTCAAAAAAAAAAAAATAAAATAAATAATAATAATAATAAAATAAATAAATACTGAAAAATACATCAATAGAACAGAATAAAGAGTCCTAAAACACATCCACACAGTACAGTCTCCTAATTTAACAGATAGGACCACTGTAATTCAGAAAAGAAAAGGTAGTCTCTCCAATAAATAGTGCTGGATTTATTGGATATCTTTGTGTTGGGGAGAAATGACCTTTGATCTCCATGATCATACAAAAAAAAATCCATAACATATCACAGAAAAAAATCACAACATATCATAGACATATACAAAAGCTAAAACAATCAAGCTTTTAGAAAAAAGTATACCACATATTCATGACTTTCACAGTATTTACCTTATGACCCAGAAGCTCTATTCTTAGATATTTATATATTGAAGTAAAACAAGTATGTAAGTCCACCAAAAGACTTAAACAAGAATGTTCAAAGCAGCTTTATTTATAATAGCCCCAAACTGAAAGCTATCCAAATATTCATCAACAGAACAGATAAATTACATATTTAAACAGTAGAAAATGACCCCAAAACAATAAAGAACTATTATTACATGCAACAACATGGATGAATCCCAGACACAATGGATGAGCAAGAGAGGACAGACTCAACAGATTTCACTAATACTCTACTTAGTCTGTTTTGTGTTGCTATAAAGCACTTTTTGAGGCTGGGTAATTTACAAATGAAAGAGTTTTATTTTGACTCATGATTCTGCTGACTGTACAAGAAACATAGTGCTGGCGTCTGGGTCTGGTGAGACTCTCAGGTAGCTTACAATCATGGTGGAAAACAAAGGATGAAGCAAGCACATTCCATGATGAGAGGGACCAAGAGAGTGGAAGCAGGTCCCAGACTCTTTTAAACAAGATCTCACTTGACTAATAGAGAACTCACTCATTACCTTAAAGAGGATACCAAGTCATTCATGAAGGATACACCCCCATGACCCAAACACCTCCCACCGTCCATCTCCAACACTGGGGATCACATTCCAACATGAGATCTGGAGAGGATAAATATCCAAACTATATCATTCTGTGATTCCATTTATATGAGGTACAAGAACAATCAAAACAAATCTGTGGATGCTGAAAAGAAAGATACCAAAATGAATCTATGGGTACTGAGGGGAAGATACAAGGGAACATTCAGGAATAATGGAAATGTTCTGTATCTTGAGCTGAGTCATGTTTACATGAATACATATGGACATATTGAGCTGTATATTAAGATTTTCATACTTTATTGTAAGTTGTACAGTAACAGCAAACAGATATTTTGCTAGAAAATAGATAGATAGATAGATAGATAGATAGATATTTTCCTTGGGTGCTGGAATTGTGGGAATTTTTTTTTTTTTTTTTTTTTGAGACAGAGTTCCGCTGTTGTTACCCAGACTGGAGTGCAATGGCATGATCTGGGCTCACAGCAACCTCCGCCTTCTGGGTTCAAGCAATTCTCCTGCCTCAGCCTCCCGAGTAGCTAGGACTACAGGCACGCACCACCATGCCCAGCTAATTTTTGTATTTTTAGTAGAGACGGGGTTTCACCATGTTGACCAGGATGGTCTCAATCTCTTGACCTCATGATCCACCCACCTTGGCCTCCCAAAGTGCTGGGATTATAGGCGTGAGCCACCACGCCCGGCTGGAAATTTTTATTACTTATATTCATCTGTATTTCTGAAAATTTCAAGAGAACTTATACAGTCAGAAAAAGATTAAGTTTTCTTAGTGCTTTCAGATATATGTCCATGCTTCCTGTCATTTTTAATAGCTAGAATGCCACTTTAGCTGGGCTCAGTGGCTCATACTTATAACGCCAGTGATTTGGGAGGCTGAGGCAGGGGAATAACTTGAGGCCAGGAGTTCAAGACCAGCATGGGCAACATAGTGAAACCTTGTTTCTACCCGCCCTCAAAAAAAAATTAGCAAGCTGTGGTGGTGTACACCCATAGTCCTAGCTGCTTGTGAGGCTGAGGTGGGAGGATCACTTCAGCCCAGGAGTTTGAGCTGCAGTGAGCTATGATCATGCCACTATCTAGTCTAGACAGAGCAAGACCCTGTCTCTTAAAAAAAGTTAAAATTAACAAATTTTTTTAAAAATCCCACTTTAAGCCTCCTATTTACTTCTGATATACCAATTTGCCTTCTCATTACTCATCTTCCTCTTGTTAACAGTCTACTCAAAATCTGCTTTTCACTGCTTTTTAAAAGTGATTTGTAGTTACAATTTTTTTTTTTACAAGACACTTCGGTTCTCTAAGATCTTCAGATGTTTTCTTTCTGCTTCAAACTGTGAAGTCCCTTGGCTAGGTACCAGACTTGGAGTAAAAAACCAAAATCCTTTTGGTTAAATACAGACTTCTTTATCTTGGAACCCTTCTTATTATCAAAGCCTAAAGTCATGCTGATCCTTATATCCTTAAATTTATCTTTCTTGGTAACTTATAAAATTATCTTTAAAGTTTAAAAATGTGAGAGCAGGGCCAGGCACCATGGTTGACACCTGTAATCCCAGCACTTTGGAAGACCAAGGAAGGGGGATTGCTTGAGCCTAGGAGTTTGAGACAAGCCTGGGCAACATAGTGAGACCTTATCTCTACAAAAAAATAGGAATATTAGCTGGGTATGGTGGTGTACATTTGTAGTCCCAGCTACTTAGGGGAGGCTGAGAGGAGAGAATCACTTGAGCTTGTGAGATTGAGGCTGAGGTGAGCCATGACCATACCATGACACTCAAGCCTGGGAGACAGTCTAAGACTTTATCTCAAAAACAAAACAAAACAAACCAACAAACAAAAACTATGAGAGCAGATCTTATCCTTAAGGCCTCAGTGTCTTTTTTTTTTGAACTCCCTATTAGCTGGCTTTTTAACAAGACCTTTGTAAATAGATCACTTTACATTCGAAGTCCCTCAGTATGTCTTGACTCTTTCATCTATAATTTTGTGTGTAGTTTGTTCAGCTTTAAAAAAAAAATACGAGGTGGCCCGCGCCTGTAATCCCAGCACTTTGGGAGGCCAAGGCAGGTGGATCATGAGGTCATGAGATGGAGACCATCCTGGCCAACATGGTGAAACTCTGTCTCTACTAAAAAATACAAAAATTAGCCAGGCATGGTGGCAGGCACTTGTAGTCCCAGTTACTTGGGAGGCTGAGGCAGGAGAATCACTTGAACCCAGGAGGCAGAGGTTACAGTGAGCAAAGATCTCGCCACTTCACTTCAGCAGGGCAACAGAGCAAGACTCCATTAAAAAAAAAAAAAGCTTTAGAATTACTGAGGATTTTGTTTGTTTGTTTGTTTTTGAGACAGAGTTTCACTTTGCCACCGAGGCTGGAGTGCAGTGGTGAGATCTCTACAACGTTGCTCCACCTGCCAGGTTCAAGCAATTCTCCTGCCTTAGCCTCCGGAGCAACTGGGGTTACAGGTGTGCACTAAGATGCTTGACTAATTTTTGTATTTTTAGTAGAGATGGCGTTTCACCATGTTGGCCAGGCTGGTTTTGAACTCCTGACCTCAAATGATCCGCCCGCCTCTGCCTCCCAAAGTGCTGGGATTACAGGCAAGAGCCGCCACGCCTGGCCTAGAATTACTAAGTTTTATGCTGCCATATCATCTCTGGTTTACAGTTTTCACTAAATTTTGGCATTGACATATTAGTTTATTCCATTCACACAGTCATTTGTTCGTCCATAAATATTTAGAGGAGCATTAACTATAACCCAGTACTACTGGGTTCCAGGCATTGTTGAGATATCGGTAAGCAAGAGACAATTCCTATTCAGGGTATGAGAAAGACAGACATTATCACCAACAATTATGAAACCAAGCTAAGATAGAGGAAACAGAGAGTACTGCAAGCTCAAAGTGGAGACAACTAATTACCCAGGGAAGTCAGAGAAAGATTCTAAGAGAAGTGATGATCACACAGCTAAGCATAAACAAAACTTCATATTACTGCAACTTTCATACTCTGCGGATGTGAGATGTTTCAGAGAAAAAGCAGAGCACATTTGAGGAACTGAGTAGGTTCTTATGGCTGAAGCATACTGCATGGGATGAGGCTGAAGGGGGTCAGCTCATGAATAGCCTTGCTAAGAGCAGACTTACAGGATTATTGCATCTTCCATTTCTATTATTTTTTTTAAAGGATTCATGTAACTTTATGTTTGTTTGTTGAATATTATTGACAAACTTAATAATTCACTTACTTTATGATATTTAAGTACCTACTACATATCAGGCCTAGAGCTGCGGATAAGAGGTAAAGAACTATAGCTAGCTTGGTCCTCCCGTTTAGTATTGCTATTAATACAAATAAAATTATCAATTCCATTTGTCTGCTATTGCATTAGATGGAATATGCTGGAAATTCTCCAAATTTTAAGGGTATGGTGAAGGTAGTTTGACTATGCAGAAAAGAAACAAAAACAAAACCCAACTTTATACACATGTATATATAAATATAATGTTCATCAATATGGGAATGGTTAAGTAAACCATGGTATTTCCAATCCACAAAACTGCTGCTATACGACCCTTTAGAAGAATAAATTAGAACTACATGTGCTGATACGCAAAAGTACCAACATGGTAGAAAAAAAGCAAATTACAACAGTACATTCGATTACCACATTTGGTCTTAAAAATAAACTTCTATTTCTAAACCTGAATAGATCACACAGTTATATTAATGAATACAATTATTGATTAAACTGTACATTTATATTATATAGATATTTGTATACATATGTTATATTTAACAATAAAAGTTAAAACCCTTGCTAATCATCTTTAGGTAAAGTTAACCATATGGCTTTTATGAGAAAATAATAAATTTTTAAACTCATTGAGCAGGAAAGCAATGTTTCTAGATGCTTCCAACAATCTTCCGACCATACGGGAACACAATTTGGTTCAGTTGCCACCTGGGAAAAGCTGACTCCAGGACAGAATCCACAGTTGCAAATAATCCTTTGGGTTCCAGGCCAACCTCACCCAAGGGCTCCTTCTCCAGCCTTCATTCATCATGTATGATCCTCTGCAAAAGCCAGAGGATGGCCTGGATGCAGTACTTGCCTCTGCCATCAGCTTATGGAATGGTCCCCACGGGTGAGCCTCAGCCCCTTGTCTTACAGATCCTGGCACTGTCAGCAAACTCTGATTATAACACCTTCCCCTACACTGCTGGGACCCCCATATGGGGGAGGGGCACATCCAGCCTCACCCAACCACTCAGTTCAGGGACTCTGATCAGTACCCCACCAACACTGCTATCTGAAAGCCAGTGGAGAAATAAAGGTTGGCTTCTCCTCAGAAAAAAAGGGTAGGAACCTCTGAATTACATCTAGTCACCGGGACATACAGGACAGCATTGTAACTGGAACTTCAAATAGTCAATCCTCAAAGTGAGAATGGAGAGAAAATGGGGCCCAGCAAGAGAGAGGCACAAAAGAAAGGGCAGCATTGAACAGAAGGAAAAGGAAAAGGGAAGAAAGCTGTTAACACAGAAAGTGAGTTGGGGAATTAAAAGGAGAGGTTAGGGCATAGAGAGAGAGAAAAGGGAAGAACTCTGCCCCCTGCCAAGTTGAGAGGACACACTAGAAAGGGACAGGTCCATCCCTCCTAACAAGCCTGATAAGGCCACTTCCCAGGCCAGGTACCCCGCCAGCCCAGCCCCTGAAAGACAGGCTCTGACCGCCTCCTCCCAGAGCATTAGATTAGGCTTTGTGGGAAAGTTGAAATCTTGATGGTTTAGAAAGAGGCCCCTACAGCTTAATGCCCTGGCAATTTAACTAAGCGCTCCTGGTTCCTGATGAATACCTAGCCAGCCCAGCTTTGCTCCATCATGAAAGCGCGCTCTCCTGACCCTCTGAGGGAGCAGCAGCTCAGTCAGCTCGGTGGGGTGGCTCTTAATGGACAACAGTGAATTTCACATCAAACCAGAAAGCACCACTCATGCCTATCATGTGCTGCACCTAAGAGACCATACAACCCAGGGCAGCTCATCCTCCCCCTTTCTTCTGTTTTCACAGTATTCTTAAAGAAATATGCTTTACAGACAATGAAGATTGGGGGAAAAAAATGCTAGATGATAGCTTCAGTTTCTATCATTAGCAACATCCACAAACGGCTCTCTATATGTGAAAGGAGCTCAAAGTAGTTTGGGGTATTGATGAGTTAAAAAAAAAAAAATAGCTTCCTGGCCAGGCATGGTGGCTCATGACTGTAATCCCAGAACTTTGGGAGGCCGAGGTGGGTGGATCACAAGGTCAGGAGATCGAGACCATCCTGGCCAACATGGTGAAAACCTGTCGCTACTAAAAATACAAAGATTAGCTGGGCATGGTGGCATGTGCCTGTAGTCCCAGCTACTTGGGAGGCTGAGGCAGAATTGCTTGAACCTGGAAGGTGGAGGGTGCAGTGAGCCAAGATTGCACCACTGCACTCTAGCCTGGGTGACAGACTGAGACTCCGTCTAAAAAAAAAAAAAAATAGCATCTCTCCCACTCCCCAAGAAAGATCTGAGTTTCCCAGGAGCATCTGAGTTTTCTAAGAGCACAATGGCACAGAAAGAACAATGTAATACAGCATCAATGAAGCCACACCCCTGGCAAAGGGCCTAGAATTTAATATAGTATACAGCCTCACCACTAATCAGGCCTCTTTTTGGCAAACTTCAGATGAAAACATCAGTGGTTTCACATTACATTCACTTCTTGTTAGCTCCTAGATTCCTCATTCTGTGGCCTTCCTGGTATCACAGAGCCACACAAGTTTTAGGAGAAAGATAGGATTGCAGAGGCCCCTCTCTGAGGGCCTGCCTACTCTAAACCATCCTACCACCCATCTACTGCTGCCTGAAAAACTCACTATTAGTAAGTCACATCTTTGGGTAAAGGCCGTATTGCCCCAAGTGGGATATGTGGAACCTGGGTAACATGGATAAACAACTTTATTTGAATAGTTTATACCTTCTATTTGTGACAGGTGATACAGTAGTTATTAAGTTTAAGGCCATGGTATCATTTCCCTTTTAAACAAATTTTAGGGTTTTAAAAAATGGGTTAACTTTAAGAAAACTGTTATATAACAGCATAGGTGATATAAAGATAAGACAAAAATCATGCAGGGGAACACAAATGAAGTGTGAAAAGCACTAGGGTTTCTACTTTCAAGACCCTCCTGTTAAATACAACTACCTGGCCAAAGGTGGTGTCACAAGCCCGTGATCCCAGCACTTTGGGAAGTTGAGGCAGAAGGATCCCTTGAGGCTAGGACTTCGAGAACAGCCTACTCAACATAGCAAGACCTAGTCAACATAGCAAAAAATACAGACAGGGGTCTTGCTATGTCGCAGTGGCAGTGGCCACTGTGGGTCATGCAGGTACAGTGGCTCATGCAGCAGGATTGCTTGAGCTCAGGAGTTTAAGACCAGGCTGGGCAATACAGTGAGACCCCCAACTTCTATGAAATATAAATAAAAAATTAACCAGGCACAGTGGCATGTGTCTATAGTCCTAGCTACTCCAGAAGCTGAGGTGGGAAGATTATTTGAGTCCAAGAGTTTGAGGCTGCACTGAACCATGATTGTGCCATGCACTCAAGGCTGGCAGACAGTTTCTAAAGCAAAATAATAATCGGTAAATAAATACAACTAGCTCTCACTAGAGTTTCTCACATAGCCACCACCAGACTATTAAAGGTCACCAAAAATTAGTTCGACAAAGTTAGCAGAGCTAGAAGAGTGCAGAAACTTCTATCAAAGATTAGACCAGCTCTAGAGAGAGTGGTGTTGGGGAGGGAAGGCTGTTAGTGGGGAAAAGGCGGAAAGGCAGAATCTGGAGTGTCTAGGAAGCTAGTGGCAGCAGGAAAGCACTAAGTATTCGACTTAACAATAAGGACTCATGGAATAGGCACATTCTTACAGATGTCCCCCTCTTCACACACTTTTTTCCCAACTGATTCTGCCCAAGGTTCTGAAAATGAAAGCTGATTGGTAAAGTACAGCACACAGCATTAGATGTGTGAAGTGGCAGAAGTCTAGCACCATTTCCCAGGTCTTCCTCTCTCCAAACATCTTTGTAGTTCAACTGTTTACCATTCTTACTTTTCTCTGAATAAGGAGCATGCCTAGATAGTTTTCAGTTATGATGTATTTTCTGAGCCAATTCTCTTGAGACTGGCTAATGATTCCTTAGCACAAATAATCAAGAAACTAGTGATAGGCACCTCTGAATAAGGGATTTACTCTTTAATGAGTAAATTCAGGTAGATCAAACTCTCCTCCCACCATGACCATCAATTTTCTCCCTTAAACCATTTAATGAAAAGAGTTCAGAAAAATATAAATCATCTGTTGTTTTTGGCAAAGTCATACCAAAAGCTTGTGCCCACAGAGACTGGATTCAAACCATTTGCCTCCTTTGCTTTAGATGGGACCCACCCAGTGTTCAAGATCTGGCTTTAAGGCATAAATCAGTAATAAAATTCCACATACATCCCCTAAAAGCTATAAAGGAATCATTCCAAGCTCACTTCCTTGTGAAGATTCCTTTGTGTAGTGCCCAAAGGGGTGTGAACCTTTTTGGTTGTAAAGTGGGAGGGTCAGCTCATGTTCAATTCCCTTGCTCTATATTGCTGCTGTTTAATTGCTGACTCCCATTTTATAGCCAAGCCAATTAGTAGCCTTGGCCAAGCGTAAGGAGCTTGGAAGCCTGAAACATGGCACTCAGCTGAGCCTACAGAAAACAGAAAGCCTTTTCTGTCAGAATTTCCCTCATGAGAGAGAGCTGGACCTGGCTACCAAATGTCAAAAGTCTAAAAGGTGGATGTTGCAGTTCAGTATGTAGTATCCCTGGGCACATCAGCAAGCACGTGAATCCCTACTAGATTGAGTGACAGGACTGGTGGCCTGACACAGGTTAGGGAAATTTCAAAAGATGACTATTTCACTCCTCATCCAATTTAGTGAGCAATATTACTCCCTTTTGTCTCTGACCAGCTTAATAACTAACTCCTTTGAGGGCTGTGACACTTTCTGATAATACTCTTGCTGTTAAAAGGATGTTGGGTCAAAGGCTGTCAGTCCCACAGCCTTCTGTGTTACTGGTTTACTCCAGGCACTCTAAAAAAAGCCAAGACCAGGTTAACAGAGAATAAAATAAAAAACAGAGTGAGGCCAGGTGAGGTGGCTCACGTCTGTAATCCCAACACTTTGGGGGGCTCAGGTGGGCGGATCACCTGAGGTCAGGAGTTCAAGATCAGCCTGGCCAACATGGTGAAACCCCATCTCTACTAAAAATACAAAAAATTAGCCAGGCGTGGTGGTGCACACCTGAAGTCCCAGTTACTCGGGAGACTGAGGCAGGAGAATTGTTTAAACCTGGGAGGTGGAGGTTGCAGTAAGCCGAGACTGTGCCATTGCTCGCCAGCCTGGGAGACAGAGCAAGACTTTCTCTCAAAAAAAAAAAAAAGAAAGAAAAGAAAAAGAAAAAGAAAAATGAGAGTGAACAATCTGAGCTTTACTATTTACATATTAAATACAAAGAGGAATTTAGCCTCAGGTCTCCATATCTTTTTTATTTTTATTCATTTTATTATTATTATTATTTGAGACAGAGTCTCATTCCATCTCCCAGGCTGGAGTGCAGTGGCACAATCTTGGCTCATTGCAACGTCCACCTCGTGGGTTCAAGCAATTCTTGTGCCTCAGCTTCCCAACTTAGCTGGGATTATAGGCATGTACCACCACGCCCGGCTAGTTTCTGTAATTTTAGCAGAGACAGGGTTTCACCATGTTGGCCAGGCTGGTCTCGAATTCCTAGCCTCAAGCAATCCACCCACCAAAGTGCTGAGGTGTGAGATATCATGCCCAGCCACTTTTTTTTTTTTTTTTTTTAAGAGACAAGGTCTCACTGTCTTCCAGGCTGGAGTGCGGTGGTGTGATCATAGCTCATTGCAACCTCAAACTCCTGGGTTCCAGCGATCCTCCCACCTCTGCCTCCAAAGTGCTAGGATTACAGGCACATACTATATGCCCAGCTAATTTTTAAAAATTTTTTTGTAGCAATGGGGTCTCCCTATGTTGCTCAGGCTGGTCTTTAACTGGGCTCAAGCGATCCTCTTGCGTCAGCCTGCCAAAGTTCTGGGATTACCACACCAGGCCTCAGATCTTGATTATAGGCTGATTAGTAACCAAGCCCATAAAGCCCCAGAATATAACAGCAAAAAGGCCAGGTGTGGTGTCTCATGCCTGTAATCCCAACATTTTGGGAGGCTGAGGCAGGCAATTACTTGAGCCCAGGAGTTTGAGACAAACCTGGGCGACATGGTGAAACTCCATCTCTACGAAAAACACAAAATGTTAGGTAGGTATGGTAGTGCATGCCTGTAGTCCCAGCTACTTGGGAGGCTGAGATAGGAGGATGGCTGGAGCCTAGGAGGCGGAGGTTGCAGTGAGCTGATATCACACCACTGCACTCCAACCAAGGCAACAGAGTCAGACCCTGTCTCAAAAACATAAAAAAAAAACCCAAACCAGCAAAAAGGCCTTATATAGCCAAGTATGGTTGCCTGTAGTCCAGCTACTCAGGGGGTTGAGGTGGGTGGATCACTTGAGCCCAGGAGTTAAGAGACCAATCTGGGCAACATAGCAAGCTGTTTCTGGAAAAAAAAAAAAAAAAGAAAGAAAGAAAGAAAGAAAAAAGAAAAGAAAAAAAGGAAGGTCTTGAATAAGACTTTTCCAAAAATTTAGAACTTATACCTCTTTTTAAAAAATGTTATCACATCTCAAAATATACCATCATCCAAAAATTAAAATTCTGCTTTGGAGGAACTCAAAATTCATATAAGCCTGTCATTAATTCTCAGTACCTCTGTGAGGAGGTACTAACCTGCATTCAAGGTCAAAGAATGTTTCCGTGCCAAGAAAGGAGTGCCCTGCTCAAGGCCTTAGGTGACAAAAGGTGAGTTCAAAACACTCCTGCCCATACCCCAGCCCTGCCTTTCAGCTCAGTCCAGTTCCCCTTAAGAGCATTTCTGTTAAAGGCCAGCCCTGTTGTTTATTATAGTTTGTATTTAGGGAAACACACTAACATTTTTCTTCCTGACAGTAAAGTCTGAAGTTCTCTACCAATGGGAAAACTTGTGGGGGGTGGCAGGGGTGAATGAAAGCTGAAAATTTCCAAAAACTTTTGGCCTACTTAACTGCCCTGACAGCACATAGTTATTTTGTTTGGGAAAGGAGGGGGTGGACTGTTCTTTCCAAGGGAAGTATAATTAGTTGTTTCAAATATTATCAAAGAAATTTAGAAAATAGTTACTTTTCAAATTTTTTAATGTGGCCAAGACATCTGATTCCAGCAATTCTTAATATTAACAGGCTCCCAAAAAGCCCCTTAAAAATCACTATCATAATCTCTACCACTCAACAGGCACACGCGGGGGGGGGGGGGGGGGGGGGGGAGGGGGCGGGGGGAACTACTCTGGTCTTTTGCACACTTCGGGGCTTCTTTTACAGTGAATGACTTCACTGACCTGACTGGAAATCCCGTTTCTCTAGGTCTCACCCTGGATTTGCCCTCCTTTGACTGCTGCACTGCTTTCTATATTTATGCACAAATCAGCTACGGCCACCTTCCTTAGCAATTCCCAAACCTGCCTTTTACTGTACGGGATCCCTGGAGGCCCAATTCTGCTTTCTGGAGTCAAAGAAATACAAAATAAATTTCACTACCTCCCAGAAAACAGATGTTGGTAAGTTTCAATATAAAATAGACAGCTCTTGAACCCAGGAGATGAAGGTTGCAGTGAGCCGAGATCTCGACACTGCATTCCACCCTGGGTGACAGAGCGACACTCTGTTTCAAAAACAAATAAATGGACAGCTGTGTATTTTTTGGTCACAGCATCAATAAATTTCAGGGCCAGGAAATATCATAAATCACCAAGGCATTCCTCTTCATATAACCAAAATACTTTTTTCCTGTTGCTCAGGAAATTAAGACAAAATGGCCAACTAACACTTATGCAGCCTTACACTGAGAAACTCATAGAAGCTGGTAGGAAAGGGCTAGAGATCTTTGATCTACTGTTAACAAAGAGTATGGGACTCTTTTCAGCTCACCCAGTGCCCCGTATGGATGTTTTTGGGTGCTGATTCTCCTTTAATAACTTCCCCCTATTAAATCTCCTACCAGTCATTTGAGGTTTGGATTTCACCCTAGGGATAAGAGGTGTTTGTAAGACACTCTGAAACCTCTGAAGGGCAAAGGGCAAAGGGACCTACAACCCTCCTGAATACTGAGGGAAGCATAGCTTTCAACAAGTTATTAAATCCAATCAAATGAGATACTCGAAAATGAGCTGCTCTTGGGTGAGTCCTTTCATAAGAAGGAATTTTTCAAAAATCTGCTAACATAATTACTCCACAAAGTTTACATGTATCATATTGCATAAATCTATAAATATGCATAATTTTTGTTAATTAAAATTTTAAAAATCTGCCAACAATGGCTGGAGAAAGCACCCGGCTGCCTGAGCCCCTACCCTTGTCGGTTACAAGTATTTCATAAGCAGGGTTCGAGGAATCCCATCAGAGAAGAGTGTCCTCACCTCTTTGCCGGAATGTCATACGAAGTTCCTCCTCACCTCTTTGCCGGAATGTCACACCAACTTCCTCAGTGTTCCTCCTACCCCAATCTAGTCAACGTTTCAATGGCTCACCACAGCACACAGTGCCTCTCAGCTGGGCACTCAAGAGTTCTTTCCTAACCTTCCCTAACCTAATTATCAAAAACTTTTCCCCCAAAACGGCCCAGCACATGGTCCAGTCAGTCCCCAAATCGTTTTTCCTCACGGTCTCCTTCCCCAGGGGGCGTCCCCTCCTTCTCTCCCCTTGCAACCCCCGCCGCTACCAGGAGATTAGTCTCCACCCGTCAGGACCCCGCTCAGATTTCACTTCCTCCAACAGGTCCGCTCAGATCCCAATCCTCCGCTCTCAACAGCAGCCAGGATTCCTTTCCCCTGCAAACAACGCCTTCTCTGAACACCCCGGCCGCCGAACGCCGGCTTTGCGTTCCCTAGTTACTTCCAGTCACCCCCGCCCCACTCCCACTCGCGGGGCTTGCGACCAGCCCTCTGCCTCCGGGTGGCCCAGCTCGGAACCCGCAGAGCAGCGCCTCAGAAATCGCAGCCCAGGGCGAGGAAATCCAGAAGCCTCCCGCGGACGTCCCCCGGGACAGGGTGTGGCGGGCCCGGCTCCGAGCCCGCTGACTCCTTGTGAGGAGAGAACCGCAGCGACGCGGAGCCCCTGTGAGTCCACCGCCCGGACGCGCGGCGCAGCGACCCGGAGCCCCAGAGTAGCCGCGGGGTGCCGGGAGGAGTCCAGCCAGCGGCAGCCGTTTCCGTGCCTCCCTACCCCTCCTCAGGGGCTGCGCGAGCCCCTGCCTGAGCCTGGTCCGCCCGAGTGACCGCCAGTTCTCTGGGCGCTCTCTGGGGAGCTCCGGGGCGCACACATCCCGGGACGCGCCCTGTCCGCCCCTGTTCCCGCTCCTGGTCCCAGCTGGGCCGGGTCAGGTCCGCCGCGTCTCACCTCTCCTCTCCACGAACCGACTGGATAACGGTCGGGTCTGGGTCTGAGGAGCCCGGACCAGACCGCACCTGTCTCGGAGCGATTGAGGCGCTGCCTCGCGCCTGACGTCACGGCAGCCCCAAGCGCAACGAACTGGGAGTCACCTGATCACCCTGGCAACGCGCGCGGGGCGGGGCGAGGCGAGGCGAGGCGGGCGTCACAGCACGAGCCCCGCCCCCAGCCGCTCCGCCTCTAAGCGCCGCCGGAAGCTCGCTGCGGCAGTCTACGTTGCTGGACGCGAGGTAGGCGTCTGGCTTTCCTACGCGGGCCTCCCAGCTGCGATGGTTACTTGGGACTCTCACAGGCGTTCCCCTTGGTTGGATCGGTTCTCCAAGACTCCATCCGATGCCCCCACGCCGCTAGTGCAGGTGCCTGCGAGGCAGGACCAGCGTCCATACGGGACTCTGCCCAGTACGTGTCAAGAGGGGTTAGCTACGGGCTGCTGCCTCCTCGTATCGTGTTGATCCAGACCCAGCTAGGTTTGAGGCTTACTTCCCGAACTGTACCTGAGAGGACTGAGGCTGAGGCTGATAACTGGATTGCTCTGTGGCAACTTTTCCCCATAAACCTTGCAACAAGTAGTCCGGCCAGTACTTTAGAGTGTAATAAGACTTCATTTACATCAGGAGGGGGAAAGGGGACAGAACCTTCTGTCCTGAAGAACCTTCTTCTATTCCAACAGAAAGAGAAGTCACCGAAAAGCTCCCAGAGCAAGGCCTAGAACAAGCTTGCAAGTCCTACTTGCCAACAAATTTTTATTTTTCATATTACAAATTGATTTTCTCTCCAGATTCCTTCCCCTTGCTTGCTATTAGGTTGGTGGAAAAGTAATTGTGGTTTTTGAAATTATTGTTATTATTATTATTTTGAGACGGAGTTTCGCTCTTGTTACCCAGGCTGGCGTGCGATCTCGGCTCACCGCAACCTCTGCCTCAGCCTCCTGAGTAGCTGGGATTACAGGCACGCGCCACCATGCCCAAGCTAATTTTTTGTATTTTTAGTAGAGACGGGGTTTCACCACGTTGACCCCCCCTCGTGATGATTTCGATCTCTTGACCTCGTGATCCACCCGCCTCGGCCTCCCAAAGTGCTGGGATTACAAGCGTGAGCCACCGGGTTTTTGCAATTTTTTTAAAAGGCAAAAACAGCAATTACTTTTGCACCACGCTAATATAATGATATGCTTACACCTTTGTGACTTTCTAGTCTTCTCACATGGACTATCCACTTTGAAATTAAAATTTAACATCACCTGGAGGTCTCAGTGTTAGAGTCACTGCCTATTTTATACCTTTACTACTTGCTGACTTTCATTTTAGTTTTACTCTCCTCATCCCTGCACTGTTAAGAAGGTTTCATATGTATTGCAACCTTCCCTCTCAGAGTGTAGGATCTTAGACCAAGAAGTTAATTGATAATCAATTTATTGTGAGCATCTTTTAGTGTCAGGCAATGGGCCATGGGCAGATTGATTGAGATGCGGTCCTTGAAAATGAAACGTGTATGAGTGGTACGTCTCACATTCAAGTATAACTTGTACTGTTTATTATGACTTAATCATAGTATTTAAGTGGTACTTTTAAATTTTTATACTTAGAAAAAAATGAAACATATAAATGGGAAAGACCACTGTGAAAGGTAGAGAAGAATCATGGCTCTAGATAGAGCTGTACTAACAGGAGAGAAGAGATTGAAAATGTGAGCCCAGGTCCCAAGGAGCAAAGAAACATGGTCAGGAGGTTGGTGGGAACAGGACAGAGGCAGCCAGGCCTGAGGTGTTTGGCAGATCTGAGGAGGGCAGGGCTAGAGGGTGAGGGGAGTTGGGCCGGAATGAGGCTTGATGGATTCAATGGAGGGGGAAAGTGCTGGGAAGGGAGGAAGGATTGGAAAGAAAGGAGAAGTAGGCAGTGGTTTGGGAAGGGGTTGCTGAAAGGGAGGGTAGGGTAAATAGAGAACCAGGAAAGGGTGCTAAGAGCATTAAGAGAAGGGAGGCTGAGTGGCTACAAAAGGGAGAACTGATGGGGAGGAAGAAGCAGGTGAGAGACTCTCGGACAGCAAACATCTCAGAACCAGGCAGTAGGTGGTGTCCTTCAGAGGCTGTTAGAGAAGAGTAGCATTGTTTGTTCGCCTCTGAAGAGTGAAGGTCATCCATGCACATCCCATACTATCTTTGGACCATCTGAGGGCAAGAGCCACCCTTTGCAGAGCACTAATGCAGAGGGAAGAGCAGAAGGAGGCACGTCCACAACTATACCTTGATAGGACTCATCAAGACAGTCAGGCTTTTTGGCTGGACAGTTTTTCAGGCCCATGGAACATGGCTCTGTGCCTCTAATCTGGGCAGGGCAAGGTGAGGATGGAGTGGAAGGCAAGGGTAATTCCCTTAGAAGGGAGGCAAGCTTCTTATGGCAGCTGGGACATATGGAGGCTGTGGTGAGGGAGAAAAGATACTAGGACACATTCTCAGTAAGGTCCCTGGCCACTCCCCTTTTACTGAGTTGGTAGGGTCACAGCATAACCATTGAAGGAAAAATAGAACATTCCTCACCCCCACCCCGACATCCATGCTGAGGAAAGTGTTATCATGTGAGTAAAAACTCAAGGAGTATTGTGGGCAGCATCCAAGAACAGAGATGTGGCCAGGGAATGCATCTCACATGGCTCTTTTCTAGGATTTTGACCTCGGGTCCCAGGACTAAGCCCCAAGCCAGTTATAGAAGTTGCTGGAGTTTCATCAAGTGTCTTCACAATAGCAGCGTGGGTTTCCATTCCTGGAAATAAAAGAAAAATGTCAGGGTACAAGGCCCTGACCAAGCATATTTGCTGTGAAAGTCCACTAGTCACAGAAGTTGCAATCAATTTTCAATATTTGTTCATCCAGAAGAACCATCCAAGGATTGTGGAGGCAGCATGGTGCAGTGGTTGGGAGCCTGTGTTTGAGATTTATCCATTTTGTGAACTTGGCCACATTACTCACCTTCTTTGGGCCTCCGCCTTATCTGTAAAATAGGGATAATACCTACTTCACAAAACTATCATAAACTTTAGGTGAATTCCAGGGCAAAGAAACAGAACCCAAACTCATAATATTTTTTAAACAGCAATTTTTTAAACCATTGTATTTTTATTGGATCACATTTGTTCTCTGAACAATTGGATGAAAGAATGTTTCTTGAATGCCTAATGTACACTTAACACTGATGGATACAGAAGGAGCATGTACCCAGGCTTGGTCAGGCATCTGAAATCTGATAGGAAGATGAGACAATGTGAGACCTTGCCAGGCTGCTGTGAAATTGAATGGTAAACTATATCATGTCCTTCCATGCCCTCAGTGTTCATGAAAAGAGGGGCCATGCCAGCTGCATTAACTAAGGTCGGATGCAAGAAAGGAAGGGTCTGGAGCAGAGCCTTGAAAGACAGGCAGGATTGGCCAGGCGCAGTGGCTCACACCTTTAATCCCAGCACTTTGGGAGGCCAAGGCAGGTGCGTCACTTGAGGCCAGGCATTCAAGACCAGTCTGGCCAACAGGGCAAAAACCCATCTTTACTAAAAATACAAAAATTAGCTGGGCATTGTGGTGCATGCCTGTAATTCCAGCTGCTCAGGAGGCTGAGGCAGGAGAACTGCTTGAACCCAGGAGGCAGAGGTTGCAGTGAGCCAAGATTGCACCACTTCACTCCAACCTAAGGTGTTTGGCAGATCTGAGGAGGGCAGGGATAGAGGGTCAGACTCTGTCTCAGGAAAAAAAAAAAAAAAAAGCAAAAAGATAGGCGGGATTTGGAGAGGTGGTAGGTGAAGAGAGCATTCTGGGTCAGGGCAGTGATCTGAGCACCTGGGGCAGGGGCTCGGTAAATATGTAGCAGCTGGATGAATGAATAAATGAATGAGCAAAGATAATAATGAAATTATCAGCATAGTGTAAGATCAGCCTGATGGATGCTTTGTTGAATGAATGAATGCATGATTAAACAAAAAAGCAAAGACAATGAAATTAGAGAATGGTGGACATAGCCATAAGACCAGCCTGACTGAACTGTGGAAACTGGGGAGTTGTGGAAAATAAGGTAGAGATGGAGCAGACAGTGGAAGAGCTTTTGAGACAGTAGAATCTTCTTGGAGGAGCATGGAGTCTGGATGCAGAGAGAGCATTTGGACTCTATCACAACATATTGACCATGTGACTTTGAGTGAGTTACTTAATCTCGCTGTGCATTAGTTTCCTTATCCAAAAAATATAGGAATAAATTGATATCTGCTTTATAGTGTCATTTTGAAGATGAACTAAGAAACCTATGAAATGTAAGCATGGTGCCTGGCACAATTTAAGTACCTTAAGCTGTTAGCTTTTATTATTATTATTAGTTTTATTAAGGACTGAGCAGATGGGAATAGATTCAATATGAAAACTTAGGGAACCACTGAAGTTTCTTGAAGTGGGAAATGAGAATGGAATGCAGTGTTTGGGAAGAATCACTTGGCAGCAGTATTCAGGCTGGGTCAGAAGGCAATGGTACAGCCCCAAAGTGTGAAGAAGGGCTGATCAGGGACTAGAAGGAACCCCTCCTAAAAATGAGAAAGCCTGTCCACTTGCTGGTACACGTCTGAAAGTGGGAGCCTGGCATCCACAGGCCCTCAGTAATCCTATTGAATGAAAATCTGCACCAATTGAACAATATAATTTTGGAGCTCACAGGTTCAATGGCAAATACTATCAGAATTCTCCCTCAGCCAAGTATAGAGAGTTTTAAAGCACTGGAGAGGTTCACTAAGACTTGGCCTCTGGTTTATTTCAATTTCTCCTCCCCCACGTAGCTAGTGTGTTTTTGTAGAGACAAGTTTCACCATGTTGCTCAGGCTGGTCTTGAACTCCTAGGTTCAAGTAATCCACCCACCTCAGCCTCTCAAAGTGCTGGGATTACAGGCATGAACCACTGCACCCAGCCCTTTTGCCTCTTCTTTTTCTGATCTATGTTTTTAAATTCCAGTTTGCTAGTCAGGAATTTCTCCATTGCAAGTTCTGAAACACTATTCAAATCAGCTTAAAGAAAGAGGGAGAGACAATGTATTGGCTCATGAAGCCAAAAATCCAGATGAATCTTATCTTGAGGTATAGCTGGATCTAGGCACTCAAACATTGTCATCAGGATTCTCCTCTCTTTCTCACCTTTTTTCTTTGCATGGCTTTATTCTCAGATGTTACCCTTGAGGGTGTCAGAATTTCTCACAGTGAGACAAAAGGATTTCTCTTTCCTAATAATACTAAGAAAAGCTCTAGAATGGAGCTTAATTTTTATTTATTTATCTGAGACAGAGTCTCGCTCTGTCACAGATGCTGGAGTGCAGTGGCATGATCTTGGCTCACTGTAACCTCTGCCTCCCCAGTTCAAACAATTCTCCTGCCTCAGCTTCCAGAGTAGCTGGGATTACAGGTGTGTGCCACCACACCTGGCTAATTTTTTTTGTATTTTTAGTAGAGACAGGGTTTCACCATGTTAGCCAGGCTAGTCTTGAATTTCTGACCTCAAGTGATCCACCCACCTCAGCCTCCCAAAGTGCTGGGATTACAGGCATGAGCCTGGTAGTTACAGACTGGTCAGGAGCTTAGTTAAGTAACTTGCTTTTCTCTTGAATGTGTGGCCGTGGCCAGGGGATGTGACACATTGGCCGGTTCCATGTTCCCTTCTGGAGCTGGGGTGAACTCAGCCTCTCCCAAATCCCACAGCTGAAAGTGTGGAAGGAATGGCTTCCCAAGGAAAATTGAAGTTTAGTTACCAGAAATAGGAGGAATGGATGCTGAGCAAATAAAAAACACAACTGACCCCTACAGCCCACCAATACTGAAACCACAAGCATCTTGAAATCTCCTATTGAAAGGTTCTGTAATCCACTACTCCAACAGGCTTGAATTCACTTGGAAATCAACTTACCTTCTCTTGTATTTCCAGAAAAGTTGTATCTGATGAGAAACAAATCCTGGCACTCAGAGGTTGAGCTGTGTTGACATCATCACATAGAAACTGCCATTGGTTTTACCTAACTGCACTCTCCTTTTTGGAAGTATTACTTCTGATGAAAGGGTTTCAGGAGCACTTAATGCTTTAAATGTGTTTGTACAGCACCTTGAGTTCTCAAGAGGTATCACATAAATACATACGTTTTAAATTTTGACCTGAAGCACTGATTCCTGAAGTAGCCTGGCCTTCTGATAGTGATCTTAGAAAACTGACCTAGAAGAATACATTTTTCTCTCGGGCTGTGACTCTAATTACAATGAATTTCTGTCAACTCTGAAGCATCTTCCTGCTTTTTAATCTTTTCACTAATAAGAAATTCGTCCAGATACGGTGGCTCGCACCTGTAATCCCAGCACTTGGGAGGCTGAAATGGGTGGATCACTTGAGGTCAAGAGTTTGAGACCAGCCTGACCAACATTCTGAAACCCCATCTCTACTAAACATACAAAATTAGCTGGGCATGGTGGTGCATGCCTGTAGTCCCAGCTACTCGGGAGGCTGAGGCTGGAGAATCAATTGAACCCAGAGGCAGAGGTTGCAGTGAGCTGCAGTTGCACCATCGCACTCCAGCCTGGGCAACAAGAGGGATGCTTCGTCTCAAAAAAAAAAAAAAAAAAAAAAGAAAGAAAAGAAATTCAACACATATAAATTAAAAATAATCAGCTTATAAGTCTATTTGCATATATATTTTTTAAATGGACCGATGACTTGCACATAATCTAAGAAGAATAAGAAGTCAGGGAAATATTAAATCCACATTGAACACATTTATTGAAGACCTACAGCCTACCATATGCCAGGGACTGTACTAGCCCCTGGGGATGTAGAAATAAGCAAAACAGATTTTTTAAAAAGTCTTTGTTTATATGAAGCTTGCATTCTAGTAGGCGTGTCCATTTATATACAGTCTTCAAGTCTCTGTGTCATTGACAAGAACTAGTACTATATACCAGGAAGCATGCATGGTGAATCTTCAGATTCCTCTATGCTAGGCTTTCTGCCAGTGCTCTGCATACATCATCTCATTATTCTCTTCTTCCTAAGGATTAAAAACAGCCTTTAGAGAGATGTAGACACCTGTTCAAATAGGTGTCTTGAACTCATTCACAGGAAATTAGTGGTAGGGTCAAGACTGGAACACCTATATCTATATCTGCCTTTTAGCTCATACTTTCTCGTGGGGTGTAGATGTCGGGGAGTAGTAGGGACTGTGGTATATCAGATGACAAGCTCTGTGCAAAGGGAGAAACTACTCATTCAGATCCAGCCACTTGACACTCAGGAATGTAGCTCAATGTGGTCAAGCTTTCTGATTTTTCAAGAAAAGCCAGCAAACAGGATATTGACGTGAAAACCAATTTCAAAATACTATGAAAGCCAAACCAAATCTGTCTGGGCATAACTCAGGCCACAGATCTGCCTGTCTGTTAGAGCTCATGCTGTGACCAGGAGGGTGCCTGGGGAGGTAGAATTTCAGATAGGCATCTTAAAACTAGCCGGCTGAGTGCAGTGGTGCTTGCCTGTAATCCCAGCACTTTGGGAGGCCAAGGTAGTGGATCATTTGAGGTCAGGAATTCAAGACCAGCCTGCCCAACATGGTGAAACCCTGTCTCTACTGAAAATACAAAAATTAGCTGGGCGTGGTGATGCAAGCCTGTAATGCTAGCTACTCGGGAGGCTGAGGCAGAAGAATCACTTGAACCTGGGAGGCAGAGGTTGTAATGAACCAAGATTGTGCCACTGCACTCCAGCCTGGGAACTCTATCTCAAAAAACAAACAAAAACAAACAAACCAGAAACTAAACGTGGGTAGAAAACTGTATATACATCTATGATGCTTACACAAAGTGTTTCTCAGATTAATTTTCAAAGACTAAGGTAGAAAAATGGGGCCCTTATTTACCAAAAAAGCAAAGGCCTTTAATGAAAGATACCAGGGCGGCAGCAGCTGGGGCACTTCAACCCCCAACCCATGGAGGAGGTCCGCGTGGAACCATCTGATGGTGGGCTGACAGGCCACACTTCTCTGAAAAGGAAAATTTAACTTCAGGGCGGGCTTCATGTTACATTTGAGACCCTAATAATGATCATTATGCTGTCAGCACACAAGAAATGGTTCAAAATAATTCTCCTCCTGAAAGTCACATTGTGTGTGCTTTCTGGTCTTTCCTGGCCTCCTCCACCCTGTGGCCTCCCACACTCAACAAACCTTTCCTCTTTCCCACCCATTTGCCAAGGAACCGTGGCCATCAGACAACATATGGAGGTCTCATCACTGGGGTGGTCTGTAATTGGAAAGGAGTTGGTCATCAGGTGTTGGAAGCTCCTCTTCCTGTCATGGCTTTTGGAAGGAAAGAGGGAGGAACTCAGAATAGCATCAATGTTAAAAAAACATTTGCACCATCAACAGACTGAAACTCTACAAGACAATAGTCTTACTTTAAAAGTGTAAAGGAATTCCCATCTTCTTGATCTTAGCAAGATCAGAAAACCTCTGTTTACTACAGGAATTGTTTCAGAAAGGGAAATGAAATCTGGCACATGAAAAATCCCATTTCTATCCACTCTCAAGATAGTAACTTTGTAGCCATATGCCATGTGTATTTCATCATAGCAAAACAGTACTGTAGTGCACTGGGGACAGATTTGCTGCCACTGCTGCTGCTGCTGCTGCTGCCGCCACCACCTCCACCACCTCCTTCTGTTGCTTGGGTAAAGCTGAGGCATGTGGCACTGTTGTGAGATTCTTAGAAGATCCAAGCAATACTCCTGGCTAGGACCCTACAACTCAGTTTGAACCATGAGGCTCTAAATCTCAGCCTCTCTAGGTCCTGGTACCGTGTCTTCAGAAGACATACATAGGAAGGACTTAGATACCTTCTGAAAAAGATGGGACAAAAAAAACTTATACTCCCCCTCTCCCCTTCTCTTGCTTGGAAGATCATTTAAGGTTAAGAGATGAAGTGACTTTTCCTACTGAAGGGGAAGCAAACATACATTTTTATTTCCTTTGGATAAATACTTGCCTTAGTCCATTTGGTGTTGTTGTAACAGAATACTTGAGATAGGTAATTTATAAAGAGGTAGAGCTCACAGTTCTGCAGACTGGGAAGTTCAAATGGTGGCGGCATCCATTTGGCTTCTAGCGAGGGCTTTTGTGCTGGCTCAAAACAAGGCATCACAGGGCAATGCTATGATTCGGAGTGTCCAAAGGCCTGTGTTCCAGCCATGGTTCCCCTTTGTCCTCATCTTGGGACCCAGCACTACTTACTCAACATTTTTGAGTCTCAGTTTCCCCATCTATAAAATGGGAATAATAATAGGACCAACCACATAGAGAGCAGTTTCCCCATCTATAAAATGGGAATAATAATAGGACCAACCACATACAGCTGTTGTGAGGGTTAATTAGGTGAGATGCTGCATAGTAAGAGAGGCTTCCTTTTCCCAGAGCTTGTTCTTTAGTTTACTGCAGCCCCCAGTAATCCCCTTCCTGCCTCCCTGTCTGTACCCTAGGAGAAGGTACAAATTAAAAGGCAGACCTCAGATCTATGTTCCAGTTGTGGCCCCATCTCTTCTTTCTGTGGTTCCTTGGACTGGTGATCAGGAATCATTTTTCTGCATGATGACCAGGGCCACTCTACCATAGTTCTTCAGCTGTGGCAGTGGAGACACATATTATCTTTGCTCCCATTGCATCCAGGTCCTTATTTTAGATGCCACCTTTGTCTGATTCTCTGAGCTGCTTCAGACACAGACCAGATGGAGTGTGCTTGTCCTGCCTCTTCCCCAGCCACACTGGCAACCTGGAAAGTGTGGAGTGCACCTGCATCAGAGTAGAGAAAGTGTCACTTTTTGTGTATGCAGATTCCTGGGCTTCATCCTAGACCCACTCCTTCTGAAACCCTGGGAGCCAGGGCCTAGGAGTCTTCAGGTGTGACAAGCCTGCCAAGGGAGCAGATGCACATGAAAGTTAGCATTTATGGCCCTCTGGGGCCACAAGCTTTGGAGAGCTTTGCCTCAACCAGGACAGTCCCAGTCACTGTTTAGCAGTTTGGCTCTACTCCCTGCCCCGCCCATCGCTGCTTAGTCCCAGGCCCAGTCCCCCATTATCTCACACCAGAACCAGTGGCCTTGCTTTTTGCCTGCCAGTCTGGAGGTCTTGATCTGAAGTGTTGGCCTGCCCTGATACTTCCTTACTTCCTGACTTTAAATTCTGCAGGGGTTTCCCATGCCCTGCAGGATCATGTCTGACAAAGCATTCAAAGCCTCTCTCTTAAGCCTCAGATCTCCTGCCACTCCCTCTCCTAGTTGGGAAAACTCCAACTAGGCTTATATTATGCTGAGGTCTCTGAATGTTCCATGAGGCTGCATGTGTCTGGGCTTCTACAGGCACAGTACCCTCCACCAGAATGACCCTTCCCCTCTGCTACTCTTCCAGTCTCAGCTGAAATGTTACCTCCTCTGGGAAGCCTTCTCAGGTGTCCCTAGGTAAAACTGTGCACTACTCCTCTTTCCCTGTACACTCCCCAAGCGTATCACCCATGACCCTGAATTGCCTTTATTTGCTTATGTGTTTCTGCCCCACAAAACTATAAGGGATTTGCATTTTATTCATATCAAATTCTAAAACTTTATCAGGGCTGATAAGGCTCGGCATGATCTGGCTCCCATACACCTCTCCACCCTGTCTCCACCATTCTCTGCCCCACCCACTTCACTCAGTCACTGCTGCCTGCTGACTGTTCCCAAGCTCACCAAGCTCTTTCCTGATCCTGGGCCTTTGTTCCTGTAGTGCCCTTTGCCTGGAATGCCTCTCCCTCGATCTTTCCATGGCTAGCTCCCTCTTGACATCCAGATCTTGCTCAAATGTCACCTTTTCAAGGCCAGCCAATCAAAAATAGTTTTGTTTGTTCTAGAACTTCATTTAAATGTAATAATATGCTATGTATGCTTCTATCTGGCGTCTTTCACTCAATATAAAGTTTTTGAGGTTTATTCATGTTGTAGCACTTATCACTACTTTGTTCTTTTTTTTTTCTTTAGATGGAGTCTTGCTCTGTCACCAGCCTGGAGTGCAGTGGCACAATCTCAGCTCACTGCAACCTCTGATTCCCTGGTTCAAGCAATTCTGCCTCAGCCTCTTGAGTAGCTGGGATTACAGGCACGCAATACCACACCCAGCTAATTTTTGTATTTTTAGTAGAGACAGGGTTTCACCATGTTGGCCAGGGTGGGGTCTCGATCTCCTGACCTGGTGATCTGCCCACCTCAGCCTCTCAAAGTGCTGGGATTACAGGCGTGAGCCACCGTGCCCGGCTGTTCTTTTTTACTACCAAGTAGTAAGCCATTGTATGAATATGCCACAATTTATCTGTTTACTTGTTGATGGACACTTGGGCTATTTCCACTTTTTGGCTATTATGAATAAAGCTGCTCCAACATTTTCATGTACTAATCTTTGTGCAGACATACATTTTTATTTCCTTTGGATAAATACTTGCCTTAGTTCATTTGGCGTTGTTGTAACAGAATACTTGAGATAGGTAATTTATAAAGAGGTAGAGCTCACAGTTCTGTGGACTGGGAAGTTCAAATGGTGGCGGCATCCGCGTGGCTTCTAGCGAGGGCTTTTGTGCTGGGTCAAAACATGACAGAAAAGGTTAAAGGGGAAGCAGACGTATGCAAAGAGATTAAACAGGAGGAGACACTTCACTTTATTACAACTCCTTGCTCGGGAACTAATACATTCCTTGAGAATTGATCCAGTCTCTTGAGAACAACAACAGTAACAACCACAAACCCACTCATTACTAGGACAACAACACCAACCTATTCATAAGGGATTCACCCCTATGATCCAAGCACCTCCCACTAGGTCCTACCTCCCCAGTGCACAAAACTGGCAAGCAAACTTGAACATGAGTATTGGCACAGACAAATCACATCCAAACCATACCTATAATGGAGATTGCTGGGCACTGGTAAGTGTATTTTTAACTTTATAAGATACCACCAAACTTTTTTCCAAGTAATTGTTCCAGTTCACACTCCTGCCAGCAATGTATGAGAGTTCCAATTGTTCCATATCATCACCAATACTTGTTATTACTAATCTCTTAAAGTTTAGCCATTCTGCCGGGCACAGTGGCTTCTGCCTGTAATTCTAGCACTTTGGGAGGCCAAGGCGGGCGGATCACCTGAGGTCAGGAGTTCAAGACCAGCCTAGCCAACATGGTGAAACCGCATCTCTACTAAAAATACAAAAAATTAGCTGTGCGTGGTGGTGGGCACCTGTAATCCCAGCTACCCAGGAGGCTGAGGCAGGAGAATTGCTTGAACCCGAGAGGCAGAGGTTGCAGTGAGCCGAGATCATGCCATTGCACTTCACCTGGGGGACAGAGCGGGGGGGAAAGAAAAGTTTAGCCATGCTAATTAGTGTGTGATGTTATCTCATTGTGATTTTAATTTACATTTCTCTAATAATGTTGAGCAACTTTTTGTGTGTTTATTAGATGTTTGTATATCTTCTTTTTGAGGTATTTGTTAAATTTTTCGGCCCATATTTTATTTTGGTTGGGGTCTTATTATTGAGTTTTAAGATTTCTTTAGGCTGGGTGCAGTGGCTCACGCCTGTAATTCCAGTACTTTGGGAGACTGAGGTGGGCAGATCACCTGAGGTCAGGAGTTCAAGACCAGCCTGACCAACATGGAGAAATCCCGTCTCTACTAAAAATATAAAATTAGGCTGGGTGCAATGGCTCACACCTGTAATACCAGTACTTTGGGAGGCTGAAGTGAGCGGATCATGAGGTCAGGAGTTTGAGACCAGTCTGGCCAACAAAGTGAAACCCTGTCTCTACTAAAAATTAAAAAAAAAAAAAAAAATTAGCTGGGTGTGGTGGTGGGTGCCTGTGATCCCGGCTACTTGGGAGGCTGAGGCAAGGAGAATCACTTGAACCTGGGAGGCAGAGATTACAGTGAGCCGAGACTATGCCACTGCAGTCCAGCCAGGGTAACAGTTTGAGACTCTGTCTTAAAAAAAAAAAAAAAAAAAAATTAGCCAGGCATGGTTGTGGGTATCTGTAATCCCAACTACTAGGGAGGTTGAGGCAGAAGAATTGCTTGAACCTGGGAGGTGGAGGTTGCAGTGAGCCCAGACCGTGCCTTGGCACTCTGCCTGGGTAACAAGAGGGAAACTCAATTCCCCCCCAACCAAAAAAAATTTCTTTATATGTTCCAGATAGAAATCTTTTATCAAAAATATGTATTACAAAACCTTCTCCTAGTTATCTTTTAAGTGCTATCTTTTTCCCCCTTTTATAGTAAGTTCTTTCTATGATCTCTGCCTACCCCATGGTCATGAAGAATTTCTTCTTTCTTCCAGAAGTTTTATAGGCTTTTTTTTTTTTTTTTGAGACAGAGTTTCACTCTTGTTACCTGGGCTGGAGTGCAATGGCATGATCTTGGCTCACCGCAACCTCTGCCTCCCAGGTTCAAGTGATTCACCTGCCTCAGTCTCCTGAGTAGCTGGGATTACAGGAATGTGTCACCACACCTGGCTAATTTTGTATTTTTAGTAGAGATGGGGGTTTCTCCATGTTGGTCAGGCTGGTCTCGGACTCCCGACCTCAGGTGATCTGCATGCCTTGGCCTTGCAAAGTGCTGGGATAACAGGCGTGAACCACCGTGCCAGCAGTTTTTTAAAAATTAGTTCTTTGATTTATTTTGAGTATGGTATGAAGTAGGGATTGAGATACATTGCATTCCATATGGATATTCAATTATTCTAATACCATTTGTTGAAAAGTCCACCACTTTACCTGTAGTTACTTAAATTTTGTTTTATTTGTATTAGTTTCTCATGCTAGTCTGTAAGTTTCATATATTTGTTCTAATTTAACCTGGACTCTTCTCTAGCCCTTCTACCTTCTTACAGGTAGAGAAAGCAGAGAAAGAGCATGTTTGCAAGTTAATTCAGGACATGATCCCAGGGAGCAGGAGTAGGGGACTGGGGAGAATGAAGTAGGAATGAAGGTAAGCCAGTGCCATGGTGTGTCATAGAGCTGGTCTCCACTGTGGGCAGCTGGGACTTGACTCGGCTGGGATGTGATGAGGAGCAGCATAGTGTGCACCTCCTAGTTGTCCACTGAGTGTCAGAGAAAAAAGCCTATATCCACCAACTCCAGCCACCAAGGGCCTGGTGTTACCCCCAAAGGGTTAACATCCTCAGATGTCCAGGTTGCAGCATTCAAGTCCAGAGAGGAGCCCTGGCAGAAGGCAAGATCAGGGCCCTGTGGAGCAGCTGAGTGTCACTGCTTTCACCTTCTCCAAGCTGTTGCCACAGTGACGGCCGAGTAAAAGGTGGGCTGAAAGGATGACAGGAGGGTCACAAGAGGTTTCCCATACACATTCATTCCACAAGTATTTATTATTGCCTTCTGTTTGCCAAGCACTGTGTTAAGCACTGGAGCTAATCATCAACAAGCCAAGCCCTGTCCTCATGGGGAGACAGACAGGACACAAATCAACAATTGATATAACATCATATCAAGGAGAGATAAGTGCTATGAAGAAAATAAAACAGGATACGTGAAGCGAGGGTGAGTGCAGGGACGGGGGCTCATTTTGACCACCAGGGAAGGCCTCTGAGGAGCTATTTATTTCTCAATAGACAGATAATGAAATGAGGAACTGAGCCATGTGGATACCCAGGGCAAGAATATTCTGGGCAGAGGGAACTGCAGGTGAAAGGCTGAGGGAGGAACAAGCTTAGGGTATTAGAAAAACAAGGAAGTCACTGTGGCTGGAGTGGAGTAAGGGGCAGAGGCATAAGAGATCAGAAGAGATGGTCTGGCAGGCCTTCTGAGTTTGAATTTTATTCTGAGGGTGATGGGAAGCCACTAGAAGTTTTTAAGAAAGGTTATGGGTAGGGCACAGTGGTTCATGCCTATAGTCCCAGCACTTTGGGAGGCTGAGGTAGGCAAATTGCTTGAGGTAAGGAGTTTGAGACACACCTGGGCAGCATGGAGAAACCCCATCTCTAAAAAAATACAACCCCAAAACCCCAAAATTAGCTGGGTGTGACAGTGTGCACCTGTAGTCCCAGCTACTTGTGAGGCTGAGAGGCTGAGGTGGGAGAATCACTTGAGCCCAGGAGGTCAAGGCTGCAGTGAGCTGTGATCACACGACTGCACTCCAGCCTGGGCAAGAGAGCAAAACCCTGTTTCAAAAAAAAGGAGATTTATGACTTGGTCTTATTTATGTTTTAAAAGTCATGTGGGTGAGACTGGCCTGGCCAAAATGCAACATGGTAAAACCCAGTCTACTAAAAATACAAAAATTAGCCATGCGTGGTGGCACACACCTGTAGTCCCAGCTATTCAAGAGGCTGAGGTAGGAGAATCACTTGAACGCAGGAGGTGGAGGTTGCAGTGAGCCAAGATTGTACCACTGCACTCCAGCCTGTGCAACAGAGTGAAACTCCACCAAAAAAAGTGGGGTACCATTACAAACCTATGGGGGGCAGGGCTAAAAACCTAAAAAACAAAAACAAAAGAAGTGGTAATATCCAGTGCTGGCAGGGATGCAGGGAAACTGCAACTCTCACATTGCTGGTGGGAATGCAAAATTTGTAGTCAGTTTACAAGAATTTGGCTGTTTCTCATAAATATACCCTTACCATAAAACTCAGCAATCCCACATGTAGGTATTTTCCCACAGTGAAATGACACTTCTGTTCACAGAAAAACCTGTACACAAATGTTATAGTGACTTTATTTATAATGTCAACACCTGGAAACAATTCAAATGTCTTTCAACCGGTAAATGTACACTGTATAAATGGTGGTACAGCCATATAAAAAGGAATGAACTATTGGTAATGTGTGTCACAACTTTAAGGGACCTTGAAGGCGTTATGCTTGGTGGAAAAATTCAATATAAAAAATGTTAGATACTATGGGATTTCCTGTATATAACAATCTCAAAATGACAAAAGTACAGAGATGGAAAACACATTCATGGTTGCCAGGGGATAGAAAGAAGGACAAGGAGGAATGAAGTGAGAGTGGATGTAAATGCAAAGAGCTGTCACTAGCAAGTTCTGTGGTGATGTAACAGCTATCTATTTTGGTTGTGGTAGTTACATGAATCTACACATGGGATAGAACAGCACAGATATACACACACCCACATGCGTAAATGAATGCAGGTGAAAACAAAACAGTGTCTGTAGTCTAGTTGATAATAATGCACCAACAATGTCAGTTTCCTGGTTTTGATGTTGTACTGCAGCTATATATTAGGTTGGTGCAAAAGTAATTGCGGTTTTTACCATTACCTTCAATGGCAAAAACTAAAATTACTTTTAAGTAATAAGATGTCACTATTGGGGGACACTGGGAGGATACAGGAGACTATTATTTTTGTAACTTCCTATGAATGTACAATTATTTCAAAATCAAAAGTTCAGAAATATAACAGGTAAAAAACTATAGGAGGCCTTTTTCACACTGGGGAAGTTTGCAAATGGATAGGCATTAGATGACATATGCTTATCACATGTCCACACATTTTTAGGTGGTATATGTTAAAGTTTTAGAGGTAAAGTGTCAAAGTGTCTACAACTTACCTGCAAATCGTTCAGCAAATATATGCCTACACATATAATAATTTTAAAATATGGCAAAACACAGACAATACAGAGGAACCAGCAACAGCTCTAGGAAGTGGCATCTGGATGCTTCCACAGAGGCCCACGTAAAGACCTTTCTTCTGAGACTTATACATGAAAACCAAACTTTCTTCCCCATGGTGCAAAGACTAGCTCTTTTTTTGTTTTTGAAAAAAGAAGGATGTTGGTAATTTCCTTTGCAAACTTAAAATGCTAAATAAACATGACACTTTGCTTTAGAACATAATAATAACTATTTATTAGGGGCTTTCTCAATGCCAGGTCCCTCCTCAGGCACTATGCCATCCTCATAGCAATTGAATGCAGTAGCTATTTTTAGTAGCCCCATTGTATAGGTGAGGAAGCTGAGGCTCAGAAAGGTGGGATGATTTGCCCTTGGCTGCACCCTAGGGTGCTCTGATGCTTACCTGTCCACAGGTGGCCTCTTTTAGAGCCCTCCTCCTCCCCTTCAGCCACTAGCTCTACTCCTACCTAGGGACAGCCTTTATGTAGTGTCACTGTGGGTCCAGCAGCACCATTTAAGCCACAGACAGCTTTTCCTGGCTGAGAATGGGAAGGTTCTCTCTCCCCTTAGTGGGGTGAGTGGTTGCATCTAGGTCAAATATGGGAGGGAAAAGGTGGGGATGGAGTTAGGGACCTGGAGGGAAGGGGAGAGCATGCAGAAAACACCAGATTCCTTTCATAGCTTCTTCAAAAAACACAGGCATTAGGGAACACAGGTTTTTATCAGTCTGTTAGGAAGGAGGAGGGAGAAGGGGAGTAGAGGTTGTGAAGGATGTCTAACCAGACCTCAGAATTAGGTCTGGGGCCCAATGTTAATGATGACGAAGATGGTGATGATGACAACAATAATAGCAGACACTGTGTGCCAAGAGCAGTGCTAAACACGCCACACAAATTATCTCAGGCAACCTTTTCAGGAACTGTACAGTTTAACTACTATATTTGTCATCCCAATTTTCGGATTAGAAAACCAAGGCCCACAGAGTAACAACAAATTAGACATTTTCATTTGTATACACTTGCATATAAATACATTGAATGAGGTCAGTGTACACACTGACACATTAAATTAACAACGTAGTTAGGTACCTGAGGAAGGGTGAGTATGATCAAGGTGGGGAGCTTCAGCTTTTCATTGTATTGTGCATTTTTGTTTTTTTACAGTGGGAATGTGTAACCATGCCTGTGACATTTCTTTTAAAAAGTGAGTGATGTTAAAAACTGTGTCCAAGGAGCCCAGAACTAATTTGGGGCCACACTTCACACACTACAGATCCCAGGCCTTGACCAATACGCTCCACAGCCTTTCAAAGGGAGCCTTGTACCTGGCCCACTTTTTTTTTTTTTTTTTTTTGAGACGGAGTCTCGCTCTGTCGCCCAAGCTGGAGTGCAGTGTTGCGATCTCAGCTCACTGCAGCCTCCCCATCCCGGGTTCTAGCGATTCTCCTGCCTCAGCCTCCCAAGTTGCTGGGAATACACACATGTGCCACAATGCCCGGCTATTTTTTTTTTTTTTTCATTATTAGAGAGGGTTTCACCATGTTGACCAGTCCTGTCTGCAACTCCTGCCCTCAAGTGATTCGTCCGCCTAGGCCTCCCAAAGTATTGGGATTACAGGCATGAGACCCCGTGCCCGGCCTGCCCCTACGCTTGGATGGTAGAGAGGAAGGAGGAAACGACTTCTGAGAGGCGTTGGCCCCTTGCCCCATCCCCCTTCCCTGGGTCTCCTGGGGGACTGGGCTAGCCAGGCGTCCCGGCCTTGGTGGAGCCCAAGGCCGGGTGTCCAGTCCGGGGCCCGCCCATTGTCACGGAGTGGACTCCCGGCCAATCAGACCCGGGTGATGCCACTCCGGAGATGAGAGTGGCAGGAAATCAAGGTCAAGGCTCCGGACACAATGGGGCCATTGTGGTTCTCCAGTCAGTTGACTTTCAAGCAGCAGTCCCCCATCCACCCTCGCTCCTTCTCCCATCCCCGCCCCCTGCCAGGAACTTACCCAAACCTATTGCCTCCTTATTAGCCTCCGCCTGAAGGAAGCCGCTTTCTGGATCCTACCCCAGACGCGGAAGGCTGGGCCGTCCCAGCATCGTCTATTACATCCACCAGGTGGCGACAGAGCACCACATTTATGAGTGCGGGGAGGGAGGCCCGGGGCTGGCGGCTCAATCACTGATCTGGGCGTGGGGGAACACTGCCCTTCCTGTTTTATCCAAGAGAAACAAAAAACCAAGTCAGATTATACTTTCCCTTACCCTTTACTCTGAGGTCACAGGAATCTGGAATCTCAGGGACGCTTCCCTTAGCAAACGGCAAAATGGCCGTGGACTGCAGCCCTTTTTTTCCCCTTGATCTGGGGGGAAAACCAAGGGGAAACCTCTTCACTCCACAACTCACAGCGGGTGGAACCCTGCCGCCTCTCTAGCTTGGATTAATCAATTGGCTGATTGATCGGTTGTGTTAGTGTATAAATGTCACCTCCAAAAGGACTTCCCTGGCCCCTCAGTCTAAATTATGCCTTCCCTGTTGCTCTGCCTCAGAGCTGGCTCTAGTTTTCCTTCTTTGCATGTATCTGTTTGTAATTGGACACATTGGTTTGATTATTTCCCACTAGAATATACTCTCTGTGAGAGCAGGAACTGGGTTTAGTTTTGTTCATCAATTTGTTCTTGGTGTCTAGTACAGTGTCTAGCACATAGTAGGTGTGCAGTAAGTATCTGTCAACGTGATAAATTCATGAGTGCCCTATTGAGCAATGGAGGTGGAGGTGGGCTTCTGGTCCCTGAGAATTCAGCATGTGTGAATTCAGGTTAGGCCCACTTAGCAGGCTGCACCTGGCCCAGATTATCACATTAGAGAGGCATGCCCCAGAGACAGAAAAGATTTGGGGTTAAGACATCTGGTCTTAACCCCTAACCCTGACCCCAGCTCTGGGGAAAGAGTCTTAAGGAGGTGACCAGGAGAAATTGCCACGTGTTCTAAAAGACATGGGATGAAGGGATCCTGGCACAACTCCCTGGGTCAGCATTCTGGGTGGGCTAGGGAGCAAGCCCGTGGTTCCGGGCGACCAGAGGCACCAGCCATCAGCACATTAGGGGAGCTGAGAGCATGACCTATGTTATCTGGGTGCTGGTCACTTATCCCAGCTCTAAGGCTTGCCAGCCTTGGCAAATTTCTTCACCTAAGCCTCAGTTTTCTTGCCAGGCTCTGGTCACCTGGCTTCATGATCTCATTGTCCTCTCATGTGCTGGGCAACTTTGCACGCATCAACCTTTCTGAGCTTGTCTTATCATCTGCAAAATGGGGATGAACATGGCATTTATCTTCTAAAGCCATTGTGAGGGTTCTGAGAGAGAATGCATGACAGGTGCTTAGCTCAGGGCCAGGGACCCAGTACGCACTCTGGGAATATTCATCATTACTATTATTGCTGCTGCTGCTGCTGCTGTTACAGAAAAAGCCTTCACTGAGGCTGTTGCCCAAATGCTCCAGGTAGGTGCCAGCTGAGGTGAGGGGTCTGGGGTTGAGAGGACATTCCATTGGTACCTGCCCCTTGGCAGTTCTCCAGTTTGATTTCTCTTATGAACTGGTCCTGGAAGCTGAGGCTGGTAGGGCCTGTTCCTCTCTCCTGGTGACAGAGGTCAGATCTGCCTCTGCTGCAATCACCGCTGAGGATATCCTCCTGCTGCCTCTCAGCCTTCCTGGGACACTGTGGGCCCAGGCAAGCCCATTAGTTCATTCATTTGTTTAACACGCATATGTCAGGTGCTGTACCAGGGCCTGGGAATGGTGGTGAACAGCATCATCTTGTTCCTGTTCACAAGAAGCACATGGGGTTGGGGCATGAGGGGAGATGGTGATCAAAGCAACATGGGAAAAAGTGCATTTATTTTAACTGTGATAGGGGCCAGGGCTTGGTCTAGGACATTCCCCGAGCTAGTGACTTGTGGACCGTGGACCAGGAGCTGAAGAAGGAGGAAGAGAAGCTATTCAAGAAAATCCCTCCCTTAAAGCAACCACCCCTTGGGAAGGCTGTGATGACCCAGTGGATCCTCAGGCTCTTCCTGGCCCAGTCAAGTGGTCAGATTAGAGAAGATTAAAAACAAACACACCCCAAGTACATAGGCTCCTCCTGGGGTCTACTACCCCCACTTATGTTACCTGGACACATACCCATACAATGTCAAGTCCCAGCCCTAACCCTGGCCCCAGCTCTGGGGAAAGAGGACCAGTCTTAGGGAGGTGACCAGGAGAAATTGCCACGTGTTCTAAAAGACATGGGATGAAGGGATCCTGGCACAACTCCCTGGGTCAGCATTCTGGGTGGGCTAGGGAGCAAGCCTGTGGTTCCAGGCGACCAGAGGCACCAGCCGTCAGCACATTAGGGGAGCTGAGAGCATGACCTATGTTATCTGGGTGCTGGTCACTTATCCCAGCTCTAAGGCTTGCCAGCCTTGGCAAATTTCTTCACCTAAGCCTCAGTTTTCTTGCCTATAAAATGGGAGCAATAATAATAACACCAACCTCATCGAATGTTTAGGGGGACTTAGTGAGATAATACAGGAAGTGTCCTGCCACATAACGGGCACTAAACAAACATTAGTGCTATTATATATTCTTTTATTCGCTCCTTTAACACAGGATTCTGCCAGTTTGGGAACCCAAGACCCAGAGAGGCAAACTAACTTGCTTAGAGTCCCACAGTTAAAAAGCAGAGGAATCAGGATTTGAAGCCAAGTTTCTTTGACTCCAAAGCCTGTGCTCTTAGGAGATGAAGGAGGGAGCAGATCAGTGGCTGCCTGGGAAGAAGCTAAGGTCCTGTTGAATCATATTTTCATGGATACAAAAGATGGGTGTAAATCTTTCTGGGGCTGAGGGTGGAGTACACATCTTTTTCTAAATGTGGGAGTCAGGCAGGGCTCCCACTGGACCCAGTTGCTCTAGCCATGAGGGAGTCAGAGCAGGAGGTGGGAGGAAGAGAAAACCAGTGGGGGCAGGGGGCAACTGAGTCCCAGGGCTGAGGCCACTCATGGAGCCCTGGCAAGTCTTTCTTGCCAGCCTGAGCCACAAATCTCTGCTCATTCTCACCCCTAGGAGTTTGTGGCACCTCTTCCCTTTTCCACCTCATCCTGGGACCCCTCTTTTCTCTCCTCCTCCCTCCTGAATGCAGTAATTCCAGCTAACAAAGCGACCGTGGCTACTCTGACGTGTGGGACGACGATGCTAGCCAGGCCCTGCCTGGTCAGTGTGCCAAGCTCGGCTCAGGCCCCTTCCCACGTGCCAGGCGCTCTGGCCCTGCTCTCTGCTCCCTCCCCAGGAAAACCCAAGCAGCTCTCATTTTTGAGACAATGGAATTAAACAGCTATGAGGCAGGTGGAAGTGGGGGAGTGGTGTGAGGGTAGGGAAAAGTAGAACCTTCCTGAGCCTGTCCTCCCTCCTCTCCAGCTCTGGAAGGATGAGCTGCAGACCAGAGCTTAAGAAGGAAGGGGCGGGGGGAGTTGGGGAGGGATAGCATGGGGAGAAATGCCAGATGTGGGTGAAGGGGAGGAAGGCAGCAAATCACTGTCACATGTGTACCTATGCAACTATCTTGCATGTTCTGCACATGTACCCCAAAATCTAAAATGCAATTTAAAAAAAGAAGAAGAGGTCAGACAGGCTGCAGAGTGTAAAAGGGACTTCCCTAAAGGCCTCAGGTTTGAGGGTGAGCTGGCATGGTCAGGGAGAGGCAGTGTCAGCCCTGCTTTCCCCACCCTCTGGCAGGCTCTGGAGTCAGTCAGACCAAGTTTGAATCCCGACTCTGCCACATGTAAACTGTGTAAACTTGGGAGGTCACTTAAATTTTCTGAGCCTCAGTTGCCTCATTTGTTAAATGGAATTAATAAACTCTCCTGAACTTTGTTTGGATTAAAAAAGATAATGAATGAAAAACACTTAAGCCTAGGGTCAGACACATAGCAAACACTAGATAAATGATCTCCCTCACCGCCACAGGGGCCGCTGGTGCTGTTACTGATGAGGGCTCTGAGCCATGGCCACGCACACTTTGGCTGGCCTCCAGGGGACGATCAGCCAGGTCTGCTGGGGAGCCTTCCTCCCTGCCTGGTCCTGCTGATAAAGACACCAGGTCCTTGGGCCTGATACAAGAAGAGCAGACGTCTTGCAAGGCGGAGTCACCATCACCTACCTCATTCCCAGCACCCCACCCCCATCTTACCGGAATGCAAGGTGTCCTGGCTAGCCTGTGAGGTGGGATGGGGACCCTTTAGCTAGAGGCTGCCTGATTCCTCCTCCTTTCCTTTCACTGCTTCTCTGCCTTTAACTTTTCTCTTTGCCAATGCCAGAGACCTGCTTTCTTATGCCAAGGAAAGAAAGGGGAGGAGGGAGGGGGTTGGGGGAGGGGTGAGGAGATGGAGGATGCGCTCCAGTGTATAATGAGGAAGGGGCTTCTGCTGTCTTTTTAATGTAAAGTTGAAATTGGTGACATTGGGTTGTGTATTTAAGACATCTGTCCCCATGCTCTGCCACTGCCTTAGGAAAAAAGCTGCTCTCTGCATAATAGAAGAATGGAAGCTTTAATTAAAAAAATAAAAGTTTTATTAAATAAATAAGAAAAGAAGTTTAATAAATAAAAACTATTACATGACAACAGAGTCTGCGGTCCCACTGGCCACCTGACCACTCATTTCTGCACTGGGGGCTGTTGCTCCCATATCCTGGCCTGTGTCCTCCTGCTCTGTGGGACGCAGGCTGTGGCTGGACCTGGTAGAGGCCATGGTGTAGACTTGGGCCCCAGCTGTGGGTCAATCCTGACCCTTGGCCCTTTTGGATAATAGCAGCCTGAGCAGGGGGCCCTTGAGAACTAGGATCACCAAAGTCCTGGTCCTGAGGCAGGATCTTTTCAGCTCCTCCCACAGGTGGAGCCACACCTCTGCCCCACCCAGTTGCTCAGAAGCTGGAGAGGAAAAAACTCTGGGTCTCCAGACAAAGGTCTGGAAAATCCTTGAGGACCTGGATGCCCTGACTGCTGCCCCACCACACTTTGGGGCGACCTCCACCCAGGCCGTGGCAGGCACCCTGGGTGGAGGTCGGCCCCAATGTCCACACAGCTGCCTCCGGAGCTGGCTGATCTGAGCTGCGATTAGGCTGGAATGTACCCAGTCCAGTTCATGGTGATGTGGCCATGCTGGCCTAGGGAGACTGTCCGAGGGTCTGGCTGTCCCAGGTTCCTCCTGCCTTGAAGGCTTGTGATTTCTGGCCTGCCCACCCACATGACTCCCCTCTTTCCTCTGCCTACCATGCCCACCTTTCTCAGCAGCCCTCACACCCATAGGCTTCCCATGGCCTTGTTCATTTGTCCCCTCCACCTGAAAACCCTCCCCTACACCTGTCATCCCTCTTGCCTCACTTATTTCTATTCTGTCTTTCAGACTCCTCCAGGGAGCTTTGCTGACCCCTCCTCAACTCAAGCTGGGTTGGCTGCCCCTCTGATGCCCTCTCCAAGTTCCCTAGTGCTCCTGTATCTGGTGAGCATTATGCTGCCTCCAGAGTACTTGCTTTGCAAAGTGTCTGTCCTCTCTCATCACTGCAGCTGCCTAAGGATAGAAACTGTATTATCTCTGAGTCTTGATACATAAGATCTGCGTGGGGCAGATGCTCAAATGGAGTGGACCAATGAGTGGTGATTACACTGTTTACCTGCGGATGGAGTGGGGAGACTTCCTGTTCGCAAGTGCTGTTCCCACAGCTGAGACTGCCTCTCTCCTCTCTAAGCCCTGGATTTTAGGTCCCCTTCCTCTTCTACCCACGCTCAGGCTCCTTGTCATAACTTGATAAGGGCTGAGGGAGGTGGTACAGGAGATGAGTTAAGCATGGGCCCACGTGCCAGCTAAGAACCATTGACCCAAGCTTCCTTTTCTGCAAAATGGATAATAACAGCACCTTCTAAGTTAGAGTGGCTATAAGGACATAACGAGCCCTTTCCCTCCCCCTGTCCACATTCAACAAGGGGCTACATTCTTTCCTGAAGGTCTGTGATTGCGTCTGGAGGCAGGAGGGCAGCTCTGGCCTCTGGCTGGCTTGGCATTCTATTTGCAGCCATTCCGTATCCCTCATCCCACCCCACTCCCTCCCTATGGCCACCCCTCTCCACAATGCAGAAGCCTTAGGTACCCTGGGACTTATGGCTGTGTTGTGTAGGGGAAGCTCCTGGAACAAATGAGTGGTTGTGTTTGGTTCTGGACTTAGAGGGCACCTCTGGCTTTATGGTCTGTCCTTGGTCTTATGCTGGCTTCCTGCCAGGTTCCAGGGGTCTACATCCCTGGAATTACTACCTAGGCCCAAGATGGGGAATAGAGGCAGATAACCCAGGTGTCTGGGGCTATTAGCTATCAGAAATATGGAACCTGACAGCAGGTGAGCTGCCACTTCCTTGCCCTGACATCTGGAGGCCTTACTGCTCCACCCTCAGGTCGTCACCTCTAAGGCCCGGCAGATATTTGTGTGAAAACAGAATGAAATTGAGTGAGGGTAGAGACCAGCATGGCACCCACTCTTTTCCTTCAATGCTCCTCCTTCTCTCAGCTCAGGGGCTTAGAAGTATGGTATACAGGGGAGATGGAAGGTATGAACCCTAGAAGCAGACAGGTCTCAATTTTAATCCCAACTAGCTGTATCTTGTGACCTTGGGCAAGTGACTTCATTTTTCTAAGCCTTGTTTCATAAGCTACAAAATGGGGATAACAATGGCACATATCTTTTAGAGAGTTATAAGGATTAGACAATTAAATGGGATTAAATGACTAATTAATTTTAAAGGACTATATAATAAAATTCATGCATGTACACACATTAAGTGAACAGTAAATGGTGGTATTACTCTTATTATCTGTCCCTTGCTACGTTTGTAGCATCTATCCAGGGGACTTTAATGCTGTCCAACCTAACAGAGTCTGAATTTGTTTAACATTTACAGTACCTCAGAGAGAAGCTCAGTGAGCTCCAATGAGAGGAGAAAGGTAGCCACTGGGTTCTGAGCAGGGTCTGCCACCCCCTTCTGAAACTCACCCGCTGTCCAGGGTTCCAGATGGTCCTGCTGCTGTCCTTACTTATTCCAAAAGCTTGGGGAGGTCTTGCTTCATCTTCCCACGTGGGAAACTCAGGCAAGCAGGCAGCCCTGCCACCAAGGGACCAAGTGCACTGGCCTGGAGGCCAAGGGTGTTCCAGTAACTAGAGAGCAGGGATGGAGTGGGATGAAGGCAGAGTCAGGAGAGTGAGAACAAGGGTCATACCTTTGCTTGGATAGCTTTGCTCGGTGCCACGCTTCAGGCTTTCCAAAGAGGATTCTCAAACTTTTCTCTCCATAGAAATGGCTCATGGGCAATGACATTGGGAGCAGAGGAGGCCCCTTTTTCTGTGCTGTGGTCTCAGTGGCAACCAGACCAGTGTTGTGGCCACCCTGAATATGGAGTGTCTGAAGAAGGGAAAGGGGGAGGCTGAGAGGCCCAAATCTGCAAAGGCCAGGGCCACAGGAAGAAAGCAGGAAAAAAGCGCTTCCCAAATTCCTAGGTTCTGGCCAAACTATGTAGAGCAACTCAAGGGTTAATACCCATCCCACCCCACCCCCATTAGTCTCACCCTCATCTGTAAAGAGAAAAGGAAGCAAAACAGAGACCAGGGCTGCCTGAGGTGATAGGTGGCCTCCTCTGTTGTGGTTGCTGCTGGATAACCTTTGGCACTGGCATGGGTACTGTGTGCCAGCTGAGGGACCCTGGCATTCCCGCGCAGGCCACCCTGGAGTTCTCGCCTGGTGAGATCAAAAGGTATGAGACAGAGGCCATGCCCAAAGAACTTAGGCCAGTTGGTGGCCTTGGACATATTTGCTCAAGGCTGAGGCCTGGGTCAAGCTCCCAGCATTGCACAGCACCCTCCCACCAGCCCCCAGCTGTGGGTAATGTTGGCACCCTGGTGAGAAGCTGGCCCTGCTGAGGGATCCTATACCCTTGCTCAGGAAGAATAGAAGGATCCTCAGCCTTCTCTGAGCCAGCCTATGGTGTGTGGGCCTTGCAGGGGCTGTCTCTTGCTCAGGTACTGGTATTCCCAGGAGTGGCCTTTGGCTGCATGGGTGGCATAGTCCTTACCTGGAAGCAGGGCAGCCTGCCCCATCCAGATCCAGGCTAGAGTGTGGAGTAGATGAGAAGTCAAAGCCAGGCAGGGCCAGGCATCTGGAATGGCCGTTTTGTTGGATGGGTCCCAGGGCCAGGGCTCTGCTGCCCAGGCCCTGCTACTCTTTTGAGGGGTGCGGGGTGGGGGGGGGGACTTATCCTAGCCAGGCCTTACAAATGAGAAAGCCAGAGAACCAGTGGAGTGGAGGCTGGGGGATGGGCAAGGTTTTTGAATGTGAATGTGCCAAACCTCTTTGATCCTCTCCTAGGAGTTCTTTTATTAAATGCCCCAATCCCACCTCCTCCTCCAATGGCCCATGGAGCACAGAAGGCTGGGACTCAGCGGCCCCACAAGCCTGAAGTCCCGCCCCTTAGCTGGCCTGAAAACTTTAGTGGGGCACTAGAACCTCCTGTCGCCAATCAACCGGCAGCAAAGAGAGATGCCGGGACATCTTCAGAGAGGGAGGGACCATGCAGAAGGGCTGGCAGATTTCCTCTGTGTGGAGAATGAGGGATAGGGCCCAGGAAGTGGCCTTCTCAAGGGTCTATGGCCATGTTTCAGGAGAAGATAAGCACCAAGCCAGGTTCTGCCAGGTATATGCCAGGGTCCTGCACCTCCCATGGTCCCTCCCACTCAGCTGGGCTTCCGTCTCCTGGCCTTTCTACAGGTGCTCAAAGCATCCTGTGATTCTCTTTATCATGGCTTTTAATTCTCTGCTTGCCAAGTGGTTTGATTAATGTCTGTGTCACCTATGGACCATGAATCTATATGTTAGCATTCTGAGGATGGCAGGGGCTATACTTGTCTTCATCGCTGTCTGCCCAAGCACTTAGCATTCCCCAGGGCTTAGCACACAGTAGGTACTCAATGTACATTTTAGTGAATTAATGAATGAAGGAATAAATTCCCCTATCAAACACCATGAGCTCTGAGAGGGCAGGAATTGCTTCTTGTTGGTTTTTGTATCCCCAACCTGTAGCCCAGTGCCTGGCGCAAAATAGGTTCTTATTAAATTCTGTGGGATACTCACAATTTATGTATCTCTTCTGGTAAGAAACGGGTCCCTGGCAGGGATAAGAAGGTGAAAGGGCAGTGCTAACAGGAAGAGGGTGAGAGGTGAGGTTTGGGTGGCTGAACTAGGGTGCTCTTCCAGGCAGGTTTGGGTGAATGGGGAAGCTCTGTGGGAGCCACTCCTGGTAAGCACTCACCTATGATAAAATTTGAGGAAGACACAATCCGGCAGCAAGTTCTAGGCCAGAGCCAGAAGCCATGGCCACACAGGCTGTTCACCCACCCCATTCCCAGAGCCTCTTAAGGGTGGGGACTGGGGGCAGGTCTCCAACAAGTGCCACTCTTTAGACCTGAGAGTCCTGTGGTCATGTGAGGCTCTGGACTTCAGGTCACTCCTTGCCATTGCAGGGCCACGGAGTCTGAGACACACATGGGAACTGAAGGACAGAGGGAGTGGGAGTGGTGCTGGGCTTGGAGTCAATCCCCTGTACTGTCAGAAAAGCGTCAGTGCTGTGTTCTGGGAGGTGAGGCTCCCCTTGGGGCTGCAGAGTCACTGAGGGCCTCTAAACATGGGATCAATTGCTGGATCTACTTTTGATGTCTGGATGAATTAGGGAGGAGATAGCCTTCTAGGACCCAGGTTCCAGATGCTAAACAGATTTAATGTCCGTAGTTTATAACCCAACCCCACATCTCAGAGTCTGAAAGACACTTAGGTTATAAAGTGTCTCATGGACACCCTGGTGAATGGTGCCCTCATCCAAGACTTCCCTCCCTCAATGATTTGAGCATCTATCTAACAAACCCTGAATGAAAATAAGGACTGACACATATATCAGACCTGGCACTCTCTGTGCGTAAACCTATGCTGAATGTTAGGATTTGAAGCCAAAGCGTACATGAAGTTTCAGAATTAACTTTTAATTCTTGCTTTAAGTTGAAAACAACAACAAAACAAAACTCACCAAGTCTAACCAAAACAAAACAAAACAAAATGTGGGTGATTAGCAACAACTAGTTTTGAAACAGCAGACAAGCAGAGAGGTGCTGTTTCAAAAACGTCCCAGACATAAACTTGCCTTCCTTTTACTCAATGGTAGAAACTTTTACCTGGAGTGGATACTGACTAATATGTGGACACACAGGGGATTTTTTTTTTTTTTTTAACACAGGTTTATCCCCAACTCTGGCAGTTTTTATAAAGGCTCACTCTGGTTCCAAATAACAGAATTTTTCTGTGGAAACTGCATCTCAAGCTGAACGATCTCCAGCAGTGCCAAGGCCCGGGAGCAGGTCTCCGTCCTCAGCTGTCAGCTTGTTGGCTGCAGCCCCAGGAGACCTACCGATATTTGGTCCTCATCAAGAGCTGACCCGGAGCGTCCATGCATGCAACCGTAAACCCACTCCCCCCACCCCATTTTGTTTTCCTTTTAAACCTAACCCAGCTGTGGCCACTGTGCCGCCCAATGGGCCTGTGTCGTGGAGGCCCGGCTCAGGTCCGAGCAGGCAGAAGCCCGCTCCAACAGGTGCAGAGCGCGTACGCGCGGCCGGCTTGGGGCCACACAGCGCCCTCCCCCTCCCGCCCCCCGCAGATCGCCTTGGGTCTCTCACTCTGCACCTGGCCCAACTCGGAGCCCGAAGGCACAGAGAACAGTGGGAGGTGAGAGGGTACAGCGGAAACAGAGCTGCGTCTTCCTCGTCCCCTCCTTAAATTCCAGCGTCCTCCATTCGCAGTGCCCCGGGTGCGGCCTACTCTATCACCCTCCCCAAAACCCAGGTAGCCAAGAGAGCAGAGTCGGAGCTGCCAGGAGGGCTGCGGAGGGGCGGGAAGGGAGCTGGGTAACCCGCTGGGCAGTGCTCTATGAGCGGGGAGCCAGGCGCGCCAACGTCCCGCCCACCTGTGCGGGGGCACGGCGCCTTCCCCTGCCCCAACCCCTAGGCTTGGGTGTACAGAATCACCAAGAGGGCCTGGGGGCGGGGCTGGAAGTCGCTGCCCGGCTGGGCTGCAGTGGCAGAGGGAAGCTGCTTCTTCCCTGGCCGGGCCTCTCCTCTCCCGAGCGCCTGGAGTCCGAGGAGCTTGCGGGCACCCCATTCGCCCCCTGGCGGCGCCGGGGACAAGTCGCCGGGAGCCGTCGTAGCTGCCGCCGCAGCGGAATGAGCTGTCCACAGCAGCACTGGGTGCCGCCTGAGGTCACGCAAGAATCTGGCGGGAGGCTGGGAACTGGGGAAGCAAGCCGCCTTTGGGAGGGATGGAGAGAGACGATAGAACAAAGCTACTATGAGATCTGGGGGTTCCCCTTGATCCACATCTTCCAATTCCTGCATGGGGTTCTCCACTAGTGTGGTGACTAATACCCAGGGATCTCATCCTGAGTGGTCATCCCTCCACCCAGTCTCCCTCTGTTCTCACCCTTTCTAGAAAATGTCCCCTTACCTCCCCTCCTTCTGCAGTGACTTGACTATGGGCCTTAGCAGGCCCAGCCACAGCCCGGTCCTGCCACACCCTAAGGAGCTCTGAGACAGGGCCAACAGGTCATTAGGAAAGGAGCAGCATTCAAAATGGTGCTTTGAGTGCACATTGGGAGCATGGCATTGCCCTTGGCCTTATGGGAAGTGGAAGATGTTGACCTCTTGGTGCTTCTAATCTCAGAAAACAAACACACTCAGAAGACAATGGCACAGCAGTGGCCTGGTGGCTGGAGCCTCAGGGGAGGGCATGGTGGGGATGGGCTGGAGTATGAATACTGGAGTTATCAGAACTTGCTAAGTGGACAGGATTTGGAAAGAGAAAGTATTCCTAGCCCAATCTGGAGCATAACAAGTGCTGTCATGAGAAAGCAAGGGGGGCCAACCCCAGAGGCCCTATAAAATATCTGTTCCTGCAGCACTAGGGACCGGGAAGGAGGAAGAGCTGGAGGCTGCAAGCCCCTTTGGGAGGCAGCAGCAGTAGGCTGCTCTGAAGTGATGGCTGAGGCAGGGAGAGGAAGGCTGCCACTTTCACAGTCCTGAGGGGCATGTCTGCAGGTAGGGAAGCAGGGTTCCCAGGCCCCTTCAAGAGGTTGGGTCATATACTACCAAAAAAAAAAAGACAGAGAGAGAAACATTGGTCAGACTCAGGTTTTTGTTAGAAAGGAAGAAGCTGGGGCCGGGCACAGTGGCTCACAACTGTAATCCTAACACTCTGGGAGGCCAAGGTGGGTAGATCACCTAAGGTCAGGAGTTTGAGACCAGCCTGTCTAAAACAGTAAAACACCGTCTCTACTAAAAATACTAAAATTAGCCAGGCATGGTAGCATGTACCTGTAGTCCCAGCTACTTGGGAGGCTGAGGCAGAAGAATTGGTTGAATCTGGGAGGTGGAGGTTGCAGTGAGCCCAGATCGTGCTACTGGGCTCCAGCCTAGGTGACAGAGTAAGACTCTGTCTCAAAAAAAAAAAAAAAAAAAAGCCAGGTCATGGCAGGGGAGAGGGAGTAGCCCCAGGCTAGGTACAAAACTGAAAGGACTAAAAAAGAGTGAGGCAGGGATAGGCAGAGGTGAGCCAGTTGTTACAGATACTGAGGCAAGTAGGAGGACCAGAAAAACCTCTGGGGAAGAAGGAAGCCAAAAGGTGCCTGTCTGAGGGACCAGCAGGGGGCGCAGGGGCCTCCGAACTTCAGGCTCACCAGAGCTGGCTTGAGATGACAGTCTGGGGGTCTATTTCTGCCCCATTTCCCATTTTACTTTCCCTGCCAAAGCCATCTCAGGTAATTGGGTATATTCCCTTCCCACCCAGCTTCTGGCTTTGTACAGAACACATGGAAAACCCACAATGAACCTGTCAGGCCTCGTTGTGTCCTCCAGCCCAAATCTGTCCAGGAAAGGTCACGTAGGAGTGTTTGCCCTAGTGTTTGTAGTTGCCCTAGTGTTTGATGTAGGAGAGCCATCTTTCTGGCAGCTGGAGACAGACAGACCACTGGGTCCTGCCTCAATGGCAGGTCTCTCCACTTGGGTCTTGGCTTCCAGAAAGGCTTGTCCATTTCTGAGGCCGGGCTGCTTCATGGTAATTTCCCAACCTGACTCTGAGGCAACCTTTGATAGGGTCAAGTCTGGAAGACAGACTGAAAAGCCCAGACACTCAAGCACCGGCTATGCTGGCACTTCCATAGGGAGGACTGAGGCAGCCAAGACAATAAGCTGAGAAAGTTAGGGGCTAGCTGTTTAGAGTCAGCAACCGCAAAGAGGGCTTTGAGCAATGGGACTCCCCTGCAACCAGACCAGCAGGACAGCTGTGAGGTGCTTATCAGGTGTGGTGACCCTGGAGGTGGCAGGGAACAAAAGGAAAGCAGTGTCACCAAATCCCACCACAGTGATGGATTTGTCTGGGCAGTCCACAGGAGAGGGCTAGCACTGCCATGGGGCCCAAGGAAGCACCATGTGGAAGAAGAATCAGGGCCAAAACTCTTCTGGGATAAGTCTAAGGTGAGGTTCTGCTGTGCACAGCAACAGGGGCCAGGGAAGGAGGGAAAGAGGGTCCTGGCCTAGCAGTATAGGCCCATACTCCTTTGCCCAGGGCAGGTTTTGTTTTCTTTGCAGTTAAATTACAGCTAAAGGAAAGACTACATTTACTTGTGCTTTGCTTGAATTCCTCTGGAGTCAGCCACTCCTACCTTCTCCATCTTCTGAAAGGGTCCTAGGTTAAAATAGGGAGGATCATGCCTTACTTACTCAAGTATGATGCTCATGTGTGGGTGCCTGAGGGTCTGTGTCCCACATGGCCTCTGCTACCATCACTTCTCTCTCCCTTGGAAGAGGCCCCAGAGGGGAACATGGTCTCCCAGGGACCTTTCTCTGCCACTCCTTTCTAAAATTTATAAACACAGTTATCAATTTCTAAGTCCTGGCCATGTGTCAGGCATGGTGGTAAACATGACCACTGTGGTCAAGCATGTCAGATGCATGACCTCATTCACTCCTCACAGTAGCTCAGAGGCCCATCAGCCTGACTCCTTGGCTGGTTTCGGTTCCCAACCGCAGCCAGGTGCAAGGGTTTGAAGTCTGTTCCCCAGAATGATACACAGAACACAGTTCAGTCTTGGCGTCACTCACTGAGTGGCTGCTCAGTTAATATTAATTAACTCTGAGGACAAGCTGCACTTTGACTCACCTCTGGCTAATTAAATAAACCTGCCATGTAAATCAGCAGAGGGAATAGAGAGACATTAGGCTGTGCTGAATGGAAACTGGGCTCTCAAGGGTGAGAGTGTTGACCTCCAAGCAGAAAATCTACCTTGGTCTGCTCTGGCTCTCTTCAAGTTCTCCAAGACTAGGGCCAGAGTAGTATCAATGAGGAATAACCCTGCCTCTCAGAAAGCCTTGCTCCTGAAGTCCTGAAGAACTGAGAGGAGGGAATCAGTGTTTGAATGCCCTTGGGTACCACTGGCCCATGATGACATAAGGGTTCTCTAAGGAACCAGGACAGAACTGCTTGGCCTTCCCTCTCCCCTCTTCTATACCATCCCCATCCCAAAGGCATCATGTCTTGATGGTCCTGGGTCAGCTGGGGGAGGCCTAAGGCCCATGGAAAAGACATGGTGTGAACGCCCCTTCCAGCCATGCCTGGCAGTTTTGGACTTCTGGGGCTGGCAGGTGCCTCGTTGTGCTCTGCCTCCTTTCTGCTCCTCCCTGAAGAAAATGAGCCAGGGCAGTGTCCCAGGCCTTCTGAAGGTCAGGCTCTTTCTGACCAACTAGAAGACCTGGGCAGGCCACTTAACCTACCCAGGCCTTGTCTCTTCTTGGCAAAACAAAGAAATTGCAATGTCAGCCTCACAAGAGGGCAGAGAAGAGTCACAAAATATGTAAACTGCTGCCCACTGCTTTGCACAAAGTAAGGGCCCAGTCAGTTGTGGCGATTCTACGATGACGATGATGATGAAGACTGTATGGTCCATAACAATCAATTATATCTCCCAGTAATGCTGGGCTGTCTTGAGACATACCTGAAGTAGCTACTGTCATTGAGCCTTAAACTGTCACTTTAAAGGGAGCCTTTTCCTATATGTAAAAGAGAGAATACCATCTTAAAATAATGTCTATGAAGGTAACATGTAAAAATAAAATAAGTAAGGTAAGGGTGAAGGCAAGGGGAGAGTGAGAAAGGACACATGGGTAGAGCAGGATGCCTGCATCCCTTCCCCTCCTATCCACATCTCTCTCTACAGCCACCTGGGATCCCATGCCTCTCAGAGTCTCCATCCCTCTTCCTCCCCTGGGCTAATGTTTGGAGCACAGCTTAGGGTAAGGGCCAATTATGGGTGCCTGTAGCTCACAGTAGGCAGTTCCCCACTATGTCCTCTCCTATGAAGAGATGCACCTGTCACCATTGTGGGCCAGCAGGAGTCCTGCAGAGTTCCCAAGAGCTGGCAAACGGGCACAAGACAAACATTTACATTCAACACTTTGGAACAGATCAAATGTGGTTCTCAAAAAGCTCAGACTTGCAAGCTTTGGAGAAGGCCCAGGTTTGGCTCCCTTTAACTCCCAAACAAATTCTTGTGGGATGTTGCAATTACTTGTGACAATCCCTCTCCCTGCCTGGGACTTTGATTTCAGATTTAGACATGTAAAACTGAGTAGTTGGCTAGGTGTTAAGCAACTTGGGGGTTGGGGTGGGGACTGGGGAAAATGTAGCACGTTGTGTTTAGAAGAGAGAGCTTGAGGAATTAGATGCTGTAGCTGTGTTACCAGAACTTTTCAGCCACTGTGGCAGATTTTCTGTCTCTGGAAATTGGTCCCTCTGCTGGGGAGTGGCTCATTCTGTCTTTTGAAATACAAATTTCTAGAAATTATTTTCTGTGATAGTCTTATGTTAGAGTAACTTTTCAATCACTGTACAAATTCGCAGTCTTTACCCTGAAATCTTGCCCCCTGGAAAAGTAACAGATGAAGAAGGGTCAAGGCTAGGCAGAATATTTTAATGGTAAAAGTGTGTTGACCTGGCCTCAAAGGAGCCTGGAAGCAGGAGGACGTGACGCACAGAGAGCCAAGTAGATGTGGAAATGAATGAGAAAAGTGTGTCTGGGTGTAGGGACTCTGGGCCCTTCTGGATCTGCAAAAGGCTTTGGGCAAACTTCCTGTGTCTTTACTTTGCTATTGGTACCTGGTCTTAAAGCACATTCAGCCTGTTGGGGAAACTTCAACCCTGTGTTGGGCTCCTGTTTCCTACTTTTTGGCTGCTGCTACACCTGGTCTGAGAGCCCATACAACTTTCGTTCTGACCCTTTTGGCTTTCACATTGGCAATTACACAATGGATACTGCGGTCCCTGAAAGGGATTTGAGTGAAGAGGCTAGGGCCTTCTTGCTTCACCCCTAGGCTTTTGGCAGTTAGCCTAACCTAGAAGCCTGACTCTTGAGGCTGGTATATATGACAGAAATAAGGGAACAAAAATGGCTAGGAATTCCTAGATGGCCTGTGGAGTTCAGTCTGTTGGCAAATCTGGGGTATAAGCACTTGCCTTTAGGGTGGGCAGATGTCATAGAATCACCAACACTGCCATTCCCCTTCCACCCAAATACCCTGTGAACTCTTGACTCTTCTCTCAGGATATCACTGTGTCTGGACAAAGCTTAGAAATTACATAAAACAATGTGAGGGAGAGAGAAGGTCAGCATGAGGGTTTTTGTTTTAGGTCAAGCGGGTTATCAGGGTAGTCTAAATAAAGGGAAACATTAGGCTGTCCGATTCTAGAATAGAAGTATTAGAATTCCTGGGGGAACAAAAGGAGAAGGGAGATCCTGAGAACAGGATGCGAAGGCAGGGGAGAAAAGAGATGTGACAATCTCCCAGGAGTTCTTATAGGTCGTGGAAAGATAAAGCTCAGAATTCCTGAGCAGAAGCAAATGCTCATTTGTTTAATCCATTTCTAGATGGGAGGAGGGAATTAGTAAGCTAGGATCATAGGACATTACCATACAAGGGTCTGGTGGCTCAGGGAACCAGCCAAGGGAAACTGAGGGATGTAGGAGTCAGAAAAAGAAAGAATATCTTCCCTGGGGGGCCTCTAAGAACATAGCCAAGACATTCTGTTTCTGGATGAGAAGACTCAATATTGTGAAGATATCAACTCTCCCCCAGCTTTTCTATGTAATCAATAAAATCTCGACCGCAGTCCTAATAGGACTTGTTAAATGAAACTTTACAAGCTGATTGGAAAGTACATCTGGAAGGAGAAAACATGTGAGAATAGCAAAATGATTTTTGGAGGAAAAAAACAAAAGAAAAATATGCTGCATCGAACCATACCTAAAAGCTACATCAATTAAAATAGCATGGTTGGTAGAAGAATACAAAAAAGTTCAATGCAACAGAGAATCCAGGAAGAGCCTCATGTGTATATAGGAGCTTTGATTATGAGAAGAGTAGTATTTCAAGACACTGGGGAAAAGGATGGCCTATAGAATAAATAACTCTGGACAGCATGCAACTTTCTGCAAAAAAAAAGAAAAGTTAGATCCCTAACTCACACCATTTATGAAAATAAATTCCAGGTGGGTTAAAAGACTAACATAGAAACACAACTATAAAAGAAGTATAAGAAAATACAGGAGTATATGTTTATTATCTAGAGATAGGGGAGACTTCTTTAAGAACCATAAAATACAAAGCCATAAAGGAAAGGAGTAATATATTTAATTACACCAAAATAAAAAGCCCCTGTATAACCCAAGGCATTAATAAGGGTAAAAGAATGAGTTGGCCTGGACTGAGGGGTGGCCCATTATGCCAGGGAGCCTGTGAGATGAGATGGCCTTGGAGGCCTATCTGCTCCCTCACAATTCCCTCAAAAGAAGTCAGGATTTGAGAGGAAGCAAATAAATGCCAGAGGGTAGCCATTCCCCATTGTCCATCATCCGTAGGGCCCTACAATCAAGAGATAAGTCATAGTTATCAAGAGCCAGCTCAAAATGAGTGGCTAAGTGGAGCAGGGTGCAGGAGACAGTAAAGCAAGGTGGAAGGAGTAGAAACAATTTTGCTGGCCTCAGGGGAGGAGCAGGAGGAAGGGCTGCCTCTTTTAGAAATCAGTCTCCAGTCCTTGGGCCCATCTTTCAGTGTGGATGTGGTACAGGCAACTGCTCCCAAGACCTCATTTTCCCTGAGTAGGGAGTTTTGGGGAAAGCATATGGGGGAAATGTTAGCCTATGTGGGCTTTAATAGTCTCCATGAGACCCCCTGAGCTCTGTGGGGATCAGGGCTGTCCTGGGATAATGGCCTCTGCCCAGACCCCCAGTGGCAGTGTTGATAGATATGCTCATGTTCTTGGGTGGGCTTGCATGGTCTGATAGTTCCAAGTCAGAAAGAGGCCTTTGTCTTGGAGACATGACTGTTTGATGTCTGGAGAAGGCCCCCAAAGCAAAGTAAAACTGTTGTCCTGTGGAGGCTTTACCAGCCAGCTTACCCTATGGGGATCAGGCTGCTTCCTGGAGAAGCCAGGGAATTACTGCACTCAGCTACTCTCAGCCCATACTTCCCACTTGTGAGCTGACTGAGCTCAGAGGATGTTTGATTCAGGTAGGATGGCAGCCACATTCAAGTCTTAGGAAACCTCTGTGGCATTCTGATGCCATTGGGTAAACTGCATTGAGCACATGGACCTGGGGTTGAGAGAAAGGGAAAACTTGCAGCAAGGGATATCAATGCCATTTTCTAATATGAACAAGGGGATATAACAAAGAATGATGGTATTGATAAAAGCAGAAGACAGTACCAGGACTGGCCAGAATTGAAGCATAGCCTCAGTGATGGAATCACATTCCAAGAAGCATCAAACAATCTCACGGACCCCAGTCTGACTTTCAGGAATACGGTTCAGGATTTGGAGAGTGAGGATTAAGGAGTAAATAAGCACAGCTGAGGATAAGATCAAGGTACCTGACCCCTCAGGAAAGGATGGCACAGGGGTAAGGAGAAATCACTGGCCCCTGAGAAATTTTTTAAAAATGGACTGTGGAGCTTAGATTCATTGTCTCTAAAAGGAAAGGTAACAATTCCTTTATATAAATGCATGAACAGTGGCCAAGTACCAACTGTGTACCAAGTATTCAAGGGAGGGCAACATAAAACAACCTTTGCCGGGCGCGGTGGCTCATGCCTATAATCCCAGCACTTTGGGAGGCCGAGGTGGATCATGAGGTCAAGAGATCGAGACCATCCTGGTCAACAAAGTGAAACCCCGTCTCTACTAAAAATACAAAAATTAGCTGGGCATGGTGGTGCGCGCCTGTAGTCCCAGCTACTCAGGAGGCTGAGGCAGGAGAATTGCTTGAACTCAGGAGGCGGAGGTTGCGGTGAGCTGGGATCGCACCATTGCACTCCAGCCTGGGTAACAACAGCGAAACTCCGTCTCAAAAAAAAAAAAAAAACAACACACACACACACAACCTTTGTGCCTCCTACAATTACTACTAGCAACACACACCTAGTGAAGTCACCAAGCCCTGATCCCATCTCTGAGATGACACCATATCAGTCCACTTATTTGGCACAAAGTATGTCAGTTTGAGTACCTTCTAATATGCAACCAAATCTCAGGGAAAATAGGGGATATTTAGCAAGCTCAAAAACCCCAGCCTCCCAAATGGATATGGGAGGCTACAATTAGCCAACACAGGTCCAATAAGGAGGGTAGCTGTCTCCTCTCTCAATGCCCAAGCAGTATCACTTCCAGGACCTTTTTCACCTAATGATCAGCCAGGTTGAAGGGTGTTGTCTTTTAGAGACCCCATGGAGGAAGATGCTGTCTTTACTCTCAGATCAGACCAGTGATTCTGAACCTATGTGGACTGTGGCTCCCCTTGAGAGTTTTGATCAAAACTATGAATCCTTTTCTCAGAAAAATGTACACTGTACATACAGATACAATCTTGCATAAAATTTCAGGAGCTTTAGATCCCCAAAAGCCCCAACTTAAGAATTCCTGCTAAAGACAAATCACTCCTTTTCTTACTCAAGAGCTGTTTCCTGGGGCTGATTAACTGCCATCTTACATGTCCAATAGGTAAGTGAATATTCAGCATTGAACTCTAGTCATCCCGTAACACTGGCAGATGGCCGGGTCTCTGCTGTTGCCTGAAGCCAGAAGGAAGCAAAGCCCCTAGACTGAGACTACATTTTGTTTTTCAAAGAAGTACTCTCCTCCACCTCCACCAGAAAACCTCAGACACCCCTGGGCTGGAACACAGACACAAGTGACAAGCCAAAAATAACTCTGGTGCAGTATACGACTACATCTGTGAAGAGCTATAGACTGGGCTCTTCTTGGGCTGGTGGCTCAAAGCTGAAATGGAGAGTCAGATGGGTCCTCCTTTAGCTAAATGTAGACTACCTGATTGTTCTACAGAGGCACCTGCCTTTTTTTTGTTTTCTTGAGACAGAGTCTTGCTCTGTCACCCAGGCTGCAGTGCAGTGGCATGATCTGGGCTCACTGCAACTTTTACCTCCTGGGTTCAAGCGATTCTCCTGCCTCAGCCTCCCAAGTAGTTAGGATTGCAGGTGCCCGCCACCACACCTGGCCAATTTTTGTATTTTCTATAAAGATGGTGGCCAGTCTGATCTTGAACTCCTGACCTCTACCTGCTCTTTTTCACTGTCCCTCTATCTGGAATGTAGTGGCTGCCAGAGGCTATGCCCTTATTAACTATTTAAGTTCCATATTTGTTTCATTTTTCCAATAATGATGATAGCAGCATCAATGATTAAACAGTGATACTGAGCAGTACTCTGTGCCAAGCACTATGATATAAGCTCTTGGCATAAATTATTTCATTCTCCCCAAAATCAAATGAAGTAGGTACTCTTGTTATCTCATTTACAGATCAAGAAATGAGAGTAGGAGAGACTTAGTAGAGTTGCTTAAGGCCACAGAGCTAGTGAGAGAACAAGCCTGAATTTGTATCTAGGCCGGATTTCAAACCAGTACTTTAACCTCCACTCTCATGCTCCTTCCCAAAAGACCAATACTCAGACAAAGGCCTAGGAAATCCTCCAGAGTGATAATCTCCAGAGTGAGGGCTCTAGTTCTTGCTTCCCCTTCCCCATCAGCTGTCTACCATTGGCAGCCTGGTTCTCAAAAGGGACTCACTTTAAGGAGAGTTGGTTGGAAATCCTCAAAATCTATCTCCTATCTCTGCCTGACTTTGCTGTTTGAGTCCGTACTCTACAGCCCTAAATTTATCTGGTAGCCTAAATTTATTTTAAACTCAGCTCAGCCCAGGAACCTTATTTCTGTTCAGGTTTAGAATCAAGGAGAAAGACTCATTTCTATTTTACCACTGGAATGTTGTTGCTGGGGGGTTAGTTGTCTAACCCATGTTTTGTTTTGTTTTTGTTTTTGTTTTTTTGAGACGGAGTTTTGCTCTTGTTGCCCAGGCTGGAGTGTTATGGCCCCATCTTGGCTCACTGTAACCTCCGCCTCTGGGGTTCAAGTGATTCTCCTGCCTCAGCCTCCCGAGAAGCTGGGATTACAGTTATGCACCACCACATCTTGCTAGTTTTATATTTTTAGTAGAGATGAGGTTTTTCCATTTTGGTCAGGCTAGTCTCAAACTCCCAACCTCAGGTGATTTGCCTGCCTCAGCCTCCCAAAGTGCTGGGATTATAGGCATGAGCTAACGTGCACAGCCATCACTCCAATTTTAAATATTTGGTGTGTGTGCATGTGGAGTGCTGAGGAACAGAGAGTAGAGTAGCCCAAATTTGGTAAAGTGTCACCAATGGTACTGGTGCCCTATGGGGACCAGGATTCTCTAGACACCTCCTACCCATCAGTATTTGGAAACACGGCACATCACTTCTAAAATAGCTAGTCTCCTCCCTTTCCTCAGTTAGTGGATTCCAGGGAGAATGAGTGCCCAGATCACCAAGAGAAAAGTGCAGAAGTATGTTGCCCATTGTATGTCCAGTGGCCAAGGAGTCCCTATGTACATGCTGAATGGCTAGAGCCTCAACTGGGTTTTGGGAGGCAGTTGGGGGCAGAGTGGGCATTAAGCTATTGCTGAGTCCAGGGTTGCCTGTCCTTGCTCCAGAGCCTCATCTCTGAGATGAAATAGGGAGAGGAGATGCTGGGCCTACACAGGGGTGGGAGGTGCAGGAAGCTAATGAGGTTGACTGCAGATGAGGAGATCATCTCATCTTCAAGGTCTCTGTTCTATACCATGTGTAGGATAGAGGAGAGATAAAGCAGTAATGACGGTACCCACCTTTGAAGTGGATGAGGAAGTCAGCCCCAAAGGGACAGGTGACTCCCAAAATTGTGACTCCCAAAAATGGCCTGGACTCACTGGAGTCCAATCATTTTGTCATCAGATGTTTACAGAATGTCTGCTGTGTGCCAGACTCATATGGGCACTGGAGATGCCATGGTGAATCCTGCTCTCAGTGCCAGACCATAAACATAAAAAAATACATGAGCAAGACAATGTGGACAGTGATAAGCACTAGGAAGAAAACTGAAACAGAGCAGTAAGGGAAAGTGATTGGAAGGGACCACTTCAGTTTGGTTGTCAGCAGAAGCCTCTTTGAAGAGAGACCTGAGCCTTGATTATGAAAAAGGGCTAGCTATCTGAAGGTCTGGGGGAAGTTAATTCAAGGAAGAAGGAAAAGCAATGCCAAAGGCCCTTAGGTGGCAGTGGGCTCTGTGCATTTGAAAAACAGAAATGAACAAGTGGGTAAGAGGAAGGAGAGAAAGCTGGAGAGCTAAGTAGGGCCAGATCATAGATGCCTTGTAACCATAGTAGAGAGTCAGACTTTTATTATAAGGGTAATGGGAAGCAGGGAGTGATATCATCCAATTAGAACTTTTTAAAAGATTACTCTAACTGCTGGATTACACAGGGCAATCATGGCAGTAGGAGGACCAATGAGGAGGCGGTTAGGTGAGAAAATCGGTGTACATCATTTGTCATCCAGACCAAGATACTTGTGCAGGTAAACAGGGGTGCTACAAATAATTAAGCAGGTACAACAGGCATAACCAGATGGTCTCTGGCAAAGTGGGACATATGGACACCCTGGATATGACAGACTAGGGCAGTGGTTTTCAAGGTGTTTTTCCTAGATCAATAGCATTAGCATCACCTGAGAACTTGTTAGAAATACAAATTCTCAAGCTCCTATCCCAGACCTTCGAATCAGCAACTTGGAATGAACCCAGTGGTATATGTCTTGACAATCCCTTTAGGTGATGCAAGCTAAAGTTGGAGAATCACTTGAGCTAGAGTGACAGTAGTGTAGGTGATAAGGTGTGGCCAGACACAGGATATAGTTTGAATATGAGGGGTGAAAGAAACTAGAATGTGGAACCAGCTCTTTTTGTTTGAGTGATGTATATATGGTGGTGTCCTTTACTGTAATAAGAAGGACTAAGATGGGAAGAGGAATGGGTTTTCTGAGGGGATTAAGCTTTTGTTCCTGATAAAGTGAGAATGCAGACACAGGCCTTTCTTTCCTGGGCCACCTCTCAGAACAAGGAAACATTCTACAGTCAGAGGGCAGCCAAGCTCTGCAGCTTTGGGCACTCTTTTCAGAGTCAACCTCCTTCTTATGAGTCCCTGAATTTAGAGAAGGAACTTTTTCCCAATGAAGTTGCTCTGAGTACCAGTTCAAGTCATGGCCCAAGAATGACTGCAGAGAAAAAGTGGAGCACTGCCCTTCGAGTCAAATAACTGGCTACTCAGGTGAAAACAGTTTAAGAAGGTACAGTTTGAGATGTTTTTATCTAGAAAATAAAAGTCTGTGCCCCGGCTTGAGAGTTCTTTTGGGAGACCAAAACTTGCCCATGACAAAGCTCTGGCTGTGGTCAACATAGCCCAGCTAGGACTGTCAGGAAGTTCAGCAGTTTAAGCAGTTGTGCTCTGACACACAGCTCCTACCTCCAGGAGGAATCAGGTTTCTATTTGGTCCAGGACTCCTAACCTGGCACCCCATGCCTGAGCATTTGGGTTTTGCTCAGAGCACATGGGCTACGGTTGCAGTACATACAGGGAGTAGAAAGCCCTTATCCCTGTGCTGTCTGGTGTAGGGAATGCAGGCCCTCAGTGACATCCAACAGTACACAGATGAAAGGAGAAACAGGGAGTATGTGGCCATGTCTCCTTGTAGTGGTGCTAGAGCAGGTGGAAGCCAGAGATGGATGGACAAGCTCTATGTTCCACAGCGAGGATTCTTAACTTGGACCTTTGGGGATCTGTGATGCAGTTGAAGAGAGCCTCAAGCTTTCATCAGATTCTCAACCCCGAGACTCCAAAAGAGATAAAGAACCTTTGCTTTAGAGAGCAGTGATGCTCACACTTTAGTGTGCTTCAGAATCACCTGGAGGGCTTGTTAGAACAGGGATGCTGGGGCCCAGCCCTAGCGGTTCTAATTCAGTAAGTTTGGAGTGGGACCCAAGAATATAAGGGGATGCTAATGTTATTGGTCCAGGGGCCATGCTTTGAGAACCATTGCTTTAGAGGATACCAAAAACCCTGAGGAGTCCAAGTTCAAATTGTGATCTTTCCTTTTCAGACAGGAGTTCCAACAGATGCCATAGCCCTTGAAACCACCCCAAGGTCCCAAGGAACTTGAGATTTTATTTTTGGAAGAAGCCCCTGGAGAATTACAGACTCTGGACCTCTCCTTGAGGTCAGGAAACACCTGGGAAACAGCATTTTATAGGGTGCAGGAAAATGCCTCCAGAAACTTAAAAGTCCAAGCAAAACTGAGCTGAAAACTACATGGCTTTCTCCGGCTGATCCAATTGCTGCACCAGTTGTGAACAGTGAGGTTTTGAGAATCTGGGCAGACCCAGATCCTTTCCTAGAGACTATCTCCTGATCCTTGTTGTTGAACTTGTATCTGAAGCCACATGGGCTAAGATAGGAGGTCTGCTCTAAGAAAGAAAGGGTGTCTGCTGTAGGATAGAATCTGGGCATAGGAAGGAAATCAACAACTCAACTAGACAGAATTCAAGAGGCTCATCCACAGAACTCTTTGATCAGGTCATTGTGGTAAGGGGGAAGAGGTAGGAATAGTACTCAGGGCTGTGCTTACTTTAAGTGAGAGCAGTGGAGAGAGGCCTGGTAGGGCCATCTGCCAGCTTCCTTCAGACCTGCTCTGAGTAAGTCATTCCCCCATGAAAGGGGAGGGGGAAATGAAAATGTGGATCCATTCATGAATCAACCTCTGAAGCAGGAACTGTGGCTTTTGAGCTATGCAGAAGAATCCTCCTTTGCTCAAGGTAACATTGGCTTTGACACTGAGCTATATACATCCTTGGGTGAGGCAAAGTCAAAGTCAGGGAGACCCTACAAATTAAGAGATGAGGAAGCAACTTGATAGAGAAGGCAACATATTAGAGTGACAGAGACTGTGGATGTGCTTTGCTATCATCCTACTTGGACTTGAATCCTGACTGTGGAGTTCTGGGCATGTTATTTAATCTTTCTGTGCCTTAGTATCCTCATCTATAAATTGAGGGTAATAATAGTGCCTATTTCACAGAGTTATAGTAAGAATGAAGTAAAATAACTCAGCTAAAATGCTTAGCCTGGTGCCTTGAATATTTTAAGCACTCAATGTTTAAAAAAAAAAAGTGTGGTGAGCATGAAAAAATTTGGGATGGTGGCAATACAGACCTACCTAAGTGACACTGGCAGAAACAGAAACGAGCTATGTTACAGCTATTGCTAGTCTCCGTAGAAGGCTGACAGAGGTCTGAGGTGTAAGATGAGTATGCAGGGAAAGCCGGGATGCCTGTGATGGTGGGGTTAACTAGACAACCCTGCTAGCTGTAAGGTAGGGATATCCTATTCCTTTAAGCCCGGCAACATTCAATGAGTTTGTTTTGTGACATTTTCTCACTGCCAACCTAAGTGCCAAATAGCCTAATGTGAGGAAATCAAAGTGAATGAAAATCAATATTGGTAGGAAAATTGTATTGATGTCATTGGAAACACTCTGAAGGTTTGCAGTATTTAGGTAGAATCCCCATTTTCAGGAGAAAAACTGTGGCTCCTCCTCCTGAAGTTCTAGAAGGTGGGGTGGGGTTGCTGAAATAAGAACAGTGGAGGTGAGTGCTGGCCCTGAGGTGACCTAGCAAGCAAACACTGAAAACGAGAACTCTCTTTCCTCTGGTCCTGAAAGATCAGGACCTCTTTCAAAGCTCAGTACCCAAGACAAAACAGTCCTGACTGCTTAGAAATAAATTGTTACTGAGACAAGAAAAAAGAGAGTTCTAAAAGCCATGCAAAATAGCCAAAATAAATGATATAGCACATGGTTAAATTTAAGTTTACATCCATTGGAGCTGGAGGTAGGAAGAGACAGCCAATTAAATCTTAGAAAAGAAAGACTGAAGAAAAATGATAAATAGTTATGTTTGAGCATGTTGGGTTCTTTTCTTGTGGACATTTAATCACAGTCCTATTTGGAGTCTTTTTTTTTTTTTTTTTTTTTTTTGAGGCGGAGCCTCACTCTGTCGCCCAGGCTGGAGTGCAGTGGCGTGATCTCTGCTCACTGCAACCTCCACCTCCCAAGTTCAGTGATTCTCCTGCCTCAGCCTCCTGAGTAGCTGGACTACAGTTGCTTGCCACCATGCCTGGCTAATTTTTTGTATTTTTAGTAGAGATGCAGTTTCAGTGTTAGCCAGGATGGTCTCAATCTCCTGATCTGGTGCCTGTCTCAGCCTCCCGAAGTGCTGGGATTACAGGAGTGACTATTTGGAGTCTTTCAAAGATGACTCCTGTCTTCTCACTCCCATACTTACTGGGAGTAAATCATGGCTGGAACTTCCACCACAACCTCCTGTGCTTGAGTCCTCCTCTTGGACAGAGACCCACAGGGACCCAAGGATTGATCTGATCTCTGCAGAGGAGACAGCAGAATCTGGTTTCTTCTTCAGGAAGTAGCCACCTGTCTTCTGTGTGCACCCCCCAAATCAGCAGCACCGTAGAACTTAGGGAAACTGAACTTTCTTAGGCATCCCACCTACCTCACTGAAACAGTGGCACCCTGGCATCCTCAGCTTTCAGTTTTCTTAAAGCAAAGTTTCTCCATTATTTTTATTGAAGTTGGTGGTTGTCAGATGTGGAAGCTAGTCCATCCTTCTGTCCACTACAAAGAAGGGCCTTTATATTTACTTACTTATATTTTCTTTTTTGAGACGGAGTCTCACTCTGTCACCTAGGCTGGAAGTGCAATGGTGCAATCTCAGCTCACTGCAACATCTACCTCCCAGGTTCAAGCAATTCTCATGCCTCAGCCTCCCAAGTAGCTGGGACTACAGGTGTGTACCACCTGTCTGGCTAATTTTTGTGTTTGTTAGTACAGATGGGGTTTCACCACGTTGGCCAAGCTGGTCTTGAACTCCTGACCTCCAGTGATCTGCCCATCTAGGTCTCCCAAAGTGCTGGTATTACAGGTGTGAGCCACCACGCCCTGCCAAAGGAGGGCCTTTTTAGCAAGAAAACAACAAAACAATACTCATAATTAACGCTCTTGGGATTCCCCCAGGGAAGCCTGGATCTGTAATAAAATGAACTTGAGCTAGCCTATGGACATGCATCAAGTTTTAGAATATAACTGCTGTTGTATATACTTAAGTAACATTGAGAGATTTTTCAGTGTAATATTTTCCAGGTATCTTGGAGAACTACTTGCTCCAAGCATTCATCATATACAGCTTGAAGGTAAGTGAAAACATAAAAAAAGATAAAATAAAAGGAGAAAGCTACAAATAAAACTTCAAACTCCACCTAAAAAGGTTGAGAAAAATATATAGCTGAGGCTTTTGAGGCCTTGGTTGGTTTTTAAGTTAGAGGTCAAAATGAGTGGTTCTTGTTGGTCAATCTACTCTTCTAGAAGGCCCCATTGAAACTATCCTGAGGGATGGCTCCTGTGTCTTGTTTTTATTGGTAGTTTCATTCATCATCTGCCATTCCACTCACTAGAAAAACAGTTTTGAAAGAGATTTTATTTTAAACCGCATCCTCTCTTTTCTAAGTGTTCAACAGCACAATAGGGCAACTATAGTTAAAAATAATTTATTATATATTTCAAATAACTATAGTGGAATTGGAATGTTCCTAACACAAAGAAATGATACATGCTTCAGGTGATGGATACTCCAAACATCCTGATTTAATCATTACATTGTATGCTTGTTTCAAAATGTTATGTGTACCCCATAAGTATAACTAGTATGTATCCGTAATTAATTTTTAACTGCAACTGACAGAAAACAAAAAACCTCCCATGAGAATGGAGCATGATATATGGGAAAAGTTTTTCCTTCTCTTCAATATGATAGCTAGGTTAACTGTCATACCACCAGAGAATTTTTTAAATAACCCAATATGCCAGGATAGGGAGGCCATTCACATAAAATTTTAAAAAACAAACAAGCCTATTTTAAAATAAAACAGAAGATAGAGTTCTCTAGTATGAGAGAGCACACTTAATGCCTGCAGCCAATAAATGATCATAAGTAACAGGCAAGTACACCTGCTACTGAGTCCTAAAAACAGTTTCCATCTATCCAAAACAACAACAACAACAAAAATCCAAGAGTAACCAGACCCCTTTCCCCAAAAAGCACTGAAACAAAAGACTGATCTGTATATACAGTCACATGAAAAATAAACATCTTTATTTTTTTGCCTACTTTATTTCATTTTTTCAAATAAAATTTAAATCTGTACAAAGTATACTGTTACAGTATATATTTTGTAAGAATCAATGCCTAAAAGAATCACAATACTTCAATAAGCAGTACAGCAGACCTCGCTAGTTTTCAGCTTTGATATTGAACAAACTCAAGCCGGCTGATGCACAACACGTTTGCTTGGTTTCCACATGGTGAGTTCCCAGCACTGAGATGGGAGAACATGACAGCAAATATGGTAATATTACAGCCCGACACACTGCGTTTCTTCATGTGATAGTAACTGCACATATTTAATACAGAATGCTCAAATTTACTTTTTAAATTGTATTTGCTTACTTCTTAGTTGGCAAAATTCAGCATTCTTAAATGGGGTCCCCAAACAGTGCAAATTAATGATATTCTAACTGTATATTGGCACATCTCCAATAAGGATTAACTTGTAAACTCAAAGAATATCAACAACTTAGTCCTAAATTTTAACTAATATACATCTGGTCCATTTAACCAAAGTCATTTTGGAAAGATATTAAAGAACATTTCTATTTCCGAAAGGATATTGTTTTGACCATTCTTTAGAGAAGATAAATTTTTAAATTGTCATTAAAATGTTTCACTATAAAAATTTTACAAACTTGATTAGAAATTTCAAGATTATGATTCACAGCAGACAAATACAAACTGTATATTCCAACAATACCTATTCTTAGACTTTCAAACAGAGCACAACCATGTCAGCTGTGTTAACTAAAATTCTGAACAGTGTACTAAATTTATAAGTGGTGCTGGGTCTAGCAAGTGTAAATACACAGTATATTTCAATGAAAAGAATTGTCTTCTTTATACTTTATTTGTTTTCCCATAAGGAAACATTAATGTTTACATTCTTTAATAAAGTTAATCTTACATCAGAATATAACTTAATACTGTCAGCAACAGGGACCACACACAGTAAATAAGAAGCACATTTAAAATAAGTCTGAATTCACATAGATTAACATTTGTTGGTTAATAAAATATTGACAGTATTACAATCTTACAATATTTACAGTAAGAAAAATCTAGAGTAATATATACCTTTCACAGCAGGATTCCTTTTTTTTTTTAAATTTCTTCCAGTTTGGGATTGTGTATACACGAAAAGCTCAAAATAAAGCAACTCTGCAATATAATCTTAAAATAATGGCTACTAGGGGGAAATTCTATCACAACCATTGAAAATAATGGTGACTTCTCACGGAGTCTGTGGCATCTGAGAACCCAGTTAATTAACCAAAGTCTTGCTCACATTAGCCTCAGTTACCCAGATTAAAGCAGAACTCCGGCCTTCCCTGACTGCTGAAAACCCAACAGATTTTCTCCACATGCTATAAGAAAAGAGGAAAAATTGGTTTCAGCTCACACCTCATGGCTGGAAGCCTCCAGCCAGTGCACACTCCCCAACTTATGCTAAAAGAGGGCCAATTTCATCCCTACAGCATCACAAGAGTCCATTCTCTTACCACACAGCACTCTGACACCAAGCTCACCCATTTCTCAACTCTTGTGCCTTAGGATAACGCATTAACTTAGCCCATATAATACACACCATCATCTTAGAGACTTGGGACCAGGGCAAAGAAACAGACCAGTGTAGTTTGCACTGAGATCAATAGGAAAAATGGGAAGTGATGCACATTTCCAATTAGAATGACAAGAAGAAGACCCACATCCCTAAACTGGAATTTGGTCAGGGCATCAGAGTTAGCACCCCCTCTCTGAGTACCACTAGCAATTAGGATGTGTGCTCTGGGCCTCCTCTAAAAGAGAGCATCTACAGTAAGTAACACAGTATGGGACATTAGTTCAGTGACGACTCCCAAGAAAGCAGATACAATTCTTGAATCTGGGGCTGTCTATGGCACCTGAGGTCAATCATCCAAGCTGTGACCTGTCCCAACTCTGCTTACTTTAAGATATCTGCTGGGCACAGAGCACTCAGGGATATGGCTGCTGGCTACTTTGGACTCTAGATCTCACAGGTAATCAACAGGTATCTGGGATTGAATTAGCAAACTGTACCATAGCTCCTTAAACAGACACTGTCAAGTTTGAAATCATGTCAAGCATGAATCTTCGCTGTCAGGTCAGAAATCAAAGTGGGAGTCTTCCCACATCAGCCAAAGTTATTTTGTCAAATCCTTAGAGGAGTTGGACAGTTTTTCATGTTGCAAGTGATTAGTTTACTTATTTCAGTCAAGCTGGATTGGCAAATCAGACTGATTTATTTAGTGAGCTTTGTTTTCTTGATTCTTATATGTATGCTAACCCAAAGCTGTTGTATTTGGGCTAAATACACTGACAGAGAAAATTCAAACGACAAAAGTTTTCAGCAAACTTCTGTGGCATTTTTTCTTTTTGGAAGTCAATACAAGATCTAAAGGTATTTCTACCCAACAAAGTCTGTTTAAGTGTTTAATGTTATTTCCTTTTTGGTCCTATACAGAATGCTATGACTTCTATATAGGTCTGAATGCTGCTCCATGTAGATTCCTTCTGTATATCTAAAAATATATACTTTTCAGTAGTTCAATACATGGTTAATCTTCCCACAGAGGAAGATTTTTGTAATCACATGTTGCAAAGTAGAAAACATCTCCTTTCTAAGAAAGGAAATATACTTTCCTATTGTACACTTTTGAATAAGCCCAAAGGCATGCACCAAAAATCATTATTAAAACTAATACATGCAATAAAATGGTGTAGAGTTAGACTTAAAGTGCTGCTTCTCAATTTTTTTAATTTGAAGAAGACATTTTGTCAGTTGTAGACTCAAAGATCTTTCCCCCACCCACCCACCCCATCCCATGGCATTAAGAGAGAAAAGTAAAAAGTATGCATAAATTTTTAACTATTCTTTACATGGGGGGAAGAACAGATATATCAACTATCCTATATATAAACTGGATTCCCAGTTTTAAATAAAACCAATATTTACTGGTAAAAATTGTCAAAGCGAATACACCCAAACAAATGTTACTAGTAAATAAATGTTCTACATAGAGAATAATTTACTTTGGTTTTATGCACTTTCTCAAAAATAACACTAGTGTCCCAACGTCACCAAACTGATGTGTTCCAGCAAAGTTGTAAGGCAAATCTTTTTTTCCCTAGTGACATCTTGTTTCCCAACAGACAAAAACTAAAATCTTTTGGTGAGGAAGGGGTTAAGATAATGGCTAACCCCTTGGCATCCTGAGCATTGTGGTTTATCAGACTCTACCCTGCTAGAAATTGTCAGGCACCCTGACCCCTGCCTTGAACCAGGAATGGCTCCCATGTCTAGAGATGTCCTGACTCCTAATAAATAGCTTTCAGAACTTTGCTTCTATTTCCCTTCTCTCTGGATGTTATAATGTCTAACAAAGCTGGTTGCAATGTCACATTTTGCTAGTAGGGGCCACCATCTAACAATAATTCCAATCTGAAAGGTTTTAAGCCAATAGTTGGTTCCTAATTTTTATCAGTGATTTGCGTTAAAATTCTCTACAATTTACTTAGAGCAGAGATCCTTAACTTGGGTTTCAGAAGATAATGTGATGCCCCTGAGGTTGTATGCAAAATTACCCAGGTTATGTGCATTTTTTTCCCCTGGGGAGAGGGTCCATCACACTTTCCTCAGATTATCAAAGGTACCTGTGACCCCCAAAAAGGGTTATAGGGACTTAGAGGGATACCCGTAATTCATTTTATACCAGGACTGGGAAATGGGGGCAGAAAACTGAAAATGGCCTCGAAAAAGGCCAGAGACAAATTGCTGATCCTTTCCCTTTATTCACATTGGGAAAATAAGTACTTCAAACTAGGAAAAATCATTAATTAAGCTAGTTAAACTCCATTAAAAAATAATCAAATCTACTTTCTAAAATTTTTTCATCTTCGATATGTGGTAAATTTAGTCTCCAAGAAAAGGTTCCAAGACTGATTTTTTCTCTTTTCCTAAAGGAAATTCATAGCTATAATGCTGAATATCATCCACATTTAAAGATTTGACAACATAAAAGTTAGATAACTCTTGATGTGAATCTTTGACTTACGATTTTGAGTAAAGGATTATCTAGAATCAAATATTCACTTATTAACCTTCATTTCCCAAAACTGGTCCATATTTAGACAATTACCTGGCACAATTTCACTAGATAAACCTAAAATCTGAACAATGGAAGTTAAACTTCTATTCAAAGCAAAAAACAAAGCCAAGTGAATTGGCCACATTCAGACTATGTTATAGAGGATTTTTTCATTTCAAATACATCACTGAATTTTCAACAGAATTTGCAAACATAAGATCCAGAATGACTAGCAAAACATGCTAAGAGCATGTCAAGAAGTAAAACACCCCCCTCCCCAATCCGGAAACACAGTCAGACATTCCAAAATTAAACCAAATCTGAAAAGAGGCCTATCGCTTGGTTTTAAATATGAGATGTGTACAAAGCTATGAGAAAGGGAATATGAAATGAAATAACCAAATAACTTAAAAAAATCATTTTAGTCAAAAACCCATCTCTGTTCCATTGATAAAACTATCAATTAAAAAATTTTTTTTTTGCAATTCTGTGTTGCATAATATCACCAAGACAAAAAAATATGTTCACAGGTATACTTTTTGTTATTTTCTTTCTGGAGCACATCTTTGAGGTCGTAAGACCGCATCTGGTTAAAATAAAGTCTCTTACCCATGCTTCCCTTCCCCCTAAAAAAGTAATTCAACCCTGAATTCCAAAAAGGAATATTCAATATAATTACTTTAAAACCAGTTATATCACTTAGACCATGAGGAAACTATATGAACACTATGGAAAACTACACAAAAGGGGGAGCTGCCACTTGCCACCCACCTCACTTCCAACTTTGTAAGCATGTACCCAGCTAGACTCATATCTCACTAACTTTAGTGAAACAAACCAACACACCAAAACCAGGCCATCTCAGGCTGGAAGTTGAAACTCAAAGACATCATTTCATATACACACACATATATATTTCCTATCCTAAGCTTTAACTTTGTCTATTTAAACAGTTTAATAAAGCTCACATTTACAAAGGATTTTATCGGCAAATAAAGGTCCATATTAAAAATTTTATCAAAACAAATTTTTGTTTTACACAGCTAACACTAAGAAATATTTTCTTGGCCTTATAAAGTATATGTAATTGCATATAAGTTTTGCTTTGGGTGGGATACTGAAAACATAATTCTGCAAGAAATTAGAAAAGACTAGAAACAAAAGTGAAAGTGACTAGTCTTAACTTTTAAAAAATCAAGTGCAAAGATAAATAGTGCAAATAATGAAAACTAGAAATTTTACAGGCAACTTTACATAGTCTTTCCTGCTTTTGCACTTTTACACATTGAAAACTTTATAAACCCTAACAACTATATGCAGCATGGACATGGGCTATCATTTATCTCCACTGACTAGACTTAAAGAAGCCTTTCAAAGACTTGTCTCACAGTTATTTAAATCACTAGTTCTTGACACAGGTTTGGGAATTCACTTCTTTTTAAACAAATTTCTAAGGGAGGGGCTATTTAAGAAGGCTCTGCATTGACTTAAATGAGTTATAGTATGTAACTATTACAATTTAAAATCTGACACAAAATGTGAAAATTATATTAAAGTGCCAACTCTACAAAACAAGCTATAGTAAAAATAATCCTGCTATAGTTAATGAACTTGACATTCGTAAAAAAGAAAAATTACCTTCAAAGTACAAAATCAGAACCTCTTTTTTGCTATTTTTAAAAGAGATTTTTATCACTAACATATAGAGATGTGAGTAAAATGAAACTTGAAAGTAATCTCTCAAAAACACTGGGAATAAATCCATACTAAATTTGACAACAAAGAGTTAATCCAAACATACTTGAATATAATTTAAAGTGACACAGTCACTTTAAAAACAAAGATTATAGTAATTCTTTATCTTAAATAATTTAAAACACTAATGGAATAATGGGAACAGAAATCTAAACACTATCAGCTCACCCTACAAAGGACATATGAACCTCCAAGATGTACTACTAATAGCTTATTTAATTAATATTTGCCACCACTGAACTCTTGGGAATACTACAATTTTAAAGAGACAAGGTGGGGAAACAGGAACATGAGTTTGGGGGGTATGTTGTCTAATTTTAGAAATATAGTATTATTCAGGGCCTCATAAAGTCCACAAGGTTAAATGACTGCTATGGTTGCAAATGTAAAAGAAATAAAAAAGACACCTAAAATTGCAAGTTAGTGTTTTTATCTGGTTTATTGTCCTTCTTCTAAGAAATCTGTGTGGGCCAAAGTCTCAAAGTTCTATAAAAGCAAGGAATAATAAGTGTCTTTGTGAACTGCAAAATCAAATAATTTGATCTAAGGACCATTTTGAAAAGTAAACTACATTGTAACAAGAGCCCAGGAAAATAGATAGTATGTGTGATAAATACTTCCGATAGTTTAAAAATAATAACTGTGAAAAGCTTAAAATTTTCTTTTCTTTTCCTCAAAATAATAACTCCCCAGCACCCACTTGCCTTGACCAGAAAAGCTGTCATTCTACAATTGTGCTACTTAATTTGTCCCAGAAAAGCAAACATCCTATACATGAAAACAGACTTGTATAATGCTTCATCACCATCATAACTCTAGCTGTAGTAACAGTTTTCTCATAATCAGTGAGGGACCCATTTTCTCCAGCTTTATTGAAACTTCTTTAGTGAAGGTCAACTTCATTTCCTTAGTAAATAACTCTCATTCAGACTCCACCATAGCACCTTTTCCTACTTCTAGTAAAAATTCCTCCCATTTTACTTCCAAACCATTTCCTATATACCTCTCAAACGCTCATCCACAAACACATTAAACAGCTCTCCTCATCCTACTCTCAAATTTCCAAATCAGTAAGTCTCAGATCCCAGTAACTTACCTAAAATACACATACCTCTTACTGTCTTCAGTTCACAAGTTTCTTAACAAACATTAATTTAGATACCCTTCATACTGCCAGCTTAAGACTATGGGGAAAATAGCAATTGGAAAAAAAAAACTGCCCGGTTACCTCATAATACTGAAATCGTTCTGGATCATCAGTTAGCTATGTTCTAAGGCAGGAGTCAGAAATTTATTTACTTCTCTCTGAAGAAGTAAGCTTGAGTGCCACTGTTAGGCCTACAACAAGAATAAAAAAGGAGAGAGAAACAAAAAGGATAGGAGATGCCAGATCTACATGGTAAGGAGGTAGGTCAAGTGCCACCAACAACTACCTGCATTGAAAATTGCCAATCCACTCCAGCTAAATGCAAGTTTGACTCAAACTCAACATGTGTCTGGTAAGTCATTAGCTGATGGCCATCATTGAGCTAGTCAAGATGAAGAGGTAAGTCACCTGTCCTATAACTTTAACTGCCACTTCACAATAAGGACATATTTTCTTAAATCCTCCTAGGATCCTTCTGTGTTAATCTACCTTAGACCAAAAAACACACTAACAAGAGTATTTCCATGTTTTTCACAACTCTAGAATATAAGGACTTGGTCCTTGAACTTGGAGGCCTCTTGAATTATTAAAGTAGAACTGAAATCAAGAAAATTAAACTCTTTAGCTTAAATTTTTTTCTATGAAATGCTACAAAATAAGCTAACTGCTAAAAATAATCAAAACAATGTGTGTATTTAAGAAAACACGGCAATCTTGTGATTCCAAAATGAGTGAAATATTTCTGATGTTTAAGAAGCAACTTTATTTTACATAGAGGATCACCACCATGTTTCTGCCTATCAACAGGACAATTTTCCACAAAAGCAAAGGACATCAGGAAGGAAAAACACAAACCAAAACAAATACCAAACATGAGGACAAAATAAAAATGAATGAGTAGTTATGCCATTCTTGTTAAAAATGTTAACAAGTGACCTCTGCCACACTCAGCTTTCCTAAAGACATAAATTGCCCGGACCATTCAACATCAAAACTTGGTAGGTAGTTTAGCAGACTCATTGGCTTGGAACCAATCATTATTTCATTTTTCATCTGGTTGTTCTTGTATCATGAAATTCTACCTGACTTATGCTAATTCTGGCTTATTTTCACTTAGCCTATAATAATGAAATTTCTGTTCAAAAAGAACCTGTCAAATGGCCTATGCCTTAAATTTAGGTTTTGTTTTAGGATCAAATAACTTCTTAAATATTAATACTAAAATCAGCTTTTCTTAAAAAAAATCACAAATTCTGCAAAGAAAACTCTACAATAATTAATTCATGAATAGCAGTGATCACTTTAGTTTTATAGTGTACTTATGAATGGCCAAAATTTGGTTAACATGCAATGAAATAAACAGAATTATGATTTAAAAATTGATACATTAACAAACAAATCTGCACAAATAACTTTGGTGAATTTATGTAAGCAATTCCAATAAATTCTCTCTCCTACTTATTCCACTCTCATGGAGGGGTGTGTGTGTGTCTATACATATATATGTATCTGTATATGTATATACGTATATATACATATATACGTGTTTATATGTGTATGTGTGTATATATCTCCCAATTATGAAGATATTCAAATTCAGAGATAATAAACTTTGTGTTAGCGTCATCACCAACTATTCCAAACCTAAGTTGCTATAGATGCCCTTGTTTTAGCATACTTTTATGCAGACCGCAAGATCTCATTCTGATGCTCAAAAGATTTTAAAAAGGGAAAAAAGTCAGACTTGGTATCTCACTTTTTATGGTGAAGAAAATCTTATGTTTACATGTAAAATAAACTGAATTGTGGACCTATGAAAGCTACTCGAGCATCGGTTTCAGAAAGCCCCATTCTAAAATCATCTGGAAATCTGTGTGTGTATATCACCTGAAAAAAATGAGTGGTAATGTTGTAGATGAGAAGGTATACAATGTGTGGAAGATAAAAATAATCATGCTCATACAATGGGGTCACCAGGGCTAGCAGATAGCCCAAAATGTCATAAAAGAAAAATGTGTTTAGAACATTTCAACAGGGCCAAAACACAAAGTGTTAAAAGCACACAAACAAAAATGAATGAGATAATTCCCCCCAAACATCAAGTTAAATAAGAAAATAGGAAGAAAAAAGTTGACATAGTATCTTTTTGAATATATCAAATCTTAACTGACTTAAAAAATGATATAAAGTGCTTGGGCCATGATACCCACCCAGACTCTCATTATCAAAGGATTTATCTTTTCCCCTCCCTTCCACCCAAATTTAATTCAGTTTTCCTGAAGAAAAAGTACAGCATCCCTATATTAATAAGAATAAGAAATGAAAACAGTGAGTACAACTGATATAGATCCATTGACTTTTATTACAAATGTACTTGATCACTTGGCTTCAAAAAGTTTAAAATCAATACCCTATTTTCTGTATGCCAGTACAAAGCAAACTGTTTTACAAATTAAATACCTAAAAATTTGACAAAAATATTAAAATTTGATGAAAAACAATTATAAAAATCCTTAATCTCTCTCTTCAAAAAAGGAGGCAGTCTTCCCAGTCCTATTATACAATATTAATAATATTCACCATTTTTAGAATAGGTAGCTAAATTATATCTTTCTGTTAGCATACAAAACTTAGACTAATAGATTTTATTTGTATATGCTCCAGTTAAGTTTGTGAATGCCATCTGATTGCAATATAATCAACTATCTTTAACTGAATCCTAATTTACACTTATTTAATAATTTGCATAGTTTGAAAGGGATAAAGGTTATTCTACAACTAATTGTCATAGGTTATTACAGTGCTACTTTTCAAGGCAATAAGCATTTGCTCCCAAATGAAATTATCTGTCTTCTTTAGGCAGGGGTTAAAATTACTAGCAGCTTTCTCTATTACCTGAAAAATCAAATTGGAAGTTAACCATCTCTAGATGTGAAGGCCTAAAAAAACATACTTTCCGCTTTGAGTCAAATTTCAACCCCTGCATGGGACAACTAGAAAGTGGGACTTTCAAGGTTTTTTATTTCCCTGTTGGTTTTGGTTTCTACTCTCCATGGCTTTTTGAGAAGCTGGAAAACAGTTTGTCTTTCCTGACTAGCATTGTCTTTTTTTCCATTTGGCAATTATTCATCTACCTCCAATCTGTATCTAGTAGAGGAAAAGCCAACATGGCTTTTCTTATGAACTTTCTTTGTTGTCAAAGGCATGTACGATGATTTCTACAGTTCTGGTTAGTTAACTTTAGCTCCCTCTGTGGTTGGATGACTGTTGCTTCTAACACCAGCATGATAAATAGGAGGCACAAATAAAAAGTAGCTTAAAAAAAATTTGGTGATTTAAAAGAAAAAAACAAACAACTCCAAACACACACACATACATGAGCATTTCAAATCTGGTGGCTGATCTCTGGATTAAATTACTTGACAGTGTCTCTCATTTTAAAGAACGTCAATATTGCAATGCAGTTCAAGTTTTCTTTTATACTTAGGCAAATAATACAGTTTAACCAAGCTCTTGGACCTTAATTGTAAGACAAAGCAGATCAATAAAAATAAGGCATACTTCTCAGGAATTAAGTTTTGTTTACTTGTTTTTGGCACATTTGATCATACTGTCTTCTATGAATAACACATATGGTCAAATATACCATTTCCTTATTTGTGTCAGCACAAACAGGGTTTGCCAACTAGTAAAATAAAAACAAGGAAAAACTCCAACATAAAACACTGAGATATAGAACCTTGGTAAAGTACCGAGCACCTGGGAGGGAAGGGTAGGGAAAGAATGAAACAGGAGAGGGAAGACAAGGTTTGGGAGGGTGCTTGGGGAGGTAAAGTGAGATGCTTAAAAAAAGAGCATCTTTACAGTCACTTAGTCTTTTCTACGATCACTTTTTAAGTCTTAAAAGATCTGCATGTGGATTTCTTTTTAAACCCACTGACCATAAATCAGACACTGGTTTCAAAATCTTAGTAAGATTGTTTTCAACTGTTTTAGTGTAAAGACAACTGCACAATACATGTGCTTCTTGAGCCGGTGGGATTCCAAGCAGAATCTGTAGTCTATAGGTAAGAAAGGCTTCACTTTAGGTAACTCTGGCCCTAAAGATAACCTCATGAAAGAACTCGCATCTCAAAGAAAGGACACTTTGCCTAAGTTTGCTGTATTTTTGTTGACTTGCACTACTTATTGCTGGCTACTATGAAACAGTAATCTAGGAGTACTCCAACAACCTGTAGTACAAGGCTTAACTTTAAGAAGCTATAGTAAACAAGAGACAAAATCAAAGCAATTCTCTTTCCTAATTAGTAACAGCACAGAGAATGCAGTCTTTTCCATATCACAGTTAAAGTACAGTGAACAAAACAGCTCAACAAACCTTAAGACAAAAAAGTGCAGGTTATTAATGTTTACATGCAGTTGGTAAGCATTCCAAATGTCACATTATGCACTGTAAAAGCTCAACTTTACTATATGGAAATAAGAAAAATGCACCTCTGGGGAGGGGGAAAAGCAATTTAATCATTTCCAGTGATTTTGTAAGTAAAGAAACTCCTAACTACTGTACGGTCACCTCATATTTAACATTTTATGAATATTAAAAGCAAACAATTTAATGGGAAAATGCACAGTACAATGAAAATAGCTTGTTATTCAACATATACAGTAGATCTCAAAAACGAAGACGACACACTAAACCAGGGAGCATAAAAATATCAAATCAAAACCCAAAGAACCAGCAGAAAAAAAAATCCTTCAAAAAGACAACTGTTTGCCTTCCTAGGCCAATGCTTTACAATATGAGAAGCACTGATACCTTCCCGCTCCTACAGGTGGTGTCTTATACATACAGCAGTTAGATCTATATGGCTGGATTTGCCAAGAAACAATTCCATCCCCAGAACTCTCTCTGTCAGACAAGACCCTTTTTTTATATACCAAAATACTTTCTACAGAATTCCAAACCAAAATGTACTGTTTAAGGCATCTTTTTTTATAACATTTTCTCTTCACTCAAAGATGATAGTCATGCAGCAGTTTAATGATAAAAATATATTAATATTTTACTATACAGCAGCAAGAAGTTAGTCATCAATTAAAAGCACACAAACATCTTTAAATGAAAACCTGTAAAAGACTATCGTTACAAACAATTTCAGTTTGGAGGACACCAGCTTGGTAAAGTGCTCTCCTAAACTTTGCATTTTTATACCCTACACCTTGAATATATGAGTTATAGAACATACTTTTGATAGAAGGCTTGTACACCTGGGGAACACAAATACACTTAGCATATAATGTAGCCAGTAATAACTAGCACCACAGCTACATGGAAATCCTTTACATACACCAACTTGGCTTTCACTTTAAAACAAAACTCAGAATCCATGGCTCAGTAGGATAACTATAATTGTGTTGCTCTGCTTTTTAACAGGTCTACATAAGTTAATAGCACTAGCAAAAATCAAAGGATAGCTTCAGACCTCTTACAAGTTTAGGAGACAGTGCTAGTGACCACAAATAGACTCACTACCTGATGTCCAAGTACAGGTTCACTGGAAATTGCTGCACGTTAGTTAAGTTTTTAAAATCTTTCTACACATAATAAAAAAAATATATTATGAACGATACAAGTACATCTCATATACACAATAATGACAAAACGCCTACTCAGTCAAAGCAAACAGATGCAGAAAAATATTATGGGAGATTTCCTTTTTCTTTCTTTTTCCTTTTACTATTTGAACAACTTTGGTTCCAACCATAAAAATCACAACTTAGCAAATTTCATTTAAATGCCTTTTTTAATAATTTCTTCATGTTCACAGAAGTTTCACTGACCATTTTTATATGTTTAAGGTCCAGATGCAATGCATATTGTATAAAAGAGAGCACTTATTGTTTACCTTGCATGAATTAAACCTACGTACCTTTAACTCTACAAACTTCTGCATAACATTTAGACAAAGCTCAGACACACAGCATGCCTAGCCCTCATATATATACACATCTCTAATCACAGGTATATAGGGTGTCAAATATACTATAATAACCTCCATGTAAGGTTTGAAATTTGGTAACAAAATGAGAAAAACTAAAAATATTATTTTACGTGTTCTAAAATATCTCTTTTTTTGTGCTAAAGTCAAATGTTAGCTCAACATGAAAAGGACTTTTATATAATTCAGCAATATTATAATCTTGACCATTTTGCAAACACTTTTTAATAATAATAGCTTAAACGTGTACAAAAGTTCTTGGTTAATTAGGGAAATAAACACTCAGTTCTTTATATTTTTTAATCAAGTAGGAAACACAGTTCATATAATGTTATTACTTTTTGTATTTTTTTGTTTTTAGCAGCTGCTTACTGTTTTATATGGTGGATAAAGTGGACAACATCCAGCGATGAGTGGCAAGTCAAGAAGAGAAACTGTCAGTTGGTGGAGGTTCTGTGGGTGGTGCTCCCTTGGAGTTAACAGGTTTTTTTTTTTCTTTTTTTTTTTTTTACTTTTAAACTTTTTATTTTCTCTCTTTCTTTACAGTATATTTTCTCTGTGTGTGGCTGTATGTGTGTGTGTGTGTATGCATGTGTGTGTGGGGGTTTTCATTCAGTTTGATCAATCTTCTTCCCCTTCTTCCTCACCCTGCAGTAACAGGGTGGCAGCGGCGGTCTCCTCCTGCTGCTGCTGTTGCTGTTGGTGGAGCTGCTCACAGGCAGCCCGCTTCTCCCTCTGCTTCTCTTGAATCTTCTTCATTTCCTCCGAGTACTTGCAGAAGGTGTGTCCGAACTTGGCCCACACCTTGTAGGGCACGGTGATGGAGTTGCGGTAGGTGGGCTTCACCTCGCTCACTCGCATAAACACGCCGTACTTGTTGGAGCCCACATCGAAGAAGAAGCGCTTGTTGTCCACAGTCAAGGAGGTGCCCTCGGGCAGCTCAGCCGGCTCCTCCTCCACTCCGTAGTCGTCGATGAGCTTGGCCAGAGCGTCACGGAACTCGATGAGCCCCTGCGCGGGCAGCGCAATGGTCTGGCCCTGCGTGGAGCCCAGGCCAGGCCCCCGGTTGACCGTCTGGCGGATGCGCAGGAAGCGGCCGCGCTGGTTCTCCTTAAGATCCATGTAGTACTTGCGGTTCTCGCGCACCAGGAACTCACTCTTGAGCGCCCGGCGCGGCTCGTCCTGCGCCTGGGCCAGGTCCGGCGGCTGGCTGGGGCCCAGCTGCGCGTAGTGCTCGATGAAGTCGCCCAGGTAGTCGCGGAACTCCACGGCCACTGACATGGAGAGAGTAAGGCGGCTCTTGTTACCGCCCGCGCCCACCTCGGCGATCTTCAGGAAGCGGCCCTTGGCGTTCTGCTTCACGTCCAGGTAGAAGCGCTTGTTCTGGATGTCCACCCGCTTGGAGGCCAGCTCCTGCGTCTCGTGCTGCAGCCCCCCTGGGGCCCCGCCGCCGCCGCCGCCACTGCCGCCGCCGCCCCCGCCGCCACCACCGCCCCCGCCGGAGCCTGAGCCCGAGCCGGGGTGCCCCAGGGAGCCGCCCGAGCCCAGAGCCGCACCACCCTGCTCGCTGCCGCTGTCTCGGTCCGCCATGATGCTGCGCTCCGCTGCCGTGCCGCCGCCGCCGCCTGCCGCTCCGCCCGCCGCCTCAGTCGCCTCAGCCGCCGCTGCTTTCCCTCCCCGGCTCCGCCTGCTGCCGCCGCAACCCCCACAGCCAGTCAGCCACTCTCGCGAGATCTGCGGGAGAGACGAGACAGACGAGACCCGGTAACAGGGCACTGACTCCCCAGTACAGTAGCAGGGCGCCCTACTGTACGCGCCCACCCGCCCGCCGACACGTGACCTGCGCCCCCTCCCCACTGCCAGCCCCCCGTCCGCCCGCCCGCCAGGCGGCGCCCACCCACCAGCCCTCACCCTACAACCCTGGCTGGGTGGGGGAGAGGGAGCAGGACGCGCCGCGTCGCAGCTGCTGCCGCTGCCGCCGCCACTGCTATCACTACCACCACCACCGTGGCTGTTGCTGTTGGCCAGACCCTAGGCGGCCTCAGCCTGGGGAATTAGGGGACTAGGGGTGAGAAGGAATCTGCCATACTAAGCACAGGGAGTGGGCCTAACCTCTGCTTTCCAGTCACCCCCCAAAGAGGATGTGGGGGGAGGGGCCTGCGCAGGGGAGCAGAGCCCGCTGCAGAGAGGGGACACCGAGTCACAGCCACCCCTTCTCATGCGGGCCTCAGTCAGAACCTGAGCCAAACCTAGACAGGCCCGCCCGCCACCCGGTTGGACTGTCTCCTACCGCAGAGCCCTGGCTGCTGAGGCAGGCAAGGAAGAGAGGTGGTACCGTGGTAACCCTTAGCTGCAGAGGGGGCTGCTGGGGATGAGGACGGGGCACCGGCAGCAGTGGCGCGGAGCAGCAGACACCTAGCCTGTCCCTCCCCTCTCCCTCCTCTCTCTCCCGCCGCTCCCCCTCCCCGCGCACACGGCAGTGGCTCTGGCCTCAGATGATCCCGCTCCCCCCTCCCCCCAACCGCAGCCCCGCACAGTCGGGCGGGCGGGCGCACTCACCGATGGGGGGAGCCGAGCAGAGGACAGTAGACGCACCAGGGCTAGGGTGCCCGCAGTGCCTGTTCCCATCGGCTCTGCCCTTCCCCACGAGCAACAATCAAAAAGAAACCCCACATTCACCCAAAAACCTGCAGCCAGTCCCCCTTGGGACCATGACTGCTTGCCTGCCCGCCCGCCTCCCCCCCACCCCGAGATTTGGGGAAGGGGGGCACTCTGCTCAGGGCTGAGCCCAGCCTGTGTTGCTGGCCAGCTCTGCGGATGAACCAGGCCCTGTGAGCATTCAGACCCTAGCCCACTCTTCTTTTCTGGAAGGACCCAGAATAGAGGAGAAAACTAAGCAGGCTTTCGGAAATTCATGAGCTAAAAATGTTAGGAATTTCCTGGGAAACGCAGTTCCTTACGGGATTCATTAAAGCAGGTTCGCTTGCCCCTTTTACTTGTCCTCCCAGAAACTTGTGTCATGGAGAGACCCCACTCCAAAAAGTAAAACATTAAATGATCAATGGTTTTTATGCAGACAGCTAGGTTGCTGACCATTTCTGAACCTGTGAATCTTTGGATGGTGATAGCTAAAAGGGATTTTCCCTGGTGTTATAAAGGGGCTCAGGAGTAAAGGGGCTCAGAGATAACTGATTTCTCTCTTACTAGACTTGATGTATAACCCGGGCCTATTTCCAGATAGGTACTGAGTGCTCATATTCTCTGACTGCAGTCTGCAGCCCTGGCACTGTGGAGAAAGCTAAGGCCTATCTCCAGGGGACCCCCTGCCAATGCTCCCACACTTTTCCCCATCACCTTCTACAGGCAGCTGAGAGGATACAGATTACACAGCTCTGCGACTGGTTTTCTCAAACACAGATTGCTGCCTCTATCCTGAGAAAAGTGTACCTATTCCACCCATGGGTTGTATTCCCATTGAGCATCTCTTCCCCCAAAAGTAAGGAGACTTGCCTCCCTCACTCTTAGCCAGAGGGACAACTGGAAATATGGTTGCCCAGCTTCCTAGAAGAGAGTGGACTAACAATAAAAAAAACCAAGAGCAGCCTAGGGAATAACCCTTGCTGATTCCTGAACCCTCAAAGCCCCCTAACATATTCCTTCGCCTCCTGAACAAACTTGCCTGCTAGGTATCCACAGCTTCCTTTTTCTCTTAGCAAGAGCCCCATTCTACTCAGCATTAGCTACTTCAGCCCTGGGCTGAAGTTTGCGACTTCCCACTGAAAAGAAACAAACAGCACCTGGCCACCAAAGAGCAAACGGGGGGCAGTCCTGTGCACCGGACCCAAAACACCCCACCTATGTCCAGTGGTCCTTGAAATGGCTCCCTGAAGTTAAGGCCCACGCCAAGAGATTAAAAACCCAGGCTTTGGGCTCCATAAAGAACTTGCCCACTTTGGGGGCAACCTTTAGTACCACGTATTATCATTTCCGTGTTGATTTTTCTACTCCCTCTCCTGTCCCAAAGTCTACTGGGAATGGGAGACAGAACTTTTGAAGCACTTTCCACTACACAGAAATAGATGTATGAAGAAGCAGTAGCTCCGCCAGGCTCAAACAGTGGCAATCAGGACCCTGGATAGACCCCAGCCCCTCCAGGAACAAAAAGGCTGAGTAGCAGGATCTCCACAGAGAATGGAGTAGGGCATTGCGCTTTGCTAGTAAACTGAGGCTAAGATCTGGTAAAATCCAATCTAGAAGGGCTGCTATTCTTCCTCTAGAGTTTACCTTGAATCAAACCAAGCCCCCGCTCCCTAATGAGAATTCAAGGCAGCAACAAAGCCAAAGAGAATACGTTGAGGGCCCCACCCACCCCCTGCCAGTTCCTGCCTTTCTTCTGTGCTGATTGCGGCCCCCCAGGACAGAAGACTAAGACTCGAAAATGCCTTCCGTCCTATCCCAACTTCCAGTCTAAATTTTCTTGCCCTCTGTCCTAGACGTCTATATATAGGGATTCCGAAGTGATCTGTTTGGAAGTACCCTGTTTTTCTGAAAAAGTGACTGCCACCAACAACTGACTTCTTAGTTCCCCAGCGCAAAGCCAATTATGAAGTTTCTAGACAGAACACAAATTGTACATCATGTGTACACTTAAACTAAGAATTTTAAGCTCAAATCAGCAAATGACTGAGACCTAGATCTCTCCACATAAATATGTACTTATTTTATGCTATTCATTATCTATGTATAAAACTTTTCCCTTATATGCCAGCTTCTCTCTTACTTTATACATGTTTCTGAAAAGCAAACAAGATTAACATGGCATTTCCAAAATAATTCAATGATAAATAGGATATTTCACATATTTTCACTATTGAAACGAGAGTTAATATCAGGATAAGCCTTTAAGTGTGGGTTTTTTCTCAGACTAAGGAGGTGAAAGGCAGCTTTCCTTGGGAGAAATGAATATAAACTTTCAGAAAAGTCTTAAAAAGTTTAAACTTTAAGTAAAACTTCACAGTTATATTTGCATTGTAACACTGAAAAGTCATTAGAAAATGAGTGGATTTTAAGACTTCTAACCATTTGTTAATTATCTAAACAATACACTAACTTGGTGAATGAAAAGTCTGTTCTAGTATCCAGCTGTTTGAATTTGTTACTGTAAAACAAATAGTTGTAAAACTAAATGTGTAATTTCATTACAATGTAGGAAAGACAAAGGGAAAACGAAATATAATATACAGCAAATTAATATGCAGCAAAAATCCATGTTAATGAAAAACTTATCAAAAGTAAACATTTCCTTTCTCCTCAAAATTTGCTTACATTTTAAAGACATAATGTCTCTGGATTTCTTGAGCTCTTTTATTATTAATACAACAGACACATTTCAAAAAGAATAGAGACTGCTTTATTTTTAATCCCACTATCTCTGGGTATTTAACAAACTCTTACCAACAAAAAACTGTGCGCAAAGAAATAGACATTAGGCAGAACAAAAAGGGAAAAAAGCTTTAATTTTCTTCAGCCTAAACTACAGGTGATTCTGAAATAATCTAATTCAGCTTTGGTTTTATAAAGTAAAAATCAACACACATTTATAAAATAGGCTTAGAAAGAGGTTGTCTCCCTCTGGGTAGTAACCCTTTTTATTATAGAGTTCCTAATAGAAACAATATGTTGATTAATATTTTACAAAATCACAAATTTCCAAAATAAAGAACATTAGCGCTTGTGTTTTCAAGTTCTTAGGTTAAGTACCAGTCTTAAACCAGACAACTATCTTCAATACCCAACTCATTAAAACTAACTGGAATGTTGTACTGCAAACGTTCAAAGTGGAGGAATGAGCCATGTCTTCTCACGAGTATCTACCAAAAAAGAGGAAACTCCCAAATCTTAACATTTAACAACAACAACGACTAATAGTAACAGCATTTCCCGGATCGTTCTTTAAAAGCGTATCCCTTTTCTTTAGCTCACTTAATCTTGAAAATCATGCCTCTTCAATGATATTTTAATGTTTAGGATTAAAGATATGAAGTAAACATTTAAAATATGAAGAGAACAATCCACATGACAAAAATTCTTGCATTTCCAAAATATTTTCATTTTAAGCATTTGCAGAAGAGTTAAATAAATGTAGCAGGCATTCTAAATTCGATAAAAGAGTCAGAGAACCCGACATTTTATGTACCCCAAAGGTCCAAACAGAACCGATGTAAATGTCAATAGCTCTCTCCCTTCCGGTTGATACTTAAATGATTTTACTAGTACTCAAAGCAATGAAATCAGCAACTCTCTCCACACTCTAGTCAACATTCCTATTTTCAAAGCCGCAATTCGCAAACGTCAGTTGGGCGGGGGCGGTGGGGGATCTTGAAGTAATCCAAAAATTTCCTTTCCCCTTTGACAGTCCACCAAAAGATGTCAAACCAAATCCAGCCTATTGTAAAGCTCTGGGACCTCCCTTCCAAGGACACCGAACACAAGCATAGACACCGTTGCGAAAAGCTGTCCAAAAGCGCCTGGTCGGACAGAAACGTAAGGAGCCCAGACCAAAACGAATTAGAACCCTCAACAGAGGGTCCCGCAGACACCGCGGAAAAGAACGTGGCATTTATTCCAGGGTAGACAGCTACGAACCGGAGTTGCCCCAGCCAGTCTCTTGGGCCTCTCCAACCCGAGTTCAGGTTTATGGCAGATATATTGGTGGGTGCCTTCCCCTACATACATCACAGCCCGCCTCCGGGGTCCACTGCCGCTCACAGAGAAGACCCCTCAGCTTCACATCCGTTCCTCTTGCCCTCGGACAAAGGCAGAGGAGCTGTGGAGCTGACCCAGCGCTGTGGGGCAGTAAAAATGCCTTGTTCGGGTCACCCATCTTTGGGCCTGGCTTCATCTGCGATGTCAGCAGCAAAGGTTTTTTTCTGGTTTTGTTTTGTTTTTACAGCGCATCCTGGGCGGGTGTATACATTTGGTGGTGGTGGGATGGGGGGAGCTGAACAGAGGAGGGGTTGGCAGTAAAGCCTGGGTTATAGAACTCTCCCTCCTCTCCCTCCTCCCAGGGTTGCCGTGCAGGGAGTGTCAGCCACGTCTAGCGCACAGTCCCAGGCCCCAGGGAGAAGGCGGCCAGGGGAAATGGGGCTCAGGGATTGCTAAGCAAACGCATCATTGGTGGTCTCCAGCGCCTGCGGAGGTAGGATTGTCTCTTTTCTTAAGGAGCGTGTTATTTTGTTCTCTTTTGGAAGTAGGAGGGGGTTCATTCGTTTCTCGCTGCGGGGGGTGGGGGAGAACGTTGCTGCACCGCCTGGATCTCCGAGAGGGAGGGTGCGGGGATGTCTGCAATGGTACTATAATTATTTCTGGGCTGAGAGGGCAAGTAGAGGGACGGGGCGGGCGGCACCTCGAGCTGTGGCAGTGGCAGCAGGGAAGGTCGCGAGGGGCTTACCCGGGCGGGCGCTGTCCTGCCGCAGGTGAGGGAGGGCGCAGGCTGGCGGGAGGGAGGACGCGCGCGAGGCCGGCGCGAGGAAGGGGGGAGGGGAGGAGGGCGCGCGCGCGCACACCTGTCCTGGACAGCGGCGCTAGCCGAGCTGCGCCTCACTTGGGCTCTGCGGGCTGAGGAGGGAAGAGGGCGGGCTGGCAGGCGGGGGCGGGACGCCGAGGGGAGGAGGAGGAGGCGGCTCTGTTGGCAGGCTCGGCTCTCGCTCGCTCTCCCTCCCGCGGGCAAGTCCGGCTCACACCCTGCTTCTCCCGCTCACTCACAGCCCCCTTGGCTCTCCCTCCTCCTCCTCCTTCCCCTGCGGGATCCGCTCACCGCCGCCGCCGCCGCCGCAGACGGCAAGTCGTGGCAGCCAGACGTCGGCGCGTAACCCGGCGCTCCGTGCGTGACTCCGGGCGACGTCAGCGCGCGCACCGCGTTCCCCACCCCTCCTCCCCACTCCGCGGCTCGCGCCCTTCGCTCTCGCGTCCCATCGTTTTAGCTGCCGCCGCGGCGGCCGCTGAGCGCGCTCTTCCCGCCCCCTTCTCGCGCGTGAGCGCGCCCTCTCGACTGTTGGCGCGTAGACATTCCGCGGCACAGGCCTTGGGGCGCGTCTGAGGAGGGGGCTGTCTGTGGCCTCTCCGCCCACACTTCCTCCACCCACCGTCCGTAACGCCCACAGAAGACTTATTCCTCGTTGGGCTTCTGAAGGCCGAAGCCAGGCTCAGGCGGGGATAGAACCCTGAAGGGCCTGCGCCAGCTCCAACTTAGGTCCCTGTGCGTCGTTGCGGCTGCCGCTGCCACCGGATCATGCCGCACCCCCGCCCCAACTCCGCCCGGGTCTCTGAGGAGGCAATAGGCCTTTCATCTCCCGGGAAGTCTCACCTTGGCCTTCAGACACCCGCCGAGAGGGGTTGGAAGGACAGAATTAGCATGAAGAAGAGAGGCTAGACCACTTTTCAGGCTCTGGCCCCAGGAATCCTTGACAGGAAGCGTGGGGTTGCTGCCCAGCCTCCCACGCAGTATAATATATTGAAGCCGGGCCCCTTTGAGGGAATGCGACTTCCTTGAGCCGAGGGGGAAAGAGTAAAAGCTAATTTTCATAAATTGCTATGCAAGGACAAAATGTAGAATTATAAGATGTGTTTCAGACAGTCTTAAAGATTTATCATCTTTAAGACAGTTTTCTTGAAATCGTATCAAGTTTGACAAGATTTTAGTGCACGGTAACGGTTTTCCTCGCCGCCTATGCTGTCACGTTTCCATCCTGCAACACTGAGTACATAGATGGAACGTGGGTCAGCTAATAACTGCTGCAAAATAAATAGGAACTGCCTTTATAATCTTTATCATTATTTAAATAGACCTCCGGGAAGTCAAACTGTGATTTAGGAACACTTATTCATTGCCTCAACCTATTTAACTTAGTGTATTTTGTTTTAAAGTTACTTTGCAAATACACCACAAAATGCCCCTTTATTAGGCAATAGTGGACTTTTAAACTTACTTCCTAGAGGATCTTTTCCAAGAAGCATATCTAATTGAGCCTGCGAGGCAAGTGGGACTAAGGTGTAATTAATCCCATTTTACAGATGAAAACTGAGTTATCGAAATGTAAGTCAGTTGTTCAGTGTTGCAAGGAGTCAGTCACTGATAGAGGGAAAAGTCTAAGATCTATTATTGCCTGCTTTATCCACTAAACCAGAAATCTCTCAGTTGTTTACTTCCAAGTATCTTTTGCTCCCGGCCCTTATGTATTGTAGGCAGTACCTGATGGCTGAGAAGAATTTCAGAGGACTAGAAAAGTTTGAGTCTGAAATTTTCTGCCACAGAGAATTACAGCTCAGCAATAAGTTATTGCGAAACAGTTCAACTTGCATTAACAACAGCAACAACAAGCTTATTCCTAGCTGGAGGTGAGAAAAAGAGACTGGCTTAAGGGTGATAGGTTATTTCCTTTGAATTGCTTTTTGGTTCACCTCATCTTTAGGTGGCAGCACTACTATATAAATATTCTTCAAAAAGTACAGTTTTCTGCAACTTATCCTAAAGGATAGTCTGTCCTAAGTGTTTCCAACTGTATTGTGGAGATTAAAATCTGGTGATTTTTTTTCTTCTTATTTTTGAGATGGAGTTTCGCCCTTGTTGCGCAGACTGGAGTGCAATGGCGCGTACTCACTGCAACCTCCGCCTCCTGGGTTCAAGCGATTCTCCTGCCTCAGCCTCCCGAGTAGCTGGGATTAATCGGCATGCGCCACCACGCCCGGCTAGAAGCTGGTGACTTTATGATATAAAATCAGAGCTGAGAATTACAAAAAGGCACTTCTAGAGGAGGAGAAACAGAAAATCTATCAAAGACATTACTAAAATACATGGAGCTATGGAGGGAAAACATTGGAAAGTTTCAAGAAAAAAAGCTTTCTAGGTGTATGAGAAGCAAGTAACATCTTAAAATCTGGTCTTTCATTGAAACTTAGGACAAGATAACCTTCCAAAGCAAACCATCCTTTCTCAGTACTGCATATTTATCAAGCATTTACAAGTTTGAATTTGCGAGTTATATAGTTGCCTTTACTCAACTGTAATTTTAAAATTCAGATGCAGTTTTTCCTAATTAACAGCATCAAGCTTATGAAGATTCCAAACAGGACTTTATTGTTGACCCTTGTTGAAGAGAACTCCACTTGGCTTCTTTCCTGGCTTTCCTAAATTGTTCACATGCAAGATAAACTTCCATCACTCAGACTTACAGAAGTGAGAAGGCAAGCTGAACCAAATGTAAAATGATAGCAATTTACAGGTAATTCTATATCTTAATTTCTCCCACATTTTTATGGTAAGAAATTGTGATATATGGGGGTTATTTGGATCAAGTGTTTTCTAAGTAGAACTTTGTCATAATTAATTTTATTTATAGTAGTTCTCCCTGTGTCCCTTTATCCAAGCAACTCAATACAATTGAATTTATATGCATTTCAAAGTAGACTCCGTTTGATTTACTGTGGAAATGCAACCACCAAGTAATATAGAGGTATGAAAATCAGGAGTGAGAAATAAAAGTACTTCTGGATAGAGGATGAAATGTTAATAGCCTTTCTTCATGGCAGCTTCCATCTTTCTCAAGTCAAACTTGGAGGAGGAGTCTCAAGCAAATTGGTAGTACTCAAACTGCAGTATTATGTTAAGAATTTTAAGCTCTCTGGTGCCAACAAATCGTGCAGCCTGAGGGCCTTTGCTCCAAACTTCTGCCAACTCCATTTTGGCAGTAAAATGTTCTGTTGAACAAAGTTTGCACGTGTTTAGGGTGTGAAGTGGTTCTTCAGGCATTTATCTGGTTTCATTCCAGTTTAGGGACTTGAAGACAAGGGTCAGAAGCATAAGACTTGTAGAGTTCATATTTGCACTGAAACAGACTATAGTAGCAATCTTGAATTTTTGCTTTAAGCAAGGACAGCTTTTTGTTGTTGTTGTTGATGTTGGAGTTATTAAAGCGAATCCTTTAATTTACTCCTTAAATGCTAACATGATATTGAATTGGTTTTTATAAGCAGGTAAGCATAACCCCCTCTATTGAGGGTGTGAAGCTGGGGTAAATCATTCTTCATCCTCCTAACTACATCACCACCATGTGTTTATCCAGATGAAACTCACTACACAATAATATGCAACTTGAGAGCAAAGGGACCAGTAATATTTAAACTTGATCTCATTTGTCAAATTTTATGTAACTCTGATCTTTTTGGTATCAGTTGTTGGGCTTCATCTTTTTGACCCATTCCTCCCATTCTAGAATCATTTCACTGGTTAACAACACCTGAGCCAGATGTGTGTGCTAATTTGTTTTATTCCAAGGGTTCCTCTTCCTACAGAAAATGTATACAATCTCAATTTCCTTTTTTTGCCAAGTAATTCTCACAGAAAATCGTTATAGAATCTGGGATAACAGTTTGAAAGTCATTAATTAAGTAGTGTTGGAGCATATTTTTCATTATCATTTAAAAGTAATGACAATAAAATACCAAAGTAGAAGTAAGAGATGTTGAAATGATACTGTTGTCTTACATTTACCATAATCGGCAAAATGTAAATTTGTAGGCTACAAGTATAACAATTTGAAAATGGTAGTTATCCTTGATACTTTTGCAAAGAGTGTGACTTAAATTCTTATTTGCACCTTTATTTTCTTTCCTTGTTTTTAAATGTAGTTCAGATGTCAGAACTAACATGTGGATGAACTTAGAGATGGAGAAGAAAGCTGGGCTTTTCCAAAGAGTGGACCTATATGAACTGGATAGCACTACTGAACTTTGTTGCATATTTTATGGTGACTCTAAAACTCCTTTGCTTGCTTACTTTTAAATGCAATGTGTTGCTATACATACATACAACCAGACACTATTGCCTTCTGAGGCTAATCCAGGCCATTTTTATAACCTAATACAGTAGTATTTGGCAATTAGATGAAGAAGGTCAATGGGATTTCTTTTTGTGATGATTAAAATGTGTCAGGAGAAAAAAATTGAGACAATACTTCAAGTGAAAAATATAAAGTCAGTTATTTCTTTAATATTTTGTGTTAGAGTAATCATTTTTATCTTTTGACCATACTTTTTCTTGTCTACTTACTCAAACAAAATACTGAAAATTAATTATTAAATGTAAATATAACTGCAATGAGATATCTCATTCCAGTTAAAATGGCTTTTATCAAAAAAACAGGGAATAACGAATACTAGTAAGGATGTGGAGAATGGGGAACCCTCATACATTGTTGGTGGGAATGTAAATTAGTACAGCCACTAAGGAAAACTGTATGGAAGTGCCTAAGAAAACTAAAACTAGCACTACTATATGATCCAGCAGTTACACTAGTGGGTATACATTCAAAAGAAAGGAAATCAACATAGCAAAGAGGAGATAGCTGCACTCCCATGTTTATTGAAGCCCTATTGAAATAGCCAAAATATGGAATCAACCTAAGTGCTCATCAGTGGATGAATGATTAAAGAAAATGTGATTCATATTCAATGGAATATTATTCAGCCATAAAAAAGAATGAAATCCTGGCTGGGCAAATAGCTCATTCTTGTAATTCCAACACTGATCTCATGAAGATAGATAGTAGATTGGTGGTTACTAGAGGTTGAGAAGGGGAGAGGAGAGGAGAGATGAAGAGAGGTTGATTAATGGAATCAAATACACAGTTTGATAGTATTTGATAAATCAGTAGTGTGACTATAGTTTAATAATCATTGTATATTTCAAAATAGCTAAAAGAGAATAATTCAAATAACATAAGATTTAAAATAAATAAAAATTTAAGATGATAGATATCCCAATACACTGATTTGATTTTTACAAATTATATGAATGTATTAAATCATTACATGTATCCCCAAAATATGTACAAGTATTTTGTATCAACAAAAAGTAGAATTTAAGATAAAGTAAATGTAATGATTAGCTTTTATTTCCTAGCTAGGAAATAATTATTTACTTAATAAGTATATGATGAAGAGTTTTTTTTATATTACTAAAAATTGACATCTTACATAAACATATTACAGTTGGTGTTTAGATAGCTTTTTTTTTCTGGCCTTGAACTTCTAGAAAGTAGATATGACCTGCTATATCAGGACTAGTTCTTGGAATCCTTTTTATTTTTCAGTCAGCCTTATTTTCTTGGGTCATATTTTGAACAATGTTTATCAAATGTCTATTTACCAGACATTGTTCTAGATGCTTAAAGAAAATGAAGTTTTACTGTCACAGAGTTTCCCATCTATGTAAGACAGATAATAAACAAATATATAATACTAGATAATGATAAGTGCTAAAAGAAGAAGAAAATAAATACGGGGAAAGAGAGTTTCTGTGCGATTGTGTGTGAAAGTGTCCATGCATGCCGCTCACCCAGTATTTTAAATAGAGTGATCAAGGAAGCCTCTCTGAAGAAGTAACATTTGAACAGAGATCTGAAATAGTCAGTCATGGGAACATTTAGCAAGATATTCCAGGCAGGCATTGTGAACAATTTATGTCACAAAAAAGTCACCCAAGTGTAAGCCAAGTAACATCCTGTATGATAATTATATATATATTTTTTGTTTTTTCTTAAGTGAAAAATAAACTCATTAAGTTTTCTGGGTACTCATTAGGTTTTCAGAAAAGTTTTTCATTTAATATAATTGCTGTATATTTCTCTTAATAATTATTCTGTTATTTAATAAGATTTATGGCTGTACACATACAGCTTCACAATCCCTTATCTGTAGTTCCAAAATATAAAAAAAATTTAAAAAATCATTTAGTGGCAAAATCTGAACTGACATGAATCTATTTAAAATTATCCTTTATGGGCCAGGTGCAGTGTCTCATACCTGTAATCCCAGCACTTTGGGAGGCCAAGGCAGGAGAATCACTTGAGGCCAGGAGTTTGAGACCTGCCTGGCCAACATGGCAAAACCCAATCCCACCTAAAAATAACAAAAATTAGCTGGGTATGGTGGCAGATGCTTGTGGTCCCAGCTACTTAGGAGGCTGAGGCACGAGAATCACTTGAACCTTGGAGGCAGAGGTTGCAGTGAGCCAAGATCATGCCACTGCACTCCAGTCTGGGTGACAGAGTGAGACTCTGTCACAAAAAAAAAAAAATTATCATTTATTCCATTTAGTGTGACTACTGATACATTTCATTATAGAAACATTAGTGTGTTTGACTAAAGGTTGCTATGTAAAATATAGATAGAAACATTATAGAAACTGTGTTTGACTAAAGATTGCTAAGTAAAATATAGATAATACAATGTATTATACACTAAAATATAAAAAAATTAAGTCCAGAAACACATGTTTTCCCAAGGATTTTGGATAAGGGATTGTGGTTCTGTGTCAGATTTCTCCTTGATTTTCTGATTAAATGTTATCATTGTTGTTAATCTTTATATCATATTTAGAAGTATAATACTATATAGTGCCCTTATATGCTGGCACTGCATAAGAACTCTTTATATATTAGCTAATAAAATGCTAACAACAACCTTATGAGTAAACTCTATCATTCCCATTTTATAGATGAGAACACTGAGACGCAGAGATTAAGACACCTGTCAAAAATCACGGTTACTAAATGGCAGAGCTAGAACCCAGTCTTCCTCCATAGCTTGCACAATCTAAACTAACTCTGCCTTTTCCTCCTCCCCTTACCCTGACCACATTTCTGTAGTATTTATATTTAACTTACTTTGAAGAAGTGTTTTTGTTTGTTTGTTTTTTGAGTTGGAGTTTCGCTCTTGTTGCCCACGCTGGAGTACAATGGCTCAATCTCAGCTCACTGCAACCTCCGCCTCCTGAGTAGCTGGGAGTTCCAGTGATTCTCCTGACTCAGCCTCCCAAGTAGCTGGGATTACAGGCATGCATCACCATGCCCGGCTAATTTTGTATTTTTAGTAGAGATAGGGTTTCTCCATGTTGGTCAGGCTGGTCTCAAACTCTCGACCTCAGGTAATCTGCCTACCTCAGCCTCCCAAATTGTTGGGATTACAGGTGTGAGCCACCGCACCTGGCCTACTTTGAAGTTTTGAGTATGAGCCCTTTCCAAGAGCATGATTTTTATATCTACTTTGAAATGTCAGCCATCAACATTTTATATTTTCTTTACAAATTGGTATCTTTCAATATTTTTAAAAATTTTATTTGTTCCTGCTCTAATTTCAGCCATTTCTGTTTCCAGTTGAAGTTGGAGATTTACTTATTCTCATTCTTGGTCTGATAAGTTTTCACTCAAATGCTAGCTTTCACCATCCTTTTCCTTTCCTCTGAATATCTTTGGATAAGGATGAGGTACTTCCTTTACTGTTGTGGCTTTGTCAGATGTCAGATCACATCAAAAATTTGGATCTACTAGGATATACAAGGAACTCAAACATCTCAACAGCAAACAGTCTAGTTTAAAAATGGGCAATTGATCTGAACAGACATTTCTCAAAAGAAGACATATAAATGGCCAAGAAATATATAAGAAAATGCTCAACATCACTAAGCATCAGGGAAGTGCAAATCAAAACCACAATGAGGTATTATCTCACCCCAGTTAGGATGACTATTATCAGAAAGACAAAAAATAACAAATGCTGATGAGGATGCAGAGAAAAGGGAACTCTTCTGTCCTTGCAGGAATATAAACTACCTACCATCGAGCTACCATCGAGAACAGTATGGAGGTTTCTCAAAAAACTGGAAATAGAACTACTATATGATCCAGCAATCCCACTACTGGGCATTTATCCAAGGGAAAGGAAATCAGTATAAGAAGAGACATCTGCACCCCCATATTTATTGCAGTACTATTCACAATAGCCAAAATATGGAATCAACCCACAAGTCCAACAGGTGAATAAAGAAAATGTGGTATATATACACATTGGAATACTGTTCAGCCACAAAAAAGAATGATATATCCTGTTATTTGCAGCAACATGGATGGAACTAGAGGACATTATATTAAGTGAAATAAGCCAGGAACAAACAGAAAGTTAAACACTGCATATTCTCACTTATATGTGGAAGCTAAAAAAAGTTCATCTCACAGAAGTAAAAAGTAGAACAGAAGATAACTAGAGGCTGTGAGGGTTGGGGGAAAGGAGAATAGGGAGAGATTTGCTAAAGGATACAAAATACAGCTAGATAGGAAGAATAAGTTTTAGTGTTCTACAGCACAGTAGGGTGACTATCGTTAACAGTAATACATAGTTTCAAATAGCTAGAAGGAGGATATTGAATGTTGCCAACAGAAAAAAAGAAAAATGTTTGAAATGATAACTATGCTAATTACCCTAATCTTATCATTATACCTTATATATATCAAAATATCACTATATACCCATAAATATATACAATTACGTGTCAATTAAAAAAATAAAATTAAAAAAATTTAGATTTAGTTTGCTGAGCAGAAGCACCTGTTAAGTGAAACTCTGTAGGTTTCTCTCAATGACTCACATTATTTGCTTTGGATCACTTTATTTTAAGCATAATAAATCTGTGTTTTTTAGTTGGAATTGATTTCATTTTCATTAGTTTGTCCTTAGGCAAGAGTTTTTCCATAAGCAATCAGAAATTGAGATAGGCGTGGTGGCTCACGCCTATAATCCCGATACTTTGGGAGGCTGACGTGGGCGGATATTTGGAGCTCAGGAGTTTGAGACCAACTTGAGCAACTTAACAAGACCCTATCCCTAAAAAAAGTTTTTTAAAAAAAGAATTAGCTGGGTGTGGTGCACTCCTGTTGTCCTAGCTACTTGGGAGGCCAGGTGGGAGGATTGATTGAGCCCAGCGTTGGCCATGGTAGTACGACTGTCTTCTAGCCTGGGTGACAGAGCAAGGCCCTGTCTCTTAAACAAATTTTAAAAAGGAAAGATAGATTTTGTTATTTTTATTTTTAATTTAGTTATTTCTGGCTATATACAAGCAAGATGAATTGAGTATATATTGGATCATGAAGTTTGTCCAAGAGTAAAATGCCTGTGTAACCTAAGTAGTAGGGCCAATTTGAATAAGTATAGGATATTGAACTTCCCAAGTGTCTATTCCTCATTGTCACAGAGATACATTGTTGAAGAGATATTTAAAAGAATAGGGCCAGGCGAGGTGGCTCACGCCTGTAATCCCAGCACTTTGGGAGGCCGAGGCGGGTGGATCACAAGGTCAAGAGATCGAGACCATCCTGGTCAACATGGTGAAACCCCGTCTCTACTAAAAATACAAAAAATTAGCTGGGCATGGTGGCGCATGCCTGTAATCCCAGCTACTCAGGAGGCTGAGGCAGGAGAATTGCCTGAACCCAGGAGGCGGAGGTTGCGGTGAGCCAAGATGGCGCCATTGCACTCCAGTCTGGGTAACAAGAGCGAAACTCCGTCTCAAAAAAAAAAAAAAAGAATCACATTTGTTGTTCTCTGTTAATGTGTTGTCCCTGAATACAAAGATAAAGGTTCTGACATACTTTATGTAAAGCATTATCTTTTGAATAACTGATAGACTTGTTCTGAGCCAAACAGTTTCTCTGAGGTCACTCAACAGCTCGTTTGCTAAGGTTAGGGGTGCAGTTTATGGCCACCAGAGTTGAAAGGGAATTAAACCCATCAATTTTACTTTATTAGCACCATGCTGAACCAAATTAGCCAACAAGTCCATTATTAAATTGCTGAGAAGGCAAAAAAGAAAGAATAAATATGTACATGTATTGAGATTGGCTATAAAGTATATCAGTCTATTATATGACAAATTGGAGGCTTTGCTAAGACTTTCTGCCTCCATCTCATGAGGAATCAAACAGGAGATTTTCTGATAAGACTGACCAGAAACACCGCTGTTCTCCACTCGTTCCTCTGCAACATTCTACCTTCCTGTAGTGTCCAGTGCTAAACTTTTGAGACACACCAAGTGTTATTCACCAAGGTGTAACAATGTTTTGGGTGTGCAAATTTAATAGTTACAATATACCTTAATTGTATAAGAGCACATTAATGAATTTGTTTGATGAACAACTTTTGAAAATCTTCTGTTTTTCCTAACTTTTATTTAGAACATCCCTCCTCTGTTCAGTGTGGTGGTCAAGAACATGGATCTGTGTAATCTAATCTCCTGGGTTCAAAACTCTGCTTTCAGATTCCTATGCAACTTTGGGCAAATTCAATTACTCAACCTCTGCAGGCCCTAATTTCTTCATTTATCAAATGAGGATGATAATAGTAACAACCACATGGTATATTGTGAGGCTTAAATTAGTTAATTCATAAGATGCATTTAGAAGAGTATTTGAAACATAGTAAGAACTCAATAAATGTGGACTCCCACCCTCTGTGACATCACTTTTTCCTGCCCTTCTCTCCAGGTCCAAGCCAAGCACAAGCATTCTCTCCCCCTCTCTGCCTCCTGTTATACTGCAGGATCATAGAGGATAAAGCACAAAGGCACTGTGGTGTCTAGACTCCCACATATCCTCTAGCCTAAGTTCAAAACTCTCCTCTTCCTCACCAACAGCATTGTTCTTCAAAACCTCCAAGTATTCTTCCGTTTCCTCAGTTTTGGGCCTCCTGATTACTAGAGTGTGAGTTCCTTGAGTGTAGGAACTGTGACTTAATTATCTTGATAACTCCAGTCCCTTTCCCTCTCCCTGATGCAGTGTGTGCTAAAAAATATTTGTTGAATAAGTGAATTAATTCATTTAACCCTTGTGTGTTTTTCCTCATTATCTCCTAAATATTCTATTCTGACTCCAGTTTTTCTAGAAATTTCCCTGCTCATTTTTAAAAATTTTAATTAATTAATTTTTTAATTTGATACTGAGTTTAGCTCTTGTTGCCCAGGCTGGAGTGCAATGGCACAATCTCAGCTCACTGCAACCTCTGCTTCTTGGGTTCAAGCAATTCTCCTGCCTCTGCCTCCTGAGTAGCTGGGATTACAGGCACACAGCACCACGCCTGGCTATTTTTTTTTGTACTTTTAGTAGACACAGGGTTTCACCATGTGGGCCAGGCTTGTCTTGAACTCCTGACCTCAGGTGATCCACCTGCCTCAGCCTCCTAAAGTGCTAGGATTACAGGTGTGAGCCACTGTGTCTGGCTTTCCTGCTCCTTTATCTCTGGAAATCTTAACTCTACCTAGTGATGCTGAGATTCCATCCTGTATCATCCCATTTTATTTCCTGACTGGCAGGTAAGAGGTTCAGTTTACTGCACATTCCGTTAACACGTTAGGGAGGAAAAAATTCCATTTAGTTCACATGGATTTAATTTCACTTACATTCTCTTGGCTCCAGCTGACTGATTATTCCCTTAAAAATCTGTCAGTAGCTTTGAGATAGGTTCTATTTTGCAGAACTCTTTATGTCATTACCTATTTGAGGATAGGGCCATGCCACCCTTAATTTCTTTACATGCAGAGTAAGAATCAGCTTTTTTATTTTTCACTTGGAGGAGGTAAGGATGAATTTGACCAATCTCTTAAAAATTTGCTTTTTTTTTTTTTGAGACAGAGTCTCACTGCAACGCCCAGGTTGGAGTGCAATGGTGTGATCTCGGCTCACTGGCCACCTCTACCTACCACGTTCAAGCAATTCTCCTACCTCAGCCTCCTGAGTAGCTGGGATTACAGGCATGTGCCATCATGCCAGGCTAATTTTTGTATTTTTAGTAGAGATGGGGTTTCACTATATTGGCCAGGCTGATTTCGAACTCCTGACCTCAGGTGATCCACACGACTCTGCCTCCCAAAGTGCTGGGATTATAAGTGTGAGCCATTGCATCTGGCCAAAAATTTGCTTATTAATACATACAAAATATATATGCAACACATATATTAAGTATAACACTTAATAACATAATGAATATTCATGAACCTCTAGCCACCCCAAGAATTAGGACATTTCCTAGTAATTTGTATCTCCTTTGTGTTTCTCCTCTATCTCTTTCCCTCCATATGGAAAACTAGTATCCTAAATTTTATGTTTATTATTCCTTTGCAGTTTTCTTTTCAAAATTTAATTTCATCACAAAAATGTTAAAGCAACATGTTGTTTAATTTGCATGCTATCGAGTTTTATAAAAATGCTATCATCTAATGTATAGTTTTCTGGAATTTATTTCTAAGATTCATCTACGTTATTGTATACGATGATAGTTCTTTCATTTGCAACACCATATAACATTCTATGGTGTGAATATACTGCAATTTATTTTTCTGTTGATACATTTTGGGGGTTGTTTCCAGATTTTTAAAAATTATTATTCTGAACACTGCTGCTATAAATATTCTTATACAGGCTTCATGCTAATATATGCAAGTGTTTCCACCTAGGAGTAGAGTTGCTGTGTTGTAAAGTGTGCAAATATTCAACTTTATAAGATAATTAATGCCAAATAGCTTTTTCTCTCTTAGAGCGTATAAGAGTTCTATGTACTCTTTAATGCTTGGTATTGTTATACTTCTTAATTTTTGCCAATCTAGTGGGGGTAAAATGGTATTTGTCTATTTTTTATATAGTGGAGGAAAGGGTCATCCTTACTTAAAGTAAATTTCCTTTTCCTCTTCCTTTATATATTAAGAACTTACAGCTTGATTTGACATTACTGTGCCTGGGAGTTTCCTTGAGTGAAAACCATTTATTTGTGTGATAGTTTCTGCCTGGGATAAAAAACTGACATGGGCTGGAAGCTGCTAACTGGATTGTTTGAATGCTGCTTTTAAGTTGATCTTGCAAATAAATGCCAAGTTATACACCCTCTAAAATTTCTTGTTAATAGTCTGCAAAAATGGAAAGGTATAAAATTACATTCTTTACTGTTTCATACTATCACAAATTAATCTGGTCTTGAGCTTATATACCTATCTGCAAAACTATTTAAATAAAGCTTCCTTCAATCTGTTGATCTAGAATATTTCCACTAAACCAAGTTTAGTAAAGATATCTTTGTGCATTTTCATGTATATATATATGGCAAATATATAGAGACAGAAAGTAGATTGGTAGTTTCCTAGGGCTGCTAGGCTGGAGTGCGATGGCACAATCACAGCTCACTGCAACCTCTGCCTCCTGGGTTCAAGCAATTCTCCTGCTTCAGCCTCCCGAGTAGCTGGGATTACAGGCATGGGACACCACGCCCAGCTAATTTTTGCATTTTTAGTCGAGATGGGTTTTCACAATGTTGGCCAGGCTGGTCTCAAATTCCTGGCCTCAAGTGATCCGCCTGCCTCACTTCCAAAAGTGCTATGATGACAGGCATGAGCCACTGCTCCTGGGCCTGCATTCCTCTGTATTTTAATTGAACCAAAGAGATTCAACTTACCCTCTTTTGACATGGTTATATAATGCAACACAAATTAAATCTGTCAATGAAATTTCAAAACCCCAAATACTCATTTCTATTATCTCCTGAATTGACCCACACACATATTAACCAGAAAAATAAGCCCAAACAGATAGTGCTGCTACATTGTACCCTAAAATATGTTTTTTTTTTAACTTGAAAAGGGCATTTTGTATATAAACAGTTGCATCAATAACTAAAAACATATGGAGATGGAAAAAGAGATTCAAGACAAATGGCAATATATGTTTATTTTTAAGATGAACTTTAATGGCTACTTGTGTTTATTTTCCTTAAAAACAAACAAATACCATTTTGTAATTCGCGTATTTTTTTTCCTGTCTTTGAATGAAGGATTTTTGAAGGAAGGGACTGTGTGTTGGCTTTATGTTTCTTTATTATATTGTTAAGTATAGTGTCATATCTCAAAGGGGCACTTGGAGAATATTAATCGAGTGCAAAAGGCCCTTCTGGACTATTAATATTTATTGACTGACAAAAATACTGAGTGAATATTCATGAACAAACCATAAGAAAGCTGTAGTTACTTTCTCCTGTATGGTACTGTAGCTGTTCTTGGAAATAATCATTCACCAGGTGAATACATTTAGGCCAGGTGAGTATTTTTCAACTTTATTTATACAACTGACACTATATTTAGTCAAACAGCCATTGATTTCTTTCAACGTTCTCTTTTAAAGGCAGGTGTTAAGCTCCATTTCCTCATTCCTATAGAGGTGGATATTTGTATATTCATTAAGGGACCTCAGGTTCTGCTGAAGCAAAACTGACTCCTGTCAAAGCTCCCTCTAAGTAGGGGCTACTCTTTTATATCATGCAGTGTGAGTTTTTGTTTGCTTGTTTTTGTTATTCTGTAGGTGGTGATCTATAAGATGGGGCAAAACTAGAACTTAAGCCTTTGCTTCTAACATGGTTTGCAACATGACCACATCCTCATTACAGTATAGCAGCTTCCATCATGGACCCCAATGATTCCTATGCACCCTTGTGTAGTTCTCACCCACATTGCACTAGGGTTGGTCTGTATCACCAACAGAACGTGGCAGTATTAGTGATATGCCACTCGCAAGATCACGTAATAAAAGACTGCAAGGACCCAGGGATCACAGACCAAGTTAGAACCTCAGCTAGTTCTAAAGGGAATTGTTTTTGAAGCTAGGAAGTGTTAACTTGGAGCCTGAGCCAAGAAGGTCCAGGACTTTCTTGGATCTAGAAAAGTGAGAGAAAGAAATATATGAATATATAAGTAGAAATAAAAAGGAATTACACCAGAAGACAATGAAAAAAGGGAGCACCTAATAAAAAAAAATTGAAATACTTACACATGCTACAGCATGGTTAGACCTTAAAAACATACTATGTAAAAGAAGTCAGTAACAGAAGACCAGATATTGTATGATTTCATTTAAATGTGATGTCCAGAATAGGCAGATATAGAGAGACAGAAAGTAGATTGGTAGTTTCCTAGGGCTGTAGGGTTGAGGTAGAGTTGGGGGTGATGGCTGAGTACGGGATTTATTTTGGAAGTAATGAAAATGTTCTAACATTGATTGTGTTGGTGGATGCAAAACTCTAAAGGGACTAAAGCCATTAAATTGTACACTCAAAATAAATGAATTGTATGGTATGTGATTATATCTTTAAAAAGTTGTTTTAAAAAACACTGCAGGCCAATCACAGTGGCTCAAGCCCTTAATCCCAGCACTTTGGGAGGCTGAAGCGGGTGGATCACGAGGTCAGGAGTTTGAGACCAGCCTGACCCACATGGTGAAACCCTGTCTCTACTAAAAAAAAATGCAAAACAAACAAACGATCAAAAAAACACTGCAACTTTTGTCTTGAGCTCTCTCTTCTCTCACTTGTTCTGAGGAAAGTCAGCTGCCCTGTCTTGAGAACACTCAGGCAACTTGCCTATGGAAAGGCTTTTATGGCAAAGCACTGAGGTTTCCAGCCAACAGCCAGCAAGCAACTGAAGCTTGCCAATAACCTTGTAAATGATGCTTGCTAATCTGTTGGTGGAAAGTAGTCTCTTATTAAAGTTTTAATATGCTGTTCTATTTTGAGTGATATTAGGGCATATTTTAACATGTTAAAAGGTATTTATATGAGGAAGACAAGAAATAAAAATGCAAACTCCATATTCAGTGACATTAGGAAACATCTTTAACCCCAAGGCATAGATATGAAGGCTAAAAGTGGATGGAGAAATGATAAAAGACTTAGCAAAGCAGAAGAAGTTCAAACCTAGGTACTGCAGAGGAAGAGAACAACAGCAAGATGCACACTCATTTGTCTTGTGAAACCTCAGAAAGCCGAAGCAGGTGAAATACATGTGCAAGGAGAAAAGGAGCTGAAAAGGGCTGGATTATTTAAAGGTCTATGTAAGGATCAGAGAGAACCCAGATCCTTACTCCTTCTCCCACCCCAAAGAGACACTTTCCTCATTTTCCCCATATGGGAGACAGAAGGTGTCTTCTCTGGAGAAATTGAACTAGAAAGATTCAGGACTTGGGTATATCAGACTCTGAGGAAGGGGTATGAAAACTAGGATATGATATAAAAATATGAAAGTCTGCACCCTAAAACATAATGTTGTGCATTTTTCCTGACCAGCTTCAGAAAGCTAGCAGCCAGACTGTTGATATCTCTAGGCAGGAGATAAAAGGATCTTTCTCTGGAGAAACTGAATTGATATAGATTAAATATTTTTTAAATGTACATCAGCAGCTTCATAGTATAATAGAATTTATTACATATCCAAAATGTAACAAGCTCTCACCACATTCACTACTGCCATCCTGATACCAGCCACCATCATTTCTTACTTGTACTGCTGCAGCATTCTCCTATCTGGTCACTTGCTTCTACCCTTATCCCTGGAGCCTTTTCTCAATCTAGCAGTCAGAAGAGTCTTTTTTATTACAGAGCCCAGATCATGTCATGCTTTTATTCAAAACCTTCTAGTTATAATAGGTCTCAATCAGAATAAAAGCTAATGTCTTTACTATGGCCTACGGGTCACACATGATTTGTCTCCTCTGCCTTCCACCTCTCTGATCTTGTGTTCTTCTAGTCTCCAATTTGCTTATTCTGCCTCAGCCATTTCAGTGACCTTAGGAGAATGCTTAGCACTCTCCCACTTCTGAGCTTTTGCATTTGCTTTTCTCTCTACTTGGAATGATTTCCCCCCAGATATTCCCTTGGCTAGCCTTCTTACCTCATTTACATCTTGCTTAACTATAATATTAACAGAGAGGCCTTCCCTGGTCACCTATATTAAATAGCATCCTTCCCATCATTCTTTCCCTTTTTAGCCTGCCTTATTTTCTTCATAGCACTTATCACTTTCAGATGTTATTATTATTTGCTTAATTATTTGTTGTATATCTTCCTTGACTAAAATGTGAGCTTTTGAGGGCAGAGACTTTTTCCATTTTGGCTCATTGCTATATCTCAAGCATCTAGTATAGCACCTGGCACATAGTAGGTGCTTAATAAATATTTGTCAGGATGAATGAGTCAATAAATCACTCAAAAAAATGGTAAAATACTTTTTCTCTTTTGACTGTTAATATGATTATCACAATAAGTTTTCTAATGTTGAACTATCCTTGCATTCCTAATATGATCTCACTTGGTCTGGTGTTTAATTCTCTTAAGATGTCACTGAATTTTGTTTGCTAGTATTTTAGTTACTAGTTTGCATCATTATTCTTAAGATTTCTCAGTAGCTTTTATTTAGTTATAATACCTTTATCAGATTTCGTTCTTACATATACATTGGATTAAAACAAAGAAGCATCTTTTGTTTTTTCTCTCAAGGCAGCCAATATTATCTTTCTAGCAGAAGATATAAGAGTTTTTTCTAACTTAAAGAACCAAGATTGGCTGGGTGTGGTGGCTCATGCCTGTAATCCCAGCATTTTGGGGGGATATCTTGAGCTCAGGAGTTTGAAACAAGCCTGGGGCAACATAGCAAGACCCCATCTCTTAAAAAAAAAAAAAAGAACCAGATTATTTCAGTTCTTATTTTTCTCCAGTGTATGAGACTGACTTCCTCTTAACTCATGTCCTCTTAATGGATCTGATCTTATCCATCAAAGATAGTAAAAAATTATCTGAGAAGATGTTTATCTCCCTTGGGAGTTCTGAACTTCCCATTTGCTGGGTTAGAAATAGTCTTTCTAGGATCCTTAGGTTTCTTTTAATTGGAATCTTTCTCTGGGAGAGGGACTTCTGTCTGGACCTTGACCCTCTCTTAGAGTGTTGACTTTTAAAATACATCATTTAACTTTTAATCGATGGCTTCAGGGTAATTATTAGGAGAGGCAGTTATTTATGCTGTACCACAGTGATATCCTCATTGGCTATTGTAGTAGGTAAGTGTGTTTGCATTATCTTAAATAGGCCCATACTTACTATGCATTTTGTTATTTTGTCAGTGTTATTTTCATTTTTCTGTCTGTTCCTTCTTAACTTTTCTCTTCAAAATCAGCAGTTTTATTTGTCCCTATCATCTCCCATGGATTTGAAAAACATTGACACATTTGTTAAAATTGTGCCTAAAATGAAAAGTCAATAGGTCTTTAGCCCAAGGGGATCCCTTATGGTAGAATGAAAAACATTAAAAAACTTATAACATCTCTTTTGACTGCCAGAATTTTTTCTTCATGTTTATTATTTTGCCCTAGATTATTTACTATACTATTAGATAAGTGCAGGGATATTACAGATTCCTGGGTTCAAATCATGGCTAGCTCTGGCTTTGGGGCAAGAATCACAACTTTTCTGAGCCTCAGTAACATGGGGATGATAATTAGATTTACTTCATAGGATTGTTGTAAGGCATAAATGGTTTAATACATGTAAAACATTTAAAATAGTGCTCAGAATATATTAGGTAGTCAATAAATTTTACCTTTGATTATTATTTATTCCTAGAATAGCTTTCCCTGATGTTCTTCAAGAGCCTGATAAATATAGACAAAGACTGTCAAAGCCATGTTTAAATATCCTTGTATAGCAGTATGAGTGCAATATTATTATTTTCCTTTTTAAAAATTTTTTTTGGTATTTTGAGATGGAGTCTTGCTCTGTTGCCCAGGCTGGAGTGCATTGGCGCAATCTCAACTCACTGCAATCTCCACCTTCCAGGTTCAAGCGATTCTTCTGCCTTGGCCTCCTGAATAGCTGGGACTACAGTTGTGCACCACCACATTGGGCTGATTTTTGTATTTTTGTAGAGATGGGGTTTCACCATGTTGGTCAGGATGGTCTCCATCTCCTGACCTCTTGATCCACCTGCCTCAGCCTCCCAAAGTGTTGGGATTACAGGTGTGAGCCACCACACCCTGCCTATTTTCCTATTTTTTAAGTAAGAAAATGGAGTCAGAAAAGGAAAGTGATTTACTTAATCATACAAAACTTTTCTTTTCTTTTTTGAGACTGAGTTTAGCTCTTGTTGCCCAGGCTGGAGTGCAATGGCGTGATCTCGGCTCACTGCAACCTCTGCCTCCCAGGTTCAAGCAATTCTCCTGCCTTAGCCTTCTGAGAACCTGGGACTACAGGCATGTGACACTATGCCTGGCTAATTTTGTATTTTTAGTAGAGACAGGGTTTCACTATGTTGGCGAGGCTGATCTCGAACTCCTGACCTCAGGTGATCCTCCACTTAGGCCTCCCAAAGTGCTGGGAATATAGGCATGAACCACCATACCTAGCCTCAATCATACAAAACTATTAAAGAACCATGAGTAATACCCAACTTTCTTAATTTTTCCTTTTGAATTTTTTCACAAATCAATAATTATTACATGATTATTAATATACATTGAAAATGTGAATTTCACATCCAGTGGTGTTAGATGCACCATTCATATGGCATTATATTTTCTGCTACATTTAATTGGCTGTTAAAATAGGCAACATTATCACTACCATATTCATTGAAAACCCATATTATCTTGAAAATATGACGATAAATCATACTATAAGAAGTTCAGTTGCTCCAGGCCAGGTGTGATAGCTCATGCCTGTAATCCCAGCCCTTTGGGAGGCCAAGGCAGGTGGATCACCTGAGGTCACAAGTTTGAGACCAGCCTGGACAACATGGTGAAACTCCGTCTCTACTACAAATACAAAATTAGCTGGGCATGGTGGTGGGTGCCTGTAATCCCAGCTACTTGGGAGGCTGAGGCAGGAGAATCACTTGAACCTGGGAGGCGGAGGTTGCAGTGAGCTGATATCGTGGCATTGCACTCCAGCCTGGGAGACAAAAGTGAAACTCTGTCTCAAAAGAAAGGAGAAGGAAGAGGAGGAGGAGGAGGAGGAGGAGGGGGAGGAGGAGGAGGAGGGGGAGGGGGAGGGGGAGGGGGAGGGGGAGGGGGAGGGGGAGGGGGAGGGGGAGGGGGAGGGGGAGGGGGAGGAGGAGGAGAAGGAGAAAAGGAGAAGGAGGAGGAAAGAAGGAGAAAGAAGGAAAGTTGTTCAATTGCTCAAAGCCTAATTTTTTCTCTATCAAAGTTGGGCTAAGTAAAAGATAGGATTGAATGTTTGAGAAGCACTAAGATCTAGCTATAATAGAATGACATGGAGGGTGAGTATTCTAGTTCCAGAGTCCAGCAAGGGTGGGACTTAATTGATTATTTCTACTCTTGTTATGCTATCCTGTCAAAACAAATTACTCTTGGTAATAATTTGCTCTCTTGATAATAAAAAGTATGATATTCACCAAATAACTTTTATTATACCTATATCTGCTTAAAAACTTTGTTTTATTATTATAAACTTTGTTTTATTATTAACTTTTAAACAAGTGGCATCTCATAGGATAAAGCCCTAATTTCTAACCTTGCCACATGGAATCCTTAATAACTGACCCAAATCATTTAGGATTCTTTTGTTGCATGTGACAGAAAATCTAACATACAATAGCTTAAGTACCAATGGGCACTTATTGCCTAACGTGATGGAAAAATCTAAGGGTAATTTGTCTTAGTTATCTCTTGAGCTAGGGGCTGGATAGTGTCACTTGGACTTATTCCCTCTGTTCATCTCAGTCTGTCTTTTGCATGTTTTCTTTTACATACATTAGTGCTCTTTTTTTTTTTTAAACAGAGATGGGGTCTCGCTATTTTGCCCAGGCTGGTCTTGAACTCCTGGCCTCAAGCAATCTTCCCATCTCAGTCTCCCAAAGTGTTGGGATTACAGGCATGAGCCATCACACCTGGCACAATTAGTGCTTACTCTTGCCCTCGCTTTGTGTGTGTGTGTATAATATATATACATATGAACTAGTAAATTCATATAAATATATTAATTACTTCAATGACTATATGTTAGTTACTGTAAGTTAATACTCATTATAAAAGGACTACATGGCCATTGTAAACATTTAAAGGGTTACAGAATTACTTTATAAAGTACAAGTCCCCTGTTCCCTCAATACCTTTTCTATCCCACTCTAAACAGGCAGCTACTAATATTGATACTGATACTGTTCTAGAAAACTTAGATCATAAATGAATGCCATACACACACAAATACATTAGTTTTACCTAAGTTGGATCACACCATTTGTTCTGAGGTACATTATTTATTTAATAATACAGCTTGGAAATTTTTTCTATATTACTAAAGACAAATCTATGCTTTTATTTTTAACAGTGTTAGAGTTTTACACAGTATAAGTTTCCCATAATATATTTAGCTCATCTTCTACTAATGGACATTCAGATAACTTCCAAGACTTTTTTCTTTTTGACTATTAGAACAATGATTAAGGGACCCTCCTGTTCATATAGGTCTGCATGCTTGTCATAATATTTCTCTAGAGGCATATGACATCTTAAAGGAAGAGATAATAAGGCTCAGTAACAGGCTCAAGAGCTTGATTTTTGTCAATTCAATCAAGAGTTGAATTGAGCATCAATTTATACTAATCAAATGTATAAAACTCTTCATCAAAAACCAGAATGATGCTTCATTAAATTACAGTAGCCAGCATAAGTTGATTTAAAAATGGAAATCCACTGTCCGGTGTACTGCTTTCTTGGTTACCAATTATCCAGTAACCAGAAAGTTATCTAATAACCAGGTATTTTTAAGTAAGGACGTTAAATGCACTGAAAGGACTTTTTTCAAGGTGTGAAGGATTGAGTCATCTTTTTTCTTTTGAGATGGAATCTTACTCTGTCACCCAGGCTGGAGTGCAGCGGCATGATGTCAGCTCACTGTAAACTTCGCTTCTTGGGTTCAAGCAATTCTCCTGCCTCAGCCTCCTGAGTAGCTGGGATTACAGGTACCCAACAATGCACCCAGCTAATTTTTGTATTTTTAGTAGAGACGGAGTTTCACTATGCTGGCCAGGCTGGTCTCAAACTCCTGACCTCAGGTGATCCACCTGCCTTGCCCTCCAAAAGTGCTGGGATTACAGACATAAGCCACCGCTCCTGGCCGAGTCATCCTTCTTCACTGTACTATCTACCTGTCACACAGATTGCAATGCTCATACCCTCTGGTTAGGTACCTTTTTGCTTGAACAGGGCTGGAGACATACTGAACTAGTTTTATTTATGAGTTCTATTTTTTAAAAACAACTCTATAATGAACTTGCCCTTGTTATTTACAATATCAGTTTTTGTCACATGGAGCTCCTTCTCCTTTTGGGACTGGTAGTCCACTGTCCACTGGCTGGTTTCTTTAGATGAAATTTTGTGCAACATTCATACCAGCCTACTCTTTTCTTTTCCTTAGTTCTTTCAGCTCCTAAAGGGGCTCAGGGGCCATGAGGAGCAGCACTCCTTCTTCTTTCACTCCTTTTGAATCTGTTTCTCAGCCACTTTGTCTCAAATGGAGGAATCAGTCATCAGGAACCCTTGGGCTTTCCATACTTTAAATGGCAACCTAAAGGAGGAAAAGAGGACAGCTTCAGCTTTTAGGGGCTCTTAGCTCAAATTTCTACAAGAATGGTAGGGAAAGAGCTGGCTATTTCAGTCATGAGTGACTATGTTCTTCAAGGCTAAACCTATAAATATTAAACGCCAATTTCGTGGTGGTAAATGCCACCAAATTGGATTGCTTTTAAAACTACACACAATCCTGGCAAATATAATTTCGGTGCTTTTCTCACACTGCGGTATCCTTTTACTTACTCTATACTTTGACAGAGAAAGAATGGAACTAGCTTCATTTTGATTCATGAATGTTGTTTTTATTCTAAATGCCCCATGTGAGGGGAATGCAAATGGACGCAAGATATATGCAAATTCACTTGCATATCCAGAGAAGGCAAATGAGGCTTAGTTCTTAGTTAGATTCCTTGATCAGGCTCCCTGGGTGAGAAGGCTAAGGAGAGGTGTCTGTAACTGAATTATAGAGAATGTCATGTTTGAGAAGGGAGAGAAGAGATGTTGGCTGCCATACAGCTCCCAGCATTCCAGAACCTGCATATAAAAGTGAGTGCAGCTGCCAAGGCCAGTGAAGGAGCTCAATGAAAGCACGGCCTTCACTGGCATGAGGGCGCCCAGGGCACAGAATGCAATATAGCAGGATAAAATGGAATCTCCAACTTTCCTGCTTTAGGTCTTGACCCCAAGTCTCTGCATAAATCTTTAAATCACTGATTGTCTTCTTACCTCCTCAGTCTCTCTCTTACAATACGAGCAAGGACTAGGGTGACATGAGCGAGGCCCAATACCTAAGGGGAGCCAAAAACTCCCCCTAATTTCTACTATCAGTAACTTTTAAATTTCCACCATCAGTGGTTGAGATAAATGATGTTTTGGTGCCTTAATTTTTAAAAAATTCAAAATTAGGCTGGGCTCAGTGGCTCATACCTGAAATCCAGGCAATTTGGGAGGCTGAGACAGAAGGATGGCTTGAGGTCAGGAATTTGAGGCCAGCCTGGGCAACACAGTGAGACCCCATCTCTTAAAAAAAAATTAGCCAGGCGTGGTGGTGCATGTTTGTGGTCCCACCTACTTGGGAGGCTGAGGGAGGAGGATCTCCTAAGCCCAGGAATTTGAGGCTGCAGTGAACTATGACCTTGCCACTGCACTCTAGCCTGGGCAACAAAGTGAGACCCTGACTCAAAACAAAAAACAAAAACAAGCAACCAAATAAAATATCAAAATTAGTGCAAAAAATCCATGATGAACAAAATAGCAACATTTTAAATAAAGACAGAATTCTATTATGCACTTGTAAGAGCCTCTCTCCAGTTGCCTCTCCTTAAACCTGATCCTGGTTCCAATAAAACTTTATTTGCAAAGCAGGTATCTAGATGTAGTTTGCCTATTTGATATTTTAAGCTGTTGCATTAAAATATTATTTATCTTGATTACTGAGTATTTTGGACCCTTCTTCAATTTAGTGCCCCAGGTGAGTGCTCACTTGTCTCACTCTGGTCCTGGCCTTATTTCAACCCCTCCTTTTTTTTTCTTTTTTAACATTATGATGATTCTGTTTATGAAGAAGCACTTGAACCTGGCTTAATATAATGATGGAATATGTAGGACATATGTTTTTTGCAGAGAGGTTTTCTCATTTCCACCTTTCTTTGCCTTCTTCCTCTGAAACCAGTTCCCTGGCAGAGCCTCCTTAATTGTCCTTTTCTGTCCTCTTGTTGCTTCACTTCTCTTTCTCCAAGCGATGTCTAAGCTTCTTGGTCCCAGCTATTCGAGTTCAGAACCTGACAGCTTTGTCATTTCAAAATGCCCCATCAACTGCCATACTGACTGTAGACAAAAAGGAGGAAAGAGAACTTTGATCTGCTTGTGACACGGGTTCTGTTCCCTGAATAATTTTCGTCCACAGGGTAGGCTAAGATTGCTTGCTTAGAAGAATGGACTTTGTGGATATGTCTTGACAAAGACGTGTCAAAATATCCCTGCAGTATTTATTCCTGTGCTGCATTTGATAACAGAGGATTTATTAATATTCTCTACTTTGGGATACCTTAGCATGGATGGGGATTTATTAATATTCTTTACTTTGGGGTACTTTAGCATTTTTGTTCTAGTTTAGATTTGTATTACAGCAGAGTAATGTCATAAGTACTATTTTTAAATTATTTACATTCAACTATATATACTCAGTGAGAAAGAGGGAGGAAAGGAGAGGAGGGAAAATTTTAATTTTGAAGATGAATCTTCATCCATCCCCCAAATGAGGATATATCCTAGACTGAGCATAAGAAGGGAGATGTGAATCTGTTGTTTCTTTACAAATCTAAGTCTACAGAACTGTACTTTATGAGCAATTTAAGGAATTTTGGAGATAATCAGCCTATATTTAGTTTTTCCCTTTCATGTTGATTTAGAAACCAACCCTCTATTAGATGCTACTCCACTGTACAATAATGTATGATTGTTGCTATTGTGTTTTAAGAGTGTTTCTCAATTGTTTAGTGCACTTGAATCATCTTCACCCAACTAAATTGATCTTCTGTGAAAGAAAATGTGAGGTCATAGATATCATACAATGTTACACTTAACCTTGCCTTCTCAGGGCTTGCAAAGGGTGCAAGTTAAGACCATGGGTTATAGGAGTAGATCGCCTGGGTTCAAATTCTAGCTCTGACACTTATTAGTTGAGTAACCTTGGACAAATTACTTACTGAACCTCAGTTTTTCTCATCTGTAAAATGGGGATAATAATAACATTGATCATATAGGATTATTGGGGGGATTAAGTGAAATAATACATGTAATGTGCTTGGCTAGTGCCTGGTGTTTAGTAAGTATTCAATAAATATTATCTATTATTATATCAGGTCTAGAGTTGCCTGCTGCATGGCAAGTCTGCAGTTTGAGAAGTTGCCGCTACAAATAGTGACCCTGGGCTATGACGGTAAGGTCCAAACAGTCAGGCTTCTTTCTAACAGATATCTGGTCAGCATGTGGTTCCAGTTTGTTATGAGTTTTTTCCTTAGTAATGTGTTTGGGTAAATTTACAGATTTACACACAAAGAAGATGTGATACATTTAGACCATAATGTTAAGAAATAGACGTCTGTTCATATCCTTTGCCCACTTTTGAATGGGCTTGTTTGTTTTTTTCCTGTAAATCTGCTTGAGTTCTTTGTAAATTCTGGATATCAGCCCTTTGTCAGATGGGTAGACTGCAAAAATTTTTTCCCATTCTGTTGGTTGCCGATCCACTCTAGTGACTGTTTCTTTTGCCGTGCAGAAGCTGTGGAGTTTCATTAGGTCCCATTTGTCTATTTTGGCTTTTGTTGCCAATGCTTTTGGTGTTTTGTTCATGAAGTCCTTGCCTACTCCTATGTCCTGGATAGTTTTGCCTAGATTTCCTTCTAGGGTTTTTATGGTGCCAGGTCTTATGTTTAAGTCTTTAATCCATCTGGAGTTAATTTTAGTGTAAGGTGTCAGGAAGGGGTCCAGTTTCTGCTTTCTGTACATGGCTAGCCAGTTTTCCCAACACCATTTGTTAAACATGGAATCCTTGCCCCATTGCTTGTTTTTGTCAGGTTTATCAAAGATTGTATAGTTGTATGTATGTTGTGTTGCCTCCGGTGCCTCTGTTTTGTTCCATTGGTCTATATCTCTGTTTTGGTACCAGTACCATGCTGTTTTGATTACTGTAGCCTTGTAGTATAGTTTGAAATCCGGTAGTGTGATGTCCCCCGCTGTGTTCTTTTTGCTTAGAATTGACTTGGCTATGTGGGCTCTCTTTTGGTTCCATATGAAGTTCATGGTGGTTTTTTCCAGTTCTGTGAAGAAAGTCAATGGTAGCTTGATGGGGATAGCGTTGATTCTGTCAATTACTTTGGGCAGTATAGCCATTTTCACGATATTAATTCTTCCTAACCATGAACATGGAATGTTTCTCCATCTGTTTGTGTCCTCTCTGATTTCGTTGAGCAGTGGTTTGTAGTTCTCCTTGAAGAGGTCCCTTACGTTCCTTGTGAGTTGTATTCCAAGGTATTTTATTCTTTTTGTAGCAATTGTGAATGGCAGTTCGTTCTTGATTTGGCTTTCTTTAAGTCTGTTATTGGTGTAGACGAATGCTTGTGATTTTTGCACATTGATTTTATATCCTGAGACTTTGGTGAAGTTGTTTATCAGTTTCAGGAGTTTTTGGGCTGAGGCAATGGGGTCTTCTAGGTATACTATCATGTCGTCTGCAAATAGAGACAATTTGGCTTCCACCTTTCCTATTTGAATACCCTTTATTATGAACAGACACTTTACGAAAGAAGACATATATGAGGCCAACAATCATATGAAAAAATGCTCATCGTCACTGGTCATCAGAGAGATGCAAATCAAAACCACATTGAGATACCATCTCACGCCAGTTAGAATGGCGATCATTAAAAAATCTGGAGACAACAGATGCTGGAGAGGATGTGGAGAAAAAGGAACACTTTTACACTGTTGGTGGGAGTGTAAATTAGTTCAACCATTGTGGAAGACAGTGTGGCGATTCCTCAAGGCCTTAGAAATAGAAATTCCATTTGACCCAGCAATCCCATTACTGGGTATATATCCAAAAGACTATAAATCGTTCTACTATAAGGACACATGTACACGAATGTTCGTTGCAGCACTGTTTACAATAGCAAAGACCTGGAATCAACCCAAATGCCCATTGATAATAGACTGGATTGGAAAAATGTGGCACATATACACCATGGAATATTATGCAGCAATCAGAAATGATGAGTTCGTGTCGTTTGTAGGGACATGGATGAATCTGGAGAACATCATCCTCAGCAAACTGACACAAGAACAGAAAATGAAACACCGCATATTCTCACTCATAGATGGGTGATGAAAAATGAGAACACATGGACACAGAAAGGGGAGTACTAAACACTGGGGTCTATTGGGGGGAAAAGGGGAGGGCCAGTGGGAGGGGGAGGTGGGGAGGGATAGCCTGGGGAGAAATGCCAAATGTGGGTGAAGGGGAGAAGAAAAGCAAAGCACACTGCCATGTGTGTACCTACGCAACTGTCTTGCATGCTCTGCTCATGTACCCCAAAACCTATAATCCAATAAAAAATTAAAAAAAAAAAAAAAAAAGAAATAGACATAAGCCAAGTTTGGGTCACTTTTTAATTTCTACTAACAGTTATCAACTACTTTTCAGTTCCTGGTTGTATTTCCAGGAAATAGTCTTCCTCCCACCCTTAATAAAATTGCTTTGCTTATTTAAAACACAGCTTTGGCAATGGTGCTGAAAGAGTTTAGCAGCTTGGCTAAAAAAAGACCATACAAGCCGTTTGCTCATTCTCTTATCTGGTTGTTGGTGCTCCGTCCTCATTCCATCATATTTCTTAAGAAGAATTATTTTATTTCTCTTTTCTTAGTAAAAACTTACAGGAAAAGATAAAAAGAGAATTGTGAGTATATTGTGCACCTACCCCCTACTTTTTTTTTTTTTTTTTAGCTGGAGTCTTACTCTGTTGCCCAGGCTGGGGTGCAGTGGTGCAGTCCACTGCACTCAGCTCATGTCAACCTCCACCTCCCAGGTTCCAGCAATTCTCCTGCCTCAGCTTCCTAAGTAGACATGGTGTACCACCATGTCTGGCTAATTTTTGTATTTTTAGTAGAGATGCAGTTTTGCCATATTGGCCAGGCTGGTCTCAAACTTCTGACCTCAGGTGATTGGCCTGCCGTGGCCTCCCAAAGTGCTGGGATGACAGGTGTGAACCACCGTGCCTGGCCGGACATAACCCTTTTCTAATCAAGGGTTTCCTTTACAGCCTTAAGCTGAGAAATTCCACAGCTTCCTTCATTCCATTCTAATAATTGCTTAATATTATTATAATTGGTTTCTCTAGAGCAGGGATTGGTGAACAATTCACATGCCTGCCACCTGTTTTTGTAAATAAAGTTTTATTGGAACACAGCCATGCCAACTTGCTATTATCTATGGCTGCTTTCCTGCTACAATGGCAGAGTTGAGTAGTTCCAACAGAGATCATATAGCCCACAAGCTTAAAATATTTACTATCTGGGTCTTCAAGAAAAAGTTTATAGACTCATTGCTCTAGAATGTCTATATCTTTCAGCTTTGTATTAGCTATCTATTACTGAATAAAAAATTACCCCCAAATAATAATGCGAGATAATAAAGAACAAATAGTTATTATTTCACAATTTGTATGAGTCAAGTATTCAGTAGTTTAGCTGGGTGATTCTGGCTCACAGTCTCTCAGAAAGTTGCAGTCAGGATGTTAGGCAGGAGTTATCTGAAGGCTTGACTGGAGTTGAAGGATCCATTTCCAAGAAGGCTCACTCACATGGCTGTTAGCAGAAGGCCTTAGTTCCTAGCTGGCAATGGGCGGGAGGTCTCAGTTCCTTGCCACATGGACCTCTCCATAGGGCTACCTGAGTGTCCTTATCACATAGCAGTTGTTTTTCCCTAGCAAAAGTGATCTGAGAGAGAACAAGACAACTTTACCACCTTTTATGATCTAGTCTCAGAAATCATCCTTGTTTATATTGAGCTCTGTTAGAAGAAAGTTGCCAAGTACTGCACACACTCAAAGAAAGGAAAATCAAGCTCCATCTTCTTTTTTCTTTTTTTTAAATGAGACAGGGTCTCACTCTGCTGCCCACGCTGGAGTGTGTAATAACACATCATGGTTCACTGCAGCCTCGACTTTCCTCAGGTGATTCTCCCATCTCAGACTCCTGAATAGCTGGGACTACAGGTGTGCGCCAGTATACCTGGGTAATTTTTTGTAGTTTTAGTAGAGATGGGGTTTCACTATGTTTCCCAGGCTGGTCTTGAACTCCTGGGCCCAAGCGATCCTCCTGCCTCAGCTTCCCAAAATGCTGGGGTTTTAAGCTTGAGCCACCTCACCCAGCCAAAATTTTTCTACAAAGGACTGGTTAGTAAGTATATTTGGCTTTGTGGGCCATTTGGTCTCTGTTGCAAGTACTCAACTCTATATCAGGAAAGTAGCTATAGACAATAAGTAAATGAATGGACGTGGCTGTATTCTAATAAAAATTTATTTACAAAATAGACGGGGAGTTGGATTTAGCCCACAGTCTATAGTTTGCTGATCCCAGGTCCAGATCTTTCCTCAAGAACACCAATCAACAAGTTGACTCACATCAAAGACACATGATTCAAAGTTAGATATATACTATGCATCTTTGAATCTACTTAACCAGGGTGTAAACTCCTCCAGAACAAGAACCATGGCTTATACTTATTTTTATTCTTCTTCAGCACCTAAGAAAGTTCTGGGCATATAATTGCTATTTATTTAATAATTATTTATTATGTAATTGGTTTATAGTATTTTGTCATATAGGATGGATATTCTATGATATTTAAGCAATTATTTCTGGTCTTCTGTTAGTATAAACAGGCCACAATAAGTATACTTTTACATAGATAGATAAATAGACAGATATAGATAGATAGATATTTGTATATACATGTGAGTATATTCTAGGAGAGATTCCCAGAACTATAATTGTTGGGTTGAGGTTATATATATGTCAGGTGTGTGGTGTGCACCTGTGGTCTCAGGTTCTTGGGACAATGGCTTGAGCCATGTGCAACATAGGAGATCCGCTTCTCAAAAACAAACAAATTAAAAAACCAAAGCAAAACAAATCAAGATTATGCATATTCTTAATTTGACAAAGGAGTTTCAGATTAAAATTAATATTCCACTTATTTCATATAACATATGTATAATACTTCAGGACAAAAGAAAATAATTAACAAGTTGCCTTTAATTTTGTTTATAGACTTATACTTGCTATATGATCTTCATAGAACCCTATATACTCTTTCTACAAAGAGTAGTACAATTGAGTGCTGATGACCACATATCTATTGTCAAAGTGGAGTCTGGAAGTCACAGAGCAGACAGAAATGAAATATGTTTCCCATTACTATATGCTTTCAGAAACTTCTTAAAATGCTTCATAGAACTTTTAGTCTCCATAACACAATGTAAAAACCATGGCTAGCACTGTCCTTGCCACATTAAAAATTCCTACCCGAAAAACACAAATATATTTAAGGGACAGTATATCTCCTTATCTCACTATCATGTCAGTGTATCCTGTGGGAAGTGCCAAGGGATTGGCTTTGCATCAGTGCACCAAGAAGGGATGACCTTTTTTTTTTTTTTTTTTTTTTTTTAACAGAGTCTTGTTCTGTCACCCAGGCTGAAGTGCAGTGGCGCGATCTTGGCTGACTGCAACCTCCTCCATCTGGGTTCACGGAATTCTCGGGCCTCAGCCTCCCAAGCAGCTGGGACTACAGGTGTGCGCCATCATGCTCAGCTAATTTTTGTATTTTTAGTGGAGTTGGGATTTCACCATATTGGCCAGGCTGGTCTTGAACTCCTGGCCTCTAATGATCTACTTGCCTTGGCCTCCCAAAGGGCTGGGATTACAGGTATAGGCCACCGTGCTTCGCCAGGGATGACATTTTAAAGAGCCATTCTTAATTAAGGTAATTATTGTGGGAGAGTAGAGAAATAGACTAAACTATACTAAGTATGTACTAAGTATCAGATTCCTTACTCATGTTTCCTATTAAAATAGACATTATCATCTACCTCTCTTTCACAGATGAGGAGACACACCTGAAGAATTTATTGCCTTTCTGGTCATGAAGCTCTTAAGTGGTAGTCAGGATTGATTTGAACTGAGGTCTTTTTAACTCCAAAGCTCTTTCTCCTATATTCTGCTGCCTCTCAATGTGCACAGGATGCAATGATATCCCCACAATGCAGACATGGAGGATTCCAGAGCACAGATTTTCCTAGCCTGACCTTGTGGCACTAATAAATCAGGAAGTCTCAGCCACTGCTCTCTTTTGCTCTGCCCAAGAAGAAGAAATCAGGAGCTGTCCATCTGAAAACAGACTTTTCAGCAGATAAAGAGAAGTCAGCAGAAGAACTAGCTGGAATAACAAGAAGTCATTACTTTGACCTAGAATTGGGAGAAGTGCAATGACTTATTTAGTCATATTTTCTGGTCATTTTGCTAATTAGAGGAAATAAAAAGGGGAAAAAGAAAGAGAAGGTGAATGGAAAGGAAAGGGTGGTAGATGGAGGACTACCTGAGAAGGATGAAACCACTTGCTAATTATGGTTCCAGTGAGGCAAAATCAAAACTGAGACACCTCTGTCTTTTATAATTTCACTTTAGGTAGGGGAAAAATCTATTTTATTATGCTTCAGTTTCTCCACCTAATAAATATTAGAAAAAAATCCTTTGTGATCCTAATAACTACACTCCCTGTCTTAGGAAATCGTTCCTGCATTGTATTTCTTCCTAATATGTAATACATATATTATAACTAATGAAAAAACTAGAGTAAATTTTATTCATTTGGACTCCAGTAATTTAGAATTTATAACAAAAATCAGTTATATGTTGTGCTGAAATTTCTATCATTAGCAATTCAGGTTTCAAAAAAGACAATGATGTCATTGAAAAAATAAATGGTGATATTCAGCTCATTTAAGGGAACTAATTGCCTATAAGCAACTTAACACCTATTTCATATTTGCTGCTTCAGTCTACCTTCAGAACAACAAAAAACCTTAAATTTATTCACCAAAAACAAACCCTTGAGCCTGGCTTGGTGGTGCACACCTATAGACGCAGCTACTAGGGAGGTTGAGGGAGGATCACAAGCTAGCTCAGGAGCTCAAGACCAACTGGACAACACAGTGAGACCCTAATCTCTAAAATAAACCAAAGACCAAACCCCTTATGTACATGAAATAATATTTGGGTTAATTCCTAAGGAAAAAGCATAGGGGTTAGATCAGCTTTTGAGGAATGTCGAAAATAAGAGGTTAAAAAATAATTTTGGGGGCTGGGCGCAGTGGCTCATGCCTATAATCCCTACATTTTGGGAGGCCAAGGCAGGCAGATCACCTGAGGCTGGGAGTTCAAGACCAGCTTGGCCAACATGGCAAAACCCCGCCTCTACTAAAAATACAAAAATTAGCCAGGTGTGATGGTGTGTGCCCGTAATCCCAGCTACTTGGGAGGCCGAGGCATGAGAATCGTTTGAGCCCAGGTGGCAGAGGTTGCAGTGAGCTGAGATGGCACCACTGCACTCCAGCCTGGGCATGACTCTATCTATAAAATAAAGTAAAATAAAATTTTAGAAGAAAGGGGTCATCAGCTATTTCAATGCCAAAAGGAAGTAGAGGAGAATTAGAGTTAGAAAATATTATTAGAATTGACATGTAAGAGGCTTTTTGGTGACATCAAGAGGTTAGTTTTGGTAGTGTGATATAAAAGCTAAAGTTTTAGGACTTTAAGAAATGACTAAATAGTAAAGAATTGAAGTCTTTGGGAGATCATTTATTCCAAATATTTGGCAGGGAAATAAAGGAGAAAAAGAACAGTGACAATGAGGAAAGGTGAGGATTTTTGCAAAAAGTGGGAGAATTCGGCATGACTGAAGACAGAAAGAAGACCGATAGAATCGGATGGGAAGATATGGAATTAAAAAGTTAGTTAGAAAAGGAAAAATTAATGAACTGGATTTTATGAAACAAAAAAGGTCTGCTCTTTGAAAGACAGAGAAAATGAGAAGACAAGCCACATACTGGGAAGAAACATTTGCAAAACATATGTTTAATAAAATATTTGTAACCTGAATATATAAAAGACTCTCTAACCTCAATAATAAGAAGGCTACCAACCTAGTAAAGGGCAAAAGGTTTGAACAGATACTTTACTTAAAAAAGATATACAGATGGCAAATAAGTTTATGAAAAGATGCTCAACTTCATTAGTCATTTACAAATTAAAATGACAATGAAATACCACCTCATGCCTACTCAAATAGCTCAAATTAAATAAAAAGACAATGCCAAGTGATGGTGAGGTTGCAGAATAACTGGAACTTTCATACATTGCTGGTGGGAATGAAACATTGTACAGCAATTTCAGGGAACAGCTTGGTAATTTCCTACAAAGTTAAACAGAAGTATTTAAGTTTATGAGAGGAGACTGGAGAAGCAGGCATGGGCCAGGTCACGCTAACCATTGTTGGAAAATGTTGGGATATTATTCTTTCTCATACGAAGCCATGAAGAAATTTTGTTTGTTTGTTTCTTTTGAGACAAGGTCTTGTCTTGTTGCCCAGGCTGGAGTGCAGTGAGCCAATTTTGGCTCACTGCAACTCAACCTCCAGGGCTTCAGCAATCCTTTCACCTCAGCTTCCTAGCAGCTGGAACTACAGGCATGCACCACCATGCCCATCAATTTTTTAATTTTATTTTAATAGAGATGGGGTCTCCCTGTGTTGGCCAGGCTGGTCTCAAACTCCTGGGCTCAAGTGATCCTCCAGCCTTGGCCTCCCAAAGTGTTGGGATTATAGGCATGAGCCAAAGTGCCTGGCCCACTGGGAGATTTAAATAAACATAATGTAAGAGGAAATGGTAAGTGAGAAAATTGCTAACCATGTGAGCATACCTAAATAAGTACTGATTGTAAACAATATTAACAATGATATTAATGTCTGAATTGAGAATATGGTAAAACTGAATACTAGATAACAGTAATGAACAAGACAGGAGGGACGGTGATGATGGAAGGTAAAATTTCCAGGGCCCTTGATCGTTCAGAAGGGAACAGATACATTGATTCACTTTAGACTTCTAATGCATGCATTAAAAATGTAAGGGCGGTTATCAAAATAATAAACATAAAGGCTCTGCACCTTTATAAATACCTCAATAACAGTAAAGAAAGAGGAAAAAATAAAACTAGACTAAGCCAATAAAAGGTATACAAGGAGAAAAAATTTTTTGAAAATACTATTATATATCATTATAAAAATCATACAATTGTAGAAATAAGTCCAAATATGTCAGTAATTTCAATATATAAGTAGATTAAACTTGTCAGTTAAAATCAGAACTGCTCAGATTAGAAACAAATCTGGTTATATTATATTAACCATAGACATAGCTAAATTATAAATGGATAGAAAGGCTGAAAGTAAATAAGTAAAAAAATATATGGGAGGCAAATATCATCCAAAGGAATGCTGGTGTAGCAATAGAAATGCCAGACAAAATAGACTTAAAGGTGAAAAATGCTGTTAAGAACAAAGGTTTTTTTTTAGATGAAGTTTCACTCTTGTCCAGGCTGGAGTGCCTAGTGGTACAGTCTCAGCCCACTGCAAGCTCCTCCTCCTGGGTTTAAGCACTTCGCCTGCCTCAGCCTCCCAAGTGACTGGGATTACAGGCATGTGCCACTACACCCAGCTAATTTTGTATTTTTAGAACAGACAAGGTTTTACCATCTTGGTCAGGCTGGTCTCAAACTCGTGGCTTCAGGTGATACACCTGCGTTGGCCTCCCAACGTGCTGAGATTACAGGGGTGAGCCACTGCGCCCAGCCTAAGATTTTAAAAAATAAACACTAAAGGAATAATATACCAAAGAGATGTAGCAATTCTGACTCCACATATAATTTACAGTATCCCTTCAATACATGTAAAGCAAAAATTTCATTGACAGAATTGCAAGAGATTAACAAATCCACAATTACAGTGGGAAATTTTTCTTTACCATATATCTTACAGGAACTGAAAAAGGTGACATAATATTAATAAGGATATAGAAGACCTGAAAAACATGGTTCAAAAGCTTTATATAATGGATATAGCCAAAATCCTTCACGTAGTGGAGAGTACATATATGTTTTTGTTGAGTAAATGTGAAAAACTTGAAAATTTGGCTATGAAGCCAGTCTCAAGTAATATTACGAGAGTTGATATCATACAGACCATGTTCCCTTTTACCATAATGTAATACAGCTATGAATCAACAATAAAAAGCCATGCACCCCACAATAGAGTGACTTTTAGTTTATGGCTTAAGCAATTAAGTAGATCGTACTTATGTCATTTACTGAGATGGAGAAGACTGGAGGAAAACCTTTTTAAGAGGGGGTGGTAATGGGATCACAGAAAAGATGAATCAGTTTAGAGATGTCTGGTCAACCAACACCTAGCAAGGTATTGGGGTATATGTACCTCAAATAATTCACCAGCCATAGATTTTATGTGTTTGCCTAAACCACACTTCTTTTCTAGGGACCCTTTTTCTATTTTGGGATTTTGGGAATTTGAGTTTGAAAATCACGAGTTAAAGTAATATTGCCAATTAATTGGTTATGCTGCCACCCAGTGGTGGACTTTAGAATAGCAGATATATATTTTTTAGGCGAATTCATGATTGTTTGAATAAAAGAAAGCAAAGACTATAAAATCATCTATTTCATTGTTCAAAATATTGCCATTATTATATTTAAATTATAAATTTCTTTTATTTATCCTAAAATATCAGTATTGCCTTTATATTCAACTATTAATAGTGCAAAATTTAGATCCCCCCAATGGAAAAAGCTTAATGCACAAAAGTTATTCTAATAGCTAATATTTGTTGAATGTTTAGTATGTTCCAGGCACTATTTTAAGTTATTCTTCTTGTTCTTTTTTTTTCTTTAAGACAGTGTCTCCCTCTGTAGTCCAGGCTGAAGTGCAGTGGCATGATCTTGGCTCACTACAACCTCCACCTTCCCAGCTCAAGCGATTCTCCTTCCTTAGCCTCTGGAGTAGCCGGGACTAGAAGGCGTGGGCCACCAATTTTTGTATTTTTTGTGGAGATGAAGTCTCCTTATGTGCCCCAGGCTAGTGGGAGCTAAAATAGTACAATCTTTCCTTTCAGGAAGCTCACTTGGTGATATGCATCAAAAGCCTTATTTAATGCACCCTTCCTTTGGTATAACAATTTCATTTCTGCAGGTTGATTTTAAGAAATTAATTCAAGGTACCTATCTGTTTGAATGGCCAAAGTCCAGAACATGACAGCACCAAATGCTGGCGAGGATGTGGAGCAGCAGGTGGTGGGAATGCAAACGGGCACAGCCACTCTGGAAGATAGTTTGACAGTTTCTTACAAAACTAAACACACTCTTACCATACAATCCAGCAATTGAGCTCTCTGATAGTCACCCAAAGGAGTTGAAGACTTATGTCCATACAAAAACATGCACGTGGATGTTTATAGCATCTTTAATGATTGCCAAAACTTGAAAGCAACTGAGTTGTCCTGCATTAGAGGAATGAATAAACTGTGGTATACTCAGTAAATGAAATATTCAGTGCTAAAAAGAAAAAAGCTATCAAGCCATGAAAAGACATGGAAGAAACTTAAATCCATATTTCTAAGTGAAAGAAGCCAATTGTAAAGGTTGCATATTATATGATTCCAACTGTATCACATTCTGGAAAAGGCAAAAGCATGGGGAAAGTAAAAGGATCAGTAGTTGCCAGAGGTTGGGGCGAGGGAAGGATGAATAAATAGGCGGAGCACAGAAGATTTTCAGGGCAGTGAAAATGCTCTATATGATACTATAATGAATAGATGTCCTTATACAAGTGTCCAACCCATAGAAGGTACATCGCCAAGAGTGAACCCTAAGGCAAGGTATAGACTTTGTGTGATAATGGTGGTCAATGCAGGTTTATCAATTGTAATGTATGTACCACTCTGGTGGGGACATTGTAAATGGAAGGCTGAACATATATGAGGGCAGAGGCCACATGGGAAATCTCTATACCTTCCTTTCAATTTGGCTCTGAGTCTAAAATTGCTCTAAAAAAGTCTTAAATATAATAAAATTGGACTCTATCTCATACCATAAAAAAGAAAGACACTAATTGAATTTGTATGAAGATTAAGGTACAAGGATGTTCATTGTAGACTTTTATTCGAGCAAAAAATATTATAAACAAACCAGATGTACTATAAGAGCAGACTGTTAAATTACGGAAACTTTGTAAAATAGAATATTCCTTGCCTCCCACATCTAAGTCATCAGAGCAAATTCTTCACTACTTCTAAAATAGACTCTGATTCTGTTCATTACTCTTCATCTCAATGACCACCATTCGAGAACAGTGCCCCACCCTCCTTCATCTGGATGCTAAAACACCCTCCTAACTGGTCATTCTGCTCCAGCTTCCACTCCATTGATACATTCTTCACATAGCAGTCAGAGCTGCCTACTTTGCTGACTGGCTAGCTAGCTATCCATTTGTTTAAAGTATTAAAAGCACCAATAAACCTACCACCGAAAGTAAAAGCTAGGATCTTGACAATCACCTACGTCTAACCATTTGGCCCCTACCCATGCCATGTCCTAACTCCTCCCATACCAGGCAGCCATCAGCCTGAATCCACACTCCCTTGCTTTCCTTTTTATACAGTGTTATTGCATTTATAAACATTCCTAAATATGCATATTTAAATGTTTTTAATTCAATAAAAAGTATATCACGTGGCATGCAATAATCTTTGCACTTCGTGGTGTTTGTTAAGATTCATGTGTATTGTTGCATGTCACCACAGTTCATTCATTCAAACAGCTGTGTAATATCCCACTGTGGTTATAGACTTAGTTTATTCAGTCTCTTGTTGATGGGCATTGAAGGTTTTCCCTCAGTTTCTATTATTGTGAATGATGTCATGAGCATCAGGGTCCACATCTCTTATTGCATATGTGCAAGAATTTCTGTTGGATATATATCTAGGAGTGGATTTTTCGCATTTTAGGATACATAAATGTTAAACTTTGTTTGCCAAACTCTTCATCAATTTACATTCCGACTAGCAATTTTAATTTAATTTAAATTAATTTTACTTTATTTTGAGGCAGAATCTCCTTCCGACACCCAGTCTGGAATGCAGTGGCACCATCTTGACTCACTACAACAACCTCCTTCTTCTGGCCTCAGGTGATTCTTCTGTCTCAGCCTCCCAAGTAGCTGGGACTACAAGGTGCACACCACTACACCAAGCTAATTTTTTTATTTTTGGTAGAGACTAGGTTTTGCCATGTTGCCCAGGCTGATGTCAAACTCCTGGGCTCAAGCGATCCTCCTGCCTCAGCGTCCCCCAAGTAGCTGGGACTATAGGCATATGCCACCATGCCAGGCTGTATATATCACAGCTTATGGCTTTTAGCCTTAAATACTTCAGTATTGATTAACTGATTGAGGGATAGGGTCTCAATATATTACACAGGCTGGCCTTGAACTCCTGGACTGAAGCGATCCTCCTACCTGAGCCTTGAGGAGCTGGGACCACAGGAGCCTGTCCCCGGGCCCAAATCAGCATGTGTTTCTGAAGGAAAGGGCTTCACTCTACAGTTACTGACTTCATAAATTTACGCTGATATAATGCTATCATCTAATTTACTGTTCATATTTCAGAACTTTTAGCTGATCTAATCATGTCCTTCACAGGTTTTGCCCCTTCCAGTACAGGTTCAATTTTAGGGTCAAATATTGCCTTTAATTGTCATGTCTTTTTAGCCACCTTAAATCTGGAACATTTCCACAGTCTTTTTTTGTCTTTTTTGACATTGACATTTTTGAAGAATACAGCTCTCCCACCTTTTTTTTTAATAGAACACGTCGTTTTCTGTTTGTCTGATGTTTCCTCATGATTAGAGTGCATTTGTACACTCCCAGCAGGAATATTGCATAGGTGATGTTGTGACCTTCTCAGGATATTACATCAGGAGGCACATGATGTCCATCGGTCTCTCAAAGTAATATTAATTTTGATCATCCAATCAAAGTAATGCCTTAGTTTTCCACTGTATAATCACTTTTTTTTCTTTCTTTGCTGCAACTAATAAGTCTGCGGGTGAGACATTTTAAGATGATGTCAATATCCTATTTCTTACCAAAAATTTCCTTTAGATTTAATTCTATTGATGATTCTTGCTTGAATTAATGTTTACCATGGAAGTTGAGAAATGGTGATTTTTCCAGTTTAGCACATGGTCCCCACTGGCCAGTTTTCCCTTGCAGGGCAGCCTTATGACTTTCATGAGCCCTCGGCACTTCTGCCTCCATCAGCCCATTCCTCCGTATAATTTTTAAAAAACTGTATTTGATGACTTTACTGCTATAAAGATAAATATAATCCAGGATGTTATTGCTAGTGCATTTATTTTTCTGATTTCTTTTAAAAGAAGTTAAAATTAAAACATTTTCATGGGCCTTTGAAAGTATCATGGGTCTCAGACACTGTGCCTAATGGATCAGTTGGCTCTGGGCCCTCACCGTTCTACCAATGGTTTATAATTCATTACTATATGTACTTAGTTTGGTGTTTAAATTGTCTCAGATTTGGCCAGTTGGGCCCCTTCAAGTTAGTCCTCATGTCCTTGCAATATTCTGTCACAATTTTTTTTTTAGCACTTCCTTAACAGGATGGCATAACAGGATGTCCTAGGCTCCAGTGTATCTATGCTGCCCCAGCCCTGGAATCAGCCATTTCTTGAAGGAGCACAGATTCCTTTTAGTGGGGAATGCTGCTAGAAACCAAGATCTGGGCAGGAAGCATACTCATTGCTACCAGGTTGTATTAGCTTCTTGGACTTTTGGACAGACAGAGATGGGAAGTAAAGCCATGTATACACATGTGCATACACATACATATATACCTATGTATGCACATACATAAACATGAATATATATATTTACATTTTAGAAATCATGAGTTATACCAGTTTCTCCAATTCCAGTTCATCTCCACAAGTTTCTTTTGTTGCCTTTCCCCATTTCAAACTTACAGATTCCTTTTCCACAGTGAGAACCCTGGCTCCCAGTAACAGCAACACATTTACTCATTTGCTCATTAAAATAGTTTCAAAATTGCTTCACCCATACCACTACCGTAACAACCCTACTAAAAAGAGTTCATGACTCATTTACACTTTTCTTCCCTCATCCCCTCCAAAACTGAGACCATAATGTTTTCATACATTTAATGGATTAGTTCTTTCTTTTAAACTTTTTTCCATTCATTGTGATATGTTATTCATTTGAAATAGATTATGTTTATTTATATCAATTAGCATTTGGTTTTAGGTTCCCCCTCCTCATTCTTATTGATTTATTTTTTGAATATGTAAGATATTAACATGCTTTCAAAAGTCAAAACTATACAAAGAGTTATAGTCAGAGAACAGCCATTCCCTCCTGTGTCCCTTCCACTCATCCCCTCACCCTTACTCCTTGCAGAAAACAAATTTCATTGTTTTCTGGTTTAACCTGTCTTTCTTTTTGTAATGATAATTTATATTTTCTTGTTTCTCCTCTTTCTTCACAAAATATAACATATTATATGGTCTTTTGCATTTTGCTTTTTAAAATTTAATATCTCCTGGAAATCATTCCATATTGTTCCTAGAGATCTTTCCAGTTCTTCTTTACAGCTACATAGTACTCCATTGTATGGATGTATTATAGTTTATTCAACTAACCTGTCCATTTAGATATTAGGTAGTTTCTAAAACTTTGATATTACAAATAATGCTGCAATAAATTATTTTGTACATGTGCATTTTTGAATTATTGGGGGTGTAACTTAAGGATACATTTCTACAAGTGGGATTGTTGTGTTGAAGAGTAAATTTGTATGTAGTTTTGTTGCATATTGCCATATTCCCATCAGCAATGCTTGAGAATACCTCTCATGTGAAAGATACCCTCATACATTGCATCTTATATTGAGGATGAGATGTTTTCTTGCATCCTCACCAACAGAGTTATACCAGTGTATAAGTTAAACCAGTACACTTGAGTGTACTGTCAAGTGTCCTGAGTCCTTTTGGACTGCAGTAACAAAATATAGTCATGTGCTGCATAGTGACATTTCAGTCAACAATGAACCACATATATGATGGTGGTCCCATAATTTTTTAATAGAACTGAAACACTGCTATGGCTTAAGTGAGATTGTAGCCATCATGACATAGTAGCACAACACATTACCTTTTCCATGTTTAGTTATCTTTAGATACAGAAATACTTACCATTGTGTTACAGTTGCCTACTGTATTCAGTAGAGCAATGTGTCATAAATGTTTGTAGCCTAGGAGTAATAGGCTATACTATGTGGTCTAGCTGTGTAGTAGGATGTACCATTTAGGTTTATGTAAGTACATTCTATGATGTTCACACAACAAGTCAATTGCCTAATGACACATTTCTCATAACATTGTTGTAAAGTGATGCATGACTGATTTATAAACAACAGAAATGTGTTTCTAACAGTTCTGGAGGCCGGGAAGTTCAAAATCAAGGCACTGGCAGATTTGGTATCTAATGTGGGCCCACTTCCCCGTAGAGGGTCTTTTTGCTGTGTCCTCACATGGCAGAAGGAGAGAAGGATAAAGGGCTGTGTCCTCATAACCTAATCACCTCCCAAAGGTCCTACCACCTAATGCCATAACCTTGGGGATTTGAATTTGTGGGGGATATAAACATTTGGTCCACTATATCAAGCTTTTGACTTTTTTTGCCAATGTGATGAGTGAGAAATGATATCTTACCATCATTTTAATAATTTGCATTTCTCTAAGTATGAAAAAAGTTGAAAATCTTTTTTTTTTTTTTTGAGACAATCTTGCTCTGTTGTTCTGGCTGGAGTGCAGTGGCGTGATCTCGGCTCACTGCAACTTCCACCTCCCAGGTTCAAGAATTCTCCTGCCTCATCCTCCCCAGTAGCTGGGATTACAGGGGCCCACCACCATGCCTGGATACTTTTTGGATTTTCTTTTTAGTAGAGATGGGGTTTCACCATGTTGGCCAGGATGGTCTCGGACTCCTGACCTCGTGATCCACCCGTCTCGGCCTCCCAAAGTGCTGGGATTATAGGCATGAGCCACCTCGCCTGGCCCAACATCTTTTTATATGTTTAAGACTATCTTTATATAGTCCTTAATGGATTATCTGTTTATGTATTTTGCCTATTTTTCTCTAGAATTTTTGGTCATTTTTGTTATATTTTAAAGAGTTTTTTAAGAAGTAGATTTGGCCAGGTGTGGTGGCTCACATCTGTAATCCCAGCATTTTGCAAGGCCAACACAGGGGAAAGACTTCAGTCAAGGAGTTCAAGACCAGCCCTGGCAATATAGTGAGACCCTGTCTCTACAAAAAAATTAAAAAAATAAAAAATTAACCAGGCATGGTGGCACAAACCTGTAGTCTCAGCTACTTGGGAGGCTGAGGCAGGAGGATCATTTTACTCCATGAGCTTAAGGTTACAGTGAGGTGTGATTGTGCCACTGCACTCCAGCCTAGGGCAACATAGTGAGACTCTGTCTCAAAAAAAAAAAAAAAAAAAGAAGAAAGAATGAAATTAATTTGAGATATCAGCTCTTTATCTGTGATACATGTTGTGAATATTATATCCCAGTTTGTCATTTCCTTTTCTTATGTTTTGTCATGTAAAACATTTTTATTTTTATGTTGTCAGATTTATCAATCTTTTATTTGTCTTGCCTCTGTATTTCAAATTATAGCTACAAAGCCTTTCCCTACACAGAAGTTAAAAAGGAATTCACTCAAGTTTTCTTCTAGAACTTGTATAGTTGTTTTTTTTTTAAATAAACCTCTTGATCCATTTTGAGTTTATTCTTGTATGTGATGTGAAGGGTGAAGCTAACTTTTTTTTCTCCAAATAGTCCTAGTATGTTTTTTTAAAGACTAGAAGGTAATTATCTGAAATGTTGGTAATAATTGGTTTTAGATTCTTGAACTATAGTTGACTTAGTTTTTTCTCTTTTTCACTCTTGCCCAGGCTGAAGTGCGGTGGTACAATCAGGGCTCACTGCACCCTCAACCTCCCAGGCTCAAGGATCCTCCTGCCTTAGCCCCCTGAGTAGCTAGTACTATAGGCACATGCCAGCATGCCTGGCTAATTATTTGCATGTTTTTAGAGAGAGGTTTCACCATGTTGCCCAGGCTGGTCTCAAACTTCTGGGCTCAAGCGATCCTTCCACTTCTGCCTCCCAAAGTTCAGGGATTACAGGTATGAGCCACTACGCCTGGCCCCAAACTTCCTTTAGTGATTTTTTTTTTTAACTTGGGAGAAAAGATTTTCAAAAAACAATAGAGAGCAATGACAAAGACACTGGGATTCTAGAAGTCATGAGTGTTATTAAAATGTCGCTTCCATCCTCAGAACTGATAGCATTTACAGTCCTTACTGTGTAGCTTAGGGCTTCGTTTACACTTCCTTGTGTTACTTCTGTTTTATAAATGTGTTTTCTTCTCAATTAGATTGTGATTGTGCATCCCATAAGTCCACATAGACTTGATAGTCATTTTTTTCTGATTTTTACTTGAGTACATGTTGTAACTATTTTTACATACCCTTGAATAGTTCATTGTATATCTAACAGTAATAGATAAATACTGATATTAGTTAATTTAAGTATTCCAGGCTGGGTCAGAGAAAGTGATAGTAGATTTAATTCTGTTTCTTTATCTACTTTGTCTAGGCTCCAAACGCTTTTTGTACATATGTATATATCTCAATCTTGACAGGGAGATTATGCATTAATTAACATACCTTTACAGATGAGAACATAGAGACTTAGAAAGTGAAGGAAGTAGTTTTAATGGTTTTTTAAATTTTTAAGCCCTATCTCATTTTAAAAGAAATTAAAAATTTTATTTATTACACTTTGCTTCATGTGAGAATGCATCCTAGAAAAGTTTGTTTAGGTAATTTTTAGTTAATTGTATCATTATTTCAACGCTGGCTAAATGATAATAAATAAAAATATGCATTCATCTATTCATATATGAAACCTCAAACACATACACACAATCTATCACCAAGATTAGATGGACTGGCTTTTGCTCTTCTGCAGACTAATCTAACATTTAGTTTTTGTTTATACTTTTTCTCCAAGACTTGTGTTGCTATTTCTACAAAGGTGATATTGCCCATAATATATTTTGGGGAGATGGACACACTGTGTGATTTATCCAGGGCTCTGTACCCCTTTAGGAATGCCACTTTACTGTTTATGCCTTTGCTTTATATACTTCCCTCCTTGTCCTCCTGGTGAATTCCAATTTATGTTTTGGAAATATAACTGCATCATCACCTTCTTTGTGATATGTTTCTTGACAGAATCAATTGGTCCTTCTTGTTAGTGCATCTGTGCCTTGTACATACTTCTTTTGCTGTATTTATCATACTGCTGGGCATTTATATGTTTACAGTTTCCTCTACCAGCGTGTTAACTTCTTGATACTTCTTAATACTGAGCCATGTGCTCAGTATTTGATTACTTAACTGACCGGATATTGATAGAGGAATAACATGAATGGCTATCCAGGGGCATCAGCCTGATGGGAGAGTTGATGGCGCACTATATTACTGTGACTTTCTGGGGAAATGAATTTCTTAAATCTTCTTTCTACTCTGTGAATGTTCTAATGGGAAAAAACAGGGATATTTGTAGGACCTAGAATTCTTCTTATGAGTTGTATTTTTTATATAAACAATAATTAAGAGAATTTAAATGAGAAAACATACCCATGGTGTCACTATCAAATCATCAGCTATTTTCATTTTTCCCTGTTCCTGGAGATATTTGTTCTTAAAATGTTGGATTTCATCTATAAATAAAGTGTTTTATTGTTTCCTATATTTTAATTTTATACAATAACCCCCCCTGATTTTAGATCCCTTGTAGAGAGGGATCACTGTCACAATGCATTTTTGTATCAACTCTACCACTTAAGCTTAAAGCAAGTATTCAGATTCTTGACTGATATTATACAAGCCACCAAAGTATTTTTAGAGCCCATTATATTTCAGATACTATATAGGCTCTCAGTATACAAAACTGAGTAAGGTGTAATCCCTGCCTTTACAAAAGTTGTAATCAAGGAGTCCTAACTAAAGTATCACGTATACATAGTATACAGAAACCATTCATAGAGACTAAAAGAAATATTTATATTACTATCCATATAAAGTTCTTGAACTAAACCAAGGTTAAAGAATGACACTTTATTATTATTATTTTGAGATGGAGTCTCACTCTGTCACCCAAGCTGGAGTGTGGTGGTGTCATCTGGGCTCACGGCAAATGCCACCTCCTGGGTTCAAGCTACTCTTCTGCCTCAGCCTCCCAAGTAACTGGGATTACAGGCATGTGCAACCACGCCTGGCTAATTTTTTTGTATTTTTAGTAGAGACAGAGTTTCACCATGTTGGCTAGGCTGGAAAGATGACATAATTATGATTATTATCCTTATTTGGCATTTATTCATTTAACATACACTTTTGAGTGCCTACTAGGTGCTAAGGAATAGCCCTCAATTAATCTCTAGAACATGTCATTTTCATTATAGCAATTCTAACCTGCTGATAATAGTTTGCTTATTGTTTGTTTTTTTGTATGTTTGCTTGTCATCTATTTTCCCCCACTAGAATGTAAGCTCCATGTGAAAAGCACCTAGTATGCACTTTTGAGTGCCAGGCACTCTTCTGGGAATACAGTATTGAACAAAACCAACATGAACTCTTTTCACATGGAGCTTATATTCTAGTGGGGAAAAATAGACAACAAACAAACGTACAAAAACCAAATAAATAAGCAAACTGTTATCAGCAAGTGAGAATTTCTATAATGAAAATGACATGTTCTAGAGACTGATTGGGGGCTACTCCTTAGGTGGCGTTCATTTAAGATCCCTCTGAGGAAGCGACCACCAAACCGATACCTGATTGATGAGAAGGAGCCAGCCATGCAAAGATCTGAAAAGATCTTTAGGCGTAGCAAATAGCAAATGCAAAGGCCCTGAGGCTGGTACTCGGTTGGTGTGTTTAAAGAACAGCAGGTGTGTGTGTGGCTGGAACTGGCTGAAACTAACGAGAAAGTGACAGGACATACAGTTGGAAAAGTAGGCAGAGGCCAGGTAATGTAAGACCTTATAGGTTAGGGTAGAGAGTTTTAATTTTATTCTAAATGCAGTGGAAAATTTTGGAGAATTTTGAGCAGGGGAATGATATCTAATCTACATTTTAAAAGCTCTTTTATAGGAAATTCATGGTTAGGAGGTGATTATGGTAGTCCAGGATGGAAATGATGGTGACTTGTCTAAGTGATGGTAGTAGCTGGTAGCAGTGGAGACAGAAATAAAGGAAGGATTTGCAATATATTTTGGAGGTAAAGTTGACAAGACTGGGATTAAATGTGGGTAGTCAAGGAAAGAGTGGATTCCATGTCTTGGAGAATTTTTGGCTTAAGCATCGATCTATGTAGAGGGCAGTGCAATTTGCCAAAATAGGGAGGAGTAAGTTTGAAGATGGGATTGGAAATTCACGTTCGTTTTTGAGAATGTTACATTTGAGATCCCTGTTAGACTTCCAAGTGGAGATGGCAAGAGGATATGTGATCCTGGACTTCATGAAAGAGGTCAGGTATAGAAATACAAATGGGAGTCATCAGCTCTTAGATGTATTTAAAGCCATGAGAATGGATGAAATTTTACCTAGTGTATGAGGGTAGATGGAGAAAAGGAGGTCCCTGTATTGATGCCAGGGGAAATAGTATTTGAACCTGATTAGAGGAGGAACAGCCAGAAACAACTCTAAGAAAGTAGCCAGTGAGATAGAGTAAAAACCAGAAGCGTGAGATGTAACAGAAACCAAAAGAAGAAAGCGTTTGAAGAAAGGAGTGATGAATTGTGTCAAACATTGCTGAGAGCTGGAGGAAGATGAGGAAAGGAGAGGATGTTCAATTTGGAGACAAGTTGGGATTTGTTGAGAAACAGTAGGTGGGAAAGTGGAGACGGAGACCATGGACACCTGATTCAGGATTTTTTTGCTATAAAAGGAAGTAGAAAAATGGGACAGTGGGTGGAGGTGATATGAAATCAATGTTTTATTTTAATGGATGATATTAAGGCAGGTTTATTTACTGATGGAAATGAGTCAACAGACAGATAAAAATTTATGATGTAGCAGAAGGAAGAGAGAATTGAGTGGAGTTCTTGAAAAGGCAAGAAAAGATGGGATCTGGGAAGCAACTGCAAGTGCTGGTTTTGACAGGAACAGGGACAGTTCTTCCAGTGTCACAGGAGAAAGGTGTAAGGGTTATTGTCTTGTGAGGTTTACTGCCGAGTTTAAAAGAGGAAACTGAGGCCTGCATGAGAACAATTAGACGCCAATTTATTTGGCTCCCGGGCAAGGTTCTGTGGTCCCAGGGAAAGAGGCCAGAGAAGTCACCCCGACTCCTCTCAGGCGTGGGGGTTTTTATAGGGAGGGAAGGCGTGCTGATTGGCTGTGGAGAAACAGGACATGGGCGTGGCAAGCTGCTATTGGTAGGTAGGCGGGATTTCCAGTGAGCGGGCTAGGTGCTGAGTGCAGAGCTTAGTGTTGAGTGCAGAGGGGATTTCCAAGGCAGAGCTAGATGGTGGGCATATCCTGGTGATGTAATTTTCAGGCCAGGAGAGGGATGGGCATGTCCAAGCTCCTGGCGAGGCAACCAGCCTTACAAAAGGTAGACAGTGTGCGTACAGGTGTGGAAAGGTTAGCACATTTGGTGGTAGGAAGAAGGGAGAATGCCTGTCTGAATTTTTTCTTTCTTCTTCTGTGACATAGTTGAGTTTATCTAAACAAAATCTATGCCTACCATTATATATAAAGAAAGCATGCTAGGTAGTCTCCAGATAGTCTACCTAAGATGTTGTTTCAATATCCATTTCTCTCTAACAAACTACAGTTGATCCTTGAGCAACATGGGGTTAGGGACATGGACATTCTCTCTGCCTATGCAGTTGAAAATCCACACATAACTTTTGACTCCCCCAAAACTTAGCAAGTTAATAGTCTACTGTTGACTGAGAAGACTCACTGATAACATAAACAGCCAATTAACACACGTGTATGTTATATGTGTTATATACTGTATTCTTACAATAAAGTACACTAAAGAAAAAAGTGTAATTAAGAAAATTATAAGAGGCCGGGCACGGTGGCTCAAGCCTGTAATCCCAGCACTTTGGGAGGCCGAGGCAGGTGGATCACAAGGTCAAGAGATCGAGACCATCCTGGTCGACATGGTGAAACCCCATCTCTACTAAAAATACAAATAATTAGCTGGGCATGGTGGCGCATGCCTGTAATTCCAGCTACTCAGGAGGCTGAGGCAGGAGAATTGCCTGAACCCAGGAGGTGGAGGTTGCGGTGAGCCAAGATCATGCCATTGCACTCCAGCCTGGGTAATAAGAGCGAAACTCCGTCTCAAAAAAAAAAAAAAAAGAAAGAAAATTATAAGAAAGAAAATATGTATTTACCATCCATTGAGTGGAAGTGGGTCACCATAAAGGTCTTCATTCTCATGGTCTTCACGTTGCATAGGCTGAGGAGGAGAAGGAGGAAGAGGAAGGGTGGGTCTTGCTATCTCAGGGGTGGCAGAGGTGGAAGAGGTGGAGGAGGTAGAAGGTGAGGCAGGAGAGGCAAATGCATACAGTGAAACTTTTACTGGAAAAAATCTGTGTATATGCGGTCTCATGCAATTCAAACTTGTGTTATTCAAGGGTCAACCATACTTCCAAACTTAATGGCTTAAAACAACAACTTACTATTTCTCACTTTTTGGTAGATTGACCAGGTGGTCCTTCTGCTTCACAAGGGTTGGCTGGGGTGCTGAGAATGGTGAAATGTTCAGAATGGCCTCACTCTTATGGCTGGCAGTTGCTGTTGGCTGCCAGCTAGAAGCTCAGCCCGGTTCCCAGCCAGAGGCCTTGGTTTTCCTCCATGTGAGCCTTTTCATACAGATGGTTGGGTTTCCTCACCCCATGGCAGTCTCAGGGGAGAAGGACTTCCTACTTGTTGGTCAGCTGGATTCTTTGGGAGAGATTCAGTATTAGGTCAGTTTCAGCTTTGGGGACCACACTGTATAATTTATCTACTTGTACAATATATAATCGAGAAACCATATCCGTATTTTGACTTGCTAATTAAAATTGTCTGATAAGAATTCTTAACAACAACAGCTGTGATTTTTATCAGACCTAGAAAATAAGTAAATCTTCATTTCCCCTTTGGTGACTTGAATTTCTTTTCCCAGGTAGAAAACTGCCACCTACCACCAAGACTCCTCTTATTTTTCTGTGCACATGACAGATTCATTCTGGGTGCAAATTTTAAAAGTCCCACCCTCCCTACACACACACACACACACACACACACACACACACACACACACGTATTAGTTACAGCATTTTTCTGATGCACTGTCAAGTACCACTGAAAAGGGAGAATTGACTCCATTATCAGACACATGAAAAAAAAGAGCTCTTGCTTCCGACCCCATGGATATAAACACAGTCAATGTGAAATTATACTTGAAGCTTTGTGTTCCTGAGATAATGAGAAAAGGAAACCTGAAAAAGTGGCAGATTCATGAGTAAGAAATGGTGATGTCCAAAATATGGAAGAGAGCTAACTGACAAATCCCCAAATCATGTAGCTTCTGGGAAAAGCCACTTGGCCCATGCAGATATCCCTATAGCTTTTCATTGCAAAAAAAAAAAAAAAAAAAAAAAAAGTTGGAACATAAGCATTATAATTCATTATAAAGTGAATTCTGATTTCCCCTGAAGTTACATCACAAGAAATGCAAACAAAAAATACCTGAAATTGAATACAAACTTCCATGAGAAAACTGTATTTTTGGTGAGGAAGTGGTAGGGAGGGGAACTAGTCCATGAGATACTGTAAGCTTGTATCACCCTGGCACCCTTATGTCTGTTAGAAATGGAATTTATGGTTAAGCTGAAAAATCTTATCTTTGCCACAGCTTCTGTATCTTACAGTATTTTCCCTACTTTTGCCACCACCTCCCCTTTCCAGACTGTGGGGATTTCTTTTTATATTTGAGGGTCTTTCAAAACTGAAGGGTTCTTTCATATCTGAGGGCTGGCCAATAAATGTTCTACAGTGTTAGAAATCTTCTGTGTTTTCACTGTTCAATACAGTAGCCATTAGTTATATATGATGACTAAATGCTTGAGAAGTGACTAGTGCAAAAGAGAAACATCATTTAAAATTTAAAATTTTATAGTTAGTTTTAATTATTTACAACTAAAATGTAGATAGCCACATGTAGTTAGTAATGACCACATTGGACAGCAAAGCCTAATGTCTCACTTGTAGCTCATGGAATTCTGCTCCTCCTTTTCTCTAGATGATGAAAAACCTGAGCTGATAAACAATGTCCACAAGTGTATTGTAATATTGCAGCTCAGATTTTTTATTAATGTAATTACTACAAATAAATACTATATGATAGTGCTTAGTAGTGTACTATATGATAGTAAATATCATACAGTGTTTATTTGTAGTAATTTATGTTTTGTTTTGAGAAGGGGTCTTATTCTGTCACCCGGGTTGGAGTGCTTTGGTGTGATCTCAGCTCACGATAACCTCTGCCTCCCTAGAAGTTTGTATTCAATTTCAGGTTCAAGCAATTCTCCTGCCTCAGCCTCCTGAGTAGCTGGGATTACAGGTGCGCACCACCACGCCCAGCTAATTTTTGTGTTTTTAGTAGAGACAGGGTTTCACCATGTTGGTCAGGCTGGTCTTGAACTCCTGACCTGTTGATCCGCCTGCCTCGGCCTCCCGAAGTGCTGGGATTACAGGCGTGAGTCACTGCGCCTGGCCTGTAGTAATTTGATTAATGTTGTTTCTGTCCCTCACTGGATCACAGGCTTCTTAGGAGCAAGAGCTTTGTCTGTTTTTTCTCATTTTTATATTATGCCCAGCACCTAGTACAGCACCTGGAACATAGTAGGTGCTCAATAGAGATATGAATAAATGAATGGATTGAAGAGTATACAAACACCTTTGATATAAATGAGAAATGAGGACTCCACTATCTACTCTGTGTGTGTGTGTGTGTGTGTGCGCGTGTGTGAGAGGAGAGAGAGAGAGGAGAGAGAGAGAGAGAGAGAGAGAGACAGAGAATGAGAGAGAGAGATTGATTCTAGAGAAGAATCTAAACATATGGAGAGGAGACAAAGACAGGTTATTAAAGAGAAATATAATTGATTGCATAATCCTTCAGAATCAGAAAGTTGGCTTTATTAATAGTAAGACTCTTAAGCATTTCCTGCATGCCAGAGTACCCTAAGAGTATCGCATGTAATCCTCATACAATAATCCTGTAGAATAAGTGCTATTATTATCATTCCCATTCCACAGATGATATGGAGGATGACAGGAGTAATTTGATGGGGGTCACACAGCTAGTAAGTAGTAGAACATGCATTTAAACCCAGGCAGTTTGGGTTCGGAGCCTACCTTCTTAACCAGAATGCTGTATTGCCTTCTGTTTGATTATGTCCATACAGTGACAGAAGCTTAGTGACCTCAAATGTCTGCGTCAGGTCTTTGTCCAAATTTAAGCTTCAGTAAGCCAGTGTCTCCTGGAGGTTTGGGCCTCTTTCCAGTGGTGCATGTGGAGGGGAGGTGGGAATAGTAGTACTAAGGATAATGGAATATGAAAATCTGTACAGGATACTTTTTTCTCAAGGAGTCAAACAAATATTTTTATATCTAGGATTTTTTGCCTTCTAATAATGAAGGGAAAATAAAAGCCTTCTCCGGAATAAAACAAAATGCAAAATAATATCTCCCTTTTCTCAATCTCTGGTCTAGTAAGAGAGATGAATGAAAGTTAACTGTTATCTTCATGTGGGTGAGAGTTTTACTTCACTGTCCCTCTCCCCTTCCCTACTCTCTATCATAAATTTAGTCCTCCATAAAAAGTACAAGGTTGGCATTCCTATTTAGGTGCTACTTTAATTGTTTCATGTAAGAATAGCTTATCTTCCTGCACTAGCTATACTGTTTGTCCCCCAGCTCCCACCCATCAGATTCACTCTCTGCCCTTCCCTGTCCTGCCTAGAATTGACCTCTGTGGGGTCCCTTATCCTCGGCTTCTGACTGTGGTTCATTCAGCAGAAGCTTGGCATGGCGGTAGGAGGAAGAGCAGAAAGGAAAGATTGGAGTGTTTCTTCCCCCTTCTTTCTCCCTACTTTGGTGCCACATTCTCGCAGGAGCTGCCTGACGGTCCCTTGGTATGACTCCAGCACCTACTGGGATCTGGTGACACTCCTTCTTCACCTTGCTCTTGTCGAGGGAAGGGAATGTTTTACCGCTCTTGCTAGCCCGTGGCTGTCTCTACTGAGTCTTGTTTCCCTTAACTTGGCCTACATCTTTGTAGATAGTCCCTTTAATAAGTTATTTTCAGTAAATTGTTTTGAATAGAATACCATTTCCTGCTTGGGACCCTACCTGATATATTTTGCCGCTAGTGGTTTTCAATTTTCTTAACGGCTGAAAGAGGTTCGTACTTCCAAATAGATGTAAGATTAAATGGGCCTCGGGTAAATTGTTCCACAAACTGGATTATAAGATTGTGTTGCTTTGTTTCCCATATTGTTCAGGGGAGAGATACTCTGAATGTAGCAGACATGTGTGCCCTGTTACATGTATCACAGATAGCTCATCTGGCTTTTTTTTTTTAAAATCTTGAATGAAATAAACTCAAGCTTTTCATTCCCTTTACCAAGAGACTGTGATCAGCGAGCAACCTTGTGATTACTAAACTGCTTTCCTAGGTATAGTAGTCCAGAGAAAGGGGTAACTTGGAGGATGGACACCAACAGTTCAGATCCTGGAAAAGTAGAATCCTCTTTTATATTGATCAAATGGATTTTTTTAAAGAAAAAAAAAAAGCAGAATACAGTGTCTCATCTTCCCCTTCCACATGTATACCACCTTTTTCCTTTCCAGCTTGCATTCCTCTTTTCTCTGTGTGTGTGATTTTTTTCTTTTTTGGTCTTTGTTTTTGCTTATGGCTTCAGCCCTGTGTTAAAATGAAGATTCCATTACTCAGCTCTATAAACTCATCTGTATCCATTCTTCTATACTGTGTCCATAGTCTGTCTTCCTTCCTGTTTTGACAAAAGAATAATTTTTCCTGTCAAAGACCAGTCCCTCTCTTTGTGCTTTTGTGCTCATCTCTCTTGTTTTCTCAAGGATTTCCATTCCTCACTTACTATCCATTTCCTCCCACCACAGTTTCTTCCTTCTTGCAGCCTTCCCATTGCCATAGGAGCATGCTCTGACATCTTCTATTTTAGTAAAAACCCTTCCTTGACTCCATATCCCCCTCCAGCTAGTGCTCATTTCTCTGTTCCTCTGCACAGCAAAACTTTTTGAAACAGTTGTTTATAATGGCTGGCACCACTTCCTTACCTTTCATTGACTCCATTCTGGCTTCCCTCCAGGAAGCCATCACTCCACTGAAGCAGCTTTAGTCAAGGTCATTGGTGACCTCCATGTTGCTGAATTCTACTGCCACTTCTCATTTTACTCAGCCTCTTATAAACATTGGACACAGCTGACCAGTCCCTTTTAAAAATGTTTTCCTCTCTTGGCTTTTGCAGCACCATTCTCCCAGTTTTCTTTCCTGTCTTCTCCTCTTCTATTCAACCTCTAAACATTGGGTTGCTGAGCACTTGAAATGTGACCAGTGAGAAATGAGATATGCCTTAAAGCATAACACTCACTCTGGATTTCAAAGACTTAATATTTAAAAAATGAATATAAAATGTCTCATGAATAATTTTTTATGTGGATACATGTTGAAATAATATTTTAGATATATTGAGTTATAAAAATTAATCTGTTTCTTTTTACTTTTTAATATGGCTACTAGAAAATGTAAAATTACACACGTAGCTCATATGTGTGGCTCGCACATTTCTAGTGGACAGTGCTGTTCTAGACCCTCTTTTCTATCACCCTTCTCATTTTATTATCTTATCTAGTTCTATGGTTTTAAATACCAACTATATGTTGACTCCCAAATGTAGACCTCTAACTCTAACCTCTTATTTGAAGCTGAGACTTACCTACCCACTTGTATTTGAATTTCCACTTGGATATCTAACAGGTGTCTCAGTATTAATATGTCAAAAATGGAATTTTCTATTTCTTCTAGCCCTATTGTGTTACTTACTGAATTTCTCATCTCAACCAATGGTGCCATTCTCTGTCCAAGCCAAAACTTGAGTCATCTGTGATTACTCTATTTTCCTTGCCCACGTCATCCAATCTAGCAAGTCTTGCTGGTTCCATCTTCAAATTATATCTTAAATTCCACCCATTTTTCTTTATCTATATGGCTGCTACACAAGTTGAAGCCACTGTCATCTCTCCTAGACTACTGCAACAACTTCTAACTGGTCTTGTTGATTCTACTCTTGTACCATGACAGTCTCTGCCCTGTACCTCAGAGTGATCTCTTTTAATTATAAATTACATGACGTCTACTTCAACTGTCCAGTGACTTCCCATTATGCTTAGAAAATAATTCAAACTTACTTTAGTTTGCAAGACTCAGCATGAATCTGGTCACTACTTATCTCCCTAACCTCATCCCATACCATGCTTCTTCCTTGTTAAAACAATCTCTGACCCCACTGGCCTTCCTTCCCCACTTTGATCATGTCAAGCTTATTATTTCCTCAGGCTTTTTGTGTGGGATTCTTCCCTCTGCTTCAAATACTCTGCTCCCAGAAAAATGACTCCTCTTCATTTTTCATGTCTCAGCTCAAATTCTGTCTTTGTTGAGAAACCATGCCTGTAAGCAGTGTCCTGTCCTTGTCATTTATTTATTTATTTTTTTTATGAGTCTCACTCTGTCACCCAGGCTGGAGTACAGGGGCCTGATCTCAGCTCACTGCAACCTCTGCCTCCTGGATTCAAGCGATTCTCCTGCCTCAGCCTCCCGAGTAGCTGTGACTACAGGCGCCCACCACCATGCCTGACAATTTTTTTTTTTTTTTGCATTTTTAGTAGAGACAGGGTTTTACCACATTGGCCAGGCTGGTCTCAAACTCTTGATCTTAGGTGATCTACCCACCTCAGCCTCCCAGAGTGCTGGGATTATAGGCATGAGCCACCTCGCCTGGCCTGTTCCTGTCACTCTTTACTTCTCCCTGTTTTCTTTCTCTCACTGGTGTTTTTTGTTGTTGTTTATTTGTTTCCCTTTAGTGTCTGTCTCCCTTTACGAGTGTAAGCTGTTCAAGGGCAGGGACCTTATGTGTGTCTTATTTGCCTCTACGTTCTTAGCATCTGATAGAAAACTTGGTCCCGAGTAGGTGCTAACCTATCATTTTTGAATGGTAAGTTCTATAATAAGTATTAATCAAACAGATGTTTTAAAATAAGAATGAAATAAAAATATTATTGGAATGAATAAGTTCATTTTGAAATGAATAATATGGGATGCTTTAGAAATGAAGGCATAACTTAAGGAGTTATGCATTAGGCTGTAACAGATGTTAATCCTTTAGTTTGACTGAGTTTGTCCTATCAGCAAATATTGAGGGCCTAGCATTTACAAAACACACCATCTCTGCCCTTAGAATTGGGAGAGCCAAGAGAGCATTGGGACACTGAGCCTCTGAGAGACAAAGGGGAAGGATGACATTAAAGGAGAAGTGGGGTGTGTGTGTGTGTGCGTGTCTGTGTGTGCGTGTGTGTGTGTGTGTGTGTGTAAAAGAATCAAGGACAGGTGCCACCTCAACAGATAACAGCTCACCTGACTCACTCCAATTTTGCCTAGATTTTAGCTCTAGCAGAAACCATGACTATTATTTCTTTAGCATCTGGGGCAGTGCTGCACATAGTAGATTTTCAATAAATGCTTTTTGGTAGAATGAATAAATACATTTGTGAATTGTAACAAAAACTCAGGGAAAGTAAAGTCTTAAAATTACTGACCTCAGATGATATTGGAAGTGTCTAGAAACCACATGAAAAAGAATGCATATGAACTAAAAACTATAAAGTAGAAACAGATGAATTGGACACTCAGAGGTACACTAGCATGAGCATTTGGGACTAAGAGAATAACTCCTTTTTCTTGTTCTGCTTCACGCCCCCAGAGTTCCTGTTGACTTCAGGAGAGGATTCCAAAAACACAAATCAGGAAAACAGGGGGGGAAATCTTTGAAAGTTAAACAGAAAAACCATCCATCTTGAGGACATCTTATTTTTTCCCAATCCAAGTTAGATTTGCTATGACATGTAAAAGAAAATGAATGATGGTATTGATCACGAATGTATCATCCGGTTGTGATAATACTGGACAGATATAGCTGTGTCCAAACTATTCTTCTGCTACGGTCCATTTTAGGGAGCTTCTGGATTTTAATCTAAAAGTGATATCTGGAAAAGAGATAATAATTTGTGCTCACATAGCACTCTTCATCCAAAGGTCTCAAAGTACTTTACAAAGAAATAATTATTATTATCCCAGATGGAACAACTCAGACAGAGGGGCTGCTACCCTTTTCAGCAAATTGGGGAGTGGAAGCCCCTTCACTACAAATGCAGCCATAGGCTATAAATTATTGAATCCTGGCCTCTCTTGATTGGGAGCTGGAACTACCAATAAGGAGCCCCTTTTTTAAAAAAATAAAGCAGAACATCAAGCTCCAGTCTTAAGAATTTCAGCATGTGTTCAAAATATATGAAAGTGAATGCTTTTGAAACTGATTAATCGTGAGCAAAGTATGGCTACTTAAAATAAGAAAAGTGGCTATTACAGTCAAACTAATAATGGCTAGCATGCTGAACATTGTTTTAAGTGGGTTTTATATATATTATTTTATTTAAGACTCACAACAATTTTAATGAGGTAGGAACATATAGCATTTTACTCATTTTACAGTTGAGGAAACTGAGACAGAGAACTTAAGTAGTTAGGCCAAAATGTCAGTCAAGCAAACTGGCAGAGCTGGAACTCAGACGTAGGCAGTTTGATTCCAGAGCCATCACTCTTAGCAAATTACTCTGTGCCAGCTACTGTGTGAAACATTTTACATAAATTATCTCACTTAATCCTTACACAATTCCTAAGAAGTAGATATTTTATTGGGGACCCCTTCCAGTAAAGGAAAGCAGAGAAATTAGAGACCTCTTAGATGATAATGAAAGTGACATTAAGAGACTGCCTTTTACCCAGAGAGCTCTGACAGTGCTGTGCATGACAAAGTGCTTTGGCAATGGGCAAGCTTGGATTAGAGTCCCAACTGTGTCTGTCATTTGGGCAAGTTATTAAACCTCTGTAAATTTTCAATTTTTAAAATGCAAAATAGTTAAGGCACAGAAATTAAAAGGCTTAAAAAGGTGAAGTGACTTGTCCAAGCTCATGTTTCAGTAGAGGTGGAGCCAGGATTTTGGAAAAGTAGACAAAAGAGCACTGGGCAAGGGGTCAGGGAATGAGGGCTGTTCCTGCTGCCCACTAAGCTGTGTGACCTTGAGCAAATCAAATACTCTCCAAGGTCTCTATGCTTTCCTCTGTAAAAGAGGGACATCAGGCTCCATTGATACTGAAGTCTTTCCCAGGGCTAACATTCTGATTCTCAAAATCTGTTTTCTATTTAGTCCCTTGTTTGAAAATCCTTGGAGGAAAAGAAATTAACCACACAGAACCTGAAAGTGACTCTGGAAGCCAAATTTAGAAAACAGATCTCAAAAGGAGAAAAAAGAAGTTTACAAAATTTCTTTATTTAGAAAGCGAGACTGCCCTGGAAAGTGTTTGGCTTGATTTGTGAGACTCAGTGACCAGATAAAGGCCATACAGATCTCCTTGACTAGCCAGTTCTCCTGGCTGCAGTAAGTCATATAACCTGGTTCAGTGGCCCTTTCTGGCCTGCTATACTGGCTAAAGCTGGAAGAAGCCCATCCTCTGTGGGAGGGATCTGAGAAAAGAAGCCAAGCTTTTCATGTGGGTGTTCTATCTTGAATTCAGAATGTCTATACCATTCTGTCTACTTCTGTTTTTGTTCTTAGTGATTATTATATAGTGACACAGCCCACTGCTACCATGAACCAGTTTTTTTTCACAACCTTGTGGTAAGCCATGGTATAGTGAACAGGTCTGGCTTCCATTTCTCCATGCGGTTCTATTCAAAAGTGTGAGCTTGAGTTTGTGATAAATCTTGGCAAAAAAGATATCCACAGCTTTGTGATCTTGGGAAAGTCACTTAAATTCTCTGTGTGTCGATTTTCCTCATCTTTTTGTAAAATGATGCTTATCCCACGTGCTCTTCAGTGTTGTGAATTTCAAATAGTGTATATGTGGAAGTAGTCTGAGGAAATTAGAGACCTCTTAGATGACAATGAAAGTGATGCTGACTGGGCGCTGTGGCTCAAATATGTAATCCCAGTACTTTGGGAGGCCGAGGCAGGTGGATCACTTGAGGTCAGGAGTTCGAGACCAGCCTGGCCAACATGGTGGAACCCCGTCTCTACTAAAAATACAAAAATTAGCTGGGCGTGGTGGCTAGCACCTGTAGTCTGAGCTACTTGAGAGACTGAGGCAGGAGAATTACTTGAACCTGGGAAGCAGAGGTTGCAGTGAGCTGAGATAGCACAACTGCACTCCAGCCTGGGTGAAGAAGCAAGACTCCATCTCAAAAAAAAAAGTGGTGCTACGAGACTGCCTCTTACGCAGAGAGCTCTGATGGTGCTGTGCATGAGGAAGTGCTTTGGCAATGAGAAAGCTTGGATTACAGTCCCAACTGTGTCTGTCATTTGGGCAAGTTATTAAACAACTATAAATTTTCAGTTTCTAAAATTCAAACTAGATAAGACGCAGAAATAATAAACACAAGGCTTCCAACAACAAGCCACTGATAGACAATCACTATTATTATTTTTATTATCAGTTATTGAATTGCAGTGCACAGTTAGCAGGTTTGGAATACTAGGTCTTATTTTTTAAGTCATACGTACTAATTCACTGTGAACTTCAGGAAAAAGCCAGTATAAATTTGAGCTGTGCTTCTAGGAAACCAAATACCCTAAATGGCTAGGACCAATTTCAGAAAGCTTATCCTCATATACATCACACCTTGAGGAAATCTGGACAGGTACTTTTCTTCCCTTTATCTGTTTGATTTTTTTCCCCCATTTTTGTAGAGAACAGGATCTCGCTCTATTGTCCAGGCAGGTCTTGAATTCTTGGGCTCAAGCTATTCTCCCACCTTTGTCTCCCTAAGAGCTGGGATTTCAGGTGTAAGCCACCGTGCCTGGCCCTTTCTTCCCCTTAGAAAACTCTGACTAACCCCCAACTTTCTGTGGCTACAGGAATTCTGGTAATCTGTTGGGATCTCAAAATTCATCTCAGCATTCTAAGTTTATTTGTACATGATAGAGTTATAGCAAAATAAGTCACAGTGCTTTTTAGCATAAAAATCTCATTTTAAGATAAAGAGAGTTTTGCCCCATGTAATAGTAGATCCTATTACATAGAATATTCTCTCTATATATAGGATTCAGTATAATAGTAGTTCTACTTTAAGTAGGCTTTGATTGAGAAAAACACATGATAAAAATTCAGCAACATTAACAAAGGTCCCCTCTTAAAAATGTTTTATGAATAGATAGTACATGAACTTGATATAAAGCTCACAAGGTACAAAAGGGAATACCATGAAAGTATCCTTCTTTCACTTCATCCCTCATTCACACACTGCCTTTCTTCAGAGACGCCTATTATTTCATTTCTGCTGTATCTTTTCAAAAATAACTCTGGACTACAAACATTTACATATTTTCCCTTTAAAAAAGACAAAATGGTAGCTTCTTACCACTCTTCTTCACTTTGATTTTTTTTTCACTTAATATCTTGTTATACTTTTATTTTAACATGGATATGTTTTTGTTTTTTTAAAGGCAGGGGGCAGGTATGGTGGTTCACACCTGAAATCCCAGCACTTTGGGAGGCCAAGGCAGGAGGATCACTTGATCCCAGGAGTTTGAGACCAGTCTGGGCAACATAGTGAGACCCTATCTCTACCAAAAAAACAAAACAAAACAAAACTAGCTGGATGTGGTGGCAGGTGCCCATAGTCCCCGATACTCAAGAGGATCGCTTGAACCCAGGAGGTTGAGGGTGCACTGGGGTCCGTTACAGCCACACTGCACTCCAGCCTGGGCAACAGAGCCAGACCCTGTCTCAAAAGAAAAGGAGATGCCGGGCTTGGTGGCTCACGCCTGTAATCCAAGCACTTTGGGAGGCCGAGGCGGGCAGATCACTTGAGGTCAAGAGTTTGAGACCACTCTGTCCAACATGGCAAAACCCTGTCTCCACAAAAAATATGAAAATTAGCTGGGCGTGGTGGTGCATGCCTGTAGTTCCAGCTACTTGGGAGGCTTAGGCAGGAGAATCGCTTGAACCCAGGAGGCGGAGGTCACAATGAGCCAACGTCACACCACTGCACTCAAGCCTGGGTGACAGTGATTGACTCCCTCTCAAAAAAAAAAAAAATACGTAAGAGACAGGAAAATCATATATTTATTCTTCATGACATGTACTATTGAAAAATTATATTGCTTTTTTTTTTTTTTTTTGAGATAGTGCTCTGTTGCCCAGGTTGGAGTGCAGTGTCACGAAGCTCACTACAACCTCTGCCTCCTGGATTCAGCAATTCTCCTGCCTCAGCCTCCCAAGTAGCTGGGATTACAGGTGTGTGCCACCATGACTGGCTATTTTTTTTTTTTTTTTTGGTAGTAAAGATGGTGTTTCAGTATGTTGGCAGGGTAGTCTTGAACTCCTGACCTCAAGTGATCCACCCTCCTCAGCCTCCCAAAGTGCTGGGATTACAGGCATGAGCCACCTTGTCTAGCTGCATTTTTTAATATGCAGAAAATCATAGTGAATATTTTTAATATACAGAAGATAAAGACCACTTAGAGATTCTCAGCTCTTAGATTGGGAACCACCAGTATAAGTAAAATATTAATAATATTCAAGTTAATTTTGGCCCTTACTGTGCACCAGACATTGTTCTAAGCACTTTACACATTATCTCACATAATCCACATCCTCCTCATCCTTCTAGTCTCAGTTTAAATGCTATCTCCTCAGAGACCATCTCAGCATCTGATGGGAGATGCAGACCCGTTAAGCGGCTGCTTGAAATACAGTATGGGCCAGTATCCCAATAGTAATACTATGTGTGAGGCTCATGGCAACACAGAGGAGGAAGGGATTAATTCCATATTCCATCATGTATGTGTATGTTGGTGGGAGTAGAGGTGAATATTTAGGAAGGGGGAATGGAACGAGGTATAATGCTGAGCTGGGCCATGGGAAAAGAATAGTTTTGCAAGTGGACAAGGTGGAGTTGAGGCTTTCTGGATACAAGCGACATCATGTGCAGAAGCACACTGAGAAACAGCATGAGGTGCTAAGGATTGCTAGGGTAGGGGGTTGGCTCTCAGGATATGAAGCTGGCTAGGCAAAGAGAGCCCATGAAGAGCCTTGCTGAGGAGTTTGGACTTTACTTCTGAAAGCAGTAGTATGGCCAAATTATATTTTATTTTTAGAAAGATCACTCTGGCATTATTAAGACTGGAGGTAGGTGATGAGGTGAAAGGAGTGAAGACCAGTTAGGAGGCTTCGAAGTTGTTCAGGTGAGAGATGATGGGGACTTGGACTGAAGGTATTTGCAGCGAGTTGGAGAGGAAGTAGATAAATTGGAGATTATTTTAAAAGGTAGAGCCAAAGGCCTAGGTGATTAATTGGATGAGGAAGAATAAAAGATGAGATGAAGGGACTTATTGTAATGGATTGATATAGTATAAAAGAATAAAACAGTGGCATTAATAATTATAGGGAATTTGGAGTGAAGTGGAAGAAATAATGATGTTGGCTTTGGTTATATTGAGTTTAAGATGTCTCTTAGACAGCCAGGAGGAAAGGTGTAGCTCTCTCCTTCCTTTCCAGAATAGCAGTCCTAGCCTAAGTCAGTCATCCTTGGACCAGTTTCCTGTGAGGCCCAGTCAGGTATAAAATTCCCCAAGATCTCACTGGCATTTCTGAGCTCCACATCCTTCAAGGTTAAAAGCTGGATGTTGAAAACTCCCTGGACCCTCATTGATATGCAAATGAACTATGGACTTACGTGTGTGTGTGTGTGTGTGTGTGTGTGTGTGTTTTAAATCAGATGCTGGCTCCAGTGCAGCAAACTCTTCTGCCTCTTGCGAGCAACAACCCTGAAAAAAGAAAACCTTTTTTTATGAAGCAGCCTCTGCCCTGACAGGTTCTGGCTCTCTATTGGCTCCCAAGAAGCTCCTCCACCTCTCTTAGCAGATTTTTAAAAGATAAGGTTGTACAGTGCTCAGCCAGATCCCCACGTGGCTGCTGAAGAATGCCCAGAGTGTTGGGGACTCGACCCTTTCTCAACCACCACCTCTGCTTCGGTGTCCTCAACGCTGAGACAAGACACCTTGTAGCCCAACTCTTTCCAAAATGACGGGGCTGGGATCCTCCCCGACAAGTCGAATATCCAGCGCTCACCAGGCGGTGGCAGGACCGAGCACGTGGTATCGTTTAGGGGCTGGGCTCCAGGGTCCTCCTAGGAAAGAGGACAGCCCAGGAGGCGAGAGGCTGGCTGGCCACCCTGGCCATGGCAACCTCTCTGGCTCCTACAGCTGATGGCCAAAGGCAGGGGGCACGCCCTGAGTCCCATTCACACGTTCATAGGATGGTGCCAGGAGCCCGTTATCTCTTCTCCGCCTTCTCCTCACGCACCACCCCCACTGTCATGCCGATAAATCCCGAGAGCAAAGGGTGGCACGATTCCTCCCGCGCCCCTGCGGGCTGAAGGCAGGCATTAAAGCAGTGCAGTCCCAAGCTTCCCCTGCAGAAGCCGCGCTCCCCACTCGGTCCGGGGGCAGAGGGGGCGCGAGAGAGCAAGTGGGCGGGCGTCCCATCCTCCGCATCCTCCTCCAGGTCCTGGCGCACAGGGTGGGAGCGCTGCGCTGCGCCGCGCCGCGCTGCGCGTCGCGGCCCGCTTGCCGCCTGCCCCCTGCCCTAGCTGGGCCACCTCCCCGGGCTGCCGGTGGAGGGCTAAGAGGCGCTAACGTTACGCTGTTTCCGGTTTTCCAGCGGGCTCTGTTTCCCCTCCCAAGGCGGCGGCGGCTGAGCGGCGGAGCCCCCCAAATGGCCTGGCCAGATGCGGCAGGTTTGCTGCTCAGCGCTGCCGCCGCCGCCACTGGAGAAGGCTCGGTGCAGCAGCTACAGCGACAGCAGCAGCAGCAGCGAGAGGAGCAGCAGCAGCAGCGAGAGCGGCAGCAGCAGCAGGAGCAGCAGCAACAACAGCATCTCCCGTCCCGCTGCGCCCCTAGAGCCGCGGCCGCAGCAACAGCCGCAGCCCCGCAGCCCCGCAGCCCGGAGAGCCGCCGCCCGTTCGCGAGCCGCAGCCGCCGGCGGCATGAGGCGCGACCCGGCCCCCGGCTTCTCCATGCTCCTCTTCGGTGTGTCGCTCGCCTGCTACTCGCCCAGCCTCAAGTCGGTGCAGGACCAGGCGTACAAGACACCCGTGGTGGTGGAGGGCAAGGTACAGGGGCTAGCCCCAGCCGGCGGCTCCAGCTCCAACAGCACCCGAGAGCCGCCCGCCTCGGGTCGGGTGGCGCTGGTGAAGGTGCTGGACAAGTGGCCGCTCCGGAGCGGGGGGCTGCAGCGCGAGCAGGTGATCAGCGTGGGCTCTTGTGCGCCGCTCGAAAGGAACCAGCGCTACATCTTTTTCCTGGAGCCCACGGAACAGCCCTTAGTCTTTAAGACGGCCTTTGCCCCCCTCGACACCAACGGCAAAAATCTCAAGAAAGAGGTGGGCAAGATCCTGTGCACTGATTGCGGTGAGTCGCCCCCTCCCTCTGCTGGAGAAAGGGGGGAGGGGCGAGGTGGTGGAGAATGGGGGTGGGGCGGGGAGGTGCTGCAGGTGCCTGGGCCTGGTAGCGTCCGGGCTCTGGGGGGTGGGGCCGCCCCTGGGCAGGGCGCCTGGCACGGGTGGGTGAGGGGGTTGGGGTTGGGGAGAAGGAGGATCAGGCTCAAAGTGTGCCAGGGGCGGGGGGCGGAGGGAGGCGCTGGCTTGTGCCAGCGGGGATCTGCGGCTGATGTATGGCATGTGGAGCTGGAAAGCTGCCATCATAGCCCAGTAGCGGAAGGAAAGACGGAGAGGTCCTGGCAGTGCCGGCCTGAGGCTCAGTGAGTCAGGAGTGACCCTCGGAGGCCTTGCCCACTCTGCTCCCGCGGGCCTGCCGTGCCCAGGCTGGCAGGGTCTGCAGGAGCAGCTGGGCAGACTCCCAGGCTGTGAAGGCCTCCGCTTACAAGTTCTCCTAGGGAATGATCGCCCCCGCCCCCTCCTTCCTCTCCTGGGCTGGTTGCTCTGCTCATCCACACCGCTGGCGCAGGCAGAGTTGGACTTTTTCTGCTACTGTTTTCCGTCCTCCATGTGGCTCCGGTTTTTTTCTCCATCGTGATTGCGTGTCTTTGCTAAGCAGGTAGCACAGCCTTTTCTTAAGACTAGCAAGCAGACACCCCCCTTTTTTTTTTTTTTTTTGGCTGTTTCTGGGGGATATTACAAGGTCTGTTGATTATGATGATGGTGAAAGAGGATAACTTACTTCTGCTGAATGCTTTAAGTTCAGCTCTAACGTCTTACTCGCCGGATGTATTTGACTGCATCTCTTATCTTCATGATGTTAGATGCTGCACAGGAATGCAGGTGATTAGAGACAAAACACTGAAATCTGTCGATCTGTGCAGCTGGGAATGGAAGTCTCCCAAGTTAGAAGTCAAAGAAATGTCAGTCTAAGAGCTTTTTCTTCTTGTCCCTGAATCCAGTACTTACTTCTTAGTAAGATATTTCAAACCGAATTGTCCCACACTGGAGTATTTGGTGTAAGCCTGTCTTGTGCTTACTCACATTGGGGTTTCGTTTTGTCCCAACTCAAGCTGAATTTGTTGGCATGCAGTTTGACTTGCTGGACTGTGTAATTGCTGAATTATGATAGACGTCCTGTACTCTCGTAGAAGTTGGTATGTTTACCAGTTTACCAACTGATTCTGGGTAGTGTAGACAGGCTTTGTTTGAGTAGCAAAATATGTGTAACAGCTTATAATAAGTTTTGCTGCCCTCATCTTTCTAGATTAATACCTATGACTTTTGGAAGCTTTCCTCCCCCGACCCCTTCAGGAGGCAAATTTTAGGAGCTTAGTTGTGGGAGTATATCTAGACACTAACTATGTTAAATTGTGATCACTGTAATGAGAAGAATCTTGGCAATGTCTTAATAAGGTGGGGAAAACTTTGGGGGATAACAGCAGTTTATCACTCTGACATTATCCTTAGGAATATAATTGACGGCTTTTTAATACTGGTTTTATGTTCTGAAATGTTTTATGATGACAAGTAGAGACCAGCTAAGAATTTCTAATTTTTTATTCTATTAAGTATTTTATCTGAGATCCCTCAGGGAGCTGTGAAACAGTATTGCACATTGGAAAATAGAGAGTAAAAATATTTACTGAACCTTGTCCAAGGACAGCTTCTGTTTGGTTGTTGATGAGTTGCTCCTGCATTTGCACAGTGTACATCTCCACGTAATCCCTAGGACTTGATGGTCTTTGTCAGATAACCCCGGAGAGTAACTGGCTTCTCTCCTCCCTTGTCTCCCTCCTCCTACTTTTTCCTTCCCCCAACACAATACACCTTATCAATTAACACGTTGTTTGTTCTAGTGAGTATTTAATAGCTTAACAGTTGAATGCAGAAATCATGAAAGATTTGAGGATAAGAAAAGGTTTGTTTCTAGGTTATAATCATCTCATATTATCAAAATAGCATGTGTAGTAGAGTTCTTAAAAAGATACATTTAGAACGGCAATCATTAGTAACAGAAGGGCCCTCACATATCACAAATTATCAAGAATCAGGAATGTGTAGGGCAGCAAACATTTCAGAATGCAAAAAAATTGCTTTGAATTGATATTCAAAGCAAAGTGCATAAACAGGTACCATTTTGGGAGCCTTATATAAGGGGATTAGAAATTAAAGGACATATTTGTGAGACTTGTGGAATTGGTGCTAATGTGACAGAAGAGCATAAACTGGATTTTCTTATTTTCTACGATGTGGTTAAAGAAAACACGTACAGGTAATGGTATATCAAATAAGGAAACAAAATCATCCGAGCTAACCACAACACTGTCCTTGTGCTCAGCAGGAAATAACTAACAAATTCATTTTCTGTTTTCTATTCTAAAGAAAGCCCTCTGGGCCACAGGGTCATTGGGAACGTTTTCTCCTTGGAGCAGATTTGCCCATTGCAAAATAGGGAAACTGGCACTTGGAAACTGTCGTCGTGGCCGTTATATTGAGCAACTGAGGTTGCATTGTTGCTTTGTTTAGCTAGTTTCAGCTCTGAGTGTGTGTAGGTTCTGAGAGGTGTGGTTCCCTGGGAGGTCATCTAGAAAGCTTGTGGGTTTTTGTTAAGCGGAGGCGTCATAGGGAGGGATAATACTGTGTTTAAAAATTGGCCTCAGGAGCATCAATGTGGGGGTCACACTGGACCTCTTTTAAACAGTCCTCATAAATGGCTAATTTCCACTGTGAAATGTTGACTTGAAGTCTATGATCTAAGGTGGGGAATGGTAGACGGGTCTTGTTGCAATAGCAAGACCTGCTAGAGTGGTATTTTTACATATTTAATGTGTATCATTTATCCAGAGAGAGTACATCTGGTGATAGAGTTGAGTAAAATCTTTGCATTTCTTAGAAGATTGCATATCTGGAGGGAGGTGTTTTCTGTGCCTTCTGTGGAAAGGCGAGGAAAAAGAGTTAGAAAGGCCTTGCAGGGATTAGCAACTCTGTACAATGTTATAAAAGCATCCTGTTCTGCAAATAGTCCTGCATTTTAAAAGATGGTTGCATATATTTTGGTATAATTACACCCTATCTTGTTGTTTTCTTGTATTCATGTTTTTAAGCAGTTTCCTTGTTGAATAGATGCAGTAAATAGCACAAAAAATAAAGATTATTTCTTTCTTTGGGACTTCCTGATTAGCAGTTTTCCAGTGTACAGGTACTTTGTAGTTGAACAAGGAAAGGTGTATTCCTGGGAGATTTTACATTCTTTAGGATAGTTTTAAATTAATTTGGCACCCGGATTCACATATTAGAGAAAGGTGTTTCACAAAATTCAGTAGAGCAAAAGCGACTGCATATTTTTAAAATGCTGTTTATTTAAAGAATCTTTTCTTCCCCAGCCAGCTGGAAACCCAGCTGTGCTGCAGCTTGAAGATGGGAAAGTGAAACTAGATTAGAAACTGACCAGTTCCAGTGATGAGGACAAGACATGGCTGTAGATTTAAGGATTGAATTACCACCATAATGTCATTATTTCTTGTAGTGGCTGCTTTCCTCAGAAGACTGCAATTCTTGGGGCAGGAACAATATCTTATCTTTGAGGTCTTCTTTCTCCTAGCTCTCCTGCCCCCAGTGTTTCCTACTTTGTCTGGTTTACAGAAGGACTCTCCATCAGTGTCATTTGAATGGATAAAGTCAAGTGAAGTTAAAGAAAGCCTCCAGATTAATACTAAAATAATCTTAACTCTCTGACCTATGACATCAAGTCCTGTGCTGAAAAGCTGAGTTTGATGATAGCTTTTACCTGTCGCTATGGGAACCTTTTTTCCAAAAGAATCATTATCAAGTAGAGTACTTAACCACAATGTGGTTAATCATTGTGCTGATTAGTGTTAATGGGATTTGAGTGGTGGAGAATAAAGATCTTGCTGGAAAAGACCCTCTTATTTTTCTCTTTTGGAAGGTAGATTACTACTTGCCCACCCCCAAATTTAAACAAAAATAAAGCAACCATCAGTTAGAATTAACAAACAGTTTGGGAGCTAGGGATGGTGGTATATTAACAGTCTAGGTGACTAACTTCCTCTCAGCCCCTAATCAAAGCAAGTGCGCTTCCCCTTTACTATCCTCTTTTATCTAGGACATTTTAATTTTATTTCCTAATATCAATTAGTTTTTTTCTTTATAAAATTATATTTATTTTTTTATTTTCTGAATTTTGAGCCATATAAATTATATAAACATAAATTATACATATACATATATTTATATGTATATATACACACATATATACATATAAATTATATAAATATAAATTATTTATATGGCTCAAAATTCAGAAAATACATAAAAATAAATGATGAAAAGTTTCCTTTTTAACCCCTGTTCTCAGCTACCCAGCTTTAAGGCTCTGTGGCAAAATATTCAAGAATAACTTATTCTTGAAACGTGTGTTTCTCTAAAAACACAATGTTTTTCAAAGCGGTCTCATTTTTTTTACCTCAGATGGAGAATGCTAATTTTGCCATTAAGCCAATTTTCTGGTAAATTCTTCCCAGGTTATGCATATTTTCTTAACCTAGCCCATGATCTTATCTGCCTAGTTCTCTGAGTTCTTCTCTATCTCAAGTATTAGTTAGAGGATCCTCTTTTCTACCTCACAAATGTAATTCTAGAGTCAGGAATGAAAATACCAACTTATTTTTCAGATACTTTGCCATTAAGTTTTCAGTTACAATAAGTTTTGTAAGTCTTAATTGGGATGCTTAAAGGAGAGATCCAAAGGGTTATCACGGAGATTTAGGGCTACATCTCAACCCATACAGCAATTCTTATTGTTTCACACGCTTGGTGATCTCACAGTAGTGTCCATGTGGGAGATCACAAGAGTTCACAGGTAAAAAGAGAAAACTCCACAGTGCATGATTGCTTTGATTTTCATTCAGAAGCCAGACACCCCAGTTGCCAATGAATAGTTTGATTTTGACCATATTCATGCACATCTGGTACAGTTCCAGGGAATTTAGCCACCTGAATACTGTTCTGAAGTATGCTTAAGGTAACTGATTTGAACATAGTATTAAAATTTCAGAGGATCAGGGAATTGCCATTTGGATACATAGGAAAAAAAAGTAAATATGCAAATATCAAAACAGCAGGAAGTCTTAAACCTCTAAACCCTGTTTGCTTAGTGGTATTTGGCAATTTTGAAAATTTGGGAAAGAAATGGTGATATCAGTATCATTGAGGTTTCCCCAACGCAGTTTCCAACAACTTGTTCTTAAATCTTTCTTTGCAAGGTCTGAAGTGCTGTTAGTATAACTTGCACTAAAGGTAAAAGAAATTTCCCCCAAAATTTTGTGTTTGGATGGATGGGTGTATATGGTATGGGGATTTTTGTCTTACTTATTTCTTGCAAAGTAACCCTCTCCTCCCACTTACTTTTTGGAATTTGTACATAGAAATAAGTTCAGTTTATGAATGTCAGGAGATGATACAGGGAACTCTTTAGGAAACTAGGGAAATTAGATGAATTAATCTGCAGAAGCGCTAAATTACGACAAGTTTGAACAATAACTTTTATATTTAATTAAAGTAGACTTCTTTAAAAACAGTAATACCTACAGATGAATCTTGCTGAGCTAGAGCTCCATGTCGAGTTGTAAGAACTGAAGCACATATAGAGGATGATTAAAAGGTATTAGGATGACATGAAAGGACATGTTGTACCCAGGCAAAGAGCTGGGAAACTTTTGCCAATCTGGGGCCAAAAGACAAATTTGCACTTATGGAGTGTGATTAGTTGCTGCTAATTAGCTATGATGCTTTTGATAGTTATGAAATGAAGTTAAGTTAAGGAGACTTCCTTCTCTGGCTAGTTGGGAGAGTGTGGCATATGAGCTCCGTTCTACAGTAACATTCCCTTCCCACTTTGTACATGCAGTAAGATCCAAATGGCCTCTCCAGGGATCTTCTCTGGGAGAGAGGCCTGATGTTTCCGGAGCCTGTCAGCTCTGCTCTGTGCTTCTGTTCAGGACCTGATTGTGCTGCTGGCCTCCTGGGTGTGGGGCAGGACTGGTGGTTAACGTTTCATTTACCCTTGCAGATGTTTCTAGAGCGGCAGAGGCACAGGTACTGTAGAAGATTTCTGTATTCTGCTAGCAACACAGACCTCCAAGATGTGATGGTCAGGTTACTTTTTTTTCTCTCTCCAGAAACAGAATCCATAGTGTTTCTATTTAACATTCACAATTTCCTGCCCTGTGCTGAGGACACTGGCTCTCTTACACCTTCTTTCCCTGATCTGTTATATAAAGACTGAGGATCTTTGTCCTTTATGCTGGGATGTTTTACTTGGTCTTGATCTTGATATTGATCCAACTAACAGAAGCCAAGCTGAATTAACATTCCTCAGAAGTGAATGAGAGGAAGGTCACAACATGGCTAAATACCTGGTCTAGCCCATGCAAAAGCCAGGACATCATGAATTCTATTGTGACAGTGATGCAATTTGGTATCCCAAAAGTTTTATTACAGAAAGAGCTTTCTTTTAATTTAATCTTTTTTAAATGTTTGCTTCAACAAATATTTAAATATATATTCTGTGTAAAGAACAAGGTACTCTAAAGGAGCTGCATCCGATACAGTTGGCTTTGTCAACGAGCTTACAATTATTTAACAGTAATTAACTTAGAATATGATAAACACTATAGGATAAGCCAACATAGTGCTTTTGGGAGGAGGAGAAGAGTCATAAAGGAAAGAAAGACAATATCTGGTTGGAAGATTAAAGAAAGTTTCTTGGAGAAGTAGTTTGAGATGGGTTTCCAATAGTCAGAGATAGTTGAGACGAGAGTGTGGTTTGGGGATAGAGATGAATCAATTGATTAAATCTATTTCATGCAGTAAGAGCAGCATTCTCAGTAGTAGAGGGGCATGTTTGTGGTACATAAAAACAAACAAACCAAAAAAAAAAAAACCCAACCAGAATGAAAAGGGAAAATGAGTGAGGAGGCTAGAGAGGTAGAATAGGGTGATATTGTCTTTCTTTCTTTCTTTGCAGAGATGGGGTTTTGTCATGTTGCTCAGGCTGGTCTTGAACTCCTGAGCTCAAGTGATCTGCCAACCTCAACCTCCCAAAGTGCTGGGATTACAGGTGTGAGCCACCGTGCCCAGCCTAGAGTGATATTTTCATCAGTCTTGAATGCTAGGCTGATGAATTATTCTTAATTACGTAAGTAGTATTTGAAGGTTTAGGTTAAAAGTAACTCAGTAATGTTCGGTGAATGGGTCTTGCATGTACTTTGTTAAATTTATCTGGAAGTTACATGTTTTTTGCTATGCTATTCATGTTATTATAATGGGTATTATTCAGGTTTCATTTTTCAGTTACTCATTGTAGTATATAGAAATATCATTGTTTTGTTTTATTTCATATGTTGACTTCGTATGTTGTGACCTGAATACATTCACTTATTTGTTCTATTAACTTTATTTCTGTATATTTCTTGGGATTTTCTATGTACACAATTCTGTTGTCAATGAAAAGAAGACATTTGTTTTTCCCTTTCTAATCTGTGTTTCATTTGTTTCTTTTTCTTGCCTTATTACACTGGCTGGGACTGCCAAAGTATAATGTTAAATAGTAGTGGTAAGAGCAGACATCCTTCTTCTTTTCATGCAGGAAAACATTCAGACTTTGACTATTAAAGTCCTTTAAAGATTTCAGCTGAAAGTTTTTCATAGCTGCCCTTCCTTCCAAAAAAAAAAAAAAGTCGACCCAAAACAGTGTAATGACTAAGAGTTTGGGCTCTGCAGTCAGATGGACCTGGATTTAGAAACCATCTTTTGCATTTTCCAGCTGAGTGATATTGGGCAAGTTACTCTCTGCATCTTAGTTTCCTATAAAATGAAGATAGTGATAACGCTTAATAGAATTGCTATGGGTATTAAATGTGATAATGCATGTAAAATAATTAACATATCACTTACTCGAAAAATGTTAATTATTAACCAATGTGAGCAGGAAGACTAGGTAAATGAAAATATTAAGTTCGAGAAGCAGACTGGGGGAAGACAGGAAAAATTTTCATGAACAACCCTTTTTCACCCAGATGTTCCTGTTTGTTTCAACTTGAGAGTTATTGGGCTGGATCTGGTGGAAGTGGTGGTGAGAAGAGAATGGGTTCTTTGTGTGGTCTCATTGTAGAGACACCCATGCGAGTCCCAGGATATGAATGTTCATTCTGTGGAAATCCCAAGTAGCCTACAGATCTTGATGGGTGTATGTGTTGATCAATTTTTTGAGAAGGCTGCAGATAGATATTGTTTTTCTCTGTTCCACAAATGGGAGAACTAAGACCCATACTCCATAGTGTCTCTTTTAAAATCTCATCAAACTGGCAAGGTAACCAAGTTCTGGAGTCCTGCCAGCCTTGCTCATTAAGTTCAGTAGGTCTTGTGTTACTTTTACTTTTTTTTTGGTTTTTTTTTTATTTTTGAGATGGAGACTTGATCTGTCACCAGGCTAGAGTGGAGTGGCGTGATCTCGGCTCACTGCAACCTCTGCCTCTTGGGTTCAAGTGATTTTCCTGCCTCAGCCTCCTGAGTAGCTGGGACTACAGGCGTGTACCACCACGCCCAGCTAATTTTTTTGTTTTAGGAGAGATAAGGTTTAACCATGTTGGCCAGGATGATCTCGATCTCTTGACCTCATGATCCACCCGCCTCGGACTCCCAAAGTGCTGGGAACCACTGCGCTTGGCCCTTACATTTTTACTGTTGTCAGAAGTTGCTGTAAGTCCCTGGAAAATGGCTGAAGGCTTCCTTATTTTCAAAGAAGCGTCCCTGACTCATCCTGTTTTGATTTGGGGGTTTCTAGGGTTGGGGATGCGTTCACACTGAATCATTCATCCTTTCTCTTTTCTTGTTTCTGTAATGAGTTGTAATGTATCTGGTGGCTTCCAAGGTCAGAGGAATAGAGATGTGATCATGTAACAGGTGACATTTTTTGAGTTTGTGTGATTTTATTTTTATTTTAAATAATTGATATGTGAAACCAGATGAAAGTATGAAATTTTTAAGTGTTTGTAGGACAAAGACTGCTAATTGTTTTACATGCATTATCTCATTTAATACCCACAGCAATTCCATTAAGTGCTACCACTCTCTTCATTTTATAGAAAATGAAAACATAGAAAGTAACATATTTGGGGGTTCTTCCTCTAAATATTTGTTGGTTATTATTACCCCTCAGGTCCTTGGCTGGCTATGAATCCCCTGACCTCAAGAAGTAGTCTTTACTTTGTCTTATTCTTAAAGTCTTAGTATTTATGGCCTGTATTATTTATATAACACATCATTTAATGCCATTTGTTGCTAATTATCCTTTGATGGGCCAGTATCTCATCTCTTTTACTTGGGTGTAAGATCTTTGGGGGCAGTAACTTAAAATATGGTAAAGTTAATAATATTTGATTGCTGGCTATTGCCAAGTAAAAGGGAGCAGTGGGACCATTTGCTTTGTCTGCTGCCCACTTTTGTCTTAGACATGTTTCAAGATTCATCAAATGACAGCCCAGGCTAAGAAACAACCATAGAAAGTGCCTTTGGAAATTTTGATAAGAGCAGAATTTTGCTTCTTTGTCACATTTCAGTTCTATTTTCTTTTTCCCTCAATAGTCCATAGTTTCTTTCTTTTTGGTTTTTTTTTTTTTTGGTCCTCCTTTATTGAGTTTTAGAATTATCTCTGGGTAGTTTTCCTCATGTATGTCAATATTTTGGCTCGTGTTCTTTTCTGTGTTTTGGTTAGTTGGCATTCTGCAAAATTTACCAGTTTCACTTTCCACCTGAACTTTTTGGATATTCCTTATTCTACTCTCTCACTGGAATGCCCAGCTGCACTCTTAATCTGGCCTGTTCATACTTCAGACTGAATACCTTCAGAGGTATGAGGTATGACCAGGTGCTTTTTCTGTAGGAAGCTGAGATCACAAATTTGGAGTGTTTGCACCTTTTTGCCTAGTAGACAGTTTGGGGGCTTCTGGAGTCCAGTACTGGTCCTTTGATCATTGGTTTTTGTTTTGAAAGGGGTGTGGTGGGAACCCAATGCTTTCTTCTAATGTTTCTCCTTTGGCATGTCCATTCTTTCACCATTCCCTTGAAATGAGGCATTTTTGCCATGTCTGCTTGGCTGAAGTATTGGGTAGGGTGTGGGCTTCTCCTCCACTCCAAGTTCCCAAGGACTGTTGGTCGCCACCTTGCAGAAGGCTCTGGCACTCAGTATCCTTGAGTCTTCTAAGTCCCTTCCACTGGTGCCTTTGGCCATAGGTATAACCTCAATACAGCACCTTGCCCCACTTGCTTAAACCAGCGATGGATTTCTTAAGCACTGCCCAGTTGATGCCTCTTTTCCGGAGTAACTTTGTATGACTTCAGAGAGACAATATATTTACCAGTCAGGATGGACCAAGTAGTCATTAAGCAGATAATCTGTCACGTTTGAATCTCTGTCTCTGGATGAGAGAAAACAGCAGGGCCACATCCAGGGCAACTTTTCTGGCATTGTTTTTGGTTGATTTGATTTTAGGGAAAAAAAATAGTGAAAAGAAAACATTTTTTAAAAGAAAGAAAGGAGTCTCAGACCATGGCAGGATCCAGTTGTTACAGAGAAAATTCAAGGCCTGTAAGTGAAGAGTTTCTTTTAAAGGACTCTGGGACTTCCAAAGGCAGCCTGTCTGACTGCTTACTGCTGGCTGGTTTTCTTTTTCATAGTCTGTTCATATGGGTTTCACTTCTGACATTTTCTTACCTGAGGCTTTACCTCTCCCCACTCATCCCACCTGGCTTCCTTCCTTCCTACTTAGGCCTGCTGATTGTGCTTCTCTGAATTTCATATTCGTTCTTCAGCCCCCATTGTCAAGAATCAGGAAAATTTCCAGAAGTTTCAAGTATAAAATTTTCAACTCTTCCTTAGACTTTAGGTCTGACAGACCTAATGGGAAGGTAGGCACAAGCCTGGGATAGGATGAAGGCAGAACCAAATCCAGTAAATCTGACTGAGTTTCACTTAGGTCAGGTTCTTTTGGACATAACATGGAATTTTTTTTCCAGAAGCCACTTTCCATACTTCCAGGTCTCATTTTCAAAAGGAATTCTTTCTCCAAAAAAGCTGCTAACATTCACTGGCCTCTTAGTAACATATACAGTAAGTTGACTTGGCCAAGTGCTGACAGAGATTCCTTTCAGATGGCACATCCAGAGCTCAGCCCAGGTGATTCAGGCCAATGCTAAGAAAATCCCACGATGTAGAGCCAGGTAGTATTACACTCTGGGCAAAGCCAGACACTACCACCTCTGAGAAAAAAGGAGAAAGGTCTTTCCGCTGGAAAGAATCTAATTTGTAAGTTGAAGGGAAGTACATGGGTGGCTCCCAGATCGGAAGGGAGCTTTCCATATTTGTTTCTCATTGTGTAAATGATCTGAGCAGGTTTCCACTGTGTGTGGTTTACACTTAGCCGACTGAGAGGGCAAACGGGAGCTGGAGCTAAGACTGGTTCCCTTGGAAGTGCTGTTTTCACCTCTGCCAGGTTTGCCTCTGCTTCTACCTGTGCCCACACACAATGTGGGCTTTATACTTCTCCTTCATGGTGTTGCAGCCTCAGGGCCTCTGGCGAATGGTCTGCCTTACACCAGAATTTGTACAGAAGTAAAAAAGTTAAAGGCATTGGTTTTAGATTAGATGTGTAAAGGGATTACTTAAAACTGGTACATCCTAAGGAGCTCTGTCTAAAAGAAAACATTGAGTTGGTGAAGAGTACCAGTGGGTTTGATGGGCTTCACTGGGTCAAGGTCATGAATCATATTTTTTTTAAGTATAAGAATTTACGTTTCTCATGTCTGAAGTTAAATAACAGCCTAATCATTCCAGAGTAGGGAATAGTGTTGTCATTGTAAGAAGGAGGAAAGGGCAATCGATAGTGCTGCTCTGTCCACATGACTCAGGGAGTAATCCAATGGACATCACTCTCCATTCTAGGGTTTAAAGATTACTTTCTGCGGAGGAGTTTGCTACGAGCAGTGTGGCTTTGGGAGAGGAGCCTATGGTTGACTGGCAGTTGACCCAGTCAGCCTTAAAAATTGAAGCTGGTTTGTGGATCCTGCCATGGGTTCCTCCAGGAATGCTGTCACAGTGTTTTTCCAATACACTTCTTTCCCTCCTTCCTTCCTTCTCAGGTCATTCCATGACCATGTCTTCTTTTGACCAGTTTGTAGAGGGTACAGTCCCTTATGGGTTGTCCTCGGTTCTCCTCTCGATTTATGAAATCTGACTTGAAGGTTTCATCTGTTTAGAGTGAATGGTTATGGCTGCACACTGGAGATTTTTTTTTTTTTTGAGACAGAGTCTTGCTTTGTCACCCAGGCTGGAGTGCAGTGGCGCAATCTCAGCTCACTGCAACCTCTGCCTCCCGGATTCAAGCAATTCTCCTGCCTCAGCCTGGAGCTGACTTTTAAAGGCAGGTCTTTACTCTGTGGCTTACTAGCCGGATAACCTGGGGAAAATTAATTAACCTTGTTGTGCCTCAGGTTTCCCAACTATATTATGGGGCTCACAATAATAGCTACCTCATAGCACTGTGATGAAGATTTGGTGAGTTACTTCACATTAAGTGCTTAGAGAACATTGCCTTCCTATAGAAAACATTCAATGCAGGCTAGCTGCTGCAATTACTGTCATGTCTGTCATTAGTGGAAAGAGAATGAATGGCTTTGGATTCAGATGAGTATGTGACTGTGTTCCTTACTGCTGTGTGAACTTGGGAAAAGACCCTTAATTTTTTTGAGTCCCAGTTTCTACCTGCCTATGGCAGTTATCGATTGCTGTATGGCAAAACACCCTAAAATGGAGTAGCTTAACACAGCAACAGTTATTTGTCATAATCTCTCAGTCCTGGGAATTGAGGGGCTCAGCTAGGAGGTTTAGTATCTTTCACGTATTTTAGTCAGATGGAGGCTGAACAGTCAGACAGTGGTTGCGACAAGGTCATTTCAAAGTTTCTTCTCTGACATGTCAAGCAGATGATTCTGGCTGGTTTTCATCTGGGAGTGTAGCTGGGGCTGAGCACCAAGGACCAAGGACCTTGCCTGAGTTTCTTCGCTGTACCATGGCTAGGCCCAGGAATAAGCATCCCAAGAGAGGACCAGGTAAAAGCTCTATTGTCTCTTAGGATCTGGCCTCAGAAGTCACATAGCATCACGTCCACCACATTCTGCTTGTTAGAAGACAGTTACTAAAACCTGACCAGATTCAAAGGGAGGAGAATTACATGCCACCTTTTGGTGGAAGGAGGGTCAAAGAATTTGTGGACATTACAGTTTGACCTCTGGCACAAATTATTTATAGTCCTCAGACATAAGAAATAGACTCATCCCCACACAAAACCTCCCCTCAGCCCCTTGGCCAATGTCTTGTCTATTATGGCATTAGGCTCAGGTTCAGGAGCCAGGGTCTCATCATCTAAATCAGGCCTATGTGAAGTTGAGACTCATCAATGCGGTTCCGTGAGTACAGCAACTCAAGTACTGATCCTCTTGATCTGAAGACTGTGAACTCAAGAGACAAGTTGTCTGTCCTCCACCCCAAATACAACGCTGGGACAGATTCAGGATAACTACTATAGATGCCTGTTTTTAAAAAAGTGGTAACACTTCCCTTTTAAAATGACTATTTCAATTTTTTTACTGTAAGTTTTGAAATAATTTCAGACTTATTATAATACAAGAAAGTTACAAAAATAGTACAGAGTTTCCAAATACTCTTTGGCTAGCTTCCTCAAATGACACCACATGTAAAATGATCAAAACCAGAACATTAATAGTACTGATGCAATACTATTAGCTAATCTATAGTCCTTATTCAAATTTTGCCGGTTGTCTTACTAATGGCCTTTTACTGGTCCAGGACCCAGTCTAGAATCACACATCACATTTAGTTGTCATGTCTCTTTAGTCTTCTATCTACAGTAGATGCTTCCGTTTAGAAAGGAGGGAAATATCAGTCGCTAGTCCCTAGCAGTTTTGAAATCCAGCCTGCCATGTGAGTAGGGCTCAGTCCTATTACCTGGAAATGATTCTTCACTGTTTGTTGTTCTACCCTATGAACTCCTGGTTCTGTCCTCTGAGGTATACTTCTTTTTCCATAAGATGTAGCCCGTGTTTGCAGCTAAGCAGTTTTCTCAAACTGCTTCCTACTTGTAGGTGTCCCTTTTTATCCAAGCTGGTGATGTTCCTGCTAGTACAGTAGTCCCTCCCATCCATGTGGGATATGTTCCAAGACCCCCAGTGGATGTGTGAAACCGCAGATAGTACTGAGCCTTATATGTACTATGTTTTTTTCTAAATGTACATACATATGATAAAGTTTAATTTATAAATTAGTCACAGTAAGAGACTAATAACATCTAATAATAAAAAGGAACAATTATAACAATAGATACTGTAGTAAGAGTTATGTGAATTTGGTCTCTCTCAAAATATCCAATTGTATTAAACCATGGAAAATGAAACCATAGATAAGGGGGGACTACAGTATACTTCCTTTAAAAGTGTATGGTTTTCCAGTGAATCTTATTAGGGTTTACTGCATTAGACAAAAGCCACACCCACAAATCTTAAGATAAGCTCTTCTCTACTTTGAGTTCCCTCTGAGGCTGCAGTGGGATAATACTCTTAAGATTTGTAGAATTCCTATTTATTAACAGAAAGGATCTGTGAGGCACATTCTTAAGATCTAGGGAGAAGTGTGGTACAGTGGCTAATGCCTGTAGTCCCAGTACTTTAGGAGGCCAAGGCAGGTGGATTGCTTGAACCCAGGAGTTTGAGACCAGCTTGGGTAACATATGGAGACCTCCTCTCTACAAATTTTGTTTAAAAAATTAGCCAGGCATAGTGGAGCATGCCTGTGGTCCCAGCTACTCTGGAGGCTGAGGCAGGAGGATCACTTGAGTCCAGGAGGTTGAGGCTGCAGTGAGCTGTGATTGCACCACTGCACTCTAGCCTGGGGGACAGAGTGAAACCCTGTCTCAAAAAGAAAAACAAAGAAGACCCACAGAAGAACTTTTTGTCTCAAACATTCCTTGAGGTATTGCCTTTGTTCTTTCCAGGTCTTAACAAAAGATATAATTCAAAAAGTCTCAAACTGAGCTCAGTATCTTCTTGCTATACTCTGTTATGTTTAGGACATTCATAGCTTAAATAACGGCATTTATCTAGTCTTCCAAGCTCTTAGAAGTGTCAAAATAATCTTCGGCTCTTTTTTCATTCTCATTCCCTGTATAGAGGACATTGACAAGTCATGACAGTTTTTACTACTGCAAAGTATCCTCAATCCAATTCTTTTCATTCATGACGCTCTAGTTGGATACTTTTATTTTATTTATTTCTTTTCTTTTCTGGAGATGAGATCTTACTGTGTTGCCCAGGCTGGAGTACAGTGGCTGTTCACAGGTGTGATAATGGCACACTACAGTTTGGAACTCTTAGGCTCCAGCGAGCCTTCCACCTCAGCCCCCCCAAGTAGCTGGAGCTACAGGCATGTGCCACTGTGCCTGGCTTCTAGTTGGATACTTATATCTCACCTCGCCTGCCTTAGTAGCTGTAAAAGGAATTCCCTAATTTCTGAGTCTCTGTTCTCTTTTATTATCTATTGCTAGAATTAGCTTTCTAAAACAGAATAATTATCTCTCCCCAACCCAGAAATCTTCAATAGTTTCCTTTTGCCTATGGCATAAAGAGAAACTTATTCACAGGGCTTGCAAGACCTTCCACAGGTTAGCCCCTACCTACCTGTAATCCTTCAGTCCACTCTTCCGCACTTACTCTTTGCCATAGCCAAAATGGTCTACTTGACAATTTCCAACAAATTTTACATTTACATCCTTTAGTGCTTTTGCTCATTCTGTTTCCTCGTAGGCTTAGTATGCCTTTCCATTTCCTTTTCTCAGTCAGTTTCTTGCCTCCTCTTCCTTCTGGACTTAGCTCAGATTCCACTTCTCCTCAAAGCTTTTTCTGATCCCCTCAGTCAGAATGAATCACAGCCTCCTGTGTTTCTGTAGCAATTCATTGCTCTTCTGTAAACATAAAGGCCTAGTCTATCACTTGGCATAGTCAGATGGGAGAGGAGGGCATGTATGTGTGTGGTTGTCCAGACTGTGAGCTTCCTGAGTGCAAGATGGAGCTGCAGCAAAAGATGTATCTTATTTATCTTTTTGGGCCTTATGTAAGTTAGCTGACAACTGCTGGGTAACTTGAAGAGAGTGACCTTAGGATTGTATCTTGGGATTAAAACTGTCCATTGGGAATAAGCGTCTGGCTCATGGAAGGAAATTGACCTTAGGTATGTCTATATTGGTAGAATTATGAAGGGAGTAAATTGAGACAGTTACTTTAGAAAAAAGCCAAATCTCTAATATGTGGATTCAAGTCTGTGTTTTATTAGCTTCTACGGGAAGCACCTTGAAAAGGTTTTGCAGGATCAGAGAATATGGCTGTTTTTTATACCACTATATCCCGACCAGCTTTATGGTATGTGGTACATAGTAGGAGCTCAATAAACATTAATTAAGGGGAAAATGAATGAAGAAACAATCTTCTGTGTGACTCTTCAGTGTATCTACATGTGGCATACCCAAGGAACATAGCCAGGAAAGCTGGTTTAAAATCAACCCGAGTTAAGAGAAGGTTTATTATCATAAGTGATTTATCCAGGGCCCTCTCGATACTTAGAGCCTTTTGCTGTGCTACAGAGGAGTGGCAGATATGTGCACAGGATGACTATTGAAAAGGAATGGCAGAATTTCAGTCTGAATCCGGCAGGCAGAAGTGACAGCAACTTCTTTTCGGTGGCCCAGAGGAGTGCTGGGCTATGTGTCTTTAGTTGAGGAAAAGGATACTAATCCAGCCTTGTCAGGAGGTTGTTTTGTTTAGAAATAATGAAAGTCCTTCCTGGAAATCAGTCTCCCTGAGTTCAGTCTCAGTCCACTGCTTTCTATATGGCCTTGAGCAGGTTGTTCTTACATTCTGGGCTTTTGTTTTCAGCAAATTGTGGTTTCTTCTTCAGCTGTGAGAACTCATGAAGAGAGTCTTTTAAGCTTATTAGGTAAGTGGCACAGCCTCAAAATATAGAGCCTATGTGGATTTATAGTTTTTCTGTGAAAATTTTAGCAAAATCCTGTGTTGAGAGACAATCTAGATGTCTCAAATGTTGAATTTCTTTCTTGAAGCTGGACTTCTCCTGTATTTCCTTCTGAGTCTCAAACCCAAGCAGCTTCCATAAGTCTGTGATTATGATAATTGGATGGGAGGGGTTGGGACAATTTAGGAAGATGATGGGAGCCTGACCTCCACCTGCCTTTGAAATCCACAAAGGAGGGAGCATGGGGAAATGATGAATAATTGATCAAAAAATGAGGATTGTCCCTCTCAAATTAGGACAACTGGCTCGGTGACAAAATTGTTTTACTCTTTCCTAGCCCTCAGGATCAGATACTATGAAAACAAAAATAAAACTGTGACTTTGGGTCGCTCTCTCCATGCAGTGAGGATAGTGTACCCTCTTCCCTCTGCTTTGCCCGGCTGGGTTCCTCTAGGATAGTCTCAAGAGCCTTGGGGGACGGAGCTTGTTGCTGGATTCCAGAGAAGGGGTAGATTCAGTTGACACATCTCTCAGGGGATGTCAGTTTTACATCCATTTGACCTTTGGCTTGTCCTTGGAGGTCTTGTGCCTTCCTGTTTTTGGTAGGGCCAGCTCAAGGTGACCTCTCTTCACTCCATAGATAGGAGACTTGGCTTGCTTGGTCTTTTTGATATTCCTGAGAAACCAATTTTGCTGCAGGGCTGGGCAAACCATATGGCAGCCTAGATTACAGAGATTGTTGGCGTTTGTCAACAGAAAGAACAGGCTTTTTGGCTATAGCAAATCCCCCAGGTAGGGTTTCCACACCATCTGTGATCACAGCATATAGGATCAGCTAGGTGGGTGTGCAGTCCCATTCTCATCCACTTCCTGACTCCAAAAGAAAATAAGAGGCAAGTTCAAAATCAAATATTGGTTAATGGATTGTCTTTTAAGCTCCTTGATTGTTTTTTTCTTTGAAGGATGCTAGGGAGGCCTAGTAAACATGTATCTTGATCTTGAGAGGTTTACAGTCCACTTGGGGATATCAAACTCATGTGAATCAGTAGCAAGTGGCATAAAGCAAAAGATAATAATGATTGCAAAAAGGTAAAGTAGACTATAGGATTCAGAGCATGAGAATATTAATTAGGGCTGGTAATTTTCTAGTAGAGTTAGGACTGGAGGTTAGCCTTGAGGAATGAATAGATTTGGGGGATTTAGGCAGACGATGGATGGGCTGCTGGGCCAAAAGAACAATGTGAACAGAGGTAGAAAAAAGCAGATGTCTTTACAGGACCACAAGGAGATTTAGAATGGTTGGGGTAGAGATATAGGGGAGATAAGATTAGGAAAGGAGGGCAGGACCAGATTAAAGAGGGCCTGTAGAGACAGAAAAAGGAATTTGGACTTGGTTCTGGAGGTGAAAGGGTGTCATTGTAGATATTGGGGCAGAGATAGGATAGGAAGAGAGGAATGTTTGCAAATACTTTGTACACACAATTCATACTGGATTGATAGAGATGCGTGTTCTGGGCTGGGTACAGTGGCTCACACCTGTAATCCCAGCACTTTGGGAGGCTGAGGCAGGTGGATCACGAGGTCAGGAGTTCGAGATGCATGTTCTGGAAATCAAGGAGGAAGTTGTAAAGTCCTAGAAGCCATGGAAACTGGGGGAAGAGGCAGGTAAACTAGGCAGTATCTTTCATGAATCTCTGAGACTTGCTGATGAGCTGAGTAACAGGCAGAAAGGAGAAAAACGGGTCAAGGTTTTGATCTTGGAAAGCTGGGAAGAATAGTAGCACCATTAACAAAAATGGAGAAGTTATGAGGAAAAGCAATTTTAAGAAGGAAAATTATGCATTTGGCAATTATTTTATTTACTTAACAAATACTTATGTGACACTTACTATGTACTTGGCACTGTTCTAAACACTTTATAAATGTTAACTCATTTTAGTTCCCATAATAACCACATAAAATAAATACTGTTAGTATCATCTTTATTACAAAGGGGAAAACTCAAGTATAAAGAGGTTAATAATTTTCCCAAGATCACAAAGCTATAATAGCAGAGCCAGGATTCTGAATCCAGGCCATCTCTGCTAGACTTCCTCTTGTTGACAGGAGACTGAGCAGAAATATGGTAAATAGGAGATCAAATGTTTATTGGATGCTTTCTTTGTGCAGAGAACTTTGCATGAAATGTAAAAATGAGTGCAAAGTGGACATGCCATTAAAAAGTTCGTCAAGATCTAATGGGGAAGTGACATATGGTAAAATCATAAGGGTACTGTCATGTGCTGTAAGAGATAGTAGCACATGAGGAAGGAGAGAGGGAGGACAAATACGTATTTATGGACATCAGAAAAGACTTCCAGGAGGAGACGGAATTATTGCTAGACCCTGAAAGATGGGTCAAGTTGGATTTTGGTAGTGGGTAGTAGGGGAAGGTCGTTCTTGGTAGACATAAAAGCTTGAATAAAATCGCAAAGAAAGAAAGTTCAAAACATGTTTTGGGACCAGCACACTGTACAGTGCCTAGCTCAGTACCTAGTTCTGCAAACCTGAACTAGGATGGCAGGTGGTTCTAGTTAGGCTTCAGCATAAAGCATGAGTTAGAGAATCAACAAGAGAGAAGGCTGGGACCGCCTTGAGAGAAAGCAGGAGCCTAAGAGAAGGGATTGGACTGAAGATGTAGAATTAGAAGTCCAGGCAAACAAATAAGGAAGGGATGGTTGATTCTGTAAGAGCACAGGACTCCTGGAGGGATGACTGTAGGAAGCAAAGAGCTGAGGGCTGGGGATGGAGCCTTCTTTTATTCATGCAGATATGTAAGCTATTCTTTAGGATGAACCTAAATATTTCCTACAGAAAGGCTTATTGGCATGTAGCATGCAATGTGTTCCCCTCTGAGACCAGGAGACCATTTCTGGCTCTCTGCCTTTGCTTTTCAGAGGTCTCCCTGCCAACAGAGGTCAATCAAATTCTCATCGTCCTTGTTGTTTGTGTATTGAGAAATCCCATGGCCCTTCTGTCTGAACTCAAGAAGCCACTAATAAAATACTAATCCATGCTCATGTTGTTGTTGCAGAGGTGATATTTTAAGGAATCCTCAGTTCCTTGTGTAGTATGACATAAATGTGCTGAGATTGCTCTCTCTTAGGTCATGGACAGTGACTTCCAGGGCTTAGGCAAAATATGGTCCATTCTGGTATTCCATACCACCTTTAGGCCTTAAATGACCATTCCTAGAAAAACAGTGGTGAGTCAAAGCAGAACTTAAAAATGCAGAGGTCAGACATTATTTGTGGAATTTTTCACTGGACATGCTGAAATAGTCCTAACCTCAGGTCTCATAAAACTGAGAGCACAGATCTAGCAGAGACAGAGATGTCAGTTTAAACTCCATTTGTCACTTACTGGCTGGCTCCGTGACCTTGGGACAACTGACCTTTTTGAGCCTGTTTTAACTGTAAAATAGGGCTACTGATATTTGCTTTTCTTACTTACCAGGGATATTGTGAGGATCAGAGGTGATGATGTCTGTGGAAGTGCTTTAAGATTGTCAAGTGCTGTATGAAAGTATGCTGTGATTATTACAACTCTGAACCAACTTGCTCACTCAAAGATTAATGCTCTGAGAGTGCCTTTTGCATAACCTACTCACAGTCCTTCTGCCAAGGACTTAAAGGGCAAGGCCACAGAGTAGGAGTCTGAGACGTGGAAGAGAGTATTTCTTCTGGCAGGCGTGTCCTACTTCATTGGCTCTGAAATGTACTCACCGTACCCTCTACCCCCATACGTGAACATCTTTGCAATTTGTCTGTGCTTTATAAATGATGGCATAGAGGATGTAATGGCATAAACTCTTTTCTGAGGCAGTTTGGCCACGTATGCAAACTTTCTTTTTTTCCACATGAAAAGCTATTTTTTCCTCAACCTTTGCTTGGAGAAGATCTTGCTAAAATGCACTGGGACATTTGCTGCTTCAGTAAGTGTAAGGCTCTGTCTTTGAGTGTCGTTCAGTGTGTCCTGGTCATTCTTTCTCATTGCACAGATGTCTGGAAGTAGAAAGTTAGCTTGAACATATATGCCCGGATCTTGGGACATATCTTTTCTATTGATTAGAAAATCTCTAATGACATTTTGGCATCGTTCCTGTTTCCTTTTAAAGTCGAAGGTGAGATGCATTTTGGTTAACAGTTTATGTTATGCTGGATTTGACTGTTATTGGGCTTTGAGGTGTTAGAAGTTGTGGAGCTGGGTCTCATACCTCTGTCCTGGAAATCCATAATATAAACCCTCCAAGTGTTAGGTCAAGAAATCAGCCATTCACAAAGCTTCTCTTTAGGATGAATTAACCAAAGAAGAGAAAGATCTCTATAGGATGAATTCTGTACTTGTTTCTTTTTACTTTTTGAAAGTGCTTCAGATTTGACTACAAATCCAGAGCTGCTTACTTAGTACCAATTTTTATTGATTATCTGGATGTGGACTTTCCACCTTTTGCGTTGAATAGCAAGGAGACTTCTGAGCCACTAGCCCTCTGTCCTCTTTCTGTATGTTCAGGGTATACAGATGAAGAATTTAAAATTAAGAATATAAATCCTGGATGGACATGGTGGCTCATGCCTATAATCCCAGCACTTTGAGAGGCTGAGGTGGTTGGATAATTTGAGGTTAGGAGTTCGAGACCAAACTGGCTAACATGACAAAACCCCATCTCTACTAAAAATACAAAAAATTAGCCAGGCATGGAGGCAGGCACCTATAATCCCAGCTACTTGGGAGGCTGAGGCATGAGACTTGCTTGAACCTGGGAGGTGGAGGTTGTAGTGAGCCAAGATCATGCCACCACACTCCAGCCTGGGCCACAGATCGAGACTCTATCTTAAAAAAAAAAAAAAAAAAAAAAGATATAAATCCCTAGGTAAAGAGGGGTAAGAAAGAGGCACTCACATTTATTGAGCATGTTCTTCTACATACATTACTTATTTGAGTCCTACAACAACCTAGGGAGGGGGGCCCTCCCTTCCCAATTTTATATCTAGGAATCTGAGGCTCAAAACAATTAGGAGAATTCCAGGCATAAGAATTCCAGTCATATGCGTTATAATGGGACTAATTTGAACTTATACTTTCTTTAAAAAGTTATTTTTAAGGCTAGTCAAGGGAAGTAGTGGGAGTGGATAAGGGACAAAGAACTCTGTAACTTGTGATCCATTAGTTGTAAACACTGCACTTGGACCAGCCTGAACTCGTACTTTCTAGGAAGAGCCAGTCTGAAAACAAAGAGGACTGATAAGGGGATTATTTGCTCTTGCTAATCACCCAGTTTTTCCCTCCTGTCTAATGTGGAGGCTCAAAAGATGACTGGACTTGGTTTTTTGAAGGGTTCTGTGGTTTCTTTGACTGTCCCCAACTCTGGGGTGATGGAGTGACCAAAGCCCCCTGGTTGGAGCTGGGCTGTGTTTTTCAGCCTCTGATTGGCCCTTCTGTGACCCCTGCTTCCAGTGGCTCCCGATTCAGGTCAATGCTGCTTGATGCCCTAGAAATAACCGGGTTTCTAGCCCAGTGTGACTCCCTCGAGCCCTTGGGCCTGCTAGGACAGCACTGGCAGCACCTCTTCCCAGAGCTGTGTTTATTTGTCTTATGTCATTTGCTTATTATAGGCAGCTTGCTAAGTGGTAGTTATCACCTCCCCATGATTCCCTGCCTTTTCTTTTCCTTCTGTCTTCCCCCGTGCTTTGGGAACTTTGGATAACAGGGACCTAGGAGGCAGCATTCTAAGTAGCTCCCTCTACGTTTCTTCTGCATTCAGAATTCAGCTTTTCTGCTGATTTTCCCTTGAGGGTGAGCTTTTGTTAGAAACACTGGCACTGTAAATGAGTACCTCCTCTGTGGTCCAAGAAAGGAGTGCCTCAAAGGTTTGAAAAGAGAGCAGGCTTCAGGAGCAGGACCCGGACTGAGGAGGGTGGTGTTAGTTTGGATCTGCGGGAGTCAAGTGCTGACCTATGATTTGGCAGCATCTGTTCTGGTGGTCTGCTTCCTTGTCACCTTGGCATGCACTTGTTGTCCTCTTAAATCTCTATGAATTAGTGGTGTTTTCCCAGTTGGGCTAAGAGATGCTGATGAATTCTCATCCTAGAGTCAAGTGCCACAGCTATGAGACAGTAAACTGGAGAAGCTGTGCTCAATTCCAGGCTTTGAGAGCTACAGTCAGGCATCTGGGCAATGACATGGGTGGCATTTCACTATGGACTGTGGATAAAATCAGATCCTGTTCTGCCAGGCACTGGGGCTGTGCCTCCCTCCTCTTCTAACGTTACCACATGAAGGAGTGGTGCGGCAGCTTTTCCCTGCTAACACACCCATCCCTCGTCTGCAGGCTGGCACCTTGAGACTTCTCTTCTACTTCATTGCCATTTTCAATCACTTCCCCACATTTGACCTGGTTATTCCTGGGCCATCTCCCAGAGATCCTGTCACATGACATGTGGATGGCTCAGCTTGCAGCAGCTCCCATTTTACCTTGTTCTGACTCAGGAGCTTTGTATAGAACCGAGTGGAGTTTTCTACCAGGTGTCAAGATAAGGCCTATAGAGGTTGTTTGCTTCCTGGGATCTATATTGCCCACCAAGAACACATGGACCTGTAGATTTTGAGGTTTTTCTTAGGAAAATTGGCAGAGCTAACTTTATGACTTTGCATATTTGAAGGGATGAATGTGAACTGACCTTTTTACTTACTGGTCCTCTCTTCCTCCCCTCTGATGCAACAGATGTCCCTAGACTGAGGCCAGTCCTCCCACTATGTCATGTGGTCCATCCCTTCTCATCTTCTCAGGAGCCTAGCACCACTGACTTTTTCTTCTCTCTACTGCACATTCTCTCTCTTCATCTCTACTGAGTCCTTTCTGCTCATTCTTCATCATACTCATGTCTCTCCCATCTTGAATTACCACCTATCTTTCTCTTCTCTTTCACAACCAATCTTCTTGAAAGAACAGTCTGTACATCTTGTCTCTATGCCATGACCTCTTCTCTTCTCACACCCATTTCTCTGCTCTCCCATCTCCAACTCCATCAAAACTGCTCTAAGTGAACTTCCAGTTCCTGACCCTAATGTTCATGTTTCCTTTCCCATCTTCTTTCACCTCTCAGCACTTTGACACTGTTGGCTAATCCTGACCTTTTGTAATGTGCTACCCCCTTGGCTTCCATTATGTCACCTCCTTAGTTGTCCTCCTTTCTCTCTGAGGGGTACTTCCCTTCTCTGTCTTTTAGCTCTTTCATTTCTCTCTGAGGTTTCCTTCTATTCTCTCTCTTTTTTAAGTCCTTTCTATTTAAAAACATGGTCTCCAACAACTCTGTGGTTGGAGACCTTTTAGCTTCAGATTCATATATTCACCTTCTATCTCATCTTCTCTACGTGATATCTCACAGATATCACAAACCAGACATGCCTCAATGAAACTCTCACTCCCTTTCCACACTTGGCCCTCTAACAGTGTTCCCTCATCTAACCACTTGGGTTGTACTTTGTACTCCCTTCTTTCTTACACACTCCCCACATCTTATCACTTTTACCTCCCAAATCTTTCTGGAGCCTATCTGCTTTTTACTGACATCACCCATGTCAAATACTGATCATCTTTCCCCTGTTGTACTGTAGTTGCTTCATAGCTGGTCTTTTGATATTGACTTGTGCTTCTTGGAGTTCATTCTCCACATAGTGAGCTTTTAAAAACCTAAGACTGATCACATTTCCATCTGCCACTCCTACTCTGCTCCAATCTCTTTAGCATATATTATGGCCAAACCCTCACATGGGCTCCAAGGCCCTGTGTGATGTCACCTGTGCTGACTTACAAGCAACATCTCTTCCCCCTGCTCTGCACTCTGCCCTTGGCCCCACTAGCCTTGCCACGAGAGGACTGCGCTGCAGGGCATCTGTATGTGCTCTTTCCTCTCTCTGTTCACTGCTGTGTGTCCTTCTGAGCTCAGCTCAGATGTTACTTCCTTAAGGAGGTTTTTCTAGAATCCCGCACGAGGCCATCGATGTACTACATCTGTTCACAGAGTGCCACTATCACTCCACATCTTTCTAACTCTTATTCATGGTAGTAATTAAAAAATCGTTTGATATCTCCCTGTAAGCTTCTGAGGGTAGAGACTGTTCTGTCATATTCATTGCTGTATACCAGCCCTAGCACAATGCCTGGCACATAGTTGACACTAGGATATGTTTAATTTTATGAATGAATGACAGCTGAGCTGAGGAAGAGAGCATCAAGATGAATGTTCGGGCAAGTGTATTGCAGACAATGCTGTGTTCCCAAACTATTGATTTAGAGAGGTCAATAATAGTTCAGTTTCATTAGAATCATATAGTTAGATTATCTGGTCTAAAATGTTAGTTTCAAATATGAGAGAACCAAGGCCCTGGGAGTGAAATCATTTGCCCCAAGGTTATAGAATTAGATCCTAGCAGAATTATAACCCCTCTCCCTGACTTCCAGGTTCACACAAGCTCTCCTGCACCACCACCCTTTCTGCCTCTCCTACAGATGACAACCTCTATGTTCCCCAGTCGAAAGCAGGGCTCTGGAGTCAGGAAGGCCTGTTGCTTCCTCCCTAACTTGAGGGTGTGGCAAGTATGAGCCAGCCTATCTCATAACCTCAGCACACGGAGCCATTTTACTCCCTTCCTCCCCAGTGTAGAATGAATGATGGGCTACAAAGGTGTCTGAGCCAATGCCAGCCATACCTATTGAGATGTGGAGCCTTGAAAGGAAAAACACAAGGGATGTGTTTGTTGAAGTAACTAGATTTTCCAGTTTCTGGGTTACTAGAATTTGGGGCCTGATGTAGCAGCTAAAGCATCTGGGAGCCTGTTTTGCATCTGTTACTTTTGAGATTACTGTGTGCCTACCTGGAAACCCTACCTGTGCAGTCAGATGGTGAAGCCTTGGATAAAACCTGCAAGGAAGCCCTCCTTGAATGAGCCGTCTCTTCCTCCATTGTATTTACCAGACCACTTCATTCTAGTAATTGAGAATTATATCCTGAAAGATCCAGAAATGGAAAGCTCCAGGCTTAGACATGAACTCTGGAATGCTGGCACTGCAGAGATCTGGTCCTACCTCATTTATTTTCAGGTTTCTTTCTTTTAATTAACCAACATTTATGGAATCTCCATTAATGTCTTGGGTACTGGGGACACAAAGATGAATGAGTCATATCTCTGCCCATAGAACACTCACAGTCTAGTGATAAATAGACCATTTATTCCTCTATTCACTCATGTATAAAATATTTTGTAGGCATCTATTATGTGCTAGGCATTACATTGGGCTTATCCATTCATTCAATAATATTTGAGTTCCTCATATGTATTAGTACTCCTTCCAGGTGCTTGGAATATTGAAAAGACAGAAATCTCTACCTTCGTGGAATTTACTTTCTGGCAGTGAGAGACCAATAATATACATAGTAAATAAGCAAATTAAATAATATTTAGAAAGTTATAAATATTATAAGAAAAAAGAACAGAGGGAGATAATGAGAACACAGAGGGGTGGATTACAATTTTGAACAGAGTGGTTATTGTAGACCTAAATTACACAGGACCTTAGAGCAGACTGGAAGGAGGTAAGGGAGCTAGGCAGGTAGATATCTCGGTGAAGAGAATTTCAGGTAGAGGGAGTTCTACCTAAGGTGGAAGCCTAGCTGGCATGTTTGGGGGACAGCAAAAAGACCCATATGGCTGCAGTAGAATGAGTTGAGTTTAGAGCGGCAATGGTGCCAGATCATATAGGGCCCTTGTGGGCCTTTGTGAAGACTTGGCCTTTTATTTCAGTGTAAAAAGGATCTGCTGGAGGGTTTGAGTGGAGGAGTAATATAGTTTGACTTATTTGAAAGGGATCACAAAGTGTGTTTTGTTGAGAATAGACATTTAGGAGTAAGGGTGAAAGCAGGGAAACCAGTTAGGTAGCCACTGAAGAAATCTGGTGAGAGATGATGGTGGCTTGGTGCATTGTGATCGCAAAAGAGGGGATGAGAAGAGGCTGGATTGTAGGCATTTTTAAAAGACAAAGCCCAAAGGACTTCTTACCTTTACAGTCAGATGGACTTCCTTTGGGCTTTATCTTTTAAAGGGAAAGATAGATAAAAGGGAAAGACAGAAAATATGGAGTGAGACAGTGGTGGGAGTAAAAAAATGAGTCCAGCCCAGGTGCTGTGGCTCATACCTGTAATCTGGCACTTTGGGAAGCTGAGACAGGCCGATCTCTTGAGCTCAAGAGTTTGAGACCAGCCTGGGCAACATGGCAAATCCCATGTCTATAAAATATACAAAAATTAGCTGGGCGTGGTGATGCATGCCTATAAATCCTAGCTACTTGAGAGACTGAGGCAGGAGAATTCCTTGAACCTGGGAGGCAGAGATTGCTGTGAACCGAGATTGTGTCACTACGCTCCAGCCTGGGCGACAGAGTGAGACTCTGTCAAAAAAAAAAAAAAATCCATTGAAATGAGAAGAGTGTGAGTGGATCAAATTTTGGAGGCAATTATAAGGGGTTTGGGTTTGGATAGTGTGAATGTGTTCAGTGGAGAGTAAGATCGAGGCTGGAGTTATAAATATGGAAATCAACAGCATATGGTTGGTATTAAAAGCTACGAAAGTAGTTGAGATCACCAAAGGAATGAATATATGTAGAGTAGAAAAGAAGAGCAAGGACTTCAGCCCTAGACACTGCAATATTAAAGGGTTAGGGGAAAGAGGAGAAGCCAGAAAAGATGATTGAGAAAAAGTGACTAGTGAGGTAGGAAGAAAACCAAGAGAATATGGTGACCTGGAAGACGAGTGAAGAATGTTCACCAAGTAGGGGGGAGAGGTTGACTGGTTCCAGTGCTGCTGAGGGGCCAAGTTAGATGAGTACTAACCTCATTAATCGATGGATTTGGCAATGTGGATGCCATTGGGGACCTTGACAACAACGGTTTCAGTGCAGTGGTGGGGGTTAAAGCTTCATGTAAGTAGATTTAACAGAGAATGGAAGAGAAGAGAAGGATTTTGTTGCAATTTTTCTACAAAGGGGAACAAAGGAGTAGGATGGCAGCTGTTAGGGGAAATGCAATCTGGAGGGGTTTTAATGTTATTTTTTTTACTGTGATAAAGTACACATAATACAAAGTTTACCATTTTAACCATTTGAAGTGCAGTTCAGTGGGATTAAGTGCATACACATTGTTGTGCAGCGTCACCACCATTCATCTCCAGAACTTTTTTGTCTTTCCAAACTGAAACTCTGTTATTATTTTTCAATATAGAAGTAACAGCATGGTTATATGCTGGTGGGAATGAGCCAGTTGAGAGGAGGCAATTAATGGTGTGGGAAGGTGAGGGGAGACTGTTGAAATGCTTTCTTAGAGTAGGAGAAGAGTGAGATCTGGCACACAAGTAGAGGGACTGGCTCTGAGATCAAGGGTAATTCATCTACAGTAACAGGAGGGAAGGCAAAGTTATGTGTATGGAAGCTGACAAATACATGTATGTTGTGGGAGTCAGTGGAAATTCTCTTCTGATTGTTTCAATTTTCTTGGTAAAGTAGGAAACAAGGTCAACAGCTGAGAGTATGAGGGAGGAGTTGTTTGAAGTTTGAGGAGAAAGAGGGTGTGAAGTAGTCATCTAGGAGAGTAGGTGGGTGAATAGAGTAAACTTGGGAGGTATTGTATGATTGTCAGGCACTTTAAGGGCTCATCTTTGGCTCATGGATATGAATTTAAAGTGAGACCAGTCTAGGTGATAGTGTGCATTTCTCCAGCTACATTCCATTGCGTGGGCGCAGGTACTGGGTTGGATTTAACTAGAATTGTGGTTTGCCAAGTGAAGAAATAGGATTATTATAAAAATTGATCATGAATGAATGGAAGAAAGGGAAGAAAGAAAGAAAAGGGAAGGAAGAACATCATATTCACTGTGGGTAAAAAGATGGTAGTATTAATGAATTTAAATCCTGTTAAGATAAAAGAATTGCTGGAGTCCAAACGGTAAAGTGCGTAAGCTGGAAGGTAGGAGTTGATGGGTGGAGAGTAGGATGCATGCATTTGATCTCATGGAAGAGTTGCATTTTTTGGTAATAACAAGGTGATGGCTAAAGATGACTCTCAAGTCATTAGAGTCAGTGGGTAGAATTGGGTTGAGCACAAGATGACTAGAGAAGAAGAGTTCAAGGAACTAAGAAGCCAGGGTATTGGAATGACCACTTATGATTACAATGAGATTTTTGAAAGTTAAGACAGAACTACTTTGTATACATAGTGAACGACAGATGATGTGCCCTGTCCTCAAAGCACTTACAATCTATCCATGAAGATAAGCAAGTCAGAAGCATTTGGCATGATGGCATAGGTGCTGTGATCAGAAAAGTACAAGGTAAGGGGGAGCACAAATGAAGGATACCTAGACCCCACCTTGGGAGAAAGAATCTTTCTGGAGGAAAGATATTTGAGTTGGGATTTTGAAGAACAAGTTAAAGCAAATGAGGTAAAGAGAGAGGGGAAAGTACTTCAGAAAGGGGGAACAGTATGTGCAAAGGAGATTCATTGTCCAGGTACCATGGACAGTGGTGCAAGATGAGTTTGAGAAAGTGAGCTGAACTGGATCATCATGTAGGGCCTTGGAGGCTATATTAAGGAATATGAATTCGTCCCATGAGCAGTGGGAGAGATGGACTAGGGGTACAGAGAATATTAAGAAATGCTTAATACATGAATGATTTTTGAATTGGGTCCTCTTATTAGTTATTTGTGGTTGTGCAACAAATTACCCCAAAATGTAGTGGCTTAAAACAACAAACATTTATTTTCTCATAGTTTCTATCAGTCAGAAATCCAGGAACTATGTGATCCATAGTTTCTATCAGAAACCCAGAATCTGGAATTTATCAGGGAGGAATTTATCAGGGAGGAGGATATCAGTTTATCAGGGAGGAAGAACCACTTAGAAAAAGGTGGCACAGAGTTTTAAGGAAGAAGTTATAACATGGGAAGTAACCCGAGGGCACCAAATGCACTATGTGTCCAAAGGGGCAGAAGATGCTTTTGCTAAGATATAAGATAGACTGCGGCCAGATTGTTAAAAATCTTGTACGCTATGCTGAGAAATTGGTTTTTACTCTTTATACCAAGGTAAGATCACCTGAAGGCTTGTATAAGAAAGTGACCTGTTTCATTTTTGGTCTCTGATAGCTGTATGTGGGACAGATAGGGGTGGGAAGGAGCCAGGAGGACCCTCTAGAGCTAGGATCTAAAAACTGTCAGTGGAGAGCTGACCAGGGCCTGAACCAAGGCATTGGCAGTAGACGTTGTGAAGGGGTGCCAGACTCAAAGAATGTTTAAAAAATCATTAACAAGTCTTAGAGAGCCTGTGGGAGAGCATGGATGTGTCCGAAACTTTCCAAGTTCTTCACTTGGATCACTGAAGGTTCTGGCTATAACTGAAGGTACCTAATACAGGATGAGGAAGACACTGTACCTTGTGGATTGGAGAGGGACTCAGTCCTGGCCCCTTTGCCTGTGACCTTAAGGTACACATTCCTAGTTCTATTCACTGACAATAAAGAAGTATTTAGTTCAAAGCATATTTTCTGTCCTGGTTTTTAAAAAGACTTTATTTTTCTAAAAGAAGTTACAGGTTCACAGCAAAATTGAGAGGAAACATAGAGATATCGCATATATCCCCTGCCCCCCCAACATGTACAGCCTCCCAATTGTCAATTATTGTTGTTACAATTGATAATCCTACAATTGATAAGTTACAAGTACTGTTGTTACAATTGATAAACCTACACTGACACACCAGTATCACTCAAAGTCTATACATTAGGGTTCACTCTCAGTGTTGTACATTCTATGGGTTTGGATAAGTGTATAAGGACATGTATTCATTATACTGTCATACGAAATTTTTTTTTTTTTTGAGACTGAGTCTTGCTGTATTGCCCAGGCTGGAGTACAGTGGTGCAATCTCAGCTGACTGCAAACTCCACCTCCTGGGTTCAAGCAATTCTGGTGCGTCAGCCTCCCAAGTAGCTGGGACTAAAGGCACCTGCCACCATGCCCATCTAATTTTTTAGTAGAGACGGGGTTTCACCGTGATGGGCAGGCTGGTCTTGGACTGCTGACCTCAAATGATCAGCCCTCCTCGGCCTCCCAAAGTATTGGGATTATAGGCCTGAGCCACTGTGCCCGGCCTCATACAGAATTTTTTGACTGCTCTGAAACTCCTCTATGCTCCACCCATTGTTCCTCTCTCCCCTTAGCCCCCGGCAAACACTGACCTTTTTATTGTCTTCATAGCTTGGCCTTTTCTAGAATGTCATATAGTTGGAATTATGTAATATGTAACCTTTTTTGATTGGTTTCCTTCACTTAGTAATACACATTTAAGTCTCCTCTGTGTCTTTTCTTGGCTTGATAGCTCATTTCTTTTTAGTGCTGAATAATATTCCATTGTCCGGAATGTACCACAGTTTATTTATTTATTTACCTACTGAAGGACATCTTGGTTACTTCCAAAGTTTGGCAGGTATGCATAAATACTAATACCCAAAGCTGGCAAGGATGTGGAACATCCTCCCATTCATTATTGGTGGGAATCAAAATGGCACAGTCACTTTGGAAGAGAGTTTGGCAGTTTCTTACAAAATTAAACTTACTCTTACCATAAGATCGAGCAATTTCACTCTTTGGTATTTTCCCAAGGGAGTTGAAGACTTATGTTCACATAAAAACCTGGAGAAGGATGTTTATAGAAGCTTTATGCATAATTGTCAAAGCATTTTTAAAAGTGCCTCCTGTATGTAGGATCCCATTTAGAATATTATGGGTAACATAGAGTATAAGGGCCCACTCTTGGAAAGCCGTCTGCTTAGCTCTCAGAAAAGATCTGCTTCTTAGATTTAGGACAGTGACTCTGAGGCCACTTTCAATAAGAGACAAGGCAGTGAGAGACTCCATGTGTTCCAGTTCTGCAGCAGCAGCAGAGGCAGCCACAATCTGAGATGCTGCTGATTTCTTCTGTGGGGCTTTGAAAAGCAATGAATCTTCACAGTATGCTGAGATTCTGCTTTATTGTTGATGCAGCTCAGGGAAGTTTGTGGTGCCATTTTGCCAGGATCTTTTGGGAAAATCATGGGATCAGATTGGAGGATGAGTGATAAATGGCTCCTAAGTGCCAGAAATAATGGTTACTGAATATGCACTAGTGTGCTATGTCATTGTTTTGCTGTGTAATTGTTTTGCTATCTCATTCAGTCCCCGCAACAACCCTGGGAGGTTGTTTCTATTGCTATTATCCCATCTTTCATAGGGGGAACTGAGACTCAGAAAGGTTAAGTAACTTACTCAAGGCCAAACAGCAAGTAGCAAAGACAGGCCTGTCTGATTTCTGAGACTATATTCTAACCATAATACTAGACCTCCTTGTTTCATGCTTTGATTTTTTTGAACTCACCAATTTAGTCTCTGATCATATCATTTGGCAGGTTATTTCTCCCCGACTGCTAGGGATAAATAGGCATTCTCTTACATTCTAGGTTTTAAGTTGGCATTTAATGCTGACCCATCTGGATTTCATTGTAGTGTATTATACATTGCATTTGGTTTTAGTTTTGCTCCTTCAGTCACAAACCAAAGTTAGAATCTCCCAAGCTAGGTCAGGTAAAGATGAGCTCACTATAGGGAAACTTGATTTGGTAAGGAGTAAGGGATGTCTCAGCAATCCCAGATGTGGGCCTATAATAGGACTAGACCTTAGAGACCCAAATGATCATTTTCTAGTTCAGTTTCTGGCACATAATTGGTGCACAATGAATATTTATTGAATAAATGCAGCATGCAGTTGTATGGTCAGCTATCCAGTGAAAGGGGTCAGCAACAACCCCAGTGGAACCAGAGCCCTTTTGTTTGGCTGAAATAAGGCTTACTAGGCTACTCAAAGGCTGTGGCAGTAGCAACACTAGAGCTTCACATCTGCTGTGGAATAGATCTTTGATTTCCCTATGCATCTTCTGCATAGACTCTGAACTTGTCCTCAGTGGCTGCAGTAAAATAGGACATACGGGTGTCAGACTGCCCATGTGAACACATTCCTGTGTGGTGCTCCCCACATCTGTTCTCATGTGAAATGACACCAGAGAGTGACAGCTTCCTCCTACAGGACTGGCGGGTGTGGGTCTCACAGTATCAGACTTCCCGGTGACTGAGATGCTGTTAAGAATAGAGAGAATGGAAGATCTGGGTTCAGACATTGGCTTCACCATAGCTGTGTGAGTTGGGCTTGATTCCTGGCTTCCCTGGGACTTGGTTTCCTGATCTGTTAAAGGACAAGGTTTGGGCCAAGGTTCTTTCCAGCACTTGAGTCCTGAGTTGCTAAGTTGGGCCCAAGGTCACAGGGAAAAGGAAATGCTGGCATCATATCTGTCTTCCCTTGAAACCTCTGGATAAGTCCAAGGAAGTGGCCCCCTTTGATGGAGGAGAGTTCCCAAAAGGGGAATCTTTCTCGGGGAGCTCTTCCTTTTTCTCCTACCTTAAAGATACTTGGAAGTGAAGTCTAAAATGGTCACCCAGGACTCATAGTGTCCTGGAGGTGAAGATGCAGAGAGAGAACATGCAGACAGGCCTCCGGCTCCTGAGTCCAGCTGGTGTTACCTGTCAGTACACACTCCCCACCTGCCACCTCCAGCTCCTGGCTCATCTCCTCTATTTGAGCTCTTGATCCTAAGCTGTGTTCTGTTTGTGTCTGTTGTGGCTCTGGAGTGAAATGAGCAGTTTATTTTTCTCGAGTTGGAAGCTGAAGGTTGCTTATTATAAGTAATAAAGTCCTCAGTGCTTTATACCCTGGGGTGTATTAACTGCCTATTTGAAGCAGAAGGCACTCAGCTCACACCAGATGTGAAGCAGGTTGGAGGTTCCTGTATCTTTGAGCCACCTGAGCTTTTTCAAAGTCCAGTTCCCTTCTCCTAGAGCAGAGTTACTCAACGGTAGCACTACTAGCATTTTGAGTCAAATGATTATTTGTTATGGGGTACAAAACTATCTTGGGCATTATAGCATATTTAGTAGCGTCCTTGGCCATTCCACTAGATGCCAGTAGCATCCACTTCCCCCGTTACCACAACCAAAAATGTCTCTAAACATGACAATTGTTCCTGCAGGGCAGAATCTCCCAGTTAAGAACCACTGTCCTAGAGTTACCACGGTACACATGTAGGCAGCTTGTGAGATGAGCTAGGCTTTTGAGAACCATGGGATTTATTTTTGTTTTCACTTCCGACTCACAGAAGACCCTAGGGCAGGTTAATGAGCCTTTCTATAATGAGGACTATGGATTTTTCTTGTTTGAAAAGTACCATGTTTGTTGGAGAAAATATAGAAGTAACAGAGAAGTATCAAGAAGAAAAATTTAAAGGATCTGTCAGCATCTCAGCCACCCACAGATAATCAATATTAAGGTGTATTTTCTTCTTGCGTCTTTTCCTGACATGTCTCTCTTCTCTCCTACCATATACACCAAATCAGGACCGTATTTTGCTATACAGCAAACCATTCTTAGAAAATATGATTTTAATGGATGTATATGAGACAATCTGATGAATGCCCCATATTTATTTAGTCAACTTTCAGTTGTAGAAAGTTTCAATTTTCTTACTAATAGAGATAATACTGAATGACAACTTTGTACATTAATCTTTGTGTGCATCTGTGATTTCCTTAGGTTAATTCCTAGAAGTAGAATTTTGGGGTGAAAAGATAGGAAGGTTTTTAAGTCTTTTGATACATGTTATCAAGTTGGCCTCCAGAATAGTTATGCCATTTGACATCAGCAGTGTAGGAGAGAGCCAAATCGGGGCAATCTGTACTTAAAGGCTTTCTTTGAGAGCTCTGCCTTCTACCAAAGCTGAACAATCTCCATTTTGTTTATAATACCGCACAAGAGCCCTACAAAGCACAGTGGTGGCCTGCTTTCATGTTTCAGCTGGGCAGAACATGTACTGACCACAGTGAGTGACAGACAGCACATTTCAGTATTATTGACAGAAATGAGACCCAAGACTGGAAGACCCTCAGCAGGTCAGGCCATGAGTTAATCCTTGCTTTTGCCCCAGGAATGAAGCAACATGTGCTAATGGCCCTTTTCTAACTGCTCTTCTGACAGAAGCACTAATTTTCAGAGCCTTTGACCCAGACATCTTCGGCATCTAGTTTTCTGGAGTAGGAATCCAGCTATGAGTAGAAGCAAGACCAGTCTATGCTCACAGTGCTGGATGATCAGTGTTGGCTTTGCCACGTCGCTAGGGTGAGGAGGGGAGCACCAGCTTCTAGTCTCTGACCACCTTTCTCTGGCCAGTGGAATCAAGAGTATAAGTCTCTGGTGAACTGACAGGTGTCATTAATGGCAATGTCAGACCTATTATCAGGTCCTTTGATGTTCACAGGAGGAGTTTTTATATATGGAAAGACAGATACTTTTTTTTTTTTCTTGAGCTGGAGTCTCGCTCTGTTGCCAGGCTGGAGTGCAGTGGTGCAATCTCAGCTCACTGCAACCTCCGCCTCCCAGGTTCAAGCAGTTCTCCTGCCTCAGCCTCCTGAGTAGCTGGGGCTACAGGCTCAGGCCTCCATGCCCAGCTAATTTTTGTATTTTTAGTAGACATGGGTTTCACCATGTTAGCCAGGATGGTCTCGATCTCTTGACCTCATGATCTTCCCACCTCGGCCTCCCAAAGTGCTGGGATTATAGGTGTTAGCCACCGCGCCTGGTGGGAAAAACAGATACTTAAAGCATTGGGGCTTTCCCTTTCATATCCTCACTTTTGGCCCCAGGGAGCTCAAAACCTAATAGTCGTTTTTTCAGGGCAGGTGGGGGAATCCACCCAATTCTACATCCCCTAAGAAGCTGTTAGGTTCATTCTAATTTACAGGTAAAAGCAAGGAAAATATGTGAAATTATAGAGTGGTGTTTAATCAATGGTAGATTTAAAGACATAATCTTTCTTTTTAAACATTTTTTGGAATTAATTTTAGATTCACAGAAAAGTTGCAAAAAATAGAACAGAGAGTTTCTGTACAACCCTCACCCAATTTCTCTAATATTATCACCTTACATAACCATAGTACAATGATCAAAACTAGGAACTAACATTGGTAGAATACTATTAACTAAACTATAAGCCTTATTTGAATTTTACCAGTTTTCCATGTGTGTCCTTTCTGCTGTGTGAGCCTCCCTAGGATCCCACATTGCTTTTAGTCATTATTCCTCCATTGTCTCTTCTAATTTGTAACCATTCTTCAGTCTTTCCCTGCCTTCCATGATCTTGACACTTTTGAAGAGTGTTGATTGGTTATTTTGGAGAATGTACTGAACCTCAGTTTGAGTTTGTCTAATATTTTCTCATGATTGAAGTGAACTTATGCCTTGTTGGTGAGATTAATACAGAAATGATGCTGTGTCTTTCCCGGGGCATCTTAGCGGTGACAAGAACCTTGAACTGTGGTTAGGTGGTATCCGCTGAATTTCTCCACTTAAAGTTACTATCTTTCCCTTTGTAGTTTAAAAAATATCTTAAAGGACATTCTTTGAGACTGTGCAAATCCTTTTTCTCATCCAACTTTTGGCCACTAATTTTAGCATCTATTGGTAGGTCTTGTCTGTAAAAGTTGTTTGTGATGTTTGCCTGATGGTGGTCTTCTACTGCCCAAGTACCTTCTATGTTGATTAATTGTAGAATACTGTATTGATAGAGCTAGAGAATAATCTTAATAAGATATATCGTTCCTTGATCAAGTATTTGCTCAAGAGCAATAGCTCCTTCTAAAATATGATCTGTTTATCTCATACCTGTGTGTATTAGTTTCCTACTGGCACTCACAGAAAGTTTGCAAAAATAGTACAGAAGGTTCCTGTACACCCCTCACCCAACTTTCTCTAATGTTAACATGTCACAGAGCCACAGTATAATTATCAAATATAAAAAATTACTTAGTTTATTTGAAGGCCATTAAAACAACTAGGCAAGAGATAATGGTGGCTTGGGCAAGTAGCTAATTGGGGAGGTGAGGTGAAGCTGATTCTGGATATATATTGAAGGTAGAGCTTACAGGATGTGTGAAAGAATTGGATGTGGAGTAAGGGAAGAAAGGAGGAGTCCACAATGGTTCCAAGATTTTTGACTTGAGCAACTGGTCTTGCCGTTTTTTGAATTAGGAAAAGACTACAGATGGGATCCGGGGAATTTTTTACTCAAATGACAAACTCCCTTTTTTAACCACAGTGCTGAAAAAAAATTACCACTACAAATTGCTACAATCTAATGGCTTAAAACAACCCAAATTCATTATCTTACAATTCTTTGGTCAGAAATCCAAAATCAGTCTTAGTGGGCTATAATCAAGGTGTTGGCAAGACTGTGTTCCCTCTGGAGGCGCTATGGGAGAATTTGTTTTCTTGCCTTTTCCAGCTTTTAGAGGTCACCTGCATTCCTTGGCTCCATTTTCCACCTTCAAAACCAGCAGTGTAGTGTCTTCCCACCTCTGTCTGTCTGACTCTAACCCTCCCACCTCCCTCATACAAGGAACCTTGTGATTGTAGTGGGCCCACTCTGATAAGCCAGTGTCCTTAATTTAATCCATCTGCAATTTCCTATTTGTTCTGTGAGGTAAAATACTCACAGGTTTCAGGAACTAGGATGTGAACATATTGGGAGGGGGGGCATTGTTCTGACTACCACACTCTGCATCTCTTTCTATCTCTATATAATGACATTTTGTTTTATCTGCATTTCTTTAGTCAGGACTCCCACTGATGAAGTAGCAGCTTGTCTGGAGCATGGGTTTTCTGATCAGTGATTTGTATTGGTCAGTTTATGAAGAAGCACATTAAGTACCTGTTGTGTTGCCAAGCACTGTAGCTGAAAAGGAGAATTTATCAGTTGATGGGGAAGAAAATTGCCTGGATGCCTCTCATAATCTTCCCCAGTTCAAAAAATGTTAAGACCAGTTATTCAGGTCAAAAATCTTGGAGCCATCTGGGATTCTCTCCTTCTTCCACTCCACACCCAATCCTTTTACAAATCCTGTGCATTCTACCCTGAAAACACATACAGAACCCAACTAGTTCTCCTCACCTCCCCAATTATCCACTTGGTCCAAGACACCATTATCTCTTGCCTAGTTGTTTTAATAGCCTTCAAATTGGTCTCTCTGCTTCCACCCTAGCCCTTCTTCAGTCTATTCTGAACACAGCAATTTGACCAACAAATAAAAAAAATAAATCAGCTCGTGATTCTCCTGCTCTAAACCTCACATAGCTTTCTTTCTCACTCAGAGTTGATGACTGAAGGCTCACTTGCATGTTTTGGTCTGTGGCCTGATGCTAGCTCCTACCTTCTCCCTTCAGTTCTCTTGCTGTCTCCGACTTGGCCCTGATTATTATTTGAACCTGCCAGACATGTTCCTGTCTTCAGCTTTTGGTATTTATTGTTCACTCTACTTGGAATATGCTTAATAAAAATCTGTGTGGCTTGTTTCCTTACTTCTTTCACCCCTTCAAATTCTGCCTTCCCAAGGAGGATTTCCCTGGCTATTCTAGCTCAAATAGCAACCCCATAACCCTCCCAACCCTACTCTGTTTTATTTTTCACCTCAACTCTTATCATTATCTGACATTTTACCAACTTACTTTTCTTATACATGATATTTAACTCTTTCCACTACAATGGTAGACTCCAAGAGAACAAAAATTTTTGTCTTTTTCCCCCTGTCACATCTCTAATATTTGTTTATTTAATTATTATTATTATTTTTGCAACAGGGTGTTTATCTGCTACCCAGGCTGGAACACAGTGGTGTGATCAGGGCTTACTGTAGCCTTGATCTCCCAGGCTCAAGTGATCCTCCTGCCTCAGCCTCCTGAGTAGCTGGGACCACAGGCTCATGCCACCATGCCCAAATAATGCTTTTATTTTTTGTAGAGATGGGGGTCTCCCTGTTTTACCCAGGTCTCAAACTCCTGGGCTCAAGCAACCCTCCCACCTTGGCTTCCCAAAGTGCTGGGATTACAGGCATGTATCACCATGCCTGACCTACTTAATTATTTTAATTTTAATTTTAAAAATGTATTTATTTTAGAGACAGGGTCTCACTCTGTGGCCAGTGCTGAAGTGCAGCGGTGGGATCATAGCTCATTGCAGCCTCAAACTCCTGGGTTTAAGCATTCCTACAGCCTCAGCCTCCCAAGTAGCTAGGACTCCAGGTACATGGCACTATATCTGGCCACTTTTTTTTTTTTTGGTAGAGATAGGTTCTTGCTATGTTGCCCAGGCTGGTCTTGAATCCCTGGCCTCAAGCAATCCTCCCACCTTGGCCTGCCAAAGTGTTGGGATTACACACATGAGCCACCAAGCCCAGCTCACATCTCTAGTATTTAGAATAGTGCTTGGCAAATAGGAGGCACTCAGTAATTATTTGTGGAATGAATTATATCTGCTTTTATAATTGGGCTATAAATTTATCAATTGCTTCCTAAGGAGTATAAGGTACTATGTTATATGTTTTGAAGGATAAAAAATAAATGAAGATATGACCTGTATTTCCAAATTGCTTATAATTTGGTTAGGGTAATGAGATTCCCCTGTGTGAAAAAAAAAAACTAATAGTATCACCATCATAAGCTGTAGGTGTGTATTAAATACTCTAAAGTGTGGGGCACCGTGGTAGGTACTAGGGACAGACAAATATATCAGACACAATTTCTTATTTCAAGCTTTTTTAGGCTAGTGAGGAGGACACAAAGGAAAACAAGCTCTAGCCAAGCGCCAAACAAATGATATGGATACCGATGGGAGATCAGAGGAAGAGGAGTCCAGCAGCAGGCTCATGTCACAGGTCTCCTCTAAACTGGGTCTGGAAAATCCAGGGAACTCTGAGAGGTCTGATGTAGGTAGAACAGGGGATGAGGGTGGAGAAAAGGCAGAAGACAAGGCTATTGAAGTAGGTCACAGAGAGATTGAGAAGGACCTTGAATCCTATATTACAATTTGATGTCATTCTGTAAGTCGTAAGGAGCCACTGAAGTTTTTGAAGAGGGGATTGAAATTATCACATCTGATGTTGATGGGGATGGATTAGAAAGGATTGAAGGTAGGGAGAGCCATTAGGAAGTTCCTATAGGAATCCAGGGAAAAGACGATAAAGGCCTGACGTACATTAGAAGCTGTAAAAAAGAAAAGAAGTAAACGGATTGGAGAGAGAGTTTGAAGGGAAAGTCAGTACATCTAGGTAAGTAATGACAAGTGGGGTAAGAAGCTGATGCTGAGGTTTCTGCCTCGGGTGACTGGCAGAGCATAGAAAGAAGAGTAGAAGCAGGAGCAGGGAGGTTGGAGGGAGGAGGTGATGTTAGTAAAGATGAGGAAGTCCATGTTAATCATCGGGGTGGAGTCTGCCTTTGACCTCTTTGAGTACCCTGGTGCCTAGCTTATATACTTTGTATTATAATTTGGGCCAGGAGGGACTGAGTCTGTCTCCAGGTCTGACTCCTGATGTTCCAGGTGAGAGCCGCTCCTCTGCCCACTGCCTCCGGCTTCCAGAGTAATAGTGCAGACCAACCAATCCTGGCTGCTGCAGGAGGAGGTGTGGTGCCTTTTCAAGGGCTCCGAAGGGAGCCAACAGAGAGCAGGAAGGAGGCTTGCAATGCCTGGGAGCCAAGTTCAGCTCCACTCTATTTTGGGTGGCAACATTTACAATGTTCCGTCACCCAGAATCATTCCGCCTGCCTGCCCGCCTTCGGTGTTTCCAGCTGATGGGTTCTCACGCCTACTTAACAACTGGCTAGGTTCAGGGGCTCCCTGGCTCACCAACTGCTGCCCTTCAGTTCTGTCCCTGTTTGGCAGGATGCCTAAGTCCCTGGGGTGGCCAGAGTGCTAAGCCTGGTCCTCCATGCCTCTTGGGCAGGGGAAACTGGAAGGGTAGTGCGGAAGCTCGAGGAATGGAAGGGTGGTACTGATAAATGCCAGAGTCCAGACATAGGTGTGTAGGCAATTGACTCGTAGTTCTGTGCTTCACTTCCTTTGAAAGACCAAGTTATAAGGGATAAGATGCCTAATAATGATATTTTGTGTTCCCGCATACCTTGTCTGAGAACCTCCAGATACAAGATCTAGATTGTGCTGTTGTCCCAGATGACCCCATTAACTGAATCTGTGGGCGTTTATAGGTCATTTTTAGGGCTCTGGGATATCATAGTGTAGAAGAGACAAATGTTGATTTTTTATAATTAAAAACCTAAGAGTATTACACATTCATTGCAGAAAATGCATGAAAGTATAAAGAATAAAAATAACCCATAATCCCATCTCTTAGCGCGGCTCTGGCTAATAATTTGATGATTCTTTCTGCTTTTTCCCCCTGGGTATGTGTTTGTGTGTGTCACACATGCATGACATATTTCCCCAGGCTCCCTCTAGGTGAGTATAGATTGGGGCACCCACCCTCAGCACTGAAGTGTTCTCACCCAGAGTATATTTCCCATGTAGTCTGGATAATTTCTCTCCTGTGATTCTCCTTCTCTTTCAAAAGTGAAATGATGCTTCTTGTAAAGACTGTTCTTCCAGGAGGAACTGATGTTTGGAGGACAGCATGGGACAGTGCACAGTGGGGAAAATGAGACTGAAGCTGTATTGTAATCGTTCCTCTTAAGCAGTGATTCCAAAGTGCTACCAAGTACAAATAGAGAACGTCTGGTCCCTTCTCTCATTCCATGAGGCTTGCTGAATAGGGCAAGGCAGGCCAGGTTTGCCATTGAGTTGAGTAACTAGACCATGGTGGATTAATGAGGAGCGTGGTGCATGGAGGAGAAAACTTTTCAGAGCAACTTGGCATCCCTTGAAAAAAGATGCTAGGTCACCATAGAACCTCCAACCAGTTTGTAAGCACCAGATTATCTACTGATATTTGGGGTTGGATTCGCCAGAAAGCAGAATCTGATGCAAGAATTGAATACAGATAGTTTGAGAGGTAATTTCAGGAAGCAGAAATGAGGGAACAGCATGAGGGGAATGAGGCAGGGATAGAGGATAAGCTGATATTAGGGTACATTATTAAGGTTCCTACTGTGTGCAGTGGGGACTCAATTCCACCAGAGCTTCATGCGAACTACACAGAATGCCTCATGGAGTTGTCTGCTTGGAGGATGAGGGACTCCAGTTAGCTTCTGTCCCCCACTGGCTGAGCCTTGTCCTTGGGACAGTGAAGGTCCTAGAAGGTTGTGTGTTTGAGGTGTGACCTTCAAGCAGGAAGTGGATCTGAACTAGCATAGGACAGCTGTGCTGAAAGAGGAGGGCAAAGGGCCTGTGATGCAGGAATCAGAGGCTTCTGCTGTATTCTTGGAAGTTTAGAAGGCTTCTTGGTTTCATTGATTTGAGCACATTCATTCCCTTGTCTTAACTCCTCTTCCTATCTTCTCCTATTCCTATAATTCTCTAGTCTTCCCAGGTCTAGCCAGAGTAAGTGTTTAACGAAGTATGGTTCTTTGCCTTGGATGATAGATAGTGTTTGTTTGTTTGTTTGTTTTCAGCCAACTGGAGCATTCTGACTCATAACTCTAAGCTCATAATTCTTCCAGACTTGTCAGGAGCAAGCACTGGGCCTCTTGAGCATTGAGATTCTCTACTTTGGGTGACTCTGAGTTCTGTACTTCTATCCATGTCACCAGTAGAGATCAAACTTGGAGAATTCGAGGGAATGAGAAGAGTAGAAGGGGTGGGGCCGGCTATCTTCAGCTGTAGCCCCATGGCTAGATTAGGTCCCAGTTTGGAAGTGGAGCAGATCCTGTGTGGCTTTGGTCTGGGGTTGATCTGCCAGTAGATGGGAACACAGGCTTCCTCAGTATACCCGAGATGGTCACATGGCCGGTCCTCGGGGCTTTCTTGGCTTTGCATTGGTCTGGATATACAAATGTTGACCATAATAGAGGCATTTTTGCAGCCCTCTGGGGTTTTCTTCAGAACAGTGTTCTGTGGGCAGTATTGGGGTTGGTCTTGCTTCTTTCCAGGGTAGAAACTAGAGGCCCCAAAGAAGTTAAGTGATTTACCCAAGGTGGTGTCATTTTTCACTGGTGACAGAGAGAGCTAGAACCAAGGCCTTTTGACTTCCAGGCTAGAATCTTTGACTTTTGACTCCCCACTTCCACTCCCACCCCTTCCCACCAATGTAGAAACAGAATATTTTTGTTCCTGTTCTCTCTCACTTTGGACTCCTAGCCAGATTATACCTCTGTGAAGAGAGGAATCAGGCCCCCCATTCCCCAGTGCTCTTAGCCCAGGTCTAACCAGAGCAAGTATTTAACAAGAGCTTCCTAATCTACCTGGAGGGGCAGTCCTTAGGGCAACTGGCTCCTCCCCTGCTGGACTCTGGCCCATGGCCCTCCCTCAATTCCAGGCTCCATGGAAAGGGGGACCGTACCCATCTGTGATAGACCTTAGCCTGTAGGCAGCAGGCTTGGAAGTTCTTGATAAGCAGGATTCACATGCTGGATGTTCCCAGGAATGTGCTTCATGATAGGGCCAATTGAGGGCTAAGTGAGGGTGTCCTCAAAGACTCTTGAGCCCTTGTCTCTGGGGGCTGGTTTCTATCTATTTCTGCTGTTTGGCAGATAATGCCCCATGCAGCAGTCAGCTCTGCCCTGTCTATCCTTAGTCTAGGATTAGACAGTGGTGTCTTCCCTTAACCTTTGGGGGCAGACCTGTATTGTTGAACATTGTTCTTCCCTCTTTCACTAAAGAGCGTGTAAAGTACTGTTTGGAGATAGAGGCAGCTTACTGCTCAACCGCTTAGAGCCAGCCCTGGCAGACCATGTATTAGATGGTCTTCATAAGATCATTCCAGGTATTCCTGCTGCTCTTTGAGTTATAATCAGAACTTCGATTGTTTAGGGCCAAGGAGATGAGGCTGGGTCAAAGGCAGAGTGCTGAGCTTTAGCAGTGCCTCCGGATGGGTAAAGAAAGGGTGGGTTTATTTTCTAGTTCCTCATTCCCAATGACTACCCATGAGTCCTAATTAAAATTGGAGGATTTCTCCTCCATGTTCCCTTCAAGCTTTTCTTTTATTTTTATTTCTATTATTTATTTATTTATTTATTTATTTTGTGTGTGACACAAGGTCTCATTCTGGTTGCCCAGGCTGGTATGCAGAGGTGCGATCTTGGCTCACTGCAGCCTCGACCTCCCAGGCTCAGGTGATCCTCCCACTTCAGCCTCCTGAGTAGCTGGGACTGCAGGCATGTGCCACCATGCCCCGCTAATTTTTTATATTTTTAGTAGACATAGGGTTTCACTATGTTGCCCAGGCTGGTCTTGAACTCCTGGACTCAAGCAATCTGCTCCCCCTCAGCTTCCCAGAGTGCTGGGATTACAGGCATGAGCCACCACGCCTGGCCACTCCCTCAAGCTTTTAAATGAAATAAGGTAACAAATACTTGAGAGCTAATTACATGTGCCATAATTTTGGGACTAAAAGAGGTAATTGATGTGATCTCTGCCTTCAAGTCCCTTATGGTATACTTGGAGAGACAAGGGGCACATATAGCAAAGAACACACTAGACAGGTTTTAAGTGCCAAAGGAAGGGCAGGCCTGTTAAGCAGGGCATCAGAATACTTGAGAGAGAGAGAAAGCACTTTGGATTATCTGGTCAAGAGAAGCCTTCTTGGGAGAAATGAGATTTCAGTCAGGTCCCTGAAGGGATGTGCTTTCTTTACAACAGCTTTATGACTATCTCTCTTTGTAGTGAGACTTTATTACACATTCAACAATGACAACAATGTAAGGATCCCGGGACAAGGTATTTTTTTTCCTAGGTGTTCATTATAGTATTGTTTGTAATAGCCAAAGATTGGGAACAGCCTAAGTATCCAGTGATGAGGCGTTGGTTAACTAGACTATGGCCTCCCATATTCCCCATATTGTAGAATATTTTGTAGTCATCACACATCATTTTTGCAAAAGTTTGTTAATCAGCATCAAAGAATATTCACAATAGGTTGTTCATTGAAAAAAAATCAGGTTCCAAAATAGTATGTACAGTATTAGTCCATTTATATTTGTTAACTTAGTAACAAACTAAAACATGGCTTCTTAAAATCTTCTTTTTGCATACTAATTTTCTAATTTTTGCTATGTGTACATTCTTGTAAGTAAAATATCCTTCTCTGCATACTTATTTGAGGATTAAATAACTAAATAAATAACTTTCTGATGTTTTCTCTTCTTTTCTTTCTTTTTTCTTTTTTTTTAGAGACAGGGTCTTGCTCTGGCTGGAGTGCAGTTGTGTGATCATGGCTCACTGTAGTCTCAAATTCCTTGTCTCAAGCCATTCTCCTATTTCAGCCTCCTGAGTAGCTAAGAATACAAGCACATGCCACCATGATGCCTCATTTTTAATTCTGTAGAAATAGGGTCTTGCTGTGTTGCCCAGGTTGGTCTTGAACTCCTCCTGGCCTCCACAGATCCTCCCTCGACCTCCCAAAATGTTGGACTTAGAGGTGTGAGCCACCATGCCCAGCCCTCCTTTTTTTCAATAAGAGACTTGGAATGCCCCATAATACCTGTAGGTGGACAGGTCCAGTGGAGTCACATGTCCCCTATTTTGTGGGAAATACTGCCCACAGCTCACTCTGGTCCTCAGTTTCTGAAGACAAGTTGGCTTGCTTGAGACAGGAGGTACTGGGGAGCCTGCGGGCTCCTGGTCTGAAGAGCAATGCCTGAGAGGAAGCCTCTAGGCACTTCTTCCTTCTAGTTGTGGGAACCTGCATATTTCCCAGGCATGCAGCATCTGGGGCTGAACTGCCCGTCTGCATCTGTGGCAACTCTATTTTTTTTTTTTAATCCACTTTCTTCATACTTTGCATTTTAGTCAGGAAATCACTGCTGCCCACTGTCTACCTAATTAGAGTGACAGGAAGAAAAAGGTGCTTTTGCCATTCTGAGCCTCTCTGGGAAAAGGTTATGAGACAAGAGTGATAGAATTCATCTTTTTGCATTAGTGGTGGGGGGCAGGGTCTCTGTTCCCTGAAAAGCTTATTCAGATGACCTATTTGGTCTAGACTCTGTCTGTCTCAGCAATAGCTGTCATCTGAATGTCACTTTAGAAGGTTTGGGTGCTTCCTTTTCCTTCCCTTTCAGCAGGTTTGAGGTTAATGTGTACTATATTACAATCTGAATGCTAATTAGTGTTTTTTAAAAGTACCCCTTTTATCACACATTTCCCAAAGCTAAAACCTTTTATCTCTCCTCATTGCCTCTAGGCAGAAGTTCGGACTCTTCAGTTTGGCCTCCAAAGGCCTTTCACATTCTGAGCCAACCTCTCATCACAACCTCCTTCCATCTCCTCATCTTAAAGACCCTGTAGTTCATCAGAGCCAATCCATCCTTTCATTGACCCCAAATACTTTTGCAGGCCAGCTTCTGCATGCCCCTCTCTGCATCACCCTTCTTCCTTTTGTGGAACCCACTTCTACTCTTCTTTCTAGGCCAGCTCAGTCCTTCCTCCTGAAGTCTACCCAGACCTTCACATGCAAAGTGATTTCTCCTGAGCTCAACTCTTTTAGCACCATCATCTATACCAGTCTATACCACTTTATTTGGCATTTTAAAAAGTGATAGTAAAGAACGCATAACACAAAATTCACCATCTTAACTATTTCTAAGTATGGAATTCAGTAGGGTTGTGTTTATATTGTTGTGCAACAGATCTTCAGAACGTTTTTATCTTACAAAACTCAAAGTCTGTATCCATTAAACAACAACTCCCCATTTCAATTTAGTTGACATTTATCCAGAACCATGTTGTGATTCAGCATTACATATGCTGAACTGTTTAATTCCACTAGCTTTCTGTAAGCACCAGTGTTCCAGGTAAGCCATTGGTAGGTTCTAGAGCAATATGAAGCTGGATAAGACACAGCTGCCAAATATGGAGAGTTTGCAATTCTCAAATAAGAGTTTGCCCTTGTATTTATGTGTCTCATGTCCCTAAATAGATGAAATGAGAACAACCTTCTTATGAGCCACAACAATTTCTTTTTTTGGAACAAAGCAGAATAAAGTGACTAAATAAATGCAGGTATCATTCTTGTGACACCCAGGATAAAAATAGGCATCTACTTACTATGTGTTGTTGATAATTACATATGCTGATGTAAATGAGTTCCTGGGCTATTTGGGGAGTCTGTGTTCTTTCAAATAAATCATACACTTTTTTAAAAAGAAATTGTTCTTTCATTATAATAAGGTTACTTTTGATATAGTAAACACAGTATGTGCCTTTCAGAGAAGTAAAAAGACAGAAAAGCCAGACAAGCAAAATAACATAAATGCCAGTCATAGTGATGACTGCTGTTAACCTTTGGCTTCTGTCCTTTCAGGTATTTGACTGTACAGATTCAGACACACACACTGGTGTATTTTTTTTAACAAAGATAAGATCACATCACTGATGCATACTCCTTTTATCAGCTTAACATGGTTTGAATATCTTTACCTGTCCATAGATAACTTCCTGTAATATAATGTTGATATAATAAATATGTATTGAGGACCTATACTGTCCCAGGGACTAATTTAGGGATTATGAATAAAGCAATGAATAAGACTTGCATAAAGCTTACGCTATGGGCTGTGGCAAGATGAAAATCAAATGAATAAATAGATAATTCCAGATACTGATAAGGATTATCAAAGCAATGAGGTGAGACTGACCATTTTAGATTGGATGGTCCAGAAAGGTCTTTTGAGGAAGGAAATTTTGAGCTAAGGCTTTAATGATACTAGGGAGCTCCCGTGTAAAGATTAGGAAAAGCTAAAGTGGCATGTTCTGAGGAAAAAGAAAGAAAAATTTAAAAGAAAAAGAAAAAAGATTAGGAAAACGCATTCCAGGAAGAAAGGATAGCTAATGGCCAAAGCTTGAGAATGAACTTGGCATGTTTGAGAAATCATAGGAAAGCCACTGTGGCTAAAACTCAGTGAGGGAGAGGGAAGTTGTATATTAAATCAGAGAGGTAGATATAGATGAGACTTTCTGTGTGGCTCTTCTGGGCCTCATAGCCCATGGTCAAAACTTTGGATTTTATCCTAAAGTCAATGAGAAGCCATTAGAGGGAAATGACATGATCTGCTTTGTTTTAGAAATATTGTTCTCCATAAAGGTAATTTACCTCATTAACAAATTAAAAGAGAGAACCTCCCTCCCCACCACACACACACCACCCAATAATATAATCATGGCATTATATTCAAAACCTTGGATAAAAATCAACACACAGCAGAGGAAAATGCCATACAACAAATGATCTGGTGTCTTTACCAAATGGATTTCGAGAAGAAAAAAAAGATGGAGGAACAACCTACAGATGGAAAGAGAGCCAAAAGACATACTAAAAATTGGGCAAAACCAAACCGTGGTGTTTAGGGATTCATGGTTGGTTGAGAGAACTGTGAAAAAATACTAAGGAGGTGTTTACCGAAAAGCCAACAGAGCATTTACTCTTGGGTAGGAGGAAGGAGGGGCTTAGAGCTAGGAAGGGACACATGCAAGGCTTTTGGGATGGTTGATTTGTCTCCTTTCATGGGTAGTGGTACAAAGGTGTTTGGCTTAGAGTAATTAAGTTCTATTTTTAGGCTGTTTTCTACTTTTTTGTTATTTTAGCTATGAAAACGTGTTTTTTAAATTAACAATTATTCATGATAAATGGAATGATGGAAACTTCTAACCAACTAAGAGCAACTGTAAAAATACTAGAACAAACATCTTTCTAATAGAGACATGTTAGAAGTAGTCACTTTAAAACCAGCAATGAAACAAACGTCCCCATATCATCAGTGCAAAAAGACAAGAAAAAGAAATAAGAGACAAAAGAATGAGAAGGAGGAAATAAAATGGTCATTTTGGCATTATTTGTTATTATTTCCATAAAAAGCCCAAAATAATACATAGATAAATTATTAGCAGTGATAGGAGAATTCAGTCAGTTAGCTTTGTATAATATGAATAGGTAAAAGTAATTTACGTTCTATTTACCAACAGCAAGCTAAAAAACATAATTAAAGACCCATTTAAAATACTACCAGAGAAAATAAAATATTTAAAAATAAATCCAACAAACATTGCACATCTTTTAGTTTAAAAAATATGCAATTTCATTAAGAGATATTAAGGGAGTACTAAATAAATTAAGGGAAATAACACATTCATAGACAGGAGAATTTAATATCATAAAGATGGCAATTCTCCAGTTCTCCCCTATTTGACCTACAGGTTTTTTATGTTGCCTGATAGGGATCTTAAAATGCTGAAAAAAGCAAAGTAGGAAGAGAAGATTTGCCTTACCAAATATCAGGACTTACTGTGAACTTACAGTAATTGAGACAATGTGGTTTTGGCCCAAGGAAAAACAAATTGGCCAATAAAATATATTAGAAAGCTCAGAAACAGGCTCACATGGATAGGGAACTTCTGTACATGACAGAAGTAGAATGTCAAATCAGTAGGGAAATAAAGAATAATATAGTACATGGAACTGGAAAAAAAATCATATGCAAAATGTGAAACTGGATCCCTGCTCACATCCTATACAAAAAGTCAACTCCAGATGGTTTAAAAATGGAAATGTGGGTCAGCCTGGTGGCTCATGCCTGTAATCTCAACACTTTGGGAGGCTGAGGTAGGTGGATCACTGGAGGTCAGGAGTTTGAGACCAGCCTGGCCAAAATGGTGAAACCTCTTCTCTACTAAAAAAATACAAAAATTAGCCAGGCTTGGTGGCATACACCTGCAATCCCAACTCCTCAGAAGACTGAGGCAGAAGTATCGCTTGAACCCAGCAGGTGAAGGTTGTAGTGAGCCAAGATCATGCCACTGCCCTCCAGCCTGTGGGACAGAGTGAAACTCTGTCTCAAATAATAATGATATTAATAATAATAAAAAATTGAAATGTAAAAAACACTCTATAACTTAAAAATTCTTAGTAGAAAATATAGGTGATTATCTCTCGTAAATTGAGTAGGGAAGTATTTTTTAAACAAGACACAAAAATATTGACTACAAGAGAAAAATGAATACATTTGACCATATTAATATTGAGAATTAATATATACCAAAAGACACCTTAAAGAAAGTGAAAAGATAATTTACAGACTGGATAAAGATCTTTGCAATACACACAGCCTACAAGAGACTAATGTTAGGAATACACAAAAAGCAATTCTTACAAATTAATAAGAAAAGTGCAAACAAACCAATTTTTTAAAAACGGGCAAATAAGCATTTCACAGAATACGGAATACTTAAGATAAATAAAACTATGAAAAGATGTTTAACATCATTAGTGATCAGGGAGATGCGAATTAAGAATACAATTAGATAACTTTTAGCCCCCATTTGATTGGCAAACTTTAAAAGTTTGGTAATACCTGTGTTGGAAAGAAGGACGATCCATAGGATTTCTTCAAAATTGCTAGTGGGTGCTGAGCACAGTGGCTTATGCCTGTAATCCCAGCACTTTGGTAGGCCAAGTCAGTTAGATTAGTTAAGCCCAGGAGTTTGAGACCAGCCTGGGCAACATGGTGAAACCCAATCTCTATAAAAATACAAAAATTAGCTTGATGTAGTAGTGTGCACCTATAATCCTAGCTACTTGGGAGGCTAAAGTAGGACAATCACCTGAGCCCAGGAGGCGGAGGTTGTTATAGTGAGCTGAGATCACGCCACTGCACTCCAGCCTGGGTAACAAGAGGGAGACTCTGTCTCAAAATAAAATAAAATATTGCTAGTGGCAATGTAAATTGGTGAACAGTTTGGCAAACAAAGTTTGACATTTACATACCCTAAAATGCAGAATTCCACTCCTAGATATATATCCAACAGAAATTCTTTCACATACACAATAAGAGACATGGACCACAATGTTCATGACAGCATCATTCACCATAATAAAAACCTGGGAAAAGACCTTCGATGCCCACCAAGAGGCTGAATAAACTTAGTGCACAGTGGAGTATTACACAGCTGTTTGAATGAAGGAACCGTGGTGACATGCAACAGTATACATGAATTTTAACAAATACCACTAAGTGCAAAATTATTACATGCCACATGATACTCATTTTATTAAATTAAAAACTTTTAAAATATGTAGATTTAGGAATTCTTACAGATGCAATAACACTATATGAAAAGGAAAGCAAGGGAGTGCGGATTCAGACTAATGGCTGCCTGGTATGGGAGGAGTTAGGACATGGCATGGGTAGGGACCAAATGATTAGACGCAGATGATTGTCAAGATCCTAGCTTTTACTTTCGGTGGTAGGTTTATGGATGCTTTTAATACTTTAAACAAATGGTTAGCTAGCTAGCCAGTCAGCAAAGTAGGCAGCTCTGACTGCTATGTGAAGAATGTATCAATGGAGTGGAAGCTGGAGCAGAATGACCAGTTAGGAGGGTGTTTTAGCATCCAGATGAAGGAGGGTGGGGCACTGTTCTTGAATGGTGGTCATTGAGATGGAGAGTAATGAACAGAATCAGAGTCTATTTTGGAGGTAATGGAGAACTTGTTCTGATGACTTAGATGTGGGAGGCAAGGAATATTCTATTTTACGAAGTTTCCATAATTTAACAGTCTGCTCTTATGGTACATCTAGGTTGCTTACAATGTTTGTTGCGCCAATAAAAGGTCTAAGAATGAACATCCTTGTACCTTAATCTTCATGCAAATTCAATTAATGTCCTTCTTTATGGTGTGAAATAGGGTCCAATTTTATTATATTTAAGACTTTTTTTAGAGCAATTTTAGGCTCAGAGCCAAATTGAAAGGAGGGTACAGAGATTTCCCATATGGCCTCTGCCCTCATATATGTTCAGCTTCCCAATTATGACATCCCCCACCAGAGTGGTACATACATTACAACTGATAAACCTGCATTGACCACCATTATCACCCAAAGTCTATACCTTACATTAGGGTTCATTCTTGGCGATGTACCTTCTATGAGGTTGGACACCTGTATAAGGACATCTATTCATTATAGTATCATATAGAGTATTTTCACTGCCCTGAAAATCTTCTGTGCTCCACCTATTTATTCATCCTTCCCTCGCCCCAACCTCTGGCAACTACTGATCCTTTTACTCTCCCCATGCTTTTGCTTTTTCCAGAATGTGATACAATTGGAATCATTTAATATGTAACCTTTTCAGATTGACTTCTTTCACTTAGAAATATGGATTTAAGTTTCTTCCATGTCTTTTCATGGCTTGATAGCTTTTTTCTTTTTAGCACTGAATATTTCATTTACTGGGTGTACCACAGTTTATTCATTCCTCTAATGAAGGACAACTCAGTTGCTTTCAAGTTTTGGCAATCATTAAAGATGCTATAAACATCCACGTGCATGTTTTTGTATGGACATAAGTCTTCGACTCCTTTGGGTAAATATCAGAGAGCTCAATTGCTGGATTGTATGGTAAGAGTGTGTTTAGTTTTGTAAGAAACTGTCAAACTATCTTCCAGAGTGGCTGTGCCCTTTTGCATTCCCACCACCTGCTGCTCCACATCCTCACCAGCATTTGGTGTTGTCATGTTCTGGACTTTGGCCATTCAAACAGATAGGTACCTTGAATTAATTTCTTAAAATCAACCTGCAGAAATGAAATTGTTATACCAAAGGAAGTGTGCATTAAATAAGGCTTTGGATACATATCACCAAGTTAGCTTCCTGAAAGGAAAGATGGTACCACTTTAGCTCCCACTGGTATGAGGCAATATCCACCAGGGAGTATTGACCTGTCCGTTTCTCCATTCAGAGTTCTCTATTCAAGTACAGTCTCATTGGCAGTGGAAAATAGGTGGGTCTTTCTAGTGAATTTCTCCTGGACTGATGTATGTGTGGTTGCTCAGCACTCTCTGGCTGGAGTCTTCCCATTTAGAGAGAGCATTTACTTTCCTGCTTCCTGCAGTGGGCAACCTTAAAGTACAGGACCCCTATCTTGGGTCCTTTCCTGGAGCATGAGTCAGGATGTGAGGTGGCATAATATCCTTTTTCTTAGGAAAGGCTCCTTAGCATATGGATGAAAGAGATCTCTTCCCTTTTTACCTGACTAGAGTCTTCCACTCAGACTCTGGCTGCCTCCCACCCCTAAAGAGCCTTTGGGGATTTCTAACAAACCTGGGATTTTTTTCTGAGTCAATTTGGAAAGGTTAAGCAGGCACATAAAAGAATTAATTAATTACTGAAGTTTATGTCCCCTCAGAGCCTCTAAAGCTGTGCTGTCCAATACAGTAGTCACCAACCACAGGAAGCAATCTAAATTGGAATTTAAATCAATCAAAATAAATAAGATGGAAAAATTCCATTCTCCAGTTACACTCATCACATTTCAAGTGCTCAAGAGCCACACGTGCTAGTGGCTACCATATTGGACAACGCAGATATGGAATATTTTCCATCAGCACAGAATGTTTTACTGAACAGCACTGCAGGGGTTGGGTTACTCCAGAAATATTCCTGGGGCCCTTTTAGGTGTGCGGTTGAGATAGTTAGTGAGGGTGGGTAGGAGTTATGGTTACCAATCAGTGTGACTTGATAAATTTCTCCTTGCTCATCTAGAAAGTAGCTCTCATATGTCTAGGTTCTTTTTGCTTCTTTCTATCTGGTCTTGATTGAGTAAGGGTCTCCAGTTGTGTCACAGTTATATCTTAAAGCCTGTGTGTGTGTGTGTGTGTGTGTGTGTGTGTGTGTGCTTTATAAGAGAAGAAGTCTGATCACCAATTTATATCATTGACTACGCCAAAGCCCCTTTCCTCTAGAGCAAGGTCCTGGGGTGTGGGAGGACATCCCAGCGGCCACGTCTGACGTGTACACAGGCTGAAGTTTTGCCTGTGTTTACAGTGGTCCTAAGGACAAATGTTAGGCTAACGCCAGAAATTCAGAATTTTTCATTCCTTCCTGTTACCTTAGTTTCTTCTTGTGCACTATAAAGATGGAGTTGCTCCAGAGAGCATTTTGGAGATGCAAGAAAAGGGTGCTTGGGGTGATGAAGCTCCAGATTCTGTGTTCTTTCTACTAACCCTGGAGCTGGGGCAAATATGTGACTATGTTTATACCCTGCTTATGTCCAGACCCCGCTGTGAGAAGCAGCTCTTCCCAGTGGCCTAAATATAGCCCTGGGAGCCCCACATGCCACATTCTATCTAGTCTTGACTTGCACACTGACTCATTGTATGACTCTGTGAAAGTCACTTCCCCTTTCCTCCCAGTGGGTCACTGGGAGTTGGGGGGAAGTGTGGATAATTGCCCTGACTCACCTCTCAGAGAGGAGCTAATTAGGGCTCAATGAAGCAGAAAGGTGTAAGCTGAAAGGGCAAGGGAACAAGCAACTCTGGATAGAGCTCTGAGGAAGGGGCTTGGCTTTCACACTGCCTGGGCAAGCCGTCCTCTGAGATCAGGAAGCCTGGGATCCATGGTCAGCTTCGGAAGGTCTGTAAACCTCTTTGAATTAGGAACAGGGATATGTGGATATAAGCCTGCATACATTTTTATGGGGAAGGTCTATAGCTGTCATCAGATTCTCAGAAGTTAAATAACCCCAAACAGTTCTGAATCACTGCCTTCGGAAGTTTGACTCGTTGGGTTCTGAGGAGAGGAGGTGATGTTCCTGTTTGGGGAGGGGCGGCAAAGGTTGGGCTTCCCCAGGAAGTCAGAAGGCAGCTGTGCTAGGTACAGTGCTTAGCACAGCCCGTGCAGAAAGGGCAGCAACTATTTAATAAGTTCCTACCAACTGCCTGGCACTCTTTTGGGCCCTTGAGGTGGAAATGAAATACTTATTTTTCTTTTTTTGAGACTGAGTCTTACTCTGTCACCCAGGCTAGAGGGCAGTGGTGCAGTCTTGGCTCACTGTAGCCTCCAGGATTCAAGCAATTCTCCTGCCTCAGCCTTCTGAGCAGCTGGGATTACAGGCATCTGCCACTACACCTGGCTAATGTTTGTATTTATAGTAGAGATGGGGATTCGCCAGGTTGGCCAGGCTGGTCTCGAACTCCTGGTTTCAAGTGAGCCACCTGCCTCAGCCTCCCAAAGTACTGGGATTATGGGAAATGAAATACTCTGACTCATCTACATCTCCCATCCCCTTCTCTGAAGTCTGCTCTTCCCAGGTGTTTGGCCCTAAGTGGGCACATCCCAAAAGACAAGGTTGAAGAACATGTGCCTGAGGATGTAAGAGTGTTATGCTATGCAAGGATCTGGGCTGAAAGTAAACCATGAGTAAGGAATAGAAAAGCAGTCATCTGTGGAGGCCATATCACAAAGCAAAAGAGGTGTTAGAATGGGTCTGAGGCCACTTGGGCCCTGATTCTTATGTTGATCCTAAATCACTATGTGACCTTAGCGATCACTTAGCTTCTCTATGTTAATTGTGCCATCTGTAAAATGGGCTAACTTCCCCTGACCTAAATATTGACAGTAGCTGTTGTGAGAAATAAAAAGGAATTTAGCAAAAATTAGCATTTGTTATATTCTCTTATTTTAAAAGGTAAAATGCTCATTGTAGGAATATGAAAAACCCAGAAATATATGAAAAAAGAGAAAAATTATTTGCAACCTTTCCATTCTGAAGTATATCTTCTTATAAAGTCTTGGAAATTTTCTTTACAAATCACTTTTTCATGCATATATTTTTTCTCCTTACTAGATGTTAATGTTCATGTAATTTCATATACTGCTTTTCTCACCTGATATTATATAGTGACCATTTATGTCATTAGTCATTCTTCAGAAACCTCATTTTTAATGGCTGATGTTCCATCATTGGAAGACACCAAAATTTATTTAACAAATTCCCAGTGTAGTCTGTTTATAAGTTGCTTCCAAATTATTTCCTTATTGTAAATAATGATATGTCGAGAAGCCTTGTGTATAAATCTTTGTGTTTATCTCTCTTGCCTTAAAAGAAATTCTTAGAACTGAGATGACTGGGCCAGAATGTAAAGCTGATATAATTAATTATTTTAATACATGTAAAGTACAAGACATTGATGAGACTTATGGCAAATACCTATTCATTCATTATTAATGTAACTCCTTGCACTTGAAACATTTCTGTGAATGAGGGGTGAATGTTTCCATGCTCCTGGTGCAGGGTAGTGCAGTTGAATTAGTGTCTATTTCTCTCTTTCGGAATTGTCTTATACCAGGAAAACAAATTATTTATGGTAAGAAAGTTTTCATTATGAGAGAACAGGGAGTGTCAACAAGGTGTCCTTTTAAAAGGATCAACAAACAAGCTCTTGCCAAAGTTCTGAAACTCAGTTCCGGGCAATACCGTATATATCTGAATAACACGAGCAAGTCCCGTTATGTCTCGGACTTCTGTAGTCCCACCTATTAAAATAGGGACACTAGTCCTTAACCCATCTGACATAAAGGAATATTGTGAAAATCTAATGAAACTGTGTGTCTGTGAAAGTATAACAACATAAGCAAAGGTTGTTCCTTGCCTTCTCTTAATCATGAGACTCAGGGCTGCTGGGAGTGGAAGGAAACAATGGAGAACCAGGGGCAGTGGAGGGAAGCTTCTGAAGGACTGAAAGAAAAATAAGGCCAAGAAATGGCACACGGAGTTTGTTAGAGGTCAGGCCTGGAAAAGCTCTGGAAGAGGAACAGATTCAGATGGGCCTGTCTTCCCTTAAGGTTGGGCCTGGCCTTTGGCCAGCTCTGTCCTGGGGACCACTCTCAGATGCAGGAGACTGATACCTCCCCAGAAACAGAGACCTATCTCATTTGACACTGGGAACCTTGGGACTCAGCTCTCTGGGAGGCAGTTATTAGTGGCTAGTCTGATCAAACTCACAGCCACCTTCTCCTCCAAATCTTCAGATAGGCTGGATCCTGCGCTGTGTAAATGGGGAAGGGAAGGGGGTCCCTCTGAGCCAACTGCTAACCTCCAGGGGAGTGACTGTGAGAACGAAGAAGGAGAATCTTATGAATGGCCCCTCTCTGTCCACAGGAATGTACAACACTTCCCAGGCTCCCAGAGCCAAAGACCTAGTATTATAAACAGAAGCTGTGGTCCTGACCTGTCAGAGAGGTTAATACCCCAGACATCAGGCCTGGCCTGGTGGAGTTGGGAGCTGGGCTGATAAAGCCTGATAAAGGGAAACAGCAAGAGGAGAGGAACTGCAGGGGTGTGGCATGGACCCCCATGAAGGCAGTTTCTGGTGGAGGCAAGTCGTAAAACTTTCCCTCATTCATTCCTCTGCCCCTGAGCAGACTGCTCCTCAGCCAGCTAAGAGTACTACACAAAAGATCTGTCCCCTGCTCACTGGACACCTTGTAGGGGAATGGGAGGAGGAGAACACCTGAAAGTTGTAAAGAAATAACTTCTGGCATTTTCTGAGCTGCCCTGAGGCGGAAGAGACAGAAGAACAATTCCAACATGGTTCCAACTCTCAAAGAACCGGAAACTCACTGTCTAGGAGTGATGCGCTCTGCTGGCTCTCTTATAGCTTTTCCCTTCTAATTGACTTGAAGAAAAGCAACTAATGAACAATGTGAGCTGCTGGAAATGTGCCAAGTCATGTGGTATAAGCCGGGAGTGCTGTAGGAGTTTAGAAAAGGCAGAGATTGGTGTGGGCTGAAGTGATTAGAACAGGTTTCCCAGAGAATGGAGGCCAGGACACAGTCACAGTTCTGGAGGTTTGGATCCACTGTAAAGAGGGCAGAGAGGTGGAAAGGAGCAGCTTTAGGAGTGAAAGGAATGTGCCTGGGCAGTGCTGAGGCTCAGGAGTGCCCCAGGATGGAGCAGGGCAGCTGTAGGATGAGTGGCTGGGAGCGCAGGAACAGGTCGGGGGAGGAAGCCAGATTGTAGATTGCTTTGAATTCTAGGCAGAGGAGTTTAGGCTTCACTTTACAGCAAATAGAGGGTAGAAAGAACCCCCAGAGTGAGGAAGTGTGGGAAGCCATGCCTTGCTGTTTATTCCCACCAAATTAATTCCTTTTTGCCCTCAGTGAGGCCACTTCAACCCCTGAGCCCTGTAAGTTCTTTTCTAAGAGCTAGATGTACTCCAAGCATGCTCTGTGCTGGCACAGCCTAGAGATTGCCATCAGGCTCTTCTTTCTGCAGCACCACCCCTAGAGACCACTGTCATTCTGCATTGTTTTTCCCATGCCTCCTGTCCAGCATCCCCTCTAGGTTAACAGGCTCAAGGGAGGAAGGCAGACACTGGGAGTTTGCTCTGTACTAGGGCACAGCCTTAAACAGGCTCCGGCTTCTGTCTACGAAGCCCACAGCCTGGTAGAGCCAGATTAAATGGACATGCAAAGCATGACAAGAGTCTTTTTTGCTGGCAGCCTGGAGCCTCCAATGCTGAACTGGATCTTCCTCGCTGTGCTCCTGGAACCATGGAGCCCTAGATGGAGTTCTGGGACCTATCCCCAGACCATTCCCTTATACCTGAGGGAATCCTTGGGCTTTGGTGCCTGGGATAGAACCAGAACCTCAGCCTGGTTCTGCACAGGACTCTCTCTGGATTAGCTTCCCTGTGTTAAGAGAAGGGAAACAGCCACAGGGAATGCTTTCCAGAGGCAGGACTTGAACATTGCCAGAGTTAAGGGTTAAGGCTCCCTAAGAGTCCCACATGAAGGAGACCCAGGCCAGGACCATGGGTACCAGGAGGCCAGCCCTTCCCACTGTGGCCATGTGGGGTGAGGAGGCTGCATTTTCCTGCCTGTGAACTCGAGCCCTAGGAGTGGGAAGAGTGCTCCAAGCCATCTCTGGAACAAGGGGATGTCAGAGGGGCACAGATGGTAAGGGAGCAGCACCCAGTCCCAAATGAGCAGCTTGCTCAGGCTGGTGCTGGGTGTGAGCAGTTGCTCTGCTCAGCAACAGATCTCGTCTGCCTGGCCTCAGAGCATCTACAGCTAGCCCAGGCTAGATGCTGCTGGCTCTATTCTGGGCTCTCATCTCTGCATCAGTCACACCACAGGGAGCCCTTCTTAGGAAGCTGCTGCCACTGTTGATGCTTTTCCCAACTCTTCACAGCCACGCTGCACCCCAGGAGCTGAGGCTTAGTGTCTCCATCCTTCTGCCTGCCCCCCGAGAAGCATTTACAGAAACCACTTCTCTGCACAACCAAGCTCCTAGTAGGGGGCAATCAAGTCAAGAGATGCATAGATTTCAGCCATTTGGGACAGGAAAGTGGGAGGGAGATTCCCGAGGGAAAAGGGAGCTGCCTGGCAAGCTCAGAAAAAAATTGTGGGGAGGATTTGTAGTGTTAGGAGGAAGAGAAAGGGAAGGAAACTGGGTGGAAAATTCTGTATTGAAGCCAACTGATTGTAGAGACTAGTACTGGTGTTGAGGTAAAGCCCATCCTGTCTGAATAGACAGTTCTCTCCATCCTTTCCCCCTATGAGCTCACTGGGGTTGGAAGTGCTGAATGGCAGTTGGTGACTTAGACTCTTTTGGACAGTCAGTGACAGACTTTTCTTGAAAGGTAGATTATTTTCCTGCCCCCAACCTTCAAGGATATCTGGCTGGGGAATGGCGGGCATGAGGATGGGGTGTCTGTCTTGGAGAGTACACACCGAAACCACACTTGGGCTGAGAATAGAGCTTATTTATCTGCACATTCCTATGGTCTAAGGCTTGGACTCTGACTTCAAGAGGTTCTCTATATCCTGAAGACAGCCCTAGAAGGAACAAAACAAGGTACAGTGAAGATATTATTATTATTATTATTAGTGATGCAGTGAACCTAAGAGCTAGGGCTGGATATGTATTGAGATAACTGTTTGGCTTGACCTGAAGCAGGGCCCCTGCATTTTTAAGAGTCAGTAGAGAGCTGGGCTGCCTCACCTGTGTGTCCCCAGCCCCCAGGACTGCTGAGCTGTTTCCAGTGTGGGGAGAGAGTTTCATGGCTGTCATCACCAAACCCATCTGCCTCCGGATGTCCAGGGAGTAAGAGGAAGGAAGAGCCAGGGATAAGCAGAAATGGCATGGGCTGTGACAGAGTGGAGGGGCCTTCCATAGGATCTGGTGAGCCTGAGGGTTTTGCTTTGTTTTGGTTTGTTTCTGCCATTACCAAATTTCTTAGTTTCCAACAGAGAATTTTCACACATGGCCTCTTATATTAGTTATTTATCACTACATACAAAATCATCTCAAAATTTAGACTTAAAGCAACAAACATTTGTTATCTCATAGTTTCTGTGTATCGGGAATGCAGGTGTGACTTAACTGGGTGCTTCTGGTACATAGTCTCTCGTGCCATTGCAGCCAAGCTGTCCTCCAGGACTGCAGTCATCTTAGGGCTCAGCTTGCTCATCTGGGACTGCAGGATCAACTTCGAAGTTTATTCATGTGTCGTTGGCAGGCTTCGGAAGATCTGCTTCCAAGCACACTCACATGAGGTTTTCCACAAGGCTCCCTTATAACATGACAGTTAGCTTCCCAGGGATAAGCAATCCAAGATGGAAGCAAGTCCTTTTATGCCCTAATCTGAGAATGATATCCCATCAGTCACCATATTCTATGTGTTAGAAGCACATCAAGTCCAGCTCACACTCAAGGGAGAAGATTACACAAGAACAAGAATCCCGGGAGACAGAGATTTTCGGGGGGGCTGACCTAGAGGCTGCCAATCACATCTCTCATTTTGGCCTGATAACAACTCTGTGCTCTAACCAGGGAGAAATAGTCCACAGGTAAGGAGGAAAAGGAGCTCTAGGGAGGTGAGGGGCTCTGTTCGTGATCAAAGAGTGGTGAAGTGGTAGATTTAGAATTTGAACGTAGGTGTCCATCTGACTTCAGACTTAGTCGTCTTTCTCTGTTACCCTGATGCTTGTCAATCCCAGTGTCTGTTGATACCTCTGATTGGCAGTCAGAGCAGACTTGAGTTGATTGAACATTAAGGGGTTAATACTGGCTGACTTGCTGCTTGATTCCTTCTGGCTGTATCTGGATTCTTAGGGACATGGTTCATAATCATCCTCCTCTATAACAAGGACAACTTCTACTAAACTCCTTTTTATATTTTTTACCAAACTTATTATTTTAGAACTTTTAAGTTTATAGAAAAATTGTGAAGATAGGCCAGAGAGTTCCATCTATCCCAACCCAGTGTTCTGAAGTATTAACATCTTACATTAGTGTGGTACATTTGTTAAAATTAGTGAACTAATATTAATATAGTATTATGAACTAAAGTTTATACTGTACTCAGATTTCCTCACTATTCCTTTGTAATTGAGGCAGGCACTGTGCGATCCATTCGTTTGATGAATTCTTAGACTAGTCCTTCGAGTTGGCACCATTATTATCTAAATTTCACAGGAGAGGAAAGTGAGACACAAAGAGATTAAGTAACTTGGCAGATCACAGAGCTGCGCAGCAGCATCGTGAGCACTTTAACTGGGGGCTCTCTTGCTCCCATGGAGTGTTCTTAACCATTTATGCTTTCTTTCTCTCTCTCATCCTCTGACTCCTGCTTAGAAGGAGGGAATTATGCACATAAATAATAACCTAACTGGTCCTACCCCAAGGGTCTAAGCTTATGGAAAGATAAGAACCTGTCAGAAGATTTGCGGTGTTTTAGTACCTCCTCCTTCAGCCTCAGCTTTCTCATCTGTGAACTGATAGGACTATATTAATGACAGTGGGGTCTCTTCTGCCTCTGACTTTCTGCAACCCAGTGATTCTATCTCAGAGGATTTAGGGGCTACCAGTGGGAAAGTTGGGAAGAAGGTGGGTTCTGCTTCCCCAAGCTCAGTGAGTCATTGGCACCTCAGGGAATGAACCCACCTGTTTGGCCTCACTAGCCTCTTTTGCAGATCAGTGCAATAGATCACTCATTATGTAGGATTGAATCATGTGGCTGCCCCATCAAGTAAAGGCCCTAAGACTGTTGGCTCAGCATTTGAGGTTATTGCCTTTAAATACTTCAGGAATCAAGCCTCTGGGGAAGGCATTGTGAGCAATATTTTTTCTGTAGCACAAATGAAACCCATTCTTTGAGGAGCACATAGAAAGAATTTGTCTCCTCATATAAAGTGGTGGGGAGGCTCTGATAACCCTGACTGGTCAGAAATTCCAAAGCAGGATTGTTGAGGGTGTCCCAGAGCACTGAAGGGCATGGACTCGAGAGTCACATAAACCCGGCCTGCTTCTCATGAGTCGGTGACCTTGGACAAGTCTCAGCCTCTCTGTGTCTCCGTTTCAACATCTGTCACATAAGGAAAGTATAGGGATTGCTGCCTCACAGAGTTGTTGTTAGATTAAATGTAATAATTTAGGTAAAATACGTAGTTGAACCCATAATAAACGCCTAATATATGGTAGCATTTTTAGGACTTGTTGGAATAATGTATCAGTTTCAATTCCAGCTCTAAAAGTTATTCTTTCTTTTATTCGGAGGTCTATTACCCTTTTGGAGTCCTAAGCATCTAGAGAGCTCCAATTTTTGAAGTGTATTCAGCCCCAGGAAACAGAGGGTTTTCTTCTGGTGGACTGAGGTGGAGGTAGGGGCAGTGATCTGTTGAGCTTTACCATGTCCTTCACTGTCAGCTGCAAAGGAAGCCTGCGGCCTTGGCAGGACAATCCTAGCCCAGCCTAACTGCCCCAGCCAGCCTGCCTTGCTGTCATCTGATGTTCCCCAGATGGCCCTTGGGCTCTGTAGGGCCACCTCCCTTGTCTAAGGAAGTGGGCAGGACTGCCCACAGGTTTACTCCTGCAGGGCACATCCCAGACCTGGCACCTGTCTTTGTGTCTGCCCTCCTTGGCTCTCCATATACCAGTCAGGCTGGGGTCCTGGACATCAAGCTCAGGGAAGGGCACTGAGGCTAAGCCCTCCATAAAAGTAGGACTGGGGTAAGGGTGGCAGACTAGGCCAGGCTGGCCACACAAGAGGGGCTGGCTCCTGTAGCAGAAGGCTCCCGCCTATGCCTCAGAGGCCCTGGGGCATACAGAATAGGCAAAAGGGTCTGATCATGAAGTGCTGGGTGAGGTGTTTAGACCTGGTCTTTTTTTTCGCTTTTCGCCAGAAAGCACTGCACCAGAGAAGCTGGACTTGATTTTCATTCTAAGTCCTTTGCTGACTGGAGTTAGAACTGGCTGAGTGGTTCCAAGAGATGTAACAATGGAGAGGTACAGGGACATTGCGATATTATTGGAGGTGGCCTGCACATTCGTACACATGTAGTACACATGGCAAGTAGACATGTACAACACACACATGCGGTGCTTGTGTATCAGCATTCAAGAAACCTCTTTTCAGAGGCAGGTTAGCTGCTAGCCTACAGAGGGGGCCCGTGGCTCACATACAGACCAGGAAATGGGTTTTCCACATCTAGGGAACATTTACTGCATCTAAGCAGCCATTCCATGGGCCTGTCCTGCTCTGGGTTTAGAAAGGAAGTTGCCTCAAGCTGTGGACCGAAAGCAGAGGCCCCCTAAAGGTAGGAGCACCCCACGGGCATGTGCCAGGTTGGAAAGTTGCTGTCCTCAACCTTGGTGCTGACAACAGTTGGTCCTGAGGCTGGGGTGGAGGACGAGGACATTTCTGAGGCCTCTGATCTATGCGGAGAAGAGAAGTAGGGGCTGGTAACAGCCAGGGAAGAAGAGAAGGCTGGAATCTTACATTTTTAATGATATGTAGGCTCTCACTGGTAGAAAAAAAACTATTGGTAAATTATATTTTTTTTAAAAATCATGACTCTAGTTGAGTGTGTGATTGCTTCGTGTCTGACCTGACACCTTGCTATTCAGTCGTCTAGGTGGTGGCTCATCATCCTCACATTCACATGTTGTCAGCTTAGCCCAAGCTCCCCTCTTTGCCAGACCACAGCCTTCTCCCCTTCCCCTGGCTCAAAGTCACCAGTGTGGCTTGTGCCTTTTGGGGTACCCTGGTGCCCTCCAAGGCACAGTCCTTCCCCATTTTGCCAGGGACAGAGGTACTCCCCTTGGGAATGGAGGGAGGCGAAGAGGAAAAGCTTGGATCCTTGTCATGTCATAGCCTTTTGTGGTAGTTTTCTCGGTGAGGAGGAGAATCCTAGTGAGGATTTGGAATGAAACCATTTGGGGTTGGGGAGTATATATTTTTAAGCTATGGGATTATTTTTCCTGAATAAAACATTCTTCTCTCCAGAGCAGAAAGGGCCAGGGAGGACTGGATATCTAGGAATTGTAAGAGGCTCCTAGTTTTGCTTTTAAAAAAATTTTTTTAAATTACACAAGAACTATTCAATTTTGAAAAGTTAGATGATATGGGTAATCAAAAAGAAGAAAACAAGGACACTCATAATCTCACTACTCAGCAACAAAACTAAAGATTCTGGAGGACATTCTTCCAGGACTTTTGCTGTGTAGAAAAACTGTTTTAAAAATGGGGTCACACTATACCTACTCTTTCATAACCTGCCCCATTTTTCATTTAAAAGTACGTGGGGCCGCCTTGTGAGGGCAATCACAACAGTAGTCTGTGAACCAGGACATGGGCCCTCACCAGACACTGAGTCTGTCAGCGTCTTTATCTTGAACTTTTTGGCTTCCAGAATTGTGAGAAATAAATACTTGCTGTTTAAGCCAAAATAAAATAAAATAAAAGTATATGAGGAACATTAGCAGGATGTGGTAGCTCACACCTGTAATCCTAGCACTCTGGGAGGCAGAGGCAGGGGGATCATTTGAGCTCAGGAGTTCAAGACCAGCCTGGGCAACATGGAGAAACCCTGTCTCTAAAAAAAGCACAAAAATTAGCCCAGGGTGTTGGCACATATCTGTAGTCCCAGCTACTCGTGAGGCTAAAATGGGAGGATCATCTGAACCCAGGAGGTGCTGAGATGGGAGGTTCATCTGAACCCAGGAGGTGCAGCTGAGCTGCAGTGAGCTGTGATTGTGCCACTGAGCTCCAGCTGGGGCAACAGAGTGAAGTGTCAAAAAAAAAAAACAAAGAAGTATATGAGGATATGAGGAAGGAACATCTTTCTGTGACAACAGCTGTTTTTATGCCATCATTTTACAAGGTCACATGGTATTTCATTATATGAATGCAACCATAACTTATTTTATCAATTATTTGTTATTAGAAATTTAGTTTATATTAAATTTTTTATTATACCAGTTGCGCTTCCCAGATAAAGGGTTTTTCTTTCTTTTTTTTTTTTTTTGCATATTCTTACTTCTTTAGGATGCATTCCCAGATAGAACTGAAGAGACTAAAGATATGTAAGTTATAAGGCTTTTGGTTCTTATTGCCAAATTACAGTTCAGAAAGACTGTGCCAATTTATGCTTCACTACCCGTATGAGACTGCTAATTTCTGCACACACTCACCAATGTTCTTTTCACTTTTACAAATCTGATATGCAAAATGTTATTTCATTTTAATTTACTTTGATTATGATTTAGGTTAACATTTTAATTAGCTTATTAGCATCTTGTGTTTCTTTTATGTCTTTGCCTATTTTTATATTGAGGTATTTATCTTTTCCTTATTATTTTACAAGGTTCCTTATATATCTAGGGTATTAATCTTTATTTTGATAAATGCTGTATAGAGTTTTTCAGCTTATTGTTTGCCTTTACTTTTGTGATATTCTTTTTTTTTTTTTTTGGAGACAGAGTCTCGCTTTGTCACCTAGGCTGGAGCAGAGTGGTGCAATCTCAGCTCACTGCAACCTCTGCCTCCTGGGTTCAAGAGATTCTCCTGCCTCAGCCTCCCGAGTAGCTGGGATTACAGTATGTGCCATCACACCCAGCTAATTTTTATATTTTTAGTAGTGATGGGGTTTCACTATGTTGGCCAAGCTGGCCTCAAACTCCTGACCTCAGGTGATCCACCTGCCTTGGTCTCCGAAAGTGCTGGGATTACAGGCATGAGCCACCACGTCTGGCTTGTGATATTCTTTAACACAGAGGATTTTTATTTTTTAATGTGGTAAACATTATCAATATTTCTTTTTGGTCTACTTTTTGATTTATTATTAGAAAGACTCATCTATCTAAATATCCTGGTGTTTTATTTAACGTTTAAGTCTCTTAACCAACCACAGCTTATTTTTGTGTATTATAGGCCTGGTGTTTTAAAATTTTAGTGAACTTGTTATACCATGTCATTATTGGACAGTCCTTCCTTTTTGTCTTAATACAAAATGTCACTTAACATTTTACATGTATCTATAATATTACATTTTATCTAAGTACTGATACTGTTAGCAAAGCCTTTGTTCAACACCTGGAAGTGTTTCTTGACTTTATATTATGTTCCATGGACTGATCTGTTCTGGTACCTGAACATCACTTTTTAAATTATTGTCGCTTTATAATACATTTTAATATCTGGTAGTGCACGTTCTCTTTTTTTAAAATTCTTTTTTATTGGTATTTTTCTTGGCTATTCTACATTTATTATTCTAAATGAATTTGAGAATCAGTGATGCCCTTGGGGTTTTTAATTTGGAACGGTATTACATTTGAGGTTACCTCGGGGAGATTACATTGTAAAGTACTACAGTTTTATGTTCATTTATTCCTTTTGTTCCTTTTTGTTTGTTTCCTTTGATAGAGCGGAAGCATAATTTTCTATTGATAGATCCTGCACGTTTCTTACTAACTTCAGTCCTGTCATTTTATGTTTTTATTGACATTACTAATGGAATGGTATTTTCATTATATTTTCTAACTGCATATTGCCCATGCAGTTGAGAATGCTTGATTTTTTTGTACATTTGTTTTGTAACTGGAAGGCAAACATGCTGTCTTCTGGTTTTCCTTTTGTGGGTTTGGGCCAAAGGCATGTTTGACCTATTTTGAAGCCATTTAATTTCCTTCTGGGTCTGGGCCACAGCTCCACCCCCTCCCCCCATCTCCCACCCGCAGTTCCCTGTCATTGTGAAAGGGGTTTGGGTGAGGAATGGCAGGCGCAATCAGCTCCTTGGTGGCTGCCCCCTAAGGACAGATGTGTTGCAAAGCAAATGCCCACCTAGTTATTTCCCTACTCCAACCCCATCTGTTTGGATGCCAGGAAGGTGACTTACCATCTAGTGGAAAATAGGCCCATGAATCAAAGCTGACACGGCAGAGTGATCGTGGAGGAGTTAGGGTGTTTAAATGAAATTTGGTGCCAACCCTGGAGGCTCTCAGGGAACCCTTAAGGGCCTATAAATATCATCAGCTTGGTGTCTGAGCTGGTTGAATGCATCTGAGATCGTCCTTTACTGTGGCCCAGAGGCAGAGGTAGACCTGCTTCTTTTCTCCCCACGTTGGGGAAACTGAGGTTGAGCAAACAGGATAGTCTCCAGGATGGTGGTGTTGTAGCTGTGTGCCCTTTCTAAGGAGGATGGATATTCATTAACTTTCAAAACTCAAGGGGAAAGAAAAAAAAAGAAAAACTGGTTATGGAGACTGGCCTCATTTTCAAGTCTAAAGCAAACACATGTTTGGAAAGCTTTCACAGATAGTGCTAACTAAGGATTCCCAGCAGGTTTTACACATTCTACTTTGGTGGAATGTAAAGATTAGCACTGCCATTTCTGTCTGATTTTTAGCACTTGGGGTTATATCCCAGTCATGAACACTCTCAGCTCTCCTGCGTTCCCACTGCTTCTGACCACAGGCCACCTCTTCTTTGCTCTGAGGTCTTTCATGCACAGGTTGCATGCTAGAGGAGAAAATGGTCCCAGAGTTACCCTGAAAAAGGAGATCAGCTCATCAGGGGATCACAAGGCTAGACTAGGCAGAGAGAAACACAGAAGGATAAAGGAAGTTGGTGGAAGTGGTGGACACAGAGGGTCAGGGTGCAGGGTAGAACTGAGAAGCCAAGTGGTCAGCCCAAATGAGCCTTGCCTGCATCTTCTAGTGGCTCACTCTGAGTGCCCCTCCAGTGGAGGTGGGGATGTTGCTCTAGTCTTGGTGGTCCTATGAAGCCTACCTCCGTATCATGTGGGGTTTTATCAACCTGGCTGAAAAGCTCTGATCCTGTACCCAAACCTTATGCACTGGCCAAACCAGTTCATTTTCTCTACTCCTTTCCTTTTATCCCTAGAACCAAAGGAATATCCAGGTTGTTGTTTAAATGTTCCAAAGAAGGAAACACCACTGTCTTGGTTGATGTTTTACTCCAGTGTTTTGGACCATCTTGTTCCCAGGATGTTCTCTTTTATAGCTATCCTAGGTCTTCTTGTAATAGAAAACCATCATCCTGTGGCATGAATTGGAGAATGTGAAGAGTCAGACATCTTTTTCTGTATAACCCTTTAGGGACTTCTAAAGGTTATTCGGTTTGTCTTTGAACTTTTGTAGGCACAATTAAGTAAAAACAATACTTGCAAGCGGCACAATGCCTGGCACATAGTAAAATGATGTTCACTGCTTTTATTGCTTTATTTATATTATTCTCAGGCAATGATAGCACACTCTGTTTTTAATATTATTTAAGTTCATATGTCAATGGGAGGTATGGAATTGTTCCAGTAAGGACAGGAAAGGCACATAGTGCTTCCCTTGCCTTTCCTGTTTGAGAGGTAAACGTAGTGAAAGCCAAACGTCATCATCTATTATTTGAGGTGGAACTAGAGGCTAGAGGCTCCACTAAACTCTAAAATATTTGAGGGCAAGAGTTGTGTCTTATTTGGCTCTGAAATCTCTGGTTCTGAGCATAGAGTTGATTCAGTAGACATTTATAAAGAAAGGTAAGGAGACAGGGAGAAGCTGGTGTGGCATCTCAGCATTGCAGGAGACACTAAGATCCCTGTATAAAAACTGTCCGTCTAACATCTCTGCCAAACTGGGGATCCAGGCCTCTTGCTTGAACACACCTGGTGCCTGATAGCACACTCCTTTTGAAGGCTTCCAGGGGGCCAACTCTAATTAATAGAAACGTTCCTTCCATCGAGGCAGAATCTACTTTGCCTTGACGTTTGTTAGCTTTGTGTCTGTCTCTTTGAGCTATATTGAATCAATTTAGTCCTTTTCCCAGATAACAGCCCTATCAATATAGCTATCATTGTTACTTCTTATCATATCTTATTCTTATTTCTTATCATTTCTTCAAGATAGCTATCATTTCTTATTGCCTTTTTCCAATTCTAGAACTTGCTTCAGAAAAGCCGCAGGAAACTGTGTCAGAGTCATAATAAGTTATTAAAAGCCAAATATGTTGGCCCTAATCTCAGAGGGTTAAATTAGAATGTCCCTTTCCTAGCACTGCCTCGGGGCCAGAGTCTACTCCTGGGGTCAAAAGAATATGGCAAGGCCTCTGAGCCCTAGAACACTACAATCATTCACGTTCTAGGCTAGGACTTTGGGCTGCCACACGGCGGGGCTGATTGCAAGCTCCAGAACCCTCTGCCGGCAGCTTTCCACCAGGTGGCGGAGCATTACCTGGCTGAACGCGGGCCCGCGCACCTTCCTTATCTCTCCACCAGGTGGCAGGGCAGGCTGTGTCTCAGCTCCTGCACCGGCCTCGGAGTGCCTTCCCCTGGGCTGAGGCTGGAAGGAGAGCTCTAGGGGCTTTGGAAAGGTCGGCTGCCCTCCCCAGTGAGGACCAGCAGATGCCTCTGCTGCCCTGTGGGTGTGATGGAGCTGGGTTTTTGCTGGGCTTGCTGAGTCCTGGGCAGCCTGTCCAATAATGTGCGATTGCTTGTTGGAGTGGTGTCCAGAACACAGCCTGTTGGGAGGCGGCCCTCAGTGAAAGGCCCCTGAAGGGAGAGCTCCCGGTGTGGACGCCAGCGCTGGCGCCCGGGAGCTACTCCTCTGCCCTTCCCAGCCCTCCTTTCTCCTTCCAAACCCCTGCAGGCGTGGAGGAAGGTGCTGCTGTTCCTCTAGCCCATCTCCTTTGGCGGGGATCGACAGGTTCCTCCCCTCACACAACTAAGATGAAGTCCAGGCTTGCAGAGTGAGACAAAATTCTGGTCCCCAGGCCAATTCGCTATAGGAAGGATGTTCCAGTCCTGCACTGCTTCTAAACCAGGCCCCTGGAGGCTCCGGGCCTGGCCTTCTGCGCCCTACCCTCCCTCACGCAGGCCCTCAGCTCCGGGCCCACCACAGAGGCCCGTTCTTTCTGTGGCTAGCCTCAGCAGCTGTCTCTGGCTTCTCATTTTCACATTTTTCTTTCTCACCCCTTCTCAGCTCGTAGGGCAGGCGTGGTGATTCTGGGCCCAGCTTCGGTATTTCACTGGGATGGGACTATCGGAGAGTGGGAAGGCCTGACATTAGGCTGCCATGCCTGCTAGGAAAGCAGAAGCTGTTTCCCTCAGAGGCCTGGGGCTTCAGCGCGGCCTCTTCCCCTCGGAGCGAAGCACTAGAAGGGGCTTGAGTGAGCATGCGGTCCTGTTCTCCTTTCATTTATTTATTTATTTTTGTTTTTTATTTTTTCAAAATTTTTGAGACAGTATTGCTCTGTCGCCCAGGCTGGAGTGCAGTGGCATGATCTCGTCAGCTCACTGCAGCCTCCACCACCTGGGTTCAGGCGATTCGCATGCCTCAGCCTCCCGAGGAGCTGGGACTACAGGTGCGTGCCACCATGCCTGGCTAATTTTTGTATGTTTGGTAGAGACCAGCTTTCACCATGTTGGCCAGGATGGTCTTGAACTCCCACCCTCCTCGGCCTTCCAAAGTTCTGGGATTACAGGCATAAGCCACTGTGCCCAGCCCTTTTCTCCTTTTATAGTTAAGAAAATCAACACCCAAGGTTAAAAGAGTCTTCAGGGCTCTGACTAGAGCCCAGGCGTTCTACATCTCTGATGAGGCCTTGCATCTGAGGGTCTTCAGTTACCAGCCTCTCCTTAGACGTGTCTCTGCTTTTCTTCCCACCTGGCCACCAGCTGCCTTCTCCTGGGCCCACTTTATGCATGGCAGCAGTGTCTTCATCAGCTTTTGATGTCTGGCCTGGTTGGAGGGTACATTTGGTCACCTGAGTTCTTTGTTGGGCTGCAGGATTCGGAAAGAGAGGGGAAGGACACTTGTCCTTCAGTAGGGAGACTGCTGGGGGAGGATGTATGTGTATCCTGAGAATGTCTCAGTGGGTTTTCTATTCCTCTGCTCAAGAGTACTTCTTGGGCATCTACCTTGTACCCAGGGCTGAGTGGGATACAGGTAATAGTCCCTGGAGTGAAGGTGCTTGTAATCTAGGCGTGAGGTTGACTCTAAACAGCTTTCTTGAATCCCATGATCCCTGGCCCCAGCACTGGCCATTGCCTCCTCTTCCTTTCCAGGCACTCCTATTGACCCTACCCCCTTGGGCCGTGCAGTGTGGAGACCCCTCACATGTGATTCCCACATGACTGGCACCTCAGGTCTCCTGTAATCCCCTGGATGTTATCTCTTGGAGCAAGGGGCAAGCAAGTTCTATTGATGTGGAGCCACTGGGGAAGGCTGGAGACAGGCACAACCCCTGTTCCTCCCAAGCCTTTTTTTGAGCAGTTCCTCTATTCTCCTTCCCATCCCTTAGGGATGGGAGAAGCCTCACCAGCCTTCTGCATGAGCAGGTATGGTCTGAGCTTACTTTTCTGTGCACTTAAGGAAGCTTCTAAACCACAAGCTTAGATTCTTTTACTTTTCTGTTTATAGCCCATCAGCACTCACCACACTGTTTCCCAGGCCCTCTAGGTCCTCCTGCTTCTGCTCCCCACTCTCAGCACCTCCTCAGCATTCCTGACCATGCCAAACTTCCGTGTTCTCCTTTTTTAAGCCACATACTCTCTCATTTCTAGACTCTTGCAAATACTAACCTCTTTTTGTGAAATAATTTTTTCTTCCCTCTTTCCTCCTCCGGTCTTTGATGGCTAATTCACACCACTCCTAAGAGCTCATTTAGAATGTCCCTCCTCAGGGAAAGCTTCCCAGCTGCCTAAGCCTAGGGTGGGTCCTCTGATCTTACCTCTGACGGTGCTTGTCAGACTGAATTGTAGTCATTTGTTTCTTAATATCCCTTCCTTACCAAAGTCCTGTCTCCATAAGGGAAGGGGCCAGTGGTTCTGTGTGTTTGTTTCTTGGAGGGATCCTCACATTCCAGTGCAGTACCTGTCACATAAGTGCTCAGGTTAGACTTGTGGAATGTGGTGTGAGCGCATGGGTGGATGGGAGGGCCGGTGGACCTTCCTAGAAGAACTTCCTGCCATCTCAGATCTGGATTCTCTGGGTGTTTAGGCGCATCACTCCTGTGTTTCTGTGGCAATGGAGCGAAGTGCACAGAGGTTCTGTGGACAGAGACCATTCATTCATTCAGTAAATATTACTGAGTCCCTGCTGTGTGCCAGGCACCATACTGACACTGGGAATACCTAGTAAATAAGCCTGACGTGGTTCCTAAACTCATGGGACTTATAACCTAGTGGAGGAAACAAATAATAAGTAAGCAAATAAAAAAAGAACATAATTATAAATTGTGAAAAGTCCTAGGAAGAAAATGAATAGGCTGATATAGGGCAATATGAGAGACTGGTACGGGGGATTTGCCCACAGCCCACAGTCCACTCTCCCCCTGGCCAGCACACCTCTCCTTCTGCAAAGGCCATGAGCCTCACATCCATACCTCCACTGGCTTTACCTCAGAGTCACATCCTGACCTTGGCAAGAGTTGTGCTAATGAACACTCCTGACAGCTTTTTCTTTTAGCACTGTCTGCATCTGGTGTGAAGGGCTCTACCAGACTGGGAAGGAGATATATCTTGGGAGAAAGTATAGCTCTGTGCTTTGCTGCTGGTAGGAAGATCTTCAGGAGGGCCAGGATTCATCAGCAGAAGTGCCAGAGTCTCTCTGTCCAGGGACCTGAATATGCATTGAACGTTCAGGCCCTGTTATGCATTGGGGCATTAGCAGCACTGCTGTGAGGTGGCATGAAAGCCAGGGCCTCCTGCTGGCAGCTGGGGCTGCTGCTGCCGTCCCTCCCCGTTCATGAGGACGGCGTCACTCTGCTCTTTGGCATGTTCTGGGGTTGGGGAATGCCATGCCTCCAGCTCTGTTGGCAATTATGCTGGTATGGGTCGCTTTCTCTGAGCAGCTGTTTGCCCTCTTGGAAAACCTGTGGCTTTGGTTTGGGAGGAGTTGAGGGAGTCAGGGTGTCCCTCTGGGGTATTGTCCCCTGACCCACTCTGGTATAGTGAGCTATCAGACTCCACCCATCTCCCCCAACTAGTTCCCCTCTGGACCATTCATGCAGGCTCTTAAAAGTCTTAGAGCATGTGACAACTGTGCCTAGGGTGGGAGGAGGTTGCTGTTGTGGAGCCAGGTGGGGAGCTAGAGAGCTAGCTCAACCACGAGGGGTTGACAAGGTGGTGGCAGTGTTCCTGCCCTGGGGCAGTGCTGATAAGTCTGCTGCCACCAACAATCCTAGTGCCCTTGCATCAAGACACCTTTGTCATGGGAAAGTTGGGAAGGACCCTTCCTCTCCCTGGACTTGATAGGACCCAACCACTTCAGTAACTTCAGGGGATGGGTAGAGCCCGCAGCCAAGAAGTAGAGGCCCTGTCAGCTTTGGGAACCCTCTGACGGAGGAGTCTAACTCCAGCATCCTTTGTTCTTTGAGCATATCTGCAAATGCCTGTGTCCAGAGACCTGGGACACACTCCCCAAGCATGCATGTGACTGTGTTTGTGTCTAGTAGAAAGGGCATGTTTATGGCAATGTTTGGAGCCATGTGATTGTGGGTGCATGTGCTCATGATTATGTGTCTTAGCTTCAGGGGATTTTGTGTCTTTTGAGGTTTTGGGTACCTCTGAGAATAAGACTGGGCTGGGATGTGTGTTTATGATAGGCTCTGATGCTAGAGTGGGCACGTGTGTGTGTGTGTGTGTGTGTGTGTGTGTGTGTATTTGTATTTCTGTGTGTGACTAAGCATACATTCTCTCTGGAGCTAGTTCTTTAGGCCAGAAAGGAGATACATAAAGTTCCAAGAGAGTAGGGTAGACATTGGAGGGCCAGGCTGGGAATTGGAATTATGACCATTTTCCAGCACCTTTCTTTGATGTGCTTTTCTTCCCATCCCTTCTTTGTTCTCTTACCCCAGCCTTGGCTCTAAAGGAAGAGAAGACCCTAAAAAGACTTTGTGATCAATGTTCCTGCCAAATCTGGGGGCCAGGCACGACTGGGCTTGTCCAAGAGTCAGGGAAGTGAGGAACTGGGCAGCGCAGAGAGATGTTACAGTTCCTGGAACAGAGCCCCCCCCCTTTTTTCTCCCTTGTTCTTTTTTCCTGGCTTGGAAATAATAGGTCTTCAATCTGAGATTAGGAGAAAAGGAAACAACCAGAAGGGAACCAGTTTGAACAAAGACAAGTTGCTGGATGTGAACAACCCCCACCGTTGTGATCAAGTATTCTTACCTGGATGAGATTCTGTGTGCTGGGGTGTGGCTTGGGGTTAGGCAGGGAGCAGTGAGGACATTCAAGGCCACCATGCCTAGAGAGAGGCAGGACAGCAAGAGTAGGCAGGAGGGCGGTCTCTAGAGGCAGGCAGGCTCTAAGCCTGCCTCTTTCTTTACCGGCCAGACTTCACCTCTGCAGGTCTCAGCTTCCCCTTCTATAACGTACAGGGTGCTTGTGAAGACCAAGTAAGAAAATGTGTATAAAGTGTTTGGCACAGTGGCTGGCACATGGTGAGCATAAACGGTACTGTATGTATAGGGCTCAGTTCTTTCCTTATATAAGGATCAGGTGAAGATGAGGGAGGAACCTCAGGGAAATATGTCTTAGCTGTCTGCAGAAGAAACACTCTTTATCAAGAGACTCCAGCACAGATGCCAACCTGGTTGAGATGGAGGCAGTTTTCCCCCAGGGGCTGGCAACTATACTTTATTTGTACATGCAAATACATGTGTATGTGAGTGTGTGTCAGGATAGATAAAGAGGGAAGATACTTATCCCTTTAAAGGAAGAATATGGCCTAAGGATACCTCCAGACTACCCTGGACAGTGGTTATAAATATATCATGTCAGGTTATTCAGTGAATTTAGGGATGTTGGGGACTTCTACTTGGGAGCTACTTTATGGAGGTCAAAGTGTTGTGCTTGTCTGGAAACCATTTGTCTGTCTGTTCATTTATTCACTATTCATTCATTTATTTAATTCACTAGTATATGTGCCATGTCAATCATGGGAGGCTTAGGCCTGTAGAGATCTGTTGAGATTGAACCTGGAGAAGAGATATCTGACCTGGAAAAGGTCAATCTTGAAAAATGACCTTCAGGTCTAGAGAGGGCTTTTATAAGACTCCATCTTGCCTATGAACCAGAGAAGTTATGTGTTTAACTGCAAATGGTCAGGCATAGTCCAAGGCCCGATTTGTTGGGATCTGGCCTGCCTGGGGCAAGACACGGAGTAGGTCACCACTCTTGAGGACTCCTCCAGGCCTGGGCATCTACAATATTCCACCAGCTTGGTTGCTGACTTACTGCAGGACATTGGGCAGATGACTAAGCACTAATGAGCCTCAGTTTTCCTCTCTGTTAAATAGTGATGAGAATGTTTTCTTTCAGTTCCTCCCTGCCTTCTGGGGTTTGGGAAGGATGAAGAAATCCCCCGTGTAACTTCATGGGGCTTCCTGTGAAGATGGTCTGAGCGAACACCCTGGCTGCCCCTGCACTCCTACCCTGCGCTTCATTTATTGCCCAGGATTCCCAAAGCAAAGGGTCTCTCTTCATTTACCCCATCCTCATATGCCCTGTCAGAGCTGATTCTCCTAGAGATGCCAAACCACTTCCCTCTTCCACTTCTGGCTTTTACTATTACCCCTGCCTAGAATGCACTCCCCAGCCTTTTCCAAGCGAATCTTGTTCTGTCCCAGTGGTTTCAAGCCATGCTGGCTCTGATCACCCTTCTCCCACTGGAGGTTTGGCTTTCTCTCTTAATCCTCCATTGCTTGTCTTCAGCACAGCCGTCCTCTTTCTGTGCTCTCTTTAGCTCTCCCCCATTCTGGCTTTCTGTGTCTGCCATGTGATGTGCTACAGGGGATTAACAGCATTGGTAAAAGGAAGACTGTCAGGGGCTGAACTTGATGACCAGGGGGAACTGGAGGGAAGGATGAGAGGGAAAAATATGCTGGGGCAGTCAAGGGCTAGTTCATGGGGCCAGGGAAACAGATAGATTGGAAGAGGCAATCAGGTCACCACTGTGGGTGCCTCCTGTCACACTGGCCATCTAAATCCCAATGACCAGCTCTCTGTGCTGGTCAGGAAACCAGGAGCCTCAGTGGAGAGGAGATACTTTGGGAGGCTGGGGGGCATATGCATGAGGCTGCCTTATTCCCGACATTATACAGGGATTGAGGCTGGATGAGTTTGCACGTCCCCAGCTAATGCCAGCTCAGGACAGCGGCTATTGCAGAGGCTTCCTGAAAGTGGACTGAGCTGCCAAGGAGAGAGCTCTTCCTTTAGGAGGCTGGGGATGGCCTGATAGCAGCCGCTCTTTGCTTTGCCAGCCCCTTTCACCTCCAGCTCTCAGTGGGGAGCAGGGGCCAACCACAATCTAGAGACTGAGCTGGTGACACATAGCAGGAATGGCTCTGTTCTCTGGTCATCCTCGCATGAGAAGCTCCCCAGGGGGAGGGAGGGACCTGCAGCATCTGACCAGATGTGGAGGTCACAGAAGGAGTCCAGCCCCATGCTGATCGGCCCCTTCTGGGTTGCTGTCCCTGGGCTGGTGGGAGAGGGAGAGCCTGGCCTTGAGAAATGTTTTATTCTTCTGGCTGCAGCAGCCAAGACCATGGGTCCCACATGTTTCTAAACAGGCTTGATTTTCCTCTGGAATGATGTGTCACATGCAGGGCTGGAGCCTGAGTCCTGGCAGTGGGGGAGGAAGGGGGCAGGAATAAGGGTGAGGGGCACTGAAATTCCCAGAGAGATGGGGCAGTAGGGCCTCAACTCAGGGAGTGGAAGCCCTGCCCAAACCTCGATCATGGGAGATGCACTTATGTATGGTGGCAGGGCAGATGAGGGCACCGGCTGGGCTCCCCCTTCTCCCCAGACCACAAACCCAATCAACCCTCCCCAAACCCTACTACCAAGACAAGAACCGTAAACAGCCTGAGTCAGAGCTGGGCAGCAGCGTACAAGCGTATTGGTTCTGTCATTAGCTATAATAGCAGCATCTCACCTGGCTGCCTATGCCTTTCATCTGAGCCTCTCAAAGAACTTGACAGACAGCAAAGGGTTCTATCATCTTCATATTACTACTGGAGAAAGCAAGGCCCTGACGAGCCTGACAACTTCTTCAGAGTTCATGGAGGAGCTGGGAATGGGCAGGTCTCCAGGTCTTGGGCTTGTTGGCCTCTCCTCTAGCTTCCCTGACTATGCTGACATGTGCTAGGAGGCAGTGGGGTTAACTTGTCCCCTGAAACTGATGTTGGGAGGTTCTGTCCAACATAGGAAGTAGGTTCTGAGTTCTTAGGCATCTACTTGTTTATTCTTTCTTCCATAAATTGTCAATATTAAGCAATTAACAGCAGTAATAACTGTTACAACTTACATGGCATTTACTGTGAGCCAGAGGATGCAGGTGCTATGTTACTTCCATTTACAGATGAGGAAACTGAATCACAGACAAGTTAAGTAACTTTCAGGTCATATATCCAGTAAGTGACAGAGTTAGGATTGGGTTATAATTGGTAAAAAATGATGCCATAATTTTTTTTTCTTGAGACGGAGTCTTGCTGTTGCCCAGGCTGGAGTACAGTGGTGAAATCTTGGCTCACTGCAGCCTCCGCCTCTTGGGTTTCAATGATTCTCCTGCCTCAGCCTCCCGAGTAACTGGGACTACAGGCATGTGCCACCGTGCCCAGATAATTTTTGTATTTTTAGTAGAGACAGGATATCACCATGTTGGCCGGGCTGGTCTCGAACTCCCAACCTCAGGTGATCCTCCTGCCACGGCCTCCCAAAGTGTTAGGATTACACGTGTGAGCCAGTGCACCCGGCCTGATGCCATTATTTTAGCCATAATATTATATTACCATTCTGGACCATACCTACAGAAGACCTCTTATGTCAAAGCAGAGCTTCAACCTCAACTCTGAAGAGAGGAAGGCCCCAGTCCTCTCTTTCTTCCTCATTTGGGGGCAATTGATATTTGGAACAAGTTTCTGGGAACCTTGCCATGGATCTTGGTTATAGGGATGTTGTGGAGTAGATTCCTGCTTTGACAGTTTCTGATGTATTAGAGCCCGGGACCCAGGGATAGAGGTGCAGCATTACCAACCCCTACTCACCTTTTCCTCAATGCCAGTTGTCTAAGAACTGGGGGGAGTAGAATATCGCAGGCTACCGGGTAGTGGCTAGCACAGTGAGTATGCTCTTTGACAGGAGGCTGCCACACTCATCTTCCAAGACAGGGAAGTCTGCTGGGTGTGGTGGCTCATGCCTGTAATCCCAGCACTTTGTGAGGCCTAGGTGGGCATATTGTCTGAGGTCAGGAGTTTGAGACAAGTCTGGCCAATGTGGGGAAACTCTGTCTCTACTAAAAATACAGCAACAAAAAAAATTAGCTGGGCATGGTGGCACGCCCCTGTAGTCCCAGCTACTCAGGAGGCTGAGGCAGGAGAATCACTTGAACCCAGAAGGCGGAGGTTGCAATGAGCCAAGATCAGGCCACTGCACTCCAGCCTGGGTGACAGAGCAAGACTCTGTCTTAAAAAAAAAAAATAAACTAGGGAAGTCTTATTCTCTGTCCCAGGCCGACAACCTCTCTTGTACAATGCTCACCTTCTCCACGGTGGGCACATCAAAGCACAGCCATAGATGGCTACTTGTCCTGGCTTCTCAGAGGCCCACAGGCCCTACCCCAGTCTGCCCTGCAGCATTTCTGGGGATGGGTTGATCGTCGGGTAAAAGCCATGCTGGGAATCTGATTGTGCCAAAGCTTGCTGTGGGGCCTGGGGCAAGTCACTCATGCCATCAGTGGGCCTCAGTTTTCTCATCTGTGGAATGAGGATGTTAATCTAGTGCTGAGATCTCCCCTAACATTCTGTTCTGCACTTGGCTCCTGGTTTTTGGATACCTGGAAGGTAAAGGCTCTTATGAGATGCCTGGGTGAATCACAGACATGAGTGGTGAGCAGGGGTGGCAGGAAATAGTGGGAAATTGAGCTAAGCAAGGTCGCCAACCATTTCTATTACATGCTTCTAGTTCAGCTATTTGTGACTTTCTGAAAAGTTTATGGTTTGGGGATTTTTATTTTTTTGGTGATTTTTTTCCATATTTGGTCATGGCCTAGAGCAGTGATTTTTGGAAAGATACAGTAAAAAACCCCTTCAGCTGTTTGTAAGCATTGCAAACACCCACAAAAAAAAATCCTTTTCCCATTTAGAAGAAATAACATAGTTATGTTTTCCTTTTCAGTTCAAATGACTCCCAGACAACTCCAAAGACTTGGCTAGTAATTAATCCTTAATGAAGGGGACTGGACAGTATGTGCTCTGCACAGTTTGGAAAAGAGAGATTTCAAATCAAAAAGTATTGATGCTTGAAAAAGCTTGCCATTTTTTCCTGCTTGCTGGCCCTACCCCCTACATAGCAGCCCTTTCCCAGGAAACCCAGAGTCTCAAGCTATAACTCACGTGAGAATGAAGTGAGAGCAAGGTGAACACACCTTCTGCTTGAAGAGACTGGTGGTTTTCTTTCCCACACTAGTGGTCTTTGCCTGTTTCACAGACTGAAAGACTGAGGCTGGCCAAAGTTGTAGTCAGGCCTTGCATTGCTTTGTAAGACGAATTGAATAGGCTTCTGAAAGCTTATATTTGGGGTTCTTGTCCCAGGAAACTTCCAGGAGGAGCCTTCCAATCCTAGGCAGTGTGTCCAGGGAAATCACTGGTTCTGGAGTCTAAGCCCCACCAGAGTGAGAATCCAGAAGTGCCGGCCCTTGCAGAATGAAGTAATGATGGCTGAAGTGCCCATAGGAAGTGGAAGGGCTCTCCTTTGGATGAACAAGGAACCTTCTTCCTCTTATCAGAACACATCCTCAGAGACTAGTGCTTGGGGTTTCTCTTGTGCCATCTACCCACTCTCAAATCTCTCTTGGTTTCTTCTTTTGAACACTTTTATCTTGCTGACTCCAGGAGGAATGCTAGTGCTAACCTGAAAGAGAAATTGCCCTCTTTCCATTGCTCTTCCTCACTCTGACACCTGCACATCATTACCTGCAGCTCTTGACAGTGAGTGCCTCACCCCAGGAAAGAGGCTACCCCCACTCTGCATGTCAGGGTAGAGATTGGACCTGGTGGGTTGGCATGTGTAACAGAGTGGGAAGAGGTGGCTTTATAGAAAGAACGCTAGACTCCCGATGCCTGAGATCTGGTCTACTACACCCATGGCTGACTTCCTCCCAGCCCCTGCAGACCTCTCCTTCTCTTCTTCCCAGCTGCCTTACCTATGTAGCAAGTGAGTGGGGCTGCATCCTCTCTGGGGCCCTTTTCAGGGCAAGGGATCTGACTTGGCCTCTTGTTCTTGGGATTCTTTATGTGAACATACACACACACACACACACACACACACACGCACACACACACACTCTCACCCAGATTTCTGAGTGGGGGAAGGTGACCAGCTGGTTCCCATCTCTGCTGAACAAGAGAATGCATAGATTCTGGGGTGGACCAGACCCAGACATGAGAAACTACTTGGCCAATCATGAGAGTCCTGCAGCCTCAGGCTGTGTAACCAAGGGAGGTTTGCAGGCAGGAACATGGACAGAAGGACCTTGAGTGGGCCTCGCCAGTGGGAGAGTTGTGGATGGACTCTGAACTTGCGTACCAGCCAGTGCCAGCATGTCATTTTCTCACATCTGGTTCCACATCTGGTTCCACATCTGGAACCAGCCAGATGTTCATTTCAAAGTGCTGATGAGCCCTGCCCTGATTGCCTCAAGGGGAAAGCCATTTGGTGACACTGTCCTCCAGGCCCTGTCATCTTCTCCAGATGGTAGCCCGTTTTTCAGCTTTGCATCCTTGGGCACACCCACTGTACCACGAAGCTGGGGAGGGGTTGAGGGCAGCTGCTTGGGGTGAGGCCTGGCCTCAGCCCCTTTGCTGGGCGCTGAAACCTACAGTGCATTTCCGTTTCTTTCTGAGCAGCTGTTGGCTTCCTGGAATTTCCACATCCTGCCTGTCAGGATTGGGCCACTAGCCACCCTGCTGAATTAGCCTTTCCATCTAATGGCCATGTGGCCACTACTTCCAGCTTATGACCTTTGCCTGGTGAATCTGTCTCCATCCCTGGGTTCCAGCTGTGGCCCATTCAGACCATCATGTCCTCTTCATACCTTCAGAAAGGAAGGGGCTGGAACCAGCAACCCCAAGCCTTTGAGAAGCCTGCACTGGGGACCCTGGAGGATGCTGGAAAGGCAACAATAGTCTGATCCTGCCCTCAGGGACCTTAGAGTCTTGGGGCTAGGAAGGGACATCTGAGAGCCCTTAGAGAGAAGTCAGTCAGGTGCTTCACATAGGTAGGGCCTGAAATTGCAAGAGTCAGAGAAGGGGGAGATTACTGTGAGTTGGGGGTTAGGGAAGGTTTCCTGGGAGGTTCCAACTGGTCAGGACAGGGACAGCCCGGAGCCTCCTGACCTGACTGTCCAGGTAACCATATTGTGCAGGTGCTGGGAAAGGTGACTGGATGCTGCGGATTGTTGACAGTGATTTCTACAAGCTGGGGAGGGAGAAATGGACAGAGGGACACATGTGAATGGGGTGGGGGAGCTGCTGAGAGGCACACATTTGTCTCTTTCCTTCCTGGCTTGGGCTTCCTTCATCAGCCTCCAGAGCCTGCCCTGCAGTGGTCCCACCTTTCCCTTTCTGTCTCAGCATCTGCCTGCTTCTGCAGAAAGAGCCCACCTGTGCAGGGCTTTCACCTGCACTCTCATGTGTGGTGAGCAGGTAGACAGATGGCCCGATGCTCACCTTACAGAGGAAGAAGCTGAGGGCGAGGATGTTTCGGTGGCTTGTCTCAGGCTGCCTGGGGCTGATCTGACCTGGGACTCCCTTCTGGAGTGCAGAGCACCCTCCTGATTTGTCATGTTTCTCCTCCTCCTCCCTCAACTCATCAGACTTGCATGGAGGTCCTGCTCTGTGCACAGCACAGTGTAGTCCATGGTCTGCCCTCAAAAAAGCATCAAATAAATATCTACTTACTGATATCCCACCTCACTGATAAAAGAGATGTGAGAAGGCTCTGGGTTATAATCTCCTGAGGAGACAAGTCTGGCAGCCATGAGATAGTTAACAACAGTCCAAGGCACATGTGAGGGGTCAGTGTGAGCACCACAGCCCCTCCCATGATTTCCCACTGCGTGCAGGACTGGGCCCCAGTGTCCAAGCCCAGCTCATGTAGCCTTTCGCCATCTGGCTGCTGCCAAACCTCTCTAGCCTCGGCTTTCACCATTCCTCCTCACAGTCCATTCTTAACTTTCCTGAGCTCACTGTAGTTTCCATATCCATCACCCTCCCTCTCCTCTCTGGGCCTCTGCCCGGGCTGCTCCTCCTCTTTGCAACACCTCTCCCTCCCTCCACTCTGCTAACTTCTATTTGGCTATCAGGTCCCCACTTGTCCATCACCTCCTCTGAGAAGCCCTCCTGTCCCTCAGTACTGACCCTCCCTCTGTGCCCCCTTGGTGTTCAGTGCATTTGTACCCTAAGCTCAGCATTTGCATATCTGTAACTGCCTTTTACTGTTTGATTTTCTCCAGACTGTAAGCTCTTTGAGGGCAGGGCCTAACCCTCTCATTCTCCATTTTCTCCATGCTGTCTAGAATGGTGCCTAGCGTAGCAGAGGGCGCCTGACAAATGTTTAAACATACATGAATTGAGTTGGCAAATGCAAGAAGGAAGGTGATGACAATCGTGGGTGGCCAGGTCAGGGAGACAGTGCCCTACAGAGAAGGCAGAACTTGGGCTCAGACTGGAAGAGTCATGAATAGAACAATAATAACAATACTAATAGCTAATGTTTACTGCATGCCAGGCTCTGTTTCAAGCATTTTCTAATTTTATCCTTACAAAAACCCTGTGAGGTAGGCATTATTAGTCTCCCAATTTCACAGGTGAGTGGAATGTAAAAGGGGAATAGTAATGAATTGGTAGAGACAAAAGGCATTTTAGGTTAAGAAAAGTGCGTGAGCAAAGATAGAGGAACTTGGCAGGATATGTGGGGGCTTCTGCGGAGAGTCGCTGGGGTGGAGGGCCTGGCCTGGAGAGCCCTGGGAGTGAGGATTGATGACGTCCAGGGTTACTAAATCACAGAGAACCTTTAAATTGGGGCTTAGAAGTTTATTTATCTTGACTGAGGCGTTGAGAAGCCATTGCCACTTCCTCAGCAGGAGACTGGGTGGTGGGACGAATTTGGCCACAGTGTGATTGATGAATTGGGAGGGAGAAAGCAGGCAGGACAGCCAGGAGAGTGTTGGCATGATTTCCCTCCCTTTCTTCCCCTCCAGCCATTTTAATTCTTTCTATTCAAGTTGTCCACTGTAAGTGCTGACATGGGCGACCTTGGGACCTGGGGCTGGACAGCCGCTGCAGGTCTCCTGGGGCCCCAGCCTGCTCCTCTCTGGCTTGGCTGCGGCTGGCTTCTTAGGGCTGTGACCGTGACCTGGGTTGGGCTGGATTTCTCCTCCACGGTCACTTTTGCTAATGAGAAGCAGTTGTGCTTGCCACAGATCGTGCAGGAGGCAAGGGGAGAGAACCACCAGCCTAGCCTCATGCTTGCTCTGTGTCCCCCACCCCTCTCTGGATCTCTTTTTTCCAGCCACTCTTCCCATCCCGCCCCTGGCCTCCTAGTGAGTAGGCTACCTGCCCTCAACTCTGGCCCACTTTTGCGGGTTCTCTTCAGGTTTCCAGCGCAGAGAAACTGCCGGGGCGGGGGGATGGGGGTGGGGGCTGGTGGTGGAGTTTCCTGAGGGCCCATGAGTCCTGTGTTGGGGACCCTTTATGGCTTCCTCCTGCTATTCGCCTCTTTCTGCATCGTCTCCCTATTGTCTGATGCGGGGCTTAGACCACCTGGGCTCTGAGGTGCTTCTGGTTCCCATGCGGCTTTTCTTCGCTTTCAGTCTTCCTTTCTCTGTCTTTCCCTCTCCCTCTCATCATCTCCAAGGCGGGGGCCCTCCTAGGGTGAACAAGATATGTCCTTTCCTCTTCTCATTATCTGGTCAATCCTTCTTATCTTTTGAGACTCCATAGCCTCCTGGAATCCTGTTGTGACCACCCTACCTTGTCAGTGTTCCAGAAAACACTGGCTGGGCCCTAGTGCAATGCCCCAGGGGTATCAGACCACCCAGCCCTGATAGCCTTGTGTTGAGTCTTTGTGGCTCGTCTGGCTGGTTCTCTCAGGATGAGAGCTGGTGGGAAGGAGTTGGGGGATGGGGCACAGTGAGGCTGGGAGTGGGGACAATAGGCATAGATATTCTAGTGTCTTCCCCACCAGAGGCATCCAGAATGCCTGGTGTCATGAAGGCACAGGAGAGGGGCCCAGAGTGTTTCTCTGGCTGACCTCCTTCTTCCAGCTCTTCCCAGACTCAGGACCCCCTTCCCCAGGTCTGTTAACCCTTCAGACCCACACACAAAGGCCCTTTTTGGCTGTGTCCACAGCTTTGAGTTTCAGTAGCGCTGTCTGCAGAGCAGAAGACCCACCTCCCAGCTCAACCCCCTCTCCTCACAAGCACAAGGGCGGCCACGGCCCAGGGTTAAATGCTAATCCAGACTCCCTCCCCACATGACCTCCAACCCCAGAAAGTGTGTCAGAGGCCCACTGACAACTCTTAAGGCCTTGCTGTTTCTTCTTCTCTCTTTATTGGGGCCTCTTTTTTATGGCAATCCTGTTGATAGTACACATATTCCAGAGTAATATGTTCAGGATTAGGCCGCACAATGAGGTTATGACTTCCTCCTGTGCAACCCCCACCCAGGGGAGCTTGCCCTCCATCTGGCCAGCGCACATCTGGCTCAGGCTCACAGCTGGCCAGATGTTGCATCCCTCTGAACCCAGGCCTGCAGCCTCCTCTGCTAAGGGCTGGAGCTGCACACATACACACGTGTGCACGCACACACATAAACACACACACACACACACACACACACACATCACCCGCCCCACTCCATTTGGAGCATTGAAGCACTGAGGTCATCTGGCTCTCCAAGGCGGAGGAGGAGGGAGCTCGGCCTTGGTGTGATTATTCCTCCTCCACCGTGGTAGGGCAGGCAGGCTGTTGGGACACATCTGCGTAGGTATGTAAATATCAGGTTCCCTGCTTCCAGCCCAGACAGGCTAGAGGGAAGGACCCACTTGAAACCAGGCTGTGAATCTGGAGCCTTCTCCCACCCCATCCAGGGGCCAGATGCTCTGAGCAAATTCCTTGTGCACTCATTTCAGGTTGCTCTGGGATCTAAACCACATAGGCTCTCCTGTCTCATGCTGAGGCTGCCCTTTGTACCTTTTTTCTGGCTGCTCACCTGTTTCCCACCCTTGCCTCATTGTCCTCTTTTCCTCTTCCACCTTTAGTAGTTCATGGATTGTGCAGTTTAAGGGACAAAATGTACAGAGACTAGATCCTGGACCCTCAAATAATTGAGAAGTGATCTGCCAAGTTTGTTTGCCCATTGGTGTTGGCAGAGGCTGGGCAGAGGGTGGAAAAGGAAACTGCATTTATTGGGTGCCAACTATGTGTCAGGCACTGAGCAAGATGCTTTGAATATATTATCTTGGTTAATCCCTGCGACCACTCTGCAAAGTAGACATTATTATTTTTATTTTACACACAAGGAAAGCATGTCTCAGAAGGTTAAATCTCTTGCTCATGGTCACATGGCTAGTAAGAGGCAGAGAGAGAATTCCAAAACTTGACTACAAACTAAATGCCCTTATGCCATGCTTTCTTCCTGGCGATGGCAGGAAGAAATGCCTCTACCCATCTGTAAGTCCTCCTGGCTGGCCACTGCATGCCCTGGATCTTCCAGGGCTAAAACCCTGAGGCTGCGAGCTTTGTCCTTCTTACCAGGCCAGGCCGGGCTGTCTGGGTGAGCCGGGAGAGGGCGTGCCATAGGAGCATGCAGGGCTGAGTTTGCAGTGTTGTAACCAGTTGGGTTTTCTGCATGGTCGGTCAAAAGCCTGGGGATTGAAACGCAATTAGGAGTTAAGAAAGCTGGGTGGTGCAGGATGAAAGGCAGGCGAATGGGCCAAGGAGGCATCTTGGGGAACTTGGGAGCTTTCCATGGCTGTGGGACAGAGGAACCTCATTAGAGAGAAAAGGGAGTCACAGAGCCCAGGCTGCTATTGTTACCTCATCATTCCATCAGCCCTCCAAAGGGCTCCCAGCATAAGGACTATTCCAAGGGCCCTCCAGGGTCCCCTCTTCCTGACCACAGCATATGGCACCCCAGAGAGGCAGCAGCGGGTGGACAGGCACCCTCCAGCCTGGCCATGATCCACTAGGTCCCCATGACAGCACCAGCATTTGACTGCCCTAGGCTTGGAGAGCAGGAACGATGGAAGGCCTCACTCCTACCTCCCAATACATAGCCAGAGAGAAATAGACACCCAAGACACATACACAAACACTGCTCTGTATCTTTCTGCCTCAAACAAAACTGTCATTTTAGAGACGAAGTTGAAGCACAGAAAGTGAGGGACTTGGCAAGGTCACATAGCCAGCAAATGTGTACCTTCTCATTCTGCGTCCAGAGCTTGGCCCACAGTAGGGAGGCAGCATGGGGCAACGGAAACAGCACAGGCTTGGAGTCATTCAGGCCTAGGTTGAAAGCCCAGTTCTACCTCTTCTCTGCAATGTGACAACTCTTAGAGCCGGTTTCCTCTTCAGTAAACTGCAGATTTGCATTGAGGATTAGAGGCAACATCACAGATGCTCAGTAAATGGGAGCTGTTATTGGCAGCAGTGGCCAGGATATTGACTGGGCCAGTAGTTGAGATGCAGCTAGAATGGTGGCTGGGAGAGGGGCCGAGCGGTGGGCTGGAATGGTGGCAGGGATCATCGAAGTGATGGTAACAATTATGTGAAGTGGACCTTTGTTTGGGGGAAGAGTGGTCCATTCAGAGTAGGTCTCTCAGGAAGTTCAGACCTGAATTTCTTTCCCACCACCAGAAGGCTTGATATGTGGGAGCCTTGTGATTGGATATGACCAGATGTCAGTCTCAATGGGATTAGTTTAATTCTGGCATGTGGAGAGTATTTGCCCCAGGAAAGGCAGCAACTGTGATTGCAGTCACCTGCAGGAGGCATGGTCAGCTTGAAGATGACCAAGGCCACCTTTACCCTCCCCCTACTCTGGTTCTCCAGGAAACTGCAAGTCACAGTACAGCTTTGGGACCAGAACCTTCCTAAAAAGGTGGGAATGGGAAGCTCTTTAGATTTCAATGAAAGGGGAGAGTTTAGCTCTCTTACTTAACGTGAGGGAATTTACTACTTTGAAAGAAGCTAAACATTCTGCAGAAGGCATATCATACTCCTGGGTGTGAGGGAAGTACTAGGATGCCCAGCACTGTATCCCAGCTCCCAAGGGACAGGCAAAGCCTCCAGCTCTCCCCTGGAGTGGGTTGAGATGGTCCTGCCAGTCATGGAGGGGGCCAGTGTCAATCGTCTGTGTCTATGGCATTGGGAGTTTGGTCTGTGGTTTGTGGCTCACTCTAGCTGACCTTCTGAAGGACATAGAAGAAGTGTTGAAACAGAGCTTGGTTCCAAGACTGCTCTACCCTAGGGAGCCTGAAATTCTTTTTCTACTAATGATCCTTTGAAATAATCCTTTTAATCAGGTTCCCCCAGGAAGAGTCTGGGACACTGCTCTTAACAAATTTTCCCTTGTGTCTTTCTCACACACATGCCATTCCCAGCAGCCTTTTGCTATTTAGACAGAGGAAGGAGCCATGCAAAGAATGTAGCAGTACTAGTTGCCCTTTGAGAGGCCTTCTCCCCTGACCAGCCCCCTGCCAAGCTTTAAGGATGTCTATTACTTCCCTTTTCTCATGCTCCAAATCCGAGGTGAGACTTGTCTAGGGGCAGCTGGTATATATAAGCACCTACCCATGGCCAGACACCCAGCCAAGCCTTCTTTAGAAGCAACCATTTATGTGTGAACCTTAGAGATGTGGCTTTTGAAGACTAAAGGAAAGTTCTCTGCACCAAATAGCAGTCATACTGGGGTTATTCCTTAGTGTAAAATGGTCTTCCTAAGTAAAATGTAAGTTCCCTCGTTGAAATAGAATAGAAGCAAAGAAGGAAAAAAATAAAATTATATATATGTATATATATCTATGTAAGTCTGGCAAGATATACACCCAAATGTTTCTAATTATTGTCTTCAGGTAGTGGATGATGTAGTGACTTTTATGCCTTACTGGTACTTATTGAGAATTACTTTTGAAATAAGAAAAAATATATTCATTCAAAATTCCCTTGAAGGAAGGTCGCACTCCATTACTCATCTGTTTTTCAGTAAAAATTAGTTCTGGGTCTTTTCCTAAGAGCAGGATTTGCTAGAGAGGGGGAGATCATCTCTGATTCCTTAGCCCTAAAATAGTGATATCATAGTTTGTACATAGCATGACCATTATATGTCTGTGGAATATGTATTGATTGATTTTTAAGGGCTGTTGGAGCGGTGGAAATGATGAAAATTTGAGAAAGGAAAGATGGGGTCCCCTGAAGCCTCCTTAATATACAGCTTTTTTTTCCCTTAAAAGGAGAAACAGGAGATTGTTTTTATAGTGGTCAAATTAGTCTTATCAGTTTCATTCCTCACTGAAGTGTCTGCATTATGGATTTTTGGAGAAACCTGTTGATAGGGAATTGAGGGATCTGATTCTAGAAGCCTCAGGGTCACTGAGACTTGGAGGCCTTACTTGTTAATGGAACATGGCTGCCTGTGGTGAGGGAATCTTGACTCTAGCCTCTGTCTCATCCTCATGTACAATCTGAAATTAAGTCCTGTAAATTCCACCTCCTAATCACTTCTCAGATTCTATCGGTTCTCTTCATCCTCACTGCCACCACCCTTATCTCACCCAGGACTCCTGCAACAGCCTGCTAACTGGGATAACTCCTGTCAGACTTCTATTCTGTATGCTGCAGTCAGAGTAAATATTTTAATATGCAGATATTATCTTATGATTATTCTGCTTAAAACCATTCAACAACTTCCCATAGCACTCAAGATAAAGTCCAGACCTCCTGGTATGCAGTCTTGCAATGAGGATTAGACACAACATAGCAGATGCTCAGTAAATGGGAGCTGTTATTGGCAGCAGTGGCCAGGATACTGACTGGGCTAGTAGTCAAGATGCTGCTAGGATTGGGAGAAGGGCTGAGTGATGGGCTGGAACGGTGACAGTGATCATCGAAGTGATTGTAACAATTACATGTGAAGCAGACCTTCGTGTGGGGGGAAAGAGTGGCTCAGGCTAGGTCTCTCGGGAAGTTCAGAGCTGAACTTCTTTCCCACCCCTAGAAAGTTTGGTATGTGGGAGCCAGGAGGTTGGAGATGACCAGATGTCAGGTGCAATGAGACTGGCTCAGTTCTGGCTACAGAGAGTATTTGTCTGAGGGAAGAAGACTTCTGCCTGTTTTGGTATAGTTCATTAACATTATGTTAAATGAAATAATCTAGTCACAAAAAGACAAATACCGCATGACTCTATTGATATGAGGTGCCTAGAGTAGTCAGATCCCTAGAGACAGAAAGTAGAATGGTGGCTGCCAGGAGTTGGGTGGGGAGGAGAAAATAGGGAATAATTGTTTAATGCGTACAGTTTCCATTTTAAAGATGAAAAGAGCTCTGGAGAAGGAGAATGGTGATGGTTGCACAAAAATGTGCATGTACGTGATTCCACTGATACACTTGAAAGTGGTTAGAATGGTAACTTTTACATATGTCCATTTTACCACAATAAAAAGAATTGGGAAAAATGGGTAAAGGATCTAAATAAGCACTTCTCCAGAGAAACTATACAGATGGCCAATAAGCATGTGAACAGATGTTTGACATCATTAGTCATTAGGGAAATGCAAATCAAAACCACAATGATATACCACTCCACACCCACTAGAATAGCCAGACTAAAAAACATGCATAATAGGAGAACAACCCAAGATGGCTGATCACTAACATTTCGGGATTGCAGCTCCCAGTGAAAGCACAGAGAACGAGAGGATGCCACACTTTCAGACAAATTTTGGTTGCTCATGGAGCAGAAGATTCCCAGTGGAGGAGCTGCACGGGTCGTCAGCGTGACTCTTGTGGCCAGCGCAGCGGTTTCACTAGCACCTCGGCTCGGCAGCTCTCCGTGCAGAGTAAACAGGACTGGTTCCCCTTCTGACCGAGGTTTGGAGGAGCCACACGGGTCGCCAGCACGACTCTTGTGGCCAGCGCAGTGGTTGTGCCGGCACCTCGGCGCAGCAGTTCTTGGTGCAGAGTAAACGGAACTGGTTCCCCTTCTGACCGAGGTTTGGAGCTCCGGGAAGGCAGAGTCGCCTATTACGGACTCAAGAAGGAAGCCAGACTGGAGATTCCCGGGCAGAAAAGCACCATCAGTCTTAACGCCACTGTTTTGGCCGGTGCAGTGGGTTGCTCATATTTCGGCCCTGGGAATTAACAACTTGGACGTCCACTCAGAGACCTAATTTGAAAGTTGAGAATTACAAAGACGACAGGTGGATAAATTTACAATGATGGGAAGAAACCAGTGTAAAAAGGCTGAGAATACTCAAAATCAGAACGCCTCTCCCTCTAAAGAGGATCACAGTTCCTCATCAACAAGGGAACAAGGCTTGATGGAGAACGGGTGCATCCCAATAACAGAATCGGGCTTCAGAAGATGGATAATAAGAAACTTCTGTGAGTTAAAAGAACATGTTGTAGCCCAATGTAAAGAAACTAAGAACTTTGAAAAAAGGTTTGATGAAATCCTAATGAGAATAGACAACTTAGAGAGGAATATAAGTGAATTTATGGAACTGAAGAATACAATACGGGAACTCTGAGAAGTATGCACAGGTTTAAACACTCGAATTGTTCAAGCAGAAGAAAGGATATCAGAGGTTGAAGTCCAGCTTAATGAAATAAAACGAGAAGACAAGATTAGAGAAAAAAGGATAAAAAGGAATGAGCAAAGTCTCCAAGAAATGTGAGACTATGTGAAAATACCAAATTTACGTTTGATAGGTGTACCTGAATGCGACGGAGAGAATGAATCCAAGCTGAAAAATATTCTTCAGGATATTATTCAGGAAAATTTTCCTAAACTAGCAAAGCAGGACAATATTCAACCCCAGGTAATACAGAGAACACCACAAAGATATTCCTCAAGAAGAGCAACCCCAAGGCACATAATCCTTAGATTCACCAGGGTTGAAACGAAGGAGAAATTACTAAGGACAGCCAGAGAGAAAGGTCAGGTTACTCACAAAGGGAAGCCTATCAGACTTACAGCAGATCTCTCAGCAGAAACTCTACAAGCCAGAAGAGAGTGGGGGCCGATATTCAACATCCTTAAAGAACAGAACTTTCAGCCCAGAATTTCATATCCAGCCAAACTAAGCTTCACAACTGAAGGAAAAATAAAATCTTTTATGAACAAGCAAGTACTCAGAGATTTTATTACCACCAGGCCTGCTTTACAAGAGCTTCTGAAAGAAGCATTACACATAGAAAGAAATAACCAGTGTTAGCCTTTCTAAAAATATAACAAAAAGTAAAGAGCATCAGCATAAAGAAGAACTTACATCAACGAATGGATAAAACAGTCAGTTAACATCAAAAGGCAGTAATCCTAAATTTAAATCGACTAAATCCCCCAATCAAAAGATACAGCCAAAACCCAACGGCATGTTACATCCAGACCCATTTCACATGCAAGGATACACAAAGACTCAAAACAAAGGGATGGAGAAAGATCTACCAACCAAATGGAGAGCAAAAATAAATAAATAAATAAAAAGCAGGAGTTGCGATTCTTGTGTCTGATAAAATAGATTTTAAAGCAACAAAGATATAGTGGTAAAAGGATCAATGCAACAACAAGAGCTAACGATCCTAACACCCAGATACATAGAGACTTAGACTCAATGAGACAGAAAATTAATAAGGATATCAAAGACTCGAACTCAGATCTGGAACAAGTAAACTTAATAAATCTTTATAGAGCTCTCCACTTTAAATACACAAAATATACATTCTTATCAATACCACATCACACCTACTCATAGGTTTAAATGAAACATTGATTGGCCATTATTAATACCCATTTTTTTTAGAATAAAGCAACATTTCCGTTCTCTCTCCCTCTTTTTCTTCCTCTTTCTTCCTCTCCTTCACTCCTTTTTTTTCTTTCCTTCTCTCAAAAAAAGAAAAAAAAGAAATCAACTTGTAGACCTCTAGATCCAGGTCGGCAGTATCTCTCTCATTGCCTGATTTCCTTCCTTCCCTTCTCTCCCTCCCTCCCTCCTTCCCTTCCTCCCTTCCTTCCACCCTCCCTTCCTCCTTTCCTCCCTTCCTGCCTTCCTCCCTTCCTCCCTTCCTAAAAAATAAATAAATAAATAGAAAATAAATAAAATGCATAATAATAAATGTTGGCAAAGATGTGGAGAAATGGGAACACTCATACACTGCTAATAGGAATATAAGATGATTCATGGAGCTGGTTTGGAAAAGTGGTGACCCACCAGTGCCATTCCCAGGTATATATATATACTCAAGAGAAATGAAAATGTATTTCTTTATAAAAACTTGCACACAAATGTTCATAGAAATATTATTCATAACCAAAAAGTAGAGACCACCAAAATGGCCATTAACTGATGAATGGATTAGTAAAATGTGGTCTATTCAGAATGGAATATTATTTGGCAACACAAAGGAACAAAGTACTGATACATGCTACAATGTGGATGAACTTTGAAAACTTTATTCTAAGTGAAAGAAGCCCGTCACAAATGACCAAACATTTGATTTATATGAAATGTCCAGAATAGGCAAATCTTTAGAGACAAAAAGCTGATTAGTAGTTTCTTAGAACTGAGAGTTGTGAGTGGCCAAGAGTATGGGGTTACTTTTCAAGTTGATAAAATGGTCTCAAATTGATTGTAGTGGTGGTTGTACCACTCTTTGAATATATTTGCACTGAATTGCACACTTTAAATGTGTGAATTATATGATATACAAATATGTCTCAATAAAACTGTTTTGCCAGCAATGCACAGGCATTCAAATTTCTCCACATCCTCACCAACACTTGTTATTTTCTGTCTTTTTTTTTTTACAGTAGCCATCCTAATAGGTGTGAAGTGGTATCTCATTATAGTCTTGACTTGTGTCTCCCTAATGATTAGTGATGTTAAGCATCTTTTCATGTGCTTGTTGACCATTTTTATATATTCTTTGGAGAAATATGTATTTGTGCCCTTTGAATAGTCATTTCTCCAAAGAAGAAATTAAAGACATTTTTCCAAAGAAAAAAAATTAAACCCATTTTTAACCAGATTGTTTTATTGTTGTTGAGTTGTAAGCATTCTTTATATATTATAGATATAAGTTCCTTATCAGATGTATGATTTGCAAATATTTTCTACAATTCAGTAGGTTATTGTCTCACTTTCTTCATGATGTCCTTTGAAAGACAGAAGTTTCTGATTTCAAGGAAGTCCAATTTCTCTATTTTTTCTTCTCTTGTTAATACTTTTAGTGTCATATCCAGAAAATCATTGCCTAATCCAATGTCACAAAGAAATACATGTATGTTTTTTTTTTACAGTTTTGTAGTTTGAGCTCTTCCATTTAGGTCTTTGATCCATTTTGAATTAGTTTTCATGTACGATGTGAGGTAGGTATCCAACTTCATTATTTTGCATGTGGCTATTTAGTTGCCTCAGAACAACCTGTTGACAAGACTATTCTTTCCTGATTACATTACTTTCATACCATTGTTGAAAACTAATTAACCATAAATGTGAAAGTTTATTTCTGGATTCACAATTGTATTCTCTTGATCTATGTCTGTCCTTATTCTGATACCACACTGTCTTAATTATTGTGGTTTTATAGTAAGTTTCGAAAGTGGGAAGTGTGAGTCTTCCAAATTTTTCTTCTTTTTCAAAATTGTTTTGGCTATTTTGGGCACCCTGTCAGCTTGAATTTTAAGATCAGCTTGTCAATTTTTGCAAAAAAGCCAGCTGGGACTTTGATTGGGATGGCATTAAATCTGTAGATCGATCTGGGGAATATTGCCATCTTAACAATATTGAATCTTCTGATCTATGAACAGAGGATGGCTTTATATTTATTGGGAACTTCTTTAATTTCTTTCAACAGTATTTTGTAGTTTTCAGAGTTTATGTTTTGCACTTCATTTGTTAAATTTATTCCTAGTTACATTACTCTTTTTGATGCTATTATAAATGGAATTGTTTTCTTAATTTCATTTGCAAATTGTTCATCCAAGTGTATAACAGTATAATTTATTTATGTAGATTTAGTATCCTGCAACTTTGTTGAATTTATTTATTCATTCTAATGCCTTTTCTTAGTGGACTCCATAATACTAAGGAGTATTTTGATATATAAGATTATTTCATCTACTTATCAAAATACCAATGACATTCTTCACAAAAATAGGAAGAAAATTATAAAATTTGTATGGAACCACAAAGGACCCCAAATAGTCCAAGCAATACCCCCAGTTTTGTTCTTTTTGCTCAAATCTGTAGTAACCAAAACAGCATGGTACTGGCCTAGAAGCAGATACATAGACCAATGGAACAGAATGGAGAACCCAGAAATAAATCCACATATTTACAGCCAACTGATTTTTGGCAAAAGTGTCAGGAATATTCATTGGAGAAAAGACAGCTCTTCAGTAAAGACCTATATGTAAGACCAGAATTGATAAAACTACTAGAAGAAAACATAGAAGAAATGCTTCAGGACATTGGTCTGGGAAAATATTTCATTAATAAGACCTCAAAAGGACAGGCAACAAAAGCAAAAATAAACAAATAGGATTGTACCAAAACTAAAAAAAGCTTCTACACAGCAAAGGAAACAATCAACAGAGTGAAAAGAAAATAGAATGGAAGAAAGTATTTGCTAACTACTCATCTAATAGGGAATTACTATCCAGAATATATGAGAAACTCAAACATCTCAACAGAAAGAAAATATACAGTCCAATTTAAAAAATGGGCAAATGGGCAAATGGTCTGAACAGATATTTCTCAAAAGAAGACATACAAAAGGCCAAAAAATATATGAAAAATGCTCAACATCACTAATCATCAGGGAAATGCAAATCAAAACCACAATGAGGTATCATCTCACCCCAGTTAGGATGGCTATTATCAAAAAGACAAAAAATAACAAATGTTGGTAAGGATGCAGAGAAAAAACTCTTATATACTGTTGGTGGAAATGCAAACTGGTACAGCCACTATGGAAAATAGTATGGAGGTCTCTCAAAAAAATACAAATAGAACTACCCTATCATTCTGCAATCACACTACTGGGAGTTTATCCAAAGAAAGGGAAATTATATGTGAGACACATTTGCATCCCCATGCTTATTGGAGCACTGTTCACAATAGCCAAGATATGGAATTAACCTAGCTGTCTAACAATAGATGAATGAAGAAAGAAAATGGGGTACATACACACAATGGAATACTATTCAGCCATAAAAAAGAATGAAATCCTGTCATTCACAGCAACGTGAATGAAACTGGAGGACACTGTATTAAATTAAATAAGCCAGGAACAGAAAGTTAAACACTTCACATTCCCAGTCATATATGGAATCCCCAAAAAAGTTGATTTCAAATACATAAAAAAGAAGAGCAGAGGATACTAGAGGCTGGGAAGTGTATGGGAAAGGGAGGATATAGGGGACTTTGTTAAAGTATACAAAATTACAGCTAGATAGGAAGAATAAGTTCTAGTGTTCTATAGTCCAGTAGGATGATTATAGTTAATAATAATATATAGTTTAAATACCTAGAAGGAGGATATTCAATGTTCCTATCACAAAGAAATGATAAATGCCCTGATCTAATCACCATATCTTGTATGTGTTGAAATATTTTTTTTAAAGATCATCTCATGTGTATTATCTGAGAGTGAATTGAGATAGTTTTGCTTCTTCTATTCCAATCTGGATACATTTTATTTAAATTTTTTGCCCATACATTTTTTCAGTTGTTGAAAAAAATAAAATAACTACAAATGAGAATAGTTGAGAAAATACTAACTCAGTACAAAGAATATTTGTAATGTGAAAATTGTATGAAATTCAAAATTGTGTCCATAAATAAAGTTTTACTGGAATGCATAGCCATGCCATTTGTTTGCATATTGTTTTGGGGTTTGTTTGTTTGCACTACCAGTGAGTAGTTGCCATAAAAATCGTATATGACACTCTCATCACTGCACTGCTGTAGTGATAAAGTTATAACCTAACAATGTTAATAAGTGACATGTGGTGTACCATACTGTGGTATTTCATTTTATTTTTTATTACCAATGCATCCTCATTATGTCAAAACAAGAAAAGAAAAGTGGACCTCGATTGTCATGCTTTTGAGGCACAATGTACTGTATATTATTTTATTATTAAATTAGATACCAAAAAAATAGGTTTATTAAACAATGGCATTATAGCTGTGCTAAAAGAGTACAAAAATTTCAATATTACCAGACACTTAACATTCATCACAATATTCCCAACTCACAGACAAGCAACAGTCAGAAAAATCAGAAAATTTTAAATCAGATATCTCATTACAGCAGAATTTCTTCACAAAAATTAAAAGTGAAGCCAGGCATGGTGGCTCATACCTGTAATTGCAGCACTTTGGGAGGCAGAAGTGGACGGATCATCTGAGGTCAGGAGTTCAAGACAAGCCTGGCCAACATGGTAAAACCCTGTCTCTACTAAAAATACAAAACTAACTGGGCATGGTGACGTACAGCTGTTGTCCCAGCTACTCAAGAGGCTGAGGTGGGAGGATTGCTTGAACCTAGGAGGCAGAGGTTGCAGAAAGCCAATATCCCACCACTGCACTCCTGCCTGGGCAACACAGTGAGACTCCGTCTCAATAAATAAATGAATAAATAGTGGAAATAAGGCTGTGTCAAACTAATTTTCCAAGTGGCTGATTTGTTAGCAAAGCAAGGAAAGTTGTTAACATATAGTGAGTTAATTAAACTGTGTACAGAGAAAATAAATTCACTAAAGACTATTAGTCTTTCTGCAAAAATAATTGTTCAAAGAACTACAGGCATTGGGAGAACATAAACAGTAAATTTAAAGACAAGGAAAATGATTTTGAGTGGTTTTCCTAGGCTCTGGATAGTTGACATATGTTAACAATACTGGCCAGTTACTATTGTTTATTTGAGGAATGGATGCCAAATTTGAAGTCACTGAAGAAATAGCCTCTAAGAATAGTGTAGAATAACTATAGTTGGGAAAACAGTAACTCAGCACAACCTGAAGTGGAATCTGCTAAGATGTGTTATAGCTAATGATCACAAAAATATGTATATAGCAGAAAAAAGGCTTAATTAGGAAATTTGCAAAACTTGTGAAAACGTAAGATGTTTAAAGCCTATGGTCATTCATTGTGTTATTTACATGCAGGTACTTTGAAGGAAATATTTTCATCTGTCATGTATTATTGAACCAGTCGTGTCAACAGTGAATGCCATTCACTCTTAGGAACTTAATCATTGACAGTTGTGTGATTTTTTTTGTCAGAAATAAGAGCTAAACATTTCCTATCATACATTTGATGATTTGACAGTAGTAAAATTTTGTCGTGATTTTTCTTTTAGCTCAGAGCTGACATTGATATTTTTCTGGATGAAAAAAGCTGCCCTTAACCAGTATTATTAAATACTAAATGACTTTGGATAATAGCTTTTGCTGCAGGTTTGGTATTTCTTAATGAATTTAACCAAATATTACAAGGTAAAACAATACTTATTTGTAAAATGTATATGGTGGTAACATAATTTTGACTGTAACTAATGTTTGAATCACAAATCATGTCAAGCTGCTTTACACACTTCCTGTGCTATGAGAAGTTGAAACAGGAAGCAAACTCTCTGTACCACACAAGTTTGCAATGGACATATTTTCTGAGCTCAAGCTGTAGTTCCAGCAGTGTTTTTTCCCCAATGTTGATGCAAGCACAAATGAAACTTCTATACTTCAAAATTCACTTACCTGTGTAATTGAGGGACTTCCACCTAAACTTCAATTGGAAGTAATTAACCTGCAGTGTAATGACAAGCTAAAGACAAATATCAAGAGAAGAATCTATCAGAATTCTATAAATGCCTCCCAATTGACAAGTATGCTCAATTAAAATCACATGCTCATGGCTTGATATCATTATTTGGCATTACTTTTCTATATGAAAAACACATTTTCAAAGATGAAATCAGATCTCATTACAGATCAGCATTAACAGGTGAATATTTGCAATTAATTTTGATAATAAGGAACACTAGATTTGCATCACCGTGAAGTGAAATGTTATCCCCCACACCCCAAAATTCTCTTATTCTCATTAATAGACCTGTATTACAAAAAAAAGGTACTCAATTATTATATATTGAATTTTGTCAATTCAAAATTGTAAAAATTTTCTGTGTGTCTTGTGCAAATACCCACAAAAATTATTTGATTTTTGCCTCTTGGCCCATGAAATAAAAAATCTTTAATACCTGGCTCTTTACAGAAAAAGCCTGCTGAGCTTTAGCTCACAAGATGAAAACCCAGCTCCCATGTATATGATCAGTCTCATATTTGTCCTTCAGTATTCCAGCTCCACAGGACTACCCTGTAGTTGCCCACTGTCACATTTTCTTTTTTTCCTTGTGATCTTTGTATATGCTATTCTCTCTGTTTGGAATGATCTTTTTTTTTTCTTCCCCACTTCTATTGACTAATTCCTTACTGTCCTTCAGGTCTTAGCTTAAATATAAGTTCTTCAAAGAAGTATTTGCTGACACTCTCCACCACCGTGAGATAGAAACCCCTCCTATGAACTTCCACAGAATCCTGTATCTTCTGGTATCAGTGTCTTTTTTTAATGTACAAGGCAAAAAAATCCAAGAATGTATGATGGAAAATAAAGTCTCCCACATATTTCAGACTCCAGACACTGAATTCCTATTCCTAGAGGCTACCATGATTGCATTTTCTTGGATATCCGTCTAGAGATATTCTCTGCCTATATGGCACATACCTATGTGTTTTCTTTTTTCCCTTCACAAATGATGTATACTGTATACATTTTTCTGCACCTAATTTTTTCCACTTAACTATGAACTTTGGAGTCTATTCCATATGTACCTTGTAAAGCTGCCTCATTTTTAAAAATTGAGAAAGAATTAAGACAATAAATTTCACTAATTTTAAGGATGCAACTTGATGAGTCTTAACAAATGTATGCAGTAAGGTAAACACCACTACAATCATGTAATTGGATGTTTCCATTACTCACAAAAAGTTTTCTCATGTCCCAAGTGATCACTGATTTGCTTTCTGTCAGTACAAACAAAATGGAATCACATAGTATGTATTCTTTTGTGTCTGGTTTCTTTTGCCAAGAATAATGTTTCTGATATTTATCTATGTTATTGCATGTATCAGTAATTCCCTCCTCTTTATTGCTCAGTAGTATTCCATTGTTTTTATATATCACAATGCCTCTATCTGTTCCCATCTTGGACATTTGGATTGTTTCCAGTTTAGGGCAATTAAAACTGCTATGAACATTTGTGGAGAAATCTTTATGTGGACATGTTCTTATTTCTCTTGGATGACTACCTAGGAATAGCATGGCAGGGTTGTAGAAAGGTCTATGTTTAATATTTTCAGAGACTACCAAACTGCACCATTTGACCTTCCCAGCAGGAGTTACTAAGGAGTTCCAGTTGCTCCATGTCTTTCCCAACCTTTTGTATTATAATTTGTTCTAATGTTGACCATTCTAGTGGGTGTATAGTAGTATCTCACTTTGGTTTGATTTGCATGTCCCTGATGACTTGCATGGTAAGAATCTTTACTAGTACTTTTTTTGCCATTGGTATATCTTTTTTAGGTTGTGTCTGTTCAAATTTTTGCCCATTTTTTGAATGGACTTTTTCATCTTTATACTTAGTTGTAAGAGTTTTTTAAACATATATTCTGGACATAATTCCCTTGTCAGATATATTTTGCAGATTGTTTTCCAGTTTCTCATTTGCCTTTTTATTTTCAAATGCTGTCACTTGAAGAGCAGAAGTTTTAAATTTCGAAGTCCTATTTATATTTTTCTTTTACGTTTCCTACATTTTGAGTCCTATTTAAGAAATCTGCCCCAGCGTAGTGACTCACGCCTGTAATCCAAGCACTTTGGGAGGCCAAGGTGGGCAGATCCCTTGAGGTAAGGAGTTCAAGACCAGCCTGGGCAACAGAGCTAAACCCTGCCTCTACTAAAAATATAAAAATTAGTTGGGCACAGTGGCTCATGCCTATAATGTCAGCTACACAGGATACTGATGTATGAGAACGGCTTGAACCAAGGAGTTGGAGGTTGCAGTGAGCTGAAATGGCTTACTGCCCTCCAGCCTGGGTGACAGAGCAAGGCTCCATTTTTAAGAAAGAAAGAGAGAAAGAGAGAGAAAGAAAGAAATCAATCTTTCTTAGTGACCTAAGGTCACTAAGAATTTCTCCTACGTTTATTTCTCAGATTTTTTTTTAGCTTTTACATTTAGGTCTGTGATCCATTTTGAGTTAACTTTTTTATATGATGTGATTTAAGGGTCAAGGTTCTCTCCCTTCCTTCCTTCCTTCCTTCCTTCCTTCCTTCCTTCCTTCCTTCCTTCCTTCCTTCCTTCCTTCCTTCTTTCCTTCTCTCCCTCCCTCCCTCCTTCCTTCCTTTTTCTTTCTTTTCTTTCCTTTCTTTCTTTCATCTTTCTGCATATGACTATGCAGTTGTTTCAGCACTGTTGTTAAAAAGATTATCCTTTCCCCCAAGAATCTCCTTGAGTTGCCTTAGAAACTTTGTCAAAAATCTATTTGTGTGGGTATATTTCTGGATACTCTATTGTGTTCTGTTGATCTACATTCTTGATTATTACAGCTTTTAATATATCTTGAGTCTGTGCGTGGTGACTTGAGCTTGTAATCCCTGGGAGCCCAAGGTGGAGATTCATCACTTGGGCTCAGGAGTTTGAGACCAGCCTGGGCAACATAGTGAGACTTCATCTCTACCAAAAATTAAAACAAAAATGAACTGGGTTTGGTGGCCTGGGTCTGTAGCCCCAGCTACTCAGGAAGCTGCAGTGGGAGGACTGTTTCAGCCCAGGAGATAAAAGCTGCAATGAGCTATGATTCCACTATTGCACTCCAGCCTAGGAGACAGAACAAGACCCTGTCTCAAAAAAAAGTCTTGAAATCAAGTAGTGTAAGGTTTCCAACTTTTTTCTTCTTTTTCAAAATTGCTTTTGGATATTCTGGGTCTGTTGCATTTCTGTTACATTTTATAATTAGCTTGTCAGTTTCTACTAAAAAGCCTGCTGGGATTTGATTGGATTTCATTGAACTCATAGATGAATTTAGAGAGAAGTTACAGCTTAATATTGAGTCTTCTCATCCATGACCATATCTCTCCATTTATTTAGTTCTTAATTTTTCTCAGCAATGTTTCACAGTTTTCTTTATTATTATTATTATTTCCATAGACAAGATCTCACTCAGTCCTCCAGGCTGGAGTAGAGAGGCATGATCTTAACTCACTGCAGCTTCAAACTCCTGGGCTTAAGCGATCCTCCTGCCTTATCCTCCCTGAGTAGCTGGGATTACAGCATACACCACCTTGCCCAGCTTGTTTCGTAATTTTTGGTGTGTAGTTTCACACTGAAAACAACGTATGTATAAAAGTATTTTTAAAATATATTCTGTGTGTTCACAGAATATATATGTATGTTTACAGTTTTCATTGCGTGGTTTTAGTGTGTAGTTTTATGTATCTTACGTAATTTTTTTTCTCTAGATTTTTTGTATTTTTGATGCTATTGCAAATGATATTGTTTACAGTTATGTCATAGAATATTCCCATTATCCCCAAAAGTTCCCCTATGCCGTGGGTAATCACTGTTAATATATAGAAATACATTTGATGTTTATATAATGACCATATATCCTACAACCTTGCTAAACTCATTTATTAGTTCTGGTACCATTTTTGTAGATTCCTTAGGATTTTCTGCATAGACAACTATGTCTCCTGTGAATCAAGACAATTTTACTTCTTTTCCAATCTGTATGCCTTTTTTTTTCCCTTACATGTTTGCACTGGCTAATACCTCCAGTACAATGTTGAGTAGAATTGATTCCTGGCCTTATTCCTGATCTTAAGGGAAAAGCATTTAATTTTTCACTGTGAAGTATAATATAGTTATAGGTCTTTTGCAGATGCCTTTTATCAGATTGAGGGAGTCCCCTTTTGTTCTTGAGAGTTTTGTCATTAATAGATTTAGATTTTATCAAATGCATTTCTATACCAATGAAGATAATCTCTTTTTATTTGTTAATAGAATGAATTACATTGATTTCTGAATGTTAAATTAATCTTGCAGTTCTGGGATAAACTCCATCTGATCATAACATATTATCCTTCAAAATGTTGTTAAACTTTATTTTCTGGCTGGGCGCGGTGGCTCACACCTGTAATCCCAGCACTTTGGGAGGCCAAGGCGGGCAGATCATGTGTGGTCAGGAGTTCGACCAGCCTGGCCAACATGGTGAAATCCTGTCTCTACTAAAAATAAAAAAATTAGCCAGGTATGGTGGCACACACCTGTAATCACAGCTACTCAGGAGGCTGAGACAGGAGAATCACTTGAACACGGGAGATGGAGGTTGCAGTGAGCTGAGATTGTGCCACCGCACTCCAACTTGGGTGACAGAGCAAGACTCCATCTCAAAATAATAACAATTTATAAAAACCTTTATTTCCTAAAATTAATTTATAATTTTTTTCATGAGGAATATTGGAACATAGTTTTCTTTTCTTGTAATGTCTTTGGTTTTGGAATCAGAGCAATACTAGCTTCATAGAATGAGCTGGGAAGTGTTCACTAGTCTTCTATTTTCTGCAGTAGTTTGCATAGAATTTGGTATTCCTTGTTTCTTAAATATATTTAGTAGAATTCACCATTAAGCCTTCTGGGCCTGGAGCTGTGACTGTGAGAAGGACTGTAACTACAAACTCACTTGGTTTAATAGATACAGGGCTATTTAGTTTATTCACTGCTTTTTGAATGAGTTTTGGCAGTTCAATGATTTTTAAAGAATTTAATCTAAATTATTAGTATAACATTGCTCATGAGATGCCATTATCATCCTTTTAGTGTATGTGGAGTTGAGAGTGATGACTCCTTTCTGCTTAATACTGATAATTTATGTCTTCTCTTTTTTTCTGATTGATCTTACTAGAGGTTTAGCAATTTTATGAACCAGCTTTTAGCTTCATTGATCTTTTCTATTATTTTTGTGTCTCTATTTCATTTATTTTGTTGCCTATTTTATTATTTCCTTTTTCTCTTTACTTTGGGTTTTACTTGCTCTTTTTTTTCTAGTTGCTTAAGGTGGGAGTTTTATTTCATTGATTGAAACCTTTCTTTATAAGAGTTTAATTCTATAAATTTCCCTGTAAGTACTGAGTACTGCTTAAACTGCATCCCACAAATTTTGATTTGTCATGTTTTTATTTTATTTTATTTTATTTTATTTTATTTTATTTTATTTTATTTTATTTTTAAACAGAGTCTTGCTCTGCGGCCCAGGCTAAAGCGCAGTGGTGCAATCTCAGCTCACTGAAGCCTCCACCTTTCAGGTTCAAGCCATTCTCATGCCTCAGCCTCCAGAGTAGCTGGAATTAGAGGTGTGCACCACCGTATCTGGCTAAGTTTTGTATTTTTAGTAGATATGGGGTTTCACCATGTTGTCCAGGCTGGTCTCAAACTGCTGACCTCAAGTGATCCACCTGCCTCAGCCTCCCAAAGTGCTGGGATTACAGGCATGAGCCACTATGCCCAGCCTTTATGTTCATTCGATTCAAAACATATTCTAGTTTCGTGATTTCTTCTTTGACCCATGTTATTTAGAAATTTATTGTTTAATATATATTTGGATGCCTTTCCATGTCTCTTTCTGTTATTGATTTCAAATTTAATTTCGTTATGATGAGAGAGCATGCTTTGTATGATTTGAATCTTTTAGAATTTATTGAGATTTGTAGTATGGCCCAGAATATGGTCTAATTTGGTAAATGTTCTATATGCACTTGAAACAAATATACTCTGTTTTTCAGTGGAGTATCCTATGAATGTTAATTAGGTCAAGTTGGTTAATAGTACTGTTCAAGTCTTCTATATCCTATTGATTTTATCTACTTATTCCATCAACTATTGTAAGAAGGTGTTGAAATCTCCAATTATAGTAGTGAGTTTGTTGTTTCTCCTTTCAGTTCTACCAGTTTTTGCTTCGTGTACTTTAAAGCTCTATCGTTAGGTGCCAAATCTTAGGATCCTTCCTTCTTTTCCCTCCCTCCCTCCCTTCTTCCCTCCCTCCCTTCCTCCCTTCCTCCCTTCCTCCCTTCCTCCCTTCCTTTCTCTTTCTTAATGAGATGGAGTCCCACTCTGTCACCCAGGCTGGAGTGCAGTGGCGCAGTCTCAGCTGATTACCAACCTCTGCCTCCCAGGTTCAGGTGATTCTCCTGCCTCAATCTCCCAACTAGCTGGAACTACAGGTGCGCACCACCACACCCAGCTAATTCTTTTGTATTTTTAGTAGAGATGGGGTTTTGCCATGTTGGTCAGTCTGGTCTTGAACTTCTGACCTCAGGTGATCCACTGCCTCAGTCTCCCAAAGTGCTGGGATTACAGGCATGAGCCACTGCGCCCGGCCAGGATTGTTATTTCTTATGAATGAATTGATCCCTTTGTCATTATAAAATGACCCACCTTATCCCTGGTAACATTTGCTTTGACATACACCTTGTCTTGTATTAGTACAGTTACTCAAGCCTTCTTTTGGCCAGCATTGACATCCTTTTCCATGCTTCTACTTTAACCTACATTGTTGGGTCTTTCTTTTTTATTCAATTTGACAATCTCTTCCTCTAAGATTGGGATGTTTACACCATTTAATATGGTAATTGACGTTGGGCTTAAATCTACCATTTTACTATATTTTCTATTTGTCCCATCTGTTCCTTTCTTTTCCTTCTTTTTTGTGATTTCATTTTCTCTTTTTATTGGCTTGTTAGCTTTACATTTTTGCTTTGTTTTATTTTTAGTGATTGCTTTAGGACCTATGGCATACATGTTCAACTTACCTGTCTTCAAGTAACATGATACCATTTTAGGTGTAGTGTAAAAATTCTACAACCACATACTTCCATTTCCCATTGCTTAGTCTTTTTGCTATTGTTGTCATACATTTCACTTCTATGTATGTTATAAACTCTGCAATACATTGTTATTTTTGCCTTAAATCATTTTCTTTTAAAGGGATTTTAAACATAAGAAAAATATGTTTGAGGATTTTCTAAATGTTTTCTATTAATTATTTTATTATTTTATTTTATTTTATTGAGACAGGGTCTCACTCTGTCACCCAGGCTGGAACGCAGTGGCACAATCACAGCTCACTGCAGCCTCAACCTCCTGGACTCAAGCAATCCTCCCACCTTAGCTACCCGAGTAGCCGGGACCACAGGCATATGCCACCAGGCCCAGATAATTTTTGTACTTTTTGAAGAGACAAGGTTTCTCTATGTTGTCCAGGCTGATCTCAATATTCCTCCAAATGCCTGAGATCAAGCAATCTGCCCACCTTGGCCTTGAAAAGTGCTGGGATTACAAGCATAAGCCACCACACCCAGTCTCTTTTAACTCATTTTTAACTTTAATTTTACCATGGTCAAAAAACATATTTCTTAAAATCTACTGAGGTTTGTATTATGACCTGGCATATTATTAATCTTGCTAAACATTCTTTGTGAACTTGCATGTGCATTTTGCATTTGGGGGTTATAATTTTCTATAAATATAAATTAGATAAGGTAGTTAATAGTTTACTCATTTATTTCATTTCCTTATTGAGTTTTTGTTTAACTAATCTGTCAATTACCAATAGAAATGTGTTAAGATTTCCAGCTATGATTGTGGGTTTTTCTGTTTTTCCCTTTAGTTCTGTCATTTTGCTTAATCTAATTTGAAGACCTCTGTTCAGAGGCATACATATTTTAAAATGTTCTGTATCTCTCATGTATTGACCTTTTTATCATTATTAAACGTCTTTCTTTGATTCTAGTATATTTCTTTTCTTGAAGCCTATTTTGTCTTGTGTTAAGAGAGCCTTTCCAGTTTTCCTACCTTTAAAATTTGTGTAATTTCCAGCCTTCTGCTTTTAGTTTTTACTTTTGTTATTTGCATTGCTTTACAGTATTTTACTTCTAGTCTATTTGTATCTTGGTATTTAAAGTGTGCCTTTTGAGGAAAGCACGTAATTTGTTCTTGCTTTTTAATTTCATTTAATTTTATTTATTTATTTATTTGAGGCAGAGTCTTGCTCTGTCACCCAGGCTGGAGTGCGATGGCACGATCTAGGCTCACTGCACCTTCCTCCTCCTGGGTTGAAGCCATTCTCCTGCTTCAGCCTCCCAAGTAGCTGGGATTACAGGCAGGCACCACCATGCTCAGCTATTTTTTGTATTTTTAGTAGAGACAGGGTTTCACCATGTTGGCCAGGCTGATCTTGAACTCCTGACCTCAAGTGATCCACCCAGCTTGGCCTCCCAAGGTGTTGGGATTATAGGTGTGAGCCACTGCTCCTGGCCTGGTCTTGCTTTTTAATATAGTCTATCAATCTCTGCCTTTTCATGGAGTCAGTCCACTTACATTTAATGTAATTATTGATATAATTCTTTTAAATTTTTAAATAAATGCCATTTTATTTGAACCTTTTTCATTTATGGTTTAACCATCCAATGTGTCTATTTACTTTATTCTTTCTCTTCTTGACACTTCTATGAGATATCTTTCTCTATTCTCTCTTTCCTCTTTCCTGAGTGAATTTTGTTGCATATACTTGAGATTTACAACATGCTATTATGGGATACATATAGATAGCAAAATACTTACTATAATAAAGAAGATTAACATATCTATCATTTCACATTACTGTTTTGTGTGATAAAAATAGCTAAAATGTACTTAACGAGCCCAAATCCCAAATACAATACAATTCTATTAACTGTAGTTCTCGTGTCGTACCTTAGACCTCTAGATCTGTTCATCCTACATATCTGCTATTTTTTATCCTTTGACCTCCATCTCCCAATTTCCTACCTTGCCACTTTCATAGTAACTAATGCTTCATTCTTTATCTCATGTATTTGAGCTTTAAAAAAAAAATTAAAAGAATTTTTTTAAAATTCCACTTATAAGTGATATCATGCAATATTTTTCTTTCTATGTCTGGCACTTAGCATAACATCCTCCTGTCCTCCTGGTCCATCCATGTTGTGGCAAATGGCAGGATCTCCTTTTTAAAGCCTGAAAAACAGTTCACTGTATGTACACACACACACACACACACACACACACACACACACACACTACATTTTCTTTGTCCATTCATACATCTATGGGCATTTAGGTTGTTTCCATCTCTTGGCTAATGTAAATAATGCATCCGTGAACATCGGAGTGCAGATGCCTTTCTGAAATGGTGATTTTTATCTTCTTTTGGGATTTACCCAAAAGAGGGATTTCTGGGTCATACAGTAGTTCTGTTTTTAATTATTTTGGGACTCTCCATACTGTTTTCCACAATGGCTGTACCAATCTACATTTCCCCTAGCTTTGTACAATGGTTCCCTTCACTCCATGCCCTTGTCAACATTTTTTATTTCTTGTCTTTTTTATAGTAGCCACCCAAACAGGTATAAGGTGATAGCTCATTGTGGTTTTAATTTGCATTTCTCTGGTAGTTCATTAAATAAGACAGTTTCTTTTCATTTGTCTTCAAGTTCACTGATTATTTCTTCTCCCATCTTAAATCCTCAGTTGAGCCCATCTAGTGATTTTTAAATTACATTTAAATTGTACAACTTAGCTCTGTAGTCCATTTCATAATGTGTTTCCATTTCCTTGAGATTCCCCACTTGTTTGTTTCTTGATGGCATATTTTCCTATAATTATTAGAACATATTTATAATAAAACTTTTGAATTCTTTATCTTCTAAATCCATATCTGGATCCAGTTGGGGTTCCTTCAAAACTAACTTGGTTGTACTTGGCCTTTGGGCTTCACTCTTTAAAGTTGGCCCCAGGATTTTCCCGTGGCCTCAGAACAGGGGAAGGGCCTCCTTTCTGTTTCATCTCTTCCTGCCCTACTCTCAGGAACCTACCCTCTTCCCACCTGCTCTACTCTGACTTTCCTGATGATTGTGACCCTCAGAGATCTTGTTACTCTCTGAACTGCTATGTTTAAATTTATATCCCATAATCTAGTGCCGGACCATATCCTATTGTTTGCTAATGTTTATGTAATTTGGATTCCTAACTAGATTGTAAGCTCTTTCAGCATTGGGAGTATGGCTTTTTCTCTAGAATATCAGTAAATTGAGTTCCTTCTGGATGACAGGTCTTGTCCTGTTCATTTAGTCTTCAGAACACCCTTGTAAGACGGGTATCATTATCCTCCTTTTCCATATGAGGAAACTAAGACCCAGAAAGGTTCAACGATGAAGCCAAAGTTCCAAGCTAGTGAGAGGGAATGACTAGGCTAGCATTCAAACTCAGATCTATCTTACTCAAAGCCCATGTGGCCATGGCTTTTTATTCTAGTTGGACTTGTAACCTCTTGTTCTTTCTGGCCACTAGTCTGACTGTTACCGTGTGAAACAGAGTCAGATAAATCTGTGGATTCGTTGAATGGGGTCTGGTGGCCCAGTGTTCCCTGCACAGCTCTTATTACTTCAGACAGCATCCCATGGCCTGCCTGCCTGCTTTAGCCCTGGCTGTGCTCTTCATTAGGATCCACTCATGGGCTTCTGCACTCAGAACCTCTGCTTGGTAGCCCAAAATAGCCTTTGTTTTCTCCTGGTGGCTGGTGGATTTTCTCCAGCCATTTTTGCCAAGTGGAGCCATGAGTAGGAATAGCAACAGATGGTAAGTATCTAGAAGCCAATGAGGCATGCACATTATTGTCAGAAGCAGAAGTGTGTTCTGCGGAGATGGAAAGCAGACCTCCTACCAGGAGAGGAAACACAAACCAAAGGGAACCTTCCCGAAAGTTTGAGCTGAACTCTGTTTCTTTTCTGTCTTTGAGACCTGGAGGAGTGTGGTCCTCTTTGTTGAATCCTTTTCCAAACATACCCTACACATGGCTAAAACTGGTAAAACATAAGCCATCTCTTTGCAGGGATTCTTTAGGATACATCTTGTTTTCAGTGCCTTACAGACTTGATCACCTCCTTGCTGCTTAGCCGAGTCCTTTGGTTTACAACAGCATCAGCAGACTGGAAGAGAAGACTTCTTTTTTAACTCGCTCCCCTTCTTTCCCCAGGGAAAGTATGAAACAGCACATTTGTTGAAAGAGACAAGTTGTGCATTAGGCTGGTTGTTTACGTGGGTCTGAAAGGCAATAAACCCAGTCCTGACTTGGAGTAGGAGAAACTTAGGAAAAAGCAAGGTTGCTGTGGAAAAACGCTCTAATCCTGGTTTGTCCCACAAACAGCCATGTTAAAATGTTGGTACAGGGGCCGGGCGCGGTGGCTCAAGCCTGTAATCCCAGCACTTTGGGAGGCCGAGGCGGGTGGATCACGAGGTCAAAAGATCGAGACCATCCTGGTCAACATGGTGAAACCCCGTCTCTACTAAAAACACACAAAAAAATTAGCTGGGCATGGTGGTGCGTGCCTGTAGTCCCAGCTAGCTACTCTGGAGGCTGAGGCAGGAGATTTGTTTGAACTCAGGAAGTGGAGGTTGCGGTGAGCCGAGATCGCACCATTGCACTCCAGCCTGGGTAACAAGAGCGAAACTCCATCTCAAAAAAAAAAAAAAAGTGTTGATACAGAAGCCCCCTCTGAAGCTGAAGAGAATACCTTGGATTAAGAATCTTGTCACAATGGCTTACCCTATGTTCCATCACGAATTCAGACAAATGAGATGTGACTGTCCCACTCTGGGGGATGCTATCCTATTTGGATATTTTCTTGCTTTTGCTCCAAGGTAAAGTCAGAATCTATTGAAATATCAGTCACTTTCTTACTGACAAAGGGACACAGTAGCTGATGGGAGGGTTGACCTGCGAGGAATTTGTGGAGCATCAAGCCCCAGCCAGAGGAAGGAGTCAGACTCTTGAGAAGTCATGGCATCCGATCTTTTGACCAAGGTGGGTAGCAATCCTGTGGTTAAAATCATTTGAGAAAAGAGGCCTACAGATAGCCTCTTGTGGGTACTGTTTCCTTGGCACCCATGTGGAAGTGTGGCTTCTCTGCTGGGCAAGCATTTCTGTACAACTGTGACCACTCTTCATACCTGGCTTCTGAGGAATGCATAGCCCATACCTGATCTCATCTATTATTTTGCATCCCCTAGGAAACAGGAATTATATTTTCATTCTTCTTACAAGCCCAATGAAAGCCATTGTTATGTGCTAGGAGTATAATAAGGAATGAAAAAACATCCCGTAAATCAAAGATTATGGTCAACTCAGAGCAATGGGGCCACAGGATTCATTGTAGTAGAAGGTATGACATGGTTAATGTCATTGGAGGGAAGCAACATAAGATTTTGTTCTTTAGGGGTGGATAGGTTTAGAATATGCCATAAGATACCTAGAAGCCAAAATAAGAAATGTTGGGCAGTAAGGTATGTGGGAACCATGTGACCAGACGACAGACTATGTGAGGCAGAGCAATGACATAGGACACAAGATGGAGTGCCTTGAGTGGCAGGCCCTGCAGTTGGACACGCTTGATAGTTGGCCAAGAGCTCAGAAGGACTTTTGAGCAGAGAAGTGACAAGATAAAAGCTTTTGGGGGGAGATTAATAGAACAACTGTGTGGAACTTTTTGTAGGGTGCTAGAATAGAGAACCAGGATAAAGGGGGAAAGCTGAGAGATGCTGGAAGGCTTGATTTTGATGTCATGATGAGAATGAGTAGAAAGGATGAGGCAAATGTGTTAGACCAACATTGGCAGAATTAGCCAGGCACAGCTAGTGACAGAACGTGATGCCACACCGTCAGTCAGAGACAACTCTGAGGAAAAGCTGAGGCAGATAATAGATGTCAGAAAGTCAAGAGCCAGAGAGCAGGCTCAGGGAGAAGATGGTAAGTTCCATTTGTAGTGGCTGAGCTTCATCTTCCAGGAGCAAGTTTCCAGCTAGAGTTAAGAACACAGAGTTGACCATCAGGAAAGACCAGCATCAGAGACACAATTGGGTTGTTCTAGGAGAAGGGGTAGCTGTTGCTCTGGGGGTCGTAGAAATCCTTGAATTTGAAGGGCAAGAAGTAGTTGACCAATGCCTGCCCAACACTTGGCCCAGGTCAGGGTTTATACGCTTATAGAAGAGAGAAATAAATTAGTGGATGAATGAGACAAGGGCAGAATCTGAGAAGCACTTACCTGTAGAGTGGTCATCAGTGAAGAAGGAAGAAGCGACCTTCAGAAAACTGGAAGAGCCAGGAGAGCAACCCTGGGAGAAGAGGGCAAGGAGGGGCAGGAACTTCAGGAAGAGGGTGACCTCCTGAGAAGGCTATCAGGATGGCTAGGCTTGTTGTTCTGATGGGGAAAGACAGAGTTTGCCTCAGTGATGGGACTTAGGCCCTGGGCATTCATGCTCACTTGTTCTCTTTGTCACCATGGCGGCTCGGATTATAAGAGTCCTGGTCAGAAAGGGCTGACTGATAGCAAGGGCACTCCTTTCTGTCTCTTGCCTTTGGCTGTTGGTTGGGAACTGTGGGATATGCTGGGGGGTGAATGTGTGAGGATTGGGATGGCTCATGCTTTCTAAGATAAATGGGGATTTTTCTAGAGTAAGAGGCAGAGTAAGGGCATAGCACCTATCTCTGTAAAGACCGTATCTTGGTCTCCCAGAGGGGAGGTAGATAAAGCTATGAGCTGGTGGCCATCTTATCCAAGGCCAGTGAAATAATCCTGGGGATAGTTTCCTTTTGGAACTGAGATAAGGGGAGAGGGGACCAGAGAGTGCTAAAAACTTGTCCTGTAGACTTTATCAGATTACTTTGTTATAATTTTATTTCTCCTGTCTGATTCATTCTTTGAGGAGCTATCCCACAGTTTCTGAGCAGGGAACAAGGACTTTGGGACTAGGAGCAAGAGTACGGATGGTGGGGGAAAGGAGGGAGAGAGGAGTTGCCTAGAGCTCACTGCAGTGAAGGTTTCAAATGGAACAGGGCAATAGGGCAGGTGTGAGGCATCTGAGTCCAGAGTGAGCCGAGAATAACCACAGCAGAGAGGGGAGGGAAGAAACACTATTGCTCCCACTTGCACACGCTCCCAGTATGGTCTCCTGGAGACACAGCTGTGACCCTTGCCAGGTACCACATCCTTTTATTAGGTTCTTCTTGGCCTCTTCGAGCAGGACTGTATGAGAATCTTGACTGTGCACAATGAACTAAGGTTAGGCACAGTAGAGACAGCCCAATAGTGGAGTCCTGGGGATGGGTGGTTGGCACAAGGCCCTGGACTCCTTCCCTGCAGGAGCCAGGCAGCCTTTCTTCCTTCTGTGGTCACAGAGGGTGCTGTGTTCAACTGCCTGGCAAAAGGTCTGGTTGGAATGTGCTTGGAAGGTGAGCTCAAGTAATACACTTCACAGATGGGGTCCATCGCATCCACTTTGGAATGGAAAGAAAGTTGTAAGTAGTAATATCAGACTTCCCAAAGGAAGGGGAATGGGGATTCATCCCTGGAGGGAGTAGGGGTTCAATTGCTGGACAGATTTACTTGCACCTAACCAAGATAACACAAAAGAAGAAAACCAGACAGTTATAATGAACTGATAGATAAACATTCATGTGTCACCTTCAGGCTAGAGGCAGCCTTGCCTGAGCCTGGAGGCTGGAGGCTGACCACTTCTAGCCTAAAGATGTAAGGAACCAGGAAAAGCACAGGAAGGCTGTTTTCCTGCCCACAGGTATATGCACAGCCCTGCTCATTCTTACTCAGCAGCACACTTGATGCAGGCCATACTGAGGCCATAAGCACTGCATCATCACTCACTGCAGCCAGCCTGATGTCTGACAAGCAGGGAGAATCAGAAAGGGGTGGCTACCTTAGCAGACCACAGAGAGCCAAGCTTATATGACCACATGCAGCTGGGCACGACCATGTGTGCTGTGTGTGCACAGGGCTCATACACCAGCACTTCTTCCTCTGCTGCCTCTGTGGGGCCATCCTTCCCTGGTCAGCATCCACAACAAGCTCAGAAAGTACAGAGACAGATGTCAAGTGCAGAGAGCAAAGATGCTCATACCCACGCCATGCTGACCCTGGCAGAGCAGCCAGAGCATGTGTGGGATGACATATTACCTCTTGGGGACCGAAAGAAACAAATCTTCAGGTGTTAACTTTGTGGATGTTAAACGTACTTCTGGCTGGGCGCGGTGGCTCGCCCCTGTGATCCCAGCACTTTGGGGGGCCAAGAAGGGTGTATCACGAGGTCAGGAGTTCAAAACCAACTTGGCCAACATGGCGAAACTGTCTCTACTAAAATACAAAAATTAGCTGGGTGTGGTGGCAGGTGCCTGTAATCCTAGCTATTCGGGAGGCTGAAGCAGGAGAATTGCTTGAAGCCGGGAGGCAGAGGTTTCAGTGAGCCAAGATCACGCCATTACACTCCAGCTCTGGGCAACAAAGCAAGACTCTGTCTGGCTGGGGGTGGGGGCGGGGGCAGAGAGGGGAGAGGTACTTTTACTCTCTTCCTGTGTCAGGGGAAGGCCCTAGGTTCTCTCCGCACCCTGCTGCTGCTGTGTTAGGGGCAATGGGGTGACTCAGAGGCTGCAGCAGCCACATTGGCTGCACCTGCTGGGTGCATATGGCAGGGGGCTGAGTTGAAAGGAAATAAGATAAAGTTGCCTGGGCAGCCAGAGTGGAGCTGGCCAGCTGTCAGGAGCTGCCTCTGTATATCCATAGATGGGCTGCTTGGAAGACCCTGTGGAATAGGTAGAAAGGTGGGGCCTGGAGGTCTGCTGGCCAGGCAGGTTTGGAAGCATGGAACGGAAGAGTACCTGACATCTTCCCTCAAGCTCCCCATCCCGGCAGAGGTCCTCTACCAGATCTCAGGAGCCTGTGCTGCAGGCTACTGCCCAGCACGGTTGTATGTCCCAGGGCTTGGTTTGGCTGCAAAGCCTCTGCTTTTCCCTTCTTACAGTTGGCTCAAGAGCCTAAACTGTCTTACTCCCAGGGGCTAGCTAACCTACAGATAGAAGGACCCCTGGAGGAAACTTCTAGTCTAGATCATAGTAGAAATCAAAGATAATATTTACCAGGAAAGAACTGAACCCAGCCGCTTAGCTGCAAGCTTCCCCTTCAGAGCCCTTCAGGGTACACAGTGGGCACCAACCCTCCGGACCTGGGATTGTTAGTGCTTTGGGGAGCACCATCTCAGTTCCCCAGCAGTGCAGAAGCTCCTTGAACGTAGAGGAAGGTCCCCCCAGCACAGTGTTTCAGGCTTTATGAGTGTCCAGCAAACACTGATGAAGCTGAGGGGCAGCAGAAGACAGCAGAGGGGCGAGTGCTGAATTTGTGCCATGCAGATGGCTACACGGTGCCACCTCAGTCAGAAAACAGGACATTAGTTTCATAGGGATTTTTCTACGTTGCTAGTCAGGATTTTGCTCCTGACAGAGAAAACAGCAAGAACACCATACAATAGAACTTACTGGTGAACAGACACACTCTGTCACCCCTACTTCATCTGAATACCTTTATTAGCTTCACATCTTCCTTGAGTTCTGGGCTATCCCCCTGTTCCTCCTCCCCATGCCCTCCCTGCGGGCTGCTCCCAGGCTTCATGTGTCCTACTCTCCTGAGACTCTGGCTAGTCCTAGGCAGCAGTCCCCATCTCTTCTCAAGATCCCCACCCCTGTGTCATTTTCACTCTTCTACCTTGACCCCATTCCAAAAATCTATTAGCAACTTAATGCTTTTGCATTCCTCAGATCCAGGCTCCAGTGAGCAGTGGTCTTTGTCCCAGAAGTAGCAGCGAAGAGACTTCAGCGAGGCCCTAGAAAGGGAGGTGGCTGAGGGAGCCCGTGCCAAGCCCTGTCAGCCCAGAGAAGCCTTACAGAAAGATTCTTTCTAGAGGAAAGAGGAGATTAGCTGAGCCTCCCCAAAAAAGACAAGTAAAGAGGACACAGAAATATTTCCTTTAAAAGGGAGCAAGAGCAGATGGAAAGAGGGTTTATATTAATGAAATCTCCGGATATTAAGGATGAAATGAATGCCAGGGAAGGTTATTATCATTTCATTAGAACACAAAGGAAGAAACAAACACGTTATTATGTGAAACCAAGAAGTTATGAACAAGGGAATCCAGCAGGGAAGTTATTAGCTGGGTTAATTAAAACAGAACAAGCCGGTTGAGTAATTCCATCTGTAGAATCCAACAAGGAAGGCATAATTCACTGCCCTTAAGAAAAATACTCAGGGTATTTTCCTTTTTCTCCTTTGCCAGAATTCTGCACTTTTGATATTGTCTCACAAACCAAAAAGATTTATTCTTATCAAAGCTGAACTGGTTTAGCACTTTCGAGAGAGTTCAATTCTGACCAGAAGAGATGGCAGTCCCCCAGAGATTCTTGAGCCGAGACAGCCAGGGGCTCTCCCCTATCTAGGATCGGGGGCCCCTCAAAGATCCCTCCAGCACCTAGCCTGCAGGATTGCAGGAGGTGGCAACGGAATGTGGGACCAGGCCCTACTCCCCCATCCTAGTGAGGGCTGGACCACGCCAGGTTTGCTTGCTGTTTTCTCTTCACGTCCTCTTGCCATCCTGAAGCTGGAAACTCCTTGGCACAGTACCTGCTCCCTAGAGCTGTCAGAGCCAGTCTTTCCACCTAGCTTTGTTGGCATCTAGCACAAGGGAGATGACCAACAGGACTGCTGTTTGCAGCGTCAAGCCCTCTAGCCATATTGTTTGAGTGGTGCTCATATAGCTGAGTTGCTGGCTCCCTTCAGGAGGCCTAAAGGTCCCAAGTGTGACAGTCCCAAGCCGGTCAAATGGGTCCCATCAGTCCTCAGGATTTTGCTTGCCTCCCATTTGTTAGGCCTTATGAATTAAAACTGGGCTCTGGGTTTGGGTGAGCCCTTGGAGGTTGATCTTCAAGTGCTATTTCTCAAGTTAACATACCAGAGGGCCGGAGCTCCCCAGTTCTTTGGCCTGTGAGCACAGGTACAGGATGGGAGAGCTGGAAGGGGCCTTGCTAAGGATATAGTCCATCAAAACCTTTTGTTAGAGAGGAGGAAACTAGACTTCGGAGTGAGACAGGAAAAGTGTGAGACCAATCTGAGGCTGCAGCGCTAGCTCGTGGCCAAGCAGGACAGGAACCAAGGTTTCTCAGCAAGTCCTGGTAACCTACTTCTGCCCTGTCCGCCTCATGCTCTGTCCCTCCACTTTGGAGCTGTCTCCCACAGAGTGCCTAGGAGATTCCTGGAGAGCACAAGATACATTTTAATGAGGGTTAGAACGTGTGGCACAAACACTGCTTAATAATTGTCTCTTGCTTTTTTTAATTGATGTACCTTTTTTAGAGAAGTTTTATGTTCACAGCAAAATTGGACAGAAAGCACAGAACGTTCCCATATACTCCCTGTCCCACACATGCACAACCACACCCTCTATCTGCATTCCCACCACGGTGGTACATTTGTTACAATTGCTGAACCTAGATTAACACATCATTCTCACCCCAAATCGAGTTTACACTAGAGTTCACCCTTGGTGGTGTGCATTCTATGGGTTTGGACAAGTGTATAAGGACATGTATTTATTATAGTATCATACAGAGTATTTTTCACTTCTTTATCCCTCCCTCCCCACAACGTGTGGCAATCACTGATCTTTTTACTGTCTCCATAGTTTTGCCTCTTCCAGAAATGTCATATAGTGAAATCATACAGTATGTAGTCTTTTCAGATGGACTTCCTTCACTTAGTGATATACATTTAAGTCTCCTCCATGTCTTTTCATGGTTTGATAGCTCATTTCTTTTTTAATGCTGAATAATATTCCATTGTCAGGATGCACCAAGTTTATTTATTCATTCACCTCCTGAAGGACAGCTTGGTAGCTTCCAAGTTTGAGCAATTATGTATGAAGCTGCTATAAACATCCTTGTGCAGGTTTCTCTGTGAATATAAGTTTTCAACTCATTTGGATAAATACCAAGGAGCATCATTGCTGGATCATATGGTAAGAGTATGTTTAGTTTTGTAAGAAACCCCTAAACTGTCTTACAAAGTGACTATGGTTTGACATTACCACCAGCAATGAATGAGAGATCCTGTTGTTCCACATCCTTACCAGCACTTGGCGCTGTTAGTGTTTTGGATTTGGGACATTCTAATAGGTGTATCATGGTATCTTCTTGTTGTTTTAATTTGCAATTTCCTGATGATAATATGATGTGGAGCCTCTTCTCATATGCTTATTTGCCATCTGTATATTTTCTTTGCTAAGGCACCTCTTTAGATCTTTTTCTCATTTTTTAACTGGGTCTTTTGTTTTATTGTTGCGTTCTAAGGGTTCTTCGTATGTTTTGGATAAAAATTATGTAGTAGATGTGTCCTTTGCAAATATTTTCTGTTTGTTGCTTGTCTTCTTAGCTTCTTGACATTGCCTTTTGCAGAGGAGAAGTTTTTCTTTTCTACTCTTTTATTTTCTTTTCTACTTCCTTTCTTCTCTGGAAGATGTAGTCCTTACTCTCAAGAAACTAATGGCTTATTTGGAAGACAAAGAAGACAAACCACAAAGGTGAAAGTAACAATAAACAAACACTTAGCTCTTTTCTAAGAACTTCACTTTTACTTTTAACTCATTTAATTCTCACAGATGTGAAGATTAATGAGAACTGCTTTCCAAAACCCTCAGAAACTCTCAACCTATAAAATTGAATCCAGACAGTTTAGATTGGCCTATATGCCTTCACATCAAGATCTGAATCTACATTTCCAAACTAAGCTGGTTTACTCACTATGTCTTGATATAGTCTCTACGTTTTTACCTCTGATCGCTTGCACATGCTATTCTCCCTGTTGGGGATGTTCCCTGCGGTCTCATTTCTCTATGACCATTCCATCCTCCACATTTCTATTGCACTTATTTTCAGGACCATTCATTTTTGTTACAAACCTAAGCAAGTTTACAGGAACAAAGCTTATGGGATGCCAAACAGGTGAGCTCTTTCTGCCCTCCACAGTCTTTTGGCTTTGGGCCGCTAGCACTGCGTAGCCCTTTCTGGTATGGTCTCTGCCTAATCCAGTTGCTGTGTTTTATTTATAATCTTTGTACACTAACATAGCCATCATATTTGTCATTGAAGTGATTAATTAGTATTGCATGATGTGCATTCATTGCTTCTCTTTTAAAGTCCTGTATTAGTATTGTAATTCAATTTTGTTTTCCCAAATATTTGCATGCCAAGTATATGCAAGAAACCACATCTCTTGTTATTAGTCTGGCAATTGCGAGCTCCTCCAGAGAGAGACTGTCTTCAATATTGCTGCATCCTCCACCATCTTTAGCTTGCATGTCCTAGATGCTCAGAGAACCCTGTTCAATTGAATTAAATTATCATAAAGCCAGGAATTTAGCCATGTAACTTACCCCCACCTCTATGCTGATAAAAACGAATCTCATGAGGGCTAAGATGTGTAACTGGAGAGGATCCAGTAACTTTCTCCAGATGTTTGATCAGTCTAACATCACTTCTCTCATCTTGTCACCTCCTCTCTCCAGAGTATCATTTAGCTACAAGGATTCAGGAAACCTTAAAGATCATTTGCTCAAGCAGCTGATCCATATAAGCTAAACATAAAGGTGAGATCCCTGGACGTGCTTCTTGCTTCTAGTGATAGAAGTCTGTATGGGGCCCCAGGGGTCATGGGGTGGAGTGGGTTAGTGATCCCATACTTGCCATTCCTCTGACTTTGAGCGAAAGCTCAGAACTCGCAGCATTGCCTGCTTAATCTGTTCTCAAATTGCAGAAACCTGGCCTGGCTCCTCTGCCTTTGGGAGGGTAATCATTTCAAAAGCATGTTGTGCTTACTTCTGCAGCCAGGCAAGGCTAGATTCAAGCAAAACTTTTTAACTTCTTTATTCAGTGTTTGCTACGTGTTGACCTACCCTATCCTTTTAAAAAAATTCTCCTCTTACTTTTCCCCATCCACTGTGTTGCTCCCTCCTGGCCTCTCCACCAGCGATTTCTTCCTGGCTGCTAACGTATGGCATCTTCCCATGAATCTCTCTGCTTCTGCCTTCCTCTGTCTACGTTTTCTCCCTAGCAGTCTTGCCTGCCATGATGACTTCACTGATACCCCTCAACAGTGACTCCTCAAACCCCACCTTCAACCCTGACCTCTTGAGCCAACTCTAGGCCTACATTTCCAGATGTCTGCTAGGGATTTCCTGCTGGCAATCCAAATCTGACCCATCTAACTAGCTCAAGTGGCTCTTCCTTCCCCCGTTTTCCCAACTTCTGTCACTGTTCTAGTGTCTGACGTTAAGAACCTTGGGGCTTGTCTGCACTGCTTACTAGCCACATCTTGGACCCTCAGTTTCCTCCTCTGCTATGTGAAAATGGTAATGCACTCTCTATCTCCCTAAGAGGACTGAATGAGACAAGCTATCTGGAAGCATAGCTTGTTTTAAGCTGTAAAATGGTACACAAAGAAGAGATGTAATAATTGTATTATCATCTTTAGTTTCTTTAGCTAAAAAAGCTAAAAGCTGCTATCATCTTTAGCCACAAATGCACCCCATCACCTTGTGTTACCATTTCCTTTATACCTATACTTCTTGTCCATCCTTTTATCTCAATTCTTGGTATGACCACCAGAGTTTAAACTCTGTCACCTGCTGCCTCACCTACTTCTATATCCTCTGACTCAATGGTTCCCAGACTGCAATCCCTGTAAGAATTACTGGGAGGAGATTATAAATAAATGCAATTATAGTCTCTTTCACAATTGTGCTGGGACAACTGAATATCCACACACCTCATACCATATACAAAAATACCTCATACCATATACAAAAATTAACCCACATGGGTCAAATATTTAATAGTAAGAACTTAAAATACAAAACTCTTAGAAGACAAAATAAGCATAAATATTTGTGACATTCAATTAGGTAATTGTTTCTAAGATATAACACTATAAGCAACAAAATAAGTAAAGTAGAATTCATCAAAATTTTAAAAATGTTGTACTTCAAAGGACACCATCAGGAAAGTGAAAAGACAACCCACAGATTGGGAGAAAATTTGTATCAGATAAGAGACTTGTATCTGTAATATATAAAGAGCTCTGACAATTCAATTACAAAAAGATAAATGACCCAACTAATAATGGACATACACAATTTTTATTTGTCAATTATACCTCAATAAAACTGGGGAGAAGTGAGTCAAGGATCTGAATAGACATTTCTCCAACGAAGACATACAAATGGCCAATATGTACAAAAATAGATGCTCAACATCATTCGTTATCAGGGAGCTACGGATCCAATCCATAATAAGGCTAGGCACAGTGGCTCGCACCTGTAATCCCAGCACTTTGGGAACCTGAGACAGGCAGATTACTAGAGCATGGGAGTTCTAGACCAGTCTGGGCAATGTGGCAAAACCCTGTCTCTACAAAAAAAAAAAACAAAAAATATCCAGGCATGGCAGTGCATTCCTGTAGGCCCAGCTACTCAGGAGGCTGAGGTGGGAGGATCGCTTGAGCCTGGGAGGTCAAGCTGCAGTGAGCCGTGATCGTACCACTGTGCTCCAGCCTGGGTGACAGAGTGAGATCCTGTCTCAAAAAGAAGAAAAAAATAAAACAAAACCACAATAAAATAATGTATGTTCCAAAAATTATTGACTTGTACACTTTAAATGGGTGAATTGTATGGTAATGTGAATTACACCTTCATAAAGCTGCTTTAAAAAAAATTACAAGATACCATTTCACATCCACTGGGATAGCTAGAATCAAAAAGTCAGATAATAACAGGTGTAGATGAGAATGTGGAGAAACTGGAAACCTCATACACTGCTGGTGGGAATGTAAAATGGTGCAGCTACTTTGGAAAACAGTCTGGCAATTCCTCAAACGATTAAACATATAGTGAGCAATCTTTTTTCTTTTTTTTTTTTTGAGACGGAGTTTCGCTCTTGTTACCCAGTCTGGAGTGCAATGGCGCAATCTCGGCTTACCACAACCTCCGCCTCCTGGGTTCAGGCAATTCTCCTGCCTCAGCCTCCTGAGTAGCCGGGATCACAGGCATGCACCACCACGCCCAGCTAATTTTTTGTATTTTTAGTAGAGACGGGGGTTTCACCATGTTGACCAGGATGGTCTCGATCTCTTGACCTCGTGATCCACCCGCCTCGGCCTCCCAAAGTGCTGGGATTACAGGCTTGAGCCACTGCGCCCAGCCATGGTGAGCAATCTTACTTCTAAGTGGGATTTCAGGTATTATATATACCCAAGATAAATGAAAGCATATGTCCACATAAAAACTTATACACAGATGTTCATAGAAGTATTATTTGTAATACCCAAAAAGTAGAAACAGTTCAAATGTCCATCAATTGTTGAACAAATAAATAATATCGGGTATATATACATATAATGGAATATTATTTGGCCACAAAAAGGAATGCATACTGATCCATGCTACAACATGGATGAACCTGGAAAACATTATACCTGGTAAAAGAGGCCAGTCAAGAAAAGCCACATATTGTATGATTCCATTTATATGAAGTGTCCAGAACAGGCAAATCTATAGTGACAGAAAGTCCATCAGTGGTTGCCAGGGGATGAAAGGGACGGCAGGGGAGGTGGTGCTGAGGAGTATGAGGTTTCTTTTGGGGATGATGAAAATGTTCTAAAACTTACTGCAGTGATGGTTACACAGTTCTGTGAATAGACCATAAACAGTGAATTATGTACTTTAAATGGGTCATTTGCATGGCATGTGAATTATATCCCAATTAACCTTAAAAATACAGTTATAAGGGGAAAATTAATGGTGGGGAGATTTTACAGAAGGCTTTAAATGCCAAGTTGAGCAGTGAAGACTGGATTCTCTGGGACCGGTTTTCTCTAAGTGTGCTTCATATACTGTCTGCCTTGAAATAGTTACCAGTACTTGGTACTGCACCCCAGAGACTGTAATTCAGATAGTTTTCCATGGGATCAGTACTTGCATTTGTAGCAAGCATCCCACAGAGGCTGCTGGCTACAGCTGATCAGTCTTGCTGCCTCCAGACTCTGCTCCATTCTGCCCTGCATGTTGCTGCCAGAAGAGCCTCCAAGAGTATAGTTTGGGTTGGGTCACCTTCCTGTTCAGAACCCTTCAATATCCTTTCATTCCCTTAGCATGAGCTCCAGGTGCTCTGGGCAGCCTGCTTCCCACCCAGTCTTTCTAGCCTTATCTCCATGACTTCCTACATGTCAGTCAAAATGTAATATTCATCATTCTCTGAACTTGCTTTGTGGATTCCCACTCAATGCCTTTGCCAGGCTGTCCCATATTCCAGGAAAGCATCTCCTATACTCTCATCTCGTCTTCTGGGATACAAATGTCACGTGATCCTTCCTTTCGTTTTAACTAGCTGATCATCTAGAATTTACCACACAGTCTTTCATAATCTTTTAAGCTATGCAGGTCTGATGCTTGTAAATCAAAATATTCAGAGTTGTTATGAGAAAACACCTGTGGATCAGGCAGTGCAGCCTGACACCTGGTCAGAGTGCAGTACCAGGAATAAAATCCTAGTAGCAATTTCCTCTGAGGAATTCAGCATCCTCCCTGGTGATCCAGAGATCAGGGGTCTGCATCAGGCACCAGTGGAATATAAGCAGGACCTGGGGGGCCCTGGCTACCATCCAGTCTGTCAAGCCTTAGCAGCTTAGCTGGCGCCACCTCCTTACAGAGGCTGGAAACTGCTGAACTGAATCCTCATTTCAACTGGTGACACTGAACAGAAATACTCTCCCGATTCCATTGTCCTCTGTCCTCTGTCCATGAAAGCATCCCATCTCAGTAGGAGAAGAGAAGGCTGCAAAGCCCTTCACAGCCTATTTGGTAATAAGCTCTTAAAAATAAAATGATGGTTGTTAGATAATTATTTTACAATACAACAAGAGCCCCCTTGCATCCATTTCCATAATTACATTAAGCCAGTTTATTTCAAAGAAGCTTAATGGGAAACAAACTATTAATTATCATTTGGTCTTTTCTCCCATTGCCCCTTCCCCCTTGAATTACTGGAGCCCACACCCTGGGGCCATGTATGGGGGTGCAGGGGATTACAACCTTGAAGATGGGAAGGCCAAGTTTCACTGGGAAGGAAGAATAGAGAGCAATGGAAGGTACAAGGTTGTGGTGGCCCCTGTAACTAGCCAGGGAGCCAATGCTGCTGTACGTCCACTTCTTTAGACCCAGAGTGGAGGAACTGGGAGCTGTAGGGCAAGCTGAGCCCAACATGGGCATGTTCCCTGGGGCCTCAGAGCTAGTGGGTGGGGCGGGCACCTGGGCAAACAGAACTAAGAAACGGGCAGGAATGAATCAAAGACAGCTTAAATATGCAGAAATGTAGTTCATACCTCTGGGCAAAACTAATCCCAAACAGAGTTATGTAATGGGCAGGTGGTATATGATAGAAGGGATGAGGCTGTGAGGTATGAGTGAATGAGAAACAGAGGTTGAGAATGGAGTGGGAGGGTCCTGGGGAATTTGGCAGAGAAGCTCATGAAGCTGTTGCTTGGAGGTGGGTGTGCATGTGTGTATATACACATACTGGGAACCCTGGAAAGCAGCAAGAGGAAGGTAGCTCTGAATGAGGCTGAGGTCTATGCCTGGTGTGGCCTTAAGACCACTCCAGATGTGTGCACTCCTTACTCCTAAGGTGTTAGGGACAGAGAAGGGCCTGAGGGCACAGGTGTGGGGTTTGGAGCACCACCCTTATAAGTTAGTGTACCTCCCTGTGACCACTATACTCCCACCCCGAGCTTGCTCACATCCCATCTCCAGCCCTTTCTGCTAATTGGAATCTTCCCCTTCCTTTTATAAGAAATCCATCATGACAGACACCCCAGGTCCGCCCCCTTTTTTTTTGAGACAGGGTCTGTTACTCAAGCTGGAGTGCAGTGGTAGCAATCTCGGTTGTTCACAGCAGCCTCAACCTCCCGGGCTCAAGCAATCCTCCCATCTCTCAGCCTCCCGTGTAGCTGGGACTACGGGTGTATGCCACCATGCCTGGCTAATTTTTGGATTTTTTGTAGAGAGTTTTACCATGCTACCCAGGCTGATCTCAAACTCCTGGGCTCAAGCAATCCACTCTCCTTAGCCTCCCAAAGCACCGGGACTATGGCCTTAAGCTACTGCACCTTGCCCCAAGTCACATTTAACTATCCCTCCAAGGAACTTCCAGGATACTTAGTCTGATCTCTCAAAGGAAATTGTGCATAAGTTGCTACTGCTATCTTAGCTGTGATTTCTGTCCATCTGCCTAAGTGTTGTCTTCCCTCTAGATTGTAAGCTCCTGGAGGACAGGCTCTTTGTATACTGTAATGGCCAGTACCGTGCCTGTCACTAAGCAAGTGTGGAGTAAGCATTGTCTGGTACTGAGCCTGGTAGCCCAAGGAGCAGGCAGGGGAAAGGGCACAAAGGCTCTGGTAGGGGCCCCTTGGGCCATTCAGCTATGAATCCTTTGGCTGCCGGGGGAGCTGCTGGGCCTAGAGGGTGGGTTAGTAGTGTTGAAACGATAGAATAATTTTGGGGAAAATTGTGGATAAAATCATGTAAAGGAAGTACTCCGCTGGACATCAGTCAGAAACCCAAAACAATGCAAGCGATTAGACGAAGGCTTGTGGTGGGCACCTCAGTGACCATAATTTTCAGGACGCACTGCTTCAGAGTAGGTGGACAGGCCACCAGACACATCAGAAGCCTAAGTGACTCAGGCAGAGTGTGGGAAACAGATAGAGGGGTGAGCACAGATTCACAATGCCATCAAGATCAACAAGTTGTATGATGAGTGGGGTGCTGATTAGCTGCTGTTGTTTAGAAGCCTGTGAAGACCTGAAGCATCCAATAAGCAGGCGCAGGGGCTCAGAGCTCCCAAGGTCATGTGTGTGCCTGCTACTTCCCATGTGCAGCCTCACATACATCCACAGACTGGGCTTGGAAGCGTAGAAGTTTCCAGAGAACCAGTAGTTGACCTTCAAAGGTGGGAGGGAGGCTGGCAGAGGGCCATCTGTAGAGCAGCAGCTGACGGCAAGGAACAGAGGTCCTAGAGCTAGAAACGTATGTGGAGACTCAGGGCTCCTCTTTGAAGATTTACTGCTAGAAATGCCCTTGGAAAGCATCTCAGTTTTCCTTTGGTTCACAGGTAAGTAGACATGGAGGCCCAAAGAGAAAATATGACTTCCCCAGGAACCATCAGAAGAAAACCAATTGATTCAGGTGTCCTGACCCTATCTTCATACCATATCTGCTTGGAATTTTCGTATCCTGCTCCTGGGCAAATTATGGTATTTGCAGTCCCAGGGTACCCCAAGAGCCAGCAGTCTAGAAGGTCTAGTGGTTCTTGCTTTGTGATTAGTGCTAGAACTTTCATAAGCTGTAAGTGCGTGCTCTGAGGAGAAAGATTGGGGTGATTTGGGGCAGTAGGAAGGAGGGCAGAGCCAGAGCTGGGTCTCCAGGGTCCCTGAGACCTGCCATAACCATTATGAAGGTAGTGTCTACAACATTGTCCATTGGGGAAATTCCCAAGAGGGCTAAGTGTGGCATGGGAACCAGCACCCAGACCAGGCCAGGGAAGTTGGGCTGTTGTCCCAGGAGCAGCCAAGCCTGGGGTGGGCAGGGCTGGGCTGGGTTGGGCTAGGCTGGGCAGGGCTGAGAGAAGAGAATTTTTTGCCTCTGGGCTCACAAATGCCTATATTGGGCAAGGCCTCTTGCTTCCTTGGGCGGTGACCAGGAGTCTCTCCAAATTTGCCAGCCTGGCTTGAATTGTCTCTCTGCCTGGTAAGACACTGCATCCTTCTAGAGGATCCCCCTCAGTCCTCAAGGGACTAAGAATGGATGCTGACCCCAGCAGCCTGACCTCCCAGAGTGGACAGAGATGTGAGCAAATTCCATCTAAGAGGCTGGGCTGCTCATTACCTCTGCTAGGCTAGGATGTCCCCACAGTAGGGGACAACTGTTTCTGGGAACCTTGGTTCCTGTGGGTTGCTGATCCATGCAGTCACTGTGCCCCAGAGTGGTGTAGATAGTAGCTAAGGCCTTGTTCATGGTCCCCACAGCCCCCAGGCCAGCAAATAAGTCATTATATCATTACATAAATAAATTATGTACTTACATAGGCCTTGGTGTGTAAGTGCCAGTTATTATTGTTGCTGTGTAATTATGCAGTTAGCTTGATGAGGGAGGCAGATAGAAGGGTTGAATCACCCCCCCATCCTGCGGAAGGTAGACAGGCTCCCACCTCTCTTCTCAGTGGGAACTGTGGCTCTGGGTCACCCAAGATAAAGTGCAGGAGTCTCCCAGGTGTCTCCCTGCAGATGGGGCAATTTACCACAAGGCATGCCCTAGAAGAGGCTGGCAGCAGGAATCCAGGCAGCTTACTCACCTGCAGCAGGGCCTGGTACCATGCCGTGGGCTTTCTGCCAGCTCCTGACTGCCTCCCCTAGCCTGGCAGAGGGGCCTGCAGACAACAACCACAGAAGGTGGGGGCTGAGAGATCATGGGGATGGGAGAAGGGCCTGTGGACAGAGTAACATCTCTTCTTCCTCATGGGGCTGAGGGCCATCTGCTCCTCTACTCCCAGACCTTTCCCTCTTGCTGGCAGGTTTGGAACCTTAGGTTCCTCGGGTGGGAGGATCTCTCAACGTCATCCAGCCCAACCTTACATTTTCTAGATGGGGAGGCAGGCCAGAGAGGGAAAAGTACTTACCCAAGAGCACGCAGCAGGCCCTGGGGACACTGGGATTAGAGCCTGGCCTACCTCCAGGGGCCTGTGCTCTGCTGGCCTCCTTTGTCTTCTTGTTCACATACTGTCCCCCACCCCATTGTTGGGGCTGCTCCAGCTTCTCACTTCCTCTCCCCATCCTGCTCCCAGCCCTGTCCAGGCCTGCCTGTTGCCTCACCTCTCCCCTCGTTTGCTCTCCCATTGCTGCCTGGCTTCCTTCTCCCGGCCCCTGGAGCCAGGGGAGGCTCCCCATCTTCTCTTCGGCCAATGCTTTCTTCTCCCTCTTGGTCCCTCCCAGTTTGCTCCTGAGGCTCCTCCTGTGATGGGCCTGCCTCATCCCTTCCACCTTCTGCTCTCTCCAAAGAGGGTCTGAAAATGAAGCAGGGAGCATGAATTCTCTTCTGGGTTTGGGATTGGGTGGGTTGAAGCAAGAAGAGCCTCCTAAATGGTGGGAGTGGGGACAGAGGTGCCCACAGCAGCTCCTACAACTGGAATCCCAGCTTAGGCACTGTAACATCTGATCTTGTATCCCATAGGAGCAAAGGAAAAGGGAACAGGTTCAAAAAGGCATGGCAGGGCAGTGCAGCTCAGCACTGTTGGCACGGCATCTGGACATAAGGAGCTGCCTAAGACTGGGTCCTTTTCAAGTGTCCTCATTTCTGGGAGATCAGAGATGAATTTCCTCATCCACTCTGAAATCCCTGTGAGAAAGGCCTGTGGGGCCATTTTTTTGTTTGTTTTTGTTTTGAAGGGGAAACTAAGTCTTGCTCAGAACATCACAGTCTTTGGAGGACTGGGTCTGGAGTCTGGGTAGGTGGATATCAATTTTTCAGCTGTTTCAGGGATCAGTGAAGTTCATTCATTTAACGAGGAATGTGTATGTGCATGTGTTGAGCAGGCAGGCACAATTCTGAGGGGAACAGCCAAGGTTTACAGGGCTGTGTGTGTCTCTAGAAGCATTCTCACCTGGCAATCAAAAGCTTTTCTGCAGGGATCTATAGCTCTTACTCCTTCAGCCATCCAGATTCTTGTCACCTTTCTGGGTTGGCTGGCAGAGGAATCTGGAAGCATGTCTCCCTGGTTCGCAGCCTGAGTGCCTGGTGTGGAAAATGACTTTTTCAGATTAACCTAATCTCAGGAGCAAAACTGGGCCCTAACCCAAGTGTTCTAGTATCCAAGCTTGCCCTCTTTATCCAGACCATAAAGCCCCATTCTTTCTGGCCACCTAGTTCTCTGCACTGACCGAGGGAGGTGGAGGCATGAACAAACTTTTTAAAGAAAAGAAACCAGGGCCGGGCGCGGTGGCTCAAGTCTGTAATCTCAGCACTTTGGGAGGCTGAGGCAGGTGGATCATGAGGTCAAGAGATCGAGACCATCCTGGTCAACATGGTGAAACCCCCGTCTCTACTAAAAATACAAAAAATTAGCTGGGCATGGTGGCCCGTGCCTGTAATCCCAGCTACTCAGGAGGCTGAGGCAGGAGAATTGCCTGAACCCAGGAGGCGGAGGTTGCGGTGAGCCAAGATCGCGCCATTGCACTCCAGCCTGGGTAACAAGAGTGAAACTCCATCTCAAAAAAAAAGAAAAAAGAAAAGAAACCAGTTGCGGCTTACTGGGATGCTGAAGCTACAGGCCATGATGCAGATTTGGCAAGAGACCCTATCCCTCAGCTCTGATGCGGCAGGGGGCTCTCTAGGCCTGGGAAGCTGGGTCTGGCACCCATGTACTCCTCAGGATCTGACTGGCTGCAGCCAGGCCCCCACTGCATCCTAGAGTTATGTGGGGAATGGGCTTCCAGGCTTTGCATAATCCTTCTGGATGACTGGGGATTTCTCTGGTCCTGCAGGGAGTTGCATTTTGATCTATTTCCTCCTCTGACAGCCTCACTAAGTGAGAGTGTGCCTCATGACTTTGAGGCACTAAAATCAGGGTGGCTAAGGGTAAGAGTAGCCTCATTTTCTTCAAGGCCTTTTAACTCACCGGCAAACATACCATGGGCTCAGGGATGGCTTCTCCTGGGATGGAGGGAGTGGATTCAAGGAACTGCTTAAGGCTCTCCCTAATCAGAGGCCACTGATGCTCTCCCCCAAGAATTCTCATGAAATAGTGAGTCTGCCGGGCATGAGAATTCTTGGGGGAGAGCATCAGTGGCCTCCGATTGCTCACAATGGCCAGGCACAGTGGCTCAAGCCTGTAATCCCAGCACTTTGGGAGGCCGAGGCAGGTGGATCACGAGGTCAAGAGATCGAGACCATCCTGGTCAGCATGGTGAAACCCTGTCTCTACTAAAAATACAAAAAATTAGCTGGGCATGGTGGCGCATGCCTGTAATCCCAGCTACTCAGGAGGCTGAGGCAGGAGAATTGCCTGAATCCAGGAGGCAGAGATTGCGGTGAGCCGAGATCGCACCATTGCACTCCAGCCTGGGCAACAAGAGTGAAACTCCATCTCAAAAAAAAAAAAAAAAAAATTGAGTCCAAGGGGAGTGGGCAAACTTCAGCATGGTCCCCAAGACCCCTCTGCAGGAGAATTTTATAGGTAAGACTCGGAGTCCCAAAGACTCAGGCTGGGGAAGCAGTAGTGTGGGGTTTTTTCCCCTTTCACTCAAAGGCATTTTTGCACATGACTCAAACAAGTCTAAACTTTCCTAAACTTCAAAGTTTGCCCATGGCACAGCCTCAAAGTAGAAGGGAAAATGTTAAAAAGAAAAAAAATGTTTGTAAGCCAGTTAAACATTGTGTTTTTTCTCCTTAAAGGAATTGAATTAACTTGTTATGTTACTATTAGTGTCCCATTGTGAAACTAGGGTGGGTCTTTTCTGGGTGATATGGTCTCTGGGCCCATCCCCAGGACCTCCTCACTCTGCATGAGGTTGTACAGGGCATTGCACAACCTGTGGTAAGAGGAAGGAGTTCCCATAGCAACAGGTCTGGCTCACAGGGTCATTCTCAAGCTCCTGGCAAGAGCCCTGGTCCAGGCCAGAGGTGCTTCAAATGCCTGGCTGTCCTCCCTTGCCTGAGAAGCCTTTGCTGTGGGAACTGGGAGGCTAGGGAAGTGGGAGTCCAGCTGGCACACCCCAGGGTGCCACGTGACTCTCTCCACCTGCCCGTGATCCAGGCACTGAGCATCAGTCATAGGGCTGTGGGGACTGTGCAAGTCCTGAGGCCCGTGGTAAGGCTTGAGGGCTGGGGGCTTTCTCTACCACCTCTCATCTATCTTCTTGAGTAACACCATAGAACTGCACTTGAGTGTGAGCTCTGGGTGCCCAACTGCATAGGTCCCTAACCTTGCTCTGCCACTTACTAGGTATTGACGTAGACAAAAATTACCTCACCTCTCTGTGCTTCAGTTTCTTCATCTGCAAAATGGGGATAATAGTAGACCTACTTCATAGTGTTGTCGAGAATTAAGTGAGTTAACACTATCATATTAGTGACTCTTCCTCCTACTCTTTTCATTGCCTTTACTGCTGGTTCAGGTACTCCCTACATGACCCTCAAAATGTTCAGAGCCTGGCTCATAAAGGGTCTAAGGAAATATTTGATGGTTGACCTGCTTCACTGGTTCCCTTGTCTCCACCATCTTCTGCTTCCCATCCATCCTGCACATTCCAGTCACATTAATTTTTCTAATACACAAGTCACTTCTTTCCTCAAAAAAGCATCCTCAACTTCCCATTATTTAAATAAGGTCCAAAAGCCTCAGCTGGCCATCCAAGTGTGTCTCCAGCCTGCTCACAAGCACTTTAGTCTCAGAGTAAAGAGCATGGGCTCTAGTGAAAAATAGCAAAGGCTAGAGTCCTTGCTTTGCTGCCTCCCAGGTACTGACTGTGAATGAGAAGTCTCATTACCCCTAGCCTTTGTTTTCTCATCTGTAAAACAGGAATAAGAGTTGACCTTCCTCACAGGATTGTTGTGAGGATGACAAGAGATTAAATGTGTAAAGTGCTTGGCACTAGGCTGGGGCAGATAGCATGTGTCCTGTAAGTGTTTTTGGTATGTATATATTTGCAGCTCCCATAGTTTCCTAACATAAACCTGGTCTGTTCATTGTCTGCTGGGCAGATGTCCTCTCCCTCGAACTTTGCCATATCCCACTTATCTGGAATCCCTCGCCTCCCCCCACCCCCATCAAAATCCTACCCATTCTTCCAAACTCTTCTTCAAGCCCAATCTCCCTCAGCACTAGGTCTGGATCCCCCAGCCCAGGGAGAGTGCTTGTGCCCCCTTTGCATTTCATGGCATTTCTGACTCATATCATTCATTTGATGCCAAGCCATGAGCTGCTTTGGACGGCAGGGAGAGCTACCCCCAGAGAGAATGTCTTCAGCTGCCCTGCAGTCTCCCACTTTGAGCCATTTTTTTCTTGCTGATACTCTTGGCCATTCTTTACGAGTGAAAAGGGGGTGACTTATCTATCCCACAAGGAGGCACTTACTACCTACCATGTACTGGATACTGGGGTCATAATCCTAAAGGGGCTCTTACTGTCATGGAAGAGATGGCGATGGAAACAAAAAACAATACGAAGTCAAGTGTTTTTCTAGGGATACATTAAAAGAATTCAGGAAGCAGAGGATCTCACCATTGCCCTCTCCCACCCCTCACATACCTACTGAAGAGCTTTCAGTAGCAGACTGCTGCTCTTAAAATTAAACCCTAATGTTTTCATTGAAACTACAACTGTCCTGCTTGATCTGACCACTGCCTGCCTCCTCTCCAGCCTCCTTTTATAAATTTATACCATTCCCTCACAGACTCCTCCCACAAACCCCATGTGTACACACACATCCCTTAGACACAGACATACACCCATATGTTCACACACCTCATGCACATAGGCACCCATGTGCACACTCACACTCATACACACATCCCATACACACATACTCACACACACCCCTCCGCACACTCTCTTGCAAAGGAACAAAAGCTCCTTCCTGCTTCAGGGCCATTGGATGTGCTTCTGCCAGAATACTCTTCCCCCACTATCCCTTTAGTCAGGCCAACTCCTACTCATACTTCAAATCCCAGTTGAAGTGTTTCCTGGGGAAAGCCTTCCTTCACTACAGTGTGTTTCCTCTATCAAGCGGTATGTCAACATACATAAAGGTTTGCTGAATGCATGTCTCCTGAATATTTCACACAAATTTTAATCCATCCATTATTTGTGTAATTAGCTATTTGTCCGTCCCCACTAAACTTTATGTAAGTAGGATCCATGTCTGTCTTGCTCACTGCCATATCTCCAGGACCCAGCACTGTGCCTGAAACACAGTTAGCCTGACTACCTATGTGCTAAACAAATTAATACAGAGATCAGCTAGGCCAAAAAGGGAGGAAGGCCATCCTGGGCAGAGAGATTAGTATAGTATGTGCAAAGGTATGAGAGGAGACAGAGTAAGTGTATGTGGCTTGTAGGTCAGTGTGGCTGAGGTATAGGCTCTGGGGCTAGTGAGCTAGGGCCAGGTAGAATAGAGCTTTGGACACCCATGAAAAGTTTAGGTTTAACCCATGGGTTACAATGAGTGAAGTGATCTAGTTTGTGTTTTAGAAGGCTCACTCTGATGGCCTTCGAGAGGTCAGAACTGAGAGGCAAGACTTCAAGCAAGGAGACCATTGTCTGTGGTATAGGAAGAGGGAGTGAACTGAGGCAGTACCCGAGTGGCTGAGGAGGGAGGGACATGAGTGCCGTTTTGGAAACGGAATGAGCAGGGGTTGAAGCAGAAGTGAGACCTGGCCCCTGGCTCTGGCTCTGCCCAGGGCCCCTTGCTGCCCACCTCACAGAGAGTGACACTGTGTGAAGTGAGGTGGGTGCTCGCTCTCCCTCAGTTGGGGTGGGGTACGAGGGTTGTCTCTTACACTTGGCCTCCCCAGAGCTGGCCCCTGCTGAGACAGGCTTGCGCCCTGAGAGCACCGGAGATCAGCCCTTTGCATGGCCATCACCTCCAGCTTCCCCCTTTCTGTGCTCCCACCCCACAAGTTTGGCCTCAAGTTCTGGCCGCATCCCCAGACAGCCCTGGAGCTCAAGTCCCTGGCCTTGACCCAGAGTCCTAAGCCTGCTTCAGGCTCTCCTAAGGAGAACGCTGTCCAGAGAGGCCTTGGGAAGCTTCCTGAGGAGACAGAGGACTGGGTGAGATGATCTTTGACTTGGATTCTAGTTGGGATGGCTGTAAGGGGACACCTCAGGCAGCGCTAGGCAGGCAAACCGCAGGCTCAGGCTTTCTGGGAGCCAGAAGGGGGAGAGCTTTTGCTATGTAACCCTTTCAGCACCACACCCAGGCGGGAGGCAGGACGCTGTCCTCTCCAGCAGCCCCTACCCAGTAATTGAGTGGGGGCGGGGAGTCTGTTTGAGTTCACCTCGGTAGGCCTCGTAGAGAGGAGCCAGCTGGTGCCGGCAGCCTGGGCTGTCGGAGTTGCAGCCAGAGTGTGTGTGTTGGGGGACAGGGAGCTACAAGCCACCTGGGGCACCCAGGTTCCCTGCAGACTGCAGCCCGCCCTAGCTGGGAGGGGCTCTTGGGCCACAGACCCCCTGCTGCCAGGCACAAATGGTGGCTGCGCTAAAGGTGTTCCCCAGATGGCGATGTCCCACGGGGTTGAGGCCAGTCCTGCAGGGATGAGAGGCACAGGCAACCCGCCTGTACGGTCGGGGGTGCCTGGAGGCTGTGGAGACCCACTGCAAGAGCCAAGGGTGCTCGCTACCCCGTGGGCTGGCTAGCGGGCTTCATTCTGGCCCCTTCCTGGGCCCTTTTCTCGCTGTCTCCCCACCCCCATGCTGTCCTTAGCCTGGCCCTCGCTGGGGGATCTCTACTCCGCCCGCTCCAGTCATGCTCAGGCCCCCAGCCCAGCTCGAGCCCCCTCTCAGGCGAGGAGATCTGTGGAGCCCTATTTGGGCGCCGGTCCTGCCTACCTCGGTGGGCCGGGGGAAGGGGCCGAGGGCCCAGACCGACCGCCCACACGCCCCGGCGGCACGAGCCCGTGGAGGGGGGGGCGAGGGCGGCGGGCGCGGGAGGGGAAGAGTTAAGGCTCGCTGCTCCCCTCCCCCGGAGGGTGTGACCGCCTATAAGAAAGGCGCCGCGCTCGGGCACTGAGGCTGCAAGCGGCGGGGGCGCAGCGCAGCAGCGTAGAGCTGAGGACGTCCCACCGCCTGGGACCCCGTGCAGAATGTCGGAGTCCAGGAGGAGGGGCCGCGGCCGCGGCAAGAAGCACCGAGAGGGGAGGAAGCGGGAGCAGGAGAGGGAGCCGGAGCCCGACCCGGGGGAGAAAGGTAGGGTACCTCCGCGCGCCCAGAAACCCCGTTTCCCTGGGAGAAACCTGCCGCCCGCTCGCCCGCCCCCAGCGCCGCGCGGGTGAGTCCGGGCTGCTCGAGCGGCCGCCGCGGTGACAGGCATCGAGGGCGCGCGTGCCTGAATGCGAGCGGGTCGTCGCGCCCGGGTGGGCAAGGGACTGCGTGCCAGGAGCCCGGAGGTGGCTGTGCGCGCCTTTCTCCGGGCAGCCGCGTCCCTACGGAGGGGCGGGCAAGAGGCACTGCACGCCCGTACCGGCCTGCAGGCGAGCAGCCGTGAACGAGCCGGGATGGAGCCACGGGTACCAACGGAAAGGCAGCGACCGAGCAGACCCGGGGCCCGGCCTGGCCACCGAGCGCTCCGGGAGCTGTCACCGCCTTCCCTTCCTCGGAGGGATCGGAGCCCTCGGGCTTGCCCCCACCCATGTGCCACACCCCCCTCCGTTCTGCTCGGCCATTGGAGCGTGGGCAGCAGCGCCCGCCAACTCCAGAGACTCGGAGGGGATGCCCTGCCCCGCTCGCGAACCCCAGGGAGTAGGGGAGCCTCTGCTTCTGTGACAGATAGTTCCCTCGGAACTGGACCAGACATTGAGCAATTGTCCCTCTTTGGTTTTTGGGAGTGACTCCCTTGGGCCTTTGGATTCTGTCCCCGCCTGGAGCAGAGCCAAGATTTGCGACCCATTTTCGTGCCCTCCCTGGGCAGCTGCAGAGTGAACGAGGAGTGCTCTGGTCTCGGGCTTCTCAGAGGCCCCGGGCATGCACATCGTCTCCGCAGAACCAGGCTTGCACGGGGGCCCGATTAGGGAAACCCTGGATTCTCCATTCTTTTCTCTTCTTCAGGCAAGCGTTCTGTTAATTTTGTGCTAATTTTACGTGTTTTATATTAGTCACAGGCGAGCCATGTTCAAATGCTTCATCTCCATTTAATCCTCATAACAATCCTGGGAGCAGGTGGTCCTATCTCCGATTTTACAGAGGGAGTAACAGAGGCTTACTGAAGTTAAAGTAACAAAGTACGTTCCAGAGATAAGACTGGACTTCAAAGTAGCATTCTCAGGACAAAGATGCCTATCTTGCTGGGTCTCTATCCCCTCACTGGAGTGCCCACCATATCAGCAACATAAAAATGCCTTTGACTGGAGGCATAAAAATGCCTCAAAAGAGCATTTGACTGGGAGCTGGAAGGCTTCGATTCTGCTTGAGAATTGGCCAAATCCCTTTCCTTTCCTGAATTTCTGTGCAACGAAGGAGAAGGGGTAGCAAGGCTCTCCGGTCTCTTTGGGAAGAGTCTAGGCTTCAAACACTGTTTTCAGCAGTGTATAGAGAAGCAGCTAAAGAAACTTAGAGGCCAGAACTGTGTTCTCTTATTTTTAAGAGAAAACCTCTGCCCATTTCTGCTGGACAAGTGTGTCTTAGAGCTCTCCCCAAGGACATTGGTGGTCTACTATGAGGAGCCTGTGGGTCAGCTCAAGCTGGGCTGCTGCAGTGTGGGATGAACTCCCAAACTGAGATCTGAAAGAATGCAGGGTGCCTCTTCTTAGGATAGAAAATTTATGGATTTGGTTCAATGAGCCACCTCCATTACCCACCCCACCCCCACTTCCCCTACATCCTACCTTGGGCATTTTGGAAGGCTGGCTAGGTAAGGGCACTCTTTCAATGTCAAGAATGCAGGAGCTGAGCTAGTAGCATACAGCACTCGGTGGGCTTCAACTGGTGGGAATCACTAGTGCCAGGGAAACGTACATGGAAAGTATGAGCAAGTAATTCACTAAAACCTTCATCTTCGATGTAGGGTGGGAATCTGGAAAGTGGGAGGGAGAAAGAAGGGGAGAGGGAAGGGGACACTAATTAATTGGCTCCCCCTGGTCCTTGACGACACACTCAGGTACCTCTCTCCACACACACCCAGGCCAGTGTGGGGAAATGGGCTTTTCCCCTGCCTCAATGCAGGAGTCCTGGGTGGGGCCAAACTGCAATTCCATGACTCACTGAGAGTTTGTGGGGCTGATGCCTAGTATCCCTAACCCAGGGCTGGGTCCTCTCACCCCCCATTTCCCCTTTTCCCCAGCTCATAGCCTTGCCAACCTTGGCAGCAGTGCTGGGGGCATTGAGTAGTAAGCTCATTGATGGTACAGTGGAATGGCATGGCTGGAAGCCAGGCACCTGGGGCTCATCCCTGTTGGGCCTCTGTGTGACCTCAGACATTGCCCTCCCTTTCCTGTAGGTCTCTAGATATGCAGTCTACTCTCAGCCCTCACCTACATGGGAAGGGCAGAGTATGAGCCTTCATATCCAGTAACTCTGAAAAGACCCAGAGGAGGAAAACTGTCAGATTGGGGGAGTGGGTACAATTGGCCTTAAAGAAAATCAGAATCCCTGGAATTACTGTGTTGTTTTAAAGAATGACTTTGGAAGGGGATTCTAAGTTACCAGCCTTTTCTGTGTGCACCAGTTGGTCAGGGTTTAATAAAAATGTCTCCTCTGCTAGAGGTCCCCTAGGAACTGAGAATCTGAAGCTGCCTGTAGGCAGACATGGGGCAGGCTTTGGTCTTCACCAGAGTGTCCTGGAGTGTGATGGTAGATTAGTGTCACTAGCTGAGGGCTCTGGACACATCTCATTTGAGATCCCTGGACACAGATAAATCTTTCCAAGGTCTTTCTTTCCCATCTTTCCTATCTCCTGCCTCTGATGAAGATGCTGCCCTGACTTCTGAAACAAACTGCCTTCTATAGGCTGTCCAGGACCAGGTCAGAGGTGGGATGTGCTCATGTGCATGTGTCGGAGCCACATGTGGGGGTTGCTTCTGGCAGCCTCCACCTCTGGTCTTGGCCCCTGGCTGACCCTGCTGAACCAGGCACCCGGAGCTGTCCTCCTGCCACTCTGGAGCTCAGCCTATGCCCCATGCTCTGCTCTGGCTCCCTGGCACCTCGGGGTTCATTGCAAACAATAACAACAAGCAGAGAGTGACTTTGTACTTCCCAACAGTCTTTCATCCTGAGAGCTCAAAGCAGTTTACAGACCAGGACTCATCAGTCTTCATCCCAGGTCCCAGGCATTCAGTGGGGGTGAAGAGAGGAGAGAGAGCTCTAGTCTTTCCAGACTGGCACAGAAGTATGGCTGGGGTAGGGCTGTGAGTCACCCAGGATGGCCAGTAGATCTGAGATAGAAATAAAATTGGACTATTGGCTTTAGGTCACAAGTAGAAGGGATAGTCCCCTTAAAAGAGGACTTCCTTCCCCAGGTGGAGGCCTAGGCCCTCTGGCCTGGGTGGGCTCATTGAGTTGCTGGAGGAAGAAGCAGCAGCTTTTTGGAAGCAATCCCTTGGAGTCAGATTTTGCAGGAATCCCAAAGTGATGCCTGTTGCTGCCTTCTTCCCCTTGTTGCTGGGAGCTTCAGGGCCAAGTCAGAGAAGCCCTAAGCCTCTGACTTTAGGGCATTACTAGAGTGAAGATACATGGAGGAAAGGGTGCTGGGCCACCCTGGGCCGGCCCTAGCCCTGACCTCAGGGTTGGCTTCCCAGCTGCTACCCATACCTGGTCAGCCCCACTTACTCCGCTAGATCCTCCTCTGTTCTTTAGCCCACCAGGCTGGCCTGAGGGATTGCTACTGTAGGGAAGAGGGGCTTAGGAAAAAATGAAAAACAACCTCTGACAAAGCATTGCCAAAATATGAGACCTGGGCCCCATTAGAACCACTTATTGTGTTTTCTCATTGTGTTTTCCACGATTTCTGAGCCAGTAGCACACCCTTTGTAAGTTGATGGGAAGCAAGTAGCAGCCTATTTTCCCAGTCTTCCTCCAGCCTAGCCATCCTCTCATCAAGACTTCCAGGCTCTGGCCACCTGGCAACTACACAAACTTCATAAACTACATGTGCTTTCACTCACTTTTGTGTATTCAATTCTACAAGCATTAACTGAGCTTCTATTATGTGAATAAACCATAGGCCCTGCCTTCAGGAAGCTCAGAGACAGATCCTTATACAACTACCTATGATCGGAACCGAGAGTAAGACCCGAGATAAATGTGCAACATATGGTGAGGAGAGGAATGATTCGTTCTCCTAGGAGGGTGTAGGGAGGACTTCACAGAGGAGATGACATTTGAGCTGAGCCTGGATGGTGAATAGGAATTTACCAGGGAAAAAAAAGGAACTTCTTAGAAGTAGAAACCTGTCCATGACCAAATTGCATTGGAGACAGGGAGACAGCTATCAGTACTGGCATGTAATGAGTGCTTAGTAAATAAGCTGATACTATAAAGGATAGGTATTATTTTATCGTCCTCACTTTACAGGTGAGAAAACCGGGGTAGAGAAAGTCCCATGATGAACCATGAATTAGTGGCAGGAGGGGATCTAAGTTCAAGTCTGCCCCCTGCTCTGCTTCAGTCATGCACAGTCCACCTGGCTCTGGACTCTTCCATGCGCCTCAGCAAAAACCAGGGAGAGCCAGAGGATCTTTGCTGGTCCACTTGGAGCAGACCCTCCCTATCAGGTCACCTGGTCAGATATCTACTTCCTGGGCTCTTGGGTGGGGTTTAGAGGCTACAAAGATAAGCAGGTTGGGTTCCTGCCCTCACAAGGAGCTTGTAGTGTGACTGTGGCCATAAGGTGTGAACAGGAACCATGGATGCTGACACAGGAGGGCAGCCCTGAGGCCTTGAGGCTGCACAAATAGGCAGGAGCTCCTGGAAAGATAGTGGTTTATTATGGTCAAATGCCTAGCCAGAAACCAAGCTAAAGGTCTAGAGTCTGGCTAGATCTAGCACCAGGATGGGTAGATGTCTGGTCCTGTGGAGCTCTTCATGCAAAAGATGAACATTTAAATTAGTAGGAACCTGACTTGAAGCACAAACTGGGGACTTGTTAGAAATACAATTTCTTGGGGCCTACCCCTGACCTACTGAATCAGTAACTATGGGGATGGGGGCCAGTAATGTGCATTTTACCGTGCCCCTCCCCACTGATTATGTTTAAGAAACACTGATTGAGCTGGGTGGCCCAGCAGAGTCCTGTGGAGGGCCTGTCAGTTCCACAGGTGTTCACCCAGCTCCTTGGTATATGGGGCTTGGGGTCTGCAGTGCTAGCTGAGATCCCGTCACCTGGCAGGACAAGATAGACATGAACAGACCTAATTCCACTTGCAAGGCCCAGAACAGGTAGAAGAGATGAACTCTAACCAGAGGAATCTGAGGAGGCTTCGTGGAGGAGGAAATGGGATTGAGGCCAACTTTGGAGCATGAGAAGGACTTTGGCAAAGGGGCTAGGTGCTCAGATTGAAGAAGTCATGTAAGCAGGTATGGAGGCTGGGAAACAGGGGATATTTGGGGAAATAAGGCACAATCCAGAAGGTATGCTGCCAACACAGTATGTAGGAGGGAGAGACCAACAAGGCCAAACAGTGGATTTGTGAGTGCCGGGCTAGTGAGTGTGGACTTATCTGAATCAGCAGGGAATGAAGGATTCTGAGCAGGAGGGTGACCTGGTCCAAGCTGCTCTTTAGGAACCATAGCCACCCCCAGAAAGGACGGGAAAAGGGAGAGCACAGTCAGGAGCTCCTGCAGTAGCCCCAGCTGAACGTCAGGATGTGCGTGTGGTGATGGGTGGGTAGAGGAGGCCACAGACTTTGCCTCAGGATATCTTGCCAGGTGAAAACACTTTGGGAGGATTCTGGGGATTTGGGCCTGGCAAAGGGGCTGTGACTTCTGGTGCAGTCAGGTGAGGCCTGGATCTGAATTCACAATTCACTCCCTTCACTGTAAAGATGGAGAAACTGAGGCCCTGAGAGGGAAGTCCACACACCAAGGCAAAGGACTTGACCCTATAGGGCAAGAATAAGGGCAGCAGCCTGCTCCCCGAAACCAGCCACTGCAGCCTGGGTCTCACCACTCATGCTTGCGGTACAGATGGATTCCTCTCAGTTCTGTGAGTGCATCACGGTTCCTTCCGGCCTTGTTCCTATGAACCTGCCATTCACTTTTCCTGGCATATGTTCTCTCTTAGCAAACTCTTGCTCATCCTTCAGCCTCAGCATAGGCTTTGTTTCCTTCACAGGGCCTCCCTGGTCCCCAGGGTGAGGAGCACATTGCTCAGCTAGAGTCTCCATCCGGGCCAAGGCCACATCACCTTGACCCTCAGCACTTGAAATGTGTTCAGTGTTCAATCCATTCTTGAATAAACACATGGAAAAGAACATTTTCAAGCTATTTCACCCTTGTATGTGGAGACCTGGCTGGCCTCTCCTGTTCAAAGAGGTCAGTCTCATGGAAGGAGGCTGCCCCAGTCGAGCTTCTTGCCCAGGCTGCAGCCCCTTAGTGATTGGGCAATGGTAGGCTGAGCAAGAGTCATCTTTCAGTGAAGGCCCCGACTTCATCATCTGCTCTGCCATTCTAGGGCAGATGCCTGTTTGGGCTGATGGGGAGGGAGAGGGATGAGCTGGGGAGGAGAGTTGGGTAGGAAAGGGCTCTGGGATTACCTGTCAAGGGACCCCACGCTCCAGCGAGTGCTCACAGTCATCTCGATCTGGGCCACTCTGAGGCACCCATCAGTTACAGTCCAGCCTTATATCATTAATTCATTTTCTTGGCCTGTGATCAGTGAACACCTACTCAGTGGCAGACACCAGGAAACATGGCCATGCTGCAGCACATACCCCACCCAGCTCCTCACAGTCTAGAAAGATAAGAACCTGATTTTCTCCAAGGTGAGAAGCCCCGAGAAGAGCATGTGAAAGGCTCAGAGAGTCTGTATGAGGCAGAGACTGCTTCTAGCTGGGTGGATTAGTGAGGGCGGTGACATCTGAGCTCTCGGGGGATTTTGATTAATAAGAGCTGCAGATTATTAAGCTATCTCTCTGTTTCAGGCACCATGCGAACTTCTTGACATACATTAACTTCATTTAATTCTCAACACAATCTTAAAAGGTGCATGGGATTGTCCCTGTTTCACAGACAAGGAAATAAAGGCTCAGAGAGGTTAAGGAACTTCCCTAGTTACACAAGATGCGGGGCAGAGCCAGAATGCAGTGGCATCCATCTGGCCCCACAGCCTGATGTCTGACCCTCTCAACTCAGCTTCCTGTGTGAGGGATGACATTTTGGGGAAGCAGGAGCAGAGGGCATGGAGGCAGGACAGAATGGGCAGGGGCATGTTTTGAGAGCAACCAGTGATTTGGTTTGCCTGGAATATATGATTCTTGAAGGGAAGTGATGGGGAATGTAGAGAGGCATGTTTGGGAAGGAGGCAGGTTCACTGACCTAGCAAACATGCCCTGAGGGCTCTGGCTGCCAGGTAAGGAAGGTGGGCGGCCTTTCTCTTCAGACATCACAGAGCCAAGGAAGGTTTCTGAATGGCCATGAGGCACATTGAGTTGGAACTGCCAAGTGTACACTGTTCGCGTCGTGGTACCGCCGCATGGGGAGCAGTACGGCCTGAGCCAGGGCCTGGCAGGTGATGGAGAGTTATGAGGATAAGAGGATTGGTAGAAGCCAAATGGACTCAGGCTTTGGGGAAAGTCAAGAGAGACACAGGGTTGTCATGGATGACAAAGTGACTGAAAGAGGGAATTCAGGAGAAGGAGCACACTTGGGAGAGAAGATGGAGAAACTGGTTTTCCACATGTTATATTTGAGCTAATGACTAAATATCCAGGTAGGAAGGTGTTCATTTTGGGATGAGTTCTTTCCAGTCCCCTTGCCCTCACTAGCCTGGACCACAAGGACCACATCTTAGCCCTCCCAGGGTCCCAGGGTGCCTAACCTGGGACTTTCATGCTTGTAGCTGAATTTGAAGGGAAGGAGACAGGGCCTCTGGCAGCCTGGGCCCCCTGTGCCTATGGTGAGCACATGAGCCTCTTCCTGCTCTACATCAGGCCAGCTAAGACCTTTCTCCTGAAATCCAGCATTTCTTCAAAACCTTATACTTTTTTTTTCTTAAAAATCCACATGAACTTAACACGTTTCTCCATCATATGCATTTGTTCTAATATAAAGGTGCTACTTTTCCTTATTAATAAGCTTGGCAGATCCTCAGAAAGAGGCCCTGAGATTATCCTATGGCTTTGCATGTATCCCAGTTTCAGAAGCCAGTCTTTTCTGCGTGTATAAGGTGCTTCCCCCTTTCCCCAACCCCTGCTACATTTCCCCAAGAATCAAAGCTTCAGAAACAACTTTCTCCAAACAGGTGAGGAGGCAGGAAGCACAGGCCCACCCCAAAGAGGACAGGGCTCTGGGAACCCCTCCTTGGCCCTTTCTGAATTCCCCAAGCAAGAGGCGGCCTAGTCCACCAATAGCAGGTTCTTTCCACAGAGCGTTCTCCCGGGCCAGGGCCCAAGACTTTGGCCCAGAGCCCAGTCTTCCCCAGTAGGGAGATTAAACAGTTTGGATTGGTAACAGTTTTTCAGAACTGTCATCTCTGCTTTGTCCCCAACCTCTGCCCTTAGCAGCTGAAGAGATGATAATGGTCAGAGGCCTTCCATCCCTCCATAGAGAGCTTTCTCTTCCTTCATTCCTCTAAAATAGACAGAGCGTGGTTTATAAATGAGTCAACTGAGGCCCAGAGAGGCTAAACTACTTACCTAAGGGCCGACAGCTGAGAAAGTGGGAGACTGGGACAAAGACCTGGATTGCTGTGTCCTCAGCTGCCTCTCTTTCCCCTGTTCCTGCTCTGCTTCCTCTGTGCCTCATCCGTGCCAGCTCTAGGTGTCTGCAGCCTGTGCCCCAAGCACTGCTAAGAACCCAGGGAGACTGAGGCATCTGTGCTGAGTATTTCTATGCCTACCCCAGCAACTGCTGCCCTGCTCTGTGAACCTGTGCCGTCTCTCACAGACATAGGTGACATCCCCCTCCGTCCCCACTCTCTGCTGCTCATGTGCCACACTGTATCCCAGCCCTGCACTGGGTGGTGCACTGCGGCGTGGACCTGCCTGACTCTGGGGACTAGGCATCTCTCCCTGGCCTTGCAGAGCCCTGAGGAGGCCAGTGTTTCTCTCAGGATGCTTGACTCCTAGCACAGGGGGCTATGGGTGGGAATAGTGTTGTCCCTGCTGGTCAGGCCTGGGCCTGTGCATACCTGCTGTCACATTGCAGGTTGGGTGTCAGTGGATGGGTGCTTCTGTACGGGCAGGTGACAAGTGAAGCTTTAAGGCAGGAATCATTTCAGTTGGTCTTGGTGCTGCCAAGTTTTGCCTCCTCCTCCTCCTCCTTCCTTCCCATTCCTCTTTACCTGCCCTCCTGGTGCAGTCTGCCTTCCCTCTTTAGTTCTCATCCCAGCTGGCCTGCCTGTTTTCTCCACCTTGCAGCTGAAGTGTCAGGCACCTGGGCTGCTGAGCTGAAAGACCATCAGGTCTGGGCTGGTTTTTGCTGGTGCGGGGAAGGTGGTCCTCTTTGAGGCTCTGCTCATTCCCCAGCCTCTGTGGGAGCCCTCAGCAGGAGGCAGAGACCGACCCAAGGGCCAGGCCATGCCTCATTTCCCACCAGTAACTGGTAAGTGCCTGGTACATCATAGGGACTGTTGCATGTGGGTATTTGTTGGATGGATGTAAGAAAAGGGCAAAGCCAGCCCAGGCGTCAGGCTGGGCCTAGATGGCTGAGATGTGGCTCATGGAAAGCCAAGCAGCCCAGTTGGGAATACACTCCCTTTGGGAGCCTGTCCTGTGAGTGTGAAATGGCTCTTCTGCAGGCCATGAGGAGGATGCCTGGCTGCCTAGGCTGTCTGTGCCCACTTAAACCAGCTGTGTTTTTAATTTAGTGGGTTTTCTTTTTTCCTCATTTGAACTTGGAGTCTGTAATTAACCTCCAATAGGTTGCAGTCACTTTGTGGGTGGGAGAAGGGTGGGAAGGGGGCCGGCCTGCAGCTGGCCAGCAGCAGGACAGTGGGAAACTTTGATGCCAGGCAGGCTGGCCACATTGTCTCCAGGTGTTGCTCTGCAAAGGGGACTGCTCAGCCTTAGTCATGAGGTGAGGATCATTAACCCTTTTAAGAGCCTGCTGCCCCTGCCCGCTGGGTGCCGGGAGGGAGGCAGAGCCAGGTCCTTCCTGGCTGGGTTGCCCAGCCATGTCCTAAGCGTCTGTCTTGCTCTCAGATCTGGGTAGGCTCCGCACCCACCGCCCACTGCCGAGAGGAATGAGGTTAAGCTGCTGGCAGCAGCGGCACCTCCTGGCCTCAGGGCTGGGATGTGGGAAGGAGCAGTCCTGGTTGTCGCTGTTGTCGCTATCTTTAATGAGGTGCTTTCTGGGGATGGCCTGTCAAACGGATACAGGCCAGATGCCCTGGCTTGGCACTGGGAGATAGGAAGCAGAAGCCACCAGATACCCCGTGGCCCAACTCATGGCAACCATGGGGCGATGTCCTAAGGTTTTATGGATTCTGTTCTGGCAGAAAATACTTTTGGGGAGGCCGAGGCCATCCTTGAGAGAGCTTCTTCTTGTTCTTATAAAGCTGCCAAAGGAGATCTCCCCACACCTCCACTACAGTAAACCCTAGTCCTATTTAGGTGAGCCCTCTCCCAGGAGGAAGAGAACTGGATAAAGTAGCCTCTGGGCTTCCCCTAAAATGAAGGAGTATGGGAGCTCAGCAGAGGGGCTTGGTCTGAGGAGGAAACCCTAGGGGAAGGGAGAGCCACCCAATACCCAAAGACCCGCCTGGGTCATCAGCTTGTCGCCTGCCCCTTTATCTCTGGGGAAGGAGCCACTGCAGGGATCAGGGTGTCAGTGATGGTCATGGGTGCAGAGTGCTGGGAACTTCCCCCACTTCTTGTGCACACAGAACTTCCTCTTGCTTTTGCTATATGCCTGTCATCTGTCCACTCTCCTGTGTGCTGGACCTTTGAGGGTCCCCTTTCTGCATGAGAAAACATGCATGGACCCCCAGGACTGCTGCTCCTCCCTTCAGCCACAAAGCTGAATTTATGGAGAAATTCATTGCTATATTGTTATTATTAGCAGAACATTGGAGACAACCTAATACACTCATCTGAACAATGAAATATTATGCAATGATCGAAATGATTCTAGACTTGGAAAAATGTTTGGAATGTATATTGACTGAGAAAAGTAGGATATAAAGCATTTTGGAGAGAAAAGTCTTTTGGGAGACATTTGAAAATGCCTACTGTGTCTTTCTCTCTGGTGGTAATTGAATGGATTTAGATGTGTTTTTCTTTTTCCTTACTTGTATAATTTTTTCACAACAAAAATGTCTTATGTAACAAAACAACAACAGAAGGGGACGAGCTAAACTCTTTAGGGAGTAGGGGGTGGTTACTGCATATACAGCTGGATCATTTCTGTCTGGGGCCAAACACAGAACCTGGCTCATAGCAGGCATTCAATAAACAGGGTAAAGGAGAGGTGCTCAGTACTCAAGGGCTCAAGTAGCCATGGGCTTGCTGCCCACCCCTCCATCTGTCGGGAAGGAGCAGCGGTAGGGATCAGTGTCGACTGAATGGGGAATAAATGCCTGCCCACTGCATTGCTTCATTTCTTTCCTTGACAGATCCCATGCATCCCAGGAAGCCTGTTACTCTGCTTGGCTCAGGTCTGGCCCCAACACATTCTCGGGACACGGTGCAATGGTCTCTACACCCATACACTAGCATTGCATTCTGGGCCCTGGGCCTTGTATTGTTACAAGAGACACAGACAATACCTGACCTTGCTCAGAGAGGGTGTCTAGGTAAGGGGCTGGCCTAGCCCAGTCATGTCTGAGGCCCCATAAGAACTGTCTCTGGGTGCACATATGTCTGCTGTGCAAACAGCCCCTCAGCCTTACCCCACATGACCCCAGGGGCTGGTACTAGATCCAATGGCTAAATGATGCATAGAGAAAGGATGGTGGCTCAGAACAAGAATGAATTTAAAACGTAGAAAGTAAGATCAGATCATCCCCCAACTTATAAGCCTCTATTGCCTTCCCAGCACACCTACAAAACAAATCCAGGGCCACCTTGGGGAGGTCACCTCAATCTTTGCCACAGAAAATCTGGCAGGGCTCTAGGCCCAGGAGTTAGGGTCAGGAGGGCATTGTTCCAAGGCCATCTGGCATACATTCTTCTCTTTCCTGCCACCTATGCTGCCGCCACTGCCCCCTGACCCCAAGAAACTTTCCTACAAGGTTTGCCCGACCCTGGCTTTCAACTTTCAAATAACTGCAAACTAGGATTTCTGTGAGCAAAAGACCAGGACTGGCAGTGCTAGAGCAGGAGGCATGGCTTTTAGCACCACAGATGATGAACTGTTAAGAGCTATAAAGGAAAACTCTTTGTGAAGAACATGGCATGATTCAGATGTATGGTTATTTTTATTTTGTCATGCTTTAAACCAGTGCTGTCCAATAGAAATACAATGTAATCCACATATCTAATTTAAAAATTTCTAGTAGGCACATAAAAAGATTTTGTTTTTCTTTTAATGCACAAAACAAATCCAAACTTCTCATCCTAGCTTGCACAGCCCATGCCAACCTGGGCCCTGCCTACTTCTCCAAGCTCCCCTCACACCCTGCCCTCCTTCTACTGTCTTCCAGCCACTTACGCCTCTTTTGGCCCCGTGAACTCACCAAGTCCATTCCCACCTTAGGGCCTTTATCCAGCTGCATTTTGTTTTTACTGTTGCATATTTAGTGCTGGTTTTTTGCTTGTTGTCCCCCTCACTAAAATTCAGGCTCCCTAACAGTAGGATGTTTACCTCTTGGTTCAGTTGAATGAATGAATGAATGAATGAATTCATTTGGAGTGAATTGAATCAATTCATAGGAACAGGTGAACTAGATAGGGTTGTTCCAGAGTGAGTGGACTTTCCAAAAATGGCTGAGTCACACATGGTTCTCACTAGATGGAGTGGGCTTCCTGTGATTTGAAATGCGGTCCTGTGTTTTCCATTGGTGGCCAGCAATGACTTTGGAGCTCTCAGTTCCTCAGGCCCTCTAAATTAGGGCCATGTCTACTGTTTCTGGGGACAGTCTCTATGTAACACATCCCCCTAGCCCATCATCATCATCGCTAAGCAGTGGCCACAGGCTCAATGCATAGTATTGTACTGGAACTTATGTCAGGAATCAAGATGGTAGAGTAACCTCTGCTTCCTCCCACCAGGTGCCACCACCATCCCCACCCTGTCTTGCTGGGAGGGAAGTGGCCCATGGTGGTGGGGACAGGTGGTTCCCTTGTCTCTAAGTTGCAAGAAAAGTTAACACATTCCAAGTGGGATAAGGGGACACTTTAGCACCTGAGATGAGCTCTCTGTGTTGTGTCCCCAGATCACAAAAATGGGGAAGGGACTAGTTGGAGGTCACCACTTGACCAAGAAGTTAGATCATCACCAGGTGTCAACCCAATCTTAGCACAGAGCCACCTGTGCGTATGTGTTCAGTTTGTAACCAGTCAGTGAGCTATACACTTACAATATGTGCACTTTCCTGAATGTATGTCACATTTCCAAAAATAAAGGAGCACACCTGATGAGCCCTTTAGAACCCACAACCTGAACCCATACTCACAGCTTCTGCTTCAGAATGCCTAGGATATATCACAGGTATCTGACTTGTAAAGCTTCCCATGTGATTCTGATTAGCATCCAGGGTTAAGGCCTAACATAAGCAGTGACTGGGGACTCCAGAGCAGATGAAGGAGGGAGTGGGGGGTGGGTAAGGGAAGGAAGATAAGGCAGGATTTCAGTCACACTTAGAATAATGAAGTTCCAAAACAGACAATAGGGCCGGGCAGGTGGCTCACGCCTATAATCCAAGCACTTTGGGAGGCCAAGGCGGGTGGATCACAAGGTCAAGAGATCAAAACCATCCTGGTCAACATGGTGAAACCCATCTCTACTAAAAATACAAAAAATTAGCTGGTCATGGTGGCGTGCACCTGTAGTCCCAACTACTTGGGAGGCTGAGGCAGGAGAATTGCTTGAACCCAGGAGGCGGAGGTTGCAGTGAGCCGAGATTGCGCCATTGCACTCCAGCCTGGATAACAAGAGCGAAACTCTGTCTCAAAAAAAAAAAATACAACAGATTGATAGATTGATGCACATAGAATCTCTGGATGCCAAAAAAAAAAAAAAGAAAGAAAAAGAAGAATCAGCAATTTAAAAAAACAGGTAACTGGGGGGAAAAAACTTTGTAGCAAAAGGTTAATAGCCTTAATATTTATAAAAAGCTCTTACAAATCACTAGGATGAGCACTCAGTAGAAAAACAGATGGCGTGCATGAACAGGCAATTCAAAAAGAAGAAATACAATGGGCCAATACAGTTACGAAAAATGTTCAGCCTCATCAGTAATCAAATAAATGCAAATTAAAACAACAAAGAGACATTACCTTTTGCCTAGCTAATTGGCAAAGATTAAAGACATGATAATACCTTGTGTTGGTGAGGGTGTGGAAAAAACAGGCACTGTCATTCACAGGGGGGAGTGCAAATTGGTGTAACCTTTCCAAAGGGCGATTTGGCAATGTGCAAAGCTGAGGAAGACTGTGTACCTTCTGACGCAGCAATTCCACTTTTAGGAAGATCGCCTTAGGAAATAATTGTGAATAATAATAATAGCTAAGCTTTGTTAGATGTTCTCTGTGTGCCAGGCTGTACATGCATTATCTCATAGAATCCTCACAGCCATCATCCTAAGAGGTAAGAGCTATTATTTATCTCCTGTATTTTACAGCTGAGGAAGTTGAGGTGCAAATAAATGAAGTTAATTCTTGAGGACACAAATCTAACAAGCAGCAAAGTCTGGATCAAAACACAGGCAGCCTGAGTCTAGAGCCATGCTGCCCCATACAGCAGTGTACGTGGGGTGTGTGCAGAGATAAAGCTGCAAGGATGTTCTTCTGGGGTTGTCTGTAATGGAAAGGTGGAGGGGGGCATGCCGTATGTTCCACACAGGAATCAGTTACATAAATGATGATGCACCCATACAGGAACATTATGCAACCATGAAAAATGATGCTGTAAGAAAAACACATTCACAAAAATGTGTGAATATTCAGGGGGAGGGGGGGATTTCTGAAAGGAGGTCAGAGGATCTGATAAGATTGATCGTCTCCTAGAAAGACAACTGTGTAGTTGTGGCCAGAAGTTAGAGAGAGACATGTTTTTTAAGCCATAGACCCTTTTTACTTCTTGAATTTTGAATCATGTTGATGTCTATCAAGATATATTTATGTATATTCAATGGAATCATTGTCAAAATATATACATATACAAATAAATACACGTATAAGTTATGTTATAGAATTTGTTCCACATAACTTTATTTTCTTCAAATGCTACTAAGAGTTCCAAGAAAAAAGGCTTCAAGGCCCTCACTTAAAGAACGATACTGAAGTTAAAATAGATACTTTTTTTTGAGATGGAGTTTTTCGCTCTGTTGCCCAGGCTGGAGTACAGTGGCGCGATCTCAGCTCACTGCAACCTCTGCCTCCTGGGTTCAAGCAATTCTCCTGCCTCAGCCTCCTGAGTAGCTGGGATTGCCACCATGCCCAGCTAATTTTTGTATTTTTATTAGAGACGGGGTTTCACCATGCTGGTCAGGCTGGTCTTGAACTCCTGATCTTGTGATCTGCCCTCCTCAGCTTCCCAAGTGCTAGGATTACAGGTGTGAGCCACTGCGCCTGGCCAAAGATACTTCTTTAACTGTGTTTAACCCACGTGCTTGCCAAACCCATTTTCCCATGGAACCCTCTTCTCAAGTAAAACCTGTTTTCATCTCTCCAGATACTCCTGCTTATGGAATTCAGTTTGGGAAATGCTATTATTAATATTTAACACCCAGGCGAAAGGGTTACGTTGTCATTAAATGAAAGAATACATAGAGCCTGGCACATGGAATTTAAGAAAGGTTCGCTATTATTGTTACTATTATCCACAAATGGCATTGATTCCATTTTGTTTACGAATGGGGGAGGTGTTACTTATGAGTATGGAGACAAGGGATGGTTTCATTTTCTTCTTTTTTCATCCCTCTGTATTTTTTAATTTTCTAAAATGAACAAAATTATTTTATGAGAATTATTACATAAGCCTACATCATATATTTTTAAAGGCTTCCTTTCTGTGCTTCCTTCCTCTGTGCCCTGTACCCTTCTCATCTACCCGCTGCGTATATGCAGCAGCTCAGGGTTAAGTTCAATGAGGGGACCCTGTTCTAGCCGGGCCCGCCTGCCTGCCCTCTGGCCCACTGTCAGCACTCTGAGCTGCCAGGGAAAGGGCCAATCAGTTCCCAGGCAACTCCCTGGCTCCAATAAACAGACCCTCCCTTCTGCTACTGGAAGGCTTTTAACCATCTCACAGAGAGAGAGGAGACCACAAAAATCAGACACCATTCTGCTACCAGCCTGACACATGGCAAATCTTGATACCTGAGCTTTGCTCCCAGCTCTGTGGCTGCCTGGCTACATGGCTTCAGGCAAGTTTCTTCACCTCTCTGAGTCTCATCTGCACCATCAGTATCAGTATGACACTACCTCACAGAGCTCAGGGACCAAACGAGAGCCTGCATGAAGGTTTTGTGTATCCTGTAAGGGACTATCCCACTGGAAATTATTATACACCTCTGGAAATTATTATACACTTCAGCAGCAAGCACTGGCTTGGCCTCACCTTCCTGAGAACAGAGTACTTTCTCGTGTGTGTGTGTGTGTGTGTGTGTGTATGTGTGTGTGTGTGTGTGTTTTGGTGAGGAGAGAAGCAAGGAAGTAAAACATGGGAGACTGGGGCATGTGGAAACAGAATGGTATTTAATCAGCTTGGCATTTGCAGCTTTGCATCCATGATTGGGCCTGAGCCCACCAGTGCAGTCCCCATGGCTTGTTACCCATGATTTTTAATCCTTAGCACCGACGTCAGGATCTGGGTTTGAATCCCAGTTCCATCATCTGCCCTTACGGAATTAACTTCACCATTCCAAGCCTCTGTTTCCCCATCTGTGAGTGGGTTTAATCATGGGGTTATTGTGATGATTTCATAAGCTAATATAAAGCTTCATACCATTCAAGGCATGAAGGAAACTCTGCAAGTTATAACTACATCGATGTCATCACAGACTCACTGTAAATGTTTATTGAATTGAACTAGGAAATGACACCAGGAGGGGTGGCTCTCAGGATCACCCCTTCCTTCCCCAGTTCCAGCCCAAAGACAGTGGCCCTTACTCTCCGCTACTCATGCTTGGCACTGCCCCTACCACCACCATGCTCACCTACCTGCCTTGTACCCCACAGCCACCCGGCCCAAGCTGAAGAAGATGAAGAGCCAGACGGGACAGGTGGGTGAGAAGCAATCGCTGAAGTGTGAGGCAGCAGCTGGTAATCCCCAACCTTCCTACCGTTGGTTCAAGGACGGCAAAGAGCTCAACCGCAGCCGAGACATTCGCATCAAATATGGCAACGGCAGGTGAGCAATATCCAGCCTGCCTTTCGTCCAACCAGCTGCCCTCCCTCCTCTCGGTGGGGGGAGGTGCCTGAGCAGAGGGCAGGGCTGTGCCTCCAGTCTTACCATAGAACCAGTCCCAGACCCTCTCCATACTCCCCTTCCTTGCCACTCCCAGCCTTCTTTCTGCAGCTCGGGGACCCTCTGGTCATGGTGGCCCACGGTCTTGCAGAACACAGGCAAGAATTAAGCCATTAGCTTCTCTGGATAGTTGAAGGCAATTTGATTGTCACAGTCAGCTCTATCAGTAGAGTAAGTCCCTGCTCATCCCTAAAACTTCTTGAAAGACCTGCTGTAGCGTCAGAAAGCCCCATCGTTGGTGAAAGACCCTAACTCCAGAATGCCTCTGGGAGGTCACACGTGATGGGCTGGTTTCTCAGCTTAGCGAGCTGTCACTTGTCAGAGAGCTAGGTAAGGGGAAAGGGAGCAACACTTTGATTGGTGTGGGGAACTCTGTTCCTCAGTTTCCCCCTAAAACATGAGAATTGTCTTTAATCCTGAATCAGTGCTCCAGGGAAGCGAATCAGAGAAGTTTCCTGAGTCTCCAGGCTGTGAGAAATGGCCTGTCTTCCATTTGGGGTTAGTCAGGCAGGGGGCTTCTGGCACCAGAGAATCTGATCATCCAAGGCAGCCCACCACCTCTCTCCTGCCTCTCAAGGAGAAGCAAGGGGAAAAACCCCTGCCTGACAGCTAAGCAGGCATCTACCTGATGTCTGCTCTGTCGGCTCCAGGGACCTAGGCCTTCCCTCTCTGACTGAGGAGCTCCCAAGGTTTTTCTGCACCCCTCCCAGAGTAGCTTACAGCTGCTCCCTTACCGGCTGTCATTGTCCTCCTCACCACCTCACCACACACACAAAATGCAAATTAGGATGGTTTTAGAGCACACCAACCTACCCACAACAAAAAATGGTAGAAGGCCCAGGCTGGGCCTGCTGCTTGGGTTTGCTGTGGCCCTGCCTCTGGCCCTCAGACTCTGGAACCTGGAAAAGAGAATGAGGGAATCAGGGGACTGGGAGTTGTTTCTAGTTCTCTGATTCTCCTTGCAAGAGTGGGGAGCAGAAGCAGAACTGATCACTCTAGAAAATGATCCTGGCAGAAAACAGAATGTAATTAAGGAAGGGTTTGGCTTAGATCAAAGGTTTGTGGGTGAAAGAATGCCACTTCCTAAGGAACCTGCCATGACCAGCGGCAAGTCGGGAGTTCTGTATGTCCCTATTCTACAGCGTTGGCAAGAAGCTCAGGCTGCCCACCCAGCTCACCTTCTGAGACCACCCCACACCTTCTCACTGTCCTTCCAAGGCTGGCTCCAAGCTGGAGTGAATGAGCAGGCTTCTTGGAGCTGGGGCAGTTGGGTCCCATCTCCCTCCTATCCTTCTAGAAGATGGCTTCTCCCCTACTTCACTGCAGTGATGGAAGTCGGGAGAGCCCCCTTTCCCTCCTCATAGCTCCCAAACCTGTCCACAACCTGCCTATCCTCATGCCACCCTACCTAGTGGCCCACACTCACACTCACCCTCCCTCCTGCACATTCCCACACACAGAAACACACGCCTGCAGAGCCCTGGTACCACCAACTCACTCCTTTCTCTGGTAACTTCAGCTTTCTCTCCCTACCAACAAACCCACGCTCATGGCTTTTTTTCCTCAAATGCTCTTTCTCCACGCCGCTGCTCTCCTGGCCCTCCAGCGGTTGCCCATCTCACTTCCATCCTCCACCACCACAGGAAGTCACCAAAGGAGCTAGCCTTATGCCCACTGACTGCACACTCTCTCGTCCTCCACCCACTCTTAGCCCTGCTGGAATCCACCTTTCGAGTACATCCCCAACTTCTCGATGGCTGTGGTCCTGGAGAAACCCCAGTTATCTCCACACTCCCTGGCTCAGGCCTCCAGGCCTCTCAGCAGCCTCGGCATGGGAACACCTGCTCCTCCTGGTCCTGCTGTGAGTCTGGACACTGTCTCTTAGTTACCGTCAATGCTGGAACTTTCCTAAGCTTTGGGCCTCACTCTGCTTTTCTCCCTTTCCACCTGTGGGTGATTTCACCTTCTGTTGCTTTAAGAATCTGAGACCCCAAGTCTCTGTCTCCAGCCATGATGGCTTTTTCACCTGAGTTCCAGACCCGTGCTGCTAGGGAGACACTAGGTGCCACACCTGAGATGCTCCACAGACATTTCCGATTCTGAATGCCCCATCTGGCCTCTCCCCTACCCACTCTAGACCTTTGTCTCCTTCCTGTGTTTTCCTCTCCCCTATAGCTCAACCAGACTCCCTGCTGCTCAACCCCTGACCCCGTGTCGTCTGCACAGGGGGTCACTCCTCTTTCCCTGCCTGCACATTTCTTATCTGGTCTCCCTGCCTCTAGCCTCCTTTCCTCCTCTGCCCCACTCTTGGCCACTCCCCACCTTTTCTGAACCACAGGCCCCTTTGAGAATTCACTTCTGAATCTAACGTATCTGTATGGAGTATCAACTATGTGCCAGGCACCTTGCTAGAGGCTCAGGATATGTCAGTGAATAAAACAGACATGGTCCTTACTTTCATGAGTCTCTAATCTAGCTTCTACTAGAGAATCTGGTAGAAGCCTCATCCTTTTCTTCAAGAAAAAAGTGTGGCTTATGTACCCAGTTTGCTTGTAATTCTAGAGGTCCACAGTCACTGACCCCTGTGCCTGATGGGAAATGATCTTTCTAACATGAACATCTATTCAATCATCCATTCAAGACAGAGCTTGAGAGCCTACTGCGTGCCAGGTACAGCCTTGGGGCTCTTCTGACTTCTATTCCTGGCCTACAAGTAACTGCCCTGCTGTTTCCTGAACTGCTACACTCCCAGCTGCTGGTCTTTCCTTTCATGGCCCTGGACTTGGGCCCAGGCTGTTCCCTATGCCGGCAGCTCTCCTCCCCTCTCTTGTCCCTGGCAAGGCTCTCCAAAGCCCAGCTTAAATGTCATATCTCTGGGACACCTTCCTCAGCCCTCCGGGCAGCTCTCATTGTCTCCTCCCATGGTGCCTTAGACGTTGCTTCATTGCTTTCTGGAGGGATCTCTCTCTCCTTCCAACATGAGAGAGCCTCAAAGCCTGGAGCCCTGTACCCAGACACCCCCTTCTTCCCTATAGGGCCTGGCAGAGAGCTCTGCACTGAGGGCTGAATTGATGAGAATCTGGCAGGGGTAGCAGTGCACTTCTCCTGGGTTAGAGTCCCACTAGAATTGGGCAGCAGGCCCTTCGGATGGTCTTAGCCTTCTGAACCTGTTACTATCCTGGTTAAGCCTCAGTTTCATCTGACAAATGAGTTACCCAGTCCAGAAACAGGGCCTGGTCTTCTCCTGGGTATTATGGACCCCTAAGAGTCTAAAATGTGCCCCCTGCCCCATTTCCTGCATCCAGAAACTTCCTTGATCTCCCTGTCCTGCCCTGGGCTCTCAGCAGTGAGTTGTGAGGGCTGGAGGAGTAGGCCATGATAGGGAACCTCTGACTTCCTGCAACCAAGGTGCCCTAGGAGTGACTTAGTGAGAACTGCCACCTGCACACACTACCCATTCTACACTACACACCTCACCTAGTAGAGGGGCCAGGGCAGCAGCAGGAGTCTGCTTTCTGACAAAATGTTCTCTGTCCTGTCTGCCCACACAGCAGCTGGCTCCCCTGCCTCCTGGCACTCGCCCTGCCCAGGTCACACTGTGTCAGGGCATCTCTGATGGCCTGTAGAGACGCCCTCCTCAGTGGGTGCTGTCTGTCTCTGTGCCCACTGCACTGAGACATCTCACCCAAGCCTTCCTGTGCCAGGAGAAAACTCCCCCCTCAAGTCCTGGGCATGGGGCCTTCCTCTGCAGAGCCGCATGTTCCCTTGTTTATGAGGGGCAGGCTGGAACAGGCCCCTTGAGCAGGCAGGGGCGGTGGGGAGGCGCTGAGGAAAATGTGGAGGACATAGCTGCCCAGATCTCGTCCCTGCCAGCAGAGAACCAGCTGGGGAGGTGGGGGGGCGTGGTCACCATCTGGGGCAAACCTGAGTCAGCGTGTGATGGGGCAGCAGGAGCAGAGCACAGCACCCAGCCTGCCTCTGAATCCTCAGACTTCCGCCTGGAGCTGGGAGTGAGGAGGGAGAAGGTGGTGACTCCAGCTCCTGCAGGGCCTGAGAAACCCACAGAGCCCCACCCTTCAGCCCTGACCCAGAGCCGCATGTGCATCTCCAGGGCCTGCTTCAGTGAAACCATCAGACGGCTGCTAAACCAGGACACCTGCAGCAAGCCTCAGGGTCATTGTCTCTGTCCCCCACCTCTTTATTGTTCCTCAGAGGGAATGGGTTCTCCCGGAGCCCTGGCCTCCCTTCTACAACCTGCCTATCCTCATCCCACCCTACCTGGTGCCACATGCCTGCATGTGGGGAGTCCTTCCTTAAAATTCTGTCACGTCCTGCTACATATGATGCTGTGTAAGGGAAGCACCTCGGAATTCCATAGTGGGTGACAAGGAGAATCTGGCTCTGAGTCCCTTGTGCATTAACACCCTGACCCCTGGACCCTCAGGCGATACCCCTTCCCTGCTAATCTGGTCAGTGCACTGGGAAGTGAGAGAAGCCATACCCTGGGGAAGCTGGAGTTTGTGGCATCTAATTTGGCTGAAGCAGGGAAAGAGATGCTGTCTTAGTCAGAGGGGCCTCCAGGGTTCTGTTTAATGAAGGGAAAAAACTGTAATTGACAGAAGAGGGTTGTGGGCCGGCACCAGGCCAAAGAGACAGAGACCAGCTTGAGCCAGGAAGGGTATGGTATAGTTAAGCAGCTGTCACCATAGCTTCAGCAAGGACATCGCCACTCAATAGGGTCTGTAGACAAGACAACCTTGTAGCACCCTTGTTTGGAGGATCTAGGGTTAAGGATGCCTGGGAACAGGCTCCCCTCGGAGGTGGAGACAGCCCAGGTAGGGATCAGGGGCCACTTTGCATCTCCTTGACCCTGGCCCAGCCTCTCTGCTCACCTCCCCTCAGCCTCCTTACCCCATCAGCTCCATAGCTCAGCTTTACACCCCCTAGGCTCAGGGCAATGACACCTCTACTGCCCTCCCTCATATTCCCCCACCTCTCCAACCCACTACACATAGTCTGGAAATGTGGCTTTTAATTTAGCACTAAAAAGAGGAGGAGATCATACCACATACAGAAATAACCATGTTACTTCTTGCTTCCTCCTGGGGGCCAGGCTGGAGTCCCAGGTTTTATCCAGAGCTCATGCTGGCCTCTGGAGGCAGAGGGAGGGGTAACGGCTGTGAACAGACCCTTGCAGAGCCTAAGCACCCTGGGATAGGTGCAAGGAAACTCTGAGGTAGAAGGAGAGGTTTAGCTGGGGCTTCAGAAAGAAGAGGGGGACCAGAGCCAGGTGCCCTAGAGTCACAGCACTGGGGGGATCCGCCCAGGCCTGGCCACACAGTTCTTAGCATGCAAGGACTAGGTGCAAAGCTTCAGGGCTAGCCCCAGCTTCGAGCTGCCAGAGATAGCCCATGTCCTCATGAACTGCGGCTCCTGGCATACCTCTGCCTTTGCCTTGCCGAGTGCCCTTGGGCAAATCAGGAAGTTCCTCTAGGACTCAGTTTTCCCTTCTGTAAGAAGAGAACACTCAGGTTGACCCTGAAGATCAAGTTCAGGATCTTTTTGTTCCCCAAGGTATACAAGCTCCTGGCACACAGAAGGTACTCAGTAAACATTTGCTGAATGAATGAATGAAACAAAAACCCCTTGGAGAAGGCGCAGAGTGCCCCTTAGTGGCAGGGCTGATTTTGAGAAAAAGGGAGAGCCCCAGGTTTGCAGGGGTCTGGGCACCATTGCCATGGGAATCTGTCAGGACAGCTGCCCTCCCGGGTATCTGGGAACAGGCCTTGCATACCGAGAATGACAGGCTGCCACTTCCCAGGGGAGGTGGAGGCAGCTGGGAATGAGGGAGGTGGCCATGTGACTTCCTACGGGGGGCCTGGCTTTACCCCCACAGAAGAATGTTACAACCATGGTCCAGCCCTAGAAAAGCGGATGTGAGGGATTATAGATTTAGGATCTGTGAGCAGCCCCTAGTCCTGCCCTGTGTTGTCCGGAGGGCTCAGGGCTCCCTGCAGCTGCCAGGACTCCCTGCTCCACCTGGACTCCAGAAATGGCTGGGTGGAGGGAATCTCCTTCCCATCTAAGCTGCAGGGCCATTGTGGCTCTGTGGAGAGGCGACCGCTGGGTGACCGCTGGTGAGCCACAGCCGGCCCTGGCTCATGCCTCTCCCCCTCTTATCCCCTCCCTAACCAGAAAGAACTCACGACTACAGTTCAACAAGGTGAAGGTGGAGGACGCTGGGGAGTATGTCTGCGAGGCCGAGAACATCCTGGGGAAGGACACCGTCCGGGGCCGGCTTTACGTCAACAGCGGTAGGTGGGCCCCGACAGAGGGAAGGGTCCTCGAAGGATTTGGCAGGGCAGGCCAGTGGCCCCCCAGCCCTCGGGCCCTGCACGTGATCCCTCTCACACTCAACTCCCCTCCCTCCTGCTGGTGCCATATCAAGCCCTAGATCTCAGCCGATTCAGAGAAATGCAGTGGAAGCATAAATGTTTAGCTTTGTTATCTGGGCCTGGAAGAGCCGCCAGCTCTCATTTTAAATATTCTGAAAACCAAATATTTTGAAATCAAGAGGTGGGGATGGGGGGAAGGATATTTTTAGAAGGCAATTATAGGAGGCTGGGCTGCCAGGAGCGGGGCTGCAGAGAGAGGCAGGCCCAGGGTGTGTGCAAGCTGACTGCCTGTTGCCTGATGCTTTGCTTGGCCCCTGAGCACTGGCAGCCTTCTCCACTGGGCCACGGTGGGCAGCCTGGATGCCTGGGGCCCCTGGTGGCAGCCTCTGTTCAGGGAGGACAAATTCCTCCCCCACAGGCCACCCCCCATTCCTTCGAGTCTTGCAAGGTCAGGACCTCACAGCACCTCTTACCTTCTCGTGTCTACGTGGCAGGCCCAGCCTCAGGGTAGAGGCTGCCTTCCTGCTGTCCTGCCTGTCACAGAATCTAATCCTGTATCTGTCATTACCTGCCTCTATTTCTACCAGACAGCCTTCCAATATGCCCTTAACCCAGCATGGTCCAAAAGATAACATGGAGTACCCTGTGCCCCATGGCCCTCAGACAAAAACCTAGTTCAGACCCAGACTGTCCTGTACTGATGAGGGACACCCCATCCTCCCAGCCCCTTGGGCTTTTTGGTCTCCCTTGCCACTGTGTCTAATAAGTCTGAGTCTCCATGTCCTTGCTAGTCTTCTTTCTGGATCTTTCTCATGTCTGCCTCTTCTGCTCCTCTAACTATCCCTCAAGGGTAACACTGGCTCAGGCTTCATCCCTAGTCACCTGAACCAGAGCAGCAGCCTCCTAAGGTGCTTTTATCCTGTCATGTTCCCCACCCCACAGAACCACAGAACAGGGGCTTTGTTCTCACCACCCTGGCCTAAATGATCTTCCCAACCTGACTTCCATCAGTCCCCTGTCCATTCCATTCTTACTCCTGCTCCTATGCCATCTCTCCCAAGCAGCCTTCCTCCTGGACCATCCCAACCCACTACAATGTCTCTCCCAGCTAGGGCTCCTCTCCTGGGCCACTCCTTGGCCAACCATGGTCTGATGGCCTTTCTTGAATTCTAGCCTTTCATTAGCCTTCAACTCTCATGCTGTTGCTGAACTTTCTCTGTGGACGTGGCCACCCCAGTGAATCTGTGAGCCAGGAATGGGAGAACAGGGAGGACGCTTTCTCCTGGAAGTTACAATGATAGTATTTGTTGAGCCGACCTCCACATTATCCCATGAACCCATACTCAAAGCCAGGATATATTTCATAAATAATGAGAAGCTCAGAGAGGTTAAATATTTCACCAGGAGTCAAACACCTAGTTAATAATAGAGCTGTACCATGTAAAAGTAGTTGGCAAACACTTAGCCTTTGAGCTCCATGGGGCTATGTCTAGTCTGTCTACCACCCTAGCCTCAGGGCCTAGCATGACACCTGGCTCACAGTGGGTGCCTGGTAGATCTTACATAAGAGAACTTCTAACCTGCTCCGAGGTCTTTACTGCCTCCTCCATGGTGCAGCCTGGACATGATAGCAGTGGGGTGTCTGAGCTCCGACTTCTCTCAGCCTATCCCAAGTTTGGGGAAGTGGGCTGATCTGGAGTCTAGCACTTGCCACCTCTGAGACATTCTCAGATCCACTTTGGATTTGGGGCTTCCTGTTTTATTAGTCAAGACTTTCTTGATTAGAATTAACTTAAACCTATCTTAAGGGATTTGCTTATAAAACTGGTAAGTTCAGAGGTGGAACTGGCTCCAGGCATGACAGAATCTAAGAACTCAGAGGAAAGGTCCAAGAACTCACAGGATGGGTCAAGATAGTTTCTCTCACTATGTGTTGGCTTCATTCTTTCCTACTATAAAATGGGCCTCTCTGTGTTTAGATTCTGATTGACCCTGCCAGGTCATGTGGCCCACGCGACCAGTTGCTGTGCTGGGAGGGTGGGGACCATCTTTGCCTGGCCTGTCTGTGTGTGCACAGGGGCTACTGAGAGGCAGAGCACTGTGAGTGACAGCCTGGCCAGAACTCCACAGAAAAGCACTTCCGTAGAGGGGTGCTGTTAGCAGAGGAAGCAGGAGCAGCTACCATGCAGAAAAGCACAGGAGTGCCCTCTCTCTTGCACAGGGCTTGGAGCCTGTGGCCAGAAGTGGTGAGACCCCTCAGATAAGCCACAGTCCTGTCCCATGCATGGATTCCTGTCAGGCCTCAGCAGGCTGTGCTCTGATCAGTTTAGGGACCAGACAGTGCAGGCTTTGGGCTGAGCACTAAGGGCATATCTGGAATCCCAGCTGCTCACAGCCTTCTTGCCTCTTGATCCTCCAGGGGAGTGGCAGGGCAGAGCAGGGGAAAGAATGTGGAGATCTGGTGTCATCCAGGCTCTATGTCATGCAGCCCTGAGTACGTCACTTCACCTATCCCAGTCCTCAATTTTCCCGTTGTGGGGCTAAACTAGATGATCTTTAAGCCCCTGTCCCGCTAAAATTCTGGGATTCTGAGTTTGATATTGAGGCTGACATCCTGTGCACCTAACCAGTACATGCACACACACATACACACACGCGCGCGCGTGCGCGCCACACCACACCACTTCTGCTGCCTCTTGCAGTCCATGGCAGGCAAGAGCCTACCCTTGATGTTGAGAGGTGAACAGAGCCACTGCTGGGGACCAGGAGGCCCCTGCTATGGATGTTCTCCCAGGCAGAGATGCTGAAGCTCCTTGTTTATCCACAGAACCTATGAGACCTGCAGCAACCACACTCTGTGGTCTGCCCGCTCTGATTCATCCCAAGGTGGATTGGTTTGGCCCACCCAGGCCGAAGGGAAACCAGAGCTATAGGGATGGGGCGGCCAGAAGAGGGCACGGGAGGCCATCGGGTCATCGCTTCGGCTCTTGGGTGGCTACTGCTCTGTTTGGGTGGAGCCCAGGGATCCTTCCTCAGATCAGAGTAGGCCTTCCTTGTAGTCAGAGCTCTGCCAGCTCTCAAGAGGTCCCCTCCTTCCTGAGCCGCTGGGCAGGAGGAGGAGTCGGCAGGAAGTTTGTGGCACTAACACAACAGTCAGCTTGGTCCAACCCACTTCTGAGCTAGAGAAACAGCTGCCTCATCTCAGGTGAAAGGCAGCTTGGGAACGTCCTGAGGTGGCTATACCAGCCTCTGATGTCAGGCTTTGCCCAGAGGACGGGCAGGTTTGACCCGGGGTGTTATAGGACCATGGAAGCCGTGGAGAGGCCTCTGGGCCAGTCCCTCACCTGGAGTCTTGAAAAGGCTGGCTGTTTAAAAACACACACACACGCACAGATGCACACTCATGTCAGTCACGCATTCAGCAAGTGCTTATTCAACAAGATCTTGCTCCAAGCTCTGAGGAGTCACAGTCTTGGCCTCAAAGGAAGTCCCTCAGATGGCAGGAAACTAAAACCTGAAAAGTCTATCTTTTCTAACAAACTCAGAGGAAGGTAGGCAATTTACCAAAGGGAAAGGGGCCTCGATGGATGAAGAGGCACTCGATCCGAGTCTCGAAAGACAGGCAGAAGTTGTCTCCATGAGCAAAGGTGATAAGCAGCCGCAGTGTGGACAGCAGGGGACACATCTCCACCGCAGCAGCTCCTGCCCTGCCGCTCTCACTCTGCAGGGGCCCTGATAAATTCACACCAAGACACTAACAGTTTATCAAAACTTCCTGGACTTACTCCTTCCAGGCACTTTTTAAATTAATTTTTTGAGCTATAACTTATATACCATAAAATTAACCATTTTAAAATACACAATTCAGTGCTTTTTAGTATATTCACAAAGTAATATAACCATCACCACTAATTTCAGAATGTTTTTGTCACCCCACGCCCTCTAGCAGCCATTCCCATTTCTCCCTCTCTCCAGCTGTGGCAACCACTAATTCTGGACATTTCATATAAATAGAGTCATACGATATGTGGCCTTTTGTGACTGTCTTCTTATACTTAACATAATGTTTTCAAGGCTCATCTATGCTGTAGTATGCATCCATACTCCATTCCTTTTTATGGTTAAATACATTTCACTGTATAGACATGCCACATTTTATTTATCCACTCAGAAGCTTGGATTCTTGAGTCATTTGGATTTTTCCGCATTTTGGCTGTTATGAATAATGCTTCTGTGGATATTTGGGCACAAGTTTTTGTGTGAGCATAGGTTTTCAATCTCTTGGGGATACAGCTAGGAGTGGAATTTCTGGAGCACATCATGACTATGTTTCATTTTTTAAGGAACTCCCAGACTGTTTTCCAAAGCAGCTACACTATTTTACATTCCCACCAGCAATACATAAGGGTTCTAATTTCTCCACATCCTCGCCACCACATGTTATCACCCATCTTTTCGATTCTGGCCATCCTAGTGAAAGTGGTATCTCAGAGCGTGTGTGTGTGTGTGTGTGTGTATTTTAGAGAGATGGGGTCTTGCTACATTGCCCAGGCTGGTCTTGAACTCCTGGTCTCAAGTGATCTTCCTGCCTTGGTCTCCCAAAAGTACTAGGATTACAGACATGAGCCAGCCATGAGCTTGGCCTCATTGCAGATTTGATTTTCATTCCCCTAATGTCCTTTCCAGAATATTTGCATTTAATAGGAGACAGTGCTTTAATCTACCAAAAAGATATCATCACCCTCCAAGAATACCAGACTAGTCCCTGGGATGGTAGCAGAGGGCACTTTTTCCCCCAAAGAATAAGATATTTATTTTCTCATTCATTCATTCAGTAAATATTCGTTAAACACCTGTTATGTGCCAGGCACCATTCTAGACATTGGAGTTCAGGGCAAACATGTCAGACATGGCTCCTGTCCTAATGGAGCTAAAATTCTAGTGAAGGAGCTAAGCATTAAACAGCAAACAGTTGGTGGGGCGCGGTGGCACATGACTGTAATCCCAGCACTTTGGGAGGCTGAGGCAGGTGGATCATGAGGTCAGGAGTTTGAGACCAGCCTGGCCAACATGGTGAAACCCCATTTCTACTAAAAAATACAAACATTAGCTAGGTGTGGTGGCGTGCACCTAAAATCCCAGCCACTTGGGAGGCTGAGACAGGAGAATTGCTTGAACCCGGGAGGCAGAGGTTGCAGTGAACCAAGATCATGCCACTGCATTCCAGCCTGGGTGACAGAGCAAGACTCTGTCTCAGGAAAAAAAAGCAACAACCAGCAAATGGTTGCATACCTGGTCATGTAATTATGTTAGAATAACCATAAGTAGAAGTATATGAAGCTAAGAGAGGGAATAAGGGAGAAGCCTGACCAGCTTAAGAAGTCAGGAGACTCCTCCCTGAGACACCGATATTTTGAACATCCTGGGCAGGAGAGCACCTGCTTATTAGAGAAGCAGAGCTATGACCAGTATAGTCTGAACATACTGGAGGAGAGGGACAGGAGATGAAGTAGGAGAGGTGGTCAAACCCAGATTAGACCTGGGGAGAAGTTGGGGGCTTTATTCTGAGTGCAAATGGAAGCCATTGGAGAGCTTTGATGATAGTAAAGATTTATTCGATTGGCGTATTTTAAAGACCACTGTGGCTGCTGCAAAGTAAAAGAGATGAAGGCAAGAGTGAAGGCAGAAAGACCAGAGAGGAAGCTATTATGGTTATGAAAGAAAGAGACAACAGTGGCCTGAACTAGGGGAGGAGATGCGGGACATGGATGGAGACAGTGTATACGGATACACGGACGAGGGGGTGCAGATGCATTGCCTCGGGAGCCCACATGTGCTAGAACAGTGTGACTACACCGCAGTGTGAGTGCACCTCTTCCATGTGGAAATCTCCCTAGAGAGTGGCTTCCCCACTGGCAGAGTTGGGCCATAGTGTCTTGGGAAGACCCTGCCATTACAGAGGAGTGGCCTTTCTGAGGTGGAAACTCCTGTGGTCACTCTTTCCCCCACACCCCCTGTGACTGGCTCCCTGACTATCCTCCCTTTTTACCTTCCTGGGGCCCCAGCCTAGTCCCCATGACAACATGGTGCTGGCAGCCTGCGCTCAATGCACATGACTGGGGAGGCCCCGTCTTTCTTTAGGAGTTGTCCTTGGTCTCTGAAGGCCTCGATGAGCACAGACATATGTGTGAGAAGCCCAAGTGTGCAACTGTGGCCCCAGCCACCCCGGCATCCTCCCCGCTGTCCACTGCTCACTTGGCTGGAGTGAAACAATGGGCACAGCAATGGGCAGTATATGCCACTCACACTGCAGAGGACACCAGGCTGGGCCTGACAGATCCAGGCTGAGATTTCTCTGGCTGAGCCAAGGCCCACAGGAGATCCCAGGCCTGTGGTCCTCACTGTGCTTGCGTTCATCTGCTTATGTCAAGCCTGGGTGCTGATGAGGAGGATGCACAGCCAGAGGTTAGGAGCCCTGAGGCTCTGTTGCAACACACACTGCACTCTGGCCAGACACTTCGCTGCCTTCTCTCTTCGTTCCTCCCGTGCAATGTAAATGAAGGGCAGGACAACCTCAAGGGTTCTCCCAGCAAGGGAGTTTTACAACTGGCAGGCGAGGTCACCTCAGCTGTTTCTCTTCTCTGTCCCTTTCTTAGTTCCCTGGGTCTCACTGACCCAAAAGTGGGGCAGAGATCAGCAGGAGGTCTCCAGTCCCAGCCAGCATGTGGATTCCAGCTGGGTCTAGGGTTGAGCCAAGGAGGGAGACCTCAGCAGGGGTGGGGCTCCGGGATGCCAGCTCAGTAGCAGGCATGATGTGGAGGGGACGGTGAAGCCGACCCTGCCCGCTGGATTTTATCAGTGTGCTCCTCAGACATATACAGATGCAGAGCTGTGTATACACTCCCAGCCCCCCGTGCTCCATCCGTCTCCCGACATGTCTAAACACTGAGGATGCTGAGTGCCTGCCCTCCTCCTCCTCCTCCTCCTCCTCCTCTTCCTCCTCCTCCTCCTCCTCCTCCTCTCACTTCCACCCCCATTACTGTGGGGAGTGAGAGAGACCCGGTACCCCTGAGGAGACAGGGCCAGCCAGAGTAACTCGGGCCACCTCATTCAGGAGGCCACTGCTGGGCTAGGTGGAAACCAGAGGCCCTCAGAGGCCCTGGGAGCTGAGAGGAGCAGGACCTGCTTCTGGCTGTCCAATCTGGATTGGACATTATCTAAAACTGATGTTTGGGGCAAGAATATTCACTTGAAGCCAGCTTTCTGGATGCCATTCCCTGATGAGGAGCAGAGCTTCAGTTATATTCATTTCTCAAATGAGTCCAGTCAATCAGACGTGCAGTCTTAAAGCCCAGCATTAGTCTCCCTGTTTCACATCCCAGCTGCCCCCATCCCTTTCCCCAGCCCTGTCTCCTCAACAACCTGAAACCCATGATTTATGACCAGGGCTCTCCAGGGTCTGGAGCCTCCCTTCAGGGGACTCTGATGAGGTAGGGGAGGAGGGGACTGTCTGGGGTGGGGAGATGTGGAGAAGACCCCAGATGCTTATAGAAATGGGGCATGGTAGCCTTTGAAGCATTCCTGGGAGGTTTGGAGCCAGCTCAGCCCTTGGTAAAAGGGGGAAGAGAGTAGAAGCTAGGGTTTCCCCTACCCCCAACACCTCTCCAGATCTTAGAAAATGACAGTGTCCTGAAGGTGCCATCCCCTGCAGGCCCAGCTCCCTTCCAGCCACTCCATGGTCCACCATGAGAGCCCAAGCCTTGCAGGCAGGTGTAGGTGTCTTCCCTGCACCTGCCCTGGGTTTGTTCCCCACATGAGACATCAGAATCTCAAACCACCTGCAAGAGAGCCCCCAGAAAGCCAGGCAGGGAAGGGGAGAGGTGGGCCCTTATTCAGCAGAGGAAGGAGTACCTGCTATTTTCTCATCCCGTGCCCCGCCCCCCAACAAAAGAATGACAATCTTTCTGGCCTTTGGAAGTTCACCTAGAGCTTAGGTGCAGGGTTGCAGTGGGCAGATGGGCAGAGCTCATGGTGGCCTCTCCTCTGCCTTATTAATGACTAGAAGGGACCACCCCAGTCATTCCTGCAGCCTCTGGTCATGTCCAGTTTTGAGATGGGGCATGAGGGAGATGATACCTGGGGTATCATGAGATGGTCTCAGTGGGTCACTGGCACATGTCTCTCATACCCTCAGTGAGCACCACCCTGGCATCCTGGTCGGGGCACGCCCGGAAGTGCAACGAGACAGCCAAGTCCTATTGTGTCAATGGAGGTGTCTGCTACTACATCGAGGGCATCAACCAGATCTCCTGCAAGTAAGTGACCAGTAGGGGTGGGCATGGGGGCAAGAGCAGGGTAGGAGATGCTGGGTCAGAAGTGGGGGGCTCTAGGAAAAGCGGGTTCCAAGCCACTGACAAGGGTTCCCCAAGGGGTGTAGACAGGATGCTTTGTCCTACTTCCTAGCCCTTTCCTGGAATGTAAGGAGATATAAGCTCTAAGGGGCACAGGGGCTTGTACAGTCCCCATTTCCCAGGCCCCTACCCACCCCATCTCCTGATGTCTACCCTTTCACCAACACCCTTTAGGGAGATGGTGAATGTCTATGCCCTAGGCACTGGGCGCTGGGTTCTCTCTCTCTCTCTCTCTCTTACTCTCCCTCTCTCTCTCTCTCCCTCCCCTGGTCTCCCTTTCTCCCGCTCTTTTCCTCCCCATCTCTTAGCAACTCTCCAAACTTTGTTCTTAATGAACATGTCCCAGGCTGCATTTTTCCCAATAACAAGGAGCCTGGCACAGCCAGAGTGCAGATCCCAGAGCCCTCTGCTCCTGCAGTCTTGAGAGAAGAGGGGTCTGCCCAGAACCCAGTATTGACCTCAGGATCTGACTGCCCTTCTGCCCTACAGGACCCCATTGTACAAAGATGCCCTGGGTGCTGCCTGTGCCCCTTCAGCCCTAGCCCCCTCTCCATGGGATGAGGGGACACCAGCAAGGACACCACTCTGAGTATGGCCCAATGGTGGAGGTCAGGGTGGAGGAGAGGCTCAGGCAGGGGCCTCTCTGCCTCCCCAGGGGCTAGAGCCTGCTCAGCAGCCAGGCAGGGTGGCCCCAGCAGGAACTCCAAGGAGCTCGGAACCACCCACTCCCCATAGCAAACAGGGCAGGTGGGAGAGAGGCTGTCAGGGAGGCCTTGTTCAGGCCCAGCCAGATCTTCTGGGCAGCTGGGCCTCCAGTGCCTGCTGGACAGATTCTCTGGTGAGTGTGTGAGGAGGGGAGGGGAGCTTGGTGAGGGCAGCACAGGCTCCCGACAGATCTAGGGGAAGAGTGGGGGGCAGGGCTAGTTAATAACATCAGTGTTTCAAAGCAGCCCAAGCCTAGAGCCCTGGCAAAGTGCTAAAGCTGCCCCATTCCCATGGCATCTGGGCAAAGGCCACCAAACGTCGGTGGAGATTCAGAGAGAGATGTTTGACCTTCCCCCAGACCAGGTCAGACTCAGCACTTCTCAGCTCCCCTGCCTCTGATCTCCCACTCCAGATCCGCAGCCCCCTTCCTGGACACAGCCTTGCCCAGGAATGTTAGCCTGGTGAGGAGGCCAGGACTTTTAAAGACCCCTCCACCTAACAACATGGTAACAAGGGGCCACGCCTCCTTTCTGCTCACCTCAGTGCTGGGTGACCGGCCTGCACTGCCAGGCAGAACCATGACTCTTGCCCCCATTGGCCTCTTCTCTGGCCCCAACTGCACCTGCTGCCATCTCTTTCCCACCCTTCCCAATTCCAAATCTTAGGGGAGAGTCCCAATAGCAACAACAGGCCCTCTAGGGAAGTTCTCAACCCACACTCAGCCCCTCATCCTTCCCCACCTTCTGCCTCTAGGAGGCTGCCATGTTAGTGTGACAGACCCTAGGGAACATTCTAGCCTTGAAACTTGAGTTCTTTGGAACAGATCTACTAGAAACTCACAAGGGTCCCGGCATACCTCACAGGAATGGCCCAGCCCTGCATCCCCCTTTCCTTGTCTCCTGCACCCTCCTCCTCCCCATGACATATATACCAGCTCTCTCCTCTTCCCGAGCCCCTTGGACCCCTTAATCTTGAAGGGATCCAGCACTGTCACTGAATTCAGCCCCCATCCAGGCAGGGAAGCTTCTGGCCCCTTAGGCCAGGTGCCAGGGCTGAGGAGGGCCATGGGGGCCAGGGCTCCAGTACTAGAGTTTGGTGTGAGCAAGGGAGTGGTGAGATACATGGGCTCCAGGAGGGCCCTGCCAGCAAAGTTGCACCCCTAGGGCCCCTGAGTCCTGCCCAGCTAAATGAGAGGAGCAGAGGCAGGAGCCTGAGCCTTGTGAAGATGGTGCCCTGTTCCTCTCCCCACCAGGGCAACTGGGCTGCACTGCTTAGACCTGGGTACCCAGAGCCACCACTTCCCCATCTCAGCTACCCCTGGTTCCAGCTGAGGTTCCTGGAACCAACTTCCCAGACTCCCTTTGTCAGCCCTTGGGGGAGAGGGGCATCCGTCAGAATGGCAGGTCCTCAGAGCTGTGCTGGAGAAGGGCAAGGGGGTGGGGGGCAGGGCAGAGCCCAGAGGCCATTCTGGGGGTGGACGAGCTGGGAGGGAAGGGGGCAGGCCTCTTGGGGTTCCTGATGACACCTGAATGGAATAAAAAGGAAAGAACTTAGGAAACGGAACTCACGTCTTACCATTTGTGCTGTTTGTTTACTTTTTATTTTGATTTTTTTGCATTTCCGCTTAGCTTGGATAATGAAACTACACTGGTCAGTTTCATTCCAGTTTCTATAAAAATCAGTTTTCCTTCCTGGTTTTCTTACACTTGTTGTTGTGTATTGGTTCAGAGCCCTGCAGGGAGTGTTGGAAAGCAGGCACACTCCGTCCCTCCTGTTTTTCTGGAATTCAGTGCCAAAAGAAACAGTGTCACTGATACTGAATTTTGTTTTAAAAAAGACAACGTAGAGGGATTTGAAAATGGGAGTCCAAATCAAGGTGACTGTCCCCTGTCTGGGTCAGACAGGGGCCTCTGCACTCCCTCTTGCTGCTTTCTCCTCTTCTCTCCGTGTGTTTGTAGAGCACGGTTGGTGCGTGACTCTTGGGGACTGGTTCAGGGGATGATGACAGAACAAGACTCTTTCCAGCCCTGTGCACATACCAGTGGCATGCCTCCCCTTCCCATCAGCTCATCCCCCTCATCCCTCTTCCCCTACCCGACCCATGTCCAGGTGATTCCCCATCCCACCCCCATCTGCCTGCTCACCCTCACCACATCTTCACCCCCTCATGAACTCAGAGGCCCTTCACTCCCTCCAGTGCCAGGGGCACACCGTCATCCTTCATCCACCCCCTCCTCCGGGTGAGGGCAGCACACATGGCATTATCCCCAGGCTACTAAAAGGAGAAACTGAGGCCCGGGAGGTGGGGTGGGGAAAGGGAAGGCAGAGGTCCTGACCTCTCTGTCACCCCAGATGCAGCCCATGGGCTCTCCTCTCTGCCCCTCTCTTACCCTGCTCTTCTCCAGCCCTGGGGACAGACCTTCCCAGAGTCATAGCCAATGACCCGGTGGGAAAGGCTGGGAAGGCTGTTACCTGCTGCTCCTTCTAATCTGTCCACTGTGCCCCTGAAAATCGGAGGATCAATCCCAGTTTCAGTGGAAATCACCAACCACCACCCAGCCCCCAATGCTTAGTTTAGACTCCCATACTGGTTGATAGGCTAATGTACCCCATACTCTCTTACCCTGGTATTCGGTGCAGGTTAGAGAGACTATAGGCCCAACTCACCCCCAAAGCCTTCTCTAGGGAAGCCCCAGCCTCCTGATTGTGACTCATCCTCAGCAAACAGGACTAAGGAGAGAAATAGGAGTGTCCAGGAGGTCCCTGAAGGAGCCAGTGCCCCAAAGAACGATCAGTAGTTCGTTCAGCCTTCCACCACCCCCGACTGTGCTTGTCCCCAGTGCCTTTTGTTTTGTTCAGCCAGTGGCGAGCACATTTTCTCAAGGAAGAAAGGTTAGGACCATAATGTTGTGCGACTCGGCGGCCATGAAAGATGTCAGGATATAGTCAGGGTAGTCCAGGCTGGGTGTGAGATAAGGGCCACAGGGACGTATGGAGTTCTCATTGGTCTCCAAGGGTCTTGGGGCAGCAAGCCCGCTTATCAGCAATGGAAATACATTTCCTCTTGCCCTTTCTGCTCCTGTACTCCCCCATTCTCTCTCTGTCTGTCATACACACACACACACACACACACACACACACACACTCACACACACACATTCATATACATACACAGGTTTCCCAGCCTCCAAGAGCTGGGCTGATCTCAGACATTAGACACACATGCATCTGTCTCTTTCTTGTTCCTTTGTGGAATCCAAGAGTCATTTTGGCAACTTCCTGGGTCTTTGGTAATCCTCCACTCCCAAAGGCACTTATGTTTGAAAATCACTTCTCCCCCTCTAGTCCCCATCACAAGTGGACATCAGTTTCCAAGAGCTGAGGAAGAAGAGCTGAGCCTGGCTGGAGCTGGTCTGGTTGGGAAGCCTTAGCCACTACCTCCATTCTCCCGAGCTAGGATGAATAGGGACCTAGCACCAGGGATCAGAGAAGGACGTGTTGACAAGGGGGCTGATAGTGGTCCTCCCCCAAGCCACCTGTTCAACAAGATGAGCATGCACCCTCTCCCCACCGATGCCACTTTCCTGATACACTTCCCAGCCCTCCACCACCCTCCATTAGCCAGGCAAACCTCCACACAGACTCCTACCACTACAGGACAAACCTCCTACCTCCCCTGGGGGAGATGCCATCAAGGCCCAGAGAAACTCCAGCCCTCTGCCCAATGCCACTCCCATTCCCCACTCCTCCAGATTTGAGGTCGCAGGTGTTCATGAGTATCTGCCACAACCAATGCCACCACTTACTGTAAGCCTAAGTGGCTTCCTGATGGTTGCTATATACTGCAATGCTAGGAAGTAGAGTACACTTGCCTCTTGAGGAAGTTTAAATGGTTTAATTTTGAATAGTAGTCTATTATTGAGGAAGACACTGGTGATAAACTTAGCTAATTTCCTAAAGAAGAAGATGCAGAGGCAATATAGACCCATCTCTGAGTAGGGAGATGTGGGGAAGGGGTCCAGCCCTCCCTGTAAGCTTCTCCTTAAGTATCTGGCCTTGTTGGGGTTCAGAAGAGAGTACAGGGCTGGGCATGTCTCCCAGAAATCTTCGAGAAATCTGAAACTCGCTTGAGGAGAGGGGTGGCATCCAGAGAGCAGAAGAAAGTGTGCCTTAGGGGTAGGGACAAGGTCAGGGAGATTGAGTGGGTAGTTCTTTGGAGCTGTAAGCAAGACAGGATCAGAGAATGAGATCCAGGGCAGGGCCAGGCAGTGATGAAGGAATAGGTCATGGGGAGATGGAAGGGCTTCCCAGGCTGGCTGCCAGTAGGCCCTTGATGTGGACCAGCTTCCAGGGTCCCCCAGTGAGCCTGCTCCCTGTTGTGGTCCTTGCCACCTGAGACCAGATTCCCTGCACCCAGTATCAGGAAGGCCCACTTTGGGATGCTGATAATACCAGCTCCTCTCCAATTTCCCATTTCCCTACTGAGCTTTTCCCATGTACATTGCACTGGGGCAGGCTTCTCCAGACTGTGTTCTACAAGGGTTCCTCAAAAAACAACATCCATGGTGAAATAAATTTGAGAACCTACATGGAAAGTTCAGCTATTTCCTCCTATGAAACTTTCATAGTCTTCATAGGTGAATGTACACTGCAACTCTGCAAGGCACCCTGAGAATGCATTTTCTACCTTGATTTGGCCACAGAACCCTCTTTGAGAGAATAGATAAAACATCTCCTAGATAATAGACATACCGTCTGAGAACAGCATTCCCAAGTTCTCTGAGCTTTCTGGGGGCTGTTTCTTGGATGAGAAAACCTGCCCAGGGCCCAGGAGAGAACCCCTCAGTAGGTCCTGGGAGGAGCTCCCAAGAACTTGGTATTCCTTAAGGCTCCCAGATCCCTGCCAGCTGACTGCCTGGCACCAAGAGGCCACAGTTCTTGCTTCATGGGGCACCAGGCAGGTAAGAAGGAAAGTCTCAGTGGCCAGTAGGACAACTTCCCATCTTCCCTCACCCCACTTCCCTAAATCATCCTCCTCCCTGGCCCACCCCACCGTCCCCACCACCCATGGAGCCACATCTATTAGACAGATTTTTAAGGAGATCTCAGAGCCCTCCACCCAGCCCCAACTCCAGTCCCTTCAGCTGCAAGTATGACCCCAAGTGCCTGACTTGGTTTTTCTCATTCATCACTATGCACTTTGATTTCTAACCTTAGCCTCGCGGATGATGCCAGTTTGTTCTGTGATTTTTCCCCTTTTCCTTCTCCAGATGTCCAAATGGATTCTTCGGACAGAGATGTTTGGAGAAACTGCCTTTGCGATTGTACATGCCAGATCCTAAGCAAAGTATGTTTGAAGATACAAACACAAGTCCCTGCTCCTTAGAAAGCTTCCGGGTGCAGTCCCCCCAATGTAGGGCATAGGGCCAGGGGTGTTGGTTGTTTTGATCTTTGGCTGTTTTGTTTTGTTTCTCTTTTCTTTTCTGTATTTTGGTTTGTTAGTTCTTTTTGTTTTGTTTTGTTTTGCTTTGTTTTGTTTTCATTTTTGGCCTAATCCTTGGGTTTAAAGTTCAGGGCTGCAGGTAAGGGGCAGAGTGGCAAGGCCAATACAAATGGTAACGGTGGCAAGGAACCCAGCTGGCATTGGCAGGAGCCCGTGCCGGGGTGTTGCAATGCCTGTGTCTTGCTATCCTGGCTCTCTCTTTCTGGTTTTCTTTCTTTTGGTAGGTGTCCTGTGGGATACACCGGGGACAGGTGTCAGCAGTTCGCAATGGTCAACTTCTCCAGTATGTCTCTTTCTTCTATTTCTTCTCTTCCCTGGTGACTGACAGTCTCCCCCTGGGGAGGGATGGGGCCTTGCTTAGCAAGACTAGGGGGAGATGCAGAGGGTGTCCTGCCCTCCTCTCAATCCTCAATGCTCACAGAAGCCTGTGCAGAGGGGACAGAAGCGCCCCCTGGCACCTCCACTTCCACATGTGGGCTGTACCTCCTGGGCACAGTAATGCTGAGTTCTCTCTGCAGCAGCCAGGGCCACACCCAGGCCTCCTCCCGACTTCTGGGGTCAGGCAGCCTGGCCAGAATGGGAGGAAGCATTTGCAGAGCCCTCCCGTGCCTCTGAAGGCTGCCTGAGGGGACTGATCCGGCTGGCAGTGAGTGTGTGTGCTCATGTTGTGTGCTGGCGTGTTTGAGAGAGAAAAGGTTCTTTCTCAGAAAGCCCATTTTCCAGAGTTTGTTTGTTTTGAGGGCTTGGAAATGGGGTAGAGGGAAGGAAGGGGAATTAAGGGAGTGCAGGCCCCAGGGCAATGGTTTCCATGAATACCAGAGATATTTATGTGGCTATAAGATGTCAGGGAGGGGGGGAGATGGGGGCAGTGTTGGTGCTGGGGATGCTAAAAGGTTGAGGAATTGAGGGGTAACTGGTGACTCTCTCCAGCACCTCTGTGGTCTGAATCCTCCCATCTAGGATTTTATTCCCTTCCTTTTTTCAAATTCTGATGCTAGAGCTTTCTCTTTCATACAGTTTGCAAAAAAAGAAAGAGAAAGAAAGAAAAAGAAAGAAAGAAAGAAAGAAGGAGGAAGGAAGGAAGGAAGGAAGGAAGAAGGAAGGAAGGAAGGAAGGAAGGAAGGAAGGAAGGAAGGAAGGAAGGAAGGAAGGGAGGAAGGAAAGAAAGAAAAGGGAAAGGAAGAAAAAAAAAGAAAAAAAGAAAAGTGAGCCCCCAGGTCCAAGGACGCAGCCACAATTGTAGAGTGTTTTATTTGGGGCCTGAGAGCAATTCCTTCCAGCACCGCCAGGTGGAGGTGAAGCAGAGCAAAAAGCCACTGGCCAGCCACTGATTCTGCTTGAGGGCTAGGGGTCTGCTGGCTTGCAAGGCCTGTCCCCAGTCACCCATCCCATCCTGCAGAGCAGGCTGGGCCCCTGCTTCCCCCTGCCCCCCACCTCCTCTTCTCCAGGGAGGACAGCTGGGCTCCATGAGGAGTTTGGAACTAAGTGTCCACAGGGCACCTGATACTGGGAGGTAGAACGCTGGGAGGTGCAGAAGGTGGGACCCAGTGGGCCATGTAGGTAGCCCTTGGAGAAAAGGGGTTTGGGGATTTGGGTCTCAGGGTGGAGAAATGATTCTTCCCAGTCCTTGTCAGACCACAGCACAAAAGACCACCAAGTTACTCCCATCCCAACCCCACAGGGGCATAGAGGCCCCAAAGGTGGGAGCTGCTTGGCCCAAATGGTCAACTCTCTTAGTGGAGTTTGGGAGGCCAAGGAGGAAGGGCAGAACCTGTGGGCAGGACATGCGGCCCAACAGAATTATCTAGAACGTGGGCTGTACAATCATTTCAGAGGCTTACCCAGCCCTTTGTGGAAGACTGTAGAGCAGGAGGGGCCTCAGGAGAAGGCAGAGCCCAGGCAGAGCAGGGGAGCAGGTGAGAGAGACAGTGGGGCCACATTCCTCTTGGCAGAGAGCCTCCCAGGCTTGCGGGACTGTTCTGGACGGGGAGCCCCGGCCTGTCCTGAATCAGAGCAGCAGAGCCTCCGGAACCTGGGCTACAACCCAAGGCATCTCTGCCAGCTGGGCCACTTCAGCTTTCAGCCCAGGTCTGCAGGGAGGGTCAGCAGGGCCCCAGGAGCCCAGAAAACAGCCTGTAAAGGCAGTCCAGGCCTTTCTGCCTAGTGTCTTCAGTAGCTTGACTGTTACCTTTTCGTAAAGGATTTATCCTCTTCAAGCACTTTCCCAGAGAGCACTTCATATATCGCTCTAGCAGATAATTACATAAAAGGTGGTGTGAAGTGCGAGCTTAAGTGTTCAGGCTTCAAATTCAAAGAGACCTCAGTAAAAATCCCAGCTGCTGAGCTTACTAGTTTGGGGGCCTCTTTAACCTCTCAATTTGTTTTCTCATCTGTAAAATGGGGATGATGACATTTATGCCTGTGGGGTCACTGTGAGGAAGAAATGAAGGGCTGCATATGAAGGGCTTAGCAGAGAGCCTGCCGTTATGATTGGAGTGAATTTAGTACCTCTCCCAGCTATAGCTGGCATGGGGGGTGGGCAGCATCAGCCCCTAGAGGCTGACTCCCAGCACATCCTGAGCAAAGTGTCCAACCTTCACACCCTGCCCAGACAGCATCTAGACCAGGTTATCTTTTGCAGAGATCAAGGAAAGAGCCTGTGACTGCAGTAGAATGTTGAAGCTTCTTCTTCCAAAAACAGCCCCTCCACTCCCCATGGGTCAAAACTTGTCCATCTTTATGTCCCCAAGTAAAAGAACACACCCACTTGTACACACAAGCACAAACACAGGAGCACGGGCTCATACATGCACAAACACACAATCATGTTCTGACATGCCTGCACACATGAGAAAAACCATGAGCATGTGCTCACACCTGGACGTACATGTGCAAACATAGGAACTCATGTTCACATCTGTATGCACATCACTGCCTCCTTGTTCAGGCACCCTATGACTGTGTGTCATGGAACATGTCCAAGATGAAGAGTTTGCATATTGTCTGGTAAGCACGGCCCTGTCGGGAGTCCAGCATCCGGTTGCCATGGTTACCGGGTCACCATGCAAATTTCTGGTTAATAGGCCCTTCCTGTGACTCAATGGTACCACTCCACCCTGGCTGAGTGGCAGCCAATGAACATGAGTGGGAAGTTCTTCTCTTTGCTGGGGCGGAGCCAGCCACAGGCCCCTCATGTTCCATCCCACCCTTCCCAGTGAGAAAGCTGTCTACCTAGTGACTGGCCAAGCCCTCAGTGACCCCACCAACAGTGCCAACAACCACTCTAAACAGTACTGGCCTTTGACTCAAAGAGGAGGCCAGTTAGGAGCCCTGGAAGGTGCTTCTACTATTCAGTTCCCAGAGGGGTGACACAGAAGAAAACGCTTAAAGGGCTTTGGTAGCCCTGCTTTCTTCTTCAGATGGTCATTGTCCTCAGGAATACCCAGCCAGGCCTGCCCGGAGACTCAGTGGACAGGAAAGCCGTGGCTTAGCACCAAGGGACCAAAGATCTGGCTTTCAGTCTCCCTTCTGCCCCCTAATTTGCTGTGTGGCCTTGGGAAAGTGTCCTAGCATCACTGGGCCCCAGCTGCCTCATCTAATACAACCTCATCCAAAAGTGGGGCCCAGACCAGCTCTATGAACCCGGTCTTCTTAGTGCCCCAGGTCTCTGTGGTCAAGCTGGGCTGTCTCTCAGGGCAGCATGGCTGGACATCCAAACAATGTGAGCTTACCAGCTGCCTGAAGGGCCCCAAGGCCTCAGCACTAACTACTCAGTGAGAGGGGTGCCAGGGTTCTTTGAGAATTGTCAAGTTTCTACTGTCTACTCAGCACAGCTGACCGGTCCTGGCACACCCTGGAGAGAAGTGGACAAACTGTACTTAACTTTTTCCTGCCTCCAAGCAGTCAGAGTGAGACTGCAAAGAAACCAGAACTTCAAGGTCACTCCTGGGATTTAATAGCAGTACAAGAAGGACTTGTGTCTGGAAGGGCTGGGAGTAGTGCTTCATTGGTGTGGTCTCTGCATGGAACTGGGGGGGGGTGTTCGAAGCCCCAGGATCTTCCTCAAGGCTCTTCAGTCAGAGCCATTGCAGTCCCTGGCTCAGAGCCACCCTGCTCTCCTGCCCTTTTCCAAATGCAGAACCCTCTGGAATCCCTATCGGGAAGTAGATGAGAGGTCCAGGGATGGATAATTCCTGCAGATTGCCACGTATTCACCCTCCTCCGAGGCAGATGAGAACATCAGACACAATGTCACATCCTCCCTGGATCTAGTGGAGCCGACTGTGCACCCGGGGAAGCCAGAGAGTGAGCAAATCCAGGCTGGCAGGAGCAGGGCCCTTGCACGGGTGCTCAGCTTATGCCTTTAGGCTTGTTCACATCTTCCTCTAGCTGTGTGCAGGCACTTTGGACAGACGAGGAAACAGGGATTATGCCTTACCCACATCCACATAGTGAATTAGGGATGAAACTGACACTCCAGTCCTGTAGACCAATGCTGGCTGCTACCTTGGAATGGTAGGTGAGATTTTTTAAAAACACTGTTGAGATTTCTGGGCTCCCAACCCAGAGCCAGATTGCCTTGGTCTAGACGATTCCGAAGTTCAGCCAGGTTTCCAAACCTCCTAGGATCCTATGTCCCAGCCTGTTGCCCATTTAACAGGGAAGAGACCGAGACTTAACTAGATTGGTACCACTCAGGGTCTTACAGCAGCAGGTCAGTGCAGAGCTGACCCGTGAGTCAGGGTCCTGTTATCTAACCCTTCTATGGTATGGGGTCTCTGTCATAGGGTCCTGAAACCACACATTCAAAACACGATCCCACTTCCAAGACTGTAATTTGCCCACCACTTGAAGAGCTCAGACATTCTGCAAGTGAACCCACTTGTCTCTTCCTCTGAGTTGCAGTTTGCTCTTCTCAGTAGTGAAACCAGGCTCAGGCACCAAGGCCCAGCCCTGTAGGCTTCTAGGGTGTTGGAATGTCAAGTAGAGAAGTGACCGGCTGTCTGGAACCTTGTCCTCTTCTTCCCACTCCCTCCCGCAGACTCTGAGGCTCCCCACCCGGGCTCCCATTAGGTGGACAGGCCAGCTAGGCCTGTGGGGCAGGGCAGGGACATGGGGCCGGTCTGGGAAACTCATGCCTGCACTCTGAACAACAAAAAAAATAGCGCCCCTGATGGGCAAGCTGTCTGCAGGAAGGCTTGAGAGTTGAGAGTGCTGAAGGCCTGGCACTGATATTGGGAGGAGGAGGGGGCTCCTGAGACCCCACCCCACTCACCTTTCCTCCCAGGGACTTTTGCCAACTGACTCTTGTGCCTCTACCTCCCCACCAGGTACTAACCCCACAGCTCATCTCTAAAAAGCCTGCCCTGCCTGCTGTTTCTAACATCTCCCTCTCCCCTCCTTGGGGCTCACTTGGGGACTGGGTGTCGGGGGAAGGAGCTCAGGAGGCCGGGAGGGGACACTACTAACCTGCTTTCACCTCGCAGGGTGGCTGCCTGGTGTCTGAAGAGTCCTGACCAACGTTTCTGTCTCTCTCTCCCCCTGCCCCGCCTACCTGTCTCTCCCTCCACCCTTCCCTCTCTCACCTTCCTCTCTTCTGCACTGCCAGAGCACCTTGGATTTGAATTAAAGGGTATGAAATGTCTGTGTGTCACTCAGCGCCATCCGCATGGCCCCTCTCCACAGCCTCCGATGCCATGTGTGCTGAATGTTTGGTTTCCTTTCTGAAAAATGGAAAAAGGATGATTCCAAAAATCTCTCCTGGCCCCATCGAGATGTCCTATCATAAACTATGTTGATTTAGGGGAAGACAAGAGAAGTTCATGAACAGCAGTGCACTCAGGGTTTCACACCATGGCCCTCAGTGTACAGTAGCGCCCCTCACATGGGGAGATCAATAGCTAGGAGGTCTCAGAGGGGAGGCCCCCTTCTGAGCTGAGTGCAGCCCCACAGGCTGGCTGGACAAGAGATAGGCCCCTTGTATGAACATGGTCCCTGGAAGGGCTGGAACCACAGCAGCCTGGTGTGGAGAGTTGTGCAGAGAGGCATCCCTTTCCATTTGGCTTTAGTCCTCCTTCCTTTCCCCGTTTCCACGTCCATTGCTTCTCATTCTGCATCAGGCCAGTAGTTGATAACTCCTTGTTTTTTCTCTGTCCCTGTCCTATGTCTGTCTGCCTGGCTTTGCCATCTGCTTGAGGCTGTCATTCCCTCCATGATCTGACCCCACACTGGCAAGACCAGCCAGGGTCTGGGTTGGGCTGGCCTCTGGTGCCTGCCCCTTGTCCCCCAGCTCAGAATCTTACATGTGTCCTCCTGCCACCCTCTGGCCTCTGGGAGACTCTGTGGGCTGGAAGGGACTTTAAGGGATTAGCGTTTCTGGCTATCTGGCTTTGTGCCGGGAGGCTCCTCCCTAGCCTCAAGTGACCAGGCATATGACAGCAGGAGAGAGGCAGGGGGCTCCGAGGGTGGGGGCTCCAGTGGGGTGGGATCTCAGATGTGGTACAGATTCTACAGTTTAGGAAAGGCTGCTCTCATGGCTGATCTGGGGAGGCCTAATAGCCCCACCACCTGTCCTCTATCAGCTGTTCTCAGTAGAAGATAAAGTGCAAAGTTTGTGTGTAAGATGCATCTGTCTATAGCTACTGGCTGTGATGGGGTGGTGGGAGAGGCATTGAGTCTGTGTAGGGTCTGTGATGGTGGCAGGGTGCACAGGGGTGAATCTGCAGGTACTTGTGTGTTGTTGAGAGTGAAAATGTATACACCTTGCGAGGTATCTCAGGGCAGGATGTGAGCAGGTGTGGGGGGCTGTGCAACGCCTTTGTGTTAAGGGTTGAAGGCTGTGCAGGTGGAACTGTGAGTGGGAGGAGATGAGTGTGAGTGTGCAGATATGTCTGTGTCTATAAGGTTGGTCTGTATATTCACTCACAATGCAACAAACATCTACGGAACAGAATTTACCAGACACTCAGTCCCTGCCCTCCTGGGCTCACACAGGTGACAACAAGCAAACAGGAAAGCATCAGGTGGTGTTCAGGGCTGCACAGAATATAAAGTGAGGTGATGGGATAGTGCCTGGCTGGAGTGGGGTACTAGTGTAGTTAAGTGGTCAGGGAAGGCTTTCCCAAGGAGGTGACATCTCTTTTAAAACCTGATGAAGTGTCCAACCCTGCAAATAACCAGGGGACAAACAAGTCCTGCAGGGGGTGGCGCAGCAGGAATAGAGTGAGTCATGTGCTTGGAGTGGGCTTGCCTTGTTCAGTGGATGGAGACTCCCAGCAGCTCTGAAGCACAGTGGATGCAAGGGAGAGGACCACAGGTGAAATCCAAAAGGAAGGCTGGGACCAAGCAGCCAGGGGCCTCAGAGGCCATGGTAAGGCATTCGAGTTGCAGTGGGAATCCATCTTAAGTTTCTAAACAGGGGAGTGAAATGATCTGCTTTATGGCTGTAAATAAATGTAGCTTTGGATGGACAATAGCCTGGGCTGGGAGGAGGGTGGGGAAGAGAGGAAGCAGAAAGACCCATCAGAAAGTGACCATCTCCAGGTGAGAGGTGACACCATCCTGGACTAAGTTGGAAGCAATGGAAATGGTAAGACACGATCAGTCCCAGGATCTACTTGGTAAGCAGAGCTGAGATGACTTGCAGCTGGATCCAGCCTCAGGGTAGATGGGAAGAAAGGGAGTAATCAAAAATGAGCCCAAGGTCTGGCGCCTGAGCAACAAGAAAAGTCGGGATGCACCCATGGGCTGGAAAGAGTCGAGGAGGAGTTTGGAAAGAGGGTGTGGAAGCAGGGATTCTGTTTGGTCATGGCCCTTGGATGCATGAGTCTGGAGCCCAACGCAGCCCAAGCAGGATGCAACTGATTAAATGCCTGCAGAGAAAAGGACATGAATAGCAAGCAGAAAGGGAACACAGATGACTCCAATCGGAAAAATGCTCAACTTCACTCATGAGTGAAATGGAAATAAAGCTACACTGAGACAGCACAGTTTACCCTCTGGACTGGCAAACCCAACAAGTATGATAACACCATGGAGTGTGGGGAACCAGTCGTCTCATCCATACCTGATGGGACAGAGGCTGCCAATGGGTGCAGACTCAATGGAGAGCCATCTGGCACGATCAGACTCCAGGGAGAAGTCAGGGCAGGAGGTATAAATTTGAGAGTCTGCAAATAGATGGTATTTAAAGTCTGAGTCTGAGTGAAATCACTAAGGGAGAGAGGGCAGGTGCAGGAAAGAAAGAAGCCTGAGACCCGGGCCCTTCTACCTTCCTGGCCAGTAGAAAAGAACAAAGCACAGCTAAGACAGAGACGGATCAGCCAATGAAGTAGGAGGGAGAGAAGGACCATCCAAAGCCCAGGGGGAGTGGGCCCCAGAAGGAGGGGGTCAGCTGGGAAGGAAGCAAGGGACCTCAGGATTTGGCAGCCTGGAGGTGGTTGGTGCCTGTGACCAGAGTGGTCTCGGAGGAGTGACAGAGACACAGGCCTGACTGGGCTGGATGTGGCATGTGAATGGGGCATGAGAGCTAGAGCCAGGGCTATGAGCACAGAGCCAAGAGATGGGACCTAGGGTGGAGGCGTTGTGTCTGGTTGTTTACAACTCGACCCGACTGTGTGTCAGTGGGTGTGGGCGTGGGCCTGTGTGCACCTGTTGCTGGGGTGTGTGGTTAACTGTGTGTATGCATGTGCTGTTGTGTGTGCAGGTGTGTGTGAAGGGGACTGTCTGTGAATCAAATAGGCATAGTTAGAAATCTGTGTGTGTCTGGAGGGTTTGTGGCCCTGGTGTTTACTGGTGTGTACACCTTTGCCACAGGATATGCTACAAGCACAAGAGGTTAGGGACATTTCCCAGGGCTCTGCTAAGGCATTGACGTCCAGCCTTCACTTCCCCTGAGCTGGCAGGAGGTCACCGTGTGGAGGGGCCAGCCAGCAGATATGGTGGGCAGGGGTGGGGTCTCTGGGCTGTAGCCTTGACTATAGCTAGTGCTGTCATCTTTTACTTTTTCTTCCTCCCGACTTTCTCTGTTTTATAAGGGTGGGGGTTGCCTCAGCAGCAGCAGAGGGCAGAGAGGACAGTTGGCCTTTGGGAGGGCTTTGAGGCCCAGCCTAGCTCAGCTTCTCAGCAAGGGTGGGGGCTGTTCCTTGAGTACCAGCACTTTCCTAGATGCCAGGTGTCTATGGGGCCACTGGCAGGCTTCTCACAAGCAGACACAGGAGGCCTGGCGTGGCCCAGGGCCATACCCTGCCCAGGCTGCAGGGGTTAACAATAGCCTTTCTCCCATACCTCTTCCATGGGCTTGGCTGGTCTGTCCCTGCTCCTGGCCCTGGCACCCCCTCTGTCCAGCCTCTGAGTCTGATGTGCTGTCACCAGCCTGCAACAAGCCACTTTCCACTTTCTTAGGGAAGCTGAGGTGGCTGAGCCAGGCTTGGCCCAGGGGCCACATGATCACTGCCATGAAGAACAACTCCTCTTGGCACGCCAAGGTTCTTTGCAGCTACCAGGCCATGGTGGAGCAGGGCAGGGGTGCTGGCCAGACTGGGCTGTCCTCCCCTGCTCTACGGCCTTGGGAGCTTTGCCTTCACTCCATCCCTTCCCATTCTCCTACATTTGCCACTCATGTGCTCTGGGCAGGCATGGGGCTTGGGGAGAGGAACTCAGGCAGAGTTGTGTGTGACCAGATCCATGGGCAGGTGGGAGCTGCGGGGGAGTGGAAAGCAAGACACAGTGTGCAGGAGGGAAGGAACTGGCTGGGGAGAGAAGGGATGGAAAGGAGCTGGACAGGGCCTGAGCTGGGGAGAGCCTGTGGCTTTCGGGGAAAGAGGGTCTCTGCACCACTCTCCCCATGGGGCTGCCCCCTCCTCCATCCCTCACATCCACCCTGCCTCTGCAGAAGCCGAGGAGCTGTACCAGAAGAGGGTCCTGACCATCACGGGCATCTGCGTGGCTCTGCTGGTCGTGGGCATCGTCTGTGTTGTGGCCTACTGCAAGACCAAGTGAGTGACAGGCACTCGGGCTGGGGACAGGCCACGCCAAGGGATGGGCCTCCAAGACTGTTTGTGAAGGAGGTTCTCCTCCCCCACCCCACTGGAGCCCTCCACACCCTCCTAGGCCCCAGCTGCCCATTTGAGGCCTCTGTAGCTGGGTGGGTGTGGGGCCAAAGGTCAGAGCCAAGAAGTAGAGGCAGAGGGTGGGGAAGGCCCCAGGGCACTGACAAAGAATGGTTATGAGCACAGGCTTTGGAAGAAGACAAACCTGGGTTCAAATCCAGCTCTGCTATTTCCCACGTGACCTTGAGCAAACTGATGGGTCCTCATGGAAATGTTCCTGGTATGTACCTCAAAGGACACTGTGACGACCTGAGCAGAAGTGTGCAGCTGACCCCACAGTCTCCTGGAGCAGGTGCCCTGTCAAGTGAGCAGTCACTGGGCCGTGTTGGGGAGGAGCACAGAGAGGGCAGCTGCATTCCCAGGGAAAGACAGATGCCTCAGAGCACTGCCTGACCCTACCTTGGGATCAGTGAGACAAGAGGATAGAGAAGGCGGGGCTGGGCTCCTCTGGGCAGAGGAGAGGTAGGGGCAGAACCTTGGGACAACGGGAATAAGTGGACAGAGAGGGAGCCGGGCAGTCCAAGCTAAAAGACAGCACAGATGAGGGTCCGCTGTATTCCTGGAGCATGAGCAGCCCAGACTAGCTGGAGCAAAGGGCCAGGGACAGGAAAAAGAGGGCATGAGTCTAAAAGGATAGCTGGGACCCAGGTGGCACCATAGGGCCTTGGATGCCGAGCTAGGGATTCTAGGTTTAGCCAACAAAGGTACATCTATAATCTTTGTTGGAAAAAGCCAGACTCCCTAGCTCAGCATCCAAGGCCCTATGACCTTCTGATGGGCAGAAAGATGACGGGTTTGTAACAACTGTTCATATTTGGAGAGCAAGAGTCTAGACCGGATGGAGCCACCATTCCAGGGACTGAGCCCCTCGTCTGGACTCATGCTGCCCCAACTGTGGCATCTGAGGTCCTCCTGGCCTTGTCTTGGATAAATCCAGGACCAGAAAGTCTCGAGGAGGTTGAGGAGGGAGTTGGGGCCCAGTGAGCCCAGAGGAGACTAGGCCCAAGAGGGAAAATAGTCCAAGAATTGCAGAAAAAGCAAGCCGCCTGTCCTGCCCCCACTGCATTTTCTCATTTCTTCAACAGACACTCATTTGGTGCCTGCTGGACACCAGGCCCTGCCTCAGACATATGGCCAGTGCTCTGAGCAAGTGGTCCAGTATCACAGGACACCTTTTAGAGGCACCTAAGCTGGGGAGCAGCATTTAGGCCAGGGCCTGAGAGGTGAACAAGAGTTAGCAGGTGAAGAGGAAAGTATTCCAGGTGAATGGCCTAGCATGCGCAAGGCAGGAGGCCAGAGAGGGTGGGGCACGGTGGAGGATCAGAAATAAACTCACCACGGAGGAGCTAGCTGGGGCGCCGTGTGGGCAGCAAGACACAGGGCTGGGAGAGAAACAGGACACTAAGGCCCAGTAAAGGGGTTTCATTTTCATTTTTGCAGGTACATAGTAGGTGTATATATTTATGAGCTACATGAGATATTTTGATACAGACACGCAAGGCATAATAATCATATCATGTAAAGTGGGCTAGTCATGCCCCCAAGCATTTATCCTTTGTGACCTTGAGCAAACTGATGGGTCCTCCTGGACCTTTGTGTTACAAGCAATCCAATTACACTCTTTTAAATGTACAACTAAATTATTATTGACTATAGTCACCCCATTATGCTATCGAATACTAGGTCTCTTTTATTCTTTCTAACCACTTTTTGTACCCATGAACCATCCCCACCTCCCTCCCAACCCCCACCTCCCTTCCCAGCCTCTGGTAACTATCCTTCTACTCTCTATCTCCATGACTTCACAATGAAGGACCCCTTCATTAAACAGGGGAGTTACATGATTAGATTTATTATCAAATAAATTGAGCATTTAATATGTGCCAATCTAAAAAAGTAGCCCCACAGCTAACCACAGCACCCTGTTTACTTTCTTTGTGGCACTTTACTCAAAGTATCTAGTTCATTTCTTTGTTTACCTATTTACCATCTGCTTCCTCTACTGGCCTACAGGCTTCAGTAGGGCGGATACCCTATCTACCTATCTATCTTCTCTGCTCCAAAACAGTGTCTGGCACATGGTGACACCTCAATAAATACCAAATGAATGAATAAGAGAGAGAGGGAGTCAATACACACACACACACACACACACACACACACGATAGATAGATAGATAGATAGATAGATAGATAGATAGATAGACTCTTGTTCTGTCACCCAGGCTGGAGTGCAACGGCGCAATCTCGGCTCACCGCGACCCCTGCCTCCCAGGTTCAAGCATTTCTCCTGCCTCAGCCTCCTGAGTAGCTGGGATTACAGGCATGTACCACCATGACAGGCTAATTTTGCATTTTAAGTAGAGACAGGGTTTCTACATGTTGGTCAGGCTGGTCTCAAACTCCTGACCTCAGATGATCTGCCTTTCTAGGCCCCCAAAAGTGCTGGGATTACAGGCGTGAGCCACGGCACCCAGCCTTGAATATTTCATATACTTTTAATCATCAATAATCTTTGGAATGGATAAAGGATCACCCTGTTTTATAGATGAGGAAAGTGAAATGTGGAGAGCTTAAGTAACTTGCCCAGGATTGCATAACTAGAAATCAATGAAGTTCTACTTTCTGAGCAGAGCCAAAGCTCACTGCCATGACGCTCAGGTCCTGCTGGATTCAGGGAGGTGGTGATGGTGTAGGGGCAGCTTGAGTACAGGGAAGAACAGCAGCCCTGGACAGGGGGAAAAGCTGTTTCCCTAGAGAGGCAGCTCCGGAAGTTCATCACTGGTGAATTGGGGGAATACCAGGCTCACCTTCCCTTCCCTTGTGCAGAAAACAGAGGAAGCAGATGCATAACCACCTCCGGCAGAACATGTGCCCGGCCCACCAGAACCGGAGCTTGGCCAATGGGCCCAGCCACCCACGGCTGGACCCAGAGGAGATCCAAATGGCAGATGTGAGTGGCTTTCCCGGGCCCCCTTCTGAACTCCCAGTGGATAGCCAGCCTTCTCATGCCCCCTGCAAGGATGGGCCAGGGCAGCCGCCAGCCTATCCCATGGCCAGCCTTTCCTGCTAGGCACTGCCTCACCAGGATGGCTGGCTTTGCTTTGCTCACTTTCATCAGGAAGGGGTGGGGGTTGATTTGCTGGAGCTGTCACTGCCCCAGCATCATGTCACTCTCACCCAGTGGGTCTCCCCAACCAAGAGCTCAGTCAGTGCTCATCACATCCCTGTCCCCAACAAGAAAAGTTGATTTAGGCCACGGTCACTAACTCTCACCCAACTCTCTCCATTCCAGTATATCTCCAAGAACGTGCCAGCCACAGACCACGTCATCAGGAGAGAAACTGAGACCACCTTCTCTGGGAGCCACTCCTGTTCACCTTCTCACCACTGCTCCACAGCCACACCCACCTCCAGCCACAGGTAGGCACCACCAAAGCCCATGGAAACCTGAGACTCACAAACTTCATCTGGCACAAAGCGCCCACTTAGCCAACATCCAGAGCTACTCGATACCCTCTCCTGAGCTTGCCACAGGAATCACAGCACACCTTAACCTCCTCTCCAGAACTGCGAAGGCTGATCCACACAGCACAAAGGCCCAGACAGCTCAAAAATAACATGGCTGGCTCCCTTCTTCCCTGGGAGCACCAGGAAATAGGGCCCTCACATACTGGCCCCTGGGGCTGGGCTTCTGAGATAGGAAGCTAAGGACCACAGTGGTGGAAGGGTCCCACACAGGGGGTTTAAGGTAAGGCTAGGGGAGGCTGGTTGCAGGGAGGAAAGAAATGGGTTTCTGCACATTAAAACTCACTCATCCATGGGACGCCAGCCCTCCTTCTTCCAATATTGGGGCTGGGCATTTGCAACACTCTACATCACCCCAGAGTGGAGAAGGGCATTGAGCTAAGGGAGCTGGAGGTGGAAGAAGAGCCAGGGAGGTCCATGGAACCACACCTGCTGGGCGCCCTGCCCCTTCCTTACCCCTCACCTCACCCCATCTGGCTTTCCCAGACACGAGAGCCACACGTGGAGCCTGGAACGTTCTGAGAGCCTGACCTCTGACTCGCAGTCAGGCATCATGCTGTCATCAGTGGGTACCAGCAAATGCAACAGCCCAGCGTGTGTGGAGGCTCGGGCAAGGCGGGCAGCAGCCTACAACCTGGAGGAGCGGCGCAGGGCCACCGCACCAGCCTACCATGACTCTGTGGACTCCCTGCGTGACTCCCCACACAGCGAGAGGTCAGTTCCTACCCCCTGGCTTGTGCCCCACCTTAGCCAGAGGGCTGGCACCACTGGCCCAAGGCTGACCCTTAGGGCCCCTCAGAAACACTCCAAAGAGTCTCATCTCCATTTTTGAGATGGGAAAACAAGGTCCTAGAAAAGATGAAATGGCTTGCTCAGGGCCATAGCATGTTAATGACAGACTGGGACTAGAGCTGAGCCAGCGGACCCTGGTGGGTCTAATTTAATTGTCCATCTAATTTAATTGTCCTCCTAGGACACTTTTCAGACTAGAAGAGGACATTATTAATAGTTACACTGGAACATCAAGAACCAACAGGGAGCCAGGCGTGGTGGCTCACACCTCTAATCGCAGAACTTTGGGAGCCCGAGGTGGATCACCTGAATTCAGAAGTTCGAGACTAGTCTGGCCAACATGGCAAAACTTCATCTCTACTAAAAATACAAAAATTAGCTGGGCGTGGTGGCACATACCTGTAATCACAGCTACCTAGGAGGCTGAGGCAGGAGAATCCCTTGCACCTGGGAGGCAGAGGTTGCAATGAGCTGAGATTGCGCCACTGCATTCCAACCTCAGCAACAGAGCAAGACTCCATCTAAAAAAAAAGACACACAAAAAAACAAAACAGGGGCTGTTCTGGACAAACTAGGGTATATGCTAGAGGCTCCATGTCCAGCAGGAACAGAAAGACACTAAGATGGAGTAGACTGCAAGGTGAGAGGAGAGGTTGTCTTTGAGGACACGCCAGCACAGGATAGACATGAGCCACGAATGATGGCAGCCCTTGGCAGTGTCAGCAACAAGACCCCATGGTTCAAGGCCTGGTTGGGTTCCTAAGCAGTGGATGCAGTAAGAATCAGGAAATGCCCCTTCTTCCCTGACTCCAAGCCAGGAGTCTCAAGGGCCAGCACCCCCGCCACCTTACTCAGCCCTGAGTGGCCCTCAGCCAAGTGGGGTCTGTAGGAGGTGAGCAGGGAAAGGTGAGTGGTACTAAATACTCCAAACCAGGGTGTGGGGAGAGGACCAGATATTCTCCTGCTCTCAACTCAGCCTACTCCATGCCAGACCCTGTGCTGGGCAGGCCTGCTTGGGAATCCAGAGATGGCCCACCAGATTCCTGCTGCTGAGGAGCTCCTGGCCATGGAAACAAACCAAGGAAGCTTACAGCAGCCTATGGAAAGTGCTAAACACAGGACACCACACCAGGGCAGAAAGACCCAGTCTGACTAAAGGCTCTGGGAAGCAGCCAGGTTTGCCAAGCCCAGCTCCACCACCTGTGTGATTTGGGGCAGGCTGATCACCTCTGTACCTTGTTCCCTCAGCTATAGAACAGGGAGAACAACCGCTACTATGTATAGTTCAGGTGAAGGCCACCTGAGATCATGTGCACAGAGCTCTTTGCCTCATCCCTGGCATGGAGCTGATGCTCACTAGGTGTAGCTATTTATCAATCATAACCACAGCAATGGGATTCCTTAATGGGTGGTAGGAAGGGGAGAGGCAGGAGAGTGGGAAGGAAAGCATTCCAAGCACGGGAAACAACTTGAGCTGTTCCAACAGAGGCATTTAAGAACAGGGCTGATGAGTGAGGTGCCTGGAACAGGGTGGGCTGTAGGGAGCAGAGGAGCTGGGCCTGAATAGGCAAGCTGGCCAGACAGACTGACCCTGGGTGGGTAAACAGGAAGACCTCCTTCAGCAGAGCTGTGACTTTTCAAGATTGCTCTGGGAACTGCATAGAGTGAAGGAGGAGAGACCCTGCGGTGGAAGCATGACCACAGTGAACAACTGGGCCCAGGGTGAGATGGAGAGTGTGCTTCCAGAGAAGGGAATGGGTAGGACTTGGTGGCTGATTAGATGTCAGTGGGAGAGGGAAGAAGGAGTAGTCACACGATTAAAAAAACATAATGGGGACTCCAGGCTGGTTCCAGAGAGCAGTGAGGTGCCCAGCTGTGCAGTATGGAAGGGAAACATGGAGGTGGGTGGCCCCTGTCCTGAGGTGATGATGGTGGGGCAGAAGAGTGATGGGCTTACAAGGGGGATGTGGAGCACAGAAAGGGACAGGTACCCGGGATCCAGCCTGGGAGATATTAGCCAGGGCAAACTTCTGAAGAAGCTGGTAGTGTGGGGATGGGTCTGCAGCCACAAGCAGACACCTTAGTGGGATCTTGGTACTTCCCTGAAGCAGGTTTTGACTTCAATATAAGAAGGACTGTTTCCCTCACTGAAGCCATTGGGGCATGGGATGAATTGTCTCTGTGGGGCAGTGAGTACAGGTCACAGGGGTATATGAATGGGGACTAGTGGGTTCTGGAATTGGGCAGTATGAGTCCTGGTTCCTGCCTAGCCTCAAGTCACATCCCAGCTCAGCAACTTCCTGGCTGTGTAAATCCTGAATAAGTCATTTAAACGCTCTGAGTATTAGTTTCCTGTGTGTAGAATGGGACTGGCGGAAGGGTCTTACAGAGCTGCCGTATTAAACCAGATGGAACCTGTACTGTACCCCAGTGTGAGTCTGACCCCGTGACGTAACGGTGAGCCATTCATGGAGACTTACCGGGTCAGGCACAGGGCTAACACATCCCACTGATACATTTTGGAAGCATCCCCACAGAGCTATGGAATGAACACCATGGTCATGCCAGCTTAACAAATAAGGAAACCGAGGCTCGGAGAGGTTTAGGAAATTGCATAAGGCCACTGAGGGTTACCGCCATCATTCTTCTTGCAGGCGGGTTCTGGGGCAAGGCAGGTCTGGGTCCGCCCCTCCCAGCCTACCCCACCCCCAACCCCCGGCCCGGGACTGGCCCAGGCCCATGCCTCTGCCTCTCCCCGCAGGTATGTATCGGCCCTGACCACGCCCGCGCGCCTCTCGCCCGTGGACTTCCACTACTCGCTGGCCACGCAGGTGCCGACTTTCGAGATCACGTCCCCCAACTCAGCGCACGCTGTGTCGCTGCCGCCGGCCGCGCCCATCAGCTACCGCCTGACGGAGCAGCAGCCACTACTGCGGCACCCGGCGCCCCCCGGCCCGGGGCCCGGACCCGGACCCGGACCCGGCGCGGACATGCAGCGCAGCTACGACAGCTACTACTACCCCGCGGCAGGGCCCGGGCCGCGGCGCGGGACCTGCGCGCTCGGCGGCAGCCTGGGCAGCCTGCCCGCCAGCCCCTTTCGCATCCCGGAGGACGACGAGTACGAGACCACGCAGGAGTGCGCGCCCCCGCCGCCACCGCGGCCGCGCGGGCGCGGCGCGTCCCGCAGGACGTCGGCGGGGCCCCGGCGCTGGCGCCGCTCGCGCCTCAACGGGCTGGCGGCGCAGCGCGCACGGGCGGCGCGGGACTCGCTGTCGCTGAGCAGCGGCTCGGGCGGCGGCTCGGCCTCGGCGTCGGACGACGACGCGGACGGAGCGCTGGCTGCCGAGAGCACGCCTTTCCTGGGCCTGCGCGCGGAGCACGACTCGCTGCGCTCGGACTCGCCGCCGCTGTGCCCGGCGGCCGACAGCAGGACTTACTACTCCCTGGACAGCCACAGCACGCGGGCCAGCAGCAGACACAGCCGCGGGCCGCCCCCGCGGGCCAAGCAGGACTCGGCGCCACTCTAGGGCCCCGCCGCGCGCCCCTCCGCCTCGCCCGCGCCACTGTCTTTAAGGACACGAGAGACCGCCAACTGGAGAGAAAGGAGGAAAAAAGAAATAAAAATATTTTTATTTTCTATAAAAGGAAAAAAGTATAACAAAATGTTTTATTTTCATTTTAGCAAAAATTGTCTTATAATACTAGCTAACGGCAAAGACGTTTTTATAGGGAAACTATTTATATGTGACATCCTGATTTACAGCTTCGGAAAAAAAAAGAAACAACAAAAAAAAAAGAGAGATGGGCCAATTTTTTGACTCTTTAATAGAAACCTATTTTGTGGTGCCTTTTGCTGTACGCTCATCTGGGGCTCCGGGAGAGAGGTCTCTGGGTTGCGGAGTGCTGGGAGTGACAGGGAGAGAAGAGGCTGTGGGGTTCTGGTGGGGGCGAGGGTTGGGGGTGGTGGGGGCTTGGCCCTGAGGAAGAACTGAGGACAGAAGTAGCTTTGCCCCCAGGCAAGAGCTGGAGTTCCGAACCCCTGAGGGGAGAGGGCCAGGACTCTAGACTTGGAGCTGGTGCTGGGGTAACTTCCAGTGGAAGATAAAAACACAGCTACCCGAATGGGGTAGCTCTGGCTACTCACAGCGGTTAAAGGAGCGGGGCAGAGAAAGCTCTCCCAGAAAGCCTGGGCCCAGGGAGGGGCAGCTCTGCCAGGGTCCCAATGTTGGCTGCTCCTGTCCCCCACAGCCTCCAGGGCGCCCGTCCGTCCTCTGCAGCGCCTTCGTTTACAGGTCGTCTTTTCTATTTTACACCTGCATGTCCTTTGCATTTCAGATTCTTTAGATTGGATGCATGGTCACGCTGGGACCGAGAAGAGCCACTCGACAGTGTATTCCCTTTTTAGCAATAAAATAACACCATTTCCTTCTCACAGGCTGCTTCCCAGCCCCCAACCCACCTATGACTTCTACTCCGTCTCCAGTCCTGCCCTCCCACCCCCAAACCTGGGTCCACTGCTAATTTGTCAAAAAGGTAATTGTTAAAAAAAAGAAAAAGAAAAAAATCCCAAACAGAAACAAATGGGAATCCTGCCCTGAAATGTCTGAACACCTGACTGTTGACACTTGAACATTTTTATATTATAAATAAAATCAGAAATAACTCCTGTTTGACTGTGTGTGCCTAGCCGCAGATGAGGAGGGAAGTCAGAGCACCAAGACCCATGGTGGAGGTGGATAATCTGGCCTGGAGGCTGGAGGGGGCCAGGACAGTCCCTGAGAGGAAGTGACCCTGTCTCCAGTCTCAATGGCCCCAGCTCCCAGGACAGACTCCAGCCCTCCTCCTGCTTCCAAGAATATTTACAAGGTGTCCCCCTGGCTGCTGGGGAATCCGGCCAAGGGACTGACGCAGATTTGCTCTGCTTCAAACTCAGCCTTGGAACTCTGGCCCAGTAACTGCCCTGGATCTATGGGCCGGACTGAGGCAACAGTTGCCAGCCTAAGTGGGTGAGGAGGGGTGGATTGTGGGGTTGGCACTGGCACAGCTGAGGCAAGAGGACCCTTGAACCCGGAGGCACGTCACAGGCAAAGTCTGGACATGCAAAGTGGCATAACAGGTACCCCCAGCTGCCAGGAGGACCACAGCTGCTGCAGCTCATAAGCCTACAGGGTGTTGCTCTTTCCCCAGTTTATACCCCCTCAGAGCCAGGGCCTGTCTAAACCCGCAGCCCTGAGGCAGAGTACATGATTTCAGTATGGAGAAGGCAGATGGAGGCCCAGGGTTCAAAAGCCTTTTCCCTCATCAACTAATTTAGTAAACCAGTGCCCAGCACCGGGAACTATTCGGTTCCAGCCAGACACCATGAGGTCTTGCACCCAAAGAGCTGAGGTGGTTGGCATCCAGTTGCCTGCTCACGTGTGTGTGTTTGTGCGGCTGTGGGTAGGTGTGAATGCCCCTAGGATGTGTGTAGTCACAGATCTACAGGTGGGAGGGACAGAGAGGCTGCAGGTTGAGAGGGCTTTGGCATCAACAGGGCATGAGTTCAAATTCCAGCTCTGCCCCTCCCAGCTGTGTGATAGCTCTAGGCCACAGTTTCCTTGCTGGGAAATGGTGATGCCAATAACTATCCCAAAAGGTTTCTGTGGAGATATAAAATACCCAGTGCTGATACTGGCATGTGATAGACTCCTATTACATGGCTAATTTGATGGTGGTGATGACAATATCCCGTGCCTTGCATTCTTGTATCACACAGCCAGAGTGACAAAAACTAGATAAGAGGGAGATGATGGAAAGAACAAACTAAAGTTTTTGTATTCACTGTGGGGGCGCTGGGGAAATGTATCTGCTAACAAAAAATTTTTAAAAAGGAAAATAACTCAATGCCGCATAAACCTGCAACTCACTGGCCCCTCCCAGCCCCCTTCTGTTGATCTCACCCAGCCTCCTCTGCTGTCTCTGGATGTGTGGTTGGCTTTAAAATCCTCTGAGAGCCAGTTATTCTTCCATGGGACCCGTGGCTTCTGTTGGATCCCAAGTGAACACCGTACGAACTCTTTGGGAGTTCACCCATTGACCTTTGTGTGATCCAGCTTAGTGTCCTCATGTGACCTTTACCTTTACCAGGGCTCTAGGTTGATATCACCTTCTAAATTTTAGAGTTAGAAGCGACCCAATTAACTCACCAATCTCTATGTGGCCCTCGGTTGATTCTGAATAACCTCTTGGTGAACTCACCCACCTTTGCATGAGCATCAGGTACCTTCATTATATGCTCTGTATCCTACATTACCTGCCATACATGCCGAGAATGCAAGGCCAGAACCTAACAGAGTTCTTTCTTCACCTGTCATCCACCCATTCATTTCACAGGTATGGTTAGAACCGGGGAACACATGTGGCTAGAGAAGCCCCTTCTCCATTCTGCCTCTCAAATCTCTGCCTTGGGGAGCCTTCCCATGGCCTTTCAGGAAGAGTCGCAGTCCCGTCAAACTACTTCTCTTCCACCACCCCGTCACTGGAACATGTAGGATGACATTCAGGCAGCTTCCCAACTCAGAGGTTTTGTCCCCACTTTCCCAGTTCCTTCTTTTCTCTTCCAGGTCATTTTTGGCTTCTCTTTCCAGCCCCTCCCAGAGGTCCAAGTGGTAACGGTAACTGCCTGTTCTCCCCATGAGACTGTGAGCCGCCCGAAGACAGGGAGCAAACTTCCTCCCACCACCGTATCCCCATCACCATGCCCAGCGTGTGGCACATAGTTGGCCTTTATTGAATGAGAGGATGAAGGCGCAAGACACTGTCATGAAGGGCAGACCTCAGAAGTCCCTGAGCCCAAGGACACCTCACAGCACCACCAGGTGGCGCAAACACCTTATTGCACATCACCAGTTCCGGATTTGAACAGTCCTAGAAAACGAGCATGTTGGAGACAGCAGTTGTGGGGAAACATGAGGATCCATTCGAATGCAAGAAAAAATATTAGAACTTTGATTTAGATTTATTTTCATCTCATCTTTTTTAAATTTCTATTTTTGTGTGTTTTATAATGTACATAATATTTTAGTACAGTAGTACATGTATATAATTTACAAATAAATAATTATACAATTAAGGAAGTGAACTAAACATTTTTTTACGATGGGAGGCACAACCCGTGCTCAGGAAGCACATCTGTCCACAGCTGCCGGAGCTCCCCGCTCTGCTCTCCACTCACCCGCCCTCGGGAAGTGAAGGGTGAGACTGACCCCAAAAATCAAAGGACTTTTGAGGCAGCAAGGAGAAAGTACAGAGAGCTCTTTTGTGGTGCCACATTGTGTTTTCAATTTCATTTAAGTGAACATTTACTTCCTCTGAGCGAAACCAAGGGGCCAGATGTTTTGGTTCTAAAACACACTTCAGCTGATCCAACTTAAATAATCTGAATTTAAATCACTACATCTCTCCACTTACTCAATAGCCCCTTACCTCAAATGTGAGTGGGCCTGTAAAGTTAGATACTTAGTTGCAAGCCTGGCTTATTTTATTAACTAAGTATGTTACCGCTGATGCCAAATTGCGGCCAAACTACAGTAATCTATTTAAATAGAGAGGATTCACTCCTCATAGCCGTACTGCACATGCCATCACCCCCACCCACTTGTCAGTTGGAGTAATGCAGGGCTTAAAGGTGCTAGCTAATCAGTGATCATCAAGTGGCAGATTTCTCCACTCTCTGCAGATACATCCTTAGCTAAGCCTTTCTGATTCACTAGACGAATGAAAGAAATAGCAACAGAAAAACAATCAGTAACTTGTCATTCCACCTTTTCCCAAGACCAAGAATTGATGGCTTCCATAACCTTCCTCTGACAAGCATCTTTGGGCTTGTTGACAAGTGGCCATTTTCGAGGCAGAGTGTCTTTTATTCCTATAGCTGTAGATCTGTCCAAGAGGCCACCTTTGGAGCTCAGAGACCTGGCAGCACCAACATAAAGACCCAAATATAAACAGGGCCATGGTCCCATCCCACTCACACCCCAGGATATCCATGGGACAAATGGGGTGGTGCATACAGGCTCTATTTTTTCCAAAAGCATCAACTGTAAGGGCAGTGTAAGTCACAGGTCAGCTGGAAGAGGGAAAACAGGGAAAGGGAGGCCAGCACTCCAGCACTGCCTCTCCTTCCCTCCCAGAGTGTCAGAAATGCCAGGGGGCCAAGTGCAGCCATCCTTCCTAACGGGAAGCTCCAAAATAGGCTTTTCCTTCATCTGATTGCATCCTCTAACTGACTTCTGTTCCAAACCACCTTTCAGGGGTTCCTTATGCATGTATTATTCTTATAGATATACATTTGTGTCTGTATAGAAAGGAAACAGTAGTGATCTCAATGGATGAAAAGAGGTGGACGAACATGTGAGTAGAGTCAGCTTGACACTGAAAGGGCACAAGCCTGGGTCCCAGATTATTGTGATGTGAGGCAGGAGACCTGGGTGTGGTTCTGGAGGCTGCTGGGAGGAGGGAGGAGAGGATGGCGCTGGTGGTCTGCAGACCTGCTGCTGGTCAACTCAGAGGAAGGAGGTGGGGTGGGGTTCCAGCTGAGACCTGGAGTCAAGACCTGCCTTCACAGACAAGAAAGATGAGGAGAGGAGCTTGATGAGAAGAGGGAGACCTGGGAAGACAACAGCCCTTCCAGCTTCTCCAGCGAGGTGGTGTCTAGAGCATGCACACAACTGGCCTACAAAATGAGGCTTCATGGTGGAGAGGGAAACAAGGACTGGGGAGAGGGTCTGATGCCCAGAGAGGCCCACAGATGCAAGGAGGTCAATGCCACAAATGGCATCTCCATCTCATGGGCCCACAGGCTCTCTTCACCCCTCTGGCTGCCCATGAACTGCCTGGAGCTTGGTCCGCGTGGCTCCTGGCTGGAATTGTGCTCACTGGCCCCACTGGAGACACTGCCCACCTCTGGGGCCTGCACATCCATGTCAGCTAAGTATCAGGCCCAGCGGCATCCTTTGTGGTTTTGCTGCCAGTCATGTGGCCCTGGCTGAGGGCAGGGCTTGAGTGTGTCTTCCGGAGAGAAGGGTCATCCCCTTCCAGAGTGGCCAGCCGGGCCTCAATCCGCTCCAGATCATCTGAGCCCACTTTGATCTTCACAGACAGGAGATGGATATAGGTCTCATAACGGCTTTTCTGGGGAAAGGCCAAACAAGGTCAAAAGACAACAAAATAGGAAAAAAGTATGTGCACCTTATATGATAAAAGACTAATTTCTTTCATATGCAGAGAGCTTTCAAAATCATTAAAAAGAAGATGAGCAGTGCAATTAAAAAATAAGCAAGGGACATGCACATAAACTTCATAATTTTAAAAATCCAAATAATTGGCAATCATTTCTTGGATATGACACCAAAAACCCAGGCAACAAAAGTAAAAATACACAAATGGGACTAAATTTAAAATCAAAATTTTAAACATCTGTACATCAAAGGATATAATGAACAGAATGAAAAGGCAACCTGCAGAAAAATATCTGCAAGTCATATACCCGATAGGGTCTAGTATCCAGAATACATAAAGAGCGCTCAAAATGGAACAACAGAAGACAACCCAAAATTTTTAAATGGGCAAAGGACTTGAATTCACATTTGTCCAAAGAAAACATACAAATGGCCAACAAGGACATGAAAAGATGCTCAACATCATTAGTCACTAGGGAAATGCAAGTCAAAGCCACGCTTACTACTATCAAAAGAGCAGAAAATATATGCTGGTGAGGACATGGAGAAACAGACAGAACTCTTGTGCCCTGCTGGTGGGAATGTAAATGGAGCACTGTTATGGAAAGCTGGTAGTTTATCAAAAAGTTAAAAATAAAATTACCACATGATCCAGCAAGACCATTTCTAACTACAAACCCAAATGAATTGAAAGAAGGGTCTTGAAGGGCTATTTGTATACCCATTTTCATAGCAGCATTTTTCACAATAGCCAAAAGATGGAAGCAAGCCAAGTGTTCACTGATGGACAAATGGATAAACAAAATGTGGTGTGTACATACAATGGAATATTATTCAGCCTTAACCTATTCACACCCAGTGTTTCATTATTGGAATGGTAAGCTCATGGGAGTTATTTACATCTACTGCTCAAGGTCACCTCCAAGGTCTGATTTTTCACCAAAAAAAAAAAAATGTTGCAACCTCCACCATAAATGAGTTAAAAAGAAAGGAAATTATGATACATGCTACAATATGGATGAACCTTGAGGACATTAGGCTAAGTGAAATAATTCAATCACAAAAGACAAATTCTGTATGATTCCACTTGCAGTAGTCAAAATCATAGAGGCAGAGAGCAGAACAGTGATTGCCAGAGACTGGAGGGAGGGGAGAATGGGGAGTTACTATTTAATGAGTACAGAGTTTCAGCTTGGAGAGAGGAAAGAGTTCTGAAGATTGGTTATACAACAAATGTGAACAGACTTAACACTACTGAACTATACACTCAAAAATGGTGAAGACAGTAAATTTTATATTACAAGTCTTACTGCAATTAAAATGTCTTTAAATCCAAATTAAAATAGTAATGAGGCTGAGGGCAGTGGCTTGCACCTGTAATCCCAGCACTTTGGGAGCCTGAGGCAGGTGGATCACCTGAAGTCAGGAGTTCGCAACCAGCCTGGCCAACATGATGAAACCCCATCTCTACCAAAAATACAAAAAAATTAGCTGGGTGTGGTGGCGCACACCTGTAATCCCAGCTGTTTGGGAGGCTGAGGCACGAGAATCGCTTAAACCCAGGAGGTGGAGGTTGCAGTGAGCCAAGATCTCGCCACTACACTCCAGCCTGGGCGACAGAGTGAGATTCTATCTCAAAAGAAAAGTAGTAATGAAATGCTAATCGTTAAACCTATCAGATTCATGAAGATCAAAACGTTTTGCAATGCCCAGTGTTGGTGAGGACATGGAGAAATAAGCACATTCATGAAATATTAAAGGGTTAGAAACCAGCATAAGCATTTAAGAGGAAGGCTTGGCAGCATCTGAGAGCCTTTGTCTGAGCTTCAGCTCCTCACCCCTGTCAGGGAAGGCTGGCACCCTGGAAGGGCTTGGGACTAAAGGTCAGGGGACCCTGTTCCCTGCCAGCTGCCACATGAGCAAGCCCCTTTATCACGAGGCTTCACCTCCCCAGTCCCACATCAGGTCAGGCAGGAAGGAAAAAGAGCAGGGCACTGGGCTTTGCAATCCAGCCCCCGGAGGCTCACCTCGAAGATGAGATAGTGCTCCTTCAACCGGTACTCCTCAGCCTCCTTGGACTTGATGCCCCTCTCAACTGGGTGACACCTGTGTTCGGCCAGCTCCGCAGTTAGCTGCCTCAACTTATTCTCATGAGATCGCAGTTGCTCCTCCTGCAAAGACAAGTCCTGGGTTGTGAGGCCTTACTCTCAGGATGTCACAGGGTGGATCAAATCCTGTTCCACCAGGAGCTGCACCACCAAAGGGAAATGAAGGCCTAACCAGGGTCACCAAAACATGGGGATAGAGCCAGGCTCCGGACCCAAGGGCATGATCTTCCTCCCACCTCCCTCCCTCCCCGCCCCTCCCATCAGCAAGCACTTTCCTCAGTGCCCCTCCCCCAACCCTTCCACCCCCCACCCCCCCGCAGGCTCAGGAGAGGAGACACACTGACACTTATATGTGCACACAGACAATCCCCAACACAGACACACACCAACCCTCACATACAACCAAGCTCATTAGCACTCCCACGTGCACCCACAAACACCCTAGACCAAGGCCAGCTCGGCCCTGCTATCCCTTGCTTCATGTGATACACACATATTCTTACATTCATGCCCAGTCACACGCAGTGGTCACAGACCCAGGATCACACCCAAAGACAGGCCGAGACACTGTCACTGATGGGCAAACACATACACTTCCCCCGACTGCAGGACAGCCAGGCCCCCTGGTGCTGTGCGCATGTGCATGTGTGTGTGTGACTCACTGCCAGTGTGTTTGCACATGTGAATGTGTGTGGTGTGTGCGCATATGTGGTGTATGTGCGTTACATGTGCATGCACAGGGGCTCTGGGCAGAAGCAGGAACCCAGGAGCTCAGTGGGGAGACCCGGGGCAAGGCCTAGTGGGAAAAGGGCCAGTTGCTGGCAAAGAGGAAGTATGGGGCTTCCACTGCCCCCTACCTCTCAAACTCTGGGCCACCACTTCTCCTGTCTCCAAAGAAGCCCTGAGAGCCTGCGGCATGGGTGAGTTGGGTTTTCTAGGATTACAAATAAAATATTTAAGGATAGGTGAGGGCAGCAGAAGAGCACTGGATGAAGAGTCAGCCAGGTGTCACTGTGCGAGCTCCTGTGACACAGTCTCTTCCATTTGTGCCCAGATGCACACAAGACCACCAACTCTCGGCCACATCCACAGGAATGCACTGGCAGAGGCAGCTCCATGCCACCCGCCACAGCCATGGCCCCTGTGTGCCATGTCTCAGTCTCCCGTCTGGACATGGGGGTGGGGTGCATGGGATAGAGGGAAGAGTTGCCCTTCTCTGGTGTCCTTCAGCCCAGGATCACCCGGCCTAGAGACAAAACTGGGGTGGGCTCCTGAACAGATGGTAGCCTGGGGAGCCGGCATCCTGACCCAGGAGCATGTACCTGGCAGAGGCGGGTAGTGCAGGAGGGCAGCAGGGGCCGACAGAACTTCTTCATGGAGCTGACAGCAGCTGGAAAAGCCGGGGCAGAGAAGATGGCTGCCACCAAGTTGATCCTGAGAATCCAGGACTGCATTTCCTCCTTGCTCCTGGGGACAGGAAGGGGAGAGGGTGCCGGCCTCTCACACAGGACTCCCTGTCCTTCACCCAGCACCCCATACCCAGCATTGGGCTTGGCACTGAGAAGGCACCAGTACCTCTAGATAAGCGGGTAAAGGAGAAAGGGAGGACACATAGGGGCTGGATGTGCGTGGGCAAAGCTATGTGGGGAGCTCCCTTTCTGTCCTAGCTCCTAGGCACACCTGATTTTCATGTGAAAATCAAACTTCCTAGGTCCACAGCTAGTGGCCCTGGAGTGAATGGGCGGGAGCGACCATAAACTGGGAATCATCAGAGGCAATGGCAACTGGGTACCTCCCCACAGCCCTCCTGCCCTGCCCCGCTGCCTGCCCAGCATGGGTGCTGTGATCCTGAAGCCTTGTCCACTAGCCTGCCTCCTTGCAAGCTCATGTGACACATGCACCCAGTCTCAAGTCACAGGAGAATGGGGGGTGGTAGAAGGATAGCCCTACCAGTCACCTGGAGGGTGCATCTTTCTCACATTTAAAGTGAAGGATGATTCATAAAGATGCCACCTGCCCCGCATTGCAGACTCCAGTGCACTCGGCAGCCCCTGCAGGGCTTGTTAAACACAGTTGCTGGAGCCATCCCAGAGTTTCGGGCTCAGCAGGTCTAAGATGGAGCCAGAGGGACTGCAAGTGATGCCGAGGGGAACCACACTTTGAGAACCGCTGCTTTTGGGTAACCCAGCTGTCGGTCTGTGTCATGTGGCTACATGTACTCTGGCTGACTCATGAGAAGGAGAGGGGTTGTGTGCCAGGTCACTGCAGCAGGCCTTGGGCCCTGGGTAGGAGCGAGGGGCTCCAGCTCCTACTCACGGTGCCTGGAAGAGGAATACCCTCCAGTCAGCTGTCTTAAGCTTGAGCACGTTGGACTTCTTGCTGTAGTCAGAGGCCCTGGTGGCCAGAGCATGATGCACGCGAACGGCGTTCTTCAGGTCACCCTCTGATAGAGCTTTGTCAGGCCTGTACTCATCCTGGATGGGGAGGGATGGGTGAGCCGGGGTCACTGACCCACACCTTCATTCCCCCCTGCCCTCACTCCCCTCTCTCTGTCCCTATAGCTCCCTTCATTTTCCATTCCTGCTGTCTCACCCACCCCAACAAGAATTCAGGTACCCCTCCCCTCTCCCCAGTCTCAGAGGCATGCACAGGCCTCACACTGAGCCACTAGGCACCAAGTCCTCATATAAAGACCTCCAAAGCCCTGAGTGGGCCCAAGTCTGGGGAAGGACCCGGCATGTGCCTGAGCCCCAGGTCCTGCCTGGGGCCCTCAAGGCACCACAAGGCCAGGGCAGGATGGGACTGAGCTGGCCCTTTCTGAGTATGTTTTCTAGGGCAGTCTCACCTTCTGCAGGTACAGTATGGTCCCTTTGAGCACCGCATAAAATTTCTTCCAGCCACGCCTCCCACGGGGTGCTGGGGAGAAGGGCATGGTAGTGTGGCTGCAGCCACCCTCTGCAGTCTCTCCAATCCCACCTCCCGCTACGCATCCAGTTGTATGTGCAACCCCAAGGAGTGGCCTGGGGGCACCCCCTCTGTGCTAGCAACCCTCCCATGCCCCTCTTCCAGCCTGACACCCACTCCTCTTGCCATCCATGTCAGCATGAGTCTTCCGGGTCAGCACGCCGTGCTTGTAGGTGGTGGCACTGAGAGCCTGTGGGACATCCAGGAAGGGGTTGCCACCATCCAGGATTCGCGTCACCTTCTTCGTGCCTGTCCCGAACTTGTCATCCACCAGCTCAGACAGGGATTTCCTCAGTTCGTCCTCATCACTAGGGAAGTACTAGGCCTGAGAACCACCTCCAGGGAGGCCTCAGGCCTGCATCATCATGGCCTTTCCCCACCAGCCACCCCTCCAGGAGCCAGGGTCATTGAGGAAGAGCAGCCCCAGGAGGTAGAGATGAGGAGATTCCAATTCCAGATTGTAGATCCAAATCACTGACCCCTCCTCTCATCTCCACTTCTGACTCTGATCTCTGATCTTTGATTTTTGTCCAAGTCCCAATTGGCACCCTTGGTCACAAACGTGGAGACTTTACTGTCTCCAGGTCTCCTTCCCAGTCTTCCTTCACCTCTCTCCATCACAGGGAGCACTAACCATGGCCAGACTGAAGATGCTGCACAAACCCCACCGACATGCTGGCAGAGGGAGGCCAGCAAGTAAGGCCCTGAAGTCTGGGTTCCCACAGGATCCCTGGCAGAAGAGTGCCAGCTCTTCCCTGTCATGTGGGAATTCCCGCCAATCCCTTCCTGGGGCTTCTACATGGATCTGAACTTCCCTGGGGAGCACAGCAGAGCCTTTCGCAGTCTCCCCAAACAGCAAGATCACCACCCCTCTTTCCTGATGAGACCTACAGGTCTCACTGCTTTTGCAAGGGAATAAGTTAGAGGGCATTCTCCCCTTCCCACTGTCAACAGCAGTCACCATTTACACAGTCATATTGTTATAGGGGCCTCATGCCTCCTACCTGCCTACTTCCCAAAGGGAAAGGAGCTGTCATCAATGGGAATTGGAACACTATCCCCATATAGAAAACCAGCTGTGGATATCATAGAACTAAAGTCACAGTTCAATCTATTCCACAGTAATGTAAACATTGCACTCGTTTTCTCAATACAGAAAATGAACCAAAGGGGAATTCAACACCAGGTGTGGGCCAGCTAGACACATGTGTCAGGCACTGGATTGGGAGGGATCAGCACCATGGAGAGTGGTCAGAATGACAAACCTGCACCCCCACACTCCCCCTCCCAGGGATACAGGCTTCCCATACCTGTGCCCGCAGGCACTACTCACATGGCCCATTCCAGCTTTTCATTTTTGATGGAGTTGTAAAGGGTCTGGGAGACAGAAAAAAAGAGAGAGAGGAATTCAGGTGAAGAGTCAAAAGAAACACCCATCTACCAACAATAACGTGGGTACAGTGAGGGAGCATCGTTTCAGCCAATGGGGTAAAGTGGGCATTTGATTCATACTTGTTAGATGGATAAGTGCGCGGGTGGGTGGATGTATGGATGGGTGGTATTTAATTATGTGATCACTTAATGTCAATCTCGCAGGAAACTGTAAGCTTCGCAAGGTCAGAGGCTGTCCATTTGTTCACTACTGAATCTCCAGTGCAAAATCCAGAACTCAACATACAGCAAGTGCTCAATGGGGAAGATTGATGGATGGGAGGATGAATGGGAGGATGGGTGAGTGGAATGGATGGATGGGGAAGTGGACAGGTGGAAGATGAAGGATGGAGGGGAAATAGGCAGGTGGTTAGGTGAATGAATAAAAGATGGGTGGGTGGATAGAGGGTATATAAGGAAGATTTAGGGGTGTATGCATGAGGATATGGGTGGGCAAATGAATGGCAGGGTGTTGGGTGGATGATTGAGTGACTGATTGAGTGGATAGGTTTGAGGATGAATGTGTGGGTGGGTTAGTGAGTAAATGAATGGGTAGGGAATAGTTGGATAAGGGGATGGGTGAGTAGATGTGGTGATGTTTGTTGAGGTAAGTAGATGAGGAAGTGTTTGAAGAGCATAAGGTATCTGTGTGGGTGACGGGCGAATGGGTGAGTGGTTGCTATGGGGAAGTGGGAAGGGAGGGTTTGGGGATACATATGGGTGTGGGAGAATGGGTGAGTATATGGGTAGGTGAATGACTGAGTGGCTGGGTGGATGCATGGGAGGATGACTGGATGGGTGCAGAAGTGAGTAGATGGGTGAATGAGTAGATGGGGAGAAATGAATAAGTGGATGGTGAGACTGCAATTGTTTGATCTCACAAATACGTGCTTAACAAATGCTTCTCAATGGTGAAGAATACATGGTAGGAAGAGTGATGAAGATAGTGTTCTATGGAGCATTGGAGTTTGGATGGAGACCTCCAAACTCATTATTCAACTACCCCTGTAGTATCATCAGATTCTTCAAACCCACTATCTAAAAATGAAGCTGGTTGGGGGAGGTGACTTACACCTGTAATTTCAGCACTTTGGGAGGCTGTGGTGCAAGAATTGATTGAGCCCAGGAGTTTGAGACCAACCTGGGCAACATAGTGAGACCCCCAGCTCTACATAAAAAATAAAAATAAAAACCACAAGGCACAGTGGCATGCACCTATAGTCCCAGCTACTTGGGAGGCTGAGGCAGGAGGACCCCTTGAGGCCAAAAGTTCAAGGCTGCAATGAGCCATGATCGCACCACTGCACTCCAGCATGGGTGGCAGAATGAGACCTTGTCTCAAAAATATACAAATAATAAAAATGAGCCCATCAGCAGCCCCCCAAAACCTTCCCCTTTTCCTCCAAAGTGGAGAAATGACCAGAATATAAAGGCCAGAGTTCCACCCTTGGCTTCAGCCTCAAAAGAAAACTGGATTCTCTTAATTCCAGTGATGATGAAGGAATGAGTGGGCTTTTCCTTGAAGTGATCAGATGATGTTTGTGGTGAAGGTGGTGGTGGTTGTGGTGGGTGGCAGCTGTGACAGTTGGTAGCAGTATTGATTATTACTATGACAGTAATGGTGATAATGGAGTACTAAAAACAAATCTCGCAAAGCCTTCCCCCTGCCTAACTCAGGGAACACAGAACAGCCAAATGTTGAGCTCAGAGGTTTCTAACTTTGTCATCATGGCCCTGCACCCTCTGTTAAGAGCTCTGAATGCCAGGATTTCGTGGGGCAGAGACCTCTCTCCTCTCTATCCATGCAGGGCACAGCAGGTGGAATGTGGGCTCTCAGCAGACAATACCTTCAGCAGGTCTTTGGCAAAGTCTTGGCCATCATTCAGCTGCTCCAAGTTGGCAATGAATTGCTGACAAGACATCTTCTTACCAATGTTCTGTAATGGAGAAATGGTTCTGCCTAAGAGTAGGGAAGGAGGCTGGTGTGTTCCCCATACACCCTGCCCTGCCCACCCAGAGGGATGAGGCAGCGTCAAGGGCAATAATGAAAATTAAATTGCGTGAGTTTTCTTTTGTCTCCGAGTTTACAGAACTCTTATCACAGTCAGAACTGTGCTTGATTCTCAAGCATCATGAGAGGTTGGGCTTCTCCTGCAGCCCAGATGAAGGAGTTGGGCTGGATGAAGTGTCGTGAAGAACACAAGTCCCTACTGTGCTCCAGGTCTTGTGCTTGACATGCATTATCTTATTTCTTTCTCACCCCAAGGAGAAGGTGAGGTGCCCATTTTTATTATCCCCATTTGACAGGTAAGAAAACTGAGGTACAGGAAGGTGAAGTGACATGCCCATGATCACACAGCAAGGAAGTGAAAGGGCCAAGTGTGTCCAACACCGAAGGCCATGCTCTCACCGCTACTCCACGGTAACTCTCCCAAGGTCACTCAGCACCAGGACACGAACCCAGGCCTCTTGGCTTCTGAGCAGAAGCTCTGCGTATTCTGCCACAACTGTCTCACTCTCTCACCTGCACAGAGGGGCAGCAAGGCTTCCAAGACGTAGGTGAAGTGAGGGAAAGGTTGGCCTTATGGGAGTCAAAAATCAATTGCCATGGACACACATGGGTGCCCCATGCTGAGCTGAGCTGAACTGGGACAAAGAGAACCCAAGCAGATGGTTTCATGCTCGGAGGCAGAAACAGGCAAAGAGCTGGAAATGACTAAATCCCCAAGTTCTGCCTTCTTGTTTTAACCAATGAGTAGTAGAGGGGCTCAAGCCCTGCAACCCCAACACCTAATATTCATACTTCCAGACTCTCCGTGGAGTCCCCACATTTGAGAAAACACTGAACAGCACTTCATCTTTGTGAAGATAAAGACTCTTGAATACTGGATACTTATCACTGTAGGATATTGTGGATTAGGGTTTGCTATAAAGCAGTGTTTTCCAAGGTTTACCTACACGAATAGGTATTCACTCAAAAAAAGATGTCCTAATAGAACAAGTTTATTTGCATGTTTCAGAGTCTTTACCATGCTGATGTGTGCCGGTGTCTCCGAGGAGAGGATTCCACATCATTTCTCAAGTTTACTGACCTTGGCACTATTTTAGCAAAGACACTCTATTAGTGTCATATGGGACATTCACACACCACAGAAATCATTCAGAAAACAGTGATGTAAGATTTTATAACTAGCTGACAAGTAAGAATTTTCTATGCCTTTCCAAAAGGGTTCAGGAGAAAAGATCCTATGTTTGCCTTGATACAAGTATGTTTTGTATGTTTCATTGTATAGTTTTACATATATACATCTGTCTATATATAAGTATATACCCACGTGTGCACATTTACAATAGAGGATTATGAGAACAATGTTGATAAGACTATCTTTGAGGCCAGGCGCGGGGGCTCACACCTGTAATCCCAGCATTTTGGGAGGCCAAGGCGGGTGGATCATGAGGTCAGGAGAGCGAGACCATCCTGGCAAAACCCCATCTCTAATAAAATACAAAAAATTATCTGGACATGGTGGTGAACACCTGTAGTCCCAGCTACTCGGGAGGCTGAGGCAGGGGAATTGCTTGAACCCAGGAAGTGGAGATTGCAGTGAGCAGAGATTGCACCACTGTCCTCCAGCCTGGTGACAAAGCAAGACTCCGTCTAAAAAAAAAAAAAAAGATTATCTTTGAGTTCCACACAAACTGAAGCTTCCCAGTCATTAGTCAGGAGTGCAAAATCAAAAAGTAACCAGGCAAGATTTCTAATCTAAGCAATGTCAGACTATCTTGTTGTGGGTGAACCTTCCCAGAAGAAACAATTCTTGGTCAAAATATTCATAGCACATCTGTGTGAAGGCATTGGAGGCATTACAAAAGCAGTGGAGGCTTCCAGGGTGAAGATTCTGTAGGGGAGTGTGGAGAGGTGACCCCAGGAAGAGCAGCATTTCTCCCTGAAGCATTTGCTGCTTCCCAGAAGCAGCCAGGGGCTGAGCAGCTGAGTGGCCTCTTAGGACTGGAGAACTGGGACTGGAGTTCAGGGCCCACCAAGGACAAGGAAGAACACCCAAGGACTTGGGAAACACCCCAGTCACACTTCAACAAAAAAAGTTGAAATTAAGAAAAAAAAAATACTAAAAGAATAAAAATTATCCCAGATGGAAATATGGAGAAGCAGAAATGAATGAAATAACAAAAAGAATTGGTAACTCTAAATGGAAATTGACTGTGTAGAGCAACAGTAAAGTTTTCCAGGGAATAAAATATAGAGAGATATAATAGTTAAAAGCATGGTAACAGGAGTATATAAGTTAAGACAGCAGTAAATGGAACTAAAATGTTTCAAGGTATTTCATTGCCCAGGAAGTGGAACAAGTACTTTATAAGTTGAGGATGCAAATTGCAAACCATAAAATGAATTCCAAAAGAATGCACAGCTAACAAGCTAACAGAGCAGGGACATGGAATTCCAAAAACTACTTAATCCAAAAGTAGGCGAAAAAAAAAAAGAGAGAGAGAGAAAAGAAACAGAACTGAGGAATCAAAAAGAAAACAGCCACCTGGTACACTTAAACTCAAATATATCATGATTCACTAAATGTTCAAATTAACATTATTATCAGACTTTATTTTTAAGTATATGATACAAGGGACATACCTTAAATATAAAAGAGCAGAAATCTTTGAAACAAAAAGGCAGAAAAGGATATACCACATAAACACTAACAAAAGAACTCCTGTATAGCTACACTAACATCTGACGAAATAGATTTGAGGGCAAGAAGCATTACTAGAGATAAAGAAGGACATGTCCATAGTGATAAAAGGGTCAATCTGCCAGAAGATATATAATCATCCTAAATCTGTATACATCTAGTAGCATAGCTTAAAAAAATACACAAGACAAAAATTGACAGAATCAAAAGACGACATATTCACAGTCTTGGCTGGAGATTTTAACACTGCTCTCTTAGTAACAAGCAGGCAAAAAATTGGCAAGAATACCATGCCAAAAAATTAGATAACCTAGATGAAATAGGCAAATTCTTAGAAATACATGAGCTACTAAAACTGGCTCGAGAAGAAATAGAAAATCTGAATAGACCTACAAGAAGTAAAGAGATGGAATCAATAATTAAAATAAAATTTTTAGAAGGCCAGATGTGGTGCCTCACACCTGTAATCCCAGCACTTTGGGAAGCCAAGTTGAGAGGATCACTCAAACTTCCAGAAGTTCGAGACCAGCCTGGGCAACATAGGAGACTTTGTCTCTATGAAAGAAAGAAAGAAAGAGGGGGGGGGGAAGGAAGGAAGGAAGGAAGGAAGGAAGGAAGGAAGGAAGGAAGGGAGGGAGGGAGGGAGGGAGGGAGGGAGGGAGGGAGGGAGGGAAGAGAAAGAAAGAAAGAGAGAGAGAGAAGGAAGGAAGGAAGGAAAGAGAAAGAAAGAAAGAAAGAAAAAGAAAGAAAGAAAGAAAGAAAGAAAGAAAGAAAGAAAGAAAGAAAGAAAGAAAAGAAAAGAAAAGAAAAGAAAAGAAAAGAAAAGAAAAATAGCTGGGCATTGTGGCACATGCCTGTGGTCCCAGCTACTCAGGAAGCTGAGGTGAAAGGATTACTTGAGCCCAGGAGGTTGAGGCTGCAGGGAGCCAGGATCACACCACTGCACTCCAGCCTGGGCAACAGAGAGACCCTGTCTCAAAAAAAAAAAAAAAAAAAAAACACTATCAAGAGATGAAAAACAACCCACAGAGTGAGAAAAAATATTTGTAAATCAAATATCTACTAAGGGCCTAGTATCTAGGATATATATATATAAAGAACTCAAAGAATACAACAACAAAAGACAGCCTAATTTTAAAATGAATGAAGGACTTGAATAGACATTTCTCCAGAGAAAATATATTTTAAATGGCCAAAAAGCACATGAAAAAATGCTCAACATCACTAATCATTAGGGAAACACAAGTCCAAACCACAGTGAGATACCACTTCAGATCCACTAGGATGGCTATCTTTTTTTTTTTTTTTTTTTTCCCAAAAAACAGAAAAGGTTGGTGAGGATGGAAAGAAATCAGAACCCTGCACATTGGTGGTGGAAAATGTAAACTGGTTCAGCCAACAGTTGGGCACTTCCTCAAAAAGTTACATGTAAAATTATCCTGTGACCCAGTAAGTCCTAGGTATATGGATACAGATATTCAGACAAAATCTTGTACATGAATGTTCACAGCAGCACTATTCACGATCACTAGAATATAGAAAAAAAAACCCAAATATCCATCAACAGATGAACAGATAAAATGTGAGATATCCATACAATGGAATATTAGTCACCCATGAAAAATGAACTACTAAGACATGCTATGACGTAAATGAACCTTGAAAACATGCTAAACGAAAGAAGCCAGTCACAACAGGCCACATATTTCATGATACCACTCATGAAATATCTACAATAGATGAATTCACAGAGACAGAAAGCAAATTAGTATTAGCCAGGGGCCAGGTGGAGGAGGAAATGGGGTATGACCTTTGAGGGGTATGGGGTTTCATTTTGGGGTGATGAAGATGTTCAGAAACTAGACAATGGCAACAACTGCACACCACTGTGAAAGTTCTTAGTGCCACTAAATTGTAATCTTTAAAATAGTTAAAATGGTTAAGTTTCATAACAGGAGAATAAATCAGTAAGGACATACATGATTCTTACAACACATACAGACACCTTATTGGCACATATAGAACATTATAACCAACAACCACAGAATAGATTATTTTCAAGTCCACATGAAACATTCACTAAAATTTATCTTTCTTAGGACCAAAAAGCAAAGACGCATGCAAAGAAGTAAAATTACACTGGGTAAGTTATATTCTTTAAAATACAATACACATAACGACAACTAGTCAAAAAGACATGTACCCAGCTCATCCGAAAGCCCAAGAGAGGTCCCTGATTTGGGGCCTCTGAGTTCCCAGTTCCCCCTCTCCCTCCCACCCGACTTGGATCAACAAGGCCTTCCAGTCTTTCCTAAGCCCTTTGACTTCTTCTTCCGTCTCCCAGCAGAGGAAAGTCACAGCGGGTCCAACCACAGCCCCATCCCAAGGCCTGACCCTGGCACTCTCAGGCCAGGGCGACCATCTCCCCAAACTTATCTCCTTGCCCAGAAGAGAGGCTGGATGGGTACAGGGTAATGCCCAGGTCATTGTCCAGGTAGTAAAACTGTCACTGCCTTTGGCCCCACAGGAGCCAGGCCTTTTCCCACAAGTCTGACTTCCATGTGCAGCCCTGAGATCAGAACAATACTAGCCTGTCTTTAAGGCTCATTCCAGAAGCAGGATGAAGCAGGTCAAGCAGAAAGAAAGCAGACATCATCCTTCAGGAGGAGGGAGGGACTGATCAAAGCTCCCATGGACAGAAAAACCCTTGCCATTATTTGCAAATCTAGGCTAACCCTTAATTATACTTGGTATCCCCTTAAGGTTCTTGTGTGTGGCTCTGTCACCATCTGAGAATGGGCAGACCCCTGCAGACCTCAGGATAACATCTAAACCCCTGGCCTGTCCCTCCAGCCCTCCATATCCATCCCCATCCCCAAAATGCCTTGCCAGCAACTTCTGCTGTTGCTATTCTTCAGGCAACCCAAAGTTGGAGAGAAATTAAGCTGTTCCTGAAAAACAACTAATCTTTGTTTCAACTTGAGCTCTCCTGGAATGACTTCTCCCACCCACCCCTCCCTGTTTGTTTGTCTCAACCCTGGTGGTTCTCCCTCCCTCACCCCAGCCTTCAGTCCACTCACCAGTGCCATAGGCTATGCATCCAAAATACCTCTGGAATTTCTCTCCTGGTCTCCATCTCCAATTCTAACCCACTCTGCCATCTCCTCATGGCTGGAGCTTGCAAATCAGCATTCCCTGACATCCCCCCTACTCAGAGCATCCCAGGCTTATTTGCTGACCCGTCACCACCCATCATCACCCATCATCCCCAGCATCCGCACCATCTCCAAAATCCCCATTTCAAATACAAACTCCTGACCCCCATCTCCTGCTCTTCCACCTCCTCCCTCATTCTCTAGAGCCCTCACTCCAACAACCCTTTGATCCTCTGTTGAGATCTGATACAGTGTGGCCCTGTGTCCCCACCCAAATCTCATCTCAAATTATAATCCTCATGTGTCAAGGAAGGCGGGTGATTGGATCATGGGGGTGGTGTCCCCCATGCTGTTCTCATGATAGTGAGTGAGTTCTCAGGACATCTGATGGTTTTATAAGTGTTTGGAAGTTCCTTCTACATTCTTCTCTCTCCTGCCATCTCGTGAAGAAGATACCTGCTTCCCCTTCTGCCATGATTGTAAGTTTCCTGAGGCCTCCCCAGCCATGTGGAACTGTGAGTCAATTAAGCTCTTTCCCTTGCAAATTACCCAATCCAAGGAAGTTCTTTATAGCAGTGTGAAAATGGGCTAATACAAGATCCAAAGGACCTCCCTTTCTTTTTTATCCAGTTTAGTTTCCAGTCCCCATCAATAACCACTTCTCTGCAAACCTCTCTCTTGCCCTTTTCTGCTTCTGTCATGTTTGCCTAGAAAAAGCCCAGTAATGATGAAACCCAACTGATTTCCTATACTGTATCTGTATCCAAGTTCAACCAAATATACTTGCAGGACACACAGCTGTGCTAACTGGTCCCATTTTATGTCTATGACCACAGTCACGTGGGCATGGAGACCTCCTGACACTGCCACAGTTCCTGTGTTTGCTCTTCATTCTCCAAAATGACCATGGCACACCTTTTCCTTTCCCTTAAGCCTCAAAGTCCCTGTAATAGACACTGTGACTCTCACTCTCCCAAACCTCTTTCCTATTATGTATTAGCAATGAGGTGTGGGTAGGGAAGAATGACCTCACCTTCCAGCTCAGGGATAGTCCCTGGGTCACCTCATTCCTCCTGCCACAGAGATTGATTCAGTTAACCTAGGCTTTTTCCAGCTGTCCCATGGTACTCCCTGGTGCCTTCTCTCTCCTGCAGTGATAGCGCCTTGTCTGCTGACTTGATCCTGGTGGCACATGCACAAGGTTGGGCTGTTTTAACATCAGACTCACCGCCAGCTTCTGTCAGGCCCCCACACAAAGCCACACACTGCAAGAGCTGTCTATGGCCACCACACCCTCACGTCCTCAGGTCCTGAACTCATCATCTCACTCACTTCAACCTGGAAGCTGTCCTCTCCACTCCACCTAAGGTGCTCTTCAAAAGGTCTCCAACGACCTTGACTAGCCCTTCGATGACTGCTCCAACCCCAAAGGGCACTCTCATGCTGTCACCTTACTTGACCTCATGGCAGCCTTTTATACAGTGGGCCACTCACTCCCTTCTCCTCAAAATGCTGTCTTGTCTGGACTTCAGAAATGCCACATACTCCTGGGTTCCCTCTGACCTCCCAGATGAGTTGCAGTCTCTCCCACTCCTCTGCCTGGCCTCTACGTAACACTGAGCCCCTGGACTTAGCCATCAGCTTGTTCTCTCTGCAGGAACATGGCAATCAGCCAGTCCCATATCTTTGAATTCCACCCTACCCCATCTCCATCTTCAAACTGGGCCCAGACTCATCCATCTGACTGCCTCTTTGGCTCCCCACACATGTCCAGAGGCATCTCAAACTTCAAACACGGGTCAAAAGCAGGACTCAGGTCTGCCTCTCCCACTCACCACCCCTACGCAGAAGTTTCTTCCCCATCTCAGGAAATGGCACCCCCAGCTAGCCAGATGCCAAAGGCACCCTTGCTCCTCTTTTTCACTAACCAACCCCATCAGCAAGTCCTGTGAGACTCAGTCCTGAAAGGTGTCCCTCATCAGTCCCTGCTCTCCACATTCACCACTCAGTCTACCCACGCCACCATCATCTCCCACCTGGACCATAAACTAACACCACTATGGAAATGGTTCTGCAGCTCCTTAAAAAATTAAACACAGAACAACCAGATATATGACCCAGAAAGTCCACCCCGAGGTAGAAACGCCAAAGAACTGAAAACAGGTGTTCAAATGAAAACTTGTACATGAATGTTCACAGCAGTGCTATTCCCAACAGCCACAAGGTGGAAACCGGCCCTGCTGCTGCTGGCCCCATTGCCTAGAATGCATGGTCCCAGATCTTTCCATGGTTGGCTCCTGCTGATCCAGGTCTCTGCCCAAATTTTGCAGGCCCTCCCTGATCCCCAGTCCAGACCCCACCACACCTTCCTGTGTATGCCCTTCACAGAACCGGCACTACTTGTAATCGCTTGCTCACTTCTGTGTTGTCCACCTCCTGTAACAGACGGGGCTCCCTTTCCTGTCTTGTTCATGGAACACAGAAGGCACTCAGAAGACAGGATTGTTGTTGAGCCTCCAACCTGAGGGTCCCAGCGCCCCTCCTACACAAAGCCTCCCCAGTTCCTCAACCAGACTGTGCTTATCTCAGGAGCATGCCTACAGCCCGACAGCCCCTTACTGCGTCCCAGTTGGACCAGAGCTCTTTCTGTGGGCACCAGCAGGGACCCGTTCCTGAGATCCCCACAACCCACCAGGCCTCAGTCCCTGCTTGATGAATGAGTGGGGCAGAGATGGAGGCAAGGGGAAAAGTGCAAAGCATCAGGTGCTCTGAAGAGTTCCCAGTAACTGCAACAGCCAGTCCTTGGGCGTGAGCCTTACTTCCCATTCTTTATACACTGGGACTTTATCATGGGGAAACTGAGGTGCAGTGAAGTAAGTAACTTGTCTCAGGCCACAGAGCCTTCGGTGGAGCAGCAGAGAACACAGCCTCAGAACCTGTGCTCCTAACCTCTGAGCAGTACCGCATAGAGATGAAATCCTCAGTGTCTGTTTGCTGCAAACATGAACAGTCCTCCCAGCCCACTTCTGATCTACGAAGTGCTGACGTTTCTCCCCAGCTGTGGTATCAATGTGGGACCACGCCAGCTAAGGCCCATCAAGCTCTCGGGTGCTCTTGGCCCAGGGTCCACTGGACAGTGGCTGCCACCCTCCTTACCAGCTCTTAGCCATAGGGAAGGGCAGCCAGGGCTTGGTCCAGCAGAGACAGCCCTGAGATTGCTCACAGGCCCAGCCAGGGGTGGGGACAGGGAGTGAGGGGCATGCTGAGTGCTCCTTTTAAAGCAGGCTAGCAACACCTGCTCGCTGTCAATAAACAGGGGATGCAGTCTGGGGGAACATCAGCTGGCTCGTGGGCTTTGGCGCTGGATGACATTCATGTGGAACGCATCTTCTCTCTTGTTCCACACAGGTTGCCTGCCCAAGTGGACTTGGCCGAAGCTGTTGCACATTTGCTCCTCCTGACACAGGCACTGAGGCTCTGGCCCTCCCCAGGCCAGGTGCCCCAGTGCACTCATGAGCCCGGGCTACCAGCGGACTGGGCCTTCACAGTCTCAACTTCCAGGAGTCTGCAGGCTGGGCCTTCCAGCTTGCCCTCGTTTCGATTTTCACAGTAATGAGGAATACTATTGTTCTTTTTCTGTAACAATATTCTTCATAATAAAATCCTTGCCCCTTGGTGCCGTGTATATTACCTCTCAGTCCTGCCCATGACACCACAGGGAGATCATTATTCCCACCACACAGATATAGAACCTGAGGCTCAGAGAGGGCCAGTGTTTGCGCAGGGTCACACAGCCACCATGTGGAGGCAAGAGTAGAATCTGAAGTCGGGTCTATCCCAGCTCTTTCTTTCACCACCATATCCCCTGGACTTCCTGGTTAACACTCTGGCCTGTTGTCCCCAAGTCACTTAGCTATTCCCTACCTAGCAGGGGGCTCCAACCACCCTGGGTGAGCAATGATGGGGCAGTGATTGGGTGGAGCCAGATGGTGATGGGGGACACAGAAAGGCGACATGATGAGTGGGGCCTTGGCACACAGGACATGCACACCACTAGCTACACTTACCACCTGCAAGGGCAAGAGAGCCCAGAGGGGTCCCGGAGCAGACAGAGGAAAGAAGAAGGAGTTATTGAGCCACAAGAAGCACTGAGACAGCCTGGGGCCTGGACCAGACACAGCCTCACAGCCTGGGCATCCCACACCAGTCACTTCACTGCTTGACCTGGTGGGGGCTAGGGGATTGGGAGGGGCTGCCCTGGGCATTATATTTCAATGCCATAGGCTGCATTCAGGCTTGCGGGACAGGGGCAAAAAGGGCACATGATCTCTTAGCTTGGACAAGGAGCACACATCTGTGGTTCATCTTAAACTCCCGTGACCCAGCTGCCCTCACTGCCCTACATGGGGGTGCAGACTCAGGCAGCTCACTGGAGGATGAAACTAGGGTGAGGCCAAATCTAGAAGCCAAGCTGCCAAATCCCCCGGGCTTGGAAAAGAAGCCTGGCCACTGAGTGAGAGGTCTCAGGGAGGGGCTGGAATCAACACAAGATGGGTCCCTGAGAGGACACGCAAACCCGCCCCCCATCTCCCAACTCACGTGGCCGTGCAGGTCCGTGTTGAGCAGCATCAGGGCACAGGTGAGCGTGTGGATCCCATCTGAGTCACAGACAGTGGCACTCTCAGTGTGAGGACCCAACCTCTTCCCACTCCATCTCCCGACAGAACCCGCCAGGAAGCCTTGGACGCAGAGGGAGGCCAGCTGCCTGCCAAACTCACCTCAGAGGCCAGGGACTGTGTGATGCCCCTGGTCCGCCCCCACTGCAGGGCCCAAGTCACATGCCTGCCCCAGGAGCCTGACCACCCTGGACCCACTCTGCCCCGGACTCCTGCCTCCTGTGGCCAAACTCACCTTGAACCTCAGACTGAGGAATGGCTCTGAGCCCCCAGCCCTGCCCCTGCACTGGCCTGTGTCTCTCCCAATAATGGGCCTAGTCTGGGACTTGGGCCCATCTATTGGGCAAGCCCTGTCCCTAAGAGGACTCCGACCTAGACCTCCACGACACTGGGACAGCCACCACACCAACAGTCAGCACCACGACAGGGACCACAGGAGAAGGAAGAGCCACAGGACTGAATCCCAAGGCTGGAGGACTTCCAGGCAGTGGGGAGGAGAGCAGGCAAGACTGTGCCTTGCTCAGCAGGCAGACCCTGTGCCATAGTTTATTCAATTAGCCTTCATTGAGCACCTACTGCATGCAGAGGACAAACCATCTGGGCCTGGCAGTGGGACTGAAGTGCCAGGTGAACCAGGGTGGGAGGGGCCAAGGCCTGGCTGAGTGGGTGGGGAGGGTTGGGCAGAGTGGGCAGGGGGCCATACCTTCCGAGGTGCTGTCATCAGGGTTGCACTGGCAGTACCGGCGGGAGAAGTGTGTGAGGACCCGCTCACGCTCTTGTGTCTCCCCCATCAGTGGGAAGGCCTTCAAGAATGTTCTGGAAGGTAATTCAAAGCTGCTGAGAGCAGTCTGAATCCTCACCCAGGGTTAGACCACCCCCTCCCTCCCCGTGCGCACACACACACACACACCACACACCCACCCCAGGGGGCCAGGGCTCCAGTGCCCCACTCTCTGGGTCTGGATGTTCTCCACACTCGGGAGCCCTGGCCCCCAGGATGGCCTCTGGAGTGCTAAGGCCAGGGGACCTGGTAAGCTTTAGAGTTTCAGTCCTCATCACCCTCCAGGCACCTATCTTGTGGAAGTAGGCAGAGGACAGATGGTGAAGAACAAAGACAGAAGAGCACCTCAGCACCAGCCCTTCTTCAGGGCAGATGCCCACTCCCTGCTCCCTCCCCTATAGCTGGGCCCTGTCCACACCTGCCCTTCAGAACGCTCCTCCTCAGTCATTGCCTCTCTTTCATGTGCCACAGCTGAGCCTCAGGCCCAACCCTGTCCTTCAGCTCCTCCCTTTCCCACCCCAAGTCTGAGTTGCCATCAAGTCCTGACGGTTTCTTCTTCAACCTCAACCTTAATTCACCACTGCCACCGCCCTCATCATGTGCCAAGGACAACGGGGCCACCCCTGCACCCAGTACCTCCTCCCAGCAGACACCAAGTTGTCTTTCTAAATAGACGTGCAGGCAGGACTCACTGCTGCTTAAAACCCATCACTGGCTTCTTGGAACCCTCAGAATAGCAGCCAGGCTCCTCATGTCATGGCCATGTTCGCTGCCCAGACTACCCTCCTATACCTCCAACCTGGCACCTGCCTGCTGCCTTCACACCCTGGACAGAGCAGGCATTTCACTATTCAGTGTCTCAGAGCAGTACCGCCACCACCAAATTTTCGGGCTGTCCCTAGGGGCAGCCTCACCACTGCCCATCCTCTCCCACATCTTGGCACCACCAGCTCTTCTACTCTACCCTCTGTGCAGCCTCTCTCACCAACCCTTCCCATCTTCCCAACCTCATGCTTGTTCTCTCCCACCTGACCCTCTTCAGAAGCCTACACGCCTCTAGATCAAAGGCCACCAGTATACTGGCACCAGTGCTGGCTCCCAGAATGTTGCCTTAGAGCCAGTACCTCTGTGGCTCCCCAGTGCCTGCACAGTTGAGCGTCAGTATTGGGCTGGCATACAAGGCACTCAGTCCAGCACCCATATCTCCGATTATGAGCTGAACCAATGAACACCTTCCCTGACCAATCTTCCTCATTCTGGCGCAATCTTTACAACTCAGCTCAGGATACAATAGCTTGCAGCACACCAACACTTCCACTGAGAACAATAAAAACCATGAGTTTTCTTAAGCTATGGGAAAATTGCTGAGGCAACAAAGACCAAAAGGGCCAAGATTCTGGAGAGGAGAGAATTGCAGAGGTAGTTTGATCCTTCTGCGGTTGCTTTTTCCCTGGGGGCATTGCTGATTATGGGCCCAGGTAAGAGGCAGGGCATTGGGTGGAATCAAAAAGCTGGAGACTTCAGGGGCTGTAAACACATGGCCACTTTTCCCTTTGAGATATTTGCTGAATTTCAGAGATATAAAAGATATATAAGGCAGGAAGCTAAAAGGCTAAGCAGAAAGCCTCTGAGAAGTAGAGGGATTTTTGTTGTTGTTGAAGCGGGGGGCAGTGTTGCTGCATTGAGAAGACAAAATTAGGCTTCAGAGCCCACAAGGGGGTTTGCCATACTCAACACCCCAGGCTCCCAGTAGAAAACTCTGAGGGCCTCTACCCTACGATCAGAGCAAACCCTGAGCTATACCAAACTTCACTGAAACCTTGATTACATTAGGACTGCATCCCCACACCCTTTCTAACTGCCTAGCAAAGGACACGGTAAACCCTCTCTGGAGGAACACAGAATAATCTAGAACCACTACAATTCTATACAAAGTATACAACATCCGATTTTTTTTTAAAGTTACTAAGCATGCAAAGAGACAGGATATATGATAGAAAATCAAGAGAAAAAAGAGATAATAGAAACAGATACAGATGATTCAGATGATAGATACTGGAGTCAGCAGCTAGGGCTTTACAAGTAGTATGTTCAAAAAAAGAGAGGGAAAGATGGAGAAAATAATGGAAAAGATGGATAATTCCCCTAGAGAATTAGAATCTATTTTTTAAATTCTTTAATAAAATGGAAATTCTAGAAATGAAAAATATAACAAATTTAAAACTCACTAAATGGGTTCAAAACCCATTTATGCCTAGTGTTCCATTATTGGAATGCTATGCATGTGGGAGTTATTTATATCCTACTTACTGCTCAAGGTCATCAGCGAGGTCTGATTTTACAATTCAGAAAATTTCAACCTCAGGCATAAATGGGTTAATGACATATTAGACACAGAAAAAGAGTAAATGAACTAAAAACACGTCATCAGAAAATATCCCAACAGAAGCAGAGAAAAAAGAATGGAAATTACTTTTTGTGTGCGTGTTTTTGTTTGTTTGTTTGTTTATTTGAGATAGGTTTTCACTCTGTCATCCAGGCTGGAGTGAGTGACGCAGTCATGGCTCACTGCAGCCTCAACCTTCCTGGGCTCAGGGGATCCTCCCACCTCAGCCTCCTGAGTAGCTGGGACTACAGGCATGCACCACCAAGCCTGGTTAATTTTTCTACTTTCTGTAGAGACTGGGCCTCCCTATGTTGTCCAGGCTGTTCTGAAACTCCTGGCCTCAGGTAATCTTCTGGCCTCAGCCTCCCAAAGTGCTGGGATTACAGGTATGAGCCACCGTGCCCAGTCAGAAATTACATTTTTTAAAAGTGTAAGAGACAGGTGGAACACAGTAATAAGGTCTAACAAGCATGAATCACCCACCCCTTAGCTCCGAGATGAATCCGTCTCTCCTAGGGCCTCGCCAGTATCTGCCCAGCCAGCCCCTGCCACCAGAGCCTCCTAGATACTACAGGACTGCACCCATCCATTCTACCCTCCTGCTCCCTGGAACCTGCAATTGGCCCTCCTGAGGTCTACTCCCGGGGTCCAAACACCAATAGAGTTGAGATCAAATCCCATTTTACCATCTCCTCCCTCGATAACAGTGAGGAAGTCTCTACCCCTCTGGCCCATAGGGGGCCCTATTTCTCCATTTGAAAAAATAGGAATGATAATGCCTACCTTACAGGGGTACTGAGGATGCGTGAGCAAGGTGAGTAAAGACCTGGAGCATCCCGCAGGCAGGAAGTGCTCAATACAGGCAAGTCCTGCGCCTCCCTTCCTCTCATAGAGTCAAGGCCACATTTCCACCCTCCTCACATCTAACACTACCACAGAGGGGACACTCGCCCAACCTGCTGGACTGCTGCTGCTCCTGTGGCTCCTTCCCCACAGCCTCACCAGGGTGTCAAAAGACTTGCCCCAGGCTGCACAGCAAGTTTATGATAGAGCTGACATGAGAATCCAGATGTGCAGCCTGTACCCCTTGTGGGCACTTCCCATCCCAGCCCCACTGACCTGAGTGCACGGTCCAGAGTCAAGCCTGAGAAGTCGAAGAAACTGAGGTACTCCCCGGCCACCAGCCTGCTAAACTCGTTGCTGCCAGGAGAGTATGAGATGTCTGTCAGAAGCAGGGTCCAGCCCAAGGATGACAGAATCATAGGTGTTACTTTAGGAGTAGGGCCCAGGGTACGCTGACCGACCCACCCCACAGACCTGCTAAACCCCTAAGCTACTGGCCAGTTGGGCCATAATGTTCACCCTTGGTCTAAGAGTGTCAGGAAGGCTTCCTGGAGGAGGCACTGTCTCAGTCAACACAGGGAATTAAGAGCTAACCAGACGAAAGGAGTAGGGGTGAGATGATGCCGTGTCCCCAGAGAGGAAACTGCACGACGTGTCCAAGAAGCTACCAGCAGAGCCATGTGGCCAGAACCTAAAGGGCAGGAATGAGGCTGAAAGAGATGAGGCCGGGGCCAGGGCCTGCAGCCAGGGGCAGGACCAGGACTTGATTCAGAAGGGTTAAAGCAGGGATGGTCAGTCTGTATTTTGGAACACGCCACCTGCTGAGTGGAGACCCACAGTAGACTACAGTAGTTGTCCAGAGAGAGACAGAAGGGCTGGGGAGAAGAGAGATTTAGGGGGCAGAACCCACAAGACACAGAGATGGAATTGGCATGAGGCATGGCCAAGAAGGTGGTCCCCAGAGGGAGATGTCAGACTTCGAGACAAGGCATCCGTGTGAGAGTCATCAATCCACAGCTGGTCAGTAACAGCTCAGGGTAGGGCTGAACCCATGCAAGAGGAGAGGGCACACACAGGCTGGCCAGCCCAGAGCCCCGAATCAGGGTGAGGACACAGGAGCGAGCCAGCAAAGGAGGCTGAGAGACAGCAGGTGTGTTTTCCTACAGGCCAACGAGGGGAGGGTTTCAAAAAGACTGGCAGGAGGAATTCTTGTCAAAAACTAGAACAAATTTCCACCTGATTCTAATTAAGCCCAGAGCTCACCCACCCATTTGCCGGACCCGTGGGAAATAGAGAAACGTTAACCACCACCATGAGGACACCACATCCGAACCGTGGAACATTCTTTAGGACAAATAGCTTGGTTTCTTCAACAAATACATGGCATTAAGAAAGGAGGACTGCCCAACTGCAGAACTGTTGCTGATTAAAAGAGACTTAACACACCAATCAGCCAAGTGCGATGTGTGGACCCTGTTTGAGTCTTGATTTCAACATTTTTGAGACAATCAGAGAAAATTAAACACAGACTGAATGTTGGAGAGATTAAGAACTTTTTGTTCCTTTAGTTAAAAATTATAACAGAATCATGATTATGTAAAAAAAGATCCTTATCAGTTGGAGATACATGCTAAAGTATTTCTAAATCAAATGATAGAGTGTCTGAAATATGCGTTACAATCTTCCAGCACATGAAAAAAAAAAAAAAAAGCTGTGGGTCGTAGAGGAAATGAGAATGAAGGAATAGTAACTTTGAAACTCAGTCTTGGATACCAAAAGGTTTCTTTTCTTTTTCTTTTTCTGCTTTCGTGTCTGTTTGAAATTTTCATAAGAAAAAGTTTAATTAAAGAAAAAGAAAGAAATAGCTGGTTGCATGGAAGCTGCTGAAGGGGCTAAGATGAGGCCTGGAGAGCAGCCACCAGATTCAAAGACACAAGGCCGCCAGTGACCTTGGCACAAGAGGTTCTGAAGTTGGGATAAGGGGGAGGAAACCAGTGTGGAGGGGCTAAATGTGGAGAAAGAAAAGGGACAGAGAGGCCACCCTGAGCAGAAAACCCAAGAATTTTGGCAGGAGGAGGAAGTGGGGTTGAGAAACAATTTTTGTTTTTCAGATGGGAGAGACTTGAGCACAATTAGCTGCTGCAGGGAGTGGCTGAAAAGATGGAGGAGGGCAAGGGCAGGCCATAAAGAAGGCTCCTGAAAGGATGGCAATAGGTCTGGAGGTCCAGCCCAGCAGGAGAGATGAGGGCATCTGAGTTGTGATTTCTGGGCTGGAGAGGTTGTCAGGGACCCTGTGCAGGAGCAGCATGGAGACTGCAGAGGGTGGAGGAGGCAGGAGGGAAAAGAGGGGGATCAAGGACCTGAGCCGCCATCAGGGCTCCCAGAGGCCTAAAGCCCGCATGTCAGCTCAGCTCCTATTCATAGACAAGAGTCTGGACTGTCTCCCAGCCCTGTGAGCAGCGCAGTGGGGCCAGACCTCCTCCTGCACAGCTGAGAGCCTTAATGTGGACACCGAGAGGCACTCTGAGTGAAAGGGCCATGGCAGGTGGCAGGTGGACACACCAGTGGTCAGATGTGCACAGGATGTGCCGGCGGACTCCCTCAGTCCTGCAGTCCTGCCTGTCCCGTTCCCTTTGGGACCCTCATCTAGCCAGTTCCCTTTGCACCAGTCTGAAGGCCAGAGTGTGTGCTTTGGGGTCTTCAGCTCCTTCAGCTGGTTCCGATAAACAGTGGGGCTCAGTGAGGGCCAAGAGCCCTTTCCTGAGCTCTGAGTCCCACAGGTGTCCCTCAAGGCCCAGGTTCTCCTCTCTGGCCCCATTAGCTAGGCCCAGCTCCTGCCGGCTTCTCTGTCCTCACATCCACTGTGACCCCATAACCACATCCCACATCCCACACCCCCAGCCCTGAGGGGCCGCCCGCTACCACCCCTCCCTGAGAGCATAAGCCTCTCCCAAGCAGCCCAGAAAGGAAACAGATTTAGGCCGAGGCCAGGAATGAGGACAGTGGCAGGAGGAGGTATCCTTGGGGAACTGTTGGGAGCACCCCCCAGCACCAGGCACCCCTGAAGGAGGTCACTTACACCTCCTTCAGGCTGAGAAAGACATGAGGTTTGCCTGGGTTGGGGGCAGGGGAGACCACACTCACTTCTTGCCCAGCTGTCGGGCCACATCACAGCGCTGAAAGCCCTCGAGGTGGTAGAGGCGGCGTGCCAGCCGGCGAGCAGCTTCACTAACCCCCTGGCACCCGTTGGCCAGTGGGTCTGCGCTACCAGGCTCCAACCCCTCCGAGCTGCTGAGCTCAGAGTCTGAGTCTGACAGGCCGTCCTTCAGGCTGGGGTCACTGCAGATGGAAGGTGGGTGGAGGAGTAGGGTCAAAGGCCCTGGGGAGGCGGGGAGGCTCCTCAGGCCTCTGCAAACCATGCAGAGGCCAGAGCAGGGAAAGAAGCTCCACTGCAGTGGGAGGGAATGAATCAGCCTTTCAGAAGAGCCTCTCACGTGAACTCACAGCACAGCTCCCTGACTCCCCCCAACCTCTACCAGGGCTGAGAAGGCCTGGAAGAGCAGAATGAAACCTTAGGACACAGGGTGGGAAGTCTGGATGCAGATGGTAGACCAGGTGGCCTTGAAGAGGGCGTGCTGACTCTGGACACTGAGTCACCCTAATTTGCTTTGCCTCCTCTGGGTCTCAGTTTCCCCAACTGCTCAGTGGTTCTCCCAGCTCCCAGCCTGGGCCCTGCCTCACCTGGCTGAGTTCAGCAATTTGTCCGTGTCCTCCTCATCATCATCCTCGTCCCCCACTGGGCCCTGGGGGCCATCTTCATGGAATCCATTAGGCATGGCCATGAGAGACAGGCGGCTCAGGACATTCTCTGAGCGGCTGCTGGAGATGGAGCGCCTCAGAGGGCTGCCCAGCTCCCCATCACCACCAGCTGCTCCCATGTCCCCCTCAAACCCCATGTCCCCAATGCCCAGCCCAGCCCCTGGCTCGGGGCTGTCACGGGCCCGCTGCTGGATGAGGGGCGTGAGGGGGGCCTCGAAGCTGACACAGCTGTCACTTTCATCCGTGAGGCTCAGCCCGTCTAGGGAGTCAAGGCTGCTGTACTGGGTGCCCCGCAGCAACTCTGACTCCAGAATCTTCTCAAATGTGGCGCTGAAGCCATCCCGCACATCTGGCTCCCCGGAACCATCCAACCTGTGGGATGCAAGAAGCCAGTCACCATCCTACCAAGGTGTCCCCCATACGAGTGCTGGTGACTACACTCATCTGGGTCTGGGAGGCCCCTGGGGGCACAACACCCCCCATCCTGTTCACTTATCCCTTTAGCCAATACTGACTGAGAACAAGGTACCAGACACCAGGCTGGGTACTGAGAATTCCATAGGGAAAAGAGGAGGCCTGGGGCCAGGGCCATAGTGGGCATCAGATATATGTCTGAATGAATGAATGAATGAATGAATGAATGTAAGGCCTTGTCCCCCAGCCCAGCCTAAGGGGCTGCTTCCTCCAGGCTCCCAGAGCATTGTGAACATCTTCTTGTCACAACCAGTGTCACACTGGGTCATAATTTTGCTCTTCCCAAACACATTCCAGCTGTCAAGTCTGGCCTCAGTGCTACCTTCTCAGAGAGACCAGGGGAGGCAGGCCCACAGCACGCTGGCCTCCTGCTCCAGAATCTCTTCATTTACTCCCCAGACCTTCCCGTCATGTAAGATACTGTCTGTTCCCCAGCCCCAGAACAAAAGCTTTGCAAAGCCAGGGAGTACCCCACACACAGCAGGTGCTCGGGACATCTGGGTGAATGAATATATGCTTGTCAGCCCCACGGCCCGGCCTACACTTCCCAAGCCCTTACAGGACCCCGTGCTGTCCGCCAAAAGAGGCCTTTGCACTGGCTCTTCCCTCTGCCCAAAGTTCTTCCCCAGCTAAAGCCCTCCTTCCACAACCCTTTCTCATCGAGGCCTGCCCTGACCTCCTGACCTAAACCATGTCCTGTCTCTGAACACCACAGCCCCTTTTTTCCTTTTTTTCCCCAAAGCACTTATCTCCTTCCAACTTACCATGTAATTATTTATTATTTTAATACCTATTGTCTGTCTCCCCACTAGACCGTAAGCTTCATGAGAGCAAAGGTTTTTGTATGTTTTATTCATCTCTAACACCTGGAAGAGAGCATTGCACATAGATGAACTAAGGAGGCTGGGAAGATTCTTATCCACCAGGGAGATGATCAGGTACATAGGCAAGGAAGGAGAGAGAGACTGAGAGAGCAAGACCAAGAGATGGGACAAGAAAGAGACAGAGGAAGAGGACAACAGCGACAGGGAGAGAGATAAAGACAGAGCTAGACAGACAAGGATAGAGGTGGAAGATAGAGCCAGCAAGAGGAAGAGACACCAGGAAAGAACACAGCAGGCCAGCCCAGCCCATTTCAGATCAATTGAGGCCCATCACCTGCAAGGAAGCACACCCCTCCCTCCCTCTCCATCATTCTCCCCTGAGGTTCTGGCCACGCCCTACTTTCCCCCAGCCCCTGCTGCCTAGTGGAGACTGAGCTGTATTTGGAGGACTGGGAAGTGCCCCTTTCCCTCAAACATCTCCTTGCCCCCGCCCCCCCCCCCAGCCGCCCCGTGCCTAAGATTCCATCCCAGTGTGCTTCCTGGAGAAGGCACTCCCACCCAGCCCCAGCAGGAGCTGAGACTGAAGCCTCATTAGGCTCTCTCTTGCCAAGGAACAAAGTGGGGAGGGGGGCAGAAATCTAAAAGGCACAGAATGCCTGGCAGGGGCAGGATGGAAGTTTCCTCTACTGACCTCCAGAAGAAGAGAAGAGGAAAGAAATTTCATTGCCATGGCCACCAGAGCAAATACCAAAGTCAGCACAGTAAAAACACCTCTGCCAGGCCTGTTCTGGACACTAGAGATATCCAAACAAGACAGAGCCCTGCCTGTGAGGAGCTCTCAGCTCAGTGTCAGAGCCACCAGTGGAAACCCCATCTCCAACCCCATCATGCAACTGAGCAGACCTGAGCGGCGGCCTGATGGGAGCTTGAAGACCATCAGCCCAGTCTCCAAGCATCCAACTGCCCCCAGCCTCTCCATCCCAAGTAAAGATGCCACCTCAATACGGTGCACTCTAAGAAGCCGCAGTCCCCTGTCCCCGCCCCACTGCCAGCCATGGGGCTGCCCTAGGCCCTGCCTGGATAGAAACACTCTGATGGCCACGCCACATCCAGTGCCACAGACACCCAACCCCACATACTCACACTCCTGCCCAGGGATCTAGAGACATGTATCCCTACATAACACATAACATGCCCCCAAATGTGCAGCCACAAATGACCAGGCCAAGGGCACCAACACCCTCCACCCACAGCCACCAGCCCCATGCATACCAACATGTTCACACACCCCTGTGCACACATGATGTTCAGGGCAGGCACCCACGTGTACCCCCCATGCACCCTCACATGCCTCCCACACACTGCCTGTTCAGGCCAGAGCCAGCAGCTATGCATGCTAAGACTTCTAAATGCCTTCTTTTTTCAGCCCACCCTGGTGCCTTCTAGACATTTCTCTGTCCCTTCCCCACCCTGCTTGTCCAACACACCCCCAGAACTCCAGGTCTCTCCACCGCCTACTGAGGACAATAGAAATTGGGCTGTAACTGCAGGACTGAAGTGAGATCCCTGATAGAACTTTCTGATGATTACTGCAGGTGAGAACAGCTAAGACAGATTAAAGCCCAGAGCCTGCTTTCCCGGAGTCAGTTGCAGGATTTGGGAGATTCTCATTTCCAGGAAGCAGAGGGATGAACCAGATGAATTTTCACATCAGGCATTTTAAAAGGATTTGGAATTTGAATGCCCAGCCTGGGATGGAGGGAGGGCAGCACCCCCCCAACACCAACTCACATAGAAGCAGCTCACGATGGCTCGAGGGGCTGAAGGTGTGGGGGGCACAACCTTCAGCCCCCCAGTCTGCTGGACTTTGAATTCTCTCTCTGGGCTCTGTCCTTTCAAAACACCCAGAATCTGAGCAAAAGAGGGATATGAAATCCCCATTTTATTTAAGAGAAAAACAAAAACCAGAGAGACTAAGTGGCTAGACCCAGGTCACACAGCAACAGAGCAGCCAAATGGGTGAGTTCCCATCCCGAGACACCCACTCACCCCAGCTGAGGTTCCTCAGCATCCGGGTAGAGGCTCCTGGAAGCATTGTCTCCTTCTGCCAGCCTGCCAGCCCTCCAGGGCCTGGACTCTGTTGAATCTTCCAGAATGTTCAAATCTGGCCCCAGGGCTAGGCCATTGGTGAGGGAGAGGCCAAGGCCGAGGCCATGGAAGGCCACGTCTGGGTCCTTCGTGGGATCCTCAGTGTCTGCTGGGGTGCCCCTTTGCTCATCCCCTGGGCTGCAGAGGCCACTGTTCAGGCCCTCACTGGCCATTCCATTCTGGACCCCTGGCTCCTCCTCAGGCTCCAGGCTGGGGTCACGGGCAGCATCGCCTTCCTCAGGCTCTGCAGCTAAGAGCTTGTCCTCCTCCATGGCAGCCACTGCTTCTGCCTGTCCTGGCTGCTCCTGGGACTCCTCCAGACCTGGCAGCAAGGAGAGAGGAAGGGCTGGTCAGACAGGGCTGGGGCTGGGGCTAGGGGTGCCTAAAGTCCAGCAGAACCAGTGGCAGAGCAGCCTGCCCAAGAGTGGGAGATGGCCAAGACAGTCCCCTCAAGGGCCTTCCGGCTGGAGTGTAGATTCGGGCCATGGTCCCCTCACTGCCCTGCCCAAAGAGCCACCTCACCTCACCTTTGACCCTGGCCAGCCCATTGTGCCCCAGTTTCTGCACTTCCTGTTACCTCTTATGTCTCTGCTGTGCCTGCAGAGTTCACCAAAGCCCTCTGAGGAACATCCAGGTAGGAAGGAAGTGGAGAAGGCTCCAGCAGGGCCCCCTTCCATTCCCACTAGTCAGTGATGGAGACAAACCACAGGCTGACAGCCGCCAGTCCCCTCGCCTCTTCCCACATTCTCACCCTGGCTCCAGGAACCAGAGATGAGTGAACCTTACCTTTGTGGTTAATGGAGGGAACTGGGCTGGAAGACTATCTTCAAGGAGGAGTTAAGAGAGGAGGCAAGGAAGTCAAGAGATGCAGCCTGATCAGAGCAGGGCCCACCCCAGAAGGCAAAGTGAAGCCTGGAGACAGCCAGGAATGGACCAGAGTGGGGCGCTGTCCAGGGTGCTGGGCAGGCGGCACCGCCTGGGAGCCTCACAGAGAGCCCAGGCTTCCTCCACCACAGCCAGTGCCCAGATCCCCAGCTGTCCAGACAGAAGGAGGAGACCTGGGTTCCCCTCCACACCTGAGCCCCCTTCAGAGCTCGCCCAGCTGCAAGGAGGGGCTCATGAAGAGGCTGCCAAGGGGCACTCTGGGGAGAACACTAGAAGGGGAGTCAGGCTCTGCTCTGCCCAACTCTCTGTGTTACCTCATGTGAGTCCAAGTCAGGCCTCCTCACTGGCCTGCCCAGGCCAGCCCCACTCCCCTCTAGATCTGTTTCTCTGCTGTAAAATTAGGAGATGCATTTCCCACTATCTTCACTTCCGCTGTCTCAAATGGATTAGGACCAGCCCACATTTCCCAAAGGCTTCCTGCCCAACCTAATCCCAGATGTAATGTGCAACAGGCTGTGTTCTGGCTCTCCCCTTCTCCCCTGTCTGCCCCTGACCCTACCTAATCTAAGCTAACCCTCTCCCCAAGTGGCCTCTGCTAGTGGGGACCCAGACCAGACCTTCCAAATGCCCTGGAGAGAAGTGGGAATTGGGGCCATTTCTCCCAGTTCTGGCTGGGCAACTTCTTTCCTCCCCTTGCTGGGCCTTGGGCACCACTCTGCTCTGGAGAGGGATGCTGGGGGTTCAGGAGAGGTTGCATGAGAGGGAGTGGCCAGCCTTCTGGGATGCAGCAGAATGAGCTGCAGGTCCAAAAACAGGGATGTAAGTGAGGCCCGAGATTCCTATACTTGCCTGGTCAAAAACACCACCTGAGGAACTTGGTACAATGCAGATTACCAGGCTGTACCCCAGAACTCCCAAACCAGAAGCTACAGGGGAGGGGTATCGTCCTCTGTGATTCTTATAATCAGTCAAGTGTGGGAACACTGGTATAGGCTCCAGGAGAAAAGTCCCACCTAGAGAACAAGAGCCTAGGGAGGAAAGTGGGTCCACTTCTCAGGAATTCTGGGCCCTTGAGGGGAGCTCGGCCACCAGAGTCCAGTTAAGATTATTTGACTTGGGTTTTCAAATATGGAATGGAAAAGAAGAGGACAGAACCGACAGACCTGGGACCCCTGCCCATTTACACTGGCATTCACCTCCTAGAGTTTTGATGACAGCATAAGGGGGATTTTTACTTTAAAAAAAATGCCCACAGACTTTTAAACATCTGAAGAGCCATGCTCTAGAATATCTGGGCCCTGATCCTAGGACATCAGGGACCTCTAGAGGTCCAGCCCTGAGTGAGGAATTCTTTCTGATCTGCCCTAAATCCCTGCTGCTGTAGTTGCTATTTCGATCTGTTCCCTCTGGTTATATACTCAGAGGAGGAAAAACAAGAAGTCACCTCCTCGACAGAGACTTCTGGTTGGGAGGCAGGGGGGACATTTAGAAAGGAAAAAGAAGGGGGGCATTGGCCTGCTGCCTGAGTTCTAGTCCTCTGATCTGCTTTCTAGCCCAGGGGCCGGGATGAGCATTTGCGCTGGGGCACAGTGTTTCAACCCAACTTCACCAGGATGACTCAAGCTCCCTCACACATACCTAGAGGCTGAGCACCCCACCTTGAGTCAGGGCTCTGACTAAACCTCTGTGAAACCCACCATTTAAGAGTATCACCAGCTTTGCCTGATGCTCAGCCTACACCAGCACCAAAGTCAGAACTGTGGACAGATTGAAGACCTCTTGGGAGACCCCTCCATCCCACCCCAACTTCCAGCAGCTGCCTCAGGCTGGCTCCAGCCCTACCTGCCCTGCCATGTCCTCCTTTAGCTGGGAGTGGGATGGAGGTCCTGCCAACACCAGGCACTGGGCCATGTCCTTGGTTTCTGGGGGTGGGCAGACAAGGGGCAGCATTGAGCTCTACTCTGGGCGGGGGACCCAGAATCCCTGCCTGGGCACGGACCAGCTGAGCCCAGAAATAGCTGAGCCAGAACCCCCTGTCTTGCTGAGCCCAAGGGAGGGTGGCATAGAGGGGAGGTTTTAGGGCAGAGGTGTAAAATGATGCCCCACGTCCTCACTCTGAACCACTATGTGCCCTGGGACTCATCATTTCTCCCTCTGGCCTTTGTAAACCCATCTACGGGGGGTGGGGGTATCACCTCAGTTCACCCTCAGGGCCAATGGGAAACTTAACGTCACAAGTCACAAACACTGAGAGAGCTGGGGTCCAAGGAAGGGCAAACTCACTACAAGGCTGAGGACGAAAGGTAGCTGTGCTCCACCCTTTCTACCACCGTATTTGACAAATGAGGAAGGTTGAGGCACAGAACCCAGAAAAGTTTGCGTGAGGTCCACAGAGTAGCTGTCTCTAGAACCCAGGAGTAGCCTCCTTCTGCAGCTAGATGGGCTAGAAATGCAGAATAAGCACCCAGCTTCCCAGGCCCCCCGCCAAACCCTCCCAGGAGATCCAGGGCCCAAACCCTCAACCAAGAGAATTGGCCCAAAGCAGTGGCCCTTCCCACCTCCAGCCCTGCTGGCGAGAGCCAGGGAGCGGGTGCAGCTGGGCCACTGGGCACTCATCCCATGGAGACGCCTGCAAATGACAGGCTGGCATTGGCCAAGATCCCCCCGCAGCCTCTCTTGGCCTCATCCAAGCCCCTCTCCAGGCAGGGGCTCCCACTAGCCTCAGCCCTTGGAATAACCTTGGGCTTGGCAGCCTCTTTTCAGCACCAGCTGAGATGGATCCCATGATGATAGTGGAACCCTGGCCCCGCCAGCTGCCAGGGCTGAGTGCCGAGACAAGCACTTCCTGGGTCTCAGCTCTCCTGGGTAACCCTGTTCCCCTCCCCACTCTCCCTGTGGCAGCTGGAGGGAGCTACAAAAACACAAACCTCCCTCCCTCCTCATAGTCCTCTAATGATCTCCCTTAGGTTAGAATCCAGTCTCCCCAGCATGGCCTGAAAAGGTCCTGCAGGAGCTGGTTCTGCTGCCCTCTACCAATCCTCATGCTCTCCCTCATCAGCCCCAATGGCCTTCTTTCTGCTCCCTGAGTTCATTCCCACCTCAGGGCCTTTGCACTAGCTATACCCTTGGCCTAGAATGCTCTTTCCCTAGACCTTTAAAAGAGCCTCTCTGCTACTCAGGGCTCAACTCCAACACTGCCTCCTGAGAAAGGCACTGTCTGACCCCTGGCACTCCAGCACATTCCTCCATGGAGCACCATAAACTCAGCAGAACTGAAGCTCTCTTTTCTATGTGTTTACTGATTCCCTGCCCATCTCTGTACTAGGATGTAAGTTCAGTGATGGTGGGGACTATACTTGGCACACAGTAGGCACTTAGAAAATATTTGTTAGATGAAAACAGGGATTATCATCATGCCTATTTGTGGCAGAGTCAAATAAAGGTTGAGGGAACTGCTCAGAGTCACAAAGCTGGAAAGCAGCAAGGCTGAGATTCTGATGGAATGCTAGATCGTCATAGAAATAATCTTATGGTCCCTTTCATGCTGGGATTCAAGCTGGGGACTGTGGGGAAACTCAAGGACAGGGCCAAGGTAGGGGCCCACCAGAGAGGGCTCCAGGGGCCAGCATGCTCTATAAGACACAGGGCAAGTGCATGGGTGCTGCACCTGAAAGCAGACACACAACGCAGGCATGGGTGGGCACATGCACACATACACACATTTGCCCACACACACATGCACACACACATACACACACAGAGGGAACTGGGCAGCCACTCATGAGGTAATCCCTCTGGTTTGCCTGGTAAGGTGGGGACAGGGCACCTGCAGGCCTAGGGGCAAGGTTAAGGGCAACTAGATCTACATCACTAGGCATCCAGGGTCAAAACTGTCCTGGGTATGCAGAAGAGACTGGGATTAGAGAAAATTCTTCCCAAATGTCAGCATGGTGGCAAGGCTGAGACCACAGCTGACCCAGGGAGCAAATATAGGAGTGCCAGGACCCTCACGTTTTGCCTCCAGTGGGCTAGGGGAAGTTGGGCACAAAAAACTCCTCTCTGGTCTCATGTTCCCACATGCACCATTGATCCCTAACCAGTTCCAAGTCCTGGACCTCTTGGTACATCTGATGGAGAATCCTGCCCCAGACTCTCACAAATGTGTGAAACATTTACAGTGTTTTTGGAAAGGCTCAAAGCCCCCTGTCCATCCTTGATTCCATACCCTAACCTGGACAGTCTCCAAGGACCTGCCGCCTGATACTTGATACTTGGAGAGAGTTCCATGAGGGTTATTTGGCAAAGAAATCTTTCTTTCTTGGACCTATTCTCTGCCCCCGTGGAAACCCACCCTGAACACACACATTGGCTCACTGCTCTTCCCCAAAATCCCTACCCAAAATTCCCTATATCACCCAGATTTTAGCACATGGGCTAGGATCTTCAGACACACAAACACACATGAACATACGCAAACACACAAGACATGCACAGACACTTAAAAGAGATGATCAGTGCAAACAGGTGGCATGTAGGAAGTGTTTACAGCAGACCCTGACCAGCTGGCCCCCACACCATCATGGGGCCTAGGATGGCCCAGGCCTGGGCACTCCAGGGCTCCACAGAACCTGCTAGGCCACTGGCAGCGTAGGCAGTAGGGTGCTGCCAGGAAGAGCCCTCAGTTGGGCCCCCGTCGCCGTGTTCCCTTGTAGTCTCTGGCAACCAAGGAGCCTAGAGTTAAGGGTCTTCCCATCTCCAAGAGCTCCAGGCCCCCTCCCTAATCCCAGGCCAGCCTCCTCCACATCCCAACTGCCCAGGAAGATGCCTAGGATAATTTTGAAGGGATGCCCACCAAGGAGCCTCAGGAACTTCCTGGATTCCACACTCCAAAGTGACCCTAAACCCTCCTGATCCACTTGGTCCTCCCAACTTGGACTGCCTTGTGCTGCAACAAGGGCCTCAGACTGGGACAGTCCAGGAGGGCGTGTCAGTGCCCCTACCTGTATGCTCAGAAAGACCAGGCTCCAAATCCAAGCTCTGCTACCCACAAGCTGTGTGATTTCAGGCAGAGTGCCCAACTCTCTGAGCTCGGTGTCCTCCTGCATAAAAGTGGGTGCCAACAGCTTTTGTCCTCACAAGGCACCTGTGAGGACTAAAGGAGATGGCATGTGTTCAGTGTTCAAGGGTGGGCTGCTGTCTCTCAGAACCTTTTAGGGGCTTCAGGGAACCCAACTGGCTATCCCCAAGGATGCCATGCCCAGGACAGCAGCACACAGCAGAGGCCACTCAGCCAGCACCCAGTGGATATTCATCCTTGGCAGCTGTCAGAGCGAGTTCTGAGGCAGGGGCTTCAGAAGCCCAGCCTGAGGGTACAGGCAAATGAAAGACTCCCATGGTGCCAGAAGGGTGGCCAGAGAGGGCACCCCCTCCCTTTCCCAAGGCAGCTGAGGTCCCTACTGTCCTGCCCTCCCAATGCTCACACCCAAAGAGCCAGGCTCACTCCTACCTTTCCATCTCAGGGCACACGAGTGTACGGCAACAGCCAGGAACCCAGGACTCCCTTAAAGATGCCCATCCCTTTCAGATAGTGTCAGTTTAGAGTGATGACCAGCCCCCACCTGCTTTCCTTCCCTCAGTGTGGCCACCAGGGAACCAGCCCTTGCCTTGGGCTCATGTTCTAACGGTCAGGCAGGCAGAAGTCCCTGGGGCTGCGTGCACATTTGCATCTTACCTGCATGTGCTTTGCTGGGATTAACAGGGGCCCTAAGGCCTCAGTCCACAAAGGTCATTTCTGGACATCTCCCAGCTTGCTTCTCTCCCCAACTCCCAAGTCAATTGGCACCTTCATTTGCTTATAATTTGCATACATCTGCATGCTGGTTGAAGAGCCCTTAATACTAATGAAATCCACAATGTCTGCTGTCAAATTTCAAATCACGTTTATAGCTGGTGACTCTACACCCACTGACTTCCCTCCCTACGGGATGAACCCTCAGCAGGAGCCACAAAGGACTAAGCTGTCCTGGTCAGGAAACTTCATAGCCAGACTGACTACTGTGCCACCTTCCTCAAACTTCAGAGGGCACTGGATTCACGCCGCTTTAGCCCACAGGCTCATGGAGCCCATAGGCTAACATGAGCCTGTGGGTTGAGTTGAATCCTGAGAGCTACAGTGGACTGACCAAGTGCAAGTCCTCCCAACCAGCCCAGCCTCAGATGAAACACCTGGTAAGAGGCAGCACTGAGGGAGCTCAGCCTCTGAGCAGCTCCCCCCAGGCTGCTTCCACAGCCAAGAGACATAAACCAAGAAGCTTCCTCCTCCCTTCTCTCTGCCCGGTTTCCACATACCCCACAACCTCTAGGTCCTCACATTCTCTATCCATGCCCCCAACTCCTCTCCCTCTCCTGCTGTGGCCTTCCTCCCTAACCCGTCCCCAATCTCTGTGTTAAGTAGCTTCTCTTCACTCCTCCCCAGCTGAGTCCTCCCTTCCCCTCCCTCCTCTTCCCTGTCCAGTCTTGTCTTCTCTTTAGGACTTCAGCTCAGGGTCTAAAGGTTGTGGCCTCCTTGATGAAAGCATGTGGGATGAAGTAAGCAGGTGTGAAAGGGGCTGTGCTGGTCCATTTAACTGTCACTTCCTCTCTCTTGACCATGGCCTGCTGAAGGAAAGTCAGGAACTCTAAAGCCTTACCTATCCAAGGGCTGTACATGGGGCAGGAGAGAGAGGGGACCCAAGAGTGACACCAACATTTGTGCTCTGCGCAATTAGAAGGATGGAGTTGCCGCTCAAGAAGGGAAACTAGACGGAGCAGGTGTGGGGAGGAAGATGGGGGCAAGTCGAGGTAGGGTGTCCAGCAGGCAGGAAAGCTGAGATGCTGCGTAGGCTACTGGAGCTTGCAGGAGAGGTCGAGACTTGGAATTTAAATTTGGGGGCTGGCAGCACATAGGTGGTACTTAAAGCCACAAGACAGGATGAGATCTGTACGAAGGAGACGGAGGAGAGATCCTGTGCAGGGCGAGTGCTGGGGCACCCTGATATCAAGAGATGGGAGAGAGAGAAGAGGAACCAGCAAAGGAGGAGAAGGAGCAACCCACGAGGTAAGAGGAAAGCAGAAGAACGGGCGTCCTGGAAGCCAAGGAAGGTATTTCAAGGAAAAGGGAGATTGGATGTGTCTACTGCTGCTGACGAGACTGAGAATTGGCCACTGGCTGCAGCAACAGGAACATTATTGATGACCTTGAGAGGAGAGGTCAGTGGAGTGGAGGGGGAGAAAGCCCAGTAAGAGTGGTTGAGTCAAGAGGGAGCGGGAGAAGAGGATGTGGAGACAGCGAGTCTAGACAACCCTTCCAGGGAGTCTCTCTGCAAAGGGGAGGAGAGATGCAGCAGTAGATGGCTGGGGAAGACAAGAGAATCTCTTTTTTTTTTTTTGAAATGGAGTCTCCCTCTGTCATCCAGGCTGGGATACAGCGATGCAGTCTCAGCTCACTGCAACCTCCAAGCAATTGTCTTGCCTCAACCTCCCAAGTAGCTGGGATTACAGGTGCCCACCACCACACCTGGCTAATTTTTGTATTTTTAGAAGAGATGGAGTTTTGCCATGTTGGCCAAGCTGATCTCGAACTCCTGACCCTCAGGTGATCTATTTGCCTCAGCCTCCCAAAGTGATGGGATTACAGGCATGAGCCACCATGCCCAGGGAGAACCATTTTTAACACAGAAGAAATAACAGCAAGATATCTGCTGATGGGATGCTCTAGCAGAGAGGAGGACCCGATGATACAGGCAGGGACCCTGCTGGAGTGATGTTCTCAAGCAGGCACAAGGGGCCATGATCTCTGCACAAGTAGAGGGGTGGCCTTAACCAGCAGGGACACTTCACCCACAGAGACAGGAGAAAGCAGAGCAGTGAGTGCAGATGCTGGCAGACAGGTGAGTGTGGCTCTGGGAGCCTCAGGACGCTCTAACTGCTTATATTTTCTCAAAGATGATCCGCTGAAAGGAAGGATGGGAGGGACTAGGGGGGTGTGGGTAGAAGAGCAAGTGGGGGCCGGGTGCAATTGCTCATGCCCATAATCCCAGCACTTTGGGAAGCTGAGGAGAGCAGATCACTCGAGGTCGGGAGTTTAAGACCAGCTCTGGCAACATAGTGAGAGACCATCTCCTACACACACACACACACACACACACACACACACGAAGAGCAAGTGTGAAAGAGTCATCTAGACAGCAGAGAGGCGACAACCTCAGAACCTGTGCTGTGCCTGCTGGACTGCACTAAGGACCCACCTGAAGTTCAGTGTTCACGGTCTTGGACTGAAAGTGAGAACAGTCAGGGCAGTGGTTTTGCTCAGCCCTAGTCAGCCGCACGTGCAGGTATGGGGTAGGTCAGGCATTGGATTTAACCAGCGTTGGGGTTTTGCCAAGCAAGTGTGAAGAAGCAAAATGAGTTAAGGGAATTGGGGTCTGCAAGGTAGTGGCAGGATTATCCTGACTTCTACAGGGGCAGCTGCCGTCTGAGCTAGCCCAGCCCTGCTCAGTCCCCTCTATGCTGGTGCCTGAAACCCGCCATCCATTCCCCGCTGTGGGTTATGTGTGGCTCTTCTTTCTGCCCCAATCTCAAAATGAGCTTCTGCGAGGGGGCCACAGGTGGTCACCACCAAATGAACTTCCCAGATACCATTACTCTGGCCTGGAGAGCACCTCAGACCTCACACACTCAAAACCACAGCCTCCATCTCCCTTCCCAAGCCACTGCATGAGCTCATCATTCCCACTCTCCCCACCTCTAATCAGACACAAGGGCCTGTCCATTCTGCTTCCTAAATCTCTCCCACCTCCATCCCCTCTCCCATCTCCCACCAGCAACACCCTCCCAGCAGGGTCACCAAATCACACAACTCCACTCCCTCTGTGCACCACACACAGCAGCCCCAATCCAGTCCCCTGTGTCTTGTGCTGGGTGCTGCCACAGCCTCCTGGCTGGTCTCTTTCCCATGTATTGACCCAGCCAACCCTACTTTACACTCCTCAGAGTGCATTTCCAGCACTCAAAACTGCTCCAACATCCCCTCTTCAAAACCCTTCAGTGGTTTTCAAGTGCCGTTGGGGAAAAGGCCAGCCCCTCAGCCCACATTCCAGGCTAGCTGTGGCCTTAGCCTGCCTTCCTGTCTGGCCCCCCATGCCCTCTCCCCTTGCTGTGCCTCTTACTACTTTCTCTGGACCTCCCCTCTCCGCCACCAACAGCACAGGTCTGAGCAGCAGGCTCCTCCACCCCCAACCCTGAGGTTGCAAGCTCCCTGAAGATCTCTGTCTGCTTCTTCATTCTCCAACATCTGGTCTGATGTAGGGGTTCAGTAAGATTTGCTGACCTGGTGCACAGATTAAGCTTTTGGAGGTAGAGAAGGGGGAGGAATAGAATTGAAATACAGGGACCCCTGAGCCAAGTGACCTAACTTAGCGCCACGTACTACAGAACAAGAAAATAACGGGTGCCTCCCAATATCATGCACGGAGAAGGGCTTGACATCATCTATGGGATATTCTTGCCCCAAAATGTTTAACTTGAATCTAATCATGAGCAAACAAGAAGACGAATCCAGAATGTGAAACATACCACAAGCCTTCGAAATTAACAATGTCATTTAAAAATTTTCAAAAAAGCCAGAGATTCATCCAGATTGAAACACTAAATGCAATGTAAGTTCCATGATCAAATTTTTTTAAAAAAAACAACAGTTATAAAGGGCATTACTGAGACAACTAGAGATGTAAATATGGACTACATGCTAGGTTAAACTGGATGATAACTAAACTTCTTGGGTATGACAACAATATAGTCTTTTTGTAGAAAAATGTCCCTGTCTCAGGAAATTCATGCTGAAATATTTAAAAGTGAAGTGTTAATAATGTTGGCAACTTACTTTCAAAAGGTTGAGAGAAAGAGAGAGAAACAAGTGGGGCAAAACGTTAACAGTTGGCAAATCTAGGTCTCCGGGTGAAGGGTATGTTGGTGGTAGTCACCATATTATCAGCTTTGACAAGATAAAAAGTAAGGTGGGAGAAGAAAGGGAGTGGAGGGAGACATTCCAAAGAGGGGAGCTCAGGGGCTGGGATTTGGGGGCAGGAGTCAGAGGAGAAGACATTCCTTCCCTGGGGCAGCCCACAAACCTGGGCAAGCAGGGCTGTGGGCTGGCCCTGGGCTGGATGCTTGAGTCACCACAGGCCAGGCAGGCACAGTGCTGAAGTGATTTACCACCTAAAAAAGGGGCCAGACCCTAAGGAAGCAGACTCACCTGTGGGCAAACCGGCTTAGAGGGACAAGGAAAACAAGCCTGCCCCAGGGAGACCAGGGCAGGAACATGGGCCCCTATCCCTACACTGAGCTGTGGCAAGGAGCCAGGTCTGGCCCCAAGCCCACCTAACCCCCAAACACCACTCGATGGGCGACAGCCTAAGTGTATCCTCCTTTTCGGAGAACCAGTCTAAATATGGAGCCTCAGACATAAGATGCCACTCAAAACAGATTTTCCTGGAAAAGACCATCTGGCAAAGGAGGTCTAGAGCATCGTCTGTCGCGAGAGGCAGTGTTGATCTCCTGCAAGCCAAAGTCCAGAATAGGAATGCCTGATCCCACCTCCCTAGGAAACTCCAGCTTAGTGCTTGTTTTTCCCAAGGTCATCCCCTTGCCCAGATGGAGAGGCACTCTATCCCACCTCCCACCTCTTTCCTAAGTTGTACCTCCAAGACAGAAGAGGATGAGGATGGGGACACAGGTCTGAGTATCAGACAGTTCTGGCCAAGTGCAAATCCTCACTCTGCCATTTACTAACCAGGGGACTTTAAACAAACAACTCCATCACAAAATGGGAATAATGGTAGTGTCTCCCTCTAAAGACAGTTATGCTATGAGGGTACTTGGAGAATATGCTCCATATATGGAAGCTGGGTGAGGTAATGCCCCAAGCCACTCTCTCTCAGTCCTGTCTAGAGCAGGAAGTCATTGTTTTCAGCTACTTTTACTCCCTCCCTTCAGGGAAGACCCTGGGAGACATTACTGGTCAGGTCTGCTTGTGGAGCATGCACCCCATAGTTGTCAGGTCAGGACAAGCTGCAGGAGGGAGACCTCTCAGGGGATCCCTGGGCTGCAGGGTGCAATTCACCCAAGCATTGAGACTTCAATCTTGCAAGAGGCACCAGTGAGGGAGGCCCTCTGAAGACAAGAGGACAACATAGTCATTCTCCTTCAGCTGGGCCACACCCACCTACTCACCCCATTGGATGGGAATCTTCTGGGGGCTCTGGCCAAATCCTAGGGATGGCTATGTTTCCACCAGGACCAAACTTTGCAGTAGCCCCACTCAAAAGCCACTGCCTCCCACCATATATTGGGGAAAGGGGCTTCTGGGAGAACAGCAGGCACATTTTACTCATTCAGAGATCCCAGGTCACAGAACTTGGAGCTTCCCTGGGAGGCAGGTTCCTAACCTCCTGGGGAGAGGGTGGAAGAATGACAGAATAACTGCATCTGCCCAGGGCCTTGGGTTGGGTTTGGAGGCAGTCCCAGCCCAGCGCCCACCACCACCCCCATTAAGCAGCCCTTGTCTGTGGGATCTAGAAAAAGGAACTGGGGAACCGAGGAAAGTCCAAACCCAGGCCACTCACCTGCCCTGGCCATACCCTGAGCCCTCTCCCCGCCCCCATCAAGCTCAGCCTGGCTTATCCCCAGGCTGCCAGGAGTCTAAGGCCCTCTTCGATTGTGACTGCTGCTTCCGCTCTGGGTTCTCTTTTTGAGCCCCCCCAAGATGGCCCCAAGACAAAGGGGTGGGCTTGAGACAGTGGCCCCCTGGGCCTATGCAAAAACAATGCCCCCAGTGATCATTCCAAGGAGCCCCTGGATCCTCTAGGAATAGCAGAAGTCTGAATACCTCCTCTGAAGAGGGGGCCTGCTGGGCAGGGTGGTCCCCAATCTGGACTCCTTCTCCACCCAGCCCCAGCAGCCCGCTCCTGGGACCCCTCCCTCCCGCTGCTGCCTCGGCCATTATGTGCCTCCTCGGCCTTGCCTGCCACGCCCCCGTGCGAGCCCCCGCTCTAGCGGCGGAGCCGGGAAGGCCTGGCAGCCAAGCCAGGCTGTCAAAGTTGGAAAACTGGAAACAGAAATAAATCCTCAAAGCTGCAGCTTCGTGAAGGTGGCTGCCGGCAGGCCCTGGCACCCAACACTCCGATCTCCGGCCACCAGGCTGCCACTAGCACCCCCACACACACGCGTACCCCCAGATTATACAAAAGCCGGGAGGGGGGAGCGGGCGGCGGAGCCGGGAGACAATCGGGTCGGCAGCCCCCACCCTCCTCCTTCAGGCTGGGCTCGGGCTCTCCCGCGGCGCCCCCTCTTCCCGACCCAGACCCGGCCAGCCCGGGCTTCCTCGCTCGGCCCCATCTCCATGACAACCGTATCCTTCGGATGCTCCAGACGCCGCGGAATTGATCTGGAATTGTAGCTTTGTTAGCGGACCCGGGCGGGCACAGAGGGCAAGGGCGGCGCCCCCCACTCCGCACGCGGCCCCCTCCCCGGCCGCTCCCGCCCCTGCCTGGCCGCCAGCGGGGAGGGGCGGGTCCCGGAGCCCCGCGGCCCCACTCACCAATGCTGGTCCCCGCCGCGGGTCCGGCCTCTCACGGCGGGGCCATCGGAGGCCGCCGGGCTGCCCGTCCCGCCCCGCCGCCCCGCCGCCGCCGGTCGGAGCTGCCCGCGCCCGCCCGCGTCCCTTCAGGTGCCGGAGCCGCGGTGTGGAGAGACTGAGCGAGGGGGACGGACGGCAGGAGGGAGGGAGCGAAGCCGGGAGCAGGAGCAGGAGGAGAAGGAGGAGGAGGAGGGAGGAGCGGGAAGGGCGGGGAAGGGCGGAGGCACTGCGGGCGCTCGACAAGCGGGAGCGGAGCGGGGAAGGGAGCGCGGCCCCTAGCCCAGCCCGCCAGCCGCGCACAGCTCGCCCCGGGACCAAGAGCCTGCCGGGGAGAGCGCGGCCCATCCTATCCCGCCCCGCCCCGCGCGGACCCTTTAAGAAAGTGGGGGAGGGGAGCGCCCGAGATCCCGCCCCTTCCTAGCCCCGCCGGGCCCCCGGCTGTCCTCGAATCCCTGGCCAGATGCAACCATCTCCACCCCCCAGGCAGGACCCTGCGGCCCAGAACCTGATCCTTCGGGACCCGCCAGGCCCTCGAGGTGAAGGAGGGGGCGGGTCCTTGCCCTCCTCCCAAGGTCTGTTCAGGGAATGACCCCTGCCCCAACAGTCCCCCGACACACGGCCAGTCCCCTGGAGACCCCGCCAAGGGAGGAGCAGGGAGTGCAGGGGGCCGAGGTGAAGGATCTCAGAGAGGAAGACTGAACCCCTGAGACTCTAGAGACCGAAGGGACGGAGACCTGGGCCTGGGGTGAGAAGGGGCACTCAGGACAGAGTGGGAGGGGAGGAGGCAGGAGAGAGGAGAGACAAAAGAGACCCTGAGGGAGGCAGAGGTGAGAGGTGAGTCCAACCAAGAATGCACATCCCAGTGCCAGGTCAAAGGAAAGTCACCCTAGGCAGATATAAGGAGACAGAGGGAGAGACAGACGGGGCCCCGGGTGGAGAAAACCATCTCCCAAGGCAGCTGTCCCACGGTGGCTCCCCCAGGTCAAGTCAGGGCCCTGATGCCTGCCCCTCACCCCAGGACCCTACCTGAAGAAGACGGTTTACCAACTGTACCTGGGCTGGACATTAAGAACTTCCTGGCTGTGAAGCACCTGCAGAGTAAGAGTCCACATCTCTGAGCGGCAATAAAGGGGCCCCACCCAAGGGATTTAAGGAGAGGGTGGGGAGCAGGCCCAGTGCCTGGGTGAAGACAAGTCAGGATAGAGACAAGCCCTGCCACAGGAGGCCACTTTCTACCCCTCTCCCTGACTCCAGCCCCTGGGGACAGTCACCACACCCAGCTGCTTCCACTTTCAGACCTCTGCAGACCATCCACACTCTGCCCAGTGAGGCCTTGATCCGGCTGCGCTCAGTGACCTCCTCCTGGACCCTCAGATTCCTCCTTAAATGCCTCTTCCTCCATGAAGGCTTCTCTGACCTTCTTTCCACCCATGAACACACAGACATGGACGCTTCTTAGGGAACAGGAAAAGGATCTCCTGACCTCTTAGGGTGGCAGCAATTGGAAGCGTGGGGTCTGAGCTCTGCTTAGTCTCCCTCTCTTCAAGCTGGGTAACAGCTGGAGCTGGGACCTCATCAACCATGGTGACATCCCTAACCATGAATCTACCAAGAGCTCTTCAATTGTCATATTTAACTCTCAAAACAATCCTACAACCCATTTTACAGATGAGAAAGCTGAGGCTCTGAGAGCGTAAGTCACTTGCTCATGGTCCCAGGAGACCTAAACCTGTGGGCATAGCTGGCCAATTAAGAGGGCACTCAGACCGCACCCTTCACTGCCCATCAAACCCAAGGACATTCCCACAGAGCCTAGAAACAAGGGAGCCACTCTCTCTGCAGGTGCCCGGGATCTTAAAGGGCACAGAAGGAGCTTAGCTTCCCTGCTGTCCTGCACTCTACCGCCCTGCCCTCTGCTACCTGAAGTCAGAGAAGGGTGGAAACTAGCACGGGCTGTGGAGAAAAGTGCACGTGGCAGGGCTTAGATTCTATACTCCCCCCCTTGGCACCCACGGCCTCAAGTCACAGCTGGACCACCTTTCTGGGCTCCTACTTCCTCATCTGCCCAATGAGGATGGTAGCAGGCCCCCCTCTTGTGGGGCTAGCATGGGGACCAAAAGAGCTGATGTGCTCAAGACCCGGCACACAGATGCCCTCAAGAGCCCATGGCTATTCCAACTGTAATGATGACTTATTCATGGAATGCATTATTTAATCGCTGTCCACCAGATGGATTCTGAGCCCCTTGAAGGGTTCACAGTATATCCTCAGCACCTAACACTCAGTATGGCTTAATAAGTTACATGGAAGGAAATAATAGGGAAAGGGGAAAGGCAGACACAGCTGTCTCTCCAGCTAACCTGCTCCCAGCTGGCACACAGAACCTAGTCTCTGCCCCCAGATCTGCCCCCTATCCTTTGTAGCTCCAAGAGCCTGTGGCGGGGGAAGAAGATCCGGGTTCTAGTCCAGTCCTCTCCACTTTCTAGCTGTGTGGCTATGGGCGGCTATACCCTTTCCTGAACCTTCCTTTCCCCTCCGTCAAGTGGAACTAGATCCCAGGGGTTCAGAGGGCTGTCTGGAGGCCACAGGTGGGCTCTGTGTGAGTGCTCTGGGTGCCACGGACACTGGAGAGGGGAGTATTGTTACTGTTCCTCGTGGCTACCTTCACCTCTTCAAAGACGCAGGGTCGGCCGGGCGCGGTGGCTCACGCCTGTAATCCTAGCACTTTAAAAGGCCAAGGTGAGTGGATCACGAGGTCAGGAGAAGAAGACCACCCTGGCCAATATGGTGAAGCTCCGTCTCTACTAAAAATACAAAAATTATCTGGGCATGATGGCACGCACCTGTAGTCCCAGCTACTCGGGAGGCTGAGGCAGGAGAATTGCTTGAACCGGGAGGTGGAGGTTGCAGTGAGATGAGATTGCCTCACTGCACTTCAGCCTGGTGACAGAGCGAGACTCCTTCTCAAAAAAAAAAAAAAAAGTTTCGTCTGGGCGAGGTGGCTCACGCCTGTAATCCCAGCACTTTGGGAGGCCAAAGCAGGCTGGGTCACTTGAGGTCAAGAGTTTGAGACCAGCCTGGCCAATATAGTGAAACCCCATCTCTACTAAAAATACAAAAATTAGCCAGGCATGGTAATGCATTCCTGTAATCTCAGATGCTGGGGAGGCTGAGGGAAGAGAATCTCTTGAACCTGGGAGGTGGAGGTTGCAGCGAGCCAAGATTGTGCCACTACATTCCAGCCTAGGTGACAGAGCAAGACAGAGAGAGAGAGAGAGAGAAAGGAAGGAAGGAAAATAAAAGAAGGAAGGGAGGGAGGGAGGGAAGGGAAAAGACAGCAGGGTCAGCATCCCCCTACCCAGGAACCAGAATAGACTATGTTTTCATTTCTCAAGGGAAAGAAAAATGGGCAGCTTCTCCCTATTCCTCCAAGTGACCTCCCTCTCCTCCCTCACCCACCTCCTCACCTGAGGGGGTCTCATAGGAAGGCCCTTGACTGGTCCCCAGGAGAGTACAAAAGGTATGGGGGGGGCAGCTGCATTGGGCATGGTCAGCACCCTGGGCAGGGATAGATGGACCCACCAACTAGAGGGACTCATTTGAGTCCAACCCAGAAGAGGCTTGACTTAGAGGGCCCCTAAAACACCCAATTCTCCCAACTTCCAGCTAGGAGCCTGAGGCCCAGGAGGGGCGCCTGGGTAGAGATTCCCCAGGCCAATCCCAGAATGCTCAGTGAGCACCTACTGTGTTCTCAGCTCTGCTGGAACCTACCCCTGCCCTCAGCACCCCTACACCCCAAGGATAAAGACCCCAATTCACCTATTCTATATCCCCTCTCCTGACACTTCCCACCTCAAATGTGATGTCCTAGGATCCTTCCCACCCTCAACCACTTCTAGTGACATCCCTTTGTTTAGGCAAGCTCTCTGCCTGCGATGCCTTTCCCTCCACCCAGCCTCATTTGGCCAATTCCTTTCTACTCCCCTGCTACCATCCCATTTCGTTTTACCTGTTACGGCAAAGCTCCTTGAAAAAGTTGTCCATGCTGTCTCCAATTCCTCTCTCTCAAAGAAACTCCAGTCTAGCTCTTATCTCCCTATACAGTCCATTGACACCACTCATCAAAGTCAACACAGTTGCCGAGTACAGATGTGCAGGTTGGGCACCGCACAAGGATGCTGGGTACAGGAAGAATGGAGAGGTAGCTGAAACCCAATCTGCTCTTTCTTCTCACCATGCTGTGTGCCCTGAGACAAGGCTGTATCTGTCAGGGGAAGAGATGCCTCTTTCTTTCTTTCTTTCTTTTTTCTTTCTTTCTTTCTTTCTTTCTTTCTTTCTTTCTTTCTTCTCTTCCTTCCTTATTTCTTTTTCTGAGAGAGAGAGAGAGGGTCTCAGGTCAGCGTAGTGCAGTGGCACAATCACGGCTCACTGCAACCTGAGTATACTATTAGCTGTGGGTTTTTCATAAATGCCCTTTATCATGTTGAGGTCATTACCTTCTATTCCTAGTTTGTTGAGTGGGTTTGTTTTTGTTTTGTTTTGTTTTGTTTTTCTTTTAGAGACAGGAATACCCAGGCTGAAATGCAGTGGCACGATATCAGCTCACTGCCGCCTTGAACTCCCAGGCTTAAACGATCCTCCCACCTCAGACTCCCCAGTAGCTGGGGCTACAGGCATGCACCACCACACCCAGCTAATTTTTTTATGTTTTGTAAAGATAGAGTTTCCCCATGTTGCCCAGGCTGGTCTCAACTTCGTGGGCTCCAGCAATCCGCCTGCCCCAGCCTCCCAAAGTGTTGGGATTACAGGTGTGAGCCACTACACAGGGTGCCTTTTTCTTCACACCAAGGTGAAGACACACACTTTCTGTGTGCCTGTGTAGCTAGGTCCACCTGGAACAGCCAACATTTTCTAAAGTTTGTACACAGCACTAGACTGTGGCCTGTCCTCAGTGACTGCCACAATGCCAAATCCAAAAGTCTACTCACAGGCCTGGTCTTAGCTCCCCTGACAGCATCTGACACCATTCGTCACTGCCTCCTCCTTGACATAGGTTCTTCCCTTGACTTCCAGGACTCCTCATTGCTATGTTTTCCCTCCTGCCTCTCCGGCTTCGCCTTCTCATCCTCCTCTGCTGGTTCCTCTGCCCCTCTCTGACTGCCAGTGCCAGAGCTCCCATGGCTCAGTCCTCGGTCTTCTCCATCTCACTCTTGCCTATGATGACTTCATCCCAGCTTCAAAGCTCAGCTAAACCCTGAAGCTTTTCAGTGTGTGATTCTTCAACCTGGACCTTTCCACCTGAGGTCAGATGCCAAAACCCAAGTGCTGACCTGGAGTTGCCACCAGGATATTCAAAGAATAGTTCTATCTTTTTTTAGACAGAGTTTTGGTCTTGTTGCCCAGGCTGGAGTGTAATGGCACGATCTTGGCTCACCACAACCTCTGCCTCCCAAGTTCAGGCAATTCTCTTGCCTCAGCCTCCCAAGTAGCTGGGATTACAGGCGTGCACCACCACAGCCGGCTAATTTTGTATTTTTAGTAGATACGGGATTTTTCCTTGTTGGTCAGGTTGGTCTTGAACTCCTGACCTCAGGTGATCCACCCACCTCGGCCTCCCAAAGTGCTGGCAATTCAGGTGTGAGCCACTGCACCTGGCCAAGAGCAGTTCCATCTTAACCCAACCCAAACTGACCTCCTCTTCCTCTTTGCAGTAAATATCACGACCACAAGGCTAGGCTGGTCTCAGATTCCTGGGCTCAAGCGATCCTCCTGCCATGGCCTCACAAAGTGCTGGGATTACAGGCAAGAGCCACCTTGCCCAGACTCAAACCAAGTCTTTACACCGGCCACAAAATCCCACAAGATCTGGCCCCCACCACTCCTCTGACCTCATTCCCCTGCAGACACACCAGTCCCCTCCCTGTTCCTCCAAAGCACCAGTCATGCTCCCACCTCAGGGCCCTTGCTGTTCTCTGCCTAAAACGCTCCCCCTCACCCAGGTACCCGCACTACCCACCTCTCACTTCCTTCAGCTCTCGGTTCCAATGTCACCTTTTCTGACCGCTCTACTAAAATACTACCTCCTCCTTCATCCACATCTCCCATTTCCCCACCTTCTTTTCCTCCATAACACATGTTTATATACCACATGCTTACTTGTCCTTTCTGGGAATGGTCTGTGTCCCCACCACCGCTGCCATCCCTTGGCCATAGGCTCCATGAGGGGAAGAATTTTCCTCTCCCCCTTGTAGATTCCCAGGGGCCAGAACAGTGCCTGGCACCCAGTGGGCATTTAGTGAAACCCTCGTATAAGGAGTACTTAGTTTGTTGAGTGGGTTTCTTTGTTTTTGTTTTGGTTTGGTTTTTGTTTTTCTTTTAGAGACAGGAATACCCAGGCAGGGGCACAATCTTGGCTCACTACAGCCTTGACCTCCCAGGCTCTAGCAATCCTTCATTAATAAAGGAAGAAGTCATCTGTAAATATTAGATGGGCTTTGAAACACACAAACAAGCAGAACCTGGTGTGTGACCACAGCTGGCTGGCAGGTAGGGCTGCTTCACCCAGCTGTTCAGGGAGGGCCTCTCTGAGGAGGTTCCCCGAGGCCAGGCAGGTCTGTCTCCATCACAGCACATGTCACACTGTGTGGTGACTGTCTGGACTGAACACTCCATGAGGGCAAGGACCCTGCACACTCCTCTCTCAGTCCCCACTCCTCCCAAGCCCAGGGCCTGCATGAAGTTGGTATCCAAAGAGTGATGAACCAAAGAATGAATGAATGAGTAAGTGGCCAGGGACAAACGCACACCTGGCCATCACCCTGAAGGGCCCATAGTAGGGAAATCATGCAGTCAGGAGCTGGGGCAGAGAGCCACCGAGGCCTGGGGAGAATGCCTGGAGCCCTGGGTCTGGTCTGCAAACGGAGACAACATGACCACCACACCTATGGTTAGCTGGGGGGGAGCCGGAGAGGACTCACACTCCTTGCTCACTGGACAGCCCTGGCCATGGGAGCCAGCAAGGCTGAGGTAAGGGGCCAGTCACCTGGAAGAGGGCAAGGCCACAGGCTGGAGAAAGGGAGACTGCCAGAGCTCTGTGATCTGCCTGTGCACTCCCTCCCCCAGCGGACGAGGCCCAGCCAGCACGGGGCCAGAGCTCATGGACAAAGCCCCACAGGAGTGCCAGGGACTTACAGTGCCGAGAACCAGCCGGCCGCCGGCCCGGGGCACCGGCAGAGCCTGGCCCAGAAATGCATCTAAGGGCCTTTGTGGGCCTCCGGGAGCCTGTCCAGGAGAGTGCCGGGAACTGGCCGGGGTGGTATGGGGTGGGCAGCCCGCGCTTCCGGAGGTCCAGCTGGCCGTCCAGGCCGTCCAGGGTTGATGGGGGTTAGGGGGAGAAGCCCCTTGCCTCCCCTCCAAATCTCTACCCTAGTGGAGGTCTCCCCACCCTGTCCCAGGAATTCGCAGCTGCTAGAATTAAAGTGGCCAGCTGGTCCCATCACCCGCACTGAGGCTCAGGGAGTGGGGGGGTGCAGCGGGGTTAGGGTTGAGTTCGGGTTGAAGCTGACCCTCCCTTTACCCCACGGGGCTCCTCCAAGAAGCTGGGCGGGAGAGAGGAGGGCAAGCCTTTTTCCAAAATGAAGGCACACGGGACATGTCGAGTCCTGCCCAGGGAAGGAGGAGCGGCCAAGCTGGAAAGGTTCCCGCAGGGAGAGCTCGGGCTGGGGGAGCCGGGCCAGGCCTGGGGATGGGAGGGTGGGGGGCTCTCTGCCTCCTTCTGCTGGCCGGACGCAGAATTTCCAGCGCCCCGCGTCCCAGGGCCCAGCACTGCCTGGAGCCCTAGGCGAAGTGCAGCCCCACTCGCCCCCACTCCGAAAGGAAGCGAATACAGGTCATATGGGTCATCCCCCTGCCGCAGCACCAGGCTCAGTGGCGCCCCGAGTCCAGCCGCAGGCACTCAACAACCAGCCTCCGCGTCGAGATCCCGCCCGCTCTGGAAGTCTCCCATCCGCTCCAACCCGGGTAGTTCCTCAACTTTGCCCAGGCTGTCTCCGCAGGCCGTGCCCTTACACAACACGGATGGAAAACAGGCTCCCCGACTATCCCATGGTGACCCAGACCCCCCTCTTCCTTGAGCCAGAGACTACAGAGAATTGAGGGGCGTGCACGTACGGGTCCCCCCCGCAGCGGGGAAGGTCGGGGTCTAACTGGCCGAGATCCAAGAGGCCGACCAGCCCAGCCCCTCCCGGCCCCGGGAAGGACAGCGACGGGGGCTCTTTTGGGATCGGGGCGCCACCTGCTGGTGCTTATGGAAACTGCAACCGCGCAGCTCACTGCTGCTAAGGGTGTTCTGTGAGCCAGACTGGTGCTGAGTTCTTGGCACGCATGACCTCATTTCACCCTCACAGCAATCCTATGAGGTGGACATGATTCCCATTTTACCTATGAGGACACTAGCTCAGAAAGTTCAGTGACTTAATCTAGAGCACCCCTAGTAAGTGGCAGAGCCCAGGCCCCCTTCCTGGTGTGTGCTGAAACTGGGTTTTCTGTTGCCGGGGCGGAGGGAGCTCAGGAGTGAGCTCTAGGGAGGTGGTCTTCCCGTTCCTACTCCCACCCCAAGCTTGGGAAGAATGCATCTCAGCTTAGGCTGCAGCTCGGGCGCGGCAGGAGCTCTCTGTTTGCCCCTGTTCATGCCCGTGTCCTTTTCTGCCTGACAGCTTCAGAGCGCTTCTAGGACAAGGCCAAGGCAATCTGTGTTCACGCCCCCTCCATCCAGCACTGCTAAGCGAGTGCCCTCCATGTGCTCAGCCTCTCTCACTTGGGATGACCACTGCAGCCCACACTCCCAGACCCCAGCCAGCCCCTCCTCACTCCCAGTTCAGGAGCTTGGGGAGGTAAGCGGTTGCAAGTAGCAAATCCCAACTCAAACTGACCCGTGAAAACGGGCTTCTCTAAATGGAAAGTGTCACCTTCAGGAGGAGGTCAGGCAACACAGATGCTCTGGAATGTGGTCTTTCTCCACATCTGTAGCCTTGTGTTCCTCTGCGTTGCCTTCATTTCCAGGCAGGCCCTTCCAAGAAGGCATGAAGACGACTAAGGCAGGTCTGAGCTTCTGTCCAGCTTTGAGGGGAAAAGCTGTCCCCATCCCAACAGTGCAGTAAAGCGGAAGTCCTAGGACTCAGTCTCATCATCCCAGCCTGGGCGACATGGCAACATGTGAAATGCTCCCAGCCCTGAACCAATCACTGAGTCACCAAGAGTCACCATTCCTTTGAAGTGAAGGCTGGAGTTGGCCTCAGGTGATCCACATGGACTGGCTGATGGTGGGAGGGGATTTGTCCCAAAGGAAAGTTCCAGGAGAGTGGGGACAGCTGCTGCACAGCAAACAGCTCTAATGTCCATGACACCTGGGCATACCAGAAAGCCACCTTGTCTTGACCCTAAGTCATTTAAAAAATTTATTTATGTATTCATTTATTTTTAATAAAGTGAAGTAGGGTTTTTCTCTGTCCCCCAGGCTGGAGTCCAGTGGCAGCAATCTTTGTTCACTGCAGTCTCAACCCCCTGGGCTCAGGTGATCCTCCCACCTCTCAGCCTCCTGTGTTTCTGGAACTACAGGCACCCACCACCACACCTGGCTAATTTTTGTATTTTTTGTAGAGACAGGGTTTCGCCATGTTGCTCAGGCTGATCTCAAACTCCTGGGCTCAAGAGATCCTCCCGCCTCAGCCTCCTAATGTGCTGGGATGGCAGGCTTGAGCCACAGTGCCCAGGCTATTTATTTTGAGATGGGGTCTCACTCTGTCATCCAGGCTACAGTGCAGTGATGCGATCACAGCTCACTGTAACCTCAAACTCCTGGGTTCAAGGGATCCTCCTGCCTCATCCTCTCGAGTGGCTGGGACCACAGGTGTGTATGCCACCTCATCCTCTCGAGTGGCTGGGACCACAGGTGTGTATGCCACCACTCCTGGCTAATTTTTTAATTTTTTTATAGAGACAGGGTCTCCCTGTGTTGCCCAGGCTGGTCTCAAACTCCTGATCTCAAGTGATCTTCCTACCTCAGCCTTCCAGAGTGCTAAGATTATAGGCATAAGCCACTGCACCGAGCATCTAGCCCATTTTTTGATTGGAGACTCCTTCCCACATTATCATACTCTCTTCCTTCCTTCATTCATTCATTCATTCAATAAATATATATTGAGACCCTACATGTACTAAGCACTGTCCTAGGTGAGCCATATCAGTAAACAAAAAATACAAACATCCTTGCCCTCCTGAATCATGCTTCCAATGAGGGTGGGAGGAGAGAAGAAACAGTAAACATGGTAAATGAGTGAAGTCTATAATATTGCAAACAATGGCAAGCACCACAGGGGAAACAGACCTTCAGAAAGGTGTGAGGGCTGGGCACGGCTGCTCACATCTATAATCCCAACGCTTTGGGAGACCAGGACAGGCAGATTGCTTGAGGTCAGGAGTTTCAGACCAGCCTGGCTAACATGGTGAAACCCTGCCTCTACTAAAAATACAAAAATTAGCCAGTCATGGTGGCACACACCTATAGTCTAAGCTACTAAGGAGGCTGAGGTGGGAGGATCACTTAAACCAGGGAGGCAGAGGTTGCAGTGAGCCAAGATCGTACCACTGCACTCTAGCCTGGGCGATAGAGCAGAGCCTGTCTCAAAAAAAGAAGGGATGAGGAGGGTGGATAGGGTAAGAGGTGTTTCACCTTTAAATAGAGTGTTATCAGTGGACACTTTGAAAGGATGAAGTTGAGCAAAGGTAAGAAAGAGGTAGGCTGGGCACAGTGGCTCACACCTGTAATCTCAGCACTTTGGGAGGCCATGGTGGGTGGATCACCTGAGATCAAGAGTTCAAGACCAGCATGACCAACACGGTGAAACCCCATCTCTACTAAAAACACAAAAAATTAGCCAGGCGTGGTGGTGCGTGCCTGTAATCCCAGCTACTCAGGAGGCTGAGGCAGGAGAATCACTTGAACCCAGGAGGCAGAGGTTGCAGCGAGCCAGATCACAGCATTGCACTCCAGCCTGGGCAACAAAAGCAAGACTCCATCTCCAAAAAAAAAAACAAAAAACTGCAGGGCGTGGTGGCTCACACCTGTAATCCCAGGACTTTGGGAGGCTGAGGCAGGCAGATCATGAGGTCAGGAGATTGAGACCAACATGGTGAAACCCTGTCTCTACTAAAAATTTTTTTTAAAAAGTAGCTGGGGGTGGTGGCGTGTTCCTGTAGTCCCAGCTGCTCCAGAGGCTGAGGCAGGAGAATTGCTTGAACCCAGGAGGTGGAGGTTGCAGTGAGCCAAGACTGTGCCACTGCACTCCAGCCTGGACAACAGAGGGAGACTCGATCTCAAAAAATAAAAAAAGAGCTGGTGGAGGAGAAAGGGGAAAAGGGAGAAACAAAAAGAGGGACTGAGAAGGAGCATCTGTCCGGAGCAGCAGAGGAAAAGCAAGAAATCCTATACGCTAAACGAAGAGACAACGTAAAGGAGAAAGGAGACTGACCAAGTCAGCTGCTGCCGACGAAATCACATGAAACAAGAACGGAAAATCTCCCTTGGCTTTAGCAGCATGGAGGCCACTGGGGACCTTGACAAGAGCCAGCTTTAGTGAAAAAAGACTGGGGAGAACACAACAGCAGGGTTATGAAATAACAATTAGCAAGCAGCCTGGGCGACACAGTGAGTCCCTGTCTACAATTAAACTTCAGAGCAGCACTACTCACCATAGCCAAGAGGTGGAAACAACCCGGCTGTCCACTGACAGATGAATGGATTAACAATACGCGCTACACCCATGCAGTGGAACATCAGCCTTAAAAGAGGAAATCCTGATGCCTGCTACAACACGGACAAATCCGTTTTGAGACAGGGTCGTGTTCGGTCACCCAGGCTGGAGTCCGGAGGTACAATCATAGCTCATTGCAGCCTTCAACTCCTGGTCTCAAGTGATCCTTCTGCCTCAGCCTCACCAGTGGCTGAGACTGCAGGTACCCATCACTCTGCCCAGCTAATTTTTTTTTTTTTTTTGTAGAGACGTGGGTCTCACGATGTTGACCAAGATGACCTTGACCTCCTTGGCTCAAGCAATCCTCCCACCTCTACCTCCCAATGTGTTGGGATTACAGGTGTGAGCCATTGTGCCCAGCCAGATTAATCTTGAAAATGTTAAGCTAAGTGAAATAACTCAGGCACAAAAGGGCAAATATGTGATTCCATTTATATGAAATATCTAGACAAGGCAGATCATAGCGATAGAAAGTAGGATAGACACGACCAGAAGCTTGGGGGAGAGAGAGTAGTGAGTTCTCATCTAATAGACAGTTTTTGTTTGTGAGGACGAAAAAGTTCTGGAAATACAATAGATACTAATGATGATTATATGACATTTTGAGGGTACCTAATATCACTGAAGTATACACTTTAAAATGGTTAAAATGGTAAATCTTATGATATTCTACCACAATAAAAAAATAAAGTAAAGCCAAGTAACCTTCAAAAACTAGTCAGACCCAGTGCAGTGGCTCACACCTGTAATGCCAACACTTTGGGAGGCCATGGTGGGTGGATCACCTGAGGTCAGGAGTTCAAGACCAGCCTGACCAACATAGTGAAACCCCATCTCTACTAAAAATACAAAAATTAGCTGAGCATGGTGGTGGGCACCTGTAATTCCAAGCTACTCAGGAGGCTGAGGCAGGAGAATCACTTGAACCAGGGAGCTGAGATTGCACCATTGCACTCCAGCCTGGGTGGCAACAGTGAAACTCCATCTAAAAAAAAAAAAAAACTAGTTAACAAGGCTGGGTGCATTGGTTCATGCCTGCAATCCCAAAACTTTGGGAGGCTGAAGCAAGAGGATCACTTAAATCTAGGAGTTTGAGACCAGCTTAGGCAACACATTGAGATTTCTGTCTCTACCAAAAAAAGTTTTTAATTAGCTGGACATGGTGGTACACGCCTGTAAGTCCCAACTACTCAGGAGGCTGAGATAGTAGGATTGCTGAAGGCTGAGAGGTTGAGGCTTCAGTGAGTAATGATCGCACAACTGCACTCCCGCCTGAGCAACAGAACAAGACCCTACCTCAAGAAACAAACAAGTCCAGGCAAGGTGGCTCACACCTATAATCCCAGCACTTTGGGAGGCCAAGGGTGGATCACCTGAGGTCAGGAGTTCAAGACCAGCCTGGCCAACATAGTGAAACCCCACCTCTACTAAAAATACAAAAACTAGCTGTGCGTGGTGGCACACACCTGTAGTCCCAGCTACTCGGGAGGCTGAGACAGGAGAATCGCTTGAACCAGGAGTCAGAGGTTGCGGTGAGCTGAGATTGCACCATTGTACTCCAGCCTGGGCAATAGAGCAAGACTCCATCTCAAAAACAAACAAACAAAAACTAGATAACAAGCATTTATTGAGCACCTACTACATGCTATATACTAGGCTGAAACCTAGGGCCTATGAAAGACCCTATGAAGGGCCACTGGGAGCCCACATGGGCTCAAACAAACACTGCCCCAGCCCCATCTTCTGGTCCCTTTGTTTTCTCAGGCCCTGGGCAGGTAAATCCAGGCAGGCAATTCTGATATGAAATGCTATGTGTGGTGTGTGCCATTTCAGAAAGATCTGTGATGAAGGCTGTCCTGAGACTGTGGTGAAGAGCCACGGCTAGATCCAGCTTTATATGCTTGCAGCTGGTCAGGTGATCACTGTCAAGGATTCTGGACAAATGGAATAAGGCCAGTGCAACAGGAGATCTCTAGAGGCAGATCATCAGGCTCCATCCTTGGCCCTGGACTTCTCTGGTCCATAGCATTTTTGTTTTGTTTTGTTTTTTTAAACCAATAATTTGAATGAAGAATTGGAGGCATGTTTGATGTGTTTTCAGAGACTGGAAGATGAAAACAGATGACATCAGAAGCTGAAGAGAGGCAACAGGGTGAATGATTAAGACCACAGTGTCTGGATCTGAACTATCTGGGTTCTAATCCCACCATTTACGACTAAATCAACTTGGGCAATTACTGAACTTCTCTGTGCCTCAATTTCTTTATCTCTAAAATGAGGATAATAGTAGCTCCTGCACAGAATTCTCACAAAGTCTGAATGAGTTAACCAAGGATCTGGACATGGTGCATGTATGTGAGTTTGCTACTCTCATCATTAACAGGACCGGCTGGAGACCAAACTCAAAACCAACAAGACAGAATTTAATGAGGAGAGCCGGCCGTGATGGCTGACGCCTGTAATCCCAACACTTTGGGAGGCCAAGGTGGGTGGATCACTTGAGGCCAAAAGTTCAAGACCAGCCTGACCAACATGGTGAAATCCCATCTTTACTGAAAATACAAAAATTAGCCAGGCATGGTGTTACATGCCTATAATTCCAGCTACTGGGGAGGCTAAGGTAGGAGAATCACTTGAACCTAGGAGGCAGAGGTTACAGTGAGCCAAGATCGTGCCACTGCACTCCAGCCTTGGTGACAGAGTGAGACCTTGTCTCAAAACAAAAGAAAGAAATTCAAAGAGGAAAAATGAAAAGACAACATTCAGGTTCCAACAAAGCAATTATAGAAGTTCAGGGTCAGGGAGAACTGGCTGAGCATCCATCCATTCATCTGTCCAGGAGAGACAGTCTGGGGTGTACAGTTGATTGCCGAGTCAACTGCAGCCAACCCTGGCATTGTGACCTTCACTGGTATCCACCAAGGTGCAGCAACTGAAACCGAGGAGGTGGCAACCCCTTTGTGTTCTGCGCTGATAACTCAGTGGTAGAGTGTAAAACGTTGGTGGGAGTGTAAAATGGTAGAACTGCTTTGTAAACAGGTCAAACAGTTTCTTATACAACTAAGCATATGCCAACCCTATGACCCAGCATTTCCACTCGAGTCCCCAAGAAAAAGTGAAAACACATGTTCACACAAAGATTGTACAAGTTTCATAGCAGCTTTATTTACAATGGCCCCAAACTAGAGACCGCTCAGGTGTCTGTCAAGAAGCAAATGGATTCACACAAACTATTACACGTCCGCACAATGGAATCATACTCAACAATAAAAAGGAGCAGTTACTGATACAGGCAACAACAGGATGAACCTCCAGAATGTAATGCTGAATGAAACAAGCCAGGTAAAAAGAGCAGATACTGCATGATTCCATTATGATGACGTTCCAGCATGAGCAAAACTAAGCTATGGTAGAAAGAAATCAGAACAGTGGGGACAACTGGAAAACTAGGAACTGTTTTGGAGTGATGGAAATACTCTTTATCCTGATAGAGTTGGGCTTATACAAATATAAGCATTTGTTAAAACTCAATAAATGGTACATTTAAGATGTGTGCATTTCATTGTATAAAAATTTTGCCTTCCTAGAACAAAGAACCCCACACAAGCATTGAACTCTAGCTGATGATAAACATGTTGAAGTGTTTGGCGCCAAAGTGTACTGATATCTGTAACTTGCTCTGATATACATGACTTGATGGGCCGGGCGTGGTGGCTCGCGCCTGTAATACCAGCACTTTGGGAGGCCAAGGTGGGTGGATCAAGAGTTCAGGAGATCGAGACCATCTTGGCCAACATGGTGAAATCCTGTCTCTACTAAAAATGCAAAAAATTAGCCAGGTGTGGTGGCACATGCCTGTAGTCTCAGCTTCTCCGGAGCCTGAGGCAGGAGAATCACCTCAACCCTGGAGGCGGAGGTTGTAGCGAGCCAAGATCAAGCCACTGCACTCCAGCCTGGGCAACAGAGCAAGACTCTGTCTCAAGGAAAAAAAAAAAAAAGATGGCTTGATGGATGGAGGAGGGATGCATAGATAATGACAAGACAAAGACAGCACTAACATAAATTAGGAAACCCGGGGTGGAGGGTGGCTAGATAGGTGTTCACTGTAAAATTTGTTCAACTTTTTTATGTATTTGAAATTTAGCAATAAAGTGTGGGGGAAAAGACAGCTGAAAGGCTACAGACTGGGTGCAGTGTATACTGCTCGGGTGATGAGTGCACCAAAATCTCACAAATCACTACTAAAGAACCTACTCATGCAACCAAACACCACTTGTTCCCCAATAACCTATGGAAATAAAAAATTTAAAAATAAATAAAAGACAGCTGATGGCTAAGCCCTGGGGAAATCAGCACAGGCACACAGCTGTCAGCAGTTAGGAGGCAAATGCAGTCCCACCTTTTAGGAAACAATTTGTCAACATGCACCAAAAGCCTTAAAATGGTTTTTGTTCTTTAACTCAGTAGTTCTATTGCTAGGGATAATTTATTTATTTGTTTGTTTGTTTATTTATTTATTTTCTTTGAGATGCTGGCTCGCTCTGTCACTCAGGCTGAAGCCCAGGGGCACTAGCTTGGCTCAATGCAGCCTCGACCTCCTGTGTTCAAGTGACCCTGCCACCTCAGCCTTCCAAGTAGCTGGGACTACGAGCATGTGCCACCCCACCCAGCTAATTTTTTGCATTTTTGTGTAGAGATGGGTTTTTGTCAGGTTGCCCAGGCTGGTCTCAAACTCCTGGGTTCAAGTGATGCTTGGCCTCCAAAGTGCTAGTATTGAAGCCACTGTGCCTGGCCCTCATGGCTAGGGATTTATTCCAAGAAAAAAAAGATGAATGTGGGCAACGACACAGCTACAAGTATGTCCATTACCATATTGATTGCAATGGCAAAAAGTTGTAAACAACTTAAATGTCCTAAAATAGGGTATTGTTTAAAGAAATTGTGGCATCTTTATGCACTGGAGTGTTATGTCATTAAAATGATACATCACAGATATTTGCTGAAATGGAAAGACGTTCTCCATGTATACAGTTAAGAAGAAAGCAGAGCCTCTGGAGTCACCCTTCTGTTGACTAGAGACCCCATCCCATGACATGAGCTACTCAATGCACCACCCCCTGTCCCAAGCCTTAGAGTTCATGGGGGCCTTAATGTCTCCTTATTGTGACCAGCTGTTTTCCTGACATTCTCCATTTCCCATCTGCCTTGCACCTGTTGTGTGCACTGTCCCATTTCCCCCTGCACTGTCTCCTGGGAACCATTCTTATTCCTTCATACTTCAAGTGCCACTAATTGGGCACACAACTTGACTGACATTTGGGGTAAAGGCGTAACTGGACCTTGTGTGGGACTTTCCTAGGGGGTCAGCACTGCAGCCCTCGATTCTTCCATTCTAAAGGAGGCCCTGCCCATGGGGGCCTGGGTTTGCCTTGCTCCCAGGGTCCAGGAGGAGGAAGGTGGTGAAGGCTGGGAGGGAATGGTTGTTGGGGCCTGTGGGAAGGTCAATGCTTCAGCAAATACTCCTGCATTCCTTTTTTTGTTTGTTTGTTTTTGAGACATGGTCTCCCTCTGTCACCCAGGCTGGAGTACAGCAGTGCTATCATGGCTCACTGCAGCCTCGACCTCCTGAGCTCAAGCGATCCTCCCACCTCACCCTCCCGGGTAGCTGGGACCACAGGTGCATGCCACCAAACCGGCTAATTTTTGTAGAGTGAGGTCTGGCCATGGTGCCCAGGCTGATCTCAAACTCCTGAGCTCAAACACTCCACTCACGTCAGCCTCCCAAAGTGCTGGGATTACAGGCACAAGCCAGAGGGCCCAGGCTGTTCCCTGCATTTCTAACTACAGGGAACAGCCTTTGAAAACTACACTTTTCTTTATCATCAGAATTATCTCATTCTCTCTGTCCCAATCCTCAGTCTTCTCAAGCAAACCTGTCTTACAATCAAATGACCCTTCAAGCTTTTTTTTTTTTTTAGATGGAGTTTTGCTCTTTTCAAGTGAGCTGGAGTGCAATGGCACAATCTCCACTCACTGCAACCTCCACCTCCCAGGTTCAAGTGATTCTCCTGCCTCAGCCTCCCAAGTAGCTGGGATTACAGGTGCTTGCCACCACACCCGTCTAATTTTTTGTTGTTGGTGTTGTATTTTTAGTAGAGATAGGGTTTTGCCATGTTGACCAGGCTGGTCTTGAACTCCTGGCCTCAAGTGATCTGCCCACCTCAGCCTCCCAAAGTGCTAGGATTGCAAGTGTGAGCCACTGTGCCTGGCCCCTTCAAGCCATAAAGGTAGGCAGAAGTTGCCTTTCTCTCCTACGAGGCCTCCTTCCTACCAGCTTTGAAATCACCTTGCTTTTGCCTCTCACATTACAAATTCAAACATTGGCATCGGCTTGGAAAAGGAGGCCCCAAAGAGCTAAAAGAGATTGTCTTCGGGTAGTGGGATTGGGGATATTTTTCCCTTGTGTATATTTTCTACTTTCCCTATAACAAACACATATTTTCTTGTGTAGTGAGAAAAAGTAACTACAAAAGGGACCATTGCCAACTAGGGTATGCCCAGTGGAGGGTTGCCCAGGAGATGAAAGGCTGAAAAGGTTGTTTATAGGGAACTGGCACCACTGAAGCTGGAGAGAAGGCTGGAATGGGGGTGGGAGGACACAGACCTCTCCGCAGCCATCTGGGGCCCGTGTGCAGCAGATGGAGTCACTTGTTCTCTGCTCCACAGAGTGAGCTAGCTCCAGCAGCTGGACACTACAAGAAAGCCAGCTTGGTCTCACTAAAAGAAACTATCCTACAGTGGAAACCACATGCCTTTTAAGGCAGTGATCTCCCCATCACATGAAGTGTGCAAGCAAGATGGGCAGCCCATTGTCAAGAGGGTTAGAGAGGGGATTTAGAGGCTGGCCAGGAGGATGGACTGTGGTTCTTTGAGGTACCTTAAAGAAGCTCACCATCTACTCAGGAGGCTGAGGCAGGAGGATCACTTGAGCCCAGGAGTCTGAGGCTGCAGTGAGCCATGATGGTGGCACTGCACTCCAGCCTGGGTGATAGAACCAGACCTTACCTAAAATTTTAAAAAATGAAAAATAAAAGGCAGCTCAGAGTGAGTTTTTTGCCTCCCTGAGCAGACAAAGTGTCAAGGGAGTTCTGCAACCATGTCTGACATTGGTGAATAGAGGGGATGGTCAGAGAGGACTTCCTGGAGGAGTTCAGAGAACTGACCTTATGGCCCCTCAATCTCCAGCCTCTGGGTACATATCTTATTGACCACTTTTTCTGGGGTCATCTAGCCCTTTCTGGACAAAAACAAACAAAGCCTCAGCCCCCGCCTTGCTGCGGGATCCTAGATGATGCCCTGAGGCTCTCTGGGCCTCAGGATGCCCTTCAGCTCCATGGTCTCAGCTGAAATCACCCATGCTTTTCCCTCCAGGGCAGACCAAACTGCCAGTCAAGCACTTGGGTGAGGGAGGTTGCTGAGTTTTTTAGGGGGACCCTGGTTGTATCCCAGCTTACAGCCCTGAGGCCCGATTCTCAGGGGAGATTCAGCAGAGGTGGCAGGAGCCCAGAAGCAGGCCAGGGGCTCAGCCAGGCTCCCTGGATACCCTTTCCCAGCCCTCAGAGGCAGAAGGTCAGAAAGGAAACTAGATGTTATCCTGCCAGTGTTGTTACCATGGTGATTGGGTATACATGTGAGCTTTCCCCAGGGCCCCTGAACCCCTCCTCAGGGACCTTGGAGAGGGGTCTGGGGTGGTATTCTCTGATGAGGCAGAGTGTGGTGGGGGCTAAGTGAGGCCGGAAGACAGGTGCGGTGGCTCACGTCTGTAATCCCAGCACTTTGGGAGACTGAGGCAGGTGAATCGCCTGCAGTCAGGGGTTTGAGTCCAGTCTGACCAACATGGTGAAACCCCAACTCTACTAAAAATACAAAAATTAGCGCGTGTCGTGGCCCATGTCTATAATCCCAGCTACAAGGGAGGCTGAGAAAGGAGAATCCCTTGAACCTGGGAGGCAGAGGTTGCAGCAAGACGTGACCATGCCATCACACTTCACACTTCAGCCTGGGTGACACAAGCAAGGCTCCATCAGGAAGAAAGACAGAGAGAGAGAGAGAGAGAGAGAGAGAGAGAGAGAGAGAGAGAGAGAGGAAGGAAGAGGAGGAGAAAAGAAGGGGAAGAAGGAGGAGGAGGAGGGGGGGAGGGGGGGAGGAGAAGGAAAAGTATTCAGGCGAAGTAACTTCCTCCTCTGCAGATTAGTTCATTTAGAGTGGGGCAGTGGGTAGCGCTCAGGCTGTGGGGTCAGGCGGGCCTGGTCTGAATTCCCCTGCTGAGTGATCTTGGGTAAGTGGCTCTACATATCTGGGCCTGTGAGGATGTTGATATGACGATGAAATGAGACGCCACTGGGATGGTGATGAGCTCATGACTTTATTTTCTCCTCACACGCACAGCCATTCGCAGATGGGCGCCCCAGACCTTCCCGCAGCTCCAAGCTCGGCCTCGCTCGCCCTCCTCCTCTCGTAGCTCGGCGTCCTCGCCCGCCCCCGCGCGGCCCTCCCAGGTACTACAGCAGCCCTCGCCACTCAGTGAGACAGTGCCCTCCACACTCCTGCGTCCCCTGCTGCCTTGCAAAGATCGGGTGTGGAGTAAGCTCATGGCCTCAATCCGGCAAAACCTTGTCTCCAAACCTTCGAAGCCTGGGCTGTCCTTCTCGGAGTCTACCTCAACTCCTGGGTATGGGTTCCAGATCCATCTTGCTGTCCCAGGCTGGTGGTGGAAACCTCAAGCAACATTGGCTGGGGCGGCCAATGGCACTGCAAGCAAGAGCGGGGCGGCACAGCAAGGTGTCTGTAGAAGTCAAATCATGATCGGGGCTGCTGGCGGTGTCCAGGCACACTCTCCATGCCCCTATGTGCACACATCCACAAGCGCCGCACTCCATGGTGAGCACAGCAACATCACTGCCCAATCAGGCCCTGTCCCTCCCCTGTGCCCTGAGGAAATCGGTGCCGACTCTAAATTGCAAATAGAAAACCTTTCCAGGACACACAGCACTGCATCTGCCGGCCCTGCCCACCTCTCAAACCACCTCCTCCCCATCCCCCCGCCCATTATCCGCTATTTCCCAGCAAAAATAAGCGTGCTCACTCACAGGTCAGTCCTGTGCACACACTGTGCCCTCTCCCTGAACCTCCACTCCTTACCCCAGATCCGCCACTGGCTGCTTCCTTCCCTTCTTTTATGCTTCAGTTCAAATACCACCTCCTCAAAGAGTCCTTTGAGACCACTGGAGCTAAGAGGCTCCCGACCTTCCATTCCATTCTCAAAAAACATGTTTCCTGCCTAATATGTCCTCTAGTCATTAGGACAATGCAAATTTAAAAAAAAAATGAGGCTGTGTGCTGTGGCTTATGCCTCTAATCCCACACTTTAGGAGGCTGAGGGGGAAGGATCACCTGAGTCCAGAAGTTCGAGGCTGCAGTGAGCTACGGTGTAAAGACGTTGAAAACTTATCCCTTGTGCACTCTTGGTAGGAATATAAAAGGGTTCAGCCAGTCTGGAAAATAGCATGTGATTCCTCAAAAAATTAAAAATAGAATTATGGCCAGACATGGTGGCTCACGCCTGTAATCCCAGCACTTTGGGAGGCCAAGGCGGATGAATCACTTGAAGTCAGGAGTTCAAGACTAGCCTGTCCAACATGGCAAAACCCCATCTCTACTAAAAATAAAAAATTAAGCTGGGCATGGTGGATCACACCTGTAATTCCAGAACTTTGGGAGGCTGAGGCAGGTTGATCACCCGAGGTCAGGAGTTCAAGACCAGCCTGACCAACATGGAGAAACCCTGTCTCTATTAAAAATACAAAATTAGCTAGATGTGGTGATGTATACCTGTAATCCCAGCTACTCGGGAGGCTAAGGCAGGAGAATCACTTGAACCCGGGAGGCAGAATTGCAGTGAGTAGAGATCACGCCATTGCACTACAGCCTGGGCAACAAGAGCTAAACTCCATCTCAAAAAAAAGTAATAGTAATATAAATAAATAAATAAAAATTAGCTGGGTGTGGTGGCGCACAGCTGTAGTCCCAGCTACTTGGGAGGCTGAGGCAGGAGAATCTCTTTAACCTGGGAGACTGAGGTTGCAGTGAGCCAAGATCACGCCACTGCACTCCAGCCTGGGTGACAGAGTGAGATGCCATCTCAAAAAAATAAAAAATAAAATAGAATTATATGATCCACCAATTCCCCATCTGGATATATTCCCTTAAGAATTGAAACAGGAGCTCAAAGACATGCTTATACCCCCACATTCATAACAGCATCTTTCACAACAGCCAAGTGGTGGCAGCCACCCAAGGACCCATCAACAGATGAATGGATAAGTACAGTGTGGCCTATCCACATAGTGGAGTACCACTCAACCTTAAAAAGGAAGGAATTACAACACATACAAATGTGTGAGCCTCAAAGTCACTATGCGGATGAAATGAGCCAGTCACAGGACAAATACGGTATGATTCCACTTATATGATGTACCTAGAATAGTCAAATTAATAGAGACAGAAAGTAAAATGGGAGGCCAAGAGGGGAGAATTACTTGAGGTCAGGAGTTCAAGACCAGCCTGGGCAACGTAGCAAGACTCTGTGTCTAGAAAAATGAAACAAGGCAGGGTGTGGTGGTGTGTGCCTGTAGTTCCAGCTATCAAGAGGCTGAAGCAGGAGGATTCCTTGAGCCCAGGAATTCGAGGCTGCAGTGAACTATGATTGTGCCACTGCACACCAGCCTGGGTGACAAAAGTGAGGCCCAATCTAAAAAAAAGGTAGAAAAAGAAAGGAAGGAAGGAAGGGAGGGAAGGAAGGAAGGAAAGAAGGAAGGAAGGAAGGAAGGAAGGAAGGAAGGAAGGAAGGAAGGAAGGAAGGAAGGAAGGAAGGGAAGATGGTTGCAGGGGTGGAGGATGCTGGGAAAGGAGGTGGCACCGGGTGTTACTGTTTAATGAGTTCAGAGTTTCAGTTTTGCAAAATGAATGACTTCTAAAGATGGATGGTGGTGACGGTTGCACAATAGTGTGAATGTATTTAATGTCACTGAACTATATGCTTAAAAATGGTTAAGATGATAAATTCTGTTATGTATATTTTACCATAAATAAAAAATATCAATCAACACATTTGTTGGCTTTTTCAATCCTGCCTCATTCATTAAACTGTGACCTCCATAAGAACAGGACCTGTGTCTGCCTAGTGGACCTACTATGTGCTGCTACTCATTGAAGACTTGGGGACCAAGACAGACAAGGTGCCCACTACCTGGAGCTCACAGCCTTGGGGGGATGGGAGAAAGATACTGAACACACAAATAAATAAGAATATTATCACCTATTACCTGCTGTGCAGAACATCAAAAAGTGAAATGTAACAGAGTGGCTGCATGAGGAGGGGTGTCAACTGGAGCAGTCAGGCATAGAATCCCAGAGGAGGTGACATGTGCAAAGACCCAAGGAACGATCAAGAGTCAGTCATCAAGCATCCAGGAGACCTGAGCTACAGAGAGAAGAAACAGCAAGTGCAAAGGCCCTGGGTGGCATGCTAGAGGAAGAGCAGAGCCAAAAGGGGGCAAGGAGGAGAGATAAAAGAAGGAGGCCCTGGGAGAGGGAAAGGGGACGGAAGGCATTCCTGCTCACAGAGGAGGGAGGCCCCAGTGAATCACCAACCGCCTCTTCACAGCAGGGGAGGAGGGATCCATGACCCCAGACCTCCAAGTACCCAGCTCCACACTAAATGCTCTTTGCACATCAGCTCGGAGAATGCTCTCAACCGTCCTTGGGGCAGGTGCAGTCATTAGCCACAATATAGAGAAGGAAACAGACTCAGAGAGCTTGGCTGAGCTGGGGGATCTGGGACTAGAGTCCAAGTCATAGAACAGGAGGAGGGATCGGCTGGGCGCAGTGGCTCACACCTGTAATCCCAGCACTTTGGGAGGCCGAGGCAGGTGGATTGCAAAGTCAGTAGTTCAAGACCAGACTGACCAACATGGTGAAACCTTGTCTCTATGTTAAAAAAAAAAAAAAAAAAAAGAATGGGAGGAGGGATCTAATGCCCCCTGTGCTGCCCTCAGGGACCCAGTCTGGGGTTGCTCTTTCCTCCCACCCAGCTGCCCTGCCACTCCCACTCCGGCTCCCTCTGCCTCTAAGGTGAGGGCCTCGCACAGGAGGCCTGGCTGCTGGCTGATCCCTGCCAAGGGCTTTCTGTTCCTCCTCTCATTGTCCCCTAAGAGCAAGCCAAAGAGAGAACCCACCACCTCTCCCTCACTGGCAGGGGACAGGCACTGGGAGGGAGGAGACAGAAGCCCATCTCCAGTTCTGCAGTACCATTTCTGAGGCCCCTCTGCAGGCCCCGCCCTTGGAAAGGGATGGACCATGGTTTCCTTGGACAGCAGCCTGGTGGTCAGTGAAGACACCCCCCATGGCCAGGGGGCAACAGCATCTTGAAGTCTGAGGGGACTGATTCCCCTAGATGTGCTACACTCCCCCAACCCTAAATAGCCTGAGGCACACCAGGGGCAGAGCCAGACCCCAGTGTCAGCCAGACCTTCCACCAGCTGGGAGCAGTGCTATGGAAAGGAAAGCGAGGCTGCTTCCTGCCTGCATTCCTGGGCTCAGGACCCACCAGTGGCTCCACCACAGAGGGAGCGCACAGGGGTGGGGCAGCCCCAGGTCCCCACACTCGCAGTTCCTCACCCTAAAATGGAGACTCTGCCACCCAGGCCAGTCACATTGCAGGACCCAGCACGAAATGAAAATGTGCATCCTTTTGTTCAAAAATAGGAAGGAGATGCCTAACAATAAAGGCGCTAAAATATAAAACTGTGTCTAGGCCGGGCGCAGTGGCTCACGCTTATAATCCCAGCACTTTGGAAGGCTGAGACAGGTGGATCACCCGAGGTCAGAAGTTCGAGACCAGCCTGGCCAACATGGTAAAACCCCATCTCTACTAAAAATACAAAAAGTTAGCCAGGTGTGGTGGCACTGTAATCCCAGCTACTCAGGAGGCTGAGGCAGGAGAATCACTAGACCCTGGGAGGCAGAGGTTGCAGTGAGCCAATATCACACCACTGCACTCCAGCCTGGGCAACAAGAGTGAAACTCTGTTTCAAAAAAAAGAAAAATTGTGGCCCAGTGAGGTGGCTCACGCCTGTAATCCCAACACTTTGGGAAGCCAAAGCAGATGGATCACCAGGTCAAGAGATCAAGACCATCCTGGCCAACATGGTGAAACCCCTTCTCTACTAAAAGTACACAAAATTAGCTGGGCGTGATGGCGCACGCCTCTAGTCCCAGGTGCTCTGGAGGCTGAGGCAGGAGAACCACTTGCACCTGAATCGAAGGTTGCAGTGAATGGCTTGAACCTGGGAGGCAGAGGTTGCAGTGAGCCGAGATCGCACCACTGCATTCCAGCCTGGCGACAGAGTGACTGTCTCAAAAAAAAATTGTATTCATGTATCTCCACCTACAGATACATAAAGCCTCGCTTCTTTTCTGTTGGTCTATCTCTTGATTTGTCATGAGTTTGTATTTATTAAATTTTTCTTTTTTTTTTGAGATGGAGTTTCGCTCTTGTTACCCAAGCTGGAGTGCAATGGCGCGATCTTGGCTCACTGCAACCTCTGCCTCCTGGGTTCAAGCAATTCTCCTGCCTCAGCCTCCTGAGTAGCTGGGATTACAGGCATGCGCCACCATGCCCAGCTAAGTTTTTGTATTTTTAGTAGAGACGGGGTTTCACCATGTTGACCAGGATGGTCTCGATCTGTTGACCTTGTGATCCACCCGCCTCGGCCTCCCAAAGTGCTGAAATTACAGGCGTCAGCCACCGTGCCCGGCGCTAATTTTCATATATTCAGTAGAGACGGGGTTTCACCATGTTGGCCAGGCTGGTTTCAAACTCCTGACCTCAGGCGATCTGCCCACCTCAGCCTCCCAAAGTGCTGGGATTATAGACATGAGCTGCCACGGCACCAGGCCTGTTCATGTTTCTTAGCATACCATTGCCTTCTTGCATCTGGCAAGTTCTGGTTGAAATGGAAGGCAAGGTCCCTCAGGACTGTCAGCGTTCCCCCTTACTCAGTTGTAAACATAACATGCTTGCCTTACACTCACACTGAGTCTCACTGAGCCCCCCCACCTATGGTAGGGTCATCAGAATCCTGTGCTCACAAACATTACAAGCACTGCGTGCACATGGGAGCCCCAACGGCCGGCATGACACCCAGGTTGCACCCTCTCCTCTGTGCACTCACATGCCCCACTGTCCCACTGGACCCCACTTACAAAACACAAGTTCAAAGATGAAATTATGAGACATTTCAAGACAGCTACAACACAGCATTAAGCTAAGCAGACCCTTGTAAGCATGGGGCCCTGTGTGTCCCCATGTCCATGAAGCTGCCCTGCCTCCACCCTCACCCCAAGCCAAATGGAAACTTCCAAAGAGGACTGTGACTGTCCCCACTCAGGGCACTGCCCCCACCCAACAGTGTCTTGAGTCTGAAGTGCAGTGACTGACCCAGCCTGGGTCACAAGGCCACCCATAGCCAGGTAGGAGGTGGAGGTGGGGCATCCATGACTCACAGCCCCTAGGGAACAAAGGAGTGTCCCTGAAGAGCTGGGGAGTGCTGGACAGATGAGGACTCAAGCCACCACAGTCCCTGCCCATAGGTAATGTTCAGTGCAGGCAGGCAGTTCAGGCAAGGGAGAATCCTTTATAACGAAAGGAGGTGGGAAGCCCGAGGGGCCAAAGGTGCTCCAGCCTTGCTACCCCCAACAAAGGAACTTGGAGAGATGAGGGCATAGAGGTGGCAGGTCATGTGGAGGCCCTGAGTGCCTTCCGTTGGGCTTTATCACACTCTGACCATGCCATCCCTGTCTAGAAGCTTCTCTGGCACCCATCGCTCTCAGGAAAAAACCCACAGCCCTATCCCTAAGGCCCGAGGCCTGGCCTCCTCTCCACCAACCCCTGCTGCCACCTGTTCTGCTGCAGCCACAGCCCTGCTCGCCCTGGGTCCTGAGCTCTGGAGCCTACTCTTCCCTTCGCCTGGAGACCTATTCCCGCTGTGCTCCTTCTTCCGACTGCGCACACTCCCTCTGGGTCCTGGCATGAATATCACCTCCTTCAGGAAGCCTTCCCCAACACACCAGGCTAGGGCACAGGCCCTGCACCTCTCCAGCATCACTGCCTGGGGACTCATCTTCCCCTGCCCCCCATCCACGACAGAATTCCTTGAGGGCAGGGATTGAATCCTGTTCAGGGTAATAGCCCAGGACCCCAACACATAGTAAGCGCTCAATAACGTTGTTGACCGAATGCATGAGTTCACAGGCGGTGGGAGCCTGGACTCTGCATGAGCTGCTGTCTTGTCTGACAGATCAGGCAGTTAGTCCCGGGTGGAGGGACCGAGCGGCAAGATGCACCCACCGTGTTGCAGCCTGACCGGCTCTGCACATTCCCCATCTCTTTCTTCACTCTGCCCAGGAGGAAGGTGTTTATTTTTTGTTTTTTGTTTTCTTGAGACGGAGTTTCGCTTTTATTGACCAGGCTGGAGTGCAGTGGTGCGATCTCAGCTCACCACAACCTCCGCCTCCTGGGTTCAAGCGATTCTCCTACCTCAGCCTCCCAAGTAGCTGGGATTACAGGCACCCACCACCACACCTGGCAAATTTTGTATTTGTAGTAGAGACGGGGTTTCTCCCTGTTGGTCAGGCTGGTCTCAAACTCCCGACCTCAGGTGATCCGCCCACCTCAGCCTCCCAAAGTGCTGAGATTACAGGCATAAGCCACCATGCCCAGGTGAGGGGGGTGTTCTTATACCTGTTACACAGATGAGGAAACAGAGGGCAAAGAGTGAGTCACATTCTCTTTTTTTGTCCTCCTCTCCTCCACCACACACATCCGAATCCCAGCCAGGGTGACCAGTCTACTGGCCTCTCAGCGTGGAGTCCAGGGATCTTTTCTTGGCCAATCCCGTAGAGAACTCTCTTCCAGCTGGGGCCTGTCCTATCCTTTCTCCCTTCTCTTCCTCCTCCTCCCCACTTCCTTCCTTCCTGCTCTAGGATATTCCCTTTGCAGGAAAGGCCCCAGGTTCCCCGGGCAAGGACCCCAGGTCCAGCTGCCCAGGCCGGGACACATGCTTCCTCCATCAGCCAGCCCCATTTGCCCTCCCCGGAGGCGGGGGGGGGGGGGGGCGGATATCTGAGCCAGGCCCAGGGGACAGGGGAGCACTGCACAGCCCTAGCTCAGGCAGAGGACTCTGGAGCTCATCCTGGTGGCCTGGGGCCAGATACAAGATCTGTTAAGGGCTTTGTCACCCTGCCTGTGAGCTGGTCCACTGAGAGCCTCTGAGCAGGAGCCTTACCTCTGTCAGGCTGGTATAATAACCTCTTGGATCGCATGCGCTGAATTACTTTGCACAGCACCTGGCACAAAGTGAGTGCTCAGTTAACATTATTAACAGCTCCCATCATTGTTACTATTCTCTCCAATATCATCCTCATCTGACTTAATCTTTACAACTCTCCTGGGAAGTAGGTAGAGTTTTGATCCTCACTTTATAAATGAGAAAACTGAGGCTTAGACAAAAGGTGGGGTGGGCCTGGTGGCTCACACCTATAATCCCAGCACTTGGGGAAGCCGAGGCAGGTGGATCACCTAAGGTCAGGAGTTCGAGACCAGCCTGACCAACCTGGTGAAACCCCATCTCTACTAAAAATACAAAATTAGCTGGGTGTGGTGGCAGGCGCCTGTCATCCCAGCTACTCAGGAGGCTGAGCAGGAGAATCACTTGAACCCGGGAGGCAGAGGTTGCAGTGAGCTGAGATTGGGCCATTGAACTACAGCCAAGGCAACAGAGGGAGACTCTGTCTCAAAAAAAAAAAAAGAAGAAGAAGAAAGGAAAGATGAAGGGGCCAGGCACAGTGGCTCATGCCTGTAATCCCAGCATTTTGGGAAGTCGAAGCAGGCAGATCACTTGAGGTCAGGAGTTCAAGACAAGCCTGGCCAACATGGGCAATCCCCATCTCTACTAAAAGTACAAAAATTAGCCAGGCACAGTGGTGCACACCTGTAATCCCAGCTACTTGGGAGGCTGAGGTTTGAGAATCCCTTGAACCTGGGAAGCAGATGTTGCGGTGATCTGAGATCGTGACATTGCACTCTAGCCTGAGCAACAGAGTGGGACTCTCAGAAAAAAAAAAAAAGGAAGAAAGAAAGATGGAAGGGACTTGCCCAAACCCAAACCCAGACCAGCCAGTGCTCTTCATTACCTTAGTATTCTGACGCCTTCCCCTCTATTTGCCCTAGAACAATTCTTAACCTGCTGGGTGTCTCAGTTTCCCCAGCCAGGCAATGGGGAGGACAGAGGAGGCATCTCTAAGGACCTTTAAGTCTAAGGGAACTCACTCACTAATCCATCAAGGTGGTGCTTGCTGAATGGGCACAAAATCACGGATCTAACCCTGGAGGGTCCTACAGGCCAAGGTCACCTAAACTCAAGACAGACTGCAGGAATCTAACCTGGGTCCCTTCTGCTCTAGCTCCATCCATTTTCCCCACACACAGAGGAGAAGAAACCCCATATTATGGGAGAGGTAGAGCGTGCCTCCCACCCTTCCAGGACTGCTGAAGAAGACTGGGAAGCAGGCCCAGGCAGGTGAAAAGACGGCTAGGCGTTGGTAGATGGGCAGAGGCAGAAACAGAGTCATCGAAGGGTAGGTCCATCCGCAAGGACCCCATGAAGGGCTTAGGGCCAGACAGAACTTCCAGGCCTGGAAGGGAGGCCTCACCCTACTGCCGCCAACCCCGTCTTACCCTATCCTACATTCGAATCACAGCTCAGACTGCGGACTTCCTGAGTTCAGACCCGTCTGTCAGTCCTTCATCTGTGGACCCAGCCTTCCCCCGACACCACCATTCTGCTCCATGGTCCCTCTATCCAGGCCCTGGGCTCCACACCTCCCTACCCAATGTTCTACCTTCGTCCAGACCCAGGCTCTCCACCCACACCCCAGAGAGGGGTCTGGCTTGCCGTCACTCTATCCCCGGCAGCTTGAGGACAGGCCCAATAAAGGGGGACAGAGGAAGAGAGAGGGAACTAACGCATCACCCCATATCGGAGCTGCGCCCTCACCCCAGCAGCCTAGGAAGCTGCACTGCTCAACAGCCACCAGAGGGCGCGCGCCCCTTCTCTGAGCCAAAGCCACGACGGCGGCGGTGGCGGACTCGGCGGGGTTTGCAGAATATGCGGGGTAGGGGTGCGACACTCCGGGCGGAACCCCCCCGGGACGCAGCCGCACCCTGGGCTCAGATTTAGCCCACATAAGAAGAGGGCCTTGGATGCAGCCCCTCGACCCTCGCCCTAGCCGCGCCCCGCGCTTGGGTCTCCGGCTGACTACTCGTGCTCCCCCTCCTGGCCGCTGCGAGCACTGCGGCCTGGAGGAGCTTGGGTTTGGAGGGTGGGAGATGGGCAAGGGGGCGAACAGGGATTTACCTGGAAATAATGTGGCAAGGGGCTGCGTGGTGAAAATATACTGGGCTGTACGAGGTTGTGGTGATTGTCACTAGATGAACAGAAGTATGAAGAGGTGCTGGGAACTACAGTTGGTGTGCAGGGTACTGGGCAGATTAATAGGAGGGCACTGGGGGCCCCCAGGCAGGTACTGGGGGCAGTGGGTGGTCCCTGGAGAATATTTAAGGGGCACCAAGCCTAAACTGGAAAGAGGGCGCTCGGTGGTTTCCTGGTGGTAACGGGGTCCCTGAGTGGATGTTGGAAGTACCACTGAGTAGGCACTGGGGGTACTGAATAACAGCTGGCGACACTGTGTGCTGGGAAGCGCTGGAAGGCAGTGGAAGACAGCGAGGACCAGGGGAACTGAGTGGGAACCAGGGGTGGGAGGGTCATGGACCCCGAAGTGGGAAGTACTGAGTGGGGCTGGGGATATGGCGCAACTGAAAGGGTGAAAGGGGATTGGAAGGGTTCATGGCAGGTACTGGGCATTATCTATGAGAAGTGGGGACACGGGTGGACACTGCGTGGGTCATGGAAGTCACTGGGGTCACACTGAAACCCTGGAACAGTATGGCACTTCCCTGGCAGTGCCTCAGTGCCCCTCACAACAGCGCCATTTTCACAGCCAGGACTTAGATCAGAAATGTCCCTTCACCAGTGGGGGTCTCCTGCCCTGAGCGGGGTGGAAGGTGCTGCTCATAGACAGAGGACAGCTATTACCTACCTCCCCCAGATGGGGGTGGGAAGTAAAGGCAGGTCAGCCCCTCATCCCTAGAAAAATGAGGAGCCCCCTGCTCAGCCCCTCCCATCAGGCTTCGGCCTCCTGGCCCAGCTTGCTGGCTGCTGGGCCAGGAGGGGCTGCCAGGCTCGGCCTCCTGCCCACTGCGGGGCGCCGGGGGAGGGCGGCGCGCGGCTCGAGATGCCGCGTTGCCATGGAGACGCTGCCGCATCCTGACTGCTCCTGGCAACGGGGTCCCGCAGCCAGGCAGGCGCTCGGCGGGGACCCCAGGGAGCGGGCGCGCCAGGCTGCCCACGGCGCCGCCAGACCCCCGGGACACAGATATGGCTCCCCCACCCACAGGCGCCCCTCACTCACACTCGCAGGGGCACACACATGTACCTCCGCGCCCCAGCTGCAGCAGCCCAGGCGAAACTGCAGCCCAAGCCCTCCCTGCAGCCCCCACTCATTAATTCAGCAAACATTTGCCGACCGTCTCAGTGCCAGGCGCGAGCTGGCCACTGCGGTTACAGCGACAACAAGTCACACGGGGACGCTGCACTGCCCCCCCCATCTCACAGCCCGCAGGGGAGGCAGACACAGAAACAGTGCAATCAATACTGCGACCCCAACAACAGCCATCCCCTGACTGTGCTCAGCCCTCCTCATGCAGGGTCTTGCCTAAACTGTACAACCCTTGGGAAGCACTGTGAGAACGCCTTTTCACACATGGGGAAACTGAGGCACGGAAGAGCTCATCTATTCACCAGAAGCCATGTAGTTAGGGTAAGGGAGAGCTGGCCTTCTCACTTGGATCTTGGCAACTTCCCCACACTACCCCTGCCTGAGCATTTCCGGAGCATAGATGAGGGAGGACCCAACCCAGCTGGGGAGGCAGCAGAGAGAATTTCAGACTCGAGCTTGGGTCTTGGGAGAAAACACAAGTCAGCCAGGCATAGCAAGAGGCAGGAACACTAGACTGAAAGAACAGCTGGTACGAAGACCTGGAGAATGTAGACTGGCGGGCTGGGTGTGAGAGCAAGGGCAGAGATGTGGTTAGGAAGCTGCTTGGAGGCCAATCCTGGAGGCTCACTGTGCCAGGCCGAGGGGACTGGCCTCCATTCCGAGAGGAGGAGAGAAGGTGTTGGCAAGGGAGGGCATGTGTTGACTGTTGCTCTGGCAACCCCAGGGATGAGGGGCTGGCCCAGAGGGGTTGAAGCTGGGGCTGGGAGACTAGAGCACAGGCCACGGTCATCATCCCAGCAAGGGACGAGTGGACCCACTTGTCTTGAGTCCAGAGAGGACACAGGACATGGCCTTCTTGCCTTTCCCCTCAAAAGATCCTCCTGCCTGATTAGAAACCCCGGGAATGACCCCAGAGTTAGCTGCATGACAAGGTGGGGAGTCCAGGGGGAGCCAGGGCTTAAAGACAGTGAGGGCAGTGAATGGAAACATGCTTCAGCATGACATGAGGAACAACTGGGGCTAGACTCCTGGAAGAACTTCCCAGGAGGAATGGGTGTGAGTTCTGAGAGAGGCCAGGAGATCCTTGAGGAGAAAAGAAAGAGCCCCACATGACTCACACATCTGGACATGGAAATAGAAAAGATGACCCTTCCAGACCCCTCCTGCCAGGGTTACTCCTTCCTGGCTGCCCAGCAGAGCCTGTTCAGGCACCCCATGGAGGAGGCACAGCATCCAGCCCCTAACCTCCCCCCAACCCAACAAGGTTAGCCTAATTTTTTCCCTTCCATGGATTCAGGTCATTGCTCCCTGTCCTCTCTCTGAGGCGCTGCAGAATGTGACTAATTCCCTCCCTTCATTTATGGGTCCTGTTACCTGGAAGGTATTTATAGCGCAACAGCCTCCCTCTCTCCCCAGTGATTCGGCTGCTCTCCCCCCAGGCCATCACTCCCCACTCGGCCAACCTTTGCCTCCCTTCCCTGCTGCCACAGGCCTGCCACCTCCCCAGCTGGGCCTCCAGTCCTGCAATCCCCCTGGCAGTAGATGGGGCTGGCTCTGCTGGGAGGGATCTGACCAGCCGCCTTTCTGAGTGGAGTGCTATCTGCAGGGGAGATGCCCCTCCCCTCTTGGACACCCTGAAAAAGGCAATCTAGGGCCAAGCTAGAGGAGGGTGACAATTGGTTGACCCCTCTGTGACCTCAACAAGCAGCCTGGTACTTCAAATAACAATAGGCAACATTATTGAGGGATACCTGGGTCTATACAAAACATTCCATTACTTAGCTAGACATGGTGGTGCACACCTGTAGTCCTAGCTAGTCAGAAGGCTGAGGTGGGAGGATCGTTTGAGCCCGAGTTTGAGGCTGTAGTGAGCTATGATTGCGCGACCTGGGCAACAGAGCAAGAGCCTGTCTTAAGAAAAAAACAAAATAAAGACTGGGCATGGTGGCTCATGCCTGTAATCCCAGCACTTTGGGAGGCCAAGGAAGATGGATCGCCTGAGGTCAGGAGTTCAAGACTAGCCTGGCAAACATGGTGAAACCCCATCTCTACTAAAAATACAAAAAAAATTAGCCAGGTGTGGTGGTGGGCGCCTGTAGTCCCAGCTACTGAGGAGGTTGAGGCTGAGAACTGTTTGAACCTCGGAGGCAGAGGTTACAGTGAGCCGCTTGGTGCCACTGCACTCCAGCCTGAGCAACAGAGTGAGATTCCATCTCAAAAAAAAAAAAAAAAAGATTGAGTGCTTACCATATGTCAGGCATTATTATTACCCTTGGAGTACAGATACAGAAACAGAGGCTCAGAAAGGCTAAATGACCCTCCTCAGGTCCTCGTGGTTGGGATGGGGTATTCCTGCACAGCTGCCTTCCAGAACCCTGCCTGGTATTAGGAACTCACCTTAAAAGGCAGGCAGGGTGAGGGCTGCAGACAGCCAGGGGTTCCCGACCAAAATACCTCTCACAAAGTCAACACTGTCCCCACTGGTCTTAAGCCATGGTTGATCTGCCTGAGCACTGCCAGGAAACAGCATCGGATGGAAGCTGCGGGACTACAGAACACTGCCTGTCACACACACACCTCCTCCTCCAGGCAAGGGTCATGGAAAAGCAGAGGTTGGGGGGTGCTGATCTAGCCAAGGACAGGGAATAAGGAACCTAGAGTCCACAGAGGTGAGCTGAAGGGGAAAGACAACAGAAAGGATGGAAAGAGGACCCCATGAGGGACGTACAGGCATATAGGGCTGAGGCAGGGACCGGCTGTTCTTCCACATCCCCACTTCACAAATGCACGAAGCCCCTTTTGCAGCCAGAAGCATGGAGACCCTGACAGGTGAACAGACTGACTCAGCTTTGCCCAGATCCTCTGGCCAGAAATTCTACAATACTGATGAAACGGTTTCTGGGAGACAGGAAAGAATGAAGAAGGCTGCGTTCAAATCCCAACCTCGTGCTCACAAGCATAGTGACATTGAGCAAGTGACTTTGCCTCTCTGTGACTTGATTTTCTCATCTGTAAAATGGGCTGACATCACATCTTACCCACAAGTGGTCGTCAGGACTCAGTGATGTGGAGCAGGTAAAAAGCTGAGCACAGGCCTGGCACACAGCAGGGGCTCCAAAACCTTGACGGGCAATGCTGTGGTTTGTATTCCCCGAGTCTGGCTTCTCTCAGATCTGAGCAAAGGGGTCACATCTTCCCTGACACTAGAGCATCTTGGGGATGGGGCTGTATTTCCCTTTTATTTATTTGTGTATTTATTTTTATCATCCTAACCACAAGGCCACCAGGGAAGGGCTACGTTTCCTCTATCAGCCTAACACTGACCCTGGGACCAAGAGATACCGAGGGCAGGCTGTTGTTGGGAATGAGCATTCATTGCTGTTATGGTTATTCTCATTATCATCAGTGTCTCATTCTCTATGGTCGTAGCACCCTCAGCACACACCCAGCAGGCTTGTGGTTCTTGTTTGGGAGAACCGTCCCCCCTCACATTGCCGCAAAGGTAGGCCACAAGCCCTGGATCTAGCAGCTCTCATTATACCCCACTTGCCACTACCCTTCTCCATGGGGTGCCAGGAGCCTGCCTGGAAGAAGAAAGTCACTGAGCCATTCTGATTCCTGCTCAGGGAGCCAGAGTCAGTAGTAGAGTCAGCCAACCCAGGGGCACAGCTAGGATCCTGGGACTCTCCTGGCGGCTCAACCCAGGGCCTGAGCATGGTGGGACCAGGAACCAAATTTAGGAGGAGAAAGGGAGGTAGGAAATGCAGGGCTCCAGTGGCTGGACCCTGACAGAACAGGAAGGGGAAATGGCAGACATCTGTGAGCACACCTGTGGATCTGGCACCAGGCCAAGTCTCTACCACCCTGGGAGACAGAGACCTCAACACAATTACAGATAAAGGCTATAGACTCAGCGAGGTCCCACCAACTGCCAGAGGTCACACAGCGACTGGTAAGAAAGTTCAGGCGGCAGCACTCCGGGAGACTGAGGTGGGCGAGATCATCCTGGCCAATATGGTGAAACCCCGTCTCTACTAAAAATACAAAAAAAATTAGCTGGGCATGGTGGTATGTGCCTGTAATCCTAGTTACTCGGGAGGCCGAGGCAGGAGAATCACTTGAACCAGGAAGTCAGAGGTTGCAGTGAGCTGAGATTGTACCACTGCACTCCAGCCTGGTGACAGAGCAGAGCAAGATTCCATCTCAAAAAAAAAAGAAGGTTCAGGCAATGCCTGCTCGGATGCCTACAAGCTTACAATCCTTGATCTTCATGTTCTGAGTGCACAGCCAGGCCCAGAGATGGGGTAGGGGGAATGGAAGCAGTCAGCAAACCTGTCCACACTGGCAGATGAAGGGTGGGACTGGGCATCACAGGAGATTGAGGACGGAAGGTTAGGGAGTAGGGCAGGAGAAGTGAGGTATTCCGGGAAGTGGGCTGCAGCCTGGGTCTCAACATCAAAGCCCTTTGTCCTCAGCCTGGCTCACCCGAAGCTTGCCATGTGACCTTGGGCAAGGCCTGGCCTTTCTCTGTGCCTCAGTTTCCCCAGTTGCCCTATCAAACTCTGAACTCCAACGCTCTCCCTATCAGTTCTGAGTCAGGCCTCCCCAGGCATGCCAGCGGGGCTGACAGGTTTGAGGGGCCAGAGAGGGGTCTGTGCCCAGGAGACCGTCCTCTCCCCACCCATGGGCACACAGGGTCTTTGGAAGAAACACGGTGTATACAAATAATTAAACGGAAGAATTGGAGTGATTAGGGCAGATGATTATTGTCAAATTATGATTTATCTTGTAGTGGAATTAGTATTCCCCCAAAGGGCCCGGCGTGGCACGGCGCCCGCCACGGCCCGTGATTAATCGCCGTCTCCAGAAGGTCACCTCCAGCCACTGCAGATTAACTCAGTGGGGAAACTTCTTTCCGTAATTCAAGCTGTTGTTCCCACAACCTGTCATCCGCCGCAGAAAAGGACGATTTCGTCAGGGAGCCCAGGGTGGGGGCCGGCCAGCTCCCAGGCCCCTCCCGGCTGCAGACATGATATATGGTGTGTCCCGACACGGGTGACCGTGAGGGGGGGCAGCATCCGCTGTGGGGTGGGCAGCAGGAGGCAGGAGCAGGGAGAATGTGGGGGAAACGAGGCGCCGCCAAGCAGAAGTAGGCTGTGAGTGGAGAGAGAGTGCGCGCGGGCGGTGGCAATTAGGAAGAAAATTGGATTTTTCGGCGTCCAGAGGCAGCTGGGATCTGCGGTGTGCGGTGCAGCCAATCCTCCCTTTCCAACACACACAGGCACCCAGCTCCAGACAGGCAGGAACTCCCCAGGAGAGACGCAGAACAGGGGAGTTCCATGGGCCTCCTTCAGGAAGATAAGAAATGTAGAACCAGACTAGGGCAGAGATTTCAGCCCCCAGCTCTGTGGCCTGTACCACCCCCAGGTCTCCCCTTGGAGCATGGAATGCCAGCTGGAAGAGAAGCCTCTTAAGAAGGCCCCTGCCAATCCGGCAAGAAGAATGTGGTGAGGCCTGAGGCTGGGCCCTGCAGAGCCCCTCAGCAGAAAGAAGGAGCTCCTGGGCAATGGCAGCTTTCCTGACCTTGGAGCCAGAACCATGATCCCATTTCCCCAGTGGGAGACACTGCCCAAGCCACATGCCCGGGCCAACTGGAGCTGCTAATCATGGCCACCTCTTGTGTCTGGCAGCCCAGGCCAGGTCTGGGAGGAAGCATGGGCTCCCTGGCCTGTCTCCCTGTGCTTGGAGAACAGTGGATACAAAGCCCCCAGTCCCTGCCTCCTCACTCCAGCCTCATTCCCTAACCCCTAGTTCCTAGATGCAGGGAGCAAGGTAGTAAAAGGCCTAAGCGCCTCCCCTTCCAGTCTCTCCTTTACCATCCTCCCCTGCAGGGAGGATGGCCTGTGCCCACACTACACAGGTGAGGAGGCTAAAGCAAGATGACTTCTCCCTGAAGCTGCCCTGGCTCCCCAGCACCCTCAGGATTGCTTTCCAGATCCTTCGAGGCCCTGCCCTTCCTGCCCGCATGCTCCTTGGGCCTTTACAGCCCAACCCCGGCCCTTCTCCCCACCTCCAGAAACACTCACTGTGCACTATTCTTTGAGGCCTCTGGGCTTCAAACATTCCTGAAATGTACTTCCTGTCCCCAGCCCTCAACCAGCGAACTTCTATTTATCCTTCTCTATCCAGCTCACTTGTCTCTCCAGAAAGAAAGGGTGCTCCCAGGCCCACTAAAAGCCCCACCCCTGTGAGCACAGATCACCCCATGCAGGAAGCATGCTCCAGCGGCCTCTCCCACCAGCCAAGGCACTCCTGCATTTATCTGTGGCCTCCTACCCCTGCCTTCCCAGTGCAGTGCAGACTAACCCAACCCAAGCTGGTACTCAAGAAACCATTTGTTTTGTCATTTCGTTTTGTTTTGTTTTTGAAATAGGGTCTCACTCAGTTGCCCTGGCTGGAGTGCAGTGGCAAAATCCTAGCTCACTGCAGCCTCTACCTCCTGGGCTTAATCTATCCTCCCACCTTGGCCTCCCAAAGTGCTGGGACTACAGGCATGAATCACTGCCCAGCCTCAAGAAACCATTTGTAAAACACCAGGGGCTGCTGAGGGACCTCCAGTCACCATCTCCTCAGCACATAGCCCCAACTTGTCAGGCCCCAGAACCAGGGTATGGTGGGAGAGGACAGCAGTGACGGTCTTTGCTTGCTGGTGCCCTCAAGGTCTGGAGGCCTATTTTTAGTTAAGAACAGAAGCTTTTTTTTTTTTTTTGAGACAGAGTTTCACTCTTGTTGCAATGGTATGATCTTGACTCACTGCAACCTTTGCCTCCCAGGTTCAAGCAATTCTCCTGCCTCAGCCTCCCGGGTATCTGGGATTACAGGCATGTGCCACCACACCCAGTTAATGTTGTGTTTTTAATAGAGATGGGGTTTCACCATGTTGGTCAGGCTGGTCTCAAACTCCTGACCTCTGGTGATCCGCCCACCTCGGCCTCCCAAAGTACTGGGGATACAGGCATGAGCCACTGCACCTAGCCAAGAACAGAAGCATATTATTACGTATATGTTGGTTTGCTCAGAACATTCTAGGGTTGGAGATATTTAGAGTTGTGAAGACCCAGTACTATTTGGAAGAGAAAAATCTCTTTCTCTTCCTCTCAAGGGTGGAGATGGGGGAACAACTCTCTCCAAAATCATTGGAACTCACACTGGCATTTTCTTTGGGGGAAGAAGGGGGCTTTCCATCCCCTTCAGGGACTGCCTGGCAGACACTACCCCCCTTGAGTCTTTGGTTGACGGTGATAAAAATTCCCATCCACATTACATCTGAAAATTCCCTTTACTAGGTCCACTCACTGACTCTTCAGGGACAACCTGAAGAAGCTTGTGAACCCCCTTTTACAGATCAGACGAAGGCCAGGGTTGGGGTGGTGGTGGCAGGTGACCTGCCCAAAGGCTGTAAGTAGTGGAGACAGCTGTGAGTGTGGGGAGGATGAGTCTGCCCCCACTGCCTACCCAGCCCGCGCTGTGCTCTGTGGATCCACTGGCTTCTCACATAGGCAGCTCCAAACCCTTTACCCTCATCCCAGAACCCAGAAGGGGTGGGAGAACAGCAGATGGCTTGGCTAGGGGCCTTCCCGGGAGAGGGCCCCTTCATGAAATCTATGGGCCTGATTCCAATCCCAGCCATGTGCCTCACTAGCCCTGGACCTTGGGCAGGTCACTTTCCTTCTCTGTGCCTCTGTTTCCCCATCTGTAAAAACATGAGTTCCAACTTGTAGAGCTGTTGTATGGATGAATGGAGACTGGGGCCTGATCTACAATCAGAAAGTGCTCACGAAATTTGAGTTGTGCTTGTTTTGGGTTGTCTTATCACCTCCATCACCTCACTATCCCTTGTGGAAGAGTGGGATAGCTTCCCTATTTCCCAGCGGAGGAAACTGAGTCAGAGCATAGCCTCTAGCAAACAGAGGACATCCCCAGATAAAGAATTCTGAAGGCCAGCTATGATTCTGCCCGCCCCCTCTCAACCCCCTCCATTGCTCCTCACCCTTGCAAGACAACACAGTCTGTCAGCCAGAAGAATCCTACCAGCCAGCTCCTTTCCTATTCGATCCGCTGAGTCCTGCCTCTCCGCTTGTGCCCAGGCTGATCCCTCCTCCTAGAATCTCCACTTGAAGGCTGCGCCCTCCATGAAATTACCCCCAAGGGACCCTGGTGCTCGGCTAGACCGCGCAGCGCAACCACTGACCACCTGGTCACCCCAGGCAGCCCTCTGAATCCCGCACGGTGTGGGCAAAGGCTTCCCCGTCTGACCCTAGATGCTCGAGCGGGACCCCTGGTGGGTGCCCCGACCCCGGGGGAGCTCAGCCCGCTCCCCCACCCCACTCCCTCCAGCGCTGCGGCCCCGGCTTTGATCCGGCGGCCTCTGAGCCCCGAACCTGATTGGCATCGAATTACGCGACGCGGCGGAGGCAGATAATGGCGGGAGGCGCGGCAGACATGAAAGGGGGGGCGCAGCGGCAGTCCGGGCGGTTGTTAATGACCCAATAAAAAGGAAGAGGGGGGAGAAATAACCCTCCCTTCCCTCCCCGCCCCCAGACCGCGGCCGGTGCACACAAAGCCGCCGCCGACTCGGAAATTACCGAGGCTCAGCCCAGAGCAGCGTGACCGGTGGTGGGGGCTTCGCTCACCTGGCGGCGCGCGGGAGGGAGGGCGGCAGCCACCGGTACACTCGCGAAGGCACAGACACAGCCACACGGACAGGCGCGGACACTGAGCCTGTCTTCAATAGTCTATTTTCATCATTTTTTGCATTGTGTTTTTTAAAAGTCTGCGAAAATATTATTTTTCCTGATTACTGAGATTTGATGGAGCCCCCTTAAATTTTGTGCCCCCACAGTCCAGGTCCTGAAACAGTCACACAGACAGCACCATTTAGTCACGCACACGGTGTGTCACATACACACAGAACAGTTACAGTCTCACACACAGTCACACACGGATACAGAGACACAGTCACACCATCACACACACTGTCGCACCTAGAGTCACTTTCGGAAACAGGCACGGAGCCTCGTGCACACACACACCCGGCAGGGCTGCAGAGAGGCTCACACAGAAACAAGCCCAGAAGCAGGGCAGACACCAGACATGTCAAAGAGACACACACACAGAGGCAAATAGGGAGGAGGCTCACAGGGACAAACACACGTTACACAAGCAGTACAGAGAGGGACACAGAGTGATGCATGCAGAGCTACAAACACAAACATGCAGCGATACAGAGACCAGCACAAACCCATAACATGTCCCAAAGATACCCACACATACAAACGCCCTGGCATGTTGGGACACACACACATCCAAGCACAAATCCCCTCCCCACTAGAGAGCGTCACACCCTACATACCCTCAAGGCCACCCATGTAACACCCATGTCACACCCACACTCACACATGTTCAAGTGTATTTGAGCAAGAGCCCAAGGCTGGGCTGAGCCACAGCAGAGATGAGGTGGTGTCGCTGCAACACAGACCCCAGAGGATCCAACTACCTACCCAGGACATGGCACAGGTGGCGCTGCCTCAAATCCATGAGGCTGGGGCAGATGGCTTAAATTGTCAAAATCTCAGTTTAATTTGTCTATAAAACGGGGTTCAGGTCCTCCCCTACGGGATTGTCTGTGACTCAATAAGCAAGCACTAAATGTTGGCTGCCATTATCATGTGGATTCCCTGGGGGGCAGCCCAGACCCTCTTCACTGCACACGCACACACACACAGCCCTTGGCTCCCAATCAAACTCTACTGCTGAGGAGGTCCCTTTCTTTTTTTTTTTTTTTTGAGACAGGGTCACCCAAGCTGGAATGCAGTGATGCAAATCACAGCTCACTGCAGCTTCAACCTCCCAGATTCAAGTGATCCTCCCACTTCAGCCTCCCAAGTAGCCGGGACTGCAGACGTGCAACACCACACCCAGCTAATTTTTAAAAATTTTTTGTACAGCCGGGCATGGTGGCTCACGCCTGTAATCCCAGCACTTTGGAAGGCAGAGGTGGGCGGATCACCTGAGGTCAGGAGTTCTCGACCAGCCTGACCAATATGGTAAAACCCCATCTTAAAAAAAAAGTAATAAAAAACAAACATTTTTTGTAGAAATGGGGTTTCCGCATGTTGCCCAGGCTGGCCTCCCCAGGAACTCAGGGTGGATCACCTGAGGTCAGGAGTTCGAGACCAGACTGGCCAATATGGTGAAACCCAAGTCTACTAAAAATACAAAACTAGTCACATGTGGTGGCGCTTCCCTATAATCCCAGCTACTTGGGAGGCAGAGGTTGCAGTGAGCCAAGATTGCACCACTGCACTCCAGCCCGGGCAACAAGAGTGAAACTCCATCTCAAAAAAAAAAAAACATCTCGGAAGAGGGAGGTTGAGCATTTCCTGCTCCAAAAAGCAGCCCCATGTGCAGTGGGGCAGGATGGGGCTCCTGTGGGATCAGTCTCTAGGACTTGGCCTCTCTGAGCCTTGGTTGCCTTCACTGTCATGGGGTTAACAGCATCAGCATCCAACACAAGATTCTTCTGGGAGAATGAAATAGCTCTTAGGCTGAGTTCATGGACCATGGCTAGAGCTGATGGCCCACGTTAGGGTCAGAGGTAAGGGGTCAGGGTGCATATACCCCTCCCACCAGGACAAAAGTCCTCACTTCCACTCCTTCTTAGGTGGATAAGGGGACTTTATGAGCCAAGCATCAGAGCCTAATTAATGCAGTTAATTACAGGCCCAGCCACACTAGCCATAGGGACAGCTGGGAGGGAGGGTCACAGCTCAGTTACCCAAAGGGATGGAAGGGCAGGAAACAAGGTTATTGGTGCCTTCTCCTCCCCCAGGGTCCTGAATGGAGGCTTTCCTATATCCTGCTGATCAGAGCCCATCCTGCAGTCCCAGCTCACTGGGCAAGTCCCTTCTCAGGTCCAAACCCAGTTTCTCCTGCTGCAGCTCAGGAAGCATGTGGGATCTGCAGTCAAGGTCCTGGCTGTCTCTAATCAGGCGAGTTAGTTAGATTGGTCTCCTAGTGGCTGGACTGAGTAACACTGGGTTTGATGGCTTTGGCGGGGTGGGTGGATTGAGGCATAATTTCTCAGAGTCCAGTGTCTGGCCCAGGAGAAAGGCAAGAATGAAGACAGGAGCTGGTGTCAAGGAGGAAAATGCCCCTTTCTCCCTCGAAGGGGCCTATGCATGTGATGCTGTACAGGGGGCAGGGGGGCCAGGATGGGGGTCGAAGACTCTGGACAGGGCTGCAGCAGGAGGGGGCAGCCCACGTGGGCAGGGGCGCTGCCGTGTTATAAATCACCCTCGACTCAATTAGAGCCTGTGAAAGGTTGTGCACACCCAGCAGAAAGCTCCACACTTGGCAGGCAGCCAGTTCTCTGAGGGGAGTTGGGGGCAAGAGTTTGTTTGTGCCTACGTGTGTATGTGTGTGTACCTGTGTCTTACTGTGTGGATTTGCATGTGTATCCTTGTGTGTGTTTCTGTGTCTGTGTGTACCTGTCTGGGCCTGTCCTATGCGCATGTGGTGGGGGAGAGTATACATGTCTGTGGACTCCTGGATGTGCAATATGCTCCAATGTCCTTGTATGTTTATCACCAGGTGCATCTGTATGCACCTGTTCATGCCTATTTGTGCTGTGTGTGCACCTGTATAAATGTCGGATGGGTGGCTGTCCTCATGCCCGTGTGCACTTGAGTGTGAGTGTGTGTGTGCTTGTGTCTCTCCACCGCTTTGCCTCTGTGTGTCTCCTTGCCTGTGTGCACCCAGGTGAGAGTGCATGCTGGTGATGAGTTGAGCTGGATGTGTGGGCGGGAGTGGAAGGGTGTTCTTATGGTGGGGAGAGAGTTCTGTGTATTTAGGGAGAGGCAGAAATGGAAAAAGAGACACGGATGGATGGAATTATGGGCAGGCAGAGAGAGAGTGAGAGCCAGAGATACCTAGTAGAGAGAGACTGTGACTGGTAGGGGAACCAAGCTTTGAAGAATGTGAGGGGTTTGGCAGTGTGGAGGACCTGCCAAGGCCAACCACCTCCACCACTGAATCAAGAGACTGGGCTGGCTGGTGCAGGGGCTCACACCTGTAATCCCAGCACTTTGGGAGGCTAAGGCAGGAAGATTACCTGAGGTCTGGGGTTCCAGACCAGCCTGGACAACATAGGAAAGCCCAGTGTCTACAAAAAAATTTAAACATTACCCAGACATGGTGACATGTGTCTTGTAGTCCCAGCTACTCCGGAGGCTGAGGTGGGTGGATTGCTGAGCCGAGGTTGAGGCTGTAGTGAGCAGAGATCATGCCATGCCACAGCACTCCAGCCTGGGTGACAGAATGAGATGCTGTCTCAAATAAATAAATAAATAAAGGCTGGAGCCTAGCCATGTCATGGAAGCACTGTCCTGGAGTGGCCAAGGAGCAACCTGGGAGGTCATCTCTCCTTCCTGATGATGGACAGTGATGAACATCGACAACTCGATTATCTCACAGAACCCTCACAGGCGCACTGTGAAACATGCACTATTATAATTTCCACTTTGCAAATACCAAAACAGGCTCAGTGACTTGCTCTTAACAAGTAGCATAGAGCCAGGATCTGACCCTGGGTTTGTCCAATTGCAAATGGCACATTCGTTATTGTTTCCCATGGGTTCCCAGTGGGTCCCACTTGGAGGGGGTGGGAGGAGAGTCCGTGTGCGTGAGTATGCGTAGGTTGCTGGGTATGCCGCCCCATCTGCCTGAGCAGGCTTTGAACCCAAGGCTGCTGTGCCCCTAGGGCCAGCACACAGTAGATGCCAAAGAAATATCTAAGTAGGGGACCAAGAGTAGCTGGCAGAAGGGAACTTGGGGTGGGGAGAGGAGTTTGTGAACCATCCCAAGGATACTGGCCACCTCCACCACCCTTCCAGATAGGAGGTACTATTCTGAGTCCCAGGAGACTATGGAATAGGAGCTGAGATTTTCCCAGAGCTGGGCTGGGCTCTGCCTCATCTTCATTCACAAACAGAGCTGAACCGCCTGGATGTATCTCTAGACCAGCATCATGTCTTACCTGTCCCTCCTCTACCCAAACCACAGTGACATCCAGAACCTGCCATGCCCCCAGGAACACTTGAGGCCCTGAATCAGGATCTCCATGGGAGAGGCCTGCACAGGCACCATTAGCCAGGAACCAATTTGGAGCCCTGAACTCAGTTTCCCCCATCTATAATGGCATTTCTTTGAGGAGGAGTAGGAGGGATCTAAATCATTCAGTCCTGGGCCTCCTTGTTCAGCCTGGAGAACCCCACTCTGGAAGTCGCCCCAGGCCCCAGAGCCAGCAAGGCTGGATAGAGCAAGGAACGCAAACCCAGAATGGGCTTTAAGCTCCTTCTTGCCCCAGACACCCAGGCCCAGCAAGGCTTTTTCTTCCCCAGGGTCTTTGGAGACTCTTTCCGTGAATCACCATCTCATCAGTGGCCTTGTTCTGCTCCCATTTACTGATCAGGTGCCAGGGGTGGGAGGGGCATGGGCCTCCCCTAGAGCAACCTCCAGGAGGAAACCTAGTTTTGCATTGAAGCTTCACCCTGCCTTTTTTGTAGGCCCCACATCTGGAACCATTTCAGGCAGAAGCATAGGGCTGAGCTGCCCCTCTTCAATGCTGTGGCTATGGGGAAGAGTCATGCCCTTTGGGAGGTTGGTGGTCACAATGCATGGATGGCACTCCTCCTGAGGATAGGAAAAGGGAGGAGAAGGAGCAGCAGAAATGGGCAGGGCTGGTGGAGGCTGGGCAGGATAGAGTTGATGTATTTTCATATTTTGGATTTTTTTTTTTTAAGACTGTCTCCCTCTGTTGCCCAGGCTGGAGTAGAGTGGCACAATCATGGCTCACTGCAGCCTCGACTTCCTGGGCTCAAACCATCCTCCCTCTTCAGCCTCCCGAGTTTCTGGGACTATAGGCTCACACCACCATACCAAGCGAATTTTTGCTGTTTTTCATTTGTTTGTTTTTGTTTGTTTTGTAGAGATGGTGTTCTGTCATGTTGCCCAGGCGTGTCTCAAACTCCTAGGCTCAAGCAATCTGCCCACCTTGGCCTCCCAAAGTATTGGGATTACAGGTGTGAGCCACCATGCCCAGTCAATTAAGGTAATCGTGTCTTGATGCTCAGCACTGGAAGAGGAGCATCTCCTCCAATATGTGGGATCAGGGGGCAACTGCAGAAAGGATGCAGCAGATGACCAGAATCTTCATCCCAGAGGAAAAGAATCCAAGCTTCAGTCTTCCTAAGCCTCAGTTTCCCCATTGCTAAAATGGGAATATTATTATACAGGATTCTGGGGAGGATCCACGATGAGAGGGTGTTTTGGCACAGGGCCAGCACATCCTAGATGCTCAGGATGGAGCAGTGGCTGCTGCTGCTAATACTATCACTGCTTTGTTTAAAACATAGCTGCTTCCACCAAAGCTGCCATCCAGCTAAGAGGATCAGGAGAACACACCCAAATCAGTCAGGGAAAGTGCAATCAGACACTGGAACTCTAGGAGGGGAGGATCCTGGAGGGCTGGGCAGTCAGGAAGAAGTTCTCAGAGGAAGTAACCTGGGGCTGAACTTCGGAGATGGCAGAGTGAGGCCAGCCAGAGTGGTGGGGAGAGGGCATTCGAGGGGGGACTGGCTGAGCAAAGCCCTGGAGACTGGAAAGGTGCCCTACAGGTCATGTGGGCCTGAGTGTGTGAGGAGCAAAGAGGCCAGCTGGGGTTGGTTGGTGCTCCAGGGGGTCTGACTTACCCTGGAAAGACAAAGGGGAGACTGGATGCTAACTGCAACCTCTAAAGAAGGACTGTCTGCCCTGAGGCCCATCCCACCCACCTGTGCTGCATCCCAACAGAAGCCCAAAGATCTTCAGGGACCACTGACGCCCACCCCTAAGTATTCACCCCCTGACACACACCAGGGCTTCTAGAAATCAGGTGGCTGCTCCCTTCTTTTTTTATTTATTCCCTGATTTTTCCGTTTTCAGGAGACGATAATTATTCAGATCATCGCGGTGATTTACTCGGCAATCAGAGCCGCTCGATGCGGTGGCCGCGGAGCCGAGACGAGCATCGCCTAGGAGGACAGGCCGGGGGCTCAGCCCCCCTCCCTCCCACCCAGCCGGCCTTTGTTCTCTTCCAGGTCTGCACCCGCGCTGCCTGGCGGGCAGTGGAGGCGCCCACCCGCGCGGACATGGCAGCAAGCTCGGGGGCTTATGAAGGAGTGTGCACATGAGTACATCCCAGGGAGGGGAGTTTGGAGGCTCGTGTGTTGCTGGGTGCTGGTCTCAGAATGATGGAGTACCTGTGTGCATGTTTGGGGGTGATAGTGGTTGGGAGTGTACCAACGCATGAGCATTGCGGTCAGGTGTGTAATTGGAATGTGTGCACCTGTGTGATTACCGGGGGCCTAGGGTACATCTGTCTCCACAGGCTTGTTCAGAAGTGCAATGGACAGGTGCCCAAATATGGGTATTTTAGGCACATAGCGGGGAGGAGAAGAGGGCTGGGGCTCCTGTGCTGAAGCTGTCTGAGGTGATCATGGAATCACGGATGTGGTGGGGCTGGGTTCTAGCTCAGCCTCTTTGACCGTATCTGGTTGGGGAGGTGGGATGGGGACGGGGGAGTGTGCATCAGCTCAGCTCCAAATGCCGAGTTCTCCTGGGTCAGTGCTGGGACCTCGGGGGTCACGTGAATACAGATGTGGCTCCGTTCACAGGCTGTGTTCACACGTGTCCGCAGACCTTCGCCCCCTCCCGGCCAAGAGCTGGCGCAGTTACGGTGACCTCATTACCGCCTCCGCAAAGGCCCCTTGAAATCCCTGCGCCGTCGCATTTGGCTGCTCAAAGTGATGGGAACGGCCTGCGCTTCCTGATCAATCGCTTAAAATTCAGGGTCGGCTAGCTCGCGGGAGAGGGCTGCCTGCCAGCCCCGCGCACCGCGCTCTGCCGCCTCCCCCTACACCCCCTCCTTGCTTGGGGGGGGCGATGCTGTCGTATTGGAAAACATCCCCGCGCTGGCTGGGGGGCCCGGTGGGGCCAGCGCTGGAAGCCGTTCCACTCGAGCAGATGGCTGTGAAACTTTGGCGGCGAGATAAATTGGGTCTGACGGCGTGAGGCCGGCTCACAGATGGGCGGGATTCTCACGCCGGCCCCCACGTCCGGCCCGGCTGCGGGCAGGGCCGACACCGCTCAGAGCCCCCTTTGGGCACCCGCCTTGCCAGCACAAGCCTTCAGGAGGCCACCCATCCAGAAACAGCCTTCCTCAGCCGAAGGCGCCCTCCACCACATTCCTTTCGGCCCCAGATCTCCCCAGAGACGAGCCCAGAGGGAGGGACAGCCCCCAGCCCCCGCCCGGTCACCTCCGCCAAGCTGGCAGCTGGGCTTTCCCCCTCCTCTGCCATCCGCAGAGGCCTGAAGCGTGAAGGTTAACAGCTGGGGGGGAGGCTGCGTCTCCCTCTCTCACCCCCGCTCTGCTGCAGCCCCGCCCACCTGCCAGCCCAGGGGATGTCGTAAACAGGGCTGTGAGGTGTGTGTGTATGCGCGGGGTGGGGGGTGACTGAAGGGGGGAGAGAAGATAGAGTCAGACAGACAAAGAGAGGAAAGAAAATAAGCAAGAAGCGAGCGGAGACCTGAGCAGAGACCGAGGGACAGAGACAGCTAGAGGCAGAGACACGTAGAGGAAGAAGATGGAGATGTGGAGATAGACACGGAGATACCCAGAGAGAGAAGGGAGGGAGGAGGAACCTCAGAGCCAGAAAGGAGGCACACAATGAAAGTGGGAGGAGGGCGACCGTGGAGGGTGGGGACGAGGCGAGGTTAGGAGCAGAGTGCGACCCTGGGCTCCCCTCACCCCCGCACCCCCGCCGCCAGAGCGAGGAGGGAGCGTCGCTGCCCCTGGCTGCGCCCTCCTTCGCTAAGCCACTTGCCCGCCTCGGTTTCCCCGGGAGCGCTAGATGAAGGGGGCTGTGGAGCTCGGGGGGTGCCGCGCGGCCATCACACTGCCGCAAAGCCAGCCTGTCTAGCTGCCTCCCTCGCGCATCAGTCCAGCGGGCAGATATCGATCCGGCCCAGCCAAGCTCTATACCCGCGGCCTGCGGCCGGTTCCGCGGCGGTCCTACAAAGAAAGGGGGGCTCACTTCTCGGGCCTCCCCCGCGGGGGATTCTGTACCAGAACAAACCCCTCTGGGCCACGGTCAGGGAGGCACACTCGCCCCCACCTGTCCCAGCGCGGTCCCATTCCGCAGGCCAGGTGGCCTGCGGCTGGAAGAAGGCTCTGGTGACCCCCGGCCCCGCCTCCTGCAGGGCGTGCGAGGCCAGAGGAAAAATCTTCGCTGAGTTGATGAAGTTGAAGTTTCGTTCAGGGCGTGAAGGAGACAGCCAATCAGCGGGCCGTTATTTACATGGGCTCTCTGATTGGCTCTCACGGTGCCTCTTTCGAATGTTACTTTTAGACCTTCACAGGCCGAAAAGTCCCCCCCTGGGGGTGGGGGAAGGCTCAGACCCTCCAGGGTTTCATGTAGGGGTCCCCAGGCCAAGCTTTGAGGGCAGATGGGGAGCTTAGACACAGTTTTGTCCAGCTGTCACGATACAAATGACCAACTTGAGGCTGGAGGGACAGGGAAGTGGAGCTTGGCCTGGATCCACGAGATGAGTTCCATCTAGCGCTCTAGAGTGGGCCCAACCTGGATACCAAGACTGTGGTCACATTGGCGGTGGAGAGGAGGGGCTTGGTCCTGGCAGCCTCTCTCATCCAATAACATGGGAAGGACTGATTCAATGGTTTGAGGGGCAGGAGCAGGGAGACCTGGCGGTGCTGGTCTTGTTTGTGTCAGGACAGTGTGGGTGGTATCACCATGTTGGCGATCCCGCAAATAATGCAGCCCCAGAGGTAGGCCAGGCTGACGTTTCACCTGAAAGCCTGGGCAAGCACGCGTGAACACATGAGAGCCCAGAGAAGTGGGTTTGCTCTGCAGGGAGTGGCACTGGGCAACTCGAAGCCGCTCCACACTGCCCCTCATCCACACCCCCGGGTCCAGCAGACACTGAGTCACTCTTGGGGAGTGGGGAGAAGTTAGGACATTGGCAGCTAGGACCAGAGAAGGAGTTCTCTAAGAAGGCCTCCACCCTGCCTTCCCCACTGAGTGGCCTCATCCACCCATGCTGGGAAAAGGGCCCCCTGGGGTTGCCATTTGCCAATCCTGCCCATCCTCCTGGCCCACATTCCTCCCCAGGGGGCTCAGCATAGCTGACTCAGGACTTGGAGTGTGGCTGTTAAGGGGCAAATGTGGTGGTGGGAGGGCCTGAGTGTGTGGCTGAGGCTGGAAAGTTCCTCCACCATCTCCCTGTGGCAAACTAGGGGGCAGGTAGGAGAAGTCACTCTAGTGGAGTTCTAACCCTGCCCCAATTCTTTCCCAGTGACACAGCATGGAAACCCAGCTCTGTCACTCAACTCCATATGGCCTTCACCCAGAGCCTGACAGTGTATATGAAGGAGTTGCTGTGCCTGCGAGTCCTTGCATGCCTGCAGCTGGCCTTGTGACATGCCCCTGTGGGACCTTGGGCTGCAGCATCAAGTGCTAAGGCAAATACACCTTGTTTGCAGAACACACAAGGACTCCACAGCCAGTGCCAGGACATCTAAGAGACACCGCCACCTGCCAGCCCCCAGAGCTTATGAACCAAACTTGCTGTGTGACTTTGAGTGCAGCTCGCACATCTCTGGGCCATAAACTGCTCTGTAAAACCATGCCCTCCTGAATGTACCATTCCTAGTGGTGGCAGCTGCAGAGAAATCATAATAGCAGGGGAAGGGTCCAAGGGCCTGAGAAGCTGGTTCAGCCTGTGGTCTGGGAGCCAAGTAGGGCAGGGACAAGATTGCCAAGTCCCACGGTTCTCACCAATTCTCATAATCTCATCTCTCTTCTTGTCTTCCTGCCCACCTCATAAATAGCAGGAGGCTGGGCTAGGTCTGGGGCAGGAGCAGGGAGCTGCATGTGTGCATTTGTGTGTGTGTGTGTACACACACATGGGGAGGGTGTGAGAGCCTTCCCCCACCCCCGCCACTGCCGCCATCGCGCTCTGAGAAGCTGAGATAATCCCTCGCCATCTGTCTTGTGTTGCTAACCCACTCAGCCGGACAGCTGCCCGGGCCACAGCTCTTCAGGCGAGCAGGCGGGGGAACGAGGGGCATGGGGGGAGCTAGCCAGCTCGGAGGACCAGGCGGCAGGGACACTCAGTCCTCCCACCCAGAATACCCCTGCTCTAGAAAGGGAAGGTAAAGTCAGAGAAGGGACTGGCAGGACTTCCCCCATTCCTGCTTCTGAACCTGGGAAAGAGTGGAGGAGTAGAGACCACTCCTGGTCTGGGGGTTGGAGGCTGAGCCTCCCAGAATGCAGGGAGGTCAACAGGATGACCACCTGGCTTATGTTCTCATGAGTCCACACAGGTCACTGATGGGAGGAGTGCAGTAGGACAAGTCAGGACTTCTGGGCCCAGGGAAGGGAAGAAGAGGTCGTCTCATCCTTCCCCAGCCTCCAGACAGGCCAGTGACTAGACCTCCAATGGCCAACTTCCCAGAGCCAGGAGGAGAAGGCAGGCTTATAGGATTTGGGTGGGTAATGCTTTTTGTGCAGGCCCATTGTTCTGATGATTAAACTGAGACTCAGTGAGTGACTTGCCCCAGCTCACTCCCATGAGTGAAGGAGCTGGGACTTGGACCAGGCATCAGGCTCCAGCAGCCCTGGCTCTGTATCCAGTTCTATCTGCCTAATCCCCATCACCAAGTCCCTCACCCTGCCTCACCTTCCCAACCTGTGGCTCTCCTGGCCTGGGGCTCTGATGTTCTGCCAGCTGATGCCCAGCAACCAGATTCTCAGCAGTATGGTCTCAAAGCAGTCCAGGGGATTTCAGTCATGAGAAGCAGAGCATGAGGAAGGATGAAACCATGTACCTCAGTGTGGGCCCCACCCACCATCCCCTCCCTGTCAATCATGTTTCACCTCTCCCACACAATTAGCATGCTTCCACACACATCCACTCTCAAATACAGATCGCACACACGCATGTGATCAGACAGGTCCTTACTCAACAAAGACAGATAAACAGTCACACCTACAGGGCTTATAAACATACAATCTTACAGGTACAAAGGCAAACCCAGACAGCCTCCCACCTCCTCACACCAACCCCAGCACTCACACCAAACACACATGCCGCCCTCACAACCTCCACACACTGCAGGCTCCCAGTTCCTAAATCTCACTGGACCCCAATCTCCCAGGTACTCCATCTTACCCCACATGAAACAGTAACCCTCCAGGGCCAGTGCATTTGTAGGAGTGGGGACCAAGCAAACAGAGGTCTGCTCTCTCCTTACTGCCAATGGATGAGGGCCCTCCCTCAAGGTGCTGGTAAGCCCCCATACCCTCCCCATCCCCCAAGACCTTGGAGAGCTTCCATCTGGCCACAGATCCAAGAGAACAGTCCTCACCTCTTTCCCACAGGGGCTCACAGCTCTCCTAGGCCCAGGAGGAGGAAAGGAACCAAGGGGAGGGAACTGCCTCTCTTCTGAGGGTCTCAGCTTGCCGGGAAATGACACGTACCGAAATAATCTGACTGGCAGTGTTCTGAGACCCCACGGAATCCAAGTCCTGTTAATGATCCTTCTTCCTAAACTGTTGTCCCTCTGCCTTTTCCCCACTCTAACCAGCCCTTAAGGGACCCTGGAAGCAAAGGTGAGCTGACCCCCTCCCACTCCAGGCTGGAATCTGGCTCTCAGATCACTGCGTTCTCTGTAGCCAGAGGGAACTCCTCTCTGAACCCAGCTCCCCTGCAGCTAAGGAGAGCCCAGGCTCCAGATACACACACACAGTGTGGCACACTCACACCTGCCCTCACGTAGATGCTCACCTGACACATCCTCACGCACCCTTATAGCCACACTCACACACACACACTGTCACACCTCCTGCGCTGTCACTCTCATGCTCAGCCACACCTCGCCCTATCACACTCATGGCCCTACCTGAGCAGGCTGCAGCTGCGGGGGGCCTGAAGTCCGCAGACAGCTCACTGCCAAAGGCTCAGAGGCTGGTGTTGACAGCCCAGTTGCGCAGGGAGAAGGGAAGGGCTGCCACTGAGGCCTGGAGGGTCTTGAATAATTCAGGGTGGTGGTGGCGTTGGTGACCGCAGCCTGTCAGCTGCAGGGTAAGGCTGGTGGCTAGATTGTTCTGGGAAGCTGGCTCCTGGTGGTTTGAGGAGAGTCAGACCAGTTTGAGGGCTCACCAAATGCAGAGAGCACTTTTCCCACACACTTTCACTGTTCATCTCACATGGGCCTGCACAGCAGGCATATGGCTCCATTTTACAGGTGAAGAAACTAAGGCTTTCATGAAGGAGAGCTCATAGCTACAAAGCAGCGGCCTCCAGGCTCCCACCCACACCCCTCTTCCCCATACCCACATATACCCCTGGAGAGAGCTTCCTCTGGTCATTGTGCCCAGATAACGATGAGAGATGCCAGACATCTGAGGACACTGGAGTGTGGTGCCGGGGCCTGAATCCAGGAAGCACCTGGCTCAGGGCCTGAGCTTAGTAGGCATTCGGTTGCTGCCTGCTGAATGAGGGCCTTGTGCAGAGGTGGCACGGAGCAGCCCAGGGCCATACCTCTGCCTCTTACCCAAGTTGCTAAACCTCTCTGATTTCCTCGTCTGTAAGATGGGCACTAAGTGTACTGACCTTGTGGGATGCTGGTGAGGACTAACCGGGAAAACACACCTAAGCCAGTTAGCCTGGGGTCTGGTCTGCCAGAAGGGCTCCACATTGCACCTAAATTGTGATGCGGATAGCCTTGCCACAAAGACAGACAACCACAAGGCGGTGGTCTGCACACACACACACTCTCTGCCTGGGGCATGCTCCTACTGTCCTTTGCTGTTGTCTCCTATTCAAGGATGAGTGCTTCTGCCACTTTCTCCAGGATGACAGCCGTGGACTCCTGCCAGATCCACCACCCCCTTGCCGACCTCCCCACCGCCCTCCTTGGCACCCAGGTGGCTGACCTCCTATGGGTCTCTCTGTCTTCTCTACCTTGTATGCTGAGGGTAGGCCCAGCCTCAGAGTCTGCACATAGTAGGTCCTTGCATGTTGCCTGCTAAACTGAAAGCCCACCATGTCAGCACAAAGCAACCAGCATTTTGGGTCCATCTGCAGTTAAAATAAACCACTGAGGTCATGGGTCTGTTCTCTCTACAAAAACAAAAATACCCCACTAGTCGTGTCTGATGAGAACCACAGCAAAAGATCCAAATGTGGTGGCTTCGCCCAGAAGCCAAGTGTCAGGCTCCAAGCCATGTCCGTGACCTGAAGGGGCACCTGCCCAGGCCCAGGGGTGCCAACTCCTAAAGGCAGCTGGCATGTGACTACTGTGCCCAATAAAGAAAGGCAGGCACTGAGTCCCTAGAGCCCAGAGCCCCGAGGAAATTATGGAACATCCTCCATATTTGATTCAAAATAAAAACCACAGTAAACCATAGACCCAAAACTTATACGTCGGCTGAAATTAAAATAGCTTCTTGCTACGTTTTCTGGTTTCAATATTCTGGATAAGCTCATGGAAGCTGAATCAGGCAATTTGTCTATCTCTTGCTTTGTTTCTGCTGTTGCCCCTGCTTTGCAAAGTCTCAGCACACGCTTGGTCTCCCCTCTGAAGCAGACTCCAGCTGGGTCTGGGGGTCCCCTGGTCCTGCACTCCTGGGGCTGATCCCCCCAGGAAAGTATCCATGCCTATGCACACCCCTGCCATGGGTTCTTGTGGCCCCTCAGGAGGGGAGCAGGACCAGGGCCCAGCCTTGGCCAAGAGCTGCCCCCAGCAGACCTCTCTCTGCCATTGCTCCCCACAAGGTTTCCAGCACCCCCAGCCCCTCCCTCTTCTGGGGAACCTTGCGGCTGGGCCCGTGCCTGCGGCGAGTCTCACCCCAGTATTATTTTAGTCACAGACAGACACGAGGCAGATGGTGACAACATCCCTTCCCCGCTCCCCACTGACGAGCCGTTGCCGCCCTGAAGCCTCAGGGTTCTTCTCCCTCAGGAATATTTCAGTCCCGACTCAGTGGCTAAATGCGGCTGCTCGTGTGAGACAAGCACACATCTGCGCCTCCTCCTCCCTACCCCCTACCCATTTCCTGGGGCTGAGCAGAGAGCCCTGGGGAGGCCCTGCCCACTTGCAGCTCTGCCCCATCTCCCAGCTGCCCTACTGTGTGCTTGGCATCATGCCATGAGCATGGTACCACTGGGAGAGGGCAGTTACTGTGCCCACTTTACAGATGAGAAAGCTAAGGCTGAGTGAAGCAGGGGCCATCCCAGGTCACACAGCAGGAGAGGAGGCATTCCCTTGGGTCCCAGTACACCCTGGAGACAGACATAGGCTCCTCCCCTCCTTCCCTACCCCTCAGTCCTCCACCTTACCACCCAATGCCTACTCCAGGCAACTTGCCTTTCTAGAAACTCACTGTTTCATTGTGCCCACTCTCTTGCATCAACCCAAAGCCCCAGGGCACGGGGCTTGCCAAGTGCTGACCTGCCCCCTTGTCCTGCTCGTCCTAGCTCAATGCAAATTCTGCTGCTGGGGACAGGTTGGACAAATGCAGGAGGAGGAAGTCTCTGGCATGAGACAGACCTGGTTTCAAATCCCAGCTGTGTTATGACTCTGGGCAAGTCACTTCACCTCCCAGGACCCGTTTCTTCATCCACAAATGCACAGCAGCAGTATCACTTCTCCTCACCCCTCATTCAATGAGTGACTGCTATATTCCCAGCACCTAGAGCAGGGCCTGGAACACAGCGTGTGCTCAATGCATATTTGTTAAATGAATGACACACGTAATGAGATAAGCATCAGCTCTGGCTCAGTAGAGCTGGTCTTCCCTGCAGCCCCACCTTCAACAAGGCCTGGGGCCAGCTCTGCCTCGGTGGCCCACTAGGAGCTGAAGTTGGTCTCAAGAGCCAAACAGAGCCTTGTTTCTAGGCCCCTCCCCAATCGCCATAATACAAAGCACTTGGAGCCTTGGGGAGTGAGCCATGGGTGCCCGGCGGGGATATAATAGGTCTGGGTGCCAGCCAAATGTGGGATTGGGCTGAGGTTGTTTTGGTTCCCTCATGCCCCCTTCTCCAGTCACGCACCCTGACTGGCTGCCTGGCCAGGGGTACTGAAGCTGGACAAGGGCTCTTTGAGGGCTTGGGACGCTTTCTGGGCAGGTGAGGACATGTCTATTCCCAGTCGGGCCTCCCGGCTATGGGCTCCCTACCCCAGCACAGTCCAACCCCCCAACACCCCCCCCCGCCACCGCCACACCTCAGCTGGCCTTCTGGGGCTGGGCCAAGATACACACCGACAAACCAGCACACAAAAACACCACCCGCCACAGTGACACTCACACCCTGTAAAGATATACAAAGTATATACACACAAACATACACCACCTGACTGAAAGCACAAAAACACAGACGCGGCTCAGTGTGCACAGCAAGGTACACACATTCACAATGACTGTGTTGCAGAGCACGCCATGTGCACCCAGCACAGACTGTGTATCCACACAATCACGCAGCATGGCTGTGAACACGTGTGTGGCACAACCCAGCCCAGGCACACAGCTCAGGAGCACAGACCTGCACAGCAGGAGGTATGAGGCCAGTCTTGCACCAAAGCTGAGGTCTGTCTCCCCATACCAGACCAGCAGCTCAGTGACAGGTTGGGACCATCAGAAGAGGAGGAGGGCAGGCCTGGTCTAGTGTGGGGGTGTGTCAGGGTCAGTTCTGCAACCCCCACTTTCTTTTTTTTTTCTTTTTTCGAGACAGAGTTTTGCTTTTCTTGCCCAGGCTGGAGTGCAGTGGCTCAATCTCAGCTCACCACAACATCCGCCTCCCAGGTTCAAGCCATTCTCCTGCCTTAGCCTCTCACATAGCTGGGATTACAGGCATACAATATCATGCCAAGCTTATTTTGTATTTTTTCTAGAGACAGGGTTTCTCCATGTTGGTCAGGCTGGTCTTGAACTCCGATCTCAAGTGATTCACCCAGCTCAGCCTCCCAAAATGCTGGGATTACAGGTGTGGGCCACTGAGCCCAGCTTGCAACCCCCACCTTCACAGGACTTGGGCCGAGGCATCGGTCCCTGCAACAACCAGGTTTTTTTGTGGTAAACAAGCCAGGACCTTCACCCCTAATCACACTGATGTGTCACTACCAATTTCGCCCCTCAGCAGCCACCTCTGTCCAGGTCACACTCATGCATGGCATAAGAAACTGGATGAGGCTCCTCACTGTTACCATAAAAGCCAATACAAAGGAAGAGAGAGGCTGAGTGTCAGTGCAGCTGTGGAGACACCTTTCAGAAGGGAGTTCTGGGCAGCAGACCACCCTCTGCCAATCATGGTCAGTCAGGAAGGTGAAGTTCACTGCAGTGGCCACACATCATCCCCACCATGAGAACACAGCCCTGAGGCCAGCCAGCTTGGGCAGGCCTCAGTGGAGGACGAAGGCCTTCCTCTCTGGCACTCCCTTTCCTTGGCACATTTCATCCATTGCTTCCCATCTCTCAGCACTGCTCTATGGTGCCCACTGCTCTGACACTGGCCTTCCAGGGCACTAGTTATCTGACCCCATGCAGAGCTCTTTTCTCCAGGCCTTTACCAATGCTGTTTCCTCCACCAAGGGGCATTCCCAGCCCCCACTTTTGGCAGCCACTCCATCCATCAAAATCAATGCCACCTCCCCCAGAAACCTCCCCAGTCCCTGCCAGGAAAAGAATTCTCACTTCAGTGCTGGAATGAGAGATGAGGACCCATGTGGGGCTCTGCTGGACCCCAGTGTCCTAATCAGCAAAATATGAAAGACACAGCCCATCACCCCTGAGAGCAGCAGAGACAGAATAACAAGTGCAGTGATTCCCAAAGCAGGGTCCACAGACCCCTGGGAGTCTCCCAGACCTTTTCAGGGGTGGATGAGGTCAAAATTATTTTACTAATAATACCAAGATATTATTTGACTTCTTTATTATGTTTAAGCAGTACTGGGTAAAACTGTTGGTAGCTTAGCACAAATCAAACTGTATTAGGGATCATATTCGGTACTCTTAAGCACATATATGTGGAATTCATGTAAAACACTTCTATAGCATTCCAAAGTCAGCCAGGAGCAGTGGCTCATGCCTGTAATGACAGCACTTTGGGAGGCTGAGGCGGGCAGATCACGAGGTCAGGAGTTCGAGACCAGCTTGACCAACATGGTGAAACCCCATCTCTACTAAAAATACAAAAATGAGCCAGGTGTGGTGGCGCACCCCTGTAGTCCCAGCTACCGGGGAGGCTGAAGCAGGTGAATCACTTTAACCCAGAAGGCAGAGGTTGTGGTGAGTTGAGCTCCCGCCACTGCACTCCAGCCTGGGCAACAGAGCGATATTCTACCTCAAAAAAAAACAAAGTATATTGGCTGCCTCAAAAAAAGCATTTATGCCATTGTTTAAGTTGCGAGCTGAACTAGCTGATATTTTTGTGGAATGTCATTTCTACTTGATAGAAAGACTGACAGGTAGTCTTGGATATCTGGCAGTAATCTCTCACAGACAATGAAGTAAACCAGTCACTTCTAGAAAAACAACTCACAGTATTTGTGGCCAATGATAACACTGTTCTGTTTTGTTGCTGTTTGGGGACAGGTCTCACTATATTACCCAGGCTGGATACAAACTCCTACGCACAAAGGATCTTCTTGCCTCAGCCTCCTGAGTAACTGGGTCTACAGGTACACATTGCTATCCTTGGCTAAAATTCTATTTTTATTTTGGATGTTCTGCTTACGTATAATTTTTTTTTTTTTTTTTTTTTTTGAGACAGAGTTTCACTCTATCGCCCAGTCTGGAGTGCAATGGCGCGATCTACGCTCACCGCAACTTCTACCTCCCGGGTTCAAGCAATCCTCCTGCTTCAGCCTCCCAAGTCTGGGACTACAGGTGCTCATCACCACACCCAGCTAATTTTTGTATTTTTAGTAGAGACAGGGTTTCACCATGTTGGCCAGGACGGTCTAGATCTCTTGACCTCATTATCCACCCACCTCGGCTTCCCAAAGTGTTGGGATTACAGGCATGAGCCACTGTGCCAGACTTAAAATTCTATTTTTTAAGTGAAATTTAAATTTTGAACCACAGGTATACAACACCATAACACCAGAAGCTTGACAGCTTCCTGGTACATTTCTGATGAAACTGTTGGTAATGGCCTGTCGTGGTGGCTCACGCTTGTAATACCAGCACTTTGGGAGGCCGAGGCGGGTGGCTCACCAGGTGAGAAGGTAAAGACCAGCCTGGCCAAGATGGTGAAACCCTGTCTCTACTAAAAATAGAAAACTTAGCCGGGCACAGTGACAGGCGCCTGTAATCCCAGCTATTTGGGAGGCTGAGGCAGGAGAATTGCTTGAACCTGAGCGGCAGAGGTTGCAGTGAGCTGAGATCCAGACACTGCACTCCAGCCTGGGCGATAGAGTGAGACTACGTCTTAAAAAAAAAAAAAAAACTGTTGTTAATATCCATGGACGTGATTTTTTAACATGGCATAATCAAATGTATGAACACTTGAGAGATCTTTATAACTCGGTGAACTAATATTATTTTATTTTATTTTATTCTATTTATTTATTTAGTCTTTTTTTTAGTAGAGTCGGTGGTTTCACCATGTTGGCCAGGCTGGTCTTGAACTTCTGACTGCGTGATCTGCCTGCCTTGGCCTCCCAAAGTGCTGGGATTACAGGCGTGAGCCACTAAGCTAGATATTAATGAGATTCACAAAAATGGAATAACAGTGCCACTCTTCTTTGCTCATTTTGTTTTGTTCTAGAAAATAAGGTTTGGTTTTGTTTTTTTAAATTTCTTTTTTTTTTTAATTGAGACAGAGTCTCTCTCTGTCACCCAGGCTGCAATGCAGTGTCATGAGCTCAGCTCACTGCAACCCCCACCTCCTGGGTTCAAGTGATTCTCCTGCCCTAGCCTCCTGAGTATCTGGGATTACAGACACCTACCACTAAACCTGGCTAATTGTCGTATTTTCAGTAGAGACCGGGTTTCACCATGTTGGCCAGGCTGGTCTCAGTCGCCTGACCTCAAGTGATCTACCCACCTCAGCCTCCCAAATTGCTGGGATTACAGGCATGAGCCACCATGCCCAGCTAAGGTTATTATTTTTCATAAAAATATAATATCTATGATAACATGTAATGGTATTATTACTGTTATTCTTAAATGAATAAATATTGGCCAGGCATAGTGGCTCATGTCTGTAATCTCAGCACTTTGGGAGGCCGAAGCAGCAGAATAACTTGAGGTCAGGAGTTCAAGACCACCCTGGCCAACATGGTAAAACCTTGTCTCTACTAATACAGAAATTAGCCAGGTATGGTGGTGCACACCTGTAATCCCAGGAGACCAAGGTGTGAGAATCGCTTGAACCCAGGAGACAAGGGTTGCAGAGAGCCAAGATCACACAACTGCACTCCAGCCTAGGTGGCAGAGTGAGAGTCTGTCTCAAAAAAAAAAAAAAAAATTAGTGGAGCATGGTTGTGTGAGCCTGCAGTCCCAGCTACTTGGGAGGCTGAGGCAGGAGAATCACTTGAACCCGGGAGGAGGAGGTTGCAGTGAACTGAGATCACGCCACTCCACTCCAGCCTGGGTGACAGAGCAAAATGCTGTCTCAAAAATAAATAAATAATAAATAAATAAATAAAATGAATAAATATCTGTTTTTAAATTTTCCCAGTCTGAATTTCTAATATGGTAAATCTTAATGGATATAACCAATGTAAACAGAAGTTCTTTGGGGTCTTTAGTAATTATTAAGCATGTAAAGGAGTCCTGGGGACAAAAAGGTTAAAAGCCACTAGTCTAATGGTTCCAGGATGGGAAAGACAGGGACAGGCCTACAGAAAGCCTGATCAGCAGGGGCTCCCAGAGAGCAAGAGTGCCTTTGAAGTCTGGGCAGGCAGGGTGAGGAAGAAGGGCTTGGAGCAGGGCGGGGACCACATGACTTCAGGGTGAGGGGTTCTGGCAGAGGCTTCTGGGAGTCTCTGACTTCTCTCTGCTGCCCCTGTAGGGGTTGTGAGTATGTAGGGGAAGGCCCCAAACACAGCCCAGATCCCCCCAACACATAGGGCTGAAACGCAGCCCCGGAGCTCCAGCCTTCCCCAGAAGGCTTCCATTATGCCCCACCCCCAATCCAACCCTCACCCCCACCCACGAAAAGGATTTGGGCCTTAAAATTATCGTCACCACAGCAGTGCATCAGACAATACAGAGGGGACATTATGTGCCGAGAGAGAGAGGCCCCGTTGTTGCAGCGGAGACAGCAGTGCTCTGTTCTGAGCAGGCTGGGGGCTGCTTGTGTGCTCAGGCAAGAACCCCTCACACCCACAATCACATCCTCGGCCACATGCACACTCATGGACTCACCCCGGGATTTCCCTCGGGTGCACGCTGCAGCACACAGGAGCCTTTGGATGTGGCCCTCCAGCCTCTATACAAACCCCCACTCACCAATATCCCCCTGGGCCCACACTGCCAGCCCCACACATGCCCATGTGCTCCGTGGCACAGGCATTCCCACCTAGGGAACCCTGTGGGGGTGCAGGGGACATGAGGCAGCCACAGCAAGGGTCCTGAGGAAGCCACCCTGCCTACACTGCCCTGCACCGCCTGGCTGGGATCACAGGGTGCTGAAACCAGCAGCCGCCTAGGCTGGGCTAGACGTGCCTAGACCCACAGAGGGAAACAAAGGCGGCGTTGTTGCCTTGCCAAACACTCCCAGCTCTGAAGTGGGAGGGAGGGACCCGGGCAACTGGTACCCCTACCCCCAGTGCCTGGGCTGGCCCGGGAGCAAGACTGGACTTTAACCTCTTAGGCCACTACCAGTGCTGGGGCCAGAGGGCAAGTGGGGAGCAACCCAGGCCTCTGGATAAACCTGCCTGAAGAGGGCTCACAAGCCCAGAGCTTGAACTCTACCAAGATCTTCTTATTCTCCTGAGTCGGGATCTCTCTCCCTCCCAACATTTGCACAGCTTGTTCCCTCTGCCTGGGAACTCCCTCCCCTTCCCTTCTCTGGAGAACTTTTCATCTTCCTTTAGGACATTGTCCAGAGAGCACCTCCCCCAAGAAGCCCTCCTGATCCCTAAGCTGAGCCAGTTGCTCCTCTGTGCTGCCCCACTAAACAGGGAGTTCCAGATGCTCACAGGGGGTCCCCAGCACCGTACCACCCTGCCTGGCCAGGGCTGGGCTCATGCTCACAGGGAGCCACAGCACCGTCAGAGGAAGGGGTAAGTGAGGCAACCCCAAGACTACACTGAAGGGAGGGGGCAGAGTTACCAAGCCAAGTCTTAGACCAGGAGAGTCACCAGCTACCCCATCCAGTGACACAGAAGGACACAGGGGAGTTCCCTGGAGAAGCCTGCCGTCACACATGCAGGCCTCTGTCCTCCTTGCCTGGGACATGCTTTTTCACCCATTGCCAAGTCCAACTCATGGTAGCTGTTTTTATTTACTTATTTATTGAGACAGAGTCTCGCTGCATCACTCAGGCTGGAGTGCAGTGGCTCAATCTCAAGTTTACTGCAACCTCCGCCTCCTGGGTTCAAGCAATTCTCCTGCCTCAGGCTCCCCACACCACACACCATCTGCTCTCCCACTCGCTGCAAGGCCTGTGCTGTCCCTGGGTAGCTGGGGCTGTGGGAAGCTGGGGAAGGAGGAAAGGAGGGGCTACCAGGCCCATAGGAACACCTGAAGGCCCAGCTGTTCTCAGGTCTCCATATCCTTCAGGCAAAGGGTCTTTTGAAATTCTCAGACACCATGAACCAAAAAGAGAGGGTCATTTTTCGGGTCTCTGCAGCCCCAATGCTCTCTTCTTATACCCAAAGTTCTAACCAACTGATTAGTTTCTCTAGCTTCCATCTAAGGTTTCCAAACTGCTGCTCAGACACCAGTTGAGAGATGTGGATGGAGACGGGCAGCTGCATCCCGTGGACCAGCCAGACTACAGGGCCCTCACCCTTCACTGTCATCCTCCAGACACAGCCCCTTCCTCTAGAAGCTCTACTTCCATTAGCTGTGGCCCCAACAGGAAATGCAACCAAGCCCCATCCTCTCATTGGCTGTCTCTGCAGGTCTAAAGAGCTCAATCCCATACCCAGAAAAATAGCCCCAGGATAGGCACCACTGGCTCTTCAGTCCAGTCTTCCCAGCCCTGAGATTGGGCTGAGTGCTCAGAAAATGTTGCAAATATTATTTATTTATTTATTTAGTCACTTTGTCACCTAGACTGGAGTGCGGTGGCATGATCATGGCTCACTGCAGCCTCAATCTCCCAGGCTCAAGTGATCTGTCTCAGCCTCCTGAGTAGCTGGGACCGCAGGCTTACATCACCGCACCCAACTAATTTTGTTGTTGTTGTTTGTATGTATAGAGACAGGGTTTCACCATGTTGTTCTTGAATTCCTGGGCTCACGGGATCCACCCACCTCAGCCTCCCAAAGTGCTGGGATTACAGGCATGAGGCACGTGGTCGGCCAGTTTACAGAACCTTAGGGAGGAGTCCCTGTCCCCTCTCCCATCTCAAAGTGTGTATTTCCCAGCCTACCCAAAGGTCAGCTCATCTGTTAATGCTACTCAAACCTGGTGTCATCTGTGAAGGTGACTGAAGACACCTCATGAAAGGAGCTGAGGTCTTCCCAACCCTCATGGAGGGGGTGTGTGTGTGCACACACCCATGCATATGCATACACATGTGTGTGGCTGGACAGAGGCAACTCCCAAATTCCTATTCAGAAGGACTTCAGGTAGCAGTCTGTTTGAAAGGGAGCTGGGGGCCTTGCTTGGAGCAATGTGTAAACCACTGTTTGTACTTAATAGGATATATAGTCCAGGCACAGTGGCTCACATCTGTAATCCCAGCACTTTCGGAGGCCAAGGCAGGAGGATCACCTGAGGTCAGGAGTTTGAGACTAGACTGACCAACATGGTGAAACCCTGTCTAAAAATACAAAAGTTACTAAAAATACAAAAGTTAGCCAGGCATGGTGCTGGCATCTGTAATCCCAACTACTTGGGAGGCTGAGGCAGGAGAATGGCTTGAGCACAGGAGGTGGAGGTTGAAGGAAACTGCAATTGCACCACTGCACTCCAGCCTGGGCAACTAAGCAGGATTCCGTCTAAAAATAAATTAATTAATTAATAATAATAATAAGTTATATAGATCATAGATCAATAAAAACAGCAACGATGGCCAGGCGCGGTGGCTTACACCTGTAATCCCAGCACTTTGGGAGGCTGAGGCGGGTGGATCACGAGGTCAAGAGATCAAGACCATCCTGGTCAACATGGTGAAACCCCGTCTTTACTAAAAATACAAAAAATTAGCTGAGCATGGTGGCGCGTGCCTGTAATCCCAGCTACTCAGGAGGCTGAGGCAGGAGAATTGCCTGAACCCAGGAAGCAGAGGTTGCTGCTGGCCGAGATTGCGCCATTGCACTCCAGCCTGGGTAACAAGAGCGAAACTCCGTCTCAAAAAACAAACAAACAAAAAACAGCAATGGTTTCTAAAAGCGCTTCATATAACATGAAGAAAATGCCAGTTGCCCATATAAAACAATTAATTATTGAGCTGGGGGCAGTGGCATGGACTGTAGTCCCAACTACTTGGGAGGCTGAGGTGGGAAGGTCTCTTGAGCTGAGGAGTTTCAGATTAGCCCGGGTAACACAGTGAGACTCCATTTCAAAAATAAAAATTAATTTTTGTTATTATGTTGATAATAGAGATTTCATGAACACCAAGGATCTTCAAGTCATTTGCCTTTCCCCTACCTGGGTGTGAGGGCTGCCTGGACTGAATGAGGCCACATCCCTTGGAAATGTAAATCAACCTCAACTTCCACTGAAAAAATATGCTCCAAGCCACAAAGCCCTGGACTGGCCCTGTGGGGAAGAGAGATGTGATGAACCCCTAGATCTGCCCTCTCAGATTGACTACCCACTAACTAGGCTGGATACCTTTCACCATCCTTTAGGACCACCCTACAGGGGAGCAGTAAACTGCTACACTTCTCACTCACTTTTTTTCTTTAAAGATGGGGTCTTGTGCCAGGCGTGGTGGCTCACGCCTGTAATCCCAGCATTTTGGGAGTCCAAAGCAGGCAGATCATCTGAGGTCAGGAGTTAGAGACCAGCCTGGCCTACACGGTGAAACCCCAACTCTACTAAAAATACAAAAATTACCCAGGCATGGTTGTGCATGCCTGTAATCCTAGCTACTCAGGAGGCTGAGGCAGGAGAATCACTTGAACTCAGGGGCTGAGGTTGCAGTGAGCCAGGATGGCACCATTGCACTCTAGCCTGGGTGAGAGAACGAGACTCTGTCTCAAAAGAAAAAAAAAAGATGAGGTGTTGCTTTGTCACCCAGGCTGGAGTGCAGTGGCATAATCATGGCTCACTGCAGCCTCTATCTCCCAGACTCAAGTGATCCTCCCACCTCAGCCTCCAGAGTAGCTAGGACTCCAGACACATGACATTACGTCTGGATAATTTTTTAATTTTTTTTAGAAACAAAGTCTCACTATGTTGCCCAGGCTGGTCTTGAACTCCTGGGCTCTCAAATTGTTAGGATTACAGGTGTGAACCACCACACCCAGCCTAAAAGACTCACTTTTTCACCCAGGCTGGAGGACAGTGCACTGCAGCCTTGAAGTCCTAGGCTCAAGCCTTCCTGCCACCTCAGCCTCCTGACCTATGCTGAGATTTTAAATTCATCATCTATTTGTTCCCCACTACAGCCCCATTTACTAATAAAAAACAAACAAACAAAACCCCTGGCTTATAAAGTCTGTTGCCCTCTCGAGATCACAGAGCCAATATGTAACACAAATAAGATTTAAACCCAGGCCCCAGGCCAGGCACGGTGGCTCATGCCTGTAATCCCAGCATTTTGGGAGGCCAAGGCAGAAGGATCACTTGATCCTGGGAGTTTGAGCAGGACCAGCCTGGGCAATATATGGAAGTTCTGTCACTACAAAACACAGAAAAAATTATCTGAGCATGGTGGCACACCTATAAATCCCTGCTACTCAGAAGGCTAAGGTGGAAGGACCACTTGAGCCTGGGAGATTGAGGCTGCAGTGAGCCAAGATCCTGCCACTGCACTCCAGTCTGGGAGACAGAGTGAGACCTTGTCTCTCAAAAAAAAAAAAAAAAAAAGTGCCGTGGCTCACACCTGCAATCCCAGCATTTTGGGAGGTTGAGGCATGTGGATCACCTGAGATCAGGAGTTTGAGACCAGCCTGGCCAACATGGTGAAATCCCATCTATACTAAAAATACAAAAAATTAGCCAGTGTGGTGGTGTGCACCTGTAATCCCAGTCACTCAGGAGGCTGAGACAGAAGAGTCACTTAAACCCAGGAGGCGGAGGTTGCATTGAGCTGAGATTTCACCACTGCACTCCAGCTTGGGCAACAAGAGCAAAACTCTGTCTAAAAAAAAAAAAAGAGGCCGGGCGCGGTGGCTCAAGCCTGTAATCCCAGCACTTTGGGAGGCCGAGGCGGGTGGATCACGAGGTCAAGAGATCGAGACCATCCTGGTCAACACGGTGAAACCCCGTCTCTACTAAAAATACAAAAAATAAACTGGGCATGGTGGTGCGTGCCTGTAATCCCAGCTACTCAGGAGGCTGAGGCAGGAGAATTGCCTGAACCCAGGAGGCGGAGGTTGCAGTGAGCCGAGATCGCGCCATTGCACTCTAGCCTGGGTAACAAGAGTGAAACTCTGCCTCAAAAAAAAAAAAAAAAAGACTTAGACCTAAATAAATACTGGTCTATCACACCTCCAATCCCTGGGCACACAAAATGTGTGTGATAAGGGCCCAGACAGCTGCACAAATAGAACTGTGGGGGCATAAGAGATGAAGGACCCCCCCCTTGCTTATGTGGGGACTCTAGGTGGAGGAACAATACAGGCAAAGAAAGGTTCTCAGGTGGGAACCTGTGTAGTGTTTAGGGAGATGAAAGGGGCTGATTGTTCACTCTGGAGCACAGGATAGTGGAAAATTGGGTCCTGAGCAGATAAGAGCAGGGCATCAACTCCAGGGAAGGCAGTGGACTTCAACCCATCAGCAGTGGCAACTAATGGCTCAGCAAATCTGAATCATGGCTTTGCCATCAACCAGCTGTGGGACCCTGGAAAAAAATCTCTTCTCCTCTCCAAGTCTCAGTTTCCTCATCTGTAAAATGGAAATAATAATGGTATCTGCCTAGGAGGCTTGTTTTAGGGATTTACAAAAAGGCTCTACACCCAGACTAAGGTAATCACTCAAGAACTGAGAACTGTAGTTACTGAGCAATGGGGAGCCGCTGAGGGCTCCTGACAGACAGGGACACAAGGAAAGCTGGGCTGGGAAAGGACTGACCCAGCTGCTCACCCTCACCGAAAAGGAGCCTGGGGCTCAAGAAGAGGGAAAGCACATCCTGGGGCTGGGCCTGCTGCCTCATCCAAGGTTTCTTTGAGATCTCCTGTTTTATCTTTTTCTTTCTTTTTCTTTCTTTCCTTCCTTTTTTCTTTCTTTCTTCCTTTCTTCTTTCTTTTTTTGAGACAGGATCTTGCTCTGTCACTCAAGCTGGAGTGCAGTGGCACAATCATGGCTCACTGCAGCCTCAACTTCCTAGGCTCAAGTGATCCTCCTGCCTCAGCCTCCCCAACAGGTGGGCCTACAGGCACGTCACCATACCCAGCTATTTTTTGCTTTTTTATTTATTTTATTTTTTCAGACAGAGTCTTGTTCTGTTGCCCAGGCTGGAATGCAATGGCATGATCTCAGCTCACTGCGAGCTCTGGCTCCTGGATTCAAGCAATTTTCCTGCCTCAGCCTCCTGAGAAGCTGGGACTACAGGGACCCACCACCACGCTCATCTTATTTTTGTATTTTTAGTAGAGACAAGGTTTCACCATGCTAGCCAGGCTGGTCTCAAACTCCCGACCTCAGGTGATCCACCTGCCTTGACCTCCGAAAATGCTGGGATTACAGGCAGGAGCCACTGTGCCTGGACTCACTCTAATGCTCACCTAGTACTCTTCCCTATATGATACTTTTTTTTTTTTGAGACAGAGTCTTGCTCTGTCGCCCACACTGGAATGCAGTGGCCTCGTTTCACTGCAACCTCTGCCTCCCAGGTTCAAGCGATTCTCCTGCCTCAGCCTTCTGAGTAGCTGGGATTACAGGCACGTGCCACCACGCCAGGCTAATTTTTTGTATTTTTAGTAGATACAAAATGCTGGTCAAGCTGGTCTTGATCTCTTGCCTTTGTGATCCACCCACTTCAGCCTCCCGAAGTGTTGGGATTACAGGCATGAGCCACCACATCCAGCCTTTTTTTTGAGACAGTGTTTTGCTCTTGTTGCCCAGGCTGGAGTGCAATGGCGCAATCTTGGCTCCAGTGTAATGGCACAATCTCAGCTCACTGCAACCTCCGCCTCCCAGGTTCAAGCGATTCTCCTGCCTCAGCCTCCCGAGTAGCTGGGATTACAGGCATACACCACCATGTCCCGCTAATTTTCTGTATTTTTAGTAGAGACGAGGTTTCACCACGTTGGCCAAGGCTGATCTTGAACTCCTGACCTCAGGTGATCTGCCTACCTCAGCCTCCCAAAATGCTGGGATTACAGGCATGATCACTGTGCCCAGGCCCTATATGATACTTTCTTATTTAGCCATGACCAGTCTGTCTTACCAAACCAGACTGTATGCTCCATGAGAGCAGGACTTGGCCTGTCTTGTGCATCACTGTGTCCTTACCACACAGGACAGTGCCTGCGACATAGCGGGTGCTCAGTAAATATTTGTGGAGATAGGGAAGGAAAGAACAAAGAGAAGGAGGGAGGGAGGACAGAAATCAATAAAGACAGATTAATAAAGAACAAAGTCTGGGTTCTGGTCCCCAAGACCAGGAGGCACTTTGAAACCTCAGTCACCTGCTCTACAGAATGGGCAGGCCCTCTATCCCCAAGGCACTTGTCAGTGCCATCGTGGGCACGCTGTAAGATCCAACCCCTCCCTGCAGTGCTGTCACAGGCCTGCCTCTGGAGCCGCCCTTCCTTCCCCACACCCCATCTCAGAGAGGCAAAAATTAATTTCCTTTGGCATAAACTGATTTTGATGAGCCCAGTCCCCAGCTAGTCCTCACAGATCCCTGGGGGAGCAATGCAGGGAACGACAGGCAGCAGCATGACTTACGGGCCTCGAGGCTCCAGGCGCCCAGCTGCTTCTGATGGCTCTGGACACTTCCAGCCCCCCTAAATCAGCTGCCACACAGCGACCTGGACCGCTGCCCAGCCCGTCCTCAGTCTCGGCTGGTGCCCCTGGCAGGCGCCTCCCAGGTCAGGGGGCACAGGCTGCATGGAAGTAGGTGACTTCATCCAGGCTGACTCACCCCAGCTGGCCACTGGGGAGGGACTGCAGGAGGGAGGAGGTCTCAGTCCCCTCCAACCTGGAGCTTTGGCAGGGATCCTCACCCTCCCTCTGCACCCTCAGGGGTTCCCCAAACCAGACTGTGCCCTACCCTACTCCATACCATCTGTCAACCAGAATCCACACTGAAAGTCCCGCAACTGATCCAGGCCTTCGGCTCAGAACCCAGGTCCACTGCCCCTCTTACCAGCCAGGCAAAGCAGACCAGCACTGTAACCTCTGAGACTCAGTTTCTTCATCTGTAAAATGGGCATAGTGACCCCTGCTCCACCCAAGAAGTATTGGGTGAATCTGGCTGATGTCAGAAGGTCTTAAAGATAAGAAAGTTCCATACGGAAGAGGGGACGGGAAGCTAGATCAGTGGAACCCTATGCCACAACGCTGAGCCCAGATCTCTTCTCCTGACCTGCAGTGCCCTGAACAAATGCCCCCCCCTTTGCCCCCTTATGCTCCGCCCTCTGCCTCATTTAGCATCTTTAAGTTCCACAGATAGGATGCCCTCCTTCCTGTTTCAGGCCTCTGGAGTGCTATTCTCCCAGCCTAGAACTGGGAACTCTTCCTTCCCACCCCATCTTCTCTGCCTGGCTCAATCCTATTGAACTCTCATCATCTTGGAGGATGGATGGTATGAGATAGGATGGGGCACGGTCTGGTTTGCCGAACCCCTAAGGGTGCAGAGGAGTTCAGCTGAAATATCACTTCCTCCTTTCTAGGCTTTCTGCCCCTCAGTTTGACATCGGGGCCCCATGTCTGTGTCCCCACAGTCTAGCTGTTCCCCTACATTAGCTCCATTGTCTCACATCTGCCTCCCAGATGCTGGCCTTGTTCTCCCCAGTGCCTGGCTCATGCCTGGTGCTCACTACCATGGGCTGATTTGAACTGCAGGCCTGTGCCTTTTCCTGCTGGCTGGCTGTGGCTGTCTGAAGCACTGTGTTGACAAGGATTCTGAGGCTGCACACACATGCACACATAAGCACCATGCCTGGCACAAAGTGAGCCATCAATACATGTCTGCTGTTAAATTAACACTGGTGTCGCTATTGGGAGGTGGTTTTAGGATCTGCACCCTCCCCTAACCTGTCCTTAGTCTCACGTTTGCGGCAACCCAGGCTTCGGGAAGGGAATCAAAAAGGACTTCTGTTCTCAAATGACCTGAAGACACCTGCCTCTAACATAAAGAATACCAACACGGTCCAGCTCACGTCTGTAATCCCAGCACTTTGAGAGGCCAAGGCGGGGGTATCACGAGGTCAGGAATTTGAGACCAGCCTGACCGACCTGGCGAAACCTCATCTTTACTAAAAATACAAAAATTAGCCGAGCGTGGTGGCACATGCCTGTAGCCCCAGCTACCCAGGAGGCTGAGGCAGGAGAACACTTGAACCCAGGAGGCAGAAGTTACAGTGAGCTGAGATCATGATACTGCACTCCAGCCTGGGGGACAGCAAAATTCTGTTTAAAAAAAAAATCCAGAGGCAGGCCAAGCTTGGTGGTTCACGCCTGTAATCCCAGCACTTTGGGAAGGTGAGGCAGGAGGATCACCTGAGGTCAGGAGTTCGATACCAGTCTGGCCAACATAGTGAAACCCCATCTCTACTAAAATACAAAAACTAGCCAGGCCTGGAGGCAGGAACCTGTAATCCCAGCTACTTGGGAGTCTGAGGCAAGAGAATCACTTGAACCTTTGAAGCAGAGGTTGCAGTGAGCTGAGACCGCACCATTGCACTCCAGCCTGGGTGACAAGAGTGAAATGCCGTCACCAAAAAAAAAAATCCAGAGGCTAGGGCCTGGTTCACCTTAACAAAGACACTCCTCAGCCTCCACCTCTGAGGACTGGGTATAGGCTCAGAGGGTGGGGGCCCCAGAACTAGGGCCATTTCCAGCCATGGTAGAGTCCTTATTCCTGGGACCCCCACCCTGAGATTCCTGTCTTCACACAATTGCAGGGCCTACTGTGAAACCTTTTTTTTCTTTAGAGACAAGGTCTCACTGTCACCCTGGCTGGAGGGCAGTGGCACAAGCATAGCTCACTGTAGCCTGGAGCTCCCAGACTCAAGAGATCCTCCTGCCTCAGCCTCCCAACTAGCTGGGACTACAGATGAGTGCCACCATGCCCAGCTAATTTTTGCAATTTGTGTAAAGACAGGGTCTCCCAGGCTGGTCTTGAATCCTGGGCTTAAGGGATCCTTCTGCCTTGGCCTCCCAGAGTGCTGGGATTACAGACGTGAGCCACTGCACCCAGCCAGTGAAATCTTCAGAGCAGGGTTAAACCTCCACTCTCTCACTCTCCAGCTGTGTGACCCTCAGCAAGTCCACCTCAGTGGATCTGTTTCTTCATTTACTTATTTATTTTTGAGGCAAGGCCTCATGCTGTCAGCCAGGCTGGAGTGGTGGCACACTCAGCTCACTGAAGCCTTGACCTCCTAAGCTCCAGCAATCCTCTCACCTCAGCATCCCTAGTAGCTGAGACTACAGGCATGTGCCACAGGCCTGTGTGTGTACCACCACACCTGGCTAATTTTGATATTTTTTGTAAAGACAGGGTTTAGCCATTTTATTAGCCTCTTTTCATGCTGCCGATAAAGACACACCTGAAACTGGGAAGAAAAAGAGGTTTAATTGGACGTACAGCTCCACATGGCTGGGGAGGCCTCAGAATCATGGTGGGAGGCAAAAGGCACTTCTTACATGGTGGCAGCAAGAGAAAAATGAGGAAGAAGTAGAAGCAGAAACCCCTGATAAACCCATCAGAACGTATGAGATTTATTCACTATCACGAGAATAGCATGGGAAAGACCGGACCCCCATGATTCAATTACCTCCCCCTGGGTCCCTCCGACAACACATGGGAATTCTGGGAGATAAAATTCTAGTTAATATTTGGGTGGGGACCCATCCAAACCATATCATTCTGCTTCTGGTCCCTCCAAATCTCATGTCCTCACATTTCAAAACTGATCATTCCTTCCTAACAGTCCCTCAAGGTTTGAACTAATTTCAGCATTAACCCAAAAGTCCACAGTCAGTCTCATCTGAGACAAGGCAAGTCCCTTCTGCCTATGAGCCTGTAAAATCAAAAGCAAGCGGCCGGGCACAGTGGATCACACCTGTAATAGCAGCACTTTGGGAGGCCGAGGTGAGTGGATCATTTGAAATCAGGAGTTTGAGACCAGCCTAGCCAACATGGTGAAACCTCAGCTCTACAAAAATATAAAAATAAGCTGGGCATGGTGGCACCTGCCTGTAGTCTCAGTTACTTGGGAGGCTGAGGCAGGAGAATCACTTGAACCTGGGATGTGGAGCCTGCAGTGAACCAAGATCATGCCACTGCACTCCAGCCTGGGCAACAGAGCAAGACTCCATCTTAAAAAAAAAAAAAAAATCAAAAGCAAGGTAGTTACTTCCTAGATACAATGGGGGTACAGGTATTGGGTAAATACAGCCATTCCAAATGGGAGAAATTAGCCAAAACATAGGGGTTACAGGCCCCATGTAAGTCCAAAATCCAGCAGGGCAATCAAATTTTAAAGCTCAAAAATAACCTCCTTTGACTCCTGTGGCACTTTGTCACGCTGATGCAAAAGGTGGGTTCCCATGGTTTTGGGCAGCTCCACCCCTGTGGCTTTGCAGAGTACAGGCTCCCTCCTGGCTGATTTCATGGGCTGGTGTTGAGTGTCTGCAGCTTTGCCAGGTGCATCGTGCCAGCTGTATGAGGATCTACCACTCTGGGGTCTAGAGGACAGTGGCCCTCTTCTTACAACTCCACTAGGCAATTCCCCAGCAGACACTCCGTGTGGGGGCTCTGACCCCATGTTTCCCTTCCGCACTGCCCTAGCAGAGGTTCTCCATGAGGGCCCCACCCCTGCAGCAAACTTTTGCCTGCACATCCAGAAGTTTCCATACATCTTCTGAAATCTAGGCAGAGATTCCCAAACCTCAATTCTTGACTTCTGTGTACTTGCAGGCTGAACACCACATGGAAGCTGCGAAAACTTGGGGCTTCCACCCTCTGAAGTCAAAGCCCATGCTGTACATTGGCCCCTTTCAGCCACAGCCGGAGCAGTCAGAACACAGGGCACCAAGTCCCTAGTCTGCACACAGCATGGGGACCCTGGGCCCGGCCCAAGAAACCACTTTTTCCTCCTGGGCCTCCGGATCTGTGATGGAAAAGGCTGCCAGGAAAGCCTCTGACATGGCCTGGTGACATTTTCCCATGATCATGGGATTAACATTAGGTTCCTTATGCAAATTCTGCCAAATTAACATTAGGCTTCTTATGCAAATTAACATTAGGCTACTTATGCAAATTTCTGCAGATGGCTTAAATTTCTCCCCAGTAAATGGGTTTTTCATTTCTATCGCATAGTCAGGCTGCAAATTTTCCAAACTTTTATGCTCTGCTTCCCTTATAAAACTGAATGCCTCTAACAGCACCCAAGTCACGTCATGAATGCTTTGCTGCTTAGAAATTTCTTCCACCAGATACCCTAAACCATCTTTCTCAAGTTCAAAGTTCCACAGATCTCTAGGGCAAAGGCAAAATGCCACCAGTCTCTGCTAAAACATAACAAGAAGCTGGGCATGGTGCCTCACGCCTGTAATCCCAGCACTTTGGGAGGCCAAGACAGGCAGATCACGAGGTCAGCAGATCAGACTCTTCTGGCCAACATGGTGAAGCCGTGTCTCTACTAAAAATATGAAAATCAGCTGAGCGTGGTGGTATGCACCTGTAGTCCCAGCTACTCAGGAGGCTGAGACAGGAGAATTGCTTAAACCCAAGAGGCAGAGGTTGCAGTGAGCCAAGATCACGCCACTGCATCCAGCCTGGTGATAGAGCAAGACTGCATCTCAAAATAAATAAATAACAAGAGTCACCTTTACTCCAGTTCCCAAAAAGTTCCTTATCTCCATCTGAGACCACCTCATCCTGGACCTTATTGTCCCTATCATTATCAGCATTTTGGGCAAAGCCATTCGACAAGTCCCTAGGAAGTTCCAAACATTCCCACATTTTCCTGTCTTCTTCTGAGCCCTCTAAACTGTTCCAACTTCTGCCTGTTACCCAGTTCCAAAGTTGCTTCCACATTTTTTTGGGTACCTTTTCAGCAACACCCAACTCCTGGTACCAATTTACTGTATTAGTCCGTTTTCACACTGCTGATAAAGACATACTCAAAACTGGGAACAAAAAGAGATTTAACTGGACTTACAGCTCCACATGACTGGGGAGGCCTCAGAATCATGGTGGGAGGTAAAAGGCACTTCTTACATGGCACCAGCAGGAGAAAGATGAGGACATGGCACCAGCAAGAGAAAGATGAGGAAGAAGCAAAAACAGAAACCCCTGATAAACCCATCAGATCTCAGGAGACTTATACACTATCACAAGAATAGCAAGGGAAAGATCAGCTCCCATGATTCAATTACCTCCCCCTGGGTTCCTCCCACAACACATGGGAATTCTGGGAGATACATTCAAGTTGAGATTTGGGTAGGGACACAGCCAAATCATCAATCATGTTGCTCAGGCTGGTCTTGAATTCATCAGCTCAAGTGACCCACCTGCCTCAGCCTCCCAAAGTGTTGAGATTACAGGGGTAAGCCACCATGCCTGGCTCCCTCCCTCCTCCCTTCCTTCCTTCCTTCCTTCCTTCCTTCCTTCCTTCCTCCCTCCCTCCCTCCCTCCCTCCCTCCTTCCTTCCTTTCTTCCTTCCTTCCTCATTCATTTAGTCATTTGAGACAGAGTCTCACTCTGTTGCCCAGGCTGGAATGCAATGGTGCGGTCTTGGCTCACTGCAACCTCCGCCTCCTGAGTTCAAGTAATTCTCCTGCCTCAGCCTCCCGAGTAGATGGGATTACAGGCACCTGCCATCACGTCCAGCTAATTTTTGTATTTTTAGTAGAGATGGGGTTTCACCATGTTGGCCAGGCTGGTCTCAAACTCCTGATCTCATGATCCACCCCCCACCCCCTTAATCTCTCAAAGTGCTGAGATTATAGGCATGAGCCACTGCACCAGGTCTGTTTCTTCATTTATAAAATGACAATGATAGTGCTCACTTCAGCAGCACATACACTAAAATTAAAATGACACAGAGATTGGCATGGCCCCTGCGCAAGGATGACACACAAATTTGTGAAGCATTTCATATTTAAGAATAATAGTAACAATGATAATGAAAGCTGCCTCCCAGACTTCTTAGAACAATTAAGGCCAGACATGGTAGCTCATGTCTGTAATCCCAGCACTTTTGGAGGCCGAGGTGAACAGATCACCTGAGTTCAGGAGTTTGAGACCAGCCTAGCCAACATGGTGAAACCCTGTCTCTACTAAAAATACAAAAATTAGTCCAGGCGCAGTCGCTCATACCTTTAATCCCAACACTTTTGGAGGCCAAGGCGGGTATATCACTTGAGGTCAGGAGTTCAAGACCAGCCTGGCCAACATAATAAAACCCCACCTCTACTAAAAATATAAAAATTAACCAGGCATGGTGGTGCGTGCCTGTAGTCCCAGCTACTTGGGAAGCTGAGGCAGGAGAATCATTTGAACCTGGGGGGTAGAGGTTGCAGTGAGCTGAGATCACACCACTGCACTCCAGCCTGAATGACAAATCGAGACTTTATCTCAAAAAGAAAAAAAGTTACTCAGACATAAGGGTGCATGCCTGTAGTCCCAGCTACTCTGGAGGTTAAGGAGGGAGAATCACTTGAACCACTTGAGAATCACTTGAGGAGGGAGGCCACAGTGAGCCGAGATCGTACCACTGTACCCCAGCCTGGGCAACAGAGCGAAACTCCATCTCAGGAAGAAAAAAACAAAAGGATTAACTGAGATAATTGGGTAAAGAATGCACTTAGCATTTAGCTTGAGGTCTAGCAAGTGCCCGGTAAATATTACCCATAATCATCATCGTCATCATCATCATCCCCCTGACTGCTGTGGCTATGCATGGTTTAAGATACCCATGTGGATCCTGGTCCCTGGTCTTCCACACCATAATTTCTGGAACCCTCACAGCTGACTATACCGTCATCCCCACTTCCTAGACGAGTAAAGTGAGGCTTAGAGAGTCTGGGACTTTTCAGACTGAAAAATCCCTCCCAAGCCCCTGCTCCTCTTAGAACTGAGGCTGCATCTCCCCATCAGACCAGGTGTTTTGTCTCCCCACCTTAGCCAGGGCTCTTTTTTAGGCCTCCAGCTAAGCTCAGAGGAGCAACAGGGGTGAGGTCCAACCTCCCTGCCTCCTGTACGGCACAAGGAGAGGTTCAGGCTATGGACAAAGGTCAGCACAGGCCTGCTATGCCTTAGCTGCCCCAATTAATGCAGGAAGGCCTCGTGACTGCCCCTATCCACCTCCAAGATGGCTCCAGCTTCTCACCTGAATAAGCTAAGCCTTTGAAATGAGGCTGCAGCATTGGAGATGATGGCTAGTAGGGGGAGTCAGCAGCTCCCTGGTCCCCAAGTCCCCCTCTAGGCACTCCTATCAGTGTTGGCTGGTCAGTATTGGCCACCACAGTCCTGGCGGATGGCTCTGGGTGCCCATGCCACGACAGAAAGAGCATGAAATCTTCCAGTGCACCAGTGAGCCAGGGCAAATAGGGGCCAACTCCTTCATGCAAGCAGGCTCTATATGCCCACCTGCTAGCAGGAAATAATAGCATCAGATGGCAACCACCAGGACACACACACACACACACACACAAACGCTGCGCCCGGCCAGGGGATAGAGTCTCTACAGAGAAATTCAAGTTAAAATTAGGTCTTTGACTGGGCATGGTGGCTCATGCCTATAATCTCAGCACTTTGGGAGCCCAAGGTGGGCAGATCACCTGAGGTCAGGAGATCGAGACCAGCCTGACCAACATGGAGAAACCCCATCTCTACTAAAACTACAAGATTAACTGAGTGTGGTGGTACATGTCTGTAATCCCAGCTACCCGGGAGGCTGAGGGAGGAGAATCGCTTGAACCCAGGATGTGGAGGTTGCAGTGAGCCAATATTGAGTCACTGCACTCCAGCCTGGACAACAAGAGCAAAACTCCATTTCAAAAAAAAAAAAATGAGGTATTTGGTGTGGGCCCTAATCAATATGACTGGTGTCCTTATAAGCAGGGGTAGTTTGGACACAGATACGCACAGAGGGAAGACAAGGTGAAGAGATGCAGGGAGAATGTGGCCATCCACAAACCAAGGGAAGAGGCCTCAACAGATTCTTCCCTCAGAACCCTCAGAAGGGTGCTACCAAGACCTTGATTTTGTACATCTGGTTTCCAGAACTGTAAGCCACCCAGTCTGTGCTATTTTGTTATGGGAGCGTTGGCAAACCAATTCGGGTAATGACTGTTTCTCGTAGCCTGAGTTACCAAAGGCCTAAGCAGAAATTATAAGAGTACTTGCCTCATAAGTTGATATGAGGCTCAGATAAGATGGTACCAGTAGCACAGAGTTAGGCACATAGCTCGTACTCAATAAATGGTGGTGGCATTTACTATTATGGTTATTATTCACCATAGGTTACTCATTTCTATATACACTTATACAATTATTCAGTATATTCCACACAATACTGTATTGTACACCTCTGAAGTACCAAGCATTTGGTACTTTGAGGTTGAACAAACCTCTCTTCTCTTGGGGCACTTGACATTGAACAAAGATACCCCTATCTTCATGGGAGACACAGTTTACATACACGCAAATTCACTGATGGAAGAGCAAGTGGCTGTGGGTTTGCCCATGTGTGTGCATTTGTTACTGTGTGTGTGTACATGGTGTTAATGTATGCATGGGTGCATCAGGGTGCCCATGTGCAAGTTAGTATATGTGCATCTGAGTGTCCAAAGGTGGACCTGTGCATGCATAAGCTTATACATGTATTGTACATGTGGTGGTATAGCATGTGTGCATGTGTTAGCATGTACATAAATGTGCATATGGGGGCATGAGAACATATGGGCTAGTATGAATCTGGGTCAGTGTGGCTGAGCATGGACAGATGTACAAGCACATGTGAAAAGAGTAGGATCCAAAGCTGATGCCCTCTGCTGCCTACAGCCCAAGAAGGAGATCTAGGAGGTCATCTCAGTCTAGGCACCTGGCAGCCTCAAGTAGACAGGCACTCCTTCCCCAAGTCAAGTTAGAATGCTCCCATCAAGGCATCTGCCCCAGGATCCTCCCCAGTGCTAGCCCTGGTTTTCAGGAAGTCCTTCTTGCATTCTGAACCAGCAGTTTCAAAGATCCTGAATGAAACAGACATCAGCCCCAGATTCCAGGTGCACATTGGTACTAGGTATTCACTCAGCTCCCCTCAACCTGTCTTTCCAAAGAGGGAAGTGAGATTCCACATTCCAAAGGCTGCTCCCATTTGGGTGTCCTATTCTTGCATCCCCACATGCTCAACATCAACACTCCCCGTCCTCCACCATCCAGGGTTCAGGGGCCTAATTTACCCAGGACCCTTTACCACCATCACAGAACCTGATGCTTCAGAGAGAAGTGAAGCTGGACATGGGTGTAGGAGAGGCAAGCCCTCAAGCTAGACCAGTGCCCAGTGGGCATCTGTAGCTCCAAGATGGAGCTGTGAGGGGGCACCCAAGGTTGAAAGAGACCTAAGGCATTAGAGCTTGGGGTAGGGAGTGGAGAGCCACAGTTGAGACCACACCCAGGGGACTGACCCTTAATCCAATCCCCTGCCTACAACCTGGTTGACCCCTAAAGGACGAGATTTGCTAGACCCCGTGACCTCCGATTTCTGTGGTACTTCCAGCATGCCTTCCAGCATGCAGTCAATTAGAGGCAGAGCCAGGATTTAAGGTTGATCCTCCTGAGTCCAGAGCCCACACTCTCAACCACCAAGTTCCTACCTTACTGAGTGATCCCCTCGCTCAATCTCCCTTTGTTCGGTGACTTGCTAGACCCCGTGACCTCCGATTTCTGTGGTACTTCCAGCATGCTGCTCAGTGAGGGCAGGGGCGCAGGGGCCTTCCCCCAGGTCTCATGAGAGGTGCAGATTACAGGACCACTCCAGTCCCACTAAATCAGACTCTCCACACTGGCCCACCCCCTCCTCCTCACATCTGCATGCTCACAAGGACAAGTGAGTGGTCTGCTGTGCACCAGGATTTGAGAATTCCTGGGGTGGTGGGATCCCTTGGCCAGAAAGAAGCTAGGAAAAGGTGGAATACACCCTCTCCCCCAAGCCCTGCTGAGGAAACTTCAGGTCAGAAGGCTGAGCATGCCCTGAGGTCTGGGTACCACCCCTTCCTCACCAAATGGGCAACATTACCTGGAGATGATCCTTGAATTCCAAAGGTGTTGCCAATTATGGGGGTGGGGAGAAGGAAATGAGTTCTGCCCAATCACCTCCCTACTATCCCTGAGCCAGCGGGCCACAGGAGTCTGAACAGATCCTCCCCTTCGATTCCCCCAGCCCTGCCCCCAAACTTGAGTAGGGTGGAAGCAACCAGCACAGTTTAGGGGAGTGGGCCATGTCAAGCTAGAGCAACAGGAAGGTGGGAGCCCCTCGCAGACAAAGGCTGACCCCAGCCAGCCCATCCCCACCCCCTGCGGCAGGCAGCTTGGCAGGGCTGAGAGCCAGCTCCTCGCTCCAAACCGAGTTCCCGCCGAGCGTGCTTAATGCAGCGGCGGTGACATTTCTGCCTTCAGAGGCAAAAACAGGAACCCGGCCATTTTGATGAAGAGCGCCCAGAGCGAGCGCTGGCGGGAGACAAGGAGGGTCAGGTTCTGACTCCTGCACCCCGCTGCCCTAACCCGCTCACCCCTGCCCAGGCCCAGGGATCAAGTCAGAGAGGGGGTAACGAAATCAGGGTCACCAGACTGACAGGGAAGCTGACAAGAAGAACCCCCACCCTATTGCATAAGCGGGGAAACTGAGGCCATAGCGCTGACACTAGCCAGATGCTGGGAAGGTAAACGGAATAATTAAGAAAGCCCCAGGAGGATGCCTTGAGAAATGTCGGGTAGGAGCGCTCATCTGAGGAGCTAGAGGGCTGACTCCAGCCCACCCCAACAGCCCATCCCAAAGAAGTCTGCACACCTGGAACCCCCCACGCCCCGGCGCGCCCTCAGGAGGGCACTCCCTGCGCCTCTAACCCTCCAAGCAGCGAGAGGGTTAAGCTTCCTCGCAGTACTTGCCGCAGTAAGTGGAAAGGAAAGAAGTGTCAACTCTGTTCTCACCACAGCGGGGCTGTCGGATGGCACCTCCCCCCCGCCCAGTGCACCCCGCCCGGCCTGTTCCCCCGCCCTCCCCTCGGAGCGCGCGCGCACACACCTCCCACCGCTTTGCCCAAATTATTTTCGATCCCGGGAGACTCCGGATGCCAGACGCGCTCGGCGGCGGCGGCGGCGGCGGCCGCCGCGCCTGATTCATTGCGCCAAAGCTGCAGATGCGACCTCCCGCCTGCGCCCGGTGCCCCGGCCCGCGCTGGACTCCGCGAATGCCGGGAGAGATGGGGGGCAATTTGTAGGCGCTTGCCCCCAACACAAGAGGCGGGTCCTGGCCCCCCGGGGCTCGATCCCCCTGTCTCCAGCTCCCTGGGCTGCGCTAATTAGCTTCCTCAGGGGGCGCCACGCGGCATGAGGGGCGGCAATTTCCCGGCTGGGCTGCGGGGGAAGAGCTCCCGCCGCCTGGGAAGGTGAAATGGGAAACTCGATTCAAAGAGAGCTTTCCTCCCCCCTCCCGCCAAGCGCCGTAGAAAACGGGTTTGAAATTCCTCCTCCTTTTTTTTTTTTTATTTATAGTGCACGGTCTCCATGGCAACCGCGGAGGAGGTCACGGTAGCTGGGCCCCCGCGCGTCACCCCGCGCCTCACCGGCTGCAGGCGCCGGGATTGCGGCCTCCCAGGCGCCGCGGCCCGCGTGGACTCAGCTCGGAGTTCTCCGCCCCCGCTCCGCCCTGCTCGCTGCTCAGGCCCCCGCCATATGACTGCCGGGTCCCAACCGCGAATGGCGCACCTGGGCACGAGTGCGTTAGGCTATACCTCTGTCGGGGTCTGACACGCGGGACTGCACCACGAAACACGTGCCCAACCCCCAAGACGAGAACATGTGCGGCAAGACGCCGTCAAGAGGCTTGCTGCATTCGTGGATGTCCTGGGTAATCGACCTATATTGGCACACAACTGCCGAGCTCTTGCTAAGATGTGACCGTCCGAGGCTAACAGCGCTGGCTTTGGAGTCAGAGCCCCGCCTCGATAACTTACTAGCCATGTGACTTCGGCCAAGTCACCACCTCTCTGCGCCTCAGCTTCCTCATCAGCAAAATGGAACTGTTGTGAGGCTTGACACAAAATACGTTCAACTCTTATCATGGTGTTTGGCACGTGGTTCTGAAAATCTGTGGTTGCAGTTATTTCTTCCAGGCTGTGAAAGCCGAGGCCCTAAAGACTTTGATGAGGGGGCGCGCGCTTAGCCCAGAGGCTAGGAATTCCACCTCCGGAACTCCCCAGCACCTCGGCCTAGGCGCACAGGCGGCTAGTGGGAGGCGCGTACCGGCTGCTTAGGGCCTGGGCCCGCGTGGGGCGCGGCGAGCGGCGTTGTAGTCTCCACAGCTCGCCACGTCCGCACCAGGAACCCTGGAAACGGGGCTCCCAAAGGCTCCCCGGCTACCATCCCCCCCGCCCGTCCCAGCACCATTAGCAACAGGCCTACCCGCCCGCCCTCCCAGGCTGAGGCCGCACCTGACCCACCGGATGGCGGCTTCGTGGCCAAGCCGTGCCCCCCGCCGTGCACACTTCCTCCCGGACCCCCAGCGCCCTGTCGAGTGCACAGAGGGAGGGGATCGGGCCGCCCCTACCCCGCCAGCTTCCCACAGCCAGAGCTGCCCGGAGCCGGGGAGGCAGGAAGTCTCAGAGCCGGGGCGTGGAGGCGGGGTGGGGGCAGGAAGTTGGGGGTGACTCTCCCAGAGACCCCAGACGGGGCCCCGGCGTGGGAGCGGGATGGGCGGGCACGTAGGGATTAAGGGCGCTCCCCTCCTCTGTAGCCTTAGGCCACGTGACCCCGGCTGGAACACCCTGCAGGGTGAGGGCGAAGGCCGCTACCTCTGGCGACCCCCAGCAGAGCGCACAGGGAGGGAGGGGCCGCCTTTGTCTACTTTGCCGCAGAGGCAGCCCCCCCACAACCCCTCCCCCCAGCGCCCCGCCGGGCCCTGCACAGCCCGGGTTTTCCATCCGGCCCGGCTCGGCTCGGCAGCTGTCAGGGGACCGAGCTGACCTTCGCGAGCAGGGAGTTTCAATTAGCCGCAGATCAGATAAGCGGGCGGGCCCGTCTCTCCGGGCACCGCGGGGGCGCAGCCCCGCCCCCGCCACGCCGCGCCAAACGCGCTCCAGATGGGAACAAAGATGAGGACGCAGCTCCACCTGCCTCCCCGGGGAGGGGAAGAGGAGGCCCTGCGCGCCCACCAGGGGAAGGGCTCGCGCGCCCTGCCCTGCCTTGCCCTGCCAGTCTGGGATTCCATAGGCAGGGGTCTGGCCAAGATGATCTTTGCGGCTCTGCTTGCCTCCTGCACTGAGGAGAGGTGCCTGCTGCACTGACCTCATCCCCAAGCGGGCGCCGTGCCCTCCCTCTCCCGGAGGGAGCATTTTGCCATCTCTGATCTCATCCAGAGCCTCCCTGGGAGGCTGAGAGGAGCCAGAGCCCAATTAAAAAAAGGAAACTGAGGCTGGGACTTTTTGATCCAGGTCACACCAACTACCTACTGTTCAGATGTGTATTGAGTGCCTACTACATGCAAGGCACTATTTAGACCATGGAACACCAGAGCACAGTCTTGTCCCCAGCCTCTAGAACTTTCATTGTAGTTACGTTGAAGTAAACAAATAGTTGACCAAGATCACTTCAGAGAGCGTGAGGAGCCATGAGGACATTAAAATAGGTCATGTGAGACTGACTTCAGGGAGGGGTCCATATGAGCTATTGTCGTCAGCGGAGGCCTCTGAGGAGGAGACATCTGAGCTGGGGCCTGAAAGACCAGGAAGAGCCAGCCAAGCAAAGGAGAGGGGGCAGAGCTTGCCAGGCAGAGGGCACAGCCGGCACCGAGTCTCCAAGGCTAAAGAACTCACCTATAGAAGGTGGGGGGAAGGCCTTTGTAAGCCCAAAGGGAATGCCTATGGGGCTGGGCTTTATAGGCCCCCTGAGGGGTCAGGGTTTATGCAAAGTGCCATCCACGGCAGCCTTCGGTGGGTTTTAAGCTGGGAGGGCTGACTTAAATATTTTAAAGATCCCTCTCACTACCCTGTAGATCAGTGGAAGGCAAAGGATCAAGCAGGGAGACCTGGGAGGAGGGGCTGGGGTCTGGGATAGCCAAGGGAAGATTGTGGTGGAGAGGTTGCTGGCTTAGTGAGATGTTTTAACAGATGAACTGGATGTGTGGGTGAGGTAGAGCAATAGACGCGTGCTGAAACAGGCAGCATTTGAACCCAGGTCAGTCTTTGCGAGCCTTGGAGGCCCAGGTTAAGGGCAAAGCTATGGAGCAAGAAGCCAGGGTTGAAATGCTGGTACTGATATTTACTAGCTGAATGACCTTGGGTAAACATCTAGATGAATTTCCTCAAGCATTTGAAAAGAAAACGATGGGATGATAATCCAGATAGTCATTGTGAGGTTTGAGGATGATGTAAGGTGGAAGTGTCTAGCATAGAGCCTGGGGAGGAGTAAGTGCTCCATAAATGTCAGTTGTTATTGTGGGGGTTGTTGCTACTCCACCCACCCCCAAGACACCTGACTCTTAGTACGAGAACGGTCCTCAACACACAGCATGGCCTTTCCACCCTACCTCCAGCTTTGTTTTCATTTGCTGAGGGTAGAAGTTCCTCCTCCCATCAACCACCATTCCCCCACACACCTTTGTTTGGAGGGGGTGGAGGTCAATGGGAAGAGACCCACCCAGTCCTTGTTCACTAAACCGTCTGTTACAATCTTCCTCATCTCAGGACTCTTAACTCCTCACCTCTGGTTACTCTAAGAGTTGCTCAAAGGTCTCAAGATGAGCCCTCCCCGACTGCCTGCCTGAAGAGTTGAGACCATTCATTTATCACTCATTCAATCAGTTGAGTGACCCTCCAGGGCCCAGGGTGGTGGTGAAGACAGAGAAAACCAAATGCAGTCCCTGCCCTCGGGCAGAGGCCTGGACTCTTTCATGAATTGCAGTTAGTTATGGCATTTTAGGCTCTGGGAGCTGAAGGAGCTGAGCAGGGCAGGTAGAAGGGTAGGGGTGGAGGCCAAAATTACAACTCCCATTTATGGAATCTTTACCCAGGGCCAGGCATTTTGCTCTGGTCCATGCATGTCACACATACATGTCATCAAGTCCTTACACCCCATAGATTGGTACTATCACTCTTCTTAATTTATGAGTAAATAAACAGAAACTTCCAGAGGTGATGTGCTTTGCCCAAGATCTATCATTAAGTGGTAGGGCTGGGAATCAAACCCACGCCTGGCTGAAGCCAGAACAGGAGAATTTAGCCATTCTGCTATCTGGTCTCATATGTCATTTAATGTACAAATGCCTCTCAAAGGCCTTCGGCCAACATCCTGTGGATCTGCCCCTTCTGCCCTTGACTTGCCCGTGTGCCTGGATCTTCAAGGACAGAAGCTGAAGCAAGCCCAGCCAGGTGCTAGGTACACAAGTAGGTACTGCTTGAATGTGGCAACCTCTTGACAAAGCAGTGATGATACCTGCCCTCACCTCCCCACCTTCCCTTGGGTTCTGGCCCCCCCCCCCCGCCCCGCTTCAGCCCATTTCAGAGCACCTCAGAGCCATTGACTAGAAAAAAGAAAAGTTCTGCTTTGCATAATATTTGCATCTACTTTGCATGCTGTTCACATAACATCAAAACGTACAGAGGCTTGGCCCTGGCACCCTATTCCCCTTCTTGGCCTCCTAAGCCCACCCACCCGCTAACCCAGAGCAAAGGGTGGAGTTCTTTGGGGACCCATTTAGGCTCCACCTAAGTTTGTCTACTTCCAGTATGCTGGTGAGGGAGATGGGAAGACTCCTGTCAGCCGTCCTCTCTACCCCTCCCTCCCCTCCATCCCTTCCTGGGAGAAGTGTTGTGGGTCAGGGCAGTGAACTAGGCAGCACACACCACATGCACACACACACAGCAGCGCAGCAGGAACTATACAGGATCTGGGAGCCTGCTTGGGAGCCTGAGGTTGCAGACAAGGGAAAGGAGGTGTTGCTGCTGTAGTTGCTGCTGCTGAAGGCTGGCTCAGCTGCACTAGCGGGATCCTCACATCCCAGCTTCTCCTCACACAGGGCCAGGCTGACATCTCAGGAGCTCACCCCTACACACCCTTCTGATCAGGCTGCTTGGTTTGGAGGGGAGGAGAGGGGAGGGACAGGAAGAAATGGAGGTGCCAGTAATGGATGGTAGCAAGGATTAGAAAGGAAACTGTGGTTCTGAAATCTTGCGGGGAGAATGGGGAGAGTATGGAGACAGTCCGGCCTCAGCCTGAAGCTTTAATCAGGTCAGGGCCCCCGTAAGAGACCCTGATATGGAAATACAACAGGAGGGAGCTCCTGTGATTGGCTGATGAGGTGTGACCCATGTGAGTTAACAGAGGCCAGTAACCTGCCTTGATTGGATCCAGCCATCATTGTTCCCACGCCATGAGTATCTTGGGGTCTTACTGGCCATGAGGTGTCTGCAGTTGAGGACTGTGGTTAGCAGCAGCATCTTGCACCCCACACATCCCCTGTCCCTATGTCAGGTGGAGATTTCAGGCTTGGAGGCACCCAGTGGGTACCTGAGTAAGAACCAGAGACCCAGGAACTCAGAATGCTGGGTTCACCTGGGGTCCATAGATAAGGGGAAGCAACAGGATACTTACTGAGTGGCTTTGTGCCAGCCATGTAATGGGTGTTGAGGGTGGCACAGGGTGCTCACAGCCTGGCAGGGATCCTCAGACCTGAAGACAACTGCTACACAAACACTAACCTGAGAGCCCTTCCTGGAGGAGGCAGCACAGGTACTGGGCTTCAGTGGATGTGTTAGAGGGCCAGCACAGTGGCTCACATTTGCAATCCCTGCACTTTGGGAGGCCAAGGTGGGATGATCACTTGAAGCCATGAGTTCAAGACCAGCCTGGGAAACACAGTGAGACCCAAGGCCTGAGACCCTGTTTCTACAAAGAATATTTTAAAACACACACACACAGGCCAGGTGCAGTGGCTCACACCTGTAATCCCAGCACTTTGAGAGGTAGAGACAGGAGGATCATTGTAGCCCAAAGAGTTCAAGACCAACCTGGACAACATGGCTAAACTTCATCTCTACAGAAAACACAAAAATTAGGTGGGTGTGGTGGCATGCACCTACAGTCCCAGCTACTTGGGAGGCTGAAGTGAGAGGATGGATTGAGCCTGGGGGATCAAGGTTGCAGTAAACCCTGATTATGCCACTGTACTCCAGCCTGGGTGATAGAGTGAGACCCTGTCTCATAAATAAATAAATAAATACACACAAAGGATGGGTGGAAAAAGTGACAAGATGTGACTGAAGGCACATTGGGCAGGGACTTCTCCAGGGTGTCAGAGACCACGGCGGTAGAGGAGAAGGGAAAGGAAGCAAGGCCGGGTTGTGCCAGGCTTTGAATGCCAGAGCCAGGAGGCAGGAGTTTGACAGGCAGGAGGGGGCATGAAAGGTAGATGCAGACTGGAGAGGGAGGTGGAGATTCCCCCTACCTGCCCCTACACTCAAATCCTTACCCCTGCCCTGGCAGGCAAAGTGCCAGGCCTGCATGGAGGTCCCCAGCACACTATCCGCTCCATCTACCACCTACGCACAGCATGCTGGGTCCTGTCCCCAGGCCCTGGAGCGGTTCCTCTGCTGCCCTCAGCTGAGCCCCCAGAGGAAGCTTCTACTCTGGAGTGGACTCTCCAGGGCCCTGGCTCGTCTCCTTGTGCACGTCCCCCTCACCAGCCTGGCCTCAGCTGAATGGCCTTGCTGGCAGAGACCCTCACAATCATTCCCACAGCCCTTACACTTCTAGGGTCATACAGTCTCAGGCTTCCTTCCAGTTACTATAACTTACAGTCACATAATCTCCCTAAGCTTCAGTTTCCTCACCTCAAAATGGACATAATACCAAGTTTCTAAGATTCTTGTGAGAATTAAGTTGAATGAAGTACCTAATAGAATACCTGAGTTTCACCGGGCACGGTGGCTCAAGCCTGCAATCCCAGCACTTTGGGAGGCCAAGGCAGGCAAATCACCTGAAGTTGGGAGTTCGAGAACAGCCTGACCAACATGGAGAAACCCGTCTCTACTAAAAATACAAAATTTGCCGGGTGTGGTGGTGCATGCCTATAATCCCAGCTACTTAGGAGGCTCAGGCAGGAGAACTGCTTGAACCCGGGAGGCGGAGGTGCAGTGAGCCAAGATCGTGCCATTACACTACAGCCTGGGAAACAAGAGCAAAACTCCAACTCAAAAAAAAAACAACAACAAAAAAAACAAAAGGCAAGGCACAGTGGCTCATACCTGTAATCCCAGCACTTTGGGAGGCCAAGGCAGGCAGATCACAAGGTCGAGAGATCAAGATCATCCTGGCCAACATGGTGAAACCCCATCTCTACTAAAATTACAAAATTTAGTTGGGTGTGGTAGCATGCACCTGTAGTCCAAGCTACTTGGGAAGCTGAGACAGGGGACTCACTTGAGCCCAGGAGGCAGAGGTTGCAGTGAGTCAAGATCAAACCACTGCAATCCAGCCTGGTGACAGAGTGAGACTCAATCTCAAAAAAAAAAGAAAGAGAACCATCAGAGGTTTTCAACAGGTGTGCTTGATTTACACAGTAATTGCTCATTAAAGCCTTGCTGTTATCATTATTGATGATAATATGAAGCCCAGAGAGGAACAGCAATGCCCAAGGTCACAAAGTTCCTATCCCACAGTCTCTTCCTCCTTTCCACTTCCCCTAAGGAGCCATGTGGATCAGCCCCAAGCTGGTGTGTAGGAGGTGAGGGTGGCTTCCCCTCTCATTCCCTCTCCTTCCCTCCGGCCATTTCCCATGCTCCTGGTGCCCGCGCCCCAATTAGCTGGCAAGGCTGATGGCCTCAGCCTCGAATGACAGATACCTCCTGTCACCCCCTGACGGGCAGGCAAGGAGATTAACTCAGAGCAGCCAGGGAGGAAGGGACAACAAGGAGGGGCGGAAGGGGGAGGGGACGACCAGACTTCCCCCAACCAAGGTCCCCTAGCGCCTTGAAGGAAGTATGTGAGGGTAGAGGGGTTCCCCCCCCCGACCCCCCAAGAGCCCAGTGCTGGCAGCCTGGGGAGAACCACCTCAGCCTCCTGATTGGGTGCTCCGGGCTGTGGCCACTGCTCCAACTTCCATCCTTACCTCCTCTGAGGGCAGAGAGTATGTCTGTGAGTGCTTCACAATGGCACCCTCAGCTCTGGGCCCAGGCTGCGTGGACCGACAGGAAACTCAGTAAAGGAGACTGGTCCAAAGTCTCTCCAATGGGCTAGAATTTGAGCTGAGACTACCTGATTACAAAGCCAAGCTTCTAACCACTCTGTAGGAGGGGACTCAGCTCATGCCATTCAAAAATTTGCAATCCACTTTGGGGCTGTGATACAAGCCCCCAAAAGGGAGAGTGACACAGCAGTTATAGGCATAGATACTGAGCACCAGGCTGGGGGTCAGAATTCCACATAACTATCCAGGAGGGCGGAGCCAAAAGAGGAGGGTGCCACATGGAAGCCAGCCCCCTGGAGCAGAGTGGCTGGGCCCAGAAACACAGGCATGGCTGGTCAAGAGAAGGCAGGAGGAAGGCTCTCTGATTTCAGGCACAATCACATGAGCAAGACATTGGGCAGTAGGGTTCAAGGGATCATCAGGTTGGCCTGGGTCCTTTGCTCCCCCCCATCCCAAGACCCATGACCACATCCGCTAGGAGAATTGCGTGGACAAAGTCTTGAAGGCAGAAATGGGCAAGACATACATTTATCTGGTCAGACCTTTAGCCCGCAAGTGACAAAAAGCCAGTACACACTGGTTTAGGCAAAATTGAAATCTACCGGCTCATTCTAAGGCTCAAGTAGAAGAGTGTTTGGCTTCAAGTTTAAGGGGCTCAGTATCTCTTTGCTGGCTTCATTCATGGGTAGCTCCCCTCAAAATGTGGGTGGCCCCAAATTCCCACATTACCAGATCAGAGAACCCCTACTTCTTCCCAGTAATTCTAATCAAAGCCTTGGGATTCAGCCTGATTGGTCAGACCCAAGTCACATGTCCATATCTGAATCAATCACTGTGGTCAGGGAGGATGGGTTGGCCGCTTGGCCTGGTTCCTCAGCACCAGTGGTAGGTGGAGTTCCTCTGAGTTCCAAAGGGAGCTCAAGGCAGCCCTTTCTGGACCTCAGTTTCTCTGGAACTTCTCCTCTGGAGCCCTCAGGCTGGGGACAGAGGCGAAAGGTAGTCCTTCCAGAGGAGGCTGGCAACCAGGGGTCATCAGCACTAGGGTGCCCTAGCCCCAGGACTGGATTCTGGGCCCTGAAGTCCCCTCCATGGGCGGCCTGAAGAGCCCCACTTTCTCCCCAGTGCTAAGAGTTCCACCAGTGTAAATGATAACCAGCAGCCCAGCTCTGGCTAGGTGAGAGGGCCTCCAGAAAGGATCCTGATCTAGGGCAGGAGAGGTGTTGAGAGTTTTCCCTGCCGGGCTGGCTCTGATGCCTTCGATGTCGCCATGGGCCTATCTCATCTCTCCGCCCATCCTTCACTCTTTGCTCAGCTGTGAGCTTCCTCCTAGAGTTTGTTTCATAGTCAGAGTCTTTACTTGCCTTTTACAAAGTTACCAGCTATGGCTAAAGTCCAAGAAGGGCAGTCTTGCAATAGGAAAAACCATGGCCAAGTGCCAGGAAGGACTGCCACAGGGTTAGCCTTCCACCCTATAGCCAAGCATGAATGGGTATGGCTGTCAGTCTTATCAAGCAGGAGGGTAGTCAGCAGCCAGGCTGGCCCCCATGTTAGGGTGAGAGCTGCAACATCCCAACCGGGAGCTAATGACCCTGGAAGTAATGAGTTGGGTTCACCTGCCAGAAGTGGGAGGCACTAGACTTTTGACAGCCATGCTCATGTGTTTGGAGCATGGACTTGGAAGTCATACTGACAGAGACTTGTATTCTAGGTCAGCTGAGTGATGTCGAACTTGCCCCTCCAGCCTTGGTCTTCTCATCAGAAAAATGGGGATAATGCAAGGAAGGCCTGACCTCAAGGGGTAGCAAAGTTCCATCAAGATATTGCACACCAGGTATTGGCACCACTCTTGGCACAGAGATTCTTCCAAGAAGGGGCAACAATTATTACTAATGTTCTTCTAGCTCTGACTGGCCCTTAGCCTAGAACTCAAGGCAGCCCTTTCTGGACCTCAGTTTCTCCATTTGGACTTTCAGCCCTCTCACTCCCAGAGTGGGTGACTTACTTGAATGATCTCACTGAGGGGAAGACCCCTCCCACATCGGTCAGTCCATGGGGGTGTGGGGGGGGTGGTGGGAAGGCGGTGGTGCCCAACCAACATTTTCACCAGGCTGGGCAGGCAGCGCCAGGCAGGCGGGAGCTGGTCAGGTTTTTAATTGAACACGATGCAAATGAAATGTAAATACCATGCAAATAAGCTCTTGCCAGGAGGCGCTGAGCTGGTAGCAGAGGGAGCAGGGAGGGGACTGCTGAGCAGGGCTCCTCCCCGGCCCCCCCTTTTCTCTCTCCTGTGGCTGCCCACGCCCATCCCCTGGTGCTGCCCACCCAGCCAAGCCATTCCATTTGGGGAACAGCAGGCATTTCACCCCCAGTCGTCTCCCAGATACCTGTGGCTCCTGGTAGGGTGCTTGAGGAGGAGGTAGGGACCCCATAGATGGGGCCAAGCTAACACAAACACAGTTACACAGAAAGACCCACACGTAGACATAGAAGGAACAAACAGATATAGACACAGAAACGCACATTCCCTGTCAAGCCCCCTGCAACGCTGAGACCCACTCAGAGTCAGCCAGTCACACATAAATATACACAATTGTACGTTCAGTAATAAATACACACAGCGGCACAAATTGACCCAGCCACAGGGGCACATGTGTGCACACACACACACACACACACACACATACACACACAGCACACAGAGATACACACTCACATATATACACACTCACACACACACTCGCTCACTGCCTGCCCTGCCATGAGGACTGCAGACGGAGGTCCTTGTGCTGGCTGGAGGTCAGAGGGAGTGGGACTTTGGGGAGTAGGGGGACAGGCACCCTGTGTGGTCAGAGCCTGGTGGCCTGAGCAAGGCCAGGAAGGCAGTAGGGTGGGGGTGGGGATCTTCAGGGTGGCCTGGGCCCTTTGCCCACCCACATCCATATCCCAGGGCTCGTGGCCACTAGAGATCCCAGGTGTTGGTCCAACCCCTATGTCCTCAGGGTGTGCCATCCTGGGATTTGGAGCCCCCTGTGGTCCCACAGCACCCACTCCTGAGGCAGCCATTTGAGTGAGGCTGGCCCAGGGTGACAGAGCCTGGTCATAAAGGTCAGGACTCATGCCCCACCCTGCCAAGGGTAGGGGTGACGCACAGGGAAGTAGGGAAAACGCTGAGCATCTGGACCCACATCTGGGGGTGGTCCCAGCCCCCTCTCAGAGGTGACTCATGCCCTACATTTAACTCTCATTAGCGCCTCTGAGCCCAGCTGGGAGGGACAGCGGCCAACTTCTCCCAGCAGACAGGGAGCTCTGGGTGGGTCGCCCTCTCATCAGCCTCAGTTTCCCCCCCTCCCTCCCCCACCCCGGGCCTGCGTGGGAGAGAGGGGTTCCTAGTTCCCTTCGCCTTAGCAAGGGCTGGCCTCCACCCCACGGAGGGAGGGACTGGGTGTGGCTTCTTCCAGGAACCACCCTACCAGGCCCACGCCGGATGCAGCGGCCGCGGCACAGTCCCCCACCCCACCCTGGCTCAGAGGTCGGGAAGGAGGGGAGAGCCAAACGGCATAGGATCGGAGGCGGCGGGAGTGGCTGCTGCTTCTCCGTCGCCTGTCCCTATCCGGCCGCGGCCCTCCGACAGCCGCCGCGCGAAGGAAAGCCTGACCCAGGGCGGGGGTGGATGAATGGGGGCCAGGGAAGCAGAGACGTGGCCAAGGACCCATGGCGGTTCCCGGCCTCCTTCCTTCTACGCTTCCCAAGCGCGGCCCTGCTCTCACTGTGACTGCAGCTGCCCCGTGCGGCGCCCATCGCGTGCGGACACCGTGGGCACAGGCCCCAGGGAGGCCACGCCAGAGACCCCCACCCCGCCCTGGGAGGGGCCGGTTCCGCCAGCCTCTACCACTCTCCCTCCCCTTCCCTAGTCTGTGGGAAGGAGGCAGCTGGGGCGGGGGTGGCCGCGGGAGCGTCTTGCCCGTGTGATCGTGCCGAGCAGGGAATTCGGGGCCATGTGGGAAAGACATTAGTGCCGGCCGCCCTGCCAGCCAGGAATGCGCCCCCCGCTCTGCAGCCGCCGCCTGCCTGGCCCAGAAACGGTGACTCACCCGCTCCGTGTTCCCACCCCCTCATCATGCACCCTCCCCTGCCCACCACAGGCCTGGCCCCAGCTTTCCAGCCTCCCAGTTCTGCTCCTGCGGATCCTGCTACCTGCCATGCCCATCCTCCATTCTCTTAGTTTCTTAGCACACTAAACCAGCTCGCACCTCGGGGGAGTCCGAAGACACAGCCCCCTCCCCAAGGAGGCCCGTCTAACCCCCACAAGCTCTGGTTAAAATTCTCCTTTGGGACTTAGTTGCTGGGGCTGTCTTCCTCTCTCGAGAATGATCGCAGTCCCCCCTGTCTTATCAAGCCTGGAGCACAGGGCAGGTGCAGAAAAAAGGGGTTAATAAAAACCTCTTCAGCCTGAGAAGCAGAGCACTGCGTGGGAGTGCCGCTCCTAGGGCTCTTCCTCTAGGAACCAGGAATACAACAAGGCCACCTAGTTCAAAGGGTGTGTGACCCTGGACCCTTATTCACCTAGTCTGAGCCTTCCTTTTCGCAGAATGGGACAGTATTTACTCCATGTGCTAATGGGGACAGATAGCTGTAACATCCTCAGCTCAGGGCCAGGTGCTGGGAGGGACTCAGTCATGATGATGGTGGTGATATCTCTGGTAATCAAGGCTATTTAATGAACACTTACTATGTACCAGGCCCTAGGCTGGGTACTTTCTTGTTTTTTTTGTTTTTTATTGAGACGGAGTCTTACTCTGTTACCCAAGCTGAAGTGCAACGACACAATCTCAGCTCACTGCAACCTCTGCCTCCCGGATTCAAGAGATTCTCCTGCCTCAGCCTCCTGAGTAGCTGCGATTACAGTCTCATGCTATCATGCCCAGATAATTTTTGTATTTTAGTAGAGACAGGGTTTCGCCATGTTGGTGAAGCTGGTCTTGAACTCCTGACCTAAGGTGATTCTCTTGGCTGGGTACTTTCTTTCTCTCTCTCTCTCTGTCACCCAGGCTGGAGTGCAGTGGCACGATCTCTGCTCACTGCAACCTCTGCCTCCCAGGTTCAAGTGATTCTCCTGCTTCAGCCTCCTGAGTAGGTGGGATTACAGGCACATGCCACCACGTCCAACTGATTTTTGTATTTTTAGTAGAGACAGGGTTTCACCATATTGGTCAGGCTGGTCTCAAACTCCTGACCTCATGATCTGCCTGCCTCAGCCTCCCAAAGTGCTAGGATTACAGGTGTGAGCCACCTTGCCCAGCCTAGGCTTGGTACTTTCTACACATCATCTCATCTCGTCTCTGCCTCAGTCCTGTGAGGTAGGTCCTGTTACTATCTTTCCTGTACAGATAAGGAAATACCAAGATTTGGCAAGGGAAAGGCACTGACCCGGGCACCTGCAAGAGACAACAGGGCTGTGGCCCCAGCACACCCACAACTCTCCAGAGTCCATACCAGAGCACCCCCTAGGTCTGCCTCTTCCAAAGATCAAACTGGGCTTCAGTAGGCAGTCCCCTTGCTGTGCCCACCCTCATTGGAACCCTCCAACCAGCTTCCACCCAGGGCCACCTCTCATAACTTTTAATAAGAGGTAATAGCACCAAGCGGCGGGCATCAGTTTCGTTTTTAATTACCAATTTACATTTAATTTTCCCCAACAACGTGATGCAGTTTATTAATGTTTTACCTAAGAGCATCCATTCATGGACTGAAAACACAAAACTAATGGGCGTTATTTCTGTTTTGGAGGCCCCTGGTTCAGAGTAGCAGATCCTGGCTGGGGTTTTAGGCCCCAAGATCCAGCAGCCAACACAGCTCCCTACACTGCACTAATTAATGAACAAATGCCCAATCATGGTGGCTCATGCCTATAGTTCCAGCACTTTTGGGAGGCAGAGGCGGAAGAATCACTTGAGCCCAGGAGTCTGAGACCAACCTGGGCCTCATAGCAAGACCCCGTGTATATACAAAAATTAAAAAATTAGTTGGGCATGGTAGCATGTGCCTGTAGTCCCAGATACTCAGGAGGCTGAAGTGGGAGGATTGTTTTAGCCTGGGAGGTCCAGGTGCAGTGAGCATGCTACTCACACTCCAGCCTGAGTGACAGAGCCAGGCGAGACCCTGTCTCCGAAAAACAACAACAACAGCAACAACTACAAAAATATCCAGAATTCTTTTTTTTTTTTTGTTACCCAGGCTGGAGTGCAATTGCCTCCTGGGTTCAGGCAATTCTCCTGCCTCAGCCTCCTGAGTAGCTGGGATTACAGGCACGCGCCACCATGCCCAGCTAATTTTTTGTATTTTTAGTAGAGACAGGGTTTCACCATGTTGACCAGGATGGTCTCAATCTCTTGACCTCGTGATCCACCCGCCTCGGCCTCCCAAAGTGCTGGGATTACAGGCTTGAGCCACCGCGCCCAGCCCGAGCAGAATTCTTTCTTTTTTTTTTTAAAGGCCTCAGAACCGCTGGACTGGGCCAACAGTTGGGAGCCCCAGAATTCTTTTGGAGCATGTCCCTTCCCTGCTAGCCTCCAGAAATAATTATTACTCTGACAGACACTTTATGGGACTCTCTCATTTAATCCTTGTGCCAACCTTTACTAACAGGTATGGTGTAAACACCTGTTTTACAGATGGAAAAACTGAGACCCAGGAGAATGAAGTTTCTTGCCCAGGGTCGCACATGACAGCCGAAGGAAGAGGGGGCATTGCAAAATGAGGACGTGGGGCTTGAAGTCCACTTTCTGCATTGCAGTAATGGTTGGCCCACTCAGAAAATCCAGTCTCTGATCCTGTAGTACTGGCTTCAAACCGTGAGGCCTTGGGTCTGCGGGAAAAGTGTGCGTTGTTCTCAAGATGTCAGTGGAATTGGGTGACAGCGCTAGCAGGGAGAAGTGTGGGAACTCAGTGACTCAGATCCCACAGTAGTGGATCTCCCAGGCATCCCTGAGGCCAGGGTCTGGCTTTCCAGGTTTCCCAGTGCCCAGTGGCTGTGATTTCCATAATAGATTTTCCCTGGTTCCCCCAGGAGGGTCCCAGAAATGGCAAGGGGCTCCCATCTTTCTCCCATTGGTCCCTAGATGAAACTGAGCTCTTCTAAAGCAGAAATAATGAGCAGAGAAGAGGATTCTAATTTCCAGGAAAGAAGAGAAAATGAAACCAAAAATGAAATCATGAGCCCAGAACCGATGGAAAGAATACTTAGGCCCAGGGTAAATGGACAGTGTGTTTAATCATCTTGACCTTAGCTCCAGCAGGGCAGTGTAGACCCTCAACCCAGCCCCAGCCAGGCCGGGCAGGCAGGTAGCATGGACACTCACTCCAGCCTCGGTCAAGCCCAGGTAAATGAACACTATGGGTCTCACACAGGGCCGGACCTTGACCAAATGGACAGTGTGGATACTCATCAGTATCTCAACCACACCCACCCTGGATGGGCAGTGTGGACCCTCACCTTGGCCTTGGCCAAGCACCTTGCAGACAGGCAGTGCGAACACTCACCTCAAGCTTCAGCCAGACCCTGGGTAGAGGCGGTTCGGCCTCCCCACCCCATTCCCAGTCATGTTCACAGAACTGGGAACTTACTCTGAGATTTGATGCCACTAACCCCTGCCCCACTATGGAGGCAAGATCTATTTTTTGACAAATGCCTGGAGGTCCCAGTAGCCCAGTTGGCCACCACAGGGCAAGAGAGGGCCACCTGAAACTCAGAGGCCTGAAGTAGCATGCCTTGAGCCACCGTCTCTGGTCTCAGTGTACTCACCTAAAAAAAGCAGATTCTGACTCAGTGCATACTTCAGGGAGCTGTCAGGACCGCTCCAGTAATTAAATGAGATGGGGCAGGTGGGTCCCTGACCCTCTACTCCGTCCCCTCTTCCATGTAGCTCCCTTCGTACACAAAAGGGGAAACCAGATCCAGAGAATCCAGAGGACTATCCCAAGATCACATGGCAAATTGGGGTCAGAGGTGGAAGTCAACACCAGATCTGAATCTCACACAGGGCCAGGACTTTGGGAACCTCTATGGACCACAGTAGTGTGGTTAAGCGGCACCTTGATATCTAGTCCAGGCTGCGCTTTTGGCGTGTGTGTGTGCGTGTGTGTGTGTCTATTGCTGGGAGTGGGGCGGCAGTGGACAGGGTGTTGGGGGAGCTGCTGCTGCTGCCTCCCTGGTATTTTTAGCCTCGAGAATGAGCTGAGCTCAGGGCTCTGAGCTCCCATCGACAGTGAGGGAAATGGGAAAGTCCCCACCACCCCTCCCTCCCACCAGCAGCCTGGAGCTGGGTTGGGTGGGGGTGGGCCTGAAAAGGAGCAGGCACCCCAGGAACTGGAAGCAGTCAGGCCCAGACCCCCTGCACTCCTGCCAACACCCATCCAGGCCGTCCTTCCAATGCCCCATTCCCTTGGGGGTGTGTCAGCACCCAGCCAAGCTGGCAGGGACAGGTGCCCCCATCTGCCCCCTGCTACCCTCAGCTTCCCTTGCTAGGAGCTCAGGGCCAGCTCTCGCCTGCATCAGGTCAGCGCTGCAAGGTTCCCATGACAACGGATGACAGCAGCAGAGGCTGCTGGCCACAGGGTCAGGGGTGAGGGGAGTATGGGTGGAAGAGCAGAAGGGAAGGGGCCCAGCATGGGGGTGGGGAGGGGCTAGAGTGAAAGATCCCCAAATTGCAGCCCCCTTCCTGAGTCTCAAACCCCCAGAGAAGGTCTAGAACCGTGGCTGATTGATACTGGAAGGTCCATTGCACTAATTGGGAAAGCTAGGCTCAGGAAGGGCTGGCTATGCCTTTGGTCGTGTGATCATGAATCCAGCTATGGGTAGGGCTTGGATGGAAATCCTATCCCTCTGCCTCCCAGTCCAGGACTCTGCTGCTTCTAGGCTAGGGATGAGGCCAGATGTCCCCTTATCCTCATCTCCAGGAAGGGAGTGGATCCTGAAGCTCTCTGACCGGCCTGGCCATTCTGTGACTTGGATTATCCATCCTGTAATGAGTATTCAAGGCCCCTACACTAACAGATTACTTCTGGTCAAGCTTACCTCACAATTTTTGTTTATTTTTGTTTGAGAGAGAGTCTTGCTTTGTCACACAGTGGTGTGATCTCAGCTCAGTGCAACCTGTGCTCCTGGATTCAAGAGATTCCATGCCTCCGCCTCCTGAGTAGCTGGGGTTATAGGTGTGCACCAGCATGCCTGGCTTTTTTTTTTTTTTTTTTTTTGAGATGGAGTCTTGCACTGTTGCCTTGGCTAGAATATAGTGGTGTGATCTTGGCTCACTGCAACCTCTGTCTCCTGAGTTCAAGCAATTCTCTGCCTCAGCCTCCCAACTATGTGGGATTATAGGCTCCCACCACCATGCCTGGCTAATTTTTATACATATATATATATATATATATGTATTTATCTCAAAACATATATATATATATATATAGAGAGAGAGAGAGAGAGAGAGAGAGAGACAGAGAGAGAGTCTGGCTCTGTTGCCAGGCTGGAGTACAGTAGTGTGATCTTGGCTCACTGCAACCTCTGCCTCCCAGGTTCAAGGGATTCTCCTGTCTCAGCCTCCCGAGTAGCTGGGATTACAGGTGTGCACCAATACACCCAGCTAATTTTTGTAATTTTAGTAGAGACGGGGTCTCACCATGTTGGTCAGGATGGTTTCAAACTGCTGACCCAGTGATCCGCCCGCCTCAGCCTTTCAAAGTGCTGGGATTACAGGCGTGAGCCACTGTGTCCAACAATTTTTAAAAATTTTTAGTACAGACAGGTTTTCACCATCTTGGCCAGGCTGGTCTTGAACTCCTGACCTTGTAATCCACCCCCCTTGGCCTCCCAAAGAGCTGGGATTATAGGCATGAGCCACCGAGCCTGGCCTAATTTTTGTATTCTCAATAGAAATGGGGTTTTACCATGTTGGCCAGGCTGGTCAAGAACTCCTGACCTCAGGTGATCCGTCCACCTTGGCCTCCCAAAGTGCTGGGATTACAGGCATGAGCCACTGGGCCCATCCCAGCCCTCCACTTTTTAATGTGGGATGTGTTTGGTTTCCCTGGAAGGAGATACGTCAGGGATCAGCCTCTGGCTGACATCCTACCACAGTCCCAGGGGCCCACAGTGGGGTTGGGAAGTTGCCCCACATACCTAGATTGACTAAAGGCTTCACTCCAGATACATTTTAGCCCCTCCAAAGCCTAAAGACTAAAGGTTCTAGAACCATCATTGGCTCCCACTGTCCCCAAGACAAAATATACCCATTTGTCTTGGATCTTGAGATTGGCCCTGGGCTCTCTCCAGTGTGGTCTCCTCACTGCCCCAGAAGTATCACTCTCAAAGCATCCTAGGTAGGCAGCATGGTGCTTTGAGGCTCAGCTTCACTCACCTCCTCCAAGAAGACTTCTTGGCTCTTCCCATCCATTCGGATCTCTTGCTTACCAAGGGGCACAAGGCTAGAGAGTTTACAGGACCTTTCACACAGGATTTCTCATTCTACCCTCATAGGATATCTGAAAACCAATGTTACTTGCTGATGAGTAACTGAGGCCCAGAAAGGAAAGCCTTTGTAGGTTACATAGCCTGTGAATGTCCACTGGTGCCTGGCTCCAGACCCCCTTTTCTCTTGAACCTTCTTGGGGCCCCCTCTTGGCATTCACCAGCTGGTGGCCCTGCAGCTGGGCTCCCCAAGCTCAGACCTAACAGTTCTTTCCCCAGCCCCTCATATACAACAGGCCGACCCATGTCCTCCTCCAATTCATCCATTGATTCAACATGATTGACCATTTGGCATTTGCCAGGCAGACAAGCCCCTCCCTCCTGGAGTACTCCTTCTGGCTCGGAAGATCAGCAAGTGAACAAATGAGTTCACTCAGTGTGATCCCAGCAGGGCTGTGAGGGGAGTACTTAGGGCAGTGGGGGCATAGAAGAGGGTACTCCAGCTCTGACTTAAGTGAAGGCCAACTCCGACCTTAGGAGTTTTCAATGCAAAACAGCTCAGCCTCCCTTATGTCCCACCTGCCTGGGGAACTTTATTTCCATGTCTAAGCTCAATATCACTTGCTGAAACCCCTAGAAGACTCTCAGTGAGTGACTGGCTGAGAATGAACAGTACCCAGGTCCTGACCCCAGTGCTTTATCACCTATATCTGCCCAGGATCTTCTCTCTCCACATCTATCTCCACAAGCCTCCCAGGATGGTTCAAGAGGGCTGGTGGGAGAGCAGGCCCAGAGCCATCAGATCCATCACACATCTCAGAGTCCCCCCAAATAAATACAGCAGGTCCAGGGACCTCCTGCAGCACCCCCAACTTCTAGTTCTGTATTAAGGAACTGGCAGGTGCGGGGGAGGGGAGCCATGGGAGCTGGGGGAGCCAGTGGGGGCAGCAAGAAGTAGGCAGGGAGGCAAGGGCCAGAGCCTCCCCTTCCCAGGGCTGCTGAGCCAGGCCAGAAGCTGGGGGAGGGAATGAGACCACACGATTGCTGCTTGGTCCTCAGGGTCCCTGAGGACCACCAAAACGGGAAGAGAAGGAAACTCAACTCCCAAAATCCTCCCACGAGTTGGACTGGGGGCCATGAAGGCTGCAGGAGGCAAAGCAGGCTCCTAACACGGGACCCAGCACCCCTTCTGGGGGTGGGGGCCCAGAGCTCTGTGTGCCCTCGTGATGAGGCTGGCTGCAGGGTGATTAATCTTGTGAGGCCTCTGCGTCAGACCCCCCCACCCCCAAGCCTCCCAGGGCCAACCCCGCCCGAGCTGCCCTGGGAGTTAATCTCCGCTCTGGGGGACTTCTCAGCCGCTGTCACTGCTGCATTAATTCTGAGGCAGAGGGAGGCAGAAAGGAGGGAACGCAGTTGGTGGGTGGTGGATAGCTTCCGTGGGAGGGTTTTGTGATTAAGTGGCTGGTGAGGAGGGGTCCCCAAGGATGGGGCCTGGGTTCCTTTCAAGGCCCAGCACTGGATGAGGGGTGGGGGCATCCGTATTACTTCCCCCAGACCATCAAAGCCCTTGTACCCCTGGCCTCTAGCCCTCATCGTTCACCAGCTGAGCCCCAAATGCAGTTTGCAGTTTTGACAGCAGATGTCTCTGCTATTATGATTTATCAAAATGCTTAAGGTAAATAATGCACACATATTTATAGGAAAGAAGGAGGTGGCAGAAGGGGAGGGACTGACTGGGGTAAGAGGGCTTTGGGGCCTGAGAACTCAGAGCATCCCTCCCTCTGTCCTCAGCCCTCCCTACTCAGACCCAGGATTGGCCCCAGCCTGGCCGTGGGGAGATGGCTGGGTGACACCAATCCTGAACAGTCAGCAGCCCCAACCTGGCCCCCAGAAGGGCAGGGAGTGAGGGAGCCAGTGGTGGGACCTGTCTCACTGGGCCCCCGCCAGGCCTAGGAGGCAGCCACCTGGGGGAAGCGGCTGAGCCAGCCTCACACCTCAGCCATGTTTCCATGGCTTCACTGCGTCCTCGCTCCTGAGGGTTCCGTCGCCTTATCAACGGCAGCAGGCACTGCTTGCCCTCACCCTTGCCGCTGCTCCCCGAGTCCCAGCACAGCCTGTGACCCACTGCTGCAGAGCCTAAACTCGGCCACGGGAATGCCCCTCCCGGGTGGGCTGCAGAGCTGGGCAAGGGGCTGGGAGCCTGACGGGAAGACACCAGCAGGGGTGGCAGCAGGAGCCTTTGTCAACTCAAGCTATACCCACTTCAAGCCCCAAAATACACATGCCCTGTCACTGCAGGGGAGGGGGCAGTGATTCTAGGTTGCCCCAATCCCCTATCCTCACTCCACACTGTGCTCTTTGTTTCCAGACCTTTCTGGGCTTGAGAACATTTGGTTAAATAACTTAAATAAATTTATTAATAAATTAAGTATTTCTTTTTTTTTTAAATAAATTAGGTATTTCAATATGAATAGCAATATATGTTCACGGAAAACACCACCACCAACAACAACAACAAACAGAAGTGCAGACAAGTTTAAGGAAGTGAGTAATATTCGACCCCAATCCCACATCTGGGCATGATCACAGGCAGCGTGCGGAACGGGGGAGGGGTCCTTTCAGCCAAAGCCTGCAGCATGGCCAGGTGCTTAGGGCCCGCTTCCAAAAGCAGACAAGCCTGACTGTGTGAACTTGCTTAAGTTTCACTACCTCTCTGAGCACTAATTTTCTCATCTGTCAAATGGAGAGAACTGCCTAACGCCCCCCTCATGAGTTGTTGTGAGTGTGTCAGTGCACTGGAATGGCCCAGTGCCTCGCTCACGGGCCACAGCCTCTGTGCCTTGAGGCAGGAGGATCTCATTAAGGTCTCTAGCCAAGGGGTACGGGCTCCAGGGGCTGGAGAAACGAGGCTCTTTGTAGTAAGTTTCCCTCACCTGTGGACAGCCCCCAGTTAGGTTGGAAATTCGTGAGACGAAAATGATGTCTAGAAAGAGGAGAGAATGTGTTTACTCCGCCTACAGACGTTTCCTACCTCTTCCACCTGCCAGGTGCCAGCGCCACCCTTACTGAACTGCAGACCATAGACCTGAAGCCAGGCAATGTACCAAGAATGACCGGTGTTGTGATGGGCTGGGGGTGGGGGGCAGGGGGCAAGGCATCAGACAGGTGGGAGATGGCAACAGGAAATGAAGCAGCATCAGGCTGCGGTAGGTGGCCACCTGAACCCCTCCACTGTGCCCCAAGAGTCCAGCTGCTTTGCACCCAGCCCTGGAGCCCTGGAGGACCCTGCTCACCTCCTCTGGGCCTACCCTATCTTCATACCCTGCTGCTTGGAATCTGAGGCAGCCCTTGTTCTGCGGCAGGAGGGGAATTTAATGCTGCTGAGAGATGGCAGGTCGACAGGTGGAGAGTGATTAAAGTGTCCCCACTGGCAGCCTGGCCGGCAGCCTCAGGGGACCCTCCTGTACTTCCTCCACGCTCCCCTACCATTCTCTACTCCGTGGGGCAGGAAGAGCCCTCAAGGGAGATGTGGGTCTCTGGGGACAGGACTCCCTGCAGGGCTGTGTGACCCTAGGGGACAGCTGGGACTCTCTGTGCCATGCCTGCAGGGTGTTTGGGCCAAGGTCTGTTTTATTATCATGCTGGTGGCTGCCTATCCCTCCTGTAACAGTGGCTGGCTGTCTTCAGCCCAGGGCTATGGGGTGGGCAGTGGGGGACTGGGGCCAAGCTGTACAGTGACCTCCATCCATCCATCTCTGGCACCTGGAAGGGGGTGGGAGCTTGTGCTGCAATCAGGTCAGACCCAAGCGGCCTTGACTCCAGCCAAGCCATGTAGCCATCGCTGCCTCCTTTTTTGTGGCAGCACAGAGCTGGGCTGAGCCTGGGAATGGAGGCTGGGGCCCCGAGCCAGAATCTGTCCCTGCTGGAGATGCTTAGCTCTTGCCACTAACTGAGGTGACCTTGTTGCTCTGCAAAGCACCCTGTCAAGCTCCCCAACCCACCACCCCTGGCTATGTTGTCCTTCTTTATTGGAACACAGAGAGGTAAGAGCACTTGGCCAAGGTCATCCAGCAAGGACACACACATACACACAGACAAACACAAACATGGCTTTGACACATGGTAACCAGGCAATAAGCAGGGACCCATATGTCCAGACTCCCAGGCCCCTCTCCATTCTTCTGGAGGCACCTGGTCTTTCTCCCAAGGTAGCCAGGAGCTAGGTTCTAATCAGGTCCCTGCTACCATCTTGCTCTTGCTCTTGGGGAAGTCACATACCCTTATAGGCTTCAGTTTCTTATCAACAAAATGGGTAATAATTCCTGTCCTGAAGACTTCTGGGAGCTAAAGAAGCAAAACTTACCAGACAAACTGAAACCATCCCTGGGCCTCCAACCAGCCTTTGGCCAAGGGGAAATACCCATACAGAAATCCCAGCTCCTGGCCCACAATCACCCAGTATAGCCACAGGACCAATCCTGCTTCCTTCTTCCTGCACAGCATGACCACAGAAAGTTTGGAGCAGAGGGTCAAAGGCCCCGTCTGGAGCCCTGAGTCAGGTCCAGGGCATGGGACAGGGGCCTCAGTCTGGGTGGGGGATAAAGGCAGCTAGAGACCAGGTCAGGCCAAGCCTGGCTGCTGTCAGGGGAGGGGGTGCCTGGCAGGCGCTGGGCAGGCTGGGGTTGGGGGAGGCCTTTGGCGGCCTTGGAGAACAAAGAGGCCGGGGTTGCCAGGATATTCTGTGGAGCTGAAGCCGGCAGTGATGAGGCTGGGATAGGGGCCGCAGCAGCCGTGGGAACTGTGCCTGCTGCCCCCACGCCAGCTCCCCCATCCAGACTGGGCCTCAGGGCCATGCAAGGGTGCAAGCTGAGGGTGAGAGGGGCTGTCAGATCCTCCACTCTCTCCCCAGAGATGCACGGCTGTCAGGGCGGAGACCCAGGAAATGCTAGAGGCAAAGACACACATGGCAAGAGTGTCAGCATCACTGAGAGGATCACAGGTGCACAGACACAAAGCCACAAGCACACACACAGGCTACAGGGTCACACCATGGTCACACGGAGACATCACACACACATAATCCCTGATGTCAGTCCCAGCCCACATCCATGATGGCCACACAGAAACAAAGTCACACACTCACTGAATCACCCAGTTTTGCCCTGGGGTCACACAATGCCATTCGAGTTGTAAATCCAATGTCGCACACGCCCAAAGAATCACCCAATGTCACACACCCATACAGAATCACCCAATGTCACACACAGAATCACCCAGTGTCACACACACAATCACCCAGTGTCACACACCCAATCACCCAGTGTCACACACCCACAATCACCCAATGTCACACCCACACAGAAGCACCCAATGTCACACATAGAATCACCCAATGTCACACACACACAATCACCCAGTGTCACATACACACGATCACCCAGTGTCACACACTCCCATAGAATCAGTTACACACAATCACCCAATGTCATACACTCACACAGAATCACCCAATGTCACTCACACAATCAGCAAATGTCACACACTCAACACAGAATCACCCAATGTCACACATCCACAATCACCCAATGTCACAAACCCACATAGAATCACCCAACGTCACAGTTATACAAGCCGGTATCACACTGGGTCTGTTACAGAATTGTACAATGTCACAAGATCACACACACAATGTCACAGAACATTCCAAAGTGTGACCACTATCATACACCAACCCTTGGCCACAGGGTCTCATATCTCAGTCACCCATACACACTGTCACAAACCCATTTTCATGTCACACCTGATGTCACGCATAGCCACATTACTGCACAAAGCCTCACACAATTGTCAGGCCCTTAAAGCAACACACACACACACACACAGAGACACAGACACACACAGGTCCATGTAGGATCTACCTGGAGTCTGGACTTATCTCCATCCCAGTGTGTGCACCCAGCCTCTCAAACCCCCACCCTTCTGTGCCCAGAGCTGGCTCTGAATGCCAGATCACCCAGGTGGGGGTACAGAGTACCCAGAGGAAAGGCTCCCAGGTCACCAGAAGTCAGTTTCCCAACTGTAGCAGAGGAGAGGTGAGGGCAACCGGAGTGAGTGGAATGGGGTGCACAACCCTGCCAGGGAGCCTGCCTCTAAGGATGCCTCTGTCAGCTGGGGAACAGCAGGGGTGAGCCTGCAACAGAGTACAAGATACAGGCAGATACAGAGATGGAGAGACAGGAGGGGCAGAGACCCAGGGACACAAAGAGGCTTAGAGATCAGGAAAGATGGAGACCCAAAGTCACAGGAGCATCAGGGACTGAAAGACCTTCAGGACATGCAGTGAGAGTGAGCCAGAGACAGAAAGCTGCTGCAGGCTGGGATGGGGCTGCACCCAGGTAGGAAAAGGGCTGAAGGCTGGGCCACTCTACAATGGTGGGAGGTGGGGGCGGCCAGGGCTTCAGGAAGGACACACAGCCGGGCAGAAGGTGAGGGACATCTTGGTGAGATTTAGGTGAATAATAGTTTAAAAATAGCAACACCAGCTGCCATTGACAGAGCTTACGACAATCCAGGCCCTTCCCAAGGATGATCACATTTCATCCTCAGGCAACTTTATGGGGGAAACAATTATTGCCCCATTTCTCAGATGAGGTAACTGGGTCCTCAGCATGTTTTCAGCCAGCCTCACAGCTGTCCCCACCCCGGCTTCCAGACACAGAGGGGCTGCCTTACCGTTTCCACAAAGCAGCATGAAGCTGGAACAGGTGAGGGATCTGAGCCTGGAACGGGTGAGGGGCTCTGAGCCTCGGCTGTGTGCTGGGGAGTGGGCTCAGGAGACGCGGCTGGACTGTGGGTTGGCACACTGAGAGGTACAGGCCGGCTGAGTCACAGCACCCCCTCGGGGCTGGCACCAGAGCCGTCCACCCCACACCTGTAGGTGTGCCAACCAGGGCCGGCTGAGGCCATCTGCAGCCTGTGTGATGCCAGCAGCGGGCGGGGGCAGGAAGGGGCCTCCTGCCCAGAGCCCCCTGCTAGCCAGGCTCCCCCCACTCCCACAGGAGGACCCTCCTCAAGGTTCTGGAGGTGCCGCCGTTTGCCTTGTGCTGGGGGTGAGGGTGCCCCCCAGCTGCAACGCCTCCCCCTTCTCCCTGCTGGACACCCCCCTTCGGCAGAGCCGCCTGGAGAGATCACAGGCAGCCACATGAAAGGGAATTTTTCCCAGGCAGAGATGAAGTTGAAAGCTGCCTCCCACTGCCCCTGCCTGCCCCCGCTGTGCCAGGCCAGGCTGCTGAGGCCCTGGCGATCGAAGAGAGCTTGTGACACCTGGGAAGGGGCTGGGGGTCAGCGCCACCCCCACCCAAAATGACTGCTTTCGACTCTCAGAACAATGGTAAAGATAGCCCACCTCCCCCACCTCAACACCCACTCAGCCTCACCCACCTGAAGCCAGGGCCCAACACTGTCAGGAAGTCCTTCCTCAAGTCTAGCCTCCATCTCAGCCAGGCTCAAAGCAGCTGGGTGACAACACTCCCCCAGTGGATGGCTAAGCCTCCTCCTTCAGGATGGCCTCTGTGATGTACAGGGAGGGGCATGCCAATGCCACCCTTTCCTGGCCCAAACCATGTGGCTGTGTGGTGACTTCCCCAGACATCTGACCTCTGAGGTTCCAGACAACCTTGTACCAACAAACCCTCTGAAAGTGGGGACAGTCAAAGCCAAGGACACCCTCAGAACTCAGCCTAGCAGCCCTCAGACCTAAAGAGGAATGGGTGTATATGCACAGCCAGGTCCCCACAAAGCTGAGCTGAAACTGTTTCCCAGGGAATGACATTGGTGGCTGCAGGAGCCCTAGATCCCTGCCAGGTAAGAAAGAAAGAAGACCCTGAACAGGCGGCTCATCCCTGCCACCACCTGCCCCGTGCTGCTGGCTGCTTTACTCATTGGGCCCTGATGAACTTAGGTCAACAGAGAAGGTGGCCCCAGGTGAGTGAGGATCCCTGGAGGTCCACATTCGGAGGCAGGAGGTGAACCAGGCCGCTGAAGTACTCCGGTTCCAGCGACTTCCAGGTTAAGAGCCTTTCCCTCCTGTCTGCTAGGCTGACTGCTCCTACTCTCCCCCATTCTGGATCCAGAGGCCTCTTTTCTCCAAGAAATCCCCACTCTCAATGTCCTGGGATCATCATTCTTCCTCCTCCAGGCAGTCCCAGACAACCCCTGCTCAGGAATGGCCCCCAAGTCAGCCCCCCAAAACCGGAGAGCAAGAAGCCAGTGGTGCTTCGTGACACAAACATGCATTCGTTTTATTCACAAAACAGCCTGGTTTCCTAAAACAATACAAACAGCATGTTCATCAGCAGGAAGCTGGCCGTGGGCAGGGGGGCCCAGGCCTCAGGGGGCCCCCAGGCACCCACCCCCACAGGCAGGGGACCACGCAAAGAAGTCCTTTCTTCTGTTCCCATTAGCAAGGCCAGAAAAAAAGGACTTATTTTCTCTAAGGAAAGTAGCCAGGATTGGAAATATCGAGACAGGGCTCCCCAGATCGCAATGGATAAAAGAACAGAACTTTCATTTTCTTTTTTCTCCAAAATCATCACTGTTGGGGTGGGGGACCCCAGTCTGGGGGCTGTGGGTGCAGCTTGGCTGGCCTGGTGCTCCCTCCCCTTCTGCGAGCTCCCCGCTGGCAGCTCTGCGCTTGTGGATGGATACAGAGGGGCTTCTACACGGCGCCATCAACATTCTCTATGAACGTGAGTGGATTCTCCAGGCAAACTATGCACTATTTCATGGTGGGAAAGAATCAAAGGAAGTTTAAATGAGGGTGGAGTTAAACTGTGCTAAATTACAGTAGTGCTTATTAGTAACTAGATTTCAAAAGGTTACAGAAAATTTACATTCTCTACACAAAAACTGCATCTCCTGCACAGACAACATCGACATCAACACAGGAAGGAAACTGATTGTCCATTCTTTGCCCAGGAAGTCTCGGTACTTTATAGATTCGTCTTTACCTCTTTTTTTGTTGTTGTTCTTCCAAAAAACCAGTTAAAATTGTTTTCATTTCTTTTCCTTTTTATACTAGGGACATGGAGATGTTAAAACGACAACAAAAAATATATATATAAAAACAGGAATGAAATCTGTGAGAGAATATTTTTGGTTCTAAAGACGGGTGCATCCATTTGTCTTCGCCCGAATCCCTTGCTGGAGACCACACGAGCAGTGACATTGCACGGAGAGGGCAGCTTTGGGTTCCGCCGCCGTCACTGAAACCACCGGAAGGCGGCTCCCGTCGGAAGCATCACCTTCTGGTGGGGGCGGGAGACAAAAACAAGGAGAGAGTTCAGTCAGGGTCCAGGTGGGCCTGAAGCAAAGACGTTCCCCCGAGGATGGCCTCATGGCGAAGGGATGGGCATGGAGGAAGAGCAGCCAACCCTCGGAGCTCCTGCCACCCCAGCCGGGCCAAAGGAGGAGCCTGACCCGCTGGGCTGCTGGAAGGCCCAGAGGATTCAGAGGCCACCTGAGCCACTGTGCCCAGGAACCCTCCTTCCAGAGAGGAAGACCTTTCCCCTGGCCCAAAGGCAACAGCGCCAGGTGGCTGTGGCATGTTTGGGTAAATGAGTGTGTGCCTCGAGCTATGCTGAACTGTGTGGTATGGAGCTGTGGGAGGCAGGGATTTGGGCTGTTTCTCAAGCGGCGGTGTCTAGGTGTGTGTGCACGTGTGTCCACTGGACTAAAGTGGATGCCTTTGTGTGTACATAGGAGAGCAGAAATAGGAGGGTGAGGGCTGGGGCTGGGGCTTGGGGAGGGTGACCAGGAGGCCATGGCTGGGATACATCATTGTTGTTTTCCAACCATTCCGGACATTTGTGTCAAGCCCACTCATAGAGGGGTGGGAACAGGGGCAAGGACAGCAGGCTGAAAAGATGTTTTGTACCCAGGCCTGGCTTGTACTCCAGCTAGGTTGGAGTTTTGTACTCCAGCTAGGTTGCTGCAACTGGGGGCACAGGGAAAGGCCCTGCCACAGGCGTGCAGAGACAGCAGCATGGGAGCCCCCTGCTTTGTCCAAGCCAATCCCATGGTGGCTAGGCCCTTGTCCACTCCACGCTCATGGTCACCTCCCCTTACTTCGGCCCCAAAAATCTGTCAACTAGGTATCTAGACCAAGGGTTCTTCCAGGCCTCAGAGCAGGGCACCCAGCATTGGAGCAGCTCTATCCTTGGGTGGCGTTGGGGGAAAGATGGCCCTGGAGGAGCAAATGAAGGGCTTAAGGGAGGAGGGTCTGTGAAACAGAATCCCTTCAACAGGGCAGGGGCGAGTCCCAGAGTTCTAGGTCTTGGACTGAATGCTTTAGGCCATGTCTGAGCATCAGAAACTTAGGACCTATATGGAAATCTCAATATCTGACCCAGAACCCCAGGACGGGTAACAGAATCCCAGGGACTGACTGAGAATGCTAAGCCCTTGCCTGGAATTTTATGCTTGCCTTGCAAATTGTGGCCTGATGGGATTCTCAGAATGTGGCTCTGACTTTTGAGGCAGTAAACTGGTGTCTCGAAAACAGACCCCCAGGCCCCAAGGCCTGGTGGGGTATCTCCCAGACCCTCGCCCAGGTAGGAAAGGTGGGGTCAGGGGATGAGGGTGGGTTTGGACTGCCAGACAGACACAAGAGCCCACACACCTCCCTCTAAGGCGCCGTTACCTCCAGAGCAGCGGAAGGCTTCTTTTTGAGTTCCTCACATTTTCTGAATTTGCAAATCTGATGGCCAGTCTTTCGGTTCCTACAACTGCTGCACTGCTCGCAGTTGATGCGCCGCCGGCAGGGTGCGCACATGCCGCAGCGTTTCCGCTTCTTCTTGCCAGAGCTGATGGCAGAGGCCAGCTCTCCCTGCATGGGGTACTCGGCCAGGCCTGCCATGTGCAGCGCGCTCTCGGCCAGGAACACACCTGCCGGGGTCATAATAAAGAGGCCTGGGTTGATGGGGAAAGCACCCAGGTAGGGGAAGTCGGACTGGCCATTGAGGGCTTCGGCACCTGCCACGGCCTCCATGTCAGGCAGGCCAGCACCTGCCTCGCTCATCAGTGGGAGGTGCTCCTGCACCACACGCTTCAGCATCTCCGTGGACTGCGCAAACTGCTGCAGCGTCAGCTGTCCCTCGGCTGCCAACTCCGTGGCCCGCTCTGCCTTGCTCAGCAGGCTGGCCACAGCACCACTTTTGTGCTTTGAGGTAGGGTTGCTTTTGTCCACCGCCAAGGCCGCCGCCAGGTCATGCCCATTGGCCAACAGGGAGGCAGCGGCTGCAGCTGCAGCGGCCTTGTCAGCAGACTCCCCGCCCATCATGCTGCCACCACCACTGCCACCACTGCTGCCAAAAGAGTAGTGGGAGAGCGGGCGGGAGCGGCGCAGGCTCTTGTTGAGGGGCTCGCTGATGATACCGCTCTTGTTCCGACGTTCGGGGGGTGGTGCGTCATCTGCCACAGAGGCTGGCGTGGCGGCAGCCACCGCTGCACTCTTGTCTGCTGCTCCTGCCTTTGGGCCACTGCTGCCACTGCCACTGCTGCCATTGGTGTTGCTGCTGCTACTGCTGCCAGCGTCCTGGGAGCCACCGCCAAGGCTCGACATGGTGGGGCGGAGGCCCAGACCCCGCTGCAGAGGGAGCCTGCCAACTGCCAGGGGTCCACAGACCAGGACCTGGACCTGCTGCCCACAAGAGATGCCTGGTGGGCCTCGCTGCTCAGGGCAGGCACATGGTCAGGTGTCCAGGTGTAAATGTCTTCACTCTGTCACAGATAAGGATACAGGGTCAGGGCAACAGTGAACACCTCCCCCTTCAACATCGCCACCACCGCCACTATCAACTGTCCTGGCCTCCTGACTACCACCAGCTTGACCAAGCATTTATTAAGCACCAGATCCACCCTGGTGAGAAATGTCTTATTTATACTATCTCAGTTAAGACCCACAAGAACTCTAGAAGCAGTGGCTGGTAATTCTCTACTTTATAGATGAGGGAGACAAGATTTAGGAAAACTACCAGTCTATGAACACACAGTCACCAAGTGGCATGGTACAGGCCCAGTCCAGGTCACTGCAGCCCAAATCTGCCCTGCTAGGGTTCAAGAAGACCTGCTGGAAGCAGGGAGTCCTTCCTGTGCTGGGTGGGGGAGTGCTAGAGATGTTATTAGCTAGGTGCAGTCGATCATGCCTGTAATCTAAGCACTTTGGGAGGCAGAGGCAGGCAGATCACTTGAGCCCAGAAGTTTTGAGACCAGCCTGGGCAACATGACGAAACTCCATCTCCGCAAAAAATGCAAAAATTAACCAGGTGTGGTGGTGCATGCCTGTAGTCCCAGCTATTCAGGAGGCTGGGGTGGAAGGACTGCTTGAGCCTAGGAGGTTGAGGTTGTAGTGAGTTACAATCATGCCACTGCATTCCAGCCTGGGTAACTGAGAGAGATCCTGTCTCACCAAAAAATAAATATAAAAAGTCACCTCCATAACCTAATCTCCTTTGCTATCTGAGGAGAAGAGTGCTTGACCAGACACATCATAAAATCTGGAAGGCTGCCCCTGGATCCTCATCTAGAGATTCCTAATATACATCAGTTATTTCAAGGCTCTGACATGTCCTGCAGGCAAGGGAACCTGGTTGCCTTTGTAGAAAACCCAGAGTTTCCCAATGAGTGCAGAACCCTTATTTCAGGGAGCTTCTCCCCTCCTGCTACAGGGTAAGGAGCACAGGGACAGAGGACAAGCTGTCCCCTGCCACAGAGAGAGGACATGCTTATGCACACTCTGCCACACGCTTCCTCCTCAACCCTGAACCACAATCATTATCGTCTCAGACCCCATTCTTGTCTCTACTCAGGCCTCACTGTGGTGCTCTGGCCTGGCTCCCAGATCAGGGAGCAGGCAGAGGCCTCACAAGGCCTGTAGAGTAGGGCCTGGGTGGGCTCCTGCCAGGAGGGGCCTCTGGCTGGGGCAGGCTGGCACTGAGAAGGAGGTGTGACCCTCAAGGGAATGGAGCCCAGCAGGAACCTGTCCTCTGGCCACCTCACATTTCCTAGGCGGCCCTTCCCAGGACAGGGCCTGCTCCACTTAGGCCTCAAGGCTAAGGGGTCTGTGCTGCCTCCTCAGCTGGAAGGAACTGAGCCAGATGGAGTAGGGCAGCGGTTTCCTCATCAGTCCTGGCTCTCCAGCCTCCCTTCCCTGTCTGCTGCTGTGGCCTAGCATCCCCCAGGAGAGGGATGGGAGGACAGGGCCCAGCCCTGGAGCAGCTGGCGGCTCGGGGGGAGGCGCACATCTGGCCGGCCCCATCACGCCCTGGGTTTGAGGGCAGCACACATTGGATCTCTGTCCCCAGGCAACCCCTCCACCCCCCAAGTCACAGGACTTAAGCCTGTCCAAGGAGAGCATCTAGTCCAGTCCTCTGCATTTACAGGGGGGAAACAGGCCCCAAGCGGGACAGGGGGCTGCCCAGGACTGAGGAGTGGCCAGAGAGGACCGGGTGTGGGAAAAGGAAAAGCTGTCTCCAGAGTGAGGGGAGTGGCAGCAGCAACAGTCAGGCGCTCCCTGTACCACCCCAGTGGGCCCCAGCCCACCTAGGGCTCCTTCCTAGCGGAGGGAAATGGGTGGGGAGGAAGAGCTGGGCAAGCTGGCAGATTCCACCAGGACAGAGGTAGGGGGCCCTGGCAGGCATCCAGGCTGGGCTGGGGGGTATCAGCGGTCAGAGCTGAAGCAAGAAGACCATGTGTGTCCAAGAATAGCTGTGTTCCCCCCCATCTCATAAGGGCCAAGACCAGAATGGCCCTTTCAGCAGCTCTCCTCAGATTGTGAGCCACTCAGGAATCAGTGACCCTGGGTAGGTGTTGGGGACCGGGGTCAGTGAGATCAGGAACAAAAACCATCCAGTCAGCTCATCCCAACTAAGCTCATCTGCCCTACCCAACAACAACCCCAGCAGCCCAGATATGAGTGAGGGGAGAAGACAGAAGGCAGGTGTCTGTGGGCTGGTGAGGTGGGGAGGGGAGGGGAGCAGGCTGCGCCCCAGCCCTGTGTTTGTCCCCCGCCTCTGCGGCCTGCTGGCTGGTGGCAGAAATCGATAGCTGCATTAACGCTGCTCCTGCTCTGCTCACCCCCTCCCTCCTCCCAGCTCCAGGATCTGGCTCTGCGTGCGGGGCGGGCAGGTCAATTAGAAGTCAGCTCCCTCCAACACAGCCGGCCTGCGCTCTGGCTGAGTCTCTGCTTTTGTCTCCGTCCTGAGTCCCTTCTGGTGGGGACCAAACCTCATGTCCTGTTCCTCTCTTGGAATTTCTTTCTCTGATCTTCCACTGTTCTGTCCTTCTTCTGGGCCCACCCACCCACCCCCAGCCTCTGAGGTCCTGGGGCATGCTGAGCTTGGGACCAGAGGATGTGATAATGTCACCAAGCAGGTGCTGCAGGCAGAACACTATGATGTGCCAGCCACAGAAGCTGAAGAGAGGTGGGTACATGGGGGACTGGCTCACAGGGACAACTTGGTTTTCAAATCCAGAGTGGACAGACATGAACATCTGGTCCTCTAGCTTGTTCCAAATCGGCCCTGGTACCTGGCTCATCTTCTCCTTCAGACCTCAGGAAAAACTGATGTCCTGGTCCCAGTGGACCCCTGACCAAAAGTCCCATTTGCCATACTGATGAAGGAGAGGACATAGAGGGGACGTCCTACCAGGTCCCAGACTTCTACTCCAGGGCACACAGCAACCCCCTTCCAGGCCAGGAAGGGCCTGGCAGTGCCCAGGCAGCAGGGGAGGAGCCGGGGCTGCGTTGAAGCGGAGCGGGAATGAGCGGGAGGGAAAGCTGGCGGGCAGGCGGGCGGCGGTGGGCGCATCCATCATCGGCCCTGCCAGGAACGCATCCAGCCCCCAAAAAGAAATACTGCGCCTGAGGAGGGACAACAAAGGGCTCCGTTTCATCAGCAATGCGGAGCCAGCGCCCCGCCGCCCCGCCAGCCGCGGTCAGCCCACAAAGGACCCCTTTGTCCATGCAGGAGCCGGCCAGCCGGGAGCTGGGACCAGGGACTGACGGGCGGGGACAGAGCACGAGGGGCTGAGGGGGGACGAGTCATGGAAAGCTGGGGGGCAGAGGGGCATGTGGGAGCAGAACAGAGACAGGTGGTGGGGACAGAGAATCGTGAGACAGAGAACTAGAGGGGTGGGTTAGAGAAAAGAGGACTTGGAGGGGAGGGGGCAGAGGGTCAAGGTTAGTGGAGAGAGTGTCATAGGGAGCAGTGTCTGGGGCAACAGGGCTCAGAGACCCAGGGACCCAGGATACCTTGTCCAGGCTCAGGAACTTGAGGGTCTAAAAGACAAGGAAACAGCCTTGAGGATTAAGTCCCAGACACAGGAGTATGGGGACCAGAAGGCAGCTGGGAATGCCAACAAGAGAGGGAGGCAGAGGTAAGGGTAGAGGGGAAGTGGGGGATATCGGGGAGACCAAATCAGTCCCACCATACAGCCCAAGGCCTGAGGATGTGAGCAGGAGGGCTGGGGGGCAATGGGTTTTTAGCCCCAGAGCATGGCTGCAGGGCTCAGTGCCTCTTATGGGCCCAATGCCTCCTGTAGGCTCCAGCTCATTGACTGAGCTGGAAAGAGAGGGAGAGTCAAACCTGGGGCCACCCTCCCAGTAGTGGAGACCATCCCATGCTTCTACCCTAAGGCCCAGGCCAGCCCTAGAAGGCACAGAGCCAGCCCCCTTCTAGCCAGCTCCCACATCTATGTTGCTGCTCAGGTTTCCTTAACCAACGGATCCTATCAACTAGGATATACTGAGCATCTACAGTGTCCCAGGCCCAGTGCTTTTATGCTTTACATGTCTTAGCTCCTGAACACCTCCCCAGAACCCAGGGAGACGGGAACTATTTGCCAATTTCAGACAAGAGGAAATTTAGGCTCAGAGAGGTTCAAGCTGTCAGCCTGAGGTCAAACAGCTGGTGCCCAGCAGGGGTAGAACTTGAACCCAGAGCCCAAGCGTTAGTCACCTTGCTCTGTGGCCACCTTTGCAATAGACAGAGTGGCCCAAAGCAGGTGACCTAGGTACCCCTAAGGCTGCTCTCACTCCCCAGGATTGTTACCGTGCCTGTCACCTCTCTGTGGTTGGGGCCAGCTGTCACAGACCCGAGAAGAGTGCCCCCACCTGGGGGACTTGGAGATGCCCAGGGCCTAGAATGCTGATCCATTGACATCATAATGCCAGCTGGCAGTGAGGTCACTGGAGGTGGTGTCAGTGCCCTTATTCAATCCTCAGCCCTAGATGAGCTTCACTTCACTCCCTGCAGGGTTCAATCTTGAACCCTCAGGCCAGACAGCACTGGGGAGGAGGGGACATCCTGGGATGGGATGGTGCCATCTGCACACAAACATGTACACAGGTGGCCTACAGCTGGATGTTCTAGATATTCCTTTGCACACATCTTCCCTGCACCTACCCCGACAGCAGACCTGAGCCTTATTGTACCAGAGAGACAGTGGAGGACACAAACACAGACCCCAGCACTGCCTTCCAGGAGGGTACAGGAGCTGGGCCCACAATCACATGAGCCAGTGTGAAACAAGAGCTGGAAGGGGACACAGTGAGCTATCTGGGGCCTTCCTGGAAGAAGGGACTGCTAGGCGGAGAGTTAAGGGTAAGGAGAGGTGACCAGAGGGAACAAAGGCATGAAAAAGAACCTACGCAGTGGGGGAAGTGGGCGTGACGTGTGTCTATGAGGCTGGCAGGGTCCCAACTGTGCAGGGCCTTGAGGCTAAGGACAGGATTTTTCTTTCTTTCTTTTTAATTTTTAGTAGGAATGAGGTCTTCCCATGAGGATCAAGCAATCCTCTCACCTGCACCTCCCAAAGTGCTAGGATTATAGCTGTGAGCCACTGCGCCTGGCTGGCAGGATTTTTAAAATCTAGTTTTATCGAGGTAGAGTTTACATACTATAAAATTCTTTCATATTAAAGTATACATATAATTTAATGATTTTTAGTAAATCTACAGAGTTGTGCAACCATCACCACTACCAAGGGCAGGGTTTGACCAAGGCACCATCTGTCCCCTACTCCTTGCTGGCTTACCAGCCTTGCAGCCATCCTGCCTGCCCAGGGAGGCTTGTGGAAGAGGCTGCATTTCAGGACCCCCAAGCACTGGTCCAGCAGGTCTGCACATCCCAGCTCAATGCACCTTTTCCATGATTCCACACAGCACTTGACACTCTCCCCTTACCCTCTCCCCACCACCTTGGTGAGCTGGTCTTCTTGGCCTCCCAGTGAGGCGAAATGGGCAGACAGGCTGACGGTGGGCAAAGCAGACCACAGTCTATGGTGGTTGAACCGAGCGGGGCAATTGGGTGGAAGGGAGGGTGTTCCATCTCTGATTTCCATGATTCAGCCTGGAGAGTTTCCAAAGGGATATGTCCAAAGGACTTGGAGGCAGGGAGAAACACAGCCCCAGGCGGAGAGCACAGGGCACATGTCCAGCTATGGATGGACACACATACCCCCACACAATGGCCACTGCAAGCACCCAGCGGGTGGCCTTAAGTGAGATATGCCCTTAACCCCACTAGAGTCACCCCAAGATGACTGCCAAGGACAGAACAGGGGACGCCATTTCTATGTACCTGACTCCACACCCCTGACCCTCTGGCACCCTTCCTCCTGGGGCAGATAGCAACCATGCCCTGGTCTGAGGACTAAACCACGATACTGGGACACAAGGGTTTGAGAAAAACCTGGATAACATAGGCCTCTGTTCTCTCTTCTTTTTCCTTTCTTTCTTTCTTTTTTATGAGATGAAGTCTGTTGCCCAGACTGGAGGGCAGAGGCGAAATCTCATTTTACTGCAACCTCCACCTACTGGGCTCAAGTGATTCGCCTGCCTCAACTCCAGAGTAGCTGGGATTACAAGCGTCTGCCACCACATCCAGCTAATTTTTGTATTTTTAGTAGAAACAGGATTTCACCATGTTGGTCAGGCTGGTCTCGAACTCCTGACTTCATGATCCACCCGCCTCAGCCTCTCAAAATGCTGGGATTACAGATGTGAGCCACTGTGCCTAGCCTCTCTCTTTTTTTTTTTGAGATGGAGTCTCAATCTGTCGCCCAGGCTGGAGTGCAATGGCACAATCTTGGCTCATTGCAATCTCCGCCTCCCGGGTTCAAGTGATTCTCCTGCCTTAGCCTCTGGAGTAGCTGGAATTATAGGCACCCGCCACCAGGCCTGGCTAAATTTTGTATTTTTAGTAGAGACGGGGTTTCACCATGTTGGTCAAGCTGAACTCCCAACCTCAGGTGATCCACTCACCTCGGCCTCCCAAATTGCTGGGATTACAGGCATGAGCCACTGCACCCCACCTAGCTGGGCTCTGTTCTCTTTACAGAGTTCCCCAAAACAGCTGCAGGGGATCAGCCCATTTGTGGACAGCAAACACTGAGGCCCCGGGAAGGAAGTATGCTCTGACCTGGGGCCCTAGGGAGATGCCTAGGATGCCTCCGATAAAGACAGGACCTTTCCTCAATAGGCATCTCCCTCAGGCCAGGTTCCTTTCCTGGAAGAGTCAAGGTTCAGGAGGGCTCTTCCTCATTTTTTGACCTTGGCAAAAAACTGGCCTCTAAGCCAGTTTCCCATCTGTCACGTGGGACCATAGCTAACAGGTATGGGGCTCTTCCTATGTGACACACTGTCCATGCTTTATCTCATGTAATCCTTGTACCCAACCTCTGAAGGAAGTTCTACTATTGCCCCATTTAGAGCAGGCAATTTGATAAGCAGGTGTGATGATGTCCTGCTTATCTGGGATCCCTGAATCTTGCAGTAAACATTTCCCAGTGTGGTGGTGTCTAAGCTGACACCAATCAGAAATCAAGGCCCACGTACCCCCTCAGGACCTCCCTCCTGGTGGGCCTCACCATGGGACAAGCCAGGGAAGGCTATCCCAGGGATGCAAAAGCCAAGAAATCAAAGATGGGGCACTGTCCTTCCGAGGCTCCCATGTGGGGTATGTTTGTGTGTCTGGAGGGGAGGGATATGTCCAAAGGACTGGCTAGAAAACTGGAGTCCTGAGGTCTAGGTTTGTGGCTCCATCCTGTCCCTCCCTGACTGTTGACTTCGACCAAGCTCTTTCCCCCACTAAGCCTCAGTTTCCCATTTTTTCCCAATCGCTCTTGCTCCTCACCCCAAACTACTGCAGGAGTCACGATCCCAAGGCATACCATGAGGAAGGAGATAGAGACACAGGGGAAAAAAAGATCGCAGAGAGTGATCTCCTCCACCCTCCAGATCTCAAGAGAAAGGCCCCAGAAGCCTCTATCTGTCACTGATATAATCTCAGGTAGGAAACTGATTTGAGGGAAGGGTTTTGAGCAGGGTGCAGGGTTGAGACTGAGACCTAGAAGAGGTGAGATCTATCGGGGCAAGGAGCATCCAGTCCCTTCCGCTCTTAGTACCCCAGAGGATGTGAAAGTAAACAGCAGGTCCTAATAATGCGCACTCACTGTCTGCCAGGCACTGTGCTAAGCATTCACAGGCATTTTCTCACCGGATTCTATGACAACTATTATCACTCTTATTTTACAGATGAGGCAACTGAGGCTCAGGGACATAAAGTCACCTGCCTAAGGTCACGAGGTCAGTAAGTGGCAGAGCCAAGATTTAAACCCAGGTCTGTGCGACTCCAGGGCCTGGCACTCCAACCCTGGCCAAGGGCTCTGCAGCACATGGAGGTTAGCCTTCAGTTGCAGGCTAAGGTCCAGCTCAGCTCTCAGCCAGGGGAAATCCCCTAGGTCTCCTTTGGGTCTTGGGGGGCTGGTTCTCGGGGCCCTGTTGCAGAGAAGTCTGCAGTTTTACCCCAAGGCCCAGAAAAAGACGGGGAAGGGGCTGCGGGTGGGCCAGACGGGCCAGGTTGGGCCAGAGCTCCGGGCATTCCGGCGGCCTCCGCAGGAAGCAAAACGGGACGGAAACCGGCTCCTGCCTCCTCCCCCAGAATCCTGTGGGCAGCCCAGCCGGCCGCACAGAGGCCCTCTTTGTGCCTGCCCCAACCCGCCACCCGCGGCTGGCCCAGGGTTTTGAGTTTCCTGGGGGGTGGGGGCCCAGTCACTGCTAAGCCTCCAGCTAGCTCCCCTCCTGGGGGCAGCCACAGCAGTCCACAGCTGGAGGAGGAAGAGAGGGGATGGCCAGGGCCACTCTAGAGACCCTGATGCCTGGAGTCTGCCCACACCCCATTCCCCCAACATTTACACACCCAAATCAGGGACAGGAGGTGGGAAGAGGGACCCAGAGTTGAGGTCACCCCCCCAGAGTCTGCCTCTGCCAGCAGCCACCAAGCCCATGACACACCTGGAACCCACCCCATCCCACCCATCCTGGTGCTCTTGGGCCTAGAGTGGTGCACATAGTGAGGCTGGGCAGTGGCCTGGGCGGTTCAGGTCAAACCATTTCCCATTCTCTGAGGCTCTCCAGACACACAGGGCTCAGCAAGCAGAGGCCTCAAGCTCACTTCCCAGTATTTCAGGGGACAAAAGCCCTTCAGGTGGCATAACTGCCCAAGGACACTGGGCACCAGGGAGTGAGCTCAGGGTTGGGGTGTGTATGGTGAAGAGAGCACTGCATATACTGTGACTGCACATGTCTATCCAGGACGTGTGTGGCACAACTGTGTACGTGTGTCCGGTGGCCTGTGAGTGCGCCCAGTTGAGTGTGTCATCTCAGTTGTGACCCCCTACAGACCACACAGCACTGAGGCATACACAGGGCTCATGTACCAGTGCCGGCAGAGATCTTTGACCGTGACCTCCCTAAATGTAAAGTGGAGGCGTGTGCGACCCATGTCTGTGAACGTACACATATGCCCAAGTGCGTGCGTGTGCCAGGATGGTATGTTACATGGTGAGACAATGTCTGTGGGTTCTTCTGGTCTGTACGTATCAACATATCTTTGCCACATGAATGCTATGTGTACGTTCGCATGCACTGTGAGTTGTGTCAGGAGCTCTGGGCTGTATGTGAGTCTGGGGCCCTACTGGGATGGGGATGTGTAGACAGGAACTGATGCCAGCTGCAGGGGCCTCTATGGAAACAGGAAGCTGCCCACAGGTGCACCTGGGCTGTGGTGGGGGCTGGGCTCCATCCAGGTTCAGTTTGTGCCCTTGAAAAACCAACCGAGGGTTCCACTAGCCAAGACAGGGGGACTCCTGTCTTGTCTGATGTTCAAGGTCCAACAGCTCTGACCAGTGTCTACCCGCCTGCCTGGCCTGAGCGTGGAAAAACTGGAAAACAAAAGCCCCCAGACCACAGGCCCTCCCTACAGAGGCTTAGGGGAGGCAGGCGAGAGGCGGGAGGCTGAGGGGGAGGGAGGGAGGTGTCGCCGCAGCCCCGCCGCAGCCCCGGAACACAAAAATAATGAGGCGAGAGGGGCCATGGGGCCGAGCCGGCTGGTTCCGGAGTCGCTATCTGACCTTGACAGATGCCACAGCTGGGCGCCTGGAGAGGAGCTGCCGCCACAGTGCTGCAGAACCCCCCCAGCACCTCCCCCAGGCCAGGGTCGATGGAGGCTCAGGCTAGCCCCAGCCACAGGCAGCCACCCCATGAGGTGGGAGCCAGGAGGCCTTGGAGCACCTCCCAATAGGGGGGCTGGGGCTGGGGTAGGGGGTTCTGGAGGCAAGGGAGTGGGAGTAGGGCCACTGCAGGGCATGGGAGGCAGCAGTGGGGTCTCCTGAGGGTGCCCCCGCCCTCAGGTAAGGCTACATGTGTGAGAAGCACACAGCACTTGTCATTATGTGTGTGTAGCCTGGCTGTGGGGCTATGTGTGGAGAAGGGAATACGTGAGTGTGAGCGTGACAAAGGTTGTACTTGTGTGCATGTGTCCTTGGGATCACACAAGGCTGGGAAGACAGTCTAATGTCCCTGAAATGGGGGTGGCCACATCACTTGGTATGGGCACAGATCACACCCCAAACTCATTTAGAGCCACAGCTGTCCTGGCGGGTGCAAGCCATGCTGGGTCTAGGGGTGGGGTGGGAGACAAAGAGAGCCACCAATCCCGCCCTTGCAGATGGGGGAGAGGGACCCCTCTGGCCCTCCCTGATCCACCCTCTCTCCCACTGTGGTGGTGGTCCCAGGCACTCAGTTATGGGCACGGGGCTGGGCACCGCCACTCTAGGGACATCAGCCAGGGGCTAGGGTGTGAGTTGCAGGAGTGGATGCTGGGCTGGAGGTGGATTAGCAATTCCGAGCACTGGCTGCATAATTAAAAAATCATTATGGCAGGCGGGCAGAGCTGAGTGTGAGCTCACGCTCAGAGCGGGCGGGGACACTGCCATGGCGCTCCCTCTCCCACTGCTTCCCCGAGGAAAAATCCCACCTGCTAATATAATTATGGAAAAACACAAGCACGGAAATTTGGTTTCAGCAAACAACGTGCCTGAGTGCCCAGGGCCTGCCTGGCTCTCAGCACAGCGAACAGGCTGGCCACTGGCACCCAGGGCTCATGGCAGTGAGGCAGGCCCTGCTGGGTCCCGACATTGCCTCCACCCCCTCAGCAGACCCCCAAAAGAGGAGACTGGGAGGGGTACACAAAGCCCAGCTCCCTAAATCCCAAATCCAGGAGAAAATGGGCTGGTACTGATGGTTTACAAATGGGGAAACTGAGGCTAAGGAATCTACATAAGGTCACTGTGTGTGTGGCAAAGCCAAGAGGAACTGGATCCCTGCTCAGTGCAACACCTTGGGGGCTCAACACCCCCTGCCGACTCCGCCATCAGTCATCCTCCAGCCCTCTCCACTCCGCCTGGGATAAGCATCTCTCCCCCAGACTGAAGGGGCCTCCAAGCCAGGTACCCCGGCATGGCCCAGAGCCTACCGAGACCTGCACGCCTCGATGGGGTTCAGGGACAGGGCGTACTGGGCTCGTCTGGGTTAAGCCAAGCGAGCAGAGCTGGCTCCCGCCCCGAGAAACGCGGCCAGCTCTGGGGCACAGGCCCCAGAACGGCAGAAGAAGCCGCCATCACCTCAGGCCTGGAGCGGGCAGCGGGCCTGGAGCGGGCAGTGGGCGGCGCGGGAGGGAGCCGGGCCTAATTAGTCGGCCTGGGACCCGGGCGGGCGCCGGGGCGGCAGACTCGGCCGCCAGAGCCGTGCAGGCACGTCCGCGTCCGGCTGGGAGGCGGCAGGGAGCCGGGAGGCGCCCTGAGCCGCGGCGGGACGGGCGGCCTGGGAAGGCCTGGGCCAAGGAGATTCCGCACCGAGAAGGCTGGCCTCCCCTCATTCCTCCGTGCCACCAGGCGCAGCAATTAGAGGCTTTCAAAGTTTGTCCTTAATTGGTTTCATTTTTGCCTCATAAATGATTCATGGCCCTAGAGGTCTGGGAGGCGGAGGGAGTGGCAGAGGAAATTTGGGGAGGCTTTTGCCTGGGGCCAGGCCCCCTACCTGAGGCTGCGGAAGAGGCGGCAGCCCCAGTCCAGGAATGGATGAGAGGGCTGGGAAGCCTTGGGCAGGTGGGACCCTGCAGCAAAAATTAAAACCCAGGCCCTCTCCTTGGAGCGCTGACTAATTAGGAACTGCAACTTCTTTTCAGCACACCAGAGCTCTGCATCCAGGCCTGGAGCCACCGCAGCTGCTGGGGCCCTGGGAGCATGAATAATAATGTGATGATAACAAAATAACAGTGTCAGTAGTAATAACGAGGAGGCCGCCGAGGAGAACATATGCGTGATCTCTTCCAGCCACCCTGCTCCCCCAACAACAGAGGTACTAGGATCCCTGTTTTACAGATGAGTAAACTGAGGCTCGAAGGCCTGCCTCTGACCCTCTCAGTCTGATACCACAACCCTTTACCCCCCAACCCCTCAAGCTCTCAAGAGCACAGACTGACTATTCGCCCTCCAGGAAGACTGCCTGCCAGGAGGGTCAGAGCTGCAAGGCCTAAGGAAGCCTGGGAATGGTCCTGAGGTCTGAAGGAAGGCCCCAGCAGGCAGCAGTGGCCCCATACCTACCTGAGCCAGGCTGGCTCTGTCGCAACAGGCTGTGTGACCTTGCAGGGCCTTAACTGACCCACCTGTAAAATAGGAGCACAGGAGCCCTATACCGCCCCCCGCCCCCCGCTTGAATGCTAACACAGTGCTGGGCACTAGGTGGACAGGAGATACCATGGACCCCATGGTCAGGGAGCTCCCAGCCAAGGGACACACACAGAAGGGTTTAACAAAGTCTATGCAGAGAACCCTGAGAGCTCAGACAATGGGCAAAGTGCTGGGGAGCAGTATCCAGAGGGCTTCTTGGAGGAGGTGAGGTAGGAAGTGGAAATGCCTCTCCTCTGACCCCATAACCAGCCCACAGAGAATGCCAAGGGAGTGGGTGTGGCCCACTTAAACCCAAGACTGGGGTTGGACCTTGAAGAAACCCAGAACTACAGACCACATCAGAGTGACAGGGATGCAAGATGCCCAGCTCAGCCTGCCCATGACGCTCCCTTTGATTCTGAACAGCTATGGGAAGTGAGGCCTACTATCCTGAGCAGGGCACACTTGGCCCCTGGAAACTCTGGAGGTGAGGGAACACACAAACAAGTCCCTGGGTCAATGTTGGGTGCGCTGACTCCCTCGGAGCAGGCCCCAGGGGTCTCGCAAATATCATCTCCTCTTGGATCCTTCAGTTCCTCTGACACATGCACCAGGCTCCTCTCTAGAAACCCACTCGTCCTCAGGCCCCAGCCACAGCACAGTCCCGGTCAGCTCGCTGCTCTCCCACGCAGCCCACCTCCACTGGGCAGCGAAGCAGCCCGAGCCAGGGCCAGCACCACTTCGAGTGGTTATGCATCCCTGAACCTTTCCGCAGCTCTCTGAAAGGAATCTACAATCATCCCCATTTCCTGGATGAGGAAAATGAGGCTTAGAGAACCTAAGGGACCTGCCCAAGGCCACACAGCTCAGGACACCCATGTTCCTCATCTTGCTGGCCTCTTTGTGGGTCAGTATCCCTGACCTGTCCCAAGCCTGGCCACTTCTTGCCCCAGCCCTGACCCTTCTCCTGTCTGGACAAAGACCACACCAAAACCCAAGCTCCTCCCGAAACTAGGACGTGGTCTGGCGGAGGCTTGTGGTCAGAAACGCTACAGGGAGTCCAGAAAGCAGTGGAGGTCTCTGTGTACCCTGAGACCCCTGGGGCATGGGGGTCTTCTGAGGCTCAGATGGGGTAGTAGGGAAAGCTCCCACAGGCACACACGGATGGGGGTGATGGGGGTTAGGGGATGGCTGTCTTCTGTGGCTTCGTCCCTGGGGAAGAGTCAACTTCAAGGCCCCTATCGCCCATACTTGGGAGGAGCTGCCCATGGGATTCTGAAGCTGAGGCACACGTCCTCTGGGAATGAGGCTGAGCTCTACCCATCGCTGCTCCACCCACTGGAGGCTACTGCTGAGGAGCCAGGCAAGCCCCCCCTCTCCCAGCCTCAGTGGATTCATCTGCACATTGGGCCCAATAATGTCCTTTGAGCCCTTTGAAAAAGGCTTTGAGAATAGGTTTAGAGGTTTTTCTTGAGAAAAGGGGTTTGGAAGAACTGGTCTATTTTTGCCCGGGGGCACTGGAGACACTGGGGTCAGTGTACCATAGCAGCTTGACAATGGCTTGTTAAACACACAGACAAGCGGCTGGGTTCTTATCCTCAGCAGGTCTGGTCCACGAACCCTTCCTAGGTGTCCACTCTGGGCCAGGATACTGGTCTACCCTCTGGTCCTCACTGTCCATCCATCTGTCTGTCCCACAGCTGCCCAGCCAGGTCACTGGGGTCCCTCTCCCTGGCCTGTCCGGAAGCTACACGTCTCCAGTGGGTCAGCACTAACGTCAGCAAGACTGGCCGGGCGTGGAGCCCGCCACCTCCGGAACTGCCAATTAATTAACTTTTTCAAATTAATTTCCCAAGCAAAATTCCATAATTACATCTGTCTCCATTAGCCCAAGCCGGGCAGGCAAGAGGACCCTGCAATGACATGGAATGTGGTATAAGGGGGTGACCATAGCAGCCCTGGTGCCAGGTCAGAGAGGCCACTGGGGGCTGTTTCACCCCAGTCGGGCACTGACCTGGCATCCTTATGGATGCTATCTGGTAAGGCAGGGGGGCTGAGAGACCAGAGCCCCCCAGCAAAGGAGGTGGGGCCTCAGGGAGACCCATGGCCTGCCCAGCTTATCCCACTGTCCCCATCCCCCTCCCCGGTGCCCCTAAAATGACAGTGGGTCTTGGCATGGCCCAGTAGCAGCACAGGCACCATGAGGCTGAGGAGGCCACGGCTGCAGCGTTCTAATTTCCCAAAGGGGCTGAGATTAATTAGCTCACACACAGGCACAGAGAGGGAGAGGAGAGTGGGAGCAGGAGCAGGCAGCGTCAGGCGAGGAGCTGGCTGGCACTCCCCCCTGCCCGCCCGGCAAGCAGTCGGCGGCCTTGACAGCCTGGGTGCTCTGAAGGTCAATGGCCAAGCTGGCTGAGCCAGCAGATTGGCACCGTCTCCTTCCCAGAATTCTCAAGACCAAGGGTGGGGCACAGTGACCAGGAGGATAGTCTGGGGGGAAGAGGCTCTGCTATCACCACGATCTATTGGTTCTGTGCCAGGTGCTCTGTCCACACCATCTTGTTTGATGCACACAGTAACCCACAGAGGTAGGCACAGTGGTTCTCCCATTTCTCAGATGAGGACACTGAGGCTCAGAGCTGAGTGGGGCCCTGGTGTGGTCAAGGTCAAGTGTGGACAGTAAAGGTGAAGCTGAAATGCAGGCTGGCCCAACTCTAGAGCCCATCCTGCTTCCACTGGAGCCCCGTGTGGGTGTGAGGGCTGCAGGAGCTCCGGGCCTGGGAGACTGGAACACCAGTTACAGAACTCCTGAGTGTGTCTGTCTATGCGGAATGGACTTACCCTGCCTCAGAGAGTGCAGGCCAGACTCGCACAGTCTTTTCACAGGCGAAGAAACTGAGACCAGAAAGGGGAAGTGATCTGAGGCTGGGACCAGCCTCTAGTAAAGTCAACCCGACTCAGTGACCTTTAGCGAGCCCTGACCCAGGGCCATGCAGCACCTGGTGCTGAGTGGCACATGGACCACGGGATGGGGGGGTCATTGTGGCTATGTCCTCGTGAACCAAGGAGGAAGTGCCAGCTCAAGGGCACTTGCTCAACTACTCCCTGCAGGGTGCCCAGGAGAGGGAAATGGAGCCCATAGGGAGGGGTGGGGGAGGTGCACAACCCTGACTAGGCCCCAGGCAGCTTCCACAGGCCTAAACATGGAGTTTCCCAGAACTTGTCTGCATGAAGAACCCAGAAACCCCAAGGGGCATCCATCTGCTCCCCAGGGGATCCCCCACCCACCACCCACCCCTCCCCTGGGGTTAAGGGATTAGCAGTTTCAAGACTTTTAGGTTCAAACCTGGGAAGTGGCTTAAGACAGCAGAGGGTGGCCGGGTGCGGTGGCGCACGCCTATAATCCCAGCACTTTGGGAGGCTGAGACAGTTGGATCATGAGGTCAAGAGATCGAGACCATCCTGGTCAACATGGTGAAACCCCATCTCTACTAAAAATACAAAAATTAGCTGGGCATAATGGCACATGCCTGTAGTCCCAGCTACTCGGGAGGCTGAGGCAGGAGAACTGCTTGAACCCAGGAGGCTGAGGTTGTGGTAGGCTGAGGTTGCGGTGAGCCGAGATCGCGCCATTGCACTCCAGCCTGGGTAACAAGAGAGAAATTCAGTCTCCAAAAAAAAAAAAAAACACAGCAGAGGGCCCTAGGGCAGTTAAGGGGCTGGGCATGGGGAGAGGCTGGCCCAACTAGAACACTCCAAATCCTGTGTGTGGGTGAGGGGAGCCCCTCATCTCAGAGACAGGCTCAAGCCATGCCAGGGTCCAGGTGGGCCTTGGAGTCAGGATTCCTCTCCTAGCTCTGCAGTCTTCAGCTTAGATAACCTCAGACAGGTTGCTGACCCTCAGCTGAGCCCAACCCCTAGCCTGTGAAAAGCAGCCACTGACAACCCCACCCTCATCATGAAGGGGTCAGTGTAGGGTCCACATGCAGTAGGTGCTCAACTAACCATAGCTGTGTTATTGTTTTTACTGTCATTATCTGCCAGCATAAGCGTGAACGTCACGGACAAGGCAGGCCAGGCGTGTTGGGTAACCCAGGTCATGGCCCTGGTTCTCTCTCACTGTTTGCTTTTGAGCTCTGAGACAATCCCTCATGACTCAGTTTCCCCCAGCCCCAAATACAGAGCATTCTCCCTCTAGCCTGCAGGACCTCGGGAGAGATGGGCATTTGGTAGAAGCCTGAAGGTTACAACGTGGGTAGCACCCTGCTGACCAGGCTTGCATCTCTTTGCTCAAAGGAAGGCCTACCCACACTTCCAGACAGCCTTTCTTCCTGCCTCCGTCGCCTCAGCCCTGCCTGCTTGCGTCAGCTCTTCTTAGATGGGACAGCCCTGCCAGAAAGGCACATGCCAAGCCTCTCACCACCCTGCAAAGGCTCCATTTGCCACCTGGAAGTCCCTGCTCAAGTCTAACTTGTAGCCTTGCTGTGTGAGTATAGGGGATGGGAGACAGAGAAAGCCTTGAAACTACAGTTGGCTTTCTCTATTCCCTCTGCTATTAGGAAGCCTCCAGGATTTTCCAGCCAAGGACCATGGGTTCTTCTGCCCTGGGTCCAACCCATTCCCATCCCTCCCCCAACCCCTGGCCCCCAGCTCAGCCTCTTCACTTGGGTACCTCATTGACCCCATCTGAGAAGAGCCCTAGAGGAGGCTAAATCCAAGCCATTCTAATTGAGGAGCGCTTGTTGTGGGATGCCACCCCCAGAAAAATGGAGCAGGTGGAGGGCCACTCATTATGTCTCACTGACATAATGAGAACTGATGACAACACACATCACCATCTACTTCAGGTTCTGCCGCTTTGGGACAGAGATGAGAGTATACCGATCTCACAGGTGACAAACATGAGGTCAGAGAGGTGAGCAGACGCCCATGATTACACAGCAGGCATTGACCAAACCAGGTGTGGAGCCCAGGCCTGGCCAACTCCAGAGTCCTCGGCACAGGGGCATCCGGTTTCCTGACTGGCCACTGCTGTTTGTGTCCCTCCGGATGTTTGGGTCCCTCTCTCCTCCTCGACCCCAGTTCTTCATAGAGACCTGTGTGGCTGGGAGGAGGGAGCCCAGCTGGGCCTAAGTCCTTATAGCCACATGCCCTTTGACCACTGTGAGGCTGCCTCGGAACTGCAGGCCCAGAATGACCTGTAGTCTGGGTGTTAGGAGACTGTCCAAAGCCCCTCATAACCATGAAGCCATTCCCATCAGACTCAATTCTCTCATCTCAAAAATGGCTTTTTTGGGCAGCATATGAAAAATGCAGAGAAGGCAAGCCCCAACCCCAAAGGGGAGGCAAGGCTTAAAAAGGCTCCTCAACTCTCAGCACCCCAGGACTTCCTTGTACACAAGCCAGCTCTATACCCATTTTGCAGGGCTGTAGACTAAGAACCAGGGCCATGGTAAAAACTGAAGTGGGGGCATTGGATAATGAGGGCCCTGGCAACTAAGGGGACAGAGAGAAGCAGATGTGGGGTAAGCAGGAAAGATGGGCAGAAAGACTCCTGGGGACAGCCCATTTGGTCAGGGGTCTCATTCTTCCCCCATCTCTGGCACCCCCCCCAACCTCTCAAGGACCCCATGCCCCGGGGCAGGGAACCAGCCAGCCACTTGGTGGTCCTGGGGAAACTGACTTTCCCTGACATTCCTCTTCCACCCTTTCCTTTTCCCAGCTCCCCTGTATCCCTCCCCCATGTATCCAACCCACTTGCCTGGGCCAGAGGCCCTGTACTGGAGGGCAGGTGGGTTTAACACTCTCATGTCTGATACTTGGGCCTCCTCCTCAGAGAGGGCAGAGCCAAGTTGGCAACATAAGAAAACCATCTCCACCTCCCCACCCGAACCTTGCAGAACCCAGTAAACTCAACATGGCTGAAGGCCCTAAACACGGGTGTCTGGGGCAGCAGAGTCCTGACTGCAGCAGGTGTACCTGTGTGTGCCAGTGCCCTGCCCCATTCTATGGCATCATCTGGGGTAAGCTATGGCCTGAGGATGACCAGGCCCCAGCATGTGGAGCCAATGAGGTGAGAGTGGCCTCCCGGCAGGGGGCACACCATGTGTGCCTGTGTGCGTGCACTCGCCTAGGTACGTGACGGTGGATGTGTGTGCCAGAGGCTGGGCTGTGACTGGAACCAGGAGAGTGCTTCAGGAGAGACACATGGGAGCTGTGTGTGCACAGTGCATGTGACCGAGTCTGTACCATTCGTGTCGGCTGGGTGTGCTGAGTCGTGTGGAACTCCGTGTGCTGCGAGTGACTGTGTCTGTTCTAAGTGTGTGCCCTGTGTGCCGCGTGTGGGGTGCGTGAGTGTGCACTCTGCCTGCCAGGCCGCAGGGCCTCGTGGGGTTCCCAGGGATGGGGTGACTCACATCTCCTGAGCTAATCCTGCCGCCTGCCTGCCCAGCTCACCCTGCTCTGCTGGGCTGATGGCCGCCAGCACAAGGGGGGGGTGGAGTGGGCAGCCGCAGCGGGGAGGCTGGCTTGATAAATAACCTGCTGCTTCCCCAGGCCTCTAAGAAGGAGAGGCTGCAGCATGGGGAGGAGAGTGAGGGTGGAGGTGGGGGAGGCTGCCCTGGCCCCCTCAGCTGAGGCTGCAGCTCCGGTTCCTGTTTCATCGAAACCTGAGCTGGGAAAAGCCTATCGGGTCATCTTGCCTGTCCCGCGGCCACCAGGCCCAGGCAAGCTGCCCCTCAGGGGACAGGCCCGCAGCCTGGCCGCCCAGCCAGAGAGTGGGTGGGTGGGGGGAGGATATTTCTGTCCAGACTAAATGCAGCTCTGGGCCTCTGTCTGTGTACCCCCCCCACCCCAGCAGCTGCTCCCAGAGGCGCCCTGGCTCTGCAGGACTGACTAAATATAGGCCCCCCACCCCAGCAAACCCCCCATGTTCACCAATTCCCAGCGGCCCCACCCACATGAGGGTAGAGGGAAGGCTGGGGAGCCCACTGTGTGACCTTGGGCCAGCACATCCCCCTCTCTGGGCTCTCAAACTACAAAAAACCAAGGATTACTCAGCTCTGGGTCATCCCTTGCCTAACGGGTGCTTTTGGAGCATAGACCACAAAGGTGACTCGGGTGGGGTCTTCAAATAAGGAGGTAAGGGCTGAGGTCCCCTCCTCAGAGCAGCCCAAGTGCCTTTAGGCTTATAAACACGGCCCCTCCATCCTGCCCGTTCCTTGCCCAAGCCGGGCAATACCAGGCTCCTCCAATCTGCTCTGGCCGGACTCTAGCCAGGAAACAAGTTGTGCCAGGCTTGGGGTGGAGGGGCAGGAGCATGACAGCTGCTATTTCCTGGAGGCCACATTCGGGCACAACCCGGATTCCTGCCTGGCTCCACGCTCCACCAGAGCCTCTTCTTCCAGGCTGTCGGCCCGAGACAAGGTGCCCCCTTCCCCCTGTCAGAGCTATTATCAGACCCCACAGGATCATCCCACTCCCCTCCCTCACTGCACTGGCACAGGCGGGAGGAAGGTGCCTGCATGCAGCCTGCCTCTAGGACTGGGGAGAGGTGGTCTCTGCAGGGTCTCTGCCTCTGCAGGAGGCAGCCCCAGCTTCCCTCCTCCTGCCTGCCTGCCCACCCGGCTGCTTCCCCCAGCCCCACACGCACCAAATTCCCCACATGCCTGTCTGTCTCTGACAGCTCGTGCAAATACTTGGCTGCGCGGGCACCCGCTGTTCTGAGCCCGCTGCGCCTGCCTCCTCCCTGCCTTCCCGGGGGGCTCTGCAGACGCAGCCAGGGATGGGAAGGGGCCAGAGCCAAGAAGCTCGGTGGGCAGTGGGGAGAAAGGGAGGGCAGGAGGGACCAGCCTCAATGCAGAAGCACCACCCCCGGCCCCTGGGGCCTAAGGGACCTGGGAGGCCACCGTGAGCGGGTCCAGGCTGGGTAGCAGCTGCTGACACCGCCGCTGCCCCCCGACACCCCCGCTGCTCCCCGGAACCTCCCAGGAGGACCTTCCGGAGGCCTCCCACTTGCCTCGGCCGATGAAACAGCATCTGTCACCCCCGAGGCGGCAGCTCAGGACAGGGCAGAGGGCACCACAAGGCCCCTGGGGAAGGCTTTGAAATCTGGATGAGGGCCCAGTCCTTCTTGGCAGTCCCAGCCCCCCAGCACTCAGAGCATGGAGATGCATTCCAGCCCTCCTGCAAGGTGCGGGGTACACCCGCCCAACTGCCAGCCTTGGGATGTCTCCACTTGGACCGTCTGGGGCCTTATTTACCCCCACTGCCCTCCTTCTTCCTGCTAGCCTCGTCTCCCTCCCAGGAGACCAGTGGAGGAAACACTTCCTGACAACAGCTGGGATTTTCCGCTGGACACTGTGCCTTGCTGGCCAGCTCCTTACCTCCCCCCACCTCAGTCCTTCCCCAGTGTCACCAAATCACGACCCCCACTCCATGTCTGCAGCAGAGAAATCCTTCTCTCCTGGCTAATCTGCTACTAGCCCCAGGATCCAGGCCCAGCACAGACGCTGAATAAATGACCTCATGGGTAACAGCCTCCATTCTGCAGATGGGTAAACCAAGGTTGGGAGACAGCCCAGAGAGCCAGAACCAGGCCTCCCCAACTGTGCTCTTCCCGAAAGGGGCCAAATGCAGGTCCCTTTGCCACTCCTTTGCCTCCCACCACACTTTCTGCCTCAGGAGCCAACTGAGCTCTCCCAGGCTTCTGGAGTAATCAGGATGACTCCAAACAGAACCCCTCAGTGTTCTGGGTTCAAATGCCCAGCTGGGCTGCTCTAGATGATGCTCCCAGCTCTTCCACAGCCCAACAGTGGTCTTGAAAAGAATCCCAAGGTATTGTCTCAGTGACGCTACACTTTGGATAAAGCCTCCTCTCCCCATTGCACAGATGGGGCTGCTGAGGACCCCAAGGGAGGGGGAGCTGCAGGCGGCCATGAGTCAGAGGGGGAGCTGGGAAGCCGCCCGGCCCTGCCGGCTGTTGCTGGAAGCAACAGCCTGCATTTCCTCCTCACACTGGTGCCTCGGGAAGCGTGGGCAGCGGGCAGGCGGGCACCGCCGAGAGAACCCCTCCTGTGCCTGTGGGCCAGCCGCATCCCCTCGCTGCCTGAGTGGGCCCACAGCCTACTCTCCACGGTGGCTAGAGCTCCAGAGAGAGGCAGGCTAGAGGCAGAACAGGCATTTCTGTCCCAGGTATGGGCTCATGTCACCTGAGGGCACCAGGCCCTGTGACCTCAGGGCAGCCTCACCCCCAGACCTTCAGTGCCCCCTACCATCAAACAAGGAGACTGAAACATGACCATCTACACTTCCTTCCACAAGCAAAATCCATGGTTCTGTGACTCTAGAATCCCAACAAGAATCCTGACTTGAAAAAATGTCTCCATTCCAAGCATTCTGATTCTAGACTCCTATGACTAAGAAATTCTAGGCCACCAAGATCTGACACCCCCAGGAAGAAAGGGGGCCAGGCCCACTTCTGCCTATTGCTATGAGCCCAGTTAACTAATTTCCCATCTAGTTCTGGAGGAGATGGGGCAGGCAGGAGAGGGGCTGGGTCTCTCCCATCAGAGTCAGTAGGAACTGGCATGAAGCGCTGGGGGCCTCTGGCCTGGGGAGGAGCTGGTCTAGTCCTAGGGGACAGGCCACCTCCTTCTGGCACACACAGCCACTAATGCCACAGATGTCAGGAAGTCAGCCCGAGCCAGAGTGAGAGTGGGTGGCGGGGGGTTTGCATGCCTGCACCCCATCCTGCGGCTAGGAGGGAGGGAGGGCATGCGGGCGTCAGGTCAGAGCTGGTCTCTCTGCTTCTCAGGTTCCAAGCCAAGCTCCACGCTTTATCTTCCTGTCTTCACCACCCACTGCTTCCTCCTTCCCGCCACAGTCCCCTCACCTCCCAAGCCAGTCCCAGCCCAGGCCAGCCGGCAACCAGCCAGGGCAAAAGCTCCCAAGCCCATCTGACAGATGGAAAAATTGTGGTCCACAAAGAAGACAGGACTTGCCCCACTGACTTGGCCCAGCAGCCTATTGCTCTCTGGCCACATCTCTCTGCCCTACCCCCCCCATCTTGCTTCCCAGAGTCCTCCACAGGGTCAGTGGGTCTCCACATGCCAGCCTGTCCACCAGCACATGCCCTATCCCAGGGTCCCCTGACAGTACTCATCCTCACCACCAGTCATCCAGTCATTCACTAATTCATTTTTATCCACCCAACTAGCCTATCAGCTCATCTCCCCACCACATCCAGCCCATTGCCAAGGGTTATGGGGGCCTCAAGGAGGAAAGAGCAAGGCCTGTGCCCAGCAAGCATTGAAGGAGTCCCTTCTGTGTGCCAGGTAGTGTGGAAGGTGCAGGAAACAGCACACACCGGCCAACAGCCTATCAAGGGCTCTGCCAGGACTGGATCATCCTAGGCAGTGGCAAGCCACAAACTCCCAAGGCCTCAGTTTCCTCATCTGTATATGGGGATGCTAACAACAGGCATCTGTCCCAGGTATGGGCTCATGTCACCTGAGGCTATTGTGGGGATGAAAGGAGGTGAAAGCCAGAAAGCTGTTCACATGGTACCTACCAGAGAGAGGACTTCTGTTGAGTTACTCCTTATCACTGATTTGTTACAATCTATTTTAACGATAGCAGTAATAGGCCAAGCATGGTGGCTCACGCCTGTAATCCCAGCACTTTGGGAGGCCAAGGCAGGTGAATCACTTGAGGTCAAGAGTTAGAGACCAGCCTGGCCAACATGGAGAAACCCTCAGTCTCTATTAAACACTTAGTCTCTAGTAAAAATACAAAAATTAGCCAGGCGTGGTGTTGGGCGCCTGTAATCACAGCTACTTGGGAGGCTGAGGCAGAACTGCTTGAACCCGGGTGGTGGGGGTTGTACTGAGCTGAGATCTCACCACTGTACTCCAGCCTGGGGGACAAAGTGAGACTCCACCTCAAAAAAAAAACAAAAAAAACACAATAGCAGTAATAGTTGGGGGCTGCAACTGATTACAGCAGCTAAAGTTCCTCAAACACTTATTTGGTTCCAGGCACTGGGGGTATAAGAAGGATACCATATCCCAATTGCAAGGCTGGCAAGGAGCAGGCTCAAAAAGCCCTAATAAGCATCTGATGATTGAGGGGATCGATGACAGGAGGCATGCCCCTGCCTCCAAGGAAGGTATAAGCCAGCATGTTTTCATGTATGAGGGTGTCTTTCTGCACACACACGTGTGTGTGTATATAAGCACTTAGGTGTGTTACACATACATATGTGTGCCTGCGTGAGGGACCTGAGGGTCCAGTGATGCCAGGAGCACCGCCACTCAAGCTCAATCAGGCCCCCACCTGACGCCACCCCTGCCAGTGATCACAGCAGTGCTGAGGGAACTGGGGCAAGAGCAGGGGCCAGGCCCATGGAGAGAGGCCTGGAAAGACGCTTTGCATAGTTCTGGCCATCGGATTACAGGCCCAGCCTAGACCCTTCTCGGGGGTGCAAGGGCCGATAGGTGTTTACCCACAGGCACCCAGGCCCCCTCTGCCTGAACATTATGCCCATACTGGCATGAAACACAAGTGTTCCTGCTGGCAGGCTGGGCACATTTGAGGAGGTCAGAAAAGGTCACAGGCAAGGGAGGGAGACGTGGGCCCAAGGGCCATGTGGGGTCTGCCAGACAGGGGAGGGCAGGTACAGGGCTCCCCTGGGGCCACCAGGCAGGCCTGGCTTTGCCCTGCTGGGGCCGGCAGCTGGAGGGGAGTAAATATAGCTGGGGCGTCCCGGCCACATTCCTGGGAGGCCAGCGAGGCCCGCCTGCCTGCTGCTCTAAGCAGAGAGCAGCAGCCAGGGCCCAGAGCCGCCACTGCCCTCTTCCCAAACAAACAGTAAAATAAATAAAACCAGCTCTCACGGCCGGCACAGCCTGGGGGGAGGGGGCAGGAAGGGGTGGATGGGTGTGGGGGGGTGGACAGGCAGGCGGACCAGTTGCCGCGGTTTCTGTTCCACTGGAAAGGAGGAAGCCAACAAAAGAGAAAAATAGAGGAAAAGGGCAGGGAGTAGTCAGAGATGTCAGAGAAGGGGAGAGAATCCCTAAGAAATGAAGGGTGTCACAGGAGAGGTGTGGGGGAGGCAGGTCAGGAGGGACAGGGAAAGTGTCAGGGGCGGGCACAATGGGGGACAGTTAGGAGTAGGCAGAGGCAGCCTCTGGGTCAGTAATTCAGTGGCAGGGATGCCCGGGAGGGGTGGCAGGCAGAGACAAAGTGGGTGGTGTGGGCTGGGGCAGGGGGCCGGCTTGAAGGGCCATGAAATATTAAAGAGCTAAGGCAAGTGAGGGACAGAGGTCATAGGAAGCAGGAGACTAGTCAGAGAGCAATGGGGGACCCTGAGGCGGAGGGCTGCCCCACCTCTGGCTGGTCTCTCCACCACCTCCATCAAGGCAGACTCCCAGGCTCTGCTGCAATGGAAGGACAGGCTGAGGGTGGGAGGTGCCATGGGGATTAGTGATGGCAGGGAGACCTCTGCAGTTCCCTCTTCCCTCGGGCTGATCTGGGGACAGCCCGCCTTCCAGAGCTGCCAGCCACCCTATCAAGAAAGCCAGGAGGCCTGTCAGCACAGCCGCTGCAACAGCACCTCCTGGGTAAGGAGCAGGAGACATCCAGCTTCTCTTTCCCAGGAACAATTAGCTAAGCCACCACTTTCCACAGAGACCTGCAGGGAGGAAAGGCTGGGCCTCATAGCTCAGCTGAGCCAGCAGGTCACCCCCCAGCCCTCCCACCCCACCCCTTCCTGACCCCATTACTAGCTTCACAACCTTGGTCAGTCCCCTTGTCCCTGAGCCTGTGTCTTCGCAAACCCCTGCCCCCAAGTTTGGTGTGAAGAAAAGGAAGAAGGCAAGTAACACATTGAAAGCATCTGCGAAGCATCTGCATGCATCGTCCCAGAGAAGGCTACCATGGGCCCCATGGGATCTCTCCTATTATCAGGCCCATTTTACAGATGGGGAAGAGAAAGTCAGCCAAGTGATGCGCCCAAGGTCACATATCTGGTGATCAGCCAAATGGAGACAGACTTGCTAGGTATGAGCCACATGTTCCTTGCTTAGGATTCACGGAGCCCATACATTCCTTGTCTCTATAAAAGCCAATGTCTACTGAATACAGATTGCAGGTGAGCACCTCCCCCCACCAGGCACTACGCAGCCATCTGTGTCCATCTGAAAATGACTTGAGAGGCAGGCATTCTCTTACTGTTCAATTTCAGAGATTAGGAAACTGAGATTTGTGGAGATAACACAACTGGCCCAAATGTCATACATCCAGCTAGGCAGTGACATGGCCAGGATTCGGAGTCAGTTCTGATGGACTCTAGAGCCACTGCTCATCCATATTTGTCTGGGTGGGGTTATGGGGACCCGGTAGTAGTAGAGCTCAGTGGTTCAGCTGACTTGACAAGGAACACCCAGAAAAGGTCAGAAACAAGGTCACAACTGCTGTGGGTTTGGGGAGACGGCAGCTGCTTTGGAGGGGGCAGAGCCTGCAGGAGCCCCAGGTGAGGGTACAAGCTAGGAGCCTGGCTAGAGTGATCTGCTTGGGTTTCTACCCAGAGCCCCCGTGCCAGGTACCAGCAGCCCTGCCCCAGTGTAAGGATACTGAGGCTGGCCCCCGTGCCAGGTACCAGCAGCCCTGCCCCAGTGTAAGGATACTGAGGCTTACCCAAAAAGGGTCAGTGGAGCCCTGTCTTGTTGGTCCCCAGGGTTCTAACCTGTGTTCACAGGCCAGTGTGCCTGGAATTAATCACCTCTTCAGAGGCCCTAGTGCTGTGGAAGAGGGGCAGGATCCCCTCCCTCTCTCCCAGGCCTTGTGAGCCCAGAGGGAGGCCAGCATCAGAGGCAGGAAATGAAGAAGAATTTGCGATCTAATTGAGCTGGCGGGGGATTAGGCGGCAGAATGCAATTACAGGGGCTGGAGCAGGGCCAGGGGGCACTGACACCCCAAGATGTGGTCTGGCCCAGGTGACTGGGCCCAGCCAGTCTGGCCAGAGACACTAGACTTGGGGTTGGGAAGGTGGGTACAGGCAAAGGTTGGGACCAGACAGCTTGTCAGCCTACAGAGGACTGCAGGGTTCCAGCTCCACGTGATACCCAGAAGCAAGAAGTTTTCCTGGGAATCGTCCCCCAGGGAAAGAGCCTATGGCCTCTCACATGGGGAGCAGGCAGCCAGACACACACGCTCTCACAGGCTCCGCTCATACATGTTCAAGCATGTGCTCACACTCCTAGGTAAGCCCCACACAGCCACATTCACCTGCATGGGGCAGGCTTCCAAGCCTACAGACACAGAGGCTGGCCCTTTGCTGCCACTGGCTCCAACAAATGGCGGGTTGGGGGAGCACAACCTCCCCTCAAAAAAACCCACCCATGACCTTAAAATCCTTTTATTCCCATAATCACATGCTGCCATCGACGTGGATACACGCTGTCACCCTGGCCCCAGCCTGTCTCCCTCTGTGGCTTCCAAAACTCCCAGTAGGCAGGCGGACAGGGAGGCTGCCCAATTACTGCTGGGGAAAGGGGGGGTTATGGGGGTTGCAGAGGGAAGGACTGGGTGGGAAAGGTTCAATTCTACACATACACACTCCATGCTACACATATTCAGGGCCTCAAACAAACAGAGGGAGAGATTCAGTAAGACAGAGATATAGAAAGAAAAAGGAAAATATAGCCAGCAGCCACCACAGACAGAGACCACTGTCCATACAGCACAGACATGCCCACTCCCACATTCACAATTCAGACACACTCTACTCAGACCCTCCAGATTTATAAGCGTATACAAAGCACAGATACACACAAATCACTAATACAAACTCTCCAAAATTCCAAGCACACATAACTCACAGAATATATTCATTCCCAGATTCACAGGGACACAGCCAATCTTCAGAAATACAATCTCAGATTCACAAACACACATGTACACGTGCACTACAGATCCACAAACTTTTTTTTTTTTTTTTTTTTGCCAATCAGTTTGAGCTTATGAGGTTGCTCAAGTTAGCCTTGAACTGATAACCTCGCCTTTGCAAGCGCCATGACCTCCAGCGGGAGCCACTTTGGACCCCCGATCCACAAACTTCTAGATCCACAGATATACATGCCTTGATTCATAAATCCATGTATGTTCAGATTCCCACACCCTGAGACAGACATTCAACACAGAGATTCACAGATATAGATACACAACTTAGAGACACACATGTCCTGAGTCATAAGCACACAACACCCAGATTCTCACATCCCAGAGCAACAGACTAGTGCCCACACAGCCTCATCTCTGTCAGCTGACACTGCCTCTGGCTTTAGGGGGCAGGTGGAGGGTTGGAGATTCCTGGGTCTTTGAGGGTGCAGTCCTTTCTCATTGCTCAAATCCAGGAAGGGTGGGCTCAGCGTTGGGGGGAGATGAGGGGAAAGTAAGAGAAAGCAGAAAAAAACTTTAGTGGGATATTCTTGTTGGGCAGTAGCGCGTGAGTAACGGGGGAGGCTTTTTGTGGTCTGGTGAGTTCCAGCTATGAGTGAGAGTTTAACTATTAATACACTTAATCAAGGACACTACACACACACACACACACACAGACATAGCCGCGCGCGCGCGCACACACACACACAGGGCTAGGATGGAACCAGGTGGTGGGGGTAAAAGAGGGAGAGCCCCAGAAAAAAGAAAAGAAGGAAAGCCCCAATCAGGGCCCCAGGGGGCGGGGAAAGGGGGCGGAGCTTCCATCCTGGGCCGGCCTCCAGAGCTGGAGCAGTGATTCACTTGTGCACCACCAGAAGGGTGGGGTTTGATACACAGTAGGTGCTCAATACAAATATACTGGGGCATCAAATGAATAATATATCAAGAGTGGGCAATAATAACAGGAATAACAATGTGTGAACCCCCCCATCCTTATTCAATTAGGGCATGCCCCAGAGCATCATGCTTGGGAGTTAGTTGTGACTAAATGGTCAAGCCACCAGAAGGGGCTTTAGGAACCCAGGATTGGGTCTGGCTCACCAGTATTCCCTCACTCCTCCACCCTATCCTGCAACCTGGAAAGTCAGCCCAGCCCACATCTCTCTCTCCTCTGAGGGAGACCCCCTCCATTCCAGCCTCCCATTAACAACAAGGTGCAGTCCTAAAGAAGGCAGGGTTTTTCATTCCCCTGGACTTGTTTCTTTACCCAGATCCAAGCCTGCCCCCACACTCCTATGGGTCTCAGTTTCACATGTGCCAAATGGGTAGGAGGCAGGCAGAGCTGGAAAGGGGCAGCAAGAATTGAGGGTCACAGTGGGAACCCATGGAACACGGGCCTGTGCTGGCTGGGGCCCTGGATGCAGAATCCTCCCTTCCCCTTCCCCCACCCCAGCCCAGCCCAGCCCAGCCGGGTGGACATTCCAGGTCTCACGTGATAAAGACGAGGCCACTGGCCCTCGGGTAAGTCAACAGGCTCTGTCGCGGGAGAGATAGGAGGCCCCAGCCAGGGTCACCTGCTGAGCGGGGAAAACAGCCAGGACCAGATACACACATAAATAAGACACCAACCCGACAGCCAGCTAGGCAGCCAAGGGTCTGTCTTCTGCAGAGGCTCACCTTGGAAAGGGAGGTGGCATGGAGAGGGAGGCCAAGGCTGACAAGAGGCGTCGCTGGGAGAGACCCAGCTCCTGGGAGGGTGAGGGGTAGAGCGCTGCTACCCAAGTTCCGGGGTCTGGCTGAGAACTAAGAGACCAACCTCCCTCAGCTGTTCCCATCTCTTCCCAGGGCAAAAATCAAACCGTCACCCCCTCTCCCTCCTCCCCAAGGAGAGGACAATTTCCGTTCTGGGAGGGGGGTGACAGCTGCAGAGCGGGCCACTCCCCAGCCCCCAGCCCCCCCCCCCCAAGCTCCAGCCTGACTCTCATTTAGGGAAAATGCTAAATCAACAATACGCAGTTACGGATAGGTAGCGCGCCGGCCTGAGTCTCCCGGCACTGCTTTCAGAAAGCGGTTTAGATGGGGGCTTTGGTCTCAGTTGCTGGTTTTCTAGAGGCGGTTGGAAACCAAGGCACGAGCGTCTTTCGACCAGGTGAAGCTTAGGCCAGTAGCCCCCCCTCCCAAGACGTCTAATTTAAATACTCCCAATTGCAAAGGACAGACGCCCCCCACCCCGCGGGCTGGGGCAGCTGAGGTGGCGCCGGGTGTTCAAATCGCGCTCCAAACAAGTCCGCAGCGACCGCGCTCGCAGCCCCCGCCAGGCGGCCCCAGCGGAAAACTTAAAAGGGACTCTGCCGGCGGCCCTGGGGCGGCTCCGGCGGGGGCCAGAAATCGCACACACGCCCCCTCCCCAGCGTTTCCAGAGAAAATGCGGGGGTGGGAGTGAGGCAGGGCCCACCACAAATCCAAGGGCTCCAAACAGCGCCTGTGGTGCGAGGAAAAGCGGGGGTCAGGAATCTGGTGCGCCGGCCACCCCCTTAGCTCCCCACTCCGAAGACACGACTCGCAGACCACCCGGGTCCAGGGGGAAAAGTAGGGCGCGGTTGCCACACCTTCAGACCTCAGTCTCGGGAGACTAGAGGGAGTGGGTCTTTCCGAATGAGTCACTACAGAAGCCCCCGAATTTACTGGTGCTTCCTTGCAGCCCGTGGCACCAGCCAAACTCCGCGCACCCCTTCTGATTCCCGGGGGGCAAAAAAGAACAAAAAGAGATCTTGCTCCCACATTACTTGCTTCAGTTCTTCTGACAGGTCCCGGAGGTGGCCCCCCATTTAAAAACCGGGGTCACTCACTTTCCGTCGATCCTACAAATAAACAAAGCCAGGCGCACGCCGCGCTCCCCGCCGGAAAGCAGCCCATTCCGGGCGAGGACAACTTCCCCCGGCCAGAAAATTAACACATTCCTCTCGCGGCTGTTCAGCCCCTCACTCCGCTCCGGGGAAGCGAAGGGGAGGGGGCATGGGCTGAACTTCATGGGCAAATTTGGGGCCAGAGCAGCGTGGCAGGCGCCTGGGACGTCCGCCCCCCACAGTTCCGCAGCTAGAGAAACACCCCCGTTCTCCCTCCCAGGCTCTGCACGCTGCTTGGCCCACGCGGGGCTCTGGAGACAGCCCAAAGGACTCCCCAAGGCTGGGGAGGGAGGGAGGAAGAGGCCGCGGCGCACCGGGGTGGTGGGGGAGATACTTTGATGGAAAAAAAAGGTCAAACTTCATCAGCCCGCCGGGCACCCCGCGGGCAGCGGGGGCGAGGAGCCGGAGGAGAAATGCAGAAGTGGCCGCCGCCTCTTTCAAGTGGTGGGGGAGGCTCAGCCACGCGTGGTCGAGGACGCCCAGAGCAGTTAACGTCGCCCCTCAACACAGGGCTGCGAGTGGGGTCTGATGGGGGGAGTGCGCGCCAGAGATCTACAAGCAGCCTCCCCCGCAGGCTGAGCGCCCGCCCAACGCCAACTGGCGAGGACCCCGGGCGCCCGCCGCCCCAGCGCCTGCGAGCAGGAGTAATGGGGGAGCGGCACCCGCAGTGAGCGTCCCAGCTCCACTCCACCGCGCCCAAGCCGCCGTCCCAGACCCTAAAACCCCTCTTTTTGTCTGAACTCAGTGATCTGCGACCGAGCATACTGCGGCTTGAGGAGCCCTGGGTATAGCAGCGGCCACCGAGCAATCACCGGCGCTAGGTTTCCTAGGCTTCGGGGCTCCGCGGCTCATCCCGCGGGCGCCCCCCGCCCCTCCCAAACACGGACCCCTCCTTCCCCGTCCCCGGCTCTCCGCACCTGAACTTCGGGGAACCCGCGCCTCCAAACTTTCCGCCGACTTGCAGCGAACTCCGGCCCCGGCCGCGCACCGAACCCCGGGGGAGGAGAGGGAGGTAGGCGGGGAAGGGGAGGGGGCCGGCCTCCGTGGGGGGGTCGAGGGAGGGCCATGGCCCGACACCTACCGGCTCTCCGAGTCGTCCAAGCCGCCACCGCCGCCGTCGCCGCGAGGCCGAGGGGGAGGGGCGGGGCGGGGAGCTGCGCTCCGCTCTGGGCACCGCCGCCGCGGTGCGCTCCGCTCCAGCCTCCAGCAGTGCCCGGGTCCGGAGCCGGAGTCGCGCCGCCGCGGCTGGCCCGAGGCGGGGAGGGGGGGGAGCCTGCAGCACCTGCCCCTCCTCCCCCTCCCCGCGGCCCAAATTAAAAAACAACAAAAAGCAACTAATCACCCCCCGAGCGGAGCGCGGCGCGGCGGGCGGAAGGTTCAGCGTGAGGCGCCCGGACTCAGCAGGCGGCGCGCATGGCTGGGCGCGGGCTGGGTAGGGCTGGGACGCGGGGCCCGGCTTTACGGGGTGAGGCTCTGCCGCTCTTCTCGCTCGGCTCGGGCGCCTGCTCTTGCCGCCAGTGCCGCCTCTGCTGCCACCGCCTCTACATCCCCGCTCAGGCTCAGCCGCCTCTGCCGCCGCCGCCGCGCGCCCGCCCGGGCAGGAGCTATGAACGCTGCCCGGGGGCTGCCGGCAAAACCCGGACCGGACTCACCGCTCCCTCTTCCCCCCCCCCACCTCCACCTCGCCTCCCCTCCCTCCTCCCACCGCCTCCCTCCCAGCGCAGCTCTGGCCACTTGGACGCCGCGGGCTCTGAGGCCGGAGCTGCAGCCGCTGAGCGTCGAGCTCCCCGCACCCTGACTAGGTCCACCCAGGCTCAGCTCCCTCGCGCGCCCTGTCTTCACCTTTTTCCCGCAACTTTACCCCACCCGAAAAAAAAATAGGAAGACTACCTCCCCGCTTTGGCTTGGGTTTAGAGACGCACCTCCGGGGAAATCTCCTATCCTTCTCTCTCTCCCCTCTTCAACGGGGCCTGAAGCTTCGAGGACGGGGAAGGAGAGTTTGGCCGCGCCTCCCAGCTCAGGTGCGCGGCGGGCCAGAGACTCCTAGCCGAGGGCTCCTGGGAGATAGACGCTCGTTCAAAGACCCCACCCTTCCAAGAGCACCTTCAGGGATTCTGTGGGCACTAAGGGCTCCAGGACAAAAGGGGCGGAGGTTCCCGTTCCCATTTCTCAGATGAGGAAACTATCGGAAAAAGGATATTTTTTCTCTTACAGGCGCCAGCCTCAACTCTTGAGTTCCGGGGCTGAGACGACTACATACATTTGGTGCCCCGAGACCTTGGCCTGTGTCCTCAAAACCCGAAACAATGCCTGGAACAGCAGCGCTCAATAGGTTGAAAGACAGAAGGAAAAGTCAGCCTGGCCAGAGTAGGCGCCCAGTGGGGACAGGACAGATTAGGGCACGCATATCCCGTTTTCACTCCATCAATGCCCTCTTCATCTGCCCATCTTGGGCTAAGCCTATGGCTGCAGATGTCTTCACCTCACGGACCCACAGTGCAAGCCCCGGTCTCATATAATCCCAAATGCCTGTAATCCCAAAGTGAAAGTTTTCTTCGATTCTTTGGGATTCGAGGGGGCGGGTTTGTGCAGCAAGGCAAACCTTCCTGCGTGGCGGAGAAAACGCGGTCTCCAGGCCCAAGCAGGGGAGGGGGAGGGGAAGGGCGGTTGGGGAAGTCAGCCTAGGGTTAAACGTTACAGCCTGAGATCGATTGGGGCCCAGATAACAGGGAGTTAACTGCGGCAATCCGGGCGCCTCCGGCCACTGCCGCGGCCTCGGTGGGAGAAGCGAAACTGTCTCCCACCTCGCTGCTTCCTCTCCTTTGCTCTGCGCAGCCTGGCTGTCGCCGAGGCTAGCGCGAGGGCCATGGGGCATGGATCTCCTGGCAGCAGCAGCTGGTGCCCACCTTCCACACCGTCTATATGTGGTCTTGGGGCCTTGACCCAGCCTGGGTGGGGTGGGGGGAGGTGTCAAAGGACAGAGCTCATCTGGAATGTCATCTCTCCCACTCCTGACATCCAAGGCCACACGAAGTGATCCCTCCCCAGACATCGTGGACACCTGCTCCCAGCCAGTTCTTTCCTAATGCTGAGAAGTGTTCTCCCTTAATTTTTATGCCAAGAAATGGCTCCCTTGGGGAGCCATTTAGTCTCTCTTCTCCTTACCAGCAGTCCTTTTAATGCCCCTCTCCAAAGAAACATGCCATGTGAGTAAAAGTAAGGTGCTTGGCGGAGGGCGAGGCGGGTGGATCATGAGGTCAAGAGATCGAGACCATCCTGGTCAACATTGTGAAGCCCCGTCTCTACTAAAAATACAAACAACTAGCTGGGCATGGTGGTGCGTGCCTGAAATCCCTGCTACTCAGGAGGCTGAGGCAGGAGAATTGCCTAAACCCAGGAAGCGAAGGTTTCGGTGAGCCGAGATCATGCCATTGCACTCCAGCCTGGGTAACAAGAGCGAAACTCCGTCTCAAAAAAAAAGTAAGGTGCTAGCTATGGAAACAGTTTTAAGGTGCCCATCACCCCCAGAAGATCACTCCTAAACTGCTTAAACATAGATATTCTGCCTGTAATCCCAGCACTTTGGGAGGCCGAGGCGGGCGGATCACGAGGTCAACAGATCCAAACCAGCCTGACCAACATGGTGAAACCGTTCTCGGGAGGCTGAGGCAGGAGAATTGCTTGAACCCGGGAGGCAGAGGTTGCAGTGAGCTGAATCATGCCACTGCACTCCAGTCTGGTGCTTAGCGGCAGAGTGAGACTGTCTCAAAAAAAAAAAAAAAAAAAAAGCCGAGTGTGGTGGCTCACGCCTGTAATTCCAGCACTTTGGGAGGCCAGGTGAGCGGATCACGATATCAGGAGTTCAAGACCAGCCTGACCAACATGGTGAAACCCTGTCTCTACTACAAATACAAAAATAAGCTGGGCGTGGTGGCACGCTCCTGTAATCCCAGCTACTCGAGAGGCTGAGGTGGGAGAATTGCTTGAACTCAGGAGGCAGAGGTTGCAGTGAGCCAAGATTGTGCCACTGCACTCCAGCCTGAACAACAGAGTGAAACTCAGTCTCAAGAAGAAAAAAGAAAAGGTATTCTGGGCCTCACTGTGAATGTCAGACACTGTGCTGGGCACTGACCATGCAAGGAAAAAGGAAGTAAAATTCCCAGGTGTAAGATCTTTAAGCATTTAACTCATCTCTACCTTTTCTTGAGCTGAGGCACAGACTGTGAGGGAGGACCTGTTTCCTGGGAGTCAGCAGTAGGTCTCAGAGGGTTAGGATCCACAAAATGAAACTCTATTCCACAAATCTCCTGAAGCCTAAGGTCAGCACAGTCGGGTCATGCACACCCCCCAAAAAAGCTTTATGCCGGGAGTCCATGGGGGAGGGTGGGTAATAATTTCACTTTAGGGAATTGCTATTGTCCACCTTTTTTTTTTTTTTTTTTTTTTTGAGACTTACGTCCCCACCCCCAATTCTTCCATCGTAGCCACAGGCCACATATCTGGCCCAGTTTAGAGGGTGGATCTTTGGGTTTTCCCTTGCTGGAAATTAACAGTCTAGGGAGGGAGACCTAGACTGTCACTTATCCAACCCATGTGGGAGCCACAGAAGAGAAGGGCGAAATTGTCCACAGAGAAAGTGTTACACAAACAGAAAATATCGTGCAAGCCATCCACAAAGAACTCCCTGCCACAGATGCCAATGAGACAAGTGGGGGATATCCAGGAAAGATGGGGCGAGGGTCTCTGCTCTTGGATAAGACTGTCCCCACCCCAGCCCCCTTCTCCAAGAAGAAGGGAATCACGGTTCACTATTCTCCCACCTCTCCCTACTTCAGAAAGGAGTATGGAAGTCTCACCTTCCTCTTTCTTAAACTTTTTGCTGAGTTCTTTGAACCAATCAGTTAGCCTTCAAGTCAGGAAGAGGCTCCTTCAGTCTCCAGCACTGCTGGGGGTGTCGGTGCCTGCATCACCTGCCTTGTCTTCCAGGGAGGGGTGCCTCAGCCAGGGACCCTGGATTTTGCTCTCGTGGATCCTGCTGTTAACACCTGTGGCTGGTATTTGTGCAGCCCTTACCCTGAGCAGGGCATTGTGTTAAACACTTAAGGTATATTGTCTCATTTAGTCCTTATAACAGCCCCTTGCAATAATGTCATCCCCATTATTCAGATGAGGACACTGAAATGAGATTAGTCTCAGCGCTGTTCGCAAATCCCTGAGGCCATATCCTGTTCTAGGGAGGCTTTCCACAGCCTCTAGTAAGGCTGACCTGGGGCTCCTCTGCTTCTTATCCTGCAGTGGCTCCTCACAGACTGCAGGACTCAGCCTAAACCCCTTACCCTACTCAGCCTGGCTTCCCTAAGTGGCCCTCTTGTCCTCCCCCAGCCCTGCTGGCCAACACCATCTAACGCTGGCAGCTCCCTCCGACACCCCAAGACTCCTCTCCAGATTTCCAGGTCTTTGCATGTAGCATTCTCTCTGCCAAAATAGGCCTCATCAAGCTCACTTCATGGAAGACCAGGAGCACATATCACCTAGGAACCACCTGAGACTGCCACTTCCAGCCTGAGTTTGGGCCATACCTACAGGGCCACCACTAGCCCTTGTGCAAATTAGAAAAAGGTACCCACTTTTGCCAGATACAGGAAACTATGAAGGAGGTCACAGACTGCCTTTCATCTCCCTAGCTCCCTTTGCTAGGTGACTTTTTCCAATGCATGTACTACACAGCTGTATTCTGGCCTGGCTTTGGGTCCCCTTCTATGGCTACAGTGACCACAGTGCAAAGAAATAGCTTTTATTTGCTTATCTCACTACTCATCCCCTCACTACTCATCACCTCCTGCCATGAAAATTATTTGAGGATAAGGAGGAGTTTCCTACCTGCCTTGTGCCTGAAGCTTGGCCTCCAAAGAGGTACCAATAGTAACAATTGTGCTGGACGTGGTGGCTCACACCTGTAATCCCAGGACTTTGGGAGGCCGAGGCGGGCAGATCACCAGAGGTTGGGAGTTTGAGACCAGACTGACCAACATGGAGAAACCCCATCTCTACTCAAAATACAAAATTAGCCTGGCATGGTGGCGCATGCCTGTAATCTCAGCTACTTAGGAGGCTGAGTCAGGAAAATTGCTTGAATCCAGGAGGTGGAGGATGCAGTGAGCTAAGATGGAGCCATTGCACTCCAGCCTGGGCAACAAAAGTGAACCTCCATCTCAAAAAAATTTTTTAAAGTAACAATTGTAGCCAGAATCTTTCTGAGCTCTTGCTATGTGTCAGGGTTCATGCTAATTGCTTTCTGTACATAGGCTTATTTAATCCACAGGCTTGGATACCTGTGCAAAGCTACAAAGTAGCAAAACCAGGATTTCTTTTTTTTTTTGAGAAGGAGTTTCGCTCTTGTTACCAGGCTGGAGTGCAATGGCATGATCTGGGCTCACTGCAACCTTCACTTTCTGGGTTCAAGCAATTCTCCTGCCTCAGCCTCCCGATTAGCTGGGACTACAGGCGCACACCATCATGCCCAGCTAATTTTTGTGTTTTTAGTAGAGACGGGGTTTCACCTTGTTGACCAGGATGGTCTCGATCTCTTGACCTCGTGATCCACCCACCTGGGCCTCCCAAAGTGCTGGGATTATAGGCATAAGCCACTGCGCCCGGCCTAAAACCAGGATTTCAATCCATGCCTTGTCTGAGGCATTTTCCATGACTGCCATTTATTTGCCAATATCCATCACTGATTAGACATCCAGTGACTGGAAACGGCCACATGGAGAAGAGCATAGGCGTTAGGGTCTCCAATAAAGATGGCCAACCTGGTGTTCGGTTTAAGGTTTATCTTTCTTTATTTTATTTACTTATTTATTTGTTTATTTATTTATTTTTGTTTAAGATGGAGTCTCCTTCTGTTGCCCAGGCTGGAGTGCAATGGCGTGATCTCTGCTTACTACAACCTCCGCCTCCCAGGTTCAAGTGATTCTCCTGCCTCAGCCTCCAGAGTAGCTGGGATTACAGGCATGTGACATCACACCCAGCTAATTTTTTATATTTTTAGTAGAGACCGGGTCTCACCAAGTTAGGCTGGTCTTGAACTCCTGTCCTTGTGATCTGCCCGCCTCAGCCTCCCAAAGTGCTGGGATTACCAGCCGGTTTATCCTTCTTTAAGCCCCAGTATTCTCACCTGTATCACAACAGATGTGAGCAAGGGCATTTGAAACCCTGCCTGCTGGGGCAGGGCACAGGATAGTGTTTCGTGGGGTCACGCTGGACTGTGACCTTAGCCAAAATCCCAGGGTGGGTCTGGAGGTGCAAACATGGGCAGAGGTGGGGAGGAGCCTATCTGCACCACACTGTGGACCCAACCCTTTGGGTCTGGGCCCTTATACACTGATCACTGGACTTTAGGTCTCCCCACCCCACCCCCATGCCCTCTGAAGGGGCCAAGAGCTGTGAAACGAAAATTCAAGCTGGGCTCCATGGCTCATGCCTATAATCCCAGAACTTTGGGAGGCTGAGATGGGCAGAGTTCAAGACCAACCTGACCAACATGGAGAAACCCCATCTCTACTAAAAATACAAAATTAGCCAGGCGTGGTGGTGCATGCCTGTAATTACAGCTATTCAAGAGGCTGAGGCAGGAGAATCACTTGAACCCAGGAGGTGGAGATGCAGTAAGCCGAGATCACGCCAGTGCACTCCATCCAGCCTGAGTAACAAGAGCAAAACTACGTCTCAAAAAAAAAAAGGAAAGAAAGAAAGATAATTTAAAAAGCCAGGTCAGGTCTCTCGGGGAACCTAGGCTTGCCCATTCCTGAGAAGTCAGTTTGGTGGCCAATGCCTGGCCTTGACTTGTGTAAACAGAGGGGAACGGATGAGGACAGAAGGGAGACTCCAGCCCCAGAATAAAATGACTCTGGGGACAGAGGCAAAGAGGGAGCAGGAAGCAAACCACACACATTTCCCTTTGCCCAGGCACAGCTACATGCATGCCATAGACAATCAGCTACAGCTCTATTCTCAGCTGAGCATAGAGAACTCAGCCTGTGTATGGGATGTTGGTGGGGAGAGGGTCAGTTTGGGGGCTGTCGTGCCCCGGAGAATAACCCTTGGCTTCTCTAGACACAATCACAGTTCAACTTTCGGTCCTATGGGAGTGGGAGTGAGTGCTCCCAGATGCCAAAGCTGTGGCTACAGGCTCCCCACCCCACTTCAGAAAGGTGGGGGGAGCATTGCTGAGAGGCAGGGAGGTAACCGAATGGGGCCTTAGGGGAGGCTTAGGGCAGAGTGTCCCAATGTGGAAGCCCTTTACCTGGAGGAGGGGTGCCCTGGGCAAGAGAAGGCAGCCTGCCCTGAAAGTGCCCTGCCCGACCCAAAGCCTGCAGGCTAGGGCGTGGTGGTGTGGGGGAGGCCTGCTGGAGGAGGCAGGGTGGGGCTCAGCCTCCTCTCTACAAATCTGGTCCTGGAGGGCAGAGCAGGGTCGGAAAAGTCCTGCACTGAGACTTCTGAAAATGGCCCAGCCTCTCTCTCTTCAGACCGGGGGACCTAAGACCCCAGCTACCACCCCCTACTCTGCCTTTCCCTTCAGACTCCAAGGAATGGGGTGCTCAGACAGTGCTTGGGGGTGGGCCCGGGATGAACTGCTCTTTGAACTGGTGAGACTGGTTCTGTGTCTAGCCACCTGGGCAGTCACGGGTTGCCCGCCAGGCCTGGGAGGAGGGAGGCCTCAGGAAGGGGCCCCTTGTAAATCGTTAACTCCCAGAGCCCAGCCACTGCTGGGTGCCCCGGCCCCACCCCCAGTCGTGACTCTCGTCCTGAGAATACCCATCTCAACCCAGAAGTCAAAGGTTAGAGGTCAGAGCCAGAGGTCCCAGCACCTGAGCAATCCTTCCCCCGGCCAGCAACAGGGAGGGGAGCAGGAGGGCTTTCTGTGGGGACGCTGCTTCCTTCAAATCCCGGAGCTTTTCACCCTCATCTGCCCTCCAGCCTCCCTGCATCCCTGACCTTTGTCTCTCAGGGGAGTCAGGCTTCTGCGTGGGCCTCTGGGGCAACCCCTGGGCAAGTCCCAATCCCCCCAGTCCCTTCTCCTCCTAGAAATGATTATGCCAGTCCCACTTACTCCACCTCAAAGGTGTCACCAGGACTAGGAAGGGAATGGGATGAGGAAAAGAACTAGATGTTGTTCAGAATTGGGACAGGACCCTTTGTGGAGGCACTGTGTTAAATGGACCCTTCACCAGCATGCTAGAGCATCTGTTTAGCAATCTCATTTCCACTTTGCAAATAAGAAAACTGAGGCTCTGAGAGGGGAGGTGACTGACTCACCCAGGCTGTGGCGGCTGTACAGGAAAGGGCTAGGATTTGGTCCAGTTTTGTGCTATTAGTCTGAGCCTTGAATGGAGTTCAGCCCCCTCCTCAAATTCCTAAATACAGGTGTGAGGACACACCCTGAAGGCAGGATGGGCTGGACAACCCCTCTCCCCACTGTAACTGCCAGGGGCCCCCGAGATGGGGGAGTGTATGTGGGTGGGAGACCATCAAAGCCCCCTCACCTCTCTGACCCCCTCTCCCAGGTCACAGCCCCTCTGGATGCCATCACAGAGGGGACTTGCCTGCTGTTCCCCCACCCCACCCTCAAGAAAAATTCTCCAGACAGACTAACAAGAAGGATTGATGGTGCTACCACCCTTTTCGCTGGGGAGGCATCTCAGAGCCAAGGAGATGAGAAAAAACAACATCAACTTTTAATCGAGACTGCAGATTCAGAAAAGATTCATAAGTGAAATGATTCCCTAAGGAAATATAAAAAGTTACTTACGGCATTGCTAAATTGGGCATGCTTCAATCAGGGGCTGTTGAGAAATCATTAAGATATACAAGATGATGTTTTAGATATATGTGAGCTTCGTCAGGAGGGCTGGCTATTGCTCCAGCAGAGAGAGGGGATCTGGCCCTGAGCTGGCCTGGCCTCCGGTGTCACCCACATCAACCCAGGGGAAGGAGGAGAAAGGGAAGAGAATCCCTACCTGCCAGGCCCCAGAGGACACTGCCCAGAGACTGCAACTGTGTCCAGGGGCCCAGAGACTAGAGCAAGGGAGAGTGGAGCCATGGGGCTGTGGTTAGATGGAACTGTTTATTGTTGGAAATAACTTTTCTCTTTCAAATGGCATGAGGAATGGTAGGGCTGTAACTACCGACTTCCTTTGAAACACTAAAGAGGGGAACCCCCGCTTCATATCCTCTGATCCCTTTCTCTGTTTCTTGAGTTGGCCTGAGGAAGCAGGCACCCTACTTGGTGACAGAATAACCAGAATGCACTTTCAGACCTATGCCTGAAGTCTTTGCTGGAGGGGTGAGGGGTGGGGGAGATCACTGTTTGGTCACTCCCTCCAGGGGACACTAGGAGAGTGAACCACCCTACAGAATGTTCTAGGATGATCACTAGCTTTTGAGGACATCTCCCCCTCCCCACTGCAGCCATTTACTCAGGTGGAAGACTTACCTGAGGCCCCACCTTCTCTTGCTGCAGTGTGTATTGGGGGGGGGTCTTTTTCCTCAGGCCTAGGGACTTTCAGGCTGAGTCTGGGACATCAGTAAAACACAGGAGCAACAGGGTCACAGCTGCATACTGATCTCGCTCCCTCTCTGTGCTCTCCTGAGGGTCAGAAGAGGGATAAGGCCTGATCCATCTCCACGCTGTCCAGGGCCTGGTCCCAGCTGGTGCTAAATAAATGTTTAGGGAAGGCATCGGGATGTGGCTGGACCAAGTCTATCCCATGTCAGGGGTAGGGCACAGGAAAAAGAGAGATGGACCAGGGCCTGCTGTGGGGGCTCTAGTGGCCACACCTGGACTCCTTTCCTTAGATCCATCTGCTGGGCGAGCCCCCTCCTCCTCTGCCAAATCATCCGGGAAGGCAAGAAACCCGAGCTGGATGGTGGTGGCCACGCTGCCTTGCGAGTGACCCGAACCCGATCCTGGCCAGGTCCCAGCCAGGCCAAGGCGCTATTTTAAACCCCAGCCCCAAGCTGCCGCCTTAGCCCGCCAGGCCATCTCTGATTACAAAGCCACTGCCCACCTCCCAGTCACTTCTTCATCCCTGCCCTGGGACACCCTAGGCTGGTGCTGGGTTCAGTGTGTCTTGGGGCAGTCTGTCAACTGGCACCAATGCTCCTTTCCATCCCCCCAGCCCTGTCCACTGAGGCACCTCATCCCTCCCCACACACAGGGATCCATCGAGCTGTATTCTAACAGATTTCTCCCATGGATGAGTTATCTTCCCCAGGAAAGAGGGTACGCCCTGGCCAGAAAGCCTGCAATGCTGGGCCCAGTTTCTCCTGGGTTCTGAGCATGCAGGCCATTGTAGGGCTGATGCTACAGGAAGAAAGGAAGTAGGGGAGACAGATGTAGAAACTTCCCAGCAGTGAGACTGTGAACTATAGTGCTTTCTCTTCTGTATGCCTGTGCAGGAAGAGGAAGAAAATGGCTCCAGAGGGAGCCCCTCCCCAGCCCCCTGGTTTAAGGGCTGTGAGTTAAGGGACTCTGTACCATTTAGCCAATCCATAGTGCCTTCCTCCCTCCCATCTTCCTGGAGGGGACAGTTGCTCAGTGCTCAGGTGGCCCAGCTGTCAGCTGGATGGGCCGGCTGGACCTGTGTCCACAGTTCTTTCTCTTACTCGGCAGTAGCCCCCACTAGCTCTGCCAGCCCAACACCAGCCTAACACCGACCTAGAGAGAGGCAGCAGAGACACTGCCAGGGTGCCAGGGGAAGGGAGAAGGCTGGTCATCCATGCTGGCTACCCCCATCTCAAGCTGACTGGACAAAAGGACACCTAGGCAGCCGAGTACCCCCTGACGTGCCTGCTTCCCCTCCCCCAAGACTCGTAGCCTCAGCAGTGAGGTGTTGGCACCAAGCCTGGTGCAGCTGAGCAGTGACGCCAACAGCCCTGCCATCTCAGGCAAGCATGGTTTGCTCCAACCTGGCAGTTGGGACCATGGTTGGGGGGGACATGTCCCACCCTTCTGGGCCTGTAACAGCAGGGACAGGGCTGTTTGGAAGACCTCACTCCCCCACTATGGCAGATCTTTGGCATTCCCATGGGGTCCTGGCTACTCCCTCCAGGGGACTGGTCCTGAGGTTAAACCAGCGGTTTTAAACTAGAGAACCTCCCAGGGGACATTTGGCAATGTCTGGAGACATTTTGGTTGTCACTACTATTACTGACATCCTACAATGCAAAAAACAAAGAAGTAAATGACCCCAAATGTCAACAGTGCGAGGTTGAGAAATCCCAGGTTAAACCCTGGAAGGAATTTCCTGACTTATCTGGGAGTACAGAGGGCAGCATTCTCCATCCTCCAACACACATGCAGGGGCCAGGGCTCATCATTTCCCACCCCACAGGCAGAGAAGGCCCTTCTGCCATTCTGGCTTCCAAGGCTCTTTGTGGCCCTAGGAATGTGGTAAGCTGCCTGCCTGCCCCCCTACCCACACACCAGCCTCTGGGCTTATTAGAAAAGGTGTCCATGATGGAGGGCCTGGCAAAACTCTTCACCTGCATGTGGAGGGGCTCACAAGTCCCACCTCCAGGCAAACTCTACAGAGCCCTCCCCACACGAGGATTCTAGGACCATGTTAAAGGGTAGGGGCTGTCCAACCCCTCCAGGGGGCTGGTTGGAAGCTCTGGCCTCCTCCTGGTCCTCCTCCTCCTCATTTCCCCATCCCCTTTCATTTCTATTTAGGAGGCAGCCATGGTGGCTCAGCTCCTGTCTCCGGTTTCCTAGGGAGCTCTGCTGAAGCAGCCCAGCCTCTGTGGGTCCATCTGTCAGGGAGGCTGTTTCGCCCCATCGATTGCTGTTCCCAGGGGGCTGTGCTGCTTGAGGGACCCAATGTGGCCGCCAGATAGGAGGGAACCACATGGATAAGAGACGGAGGGGGGTCAGCTTGGCAGTAGGCAAAGCCAAGGGAGGCTGACAGTGCAGCAAGAAGGCACAAAGCTAGATAGGCATGAGAAATGCAGAGGGCCAGGGGCAGGGAGGCAGGAGGCTGGCTGGAATGACCTCTGAAACTGGCGTGCACCCTCAGGATTCAATTTTGCGTTTAGTTTGACACACCAAGTTCCCACTTGCAGAGACAACAACAGTAATAGTAGCTGACATTTATTAAGGAGGAACAGTGTGCCGGGCACTGGGTTGGGGCTTTGCACACCTCTGCTTTCACTAGAGGATCACACCCACTCCTCTAATAAAAGCAGGTGCTGTTATTCTCTAGCAGGAGAGAAAGGGGCTCAGAAAGGCTCTAGCACTTGCCAGTAGCCACACCGAGGAGCTGGAGCTAGACTTGGAAGCAGGTCAGCCTGGCCCATGGCTGTGCCCCAGGCGGGCAGAGCCAGGCCCTAGGGGGAGGAGGCAGCCTTGCCAGGCCTGAGGCCCAGCCTGTCCTCCCTCCGGAGCCGCCTCCTCCCCTGGGCTGCGTGACATCTGCCCCGCTTCCCGGCCCCAGACAGCTGCCCAGAGCCACGTCAGCACTTCCACTGGGGAGTCTGGAAACTGGCTCAGGCCCTGATCGAGGAGGGGATTGGGGGGGGGCTACGGGTCCTCCGACGGGATGGCTCTCAGAGAGTGTGATCCACTCAGCTGATGGGTCGGCATGACCTTGGGCCGGACTTCTTATGAACCTCAGTTTCCCCTGCTCGGGTTTGTGTGTGGCTTTGGGAAGTGCTCACAAGAGAAGACAGTAGCATCGTGGGTGGAGGAGGCGCAAATAATCCCACACAGCAACAGTTCTAGGACACCCGGGGCAGCCTGCGGACTCCCCTCCCCGAACCCCCGCCCCACCCCGTCCACTCGGGACCACGTGGTTATTAGGTGGGGCTCACGGGGGTCAGGGTGGGGGGCGAGGAGGTGTCTGTGCCGGGTGCCCAGTCCCAGCACACCGGCCGGCTGGGGCCAGAGATAACCGGCGCCTCCCGGAAAATCATTAGCATCTGTTTGGGCCGCAGCAAAGTTGGCCCGCCGGCGCCTCCGCCCGCCGGAAACAGCCCCGCGCCCCCACCAGGGCAGGCGTAGGGCGCACCCGACACAACGTCCCTCCCTATCCCCGGCTCAGCCTAAACTCCTGTGGCGACAACATCCACCGCGCTGGGAAGGGGGCCTGAGTGCAGAGGCGCAGGGCCTGCAGGCAGGCAGACAAGGGTCGGGCCGCGCCGTCGGGGGCTTTTTCGCGCGGTGTGGGCCGTCCGGTCCGAGCTCTGGGCGATCCAGGCCGGCTCTTCGAGGCACCCGCGCTGGCGGCAGCCCAGGGAGTGTGTGGAAATGACACCGCCAGGGCGGCGGAGATCCCCCCTCCTGACATTGGCTGGAAAGTGGAGCAGCTCGTCAGGGACAATCAATGGCGATCGATCGCCGCGCGGCGCGGGAGGACGGAGCGGGGGAGGAGCGGCGGGGCCAGCGGGGGTGGGGGCACCCGCGGCCGAGGTCAAACAACACTCAGACCCGCAAAGGGGCACAGAGGCTTGGGGGGGGTCACACGGACACACAATTTGTACAAGGAACCACCACCATAGGCCACCCAAACCACAAAGGAGGCATGCTCACCACACAGAGTTACACCACAACAGTCTCTGACACAAGTCAGAACAGGACACAACAGGGTCAGACCCACATAGTGATATGACCTACAGTCACACTATTCACAACCAGTTCACCACATCACCACAGATGACCCTGCACTAGTCACTCACAACATCACCGGGACACAAATGAGTCATACAGTAGCTGGTCTCAACCACACAGCAGTAGGGAGTTACACACTTTGGGTACACAACAGTCACACCACAAAGCAAAAAAGTCATATAGTCATATCATCCATCACCACCAGCTCAAAGAACATGGTTAAATTGGGTCTCTACACTGTACACCACCACAATGGTACCCATACTGGCAAAAGGACGGGACCAGGAGCCCAAGTATAGTATACGACCAGGGCAAATGCTGCCATTAAGTTGCACCCCAGTAACTAAGAGAAGGATAAAGCTGTTTCACATTCCCCAACATGAATATAATTATACCCCACCCAGCACAGCACAATAAACAAACACCAGGCAAACCAGCATGAACTTGCAGGGTTCTGACAGGACTAAATGAGCCACTGCAGGTGAGGTGCTTAGCACAGCACCAGGCACATGGTAAGCACTCAACACACAGGCGGTCTATGGTTCTATACTACTAAGTCATATCTATATAAGGATGACTATAACTACTTAGCATCATTCTCTCTATGTTGGTCCATTCCCTTTCAGGAACCTGATTCACTCCAGCAGCAAACCTAGTTCTGCCATCACATGTACCTGGGAAACACAACTCAAGTGTTAAAACAATTCACAGTGCTGCACTCACCCACAGAAACGCCACATTCTCACTTCCCCCATTACACAACCACACCCACCCCAGAATCCCCTCCACAGGGCAGAAGGCTGTGCTCATGCAGCTGAAAGCACTGGCTCAGGGACCTTGGTGGGGAAACCACCCCTAATCTCTCACCAGGTGCAACCCACCTAGTGTGCACAGCTACTGGCCCCATTTTCTGCCACTCTCAGTTGTAGAACACCCAGCACCTCTCTCCCAAAGGTCACCCGCTTATTTACAAAGGGTTCCAGAGCCTCATAAATAAGCTCCTTAAGGACTATCCCTTGTCAGTTCCCTCTCCATTCCTCCATTTCCTCCTAGAGAACTAAAGCATCTGTTTCACAGTCCCCAGAAAGGCTCTCCCCATTCCAAATCCAAAGCAGGAAACAGGGCTGGCCCCAGAGCTCAGCAATCTCCCCACTCCCATTCCCAGCGGTGCATGGGTGTGGAAGCAGGGCCAAGATTCATCAGTCCTTCAGCACACCCTTAAAGGCCACTCCTGTGGTTCCAGTGCAAGGCCAGCTGGGCTGTAGCTCTCACTTCCTCAGTTCAGGCCTGGGCCCACCCAGGGGCTTCCAGGAAATCTCTTGTAGGCAGGGAGCTCCCCCTAAAGGTCCTGTCTAGAATGACTCCCGCATTCCCTAGTTTTGCCTGGCTGTGTGACCTTTGTTAATTCCCAACCTCTCTGTGCCCAGATCCCAAGTCATGCCCACAGATCCAAGACACCCTTCAACCCCCTCACAGAAGCTCTCTTTTACTAGGGAGAGAGGTGTGGGCCTGTGACCTAGAATGGGGAGAGCAAAGATGCTGGCTGTAGGAGGTGCCACAATCACCCAGTCATTTATCCCTCTTCCTTCCCCTTCGGACAGGGCTGGGAAACAGCTGGCAGGGGACAGACGGTCTGGCCTTCTTCTACAGCATACTTGCTTCTCCGTGGCTGGAGGCAAATCGTCCCCCCAATCCCAGGCTTTTATTCAGTAGGTGGGACAACTGGATTCCCTTTTGTCCCCCAAGGTAAGGAGAAGGACAGACACTGGGCAAGGACACACAGGCTGGCTAGGCATGTCCATCCATCTGCCTGCTCACCCTGTTTGTGGGCACACTCTTGCAGGCCTTAACAAGTGGGCATGTGAGCCATAAGCTGTGAAGGGGCCCAGAGAGTCTGTCCAAGGTCCCTGGTTGTCCTAGGAAGTAGCCCAGCTCAAAGAAAGGCAAACCTCTAGCTTGTACAGGAATCCAAGAAAGCTTTCTGACTGTTCAGGCCTGCCTCCCTGAACCATAAGCACCCACAGCTACACCCCTTTCATTTGATAAGGCCATTTTCCACCAAGTATTGCCTATGGGTCAGTCTGGGGACCAAGTGCCTGTTTAAATCAAAGCAAAAGACAGATAGTAAATTTATTGCCCAAGATTATACAACTGAAAAGCCATGGGCTTGTGATTCAAACCCAGAACTGATTCTGTTCTTCAAAGGCTACGGAGGCTTCGTGTTTATGCATCATACCCTGATGCACAAACACTAAGGAATGTACATGCTCACAATTCTCACTCTCAAGCTCCTGAACACATGTGCAGTCCCCTTCTACATACACACAAACAGACTGGCCTAAGCTCTCCCACGCCTGGGGCCTGTCAGCCACATTCTCCATGGCTCCCTCCTTCTAATAGGGACAGGGGCAGGCAGGGAATCTAAATTCCCAAGTTTCTGCTCTGACCCTGACCCCTCTTCTTTCCTACTCAGAGAATACATTCCTCCTGCTACAGCCAGATAACCAGCCCCAGAGGGAGGCCTGGGGGAGAATAAGCAATTCTGGGGGCCAGACTGCCTCTGCTCCAGTTCTGTTGCCTGGCTTTGACATGATAGGAAGGCAGCAGCTTTCTCTGCAGGTAGCTCCCACCCTCTAGAGAGGCTAGACGCAAGCCTTCCCTCCTTACTCCAGGAACTTTCTTAGTTGAGATTCCTTTGGATCCAGCAAAATCCCTCACATGATTAGGCACTAGAGCAGGACTCGTGGAGCTCTCAATACATCCTTCTCTTTAGAGTCTTATCAGTAGGCAAAAGCCTGGGTTCTAGGTACCAACAGCACCCAGGCAGCTTTCCCCATCTAGGGGTAGTGGTAGTTAATTCTCACAGCCCTGCCTGGGGTGCAGCCACTTGAAGGACTCAGCAAATCTGGAGAAATTTGCATACCCAGATGGCCAAGCCTTGAATTTCAAAGATTTCACCCCATGAAGAGCAGTTGGCTTCCGCGTGGTGGCCCTGGAGGCTCACAGCTGTTGGGCTAGAAGACTGGAGAGACCAGGGCCACAAAATACAAGATAGATTGAAACAGACAAGAGAAGAACATTTCCCAGGCCCTATCACCAGCCCCCAACTCTGCTCCTTCTGTCTCCAGGCCTCCATCTTCAAGGTCTAAGGAACCATGTGCTGGGTGGTTGCCCAGAGTAAGGTGGGCAGGCAAGTGATACTGGACTAGCTAAATGGGAGCACAAGGACTGCTGCCTGTATGAATGGTAACAGGTGGGCACCAGAGAGCTGTTAGAAATATGGGATCTCCTTGTTCACATAAAGCAATGGACAGGTCTTTGCCTCCATGTAACTTGCAGCCAGGTGGGCAGAGGTCCTAGCCTGGACCCTGGTTCACATGTTCACAGAGAGAGATACAGCAGCCATAGCAACAGGGAAGGCAGAGGGGAGCTGGCAGCTTGACACTTCTGATAGGCTTTGGGCTGAAATACAAGTCACTAACCTTTTCCTTCACTTTAAGGCTGAGAACTTGACTGAACTAGACACTGGCCCATCTGGTTCTGGATACACTAAGAACAAAGCTAAGTCCAAAAGACTCACCTCACTCCAACAAAAGCCCCTCTTAGGTTCTGTCCATGCAGATCCACTGACCACAGGCATCACAGTTGTCACAGCTATGGGTCACCACTGCCCTCTGCTGGCTACTCAGACACTAGCATCCACTCAGACACGAAAGCCATTATCTCACTCCCCGCATAAGCAAACACACTTCAGTCATCTCCTCCAGCTGTGGGCACTGAAATGCAACTCCATTCAGCTGTCATCTGAGCCGGGGGGGCTGACAGGAGACAGGATAAACAAGGACCACCTCAGGGACGCAATGTATCAAAGAAAAAATCACAAAGGAATTCTGCTCCCCCAATATACATCTGAAACTTCAATAGAAGTGCCCCCCACCACCTTTTTTTGGAGACAGAGTTTCATTCTTGTTGCCCAGGCTGGAGTGCAAGGGGTCGATCTCGACTCACTGCAACCACCACCTCCCGGGTTCAAGTGATTCTCCTGCCTCACCCTCCCGAGTAGCTGGGATTATAGGCATGTGCCACCAAGCATGGCTAATTTTATATTTTTAGTAGACAGGGTTTCTTTATGTTGGTCAGGCTGGTCTCGAACTCCTGACCTCAGGTGATCTGCCTGCCTCGGCCTCCCAAAGTGCTGGGATTAGAGGTGTGAGCCACTGCACCCGGCTGGAAGTGCCCTTTTTTATGCAGCTTGGGCGGTGAATCCATCTTCATGGAAACAGTGCTTGCTATATAACTTGTTAAGCACCAGAGCCTCCCCAACTTGCCTTGTTTCCTCCAAAGGAGGACTAAGTTGAGGTCACCTGGACCCATACATCCTAAAAGCTCAACTTCTCTGTCAAGTCTGGGAAAGCCTTGGTTTCCCTTGTTCCTTCTGTCACCCTGTAGCAGGTGACTGAAAGCCTCAGGTGCCCTCTGAAACAAAGCCAGCTCCCCTCTACTCTTTGTGCCAAACATGACAGGTAGCCACACCTTCCAAGAGGGCAGTGATGCTGGCTAGGAGAAACCCCTCAAGGACCAAATCAGCATTGCCCCTTAATCAGATGGGGAAAGCTCCAGACAACTGTTGCCAACTACCTCAAACATGGAAGGTTTCTTACCCGAGATGGTGCTGGCTCTGCATCCCAAATACCAAGATTGTATTTGTGGGTTGTTCCCAGAAACCTCCAAGTCAGAGGGCCCAGGAGTTTGGAGCTTCTAAAACAACCTCATTTTCTATGGAGAACTTTAAACCCGAGAAAGCTGGCAATTTGAAGAATAGGTGGGCTTTAAGTAAAAAAACTAAGCCTTCCCCACTCACATTTTCTAGAGGCCTACAGTTTAGGAAAAGGAAATACCTTTTTAAGATATAAGATTTTTAAGTACCCAGAAGGAAGTTTAAACAGAACCAAAAACGAGTGGCTCACATCAGGAAGAGGTGTGCCTGGGCAAATGGGAGTTGTCACCCCTCGCATCCTAAGAAGTTGGAAAAGGAACGTGGTACATTGATCAAGGCTGCTGTTGCTGTTCTTCCCTGTAACAGTGGTCACAGGAGCCCTGAGCTAGACACTCAGTGGTCTCTTCTTGGCTTTTCTAAATGGGATCAACCATTTGCTTTCAAAGTACAATGTTGGGCAATCAGGCTCCTTAGCTCTGGAAAAAGCCATTCTACCAATAACAACTTAAACAAGACGTTAAGAAGAAACCAACAGCCAGGCACAGTGGCTCATGCCTGTAAACCCAGCACTTTGGGAGGCTGAGGCGGGTGGATCATGAGGTCAGTAGTTTGAGACCAGCCTGGCCAACATAGTGAAACCCCATCTCTACTAAAAATACAAAAATTAGCCAGGTGTGGTGGCATGCACCTGTAGTCCCAACTACTCGGGAGGCTGCAGCAGAGAATCACCTGAATCTGGGAGGCAGAGGTTGCAGTGAGCTGAGACCACACCACTGCACTCCAACCTGGGTGACAGAGTGAGACTCCATCACAAAAAAAAAGAAAAGAAAGAAAACTATTAAGCTGCTGTCTTAGCACTAAGGTATTCATATAGTTTAACATCTGCTAAAAGGCGATTACACTGTGCCTCTGATCAACAGATCCATGAATAATTCAATGATGAAGTGATTGCTCATCACAAAAATGTCTGCCTCTGCCTTACCCAGACCAGGAGTAGACACTGAGAAAGAGCAAAGCTGGTTGGTGACTGTATCACACATTCAGCCAGAGGACAAAGGCCATAAAGGCTTATTTAGCCCTAACCATCGAGCTTTCCTCCTTGTATTGACTAAGGTAAAATATGGCAACAATGAAGGAATTGCTTCATGAATAGTAACCCTGACAATGTGATCCGGTCTCATTTCCCTATTTCTTTTTTTTTTTTTTTGAGATGGAGTTTCACTGTTGTTACCCAGACTGGAGTGCAATGGCACGATCTCGGCTCACCACAACCTCCACCTCCTGGGTTCAAGCAATTCTCCTGCCTCAGCCTCCTGAGTAGCTGAGACTACATGCATGCACCACCATGCCCAGCTAATTTTTGTATTTTTAGTAGAGACGGGGTTGACCAGGATGATCTCGATGTCTTTACCTCGTGATCCACCCGCCTTGGCCTCCCAAAGTGCTGGGATTATAGGCGTGAGCCACTGCACCCGGCTCATTTCCCTATTTCTTTCTTTTTTTTTTTTTGAGACGGAGTTTCGCTCTTGTTACCCAGGCTGGAATGCAATGGCACAATCTTGGCTCACCGCAACCTCCGCCTCCTGGGCTCAGGCAATTCTCCTGCCTCAGCCTCCCGAGTAGCTGGGACTACAGGCACATGCCACCATGCCCAGCTAATTTTTTGTATTTTTAGTAGAGACGGGGTTTCACCATGTTGACCAGGATGGTCTCGATCTCTTTACCTCGTGATCCACCCGCCTCTGCCTCCCAAAGTGCTGGGATTACAGGCTTGAGCCACCGCGCCCGGCCTCATTTCCCTATTTCTAAGCCCATCTGAGGAACTGTTCTGGAAATATTCAGAGGGGCCTGAATACCACTTATACCAGTCTTGACTAAAAAAGGTTACAGTGCCAGGGAAACACTAAAAGGCTTTTGTCGGGTGGAGAAAACTGAGAGAAAGCCAGTTTTCATCTAAGTACATGCACAATATAAAAGAAAATAGGCCAGGCAAAGTGGTTCATGCCTGTAATCCCAGCACTTTGGGAGGCCAAGGTGGGCTGGATTGCTTGAGCTTAAAAAAAAAAAAGGAAAGAAAGAAAAACAGAAGGAAAGAGAGAAAAAGAAAAAAGAATAGCAAAAGGGGAGGGAGGGAAGAGAAGGAAAGGTAGAAAAGAAAAAGAGACCAGCTCCAGGAGTGCCCCAAAGGAAGTCTATTTTCTCTTTTTGGACGTATAGTACAAATAGTTTGCTACTTTCAGTTATATTCATATGAAAAATCTGCTTTCTTGGCTATGAGCAGTGGCTCATGCCTATAATTCCAGCACTTTGAGAGGCAGAGGTTGGCAGATCACCTGAGGTCAGGAGTTCAAGACCAGCCTGACCAACATGGTGAAACTCCATCTCTATTAAAAATAACAACAATTAGCCAGGCATAATGGCATGTGCTTGTAATCCCAGTTACTCAGAAGGCTGAGGCAGGAAAATCAATTGAACTCAAGATGCAGAGGTTGCAGTGAGCCAAGATTGCACCACTGCACTCCAGCCTGGGCGACAGAGTGAGACTCCATCTCCAAAAAAGAAAAATAAAAACCACAACAAAAAACCTGCTTTCTCCTGCCTAATATCACACTCACCAAAATAATCCATCATTTGAAATAGTTTCATAAAAGGAAAATGAGGAAATTAAAAGGAGATGGATTCCTAACACTAGTGACAGCTTTATGTAGGGGTAACAAAGATGCTTACTTCTGATTTGGAAGGAAGGAGAGATGTGTTTGTAATCCGGAAGACCTAGGAATGGAAGAGTTCCTCTCTTAAAAACTTATGCTGGGTAGTTAAGAGGTGCCATACAGCACACTGAGACAAAGCCAGAGTTTCACCTTAATTATAGACAAGGGACAGTTTATGTGCATTCCAGTCATAACTTACAAATAATCCATTCCCCCCGACAACCTACACTCAAAATAACTTGCTGAGGCAAAGAGGAATGATTCAGAGAAGGTGGAGTATTTTAGCACTCAAAAGTGGAAAAAGAATGCTTCTATTGCTAGGTTAGTGTAGAGAAAGGACCTCTCTCTGACAACTTTTCCTTCTCTCCACGGGTCTTCCTAACTTCTCTCCCTCCCCACTCCTAGAGCCTTCCTTCCAAGTCTTTACACTAGTCAAAGTGCACAGATTCCCAGGATAATGCTATCTTTCACCACTGGCCAATAACAAAGCATGTAAGTATCTGAAGTGACTTTGTTTTACCAAAAGACACTGCTCCAGCTTTAACATGACGAAGTACTCTATGAAGAAGCAAAAGGAAACCATACACTTGATGTTCTCCTGTAACTTTTCCAAGATAATCAAGGTTGCTTGCTGCAGACTGGCCTTTACATATGACAAAGCCATAGAAACTGCTATGAAGGGCAGTGTGGTCCCAGATAAAAACCACCCTGAGGGATATTTTTTTAAATTTTTAAACGGTGCTCTACACATTCAGAGAAACTTCTCTAGTAACAAACTGTAGAAATGATCCCTGAAAGTATAGTCTTTTTTTTTTTTTTTTTTTTTTTTTTTTGATGAGTGGAAAAGTGGCTTCCCCAACTGGGCCTTCATTCTGGCCAGGCACATATACACAGACTGGGCCAAACAAGCTACATATTCAAATGGGCAAGACCAAACTGCACTCAAGGCCCTAATGTTGTTTGTGACCATCCAAACCCTTTCATTTGGCACTTGCACACCAGGAATGATGGCTTTTATTTGGCACTTAAAAATACCTAAGAACACTCTTGTGAAAATATCCGTATTATGACCTAATAAATGGTAATGAGCTGGCTCCTCTCTAAGATGACAGGCAAATATAGAATGAGCTTTCAGGATCTGTGCAACTGACCCACAGTCAACTTGCTATATAGTTAATAGCAAGCCAATAATTGATGGTAGGCTGGGTATAGTGGCTCATGCCTGTAGTCCCAGCACTTTGGGAGGCTGAGGCAAGAGGACTGCTTGAGCCCAGGAGTTTGGGACCAGCTTGGGCAACACAGAGAGACCCCTGTCTCTAAAAAAAAAAAACAAACAATTAGCCAGATGTGGTGACATGTGGGAAACAGCCATAAGTCTCAGCTACTTGGGAGGTTGAGGCAGGGGGACTGCTTGAGCCCGGAAGGCTGCACTGAGCTGTCATCATGCCTTTGACTGAACTCCAGCTTAGGCAAGAGAATGAGACCCTGTCTCTCTCAAAAAAAATTAAAACCAAAAAACTGATGAATTCCCACTTGCTCATAATACTTAGAATACAGGATGATTTTAGGCTTAAGCCAAATTCTAACTCCTTTCCCCACAATTGGTAACAATCAAACCTTTTCTATTCAGTCAAGGATGCTAATAAGCATCTTTAAAATGCTTATAAGAGAACTGTAAGAGATTCTGGATTTTATCACACAAGTTCCAAGGTGGAGGAGCAGTGACAGTGAGAGATAAGATAAGGTGAACAAGTTTAAAACCAATAGCAGGGGACATTTATTCCTCAATTTTTGTGCAAGAGTGTAAAGATGCATTTGAAAGAACCTGATGGCTAGAGCATCAGCCATGGCTTTCAGGTTGACCTAGTTTACAATTAGACTAGGAAAAGAAGGAAAAAAAAAGGTAACTTGCCTAGTTCACACGAATGATGTCTCCAGCAAACACAGTTGTTTACAGGTTTCAAGCTACATTTTACTAGAGTCAAGGGAAGACTTCAAAAAGCCACATACAGTACAATTTAAAATTGGATGAACATCCTGCAAATGTTAGTGCAAAGTAATTATGCAGACTCTCCAAAACAAGATTGTGCTCATTTCCCAGGTTTAGTCAATGTTGCTCTTTTATAATTATAACCACAGAGGCTTAACTTACCAACTAGCAATGCCTTTGTGTTTTATGTACTATGTACCAAGGGAATGTCACAAAATTTTGGTGAAATGCAGCTTAGTTTCATTAATAAAGCAAATTTCTTATGGAATGTAACAGTCATGTTCCTGGAATGCTGCATGTGTCAAGTTTCATGGAAATGCTCTTAAACTTATGCCTCTATCTTGTTTAATAAAATTACTCTTAGGATATCCTTTTTACTATGTAACTGGAACTGTTTCATGATTTTAAAATGCAACCAGTATAAATGAACATTTCAGAGGTGGGAGAAAATCCACCACTCATCTCAGCTAGACAAAATTCTTAAAAATCAGAAAGCCTATTCACACAAAATTGTATGTAATGACTGTAGTAATCAGTTTATTACACAGATTAATCATTCTTGAACGTACAAGCTCCAGAGGAGCAACTGGGTCTTTAAATATACACAAGTATTTCCATCAAATGAATTTTCACCCTTACATCCAAATAGACCTAAGCAGTTAAAAACATAAGAAAAATAAGAGCTATTAGCTATGTATTAACTGAGAAACCACATACAAACCAAAAATATGGTAGAGAGAAAGAAGGGCTGAAAGGCCAAAGGTTGAAGGGGTAGGGATATGTAAAAGAGTTGGGAACAAAGCCCATTACACTTGATGTACTAATAGCTCCAATCCATTTAAATGTTGACCAGTTAAACTTAGACCTTAAAATGCAGGATGTGGGTAGAGTTTAATCTGGTTGGTCATAACTTTCACCTAAGACGTAGCTCCTTCGGAATAAAATGAATATAGACACAGCTTCATGTTCTTCACCTTGCTTTTCATAAATGTTTTGAGTTTAAATGGATTCCACTTAAAAATAATCTCCTACAGGTGAGTGGAGCTTTTTCTTTCTCATCCAAGCACACACCATACCCACCACCCCCCTCACACCTTGCTGTTACCCAAATTTAAGTCAATAAGGAAAGATTTTAGTCTCACACCTAGGTAATGCCTGTAGAACTGGCTTGTCACACACACACTTCTCTGCTAGGAGGCAATGTTGGTACAGAAGTACAGTATTTCTAGTTTGTTGTTCCAAGTATGTACAACACGCAGCACTGCTGTATCAGGTAAACATGTGCACAGGGGAAGATGAGGCGTGGGCTCATAGAAAGCAGTCAAATGGAAATCAAAAGGACTTTTCTCTTTCAGAGTTCCCCTATCTTTATTTGTAGAGGTTATCCAATAATTTCTTTAATTACATCGCATACTTCTGAGTCCATTCCCGAGCTATTCTGTTGTACCTGTACACACAAAGAGAAGCTTGGCTTAACATAGGTATAGAGTCAGTAAGCAACAGATTCCATTCATTATCCCATCTAGTAACTTGAGGGAATTCTAAGACATTCAAGGGAAAGCCCCTTTCTATCCAAAATTTCTAATAAGCATTAATTCAATGATAATGGAAGGAGCTGTAAAATGTGAACATCTCCTTTAACTGCTACTTACAAAGGATTCTGATTAAATTTTAGTATTTGCTGGCATATACCTTATTCTCTAGTTGATTGGCCTATTTCTACAAAAGACCTCAACTCCATTTACTTAAAAATTCTTGAAACGGTATGATTCTACATTTTATAGTTCTTGAACTCATATACTAACAATGATTAAACTGACCTAAGGCTGGGCGCAGTGGCTCACACCTATAATCCCAGCACTTTGGGAGGCTGAGGCCGGTGGATCACTTGAGCCCAGGGGTTTGAGACCAGCCTGGGCAACATGATGAAACCCTGTCTCTACAAAAAATACAAAAATTAGCAGGGTGTGCTGGTACATGCCTATAGTCCCAGCTACTTGGGAGGCTGAGGCGGGAAGATCATTTGAGTTCAAGAGGCAGAGGTTGCAGTGAGCTGAGATTGCAACACTGCACTCCAGCCTGGGCAACAGATAGAGACTCGGTTTCAAAAGAAAGGGGAAAAAAAAAACTTTCCCTTCATATCAATAAAACAACTGGTTCTGGCAGAACTTATTTCAATAATTTGGTTGACAAAACGAATGGGTTGTTTCAGAAGAGCATCTGAATAAAGTAAGCAGAGCAAATGGTTCTATAATTCTCCTATTAAAAAAAGGGATGCTGGGCCAGACACAGTGGCTCACGCCTATAATCCCAGCAATTTGGGAGGCCAAGGCAGGTGGATCACCTGAGGCCAGGAGTTTGAGACCAGCCTGGCCAACATGGTGAAACCCCATCTGTACTAAAAGTACAAAAAAAAAAAAAAAGTACCCAGGTGTAGTGGTGTACACCTGTAATCCCAGCTACTTGGGGCAGGTGAGGCAGGAGAATCGCTTGAACCTGGGAGACATAGATTGCGCCACTGCACTCTAGCCTGGGCAACAGAGAAAGACCCCGTCTCAAAAAAAAAAAAAAAAAAAAAAATGTGGAGGGGGGATTTGCTACAAAAAAAAGAATGAAAGATAAGGTCAGGTCAAGTGTGGCGGTTCATACCTATAATCCTGGCACCTTGGGAGGCCAAGGTAGGAGGACTGCTTGAGGCCAGGAGTTCAAGATCAGCCTGGACAACACAGCAAGACCTCATGTCTATTACAATTAAAAAAAGAAAAAAGGGATACTGAGCCTGGGCAACATAGGGAGACCCCATTGCTACAAAGATTTAAAAATTAACTGGTGACTCGGCGCAGTGGCTCACGCCTGTAATCCCAGGACTATAGGAAGCCAAGGTGGCTCAATAACTTGAGGTCAGGAGTTCGAGATCAGCCTGGCCAACAGGGCAAAACCCCATTTCTACTAAAAACACAAAACTTAGCCGAGCATGGTGGTGTGTACCTGTAGTCCCAGTTACTCAGGAGGCTGAGGCACGAGAGTCACTTGAGCCTGGGAGGCAGAGATTGCAGTGAGCCAAGATTGTGCTACTGCACTTGGGCAATGGAGCAAGACTGTCTAAAAATAAAAATTTAGGCTGGGCGTGGTGGCTCACGCCTGTAATCTCAGCACTTTGGGAGGCTGAGGCGGGTGGATCGCGAGGTCAAGAGATCGAGACCATCCTAGTCAACATGGTGAAACCCCGTCTCTACTAAAAATTACAAAAAATTAGCTGGGCATGGTGGCACGTGATTGTAATCCCAGCTACTCAGGAGGCTGAGGCAGGAAAATTGCCTGAACCCAGGAGGCGGAGGTTGTGGTAAGCCAAGATCGTGCCATTGCATTCCAGCCTGGGTAACAAGAGCAAAACTCCGTCTCAAAATAAAAAAAAAAAAAAAAAATTAGCTGGATGTGATGGCCTGTGCCTGTGGTCCCAGTTACTTGGGAAGCTCAGATGGGAGGACTGCTTGAGCCTGGGAGGTTAAGGTTGCAATGAGCTGTGCTCGTGCCACTGCATTAGTCTGGGTAACACAGCAAAAGCCCTACCTCAAAAAATAAAAAGGGGAGTGTAGGGGTGGGGGTGCTGGCCTCACATTGTGGCTCATGCCTGTAACCCCAGCATTCTGGGAGGCTGAGGTGAGAGAACTGCTTGAGGCCAGGAGTTAGAGAACAACCTGGGAAACATAGTGAGATACTACCTCTACAAAAAAATAAAACAAATTAGCCAGGTATAGTGGCATGTACTGGCAGTCCCAGCTACCAGGGAGGCTCAGGTGGGAGGATCACTTGGGCCCATGAGTTTGACACTGCAGTGAGCCATGATTGTACCACTGCATTCCAGTCTGGGTGGAAGAGTAAGACCCTGTCTCTTAAAAAAAAAAAAAAAAAGAAAAAAAAGTGGAGGGGGTTGGGAGGGTGCTGGATGATTTGGGAAAGTTCTGCTCGTGTACCATGATGACTTGGGAAATGCCTTCTGGTATGCATTCAGGCCCATAATTCTAGATACTGAACAAAACTGTTCTTTAATTTAAAAAAAATTTGTGAACAGGCCAGGCACGGTGGCTCACGCCTGTAATCCTAGCACTTTGGGAGGCCAAGGCGAAGTGATCACTTGATGTCAGGGAGTTCAAGACCAACCTGGCTAACATGGTGAAAACCCTGCCTCTACACACATGCACACACAAAAATTAACTGGGCTTGGTGGCGGGCGCCTGTAATCCCAGCTACTTGGGAGGCTGAGGCAGGAGAATCGCTGTAACCTGGGAGGCGGAGGTTGCAGTGAGCCAAGATCACGCCATTGCACTCCAGCCTGGGCAACAAGAGTGAGACTCCAATTAAAAATAATAATAATAAAATTGTGAATAAATTCACAAATAGGAAAAAGCAAGAACCAACAGCTGTTAGAACCCCCCCATTCCCAGTGTTAGCTCAATTAAAAACAAAAATGTATCCTTGCCTCTCTAATCCATTAGAATTCAAGTAATTCTTAAATCCTTTCTATTTTAACTTTATTTTTTCCTTTGGAGACGGAGTCTTGCTCTGTCACCCATGCTGGAGTGCAGTGGTGTGATTTTGGCTCACTGCAACCTCTGCCTCCCAGGTTTAAGAAATTCTCCTGCCTCAGCCTCCTGAGTAGCTAGGATTACAGGCGCCAGCAACTACACCTGGTTAATTTTTGTATTTTTAGTAGAGACAGGGTTTCATCATGTTGCACAGGCTGGTCTCAAACTCCTGATCTTGTGATTTGCCCTCTATTTTAATTTTAAAAAAACTATCTAACCTTTCCAATCTAGTTTCTTCCTATAATTTCACTGAATAGTACATAAAACAACAGATGTTATTAGTGCTAGGCATGGTGGTATATGCTTATAAGCCTAGCTACTCCAGAGGCTGAGGAAGAAGGACTGCTTGAACCCAGGAGTTTGAGACCAGACTAGGCAACACGGCAAGACTACATCTCAAAAAAAAAAAAAAAAAAAGAAAAAGAAAAAGAAAAGAAAAAGTGCTACTAAAACACTTTTAGCTACTATCTCTTTTGATATCTTGACCACTGTTCAATAATTCATAGTACAATTCTGAAATATCCAAATCCTACATCAAATTTTGTTTTTAAAAGAAATTCGGGGTTTTCATGTCTAATAGCATCTATTTATTTTCTTCCTTTAGATTATGTCAAATGGTAGAAAATCAATTCTCTTTACCCATTAATTCACAAATACCTATGAGAGGCAAATGGGCACTTGATGAAAAATGCTTTATATATCAAAAGACAAGCATAAGGCATTAAGCTGTTGAAAAATATACCATAGAAAAGTTTTTGTATGGGCACAGTGGTTCATGCCTGTAATCCCAGCACTTTGGGAGGCCTAGGTGGGCAGATCATTTGAGGTCAGAAGTTCGAAACCAGCCTAGCCAACATGTTGAAACCCTATCTCTATTAAAAATTAAAAAACAAAATGAGCCTGGCATGATGGCCTGCGCCTGTAACACCAGCTATGCGGGAGACTGAGGAACAAGAATTGCTTGAACCCAGGAGGCCGAGGTTGCAGTGAGCCGAGATCACACCACAGCCCTCCAGCCTGGGTGGTAGAGTGAGACCCTGTCTCAGAAAAAAAAAAAAAAAAGTTTTTTAGGGCTAGGCACAGTGGCCTTTGGGAGGCCAAGGCAGGCAGATCACAAGGTCAGGAGATCGAGACCATCCTGGCTAACACGGTGAAACCCTGTCTCTAAAAAAAAAATTATTAAAAAAAAAAAAAAAAGGTTTTGTAGACAAGAGGAATCTTTTTTTTCTTTTGAGACGGAGTTTTGCTCTTGTTACCCAGGCTGGAGTGCAATGGTGCGATCTCAGCTCACCGCAACCTCTGCCTCCTGGGTTCAGGCAATTCTCCTGCCTCAGCCTCCTGAGTAGCTGGGATTACAGGCACGTGCCATGCCCGGCTAATTTTTTGTACTTTTAGTAGAGACGGGGTTTCACCATGTTGACCAGGATGGTCTCGATCTCCTGACCTCGTGATCCACCCGTCTCGGCCTCCCAAAGTGCTGGGATTACAGGCTTGAGCCACCATGCCCGGCCGACAAGAGGAATCTTATGATACAATCAGGGATAAGATTGGCATCAGATATCTAACTATCTATTTATTTATTTTGAGACAGAGTCTCGCCCTGTCTCCCAGGCGTAGTGCAGTGGCATGATCTCAGCTCACTGCAATTTCCGCCTCTTGGGTTCAAGCAATTCTCCTGCCTCTACCTCTCGAGTAGCTGGGACTACAGGCATGTGTCACCATGCCCAGCTAGTTTTTTTGTATTTTAAGTAGAGACAGGGTTTCACCATGTTGGCCAGGGTAGTCTTGATCTTCTGACCTTGTGATCCGCCCACCTCGGCCTCCCAAAATGCTGGGATTACAGGAGTGAGCCACCGCGCCCGGCCAGCATTGTCTACTTATAATGATACTCAATGCATATATTCCTCTTTATATTAAGAATATAAAAATTTATATTAGGAATATAAGTATATTAGGACTTCATTTTAAGCATCTGGCCCATATTCAGCCCTTAAACAAGAAAGATTTGTGACAACCATCTCCATCCCACCACAGATAACTTTCCATCTTGAGGCCATACTTACTTTTCTCTATCTGTTTTGTAGATCCGAGCAATCTCAGGCACTAAAGGATCATCTGGATTGGGATCACACAACAGAGAACAGATGGACAAGAGTACTAGAATGAAAACAATTTGTATAAATTAGTAGAGGATAAAAGCAAAGGGCTGAGAGACACACGAGACACCAAAACATAAGAAAATTCTAAGAATTTACACTGTAATGCCTAGCAGCTTTCTAAGTTTTACTCAAATTTCTATTGACAGTAATCAACACAGATTTTAAGAAGCTTAAATAGACTTCAGTTTAAGTCATTAAAAAGTAAAAATGCAAACAAATAGCAGAAAATGTTACATGGCACCTTGGTCTCCCAGATATGAATATAAGCCCCTTTGTGCAAAGTCTCACAATAATCCCATGATGTAAGAAGAGTTGATATGATTGTCTGTATGCCTGAACTCACAAGGGAGCTGGCCCAGACAGGTACAGTGATCTGTTCAATGTCCCTGACTAGTAATTAGAATAGAATTAGAACTTGGTCTAAATCCTAGACCAAGAACATTTTTCAGATCCCATAAAGTACAATTTTTAGAAACCAATTTTCAGGAATAAATGGCTTTCAAAATTCCAAAGACAGGCCAAGTGCAATGGCTCACTCATGTGATCCTAGCACTTTGGGAGGCCATGGCAGAAGAATTGCTTCAGGCCAGGAGTCTGAGACCATCCTAGGCAACACAGTGAGATTCTGTCTCTACAAAAAATAAATAAATAAAGCCAGATGTGGTGGCACACTCCTGTGGTCCCAGCTGCTTAGGAAGCTGAGGTGGGAGGATCACTTACACCCAGGAGGTCAAGGCTGCATTGAGCTGTGTTTGCACCACTGCACTTCAACCTGGGTGACAGTGAGATCCTGTCTCAAAAAAAAAAAAAAAAAAAAAAAAAAAGACAGCCACACTATTGAAAATTCTTAGCAAAAATGACAACCATAAAATCCAACAATCACTGTTTTCCAGTGGCAGGCATCACATTCAGATAATTGTTTTGTTTCATTTTCAGTTGAAAACAATTTCATTTAAATCAAGAACATAAATGCAAACACTTGCCCCCAAACGGGGATGGCCATACACTCATTACAGAGAATACAACATACTTCTATGAATGTCTCAAATTCTCTTCAGTGACGATTTAGAATCTCATCTAAGCCATTTCCTCGGTGACAACCTGGGATGTAGCAGACAAATCTCAATAGTGTAATTTCCTTTGTTCAAATCTGTCATTAACTTATGTTTTAAAATATTTATTTATTTATTATTTATTTACTTAGAGACGGGGTCTCACTCTTTCGCCCAGGCTGGAGTACAGTGACATGATCTTGGCTCACTGCAACCTCTTCCTCCAGGGTTCGAGTGATTCTCATGCCTCAGCCTCCTAAGTACCTGGGATTACAGGCTAAAAGTCATCCTCTCACCTCACTCTCCAGGTGAGACTAACGGTAAGCATCACCATGTCTAGCTAATTTTTTTTTTTCTTGTAGAGACTGGGTTTTGCCATGTTGGCCAGGCTAGTCTTGATCTCCTAGGCTCAAGTGATCCACTCGCCTCAGCCTCCTGAAGTGCTGGGATTACAGGTGTGAACTACCATACCGGGCCATATCTATCATTAACTTATGCATTCCTTACTGAATACAAAGGGGGGCATTAGCTCACTGATTACATTAAGTTCAGTAGCCTTGGACACAATAAAACAAATTTAAATCCTCTATACTAATGCTAATAGAGCTCAAGCTATCTTACTTTTCTCTAACGTTCTGTACAAAGAGATAATAACTCTGAGCCCACTTTCCTCCCAACACATAAATTCAGCAGGGAAAAAATTCACTCATTTTCCTATCAAATCTACCCTATAGCGATCAAGGGCTTCTGCGAAGTAAAGAAAAAGTTCATATGCCCTTTATCATTCAGTTTGGTAACAAAAATGCTATTTCCTTGCCTTAAGAATATATGGGTCGGGCGTGGTGTAATCACACTTGTAATCCCAGCACTTTGGGAGGCCAAAACAGGCAGATCACCTGAGGTCAGGAGTTCAAGACCAGCCTGGGCAACATGCCAAAATCCTGTCTCTACTAAAAATACAAAAAATTAGCCAGGCATGGTGGCACATGCCTATAATCCCTGCACTTTGGGAGGCTGAGGTAGGTGGATGATGAGGCCAAGATGGTGAAACCCCATCTCTGCTAAAAATACAAAAATTAGCTGGGCATGGCAGTGTACGCCTGTAATCTCAACTACTCAGGAGGCTGAGGCAAGAGAACCACTTGAACCCAGGAGGCAGAGGTTGCAGTGAGGCGAGATTGTGTCACTGCACTCCAGCCTGGGGACAGAATGAGACTCCATTTCAAAAAACAAAACAAAACAAAACAAAAAATATTAGGTGGGCATGGTGGTGCACACCTGTAATCCCAGCTACTTGAGAGGCTATAGCAGGAAGAACTGCTTGAACCCAGGAGGCGGAGGTTGCAGTGAACCAAGATCGTACCACCATACTCCAGCCTGGGCAGAGCAAGACTCTGACTCAAAAAAAAAAAAAAAAAAAAAAAAAGAAGAGTATATGAAAGTTTTTTTTTTTTTTTGAAAAATCGGGAAAGATATTTTCTGATTCTTCATTCCTGTTGCCCACAATTCTGGCAGCTGGTATTTCAAAAACATTTTCCCATTGTCAGGTGTCATCACCTGAAGCCCTCTTCAAGCACAGAACATTCTAATATCAATTAGGAAAAACTTCATGTATTTCCTGGAAATGATAACAAAGAGTTAGAAATTTTTGAATGTTCTTTTAACTCATTCTTCTTGTTATTCTAGTAAGTCAACTTTAAAGGAAACATTTTAAAGAAAGAGCTTTTCTGACTTTCTTGCCAGGGAAGAAAAGTGGGTACTGGCTTATTTGGACCTTGTGAAAAAATTCTTAGTATACTACTTAGCTTCTTGAATTTGTGAAAAATTCATTTTGGCTTATAATATACTGATATGGTTTGGATCTGTGTCCCCAAACAAATTTCATGTTCAACTGTAATCCTCAATGTTGGAGGTGGCGCCTGGGAGGAGGCAACTGGATCATGGGGGTGGATCCTTCATGCATGCCTTAGCACCATCCCTTTGGTGCTGTTCTTGTAATAGAGTTCTCATGAGATCCGGCTGTTTTTTTGTTTGTTTGTTTTCTAAATAGAGAGGTGATTTCATCATGTTGGTCAGGCTGGTCTCAAACTCCTGACCTTGTGATCCACCCGCCTCAGCCTTCCAAAGTGCTGGGATTACAGGCATGAGCCATGCGCCCGGCCTAGATCTGGTTAATAGTGTGCGGCACCTCCTCCTCTCTCTCTCTCTCTCTCGGTCCTGCTCCTGCCATGTGAGACAGGTGGCTCTAACTCTGTCTTCTACTGTGAGTAAAAGCTCCCTGAGGCCTCCTCAGAAGCAGATGCCTCCATACTTCCTGGATAGCCCCTGAAACTGTGAGCCAATTAAACCTCTTTTCCTTATAAATTATCCAGTCTCAGGTATTTCTTTATAGCAGTGCAAGAATGGACTGATACATATACTATACCTTCCTCTTCTGTAAAGAGAGTAACTCTTACTTCTATAACCTGTATAGTCTCTTCACTGAACTTTTACCTATATATATTCTTCATCAGTATTGCTTTTTTTTGTGGGGGGGCGGGGGGGAATAGAGTCTTGCTCTGTTGCCCAGGCTGGAGTGCAGTGACATGATCTTGGCTCACTGCAAATTCTGCCTCCTGGGTTCAAGCGATTCTCGTGCCTCAGCCTCCAGAGTAGTTGGGACCACAGACACACACCACCATGCCCAGCTAATTTCTGTATTACTGGTAGAAATGGGGTTTCACCATGTTGGCCAGGCTGTTCTTGAACTGACCTCAAGTGATCCACCTTCCTCGGCCTTCCAAAGTGGATTACAGGCATGAGCCATGTTGCCAGGCCAGTATTAATCATTTTCACTAGTGTTATAACCCACAGTTATATTCACTCTAAAAACATACAATTGAATGGCTTATTGGCACACTTATCTACTTCCTTTAAGTTTTTTTTTTTAATTTAGGTTCCCCTCACTTATCTTCAAAGTAGAGGGAATACTGGGTCAAAATTTCTGTCCTTGAAGACAGACTATATGTTAAAGAAATAATATCACACAGGATTAAGGTGTTTCACAAAACTACTTGAACATACATTCCATTTACAAGAGACTCATTAAAACCTTAAACCTTTTTGAGGCCCAGATGTATGGATCACGAGGTCAGGAGATTGAGTGAGACCATCCTGGCTAACACAATGAAACCCCGTCTCTACTAAAAATACAAAAAATTAGCCAGGCATGGTGGCATGTGCCTACAGTCCCAGCTAGTTGGGAGAGGCTGAGGCAGGAGAATCGCTGGAACCCGGGAGGCAGAGGTTGCAGTGAGCCAAGATCGCACCATTACACTCCAGTCTGGGCAACACAGCGAGACTTTGTCTCAAAAGGATAAAAAAAAAAAAAAAAGAAAAACCTTAAACTTAAGACAGTTAATACAATCAAATTCAACAAAATGGCACTGCAATTATTTTAAAGGATAGCCATCCAGCTAGAGAGAACCTAACAAATCAAACTTGTAATAACCCTCATTTACAATAGCTGAAAAAAAATCAAGGCTAAGCAAGAGAAGGGGAAAAACAAAAAGAGATATGGCAATAATTTCAGCTATCTTTTGCCTTGAATACCCCACCCCACCAAACACACGCCTCTTACATAATTCCACTTCTCTTGGTCCCATTACTAGATTTATATCTATATTGCTACTGGGCGAAGGAAGTGCGACCAATGGGAACTTCACCAGGCCAGGCAATTACAAAAACAGGTCCACAAACACATTCTCAAGTAGCTCTTGAATTGTAGGGGAGCCCACGAAAAGAAAAGAAACACTTCTCTAAAAAGTTATTTCATTACAACTTTTAAAAATGTAGTTCTCTGTCATTCTGTTTTTATTTCTGCTTAGGACTCCAGAAATTTTAAATTAATGCCTCACAGTTTTGTTTGCTTTAAAAAATTAATTTGTGGTCAGGCGTGGTGGCTCAGGCCTATAATCCCAGCACTTTGGGAGGCCGAAGAGGGATGATCACCTGAGGTCAGGCAGGCAGATCACCTGAGATCAGGAGTTCCAAGTCCAGCCAGGCCAACATGGTAAAACCCCATCTCTACTAAAAATACAAAAATTAGCTTGGCATGGAGGTGGGCACTTGTAATCCCAGCTACTTGGGAGGCTAAGGCAGGAGAATCACTTGAACCTGGGAGGCCAAGTTTGCAGTGAGCCGAGATTGCATCATTGCACTCAGCCTGGGCAACAAGAATGAAACTCCATCCCAACAAAAACAAAAATTTCACACGACATTTCACCACACAAATACCAAACTAACATTGCTTGTCGATTTCTGGCCACTTAACATACTTTTCTATATAACTCTTGTTCTATATAACTCTTTTCTGCTTTTTTCAAACACAGTATTTTCCTATTTTCACAATATTTGTAAGGACCAATATTTTTTTTTTTGGGAGAGTTTCCCTCTGTCATCCATGCTGGAGTGCAGTGGTACCATCTTGGCTCACTGCAACCTCCGTCTCCTGTGTTCAAGTGATTCTCCTGCCTCAGCCTCCCAAGTTGCTGGGACTACAGGTGCACGTCATCACACCTGGCTAATTTTTGTATTTGCAGTAAAGACAGGATTTTGCCATGTTAGCCAAGCTGGTCTCGAATTCCTGGCCTCAAGGGATCTGCCACCTCAGCCTCACAAAGAGCTGGGATTACAGGCATTGGCCACCATCCCTGGCCAGGATCAATACTCTTTTATATGCATATGCTAGAACCGATTTATTTCTTCCTATACTGTAAGTAATTTCTAATTTCCATAACTAATTCACACTACCACAAATGTACTTGCATACAAGCTTTTTCAGCATTTGGGATTGTTTTCTTAGTATAAATAAATGAAACTAGAATTATTGGGTGAATGGGCATAGATGATTAAGTCTCTAAATACATAATGGCAGACTGGGCTCTATAAATCTATACTTCTACTTGAAGTATATGAGTGTTCATTTCAATGTACCTCGTTAGCATTTCATCTTCTATTTAAAAGATCTTTGTTAATTAAAAAGGTGAAAAATAGGAACTTAACATTTACTTCTTTAATCCTCACTTCCCCTGTGTCCATTCATCTATCGGGGTCTAAATTTTTCCTTTTTGTACTTCGTATTTTTTTTTTTTTTTTGAGACGGAGTTTTGCTCTTGTTACCCAGGCTGGAGTGCAATGGTGCGATCTCGGCTCACCGCAACCTCCGCCTCCTGGGTTCAGGCAATTTTCCTGCCTCAGCCTCCTGAGTAGCTGGGATTGTGCCCAGCTAATTTTTTGTATTTTTAGTAGAGATGGGGTTTCACCATGTTGACCAGGATGGTCTCAATCTCTTGACCTCGTGATCCACCTGTCTCGGCCTCCCAAAGTGCTGGGATTACAGGCTTGAGCCACCGCGCCCGGCCGTGTACTTCGTATTTTAAACATATTAACCCATTACCATATTTGATTTTTCTCTTAAACAACTGATTTCATTTTCAGAAAAGTACATCCTGTGAGCTCTTTTCTTTTTATCACCTTTCAGAATGGAGTGGTGAGAACTGATAAATATTCTTTTTTTTTTTTTTTTTTTTGAGACAGAGTCTCATGTCTCATTCTGTCGCCCAGGCTGGAGTGCAGTGATGTAATTTTGGCTCACTGCAAACTCTGCTTCCCAGGTTCAAGAGATTCTCCTGCCTCAGCCTCCCAAGTAGCTGGAATTACAGGCATGTGCCACCATGTCCAGCTAATTTTGTATTTTTAGTAGAGACAGGGTTTCATCATATTGACCATAGTCTGGAATTCCTGATCTCAAATGATCCACCCACCTCGGCCTCCCAAAGTGCTGGGATTACATGCATGAGCCACTAAGGCTGGCACAAACATTCATTTTTGTTTTCCTTAATAAATTTCTAGATTATTTGGTTGGGCGCTGTGGCTCACACCTGTAATCCCAGCACTTTGGGAGGCTGACGCAGGCAGACCATGAGGTCAGACGTTCGAGACCAGCCTGGCCAATATGACAAAATCCGTCTCTACTAAAAATATAAAAATTAGCTGGCCGTAGTGGCAGGCACCTGTAATCCCAGCTACTTGGGACGCTGAGGCAGGAGAATTGCCTGAACCCAGAAAGCAGAGGTTTCAAGTGAGCTGAGATCACACCACTAAACTCCAGCCTGGGCGACAACAGCGAGACTCCGTCTCAAGAAACAAAAACAAAAACATTCATACCAGTGTCCATCTTCTAACTATGCTTGAGTAGCACAACTGACAGACTAGTCACCACACCAAGGAATACTTTTGCTTGAAAAATCCAACTCTTTTCCAGTTCTCAAGGTCCATTTCAGAATAAGAATTGCCACCTCTTCTTCAAAGAAACATGAGTAATATTTTCAAAAATAAATAACTTAAAAAAGACAAAAAGACACGGTTACTTTATCCTTTATCTTGATATCAAATACCCATTGTTACCTTTTGAAATAGTTAGTGCTGGAGACCACTGTGACCGCAGAATATCAAGACAAATGCTGCCATTACTGTTAATATTTGGATGATAAATTCTTGTTGTAAATGCAACCTACAGAAAGAAAGGAAACTCTGTAAACTAGTTTATTAGTATTGTAGAAAGTACATTAAAAACAACTGCCACATTCCAATTACCTTAGGTGGTTTGAAGGGGTAATCTGTTGGGAAATGAATTGTCAAGAAAAATACTCCACCCTGATAGGGACTGTCATTCTGTTGATGACAAGAAAAGTGGGATTAAAATGAGTAAATTATATTAACTGCTTATTCTGAAATTAATCTGAATACTTACTGGCCCCATTATTGTAGCTTGCCAATGGAACACTGAAAAATAACAAGAAAAAGGTCACCATGTAACAATATCCACATTGTATCTATACCATAGTAACATATCACTCCCCTTCTAATCCAAATTCATTTATAAATAATATGATCATGAGTATTAGCAAGATGAGGAACCTACATCAAGAGTCTAAAGAAACAAGAAAATGACTAGCACGACCTAGAACATTGATAAGGTGCTCAATGAAAAATATTTCGAGCCAGGTATGGTGACTCACGCCTGTAATCCCAATACTTTGAGAGGCTGTAGTGAGAGGACTGTTTGAGCCTGAGAAGTGAAAGCAGGAATAAGCCATGATTGCCCCACTGCACTCCAGCCTAAGCAACAGAGTGAGACTCTCAACAACAACAACAAAAAAAAACAAAGTATTTGGGCTAAAGCTTCTTGAAACTTGAAACTTTCAGGGAAACAAACTTCTTGACAAGGTTCACAGTTCTACCTTTAAACAGTTATTTCTTTACCTAACAGGATAAATCATTCCCTCAAGACAATTACATAGAATATGAATATATATTTTTTTTTTTTTTGGAGACGGAGTCTCACTCTGTCGCCCAGGCTGGAGTGCGGTGGCACAATCTCAGCTCACTGCAACCACTGCCTTCCGGGTTCAAGCAATTCTCCTGCCTCAGCCTTCCAAGTAGCTGGGACTACCAGTGTGTGCCGCCACACCTGGCTAATTTTTGTATTTTTTAGTAGAGACAGGGTTTTGCCACGTTTGGCCAGGTCTCGAACTCCGGACCTCAGATGATCTATCCACCTCAGCCTCCTAAAGTGCTGGGATTACAGGTATGACTCCTTTTATAATGCTGTCATACGGCGGGGGGGTGGGGGGGGAACCAGTAAAGTCAAGGTAGATAATACTTAAATCAGGAAAGCCTGGTTTTAACAATGAGAAAAAATTTCTAGACGATCCAAGATGGCCGATCGCTAACATCCCGAGATTGCAGCTCTCAGGGAAGGTGCGGAGAACTAGAGGACGCCACACTTTCAGACAAATTCTGGTCGCTCACGGAGCAGAAGATCCCCCAGTGGAGGAAACACATGGGTGGCCAGCGCGACTCTCGTGGCCGGCATAGCGGTTCCGCCGGCACCTCAGCGCGGCAGCTCTTGGAGCAGAGTAAACAGGTTCGGAGGACCCGCACAGGTCCCCAGCAGGACACCAGAGCCCGGCGCAGTGGCTGTGACGCACCTCGGCGCGGCAGCGCTTGGCGCAGAGTAAACGCGACCGGTTCCCCTTCTGACTGGGGTCTGGAGTCCTGGGAAGGCAGAGTCGCCTACTACGGACACAAGAAGGAAGCCAGACAGGAGAATCCTGGGCAGAAAAGCACCATTAGTTTTAATGCCGCTGCTCTGGCCCTGGGAACTAACAACCTGGACATCCACTCAAGAGACCTAATCTGAAAGTTGGTAATTTCAAAGACGACAGGAGGATAAATTTACAATGACGGGAAGAAACCAGCGTAAAAAAGCTGAGAATACTCAAAGTCAGAACGCCTCTCCCTCTAAAGATGATCACAGTTCCCCATCGACAATGGAACAAGGCTTGATGGAGAACGAGCGCATCCTGATGACAGAATCACTCTTCAAGGAATGGATAATAACAAACTTTGGTGAGTTAAAAGAACATGTTGTAGCCCAACGTAAAGAAACTAGGAACTTTGAAAAAAAGGTTTGATGAAATCCTATTGAGAACAGACAACTTAGAGAGGAGTATGAGTGAATTAATGGAACTGAAGAATACAATACAGGAACTCCGAGAAGTATGCACAGGTTTAAACACTCAAATTGTTCAAGCAGAAGAAGGGATATCAGAGGTCAAAGTCCAACTTAATGAAATAAAGCGTGAGGAAAAGATTAGAGAAAAAAGGATAAAAAGGAATGAGCAAAGTCTCCAAGAAATGTGGGACTATGTGAAAAGATCAAATTTACGTTTGATAGGTGTACCTGAATGCGACAGAGAGAATGAATCCAAGCTGGAAAATACCCTTCAGGATATTATTCAGGAAAATTTTCCTAAACTAGCAAAGCAGGTCAACATTCAACCCCAGGTAATACAGAGAACACCACAAAGATATTCCTCAAGAAGAGCAACCCCAAGGCACATAATCGTTAGATTCACCAGGGTTGAAACCAAGGAGAAAATACTAAGGGCAGCCAGAGAGAAAGGTCAGGTTACCCACAAAGGCAAGCCTATCAGACTTACAGCAGATCTCTCAGCAGAAACTCTACAAGCCAGAAGAGAGTGGGGGCCAATATTCAACATCCTCAAAGAACAGAACCTTCAGCCCAGAATTTCATATCCAGCCAAACTAAGCTTCACAACTGAAGGAAAAATAAAATCTTTTATGAACAAGCAAGAACTCAGAGATTTTATTACCACCAGGCCTGCTTTACAAGAGCTTCTGAAAGAAGCATTACACACAGAAAGAAACAACCAGTATTAGCCTTTCTAAAAATATACCAAAAAGTAAAGAGCACCAACATAAAGAAGAATTTACACCAACGAATGGATAAAACAGCCAGTCAACATCAAATGGCAGTAACCCTAAATTTAAATTGACTAAATCCCCCAATCAAAAGACACAGCCAAAACCCAATGGCATGTTACATCCAGACCTGTTTCACATGCAAGGATACACAAAGACTCAAAACAAAGGGATGGAGAAAGATTTACCAACCAAATGGAGAGCAAAAATAAATAATAAATAAATAAAAAGCAGGAGTTGCAATTTTTGTATCAGATAAAATAGATTTTAAAGCAACAAAGATATAGTGATAAAAGGATCAATGCAACAATAAGAGCTAACGATCCTAACACCCAGATACGAGACTTAGATTCAATGAGACAGAAAATTAATAAGGATATCAAGGACTCGAACTCAGATCCGGAACAAGTAAATTTAATAAATATTTATAGAGCTCTCCACTTCAAATACACAAAATATACATTCTTGTCAATACCACATCACACCTACCCAAAAGTTTAAATGAAACATTGATTGGCCATTATTAATACCCAACTTTTTTCAAAATAAAGCAGTATTTCCATTTACTCTCCCTCTTTTTCTTCCTCTCCTTTACTTTTTTTTTTTTTCTTCTTTCCTTCTCTCAAAAAAAAATCAACTTGTAAACCTCTAGATCCAGGTCGGCAATGTCTCTCTCATTGCTTGATTTCCTTCCTTCCCTTCCCTCCCTCCCTCCCTCCCCACTTCCTCCCTTCCTTCCTTCCTTCCTTCCTTCATCCCCTCCTTCCTCCCTACCGTCCTTCTTCCCTCCCTTCCTGCCTTCCTCCCCCCCGCCAAAAAAAAAAAAAAAAAAATTTCTAGAAACTCTTGTGTAGGTCTGTAGATTACTGGCCCTCATTAAAGAAATAAAAACATCATCTCGTGTAACGTAAAGGATAAGTTAAAGAGAAAAAACGAGTAAAATTTAAAAAGAAAATATTAGCTGTAAGCCCATGCTTGATTACAAGCTCTAGGGATAATTCCAGTAAGTTATAATCTTGTTCAATAAATAAATCTCTTCCAAATGCAGAAAATGGTGCTTGTTCCACGTTCTCATGCTACTATGTACAGCATGAGAGATCAAAAGCCAGAGTTTTTACTTACAAGCAAGCTACTACTTAGCACACTTAATATTCATACTATGATCTGAGCAACCTAAGGGAAGTTGTCACTAGAGTTATAGTTGGACAACCTAAACCACATAACTCGTGTCCACCAGGATGTCAGTCCAAGTTCTAAAGTTCTTTCTAGCCTCCTTAATATCAAACTAATCCCTATGGTTGGTTTGTTGTTCACTGGGACCTGAACCCAAAAATAGCACCTTGTTGATTAGGAATTAAAGGTAAAGCATAGGAATTGCTGAGGCTCCCTTCCTTAGATTATCCCTCATTAGTACTTAGAAACACTTACATTATTTTCTGCCAAACATTTAATGGATTGAGTAAGGCAAGGAGAAAGCCATTCCGGGCCACTAAAACTGGAGAGAGTTATCTTCAAGAGAAGTCCTATAAAAGGACCCTTATGCGCTGTTTAAACAAACAAAAGTGGGCACCTGTAGTCCCAGCTACTCAGGAGGCTGAGGTGGGAAGACGGTTTGAGCCCAGGAGTTCGTCTAGCCTGGCAACATAGCAAGACCCTGTTTCCAAAAAAAAAATTAAAAACAAGAGACTAAGACACACACACACACACACACACACACACACACACACGTACACGAGTCTCATTCTATTTTTAATCATAAACATAATTTGAGTAAATAAAACATTGATAACTAGAATTAACAAACCCCAATAACAAGGCTAAAATCACTATTAGACTAAAGAATGACCAATTGGTCAAAGGACCTGTTCTTCTACTTAATTATTTTATGTTATGTAAATTTGTGGTTATAAATGGAAGAGTATTAATTGTACCTGCATTCCTGCTCAAGGCTGTAAGACTTAGGTAAGATAATAATAAGAAAGCACTTCATTTAAATGGTGTCCTCAGCCACTGCCTGCCACAGTGGTACCCTCATCTCTAATGCCTATGCTACCTCTAGCTTGCTGAGAAGGGGGATAAGTAAGGAGGTCTCTACATCATAACTAGTACAAGGCAGATTACCAGCAAATTGACCCAGTGGTAAAGCACCCATGAAGCAACTGGCTACAGAAGTCACTCACAGGAGTATACCCTTTACTGGAAGAGTGAAGATACCTCACTGGTACAGGTCCGGTACTGTGGTACTCCGTGAAAATAGATCTCATGAGAAGGCCACTGAACTCCTGATTAGCAAACTTCCTTTCCAGCATCTGATGCAAGAAGTTGCTCAGACTTCAAAACAAACCTACGCTTCCGGCTATTGGTGCTTTGCAGGAGGCAAGTAGAGCCTATGTGATGCACCTTTATGAAGACATCAACTTTTGTGCTACTCATGCCAAATATGTAACAACTATGCCAAAAGACATCCAGCTAGCATGCCAATTACATGGAGAATGTGCTTAAGATCAAGAAACATTTCACTGTCCAAAAAAAATTATTTTTCTTCTTTCTGTTATTTGTAGTTCCCTATGTTAGATATATATATATTTTTCCCCATGGAGTCAAAAGGTAACTACATATAAGACTATGAGTAGAAAAATAGGGAACAGAAATCAGGTATTGGCAGTTTTTCTATTTTAACTTGTGTGTGAATTTCTAATATAAAATTAAAGCATTAATTCAAATCAAAATATTTCACTGAACAAGTTTCAGCAGTTTACATTTATAACAATTATAAACACATCTGTACGTTTTTTCTGGACAATGCCAGCATTTGATTTTTTTTTTTTGGGTTGGAGTTTTGCTCTTGTTGCCCAGGCTGGAGTGCAGTGGCACGATCTTGGCTCACTACAATCTCCGCCTCCCAGGTTCAAACAATTCTCCTGCTTCAGCCTCCCGAGTAACTGGGATTACAGGCATGCACCACCATGCCCGGCTAATTCTGTATTTTCAGTAGAGACGGGGTTTCCCCATGTTGGACAGGCTGGTTTCAAACTCCTGACCTCAAGTGATCCACCATGCCCGGCCAGCATTTGGATTTTACTTCTATCATTAGTTATAGTAATCGTTTATTATAAAAGAGAGACATGGAAATTACACAATGAAAGGTATCAGAACTTCAATGGAATGGACAGCTTCACATTGATGTCATTTCAATAGTGATTTATTTCAGTCTACATACTTTCCAAGAATGTTGTCATCTCTAAATAAGAAAGAAAACTGTCATCTAGAACTACTTTGGTGCTCCTATATTCTAAAACTATATCTCTAACGTTCTCACTAACTGGTGGAATTTCTTCACCCTTTCCTTTAGAGCTCAATTCATCAACAACTGTCCACACTACTGTTGCTTGCAATACTTTTCCTTGAGATTATTCTGGAAGCATAATGCCTCCTTTGATTACAGTTTTGGCATCAATCATTTCAACCAATATTCTGTCAAAGAGTGAAAGAAACTTTCTAAACTTTGTTCTGCCATGACTCCCAATGCTGCCATAGCTTGTACTCTGCTCTCTTGGATTTTTATTTTTATTTATTTAGAGATAGAGTTAAAAAAAAAAAAAAGAGAGAGCGAGACAGGGTTTTACTCCTGTCCCCCAGACTGGAGTAAAGGGTGCAACCTCAGCACACTGCAACCTCCACCTCCCAGGCTCAAATGACCCTGACTCAGCTACCCGAGTAGCTGAGACTATAGGCACATGCCACCATACCCACCTAATTTTTTTATTTTCTGTAGAGGTGGGATATTGTCATGTTGCCCAGGCTGATCTTGAACTCTCATACTCAAGTGATCCCCTCACCTCAGCCTCCAAAAGTGCTGGGATAACAAGCATGAGCCACCGTACCCAGACCCACCTGAATTTTTTTTATATCAAGTAAAAAAAAAAAATTTTTTTTTTTTTTTTTTTGAGACAGAGTCTCGATCTGTCACCCAGACTAGAGTGCAGAGGCGCAATCTTGGCTCACTGCAACCTCTGCCTCCCAGGATCAAGTGATTCTCCTGCTTCAGCCTCCAGAGTGGCTGAGACTATAGGCATGGGCCACCACGCCCAGCTAATTTTTTGTATTTTTAGTAGAGACAGGGTTTCACCATGTTGGCCAGGCTGGTCTCAAACTCCTGACCTCATGATCCACCCACCTCAGTCTCCTGAAGTGCTGGGATTACAGGTATTAGCTCCTGTTCCCGGCCTTTTTAAAAAAATTTTTTTAAAGAGACACTGTCTCACTCTATTGCCCAGAATGGAGTACAGTGGCACAACCGTGGCTCACTGAAGCCTCAAACTCCTGGGCTCAAGTGATCCTCCCACCTCAGCCACCTGAGTAGCTGGGACTACAGGCAAATGTCACCATGCCCTGCTAATTTTTAAAATTTTTCTTTTTTTGAGATGGGGTTTTGCTCTGTCGCCAGGCTGGAGTGCAGTGGTGTGATCTCAGCTCACTGCTATCTTTGCCTCCCAGGTTCAAGCGATTCTCCTGCCTCAGCCTCCAGAGTGACTGGGACTATAGGCACATGCCACCATGCCCAGCTAACTTTTTATATTATTAGAAACGGGGTTTACGGTGTTAGCCAGGATGGTCTCGATCTCCTGAACTCGTGATTCACCGGGCTTGGCCTGCCAAAGTGCTGGGATTACAGACGTGAGACACCACGGCTGGCCTTAATTTTTATTTTCCCAGAGACAGGGTCTTGCTATGTTGCCCCAAGCTGGTCTTGAACTCCTGGCCTCAAGCAATCCTCCTGCCTTGGCCTCCGAAAGTGCTGGGATTATAGTCATGAGCCATTCTAAAAGGCTGAAGAGTCTTACATTATTGTGAACTCTTACATTCAACATCATAGATGATTTCCTCTGTAATCCATATCCATATAGTTCATAGATCATATCTGTTTAACATGCCAATAGGACTAAACATATGTAATCCATTGGGATTAAGCTCTGGATAAAAACCTATTCACATTTGAATAACACTATACTTATTAATTTGTCTTCACTGTTATGAAGGTCAAATTCCACCATCAAAAAAAAAAAAAAAAAAGCAAAAATACATACACAGGACTAAGTCTTTAAAATAGGAGTGGGAAGGAAAAGGAAGAAGAAAATTACTAATGTAACAACCAAGATAAATAATTTTTATGGCTCTCAAAAAATAATCTAGAATCTACAGTACCAATAAAAAGGCAGAGAAAGAGAAACTAAACCCCATTAAGATGAGTTTAATTAATGAAAGCATTTAAAGACCTACCATTTAAATCTTGAGAATTTTGTCACACTGCTTAAATATAAAGATACCTACTAGAACCACTGATTTAGGTTACTCTCTGGAAGCCTTTCTAGACTGCTAGGTCTTATAGGCAGAAGTATAAATGAGAGAAGAAGATAGTGAGAGAGTACCAAACCTGCCTCACACTACAAATTTTTTTTTTTTTGAGACGGAGTTTCGCTCTTGTTACCCAGGCTGGAGTGCAATGGCGCAATCTCGGCTCACCACAACCTCCGCCTCCTGGGTTCAGGCAATTCTCCTGCCTCAGCCTCCTGAGTAGCTGGGATTACAGGCATGCGCCACCATGCCCAGCTAATTTTTGTATTTTTAGTAGAGATGGGGTTTCACCATGTTGACCAGGATGGTCTTGATCTCTTGACCTCGTGATCCACCCGCCTCAGCCTGCCAAAGTGCTGGGATTACAGGCTTGAGCCACCGCGCCCGGCCCTACAATGTTTTTAGAAATAGCTCAAGTATTGCCAGTACAGTGGCTCACACCTGTAATCCCAGCACTTTGGAAGGCTGAGGCGGACAGATCACAAGGTCATGAGACTGAGACCATCCTAACACAATGAAACTCCATCTCTACTAAAATACAAAAAATTAGCCAGGCATGGTGGTGCACGCCTGTAGTCCCAGATACTCAGGAGGTTGAGTCAGGGGAATTGCTTGAACTGGGAGGTGAAGGTTGCAGTGAGCTGAGTTCACGCCACTGCACTCCAGCCTGGGTGACAGAGCAAGACTCCAACTCAAAAAAAAAAAGGAAGAAATAGCTCAAGAATTACAAGAGGTTCAAGTAGAAAGGACCCCAGAATTAGTTACTGAATGAAATACTGGCCCATAAGCATAAAATATTGCTACATTTTACATAAACATCTATTTCAAAAATATTTCATTTAATGATTCATCTTAGGACTGATCAAAATTGACCAAAATAAAAAGTTTTGATAGTAAAAAACAAAAGCAAGTTCCTACCTACTATGTTGGTTTAATACTATCAAATCAAATGACACAAACTGAAAGTTACACAATCTGTTTTATGAGAGTTTAAATGTGAAATTCACAGATGAATGATTACTCTTTACTATTGTGGATGAAGCCTTGAGGTTAAAAGGAACAGGCAGGAATGGTGGCTCACGCCTGTCATCCTAGAACTTTGGGAGGGCAAGGTGGGTAGATCACCTGAGGTCAGGAGTTTGAGACCAGCCTGGCCAACATGGTGAAACCCCAACGCTACTAAAACTACAAAACATCAGCCGGGCGTGGTGGTGCATGCCTGTAATCCCAGCTATTCAGGAGGCGGAGGCAGAAGAATCACTTGAATCCGGGAGGCAGAGATTGCAGTGACCAGAGATTGTGTCATTGCACTCCAGCCCAGCCTGGGTGACAAAGTGAGACTGTCTCCAAAAAAAAAAAAAAAAAAAAAAAAGGGACAGTGAGAATATTTAATAATATCAGACTGAATCTCCAGAGACCTACACTTGAATGCATAGATCTCAAGAGTGTCACATATTTACCAAGTATTCAAAACAAAAGAAAGCTGGGTACAGAGGCTCAACGTCTGTAATCACAGGTCTTCGGGAGGCAGAGGCAGGAGGATCACTTGAGCCCAGAAGTTCAAGACCAGCTGAGGCAACATGGTGAGACCCTATTGCTACACTTTTTTTTTTTTTTTAAATTAGCCAGGAGTGTAGGCACATGTGCCCATAGTCCCAGCTACTCAGGAGGTTGAGGTGGGAGGTTCCCTTGAACCCAGGAGTTTGAGGCTTTGGTGAGCTGTAACCACACCACTGCACTCTAGCCTGGGCAACAAAGTGAGACCCTGTCTTGAAAGAAGACCAGATGAGAGGAAGAAGAGAGAGAGAGGGGAGAGAGAGAAGGAAGTGAGGAAAGAGAATAGAGAAGGAAACAGATTATATAGCCATTAAATCTTCAGCTTACTTCTTTCAGGTAGTACATTTCTTCCTGCTTACCAGATCTTTGCAGCAAAGTGAAAAAAAAAATTACTGGTACATTAAAATCTGGATGTTTTAAAATAAAGCACGGATCTCTAATTTATTTTTATACTAAATATCAACATTAAAATCTGGATGTTTTAAAATAAAGCACAAGTCTCCACTTTATTTTTACACTAAATATCAATAACATGTGGTACTGAGGGATTTGGGTACCAGGAGCTCTCTCAAAAGGAGCTCAAAAGTTTCAAAAGGCCAACAGCTTCTCTCTTCATTCTCGTAAGATTAAATTCTGACTCCTTATAACAAAAATAAGACAACGAAAGTATATTTAGCTATCCAATTATATCTTGTATACTCTTCTGTGGGGTTTATCAGAAAGACCTCATCAATACTTGTTTGTTTTTTTATTTTTAGAGACTGGATCTCAATCTGCTATATAAGCTAGAGTATAGAGGCCCAATCATGGCTCACTGCAGCCTCAAACATCTGGGCTTAAGTCTTCCTCCTACCTTAGCTTTGTGAGTAGCTGAGACTACACGCATGAGGTACCACTCCCAGCTAACTTTTAGTTTTAAAGATGGGGGTCTTGCTTTACTGCCCGATCTGGCCTAAAACTCCTATCCTCAAGTGATCCTCCAGTCTCAGTCTCCCTAGTAGCTGAGATTACAGGCATGAGCCACTGTGCCTGGCTCTTCTTCACTGTAGTTTTGATTTGTATTTCCCTGATAACAAATGATGTTGGGCATCTTTTCATTTTTCACTGGCTATCTTCTCTGGAGAAATGTCTATTCGAATCCTTTGACCATTTTTAAATTGGGTTATTTTTATGTTGAGTTACAGGAGTTTTTTTTTTTTTTTTTTGAGACGGAGTGTTGCTCTGTCACCAGGCTGGAGTGTGCAGTGATCTCAGTTCACTGCAACCTCTGCCTCCCAGGTTCAATTTTCCTGCCTGTCTCCTGAGTAGCTAGGACTACAGACATACACCACCACGCCCAGCTAATTTTTATATTTTTAGTAGAGACAGGGTTTGACCAAGTTGGCCAGGATGGTCTCAATCTCTTACCTTGTGATCTGCCCGCCTCGGCCTCCCAAAGTGCTAAGATTATAGGCATAAGCCACTGTGCCCAAGATAGAATCTTACTCTATCACCCAGGCTAGAGTGCAGTGGTGTGATCTCAGCTCACTACAATCTCTGCATCCCATAGTGATTTTCCTGCCTCAGCTTCCCAGGCAGCTGGGATTACAGACAGATGTTACTATGCCCAACTAATTTTTATATTTTTAGTGGAGTCGGGGTTTCACCATGTTGGCCAGGCTGGTCTTGAACTCCTGGCCTCCCAAAGTGCTAGGATTACAGGCATGCGCTACTGCAATCGGCTGTGGTAGTTTTATTTAACTCTCCAAAGGAAACAATTTTTGAGCCTGAGAAAGAAATGTAATAGTGCTAACTATGGCAGAAGCAAAGCAAAGACAAATTACTTTAGCATGCTAAGGAAAACTTCAAAAATGAAATCAAATCCCGACTCCAACCACTTTTAATTTAAGATTTTCAGGCTGGTGTGGTGGTTCACGCCTGTAATCCAAGCACTTTGGAGGCCAAGGTGGGCGGATCACCTGAGGTTGGGAGTTCAAGACCAGACTGACCAACATGGTGAAACCCTGTTTTTTTTTTTTTTTTTAAAAAAAAAAAAAGATTTTCAGCCATTTTTAATTTAACTTTCAGGAGTTTACCTAAAACAAAAGCATTTTTCCAACTTAACGGAAAGAGTACACTGATGTATGTGGACCATATGATAAGTGGAATGACAAATTAGAATAAAAAAACCTGAGAATGAGTCCACTTGGAGAATCTCCATGAGCTTCTTATGGGACTCTTTTCTAAAACAGTTTAAAATTTCTACTCTACTCTACTCACCTAAATAAGTTGTTATAAGGCTTACATGAGACAATGTATATAAGAGCACTTACTAAATCATTTTGTATGGTTTAAGTATTTAGCCTGCCCTGCTTGGCACCAAATACTAGTTACTCGTGTTAGGTAAGTTAGAATATAAAAATGTGAATGAGATTTTTCATGACATGTACTTAGACTCATAACTTATGAAAGTTATTTGTAAAGTAATTCTTGTAAAAGGGCCTTGTGCTTTGATTCTTCAGGATTTAGCAGACCAGACACACTCTTTTTTTCTTTTTTTATTTTGAGATGGGAGTCTTGCTCCCGTTCCCCAGGCTGGAGTGCAGTGGCATAATCTCGGCTCACTGAAGCCTCAACTTTCTGGACTCAAGTGATTCTCGCACCTCAAACTCCCAAGTAGCTGGGCTACAGGTATGCATCACCATGTCATACTAATTTTTGTATCTGTCTGTAGAGATAGGGTTTCACCATGTTGCTCAGGCTGGTCTCATACTCCTGGGCTCCACTGATCTGCCTGCCTCAACCTCCCAAAGCACTGAGATTACAGGCCTAGCCCAGACACAACATTATTAAGAAAAATCAGGAAAAAATACAGCAGGGTGTGGTGGCAAACACCTGTAATCCCAGCACTTTGGAAGGCCGAAGTGGGTGGATCACAAGATCAGGAGATCGAGACCATCCTGGCTAACATGGTGAAACACCATCTCTACTAAAAATACAAAAAATTAGCTGAGTGTTGCAGCACACACCTGTAGTGCCAGCTACTCAGGAGACTGAGGCAGAAGAACTGCTTGAATCCAGGAGGCAGAGGTAGTGAGCTAAGATTATGCCACTACACTTCACCCTGGGTGACAGAGCGAGACTCCATCTCAAACGGAAGGAAGGAAGGAAGGAAGGAAGGAGGGAAGGAGGGAAGGAGGGAAGGAGGGAAGGAGGGAAGGAGGGAAGGAGGGAAGGAGGGAGGGAGGGAGGGAGGGAGGGAAGGGAGGAAGGAAGGAAGGGAGGAAGGGAGGGAGGGAAGGGAGGAAGGAAGGAAGGAAGGAAGGAAGGAAGGAAGGAAGGAAGGAAGGAAGGAAGGAAGGAAGGAAGGGAGAAAAATCAGGAAAGGTAATTTGAGGCTGGGCATGGTAGCTCATGCCTATAATCCCAGAACTCTGGGAGGCTGAGGCAGACGGACCACCTGAGGTCAGGAGTTCAAGACCAGCCTGGCCAAGATGGTGAAACCCTATCGCTATTAAAACTACGAAAATTAGCCAGGCATGATGGCAGGTGCCGGTAATCCCAGCTAGTCGGAAGGAGAGGCACGAGAATTGCTTAAAGACTGGAGGCAGAGGTTGCAGTGAGCCGAGATCCCACCACTGCACTCCAGTCTGGCTGACAGAGTGAGACTCTGTCTCAGAAAACAAAACAAACGATTTTAAACATAAGCTAATTTAACCATGTAGTCATCTTGGTCTTAATCGACATACTTTTCTTTTTCTTTTTTTTGAGACGGAGTTTCGCTCTTGTTACCCAGGCTGGAGTGCAATGGTGCGATCTTGGCTCACCACAACCTCCGCCTCCTGGGTTCAAGCAATTCTCCTGCCTCAGCCTCCCGCGTAGCTGGGACTACAGGCACGCGCCACCAAGCCCAGCTAATTTTTGTATTTTTAGTAGAGACGGGGTTTCACCATGTTGACCAGGATGGTCTCGATCTCTTGACCTCGTGATCCACCCGCCTCGGCCTCCCGAAGTGCTGGGATTACAGGCTTGAGCCACCGCACCCAGCAATCTACACACTTTTCTTACACAAATGTTTATAAGTATGCCTACTTAAAAATATTATTTGTTAAATGTTACAAAATTTTTTGTTTTTGTTTTTTTAAATTATTATTTATTTATTTATTTTTTAAAGACGGGGTTTCATCATATTAGTTAGGCTGGTCTTGAACTCCCGACCTCAGGTGATCCGCCCACCTTGGCCTCCAAACTGCTTAGATTACAGGTGTGAGCCACCATGCCCGGTCTGTTTTTTATTTTTTTTTGAGACAAAGTCTTACTCTGTCACCCAGGCTGTAGTGAGTGGCTTGATCTTGGCTCACTGCAACCTCAACCTCCTGGGTTCAAGCAATTCTCTGCCTCAGCCTCCCAAGTAGCTGGGATTACAGGTGCCTGCTACCATGCCCGGCTAACTTTTTTTGTATTTTTAGTTGAGAAGTGGTTTCACCATCTTGGTCAGGCTGGTCTTGAACTCCTGACCTCATCATCCACCCGCCTTGGCCTCCCAAAGTGCTGGGATTACAGATGTCAGCCACTTCACCCCGCCCTGTTTTTGTTTTGAGACAGTGTTTTGCTCTGTCACCCAGGCTGGAGTGCAGTGGCACGATTCTAGCTCACTGCATCTTCTGCTTCCCAGAATCAAGTGATCCTCTCACCTCAGTCTTCCAAGTAGCTGGAACTACCAGCATGTGCCATCACGCACAGCTAATTTTTGTGTGTTTTTTGTAGAGTCAGGGTTTCACCATGTTGGCCAAGCTGGTCTTGAACTCCTGGTCTCAACCGTTCCACCTGCCTTGGCCTCCCAAAGGGCTGGGATTGCAGGCATGAGCCATCACACCCAACCAAATGTTACAGGTATTTTGTGAATAGTTTTACATTACATAGCACAGTCTCATTCAAATATACCCTCTTTAAAAAAAAGTTAAAAGGGCCAGGCGCAGTGGCTCATGCCTGTAATCCCAGCACTTTGGGAGGTTGAGGAGGGCAGATCAGGAGATCAGGAGTTCGTTCGAGACCAGCCTGGCCAATATGGTAAAACCCGTCTCTACTAAAAATACAAAAAAAAAAAAAATTAGCCAGGCATGGTGCACATGCAGGTAATACCAGTTACTCAGAAGGCTGAGGCAGGCAAATAACTTGAACCCAGGAGGTGGAGGCTGCAGTGAGCTGAGATTGATCCACTGCACTCCAGCCTGGGCAACAAGAGCGAAACTCCGTCTCAAAAAAAAAAAAGTTAAAAGACACTATATGGGAAAAAACTATGTTGAAACAAAGTAGAACATAGAGAAAATTATCATCCAATGTATGCATTAAGATCCTCTCATAAATTATTTTAGACACAATTAAGCAGATAAATTGAACATTAAAAATAAACACCTGCTTTTGGCTGGGTGCAGTGGTTCATGCCTGTAATCCCTGCACTTTGGGAGGCCAAGATGGGCAGATCGCTTGAGGCCAGGAGTTTGAGACCAGCCTGGCCAACATGGCGAAACCCCAACCCTACTAAAAATACAAAAATTAGTCAGGCGTGGTGGCATGCACCTGTAATCCCAGCTACTCAAGAGGCTGAGGCACGAGAATCACTTGAACCCAGGAGGCAGAGGCTGCAGTGAGCCGAGATCATGCCACTGCACTACAGCCTGGGTGACAGAGCAAGACTCTGTCTCAAAAATTAATAAAAAATAAAAACCTGATTTCGCAAGTATAAGCCAGTAAAAGTCAGACGCAGACACACATACCATCAACCTTAATATTATCTTACTCAAGAATAATAGCTAGTTGTAGGTAAAAGCTCAAATATTTCACTCTAGGAAAATACCCAGAAAGGATGAAGGTCAGGTAGGAGGGGACCAGAACAACTATACAGCCAATAACTGGCAGAAGATTCAAAATATAATGAACAACACAGATGAAAATGAGATGAATATAGAGTTGCTCCCTTCATGGGCGACTAAAGGTTAAACACTGCCTCTTCCCTATAGCATAACTGTTTCTTCACACAAAATAACCACTGCTATGCTATTACTCCATTATTCCTTTTAAATACTTACTATCATCTCCAACAGGACCTGCTGAACACTGTGCTGGAGGGTCACGAGCCAGGTCATTCAATTCCTTCAGAAAAAAGAAAGAAAACATATATATTCAACATAAATGTACCTTTTATCCATTATTAAAATTTATATTGTTGCCAATATTCTCTGTCTTGCTGGTGAAACTCTTTTAAGAGCATTCCTTCAGAGTCAGAGATCAGTAGACTAGTGAATCTTTAAGGTATTTTGGATTCTTAAATGTGATGTTTATTTTTTTAAAGCGGATCATTTTTGCTTTGTTCGGAGCTTAGCAAATTAAATAAGGAAGGTAAAACATGTATTATGGGCCAGGCACAGTGACTAACACCTGTAATCCCAGCACTTTGGGAGGTTGAGGCAGGCAGATAACTTGAGGTCAGGAGTTAGAGACCCACCTGGCAACAAGCCTGTCTCTATTAAAAAAGACAAAAATTGCCGGGCACTGTGGCTCACGCCTGTAATCCTAGCACTTTGGGAGGCCAAGGTGAGTGGATCACCTGAGGTCAGGAGTTCAAGACCAGCCTGGCCATCATGGTAAAACCCCATTTTTAAAAAAAAATTTATTTTCTTTTTAAAATAAAATAAGTGAATAAATAAATAAAAAAGACAAAAATTAGCTGGGCATGCCTGTAGTCCCAGCTACTCAGGAGGCTGAGGCAGGAGAATTGCTTGAACCCAGAAGGCAGAGGTTGCAGTGAGCCAAGATGCTGCCAGTGCACTCCAGCCTGGGAGACAAGAGTAAGACCCTGTCTTAAAAAAAAAAAAAAGGCCGGGCGCAGTGGCTCACACCTATAATCCCAGCACGTTGGGAGGCCGAGACAGGTGAATCACGAGGTCAAGAGATCGAGACCATCCTGGTCAACCAGGTGAAACACCGTCTCTACTAAAAATACAAAAATTAGCTAGGCATGGTGGTGCATGCCTGTAGTCCCAGCTACTCAGGAGGCTGAGGCAGGAGAACTGCTTGAACCCAGAAGGCGGAGGTTGCGGTGAGCCGAGATCATGCCATTGCACCCCAGTCTGGGTAACAACAGCGAAACTCTGTCTCAAAAAAAAAAAATTAGCTGGGTGTGGCGGCACACACCTGTAATCCCAGCTACTTGGGAGGCTGAGGCAGAAGAATCACTTGAACCTGGGAAAGAGAGGCTGCAGTGAGCCAAGATGATGCCACTGCACTCTAGCCTGAGCAACAAAGCGGGATACCATCTCAAAAAAAAAAAAAAATCTAGTAGTCAGAGACTGGTTTACCTGTAATAATGCTTTATAACCAGTTATCAGCTTCTCAGTTTTTTAAACACAAAAGCCCAGAAACTTGAGACTTGTTATTGGGTGGGGATGTCTGAAAAATCAGAAGGCAGGAAATCATACTATATTCCATTTCCCCTCAGCTTGGTTTTTGAGACAAAAGCAAGTTCTCAAGAACTAGTTTTCGATTATATTTTAAAACCGCAACAGTAAAAAAAGTCTAAGATTTTTTAAGTGCAAAAACCATTCAGACTCTTAAGTGCTATAAAGGTGTAATTTCATATTACAAATATTATTTTTTAATTTGCAGCACAAATATTTACTCTAAGTCCCCATCTCAGAGTTAAGGTTTCAACTAGGCATTTTATTATACCAACTACGTTGTTTCATCCTGTCTATATGCTTGGAGTACAAAACTAAGGTTTGAAAAAAAGAAGGCTCTGGATTGAGAAAATGTTAACTTACTAAAATATCTCAATTTTTGAATTCTGTGTCTCCAAAATAAGAGATATCCTGCCCATCTCAAGGAAAAAAAATAGCCTACTGTATAGTTCCCATTCTCAAATATTACTGACAGCACAGGTGGGTATAACTAAGAACAAACACCTGGCTTTAAGACACTGCTATAGCAACAGGTTATTAAAATATAATTTGAATGTAACAATTTAACCATTGAATGGAACAATTCTGAAGTCCTGCCATGTACATTAAGTGGAATTTTACTTTTGATTTAGCCTTAATCTTTTGCTCCTTTCAAACTGAGTTACTTTTTTCCATGCTGCATTACATCAAGGTTTTTAACTCAAGAGTTATCTAAGCAGAATACAAGATCCATCAGTCCATTTCATGAACAAGTGTAACTAATTTTAAAACCCTAAGCCAAACTTAATAGACATTTAACACACTAATTCAACACTTCATTGGCTGAAGGCATTGATACAGCTGAATCTCAAAAGCATACTGCTAAGTGAAAGAGGCCAGACATAAGGCTACATGATGTATGATTCCATTTATATGACGTTCTAGAACAGGCAAAACTAGTGACAGAAAGCAGATCCATGGTTCCAGTGGCTAGAGAGAGTTGGAAGAGGGAATGATTATAAACAGACATGAAGAAAATCTGAGGAGTGACAGAAATGTTTAAAATCATTATTTTGGTAGAGGTTGTACAACTATATTTGTCAAAACTCAAATTGTACACTTAATTTGACTGTATGTATCTCAAAGTTGTTTATTATTATCTTTTTAATGTAGAGACAGGGTCTCACTATGTTGCCCAGGCTGGTCTCTTAACTCCTGGACTCAAGCGATCCTTCTGCCTCACCCTCCCAAAGTGCTGGAATTACAGGTGTGAGCCACAGTGCCTGGCCAATTTTTTATTCTTAAACGTACATTTGGGCTGGGCGTGGTGGCTCATGCCTGTAATTCCATCACTTTGGGAGACCAAGGCGGGCAGATCACAAGGTCAGGAGTTCGAGACCGTCCTGACCAACATGGTGAAACCCCCATCTCTACGAAAAATACAAAAATAAGCCAGGCATGGTGGTACATCTGTAATCCCAGCTACTCGGGTGGCTGAGGCAGGAGAATCACTTAAACCTGGGAGGCGGAAGTTGCAGTGAGCTGAGATCGTGCCACTGCACTCCAGCCTAAGTGACAGAGCAAAACTCTGTCACAAAAAACAAAAGCACATAACTATCCATCTTTACATGTGCATTAAATATCTCTAAAGCATATACATGAAACTAGTTAATAAATTGCCTTTGGGAAGGAAAGCTTAGGGGATAAGAATGGGAATTATATATATTCCTTTTACACCTTTTGAATTTTATCCAAGTGTATATACTGCCTATCTGAAAAACAAATTACGCTTAAAATTTTTTTTTTCTTTTTTTAACCAAGTGAGTCTGTGCAAGAATTACTCCATCAATTTGGATTAAAATAGCTGTTAAAAATTGTTATCATGGGCTGGGCATGGTGGCTCATGCCTGTAATCCCAGCACTTTGGGAGGCTAAGGTGGGCAGATCATGAGGTCAGGAGATCAAGACCATCCTGGCTAATATGGTGAAACCCTGTCTCTACTAAAAATACAAAAAAATAGCTAGTAATGCTGGCATGCGCCTGTAGTCTCAGCTACTTGGGAAGATGAGGAAGGAGAATTGCTTGAACCCAGGTGGTTGCAGTGAGCTGAGAATCATGCCACAGCACTCTAGCCTGGGCAACAGAGACAGAGTGAGTCTCCATCTCAAAAAAAAAAACTGTCATCATGACTGGAAGCGGTGGCTCACACCTATAATCCCAGCACTCTGGGAGACTGAGCCAGGCTGATTACCTGAGGTCAGGAATTCAAGACCAGCCTGGAACGCGATGAAAACCCATCTCTTCTAAGAGTCCAAAAATTAGCCAGGCATGATGGCAGGCGCCTGTAATCCCAGCTACTTGGGAGGCGGAGGCAGGAGAATTGCTTGAACCCAGGAGGTTGTAGCAAGCTGAGATCACACTACTGCACTCTAGCCTGGGCGACTAGAGTGAGACTCCCACAAAAAAAAATTGTCATCATTTGAGGGGTAACCTACATAGTGAAAACCCAATTAGAGCAAATTAACATACAATCTATAAAACTGATATCTCTACATTATGATCAAAACTGAAGTTGAATCTTAAAATTTTTTTTAACTGTGTAAAGTGCTTAAGTTATTCTAACCACATGTTCTTTTTTTTTTTAAGAGAAGGAAAGAAAAAAAAGGAGTGAAGGAGAGGAAGAAAAAGAGAGAGAACAGAAATGTTGCTTTTTTCTAAAAAATGGGTATTAATAATGGCCAATCAATATTTCATTTAAACCTATGAGTAGATGTGATGTGGTATTGACAAGAATGTATATTTGGAATATTTAAAGTGGAGAGCTCTATAAATATTTATTAAGTTTACTTGTTCTGGATCTGAGTTCAAGTCCCGGATATCCTTATTAATTTTCTGTCTGATTGAGTCTAAGTCTCTATGTATTTGGGTGTTAGGATCATTAGCTCTTATTGTTCCATTAATCCTTTTACCACTATATCTTTGTTGCTTTAAAATCTATTTTATCAGATGCGAGAATTGCAACTCCTGCTTTTTATTTATTTATTTATTTTTGCTCTCCATTTGGTTGGTAAATCTTTCTCCTTCCCTTTGTTTTGAGTCTTTGTGTATCCTTACATGTGAAATGGGTCTGGATGCAGCATACTGTTGGGTTTTGGCTATATCTTTTGATTGGGGGATTTAGTCAATTTAAATTTAGGATTACTGCCATTTGATGTTAACTGGCTGTTTTATCATTTGTTGATGTAAATTCTTCTTTATGTTGATGCTCTTTACTTTTTGGTATATTTTTAGAAAGGCTAACACTGGTTATTTCTTTCTATGTGTAATGCCTCTTTCAGAAGCTCTTGTAAAGCAGGCATGGTGGTAATAAAATCTCTGAGTACTTGCTTGTTCATAAAAGATTTTATTTTTCCTTCAGTTGTGAAGCTTAGTTTGGCTGGATATGAAATTCTGGGCTGAAAGTTCTGTTCTTTAAGGATGTTGAATATCGGCCCCCACTCTCTTCTGGCTTGCAGAGTTTCTGCTGAGAGAACTGCTGTAAGTCTGATAGGCTTCCCTTTGTGGGTAACCTGACCTTTCTCTCTGGCTGCCCTTAGTATTTTCTCCTTGGTTTCAACCCTGGTGAATCTAACGATTATGTGCCTTGGGGTTGCTCTTCTTGAGGAATATCTTTGTGGTGTTCTCTGTATTACCTGGGGTTGAATATTGTCCTGCCTTGCTAGGTTGGGAAAATTTTCCTGAATAATATCCTGAAGGGTATTTTCCAGCTTGGATTCATTCTCTCTGTCGCATTCAGGTACACCTATCAAACGTAAATTAGGTCTTTTCACATAGTCCCACATTTCTTGGAGACTTTGCTCATTCCTTTTTATCCTTTTTTCTCTAATCTTTTCTTCACGTTTTATTTCATTAAGTTGGTCTTCGACCTCTGATATCCTTGCTTCTGCTTGATCAATTCGAGTGTTTAAACCTGTGCATGCTTCTAGGAGTTCCCATATTGTATTCTTCAGTTCCATTAATTCACTTATATTCCTCTCTAAATTGTCTATTCTTATTAGGATTTCACCAAACCTTTTTTCAAAGTTCTTAGTTTCTTTACATTGGGCTACAACATGTTCTTTTAACTCACAGAAGTTTCTTATTATCCATCTTCTGAAGCCTGATTCTGTTAATGGGATGCGCTCGTTCTCCATTAAGCCTTGTTCCCTTGTTGATGAGGAACTGTGATCCTCTTTAGAGGGAGAGGCATTCTGATTCTGAGTATTCTCAGCCTTTTTACACTGGTTTCTTCCCATCATTGTAAATTTATCCACCTGTCGTCTTTGTAATTACCAACTTTCAAATTAGGTCTCTGAGTGGACGTCCAAGTTGTTAATTCCCAGGGCCGAAATATGAGCAACCCACTGCGCCTGCCAAAACAGCGGCGTTAAGACTGATGGTGCTTTTCTGCCTGGGAATCTCCAGCCTGGCTTCCTTCTTGAGTCTGTAATAGGTGACTCTGCCTTCCCGGAGCTCCAAACGTCGGTCAGAAGGGGAACCAGTCCCGTTTACTCTGCACCAAGAGCTGCTGCACCGAGGTGCCGGCAAAACTGCTGTGCCGGCCACAAGAGTCACGCTGGCGACCTGTGGGGCTCCTCCACTGGGAATCTTCTGCTCCATGAGCAACAAAAATTTGAAAGTGTGGCGTCCTCTTGTTCTCTGTGCTTTCACTGGGAGCTGCAATCCCGACATGTTAGCGATCAGCCATTTTGGATCATTCTTTTTTGTTGTTGTTGTGTAGTCTCGTTTATTACGAAGATTGTTCCAGTATGTACATACGAACCAAAAATAGCAGTTTATTGGGCCCACTCACATCCCACCCACACAGGCATACCAACAGTTTCAGTATTCCTTCATGATGCCTAGAAAAACTGTCTTTTCCCTTAGGTAAATGGCTCAAGATATTTGTACAACTGCTGAAGTAAGAGCATCCACCTCTGTATCTTTACATACTTTGAGGCAATGTGATAAGCTCTTTTAGCTCAGTAGTCTATTCATTCAAAGTCATCTAACCAAATACCTTCTCCCACAGCTAAGAAAGAATCTCAGAAAGAATTTTTTTTTTTTTTTTTTTTTTTTGAGACAGAGTTTCACTCTTGTTGTCCAGGCTGGAGTGCAATGGCGCCGTTGGCTCACTGCAACCTCCACCTCCCGGATTCAAGTGATTCTCCTGCCTCAGCCTCCCCAAGTAGCTGGGATTACAGGCATGTGCCACCACGCCCCACTAATTCTGTAGAGACGGAGTTTCTTCATGTTGGTCAGGCTGGTCTTGAACTCCTGGCCGCAGGTGATCTGATCCGCCCACCTTGGCCTCCCAAAGTGCTGGGATTACAGAAGTGAGCCACCACCCCCAGCAAATTTTAAAATTTAATAAAAGCACTGATCTAGTCAGAACATGTGAGCAGGAAAAAAAAAATACCCAAATATATCATGCTGTGCTTTAACAGTTGGCCTTAAACCTATACATTAATTTCAACTTTCTATTTTATGAGAAAGAGCAATAGGGAAATAAAGTACAGCCAGCCCTCTGTGTCTATGGGTTTCACCAACTGTGGATCAAATACACTGGGGAAAAAATGGTGTCTGTACTGAACATGTGCAGACTTCTTTTGTCATTATTCCCTAAACACCACAGTGGAATAACTATTTACAGAGCATTTACACTGTATTAGGTTTTATAAGTAAGTTTTAACTCTTCCAGAGAAGAGTTAAAGTATACAGAAAGAAGTGCATAGGTTATATGCAAATACTATACCATTTTATATCAGGAACTGGAGCAGCTATAAATTTTGGTATCTGTGGAAGGACCTGGGACTAACCTTCCATGGCTACTGAGGGAGAAATGCATATATAATTAAGTTTAGAAAAAGGTGGTGAGTGGGGAACTTTGACATTCTCAATTTATAAAAAGATTCTCAGCCAGGTAGTGGTGGCTCACACCTGACAATCCTAGCATACTGTGGATTACCTGAGGTAAGGAGTTTCAGACCAGCCTAGCCAACACAGTGAAACCCTGTCTCTACTAAAAACACAAAAATTAGCCGAGTGTGGTGGTGCATGCCTGTAATTCCAGCTACCTGGGAGGCTGAGGCAGTAGAATCACTGGAACCGAGGAGCCAGAGACCGCAGTGAGCTGAGATCATGCCACTGCACTCCAGCCTGGGCAACAGAATAAGACTTTGTCTCAAAAAAATATATTTTTTAAGAAAAGAAGAAAAAATATAATTAAAGGAGAACATTAAAACTTTGAAAGCCTATGACATATACGTATCACAACACTGTAGCAAAAAGAAAGAAACCCTCTAAATTCCTTGAGGGGAGGGCATCTTCAAGGAATGTGCAGATTTCCCTTTCACTGTATCCTGAGTAGGAAATTTAAGCTATTAGTTGGTAAAAATTAATGCTTCTTATAAGCTATTTTTAAACCACCCTCCTTCCTCAATCATAACAATTATGAAACAAAATTAAAATGGCATGGGAAAGATCTGTCTATCCTTTTGGTCTTTACCATACAGTATAAGGTGACAGAACAAGATGGGAAACTGAGAGAGGTTATAATTAACTTTGTAGAAAAATGGCTCTAAAGTTTGAGTAGTCTGAATATTGCTATACAAATCAAGGCTCTCTGGTGGTTAAAATCACATTATGGAAATATTTAAACAAAGATCATGATTCGGGCCAGGCGCGGTGGCTCAGGCCTGTAATCCCAGCACTTTGGGAGGCCGAGGCGGGTGGATCATGAGGTCAAGAGATCGAGACCATCCTGGTCAACATGGTGAAACCCTGTCTCTACTAACAATACAAAAAACTAGCTGGGCATGGCACGTGCCTGTAATCCCAGTTACTCAGGAGGCTGAGGCAGGAGAATTGCCTGAACCCATGAGGCAGAGGTTGCGGTGAGCAGATATCGCGCCATTGCACTCCAGCCTGGGTAACAAGAGCAAAACTCCGTCTCAAAAAAAAAAAAAAAAAAGATTATGATTCATAGCATTGTAATTTCAGGGCTGGGTATGGTGGCTCATGTCTGTAATCCCAGCACTTTGGGATGCTAAGGTGAGAGGATGGCTTGAGGCCAGGAGCTCTAGACCAGCCTGGTCATCATAGTGAGACTCTGTCGCTACAAAAAAAAATATTTTTTAAATTAGCCCAGCATGGTAGAGGGAGCCTGTAGTCCTAACTACTCAGGAGGCTGAGGCAGGAGGATTGCTTGAGCCCAGGAGTTCAAGACTGCAATGGATCATGCCACTATACCCCAGCCTCAGCAACAAAAATGAGACCGCATCTCCCCCCACCAAAAAAAAAAAAGTATATATTTTAATACATGTTTTAAATATGTTATATGTTATATATGTGTGTGTATTACATACATAAATACGTATGTATATGTGTTAGCTATAATGGTGTATATATAAAACAATGCATACATTATATATGTTGTACATATTAAAAACATATTAAAATATGTATACATATATATATAAAATTTCAGGGTCACAAGAGATCATTTAGACCTATTCCCAATTTTATAAGAAAACAAAATACAAACCAAGGGTAAGGACTTGAGTGTTCTGCTATACCATGGTTCTTTAAATCTGGATCTAAAACATTAGAAACGTACAAATTAGAAATGTCTGATTATTTGGGAAATTAAGCTTAACCTCTTTTAAGATTATTGAACTGCAAAGAAAGAACAGTTAGACCAGTAGTTCTCAAAACTGAGATACTGACACAGCGGCATCATTAATAAGAAAGTTTATTAGAAATGCAAATTTACAGGTTCCACCCCACAATTACCAGGTCAGAAACTCTGAGGTGGAGCCAAACTGTTTTAACAAGGCCTCAGGAAATTACAATGCACACTTTTATGTCTGACAAGTTAAAAAGCATCCGAGACAAAAGGTGATACTAGAAAACTCACTACCAACAAGATTTGAGGGGAAAGCAAGGGAGAGCAAAGGGCAAAATGGCACAAACTGAAACCGAAAAAGAAATGAGACCTGACTAAATTTTTCTGGTTATGTCAGACAGATCTAGTTTGTTCCTTTTTCTTTTTTCCTTTGAGACAGAGTCTTGCTCTATCTCCCAGGCTGGAGTGCAGTGGTGCAATCTCAGCTAACTGCAACCTCTACCTCCTGGGTTGCGATTCTCCTGCATCAGCCTCCCAGGTAGCTGGGATTACAGGCACCCACACCACGCTCCGTATTCTGGTATTGTTAGTAGAGATGGGGTTACACCATGTTGGACAGGCTGGTTTGTTCCTCTTTCTACTGCTGTATATTCTGCTACTCTATGTCTAAACCACAACAGATCCTTTATTTCCTATTTTCCACTATCACAACAATTTGGTAAATACTCTTGTACACGAGTACTAGGTAAACACTTCAATTTAACTAGAAAGGACCAACTTCCCCCTTTTAAATTATAATTTTCTTGTTAACCCTATAGTTAATGTTTTATACAACAAAGGATTTGCTATTGATTGAGATGTTTCAACTATTAAAGTCATTTTCTTCCAAATAAATCACTATTTTATAAGTGTATTTTAAAAACTCTAGACAGTCCTCATTTCAATAATTATTTCCACCAAACAAACATTGTGGCTGGGTGCAGTGGTTCACTCCTGTAATCCCAGCACTTTGGGAGGTCAAGGTGGGTGGATCATAAGGTCAGGAGTTCAAGACCAGCCTGGCAAACATAGTGAAACCCCATCTCTACTAAAAATACAATTAGCTGGGCATGGTGGTAGGCGCCTATAACCCAGCTACTCAGGAGGCTGAGGCAGGAGAATCCCTTGAATCTGGGAGACCGATGTTGCAGTGAGCCTTAATGAGTCACTGCACTCTAGCCTGGGCTACAGTGCAAGACTCTTACTCAAACAAACAAACACTGTATGCAACTGTTGTTTGTTTTTGAGACAGGGTCTCACTCTGTTGCCCAAGCTGGAGTGCAGCCTCGTAATCTTGACTCACTGCAACCCCCATCTCCCAAGTTTAAGTAATTCCCCCACCTCAGCCTCCCAAGTAGCTGGAACTACAGGCACACCACCACGCCTGGCTAATTTTTGTACTCTTTGGTAGAGATAGGTTTCACCATGTTGGCCAGGCTGGTCTGGAACTCCTGATCTCAAGTGATCCACCCACCTTGGCCTCCCAAAGTGCTAGGATTATAGGCATGAGCCACCACGCCCCACGCCCAGCCTACAACACTTTTTCTAGGTAAAAAAGATTGTTCTCATGAAGCCCATCCCTTTTAATGATAAACTGTCATTTATTTAATCTAATTTGTTGTGTACTACAAAATTTAGGTTATAATTAACAGCTTATACTATCCCTACCACAACCCAGAAAGTACAGCTAAACAAGGCCCAGCCTGACCAACATGGCAAAACCCTGGCTCTACTAAAAATTCAAAAATTAGCCAGGCATGGTGGCACATGCCTGTAGTTCCAGCTACTCAGGAGACTGAGGCAGGACGATCACTTGAACCTGGGAGATGGAAACTGAATTGAGCTGATATTGCACCACTGTATTCCAGCCTGGGCAACAAAGCAAGACTCCATATGTCTTAAAAAAAAAAAAAAAAAAAAAAAAAGATGGCTGGGCATGGTGGCTCACGCCTGTAATCCCAGCACTTTGGGAGGCCGAGGTAGGCGGATCACCTGAGGTCGGGAGTTAAAGACCAGCCTGACCAACATGGAGAAACATCATCTCTAAAACAAACAAACAAAAAAGCTAAACAGGACAAGGCAGGTGCAGTGGTTCACGTTTGTAATCCCAGCACTTTGGGAGGCCAAGGCAGGAGGATTGCTTCAGGCCAGGAGGTCAACACCAACCTAGGCAAAAGAGCAAGACTCCATCTCTACAAAACAGAAAAATTTAGCCAGGCATGGTGGCCCACATCTCTAATTCTAGCTACTTAGGAGGCTGAGGCTGGGGGATCACTTGTGCCCAGGAATTGGAGGCTACAGTGAGCTGATAGTGCCACTGTATTTCAGCCTAGGCGACAGACTCTATCTCTCAAAAAATTTTTATAAAAACTAAACAAGGCACTGTATTATATTTATGCTGATGAAGTGCTGGGATTACAGGCATTAGCCACTGTACTCTGCCACAGTTATGGGTTTAACACCCCCACCCAAAACAAAAAAATACAACACAAACATATCAACACCAAACATTTGCAATTAAAAAGGTTAGACTTAACTGTCTTAGGATGAAAAAAAAAAAAATCTTAACTCTTTATTCTCATGGACCTCCTTTTTCTAGGAAGCTATTTTATTGACTGTACTATATAAATCTAGTATCATATATGGTACCACATAGTTATTTCTTTTTGTTGCTGTTGTTTAGACAGAGTCTCACTCTGTCACCAGGCTGGAGTGCAGTGGCACCATCTTGGCTAACTGAAATCTCTGCCTCCCAGGATCAAGTGATTCCCCTGTCTCAGCCTCCCTATATTTCATTTTTAATTTATCCACAACTACCAAAAGTTAACCTCTGCATAAACTCATCTCTATCCCTTTAACATTTAATTATGACTCCTTAAATGAGAGATGAAGTATATCATATTCTTCACCGCATTCTGTAGAGACTGGAACATAAGAGGCACTCAAATGTCTGAGTGGGTTAATACTTAGTAGGGTGCCAAGCAGAATTAGTGCTCAAATACTTACAAATTGGAAGATTTAAAAAAGGCATACAAAAAAAATTCCAAAAGAAAGTCTAGTCCATTTAGTCCAATCAATAGTGTCAGGAAATAGAAAGTCTAAAGGCCAGGCACAGGGGCTCATGCCTATTATCCCAGCACTCTGGGAAGCTGAGGCTGGAGGACTTTTTGAGCTCAGGAGTTCGAGACCAAGCTGGTCAACATAGTGAGACCCCGTATCTACAAAAAAATTAATAATAATTTGCCCTCCCCTTTCCCCACCCCTCCATTTCTTGCCATGGCCCCTGCACTGCTCCTGGTCCCTGCTGCCCTCGCCTCTTTCATCCTAGCCTTTGGCACTGGAGTGGAGTTTACGCACTTTACCTCCCTTCAGTCACTTCTTGGAGGGATCCCAGAGTCTGGTGGTCCCAATGCCTGACAGGGATGGCTGGCTGCCCTGCAGGACCGCAGCATCCTTGCCCCCCTGGCATGGGATCTGGGGCTCCTGCTTCTATTTGTTGGGCAGCACAGCCTCATAGCAGCTGAGAGAGTGAAACCATGGCCATCCCGGTACTTTGGGGTCCTTCAGAGGTCACTGTATGTGGCCTGCACTGCCCTGGCCTTGCAGCTGGTGATGCGGTACTGGGAGCCTGTACCCAGAGGCCCCGTGTTGTGGGAGGCTCGAGCTGAGCCATGGGCCACCTGGGTGCCCCTCCTCTGCTTTGTGCTCCATATCATCTCCTGGCTCCTCATCTTCAGCATCCTTCTCGTCTTTGACTACACTGAGCTCATGGGCCTCAAACAGGTGTACTACCATGTGCTGGGGCTGGGCGAGCCTCTGGCCCTGAAGTCTCCCCGGGCTCTCAGTCTCTTCTCCCACCTGCGCCACCCAGTGTGTGTGGAGCTGCTGACAGTGCTGTGGGTGGTGCCTACGCTTGGCACAGACCATCTCCTCCTTACCCTCTACCTGGGCCTGGCTCATAGGCTTGATCAGCAAGACCTCTGCTACCTCCGGGCCCAGCTGCAAAGAAAACTCCACCTGCTCTCTCGACCCCAGGATGGGGAGGCAGAGTGAGAAGCTCACTCTGGTTACAAGCCCTGTTCTTCCCCTCCCCCTGAATTCTTTTTGTTGTCGAGATGGAGTCTTGCTCTGTTGCCCAGGCTAGAGTTCAATGGCACAATCTCGACTCACTGTAAACTCCGCCTCCCAGGTTCAAGTGATTCTCCTGCCTCAGGCTCCTGAGCAGCCAGTATTACAGGCTATCGCCACCACACACAGCTAATTTTTGTATTTTTAGTAGAGACAGGGTTTCATCATGTTGGCCAGGCTGGTCTTGAACTGCTGACCTTGTGATCCGCCTGCCTTAGTCTCGCAAAGTGCTGGAATTACAGGCGTGAGCCACCACGCCCAGTCCCTCTCCCCCTGAATTCTAAATCTTTAACATCCAGGCCCCAGCTGCTTCAGGCCAGAGGCTCAAATTCATGGACTGAAGGAGCTGCCTGCCACTTCCACTACTTGCTACTTTATTCTCTGGGTCCAGCTCCATACTCTAAATTCTGAGTTTCAACCACTGAACTCCAAGAGTCCACATAGTGGACTTCCAGCAAGGAAGAGCAGGGTAGGGAATTCATCTGTCTCCTCACTGTTTAGGGCATGGCACGCTCCCCTTCAACAGTCTACTAGAAGGAAAGGATCTGCCCTGACCATTCCGCTGGCTGGCACCATTGCTTCCCTCTGTGCCTCTGGGATCCCCCCTTCGCCACCTCTGGCTTTCATGCCAAGAAGCTGGACCAGGGTCTGCAAGTTCAAAGGCCCCACACCTTGCCTCAGCACCTCCTTAGGCCCTGCCTCTGGGCTCAGCCCTGAACCTAGTCAAGAGGATTCTCCCGCTCTTAACTTGGGGCTTCCTGTTCTGGATGCTCTGCAGGAAAATAAAAGCCTGATTTTCCAAAAATAAAAATTAATAATAATTTAAAAAATAGCTGGGGATGTGGTAGCACATTTCTGTAGTCCTAGCTACTCAGGGGGCTGAGGCAGTGAGATTACTTAAGCCCAGAAATTTGAGGCTGCAGCGAGCTATAATCTCACCACTGTACTCCAACCAGCTTGGGGGATGAGGTAAAATTCTGTCTCAAAAAAAAAAGGTTAGTTTATAGTGACATACAGAATATATTACTATGTAATTACTGAACCTGAATTAAAAAGATGTTTTAGGCTGGGTGCAGTGGCTCATGCCTATAATCCCCGCACTTTGGGAGGCTGAGGAGGGTGGATCACCTGAGGTCAGGAGTTTGAGACTAGCCTGACCAACATGGTGAAACCCTGTCTGTACTAAAAATACAAAAATTAGCTGGATGTGATGGTGCATACCTGTAATCCCAGATACTATGGAGGCTGAGGCAAGAGAATCACTGAAACCCAGGAGGCAAAGGATGCAGTGAGCCAAGATGATAGATGATGCCATTGCACTCCAGACAGGGCAACAAGAGTAAAACTCCATCTCAAGGAAAAAAAAAAAGGCCTGGCATTGTGGCTCATGCCTATAATCCCAGCATTTTGGGAGGCTGAGGTTGGCGGATCACCTGAGGTCGGGAGTTCGAGACGAGCCTGACCAACATGGAAAAACACTATCTCTGCAAAATTAGTCTAGCGTGGTGGCGCATAATTCCAGCTACTCAGGAGGCTGAGGCAGGAGAATTGCTTGAACCTGGGAAGCAGAGGTTGTGGTGAGCCGAGATTGCACCACTGCACTCCAGCCTGGGCAATAAGAGCAAAACTCCGTCTCAAAAAAAACAAAAAAAAGGTGTTTTGGGGCAAACATGGATAACATGAGACAACAAGGAGTTTCTTTGAGTATTTTACCAACCATTCAGATTGAAATGTGGTATGAAGAGAATATAGTTACGTTAAACATAATAAAAGGCATACATTTTAAGAAATCTGTAGCTGTAGGAACATCAAAGTGTACTTACACAAACCTAGACAGTATAATCTACCACACCTAGGCCACACAGTATACAGCCTTATTGCTCCTAGGCTACAAACCTGTATAGCATGTCAGTGTACTGAATACTGTAGGTGACTATAACACAGTGGCATCTGTGTATCTTAAACATATCTAAACAGAAAAGGTACAGTAAAAACATGGGGAAAAAAAGATTAAAAAATGGCATACCTCTATAGGGCATGAGCAGAGTCTGCAAGACTGGACATTGCTCTAGATGAGTCAGTGATGAGTGAATATGAAGGCCTGAACATTACTGATTATTGCATACTACTACAGACTTTATAAACACTGTACCCTCAGGCTACACTAAATTTATCTTTTTAATGGAATTTTTAAAAATTTACAGAATTGTCTCTAAAACAAAATAAAATAAAATGGAATTACGCTACATGACAACAGCTACAACGTCACTAGGCAACAGGAATTGTTTGGCTCCATTATCTTATGGAACCACTGTCATCATATGGTCCATCATTGACCAAAACGTCTTCCATGTGGCACATGACCATATTCTCTGTTCATTACTGAATATCAACAACCTTTCCTATTTTACCTCTAACTATCCTTTATTCATTTCACAATTTCACTTCTTTCTTTCCTTTTCTTTTTTCTTTTTTAAAGACGGGGTTTCACCATATTGGTCAGGCTGGTCTCGAACTCCTGACCTCAGGCAATCCGCCCACCTCAGCCTCCCAAAGTGCTGGGATTACAGGCGTGAGCCACCATGACTGGCTCCTTTTTTTTTTTTTTTTTAAATCGAGACAGAGTCTTGCTCCATCACCCAGGCTGAGTTTTACTCTGTCACCCAGGCTGGAGTGCAGTGGAGCAATCTCGGCTCACTGCAACCTCTGCCTCCCCAATTCAAACAATTCTCTGGTCTCAGCCTCACAAGTAGCTGGGACTACAGGCCTCTATCATCACACCCAGTTAATTTTTGTATTTTTGGTAGAGACGGGGTTTAACCTTGTTGATCAGGCTAGTCTCGAATTCTTGACCTCAGGTGATCTACCTCCCTCAGCCTCTCAAAGTGCTGGGATTAAAGGCATGAACCACCGTGCCTGGCCAACTTCTTTAAATTGACAAAATTCCTGAATAGAACAAAAGATTGAGCAAGAGGAAAAAAAAGAAAAAAATAAATTGACAAAATTGTATATATTCGTCAAGCACAACATGTTGTTCTGAAATATGAATACACTGCGGAATGGCTGAATTGAGCTAATTAACATTATTACCTCTACATGCTTATTTACCGCATATACTTAATTTTTTTATAGTAAACACATTTTAAAAATCTACTCTCAGCAATTTTTGAGAATACACTGTTATTAACCACAGTCACCATGTTGTACAGTAAACCTCTTGAACTTATCCCTCCACCTAACTGAAATTTTATATCCTTTTGACCAACATATCCCCAAACCCCACCCATGGGAACCATAATTCTACTCTTTACTTTTAAAGAGCTCAACATTTTTTGATTCCACATAAAAGTGAGATCATGAGGTACATACTTGTCTTTCTGTGCCTGGTGTATTTAACATACTGTTGTCTAGGTTCATCTATGTTGTCACATATGACAGGATTTCCTTCTTTTTTAAGGCTGAAGAGTACAGGTTGAGCATCCCTAATATGAAAAATTGACACACCTGTAATCCCAACACTTTGGGAGGCCGAGATGGGGAAATCACCTGAGGCCAGGAATTTGAGACCATCCTGGCCAACATGGTGAAACCCTGTCTCTACTAAAAGTACAAAACATAGCCAGGCGTGGCGACAAGAGCCTGTAATCCCAGCTACTCGGGAGGCTGAGGCAGGAGAATCACTTGAACCTGGGAGGTGAAGGCTGCAGTGAGCAAAGATTGCGCCACTACACTCCAGCCTGGGTGACAGAGCGAGATCCCGTCTCAAAAAAGAAAAAAAAAAAAAGAAAACCTGAAATCCAAAACCCTCCAAAATCTGAAACTTTTCTGAGTGCTACATAATGCCACAAGTAGAAAGTTCCACACCTGGTTTCATGTGATAGGCAGCAGTTAAAACTGTCAAATTTTATTTCATGAACAAAATTATTTAAAATATTATGTAAAGCCCAGTCACAGTGGCCCACGCCTGTAATCTCAGCACTTTGGGAGGCCAAGGCAGGAGGATCACTTGAGGTCAGGAGTTCAAGACCAGCCTGGCCAAGACGGTGAAACCCCGTCTCCTAAAAATACAAAATTAGCTGGACATTGCTTAGAATCTGGGAAGCAGAGGCTATAGTGAGCTGAGATCACACCACAATACTCCAGCCTGGGCAACAGAGCAAAACTCCACACCAGAAAAAAAAATTGGGCCGGGCGCAGTGGCTCACACCTGTAATCCCAGCACTTTGGAAGGCCAAGGCGGGTGGATCACGAGGTCAAGATACCGAGACCATCCTGGTCAACATGGTGAAACCCCGTCTCTACTAAAGATACAAAAAATTAGCTGGGCATGGTGGCGCGTGCCTGTAATCCCAGCTACTCGGGAGGCTGAGGCAGGAGAATTGCCTGAACCCAGGAGGCGGAGGTTGCGGTGAGCCGAGATCGCGCCATTGCATTCCAGCCTGGGTAACAAAAGCAAAACTCCGCCTCAAAAAAAAAAAAAATTGTGTAAAGCCTATAATCTCAGCACTTTGGAGGCCAAGCAGGGCAATGATTTGAGTCCAGGAGTTCAACACCAGCCTAGAAAACATAGTGAGGCCCATCTACAAAATTAGCTGGGCAGCTGTGCCTGTACACCTGTATACCACAGTGTCTGCAGTCCTTGGGAGGCTAAGGCAGGAGGATGGCTTCAGCACTAAAGTTTAGGACTGCAGTGAGCCATGATCACACCACTGCATTCTAGCCTGGGCACCAAAGTGAGACTCTATGTATTAAAAAAAAAAAAAAGGCCGGGCACAGTGGCTCAAGCCTGTAATCCCAGCACTTTGGGAGGCCGAGGTGGGTGGATCACAAGGTCAAGAGATTGAGACCATCCTGGTCAACACAGTGAAACCCCGTCTCTACTAAAAATACAAAAAATTAGCTGGGCATGGTGGCGCGTGCCTGTAATCCCAGTTACTCAGGGGGCTGAGGCAGGAGAACTGCCTGAACCCAGGAGGCAGAGGTTGCGGTGAGCCGAGATCGCGCCATTGCACTCCAGCCTGGATAACAAGAGCGAAACTCTGTCTCAAAAAAAAAAAAAAAAAGGGCCGAGCGCAGTGGCTCCCGCCTATAATCCCAGCACTTTGGGAGGCCGAGGCAGGTGGATCATGAGGTCAAGAGATCGAGACCATCCTGGTCAACATAGTGAAACCCCATCTCTACTAAAAATACAAAAATTAGCTGGGCATGGTGGCACGCGCCTGTAGTCCCAGCTACTCAGAAAGCTGAGGCAGGAGAATTGCTTGAACCCAGGAGGCGGAGGTTGCGGTGAGCCGAGATCGCGCCATTGCACTCCAGCCTGGGTAACAAGAGCGAAACTCCGTCCCAAAAAAAAAAGCCAGGTGTGGTGGCTCACGCCTGTAATCCTAGCACTTTGAGAGGCTGAGGCAGCCAGATCACGAGGCCAGGAGCTCAAGAGCAGCCTGACCAACATGGTGAAACCCCTTCTCAACTAAAAATATAAAAATTAGCTGGGCGTGCTGGCACATGCCTGTAATCCCAACTACTTGAGAGTCTGAGGCAGGAGAATCGCCTGAACCCAGGAGGCAGTGGTTGCAGTGAGCCGAGACTGCGCCATTGCACTCCAGCCTGGGCGACAGAGTGGAACTCCATCTCAAAAAAAAAAAAAAATTACATAAAATTATCTTCAGGCTTCAAACAATTATACAAGGTATATATGAAATATAAATTAATTTTGTGTTTAAACTTGGGTCCCATCCCCAAGATATTTCATTATGAATATGCAAATATTTCAAAATCCAAAAAAATTCAAAATCTGAAACACTTCTGGTCCTAAGCATTTTGGATAAAGAATGCTCAACCTCTATTTTTTAATTGACTTTTAAATTTCAACCATTCCAGGACTATAGGGACACTCTACCCAGAAATATTCTTCCCAGCCTTACCCCCTGCACATCTACCTTTAGGCCTCACTTAAATGTTGCCCTTAGAGACCTTTCCAGAAGCCCCTTTCCCCCATTTCAATTTATTTCTTATTAAGTACTATGGAAAAGCCCAAGCTGCTTTAACAACTTTACACAGTTAATATTTATCTGTGTGATTATTATTATTTGAGACAGTTTGTCACTCAGGCTGGAGTGCAGCAGTATGAATCATAGCTCACTATAACCTTGAACTAGGCTCATACAATCCTCCTGCCTTAGCATCCGAGTAAGCTGGGACTTCTGGCACGTGCCACCACACCTGGCTGTTGTTTATTTTTTAAAAATTTTTGTAGAAACAGGGTCTCGCTCTGTAATGCTGTGCTAGCTGGTCTTGTACTCCTGGATTCAAGCCATCCTCTTTCCTCAGCTATCCAAAGTAATAGAATTGGCCAGGCACAGTGGCTCACGAGTATAATCTCAGCACTTTGGAAGCCTGAGGTGGGCTTTATCACTTGAGCCGAAGAGTTTGATACCAGCCTGCACCACATGGTGAAATCCCACCTCTACAAAATACAAAATATGAGCCAGGCATGATGGTACATGCCTAGAGAATCACCTGGACCAAGAAAGTTGAGGCTGTAGTGAGCCACGGTTGTGCCACTGTACTCAATGCCGGGTGCTAAGAGTGAGACTCTGTCTCAAAAAAAGGACTAGGCCTCCTGAGTAGCTGAAATTATACAAGTGTACCACCATGCCCAGCTAATTTTTTGTAACTTTAGTAGAGACGGGGTTTCACCATGTTGACCAGGCTGGTCTCGAACTCCTGACCTCGTGATCCGTCGACCTTGGCCTTCCAAAGTGCTGGGATTGCAGGTGTGAGCCACAACACCCAGCATCTACATGATTATTTAATGTCTCTTGAGCCAGTAACAAACAGGGACCTGACTTCCAGCTTTTTGCACAACACCTGGTCCATGAAAACTGCCCAGTAAATTTCTGTTGAGGAACAGATAGTTAAATTACAGTGATTGTCACTGACTGTAAGACTGTTTTAAAAAAACATAGGTGAGGCTGGGCACAGTGGTTCATACCAGCACTCTGGGAGGCCGAGGTGGGCAGATCATCTTGAGGTCAGGAGTTTGAGACCAGCCTAGCCTTGCTAACAAGGGGAAACCCTCTCTACTAAAAATACAAAAATTTGCCAGGCATGGTGGCACACACCTGTAATCCAAGCTACTCGGGAGGCTGAGGCAGGAGAATCACTTGAACCTGGGAGGCAAAGGTTGCAGTGGGCCGAGATTACGCCACTGCACTCCAGCCTGGGCAACAGAGTGAGACTTCGTCTCAAAAATAAACAAACATAGAGCTGGGCGCGGTGGCTCAAACCTGTAATTCCAGCACTTTGGGAGGCCAAGGCGGGTGGATCACAAGGTCAAGAGATCGAGACCATCCTGGTCAACATGGTGAAACCCCGTCTCTACTAAAGATACAAAAAATTAGCTGGGCATGGTGGCGAGTGCCTGTAATCCCAGCTACGCGGGAGGCTGAAGCAGGAGAATTGCCTGAACCCAGGAGGCGGAGGTTGCGGTGAGCCTAGATCGTGCCATTGCACTCCAGCCTGGGTAACGAGTGAAACTCCGTCTCAAAAAAAATAATAAAAATTAAAAAAATCAACAAACAAATAAACAAATAAAAATAAAACATAGCTGAAATCTGGCTGCATATTATAATCAGTGGCATGTCAGCTTAATTGGCACTAAATATACTTTCCTTCTTAGTACTTAATAATGGTACATCTTTCAATGATAGCATTTTAGAGTCAACGAAATAAGGTACATAGGAAAGCAGTAACATTCTTTGATACTGCAGTCATGGGATCATACACATAACAAAACATAAGTTTAGCAGGGTCCAGTGGCTCAAGTCTGTAATTCAAGCACTTTAGGAAGTTGGGGCAGGAGGATCACTTGAGTACAGGAGTTCGAGAGCAGCCTGGGCAACAGAGCAAGACCCTATCTCTACAAAAACAATTTAAAAAATGACAGGTGTGCTAGCACACATGTGCTGTCCCAGCTACTGGGGAGGCTAAGACGGGAGGACCACTTAAGCCCAGAGGGTCAAGGCTGCAGTGAGCCATGATTGTACCACTGCAGTCTAGTCTGACTAACAGAGCAAGACCTTGTCTCAGAAAAAAAAAAAAAAATCAACAAAACAAAACAAATTTAGAATTGTGGCAACCAGAGCCGAGGTAGAAGATAACTGAGTGAATGACAGAGGCAAGACAAAAATTGCAGGTATTCCAGTAAAACTACTTCTGTAGCAAGTAAGGGAACAAAAGTATCAGGAAGTACACATAGTACCAAAAGCAGATCAGACAAACACAGTTGTTCTTTGGTCCAACTCCAGAAGACGATGAACAGTAGCAGCTAAGTTGTCAAGGCAGGCTCGAGTCCACAGATAATCTATCAAGATTTGAAATTCCGGCTAGGAGTGGTGGCTCACGCCTACAATCCCAGCACTTTGAGAGGCCAAGGCAGGTGGATCACGAGGTCAACAGATCAAGACCATCCTGGTCAATGAGGTAAAACCCCGTCTCTACTAAAAATACAAAAATTAGCTGGGCATGGTGGCGTGTGCCTGTAATCCCAGTTACTCAGGAGAGTGAGGCAGGAGAACTGCTTGAACCCAGAAGGCGAAGGTCGCGGTGAGCCGAGAGCGTGCCATTGCACTCCAGTCTGTGTAACAACAGCGAAACTCCGTCTCAAAAAAAAAAAAAAAAAGATTTGAAATTCCTTCTATTTTTAGTTATTGAAGCACTGGTCTCTGCTCTCCACCCCTCTATGTCCAAAACAAGGGTGGCACATAGCCAGGAAGATGGGAAAGTCTACAGGAACAGACAGATGGTGGAGCATCTATGCCAAAAGAATTCACCATTCTCTAAGTTTCAAAGGAAACACTAAAATGTTAGGAAAAGGGCTTCTTTCCTGGCATTTGGGCAACCACGATCTCCTCTACCAGCTGAATCCCTCCTTAGTCAGTAACTGTATAGCCAATCAGAAACCTAAAGAACTCATTTGTTGGGTTGCTGACACCCGTTTCTATAACATTAATCACACATGTACCATAGTACCAAGCTGGAGAAAATATGGTGAGGGGGAATGAATGCTAGTATTATCTTGGTGTGTTTCTGTGCTACTTAATATGGCAGGATAGTGGAGACCTTAAAAAAGATGCCAACTGGCATCCTGTTTTCCCTATACTCTGTAAAACTACAATTACCCAAAGCCTGCATGAATTATTTTTAGTAATGAGCATATAGGTAAGTTTTAGTACTCTGATGTTTTGAAATATAATATGTAAAAACTGTTAACCTAAACTGTAAATCCTTGAAACTTAAAAGTAATACTTCTCATGGACTTTACTCTTTCAAGGCATAGTTGCTGACATTTCTATTTTACAAACTCTTCCAACACTAACCTAGAGTGTTCAGAATAATAAGTCTGACCATGGTTACCACAGTCTTCCTACAGACTGACAATCTCTATAAGATGGGTAGATCAAGAGTCACCTATACTCTTAAATTTTACTATGCTACAAGACTAGCTCTCTATGTGCAAAATTCATATGAATAATCTAAGAGCAAAAAATGCAATTCAAGTTAAAAAAAAAAGCCAGATCCAAGTTTCAAGCCTAGGAGTATATTTCAGAATAATTACTCAAAACACCAACTGACAGAGATTTTTGCAGCTCCCTGGAACATTCCAGCCTCCAAAACTAGACATGAGACAATATTAACAAAAATGTGAACACGTACATTTGAAGAAATATATTTTTAAAATTATATTTCACGTGAGCTTAGAGATGGGAGCCCCTTTGTCTACAATAAAAGCACCCAAGATGGCATCTAATCACCTACTACAGTAATAAAAAGCATTTACTGACCAGGCGTGGTGGCTCACATATGTAATCCCAGCACTTTGGGATGCCAAGGTGGGAGGATCACTTGCAGTAAGGAATTCAAGCCTGGCCAATATGGTGAAATCCCATCTCTACTAAAAATACAAAAAAAAATCATCCAGGCATGGTGGCAGGTACCTGTATTCCCAGCTACTCAGGAGGCTGCAGCAAAATTGCATGAACCCGGGAGGTGGGGGTTGCAGTGAGCCAAGATCATGCCACTGCACTCCAGTCTAGGCAACAGAGCAAAACTTGGGTTTCAAAAAAAAAGCATTTACTACTGTCTTGGGGGAAGACATACAGTACCATGACAATAAGAAAAATGAACAGTTTCTGTTTTCCTATGATAAAATTCATACTATAAAAGGACTGCCATGATATACATCTGTAGCAAGGGTTGGAAGAGGGCCATACAGAAAATTCAAGTCCACAGCTGGGTTAGGGAAAGGTTTGTTACCAATAAGTATTACCTGTTTCAAAAACAGTTTATATTTTTATACAAAGCACAGCTCTAGGAAGCAGTTTTTAATACGTTAGAGCTAACCAATTAACCTTCAGGCAATGTTTAATCCATAAAATTATTAAAGTGGTGCTACCTGAAGATTCTGAGAACATTTTTGAGATTAACACAAAGGATGCAGCAAGCAGAGAAGCATTATTTGCTATAATAGGAGAAGTATGAAAACATTATGAATCAAGTCCCCCCATTCTTCTTCAAAAAAGGCATGGCCTAGTCATCCTCAAGTTTCTTGATACATATGTGCTACCAAGGCAGTGACTTAAGTGAAAAACCTCAGAAGGAACAAGATTAGTAGTATAAAATTCTTCTAGTGACTCAATTTTATATTTAATCTTTTTAATTTATTTTCCTTAGTCTCTTAGCACTAGGCTAAACAAAGCAACTTAAGAAGTTATTCTAACAGGAAAAGACCAGGTCCCAAGTAAATGTCCATACTTCTCAAAACAATCACTTTTTTGAACTTGTTTCACATCCAATAAGCCTTTCCCTTTCCCTCTACTCCACCCTCTCTTTACCCCTCCTCTTAACTGGTCAAAAACATCAGAAAAACGTTCTTGAATAAACACTTAGGAAAAAACTGTTAATAGTACCCAACTGGCTGGGAATGGTGGCTCATGCCTATAATCCCAGCACTTTGGGAGGCCGAGGTGAGCCGATCACAAGGTCAGGAGTTAGAGACCAGCCTGACCAACTTGGTGAAACCCTGATCTCTACTAAAAATACAAAAATTAGCAGGACTTGGTGGCATGTGCCTTTAATGCCAGCTACTCAGGAGGCTGAAGTTGCAGCCGAGATTGTGCCACTACACTCCAGCCTGAGCCACAGAGGAGACTCTGTCTCAAAAAAAAAAAAGAAAAAAAGAAAACTTCACGGAAGTTACACATTTGTTTTGTGCATTTTTCTGCCATGTGTTACAGCACAATAAGGAAACTTTTTTCTTTTCAGAGACAGAGTCTTACTCTGTCACCCAGGCTAGAGTGCAGGCCGATTCCAGCTCACTGCAACCTCTGCCTCCCAGGTTAAAGTGATTCTTGTGTCTTAGCCTCCAGAGTAGTTGGGATTGATTACAGGCACTCGCCATCACGCCAGGCTAACTTTTGTATTTTTGGTAGAGATGAGGTTTTGCCATATTGGGGAGGCTGATCTCCAATTCCTGACCTCAAGTGATCCACCCATCTCTGCCTCCCAAAGTGCTGGGATTCCAGGAATGAGCCACAGTTCCCGGTCACTTTTAAAAGAAAAAGGTTAATTAGAAACTCTCATATTCTGTAGTTGGACATCTAAAAACTTCAGAAAACAATTTGGCAATACCTTACAAAACTGAAAAAGGCTCATACTCTATAGTCACACAATTCTAATGATTATGAGAACCTGACGGGCCTGGCGGCTCATGCCTGTAATCCCAACACTTTGGGAGGCCCAGGCAGACAGATCACAAAGTCAAGAGATTGAGACCATCCTGGCCAACATGGTGAAACCCTGTCTCTACTAGAAATATAAAAATTAGCTGGATGTGGTGGCACACATCCATAGTCCTGACTACTTGGGAGGCTGAGACAGGAGAATCACTTGAACCTGGGAGTTGGAGGTTGCAGTGGAGGCGGTGAGCCAAGATCATGCTACTGCACTCCAGCCTGGCAACAGAGTGAGACTCCATCTCAAAAAAAAAAAACCTGTCACCTACGTGCAACAAGAAACATATAATGCTGATGTTGATGCTTCAGTGTCTATACTAGCAAAAATCTGGAAACCAAGTGTCCATGATAGGGGAATAAATTTTTTAAATTGTTGGTATATTTATATTGAGTGAAAATGAATATTATACTTTCATAACATTTATTTATTTATTTATTTAGAGATGGAGTTTCACCCTTGTTGCCCAGGCTGGAGTGCAATGGTGCGACAGGCTCAACACAACCTCTGCCTCCCAGGTTCAAGCAATTCTCCTGCCTCAGCCTCCCAAGTAGCTGGGATTACAGGCATGGGCCACCAAGCCTGGCTAATTTTCATATTTTTAGTAGAGACGAGGTTTCTCCATGTTGGTCAGGCTGGTCTCAAATTCCCAACCCCAGGTGATCCACCTGCCTCGGCCTCCCAAAGTGCTGGGATTACAGGCGTGAGTTACAGTGCCCAGCCTACACTTTCATAACATCTACAGGAAGTTTGACAACATCTAAAACCATACTGTGTATTGTTTATAGATAAAAAAATCTTGAAACTGTCTGGGCATGGTGGCTCTTGCCTGTAAACCCAGCACTTTGGGAGGGCAAGGCAGGCGGATCCCTTGAGCCCAGAAGTTCGAGATCAGCTGGGCAACATTGCAAAACCCTATCTCTTAAAAAAAAAAAAAAATACAGAAATAAGTTGGGCGTGGTGGCATACACGTGTAGTCCCAGCTACTGAAGGGGTGGGGGCAAGGGAATGGGCTGAGTTGGGAAGAATGCTTGAGCCCAGAGAGGTCAAGACTGCAGTGAGCCGAGACCATGCCATTGCACTCCAGCCTGGGTGACAGAGTCTCAGACTCTGTCTCAAAAATGAAACAAAACAAAACAAAAACAAAAAACAGAGAACTAATAAAGAAGGTAGCTTGATCTCCAGATAAATTCCTTGACTCTGAACTCCTCTGGTGAATGTCTTCGCCATCCAAGCAACAGGCTGGAGGTTTGTTCTCTAGACTGAGATACCAAACACTGTCAAGGGCACTGGTGATATATGGAAACTAGGAAGGTTAAGTGAACAGCCACCTTCAATATGAAAGACAAAGAACAAAACAATGTGGAGAAAAGGAAGAAAATGAACCCAATATTCTGAGAACAAAGAACTCAATTGAAAGGCTGAAAGATAAAGTTGAGAAAGTCCTCCAGAAGTACATAAAAGACAAAGACGGAAAACAGAAAGATAATATAAAAGGCCTAGTCCAGATACTCTTCAAATTAAATCACAGATTCAACACAGCCTCTATCAAAATTTAAACTGCCGCTAGGTGCAGTGGCTCACACCTGTAATCCCAGCACTTTGCGAGGCCAAGGCAGGTGAATCACCTGAGGTCAGGAGTTCAAGACAGGCCTGGCCAACATGGCGAAACCTGTCTTTACTAAGAACACAAAAATTAGCCAGGTGTGGTGGTGGGAGCCTGTAATCCCAGCTACTTGGGAGGCTGAGGCACAAGAATCACTTGAACCCAGAAGGTGGAGGCTGCAGTGAGCCTAAATGGTGGCACTACACCTCAGTCTGGGCAACGGAGATTCTGCCTCAAAAAAAAAAAATTTCCAACTGCCAGGCCAGGCACAGTGGCTCACGCTTCTAATCCCAGTACTTTGGGAGGCTGAGGTGGGTGGATCACCTGAGGTCAGCCAACATGGTGAAACCTGGTCTTTACTAAAAACACAAAAATTAGCCGGGTGTGGTGGCATGTAACTGTAATCCCAGCTACCTGGGAGGCTGAGGCAGGAGAATCACTTAAATCTGGGAGGCAGAGGTTGCAGTGAGCCAAGATCACGCCATTGCACTCCAGCCTGAGCAAAAAATGTGGAACTCTGTCTCAAAAAAAAAAGGCCAGGCACAATGCCTCATAGCAGTAATCCCAGCACTTTGGGAGGCCAAGGTGGGCAGATCACTTGAGGTCAGGAGTTTGAGATCAGCCTGACCAACATGGTGAAACCTTATCTCTACTAAAAACACAAAAAATTAGCTGTGCATGGTGGTGGTTGCCTATAATCCCAGTTACTTGGGAAGCTGAGGCAGGAGAATCGTTTGAACTTGAGAGGTGGACATTGCAGTGAGGAGGTATCGTGCCATTGTATTCCAGCCTGGGCAACAAGAACGGAACTCTTGTCTGGGGTTGGGGGGAAAAAGGCCAGAAAGTGGGAACAACTCAAACCAGATCTCAGTTTTGGTCTGGATGCTAGGTATGATTATTGCTCTGACATGTGGCATACAATACATACAGTAAGATGGTATTCAGAAACTGATGTCTGGATGCTAGGTATGCTTATTGCTCTTGGGATATCTCTCCCGTGGAGTGATCCATGTGGAGACAAAATGGGTCCCTTGATCCAATAATGCACAAAAACTTAGGTCTCCCAATAACCATGGGGATGAGTTTGGAAGAGGATCATCTAGCCTTCAGACATCTGCAGCCCTAGGCAACAGTCTGACTGCAACCTCAGGAGACTGAGCCAGAACCACCTATTTATTATTACTATTATTATTTTTTTTTTTTTGAGACAGAGTCTCACTCTGTTGCCCAGGCTGGAGTGGAGTGGTACAATCCCAGCTCACTGCAACCTCTGCCTCCTAGGTTCAAGTGATTCTCATGCCTCAGCCTCCCAAGTGGGATTACAGGCGCACATCACCATGCCTGGATAATTTCTTTTTTTTTTTCGGTAGAGATGAAGTTTCACCATGATGGCCAGGCTGGTCTTTAACTCCTGACCTCAAGCCATCCACCCTGGGTGACAGAGTAAGACTCTCTCTCTCAAAAATAAATAAAGCTGTACATATTAAACTATTTATAGCTGATGAGGCAGCATGTTGGCAGCTTCCTCTGACACCGTTTTAAGAAAAAAATATTATTTGTACTGTATGTGCGGCGTTCCTGTAGATTTAAAACTGTTTCAAAATTTTAGAAAGTTAACACAAAACAATGAAAAAGCCCAAAGTTGCTTTATTAGAATTCGGTAATTAAGTGGTATAGTGGATCGAAAAGATATGCATATGTCCCAATCCCTGGGACCTGTGAATGTTACCTCAATTGGAAAGAAGGGCTTTTGGGGATGTAATTAAATTAAAGATCTTTAGACAAGATCATCTTTAGGTTGGCCGGGAGCAGTGGCTCATGCCTGTAATCCCAGTACTTTGGGAGGCTGAGATGGGCGGATCACCTGAGGTCAGGAGTCCGAGACCAGCCCAGCCAACATGGCGAAACCCTGTCTCCACTAAAATACAAAAATTAGCCAGGCATGGTGGTGGGTGCCTGTAATCCCAGCTACTTGGGAGGCTGAGGCAGGAGAATCGATTGAACCAAGGAAGCAGAGGTTGCAGTGTGCCGAGATTGACCACTGCACTCCAGCCTGGGTGACAGAGCAAGACTCCACCTCAAAAAAAAAAAAATCACCTTTGGGTTACATGGATGGGTAAGTTTAATGACAAGTGTCCATATAAGAGACAAAAGAGAAGACACAGACAGAGAAGGTGATACAAAGATGGAGGCAGATACTGGAGTGTTGTAGCCACAAAGTAAAGGAGCCAAGGAATGCTGACAGCCACTGAAGTTCGAAGAGGCAAGGAAGGATTCTCCGATAGAGCATCCAGGGGCAGTATGGACCTGAAGACAAACTGACTTTAGACTGCTGGCCTCCAGAACTGTAAGATAATATAGCTCTGTTAATTTAAGCCACGCAGTTTGTGGTAATTTATAAACTAATACAGATGGTATAAATATGAAAACACTTACTCTAAAGAAAATTACTCACTCTATTAGTGTGCTATTATTTTGAGAAATCTAAAACTCAAGCCAGGCGCAGTGGCTCACACCTGTAATCCCAGGACTTTGGGCAGCCGAGGCAGGCAGATCACCTGAGGTTGGGAGTTCAAGACAAGCCTGACCAACATGGAGAAACCCCATCTCTGCTAAAAATACAAAATTAGCCAGACATGGCAGTACATGCCTGTAATCCCAGCTACTCGGGAGGCTGAGGCAGGAGAATTGCTTGAATCTAGGAGGTGGGGGTTTCAGTGAGCCGAGATCACGCCATTCCCCTCCAGCCTGGGCAACAAGAGCAAAACTCCATCTCAGAGAAAAAAAAAAAGAAACCTAAAACTCATACCATGGAGGCTTTTGTAAAAATCAACTTTGATTTGAAGTTTTCTTTGGTTTTGAGTCAAGGTCTCGCTCTGTCACCTAGGCTGGAATGCAGTGCAGATTACAGCTCACTGCAGTCTTGAACTCTGGACCTCAAGAGATCCTCCCCAACCACCTCAGTCTTTCTAATAGCTATGCCTACAGGCGTGTGCTACCGAACCTGACTAATTTTTGCTGTTTTTGTACAGACCAGGTCTTGATGAATTACTCAGGCTGATCTCCCACCTAGGCCTCCCAAAGCACTGGGATTAAAGACATGAGCCACTGTACCCAGCCAATTTCAAAGTTTTTCCCTGACATAAGCCCTTAAGAAGTTGGCAAAACAATTCTATCACTTATATTGCATGATGCATTACAGGTGGCGGGGTTAGTGCTCAAAGGATAGCAGCAGACACTTCTATAATAAGATGTTTAAGATAACTGATTTCACAATTCTAGACCTACAGAAATATCACGTGTATTAAAAATATACTAAGATGACAGTATTTTGAATTTGCTGAAGAATACTGGGATTCAGTCCCGTTTTCAGTTTAGAAATATTATAAGACCGGAGATTGTGCCATTGCACTCCAGCCTTGGTGACAGAGCAAGACTGTCTCAGAAGAAAAAATAATAAATAAATAAATAAAAGACTTCATTCTTTTCACATTCGAGTTTTTTCTTTTCTTTTTTTGCTTGGGGTGATGATGAAGTAAAATGTGAAACATATATTTAACACTGACACCTAAGATTTCGAGATTATACCAATTCTGTAGGTCAACATTATTACCAAGTCAGGACACCATAACAATATTTAAAAACCTTAAAAAAAAAAAAAAAAAAAAAGTCCAAATCCAAGAAGCCCCTTCTCTCTGCTATGTTCTTCTAGTGCCCTCTATTGACAAAACCCAACATTTTGTTCACTGCAAAGGTCAGAGAGTCCAGTTCTTCACCAGCTCAAATACATACTTCAGAAGTTATTTAATCAAAGCAGGGCAAGTATTGGAGGGCGAACTTGGAGTTGACTAATAGACTGCTAAGTGGCAGAGGTGTTTCACTATTTCTTCCTTTTTATTGGTGGGTAATGCTCCAGTGTATGCATTTTCTACATTTTGTTTATATATTCGGCTACTAATGGATATTTGAGCTGTTTCTAGATTTTGGGTAGAGTGAATAAAACTGCCAAGCACATTTGTAAAAAATAACAACAAAACTATCTTTTATGTAGTCCACAAGTGCTAAGCCCTCTTCTTTATAATCTTTCCCACAAGCTTGCAGGGTATAATTCCCATTCTACAGACAGGGAAACTGAGACTCAAGAAAATTTGCAAAGTGACTTACCTAAGGCCACAACTGCTCCAAAATTCCACTATTTTTTTTTGCCACACCACTTGATATTGGCATTCACTGAACGTTGTTGGCAAACACTGAATCACATGTGTTAGGTACTAGGAATACAAAGAGTAAGACAATAACTTCCCCAATAGAGTTCAGTCTAAAAAAACGGTGGAATAATCAATCATGTCTACACACTAAAAACAATATTACAGTTGAACTCTGATGGCCTGTATGCCTCACACATGCTTCCTAGAGAAGCCACTTCAGCTGAGTCACCAAGTATGAATAAAGAATTTAGGAGGAGATGGGGGTGGGGCAAGAAGAGATTCTCTGTATAAGCAAAGGCACTGAAGAAAGATCAAGAGAACATGATTCTGGGAAGGATCAACTAGAAGTGTTACAACTACAGCAGCATTTCCCGTGAGATGTTAATATGTATTACAATAATAAAGACAGCAATAGTTTTTCTTTTTCTTTTTTTTCAAGACATAGTTTTGCCAGGCGCGGTGGCTCACACCTGTAATCCTAGCACTTTGGGAGGCTGAGGTGGGTGGATCACCTAAGGTCAGGAGTTCAAGACCAGCCTGGCCATCATGGTAAAATCCCATCTTTAAATTAAAAAAAAGGAAAAGACATAGTTTTACTCTTGCTGCCCAGGGTGTAGTGCAGTGATGCAATCTCAGCTCACTGCAAACTCTGCCTCCCGGGTTCAAGAAATACTCCTGCCTCAGCCTCCTGAGTAGCTGGGATTACAGGTGCCTGGCACCACACTTGGCTGATTTTTTTTGGGGGGGGGGTATTTTTAGTAGAGATGGGGTTTTACCTTGTTGGCCAGGCTGGTATCAAACTCCTGACCTTACGTGATCCACCCGCCTTGGCCTCCCAAAGTGCTGGGATTACAGGCTTGAGCCACCGCACCCAGCCTCTTTTTCCTTTTCTCAGACAGAATCTCACTCTTTCGGCCCAGGTTGGAGTGCAGTGGCTCAATCTGGGCCCACTGCAACCTCCGCCTCCCGAGTTCAAGTAATTCTATTACCTCAGCCTCCTGAGTAGCTGAGATTACTTACAGGCACCCACCACTACACCAGATGATTTTTGTATTTTTAGTACAGTCGGGGTTTCACCATGTTGGAAAGCTGGTCTCTAACTCTTGACCTAAGTGATCCACCTGCCTTGGCCTCCCAAAGGGCTGGGATTATAGGCATGAGCCACCACACCCAGCCAATTTTATCACTTTTAATACATTTAAGAAAGACTACATATTTCTGTAGTTTTAAAGCAGTAATTTGCCTCAAGAAACTTGAACACTAGAAAGCAAATGGCGCCTACATTTGACTTTCCATCTGTGTTATAAGGTATAAAAAGCATTTAGTCTCCAGCATTATTGGCTATTTGACCATCACAGATCTATCCTGTGTTTCTTATAATTCAATGTCTCTTTGAGAAGTTATTTAATTGGAGCTTATTAAATATTTCTAGTATGTAAACCCATTCCCTATTGACTTATATCTAGGAGGAAGACATTTTAAATGGAAAAGAGTCCTTTGATTCTTAAGCCCAAGAAGTCATATTATTTTAAAATAAACACGAGCAAAGGACAGGCATCTATTTTTCAGAAAAATTAGGGTGACCTATCCATGATGGGACAATTAATGTCAGCAGCAACCTAATTGCCTAAATATTGCAAAATATGCAGTCTGTATTCTTCCTTTCTCTACAATGCATCTGCTTGAAACCAACTTTCATATTATACTGTAACAAAAACAATATACAGTAAGACATTTAAAGGGGCACCTGATGAAGATGGCTTTTATTACACAAGAAAAATACTGTTCTTAAAACTGTTACTCTATAGCAAAGAATGACAGATGTTTTATAATCATGTTGCTTTAAAGAAAAAAAAGAATGACAGATGTTTCATCTTGATAGTTAATAATTTAATATTGTGACATATTTTGATTATATATTTTAATTAATTTATCTGAGATCAGGCCAGGCATGGTGGCTCACACCTGTAATCCCAGCACTCTGGGAGGCTAAGGTGGGTGGATCACTTGAGACCAGGAATTCAAGTCCCGCCTAGCCAACATGGTAAAACATACTAAAAATACAAAAATTAGCCAGGCATGGTGGTACATGCCTGTAATTCCAGCTCCTTTTCTTGGGAGGCTGAGGCAAGAGAACTGTTTGAGCCCGATGGCTGCAGTGAGCTGAGATCACACCACTGCAATCCAGCCTGGGCGACAGAGTAAGACTCTGTCTCAAAAAAAAAAAAAATTAAAAAATAAATAATAATAATTTATCTGAGATAATTTGTGCTTTTTTTTTAAGACACAGGCTCTCGTTCTGTGGCCCAGGCTGGAATGCAGTGGCATGATCACAGCTCACCACAGCCTCAATTCGAACTCCTGGACTCAAGCAATCCTCCCGCCTTGGTATCTTGAGTAGCTGGGACTACAGGCACATGCCACCGCACCTAGCCCATTTGTTTAATTTTTTGTAGAGACATATTGCCCAGGCTGGTCTTGAACTCCTGAGCTCAAGTAATCCTCCTGCCTCAGTCTCCCAAAGTGCTGGAATTACAGGCATGAGCCACCATATCTGGCCAGTGCTGTCAATTTTAATACAAGTATGCATGATTTCATACACTTTTGCTTGTATTCCCCATCAATAATATTACTTTGATAAGCATTCTAATAAAGCTGGGGAAAACCAAATATGAGGAAGAAGAAAGCAGTTTATCAGAAGCCAAAGGAAATGAGTGAAAACCATGTTGTTAGGAAAGTTAAACAAAAACTGAGGTATCCACTGAATGTGGCAATTAAGTAATCATTAGTGACCTTATTAAATAGTTCCTGAACAGTGAACAGACTATTCTCTCAAGAATTCTGGCACTGAAATGTCAGAGATGGGAAGGATAAAGATGAGGAAGGAAGTAGCTCTTACGGGGGAAGGGAAGTTCAAAAAGTTATTTTAGGGCTGGGTGTGGTGGCTCGTGCCTATAATCATAGCACTTTGAGAGGCTGAGGCAGGTGGATTACCTGAGGTCAGGAGTTCAAGATCAGCCTGCCCAACATGGTGAAACCTCAACTCTACTAAAAATACAAAGATTAGGTGGGTGTCTCTAATCCCAGCTATTCAGAAGGCTGAGGCAGGAGAATCGTCTGAACCCAGGAGGAGGAAGAGGTTGCAGTGAGCCCAGATTGCACTACTGCACTCCAGCCTGGGCAACAGAGTGAGACCCCCACCTCAAAAAAAAAAAAAAAAAGTTCTTTTACTGTTTTTTTCTTTTTTTAAATGAGGGAAAACCTTTGATAAGTTTGGATGCTAAGAGGAGGTAGTGGAGAAGAGACTGGAAATAAGAAAACAAGGACAATTACTAGAGAGAAGAGAGGTGAGGGGAGGGGAGGGGTAAGAAGGAGGGGAGGAGAGAGAAAGAAAGAAATAGAATGGAGGCCAAGCACGGTGGCCCACGCCTGTAATCCCAGCACTTTGGGAGGCCAAGGCGGGTGGATCACGAGGTCAAGAGATCGAGACCATCCTGGCAACATGGTGAAACCCCATCTCTACTAAAAATACAAAAAATTAGCTGGGCATGGTGGCGCAGCCTGTAGTCCCAGCTACTCAGGAGGCTGAGGTAGGAGAATTGCTTGAACCCAGGAGACGGAGGATGCAGTGGGCCGAGATCACGCCATTGTACTCCAGCCTGGGTAACAAGCGAAACTTGGTCTCAAAAACATATAAATAAATAAAATACAAAAAAATTAACTGGGCATGGTGGCGCGTGCCTGTAATCCCAGATACTCAGGAGGCTGAGGGAGGAGAATTGCCTGAACCCAGGAGGCGGAGGTTGCAGTGAGCCGAGATCGCACCAATGCACTCCAGCCTGGGTAACAAGAGCGAAACTCCATCTCAAAAAAAAAAAAGATTTCTATTTTCTCTGCAGGACAGGTCCTCTGGCCATCTGCTGAGATTAAAATAATGTTTAAGATGGTAGGATAGTGGTTTTTAGTCTTTTTAGAGATTAAAAACCCATATTGAAGCTGCTGTGCCTATGGAGTAGCCATTCTTTATTCCTTTACTTTCCTAATAACTTGCTTTCACTTAAAAAAAAAAATCCATCTGACTCTGATGAAAGATATATACAGAAGCCGGGGGGCAGTGGCTCACCCCTGTAATCCCAACACTTTGGGAGGCCAAGGCAGGTGATCACTAGAGGTCAGGAGTTCAAGATCAGCCTGGCTAACATAGTGAAACCCTAACTTTACTAAAAATACAAAAATTAGCTGGGCATGGTAGCATGTACATGGTCCCAGCTACTCGGTAGGCTGAGGCAGGAGAACTGCTTGAACCTGGGAGGCGGAGGTTGCAATGAGCCAAGATTGCACCACTGCACTACAGCCTGGGTGACAGAGCGAGACTGTTTCAACAACAAAAGGGGTGGGGGGGGGCAGGGAACAGAACACCAAATTTGCATAGTTGTTGTTACATGTGGGGTTTTTTTTGTTTTTGACACAGGATCTGGCTCTGCTGCCCAGCTGGAGTGCATCACAGCTCACTGTAGCCTTGACCTTCTAGGCTCGAGTGATCCTCCTGAGTAGCTAGGACTACAGACACACATCACCATGCCCAGCTAATTTTGTTTTGCTTTTGTAAAGACAGGATCTCCCATTATGGACCAAGCTGGTCTTGAACTACTGGGTTCAAGCAATCCTCCCACCTTGGCCTCCCCAAAGTGATTACAGGCATGAGCCTAAATTTGCAGTTTTAAGAGGACTCATGAGCAAACTTGCCAACCATATAAAGGGAAGCTGAGAAAGATCTTCAGGTTCCAGGACATAGTTTAAATATCCAACTGTTTAAACAAAAGAAAAAAGGCTGCATCCTCTGGATTAACATACCTAACAGTTATGTAAGAATAACACATGGCTTGCCAGAAAATACACTGGATATAGTCAAGAAATCCAGGTTCTCAATTCAGACCTAGTCTTATCTAGTAGGTCACATGGCCTTTCCAGACAGCAGCCCTGAGATGTGCTGCAGTGCTAACATTTTATGATTCTATTACCTGAAATCTCACTTGACTCTGCAGACAGAAGAACAAATACTATTTATGTCCCTCTGTTATAGTTTAACATGATTTTAAAGGTTTGCCTGGTAATCTAACCATCAAAACTTTATTTCTACAGACAAAACAAGTGTATTCCTGCATTTCTTGGATGAGGCTGCAAAGGTTCCAGGTAGCATGAGGCATGAATCAGGTACTCCTATCCTAGGAACTGCCTGGTATACTTTAGCAGAAATATATAGAATTGGACCTTGCCAAAACCTCTTCCCTGTCAGTCACCAGTATAGTAACATATGCTGGGAGACTTCAAAGGAAACCAAGATGTATTAACAATTATCCTCAGCTAGGCGCAGTTCCTCACACCTGTAATCCCAGCACTTTGGGAGGCTAAAGCATGCAGATCATGAGGTCAGGAATTCGAGACCAGCCTGGACAACCACATCTCTAATAAAAACACAAAAATTAGCCAGGCATGGTGGCATTCTAGCTACTCAGGAGGCTGAGGCAGGAGAATCACTTGAACTGGGAGGCAGAGGTTGCAGTGAGCCGAGATTGAGCCACTGGACTTCAGCCTAGGTAACAGAGTGAGATTCCATCTCAAAAAAAAAAAAAAAAAAAAGCAGTTATCCCCAATGACAGCTGTTTGAATTACATTTAAATAGCAACCTAGTAGAGCCAAAGAAAGTGCCTTGATTCAATATCTTTTGTAAAACAAAGAATACTTTTCTAGTGAGAAAAAAAATATTTACCAGAAATGATGTGTAGAAGTTCACCTTTCGGAGAAAGAAGGTATGCCTGCTATCCAAGATAGAACTAATTTAAATAGGCTGGGTGCAGTGCCTCACACCTGTAATCCCAGCACTTTGGGAGGCCTAGGCGGGCAGATCACCTGAGGTCAGGAGTTCAAGACCAGCCTGACCAACATGGAGAAACTCCATATCTACTAAAAATACAAAATTAGTCAGACAAGGTGGCAAATGCCTATAATCCCAGCTACTTGAGAGGCTGAGAAAGGAGAATCACTTGAACCTGATCACGCCATTATACTCCATCCTGGGCAACAAGAGTGAAACTCCATCTCAAAAAAAAAAAAAGAACTAATTTAAATAGCTACATTCAGACAACCATTTATTAGAGTTTTCAGTACTCTACAGGACTACCTGCTAATTCATTTCATCATTTTAACAGGAATTTAATCAGTCCTTACCTATAATATTAATCTAATATATGGTACCATACCTCTAGTACAGTATTTTTAAGCAACAAATTTTTTTTTTTGAGACAGAGTCTGGTTCTGTCACCCAGGCTGGAGTACAGTGGCAGGATCTTGGCTCACTGCAACTTCTGCCTCCTGAGTTCAAGCGATTCTCCTGCCTCAGCCTGCTAAGTAGCCGAGATTACAGGGGAGTGTCATCACGCCTGGCTAATTTTTGTATTTTTAGTAGAGACAGGGTTTCACACGTTGGCCAGGCTGGTTTCGAACTCCTAACCTCAGGTGTTCGGCCCTCCTCAGCCTCCTGAAGTGCTGGGATTACAGGCATGAGCCATTGCACCCAGCCTAAGCGATTTTTTAAAATACAGTACTGTTCAGCGTTATAAGTACTTTCTTTAAGACCATGCTTTGTTAACTTCCCAATTTCAGACATTTTCAAAGCATATTGTCAGTCTACAGAAAAACTCAAAACATGAAACAGATCCTAATGGAAGAATAATATATAAACTTCTAGGGGATCAATGTATTTACGAAACTGGCCTTCCCAAGACCTCACACAAAAACCATACAAAACTTAGCAAGTTAATTAGAATTATATTTAAAAACTACTTGGCCAGGCACGGTGGCTCACGCCTGTAATCCCAGCAGTTTGGGAGGCTGAGACGGGTAGATCATGAGGTCAAGAGATCGAGACCATCCTGATCAACATGGTGAAACCCTGCCTTGACTAAAAATACAAAAACTAGCTGGGCATGGTGGCGCATGCCTGTAGTCCCAGCTACTTGGGAGGCTGAGGCAGGAGAATTGTTTGAACCCAAGAGGCAGAGGTTGCAGTGAGCCGAGATCACGCCATTGCACTCCAGCCTGGGGTAACAAAAGTGAAACTCCATCTCAAGAAAAAAAAAAAAAAACACAAAAATTAGCTGGGCGTGGTGGTGTGCGCCTGTAGTCCCAGCTACTTGGGAGGCTGAGATGGGAAAACTGTTTGAACCGAGGAGGCAGAGACTGCAGAGATTGCACTCCAGCCTGGCACCTGGCGACAGAACAAGACTCTGACTCAAAAAAAAAAAACCTACTTAATCAGCCAGTACAGCAGCTCACAGCGCTTTGGGAGGCTGAGGTGGGTGTATCACCTGAGGTCAGGAGTTCAAGACCAGCCTGGCCAACATGATGAAAGCCCGTCTCTCCTAAAGATACAAAAAAATCAGCTGGGATAGTGGCAGAAGCTTGTAATCCCAGCTACTCAGGAGGCTGAGTTAGGAGAATCGCTTAAATCCAGGAGATGGAGGATACAGTAAGCTGAGATATGCCACTAACTCCAGCCTGGGCGACAGGGCAAGACTCCACCTCAAAAAAAAAAAAAAAGAAATCCTTAAATGACTTAATATTTTTACACTGCTGATTACTTAATGAACCCCAATCCCTTGTTGCTTTAATCCACATATTAAACAGGTATCAACCAAAAAAGTATATTTTGGGTTTTTTTCAATTTGAATCAGTTGCCAAAAAAATCTGGTTTTGTGGCTTTTTTTTTTTTTGAATGGAAGACATGGCAACACTGGGCCCATAGATTTTGGCAACATCAACATTTGCAGGGGGCTGGAAAACAGCTGCCTTCATCTGATAACACATGGATTTTCTAGCTCCCTTTGGTATGCACTTGGCTTTTATAGCCATCAGAGTTTAAATTTTTTAATTTTTTTTTTAGACAGGGTCTCGCTCTGCTGCATAGGCTGGAATGTGGTTACTTGATCACAGCTCACAGCTCACAATAGCCTCTACCTCCCAGGCTCCAGAGATCCTCCCACCTCAGCTTCCCACCTAGCAGGGACTATAATAGGCATGCCCCACCGCTCTTTTTGTAGAGACCAGGTTTTTCCATGTTGCTCCAACTGGTCTTGAACTCCTGCGCTCAAGAGATCTGCCCACCTGGGTATCCCAAAGTGCTGAGATTACCAGCGTCATGACCCACTGTGCCTGACCTGAAACCTTTATTTCATTGAGAACTTTGTCTTGGGAGGTCTTAAAAGAAGCTAGCCTGGTCGAAAGAGTGAGACCTTGGGGAGGCGTTGTGGCTCATGCCTGTAATCCCAGAACTTTAGGAGGCCAAGGTGGGCAGATGGCCTGAGGTCAGGAGTTCAAGACCAGCTTGGCCAACATGGTGAAACTCTGCCTCTACTAAAAATACAAAAATTAGCCAGGTGTGGTGGTGGGTGCCTGTAATCCCAGCTACTTGAGAGGCAGAACTGCTCGAACCCAGGAAGGGGAGGTTGCAGTGAGCTGAGATCACGCCACTGCACTCCAGCCTGAGCAACAGAGCAAGACTCATCTCAAAAAAAAAAAAAACTGCCATAAAATTCTCTATCACACTCAGTGGCTCACACCTGTAATCCCAGCACTTTGGGAGGCCTATGCGGGCAGATCACCTGAGGTCAAGGGCTCAAGACCAGCCTGGCCAACATGGTTAAATCCCATCTCTACTAAAAATACAAACATTGGCCAGGCGCAGCAGTAGGCAACTGTAATCCCAGCTACTTGGGAGGCTGAGGCAGGAGAACTGATTGACCCCGGAGGCAGAGGATGCAGTGAGCCAAGATCACAGCACTGCACTCCAGCCTAAGCGAGACTCCATCTCAAAAAAAAAAATAAAAAAAATAAACTCTATCACAGAAATAGAATAGATCAAGTAATAATCCTGGCATTACTTTGTTTGAAAGTAATATACACCAAATGCAATCTGTAACTAGTAGGACACCATTAAAATGTATAATGCACTACTACTGTTAAGAAAGAAGTTGTTCTTGGTTTTTTTTTTTTTTTTTTTGGAGACAGTCTGGCTCTGTTGTCCAGGCTGGAGTGCAGTGGCTCGATCTCAGCTCACTGCAACCTTCACCCCTAGGGTTCAAGCAATTCTCCTGCCTCAGCCTCCCAAGTAGCTGGGATTACAGGCATGCGCCACCATGCCCAGCTAATTCTTTTGTATTTTTATTTATTTATTTATTTATTTATTTATTTTGAGATGGAGTTTCGCTCTTGTTACCCAGGCTGGAGTGCAATGGTGCGATCTCGGTTCCCCGCAACCTCCGCCTCCTGGGTTCAGGCAATTCTCCTGCCTCAGCCTCCTGAATAGCTGGGATTACAGGCACGCGCCACAGTGCCCAGCTAATTTTTTGTATTTTTAGTAGAGACGGGGTTTCACCATGTTGACCAGGATGGTCTCGATCTTTTGACCTTGTGACCCACCCCGCCCAGCCCCTTTTGTATTTTTAATAGAGACGGGGTTTCACCATACTGGTCAGGCTGATCTCAAACTCCTGACCTTGTGAACTGCCCACCTCAGCTTCCCAAAGTGCTGAGATTACAGGCCTGAGCCACCACGCCTGGCCCAAGAAAAAAGTTTTTAGCATCCAACTCTAGTCAGTCTTTAGCTCCTCAAAGAATCAAGATATTTAGCCTTTTATCCTTCCTCAAAATAGAGAAATTAACCAAATACTTCAATATTACAGTACTCTAAGAGCTCCAAAAAAGCCTCCTACATCTGTATAGCAAAAGTAAAGAAGAAAAACAGGAAGCAAGTCAAAAAGGTCTCCGATCAGCCAAGGAAACCACACAGTTCACAGAGCACATGAAGCCCTCTCAGTCAAGAGCCTACTGGATCTTATTTTAGTCACAATTTTAATAAGCTCTGTGATCTGGTTTCTTAGCCCACAACAGATGAGATGCAGCCAACTGGAAAAGGGCTGGGGGTGGTGCTGCTAGAGGCAGGCACTCAAAGCATCAAAATCAAAGCTTAAGACCTAAAAAGTCAGCAGAAAACCTCAAAACATAGCAGGGTGGGGCCATGTGGTGTAGACACAAACAATCCCAAAGGATCCCAATCCCTGCCCAGAACTACAAAGAATGTTCATAATGACTCTCTTTGCTATGCTCTCTGCTTATAGCATAGGTCAGGGGACCTAAAGACGTGTATCAAAATAAAAGTCCACTGGCCAGGCGCGGCAGCTCATGCCTGTAATCCCAGCACTTTGGGAGGCCAAGGTGGCTGAATCACCTAACGTCAGGAGTTCAAGACCAGCCTGGACAACATGGCAAAACCCTGTCTCTACTAAAAGTATAAAAATTAGCCAGGCATGGTGGTGGGCACCTATAATCCCAGCTACTCAGGAGGCTGAGGCAGGAGAATCACTTGAACCCAGGAGGCAGAGGTTGCAGTGAGCCAACATAGTGCCACTGCACTCCAGCTTGAGCGACAAGCACAAAACTCCGTCTCAAAAAGATAAATAATAATAAATAAAGTCCATCAAAAGCTTTTTCCAAAAAGACATGGCATTTTAAAGACTGCCAAATTCACAGACATGAATAGTGTACCTCTGTCAAAAAATACTGAATTCTTGAAGATGTCACCTGTCAAATGTATTTTTTCTTAGAAAAATTTTATTAGAACCCAGACACAGCAAAGAATTATTTTTTCAGGAAATGATAACTGGGAAGGTTCAAGACCAAGATCAATTACAGAAGCCAAGCAGTGGGGATTCCTACATTACTCAGACTGAAGATAGAACTGATCTCAGCCGGACACAGTGGCTCATGCCTGTAACCCCAATAATTTGGGAGGTCAAGGCAGGCGGATTATCTGAGGTCAGGAGTTCAAGAGCAGCCTGGCCAACGTGGCGAAACCCTGTCTTAAAAAAAAAAAAAAAAAATTAGTCAGGGGTGGTGATGTGTGCCTGTAATCCCAGCTACTCAGGCGGCTGAGGCAGGAGAATCACTTAAACTCAGGAGGCAGAGGTTGCAATGAGTTAAGACAGCACCATTGCACTCTAGGCTGGGTGATAAGACTGAAACTCCGTCCCAAAAAAAAAAAAGGTTCAAATTATTTCTAAACTTGATTTTATTAAAAAGATCTTATGAACGAATATTTTAGAGAAAATTTAGTCTAGAAAACATGTAGCAACTAATTAGAAACCATATTATGAGGGCAAGTATTACTAGATTAAAATGTATGTTTTGTGCCGAAGTGCTAATCCCCTCTCTGAAGAAGTCCATTACACACATAAATCAATGTAGAAATTAAAGGCTACATTTCTTTATCCGTAAATTTTCACACATTATCCCCACTTACTCCTCTCTCAGGTTTTAAAATAAGAGCACAATCTTCTACAGGTATTTGATAACTTCCCAATTAGATTCTATAAGAACCTCGCAAGTCCTAAAAGCCTTAAAAATACCTATGTATATATTTTATTTGGATGACTATTTCTCAGTGTGCTCCCATCCCTTAAATGGCTCTTTAAGAAATCTTTGGCCAGCACAGTGGCTCAAGCCTGTAATCTCAGCACTCTGGGAGGCCAACATGGGCAGATCACCTGAGGTCAGGAGTTCAAGACCAGCCTGGCCAACACGGTGAAACCTCATCTCTACTAAAAATACAAAAATTAGCCAGGCGTGGTGGCAGGCACCTGTAATCCCTGCTACTCAGGAGGCTGAGACGGGAGAATCTCTTGAAGCCAGGAAGCAGAGGTTGCAGTGAGCCGAGATTGCACCATTGCACTCCAGCCTGAGAAACAAGAGCGAGACTTCGTCTTAAAAAAGAAATCTTTGCTTAAGGTTCAAGTTTCTTTTAATACCATTTCATTTTAGTACAACATTTATTGCCTAAAATCTGCCCTTTTTGTTAGAAATCAAAGAAAGAAGTTGGTAAGGAGCTAACCTAATTATAGTAAGCAATGGAACTGATTCCACACTAAAAGTCTTTGATCAAAAATGAAATGAGGACCAACTGCTAAATTAGGGTGTTTAAATCATCAATCTGTATTCTGACTTAGTTTTAGGCAAGGTGAAAACTGGTTCTCTTCTTCTTGCATCCCCATTCCATCATTCAGAATAGATAATCCCAGTACCTACTTCTCACTAAGTAGCTACAGGTACAGGCCATGTGCTGTGGCTGATGCCTATAATCCCAACACTTAGGGAGGCAGAGGTGAGAGGCTTGACACCAGCCTGGGCCACACAGCAAGATCCCGTTCTCCACAAAAAGGAAAAAGATGTACTAAAGAAAAAAACAGTTATTGGTTTAATATAGCCAATCTGAGTAGCCAAGTGAAACATCAAACAGAAATGAACAGTGGTGCCTCCCTACTTCTAAGAAAAAATCCACAACATTAGCACTAAGAGAGGGTTAAAAAACTAAATTTCAAGCCAAGCTTATACGCTAGGTGTATTATTAGGAAAACCTCCTTATCGATAACTAAATAATCCTTTGCTTTAAAGAGCAGAGAAATCCTTTTTGATACAAAATCTAGTAAAACCCTTTTCCAATTAAGAGTCTTCCTAAACATATCACCCAATACAGCGTTAAGTCCATTTTGCGAAGAGACTGTGAAAGGAACTTTCGTGTACTTTATCTGGTGATTTTCAATGTTCAGGTTTCTTCCTCTACCTTTGCCAATGTACAGCTTTTCTATTAGATCCAATCCTGCAAAACGGAAGTGTTAGTTTCTAACTACATATAGCAACCTCAAGAAACAAAATGATTCTCCCTCTACTTCCCTCCTCCCGCATAAGTCACGGTTTTTGTTTGTTTTTTCTTTCTGAACTTCCAACTCTTAACAGTTTCTGGACAAGCAGGATGGACCGATGTGTGCTGCCACCCAAGAGGTGAGTGAACAACTCAAGAGATACTTGTGGATCAGGCAAAACGGCTTCCTCTGCCTGCCCGAGCTCAGGCGGTTTTATGGAGGGAGCTAGGGCAGATACGGGAGGAGGGAACAGGAATGGGACGAGAAGCCCTTTCGACCTCTGTCGAAGGGGCCGCCCAACGCCCCAGCGCCCCTCACGGACCCAACCCCGCCATCCTGGCTGGACAATGGCCTTCAAGCGCAGCGGCAGTCCCAGACTGGAGAGAAGCCCTGGGAGTCCACACCATGCGGGCCTGGAAGGGCAGAAGGGGAGCAACGCTGAGGCCGCGAGAGCACCTCCGGCCTAAGCGCGGTCTGCGCGCCGTGGCCTCCACGGGCGCCATCACTGGGAGTGGGGTATGGAGGCCTCCCCGCGGGGCCAGCACCTGCAGGGGGATCCAAGGAGGCCGCGAGCCCGGCGGAGACGACGGCGGGCAGTGCAGGCCACAGCCTGCTCAGTCCGCCAGCCCCGCAGCCTACCTCCGGCCCCTTACCTTGTGGATTCTCTTCAGAGCCATGGTGGGAGGCGGGTGGCGGCGGCCCCCGGGGCGGGGACGGGGGCGGGGAAGGGACGGGGAAGGGGCTAGGGAGCCTGAGGCCGCCTCGGCGATCGCGCTCGGCCGGAGAAGATGGAGAGTTCAGGAGAGCGGGTCCGGCGGGACTGGCTGAGGGCCGGGGCCCACTCCGCTCCTAGGCCTGCCGCAGCGGTCACCGCATCACCCGGCGGCGGCCCCTTTATTCGCTGCCGCCCCAGCCGCCGCCGCCGCCGCCGTAGCTGTTTCTTCCTCCCAGGATCAGCGCCGCCTCCTCAGCCGCCGCAGATCCCTCCGCCGGGAAGCAAAAGCCCAAACCTCGGGCTCAGCCGGCGCCTCTCAGTTGGACAGCCAGAGGGACTGCCTGCCTTCCTGCCTGCTTTCCTGCTTGCCTGCTGCAGGTGGACCGAGGGACGCGCGGGCGTGCGGGCGGCACCGCCGGGGTGGGGCCGCCGGAGCACGGGGTGGGCCTGGCCGAGGGGCAGGTCGGGAGGCGCGGGGATTGGCGGGCCAGGGGAGGGAGGGCCGAGCCGCGCCGGCGGCGGAGGGATATGGGCCGCCCCTGTGAGTAAGCTACGCGCTGCCGCCGCCGCCGCCGCGGCCACCGCCACCGCCACCGCCACCGCCACCGCCACGGCCGCGGAGGGGATGACGCTGCGAAGCGCTGTGAAGAGATATCGCGAGATCCAGAGCGCGGGTTCTGCAGGCTCCCGCGCTGCGACCCTTAGGTTCCTTACTGATGGGGAACCCCCGCGCCTGTCACAAAAGATCAATAAACATTAAAAGGCAAATGTCCAGATCGCACGACCGTCCCCGTACCAGTCCCAGGAAGAGGCACTTCGGCCCACTGCAACGTTCCTAAAGGAAGAAGGGACTTGGCCAAGGTCACACAGCTCTTCTGAAGTCCTGGGACTTAACAGCTCTCTTTCCAGAGGCCACGTGGCTACAGCTCGGGCACCCACCACGTGCCGCGCGGGTTGCAGTAAGATTGGCCTTCCGGACCAAAGCCCCAAATGGAGAAGATTTGAATGTTGTGTTCTTCTCAGCCACTGGCATGCCTGCCTGGGAGGTGCCCAGACCCTACTCAGCTTAGTGAATTGCGAATTGTTACAAGCAAGCGCTGTACCTGCTGCGTCAGAAAAAAAAGATCACAGTGTGTGCCCCAATAGTTAAAACCCGCCGGGTTTATATTCCGGGATTATATCCCAGAACTTTCGGAGGCCGAGGCTGGTGGATGACCTAAAGTCAGGAGTTCGAGACCAGCCTGGCCAACATGGTGAAACCCTGTCTGTACTAAAAAATACAAAAATCAGCCAGGTATAGAGGCGGGCGCCTGTATACCCAGCTACTGGGGAGGCTGACGCAGGAGAATCGCTTGAACCCGGGAGGCAGAGGTTGCAGTGAGCCGAGATCATGCCATTGCACTCCAGCCTGGGCGACAAGAGGAAAACTCCATTTGAAAAAAACAAACAAAAAACCCTCGTGCTCCAGATAGCTATCAGGAGGGTCCACTATAATCAAACCTAGAATATGTGGAGTTGTTTTTTTAGGAGATGGAGACAAAAAGCTAATTTACTGAGCACCTACTCTGTGCCCAGTCCTGCACCATGAGTGGTGTGAGACAGGGAGCCAAGACGGCTGGACTGTGCTTACAGTCCAGGAGACTGTCTCCTGTCTTACTTACACAGGAGAATAGTAAGGAATTTTTTGCCGGAAGGTAATGCCCACATTCTGAAATCTACCCCTGGCGTTTTCTGATTCTTATTTTTTTTTTTTTGAGACGGAGTTTTGCTCTTGTTACCCAGACTGGAGTGCAATGGCGCCATCTCGGCTCACCGCAACCTCCGCCTCCTGGGTTCAGGCAATTCTCCCTCAGCCTCCTGAGTAGCTGGGATTACAGGCACACACCACCATACCCAGCTAATTTTTTTGTGTTTTTAGTAGAGACGGGGTTTCACAATGTTGACCAGGATGGTCTCAATCTCTTGACCTCGTGATCCACCCGCCTCGGCCTCCCAAAGTCCTGGGATTACAGGCGTGAGCCACCGCGCCCGGCCCTAATTCTAAATGTCTCCCTTCTGCTACATTCAGAATAGACTTTACTCCTGAATTTATAGAGAAGAAAAAACTGAAGCCCAACTAAGGGAAGGATCTTGCCAAAAGTCATACACAGTAGGTGAGCGGCAAAGCTCATACTGCCTCATCTACTAAGAAGGTTGGACCATTAGGGCAGAACCAACGTGCACCCAGTGAGAGAAAATTGTATCCAGTGCTGCAGGTGGGTACGGTTGAGGCTGGGGGTAAAGTGGAACATTCCACAGTCCCAGATATTTTCTTCCTAAGAAATGTGATGGGAGGGGTACAAAAACATCTACTGCAGAGATTTTTATTTATTTATTCTCAACAATAACTTTTGTATTAGAAAAGCTGCTGGACACACCTGTAATCTCAGTACTTTGGGAGATTGAGCTGGGAAGATCACTTGAGCTCAGGAGTTCCACACCAGCCTGGGCAACATAGTGGGAACTCATCTCTATAGAAGATTGTAAAAATTAGCCAAGCATGGTAGCGCACACCTGTGGTCCCAGCCACTTGGGAGGCTGAGGTGGGAGGATAGCTTGAGCCTCGGTGGTCGAAACTGCGGTGAGCTGTGATGATGCCACTGCGCCCCAGCTGGGGTGACAGAGCAAGATCCTGTCTTTAAAAAAAGGAATACAGGGCCAGGCGCAGTGGCTCACGCCTGTAATCCCGGCACTTTGGGAGGCCGAGGTGGGTGGATCACGAGGTCAAGAGATCGAGACCATCCTGGTCAACATGGTGAAACCCCATCTCTACTAAAAATACAAAAAATTAGCTGGGCATGGTGGCGCGTGCCTGTAATCCCAGCTACGCAGGAGGCTGAGGCAGGAGAATTGCCTGAACCCAGGAGGCGGAGATTGCGGTGAGCCGAGATCGTGCCATTGCACTCAATCCTGGGTAACAACAGCGAAACTCCATCTAAAAAAAAAAAAAAAAATTAGAGATGGAGTTTCACCATGTTAGCCAGGATGGTCTTAATCTCCTGACCTCATGATCTGCCTGCCTCAGCCTCTCAAAGTGCTGGGATTACAGGCGTGAGCCACAGCCCTTGGCTTTTTTTTTTTTTTTTTTTTTTTTTGAGACAGTCTCACTCTGTTGTGCAGGCTGGAGTGCAGTGGCATGGTCTCGGCTTACTGCCACCTCTGCCCCGTGGTTTCAAGCGATTCTCTTGCATCAGCCTCCTGAGTAGCTGGGATTACAGGTGCTTGCCACCATGCCCTGCTAATTTTTGTATTTTTTAGTAGACATGGGGTTTTACTATGTTGGTCAGTCTGGTCTCAAACTCCCGACCTCAGGTGATCTGCCTGCCACCACCTCCCAAAGTGCTGGGATTACAGGCGTGAGCCACTGCACCCTGCCTGTCTCTCATTTTTTACTATTAAAATAATGCTGTGGTAAATATCTTAGATATCCAGAATTTCATCTTTTTTCTTTTCTTTTCTTTTTTTTTTTTTTTTTTTTGAGACGGAGTCTCGCTCTTGTTACCCAGGCTGGAGTGCAATGGCGCCATCTCAGCTCACTGCAACCTCCACCTCCTGGGTTCAGGCAATTCTCCTGCCTCAGCCTCCTGAGTAGCTGGGATTACAGGCACGTGACACCATGCCCAGCTAATTTTTTGTATTTTTAGTGGAGACGGGGTTCCACCATGTTGACCAGGATAGTCTTGATCTCTTGACCTCGTGATCCACCCGCCTCGGCCTCCCAAAGTGCTGGGATTACAGGCTTGAGCCACCGCGCCCAGCCTTTTTTCTTTTTCTTTTTTTTTTTTCCTTGAGATGGGGTTCCTTTCTCCCTCTCAGGCTGTACTGCAGTGGCACACATCAGCCCCCAACTCCTGGCTCAAGTGATCCTCCCACGTCAACCCCCTGAGTAGCTGGAACTACAAGCTGGAGCCACCATGCCTGTTTAATTTGTATGTATTATTTTTTGTAGAAACGGTCTTTTTTTTTTTTTTTTTTAATCCATAGGACTCTCCTTGATAAACAGACTCTTAATCTTTATGCAGCTCTCAGAGTGATTTAGGATAAACTCCTAGGAATGAAATTGCTGCATCAACAGATATGCAATTTTTGCATCTGTGTTCATGAAGGATATTGGTTGTTTGTTTGGACTCTCCCTCTGTTGTCCAGCCTGGAGGACAGTGGATCTGGCTCACTGCAATCTCTGCCTCCAGGTTCAAGCAATTCTTCCTCAATCTCCCAAGTAACTGAGACTATAGGTGTGCACTACCATGCCTGGCTAATTTTTTTGTTTTTAAGTAGAGACAGGTGTGAGCCACCACTCACAGATGGGATATAGTTTTCTTTTTTTGTAATTTTTTTTTTTTTTTTTTTTTTTTTTTTTTGAGACGAAGTTTCGCTCTTGTGGCCCATGCTGGAGTGCAATGGCGCGATCTCGGCTCACCGCAACCTCCGCCTTCTGGGTTCAAACAATTGTCCTGCCTCAGCCTCCTGAGTAGCTGGGACTACAGGCGCACGCCACCATGCCCAGCTAATTTTTGTATTATTATTAGAGACGAGGTTTCACCATGTTGACCAGGATGGTCTCGATCTCTTGACCTCGTGATCCACCCGCCTCGGCCTCCCAAAGTGCTGGGATTATAGGTGTAAGCCACCGTGCCCAGCCTTTTTGTAATATCTTTACCAAATTTTTATATCAAGTTTATGCTGATCTCATAAAATAATTGGGAAGTGTGGTCTCCTCTGTGTTCTGAAAGAGTTTGCATAGGATTGCTATTTTATTTTCTTTCTTAAATAAATATTAGTTAGAATTCACCAATGTAGCTATCTGGCCTTGGAGTTTTCTTTGAGGAAAGAATTTTATAATAAATTCTTTTTTTTTTTTTTTTTTGAGACGGAGTTTCCGCTCTTGTTACCCAGGCTGGAGTGCAATGGCACGACCTTGGCTCACTGCAACCTCCGCCTCCTGGGTTCAGGCAATTCTCCTGCCTCAGCATCCTGAGTAGCTGGGATTACAGGCACACGCCACCATGCCCAGCTAATTTTTTGTATTTTTAGTGGAGACGGGGTTCCACCATGTTGACCAGGATAGTCTTGATCTCTTGACCTCGTGATCCACCCGCCTCAGCCTCCCAAAGTGCTGGGATTACAGGCTTGAGCCACCGCACCCGGCCTAATAAATTCATTTTTAAAAAAAAGAAGTATGGGGCTGGGTAGGGTGGCTCATGCCTATGATCCTAGCACTTTGGGAGGCTGAGGCTGGCGGATCAACTGAGGTCAGGAGTTCAAAACAGGCCTGGCCTACATGGTGAAACCTGTCTCTACTAAAAATAATACACAATTAGCCAAGTGTAGTGGCGGATGCCTTCAATACTAGCTACTTGGGAGGCTGGAGCAGGAGAATCACTTGAACTCGGGAGGTGGAGGTTGCAGTGAGCCAAGATTGCACTATTGCACTTCAGCCTGGGCAACAAAAGCGAAACTCAGTCTCAAAAAAAAAAAAAAGGTTGCCGGGCACAGTGGCTCACACCTATAATCCTAGCACTTTGGGAGGCTGAGGCAGGCAGATCACAAGGTCAGGAGTTCGAGATCTACCTGGCCAACATGACAAAACCCCATCTCTACTAAAAATACAAAAATTAAGTCCAGCCGAGGTGGCTCACACCTGTAATCCCAGCACTTTGGGAGGATGAGGTGGGTGGATCACAAGGTCAGGAGTTCAAGATCAGCCTCACCAAGATGGCGAAGCCCCGTCTCTACTAAAAACAAAATACAAAAATTAGCTGGGCGAGGTGGCAGATGCCTGTAATCTCAGCTGCTCAGGAGGCTGAGGCAGGAGAATCACTTGAACCCAGGAGGCAGAGCTGAGATGCGCCACTGCACTCCAGCCTGGGCAACAAGAGCAAAATTCCATCTCAAAAAAAAAAAAAATGGTATGGGCCGGACGTGGTGGCTCATGCCTATAATCCCAGCACTTTGGGAGGCTGAGGTGGGTGGATCACGAAGTCAAGAGATGGAGACCATCCTGGCCAATATGGTGAAACCCCGTCTCTACTAAAAATACAAAAATTAGCCAGGCGTGGTGGCATACACCTGTGGTTCCAGCTACTCAGGAGGCTGAGGCAGAAGAATCGCTTGAACCCAGGAGACGGAGGTTGCAGTGAGCTGAGATTGCGCCTCTGCAGTCCAGCCTGGTGACAGAGCAAGACTCTGTCTCAAAAAAAAAAAAAAAGTATGGCACTATTTAGATTTTCTTTTCTTTTTTTTGAAACGGAGCTTCACTGATGTTACCCAGACTGGAGTGCGATGGCATGATCTCGGCTCACCGCAACCTCCGCCTCCTGGGTTCATGCAATTCTCCTGCCTCAGCCTCCCAAGTGTCTGGGACTACAGGCGTGCACCACCATGCCCAGCTAATTTTTGTATTTTTAGTAGAGACGGGGTTTCACCTTGTTGACCAGGATGGTCTCGATCTCTTGACCTCGTGATCCACCCGCCTCAGCCTCCCAAAGTGCTGGGATTATAGGCATGAGCCACCACGCCCGGCTAGATTTTCTTTTTCTTCTTGTGTCAATTGTGATAATTGGTGGATTATTGTGTTTTTTTTTTCCTCAAGGAAATTCAAGTTAGGCTGAGTACAGTGACTCACACCTTTAATCCCAACACTTTGGGTGGATCACTTGACCTCAGGAGTTCGAGACCAGCCTGGGCAGTGAAACCCAGCCTCTACAAAAAATACAAAAATTAGCCAGGTGTGGTGATATGCCCCTGTAATCCCAGGTACTTCAGGGGCTGAGGCAGGAAAATCACTTGAACCTGGGAGGCCGAGAGATTGTGCCATTGCATTTCAGCCTGGGTGACAGAGTGAGACCCTGTCTCAGAAAAGAAAAAGGAAATGCAAGTTAAAGTCACAATGAGAGACTGGTATGAATGGTGTGGTGTTAACAACTAATTGATCACAACCAATTACAGATTTCTTTGTTCCTTCTCCTACCCACTATTTCCACTGACTAGACTTTAAAAAAAAAATCACAATGAGCCAGGCACGGTGGCACATGCCTGTAGTCCCAGCTACTCGGGAGGCTGAGGTGGGAGGATCGCCTGAGCCCAGGAGTTCTGGGCTGTAGTGCGCTATGCCGATTGGGTGTCCACACTAAGTTTGGCATCAATATGGTGACCTCCTGGGAGCAGGGGACCACCAGGTTACCTAAGGAGGGGTGAACCGGCCCAGTTCGGAAACAGAGCAGGTCAAAGCTCCCATGCTGATCAGTCATGGGATTGCGCCTGTGAATAGCCACTGCACTCCAGCCTGGGCAACATAGTGAGACCCCATCTCTTAAAAAAATAAAAAATAGGCCGGGCGCGGTGGCTCACACCTGTAATCCCAGCACTTTGGGAGGCTGAGGCGGGTGGATCACAAGGTCAAGAGATCGAGACCATCCTGGTCAACATGGTGAAACCCCGTCTCTACTAAAAATACAAAAAAAATTAGCTGGGCATGGTGGCGTGTACCTGTAGTCCCAGCTACTCAGGAGGCTGAGGGAGGAGAATTGCCTGAACCCAGGAGGCAGAGGCTGTGGTGAGCTGAGATCGCACCATTGCACTCCAGCCTGGGTAACAAGAGCGAAACTCCGTCTCAAAAAAATAAAATAAATAAATAAATACATAAAAAGAAATCATGATGAGATACCATTTCACACCCAGTAGAATGGCTAAAATAATAAACGTTGACAGCCATAAGTGGTGACAAAGATGTACAGCAATTGGAACTCTCATAAATTGCAAGTGGGAGTGTAAAATGGTATAACCAGTTGGAGAATTGTTTGGTTATTTCTTATTAAGTTAAACTTGGATCTACCATATCACCCCACAATTCTACTCTTTGGTAAGCAAGAAAAATGAAAATATATGTCTCCAAAAAGACTTATACACAAATATTTATAGCAGTCTTTTTGTATATAGTCCAAAACTGGAGAAAGCCCAAATATCCTTCCACAGGAGGATGGAATAACACATTATGACACATTCAAACAATGGAACACTGCTTAACACCAACAACAGGACAAACTATTGATACACTCAACAACATGGGTAGATCTCAGAATGATAAGCAAAAGGAAAACAATATGGGCTGTATGATTCCATTTATATGAACTTCAAAAACAGAAAAAACTAATTTTTGTTGTGTAAACTCAGGAAGTGACTTTGGGGAGATGATTTGTCAGGAAAGGAATCGATCAGAGACCAGGCACAGTGGCATGTGCATGTAGTCCCAGCCACTCAGGAGACTGAGGTGGGAGGATCACCTGTGCCCAGGAGTTGGAAGCCAGTCTAGGCAACATAATGAGACCCCATTCTCAGTATTATTCTGCCTGCATGAGTCTTTTAAAAAAAAAAACCAGCCAGGCGTGGTGGCTCACACCTGTAATCCAAGCACTTTGGAGGCCAAGGCGGGGGCAGATCACCTGAGGTCGGGAGTTCAAGACCAGCCTGACCAACATGGTGAAACCTTGTCTTTATATATATATTTTTTAAAAAGCCATTAAAGAAATGTTCTGGGGTAAGGAAAATGTTCTGTATATTGTTTTGTTTGGAGGTTATACAAGTTCATACAATTGTCAAAACTCATGGAACCTTGGCTGGGGGAGTGGTGGATTATTCCTATAATCTCAGCACTTTGGGAGGCTAAGGTGGACAGATCACCTGAAGACAGAAGTTTGAGACCAGCCTGGCCAACATGATCTCTACTAAAACTACAAAAATCAGCCAGGCATGGTGGCAGGTGGCACCTGTAGTCCCATCTACTTAGAAGGTTGAGGCACGACAATTGCTTGAACATGGGAGGCAGAGGTTGTGGGGAGCTGAGATCGCACCACTGCACTCCAGCCTGTATGACAGAGTAAAACTCCATCTCAGCCGGGCGTGATGGCTCAACGCCTGTAATCTCAGCACTTTGGGAGGCCAAGGCAGGCGGATCACCTGAGGTCGGGAGTTTGAGACCAGCCTGGCCAACATGGAGAAACCCCGTCTCTAGTAAAAAATACAAAATTAGCCAGGCATGGTGGCAGATGCCTGTAATCCCAGCTACGCTACTCAGGAGGCTGAGACAGGAGATTTGCTTGAACTCAGGAGGCAGAGGTTGCAGTGAGCCGGGATCGCGCCATTGCACTCCAGACTGGGCAACAAGAGCGAAACTCCATCTCAAAAAAAAAAGGTGGCCTGGCGCAGTGTCTCGCCTGTAATCCCAGCACTTTGGGAGGCCAAGGCGTGTGTATCACAAGGTCAAGAGATCGAGACCATCCTGGTCAACTTGGTGAAACCCCGTCTCTACTAAAAATACAAAAAATTAGCTGGGTATGGTGGCACGTGCCTGTAATCCCAGCTACTCAGGAGGCTGAGGCAGGAGAATTGCCTGAACCCAGGAGGCAGAGGTTGCGGTGTGGATCACAAGGTCAAGAGATCGAGACCATCCTGGTCAACATGGTGAAACCCCGTCTCTACTAAAAATACAAAAAATTAGCTGGGCATGGTGGCACGTGCCTGTAATCCCAGCTACTCAGGAGGCTGAGGCAGGAGAATTGCCTGAACCCAGGAGGCAGAGGTTGCGGTGAGCCGAGATCGCGCCATTGCAGTCCAGCCTGGGTAACAAGAGCGAAACTCCATCTCAAAAAAAAAAAAAAAAAAAAGATTGCATCTCAAAATATTTATATTTTTTGAAACCAAACATTAAAGATTTATTGTATGTAAATTAGATATACATGTAGAAACAATATTATAAATTTTTAAAGAGTGTGCAGAATTTTCAGATCTTATATAATAGATTTCACACTGGGGTCGTTTTTCTTCCCACTCACCCCACATGGATGATACAGCCCCTGGTTTACCTTCTGTAATCTTCCTGAAATTGTGAGCACTCTGCCTATTCCTGGAGTTTGATCTCCCTTCTTAGTTGTTGATGCAGTGCTGCAAACATTTTAGTGTTTAGAGGCTTTCCCTTGGCAAGGGTGTCCCCACATCTGACAGCTGTGATATATCTGGAGATTAAATGATAAGGAGGACAGTCTCATTAATATAAATAGACAGATGACTGCTGTGGTAAAAAGTACTATTGAGTAAAGAGTACAGAGCAAGCAATTTGGGAACTCCCTATTTCTTGATCTCAGCAACCCTATAGGAGAGCTCATTGTGTTTTATAAGAATGGCTGAGGAAGTGGTATTGAATAACCTGTTATTGATTTCCTAGCCGCATCAATGTGATCCTTTTTTCTGGTATTTCTTTATTTTTATTTTTTGAGATGGAATCGCGCTCTGTCACCCTGGCTAGAATGCAGTGGCACAATTTCGGCTCACTGCAACCTCCACCTCCTGGGTTCAAGCAATTCTTCTGCCTTAGCCTCCTGAGTAGCTGGGACTATAGGTGCGAGGCACCATGCCCAGCTAATTTTTGTATTTTTAGTAGAGACAGGGTTTCACCATATTGGTCAGGCTGGTTGTGAACTCCTGATCTCATGATCTGCCCACCTCAGCCTCCCAAAGTGCTAGGATTACAGGCGCTAGCCACTGCGCCCAGCCTTTTCTGTTATTTCTTAAGGCATACTTTTAAAATGTAAAATTGTCCCAAAACATGCCAGGCACAGTGGCTCACACCTGTATAGTTCCAGCACTTTGGGAGGCCTAGGCAGGAAGATCACGAGGTCAGGAGATCAAGACCATCCTGGCGAACATGGTGAAACCCTGTCTCTACTAAAAATACAAAAATTAGCTTGGCATAGTGGTACATTCCTGTAATCCCAGCCACTTGGGATGCTGAGGCAGAAGAATCACTTGAACCCAGGAAGCGGAGGTTATAGTGAGCCAAGATCGCACCACTGCACTCCAGCCTGGCAACAGAGTGAGACTTAGTCTCAAAAAAAAAAAAGCTATTAGCTATTAGAGGTTCTCTATTATAAGTATTAGAGGCTAATCTATTTAGTCAGAAAGGTAAACTTTGTGAATTTGTAGTAACTCATTTTCTCATGGCCAAAAGTGGGAACAGTGGTTTATCCAAGGAATTATACTTGATTTTACATTCTTTTTGTACTATTGTTCTCTCTCATTAATGTAATTAGATTTGGGATATGTTCTGCTTACCAACATTTATTCTATTGTTGGGATCTGGTGCCATATCCATGCCCCACTTCATAGAAATTGCTAAGTAAAAAAATGACACTAGCTTTGCCACTTACTTCCTGTAACACTTTCTTATATTTGTTGACAGTCTGGTTTTAGCCTAAAAGTCATCTCTTTTAGGAAGTTTTCCCTAACCAGTCACCCCAGATTGGGCAGATGCCTCTAGATTAGAGTTCTGTCATCAGTGATTGATCACACTTGATTGTAATTGTTGCACAACTGTTTCATTCAATAGACTGTCAGTTTGTGGAGGGCGGAGATCTTGTGTCTATTGTTCCTCTTTTAATCCCCAGTGCCTGGCATCTCAGAGACATTTGTTGAATGGATTCATGAACGACTGGCTGAATAATGAGCAATTCAGGAAGAAATGCTTTATATTCATAGGTTATTGGATAAGACAGTAGCTCCCTTAAAACACACACTCCATGGCATGTCACAGAACTATAGTCTACAATCAGTGCAAAGAGGTTCAGAATCCAGTAAGAAGGAGAAATATTGTCCCTCTTCTGTTCTTGGAGAAGATATTGTACAAGTGTGGAATTCCCCTGGTGAAATACTCTAAATCGGGAAGAAGACGGTGTGCATATTTGTGTTATTTCCTGTACTGAGGTCAGTGGTGCTGAGAGCAGTGTAGTGCAATGATATAGTGGTTTCGAACCAAGGCTTTGGCCAGGCACAGTGGCTCGTGCCTGTAATCTCAGCACTTTGTGGGGCTGAGGCAGGTGGATCATGAAGTCAGGAGTGGGATACCAGCCTGGCTAAGATGGTAAAACCCTGTCTCTACTAAAAATACAAAAAGTAGCTGGGCATGTTGGTGAGTGCCTATAATCCCAGCTGCTCTGGAGGCTGAGGCAGAGAATTGCTTGAACCCGGGAGGCAGAGGTTTCAGTGAACTGAATGGCACTGCACTCCAGCCTGGGCCACAGAGCCAGACTCCGTCTCACAAAAAAAAAAAAAAAAAAAAAAAAAAGAACCAAGGCTTTGAAGTCAGTGGGTTGTTAAAGCCCTACTCTGGGCGGGGTGTGGTGGCTCACACCTGTAATCCAAGCACTTTGGAGGCCAAGGCGGGCAGATCACCTGAGGTCAGGAGTTAAAGACCACCAGCCTGACCAACATGGTGAAACCCTGTCTTAAAAAAAACAAAAATAGGCCAGGCCTGGTGGCTCTCGCCTATAATCCCAGCACTTTGGGAGGCCAAGGCCTCATGAGGTCAAGAGATCGAGCCCATCCTGGTCAACATGGTGAAACCCTGTCTCTACTAAAAATACAAAAATTAGCTGGGCATGGTGGTGCACGCCTGTAGTCCCAGCTACTCGGGAGGCTGAGGCAGGAGAATGGCTTGAACCCAGGAGGTGGAGGTTGCGGTGAGCCGAGATCACGCCATTGCACTCCAGCCTGGGTAATAAGAGCAAAACTCCGTCTCTAAATAAATAAATAAATAAAGCCCTATTCTGCTACTTATTAGCCCATACTGTGAAGTTTGGACAAATTACTTGACTTCTTGAAACTTGGTTTTCTCATTTGTAAAATGAAGATAATGTTAGCATCTTCATAGATTGTGAGGTTAAATAACAAGTGGTGTGTATAAAGTTCCTGGCCTGAAGGAAATGCTGGGTAAACACATGATGATGATGATGATGATTATTATTATTATTATTATTTTTCTGAGAAAAGAGGGATTATAAAAGACTGGTCCAGCCAGGCTTGGTGGCTCACACCTGTAATCCCAGCACTTTGGGAGGCTGAGGTGGGCAGATCACCTGAGGTCAGGAGTTCGAGACCAGCCTGACCAACATGGAGAAACCCTGTCTCTACTGAAAATATTAAATTAGCCTGGCGGGCCGGGTGCGGTGGCTCACGCCTGTAATCCCAGCACTTAGGGAGGCCGAGGTGGGTGGATCACGAGGTCAAGAGATCGAGACCATCCTGGTCAACATTGTGAAACCCCATCTCTACTAAAAACACAAAAAAATTAGCTGGGTATGGTGGTGTGTGCCTGTAATCCCAGCTACTCAGGAGGCTGAGGCAGGAGAACTGCCTGAACCCAGGAGGCGGAGGTTGTGGTGAGCCAAGATCACGCCATTGCACTCCAGCCTGGGTAACAAGAGCGAAACTCCGTCTCAAAAAAATAAATATAAAATAAAATAAAATTAGCCTGGCATGGTGGCATGTGCCTATAATTCCAGCTACTCAGGAGGCTGAGGCAGGAGAATTGCTTGAACCCAGAAGGCGGAGCTTTTGGTGAGCACTCCAGCCTGGGCATCAAGAGCAAAACTCTGTCTCAAAAAATAAAAAAGACTGGTCTTAGCCAACCTTTTGCCCATGAGGGAAATCTACAAGCTCAGTCCTTATGACGCTGGGGTTTTGGTTCCCAGAGGCCTCAACCACTCCTTTTCCTGTGATCTTGTGGCTGGGATGACAGTGCATCAACAGAGGGTGGGTCACTTCCTGCAGGCTGAGCCCATACTCCATGTGGCAGCAATCTTGGGGGCTTTCTGTCTGGAAAACAAACAGCCTGGCAGTTCAATCCACAGACAGTTTCTCAACTTTCCTCTATATCTTGGAGAGAAGGTGAGAAAAACAAGAACACTTGAATGAGAGGCTGTGCATATACAAGTTGTCTACAAAATCTGTCATTATTTTTTGGTATTATTTGAAGGGAACATTTATTTTTTTTGAGATGCTCTGTCACCCAGACTGGAATGCAGTGGTGCAGTTATAGTTCACTGCAACCTTGACCTCCTGGGCTCAAAGGATCCTCCCGATTCAGGAGTCTAAAGTGCTAAGATTACAGGTGTGAGCCACCACACCCAGCCATTAACTTTTTTTTTTGAGATGGAGTTTCACTTTTGTTGCCCAGGCTGGAGTGCAATGGCATGATCTCGGCTCATTGCAGCCTTTACCTCCTGGGTTCAAGCCATTCTCCTGCCTCAACCTCCTGAGCAGCTGTGATTACAGGCATGTGCCACCACGCCTGGCTAATTTTGTATTTTTAGTAGAGACAGGGTTTCTCCATGTTGATCAGATCGGTCTTGAACTCTTAAACTCAGGTGATCCACCTACCTCGGCCGCCTAAAGTACTGAGACTATAGGCATGAGCCACCGCACTTAGCCCAGCCATTACATTTAAAATGAAACTTTGTTCGTTATTAAACTTGCCTCTTAAATACGGATTTACCTAACTGTAAAAGTGGCTTGGCTGGTCTCGGTGGCTCATACCTGAGCACTTTGGGAGGCTGAGGCAGGTGGATCACGAAGTAAGGATTTCAAGACCAGCCTGGCCAAGATGGTGAAACTCATCTCTACCAAAAAAACAAAAATTAGCCAGTCGTGGTGGTGGGCACCTGTAATCCCAGCTATTTAGGAGGTTGAGGCAGGAGAATCACTTGAACCTGGGAAGAGGAGGTTGCAGTGAGTTGAGAATGCGCCACTGCACTCCAGCCTGGGCAACAAGAGCAAAACTCTGTCTCAATAAATAAATGAACAAACGAATGAAAAAACAAAACAAAATTTAAGGCCAGGCATGGAGGCTCATGCATGTAATCCCAGCATTTTGGAAGGCTGAGGCAGGTGGATCACTTGAGGTCAGGAGTTCAATGACCAGACTGGCCAATATGGTGAAACCCCAATCTCTACTTTAAAAAATACTTTTAAAAGGTATTGTGGCTCATGCCTGTAATCCCAGCACTTTGGGAGGCCGAGGCAGATGAATCACCTGAGGTTGGGAGTTCGAGACCAGCCTGACCAACATGGAGAAACCTGTCTCTACTAAAAATATAAAATTAGACTGATGTGGTGGCACATGTCTGTAATCCCATCTACTCAGGAGGCTGAGGCAGGAGAATCACTTGAACTGGGGAGACGGAGGTTGCAGTGAGTTGAGATTACACCATTGCACTCCAGCCTGGGCAACAAGAGCAAAACTCTGTCTAAAAAAAAGAAAGAGAGAGAGAGAGAGAGAGAGAGAGAGAGAGAGAGAGAGAAGAAAGAAAGAAAGAGAGAGAGAGAGAGAGAAAGAAAGAAAAAGAAAGAAAGAAAGAAAGAAAGAAAGAAAGAAAGAAAGAAAGAAAGAAAAAGCAAGCAAGCAAGCAAACTGCAGTAAAGTGTATTTGATAGAATGATACCCTTCCTTCATGTGAGTTAAAAAAAAGTCTTGGTGCTGCTGGGAGTTGCTTGGAGGTTGGCGGCGCGGGACTGGAGGCTAGCAGATGGAGTGATCATGTCGCACAAACAAATTTACTAATCGGCCAAATACGACGACAAGGAGTTTGAGTATCGGCATGTCATGCTGCCCAAAGACATAGCCAAGCTGGTCCCTAAAACCCATTTGATGTCTGTTGGTGTTCAACAGAGTCAGGGTTGGGTCCATGAGCCAGAACCTCACATCTTACTGTTCCGGCGCCCACTACTCAAGAAGCCAAAGAAATGAAGCTGGCAAGCCACTTTTCAGCCTCAAGCTTTACACAGCGGTTCTTACTTCCTAACATCTTTCTGATGACATTATTGTGTTGCCTTCTTGTTTCTCACTTTGATATTTAAAAGATTCAGGGCTGGGCGTGGTGGCTCACGCCTATAATCCCAGCACTTTGGGAGGCCGAGGCGGGTGGATCACGAGGTCAAGAGATCGAGACCATCCTGGTCAACAAGGTGAAACCCCGTCTCTACTAAACATACAAAAATTAGCTGGGTATGGTGGTGGGCGCCTGTAGTCCCAGCTACTCGGGAGGTTGAGGCAGGAGAATTGCGTGAACCCAGAAGGTGGAGGTTGCGGTGAGCCGAGATGGTGCCATTGCACTCCAGTCTGGGTAACAACAGCAAAACTCTGTCTCAAAAAAAAAAGATTCAATACACTGTTTGAATGTGCTGGTAACTGCTTTACTTCCTGAGTAGAACCATTACCACCATAGCCCAGCCTGATGAGTGCTCTGTGGACCCACAGCCTCAGCTGAGTGTGACCCCAGAAGCCACAGTGTGCTGTGTATCCAGAACACATTTGGTAGATGGAAGCATCTGAGATTAAGGGATCATATAAACTTGTCTTTGTTTTCTTCTGCCGGGTGTTGTATGTATGGTGACTTGTGGATTTATGTTTCAGTGTACTGGAAACTTTCCATTTTATTCAAGAAATCTGTTCATGTTATAAACCTTGATTAAAGAGGAAGTTTTTATAATCTAAAAAAAATCTCGATGTATACGTATGTAAAAAATTCATGGAGTTGCACACTTAACATGTGCACTATTTATTGTAAGTTATACTTCAATAAAAGTTTTATTTATTTATTTTTAATTAATTTTTTACTCCCCTCCCCCCAAGTTTTTTCTTAAATCTTCATAAAATGTTGGTGCTGTGTGTGTGTGTGTGTGTGTGTGCGCGTGTGTTAGAATGCAGTAGCTCATACCTGTAATCCCAATACTTTGTGAGGCTGAGGTGGAAGATTACATTAGTTCCAGACCAGCCTAAGTAACGTCACAAGACCCCATCTCTATTAAAAAAAAAAAAAAGAAAAGATCTAGACAGATGAGTAACACATTTTTAACAGTGGTTACTTAAGTTATGCATGAGAAAGTGAAGGAAGATTTTTTCACTTTTTGCTTTATACTCTGTCACTGTCACATAATTTACAGTTTAAATAAGCATATTTTGCGGTGGGGCACGATGGTTCACGCCTGTAATCCCAGCACTTTGGGAGGTCGAGGCGGGTAGATCACGAGGTGAGACCATCCTGGCCATGGTAAAACCCCATCTCTACTAAAACACAAAAAAATTAGCCGGGCGTAGTGGCCCGCGCCTGTAGTCCCAGCTACCCAAGAGGCTAAGGCAGGGGAATCGCTTGAACCGGAGATGGAGGTTGCAGTGAGGTGAGATCGCGCCAGTGCACTCCAGGCTGGTGACAGAGCAAGACTCCTAACAACAACGAAAGCACATTTTGCTTTTGTTATCAACAACAACAAAGAAATAGAAAAAAAGAAATCCTTTGTCTTCTGTGGAGTTCCCTAAATCACTCCATTTATTTCAAGAGCATTCCTGCTGCTTTCACTGGCTCTCTGTGGGAAAAGAAAATGAAGTGAACGCCTACCAAAGTCTTCGAGCAAATTGTGCCTACTACAGATAATGTGATTGCTGATTTCCCTCTAATTTACATTAATGAAATTGAACTTTTGGTTGAAGTCGGTCTTGTTTAAAGAAGGAAGCAAACGAACTTTAATGCTATGGGCCTAGGATCTTGTCACTTCAGCACTGCTCTCAGGGAAGAACTGGGATCTGGTGGCGTGAGCGGTATCACTTTTCAAATGCCTATTTTTAACGTACCCTAGAAGCATTCCTTTGGAAAGGCTCCTCTTCCAGTAAAAACCAATGGGAAGCAGGCGCCGGGGTCCTGAGAGGCGGAAGCTGGTTTTCAGAGGCCCGAGTCGCGACAGCCAGGCCCCTCCCTGGCCGCCCGCTGCTCCGTTCCGTCCCCGGTGTCCCCGCCAGGGCAGCTGGCGCCCTCCAGCGGGGTAGGGCCCGGACCAACCGGAACAGCGCCCTTCCTCTGCAGCCCGCCCCACTGACGTGCAATCTAGGATCCACGCGGATTTAAAGGGAAGCTGGGCCCAAAGAAGGCAGAATGGCCAAAGAGATGGACATGAAGTGGGGCAGGGAAAGGAGGACACTGTAACAGTTTGCCGGCACACTGTGCCAAGCGTTCATCTTCCAAAACAAGAACAATGTAACTAATGAAAGGTATACGTTCTCCATTGTTCATAAAGGAGGGTACGTTATGTAACAATGTAACTAATGGAAGGTATACGTTCTTCATTAATTCATAAAGCCTTCCTTCATCTTCCAGAACAAGAACAATGTTACTAATGGAAGGTATATGTTCTCCATTAGTTCACCAAGTTTACCTTCTTCCCCCTCCCCCTGCATGAAAAGTTTTTTTTTGTTTGTTTGCTTTGTTTTGTTTTGAGACGAATTCTTGCTCTGTTGCCCAGGTTAGAGTACAGTGGCTCGGTCTCGGTTCACTGCAACCTCCGCCTCCCGGCTGCAAGCGATTCTCCTGCCTCGGCCTCCCCAGTAGCTGGGATTACAGGCACCTGCCACTACGCCCAGCTAATTTTTGTATTTTTAGTAGAGATAGGGTTTCACCATCTTGGCCAGGCCATTCTCAAACTCCTGACCTCAGGTGATCCGACCATCTCAGCCTCCCAAAGTGCTGGGATTACAGACGTGAGCCACTGTGCCAGTCACATTTTTTTTTTTTTTGTAGGCATGGGTCTGGCTATGTTGCTCAGGCTGGACTCCAACTCCTGGAGTCAAATGACTCTCCCACCTCAGCTACTGGCTCTACGTGTACCAGCATTGAGCCCTACCTACTCTTTTTTTCTTTTTTACCTTGGAGACAGTCTCACTTTGTGGTGGAGGCTGGAGTGCAGTGGCCAGATATCAGCTCACTGCAAACTCCGCCTCCCAGGTTCAAGCAATTCTCCTGCCTCAGCCTCCTGAGTAGCTGGGGATTACAGGCTCCTGCTACCAAGACTGGCTAATTTTCTTTCTTTCTTTCTTTTTTTTTTTTAAGACGCCCAGCCTTAGCTTTTTTTTTTTTTAAACAACGGTGGGCTTATGTCACAGAAAGTTATGTTGATGTACTATTTAAATGTTATTTTGGGGGCAGCCGGACGCGGTGGCTCAAGCCTATAATCCCAGCACTTTGGGAGGCCGAGGCGGGTGGATCACGAGGTCAAGAGATCGAGACCATCCTGGTCAACAAGGTGAAACCCCGTCTCTACTAAAAATACAAAAATTAGCTGTGCATGGTGGCGCAGCCTGTATAGTCCCAGCTACTTGGGAGGCTGAGGTAGGAGAATTGCTTGAATCCAGGAGGTGGAGATCGCGCCATTGCACTCCAGCCTGGGTGACAAGAGTGAAACTCCGTCTCAAAAAATAAATAAATAAAAATAAATGCTATTTTTGGAAATACTTATAGGTTCACTGCAAGTAGCAAAAATCGTAGAGAGTTCCAGTGTTCCCTTCATCCATTTTCCCCCAATGGTTACATCTTATATAAGTATAGTACAATGTCAAAACCAGGAAATTGACCAGGTGCAGTGGCTTACACCTGTAAACCCAGCACTTTGGGAAGCTGAGTCAGGTGGATCACTTGAGGTCAGGAGTTCAAAACCAGCCTGCCCAGCAGGGAAACCCAATCCTATATCTACTAAAAATACAAAAAGAAAAAAAAAAAAAAAAGCCAAATGTGGGGGTGCCTACTTGTTGTCCCAGCTACTTGGGAGGTAGAGGTTGCAGTGAGCTGAGATTGCACCACTGCACTGCAAACTGGGTGACAGAGTAAGGCTTCATCTAAAAAAAAAAAATTAGTAAAAAGATGTTGGTTGGTACAATGTGTTTATATAGTTTTATGCAATTTTCTCATATGTACAGACTCCTGTAACCATCACCATAATCAAAATACAGAATTATTCCATCACCACAAAGATCTTCCTCATGTTATCTCTTTATAATCACACGCATACACCCCTATCTCTCTAAGCCCTGGCAATTACTAATGTATTTTCTGTCTATAATTTTGTCATTTTGAGAATGTTATATAAATGGAATCATATAGTATGTGAGCTTTTGAGATTTACTTTTCTTAGTCACATAATTCCCTTTGAAATCCATCTAAATTGTGTGCATCAACATTCATCCCTTTTGTTGCCAAGTAGTATTTCATTCTGCAATGTACTTAAAAAATTTGTTACCAGGCGAGGTGACTCAGGCCTTAATTCCAGCACTTTGGGAGGCCAAGGCGAGTGGATCACCTGAGGTCAGGAGTTCAAGATCAGCTTGGTCAACATGGTAAAACACTGTCTCTACTCAATATACAAAAATTAAACAGGTGTCGGTCGCCTGTAATCTCAGCTACTCGGGAGACTGAAGCAGGGGAATCGCTTGAACCCAGAAGGGGGAGGTTGCAGTGAACCGAGATGGATTCATTGCCCTCCAGCCTGGGTAACAGAGTGAAACTCCGTCTGAAAAAATATAAATAAAGTATAATTTTGTTGCCGGGCATGGTGGCTCATGCTTGTAATCCAAGCACTTTGGGAGGCCGAGGTGGGTGGAACTCAAGATCGGGAGTTCAAGACCAGCCTGGCCAAGATAGTGAAACCTTGTTTCTACTAAAAATACAAAAATTAGCCAGGTGTGGTGGTGGGTGCCTGTAATCCCAGCTACTTGGAAAGCTGAGGCAGAGAATTGCTTGAACCCAGGAGGCGGAGGTTGCATTGAGCTGAGATCATGCCATTGCACTCCAGCCTGGGCAACAGAGTGACATGCTGTCTCAAAAAAAAAAATTGTTTTAGGCTGGGTGCCTGGCCAGCACTTTGGGAGGCCAGGACAGGCAGATCACCTGAGGTCAGAACTTGGAGAGCAGCCTGACCAACCTAGAGAAACCCTGTCTCTACTAAAAATACAAAATTAGCTGGATGTGGTGGCACATGCCTGTAATCCCAGCTACTCAGCAGGCTGAGGCAGGGGAATCATTTGAACCTGGGAGGTAGAGGTTGCAGTGAGCTGAGATCGTGCCATTGCACTCCATACTGGACAACAAGAGTGAAACTCTGTCTTGAAAAAAAAAATTGTAGTAATATAATGAAAATGCTACATTTTTGTTTTATATATCTATATTACTTAGGGGTTCCATCTACAGTGGTAGAATCTCTCAGTAGTTGTCTTTTTGAATACTGGCTTATTTTACTTAGCATGATGTCTTCTAGGTTCATCTATGTTATAGCATGTGTAGAATTTCTTTTTTCTTTTCTTTTTTTTTTTTTTTTTAAGACTGAGTTTCGCTGTTGTTACCCAGACTGGAGTGCAATGGCACGATCTCGGCTCACCGCAACCTCCGCCTTCTGGGTTCAAGCATATCTCCTGCCTTAGCCTCCCGAGTAGCTGGGACTACAGGCGCGTACCACCATGCCCAGCTAATTTTTGTATTTTTAGTAGAGACGGGGTTTCACCTCGTTGACCAGGATGGTCTCAATCTCTTGACCTCATGATCCACCCACCTCAGCCTCCCAAAGTGCTGGGATTATAGGCGTGAGCCACCGCACCTGGCCATTTTATTTATTATTATATTTTTAGATGGAGTCTCGCTCTGTCACTCAGGCTGGAGTGCAGTGGTGCAATCTCAGCTCACTGCAACCTCCACCTCCCGAATTTAAGCAATTCTCCTGCCTCAGCCTCCTGAGTAGCTGGGAATACAGGCACCAGCCACCATGCCCGGCTGATTTTTTTTGTATTTTTAGTAGAGATGGGTTTTCACCATGCTGGTCATGCTGGTCTCAAATTCCTGACCTGGTGATCCACCTGCCTCAACCCCCGCAAAGTGCTGGGATTACAGGCATGAGCCGCCACGCCCGGCCTATTTATTGATTTATTTTTTTGAGATGGAGTTTTGCTATTGTTGCCCTGCTAGAGTACAATGGTGTAATCGTGGCTCACTACAGCCTCTACCTCCTGGGTTCAAAGAATTCTCCTGACTCAGCCTCTGGAGTAGCTGGGATTACAGGCACCCACCACTATGCCTGGCTAATTTTTTTGTATTTTTAGTAGAGATGGGGTTTTACAGTGTTGGCCAGGCTGATCTCAAACCCCTCACCTCAGGTGATCCATCTGCCTCGGCCTTCCAAAGTGCTGGGATTACAGGCATGAGCCACTACACCTGGCCTTTTTTTTTTTTAACACGAAGGTTGCAGTGAGCTGAGATTGCACCACTGCACTCCAGACTGGGTGACAGAGTGAGAGTCTGTCTCAAACATACAAAAAAGTGTGTATGTGTGGCCGGGCGCCGTGACTCATGCCTATAACAGCACTTTGGGAGGCCGAGACAGGTGGATCATGAGGTCAAGAGATCGAGACCATCCTGGTCAACATGGTGAAACCCTGTCTTGACTAAAAATACAAAAATTAGCTGGGCATGGTGGCACATGCCTGTAGTCCCAGCTACTTGGGAGGCTGAGGCAGGAGAATTGCTTGAACCCAGGAGGTAGAGGTTGCAGTGAGCCAAGATCGTGCCATTGCACTCCAGCCTGGAGTAACAAAAGTGAAACTCCATCTCCAAGAAAAAAAAAAAATGGGCCGGGCACGGTGTCTCACGCCTATAATCCCAGCACTTTGGGAGGCTGAGGCGGGTGGATCACAAGGTCAAGAGATTGAGACCATCCTAGTCGACGAGGTGAAACCCCGTCTCTACTAAAAATACAAAAATTAGCTGGGCATGGTGGTGTGCGCCTGTAGTCCCAGCTACTCGGGAGGCTGAGGCAGAAGAACTGCTTGAACCCAGGAGGCAGAGGTTGCAGTGAGCCGAGATCATGCCATTGCACTCCAGTCTGGGTAACAACAGCGAAACTCCGTCTCAAAAAAAAAAGTGTGTATGTGTATGTGTATCCCCTATTGAAGGATATTTAAGTTGAAGACCCTTTATTTATTTATTTATTTATTTTTAAGATGGGGTTTCACCATGATGGCCAGGCTGGTCTTGGACTTTTGACCTCAGATGATCCACCCACCTCAGCCTCCCAAAGTGCTAGGATTATGGGTGTGAGCCACGGGGCCCGGCCGAGATTCCCTTTTTTGCACATTAAAAGAAGTAGAGGCCAGGCGTGGTGGCTCACACCTGTAATCCAAGCACTTTGGAGGCCAAGGTGGGTGGATCACCTGAGGTCGGGAGTTTAAGACCAGCCTGACCAACATGGTGAAACCCCATGTAAAAAAAAAAAAAAGAAGAAGAAGTAGAAGATCCAGGCACGGTGGCTCTTGCCTGGGAGGCCAAGGCATGCGGATCCCATGAAGTTACGAGTTCAAGACCAGCTTGGCCAACATGCTGAAACCCTGTTTCTAGTAAAAATACAAAAATTAGCTGGGCATTGTGGCTGGTGTCATGTCTCCATATGCAAGCCTGGAGCCTGAAAGTCTGAAGTCCCGCTTGCCTCCGCTGATGTCTCTCACCCTCAGTCTGTGTTCACCATTGTCCCTAATCACCCAGGGAAGCTTCCCTGGACAAGACCCTCACCCAACCCTGTCATCTTAACTGTTCTTATGATAATATAAATACCTCTCACCCAACCCTGCCATTGTAACTGAATTTACTCTGCAACATCCCCCACCCCCCAAAAAACTACCCAAACCTATAAAACAAACTCTTATCCCACTGCCCTTTGCTAATGCCGTTTTTGGCCTTAGCCCACCTGCACTCAGGTGAATAAATAGCCATGTTGCTGACACAAAACCTGTTTGGAAGGTCTCTTCATTCAAAGTGTGTGTTTTTTTCAACAGCTGGAGCCTATAATCTCAACTACTTGGGAGGCTGAAGCAGGAGAGTCGCTTGAACCCAGGAGGTGGAGGTTACAGTGAGCCAAGATTGTGCCACTGCACTCCAGCCTGGGCAACAGAGCAAGACTCTGCCCCAAAGAATAAAGAAATAGTAGAATAAATTTCTAGAGGTAATATTGCTGTGTCAAAGAACATGCAAACTGAGCCGGGTGTGGTGGCTCATGCCTGTAATCCCAGCACTTTGGGAGGCTGAGGGCAGATCACCTGAGGTCGGGAGTTCGAGATGAGGCTGACCAACATGGTGAAAACCCATCTTAAAAAATAAATAAATAGGCCGGGCTCGGTGGCTCACGCCTGTAATCCCAGCTCTTTGGGAGGCTGAGATGGGTGGATCACCTGAGATTGGGAGTTCGAGACCAGCCTGGCCAACATGGTGACACCCCATCTCTATAAAAAATTATAATAGGCCGGGCGCGGTGGCTCAAGCCTGTAATCCCAGCACTTTGGGAGGCCAAGGCTGGGCCTCGTGTGGATCACGAGGTCAACAGATCGAGACCATCCTGGTCAACATGGTGAAACCCCGTCTCTACTAAAAATTACAAAAAGTTAGCTGGGCACGGTGGCGCGTGCCTGTAATCCCAGCTACTCAGGAGGCTGAGGCAGGAGAATTGCCTGAACCCAGGGGGCGGAGGTTGCGGTGAGCCGAGATTGCGCCATTGCACTCCAGCCTGGGTAACAAGAGCGAAACTCCGTCTCAAAAAAAAAAAAAAAAAAAAAAAAAATTATAATAAATAAATAAATAAACATTTTTAAAAAAGAATATGCAAACAAATTTTTGATAGCTATTGACAGATTGTTTGCTTACAAAAAATTAGCTGGGCATGGTGGCGCGTGCCTGTAATCCCAGCTACTCAGGAGGCTGAGGCAGGAGAATTGCCTGAACCCAGGAGGTGGAGGTTGTGGTGAGCCGAGATGGCGCCATTGCACTCCAGCCTGGGTAACAAGAGCGAAACTCCGGCTCAAAAAAAAACAAAAAAAAAAGACAGATTGTTTGCTAAGGAAGTTGTACTAATTACATCTCCCACCAACAGTATTTCCCCACATCCTCAAAACATCCCTCATCATAAATGAAGTCAGGCATAATTTAAATAAAGAAAAACAAACCAGGATCTAGCTCTGTTGCCCAGGCTGGAGTGCAGTGGCATGATCATGGCTCACTGAAGCTTCGACCTCCTGGACTCAAGCAAACCTCCCACCTCAACCTCCTGAGTAGCTGGGATTACAGGTACATTCCACTACACCCAGATAGTTGTTTTGTTTTTTGTTTTTTTGTATTTTTTGTAGAGACAAGGTCTCACCCTGTTGCCCAGGCTGTTCTAAAAATCCTGGGCTCAAGGGATCCTCCCATTTCAGCCTCCCAAAGTGCTGGGATTATAGGCATGAGCCACCATACCAGGCCCCAGGCATAATTTTCTTTTTTTTCTTTCTTTCTTTTTCTTTTTCTTTTTTTTTTTTTTGAGATGGAATTTCACTTTTGTTGGCATAATCTAGGCTTACCGAAACCTCTCCCTCCTAGGTTCAAGCTATTCTTCTGCCTCAGCCTCCCAAGTAGCTGGGATTACAGGCCCATGCACCACCACGTATGGCTAATTTTGTATTTTTAGTAGAAGCAGGGTTTCTCCATGTCGTTCAGGCTGGTCTTGAACTCCTGACCTCAGGTGATCCACCCACCTCCACCTCCCAAAGTGATGGGATTACGGATATGAGCCACCTCACCCTGTCCCCAGGCATAATTTTCATAGGTTTATTGGCCACTTGTATTTCTTTCTTTTTTTTTTTTTTTTTGAGACTGAGTTTTGCTGTTGTTACCCAGGCTGGAGTGCAATCGCACGATCTCCGCTCACCTCAACCTCCGCCTTCTGGGTTCAAGCAATTCTCCTGCCTCACCCTCCCAAGTAGCTGGGATTACAGGCGTGCACCACCATGCCCAGCTAATTTTTGTATTTTTAGTAGAGATGGGGTTTCATCTCGTTGACCAGGATGGTCTTGATCTCTTGACCTCGTGATCCACCCGCCTCAGCCTCCCAAAGTGCTGGGATTATAGGCATGAGCCACTGCGCCCGGCCTTGTATTTCTTTTTCAGATACTTGTGTGCCTGAATCTGAACTTTGGTTTCTTCGTTTGTAAAAATGGGGATATAGACTCCTGGGAATCTTAAGCATGAGAATTAGAAGGTCAAGAAGAATTTCAAAGCTTGTGCAGTTCATGCCTCCTTTTCTCCTAGCCTTGTGAGTGATAGTCTCAAGCATTCCTTTTTGAAGGCTTCTAACCCTGGAGAGGGGATACTAGGAGCTTCAGCTCTGAGTGGTCTTTGGGCCTTTTTGGAAACATATTAGAAGCCCCCAACCAATGGTAGCAATGACAAACAGCATACCCATTTGCCTGTACTTGTAGGTGACAGCTTTTTAGGGGTGGACAGAGATTCTGCAAATTAAAAATGAGAAGTATTGCCTGTAATCCTGGCACTTTGGGAGGCCAAGGCGGGCGGATCACGAGGTCAGGAGTTCCAGATCAGCCTGGCTAGCATCCTGAAACCCCGTCTCTACTAAAAATATAAAAATTAGCTGGGCATGGTGGCGCACGCCTGTAGTCCCAGCTACTCGGGAGGCTGAGGCAGGAGAAATGCTTGAACCCAGGAGGTGGAGGTTGCGGTGAGCCAAGATCGTGCCATTGCACTCCAGCCTGGGTAACAAGAGTGAAACTTCGTCTCAAAACAAAACAAAAACAAACAAAAAAAAGAGGCAGGGTTGCCTACTGGGTGGAGGCCCCAGCACTGCTACTTATTTTCCTGATACATCTTGGGCAAGTGGCTTCCCCATCTCTGAGCCCAGTGTGCCCAGTGTCTGTATTTGTAAAATGGAAATAATAATGACATTTACCCAATGAGACTGTTGTAGGTAGGCATTGATGAGCAAATGTATGAAGAGCACTAGGTACCTAACCAGGTAGCTATTATTCTTCAACACATGGTTTTATAACCTCTCTGTAAGTAATTCACTTAACATTGCTGTCAGTCAGTAAATTCCCTCTGGCAGTCTAATTGCAATCCCTCCTATTGCCATTTCAGGTTATTCACTTGAGTTCTATAGTGAGGGGAGGTCATTTTTAAAGCCCCCGGTTGCTTTTTCTCTTTTCTCCCTGGTTCCAGGAATGGTCTGTCAAACTCTGTGGGAGGGCAGCACGAGGAAGGTGCTCTTGGGGGCACCTTCCACTCTTTCTTTGCTGTGAACCTACGGCTGGAGACTCAGATGCTGTCTGCTGATGGTGGGGGTTGGGGAGAGGGGCAGCAGGCAGGGGGTGGGGGTGGACGACTGGCTCACCTGGCCCAGCTTTGGTGTGTGGCTTTCCCTGTTTCCACTGGGGATTTTCACATGTCTCCAGCCAAAGCCCCAGGGCGACCATTGAGCCTTTCTAGAGAAGGAATGATTTGGCCAAGCTTGGAAGTGGACCCCTGTCTAGGGCCTAATAATCATCAGAAAGGCCTTCCTGGCTAGGCTCCCAGGATCCTTGGAGCCTCCTGAGGGGCTTTCACATTCAGGATCTTCAGGCCTAGTTTGATCCCTCACCCCACCCTGAGGCAGAGGATGGGGGGATGGTGGGGATGGCGGGGATGTGAGAGGGGAGGCGCTGGTCTAGGCTGGACTCCACAGGCGGCCAAACAATGCATAGCAATGGCTCCCTGGGACTGAGCGCTCACCACTCTCGGGGCCATGTCTTAAGCACTTTGTAATAATAATAGCTTGCATTTATTGAGTGTTTATTAGGTACCAAACTCCTCACAACTATTCTGGGAGGAAGATACTGTTACAGACAAGGGGAAAAAAAAGCTGAAGGTCCTTAATTGCTCAAAATGATAATTTAACAAAGTGCTGGTGCTGGAGCTCCAAAACCAGTGCCTCCCCACCTGCCCATTCTCTCTCTCCTGCTGGCATTTTGGCCCCCCACCCTGTTCTTCTGTATCTAGAGTTTTCTCCAGACCCCTCTCTCACCTCATCTCCACCCTCCCCCCACAGCACTGGGATTTTCAGTACCCACCACTATCAATCATTGTCCCTTCAATTATTCAAGACAACCCTGATTTCGTAAAGGCATTAGATCCCCAGGTCCTCCCAGTCCGGCCACCCTGCTATCCTTTTGGGTGCCACTGCTAGCCAACCCACCTAGAGATCAAAAGTTACTAGTGCTGAGAAGGGGCTCTGTCCATGCCTTCCTCATCCCAGGATCAGCTGCTGGCTCTGCCAGAATGGGGCTCTTCGAGAGAGTTGGGAAATGACCTAGGCTGAAGCTTCAGCCCTCTTTTGTCAATTTCTCCTGAGGATAACCAGGTGTGGTTGACCCACGCAACCCAACCGGTGGGGCTGAGGGTGGAACAAAAGCTATGGCTCTGTCACTGGCTAGCTGCATCACTTATCTTCTTTTGCTTCAGTTTCCTTATCCATACATTAAGACTGAACATGACACCTCTCTCAGGCTTTGGTGAGAATTAAATTAGATAATACACATCGATCATTAACACAATTCCTAAAACTAAATGTTGGGGAAGAGCAGAATGGAATGGTTTAGGTCATTAGTTTAGCACCATTGGTCCCGGTAAAGACAGGCTTACTCCCCAGTCCCCAGGGATAAAAGTTTCCCTTCTCCGCTAACTATTCCCTTGGGGGGGCCCTGAGTGGTAAGGGACTGGAACCACATGCAGGGAAACTAGAGTGGGGTGGCTATCTGATTCCATGATTCTTTTTTCTTTTTTTTTTTTGAGGAGTTTCACTCTTGTCACCCAGGCTGGAGTGCAGTGGTGAGATCTCACCTTACTGCAACCTCCGCCTCCTGGGTTCAAGCGATTCTCTTGCCTCAGCCTCCTGAGTAGCTGGGATTACAAGCGCCTGCCACCACACCTGGCTAATTTTTTTTTTTTTTTTGAGACAGAGTCTCGCTCTGTCGCCAAGGCTGGAGTGCAGTGGCACAATCTTGGCTCACTAAAATCTTTGCCTCCCAGGTTCAAGCAATTCTTCTCCCTCAGCCTCTTGAGTAGCTGGGATTATAGGTGCCCACCACCATGCCCAGCTAATTTTTGTATTTTTAGTAGAGATGAGGTTTCACCAGGTTAGCCAGGCTGGTCTCGAACTCCTGATCTCAAGAGATCCACCTGCCTCAGCCTCCCAGAGTGCTAGGATTAAAGGAATGAGCCACCGTGCCTGGTCTCCTGGCTAATTTTTGTATTTTGAGTAGAGACAGGTTTTTGCCGTGTTGGCTAGGCTGGTTTCAAACTCCTAGCCTCAGGTGATCATCCAGACTCAACCTCCCAAAGTGCTTGGAGCATGAGCTACCTCACCCGGCCCCATGATTATTTTCTAGTTTTATCACCCAGAGCTCCTTGGAATAGCTGCAAACCCAGGGTGACTTCTTTTCCTCCTGCCTACCCCTCTCAACCTCCCATCAACTTTATCTCCTAACTTGACTCCTAAAATCTAACTCTAAATAGGCCCATCTGTATTTTGGCAATACAGTCAAAAGTCTGTTCCCTTTGACTCAGCAAGTCCACATCTAGAAATGTAGCCTGAAATAACTAAAGTGCCTAGCAAGGATTTTGTTATAAGAATGGTCCTATCAATGTTTCTTATAAACAGAAACAACCTCCGTGTCTAATGATAGGAGACTGGAGATACATATCTCCAACACAGCAGTCTACAGCCATTACAAATTGTGCAGCAGAAAAAGGTTTCAATGACAGGAGCAAATGTTCCGAACATACTTTATTTAACTTGTCATATTTTTTAGGAAAATGATACAAGCTTATATAAATAAATATATAAGCTTGTATCATTTTTATTTATTTTTTATTTTTATTTTTTAGGAAAATGATACAAGCTTATATAAATAAATATATAAGCTTGTATCATTTTTATTTATTTTTTATTTTTATTTTTTTGAGATGGAGTTTAGCTCTTGTTACCCAGGCTGGAGTGCAATGGCGCAACCTTGGCTCACTGCAACCTCCGCCTCCTGGGTTCAGGCAATTCTCCTGCCTCAGCCTCCTGAGTAGCTGGGATTACAGGCACGCACCACCGTGCCCAGCTAATTTTTTGTATTTTTAGTAGAGATGGGGTTTCACCATGTTGACCAGGATGGTCCTGATCTCTTGACCTCGTGATCCACCCGCCTCGGCCTCCCAAAGTGCTGGGATTACAGGTGTGAGCCACCGCGCCCGGCCTACAAGCTTATATATTTCTTCTTGTTGTTGATGTGTCTAATTTATTTGCAAATGAGCATGTATTAATCCTGTAATGAAGAAGAAAAGCCCATATTTGGCAAATATTGGGTACAGATAGGGGTTGAAGGCCTTTGACTGGCTTTGTATTTAGCTCCTGGAGGGATTCTTGTCTCTTGGTAGACCAACGAACTCCAGAGTAAGAAGCCCCAGCACATCTCAAAGTTAGGGTCAAAAGAACACTAAGGGCTGGGCGCGATGGCTCACGCCTGTAATCCCAGCATATTGGGAGGCCGAGGCAGGTGGATCACGAGGTCAAGAAATCGAGACCATCCTGGTCAACATGGTGAAACCCCGTCTCACTAAAAATACAAAAAATTAGCTGGGCACGGTGGCGCGTGCCTGTAATCCCAGCTACTCAGGAGGCTGAGGCAGGAGAATTGCCTGAACCCAGGAGGCAGAGGTTGCACTGAGCCGAGATCATGCCATTGCACTCCAGCCTGGGTAAACAAGAGCGAAACTCCGTCTCAAAGAAAAAAAAAGAGATGGAGACCATCCTGGTCAACATGGTGAAACCCCGTCTCTACTAAAAATACAAAAAATTAGCTGGGCATGGTGGCGCGCGCTACTCGGGAGGCTGAGGCAGGAGAACTGCTTGAACCCAGGAGGCGGAGATTGTGATCACGCCATTGCACTCAAGCCTGGGTAGGAAGAGTGAAACTCCATCTCAAAAAAAAACAAAAACAAAAATCAAATACCAAAAAACAAAGAACACTAAGAAAGAGACATGGGCACTTCTGTGGTCCCTTTACGACACACTTTGGCATCCCCAATTATGAGTTTGATGATCTGGAGAGTTGGGGACATGATTCTGGCAGTGCCAAGGGTCCTGGGAGTCCCTTTCTCTTTTTTTGTTATGTAGAATTAATGCTTTCTTTTTTTTTTTTTTTTTTTTTTTTTAATTTTTTGAGACTGAGTCTCACTCTATTTGACCATGCTGGAGTGCAGTGGTGCAATCTCAGCTGACTGCAAACCCACCTCTCTGCTTCCAGCAATTCTCATGCCTCACCCTCCCAAGTAGCTGAGATTGCAGGCATTTACCTCACCCAGCTAATTTTTTTTAGATGGAGTTTCACTCTTGTTGCCCAGGCTGGCGTGCAATGGCACAATCTCAGCTCACTGCAACCTCTGCCTTCCAAGTTCAAGCGATTCTCCTGCCTCAGCCTCCCAAGTAACTAGGACTACAGGTGTATGCCACCACGCCCAGCTAATTTTTTGTACTTTTTAAATAGAGATGGGGTTTCACCATGGTGACCAGGCTAGTCTCAAACTCCTGACCTCAGGTGATCCACCCACCTTGGCCTCCCAAAGTCCTGGGATTAGAGGTGTGAGCCACTGCGCCTAGCCTAATTTTTGTATTTTTAGTAGCGATGGGGTTTCACCATGTTGGCCAGGCTGGTCATGAACTCCCAACCTCAAGTGATCTGCCTGCCTCAGCCTCCTAAAGTGCTGGGATTACAGGTGGGAGCCACCATGCCTAGCTAGATTTTTTTTATTCTTATGCAAATGCACTTCCAAGACAAGTCCTCCAGGGACATTTTTCCACCAGATGGCCCCCGTTGGTATTCTCTGGCACCCCAGGGGCCTGAGCTACCTCCTTTGGAGATGCCAGCTCCTCCTCCGGTTTTCCTTTCTCCTACTGTCCTCCCAGCCATTTCCCCTGTGCTCCCTCCTCCCTTGTCTTCTGTTCAAGTGATGGACTCTGGCTATCTATGAGAGGGGAAAGGTGCTCATTTAGGTTCAAGGGTTCTATGAATAGACGTTTAATAGGGGTAGTTCACATTTGTTGGGGAGATTGCAGACGGTTTAGAAGATGAGCTTTGCAGGCCGGGCGCGGTGGCTCACGCCTGTAATCCCAGCACTTTGGGAGGCTGAGATGGGTGGATCACGAGGTCAAGAGATCGAGACCATCCTGGTCAACATGCTGAAACCCCGTCTCTACCAAAATACAAAAAATTAGCTGGGCATGGTGGCGCGTGCCTGTAATCCCAGCTACTCAGGAGGCTGAGGCAGGAGAATTGCCTGAACCCAGGAAGCAGAAGTTGCGGTGAGCTGAGATTGCGCCATTGCACTCCAGCCTGGGTAACAAGAGCGAAACTCTGTCTCAAAAAAAAAAAAAAAAGAAGATGAGCTTTGCATCTTCAATAGCATCTTGGGTAAATAGCATTAGGTAGATGTTTATTGATCACTCCCTACGGGTCATGACACATAAGCATTCTTGCAGCATCATCTGATGCCAGTCCAGGCTTCCAACCACTGCACTACATTGCCTGCTCCTAGTTCACTTAACCTTGTTACAGCATGTCTCATGCCTTTAACTCATGGTTTACTTGTCTCCCCACATTAGACTGTGAGTCCCAAGAGAGAAAAGATGGCAGGCTGGGCGAGGTGGCTCACACCTGTAATCACAGCACTTTGGGAGGCCAAGGTGGGCAGATCACCTGAGGTCAGGAGCTGGAGACCAGTCTGAAGCCTTGTCTCCACTAAAAATGCCAAAATTAGCCAGGCACGGTGGCTCACGCAGTAATCCCAGCACTTTGGGAAGCCAAGGCAGGTGGATCACGATGTCAGGAGATTGAGATCCTCCTGTCTAACATGGCAAAACTCCATCTCTACTAAAAATACAAAAATGCAAAAGAAAAAAAAAAAATGAGTAGCTGTGCCTGTAATCTCAGCTACTTGGGAGGCTGAGGCAGGAGAATTGCCTGAATCTGGGAGGCAGAGGTTGCAATGAGCCGAGATCACACGACTGCACACCAGCCTGGGTGACAGAGTAAGACTGCATCACACACACACACACACACACACACACACGAGAGAGAGAGAGAGAAAGAGAATGGCTTTACTCTCTCTGCCCCATATTTCTGGCATTTCTTAGCCCAAGGTCTGGCACACATGTTGCTAAGCGCTGGGATTGAGATGGTTGGAAAGTGGTTTTCTATTCATTTTTTTTTTTTTTTTTTTTTTTTTGAGACGGAGTTTTGCTCTTGTTACCCAGGCTGGAGTGCAATGGTGCAATCTTGGTTCACCGCAACCTCTGCCTCCTGGGTTCAGGCAATTCTCCTGCCTCAGCCTCCTGAGTAGCTGGGATTACAGGCATGCGCCACCATGCCCAGCTAATTTTTTTGTATTTTTAATAGAGACGGGGTTTCACCATGTTGACCAGGATGGTCTCGATCTCTTGACCTTGTGATCCACCCGCCTTGGCCTCCCAAAGTGCTGGAATTACAGGCTTGAGCCACCGTGCCCGGCCCAGGGGGTTTTCTATTCTATGTCCCTCACCTCTCTGAGGTTGGCCCAGGTGGGCGGAGGCTTTGGATGACCTGAGTGGGAGGTTGAAGGTCTTTGGGCATAGGCATGTGCGTATCAGGTTACATACAGGGTCTGCTGAAATCTACATTTAGTCCCCACAGAGGCTGCCACCTCAGATCCTCCAGCAGCCTGCATTGCCCCTATTTGACTGGCCTCCTCGCATATACCTGCCTTTGGTTTTCAGGGTACCCGATGCCAGAGGGCAGGTGATTAAGGGGTACCCCTTCCCACAGCTGAAAATACTGCCCAAATGAGTGTGCACAGTGCTTGCCTCCAAGAACCTATAAACCAGTTCTTTTTTTTTGGCAGATTCTCACTCTGTCTCTGAGGCTGGAGTGCATTGGTATAAACTTGATTCACTACAACCTCTGCCTCCCGGGTTCAAGTGATTCTCATGCCTCATCTTCCCGAGTAGCTGGGATTACAAGTGTGAGCCACCATACTTGGCAAATTTTTGTATTTCTAGTAGAGATGGGGTTTTGCCTTGTTGGCCAGGTTGATCCTGAACTCCTGACCTCGTGATCCACCCTCTTTGGCTCCCAAAGTACTGGGATTACAGGTGTGAGCTACCTCAGTTCTATCTGGATACCTGACCTGGTTCCTCTCGAGGTGTCCTCCTCAAGGCTTGGATATCTTAGGGAGGTGGCGGGGAGTTCTCTTTTTTATTTTTACTTAAAAATAAACAATGATGGCCAGGTGCGGTGGCTCACGCCTATAATCCCAGCACTTTGGGAGGCTGAGGTGGGTGGATCACGAGGTCAAGAGATCAAGACCATCCTGGTCAACGAGGTGAAACCCCGTCTCTACTAAAAATACAAAAATTAGCCGGGCATGGTGGCGTGTGCCTGTAGTCCCAGCTACTCAGGAGGCTGAGGCAGGAGAATTGCTTGAACCCAGAAGGCGGAGGTTGCGGTGAGCCGAGATCGTGCCATTGCACTCCAGTCTGGGTAACAAGAGCGAAACTCTGTCTCAAAAATAAATAAATAAATAAATATACAAACAAACAATGAGTCTCAGTCTATTACCCAGCTGGAGTGCAATGGTTCAATCATATGTCACTGCAGCCTCAACCTCCCTGGGCTCAAGCATAGCTGAAGTACAAGTAGCTGAAACTACAGGCACATACCACTACTGTTTTTGTAGCGGCAGAATCTCACTATGTTGCCCATACTGGTCTCAAACTTCTGGGCTCAAGTGATTCTCCCACCTTAGCTCAAAGTGCTGAGATTACAGGAGTGAGCCACCACATCTTGCTGGGAGCTCCCTTCTTTTTCTCCTTCCTCATCCCCTTCCTGTCCAATATCCCAGCTCACTCACCTCCCCAGCCATCTATCACCAACGCACCCTACCCAGAAGTAGGACTGTGTTGTCCTTAAGAGTAAGCATAGGGTGCTCAAGAATATTTATAATCATGACATATTGTCCCTTAGTCTTTCCATTTTGTTACTGGTAAAAGAAGCAAAGATGTTCTGGGTGTCTTAAAACTTTGGGAGCGGCTGGGCCCAGTGGTTCACACCTATAATCCCAGCACTTTGGGAGGCCAAGGTGGGAGGACCGCTTGAGTCCAGGAGTTAAAGACCAGCCAGACAACTTACAGAGACCCCATCTCTACAAAATTTTTTTTTTTTTTTTTTGAGACAGAATTTTGCTCTTGTTACCCTGGCTGGAATGCAATGGCACCATCTCGGCTCACCGCAACCTCCGCCTCCTGGGTTCAGGCAATTCTCCTGCCTCAGCCTCCTGAGTAGCTGGGATTACAGGCATGTGCCACCATGCCCAGCCAATTTTTTGTATTTTTAGTAGAGATGGGGTTTCACCGTGTTGACCAGGATGGTCTCGATCTCTTGACCTTGTGATCCACCCACCTCGGCCTCCCAAAGTGCTGGGATTACAGGCTTGAGCCACCGCTCCCGGCCCCAAAAAATAAAATTAGCCTGTCTTGGTAGTATGCAACTGTAGTCCCAGCTACTCCAGAGGCTGAGGTGGGAGAATAGGTAGTTGAGGCTCAAGTGGGCCAAGATCATGCCACTGCACTCCAGACTGGGCAACAAAATGAGACCCTGCTTCAAATATAAATAAATAAATAAATAAAATGCTGATGCTCACAGGGAGGGGAACATCACACACTGGGGTCTGTTGGGGGGTGGGAGGCTAGGGGAGGAATAGCAGGGGGTGGGGAGGTTGGGGAGGCATAACATTAGGAGAAATACCTAATGTAGGTGACAGGTGGATGGAGGCAGCAAAACCACCATGGCATGTGTATACCTATGTAACAATCCTGCAAGATTTAAAGTAAAATAAAAAAATAAAAATAAAAAATGCTGATGCTCCTCAAGCATCTGCTTTGTAATGAAAAAGATGATTTCCTTTAGTCCTTCCAAAATTCCTCCTCGGTGGTTAGTATTATTTCCATTGCGTTGTAAGGGAAAACTGGGGTATGAGATTGTTTTCTCAAGGTCACTGCCAGGAGTTGGTCATGGATCCTCTTCCACTCATCTTCTTGCTGGTCTGAGAGAAGGTAGGGGTCAGGGAAGGGCTCTGAGATGATCTGGGGACAGGACAGACATCCCGACGCCATGCCGGTCTAGCTGGGGGCTAGGATGGCAGCGTTCTCTAGGGTGAAGCCCAGGTTTCTGACTCGGGCGCCTGGGAGAAGCGGGCAAAAGCGCGGAGATGTGATCTTCAGGCGCTAGCCAGTGGCCCCAGCTCCGAGGCAGAACCTGTCGCCGGAGAAGCCTGGGAGCGGCAGCGACCAGCCGCCACCGGCCTCCTGGATTCGGCCCGGCGCGAGCCCAGCCGGGTAGAGCGACTGCTGAGAGCAGCGCCCTCCAGCGGAGGCCGGGTCTTGGCCCCGGGCAGGATGAGGTCACCACCCGGAGGCATGCCGGGAAGGGAGCAGCGCGGCCGTCTCCACCCGCGAGGGGAGGTCTGGGCGCAGTTGCAGCCTGGCCCTTATGGTCTCTGTCCAAACTGCAAGCTAGCGCACGCGCCAGTGTAGGGCCTCCCGACACGTCACCGAAAGCCCTGCGGTACCTTCCCCTGCCTCCTGAGGCCATGGTGGTCTCAGACCCCTCAGATTCCACACTGGATCCCTTTCTCCTGTCCTCTCCCTCCTCTGGCTTCTCTTACCACGTTTTTGGCCCTTCGCCACCCTAGTGCTCCTCCCCTCATGCTTCCCATCTCCGGGCCAGCATTTCACCAGGTCCCCTCCACATCCCACCCGTTTCTCTCTGTCCCAACTTCCTGTTTCTTCATGCCAACATCCACTCCAGGCTGGAAGGCCACACTAAGCACCACAGTCTGCCTCTTCAACCCATTTTCTGCCCTGCAGCTGGAGGAAGGATATTTGTTTTTTGTTCGTTTTTTTGGTGGTTTTTTTTTTTTTTTTTTTGAGACTGAGTCTCTCTCTGTCGACCAGGCTGGAGTACAGTGGCGCCATCTCGGCTCACCGCAACATCCGCCTCCTGGGTTCAAGAGATTCTGAGGAAGGATATTTGTAAAGATAATGTCGGTCCTAGGTTTTATGATCTCCAGTGGCTTTCCTTTCATATAAAGATCAAACTTACAGGTTGTGATGAGTCGAGATCGCGCCATTGCACTCCAGCCTGGGCAACAAGAGGGAAACTCCGTCTCATAAAAATAATAATAAATAAATAAAATCAAACTTCGCCTGACCCACCAGCCTTTGAGGCCTGGACCCTGCACCCTCCAGCCCATCTTTCACAAAGCCTTCCTCTGGGTCGATCCACAGTCACCTGCGTCAACATCACTGGTGGAGCTTGTTTAATACACAGATTCTGGGTCACTGCGCCAGACCCATCAAATCAGAATCCCTAGGACTGGGATTTTCTGCACATTTTCACAACTGTTCCTTAGTTGAGACCCGTTTCTTGCAACTCCTCAAAAATAACAGGGTTACTGTAATCCCAGCACTTTGGGAGGCAGAGCCGGGTGGATGACTTGAAGTCAGGAGTTTGAGACCAGCCTGGCCAACATGGCAAAACCCCATCTCTACTAAAAATGCAAAAATTAGCCGGATATGGTGGCAGACACCTGTAATTCCAGCTACTCAGGAGGCGGAGGCAGGAGAATCTCTTGAATCCGGGAGGCGGAGGTTGCAGGGAGCTGAGATCATGTCACTGCACTCCATCCTGGGGTGACAGAGTGAGACTCCATCTCAAAAAAAACAAAAACGAATATCCAAAAACAGGATTCTCTTTCCTCCTAGCCTGTACACAGCAGAGGAGGTGTAGTTTCTCCTTACCTCGACATTACAACTCTCTGCTTCCTTCTTCACACTGACGTTACACTGCTCTCCTGAAGCCCCGGGCTTACTCCTAAAACAGTGCTTATGTGGAGTTTTGCCTGTCTGCTTCTTTGTTCCCCAGTCAGAACGGAAGCTCCTATGGCAAGGGTTGTGTCTGTCTTATTCACAGAGCAATGTGCCTGGCACAGAAAAGGGGATCAATAGGGCCGGGAGTGGTGGCTCATGCCTGTAATCCCAGCACTTTGGGAGGCGGAGGTGGGTGGATCACGAGGTCAAGAGATTGAGACCATCCTGGTCAACATGGTGAAACCCCGTCTCTACTAAAAAAAAAAAAATACAGAAAATCAGCTGGGCATGGTGGCGCGTGTCTGTAATCCCAGCTACTCAGGAGGCTGAGGCAGGAGAATTGCCTGAACCCAGGAGGCGGAGGTTGCAGTGAGCCGAGATCGCGCCATTGCACTCCAGCCTGGGTAACAAGTGCGAAACTCCGTCTCAAAAAAAAAAAGGGGGGGGGATCAATAAATGTTTGTTAAGTATTGAATTAATGAATACCTGGGCATATTCCAAGCTTGAGACAATTCTAGGACCTGGCGTATGGTAAGAGAGAAGAAGGGACTAGAATAAGCCAGCCCTGGGGATGGAGGAGAGGGAGTGACTGGGGAGTATCAGGCTTTCCCGTCTCCCTCCAGCTGTCACCCACAGGGGTCTGGTTTAAGGACATACCTCCTCCCAAGGATGCTGAGGAGAACCTGTGTGATGTGTCAGCTTTCTTCTCTGTGGTCTTTGTGGACCTCTGTGGTCTCTACCCCTCTACTGGCAGGTTGAATCCTACTTGGACCATCCAGGGAAGCTGGCAGATGGCATCTTTTTACTCCAGCGGTACCTTGTCTCTCCGATTTTTGGCCCACCAGAGAAATCCTACACCTAGTCTAGATAAATAAGCCATTACAACCTCAAGAAAGCCAGGCTCAGACAGCAGGGCTAGTCCCTGCCCAGCCCATAGGGAAACCAGTCAGTGCTCCCTAGAGCCCTGTGTGCTGCGCTTCTCTGGATACAGAGTCAAGGAACTCTGTCCCTGACCTCAAGGACATCTCTCACCATTTAGTTGGAAGTTGTGGGAAGGATTTAAATTGGACCTTAATTAGAATAACCATGGTCATCACAGCTGTGGTTCTTTCTCCTTTTTTTTTTCCCCTGAGACAGAGTTTCACTCTTGTTGCCCAGGCTGGAGTGCAATGGCATGATCTTGGCTCACTGCAACCTTCACCTCCTGGTTTCAAGCGATTTTCCTGCCTCAGCCTCCCAAGTAGCTGGGATTACAAGCACATGCCATCATACCCAGCTAGTTTTTTTGTATTTTTAGTAGAGATGGGATTTCACCATGTTGATCAGGCTGGTATCGAACTCCAAACCTCAGGTGATCTGCCCACCTTGGCCTCCTAAAGTGTTGGGATTACAGGTGTGAGCCACAGCGCCCAGCTGCAGCTGTAGTTCTTACTGGATACTTACCATGTGCCAAACACTGTTCTACGCACTTGACACATCATCTCATTCACACTCCAAACAATCCCTCTGCAGGTTAGGAAACGGAAGCCCAGAGAGGTTAAGCCAGCCCATATATTTGAAGGGAAGGGTGTAAAGCAGAGTGGTTGAGAGCAGGGGGCCTGGGTGAGTTGGGAGGGATATACACTTGGTGCAGCTGACAGAGCCTTGGCTTTTTGGTTGGAAGGTAAAGGTGCATGCTGGACGGAGTTAGCAGTGATGGTAAGGCTCCCTGCCTGTCAGGCTGGGGTGTTTGTGCTTGCTCCTCCAGGCTTCACACCACCTGCTTCCTCTGTGTTTCTATCTTAGGTGGCCAGTGCTGTGGCTTAATGAACTGGAGCTGGAAGTCTTGGCTCTGGAACTTTAGGCAGGCCCCTGCCCTCTCTTGGCCTCAGTGTCCTCTCTCTGAAAGGAGCGTTGCTCAGGCACTTCCAACCCAGGCCATGGGTCTCTCTATTCATAGCTCCAGAGCATGATTAAGCTCAGATGCAGAAGCAGCTTTAATTAACATCAGCCTTTTCCCGAAATAGCCCCTCCCCTGGCTCACAGGTGCCCTAGAACACAGGACAGGCACAGAAGAGGGAGGTAAGAGAGAGCAGAGGTCCTTCTGTGTGTACATCCCTGAGTAGATGAATTTCTGCCTTCCTCCTGCAGTCTTGGTTGGCTCCCCTAGTGGGTCTCCAGGCTAAAGAGACAGTATCTATTCCTCCTTTTCCTTTTTCTAGTCTGTATTTATTCATTTATCCCTCAAAGGGGAGGGCCTTCTCTTTGCCAGGCATTGTTCTAGGCCCTGGGATACAGCCATGAACCAGATGGACAGCTGTCTCTGTCCTCATCCAACTGGCCACCAGGTGTCACCAGTGCCAGTCACATGGCCTCTTGCAGGCCTGAGAAAAGATGGGCTGGGATGGGGAAGTGTGGATGAGTGAACCTGGCCAGCTCTGCTCAGCCAGCCTGATTTAAAAGCAAGTTCCAGTTGGGCATGGTGGCTCATGCCTGTATTCCCAGCACTCTGGCAGGCCAAGGCAGGTGGATCACTTGAGGTCAGGAGTTTGACACCAGCCTGGTCAACATGGTGAAACACTGTCTCTATTAAAAATACAAAATTAGCCAGGCATGGGGGCATGTGCCTGTAGTCCCAGCTACTGGGGAGGCTGAGGCACAAGAATTGCTTGAACCTGGTAGGTGGAGGTTGCAGTGAGCCGAGATCTGGCCACTGCCCTCCGCCTGGATGACAGAGTGAGACTCTGTCTCAAAAAACTGAAAAAAACAAAAACAAACAAAAAAAGCAAGTTTCTCAAGTGGAAAAAAAATATCTACCTTTACAATTCTCCCTCACCATAAAGATACTGTCACGGCTTCCTCAACAGCGCAGCTGGCCTGGGATCTTGGGAATTCACAACCTCTGTCCAGTCTGAAATTCTTTCTGCAGCCTGTTCCTCACAGACAGCCCACCAGCCTTCTTGTAAACCCCTTTGGTGACCACAGCTCACTACTTCAAAATGCAGTCTATGTTATTAGAAGGTTCATCCTGATTTAGAACCAAAATCTGACATTCACTTTGACTTGTCCTACTTCTGCCATCTGTGTTTACAAAGAGGAAGACTCTCCTGCCAAACATGGCTCTGCAGACACTTGAAGAGATTGTTCTGGTGCCCTGAGTTCGTTCATTTATTTGTTTGTTCACTCATTCATGACTCTATACAGAGCATTTGCTGTGTGCTAGGCCTTGAGGCCATAGCAGAGAATAAGCAAGGTTGAGGTGTGTCCTCTTGTGGTTTATAGTCTGTGCAAGAAGATAACAACCAAACCAACCGTAATAATAACGCATGGACACGGCCAAATAGGAAAGATGTGGGCAGACTTGGAACAGGAGGCAAGGCCCTCACCGACGTTGGGATTGGGGAGTCTTCCTGGGGCCATCTCCCTGTGGTTAGGCAAAAGGTGAGCAACTTCCATGCAGTTCAAAGTTTCAAAGAAAAACAGGGAGGGTTTTGCTGATGCTCTGAGCTTAGTCTGCTCACCGGAAAATACAGCATCATGGGGAGGGATGTGGTGTTTGGAGGATGGAAGCGGGGATGGGAAGAGCCACCTAAGCAGTGAGAGAGAGTAGAGTGTCTGGGATGTCTGGGAGGTAGACAAGGCCCAGTCTTGTGGGAGCAACAAGGGAGGAAGGAACGATGGGGCAACAGGACCAAGATGAAGGAAGAGGCACCTTTGGGCCCCTGAATGCCATCTGAATGACAGTGTTCAAGGTCCAGATCTACCCTGATGTGGGTCACCTCTCTTGCAGGCACTGCATTTCCACTAACATGGCCCAAGAAAATATCAGCCTTTTTTTCCTTTTTTGGAGACAGAGTCTCTCTCTGTTGCCCAGGCTGGATTGTAGTGGTGCAATTTTGGCTCATTGCAACATCTGCCTCCCAGGTTCAAGCGATTCTCCTGTCTCAGCCTCCCAAGTAGCTGGGATTACAGGTGTGTGCCACCATGCCCGGCTAATTTTTGTATTTTTAGTAGAGACGGAGTTTCACTGTGTTGGCTAGACGGGTCTTGAACTCCTGACCTCAAGAGATCCACCCACCTCAGCCTCCCAAAGTGCTCAGATTATAGACGTGAGCTACCGTGTCTGGCCAGCATCAGCCTTTTGATCATGACTCGCAGTGTACCTGCGGCTCTTCAAAGCCCTCAAGAATTCTTCACTCAAACTGCTGAGAGGCCAAGATACCCCCATCTGGGGATCACACAGCTATGTTAATGAACCTAAGACTGAGCTTTATTTCCATTTTTCTCTTACTCATTTTCTTTTTCCTGTTTTAATTATACAAGCAATACACATTCATTTTAATAAAAAATTTTAAATACAATGTTTATTATCTTATAGTTTCTGGAATTTGGGAGTGACTTACCTGGGTAGTTCTGGCTCCAGATTTCTCATGAGATTGCAACCAGGGTGTCAGCCAGGGATGCAATCATCTGGAGGCTTGACTAGGGGTGGGAGGCTAACTGCCAGGTTTGCTGGTTCATGACCTGGCAAAATATTGCTGATTGTTGGTAGAGGCCTTGTAGCTCCACCACTTGGACCTCTTCATGGCGCTGCTTGAGTGTCTTTATGGCATGGCAGACGACTGTCACCAGAGCAAGTGATCCAAGAAAGAGAACAAGGAGGAAGCCCAATTCCCTTTCTTTTTTTTAGATGGAGTCTCACTCTGTCACCCAGGCTGGAGTGCAGTGGCGTGATCTCGACTCACTGCAACCTCTGCCTCCCTGTTTCAATGATTCTCCTGCCTCAGCCTCCTAAGTAGCTGGGACTACAGGCACTCACCACCACACCAGGTTAACTTTTTAAAAAAATATTTTTAGTAGAGATGGGGTTTCACCGTGTTAGCCATAATGGTCTTGATTTCCTGACCTTGTGATCCGCCCGCCTTGGCTTCCCAAAGTGCTGGGATTATAGGCGTGAGCCACTGCACCTGGCATAGACATCTTTTTTTTTGAGATGGAATTTCAATGTTGTTACCCAGACTGGAGTGCAATGGCATGATCTCCGCTCACTGCAACCTCCGCCTTCTGGGTTCAAGCAATTTTCCTGCCCCAGCTTCCCAAGTAGCTGGGACTACAGGTGCGCACAACCATGCCCAGCTAATTTTTGTATTTTTAGTAGAGACGGTGTTTCACCTCATTGACCAGGATGGTCTCGATCTCTTGACTCCGTGATCCACCTGCCTTGGCCTCCCAAAGTGCTGGGATTACAGGCGTGAGCCACCGTGCCTGGCCTTTTTTTTTTTTTTTAGATGGAATCTTGCTCTGTCGCCCAGGCTGCAATGCAGTGGCATCATCTCTGCTCACAGTAACCTCTGCCTCCTGGGTTCAAATGATTCTCCTGCCTCAGGCTCCCAAATAGCTGGGATTACAGGCACACGCCACCATGCCAGGCTAATTTTTTGTATTTTTAGTAGAAACAGGGTTTCACCATGTTGGTCGGGCTGGTCTTGAATGTCTGACCTTGTGATCCGCCCACCTTGGTCTCCCAAAGTGCTGGGACAACAGGCATGAGCCACCGTGTCCGGCCCAGGCATCCCATTTTTATCTTTTTCTTCTTTCTTCAGAAGCCACTTATACAGAGCCTCCTTCTCACAATTCTCATCACACACACACTCTACAAAGCTTGTGCAGGGCTGATTGGCTCTGCACACCTCCTCTACCTTACATGGGTCCTGATAGTTCTGGACAAGCCAATCTTCTGTAACCATGCTAGAGGTGGATAATTGTTTCTTGGCCTCCAAGTGGTCATTCAGGCACTTCAGATTGCCCAGGTTTTCAATCTCCACACCTTTGGGCTGGTTTCCCAGACAGTTGGTATAGGAGTCAGTCTCGACAAGCCAATCATTCACATTATAGGACTGGAACAAGAGTTTTAAACTCCTTACTGCTTTCACAACTGCCATTCTCAGGCTTCCCCAACTTATGGGATTCTTGGGGAGTCACCACCCAATCTGGTAGGTCCATCTCATCTTGACCAGGAAGCTCTAGATCTTCAACCTTTTCCATTTCAATGGAAAAAGAACTAGTAGTGGAATGGCTGTCACACTTTTTTTTTTTTTTGAGATAGATTTTCTCTCTTTTGCCCATGCTGGAGTGCAGTGGTGTGATCTTAGCTCACTCCAACCTCTGTCTCCTGGGTTCAAGCAATTCTTTTGCCTCAGCCTCCCGAGTAGCTGGGATTACAGGCGTGCGCCACCACGCCCAGCTAATTTTTGTATTTTTAGTAGAGACGGGAGTTTCACCATGTTGACCAGGATGATCTCTATCTCTACACCTCAAGATCCGCCCACCTCGGCCTCCCAAAGTGCTGGGATTACAGGCGAGAGCCACTGCGCCCAGCCTCAATGGTTTTGAGAGACCCAAATGTGGTGATGGTCTGGCACGGAGCAGTTGCGCCAGCTTCAAAGAGCAGGACAGTTGCATCTTCAGGCTTAAGGGTCAAACTGCCCAGTCTCTCCAGGCACACAGAGACTCAACTGGCTAGATCTGTGTTTTGGGTACACTCCAGTTGATGAGTAAGACAATTGAACTGGCCCAATAACCAGTAGAACTGCTAAGCCTGCTGAGAAGTGTCTCCTCTTTAAGCTGATAGATAAAGTCTACTTGTTCATATAGCCACACCTCACAGCTTCTAAGACATTTCAGGTGACAGCTTATGCTACTGTGAATCTGAGCTTTGACCTCTTGCAGGTTATCTTCAATTTTCTGTTCAGCCTGGAGAACTCCACCAATAACAAGCTCCAAGTCCCTCCATGCATCACTACACCTCAAGAGAGGTTCTCTATTATTGGAGCTGCCACTCTGGCCTTGGAAGGTATTCATTTTGCTCACTGTTCAAGGTCCGAGTGCGTCTCCAGGTGACCTGAGGGGACCTTAGGTGGTTTGAGACACGGCCCCACATAAACCTAGGACTGAAAGCAATTTTTTGTATTTTTAGTAGGGATGGGGTTTTGCTATGTTGGCCAGGCTAGTCTTGAACTCCTGGCCTCAAGTAATCTGTTGGCTTTGGCCTCCCAAAGTGCTGGGAGGACAGGCGTGAGCCACTCTCCTGGCCTGAAACAATTTTTTTTGGCCAGGCATGGTGGCTTGCTCTTGTAATTCTAGCACTTTGGGAGGCTGAGGAGGGCTGATCACAAGGTCAGGTGTTCGAGACCAGCCTGGTCAATATGGTGAAACCCTGTCTCTATTAATAATACAAAAGTGTTGGGCGCGGTGGCTCGCGCCTATAATCCCAGCACTTTGGGAAGCCGAGGCGGGTGGATTACAAGGTCAAGAGATCGAGACCATCCTGGTCAACATGGTGAAACCCCATCTCTACTAAAAATACAAAAATTAGCTGGGCATGGTGGCGCATGCCTGTAGTCCCAGCTACTTGGAAGGCTGAGGCAGGAGAATTGCTTGAACCCAGGAGGCGGAGGTTGCGGTGAGCCTAGATCATGCCATTGCACTCCAGCCTGGATAACAACAGTGAAACTCCATCTCAAAAAAAAAAATAAATAAAAATAAAAAAATAATAATAATATAAAAGTTAGCCGGGGATGGTGATGCACGCCTGTAGAACAAAAGGAAAAAAAGAAAGAAAGAAAAAAATTTCTTTTGTCTGTAACCATTAGAATTATTTATTTATTTATTTATTTATTTTTGAAGCAGAGTCTTGTTCTGTCGCCCAGGCTGGAGCACAGTGGCTCCATCTTGGCTCACTGAAACCTCCGCACCCAGGGTTGAAGAAATTCTCCTGTCTTAGCCTCCTGAGTAGCTGGGATTACAGGCATGCACCACCATGCCCAGCTAATTTTTATATTTGTAGTAGAGATGGGGTTTCACCATGTTGTTCAGGCCGGTCTTGAACTCTTGACCTTGTGATTTGCCCACCTCGGCCTCCCAAAGTGCTGGGATTATAGGTGTGAGCCACGATACCTGGCCTATTTTTATATTTATTAAGCAATAAGCAAACAAACAGGAAGAATTGGGAAGATAACCTAAAATGGTTTTCTTTTGGAATAATTTTTTTTTTTTTGAGTCAGAGTCTCGCTCTGTCGCCCAGTCTGGAATGGAGTGCAGTGGTGTGATCTCAGCTCGCTGCAACCTCCACCTCCCGGGCTCAAGTGATATTCCTGCCTCAGCCTCCTGAGTAGCTGGGATTACAGGCACCTGCCCCCACACTCAGCTGGAATAATTTTTTTTAAATCAAATAACTGTTATTAAGTTGCATGAGACTGAAACTGCACCTGGAGAGGAATTTCATTTTCATGACCTACAAAACTGATTAGGCAGTGAGCTCTTTCCCCTCTTCCCCCTGAATACATTTATAAAGTTCAATGGGGGCAAATTCCATCTAATACTCTGAAAACCACTTCTCATCTCATAATTTATCCAAATTATGTGCACCACTGCAAGAGGAAATACATAAGCATACATAAGCCACAATGGATTGTTAATCTTGTACAGACAACCCAGCATCAAGGCTAAGTTGATCTTTTAAGCATTTTATGGAAAACAGCTGTTAAGTTTTCACTGGAAAAGCCCACAAACTTTCATAACCCCAAAGGCACACAGCCTTGACAGGCATGGCTCCATTGGGCTCCTCTTGAACTGGGCAGTTCTTCATGGGTAGAAAAGCAGGAATGCACATCTTTTTGATTCCTGCTGCCCTGCACACATGGCACAGTATGTGGCAGAAGGTGGTTTCTGTCTTCCTTGGAGACATTAAACACCTTCATGTCATTTCTGTTTCTGATTTCTTCTACAAGGCCAGTGGCTTTCCTTTAGGGACTGGGATTGTGCCAGCATCTGACAAACAGCTTGGATGAAAGGCTGACTAAAGAGTTTCATTTTCCCACTCTCATCAATGACGCACACTCTTTGCCCTGGGCCACTGCTGGAATCTGCATTCCTCAAGATGAGGAGCACCAACTTCTCAAAGTAAGTCAGGTTAACCACATAATGCACAACTTGCCATCCACATTTTCCAGGTGGAGGCTCCTACCCAACTCTAAATAAAGGCCCCGGGATGCCAGACAATGTGACAACATCAAATCCTATTCTTCTCCCTCCCCGTCTGACTTCCTGTATATAAAATCCATCCGGGTCATGGTCAGGTAGCAGTCCAGGTTGGGGTTGCAATTTAGGTCAGGTCTGGATTGGGGTGGCGATTCAGGCCCTGCTCACCCTGTATAACAGGCCCTTCCATTTTTTTTTTTTTTAGATGGAGTCTCACTCTGTCGCCCAGGCTGGAGTACAGTGGCATGACCTCGGCTCATTGCAACTTTCACTTTCCAGGTTCAAGGGATTCTCCTGCCTCAGCCTCCTAAGCAGCTGGGATTACAGGCATGTGCCACCAGGCCTGGCTGATTTTTGTATTTTTAGTAGAGGTAGGGTTTCACCCTGTTGGCCAGGCTGTTCTTGAGTTCCTGACCTCAGGTGATCTGCCCACCTTGGCCTCCCAAAGTGCTGGGATTACAAGCGTGAGCCTCTGCACCTGGCCCCCCAATTTTTTTTTTTTTGAGATGGAGTCTTGCTCTGTCACCAGGCTGGAGTACAGTGGTGAGATCTCGGCTCACTGCAACCTCCGCCTCCCGGGTTCAAGCAATTCTCCTGCCTCAGCCTCCCGATTGGCCGGGACTACAGACACGTGCCACCATTCCCAGCTAATTTTTTGTATTTTTCATAGAGATGGGATTTCACTGTATTAGCCAGGATAGTCTCCATCTCCGAACCTCGTGATCTGCTTGCTTCAGCCTTCCAAAGTGCTGGGATTACAGGTGTGAGTCACTGTGCCCAGCCAAAAATTTTTTTTAATAAAAACATAAGATATCACTTCATCAACGGAATATTATACACAATGGAATATTTTTGGCGATAAAAAGGAATGAAGTACTGATACATGCTACAACATGGGTAAACCTATAAAACACGATGCTAAGGGTCAGGCACAGTGGCTCATGCCTGTAATTCCAGCACTTTGGGAGGCTGAGGTGGGTGGATCATTTGAGGTCAGGAGTTCGAGACCAGCCTGGCCAACATGGTGTAACCCTATCTCTATTAAAAATACAAAAAAAATTATCTGGGCATGATGACTCCTGCTTGTAATCCCAGCTACTCAGGAGGCTGAGGCAGAAGACTTGCTTGAACCCAGGAGGCAGAGGTTGCAGTGAGCCGAGATCACGCCATTGTACTCCAGCCTCGGTGACAAAGTGAGACTTTGTCTCAAACACACACTCACAAAAACAAACAAACAAACAAAAACATGATTCTAAGAAGTCAGACACAATCACATATTGCATGATTCCATGTAAGTTGTGTCTACTATAGGCAAATCTATAGATACAGAAAGCAGATTAGCGGTTGTCTGGAATGAGATATCGGTGTTGGTGGTTGATGGCTGTATTAGTCCATTCTCACACTGCTATCAAGAAATACCGAGACCGAGTAATTTACAAAGGAAAGAGGTTTTCCTGTTTTTTGAGACAGAGTTTCATTCTTGTTGCCTAGGCTGGAGTGCAGTGACACGATCTTGGCTCACTGTAACCTCTGCCTCCTGGGTTCAAGCAATTCTCCTGCCTCAGCCTCTTGAGTAGATGGGATTACAGGCATGTGCCACTAAGCCTGACTAATTTTTTGTATTTTTAGTAGAGATGGGGTTTCTCCATGTTGGTCAGGCTGGTCTTGAACTCCCAACCTCAGGTGATCCGCCTGTCTCGGCTTCCCAAAGTGTTGGGATTACAGGCGTGAGCCACAGTGCCTGGCCAAAGGGAAGAGGTTTAATTGGCTCACAGTTCTGCCTGGCTGGGTAGGCCTCAGGAAACTTTACAATCATGGCAGAAGGCAAAGGAGAAGCAGGCACCTTTTTCACAGGGCGGTAAGATGAAATGAGTGTAAGCAGGAGAAATGCCAGACACTTATAAAGCCATCAGATCTCATGAGACTCACTCATTATCCAGAAAATTGCATGGGGGAAACCACCCCATGACCCAATTACCTCCACCTGGTCCCACCCTTTACACGTAGGGATTATGGGGATTACCATTCAAGATGAGATTTTGGGTGGGGACACAGCCAAATGATATCAATGGCTAAAGATACAGGTTTCTTTTGGGAGTGACAAAAATGTTCTAAAATTAACTGTGGTGATGACTGCACAGCTATGTGAATATATTTAAAACCACTGAATTAAATTGTATGCTTTAAGTTGGTGAGCTATATGATATGTGACTTATGTCTCAATAAAATTGTTACCAAAATGAATAAATAAATAAATGGTAGATCTCTGTATCCTGCTAGATACCTCCTTCCAAGAAAATGTGGGTCCGTTGTTTAGTTCCTGAAGATACAGTAGCTCTGCCAGCCAGCTGCACTTCCCTGCCCCCAAATGCGCCATCATCTATTCCCTCTTTCCCCATCATGTCTACTAGGATAGCAGCCTGTCTAGGGAAGACCATGACACAATATTAGTTCCATGACAGGACAATAGAATTATAACAGAGGGGCAGCTGGAGTTAGACCCAGAAGCCACCCCTGGATTAGACATCAAATCTCTGCGTCTGCAGGAGAGGTGATCTGAGCCCAAGATAGAAACCAAAGTGACAGGGGGCTGGCAACTCCCAAGAGTGTGATTGTCAGTGGTGATAATGATGGTCATAAGAGTTAGCAATTACTGTCAGGGTGCAGTGGCTCACACCTGTAAGGCTAGCACTTTGGGAGGCCAAGGTAAGTGAATTGCTTGAGTTTAGGAGTTCTACGCCAGCCTGGGCAACCTGGTGAAACCCCATCTCTACAAAAAAATACAAAAATTAGCTAGGCATGGTGGCACAAGTCTATAGTTTTTGCTACTTGGGAGACTGAGGTGGCAGGATTGCCTGAGTCTGGGAGGTTGAGGCTCTAGTGAGCTGTGATTGTCACTGCACTGCACTGCAGCCTGGGAGACAGACCCTGTCTCAAAACAAACAACAAGCAAAAACAACAACAACAAAAAACGGCCGGGCAGGGTGCCTCATGGCTGTAATCCCAGCACTTTGGGAGGCCAAGACAGGTGGATCACTTGAGGTCAGGAGTTCGAGACCAGCCTGGCCAACATGGTGAAACCCGTCTCTAATAAAAATACAAAAATTAGGCCAGGCACAGTGGCTCACGCCTGTAATCCCAGCACTTTGGGAGGCTGAGGCAGGCGGATCACGAGGTCAAGAGATGGAGACCATCCCAGCCAACATGATGAAACCCTGTCTCTACTAAAAATAGAAAAATTAGCCAGGCATGGTGGCACGTGCCTGTGGTCCCAGCTACTCGGGAGGCTGAGCTGGAAGAATCGCTTGAACCCAGGAGGCAGAGGTTGCAGTGAGCCGAGATTGTGCCACAGCACTCCAGCCTGGTGACAGAGCAAGGCTCCATCTTAAAAAAAAAAACAAAAACCTCAAAAATTAGTTGGGTGTGGTGGCATGTACCTGTGGTCCCAGCTACTCGGAATGCTTGAACCTGGGAGACGGAGGTTGCAGCGAGCCAAGATTGTGCCACTACATTCTAGCCAGGGTGACAGAGCGAGATGCGAGACTCTGTCTCAAAAAAAAAAAGGAGAAATTACTGAGCATTTACAGGTCAGGTCTGCACATGCATTATTTCTTTCTATTCTCAAGACAATTCTGTCAGATAAAATATATTGCTATCTTCATTTTAAGTATCAGGAAATTTAGGTTTAAAGAGGTTGCCTATCTGGGCCAAGGTCACACAGCCAGGAGAAGCAGAGGCCAGATTGGAAACCGGGTCTACTGTGATCAACTGATATTAAAATCCCCCAGCGTCCCTGTTCTGGCAGTATTAATGGGCACTGAGGTTGTGTGGGCAAAAGAGAGGCTTCGTAGAGGCCAGAGGCCTCCCTACCCCATTCACACTCTGTTCAGGGCCCAGCATCCCCTGAATGAAAGCATGGGGGCTTATTTCTCATCAGGAACACTGATGATGAGTTTCAGAGAAAACCTGTGAGAGCTGCAACTCACCTAGAAATAGAAATGAGAGTCAGCCCAGACCAGTACTTCCGGGGTGTTTGGAGGGAAGAAGCAACTAGCAGGAAGTGAGTAGGAGGCCCAGGAGCAGGCTGTCAGCGGAGTGTGGGAACTCAGCACCACCGGCCTGACAGTCAAAGCCAGTAAACTAGACAACCTGGAACTTGGGCCTAACTTCCCTCCATGGCCCTCGGCTTCCTCTTTGGAGGACCAGATGGTCAGTCTGGAAGAGCTGCGACGTCGTTGCCTGTCAATACAGCTGATGTGTCTGACTGCTGAGGACAATCCTATGCATGCAGCTGTTGTGACACTTCCTAGGTGCTGAGGCCCTGGCCACAGCCCACAGGGTCACACCCACCCTCCAGTCCCATTCTTACACCACTGACCCTGTTATGGATCAAGTTGCGTCTCCAAAAAGATAATGCTGAAGTCCTAACCTAGGGTAGCTGTGAATGTGATCTTACTTGGAAATAGGGCCTTTGCAGATAGGTGGGTCCTACTCCAATAACTGGTGCTTTTTTTTTTTTTTTTGAGACAGAGTCTCACTCTGTCCCCCAGGCTGGAGTGCAGTGGTGCAATCTCAGCTCACTGCAACCTCCACCTCCAGGGTTCAAGCGATTCTCCTACTTCAGCCTCCCTAGTAGCTGGGATTACAGGTGCCTGCCACCATGACCAGCTAATTTTTTGTATTTTTAGTAGAGATGGGGTTTCACCATGTTGGCCAGGCTGGTCTTGAACTCCTGACCTCAGGTGAGCTGCCTGCCTTGGCCTCCCAAAGTGCTGAGATTACAGGCATGAGCCACCACCCCTAATCATTTTTTTTTTTTTTTAAGAGATGGGGTTTCCCTATGTTGCCAAGGCTGGACTTGAATTCTGGCCTCAAGCAATCCTCCTGCCTTGGCCTCCCAAAGTGCTAGGATTACAGACATGAACCACTGCACCTTACCTGTGTCTTCAAGAGAAGACAGACACACACAGAAGGGAGAATGCCATGTGACAAAGGAGGCAGAGGTTTGGTCCCGGCATACTTGGGACTCCCGGAAGGTTTAAGTGGCAAGAAGAGATCCTCCTCTAGAGCAGGGGTCCCCAGTCCTTGGGCCTTGGACCAGTACTGGTCTGTGGCCTGTTAGGAAACGGGCCACAGTGGGAGAGAGCTCTGCCTCCTGTCAGATCAGTGGCAGCGTTAGATTCTTTTTTTTTTTTTTTAATTTCAGGTTAGATGGATAATGTGCCGACTTCCTAATAAGGTTAAAGAGTGGCACATCTCACATAAGCGTGTGAACACCCAATCATCATGCTCGTGAACTGCAAAAGGATCAGCATTAGATTCTCTAGAAGCGAGAACTCAATTGCGAACTGCGCATGCAAGTGATCTAGGTTGTGCGCTCCTTAGGAAAATCTAACCAATGCTCGGATGTAAGGTGAACAGTTTCATCCCGAAATTATCCCCCTTCTGGTCTGAGGAAAAATTATCTTCCAAGAAACCAGTCCCTGGTGCCAAAAATGCTGGGGACTGCTAATCTAGAGATTTCAGAGGAAGTGTGGCCCTGCCCTACCAACACCTTGTTTTGGACTTCTAGCCTCTGGAACTATGACAGAATAAACATTTGCTGTTTTTAGCCACCAAATCTGTGATGTCTTCTTATGGCAGTTCTTGGAAACCAACATAGACCCCTCAACATGCTTACAAGCCCCAGCCGCTCCAGCCATTTCTCTGTTCCTCCACTGGCCCAGCTCCTTCCCACCACAGGGCCTTCGTGTACACTGCTCCTTTCAGAATGTTCCACACCCACTCGCTCCCCCATGACTCCCATCCTCCTTCCAAACTTAGCTTAAATGGCCGCCTTCAGGGAAACCTGGCCCAGGTTTTTCCAGTTTCCGCTCACGGCAGCAGGCTAAACATTCCTCGTAGCCCTGCCACATCTGTAGTTAATTACTCATACAGTTATATTCTGCCCATTTCCCCTGTCCAACTGTAGCTGCTATGATAAGTCCTGGCCTGCGCCGGCAGAGCACAGTACACACCGGGAAGGACCGAATGGATAAAGGGTGTGTGGAAATCCTAGCCTGGCATTGGAAGGCCCAGGCTATGGGGCCTCTGCTCCCATGGCAGCCTGCACTCCCACCCCCCGACCCCCACCACAGGACGTCTCTCCCCAGTCAGGCCAGGCTAGGGTGGCCTCCCTGCTTCCCTGGCCCGCATCATTCCCACTCCTCTTGGCCAAGCCACGGCTTACCTTACCTGAATGACCTGGCCTCAATGCCTTCTGCACCAGCAAGGCCTGCATTAAAGCAGGTTCAGACTCAGGGAATGAGCCCAGAGTAGCAGGTAGGTCAGAGGGGAGGGAGATGGGACAGAAGGGAGTGCAGGGATGTCTTAAGACTGAGACAATGTTGAGATTCTCTCTCTCTCTTTTGAGACTAGGTCTTGCTCTCTCACCTACGCTGGAGTGCAGTGGTGTGATCATAGCTCACTGCAGCCTTTAATTCCTCGGACTCAAGCTATCCTCCTGCCTTGAGCTCCCAAAGCATTGGGATTGCAGGCATGAACAATCGCAAAGGATTTTCTCTCTTTACAGCATATTTTAAACATTAAACAAATGATATATGTTCAATGTAGGGAAAAGAAATCTTAGAAAACATAATGAGCCAAAAAGAACAATAGAATAAAAATCACCCATATTCCAACTGCACAGAGTAACCTTTGTTAGCACTTTGTCATATATTCTCCCAGGTCTTTACATGAGCCTGAAGGTAGAGGAGAGAAAGTGTAGGGAATTCCTCCATTCCTAGGACATGATTTTCAAAAACCAGAGTTTCCAGGAAGCCTCATTGCTCCTCTGAGGCCAGGGAATCTATGAACGTGTGTCTTCTTGTGTCTGGTCATGATGTGGGGAAGGGTCCAGGTCAGGACCCTCCGACCTGGACAGGAATGAACTATTGCTGCTCTGTGGGTGCCATCCTAACCTCACTCTCCAGGCCTGCCCCGTCTTTGAGGCAGCTTACTGCAGCCAGAGACACTACTCACCCCAAAGGAACTACAGGCTTGCATCAAGGCCAAGGAAAAATTCCCCCTTCATCCTCTGAAAGCTTGCTGAAAATCACTGACAAGAGGCAGATTAACAGGAGAAAAAATATACAAATTTATTGGATCACAGATTTATGTGTCACAGAGGCCTTCAGAATGAAGACCCAAAGACGGAGGGCAAATTGTCTATTTTTTTTTTTTTTTTTTGAGACAGAGTTTTGCTCTTGTTACCCAGGCTGGAGTGCAATGGCGCGATCTCAGCTCACTGCAACCTCTGCCTCCTGGGTTCAAGCAATTCTCCTGCCTCAGCTTCCTGAGTAGCTGGGGTTACAGGCACACGCCACCATGCCCAGCTAATTTTTTGTATTTTTAGTAGAGATAGGGTTTTACCATGTTGACCAGATGGTCTCCATCTCTTGACCTTGTGATCCACCCATCTTGGCCTCCCAAAGTGCTGGGATTACAGGCTTGAGCCACCATGCCCAGCCAAATTGTCTATTTTTATGTTTAGATTCATCAAAGTATAGACAGTCTTGTTGAAATATAACTGGATGGCCGGGCACGGTGGCTCATACCTGTAATCCCAGCACTTTAGGAGGCCGAGACGGGCGGATTACCTGAGGTCGGGAGTTCAAGACCAGCCTGACCAACACAGAAAAACTCCGTCTCTACTAAAACTACAAAATTAGCTGGGCATGGTGGCACATGTTTGTAATCCCAGCTACTCAGGAGGCTAAGGCAGGAGAATCACTTGAACCTGGGAGGCAGAGGTTACAGTGAGTCAAGATTGTGCCCTTGCACTCTAGCCTGGGCATGGGCAATAAGAGTGAAACTCTGTCTCAAAAAAAAAAAAAAAAAAGAAGAAAAGAAATATAATTGGACAGAAAGGGTATGCTCTAATACTAATAGAATGAGTGGGGAAACCCAGCCACGCCCATCTGCCTGGATTCTTCTTGGCCTCTCTGAGCATGTGTTCCTTCTTTCTGAGTTGGGAGGCGGGGTGTAGGGCCTCTCTGGAATGGGGATTTTTTTTTTTTTTTTAAAGAGAAAAAGAAGGGGAAAAAAAGAAAATGAGGGAAAAAGGAATATTACTTCATTCCTAAAATGGGTTTCAATAATGGCCGATCAATATTTTGAGTGTTTAAAGTGGTTAATGCATATTTTATGTGTTTAAAATGGAGACCTCTATTGTGTTTATTTGTTCTGGATCTGAGTTCAAGTCCTGGATATCATTATCAATTTGTTGTCTCATTGAATCTAAATCTCATTATGTGTCTTATGTATCTGGGTGTTAAGATCTCTTGTTGTTACATTAATCCTTTTACCCTTGCATCCTTGTAGCTTTGAAATCTATTTTATTAAGTGTGAGAATTGCAACTCCTGCTTTTTATTTATTTATTTTTGCTCTCCATTTGGTTGGTGAGTTTTTTTCCATCCCCTTGTTTTGAGTCTTTGTATATCTTTAGATATATTGTTAGATTTTGTGGATAATGTATATTTTGTGTGTTTAAAATGGAGAGCTCTATTGAGTTTATTTGTTCTGGATCTTAGTTCCAGTCCCAGATATCGTTATCAATTTTCTGTCTCGTTGAATCTAAATCTCATTATGGGTCTTATGTATCTGGGTGTTAAGATCTCTTATTATTACATTAATCCTTTTACCCTTGTATCCTTGTAGCTTTGAAATCTATTTTGTCAAATGTGAAAATTGCGACTCCTGCTTTTTATTTATTTATTTTTGCTCTCCATTTGGTTGGTACGTTTTTTTTTTCAACCCTTTATTTTGAGTCTATGTATATCTTTGAATATACCGTTAGATTTTGTCTGTATCTTTTGATTGGGAGATTTGGTCGATTTAAATTTAGGGTTGCTGCCATTTGATATTAACTGGCTATTTTGTCCTTTCGTTTATAAAAATTCTTCTTTATGTTAATGCTCTTTACTTTTTGGTGTATTTTTAGAAAGGGTCATACTGGTTGTTCCTTTCTGTGTATAATGCTTCTGTTAGAAGTTCTTGTAAAGCAGGCCTGGTGGTAATAAAATCTCTGAGTACTTGCTTGTTCCTAAAAGATTTTATTTTTCCTTCAAATGTAAAGCTTAAATTGGCAGGATATGAAATTCTGGGCTGAAAGTTCTGTTGATTAAGTATATTGAATATTGGCCCCCACTCTCTTCTAGCTTGTAGGGTTTCCATTGAGAGATCTGCTGTAAGCCTAATAGGCTTCTCTTTATGGGTAACTTGATCTTTCTCTCTGGCTGCCCTTAATATTTTCTCCTTTGTTTCGATCTTGGTGAATCTAACGATTATGTGCCTTGGGGTTGGTCTTCTTGAGGAATATCTTCGTGGAGTTCTCTGTATTGCCTGGGGTTGAATAGTGTCCTGCTTTGCTAAATTAGGAAAATTTTCCTGGATAATGTCCTGGAGAGTATTTTCCAGCTTGAATTCATTCTCTCCGTCACATTCAGGTACACCAATCAAGCGTATATTAGGTCTTTTCACATAGTCCCATATTGCTTGGAGACTTTGCTCATTCCTTTTTATCCTTTTTTCTCTATTCTTGTCTTGTCGTTTAGTTTCATTAAGTTGGTCTTCGACCTCTGATACCCTTTCTTCTGCTTGATCCATTCGGCTGTTTAAGCTTGTACATATTTCACTAAGTTCTCGTGTTGTATTTTTCAACTCCATAAGTTCATTTGTATTCCTCTCTATATTGTCTATTCTTTTCAACATTTCATCTAACCTTTTTTCCAAGTTCTTAGTTTCTTTACATTGGGTTAGAACAAGTTCCTTTAACTCCCAGAAGTTTCTTATCATCCACCTTTTAAAGCCTACTTCAGATAATGGAACACAGTCCTTTTCCATCAGGGCTTGTTCCGTTGCTGATAGGTTCTGATTTTGAGTATACTCAGCCTGGAATGGGGATTTTTTTTACCCTACACTCAAACAATGTAGGTCAGATCATTTCTTTCTTTTCCTTCCTTCCTTCCCTCCTTCTTTTCCTTCTTTCTTTTTTTGAGACAGGATCTCATTCTGTCACTTGGGCTGGAGTGCGGTGGCACCATAACAGCTCACTGCAACCTCCACCTCCAGGGCTCAGTGATTCTCCCACCTCAGCTTCCTAAGTAGCTGAGACTATAAGCATGTGCCACCACGCCTGGCTATTTTTTTCATTTTTTTGTAGTATGACATCTCCCTATGTTGTCTAGGCTGGTCTCAAACTCCTGGGCTCAAGTGATCCTCCTGCCTTGGCTTCCCAAAGTGCTGGGATTACTGGCATAATCAAGGCACAGAGCAAGCTGGGCTTTGGAGCAACCTAGCAGGCTTCAAGTCCCCACTCTAAATTACTTGAGCCACTTATTTCACCTCTCTGAGCCTCAGATTATCCATTTATAAAATGGGGCTAGAATTACACCTATCTGACAGAGTGGCTGGTGAAGTGATATACAAGTGAAGTGATATATGTAACACTTGGCATAATGTCTGGAACAAAGTAAACACTTTATTATGATTAGGTTGATGCATGGGGATTTTATAACCTACACTCAATGTAGGTCAGATCATTTTTCTTTTCTTTTCTTTCTTTCTTTCTTTTTTTTTTTTTTTTTTTTTTTGAGATGGAGTTTCGCTCTTGTTGCCCAGGCTGGAGTGCAATGGCTTGATCGCCGCTCACTGCAACCTCTGCCTTCCAGGTTCAAGCGATTCTCCTGCCTCAACCTCCTGAGTAGCTGGGATTACAGGCATGCGCCACCACGCCCAGCTAATTTTGTACTTTTTAGTAAAGACAGGGTTTCTCCATGTTGGTCAGGCTGGTCTTGAACTGCCGACCTCAGGTGATCCACCCTCCTCGGCATCCCAAAGTGCTGGGATTACAGGCGTGAGCCACTGCGCCCGGCCTTCTTTCTTTCTTTCTTTCTTTCTTTTTTTTGAGATAGAGTCTCACTCTATCGTCCAGGCTGGAGTGCAATGGCTCAATCTCTGCTCACTGCAAACTCTGCCTCCCAGGTTCTAGTGATTTCCCTGTCTCAGCCTCCTGAGTAGCTGAGATTACAAGCACCCACCACCACGCCCAGCCAACTTTTATATTTACAATAGAGATGGGGTTTCACCATGTGGACCAGGATGATCTCTAACTCCTGGCCTCAAGTGATCCACCCGTCTCGGTCTCCCAAAGTGCTGGGATAACAGGCGTGAGCCACTGTGCCAGAACTGTAATTACTTGTACACTGGTTTAATATCATCCCCACAACGGCCTTCTGGGCAGAAACTAGTGGGCTCTCTCATAGAAGTCACAGGCGTGGCCATTTCCTGCAAAGAGCCAAACGCCAAACCCCCCTTCTTCTGTGCTCCTCCTCTCCCTCCAAGGGCTTTATAAAAAAGGCTCTTGTTACAGGAAATTACTGTTTATTTTCCACTCCTCCCTCCTAGGTCATGCTTTTCAGAAAAAGAGGATCTGCATCCTGGAAACCATAAGAAAAATATGAGACGGGGAAGCATCGTTTAATGTGTGGGCTGCCTTTGGCCGAGCCTGTGGAGTCCTGCTTAGGTGCTGGGTCCAGTGTGTTGGGTACAGGTGTTGGGTACAGTGATCGTGGTGGCTTGAGGGGAACCTGGTGTTCAGAGCTGTGACTGTGGTGAGTATGTTTCTAAACACCCTCGGTGTGGGGGTAGCAAAGGGCAATGGAATGGGGGCTTTCTCAAGCCTCACCCCTGACCCCAAGACTCATGCCCAGCTCATCAGGGCTTTGAGGGAAAGGTTCTACCTCCCTTCCTGCAGAGCAGGAAATATACTTCCTCCCAGCACAACTAAAGCTGCGGTTTGGAGAGGCGCCAGGGTTGGGGTGTTGTGGAGAGAGCAATCGTGTAACATTTCATTTTCAGGCTGCACTCAGAGAAGTTGCCCTTGTCTGCTGGTAGCACTGGGCCTTCTCTCCCTGTCATCATCCGGAACAGCCAACGTCCTGGAGGCAGAAGGTAGGCTCAAGAGCAGCCTGAAGGTAGGCTCAAGAGCAGCCTGGTGGAATGCCAAACCTAGGGCCCCTGGCACCCAGAGGCGAGGGGGTGCCTGATGGCTGCCTTGTCCCCACTCCCTGAGCTCTGTTTTCCACTTTGGTTTTTTCTTTTTTTGAGACGGAGTTTCACTCTTGTTACCCAGGCTGGAGTGCAATGGCGCGATCTCGGCTCACTGCAACCTCTGTCTCCTGGGTTCAGGCAATTCTCCTGCCTCAGCCTCCTGAGAAGCTGGGATTACAGGCACGCACCACTGTGCCCAGATAATTTTTTTGTATTTTTAGTAGAGACGGGGTTTCACCGTGTTAACCAGGATGGTCTCGATCTCTTGACCTCATGATCCACCCGCCTCGGCCTACCAAAGTGCTGGGATTACAAGCTTGAGCCACCACGCCCGGCCTGGTTTTTTCTTTTTTTGAGACTAAATCTTACTCTGTCCCCAAGTCTGGAGTGCAGTGTTGTGATCTGGGCTCACTGCAACCTCCACCTCCCGGGTTCAAGCGATCCTCCTGCCTCAGCCTCCTGAGTGGCTGGGACTACAGGCGCTCGCCACCATGCCCAACTGATTTTTGTATTTTTTTTTTTAAAGATGGGGTTTCACCATGATGGCCAGGCTGGTTTTGAACTCCTGACCTCAGGTGATCCACCCACCTCGGCCTCCCAAAGTGCTAGGATTACAGGCTTGAGCCACCATGCCCAGCCTAATTTTTGTATTTTTAGTAGAGACGGGGTTTTACCATGTTGGTCAGGCTGGTCCCGAATGCCTGACCTCGTGATCTGCCTACCTGGGCCTCTCATAGTGCTGGGACCACAGACGTGAACCACCACGCCCAGCCCTGTTTTCCATTTTGTTGACTAAGGTCCTCCCTGAGGTGGATTCCGGGGACAGGGGAACCCAGGCCCCCAAGAGTTCCTGGTTGGGTAAGGCTGCACAGGACAGCTTCCAGCCTGGGTCTGGGATAGTTGCTACCTTCTTTCTTCACTACACCCATGGTCTCCCTGGGCTTGGTGGGGTGTGTGTGTGTAGGCCCTGCTCTGCTTTCAGCAAACCTCGCTGGGACAGGAGCTTTGGGGTTACATTCCCAGCCTGTCTCCTAGAGGTGTCTCTATCAGCAGCCTCTGAGAGTGGCTGGGCACCAGGGAAAGGGGAGCTGGCAGGAAGTACCCAGCCAGAGCCTCAGTCCTAGAAGGGCAGGAGGGTGAGGGGAACATGGTCATGGATTTCTTGGTGCCCACAGATGCCCCACTCCAGCCTACATCCATCCATCCCACATCCCCGGGGTCACGGGGCCCAGGAGGCAGCCTTGGTTCTGCTGAGTGTCTGTCTGGTGACTCTTTGGTGGCTACGAGAGGCACCAGAGGACATTCTCCGGTTTCTAGTCCTCCACCTAGCCTCCCTGCAGCTGGGACTGCTGTTGAACAGGCTCTGCAGCCTGGCTGAGGAGCTGCGCCACGTCCACACCAGGTGACTCACTGCAGTACCCATGGGGATGGGGTATCCAGCATGTGTCACTCCCTTGATGCCTACCGCTGCTCCTCCTTGAACCACTCTGGCTGAACTGGGCTGGGGGCTGGGGCCTGGCTGTCACCCACAGGTACCAGGGCAGCTACTGGAGGGCTGTGCGAGCCTGCCTAGGCTGCCCCATCCGCCTTGGGGCCCAGTTGTTGCTGTCCATCTATTTCTACTGCTTCCTCCCAAATGGCCGGCCCTTCACTTGGATGCTTGCCCTCCTGGGCTTCTCGCAGGCACTGAACATCCTCCTGGGCCTCAAGGTATGACACAGCGGGAGGCAAAAGCTCTGGCCAAGTGGAGGCTGTGGAAACGGGGTGTGGCCTGTCCTGAGCTCAGTATTGGGAGTGGGACTGGTTTAAAAGTTGGAGTCAGTGTAGAGCTAGCATGTCCCAGAACAGTGGGTTTGGCAATGGCAAAGGAGGGATCAAGTCAGCAGCAGGTTGGGAAGCCTTGGAGGAGGAGGAGTTCTCTGGGTGTTCTTGATGGGGGCCCCCCAGCCCCATCCCGCTGTCCACAGGGCCTGGCCCCAGCTGAGATCTCTGCAGTCTGTGAAAAATGGAACTTCAATGTGGCCCATGGGCTGGCATGGTCATATTACATCGGGTACCTGCGGCTGATCCTGCCAGGTGGGCCATCCTCTACGCCCCTATTTCCAGATCTACAGAACAGACACTAAGACACACAGCATCTTGTGTTTCCAGAACTCACTATACTTTTTGAAGCATTTTCATGTCTACCAAATCCTTTGATCCCAAGACATGAAGGATGTTATTATGATGCCTGATTAACAGAAAGGAATATGGGGCTTAGAGCCATTAAGTGACTTGTCCAAGGTCACTTGTGAATTCTTTCAGTAAATATTTACTGCATGCTGTGTGCCCCCCTGTGCATTTTCTAATTCACACCGTGTGAGGAAGGAATAATCTTCATTTCTGTTTTATTTTATTTATTTAGTTATTTATAAAAACAAGAGACAGGATTTTGCTATGTTGCCCAGCCTAGTCTTGACCTCCTGGGCTCAAGCAATCCTCCTACCTTAGCCTCCCAAAGTGCTGAAATTATAAGCAGGAGCCACCGTGCCCATCCCTATTTTAGATTTTTTTTTTTTTGAGACGGAGTTTCGCTCTTGTTACCCAGGCTGGAGTGCAATGGCGTGATCTCGGCTCACTGCAACCTCCACTTCCTGGGTTCAGGCAATTCTCCTGCCTCAGCCTCCTGAGTAGCTGGGATTACAAGCACGCACCACCATGCCCAGCTAATTTTTTTTTTTTGTATTTTTAGTAGAGACGGGATTTCACCATGTTGACCAGGATGGTCTCGATCTCTTGACCTCGTAATCCACCCACCTCTGCCTCCCAAAGTGCTGGAATTACAGGCGTGAGCCACCGCACCCGGCCCCTAGATTTTTTTTTTTTTTTAAGACAAAGTCTCTCTCTGTTGCTGAGGCTAGAGTGCAGTGGCACAATCTCAGTTCACTGCAACCTCTACCTCCTGGGTTCAAGCGATTCTCCTGCCTCAGCCTCCCAAGTAGCTGAAATTACAGGTGCCTGCCACCATGCCTGGCTAAATTTTTTTGTATTTTTAGTAGAGACAGGGTTTCACCATGTTGCCCAGGCTGGTCTTGAACTCCTGACCTCAAGTAATTCACCCACCTCAGCCTCCCAAAGTGCTGGGATTATAGACATGAGCCACTGAGCTGTCCTTAGACTTTTTTTTTTTTTTTTGAGACAGAGTTTTGCTCTTGTTATCCAGGCTAGAGTGCAATGGTGTGATCTTGGCTCACTTCAACCTCTGCCCCCAAGTTCAAGCAATTCTCCTGCCTCAACCTCCCGAGTAGCTAGGATTACAGACGTGTGCCACCATGTGTGGCATTTTGTATTTTTAGTAGAGACTGGGTTTCTCCATGTTGGTTAGGCTGGTCTTGAACTCCCAACCTCAAGTGATCCACCTGCCTTGGCCTCCCAAAGTGCTGGCATTACAGGTGAGCCACCATGCCCCACAAGATTTTTCTTTTCTTTAGATGGAGTTTCGCTCTTTCGCCCAGGCTGGAATGAAGTGGCACAATCTCAGCTCACTGCAACCTCTGCTTCCCGGGTTCCAGTGATTCTTCTGCCTCAGCCTCCCAAGTAGCTGCGATTATAAGTGCCTGCCACCACGCTCGGATAATTTTTGTATTTTTAGTAGAGAAGGGGTTTCACCATGTTGGCCAGGCTAGTCTCAAACTCTGGACTTCAGGTGATTCTCCCACCTTGGCCTCCCAAAGTGCCAAAGTGCTGGGATTATAGCCATGAGCCACTATATCTGGCCTCTTTAAAAAATTTTTTTTTATTTTTAAGTATAGTTCTGAGAGATCAAGTGACTTGTTCAACATCACATAGCTTAGAGAGAGGAGGAGAAAGGATTTGAACCCAGGTTTGTCCAGAGCCTGGACCCTAGACCACTGTACTGTGGAGGCTTTTGTTTTTTGTTAGATGAAGTCTCACTCTGTTGCCCAGGCTGGAGTACAGTGGCGACAAGATCTTGGCTCACTTAAACCTCTGCCTCCTGTGTCTAAGTGATCCTGCCTCCTGAATAGCTGGGATTACAGACATGCCACCATGCCTGGCTAATTTTTTTATTTTTAACATTTTAATTTTTTTTTTTTTTTTTTTGAGACAGAGTTTTGCTCTTGTTACCCAGGCTGGAGTGCAATGGTGCAATCTCGGCTCACCGCAACCTCCGCCTCCTGGGTTCAGGCAAGTCTCCTGCCTCAGCCTCCTGAGTAGCTGAGATTACAGGCGTGCGCCACCATGCCCAGCTAATTTTTTGTACTTTTAGTAGAGACAGGGTTTCACCATGTTGACCCTGGTGCCTCCCAGGTCACCAGGGTCTCAATCTCTTGACCTTGTGATCCACCTGCCTCGGCCTCCCAAAGTGCTGGGATTATAGGTGTGAGCCACCGTGCCCGGCCCATTTTAATTAATTAATTATTTTTTGAGGTGGAGTCTAGCCCTCTCTTCCAGGCTGGAGTGCAGTGGAGTGATCTTGGCTCACCACAACCTCCGCCTCCTGGGTTCAAGTGATTCTCTGGAGTAGCTGGGATTACAGGTGCCCACCACCATGCCCAGCTAACTTTTTTTTGTGTATTTTTCATAGAGATGGGGTTTCACTGTGTTGGCCAGGCTGGTCTCGAACTCCTGACCTTGTGATCTGCCTCAGCCTCTCAAAGTGCTGGGATTAAAAGCATGAGCCACCACACCTGGCCAATTTTTGTATTTTTAGTAGAGATGTGGTTTCACCATGTTGCCCAAACTGGTCTCAAACCCCTGACCTCAAGTGATCCACCTGCCTCAGTCTCTCAGGAATTACAGGTGCCTGGCCTAAGCCTTTATGTTTTATTCCTCTGACTTGCAGGCTAAAGCTGCAGCTCTTCCATATCCCATTGCTATCTCCTAGGGCTTCTGCTAGGAGACTGATCTGGGGCTAGAGGCCTGGCTCTATGCACACGAGAAAGCTGGGAATGTCACCTCCCAGGGCTCTGCCTGCCTCTCAGAGCCCTGAAAGCCATAGTGGGAAGAAGTGGGGCTGACACAGACATCTGAGGAAAGAAGTGAGGCCGGGGGGAAAGGGCGGGACCATAGGAGGAAGGGTAGGAGGGCTTTCGGAGGTGCTGCCTCTCCTGGCCTCCTGTACAATGAGAGTGCATTGGACTCTCCATTCTCTGGCACCCACACACTGTGGGGCCAATAACCTGGGTCTCAGTCCTGAATCAGGTAGGAGAGAGGGTTATCGGGAATGACTTCTTGGGCTTCCCTGCCTCAGGATTCCAGGCCCGGATTCGAACTTACAATCAGCATAACAACAATGTGCTACGGGGTCCAGCGAGCCAGCGGCTGTATATCCTCTTCCCATTGGACTGTGGGGTGCCTGACAACCTGAGTACAGCTGACCCCAACATTCGCTTCCTGGATAAACTGCCCCAGGAGACCATTGACCGTGCTGGCATCAAGGGGCGGGTTTACACCAACAGCATCTATGAGCTTCTGGAGAACGGGCAGCGAGTGAGTGAGCAGGGAAGTGGGGGTCCCTGGGGAGGGCTCAGGACCCCCAGAACCCTGGGCCATGGCCAAGCACTGATGAAAGTTCACTGCCCTTCTCTGAGCTGTAGTATCCCTAGGGCTGGGCAGGATTCAGCTCTGAATGATAATGATTAGTAACATTTATTGAGCACTTACCACATGCTGGCTGCCATTCTGGGTGTGTCATCTGACCTCCTCCTTGAATTCTCACCACCGCCCTATGGGGTAGGGACTGTTAGCATCCCCACTTCAGAGGAGGACACTGAAGCTCAGAGACACAGTAGGAAAGTGAACAATTTCAACTTGACTGTACCATGCACTTGACCATAAGGCTGCCCTAGACAAAGGCTGTGAGAATATTTGAAGGATTTAATGTGGGTGCAGGGAACCCAGACCAGAGTTGAACCCCAGAGCCCAGCCCCAGACCTGATTCCCAGCTGCAGCAGTTGACAGCCTCACTCTGCGGGTCTTGCCCTGGGATCTTAGGAGGAAGATCTGTGAAGGGTAAATGTAGCCCAGCCCTGGCCTTGATTTCAGAATTGGGTATCAGAGGCAAAGGCATGCCAGACAGCATAGACCCCATCAGGGTGGCCACCTCCCAGGACTCCATCATTACAGGCTGAGGGAGTGGGGCTTCAGCCTGTGACACTGGGGCCAGGGCCTGGACTGGACCCTCCATTCTCCATCCTCCTGGGTCCTGGCTTAGTCTGGTCTTCCTCTTTCCTCCTCCAGGCAGGAGCCTGTGTCCTGGAGTACGCCTCCCCGCTGCAGACTTTGTTTGCCATGTCACAATATGGCCAAGCTGGCTTTAGCCGGGAGGATCGGCTTGAGCAGGCCAAACTCTTCTGCCGGACACTTGAGGACATCCTGGCAGATGCCCCTGAGTCTCAGAACAACTGCCGCCTCATTGTCTATGAGGGTGAGGGGTTGATGGAGTGAGGGGTTGACAGGGTGAGGAGTTGATAGGGTGAGAGGTAGATGGAGTGAGGGGTTGATAGGGTGAGGGGTTGATAGGGTGAGGGGTTGATGGAGTGAGGGGTTGATAGGGTGAGGGGTTGATGGAGTGAGGAGTTGATAAGGTGAGAGGTAGATGGAGTGAGGTGTTGATAGGTGAGGGGTTGTGGAGTGAGGGGTTGATGGAGTGAGGTGTTGGTGGAGTGAGGGGTTGATAGGGTGAGGGGTGGATGGAGTGAGGGGTTGATAGGGTGAGGGGTAGATGGAGTGAGGGGTTGATAGGATGAGGGATTGATAGGGTGAGGGGTAGATGGAGTGAGGGGTTGATAGGATGAGGGATTGATAGGGTGAGGGGTGGATGGAGTGAGGTGTTGATGGAGCAAGGGGTTGATAGGGTGAGGGGTTGATGGAGTGAGGTGTTGGTGGAGTGAGGGGTTGATAGGGTGAGGGGTGGATGGACTGAGGGGTTGATAGGGTGAGGGGTAGATGGAGTGAGGTGTTGATGGAGTGAGGAGTTGATAGGGTGAGGGGTAGATGGAGTGAGGTGTTGATAGGGTGAGGGGTTGATAGGGTGAGGGGTTGATGGACTGAGGGGTTGATAGGGTGAGAGGTTGATGGAGTGAGGGGCTGATAGGGTGAGGGGTTGATAGGATCAGGGGTTGATGGAGTGAGAGGTTGATGGAGTGAGGAGTTGATAGGATGAGGGGTTGATGGAGTGAGGGGTTGATAGGGTGAGGGGTTGTTAGGGTCAGGGGTTGATAGGATGAGGGGTTGATGGAGTGAGGGGTTGATAGGATGAGGGGTTGATAGGTTAGGGGTTGATGGAGTGAGGGGTTGATGGAGTGAGGGGTTGATAGGATGAGGGGTTGATAGGTTAGGGGTTGATGGAGTGAGGGGTTGATGGAGTGAAGGATTGATAGGGTGAGGGATTGATAGGTGAGGGGTTGGTGGAGTGAGGGCTTGATGGAGTGACGGGTTGATAGGGTGAGGGGTTGATGCAGTGAGGGGTTGATAGGGTGAAGGGTTGATGGAGTGAAGGGTTGATAGGGTGAGGGGTTGATGCAGTGAGGGGTTGATAGGGTGAGGGGTTGATGGAGTGAGGGGTTGATAGGGTGAGGGGTTGATGGAGTGAGGAGTTGATAGGATGAGGGGTTGATAGGTGAGGGGTTGATGGAGTAAGGATTGATAGGGTGAGGGATTGATAGGTGAGGGGTTGGTGGAGTGAGGGCTTGATGGAGTGAGGGGTTGATAGGGTGAGGGGTTGATGCAGTGAGGGGTTGATAGGGTGAGGGGTTGATGGAGTGAAGGGTTGATAGGGTGAGGGGTTGATGCAGTGAGGGGTTGATAGGGTGAGGGGTTGATGGAGTGAGGGGTTGATAGGGTGAGGGGTTGATGGAGTGAGGAGTTGATAGGATGAGGGGTTGATAGGTGAGGGGTTGATGGAGTGAGGGGTTGATGGAGTGAGGGGTTGATGGAGTGAGGGGTTGTTAGGGTGAGGGGTTGATGGAGTGAGGGGTTGATAGGATGAGGGGTTGATAGGTGAGGGGTTGATGGAGTGAGGGGTTGATGGAGTGAGGGGTTGTTAGGGTGAGGGGTTGATGGAGTGAGGGGTTGATAGGATGAGGGGTTGATAGGTGAGGGGTTGATGGAGTGAGGGGTTGATGGAGTGAGGGCTTGATGGAGTGAGGGGTTGATACGGTGAGGGGTTGATGGAGTGAAGGACTGATAGGGTGAGGGGTTGATAGGGTGAGGGGTTGATGGAGTGAGGGGTTGATAGGGTGAGGGGTTGGTAGGCTGGAGGACAGCAGGAGTCAGGGGTCCCAGGGTCTTCCAAAGAGTCAGAAGGAGCTATGGCAGCACCACACCCTGGGCCTGTCCTTCCTTCCCTGGGAGAAGTCCCCCTCTTCTCAGCATACGAGATTGCTTTTTTAGGTGTTTGACTGGAGTCCCTCTGTGAAGCCTGAAGAGGTGGGTTCTAGGGGACTGTCACTTTATCTGGGATTCCAGAGGAAACAGAAGAGTCCCAGGTCGGTATGCACTGGGCACAGGAGGCTGGGGCTGCAGCCTTGGCTCTGCTGCTCCCTCACTGTGTGACCTTGGGCAGGTTTCTGCTCCTCTCTGAGCATCAGCTCTAAAAGTGAACGTGTGGAATTTCATTCTCCCGGAAACCACTTTTAGCTCTAGGATTCCATGAAACTCTAGCCCTGTGGCTGGCGTGGGGGATGGGTAGGAACAGCGGGTAGGGAGGGTTAGGGAATCTTCCCAGCAAGTCTTCTAGACGTGTTCAAGTGGCAATGTGTAAGGTCCTCACTCCACTCTCCACCATCTCCCTGTTTCAGAACCTGCAGATGGAAGCAGCTTCTTGCTGTCCCAGGAGGTTCTCCAGCATCTGCGGCAGGAGGAAGAGGAGGAGGTTACTGTGGGCAGCTTGAAGACCTCAGAGGTGCCCAGTACCTCCACGATGTCCCAAGAGCCTGAGCTCCTCATCAGTGGAATGGAAAAGCCCCTCCCTCTCCGCTCGGATCTCTTCTGAGACCCAAGGTCACCCTGCCTGAACCTCTGGTGGTCTCCAAGGCCCTGGACTGGGGGCTTTCTTCAGTGGCTGAATGTCCAGCAGAGCCATTTCCTCCCACAGGGGTCTTGCAGGGAAGGGCCCAGGACTTGACATGTCCAGATGAGTCCTGCCCTCTTGGGCCAGTCGTTTCCCCTCTCTGAGCCTCGGTGGCTTCAGCCTATGAAAGGGAACATAATCACTGCCCTTCCTCCCTCACGGTTGTAGTGAGGACTGAGTGTGTGGAAGTTTCTCGTGAGCTCTGGATGCTAGGTGCTTAAGGCATGTGCCAGGTGTCTTTCATTGGGCTTTCCAGACCTACTCCCCACCCTTCTCCCCTTCCTCTGCTCTGGTATACCAAACTCTCTCGATGGTATCAACAGGCTCCCTTGCCCTCTGGGTCCTGGTCATGTTCCATTATTGGGGACCCTCAGCGGGAGAATGGAGGGGAGGATGCTGAATTTGGGGTAGTGGATCCTCCCGCCCCACCCTGCAGCATTGAGGTTGCCGTAGGCTCTCCTGCCGGGCAACCCTTGCATAACCGACTGTCTCTAGGGTTCTGGAACTGCTTCCTCCACTAGCCCCTTACGTCTAGCTGTGTATGGGCCCCACCTCTACCCCACTAGAGTCCTCCCTCTCACCTTCGGTTTCCTTACACTCCGCCCTTTCTCAATGATCCCTTTTTAAAGGATGCCTCAGATTACCCAATGTGAGTATCGTCTTTTTCCTACTGGACTCTGACTGATATAACAGATGGGATTTACTGTCCCTGATGCCCCAAACCTGCCTGCACATGCATGCTTCCCTGCACCCCTCCTCATCCTAGTACAGGCCAGCAGGGGGCTGGGTGTCATTTTCCATCTGGATGGAGCCTATCCATTGTGCTGAGGGCACCTATTCTTTCAGTGCCCTTGTCTCCAGTGAGAGGCCTGGGGAGCAGGGACCATAGGCTTGGCCTGAGCCAGCACAGAGATGATGCCATGAGGTGGTACACAGCTGTGTTCTGGGGCCACTCAAAGGAGCAGGGGTTACTAACTATATGTGCCAGATGAGTGAGCCTGCAAAGGGACAAGGGGGAAAGAGTTTGTGTGATGAGATGGGACAGTTCGTGGAGTGCCTTGGACAGCACAGCCAGCTGCCGTACCTTTCGTACCTTTCGCCATCATGGCCACAACTGAGCCACTGTGACAATGCTGTGTAGATGCAGCTGCCTCCATCTGAAGGGAAGGCAGCTCATCTCTGCTAGTTCCATTTGTCCCACCAGGCTGGGCTCATTCTCTCCCTCCCACCTTTTTTTTTTTCATTCATAAATGTTCAGTATACATTTCTGAGTATAGCATCACTGTGGAGAAACACTCCACACAGACACACATTGGACAGAAGGAACCAGCTCCCCCTAAGGATGGCAGAGCCAAGGGGGTCAAGCGGGAACAGTCCCCACTCTCCTGAAGTATCCCAGCCACCCTGTCCCCAAGGCCTGAGAATCCTCCATCATCACACCAGTGGCTCATATACCAGAAACCAACCCAGAATCAAAGGTCTTTTCAATCCATCCAGTCCCTAGCATAGGGCTTAGGCTGTGGAGTCTGATGACCCCAGGCTCAAATCCTGACTTCACCACTTAGTACCTGTGTCTACCTAGGTGTCTTGATAAACAAGCCTCAGTTTCCCCAAGTGTAAAGCGGGGATAGCAGCGGCCCCTCCCCTGGAGGTTGTTTCGAGGAGTGAATGGTATCATATCTGTAGGTCCACAGAGAAGCCTGGTGTCTTGCCCCTGTCCAACAAGGGGCACTATTAACATTTTAGCTGCCTCTCCCCAGTCCCAAAGGAGGCAAGCCTGTTCTCTACACACACTGCAGTCCCCACCTCTGTTCCTTTTTATCTTCTGTTATTTCCCAGCCAATGCCCACAGGGGTTCCCCAGGGTAAAGCACCAGAGGTCCTGCCATAAATGTCTGTCTGCATGTTCTGGACTGCAGATGAGTGAGATTCAGAAGTGCTGGGGAAGGCAGTGCCATCAGGAGGCACTGAGCCACCAGGAGGCCCAGTTTTGTCTTTCTGGCCCCTGGCTGCATCTTCCTGACCCCCCTGCTGAGTAGATCCAGGCCCTCCCAGTGCTGGTAGTGGTCCCCACCCCACTCCTTCCTTCCCCAAACAAGTTCCATGGAGCTCTTTTTCCTTTCCCGTTTTTCATCAGCTGGAAAGATCTGGGAAATGTCCTGTGGTACATTCTAGGCTTTTCCAACAGGCCCAGGCACACAGAAAGTGGAAGGCAATGAGAGTCCCCCAAACTCCTCCATCCCTTCTGGGGAGGCAAGACAGAGTCGGTGGGGGCCTTTGAAACCCAGTCTTTGTTGTTTTTCTTTGAGACGGAGTTTCGATCTTGTTACCCTGGCTGGAGTGCAATGGCACAATCTCGGCTCACAGCAACCTCCGCCTCCTGGGTTCAGGCAATTCTCCTGCCTCAGCCTTCTGAGTAGCTGGGATTACAGGCACGCGCCACCATGCCCAGCTAATTTCTTGTATTTTTAGTAGAGACGGGGTTTCACCATGTTGACCAGGATGGTCTTGATCTCTTGACCTCGTGATCCACCTGCCTTGGCCTCCCAAAGTGCTGGGATTACAGGAGTGAGCCACTGCACCCCGCCTTGAAAGCCAGTCTTTAAACTATAAATTGTGCTTGGGCTTACAAGGACTTTGGAGCTTGTCAACAAGGTCTGGGCCCTGACAGCTGAAGGATGGCCCGTGACTGATGGAGGACAGGCATTCGTCACCTCCCTGAGCCCAGGGAGTCTCAGGGAAGGCAGACCCCAGCTTCTCTGCCTGGGCTCTCCCTGGCTGGCCTTTGTAGGATCAGGGCCGCTCCGGGGCCTCTGGCATTCCTGCTTGGGGGAGCTGGTGGAATCTCCCAAGCTGGATTCACAACAAAAGGGAAGAAGACTAGGAGTTCGGTGAAGGGGCAGAGACTCTGAAAAGGAGATTCAGGGGTCTGGTGGTCCCTGAAGAGGGAGTGACCTTGTGAGTTGGCCTTGGGCCCTGGGAAGGTGCCCAGCAGCGTGTTTCTGGGCAGGACCCTCGAGCTTCTTTGACGTCTCCTGCCCACCACAGGGCTTTCTCTATAAATGTTCTGAGAGAGCAGCTCCAACCAAGTCCAGTGTGCCCTTCCGACGCTCTGATGCCCAGGCTTCAATTTGCTTTTGCCCTATTTCTCTGTCTGGTTTCTTGTTCTGAGCTAGGTCAGGCTAACTTTCCAGTCTCGCTGCTACAGATATGTGACTTCATTGATGCTGGGCCTGGGTCCATCTGGCACAGGGCAGGAGCCAGGGACAAGAGGGCCCTGCGGTGCTTCTTCAGGACTGTCTTGGGGGCCCAGCACCCGCCAGTGGATGAGGTAGATGCCATCCTCTGGCTTTGGGGTTGGTGGCTCTGTAGGGAGTGTGGCATGGCCCTGGTGCAGCCTTGGCCCAAAGTGGACTGCCACCACGATGCAGACTGCCAGCAGAACAAAGATAGTGACGATGATGGTGACTACGTGCAGCCCATCACCTCGAGGTGATTCCCAGGTGCCACCTAGCACCTCCGGAAGCTGCCTCTGGGGCTCCTGCCCCCATGAACTGTTCACAGCTGGAGAAGGCCAGGAGTAGTGGCCAGCCTGGGAGGGGAGTGGCAGAGAGAGAGGGTGACATGGATGTATACACACAGAATATGACCAAAATAAAGAGAGACAAACACCCAAAGGAACCTGAGGTTTGGGGTGGGGCAAGGGACCAGAGACAAAGGCAGAAAGACAAAAAGTCAGAGTAAAGACCTAGAAAGAGACAGATAATACAGAGGTAAACCACATGGCAACAGAGACCATAAAAGAAAAAGGCAGCCTGGGCACGGTGGCTCACACCTGTAATCCCAGCACTTTGGGAGGCCAAGGCAGGCAGATCACCTGAGGTCGGGAGTTCAAGACCAGCCTGACCAACATGGAGAAACCCTGTCTCTACTAAAAAATACAAAATTAGTCGGGCATGGTGGTGCATGCCTGTAATCCCAGCTACTTGGGAGGCTGAGGCAGGAGAATCACTTGAACCTGGGATGCAGAAGTTGCGGTGAGCTGAGATCATGCCATTGCACTCCAGCCTGAGCAACAAGAGCAAAACTCCATCTCAAGAAAAAAAAAATGAAAAAGAAAAAGGCAGAAAAAGCAGAGGGTGACACAGAGAGGGAGAAAGAGGAAAAAGGAAAAAAAAAAAGACACATAAAAACAGGGACAGAAATAAAGATAGAGAAAAAGAAACAGAAGCAGGGAGACAAAGTCATTCAGATAGGGACAAAGAGAGTGCTGGCTTCATCACAGTCCAGCATATAGAGTTTGGCCCCCCAAGTTTCTTCCCACTGTTGCCTCTCCCCAGGTCTCCAGCAAAATTCCTAAATAGATCTTGTCCCCGGGTTGGGAGTCTTGGCACGCTGTGGGCTGCTGTCCCCACATCCTGGGCAGTAGCGAGAGAGCACCTGCTTCCTAAAGTCCTGGGAAAAAGAGGTCCAGCATCTAAGGCTCTCCTTACTCCACACTTGCACGGAAGTCAGACAGACAGCACCCTGGCCAGGGGAGAGGTAGAGGGGACATGGATCTCAGAGGTCTGGAGTGAGGCAGGGGGATGCCTCTCCTATAACTGTGCCCCTGCCACCCCGCCGAGGTCTCAGCATCAAGTTCTGGGGTTCTGGAGGGGAGGGGTGCCCAGTGTGGACTCCTGGCTCTGCTCAGGATGGATTGAGGAGACCCTGTGCCAGTCTTCCTCTGTCAGAATCTCGGTGTTCTACCAAAAGCTGGGGGTCATGATCTGTACCCCTGTCTGTCTCCACCCTGCGGTGTTAGATAAGGGTGGTGGCACTGTAGTGAAGGTAGCAAAACACAAAACTGTAAGCCCTAGTGCTGATGAGGTCCTCACAGGCCCAAGAAACTTTTCCTCCTTAGTTTCCCCTTCCCAGATGGGATCTTAGCAGGTGGAGCCCCTCCCTCTAACCCTGCACCCTCAGCGTGGCCCCACCCATGGTAGGCCAGGGTTTGCCCAAGACAAACGCATTTCCTTTAGTCCCTCAGCCCCACTGTCCAAGCTATCCCATCTCCCACACGCATCCCTTTGCCTGTGGAAAGACACCCCCCAACTCCCTACCTTGCAAGTATCTTTGGGTCCCAGGCCACAAAGCTCCCAGGGCAGGGGGTAGGGAAGCAGCTCTAGATGTACAGAGGAAAAGGGGAAGCTCAGGTGGATGACAGACATGGGGCCCCCCACAGGGAGTCAGTCCAGCCTGGCAGGAAGGGGTGAGCAGAGTCTACCTGGTGCATTGTCCGGGCCGGCACGGGGCTCCCTTTGGGACTGGCGGCCAGCTGGGTAAAGGAGGGCTGGCCGCCCTAGAACAGCCCCTACCCGGAGCTGCCACGTCTGCGGGGCCCACAGGCACACACCCTGTGCACACACTCTTACCGCTCTCTCATTCGCTTGCACTTCCTTCTGGGAACATCTGGGCTACCCTGGGCTCTGCCCTTAACTCTGATAGAACCTTAATCTTCCTCCTTGGCACCTCCTTTCATCCCCCTGCCAGCTTCAGGAGCCTGGGTGTGCCTGCCCACCCTTCCTCCACCGGATCCCAGAAGCCTGGCCAGCGCCCCAACCCAACCTGCCCCCAACCAAGTCATGCTGGCTCCTTGCCCCAACTGATTTCCTGGAGTTACTGTCCTTTGATCTTTTCTTTCTAAATGAAATAGTTCAAACACAATGGAAACTGCAGATAATACACTCTCTTTAATAAATACATAATACGTCTCTAAAATCTCCACGTCTCAACCGTCCGTTCTGTCTTCTCTCAGTAGTTTGTCACATTTATTTTTTAAATGTTAATATTACAATTAAAACAGAAGCCCTCACTTCCTGACGTCACCCCTCCTCACCACAGGGATAACCATCTTATAGAATTCCATGTTTAATGGCCGGGTGTGGTGGCCCACACCTGTAATTCCCATACTCTGGGAGGCCAAGGCAGGAGGATCACTTGAGGCTAGGAGTTTAAAACCAGTCTTGACAACATAGTGAGACCTTATCTCTACAAATAATTAAAAAATTAGCTGGGCGTGGTGGATTATACCCGTAGTCCTAGCAACTCAGGAGGCTGAGGTGGGAGGATCCCTGAGCACAGAAGGTCAAAGACCATGAGCCACGTTTGTGTCACTACACTCCGGCCTGTGCAACAGAGGGAGACTCCATCTCAAAAAAATAACAATAGAATTTGATGTTTATTATTCTCACACAAGCCATTGTTTTCCCTTTTTTCCTTTTGGTTTTTATAAATACAGATTCTGTATTTCTTTGCATTTGCCTGAATGCAACTTCATTTGATAGTATGTATGTGTGTGTTTTAATGTCCAAGTCACAAAAACTGCCCACTAATCTCTCCTCTCGCTAGAGACAGTTATTTTTTTTTATCTCCAGCTAACTCTGTGGGACCAGCCTTTTCTCATTCTGTCTGCTGCTGTGCACTCACCATCCTGTCTTCCAGTCTGGAGAGCTGGAGACGTCCTGGGAACTCCCCTTCACTAGAATCTTGATCCAGGATGAAGCAGAATGCAGCCTCCTGGTTCCTTGTCTCTCAGCCGAGCTGTCCCACATCCTGACATCCAAGCCCCCCACGCAGACCTCCAAGTTCACTTTGAGCCCAGATCCCTGGGCTGCTGACCTGATCTGCAAAGTGAGTGGGACCTATTGCTGGCTGACCTTGAAGCCCCTGGCTGACCCCCTCCCAGTGTGATCAGAGGCTCTCTGCTCATTCTCTGCTTCTCACCTTGGTCCATTTAGACTTCAGCCAGAGGGAATATGGACTCTGCCACAGGTCCTGAACTTCAGCCACTGCTGTTCACCTCCTGCCTCCTCAAAACACATGTGCCATTGCTCTGGCAGATACCTCCACTGGGGCTCCTGTCCTTGTGTCCAAAAGCCCAATGTTTGATTCTTGTGATGACTACTTCTTCCCTTCCCTCCCTCATTCATCCTGGATCTATTGCCTAATGGGCTTCCAAGAGGAAAGGAAGATGGTGGAACTTCTACATCTTCTTCCTTTTTTTTCTTAAAGACGGGGTTTCGCCATGTTAGTCAGGCTAGTCTTGAACTCCCAACCTCAGGTGATCCACTCGCCTTGGCCTCCAAAGTGCTTGGATTACAGGCGTGAGCCACCACGCCTGGCTCGAACTTCTACATCTTCTGTGTCACTTCTTCGCTACTGCTGTGAGCTGCCCGCCCATTCCCGCTGTCTAAACCTTAACAATCTGTTATAGCTTAGGTCAAGTGTGGTCTCCTCTAGGTACGAATTCTTCATCCCTGTACTTAAGAAACTTTCTTTCTTTTCCTTAAGCCTTACAGCCTAATGTTTCTTACCTCCTCCTAACATTTGTCACACTTTATCTTATGTTATCGGTGTGTGGCAGCTCATTTTTGCAGGAACCATGTCTCTCTCTCTCTCTCTCTTTTTTTTTTTTTTTTTTTTTTTTTGAGACTGAGTCTCATTCTGTTGCCCAGGCTGGAGTGCATAGGCACAATCTTGGCTCACTACAACCTCCATCTCCTGAGTTCAAGCGATTCTAGGAACCATGTCTCATTCTTTGAGAACCATGGGGGTTTCTTGATAACAAAAGTTTGCTGATAGAAGTGGAACCTAGAGGAATGTACCCCTCCCCACCCCACAACACAAACATATCTGTTCTTAATCCTGGAGGCTTAGAGCACGCAGAACGCCCTTCTCCTGCAGGAGGACACTTCTGAGCCATGACAGAATGCTCACTGCTTTGCTCCCACTGTCTCTTTCTGGATTTTGTTGTCACAGAGCCTCTTAGGGTGGGTGGAGGGGGTACAATAATCAAGAATCTGCTCTTATTTCATAGAGAACAAATGCCCTGACTTTTGAGACTCAAGTCCTGGAACCAAAAATGAAGACTCTGGGGTCCTCCCTACCATCACCGAGCTGGGCTGGAGGGTCCTCCCTACCATCACCGAGCTGGGCTGGAGGGTCCTCCCTACCATCACCGTGCTGGGCTGGAGGGTCCTCCCTATCATCACCCTGCTGGGCTGGAGGCCCCTGAGCCAGCTCTGTACACTAGGGTCACTTTTCCTTTCCATCTCTCCGGGGAGGGTAGAAGTGGATTTGTTGGCCAATGGGAGGCAAAGAGCAACCCTTCTTTCACTCTGTCTCCACCAAATGCAGGCATGCTGAGGAGTCTGCAGAGGGGCCTGTGGGGACATCCTGAGCAGGCCAGAGCGGGGTTGCCATGATAGACTCATGGCAGGTCTGAGAACTGGCTGACTTTTGAGGTCATGGGAAACTCTGGGCCAGAGTTGGGTGAGTAAGCCAGGAGCAAAGGCTGCTTTTCTCTACCACACCCGACTTCTAGCCTTGTAAAAAGCTATAGGTCTATAAGGGGTGTGAGGTGTCTTTTTAGGATAATGGAAATGTTATATAAAATTGATTTTATTTGGGATAGGTAAACAACTCTCTGAATATATAAAAACCGGCCAGGTGTGGTGGCTCAAGCCTGTAATCCCAGCACTTTGGGAGGCTGAAGCAGGTGGATCACGAAGTCAAGAGATCGAGACCATCCTGGCCAACATGGTGAAACCCTGTCTCTACTAAAAATACAAAAATTAGCTGGGCGTGGTGGCATGTGCCTGTAGTTCCAGCTACTCGGGAGGCTGAGGCAGGAGAATTGCTTGAACCCAGGAGGCGGAGGTTGTAGTGAGCCGAGATTGTGCCACTACACTCCAGCCTGGTGCCTGGCGACAGAGTGAGACTCTGTCTTAAAAAAAAAAAACAAAACATTGAGGCTGGCATGGTGACTCATGTCTGTAATCCCAGCACTTTGGGAGGCCCAGGTGGGTGGATCATTTGAGGTCAGGAGTTCAAGACCAGACTGGCCAACATGGTGAAACCCTGTCTCTACTAAAAATACAAAAATTAGCTAGGCTTGGCAATGCGTGTCTGTGATCCCAGCTACTCAGGAGGCTGAGGCAGGAGAATGGCTTGAGCCCGGGAAGTGGAGGTTGCAGTGAGCCAAGATTGTGCCACTGCACTCCAGTATGGGATACAGAAGGAGACTCTGTCTAAAAAAAAAAAGCCACTGAATTGTGCACTTCAAATGAGGAAGGGTGAAAGGGTGAGGAAGGCATCTACATAGTAGGGAAGGAATGGGAGCAGAAATGGGAGCTTGATTACTGCAAGGGGAGTGATCCAATAAGTAAATATTTAAGGATCATGGGAGCCAGAGAAGGGCCTTAGAGATGCTACACCCTAGCACCGAAGAGCACACTGACAACTCAGACCTCGGTTTCTTTTCTTTAAAAAAAATTTTTTTGAGACAGAGTTTCACTCTGTGGCCCAGGCTGGAGTGCAGTGACTTGATCTCAGCTCATTGCAGCCTTGACCTCCTAGTATTACTCGAGCCTCCTGAGTAGTTGGGACTACAGGCACACCCCACCATGCCAGGGTAATTTAAACTTTTTTTTTTTTTGCACAGACAATATCTCACTATGTTGCCCAGGCTGGTCTCAAACTCCTGAACTAAAGTTCTCTTGCCTAGGCCTCCCAAAGTGTTGGGATTGCAGGCATGAGCCACTGTGCCTGGCCCTCAGTTTTCAAATGCCATTTGCACCAAAAGGAATGAAGGCTTCTTAAAGAAATAAGCTGATTCCAGGGCTGGGGCAGGTGAAGCACAAGATGTGCCTGGAGACTCACACCTGTAATCCCAGCGCTTCAGAAGGCCAAGGTGGGTGGATCACTTGACATTAAGAGTTCGAGACCAGCCTGGGCAACATGGTGAAACTCTGTCACTACTAAAAATACAAAAGTTATCTAGGCTTGGTGGTATGTGCCTGTAACCCCAGGTACTCAGGAGGCTGAGGCAGGAGAAGGTAGGAGAATCATTTGAACCTGGGAGGAGGAGATTGCAGTGAGCCGAGATCACACCACTTCCCTCTAGCAGGGTAGTGACAGCGAGACTGTCTCAAAAAAAAGAAAAGAAAAGAAAAAGTAAGCCTGGAATATCTTATGCCAGAAAGTAAGGAAGTACTCAAAAAATGATGATGACATGTCAAAAGGACACAGAAGTCAGTTTTTAGGGGCTAAGAGTGGCCGAAATGGAGACAATTTGAGCATCAGAACAATAAATGATTGTATTCCAATCCAGTGAATAAAACAGAAATACATGAGTTTATATACAGATATAGAAACTATCTCCTCATGGGCTGGGTGTGGTGGCTCACTCCTGTAATCCCAGAACTTTGGGAGGCCAAAGTGGGCGGAACACCTGAGATCAGGAGTTCAAGACCAGCCTGGCCAACATGGTGAAACCTTGTTTCTACAAAAATACAAAAACTAGCTGGGCATAATGGTGGGTGCCTATAATCCCAGCTACTTTGGAGGCTGTGGCAGGAGAATTGTTTGAACCTGGGAGATGGAGGTTGTAGTGAGCTGAGATTGCACCACTGCACTCCAGCCTGGGAGTCTGGAGTCTCAGTCTCAAAACAGAGTCTTGGCAGATGTAATTAAGTTAAGAATCCCAGGCCTGGTGTGGTGGTTTATGCCTGTAATCCCAGCACTTTGGGAGGCCGAGGAGGGCAGATCACAAGGTCAGGAGTTCAAGACCAGCCTGACCAGTGTGGTGAAACCTCGTCTCTACTGAAAATACAAAATTTAGCCAGGCATGATGGAACATGCCTGTAACCCCAGCTACTCAGGAGGCTGAGGCAGAAGAATTGCTTGAACCTGGGAGGCAGAGGTTGCAGTGAGCTGAGATTGCACCACTGCACTCCAGTCTGGGCGACAAAGCAAGACTGTCTCAAAAAAAAAAAAACCCAGAACTTTGGGAGGTTGAGGCAGGTGGATCACTTGAGCCCAGGAGTTCAAGACCAGCCTCAGCAACGTGACAAAACCCCATTTCTACAAAAAAATACAAAAATTAGCCAGGTATGGTGATGTGTGCCTGTAGTCCCAGCTACTCAGGAGGCTAGGTGGGATGATTGCTTGAGCCCAAGAGGCAGAGGTTGCAGTGAGCCAAGGTGGTGCCACTGCACTCCAGCCTGAGTGACAAGAGCCAGACCTTGTCTCAAAAGAAAAAAGAATCTTAAGATCATCTGAGATTATCCAGACAGTCCCTGAATTCAATGACAAGTGTTGTTCTAAGAGACACTCAGAAGACACAGAGGAAGCGATGTGAAGATGGCGATGCAGATGATAGTGCTTCGCTACAAGCTGAGGGACACCAAGGAATGCCCAACAACCCCCAGAGGCTGGGGGAGGCAAAGAACGGCTTCTCTCCTAGAGCCTTGGGAGCCACTGTGGTGTAGCTGACACCTCGACTTTAACTTCTACCTTCTAGAACTGTAACAGAATAAATGTTTGTTGTTTTAAGCCACCGGTTTGTGATAATTTGTTACAGTAGCCACAGGAAACTAATACACTGGCATACACCACCTTATGATCAAAGCAAACCTCCTCAGTAATGAAACAAATCCAAATCATGCATGGTGGGGGTGGTGTGTGCACCTGTAGTCTCAGCTACTCAGGAGGCTGAGGCAGGAGGATGACTTGAGCCCAGGAGTTCAAGGCCAGCCTGGGTGACATAGTGAGACTCTGTCTCGAAAATAAATAAAAATAAAAACAGAGCCAGGGCTGGGCACGGTGACTCACACCTCTAATCCCAGCACTTTGGGAGGCTAAGGTGGGCAGATTATGAGGTCAGGAGTTAGAGACCAGCCTGATCAACATGGTGAAACCCTGTCTCTACTAAAAATACAAAAATTAGCCGGGTGTGACACTCCTGTCATCCTAGCTACTCAGAGGCTAAGGCAGGAGAATTGCTTGAACCTGGAAGGCAGAGGTTGCATTGAGCCTAGATGGTGCAACTGCACTCCAGCCTGGGCAACACAATGAGACTCTGTTTCAGAGAAAAAAAAAATTAGCCATCATTGTGGCTCATGCCTGTCTCTCTCATCTCTCACTCTCCACCCAGGCTGGAGTGCAGTGGTACAATCTTGGCTCACTGCAACCTCTGCCTCCCAGGTTCAAACCATCCTTCCCACCCTAGCCTCATGAGTAGCTGGGCCTACAGGTATGTACCGAACCTAGCTACTTTTTCTATTTCTAGCAGAGACAAGGTTTTGCCATGTTGCCCAGGCTGGTCTCAAACTCCTGAGATCAAGCCATACTCTCTCCTTTGTCTCCCAAAGTGCTGGATTACTGGCATGAGCCATCATACCCAGCCCTGAGACTCTGTCTCTTTAAAAAAAGAAAAGGAACAAAACCGGGCAGGCACAGTGGCTCATGCCTGCAATCCCAGCACTATGGGAGGCCAAGGTAGGTAGATCACAAGGTCAGGAGTTCAAGACCAGCCCGGCCAAGATGGTGAAACCCTGTCTCTACTAAAAACACAAAAATGAGCAGGGTACGGTGGCAGGCACCTGTAATACCAGCTACTAGGGAGGCCGAGTCAGGGGAATGGCTTGAATCCAGGTATCGGAGGTTGTAGTGAGCTGAGATTGTGCCATTACACTGCAGCCTGGGTGACAGAATGAGACTCCATGTCAAAAAAAAAAAAAAGGAAAAAAATCATGCGTTATTTGAAGGATGAAGACAGGGGCTCAGCACTGCTGCTTTGACATTGCTGCCAAAGATGGATAACCTAAATCTTATCACAAGGAAACGCCAGAGAAACCCAAATTGAGAGACCTTCTATAAAATAACTGGACTGTAACCTTCAAAAATGTTTAGGTCATGAAAATCAAGGAAAGGCTGAGCTATTCCACATTGAACGATACTAAAGATAATTTCAATGAGTAATTCTGGACAGGATCCTTTTGCTATAAAGGACATTATTGAAACAACTGCCAACATTTCAATAGGATCTGAAGATTAGATGGTATTAATATATTTATGTTAATTTCCTAATTTTGATGGCTATATTGTGATTATGTAGGAGACTATCCCTTGTAGGAAATATACGCTAAACTATTCAGGGTGATGGGGCATCCTGTTGACAATGTACTCAAACAGCTCAGGGAAAACAGGTCTGTGTAATGTACTTCCAACTTTTCCTGTGATTGCTTCAAAATAGAATCTTTATTAAAAAATAAAGAAAAAAGGGCTAGGCAGGGTGGCTCATGCCTGTAATTACAGCATTTTGGGAGACCAAGGTGGAGGATCATTTGAAGTCAGGAGTTCAAGACCAGCCTGGCCAAGATGGTGAAACCCCCTGTCTACTGAAAATACAAAAATTAGCTGGGTATGGTGGCGTGAGCCTGCAGTCCCAGCTACTCTGGAGGTTGAGGCACAAGAATGGCTTGCACCTGGGAGGCAGAGGCTGCAGTGAGCAGAGACTGTGCACTGCACTCCAGCCTGGGCAAAAAATAAAGAAAAAGAAAAAAAGATACCAATCATATAAATGATTGTATATATATATATATGCATATTGTCAAAGAATGGAAGGCAATAGAATGGAAGGAAATTCATAACAATAATATAATTAATATTAAGGAAGTAGGATTGTTTGTAACATTCCTATGCTGTCAAATATATATACATATATATATTTTATGTATATATATATATTTCTTTAATTTCAGTGTTAGGGTCTCATGCTGTTGCCCAGACTAGAGTGCAGTGGCCTGATCATAGCTAACTGCATCCTTGAACTCTTGGGCTCAAGAGATCCTCTCACCTTAGTCTCCTGAGTAGCCAGGACTACAGGCATGCACCATCATGCCTGGCTAATTATTATGATTTTTTTGTTTTTGGTAGAGATGGGGTCTTGCTGTGTTGCTCTGTCTGGTCTCAAACTCCTGGCCTCAAGAAATCCTTTTGCCTCAACCTCTCAAAGTGCTGGATTGTAGGCATGAGCCACTGTGCAGCCCTGACCTTACATCTTTTGAGTTTAGTTCAGTAAGTATGTGCTGAGGACCTGCTATGTGGCAGGCGTTGTGCCAGGTCCTAGGGATACTGAAAAAAGTCACAATGCTGGCATGCAGTCTGCAGGAGAGACAATCCTGGGACAAGGATGAGTGCTGCTGGATGCCGAGGACAGGAGACACCTCACCCCAGTGAGGGTGCAGAGGGAGGGGTGCTTCAAATAGGCATTCTTGCTCTTCTGTTAAGAATAATAATAAGGGCCGGGTGAGGTGGCTCACACCTGAAATCCCAGCACTTTGGGAAACCAAGGCGAGCGGATCACGAGGTCAAGAGATCAAGACTATCCTGGCTAAGATGGTGAAACCCCATCTCTACTAAAAATACAAAAAGTTAGCTGGGCGTGGTGGTGCACACTGGTAGTCCCAGCTGCTCGGGGGCCTGAGACAGGAGAATCGTTTGAACCCAGGAGGTGGAGGTTGTGGTGAGCTGAGGTCACACCACTGCACTCCAGGCTAGGAACAGAGGAAGACTCTTATCTCAAAAATAAAATAAAATAAAATAACAATACCAGGCATGGTGGCGCATGCCTGAAGTCCCAGCTACTTGTGAGGCTGAGGCAGGAGGATCACTTGAGCTCAGTGTTTGAGCCCAACCTGGGCAATATAGCAAGACCCCATCTTTTTTTTTTTTTTTTGAGACGGAGTGTCACTCTGTTGCCTAGGCTGGAGGACAGTGGTGTGATCTCAGGTGACTGCAACCTCCACTTCCCAGGTTCAAGCAATTTTCCTGCCTCAGCCTCCCGAGTAGCTAGGACTACAGGTGCCTGCCACTATGCCCTGCTAATTTTTCTATTTTTAGTATAGATGGGGTTTCACTATGTTGGCCAGGCTGGTCTCAAACTCCTGACCTCGTGATCCTCCCGCCTCAGCCTCCCAAGTGTTGGGATTACAGGCGTGAGCCACTGTGCCTGGCCAGACCGCATCTCTTTTTTTTTTTTTTTTTTTTAGACAGAGTCTCTCATTGTCAGGCTGGAGAGCAGTGGTATAATCTTGGCCCACCACAACCTCTGCCTGCTGGGTTCAAGGGATTCTTCTGCCTCAGCCTCCCGAGTAGCTGGGACTACAGGTGTGCGCCACCACAGCTAAATTTTGTATTTTTAGTAGAGATGAGGTTTCACCATATTAGCCAGGCTAGTCTCAAACTCCTGAACTCTTGATTCTCCTGCCTCAGCCTCCCAGAGTGCTGGGATAACAGGCATGAGCCACCGTGCCCAACCAGACTCCATCTCTAAAAAAAAGAAAAAATAATCATGGGTGTAGGGCCCCTCTGAAAGATGTAGGGAGTCCTATCTGCATTGGGATCCCTGAGGAAGGAGAGGAATGTGGAGAATTCAGAGTCCACAGAGCATGGGCGGCTGGTGGGCTGGGTTTCCAGGCTGAATCCTGGAAGAGAACCCCGTCTGAAACAGTATGGGGTGGGATTGGTGTTAGATTCAAGGAAAACCCTCAGATGGTCTGTGGTGAGACCTGATGGACCCCTCGGAAGAGAAGAGAATGGGGATGGAGCCAGGTGGCTGTGGATGGTCATCATGCATAGGCCCTAGAGGCCATGCTGGGCGGGCACAGTCCCTGCTGCAGCCTCACGTCCTCATCTGGACACGGCTGAGCAGGGCCCCTGGAACTAGTCCCAACGTGTTTCCTTCTATTCTTTGACAGGAAGCTCCTGGAGAGCCAGTCCCCACCCCCACCCCGCCCCAGCACTCCCTCTCTCTTCTCCACTATGGACAGAGCCTCCACTGAGCTGCTGCCTGCCCGCCACATACCCAGCTGACATGGGCACCGCAGGAGCCACGCAGCTCTGCTGGGCGATACTGGGCTTTCTCCTGCTCCGAGGTAAGAGGCCCCTGCTGCTTTCCCTCCCAATTCCTCTCTGCAGCTGGCCGTCCTGGGCGCCGGCCACACTTTCCATCCAGGGCTGTGCTCAAGGGAAATTCCAGAGCCTTTCCACGAAGGGGATCAGTGGGACTGGGGGGTCCTGACTACCAGGCAGGGGTAAAATGGAGCTACATTGAAACCCTCTTGTGGGAAATTGTCCACGGGGAGCTGGGCTTCCTGTAGAGGCTGGCCTCCTCAACTGTGAGAGGCAGCTGTGTTAGTGCGAGTTCCAGGCTCAAAAGCTCCTTCTAGGATGTGCACGGGCCCGAGACACCTGTGGCTGCTTGTGGAGCCTCACCCTCTGATCTTGGGGCCGGGCTGACGACGGCTACTCTATCAACTGCTCTAACACAAATCGTCTGCACCTTGGGCTTCACAGAGGATCTGTTCTCTCCTTTCACATAAGGAGTAACAACCTAGGAATTCCACATGTTGATTTTCAACTTAAATCACAGCAAGAGGGACTCAAGTTAGACACTATACAAAGAACTATTCACCAAGGAGGATGTACATAACATTCTCACGTCCAGGGGGCTAGAGGAGATGACTTCCAGAGGAGGCTACTCGGAAATGGTACCTCTCCGACAGGCTCTGCCAGCCAATGAGTTGTGAAGCTGCTCATAGGGGTCCTCTCATCAGGGAGCAGTTGCTGGGAATCATGACAAGTCCAGGACATTCTGACTCACAGGGCAGCAACTTCCCTTTGACCATCCCTGCCCAGCCACCACCTCACCCTCCACAAGTCCTCTGTGCTCAAAGCAGCGGAAAGAGCATGCAAGAGGATGGGGTGGGGTGGTGGTCCCCCGTCGGTGGTGGGTAAGAGGGCCAGAGTACCAGAACGCTGCCTCTCAGAGAGGTCAGGCATTTCTCTAAAAGCCCATGGGCTGGAGGACAAAACTCTGATTGTCCCCATCCCCACCTACCCCCTCCAGGACAGAGTCACACAGGTCTTGGTTTGGGGGTCTAGGCTGTTGTTGGAACTGCAGGTGAGGCTCCTGAGGTGGCATTTTTGCAGGCCTACACTGTTCTCAGCCTCCCTACCCACTGTTTTCTCCCAGGCAAGTGCCAGGGCTCTGAAATGCCCTGTATCAGCTCTACCCAAGCCACAATCACCACCCCGTTTCCTAACTTCTCATCCTGAAGCACTCAGAGCACTTCCTGGCTCCTTCATCTTGATGGACTGAGGAACCCTGAGCATATTTAGGCCCACAAAGGGACTTGGCTGTGGATACCCAGAGGCAGGGCAGACCTGAGACTTGGAGGAGTTGAGAGAAAGGGGCAAAAACCAAAGTGTCTGGCGTTCATTGAGCACGTCAGGCACTGTGTTAAGTGCTTCATATGTGTTTTCCTTCCCTCATGACAACTTGCGAAGTACTAATACCTCTTGCATTTTACTTAGTTATTTTTGAGACAGGGTCTCACTCTGTTGCCCAGGCCAGAGTGCAGTGGCATGATCATGGCTCACTGCAGCCTTGACCTCCTGGGCTCAAGCAACCCTCTTGCCTTAGCCTCCTGTGTAGCTGGGGGCTACAGGCACATGCCACCACGCCTGGCTAATTTTTGTATTTTTTGTAGAGACAATGTTTACCATGTTGCCCAGGCTGGTCACTTGCACTTTAAAGTAAGGAAAACTGAGGCCTAGGTCAGACCGTGACAAAGCCAGAACTTGAACTCAGGCTTCTCAGAATCTAAAATTCATGATTTTAACTACTAAACTATGCTCTTGAGGAAAATGGTGGGGGAGGTGTGGAGATAGACTAGAAGGGAACAAAGCAGACAAGGATTAGAGAGGGGAGACCAGGGAAATCAGAAATTCCTGCGGCCGGAGCTCCTCAGGTCTCTGCATGCCCAGTTGTCAGAGACACCCCTGGCTGTAGACACAGATGCTCCCTAAGCCCCTCCCCTACTCACAGAGGGATCTTTGTTGCTGACAAGAAGTTTGGGTAGGGGGAGGGGCAAGAGGCAGAGAAAGGTCAGGCTACTGGGTCTTGAAGCTTGTGACTTTGGAACTCTTCCCAAGCCACCAAAGTTTTCTTTCTAGATAAATGCAGGAGGGCAGTTCCCTGTGCCTTCCCACCAAAAACTAAGTTATAACCTTACAGCATTTAGGCTGGACGCAGTGGCTCACGCCTGTAATCCCAGTACTCTGGGAGGCCGAGGTGGATCACAAGGTCAGGAGTTTGAGACCAGCCTGGCCAACATGGTGAACCTCTGTCTCTACTAAAAATACAAAATACAAAAATTGGCCAGGCATGGTGGCAGGTGCCAACTGCTTGGGAAGCTGAGGCAGGAGAATCACTTGAGCCCAGGAGGCAGAGGTTGCAGTGAGCTGAGATGGCACTACTACACTCCAGGCTAGTTGACAAGAGTGAAACTCGATCTCCAAAAATAAAAAAAACTACATTAGATATGTTGGATTAGGAACTGATAGATGTTTTCAGGACATGCCTTGGGTTAAAAGGCTTCTCCCAGAGTCATCCCCAGCTAGAAAGCGTTTTCTCTAGCCTGGGCTTCCTATAAATTTTAACTCCCCTCTTGACTATCCCCCCTCCCCCAAAAAGGGAATGGTGATCTAGAAAAACATGGCCCAGGGTTTGGCAATTTTACACTTGGAAACAATTAATTCTACACTATCCAAGTGATAGCCCCATGGAGGAAGGCAGTGGCTTAAGAAAAATAAGCAGAACAGCAGGCTGCCACAGGCTGGGGTGGGCCCCTGGCACCTGGCCGCCTCTGTCCACCCAGGCCTGGGCTGAATGCTTCCCTGATGGTGAGAGACTAAGGGAGTGGGAGAGCCAGGCCAGGGGCTGCAGTCCCTGCTCAAGCAGAGGGACGGGAACCCAACTGGGCGGCTCCACTTCCCTACGTTGTTTTCCTTTCACATTGTTCACAGGTTTCAAGAATGATTTCATTGTGGAAAATGAGCAAATGCAACCTGACCTTTCAGGTTCCACATACACAGCGGGACACACAGGGGCACAGGAGCATGCACACACATTTGCATAGAGCCCCGCAGACACACATGTGCCTACAAAAAAGCCAGTGAGTGCTTCTGACTAGGGACTCCTGGTGACTGACCCCTCTCTAGGTTTGGTCAATAACAGCCATTTCCCACGCATCCTCTGCCTGTAACAGTGAACGGGCTGCTCATGCTAGAGCTTTCCTGCCTCGCATATATACCTCAGAACTTCCTTCCTGCGCAGGTCCCTTCCTCCAGCCAAGATACAAGCCCGGGCCGGGTGCAGCTCAAGCCTGTAATCCCAGCACTTTGGGAGGCCAAGGCGGGTGGATCATGAGGTCAAGAGATGGAGACCATCCTGGTCAACATGGTGAAACCCCCTCTCTACTAAAAATACAAAAAAAAAAAAATTAGCTGGGCATGGTGGTGCATGCCTATAATCCCAGCTAGTCAGGAGACTGAGGCAGGAGAATTGCTTGAACCCAGGAGGCGGAGGTTGCGGTGAGCCGAGATCGCGCCATTGCACTCCAGCCTGGGTAACAAGAGCGAAACTCCGTCTCAAAAAAAAAAAAAACGATACAAGCCCTAATCCCCATCCTCATCTCACTCACCTTCTCATCGCTCAGCCCCTTCCCTGGGGGCAGGACCAGGATGACAGTGGCTTAGGGTAAACATGAGCCTAGAGATCTGGAGTCCTGGGCCCTTCCTTGTCTAGGTGTGACAGGTCACTGATCCTCTGTCCTTAGAAATGTCCTTAGTTTAAAATAACCTTCCCCTGACTCTGCGTCAGGTTGGTAAAATGCCCATGTCAGATTGAAGAGACAGGAAAGGACTCTGGAACCCTGAGCCATGAAGTGGTGGTGATTATGCTATTGAGTCATAATCTCAGAGGAAGCCGGCACTTGTCAGCTACAGCCCTCTGCCTAGTGTGTCTGCCTTCCAGCATGGTAGGCTCAGAAAGCCAAAACGATTTTTTCTGTTTTCTTTTTTCTTCCTCTTTCTTCTTTTCTTCTCTTTCTTTCTTCTTTCTCTCTTCCTTCCTTCCTTCCTTCCTTCCTTCCTTCCTTCCTTCCTTCCTTCCTTCTTTCCTTTCTTCCTTCCTTCTTTCTTTCTTATTGAGATGGGGTCTCCATCTGTTGCCCAGGCTAGAGTACAGTGGTGCAATCATAGCTCACTGCAGCCAGCCAAGACCTCTGGGCTCGAGCAATCCTCCCAAATATCATCTGAGGCTGAGGGATGCGCTGCCTCCTGCTGTTCCATCTCCCTGTCTTCTTCCCTAGATCTGTGTGTCTTTCTCCCTATCCCATCCCCCACCACTGAGTAGCTAGGACTCCAGGTGTGCACTACCATGACTGGAGAATTAAAAAAAAATTTTTTTTTTTTTTAGAAACAGAGTCTTGCTATGTTGCTCAGGCTGGGCCAGAAGGCGTTCTAAGGATTCCTCTCTGGGCTCTGTGCTGAGCTGGGGACTCACCAAGATACATGTTTTGCTTTCTCTTGCAGGCCACAACTCCCAGCCCACAGCGACCCAGACCTCTAGCTCTCAGGGTAAGACCAAACGCATGGGTCTACTCCAGCATGTAGACCTAGGAGCTTAGGAAGGGTGAGAGGAGCCCTATGCCAGTTTAGCGTTAACCTCAGGTAGCTGTGGCTGGGGCTGGAGGGGGAGCTCTCAGGACTCACCAAGACTGAGCTAATCTAAAGATTTTTTTGTTCAGCCTGGCCCAGTCTCATGTGCCTTGAAAGAAAAAAAGAGGCAAATGGTTAGGGGTGAGGGATGGGGGATGAGGTAGGGAGAAAGATACACAGATCTAGGGAAGAAGACAGGGAGATGGAACAGTAGGAGGCAGCACACCCCTCAGCCTCAGATGATCTGTTTCAGGAGGCTCCAGCAGCCTAAGTCTGACCACAGAGCCCGTTTCTCCCAACCCAGGTGAGTGAGTGCAGTTGCTGAGGTCCCTGCTCCTGCATTCATTCAGACCTGCTTGGAGCCCAGGGTTCTTGGATGGGTGAGGGAGTGTGGTGTCACCAAACCTTCCCCACCTCCAACTCCCCATCTGCCTCTATCCTTGCAGGATACATCCCTTCCTCAGAAGCTAACAGCCCAAGCCATGTGCCCAGCGCCGGTACCCCAGGTACTGTGCCATTCAGACTACAAACGCCATCCAGGGAGGTCCGGGGAGGAACCCGACACAATTTCTGCTCTAAAAGAGAATATAGCCTGGGGCGGGGTGGGGGAACAGACAAGGAAACAGAACCTCACATTGATGATGACATGCAGAGTAAGAAGGGCTGCGGTGGGCACAAGCAGACGCGTGGGAGCCCAGGCACATATCAGTCACTTCAGACTTGGGGGGCCAGGGATGATTCCAGCAAGTGGCCTCTGAAGCTGAGCCAGAAGGGTCAGCTGAGCATGTGGAGACTGTGGGATGGAGGGTAGTGGGGCTAATTCCAGGCGGAGGGAACTGCCCAGAGGTGAATGAGAGAATGGCCCCTTCTGGAACTGAAAGCAGGAAAGAAGAGGAAGATTTCGGACTGAAGAGCCCTTCTGGTGCACAGGCTGGCTGAGGCCCTGAGCAGGCCCACACATGCTTCCTCATTCACAGCAGCTCCAAAGAAGGTGGCGCAGGCCCCCATGGCAGCCAGTAAACCCATGATGTCAAGGACAGGCACCGCAGATGGGCTCTCCCCAACCTGGCTAGGCGTCACTTGGGCCAAGCCACAGATGCACACATCAGGACTTGGTGAGTGCCCAGGGCAGGGGCAGTGGTGAAGGACACTGGGTTCCATCTGGATGGGCTCCTTCCACCCTCTTCAGGAGGCTGCAGGAGTCAGGACCCACATCAGCGGCACCTGGTTCAGGAAAGAGGCTTGGCAGGGTGTAGAAACAGGAACTTGGGCCTGGTCACAATGAAGGAAAAGGAATTTAGACTTGAGATTGAGAAATGCATAGCCAGAGAGGAGAGAGAGGGGAAGGAGACCCCAAAATGAAGGAAAAGGGAGGCAGAAAAGGCTGGGAAAGGGCTAGACTCCTCTGAGGTAGGGCAGGTTGGCCCTGGCTAGGCAGCGAGGAAGAAGAGCTGGTGTGGGATGCCCCTTCTTGGTCATGCTGTTTCATGGCGCAGGCGCAGGTGTCCCCAGCAGTAGAAGAGGTGGAGGCACAAACGGAGGTATATCCTGCTGCGCTCACCCCGAAGAGGAGGCGGCAGGAGATGCCTGTGGCCCCTTCTCTCATCTTATCCCTCAGCTCTCGGATTTTTTACTCTCCCAGACTTATTTAGGATCAGGGAGTGAGGAGAGATAAGGGAGTGGAACAGTAATTGGGCCTGAAGTACAATGGGCTGAGGAGGGAAGACAGGTGACATAGCACCTTTTTTTGTTGTTGTTGAGAAGGAGTCTCACCCTGTTGCCCGGACTGCAGTGCAGTGGTGCGGCCGCTCTCTGCAACCTCTGCCTCCCAAGTAGCTGGGATTACAGGCATGCACCACCAGGCCCACCTAGTATATTTTTGTTTTTTTTAGATGGAGTCTATCTCTGTCACCCAAGCTGGAGTGCAGTGGTGTGATCTCATCTCACTGCAAACTCCACCTCCCAGGTTCAAGCGATTCTCCTGCTTCAGCTTCCTGAGACTACAGGCATGTGCCACCACGCCTGGCTAATTTTTGTATTTTTTTGTAGAGACGGGGTTTCACCATATTGGCCAGGCTGGTCTCAAACTCCTGATCTCAAACTCCTGATCCACCCGCCTCAGCCTTCCAAAGTGCTGGGATTACAGGCATGAGCCACCGTGCCCAGCCAACATAGCATTTTTTTAAGAGGGCCGGAAGCCTGTGCCCCTTAACAGGCAGCCTGGCTTGTTGGATCTGTACCTGAGCAGAAGCATTCCTCCCACCTCAACCATGGCACAACACAGACAGCTCTATTTTGCCCAGTCTGGCCTCCCAGCTCTGCAGCATAAATCCCTAGGAAGGCAGAAGCGGGAGGGAAGCTAGCTCTCTCTGATAGGCTGTATCAGTCCCCTTCCCTGATGCCCCTGACCCCACTCCATTTTAGACACATCTCAAAATGTTTCTCCTAATTCAACCACGGTGAGCCTGAGCACAAGAGAAGATGTGACCATCCTGCCCAAACCCACGTCAGAGACTGTGCTCACTGTGGCTGCATTTGGTGAGAGCGGGAGGAGAAGGTGGGACATGGTGGGAAACCTCACTCCTGGAATTGACTTGGACTCTAGGTCTGGAAACACAAGTTTAAATCTCACCCATTTGTTCCAGGAGGTTCTGGCTGGTGAGGAAGGCCCTTGTGGGAGGGGGACCCCTGGCCCTCCAGACAGCTCTTCTTGGCTGTGCTGGGTTCAATGCTCTCATGGGGGGATGGAGTCAGGCTGGAGAGCCCACTCTGGCTTGGGGGCGGCAGGCTAAAAGCTCAGCTATTCAGCGGAGAAGTGGAACTCACTTTGCTCCTGGAGTCTGTCTACACAGTACTTAGCTAGGAAGGGAATGCCGGACTCTTGTTGACTCCTTTATATCCCCAGCTGGCTCCCCTTCACCCCGTTCTTTCCTCTGTTCAGGTGTTATCAGCTTCATTGTCATCCTGGTGGTTGTGGTGATCATCCTCGTCGCTGTGGTGAGCCTGAGGTTCAAGTGTCGGAAGAGCAAGGAGTCTGAAGGTGTGCGCCCTGCCCTTAGGGACCCCCTGTAGCTACGGGAAGGAATGGCACATGAGTGCCACTCCATGAGCAGGGGGACCCCTGGTGGGCTTTGAGGGGAAGCCTGGACTTCTGAGTTACAGCCTGTGACCCCCAACCTGTGCCTTCGGTTTTTTACAGATCCTCAGAAACCTGGGAGTTCAGGGCTGTCTGAAAGGTAAGACCATCAGAAGAATCTTCTATGTCATACCCAGACCCCAGCTCCCAGAGGGAGCCAGCCCTTCCTGCCTTCCACACACACACTCCACACACACCCACATACCACACACACCCATAATCACACACATACACACCTCAAACCCACCACATGCCCTACACCCCAGTGCACACACCCATATACCCACATATCACACACATTACACATCACACACACACACTCCATAATCACACACATACCCACACACCCCAAACCCACCACATGCTTTACACCCTACTACACACAAACACACCACACCACACACATCACACACACACACACACATACCTCAAACACACCACATGCCCCACACCCCACTACACATATACACACCACATACATCACACACACACCCATACACCTCAAACACACCACATGACCCACACCCCACTACAGACACACACACCACACACCACTCACACCCCACACACCACACACCACACATACCACACACCACACACATACCCCATACTATATGTACACCCACACACACATCACAAACATACCATACACCTCACACACCACACATGCCCCATACTATACACACACAACCTCGAACATACCACATCTCACACTATGCACACACCCACACATCTCACACACATCCCACATACCACACACACCTCATACTATAGAGACCACCTTCACACACACCTCAAACATACCCCAATCCCATCCCCCACACTACACACACATACCCACACACCATACATCCCCCACACATCACACACCACCCACGCTCCATACTATACCCACACCCACACACCACAAATATACCACACTCTCCACATCCCACACTACACACACACCACACATACCCCACACATCACACACCACACACAACCCATACTATACACACACCCCACACCACACACACACCCACACACCATACACACCCCACACATCACACACCATACACACTCCACATACATCACACACACACCCATACACCTCAAACACACCACATGACCCACACCCCACTACAGACACACACACCACACACCACTCACACCCCACACACCACACACCACACATACCACACACCACACACATACCCCATACTATATGTACACCCACACACACATCACAAACATACCATACACCTCACACACCACACATGCCCCATACTATACACACACAACCTCGAACATACCACATCTCACACTATGCACACACCCACACATCTCACACACACCCCACATACCACACACACCTCATACTATAGAGACCACCTTCACACACACCTCAAACATACCCCAACCCCATCCCCCACACTACACACACATACCCACACACCATACATTCCCCACACATCACACACCACCCACGCTCCATACTATACCCACACCCACACACCACAAATATACCACACTCTCCACATCCCACACTACACACACACCACACATACCCCACACATCACACACCACACACAACCCATACTATACACACACCCCACACCACACACACACCCACACACCATACACACCCCACACATCACACACCATACACACTCCATAGTATACATACCTCCCCACACACACCACAAACACACCACACACTCCACACCCCACACTACACACACATACCCACCTATCACACAACCCACAAACCACACACCCCATGCTATACACCCCTTCACACACACCTCAAATATACCATAGGCCTCACACCCCACACATACCCCATACTACACACACACACCCATGCACACCACAAACATACCACACACCCTATACCCCACACTACACATACCCACATACCAGACATACCCTACACTCACACACACACCACAAACACAACATATCCCACACCCCACACCATGCACATATACCCATACACTACACACACACCACACACACATCCACATACCACACACACCCCCACCTGCACCACAAACACATAACATATCCCATACCCCACACTGCACATACATACCCCCACACCACATACACCCCATGCACCACACACATACTATACTATACACACACATCCCACACACAGCATAAACACACAGCATGCCCTATACCCCACACATCCACATCCACACCAAACACACACACACACCACACTACACACATCCTATACTATACAGACATACACACATATCCCACACCCTATACCCCACACACCCACCCACACCACACACACACCACACATCCCTTACCCCACTACACATACCCACATCCCACACACATCACACACCCCACACCTCATACCCAACATGCCCACCCAAACCACACACATACACCACACACACACCACACATCATTCCATACCACACACACGCCCTACACCACACACACACTCCATATCTTATACTATACACATACCACACACCTCCATACCTTAACGCTACACACACCAAACACCTCGTACTACACAGTCCACACACCCACCCAAACCACACACACCACACACCTCCATACCTTAACGCTACACACACCAAACACCTCGTACTACACAGTCCACACACCCACCCAAACCACACACACCACACACTCACCCATCACACAAAACACACATGCACCCCATATTATACACACACACCACATATACATATACATCTCATACACCCCATACCACACACACACATTATGCTATACACAAACACTCCCTACCACACACACACCTCATACCACATACACACACACACCACATACACACCCCATTCCACACCACACACACATACACTTCACACCACTTACCTCATACCACACATACACACCCCTCACTCCACACACACATACAATCCTGATAGGCTCCCCTGAGGCCACAGCTGGGGTGGGCAGGACAGGGGCAGACCTGAAAGGGAACACTGCAGTGACAGGAGATGGACTCTTCACTCCTAGAGCTAAGCCTCTATAACCCCATCATGTAAGTGTGGGAATTCAGATTCTAATATAAAAAGACATTCTCTCTAAGCTTAGGAACCACTTGTACCTACTATGTGCCAAACATAAATGTATATATTGTATAATATTACCTCAAATCTTTATAGCAATTATTCAAGGTATGTATTACTCTTTTTTTTTTTGAAACGAAGTCTCACTCTTGTCCGCAGGCTGGAGTGCAATGGTGCAATCTTGGCTCACTGCAGTCTCTGCCTCTCAGGTTCAAGCGATTCTCTTGCTTCAACCTCCCAAGTAGCTGGGATTACAGACGCCTGCCACCACGCCCAGCTAATTTTTGTACTTTTTAGTAGAGATGGGTTTTACCACATTGGCCAGGCTGGTTTCGAACTCCTGACCTCAGGTGATCCACTCACCTAGGCCTCTCAAAGTGCCGGATTACAGGTGTGAGCCACCGCACCCAGCCTAATTTTTTTTTCTTCCCTCTCTCCCCCTAATTTTTTCTTTTTTTAAAAGAGACAGACTTGCTCTGTTGCCCAGACTGGAGCACAATGATGCCAACAGGGCTCAAATGATCCTCCCACCTCAGCATGTCAAGGCGTGTGCCACCATGCCCAGCTAATTTTTTGTATTTTTAGTAGAAATGGGATTTCACCATGTTAGCCAGGCTGGTCTCGAACTCTTAACCTCAGGTGATCCACCCGCCTTGGCCTCCCAAAGTGCTGGGATTACAGGGGTGAGCCACCGCACCTGGCCTAATTTTTATTTTTTAAATAGATATGGGATGTCACTATGTTGCCCAGGCTGGTCTCAAACTCCTCTTAAGTGATCCTTCTGCCTTGGCCTCCCAAAGTGCTGGGATTATGGGTGTAAACCAAGACATTAGTTCATTATACATTTTAAAAATTGAGGCTTTGGGCAAAGTGTGGTGGCTCATGCCTGTAATCCCAGCACTTTGGGAGGCCAAGGCAGGCAGATCATGAGGTCAGGAGTCCGAGACCAGCCTGGCCAACATGGTGAAACCCCGCCTCTACTAAAAATACAAAAATTAGCCAGGTGTAGTGGTGGGCGCCTGTAATCTTAGCTACTGGGGGGCTGAGGCAGAAGAATTGCTTGAACTTGGGAGGTGGAAGTTGCAGTGAGCCAAGATTGTGCCACTGCACTCCAGCCTGGGTGACAGAGCAAGACTCCATCTTGGAAAAATAAAAAAATAAGAAGAGGCTTTGGCGTGTGTGGTGGCTCACATCTGTAATCTCAGTACTTGGAGAAGCTGAGAGAGGTGGATTGTATGAGTTCAGGAGGTTGAGGCTGCAGTGAGCTGTGATTGTGCCACAGCACTCCAACCTGGATGACAGAGCAAGACCCTGTCTCAATAAAAAATAAAAAAATAAAATTGAGGCTTTAATAGAGGTTGTAATTTGATCAAGATCAAACAAGTAGTAGGTAGTAAAACCAAAATTTAAACGCAAGTCTTGGCCAGGTGCAGTGGCTCATGCCTGTAATCCCAGAACTCTGAGAGGCCAAGACGGGCAGATCATTTGAGGTCAGGAGTTCAAGAGCAGCCTGGCCAATAGGGTGAAATCCTGTCTGTACTAAAAAATATAAAAATTAGCTGGGCATGGTGGCACATGCCTGTAATACCAGCTACTCAGGAGACTGGGGCAGGAGAATCGCTTGAACCCAGGAGGTGGAGGTTGCAGTGAGCCAAAATCGCACCACTGCACTCCAGCCTGGGCGACAGAGTGAGACTCCATCTCTAAATAAATAAATAAATAAATGCAGTCCTTTGGTCTTCAAAGTACATTCTCATTTCACAATGGTCCACCACCAAAATATAGATTTTTCAGGACAAAGGTCTAAGGCTCAACAACCTCACAGTTCCTTGACTCCCCATTGCCCTGCCCTCCTCCTTTCTTTAACCCACACCCCCTTCCTCCCCCAGCTGCTCCACAGCCAATGGAGAGAAAGACAGCATCACCCTCATCTCCATGAAGAACATCAACATGAATAATGGCAAACAAAGTCTCTCAGCAGAGAAGGTACATTTTTCTGTTTTCTGCCTTCCTTCCCCAAATTCACCTTTCCCCTCCTCCTCCTACTTTCAGGCTAGAAAGGAGATACTCTCAAAAACCCAGGCTCTTCTCCCCTCTTCTCTACTCTGCCACTCCTAAGTTCGCTCTTCCCCATTATGCATTTATTTTGCAGGTTCTTTAAAAGCAACTTTGGGTCCCTGTGAGTCCAAGGATAATGCAGCTGCCTCGTAACTACAAGGAGGAAGAGATGGAATTAGTAGAGGCAATGAACCACATGTAAATTATTTTATTGTTTCATGTCAGCTCCCAGATCTAAAGGACACTAGCATTGCCCCAGATCTGGTAGCAAGCTACTAAGATGAGAGACACTTTCCTATACGGACAGCTGCTGTGGAAATACTACCTGCTTCTCCCACCTTCTCAAAGACACAGGAAAGAGGAGGCGACAGAGCAAGAGCAAGGAAAATGAAGAGGTGGACTGATCTTTTCTACTTTGCATTAAAATTATTTTCTGGCCTGCAGTCTAATTACTTTTAAGGTCTACGCTCCCACGCACATTTCTTAACGGCATGTTCTAGCAGCTTTGGGGCTTTCTTTCCTAGGCCAGACATACATGTAGGTTTCTGCCCCAATGGGCAGCTCTCTGAGAAACTTTGATGGTTGATAGGAAGTTTTTATCAGGTTTTATCAGGTTCACCTGGATTTTGTTGTTGTTGTTGCTTTTTTTTTTTTCTTGAGATGGAATCTCACTCTCTCCCAGGATAGAGTGCAGTGGTGTGATCTCAGCTTACTGCAACCTCTGCCTCCCAGGTTCAAGCAATTCTCCTGCCTCAGCCTCCTGAGCAGCTGAAACTACAGGTGTGTGCCACCATGCCTGGCTAATTTTTGTATTTTTTTAGGAGAGATGGGATATCATCATGTTGGTCAGGCTGGTCTTGAACTTCTGGTCTCATGTGATTCACCCACCTCGGCCTCCCAAAATGCTAGGATTACAGGTGCGAGCCATCGCACCGAGCCATTGTTTTTTCCCTTTTATTTTATTTTCTTCTTTATACTGTTTTGCTAAATCAAAGCCTCAAAAAATTAGCTAAAAACTCAAAGTTGCTCCTCTCCACAGGAATCTTTAGTAAAAGGTGAAAGATTTATGTGATCTGAAGAGAAACCAGAGTATCACCTGGTTTATTAGATAGAGTTGAGGCAACTGACTAACCACTCTAGTAGAGGAGAGAAACAAGGGACTGTAATCAGTCATCACCAAGAAATAAGTTTTGACTCGGAAATGCCAGTGGGGAGAGGTAAATGAGATGTGGGCAAATGTCCTCCACTTGTCCCTGGGTAGACATGCATCACTTTGGTCTTAGCTATGGGATGAACACCGTGAAGGTTTGCGGTGGGGATAGGTCTGTGACTTCATCAACCCAAACCTTCCCCACCTTACTCCATACAACTGTTATCTTGTGTCCTAGATACAGAATAGAAGATTGTGGATACATTGGAAAGTCATTTAAAGAGAAGGAGGAAAAGAAAGGAGGCCTGCTTTCTTAGTCTTAGGCATGTCTACTATAACACTAGTCTGGAAATGAATGTTGGGAAAAATCAAGGGAGGAGTAGTCCATGTGTATTTTCCAGGAGTATTTAACTTTATAAGCACCAGCTAATTGGCAGTTTGGAACACAGGGAGAATACTGCTTACTCATTTTGAAGCAACAGTATGCTATTTTTTCTTTCTTTTTTTTTTTTAAAGATGGGGTTTCACCATATTGGTCAGGCTGGTCTCGAGCTCCTGACCTCAGGTGATCCGCCCACCTCAGCCTCCCAAAGTGCTAGGATTATAGGTGTGAGCCACCGCACCCAGCTCTCAGTATGCTATTTTTTCTGATTCAGACTTCTCAAGGCGATATGAGAGAGACGGCCTAGAACAAAAAGTTTCATTCTCTCTGTCTCATTAAAACTATTAAAATGAGACTGCAGAAAACTAGTGAGCAGGGCATGGTGGCTCATGCCTGTAATCCCAGCACTTTGGGAGGTCAAGGTGGAAGAACGCTTGAGGCAGGAGTTCAAGACCGTTTTATTATTATAAATAATAATATTAAAATATTGTGTTTTATTAGACCGTTTTCACACTGATATAAAGAAATACTGGGTGATTTATAAGGAAAGAGGTTTAATTGACTCAGTTTCGTATGGCTGGGGAGGCCTCAGGAAACTTACAATCATGGTGGAAGGGGAAGCAGGCACCTTCTTCACAAAGCAGCAGGAGAGAGAGTCAGCAAGATCAGGGAAAACTGCCTTCTAAAACCATCAGATCTCGTGAGAATTCACTCACTACCATGAGAACAGCATGGAGGAAATCACCCCAATTATCCAATCACCACCCACCTGGTCTCTCCCTCGACATGTGGGGATTATGGGGATTACAATTCAAGATGAGATTTTCGTGGAGACACCAGCCTGGGCAACATGGCAAGACCTTGTCTCAACAAAAAAATACAAAAATTAGCAGGGTGTGGTGGCACATGCTTGTGGTCCCAGCTACTCAGGGGGCTGAGGTAGGAGATCACTTTCTTCTGGGAGGTAGAGGCTGCAGCGAGCCATGGTTGGTTATACCACTAAACTCCAGCCTGGTGACAGGGTAAGATGTGAAAGAAAGATAAGAAAAAGAAGAAAGGAAGGAAAGAGGAAAGAAAGAAGAGAGGGAGCGAGGGAGGGAAGGAAGGAAAGAAAAGGAGGCGGAGGGAGGGAAGGAGAGAGGGAAGGAAGGAAAAAAAGGAGGGAGGGAGAGAGGGAAGGAAGGAAGGAGGGAAGGAAGGAAGAAAAAAGGAGGAGGGAGGGAGAGAGGGAAGGAAGGAAGGAAGGAAGGAAGGAAGGAAGGAAGGAAGGAAGGAAGGAAGGAAGGAAGAAAAAAAAGAGAAAAGAACCTACTGTATTCTAAAATCCCCCAGGACAGGGCCTGTAACCTGCCCATGTCTGTAGCTCCTGTGTGACACACTGTGCCCAGTACATCCTAGGTAATATAAACTGGCTCTTGGGTGAAGGAAATCTGGTCATAAAATCGGGCCCTGGCACAGACTTGCAGGTTGACTTTAGTGAAATTGTCCCCTTTCTCCAAGCCTGTTCTCTTACATTTTTACTTTTTTTTTTTTTTTGAGACAGGGTCTCACTCCTTCTCCCAGGCTGGAGTGCAGTGGTGCAATGATGGCTCACTGCAGCCTTGAGCTCCTGAGCTCAACCAATCCTCCTACCTCAGTCTCCTAAGTAGCTGGGACTCTTGGCATGAGCCACTGCTCCTGGCTAATTTTAAAAATTTTTTTGTAGAGGCAGGCTCTTGCTGTGTTGGCCAGGCTGGTCTCAAACTCCTGAGATCAAGTGATCCTCCTCCCTTGGCTTCCCAAAGTACTGGGATTACAGGTGTGAGCCACCATGCCTGGCAGGTTTTAAAGTGAGGTGGCTGGACGACTTGGCCTTCACTATCTTTTCTCATTCTTGTATTCCACAATGCTACAGACTCTAGATGTAAGAACAAATGAACACAGTTTGCTAAGTAGAGATCACTCTGGGTGGGAGCCAGAGACAAGTCTCAAGCGGCTCTGGACAAGCCTTTCACATTTTCAGAAGTTCCAATTCTCCTGCATACTAACAGGGAAGAATGCCCCCTACCTAGTCCTGGCTACCTCACTGGCTAGTGGCTAGGTAAAATGGGATAATACATGTGGAGATTCTTGGGAAGTGAGCAATTGTAGCAGACAGCTTGGAGTGGGGTACCAGCACCCAGGCCCCACGTTAGGATCAAGGCACTTGTTCCCCACACCTGGGTGTTGGCTGCTGAGGACTTACAGCTAGTCAATGATTGTCTGATGGGGGTTGGGAGTGCGGATGAAGACCTGGACCCCTTACCTCAATTCTCCTCCCCACATTCCTGCTTCCCTTATCCTCACAGCTGTTGTTCCAGGAGAGCTCACCAAGAAACCTTTAGTGTGCAAATCTCAGCGTCTTGGAGTCTATTTTGTGGGGGTACCTAACCTATGAAGGCAATACTACAGTATTTTTTCGGGGGAGGGAAGATAGGGTCTGGCTCTGCCATCCAGGCTGGAGTGCAATGGCACAATCATAGCTCACTGCAACCTCGAACTCCTGGGCTCAAACGATTCTCCTGCCTCAGCCTCCTAAGTAGCTGGGACTATAGACATGTGCCACCACCACTGCTAATGCATTTAAATTTTTTGTAGAGATGAGGTCTTGCTACGTTGCTCAGGCTGGTCACGAACTACTGGGCTCAAGAGATCCTCCCACTTCGGCCTCCTGAAGTGCTGGGGTTACAGGTGTGAGCCATCACTCTTGGCTAGTTTTTGAGACAGAGTTTCATTCTTCTTGCCCTGGCAGGAGTGCAATGGCTTGATCTCAGCTCACTGCAACCTCTGCCTCCCAGGTTCAAGCAATTCTCCTGCCTCAGCCTCCCAAGTAACTGGGATTACAGGTGCCCACCACCATGTCTGGCTAACTTCTGTATTTTTAGTAGAGACAGGGTTTCAACATGTTGGTCAGGCTGGTCTTGAACTCCTGAGCTCAGGTGATCCGGTCACTTTGGCCTCCCAAAGTGCTGGGATTACAGGTGTGAGCCACTGCGCCCAGCCTTGGCTAATATTTTTTAAATAATTCATATATATTTGATTTAAATCTCACAGCCAACAGCACATGGCTTACTAGCCAGTTCTGGTCTAACATCCACCATTGGGGTGGAACCCCCTCAGTGACATAACAATGTCTGGGATTCTGTTTGTGCTGTTGTTATTCTGCCTGCCATGGGCACTCAGTACACCTGCTTGCCATACCGGACTAAACAGGTCAAGGACATGGGGCTTCACCCTAGGAAAGTCGGCTGACATCTTCAGTATAAAACCACACATTTTCCTCTGACTCTGGGCAATGACCTGCACATAGGAGCTATTAGTCACAAGGTATTTCTATGTGGGGGAAGAGGGAGAGAACTGGTATTAATAATCTTCAAGATTGAAAGGCTTTTACCCTGACACTGACACCTCAGTACCACATGAGCCATGTGGATTTTCCTGTTGCTATGTAACTCTATCCTTTGGGAAGGGGTAGAGGATGAACTCAATGCTGAATTCTGCTGTTGGCAAACCCTAGTAGGGAGGTTTCTTGTGGAAGATCCTACTATTTATGCAAATCCAAGACCCCACCTCTGACAGGAAATCTGAGTGCAGCCTTCTGCAGCCCTTGCGGCTTCCCTGAAACCCTCTCTCTTCCTTGATGTCTAGTCAACAGGATGATGGTCATTTACAAGATGACTTCCTCCTTTTTCTCACACAGGACTACGTGGTCCTAAAGCAGGAACAGGTGGCAGGGATGGGGGACTGGTGGCAGATGTCTTTCTCTCATTTCTTCCCCCATCCTGTGGGAGGGCAACCAATAAACCAGCTCAGACATGCAGGCCCAGTGGGACAGGAGGATCATTTACTCAGCTTCTTTCTTCTAGGGCTGGATAGGGCAGCATCTTAGTCATACAGGGCACAGGACAAACCTCAGTATCACCAACAAAAATCCACTACAGTTCAACACATATTGTTAAAAAGTAAGTGGAGGCTAGGCATGGTGGCTCATGCATGTAATCCCAACACCTGGGAAGTCTCCGGTGCGAGAATCGTTTGAACCCAGGAGTTCCAGGCCAGCCTGGGTAACATAGTGAGATCCTGTATCGACAAAAAAAAAAAAAAGCTGGGCATAGTGACATGCGCCTGTGGTCCCAGCTACTCAGGAGGGTAAGGTGGGAGGATCACTTAAGTCCAAGAGATCAAGGCTGCAGTGAGTTGTGATAGCGTCACTGCACTCCAGCCCACATGACAGAATAAGACCCTGTCTCTAAACACAAAAACGTAAGTGGAGAAAACTGAAAGAAACCTGAGGCTGTCCCTAAGGTGAAATGGTTTAGCAGATGAAGGATCACTGCAGGCCCCCTAGTTCTGACACACAGTTTCCCTCAGCCTGGCTAGGACTACTCAATTCCATTTGAATGTGCCGGAAAACACTGTGTGATTCTGTACACCAGTCTTTTCCCGGGTTTGTGGATGTCCTCCTTTCTCTCCTCTTCGAACTTCTTTCCACACCTATCTCCTTCTGTTTGAGAACTGCCTTGGAGATCCCAATCTCTCTTCCCTTACCTCCTTCCCAGCTACCCTCTCACTCTTCCTGTGGGTTGCTTTCTCCTGGCATCTCCATCCTGTACCCTTTGGGCCCATAGCTTCCTCTTTTACAAAACACAGAAATTGAACTTGACAGTGGGGACTATTTTTGCTAACTAGCTGATGTGTTTAAGCAAAAACTGACAGAGAAATGTTCTCATTGTTGAGCTTTTGAGTTCCATGTTAGTCCAAATTATACGATCTTAAGAAAAATTCGGCCAGACACAGTGGCTCACGCCTGTAATCCCAGCACTTGGGGAGGCCAAAGTGGGCAGATCACCTGAGGTCGGGAGTTCAAGACCAGCCTGACTGACATGGAGAAACCCCATCTTTACTAAAAATACAAAAAATAGCTGGTGTGGTGGCGCATGCCTGTAATCCCAGCTATTCGGGAGGCTGAGGCAGAAGAATTGCTCGAACCTGGGAGGCGGAGGTTGAAGTGAGCCGAGATCGCGCCATTGCACTCCAGCATGGGCAACAAGAGCAAAACTCTGTCTCAAAAAAAAAGAAAGAAAGAAAGAAAAATTCATCCAGAAGTGTTAGCTGAGGTGTAAACAAACTGAAGAATACATTCGGATACTTGGCAATATTTGAGAAGGTCATAATGCGAACTCATTTTTGTTACTGTTATAGAAGTAAATGAAAAGAAGTCTAGAAAGGAAGGGGATGGAAGGTTTCAGAGGATGAGGATAGAGGATGCTTAGCTACCAGACAGCTGCTGAGATTTGAGAAGAGACCCCAGCTTCCCAAATCTTGTCCAATACTCTTGACACAGGCTCTGCTCCTAAATAGTCTCATAATTCATAGTTCTTCTTCTCAATCCAGTTAACCCCTACAGTAGTGCTCTAGCAGCCCATTCTCAGCCAAATATCTCTGACTTCATGGTATTCTAGTATCTCCAAGTAGTGCCTCCAGACCTTTTCCCTGTGTCCCTGGACTCCAAGGTCCACCCCACCCTCAGCTGTTCATCTTCTAGAGCAGGTGGTCTAGCCTCCCAAAACCAGAAAAACTTCCTTTTTATATTCAAACACCTGATAGATGTCCCTGATCAGGTCCCTCAGCTGCAGAGCACAAGTGGCACCTTCAGGATCCAGCTTTCTGTGAGCACACTGCTACCTTGATTAGATTAGGTAGTCAGAGGTCCAGTGTCCCGGAGCTGAGCTTTTGACTCATCTCATGGTTCTGGGGCCTCCTTTGCCTCTCAAGTTTCAGGGCATACATAATTCATCAGATTTAGGATGACCCGACACCTTCTCATACTATTTCACTTTTGCCATCTTCTTCTCTTTTTGAAAGGGAGAAAAATCACCGGATTTAGTGGCTGGATTCAGAGGTTAGGGTGCATGAAAAGCAGCTTCTCAGCCCTTTTTGGCAGTGTTTTGCTTCTTGTCCTATTTTCAGGTAATGATTGCCAGATACACAGGAATGAGGTCCAGCTAATCATATCCAAGACTTTACAATATGCCCAATATACACCCCTTCACTCCTAATTTACAGTGTCAAACCATAAAAAATGGTTTTTCTTCCTCCGAGCCAGTCTATAACAGTGGCCAACATTTATTAAACACATACTACATGCCAGATGAGGTGCTAAAAGCTTGACAAGCATTATCTTATTATATCCTACAGCGATCCTATGCAGATTTTTTAACCACTATGCTAAATTCCTCCTCCTAAATGAAGTAAAAATGACCAAATTTCTAGACAACTGTTACTTTCTCAGTGCTTATGGAGGTGGGGGTGGGGGAAGAATGCTGTCTTTAAGTGCTCCAGGAGAAACTGATATTACAAATGACACAAGCCTTTAGTGGTCAACTACTTTGGTAGTTTTCTTTTTTTTTTTTTTTTTGAGATGGAGTTTCGCTGTTGTTACCCAGACTGGAGTGTAATGGCACAATCTCGGCTCACCGCAACCTCCGCCTTCTGGTTCAAGCAATTCTCCTGCCTCAGCCTCCCGAGTATCTGGGATTAATCTGGATTACAGGTGCACGCCACCATGCCCAGCTAATTTTTGTATTTTTAGTAGAGACGTGGTTTCACCTCGTTGACCAGGATGGTCTCGATCTCTTGACCTCGTGATCCACCCGCCTCAGCCTCCCAAAGTGCTGGGATTATAGGCGTGAGCCACTGCACCTGGCCTAGTTTGGTAGTTTTCAAACATGTGGGTTTTCTTTCTGCTAGTAGACCACAAAATACAAAACAGAAAAAAGCAGAGCTGCTTTGATTGAAGAAGAGTAAAGTGCTAGTGCCTTTCCTGCTATGCCTTCCTACCCCCTCCCACTCCTCAATAGAAGATCCCAGAGACATCTACACATTGAGCCTTAAGGATTCCTCAATGTGTAGATGAATTGAATCCAACCTTCTCATTTTATAGGTGAGGAGACTGAGGCCAAAGAAGAAGGAAAAAGGAGTTGTTCAGGATCACACAATGATTTGTGCAAAACTCCAACTATTAATATAATGCCCATACAATTTCTAGGCCAGTGCTTTTTCCACTGAGAGGCCTTGTTCTCTAAGTTCTTAAGTGGGCACGATGTCAGTGATGCCCGGGCTGTGACTGCAGGAAAGGGCTGGAACTGCATGCCCTCTGGGGCTTTTACCCTTCCAAGTTTATGTCCAGGAATATACATCTCTCCCCACTGCCTATGTCGGTTCTAGTTGATACCATGATTGATTTGATCTTCTTGGGTAAGATCTCAGTGAATTCCGGGTAATTTTTTGTTTGGAGATGAAATATAGCCATCCACCTATGAAGAAAGAGTTGCTTTTATTCTTTGCTAGGCTCCACCCATAACTGGATGGGAAACAGCAGGAATATTTATTTCCTCATTTCCTTTTTACTAATCTCAATGTCTAGTCCTTCAGAAAAGAAAGGAATGGACTAAAGAGACAACTGGGCTGGAAGAGAGGCAAAGAGTGCCAGAGGGGGTTGGAGTAGGACGGGTTGGAGGAAGGACCGGAACAGCAAAGATGGAGGCTCTATCTTTCCATGTCTTCTTTCTCCATCCTGACACTCTCTGATGTCGAGTGCCTGAGGAGCTGCGGCAGTAGGGGCATACCAAGATTGCCCTCCAATCCCATAAATCTACATCACTTTTCTATTTTCTTGACTCTTAAGCTTCCAAAGGCTGGGGTCGGCATCTCCAAAACCCATCTCTGAATCTCCAGGGCCTACCACTGACTTTGCACAGAACAGGCATTAATATATGCTTCAAAGACATCCCTGAGGAGCATAATAGTCATACTGACACTCTCGAGCCTATAGTTTGCAAAGCCCTTCCCAGGCAGGACCTTAGACGCCCCTCCTTGAATGTCCCGAGGGTTAGGCGGAGTCGAAGTGTCTATTGCAACCCTACAAATGAGGACAGCGGTGCTGCAGGCAGCTAGCAGCAACACTCTTCCACAGGTCTCCTGTCGAAGGTCAAGCCCTTCTCTGCATCTCCCACGGCCTCTGGCGCAGAGCCTGCCGGGAGTTGTAGTCCAGTACCCCAGGAGCTCGTATAGCCTGGACTACAATAACCAGCGTGCCCCGCGCTCCGCGCCCCCTTCTCTTTCAGCCTCGGGCGCCGGGAGGCTAGGCGGACCTGCTGATTGGGAACCGAGATGGCAGCGACTCTGGGCAGTGGGGAACGCTGGACGGAAGGTACTAGGTCCCCGCCTGAGGGAGGGACAGGGCTGTGTTGCGGAGAGATCAGGGATGAGAATCTTGAAGATGCACAAGGGCTGAGATACTGGGCCTGAGGTGAGGGATGGAGGCCTGTAAGAAGATGCTGAGCCAGAGTAGGATGTGGTAGGGAAGCTGGGACCGACGGCGAGCCAGAGTCACCAGTGACGACTTGTTGCCTGCGGTCCCCAGCCCCGCCCCCGCCCCCGTCCGTGCTCCGCCCAGGACCCGCAGCGGGTCAGGCCCCGCCCGTCCCAGGGTGACTGGAGGGCCCGTGGGGTGCTGCGGTCTCCCCACAGCTTGCTAACCTAGCCCCTATCCTCCGCCTAACTGGGCCACCTGACCTTCAGTCCCTGTTTGATCTTGGGGCTCCAGCCGGCATCAGGACTAGCCTTTTCCATCCTACAGTCAGGCAAAAAGTATTGATCCAGTACCTATTGTGTGCTCCGCATTATGCTGATTCTGCAGCGAGGATTTGACTGACACGAGTTCCTTAGCTCACAAAACTCGCAGCCCACTGAGAGAGTTTGATGACTGAAGAGCCATTTACAAAACAGGCTAATAATACAAAATGGCCTGGGCTACATAGCAAGGTCAGGGATTTGGGAGCACACTGACAAGGCATCTAATGCAGACTGGCTGTCAGGGGAGGCTTCTTGCAGAAAGTGTTAGAAACGGTGACAAGAAGGATGTGTTGGAGTTGGAGTTAGCTAGGCCTATTTAGAGGAAGTGTGTCCAGGAGCAGTGGGGTAGTAGCTGAGGGATGTTAAGCAGAAGAAAGATGTTAAAGCCTTTCCCCGGTCCTCCAGAGAAGATGTCAGTGCTCTGCCCCTTTTGACTGAATTGCTTAGAACCCTCTTTACATTCTACAGGTGTTATTATTGAATCTTCTCCCTTTAAACCAGGGGTATCCAACCTTTTGGTTTCCCTGGGCCACATTGGAAAAAGAATTGTGTTGGTGTCTTGGGACACACATAAAATTCACTAACACTGATGACAGCTGATGAGCTAAAAAAAAAATTGCAAAAAAATCTCATAATGTTCTAAGAAAGTTTACAAATTTGTGTTGGGCTAAAAGCCATGGTGGGCCTCATGCCACCTGTGGGCCAAGGGTTGGACAAGCTTGCATTAAACTGTAACCTCTTTGTGGTCAAGAGTAGGTCTTACTCATCTGCCCCCTTGATCTATCTAGCCAAGTGCCTTGGTACATATTAGTTCTATAATTGTTAGTTCAAAAGAATTGAACTCCTCTCTACTTTAAATCTTAGGGATGGGAGGCACTGCAACAAAAAATCCTATTTTATGAGCAGTGTCTCTTCTGACCATTGACCACAGAGAAACAGATGTTTATTCAGCCTCATATGAATGCTTAAAAGTCAGCATGACCTCCTGAGCCCTGGCCATCATGCTTACCTTCTCATGCTTACGAGCAGCCCCTAGAGAGTTAAGGCAGGTTGAAAAGTTGATTTTCAGGGTCAGATGGAGACCTAATGGAGGGGCTGTTGCTTTGCAGCTTACATTGATGCAGTTAGAAGAAACAAATACCCAGAAGACACACCACCTGAGAGTCATGACCCCTGTGGCTGTTGTAACTGCATGAAGGCACAAAAGGAAAAGAAGTCTGAGAATGAATGGAATCAGACCCGGCAGGGTGAGGGGAACTCCACTTATAGTGACGAACAGCTGCTTGGGGTACAAAGGTGAGCACGTGGTGGGATTAATTGAGTGATTTTATGGTAAGTGCTTAGAAGAGTACCGGGTTGTGCTATGTAAGTATTGACTGATGACAATCATGATGATTGAAGCATACTAGCTTCGTGACCTCAGAGGGAAGACTGAGTAGAAGTGGAATATTAGGGTATAACATGAACTGACTACCTGCTTCTGCTTTAAGAGAGGCAGCAGAAACCAACTAGACACAACACACATTTATAGAACATTCTATCAACAACAACAGAATCATTTTCTTCTTAAGGATACACAGAATATTCTCCAGGGTAGACCATATCTTAAGCCATAAAACAAGCCTCAGTAAATTTAAAAAGATTGAAATCATAGTATATGTTCTCTGAAGTCAAAAACAGAAGGAAATTTGAGAAATTCACAAATATGTGGAAATTAAACTACAAGCTCCTAATAAGCAAATAAGTCACAGAATAAATCACTAGGAAAATTAGAAAATGCTTTGAGTTGAATGAAAATGAAAACATGACATACTAAAATATATAGGATGCAGCTTAAACAGTGCTTAGAAGGAAATTTATAGCTCTAAATGCTTATGTATTTTTTTAAAGACCTCAAATCAGTAACCTAATCTACCTTAAGGAACTAGACATCCTGGACAACATAGTGAAATCCTGTCTCTACAAAGAAGAAAAATTAGCTTGGTGTGGTGGCACGTGCCTGTAGTCCCAGCTACTCGGGAGGCTGAGGCAGGAGGATTGCTTGAACCCAGAAGGCTGAAGCTGCAGTGAGTCATGATTGCACCACTGCACTCCTGCCTGGACAACAGAGCAAGACCCAATCTCTCAAAAAAGGAAGGAAGGAAGGAAAGAAGGAGGGAAGGAAGGAAGGAGGGAGGGAAGGAGGGAAGAAGGGAGGGAAGGAAGGAAAAAAGGATATCCCTACCAATCTAAATACTATGCAAACAAACTAGATAACCTACGTAAAATCAACAAATGCCTAGAAAGATACAAATTACCGAAACTGACTCAAGAAAAACTGGAGGCCAGGCACAGTGTGGGTCATACCCTTAATAGTGCTTTGGGGTGCTCAGGCAGGAGGATTGCTTGAGACCAGGAATTTGAGATCAGCCTGGGCAATATAGCAAGACCCCATCTCTAAAAAAAAAAAAAAAAAAAAAAACCTGGGCATGGTGACACATGCCTGTGGTCCCAGCTACTTTAGAGACTGAAGCAGGAGGATACTTGAGCCTAGGAGTCTGAGGTTACAGTAAGCTATGATAGTTCCACTGTACTGCAGCCTGGGTGAGAGTGAGACCTTATTTCCAAAAAAAAATTCCAAGTAGACCTACAACAAATAAAGAGATTGAATTAACAATCAAAAAACTTTTGGCTGGGCATAGTGGCTCATGCCTGTAATCCCATTATTTTGAGAGGCTGAGGTGAGAGGATGACTTGAGCACAGAGTTCAAGACCAGCCTGGCCAACATGGCAAAACTTCATCTCTACAATAAAAAACAAACAACAAAAAAAAAAAAACCCACAAAAATTAGCCAAGCATGGTGGTGCACACCTGTAGTCCCAGCTGCTCAGGAACCTGAGGTGGCAGGATCGATGGAGCCTGGGAGGTAGAGACTATAGTGAGCAGTGATTGCACCACTGCTCTCTAGTTTCAGTGGCAGAGGGAGAGCCTGTCTGAAAAAAAAAATTCCAATGAAGAAAAATCCAGGTCCAGCTTGCTTCACTGGTGAAGTCTATCAAACATTTGAGGAAGAATTAGCACTAATCCTTCATAAACCCTTATAAACTACAAGTGTAGGAAATACTTCCCAAACTCATTCTTTGAGGTATTACTCTGTAACCAAAACCAGACAAAATTCATAAGAAATATAATATCAGATAAAATATCATAAGAAAACTGTTGGCTGGGTATGGTGGCTCATGCCTGTAATCCCAGCACTTTGGGAGGCCAAGGCAGGCAGATCACAAGATCAAGAGTTTGAGACCAGCCTGGCCAATATGGTGAAACTAAAAATACAAAAGTTAGCCAGGCGTGGTGGTGGGAGCCTGTAGTCCCAGCTACTTCAGGAGGCTGAGGCAGGAGAATTGCTTGAACCCGGAGGATGTAGGTTGCAGTGAGCTGAGATCGTGCCATTGCACTCCAACCTGGGTGACAGAGTGAGACTCCATCTCAACAACAAAAGAAAACTAAACTATCAACCAAGATCCCTTATGGATATAGATTTTAAAATATTCAATAAAATACTAGAAAAACAAAGCAATGTAAAAAGTATTATACATCTTGACCAAGTGGGATTTATCCCAGTATTGCAGGATTGTATAACACACAAGTCAATATAACATACTATGTTAATACAATGAAGGACAAAAATCACATGATCATTTCAATAGGTACAGAAAAAGCATTAAACAAAATCCAACACTCTTTCATAATACAAAACACTCAAAAAGCCAGGGATAAAAGGGAACTTTTTAACCTGATAAAGTTCATCCACAAAAATCCACAGTTAAAACATCATACTTATAGGTGAACAACTGGGTGTTTTCCCACCAAGATCAGAAACATGACAAGTATGTCTGTTTACTCTTGCCACTTCTGTTCAGCATTGTACTAGAGGGTCAAGTCAGGACATTTAAGCAAGAAAAAGAAATAATAGCCATCCAGATTAGAAAGAAAAGTAAAACTACATCCACAGATAACATGATTTTGTAAATAGAAAATCCTAACAAATACACACACACACACACACACACACACACATACACACACACCTTTAGAACTAATAAGTTGAACAAAGTTATAGGATATAAGATCAATATATAAAAATTATTGTTTTCTATATATTAGCAATGAACAATCAAAAAATGAAATTAAGAAAATATATTGAAGCTGAGTGTGGTGGCTCATGCCTGTAATCCTAAAACTTTGGGAGGCTGAGATGGGAGGATTGCTTGAAGATCAAGACCAGGCTGAACAACATAGCAAGATCCTGTATCTAGTAAATAAAAACTTAGCCAGGTATAGTGGTGTGCCCCTGCAATCCCAGCTACTCAGGAGGCTGAGGTAGGTAGATCCCTTGAGCCCAGAAATTCAAGACTGCAGTGAGCTATGATCATCCCACTGCAGTCCAGCCTGGGTAGCAAAGCAAGACCCTGTCTCTATAAATAAATAAATAAATAATTTTTTAAAAAGAAAATACTGTTTGCCTTTGAGCAACACAGGTTTGAATGGCATGGGTTTGAAATGTAGATTTTTTTTTTTTTTTTTTTTTTGAGACAGAGTCTGGCTTTGTCGCCAGGTGCCAGGCTAGAGTGCAGTGGCGCAATCTTGGCTCACTGCAACCTCCGCCTCCCGGATTCAAGCAATTCTCCTGCCTCAGTCTCCCAAGTAGCTGGGACTGCAGGTGCATGCCACCACACCCAGCTAACTTCTTTTTTTTTTGTATTTTTAGTAGAGATAGGGTTTCACCATGTTGGCCAGGCTGGTCTCGAACTCCTGACCTCAGGTGATGCACCTGCCTCAGCCTCCCCAAAGTGCTGGGATTACAGGTGTGAGCCACTGAGTGCAGCCCTGACTCTTTTTTTTTTTTGAGATAGAGTTTCGCTCTTGTTGCTCAGGCTGGAGTGCAGTGATGAGATCTCAGCTCACTGCAACCTCCACCTCCTGGGTTCATGTGATTCTCCTGCCTCAGCGTCCCGAGTAGCTGGGACTATAGGTGGGCGCCACCATGTCCAGCTAATTTTTTTGTATTTTTAGTAGAGATAGGGTTTCACCATTTTGGCCAGGATGATCTTGATGTCTTGACCTCGTGATCCTCCTGCCTCGGGCTCCCAAAGTGCTGGGATTACAGGCGTGAGCTACAGTGCCTGGCTTGGATTGCCTTTTAAAAGTTATTTTGGATTAACTTGGTGTATGGTGCACGCCTATAGTCCCAGCTACTTGGGAGGCTGATGCAGGAGAACCCAGGAGTTGGAGGCTGCAGTGAGCTATAATCAAGCCACTGCACTCCAGCCTACGTGACAGGGATCCTACGCTGTCTCTAAAAACTAATAAAGTTCTTTTGGCCCTGGCCACTCAGAACTCCATGAGTTCAACACCAAAGGCATGAAAGTGGTCTACTTGCCCCCATATGCATCTCTAATTTCAGCCTCTAGATCAGGAAGGGGGTCATAAGAACCTTTAAGTCTCGTTACACATAATGCTCTATAGAAAGGATTGTCAACACTATGGAAGAGGACCCCAATAAAGAGAACATCCTGAAGGTCTGAAGGGATTACACCATTCAAGAGTCCATCATTGTTACAGAAAAAGCTGCGAAAGCCATCAGCCCCAAACAATAAATTTCTGCTGGAGAAAACTGTGTCCAGATGTTGTGCATGACCTCATAGGACTGACTACAGAGCCAATCAAGGAAATGATGAAAGACATCAAAGATGCAGTGCCAGAAAACAAATTGACATTAGACCATATGGAAGATGGGTTCCAGTTATTTGGGACTGCTTTTGACTTCTTTTACAACATGGACCCTTTTATGTAACAGACAATGAACACTAAAGCAAGCAGTGGAAGGAGGATTGATACTGACTGGAAACATTTTTAGAGACATTTAAAAAATAAAACAAAACAGAAAAGTTAGCCAGGCACAGTGGCTCACACCTGTAATCCTAATACTTTGGGAGGCTAAGGCGGGCAGATTACCTGAGGTCAGGAGTTCAAGACCAGCCAGGCCAACATGGTGAAATCCCGTCTGTATTAAAAATACAAAAAAATTAGCTGGGTTCTCTAGAGGCTGAGGCAGGAGAATCGCTTGAACCTGGGAGGTGGAAGTTGCGGTGAGCCGAGGATTGTGCCACTGCACTCCAGCCTGGGCAATGAGAGCAAAACTCTGTCTCAAAAAAGAGAAAAATAATGAGGTAAGCCAGGCGTGGTGGCTCATGCCTGCAATCTCAGCATTTTGGGAGGCCAAGGCAGGTGGATCACTTGAGGTCAGGAGTTTGAGACCAGCCTGGCCAATATAGTGAAATCCTGTCTCTACTAAAAATACAAAAAATTAGCTGGGTATGGTGGCACAATCTTGCAGTCCCAGCTACTCAGGAGACTGAGGCAGGAGAATTGCTTGAACACAGGAGGCGGAGGGAGGTTGCAGTGAGCCGAGATCGTGCCACTGCACTCCAGCCTGGGTTCCATCTCAAAAAAAAAAAAAAAGGAATGAGGTAGATATATGGTACTAGTTAACATTTATTTAGTATTAGATGCTTTCAAGCTCTTTAATGAAGACTAATCATAAAATCAACTCTGAGAAATATAGGTATAATTATTAGCCCATTTCAGAAGATAACACCAAGCTATAGAGGTTAAGTACACAGCAAAATCAAATCTAAACCAAGGTATCTTGACTCCAGAGTTCATCTCTAGTCCAGCAGTTCTCAAAGGTGTTTGGGGAGCCCCAAGACCCTTTTAAGGGATAGGTCTACAAGTTTAAAACTGTAGTCATAATGATACAAGCATGTTACTTATCTTTTTCACTGATTTTCTCATGATTATACAGTAGAGTTTTTGAGAGGCTACATGACATGTAATTATATCATCACTGTTTAGAAAATTTTTGTTTTCATTTGTGGTATAGTAAATGTGGATTGATACAAGTCATATAAACGAAAGCTCTTTTGAGGTCTTTGGTAATTTTTTTCTCTTCCTGGACCATGCCTATCAGTAATTTTTTTAGAGTATACAGTGTTGCTGAGATCAAAAGTTCGGAACTGCCACTCTAGCCTAAACTATTGTCTAGTCTAAACTATTATTCTATACTCATCTCTATATGTTAAGGATTGATCTCCAAGATACGTTGTTTTTTGGTTTTGTCTTTTAGAGACAGGATCATGCTCTGTTACCCAGGCTAGAGTGTAGTGGAATAATCACAGCTCGCTGCAGCCTCAAATTCTTGGGCTTAAGTGATCCACCTGTCTTGGCCTCCTGAGTAGCTGGAACTCTAGACACAAGGCACCATGCCTGGCTTTTTAAAATTTTTCATAGAGATAGGGTCTCACCATTCTGCCCAGGCTGGCCTCAAGCTCTTGGCCTCAAGCAATCCTCCCACCTCAGCTTCCCAAAGCACTGGGATTACAAGTTTGAGCCAACATGCCCAGCACCCCCCCAAAAAAATTTTTTTTTAAGAGACAGGGTTTCACCATGTTGTCCATGCTGGTCTTGAACTTCTGACCTCGTGATCCACCTGCCTCAGCCTCCCAAAGTGCTGGGGTTACAGGTGTAAGCCACTGCACCTGGCCTTTTTTTTTTTAAACAAAAGCAAGATGTAGAAAGGTGATTATGTTTCCATTTAGGTAGGAAAAAAAAATGAAGAGGACTGTACCTGTATTCTTTCTCTACCTAGGATCCACAGAAAACTTCTAATGATAGTTGTCCCTGTGGTGGGATACTGGGGGATAGGGAATGATCAAGCAGGAGAATTTTTACTACATAAACTTTAGTTCTGTTGGCTCTTTTTCTTCTATCCTGTGTATGTTAACTTTTTAAAAACACAGTTTAGCCAGGTATGGTGGCTCACGCCTGTAATCCCAGCATTTTGGGAGAGCGAGGTGGGAGGATCATGAGATCAGGAGATCGAGACTAACCTGATGGTCAGGCTGGTCTCGATCTCCTGACCTCATGATGGTGTTTTAGTAGAAACACCATCTCTACTAAAAATTCAAAAAATTAGCCGGGCCTGGTGACGGCGGTTGCATTGAGCAGAGATTGCACCATTGCACTCTAGCCTGGGCAACAAGAGCAAGGCTCCATCTCAAAAAATAACCAAAAAACAAAAACAAACAAACAAACAACAACGACAAAAACACAGTTTAAAAAGATAGCCATAGGAAAAAGAGAGAAAAAATTATAGACAAACAGGGAGATTAACTGTTTCTTTTGGCTTTGCTGTCCTGTGGTTCATCTCTCAGGATGTTAGCCTGAACCTTGGTGTAAGGATTAGCATACTTATTCTACTCACTTGCAGGGATATAGGAAGAATATATAGTACATGTAAAAGTACTCTGAAAGGCATTAAGTTCTGGGTGGGAGAAGGACATTGTTAATGAATGTGAATGTTTCATTAACGTGTGCACTAATTTTCTCATAGGTTTGTTTTGGGTCCCACAGATTGGAAGGAAGATGGATGTATTGTTTTGCAGTTAGTTGTACAAAAGGGGCCTTTATAGACATACCTGTTTGTTATTTTTTTTAGGATCAAGAAATGCAGAAATTACTATGAAATTCTGGGAGTTCCTCGAGATGCCAGTGATGAAGAGCTTAAGAAAGCTTACAGAAAACTCGCCCTGAAATTTCACCCTGACAAGAACTGTGCTCCTGGAGCAACAGATGCTTTCAAAGGTCTGATCCTGAACCAATGCTCAGTGCTGCCCTTGTCATGGTTGGTCATAATAAGTTGTTTTTAGCCTTCCCCATAGTTGTTTTATGAGGCCATAAGGAGGGGTTTTCCCCCTGCACACCTCTTAAATAGTGATTATGAGCGCAGCTCCCACTTGATTTTATCCACTTACCTTAATTGTTCTTTCTTTTCTTTCTTTCTTTCTTTCCTTTCTTCCTTTTTCTTCCTCTTCCTTTCTTTCCTGTTTTTTTTTTTTTTTTTTTTGAGACAGGGTTTCACTCTGTCACCCAGGCTGGAGTGTGGTGGCACCATCTTGGCTCATTGCAACCTCCGCCCCCAGGGCTCAAGTGATCCTCCCACCTCAGTCTCCTGAGTAGCTGGGACTACAGGTGAGCACCACCATGCTTAGCTCATTTTTGCATCTTTTGTAGAGATGGGGTTTAACCGTGTTGCACTGGCTGATCTCAAACTCCTGAGCTCAAGCAATCTGCCCACCTAGACCTTCCAAAGTGCTGGGATTACAGGTGTGAGCCACTGTGCCTTTTCTCCATGAAATTTTAAAAAATATATTCTTTAGGCTGGGTGCAGTGGCTTACTCCTGTAATCCTAACACTTTGGGAGGTCGAGGTGGGTGGATCACTTGAGGTCAGGAGTTTGAGACCAGCCTGGCCAACATGGCAAAACCTCGTCTCTACTAAAAATATAATAACCAGCTGGGCGTGGTGGCGCATGGCTGTAATCCCAACTACTCGGGAGGCTGAGGAAGTAAAATCGCTTGAATTCAGAAGGTGGAGGTTACAGTGAGCTGAGATCATGCCATTACACTCCAGCCTGCATGATGGGAGGGAGACTCCATCTCAAAAAAATAAAAAATAAATATATTCTTTTTAATTTTATTTTTAAAAAACTTTTTCAATTTTCTTTTGGTGCTGTGACTCAAATGAAATATATTCTTTAAAAATATTTTGTACCCAACACATGAGTACAAATCTTAAGAGCTTCACCTGGCCAGGCATGGTGGCTCACACCTGTAAACCCCAGCACTTTGAGAGGCTGAGATGGGAGGATTGCTTGAGCTCAGGAGTTTGAGACCAGCCTGGGCAACATAGTGAGAGCTCATCTCTACTAAAAATAAAAATAAAAATAATTATTTTGGGAGGCTGAGGTGGAAGGATTGCTTGAGCCAGAGATCAAGGCTGCAGTGAACCGTGATTGAACCACTTGCACTCCAAGTCATTGTTTCAGGCAAAGATCATCAGTGAATGCTAAAACCATTGAGTGCAAGGTTGTTGTCACCTACGTGGTATTCTTGCCAAAATGTTTCACCTAAATCTAATAATGGGGAAACCATCAGAATATGAAATATTATAACTCAAACAAGACAGTTGCAGGTGGGGAAAAAAAGAAAATAAAACAGAAACATGTTCCTGTGATTCCAGTGTTGTTGTTTCTGGTGATCAGGCAAAACCTGGCTATAAGAATACTGATCTGTTTTTCCAAAAAAATTAACATAATAAAAAACAAAAAAGGTGGAGACAGTTTTAGATTAAAAGAAAGTAAAGAGACATAAAACTAAAAGCAATACTCGAATCTTGCATGGATGCATTGGATGATAATGGAGCGATGTTAATTTTCTTACCTGTGATAATGGTGTTGTGATCACACAGGAGAATGTCTTTCTTCTTGGGAGATATATGTTGAGTTATTTAGGGGCAAGGTGTCATAATATCTGTGGCCTACTTTCAAATGGTTCAGCAAAAGAAATGTATACTTATTACAATATATATGTACATATGAAATACTCTTTCTTCATACTCTGTGTTTATGACAGTGTTGACTGAATTACAGGTAGGGAGTTGGGGATGCCTTAAAAGACTTTTTTTTTTTAGGTTTCTATTGATTGGTGCTACCGATTTTATGTTTAAATGAAATTGGGCAAGGTTTGCACATTGTACAAAGAGAGGAGACATACTGGTAAACATATGTAACTACTCAGCCTGTCAACCCTTTTTGAGACATTGGAAATATATTTCTTAATTTTAGAAAATAATTATCTAAAGAAAACTGAAATAAGATTATGACAAAGACTTTGTTTTTAATCAAGCAGGATGGGTGTTTGTTTGTTTTTGAGATAGAGTCTCACTCTGTCACCAGGCTGGAGTGCAGTGGCGCAATCTTGGCTCACTGCAACCTCCAACTCCCTGGTCCAAGTGATTCTCCTGCCTCAGGCTCCTGAGTAGCTGGGACCACAGGAGCGTGCCACCCTGCCCAGCTATTTTTTGTAGTTTTAGTAGAGATGGGGTTACCATGTTAGCCACGATGGTCTCGATCTCCTGACCTCCTGATCTACCCACCTCGGACTCCCAATGTGCTGGGATTACAGGCATGAGCCACCGTGCCTGGCATGCAGGCGGATTTTTATTAAGATTGTTTCAGGAGGCTGGGCGCAGTGGCTCATGCCTATAATCCTAGCACTTTGGGAGGCCGAGGTGGGCAGATCACAAGGTCAGGAGTTTGAGACCAGCCTGGCCAATATGATGAAACTCCATCTCTACTAAAAATAGAAAAATTAGCAGGACATGGTAGTGGGTGCCTGTAGTCCCAGCTACTCAGGAGGCTGAGGCCGGAGAACCACTTGAACTCAGGAGGTGGAGGTTGCAGTGAGCCAAGATTGAGCCAGTGCATTCTAGCCTGGGCAACAGAGTGAGACTCTGTCTCAAAAAAAAAAAAAAAAAAAAAAAAGATTGTTTCAGGAGAGAATTCAGGAAATTTTTCTGACTATAAGTTAGAATATCACTACTGATGGGTAAACTTTTTCCAACATGAACTATTTCACTCAAGTGAAATAAGAACACATTTTTAGCCAGATGCTGTGGCTCACACCTGTAATCCCAACACTTTTGGAAGCCAAGGTGGGAGGATCACTTGAGGCTAGGAATCTGAGACTAGTCTGGGCAATGTAGCAATATCCCATCTCTTAAAAAAAAAAAAAAAATTAAGTAAAGAACAGTTTTTTTTTTTTCTTGAGACGAAGTCTTTCTCTGTTGCCCAGCCTGGAGTGCAATGATGTGATCTCAGCTCACTGCAACCTCCCAAAGTGCCTCATTTTATAGGCACGAGCCACTGTGCCTGGCCAGTTTTTATGAATGAGAGTGCTGGCCAGTTGGAGAACATTTTCCTAACATGTCTGAGACTTGCGGTGATTGGGAACCAAACCTGAAGTGGAGGGGATCCTAACTTCTAGGACAGCTGGGATGACTCCAGAACTGTTGACTGGGAGTTAACCTTCACTTCAGCAGCAGTTCTTAATTCCTGTGATTCCAGTGTTGTTGTTTCTGGCAATCAGGGAAAACCTCAAGGGCAAGCACTTTGGAGAACTTTCTAGGCCCAAGCACCTCTCCTTGGGCCCCTGCAAAGTTGTCCAGCATGAGTCACCTCTTGGCTCTTCATCATTGCTGCTGTGATCACTGTCAGCCATAGCACAGACTGTGTCCTCATGTGCTGCTTCTTGTTGGTTGCAGCAATAGGAAATGCATTTGCAGTCCTGAGCAATCCTGATAAGAGACTTCGCTATGATGAATACGGAGATGAACAGGTGACTTTCACTGCCCCTCGAGCCAGACCTTATAATTATTACAGGGACTTTGAAGCTGACATCACTCCAGAAGAGCTATTCAATGTCTTCTTTGGAGGACATTTTCCTACAGGTTAGTATCCCAAAATTATCTTTAAAATATTTCTTTCTTTATGGCTCTCAGCAAGCTCCTGTTTGAAAATCTGAATAGAGGGACGATGGTATGATGGGGACAGCAAGGATTTAGAATCAGTTGAGCAGGAGTTTGAGGCAAGTCTCCAGCCTCCAGCTGTGCATAATTTTGACCAATCATTTAGTCTCTCTGACCCTGTTTCCTCTCCTGAAAAATGGGGCTGTTAATAATAACCTACTTCACAGGGTCACTGTGAGGATTAGATACGTTTAAGCACCTTATAAATAAGTAACAAAATGCCTATTATTATTATTATTATTATAAAATAGCACTTACAAAGATAAAAGATTGGAAAGTGCCCCCCAGCAAGTTGGAAGTTGGTATAATTCAGTGCCCAGGAAGTAAATTGAATTTTATGAATTGCTATTAAAAGTACCAGTGACACAATGTGGTATTGGGCACGGAAGCAGACGTGAGCATGCCAAATAGGATTCATGGTCCAAATGCTCTCACTCTTCTAGCCTTTTGGGGTTCTCTCTCATTAGTTGCAAAGGACTATTTAAATGAAGTCAGGAAAGCTCAGCATTCTTTAGCTCCAGCTGGTTCACTTGGCTTGCTTACTGTTTTTTTTTCTACTGGGTAAAATAGGCCAATACTCTATCCTTAACAAACCTAGCTGGGAACAAGGACCTTGAAAAAGGCAAGGAAGGGCTGGGCATCATGGTTCATGCCTGTAATACCAGCATTTTGGGAGGCCAATGTGGGTGGATCACTTGAGGTCAAGAGTTTGAGACCAGCCTGGCCAACATGGTGAAACTCCCATCTCTACTAAAAATAAAAAAATTGGCCGGGCATGGTGGCAGCTGCCTGTAATCCCAACTACTCAGGAGGCTGAGGCAGGAGACTCACTTAAACCCGGGAGGCGGAGGTTGCAGTGAGCCGAGATCACACCATTGTACTCCAGCCTGGGTAACAGAGTAAAACTCTGTCTCCAAAAAAGAAATAAAAAGGCAAGAAAGGAGTGTTTGCCATATCCCATACTGAGTATTTGTTTTTCTTTCTCTTCCAGGAAATATTCATATGTTTTCAAATGTGACAGATGACACTCACTATTACCGCCGACGGCACCGACATGAGAGGACACAGCCTCAGAAGGAGGAGGAAGAAGAGAAACCTCAGGTACCTAGGGAGGGAGGAGCGCTGCTGCCCATAAACAGTTGTACAGGGCCAACCTTGATGGTACATGGTCAAGCTTTAGTAGATGAACTTGAGATATATTGCTAAGATGTGCTTTAGGAAAGCAAAAGCAATGGTGAGAAGAGCTGAATAATTGGCCTAAATAGGCAGAATGGCATCCCCTCCTTCTGCCCATTCTTGGGTGGTTCTCCCAGGGTCTCAGCTCCCCTGTGGGGCTGACTTCATCAAGGCTCTTTTTGTTTTGAAAGAGGGTCTCACTGTCACCCAGGGTGGAGTACAATAGCACAAACATAGCTCACTGCAGCCTCGAACTCCAGGGCTCAAGCAGTCCTCCCACCTCAGCCTCTCATGTAGCTGGGACTAGTTGTATGCTACCATGCCCAGCTAATTTTTTCACCATGTTTCCCAGGCTGGTCTGGAACTCCTGGGCTCAAGTGATCCTCATGCCTTGGCCACCCAAAGTGCTGGGATTAAAGGCATGAGCTACCACACCGGCCTCAAAGTTTTCTTGGCTGCAGAAAATAGGAACCTTCTTCAAAATATTTAAACTAAAGGGGGTTTAAGGTAAGGGATCAAAGGACAAGAAGCACAGCTGGGCCTCATGACAGACAGGAACAAGGAACTGTCAGGCTCCCAAGCAGCTGTGCTCTGCAGGACTCTCTGAGGCCAGATTGTCTCCAGTTTTCCGGCCACTCTGCCTCTGTTTTGTTTTCACAGAGCAGCTTTGCTTATTCTACTTCTCCTTACAAATCGCTAGTCTACAGTGCCTGAGTGTGTGTGTTCTTCCTTAAAGTGATGACCCAGAAATGAAGGGTGATGATTCTCAACCCCAAATTCCTAGGAGAGAAAATGTGATTATCTCTGCCAGAGTTAGATGTCTCCCCAGTCCAACCAGCTGTAGCCAAGTGACAGAGTTGCATAATGCTAATGTGGCTCCTAGAGCCCCACTCCTATAAGAGACACAGTCTGGGCAGATTGACCTAGAGATGTCTGCTTCATTGGTCTTATAAATGGGCACTGCAGGGGGATTACTGAGTGTCGATCCAGGTTATTGTTGGGCCTCCTTCAGGCTGCTCAGCAGTGAGAATGAAGGTTATTTGGTATAGACTGAGTATCCCTTATCTGAAGTAAATGGGACCAGTAGTATTTCAGATTTCAGATTTTTTTTTTTTATATTTTGGAATATTTGCATTATACCATTAAACAGTTGAGCATTCCTAATCTGAAAATCTGAGGCTGGGTGTGGTGGCTCACACCTGTAATCCTAACACATTGGGAGACTGTGATAGGAAGATTGCTCGAGCCCCGGAGTTCGAGACTAGCCTGAGCAACATGGCAAAACCTTGTCTCTACAAAAATTTAAAAATTAGGCCAGGCATGGTGGCTCATGCCTGTAATCCCAGCACTTTGGGAGGCCGAGGCAGGTGGATCACCTGAGTTCAGGAGTTTGAGACCAGCCTGACCAACATGGAGAAACTCTGTCTCTACTAAAAATACAAAATTTAGCCAGGCGTGGTGGTGCATGCCTGTAATCTCAGCTACTTTGGGAGGCTGAGGCAGGAGAATCACTTGAACCCAGGAGGATGATGTTGCAGTGAGCTGAGATCGCACCATTGCACTCCAGCCTGGGCAATAAGAGTGAAACTCCATCTCAAAAAGAAGAAAAATTAGCTGGACACAGTGATGTGCACCTGTGGTCCGAGCTTCTCAGGAGGCTGAGGCGAGAGAATCATCAGAACCCAGGAGGTCAAGGCTGTAGTGAGCCATGTTTGTGTCTCTGTACTCTAGCCTGGTGACAGAGCAAGACCATGTCTCAAAAAAAAAAAAAGAAAAAGAAAAAGCAATGAGCATTTCCTTTGAGTGTCATGCTGGCCCTCAAAAAGTTTTAGATTTTGGAGCGTTTTTAATTTTGAATTTTCTGATTAGGAGTGGCCAACCTGTGCTTCTCAGCTGAGAGTACAGCCTTCCCCTAAAAGTCTGGGGCTTTGTGGATCCTCCTGGGCAGTGTATTGGTGACTTGTTACTTTCTTTGGGACCTCTATCTTATTTTCAGTAAGCTTTATATTGATGAAGAACACTTACAGCAAGTATTGTTTTCTTTTTTAGACTACGTATTCTGCATTTATTCAGCTACTTCCAGTTCTCGTGATTGTGATTATATCTGTCATTACTCAGCTGCTGGCTACTAATCCCCCATATAGTCTATTCTATAAATCGTAAGTCTGATATTTCTAAATCTTTCTCAGTAACAGTCTGGGGGTGAAAGACTTGAAGGTTTTGCTGCTAAATTACTAACATTTCATTTCACTTTTTGCTGTAGAAAACACCGATTTGATGTTTAAAGGAACAGCTGAGTAGTCATGGTGCTGAGACTCAAAAATACTGAAGCAGTCTCCTGTGTGCCTCACGAAATAGATTGTTTTGTTCTATAGCGACACCGACACCATCTGGTCGGTTGCAGAACAGCCGTAACTGGTTTTTTTTTTTTTTTTTTTTTTTTTTTTGAGACGGAGTTTCGCTCTTGTTACCCAGGCTGGAGTGCAATGGCGCGATCTCGGCTCACTGCAACCTCCGCCTCCTGGGTTCAGGCAATTCTCCTGCCTCAGCCTCCCGAGTAGCTGGGATTACAGGCACGTGCCACCATGCCCAGCTAATTTTTGCATCTTTAGTAGAGACGGGGTTTCACCATGTTGACCAGGATGGTCTCGATCTCATGACCTCGTGATCCACCCACCTCGGCCTCCCAAAGTGCTGGGATTACAGGCTTGAGCCACCGCGCCCGGCCCGTAACTGGTTTTTGAAGGATCAGTAGTAGTATTGAAGGTTTAGATGAACTCATTATCACACCATTGTAGAGTTAGGAAGACCATTGAGCTGCTGATAGGATTGCTGGATCCTATGGGTCTCAGAACATGATATTAATAACTAGGATCAAGTGATTATTTTCAATTTCTTTGTTTTGCTGAAAATACAGAAATTCATTGTAATGCCTATGGCATACAGATTATAAACTCTGATAGGATTTTTTAAAATTTATTCAATTAATTCTTTCAGTTGATTCAGTTCCCAAGGTTTGGTCCCCAGACCAGCCATCATCAGCATCAACAGGCAACATGTTAGGAAGGCAGATTCTAGGGCCCACCATATCCATTGAATTACAAGCTCTGGGGGTGGGACCAGAGGCCTGAGTTTGAACAAACTCTCCAGATGATTCTTGTCCACACTGAAGTTTGAGAATCACTAGATTATCTTTTTTGTTAATAATGAATAATAAGTTGTTACTCATTATTATAGTTTAGTGGAAAAAACCTTTCAAAAGTAGAATTTCTTAGACAGTATGTAGCAGGAAGAGTCTTTGTGAGTGATGACTGTAGGCTGAAGACTGTCATTCCAGGTCAATCCAAGTCAGCATTTTCCTTTTTTTGTTGTTGTTTTTTGAGACAGAGTCTTGCTCTGTCACCCAGGCTGGAGTGCAGTGGTACAATCTGGGCTCACTTCAACCTCCACCTCCCCAGTGCAAGCAATTCTTGTGCCTCGCCTCCTGAGTAGCTGGGATTATAGGCGGTGCGTGCCACCACACCTGGCTAATTTTTATATTTTAGTAGAGACAGGGTTTCACTATGTTGGCCAGCTGGTCTCAAACTCCTGACGTCAGGTGATCTGCCCATCTTGGCCTCCCAAAGTGCTGGGATTATAGGCATGAGCCACTGTGCCCAGCCAGTATTTTTCTTTTACAGAGAGTAAAGCTGAGGCTCAGAGAGAGGTTTTTTGTTTTTGTTTTTGAGGCAGTCTTGCTCTGTCATCCAGGCTCCCAGGCTGGAGTGCAGTGGTACAATCGTGGCTCACTGTAATCTTCTCCCAGGTTCAAGCGATTCTCATGCCTCAGCCTCCTTAGTAGCTGGGATTATAAATGTGCACCACCATGCCTGGCTAATTTTTGTATTTTTTAGTAGAGACTAGGTTTCATCATGTTGGCTGGACTGGTCTCCAACTCCTGGCCTCAAGTAATCCACCCATCTCAGCCTCCCAAAGTGCTGGGATTACACTCATGAGCCACTGTGCCCGGCTTCAGAGAGAGGTTTTTGCCCTCAGGTCACACTGGCCTGATTCCCTCTGTTTCCCAACTTTTCTTGTTTTTCCATATGGTACTTCAGCTTTCTTTCTTGTGAGGCCGGCAGGGTAAGCACAGACCTGCTCTGTAAACCCCTCCCTAGAATGAGGGGAGAGCAGTCATGGCCTCGGTTCTTACTCTAAGTAGAGAGGATCAAAAGTGAGGGCCAGGGAAAGGCCAAATAAAATATAGCCCCTTTAAGGTATAATTTGTCCAGTTTGAAGAAAACCAGCTTGGGTTTTGAACATTGCTGTCACATTGTTTTAACTTGAGTTTGAGGTCCCTTCTATACTTCCTTATGGTTAGAATTTATTCAGCTCAGTACTCTTAACGTTGCTGAGCACCAGACACCACTGGATGCCTTGGACCCACAGAGAGTTAGCTCTGATGCATTGTTGAAATCTTTTATCTGAGTTTCTTGCAGTTCTCAGTTAGCAGCTACATGCGAAGTACTTTTTATCATGTCCAAAATATTGCTTCTAGGTTGGTGTGAGCTATCTGTTTTTTTGTAAATAATTTGCTATATAACATAATCAGCTCATTCAACCGGCATTTCTAATAGCCTACTCTGTCAGGTACCATACTAGATCCTACACAACATAAAAATTGGTTTTTTAAAGCATTCAGCATTCTCCTTTTAGGACAGAGAGCAGTATAAGAGAGGTGAGTCCTTTAAGAGAATACACCATTTATGCTGAAGCTGAATTCATAGTATGAACGTGCTCACGTAATACCAATTATGATAATGTTATATTTACAACTTTGCAAGGGAAATAGTATAGGGTACATTTAAAAATGATATCTGCCTCTGCTCTATGAACAGATGATGATGATATCCATGAGGCTACTGCTAAGAGTAATATTCCCAAATATTACGAGCTCACATCAGCCTTTCTCCTTGTTTCAGGACCTTGGGCTATACCATTTCTAGAGAAACTCAGAACCTGCAGGTGCCTTACTTTGTGGATAAAAACTTTGACAAGGCCTACAGAGGAGCTTCTCTGCATGACCTGGAGAAGACAATAGAGAAGGATTACATTGATTATATCCAGACGAGTTGCTGGAAGGAGAAACAACAAAGTAAGATGCTGTAAAAGGGGCATTAGCTGGTGGCCATGGTTCCCAGCAGGAGGCACCCCCAGCCTCCTGATCCCTCCTCTCTTCTTGTTTGGGGCTACACATGTTTATGTGAACAGAGTCAAAAGACAAACCATTCAGGATACTACAAAAAAGTGGGGGGAAATTTATTGACAGGATGCATGTGGCCAGGACTTGGAAATCTTAGGAATTTAGGTGGCGCTAGTCACCTGTTTGTATGTCTGTCTCTTTTTGGGTCTCTACCTCTCTCTGCCCATGTGCCCCTTCTCCTCTCCCTACCAGCTGCCTTCCTTTCTTTCTTCCAGCTTCCCTTCTTCATAACCTTGTTTGTCATGGTTTACTATGGTTACCACCCTCCTTGTCACTCGAATTCCCCAGCCTCACCAGTCAGTGCCCCTTTGTGTAGCACACACCTCTGTAAGTTCTTGGTGCTTGCTGATTTGGTCACAGTTTCCCAATTCCACACTCCCTAGAGGGAAATCTGATTGAGCCAGCCTAAGTTGTTTTGTTTTGTTTTGTTTTGTGAGACAGAGTCTCGCTCTGTCTCCAGGCTGGAGTGCAGTGGTGTGATTTCAGCTCACTGCAATCTCCACCTCCCAGGTTCAAGCGATTATCCTGCCTCAGCCTCCCCAGTAGCTGGGATTACAGGCGTGTGCCACCATGCCCAGCTAATTTTTGTATTTTTAGTAGAGACAGGGTTTTGCCATAGTGGCCAGGATGAGCTCGATCTCGACATTGTGATCCACCTGCCTCGGCCTCCCAAAGTGCTGAGATTACAGGCATGAGCCACCACGCCCGGCCCTGAGCCAGCCTAACTTTTTGAGCCACAACACCGGTTAAGAGGTTTCTGGTATTGAATGAGGTATCCCTTACCCTCATATCCAGCTGGTTGTGGCCACAGAACAAAAGTGACCCCCTTGGTCTGCCCCTTTAGTAGGGGTGGGTGTGGCAGGCCTTTCCACTATTTCGGTCTCAGTGGGCATGACGCATCTGCCACTGGCTTGCAGCTTAGGAGTGTTACTAAGGAGTGTCTGCAGCAGGGTTAGCCCTGTCTCAGCCAGCAGCTTCACCTTTGGTCCCACTTGAATTCTACACACACACACCATTAATGACCGTATCTTCTAAAACTTGGTTTTGGTTAATTATTTTTTTTTTATTTTTTTAAATTTCTCAGGAGCTTCCCTTTTAACTGAAGTGTTGGCTCATGTTTAAAAAGCAAATTCTAACTCATTTCTAAAGCCTTATTACCTAGTAGTGCAAAATACCTAATGGTGTCTGATAAAATTAGCTCTTGGGTCACAGTGCTGCTAAGCCCTCAGTGACCATCACAAACTCCCAACCCCACCCTCAAGTTAAGCTCTCCTTCCTCTGTGTTCTTAAAGCACTTCGTTCGGCTTGCTAACATAGAACTGATCGCACAGTGTTAGAGTTCCAGAGATGTATGTCAGTCTCCCCTGAGAGACTATGAGCTCTCTGGGAATAAGAACTTGGTCTTACTAATTTTGTATCCCGGGGCTCTGGCACAGCCCTCGCTTCAGAACAGGTGCTCAACAAATGTCTTTTGAAGAGAGGATTCTCAGGAGTAGAAAACAATGAAAATGGTGAGGATTGTGAATAACAGCAGGGTGAGTGTCCTAGCTCAGTCCTTAGGGACCTGGTCTCTGACCCCTATTTCTGTAGGGCGAAGACCCACTGTTCTCTCAGGGTGCATTAGGAAGTTGGTGAGCGATGATTCTTGGATATAAGAGGAAATTAAACAGGAGGAGGAAATTCCATTTTTATTGAAAAACACTGAGGTTTCAGGAAATACCCTACCCCATATCTAAATTAGATTTTACAAGAATCAAAAATCAGGAAAGAATTTTGGTGCAGGATAAAGACCTTATACTAGGCCGGGTGCGGTGGCTCACTCCTGTAATTCCAGCACTTTGGGAGGCCGAGGCAGGCGGATCACGAGGTCAAGAGATTGAGACCATCCTGGCCAACATGGTGAAACCCCATCTCTACTAAAAATACAAAAAAATTAGCTGGGCGTTGTGGCGCATGCCTGTAGTCCCAGCTACTCGGGAGGCTCAGGCAGGAGAATTGATTGAACCCAGGAAGCAGAGGTTGCAGTGAGCCGAGGTCGCGCCACTGCACTCCAGCCTGGCGCCTGGTGACGGAGTGAGACTCTGTCTCAAAAAAAAAAAAAAAAAAAAAAAGACCTTATACTAAAAGGCAGTATACAGGCCAGGCATGGTAGCTCACGCCTATAGTCCTATAGTCCTAGCACTTTGGGAAGCCGAGGCAAGAGGATCACTTGAGTCCAGGAGTTCAAGACCAACTGGGCAACATAGTGAAATCCTATCTCTAGAAAAAGTATAAAAATAAGCCAGGTGTGGCCAGGTATGGTGGCTCACGCCTGTAATCCCAGCACTTTGGAAGGTGGAGGTAGGCAGATCACGAAGTCAGGAGATCGAGACCATCTTGGCTAACATAGTGAAACCCCATCTCTACTAAAAATACAAAAAATTATTCAGGCTTGGTGGCACATGCCTATAGTCCCAGCAACTCTGGGAGGCGGAGGTTGCAGTGAGCTGAGATCACGCCACTGCACTCCAGCCTGGGCAACAGAGTGAGACTCTACCTCAAATAAATAAATAAAGTAAGCCAGGTGTGGCAGCACATGCCTGTGGTTCCTGCGGCTCAGGAGGTCCAGCCTGCAGTGAACTGTGATCACTCCACTGTACTCCAGCCTGGGCCAAAGAGGGATAGCCTCTCTCAGCAAAAAAGTATATACATGGATCCAAATCAGGTGAAAGCCAGTGTATGTCTTGAAAGTCCCCATTGTCTGGGTCCCGGGAGGGCTTTGACTTTGTTGCTTTCTGCAAGAACTGGATGAAAATCTGCATTTCACATTCTTCAAACACCCCCCTGCCCCACATCTTCCTCTGTGGCAGTAAGATGCTGGAATTATGCAAAGAGCTCATGGTAAGGATTGCACCAAAGGTCATTTCTAAGCTTTTGTCCCCATCCCCATGAGGCCTAGTTCAGAGTTTTGGCATTCTCCAAGGTATAAATAAAAATCTAGTGAGTGGCCAAGCACGGTGGCTCATGCCTGTAATCCCAGCGCTTAGGGAGGCTGAAGCGGGTGGATCACCTGAGGTCAGAAAATCAAGACCAGCCATGGAGAAACCCCGTCTCTATTAAAAATACAAAAATTGATCAAAAATTGGCGTAAAAATAAAAATACAAAAATTGCCCACGCTGGCTCATATCTATAAATTCCAGCACTTTGGGAGGTCTAGGCGGGCAGATCACCTGAGGTTGGCAGTGTGAGACCAGCCTGACCAACATGGAGAAACCCCATCTCTACTAAAAATACAAAAATTAGCCGGACATGGTGGTACATGCCTGTAGTCCTAGCTACTCTGGAGGTTGAAGCAGGAGAATCGCTTGAACCCCGGAGGTGGAGGTTGCAGTGAGCCAAGATCGCACCACTGCACTTCAACCTGGGTGACAGAACAAGACTCCAACTCAAAAATAAATGAATAAAAATAAATCCAGTGAGTAAGCATGATGTGTGTACCTACAAGTTCCAAATGGGGGCTATCAGCACACACCCCTTAAAAATCTATTTCTAGGCCAGGCGCAGTGGCTCACGCCTGTAATCCAAGCACTTTGGAGGCCAAGGCAGGTGGATCACCTGAGGTCAGGAGTTCAAGACCAGCCTGACCAACATGGTGAAACCCCATCTTATAAATAAATAAATAAAAAGAAGAAAGAAAAATAAAAAGAAAAGAAAAAAATCTATTTCTGGCATTTAAGTACAGTGGCTGTGCAGAGCCTCCACACAACTGAAGTGCCATTTGAGAACAAGCAGCATCTGCCCTCCGAATCCAGCAGCAAGTGCAGCCAGCAAGGTTAAATTTAGCACTTGGAGGTTGTAAAAATAAACCCACTTGAGAACAAAGTTCACTCTTGGCAAAATACCAAATGCAAACTGTTTTTAGCAAGGTTAGCCATTGACCTTTTAAAGCTTTGGTTCATTTATTTTCTCTACTCTTAGAATGCTTAATCTGGGTAACCTTTTTTTTTTTTTTTTTAACGACAGAGTTTTGCTCTGTCACCCAGGCTGGAATGCAATGGTGCAATCTGGTCTCACTGTAACCTCTCCTTCCGGGTTCAAGCAATTCTCCTGCCTCAGCCTCCTAGGTACCTGGGATTACAGGCGCCCATCACCACGCCCAGCTAATTTTTGTAGTTTTTTAGTAGAGATGGGGTTTCGCCATGTTGGCCAGGCCGGTCTCGAACTCCTGACCTCAGGTAATCTGCTCACCTCCGCCTCCCAAAGTGCTGGGATTACAGGTGTGAGCCACTGCACCTGGCCAATCTGATGAACTTTTATGAATAATCCCTTACTATAAACACTCATTGTCCTGTTTACTTCTTCACAGCTGCATCTAGATAATAAACCTGATGCCAGGGCAAGTGGCTACGCCACTAGGCTGAGCTGGACAAAAGTAGGAGGCAGGAACCGCCTCTTGGCCCAGCCGAGCTGAGCTGAGCTCCTGGCCCGGACTGGCAGAGAAGTACTTCCTTCCATGCCCTTGAGCAGGATAACCTAATGGGTAGAAGCTTAGGCTTTGAAATGGGGATAGATTCCACTTCCTCCTGGAGAGGTTGGGTGGATTATAGAAGATGGTATGGGTGTAACCCTTAGCACAGAGAAAGTGCCTGATTTTCTGGTGGAGTCTTGGCTTTACCTGGCTTTGCACTGTAGACTGGATGCAGCACCATATCATGGGGCTGGATCTTGAGGGTAGTTGAGATCTGTTGCAGTCTTTCAGCTGTCAAGACTCCAATCTGGGCTCTTGTGCAGTGTGTTCTTGGGAGAGGCTCTGGGTCTGGCTTCTTTTGGCAATGTGACTGAGTCAGTTATCTTTAAGGTTCAATGCTCTGTCCATCAGTTACACTGGCATTCAGAGGAAGGGGAACCTTCTGCTAAGAAGAAAAGGTATTTTCTTGAACCTGCTACTCTCGAAAAATTTTTTTAATTACTTGGAAGTTATTGAATATTAACAGAATTTGTCAAAAGTAGCATATTCTTCAAGTTGACTCTTTGCTCATTGAAGGATGAAAGGATTCACTGGCAGTTTGAAGAGAAGTTGCTCTTAAGCTTGGTATTGGGGATGTGGGACATGGTTCCTCGAAACACTGACCTTGTATAAGGTCATTTCTCTGGAGCACGGGTCTCTGACCTGGTTTCATGAGCTTTATGAAAAGCAATGTGATATTTTGAGAAAAGCAGTTATCTGTCATCAGCTTGTTGAAGTGGCCTTCAATGTAGAAAATATAGAATCACTAGCCCTTAATGTTTCCTGGAGCAAGATTTCAGGGAATGAGGCATTTAGAAAAGCTGGGCAAATGTAAAACCTAAGGAAATCATTTCAAGGAAAAGCAAAACCACAGAATCTGTTTCAATACTGGTGTAACTCTAGAGGACTGAAGGCATAGACTGACTTCACAGAGGCCTCCTGGACAGACATTACCCACATGCCAAAGAAGCCCAAGACTGGAGTTGGTGCTGAAGCCCTGGGCAGCATACAGGAGCAGAGAGAGCTTTCATTTGGATACGGTCCATGATCCTCCATGGAGCCCCATCATCTGCAAGGGTGACTGTGCCAAGGCAAGCCCTGGCTAGCAGACGCTGCAGGCACCCTCACTGCGCGGGGAGAGCACATTGTTCTGGAGCCTGGGAGACCCAGTGCTTGCCAAGCCACTGCTGGGCTAGAGCCCAGGCTGTGCAGCCTCCATTGTAGAAGGAGATTTTTTATGCATATCCACCCCTCACCCTGGAGTCCTGCACTTTATCTGCACTTTGGGCCTTACTTGGGGTAAATAGCATCATTGTGAGCAGAAATGCCAGAGTGTTTTGTGTTGATAGAAACTTATTCAGAAAGCAATGCCCATTGTTCCCCCTGGCTAAATAATAATTCCTGTTTCCAGGCAGTTTGCTGATTAATCAGACAGGTGTCATTCGTTCCACCAAGAAAAACAAAATCTGTCAGCAAGATGGTTAACAATGATAGGCATATTTCAAAACGATTAAAATAGCATTTTCACAAGTCTGGTCCTTTAAACATTGAGTAGCTGCCTGCTGTCAGAGGTTTTCAGAAGCCACACACCACATCCAAGCATGCCATCCTGCTAATAATACGCAATACGTCTCTGGAGGTACTTTCAGGCAATCCTCCCTGAGAATGTCTGAACCTCACAAAAGAATAAAAAATAGAGGCAGCCAAACCACCATTGAGTCGGGAGACACAGCAGAGATTATATTCTGGTTAAAAATAGAATGACCTTCTTCACCATGAAGAGAAAATGAAATTCATTTAGTCAAGGAGACAAAGGTTACCCGATCCAGATGATTCAACTTTTAAAAAAGCCCAGCTGCCTTTGGCCTTTGAGTTAGGGACCCCATGTGTGGTGAGGGAATGAAGAACGCTGGTAGCACCCTGTCCTTCTGTAGACGCACACCTGACAGCAGTAGGCTCTGTGTCCCTTCGCACATGTGAGTTATGATGCAGCAGTGCAGGGAGAGAATAAAGCAGCTGTCTATTTCAGATGACAGGAATAGGCCACTGGACTCCATTCTCTCCCAGCTGCCGTTGGAATCCCATTGGTAGGAGGCTGGGGGGCAGTCTCACTGCACACACGCGGGTTTCCTAAGTCTGGTGCCAAATGTTTTCTTGGTAAGAACTAAGTCCAATGCTTTTATAAGAGAGCACAGGTACTGTTGGACTGCAGGCTCACAGGTGCTCAGCATCTGCTCTAGTGCCTAAGACATGTTTTATGAATAAATGAGTAAATGTTTCTTAGGTTTAATTGGAAGAAAAAGCATGAAATGAAGTAAGAGGAGCTTTGACTCCAGAAATGTTGAAATGAAACAAAGGAGTTCAACTCTTGATGAACTGGTTACCTCTTTTATCTTTCAGAGTCAGAGTTGACAAATTTGGCAGGATTATACAGAGATGAACGATTGAAACAGAAAGCAGAGTCGCTGAAACTTGAAAACTGTGAGAAACTTTCCAAACTTATTGGCCTACGCAGAGGTGGCTGAGAGGATAATGGCCCTACGCAGGGCTGGGGTTTGCTACTTGTTCCTACTTATGTTCCTGATTCCATTTTATAATACAAAATTAGGAAATGATGAACACTTTATTACTTGCTGACTTCGGTGGTTGGGCAGAGTGGCCAGAGCATGGGCACGAGAGCCAGACATGTCTTCACAGAATCCTTCCTGGGGAGTGGCTCCAGGGGCCAGGAGCAGTTCATCTAAGCTAAGTGAATGGCAAAGCACTGGATTCCGTCTCCCTGCTCCACGCCCATGCTGCCTCTGTGAATGTAGTTCAGGGCATCCCAGAGCAGATCCGTGTTTTCTTCCTTCTTCCCTTCGTCAGGGAAGTCTGAAGACCCAGGCATTCCTAAGCTTAGCCAAAGCTTAATATTAGTTATTTACACTGTCTACCAAGAATTATACCTCTCCCTTCATTAGAGTCATTATCTTCTGCCAAGATTTAGCCTTCGGAACCTGTTCCTGCCCAGCTTTCTATTTTCTAAGGGAATATGGAGAAATTTAAATAATCGTAGTCAATAGTTTTCTAATATTCCAATCTCTGCTCAGTTAGTAGCATTAGCATACTGCCTGATTTGAGGTTCCTTTATTTCCTTAACCCTCTCTCTTTTAGAGGGTCCAGAAATTAAAACTACTAAGCAGCATCAGGAGGCAAGTTTGGGGCAAAGGTATAATACAAGACTGAGCCTCAGCTCCTCTATGCAGCCTCCCTAGTCCATCATAGAACCCAGAGAATGTCCCTTCAGTCATTTCCCCTCAGTATCAGCATTGGCGTCATTGCACTTGGGCTGAGTTCCTATATGCCACAGAGGCAGACCCAGGAGGAGGCATTGCCAGCTCTCCAGGCTGTTTGCTCAAGCCTAGAGATAGAGGGGACAGACCCTCTCTTCCTGGATATGGGGATCTAGCGTTGGCCCCAGAAGCCACTTTGTTTAACCCAGTGTTCTAGAGTTTGTGATTTGAGATGCTTTTCATACATTCAACATTTAATGAGTGCCCACTATAAAGCAGGGGCTCTCACACATATTTTCTTACTTAAACCTCCTCACAACTCTGAAGTAGATGTATTATCCCTGGTTCTATGAATGAGAACATTGGCCCAGAGAGGATGAGTGGTTGACCTGGGTCATACAGCTCGTAGTGGCAGAGCTAGATGATAGGCTGAGTGTCAAGTAGAAAGTGGGAGAGAGCATCCTCATGTCTCAGGTGATTCTAGCCAGACTGGCAAAGCAGAACCTTTCCTGAGAATGCCTCTGCGCACCCTACCCCTGTGACCCCACACCCTTTCTGTGGCAATCCTGCATCCATTCAGGACAACGTCCTTGCTGCTCTTTAGGAAGTAGGACCCTGTCAAACATAAATTCTGTACACAAAATAAGAGGTTCCTCATGGGCAGGCAGCCTTCTCACTGGTGACAAGGAAGAATTCAGTCACTGCCTGGGCTGTGTGGTTCTGGGCCTTCCTGTGGAGCTGAGCTGCCTGGATTATCATGACTCTGAACCTGGAAGGATCATTAGGTGACCGTAGCCTACACTCCATGCTTCCTTCAGATTGGAGGAAAAGTTTCTGCTAGAGTTGGCCAGGTACAGTTGCTCATGCCTGTAATCCCAGCACTTTGGGAGCCTGAGGCAGGTGGATCACCTGATGTCAGGAGTTCAAGACCAGCCTGGCCAACATGGTGAAGCCCCATCTCTACTGATAATACAAAAATTAGCCAGGCATGGTGGTGCACACCTGTAGTCCCAGCTACTTGGGAGGCTAAGGCACAAGAATTGCTGCAACCTGCAAGTCAGAGGTTGCAGTGAGCTGAGATCACACCGCTGCACTCCAGCCTGGGTGACAGAGTGAGACTCCATCTCAAAACCAAAAAAAAGAGTCTACATTAAAACAGATCTCCAAAGTAAAGTTTCTTCATCCCAATGCATGGCCACGATTTACATAGACGTGCCTAGCATGGCTCATCAACAGTGGAACAGCTGTCAGAGCTTGGCGCCCAGCTCCAGATTGTTTCTCTGAGCATTACTGCAGATTGGAGACGTGTATGATGGGAGCAGGGCTCAGAAATAGGGCTTGAGACTCAGGCAGAAACTGAAGCTCTCATTCAAATGAAGGTGTTCTCTCTACCACATGATCAGCAGTGAGAAATGCCTCTGTATGCATTCCAGAGTCAGGAGATGAGTTCGTAGGTAAAGATTGAGAGCTTTAGTGGCTTGCAAGGGACAACTGCTCAGTTGTAGGGAGAGGGAGCATTTCTAGAAATAGCCAGATTTTGCTGCCCTAGTAGGTCTGTCCTCCTGGTTTGGGGGACCCTTCTTGATTCCCTCTGAGTGACTAAGGGAAGTTACATTGTAAAATGTGCCCATGAGCCAAACAGGCTTATGGAAAGTTCGCCTATATACACAAAAATCAAAACTCTCCTCTCCCCATCCCCAACCTCTGCTAGAAAATTGGCCATAATGAAACTAACTTGACAGGTTAAAGACCCTGTTCTAGATGCCCAGAAATCAAGTAGTCACATATTTTATGGACTTCATAGCAGTGATGAGTAATCTGTGATGATACTAAATAGAGGCAATAGTAACTAACTCCATTAAATGACATACTGGTTGTCTGTTTTTATAGCACTGATGGGACTATTTTATTTATTACCAATAGACCACACATTCACATCTGTTTTTCCTCAAGGGAACTGTATTTGCTTTTGGTTGAAGGATAGTTTAATCTATTTGATAGTATCCAGAATAGTGTTAAACTATAATTTCCTGGGTTATATTTTAGATGGGTTGTCTGCATGGTGGTAAAATAAGCTTTTTCCTCTTGCCTACATCCTTTGGAAGATCTCCTGATCATATATAAACTCTAGGTAGGGCTTATTCTTGCTGTCAGAGCTTGGCGCCCAGCTCTAGATTGTTTCTCTGAGCATTACTGCAGATTGGAGACATGTATGATGGGAGCAGGGCTCAGAAATAGGGCTTGAGACTCAGGCAGAAACTGAAGCTCTCATTCAAATGAAGGTGTTCTCTCTACCACATGATCAGCAGTGAGAAAAGGAAGATGAAAATCCTTCTCATCACAAAGAGCTTGAAGGAATCCATGTCCCCAAATTAGCAACCCTAGGGTTCATCTGCAGAAGCCAGAAAATGTGTAAGCTTCCTTGATCAGCTCCAGGCCTCACATCCCATGAGTAGTGACCAATAAGGAAATACCACTTCTCTGCTTTCTGTTGGAAACTATTAGAAAATACAGTGAACTGGCCAGGCACAGTGGCTCACGCCTATAATCCCAGCACTTTGGGAGGCCAAGGAGGGCATATCATTTGAGGTCAGGAGTTTGAGACCAGCCTGGTAAACATGGTGAAACCCCATCTCTACTAAAAATACAAAAATTAGCCAGGCATTGTAGCAGGCTCCTGTAATCTGAGCTACTTGGGAGGCCGAGGCTGGATAATCACTTGAGCCTGGGAGGCGGAGGTTGCAGTGAGCAGAGATCACACCACTGCACTCCAGCCTGGGCGACAGACGGAGACTCTGCCTCAAAAAAAGAAAAAGAAAAAAATACAGTGAACTCCAGATGCCACTGGAACATGGGGTCCAGCAGCCTGGCCAAGCTATGTGTCGTTCTTTTTCCTCCTCATATTCAGGCTGGGCATTGTGAGGAGGCACTGTGTGATTCCAGTGGCTTCTGTTCCAAATGGCCACACCACACATGCAAGCTAATTGTCTGCATGCACTGCTCCTCACAGGAGCTTGCACTTCATTCATATTTATTCTGGCTCATTTAAGGTGTAAGTTTAGTGTCCTAATATATTTATTTTTGGAAAGGCCCAAGTTACAAAACATCTTTTTTTCTTGAGGCTGCACTGTTGATATGTGATGCACCAATTAAGTATATGCCCATGTGTTAGATATTGAGTACATCATTTACATCATGCTCAGTATTTGGAATTAAAGATGTGGATGTTCTGTGACCAGAGTAGGGATGACACAAATGGAATCAGCTCCTGGTAGACTAAGAATCTTGAAAAAATCTGGTCACCTGATCCACTACATCTGGATTGAGTGTATTTTAACAAAGAAAAACATTAAACAATTTTATATAAAAAGAATGGCTATTTTTCCTTGGTTCTTTTACCTTTGCGCATGGCATCCTTGGCCACTGCCTGACTCCCTTGGAGCCACTTTGGAGTAGAGAAGCTGTTGGCATCTGCTCCATCTTCCCTCACCCATCAGTGGGATTATTTGCATTTGGAATAGTAGATAGCATTGTTGGCATCATCAGTTCCACATTTTCTATCAGATAACAGCAGTTGCAGTATATCACAGCCAATAGACAGATAAAAACTACACTTAGCATCAGAAATTCAGGTGTTATCCCAGTTCCTTGCTGGCTCTGTTCCTAGTGGCCCATATTTAGGAAAGTATTGATTTAAAAATATAGTAAATGGGCCAGGCACAGTGGCTCATGCCTGTAATCCCAGCACTTTGAGAGGCTGAGGTAGGCGGATCACAAGGTCAGGAGATAGAAACCATCCTGGCCAACATGGTGAAACCCCGTCTCTAAAAAAGAAAAAAAAATTATTTAAAAAAGAAAAAAAATAGGCCGGGCCTGGTGGCTCAAGCCTGTAATCTCTGCACTTTGGGATGCCTAGGTGGGCAGATCACCTGAGGTCAGGAGTTCAAGACCGGCTTGGCCAACATGGTGAAACCCTGTCTTTAAATATATATATATTTTTTAAAAAAAGAAAAAAATACTGGGGAGGGATAACATGGGGAGAAATGCCAGATATAGGTGAAAGGGAGGAAGGCAGCAAACCACATTGCCATGTATGTACCTATGCAACAATCCTGCATGTTCTTCACATGTACCCCAAAACTTAAAACGCAATTAAAGAAAATATATATATATATATATATATATAGTAAATGATATTCACATGATTCTAACTGGTCATGATAGCTTTCATTTGAAAAAGAAAGTGAGAGGAGATTCAATTCAGAAATGATTGAGAACTTACTCTGAGCCAGGTGGGCTGGGCTTTTGGGATGGGGGTCAGGGAACAGGTGAGGCCCAACACCAAGGCTGCTGGAGCTCACATCTAGTGGAGAGGCCAGGCTTACACAGTGCTCCGCAGCGCAATGAATAGCTAAAGGGAGACCAAGGGGGGATCACAGACACTATAACAAAGGGATTTAACCCAGTCTGAGGGGTCAGTGAAAGCAACTCTGAGAAAGAGAGATGTGAAATACAATCACCCTTCCTACAGAGGTGAGTGGATTTTTATTTAGTGAAGGATTGTGGAAGCAAGACTCTTCCAGTGCCCCACCTCCGTCACTAGCACTTCCACCCATCCAAGTGCAAAAGTCAGCAACCCAAGCCAGGCACGGTTGTGCACACCTGTATCCCAGCTACCTCTGAAGGCTGAGGTGGGAGGATCACTTGAGGCCAGGAGCTTGAGACCAGCCTGAGTGATACTGCAAGACTCCATCTCTAAAAATAAAATAAAGTCAAAAACCCAGGAAACTCTGTGATAGACTTAATTTGGCATCCTCTAATATTCATGCTTTTGTGTAGTCCCCTTTCTAATTGGGGCTGGCCTTTGATCTATAACCAATAGAATGTGGCAAAACTGGCAGCTTCCATTTTTGTACTTGTAGGGAAGCCAGCTACCACATAAATTCAACTACCCTGAGACCACTCCACTAGCCAAAGGAGAAACCATGCAGAAGAGAACCAAGCAACCGACAGCAACTGAGGACCCAAACGTATAATTCAAGTTGAGCCATTTGTGCTACCCCAGATGATGGGCAGAGCAGAAATGTGCTGCCCCCCGCCCAAGTCCGGCTCAGACTGCAGAATTGTGAGCAAATAATAAAACAATTGCTGCCATTTTACTGCAGGTATGATGGCTCATGCCTGTAATCCCAACACTTTAGGATGCTAAGGCAGATGGCTTGAGCCCAGGAGTTCAAGACCAGCCTGGGCAACATGGTGAAACCCTGTCTCTACTGAAAAATACAAAAATTAGCTGCGCGCCTGCAGTCCCAGCTGCTGGGGAGGCTGAGGTGGGGGGATTGCTTGAGGCTGGGAGGCAGAGGTTGCACTGAGCTGAGATTGCGCCACTGCACTCCAGCCTGGGCGACAGAGTAAGACTCTGTCAAAAAAAAAAAAAAAAAAAAGTGTTGTTTTAAGCCGTTACATTATATGGTGGTTTCTAGCAAGAGACAATCAAAACACCTTTTCCGTGTCCCCACATCACCTCTCTGTTAAGCCCTATCAATTTTACCTCCAGAACATCCTAAATCTTTCATCTCTGACACCATCTGACTCTCAAACTACCATCCACTTTCACTGCAGTAGCCTTCTCAGTAAAAGTAGTCTCTGTGCACCTACACAGCTCCGCTCCCATCTGTATACCTCACTGCAACTAGAGACCTTTCCAAGCATAAATTGGATCACCTCATCCTCCTGCTTAAAATATTTCAGTAGCTTTCTTTTGTCCCTAAAATAAACATCATCAAAGTCCTTAGCATGGCCTACCTTGCTTAGCAAGGCTCTGCCAAGTTCCTGGTCTTTAACCACTCCCCAAGCCCCCTCTTGCCCTATAAATCTTTTTCTTTTATGCCATACCAGCCCTTAGTTACTACACTCTACCAACCTCTTTTGCCCCAGGGACTTTGTGTATACTGTTCCCTCTTTCTGCTGTCCCTACCCACTCACCTGCCCCTACCCTCTTTGCTAAAGTGCTTCCTGGTTATCTTAATGGGTTTCAGATGGAACATCACTGCCTCAGAGAAGTTTTCCCTTGCACAGAAGCTTAGTCCCACCTGGCTAAATTGCCCTTTAGATTTACCTGGTTGTTTGATTATTGTCTGACTCTTCCCACTAGACTAAGTTCCTGTCTGGTTTTACCTGAAATGAACCTTGAAGGGAGTGGTGTGCCGTCTGTCGTAAGGATTTGCTCTAGAAGTGCAGCCCAAATTCTTCGACACTACTCCCATTGAAAGGTGATGGAGGGGCAGGATCTGTGTCTCCTCCTCTGGAATCTGGACTCTGTGGCTCCTTGACCAATAGAACACAGTAAAAATGAGCTGGGTACAGTGGCTCACACCTGTAATCCCAACACTTTGGGAGGCCAAGGTGGGTAGATCACGAGGTCAGGAGTTCGAGACCATCCTGGCCAACATGGTGAAAACCCCATTTCTACTAAAAATACAAAAATTAGCTGAGCATAGTGGCAGGTCCCTGTAATCCCAGCTACTTGGGAGAGTAGCTTGAGGCAGGAGAGTCACTTGAGCTGGGGAGGTGGAGGTTGCAGTGAGCCAAGACCGTGCCATTGCACTCCATCCTGGGTGACAGAGCGAAACTCCATCTCAAAAAAACAAAACAAAAAAGCAAAATGACACTATGCCAAGTATCAGGCCCAGGCCTTAAGAAACTAGCATCTTCCATTTTCTGTCACTTTAAATGCTTTCTCTTTAACCCAATCTCCATGCTCTCAGAAAGCCCAGGCAGCTCATGGAGAAAAACCAAGACTCTTGGTCCTCAGCCCTAGCAGAGCTCCCAGCTGACAGCACCAACTTGCCAGTCACATGAGTGAGCCATGGGATGTAGAACTTCTGACCCACTGTTGAACCATCCCAGCTCACACTGCATGGAGCAGAGATAAGCTTTCACCATTGAACCTTGCCAAATTGCATATTTATGAACAAAATAATTTTTTTCAATGACTTAAAAAAATTGGGGAGGTGGTTTATTATGCAATAGATAACCAGAACATCAGCCAAAATGACAAGCCTGTGCAGAAAGGCAGCCCTTCCCAGGCAGGATCACAGAGCTGTTTGTGATGTCTTGTCATCCTGAGTCTCACTGAGTCCTGGTTGGCCAGGAGCCCAAAGTGCCTTTCAACATGTAGAGTAGGAGTCTGTGGCAGTGCCAACGAGGGTGACCACCCCTCATGTCCATACTAGGAAGCAGGTGTAGACCTGGATCCACAGTTCTGTCTTGCTTATAACCTTCCACCCCCAGGTGGCTGCTGGAGCCTACTGCTCTCCAAGGTTTTGCCCCAGATACGCAGAGAGCAGCCTGTTCCAGCTGGTGAAGGTGGATGTTGGATACCAAAGGACATCAAGCAGTGCCCACAAAAGACCCTAGGGAGGGAATGCAGTTCATGGGGAAGGCTCAGGGATCACTGCCCCAGAGGAATGTGCAGCTTTGTGCAGGGCAATTCAGATGAACATTCACGTTTGGTACACAGAGCTCTGAGAGGGGTCTGTGCTGAGGCACACACAACCTACACAGTGCCCTCTAGGCACACACTTTCTAGTACAGTAGCCAGTAGCCACCCATGGCCATTTAAATTTAAACTAAAAATTTTTAAATGTTAAAGAGCTATGATTAAAGTGATCTTGAGAAAAGGATTAAAAAAAAAGAAGGCTGGGCGCAGTGGCTCACGCCTATAATCCCAGCACTTTGGGAGGCCCAGGCAGGTGGATCACGAGGTCAATAGATCGAAACCTTCCTGGTCAACAAGGTGAAACCCCGTCTCTACTAAAAGTACAAAAATTAGCTGGGCATGGTGGTGCATGCCTGTAGTCCCAGCTACTCAGGAGGCTGAGGCAGGAGAATTGCTTGAACCCAGAAGGCGGAGGTTGCGGTGAGCCAAGATTGTGCCATTGCACTCCAGCCTGGGTAACAACAGCGAAACTCCGTCTCAAAAAAAAAAAAATGAAAAAATAATTTTAAAGCAGTTTCTCAGTTACATGAGCTATGTTTCAAGTGCTAAGAGCCACATGTGGCTAGTGGCTACCATAGTGAATAGTGCAGATGTAGAACATTTTCATCACTAGAAGTTCTGTTGAACTCTATTGTTCTAGGCCCTTTAAGAGAGGTCAGTGACATGCAGTGGCTCACGCCTGTAATCCCAGCAATTTGGGAGGCCAAGGCAGGCAGATCACCTGATGTCAGAAGTTTGAGACCAGCCTGGCAAACATGGTGAAACTCTGTCTCTACAAAAATACAAAAATTAGCCAGGCTTGATGGCAGGTGCCTGTAATCCCAGCTACTGGGGAGGCTGAGGCAGGAGAATCGCTTGAACCTGGGAGGTAGAGGTTGCAGTGAGTCAAGATCGCGCCTCTGCACTCCAGCCTGGGTGACAGAGCAAGACTCCAACTCAAAAAAAAAAAAGAGAGAGAGAGGTCAACAGAGATGGCCTTGTGGCCAAGTCTATGAGAACAAATGCAAGAAACAAAACAAGGGCTCCTGCTGAGAGAACCACAGGGATGGCCAAGTTTGTCCGGCCACTTGGGAGCTTTGGGGAGCAGCATGAGTGACTTAACCTGAACTTTCTGCTTCCCTTCGTAGTCACTGGTAACATTTATTTCCAAACTCCTTGTTAATATAGTCATTTACTACTTGGGGGTATCAAATCACATAACTTAATTATCTATGATGTGCAACAAAAATGCAGCACAGCATCCTGGTTAAGAACATGGACTCCAGGCCTGGCGCGGTGGCTCGTGCCTGTAATCCCAGCACTTTGGGAGGCCTAGGTGGGCAGATCACCTGAGGCCGGGAGTTTGAGAACAGCCTGGCCAATATGGTGAAACCCATCTCTACTAAAAATACAAAATTAGCCAGGTGCGGTGGTGCGTGCCTGTAATCCCAGCACTTTGGGAGGCTAAAGCAGGTGAATCACCTGAGGTGTGGAGTTTGAGATCAGCCTGTCCAACGTGGTGAAACCCCATCACTACTAAAAATACGAAAATTAGCCGGGTATGGTGGCAGGTGCCTGTAATCCCAGCTACTTAGGAGGCTGAGGCAGGAGAATCACTTGAACCCGGAAGGCGGAGGTTGCAGTGAGCCAAGATCATGTCCCTGCACTCCAGCCTGGGCAACAGAGTGAGAACCAATCTCAAAAAAACAAACAAACAAAAACATGGACTCTGGAACCAAACTGCCCATGTCAGAACTCAGTTCCACAACTTACTAGAGTGACCAAATTATTCATTCTCATTCTCATAGAGACTGGGTAAAAAGGGGCTAAAAGGAATTCTATGAGGGTCACATGAAATAACATAAACAAAATGGTACCACAAAATAGTGAACACAATATATATTCGCTCCAATGTTCTCAAAACCTAATCTTATTTGGGTTTAAAAAAAAAAAAAGGCCTCAGTGGAGACTTTTGGAAACTTGGTGAGTGTCCTTACTCACCGTACCCTTCCCTGCTTCCATTTTACAACTCTCCTTCTTCAAGCTCCCTCAGTCCTCCTAATCTTTTCAGGGCCCTACTCCTGGGGTGATGGCACATGGCTCTAGTGCAGCTGCCCAGAACCTGGTATCAGAGTATGAAGACTTTGATCTCAGGTGAAGCCATTCTCGTTTTTTATCTTTTTCTATCTTCTGTGCTTAGAGTTAGGCGCCCTAAGTACTAAGTGTTTCAGGAGGCTGGAATCTCATACAATGGAGGAAACTGTATGAGATTCCAGCCTCCTGAAATCTTATAAAATTTCCTTCATTGTATGCTTCTTTCTCCAAATCATTTGGAGAAATGATTTGGAGAAAGAAGCATAAGAAGCTAAAGATGCAGGAGTTGCCTACACTGGCTCTCATTTCGTGGTCATGCATTTGAACAGGCCCTGAGTGAAGGCTGAGGGCTGGTGTTCTGAGTGTTACCTGCTCGCAGACAAAGGGAAGTATAAGCCAGGCCCTGCCGGCTTCTCAGGACTGCGTGAGAAACAGAAGACATAATAAAAGCGCAATTTCCTATAAACTTAAATGCTTGAGCGCTGTTAGCAGTTTCCCTGCCCCGGCGGCTCCTTTAAGAGGCGGTGCGTTGCCAGGGTGCTCTGTGGCGTCGCATTCTCATTGGTGGGCGACGGCGAGGAGCACCTCCGAGGTAGCCATTTCCAACGAGCTGGCGGGGGCGAAAGATGGCGACGCCCCTCGGGTGGTCGAAGGCGGGGTCAGGATCTGTGTGTCTTGCCTTCGATCAACTGCGGGACGTGATTGAGTCTCAAGAGGAGTTGATCCACCAGCTGAGGAACGTGGTATGCAGCCAGAGGAGCTCGGGGAGATGGCGGGCTAGGGCCTGTTCCGATGCGGGGGCGTGGCTAGAATGCATGGCCCATGGCGTCATCAGGAGGAGGCCGGGCTCAGGGGCGGACCTTCCTGAACCAGGGAATTTTAACTAAAATCAAGCCAAATTCTCCATTCTGTTTGCCTGGTTGCTGCAAAAGCTGGTAGAGAGTCCCTGAGCCTCAGTTTCCTCATTTTCAGTGGAGACGACTTCACTGAGTTCCCATGGCCCTCGTGTGCAGGCAGAAAAACTGTGTCATCCCTTATGTTACGGACACCCTGCCCCAGAGTCAAAGGCAGTGCCATGCTGAATGCAATAAGCGCAGTTTTGGCCCTTGCCAACGCTAACTTAGGGGCCTCCAAGAACTTTACGTCCCTTAGCTTTTGCTTTCTCAATCAAACCCCAGCTAATGGGTGCAAAGCATTGCAGTCACAGATTACTTGGGTAGGCGTGATAGAATCCTAACCAGCTGGAGTTCATGGTTTTTCTGTCTTGATAAGAAAGTTGGGATGTGTCTCCATCTCAGAAATAAAACTGGCTTCACATCTATTTCTCACTCTAAGTTGTTCTTAGACAGTTTATTCCCTTCTGGGAAGCTGAATGTGGGGGAAAGGGGAGAGAGGTCCTATTTGCCACCCTAATGCTGATATTCAACAAAAGGTATGGAACTCTAGGCACTGAATTGCCTTTGATTCCCAGAAAGTACCCAAGTCTTTCTCTTGGCAGCTGACCTTGGCATGTGTGTCCTCACCATCCAGAGTGCTTTTCTCTCAATCTCTCTTCTGGCCTACTGTATATAGCAGTCAGATCTCAGGTCTAACGTCCCCTTCTCTGGAAGAGATTCTGACCCTTCCCCAGGCTGTGCCAGGGGCCTCCTCTGGGCCCAGATCCCCTTATGTCTACCCATCAAGGCACACGATATGTTAGAAGTGCTGGCTGTGGACTGCCTCCTTCATGAGACCGGCTGTTCCTTGAGGGCAGCACTTAGAGCTGAATCTCAGTTTATCTGTGGAACTGAATTCTCCTTTCTCAGGGCCTCAGTCTCATCCGAGGTACCATGAGCATCATCCTATTATCCATTTTTGGTCCTGGTCCCTAGAGGGCACCCCTTCTACCCCAGCTCCAAGCCCTCACTCAGCCAGGCTCTATTGCAGATGGTTCTCCAGGATGAAAATTTTGTCAGTAAAGAAGAGTTCCAGGCAGTAGAGAAGAAGCTGGTGGTAAGTAATGGCCTCTGCAGGCTCCTAATCTTCCCTCATTTCCCAGGACCCCTGTGGTTAGGAAGGCTCATTAAGTATTGGCCTCTGATGGGTTCAGTGGCTTGCTCCTGTAATCCTAGCACTTCGGGAGGCCAAGGTGGTAAATCACTTGAGGTCTGGAGTTCTAGACCAGCCTGGCCAACATGGTGAAACCCTGTCTCTACTAAAAAAAAAAAAAAAAAATTAGTCAAGCATGCATGGTGGCAGGTGCCTGTAATCCCAGCTACCTGGGAGGCTGAGGCAGGAGAATTTCTTGAACCCAGGAGGCGGAAGTTGCACTGAGCTGAGATCATACCACTGCACTCCAGGATAGGCAACACAGTGAGACTCTGTCTAAAAAAAATAAAAAAAGAAAGGTTGGCCTCTGAGAACCTCCTGCCCCAGTAGCAAGGCCAGAATCTCCCTGTGTTCTGGCTTCTATGTGTCCCTTTGAGAAAGGGGGCTGGTTAAGGGGGTCTAGGAGACCTAAGGCAGCCTAGGGTAATGAGGTGACTGCTATTGCTCCTGCAGGAAGAGAAAGCTGCCCATGCTAAGACCAAGGTCCTCCTGGCCAAGGAAGAGGAGAAATTACAGTTTGCCCTCGGAGAGGTAGAGGTGCTGTCCAAGCAGCTGGAGAAAGAGAAGCTGGCCTTTGAAAAAGCGTGAGTGGGCCTCAGAACAGGGGTGGGGTTTGGGGGATGCATCTGCTTGCCAACCTGCCCACCCTCCCATCTTATCTTCCCCACCAAGGCTCTCCAGTGTCAAGAGCAAAGTCCTACAGGAGTCCAGCAAGAAAGACCAGCTCATCACCAAGTGCAATGGTAGGCGAGAGGCCTGTGCTCCCCACCACACTTATATAAATGGGCTCTTTCCTAACCGCCCAGTGCCTGTGTCAAAGGCAGGGTTTCACTCTAACACCTGTCCCCAGCTGAGGATACAGGCAGGCCCAGGTGGGCCACACCTTCGAAAAGGCCTTAAGGGACCAGGCAGGCCACGGAAATGAAGGAAGCAGTCGGTGTACTATATTCTTCACCACCATAAAGAAATGGGCTTGCTCCCATTTTTCCTGAAACATACGACCTTCTTAGTCCACCTTTTGTTTTCCCACTTTGATGGGTTAAAAATAGTGCACTTTACTCCTAACTCTGATACAAGAGGAACACAGGGTAAGCACTGTCCTATTTGGGAGCTGACCCTTAGTCTCAGGCTCAGGACTCAACAGGGAAGGGTACACATGCTGATAGGGGGCCAGGATTACCAGATCTTTAAAATGGAAATAAGGTTGTTTTTATTTTTAATTATTTTATTTTATTTTATTTTGAGACAGACAGAGTCTCGTTCTGTTGCCCAGGCTGGAGTGCAGTGGTGCAATCTTGGCTCACTGCAACCTCCGCCTCCCAGATTCAAGTGATTCTCCTGCCTCAGCCTCCTGAGTAGCTGGGATTATAGAGGCATGCGCCACCATGCCAGTTAATTTTTGTATTTTTAATAGAGACCAGGTTTCGCCATGTTGGCCAGGCTGGTCTCAAACTCCTGACCTCGTGATCCACTTGCCTCGGGCTCCCAAAGTGCTGGGCTCACCATGCCTGACTATCTTTATTTTTTTAGGACTAGCTATCACTATGTTGCCCATGCTCAAGTTCCTGGGCTCAAGTGATCTACCCACCTCAGCTTCCCGAGTAGCTGGAACTGCAGGTATGAGCGACCAGGCCCAGGGAAACCAAGTTTTGTTTTGTTTTTTGTTTTTTTTTGTTTTTTTTTTTTTTTTGTCTTTGAGACAGAGTTTCACTCTGCCACCCAGGCTGGAGTGCGGTGGTGCGATGTTGGCTTACTGCAACCTCCACCTCCCGAGTAGCTGGGACTATAGGCGTGTGCCACCATGCCCGGCTAATTTTTGTATTTTTAGTAGCGACAGGGTTTCACCATGTTGACCAGGATGGTCTGGATCTCCTGACCTCGGGATCCATTCGCCTTGGCCTCCCAAAGTGCTGGGATTACAGGCATGAGCCACCACGCCCGGCCTGTTTCTTTTTTGTTTTTTTGAGACAGAGTCTTGCTCTGTTGCCTAGGCTGGAGTGCAGTGGCACACGGCTCACTGCAACCTCCATCTCCCCAGTTCAAATGATTCTCCTGCCTCAGCCTCCTGAGTAGCTGGGATTACAGGTGCACACCACCACACCCAGTTAATTTTTGTATTTTTAGTAGAGATGGGGTTTCACCATGTTGGCCAAGCTGGTCTTGAACTCCTGACCTCAGGTGATCCGTCTGCCTCAGCCTCCCAAAGTGCTGGAATGACAGGTATGAGCAACTGCGCAGCCAAAACCAAGTTTTAAGGGAAGTTTTTTTGACTTTTTAGTATTGGCAGCTGATTTTGAAATTTTAAAACTATTGTGTAGGCCAACTATTGTGTGGGCTCCCAGTTTTCAGCTCTGCTCTATACAGATGCCTACAGGCCACTCATTGGCTCAGTTGGTGCTGTAAGTTGTGGAGCACCTTTAGAATCAGCTACCCAGTGCCCCTACACCTCAGGAGCCTGTCTCACTTCCCAGAATGCTAAACTCCCCTTACACAGTTTAAGAAGAAGGTATGAATTCCAGATGCAACATCTGCTTCGTTCACTTTAGTAGATCTCCAGTAGGCCAGAGCCCAAGTGCAAGAGGTTCAAGGTCCTTCCTGGTGGGGCTCCCACCTGGAGCCTTGGATACCCTGCCTTCCACCAGTCCAGACTTCTCTCTCCCCTGGTGAGTGCTCTCACTGGAAAGATGCCAGCAAACATCTTGATCTGGCCAGGCAGGCTGACAGGTCTCATAGTAGTTTGGTCACCAGCTCTTGCCAGGGCAGGGTCCAACAGGCAGTCACTGCCCCCCATGCCCAAGGCCATTGGTACCCTCAGTCTTGCTCTCTCTGTGGGCATTCCCTTACTTCCCAAAAAAGAACCTGGGGTTCCTTCCTAGTGGGGCCAGAGACATCCTTCCTCTAGGCCATTTCACTCCAACAGAGATCAGTCAAGACCACAGGGCTTTGGATCTGCTTGTTGGAAGGTGTGTGTGTCATGGGGACAGGTCCTGGCTACCTCACCCAAAATATTCTAAACCTCTCCAGTGGGACACAAGCCCTCCTGAGCCAATCTGGTGATGTGGACCTCACCCTGGCCAGTGCCTTCCACTCCACTCCATCCCTACAAACTACCCTTGAGTGGTTTCAGTCTGGTTTTTACATAGTTCTTTACTTTCAAAGAGATTTTCTTTTCTTTTTTTTTGAGACGGAGTTTCGCTCTTGTTACCCAGGCTGGAGTGCAATGGCATGATCTCGGCTCACCACAACCTCCGCCTCCTGGGTTCAGGCAATTCTCCTGCCTCAGCCTCCTGAGTAGCTGGGATTACAGGCACGCACCACCATGCCCAGCTAATTTTTTGTATCTTCAGTAGAGACAGGGTTTCACCATGTTGACCAGGATGGTCTTGATATCCTGACCTCATGATCCACCCGCCTCGGCCTCCCAAAGTGCTGGGATTACAGGCTTGAGCCACCGCGCCCGGCCTTTTCAAAGAGATTTTCTAACCATTCTCTCATCATCGGGTACCACAGCCTTTTATTTTCAGAGTCACATTTATTTCTAATTCTTTTTCCCAAACGAACTTCACAAGTAATACCAAGTAGCTGGATGGCCTGGGCAGGAAGTTCAAGAGTCCTCACTCCATGGCCTGGTGAACTCATGTCTTCATTCTCTCCTTATACCTGTCTCTCTTTTCCATGCTGTGCCTTATCTTAAGTGCTTAGACATTTCTGTATTTTCAGAGTTTGTGTTCTAGTTAATCAATCCATGTCCAACCTATTTTTTTAAAGACGGGGTTTCACCATGTTGGTCAGGCTGGTCTTGAACTCCCGACCTCAGGTGATCCGCCCGCCTTGGCCTCCAAAGTGCTTGGATTACAGGCGTGAGCCACTACGCCTGGCCACCTATTTTTTTTTTTTTTTGAAACAGAGTCTCACTTTGTCACCCAGACTGAAGTACAGTGGCATAATCTCAGCTCACTACAACCTCTGGCTCCCAGGTTCAAGCAATTCTCCTGCCTTAGCCTCCAAGTAGCTGGGACTATAGGCATGTGCTACCACACCTGGCTAATTTTTGTACTTTTAGTAGAGACAGGGTTTTACCATAATGACCAGGCTGGTCTCAAACTCTGACCTCAGCTGATCCAACCACCTCAGCCTCCCAAAGTCCTGGGATTATCGGTGTGCGCCACCATGCCCTGCCCCTTGTCCAACCTTTAAAGACAGTAGGATTTTCTTTCTGTGGGAATCAGAATTTTCCTGGGCACCATGAGGAGCAGTTATAAATGAAGCACCCCCTGATCCATGCAGCCTCCTTGGATTTTGAGCCAACACAGAAAAATTATCTTTTATTTATTTAGAGACAGGGTCTTGCTCTGTCACCCAGGCTGGAGTGCAGGGGCACAGTCATAACTCACTGCAGCCCTAACTCCTGAGCTCAGGTGATCCTCTTGCCTCAGCAAGCAGCTAGGACTACAGGTACGTTCCACCACCATGCCCAGCTAATTTTTTTTTTTTTTAGTTTTGTAGAGGTGAGGTCTCACTATGTTGCCCAGACTGGTCTCTTATTCCTGGGCTCAAGCCATCATCCTGCCTCAGAGAGTCATCTTTGCATCAAATGTGCAATTTGGGGGTAGGCTTTGTGCCACCACTATCTCACTGGGTCCTCCCCACACCACCATGGGATAGGGCTGTCTGTCTCCCCATCTTTGAGATGATGAAACAGGTCTGAAAATCGAGGCAACTCCATCTTCTCCCATCACCCCTGAAGCCCTAGCACAGGGCTGGGCATCCAGCCAGCCTTCAGGAGGTTTGGTTGGACTGGGATGACTGAACTAAGTCATGCTTCTAAGTCCTAAAGCCCCAGGGACATCCCATTCATTCGGTCTGGAAATACACTTTCTGTACACCTACTATGTGCTCAGTACTGTTTTAGGCCTTAGGGATAAAGCTATGAATAAGACAAAGATCCCTGTCCTTGTGTACCTTACACCCCAGTAATGGAGAAGACAGATGAGTAAAATATATGGTATGTTAGGTAAAAGTGTTAAGAAAAATAAATCAGGAAGAGGGAGTAGGCAGTACTGGGAAATGTAATTTTTGATGAGGGAGAGTCTCTCCAAGGAGGCAACATCTGTAAAGACCTGCAGGAGTTGAGGGCAGGTGCCATTCATCCTCCTGCCTTTGGACAGGACTGCCCACCTCTCTCTAAGGACCTTCTCCTGCCCTCATGTGGGTCCTCTGGTCCAGAATAGGCTTGTGAAGTCATTGACAACAGTCCTCAAACACTGCACTCCCCCAAGACTGCACAATAAACTCATTCATACTAAGGTAGTAGCAGTTCTTCCTGGAGAACTCCTGGGTGGGGAGCCAAGCTCTGAAAAGCCCCATGAGGGAATGCCTTATCTCAGGAAGGAGCCCTTGGGATGGGAACCACCCCTCCTCCCTGCCTCTCTCCCCCACAGAGATTGAGTCTCACATTATAAAGCAAGAAGATATACTTAATGGCAAAGAGAATGAGATTAAAGAGTTACAGCAAGTTATCAGCCAGCAGAAGCAGATTTTCAGGTGAGGGGTCTGGGCCCGGCCGGGGATGTTGATGACACTGAGGAGCCAGATCTCTGTCCCCTACCTACCCTGGGCTGTCCACAGCCCACCACCAGCTGGCTCCATTGCAGGAATCATATGTCTGACTTCCGGATCCAGAAGCAGCAGGAGAGCTACATGGCCCAGGTGCTGGACCAGAAGCATAAGAAAGCCTCAGGAACACGTCAGGCCCGCAGCCACCAGCATCCCAGGGAAAAATAAAATGGCCACTGCCTTCCTGGTCTCTGGCTGTAATCCCCAGCCTCTGCCTTCTCTGCTCTTGGAGTCCCCAGCCTCTAGCCCCTGCTATTTCCCTCCCTCTTGGGCAGTAGTAGGGGTCCACAGAGTAGGGGCTTATAGCCTAGGGGAGGAGCTGGGTCTTTGTTGTCTGGTAGGCACCACCCCTTCTTTGGGTATTTAATCCCTTCCTATATAAACAGCCCTTATTACCCAGTAACATCACACCCCACTCTCAGTGTCCTGGTAAATTTAACTCTTTCAACTTGACTACAGGGCAAGAAGCCCTGACCAGAAACTTCAAAGACGGGGGGTTCCAGAACTACAAGGAATTTGGGAAGTCAGTTTCCATTACATAACAATAATGTTATACCTGCAAATCGAATTTGTACCTGCTGATACCTCCCCCCAACACATGGGAGCTTCACCAATGGGAGGAAGGGAAAAGACTGCTGTGTCTGGTTTTCAGGTGGAGAAACAATCTGGGAAGGGAGCTGGACTTGCTCAAGTTGCATAGGCAGGGCTGGATGGGATGGGCTGGCTACATTCTTTCAGAAGCTGTCACTCAGTGTCCCCTAGGTGATCATGGGGACACACGCAGGCAGGGGACCCACTTCAGGGGTCCGTTTAGCCCAGTGTAGCCTGTCCTGGGTCAGTTTAAGGCTGAGTGCACAGGAGGGGCCGGTGCTCTTGCTCCAGAGCCAGCTGGGGCCTGAGTCATAGCAGGACCTTGAAGCCAGAAGTTTCAGGGCAAGTGGTGCCCACTGTTGTAAGACAATGACAGGTGGTAGCTGCCTCCCCACCAGCTCCTGTCTCCCGGGCAGGTTCTAAGGCTATGGAGGCTGAAATGAGGACCTTGTGAGTATCTTGGGGGTCACAGGGCTGTTCTGACCTCCAGGTGCTTTGGATCTGGGACCACAAGCTACTTCGAAGCTTCCCATGGGGCCCAACTTTGGTATCAAGGGCCTGTTTTAGTAGCTGAGGCAGACTGAAAGCTAGAGCTGTCCACTCCAGCCCCTTCCAATATGTCCCACTGAGGGCAATGGGTCCAGCCAGGGGTAGCACCTTCCTGGGGCCCTGAGGCACCAGGGAGGCCTCTAGCAGTGCTGCTTACTCTGCTGAAGGTTGGGGATTGGGGAGAGTGTAACTGGGGTCAAGGAAGGTGGTGGGTGCACCCTTAGGAGCTCTAGCTGAGGCCAGCAATGGTGATGGGGGTCCCCTGCAGTGAAGTTAAGACACCCAGGGCTGAGGGGAAGATGAAATTGCTTGCACTACCTGAGTCGCCCAGCCTGAAGGCCTGGTTCCCCGGCTCACAGCCTGAACCGCACACAGCAGTGCCTGACTTCAGGTGGATCACTGCTGGGCCTCAGTTTCCTCACCTGTGATGGGTGGAGTTGGGCCTAACTCCTGGCTCCAAGGCTTCAGAAGGTGGGCCTGCCGTTCCCTCACCTGCTTGTCAGCCAAAGCTTGGAGCCCACACCGGGTGCTCTGGCTTGTGCCTGAGAAGGGGGTTGGTTGGACATGGAGGCTGGAGAGGGAAGGGTGCAGGGCCCAGGTCTCTCCTGCTGCCGGCGCCGCTGGCTCAGGAGTGGACGCGGCCGCTTTAAGGCGCGGTGACCCCACGGCATCCTCGGGCGGGGCGGGGACAGTGCCGGCGCCACCAGAGGAGGCGAATGCGAGGGAGGTAGTGCGCGGCGTCCGGCCACACCATGCTGACCGCGCTCGCCCCGCCAGCCCTGCCTAGGATCCCGAGACAGCTGCCCGCGGCCCCCGCACGGCGCCAGGACTCCTCCGGTTCGTCAGGCTCCTACCACACGGCTCCGGAGAACCCGGAGCCCCCGGACGTTGGGCCGGACGCGGAAGGCCCAGCGAATTGGCCCTGGGTGGCCCTTGGGCGGGGGGCGGGCGCGCAGCCTCGCCTGTCCATCAGCGCCCAGAATAGCTGCCAGCGCCACAGACCCGGCTCGGGTTTCCCTCGAGGCCCGGGCTCCGGCCCACGGCCACCCCAGCCCCAGCTGCGGACGCTGCCGTCGGGGGAGATGGAAGTCATCTTCGGCGTCGGACCCCTGTTCGGCTGCTCCGGCGCAGAGGATAGCAAGGCGCAACAACAACTCACGGAGCCGGCCTTCAGCAGCCCCTTGCCGCCGGGGCCAGCGTCTCCCGCCCCGGTCCCTCGCCAGTCCCAAGCCCCCGACGGTAGCTCCCGCTGGGCCACCTACCTAGAGCTGCGGCCCCGCGGGCCAAGTCCTGCCGCCCCAGCGCAGTTCGAGTGTGTGGAGGTGGCTCTGGAGGAGAGCGTCGCGCCAGCCAGGACCCGGACGGTGCCCAAGCGTCAGATCGAGCTGCGCCCGCGGCCCCAGAGTCCCCCACGGGCGGCCGGCGCGCCGCGCCCCCGGCTGCTTCTGCGCACCGGCTCCCTGGACGAGTCGCTGGGCCGCCTGCAGGCCGCCGCGGGCTTCGTGCAGACAGCGTTGGCCAGAAAACTGAGCCCAGAGGCCCCGGCCCTGAGCAGCAACACCTTCGGGCCCACGAGGCCGTCGGATCCTGCGACCCGGGAAACGGCTCGCAGCACCCGCGTGGTCCTGGAAAAGGCTAAGTCTCGGCCACTTCGCGTACAAGATAATTTGGCCTCCGCCAAAGCCCCGAGGCCGTGGCCCAGCCTCCGCGAGCGCGCAATTCGGCGCGACAAGCCTGCTCCCGGGACCGAGCCGCTGGGTCCTGTTAGCTCCAGCATCTTCCTTCAGTCAGAGGAGAAGATCCAGGAGGCACGGAAGACTCGGGTCCCGAGAGAAAGGCCGGATCGAACTGTCCAGAAGGCATGGAGTCCGCCTGTTGAGTGTAGGGTCCCCTCGGAGGTTCCGAGTAGGGCTGTGAGGCCAAGGAGTCCGTCCCCGCCATGGCAGGCTCCAAATGGGGTTGTACGGGGTCCTCACTGCCCGTCCCCCCAGAACCTGTCCCCGTGGGATCGGACTACTCGGAGGATGAGTAGCCCGTCGTTCCCTGAAGCTTCCACCACGTGGGAAAATCAGAATTCCGCCGACGAGGAAACTGTCAGCAGAAGCCCTTCCCCTCCGACCCTTTCCCAGCGGAATCAGTGTGTTGCAGGAGAAAGGGGTCCACCCCTCGAAGCCCCTTCCCGGTGGGAGATTCCACATTCGGCAGTCGGGGATGCGGTGGAGCCACGTAGCAGCCCGTCCCCGCTGGCCTTCTTGCCGTGGGAGGCGCCAGATCCTCCTGTTGGAACTTGGAGCCGGTCACCCCAAGAGACGTGGGATCCGATGGGGCCGGGCTCATCGATAGTATTTACTCAGGAAGCTCAGAATGGGTTAACTCAGGAGGAGTTGGCACCATCTACACCGTCAGCACCCGGGACTCCAGAACCAACAGAGGTGCAGAGTCCATCCACGCGGGAGATTCCGGATCTTGCCTTTGGAAGCAGACAGCCTTCCCCAGAGGTGGCAGCACCTGAGCCGCCCGGCAGTCACCTTGTGGGCACCCTGGACTCCGATAAGTGCCCAGAAGTCTTGGGTCCTGGGGAAGCGGCCTCGGGACGCCCGCGCGTGGCCATTCCGCGGCCTCGAGACGTGCGAAAATTGGTGAAGACCACGTACGCGCCAAGCTTCCCTGCGGGAACCCTAGGCTTGGGGCTGCCTGCGCCTCCTGCCGACACCTGCGGGGAGGAGGGCGGTGAAGCCAAGACGCAAGAGCTGCCGGCGCTGGGGCCCCCCGCCCCGGCTCACTACACTTCGGTTTTCATCAAGGACTTTCTACCGGTCGTGCCGCACCCCTACGAGCCTCCAGAGCCGTCCTTCGACACGGTCCCCCGCGACGCCTCACAGCCCAACGGGGTCCTGCGGCGGAGGGCAGAGAACAGCACCGCGAAGCCCTTCAAGCGCACAGAGATCCGCCTGCCTGGGTCCCTGGCCTTGGGTCGCCGGCCCGAGGTAACCCCTGGAGTGCGAGCGCGCGGCCCAGGCGGCGAAAACCGGGATGCAGAGGCCCAGCACCTTGTTCCCGACGGCGAGGGTCGGACGAGCCCCCTAGGCGGCGACCGCCGCTCATCCCGGCGCTCCCCCATAGGGCCAGCAGGGGCCCCATCGCCCCGCCCCAGCTCCCCTCAGGTGCACCCCAGCCCGAGCCCTGGGATAGTACCCAAACCGAAGACACCACCTACGGCCCCCGAGCCAGCGGCTCCAGTCCAGGCGCCACTCCCGCGGGAGCCCCTGGCGTCGGCTGCCAGGATGGCCCCCGCCCAGCCCCGCGCTGCCTCGGCGCCTCCTACGGACGGGTCCCCGCAAAGCCCCTCCCAGGGAGCGCGCAGGGCGCCCGGGGCCCCGCCCCCAGGGAAGATCTTGGTGGACCCAGAGAGCGGCCGCTACTACTTTGTGGAGGCACCGCGGCAGCCTCGGCTAAGGGTGCTCTTCGACCCCGAGAGTGGGCAGTACGTGGAGGTGCTGCTGCCGCCTTCATCCCCCGGGCTGCCCCACCGCGTCTACACCCCTCTGGCCCTGGGGCTCGGCGGCCTCTACCCGCCTGCCTATAGGCCTATCCCCAGCCTCTCCCTGCCACCGTCCCCGGGCCCGCAGGCCCTCGGCAGCCCCCAACTACCGTGGGCCTCTGAGGCAGGGCCCCTGGACGGGACCTACTACCTGCCGGTGAGCGGGACCCCCAGCCCCGCACCTCCTCTGCTCCTCTGTGCGCCGCCCTCCAGCTCGGGTCCTACTCAGTCTGGGAAGGGCTCCTTGTTCCCGCTGTGAGGCCCCAGCCCGATACCCATGGAGTTGGAACCCTTGGATGGCCTGGGAGGTTCTGGAATTCAAGCCCCTACCCTCCTCTCCTTCCGTCACCTCCGTCTTTAACCCATCCCAGCCGGTCGTCGGACGGGAAGTGATCTTTAGAGAATGAATCCGAGCCCCGAGGCTAGTGGAGCTGGAGCTCACCGAGGAAGTGGTTGCCTACTTCCTTCCCCAACAAAATTATGTATCCCTTTCCCAGGCATTCGCAGGGTGTGGTGTGGTTTGGTGTGTGAGTGTGTATATGTGTATGTGCAGGCAAGCAAATAGGGAAAGTGAGGCATCCCTGGTGCTTGTCCCCAGGAACCAATCAGAGGAGGTGCTGGGGCTGCCCCGGGGCAGCAGGAACGGGAGCAGCAGGAGACAGGGAAGGGAACTGTCTGGCCTCCCTGATGGCGGGCCCAGCTGAGGTGGGGCTGGTGAGGCAGTGGTAAGGACTCTGGCTGTCAAATCTGCTCTTAGGAAGAGGAGCTGAGCTTTGGCCCTGGAGGCTACCGGGGCGAAAGTGGCCAGTGCAGCCCGTGGGCCAGGCTGGCTCTGAGAAAGGGAGCTAAGGCAGGGGCAGTAGGTGGAGGTGAAGCAAGGAAGTAATACAGGGAGGGCCTGGGCGAGGGGTGAGCCTGGAACTTGGGGTGGGAAGATGGGGAGCCCGGGCCTCAGAGCTGAGCAGATTTGGTTTTGGGCTAGGACGGGGCTTCAGCCCCCCACCTCCACATCGGAAGTAGGTGAAATGGTCATCGGAAGGTCTGAGAAGATGGAGGGTGGTTGGGCTCTTGTCCCACAGGAGCCTCTTGACCCTTTGTGTGGCTGGAAGGTGGGTTAGGGCTAGCAGTAGAAGTGATACCCCTGGTGGAGTAGCCAGAGGGACCTGAAGCTCTTGGCAGTTTCCCTCCCCCAGTAACAGATGTGGCAACAATGCCCAGAGAGGGGGCTGGCCCTACAGACCAGTCACAGCAAGGGACAGGGCCCAGAGCCTGCCCTTCCGTTGCCCTGAATTCCAGGAGCCTCTGAAGGAGATGAAGGGGTCTGCATGAGGTGGGAGGTGGTCTGCGTGGGGGTTTGTGTGTAGCTGTGAACCGGAAATGGCTGGCCCTTGCCAGCCTGGTGTGTGATGTGATGAGTTTGGGAAGGACAGTTTCCATTAGAAGCAGTGGCAGGGATGGGGATGGATGCCTTTGTTGTTGCAGGCCTGTTGAAGGGCCCATGTCCCTCGCAGTCCCTGCCTTCTGCCCTGGACTGGAAGTTGACTAGGAGAACTATGAATCAGAACAACCTGGCCATTTCCTGGCTGAGATACCAGCTCTGATGGCATGGAGGGTCTGGGGGCCACCCCAGGTGTCTTACCTTACTTCGGTGTGTAATAAATCACTGACCATGGAGCCGTGATGGCTGAAATCACTGGTGTGAGATGCCTGATTTCCTGCCATGGCCTCTCAACACCCTCCACAGTGCCCTTCCATGCCTGGGTGCCTGGGTGAAGGGGACCTCAGGGCTAGGGAAGGAGGCCATGTGTGTCTTTGAAACATTGTAGCATCCCTGTCTCCCTGAATTTGCCTCCCAGAAGGCTCGCAGCCACACCTCATTCCTTCTGGTGGTTGAGTGGCCGGGGGCTCTGGGGTCAATTAGGCTTGGGTTTCTCAGCAGGGCCCCTCTAGCTATGTGGCCTTGGATTTGTCTCCACTCTCTGAGCCTTTGTGTCAGAAGGGGCAGTATAAACATGACAGTCTCATTTCTCAGAAACAAAAAAAGATGACAGCAGCCAACCACCTCTTCCCACAAGGCACTCAGCACAGTGCCTGCCACTCAGCCAGATCACAGGATGTGGGAGGTATCAGCCCCCATGTGTTCCTGCCCAGGCCCAACCCCTCTTCTTGCCTCATTGCTTCCTATCTGTGAAATGGAGCTTAGATGGCTGGAGCCAGGGTCCAGCTAGAGGACATGTCTACGTGGCATCTCCAGGGCCCTAGAGGAGGGAATGGGAAGGAAGGGGAGGGGTGAGGTGTCAGTTCCCCATTGGTCTAGGCCAGGTGTTCTGTGGCGGTCCCCACACCATACAAGCACACACACATCTGCATCTCAGCCACAGACTGTACTTGCTGAGCTGGCTCCTGGGGCCATGAGGCTGTCACTGTCACTGCTGCTGCTGCTGTTCAGAGCCTGGGCCATCCCAGGGGGACTCGGGGACAGGGTCCCACTCACAGCCACTGCCCCACAACTGGACGATGAGGAGAAGTACTCAACCCACATGCCCTCTCACCTGCGCTGCGATGCCTGCAGAGCTGTGGCTTACCAGGTGAGTCTTTCACCACTGTCACCCTGCCCTGCCATACTCCTCATGCCAGACACTTCCATCCACCTCACATTCCACCACCAGCCTTTGATCCCCAATCCCCACCACTGGGCATCAAGCCACAGACGCAGCCTTTCATTATATTCCATGCCTCAGTTTACCCATCTGCCCACCTAACGGAGCAAACAATCTGGGACACCTCCATAGTATCTTGAGACCCCAGGGAATCACTCACTTGCCCTTGGACTTCTCTCTTTCCAGGCCCATCCTTGGGTCTGGATTCCCTCCCCAGACCTGACGGGGCGGCTTTGACTATGTGTACATGGTGCTTGTGCACACATGTGAGTGCCTGCATGTGAATATTCATGTGTCTGGGTCCACACACACCTCTGCTGAGCATGCCTGCATGCCAGTGTCTCTGTGGGGTGGGGGGGCCTGGGAGTACAGGTGCTATTGAAGATTAGGCTCTAGTTTTTCTTTCCTTGTTCTTGTGGTTTAAAATGGCATGCGGCCAGGCAGGGTGGCTCACGCCTGTAATCCCAGCACTTTGGGAGGCCGAGGTGGGTGGATCACGAGGTCAGGAGTTCAAGACCAGCCTGACCAACATGGTGAAACTAAAAATACAAAATACAAAAATTAGCTGGGTGTGGTAGCACATGCCTGTAATCCCAGCTACTCAGGAGGCTGAGGTAGGAGAATTGCCTCAAGCTGGGAGGCAGAGGTTGTAGTGAGCCAAGATCGTGCCACTGCACTCCAGCCTTGGCAACAGAATTAAAAAAAAAAAAAGGCATGTGCCGGCTGGACGAGGTGGCTCATACCTGTAATCCCAGCACTTTGGGAAGCTGAGGTGGGTGGATCATCTGAGGTCAGGAGTTTGTGACCAGCCTAGCCAACATGATGAAACCCTGTCTCTACTAAAAAGTTAAAATAAATTAGCCGGGTGTGGTGGCACACATCTGTAGTCTCAGCTACTCAGGAGGCTGAGGGAGGAGAATCGCTTGAACCTGGAGGCAGAGGGTACAGTGAACCTAGATTGAACCACTGCACTCCAGCCTGGGTGATGGATGGTGTGAGACTCTGTCTCAAAATTAATTAATTAATTAAATTAAATGGCACGTGCCACTGGGCAGGTGTGGCCTGGAGGAGGGGCACCAGTGCCCAGGCCTCACCTATCACTTCAGCATTTCCTCCCCATCCCCCACCCCAATCCCAGGGAGCTTTGGGGGCGGGGGCAGGGTCGTGCAGCAGCCTTACAGGTGCTTCCTGCTCAAACGGCTCTCTTGCCACCTCATTCTCCCCAGAGACTCAGCTCCTATCCTCCCCACCTCCCCCTAACTGAGCAGCAGTCCTGAGGCCCTGGCTCCCACTCCCTCCTTGCTCCAGATGTGGCAAAATCTAGCAAAGGCAGAGACCAAACTTCATTCCCCAAACTCCGGGGGGCAGCAGGAACTGAGCGAGTCTGTCTACCTGGATGTCCTGGACCGGAGCTGCTCTCGGAACTGGCAGGAGTGAGTTGCCAATTCTGCCTCCACCTCCATCCTCCAAGGTCAGGGCTAGTGGGTGGAGATTCCCACTCACCCACTACACCACACATATACCTCACTAGGACTCTGGTTCAAGAGAGGGTCTGGCTGGGATGAAGTCTGGGCTCTGGAGCTGAGAGCAAGTGGGAGAGCAGATGGCCAGCACAGTGACCTTGGGCCAAGGGCTTTCCCTCTCTGAATTCTGCAAACGCCCAGCATGTCCAGCTTGGTGTGGAGATGAGTCTCTCTTTGCCAAAGCTGTATTCTTCTCCCCACTGCCACCAGCTACGGAGTTCGAGAAGTGGACCAAGTGAAACACCTCACAGGCCCAGGACTTAGCAAGGGGCGAGAGCCAAGCATCAGCGTGATGGTCACAGGGGGACCCTGGCCCACCAGGTGACGCCCGGGGTTTGGGGAATAGAATGAAGCTTCTGGAGCCTTGGTGTGGGCTGGGCAGCGTCTGAGCCTCCTGCTGGGTTCCCCTAGGCTCTCCAGGACCTGTTTTCACTACCTGGGGGAGTTTGGAGAAGACCAGATCTATGAAGCCCACCAACAAGGCCAAGGGGCTCTGGAGGCATTGCTGTGTCGGGGATCCCACAGGGCCTGCTCGGAGGAGGTGTCAAACACAAGAGAAGAACTCTAGTCCCAGACCGTGCCTTTTTCTGAAGGAAGGTGGGCTTGCTCCGAGGGTCTCCACTCCCCGTCTGCAAGCAGCCAGGAGAGCAGGAAGGCCTTGCTCTGTGCTGCCACCCTGTATCCCTCCTCCAGCTTCAGGGCACTGGGGCCTGGGTGGGAGCCAAGGCCTTCCCCTCTGGACTCAAATAAAACCCAGTGACCTCATTTCTTTTCTCTGCAAAAGGTGCTTGGAGGGCTGGGAGTACAGACATTGGTATTTCTGCTGATAACCCTTCTAAGAAAAAAAAAACACTCTCAAATTTTTTTTGACTCATTCTGTCACCCAGGCTCGACTGTGGTGGGGTGATCTCGGATTGCTGCAACCTCAGCCTCCCGGGTTCAAACGATTCTCCTGTCTCAGCCTCCCAAGTAGCTGGCATTACAGGTACCCACCATCATGCCCAGCTAACTTTTGTATTTTTGGTTGAGACGGGGTTTCATCATGTTGGCCAAGCTGGTCTTAAACTCCTGACCTCAGGTGATCCGCCTACCTTGGCCTCCCAAAGTGCTGGGATTCCAGGCATGAGCCACCAGGCCTGGCCTTCAAAATGCTTTTTCTTTTTCTTTTTTTTTTTTTGAGACCGAGTTTTTGCTCTTGTTACCCAGGCTGGAGTGCAATGGTGCGATCTCGGCTCACCGCAACCTCTGCCTCCTGGGTTCAGGCAATTCTCCTGCCTCAGCCTCCTGAGTAGCTGGGATTACAGGCATGCGCCACCATGCCCAGCTAATTTTTTGTATTTTTAGTAGAGATGGGGTTTCACCATGTTGACCAGGATGGTCTCGATCTCTTGACCTTGTGATCCACCCGCCTCAGCCTCCCAAAGTGCTGGGATTACAGGCTTGAGCCACCGCGCCCGGCCCAAAATGCTTTTTCTATTCTATCACACAACAACACAGAAGACAGCTGTGACCAAATGTGTGGGGCTTTTCCCCACACACACCAGGCAAGCAGTTTTGCAGCCGACACCAGCTGGGTGCCCTCCAAAATTCAATTCTGGCACTATTTACCTGGAGATAGCGTCAGAGCCACAGGCTGAGGGCTCAGCCCCCCATTCTGACCCCATTCAGATGCCAATTCCAAGTCCAGGCCTCTGGATCTTTTGGCCTATGGGCTTCAAGATGAGGTTCCCACAGCCCCCTCTTGGAGTTCAATTAATTTGCTAGAGTGGCTCATGGAGCTCAGAGAAATGTTTACCAGTTTCTTATAAAGGATGTTACAAAGGATACAGATGAAGAGATGCTCAGGCCAAGGTATGGGGAATGGGCTCGGAGCTTCCACGCCCTCAACTGATGCATCACCCTCCAGGAACCTCCACGTGTTCCATATCCAGAAGCTTTCTGAACCCTGTCCTTTTGAGTTTCTGTGGAGAATTCATTACATAGGCATGACTGATTAAGCCATTGGCCAATGGTGAACAATTTACCCTCCAGCCTGTCTGCCCTCCCTTGACGAGGGTGGGATGGGGGGCTGAAATCCTGCCTTGGTTTCTCTGGTAACCAGCCCCTGTCCTGAAGCTATCCTAGGGGCTGCCAGCCATCAGTCAATTATTAACACACAAAAATATGTCACTTCGGGGATTTTAAGATTTTAAAAATTATACTCCAGGAAATGAGGTCAAAGACCAAATATATATTTCACAATATTACATCCTTCCTGCAGCAGGCCAAATGTACATCCCTACAAATTCCAGAGGTAAGAGAGAGCCATCAATCGCGTGGTGATGTAGCTGGCCAGGGGTTCACCTTGCCCACAGCCTAGACAGAGCCGATTTCTCAAGATGGGGGCTTTGCAATAAAAAGTAATCCATGCAGAGCTGGCCGTACAGGAGACCAGAGTTTCATTACTCAAATCAGTCTCCCCGACCATTTGGGCAGCAGTTTTTAAAGACAACTTGGATGGCAGGGAAGCCAGTGAGCCAGGAGTGCTGATTGGTCAGGAATGAAATCACAAGGAGTCGGAGCTGTCTCCTTGTGCTGAGTCAGTTCCTAGGTGGGAGCCACAAGATCGATCTGGGCAGTGCCAGCTGATCTATCAAGTGCAGGGTCTGCAAAGTATCTCAAGCACTGATCTTAGGAGCAGTTTAGAGATGGTCAGAATCTTGTAGCCTCCAGCTGCATGACTCCTAAACCATCATTTCTAATGTTGTGGCTAATAGTCCTACAAAGGCCATCTAGTCCCCAGGCGAGAAGGAGATCTGCTTTGAGAAAGGGCTGTTATTGTCTTTTTTTTAAACTATAAAGGAAAAACTAAGTTTCTCCCAAGGTGAGTTCAGCCTTCACACAGGAATGAAGAAGGACAGGTTGGAGGTTAGAAGCAAGATGGAGCTGATTAAATTAGATCTCTTTCACTGCCTCAATCATAATTTTGCAAAGGCAGTTTCAGCGACATCCCAGGTCTTCAGAGCCATCATGAGAAAAGAAAACCAAGGAAAACTGCACACAGGCTGCCTTGTGGCACACCTACTCCAGCCACTCCACGCACGCAGGCCGCCTTGTGGCACACCTACTCCAGCCACTCCACGCACGCAGGCCGCCTTGTGGCACACCTACTCCAGCCACTCCATGCTGTCTGCACCTCCCAGAGCACACAGCTCACTGGGTCTACACTCAGTAGCTGTTCACTTTCCACACTCTGCCTTTGACCCCAGCTGGTATGGTTGGGCCCCAGGTTTTTGACCAGCCAGATTCAACATTTTGGTTCTCAGTGCTGCTTTCCCTGGAAATTCTGGCTGGGGCCTTTTCCTGGCCCTGCCCAGGTCTGGAACCACAGATCGGTGGTACCAGGACTTGCAGTTTCCTTTGTGAGCGTCTCTGATCTGCGCAAGCCCTCAGAGGAAAGACAGAACATTCTAACCCTATTTTTAGAAATACTTTTATAGGCTGGGCATGGTGGCTCACCCCTGTAATCCCAACACTTTGGGAGGCCGAGGCGGATGGATCATGAGGTCAGGAGTAGGAGACCAGCCTGGCCAACATGGTGAAATCCTGTCTCTACTAAAAATACAAAAATTAGCTGGGCGTGGTGGCGGGTGCCTATAATCCCAGGTACTCAGGAGGCCGAGGCAGGACAATAGCTTTAATCCGGGAAGCGGAGGTTGCAGTGAGCCAAGATCATGCCGCTGCACTCCAGCCTGGCAACACAGCGAGACTTTGTCTTAAAAAAAATACTTCTATTTTGCACATGAGCCATGTGTAAGACAATCTGATCCCCCTTTGACAGATGCAGAAACCAAAACTTAGACAACAGAAGAGGTTCGGGCCAAGTCTCAGGTTGAGTAGTAGCAGGCTGGGAGGGGATTCAGACTTAGGGGACAGGGGAGGTAGGCTGCGGGGAGAATGGAGGTGCCTGGGCAGGCCCTGGCCACTTTCCTGGGAGCTGCACTCAGCCCCTTCCATCCTTTACCTGTTCCAGGACCTGCCTGAAGCCCCATCTTCCCTGGCCTTCACTCAGGAGAGAACCCCTAGACACCAGGAGGAGAGTCAGGGCCCAAGAACCCTACTGAGCTGTAGTCGGACCGCGTGTGGAGCCAGGCCTCCATGACGGGGACCTGTGTTTCTGTGGGCTGATTAGAGGCTGCACCAGCTCTGGGTGTGTGGGCCCCTTCCTGCCACTGTGGATCTGGGACCTTGCTCTTCACCTCATTCTCTATGTGTGTTATGTGGTTTGGGTTGAATTGAGTGTCCATGGAGCTGTGTGTGCAAGGGGTGGGGCTTGGTCTCCACAGCCCCCTGGGGAGTTCTGGGAGGATAGGGTGGAGAGGAAAGTGCTGGGAAGTTGCAGAGGCTTCAAACTGGTCCAGCAACTTTGGAATTCTGGGAGCAGGAGCCAAGAGGGAGAGGAGAGGACAGGCGGACAAAGGAAGTGTGGACACCGGACACACAGGCAGACTCAGGGCTGTGACATGAAGCTGCTGCCCAGCTGGAGAGTGATGCTACCCCTGGACCCTTTGGGCAGGGCCTGGCCATGGGCACAACGACTCAGAAATAGGTGGACCCTAGAGTGCTGGGGCGGGGGCAGCCCAGAGGGGAACAGAATGGGAACCTCAGGCCCGGCCCTCACCAGCTGAGGAGACTAAGCTCTTAGCACCCCCACCCCATGTCCCCCTCTGCCATCCTCAGGCCCTAGGGCCAGGCTAGGCTGGGCCTGAGAGGAGGGGAGACGGCGTGAGCACAGGACTACCTTCCTGGGCTGGGATGGGCAGCCACACAGGGCCCGATGCGTAGAAAGTCCCTATGCTCCATCCAATGCTCTACTGTTGCTGTCTTTAAATTCTTCATACTTTTGGAACAAAGGCCCCACATTCTTACTTTGCACTGGGTCCCAGAAATTATATGGCTGGGAGGGGAAAGGGATCAGTGTCCTGACCCAGGGTGCAGGCCAGGCCGGGCCAGCCTAGGCAGCTCCACCTGCAGGGGCCCATCTGCTGCCTGCCTCAGGGACCCTGAGGGGTGCGTGGTAATGGGGTTAAGGCAGCTCAGACCAACTTGAATTTTAGGATTGATTTCTGCAACCTTGCTATCTGCTTGGCTTGTGTCAAACCACATCTACTGAATCTGTTTCCTCTGCTGTGAAAGGGGTGAATACCACCCAGCACAGGGGCTACTCGGGACAGTGCTTATCCATGTTTCTTGACACAAGGCCATTCCTCAATAACAAGAATGACTGTGATGATGATGATGATAATGATTAATCGGTTACTAAAAAGTGGGGAAGGGGCCAGGTGCGGTAGCTCATGCCTGTAATCCCAGCACTTTGGGAGCCTGAGGTGGGCAGATCACCTGAAGGTCGGGAGTTCGAGACCAGCCTGACCAACATGGAGAAATCCCGACTCTACTAAAAATACAAAATTAGCTGGGTATGGTGGCACATGCCTATAAGCCCAGCTACTTGGGAGGCTGAGGCAGGAGAATTGCTTAAACCCAGGGGGCAGAGGTTGTAGTGAGCGGAGATCGCGCCACTGCACTCCAGCCTGGGCAACAAGAGTGAGATTCTGTCTCAAAAAAATAAAAAAATAAATAAGTGAGGAAGGGCCTTATACAGGGTGTTACATAATAAATGCTGGTTTCCACTCCTTCTTCTCTCCCCTCACCTGGGACCTGGTAAATTTCCGGTCCTCACCCCTCGACTCGACTCTGGCCCTCTCTTGGAAAACAAGAACAGGTCCGGCACCCAGGCACAGATGCAGGCTGGGAAGAACACATGTGTCAGAGGCTTGGGTGGCCTTTACTACTCTAGTGAAAGTTAATAGGTTACCTTTGTATGGGCCCCCCTTTCGCAATCCGGAGCTGGGCATCTGGTTACAGATTTACTTCGAACAATGCCTGATATGTGGAGTAAAGTCCTCCTCCTTGGCCTTCGTAAAGTCATCCCCTCTTCTCCTCAGGAACAACTCAAACCTGTGCCCCAGAGATGAGGGCCCAGGAGGACCCCAAGGGCCGGACACAGGTGCTGGGGACTGGGGGTGGGGTGGTGGGGGTGGGAGGGCCTGTGCAGGTGCAGGCCTTTTCCCCGGAGGCCAGAGATAAATGTTCTGATGAACTCAATAGACTGACTGGCCCAAACTGAATGTGGCAACTGGGGGATGGGTGGAGGTGGGGATAAAGGAGGCGTCAGCTTTGGGACTGGCTGACTCAGGTTGGGGTTCAGGAGGGGCCCAACCTCCCCTCCAGTGACATCCTAAGGATCTCTAGGGGAAAGAAGTGGGACCAGGTTGGGCTTGTCCACAGTCTCGAGCCCTCTCAGCCCCCTCTCCTGTGGTCCCCAAGACTTCTGACTTAGGGGTCCATTTCCCTGGCTAGAATGCCAGGTCCTGAGGGCTCTGGAAGCCGGCACAGTAGACTCATCCCTGCAGGAAGTAATGTGAAGGGGGAGACAACTGTGGCCAGACCGACTGGCAGCCGGGTGGATAGACTGCTGGGGAGGGCAGGGACCCTACTCTCAGTTGCTGAATGGCCACTTGGGCTACCTGATGGATTCCAGGGCAGAATGGATTTTTGCCTGTCCCCATTACTCCACCCTAAGCTACTTCTCTCTGCTGCCCCCAGCATGAATCCACCAGGGACCCCCCGATGCCCCTACCCACAGAGCCCAAGTTTGACATGTTGTATAAGATCGAGGACGTGCCACCTTGGTACCTGTGCATCCTGCTGGGCTTCCAGGTGGGTCCCCAGGGCCTCCCTGCCCTCACCCTGTGCACTTCCCAGGGCCTCCAGCCCCTCCCTGGCCAGCAGGGAGTATCTTGGGTAACAGGAAGAGAAAACAGGTCAGCACAGTGGCTGTCAGCAGGCAGGGCTGGGGAAGAGGTCAGGTTCTGAGAGAAGATGAACTCCCTGGGGGCGTGTGACGCTTTCGAGGTGGAGCGTTGGTGACGGAGAGCAGAGCCCACTCCACAGAAGCCACAGGAGTAACTTGAGCAGAGATTAGTAATTCCAGAGTGGTGAGCACTAGCTCTCTGGGAATCTCTTGTGGGACTGCCAGTACTGGGCGGGCAGTGCAGGTCCAGGCTTGCTGATGCAGATGTGAGGACACTAGGTTGTCCCCTCTCCCTGGAGCTCTGGGGTCCTGCCTTATGCATTCTGCTCCCTCCCTCTGTCCAGCACTACCTGACATGCTTCAGTGGCACCATCGCCGTGCCCTTCCTGCTGGCCGAGGCGCTGTGTGTGGGCCATGACCAACACATGGTCAGTCAGCTCATCGGCACCATCTTCACATGCGTGGGCATCACCACTCTCATCCAGACCACCCTGGGCATCCGGTGAGCTGCCCAGCCCCCCCCCCCACTGTGATCCACACAGCAGGAGCAGGTGGTCTCCCAGAGGATGCCGGTGAGACAAAAAAAGCCACTATCTACATCCAGCTGCTTCTCCTATCCCAGGCCAGCCTTAGAGAGAGGCCTTGACCCTGGGCACCTTGATCTAGGTGCACTTCGGAGACCAGGCATCTGCAGATTTAAGGGAATGTGCCCTCATTGGCTCTCCCTTTTTTTTTTTTTTTGAGTCAGAGCTTAACTCTTGTTGCCTAGGCTGGAGTGCAATGGTGCAATCTCGGCTCACTGCAACCTCAGCCTTGTGGGTTCAAGTGATTCTCCTGCCTCAGCCTCCCGAGTGGCTGGGATTATAGGCATGCACCATGACTCCCAGCTAATTTTGTATTTTTAGTAGAGACAGGGTTTCTCCATGTTTGTCAGGCTGATCTCGAACTCCTGACCTCAGGTGATCCGCCCGTCTTGGCCTCCCAAAGTGCTGGGATTACAGGTGTGAGCCACTGCACCCAGCCGGCTCTCCTCTCTTAAGGCCTATTCTGAATACTGCCCAAATGGCAGCACTGAGCTGGCTCCCAAGGCCAGTGCTGGCCTCTTCAGTAGCCCACCCTCCTGGGGCCCCACGCCCCAAGAGCAAAGCCCTAGGCCTGGTGGCATTTGAGCTGTTTGGGCAGTGGGAGGCAGGGGAAGATGTGTGAGGAGCTTGGATTCGAGAACTGAGCTGGCCACTTCCAGCCATCTGCTCTCTCCTCACAGTGCAGGAGCTGGCAGGAGGAAGGAAAAGGGGCACGTTTTGAGCTGGGGGTTCCATTTGTTTTCTTCCTTGAACCACCAAAATGTTAGAGATGGTCTTCCCTGGGGCCTCAATGACTTCCATGTGCCCTTGTCCCTCGTGTCTCTGTCCCTCTTTCTGTGCCCTCCTTTCCCGATGTCCCTACAACTATATCCCTCCTCCCCACCCTGCCCCACCCCACTCCTACCTCCCCTGTTGCTCTTGCCTCTCCTCCAGGCTGCCTCTGTTCCAGGCCAGTGCCTTTGCATTTCTGGTTCCAGCCAAAGCCATATTGGCTCTGGAGAGATGGAAATGCCCTCCGGAAGGTGGGTACACTTCTGGGGTCTGCACAGGGGAAAAGGGGAGGTCTAGAGACCTGGAGGTCTGAGCCTGTCCTGGGTGCAGACACCGGGTGCAGCCAAGGCAGCATCTTCTCTCCCTATCTGTCTCTGTACCTGGTTCATGTATGTCCTGACTCAACCCCCAGAGGAGATCTACGGTAACTGGAGTCTGCCCCTGAATACCTCTCATATCTGGCACCCACGGATACGGGAGGTGGGTTTGCATGTAAGAGTGGAAGAGGCTGGGTCCTGAGGAGGGGCTATATGGGAGTGAGGGTGGCCGCTGGAGTTTGGGGATTTGAGGAGGTGGTCCAGAAGCTTTGATCCTGCTAGCTGCCAAGTTATGGTGACTTACAGCTGATGTTTGCCCTTCCAGGTCCAGGGTGCAATCATGGTGTCCAGCGTGGTGGAGGTGGTGATTGGCCTGCTGGGGCTGCCTGGGGCCCTGCTCAACTACATTGGGCCTCTCACAGTCACTCCCACTGTCTCCCTCATCGGCCTCTCTGTCTTCCAAGCTGCTGGCGACCGAGCTGGCTCCCACTGGGGCATCTCAGCTTGGTGAGCAGGCACCAGGCCTGATCCCTCCCCAGCTCAGCACCCCACCCTCTTCATGTCCTTCATCCTGGCTCCTGGCCCCAGCCTGGCCTACCATCCACTTCCTGATTGTGCCTCTGCCCCCAGCTCCATTCTCCTGATCATCCTCTTCTCCCAGTACCTGCGCAACCTCACCTTCCTGCTGCCTGTCTACAGCTGGGGCAAGGGCCTCACTGTCCTCCGCATCCAGATCTTCAAAATGTTTCCTGTGAGGACCTGGAAGGTGGCTGGGGCTGGGACAATGGCCAGGACTCTGGCTGAGGTGGGATCTGGTTAGCCTGGACCGACTGAGACCTCCAATGCCTTCAGTGCCCCCTCAACCCCTGCTTCAGATCATGCTGGCCATCATGACCGTATGGCTGCTCTGCTATGTCCTGACCTTGACGGACGTGCTGCCCACAGACCCGAAAGCCTATGGCTTCCAGGCACGAACTGATGCCCGTGGTGATGTCATGGCTATTGCGCCCTGGATCCGAATCCCCTACCCCTGTGAGCAACACCCCTTGGCCCCTCTGCCCCCAACTGAGACCACCTATGAGACAGACCCCTGGTGACCACAATCCAGCAGGTGACACACCTAGCATTAGCTGCACATTTATAATGCGCCCAGTAGAGTGGTGTTTTACTTAGACAAATCTTCAGTTCCACTTCCTGACTCTGAGTGATCCAAATAAGCTCCCACAACTGTTCGGCTCCCATCCCAGTTCAAGGTCCCCTTACCTGCCCTTGCGCCCTCTAGCACTGCGCTATCTATTCCTGACCATCACAGTCTCCTCACTGTAACCACCCTCTTGCCTCCCTCCGGCACAGGTCAGTGGGGCCTGCCCACAGTAACTGCGGCTGCAGTCCTGGGAATGTTCAGCGCCACTCTAGCAGGCATCATTGAGTCCATCGGAGACTACTACGCCTGTGCGCGCCTGGCTGGTGCCCCACCCCCTCCAGTACATGCTATCAACAGGTAGCCTACCTGCCCTCCTCAGTATCTGATCTCCTCAGGACCCCCACAAGGAAGCACACACATGAACGGGGTGGAGGCCTAGGGGGTAGGTTTGGGCAAGTCGGGAACAGGCTCCAGACCTCATTGAGTATGCGATGGGGGTGCCCTCTCATCACCCTCTGTGTGGTTGCTGGGAGTAGCTGAGTAGATGGCAGAGTCCGAAGGGAACCACCGTCATTAACAGCCCTTCTTGTGCCTGGCTCTGGCTATGCATTCTTATGCAATCTGTGAAGCATTTGTGAGACGGGCACCAGCATTTATCCCCATTTTACAGAGGAGGAAATTGAAGGCCAGACTTGCCCACAGGAGTAGGTGCGGCGGTCGGGGGGGAACACAGGCTGGTGCAGAGGCTGGACCGAGTTTCCGGGACTCACCCTTTCCTTACAGAGGCATCTTCACCGAAGGCATTTGCTGCATCATCGCGGGGCTATTGGGCACGGGCAACGGGTCCACCTCCTCCAGTCCCAACATTGGCGTCCTGGGGATTACCAAGGTGTCGCGAAGAGCCGGAGCAGCGCCAAGTCCCGCCCTAATTCCTTGGGCTGCAGGCCCCGCCCCAACCCTGTCCCAACTTTGGTTTAGCCCCACCCTGTCTTTGAGAGGCCTCGCCCTCGCTTGAAGCCCCAGCCGGTTTTTGCCTCGCTCTTATAACAGATCCCGCCCCCGGAACTAACCCCGCCCCAGCCTCGCCCCCAGGTCTAGCTCCGCCTCTGGCTCCCTGGCAGGTGGGCAGCCGGCGCGTGGTGCAGTACGGTGCAGTTATCATGCTGGTCCTGGGCACTATCGGCAAGTTCACTGCCCTCTTCGCCTCGCTCCCTGACCCCATACTGGGGGGCATGTTCTGCACTCTCTTTGGTGAGTGTCTGGCGCGGGCCCTGGAGGGCGGCGCGGGTCGCCGAGTGGTGGGGACCCGCGTGGACTGCGCGTGCGCGGCGCTCCAGCGGTTCTCTGCGCCCTTAGGCATGATTACAGCTGTGGGGCTGTCCAACCTGCAGTTCGTGGACATGAACTCCTCTCGCAACCTCTTCGTGCTCGGATTTTCCATGTTCTTCGGGCTCACGCTGCCCAATTACCTGGAGTCGAACCCTGGCGCCATCAATACAGGTGCCTCCTGCTGTTTACTGTCTCCAAAGGTGGGGAGGGCCCAAAACTTTGAGCACAGCCTCCTCCCTCAAAGGCTCCACACGGCTAGAATCACAAATCCTACCCAACTCTGGATGTGAATCAAGCTGAGAGGCTGGGTCACAGCTGCCCTTTACTAAGACATTTCCTGTGGACAGATATTGAGCTTTACATGTGCTCATTTAATTTTCAAAACAGCTCTATTTATCTATTGATCTATATTCATTATTTATCCATTATCATTTCAACTTTACGGATAAGGAACATGAGGCTCAGAGAGGTTCAGTGACTTATCCCAAGTCAACAACTGGCAAGCAACTGGCAGAATTGGGATTTGAACCCAGAGATAGGAAAGACAGAGGCAAAGATAGGTTTGAGACAGGGATTTGTACTGTTCCTTTGCCATGGCTGCACAAGAAAAAGTCCCTGAACTCTGATCTCCAGATTGGACAATGACACCCATTGGCCCTTGGCCTATTCCACAGGCATTCTTGAAGTGGATCAGATTCTGACGGTGCTGCTGACCACGGAGATGTTTGTGGGCGGGTGCCTTGCTTTCATACTTGATAACACAGTGCCAGGTATGGTTCCGTCCTGGGAGGGGAAAGAAAAACTAGGCTGAATTCATGTACTCCAACAGATAGCCTCTAAGCTGGAGCTGTGGCTAGGTCCCAGGCGATGCAGGCCTTGCAGGAACAGATAAGCTGGCGGAGTACCCACAGGTTAGAGGGAGAGAGAGAATGAGGCACAGACATGCCTCAGAGGTCTTGAAGAGGATGGAGCCAGGAGAGTTACTGCTGAGTCCTATGAATCCTTTCCTCTCCATTTCTTTCTTTTTTTTGAGACGGAGTTTCGCTCGTTACCCAGGCTGGAGTGCAATGGCGCAATCTCAGCTCACTGCAACCTCCACCTCCTGGGTTCAGGCAATTCTCCTGCCTCAGCCTCCTGAGTAGCTGGAATTACAGGCACGCATCACCATGCCCAGCTAATTTTTTTGTATTTTTTTAGTAGAGACGGGGTTTCACCATGTTGACCAGGATGGTCTCGGTCTCTTGACCTCGTGATCCACCCGCCTCAGCCTCCCAAAGTGCTGGGATTACAGGCATAAGCCACCACACCCGGCCCTTTTTTTCTTTTTGAGACAGAGTCTCACCCTGTTGCCCAGGCTGGAGTAGAGTGGAGCAATCTCAGCTCACTGCAACCTCCTCCTCCCAGGTTCAAGTGATTCTTCTGCCTCAGCCTCCCAAGTGGCAGGGACTACAGGTGCATGCCACCACGCCCAGCTAATTTTTGTAATTTTTAGTAGAGAGGAGGTTTCACCATGTTGGCCGGGCTGATCCTGAACTCCTGACCTCAAGTGATCCGCCTGCCTCGGCCTCCCAAAGTGCTGGAATTACAGGCATGAGGCACTGCACCTGGCCTTTTTTTTTTTTTTGAGATGGAGTTTCGCTCTTGTTGCCCAGGCTGGACTACAATGGCACAATCTTGGTCATTGCAACCTCCGCCTCCTGGGTTCAAGCGATTGCCTCTTGTGTAGCTGGGATTACAGGCATGTGGCACTATGCCCTGCTAATTTTGTATTTTTAGTAGAGATGGGGTTTCACCATGTTGGTCAGGCTGGTCTTGAACTTCCAACCTCAGGTGATCCGCCCGGCTTGGCCTTCCAAAGTGCTGGGATTACAGGCGTGAGCCACTGTGCCCAACATCTATTTTCTAACAGCCACCAGGCTGAGGAGTATATTTGCTTTCTTAAGAGCAGGACAGAGATAAATGCAGCATCAGTTTGTTGGCAAAATCCATCCACTCCAAATATGTCACAATGGCGACTAGAAGAGCCACCAACATTTCCCTCTGGTACCAGAGTTTTTTGCAAAGATTGAGGATACTTTGTGGGGCCCACATAAAGGTGCCAGTAAATGTATAAAATAAATGTCACCAGTGCTCTGATAACTAACAGTTAACATTTACCAAACATCTACTATAGGTCAGGTGGAGCGAAGTGTCTTACTTCTCCTCAAAAACTATGACCACGAAGTCACAGTCACAAAATTAAAACATCACAAATCTGGGATATATATTTTAATTGAGACAGGATCTCAGTCTGTCACCCATACTGGAGTGCAGTGGCACAATCATAGCTCACTACAGCCTCAAACTCCTGGGCTTAAGTGACCCTCCTGCCTTAGCCTCCTAAGTAGTTGGGACTACTGGTGCATGCCACCATGCCCAGCTAAGTTTTAAATTTTTGGTAGAGATGGGGGTCTTACATTATTGCCAAGGTTGGTCTCAAACTCCTGAGCTCAAGTGATCCTCCAGCCTCAACATCCCAAAGTACTGGGATTATAGGTGTGAGCCACCATACCTGGTCTCTCCTCTCTCTCTCTCTCTCTCTCTCTCTCTCTCTCTCTCTCTCTCTCCTCTCTCTCTCCCTCTCTCCTCTCTCCCTCTCTCCCTCTTTCCTCTCTCCCTCTCTCCTCTCTCCCTCTCCTCTCTCTCCCTCTCTCTCTCTCCCCCCCCTCTCTCCTCTCTGTATATGTATGTGTGTGTGTATATATATATATGTATATATACACTTTTGACGGAGTTTCGCTCTTGTTGCCCAGGCTGGAGTGCGATGGTGCTATCTTGGCTCACAGCAACCTCTGCCTCTCGGGCTCAAGTCATTCTCCTGTCTCAGCCTCCCGAGCAGCTGGGATTACAGGCATGTGCCACCACACCCGGCTAGTTTTGTATTTTTAGTAGAGACAGGGTTGCTCCATGTTGGTCAGGCTGGTCTCGAACTCCCGACCTCAGGTGATCCACCCACCTTGGCCTCCCTCTCCCAAGGAAGGGCAGAGGAGGGCCAGGGTTCCCCATAGGATTTTAGGCAGAATCAAAGGAAGGGTGCTCTTGGTAGCAGCTGTCCTGTGGGTGGATGGGTGGGTATTTGAACATGGTACTCACCCCCCCTTTAAAGGATGCTGAACTGGGGGCTGGAACAGACCATCCTATGGCCCTGAGACAGTCAAGTGGTAGCCTCAATACCTAGGGAATATGAGGAGATGGAGAGCATCTGGGTAGAGGTGCCTGTGTATCAAGAGGCTTGTGACTTGGGTAGCTAGACTGAGTTATCCAGATGTCTTTAAAGACAGCTGCAAACTGCCTGAGTCTCTCACACCCCACCTTTCAACCCATCTGAGCATCATAACTGTCCCTGCCAGGAATCACCCTGTGTGTCATGCCACATAAGCTCAGCAGTATACATTGAGGAACCTAAAGCTCAGAGAGGTTAAGTCACTTGCCTAAGGTCACACAACCTGGATTCATACCAAGGTCTAGCTGTTTCAAAACCACATCCTTAACCATGGAATAGCAAAAGCCTTTCTCGGTCCTTAACAACCTGCTGGGGATGGGCCACTTTGCACTTGCTCTTTCTCTTTACCTATCCATAGCCCAACCTTAGAGGGCAGTCCATTTAATTCAGCAAATGCTGCTAGAGCTTACCAGGTTGGCCTGGAATCACACTGAAGAGGATATTCCAAAAAGTGTTAAGTCAGTAACAATTTGTTTAGAGGAGCTCCTGTCACACAGTAGGTGGTAAAACAGGATTTAAGTGCGCAATGAAGCCAGTGAAGCTGGGCTGGAGTTATTGGCAGGGTTTCCTGATGAGAGAGAGTAGGTGAGGCCTAGGAAAAAGAAGGGGGCTTGGAGAAGCAGAGAAGGCACTGAAGGTCGGGATGTAGTGGGCAGGCTGACTGGTTAGCTAGAGAAAGCTCTGGGCTGGCTGCCATGTGTGTTTTGGCAGTGGTGTAAGGTAATCAGATGCCAGGAACATAGTCCTATGCCAAATCTATGGTTCATCCCACTCTACTCTGCCCACCTGTGTGTGCCCTTTGTACAGCCAAGCCCAGTCAAACAGTGTCTCTTCCAGGTGGTCTTCCCTGAGGACTCTACCTTCCCTCAGTGCCCTCTCCTGTGAGATTCTGGAACATCAGATGGTTTGTGTCACTCATGGGTTTGTTCTTGGCCTGGGCCACCAGCAAGTGAACATCTCCACTCCTTCTGCTATATTTACAGTATTTCAGTCTTTGTCGATCCCAGCCCTCTTACGAAAACCCGAGATCTCATGTGCCCCTCCCTGACCTGAGAAAGAATTCCTAGTTGTAAAAATTATTGGCTGGGCGCAACGGCTCATGCCTGTAATCCCAGGACTTTGGGAGACTAAGATGGGTGGATCACTTGAGGTCAGGAGTTTTGAGACTAGTGCCTGGCCAACATGGTGAAACCCCATCTCTATTAAAAATATAGTAATAAGCCGGTGTGGTGGCATGTGCCTGTAACCCCAGCTACTCGGGAGGCTGAGGCAGGAGAATTGCTTGAACCTGGGAGGTGGAGGTTGCAGTAAGCCGAAATCTCCAGCCTGGGCGACAGAGCAAGACTCTGTCTAAAAAAAAAAAATTATATATATATATGTGTGTGTGTGTGTGTGTGTGTATTTATATATATAAATAAAACTTGGCATATTCCTACCACCATCAAAGATTTTATTTAGCTTGACTTTCTGAAGTTTGTATTGTAAAAATGAGTTTATTTTTCACATACAGAATCATAATACTAAATATTAATACTGATTATAGTGTTTCAAAATATGCTTCCCTTACCCCCAGAACACAATCTGGGCCCAATTTGGTCCCCATGGGCCTAACACACATTAGCCACACACAGATTTAGTCTGACAATTACTTAACCTTTTCGTCCCTTTCTTCATCTTAAACTTTTGTATAATGGTACCTATACACCTCCTAGGGGTATGTTTTGAAGAAACAAGATAATGAAATTAAAACACTTAGCACAGAGCCTGGCACACTGTGGTTACATAATAAATACTAATCATAACGAGTATCTTTTAGTGTTCCTTAGAGTTCTGGCCAAGTTAGGAGCTCAGAAACGATACAGCTGCTTTTTAGGACCAGATGATAGTTAAGGAAGATACTTGATTCCAGAAGTCTGCCTTAGGACTGGGTTATGGGAAGTAGAGGCAGCTGAGGGTTGCTGGCCCTGGTAAATGACCCCATTGTCCTCTTCCAGGGAGCCCAGAAGAGCGTGGTCTGATACAGTGGAAGGCTGGGGCTCATGCCAACAGTGACACATCTTCCAGCCTCAAGAGCTACGATTTCCCCATTGGGATGGGCATAGTAAAAAGAACTGCTTTTCTGAAATATATTCCTATCTGCCCAGTCTTCAAAGGATTTTCAAGTTCAAAAGATCAGTTTCCAATTCCAGAAGACACTCCAGAAAATACAGAAACTGCATCTGTGTGCACCAAGGTCTAAAAAATGACTTCCAGGAAAGGTAGGATGTGTCTATAGTTTTTGTGAGAGGGTTGAATAATCAAAACATTCTTATGCTTTAAATCAAAGAAAAACCAAACTACTAAGTTTCCTTTCCTGCAACCTGTTTGAATGTCCTCAAAGAGATGGTGAACTGGGTAAAAAGTCAATATATGGATTTTGGCTGGAAATCCTTTGCCATTTCATAGTAAGAGCAGAACTTCTCAACTGGCATGGGCCACTAAGAGGCTACAAGTATGCTGAAATGCAGATCCTCTAGTCTTCCATATACCTGGGCAAAATCTGGGCCAACTGGAGTCCTTGAGCTAAGAACTCCAGCCACGGGCAACCTCATTCTTGTACTCCAGTATCTTAAACTAGTATCACTTTGATATGTAACATGGAAAAGGTTGAGAAGTACAGCACAAGAACAGGAAAAATCCTCGCATATACACTGCACCTTATTTCAATAACATCATAAAATTAAAACCCTCTAAAAACAGGATGCCTTTATCCTAAAATGATGTCTGTACAGGCCCTGATGAGGTGATTATTTGTCCTTAGGGCTTCGTAACGCATGGGCAGCTGATGCTCAGAAACCTTCTGTCACTATCTGAATGCAGATGCCTGGCTCTTTAAACACTGACATGGTTTCAAAGTGCATGTTCCCTCAAACAGAAAAGTTCCCAAAAAGAGAGGTTAGCCTAAATGACTCCTCATAGTAAAAATAACAACACTTAAAACAGGACTTTCTATGTGCCAGAGACTGTCTTAAATGCTTATATGTATTAACTACTCACATAATCCAGAGACAGTTATTACTGCCATTTTAGAGATGTGGAAAGGAAGGGTTAAGTGACATGGCCATGATCACAGGATTCACATCCAGGAAGTCTGGCTAGAGCCCCCTTTTCTTTTTAAAAATTTTTCCACAACAAAGGCTACATTTGAGAATCTTTATTCTTGTGAGAGATCACCTGAGGTCAGGAGTTTGAGACCAGTCTGGCCAACACAGCAAAACCCCGTATCTACTAAAAAAATATAAAAATTAGCCAGGCATAGTGGTGCACACCTGTAATCCCAGCTACTAGAGAGGCTGAGGCAGGTGAATTGCTTGAACCTGGGAGGTGAAGGTTGCAATGAAGTGAGATGGCGCCACTGTACTCCAGCCTGATCAACAGAGCGAGGCTCCGTCTCCAAAAACAAACAAAAAACCCACACACTGGGGCACAGGTGCACACACCAAAGAACCCCTCTCCCAGAAGAATGTGAGTCAGAAATGACTACATGACTTTCTTAATCTTTTTCAACCTAACAAGCTCAAGAAGAGCCCTTGTGAAAAACAAAAGACAATGGAGGTTCTATTAAAGTAAGGTCACCATCATATTGGTCAGTCATAAAGTTTCTTACATGGCTGTCTAGGATTCCTCTGACACTGCAGCCTGAGGTGATTAAGAAGCAAGGATGGGCAATGGATTATTCTACTGCTGTATTCTGAACAGATACCTGCACGGCAACATATCTGTTAGCTGGAAATCTAACAAAGTCTGATCGCTTAGCATTTCTGCCAGCAAGGTAATCCTGAGGCACTGGGCCCATACTAAAGTAACATTACTACAGTACATTCCAGCACCAATAAACACAACCATCTGCTCAGTTCTACTATTATTTATTTTTTTAAATATTTTTGAAAAAATATAATTTTTTTACAATATTTTCAACTTAAACACTATTCACACTGAACACGTATGGCAGCTTAACCTACCCAAATATGAAGTTTAAGAAGCCAAAACTGTTCTAGCTTTGTTAAAAGAAAAGTTGTGCTGCAGACTCTTGTGATGGTTAACAAAGCAAGGAAAAGCACCACTCAAATCATAATGTTACAGTATCTTTGTTCAGCTGGATGATGGGTTGGTATTGGTCATATGTTAGACTCCACACAGGCATAGCTATAATGCAGTGAATCCCTTATGAGTTACAATTCTCAAAGTATATACTTCCTCAGATGTAACATTAGAACACAATAACATATCAAAAAAACCTGGCACTCAGTCTGCTAACTACCTTGTAGCCTCAGTAATATGACATACCTGTCTATAACAAATTATCTCAAATTAACTAACAGACCTTCAGAAAATGGAGATTCTTTTTGATGGGGACATAATCAAATTTAAGTCTGAACTGAGAAATATGCTTAACAGTTGGAACTCAAATTAAATTTACTGATTTTAAAGTTTAGACACAACTGTTAGTTAATACTAAGGGACAGTTTAGCCTCAAAAAAAGACAATTTAGTAAGGTTTAGGTCTTTTAATTTGGTGCTTGTTCACAACTTGACTGGTGCTTCTTTCCTTGCTGTCTTCACATGAAGCCATGGGGCCAATTCTATTTTCAGTAAATGTTTGACAGCTTTTTACTTAATAACAGTCTCAGCACTTTTATTAAGCATGCAAGACTAACAAAAACTTTGGCAATGCATAAGTGTAACACAGTGACAAGAGAGAGCTTTTACAATTAAGTCTTCTAATACTGCCTTCACAGTGTGGAAATTGTGCTACATCCACCAAAAGAGGGCCCCGTCTACTCAAATATTTTAGTACTTCACCCCAGGAACAAACTCCTTTGCATTTGGATTCAGATTGCTCTTGACCTGGAAAATAAGTATATAAAAAAGCAAGTTCATTAACAGATAGTTTCAGATACTCATTCAACCTAGATCCTTATGCAAAAACACCTTCCAAAGAGTAAGACAAAAGAACTTTAAGACTATACTTAACCCCAAAAAGGAGGAACCAGATGTAACCTATATATCATAACAAATTGCATCAATTTTCTAAAGAGAAGTAGGAATTAAAATTCAGTTTGCTTAAGTGTAATCAGAAATCCAGTAACTTCATATAAATTTTTTTTTTTTTTGAGACGGAGTTTCACTGTTGTTATCCAGACTGGAGTGCAATGGCACGATCTCGGCTCACCACAACCTCCGCCTCCTGGGTTCAAGCAATTCTCCTGCCTCAGCCTCCCGAGTAGCTGAGACTACAGCCGCGCACCACCGTGCCCAGCTAATTTTTGTATTTTTAGTAGAGACAGGTTTTCATCTTGTTGACCAGGATGGTCTCGATCTCTTGACCTCGTGATCCACCCACCTCGGCCTCCCAAAGTGCTGGGATTACAGGCGTGAGCCACTGCGCCCGGCCACTTCATATAAATTAAAGGGCCACTTCATATAAATTAAAGGGCCACTTCATATAAATTAACAGAAGAAGGAATTCTGTTAACTGAATTATGGTATGTAGCTTTCTTTAAACACCTAGATCCTTAAGTACCAAGTGTAATGCTAAACAAGTGTTGAAATTATGATTAAAGTTAGTGGAGTTGATGGATTAATTTTACTTTAGAATCCTCACTAAAGGGCCGGGCGCGGTGGCTCAAGCCTGTAATCCCAGCACTTTGGGAGGCCGAGACGGGTGGATCACGAGGTCGAGAGATCGAGACCATCCTGGTCAACATGGTGAAACCCCGTCTCTACTAAAAATACAAAAAATTAGCTGGGCATGGTGGCGCGTGCCTGTAATCCCAGCTACTCGGGAGGCTGAGGGAGGAGAATTGCCTGAACCCAGGAGGCGGAGGTTGCGGTGAGCCGAGACCATTGCACTCCAGCCTGGGTAACAAGAGAGAAACTCCATCTCAAAAAAAAAAAAAAAAAAGAATCCTCACTAAAAATGTGGAGTTGTTTTTCGACAATTGCCGTCTTCTAATTCCCACAGGAAGCATGGCAAAAAACGGGAAAAGAAAACTACATGGGAAACAAGAAGAACTAAGTCCAAAATCCCAGCTCTACCCCTAACTTCTATGTAAATTCAGATAAGTCACTTTTCTCTGGGATTCCATTTTGTGCATCAGTTAAAAAAAAAAGGGGGCAGGGGAGCAAAGTCTGAGTCTTAAAGACTTATACCAATGTTATGCTATGTCGCTAAATCTTTACTCTCCTAAGTAGACTTGTCAGCATCTAGGAAGAACAGCTAGAAATTTTCCTCTGCGATATTTTAGATTGCAAGTTGATAAAAATAAAAAGAAATGAGGGCAGGTTCCAGGGCCTGAAATGTAGGTATGTTGGCAGGCTTTTACACTGAATCTGACCCTACATCACTTCAAGACTAATGCATAATATTAAATGTCATGTTTGAGAAATAATTTCAGTTTTGTAATTTATACACAGCATTTTCTTTGGACAGGATATACACTCCCTTCCTCCAAGGGAAATACTGTATCTACACTTTAAAAGTGTGAAGTTTAAGGAAAAAAAAGCAGCATTCTTTTTCTCTTTTTTGAGACAGGGACTCATTGCCCATTCTGGAGTGCAGTGTCATAATCGCAGCTCACTATAGCATCGACCTCCTGGGCTCAAGCTATCCTCTAGCCTCTGCCTCCCTAGTAACTGGGACCACAGGCCTGTGACACCACATCCAGCTAACTTAAACTTTTTGTAGAGACAGGGTCTCCTTATGTTGCCCAGGCTGGTCTCAAACTCCTGAGTCAAAGTGATCCTTCCACTTTGGCCTCCCAAAGTGCTGGGATTACAGGCATGAGCCACCACAACATAGTCTTCTTAAATGAACAATCTTTTCAGAGTGACAGAAGAATAAGAATGAAATGAAGTAATACCAAATAGACTGAAAAGAACAAATCATAGTACAGCTTCTGTACTATGGAATTATACAGGGTCCAGATTAAAGTTATACATTACAGGGCAACTGGGATTATTTATGGTGACTAATGTAGCCATAAGTAATCATACCCCCACAGACTGTTCAGATCATACAGCTGCTCAAATGGGTTACCATCGCTTACTGCAACAAAGGCTATACCACAATGTAAATGTCAGGGTTCTCTACACCATCCTTTAGAAGAATGGTTTCAAAATGCCCAATTCAGGCAGGTTGGCTATATAATATATCTTCTGAAGTACTTTAAAAAAAATCAACATGCCCAGACAACTGAGCATGTTGGGATGCAACTAAAGAACTGATTTTTGTATTTAATGCTTCATAGGTAATTACAGGGTACAGATTATAGTTCAGTGGACGCTACCAGTTCTACTCTAGTGGTGATATTTAGTTATCACAATTCCCAAAGAAAACTTTTTATAGCATTAGCAATGAGACACTTAACAAAAAAGGCAAATCTAGGTTTGTGTTTCTTTTCTGCCAAGAGCTTATAAAATTCTTTTTTTTTTTTTTGAGATGGAGTTTCACTCTTGTTACCCAGGGTGGAGTGCAATGGTGCGATCTCAGCTCACCACAACCTCCACCTCCTGGGTTCAAGCAATTCTCCTGCCTCAGCCTCCTGAGTAGCTGGGACTACAGGCGTGCGCCACCATGCCCAGCTAATTTAGTACATGGTTTCACCATGTTGACCAGGATGGTCTTGATCTCTTGACCTTGTGATCCACCTGCCTTGGCCTCCCAAAGTGCTGGGATTATAGGCGTGAGCCACCGCGCCCAGCCGTAAAATTCTTTATTAAACCACAGTTCCAAACAAACTGGGTACCTCAATGAAACCCTGGGTCAGGAAAAGATCTCTGAAATTTTTACCTTTCAGATAAAAATTTGCATATTTCACTGAATGCTTACGTTTTTTTTGAGACGGAGTCTCACTCTGTTACCCAGGCTGGAGTGCAATGGCAACTTCCACCATAACCTCCTCCACCTCCTGGGTTCAAGCAATTCTCCTGCCTCAGCCTCCTGAGTAGCTGGGATTACAGGCACATACCACCATGCCCTGCTAATTTTTGTATTTTTAGTGGAGATGGGGTTTCACCATGTTGGTCAGGCTGGTCTTGAACTCCTGACCTGCTGGCCTCGGCCTCCCAAAGTGCTGGGATTACAGGCATGAGCCACCATGCCCAGCCAAGACAAGATTAAAGAGCAAAACTTCTCCATCAAGCTATTTTTATATGGGCAAGTAACATGGTAATATTGTGTTTTAAAATTATTCATTCTTTAGGACATTTAAGTACCCTAGGGAAATATCAGGACTAAAAGCAGGGGCTAGAAGTCTAAGACTAGCTCCACAGTGTTGCCAGAAGTCACTCTATGTCGTGAGACTGCCTTCATTGAAAAAAGGCAGCACAATTTCTTTTTTTTCTTTTTTGAGACAGAGTCTAGCTCTGCTGCCCACGCTGGAGTGCAATAACATGATCTCAGCTCACTGCAATCCATGCCTCCCAGTTCAAGTGCTTTTCCTGCCTGAGCCTCCTGAGTAGCTGGGATTACAGGCATGCACCACCACAACCAGCTAATTTTTCAGTAGAGATGGGGTTTCACTGTGTTGGCCAGGATGATTTCGAACTCCTGACTTCATGATCCACCTGCCTCGGCCTCCCAAAGTGCTGGGATTACAGGCATGAGCCACCTCACTCAGCTTTTTTTTTTTGAGTCAGACACTCACTCTGTTGCCCAGGCTGGAGTGCAATAGTTTGAACTCCATTCACTGCAACCTCCGCCTCCTGGGTTCAAGTGATTTTCCTGCCTCAGCTTCTCAAGTAGCTGGGATTATAGGCATGTGCCACCACATCCAGCTAATTTTTATGTTTTCAGTAGAGATGGGGTTTCACCATGTCGGCCAGGCTGGTCTTGAACTCCAGACCTCAGGTGATCCACCCACCTCGGCCTCCCAAAGTGCGGGAATTATAAGCATTAGCCACTGGGCCCAGCCAATTTTTGTATTTTTAGTACAGATGGCATTTTGCCATGTTGGCCAGGCTGGTTTAAACTCCTGACCTCAAGTGATCATGTGCCTCGGCCTCCCAAAGTGCGCCGGATTACAGGCATGAGCCACCATGCCCGGCCAGAAGTAGCATAATTTCTGAAGGGGAAAGAGATGCAGAATTCTTAAATAGATGGCAGCTGGCTTTTCGACTTATGCAAAAGATGCACTACATTTTAAAAAGATGAAAATTAACTTTTTACCACAAGATCTTCCAGAGAAGAGCCGTCACTGATAACAAGGTCATTAAACTGGTCTTGGATTTGGTCCATAGTTTGTGGGAGATCTCGAGCTGGAATAAACCATTCATGTTCTTCTTCCTCTTCGAGCATTTCTTGGAAACAGCGTTCAATAAATTCTTCTTCCCATAGCTCCTCTTCTATCTAGATTTATAATAAAGGATAATTTGTAGTAATTATTTATAATAAAGGATAATTTGTAACACACTCAATATATATTACTAGGAATGGCTTAAAATATCTAACTAAACCATTTAAAAGCACAAGGTCATACTTTCTTTTCTGCTTCTGTGCTCAGGAAAAAAAAATGCTTACCATAATGACCTGTGAGGATCTGTTTAGGGTTTTTCTATATTTTTACTTTTATTACAGAACATTCTTTTTTCCATTGAGGGTGGCAGGGAAGAAGTAAAAAGAGATGCTCCTCAAGGAATGCATATCAGAATTACCTGTGATACTTTAAAACTACACAAACCATAATCCAACCCCAAAATGAATAAAACAAAACAACTAAGGGACAGAGTCAGAGAATGAGTAATTAAAAACAACAACAATAAAAAACAAACACCCAATTGATCCTCACAAAAATAAGACTGTTTTACTCTTGAATAACCATCACCAGATGTGGAAAAGTCAAGCTGGCTACTGGTTATTAAAGCCATGATTAGGTGAGGAATTAGAAGATGGGAACAGATTCCAGACATATGCATAAAAGATAACGTTTATCAATGCATGACAGTTCTCTAAACAGAAGAGTGGTATCAAATTTTTCAGGCTGATCACATCAAGGACTGCAAGTGAAAAACAGCATAATTCTGGATCCTAAATCTGTGCCTGTCTTCTCCTGACTCCTGAATTCTCTTGACTTTCATGGTAACACAGCAATCTAACTGGCATAAGGCAGTGGTTTCCAAATCTGATTGCTCATTGAAACCATCTTGGAGCTTTGCAGAAGTTTCCCAGGCTCCACCCTCGTCCTCCTGATTCAAGTTCCCCAGGTTATTTCTGTAAGCAGTTAAGCCTGGTGGTAATCAGCAGCCAAATAAATAGGAGTGGTGGCACATCAATCTACATATTTCATACATAAAGGACAAGACAAAACACTTCAGGGACAAGTACAATCATATTGAGGGCTGGAATGGAATATAAAAAATAACATGTTTGTACAAAAAAACTAACTTGTCTGTTGAATTCTTCTTCATTTTCCATCCACATGTACTCTGCAAATGGATTGTCATCTTCATGAGAATGACCGTTCATAATCACATCTTCATTGATGATGCTTGGGCTAGTACTGCTGCGACTTGGATCTTTCATGATTGATGTTAGTTGTCGTTTTTTACCTTTAAAGAACAATACCACAGTTAATTTATTCATTCAGGTTTTCCTCTTTTTGAGACAAGGTTTCGCTCCATCAACCAGGCTGGAGTGCAGTGATGCGCTGTGGCTCACTATAGCCTCCATCTCTTGCCTCAGCCTCCCAAGTAGCTGGGACTATAGGTGTGCACCATAGCACCTGGCTGAATTTTTTAAATTTTTTGTAGAAACAAGGTCTGTATTACCCAGGCTGGTCTCAAATTTCTGGGCTCAAGTGATCCTCCCACCTCAGCCTCTCAAAGTGCTGGCATTATATGCACAAGCCACCAGGCCCAGCTGATCCTTTCAGTTCTTAGTGAGCACCTGTTTATTATTAGCATGCATCATGAACAGCTGTTAGAGGTAGATGATACATTAAGTTTACATAGTAAGTTGAGCAATTGAAAAGCTTCATATTTTTTTCCCAAATAATTTTAATGTTTAAGAAACAGCTAAGGAGAGCCTAAAACTTTTAATGTTTTCTTTTTTCCTTTTGAGATGGAGTTTTACTCTGTTACCCAGGCTGGAGTGCAGTGTGGCACGATCTTGCCTCACTGCAACCTTCACCGCCTGGGTTCAAGTGATTCTCCCACGTCAGCCTCCCAAGTAACTGGGATTATAGGCACATGCTACCATGCCCAGCTAATTTTTTTGTATTTTTAATAGAGACAGGGTTTCACCATGTTGGCCAGGCTGGTCTTGCACTGACCTCAGATGACCTATCTACCTTGGCCTCCCAAAGTGCTGGGATTACAGGAGTGCACCACTGTACCCAGCCACATCTAATGTTTTCTTTTTTCTTTTGCCCACCTGCAACTGTCTTGAGTTATATTTTTTTCTTTTCTTTTTTTCTTTTTTTTGAGACGAAGTTTCGCTCCTGTTACCCAGGCTGGAGTGCAATGGCGCCATCTCGGCTCACCGCAACCTCCACCTCCTGGGTTCAGGCAATTCTCCTGCCTCAGCCTCCTGAGTAGCTGGGATTACAGGCACGCGCCACCATGCCCAGCTAATTTTTTTTGTATTTCTAGTAGAGACGGGGTTTCACCATGTTGACCAGGATGGTCTCGATCTCTTGACCTCGTGATCTACACGCCTCGGCCTCCCAAAGTGCTGGGATTACAGGCTTGAGCCACTGCACCCGGATTATTTTTTTCTTTTTTATTTAATGTTTTCTGATAACAGTAAATAAAGTCCATCAGTTGCTTACATGGACTCTCCAAACCATTCAATTTATATTTTATGTTACATATCACTTGCTTTATAAAACAAGCATGGTCGGCTGGGCACAGTGGCTCACACCTATATTCCCAGCACTTTGGGAGGCCAAAGCAGGCAGATCATTTCAGATCAGGAGTTTGAGACCTGCCTGACCAACAAAGTGAAGCCCTGGCTCTATTAAAAATACAAAAAAATTAGCCAGTCGCAGTGGCGCATGCCTATAGTTCCAGCTACTCAGGAGGCTGAAGTGGGAGAATCACTTGAACCCAGGAGGTGGAGGTTGCAATGAGCTGAGATCACACTCCAGCCTGGGCAACAGAGCAAGACTCCATCTCAAATAAAACAGCCACAAAAAAAACAAGCACGGTCTAGAAGACTGAGTCAAGTGATGAAATGATGAAAAGCAAATTCCATTTTTTAAACTGACTTCAAAAAGTCCAGGGATTGAAAGTGAAAACAGATTTTTAATCACCTCTTAGGTTCCTCGGGTACAGCTCTGGATCTCTCTCTCATAGCCCATTCTCTGTCTGCTTTTTCTCTAGGTCCATGTCAAGTTCTTCCATGTCTGGATTTCTTCACTGTACTGTGAGTTTCAGGCATCTAATAACTTTTTTTTTGAGAGAGGGTCAGACTCTGTTGCCCAGACTGGAGTGCAGTGGCAGGATCTCAGCTCACCACAATCTCTGCCTCCCAGGCTCAAGCGATTCTCCTGCCTCAGCCTCCTGAGTAGCTGGGATTACAGGCACATGCCACTACTGCCCAGCTAATTTTTGTATTTTTAGTAGAGACAGGATTTCACCAAATTGGCCAGGCTGTTCTTGAATTCGTGACCTCAAATGATCCACCTGCCTCCGCCTCCCAAAGTGCTGGGATTACAGACATGAGCTACTGTGCCTGGCCCAATATTTTTTCATCTGAGTAAAAGTAGTATCAATATGAGCTATTGACATCATATTGAGACATCAGGTCTGATGTCTTATACTACTCAATAGCTCATAACATGATCTAACCTGATACATTGCAGACTGAAAATTTGAAAAGCAAGGTTTCACATTCTAAATATTCCAAATCATTAAGTTTGAAATCACTAAAAGCAGTTTACATAAAACAATTTACCTGTACCTAAACTCAAGGAGTATTGTGACTTGTGCCAAAGAAAGGGCTACTAAGGTCTGCTTACTTCAAATTTATCATAATCAAGTAAAACACTAAATCTAAAATCTCCTACTGGAAATACATGTGTATTTTTTTTTCCTTTTGGGATAAGTTTCAGGAAAAGACTAGCTCTATGTGTGTCGCCTGGCCCTTTAAATTAATTTTACGGAACGTAAGTGTAAAATCCATAGCTGTTTATATAATATGACAAATATGAGATACTGACAATAGGATCATAGGGGTGAAAATTTTAATTGTTAAGAGGTCCTCAACTAAAAATTACTAAGGAACTTCAGCCCTAGTTGTAGTATGTATGTCTTGGCTCACTCCTGTAATTCCAACATCTTGAGAGGCCAAAGCAAGTGGATCACTTGAGCCAAGGAGTTCGATACCTGGGCAATACAGAGAAACTCCATCTCTACTACAAATACAAAAACTAGTTAGATGTGGTGGTGCACGCCTGTAATCCCAGCTATGTAGGAGGCAGAGGTTAGAGAGGCAAGATCACACCACTGCACTTCAGCCTGGGCGAGGGAGCAAGACTCTTAAGAGAAAAAGAGATGAAAAAAGGAAAGAAAGGCAGGCAGGCAGGCAGGCAGAAACAAGCTGGGTGTGGTGGCTCATGCCTATAATCCCCGTACCTTGGGAGGCCAATGGGTGGATCGCTTGAGCCCAGGAGTTTGAGACCAGCTTGGGCAACATAGCAAAGCATGGTATTATGGTGCATGCCTGCAGTCCCAGCTACTTGGGAGGCCAAGGTAGCAGGCTCTCCTGAGCCTGGGAGGTGGAGATTGCAGTGAGCTGAGATTGTGCTGCTGCACTCCAACCTGGGTGGCAGAGCAAGACCCTGTATTGTACAACAATACAACCAAACAAAAGAAGAAAGGCAGAAATAGACTCAGAGTTATGTGCTAGGGTGTCAGTAGAAAGAAAATATGATTTGTTAGGGAACTGAGGCACTGTAAAAGCAGACAAGACAGAAAAAAAGACAATGAATATCTCTATTATTTTTATTTATCATTAAACTTGGATGAAAAACTACTTTGATAGCAAGTTTTGACTAAATTATTAGTTTCTCTAAAGAAAATAAGAAAATTATGTTTTATTTTGAGACAGAGAGTGCAGTGGCACGATCTCTGCTCACTGCAACCTCCACCTCCTGGGTTCAAGATATTCTTCCTGCCTCAGCCTCCTGTGTAGCTTGGGTTACAGGCATGTCCCACCATGCCTGGCTAATTTTTTTCTATTTTTGATAGAAACAGGGTTTTGCCATGTTGGCCAGGCTGGCATAGAACCCCTGACCTCAGCCTTGGCCTCCCAAAGGGCTGGAATTACAGGCATGAGCCACTGTGCCTGGCTGAAAATTACTCATTGTTATATGCCAGGCTACCAAACTGCTTACTGTTAAAAAAAAATTATATTTTAGCAAATCCTCTAACACTAAGAATAGCTGGGATCAATCCTACCTCCCAACTGGATGGAACTTTGCTTAAATCTGCATCTGAACCTATCATTACATTAGGTACAAATATAAAATGGCTTTGCACTATTTTTCCCAATTTGTATCCTGTCCCAATTTATACCCATAAAATCCTACTTTTCACACCGGGCACGGTGGCACGTTCCTGTAATCCCAGCACTTTGGGAGGCCAAGGTGAGCAGATCACTTGAGGTCAGGAGTTCAAGTCCAGCCTGGCCAACATGGCAAAACCCCATCTCTACAGAAAATACAAAAATTAGCCAGGTGTGGTAGCACATGCTTGTAATCCCAGCTACACAGGAGGCTGAGGGAAGAGAATCACTTAAACCCAGGAGGTAGAGGTTGCAGTGAGCCAAGATCACACCACTGCACTCTCCAGTCTGGGTAACAGAGTGAGATTCAGTCTCAAAAAAAAAAAAAAAAAAAAAAAGGTCAGGTATAGTGGTGCACGCCTGTGGTCCCACTCAGGAGGCTGAGGTGGGAGGATCACATGAGCCCGAGGTCAAGGCTACAGAGAACCACGATCACACACCACTGTATTCCAGCTTGGGCAACAGAGCAAGACCTTATCTCAGAAACGAATTTACAATTTTAAACTGTTTGATTCACTGGTTTTTACAACACCACAACTACCTAATTCCAGAACATTTTCACCACCCCAAGAAGAAACTCTGTACACGTCTGTAGTCACTCTCCATTTCCCAAGCCCTCCAACTGCAGGCAACCACTAGTCTACTTTCTGTCTCTATAGTATGTATCAGCATTTCATTCCTTTTTATTGCCAAACAACATTCCACTGTATGGAGATACACACTTTGTTTATCCACTCTGATTAATGAATACCTGGGTTGTTTCCACTTTTTGGCTATTATTAATAATGCTGTTATCAGTATTTGTGTACAAGTTTTTATATGAGCATGTTTTCAGTTCTCCTGAATGTATACCTAGAGTGTGTTCTTTCAGTGCTAGTCAGTCTTTTAGTTATACATTTTCAACTGACAGAAAAAAAACGAGCCAAAAAGGTAGCAGACTCCCTCCTTACCACCGGACATAATCCTCACTCCAAATCCTTTTCCCAAAAATAAGCACTGCTAAAGCTGCATATATATGTCTTAAAAAGTACACACGCAACAAAGGTATTGCATTTAAGGGGCTTACAATCATCACCTATTTAATACCCACAGAAGTCCTGTGGATGCAGCCATTATGGTCCAATTAATTTCCATGACAAAGAAATTAAGTCTTAAATAGCTTGTACCAGGTTACACAATTAGTAAATGGTGGAGTTGAAATTCAAGTCAAGGTAGCCTGACTCTAAAACATGCACCAGGGCCCAGCACTTAGGGAGTCTGAGGTGGGCCTCCAGACCCAGCTGTTCAAAACCAGCATGAGCAATATGGTGAGACCCTCATCTCTACAAAACTACTAAAAAGAACTGCCAATACAATAATAAACTTCGAAAGGAATGCTTAAGAAAAAACAAAAACAAAAACAGTTTGGCTGGGTGCAGTGGCTCACGCCTGGAATCCCAGCACTTTGGGAGGCTGAGGTGGGTGGATCACAAGGTCAGGAGTTCGAGACCAGCACAGCCAATATGGTGAAACCCCATCTCTACTAAAAATACAAAAATTAGCTGGGCATGGTGGCACCTGCCTGTAGTGACAGCTACTTGAGAGGCTAAGGCAGAAGAATCACTTGAACCCGGGAAGAGGACATTGCAGTGAGGCAAGATTGAGCCACTGCACTCCAGCCTGGGTGACAAAGTGAGACTCTGTCTCAAAAGAAAAAAAGGGGGAAAAAAAAAAAGTTCAATTTTGGTAAAAGACCTCTACGATATTTTGAACTACCCTGGTGCCATCTCTCCATTTGCAGCTTGGTAAGCCTTAAAGACAACAGCCTTTGTTGTTCTTGGTACATGTTGGAGGTAGCAATATAATATTATTAACAAAGAACTCTGGTTGTTTTGACCTGTCTGGTGGCTCCCTGAAGGACTGGCTTAAGAGTTTGCTATGGGAAGTGGGGTGGGGTAGCAGCACACATATTTGTCAAAAACAGTTAAATATACTAGCAATAACAGGGCAAACAATCAGCAAAGTAAAAACCCTGGGAAGAAAGGCAGTGAAGGAGATGCTTTGAGAGTAAGAGCTTTGAAAAGCTAGGACTCTGGGAGTCCTAGAAAGCCATGGGCATGTCAGTGCTGACCCTATATTCAGAAAAGACCTGAGAAGGCCCTAAGTTTTCACCTCTGGCTGAATTTCAGGCTCTGCCCATGCAGGATGTGAAGGCTGTTAAAGGTGTGCCTCAACACATACATGGGACCCATATGTCAAGACTGGGAGGATTGTTTTTTGCCTAAAGGCATTTTTTTAAAATCCCTGTCAAATCACTAGCTGACCACTAAACTAATGAAGAGAGACTTCAATGGCCAAACACACAAAAAGAACCTAAATTTTACTACACTCGGCTGGGCATGGTGGCTCACGCCTGTAACCCCAGCACTCTAGGAAGCAGAGGCAGGTGGATCACCAGGTCAGGAGTTTGAGACCAGCGTGGCCAATATGGTGAAACTGTCTCTACTAAAAATACAAAAATTAGCCAGGGGTAGTGGTGTGCGCCTGTAGTCCCAGCTACCTGGGAGGTTGAGGCAGAAGAATCACTTGAACCTGGGAGGCAGAGGTTGCAGTGAGCCAAGATCGTGCCGCTGCACTCCAGCCTGGGCGACAGAGCGAGACTCTGTCTCAAAAAAAAAAAAAAAAAAAATTTACTAAACCCCGTCCGAAAAGTCACTAAAATGACAACTACAATAAGTGGCAACACCCCTGGGAAGAATATAATTTACAGAATTGGCACATTATTCAAAATGTCATTTTTTTTTGAGATGGAGTCTCGCTTTGTCACTAAGGATGAAGTGCAGTGGCTCAATCTCGGCTCACTGCAACCTCCACCTCCCGAGTTCAAGTGATTATCCTGCCTCAGCTTCCAAGTAGCTGGGACTACAGGCGTGAGCCATCACACTCAGCTAATTTTTCGTGTACTTTTAGTAGAGACAGGGTTTCACCACGTTGGCCAGGCTGGTCTTGAACTCCTGACCTAAAATAATCCCTCCCCCTTACCCTTCCAAAGTGCTGGGCTAACAGGCGTGAGCCATTGTGCCCATCCCAAAATGTCATTTTCAACAAAAGTTTTGAGGCATGCAAAGAAAAAACTATGGCCCATATGCCTGCAAAAAAGAAAAAGAAACTATCCCAAAGGGAGCCCAGACATTAGACAAATACTTCATTTTCTTTTGAGACGGAGTTTCACTCTGTCACCCAGGCTGGAGTGCAGTGGCGCAGTCTCAGTTCACCACAACCTCTGCCTCCTGGGTTCAAATGATTCTCCTGCCTCAGCCTCCTAAGTAGCTGGGATTACAGATGTCCACCACTACTCCTGGCTAATTTTTATAGTTTTTAGTACAGATGGGTTTTCACCATGTTGGCCAGGCTGGTCTCAAACTCCTGACCTCAGGTGATCTGCGTGCCTCAGCCTCCCAAAATGCTGGGATTACAAGTGTGAGCGACCATACTTGGCCTATTTATCTATTTTTGAGACAGAGTCTCGCTGTGTTGTTCAGGCTGGAGTATAGTGACTTGATCTTGGCTTACTGCAACTCCCGCCTCCTGGGTCCAAGCAATTTTCCTGCCTCAGCCTCCCAAGCAGCTGAGATTACAGGTGCCCGCCACCAGACCCAGCTAATTTTTGTATTATTTTAGTAGAGATGGGGTTTCCTCATGTTGTCCAGGCTGGTCTCGAATTCCTGACCTCAGGTGACCTGCCCACATAGGCCTCACAAAGTGCCACTGTGCCTGGCCAAAGAGTTTAAATCAAATATATTAAATACGCTAAAAGAGCATACCATGTAGAAAAAACTAAAAGGAACCACAGAATGATGTCTCACTAAATAGAGACTATCAGTAAAGAGAGACAAATAACGGGCTATGGTGGCTCATGCCTGTAATCCCAGCACTTTGGGAGGTCAAGGTGGGTGAATCACCTGAGGTCAGGAGTTCGAGACCAGCCTCGTCAACGAGGTGAAACCCCGTCTCTACTAAAAATACAAAAATTAGGCGGGTATGGTAGTGCGCACCTGTAGTCCCAGCTACTCAGGAAGCTAAGATAGGAGAATTGCTTGAACCCAGAAGGCGGAGGTTGCAGTGAGCCGAGATCGTGCCATTGCACTCCAATCTGGGTAACAACAGCGAAACTCCGTCTCAAAAAAAAAGAAAAGCAAATGCATAATACAATAATTGTAAATCTATGTTAATGGTCACAAAAATGTATAGATGTATTTTGTCGTAAAAAATTACAAAATACATGTATTTTGTAATTATCATTATAAATATATAGTCTTTTGTATACACTTAAAACTAAGCTGATATTAATTCAAATGGGTTGTTACAAACTAAGTTGTTAATTATAATTTCCAGGGCAACCTTTAAGAAAATAATACACAGTAAAAATGTGTATAGCTGGGGTATATCATCATCCTATTCAGAAATAGCCAGAAACAAGAGGCTTCAACATCCCAAGAGTCAATGAGCTCAAATCTATATATGTTGAGAGTCTCCCTTGGCTGAAAGAATGCTTTTCTTCAGAACAAAAACAATTAAAACTTAAGAGGAAAAACTGGACACACAAAAGCAGCACCTGATTTGCTTGAATGACCTTTAAGGGCTGAAAGCAGATAATGACTTAACAATACAGTAAAAAGGCCAGGCGTCGTGGCTCACCCCTGTAATTCCAGCACTTTGGGAGGCCGAGGCAGGCAGATCACAAGGTCAGGAGATCAAAAGCATCCTGGCTAACAAGATGAAACTCTGTCTCTACTAAAAATGCAAAAAATTAGCTGGGCATGGTGGCATGTGCCTATAATCCCAGCTACTCAGGAGGCTGAGGCAGGAGAATCACTTGAAACAGGGAAGCAGAGATTGCGACACTGCACTCCACCCTGGGCAACAGCAAGACTCTGTCTCAAAAAAACAAAACAAACAAACAAAAAAATATAGTTAAATACAAACTCTGGTACAAATAAGTCACAGAAGAAAACAAAAACACAGAAACTGAGAAACTGACTATACTCATCTGTTACTCCTTTTTTTTGAGATGGAGTTTCAGGACTTGTTGCCCAGGCTGAAGTGCAATGGTGTGATCTTGGCTTACGGCAACCTCCACCTCCTGGGTTCAAGCAATTCTCCTGCCTCAGCCTCACAAATAACTGGGATTACAGGCATGCACTACCACACCTGGCTAATTTTGTTTTTTTGTTTGTTCGTTTGTTTTGAGACGGAGTTTTGCTCTTGTTACCCAGGCTGGAGTGCAATGGTGCGATCTCGGCTCACCGCAACCTCCGCCTCCTGGGTTCAAGCAATTCTCCTGCCTCAGCCTCCCGAGTAGCTGGGACTACAGGTGTGCACCACCATGCCCAGCTAATTTTTGTATTTTTAGTAGAGACAGGGTTTCACCTTGTTGACCAGGATGGTTTCGATCTCTTGACCTCATGATCCACCCGCCTCGGCCTCCCGAAGTGCTGGGATTATAGGTGTGAGCCACCGCGCCTCGCCAATTTTGTACTTTTAATAGAGACCAGGTTTCTCCATTTTGGTCAGGCTGGTCTCAAACTTCTGATCTCAGGTGATCTGCCCGCCTTGGCCTCCCAAAGTGCTGGGATTACAGGTGCGAGCCACCACACCCAGCCTCATCTGTTACTATCTTATCTGGCTGGTGCCTCATTCTGACCCACAATAAAACTGGCAGGAATTAACTGAGAAAGCCGATAATTTTCCCGAGGCTTTTTATATCCTGCATTTGTTTCAAGGCATGTTATGCTTTAAAACCCTAAAACTGTCAGAAAATATATCAAAAAATAAAAAATGTTCAGCATACAGCCGGGCACGGTGGCTCAAGCCTGTAATCCAAAATGCTTAGAAAACCTCTTATCCAAATGCTTAGAACCAGAAGTGTTGTGGATTTTTTTCAGATTTTGGAATACTTTATTATAATTACAGTTGAGCATCCCAAATCTGAAATTTTGAGTGTCATGGTGGCATTCAAAAAGTTCTGAACTTTGGAACAGTTCAAGTATCAAATTTGGATGTTCAACCTGTCATAAACAGCAATTTTTCACTTTATGCTTTCAGTACTCATTTGAAAATTTTTGGATATAGGAGTCTTTGCACATATTTAGGATCAATTTTGTTAGGAAAGCAAGCATTAAAGTGAAAGGACTTGGGCCGGGTGTAGTGGCTCAAGCCTGTAATCCCAGCACTTTGGGAGGCCGAAGCAGGTGGATCACAAGGTCAAGAGATCCAGACCATCCTGGTCAACATGGTGAAATCCTGTCTCTACTAAAAATACAAAAAATTAGCTGGGCATGGTGGTGCATGCCTGTAATCCCAGCTACTCAGGAGGCTGAGGCAGGAGAATTGCCTGAACCCAGGAGGTGGAGGTTGCGGTGGGCCGAGATCGTGCCACTGCACTCCAGCCTGGGTAACAATAGCGAAACTCCGTCTCAAAAGAAAAAGAAAAAAAAAATTATTTTACTAACCTACTTCTTCCCTCCCTGATCTTTAGTTTTTTGGACATTAACACTGATAGATTCCTACTATTAGATTTTCTCTTACTCTTTTAAAATAATTTTTGGAGGCCAGGCGCGGTAGCTCATGCCTATAATACCAGCACTTTGGGAGGCCAAGGCGGGTGGATCACGAGGTCAAGAGATCAAAACCATCCTGGTCAACAAGGTGAAACCCCGTCTCTACTAAAAATACAAAAATTAGCTGGGCATGGTGGTGCGCACCTGTAGTCCCAGCTACTCGGGAGGCTGAGGCAGGAGAATTGCTTGAACCCAGAAGGCGGAGGTTGCAGTGAGCCAAGATCATGCCACTGCACTCCAGCCTGGGTAACAATAGCGAAACTCCGTCTCAAAAAAAAAAAATGTAAATAATTTTTGAATACTTGACAATTCACATTATCATCTATTTATATTTTACTAAATTCATCACTCTGGCCAGGCACAGTGGCTCACGCCTGTAATCACAGCACTTTGGGAGGTCAAGGAGGGTGGATCACCTGAGGTCAGGAGTTCAAGACCAGCCTGGCCAACATGGTGAAACCCTGTATCTACTAAAAATATAAAAATTAGCTGGGTGTGGTGGCGGGCACCTGTAATCCTAACTACTGGGGAGGCTGAGGCAGGAGAATCACTTGAACTCAGGAGGCGGAGGATGCAATGAGCCAAGATTGCAACACTGCACTCCAGCCTGGGCAACAAGAGCGAAACTCTGACTCAAAAAAAAGAAAAATAGAGGAGCCAGGTGCAGTGGCTCATGCCAGTAATCCCAGCACTTTGGGAGGCTGAGGCAGGCAGATCATTAGGTCAAGAGATGGAGATGGTCAGGGATTCAAGACCAGCCTGACCAACATGGTGAAACCCCGTCTCTACTTAAAAAGACAAAAATTAGCTGGGCACGGTGGTGCTTCCCTGTAGTCCCAGCTACTAGGAAGGCTGAGGCAGAATCACCTGAACCTGGGAGGCAGAAGTTGCAGTGAGCTGAGATGGTGCCACTGCATTCTAGCCTGAGCAACAGAGTGAGACTGCATCTCAAAAAATAAAAATTTAAAAAATCCTGTTCTAGATGACAGTTTAAGATGTTTAACACTTAAATTCATATATTTCACCAGATTTTGGTTGGTAAGAGCAATTTTTTTCCCATTACTGCTGCCTGGAAGTCAGCAAACCCTTAGCGCTTTACTGTATCTTCAGCTGTTTTTTCCCCTCCTGAAATGCCTCTTAGACATACTGGTTTCCAGCAGTGTCCTTTTACATTGTCTAAAGATTTTTAAAATAAAAAAATATTTTATGTTTTACAATCTTTCTCCACTGGCTTCATCCCTTAAGAATTCTCATTAAAATTCAAATATAGTTCTCTTCTGCTTCTTTCATTAATTCTCCTCCATAGGCACCATCTTTTCTCATTCCCTTGGGCTCTGCTTTGAACCACTGTGATCCTTATTTGCATATATATTTTTGTTATCGAATTACGCATATATATGTTTAAGCATACTTCCTCTGGCAGTTAGGGAGGATCGATAATTTTTTCAATTGGTCTGTTTTCTACTCTGAAGTCTGTGAAAAGCACCGATTTTTTTTTTTTACTATTTGACGCAATAATGTCATGATTAAAAAACGTGGGCTCTGGAACCAGGCTGCTTTACTAGCTGTGTGACCACGGCAAGTTATTTAACCTCTCTGAGTCACGGTTTCCTCATCTGTACAAGGTACATTATTAATAGTACCTTGGGGGCTGGGCACGGTGGCTCAAGCCTGTAATCCCAGCACTTTGGGAGGCCGAGGCGGGTGGATCATGAGGTCAAGAGATCGAGACTATCCTGGTCAACATGGTGAAACCCCGTCTCTACTAAAAACACAAAAAAAAATTAGCTGGGCATGGTGGTGCATGCCTGTAGTCCCAGCTACTTGGGAGGCTGAGGCAGGAGAACTGTTTGAACTCAGGAAGTGGAGGTTGCGGTGAGCCGAGATCGTGCCATTGCACTCCAGCCTGGGTAATAAGAGCAAAACTCCGTCTCAAAAAAAAAAAACAGTACCTTGGTAGAGAAACTGGAGCATAATAATTAGCATTATCTATCTGGTGATTAAACATTTAGGGCAGTTAAAGGTCTCCAGACCAAGGGACAAGGTAAAAATAACAGATCTTAAATCTTCAGAGCTGAAACAATGTCACAAGAAAATCCCAAAGTCTATCCTAATCTCAACTGTAGTGTAACAAGGGCAACTAGGTGAGAGCAAGGATGGGTCATCCTTACTTATGGTAGCCATTGGATACATAGAGCTATTTAAATTAATATTTAGTTCTTTATTTACACTAGCCACATCTCAAGTGTTCATAACCAAACAGTACCTACATTATTGGACAGCTCCACTCTAACCAATGAAAAAAAAAAAACAACGAAGAAAAAGGGGAACTGAACCACAACCTACACTGAATACAAACTGTTCATGTACCTGTGCAACAGGTGGTCTAGATCACAAAGGCAATGACTTGAACAACTTTAATCTTAGACCACAGTCAGAAGACTTCGGTTCAAATCACAGCTATGCTACTCGACCACCTTAAAGTACCCTAGACCTGTCACTAAATCACACAGCACTGTATAATGGTTAAGAGCACACAATCTCTGGTCTATCTGGATTTGAATTCCGGCTATCACTAGCTATGTGACGTTGGGCAAGTTACTTCACATCTCTCATGTGTTCTCTTTGTTTTATAGTAGGGCCTACCTCCTAGTCATGTTGTGGATCAAATTAGTTAGTATTTGCTTGTTTCTTTTTTCCCCCTGCAAACTACACAAAGAATATTTGTAAAAAGCAATTAGAACAATGCCTGGCATCACTAAAATGTTATATAAATATCTGCTACATAAAAATAATGTCTCAAGCTTCTATTTTCTTAAGTCCTAGTGGGCAAGATAAAACTTGCTCTGCCTATTTCACATGTTGTCATGATAATGAATGACGACAGGATGTAAATTACAAGAAAATTTTTTTTTGTTTGTTTGTTTTGTTTTTGAGACGGAGTTTCGCTGTTGTCACCCAGACTGGAGTGCAATGGCGCGATCTCGGCTCACTGCAACCTCCACCTTCTGGGTTCAAGCAATTCTCTTGCCTCAGCCTCCCGAGTGGCTGGGACTACAGGTACGCACCACCATGCCCAGCTAATTTTTGTATTTTTAGTAGAGACGGGGTTTCACCTTGTTGACCAGGATGGTCTCGATCTCTTGACCTCGTGATCCACCATGCCCTGCCGTAAGAAAATGTTTTAAAAGCACAAACGGTTATTAGACTACAAGGAGGCAGAGGTCTTACCGTCCAACTTCTTTAATCTCCCACAATATCAACCAAATTGCTGTGCTAAGTGTTCATTTAATAAATTTAAATTTTTTCACTAAAACTGGAGCATCACACTCTACTCATAAAGGGATAAACCTGACTAAGGTACAGAGTGCTTATTATTTAAGGAAAAGCCTGCTATAAACTCATTCTGACCCAAAGACAGTAGAAACTACCTCAATTTGAGTTCCAAGGAGCAACATGCACAGCCTTGAATCATCATAGGAAATCTCCATTCCCTAACCTCCATCTCTTAAAGAAACACAAATGGGCTCTACAGCTAGTCAAGTTACCTATCCTGTGATACTTTTTTGTGAGAAAGTTTTCTTCAAGTTCACAATTGACAGGTAGTATAAACAGTATAATTTCCCCCAAATATCCTGTCTTTCACCAACTGGAAACAGAATCACAAAAACAAATGGTGAAGTCTCATTAAAAATTCTCATAAAGAACTTTTACTTATTGCAAACCTAATCTACGCTTTTGAAATTTCCAAAAGCGACACCAACACCTGATCTAACTGCTCAAATGAAATCTGTCAAAAAACAGAGCCACCACGTTCCAACATTAGCCAGCACACCCAAAAAGAGCCTCTGCTTTCTGTTGAAATGAACGTCAAAGGCTGTCAGCTGCTACACCTTCCAAGGCAAACTGGAAGCCAAATTCTTTTTAAGAGTTTGATATGGGTGCCAAACCAGAGAAAAGAGAAACAAAAGGAAGCAGATAAGACCACTTTTAGGATTCACTAAAAAATATCACTGCTGGCTGCTGCAACAAATGTTTTGCAGACCTAAGCTCACCAAAAGCCTTATTTATTTTTGGTGGCGGTGGTGGGGGAAGGAAGAGAGTAAGCACAGAAAATTATCAAAAGGTAAGAGAATCTTAAAGTTCATCTAACTCAACACCCTCCTAAGGTAAGGGTTCCAGTACCCCAAAGGTTCTCTTTCCCGGATCATGAGCTACAATACAACCAAAAATAAGGGGTAGGGATGGCGAAGAAACGGGAGAAAGGCGATCTTCTGATAAGGCCTGTCGACGGTTGCAGCGTTTCCCCCAGCTCGCCAACATCCCGCCAGTCCCTCCGCCCCTCTCCCCCCAAACCCCAGCCTCGGCTGAGGCGCGCAAGCGCAGCAAGTAGGGGCTGCGCGTGGCGACGCGCAGGCGTAAAGTGGGTAGAAACAATGAGCTTTGTTACCGAGGCGGTGGTGGGGGGCAGGGGAAAGGGTACCAGGCGGAGGGAGAAAGGACCAGAGGAATGGGGCACAGGAGAAAGTGCTATCCCGGCAACCCTCGCGCCACCGAGGACCCGGATAGAGAGCTGCGAGATCCAAATCATAAATAATGACAATGAAAAAAAAAGCTACGGCCATGTCTCAGAGAAGAGGGAGAGGAAATCTGCCCAAGCCCATCCCTCAGACTTAGTGCAAAGAGACAACGAACAACGGAGGCCGCAAGGGACTCGGCGGCCAACCACCAAGGAAACCCTTTAGGCCCCTCTGCCGTCGCTAAGGTGCTGTCCCTTGACCGCCGCACCCTTGTCGCCACTCCGCCCGAGGGGATCCCTCACCCTGTGCACAGCAGCGGGGATGGCAGCCAATGAATCCTGTCGGCCTCCGCGGATCTCCACAGGCAGCGCCGCTCCCCGCTCGACGTGCGCTTAGCCCGCCGCCTCCCTTCTCCAGTCCAAACAAACACCCCAGCGCGGAAGTGACTTCACTTCCGTCGCCGCCAGCCCCGCCCTCTTGTTCTGTCAGCTCTGCCCTCCGAAGCCACTAGAGGGCGCGCGCGAGAACGCGCGACCCCGAAGACTTAGTCTCCAAGGCTGCACACAAGTGCACGCGCAACGGCCTTTCCAGCGCGCCCCTGAGGACGGCTTCGGAGTGTACCAGGAACGCTGTCGAGCGTTCTCTCTGGGAGGTAGGAGTCGGAGCGCGCCACTATCCCTACATCCGCCCCTCTTTCGAGAATGATTGGATGCAATGAGGGAGGGAGCTGGGAACTGAGGAGCACCCTGACAATATACACACACAGGTGTGAACACTTAGACGTCTCACACACACCCTAAAAAGTAACATGTCGATAACGACATAACACAGACACCCGTACCCCAAGAATGATACACAATGTCACATTAACAGCTACATGCACCGAGTCACATCAAGATCCTGACACAGAAACATAATAAACTAAGGAAAATCGCAGAGGCATACTAAATGATATGCAAGTCCCCGCAGGCACAAAAACACACTTTTTGAAGCTGGACGCAAACGCAAAATACAAATGCATGGTTCCCAGACAACCTGTGCAAGCTTCTTGGTGGCTAAAGGAGGAAATACCCTGTCCAGACAGGATAGAAGGGTGTGACTTCCGGGTTCATGAATTTCCTAGTCCACGATCCTGGGTGCACTGGCCCGTTATTCTTACCTATGCTTCCTTCTTGTCATCGTTGACAAGCCTCAAGATATATTTCTAGGCCGGGCGCGGAGGCTCAAGCCTGTAATCCCAGCACTTTGGGAGGCCGAGGCGGGTGGATCACGAGGTCAAGAGATCGAGATCATCCTGGTCAACAAGGTGAAATCCCGTCTCTACTAAAAATATAAAAATTAGCTGTGCATGGTGGTGCACGCCTGTAGTTTCAGCTACTCGGGAGGATGAGGCAGGAAAATTGCTTGAACCCAGGAGGCGGAGGTTGCAGTGAGCCGAGATCGTGCCAGTGCACTCCAGTCGGGGTAACAACAGCGAGACTCCGTCTCAAAAAAAAGTCAGTCAACATAGCTAATAGAGTTGATAGTTATTAAGAAAGTAGCTGGGATCTAATTGCTCTGTGATGTTTTAAATTTTCCTATTATGTAGGAAAACAAACTCTCCCATTTAAATCTCAAAAGCCAAATAGCCAGTGAGAAGCTGCTACTTCTGATTTAACCACCCTGTCAAAGTTAAGCAAACTGAAATTGGTCCTGTTTTTGACAGGCACGGGCAAGGAGTGAAACTTGAAAAGCATTTTGTCCTAATCAAAGGTAGGATTGCTGCTGCTGTTTGTGTATACCCTTTTGGATCAGGTCCTTATAAGAAATTCCTCATAAATGTTGCAATATATGAAGCATGATATCATTGTTCATAGAAAGGTTATTAATCCTGTACCTAATACCAGGTGCTTTCAACCCAAGTATACAAATCCTGCTGAAGTCAGATGTTTATTGACTCGTCTATCACACTCAACAGACTACCCCTTCCTTAAAAGCATCTACTCTTTTCACTCATCTTTTTTCTTTTTGAGACAGAGTCTTGCTCTGTTGCCAGGCTGGAGTGCAGTGGTGCAACCTTGGCTTACTGCAACCTCTGCCTCCTGGGTTCAAACGATTCTCCTGCCTCAGCCTTCCGAGTAGCTGGGACCACAGGCGCATGCCACCACACCTGGCTAATTTTTGTATTTTTAGTAGAGACGGGGTTTCAACATGTTGGCCAGGATGGTCTCGATCTTTTGACCTCGTGATCCGCCTGCCTCGGCCTCCCAAAGTGCTGGAATCCCACTGGCTGGTGTGAGCCACTGCGCCTGGCCTCTTTTCACCAATTTTCATATCCCCTACCATATATTTGACTTTACAAAGTTCTTAAATGGTATGAAAATTACAACTTTCTAAGGCTATAATTGACAATTCAACGAGGCCAGGAGTGGTGGCCTACCAATGTTATCCCAGCACTTTGGGAAACCATGGTGGGTGGATTATTGGAGTCCAGGTTTGAGACTAGTATGGGCAATATGGCAAAACTTCTCTACAAAAAAAAAAAAAACAAAAAAAAAAAACAACCCACAAAAATTAGCTGGGTGTGATGCCATGCACCTGTAGTCCCCTTTACTCTAGAGGGTGAGATGGAGGGATCACCTGAGCCTGGCGGGGTGGAGGCTGCAGTGAGCCCTGATTGCACCACGGCACTTCAACCTGGGTGACAGAGTGAGACCCTGTCTCAAAAACAAAAAACAAGAAAACTTCAAAGTCAGGACAGGGCCGAAAACTCTAAGATAAATCCTTTAAAATTAATATAATTGGGCTGGGTGAGGTGGCTCACACCTATAATCCCAGCACTTTGGGAGGCCGAGGCAGATGGATCACCTGAGGTCGGGAGTTCAAGACCAACCTGGCCAACATGGTGAAACCCTGCCTCTACCAAAAAAAAATTAGCTGGGTGTGGTAGCAGGTGCCTGTAATCTCAGCTGCTCAGGAGGCTGAGGAAAATCGCTTGAACCTGGCAGGCGGAGGTTGCAGTGAGCCGACATAGTGCCATTGCACTCCAGCCTGGGAAACAAAAGTGAAACCCCATCTTGAAAAAAATAATTATCTTCAAAATTATGTTACTTCCTGGCTGTACTCAATCATTTTTTCAACTAACCTCCATAGGGAATTATTGTGACAAAAATTTTCTCGAGTTTTAGACTATCACTGAATTACTAGTGGTTTAACTGAGCTCCATCAGCAAGTTAGAACTGCTGGAGTGACAGAGAACCATTTCCATTTTTCCATTCACATTAAATTTCACAAAATGGTTGTTACCATGCATCATCATTAGTTCCCATGTTGCACGTGAGAGGTGCAAAATAAAGGAAAAACAGATATAAACCACTTGGTCAGACAAAATGGCAAATTCCCATCATAGTTCTCTTCCAGTATCATTCCTTGCAATTTCTTACCATATCCCCAGTAAAATTACAAATTTTTTATGTTTAGCAAAAAGTAAAGGTAACAGCATCTATGGCTCTGGAAGCAGTTGTAATGATTTTTTTAAATGGTGACTATTTTTCCTTTAGTTTTAGCTTTGGAAAGAATAGCAAAATTAGCACCTGAGGCAACAGTAACCAAACCAGGCAGGATCTGGTTACCATGACCTACCACCAACACATCTTCAGTTAAAGTTCTCAAAGCTTGATCTGACATTACAATCACCTGGGAACTTGTTAATGCAAATTATTGGATGTGATGGCTGCGACATCTGTCACCCCACTGATTGCCAGGGTTGATTCAGCTTATCTGGCTGGCTAGGCAGCTGCCCCCTTCCTTCCTCACGACTCCAAGTGTACCCTTCCCGACGCTGCGTGGTGTGTCACAAAGGACAACCATTCCCAATAGAGGAGGACCAGTCTTCCATCAAGGCTATTTATGTAGCTGCACTCCAGTGAGAACCTCCAAACAAGCTCTCAAAAATGCAAACTGGTTGGGTGTGGTGGCTCATGTCGGTAATCCCAGCACTTTGGGAGGCTGAGGCAGGCAGATCACTAAGTCAAGAGATGGAGACCATCCTGGTCAAGATGGTGAAACCCTGACTCTACTAAAAATACAAAAACTATCTGGGCGCGGTGGTGAGCACCTGTAATCCCAGCTACCAGGGAGGCTGAGGCAGGAGAATTACTTGAACCTGGGAGGGAAAGGTTGCAGTGAGCTGGGATCACACCACTGCATTCCAGCCTGGTGACAAAGCGAGACATCTCCCCCCTCCCCAAAAAAAGCAAATTATCAGTACCCAACCCAAACTTAGTAAGTTTGAAAATCTGGCAGGGAGCCAGCAATGCTTTAACCTATATGTAAATTTAATTCAGGCAAATATTTGAAAACTGCTGGTTCTAAAGGAAAAAAATTCCAATTAACTGTTTGTGCACCAGTGTTGACTCTAAGAATCTTGACCTTATCGCTTAAGGGTCAAAGTGGGAGGGTGCTTCAAACCCAGCTAGCTCAACAATGAGGAGGGGATTCTTTGTCAGGGTATAAAACCTCTAACTCATTCAACACTGAATACCCAGGCTTTTGGCGACACTAAACTTTATCTCCGATGGAAGGCAATCAACAGACTTATCCAGAGCTGCTTCTGTCCTAGTGCAAGTTGTATTAAACAGCGTATATGCTGCTTTGCAGTGCTCCAGCAGACTTCTATTACATACCATACTTTTGTCACAATCTTTAGGCTGACAAAAGAATCCAGTCAATAAAGCTAAAGTAAAAAATGAAGTACACTCTTGTCCCTGTATAATCTTAATACCTGCCGCAACACTCAATAGTTCACCATTTCCTTTTCCAGTCCCCATCACCTTAAAAAAAAGGTGTAACCTGTCTTAGGGAATTCTAATAATGGCTATTTCTAAAAGTTGCTCAGAATGAATGATACCACTTAAAATCACTGGAGGGGCTGGGTGCCGTGGCTCATGCCTATAATCCCAGCACTTTGGCAGAACAGGCAGATCACTTGAGGCCAGGAGTTTGAGACTAGCCTGGTCAACATGATGAAACCCCGTCTCTACCAAAAAATAAAGAATAAAAAAATTAGCCAGACGTGGTGGCATGTGCCTGTAGTCCAAGGTTGAGGCTGAGGCAGAAGTGAGCAGAGATCACACCACTGCACACCAGCCTGAGCAAGGAAAGTTTTTAAAAAAAAGTCTCGAGGTATTAATGTGCACACATGGTTGGAAATTCATAATCCTAGGTATACCATTATTTCAAATAATCTTATTTTTAAGATACTCAAGGCAATACCAAAAGCTATCCAATTGAAGTCTTATAAAGGACACGCTCAGACCCCAAATTTACCAGCAATGGCTCAAGTATGAAGTATTGTAAAACAAACTCAAGGTATTTCTAAAAGTTTGATTTGCTTTTGTAGGATAATGTAAGGTTAAGCGAAGGGCTGAAATATCTGTAGGAAAAATGTTCTTAACAGCAAATTTAAGTAGAGGTTTGTCTTTCTGAGGAGAAATTCATGGGAAAAAAAAGGTTTGTCATAATCTGAGATATGGCTGTTACCGATTTATCATTAACAGCTTATTTATGATTTCTGACTTTTAAATGCTCTCATATGCAAACAATAAAGTAAACAAAGCATTCTTTCCTTCGACTTGCTAAATCCAGCAAAGAACCTATGAAAAAGCCATCAATGACAGGAAACACTGAATTCCATTGTGCACATAATGCTTTCTGTAGCTACTGTTAGTTAAAATTGGAATTAAACAGAAGTGGGTAAAATTAGTAAAGGCTAAAATTAAATTGCAGAAGTAAACTGGCAAGGATTTTTTGTGCATGTCACATTAAAATCATCACCTGCCTTTAAGTGGGAGAGACCGAGAGATTTATCCAACTATTTGAAATATAATACATTTGGGTCTGAATATTTGAAAGACAGACCATGCCTATCCGTTCTTGTCAATTTTTCAAAATTAAAACTTTGGTTTTTTGGCCAGGCACAGTGGCTCAGGCTTACAGTTCCAGAACTTTGGGAGGCTGAGGTGAGCAGATCACTAGGGCAACATGACAAAGCCCCATCTATACAAAAAAGCAAAAATAGCCAGGCAAAAATGGCCTGAGCCTGTAGTCCCAGCTACTCGGGAGGCTGAGGTAGAAAATCACTAGAGCCTGAGACGCTGAGGCTGAGGCTGCAGTGAGTAGACTGTGCCACTGCACTCCAGTCTGGGTGACAGAGCAAGACCCTGTGTCAAGGAAGAAAAAACAAATTGTTTACAATATATAATCCAATATACCAAGAATCCCCATATAATTATTTTGAAAGGCTGGCACAACTAACTCTTGTTCATCCATATTATTTCCAATTGTACTGTTTAGGCACCAACATGTCTAAGCACAAGCTTTTGCTACTTGTTCACCTGTAGCATTTCTAATTCATAAGGTTTTTTAAAACTACAAATGGCCTCACTTTTAATTATGTAACAGGAACAAGAAATCCACCAGCACCAAAATTTTTAAAACTTAGATCTTTAGCGGCAGTCTTTAGAATACTCACTATAGATTTAAAAGTAATCAATTGTTAAAGCATGCACAAAGTTTAAGAATGAATAAAAACCACAACTGACAAATATGTTGGTTAACATTCCAAACATGTATAACCAATGAACATGGCCTAAGTTTTTTTTTATTGGTATTCACTTCAGTAACTTGAATCCACAGATATAAGCAGTATATAACCAGAAAGTTACAAGTAAACACAAATTATACATGCAAATTTCTGTTCACAAAGGTCACATGTGCAGGTACATGAATTAGAAGCGTGCATCTAGGATTATGGCCAAACTTTTTAAAATGCAGAACTGTAAAATTACATCTTGAAAATATGAAGAGATCGTCTACACACTTCAAAAAGTAAATGTTGCTTATACCAGAGATGTATGACAATTATGGGATTCAAGTGACAAGCAATAAGATCTCAAAAATTAATACTGGTCAAAGAGAACGGGAATATTTTTACATTTCACTGAAAATACATTGACTACTAGAATACAAAATCTAGCAGGAACTCAGGGAAAAAAATTACAAAATCTAAAGCCAATTACTTAATATTTCTTATTACCTAAACAACAGCATGACATCAACAGAAAACTGCACCTGCATCTGAATTGCCAATCTCACATTGATGAAGTTCTCCAAAAATGAAATGCACCAAAACAGGTTCAAACTCCAAATGAAAAGTCTGCAAGGCTCAGATTAAAACATGGAATGTTTCAGATGAAAGTAATAAAAATACTATTGGTTTTGTTCTTTATTGAATGGAACAAAATGTTGACATTTCTTTGAAACTTGGAAATACTAAATTTCATTTTTCCAAATGGTTCTACATTTTCTTACTGGTGCAAGTTGTCTTAAGTATTAGCTTACAAAGTCAATCTCTACAAAGTACTTCAGTCTGTTGCCATTCTGATAAAACAAAAACTATTCATTAACTTAACTGTATGCATTTTTTTTTTTTTTGCTATAACACTTAACACATGAACAGACATCTATTATTTCTCCACTAAAACAAAAGAGTACAATAATTTTCTTCTAACTATCAGTATTGTATTTAAAAAAGGTTAACATTAAAAACAAAGAACCATTATTTTCTTTGAAATCATTTAATCTTCTTGCACATCTTAAGTTTCCTTCTTCTGCCTGCGTTCTTCTGCCAATTTATTCAGAAATTTCTAAAAAGAAAAAGAATTACAGCAATTAAGTCACCTAAGAGAAACATGGCAAAATAGATTACTTCCAAAATAAAATATCCTATACATCCAAGTTTAGGACTTGAACTATAATTTTGTCAATATTTTCAACAATTAATCCTTATTAGTATATAAAAACTGTTTCAGGACATTACATTAAGGCATGGGAAAAAGTGGTAAAAGATGAAAAATGGGCATTTGAAATGTTGTAATTAACTTTAATTTTTAGAGATGACAAAACAAACACTCCAGTCACAATGAACTGACACTATCCCCAAGAACAACTACCGGTTTAAATGACATGCATTTTTATTCAATACTTTTTTTTTTTTTTTTGAGTCTCGTCTCATTCTTTGCCCAGGCTAGAGTACCATGGCGTGATCTCAGCTCACTGCAACCTCCACCTGCCAGGTTCAAGCAATTCCCTGTCTCAGCCTCCTGAGTAACTGTGATTACAGGCAACCACCACCATGCCCAGCTGATTTTTTTGTACTTTTGGTAAAGATGGGGTTTCACCATGTTGGCCACGCTGGTCTCAAACTCCTGACCTCAGGTGATCTGCCCACCTTGGCCTCCCAAAGTGCTGGGATTACAGGCATAAGCTACCACGCCCGGCCTCAATGCACTATTCATTAAATCAGCTGAACAAACGTTTTCTTGCAAGGCCATCAGTAAATATTTTAGACTCATTGAGCCCTTCAGTCTTTCTTGCAATGACTCAATCCAGCACTGAGTTACAAACTAAAATAAATACAGATGACACATAAATGATTATGGCTGCGGGTTCTAGTAAAACCTTACAAAAGCAGATAAATGAGCCACAAGTGTAGCTTGCTGAACCCTGCTTACCCCTGTGACTTCGAGAGTCTCTAGACATCGGAGCACCGTTAAAACACTAATGAAAGTACAAAAGACATTATTCAAAAATCTAATCTAAAATTTCCAAAGTTTCATTCCATCTCATTGGAATTTATCAACTTTATATAGTTAATGGAAAACAGTAAGAATTAAAAGCCATTATATCCTTTAAAGAAAATGAAAATCAAAACCCACAAACATCCAGTTAAGAAATTATCAGTTCTAGCCCAACGAGCATGATGAAATCCTGTCTCTACTAAAAATAGAATAATCAGATTACAGGTATGGTGGTGTGTGCCTGTAATCCCAGGTACTCAGGAGGCTGAGGCAGGAGAACTGCTTCAACCTGGGAGGCGGAGATTACAGTGAGCTGAGATCACACAACTGCACTCCAGCATGGGTGACTGAGCAAGACTCTGTCTCCAAAAAAAAAAAAAGAAACTATCAATTTACCATCAGCAAGTTACTGTATTGCTTAATAGTAAAGTTTCTTTAAAATATAAAGAAGTAATAAAAAAAGCTACAAGCACCTGGCAATCTTTTATATTTTTTCCATATTCTTCTTGGCAATACACATAGTTTTTGACCCCAAACAGCTTAAAAACCAAGCAGATAAAAATATTTATACTACATTGGTGCTACCACTGCAAATAACTACCATTCTTTCTTCATATACAGATAATAAGAGACATACTAATGGCAAAAAGCTGTTACATTAAAAAAAAGAAGTAATACACAGCCAAGAACCTGAATCATTTCCAAAATTAAAAGATTACATTTAACCATTTAGTCAACAGAGAACATGTCTAATGATTGAATAACTATAGTTAACTTATTATAAGAGGTGTGATAACCCAAGATATCTACAATTGAGTTGTTTAGTAACTACTTTTTTTTTTTTTAAGATGGAGTTTCGCTCGTTACCCAGGCTGGAGTGCAATGGCATGATCTCGGCTCACCGCAACCTCCGCCTCCTGGGTTCAGGCAATTCTCCTGCCTCAGCCTCCTGAGTAGCTGGGTTTACAGGCATGAGCTACCATGCCCAGCTAATTTTTTGTATTTTTAGTAGAGACAGGGTTTCACCATGTTGACCAGGATGGTCTCGATCTCTTGACCTCGTGATCCACCCGCTCGGCCTCCAAAAGTGCTGGGATTACAGGCGTGAGCCACCGCACCCGGCCAATTTTTTTTTTTTTTTTTGAGATGGACTCTCACTTTATTGCCCAGGCTGGAGTGCAGTGGCACGATCTGTGCTCACTGCAACCTCTGCCATGTGGGTTCAAGCGATTCTCCTGCTTCAGCCTCCCAAGTATCTGAGATTAGTGGCAGCTGCCACCACGCCTAGCTCATTTTTTGAAATTTTAGTAGAGATAGGCTTTCACCATCTTGGCCAGGCTGGTCTTAAACTCCTGACTTCATGATCCACCCGCCTCAGCCTCCCAGAAGTGCTGGGATTACAGGTATAAGTCACTGCACCGGACCAGGAATTATTCTTTAGTGATGTTGTGGTTTATATATTTACACTTTTGATCTTTATATACTTTTGGTCATAAAAATAACTGAAGCGTCACTATTAATAATGTCAATGTTAAAAATGATTTAATGTAAATAGACATGCCACTTTTAGTATTCAGACTCCGAGCAACTTCCAAATTAGAAAGTATAGCCCAACAACAATTTAAGAATATCTGAATAATTCTATCACATAATTTATCATATGGTTAAAAAACACTAAATTGTTACATAATAAGGGTAAACTGTGACAGAAGCTCAATAGATATTTTGATAATCCATCAATAAGGAAACAAGGACAGGCACAGTGGCTCACATATATAGTACCAGCACTTTGGGAGGTCGACGCAGGTGGATCTCGAGGTCAAGAGATCGAGACCATCCTGGCCAACATGGTGAAATCCCATTAAAACTACAAAAATTAGCCAGGCATGGTGACGCATGCCTGTAGTCCAAGCTACTCTGGAGGCTGAACCAGGAGAATCACTTGAATCCAGGAGGCACAGGTTGCAGTGAGCTGCGATCGTGCCATTGCACTTCAGCTTGGGGTCAGAGTGAGATTCTGGAGGAAAGGAAAGCGGAGAGTAGAGGGAAGAGAGGAGAGGAAAGGAAGGGAAAGGGAAAGGCAAAGAAGCCAGGCATGGTAGCTCATGCCTATATTCCCAGCACTTTGGTAGCCAAGACGGCAAATCACCTGAGGTCAGTTCAAGACCAGCCTGACCAACATGGAGAAACCCCGTCGCTAATAAAAATACAAAATTAGCTGGGTATGGTGGCACATGCCTGTAATCCCAGCTACACGGGAGGCTGAGGCAGGAGAACTGCTTGAATCTGGGAGGTTGAGGTTGCAGTGAGCCGAGATTGTGCCATCACACTCCAGCCTGGTCAACAAGAACAAAACTCTGTCTCAAAAAAAAGGAAGGGAGAGGAGGGGAGGCTGAAGCGGGCGGATTACCTGATGTCAGGAGTTCAAGACTAGTCTGGCCAACATGGTGAAACCCCAACTCTACTAAAAATACAAAAATTAGCTGGGTGTGCTGGTGCATGCCTATAATTTCAGCTACTCAGGAGGCTGAGGCAGGAGAATCTTTTGAACCTGGGAGGCAGAGTCTGCAATGATCAGAGATTGATCCATTATACTCCAACCGGGGTGACAACAGTAAAACTCCATCTCAAAAATATATAAATAAATAAGAGATAAATAGATAAAATGAAAGAAAGAAAAGTTATCTTTAGGATACAGCACTGCACTGAGTCTAGAGAGAACACTATACACATTTTACTTATATATCCCATTTATTTCCATAAGTTGTTTTCACCAAAGATTCTCCTCTTTTACATTCAGGCTTACCTTTAATTTCTGATAATGAGGAAGGCTGCTGCAGTGAGTATTCTTTGCAACTTCTTCATTTGTATAAAAGAGTGAACACAGCTTACAGTAAAACCCTGTTTTAGGTATCACATAGTCTATACCTAGAAACACAAACATACATTCTTACAAATTAAACTGAAGATTTTATTTAGTATTCACAATTTTTTACCTATCAACATAATTTAAGTGAGACATGTTTGTGAAAAGCCCAATACACCCTAAGATAAAAATCAGAAACAAAACCAGAACCATATTTTGCTATTACCTAAATTGATGTTTGAGGTCCCACCTAACTGTATTCTTAAAAAGAAATATAATACAGAAAAACAAAAGAAAAAGCATGTGCAATTTGCAGGACATTTTATGAGGACAAAAGGGAACATATTGTGGAATGACAACATAAAACAATACCATATCAGAGAGATGCATAAGAGGAAAAGTTAATGTATCAATTAAGATTTACAAATTGTTTCCCATAGAAACAAAGCAAATCTAAAATGCTATCACAGCTTATGTAAGACCAAATTTAAAATCTTATTTTAAAACCTAAGAGTTTGTTTTGGGGAGAGTGAGGAAGGCGAAGAACAAAAGACTTCAATCTCACCAACAGGAACGTTGGGCTGATACGGTCCAATTCTATACTCATCTGGGATTGTATAGTCCTCCTTGTTCTCATCACTTTGACCATCTGCATTTTCACTTGTATCTTTGTTGGGATCTTCAGCGTTCTCAGCAGATTCAGCACCTGGTTCTGTATTTTCCTCATTTTTAATTCCATTTTCCAACGCTGCTTCATTTTCTTGATCAAGTTCCTCGATCTTGTCCACCTTAATTTCAACCAAACCATCATCATTTCTGTCACCAGATTTAAATGTCATGCCCGATTTACGAAGTTTCTGAAGTTCCGAATCGTCCTCATCACCAACCTCATCTAGAGTGACAAAACCTTCCATAATCCCTGGGAAACGACGCTGTTAAGAAAGACAAATTTACTCTGCAACAATTATCCTGCAGCATCCCTTCTGTTTCCTTTACTTGAAGGGAACAGGATAGCGTCTTTGTCTTTATTCATTCGGTCAAAATAGTGACTTCTTCCTTTCTCTCAAAAATTTGCTGTTAATTTGAAACGTAATTTAGCTTATTTAAAGCTAAAAAATGGAAGGTCTGTCTCACACAAAGAGCAGAAATTAAATAAGGATATTCATATTTTACCTTTTCTGACACTATAATGCTGCTAGGGAAATGTGTAAAAAATTTGATTTGGTAGAAGTTGAGCAATGTCCTTTGCAAGACAGTGTATTAAAATATACCTACTCTTTAGAGCAAACACTGTTTAAAATAGTGTAATGGTTAAAAAAATCAAGCTCTGGGCCGGGAACGGTGGCTCATACCTGTAATTCTAGCACTTTGGGAGGCTGAGGCCGGCAGATCAGATCACCTGAGCTCAAGAGTTCAAGACCAGCCAGGCCAACAGGGAGAAACCCCATCTCTACTAAAAATACAAAACCTAGCTGGGTGGGCACCTGTAATCCCAGGTACCTGGGAGGCAGAGGTTGCAGTGAACCGAGATGAAGCTGCTGCACTCCAGCTTGGGGGACAGAGCAAAACTCCTTCTCCGGAAAAAAAAAAAAAAAAAAACACAAAAACCCACAACTCTGAAGAATGACTGCTTAGGTCTAAATTTTGGCTCTGTGTCTTAGAAGCAGTACGGGATTATTTAACTTCTCCATACTTCAATTTCCTCATTTATAGAACGGAGATAACAGCATGAACTGAATATGGTTATTCTGAGGATTAAATTAATAAATGTGTATATATAAAGAATTTACAAAAATGTATGGCATTGAATATCATAAATGCCAGTAATTATTAGCTTTTACAAATATAAACATAACAATTGGCTCTAGTTAGAAAAATAAATGAAGTTACTTGACCAAGTCATCAAACAAAAACCCAGAGGTAAATACTGGTTTTGAGTTGAATGTTGCATGAAAGGAACCAATGGAACATGGAATAGGATGGCAAAAAAATCTCGTTTTACTCTACTTTTTTTTTTCTTGAGACAGAGTCTCGCTCTGTCACCCAGGCTGGAGTGCAGTGGTGTGATCTCCGCTAACTGTAACTTCTGCTTCCTGGTTTCAAGCAATTCTCCTGCCTCAGTGTTCCAAGTAGCTGCTACAGGCGTGTGCCACCATACCCTACTAGTTTTCTATTTTTAGCAGAGAGGATGTTTCACCATGGTGGTCTTAAATTTGTGGCCTCAAGGGATCTGCCAGGCCTCCCAAAGTGCTGGGATTACAGGCACTGAGTCACCTTGCCTGGCTCACTCCAACATTTTAATTAAAGAGCCATTTAACATAAGGAGTTAAGGCATTTTAATGCCCCACTCCTTAAGCTAGGCAGTCAGCACAATGAGGGTCCTTTTGTTTTACTGTTCCTTATATCATGTGTGTATTTTTATATTTATATTCACTTTATATGTGGCTTCTAAATGACTTGTATGTTCAAATACAATTGTTTTAAAAAGTACTAAATTATCTGACCAGGGCTACATTTCTCAAATAGAAAAAATTATTTAATCATTTTTGAATGGAGGCAAAAGTTGTAACTCCAAGTTAACTTAGTGCAATCTCATGTCCTATTTATTTTTTTTAAAGCTACACTCTAAGGCTGCCTCCCTATATACTACCACTACAATACAGAAGCATATGTACTTTGAGTCTTTCTCCCTCATTTTTACTAAAAATTTCCTCTTTGAGCTGGTATTTTTTGCCAACTATAATACAATGCCTTATTTACTTATTGCAGAGTTTAGATTAAAATGCTTACATTCTGGTTCACATTTGATTTATTTTGATTTAAATCATGTAATTCCCCTTATCTCACCCTGCTTAGGTAAATAACTTGAAACACTTATCAGACCTAATGTTCTATTAAAACAAATCAGTATTAAATCTTTACCTTTTTAAGCTTTTTCTTTGCTGCTGCTGAAGCACTTGCATCTTTTTTCACAGCTTTTTCTGAAGATTCCTTTTTTCCATCAGAAGTCACATCACCTAAATTAGCAAGATCGGCCTCGTCTCCCACTGAACTGCCACTTTCTAGCAGTGCTGCTGCTTCTTCTTCATCGACAAGTAGTTCATCTTCAGATTCAAGAAGCATATTAGGTTCCTGCTCTGTCTGGTCATCCTTTGTGTCTTTCTCACCATCGTCACCGGACTTCTCTTCTTGTTCTTTACCTTCGGTTGAACTTTCAGTCTTCTGGGAACCATCAGTCTTAGATTTCTTATCACTTGGAGATTCTTTGCCGTCTGGAGAATAAGATCTTTTCCTGAAATCAAGAACACACACCACAATTTATTTGTCGTTTGAAAAAGTAAAGTTGAATATACTCACACATCTGGAAAAAAATAAATAAATAAAAAGAAATTACCGGGATTTATCTTTTTTCAGTAAATCAATGCCTCTGTTGGGAATCTAAAAGACAAAAGTTTTGCAGAAGTTAAATAAATGTATTAAAATATATTCATTTTGAGAATAAATAATTATCCAGTGAATTAATAATTTACAAACCATATAATCAGTTTATTCATTCCCACAAACATATCTGAGAACCTAAGCTGCCTATAGGTCAGACATTCATCATTATGACCACAGTCAGAGAAGTGGAAAATAAAACATTGTGGTAGCAGAACCCTATGAAACCCTTAAAAAGGTAAGAGCAATGAAGGTGTCTCCTTTAGGGAAGACTCGTTTAAAAACTTCTGCTATTAAAGACCAGAAAGAAAAGGTTGTTCTTTTTCAATAATTTATTTCAATAGGTTTATCTCTTTCGATAAACCTACATTTCAATAATTCTGTATTTTTAGCACACAAAAGTATTTATAAGAATGTTGTAGCTTTAAAAACATAAAAACAGACTTTTAATGATAACAAATGAAGTATTACATACCCTCAGTACCAGTTTTTTATATTTCTCAGACAGGTCAACCTTCACACATCTCCCCTGAAACCAAAGAGCTTTTTTCAAACAATGGTCAACCATTGCCATTGCATCTTCTCTTGTCTCCATCTCAATAAAAGCCTTTAAAACAAAAGGAAAAAAGAAAAGAAACCACAAAGCACATTATATTTTACAAAATTGTATAAAACCTTATTTATTCTACCTACTGGTTAAAAATTCTTGGGTTTTTTTTTTTTTTGAGACAGGGTCTTGTGTCACCCAAGCTGGAATGCAGTGGTACAATCTTGGCTCACTGCAGCCTAGATGTCCTGGGCCTAAGCAATCCTCCCACCTCAGCCCCCCGGTAGCTAGGACTACAGCCATGCACCACCATGCCTGGCTAATTTTTTATAGAGATGGAGTTTCACCATGTTGCCCTGACTGGTCTCAAGTTCCTAGATTCAGGCGATCCTCCTGCCTCGGCCTCCCCAAGTGCTGAGACTGTAGTGAGCCACGATGGTGCCACTGAACTCCAGCCTGGGCAACAGAGCAAGACTCCGTCCGTATCAAAACAAAACAAAACAATAAAACCCTAACCTGTCAAGATTTACAAAATCCCCAAGAATCACCATAGTGCCAAATACCAAATCATCTATATAGACTCTTTCTGCAAGAAAGTAATAAGCTAGGGCCGGGTGCGGTGGCTCACACCTATAATCCCAGCGCTTTGGGAGACGAGGTGGGTGGATCACAAGGTCAAGAGATCGAGACCATCCTGGTCAACAAGGTGAAACCCCGTCTCTACTAAAAACACAAAAATTAGCTGGGCATGGTGCTGCGCGCCTGTAGTCCCAGCTACTCGGGAGGCTGAGGCAGGAGAATTGCTTGAACCCAGTAGGTGGAGGTTGCAGTGAGCCGAGATCGTGCCATTGCACTCCAGCCTGGGTAACAAGAGCGAAACTTCGTCTCAAGAAAAAAAAAAAGAAAGTAATAAGCTTAGAAAATATTAAAATAAGGCCAGGCATGGTGGCGCACGCCTGTAATCCAAGCACTTTGGAGGCCAAGGTGGGCGGATCACCCGAGGTCACCAGTTCAAGATCAGCCTGCCCAACGTGGTGAAACCCTGTCTTTAAAGAAAAAAAAAAAAAAAATTAAGTTACTGTAATAAAGATAAAGTCTGGAAGGACACAAACTTGAATTGTTGAATTACGAAAGTGTTTAAGACAAAAAAAGATAAATACAAAAGATGTTCTCCTCCCCCACCTTTTTTTTTTGAGATAGAGTCTCGCTCTGTCGCCCAGGCTGGAGTGCAGTGGCACAATCTTGGGTCACTACAACCTCCATCTCCTGGGGTTAAGCAATTCTCCTGCCTTAGCCTCCAGAGTAGTTGGGATTACAAGCACATGCCACCATGCTGGCTAATTTTTTGTACTTTTACAATACACAAGGTTTCACCATGTTGGCCAAGCTGATCTTGAACTCCTGACCTTAGGCGATTTGTCTGCCTCGGCCTCCCAAAGAGCTGGGTTTACAGGCATGAGCCACCTCGCCCAGCCCCATACTGAAAAATCTTAAATCGTTTTGACAAATTGTCTTCTCTACATCTTCCTTATATATATTACCTGACTTTTCATCCTCATCAATATGTAATTCTTTATTTTCCCATAGGGCTCAGCAAGCTTGAGGACAGCACTGTCAGAATAGCCAGAATGAGGCAAATTGCTGAGATGTATCACACGTCCAAGCTCTTGCTTTTGATCAAACTTCTGATCTGGCTTTCCTTCAGGTTTCTTTAATAACAACAACAAAAGGACAGATGTACAATAATAATTAGTCAACAGTTAAGAATATCCTAATTTTTACCAACTATTTTATTTTTATAGGGACAAGGTCTTGCTACATTGCCCAGGCTAGTCCTAAACTCCTGAGCCTCAGGCAATGCTTCTCACCTTGGCCTCCCAAAGTGCTAGGATTACAGGTGTAAGCCACCACACCCGGCCTCAACAGTAATGTTAAACAACCAAAATTAATAAATATTGAAATTATTTATTAAACTGATACACAGCTTGAAAAAATAAACATTACCTTTATTCTTTTATACTTCTGGGATAAATGAACTCTCACTGGCTTGCCAAATACTAACGCTGGTGTGGTTGTATAATAATCCACCGCGGCCTGAGCATCCTCTGTGGTTGCCATTTCAATAAATGCCTGAAATTGTACAAAAAAATTATTTCTCTTTATATTTTTTCCAATCAGCCTTTTCACACTGAACTAAAATTTTTTTCTATAAAAAAACACTGCCCTAAATCTTTCCAGATATATTTAATCATTACATAGGAAATACTTTAAAGAATGAAAAAATAAAACAATACAACGTTGGCCAGGCACAGTGGATGAAGCCTGTAATCCCACCACTTTGGAAACCAAGGCAGGTGGATCATCTGACGTCAGGAGACTAGCATGGCCAACGTCGTGAAATCCAGCTCTACTAAAAATACAATAATTAGCCAGCATGAAGGTGGGTGTCTGTACTCCCAACTATTCGGAGGGCTGAGGCAGGAGAATCGCTTGAGCTGGCGAGGCTGAGTCCACTGAGCCAAGATCATGCCACTGCACTCCAGCCTGAGAGACAGAGCTAGACCCTATCTCCCAGAACAAAGAAACAAAATAAAACCCCAAAAAAACAATGTTGCCAATTTACTATTTTATTTTAAAGGCTACCTCACATTAGTCATTCTACTGCATTACTTTATCACTTACTATGCCTACTGGACTAAAAATAATGGCTTAACACTATCATTTTGGTATAGATCTGATATGACTTTCCATAGAATTTTCCTTTTACAGCTTACAGTAGTATAATAACAATTACTGTCTTAAGGATCACAATCTTTATAAAGTTATAATAATCCATTCGTATTCTAATTATTATTATTGACATTTATCAACTACTGGCCTTTTCCTCTACTACATTCCACATTTGATAAATTTAAGATTACCTTGAGTTTTATTTTTCTAATACAAAATCATTTAATACTTTTTTGTTTTTTGAGACAGAGTATTGCACTGTCACCCAGGCTGTAGTGCAATGGTGCGATCTCTGCTCACCGCAATCTCCGCGTCCTGGGTCCAAGCAATTCTCCTGCCTCAGCCTCCTGAGTAGCTGGGACTACAGGTGTGCACCACCATACCAAGCTAATTTTTTTATTTTTAAAAATAGAGATGGGGTTTCACCATGTTGGCCAGTATCGTCTTGATCTCCTGACCCCGTCATCTGCCGGCTTCCGCCTCCACCTCCCAAAGTGCTGGGATTACAGGGGTGAGCCACCTCTCTCGGCCAAAATCATTGAATTCTTATAGAAAATATATTAGTGGTATGAATAAATGAATAATACCATTATTTCTACTCATACCTCATTAATTTTATTTAGAATCAGATGATTTGAAATGACTCCAAATGGTTCCACCAGTTGTAACAGCTGATATCTCAAGTTTTTCCCTCGTTGAAAATCCATGATGTGAACAACTCTGCTAGTTTCCTGTCCGTTAGAGGAAAAAAACCAGCAATTAACGTCTCTTTAAAGCAATATAAAACCAGTTATACATTAGAACTTTTTATAATCTACAATTAACCAGAACAGAGTAAGTAAAATAACAACTGGCAACATTCTAGAGAATTTTAAAACTACACATTAAACATCACTGAAGAAAGTTCTCACCATAACCAAATTGTTAAACTACTCCAAAAGTGTCAAAACATAGTCTCTGCAGTGATTTTTAAATTAAATATTGTACACATAACTGGACAGCAAAGCTTGTAAGATGCTGATTCAAGTTGAGCTCACTGGATATGGGCAGATACAATTTAATTAAAGTTTTAAATATTATCAAAGCCATATATAATAACCTGATGGTTTTCAAACTATAGCAATCTTCCTATAAGGACCATAAAACAGATTCAACTAGTAAGGATTTAAGGCAAATGATATTCCTCCAAATTGTAAATACATCAAAAGCAAAAGCTTTATTACTGACCACTCTGCCTTTTTGCATGTGTCTAGGTCCCTGCAGGTTTCCGTTTCCAGCACCTTTATGGGAGGAGAAAGTTTTCAGTCTTGTAGTAATCAATACATTTGCTTAAAAAAAAAATTTTACTAAAAAACACACATCTTCCAAACACAAACGGAAAGCTTTTACATATACATGATTACCATCACTTTTTATGCAATGTTACTTCTGAGTAACATTTAAATGAGCCTTCTTTCACCTATGATCAATGCCTTTAATTTTCAGTAAGGGGCTGGGCATAGTGGTTTACACACCTCTAATCCCAGCACTTTGGGAGGCTGAGGCCAATGAATCATTTGAGGCCAGGAGTTTAAGAACAGCCTGGGCAACACAGAGAAATCCCTGTCTCAACCAAAAATACAAAAATTAGCCGGGTGTGGTGGCACGCATCTATAATCCCAGTTACTTGGGAGAGGCTGAAGTATGAGAATCGCTTGAACCCCAGAGGCAGAGATTGCAGTGAGCCAAGATCACACCACTACACGCCAGCCTAGATGACAGTGACACTCCGATATGTCTCTAATAAATAAACATGTAAAAAGTTTTGGCCAGGCAGTGAGTGGCTCACCCCTGTAATCCCAGCACTTTGGGAGGCTGAGGCCGGCAGATGGCCTGAGGCCAGGAGTTAGAAACCAGCCTGGCCAACATGGTGAAACCCCATCTCTTCTAAAAATACAAAAATTAGCTGGTCGTCGTGGTGGGTGCCTGTAATCCCAGCTACTTGGGAGGCTGAGGCAAGAGAATCACTTGCACTCGGGAGGCAGAGAGGTTGCAGTGTGCCGAGATGGTGCCCTCGCACTCCAGCCTGGGCAACAAGAGCACAACTCCATCTCAAAAAAATAAAAAAATTAAATAAAAATTTTCAGTAAGGGCTACATAGGGAAAAGTAACATGAATTTTATATAATTACCCAGATTTCCTCTTGGCCCAACTGCTGGTCCCCCAAGATGAAACGAGGGAGGTGGAGGTCCCAGAATTCCTGGTGCTGGATTTGTAGACTGCTGCAACATGAATGGATCACCCCTAGTAAAGTAAAGACATAAAATATAAATCATGATAAAGCAGTCCACTGGAAATAATTAAAATTTAATGCTAAAGCACCCCATGTATGACCACTTTGATCTTTCAGGTTATATGAGAAGTAACTAGGGAAAAGTCTATATTAACAATAAAAATACAAATTACTACATATATATTCTAAAAATTGTAAACCAAAGTGAATTTTATTAAACTCTCATTTTCAGTAAAGAAATTCTGAGAATATTTTGTTCATGAAATGTTGAAAGTTAAACTTGAATTCCTTACATTGATCTCCTTTACAAATGGTAGCTTAAAAAATTTAACTTACATTGTATGTCCTGTATCATTGTCAGGATTCCATTCTGGGTAGCTTTAAAAAGACCAGAAAATTAACTTTAAAATAAAACTGTCCTTTTCACAAAGCAGCCTTGTTTGGCCTCTAAAATAGAGATCATTTATTAGTAATGTTATCTGAGAGTCTAAGTGTTAGAAACATAGTTTTAAAGCATTTCATATAGATATTTCAAAAGAAAAATTTCCAAACTTCAAAATAATCCACATGAATGAGAATAAACTTGTTTCGTATTGCTTGCAAATGTACATAATGTTGAAATAAAGTTTTTCCTGTATTTGTTAAAGTGTACGAAGTGTTGCACAGAGAATTAGAAATGTGGGTTACATAGAAACAAGAAGAGAGCACAGATTTCCCTTCTCCAATATTAATACCAAGAGCATAGCTGAGTTGTGACATTAGAAAGAAAGAACAGCCCCAACAGAGCTAAGCATATATGAAAATTACAACTCCAGTCAACAATGGGCACTGCGTGCTCCTTAAGCAGGGAGTTTCCTTAGGAATTCCATTTCATGGTAGCAGCCTGAACTCAGAACCAAAGATCTCAAAAGCAAAAGAATACAACACCAAGGATTTTGTTGGACAACTATTAAGAATCTTTTAATAACCTACCCTTTTTTCTGTATCTTTTACATTTTTAGAGCACTTACTATTAAAAATGCTACTGTGAATCCATTATACTATCTTTCAACTATGTCTAGTAAAAATTCTGTCGATTTGTATAATGACCAATGTGTATGTATCCTAGAAATGTTAAATAACAAAATATCATTATTACTGCATCTAATATTCAATATGAAATTTCCAGATCTAACATTTTACTTGTAAATAGTATTGCCCATACAGTACCACTATGTGATAATAACACTGTGGATATTACAAGTAAATGATGAACTCCCAAAAACCAATAATGGCTGATTCTGATTCACGATAAGGATGTTTTAAAGGTATTTCAAACTCCTACATTTCAAGAAGAAGCTGGCATCGACGACTGTGACTTGCTCCATTGATATGTTGACTCCACTCCTGCAGCAAAGTAAATTAGTAGAATTAACAAAAAATAAAGCTAAAATATTTTCATCTGAACCATTCAAACTCTAGGACATTAATGGCTATGCAGTATCATAGGCTGTACAAACACCTGCCATTCACTATATTGCATTGATTTAATTTAAAACCATTTCTCTGAATCCTTGAAGCTTCATCCTGCCCTCAAATACGCTATGCACATTCTTGGAAAAGCTGGATCACTTGCCAACATACTTAAGAGATTTGACAGGGAAAAGACAGAGTTAATAAAGATTAAGAGTGGTAACTAACCTTGAGATCAGCAAGGCTTATTAATTTTTACTATGGACCAAACTAAGTATTCATTGTATGGAAACAGAATTGCTATTTTAGAGCACTCTGAATGAGAAAACATCCATGTTTATATCTACCTTTCTAGAAGATACATGCTATAAATGTGAACAATTAGTTAAAAACAGAATCTTTTAGACAAGGCGTGGTAGTTCATGCCTGTAATCCCAGCACTTTGGGAGGCTGAGGTGGGTGAATCTTTTGAGACCAGGAGTTTGAAACCAAAACCAGCCTAGTCAACGTAGTGAAACCCCATCACTACAAAAAATACAAAACTTAGCTAGGCATGGTGGTGCACGCCTGTAGTCCCAGCTACTTGGAAAGGAGGAGCAGGATAATCTCGAACACGGGAGGCAGATGTTGCAGTGAGCTGAGACTGTACCACCACACTCCAGCCTAGGTGACAAAGACTCCGCCTCAAAAAAACAAAACAAAACAAAACTGTAATCACATCCAATTTTTGAGGATGTTCCAGGTTTACTACCTACTAAAATATACAGCGAATGAAAAATACACAATTAGCATTACCATAAAAAGCTAACATGATTCAACAGGAATGGCTTTTCTAGAAAATGAATCCTATTTATCAAAATATTAAAATCCCTTTATATTTCCCCAAAATAAAGAAATGCCTCTTTCCAAATTTAGGGAGGGAAACATAACATTCTATCACTATTCGGTCTTTCAGGGTTTATTTTAAATTGAAAAACTAACTCTTATTCAAAGAAATTTCCTTTAGAAAAAAAATACAGATATAAATGAGTTAAATTTTCAGGCAATGTAAGAAAGAAGTTAGAGGCCGGGAGGGGTGGCTCAAGCCTGTAATCCCAGCACTTTGGGAGGCCGAGGCGGGTGGATCATGAGGTCAGGATATCAAGACCATCCTGGTCAACATGGTGAAACCCCGTCTCTACTAAAGATACAAAAAATTAGCTGGGCATGGTGGCGCGTGCCTGTAATCCCAGCTGCTCAGGAAGCTGAGGCAGGAGTTGCGGTGAGCCGAGATCGCACCATTGCACTCCAGCCTAGGTAACGAGCGAAACTCCGTCTCAAAAAAAAAAAAAAAGGAAGAAAGAAGTTAGAAGAAGTGGGCTCTGCTGTTAGACTGCCTAGGTTCCATTCCCAAATTACAGAGATGTGACTCTTTGGCTTGTGTTATTTAAATTCACTGGGACAAGGTTTATTGTGAAATGCAAATGAGTTAATAAAGGTAAACTGTTTATCAGACCCTTGCCAGGCACAGGGAACATACTTTAAAAAAAAAAAAAAAAAAGGGCAAACTTAACTGCACTGAATATAAAGCAGTCTTGTTTTCCTGCTTTATAACTATTATTGATGTTTCACAAATTCCCACAAATTGAGGTAATTTCTGTAACACCCACACTACCCAATACAATTATATTTAGAATATAAAACATGGTCAGGCAATGTGTTTTTAAAGGGGGGGCATCTCACTGAGAGCTAAACTAAATTAAGATACCAAATTACAAGATACATGCTTTCAAAAAGCTGCAGATTGGTATTTTATAACTGGGATCTTACTTTAAAAAATGCACTGGTTTACATTTACATTACAAAAGTTTACATATATTCCTAAGCTCTAGTAAAATTACCTAAAATCCTGTGAAAGGCCAGGTGCAGTGGTTCAAACACACAGTCCCAGCACTTTGCGAGGCAGAGGTGGGAGGATCACTTGAGGTCAGGAGTTTAAAACCAGCCTGGCCAACATGTTGAAATCGTCTCTATTAAAAATACAAAAATTGGCTGGGCATAGATAGTGGCTCACATCAGTAATCACAGCATTTTGGGAAGCCGAGGCAGTCGGATAACAAGGTCAGGAATTCAAGACAAGCCTGGCCAACATAGTAAAACCCCATTTCCACTAAAAACAGAAAAAATTAGCCAGGCATGGTGGCGGGCACCTGTAATCCCAGCTACTCAGGAGGCTGAGACAGGAGAATTGCTTGAACCTGGGAGACGGACGTTGTAGTGAACCGAAATCATGTCATTGCACTCCAGCCCAGGCAACAGTGCAAAACTCTGTCCAAAAAAATAAATAAATAAAATAAAAAAATTAGCCAGGTATGCTGGCGGCTACTGGTAATCCCAGCTACTTGTGAGACTGAGGCAGGATAATCACTTGAACCTGGGGGTGGAAACTCCAAGATTTCCACCAAGAGCCAAGACCGTGCCATTGCACTACAGTCTGGCGAAATAAAAATCCTGTGAAAGAACGGAGATGGAACTCATCCAAATAGAATACCACCTTCCCCACCCACAAAAAAAAAAGAATAATAGTACCTTCCTTAAAATGTTGGAAGCTATAAACTGCTATTTCCATGTCTCTCAAGCTAGATTGTTTTTTAAAATAATGGCTAATAGCTAAGGAACTCAACTCTCTCCAGCTGGCTCTACAATCAGCTATTTGGGATATCTGAAGTTCCAACTGGAAAGTAACAGACCACTGACTTGTTGGAGACCATTTTTTAAATGGCTGTAAAGGTCAGGCACAGTGGCTCATGCACATAATCCTAGCACTCTGGAAGGCCAAGGCAGGTGCATCACTTGAGCCCAGCAGTTTGAGAGCAGGATGGGCAATAGTGAAACCTGATCTCTATTAAAAAAAAAAAAAAAGCTGGGCATGGTGGAACAAGCCTAGCTTGAGCCTGGGTGGTGGAGGTTGCAGTGAGCAGAGATCATATAACTGCACTCTAGCATGGGTGACAATGCGAGATCCTTTCTCAATAAAATAAAATAAAAAATACATAGTAAAAGAAAATAAAAATGGCTGTAAGCCAGAGGAGCCACAGGTAAAGTTCACAAAATTTAGAAGCCTTGGCTGGGCGTGGCACTCAGGCTTGTAAACCCAGCACTTTGGGATGCCAAGGCAGGAGAATCACCTGAGGTCAGAAGTTGGAGACCAGCCTGGCCAAGATAGTGAAATCCTGTCTCTACTGAAAATACAAAAAAATTAGCTGGGCGTGGTGATGCACGCCTGTAATCCCAGATACTTGGAAGGCTGAGGCAAGAGAATTGATTGAACCCGAAAGGCAGAGGCTGCAGTGAACCAAGATCATGCCATCGCACTCCAGCCTGGGCGACAGAGTGAGACTCCTTCTCAAAAAAATGATTGATTAAACAAATACCTATTAACTTGGAATTCTCTGAACTAAAAATATTCAGATTTTACTGAAAATATCCCTAAGTTCTGGGAGAGGAATAAATGTTATTCTACTAGGTATGCTTCTAATTCATAGAAGCTGGAAAGGGTACATAGCTGAACAGAAATTATATCCAATCCTCCATGTTCTTTAAATGTTCAAACTTACAGGAAAAGCGTGTCTGGTCTTTCGAAGTGATAGAAGGTCAAGATCAGAAAATCAGTCACGTACCTCCCAAACTCACCCAGGACTAATCTGTACTACTGATCTATTAGTTTGGTTTACAGTGAGAACTAAGTGAAAGGGCTTTATAAAAAAAATCTATATCCCTGGACTCTACACTGAGATCACTCCTGCAAAAACAGAATAAAGAATTCATGCACTTTTAAAATTCAGACATTTCTGTAGGAAAACTACATTCACCTTGATGTATTTGAGATACCTTATAGAAAGAAAAAAGAATTTGGGAAGCACTTGCAGAATGGCAGAAAAAAGTATAACTTAACGACTTTTAATACTAAAAGAAAAAATATTAATATAAACTCAAGTGACAAGACAGCCAAAGGACTGTAGTGGGTCATTTTCTTTAAGTGAAAAGAGGCTGAGAAAGTTTGAGATTGCATAGAAAAGCAATTTGATGTTCTAAAATGACCTAGAAAGAAATAAAAGCAACACCATCACTTAAAGTCAACTAAAAATGACACTCCATGACAAATTAAATCATTTTCTACTTAAGTTTCTTATTTCACAATAAGAACTTTTGATCATGTAGACTATTTAACAATACCACTAAGTAAAAAGAACAGATTTTCCAAGTTATGCAGCAATACCAGAGAGCAGGATTAAATGTTTAAAAAATGTTCATCATCTACTACCATCACAGAAATTTTCTCTAAGGTCATATCCGTAGCAGTTATAAAATGAGAACGGTCCACTGCTAAAGTGAATATTTAAATGTTTTTTCAATAGAATACATATACATAGAAAACATAGTAAAGCAACTAGAAAACTAGAAATTCAGATAATCCATGTGTTTAAACTTCTTAAAGCTGGTTCAATATACACATTTAAACCAGAGAATTAAACAAAAGGCCTCTAAAATTGTTCTCAAATGTACTCAGTTTTTGACAGAATACCAAAACTGGCGAGGACCTAAGTAAGCATTTTTACAGGCTAAAAGTACCTCTTGCACTAGGGTAGGGTATCTTACTCTTGAATCCAAAGTTTCATCAAATATATAAAAACTGCTCTTTTGTTAACTTAGATCCATAAGTTATTAGCCTTCTTCATGAACTAGAAGGTAGCAAAATTTGGAGAGAAAAAAGCATAATCATATATAAAAACAGAAACTTTCCTCTGATATAAGCCCTCTCATGGTTCCACTGTGTTCCTTTATGATGTCCCAAAAGCTTAATGACTCCAAGTAGCAAAGATTTTAAGTCCCTTAATATCACTCTCATTTGAGACACTGCAACTATCTATTTGCCTCAGAATTTAGAGATCCTTTCTGAGAACATTAGTCATATTGCCATTTCTGCTATTATGTCCTTATAAACAGGCAAGAAATAATATAGAAAAATTGGAGTCACCAATGTTTAATGGACCTTTTCATTCTATAAATTCACCTGGGACCTAAAATTTAAAGTTTAGTGCTAATCAAAAATTAAAATGAATTCCATGATATACTTAGTATAGCCAACAAATTTAGGATAAGTTAACACGCAAAATATATATCAATTAAAATTTGCTGGCTTTATGAGTTTGGGGTTATAGTTCTTAATCAAAATACATCTTCTTAAATGTTTAAATGAACCTAAATTTAGCATTTATGTTAATTTACTTTGGTACAGACTAAATATTAAAAGCCAAAAATACTGAGATCCAAACATAAGGAAAGGGAGTGATTGGTAATACTCCTTAACAGAATATTAAAAACAGTATCATTAATGGTATGATTTAGTCTACTAAAAAAAAATCAATACTCACTAAAAAATGCTTATCCAAGGATTAGCTATGAAAAGAAAATGACCCTTCCAGATGTTACTGTAAAGAAAAACCCTGTAATAGTAACCATCAAATCAATTTTATGGCAGCAACTTGTTCCAGTTAAGTAGAGCACATCAGGAAAAATGGATGGTCACAGATTATAGATCAAGCTAGTGGGGTGCTATAATGATGACTTTAAGTCAACTGCACCATATATTGGGGGAAAAAAGTCAGAACGAGTAACACTGAAAAAGTTGAAAGAGAAAGGACAACATATTTAAAAGGGCATTTTGAAAAAGTTCCCATTTTGCCAGATGTGATAATTAAAGCAAAGGAGAATTAGATTTTCTTTTCAAATGGCTGTATCAGAAGTCTAAGCCTAACTCAGAAAAAGAATTTGTTTATGAGGAACACAGAGCAGGATACTGTAGTAGCCGATTTGTCCAAGTCTCTAAAGGGATAGATGCAATATGGGATAATAAAAAGTGAGTTTTGAAGTATGTTTAAGAAAGTTGTGGAAAAGGAGAAAAAAAATGATGACAAATTTCAGTCATAGTATGAGAGTTTGTGTTAAAGGGAAATTAAAAAAGAAGAATGAACTAATCTAAAATATGAAACATACTGAAACAAACACCAGGGCTCTACATTAACTCTTTCCCTGTAGCCACAGATAAGGAAAAAAAGAGAATTGTTCAAGAATACATCTTTACTACATACAAATCAGCAATCAAGACAGATGGAGAGCTGAAATCTAGCGTCCTAAATGGCAGAGCACATTGACTGCAAAAAAAAAAAATACTTAAAACAATTCAACAAAGCAGACAAAAAAAACCTGCTTAAATATATGATTAAGAAGAACATATTGATGCCAAAAACCAACAAGATAATCTCAGTGGATGACAGCTTTGTGGCCAGAAGTAATCTAGGCAGAATGTATTAATGTAAAGCCCTGGTTTAAAATGCTCAAAAACAATTACCTTCCAAATAAAGTAAGTGTTCTCAAAAGTTTAAAAATGCTTGATCAACTCAATGTCATCAGACTACAGAATTAGAGTAAAAGATATAGGTAAATAGGCACTACAATGTAAAAGAAATTAGAAGCATCTGTTGCATTAACTCACCTTATTAGAATGAACTGGCAAATCACATATAGAGCACAGATGGGGATAACCCTTCGGTAAGAGTCCATGGAAGTCTTCAATATTGCTACTTGGAGGAGCGCCCCTCTTTTTCTCAAAGAGAGATCTCTCTTGTAAGGGGCCAGGACCACGTCCCATTCTCTCATACTCACTGTCAAATTTATGATAGTTATGCGAGGTCTCACCAAAAAAAGAATCATCCCTACACCTTTCTCCATCTCTTAATCTGTCATCTTCATAATCCATTCTGTCATAATAACCAGATTCTTGAGAACGACTTCCATGGTCATAATCAAGCACTGGGTTGAGACTAGGACCACGATCATCAAAACTATCTCTTCTAAAGTGCCTTTTTTCTTCCCAATCATCCCTAGGTACTCTGTATGGTGGCTCCCGTGTAGCAGATCTGCCATCTCTACCATAACTCAAGGTAGGGCCTTCTTCAGTTCTCCTCCTTTTAAGCTGTAGAAGGATTTGGGGCAAATTCTCAGGAGTAATCTTGTCCTCTGGATAACGACTCAGTTCATCTAAGTCTCTAGCAGACAGACCAAAGCTGGCCAAAATGTTACTGGCCTGGTCTGCATCTCCACGGTGTTGAGAAGATAAAGGGAGTGGACCTCTACTTCCAATGTTAAATATAGACTGCAAATTATGGGAAGAAGTACTAGCAGAAGACAGTGCACTATGAGCTCCTTGTTGATTCAATGAAGAACTCATTCCAAGATTCATTAAACTAGCAAGGCGTGCAGTACCCTGGTTCATCCTTCCAAGAGATGCTGGCATACTTAAAGACTGGGTAGCAGCAGCAAGAAGGCCTATTCCTGCCGCAGACAGGTCACGCCCATGACCCTGTGAGTCCCTACTGAGAGATGACTGCTGGAATGACTTGGACATTGTAGAACTAGCTCTTGTCTATTTTATAGATTAAAAAAAATTTTTTTTAAAAGACGGCCAAAAAGAAAGCTCAAACTAGAAAGCTAGGTTAACTTTGCTTCAAAAAATGGTAACGCCAAGAAAAAGGATCAATAAGGACTGCAGAATCTTCTTCAAGCTGAGAACCAGCAGACAACTCTGTAGAAAAATAAGCAATTTTAGTCATAAATCCCTTTAAGCAGATGCCGTTTTTTTAAGAAAAAAAAAACTTATGCATCATGTTGATTAAAAAAAAAACATTTAAGATCTCAAACTTACAAGGAATTTATTACATATCTTAAAACAGATTCCTGATGTATGCAGAGCCTGCATATAGATATTTAAAAAGCAGTATTTCATGCTAAAGCTTAACTATTAAAGGGAATTTCATACTGAGTTTAAAAACACGTAAATTGAAAGGTTAGATGTCTGAGCACATCAAAATTTCTGTAAAAATATAGATGGGTTTCTTCTTTTAGAAGAATAAAAATACACCCTATAGTATGATGCTTAAGTTCCAGGAGAAGACTAAAAACAAAAAAAAAAATCAAGGTCAGCAAGTCAAAGATGAATCAGTTGTACTGTGCTTTGGAACATGAGACCTGTTATCACTATCAGAAAGACCAAGTAAAACCACAAGTAAATGAAGCTTAGGTTTGAAGTACCTAATATAAGATATAAGACCAAATATAATAGCTGAGACCTTTATATAGCAAAATCAATTTGAGGTGAAGACAGATGTGAATAAGAAAAATAAGTCACTTCCTGTAGTTTTAAGGATTGCTGCCCAAATTTAAGTTATATAAAACTAATTGCCTTCTTACTGACCATCCCCTATCAGGCAGTGCATACTTCATATCTAATCTTTTTAAAGTAAGGAGAACTAACTCTGGTCAGTACAGGAATAGGAGCCCTCCCAAGAAAAAACCTAGTTACAGGAAATACAGGTGATTTAAAGAAGGGAACTCCCCAAATTAGCATCCATCAGTACTCATTTAATGCTCAGGGTTACATAGCACATCTAGAGCACAAAACAGGTAAAAATGCAAATAAGATCTTGGTTACAGTTTCCTGTAAACTTTTCACAAGAATAGCCCAAAACACCTGGAAAATTTAAGTTCGGATTATGATCCCCCCAAGACAGTGTTTCTAGATGAAATTGTTTTCTTTCTTAAATTGTCATTGTTGTACCTCAAAAACTGTCACATAAGAATTTGCAAGTCATTTACATCATGATTATCATAAAATATTAGTTAAAAGATATACATAGCATCTTCAGTAAAACAATTTTATAATCACAGCTACATAAAGAAGTAAACCTGAAGTTGTTTGGTACAGAATTCTATAAGGCACTGCTCGGTTACGTTTTATATTTTTTGATCACCAATACACTCAGCACTGGTAGCCTAATATGTAAAACTTTAACAGTAAAACCAGACAATATCTAGTAGTTACAAGTCTATGTACAGGACCAATTTCCACCAATGATAAATTAAAGCAAGGATACAATGGACAAATACAGTGAAAGAAGAAGTACAAAAAAAAGTTGCAGGCAAGAAAGAATTAGGCTAGGTTTTTAAAAATAGATATAATCAAATTTTAAAAGACAGGGAAATGCTATAAGAGGTGGCTGGAGTTACAGGAAGATGTTTTTGCACACCAAGAAAGATGAATTTGAGAACAGACACCAAAGAAACTATTAATAGTTCTAGACAAGATCCACTATGTAAACTACTTAAGCTTTAAGATTAATAAAGACGAGAGTAAGTGGACTTCTTTGGATGAAAGTTTCTTTGATTTATCTTATAAATGCCACACAGAACGGTGGCTGAGATGCTATGTAAATGGTGGTGAACCCTCTATATTTTCACACATATTTTTAAAAGTCAAAACCTTTAGAGGGTTTTTCAAAATAAAAATGTTTGCAGCTTTGACCTTCATGTTGTAGCCAGACCTTTGTATTACTGAAAAGTCAGTCTTTTGAACTATTTTTTCCTAAGAGAAATTATATAATGGTATTACAATTACATTTAAAATTTTTTAAATGGCCATATTTTAAGGAAATATGGTTGTTAGGTTACAGAGCTCTCAATTACGTATTTTGGTAGCTCATAGGAAAACAGTGGATCTACAAAAGGAAAAAGTTACGAGAAGCAAAGGTAAAGGATAACCTTAAGACAAACAGAAAATGGATGTTAGAAAAACTCAGAAAAGAGGCAAGACAAACAATGTAAATCCCATGACAACGTGTAATTCCATAATGACAACTAAGATACTCAGTTTCAACTTAAAATGCAGCTCCATCAAGGATATTAGGGTAAAATTAGTGAAAAGCAACTTAAGTTGGATTTTGGATCAAAACCACAAACCAAATTCTTTAAAATGGTTTTATTACAACAAAAGTTGAGAGAAACTAGACATGGCAGCACTGTTGAAAAAGCATTTATGAAAACAGTTCCTCTATCACGTCAATGCTGACCAAGACACAGGAGCCACTTCTAAAGGCTCATTCACTAAGACTCATTGCCTATTAGTAAAGGTAGTACAATATTGATACATTTACTAATTACAAAAGATTAGCTTCTTTTACTACATGTTTTACCCTGTAATTATAAAATTCTTTAAATTACACTAGCAATTAAAATAATTTTGAATATAGTAGCTTTGGCAGAACAGTTATTATCAAAATCCAATTTACCTCTATATAACAGTGTAAATGCCCTTCAATGCAGAACCTTTCACTTCCAAAAAGAAAGCACCTCCACCCCCTAAAAACTATCATTATCCACAATTTCACTTCACAAATACCATTTGCCACAATCTTAATAACCAAATTCTTAACAAATGAGCTTAAAAATTCATTTTTATAGACAACGCAAAACAACCTGGAACTTAAAACTATTTTATGATACAATTTTAAGTTGTTTAAAAATGTTAGCTTCACATTCAACATCTAAACAAATCTGAATATCATCCCTATGTATGGTTAGGAAATGTGTCAGTCAATATTCTACCACCCATTCCATGAGAATCTGACTTTTGTTATTGGCTTCTTCTCCAATTAAAATAACTGGAATACTAAAATATTTATGAAAATTTTGACATCCCCTGAAAATTCATGCAGAACAGAAGCAAACAGTTGCTCCAGATCTAAATTTCCTTAAAGATTACCTGTAAGCCCGTAAACATTCTTTCAGCGGGTTATATAGCAGAATTACTGAAATAAGCCCAAGCCAACTTTAGTTTCTTTTAAGATACAGAAAAAAATAAAAAGAGCTTAAGCTTTTCTTTTTTTTTTTTGACGCAGGGTCTGGCTCTTCCATCGCCCAGGCTGGAGTGGAATGGCATCGTACCTGGGAGTTCACTGCCCAGGCTCACTGTAACCTCTGCCTCCCAGGCTCAAACCATCCTCTCCCACCTATAGCTGGGACTACAGACACACGCTACCATGCTCTGCTGATTTTCATAGTTTTGATAGAGACAGGGTTTCAACATGTTGCTTAGGCTGGTCTCAAACTCCTAGGCTCAAGTGATCATCCTGCCTTGGCCTCCAAAAATGCTGAGAGGTATCTACTATGACACATGGAAATTTACCCATGCTCTCAACTGTATGAGATAAATCACTCCTTAAAAATAAATTTTCTCTTCTCAGTCTTTGTAGTCAGAAATTAAAAAAAAAAAAACTAAGTTGAGATTATTTACCCATAAAACTATAGAAGATGATTTATGGTTTATCCAAAAAGTAGAGATACTCAAGGAAAAAAATACCTTCATAATGACATTATTTTAATCCTTTAACTTCACATTGAAACTTATAAGCAACAGCTAGAAAACCAGTTTCTTATATTTTCCTCACGTTCTTTCCATCAAGGCCAATCACCTTTGTCATTTATCAGCTTATTCATGTGAAAATATACCAAGCATGTTTTAGGTAACAATCAAATACCAATTTAGTAAAAATGTCTTAACCATGTCACTGGTAGATGTCAGACACAGTTGACTATCAGTAATTTCAAAGCAGCATCATTTGGAAATGCAGGTGCTTGATTTTTGTTATCAATCACATAAGCATATTGATTCCTGTGGTCAGGACTTCCAAACAAAGCATCCAACTCATTTTCAATTCAAGAACAGGTTTCAGTTATTCTTTAAATTTTTTTCATTTATTAAGTTTTATAAAGAATTTACTATAGGGCTGGGTGCGGTAGCTCACGCCTGTAATCCCAGCACTTTGGGAGGCTGAGGCAAGGTGGATCACGAGGTCAAGAGATCGAGACCACCCTGGTCAACAAGGTGAAACACCATCTCTGCTAAAAATACAAAAATCAGCTGGGAATGGTGGTGCGTGCCTGTAATCCCAGCTACTCAGGAGGCTGAGGCAGGAGAACTGCCTGAACCCAGGAGGCGGACGTTGCGGTGAGCCGAGATCGCACCATTGCACTCCAGCCTGGGTAACAAGAGCAAAACTCCGTCCCCCCAAAAAAAAAAAAAAAAAATTTACTATAGTTTCCACTTTAAAGTGCTAGTTTTCATTTTAATGTTGGTGTATATATATCATTTAATATATATATATATATATATTTTTTTTTTTTGAGATGGAGTTTCGCTCTTGTTACCCAGACTGGAGTGCAATGGCGTGATCTCGGCTCACCGCAACCTCCGCCTCCTGGGTTCAGGCAATTCTCCTGCCTCAGCCTCCTGAGTAGCTGGGATTACAGGCACGCACCACCATGCCCAGCTAATTTTTTGCATTTTTAGTAGAGACGGGGTTTCACCAAATTGACCAGGATGGTCTCGATCTCTTGACCTCGTGATCCACCCACCTCAGCCTCCCAAAGTGCTGGGATTACAGGCTTGAGCCACCGCACCCGGCCCCCGCTTAATATATTTTTAACAATTATTTAAGGGTTTGCTTTTTGAAGTGCGTTGAGGAACTACATTTTTTTTCCCAGAATTTCAGCCACTTTCAAATCTTATGCTCTCTAATCTATGTTTTTGAGCGTCAGAGTCTCATCTGAGTATGGTATGTACCTTGAGTGGCTTAATGGTTTTTAAAATAGGCCAGGTGTGGTGGCTCACACCTGTAATAAAGCACTTTGGGAGGCAGAGACAGGCAATTACCTGAGGTCAGGGGTTTGAGACCAGCCTGGCCAACATGGTGAAATCCCATCTCTACTAATACAAAAATTAGCCAGGTGTGGTGGCACATGCCTGTAATCCCAGCTACTTAGGATGCTGAGGAAGGAGAATTGCTTGAACCCCGGAGGCAGAGGTTGCAGTGAGCCGAGATCACACCACTGCACTCCAGCCTGCGCAACAGAGCAAGACTCCGTCAGGGGTGGAGGGAAGGGTTTTTAAAAAATAAACTACTAGATAATTTAAACAGTAAACCCTGTAGAAAATAGTTTCAGGCTGGGCACTGTGGCTCATGCCTGTGATGTCAGCACTCTGGGAGGCTGACGCCAGCAGACCACTGAACGTAAGGAGAGACCAGCTTGGCCAACAGGGAGAAACTCCTTCTCTACTAAAAATACAAAAATTAACCAAGTGTGGTGGCATGCCCCTGTAATCTCAGTTACTTGGGAGACTGAGGAAGGAGAATTGTTTGAACCCAGGAGGCAGAGGTGCAGTGAGTTGAGATCACATCACTGCATTCCAGCCTGGGCAACAGAGTGAGAGTCTGTCTCAGAAATATGTATTAATAATAAGCCGGGCATGGCGGCTCACACCTGTAATCCCAGCACTTTGGGAGGCTGAGGCAGGTGGATCACCTGAGGTCAAAAGTTTGACCTCAGCCTGACCAACATGATGAAACCCTGTCTCTACTAAAAATACAAAAATTAGCCAGATGTGGTGGTGTGCACCTGTAATCCCAGCTACTCAGGAGGTTGAGGCAGGAGAATCATTTGAACCCAGGAGGTGGAGGTTGCATTGAGCCAAGATCACACCACTGCATTCCAGCCTGAGTGCAAGAGAAAGACTCCATCTCAAAATAATAATAATAAAAGTTTCAACTTTATATAAAGTAGTATGTGTTAACACACAATAGAAAAATTAAAACATTGTAAAGTGTAGTGCCAGGAAGGCTGAAACACAATCATCAATATTTTCAAGTGCTTTAAGACCAATGTTCTTAATCCATCTAACAAAGGTCAAGTCAACCTCTAGTCTACTCCTTGATCCTGAGGCTAATTAATGATACATACAAGTGTTGCAGAGTGGTACCAGCTGCTAAGATAGAAAACTTCCATGTTAACCAGTTTAAGAAATTCTGACTCAGACCTGGAATAATATTGTCTTCTTCCTAGGTTTACAACTTTTTCCCAGTGACCTTCAATCAGGCAAGAAATAGTTACAGATTAAGACTACACAGAATTGATTAAGCAACCCATACTATTAAGATAGAAAGTTACTCCGTTTACCTGTTAAAGTTCAGTCTCTATTTGATTTACAACACAAACCTGGCTTTACTTTCTTCTCTGTTTAAGCAAAATCAGTGATTTCTTTCAAGGCTCCATTCTGGGCTGGGTGTGGTGGCTCATGCCTGTAATCCCAGACCTTTGGGAGGCTGAGGGGTGAGATCACTTGAGGTCAGGAGTTCGAGACTAGCCTGGCCAGTATGATGAAACCCCAACGCTACTATAAAAATACAAAAATTAGCCCGGTGTTGTGGCACACGTCTGTAGTCCCAGCTACTCAGGAGGCTGAGGCCGGAGAACCACTTGAACCCAGGAGGAGGAGGCTGCAGTGAGCTGAGATAGCACCACTGCACTCCAGCCTGGGTGACAGATGGAGACTCTGTCTCCAGGGGGAAAAAAAAAGAAAGCTCTCCATTCTGTATCTCTAAGACTTCCACAAACATTTCCACAACACCTTTATTTCATATATACTTTTTGGGGGCCCAAAAGCCTTCATGTGAATCCTGGTTCTATTACAAACAGCTGTGTGACCTTGAGGGAAAAAACTGGCGGGCAGGGGGATAAAAAATAATACCTACTTCATTAGGCTGTAAAGACTTAATAAGTTAGGCCAGGCACAGTGGCTCACAGCTGTAATCCTAACACTCTGGGAAGCTGAGGTGGGAAGATACTTAACGTCACAAGTTCGAGACCAGCCTGGCCAACATGGAGAAACCCTGTCTCTACTAAAAATACAAAAAACCAGCCAGGCATGATGGCAGGCACCTGTAATCCCAGCTACTCGGGAGGCTGAGGCAGGAGAGAACTGCTTGAACCTAGAAGGCGGAGGTTTCAGTGAGCTAAGATCGTGCCAAATTGCACTCTAGCCTGGGCAACAAAAGCAAAACTGTCTCAAAAAATGTAGACAAAAAAACACCAAAAATTAGCTAATTGTGGTGGCACATGCCTGTAATCCCATCTACTGGGGAGGTTGAGGCAGGACAATCACTTGAACCCCAGAGGTGGAGGTTGCAGTGAGCCAAGATTGCACCACTGCACTCCAGCCTGGGTGACAGAGCAACACTGTCTCAAAAAGAAGACTTAATAAATTAGTCTACAAAAAACATCTAAAATAGTGTCTGGCACATCATAAGCACCATAGTAATCATCTCATTTGGTGTAATCTGATCCTCATAAAACTAAGAATGTAAAATCTTCTTTATTTTTAAATGAGAAAAACTTTCAGAGGTAAAAAGGACTGATCCAAGCACACATGAATAGAGTTTATAAAATTTTATCTGCACTGTAGTCTCTTTCATATGTCAATTTTAATGCCATGCTGGTTCAGGAATCAGCTTTAATAACCAGAATTAAAGACTGGTAGTAACTTTTTTTTTTCGAGACAGAGTCTTGCTCTGTCGCCAGGCTAGAGTGCAGTGGCACGATCTCAACTCACTGCAACCTCCGCCTCCCGGGTTTAAGCGATTCTCCTGCCTCAGCCTTCCCAGTAGATGGGACTACAGATGTGCACCACCACGCCCAGCTAATTTTTAGTGCTTTTTAGTAGAGGGGGGTTTCACCATGTTGGCCAGGATGGTTTCCATCTCCTGACCTCGTGATCTGCCCGCCTTGGCCTCCCAAAGTGCTGGGATTACAGGCATGAGCCACTGCACCTGGCCGACTGGTAATAACTTTTAACAGATAAGATAAATATCTATATTGCAGTGATTCTAGTGAAAGTGAACAAATTAAACATCTTCCTTCTTCATTCTCTATTGTCAACCTGTGTTTAAATCACCTTTCACCCTGCAGTCCTTACTTCATCCAAGTACTAACGAGGTCCAACACTGCTTAGCTTCCAAGATCAGACAAGATCAAGCGCATTTAGGGTGCATGGCCATAGACCTGACCTTTCTATTATCTCTGCCCTAATTTTAGTCCTCCGGCTTTTTAGCTGACCTCCTGGCACCAAAGCTTACACCCCATCATCTTCCAATATAAACAATCTGAAACATCACTCATTACACACTCCTGCTCAAAAACCTGCTACTCCCTACCACTTAACACATGAAACCCACACTACGATTTCTTTTCTTTTTCAAGACAGGGTCTTGCTCTGTAGCCCTGTGCAGTGGCACAATCTCAGCTCAAGTGGTCCTCCTGTTTCAGCAAGAACCACAGACATGCACCACTACACCCAACCATTTTTTCACATTTTTAGTAGAGATAAGGTCTCACTATGTTGCCTGAGCTGATCATGAACTCCTGGGCTCAAGTGATCCTCCTGCCTCAGCCTCCCAAAGTGCTGGGGGTATAGGCATGAACTACTGTGCCCTGCCTCAAATATAATTTTCAATGCCTTTCATATACCGGTTCTATTCTACCTCTCTAAACCCTTTTCCCAACCACAATGAAACACCTTCTAGAAAGGTCTGCTTGCTATTCCATTTACACAAACTGCTCAATGCTTGTGTAAATTATTAGCTAAGATGCATCTCTCTCTCATTTCATGTAATTCTAGTAATTTTCTTAAGGCCTAGCACCCCCCTTTTAATCATTCAATTAATTACATAAACCAGTGTGTAAAAAAAAATGAAACAGAACATTAACAAGACCTTGGAAATAAATCTACATAGTAATTTCCAATGACTCCCTCCTCTTGTTTTTAAGTTTGACTACTTACTGTATGTACCCTTAAAAAAGTGTTAATTTTGCATTTCTGAACTTTATGCAAATTTACTTAAATTGTACTGTTCTGAGTTGCTTTTAAAAATATTTATCTACAATTATACGTGAGTTAAACCTACATTTTCAATGCAATATAGATCCCATTATGTATGTACATGTACTTATCTATTCTGCAGATGATGAACATTTAGGTTGTTTTCAGTTTCTTTCCATTAGCAAGAACATTGCTAGTGTTTCTTGGTGTCCCTTGGTGCAAAATTGCAAAACTTCCTCCTCCATGGTGCTTTTCCAAAATACCCTGGCCCATACAAAGACAGACACAAGCACTAAACTGATATGCTTTTCCAACCCTTTCAGTCACATAACTAAAAATCTCTAACCCATAGGCTTGTTTTCTCTCTGTTCTATTTTTTTTTCCTTTTTTTTTTTTTTGTTTTTTTTTTAAAGAGAGGGTTTCATCATGTTGGTGAGGCTGGTGTCGAAATCCTGACCTAGTGATCCACCCGCCTTGGCCTCCCAAAGTGCTGGGATTACAGGTGTGAGCCACTGTGCCCAGCCTCTGTTCTACTTTTAATTATCCACTAAACTTTTCTATATACAAAGAATATTTGGAGTTCAAATGTTTGTATTTCTTTTCCTTTTTGACAGTCTTGCTCTGTCATCCATGATAGAGTGCAGTGGCACAATCTTGGCTCACTACCTCTGCCTCCCAGGTTCAAGCAATTCTCCTGCCTCAGCCTCTTCAGCAGCTGGAATTACAAGCACGAGCCACGTCTGGCTAAGTTTTGTATTTTTAGTAGATATGGGGTTTCACATGTTGCCCGGTTGGTCTTGAACTCCTGGCCTCAAGTGATCTACCTGCCTCAGCCTCCCAAAATGCTGGGATTACAGGCGTGAGGCACCATGCCCCACCAAATGTTTGTATTTCTTTGACATTATTGTTCTTTCCCCCAACTACTGCTCAAGTTGGGTGCTGAAATAATTGTCTTTTAATTTTCACGTATGGTATAGGTTCCTCTGTGTGTTAGTCTACCAAAGGGGGATGCCTAATATCCTAATAATCCCCACAAAGGAGGAAAAAACCATACATATCATCCCAAAAGATCTGAACGTTACACATCTTCATGAATTAAATGCAGATGATACAGCTCCTTAAGATTAATTAAATAATTACTTTTCCTACTTGCTGCATTTACTACTGGCCCACTAAGACATTTACCACAGGCACTTTGTTGCTCTTTACTCTTCTTATCCATCAGCCTAGATGAGAACTACTCTGTCCTGCCCCACAGACACCCTCCCCTTTGTTTTCCTACTAACCTGTTTCTGCCTGAGAATAGGCACCAACAACCAAAGGTTAGTGGGATTCTACATTAAAGAGAATGCCAGATAAGATGTTTTTAAAGTTTGGGGGGGTGTACTTTAAATTTCGGAATAGCTTTAAAATTTTTTCAAACCTAAGCTTTCATTACTAGTTCACATAGTTATTTTGTTTTTCACTTCCAAATAGTCCGGAGCTTTATCTATATAGAGAACATTAGGGCTTGATGTACAAGTGGAAAATTACACCAAAGCTGCATCACATCAAAGGCACTCCACACTCCATTCACATAGAAGTGCCACAGTAACAAATTAGATCAAGGTCAGGTCAGATAACAGCACTTTGTCATACAACTTTTTTTTTTTTGAGATGGAGTCTCACTCTCTCTCACCTAGGCTGGAGTGCAATGGCGCTATCTTGGCTCACTGCAACCTCCGCCTCCCAGGTTCAAGCGATTCTCTTGCCTCAGCCTCCCAAGTAGCAGGGATTACAGGCGTGTGCCACCGCGCCCAGCTAATTTTTGTATTTTTAGTGGAGACGGGGTTTCAACATCTTGGCCAGGCTGGTCTTGAACTCCTGACCTCGTGATCCACCCGCCTCGGCCTCCCCAAGTGCTGGGATTACAGGCGTGAGCCACTGTGCCCAGCTGTCATATAACTTTTACTGTATTACAAGTTTACAAATAGGCTTATAATAGAAATGTGATGAGTAAGTTAAAACCTAAAAGTTGTCAATTTTTTTTTTTCCCAAGACAGAGTCTCACTCCATCGCCAGGCTGGAGTGCAGTGGGTGATCCTGGCTCACTGCAACTTCTGTTTTCCAGTTTCAAGCAATTCTCCTGCCTCAACCTCCCAAGGAACTGGGACTACAGGCCCGCACTACCACGCCTGACTAGTTTTTGTATTTTTAGTAGAGACGGGGTTTCCCCATGTTGGCCAGGCTGGTCTTGAACTCCTGAAATCATGATCCACCAACCTCAGTCTCCCAAAGTGCTGGGATTACAGGCATGAGCCACCGTGCCTGGCCAACACATAAACTTTTATCAAGAACTTCAAAGCCCTTAATCCTAATGATAAAATAAGAAAGGTTTGCTACATAGCTAATAATCAGAAATTACAACACTTGGCCGGGTGAGGTGGCTCACGCCTGTAATCCTAGCACTTTGGGAGGCCGAGGTGGGTGGATCACCTGAGGTCAGGAGTTCAAGACCAGCCTGGCCATCATGGTGAAACCCCATCTTAAAAAAAAAAAAAAGAAATTACAACACTGTATTTCCTGGACAGCATTGTGCCTTACAATAACCAACAACATATACAGAAAATGGCAAAATTACACTCCCAGCCTGTAATGCTTCCAATCCATCCCAACACTTAGCACCGTCTATCCGAAAAGTTAAGTCAATCATCCACTTTATTTTTTGAGACAGAGTCCCATTCTGCTGCCCAGGCTGGAATGCAGTGCCGCGATCTCGGCCAACTGCAACCTCCACTTTCGAGGTTCAAGTGATTCTCCTACCTCAGCCTCCCAGGTAGCTGGGATTACAGGTGTCCACCACTACGCCCAGCTAATTTTTGTATTTTTTAGTAAAAACAGGGTACTGCCACGTCGGGCAAGCTGGTCTCGCAACTCCTGACCTCAGATGATCCCCTAGGCCTCCTAAAGTGCTGGGATTACTGGCGCCCAGCTGCAATCAACCACTTTTAGAACCTGTTGCCAGAAGTATGGGATAGGCATACTACAATTCTAACTAAAGGAGGTATATAAAATCAAGTATCCTTAACTAAAATATGTTCTAAGAATATCCAACCATTATTCAATTCTTTGGCTGCAGTTCATACTGTAAGCTAATTAGTACTATTTCCAATAATAATTTTTATCTTATTTTTATTTTTGAGACCGAGGCTCGCTCTGTTGCCCAGGATGGAGTGCAGTGGCGCAATTTCACCCCCCTGCAAGTTCCACCTCCCAGGTTTAAGCAATTCTCTGCCTCACCCTCCCAAATAGCTGGAATTACAGGCACGTGCCATCACACCTGGCTAATTTTTGTATTTTTAGTAGAGATGGTTTCACCATCTTGGCCAGGCTGGTCTTGAATTCCTGACCTCATGATCTGCCCGCTTCAGCCTCCCAAAGTGCTGAGATTACAGGCATGAGCCACCACACACAGCCAATAACGATTTTAACATTTTTACGGAAGAATAGTCTGATTCCTGTGTTTGATTGTATCTAATAAAAAGAATGTTACACAACAAGCACTACTTTTTGTCACTTCTGAGTACTTTTCACTTCACACTTGAAGCAGCTAGTTTATATCAATTTCCCTTAAAAAACACAGGAGATTCTACATAATTTTAAGCAGTTCTAGCATTTACAAAATGTTTTTCATTTTTTCCCCTCATTACAAAAGTAGATGTAATTTACTGTAATAAATTCAGAAAAACACCAGGGAGGACACACAAATTACTCTTAATGCCAAAATCTGAGCAAACATTTTGGGATGTATGTCTATTTTCATGTTTTATATTGTCCTTTTGAAAACAACATAAAACAAGTGCAGTAGCTCACGCTTGTAATCCCAGCACTTTGGGAGACCAAAGCAGGCCGATCACCTGAGGTCGGAAGTTCAAGACCAGCCTGACCAACATGGAGAAACCTCATCTCTCTACTAATAATAATAAAACTGACCTTTTACCTCATTGCCTTTTTGAGAGCAAGATGGGTCACCAGCAGCTGTACTGGAGCCACCCGCGAAAATTCGGCCAGGGTTCTCGCGTTGTCGAGTCTGTTCAAACGGCACAGTTTGATCCGGAAATATGGTCTCAATATGTGCCGCCAGTGTTTCCGTCACTACGCGAAGAATATTTAGTCCATAAGTTGGACTAAATGATCTTCAAAGGATTATCCAAGACATTTACCATGAAAAACCATGATAGTTCTTTGTACATAAAATAAACATTAAAAAAAAAAATACAAAATTGGCCGGGCGTGGTGGCACATGCCTGTACTCCCAGCTACTCAGGAGGCTGAGGCAAGAGAATCTCTTGAACCTGGGAGGCGGAGTTTGCAGTGAGCAGAGATCCTGCCATCGCACTCTAGCTTGGTCAACGAGAGAAACTTGGTATCAAAAATTAATTTTAAAAAAATCTAATCAGACAGGTATGGTGGCTCACGCCTGTAATCCAAGCACTTTGGGAGCCCGAGGCAGATGGATCATGAGGTCAGGGGTTCAAGATCAGCCTGGCCAACATGGTGAACCCACGTTTCTACTAAAAAATACAAAAACTGCCAGGCGCAGTGGCTCAAGCCTGTAATCCCAGCACTTTGGGAGGCCAAGGCGGGTGGATCACGAGGTCAAAAGATCGAGACCATCCTGGTCAACAAGGTAAAACGCCGTCTCTGCTAAAAATACAAAAATTAGCTGGGCATGGTGGTGTGTGCCTGTAATACCAGCTACTCAGGAGGCTGAGGCAGGAGAATTGCCTGAACCCAGGAGGCGGAGGTTGCGGTGAGCCAAGATCGCGCCATTGCACTCTACCCTGGGTAACAAGAGCAAAACTCCGTCTCAAAAAAAAAAAAAAAAAAAAAATACAAAAACTAGCTGGGCATGGTCTCTCATGCCTGTAATCCCACCTACTCAGGAGGCTGAGACAGGATAATCCCTTGAACCCAGGAGGTGGAGGCTGTGGTGAGCCAAGATCGCACCACTGCACTCCAGCCTGGGTGAAAGAGTGAGACTCCATGTCAAAAAACAACCCCCCCAATACAATCAAACAACATTAGCAGTTTACAATATTTTCCTTTACAGTTAAAACTATGTACCATCACCATTTTCCCATCATTACTCTTCAACTAAAATACTGTGTGGTTTTGTTTGTTTGTTTTTGGTTTATTTTTGAGACAGTCTGGCTGTGGCCCAGGCTGGAGTGCAGTGGCATGATCTTGGCTCACTGCAACCTCCGTCTCCCAGGTTCAAGCGATTCTCTTGCCTCAGCCTCCCAAGTAGCTGGGACTACAGGCGTGTGCCACCATACCTGGTTTCTTTTCTTTTATTATTATTTTTTATTTTTATTTTAGTAGAGATGGAGTTTCACCGTGTTAGCCAGGATGGTGTGGATCTCCTGACCTCGTGAACCGCCCGGCTCTGCCTCTCAAAGTACTGGGATTACAGGAGTGAGCCACCACGCCCAGCCTAAAAATACTCTTTTTAGCTGTATAAGATTTCTACTTCCACAACAGAACTATCAGATTACCAAAACTTTAATCTTTAGATTTTCAAAAAACATTAACTGTTATTAAATTTATCTGTCACACTACTCCCTTACGATAAATTACTATAAGCAGTTTTTCCATTTTAAGCCTGTGTGTTATACTATACTGTGAAGGAGTCTGAATCAAGGACCAAATCAAGGGCTCCGGGAGCTCAACACCAACCTAGGCCACATAGCAAGAATATGTCTCTACAAAAGATCAAAAAATTAGCTGGGTATGGTGGCGCGTGCCTGTGATCTCAACTACCCAGAAGGCTGAGGTGGGAGGATTACTTGAGTCTGGGAAGTAGAGGCTGCTGTGAGCCGTGAGCCAGTGATGGCGCCACTGCCCTCCAGTCTGGGAAACAGAGCAATCCTGTTTCAGAAAAAAAGATCCAAAGTCTCTCTAGACCACACTGGCAGCATTGCTACTATTGCAACTGGTCACAACCTATCTGGGCTTTAATCTTCTCTTCTATAAAATGAGGGATGTGAACTATGCGATGCTCCTAAAATACAACATCATCGTTGCACTCCTCGGTAAAAACCATTAACTGACTTGTAATATTACTGTTTAAAAACTCTTAAAGTATTAGTAAGAAAATTAGCACGCTTAAAGACTTAACAAATGCTCAGATCAAAGGTGGTTAAAACCTTCCAAATTAGTTCAAAATGTGATATAAAAGCTGTACACAACTTAAAAATAAATAATGATGAAACTTCCCTGGGTAAAGTACAAAGTAATGTTATAAGCATGTACTGTTATGTGCAAAGGAAGAAATACAAATTTACAGCACTTCACAAACATCTGGCCAAATTATCTTTTTCAAATCTTACATAACCAACGAGAAGAATCTTCATGTAGTATTTTAATGGTGTTTAATTTCGAGTTTGCAAAAACATTCTCTGAAGTGGAAAAGGCATCATCCAGAGCGTTTTTGCAACGAAAATCTGTCTCAAACCCTTCTTGATTTTTAAAACAACGCTAATGTGAAAAACAACGTCGACAGACTGCGTAGATGACTGAGCCATCAGTAGAGATGTTTTTAAAGGGAAACTTTAAACATTTATTAAAATAGCCTAAAACATCATTTTTGTCTATACAGTCAACTGTTCAGATTTCCTGAGAAAAATGTATTTTACCGACTATTCAGAAATCTTAAACCAAGGTTTAAAACACAGAACGCAGTATCAATACAAAACCTCGTGACCACTACCTATGAAATCAACGACTCTTCACATTATTCCAGCGCGCCCGAAAGACTAGACATCTCAGAACCACCATAACCGTTCTAGAAATGTCTGACTGAAAAACTGTAACTGATCCAATAGGAATATTCCACAGAACAGGGCCACAGAGCAGGATAAACGCCTAGGGAATATTCATCTACAGTAAATGTAGAACACAGAACATGGCACAGAGCTCGAAATGCAAAGAACGACACGGCGACTACACCTTGGTATTCCAAAACCCTTTGTCTGGAAACCGGAAGGTCCCACACCGCACGATCCTCTCCAGAGGAACCTGAACTAATAGTATTTTGATAAAGAGAAAAAGGATGTGAGGTGGCTGACTAAACAAGCGCAAATCACCCGCCTCGCAGCGTATTGCAGGCGGCTTGCTCCACGACGCGGTACGAAAAACAAGAGTTAACCTTTAATTTTTCGGCCATTTTTACGCGATGGGGGGCGGGGAGGAGTTGTTTCTGATGTCCACCTACTGACGCGCGCGCGCGCGTTTGGACTGGGAATGTTAGGGGGCGCTCTGAGGCGATAGGCGAGGAGCGGCGCGAAGGCCGTGACATCGGGAGAAGAAAGAAACCTGCTCAAACAGCAGGCTCTTCGGAGTCTGCGAAATCCTCCATTTTGAGGAACATTTTCAGAGAAAAAAAGGCGAACGCGTTATTTGGGACTGGCGCTACCCAAGGACTTCGCTATCTTAATCGTCCTCCCCAAACGACAGGCCCCCAATGGACAGTCTGTCTCTCAGGCCTCGAGCGCTCCTCCCTCCCCCTCAGCGCCGCGGCCCGCGTGTAACGGGCTCGTCGTCCCGCCCCCGCCCACAACGAGCCCAGGACGCGCGGGAGGCTCGGCCGACCAGCGTACCTCTTCACCCCGACTCTCCCACCACACCCCGGGCCCTCGGTCGGCCGCGTGTCTCCCTCCCGGACCGCTCACCTCCGCCGCCCGAGAAGGCTGGTTGCCCCGCCACTGCGCTCCTAACATGGCGGCCGCCGATCAGGCGGCTCACATACGCAGCGCGGAGGGAGGCAGAACGGGAGCGAGCAAGAAAGGCGCGCGGCCGGCTCCCCGCGGCCCCTGTCGCCGTCGTTGTCCCCTCCCGGCGGACACAGAAAGTCCCCAGCCACCCCACCCGACTCTTACCCGTTTCACGCCTACCTTAGGGAAAGGGAGAGGAAAAAGGAGATGTACCTCTCTCCCAGCGAGCGGGACGCGGAGGCTCCCACAATCCCCCGCAGCAACGGCGCTGGATAGAGGTGGCGGCAGCGGCTGCAGCCCCAGAACAAACGAACTCTCGCGAGAGAGCTCGCCCCCACCCCCTCGGTCCGGTGCGGCGCGCGCCAGGCCCTTCCCCCTACTCGGCGCGCTCAACTCGCTCGCGCCCTCGCCTGCGGTAGTTGTTGTCTAACGTTGGAGATAGCCTCTCTGTCATCCGGCTGAGGCGGGAAATGGAGGAACAGCTATGGCTTACGAGTTCGAGTCCCATTCCCGAAAAGGCTGTTTGTCAACCTCCTGAGTACCATAATACTAAATTTAAATAGGGTACGTGTTAGAAGCGATTCCCGAGAGTCCCTGGCTAAGACCTGACTTCTATCCTCTCTGGTTCTTCTTTTTGCCAAGGAATGGTGGGAAGCGCTAGCTATTGGGGCAACGAAGGGAAAACGATGCCATTTTGGCTGGGTTTTATTTATTTATTTATTTTATTATTTAAGACAGGGTCTCACTCTGTCGCCCAGATTGGAGTGCGATGGCGTGATCACGGCTCACTGCAGCCTCAAACTTGTCCTCAAGGGATCCTCCCACCCTCAGCCTCCCCACTAGCTGAGGCTACAGGCCCGCACGACCACGCCCGGCTAATTTTTTTTCCTTTTTTTTTTTTTGAGACGGAGTTTCACCCTTGTTGCCCAGGCTGGAATGCAGTGGTGTTATCTCAGCTCACAGCAACCTCTGCCTCCCAGGTTGAAGCGATTTTCCTGCCTCAGCCTCACAAGTAGCTGGGATTACAGGCATCGCCACCAGACCTGGCTAATTTTGTATTTTTAGAAGAGATGGGTTTTCTTCATATTGATCAGGCTGGCCTTGAACTCCTGACTTCAGGTAATCCGCCCGCCTTGGCCTCCCAAAGTGCTGGGATTACAGGCGTGAGCCACCGTGCCTGGCCCGGCTAAAATTTTTATTTTTACTTTTTCAGTAGAGACAGGGTCTCATTATTTTGCCCAGGATGGTCTGGAACTCCTTGGCTCAAGCAGTCTCCCCGCCTCTGCCTCTCAGCGTTGGGATTAAAGGCATGAGTGACCACACCCAGCCAGCTGGTTTTTAATATCAGGAATTCTGTGCAGGAGGGTCTTTGAGGCGAAAGACAGCTAGCCTTTGTGATATAGCTGGCCTGGAGTTAGAACCTGTACAATGCCATTTTATAAAGAGATAAAACTGTTTCCATTCTCCTCACAATGACTGCTAACCTCGGCCTCTGTAAACTGCTAAGTTTACTTTGCAAAATGCAAAGAGAGGTAAAGCTGCATGCTTTCTCTTATCTGTAACTGCCAGAATTGTTGGCCTCTGTTTACCGGTACTGACCAGAGTAAGCACCCCCGGATAATTCCATTCTGGCACCAAGTAACCCCTACCCAGACAATGTGTAAGCAAATGGTTATCTTAACTTCTGTAAATCTCTTAAGTGTCTCTACCCAGGAGGTGATTTACAGCCCCCCCCCCCGAAATGTCTGAAGACTTTTCATCCCATCTCAGCTCCTCACCCCCACTCCCAAGGTGGTTTTGCAGGTATAAATAGGTCTTGTCAGGCCGGGCACGGTGGCTCAAGCCTGTAATTCCAGCACTTTGGGAGGCTGAGGCGGGGGGATCACGAGGTCAAGAGATTGAGACCATCCTGGTCAACATGGTGAAACCCCGTCTCTACTAAAAATACAAAAAAAATTAGCTGGGCATGGTGGTGCGTGCCTGTAATCCCAGCTACTCAGGAGGCTGAGGCAGGAGAATTGCCTGAACCCAGGAGGCGGAGGTTGCAGTGAGCCAAGATGGCGCCATTGCACTCCAGCCTGGGTAACGAGTGAAACTCCGTCTCAAAAAAAAAAAAAGGTCTTGTCACCCTTCTTTCTCTGCCACGGGTTGGAGAGACGTGAGTCCTCCGTGGTCGCCGGCAATAAACCCTGCAATTTGGCATACTTTTGTCTTGGTGTTGACTTTCTGTGCTCGGTCCGATACAACACCTTTTCCCTGGAAGAAGACCGCCTTCGCCTTTTGCTGAATTTGTCTGAATGCAGTACACCCTTGGGGCTGAGATACTGGTTCAGTACCCAGGTTAGGGGGATTTGAGCTCCAGCCAGCCTTCAGATCAGGGAAATTTAGGCTTAAATCAATTGTTTGGCGACCCTAATCTGGCTGCAACTCTCCCCAACAATCCTTGCAGAACTCTGCATTTGGAGAGTTGGGAATTTTCCAGCACAGTTAATGATTGTGATATGGAGTTCTTTCTATAGGGTGGGCAATGCAATAAGCAGCTTACACATAACCCTACAATAACCTTGAGAGGCGGCTACTATGGGATACCATTTGATAGATCACAAAACTGAGACATTGAAAGGTTATGTAATTTGAGGCACAGTGGCTCGCCCTGTAATCCCAGCACTTATGGGAGGCCAAGGCAGATGGATCACTTGAGCTCAAAAGTTCCAGACCAGCCTGGGCATCATGGTGAAACCCTGTCTCTACTAAAAGTAATAATAATACAGAATTAGCTGGGCATGGTGGCACGTGCCTGTGGTCCCAGTTACTCACCTGGTATGGGACAGGGCTAAGGAGGATGGTTTGAGCTGGAGGCGGAGGTTGCCGTAAGCCTTGCACACCACTGCACTCCAGCCTTAGCTATAGAATCAGACACTGTCTCAAAAAAAAAAAAAAAAGGTCATGTTATTTAATAAAGGTGAAAAAGCTAGTCAGTGGCGTCTTTTTTTTTTTTAAAAAAGAAGACGAGATTTCACCATGTTGGTCAGGCCAGTCTTAAACTCCCAACCTCAGGTAATCCTCCCGCCTTGGTCTCCAAAATACTTGGATTACAGGCATGAGCCACCACCCCCGACCTCAGTGGAGTCTTGATGACTCAACCAGGCACTACCTGAAAAGTGAAGTGAAGTTACCATCTCAGACCAGGGTAAACTGCTTTATCTACAAAATAAGGAGTAAGCCATTCGTTCACAATAGTACTTTATCTCAATCTAATTTAATCAGTGATACAAGAAATATTTCTCAAGTACCTACTACATCAGTATATTAGGCCTCAGGCAAACAGCAGGAAAGTAGACAAAGCACCGCCCTCATAGAGCTTCCATTTTATGCAGACGAAACTTTCCTGAGAAACTGAGATTTGAGCTAATATTTGATACGTAGGCAATTGACTAGATGAAGGGAATAAAGCATCCCCAGGCAAAGGGATCAGAATGTGTGAAAACTCTGAGGTACACTTTGGGAAATTGAAGATCTATTTTAGTTTCTTGTTTGTTTATTTTTGGAGACAAACTGCTCTGTTGCTTGGGTTAGAGTGCAATCATGTGATCAGGGCTCACTACAACCTCCACCTCCCAGGCTCAAGCAATCCTCCTGCCTCAGCCTCCTGTGCATAGACAATCTCAGCACTTTGGGAGGCTGAGGCAGGAGGATCATGAGGTCAAGAGATCGAGACCATCTTGGTCAACAAGGTCAAACCCCGTCTCTACCAAAAACGTACAAAAAATTAGCTGGGCATGGTGATGCATGCCTGTAGCCCCAGCTACTCAGGAGGCTGAGGCAGGAGAATTGCTTGAGGTTGAGGTTGCGGTGAGCCGAGATCGAGCATTGCATTCCAGTCTGGGTAACAATGGCAAAACTCTGTCTCAAAAAAAAAAAAAAAGATTGGAGACCTAGGAAAGAGCCTTTTCCCTGGGGTTATAAATTCAAATGCAGAATCTAAGATAAACTGGGGAATACAAGTTTTATTTAATACTATCCAATGCAAATTCGGTTGGGGACACATGAATTTTAAAGGAAAGAATGGTATATATGGGTCTTGAGCTCAGGGGAAGATTGTGGGTTAGTGGTAAATTTACAAGTTAAGTTAATGCTGTAAATGAAGTAATAGTAGTTGAAAAATAAACTTAAAGCCAGGTGCGGTGGCTCACACCTGTAATCCCAGCACTTTGGAAGGGTAAGGCAGGTGGATTGCCTGAGGCCAGAAAGTTCAAGACCATACTACATGATGAAACGGCATCTCTACAAAAATACAAAAATTAGCCGTGCATGTTGGCACTCGTGCCTATAGACCCAGCTGCTCCAGGGCAGGGGTAGGGAAAGTCAGGGGTGGCTGATTTGGAAGGATCAATTGAGCCTGGGAGCAGGTGGTACTGCACTCCAGCCTAGGCCACAGAGCAAGAGAGACCCTATTTAAAAAACAAAACACTCACGCCTATAATCCCAGCACTTTGGGAGGCCGAGGCGGGTGGATCACCAGGTCAAGAGATTGAGACCATCCTGGTCAACAAGGTGAAACCCCGTCTCTACTAAAAATTCAAAAAAAAATTAGCTGGGCATGGTGGTGCGCGCCTGTAGTCCCAGCTATTCGGGAGGCTGAGGCAGGAGAATTGCTTGAACCCAGAAGGCGGAGGTTGTGGTGAGCCCAAGATCGTGCCATTGCACTCCAGTCTGGGTAACAACAGCGAAACTCTGTCTCAAAAAAATAAATAAATAAATAAATAAAAATAACAAACAAACAAAAAGAGTGGCCGGGAGAGGTGGCTGACACCTGTAATCCCAGCACTTTGGCAAGCCAAGGCAGGTGGATCACTTGAGGTCTGGAGTTCAAGACCAGCCTGGCCAACATGATGAAACCTCATCTCTACCAAAAATATAAAAAATTAGCTGGGTGTGGTGGTGCGCGCCTGTAATCCCAGCTACCTGGGAGGCTGAGGCAGGAGAATCGCTGGGAAGCGGAGGTTGCAGTGAGCCAAGATTCCGAGATCGCGCCATTGCACTCCAGCCTGAGCAACAGAGGAAGACTCCATCTCAAAAAGAAAAGAAAAGAAAAAGAGCCTTAAGTGGGTGCAGTGAAAAAAGAGGCCTGAGCACCAATCCTTGAGGAACTTTAATCAAGCATAGCAAAAGAAACTTAGTGGACAGAGGCCGGGGGAGTAAAGCAAATATGTGTATGTATGTGTGAGGGGAGGGCAAGGAAGGAAAGCACAGTAATTGTGTTGCTTTTAAAATAAGAACAACAAAAAATACTTCAAACATAAAGTGATCAACAGGGTCAAATGTTACCAAGAGGTCAAGATGAAGACCAATGATATCTACAAGACTTAGCAACACGGGTATCAGTGGTAACATTGAGAGTTGCTTCCAGTAAAGTGCGCTATGTCAGACTGGAAGGGCTGAATATGAGAAGAAGGAAGACAGAAACTACTCAATGCAGGAAATTTCAGCTATGAAGAGACTAGAGGAGAAGCAGGATTAAGGGTTTTTTGTTTTACTATGTGAGGGACTTGAGCACAATTAACTGGCAGTAAGGATATCTTAGGGAAGGAGTTGTTGGAAAGACAAGGAGATAGTATAATCCAAAACAGAGGTTCCCAAAAGGATAGGGAAGCAAGATAAATTCCTTTACAGTAACAGGAGGTATGGAGCAGATAGTGCTGAAATTCATTCGGAAGGAAGAAGGAAGAAGGTAGAAGGAAGACATGGACATTATAGTCAGATAACATCAATTTTCTCTTTGAGAAGATCTGTTGAGGGCTGGAGCTGCAAGAGGGAAATTTATATATTTATATATTTATTTGTTATTATATATATAAAGTTAGAGACAGGTATATATTTAGAGACGGGGTCTTGCTCTCTCACCCAGGGTGGAGTGCAGTAGCTTGATCATGGCTCACTCTACCCTCTAATTCCTGGGCTTTAAGCTATCCTCCCGCCTCAGCCTCTCAAGTAGCTGGGACTCACAGGTGTATGCTACCACACCCAGGAAGGGAAAATGTTTGTTTAAATAGCCATTGTGAAAGTGGAACTGCAATTTTACATCTGTATGTTATGTTCTGATTTTTTTTTTTTTTTTTTCTGAGACAGAGTTTCGCTGTTGTTACCCAAACTGGAGTGCAATGGCACGATCTCGGCTCACCACAACCTCCGCCTTCTGGGTTCAAGCAATTCTCCTGCCTCAGCCTCCCGAGTAGCTGGGACTACAGGTGCACACCACCATGCCCAGCTAATTTTTGTATTTTTAGTAGAGATGGGGTTTCACCTTGTTGACCAGGATGGTCTCAATCTCTTGACCTCATGATCCACCCGCCTCAGCCTCCCAAAGTGCTGGGATTATAGGCATGAGCCACCGCGCCCGGCCTTATGTTCTGATTTTCAAAGGTTTCAACAAAGCTTACAAAATGTGAGTCACACCTTTAAGGCTAATCATTTGACAGGCTTGGAAAAGGAATTTGGTAGGATTCATCAAGGGCTGGGGCTCCCCTCAAGAGATGATGTTTAAACCCACCAGGTAGCTAACTTTGGAAAGACCACATTTTTTTTGGAGGGGATCCTACTTTTCAGTGATTCTTGGGTCTTCCACTCAAAATCTGATCTGCTTTCTATTCTGCAAGTCTGATTCCAACTGATCTTTGCTAAGCCTTCCCCTTATGTTGTTCTGAACTCTTAGATGAAACAACAGCCTCTGGTCCTCTAGCAGATAGAAACATGACTGCCTATCAAATCTCAGTTCAGATATGCACCTACCTGTATGTTCAGATAAGGTTCTAATGCCATCTGCTGATTGTGCAGAGAAAGTAAAACTTTTTCAATTGAGTAATTATTTATTGAGGAACTTGGTAATGTTGTGGGAGATGCAAAAGAAATATAACAGGTGCTTAGAGGCTTATCAGCAAAAAGACACAAAGGAAACAGGCTCCATGGCTCACGCCTGTAATCCCAGCACTTTGGGAGGCTGAGGTGGGTGGATCACAAAAGTCAGGCGTTTGAGACCAGCCTGACCAACATGGTGAAACCTCGTGTCTACTAAAAATACAAAAATTAGCTGGGCATGGTGGCACACGCCTGTAATCCCAGCTACTACTCAGGAGGCTGAGGCAGGAGAATTTCCTGAACCTGGGAGGCAGAGGTTGCAGTGAGCCAAGATTGTGCCACTGCACTCCAGCCTGGGCAACAGAGTGAGACTTTGTCTCAAAAAAAAAGGAAACAAAGTTTTGGTTTTTGTTTGTTGGTTTGTTTGTTTTTGAGACAGGGTCTCCTTGTGTTTCCCAGGCTCAGGAGTACAGGAGTGCAATCTTGGCTCACTGTAGACTTGATCTCCTGGGCTCAAGCGTGAGTTACTGTGCCTGGCCAATGTACCATTATTCCTATTTCACATAAGCTGCACCATCAAAAAGCTTGTCCACACAGGACGTCCATAGAAACAAATAATAATAAATAAAATTTAAAAGTCCAGGTGTGGTGACTCACACCTGTAATCCTATCACTTTGGGAGGCCAAGATGGGTGGAACACTTGAAGCTCGTTCAAGACCAGCCTAATCAACACAGTGAGACCCCATCTCTATTTTATAATAAATAAATAATTTTTTTTTTTTTTTTAGATGGAGTTTCGCTGTTGTTACCCAGATTGGAGTGCAATGGCATGATCTCGGCTCACCGCAACCTCCACCTTCTGGGTTCAAGCAATTCTCCTGCCTCAGCCTCCCAAGTAGCTGGGATTACAGGCATGCACCACCATGCCCAGCTAATTTTTGTACTTTTAGTAGAGACGGGGTTTCACCTTGTTGACCAGGACGGTCTTGATCTCTTGATCTCGTGATCCACCCGCCTCAGCCTCCCAAAGTGCTGGGATTATAGGCATGAGCCACCACGCCCAGCCTAAATAACTTTTAAAAGGAAGATTGCCTATGATCTTGCAGCTAGAGACAAAGAAAGAGCCTTTGAATGTTATTCTATCTGCAGGAGAGTTGACACCTCAGAAATCTACTGGGACAGTTTTAATGTCCTGGAACCAGGTCATCTTTTAGGGCTATTTACAAACAGAAAACTGTTAACCAGTAGCTACTCTTCTAGCAGTGGCAAGAAGATGGGGTCAGGTGTTAGAAAGTTTTTGAATAGGTAATACATATATCAATTTCAAAACTCTGTCTTCTGAGAGTTAATTATAGTGAGCCTTGGTCAAGATATCTTTATATTTTTATTTTATTTTAACTTATTATTATTATTTTTTGAGATGAAATTTTGCTCCTGTTACCTAGGCTGGAGTGCAATGGTGCAATGTTGGTTTGCCACAACCTTCACCCCCAGGTTCAAGCAGTTCTGCCTTGGCCTCCTGAGTAGGTGGGACTACAGGCATGTGCTACCACACCTGGCTAATTTTGTATTTTTAGTAGAGACAGGGTTTCTTTATGTTGGTCAGGCTGGTCTTGAACTCCTGACCTCAGGTTATCCGCCCACCTCAGCCTCCCAAAGTGCTGGGATCACAGGCATGAGCCACTGCACCTGGCCAGTCAAGATATCTTTTTTTTTTTTTTGAGATGGAGTCTTGCTCTGTTGCCCAGGCTGGAATACAATGGTGCAATCTCGGTCACTGCAACCTTTGCCTCCTGGGGTCAAGTGATTCTCCTGCTTCAGCCTTCCAAGTAGCTGGGATTATAGGCGCCTGCCACCACACCCAGCTAGTTTTTTTGTATTTTCAGTAAAGATGGGGTTTCACCATGTTGGCCAAGCTGGTCTAGAACTCCTGACTTCAGGTGGTCCACCCACCTTGGCCTCCCAAACTGCTGGGATTACAAGCGTGAGCTATCGCCCCAGCTAAGATATCTTTAATATATTTGGGGGTCTCTGGAACATCCACGGATCTGGATGTTCATTTCTTTCCAGATTGGGGAAGTTTAAGTGAACTTTCTGCTCTTTGCTCTTTCTGAAATACTGAAGATGCATATACGAGTTCACCCCATGGTGTCCTATGCTTCCAATAGGCTTTTTCACTTTTTCTTTTTTTTTTTTTTTTGAGACAGTCTTGCTCTGTTGCCCAGGCTGGAGTGCAATGGGGCGATCTCCATCACTGCAACCTCCCCCTCCCAGGTTCAAGCAATTGTCCTTCCTCAGCCTCCCAGTAGCTGGGATTACAGGCATGTGCCACCACGCCTGGCTCATTTTTTGTATTTTTAGTAGAGACAAGGTTTCTTTTCTTTCTTTCTTTTCTTTTCTTTTTTTAAAGAGACAGGGTCTCATTGTGTTGCCCAGGCTGGAGTGCAGTGGCTATTCACAGGTGTGATCCCATTACTGATCAGCATGGGAGTTTTGATCTGATCTGTTTCCAGCCTGGGCCGGTGCACCCCTCCTTAGGCAACCTGGTGGTCCCCACTTCCGAGAGGTCACCATATTGATGCTGAACTTAGTGTGGACATCCAATCAGCATAGCGCACTACAGCCCAGAACTCCTGGGCTCAAGCGATCCTCCCACCTCAGCCTCCCAAGTAGCTGGGACTACAGGTACGTGCCACTGCACCCGGCAGAGACGGGGCTTCTACATGTTGGTCAGGCTGGTCTCGAACACCCGGCCTCAGGTGATCCGCCCGCCTCAGCCTCCCAAAGTGCTGGGATTATAGGCGTGAGCCACCGCGCCCGCCCGGCTTATCATTGTTTTTTTTTTTTGGATGGAGTCTTTCTCTGTCGCCAGGCTGGAGTGCAGTGGTGCAATCTCAGCTCACTGCAAAGTCAGCCTCCTGGATTCAAGTGATTCTCCTGCCTTAGCCACCCGAGTAGCTGGGACTACAGGCATGCGCCACCATTCCCAGCTAATTTTTGCATTTTTAGTGGAGACGGGGTTTCACCATGTTGCTCAGGATGATCTCGACCTCTTGACCTCGTGATCTGCCCGCCTTGGCCTCCCAAAATCATTACTTTTAATAGTCAGCCAGTCCATAAATCGCCATTTCTTTAGGGTTACTGGTGATTTATTTTGCTCCTTTTTGTGATTCCCTGATTGTTTATGATCCTTATGGCCATGCATTAGTATCCACATATTTGAAGTGACACTTATTCTGGTCTTTATGACTGGCTTCAGCTGAGAAAATTTTTCAGCAGTCAGCTCATCCAGAGACACTAAGCACACCATATGGTAGGCTAGCCTGCCACCTGGGTGTGCAGCAGTGGTCCTGAAGCCCACTGCCTATGTGGGAGCTAGCCTGAAGTATAGGTCCACAGGTGCTTGAGCCTGACCTGGAGTCCCAGGTACCAGCCTGGAGTATGAGGCAGTGAGGGCCTGCCTGCCAGTGGGTTTTACTGAGGTGGGGCTGGAGTTTGCATACAAGGCAAATCTGGTTCTCATTTGCATCTTTTCTTATTTCTTTGCCCTATCCAGGTACTACTATCTGCCACTTGGCTTCCTTAGCTCTTTTCCTGTATTGCTTATTGTTCAAATTGGTATTTCTGTGAGGTACTAAGCACCAGACTGTTCTATTCTGCCACCTTACTGATGTTCTATGAGGTTTCCCCTGATTTATATATCCCTACAATAAAAAAGTCAACAGCCAGGCACAGCGGCTCATGCCTATAATCCCAGCACTTTGGGAGGCTGAGGCGGGTGGATCACGAGGTCAAGAGATCGAGACTGTCCTGGTCAACAAGGTGAAACCCCGTCTCTACTAAAAATACAAAAATTAGCTGGGCATGGTGGTGCGCCCCTGTAGTCCCAGCTACTCGGGAGGTTGAGGCAGGAGAATTGCTTGAACCCAGAAGGCAGAGGTTGCGGTGAGCCGAGATCGTGCCATTGCACTCCAGTCTGGGTAACAACAGCAAAACCCCATCTCAAAAAAAAACAAAAATACAAAAATTAGCTGGGCACGCGCCTGTAGTCCCAGCTACTCAGGAGACTGAGGCAGGAGAATTGCTTGAACCCAGGAGGTGGAGGTTGCGGTGAGCCGAGATCATGCCATTGCACTCCAGCGTGGGTAACAAGAGCGAAACTCTGTCTGTAAATGAAATTAAAAAGTCAACTACTATCAGCCATTTCTTAGGTGTTCTAAGAAGTTCCTATAGATAAAAAGCATGTTATGTGTGTATATATATATATATATACATATAAATATATATTATTCTGAATATGGCCACAAGTTCTGTGCTGCTCTTCTCATGAAATGATGCAATTAATATCCCCTCACCCTATATCTGGAAGGTCCTGTGACTGGCTTTAACCAATAGAATAATAGAATACAGAAATAATCTTTTGTTTTGGTTTTGGAGGGGTTTCTTTTTGAGACGGTCTTGTTCTGTTGCCCAGGCTAGAGTGCAGCCTTGACTTTTCAGACTCCAGCAATCCTCCCATCTCAGCCTCCCCAGTAGTTGGGAGCATAGGTGCCTACCACCATGCTTGCCTAATGTTTTCATTTTTTTTTTTTTTTTCAATTTTTTACAGACAGGGTCTTGCCATGTTGTCCAGGCTGGTCTCCAACTCCTGAGCTCACTCAATCCTCCCGCCTTGGCCTTCCCAAATGCTGGGACTACATGTATGAGCTACCATGCGCAGCCCAGAAATGAACTTTTAAAATCTGCTTTTATCCACTTGGAACCTGCTTGCCATACTGCGAGAATCTCAAGCCATAGAAAAGAACTAAGATGCTACAGTCAGCAGGCCCAGCTGAGCTTCCAAGTGAGAGATCATGGTATCTACAAGTCAGATTGGCGCTTCCAGTTGGCTACAGCCCAATCATTCCACAGGATCTTTTTTCTTCCCCAAAGATGGAGTATTGCTCTGTCAGCAGGATTGGAGTTCAGTGGTGGGATCTCAGTTAACTGCAACCTCCGCCTCCCAGGTTCAAGCAATTCTTGTGTCTCAGCCTCCTGAGTAGCTGAGATTACAATCACGCAGCATCTCACCCTGCTAATGTTTTTTTTTTTTTTTTTTGAGACGGAGTTTCGCTCTTGTTACCCAGGCTGGAGTGCAATGGCACGATCTTGGCTCACTGCAACCTCCGCCTCCTGGGTTCAAGCAATTCTCCTGCCTCAGCCTCCTGAGTAGCTGGGATTACACGCACCCGCCACCATGCCCAGCTAATTTTTTTGTATTTTTAGTAGAGATGGGGTTTCACCGTGTTGACCAGGATGGTCTTGATTTCTTGACCTCATGATCCACCCACCTCAGCCTCCCAAAGTGCTGGGATTACAGGATTGAACCACCGCGCCTGGCCTAATGTTTGTATTTTTAATAAAGACCACATTTCACCAGGCTAGCCAGGCTGGTCTCGAACTACTGACTTCGTGATCCACCCGCCTTGGCCTCCCAAAGTGCTGGGATTACAGGTGTAAGCCACTGCACCCGACCTAAACTTTCTCTTTTCAATTGATATACTTTCAGGGTTTTTCCATTAAGCATTACTTTGGCTTTTTGTGTCAGATACATTTCGTAAGTTTGGGAGTGCTGAATCTCAACCATTTTAGCAAATGCTTCTTTTGAGACAGGATCTTGCTGTTACCATGCCGGAGTACAATGGCGTCATCATAGCTCATGGCAGCTCTGAATACCTGGGCTCAAAGGATCCTCCTACATCAGCCTCCCAAAGTGGTAGGATTACAGGCATGAGTCACCAAACCCAGACAGCAAATTTTTAGCATATAGGGAGGTTATATAATTTTTATTGAGACCAACTAACTGCAAATATTCTTGAAATAATCCAAGGATTATTTTGTGTTGTATTATCATGTAATAATTTGTTTACAATGTGCTTGTTTAAGTCTTTTGAGACAGTTTTGCTCTGTCACCCAGGCTGGAGCGCAGTGGTACAATCTCCATTTCTGCTCACTGCAACCTCTACCTTCTGGGTTCAAGCTGGGATTACAGGCTTGTGCTACCACGCCCAACCTCAAGTCTTATTATATATCCCGCAATTTAGCAGGCATATACCAATATATATATATATAAAAGGGGAGTCCAACTTCATCTCCATCTTCTAAAAATTTAAGTAAACCCTTGAGAAATTAATTTTAAAATGCCTTAGTGTCGAGGGTGGTAGCTCACATCTGTAATCCCAGCATTTTGGGAGGCTGAGGCAGGCAGATCACTTGAAGTCAGGATTTCAAGAACAGCCTGGCCAACACAATGAAACTGGTCTTTACTAAAAATACAAAACTAGGTCGGGCATGGTAGCTCACACCTGTAATCCAAGCACTTTGGAGGCCAAGGTGGGTGGATCACCTGAGGTCGGGAGTTCAAGAACAGCCTGACCAACATGGTGAAACTCCGTTTTTAAAAAAAAAAAATTCAAAACTTAGCCAGGCGTGGTGGCGCACCCCTATAATCCCAGCTACTCAGGAGGCTGCCATGAGATGAGATTGTGCCATTGCACTTCAGTCCAGGTGACAGAGCAAGACTCCATCTTTTAAAAAAAAAATTGAATTTGGGCCAGGTGTGGTGGCACACGCCTATAATCCCAGCACTTTGGGAGGCCGAGGTAGGCAGATCACGAGGTCAAGAGATCGAGACCATCCTGGTCAACACGGTGAAACCTCGTCTCTACTAAAAATACAAAAATTAGCTGAGTGTGGTACCGTATGCCTATAATCTCAGCCGCTCGGGAGGCTGAGGCAGGAGTGAGCAGAAATCACGCCACTGCACTTCAGCACTCCAGCCTGAGCAACAGAGCCCCTCTGTCTCAAAAAAAAAAAAAAAAAAAAAAAGAATTTGGAATGGAAGTAAGGCATTGGAGTAGTCCCTTCAAGATGTTAGATTGAACAAGGTTGATGATTGAAGAAGCAGATAGCTACAAGACTTGAGGGCACTATACATGAAAGGTCCTAGATTAAACCTAAAGCTACTTTTGTAGCCAGATTCATTGAACACCATACAAGTTCTTGTGTGACTGTGTGACTTTGGGCAAACAATAACATGTACCTTGTAGGGCTATTGAAAGGATTAGCCTAAACCCAGGAGGCGCAAGTTGCAGTGAGCCGAGATCGCGCCATTGCACTCCAGCCTGGGTAACGAGAGCAAAACTCCATCTCAAAAAAAAAAAGAGATGTGTTAAAAGAATTTAACATGGTCAACATGTAGTAAATGGTGTTGATATTCTGTCGCCGCATGTCCCAAAGTATACCCTAATGACAAAAATCACAGATTCAAAGATTTTATTTTATATAGAACCCCAGAATAATAACCATATTATAATTATATACTTCAATCTGGTTATAAGTTATATTCTGGCAGCTACTTACCAGTATGCCTGCTTGTAAGAGAGGTTCTGCAAGTTATAATTTACACAAAGATGTTTCACAAATTTTCTCAAATATAAAGATATTTACAGATTACCAAAAAAAGTAACAAAAGCCCACACATGTGTTTTAGTCAACAGATGCCTGAAATCTAAATAACAAGGCTCTACAAATCCATTATTTTCCCCCTTTTTGTGAGACAGTTTCACTCTGTCGCCCAGGCTGGAGTGCAGTGGCGTGATCTCAGCTCACTGCAACCTCTGTCTTCCAAGTTCAGGGGATTCTTGTGCCTCAGCCACCCAAGTAAGTTGGGATTACAGGCATGCACCACCACACCTGGCTAATTTTTGTATATTTTTCTGTAGAGACGGGGTTTCACCATGTTGGCCATGCTGGTCCTGTCCTGGCCTCAAGTGATCCGCCCACCTCAGCCTCTCAGTGTTGGGATTATAGGCGTGAGCAACTGTGCCCAGCCACATCCATTATTATCACTTAATGTTTAGAGGCTACATTCAGCTTCAAATAGGTTCTACTAGCAAATGATTTGGTAACCTGATACCTTTGTATTCATGTCCAAAAAAAATTCTTTACAAAAACAAAAACGAGACTCAGCCTCCCTCACTGGAGTATTACTGAAAAGCATGTTATTCTTTCTCTATTTTGGGTACATTATGACAGAGAGGTTATTATTACCAGCTGAAGCTCTTTAGTCAGCTGTCAGTAGAACTGAGGCTTCTTGAGTAAAGGGGATTGAAGTAATCCTTTGGAAGCTGTGAATACATTTCAAGACAACATGGCACCTGTGTCTAGCTCTATGGTACAACACGGTGCTATGACATATATAATGGGTGGCCAGACGGGGAAGGCAGCTGCTCTGCAGAGTGTTGACTGAGCTGAGATCTCTGAGTAGGCAATATCAAGATGGAACCAGAAGGGAAAAACGGCATGTGTAGAGTGGTAGTGACAAAAGGCTAATTAATTAAGGACAAAAAGAAACCAGTGTTCCGAACCAGGGAATTTAAGGGTTATAATGATAAGAGGGTGAGAGAGATAAGGCTAGACTGTATAAAGCTTGACAGACCATAGCAAGATAAGCAAGAACTGTGTTCTGTTAACCATTTATCCAATATCTAGCATAGAGTTCGGTTATTAAAAACCATAAATCCTTTAAAAAGGGTAGGAGTCTTCTGGTAAGATGAGTAATTAGCACAGATTATTGTCACTCACTGCAACTCAGCCTTGGAGGCAGTACACATATCAGAAGAAGGTCAAGTATCTGGAAAATTAAATGACAGTGCCTGGAAGAACAGATCATGGTTGGGGTAAGAAATGAAAGCCCAGTGTAGAAAAGGGTAGAATGCTATGGTGTTAGAGGTAGCAGAGGCAGGGAGAGAACTTGTCTGTTCTTCCCCCTTTCACCCCTCCTATTCTTTGCCTTATGTCCAACCCATCACTAGCTGGGGCAGCCAGCCTATTTGAACAGGTATAGACAACCCTGGAGTTCTCTCCCAGAGAATTAATACTGAGAAGGAGAAGTTCCACCACTGTCACTCTGCTGAAGCCCAGATTCTAACTCAGAGGCTATTTGCCTTGAGGGGCATTTTTCCTCTCCTTTAACTCATCAAAATCCTTAGTTCTGCGCTTGGCTTCTCCCTTTTTCAGATGATAACATAATCCCCACCCTCTAAGCTTATGGGGTGAAAATCAGCCATCTAAGGACCACAGCATCCATTGTCAAGGACAACAGGCTTAACCACTATTCTCTATATGGCAGAATTAACTAAGACCACAAAATAAAAATGGAAGGTTTAAAAAATTTAGGAGGTGGCCAGGCATGGTGGCTTATGCCTTTAATCCCAGCACTTTAGGAGGCCAAGATGGGCAGATCATTTGAGGTCAGGAGTTCAAGACCCGCCTAACCAACTTGGAGAAACCCCATCTCTACTAAACATATTAAATTAACTGGGCATGGTGGTGCATGCCTGTAATCCCAGCTACTCAAGAAGCTGAGGCAAGATTACACCATTGCACTCCAGCCTGGGCAACAAGAGCAAAACTCCATCTCAAAAAAAAAAAAAAAAATTAAGGAGGCAATGAACTCAGGATTCTTGTTAGCATACATATACATATTACCTTGTTCTGTCACAGAACACCTCAATATCGAGAGTATATCCAACACTCTGATTTTGATTCCTCAATACCATTTTCCAATAAAAAGAACCAAGGCTTCTTGGAGAAATGGGACTGAGATAAACAATATACAAGAGTGAACCTGGAACATCTTATAGTGCCATAAAGTGAGGAACTATTTTAAAAAACAGCGGCCGGGCACCGTGGCTTATGCCTATAATCCCAGCACTTTGGGAGGCCGAACTGGGTAGATCACAATGTCAAGAGATCGAGACCATCCTGGTCAACAAGGTGAAACCCCATCTCTACTAAAAATACAAAAATTAGCTGGGCATGGTGGTGCGCGCCTGTAGTCCCAGCTACTTGGGAGGCTGAGGCAGGAGAATTGCTTCAACCCAGGAGGCGGAGGTTATGGTGAGCCGAGATCGTGCCATTGCATTCCAGTCTGGGTAACAACAGCAAAACTCCGTCTCAAAAAACAAAAAAACAGCAACAGTCTAGGCACAGTGGCTCACGCCTGAAATCTCAGCAGTTTGGGAGGCTGAGGTGGATGGATAATTTGAGGTCAGGAGTTTTAGACTAGCCTGGCTAAATGGTGAAACCCTATCTCTACTAAAAATACAAAAATTAGCCAGACAAGGTGGTGTACCCTTGTAATCCCAGCTACTCAGGAGGCTGAGGCAGGAGAATCCCTTGAACCCAGGATGTGGAGGATGCAGTAAGCTGAGATTGCACTACTGCACTCCAGCCTGGGCAACACAGCAAGACTCCACCTCAATTAAAAAAATATTATTTTTAATTAAAAACAGCAACAGTTATGATAGTATGTTAACGAGATGTAAGCTATTTACAAGGATATCCCCAAAGGGATAACTGAAGGATCTTAATAGTCAAAGCTGGGCAATGAATTATTAGACTATTATCCAAAGCATAAAATAATATCCAGGAGTTCATGGTGGTGTAAGTAGGTGGAATAAACGGGAAATAAAAAACAAGTTTCTTTCAGAATAATTCTAAATAACTTAGATACTCTACCTTCAAGGAAAGCACAACTGCACATTCCTTCCCTCAATGTGGACCATGACTAGTGACTTCACTCCAAAGAGTATAGTATGGAAAAGAGGAGGAAAGGAGTAAGTAACTACAGTGAAGAAACTTGGTAAATAAGACCTCAGTCAGGTGATCAAGGTTAACATTTACGCACCTATGATATGTGATTAGACCCCTGTGGTCTTCATCCCCCAAACCCAGAAACCCCATGAACCCAAGAGAAAAACTCAATCCCAACTGAGAGACTTTCTACGAAATACCTGAGCAGGAATTTTTGAAACTGTCAAGGTCCTTAAAAACAAGTCTAAGAAGCTATCACAGCTAACAGGAGCCTAAGACATGAGTAAGTGCAATGTGGTATCTTCAAAGGGATCCTGGAACAGAAAAAATTTTACATACAAACTAATGAAATCTGAACAAAGTATGGACTTTAGTTAATATTAATGTATCAATATTAGCCCATCTAATTGTGACAAACATAATATACCAATGTAAGATGTTATTAGGGGACACTGGGCATGGTATATACGGGAACTCTTTGTACCGTTTTCCCAACTTTTCTATAAATCTGAAAGTATAGTAAAATAAAATAAATTTTAAGGTCCTTCTTATTGTACTTTCCCAACAAGTATATCACCCTTAAGAAGCAGCATAGAACATTCTCACACCCTAAAGGGCCTTTACTGGAGGGCAAGGAAGGCCAAATAAGTCATAGGGGATTCCTCTGAACAAGCCCTAGTCTACTAAACTGACAAATTTATGACTCAGCAAGTTGGCTGATTACAAGTGTTCCTAAATAGCTAAGGAGAAAGACGTTGCTAGGCAGAGATTTTAAGTTATTACAGTTAATTTGTTAATTCAGTGAAATTGTTTTTCAAGAGTATATTGACAGGTCCATTAACTGGAGCTGTTTGTAAAGCCCTAATTAAGCAACAACATTCACGGGAGTCATTGTCACTCTTTTTAAGTTCTTAATTAGTTGCTCTTAGCATGGTGTTTTCCTTTGTGTGAATTCCCAGGCACTTTGCCACCTTTTTGTGTCCCTTTGGGACCTGTAGAATTTATCCCTCTGGGTTTTGCTTTCCTGATTGAAATTTGAGTGAGACATGATCCAAAATTTCACATTAAAATCCCACTGACACTAGTTTGTTTCAACTCAGCAAGTGAAATCATGGACAGGTGCCAGGAATAGTGTTTATTAATTGTGGTTCCCTCAATTTTTTAAAAATTCAAGATTGATAGGGGTGTTTAGAATCCCTCCTTATTTTTAGTTTTTCCTCTTTATATGGTACTGGTCTAGGACCTAAAACTTGGTCTAAGCAATGGAAAGAGGCACTTGTGTTTACTGCTACCTATGGCAGGTGGCAGCCTGGGTATTTGCAGACCAGTAACCATGCCAGTCTAATTCCAGTTTCCATTGCAGCACGGGAAAAGATGAGTAGAAAAAAACTACTTTGGCCTGGCGCAGTGGCTCACTCCTGTAATCCTAGCACTTTGGGAGGCCAAGGTGGGTGGATCGCCTGAGGTAAGGAGTTTGAGACCAGCCTGGCCAACATGGCATGGTGAAAACCCCATTTCTACTAAAAATACAAAAAACATTTATCCAGGTGTGGTGGCATGCAACTGTAGTCCCAACTACGTGGAGGGGTGGGGGTTAGGCAGGAGAACTGCTTGAACCCAGGAGGTGGAGGTTGCAATGAATTGAGATGGTGCCACTACACTCCAGTCTAGACAACAGAGCAATATTCCATCTCAAAAAAAAAAAAAAAATTACTTTGAGGCCAGCGAGTGACTCCTATAATATTAGCTACTCAGGAGGCTGAGACAGGAGGATCACTTGATAGTAAAAATAGTCTGTGAGTCTAGAAGGTTGAGGCTGCAGAGAGCTGTGATCACACCACTGCACTCCAGCCCAAGTGATAGAGTGAGACCCTGTCTCTAAAAATAAACTACTTTGAGGCCAGGAATGGTAGCACATGCCTATAGTCCCAGCTACTTGTAGTCTGAGGCAGGAGGTATGCTTGAGCCCAGGAGGTCGAGGGTGTAGTGATCTGTGATTGTGCCACTGCACCCCAGTGAGACCCTTTATCAAAAAAGATTTTAAAAACTACTTTGAAATGTTCTACTAATCTTCTTAGACTCACCAGGAAATAAATTTCGTTACTAAAAAAAAATTCTTCTGAGTCTTTCAAGGGAACAACAACAACAAATTTCAGGCCTGGCATAGTGCCTCATGAGGTCAGGAGTTCAAGACCAGCCTGAGCAACATGGTGAAACCCCATCTCTATTAAAAATACAAAAATTAGCTGGGCATGGTGGTGCACCCCTGTAATCCCAGCTACTTGGGAGGCTGAGGCAGGAGAATCGCTTGAATCCCAGGGCAGAGTTTGCAGTGAGCTAAGACCGCACCACTGCACCCCAGCCTGGGTGACAGAGTGAGACTCTTGTCAAAAAAAAAAAAAAAAAAAAATCAAGTCAACATGTAAGGTCAGCTGAGAGAAAGGACGACCCAAAGTCAGGCAAGCAAATTTACTGATCTACCAGGCTGCTCTATAACAGTCAGAGGAGGCAGCCCCAAGCTTACAAAACAAGGGGTTTATATGGGTGAGAGGGGCCTAAGGAAGTCTCTGGACTGAGATAATCTATCAGCTTGTAACAAGCACAAAGATAGTTTATCAGCTTGTGACAGACTTACATTATCCTGTGACTTTTGTGGCAGGAGTTAAAAAAAAACCAGGAATGTACAAGTATGTGTAACAAAGGTTTGTTTCTCATGACATCCCCTGCACTGCCCAGATGGCTGTAATCAGGATTTGCTCAATGTAACACGTCTGGTAGCCTTGCTGTGGCACCTAGATAAGAGTTTAGGAGTGCAGCTGCAGAGCAATCAGGGTGGGAATCAGCTGCACTGAGAGGACAGTTTGTCCATAACATTCCAGCCTTTTAATAGGTAATATTAGAGGGGCAATGGTTAGGGGAGAGGCTAGATTGTAGGGACTGTCATTCCTGAATCTATGGGTATTCTTGGAGCAGCATCATATCTTGTATTGTCCCATGGGTGAAAGCTGTAATTCGGTCCTGTAAAAACTGGGTAAAGAGAAGTAAGAGGCAGGGGCCAAATGCTAGAAAGAGGAAAAGAGTTATGGCAGGGCCTAGGAGAGGCAGCAGCCATGGTGCTGCCCAATTCCAAAGGTTAATCCAGGAGCCTGAGACTATCTGATTTTAGAGGCTTTTTCATTTAACCGTCAGGCAGCATCTTGTACTAGCCCAGACTGGTTAGTGTAGAAGCAGCACTCTTCTCTTAAATGGGTGCACTGTCCACCTTTTTCGGCAGTGAGAAGGTCCAAATGTCGACGGTTCTGGAGTGTGACTGCTGCCAGAGAATCTAAGATTGGAGGTCAAGGATGGATTTTGCTATATCTTGTAAGCCATCTGACAGATCTTTGTAGACGGTGTGATAGTAGGACAGGGTGGTGGACAGCCCTGCTATCCCTCGTGGCTATGGTAATTCCAAGTCTTATTAGTAGGGGTATTAACTGCGAGACTTGGCCCCGGCGGACTTGAGCTTTGATGGGGACTGGTAAACTTTGGTTCCCTGGGGCAATGTCTATTTTGGGGCTTAGAAAGACTAGGATGCAGGTGCCAGTCCAATTAGTGGGGAGACAGAGGTAAGCTGAGGTCCCACACATGAAAAATATGTGTTGGCTGGGCAGACAGAACAGGTTGTGTATGTTGAAAAGGTGAGTGAGTCTATTGTTCTCAATAGGAGTTGGTGGGGCAAGGTGAGTAGCTCCGTGTGTTTTGTTTTCCCCTTGGAGAAAGTCATTTGGTTCTACTAGGATCCATTCTTCAGGGGTGGTTGGTGTGCTGCAAGGGGTCCACGGGTATATAGTCATGCAATGGGTATGCCTTCCATTGCAAAATCCCGATTGTTAAGTAGAAAGTTGCTAATGACTCTAGGGGGTCCTGAAAAACAGACAGGATGCTTAAATGGAGCAGCCTGGGAGACTTGGAAGTTTTGATAGTCGGTTGGGGCCTAAAGCTATAAGGTCTAGTTGCATTGACGGGGCAGTAGGTGCCCCAGAGGTAGGCTTGAAGACACTGCGTTGAAAGCAAATTGGTGCTTAGAGAGTTAAAGCCTATTCACCATTATGGGGCTGTGTATGGGGCTGTGTATAGGCTTGCTATTATAGTGGTATATTGGGTGAGACTGGAGATATAGGAACACAGAAGTTGTACTGTACGTCCTGTCAAGGTATTTTTCGTTGTTTCAGAGATGCAAAATCCAGCTAATGACTGCATGTTTAAGAGCTGGAAGGGGCTTTGACCTTCATATTGGTGGAGGTTGGTTAAATTGGTAAAAACCCAGGTTTTTGCAGGGGCAGGAATGGCAGTATACGTGGTAACTGACAGGGAGAGGCATAGCCAGCAATTTTTTGCTAGGGTCAGGTTGGATTGGTTCAGCAAAGCTGAATGTTTTTTAGAGGTAGTTAGGGATGATAGGAAGTGGGGGTGCGGTGGTGCTGGGCAGCCAAGGGAGTAGGAGGGATAGATAGGCAAAGAGTGAGTAAAAAGGTAAACAGCTACATTTCATCTCAGAAGTCACACAGAATGCCTTAGAAAAAGTAGGTCATTTATCCATGCTAAAACAGAGTCAAAGTGGGAGTTTAGGGGTAGAACCAGGAGATGTCTTGGCAGACAGAGTAGAGGAAGAGGGTAAAGTGGCAATATAGGGAGGGTCAGGGCATTTAAGTTTCTTTAGGGATTTGGGAAGTACTTGTGGCTTTTAAGAGGATGGCCAGTTTTTACTCTAGAGGTGTGCTTACTGGAGCGGGGGACTTAGGTGCTGACAGCAGCGGGTCTTCTTCAGGAACAGGCATAAGATGGAGTTTGGTTGGGCTGAGAAGAGTACTGGAGAATCAGTGGAGGATGCCAATTGGTGAGTCAGTGGGTGTTTGGGGAGCTCTTTAATCTGGAAAGATGCTACCAAGAGATATGTTCTGAGAGTTTAGCTGTGGTGAGGGCTGTGAGAACTTGAAAGCGGCCTTCCCACTTATTTAAGGCTTGATGGGTTAAGAGTTTTCAGGAAGATGTGTTCTCCTGGTAGGAGGGTCCAGTTGGTGGGGCCTTTGTGGGGCTTTGGGAGGGCCTGGTCTCCTTGTACATGGAGAAGATGGCGGTTGTGGGAAAGTGGCACTCAGGGCTTTCAAGAAAGAGGGCATGGAGTAGTTGGGTACGAGAAGGAGAAAGCGTGCTCAGTACTCAGGAGGAGAGATCTTGTAGATTATGTGGGCTGTGGTGTCTTGAACAAATGTTAGTTTTTTGCTTTTTAAGGCTAGGGTGGTGGCTGCTGCTAGGGCTGAGGCAGGTCAGCCACCCTCGGGCAGTGTTGTTTAGATAGGTAAGCTATGGGGGTGAAGGAAGGACTTTCTGTCGGTCAAGGACACCAAGGGCTATTTCATGGTTTTCAGCTGTGGAGAGTGAAGAGCTGAGAGATGTCAGGCAAAGATAGAGCAGGAGCAGTTATGGGGCTGCTTTAAGTTTATGGAAGCTAAGGATTATGTTGTGTGAAGGATTTAGGGGCTCATTTAGAGGGCCTTTGGCTGTTTCATAGAGGGGGCGGGCTAGGAGGGCAAACTTGGGAATCCATATTCTGAAGAAGCCTACCAGTCCTAAGAAAGAAAGGATTTCACTCTCAGAGGAGGGTGGAGGTAGGCTGTCTATTAATGTTGCCTGTGCCAGGGTCATGGCTCGGGCCCCAGGGGACAGTTGGGACTCCTAAGTAAGTCACTGTTTGAATGGAGAGTTGTGCTTTGGAGGGTGAAGCAAGAAAGCACAGAAGGGTGCAAAGAAAGTTTAGAAGGGTAATAGTGTGAGTATGAGTGTCCTCTAGGCAGGGGCTACAGAGGAGGAGGTTGTCCACATACTAGAGGAGCCGGCTAGGGGAGCAATCTAGGGAGTTGACGTCTTGAGCTAGAGCTTGTCCAAAGAAATGAGGGCTATCTCTAAAGCCTTAGGGGAGAACTGACTGTCAAAGTAGGTTGTTGTGACCTGGGGGGTTTCAGGGTCAGTCCAAGTGAAAGCAAAACAACTTGGCAGTCAGCGTGAAGAGGAATGATAAAAAAGGCATCCTTGGGGCCAGGCGCGGTGGCTCACGCCTGTAATCCCAGCACTTTGGGAGGCCGAGGTGGGTGGATCATGAGGTCAAGAGATCGAGACCATCCCGGTCAACATGGTGAAACCCCCCCTCTACTAAAAATACAAAAAATTAGCTGGGCACAGTGGCGCGTGCCTGTAATCCCAGCTACTCAGGAGGCTGAGGCAGGAGAATTGCCTGAACCCAGGAGGTGGAGGCTGCGGTGAGCCGAGATCGCGCCATTGCACTCCAGCCTGGGTAATAAGAGCGAAACTCCATCTCAAAAAAAAAAAAAAAAAAAAAAAAGAAAAAAAAAAGGCATCCTTTAGATCAATGAGCATGTAACGGGTTGTGTCTGGAGCGACAAGGGAAAAGAACCTATAGGGATTGGGAACTACTGGATGGATGGGAAGGACTGCCTGATTGATGGGCTGGAGGTCTTGGACTAGCTGATATGAGCCACCTGCCTTTGTGACAGGGAGTATAGGGGTACTGTATGGAGAATTAATTGGCCTAAGGTAGCCTTGTAAGTGGAGTCTGTTTACGATGGGTTGTAAGCCCTTTAGGTGCCTTAATGAAATGGGATACTGAGAGACATCAGGAAATTTGGAGGGGTCTTTTAGCTGGATTTTTATGGGATCATGCTGAGCTCCAAGAGAAGGGGTAGTGTTATCCCACACTATTGGATTAACAAGAGAAGTGGGGAGTGAATAATGGGGGGAGGGGTCAAGGGCTGATGTGGTACCAGAGAGGAATAGGAGAGAATCTGGTTGTGGAGAACAGAAAAAGGTGATGGAAGCTTTGAATTTGGTTAGGAGGTCTCAGCCTAGGATGGGGCAATGAGGCATAAGGAAAGAATGTAAGAAAACAGTATCAAACAGGGAACAAGTAAGAGGTCTGGTGGTGCATGGATATGAGATGTGTCCATCAACCACAACTGAGACCTGAGAGGAATGAGTTGGTCCTGAGAATTTAGGCAAAGCCAAGTAGGTGGCCCCAGTATCAATTAAAAAAGAGGTACCCTGGGCTCTGGTGCAGTGATGGCAGATGGGGCTGGGGGCCCTGTGCCTTGTCAGTCTTTGGTGACTAGGCTGAGGAGCTGTGGGAGTACAAGCAATGCTTCACTTTTTGTTTTGCTGAAGGGGTGGTGGCTCTGAGGTGCAGGCTTTTCTGTCTGTTGAGCAGATTTCCAGTGTCCTGTCTGCTGGCAGACTGGGCAAGGGCTTTTTGGCACTCATAGATTAGGACATGCCCATGCCCATGCCCAGTGGCCTTCTTTGCCGCACTTAAAACAAGGCCTAGGAGGCTACCGCTATCAGGTCTTTTGTGCCCTTGGGTACAATGGCTAGGCTGATGATGGATAGCCACAGCTAGAAGCTGGTATTTAGCACATTCTCTTCAGGCTTTATTTAATTTACTTTGCAAGCCAGGTTAAGGTCTAGTTTGAGGGCCATCTTATCAGGGACAGATTGGGAGATAAAATGGGTATTAAGAACAATTCCACCCCAGCTAGCACAGCCCCGGTCCCAGCCCCAGCTGTCCTGGTGTCACTTTGGAGCGTGGCGGCAGCTGACTGTGCCTTCACAATCCGCTGGGACCCGCGAGCCCTGCCGCCATTATGAACATCTGCAGTGTGAGGCTAGAGGACCTGATGAACATGCAGCACTGCAACCTCCTCTGCCTGCCCGAGAAGTACCAGGTGAAATACTACTCCAACCATGGCCTCTCCTGGCCCCAGCTCTCTTACATTGCTGAGGGTGAGAATGGGAAGATTGTGGGGTATGTCCTGGCCAAAATGGAAAAGGACCCATATGATGTGCCTCATGGACACATCACCTCATCGGTCTGGCACAGAAACTGATGGACCAGGCCTCTCAAGCCATGATAGAGAACTTCAATGCCAAGTACGTCTCCCTGCATGTCAGGAGTAACCAGGCTGCCCTGCACCTCTATTCCAACACCCTCAACTTTCAGATCAGTGAAGTAGAGCCCAAATACTATGCACATGGGGAGGATGCCTTCGCCATGAAGCGGGATCTCACCCAGATGGCCGATGAGCTGAGGCAGCACCTGGAGCTGAAGGAGAAGGGCAGGCACGTGGTGCTGGGTGCCATCGAGAACAAGGTAGAGAGCAAAGGCAGTTCACCTCCAAGCTAAGGAGAGGCCTGTCATGAGGAGAAGGGCCTGGCTGCCAAGGATAGTGGTGGGGACAGCAAGGACCTCAGTGAGGTCAGCGAGACCACAGAGAGCACAGATGTCAAAGATAGCTCAGAGGCCTCTGACTCGGCCTCCTAGAGCCTGCCCCATCCCTTCCTCACCCAACGAGCTTTCACAATAAATTTGCTCTGTGGCACAAAAAAGCAAACAACAACAAAAAAAACAATAGTTCCTGCTCAGGAGGCAGGGTCAACACAAGTATATTTTAGGAGAGCCTCTGTAAGGTGGGAAAGAAATTGGGCAGGATTTTCATCTGCTTTTTGGGAAATTTGAGTTTTTCAAAATTCATGGCCTTATGGGGAGCTGTGTAAAGGCCTGTAATAAGGCAAGTAATCATATGGTTAAAGGACAGCTGGCCAGGGTCTGTGGGATGGTACTCCCAGGAAGGCTCTTCCCAGGGGATGGCAGTGGCTCCTACAGCTTAGTAGGATCTTGCCTGAAGATCATCGGCATGTGCCTGAGCTGTGAACCACTCTTCCCTTCTCTTCCGGAAGGAGGGTAGAAGAGAGGATAATATAGAGATCATGCCAAGTGAATTCATAAGACTGGGTGAGATATTTAAATTCTTTGATGTAAGTATCGGGATTGGAGGAGGAGGACCTGAGATGTTTTTCAATCTGGGAGAGATCAGAGAGGGAGAAGGAGAGGTGGACACAGACGATCCTTTTGGTCCTTGCTACCTCCTAGAGGGGAAGCAAGAGAGCTGGTTGCTGGGCGGGTAAAGAGTGGAGACAGGGAGGACTCAGTCAGATGCAGGGTGGTTGGTGTGGGTAAGAGGTTGGGCCAGAGTAGGGGCATATGGGGGAGGACAGTCCAGGAGGAGGAAAATCGGTGGGGTCAAAGGAAAAGGAGTAGTTGGCTGGGGCTATGGGGAGTGTGACAGGAGATGAGTCATTGGCCAGGGTTGTGGGGAGGGTGACGGGGAAGAGTCAGGTTTGGAGCAAGCAAGTATAACTTGGAAAGTAGAACAGGACTGGCAGAGGGATGGATGGCTACAGAGAGTGAAGAAAACTTGAACATAAGGAATTTCAGACCATTTCCCATTGTGGTGGCAAAAGTTGTCTAAGTTTCTAAGTATATTGAAATCAAAAGTGCCATTTTCAGGCCACTGGGAGCCATTGTTTAGTTTGTATTGAGGCCCAGCAGTATTGCAGTAAAGGTCTCTGAGGATGAACCTCTGAATGGAGGCCGAGATTAAGATTATGCAGGAGACACCCAATGGGAGTAGTTTTGGGAGGGGTAGACTGAGAGGCTCCCATAGCAAATGGGGATGTAGGTAGAGGAAGAAGAGACTGCTGATGACCAGGATGGCAGGAGAGGGTGCCCTCTTTCCTGTGGGCCTTGTCCAGAATAGAGGAGGTAGCTGCTGAGTCAGGCATACCTGAAACGGAGGAACCAGAGGCCCGGAGGTTGAAGAAGCCGTTGGCCCAGTGCTGGGTCTTTCAGGAAGGCAGAGACGGTCAAGAGTTCCAGGTAAATGGCAAGAGTCTCTCTTACCCCTGTGGAGGCTCTGATGGTGAATGAGGTTGCCAACAACAGGAGAGTCTGGGAGATCCTCCAGGTCTTCAGCTGGTTTGGGAAGGGGAGGATGGCCAGGAGAGGGATGATCAGAGAGGGAAGGAGGTATAGAGAAAGAGCTCTCTAAGGGTGCCAGGCTAGAGCCTACCCCTTCCCGGATTTCGGCACCAAAATGTAAGGTCAGCCAAGAGAAAGGACAAGTAGACCCGAAGTCAGGCAAGCAAGTTTATTGACCTGCCAGGCCGCTCCTAACAGTCAGAGGCAGCCCTGAGCTTACAAAATGAGGGGTTTATATGGGATGAGAGGGGCCTGAGGGAGTCTCCAGACTGAGATAATCTATCAGCTTGTAACAAGCAAGAAGATAGTTTATCAGTTTGTGACAGACTTGCAAATACATCATCCTGTGAATTTTGTGGTGGCAGTTTAAAAAAAAAAAAACAGGAATTTACAGGTATGTGTAAAATAAGAATTTACAAGTACATGTAACAAAGGTTTGTTTCTCATGACCTCCCCTGTGCTGCCCAGGCAGCTTTAATCAGGCTTTGCTCAACGTGGAATGTCTGGTAGCCTTGCTGTGGCACTTGGATAAGAGTTTAGGAATCTAGCTGCAGAGCCATCAGAGTGGGGGTCAGCTGCACTAAGGGGGTTTTCGGGGGCAGCTTGTCTCTAACAAAACAGGGATAAGTAGGTGAGTAATTAACTTCATTTCTCAAAGTAGAAAACCCCATCATATTATTTTAATGCACATGACTATGCCATTGATGCCTTTTGGGATATTGAATACAGAAACACAAATACCAATGAATTATCTCTTTTCAAGTAGCAACAGAGGAACCTTTCTCTGCACATGGATAGCCCTACTGTAGTCAGGAAGACAACCTGTATGCTTAGAACTTGAGGCCCCAGATTTAAAACACTATGACTATTCATGACAGGAAATTTTTCTCTTTCCTTGGGAGCCATTTTGGTTTTACCAGCTCAGACTAAGATTGTGACTGAGTTTGAGAAGTGAAGACTGCTATTCTTTCTTAAAACATCTCCCTTTGGAGCACAGTAAAAGTGGAGAGAATGGCTATAAATAACCCATGCAAAAAAAAAAAAACCACAAATCCCAAACACACAAAAAACACAGACTATTTTTACTACTGATTTTTTTTCTTTTTTTGAGTTATTTTTTCTCTTTCAAGATTTTGTCTTTGTATTTTTTTTTTTTTTTTGAGATGGAGTCTCACTCTGTGCTAGGCTGGAGTACAGTGGCACCATCATGGCTCACTGCAACCTCTGCCTCCCATGTTCAAGTGATTCTACTGCCTCAGCCTCCCTGGTAGCTAGGACAGGCATGCTCCCACACCCAGCTAATTTTGTATTTTTAGTAGAGATGGGGTTTCTTCATGTTGGCCAGGATGGTCTCAATTTCCTGACTTCACGATCTGCCTGCCTTGGCCCCTCAAAGTGCTGGGATTATAGGCATAGCCACCATGCTTGGCCTAAATCAGTTTCTTTTTTTCGTCTTCTTTTTTGAGATGGAGTCTCCCTCTGTCACCCAGGCTGGAGTGCAGTGGCACAAATTTGGCTCATTGCAACCTCCGCCTCCCAGGTTCATAGGATTCTCCTGTCTCAGCCTCCCGCGTAGCTGGGACTACAGGCATGTGACATTACAAGGTGAGGTTGCGCCGAGCTGAGATTGCGCCATTGTGCTCTAGCCTGGGCAACAAGACCAAAACAACATCTCAAACTTTTGCTTATTTTTTGTATTTTTAGTAGAGACAGAGTTTCACTGTTAGCCAGGATGGTTTTGATCTCCTGACCTCATGATCTGTCCACCTCACAAAGTGCTGGGATTACGTGCGTGAGCCACCGTGCCCAGCCTATAAATCAGTTTCTTAATCTGAGAATCTGTTAGGCTACTGACTAACATATTGGGCAGCTCAGAGAACATTTCCACTAATGCAGAAAGTTTATCATGCACTGCTGTTCCAGGCAGGAGAATCACTCGAACCCAGGAGACAGAGGTTGCAGTAAGCCAAGATTGTACCATTGTGCTTTAGCCTGGGCAACAAGACCAAACCTCTGTCTCAAAAAAAAAAAAAAAGATGCCTGTAATCCCAGCAGTTTGGGAGGCTGAGGCAGGCGGATCACAAGGTCAGGAGTTCAAGACCAACCTGGCCAATATGGTGAAACCCCATCTCTAAAAATACAAAAATTAGCCGAGCATGGTGATGTATGCCTGTAGTCCCAGCTACTCTGGAGGCTGAGGCAGAATTGCTTGAACCTAGGAGGCAGAGGTGGCAGTCAGCTGAGATCGTGCCACTGCACTCCAGCTTGGGTAACAGAGTGAGACTCTGTCTCAAAAAAAACACAAAACACAAAAATCAAAAAACAAAAAAAATATTTACTTAACTTTTTTTTAAAGATGGTGTTTCACCATGATGGCCAGGCTGGTCTTGAACTCCTGACCTCAGGTGATCCACCCACCTCAGCCTTCCAAAGTGTTAGGATTACAGGCGTGAGCCACCATGCCCGGCCAGTGATTTATTTAACTTTTACAAACTTACACAGCCACATGTAGCATATAGCTATTGCACAGCAGAGCTCTAGAAAATGAGGGGCTGGACTTTAGATTCTAAAAATTCTCTTAAAATTCTGATACTCTACATAATTTTTAAAAACATACTTTTAAGCCCCCTATCCCATCTGAGCTATAATAAGATAATTGAGACCCATATGACAAAAAGACAACATACATACATTAGTTATCTTGGTGTCACACAGGGCTGTCAGACATCTGTGTTCCTGATGGAGTTAGATGACATTCATGTGAAGGCATCTAGGATTCAAAGAATGACAGACTGTCTGTTAGTAAGGGTCCTTTTTCTTTTCTGTTTTTTTTTTGAAACGGAGTTTTGCTCTTGTTGCCCAGGCTGGAGTGCAATGGCATGATCTTGGCTCACTGCAACCTCCTTCTCCTTCTCCCAGGTTCAAGCGATTCTCCTGCTTCAGCCTCCCAAGTAGCTGGGATTACAGGCATGCACCACCATGCCTGGCTCGTTTTGTATTCTTAGTAGAGATAGGATTTCTCCACGTTGGTCAGGCTGGTCTTGAACTCCTAACCTCAGGTGATCTGCTGACTTGGCCTCCCAAAGTGCTGGGATTACAAGCATGTGCCACTGCGCCCGGCCGATAGGGTCCTTTTTCTAACAGGAAAAAAAATTGTTTGCACCCAGACTAGGACCAACTCCACAGAAGAAGTCATTCCACTCTCAGAGGTGCAAAACACTGCCCAAGGTACTCAGCTACAACACCAAAACAGTGCTTGGAGCCAAACCTCAATAAAGACAGTGCTTGCTCTTCCAACAGTGTAACACCATCACAGGCATCACATGAGCCTGGATAGCTGACAACTGCTGGATGATTCCTGAAACAGCTTTTTCATTATTTGTTTCAGATACCTAGGCACTCCAGGTAGAAGATGTATCAGTTGAATGTTGGCTTCAAAACAGGCGTGGAAGCACTGATTGCAGACCCTGCTGTCAAACCCTTTAACAGGAATCCCTTTCTCATATTTTCAGTTGTTTTATCCAACATTCAGAAAGTTCCTGCCATGTGCCAAGCGCTGTGATCTAGCAGTGAATAAAACAAGATATCCTGTCTTTTCCTTCATGGATCTTACAAATATAGGTTAATTTGCCTCTCAATTGTTTCCTGATAGATACCAACTAGCCAACAGGCCTGGCACAGAGGCGGTAGTCAATATTGGAATGAACGGGGATATTTACCTGAAAACTGCACATGCAGACTGTCATCTGCCATTATTTCCTCTCTTCAGAAGGCTGAAGGATGCCCTACTTTCAAGTCATCCTAAAAAGGAAGACAAACAAGCACTGTATATATATATATATATTTTTTTTTTTTTTTGAGATAATATCTCACTCTGTCCCGACTGGAGTAGTGGCATGACCATGGTTCACTGCAGTCTCAATCTCCTGGCTCAAGTGATCCTCCCAGCTTAGCCTCCCAAGCAGCTGGGACTACAGGTGCATGCCACCATGCCCGCCTGATTTATTTTTTATAGAGATGAGGTCTTGTTCTGTTGCCCAGCCTAGTCTCAAACTCCTGGGTTCAAATGATCCTCCCACTGCAGCCTCCCAAAGTGCTGGGATTACAGGTTGCAAAAAGATACTAAATGTATTCCCCACAACAAAATATAAGTATGTGAGGTGATGGTGATAGATTTAATTAGCATGATTTACTAAGTCCACAATGTAAACGTATACGAAAACATCACATTGTATCCAATGTAACATATACAATTACTTTATTTTCTATAGCCTCAGTCAGGAATTACTTTATTTACCATAATTTACCTTTTCCCTGCCTAGAGTACCATAAAGCTAACCATCCCCCAAGCCCTACAGATATTACTAGTTTTAAGACCCCATATGTAAAAGGCTATTCAGTTAACACTTGAGGCATTCATACAATGCACTCACATTTAGCTGAGAGAATCCTATTAAGGGAATGCCAACTGATCTAACAAAACAAGCTTTGATAAACAACTCCCCTGCCCTCCAATATCCTCCCCAGTTCCTCCTGTGGAAACTAGGATGTCACTTTTCACAGCAACTGAGGGTCATTTTTTCTCAAAAGATTAGCATTCCAGGCCAGCGCAGTGCTGTGGTTCATGTCTGCAATCCCAGAACTTTGGGAGGCAGGATTCCTTGAGCCCAAGAGTTCGAGACCAGCCTGGACAACATAGTGAGACTTTCTCTACAAACTGGAAAAAAAAAAAAAAAAAAAGGCCAGGCACAGTGGCTCGCACCCATAATCCCAACACTTTGAGAGGCCATGATGGGTGGATCATGAGGTCCGGAGAAAGGCAGATCACCTGAGGTCAGAAGTTTGAGACCAGCCTGGCCAACATGGTGAAACCCCATCTCTACTAAAAATACAAAACTTAGCCAGGTGTGGTGGTACACACCTGTAATCCCAGCTACTTGGGAGGCAGAGATCATGCCACTGCATTCCAGCCTGGAGGACAGAACTCCTGTCTTAAAAAAAAAAAAAAAAACAGCTGGTTGTGGTGGTGTGCACCTATCATCCCAACTACTTGGGAACAAAATTACTACAAAGGGGACTCAATATCTACCACTTTAATGGGGCTGCCAACTATTCATTTCTGAAAATCAATAAGCAACTAAAGTGAATATATATATTGCCTGCCTAAAGGAGAAATTAGGGTGGTTGTAGTTAACCAGTTCCCAGAGCCCTCTTAATCAATTTTTTTTTTGAGTCTTGCCCTGTCGCTCAGGCTGAAGTGAAATGACATGATTTCTCACTGTAACCTCTGCCTCCTGGGTTCAAGCGATTGTCCTGTCACAGTCGCCCTAGTAGCTGGAATTACAGGCACATGCTATCATGCCCAGCTAATTTTTTGTATCTTTAGTAGAGATAGGGGTTCACCATGTTGGCCAGACTGGTCTTGAACTCCTGACCTCATGATCCACCCAACTTGGCCTCCCAAAGTGCTGGGATTACAGGCGTGAGCCACTGCACCCAACAATATTTTAATATTTTATTAAAGAGCTAGAGAGGCCGGGGGCGGTGGCTCAGGCCTGTAATCCCAGCATTTTGGGAGGTTGAGGTGGGTGGACCATGAGGTCAGTTCAAGACCAGCCTGGCCAACATGGTGAAAATACAAAAACTAGTCAGGCATGGTGATGGGTGCTGTAATCCAAGCTGCTCAGGAGGCTGAGGCAGGAGAATCTCTTAATCCTAGGAAGAAGAAGTTGCAGCGAGCCAAGATTGTGACATTGCACTCCTGCCTGGGTGACAGAGCGAGACTCTCTCTCTCTCTCTCTCAAAAAAAAAAAAAAAGCTAGAGAATGCCCATAATTTTTAAGTGAATTTGCATCAGTTTCCCTAATAGGGCATCCCATAAATAAGTATGGCTATAAAATCCCTCTACAAAGGGTATCATGACTAGGTTTTATGGTGAGTAGTGGGAGCCATGCACTTTAATTTTAATGAAATTAGCAAAAATCCCATTGTATCTGGCCCCCTTTGAGCACTTGGTAGGCACTAAAAAACAAAAGTGTGACTTTTCCATTTATTTTTACCAACTCCCCTTTCTCATTAGCTTTGTTCTGTTTCCAAGGTATGATTCAAGCAACTTCACACCGGCCAAACCTGTTAGACCAGAACTATTCAGGAAGGTCTGGACTTATTCTCTCTGCAAAAAGTCATGTTCTCAGATTAAATCTTAATGCAAGCTTTTCCAACCTGTGGCCCACCACAAATTGGTAAACTTTCTTAAAACATTATGAGGTGTTATTTTTCTTTTTTGCATTTTAAAAATTTTTTTATTTAGCTATCAGTTATCATTACTGTATTTTATGTGTGGCCCAAGACAATTCTTACTCTTTCAGTGCTTGGCCCAGGGAAGCCAAAAACACCCCTGGCCTGAATGGATAAGCAACTATGCTGGCATCCTGGGGTAGTCAACACAGAATTGGCATGAACCAAGGCCAGAATGCCAACCAGCTATTGGCTGCTGTTCTCCCAGCAGTGTAACACTTGCCTAGGTACAAGACAACCTAGGCAGCTGCCTACAGCTGGAGCCAAGAGGGCTAAAGGGGTTGCACTCACCTGCAGTTCCATCTGCCATAGCTGGCCTCTCTGCAATGAAACTCAGGTTAGTCAGCCAACAGAGAACATGTGTGCAGCTCAGAGTCCCTGCCCTCAAAACTCCATAACTTAGGCCGGAGCCACAGAAACAGCAGACAAAACCAAAAGTTTCTCCTTGTTTAGCTTTGTTTTCACATCTTGTTACTTATACACCACAGCAGTTCAACAGTATTAAACAAGTATCAGGATGCTCTATCACCTAATCAGCAACTAGCCAAATGACACTGGGTAAGTAACTTAACCTCTCTATACTTCAGTCTCCTCATTTGTAAAATGGAGATATTATATTACAGGGTCTTTCTCCATCACCCAGGCTGGAGTGCAGTGGGACAATCATGGCTCACTGCCGCCTCCACTTCCTGGGCTCAAATGATCCTCCTGCCTTAGCCTCCTGAGTAGCTATGACTACAGGCATGAGTGAGTGCACCAAGCCTAATGGAATATTACTTTTTTTTTATTGCATTTTAGTTTTTGGGGTACATGTGAAGAACATGCAAGATTGTTGCATAGGTACACACATGGCAGTGTGATTTGCTGCCTTCCTCCCCTATATCTGGCATTTCTCCCCATGCTATCTCTCCCCAACTCCCCACTATATTACTAATAGTAATAGTACTCTGTACATGGGGTGATTGGGAGGCTTAAGTGGAATATAAGCTAACTCCCAGGGTAATGTCTGGTATAGTGTGGGCACACAGTAAACACCTGAGGAGCTACATTCCAAAAAAGGCTTAGATGGTGAATATGAATGAGTAGAAAGGGAAAAGTTATCCCGTGAGAGAAATGGGCAGTGAACAATGGGAAAGCCAGTTAAAAGTGGTTAGAGGAGGGTCTCCAATATGGGACTTCCTAAAGGACAATAAAAACAAAACTTAGAAAAATAACTGCAGTATTGGGTGTGAGGGGAATTGGAGGTAGTAGTCGTGCCAAGACCTCAACTACTGATTAAAAGCAATAAACAAAATGTTTGCACAAATGATAGTATTTCTACACAGTCATCATCATAATTTATGTAAGGCAACAATCATACCTCTTTCCAGCCATCCCTAAATTTCACTCCTAACTTCCTCCACATAATTTAGAGGAACAGGAAAATGAATAGAGGGTTCATTGTTCGCTGGGTCTAAAAACAGATCTAAAAACAGCCTGCTCCTTTCCAGGCTCGGGTTAAAGGCGCTGACTCAGTTCCACTGAACATTTGTTCCTCACAAACCTTCCCAAGTCCCTGCCCCTGGCACTGGGAGATCGAGACTCTCGGAGTCAGGCTCTAGAAGACTCCTTAGGGAGAAGAGGAAAGAGGGATGGTGGAACAACAGGGATGACTCTGGGGCCTAGGTCTCTTTCAGATGCCCTCCAAGCTCGGGGTCACGAGGGGACGAACCCCAATTTCGTCCCGTGCACCGGCAGAAGCCTTCCTGCACTGCTTCTCTCCCTGGGCAGAGAAATCTCCAAGGACTCTCCCCAATGGGCCCTTACTCACGCGCACGTGTTCGGAGCTCCTAAGGGCGCAGCAGCACCGGCAGAGGCCGGAGGGGAAAGGGCAGGCGAGAGCCCAGGAGAGCCCCGCCCCGGGGCGGCAACTGGGCGTGGCTTCAGTGGGCGGGGCCCTTGACCCAGCCTAGGAAAGGCCGGACTTAAAAAAAAACATGCGAGTTCGGTGGCAGAGGTAATCTTGCTTCTTAAAGGAGAGAAGGGCTGGGGTTTCAGCAATGGCTGCGTTTGTTGGACTCCCATCCCATCTCTTAAGGATAGAAAGGGCACAGACTTCGCTGCTGCTCAGGAGAGAATCTGTGTGTCCTAGAGGAGCCAGGCTTCCTGTCTGCCCACACTGAGCCACCCCGGAACGCTGGTTCCCCTCACGAGAGTGGCGCCTTTCCGTTGCTGCAGACCCAGCCCACGCTTTTGCGCTTCCCACGCATATCCTTTTTCTGGCTTTCCGCGGCAGCGCTGTCATTCAGCTAATGGATCGCCCACCCACTCAGGTCACCTTGGTCTGCTGTCTTCGGGATCTTCCCGGGAGGTTTTCGAATAGATTAAGCCAGTCACTCCTACTGCTTACCACTTCAGGATCTCATCCCTAGTGCCCTGCCGCGGGATTTTTCACTGAACTGCCGCAGCTGAAGAACAGTGGCTTTCTCTGCTAAACTTGCCCTGCACCATGGCAAAATCAGGCAGAGTCCTTGGTCAGGACAGACTGCCTGCAAGGTTACCAGGATTTCTTTGGAACACTTACATTTCCTTCTACTGGCTAGAGTCAGTATTATTCTATCCTGCTAAACAGGTGGTGAAGCTGGAGTCCAGAGGGAAAAGGCCTACTAACAGTAATTCCTTACTCCATTCACTAATTCCCCAAAATTTCTTTCCAACACCCGCCCCCAACAACAACCACCAATCCTGTGGGTTCTGCTGATCTCTTGCACCTGGCACCATTGCCAGGTGAGCCCCTGGGAACCAGCCACTGCCCTTGGCATCTGCAAACATGTTTCATTGTCTAGTTCTTCAGTTCTTTCATAATGAAAAAGGTATATTTCCTGTGCACCCCAACCCTTGCAGACCTCACCAAAGAAAGCCCAGAGCCCCAGTTTGATTGCAGCAAGAGACCCTAGGTTATACGGCCAAAGAGCCACTGGAGGGGAAGTGGCAAGCTCAAATCCTCCCCGTTTTGATGGAGTTGGACACAGGCTCTGGTCGAGAAAGGGCTTACATAAATATAATAATTTAAAAAGTCACATGATCAGTGCTGGGCTGGTAGGCAGGAGCTCTGCTTTGCAGTTAAATAGGAATGTGGCTGAAGACTGCTGCCATTATCAATGCCCACATCCGGCTGTCACAGCATGTTCATAAAGGAGGGTTATGAGAGCTATAAAACCAGGCAGATTGGGTAGGTAATTGTCCTGCGGAGCTCTGCTAAAGGAGAAATTGCATTGGCATCTCATATATTTTGCTTTCTTTCCTTCCAAACACACAAAGTAAAGAAGGTAGAATTACCCTGAGGATTCATGAAAAGGAAAGATGAGGGGGTGTGTGTGTGTGAATGTGCATGTGCATGTGTGCTTTCAGAGGAGAGACAGGAAACAACCAAGGACAGGGAGCTATGCAGGTCTTTGGGGAGAGAGGGACGAATAACCTGGTGATGATTAGATTCAGATTAGTCCAGGTAGAAGGCAGGATTTGTGTGGAAGGCCAGCCATTATAAATATAGCTGTGAGGTGAGCCATACTCTCATGTCCTGTGATCAACTTTTTGGGCTATAGGCCATTCAATGACCTTTGGAGAAAAACCTAGATGATGATTTATTTTTTTCCTGGGATCTCCATCCTTTTAAATTCTGAATTAATTTTGGTGGGTTGATTTATGTTTTCTTTTACCTATAATAACAACTGCTTTTCTACCTGCTTTTCTTCTTCTTGCAAAGACAAAATTGTTGGGAATAATAACAAAAAATAAAAAGGAGCATTTCTAGAAAAAAATGCAGCCAGTTGGAAAGCAAAGGATTAGGGCAAGTCCATTAGCTCTGAGTCTGACCTCATAACTTAAGGCTGACCTCAAGTGACACCAAGTCCCCAAGCTTCTTGCCTGACTTTCATTTTCTTCTCCATCTCTCCTCTCATTCTTGCTTCCCTCCTTGATGCCTTTTGCCTCTAAGACTGCTCTTTTCCTCTCTCCCTGGACAGGAACCACCAGTAGAGAAATATCTAGTCATCTGTTTAGTTAGTCACTCAGTCAATTAACATTTAGGAAGCATCTATTATGTGCCAGGCCCTGTTTAGGTGCTGCAAATAAAGTCAGAACAATAGAGATTCCTGCCTGCCTAAAGCTTACAGTCTAGTGGAGAAGAATGACAAGTACTATATGTATTCTTGGGCACATTTCGGGGGCAGGTAACACAGCCTAGGAGGTCAGGAAGAGTACTAGAGATAGCTGTATTCTTTCTGGCTGATTCTAAGGGCTTAGAGTAGAGGAGGAACCCGTCTTCCGTTCCTGCACTCCTCTTGCTGCTGTGTACTAGCTACCCAAATTAGAGTGAGGCTCTTCAGTTGTCCTTGTTATTTCTCAAAAGCATAGTTGGAGCCCAGCGTGGTGGCTCACACCTGTAATCCCAGCACTTTGGGAGGCTGAGGCGGGTGGATCACCTGAGGTCAGGAGTTAGAGACCAGCCTGACCAACATGAAGAAACTCCGTCTCTACTAAAAATACAAAATTAGGCCAGGCACAGTGGCTTATGCCTGTAATCCCAGCACTTTGGGAGGCTGAGGCCGGTAGATCACCTGAGGTTCAGAGTTGGAGACCAGCCTGACCAATATGGTAAAACCCCATCTTTTTTTTTTTTGAGACTGAGTTTCGCTGTTGTTACCCAGACTGGAGTGTAATGGCATGATCTCGGCCCACCGCAACTTCCGCCTCCTGGGTTCAAGCAATTCTCCTGCCTCAGCCTCCCGAGTAGCTGGGACTACAGGCGCGCACCACCATGCCCAGCTAATTTTTGTATTTTTAGTAGAGACGGGGTTTCACCTGGTTGACCAGGACGGTCTCGATCTCTTGACCTCGTGATCCACCCGCCTCGGCCTCCCAAAGTGCTGGGATTACAGGCGTGAGCCACCGTGCCTGGCCGAAACCCCATCTTTTTTAAAATAAAAAATGAAAAATCACGCCGGGCACGGTGGCTCACGCCTATAATCCCAGCACTTTGGGAGGCCGAGGCGGGTGGATCACGAGGTCAAGAGATCGAGACCGTCCTGGTCAACAAGGTGAAACCCCATCTCTACTAAAAATACAAAAATTAGCTGTGCATGGTGGTGCACGCCTGTAGTCCCAGCTACTCGGGAGGCTGAGGCAGGAGAATTGCTTGAACCCAGGAGGCGGAGGTTGCGGTGAGCCGAGATCATACCATTGCACTCCAGTCTTGGTAACAACGGTAAAACTCCGTCTCAAAAAAAAAATAATAATAATTTTAAAAAATTAAAAAATACAAAATTAGCTAGGCATGATGGTGCATGCCTGTAATCCCAGCTACTCGGAAGGCTGAAGCAGGAGAATCGCTTGAACCTGGGAGGCAGAGATTGCGGTGAGCTGAGATTGTGTCATCATTGCACTCCAACCTGGGCAACAAGAGCAAAAGTCCATCTAGAAAAATAAAGCATAGTTGGATTGGCAAGGATATGGAGAATTGGAACCCTCATACACTGCTGGTGGGAGAGTAAAACGATACAGTTGCTTTGGAAAATGGTCTGGCAGTTCCTCAAATGATTAAACATAGAGTTACTTTATGACCTAGCAATTCCAGTCCTAGGTATGCACCCAAGAGAAATGAAAACCTGTTATACAAAAGCCTGTACACAAATGTTTATAGCAGCATTATTCGTAATAGCCTCCCAAAACCAAATGTTCATTAACTGGTGAATGGACAAACAAAATGTGGCAAATCCACACAATGGAATATTACTAGGCCATAAAAGGGAATGAACCCTGTAATCAGCACTTTGAAGAGGGTGAGGCAAGAGGATCACTTGAGCCCAGGAGTTCAAGACCAGCCTGGTCAACATAGTGGGACCCCATGTCTCCAAAAAATAAAAAAATTAGGTGGGGATGATGATACACAACTATAGTCCCAGCTACTTAGGGGGCTGAGGTGAGAAGATTGCTTAAGCCTAGGAGGTTGAGGCTGCAGTGAGCTGTGATCATGCTATAACACTCCAGCCTGAGTAACAGTAGGACCCATCTCAAAAAAAAAAAAAAAAAAGATGCCAGGTGTGGTGGCTGACACCTATAATCCCAGCACTTTGGGAGGCCAAGGCGGGCAAATCACTTGACTTCAGGAGTTTGAGACCAGCCTGGCCAACATGATGAAACCTTGTCTCTATGAAAAATACAAAAAATTAGCCTGGTGTGGTGGCGTATGCCTGTAGTCCCAGCTACTTGGGAGGCTGAGGCCCGTGCTTGAGCCCAGGAAGTGGAGGTTGCAGCAAGTGGAGATTGTGCCACTGCATTCTAGCCTGGGCAACAGAGTGAGATGCTGTCTCAAAAAAAAAAACCAAAAAAAAACAAGAGACTCATGTACTCATTCATGCTACGATATAGAGAAACCTCGAAAATATTAAGTTAAAGAAGCTAGTCACAAAATGTCACATATTGTTTGATTCCATTCATCTGGAAGTCCAGAATAGGAAAATTTGTAGAGACAGGAAGTAGATTAGGGGTTGCTTAGGGTGCAATTGGGACAAGGTGATAGCTAAGGGGCTTGGACTTTCTTTTTGATGTAATGAAAATGTTCTAAAATTGTGGCGATGGTTGCATGTAACGATAACTATAACAAAAACTATTGAATTGCACTCTTTAAATGTGTAGGTTTTAGGGCATATGAATTATATTTCAATAAAGCTGTTTAAATAACAACAGTGAAATGCATATGGGGCTGGCAAGGTGGCTCATGCCTGTAATCCCAGCATTTTGGGAGGCCGAGGTGGGAGGATCGCTTGAGCCCAGAAGTACAAGACCAGCCTGGGCAACATAGCAAGACTGTCTCACAAAACAGAAAAAAAAAAAAAAAAAGAAAAAGAGAAAACAAAATAAAACAAAACAAAAAGACTGTCCCTATATATTAAAAAAAAATACACACATACATACACAAAAGAAAAACAGCATACTTGAGGCCCTGAAAAAAATCTGCAATTCTGCTTGTAATTGTGGGCTGCATGATTATTGTCAATTTTTTTTTTTTTCAGACAGAATCTCACTCACTCTATAGCTTAGCTGGAGTGCAGTGGCATGATCACTGCAACCTCTGCCTCCTGGGTTCAAGTGATTCTCTTGCTCAGCCTCCCAAGTAGCTGGGATTACCGGCATGTACAACCACCCTCAGCTAATTTTTTTATTTTTTGTAGAGACCAGGTTTCACCATGTTGTTCAGGCTGGTCTGGAACTCCGGGGCTCAAATGATTTGCCCACCTCAGCCTCCCAAAGTGCTGGGATTAAGGTGTGATCCACCATACCCAACTTGTTATTGTCAATTTTAAGGACTAAAATAAAAAGGACTTTGTATTCTGGGTCCTGTGGCCTCTCAGAGCTCTGTCCCTCATCTCTGGAAAAAACTGAAGGCATTTGGTCAGCAGCACAAACAGATGCAGAGGGGTGGACTGGGCATCCCCATGCTTTCCCTCCCTAACTCAACCCCCTCACTGTGACTCAGTTTAACATATATGGCATACCTGCTATGTAGAAGGCATGTGGGATCTGAAAGAGGCACAGTCCCTTTATTCCCTCTAATCTTTGAAATTGTTATTAACATATTGTCCTCTGTTTAAACAAACAAAACTCTTTAGACAATAGGCAATGTGGTACAGAGCATAGTTGCAAGGCAGCTTGGGATTCTGAGCTCCCTCTATAGCATGCAGGGAAACATCGTGGTGACATCAGCTAGAGCAAGACCAATTCCCAGTCTTTCTTAGAGTTGAACAAGTTCCAGGACTTGGTTCCTTCCTCACATGCCTTCAATCACCCCTTCATTTGGTTTCTAGACTCAATTTGTTAGTCTATTTCCATACCCCTCATTTTCTCACCAACCCCACCCCAACAATGTCCAGATTGCCCCTCCAATACTGAAACCATTTGCCGGAAATTCATTAAACTGAACACATGGGAAATTACAGAGGAGATTTCACTTGTCACTTAGACTCAAATATAGAAAGTAATTTTAAAAGGACAGTGGTGGTGAGAGGCTATTTTTATCTTGCTTGTTTGTGCTGAGTTTTCTTATCTTGCTGCCTCTCGTTTTTCCTGTCTATCTCTCTTCTTCCTTGCTTCTTTTTTAAACTAAACACTGGCCTTTTAAAATCTTTGTCCCAGGTTGGTTCTCTTACCTTTTTTTAGAGTGATTGACTTCATCATTCATTCACTGAACCAATATTGAGTATCTGCCATGTGGCAGGCCCTGTGCTAGGCTCTAGGAGGGATACAATTATGGAGGGATACAATTATAAATGAAACAGACACAGTCCTTACCATTGTGGAGATTACAGCAGACATCAAGTAAAGTGGGTTCAGATTTGGTCACAGAAAAGCCTCCAGGTAGGCCTGCCCTGGCCCAGCTCAAACAGATACTTTTAAAAAAGGAGATTCTGCAGCTTTCTCAGGTATCCACTTGATGGAGTTACTTGCACCTTTCTGGTGCTAAGTTTACCAAATAGTAAATGGGCATGCAAAATAGCCAGAACCTCAGCATGTTTATTAGACAATAAACCAAATATTTCACAGCAACGTAAGGAAACTAAAGACCTAGGTTTCTGTGTGATATGTACAAACTCTCTGGGTAGAGAGAATATGAACCCAGGAATCAGATGTGGATCTGATTTTTACTCCACCTCTTACATGTTAGCGGTTTTGACTTTTAGGTACATGATCTCTGGCCTCAGTTCCATCACCTATAAAATGGGAATAGTAATCTCTATATTTTAGAGCTGGTGTGAGGATTAAATGAGATGTCATATATAAGACATCAGGCAGGTATTCAACGCATGTCACTATCCCACCCTTGAATTCCGCAATTTAAAATAAATATGTAACCAACCTGGGCAACACAGTGAGAACTCATCACTATTTATTTAAATAAATGAATAAAGATAAAGCCTAGTCTCTCAATTGACTGGAAATGAGGATTTTCAAATGGTGTTCACCAATTATACGACTAGAGAGATGGGTTGTTTCTATACTGGTTACTATAAAATTATACTATGCATGCATCTTATGACAGATCACTCCCTTATTCTGGGATAAGAGAAAGGCAAAAAAAATTGAAATTATAGGAAAAAGACTGAAATGAGATGTAATAAAGGACTTCTTCACTATGAAGTCTGGAAATTTGAGTGGATGCCTGAGAGAGCTGCAATATCTCCTTTTTTAAGAACATCTTTTTCGGCTGGGTCAAGGCAGGCCTACCTGGAAGTCAAGAATAAACCTGATGGCCTCTTCATGTCCCATTTAGCCTAAGGAATCCTTTCAGGAGGAATGGCTGGTCCTCTTCCTTTTCCAAGCCAGGCATGCTGCCAAGGCTTATTGCTCATAAGGAAAGGAAAAAATGGCAGCTGCCATTTCAGGCACTTAATAAGTACACTAAATTAAGAAACTGCTGATTTGGTTTACCTGATTCGTTTTCTTTGATAAAGAAGATAAAGAAGAAATCTCTTCAATCAGAGGTTCCCTGAAGTTGAAAAGGAAGCCTGAGCTCCAACTGTGGAAATTGGCAGAGGCTACACTTAAAGGAATAAGCAAGGCTCGGCAGGCAGTGCTAAGATTCCAGGATTCCCTCTCCCACCCCATCCATAGATCTCAGGCTGCCTTTTTTTCTAGTTATTTGCAAAGGGGATTAGTTTAGTTGTCCTTTTTTCCTTTTACTGTCATTTTCGTTTCTTCTTTTTTTTCTAATTTTCCTTCCTTCCTCTCTTGTGCCACCTCCTTTTCTATTTTCTCCTTCTCCCTCTTCCCTCCTCCAATCTCCACTTCAGCTGCTGGATCTCATCATCCAACCCATTGGAATTTTTGTTCCAGGAACTTTAGCATTCCTTCCTGATCTAAAGTAACAATAGGCCAAGCAAGACGGCTCATGCCTATAATCCCAGCACTTTGGGAGGCCGACGGAGGCACACCACCTGAAGTCAGAAGTTTCAGACCAGCCTGGCCAACTTGGTGAAAACCTGTCTCTACTAAAAATACAATTTTTTTTTCAGAGGATGTATGGGAAAAAAGAAATTAAAAAAAAAAAAAGAAAAAAAAGTTAGTTGGGCATGTAAGTTAGTTAGAGTGGACGCCTATAATCTCAGCTATTCGGGAGGCTAAGGCACTAGAATCTCTTGAACCAAGGAGGCGGAGGTTGCAGTGAGCCGAGATTGTACCACTGCACCTCAGCCTAGGTGACAGCACAAGACTCTGTCTCAAATAATAATAATGGCAATAATAAACTAACAATACTATTCTGATAATAAAGATAATGCTCTGTATTTGTATAGAGCATGGTTTCCCGATGTATAGTCAGGTGCACCTGGAGTAGATGTTTATGTGCAGAACTTTCAGAGCATGTCAACTGCTAATGTGAATTGCGAATGTCCCTCAGGATTTAGAATATGGGAACCCACATTTTTTTTTTTTTTTTTTTTGAGACAGAGTTTCGCTCGTTACCCAGGCTAGAGTGCAATGGCGCGATCTCGGCTCACCGCAACCTCCGCCTCCTGGGTTCAGGCAATTCTCCTGCCTCAGCCTCCTGAGTAGCTGGGATTACAGGCACGCGCCACTGTGCCCAGCTAATTTTTTGTATCTTTAGTAGAGACGGGGTTTCACCATGTTGACCAGGATGGTCTCAATATCTTGACCTCGTGATCCACCCGCCTTGGTCTCCCAAAGTGCTGGGATTACAGGCTTGAGCCACCGCGCCCGGCCCGGGAACCCACATTTTTCAAACCTCTTTGATCTTTCTTTTTCTTCACACCCTGGGATAAGTGTTCTTTGGAATACATTTCAGAAACACTTTCCTCATGTGTTAGGCTGTTTAAAAATGCTGTAACATTCATCATCTCATTTGATCCCTGCAACTACTATATGATAGGACAGGGAAGTTACATTAGTCTTACTTTACAGATGAGTAAAACAGACCCAGAGAGGTTACATGCCTGGCTCATGGTCACATAGCTGGCCAGCAAGCAACAAAACTGGGTCTTCTTTTTTTTTTTTCTTGAGACAGGCGTTTGCTCTGTCCCCCAGGCTGGAGTGCAGTGGCATGATCTTGGCTCACTGCAACCTCCACCTCCTGGGTTCAAGCTATTCTCCTGCTTCAGCCTCCTGAGTAGCTGAGATTATAGGCGCCTGCCACCATGCCCAGATAATTTTTGTATTTTCAGTAGATATGGGTTTTCACCATGTTGGCCAGGCTGGTCTCAAAGTTTTGACCTCAAATAATCTGCTGCCTTGGCCTCCCAAAGTGCTGGGATTACAGGTGTGAGCCACCGTGCCTGGCTGGGTCTTCTTATTTATGGCCCTTGTATCTCTGAACTACCTTGCACTGCGTTTAAAGATAACATATATGTCACCTATCATATGATATATGAGATCTAGAAGATATAAATGGTAAATTATGACATTCATTTTTTTCCCATTCAACTAAATATATTGCATATCTCCCATGTGCTTGTCACTATTCCAGATGCTAAGAATACAACATTAACTAAAATATACAAAACAACAAATTCTTGCCTTCATGGACCTTACATTCTAGTTGAGGGAGAAATTACAAGATAAATATGTAAAAGATATTTTATTCCATGTTATATAACAATAAGGGCTAAGAATACAGTAGGGGGAACAACGGAAGATGTAGGAGTTGCTATACAAGGAGTCAAGAGTGTCAAGACAGGCTATACTGGGGAGGTGACATTTGAATGAAGACTTGAAGGAGATTTTGGGGTTGGTTGAGTGGGAGGGAGTTCCATCAGAGAAAAGCAAATTCAAAGGGTCTGAGGCAGACTGAGCCAAGGGTGAGACTAAGCAGGTTTGTGGAGGGCAGGGTGGTGAAAGATGAGGTTAGAGAGATTAAGGGGGTGGAGTCCAGACAGCAGACCTTATAAGGAAAAAAAGTGATATAATGCAGATGATATATCATGACATAATAATGATACCATATAACAAATGTATTATGTTGCTGGAAAACAAATTATCCCAAAACTTTAAGAACTTAAAGTAGTCAGGCACAGTGGCTCACGCCTGTGATCCAAGCACTTTGGAGGCCAAGGCGGGTGGATCACCTGAGGTCAGGAGTTCAAGACCAGCCTGACCAACATGATGAAACCCTGTCTTTAAAAAAAAAAAGAACTTAAAGTAACAAATGTTTATTACATACAGTTTCTGGGGGTCAGGACTGGGGAGCAGCTCAGCTAAACTGGCTCAGGGTCGCTCATGAGGTTGTAGTCAAGCCGTCCACCAGGGCTGCAGTCACCTGAGGCCCTGACGAGGGCCAGAGAATCTGCTGCCAAGATGGCTCATGTAGCTGTTCCTTACCACATGACCCTCCACAGCACTGTTCACTACACAGCAGCTGGCTTGCCCCAGAGCAAGTGATCAGAGAAACAGAATGACCAAGAAAAAAGCTACAGTATCTTTTATAACCTAATCTTGTACGTTACATATGATTACTTCTGCCATATTCTGTTGGTCACATAGACAAACCCTGGTTCCACATGGGAGAGGAGATTTACAAGTGAATGTATATTAGGACATGGACAGCATTGGGGATCGTCTTGGAGATTGGCCACTACAGTGGCTTGTAGAAAATTTCCTCAGAATAACCACTTCTTCAAGAAATACCAACAAATATATGGTCCCTAAAATACTAGAGTTTCCAACCCTATCTGGGTTGAAGCCTAAACGAGGACAACCCAGAGAACGGGGGCTTCAAAAACTGCTGAGAGTCTGAAGGTTTTATTTCAATTCTGCATGAGCATGCTTTTTTCTTCAAAGCCCCACTTCCTCTAGGCCTGGCCTCGTTATTTCATTCAGCCAATTAACTCAACTTGTAATAATCTTAGTTAAATCTGCAAATTAAAAAAAAAGAAAGAAAAGAAAAGAAAAAAAGAAACCCTTTGAGGAAATCTATAGAATTTCAAAGGCAGCCTGACAGCTATCTGGGTAATTTAACCTTGGGATGACACTGAACTTTATTAAGGGCAGAGCAGACCCACTCATCCCCTAAAATCCCTAGGTCTCTTCTTGTAGAAGAGAGGCATCCTGTCTAGTCTAAGAAGAATGACTGAAGACAAGGAATAGACAGAGGATTTGCTCTGTCCCTGAAGGCCGGTACTGAATTTATCCAGAAACAAACAACATGGTTCTCCTGAGACCTAGGGTGGGCCTCTTGCCCAACCCCCACCAGACTCAGCTGTACAGCCCATCAGCCAGTTTCCTAAGCTGAGCAGCAGATGGCATCCCAGCCTCAGGAGCGAGCAGCTGAGGTTTTTGGCAAGAGCAGCATTACTGTAAAGAACGCAGTCTGCGGCTTGTTGTCTGGGAGCCCTGCCTCCCCAGCTCCCAGCTCAGGGAAGTTTCTGCTCTGCACCTGCAGATTAGGATACTGTCAGGCCAGTATCTCAGAGAGTAGGGCCTGAAACCCCTAGTCAGGAAACAGAAGAACACAGGGTCTTTTCTGAGAAAGATGAAAATCAGTGATTTCCGCAATTATATAGGCACTAAAAAAAAATTTTTTTTTTAAGAAGAAAATCAGTGGCTGCTGTTCCCAGAGAGGCTGTTTTTCCTTCACTTGCACTTTGCTTGAGAGGGTCCATAATGAATATATCTTGGTCTGCGGGCTGGCCGGTCCCTGACAGAAGCCTCCTGGGATGGCCAGATGGAGCCAGAGACAACTTGAGGGATTAGTGAGCTCCTGAAAGCATCTAGGGAATTCCAAGGGTTCCAAATTGAATCCTCTTTTTCCCCAGGTGACCCAAATGAAGAGCTATACTCCGGAGTTGGCCACCAACGACACGGGCAGGGCTCATTCCTGCAGGCCTTCTTTCTGTACCTCAATCTTCCTCCCTCTCCTTATGCTCCTCCCCTTCCCCTAACCCCACTCCACCTCCTCCTTCTCCCCCCCAATCCTTGCTGCTCCTCCTCCTCCTCCTCTGTTCCATTTTTTTCTCTCCTTCCCTTTTCTTCTGTCATCTCTATCCTTTTATGTCTTTCACTGTGTGGCTGTATTTTTTTCTTCTGCTCCAGTGTAGGAAAGAAAGCTGGTTACCAAACTGCCTTGGCAGAGTGGCCATGGGCATTGAGCCACACATCATTGCCTGTCTTTAGGGACTCAGACCTTCTCTATACTTGCCTCCCTATCCCGCCCTCATTTCTTCCCTCCCTGCTACTGATGCTTGATGGCCAGTCCCAAGAAGACCTGGACAAAGAGAGGTCCAGAGGTCACCAAAAGAATCTCCTCTCCTCCCACAGAACCTGTCTTCCCTGCTTTGTAGCTTCTGAAGGAAAGACTCCAGAGGGTTCCAGTAGGGCTGAGATCCATTGAGCCTCTTGTTCACTGAGGACTCACTGTTTGCCACTAGAATATGAGCTTGAGGGCAGGGCCCTGTCTACCTTGTAGATGGAAAGGTGAATACCGAGCTCTGTATTAAGCATTAGGGGTACAAACATTAAAGGGGCAATACCAGTCCATAAAGAAAAGAACACCCAGACTATCACTTATGATCTGGAATAGTAACTATGAGAATGATGGTGGTAGAAGCTGCAGCAGTGCCTGAGTCTGTGCTGTGAAGACAGGGAAGGATTTGTTCACTTACCAATTCAACAATTATTCATAAAGAGCCTACTAGACCCTGGGCTAAGCAATGAATAAGGTAGGCCCTTGTTCTCAGGAGCTCCCCATTGGGTCTGAGAAACAGGAATAAATAAGTAGGCAGTTAACAAACAGGATCACTGCTGTATTGGGGGAAATATTGGGCAGTAAGAGCAGGCAGTGGAGGCAGCTCACCTAGTCTGGAGATTCTGGAAGGGCTCATGGTGAAGTGAGTTCAGGCTAAGACCTACTTGAAGGGCCAGTAGAAGTTAGCTGGGAGAAGAAGAGAGAGAGTTCCAAGCCAAGGGAACATCATGTAGGGTCAAGGGAGGCAAGTTTCAAGGAGCTGAGAAAATGTGTCAGGAACTCTGGCTGAAGTACTAGTATGGTAGTAGGTGGGGCCAGAAAATAAGAAGCAAGAGAAGTGGGTGGGAGTGGGGTAAAAGAGCCTAAAACCAGGTTAAGGAGTTACGACTTTACCTTTAGGGCAGGGGAAACCATTTTAGAGTTTTAAGGAGAGTGAAAAATCAAGTTTGCAGTTTAGAAAGCAGACCAAGTGAAGTGGCTCATGCCTGTAATCCCAGCTCTTTGGAATGTTGAGGCAGGAGAATTGCTTGAGGCAAGGAGTTCAAGACCAGCCTTGGCTACAGAGCAACAGCCCATCTCTACAAAAACAAATTTGTTTTTAGGCTGGGTGTGGTGGCTCACGCTTGTAATCTCAGCACTTTGAGAGGCCAAGGCAGGCGGATCACCTGACATCAGGAGTTAAAGAGCAGCCTGGCCAACATGGTGAAACCCCATCTCTATGAAAAATACAAAAATTAGCCGGGCTTGATGTCAGTGCCTGTAATCCCAGCTACTCAGGAGACTAAGGCTGGAGAATTACTTGAACCCACAGATGTCACAGTGAGCTGAGATTGCGCCATTGCACTCCAGCATGGAGGACAAGAGTGAAACTCTATCTAAAAAAAAAATTTTTTAAGAGTGAGGCATGGTGGCATATACCTTTAGTCCTGGCTACCCTGGAGGCTGAGACAGGAGGATCCTTTAATCCTAGGAGTTCAAGGTTTCAGTGAGCTATGATCATGCCACTGTACTCCAGCCTGGGTGACAGAGCCAGACCCTGTCTCTAAAAGAAATTACTCTGGGTGCAGTATGAAAAGTGGATGGGGTAGAACCAGAGTGTCAATCCTAGAGATGAGTTAGGGAGTCCAGGCAAGAAATGATGATCTGAGTTATGATAATGATGTTGGTTGGGGGAAAGGTCATATTTGAGTTGAGATTGAGAATAGTTAGGAATTTTCCTGTTCTAAAACTTGGAGTAGGGGGAATACTGGCATTCCAGAGAGAGAAAATGCACATACAAAGGATTAAAGAGCTTGGCATGTTCTAGGAAGCACAAGTGTTTATGTATTTAGAGATGAGGTAGGAAGGAGCCAACCTTTGTTAAATAATTTGGGAAGCCCAGGGTGAGGCCAAAGCCGTTCTGTTACAGCTGGGGAAGGAGAGAGGAGGTATGGTGATCTTCTGCAGTTACCCAAAATATCCAGAGGGTTCCAGAGGGTCATGATCCATCCAAGCATTTTACAACACACATATCACCCATAACCCAGAAGACAAGGGCAAACAATGTCCAAGGATGTGAAGGAGGACCTGGAAAATGGAATAAGCATGTGAACTAAGAAAATAACTAAGGAGAATGGGGAAAGACCATCTGCCAAGCACAAAGAGGTGCGCAAGACTGAATGAAATGGACCTCATCAGAATCTGGAAATTTCTCCTGCAGAATTGCCCAGCTCCTGGACTCAATCTTTCCTCTTTTGCCTCCAGATCTCAAAGGTGCCTTGATAGATATCTCTAATTTGTGGCTGGGCGAGGTGGCTCACACCTGTAATCCCAGCACTTTGGGAGGCTGAGGCAGGCGGATCACCTGCGGTCAGGAGTTCAAGACCAACCTGGCCAAAATGGTGAAACCCCCTTTCTACTAAAAATACACAAATTACTCGGGCATGGTGGTGAGTACTGTAAACCCAGCTACTCGAGAAGCTAGGCATGAGAATTGCTTGAACCCAGGAGTCAGAGCTTGCAGTGAGCCGAGATTGAGCCATTGCACTCCAGCCTGGGCGACAGAGTCAGACTCCATCTCAAAAAAAAAAAAATCTCTAATTTGTTCTTCAAATAAGAGATTTAGAAGTGGACAGAGAGTATGGACACTTCTTCCTTGATCTGTGACTTAGGGCAAATAACTTACTGAACCCGTTTCCTCACCTGTGGGTACTAAAAGCTTCAAATAAGGTAATGTGAACAGAAAGCTGACATAGTGAAGGTTCTCAAGAATTCTTTGGTGTTACTAAGGCAGAAAGAGCTAGGAAGGGATGTAGAAGAGGAGGACTGAGTGGAAGGGGAGTGAATTTCGGCATGCTCAGAAACCTTCAATGGCTTTCATAGCCTACAAGGGAAAACCCTCCACCAAGGCTGGTTCCTGCCTACCTGTCCTGCCTCATCACCCACTGTTCACAACCTCACTTTACAGACTAAGTGTTTTATCACCTTTTGTGATTCCAGAACATACCATGCTCTTCAAGCCTTTGCACAAGCTGTTCTTCTGGAAAGAAAATGCTCCCTCAAACCAGTCTTCAACACCAAATATCATGAGGCCTTCAGAGCCCTAGAGCAGGGCGTTAGGAAGGAACTCAGAGTGTATATACTGTGAGAGGAGCACCATGCACTAAGGAGAAGGAGGTGCCTGAGAAAGAATACGGCTCAAATAAACGACGTTTGACAGAGTGCTTAGGTGAGACAGGGGCGGGCAGGCAGGTCTTGGGCAGGCTTGTCTTGGAAGTGAGGATAAGGAAAGTGGAAAGGTTTAGGGAAGCCCCAGCATAGCCCTGCCCTCCACCTCCTTCCCTATTTTCTCCCCATTCTTCCAGTAGGGGCCAAGTTCCCTGGGAGGTAACTGCAAGCCTGGAAGTGTAGCCTGAGGACCTGCTTATTCCTTTTAGGAGCCTCTACCTAAGCCCCAGGGTACAGAGGTCCAGTTATCTGAAAAGTGCTTTAGAAAGACATGTACAAAGGACTGTGGAAGCCAAGAAGAAGGTATGGCTAACCCAACCCAGGGGAGCATGGAAAGGCTTCACAGAGAAGAGGAGCTGGGCCTTGGAAGAAGAGGAGATTATCAAATGGGAAAAGGTTTCCAGGTGATGAGCACAACGTGAATGGAGTCAGGTTGTGCTTGGTCCCGGGACCTGGAGGAAAAGGAGGAAAGGAGAGGGAGAGTACATTTTGTGTGTGTGCGTGAGAGAAAAAGTCCTACTCCTTCACCTAGGCATGAGTGCAGTGGTGGGATCTCAGCTCACTACAACCTCCATCTGCCAGGTTCAAGTGACTCTTGTGCCTCAACCTCCTGAGTAGTAGTAGGGATTACAGGCATGTCCCACCACGCCTGGCTAATTTTTGTATTTTTAGTAGAGACAGGGTTTTGCCATGTTGGCCAGGTTGGTCTCAAACTTCTGACCTCAAGAGATATGCTTGCCTCTGCCTCCCAAAGTGCTGGGATTCCAGGCGTGAGCCACCGCACGTGGCCTAGATTCTTCACTCCCTCTCCTTTCCTCCATCTCCAGAACTGAGCTCTCCTTGGTCTCCCTGTCCTGGCACATCCTTAGAATCATTGATGATGATGATAATTATAATAATGATTATTATATCCTCCACTTGAGCCTGAGAGGCAGAGGTTTCAGTGAGTGAAGACTGTGCCACTGCACTCCAACCTGGGTGACAGAGTGAGACCCTGTCTCAAAAATTAAAAAAATAGCCAGATGTGGTGGCTTACATGCCTGTAATCCCAACACTTTGGGAGGCTGAGGTCGGTGGATTATCTGAGGTCAGGAGTTCAAGACCAGACTGACCAACGTGGTGAAACTGGTCTCTACTAAAAATATGAAAAAAAATTAGCCAGGCATCACCAAAAGAGAATCCGCATAGCGAAGTCAATTCTAAGTAAAAAGAACACAGCAGGAGGCATCACACTACCGTACTTCAAACTATACTACAAGGCTACAGTAATCAAAACAGCATGGTACTGGTACCAAAATAGAGATATAGACCAATGGAACAGAACAGAGGCCTCGGAGGCAACACAACATATCTACAACCATACAATCTTTGATAAACCTGACAAAAACAAGCAATGGGGAAAGGATTCCCTGTTTAATAAATGGTGTTGGGAAATCTGGCTAGCTATGTGCAGAAAGCAGAAACTGGACCCCTTCCTGACACCTTACACTAAAATTAACTCCAGATGGATTAAAGACTTAAACATAAGACCTAACACCATAAAAACCCTAGAAGAAAATCTAGGCAAAACCATTCAGGACATAGGAGTAGGCAAGGACTTCATGACCAAAACACCAAAAGCATTGGCAACAGAAGCCAAAATAAACAAATGGGACCTAATCAAACTCCACAGCTTCTGCAAGGCAAAAGAAACAGTCATTAGAGTGAATTGGCAACCAACAGAATGGGAAAACATTTTTGCAGTTTACCCATCTGACAAAGGGCTGACATCCAGAATTTACAAAGAACTGAAACAGATTTACAAGAACAAAACAAACAAGCCCATTCAAAAGTGGGCAAAGGATATGAACAGACACTTTACAAAAGAAGACATACATGAGGCCAACAAACATATGAAAAATATGCTCATCATCACTGGTCATTAGAGAAATGCAAATCAAAACTACATTAAGATACCATCTCACGCCAGTTAGAATGGCGATCATTAAAAAATCTGGAGCTAACAGATGCTGGAGAGGATGTGGAGAAATAGGAACACTTTTACACTGCTGGTGGGAGTGTAAATTAGTTCAACCATTGTGGAAGACAGTGTGGCGATTCCTTAAGGACCTAGAAATAGAAATTCCATTTGACCCAGCAATCCCATTACTGGGTATATACCCAAAGGACTATAAATCATTCTATTATGAGGACGCATGCACACGAATGTTCATTGCAGCACTGTTTACAATAGCAAAGACCTGGAATCAACCCAAATGCCCATTGATGATAGACTGGACAGGGAAAATGTGGCACATATACACCATGGAATATTATGCAGCCATCAAAAACGATGAGTTCGTGTCCTTTGTAGGGACATGGATGAAACTGGAGAACATCATTCTCAGCAAACTGACAGAAGAACAAAAAATGAAATACATGCTCTCACTCATAGGTGGGTATTGAACAATGAGAACATATGGACACAGGGAGGGGAGAACTACACACTGGGGTCTGTTGGAGGGAATAGGGGAGGGACAGCCGGGGGTGGAGAGTTGGGGAGAGATAGCATGGGGAGAAATGCCAGATACAGGTGAAGGGGAGGAAGGCAGCAAATCACACTGCCACGTGTGTACCTATGCAACTATCTTGCATGTCCTTCACATGTACCCCAAAACCTAAAATGCAAAAAAAAAAAAAAAAATTAGCCAGGCATTGTGGTGCATGCTTGTAATCCTAGCTATTTTGGATGCTGTGGCAGAAGAATCACTTGAACCCAGGCAGTGGAGGTTGCAGTGAGCAGAGGTTGTGCCACTGCACTCCAGCCTGGGTAACAGAGCGAGACCCTGTCTCAGAAATAAATAAATAAATAAAAATAAATTGTCACGTTATTGTTAATGAAACTTTTTTCAGATTTCATCAGTTTTTCCATTAATGTTCTTTTTCTGTTCTAAGATGTCATCTCGGATATTATGCTGAATTTAGTCATCATGTTTCTGTAGTCTCCTTCAATCTGTGACAGTTTCCCAGTCTGCCTTTTTCGTGACCTTGACAATTTTGAAGAGTACTGATCAGGTCTTTTGCAGGACATTCCTCACTTTGGGTTTGTCTGATTCTTTCTTATGAGCAGACTGAGGTAAGCACAATGCCTTTTATTACTTTGCCTTAGAAGTCACATACCATTACTGTTATTCCATTCTATTCTTTTTTTTTTTTTCTTTGAAATGGAGTTTTGCTCTTGTTACCCAGGCTGGAGTGCAATGGCGCGATCTCGGCTCACCGCAACCTCCGCCTCCCGGGTTCAGGCAATTCTCCTGCCTCAGCCTCCTGAGTACCTGGGACTACAGGCACGCGCCACCATGCCCAGCTAATTTCTGTATTTTTAGTAGAGATGGGGTTTCACCTTGTTGACCAGGATGGTCTCGATCTCTTGACCTTGTGATCCACCCGCCTCGGCCTCCCAAAGTGCTGGGATTACAGGCTTGAGCCACCATACCCGGCCCATTCTATTCTTTAGAAGGGCGGCAGTAAGTACATAAAACAATTAAGGGGAGGTAAATTAGTTCTGCCTCTTGAAGGAAGGAGTATCAAAGAATCTGTGGGCATATTTTACTCTATGTGTTTATTTGTGTGGATCTCACTCTAGGCTTTATTTATTTATTTATTTATTTTTGGGGGTCGCCTAGGCTGGAGTGCAGTGGGATAAACACAGTTCACTGCAGCCTCAACCACCTGGGCTCAAGTGATTTTCCCACCTCAGCCTCCTGAGTAGCTGCGACTGCAGGCATGCACCACCATGCTGGCTAATTTATATATATATATATTTATTTATTTATTTATTTATTTTTGAGATGGAGTTTTGCCTCCTGGGTTCAAGCAATTCTCCTGCCTCAGCCTCCCGAGTAGCTGGGACTACAGGCACGCACCACCATGCCCAGCTAATTTTTGTATTTTTTAGTAGAGACAGGGTTTCATCTTGTTGACCAGGATGGTCTCGATCTCTTGACCTCGTGATCCACCCGCCTCGGCCTTCCAAAGTGCTGGGATTATAGGTGTGAGCCACCGCACCTGGCCTATATTTATTTTTTGTAGAGATGGGGTTTTGCCATGTTGCCCAAGCTGGTCTCGAATTCCTGGGCTCAAGCGATCTGTCCACCTTGGCCTCCCAAAGTGCTGGGATTACAGGCGTGTGAGCCACAGCCTTGGCTTTTGTGATTATGAGCCACCACCCTCGGCTTTTGTGGGCATATTTTAAAAACACCACAAAAGGGTCAGGAAAGACCTCTCTAATGAAGTGACATTTGAACAACAACTTAAGAAAATGAACAAACTATGGGGATATTACAGGTAAAGCTTTGTAGGCACAGGGGACAGCCAGTATACAGGACCTGAGGCAGGAGTGTGAGTAAGTAGCTATATTTGAGGAATAATCAGAAAGCCCGTGTGGCTTACCAGAGAGAGCAAGCGGGAAGAGTGTTAGGGCATGAGGTCAAAGTTTGTGGATTGAGAGAGAAAATTCATGTGGGGCTTTGTAGGACATGGTAAGGAATTTGAATTTTATGTAGGGTGAAACAGGGAGCCATTGAAAGGCTTTGAGCTGGGGAGAGACCTGAATTTATTTTATTTTATTAATTAATTTTTGAGACAGAGTTTCACTCTGTCACCCAGGCTGGAGGGCAGTGGGGCAATCTCAGCTCACTGCAACCTCCACCTCCCAGGTTCAAGCAATTCTCCCGCTTCAGCCTCTCAAGTAGCGAGATTACAGACCCAAGCTACCACACCCGGCTAACTTCTTGTATTTTTAGTAGAGACAGTGTTTTATCAAATTGGCCAGGCTGGTCTCGAACTCTGGACCTCAGGTGATCTGCTCACCTTGGCCTTTCAAAGTGCTGGGATTACAGGCATGAGCCACCACACTTGTTCCAAGACATGATTTTAAAGGATTACTCAGCTGGGCACAATGGCTCATGCCTGTAATCCCAGCATTTTGAAATGGTGGGTGGATCACCTGAGGTCAGGATTTCGAGACCAGCCTGGCCAGCATGGTGAAACTCATCTGTACTAAAAATACAAAAAAATTAGCCAGGCATGTGGTGGGTACCTGTAATCTCAGCTACTCAAGAGGCTGAGGCATGAGAATTGCTTGAACTCAGGAGATGGAGATTGCAGTGAGCTGAGACTGCACCACTGTACTCCATCCTGGGTGATGGAGCAAGGCTCTTTTTTAAAAAAAATAAATAAATAAAAAGATCACTTTGACTGCTGTATGAATAGACTGTAGGTGGCAAGAATGGAAGCTGGGTGTCAGATGAGGAAAAACTCCTCAGTGTTCCTTCAGAGGGAGGCTCTTTCCATAGTCCAGGTGAAAGATAATGGTTATTATCTCATTTAATATCTAACTAAAGGGCCATTATAAAGATTAAATAAGACAACACATTTAGGGTGCCTGGTGCATAGCGGGTGCTCAGGACAATGGAGCAAGGAGCAGCAGTGTCAAGAGGAACAAGTGAAAATCTCTGGGTTTGGACATTATTCTTTTATGTTTTTTGTTCTTTTTTTTTTTTTACATTATTCTTTTATGCTCAGTATGTGGCTTGACTCAGGGCATATAGGGAAGATAAAATTTATTTCTTGACTTTGAGGTGCTCAGAATTGGGTGGGTTGGACATTCCTGCAAGAAATAATTCCAACACAACTGGCTAAATACTACAGCTGGTTCAGCTTAGGGATTCTGAGGGTGCTAGGAGGAATGCCTGATTTGGGCAAAGAACCGAAGAAGAGATTTAATGTTAGCTAGATGAAGAAGACAGAAAGGGGCGCTAGGCAGAACATACAGCATTCACAAAAGCCCAGAGGTGTTTCTGTGTCCACTTTAATGGCAACTATCCTTCTGTGAGACTCACAGGAGGTGGGTGAGCCAGGTCAAATTCAGAGCTGTCTGAATTTCAAGTCCCACCCCGACACATGGCTGGTCCTATGTGACAAGGCCCTCCTGTCCTTAACTCATGTTCTTGCCAGTTATACCCCCAGCAGACCCTGTCATGCCATAGACTGAGGAGTTCTCAAAACCCAGAAGCTTTTTTCCTTTAATTAGTATTACTGTAAGTAACACCAAATAGCACATACAAAGGGAGAGGAAATTGTTCTGTTGGTATAAGGGTCTCCTGTGGCCAAGTCTTTGGCAAGCCTCTGGATAGTGGGGAAATGTGAGTGCTGTGGTCCTAAGGCCCCTCCCCCACAGACTCACCAGCACTGATTCAAAAAACCCTGCAAAAAACTCAGCCCATTCTACAGATGGAGAAAAGTGCCCTCTGCAGGCAGAAGACTTTGGTGTGAGACTGAACTTCCTCTTGGCCTTGGAAATCACCAATTACAATTCAGCTGGGTGAACTTTTCCTCAAGAGAGGCATGGGAAAGACAAAGAAGCAGGAAAGCCAAAAGGACAAGATGAGAGCTAGAAAAACTGAGGAGGACACTGTTAGAGGATGCAGATTAATCAGGTGGCAGGAAAGGGCAGAATGTCTGAGGAAAGTTATAAAAAAAAAAAGAAAGAAAAAGAAAACAGCTGAAGAGTATGGAGGAGAAAATGCACTTTCTCTGAAATGAATGCCAGATGATTATTGTCCCCTCTGTTTCTACGGAGCGATAATAACAGTTTCAGCACCTGCACTCAGTCCACCCTCGCTAGCACCCTTCAGGAGAGGCAGGGCAGCGATCGCTCCCCATGAGCTTCTCGTCCTTCCATTCCTTCATTCCTACAACAGATATTTATTAAGAACTTACTTTGGGGCCGGGTGCGGTGGGATATTTATATCTTAATATTCTTAATATTTATTAAGAATTTATTATTAATAATAATATTTTATTATGTTATTAATAAAATATTTAATAATAAATTCTTAATATTTATTAGGAACTTACTTTGGGGCCACCCAGCACTTTGGGAGGCTGAGGCGGGTGGATCGCCTGAGGTCAGGAGTTCGAGACCAGTCTGACCAATATGGTGAAACCCCCGTCTCTATAAAAAAAAAAAAATAACTTACTTTGGGTCAGAGACTGTTCAAGGTGCTGGGGATATAATCGGTTTTGTTTTTGTTTTTGTTTTTTTCTGAGGTAGAGTCTCATTCCGTTGCCCAGGCTGGAGTGTGGGGGGTGTAGTCTCACCTCACTGCAACCTCTACTTTCCTGGTTCGAGCAGTTCTCATGCCTCAGCCTCCCAAGTAGCTGGGATTATGGGCATGTGCCACCATGCCTGGCTAATTTTTGTATTTTTAGTAGAGACGGGGTTTCCACTAGGTTGGTCACACTGGTCTACAACCCCTGACTGCAAGTGATCCACCTGCCACGGTCTCCCAAAGTGCTGGGATTACAGATGTGAGCCACCATTCCCAGCCTGGTGCTGGAGATATGATTGTGAAGAGGGAGTAAACAGGTAAGTGAGTTAAAAAGCCCATTTTAGACAGCAGTACATGCAATGAAGAAAATGAAACAGTAAAACTATGGGATGTATTCAGGAGGCTGCCCCCACTAAGGTGTTCTCACCTGGGCAACAACGGCAGTAACGGGACCTTCTTCACCAGGTTGCCATGAGGACTGTAGGAGTTAATGGATGTAAGTGCTGAGCACAGTGCTTGGCAGAGAGTGATTCTAATCATCATTATCCTAGTGCAGGCAGGGCCCGTTTCTTAGAGGGTGTTTTGTTACCATCATTGGATTGTGTGCTCTTTGAAGGAAAGGACTATTGTGTATCGTGTTTTCTGTTGAATAGACAACCCCATAGCACAATTTCTGCATACAATCAGTAAATATTTGTTGGATAAGTAAACAAATTCCCCCCCACCCAGCTTTTTTTTTTTTTTTTCAAGACGCAGTCTTGCTCTGTTGCCCAGGCTGGAGTGCAGTAGTGCTCACTGCAACCTCCACCTCCCGGGTTCAAGCAATTCTCCTGCCTCAGCCTCCTGAGTAGCTGGGATTACAGGCATGCACCAACATGCCTGGCTAAGTTTTGTATTTTCTTTTTTTTTCTTTTAGTAGAGATGGAATTTCACCATGTTGGTCAGGCTGGCCTCAAACTCCTGATCTCAAGTTATCCGCCCACCTCAGCCTCCCAAAGTGCTGGGATTATAGGTATGAGGCACTGCATCCAGCCACAAATTCCCATGTCACCAATAGAGAAACCAAGGCCCACTGGGTGCAGTGGCTCACACCTATAATCCCAACAGTTTGGAAGACTGAAGGGAGCAGATATCTTGAACTCAGGAGTTCAAGACTAGCCTGAGGAACGTGGTGGAACCCCATCTCTACAAAAAATTATCTGGGCATGGTGGCACACACCTGTAGTTCCAGCTACTCAGCAGGCTGAGGTGGGAAGAGGCTTGAGCCTGAGAGGCAGAGGTTGCAGCCAGCCAAGATTGTGCCAATGCCTTCCAGTCTGGACAACAGAGCCAGACTCTGTCACCAAAAAAAAAAAAAAGAAAAAAAAAATGGAGAGAAACCAAGAACCATGGCTGAGAGTTTTGAGAATTAAAACCATCCAGGTAAGTTAGCAGAAGAACCCAAGCCTCTGGATGAGGAGGATCCAGACCCAGGGATTGTTAGAGTTCAGTCCTGACGGCCCTGGAGCCTATGTGCTCTCAGGATAAAGGTTGATGGAGACTGGTGGGATGTGGCTGGAAGAGATCCAGAGAGGCTTTTGATCTTACATCAAAAATGGGCTTAAAAGGACCTCATGCCCTGTGACTCTCCTTATTCTGCCAACCTCTCGACCAACTAAAAAGACAAGAAGAGCTTGGCACCCACCGAAAAGACCTCTGAATCTTTCTCATCCTTGCAGCCATGGGCTACTCCCCAGCAGCCAGCCACACTTCCTGTAGAATCATCCATTCCTTTCACCACTACCCCCTTGACTACTGAGACAGTTTTCCTTTTTTCTTGAGATGGAATCTCACTCTTGTTGCCCAGGCAGGAGTGCAGAGGCACGACCTCGGCTCACCACAACCTCTGCCTCTCCGGTTCAAGTGATTCTCCTGCCTCAGCCTCCTGAGTAGCTGGGATTACAGAAGCATGCTGCTATGCCCAGATAACTTTGTATTTTTAGTAGGTTTCTGTATGTTGGTCAGGCTGGTCTTGAACTTCCAACCTCAGGTGATCTGCCCGCCTCGGCATCCCAAAGTGGTGGGATTACAGGCGTGAGCCACTGTGCCTGGCCCAGTTTTCCTTTTTTCTATCCCTTCCTTCTGCCTGCCTTGCCTAAAAGCTCTCCCTTTCTGAATCCTGTCTCTTCCCCTCTCATTCATTCCTCTCATTCCAGATCTCTGATCTTTATACCTCCCATTCTCCTCCTTTCCCTCCTTCCCTCCCTCCATAAAAGCAATAGCCTTGCTCTTTCCTCCCTAGATTGAAGGGCAATAGTGTAGTAAAACAAATCGCTGTCAACAAAAGTACATTTCCACAGTATTCATCCCCATGCAGAGAAGATTTATCAGGGTCTCTCACCCTGCACTGTTATGTAAATGTAATCTAATGGAAATATAATATCTAAGGAGTCTGAGGATAAAGTCTCCATAAAAACTATCAATTACTTACCATGGCTTGGGTTTGGTTAACTCACTCACTGCCTTGCCTGGCTCCTGGCTCTCCCCCTCTTGGGGGACAACTTGACAGGTGATGACAGCTTATAAAAGATGCTTTCTGCTTCCTTGGGCCCTAGGAGGTCATCTGGAGGATCAAATGTTTGCAAAGTGCTTGAGAAATTATAAAGTGCTACATAATTCAAGGGTATCATTATTTTTATTGTCATGTGGGCTGTCTCTATGCCTCTTTGGTTTGACAGATGTCTGCTCTGCCTGTAAACTCAGCTAACCCCATGCTTGGGTGTCTATAGTCTCCTTTTGCCTGCCTGCATATATAAGCATTACTATCTGATTTCCCTCTTTCTAGGTAGTCCCTGAGAACCCTGGAATCACACTAGATGTCTGTTTGTCCTAATAGTTAAGTAGGAAGATAAGCTGTTGAGGGGGCTGAGAATCCTCTGTGTAGTCCTCCACCTTCCACTCCACTGGAGCAGAGAGTGGGACATGTTCATGAAGGTATGGAGAACTAGAAGGGAGGCTACAGTTGAAACCAGACCCCAGAGCAGCTGTGCCAAGGGCATAAGGATTGCATGTACTGCCCTAGATGACTCAGGGGCTGTGCTCAAAGAGGCCCCCACTGCCCTCTGTTCCCAGGACAGAAAGAGAGGCCTGGCAGTTAAAGGCCCGGGGTGTGAGTCCTGGGTTTAAGCCCCAGCTCTGCTACTTTTCACATTTCCTCTTACTTTTCTTATTTGCAAAACGCCAGTGATAATGGCATCTATATTAGAGTTGCTGTGAGGAATAAACGAGACAAAGCTTGTGAAGAGCTTAGCGTGGAGCAAAACAATTTTGTTGTTTTAGGTGTCAATCAGAATGCTTTCTAGTCATGGGCCTTGTCTGTCAAAGACCTGGTGGTGAAGATAGAGACCTTGCCTGGTCACCTTTCCTAGGAAAGGGCCCTTAGATGTGGGTTTTGCCCATTCCCTTTGGGATCAGGCTGTATCAACCCAGCAGCCCCTGGGGGCTAGAGTTGAGGGAATGGAGGAGGCAATAGAAAGGCAAGAAGAAATTTGGGGGAGGTGGGTGTCTCTTATGTCTCTTATGTAGAAATGTCAAGAGTCAGAGCTGAAAGTGAGGGAGGTGGCGGGGGTGGGGGGAGGAAGGAAGAATATAGGATGTCTCTAAGCTGCCAGAATCCGGATGGGGCTGCAACTCTGGGGCCCTGGCACTTCCTGCCACCCCCAGTCTTGGGAATGAGTCACTAGAGGGAGGAGTGCTGGAGGCATGCTCGGCCCACAAAGCATCAGGTTCTGTTCCCCAAAAGAGGACTGGTGGGAGGGAGCAGGAGATCCAGAGCTTAGGGGCCAAGGGGAGCTAGTCCAGGGACAGGGCAGGAGTTCCTAGGGCTCAGCTCACCTATTGCAAGGCCAGGGAGGCAAGCCTTATCTTTCACCTCCTGTGCCAGCTTCATTCCCCATCCTGGCCATGAAAAATCAACCTACAATTTCTCTTTTGATTTCTGCCTCTGCCTGTCCTGAGTAAACTCTATCCAGTTTTCTCCAGAGGGGGCTATTTCATATCCTTTTGGTTACCCACAGTAGGGGAAAGGACAAAGGCCTACTCTGCCCTTTTCTGCCTGGCCAACTCTTAAAGTCTCCTTCCCCTTCAAAGCCATTCTCTCTGCCCCTGTGCAACCTGCCCATGACTCTGTGGTTGCCCTTGGCTCATTTATGAGGATTTTTATTCCGGGAATGCCTTAACCCTCACCCTTTCAGCTCCTCAAAGTCAGGGTTTTCCTTATGTCCTTAGAACCCAGCCAAATGTTAGGCATAAATGTATGGATATAGCATTTGTGCAGAAATATTGTTTTTTCTTCCTCACTCCTTTAATTGTTGCCATTCCTTGGCTCTTCCTTGTAGTTTCCATTCCTGAGCACCTATTATGTGCTAGATGTCTTTACATATTCATGTATTTAATCCTCAAAATGACCTAATGTCCATTTTACAGATAAGAAAACTGAGTTCGGTGAAGTTAAGTAACTTGTCCAAAGTCACAGAGTCAGCAGGTGACAGAACTGAGATTTGACAACAAAGCCCTTACTATCTGTTTTAAGAAACCAGCCAGGTGCCATGGCTCACACCTGTAATCCCAGCGCTTTGGGAGGCTGAGGTGGCAGGTCACAAGGTCAAGAAATTGAGACCATCCTGGCCAAGATGATGAAACTCCATCTCTGCTAAAATTACAAAAATTAGCTGGGCATGGTGGTGTGCGCCTATAATCCCAGCTGCTCAGGAGGCTGAGGCAGGAGAATCACTTGAACTTGGGAGACAGAGGTTGCAGTGAGCCAAGATCACACCACTGCACTACAGCCTGGTACAGAGAGAGACTGCATCTAATAAATAAATAAATAAATAAATAAATAAATAAATAAATAAACTATTATTATTATTATTATTATTTGAGGCAGAGTCTTGCTCTGTTTTCCAGGTTGGAGTATTATTTTTAAATATAATTATTAGACCTCTCAGTGGTAAAATTTTCATACAGAATTTTCTGTTACTTTGTGGGTTGTCTGTTTCTTTATTGGGATTTAATTTATATACTAGACAATTCACCCACTTAAAATGCCAATTCAATGGTTTTTAGTATATTTACAGAGCTGTGCAACCATCAACACAACCAATCCTAGAATATTTTCATAACCACAGAAAGAAACCTCATACCCATTTGTAGTCAATTCCAAATTCCCCCAACTCTAGGCAGCTACTAATCTATTTTCCATCTCTATAGATATGCCTAATCTGGACTTTTTATATAAATGGAAATATACAATGTATGGCCTTTCTTAACTGGCTTTTTTTTTCTAAGATGGAGTTTCACTCTGTAACCCAGGCTGGAGTACAGTGGTGTGATTTTGGCTCACTGCAACCTTTGCCTCCCGGGTTCAAGCAATTCTCCTGCCTAAGCCTCCTGAGTAGCTGGGACTACAGGAGCACACTGCCACGCCTGGCTAATTTTTTGTATTTTAGCAGAGACAGGTTTTACTGTGTTGTTCAGGCTGGTCATGAACTCCTGAGCTCAGGCAGTCCACCCACCTGGCCTGCCAAAGTGCTGGGATTACAGACATGAGCCACTGTGCCTGGCCAACTGGCTTCTTTTACTTAGCATAATGTTCTCAGAGTTGGTCTATGTTGCAGAATGTATCAGTACTTCATTTCTTTTTATTGTTGAATAATATTCCATTGTGTGGATATGCCACATTGTATCTATCCATGTATCAGTTGATGAGCATTTGGATTGTTTCCACTTTTTGGCTATGATGAATAATGTTGCTGTGAACATTCCTGTACAAATTTTTGTGTGAACACATGTTTTCAGTTCCCTTGGGTATATATCTAGGTGTAGAACTGCTGAGCCATATGGTAGCTCTGTGTTTAACATTTTGAGGAACTGCCAGATTGTTTTCCAAAGCAGCTGTGCCATTTTGTAATATCACTAGCAGTTTACGGAGGTTCCAATTTCTTCAGATCCTCTCCAACACTTGTTATTATTTATCTTTTAAATTATAGTCGTTCTAGTGGTGTGAAGTGGTATCTGATGGTTTTACTTTTCATTTCCTTAATTGTCTAATGCTGTTGATTATATATACTTTTTTTTTTTAGATTTTATTGAGACAAAGTCTTTTTTTTTCTTTTTCTTTCTTTCTTTTTTTCTTTTTTTTTTTTTTGAGACGGCATTTTGCTCTTGTTACCCAGGCTGGAGTGCAATGGCGCGATCTCGGCTCACCGCAACCTCTGCCTCCTGGGTTCAAACAATTCTCCTGCCTCAGTCTCCCGAGTAGCTGGGATTACAGGTACGTGCCACCATGCCCAGCTAATTTTTTGTATTTTTAGTAGAGATGGGGTTTCACCATGTTGACCAGGATGGTCTCGATCTCTTGACCTCGTGATCCATCCGTCTCAGTATCCCAAGGTGCTGGGATTACAGGCTTGAGCCACCGCGCCTGGCCTTTTTTTTTGGAGATGCAGTTTTGCTCTTTTTGCCCAGGATGGAGTGCAATGGCACAATCTTGGCTCATTGCAACCTCTGCCTCCTGGGTTCAAGCGATTCTCCTGTCTAAGCCTCCCAATTAGCTGAGATGACAGGTACATGCCACCATTCCCTGCTAAGTTTGTATTTTTAGTAGAAACAGGGTTTCACCATGTTGGCGAGGCTGGTCTTGAACTCCTGACCTCGGGTGTGATTCACTTACCTTGGCCTCCCAATGTGCTGGGATTATAGGTGTGAGCCATGGCACCTGGCCAAGGTCTCACTCTTTTGACCAGGCTGGAGTGCAATGCCATGATCATAATTCAATGCAATCTCAAACTCCTGGGGTGAAGCCTCCTGAGTAGCTGGGACTATAGGCACATGCTACCACACCTGACTACTTTATTTTTTATGGAGATGGAGCCTTGCCATGTTGTCCAGGCTGACTTCAAAATCCCGGGCTCAAGCAATCTCTTTGCCTTGACCTCCTAAAATGCTGGAGTTACAGGTGTGAGCCACTGCGCCCATCCTGATCATCTTTTTATGTGTTGATTGCCCATTTGTGATCTTCTTTTTTTTTTAATTCTAGATACTGCATAGAGAACATTTGCAGATCTTCTTTAGTGAAACGTCTGCTCAGATCCTTTGCCCATTTTTATTATTTTTAAAATTATTATTATTTTTTAATAGAGTCAACATCTTGCTCTATTACCCAGGCTGGTTTTGAACTGCTTGGCTCAAGTGGTCATCCATTTCACCCTCCCACTTAGCTGGTACTACAGGTGTGTTGTCACCTCAAATCTATTCCATTGATCTACATATCTGTCTTTAGGCCAGTACTATACTGTCTTGATTATTATAGATTTGTAGTAAGGTTTGAAATCAGAAAGAACTTTGCTCTTTTTCAAGATTGTTGTGGTTATTCTATGTCTCTTGTATTTCCATATAATTTTTAGGATCAAGTTGTCAATTTCTGCAAGGAAGCCAGCTGAGATTTTGATAGAGATTCTATTGAAGCTGTAGATTAATTTGGGTAGGAAGCCCTTGCCCTTAGCCAGGGTACCATACCATCTCTCCATTCCAGTGCAAATGGAGAAGGGAAAAACATATAAGAGGGAAGAGAGAGAAGAGAAAAGGAGGGAGAGGAGAAAGGAAGAATGGGCATCCATATGAAGCAAGCCGAAGTGAATCCAGGGGTGGGGAGGTCCCAGGCCAATCAAGAGGCAGAATGTTGGGAAAAATGAATTCTAACTCAACAGGTACATACTCTACCCCAATTTCAGCCAATGTGTTAGTATATGGTCTGGCTTTCTCCCTCCCCAAATCATCCCCCTCTTCTTCCCAGGATCTCTTCCAAAACCTGGTGGTTATGAGGATGCCTTATATGCCTTGGTTTATGGGATTTAATGAAATCTCCCTGTTGAAAAGCCCCATGTCTCAATAACAGAAATAAATGAACTCATTTCCAACCACTTTCTGCAGTGGGAAGTGTTACAACCCTTTTTGTTAAGTATCAGGGGAGTTGGCCTGCCCTGGGACCTCTGTTCTGGAGAGACTGGCATATGGAGGGTGTTTATGGGTCCCTAAGGGTGCTCTGGGGTGTGCAGGGTCGGGAATGGGGTTGACCCTTACAGCCTCATGACATGGTGAACTCAGTTGGGCCCAAGGTGTTTTGCTTCAATCTGTGCCTTCTGTACCTCAACCAGACAATCTTTCCAGCTAAAAACTGTTGAGGGAATGAGGCCATGAGAGGTGGGGGTACAGGCTGGAGGAGAAATGAGCTTAACTCCCTCCTAGTGGATAGAGAAAGGATGATTGAAATTGCTCATTTAGCAAACGATGTAGCCAGCTGTAGAAAATCCTATTAAACGACAATTCTTAGTCTCTTGCTCCTGGGAAGAGCAGCTTTGGGCTTTGTGAAGACCAGGACACATTCTCCTCTGAATCTGGCCAAACAATTATTACCATGAAAAAGTTAAAACCCAGAGACAGGTACACTTCACCAGGTCTCCTTGCCTCTTTCTACCCCTTCACCCTAGTCACTCATATCATCTGTTAATTATCTGGTTAGTTGAGCCTTTTCTCTACCCACTGTAATATAAATAGCAAGCATTTTATGGTTCCCCATTAAGCAATGTGATCAGCATCAATTACCTAATGAGACTCTGGAAAGTCGTGATTTAAAATCCTGTCCTCAATTGTGACTGGGCTTTGTCTGGAGCCTATGTGGTAATTGAAGTGACATCCAACTAATTGTACTCCAGATGTGGGGCCTCTGCTCCTAGCTTGAGTTTTGGGAAATTTTCCCTGGGGAAAATGTACCCTTTGAGAAGGGAGTCGATCTTTGTACTTTGTTCTAAAAGGGAGAGCTTTATATGTCCTCTGAAGGCTCAGGGGTAATGGGTTGACCCTCCAATTCTGCCTAATAACCTTAGGTAGGGCCTCTGAGCATGGAAGAAAGAGAATAAGTCTAGAGGAAAGTGCAGGGATGCTGGAGACTATCAGCTCTGTGAGGGCAGGGAGTTTTGTCTGATTAGTTCTCTGCTGTTTTGATAGTATCTGTAGACTACTGGGAACATAGTAGGGGTTCCATAAATACCTGATGAAGGAATAAAATCCCAGAATGATCCCTTCAGCCAGGAGGTTCTTCTCTTTGCAAGATCCTCCCTTCCCCACCAGGAACTAATACGTTTTGGAAAGAATAAATGCTGGAGACTAAAGGATAGGATATTTTAGACCCATGTTTAGTTTGGGTGTAGTTCCCTGGATGATGAGAGATTCTTTTGTTAGTGATGATCCTTCTAGCCAGAAGATTCAGTAATTGCCTTGTTTGGGCTGATGGCCTGAGACACAGGTGTTTGAAGTGGACAATCTGGAGCATTTCATCTTTTTCTAAACATCCTCCACCCTCACCCTCGGGCAGCCTGAATAAGGATTATTTTCTGGCTTTTCCCCAGAGCAACACAGGTGGTCCCTTTTCTTCCTCACTTTTCTTAGCTCCTCTCTTGAATAAGAAGCAACTTGAAGCCTCTTGCCAAATCTATTCAATTTTCAGCTGTCATTTATTCAAGGTCTAAGCAACATTTGACGTAGTTTATCATACATACCCTTCCTCTTGAAACATTTTCTTCACTTGGCCTCCTGGGCACCAACATTCACTTAGTTTTCCTCCTGTTTTCATAGCAGCTCCTTCCTCTGTCTTCATGCCATTGTAACTTCATAGCTCTGTTGCCTGATACACATGGCAAGTCAATATGCTAAGACACAAGGTTGCAGCAGAGAAAGAGCTTTAATCGTAGGGCTGCTGACTGAGGAGATGGGAGGAATCCTTAAATCTATCTCCCTGAGGAGTTTGGGGCTAGGGTTTTTAAGGGTTTTGAAGTGGGCCAAGGTATGGATATCGTGGATTGGTTGAAGAGTGCATGGTGAAGTTATGGAACAGGGAGATGAAAAAACTCTTCTGATACTGATTTGATTCCTCTGTAGGGGTCTTTAAACCAGTTAGTATCAGCTGTTCTGCTCGAATTCAGGATCTACTTAAGCAATTCTTAAATAGAAGCCTTATGATTCTAATGTGAGAAATCCTGTCTATAGGAACAAGGATGCAGATGGTCAGTATCTAGTGTTATGTGACTTTCAGTTACAAGGCAGAAAATCAAAGTGCTGCCCGATTAATGCTTAATTGTAACTGTGTTTCTGTCCAGAATTCTTGTTAACCTTGTGAGGACAGCTTTATCTTCTGCATGTTGAATGCCCAGCAAGCTGTCTTCTGTCCATGCTCATTTCTGAGTTATGTTCTCCAGCACTAATCTTTAAGTATTATCGATACTGACAACTCCCAATTTATATCTCTAGCTTCAACCCTCTCTTCTGAGCTCCAGACTCAGATATCTAATGACTCCTTGACATCTCTACTTGTATTTCTAATTGGAATCTCAAACTTCATATGTCCAAAAGAGAATTCTTGATTCCTTGTGCACCATCCCCTGTACCTGCTTAGGACCCAATTCTCCCCAAGTAATATCTCCATTTAACTTTTTGCTCAAGTGAAATATTTAGGGATGATCCCTGACTCCTTCCTCTTGGTCTCCACAAAATCTGTCAGTTCCGTAAGCAGTGTCTTCAAAATATATTCTGCATCTGACCACTTCACACCAACTTTGTCATTACCACTCTAATCTGAGCCATCATCCTCATCCACCTTATTTCATGGTCTATTTTTTTTTTTTTTTTTTTTTGAGACAGAGTTTCGCTCTTTTTACCCAGCTGCTGGAGTGCAATGGTGCAATCTCGGCTCACCGCAACCTCCATCTCCTGGGTTCAAGCAATTCTCCTGCCTCAGCTCAGCCTCCCGAGTAGCTGGGACTACAGGCATGCGCCACCATGCCCAGCTAATTTTTGTATTTTTAGTAGAGACGGGGTTTCACCATGTTGACCAAGATGGTCTCAATCTCTTGACCTTGTGATCCACCTGTCTTGGCCTCCCAAAGTGCTGGGATAATAGGCGTGAGCCACCGCGCCTGGACTCATGGTCTATTTTAAACTCAGTAATCAGAGTCATCTTTCAAGAATATTAAGTCAGGCCAGGCACAGTGGCTCATGCCTGTAATTCCAGCCACTTGGGAGGCTCATGCCTGTAATTCCAGCTACTTGAGACAGGAGAATTGCTTAAACCCTGGGCAATAAGAGTGAATCTCCATTAAAGAAATAAAAGGAAAGAGAGAAAGAGAGGAAGAAAGGAAGAAAGAGAAAGAAAGAAAAAAATAAGTCAGGCCAGGTGGTGTGGTTCACACCTGTTGTAATCCCAGCAGCACTTTGGGAGGCAGAGGCAGGTGGATCACCTGAGGTCAGGAGTTTGAGACCAGCCTGGCCAACATGATGAAATCCTGTCTCTACTAAAAATACCAAAATTAGCTGGGCATGATGGTGAGTGCCTGTAATCCCAGCTACCTGGGAGGCTGAGGCAAGAGAATCACTTGAATCTGGGAGGTGGAGGGTGTGGCGATCTGAGATTGTGCCAGTGTAACCCAGCCTGGGCAAAAGAGTGAGACTCCATCTTGAATTAAAAAAAAAAAAAGACTATTAAGTCAAATCTTATCTGCCGTCTTCTCAAAGTTGTCCACATTGTTAAAAAAAATAAGAATAAGCCAGGTGCGGTGGCTCACGCCTGTAATCCCAGCACTTTGGGAGGCCAAGGTGGGTGGGTCATGAGGTCAAGAGATCGAGACCATCCTGGTCAGCATGGTGAAACCCCGTCTCTACTAAAAATACAAAAAATTAGCTGGGCACGGTGGCGCATGCCTGTAATCCCAGCTACTCAGGAGGCTGAAGCAGGAGAATTGCCTGAACCCAGGAGGCGGAGGTTGCGGTGAGCCAAGATTGCGCCATTGCACTCCAGCCTGGGTAACAAGAGCGAAACTCCGTCTCAAAAAAAAAACCAAAAAACAAAAAACAATAATAATGTGTCCTACTTTATTCATGAAAAAGAGAAGGTACTCAATACTATTATTCATTGAAGAAATATAATCACCCAACAGGTTCTTCCTTCCCACTGCACAGACAAAACCAGTTCACTGAGACTGCGGTATTGCAGTAAAGAAAAGTTTCTAGCCTAGGCAACATAGGGAGACCCTGTCTCTGCCAAAAAAAAAAAAGAGAAAAAGCTGGGAAAGTGGTGAGTGCTTGAGTGCTTGTAGTCCCAGCTACTCAGGAGGCTGAGGTGGGAGAATAACTTGGGCCCAGGAGGTTGAGGCTGCAGTGACCTGAGATTGTGCTACTGCACTCCAGCCTGGGTGACAGAGCAAGATTCTGTTCCAACAACAAAAAAGTTTAATTGATGCAATGCCAGGAGAAGTGGAATCTCCCTAAGAACTCAGAGATGATGGTTTTGATGGACGATTTGGTGGCTGCAGGACCAGGGAATGGATGCTGCAGATTGATTGGGCATGAAATCATTGGGGTGTGGAAAACAGTCCCCCTGCACTGAGTCTGCCTCTGGGTAGGGTCACAGGACCCATTAAGTCATGAGTCTCAGGATTGAGGAATTAGGCAGGATTAGTTGTTTGCCAGAATGTCTAAAAATAAACCTCAAAGACCAATCTTAGATTCTACAATGGTGATGTTATCTATAGGAGCTATTGGGGAAGTCACAAATCTGGTGGCTTCTGACCACAGGCCTCCTGAGTAGTAAGGGATTACAGAAACTATGCCTACATTTTAGCAGAATTCAGCCTCCTCCCATAATCCTAATCTCCTGGTCTTTCACCAGTCTTACAAAACTGATTTTTGGTCCCTGAGCAAGGAGGTTGTTAGTTTTAGGGAAGGACTGTTATCATCCTTGCTTTCAAGTTAAACTATCAACTATAATTCCTCCCATGGTTCGGTTGGCCTATGCTTAGGAATGAGCAGAGATAGTTTACAGGTTAGAAGTAAGAGAATGAGCCATGTCAGACTTCTTTTACTGTCATAATTTTACAAAGGCAGTTTTAGAAATGCAAACTAAATCCACATTGAGATACCATTATAAACAAACCAGAAGGCAGCCGGGCGCGGTGGCTCACGCCTGTAATCCCAACACTTTGGGAGGCAGAGGCGGGTGGATCACGAGGTCAAGAGATCGAGACCATCCTGGTCAACATGGTGAAACCCCGTCTCTACTAAAATCACAAAAAAATGAGCTGGGCATGGTGGCGCATGCCTGTAATCCCAGCTACTCAGGAGGCTGAGGCAGGAGAATTGCCTGAACCCAGGAGGCAGAGGTTGCGGTGAGCCGAGATCGCACCATTGCACTCCAGCCTGGGTAACAAGAGCGAAACTCCGTCTCAAAAAAATAAAATAAACAAACCAGAATGCTAGAATTCTGACAATACCAATTGGAAGCAAGGATATGGAGCAACTGGAATACTCACTCAATGCTGGTGTGAATGTAAACTGATACATGCACTTAGGTTACCTGGCAGTTTCTATTAAAGCTGAACATATACCTTTTGAATTATCTATTAATCTACTCCTAGGTAACTACCAAAGATAAATGAGTGCATATGTCTACAAAAATGACATGTCCCAAGAAATCTTACTCATAATAGCCCCAAATTGGAAATAACCCAAATGCACACCAATGAGAGAATGGCTAAATCAATTGTGGCACACAGTCATGACTTGCTCGACAATGGAGATATCCTCTGAGAAATTAGTTGTAAGGTGATTTTGTCATTGTGTAAACATCATAGAAACCTAGATGGGGGCTGGGCATGATGGCTTATGCCTGTAATCCCAGCACTTTGGGAGGCCAAGGTGGGTGGATCACCTGAGGTTGGAAGTTAGGGACCAGCCTGGCTGACATGGAACAACTCCGTTTCTATTAAAAATACAAAAATTAGGTCAGCCACAGTGGCTCACACCTGTAATCCTAGCACTTTGGGATGCCGAGGTGGGCAGATCACCTGAGTGAGGTCAGGAGTTTGAGACTAGCCTGGCCAACATGGTGAAACCCCATCTCTACAAAAAGCTACAAAAATTAGCTGGGGCATGGTGGCATGCACCTGTAGTCCTAGCTACTTGGGAGGCTAAGGCAGTAGAATTGCTTGAACCTGGGAGGTGGAAGTTGCAGTGAGCTGAGATCACGTCATTGCACTCCAGCCTCCATCTCAAAACAGAACAAAACAAAAATACAAAAATTAGTGGGGAATAGTGGTGCAGACCTGTAGTCCCAGCTACTTGGGGAGCTGAGGCAGGAGAATTGCTTGAACCCACTAGTTGGAGGCTACAGTGAGACAAGATCATGCCACTGCACTCCAGCACTCCAGCACTCCAGCCTGGGCTACAGAGCAAGACTCCATCTCAAAAAAAAAAAAAAAAGAAAGAAAGAAAGAAATCTAGATGGGATAGCCCACCTCACACCTAGGCTTTATGGTGTAGCTGTAAGGTTTGAAAGAGGCAACTGAGGTTCGAATGGGGCAACAGAGGCCACTTATTGAAATAAAGAAATGTAATCGGCTCCTGGGTGAGGTTCTATGGTCCGGGTAAAGGGGACCAGAAAAGTCGCGCTGACTTCCTGGGGCATGGGGTTTTCATGGCAATGAGGAACGAGCAACAGCTGGATGTTCTGATTGACTCCAGGGGAGCGGGATTGGGACCGGGTGGGACGCCATTGGTTGGCGGGTTGTTGGGTGGGTTTTCCGGTGGTGCGAGAGGCGCGAGAGCCGGCCAGGGTTGCATCAGCAGGAGCCTTCCAGGGAAGCCATGCAGCAGAGCTAGGGGCCGAGTGCAGAGCCTGGTGCCTGGTGCAGAGTCAGGTGCTAAGTGCAGAGGTGGGTGTGTCCGGCCTCCAGGCGAGGCAACCGGCCTTACAGTAGCCTATTGCTTTTAGGTTACAAACCTGTAAGGCACGTCACCCTACTGAATATTTTAGTCAATTGTGACATACTGGTAAGTATCTGTGTATCTAAACATATCTAGGCCAGCCTCAGGCATGGTGGCTCACGCCTATATTCCCACCACTTTGGGAGGCTGAGGAGGGTGGATCTCGAGCTCTAGAGATTGAGACCAGCCTGGGCAACATGGCAAAAGCTCGTTTCTAACAGAAATTACAAAAAGTTAGCCAGGCATGGTGGCATGCACCTGTGATCCCAGTTACTTGGGAAATTGAGGTGGGAGGACCACTTGAGCATGGAAAGTTGAGACTGCAGTGAGCTGTGATCACATCACTGCAGTCTAGCCTGGGGAGCACAGCAAGATGCTGTCTCAAAAACAAACATACAAACATACAAACAAATATATCTACACATTCCAGCTGAGGAACAAACAAAAAAAAAAAAAAAAGAAAAAGAAAAAAAACCACACAAATGTATCTACACATAGAAGAGGAAGCCGGATGCTCATACCTGTAATCCCAGCATTTTGGGAGGCAAGGTGGGTGGATCACCTGAGGTCAGGAGTTGGAAACCAGCCTGATCAACATGGTGAAACCCTGTCTTTACTAAAAATACAAAATTAGCCAGGCATGGTGTTGTACTCCTGTAATCCCAGCTACTTATGAGGCTGAGGCAGGAGAATCACTTGAACTTGGAAGGTGGAGGTTGCAATTAGCTGAGATTGTGCCATTGTACTACAGCCTGGGCAACAAGAGGAAAATTCTGTTTCATAATAAAAAAACAAAAAAATAAAGAAACATAGAAAAGGTAGAGTAAAAATACAATATTATAATCTTAAGGGACGACCACTGTATATGTAGTCCATCTCTGACCAGCATGTCATTATGCATTCTTTTTTTTTTTTTTTTTTTTTAAATTTGAGACCGAGTTTCACTCTTGTTACCCAGGCTGGAGTGCAATGGCGCGATCTCGGCTCACCACAACCTCCGCCTCCTGGGTTCAGGCAATTCTCCTGCCTCAGCCTCCTGAGTAGCTGGGATTACAGGCACACGCCACCATGCCCAGCTAATTTTTTGTATTTTTAGTAGAGATGGGGTTTCACCATGTTGACTGGGATGGTCTCGATCTCTTGACCTCGTGATCCACCCGCCTCGGCCTCTGTGACTGTATTTATTCAATGAAATGCTACACAGCAATGAAAGAGAATGACTTAGGAATATATACAAACTGATGCTGAACTTCTGGCCTTCAGGACTGCGAGAGAATAAATTTCTATTTTTTTAAGTCACTAAGATTGTGGTAATTTGTTATGGCAGCTCTAGGAAACTAATACACTTACCACGACTTAAAAGATTCCACATAGGCTGGGCACAGTGGCTCATGCCTGTAATCCCAGCACTTTGGGAAGCTGAGGCGGGGGGATCACCTGAGGTCAGGAGTTCGAGACCAGTCTGACCAATATGGTGAAACCCCGTCTCTCTAAAAAAAAAAAAAAAATCCCACATATAGCCAGTCCAGGTGGCAGGCCCCTGAAATCCCAGGTACTCAGGAGGCAGAGGCAGGAAAATTGCTTGAACCCAGTAGGAGGAGGAGGTTGCAGTGAACCAAGATCGCGCCACAGCACACTGCAGCCTGGGAGACAGAGCAGGACTCTGTCTCAAAAAAAGAAAAAAAAAAAATGATTCCACATAATGGGTACAGAATTGTTTCAGTTTTGTGGGGTGAAAAGAGTACTGGAGATTGTATGCACAACAATGGGAATGTTCTTAACTAATAAAACTGTTTTTTGAAAACTAACTTTTTTTTTGAGACAGAGTTTTGCTCTTGTTGCACAGGTTGGAGTGCAATGGCGCAATCTCTGCTCACTGCAACCTCTGCCTCCTGGGTTCAAGCAATTCTCCTGCCTTAGCTTCCCAAGTAGTTTGGATTACAGGCATGTGCCACCACGCCCAGCTAATTTTTTCCCCCCTCAGATGGAGCTTTACTCTTGTTGCCCAGGCTGGAATGCAATGGCATGATCTCAGCTCACTGCAACGTCCACCTCCCAGGTTCAAGCGATTCTTGTGCCTCAGCCCTCTCAAGTAGCTGGGATTACAGGCATGCACTACCACACCTGGCTAATTTTGTATTTTTAGTAGAGGTGGGTTTCTCCATGTTGGTCAGGGTGGTCTCAAACTCTCGACCTCAAGTAATTCACCCGCCTCAGCCTCCCAAAGTGCTGGGATGACAGGTGTGAGCCACCATGTCTGGCCAAACTTTCTACTTTTGCTTATTAACTTTTCACTCCAACCTCACCCTTTGTGTCCATGCTCCTTAATTATCTTGATCATGTGAGGTATCTGGGTGATAACTCACAAAAAGAGACTGCTACATTGTGGTGCATTGGTGAGGCTGTAACACTCCCTCCTTGGCCTGGCATAGTGCTAGGATTACAGGTGTGAGCCATTGCATCTGGCCAAACTTTTAATTTTAGAATAGATTTAGATTTGCAGAAAAGTTGGAAAGACAGAATAGAGTGTCTATATACTGCACACTCCCTCTATTACCACCTTACTGTAATATGCACTGTTGGCCTAAAAGAAGAAAGTGAAGCAAAGTTAATATAGATAATTGATGTGGATCCAGGTTGAAAACTGCAGCCCAGAGCCATAGGTTCAAGTTCCCCTGAATATATGCTCTAATTAGCAGCAATTACAAGAGAGTCTTCAAGAGGTTTAAAAAAAAAAAGTGAGGCTGGGTGCGGTGGCTCACGCCTATAATCCCAGGACTTTGGGAGGCCCGAGGCAGGTGGATCACAAGGTCAAGAGATTGAGACCATCCTGGTCAATAAGGTGAAACCCCGTCTCTACTAAAAATACAAAAATTAGCTGGGCATGGTGGTGCGTGCCTGTAATCCCAGCTACCCAGGAGGCTGAGGCAGGAGAATTGCTTGAATCCAGAAGGCGGAGGTTGCGGTGAGCCGAGATCGTGCCATTGCACTCCAGTCTGGGTAACAACAGCAAAAATCCATCTAAAAAAAAAAAGAAAAGAAAAAAAAAGTGAGAGGATGGTTCCTAAATTGTTTACCAATAATTTATTGGTTCATTAAAATAACATAAGCTATAGATTGGTTATACATTGTTCTTTGCATCACAAATTCCAGGAATATGAAAATAATGAGTGAGGATCACATTGTGCAACTTGTGGCAACATTTTAGGTAATTTATCAGCTAATCTGAAACCAAAGGGAAGGAAAGAAAAAACAAAATACCTTTAAACAATTTCTCCCAGGCATGGGCTGGGGGATGTAACTGAGTCTCAGGCTCATGTCTCTCTGGGCCTGATAAATTTTGCAGACCCCCACATTCCTTACATTGCTCTGAGCCACTTTTTTTTGTTTTTGAGATGGTGTTTCACTCTGTCACCCAGACTAGAGTGCAATGGCGCAAACACAGCTCACAGCAACCTTGACCTCCCAGGCTCAAGTGATCCTCCCGCCTCAGCCTCTCAAGTAGCTAGGACTACAGGTGTGCATGATGACACCTGCTAATTTTTATATTTTTTGTAGAGACAGGGCTTCACCATGTTGTCCAGGCTGCTCTCGGGCACAAGCAATCCACTTGCCTCGGCCTCCTGAAGTGCTAGGATTACAGGTGTGAGACACTGCACCCAGCAGTCAGACTTTTTTCAATTTTGATGACCTTAACACTTGGAAGGAGTATTGGTCAGATATTTTGTAGAATGTGCTTTGACGGGGATTTCTCTAAGTTTTTCTCATGATTAGAGTTATGGGGTTTTGGAAGGAAGACTACAGAAATAAAATGACATTCTCATCACATCATATCAAGCAACATGACTTACTACTGTTGATTTTAATCTTGATCACCTAAGTTTAAGTTTGCCAGGTTTCTACACTGTAAAGTGATCTCCCTCTTCCCATCCCATACTCTTTGGAATGAAGTTACTATTCACAGCCTACACTTAAGGAGTGGGGAGTTGTGATCCATGTCCTTGAGGATGTGTCTAAATAAATTATTAGGAATTCTGCAATTAAGATTTTTCTCTTTGCCATTTGTTTATTCAGTTAATTCATTTTCATCAGTATATACTTAGAGATATTTATTTTATACTTTGGGTTTTAATCCAATAATGCTTCATTTTGCTCAAATGGTACCAATTTTGGTCACTGGTAGTTCTTTCAGTTGGTTCCTATGTCCCTTTGACACACTCCCAATATGTGTTTTTGTCTGAGCCCTTCCTTTCCTTCTGATACTACAAGATTCTCCAGGCTCCAGTCTGAAATCAGCATATTTCCTGCTCCAATCTGAAATCAGCCATTTTTCCAAGGACTCCTGGTTTCTTTTATTACAAAGATGTTTCACTATCTAAAATTGTTATTTCTGGCTGGGCGTGGTGGCTCATGCCTGTAATCCCAGCACTTTGGGAGGCTGAGGTGGGTGGATCACCTGAGGTCAGGAGTTCGAGACCAGCCTGGCCAACCTGTTAAAAACCCATCTCTACTAAAAATACAAAAAAATAGCTAGGCATGGTGGCAGAAGCCTGTAATCCCAGCTGCTTTCGAGGCTGAGGCAGGAGAAACGCTTGAGCCCAGGAGGCAGAGTTTGCAGTGAGCCGTGATGGAGCCATTGCACTTCAGTCTGGGCAACAAGAATGAAACTGTGTATTAAAAAAAAATTATTTCTTTGCATTCTATCTGTATCTACCACTAGAACATTAGGCACTTAAAATCAGGACCTTTTCTGCTTGTTCACTGCTATACCTTCATTATCTAGAATAGTATCTGGCACACAGGAGGCTATCAATAAAAGCTTAGTGAATGAATTAATAAATGAATAAGGCCAAGTATTGTATCTTTTTACATATGCATTCTTCATTGTGTTATGTCATAAGAATTTGATCAAAGTATAGCTGTATTGACAGATGGATACATGGATGTATGAATGGACAAATGAATGAATGAATACTAACCAGATGGATACATTATTGGGTGTATGAATGAATTGAGAAACAGATGGATGGACCTTGCTGCTGCTACTATACTCTTTAGTTATTCAGGATAAAAACTAGGTAATAAGGGACCTCGTTTATAATTTTTTCCACTCTCTCACCTCCCACATTCAATCAACCATTAAGTCCTGCCAATTTTGCATCTCAAATATTTCTTAAATCCATTTCCTTTTCTTCATTTCTTTCTTTTCTCTCTCTCTTTTTTTTTTTTTTTTTTGTGACGGAGTTTCACTCTTGTTGCTCAGGCTGGAGTGCAGTGGTGCGATCTGGGCTCACTGCAACCTTCACCTCCTGGGTTCAAGTGATTCTCCAGCCTCAGCCTCCAGAGTAGCTGGGATTACAGGTGCCTGCCACTGCGCCTGGCTAATTTTTTCCATTTTTAGTAGCAACAGGGTTTCACCATGTTGACCGGGCTGGTCTCCAACTTCTGACCTCAAGCAATCCTCCCGCCTCAGCCTCCCAAAGTGCTAGAATTATAGGCGTTAGCCACCGTGCCTGGTTCCTTTTCTTCATTTCAACTGCTATTGCCCTAATGCAGGCTCTCTTCCTCTCTTGCCTGGATGCTGCTGCAGCCTCCTAACTCATCACTCTGCTTTCTTCCAGGTTTCCATCCCCACCACCATCTACATTCCTGCCAGAAGGTTTATTGTAAAATACTGTTATGCCTGTGTCACTCTCTTGCTTAAACCCTTAAAATCTAAGCTCCCTAGCATGGTATAAAGTGCCTGTGATGACCTAGACCTTGGCCACTCCTTCACCCTCTCTTCTTGCCATTCCCCACCTTGCATTGATTTGTATGCCTCAGAAAAACCAAACTGCTTATGGTTCCCACCAGGGATCATGCTGCTTCTCTGCTCTGTCCTTTGCTTGTACTAGCACCCCTGCCTAGAATGCCCTTTCCTCATATCTGGAGCATAGAAGTCTTACTGGCTTCAAGTTGTTGAAAGCATGTATTTTTGCAGTTGTGGTTACGCTTATTAGAAGGGCCAGGGCTAGGGCACAAAATTTAAGTAGTTTTGCAACTGAGAATGAACACATCTTTAAATCTTGTGCCCTGGGTGCTTTACTTAACTCATCCTAATCTTGGCCCCAGTCTTGTCTCCTAGATTGGGAACTTCTAGAGGGCAAGAATTTTGTCTTCTATCCCTGTAATCTCTAGCACAATAACTGGTGTCTAGTAGGTGCTCAGTGTAAACGTCTGGGGGAGGGAAGGAAGGAAGATGAATCACATGTCTACTGCTTGGGCCTTCAAATCTAGACTCTATCTCTTACTAGCGATGGGAAGCTGACCAAGTTATTTCTCTGCTCCTTGGTTTTATCATCTGTAGAAAAGAAAAAGTAATAACATTTCTATTACAGGATTTTTTCCATTTTAAGGGAAATTATCCATTTCATCAAAATTTTTAAGCTTATTGATTTAAAAGATTTTTTTACAGTGTTCTCTTATGACTTAAAGTTTTCTGCTATACACCTCTATCTCATGTTAAATGTTTTAATATTATTTATGCTTTCTCAAATGCATTTTTCTTGATTGAGCTTGTCAAAAAAAATTTGTTGATTCTCTATAGTCTCTCTCTCTCTCTCTCTCTCTCTTTTTTTTTTCCTCTTGTTGCCCAGGCTGGAGTGCAATGGGGCAATCTTGGCTCACTGCAACCTTCGCCTCCTAGGTTCAAGTTATTCTCCTGCCTTGGCCTCCCAAGTAGCTGGGATTACAGGCACCCACTGCCACACCCAGCTAATTTTTGTATTTGTATTTATTTACTTTTTCTTGAGATGGAATTTCACTCAAGACTTTTCGCCCAGACTAGAGTACAGTGGCGTGATATTGGCTCACTGCAACCTCTGCTTCAAGAGATTCTCCTGCCTCAGCCTCCCGAACAGCTGGGATTACAGACACCCACCACCACACTTGGTTAATTTTTGTATTTTTAGTAGAGAAAGGGTTTCCCCATGCTGGCCAGGCTGGTCTCAAACTCCTAACCTCAGGCGATCTGCCCACCTCAGCCTCCCAAGGTGCTGGGATTACAGAAGTGAGCCACCGCACCCAGCTTGTTTTTCTCATATGAACATTTAAAGCCATACATTTCCCTTTAAATACCACTTTGGGCTGGGCATGATAGCTAACGCCTGTAATTGCAGCACTTTGGGAGGCCGAGGCAGGGAGATCACAAGGTCAGGAGTTTGAGACCAGACTGGCCAATATGGTGAAACCCCATCTCTACTAAAAAAAATACAAAAATTAGCTGGGCATGGTGGTGGGCGCCTGTGGTCCCATCTACTTGAGAGGCTGAGGCAGGAGAATTGCTTAAACCTGGGAGGCGGAGGTTGCAGTGAGCTGAGATTGTGCCATTGCATTCCAACTTGGGCAACAGAGCAAGACTCTGTTGCAACAACAACAACAAAAACTCTTTGTCTTCTATGGCTAATCTTTTATTTGTAAATATCTGCATTTTGATTTATTTTTTATTTGTAAATATCTGCATTTTGATTCTAGAAATGTTTCCAAATGCATGGGGCTCCTGTTATCTTTCCGTGATTGAGTTCTATTTTGTTGTGTGTTTTGTTGTTATTGTTGTTTGAGATGGGGTGTCATTCTGTCACCCAGAATAGAGTGAGTGGAGTGATCACTGCTCACTGCAGCCTCGACCATCTGGCCTCAAGCGATCTTCCTACTTCAGCCTCCTGAGTAGCTGGGCTCACAGGCACTTGCCACCATGCCCAGCTAATTTTTTAAATTTTTAACTTATTTTTATTTATTTATTTTATCCCCCTAGGCTGATGAAGGATTTTTTATTTTTTGTAGAGTTGAGGTTTCACTATGTTGCTCTGGCTGGTCTCAAACTCCTGGGCTCAAGTGATCTCCCCATCTTAGCTTCCCAAGGTGCTGGGATTACAGGCATAAGCCACCATGCCTGACCTTGAGTTCTATTTTGATTAGAGAAAGTGGTCAATTTGTGTAGTCACAGCTACTCAGGAGGCTGAGGCAGGGGAATCACTAGAACCTGGGAGGTGGAGGTTGCAGTGAGCTGAGATTGTGCCACTGCACTCCAGCCTGGGTGACAGAGGGAGACTCTGTCTCAAAAAAAAAAAAAAAGAGAAAGAGAAAGTGGTTAATTTGTTACAGTAGGTAGCTAGTCAGGCATAAGCAGGGCAGGAGAGGGCTCCTCTCAATACACACACACCAGGGGTGCCAGGTGACCATCAGCTGATGGTTAGGCAGTTGTTAACTGTCTCTCAAAAATAATAATTGGTCATAGCACCAGGGAAAGTCAGTCTCCTAATAGGAAACACCTGAAACTGCTATCAGCAGCTTTCTGATAAGATCTCAGGAGTTGAGCAAGTGGGCCCAAGAATGAACTTTAAGAGGCAAAATGGAGTTTAACTGGTATGTGACCTTCCTCTAGAAATGCTAGACTGGTAAGGGAAGAACACCTCAAGTGAGCATGCTATGACTCCAGTAAGCATACTGCGCATACTCCCTTCCCGAGAGCTAGCAGGCCCCAGCTCATGCAGACAGTCCACCCCAAGGCCCCAAGGGGAGCAGTAACACAAGACCCCACAAGTATGGCAACATATACATCCCATGCATGTAATCTCTCAAGTGTATTTTCCTCCTTTTTCACTTTTTTTTGAGACAAAATCTCAAATATTAGTTCATTGAAACCTCTGCCTCCTGGGTTCCTCCCAAGTAGCTGGGTTTACAGACGCATATCACCATGCCTGGCTAATTTTTGTATTTTTAGTAGAGACAGAGTTTCACCATGTTGGCCAGGCTGGTCTCGAACTCCTGACCTCAGGTGATCTGCCTGCCTCTGCCTCCCAAATGTGCTGGGATTATAGGCGAGCCTCACTGTGCCCCGACCCCAACTGTATTTTACTTTGTTTCATTCCTGCTCTAGCTTTGTAACAAACTTCCACTCCTGCTCTAAAACTTGTCTCTGTCTCTCCTGCCTTGTGCCCCTTGGTCAAATTATTTCCTCTGAGGAGGCAAGAATTGACATTGCTGCAGACCCATGCAGATTATACTCTGATGCCATGTGACTTGTGACTAGGATGAGTTCTGTTGCTAACAAATTGATTTTTTGGTTTCTGACGAAATGTGCTCTCTGGCCTGGCATGTAATCAGTTTTTTCAGCTGTTCCACGGATTTATGAAAGAATAATTGTTGGCTGCCTCTCGGGGTTATGGTGAGAATAACTATTAGATAATACAAAGCACTTAAAAAGTTGCTCACCACTTAGTAAAATCTCAAGAAATGGTGGATCTCATTGTTGATGTTATTATTGGTGAATATCAGCCTCGGTCATTGCTCTGTGTGTCACTAGGAGCCCTGGGAATTGGGCAATTGAGCCCTTTCCCGCAAGTCAGTGCTGTATAAACTGTGTTCAGTGTCTACACTAACCATAGGGTCAATTATTCTTTAATACACACAGAAAACACGACTCAGCTTACTAGAGTAGAAAAAGTTCAGAGTTTGAGTAAAACTGCCCTGTGTTGGGTTCCTGGCTTGCCCCTTGCTAGCTGTGTGACATTTCTGCTCCCCCAAACTCCATTTTCCTTATGTGTAAGAATGAGTGGCCAGGCACAGTGGCTCATGCCTGTAATCCCACTGCTTTGGGAGGCCTAAGTGGGCAGATCATGAGGTCAGGAGTTTGAAATCAGCCTGCCCAACATGGTGAAACCCCACCTCTACTAAAAGTACAAAAAATTAGCCACGTGTGGTGATAGGTGCCTGTAATCCCAGGTACTCGGGAGGCTGAGGCAGGAGAATTGCTTGAACCCCAGAGGCAGAGGTTGCAGTGAGCCAACACCACACCACTGCACTTCAGCCTGGGCAACAGAGTGAGACTCCATCTTAAAAAGACAAAAGAATGAGTATGATTTTGGACTTGCAGAGTTGTCGGGAGGATTAATGTGAAAGACTTCAGCATAGGGCTAGATGCAAAGTAGACCTTTTTTTTTTTTTTGAGATGGAGTCTTTCTCTGTTGTCTGGGCTGGAGTGCAGTGGCGCCATCCCAACTCACTGCAACCGCTTCCTTTCAGGTTCAAGCAGTTCTCCTGTCTCAGCCTCCCAATTGGCTGGGATTACAGGTGCCCACCACCACACCTGGATACGTTTTGTATTTTTAGTAGAGACAGGGTTTCACCATGTTGGCCAGGCTGGTCTTGAACTCCTGACCTCAAGTGATCTGCCCATCTTGGACTCCCAAAGTGCTGCGATTACAGGCATGAGCCACCATGCTTGGCCAACACGAAATAGATCTTTCATAAGTATTAGTTTATTTCTTTTTCCTTCTACGGAGCCTGCAAGGACAGAGAGGAAGTGAAATTAGAGCTGTAATGGTACAGCCATTTCTATTCTCTTTTCCTGGACTTCGCTCCCAAGGAAGCTTCTTTTCCAGCTCTGTAAGACTCTATATCTTTGATGCCCCTCCCTGGAGAGTAGCATAAACCCAGCTGTGACTAGGCAGAAGGGAAAGAGAAGAGGATGTTGGCACATGCAAATCAGTGCCCAGCTTCCTGCTGAGATAGTGGGACACCTGCTTGGACAGAATTTTCATTTTATTTCCTATCTGGAGCAGCCCAATTAGGTTTTTAGGTTGTGAGTTGCTATACCTTACAGATGACAGCTCCTCATACTCTCAGTGAGAGCAGCGTCCTCCTCCTTCGTGGCCACACAAAGTCAGGATTTGCTCCGGCCCTTCCTGGCATTCCCAGATTAGAGCAACATCTCAGGGGTACCCCTGCCTTGCCCTGGATCTGTTGCTGAGCCTCCTTTTAACACGAACTGTGACTTCTACTGCCTTCTCTCCTTTAAGCAAAGAGCATTGGCTGATTTTCTGATTTCCTTCCTTCCTTCCTTCCTTCCTTCCTTCCTTCCTTCCTTCCTTCCTTCCTTCCTTCCTTCCTTTTTCCTCTCTCTCTGTCTCTCTCTCTCTGTCTCTCTCTCTCTCTCTTTCCTCTCTCTCTCTTTCTGAGACAGAGTTTTGCTCTTGTTGCCAGGTTGGTGCACTGGCACGATCTCGGCTCACTGCAACCTCTGTTTCCTGCATTAAAGCAATTCTCCTGCCTCGGCCTCCTGAATAGCTGGGATTACAGATATGCACCACCACACCTGGCTAATTTTTTGTATTTTTAGTACAGATGAGGTTTCTCTATATTGGTCAGGCTGGTCTCAAACTCCCAACCTCAGGTGATCCACTCGCCTTGACCTCCCAAAGTGCTGGGATTACAGGCGTGAGACACCGCTCCTGGCTGATTGGCTGATTTTCTTACCTTTGAGTCATGAAACACCGAAGTGTGGGGAACAGAACAAAGTAAACTCTGGACAGGATGCTTCTAAACCACTCTAGGACAAATAGAGCCATTTTCCCTCCATTCTCATTACTACATCTATTTCCTTTGCCTCTGGCCATTTTGTCCCTCCTACTCTAATTTCCAGAAGTAGATCATACAAGGTTCATTTTCTTTTTTTCTGCCTCTTGCCTACAGGCTGCTAGAGAAAATCACAGAACTATGTTCACTAGCTCCAATGTCTGATTTTCAATGGTGATCAGGCCTTCAATGCTATCTGATAATCCTTTCTTAAAAATATGGAATGCTTCGCAAATTTGCTGTCATCCTTGCTCAGGGACCATGCTAATCTTCTCTGTGTCTTTCTAATTTTAACATATGTGTTGGCAAAGGGAGCATTTTTTTTTTTTTTTTTTTTTTTTTTTTGAGACAGAGTCTTGCTCTGTCACCAGGCTGGAGTGCAGTGGCGTGATCTTGGCTCACTGCAACCTCCACCTCCCAGGTTCAAGGGATTATACTGCCTCAGCCTCCCAAGTAGCTGGGACTACAGGCACAGGCCACCACACCCAGCTAATTTTTGTATTTTTAGTAGAGACAGGGTTTTACCACATTGACCAGGATGGTGTCGATCTCTTGACCTCGTGATCTGCCCACCTTGGTCTCCCAAAGTACTGGGATTATAGGCACGAGCCACCGTGCCTGGCCTTTTTTTTTTTTTCTTTTAAAGAGACGGGGTCTTGCTCTGTTGCTCAAACTGGAGCGCAGCCACACAATCATAGCTCACTGCAGCCTTGAACTCTTTGGCTCAAACAATCCTCTCACCTTAGCCTCCTGAGTAGCTAGGACTACAGTAGTGTACCACCATGCCTATCTATTTAAAAATTTTCGTAGAGACAGGGCCTTGCTATATTGCCTAGGCTGGTCTCAGGCTCTTGGCCTCAAATGATCCTCCGACCTCAGACTCCTGAAGTGCTGGGATTACAGGCATGAGCCACGACATCTGGCTGGTAATCCTTACAATTGTCCCCAGTCTCCAATTTATTTTGTTCTTTTGTTATGATCATTTGGGGTTGTATCCAGTTTTAGCTATTATAAGTAAAGTTGCTATGGGCTGGACAGGGTGGCTCACACCTGTAATCCCTGCACTTTGAGAGGCTAAAGCAGGAGGATTGCTTGAAGCCAGGTATCTGAGACCAGCATGGGCACCAAAGCAAGACCCCTATCTATATTTTTTCAAAGTTGCTATGGGCATTCTCATGTGTGTCTTTTTGTGGACATATGTTTCAATTTTTCTTGGGTAAAATATCTAAGAGTGGATTTGCCAGTCATAGGATAGATGTATATTTAGTTTTATAAAAAAACGAAGCTCGATGAAGTGGCTCACACCTGTAATCCCAGCCCTTTGGGGGCCTGAGGTGGGAGGATCACTTGAGGCCAGGAGTTGGAGACCAGCCGGGACAAGAGTGAGACCTCCATCTTTACAAAAAAAAATTTTTTTTCCTCAAATTATCTGAGCACAGTTGTGCGTCCTCGTAGTCCTAGCTACTCAGGAGGTTGAAGTGGGAGAATGGCTTAAGCCCAGGGGTTCAAGACAGCAGTGAGCTATGATTGAATCACTACACTCCAGCCCAGGCAACAAAGCAAAATTCTGTCTCAAAACGAAACAAAAGTAACAATAGGCTGGGCATGGCAATTCACACCTGTAATCCCAGCACTTTGGGAGACTGAGGTGGGTGGATCACCTGAGGTCAGGAGTTCAAGTGAAGCCTGGCCAACGTGGTTAAACCCCCTCTCTACTAAAAATTTTTTAAAAATTAGCTGGTCATGGTGGCAGGTGCCTGTAATCCCAGGTACTTGGGAAGCTGAGGCAGTAGAATCACTTGAACCTGGGAGGCAGAAATCGTGTCATTGCATTACAGTCTGGGCGGCAACAGCAAGACTCCATTTCCAAAAAAAAGAAAAAAGGTTGGGCGTGGTGGCTCATGCCTGTAATACTAGCACTTTGGGAGGCCGAGGGGGACAGATCATGATGTCAGGAGTTCAAGACCAGCCTGGCCGACATATTGAAACCTTGTCTCTACTAAAAATACAAAAAAACAAAAGCAAACAAAAAACCCCAAATAACCAGCCATGCTGGCGGGTGCCTGTAGACCCAGCTACTCAGGAGGCTGAGGCAGGAGGATAGTCTGAACTTGAGAGGCGGAGGTTGCAGTGAGCTGAGACTGTGTGCACCATTGCACTCCAGCCTGTGCGAGAGAGTGAGGCTCTGTCTCCAAAAAAAAAAAAAAAAGTGACAATGATTTTCCACAGTGGTGTACTGGTTGAGGCCCTTATTAAAGAGGAAGATCCCTGGGCTCTGTGCTGAATGTACTGAATCAGAATATTATCAAAATAAAGGACATAAAGAATCTCCTATGTAATTTTTCCCCCTCCCCTCCCCTCCCTTCCACTCCTTTCCCCTCCCTTCCCCTCCCCTTCCGTCCCCTCCTCTCCTCGACAGGGTCTTATTCTATTGCCCGGGCTAGAGTGCAGCGGCACGATCACAGCTCATCACCGCCTCAAACTTCTGGGCTTCCATCTCAGCCTCCCAGGTAGGTGGGACCACAGGCATATGTCACCACACCTGGCTAAGTTTTTTAAATAATTTTTATTTATTTCTTTTGTAGAGAAAGGGTCTCCCTATGTTGCCCAGGCTGGTCTCAAACTTCAGGATTCAAGCAATCCTCCTGCCTCAGCCTCCCAAAGTATTGAGATTAGAGGTGTGAGCCACTCTGCCCAGCCCCATGTGATTTTAATGTAGGTAGTTTTTTGACTGGCATTTAGAAACCACTGAATAATACCTTAGTATCTTTCTTGTTTTTCAGTCCCTCCTAAATAACTGTAATTCTGACCACCATGTATTATGGTTGTAAATAATGGGATAATTGACCCACAGTGAATTAAGTAGTAAGGACATTTATTTATCTCAAATAACAAGAAACCCAGAGATAGGTGGCTCCAGGTTTGGTTAGTTCAGCCATCAGTAATGTTATCAAATAGCCAGGCTTTTCTCATTTTCCTCTTGGCCATCCTCAAGGTATTTGCTCCATTTGGGCTTGTTTCTCATAGTCCTAAGATGGCTGTCAGAGCTCTGGATAGTATGAGCTCACATGGCAACTCCCAAGGCAGAAAAGCAAAGACAGGTCTCACGCCTGTCACCCCAGCACATTGGGAGGCTGAGGCGGGCAGATCACTTGAGGCCAGGAGTTTGAGACCAGCCTGGCCAACATGGTGAAACCCCGTCTCTACTTAAAATACAAAAATTAGCTGGGAGTCATGGTACATTCCTGTAATCCCAGCTACTTTGAAGGCTGAGGCAGGAGAATTGCTTGAACTTGGGAGGTAGAGTTTGCAGTGAGCTGAGATCATGCCTCTGCACTCCAGCCTGGGTGACAGAGGGAGACTCCATCTCAGAAAACAAAAAAAAAACCCAATCCAAAAAGAAAAGAAAAGAAAAGCAAGGGATTGAAGATTTCTCCCTGTACATATTTACTGTATTAGGGAGGAAAATATTTTCTAGAATCTTCCAGAAAACTTCCTCCTAAGTTTCATTGTCCAGAACTGGGTCATATGTCCACCCCTAGGTTTAAAGGAGGTGGGGGGAGGGGTGCTGGGAAAGTATCTAGCAGTTTTGAGGCCTTATAATGTGAGGTAGTCCCTTGGTAAGGAAGAAGAGTGGGAAAATGGCTTTTGGGTCAGTAATCAAGAGTGTCTCACATAAGACCTCATCAAAATTGTTCTTAGAAAGTCACCTTAATTGCTAGATGCAGTGACTTTTCTCCAGTTTTTCTGGTACTGGACCGCTTAATGGAGTTTTATATTGCTGGCTCCCTCTTTCTTGAAACTCTTCTCTTAGTTTCTGCTATTCTTTCTCTCTACCCTGCTCATCATTTCCTCTCCTTGGGCTCCCCTTCACTACCCTTCTCCTCTTTATATGTTGGTATCACCCTGGTTTTGAACTAGACCCTGTCTGGGCACCTCTGAGCATCTAAACCAGGCAATTCATACTAACCATGTTTCTGATACCTAATGAGAACTGTTAGTGACCCACCCCTTGAACCCTTGTGTTTGGGCTGTGGGCTGGTCTTCCCTGCTATGTTCTCATTCTCCCTCTCCCATGTCTCAATCTCTTGTCTCCATTACAGAACTTTGCTCTTGATAAGGACCTTACCAGCTTTTTCTTAAGAACAGACTTTAAAAAGTTATTTGTAACCTCCCATAGGGTACATCTTGGAACCGAAGGGCCCTTTGGTTTCCTGCACATCCTGAGGTTTTGGAATAGAAGCTCAATTGCTCCACAAAATAAAGGAATGATGAATTTGGAGTCCCAGGGTTTAAGAGATCAAGAAAAGAGAAACTAGAAGAGACTAGAGTCACTTGAGAACTGGATGAAGGAAGAACTGAGGACTAGTGACTATGTGAGAATTTGGAGAGACATGCCAAAAGCTGAATTTTCTTTCTTTCTTTTGGATATAGAGTTTCACTCTTGTTGGCCAGGCTGGCGCGTAATGGCACAATTTCGGCTCACTGCAATCTCTGCCTCCCAGGTTCAAGTGATTCTCCTGCCTCAGCCTCCCAAGTAGCTGGGATTATAGGTGCCCACCACCACACCCAGACTAATTTTGTATTTTTAGTAGAGACAGGTTTACCACTCACCCAGAAGTGAGTGGTAATGTTGGCCAGACTGGTCTCGAACTCAAACGATTCACCTGCCTCAGCCTCCCAAAGTGCTGGGATTACAGGCGTCAGCCACCATGCATACCACAAAGCTGAATTTTCAAGTGAAACATTGCATGTTATGACTCCCAAATGACTATGAATTTTCACTGAAAACTTGTGAAGCAGCCCAGTGTGTGGTGTGACCCAATTTCAGATGGACATCAGTGAGGGGGCCGCAGGATTCATGAGGCTGGCAATGTGGACAGTCCCACATCTGAGCCACACCTACATTATTGAAGTCTTTTACTGATCTATCTGCCTCTGGCCTTCTGCCCCTTCCAGTGTCCCCTCCACATGGCTGCAGAGTGATCTAAGATGTAAACCCAGGCCACTTCCCTATTTAAATTGTTTAATGGCTCCCTAATTGGTGTTTCTCAAACTTGGTGTTCATGGATCTCTGGGGACACATTCTCAGGTGTCTTGAGTACACTTTAAGAAGTTTACTTACATAAGCAGAATATGTATGGATGTCTTAAAAAAAAAAAAAAAAAAGAAGCTTACTGGCCGGACATGGTGGCACATGCCTATAATCGTAACACTTTGGGAGGCTGAGATGGAAGGATCACTTGAGCCTAGAAGTTTGACACCAGCCCGGACAACATAGTGAGACCCCGTCTCTATTTTTTTTTTTTGTGAGACGGAGTTTCGCTCTTGTTACCCAGGCTGGAGTGCAATGGCGGGATCTCCGCTCTCCGCAATCTCCGCCTCCTAGGTTCAGGCAATTCTCCTGCCTCAGCCTCCTGAGTAGCTGGGATTACAGGCATGCGCCACCATGCCCAGCTAATTTTTTGTATTTTTTTTAGTAGAGACGGGGTTTCACCATGTTGACCAGGATGCTCTTGATCTCTCGACCTCGTGATCCACCTGCCTCGGCCTCCCAAAGTGCTGGGATTACAGGCGTGAGCCACTGCGCCCGGCTCCGTCTCTATTTTTTAAAAAAGAAAAGAAAAAACGTAAGAAGCTTAGTATTTGTTTAATTTCAGGATTAATCTTTTGTTTTGTTTTTGAGACAGGGTCTTGCTCTGTTGCCCAGGCTGGAATACAGCGGCAGGATCATAGCTCATGGCAGACTTGACCTCCCCTGCTCGAGTGATCCTCCTGCTTCACGCTCCAGAGTAGCTGGGACTGGGACTCTAGGCACATACCACCATATCTGGCTAATTTTTGTATTTTTTATAGAGATGGGGTTTTGCCATATTGCCCAGGCTGGTCTTGAACTTCTGAGCCCAGAAGTGAATGGTAATCTTCCCACCTCAGCCTCCCAAAGTGCTGGGATTACAGACTGAGTCACTATGCCCAGCCAGGATTAATCTTAACAAAATAATAATAACAACATAAGCATAGTCTGTAACACTCAGATGACCTTATAACCAAGCACTTTCAGGAGATTTTAGTGTCTTGTTTTGCAATTTGTATTTATTGATTGGGTTGGTGCCAAGTGATTGTCTGAAATGACAGCATTTAACTTTTAATGCTGTAATTATTTTCATCTCATTGTTCACAGATATATCTGCAGCACCTAGAACAACAGTGCACATCATAAGTGTTCAATAAAGATGTGTTGAATAAATGAATGAAAGAAGTTTCTCAAGTTAGGTTCTGACATCCTTGGGGCTCTTCCACAGTTTGAAATCTCAGCATGGCACGTGAGGCTCTTTACAATCAAGCTGGGAATACTCAACCAGTAATTTTCCCAGACAGTCTGGGCAGGATGTGGGGGCGTAGTCCTCTTTAGAAAATAAAAAAAGTGAAAGTATAAAGCATTTATGTACATTTTGACAGGGCAGACGTGATATGCAAATGGATTGCAAATATAATGCAAATGACATGCAACTCCTCATGCAAATGAGCATCCTGTCTTTGGAATCGACTGCGGGGTATTCACTAATTTGTCTGCAGTACTGGCAGTAAATCTTTCAAGGGCTTGGGATGCAAGTTGCTTTGATGGAGATGTGTGCGTACTAGGGAGGAGGGGGCGATGGAATGGGGTCTCTCAAGGAAGAGTCAGTGTGGTGCTGCTGTAAGCCTGCAGCTTAGTATGAAGCTTAATACAGTACACAGTTTAATATGAGGTTATTCTGCTGTGATACTCTAAGGACTGACATTTCGGATGTTGGTGGCAGGTGGTGGCAATAAAATGTAACTTCTTTTTTTTTTAGACAGAATCTCACTCTTTTGCCAGGCTGGAGTGCAGTGGTGTGATCTTGGCTCACTGCAATCTCCGCCTCCCAGGTTCAAGCAATTCTCCTGCCTCAGCCTCCCCAGTAGCTGGAACTACAGGCACATGCCACCATGCCCAGCTAATTTTTGTATTTTAGTAGTAGACCATGTTGGCCAGGATGGTCTCAATCTCTTGACCTTGTGATCCTCCTGCCTTGGCCTCCCAAAGTGCTGGGATTACAGGCATGAGCCACCGCGCCCATCTGAAATGCAACTTCTTATATTCTTCAACTCTTTGGCTGCCTCACATCTTCTGTCCCACCATCTCACACCATTGGGGCTCTGGTCCACAGGAATAGAGAGTAGGGAGTCATGAGGACTACGGAAGAGCTCATGTAAATCTTATCTGGAAGAGATTATGAGCATGGTGTGGAGTTCTGTACTTCCTAAGCTCATGGCAAGCAGAATTTAGCTGAATTTCTAGGGCTGTTAGGAAAAGATGAGTGGTGACAAAAAGCATGGAGACTTTCTGAGAAATATAGCTGCTTAATCTCAATGCCAATAATGTGATATCTGACAAAATTGGGACGCTTACTTGGAAATCTAAAGGGAAAAAATGTCAACTATGATTTCTTTCATGATGAAAACCTGTTCTTCCTTGTCCTTGGTGTGAAAAGAAATTTTTAGTTACACAGACTCCTTCCAAATGATTATAAAAATATTGGGCAAATGATGTGAAAGAGGCTTTAGTAGGTGTATACACACACACACACACACACACACACACACACACACATATATATTTTTAAATTATTTATTTTTGAGGTGGAATCTTGCTCTGTCACCCAGGCTGGAGTGCAATGGCGCGATCTTGGCCCACTGCAAACTCTGCCTCCCGGGTTCAAGTGATTCTTCTGCCTCAATCTCCTGGGTAGCTGGGATTACAGATGTGTGCCAACATGCCCGGCTAAAACAGGTATATTTTAACCTAACTCAAGATCTGTTTTTCTTGACACTTTGCAATGAGACCTGGGTTCACTCAGTTTTCAGCTATATAAACTTGGGCAACTTATTCAACTTTTCTGAGCTCAGTTTCTACATCTGTAGGGGAGTAATAGAATAATAGAATCCTTATGAGGTTGTTGTAAATGTTAAATGAGATAATGCATGTACTTAACACAGTGCTGGGTCATAGTGAGCATTCAATAAATGTAGCTATTTGCAATGACCATCTGTAGATTTGCTGCCTAGATTCATTTCATCCTCTTTCTTCCTGGTGAACCATCATTTTCTTCTCATTCCATGTGGTTCTGATGAAACTAACTCCATCCTCAGCATCAGCAGTAGAACATGTGGCTCAAGCTGGGTGCCATGGCTCACGCCTGTAATTCTAGCACTTTAGAAGGCTGGGGCAGGTGGATCACTTGAGGCCAGTAGTTCGAGTCCAGCCTGACTAACATGGCAAAACCTTATCTCTACTAAATATACAAAAATTTTCTGGGTGTGGTGGCAAACCCCTGTAATCCTAGCTACTCAGGTGGCTGAGGCAGGAGAATCGCTTGAACCTGGGAGGCAGAGGTTTAAGTGGGCCGAGATTCTGCCACTGCACTCCAGCCTGAGCAACAAAGTGAGACCCTGCCTTTTTTTTAATTAAAAAAAAAAAGAACATGTGACTTAGGTTTAAATCATTCATGCCATTCTATTCTCAGGCCACAGTGATTGATTCAAGAATAGGGACAAAGAGTTACCATATGACCCAGCAATTCCACTTCGAGGTAAACTGGTACGATCAACCCTCAGTGTATGCAGAGGATTGGTTCTAGATGCCCCAGCACACCAAAATCCACGCAAACTCAAGTCCTGCAGTTGGCTCTGCAGAGCCTGAGTATACAAAAAGCCAGCCCTCCATTTCACATCCTGTGAATACTGTATTTTCAATTTGCATTTGGTTTAAAAAATCTGCATATAAGTGGACCCTTGCAATTCAAACCTGTGTTGTTCAAGGGTCAAGTGTATAAGAATGCTCATAGCAGCATTATTCATAATAGTCAAAAAGTGGAAGCAACCCAACTGTCTACCACTTGGCAGCAGAATGCTGCTATGAACATTCATGTACAACTTTTTATATTCATACAATGGGATACTATTTAGCAATAAAAAGGAATAAAGTACTGATTCATGTTTCAACATGGATGAACCTTGAAAACATTATGCTAAGTGAAAGAAGACAGACACAAAGGCCATATGTTATATAATTCCATTTATATAAAATATCTAGAATAGGCAAACCTATGGAGACAGAAGATTAGTGGTTGCCAGGCACCAGAAGGAGGGGGAATGGGTAGTGACTGTTACTGAGTATAGGGATTCTTTCTTTTTTTTTTGAGACAGGGTCGGCTCTGTTGCCCAGATTGGAGTACAGTGGCCAACTGCCAGGCTCAAGCACTCCTCCCACCTCAGCCTCTGGAGTAGCTGGGACCATAGGCACTCGTCACCATGCTCAGCTAACTTTTGTATTTTTTATAGAGATGGGTTTTCTCATGCTATTCAGGCTGGTCTCAAACTCCTGGGCTCAATTGATCTGCCAGCTATGGAAATGTGAATTATATCTCAATTTAAAAACTAAAGCAGATAAAATAAAACAGTGGACACACGTCTCAGGTAGACCAACAAGAGCTAGTAAGACCCACTCTAATTCTTTGGAATCATGAGGGAGGCAAACTAGTTCCTTTCTTTCGGGACTCTAACTTGAGAGAATACAAGGTCTGGAGCTGCTGCCCTATCTTGCTATGTGTAGATCCAGAGACTGATTTATCCAACTCAGCTGAAAGTAGAGCCAAGAAATGGAGACCCTAAGAAGTGGAGACGCCAAGACCTGTTTACACATTGGGGCTAGAATAATTAATTGTCTTAGTTTGCTGGGGACTTCCCTGGTTTTAGAACTGAAAGTCTGTGTGTCATGCTGAGGTGGAGCTCCCAATCCACCTGTGCTTGAAGCTGTGGACTCAATTATAGTCATCCACCATCTAATAATGTTTGGGTCAATAATGGATCGAATATGCGACGGTCAACCCATAAGACTATACTACCATAGTTTCATTGTACCTTTTCTATGTTTAGATATGTTTAATTTTTACGCTTATTTATTTTTTTGTCTTTTTGTTTTTTTCCCTTTTGTGGAGAACAAGGTCTCGCTATATCGCCCAGGCAGGTCTTGAACTCCTGGGCTTAAGCTATCCTCCTGCCTCTGCCACCCTAAGAGCTGGGATTACAGGCGTGAGCCACAGCACCCGGTGATATGTTTAATTTTAATTTTTTTTTTTTTTTTTGAGATAGAGTCTCACTCTGTACCAAGTCTGGAGTGCAGTGGCATGATCTCAGCTCACTGCAACATCTGCCTCCTAGGTTCAAGTAATTCTTGTGCCTCAGTCTCCTGAGTAGCTGGAATTACAGGTGTGTACCACCACACCTGGCTAATTTTTGTATTTTTATTTATTTTATGTTTTTGAGATGGATCTTCACTCTCTCATCCAGGCTGGAGTGCAGTGGCACAATCTTGGCTCACTGCAACTTCTGCCTCTGGGCTCAAGCGATTTTCCTGCCTCAATCTCCTGAGTAACTAGGATTACAGGCATGTGCCACCATGCCTGGCTAATTTTGTATTTTTAGTGGAGATGGGCCATGTTGGCCAGGCTGGTCTAGAGTTCCTGACCTCAGGTGATCCACCCACCTTGGCCTTCCAAAGTCCTGGGATTACAGTTATGAACCACCGTGCCCAGTCCTCTGTTTAGATATACAAATACCATTGTGTTATAATTGCCTACAGTAATCAGTATAGCAACGTGCTGTACAGGTTTGTAACCTAGGAGCATATACTATACTATACAGTCTAGGTGTGTAGTAGGCTATACCAGTGGTCCCCAACCTTTTTGGCACCATGGATGGTTTCAGGGAAGACAATTTTTCCGTGGATGTGGGGGTGGGGTGGGGGTAGTGATGCTTTCAGGATGAAACTGTTCCCCCTCAGATCATCAGGCATTAGTTAGTTCTTATGAGGAGCACACAACCTAGATCCCTTGCATGCACAGTTCACAATATGGTTCGTGCTCCTGTGAGCATCTAATGCCGCAGCTGATCTGACAGGAGGCGGAGCTCAGGCAGTAACGTGAACAATGGGGAGGGGCTGTAAATACGGATGAAGCTTTGCTTGCTAACCTGCTGCTTACCTCCTGCTGTGAGGCACGGTTTCTTTTTTTTTTTTTTCTTTTCTCTCTTGGTTTCTTTTTTTTTTTTTTTCTTCTCTCTCTTTCTTTCCTTCCCTTCTTCCTTCCCTCCTTCTTTCCTTCCTTCCTTCCTCCCTCCCTACTTTTTCTTCTTCTCCTTCTTCCCCTTCCCCCTTCCCCTTTCCCCCTTCCCCCTTCCCTCTTCCCCCTTTCCGCTTCCCCACTTCTAGCTTTCTTTTTTTTCGATGGAGTCTTGTTCTGTTGCCAGGCTGGAGTGCAGTGGAGCAATCTGGGCTCACTACAACCTCCTCTTCCTGGGTCAAGCCATTCTCCTGTGAGGCCCGGTTTCTAACAGGCCATGGAGTAGTACCAGTCTGTGGCTGTGGACCCCTGGGCTATACCATCTAGATTTGTGTAAATATACTCTATGATGTTTGCACAGACAAAATTGCCTAAAGACACATTTCTCAGAATGTATTCCAGTCACTAAGCAATGCATGACTGTGCATGAGTCAATAAATTCTCTTTTCGGCCAGGTGTGGTGGCTCACGCCTATAATCCTGGCACTTTGGGAGGCGAAGGTGGGCGGATCACTTGAGGTCAGGAACTCGAGACCAGCCTGGCTAACCTGGCAAAACCCCATTTCTTCTCACTAAAAATACAAAATTAGTTGGGCATGGGGGTGCATGCCTGTAATCCCAGCTACTCAGTGAGATCCTGCCACTGTACTCCAGCCTGGGCAACACAGAGTAAGACTCTGTTTCAAAAAATAATAATTAAAAAAAAATTCTCTTTTTGTTTTTTGCCTGCATCACAGGTTGGGTTCTCTGGAGGCAGGAACTGAGACAGTTCAAGATGTTTACTGTGGAACAACACCTGTAAAAAGAAGGAAACAGAAGCAGAATTGGGCAGAGGAATAAGTCAAATGTGATTCAGGCTCTTGGTCAATCCAGTAGACAGCTCTGAAAGCATTGCTTTCAGAAATTTCCACATTGGGCCAAAATGGCTGAGCCACTGTATTTTTCTCTCCTTTTCTTAATCTGCAAACTTCAAGTGATCCTTCAAGTCTCACCTGTAAGTGCTGGATTCTGAGGGAAGCCTTTCCTGGAGCCCCCAATGACATTAAGTCCCATAGCACCTGGCTTATCTCCTTTATGTGTAGTAATTTGATTAATTACTAATTATTATTTATTTTTTGTTTTATGCCTGTGTTATATGCAGAATTTTAGCTTCCTGAAAAAAGGAACAGATCTGGCTAGCTATTGCTAGGTTATAAACTACCCAATACCTGTATGGATTAAAACAAGCTGATGAAATAGGACTCATCTACTAGATCTAGCCCACAGTCTGTTTTTGGTTTTGTTTTTTGAGACGAGTCTTGCTCTATTGCCCAGGTTTGAGTGCAGTGGTGCGATCTCGGCTCACTGTAACTTCTGCCTCCTGGGTCCAAGTGATTTTCCTGCCTCTGTTTCCAGAGTAGCTGGAATTATAGGAGTGCACCACCACACCTGGCTAAATTTTTGTATTTTAAGTCGCGAGGGGTTTCACCATGTTGGCCAGGCTGGTCTTGAACTCCTGACCTCAAGTGATTGAACTGCCTTGGCCTCCCAAAGTTCTGGGATTACAGGCATGAGCCACGGTGCCAGGCTCATGGTCTTTTTTTTTGTATAGCTGGCAAATTAAGAATTAAAAAAAAAAACTTTTTTAAGGGGTTGTAAAAAAAAAAACCCAATGCAAGATAAAACAAGAACAATATGTGACAGATATGGTATGTGGCCCATAAAGACTATCTGGTCTTTTATTTTTATGTATTTATTTATTTTTGAGACAGTCTTGCTCTGTTGCCCAGGGTTGAGTTCAGTAGCGTGATCTTGGCTCACTTCAACCTCTGCCTTCCCGTTTCAGGCGATTCTCCTGCCTCAGCCTCCCGAATAGCTGGGATTATAGGTGTGTGCCACCATATCCAGGTAATTTTTTTATTTTTAGTAGAGCCGGGGGTTTCACCATGTTGGCCAGGCTGGTCTCAAACTCCTGACCTGAGGTGATCTGCCCACCTTGGCCTCACAAAGTGCTGAAATTACAGGCATGAGCCACCATGCTCAGCCTAGCTGTTCTTTTATAGGAAAAGTTTGTCAATCCATGGACTGAAGCAACCATTTTATTGTATGTCATGATTTTGTGGGTCAGGAATTGAGGAAGGGTTTAGCTAGGAAGTTCTTCTGTCCTATGTGATATTGACTGGGACCTCTCCCTGGCACACCATCTACAGAGTGGTGTGGTTTGGAAGATCTAAGGAGGCTTCACTCACATGTCTGGTGCTTTAGCAGGAGACTGGAAAGCTGCTCTCAGCCAGGCCCCTCTCCCTTTCTACACTCTGTCAAGGTGGTTGGAGTTATTACAGAGTGGCTAAGGGATCCAAGGGACCAAAGTGGAAGCACTTAAAGACTAGGCTGATTGCAGTGCGGTGGCTTATACCTGTAATTCCAGCATTTGGGGAGGCCGAGGTGGGCAGATCACTTGAGGTCAGGAGTGTGAAACCAGCCTGGCCAACGTGGTGAAAACCCGTCTCTGCTAAAAATACAAAAATTAGCTGGGCACGGTGGTGCACACCTGTAATCCCGTTACTCAGGAGGCTGAGGCAGAAGAATTGCTTGAACCTGGGAAGTGGAGGTTGAAGTGAGCCGAGATCACTCCATTTCACCCCAGCCTGGGCGACAGACTCCCTGTCTAAAAAAAGAAAAGACTAGGCTCATGACTGGATAGCATCACCTCTTCTGTACTCTATTGGTCAAAGCAGTCACAGGCCAGCCTAGATTCAAAGGGTGACAAAAGATGCCTCACCTCCTGAGGACGGGAGTGGCAAAGAACTGGAGGCCATCTTAATAGTCTCTTCACTCACGATTGTATTCCCAGTGTGTAGCACAGCACCCAGTACATGAACTCAATAAATCTGTTAACTAATGGACACACTCTGGCAGGTGGAATCTGACCTATTTGTAATATGAAAGTATTAGATTTGGAGCTAAATCAAGGCTGAGGGCTTCCTGGACCCTTAGGGAGCACTTCGGTCCACACATTCCAATTTGGGGCTGTCAAGGGCCCAGGGATATGTTGCATCTCTCAGTGCGTTTGAACTTCAGTTTCCTTTTTGGCTAATGAGGGGCAATAAAACGGTTATCTCACGGGATTCCTATGAGAATTAAATAGCATAAGGAATGTGAGCAAACTTTATGAACTGTAATGTTCTGTTTAACATTAGGCTATTATTGGCATTGTAGCCCAGGGTGAGGTGTAGACAAAGCCATGGTCCTTAGATCCCCTGCTCTGGAGAAGGGCCCCTCAACCTTGCTCCGGTCCCCAGCTCTTACCCCTACCAGTTCCTGAGAAGCAGGAGTTAGGAGAATGAAGCCGGATTCCTATGGCTATGCAACCCAGTCCTACCTGAGGAATATTTATTCCCAACAGTGGCTCTAATGATGGTTCGATTGGTCTCATAATTCCATAATGATCTTGGAGCTAATATCTCTCACCCTGGGCATCTCTGCAGAGGCCACGGGAAAATGGGAAGCCGCAATAACTAAACAAACAAGAATGATTAGTTGCATGTGGCCAACCTCTTGTTGCCTGAGTCAGCCTGTTGTGTGCACCAATATGTAGAGTAATAAAGACGCTTCTGAGAAAAACCACATTCAACCTGTCATCCTCCTTCAACTCAGGGGATGCAGTAATCCTTTCCCCAGAAAAGTCCCCCAAATTATCTGGTCCAGAAATATTCCCATACTGGTGTGTCTCATTTCCGGTGTGTCTCATTTTTAACTGGAGGGAGAGTTTGTCTACCTGAGTAATAACTCTTCTTTCAACCTTTTCATGAAAGCATCCATATAAGCTGGGCATGATGTATAATGTGTGTGTAGGTCTGAGAGTGAGGTCATTGTTTGTAATGTTAAGTAGGGATATAAAGCAGAATCCCCTGTGTGAGTTTGTAAGTACCCACACGTGTGTGATTTAACTTTGCCCAGCTTCTAGCACAATGTCTGTGTAGCCAATGGCACAGAAAAGAGTAGTACTAATAATAGCTAAGATAGGCTGGGCACGGTGGCTCCTGCCAGTAACCCCAGCACTTTGGGAGGCCAAAGTGGGTGGATCACCTGAGGTCAGGAGTTCGAGACCAGCCTGACCAACATGGTGAAACCTTGTCTCTACTAAATACAAAAAATTAGCCAGGTGTGGTGGCGCATGCCTGCAAAATCAGCTATTTGGGAGGCTGAGCAGGAGAATCACTTGAACCTGGGAGGCAGAGGTTGCAGTGAGCCGAGATTGCACCATTGCACTGCAGCCTGGGCCGCAAGAGCAAAACTCTGTCTCAAAAAATAAGAAATAAAAAAATAGCTAAGATATATTCAGAACTTCCTGTGTGCCAGGCACTAGGCTGAATGCTTTACTTGTTATTATCTCATTTAATCTCCATAACAATGGTTGAGATAAGTACTAATATCATCTCCATTTTACAGATGAGAAAGCTAGTCTCTAAGGCTGGTTAGAGTTGAGTGACTTGCTTAGCTAGTGAGAGGCAGTAAGGACTTGGCCCTGTCTGATTTCAAAGTTGTCTTAACTGCTACAGAATTCCAAATTCAGGTTCTCTGCGGACAATTATATTGGCTTCGATTTTCTAATGTTCTGAACAGGCTGCACAGCAATCTTTATTCTCCACTGTCCCAGAGCTCTGGCATGTGGGAACCTTCGTTAGAGACAGTGTCAGCAGAGAGAAGGATTCTCCCATGATTGGCTTGCTCACCAAGGACTGTGCTGCTGTGGTCAGTTACTGCACTCACCGTGCTCAGGATTTTCTTACAGCAGATACCATCCATCCCTTCTGTAGCTCCCTGGCTGAGGAAACCGCATTGGCTCTTGTGGCGGGGTAGGTGTAGATTGGACCAGGAATGGGGGTCCACACAGGCCTGCAATGGCTTGGTTTATAGGACTCTTCCAGGTTGGGCAGGGGTGAGGGGGGTGGTGGTGAAGACTACAATGAACAATTCTAGTTGTATTAGGCCCTTCTTGCATTGCTATAAAGAAATACCTGAGATTGGGTAACTTTAAAAGAAAGAGATTTAATTGGCTCACTGTTCTGCAGGCTGTACAAGCATGGCACTGGCATCTGCTCAGCTTCCGGGGAGGCCTCAGGCAGCTTTTACTCATGGAAGAAGGTGAGGCAGGAACAGGCACGCCACATGGCAAAAGCAAGAGCAAGGTGGGGGGAGGTGCGACACACTTAAACACTTAGATCTCGTGAGAACTTACTCACTATGGTGAGGACAGCACCAAGCCATGGGAGATCTGCCCCCATGACCCAAAGACTGCCACCAGGCCCCACCTCCAACAGAGGGGATTACATTGCAACAGGAGATTTAGGTGGGGACAAATATCCAAACTATGTCACCAGACAACCTGGCTCGGCCCAAATTTGGAATATAGAGTTAATTCCTCTTGGCCAGTCAGACATCTTGGTGTGATACAGATGACAAGAGTGAGAGAACAAGTGGCCCATGAGAGGGAGAGTCGCCTCCTTTACATCTGATATCTGTCTTTACATTAACCCTTTATCATGGGGCTAAGCAAATCTGAACTGCTCTGTATAATAAAGCGGTGAGGAATTTGGAAGCTTGAGGGAGAATTCAGAAGAGGGAAATGTAAACTGGCTGAACAGCTGTGGTGCAAGGGAAAGAGGAGGTAAAAAGTGATCCATGGAGGCAATACTGGGCGGGAGAGGGACCTGAGGGGAGAAGACTGCTCCTACGGGCTTTCAAGTTGTTTGCTTGGGGAGTGTGGTATTACCCTCCTCCATCATCCCTATGATACCTTTGGTAAATTCTGCATTTCACACTCATACTTTTGTAGGTATGAATTCTTGGTAGAAAAATGGAGGAGGGGGAGGGGACAGCTGATACATACGCCATCTTCCCCAGCCTGATTTCTTTTTTGTTTTTTTGAGATGGAGTTTTGCTCTTGTTGCCCAGGCTGGAGTGCCATGGCGAGATCTCAGCTCACTGCAACCTCTGCCTCCTGGGCTCAAGCAATTTTCCTGCCTCAGCCTCCCGAGTAGCTAGAATTACAGGTATACTTCCCCACACCCAGCTAATTTTGTATTTTTAGTAGAGACAGGGTTTCTCCATGTTGGTCGGGCTGGTCTTGAACTCCCAACCTCAAGTGATCCACCCACCTTGGCTCCCAGAGTGCTAGGATTACAGGCATGAGCCACTGTGCCCAGCCTTCCAGCTTGATTTCTTTCTTTTTTTTTTTTTTTTTTGAGACGGAGTTTCACTCGTTACCCAGGCTGGAGTGCAATGGTGCGATCTCGGCTCACAGCAACCTCCGCCTCCCAGGTTCAAGCAATTCTCCTGCCTCAGCCTCCCAAGTAGCTGTGACTACAGGCATGTGCCACCAAGCCTGGATAATTTTTGTATTTTTAGTAGAGACAGGGTTTCACCATGTTGGCCAGGCTGGTCTCGAATTCCTGATCTTATGATCCACTCGCTTCAGCCTCCAAAGTGCTGAGATTACAAGTGTCAGCCACTGTGCCCAGCCCAGCCTGATTTCTTTAGGGTCTCTTAGAGTTTTCAAGGCTACTCTATATGTGTATGTCGGCATGTCTGATTATACATACCTAGTTGTAAAATTATGTAAATAATATACCTGTAGTCATGTGCATATCTTTGTGTGAGTGTTCATGTAAGTGAATGCAGAATGTTTTAATTTATATGTATAAACATGTCTGTGTGTTGTATGAGTCTGAATGTGTAAGCTGTGTTCATGTGTGTAAGTGTGTATGCCAGGGCTGTGGAAAACTGTATTTTCTAGAAGTGTCTGCCAGGATACAGCCCATTCAGCATGTTCTCTTTACAAGAGGATATTAATACTCCTCTCAATGAGAGGTGGGTTCTCTTTCTCCTTGAATGTGGACTGACCTTTGTGACTCACTCAACCAATAGAGTACAGCAGAAGTGATGCTATGGGACTTCTGAGGCTAGATCATAAAAATACCACATACTTTTATGCCATGTTCTCTTGGGATGCTCATTCTTGGAAACCAGCCACCAAGCTGTGAGGGGGCCAAGCAGCTATTTGGAGAGGCCACTTGTCAGTGTCCTAGCTGACAGCACCAGCTGAGGTTTCAACCGGCAGCCATCGTCAATTGCCAGCCATGAGGGCGAGCATCTTGCTGTTGTCGGGCCACCCTAGCTGACAGTGTATGGAACAGAGTCAACTCTTCCCTGCTAAGGTTTGTCCAAACTGCTAAATAAATTATTGTTGTTTTAAGCTACCAAGTTAGGGATGCTTTGTTATGCAGCAGTAGATAACTGGGACAGGGCTGTGGCTGTGTCTGCCCTGTGTATGGATTCCTGTGATTCTGTGCTTTTGTGGGTGTCTGCAGGCAGTGCACTGGTGTCAGGTGTCTGTGTACATTAATAGGTGTGTGGGTGAAGGTGCTTCTGGAGACAGAGTCATGGTTCTTGGGGCTTTGCTTTGGCCTCAGTGGGAAGCTGTTTGGTGAGAACACTTTGAAATCTTGTCTATCTTCTGGGTCTCTTCTTTTGAGTGTTTTTCCTTTGAACCTGAAAAGGCTTGTTTAGCTGAGAGCAAACACAGCTTAAATTTATTGACCTTCTTCTGGTCCAAGCCCCTTGGAGCTGCCAAAGCCTTCCAGCAGGTGGGAGGCTGCCATCTAGAACCCTCACATCCCTTTGACAGGGGCTGGAAATGCTTCCTTCCCTCCCCGCACCCCTGCCCTGGCACTTTTTTGCTTCTGAGGTTTTTAGAAATAAGCCAGAGACAGAGAAAAGCATAGTTACTATAGTCCTTGAAGCCCCTTGGGGTGGAGAGATCTAGAATTCTTGACTGTCGTGAAGAAGCTGCTGAGGTGCTGCTTGGGTCCTACAGTAGAGAACATCTGGTCTCTGCCTTGCCCTGGCCGTGGCAACCCACTCCAACTGAGTGCAGCCCAGGCAGTGGAGAAATCTGATTCGGGAGCAGTACCTCTTGATTTCCCCTGGAATGCCCCTTAGCTTCCTGCTTCTTCTATGTTGGCTGCTTGACTTAGCTTTTCTGGGAATGCTGAGTGCTCTGGCTTCACACCCCTGCCCTTGTACTGCCTTTCAGGACCTCACAAGCACTGTTGTACAATGGAGCTTTTTTTTTTTTTTTTTTTTTGAGACTGAGTTTCATGCTTGTTGCCCAGGTTGGAGTGCAATGGCATGATCTCGGCCCACTGCAACCTCTGCCTCCTGGATTCAAGAGATTCGCCTGCCTTAGCCTCCTGAGAAGCTGGGATTAAAGGCGTGTGCCACCACACCTGGCTAATTCTTGTATTTTTAGTAGAGACAGGGTTTCTCCATGTTGGTCAGGGGCTGGTCTCGATTCCTGACCTCAGGTGATCTGCCCACCTCAGCCTCCCAAAGTGCTGGGATTACAGGCATGAATTACTGCACCTAGCCCTTTAATATTTCTGTTAAATGGTGCTTGCCAGGCTGTTTTGCTCTGTTTACATTTCTGTGTCTCTCATTTGACCCTGAGCTCTTCAAGGGTAAGAACCAGTAGGACTGTTTCACAGTTGTATCCCCACAGCCAATGGCTGGCTTGGTGTTCATGTTCAAGTGAATAAAATGTCTGCAGTCCAGAAGGGACTCCTGGCAGCAGGATCTGAGGTGTGTTCTGAAAGCTGGGTGGGCAAAGAGGAAGGGGCGGAGGGGAGGAAGCAGGTCAGTAGTCCCGAGACAGAGTGAGGGCTCCTGCTCCCCACTCAACATTTGAGGCCCATCCAGAGAGAGCAGGGAGCCAATTCCTGATGCCAGGAATGCTTTCACACAACAGGGTATGAGGCTTGTGGGAGATTAATTGAGAAAGGCTGATCAGAGGAGAAATGATCTACTCAACACATTCTGCTTGTTGAAAAAGGCCAAATTGATCGTATAAATCTCTGCCTAGCCAGGGCTCTGGGGGTGGGTGCTGTGGTTTCCTTTGATTTGATTGATGGTGGCTGGGTTGAAGGTGATTCCTCAGGCTCTCTACCCTTCCAAGCCTTCCTTTGCTCTTCTGGAGAGTGGAATGGAGAATCTAGAAACTCTCCAACAGAACTGCAAGAGGGAGATGGTTTTTAGCCTGTTGTTTAGATATTTAAAACGAATTTTTTTTTGGAAGGTTCTCAGGTCTCTATATTCTCTCTCAAATTTTAGGAATTAACTTATTTAATTAACCCATCAACCTCTCATGGCAAATATTTGAGAAAAAAAAATTTATATTCAAATTCTTATTTTCAGTAAGAAAGTAAGAGGTTGCAGCTCAGTGCACCATGAAGTTGAGACAGAGATGGAGATGCTCAGCCCCACCTCTCTGGAATAGGAAAGATGACTGGGGAGGGACTACAGGTCAGCGTGGGGACAGGGGTCACAGTGGACATGGGGGGATTTGTCTCTCCACCTCCTCACATTATGCTAACAGGAACGCAGACACATTCAGATGCCTTCACAGAAAGAGATGCCAGAGGCTCTTGAAGTCAGAAAGGTGAGGCGTGAAGAAATCTTGCATCTCAAACCCACACGAGGCAGCTGTCTCAGGCTTTATAAGCCGTGAGAGACACATCAGAGCCCTGGGCACTGTCCCTGCATGCAGCCTGAGAGTAGCTCCCTCCTTTTCCACCTGAGCTCTTCCTCCTCCAGATCACAGCAGTGACCACAGCTCCAATGGCCATAGCTCCAAAGACAACCAGGTCAGCAATGATGCCCACGATGGGGACAGTGGGCTGGGAAGACGGCTCCCACCTCAGGGTGAGGGGCTCGGGCAATCCCTTATGCTGCACATGGCACGTGTATCTCTGCTCTTCTCCAGAAGGCACCACCACAGCTGCCCACTTCTGGAAGTTTCCATCCCCTGCTGGCCTGGTCTCCACAAGCTCGGTGTCCTGAGTTTGGTCCTTCCCATCCCTCTGCCAGGTCAGTGTGATCTCCGCAGGGTAGAAGCCAGGGCCCAGCACCTCAGGGTGGCCTCATGGTCAGAGACAGGGTGATGGGTCACATGTGTCTTTGGGGGGTCCGCATGCTGCAGTGTCTCCTTCCCCTTGGCCAGGTGTCTGTGGAGCCACTTCAGGTATATGCCCTCCAGGTAGGCCCTGAGCCCTTCTGCATGCGCGGCCTCCAACTTGAGCTGGGTGATTTGAGCAGTCATGTCAGCCTCTGTCCAAGAGCACAGGTACTCATTCAGGGCAATGTAATCCTTGCCATCAAAGGCATGTTGGTAATACCCATGGAGGAGGTGCTCATCAGGCCCCAGGTTGCAGCCATAGGTCGTCTGGAGGGTGTGAGATCCGGCCTCACTCGGGTTGTGGTAGCGGAGCAGGGTCCCCAGAGGTTCCCTAGGTGAGTCTGTGCATTGGCCTTGAGGGTCACTGTTTCCCAGTCCCAATACTCCAGCCCCTCCTGCTCCATCCACAGCGCCTGCAGCTCCCCACTCCCACTCGGAGCGTTGCCCCACAGGTCTCAGAGCCACAGCCAGGGCCCCCAAGAGCAGCAGGAGGAGGGTTCGGGGTGCCGTGATCCCATCCTCGGTGTCTGGGGAGAATCTGGAATTTTTTTTTTTTTTTAAGACAGGGTTTCACCATATTGGTCAGGCTGGTCTTGAACTCCTGACCTCAGGTGATCCGCCTGCCTTGGCCTCCAAAGTGCTTGGATTACAGGCATGAGCCACCACACCTGGCTTTTTTTTTTTTTTTTTTTAAAAACAAGACTGATTTCTTTATTATTATTATTTTTTGAGACAGTTTTGCTGTGTCACCCAGGCTGGAGTCTTTCTTTTTTTTTTTTTGAGACAGAGTCTCACTCTGTCACCCAGGTTGGAGTGCAGTGGCATGATCTTGGCTCACTGCAACCTCTGCCTCCCAGGTTCAAGCAATTCTCCCTGTCTCAGCCTCCCAAGTAGCTGGAATTACAGGTGCCCGCCACTATGGCTCGCTAATTTTTGTATTTTATTTATTTATTTATTTTTGAGAGGCAGTCTTGCTCTGTCGCCAGGCTGGAGTGCAATGGCGTGATCTCGGCTCACTGTGACCTCTGACTCCCCAGTTCAAGCGATTCTCCTGCCTCAGCCTCCTGAGTAGCTGGGATTACATTCACACACCACCAGCCCCAGTTAATTTTTGTATTTTTAGCATAGACAGGGTTTCGCCATGTTGGCCAGGATGGTCTTGATCTCCTGACCTCATGATCTGCCCACCTCTGCCTCCCAAAGTGCTGAGATTACACGTGTGAGCCACTGTGCCTGACTTTAATTTTTATATTTTTTAGTAGAGATGGGGTTTTGCCATGTTGACCAGGCTGGTCTTGAACTCCTGACCTCAGGTATTCCACCCACCTCGGCATCCCAAAGTGCTGGGATTACAGGCATGAGTCATCACGCATGGCCCAAAAGAAAATTTTAAACTTACTTTTGCCCAGTTCCAAGACTTATACAAGGAAACAAAGAGAGGAGACTATCACAATCCCAGCACCCACTGTGATCCCTGGACTTAAAACTTCTCACCTAAACAGTGGGCCTCCTTGCTTGGGGGCTGTGTAAGTAGAGGCTGTCTTCTTAGGTCCAACCCTGCACACTGGCTTCAGCAGCTCAATAGGCTTGATTTCAGAGCAATTTCCTCTGAGAAGGTAGTTCTGCCAGGGTATGTCTTAGTCTGCTGGGACTACTATAACAAAAACCTTGACTGTGGAATCTATAAATAGAAATGTACTGCTTACTGTTCTAGAGACCCGGAAATCCAAGATCAAAGTGCCAACAGATTTAGGGGCTGGTAAGAGCTTGCTTTCTGTTTCAAAGATGGTGCCTTGCTGCCTTAGTTTCATATGGTGGAAGCGGAGATCCATCGCAGAAGAGGCAAGGCAGCTCCCTTCAACCTGGCCACCTTTTAATACTATCACATTGGATATAAGGTTCCACCTTACGAATTTAGGAGAAACACCAACATTCAGACCAAGGCAGGGTTTTTCAAGGTTTGAAGACCGGGGCTGCGGTGGGAATGGGAGGCAGACTATCCCTTTCCTACCACAGACTTGAGCTAGTTAGATCTGTCCCAAGGAGAAAGACAAGCCCTGCTTTGAGCGCTGGCAGCTGTGTTCAGCTGGACTCTTCTCTTGGCCCAAGCATTCATTTATTCATGCTATTATAAGATTTGAGCTTATTCTATTTTTAAGGCTCTTATTCTTGTAGCACTTTATTAATATCTTTTTTATAACTTGTGCCAGTCTCAATTACAATTTATATGTTAATTCTGCAATTTATCACTCATGAGATAGGTATTTGTTGAACATTTATTATTTGTCCTCATGGTACTAGGGAGTGACATAAGCTAGAATTATTCTTAGGCCCAGTTCTTCTCACTGGTCTCCTGTGTGTTCCAGGAGAAAAGTGAGCTAGTCTCTTTCTAACTCAGGCCCCAGGTGTTTTATCTGGACCCTTCTCATAAACCGGCACTATTCACTGAACTACTGCCCAGGGGCTTGTTCTCCCTTCCCAGATTACTAACCAAGGTTTGCTTGGTGGCTATGAAGTCAGTTTCCCATCTGCTTGAAGTAAACATAATCAAGAAGGTAAATTGACTACTAGAAACTCATAGTACATGGAAAAGGCAAAGAACTCCATAGATAGGTTGTTTGCTATTGGGGAATATTGCCATTTGGTGAGGTCACTGCTTGTCTGGATTATCCTTTTCTCCACTCATGAATGACCAGGCATCACTGGGGCTCTGAGGGTAGAATTGGGGAGCCTTTTTTTTTTTGAGATAGAGTCTTGCTCGGTTGTCCAAGCTGGAGTGCAGTGGTGCGATCTCAGCTCACTGCAACCTCCACCTCCCAGGTTCAAGCAGTTCTCTTGTCTGAACCTCCTGAGTAGCTGGGACTACAGGCGCCTGCGACCATACCCAGCTAATTTTTCTATTTTTAATAGAGATGGGGTTTCACCATGTTGGCCAGGCTGGTCTCAAACTCCTGACCTTGTGATCCACCCTCCTCAGCCTCCCAAAGTGCTGGGATTACAGGTATGAGCCACCGAGCCCGGCAGGGGGCAGCCATTTTACTCATCAGGTTAAGCATGTCTGGGCAAGGGGAAGGTCTAAAGGTGAACAGTGTAAAGAGAACAGGACCTTGGAGGCACCTAAAAGCTTGAACTCCTAGTTCTACCACTTCCTGACTGTATGACTTTGTATAACTCCTTTAGCCTCTCTGAGCCTCAGCTTCCCCATTTATAAAAAAGGGGATGCCATTCTGCTCAGAGGACGTTATAAGTAAATATAATGTATATGCAGCACTTGGCACAGAAAATGTCATATTCAATGGTAAAGCAGAATTAGAACTGCATTGACACCAGCCTGGGCAACATAGCGACACCCTGTCCCTTAAAAAAAAAAAAAAAAAATTAGCGGGGCCATGCGCCTGTGGTCCCAGCTACTGGAGGCTGAGGGGGAGGATCCCTTGAGCCTGGCACGTCAAGACCCTGTCTTAAAATAAAAAATCAGAACTGCAAGTGACCTTTATTTTATTATATTTTGAGACAGAGTCTCACTTTGTCACCCAGGCTGGAGTGCAGTGGAACGATTTTGGCTCACTGCAACCTCTGCCTCTTGGGTTCAAGTGATTCTCCTGCCTCAGCCTCCCCAGTAGCTGAGATTACAGGCGCCCGCTATCACGCCCAATTAATTTTTGTATATTTAGTAGAGACGGAGTTTCACCATGTTGGCCAGGCTGGTCTCGGACTTATGGCCGCAAATGATCTACACACCTCGACCTCCGAAAGTGCTGGGATTACAGGTGTGAGCCACCGCTCCCAGCCACCTGATGCTGTTTTTAAAATAATTGGTCCTTGTCAAAAATTTACACAATACACAAGTATATAAAGTGAGTGACTTACAGGTGTCCTATTTTGCATGAATTTGCGAGAAACTTTATTGCTCGAGACTCTCGGCTTCTGTCCCAAACTGACTCATAAGAACTTGATTTATTTTTACTCCGCACCCCTCTGATTGCTTTCTGAAGGTCCTTCCGCTAGAAAAAAATTACGCTGTTGGGAAATCAGAGAGGAAACTTGCAGTTCCAGCCTGGAAGCAGAAGCAGGTGTGCAGGCATCTCTTTAGCCCTTTCTCGCCCGGAGGAGGGGCAAGGGGGCAGCCCGTGCAGGACTCTGCGAAGGGCGGTACTAGGGGCGGGGCTCCCGACTCGGTGCCGGACGGGGGCGCGGCGCGCTGTTCTGGCGGCCCGCGATTGGGCGAGGCCGCGAGCGACGTACCAGCAGCCAGCTCACGGGCTCGGACTGTCGCCGCCGCGTTTGCGCAGGGGGAGCTGGTAGCCGCCGCGGCCGCCTGGAATTGTGGGGGTTGTGTCTGCCACTCGGCTGCGGGAAGCCGAAGGTAGGGGCGGTGAGGGCCGCCCGGCCCTGGAGTTGGGCGGGGGGCTCAGGGCGCTTCCTGGGCCACCTCCTGCCGGCGGCCTCGGCGTCTTCGCAGCAGTGTTCTCGGGACCCACACATCCTCACTAGTGTCTCCAAAGCGGGTCGTCCATGGGGCCCGGGGCTCCTTGCCTAAGGCCCACCTTTCTTGCCTTTCGCACTCAGAATGTCTCCATTCACCTCTTTATTGGCAGGAGATGAGGCCGTGGAAATTCGAGATTGGCTTTGGCTCCGCATGTTTTTAATGTCCTTCCCTGTTTCATTTTCCCGGCCTCAGTTTCCATATCTGTCCGAAAAAGGGGTGGCTTGGGTGTTGATCTCCGAGACCCGTGTGTCTCCTCCCATGTGGAATTATTGCCATTCTCCTGTTGCTTGTTTTCTTTTGTCCTGGAAGATAGAAAATTTGCATTTAGATGTTACATATTTTGGTTAGTGTTCTCTCTCAGATCGCTTAGAGGGTTTGTGCTTAAGCTTTGGACTCCATCCCCAGGGATTTCGGATAAGGTGGTGCGTGGGCAGCTGCAGCGCTTATTACCCCAGGTGGTTCTCATTCAGGTGGTCCCAGAATCCTGGCTTTGAAAATCCTTGCTTCAGAAGTCAGGAGAGAATGCCTTGATATATGAGTTCCTGGGATGGGGTTCTTAGTGGGGAAAGCCAGGAATCGGGAAATGCTAACACCTGTGAGGCTGGGGCTGGGATTTTCCTTGCACCGGAGGTATTAGAATGCCATTTGATGTCTTTAAAAAATATTTGACTACCTATATATGTAAGATCAGTTTCCTAATATTTTTAAATGCCTGGCTTCGATTAAAGCCCATGTCGATAAACCTGAATAAAACCATAAACTGCTCTGAGAGATGAGGGGGTTAAGTCAACCCACACTAAGTAGACAGGAGGAGAATGAAACTTCTATATTTGCTAAGAGAAGAAACTGATGTGTTTATAAACATTTTATTGTTTTTTGAGACGGAGTTTTGCTCTTGTTGCTCAGGCTGGAGTCCAATGGTGTGATCTCGGCTCACTGCAACCTCTGCCTCCCAGGTTCAAGCGATTGATTCTTCTGCCTTAGCATTCTGAGTAGCAGGGATTACGGGCATGCGCCACTACGCCCGTCTAATTTTGTATTTTTAGTAGAGACGGGGTTCCTCCGTGTTAGGCTGGTCTTGAACTCCCGTCATCAGGTGCTCTGCCCATTTCGGCCTCCCAAAGTGCTGGGATTACAGGTGTAAGCCACTGCTGTGGCCTATAAACAGTTTATTTTATTTTTTAATTTTTTTTTGGGTGACACTGTGAAAGATATTTTGTTGTGTTTGTCTTTTCAGCTCTCACCCCACCCAAGTTTTTTTCTTTTCTGATAAAAGTATAGCCAGATTCGGAGGTGGGTAGGATTTTGATGGGAGTCAGAGTGTAACGATATTGGAATTGAAATTGGTACAGCATGGGTCAGAACTTGGTCTATGGTTTTAGTTGAGAACGTGGCCTTCGGGTTTTCAAGATGATGTTGCCACACCAGATTTATTTCACCTTTTTTTCAGATGTTTAGTGAATTTAATCTGCTCATGATTACATGTGCTGTTTTGATGAAATTGGCAATAGAAGAGACTTTCTGCTCCCATTTTACAGGTGATAGAAATGTTGGTAAGGACGTGGCAGTCCAGGAATGAAAAGTTGCTTAATACTTTGATTCCCACTTCCCATTCCCTGTTTTCTGAAGGCCAGCTATTACTTCTCTACTGAGGCCACCTGTGAGCCCTGGTGTGTTTCATTGCCAGGAGAAAAGGCTAATTAAGTGAAACTGAAAGGTAACTAAATAGGTTTTAAAATAACAGGCACGTGGGAACTTAATCCACCAATGTTCTCCTTTAGAGTGGTGGGTGCAGGTGTAGGTGGTAGGAGTTGAGTGTGGCATCGCCTAAGTTACTTGGCTGTTGTCCAAGGCAGTTTTGACAATCCACTTCTGGAATTGTTTTCAGAGAACTTTTTGAACCATGTGAGAGATCAGTTTCTTATTAAACCATTCCGCCCCCCCCAATATATATATATTTTTGAGATGAGGTCTCACTCTGTGGCTCAGGCTGGAGTGCAGTGGCATAATCATAGCTCACTACGACCGTGGACTCCTGGGTTTAATACTCTCACCAAAGCCTCCTGAGTAGCTGGGACTACAGGGGTGTACCACCTGGCCCAGCTAATTTTGTAATTTTAATTTTTGTAGAGACAGGGTCTTGCTGTGTTACCCAGGCTGTTTTTGAATTCCTGACCTTAAGCGATTCTCCTGCCTTGGCCTCCTAAAATGTTGAGATTACAGGTGTGAGCCACTGCATACAGCCTACATATATTTATCCCCGAATGACATGGGTAAGCAACCTTGTCACCTGATTTGTCTTCAGATGAGTTAACGGTTCTTTTGAAGTAGAAATAACAGATTTTTGGAGGGTGGTGAATGTGAGTTTTAATTCTGAGTCTACCACTTATTGGCCACATAACCTTGGACAAATTACTTCACCTCTGAGGTTCAGTGTTCCTCTACATAAAAGTGGGAATAATACTTATTTTGAAGGGTGGTTAAATTAGGTATACACATGAAAGCTCTCGGGACACAGGGGTGTAATAAATGTTTTCACCCTCAAAGAATGAAGATGTGCTATTAATGAAAATATTCAAAAGAACATGACAGTCTCTAAAAGGAAGTTGTACCTTTTTCGAAATAGTTGGATTCTCTTTTTCACATGTGTGCGAATTCATACTCTGACCTGGTCAGACTGCCCCTTGTCTTTCTTCCTTCATTTCTGTCCTTTCCTAAGTGAAGCTCTGCTGCAGAGGCTGTCTGCCAGTCCTTGGAGAAAGCCTCTTTTCAGGAGCGCTAATCTGAACGTTCTTACAACGCTAGTCCCTTGGTTGCTATTCCTAGGGATATTTCTCCAAGGGCTCTAGCTGGCTTGGATTGTGCTCTGTAGCACACACATCTCTAACTCCTGGATTTGGTGTCAGTTTGAAGACCCATCCTTATGGAGCTAATCTTTTCTCTTTTTGAGTGGGGATGAATATTTTATCCTTCTCTGAGTCAGTCTTAAACTGCAAACGTTAGTCTTCTGCAGCAGAGAGCCTTGTATTTTAATTATACGTAGTCTAACGAGGGAATATCCTGCCCTTTTCTTCATTTACTTTCACCAAGGGTTACACTGCTGAGTAGGGGAGTAGGAGAATAGCCTGTTGCCATTCAGAGTGAGGCTTTGGGCAATCCCTGATTTCTAGCATAAGCAATAACTAAGTTTATCTTTGGGACAAAAACCTTGTAAAAGATCCAGGCTGCTCAGACACACGTGGAGAACCTCAGGGAATTTTCCTAACTACTGAGGTTTTATACTGGGCATTCTTTCTTGTGCAAATTTCTACCCAGAATCCAGTAGCAGCAGAACTGTGTTCAGCCTAGACTTGGGGTTCCACCGGCTATAAGACAAGGGTGTGGTTGTGCTGGCTGGTCATGTCTGCCCTCATTCTCCGATTACTCCCCTTGGCTTTGGTGTTGAGAGGGAAGTGGCATAGTCAATGCATGAGTAACATTTCCTGCCAAAGTGGAAATCAGGGGTAGAGAGTTCTGATCATAGGACTAGACAAATGGAAAGAGCCAGTCTTGCCTCAGGAATGCTGTTGAAGTGCTGTAAATCCATGACAACCACTGTGTTTCTTGGTGTCACCTCATTTGTGAAATGGGAATGCCTTCATTGATCTCCCTCATGAGGAGGGTGGACCACCATCCCAATTTGCCCAGGACAGAGGGATTTCTGTATGTGGGACTTTCAGTGCCAAAAGCAAGAAAGTCTAGGGCAAACCAGGACAGGTTGGTTACCCTACCTATGACCATTATACAAATTAATGAACACTCTGTCCTTAGGGTTCATCTAAGAATCAATCCTTTAGGGTCATCTAATTATTTTTCAACCTTTTGTTAATTACAATATTTTGAGACTTTTTTTTCCCCAATTGTCTATTCTCCAATGGATTTTTTTTTTTTTTTTTTTTAAGAGGCAGTCTTACTCTGTTGTCCAGGCTGGAATGTAGTGATCTCTGCATGATCTCTGCTCACTGTAGCCTCTGTCTCACAGGTTCAAGTGATTCTTGTGCCTCAGCCTCCTCAGTAGCTGAGATTACAGGTGTCTACTACCACACCTGGCTAATTTTTTTTTGAGACAGAGTCTCGCTCTGTCGCCAGACACCAAGCTGATGTGCAGTGGCATGATCTCGGCTCACTGCAATCTCCGCCTTCCGGGTTCAAGCATTTCTGCTGCCTCAGCCTCCTGAGTAGCTGGGACTACTGGCACATGCCACCAAGCCCAGCTAATTTTTGTATTTTTAGTAGAGATGGGGTTTCACCATGTTGGCCAGGATAGTCTCCATCTCTCTCTTTTTTTTTTTTTTTGCATAAGAATATCACTGTATTTATTTTCCTACAGGTAATTTTTCTACAGCTTCAACATTTTCTTTCCAATATTAAATGAAAAAATTCCAAAGTTTAGAACTGGATCACTTGGCCCTTTCTCTTCTTATCTCCTCCCAGTTCAAAATGCTTGCATCTCTTAATGGCCAGCATCCTCTTGGATCTGCAGTTAGGCTCAACACATTCCAGCCGGAGCACAATCTTCTCTGTGGTCTTAGCCTTCTTCCGGAAAATTGGCTTTGTCTGCCTACCGTAGCCACTCTGCTTCCGATCATAGCGCCTCTTTCCCTGGGCATACAAGGAATCCTTGCCCTTCTTGTACTATGTCACTTTGTGAGGCTGATGCTTGCCACACTTCTTACAGAAGGTTCTTCGGGTTTTAGGTACGTTGACCATCTCTGCAGAAGGGCTGGTCTGTCTATATGATGAAAACCAGAAACAGCGTCCGAGACACTCGCCTCGCGCAGCTCTCGCCTCGCAACAGGAAAGGGAAAAAAGGCAGTCTCCATCTCTTGACCTCATGATCTGCCCGCCTCGACCTCCCAAAGCGCTGGGATTACAGGCGTGAGCCACTGTGCCCGGCCACCTCCAATGGAATTTTAATACCACAGATGTACTGTGTATCTGTTTTTGTATTGTGGCCCTTTGGTTGGTCACAAAGCATTTAATATCTAACTTTTTTCCCCCAAAAATCTATTTTCACCCCTTTTGGGGTGATATTGCACTCATTGAGATACACGATCTTATTTGATATTCTTTCTTTAATATAGTCATCAAGGCCTGTTTTCTATCCAGAAGAAACAGCTATTGCCACAAGCTTTTCGTTTTATTTTTTTGAGATGGAGTTTCATTCTTGTTGCCCAGGCTGGAGTGCAATGGCGTGATCTTGGCTCACTGCAGCCTCCACCTCCCGGTTCAAGCAATTCTCCTGCCTCAGCCTCCTGAGTAGCTGGGATTACAGGTGCCCACCACTATGCCCAGCAATTTTTTGTGTGTCTTTAGTAGAGATGGAGTTTCACCATGTTGGTCAGGCTGGTCTTGAACTCCTGACCTCAGGTGCTCCACCCAGCCTGGCCTCCCAAAATGCTGGGATTACAGGTGTGAACCACCCTGCCTAGCCACTGCAAGCTTTTTCAGGGCCTCAAACTAGTAAAAGCAGGAATATCATCTCATCCAGTCAACTCTGTAAGAGAGTTGTTACCCCCCCATTTTACAGATGAAGAAGATTCAGTAAGGTTAAATGATTTGGCAGAGGTTAAAAAGTTTGGTGTAGCCAGGATTTAAACCCAGCTCTGATGCCAAAGTTCTTTCCATTTCACTGTGCTGCCCTTCCACCCTAACCCTGTGAGTCCACAGTTATTAGCAGGACATTCAGCTTAATTTCCTCAACGCCGTACTTGGCTCTGTGGAATCTGTTGGGGACACTAAAGTGAAAGAGACCTGCTGTTGAGCAGCTGACTGAGTTTTTGAAGGGTGGGGACTCCTTAGGGCTAGTGCCCTTGCTGTTCTCTCCTGTTTGGGCCTTTTGTGAGATGATCAGTGTAGTTAAGGGCCGTCATGAAAAGAATTAAGCTACTTGGCCTTAAGAGGGTCAAAGCTGTAAATTTGTTCTTACTAGTTTAATTTTCCAACAAGGTGAGCTGTTTCTAAGCACTGAGCTTGTTGCCCGCAGGGTATAACCAAAAAGGTATAGCAGGCCTGATAAACTCCTTAGCTGTTAGGTATTTGTGAGTGCAAGTATTATTAAGCATGGCATTCTGCTTTGCTTATTGATACTCCTAATATTTCAGAGCAGACGTTTATCCCTTTCTGAAGTTATTCCAAATTGTCTGCCTCAAAGTCTAATGCTGTTAAGAGAGTTGGAAAAATGGAATGAAGGTGGAGGTGAGAGAGATGACTTCTACCTGGACTCCTCTAAAGAGGCTGGAGTTGAGGTTTTTTTTGTTTTTTTTTTTTTTTTAAATAGAGACAGGGTCTCTGTCACCCAGGCTGGAGTACAGTCGCATGATCATAGCTTTGAATTCCTGGGCACAAGTGAGACGTCTGCCTCAGCCTCCTAAGTAGCTAGTACTGCAGGCATGTGCCATCACACCTGGTTCATTTTATTTTTTTGTAGAGACAGTCTCATTATGTTGCTCAGGTTGGTCTTGAACTCCTGGGCTCAAGCAATCCTCCCACCTCAGTCTCCTGAGTAGCTGGAATTGCATGTGTGTACTACCATGCCCCTATCACCAGTAGATTTTTTTTTTTTTTTTTTTTTTTGAGACGGAGTCTTGCTTTTGTTGCCCAGGCTGGAGTGCAGTGGTGTGATCTCGGCTGACTGCAACCTCCATCTCCCAGGTTCAAGTGATTCTCCTGCCTCAGCCTCCTGAGTAGCTGGGACTACAGGCACATGACACCAGCTAATTTTTGTATTTTTAGTAGAGATGAGGTTTCACCATGTTGGCCAGGATGGTCTTGATCTCTTGACCTCATGATTCGCCCACCTCCTCCTCCCAAAATAGTACTGAGATTACAGGCGTGAGCCACCATACCTGGCCTTTTTTTTTTTTTTTTTTGAGACAGTCTCGCTCTGTTGCCCAGGCAGGAGTGTAGTGGTGTGATCTTGGCTCACTGCAACCTCCGGCTCACTGCAACCTCCGCCTCCCAGGTTCAAGTGATTCTCCTGCCTCAACCTCCCGAGCAGCTGGAACCATAGGCCGGTGTTACCACGCCCAGCTAATTTTTGTATTTTTACTAGAGATGGGGTTTCACCATATTGGTCAGGCTGGTCTTGAACTCCTGACCTTGTGATATGCCTGCCTTGGCATCCCAAAGTGCTGGGATTACAGGTGTGAGTCACTGTACCTGGCCCTTTTTAAGAGGGTCTCACTCTGTTGCCCAGGCTGGAGTGCAGTGGTATGATCATAGCTCATTGCAACCTCCAACTCCTGGGCTCAGGTGATCCTCCCACCTCAGCCTCCCAAATATCTAGGACCTTGGGTATGCACCACCATGCCTGGCTAATTAATTTTTTGTTTTGTTTTGTTTTTTAAGAGAGAGGGTTTTGCTTGCAACATTGCCCAGGTTGATCTTAAATTCCTGGCCTCAAGTGATGCCCTTCCTTGGCCTCCTAGAGCACTGGATTACAGGTGTGAGCCACAATGCCCAGCTGTGCCAGTGGATTTTAAATGGACATTTCTTTACCTCTGGGGATAATCTCATGCTTAAATACCTCTAATTTCTGTGAGGGTCCCAAGGGGACAGCAGCCATCTGACCAAACTCTAGAAAACTAGCAGGTTTCAGCCCAGTGGAGTAACATAAAGTAGGTCAATCAATACAGACAACATTGATTGGTTTTGCTTTGAGTGCTGTGGATAGTAGCTTTGGAAGCTTAAGGGGCCAGCTTGTAAGTAAGGTATTTAAGGTTGCTGCATTTTTTTTTTGGAGACGGAGTCTCACTGTTACTCAGGCTAGAGTGCAATGGTGTGATCTCGGCTTACTGCAACCTCTGCCTCCTGGGTTCAAGTGATTCTTGTGCTTCAGCCTCCTGAGTAGCTGGGATTACAGGTGCACGCCACCATGGCCGGCTAATTTTTGTATTTTTAGTAGAGATGGGGTTTCGCCATGTTGGCCAGGCTGGTCTCGAACTCCTGATGTTAGGTAATCTGTTTGTCCTGACCTCCCAAACTGCTGGGATTACAGGCATGAGCCACTGCATCTGGCCTAAGGTTGCTTCTTGTCTTTCCCTGCACCCCGTCACATACTCATGTGGAGTTGGGTTTCACTGTATTTTTGAAGTTAAGTTTCCATCCTTGGACCAGCTGCTAAAGTCTGAAATGATGGTGTCTTGGGCTGGAAGATATCATTCTAGAGGTCTTTATTTCCTTGCAAACATCAGGGCCAGCTGTTTGTGGTACTGTGGATGAGTGAAGAGTCAGGAAATATACTTCTAGTTCTGCTACTGTCCAGTGCCTCAGTTTTGCATTTGATGGGTTTTTATTTTTCTGATGACAAAAACTGAGCCCCAGAGAAGTTAAGTGGGCCACCTGATGGTAGGATCTTTTTTAGTCCCACATAATAGTGGGACTCTAGTGTTGTTAGAGCTGGGACACAAGCTAGGGGGCTTACAAAGGGTGGCCATAGAAGCTGTTAGAACTGTTTAAAGCACTGTAAAGATGCTTTTGCAGTTAGAAGTCTCCAGGGAAGGAGGAGGCCCTGTTTCCACTTACTGCCTTGTACATGATCTTATACCCTCATGGTTTAAGATTTTGGCTGTCATGCTGTTTTTTTCTCCTACTCATGTCGAAATGTGTTTTCTCTTGCTCTTACCTCAGAGGAAATGGATTTGAAGTCTTCCCCCGTATTAGAAACAAAGACATAGTGCTCAGGCCAGACTTGTTTGTTTTCTGTAGAGAATGAGGCCAGACATAACAGTGGACCTTATCTGGTGACTTAAGCAAACCTTTAATACATCTCTAAGAGAAAGAAGGAATGAGTGTATGTCAGAGTGGTTTAAACACACTTTGAAATCAGACTCACTTGGATTCACATTCTGATATCTGCTTACTAGTTGTCTGATTCTAAGTTTCTTATTTTCTCTAAACCTTGGTTTTATCATCTGTTGAATGGGAATAGTAATATGTATTTTTGTAGCTATCTTAAGAATCAAGAGAATAGGCCGGGTACAGTGGCCCACACCTGTAATCTCAGTGCTTTGGAAGGCTGAGGTGGGTGGATCACCTGAGATCAGGAGTTCGAGACCAGTCTGACCAACATGGAGAAACTCCATCTCTACTAAAAATACAAAATTAGCCGGGCATGGTGGCACATGCCTGTGATCCCAGCTACTCAGGGGGCTGAGGCAGGAGAATCCCTTGAACCTGGGAGGCAGAGGTTGCAGTGAGCTGAGATTGCGTCATTGCACTCCAACTTGGGCAACAAGAGTGAAACTCCATCTCAAAATAAACAAACAAACAAAAAGAATTGAGAGAATATATGTGGTAAGTGCTTCCTCTGGCATAATGTAAATCAGCAATCCCCAGCATTTTTGGCATCAGGGACTGGTTTCATGGAACACAATTTGTCCACGGACTGGGGGATGTGGGGGATGGTTTTGGGATGATTCAAGCGCATTACATTTATTGTGCACTTTATTTCTGTTAATATATTTTTTTGAGACAGGGTCTTGCTCTGGCACCCAGGCTGGAGTGTAGTGGCACAATCTCGGCTCACTGCAACCTCTGCCTCCCAAATTCAAGCAATTCTCCTACCTCAGCTTCCTGAGTAGCTGAGATTATGGACATGTGCCACCACACCCAGCTAATTTTTGTATTTTTAGTCGAGACGGGGTTTCACCATGTTGATCAGGCTGGTCTTGAACTCCTGACCTTAAATGACCCACCCACCTTGGCCTCCCAAAGTGCTGGGATTACAGCGTGATGCTAGGCCTTTTTCTATTATTACATTGTAATATGTAATGAAATACACAACTCACCATAATGTAGACTTAGTGGGAGCCCTGAGCTGCTTTTCCTGCAACTAGATGGTCCCATCTTGAGGTGATGGGAGACAGTGATAGATCATTTGGCATTAGATTCTCATAAGGAGTATTTAACCTAGGTCCCTCACTTGCACAGGTCACGATAGGGTTTGTGCTCCTATGAGAATCTAATGCTTCCGCTGATCTGACAGGAGGTGGTGCTCAGATAATAATGCAAGCAAGGGGGAGCGGCTGTAAATACAGATGAAGCTTCGCTCACTCACCTTCTTGGTTGGGGCCCTAACAGGCTACAGACCAGTATCGGGTTTGGGACCACTGATGTAAATGCTCTGTGTTGTCATCATTATTGACAACAGTAGTTGCCAGTTTCTGAGCCAAGACTTGGTTTGAGGATAGGTTATGCTGACCAAGCAAGTTTTATCTTAACTGTCACTTCCTTGTCTTCTTAGTTGATTGGTATTATATCTTATTTATATCAACAGATATAGGTAGTTCATGCTGAATAACTAGAAGTTGCAAGTAGCAAGGAACTTTGCTGCTTCTCTGCCATCTCCTTCCTTACTTAGCTTGGTGCTCATCTTTCCTGGGTTCTCTCTCATCAGGTGCCTAAGCCAGCAGGCCTTGTTTCCTAGGTGGTGCCTGACATGGGGATTTTTTTGGGGTAGGGCTGCCTAATCCCTCAAATAGTGTGTTTTCCTTATCGTTTGCTTTCTGCTCCTCAGCCAGACATGAAGCAATTAGCTCATCAAGGGAAGGTTGACCTTTGTCATGGCTTTCCTCTGATTTGTATGCTCATTTCTGGTCCTTGTGCAAAGTCACAGAGACACAGTCAAATACACTGACCCAGATTTTGTGTTCGAGTTGACTGTCTCTCCCTTTGAGATGTACAACTGGTTCGATATAGCAAGGGAGTAAGGATAAAGCACCTGGAGCCAATCCCATTATTTTGATCTCAAGCTGAGTTTTTTTCTTAGTTTGTTTTTGTTCTTTAAATCTAAGCACTACAAATATAGACCATGCCTTACTTCTCTGTATGAAACAAATAAGGTAAAAATCTCATTATTTAGAGGGAAGGCCAATCTGAATTGGTAAACAATAGGAATTAGTATATTCAAGAAAATGCCACTGTCTTTCTTTTTGGTGAGCCTCTGCAGTATCTTTTTTACCTAGTCTTGTTGCTTCCTCTGTTTCCTGTTACTGTGTTCCTGAATTATTACAGAAGTGCCCTTCTGTTTCTTGCTTTTGCTTCCTCCGGATGTGATGTACCACTGCCCCTTTGGGTCTTCCTTTATATTATTAGAGAATACTTATGCTCGGAAGCTGTATTAGTCTATTCTCAAACTGTTAGAAAGAAATACTTGAGACTGGGTAAGTTATAAAGAAAAGAGGTTTAAATAGCTCATGGCTCTGCAGGCTGTCCAGGCTTCTGCTTCTGGAAAGGCCTCAGGACACTTACAATCATGGCAGAAGGCAAAGAGGAAGCTGGCACATCTTACATGTCTGGAGCAGGAGAAAGAGAGCAAAGGGGAGGTGCTGCACGTTTTTAAACAACCAAATCCTGTGAGAACTCACTCTCATGAAAACAGGAAGGGGGAAATCCACCCCTATGATTTAGTCACCTCCCACCAGGCCCCTCCTCCAATATTGGGGATTACAATTTGACATGAGATTTGGGTGGGAACACAAATTCAAATCATACTAGAAGTCTTCAGTAGCACCCACTGGCTGGTGAATAAATTCTAAATGTATCAGGCTGTCTTGGTGTTCCAAGCCTATTGCAGTATATACCATCCTACCACTTTAGTTAATATGCCCCGTACCATCACCCACGTGTACCCCTTGCTCCTGATAAACGGATCCATATGATCCTCTCAGTATGCCTCATGTTTGTGTCTCTGCCAGTTCTTTTGCCCAGAGTACTTTCTCAGTTCCCTACCCCTTTTTTTTTTTTTGAGATGGAGTTTCGCTCTGTTGCTCAGGCTGGAGTGCAGTGGCTTCATCTTGGCTCACTGCAACCTCTGCCTCCCAGGTTCCAGCCATTCTCCTGCCTCAGCCTCCCAGGTAGCTGGAACTACAGGTACACCATCATACCCAGCTAATTTTTGTAATTTTGGTAGAGACGGGGTTTCACCATGTTGGGCAGGCTAGTCTCGAGTTCCTGACCTTGTGATCTGCCCACCTCGGCCTCCCAAAGTGCCTAGAGTACAGACGTGAGCCACCATGCCCGGCTAGTTCCCTACTTCATGCTGAAGTGAGCCTTACCTGATGTGTCCTCATCTATATCCCCATTGCAACACCTTTATTATAGAATTCAGCACACTTTATTATGTATGACGTTTGTCTCATATGAGCTTCTCAAGATATGGGTTGTGCTTTATTATGTGTCTCTTAGCATAATGTTGAGTAGAACATGGATACTACAAATAGTTGTTGAATGGATGTTTACATGAAAACTTAAATGATAACAATCCTGTTGAAATCGTACTTCCCTGAAGCATTTCTTGATTCCCAGCCTCAGTGAGTTCACATGCTCGACTCCCAGGGCGTGTTTCTGATGCAGTTGGATTCCTTAGAGTAAGCCTTATAAACCCAATTGGATTAGGACTTCCTGGAGGGAAGACACTGCATCTGTCATTCCTCTTTGTGCACCCAATCCTCAGCATAGTTCCTGGCACAGAGAGAGTATTCAATAAATGGTCAGCTGATGTACTTGCCAGTTTAGCCTCCTGTGTTACTTGCTGGCTGGGAGTCTCCAACTCAGATGTTTTTAGGGCCAAATGAAGAACAGAGAATGGTGGGCCTGAGTAAAAATGGAGTACTTATGTGCTCCACGAGGGCTGGCTGCTACTCAGGCTTATTGTCATGGGTGTGTACACATCTAGTGAGTACCGCCTCATCCTGTCATATGGGAAGCCAGATATTCAGAATCTCTAGGGACTACCAAAGCATATTTGTGATTTAGATTTGACCTATAGGCTACTCATCTGTATCCTTTGGAGTTTCACACATCTAAATTCCTTGTAAAATAGTTAAGAGAGGGGAGGACATAGCTTGTAAACTTTTGAGGGTGTTTGGTGAAAGCCTATCTTTGAATAAAAGTGTCCTATGATTTTCTGTGGGTAGTGACCTAATCTCTTGGGTTCGGTCCTGTAGAAAGCATTATCTGTGGTCTGGGCTTTATCCTCCCTTATATTCTCATTTTATTGGGCTGTGAAAAGCAACTTCTGTCCCTAGAAATGTGGCGACTCAAGGACTTTGGCACTTTTTGCCCAGCTTCTACTAAGGCAGGTTTGATGGTTGTTCCTGCTTCTGGCTACTTTGAAGGGCCTGGTGGTCAGGCTGCTGCAGCATGAGGTCCCAGAGATCATTTCTGTTAATGACATCTCTGAGAAAGAGCACTGGGTGAACAAATACAACTGAAAGGGAAATATATTGTATAGAATCACTGCTTAAATGTGATCAGCCAAGGGGCAAAACAGTGTAATAGCCAGAAGGAAGTCTGCATCTCCATGGAACCTTTGCAAGGTGATATCTTATCCTCTGGCTGTCTCATTCTTTTCATAGTCCCTAAGTGCCCCAGCAGTGCTTACTTGCCTGGCATCACCATCTAGGTATGAGAGTGTTGCCACAAATGATATCCCCATCTCTTGTGGAAATTAGCTGCCTGGAATATCTCTGGAAGAAGACATGAGAAACTGAAAACAGTGGTTTGTCTCTAGTGAGAGGCCCTGGGTAACTAGAGAATGGGGGAGGAGGGAGACTTACTTTTCACCCTATGTCTTTGTGTGTCTTTTCAAATTTGAAACATATGCATATACAGTAAGTTCTCATTTGACATTGGTCATAAGTTCTTGGAAACTGACTTTATGTGAAATTATGTATACAAAATCAATTTTACTATAGGCTAATATGTATAAACAAGAGTTAAGTTCCTATAGCATATTTCTTGTTGTAGAAACATGACCAAATTTCTAAATAAAGACAAAAACCCTTCTAATATTAAAATTGAGACAAATGTGAACTATACATACCTTTAGGAAGGATTAATAAAATTAAGTGAGATATTTATTACCCAATTATTTCAGTTCAGAGTCTTGGGTGGCCAGAGCCTATCCTGGCAGCTCAGGGCACCAGGCAGGAACCAGCCTTGGACAGGATACCACCCCGTTGTAGGATGCACTCACACACCCTGATACTCATGCAGACTGGACCCCTTACACATACCAGTGAACCTAACAGGCATGTCTTTGGGATGTGGAAGGAGACTGAGGACTTGGAGAAAACCTGGGATTACACAGACATGGGAGAATCGGCAGACTCCACACAAACAGTGGCCCTGGCTGGGAACCAATTATTTTTTTCTCATTGGTGTTAAAAGGAAATGACGTTGATCAAAGCAATGTTATTTGGAGACTGCTATATTATTATTTTTAAAAGTAGCTGAGCAGACCCATGTGTGGTCTTCTCTTAAAATTTTACTCTGTCTTCACTTTACTGCTGATGTTTGGATTTCTCTGTAAACAACCATACCTGGTTGCTGTAAACTGCCTCTCAGAGGTGACAGGGTTGCCTCTCTGCTCCCCAGAAATGTCTTAGGGTTTCTCATGCAGGGATCTTTGGAATAACAGTCAGGCCTAAAGCATATCCAACATTTTATTGTTTTCAATTTTTACTGTTTACTGTTTTTTTTTTTTTTTTGAGTCGGAGTTTCGCTGTTGTTACCCAGACTGGAGTGCAATGGCATGATCTCGGCTCACAGCAGCCTCCGCTCCTGCCTCAGCCTCCCGAGTAGCTGGGACTACAGGCGCTCACCACCATGCCCAGCTAATTTTTGTATTTTTAGTAGAGACGGGGTTTCACCTTGTTGACCAGGATGGTCTCAATCTCTTGACCTTGTGATCCACCTGCCTCGGGCCTCCCAAAGTCCTGGGATTACAAGCTTGAGTCACTGCGCCTGGCCCTGTTTACTGTTTTCAATCTGATCCTTATGACATCCCCTATTTATTTTTTTGGTTGTAATTTTTTTAGAGACAATGTCTCACTCACACCCAGACTGGAGTACAGGGGTGTGATCATAGCTCACTGCAGTCTTGGGATCCTGGGCTCAAGATATCCTCCCACCTCAGCCTCCTGAGCTGGGACTATAGACATGTGCCAGCATGCCTGGCTAATTTTTTAAAACATTTTTTTTGAGATGGAGTCTTACTCTGTAGCCCAGGCTAGAGTGCAGTGGGGTGATCTCGGCTCACTGCAACCTCTGCCTCCCCAGTTTAGGCGATTCTCCTGCCTCAGCCTCCTGAGTAGCTGGGACTACAGGCATGTACTACCATGCCCAGCTAATTTTTTTTTTTCTTTGTATTTTTAGTGGAGATGGGGTTTCACTGTGTTAGCCAGGATGGTGTTGATCTCCTGGCCCCGGATCTGCCTGCCTTGGCCTCCCAAAGTGCTGAGATTACAGCTGTGAGCCACTGTGCCCGGCCACCATGCCTGGCCAATTAAAAAATTTTTTTTTGTAGAGACAGGGTCTTGCTATGTTGCCCAGGCTGGTCTTGAACTTCTGGCCTCAAATGATCTTTCTACCTTGACCTCCCAAAGTGCTGGGGTTATAAGCATAAGTCACTGTGCCTGGGCATACAACATACCCATTTCGTGGTGGTAAAATATTGAGGTTTGGAGAGTCTAAAAGTCTCATTTAGGGTCATACTGCTAGCCAGAAAAGGGCTATGACTAACCCAGGTAGCTTTGTCGCCTATTCACGTACTTTGTTATTAGTTCTTGTAGCAATGAGGTGGTCCCCTTTGGAATTCTCTTACCATTTCCAGGGCCATTGCAGTTAGGGCAGGAATGGAGCGGGGGTGATCCCTCTTTCCTCTTTTGGTTTGAGCTGTCCTCTCAGAACACTTAGTCACACAGGCCTGTCATCTCTGGAAAAAGGGGATCAATAGTAGGTTTCTCCACTTCTTGGAGAAATCTAAACTAAAGTTTCATTGGGGCAAGACCTTTTAGGAGAGTCTGAACTGACAGTCTGGCTTCCTATTCTTTGCTGAGAATTATTGCTTCTATTAGGTAGAGGGCTTTGTTTCCAGGTTACAAATCTTTTTAGCAAAGAAGTAAGTGTGAAATAGAATTGGAAGTACTTGTGTAGTCCTTGGATATAATTTAATGCTCCACATCCCAGAGAGAGTAAACATTGTAAAGTGTGCAAGATGGGTTTGGATTAATATCCTGACAGCATATGGCTTGGCATGTAGGGCATTCCTTGGAGACCCTTTTACACAGCCTGCCTTTGCCGGGTGGCCCCTTCCCACAGGTCTTCCCAGCAGCTGTTTTGCACCTGGGTGAATCATCAGCTTTCCTGTGCTTTGAAAAAACCCATTTTTAACTGATGAAAGCCCTCATACAGGAGGCGAAATAAACAGACAACCTTGAAAATGTATTTTAGTACAACCTAAGCTGCCTGAGTTTGTCCAGGGTATTCACCTCCATTAGGAGCACTGGCTGATCCTCACCTCTGGTCTCTTCTGAATGCGATATGGAAAATCACCTTGCCCTTTTCTACTCTGCTGCACCTGACGTGGTTGTGGAAGGTCTGTGGAAGCTCCGGGGAGCCAGGAACACCATGGACATGGAGGGAAGGCTCATTTGCTTCTAAGGACCATGTAGAAATCCTTGGCTTTATATTTCTGCTGGTCCTACTGAAATCAGAATTTAAAGCCTTCAAATAGAATTCTGTGCATTACTGGCACAGTGTGGAGTAGGGAAGTCTTCTTTGGAATTTCTGAGGAAAACTTAGGGGCATGGAAGGTCATACTTAGGTTCTTTGCTTGCCCAGACCTGGCCTGTGCTGTGCAAAAGAGGTTTGTCCTAGAAAGAAGTACCACCTGATGACTTAGGGCCTTACTGGCATGCAGCGTGGCAGTCCTGGGAACTTAGCTTATCCAGGTTTCAGTTCCTGGGGGCCTGTCTCAGGCATGAGAAATTCTTTTTTTTTGAGATGGAGTTTCGCTCTTGTTACCCAGGCTGGAGTGCAATGGCGCGATTCCGGCTCACCGCAACCTCGCCTCCTGGGTTCAGGCAATTCTCCTGCCTCAGCCTCCTGAGTAGCTGGGATGACAGGCACACGCCACCATGCCCAGCTAATTTTTTGTATATTTAGTAGAGACAGGGTTTCACCATGTTGACCCAGGATGGTCTCGATATCTTGACCTCGTGATCCACCCGCCTCGGCCTCCCAAAGTGCTGGGATTACAGGCTTGAGCCACTGTGCCCGGCCCATGAGAAATTCTTAAGAGACCATTAAGTCACAGTTCCAATTAACTAACTCCAAGAAACATGACGACTAAGTTGATTTATGTGGACATGTGATAGCATTCTCTCCTCCATAGGAGAGGTTAACTGGGAAGCTAGCTCCCCTCCAGAGGAAACCAAGGCAAATTATGGTGGAAAGTTTTTGAGTCAGAGCATCAGATACACCCATATTTAAACCATGTAACAGCTGTGCAACTCTAGAGGCGCTACTTAACCTCCCTGCTCCTGTGTCCTCATCTGTAAAACCCCCTGGGCTTTTCAGATGTATACATGGTAAGCACTCAGTAAATGTTTTGTTTGATTTGTTCTTCTCTTCTTCCCTCTCCTCTCTTCTCCTTCCCACGTTGTCCTTCTAGGGCTATATTGTAATCTGACCAGAATACACTTGTCAGTCTGTTAAGGCACCAGGTACTGGAGATAGACTCATTTTTATTCTTTGCAGTCCATGGCTCTGCTGTTACCACAGGTTACAATAGGAGCAATTAGATTCTAGCTCTTGTCAGTGGCTTCCAACCTAAGGCTGCTTTCTGGTTACCATTTAGTCCACCATTATTTGCTGAGTACCCATTGTGTGCCAGGACCTGCTTAGCCATGGGAATACAGTGATGAATGAGACAGATGTGATCCATGCCTTGAGTAACACCTCTTCAAACCCCCTCCTTAGATAGGTGGCCTCTGTGGATGACTGACCCTGCTCATTCTGTGTTGCGTCATGTTAATTTCCTTCTGAGAGGGCAATCTTCTCTTTGGACCTAGGGAACAATGCTGCTTTGTGGCACATGGACCTTGCCTGCTGGCTTGCCTGCTCCCAAGCAATGAGAGCAGCGTGCTGAGGCTGAAGGAGAAAGTCCCCGTGGCTACTACTGCCCCGGCCACACATGTCCCAAGAGTCTGCACTTGGCACTCCTGAATGTTCCTTTTTTCCTTGCACACAGATTATAGTGTTCACTGGTAATTTAAATTCAAATAACCTTCCACCCCCTCCTCCACCCTCTTTAAAAAAAAAAAAGCTCTGTCTATTACAGGGTAGAAAACAAAGCAGGCTAGCCCTGGTCTCTTGGCGGGGTTTGTTTTAACATGTGTGTTTTTTTATGTAGTCTCACTGTGGGTTGCCTTTACTTTAATAGGGCTAATGTATAATTCAGGCATATTGATAGTCTGCAGTTATAGAATCTCACATCTTTTTCTACCTTGATTGTCATCAACAGTGTGAAAGGTAGATGCAATGGCTTTGGCTGACAGGAGGTGGGACTTCTCTGCTTTGGCCTCTAGACTATCCTGGCCTCTGGTTGGTCCTGTAAAGAAGGCCAAGCAGCCAGTTTAGTGATTTCTCAACTTCAAAATAGAAGCCTGGAGATAGCCTTCTGCCCCACCCCTCCTCTCCCTTTCGCCAGTTTTACCAGCAGTTGCCAAGAACTGTGTGTGGAGAAGCAGGCAGAATGACTCTCTGGGAATCATTTGTTTAGGAACTCCCAGTGGAGGAATGCATTTTCCTGTACTTCTCTTGTGGTAGTGTGTGCCGTTGTGATTTGGTACTGCTTGTCCCTCTGCATTACTGAGACCTGTATATAACTCCTCCAGCCCTGTGGGGGTTTTCAACAATAAATTGCTTGCTGGGTGGTATTTTCCTCCAAATTCCTGGGAGAGCATGAGAGTGTGTTAACAATTAGGGACCTAGTTGAGCCTCTGCTTCTGGCACTGTGACTAGAGGCATGGTGGGTGAGCCCAGATGAGCCGTGTTTCCCACTGCCGCTCAGGCTGGGCATTTGTTGCAGTTGGATGTAACATTAAGAGTCACACTAGAGGCTTGGTTGGAAAGGAGAGAGCACTGCATAATTATTGCTTATGTACTGTTTAAACCTATCAGCCAACAGATGTCAAGTGCAGGAAAAAAGCGCAATAATGTTATTATAATGGCATAATAGTTATCATTATAATAATCAGCTGGCATAGCTTTTGATAAGAGGCAGATCCTGAAATGAGTGCAGGGGGAAGGGTTAACCTTGAACTACAGCACAATGAATGGATGCTTAACCTTGCAAAAGATGCTGTGTGGAGGTAGATGACTCAGGTATGGAGTTGCTACCCTCTGCCTAGCTAAAGGAGCTATGGAGACTTCAGTTGGGATTGTCTACCCTGCAGGTACTGTCTTTCTGATGGTGTGATGGAGCACACCGTCCTTTGATTTAAGGCGTGCTAGACTGCAGGAATACCATTCTAGTGCCCAGAGCTGTGGGTTCTGGGAAATGCAGAGACTTCATCACTGTGGTCTCATTTTGGATTTTCAGAAAACCCAGCCTCATGCCCATAGTTGCAGATGATGAACTTTGTTCCCTACAACAAACTGTGCTCCAAACCTGAGAAGTGGTGGTGCATCTCAGATTTATATGTATCAATTGTGGTGGGTTGCGCTCACGGAAGACTCTTCTTTCCCAGAGAGCTTACCAGGAGCTGCATTCCCAATTCTGGTTAGGAACGTGGTGGTAAAGGGGTTAGGAGCAGAGTGGGACTAAGTGATGACCCACAAATGTAGCATTGGGGTATGAGAAAAAAGTCTGATTCAGGCAGAGCTGGCTGTGATTTTTTTTTTTTTTTTTTAAAGGAACAGGGTCTTGCTCTGTTGCCTAGGCTGGAATGCAGTGGCATAGTCTTGGGTCCCTGCAGCCTCGACTTCCTGAGCTCAAGAGATCCTCCCACCTCAGCCTCCCTAGTAACTGGGACTACAGGCATGTGCCACCACACTTGGCTAATCTTTTAATTTTTTTAAGAGATGGGATCTGTGTTGCTCAGGCTGGTTTTTAACTCCTGGCTTCAAATGATTCTCCCACCTCAGCCTCCTAAAGTTCTGGGATTATAGGTGTGAGCCACGACATCTGGCTGTGGGTGTGACCCCTGACCTTGCCATTCAGTAGTTGGACAAGTTGCTTAACCTCGCTGAGCATCAGCCACCCATCTGTGTATGTGCTCATTCATTTCCTGTTTGCTTTTCATTAATAGCTCTGTCTATAAAGTACCTGTCACTATTCCTGACACTAAATGGTACTCAATAAATACTCCTGCCTCCCTTCATGACACCCCCCACCTGCCTACTCCACAGAATAGAAGGGTAAAGAGAAGATTCTCCTGCTTTCTATGGGGGGGAAAATGGCCTTAATTAGAGCTTTATGTGAACTTCTTTAGACGCTGATACTGCTTTTCTCAGCCACAATCTGGGGACTTCCTCGGAAGCTGCCTCATCAGGGGAGACTTTGATATTTAGTATATAGGTACATCTCTGCTTTATCCAAGGAGTAAAAGAGGGTTTAAAATGTCATCAGGACACAGAATGCCTGCTTCTGCCCCTGTAGCCTTGCCTCCCCTTCTTTATTCCTTTAGGTGGGACACTTGGGGGCACTGCCTGTTCTGGGGTTTGCTCATTTCTTTCAGGGGCTGCTGGTTGTTTGGTTCAGTGTCTTTACTGGGGAAAGGCTTTTGTGTTTCTGTCCGCCTGGGCCTCCGCTGGGGACTTTTATTTTGGAAGCCTAGAGCACTCAGACAAGGTGGTATCTTTTTAGACTGTTATTGGCTGTAGGCCAGTTTATCACTATGGCTACCACCAGCCTAAAGAATGTCAGGACAGAAAGTAACTTCTGTAAGAAATTTGGGAGAGAAAGGGGGAAGGGGAGTTAGTAGTTTGCCTTAAGGTCACATAGGGAGGAGAACAGCTCTGAGTAGAATCCTTTGATTTGGATACAGCTTCATTTTCCTTCTCTCTGAAATTTTTTCAATCAACAAATGTATATAGAACATATGTTACATTCCAGACACTGTTAGGCCCTGAAATACAGCGTGACCAAGTCAGATAGGGTTCCTGCTAGAGCATACTGATGCATATGTCAAAGTTAGTAAAATTACACTTGCAAGTGTATTGAAAGAAAGAGTTGAGAACATTTGACAAGGATTTGACTTGGTCCTAGGGCTAAGAGGGTATCAGAGAAGGCTTCTCTGAGAAAGTGATGTTCGAGTTAATATTGTGAACACCAAACAAGTGTTTACCAGGCAGAGTGACATGAGGTTGAGGAACATTTCAGGCTGAGGGCCTAGATTTGCAAAGGCTCTGGAAGCAGGCAGGGAGGAGGGGGTGGGGGTGGGGGTGGGGGAGTGGGGAGTTGTATGAGGAACTGAAAGTAGGGTTGGAGTACAGAGAATGAGAGGAGACAGCTGTGGTTGGAGGGGTTGGTGAGGGCAGGTCTTGTCAGCTCTGGCAAGGCATTTTATGTTTACCTGGAGAACAGGGGAAGCCTTTGGAGAGTTGGTGGTGGTTTTGGTGGTGAGATGATTGGGTTTGCAGATGAATAGCACCCTCTTGGATATTGGATGGATTTTGTTGAAGGAGTGAAAATGAAGATCAGAAAAGGAACATTACTGTAATAGGTGTTTTCCTTCAGTCAGCTAAATGGTAGTCTTGAGACTAATCCCCTGAAGTGTGGCCTTGTTCCTCCTGATTCATGTGCTCTCTCAGTGCCAGGAGTCAGTGTGTTGTTGGGGCACCTGGCCACTCAGCAGACATGGTGGCCCAGGGTGCCAGCACTTGGCAGCTTTCCATCTGCACAGAAAAAGGCCTGGAGGTTTCAGGCTTGTCACATGTTAACGGCTGACAGCTGCAGAGTCCTTTGTAACCTGCTGTGTCACCATCCCTCTCTTGGCTGTCACTACTGGGTAAGGGCTACCCCTTTCACCTTGGACCACTTAAGCCACTGACACTGGCAACTCCCAGAGATGTGATGTGCCAAGTTAGCAAGGCCAGCACCTGCGGTTTGTGTAACATTTGGTTCTGGTTGATGTAGGTGTGCACATGTTCTCTCTTGGCAGCAACCAATGTCTGGAAGGCCAGAAATGGGCTGGAGTTGTTCCTCCCACTCTGTGGCCAGGAAAACTGAGGTACAGGCGTTGTCTGTGGTATAAAGAAAACTGAGTCAGAGTCACATGCTGCCAGACTAAGTGTTAAGTGCATGGTGGGTGGTTATAGACCCTAGACCAGACCTTTTAGTGGTAGTGTGGCCTTGCCCACTACCCTTTTCACTTATTCATCTGGAAGGCCATGCTGCATAGTGGTTAGGAGCTTGGCTCTTGGACGGGGGCTGACTTGTTAGAATCTCAGCTTCCCTACTTGCAGGTAGTGTGACCTTGGATTATTTATTTTGCTTTTCTACCCAATTTTCTCCGCTCTAAATGGTATTAGAAAAATGATAGTGCCATAGTCTGAATGTGTGTCCCCTCCAAATTCGTATGTTGAAACCTAACCCTCAAGGTGGTTCCTTTGGGAGGTGATTAGGTCATGAGGGTTCCACCCTCATGAATAGGATTAGTGTCTTTATAAAAGAGGCCTAAAGGAGGTTCCTTGCGTCTTCTGCATGTGAGGACCCAGTAAGAAGGTGCCACCTGTGAAGCAGAGAGCCCTCACCTGACATTGAATCTGTTGGCATCTTGTTCTTGGACTTCTAAGCCTTTAGAATTGTGAGCAATACATTTCTATTATGTATAAATTATCTCGTCTAAAATATTTTTATTTTATAGCAGCCCGAGCAGACTAAGATAGAAATTGGTTCTGAGAAGTAGGCTGCTGTAACAAATACCTAAAATGTGGAAGCAGTTTTGGAACTGGGTAATGGGTAGAAGGCTAGAAGAGTTTTGAGGTGCACTGCCATGAAAGGAGCTTTAAGGTGATTCTGATGAGGGTTCAGAAGAGGAGAGCTGTAGAGAAAGCCTCCGTCTTCTTAGAGATTATCTAAGTGGTCTTGATCAGAATGTTGATAGAAATCTGGATGGTAAAGACCATTCTGATGGTGTCTCAGATGGAAATTAGGAACATGTTATTGGAAACTGAAGGAAAGGCCACCTTCGTTCAGCAAAGAGTAGGGGTACAGTGGCTCATGCTTGTAATCCCAGCACTTTGGGAGGCCAATGTGGGAGGATTGCTTGAGACCAGGGGTTTGAGGCTGCAGTGAGCTATGATTGTGACACTGCACTCTATCCTGGGCCAGAGTTAGACATTGTCTCCCAACAAAGGTCATAAGGGATACAGCTCTGTAGTTTTCTTTCTTTCTTTTCTTTTCTTTTTTTTTTTTTTTTTTTTTTTTGAGACAGTGTCTTGCCAGGCTGGAGTGCAGTGGCACTATCTCAGCTCACTGCAACTTCCACCCTGGGTTCAAGTGAGTCTCATGCCTCAGCCTTGAGAGTAGCTGGGATCATAGGCCTGTGCCACCACACCCGGCTGATTTTTATATTTTTAGTAGAGAGGGGATTTCGCCATTTTGGCCAGGCTAGTCTCGAACTCCTGATGTCAAGTGATCCACCCGCCTCAGCCTCCCAAAGTGCTGGGATTACAGGTGTGAGCCACCCTGCCCAGCTGTTCTAGTTTTCTTGTAGTGTTTGTCTGGCTTTGGTATCGGGGTAGTGCTGGCCTCATAGAATGAATTAGGGAGTATTCCTTCTGCTTCAGTATTTTGGAAAAGTTTGAGAGGATTGATGTTCTTTAAATGTTTAGTATAATTCACTGGTGAAGCCTTCAGTTCTTGAGCTTTGCTTTGTTGGGAGATTTTTGATTACTGGTTCAGTTGGCTTACTAGTTACAGGTCTGTCTATTCAGAATTTCTATTTGTTTGTGATTCAGTCTTGGTAGGTTTTGTGTTTCAATGAATTTGTCCATATCATCTAGGTTATCAAGCTTGTCGATGTAAACCTGCTCATAGTACACTTTTTTTTTTTTTTTTGAGATGAAATTTTGCTTTTGTTGCCCAGGCTGGAGTGCAGTAGCATAATCTCAGCTCACTGCAACCTCCGCCTCCCGGCCTCAGTGATTCTCCTGCCTCAGCCTCCTGAGTGGTTGGGATTATAGGTTCAGTTCACCACTCTGGCTAATTTTTGTATTTTTAGTAGAGATGGGGTTTGACCCTGTTGGCCAGGCTGGTCTTGAACTCCTGGCCTCAGGTGATCCACCCACCTCAGCCTCCCAAAGTGCTGGAATTATAGGCATGAATTATAGGAATTATAGGTGAGATCATAATATCTACTTACAGTGTTGGGTAAGGATGAAATAATTGCAATTACTTTTAAATGGCAAAAACCACAATTACTTTCGTACCAACCTAATATTTAGTACATTTAGTACAGTGCCCTTCACTTAGTGCATATTTAATAACTGATAGATTAAAAAACAGTGAAGCAGCTGGGTGCATTGGTTCACGCCTGTAATCCTAGCACTTTGAGAGGCCGAGGCAGGCGGATCGCTTGAGCCCAGGAGTTCGACACCAGCCTGAGACACATGGTGAAACCCTGTCTCTACCAAAAACACAAAAATTAGCCGGGTGTGTTGGTGGGCACCTGTAATCCCACCTACTGTGGAGGCTGAGGCAGGAGAATCCCTTGAACCTGGGAGGCGGAGGTTGCAGTGAGCCAAGATGGTTCCACTGGACTCCAGCCTGGGCAACAGAAATGCTTCATTGTTTTTTGTTTTTTGAGCGATACCCTGTCTCAAAAAACAAAAAACAGTGAAGCATTTCTCTTGGGAAATTAAACTGTTTTAAATTTCTGTGGTTAGATAACTTTTTTGAAAAGTCAGTTTACATCTTGGAATTAGTTACCGATTTTCTTCAATAATTTTTTTTTTCCCCTTGGGAAAGACTAAAGCCCTCAATAATTTCTTAAGGAGCATGTCACTTTGCTGCCTGATACCCTTTGATGGCTCACCATCATACTTAGAATCAACTCCAAACTCCTTACCCTGGTTATAAGGCATTTCATATTCTGATCCCTACCTGCCGGCTTTGGCAGCTTCATCTCCTAACCTCCCCACGCCCTTCTGCTTGCCTCTGTATTCTGGACACAGTAACTTCCTTTTTGCTATATATTTTTTTTGGCAGGGGATGGAGTCTCACTCCGTCGCCAGGCTGGAGTGCAATGGCTTGATCTTGTCTCACTGTAGCCTCCACCTCCTGGGTTCCAGTGGTTCGCCTGCCTCAGCCTTCTGAGTAGCTGGGATTATAGGCGTGCATCACCACACCCAGCTAATTTTTGTATTTTTAGTAGAGATGGGGGTTTCACCATGTTGGCCAGTCTATCTCTTGACCTTGTGATCCGTCTGCCTCGGCCTCCCAAAGTGTTGGGATTACAGGGGTGAGCCACCATGCCTGGCCTCTTTCTGCTTCTTAAACGGAGGGCCTTTGCTCCACTTGTACCTCTGCCTAGAATATTCTTTTCTCATTCTTCATTAGATTAGTTCTTTGTCATTCTCATCTCAATTCTGCTATTACTTACAAGAAAGGCTCTTCTTTTTATCTGGTATAAAGTGATGACTTAAGTCACCATAACTTAACCACTTGATATTTTTCTTGCTTTTCTGCTTCTTGCTGAGTCTGTTTTCCCTCCCCTAGAATATAAGTTTCATGAGAGTAGAGATGATATCTGTCACATTCACAGGACTAGCAACAGTACCTAGCATATAGTAGATGACCAAACAACGTTTGTTGAATGAATGAGCTGTGAATGAGAATGTGTTCTTTTATTACTCAGAACCTGGGTACACAGGTGTTCACATTCATACTGTTTGTTCCTTAAATAAAGGTAATCAAGATGATTTTATTTCTTGGTCATTAACTTTTTTATACTCACCCACTCCCATTAATTGGAACAGTCTGTGGAGAGGCTATTTTTCCATTACGTCATTTTATATGACTTTTTCTTCCTGGCATTTTCTTATTGGAAAGGGGAGTTTGTGGTTGCTGGCATTGAGCATTGATTTTTAGGATTTCTGTTATAAGGAAACAAGCTTTAGTGAATTTGTTTGGAATAAAAAAACACAAAAGCTCACCAGGATACAGCAAATTTATCTCACTCTGATTTTCTACTGACATTTTTTGTAGTACTCCCTGAGTTCCTAGAAAAGGTCATTAGACAGGAATTGACAATGGCCAGATAGAAACAAATTAGCAGAATGTGAGTTGGTAGGGTGAGACATGGAGAGGTCAGAGGGGATAGTGCTTCTCTTTGTGGTAGTGGCCTGGTTTTTCATGGCAAATATTGGCCATGGGAGTGAGACCCTGGACCAATGTAACTGTTCTCCTTTCATAGGGCCTGTAAATTTGGGAGCTGTAGAGACTGTAGGGGGCCGCTCAGTGCTAGTGTGCCCACCTGGTAAGGCCTAGGCAATCCTACCTTTTTTTTAAGACAGAGTCTTACTCTGTCGCCCAGGCTGGAGTGCAGTGGCATGATCTTGGCTCACTGCAACGACCACCTCCCAGCCTCAGGTGACCTCCCACCTCAGCCTCCCAAGTAGCTGGACTATAGGCGCATGCCACCATGCCCAGCTAATTTTTGGGTTTTTAATAGAGGCAGGGTTTTGCTATGTTGCCCAGTCTGGTCTCAAACTCCTGGACTCAGTCTGCCCACCTCAGTCTCCAAAGTGCTAGGTTACAGGCGTGAGCCACTGCACCTGGCTGGCAGTCCTAATTATTTGCTTTTCTAGGGAAGTGCTCCAAGCTCCTTGGAGTAAGGAAGATGTGGGACTCCAGTCACTTTTGCAAATATTTGAGTCCTTTTCCTTTTTTTTTCTTTTCCTCTTTTTTATTTTATTGCTTTTTTTTCTGGGCCATTTTACCATCAACTGAGCCCAAAATATTTGAGTCCTAAACGTTATTGGTGCTCAAAGACCTGGTTCTTAAGAGAATAAAATCCAAGGGGTGGATATGAGAGAGTGTCTAGAACAGGATTAGTCACCAGAGGTTCATTAGCTTTCCTTGAACTCCTGACCTCAGGTGATCCACCCACCTCAGCCTCCCAAAGTGCTAGGATTACAGGTGTGAGCCACCGTACCCGGCTCCATTAGCTTTCCTAAAAACAGTTCTCTGTCTGTTGAGAACTGTAGCCTTGCAGGTACTGGTCTCTACTCATGTCTAGGGCCCCTTTCTCCCACCTGAAGCTGCCTTCCCCTTTTCCTTTTCTCAAAGCACATGATTACCTTAACTTGACTTGGATATTGTTGACTCTTCACTATAAGGCTCTCAGATGAAGGCTATTGGACAGCCAGCTTGTTAGCTTTCTCCTTTGTTCATTTCCCTTATTTAAAAGACTTGGCCTTGTGGCTAAGGGTATTTGGTTACTCTTATTACTACTCTAAAAGTTAGTGTCTTAACTTTGTTTAGTTACTGAGTATCCTCTATTCTTCTGGAATAGTCTTTATGTTTAAACTTATGTAGAAGTTCACTTTTAGTGAAGCTCTTGCTCCACTTTCTTTTTTTTGGAGACAGAGTTTCTCTCTGTCACCCAGGCTAGAGTGCTATGGTGTGATCTTGGCTCACTGCAACCTCCACCTCCTTGGTTCAAGTAATTCTCCTGCCTCAGCTTCCCAAATAGCTAGGAATACAGGCATGTGCTACCACGCCCAGCTAATTTTTGCATTTTTAGTAGAGATGGGGTTTCACCATGTCGGTCAGGCTGGTCTTGAACTCCTGACCTCAGATGGTCCGCCTGCCTCAGCCTCCCAAAGTGCTGGGATTACAGGCATGAGCTACCACACCCGGCCTCACACCCTTTTTAATGCAAGAATTTCAACTATAAGCCAGCAAAACAGGCATTTGAAGGTTCTTGTAGTTACCAGAAGGCAGCTTTTTGGCAGAACAGCTTTTTGGTAGAGTGGCGCTCTCAGGCAACTTCCTCTGGGCTCAAAAATCATTATTAAAGCTCTTCTCACTTCTTTTGCTGCCCCTCTTCAGTCTTTGTGCTGATGGTCCTCATTCCTTTAATCTTTTTTCACTTGCTCTATTTCTTGGCCCCTGTGTTGTTTCTGGAGTTCTTGAAAGGAGTGTTTTCTTTCAGCAATGTTCACAGTTGTCTTCTGGTTATGGTTGTAGGTAATATGTTAGGCTCCATCTCTTCTACTTCTCCAGGCTATACCTTTTGTGTGTGTGTGTGTGTGTGTGAGAGAGAGAGAGAGAGATTGTGGAAATGTGATTGGGATGGGTAAAATGCACCATTTCACTCTCCCACCTCATTGTGACTGTCATTCATGATTCTGTGTCATGTAAAGGTACCTCAGCCAGGGTCCACAAACTTGAGATGCCCCTGACTTTCAGGGATGGTAACAGCCTGCCCTTCTGTGATGCCTAATGAGGCTACCTTTAAAAGAATTTTTTTTTTAGGTTGAGGTTTTTAATTTTATTTTTTTAGAAAGTAAACATACTTGCATTTCTTTTTATTTTGACTTGCATTGATTTCGTCTTCTTTCTTTCTTTCTTTTTTTTTTTTTTTGAGACGGAGTTTCGCTCTTGTTACCCAGGCTGGAGTGCAATGGCGCGATCTCGGCTCCTGGGTTCAGGCAATTCTCCTGTCTCAGCGTCCTGAGTAGCTGGGATTACAGGCACGTGCCACTATGCCCAGCTAATTTTTGTATTTTTAGTAGAGAGGTTTCACCTTGTTGACCAGGATGGTCTCGATCTCTTGACCTCGTGATCCACCCGCCTCGGCCTCCCAAAGTGCTGGGATTACAGACCTGAGCCACCGCACCCGGCCTCGTCTTCTTCCTTAAATCCTGAGTAAGTACTTCAAAATCAGTTGCCAACCTTTTATGTTCACAATAATTTAATGGATCATCCCCTGTATTCTTCACCTCTGCACCTGATGGAATAATATACTGCTGTGGTGGAAACAGCTTCCAAATATCTCTGTTCTCCTACACATGCACACACACATAAGCACAACTGTGTTATAAAGAATAGGCACTTCTCTAAGAGGAACTAGTCCGGCTTTATGCAAATACCCTCCATTGCAGCAAAATTCGGGAAACTTTGAAAGAGGTACAATTAGTGGTCCCCCCCACCCGCCAAGAGGCCTCAAAGCTCTTAAAATAAACCTTTAAAAATCTGGTACTCAGAGCTTCAGCTCTGCAAGTAGACAAATTGCAAACCTGGTGCAATAAGACTCTCTTCTCTCCTCTGATCTTTTTCTGTTTTCTCTCAATTTATTTTAACATCCCCTTTCATGGTCTTACCTTTCAGAAACTTGATTCATTCCTTCCTTGCCAGCTCCTGGCAGGAGAAGCAGCAGGGCTTCCGGCCCTAATTTATCGTTTACATTTCTTCTCCATCCCTTCTCTTTGCTGCCCCAGTTCTTTACTTCCTCACATCCTGCTGGCCTTTCTTCCATCAGAAAGGACAGTGTCATGTTGCTTTGGAATTTGATGGCATCAGTATTAACCTAGTGATTTGGGTAGAATTTGGGAACCTGTTTTGCACATGTGCTGCTAAATGAGGAGATGGAGTTTTTTTTTTTTTTCTCTTTTAGTACCATCTTTCTTTCTCCTTGTACCCTGTAGCCTCCATTAGCCTGGTTGCCAAGGGAATGGGAAATTCTTTACCATGATTAATTCTGAAGTATTATCCTATAAAGTTACAAAATAGCATTTCAGAGCAAGATATCAGGGAGTCTCCCTGCAGTTCCCATGGAACAAGTTGACCTTTCAGTTACATTTTTTCAACATCTTTAGGGGCCCATTTGGAGAGAGCTAAAGCAGTAATTAGGCCTCCGCAAAGAAAACTAATTGGGAGCCAGAATATTTTAAGAAGCTTGGCCTGGTGGCTCATGCCTCTAATCCCAGCACTTTGGGAGGCTGAGGCGGGTAGATCACGAGGTCAGAAGATTGAGACCATCCTGGCTAACACGGTGAAACCCTGTTTCTACTAAAAATGCAGAAAATTAGCCAGGCGTGGTGGCACATGCCTGTAGTTCCAGCTACTCAGAAGGCTGAGGCAAGAGAATCACTTGAACCTGGGAGGTGGAAGTTGCAGTGAGCCGAGATCACCCCACTGCACTCCGGCCTGCACGACAGAGCGAGACTCTGTCTCAAAAAATTGGAACCTGCTGATACGTAATAAATAGGAGCTGGAGCTTTGTTCTTTTTTTAAAAAAAATTATTTTACTTTTTTTTTTTCTCATCTGCCATTAACTGAGAGAGCTTTGTACTCTTCTTATTCCTTTTCTTTTTTACATTACTTTTTTATTTTCTCCCCCACACTTGGGGACTCCTTATTTTCCTCATGGTGGAATGAATGAGGATCTTGCTGGTGACAGCCTCCCGATATCAGGCAAGTGGAGGGAGCAGCAGTGGGCTCCCTTCAGGTACTGCTGAATCTGAGGAGTTTGGTTCATCTGTCTAGATCCATTTGCCTCCCCCAAGGATTCTTAGGGACTAACTGCATTTTCAAGGTGATTCTGAGGATGCTGGAATGGAAGACATTTTCTAGACAGAGTTCTAAGAACATTTTTGTGAGTCTGAGTACTTCAGAGGTTCACCCAAAGATGTGTTAACTTGTCTCCTTTAGGTCTTCTCTAGCTGACACTAGTAACCTTCCCCAATTCATTTGGTGTCATTTGGAGGCAGGCAGTTTGATATTGTAGTTAAGATCTTGGGCTTTGGAGTCAGACCTGCTTTCTAATTCTGGCTCTGCCATTGATTAGCTCTGTGACCTTGGGAAGGTGGCTTAACCTCTTTGATCTCAGCGACTTCATTTGTTATAGGGGGATAATAATGGTTCCTATGATGTAGGATTGTTGTGAACCCAGTATCTGGTGAGCAACTTTCTAAATGTTAGCTATAATTGTTTTGGGATACTGATGAAAAATCAAATTGAACCTTCTTGACAGGGGAAAAGAAGGCAGAGAGTTGCTAGAAGCACCTTGAAGGATTGAAGGAAGACATAGGATTGAGGGAGAGGAAAAGCATTTAGCAAAAAGAAAAGTAGACCTCTGCGTACTTAATGATTTACTGTTGTTGCACACTACATCAATAAATTCCAAGCTTTTCCCTTTGTTATTCCACCAAACTGATTTTTCTCCCAGGAACCCCAAATTGATTCTACTGGCTTCTCTGCAAAGATATCGTAGTCACAGCAGCTACAGTGTCTTTCGTTACCAGGACATCATTATTTTTACAAAACATACTGCTGTTTTTCTCCACCTGCATTTTGAAGTGTCATATGTAATTAAAGCTGAACCACACTTGTCAGAATAGGTTCAAAAAGTGCATTTTGGGTTGCTTTACCTTTGTCCTGACAATGTGTTTATTAGGTTGCTTGTTAATTCCAGAATTGGTTAACTTGAGGCACCTCTGGGCCAGCCTGCTCACAACACTCACCCTGAAAACTTCAAGAGAGGGAGGGACTCAGGTGGCTCACTCCATCTCTCAGTGTTCCTGGGAAGTCAAAGTGGTGAATAGCAGTCCTTCTCTGGGGGCAGAGAGGAAACTGAATTACTTGTGGTCTGATCCTTCCAAACATGTTTCTGTGGGAAAGAAGAAATTATGGGCAGGGTGGAGCAGAGCAACAGAGGTTAGGAGCTTCTCAGTGATTGAAAAAACAAGTCCAAACAAAAAATTAGAAGAAAACCTTTGTTAGATGGTTTGATTTACTTTCTCATGCAGATGGTAGATTCTGGTCTGTTTCTCTCCACACCTGATAATTAGAGCACTAAGATGATAATTCAGTCTCCAATAAGCTTTTGCTATGATCTTGGTGGGAGAAAGGAGAGGCTTGTCAGAAGGCTCTGCAGCAGAAGAGCTGTCAGTGCTGATTGCTTCAGTTCTTGAAAGGGTCACCCATCAGAGAGTGGAGGCTGCATACAGAAAAGGAGAAAGGCACAGGGCTCCAGAGTGCTGGCCTGGAGTCACAGGACCCAGGTTCAGTGTCTGGCTTTGCCATTACTAGCTGGGTGTAGTAGTTTCCTTTGGCTACTGTAACAAATGAACACAAACTTAATGGCATAAGACAAACTTAGTGTCGTGAGAGATTTGTTCTCTCACAGCTTTGGAGGCCAGAAGTCTGAAATCAATATCACTGGGCTGAAATTGAGGTATTGTCAGGGCTGTGCTCCCTCTATATCCTATCGGGCAAAATCTGTTCTTCCTTGCTGCTTCTAGCTTCTGGTGGCTAACAGCATTCCTTGGCTTGTGGCCATATTACTCCAGTCTTCAAGGCTAATGTCTACAAACCTCTGTCACCTTCTTTTCTTTGTCTGCATCAAACCTCCCTCAGCCTCTTTCATATGAAGATACTTGTGATTTAGGGCCTACGCTGATAATCCAGGATAATCATTTTAAGTTCCTTAACGTAATAACATCTGCAAAAATCCTTTTATTCTCTCATTTCCTCTGTCCCTACTTTGGCCAGACTGGAACTCCTGGGTTCAGGGGATCCTTCTGCCCCAGCCTTCCAAGTAGCTGGGATTACAGGCATGAGCCAACAAGCCTGGCTAATTTTTGTATTGTTAGTAGAGATGGGGTTTCCCATGTTGGCCTGGCTGGTCTCGAACTCTTACAAGGTCAAATAAATTCTTTTTTTTTTTTTTTTTTTGAGACGGAGTTTCGCTCTTGTTGCCCAGGCTGGAGTGCAATGGCGCATTCTCAGCTCACCGCAACCTCTGCCTCCTGGGTTCAAACGATTCTCCTGTCTCAGCCTCCCAAGTAGCCGGGATTACGGGCATATGCCACCATGCCCGGCTAATTTTTTGTATTCAGTAGAGACAGGGTTTCACCATGTTGGCCAGGATGATCTGGATCTCTTGACCTTGTGATCCATCTGCTTTGGCCTCCCAAAGTGCTGGGATTACAGGCATGAGACACCGCTCCCGGCCCAGGTCAAATAAACTCTTAAGGCTATCCTCTCCCTTTCATTAAAAAAAACAAAACCAAAAACAGGCCGGGCGCGGGCATGGTGGCATATGCCCGTAATCCCGGCTACTTGGGAGGCTGAGACAGGAGAATCGTTTGAACCCAGGAGGCAGAGGTTGCGGTGAGCTGAGAATGCACCATTGCACTCCAGCCTGGGCAATAAGAGCGAAACTCCGTCTCAAAAAAAAAAAAAAGAGTTTATTTGACCTTGCAAGAGTTCAAGACCAGCCAGGCCAACATGGGGAAACCCCATCTCTACTAACAATACAAAAATTAGCCAGGCATGGTGGCATGTGCCTGTAATCCCAGCTACTTGGGAGGCTGAGGTGGGAGAATTGCTTGAACCTGGGAGGTGAGCCGAGATCATGCCACTGTACTCCAGCCTGGGTGACAGAGCAAGACTTTGTCTAAAACAAACAAAAAAGAATTTTTTTGACCTGGGACAGTTCCCCCTCATGCCCACCTCGGCCTCCTGTGCCCTGGGATCTTTGGCTGTCACCCACATGGTCAATAGGTATCCCCAAGGGCACCCTCTTACCCAGTCTTCTGTTTTCTTTTATCAGTGCATGGGCTGGTCTTTGGGGAACAGGTCTCTCCCCTTAGCGGGTATGAATGACTGAATGCTTGTTGTCTCCCAAAATTTGTATGTTGAAGTCTTAACCCAAGTGTGGCTGTATTTGGTATAAGGAAGTACTTAAGGTTAAATGAAGTCATCAGGGTTAGGCTGTGATCCCATAGGATTAGTGTCTCCATAGAGATTAAAGACAGCTTGAGAGCTCTCTTGTGCGCGCGCGCGCGCACACGCGCGCGCACACACACACACACACAGAGAGAGAGAGAGAGAGAGAGAGTGTGTGTGTGTGTGTGTGTGTGTGTGAGTGTACATTGAGGAAAGGCTATGTGAGGACACTGCAAGAGGGCAGCCATCTGCAAGCCAAGTTGAGAGCCCTCAGCTGGAACCTTGATCTTCGATTTCTGGCCTTCAGAATTGTGAGAAAATATTGTTGTTGAAGCCACCAGTCTATGGCATTTTGTTAGAGCAGCCAAGCAGGCTAATACAGTGGGTATAACCTGGCTCAGATTGACTTGTGCCCAGACATCTAAGAATAAGCTTGAACTCTGAAATTATTCCTAATTTTTTTCCATTCAAAAAATGGAATGAAATTTGAATTTTATTCAAAATAGTTTGTGTTTCTGCTTTCCCATGGATAATTGTAACTCCATAATGAAGGATAGAAGAATATTATTTTTACAGTGGTATTTAGTGTCTGTTAGCTATTAGCCAAAAGGTACGTCTCCCCAGTGAGGTTCGGTAAATACATTTTATCTGTTCTGTTATCTGCTGTTTCACAAACACATCCCTGAAGTATTTTAATCTTGTTTTTCATCCTTGTCTTCAGGTGAAGAATTGTTCTGATTTGCAACTTTGGGGGATAATTACTATATTCATTAGTTTCTGTTCTTTTCTTCCCCTTCATTTATGTCTGGTTCCTTGAGAAAAATTTCCCCTAAATCTACACTAACAGAAGACAAGTCACTTGATTAAAAAGGTGTTTTACAACAGTGGTTTCTCTGGCTCACTTGGCATGGTGATGGGAGGGCTGTGTCAGCCTCTCCTTAGCTGGAAGTAAAGGTCTCCCTGGTCTAGGCTTAGATGAATCAGAGGCTTTTGGGGTGGAAGTTCTGACCTCAGCTATATTGGCAAATTTTTTTACATTGGGGTATTCCTGGGTGAGGGACAGGAGAGGCTCACCTGGTTTCCTTCTTATCAGTGATTCAATCATAAACATTAATCAAACATGTGTTAGGTATAAGATGTGTGCACAGCATTGTGGTAGACATGGTTCTTGGCTCACAGGGGTGCTCAGCATGTGTTGATTAAATGAGTACATGGTTACATAGAGTGGTGTTGGCCCTCAGAGAGACTGAAAGGGCAGGCCAGAGGGTCACTGCCTGGGCATTAGTGAATAAGGGGCACTATAACCTCCCTGGAAATGTAACAGAATCAGTAACATTTTCTGAAGGCTGTGATGCTCTAGCACTTGGATCTACAATAGAAAGCAATAGAGGAGGAAAACTTTGATGATGGTTTATTTTGCCGTTTTTTTACTGATAGTTGGGCCTCATTAGTCCCTTTTTTATTATAGCCAGAGACTGTTAAGTACGTTTTGTGTAAATGCAGATGTCTTATAAAAGCCAAGTGATCATCCAAGACAGTTGAGAGAGGAGATGGAGAAATAATAGTTTGGACAAATTGGCTCAGGATAAGAAAAGAGGCAGGGATGTATGTGAGATGCTTGAGAAAAGAACTGAAGAATGTGAGAAAGCAGAAGCCAGAAAGAATTTGAATTGATCTGGAACAGAATGGGAGCCCAGCTTGGAGAAGTCTGGTCTGAGCTGGACACTCCTGGGACAGAGCACTAGAAGGATTTCTGTCTGTGAGAATGAGGAAAGACAGCATGCAGTTAGCTTGGGGTACTGTGGAAAGAGGAGCACTGGGAAAAAATGGTTTAATAACACCTACATTCCGTGTATCTCACTGTTATGACACTTAACATGCTATGTGGTGATTATTTGTTTATGTGCCCTTTTTTTCTCTTAGAAGGCAGGAGAGGGAGCCTAGTTACCTCTGTATCTCAGTTACTTAGCACTCTGTCCATCACATAGCAAATGCTGCCACAGATGGCTGACGAACATGCTCAAGGTCAAGGCCTGGGTGAGCCGTCCACTAAGGACTGTGAAATGTGAGGGGTTCATGGAGGTGAGTGGGTATTGTGGTGGCAAGCGTGTAACTGGCTTAGGGGGTGAACCAGGATAGAGCTGAAAAGAGAGTCTAACACAGACTCTGAGTCATCTCTTAATAATTTATTTTAATGGCCAGGTGCAGTGGCTCATGCCTGTAATCCCAGCACTTCGAGAGGCTGAGGCGGGCAGATTGCGAGGTCAAGAGATCAAGACCATTTTGGCCAACATGGTGAAACCCGTCTTTACTAAAAATACAAAAATTAGCTGGGCGTGGTGGCATGCGCCTGTAGTCCCAGCTATTGGGGAGGCTGAGGTAGGAGAATTACTTGAACCCGGGAGGTAGAGGTTGCATTGAGTTGAGATTGTGCCACTGAACTCCAGTCTGGCACTACTGTCTCAAAAAAAAAAAAAAAAAAAAAAGACTCAAGACTGTCTCAAAAAAAAAAAAATTATTAAGCATCTCTTTTGTCTCAAGTGTTGAGCTAGTTGGGCAGAATGAACATGGTTTCCGTCCTTGAGATGCTTAAGGTCTGGAAGGGCAGAAGGACAACGATATAAGACAATGTAATAGTGCTATGATCAGGGAAGTACAGGTGCTCTGGCAGCACTGAATTTGTTCTAGTGGGGAGGGTTGGGGAAAGCCTCAAAAGGGAAGTGTCTTTTAAGCTGTAGCCTTTAGAATGAGTAGGAATTTGTCAGATAAAGAGGAGGGGAAATGGCATTCCAAGCAGAGGGAATGACATATGCAAAAGCCTGGAGGTGGGAGACGAGATGTCTTCAGCATTGGAAGAAATGTTGTATAAGACCAACTCTAGAGAGAGGAAAGAGCTGAAGCTGCTGATGTAGATCCGGGCTGGATGGTGGAGGTTTGCGAGTATGGAATTTGGCCTTTATTCTGAGGGTCATGGAAAACCATTGAATGGTTTCAAGCAGGGGAGATAGGGTCAAATTCATGCTCTGGCTATAGAATAATTCCTCTACATTCTTTTCTTTTTTTTTTGAGACGTTGTCTGACTCTGTCGCCCGGGCTGGAGTGCAGTGGCGTGATCTTGGCTCACTGCAACCTCCGCTGTCTGGGTTCAAGGGATTCTCCTGCCTCAGCCTCCCGAATAGCTGAGACTACAGGTGCCCACCACCACGTCCAGCTAATTTTTGTATTTTTAGTAGAGACCATGTTTCATCATGTTAGCCAGACTAGTCCTGAACTCCTTACCTCAGGCGATCTGCCCACCTCAGCCTCCTAAACTCCTGAGATTATAGGCGTGAGCCACCATTCCCAGCCAATCCCTCTACATTCTAAATAAACATTTAATCAAGAGATACACTTGTAATTTGCTGATCTTTTACCCCAGGATACTTTGACATTGCATTAAAGCCTGACCATTTGCTCCAAATCACTATCTGAGCATAGGAGCCTGAAGAATTGTGGAGAGAGTGGCCTGCAGCAGGCCTGAGTCCCTGGTGTTTGATCGTAGACCCACGGCCCAAGGCAGCATTGCTGAGCCTGTGGTATTCAGGGTTGCTTCTACCTCTGCTGTGGCTCTGCCTGCTCTCACCTGAGAGCCTCTTTGAAGCAGCTTAAAATTCCTCAGCCACTGCCCTTTCTCTGTTCCATGCTCTCTACAAATTGAAATTTTTTATGACAATGTTATATCAATGGGAAAAGTTTTGAAAAGTAGGATTGAGAAATAAAGACTTCTTTGCCTTTTCTCCCTGCAAGGGAATTTGAATAATATAGAAATTCTAAGTTATATGTTAAATATCCTTGGGGTTTCCTTTCCTTCTCTTCTGAAAGTTTTTTTTCCATTAGCCAAAAATCCGACAGAAATGCTTGTGGGAAGATAATTCCTTTTGGCTGGAGCTTATGCTCCACGTTGTGAGCTTTTTAATTTTATTTCGTTGGTGGTGGGTTGGGACCCAACTGTGCACTCGCTGGAGCTCATCACAGTCCTGTTGCCGGGCAAGTTCTCTCTGTGAATCTGTGTTTTCCCCTTGTACCTACCTAATGAAAGCCAAATTAGATAAATTTTTAATCAAGGAGATGAATAATGAGTTTTTCCTTAGAAAAGAATCCACAAGGCCCCACAGTACTGGATACAATCAAATGTGAAGTTTTTGTTTGCAATGTGTGCTGTTTGGCATGGCTTTAATGTCAGAAAAACAGGAGGTGCTGTCAAAGTAGCATTTGGAAAGACTCCATTCCAGAGAGATGAAGGAGTGTGTTTTTCTCCCCATCTTCCTTCTCTTTCACAGTTGGTGCATGCCCATGTGTTCCCAGCACCTTGCACTAGTACACAGTAGGTGCTTGGAGATAACTGAATGAATGAAAAGGATAGTTTTGAGTAGGGTCATCATCTTCTCTTGTTGCCCCCTTCCTCTGTCCTCAGTCTATTTCTTCCTTTCTTCATTCATTTATTCAAAATATGTTTATTCCTTCTAGGCTGGTGTGGGGGCCAATGGTTGGGAATGGGGTAAAGGGAAGATTTCCATTGAGTTGAGGCTGGGAGGCATGGTCAGATCTCTCCTTCTTCAATACCTATTTCGTCCTTTATTTTGAAAGATAGATGTCCAAGGTATCAATAGCAACATCCTCCTCCTGAAAATTGTTGCCTTCTACCTGCTTTCACCCAATGGTTTTCCTTATGGCAAGGGAGAGTGGCAGAGGAAGTAGGGGTGAAGCCTCTTCAACTCTGGGGCTGTGTAATGTCTCCATGTGCTGTGAGGGTTGGGGCTATGGGGAGTCCAGCTTGCCCTGCCTGGGATATAATTCCCATAATTGTATGCCTGCTTTGGGCTGGGCTCCCAAAGTGTTGGCATTTCCAGAGTACACATGCCTGCACCAAACCTTCCCCGCAGCCCACGTTCTAGCTTGTTTCTGCTATTGAATAGGCCCCCTGAGTGAGTGCCTCCCTTCATCCCAAGAAGAAAGTGGCATTTATTGAGAGCCTTTAGGAGGGGCTCAGGAGACTGGATATTGGGTATTCCAGAAATCCTGAGTTGAGCAAATGAAAGATTCATCAAAGCTACATGCCTTTGGCTTCCTCATTGTGCTGCTAGGCTTGGGTCTGGCCTTGTTGACAGCTCGCAAAGGTTGCTCTCAGTTGAGAAGCGGGGAGTGGCTATAGCAATTTGGGCATGATAACAGGAGCATAGGGGAAGGGACATAGATAAAATTGGCAGTAGTTGGTGATGGCTGGGCAGGGAATAGAGAGAAGGTGGGGAAGGGAGAGAAAGGACTGAGAGCTCTTGGGTTTCCGGCTTATACAGTAGAGCTAGGCAGACCTAGAGGAGGATGAGATGTGTGGGGGGAAGAGCAGGAGCTCAGCTTTGGACTTGTTAAGTGTGAAACATACAAGAGACGGGCCGGGTGCGGTGGCTCAAGCCTGTAATCCCAGCACTTTGGGAGGCTGAGGCGGGTGGATCACGAGGTCAAGAGATCAAGACCATCCTGGTCAACATGGTGAAACCCCGTCTCTACTAAAAATACAAAAAATTAGCTGGGCATGGTTCAGGAGAATTGCCTGAACCCAGGAGGTGGAGGTTGTGGTGAGCCGGGATCGCGCCATTGCACTCCAGCCTGGGTAACAAGAGCGAAACTCTGTCCCAAAAAAAAAAGAAGCATACAAGAGGCAAGTACAGCAGGTGTATCCTTCAGAGGTGGCAGGAAGACTACCTAAAATCTCAGGCTGCTTTTCTGTTGAAGTTATCCGCTGGGGTTTATACCACTACGGGTAGATAATACAGTCCAACACCAAATTCTGTTTATTGGCTCCTGCTATTAAGCAAAACAGAAGTTAGGAGTTTGCAAGAGCTAACAAACCACTGAGTTGCCAGGCAAAGGAATGAATTCATAATCAGAGGTCACAAACTATTGTGACCCTCTTACCCAAGTTGCAGGCTTATAGCAGGCTTCCTTCTTCCTTCTCTTATCTCTCCTTCACCATGAGGAAGTTCTAAAAAGGAGAAGGATTCCAGAGATTTGCTAAGACAGTGCAGTGAGCTATGTGTTTGAAATCTATCTAACCTGTCCGGCAGAGGTCTTGTATATCACCATGCTACTCCCCATAAGCACTTTGCTTGGGCATATGTTGTTGAAATTAATGCATGTTCCTAGTTTCATGCCTCCAGGCCTTTTAAAAAGCACTATTGCCTGTGCCTGGGATGCCTTTCTTATTGTCTTTGTTTCCATAATTCCTTTCTTCTTTTTTTTTTTTTTTAATTCCTTTCTTCTTTTAATCTTCGAAGCTCACCTTTTCTAGGATTCCTTTCTGACCCCATCTCCTGATTGAGATGTCTGTTCTCTTCTGCTTCAGTCATCTGTCAGGGCTCTTTTTAAACTCTGTATTTGCTGTAATGGCTGATTTATTAATCTATCTCCATTGCCTGTGTGGAAGCTCCTGGAGGACAGGACCCCTATTTGTATCTGCAGCACATGGCACATGTCTGGGTTGCAGCAGGTCTCAACAAATAAGTGTGGAAGGATGAGTAATCTTCTGGTTGGATGTGTTTGGGATGGCAACTTGATATATGGTCCCTAGTAGGCGGTATGGATTTATTCATCTTTTCATAGAGCACAAATGTTTGCTCTTTTGGTAGTTTTCCTGTATGAGAGAGTGAAAAATGTTTTTGCAAAACTATATTTTTCTAGATTGGCGTGGCTGTTAACTGCCCACCTGGGGTTGAAATGGCTTTGGCGTGGGTGTGTAACCACAGGTAGTAGGGGAGCAATGTGTCTGGCCAGCTTAGTGTTCTTTTTTTTTTTTCCTGGGTGCTCTTCACATTTTTGTGAGCTACGATGCCAGCATCTGGCTTCTCTGAGGCCAGGGTTTGTGCCTCATTGTTAATGGAACGGTTGCCTTTCGGGGTGAGAGTCTGTGATATTAACCAAGCTTCTTCTACCCAGTGTTTTCTGCTGGCATTACCAGGAGCTGCAGTGGCTGTTTTAAGGAGAGCTGCCACAAGAGGAATCCCTGAGCAGTGACAGGCAGGATGGAATAATTGGAAAGAATTGCCTCCTACTTTGCAGGAGGGCAAGCCCTTTAGGCAAAATAGAAGGTGTAGGAAGGGGCTGAGTGATGATTGGGACAAACAAGTAAGACTTACCGAGAGGTGAGCTGGTAGTTCTGTAAGGAAACTGTAAAGAACTGGGGCTCTTGTTGTAAGGGTGAGGCAAGGGACGGCCACTTAGCCTCTCTCACACCCTTGTTGCTCTTAAAATTATGTTTTCTTATTCATGACCCAGTGAAATTGGGTTCAGAGCATCTGCTGCCCAAAATGTAGACTCCTAATGCTTACTGATCCTTGGCTGAATGTGCTCAGCCTGGAGGCAGTTAGTGAGACAGACTGTTTCCAGGATATGTTTACCTGGGCAGGTAGCTGGCATGTCATCTCCTTACAGCAAATCTGGTTTGGTGAGAAAGTTGGCTGGCAAGCTGTCCCCATGGAGCCTACTGTGGCAGGAGAGACTTCCTGGGGTCCCTCTGGCATCCCCATCACAAGCTCACTCACTGGAACCCAGAGTCCCTTTGCAGGTTCCAGCCTAGGACACTGCTGTTGGCTGAGCTGTACCCCTGTCAGTTGCAGGCTGATGACTCCTGGCAGGCTGGGATTTGGTTGGTGGCATCTTGCAGGGCCCCTGACCCTACCTGCTGTCACAAATCCTATTGTGTACCCCTTGTTCACATGCCTGAATGTTTCGTGATATACCACTCTTAGGGAGAACAGATACCAGATGGGAAAAGTAACTCTCTTGGGTTTATGTATGTGCTTTCTTTTTTTTTAAAATGCACTTTAAAAAGTAAATTGTAGCCTGGTTTGGCACTTTTCCATGCTCAGAATGTATTTATTTGTCATGTTCTTGCTGCCCTGTAGAGACCAGCAGAGCTGTGAAGAGAAACCACCTCATTAGGAGACTCTAGAAGAAAACCAGAGCTCTCCTGGCACTTCCCCAGGGATATAGGCTCCTCCCCTTCCACAGCCTGCCAAGGCCAGGGCCTGGGAAGGGCTCCCAAGGGCAGTGTGCTCTGTACCAGTGTCCAAGGATCTTAAGGAATTTAATTAAGCAACTAATAGACTAGGGGATGTTTAAAGTTAAAGTGTGATTTTGTTGACATTAAACACAGTTATTTAAATATCAGCTAATGAGTGCTTTTTAATATAGCTTCTTGAACTTAAGTTTGGTTACTGCAGTTGACATAGATACTTGACAGACCCAAGTTCATTGTGGAGGCGTGGGGCACAGTTGAACATGGACTTGGAGGAGGGGGACGAGAGAACACATAATTTACAGCTGCTGAAATAATTCAGCTGTTTCCCTTGCTGATTGCTCTCCTCCTCTGTACTGCTGAGGCAGTGAATTGTTAATGGGATGGGCTCTTGCTGTGCCAATCAGTGTTGGGATGAGGCCATTTTGATTGTTGGGAATAAACTCAGATTGGGAGGAACACTGAGTTTGAAGCCACATTTCCCCTCAACCCCAGCATAGGATCTAAGCTATGGGGCGTGCTGTGATACCAGGACTGTATCCTGTTGGTGAAGGCAGGCACTAATCTGTGTAATGTTGTTGATGAGGGTAAGTGGTGAGAAGGGATTCTCAGGGTGTAGGGTTCAGCTTACAGATCTGCAGACTAACTCAGTTGTCCACAGACAGAGCAGATACCTCTTTGGAGTGGTTGGCAACCCCTTGGGAAGTCTCGCTGCCTGAAAAGAGCTGCTCTGTCCTACCAGGGCAAGTGACACTAGTCAGGATTAAGGTTTTTATCTGCTCGTCTGTTCATCTCTCCACTCACCTATTTATTCACCTATTTGTTCATCAGCCATACTTTTATCGAGTGCTTGCTGTAGGTTAGACCTAGCTAGGGATTAAACAGTAGATGAGGAAGGAGTCCATGTACTCAGGCAATTCATATTTATAGTACAGTTATGGATCTTACCATAGTTGCACAGAGAATTATGGAAGTACACGGAGAATCAACAAAATATGACAAATAAAATCCAGCAGATTACAAAAATGATTATCTGACCAAATTGAGCTTATCCCAAGAATTCAAGATTGGTTTCATGTTAGAAAATCTATACATAAAATTAGCCATGTTAATAGGTTAAAAGTAAAACTATATGATCATCTTAGTAGATGTGGAAAACACACTTGATAAAATTTAACACACGTTCATGATAAAACTCTTAGCAGTTTAGGAAAAGAAGGGAATTTCTTTATCTTGACAAAGAATATCTACCAAAAACCTACAGAAAAGATCCTTTTTTTCTTTCTTTCTTTTTTTTTTTTTGAGACGGAGTTTTGCTCTTCTTACCCAGGCTGGAGTACAATGGCACGATCTTGGCTCACCTCAACCTCCGCCTCCTGGGTTCGGGCAATTCTCCTGCCTCAGCCTCCTGCCTTTTTTTCTTTCTTAATTTTTTTTTTTTTATTAAACAGTTTTTGAAACAGAGTCTCACCCTGTCACCCAGGCTGGAGTGCAGTGGTGCCATTATGGCTAACTGCAGCCTCCAACTCCAGAGCTCAAGTGATTCACCCACCTCAGCCTCTTGAATAGCTGGGACCACAGGCACATGCTACCATGCCTGGCTGATTTTTTAGTATTTTGTAATCGTCTCACTTTGGCCTCCTAAAGTGTTGGGATTACAGGTGTGAGCCACCATGCCTGGCCTTCTTAAATTTTTAGAAGAGAGCAATATAATGTATTCATATATCCAATGTCCAGTTTTAACAATTTCCAACTCATGGGCGATCTTACATTGCTTTTAAATAATTTTTTAGTGTGATAAAATATATATAGCATAAGGCTGGGCACAGCTACTCATGGCTGTAATGGCAGCACTTTGGGAGGCAAAGATGGAGCAATCAGTTGAGCCCAGAAGTTTGAGAGTGGTCTGGGCAATATAGTGAGACCCCCATCTCTACCAAAACACACACACCCACCCACCCACCATACTCATATATATACATACACACAGTCACATACTTAGATACATATATATACACAGAGAGAACGTAAAATTTGTCATTTATTTATTTATTTATATTTATATTTATTTTTATTTTATTTTATTTTTTGAGACGGAGTTTCGCTCTTGTTACCCAGGCTGGAGTGCAATGGCTCGATCTCAGCTCACTGCCACCTCCGCCTCCTGGGTTAAGGCAATTCTCCTGCCTCAGCCTCCTGAGTAGCTGGGATTACAGGCATGCGCCACCACGCCCAACTAATTTTTTGTATTTTTAGTAGAGATGGTGTTTCACCATGTTGACCAGGATGGTCTCGATCTCTTGACCTCGTGATCCACCCGCCTCGGCCTCCCAAAGTGCTGGGATTACAGGCGTGAGCCACCATTTTTTTGTTTTTTAAGAGATAGAGGTCTCTCTCTGTTGCCCAGGCTGGCCTCAAACCCCTGGGCTTAACCTGTCCTCCCACCACACCCAGCAATATTTGTCCTTTATGTGTCCGGCTTATTTAATTTAGAATAGGACTTTCAAGGTTCAGTCATATTGTAGCATGTATCAGAACTTGATTCCTTTTTGAGGCTGAATAATATTCCACTGGAGATACACACACACACACACACACACGCCCTTACACCCACATTTTATAAAAATCCACTTATCTGTGATGGCTGTTTGAGTCATTTCCATCTTTTGGTTAATAGTGAATAATGCTGCAATGAACATTCACATGCAGGCATCTGTTTGAGTCACTGTTTTCACATCTTTTGGATATCTACTTAAGCGAAGAATTGCTGGGTCATATGGTAATTTTATGTTTAGCTTTTTTGAAGAACCACCAAACTTTTCCATAGCAGCTGCAACATTTTATATTCCCACCAGTGATGTGTGAAGTTTCCAGTTTCTTCACATCCTCACCAACACTTGTTATTTTCCTTTTCTTTAATAATTATAACCGTACCTAGTAGGTGTGAAGTGGCTCTGATTGGCATTTCCCTAATGATGACTAATGATATTGAGCATCTTTTCATGTGCCTCCTGGTCATTTGTACATCATTGGAAAAATGTCTAATTAAGATTATTGCCCATTTTTAAAATTAGGTTGTTTGTCTTTCTGTTGTAGGAGTTATTTCTCTATTCTGGATGTTAAACCTTTATCAGATGTGTGATTTGCAAATATTTTGTTTCATTCTCTTGTCTTTTCATTCTCTTGATAGCGTCCTTTGCACAAACGTTTTAAAATATTTTAATGAATTTCAATTTATTTTTCTTTTAGCACCTGTGATTTTGGTGTAATATTTAAGAAATTATTGCCAAATCCAAGGTTGTGAAGGTTTTGCCTGCCCATATGTTTTCTTCTAAGAATTGTATGGTTTTACGTTTTGTTTTTTTTTTTTTTTTTTGAGACAGAGTCTTGCTCTGTTGCCCATGCTGGAGTAAGTGGTGCAATCTCAGATCACTGCAACCTCCACCTCCCTGTTCAAACGCCTGCCACACCACAGGGCGACTACAGGCCCGTCACCACACCCACCGAATTTTTGTATTTTTAGTAGAGATGGGGTTTTGCCATGTTGACCAGGCTGGTTTTGAACTTCTGACCTCAGGTAATCTGCCTGCCTCAGCCTCCCAAAGTGCTGGGATTACAGGTATGAGCCACTGTGCCTTGCCAGTTTTAGCTTTTAAAATTTTGTTTTTTTAAAATCTCCTTTTAGTCAATAACACTTTGTAAAAATCAGTTGACTATAGACGTGAGGGTTTAATTCTGATCTCAGTTCCATTCCATTCGTCTGTGTGTTTCTCCTTACATCATTACCGCACTTTTGATTACTCTAGCTTTATGGTAAGTTTTGAAATTGGACTTGTGAATTCTCCAGCTTTGTTCTTTTTTTTTCTCAACTTTACTGTTTTTTGTTTTGTTTTTTTAAGAGATGGGATCTTGCTTTGTCACTCAGACTGTAAAGTACCATGCACTGTCATAGCCCATTGCAGCCTCGAGTTCCTAGCCTCAAGCAATCCTCCTGTCTCAGCCTCTCATGTAGCTGGGATTACAGGCGTGAATCGCTGTGCCCATCAATTTTGTTCTTCTGCTTCAAGATTGTTTTGGGTATTCAGTGTCATTTGAAACTGCATGTGAATTTTAGGGTGGGTTTTTCAATTTCCGCAAAAAATGACACTGGAATTTTGAAAGGGATTGCTTTGCATCTCCATATTGCTTTGGGTAATACTATCATTTTAGCAATATCAAATCTTTGAATCATGAACCTAAAATGTCTTTATTTATTTGTGTGTGTGTGCAGAAAAATTGGAATGGAGATCTTTTCTTTAGCAGTGTTTTGTAGTTTTCGGTGTAAAGTCTTTTGCCTTGTTGGTCAAATTTATTTCTAAGTGTTCTTTTTGATGCTGTTTTAAGTGGAATTGCTTTCTTAGTTTCCTTTTTGGATTATTCATCTCTGATATATAGGAATACAACTGATTTTCAAGTGTTGGTTTTATGTTCTGCAACTTTACTGAATTTATTCTTTACTGAATTTATTAGCTCTAACAGGTTTTATTTTGCTAGATTTGTGAAGCTTTTCTTTTCTTTTTTTTGGAGATGGAGTTTCGATCTTGTTGCCCAGTCTAGAGTACAATGGCACCATCTCGGCTCACTGCAACCTCTGCCTCCTGGGTTCAAGCAATTCTCCTGCCTCAGCCTCCCCAGTAGCTTGGATTACAGGCATGCACCACCACACCCGGATAATTTTGTATTTTTACCAAATGCAAAAGTAGAGATGGGGTTTCTTCATGTTGGTCAGGCTGGTCTTGAACTCCTGACCTCAGGTGATCCGCCCCCTTGGCCTCTCAAAGTGCTGGGATTATAGGTGTGAGCCACTGCACCTGGCTGATTTGTGAAGGTTTTCTACATATAAGATCATATCATTGGCCAGGCCCAAAGTGCTGGGATTACAGGTGTGAGCCACTGCGCCTGGCTGATTTGTGAAGGTTTTCTGCATATAAGATCATATCATTGGCCAGGCCCAAAGTGCTGGGATTACAGGTGTGAGCCACTGCGCCTGGCTGATTTGTGAAGGTTTTCTACCTATAAGATCATATCATTGGCCAGGCCCAAAGTGCTAGGATTACAGGTGTGAGCCACTGCGCCTGGCTGATTTGTGAAGGTTTTCTACCTATAAGATCATATCATTGGCCAGGCCCAAAGTGCTGGGATTACAGGTGTGAGCCACTGCGCCTGGCTGATTTGTGAAGGTTTTCTACATATAAGATCATATCATTGGCCAGGCCCAAAGTGCTGGGATTACAGGTGTGAGCCACTGCGCCTGGCTGATTTGTGAAGGTTTTCTGCATATAAGATCATATCATTGGCCAGGTGCAGTGGCTCATGCCTATAATCCCAGCACTTTGGGAGGCTGAGGAGGGTGGATCCCCTGAGATCAGGGGTTTGAGACCAGCCTGGCCAAGATGGTGAAACCCTGTCTTTACTAAAAATACAAAAAATTAGCTGGTCATGGTGGTATGAGCCTGTAATCCCAGCTATTTGGGAGGCTGAGACACAAGAATCACTTGAACCTGGAAGGCAGAGGTTGCAGTGAGCCTAAATTCTACCACTGTACTCCAGCCTAGGCAACAAGAACAAAACTCTGTCTTAAAAAAAAAAAAATATATATATATATATATTTTTTTTTTTTCTACATATATATGTCATCTGCACATGGAATAGTTTTGCATCTTCCTTTCCAATATAGATGCCTTTTATTCTTTTCTTGCCTAATTGACTGGCTAGAACTTTCAGTATTATGTTGAATAGAAGTGGTGAAAGTGGGTATCTTCGTCGTGTTCTTGATCTTTGGGGAAAAGCTTTCAGTCTTTCACCGTTAAATATGATGCTAGCTGTGGGGTTTTCATATATGCCTTTTATTATGTTGAGGATGTTCTCTTCTATTCCCTGTTTGTGGGGTATTTTTTATTATGAAAGGGTATTGGATTGCTTTTTCTGTATCAATTGAAATGATCATGTGTTTTTTCCTTCATTCTATTAATGTGGTGTGTTACATTGATCGCTTTTCATATGTTGAGCCACTCTTGTATTTCTGGGATAAATACCACTTGATCATGTTGTAGAATTCTCTCAATATGCTGCTGAATTTTGGTTTGCTAGTATTTTGTTCAGGATTTTTTTGCATGTATATTCATAAGAGATTTTGGTCTGGAGTTTTCTTATAGTGTCTTTGTTTTGCTTTGGTTTCAGGGTAATGCTGACTTCATAGAATGAATTAGGAAGTGTTTCCCTTCTCTTCAGTTTTTGTGAAGAGTTTGAGAAGGATTGGTGTACTGCTAACCTTCTTAACAGGCACCTTGCTGGCCAGTAAGTGCCTGTTAAGCTCTGGCTTTGAAGTTGGGCCAGGTGAACTTTTCCATACTTTTTTGTCTTTACACCTCCATCTTGGCCACCTGTCTAGGCAGCCAGCCATACTGATGATGCAGACTGGAAGCTGCCCTGGCAAACAGGGTCAAGTTCATAAGTTGGATTTTAAGACTGTGGCTTTTTCCATGGGTTCAGTGTTTCCTTGGGCTGATGAGTGTATGGTCTAATTTTGGGTTTGCTGAACAAAAACAAGGCCTCTGAGCCATCCAAGAGATCAGAACAAGTCAGCTGAAAAGGGAGTAGGTTCTGTTCTGAAAATAATGTATTTTAAAGTGTTTTCTCAGATATTTAACATTTCAGGGTGAAAAACTCCATTGAGCACAGTTTTCCGAAATTCTAAGTTCACATATGATCATAGAGGTGGCCACACATACTTTGTCTCAAAGTAGTAATTTAGAGATGTGTGCCATTAGGTTCTGCTGCTTCCACTTCCACTCAACAACTTTTTATGCACCAATTTTTAAAGATGAGGGTCTCGCTGTTGCTCAGCCTGGAGTGCAGTGTGTGATCATAGCTCACTGCAGCATTAAACTCCTGGGCTTAAGCCATCCCCCAACCTCAGCCTCCTGAGTAGCTGAGACTATAGGTGTATAAATTTTTTTTTTTTTTTTTTTTGGTAAAGACAGAGTCTCACTTTGCTGCCTGGACTGATCTTGAACTTGTAGCTTCAAGTGATCCTCCTACCTAGGCCTCCCAAAGTGCTAGGATTACAGGTGTGAACCACTGTGCCTGGCCAGCGCCTGTTTTTCTGTATTGCCACAGTCCGTATTTTTACCTATTTTAATGGCAATGTTATTTTGCATTATACTTTTCCAGATGGTTCTTTTTAGATTATTGATCTTAATAAATCAATGGGTATTTTTTGAGTGCCAGGCAAAGTGCTGGGCATTGAGGATAAAGCAGTGTGTTACACAGACAATTGTCCCTCCCCCTGTGGAGCTCCCAGTCAGATGGATTCTAGTTATATAGGCCTGTGAAATAGAGCTTCACTGACACCTAAAACAGCCCTGGAGAAGATGAAGAGGTTGAATGGTCCCTAGCTCTGGTTGCTATCACCGCCTTCTAAAATGCAGGCAAAGTCTTGGCAGGACAGTATCAGTTCTGCTTGTAACTGGGCTCTCAGTAAAGCACAGGATGGGAACCCTGTGACCACGGCAGAGGTGGCTCTGAAGTGGAACTGCCGCAGCAGAGAGAACTGCTGTTTCCTAGGCAATACTCTGCTTAATATTTTTAGTATGTGGTCATGACAGAACTAAATGTGGTTTCTGATCCCAAATTGGTAATAAATGTAGCTGTATTTAGAGTCAGAAACAATGCATTTAAAATCCTCCACTCCTTAATTGTCCTGCCAAATGCTGAGTTTAGGTTTCTTTGTTTCTTGGCTACCTACCCAGCTTCCTACCATCCCTTGGAGAAGGTGCCTGGATTTTCTCTGGGCGTTAGGTGGGATTGTGAAAGCCGTGAGTTATGGCTCCCTGAGCTGTGTTGAGAGGCATCTGATTTTTGTGTTTCTGCCCACATATGTAAATGTGTACATTTTAAAATTCATCTCTCTTTCAAGTTTTTAAGGATCTGATATTATAAATAGTCTTGGGCTCTCAAGTATGTTAAAAATAAAATGTTTCAGTTGCTGACTTACCTGGAAGACATAGTCAATACCAACATGGTAGTAGCAAGTCCTGTGCTTGGTGACCCATCCTTGTATTGATGATAAGTGTTTCTGTAAGTAAATGCTATTTTCTTGGGGCTCCCCAATCAGTTTAAGGAGTACCCTAATTATTGCCTAGCTCATTATTACAAAGTTGTAGTTTTCATCTTTTTTTTTTTTTCCCTAAGACAGAGTCTTGCTCTGTTGCCCAGGCTGGAGGGCAGTGGCTCAGTCTTGGCTCACTGCAACGTCTACCTCAAGCGATCGTCCTGCCTCAGCCTTCCAAGTAGCTGGGATTACAGGCACCTTTCTTTTTTTTTTTTGTAGTTTTAGTAGAGACAGGTTTTCACCATGTTGGCCAGGCTGGTCTTGAACTCCTGACCTCAACTGATCCACTTGCCTTGGCCTCCCAAAGTTCTGAGAATACAGGTGTGAGCCACTGTGCCTGGCCCCAACTAATTTTTGTCTTTTTTAGTAGAGATGAGGTTTTACCACGTTGGCCAGGCTGGTCTTGAACTACTGACCTCAGGCGATCCGCCTGCCTCGGCCTCCCAAAATGCTGGATTACAGGTGTGAGCCTGGCCTTTTCTTTTTAATAATTATGCTGTCTAAGATCTGGAAGGCCACATTATCCATTGAATGTGAACAGGATATCATCCACTTGAAGCAAGTGACAAAATATCTTTTGTATGTTTTTTTCCATAGTATGGTTCCTAGTGTGCCCAAGGAACTGACATTAATGCTGAAATTATCTTTGTGTGGTATTTGCTTCTAGAGTGTGAATGCTGAATGCTTACAATAGAAATGGCACACAAATTGTACTTACAGGTTAGCAGATAGTTCATTTAGAGCTATAGATTGGAAATCATACCTTCTTCCCTATTTTAGCCCCATTAAGAGGCCCTGATGTTTTCTGGAAGCTTAGAGACAGCAGGGGAAAGGAAACATGAGTTCTGATCTCTCCTCTCTCCCTGCCAAACCCCGACTGTGGTATGTGGATGATGGTGTGAAAGTCCCTCGTGTTCTTTGGGAGCAGGCTATAGAGAAAGCACATTGTGCATACTGTCAAGGACATCCAGTTACTATTTTAAAAGGAGAGGGAAGAAAGAAGCCCTCGGACCTTTACTCCCTGGATGCCAGCTGCCTCTGTCTACAGGGGTCCCAGCAGTCTAAGTCAGCTGCATATTTGCCCTGGCTGTACCTACTCTCCCCTGTTCCCCCTTAAAGGTAGGAGAATGACAGCAGGAATTTGGAGACAGGCCTGAGTCATCAGGAAGCCGGACTCTGAAGTGTCTGATGTCAGTCAGCTGGCACTGATGCAGAGCCAGCCAGCATCGCTTAAAGGTTTCAATGGAAATGTGTCTATAACCACCCAGAGTATAGTCCAGGTGTGTGGGCCTACTTGTGGCTCAGGGAAGCTAGTCTCCAAGGAGGGGCTTGGTTGTCAGAACGGAAGACAGTTCTGGATGGGGGAGAAGCCCTAGCTGCTTTTGCTTATCCTGATTCTTTGCTCAGAATTTTCTCTAATAATAGTAGTGATACAAGCTTTTTGAGCTCTCATTTCGTGTCAGGCACTGTGCTATATGCTCTATGTCATCTCATTTACTACAGACAGCCATACTACAAAATAGTCACTATCAAGTCTTCTTATAGATGAAGGGGTTGAAATTGTAGAGGTTAAGCATCCGGCACAAAGTCATACAGCTAGTAGGGGAGACCTAGCTTGAAATCCAGAGCCTACATTCTTTCTATTACACTGAAGTGGGATGGAAGGGAATGGAGCTTCTGGTAACCTTGGTTGTTATCAGACATGGGCTGATCACTCCCAGTACCTCAGGCAACGTCAAGGATCAGGTACAAGGAGCAGGTCCCCTTGTCTATATCTTGCTAGAAGCTTACAGTCTAGGAGCTACTGGAAAGTACAGACCAGGACCTGAATAGTCCTCTGATTCATCTGGTCACCTGCTGGTGTGCTTAGTCAAGCCCCATTCACCAAAGAAGACTCCATCTTTGTCTGCCACGTAGAAATATTTCTGTCTTGTTTATTTTCTGCTTGGAGGGGTGAGGTGTCAAGTTCTTGCCAGATAATTGGGTGTGTGTATATACATAGTGTGTGTGGTTGTGGTTGTTTGTGTGTGTGTGTGTGTGTGTGTGTGTGTGTGCACATGCACTTGGCACTAGGCTCCATGAAGGGGAGCAGGGACGCTTTTGCCTCGTATACATCTAGGAAACTTGAATGATAGAGGAGGTTAACAGAGCAAGTCACAAAGGAAGCCTGGCTGTAATCTGAGTTAAGGGATTTCTTCTTCCTGAATGCCTGTGCCCATGCCTTGGCTGGTCTGTGCCAAGGGCATTTAGTAATCAAGCTGTTGTGCGTGGTGTGCGTGCGTGTGGTGCAGAAACTTGAACATGGTAGAAGTGGGTCTTTCCACAAGAGGGCCCCAGTAGGCTCATTTAAAAATTTCTGTCCTGACACAAAATGTGCCTTTTTATTTATACTGTTGCAGAAAAAATAAAATGATGAGTCCAGTTTCTGCGGCTGATTTCACAGACCCCTGGAGAGACAGCACAGTTGTGGAAAGAGATGGCTTTTGGGGCCAAAGCGGCTTTGAATCCTGACTCTACTGCTCTCTGGCTGCATGAACTCTGGCACGTTACTTAACCTCTCTGAATTTTGGTCCCCTCATGGGTAAAATGAGCAGCATATTGGAAACACCTCAGAGGGTTGTTGTGGAGAGTAAATGAGCTTAATACTTTGGTTGCAACATGGAAAGTTCTCTAAGTGTTGACTATAATTATTATTTGACAGAATTAATTTTCCTCTGGGATGCCCAGATAGTACATTTGAATACTAGAGGAAGAGGTGGCACTGGGGTACTTCTCTCTCTCTGCCATGCGATTACTACAGTTATATTACAGTTCCACAAAGTGTAAGGACTAAAGCTACTGAGAAGTCTGAGGCATGGCTGAGAGTCCAAAGAAGGTAGAATTGTGTCTGATGAGACTTTCTGCTTGGGAAAATTTGCCTCCCTGCCCTCTCCCTCTGCTGGAGTGACTGTGTGTGTCATTGCCCTGAAGTTGTGTGTGTTGGAGGGTGGCTCTACACCAATCAGAGGAACTTATGTATGGCATTGAAGAATCCCTCTGTTGCACCACTGGAGGGATTTTGTTCTCTATTCTCATTAACACTCTAGTGAAATATTGAACATTTAGAAATGTGGCCTCAAATCTTCAAACTTTAGTGGACCCATTCAGCCTTTCGGAGTGGCTTACTCTTGTGCCTCTATGCCTTCATATGTGGACCTCTTTTGAAGGGCCCTCTGACTGCCTCATTGCCAAATCCAGTGACTGATCTCCTGACATTGTTGTCTACAACTTGATTTTCTCATGATTCTTCACTCTCTTGACCTTTGTAGTTCTGCACTAATCTTGTGGCTGCTCCTCTGGTTTCCTTGCTTGCTCCCTTTTTCTAACCTGCAGCCATGAGTTGAAGACTATCCTTGGCCCATTGTCCTTTTCTCTCTAAGGTTTCTCCCTAAGACAGTCACTCTGGTCCTGTTGTTTTGATTATCACCTCTGTGCTGATAGCACCGAAACTCTTGCCCTGCCTTAGCCCTGTCTGCTCCTTTGTCTTCAACAGATATGAGGTTGCCACAGCCTTCCTGGACCCATTGTTAAGTTCCATGCCTAATGGCATTGAATTCCAGTTGTTCTCTCTGTGGGTATTGAGTGCCTGCCATGTCTTCTAGGTCTTCAGCAGTCCAAATAAAGATTGAGTCTTAAGCTTGCATTCTTCCAGCATTCAGATGCTTTAAAAGCTGTGGCCAAGTAGGACAGATTTGGAGAGGGCCAAGCTAGGCTTTTTATTCAGTCACTCTGCTTGTCATGTGATTGATTTCTTTCTTTTTCTTCTTTTTTTTTTTTTTTTTTTGGAGACTGACCCTCACTCTGTCACCCAGACTAGAGTGCAGTGGCGTGATCTTGGCTCACCGCAACCAACCTTCTCTTTCTAGGTTCAAGTGAGTCTCCTGCCTCAGCCTCCCAAGTAGCTGGGATTATAGGCATGGACCATGATGCCTGGCTCCTTTTTTTGTATTTTTAGAGATGGATTTTTGCTATGTTGGCCAGGCTGGTCTCAAACTCCTAACCTCGGCCTCCCAAAATGCTGGAATTACAGGCATGAGCCACCACGTCTGGTCGTGGCATTTGATTTCTTTTCATTGGAGGCATTATCTTTTGTCTCTGTGATTGCAGTTTTTTTTTTTCCTAGTTTGTTTTGCTACCTTCTTGAGGATCTGTATTCTTCTCTACTGGAATGGGAATGGACTGTAGGTCATTTTCCACCTCTGGGAGTACAGAGGAAGGGCTAGGAATGCCCCTCACTGCCCTTCCATTTCATCCCATCCCATGTTGCCTTCACTCCTGGTGCCTATTCCCAGCTGGGCCTGTGGAGCCCTTCTTGGCTCCCTGTGCCCTCTTGCAGGGCTAATACCTGTATTGCCACTCTTCTCCCTTGCAGGCTGCAGAGTGGATTTTGGCTTTGTAGCTCTCTGGTTAGGCAGAGGCTTGGATTCATTGTGAACCCTCTACCCTCTAACAGCCTCCTCTAATAACCTTTTTTCTTGGGTGCCTTGGGTTTGTTGAGAGCAGTCCCTCTTTGCTTGGCCAAAGGCATGACTTCAAAACACAGGGCAGATACTGTCCCCATTGTACAAATGGCCACTGGCTCAGGGATGTTCCAATACAGCTGCCTAGCCAATTAGGGGCTGGATAGTTAGAAGCCACGTTTGTTTTCCTGTTCAAAGACTTTCCATTTAATTGCTATGTACCTCTTGACTTTCTGTTTAGTATTGTCTTAGGGGGAAGAATCCTGTTTGCCGGACTACTCCAAACTTGTTTTTCTTGTCTTTCAAATTCTATTTCTTTTCTTAAGCTTTTGCACACTGTTCTCTCTTGTCAGGGGCGTCCTTTCAGCATCCTCTTTGCATTATTTCTTCAGCTTCATATTTGTCTGCTTAAATTAGGTAGTGCACTTCTGTTTGTGTAGAGGTAAGTGATTATATGTGTGCATATGACTTTGTGCAGCCCATAAATAGTAATGAATGTGTGTCTGTGGAAAAGCTCATCCTCTAACCTTCAGTTTGCAAAGCAGGTGATTGTCTTACAGCTGTTCCTGCAGCTGGCAGTTCTGTGTGCTGGTGGCTTGACACTCTGGATGCCAATATGCTGGGCCAATTGCTGAGTGGGCTGGGTCTTGGGGCTCAGCAGAAAACTCCCTCAGGTTTCTTCATTTTCAGCCAGGGGGTCATCCTTTAACTTGTATTTTCTACCTCATAGGAGTAGCTACCCAGCAAAAGGCTTTGGTCCTTGTTTGAGGCCTGGGTCAGCTGGGGAGTGTGTGGATCTTGCAGGAAGCAGGAGATTTGGAGAGTGGTTGCCTGGCCTGGCCCTGATGGGCTGTAGGTCCAGGGGCAGCAGTCATCATTTCCATTCCAGTGATGGAGTGGACCAGGCACCGTGGCTCAGGCCCATAATCTCAAGACTTTGGGAGGCTGACATGGGTGGATCAATTGAGTCCAGGAGTTTGAGACCAGCCTGGACAACATGGTGAAACCACATCTCTACAAAAATTAAAAATACATTAGTCAGGCCGGGCGTGGTGGCTCAAGCCTGTAATCCCAGCACTTTGGGAGGCCGAGGCGGGTGGATCACGAGGTCAAGAGATCGAGACCATCCTGGTCAACATGGTGAAACCCCGTCTCTACTAAAAATACAAAAATTAGCTGGGCATGGTGGCGCACGCCTGTAATCCCAGCTACTCGGGAGGCTGAGCCAGGAGAATTGCCTGAACCCAGGAGGCGGAGATTGTGGTGAGCCGAGATCGTGCCATTGCACTCCAGCCTGGGTAACAAGAGCGAAACTCCATCTCAAAAAAAAAAAAAAAAAAAAAAAACATTAGTCAAGTATGGTGGCACATACCTGTAGTCCCAGATACTCGGGAAGCTGAGGTGGGAGGATTGCTTGAGCTTGGGAGGTAGAGGTTGCAGTGAGCCAAGATTATGTCACTGCACTCCAGGCTGGATGACAGAGTGAGACTCTGTCTCAAAAAAACAACCAGTTAAAAAATGAAGTGATAATTAGGTGCTCGGTGCTATCCCAAGCACTTTCTATTCATTTCTTTATTTAATCCTTGCTACCAACCTTTAAAGTAGAAATTCTTAATATACCCATTTTATAGGTGAAGAAACTGAGGCCTAGTGAAGTTGTGTCCAAGATCACATAGCTAGGAAGTGGCAGAGCCAAGAATTGGCCTTAGGTCTGTCCGACTCTAAGTCCATGCGTTTTACTACCCATTGTTTTTGTTTCTTTTGTCTCTTTGTTTCACTTTCTTCCTTATAGAATGGAAGTAGGAATTCTTGCCCTTTCACTTTCTCCAGAAGATTTGGGAAATACGTGAACAGACACTGTAGGTTAATAACATGAGCATTTTATAAGATGGAATTCTGAGAGCTCCAAGGCAGGCTACTGAGTTGTCTTTGCTTGCCCATAACACTTAGAACCTTTTCCAGTTCTTTCTGTGCTCTGGTCCTGAAATTCTTAAGCAGCTACTGTCCATGGGTCCTGCCAGGTGTGTCAAAAGCTGCCAGAGATCCAGCACTCTTGCTCCCTCTCCCTTTGTTGGCTTCTTGCCATCCTTATTCCATTCTTTGGTTTTCCATTCTGGAGAAAAGACATTAAGGAGAGATGTCTTGTTTACACAAGGCCCAGTCCCCTCCCTCAGTTTTGTCTGAATTGTGTGGAAGACATGAGGCACTGAGGGAGGTGGGGGCTGAGTGGCCTCCTCCCACCTGCTCCCCAGGCATCTGCTCTGGGCTGCAGTAAGCTGGCAATACAGATTGGTGAGTGCATCCAACCTCTCTTTAAGCAGAGGTACAGCCTACAAATGGCCACTTTTGATAGAAAAATGGGCATCTCAAGTACCTTATTATCTCTTTTGTCCCAAAGCCCAAGGATACTTAAGGAAAGAGTTACTGGTGAAACATTGAAATAGTTTCCCCTTTCCTGGACAGAGTGATGGTATTTTAAGTCAGAAGAGGGCTGTAAATATAAAGTTGTAGGTCTGTCTTCCACTGAAAGCCAAGGATGATGAGAAGGATTTCTTTTCTTTCTTTCTTTTTTTTTTTTCGCGGAGTATGCAGGGGCCATTGATGAGGTGAACCCAGAGTTTATGGGTGGCAAGTAGTTTGGGAAGGCACCATCATCAGACCAGGTGTGCCAAACTGTGCCTCAACAGGATGCCATGACTTTGGCTTTACTTATGCCAGGGACTGCAGCTGGCTTCTGCTGCTGCTGCCTCTGTCCCTGCTTGTGATGGTGGGCCATTCTGGCAGAGCATAGCTGTGTGCTACTTCCCTTTCTCCTTCAGCTTTAGCATAAAGCCCAGGGCAAACTATGCCTGCCACTTCTTGAGTAAGGACCAAGACCAGGTGAGGCGGCTGCTGGCCAGGCCTTAAAAGGACAGAGAACACTATTTTCTGTGCCTGCATGCTGCAGAGTCTTGCTCTCTGAATGTCCTGGTGAAGCCTGAGAAACTATCTCACTCCTTCCTCCCAGCCTCACCTAGGTCTCTCCTCAGTCCTCCCAATCTCCCCATACCTCTTGCACTGCCCACCTCAGCTCCATGTTCTTGTCCTCTCTCTCTTTCTCTTCTTGTTCTCTCTCCCTGTTTTGCGGAAAAATATGCGGAGGCAATAACTAGGTCAGGTGTGCAGTCCATGTGGAATTATTGAGGGAAGATGAAGGATCCACTTGTGAATCCATCTCTCATCCTTAGTATTGGCAGAAAATGTTTCTGACAGTGTTAGCGTGTGTGCAGGAGATGGAGATGGCTGGGATCCCTGTGGGAGCTGCCATTTCTCTCACCCTCCACTCCCCTTCCCACTCCAAGGAGTTGGGAAAGCTGCTGTTTATGCATCAGCTGCCCCTGACCTCTTCTTCCTCAGTCCCTTCTGGGCCTCTTCCTTCTGCTCATTTGTCTTCCTTGCCCTTGAGTATTTCCCTCTCATTTAGCTCTTCCTCCTCCTCCTTTTTCCCCGGCACCAGTTTCATTGTTAATCCCAGGCTGTAAGAAGGGAGCACATAACTGTGTGTGTGTGTGTGTGTGTGTGTGTGTACACATGAGGCTCTCATGGAAGGGGAGGGACATCTGTGGTTTTGGGGACATCTTTGTTTTGTCATACATTGCCCTGATAATGCTCTTTCTTTATTCTCTTTTTCTCCCACAGCCAAGGCTGCAGGATTAAGAAAAGTGTAGAGCAGTATAGGAAGCTCTAGGGCTGTGCCCTCTTAGGAACCATGTCCCTAGGCCTCTCTAGCCTTCTCCCTCCTGATGTGGTGACCCCTGCCCCTTGTTCATCCTCACCCAGCCTGGCCCCTCTCCTGCTCAAACCCAGGGATGGCCAGTCACCTGTCCAGAACCTAGTGTGGTGCTGTGAACTCACTCCCTGCCTTTCAGTGTGATTGGTGCACCAGGGAGCCAGGTTGCTGGCGGAAGCTCTCGTGGCAGTTAGCCGCTCCATTTTGTCAGCAAAAAAGGGGGGAACTGGCATAAAGCTAAGGCTTTTGCTGCTGGGTGAGTGTAGCAGCTATTTTTAGTACCCGAGCCTTTGCTTTTCCATTTGGCTGTGCTTTTTTAGCACAGTGGCGGTCCAGCAGGGCTGTTTTCCTTCATGGCTGCAGATGTCCTTAGGGAAAGTTTCTGTCTACCCCTGAGAAGATGGGCTGGGCAGAGGGGTAGTGACTTCTGAGAGTGGATTCAAGCAGGCTTTAGGTCCCACTGCAGTCAGGCCACACGTCCAGTTTCTGAAGGTGAAGCAGGGAGGAATGTGGCAGGAGTGGGATAGATAAAAGTTAAACACCACGCTATTCAGAGGTGCTGCTGTGTAATTAACTCACTTAAGCCTCAGTTGAGTAAACTGCCTAATGAGGTATACTGGGGCTGAGGGATAAATATTAAAACCTCTTGTAAGGGTCTGGACTGATACTGACACATACTGAATTTTCCTAAGGTTTTCTGGTTTGTTTTGCTTTTCCTTCTGCCTTTCTTTCCTAGATCATTTGCTAATTTGAATTAAGTTTTCTTGATTTCTCTTCTAGTTTACTAGAATAGACCAAAATATTTTCACTATTCCAAATAGGAACTCTTCACCTATTAAGGAGTAACTCTTCATTTCCCCTTTTCCTCAACCTGATAACTGCTTTTCTATTTTTTATCTAAATGAATTTGTCTGTTCTAAACATTTCATATAATTTGAATCATACAGTGTCTGAGCATTTGTGTCTGACTTATTTCACTTGGCATAATGTTTTCAAGCTTCCGTGTTGTGGCAGGTATCAGAATTTCATTCCTTTTATGGCAGAATCATATTCTATTTTATGTTTATACTACATTTAAAAAATCCATCTTTTGATGGGCACTTGGATTGCTTCCACATTTTGACTATTGTGGTTAATGCTGCAGTGAACACTGATGTACATATATCTGTTCGAGTCCTTGTTTCCAATTCTTTGGGGAATATGCTTAGGAGTGGAATTACTGGGACATATGGTAATTCTGTATTTAGCTTTCTGAGGAGCCCCCAAACTATTCCCAAACGGCTGCACTGTTTTCTCTCTCCACCAGCAATGTACGAGGGTTCCAGTGAATCCATGTCTTCACCAACACTTGTTATTTTACTTAAAAAAAAAATTACAGCCATCCTTGTGGGTGTGAAGTGGTATATCATTGTGGTTTTGATTTGCATTTCCTTCATGGTTAGTGATGTTGAGAACCTTTTCATGTCCCTATTGGTCGTTTGTATATCTTCTTTGGAGAAATGTTTATTCAAGTCCTTTGCCCATTTTAATTTTTCAATGCTTACTTTTTTTTTTTTTTAAGACAGGGTTTCACCATGTTAGTCAGGCTGGTCTTGAACTCCCAACCTCAGGTGATCCGCCCGTCTTGGCCTCCAAAGTGCTTGGATTATAGGCGTGAGCCACCCCACCTGGCCATGCTTACGGTTTTTTAAGCAACAGAATCTCACTCTGTTGCCCAGGCTGTAGCACAGTGGCATTATCATAGCTCACTGAAGCCTCAAACTCCTGGGGTTAAGAGATCTTCTCATCTTGGCCTCCTGAGTAGCTGGGACTACAGGTGCATACCACCACACGTGGCTTTTTTAAAATTAAAAAAAAAATTTTTTTTTTATGAGATCAGCTCTAGCTATATTGCTCAGGCTGTTCTTGAACTCCTGCCTTTGCTGATTTTTAAATTGGGATGCTTGTCTTTTTATTGTTGAGATTTAGGAATTCTCAACATGTTCTGGTCAATACACCCTTAACAGAGATGTGATTTACAAATATTTTCTCCCATTCTGTCTTTTCACTATTTAGATAATATCCTTTGAGATGCAAAAGCTTTTTAATCTTGATGAAACCCAATTTATCTGTTTTTCTTTTGTTGCCTATGCTTTTGGTGTCATATTTAAGAAATCTTTGCCAATCCAAGGTCATTAAGATTACATCTATGTTTCCAAGTTTTATGTTTTAGCTCTTAAATGTAGGGTTTTGATTCATTTCTAGTTAGTTTTTATAAATGATGTAAGAGTCCAACTTCATTCTTTTACGTGTGGATATCCAGTTGTATCAGTACCATTTCTTAAAGAGACTGTCCTTTCTCCTTGAATGGTCTTGGTACCATTGTCAAAAATTGACCATATATGTGATTATTTCTGGACTCTCAATTTTATTCCATTGGTCTGTCTGTCCATCCTTATGCCAGTATCACCCTTTGATTACTGTAGCTTTGTAGTAAGTTTTGAAATCAGGAAGAGTCCTTTAAGTTTCTTCTTTTACTTACTTTTTTTTTTTGAGATGGGTACTTACTCTGTCTCCCAGGTTGGAGTGTAGTGGCATGATCTCAGCTCACTGCAACCTTTGCCTCCCAGGATCCTCCCGTGTCAGCCTCCTGGGTAGCTGAGACTACAGGCATGCGCCACCACACCCAGCAAATGTTTGTATTTTTGGTAGAGACCGTGTTTTGGTCATGTTACCCAGGCTAGTGTTGAACTCCTGAGCTGAGGCAATCCACCCATCAGCCTCCCAAAGTGCTGGGATTATAGGTGTTGAGCCACCAAACCCAACCTTTTTTTCTTTTTTAAGATTATTTTGGCTATTCTGGGTCCCCTGAAATTTCATATGAGTTTTAGGATATGTTTTTCCATTGGGACTTTAACAGAGATTGCTCTGAATCTGTATGTTGCTTTGGGTAGTATTGTTATTAACAGTATCAAGTCTCTAATTCATGAACATGGGATATCGTTTCATCCTTATATCCTTTTAATTTTTTTTTTTTTTTTCCAGTAGAGATGGGTTCTTACTCTGTCACCCAGGCTGGAGTGCAGTGGTGCAATCATGGCTCACTACAGCCTCAACCTCCTGGGCTCAGGTGATCTTCCTGCCTCAGCCTCCTGCATAGCTGGAACTACAGGTTCACACCACAATGCTTGGCTAATTTTTTTTTTTTTTTTTTTTGTAGAGACAGGGTCTCACAATGTTGTGCAGGTTGGTCTTGAACTTCTGGCCTCAAGTGATCCTCCTGCCTTTGCCTTTCCTTGTAGTAGCTATGGGGCTCGTACTTTGATTTGTTTGACTGAAAGTTATTGTGAGAGGGTTAGTGGCTTGGAGATATTGAACTTTGCTGGCTTAAACAATATTGATGCCATCTGTCTTCAAGAAGGATAATGGAGTATGTTTTAGAAGTGGATGGTTACAAAGACTTATGTGGATTTGGGTCCATGTTTGTTCACATGCAGATCAGTTGGTTAGTTTCCCTCTCTCCTTTTCATAGTCAAGGCTACCCACCACAACCTGATAACAAGTTGTTAATGAAGAAGGAAGGGACCATGGCTGTTGCAGCTTATGCAGGAGTCTTGGTTGACTGTATGGTTCTAGCCAGGGCATATCTCTTGTTGGATGGCTGGACCCACCATGGGAGATGGAGGCCTCAGAATTATCTAGAAGTGGTAGAAGACTCGTTATACCTCTATGCAGGAAATGTCTGACATCTGTGAGCAAGTGGCAACGTGGGAATCACAGTGCAGGGACACCAAGAACTAGTTTTTCATTGACCTTCTGTTTTCTGTGCTTGCACCTATAGGTTTCTGACTGCTCACCAGAGCCTGCCTTCATCTAGTATGGCTCCTCTGGGCATGCTCCTTGGGCTGCTGATGGCCGCCTGCCTCACCTTCTGCCTCAGTCATCAGAACCCGGTAAATGTCTTACTGCAAATGAGAGGGATCCCTGATGAGGTCTGAGAAGGCCTCCCTCTCAGCAGGGGTGCTGTGGGAGTAGGGTGGGCTTTTATGTTTCTTTCTTATGCGAGTGTGGCTGGCAGTGGATCATGGAGTAGGTAGCCTTCTTCCTCCCCATCCCTGCGTCTTCCAGCCTTTGTTTAAAGCTTATGGCACAGTTTCCCTTTGGGAAAAAGATGATGATGATGATAAATTAATATAATCTTCCATGTACCAAACCTTGTAGTGAGTGCTTTATATGTATTCTCATTTAATCCTCCCACCAACACTATGAAGTAGGCAACTACAGTTTTTAATCCTCATTTTGAGAAGACTAAACCTCAGAGACATTAAGTAACTTGGCCAAAATCGCACAGTCAGTCAGTTTGTGAGAGTTGTGAATGTCAGAATTCTTCTCAAAAGCTGAGTGCCTGTGTGGTGGGCATCAGTTCCAAGTAAGACTTTTTTTCCCCCCTCTACTCCTCTCTTCTTATACTTTCTCAGTTTATCTCGATCTCTATTCTCCTTCCTTTTGTCTCTAGCTCCCTGTTCTTTCTGGACCACTATTCATTAATCTAGACCTCACTGATTAGGGCTCCTGCCACTGGCAGGAAGAGAATGCGCAAAAAGGCCCTGAGCTTGGCCTGGTGCAGCACACTACGGTTCCTGGCCCTGTTTCCTTGGCTTGTCCCAGCAACAGCCTGCCCTTGACCAGCTCCTAATGCCCTCCCTCTCTTCTCCCTTGAGAAGCTCTCACTGTCAGTTCTTTGACAGTTTCACCCTCCCCTGGCCACCTTCCCCAACCCCTAGGGCTCCCACTAAATGTTAGATAAAGCGCAGGAAGCTCTGGAGCTGGAGGTCCTTGAAGTGCAAATGACAATTGTGATGAATTTAATAACAATCCAGCTTAGCTGTGGTTCACCTCTGGCTCATGGCAAGCTTCCACCTTGTCTCTGAAATCGTTTGTTTTCTGTCTGCCTTTTCCCCCACTTTGTGGAGCAGGAGAAAACATACAGTTAGGAGTCACGAGACCTTCTGAGTTTTTAATGCCCTCTGAGATCCTGTTGGTGCTGTTTATTTGTGTCTTCTTCAAGGACAGTGTGAATGGGATCCCAGAGGCCCCCGAGAATGGAACTGGCTACAGCATGAAGTTGGGGCTGTCTCTGACGTATGTTGGAGATGGAATGGCCCAGAAAAGAGCCTTGAGGGACCAGGGTTGTGTCCCCCCAACAACTTTGTAGCTTATGAGGATGCTGTGCTCCCCATTGTGAGCTTTAGCAGATGCACAATTAACAAAGGCAAGCTGATGAATTTACTTAAGGACTGAGTTAGGAAGTCCCTTTTGGATAATAGTCCAACCAAATAGATGAGCTTTCAGAGCATAATTATTCTGGCCCATTTATATTAGCTCTATTGAGTCTAGTCTCAGAAAAAATGTTAATACTGACTTTCATCAACAGAAGCTGCTTTTATCCTTATGTCTGTTCCTAAGCTGTATCCATTTGTCATAATCTTTCATCATGTGCTAAGCACAAGTAAGAGTTGAAGCATATTTTCTCTCATACCATAAAAATTGCTGCCCTGATGTCATTTAAAAATCTAAATTACACAGCCAGCCACCTTCACAACAGTGCAAATGGGGTGGAGGTGGTTATGATCCTTTTTTCAGAGGCTGGAGTCCAGGTAAGTGTTCCTGATGACCTGGAATTGTCCTCCCGAAAGGCATTTGGGCAGGTTGATGCTCACCTAGGAAAGGCTGGCTGTGTGTATCACAGTATGATCTGGAGCCAGCCTTCCTCCCTGGCTCCTGCTGTGGCACTTCCCCGGGATGCCACATGTCAGGAGACTCTGAAGGGCTGTGGTTGTGTGTTATTGGGCTTTAAAAAGGTGGTGAACAGTGGGGGAAGGTACAGTAGTGGAGCCTTGTGGAAGGAGCACAGGCCCTTCGTGAGATCCCTTTGCCTCTCACTTTGGCAATTTGACCCTTTCTGAGCATTGTTTCCTAATCTGTAAAACAGTGTTGGTACCTCCCTCTTAAGGTTTTAGTGTAGACTCAATGTGATTATATATAAAGAAACTGGCACTGAAACTGGCCTGATATGACCAGTAAATGGTTAATACATGTCAGCTGTTAATTTTTTAGTATGGTAGTGCTGCTTCTGTGGTTTAATTTGGGCTATGTCAGGCAGGCTTCTGTCCCAAAATGTTGCCCTGGCAGTCTGTCTCTGTTACAGTGTCTATCAACCCACCATTAGAGATTCATTCATTCCCTTGGATCTTGTAGGCTTTGGTTTGTAAGAATCTCTTATTCAGATACAAGTGCAAGGAAGTGTGACATGGTAAGCTGTTGTCAGCTAACACCTTATCTAGCATTTCTTGCCAGTCACTTGAGAGGAAACTGGTATTTGGAGTGATGGTGATAGGGAGAAGAGAGTGCTCATAGTCTAGCATGGAAGGGAGCCCTGAGGAGCTGGCTGGGAAGGCACCAGAGCATGGGTTTATTTCACAGCTGACCAAGGGCTGGCCTGCGTCTCTCTCTCTCCTGTTCAGAACACTGCCTAGGCAGAGTGAGGCTACTTGTGCTTGTTCTTTCTCTTGGACTGTGGTTTCTTACCTGGCCCGTGGAAGTCTTTGCCAAGGAAGGGCCTGGGCTGGTAGGTATACTAAGTGATCTCATTGTCCCAGCATCATTCCCTCAGCTCTCAGGGCACAACTTATTAGGACATCTGACCATGAAAGAATCATAGAAGTGAGTCAAAACATGTATGAGCTTTGGAGCCAGGCAGGTCTGGGCTTTAATCTCTGCTCTGCTTTTCTGAGCTGCTTGATTTTGAAAAGCCCCATATCTGTCCTCCTATGGGACCAATATGATGTGCTTCACCAATGAGACTTGGATGAATTGAGGCATGGAAGGCATCTTGCCCCGGTGCCTGACATATGATCAGGGCTTAATAAATGGTAGCTGCTGTTAACATTACAACCTCATCCTCTTGATGCTGCTTTTTTCAAAACCTTCTCTGGAACTCTGGTTTTGAACTCACTGTCCAGCTTGTGGTTTGTTCTTATCAGTGAACCTCTCTCAGTGCTTCTGAGCCCTTGGCTTTTGAGGATAGCTAGGTGTGATTTGGGCAAAGCATTTGAAGACTCTCATAGCCAGGTCTGGTGAACAAGGTGAGCATAGACTGGGGAGTATCAATTTTGTGTCAGTCCGACTAAAGGGATTGGTGTACTTGAAAATAATGACAGATTTTGTGTTTGTGTCTTAAAATCTGGTTCAAAGATGATACCAAGAGGAGGTACAAAAAATATTTTGAACAGTGACAGGATTGTTGCAAGAGTCTGGCCTCCTTAGGACTCGAAGCATGTAGCTCAGCAGTTCACCAGTCTCATTCTAACCCTCCTTCTTGAATCTACTCTGTTAATCTTGTTGATGAAACCTAGAAAAAGAGGCTTTCCTAACCGTCAGTAGTCAGAATAAACATCAGCCTACCTGGGTTTTGAAGGGCTTCCTGTGCTACCTTCTTATCATTACCATCTCCCTTTCCCCTTTCTGCTCCTCTTGATGATGAGAATTTGGCTGCTTGCTTACAGCCTGCCAGGAATTATCTGGCTAATAGGTAAACTGAAGCAAGGATGGAATCTGGGCATGGTGGCTCATGCCTGTAATACCAGCACTTTGGGAGGTAGAGGAGGGAGGACTGCTTGAGTCCAGGAGTTCAAGACCAGCCCGGGAAACATAGGGAGACCTTGTCTCTACTAAAAATTAAAAAAAAAAAAAAAAAAGGTTGCAAGTTGATGCTTAGATATTTTAGTTTGGCCCTTTTAGTGTTCTAAAAATAAGAACATTTCACATAGAAATCTGGATTTCTGTTTTCAAGTTGAATGCCTGCATGACAGTGGTAGACCAGCTGAGTAGCAGCTGCTTCCCTTAGGAAGGAGGCAGGAGGGCTCCAGTTTCTACAGTCCCACCACTCCCTGTTGTTTACACCTGGTCCACTGATTTACTGGCATCCCTGCTTGGCCCCTGGGGCATTTCATTGACACACCTCCAAGGTAAATTTTATTAACCACCTCCTCCTCCCTCAATCTAGTGCTTCTAACCAGGGATGATCCTAGTATATATAGGCCTGGGGACTTAGCAGACAGGGTGGTCTTATTCTGGAATATGAGGCGAGTACTTGCAGCAGACTCAGGTACTTTGGGCTTTCTTCAGTCTAAGGCACCCAAAAGACACACCTGCCTATAGGAAGGGGCATTCATTCATCTGTTCAGCAGTTTCAAACCAAGCCCTGTGCTAGGCATGGGGGTGATGAAAGAGACTGACATGGTGCCTGCCCTCTGGAAACTCAGCTGTTGGAAGTCCTTGATGTCCATGTCCTCAGAATGGAGGGTGCCTCCTGCCAGTCTGTCTTCTCTGTAGGCTCATAAGTACACCTACTCTTCTATTCCTAGTTTTCTTTTGAGCTCACAGTTGTGCAAACTTTAAGTTGAAGGGATAGGAGGGGTTTGAGGCACCAGGCTGCGCAGGTGACCTGCTTGAATGATGCCATATTGTATAGTCACTCCTGATTGTCACAGCACAGGCTCATCCAGCCTGAAATCAATGTCTGCCTTTGTAAGTAATAACAGTAACAGCTACCATGTACCCAGGGGCAGTGGTTTACAATGTAGTATCTCATCTAATCTGTGAGCTAGATGTTATTATTTTCATATTCAAAATGTGGAAACTGAAGCTTAGAAAGTTATATAACTTTCCAGAGTCACGAGAAACTGGGATTTGAATTATTCCAGCTTCTTAACCACTATGCTGGAGTCAGTGCCTCTCATTACTTGTGGTGTGATTTGAGACCACCTTCTTGCCAAGATATTTTCCTTATTGGTCCTTAGTAAGGCCTGAAATTCTGCCATCTAAATTTCATGCCTTTATTTCTTGTTAAAATGTAAAAATTCTTGGAGGGGTCTACATTGTCATCACCAGTACCTTAGCATTTTAACTGTTCCTCTGACAACTAAAGATCATTGAGGGTCCCAGGCAGGAGGGAGTTCTTATCTGGAGTGAAGCACTTTATTTTAGTTTATTTTTTTGAGACAGGGTCTTGTTCTGTCACCCAGGCTGGAGTGTGGTGGCACCATCTCAGGTCACTACAGCCTCTCTGCCTCCTGGGCTCCAATGATCCTCCTGCCTCAGCTGCCCAAGTGGGACTATAGGTATGCGCCACTATGCCTGGCCAATTTTTTTGTATCTTTTGTAGAGACAGGGTTTTGCCATGTTGGCCAGGCTGTTTTGAACTCAGGCTCAAGCGATCCACACACCTTGACCTCTCAAAGTGCTGGGATTATAGGCGTGAGCCACCCCTCCCAGCCAAGAATGAGGTGTTATTTGAATGTTAACTAACTTTCCAGATGTATGCATATAACCTCTCCCAGGTGTGGTTAGAATTGTTGGGAGACCGAAGTGAGATCTATGTAAAGTAACCAGCACAGATTCGGGCTCATAGGAAGATTCCAAGAAATATACTTTTTATTGCTAGGGGAGAGATTGGGAAGCAGAGAAAAAGTGATGACCAGGGAGACGGGCAGGCAGAAAAATATCTCCCTATGTGCCAATGTGGGTTCCTCCTTGCTTTCCCAAATGCAATTTCCCAGAGCTCTGGAACCCTCTGGTTCGAATTTCCTGAGGCCTTATTGTTTTTATGCCAGAACAGGTTTAAAAATGGGATAGGAAGGATGAGAGTCCAGGAAAGAGCAAAATGAATAATACTTTGTATTTATCTTGCATCACTGTCTCCTGAGCTGAGAATGCTCCAGAGACACCATCTCATTAATCCTCTATGTTCTGCACAGGGTGGAAGGAAACAGGTTTTAGGAAGTGATTTCCAACCTGAGCATCTTCCTCCCTCAGCCCAGCTGGATTCCCACCTTCCCTACCCTTCCTGCATGGTTTGAATGGCTCATAGGCACTCTGGGGAATTGTGCCCTCCTGGGCTCCTTGGGACTCAGTTGGGCCTTAGCTGCCAGCTTTTGTACATCTGTAGTGACCATTTGAGGCCTTACTCTCCCGTTTATGCATGTGTTTTTTTCTTTTCTAAATATGTTTATTTTTATTATAAACATGATTCATGCGAGTTTTAAACATCAAACAGTATAATAGCATGTCAGAAAGTAAAAGACTCTTATTGTTTCCTTTTGCCAGCCCCTGTCCCTAATGTGTTCCCTTAACCTGTTCAAGATACCATGGGATCTTCTAGAGTCATCCCTATGCGTTTTCAAAAGTGCCACTTATATACATTACGACATGTGTTTGTTTAGCCCTATTACTTCATATGTGCTGGTTCTGAGACTGACCTTGCAAAAGGAATTGTGACTGTTCAGACATGTCTGGCTGTTGGGGAGAGGGGCATGGAGGAAAAGAATGTGCCACCTCAGGCCATTTTCTTTTTGCTTACCTGGGGCCTAGTTCTGGTGGGTCATGCCCTGTGTGTTTTCTCTTCTCAGAAGGAGTTTGCCCTGACCAACCCAGAGAAGAGCAGCACCAAAGAAACAGAGAGAAAAGAAACCAAAGCAGAGGAGGAGCTCGATGCCGAGGTCCTGGAGGTGTTCCACCCAACACATGAGTGGCAGGCCCTTCGACCAGGTACCAGGCCCAGCTCTGTCCCCACAAAACACACTCTGAATTCAAACTACATATGTCCTTTGTCCCCACTGGACTGCTCCTTCAGGCTGCTCATCTCTGGCCTGTGGGAGGGGAATAGCATGGTCTGTCAGAGTGGTAGCTGCTGCTGCAGGACTCAGGGACCTTCATTTTCCAGCAGAACAGAGATTGCAACATCTGAGTGCCCTGGAAGGAAGGCAGGTGGTGGGTGGCCATGGTTTCTGAGCAAGTGATTGAAAACTTTCTTTCCTTGCACTTCTGAAGCACTGGAGAGGCAATGACATGTGCCTCGCTCTGCAAATGCTATTTTGGGCTCTGCTGCTCGGCTCAGTGCTGCTGAAATATTGTTCATGGGAGAGTCCTGAGCACCAGTGTGGGGCAGGAGTGTTCTGTTGTTAAACCTGTTCCAAGAAACAGGGGCTGGTCCTGGCCTGGTTTTTAAATAGTGCATCCTCAGAAGAAACAATTTTCTAACCCTTTCATGAGCCTGGGCCCAGGGCTTAAAATAATGAGAATATTTTCAGCAATTGCAGAGTCTTTACCATATTCAGGTACTGTACTAGGTGCTTTGTATGCGTAATCTTGTTCAATTTTCACTATAATAGGAACTATTACTATCTTTATGTTCAGATGAAAGCATTGAGGCTCAGTGAGGTTAGGTAACTTGTCCTATGTCATCCAGCTAACTTGCCCTATGCCATTGACCCGAGAGCCTGGGCCCGCTCTCTTCCTATGTCTTCCCAGTCCTAGCTGTCCTTGGCTGGTGCCTACTATACTGACAACTGGGACTGACCTCAGGAGTGGCAAGGTGGATAGCAAACCCTGGCAGCTTCCGCAGTGTAGTTTCATCAGCTCCTTGCCGATATTCATCACCATGTCCTCACTGCCCCCACTGCTGCTGTGCTGTCAGGGCAGCATTTGCTGTGCCAGCCAGCTTTCTGGTAGCAATATTGCTCCTGCTGGGTTTGCACATGGGTAGCTGCTGCCACAGAAGAGTGATGAAGCTCTGAGGAAGCCAACTGGGAGCTAATGGCATTGAGCAGAGGGAACTTTTAGGAATACAGGTACTGGGTTCAGCAGATCCAACCTCTGCCTGCCATCACCTCCCCTCCCCGCCTGGCTTCACTTGAGACCTGAGCCCCACTGGTTCTTAAGGACTAAAACCAGAGGCTTTCAGTGGTAGGGCGTGGAAGATACAGACTGTATCCACTGTTTTTATGTATATAGAGTTGCTTGTACCACTTTTATTTTTTTAAGACAGAGTCTTGCTCTGTCACCCAGGCTGGAGTCCTGTGTTGCGATCTCAGCTCACTGCAGCCTCTGCCTCCTGGGCTCAGGTGATCCTCCCACCTCAGCCTCCAGAGTAGCTGGGACTATAGTTGCAAGCCACCACACCCAGCTAATTTTGGTATTTTTTGTAGAGAGAGAGTTTTGCCATCTTGCCCAGGCTGTTCTTGAACTCCTGAGCTCGAGCACTCCACCTGTCTCAGCCTCCCAAAGTGCTAGGATTACAGACATGAGCCACCAAGCCTGGCCTTCTTGTACCACTTTTAACCAGGCAAATTCCTGGAGCAGATGGAAGTCAGTGTCCTGTGGCCTCGACTCCTACCCTATCTGTTCCTGTGGTTGAGTCAGTAGCTCCCTTCAACCAGTAGCATCCCGATTCATGTTACAGACTGAACAATGATGACAGTTCTGACCCTGACCCCTTGCCCAGCCCTCGGGGCAGTGGGGCTGCTATGAAAGGCTAAAGAAAAGAGCCCCTCTCTGTATCCTTGGGGAGGGACAACCAGAGCCTGTGTGATAAGAGTGGGCTGTGGACTCTGAGAGACTCCCAGAGAATTGGAGTAGAGCACTGATTTTTACAGTTAACTTGATATTTTATTGACATCACCCTCTGCCTTGGAGTTTCTCAAGAGTCTTTGGTAAACCCTTCTTTACAAAATTCCCTTGGAGTTGTCCCAAAGGCTGGTGTGTTGTAGTTAGACCTAGACACAGAGGCCCTGTAGCTCAGAGGGCCAAGCAACTCTGGTTCCAGTCATGCCTGCCCCATCCCAGGAGCATTTTTTGCCTACACTCCATCTCAAAAGCAGGACTGGTGAGGAGAGATTAGGTGGGAGGCTTGTTCTGGCCTTGGTGTCTGATGTGGGGTCATTAAGAATCTGGCGTCATCGCGTCAGACCAGTGGAGGCCCCAGTACAGGATTGACATGTTTTCTGTGTTTACTGTTAGGAAATTCAGGGGTCTGTGTGGATAGCTGGCACATGTGTTCAACGACATTATGATATTTAATTTACCACATTCTGAATTTTGCCTGGGAGCTTCCAACACATCTACCTAAAGGTTAAAAGGAATGTAGCCAGTCCTGGGAACTGAATGGGTAGGTAAATGGGGAGGTGGTATAATTCAGTGGTAAAGAGGACAGACTAGACTCAGCGAGTTCTGGGTTCAAATCCTAGCTTTGCTACTTAGGGGATCTTGGGCAAGTCATGGAATCCTTCTGTTCTTTGGTTTTTCTCATTTGTGGCATGGGGGAAGTGTCCTGCCCTGCCTGCTGCAGAGGCTGTTGTATGCTGTGAGATGGTAGATGCAAAGCCCTCTGCCCACTTCCTAACGTGGAGAAATCAGTCAGTACACAGCTGTTCTGATTTTCAGTGGTAAATTCTCCACTTAGCCACCCCCTCAATCCAATTGTGGAATCATTGGATGCCAGTGAGGGTACATGAGCATGTCGGTTTCTGTCCCTATAACTTTACATGGGGAAGGGAACTTATGATGTGAAGAAGAGAATTGCATGTTCATGCAATGTCCTCCCTTCCTTAACAGAGACTTTGATCATGGAGCAAGGGTAAGCACAAGCAAAAAGGATTAGCAGAGTGTTTCCTATCTAAGAGTCAGTGGCATGGCACGGGAAGGTGGTGGACTTTAAGAAAATGACAAGTTTATATGGACAGTTACTGTCCCCCATTCAGTACCTTCTGTCCCCTCAGGACTCTTAAGGGAAGACCACAGCTCTTTTGTCCTTAGGCTCCCAAGTGGGGAAGTGGGGTTCATGGGCTGTTTTGGCTGTGCTCATTTGAAAGCAGATTTCCAGACTGCCTGCTGCCTGGAACACCAGGGGACCAACCCATGACTTCGTGGGCCTTCTTTGCAGTCCAAGTAGGAATTGGGCCCTGGCCACTCAGTGGAACAGCTGCAGGTGAATCTCCTGAAGTCTACCTGCCTCTGTTATTGCTGTCAGCATCCTCACTGGGAGCCGCTTGTTCCTAGAAGTGATTTTCCTGTCTCTTTCTTCTGGTTTATTTTGGGATCTGCCTCACCTTAAAGAGGCACAGCAAGCATTTGAGTGTGGTTACAGCATCAGCTGTTCACAAGCAAGCAGAGGAAAGCTGTTTGCTGGCAGGTCCTGTGGGTTCTGGGCAGGGAACTCAGGAATTTGTCCTGGGACTGAGGACCCCTGAACACCAGGACTTTGTGTCTGTGTAGTTGGTATTACAGAATGCCAGTGACAGCCAGCTTCAATGGGTTCCTGCCCCCTGGGCATCTTCTGAGATCCTACTTTGTGCCAGGCATCATCTATAGCCAGAGATATAGATAATAGTTCACATTTACTGAGCATTGACTCTGCCAGGCTTCCTTTGAGGGCAGGCGCTATAACTATCCTTATTTTTACAGATACAACTGAGTCTCAGAGAGAAGAAATGACTTAGCCAAATAACCAAAAAGTGATAGAGTAGGAATTGAAACTTAGATTTGTCTGGCTCTAAGCCCCAGCTCCTAACCACTGTGTCATATTATCTTGTAGCAAAAAGGATATGACCCCTGCCCTCTATTCAGCTCATAATCTTACAAAGGATACAGAGACAAAGACAAAAACAGCCACCAAAGCATTTTGGATGTCCTGGTGGAAATGGTTTTTGCTCAGTGAGGGCATAAAGGATGTTATGGCAAGGCCAAGGCCTTTTCTCTTTAACCCTGAGATCTGTGTGTGGGGCAGTTCATCAAATTTTATGATGCTGAATCTCCAACTCCACCTGCAGCTCTCTTTTTGAGCTCTGTGGCCTTGCTCGGATTGCTTAGAATCTCAGAACCTGTTTCCTCATCTGAAGATAGGGATGAAAATACAATATTTCACAGAGATGATGTGAGAATGCAACAAGGTTAACATGTAAAATGTTCAACACAGGGCCTGGCACATTGGCCATATTCAATAAGTGGCTGTAGTTGTCATTAAAAAAAATATACCTTTGTTCTGGGCATGGTGGTATGCGACTGTAGTCCCAGCTCCTCAGGAGGCTGAGGTAGGAGGATTGCTTAAGCCCAGGAGTTTGCATCATTGGTACTTGTAAATAGCCAATCAGGGACACTCCAGCCTTGGCAACATAGTGCAACACTGTCTTTTAAAAAACATATCTATGTATATATATCTTTGTTACCTCCCTTTCCTTGGGGACCTGAAGGAGCAGTGTAGATAAGGAGGCATCCTTGGCAGAGGCCCCCTTGTTCTGCTCATTAGCCAGTGCTGCATGTTGGCCCCATGTGGGCTCAGGGAAGCATAGCCAGGCACAGACCTGGGGCTCCTTATTGACCTGATCTGACTCCAGGTGGCTGTGAGAGTCTCTGAAATACTGGCATTAGCACAAAGAGCCCACTCAATGTGATCATGCAGGAAGCCTGTGCAAGAACACGTTCATATGAGGGGGGAAAAAAAAGAAAAAGAAAAAAATCCAAATCATCAACAACTGATGAGAGCAATCCAAGAATTATAGAGCACCAGCCATCTGGTCAGATCATTTCAGATCTGCACGAGCAATAAGAGGGAATTGAATTTTAAAAACCTCATTTATAGTAGACCAACTACTCTGGTTTCAAGCATTTAAGAGAGGAGTCTGATTTCCTGCAGGCTCTGGACATCTGTCTGAAGGAGCACCTGACTCTGGTCTGGGTGACTCTGTGACACTGTTTCTGTTGGGCTTTTGGCTCTTTGCAGCTTTGGAGGGGCAGTGTGGCTCTCCAGTCCTCTGACACCAAGTGGGTGTGCAGCAATTCAAGTCTGACAATGTCAGACGACGTGGAACTAGTCTCAGATCCCATAAGTTAAAGGGCTACGTCCCTAAGACTGCTTGCATTTGGGATGGCAGTTGCAGGTTCTGGGCCACCTGTATTTCTGACTGATGAGATATAAATTGGGGATTCTCACAATCTTCTTCTCAGGTTTGACATTAATACTTTGCTAGAATGGCTCTCAGGAAAACACTTTACTTATGTTTATTGGTTTATTATAAAAATGCAACTCAGTAACAGCCAAATAACAGGTAGATGCATGGGGCAAGATATTGGAGTAGGGGTAGGGGTGGTGTACAGAGCCTCCCAGCACTTCAGTGTGTCTACCAACCCTCATGCTCAAGTGGTGTTCAGGAAGCTCTCTGAATCTCATTGTTTCAGGGCCTTTATGGAGGTTTTCTTATGTAGGCATGATTGATTACAGCATTGGCCATTGGTAATTGACCTCAATCTCCAATCCTCCTCCTCTCTCCTGAAAGTTCCAGCCCTCTAATCCTGGGTTGGTCTTTCTGGCAACCAGCCTCCATGCTGATGCTCTCTAGAACCCCCAACCAGGAGTCACCTAATTAGCATAAAAGCCCCGTAGTTGAAACGGGTTTGTTAGGAATAACAAAATACACTCCTATGGCTCAAAAAATTCCAAGAGTTTTGGAAACACTGAGCCAGCCAGGAACCAGGGAAAAAGACTACACATTATTATACCACAGTTGCAATGAAAGTGAGACTAAGGGGCAAAGCTCCCAGTATGTTCTGCCCACTTCCCAGATCGGTGGTTGGGAGGCAGGTGACCCTCCCTCTCTTCATCCCTGATCCTGGAGGGATTTTCCTTATGGGTTGTCTCATTCACCATGGTCCCCAAGAGTATGATCTCTTCTGTCCCATCCTTCATACACAGACAAGCACACACATGTGAGGCCTATGAGAGTGGGTGGGAGTGAGGTTGTTGGTGCAGGGCACTTCATGCCTAAGCCCCTGCAGCTCATCACAGTGTGGCAGTGGAACTTCTTAGCTGCTGTTAAGGAAGTAATAACTTAAGGGAGGGGTGTAGCTAGGGGTCTTTGGTGAATGATCTTTCACCCTGGCTGAAGGACAGTGCTGGAAAGGTGGGGCAGGGGCTAAAGAGAAGAAACAGCCTGATTCTGTGTGGTGTTGGGGTGGTCTGTCTTCTTGGACATAAGTTGCTATCTCTGGCAACTTTTCAGGATGAAATATTCAACAGAGCTTACCTTTGGTGCTAATTCCTTCTACACAACGCTGCCCTTCTTTTTTTTTTTTTTTTTTTTGAGACGGAGTTTCGCTCTTGTTACCCAGGCTGGAGTGCAATGGCACGATCTTGGCTCACTGCAACCTCCGCCTCCTGGGTTCAGGCAATTCTCCTCCCTCAGTGTCCCGAGCAGCTGGTACTACAGGCACATGCCACCATGCCCAGCTAATTTTTTGTACTTTTAGTAGAGACGGGGTTTCACCATGTTGACCAGGATGGTCTCGATCTCTTGACCTCGTGATGCACCCGCCTCGGCCTCCCAAAGTGCTGGGATTACAGGTGTGAGCCCCTGTGCCTGGCCGACGCTGCCCTTCTTACTTTGAGGGCTTTCTAGTCTTCTTGGGGGGGACTTCCTTAGAACTTCATTTGTTCCTCTTCTACCTATACTTATGGTCCTTCCCTCTATTTTTTTTTTTTTTGGGGGTCCTTCCCTCTATAATGTCCACCTCCCCAGCCTTTGTTAAGCATTCTCCACTCCGAGCATCTCCTTCTCCTTGGTAAGACAAGCTTGTCAGAACCACTTGGAGGATGGCAGGATGCCAGGTCTCTTGAGGCCTATAGGAGCAGTTTCTGAGGCTTCAAATTATCCTGTACTGAGAGAGGAAAAAAGATGATGGAATACAGGAAGGCTCCAGGAAGCTCCATGAGGATGGTTTACACCTCTTCATTACAGAGAGACCTCATTTCTCATATAGGGAGATCTCTTCACTAGCTTCCTAGTATGGCTGATCACTGCCCCTCAGCAGTTAAATCCCACAGCCCCCTGGGAGAGCAGGTGGAGGCCAGGCCAGGAAGGCCTGCAACCTCCCTGGCAGCCACTGCCAAGATTGAGGCCACTTTGCAGCCGGCTGGCTGAGTTCTGCTCTGGCACCAGAGCGTCTCTGCCCTGGCTTTGGCCTTCATTACCCGGATGGGGCAGGCCAGGGTCCAGTTTGCAATCTGTGCATTTGGGTGGTGATGGAGAGCAGCTGTTGGCTATCCTCTTTCTAACAAGCATTTGTATGCTTAATGTATACCCCAAAGCCCTTGTCCTTCCCTTCCTCTGCTTCTATCCACCTGTTCTTTCTGAGGTTTAATCAGGAGTACTGAGCAGAGTGGCATAGCCTCAGCTCACAAAGGCTGGGACACCCAAATGGCTGAGATGGAAAACTTAGACCAAGTAGGAATGATGGAAAACTAGCTGCCAAATAGTCCAGCCCTCATGCCACAGACTTTGTTTTAATTCAGAGAATCTTTGTAGCTCTGACTTTGCTTCCTTTTCTAATATTGGCCTCATCCCACTGGCTAAGGCAGCCTATGCCATCTCCAAGGTTAAGACTAACCAGGGCTAGGAGTCGTTCTCAAAGGCTGGCCTAAAGCTTGAATGAGAGGCGCTTTCACAGAACCTGTTGCATTTTTAGTTTTGTCAGAGCTTTATAGGGAGGAATTGCTCTATAACTTAGAGATAGTACTTCACTAGATAGAGAAGAGAACAAAGTATGAGTAGTGGTGTTGGTGGGGATAATATGAACAGAGACCTGAAGTGAGAGTATATCTGCTTGGCTGGAGTGGCAGGTACATGCAGGGGAAAAATGAGGTGGCTGGGGTGGGCAGCATTCACTCCATCAGAAGTGGGGGCCAGTGAGGGAGAGGGAGGAGATCAGGAGGAGAACTGACAAGCCAGTAGATTTAAAGGTGTGAAACTAAGTATAACAGATGAGCCTGTCATAGAATTCAACCAGGAGCTGTGCTGGGAGATGAGGAGATGAAGAAAGATGGTGTAAACTCCTGGGTTTGAGAAGTTTGATAGTAAGTATACGAGGAGAACTAAAAGGGTGATTTCAGTTAGAAATAGCAGTGTTGAAAATCTTGCTTATTTCATGTCCCATTTGTTGAACTCCTGGAAGTATAGTGCTTGATGCCAGGAATACCATGGTGGCCATGCCAGAGGTTGCCCACGTGGGCTTATAGTGTTGGAGGACCCCTGACAGGAAGGTGGCTCAGCAAGAACGCAGAGGAAATTGAAGACAAGGCTTCCCTGAGTGGGGTTATTGGAGCTGGCTAGAGAGAGGTTTTGTGTATGTTGGAAGGCAGAGGGGAAAGGAATCAGTGTTGACAGATTAAAAAATCCCATAGGGGACATCATTGATGGGGCAAAGTTATTTAGGTAGCAGATGGACAGTCCTGGCTTCATAAATGTGATGAGACTGAGAAATTAGAAGCAGAGGCTAGAAAGGAATACAGAAAGGTGGGAGGGATATAAACAGAAATTGAAGAAGCTCCTATTAGATGTCTTCAGTTTTCTGAGCCAAGCTGAGGGTGGGTTTCTGCTTTGGGCAATGAAAGAGAAGTACTTATTTGGGTTCTTGAGAAATGGAAGGGTTGGAAGAACTACTGTGGGGAAGGTGCTTGGATAACCAAGAGGTCAGAACTAAGCATCACCCAGTATTGGGAAAGGTCCAGTTGACACCTGACAACCTGACATTATGGTGGGTGAGGTTTGGTGACTTTCTGGAGCAATCTGAGCCCTGGACAGTTCATAGATGAACAGTAGGATGGCTGGAGTCTGGGGAATAAAAGGTGGATCATTATGGGGACTCTTGGACTGTCTATGGGTTTGGTGAGGGAGACCTTTGTCCATCTGGCCTGTGGGGCTTTGTGAAGCCAGGTTTCTGGCAAGCTCTGGAGAGCTTTTTGGAAGCTCCTCTGAACCTGCTAAAAACCTTCCATCTTCTGAAGGCAAAGAACATCAAGGGAACTCTTTGAGGCCCTGGCAATGCATGAGGTCAGGGTGGGGGTGGCACCCCACTAGCCACTGATCTTTTGGTAGCCTGTAAAGAGCCTGCATGAAGCAGGGCGTTGTGTGCAGGGGCTCTGTGAGCCTTGTGTTGCTTGGGTGCTAATCAAGCTGATTATATTTCTGTTCATGTAGGGGTTTTGTTTTGCTATTATTCATAAACTCATAAGTTGTTGGTTTTGCCTTGTTTCCCATAATATGTGGATTTGGGCAAACAAAGATTGAGTTTTAATTTCTTTAATTCCCAGAACAGTCTGCTTATGGTTTGAGTAATGCAGTTGTTTGGAAGAAGAGAACCATTTCTTTGGATTAAAAGTTTTCGGATTTGATTACCAATGGCCATAATTAGTTTATCTGGGCAGGAGTGAGTTTTTAAGGAATAGTAATATGGTATACTTGTAAAGTTCTTTTTCCTTAGGGGAAAAAAGAAACAGCTCCCACCCCCCACCCCAGTAGCCCTCTAAATGTTGCACGAACATCTCTATTTCATCATCTTCTGGTTTTGTCAAGTCATTCAGGCTCTTTTTTTTTTTTTGAGATGGAGTCTCACTCTGTTTCCTGGGCTGGAGTGCAGTGACATGATCTTGGCTCACTGCAGCCTCCACCTGCTGGGTTCAAACAATTCTCTTGCCGTAACCTCCTGAGTAGCTGAGACTGCAGGGGTGTGCCACCATGCCCAGATAATTTTTTTTTTTTAAGTGGACACGGGGTTTCACCATACTGGCCAGGCTGGTCGCGAATTCCTGACCTCGTGATCTGCCCACCTTGGCCTCCCAAAGTGCTGGGATTATAGGCATGAGCCACGGCTCCCAGCCAAGTCATTCAGGCTCTTAGAGGGTGAGGAGGTTTTCTAGAATCTCATGACTAAGAAATGACTGAGGGAATCCTAGATTGGAAGGGGCCTACAAAAAACAACAACAACAACCACAAAAAAACGGGGGAAATAGGACCGAGGAAGTCCATTCTAGCAGTTGGGTAGGGAAAGGAAGAAAACTAAGAAAACCAACATTTTTAAATTAACATCCCCTTGTGCTAGATGCTTTGTATATATTATGTTCTCAAGATACCCCATAAGGCAGTAATTATATTTTCTCTTGGTCTCTCTTGGAGCCCATGGTTCATTGGTACAAGGTCTTCAGATCCCATTGCTTTTTCCAGATTTCCTTTCTTCTGATGATGGAATCTGCGGGATCATGATCTGAAAGCAGTTTTATTTGACATCTACATGGGAATAAAATAATGTGAATTTTGGAGGTCTTTGACACTGAGAGGGGGAAATTATTCAAGCAGATGTAGAATTACCAAGCTGCCCTATTTGGGTTTCTATGTTGGATCTTAGGGATCGATTCTGATGCCCCTAAACACAGTGGAGTAAGTGTTCCTGTGCACAGTGTGATTTGAGGGCTATCTGCTGGCTTTAGATTCCCACTGGGTTAAATTGTAGATGGAGAGGCTGGAGGAATTGTTCTGTAACATGGTTAGCATTTCAGCTCCCAGTATTTGATCAAAGTATAGAACAGTATATTTCAGTATAGACGGAACAGTAGATTTCAAAGGGGAGGGCTCTTTTACAAAGCTGGCAGTAATGGAGGCACCCAGATAAAGTGTTTCATTTACAGGAGTCTATCTTCATTTTGGAGTTGAGGGATGTGCTTTGTGGGGTGAAGAGAAGTAAGAAAAAAAGTTCTAAGGAAGGCTGAGAATTTTTCACCTATTTGCTGCCTCTTCTGACACTGCTGATGCATATCAATGAAAGTCTTGGTTCTAAAGTGGCTGTTTGAACACAATACTTTTTTTCTCTCTTTTCCTTGTATTCAGGCTCTCAGCCCTGTTCCCTTTTCCCCTCCTTCACACCCTGCCATCCCTGCCTCCTTATCTCCCTAGCTGCCTCTACCTGCAGCTGAGTGGCAGGTGGCAGGGATAAATAGATGGAGGGATCTGTAGCTGGGGGAATATTTTCTCAATTGTGCTAGCATCATAGAAATGACTTCCAAGCCAGTCCTTCCAGCCACATATTTCGCTGATCAGTCAGAACTAGAGGAAAAACACATTAGCGTTGTCAGAGAGGGGATTTGGGAAAAATCAAGTCTGTTGAACTGAGTGATCTAAAGTCATAAACATTAAAAACAAATCCTGGAGTGCAGTTGGAATTCTTCCCAGCCTGCCTCCCATAGCCCTGTCCCTTGACACACACACCATGTGCCACATGAATAGTTTGTACCTCAATTTTCCCAAAGAGCCTGATATTAAAGGCAAGGTGTCCATTTGTGTTGCCCATCATTGGATATTTCTGCGCGTAACATGGGAAAAAAAGCAATCCTAAAAGCTCTTTTCCCTTTTTGTCACCTCTGTGTTTCCATACACTTGAAAAGGCTTCAGAAGAGAATTCTCTTGAATTAAGCACATTTATGTTCTCATCTGTTTTCCCTCCATCTGGCACCAGTTCAGAGTAAGGTCTCAGGAGAACAATGGACTTTTCTTTGCCCTTAATCCAGGAAGGTACTTCTTGTCAAGAGAAAAAAAATCTAGTTGTATGGGCAGAAATTCAAGTGGAGTATTTCATCTCTTTTGGAAGGAAGATAAAGTCTTTCTTCAATGAGACATGTTCTTCAAGGAGCGAATGGCCAAGGGCAGAGCCCAGGTTGTATTTTGGCATTTGTTTGTTGCTGCTGTGCCTTGAATATACCGTATAGTATAGGGTTTTAGAGTCAGTCCACCTGGTTCACACCTCAGCTCTGTCTTTTATAGCCAGTTGCTAGGCAAGTTACTTAATTCCACCAAAGGTTAATGAACTGTTCCGCTCTGTAAAATAGGGGTAGTAATAATGCCTACGTCAGAGGGTTATTTTAAAGAGTAAATAAGGTAAACATGAAATGTTTACTCTAGTGCCAGGTGCACAATAATATGTCAGTAAATGTTAGCTGCCGTTTTTTGTTGTATTAAAGATCAGTGGACATCAGACAAACACAAATTGATGTACAGTCTGCAGAATAACTGACCAGTACTTTTCAAGTATGTCCAGGTCACGAAAGACAAAGACTGAGGAACGGTCACAGATTGGAGGAGACAAAGGAGATGTGACAACCAAATACAATGCGATATCCTGCATTAGATTGTAGAAGAGAAAAAAAAATGGTGGAAAAACTGGTGATATCCAAGTAAAGTCTATAATTTAGTTACTACCATTATATGAATGTTGATTTCTTAGTTTTGATAATTGTCCTATAGTTTTGTAAGATGTTGATAGCAGGGAAATCTGGGTGAAGAGTATATGGGAATTCTGTACTTTTTTTTTTCTTTTCTTTTTTTTGCAACTTTTCTTTAAGTCTAAAATTATTTCAAAATAAAAAGCTAATATAGAATAATGTCTAAGTGATCTTTTTAAGTAAAGGAGAAACTCATCAGGGTATAGCTGTGCCCCCAGCATAACAGGTAGCACCTGAGTCAGTCTTGCCTCCCATATCAGAGGGAGGGCTCTTACTCAGGGACCCCAACACCTGCCTCTTAAGCACCTGCACACCCGCTGCATCCTGAGGCAAGGTCTGTTCTAGGCAGATAATTGGTCAGATAGCAATGCAGACACACACCCCAGATGGGATCCTGCCGTGGTGCCATACAGACTGGGGAGGAGGCCACTCATTTGGCATTAGGACTCTCGGCAGGGCTGAGTGGTCAGGGCACTTGTCTGTGTTCTTTGGAATATAAATGTAATTCTGCATGTTTTATCCCTGTACCTAAGCACCAATCACCATGGCAGTATATTTGTGGATTGTGATGCCTACCCCTACATTCATTGTTTGATCATCCAGAAGAAAGAAAAATAAGTTCAAGCCTTTGCAATAATTTATTATTTTCTTTCCTGCTAAGTGCCTTGCTCTTGCACAAAGCAGATATTTTGCTTGCTTTTCTTGAGTATAAAAGGTACGTGTGCTTTTCTTATGACTGATGTGGTCATACCTGTCATACTAATAGCAGGGTTTGTAGAAGAAAGCCATTATCATCATTGGGAGAATGTGAATCTTGGAGTTTTTATTTTTGCATTGAAGTCAGCTATCGGGGGTTCTGGAAAGTATAGAGTCTTTCATTCTAGCACACAACTCCCTTACAAGCATTTACCCTCAGAAGTCCATATTTTCTAAGTTAAAATATCAATGCTAAAAAATGTTAACTCAATGGCTAAGGTATACTGCTTTTTGTTATTGATTTACAAATTTTATCGTTAGACCCATGGGATGCATGTGGATTACTCAATGCTGTGACAAATGGCTGGGCTCTGAATTGTGTATTGTATTACGGGGGAGTTCATAAGCCATATTTCTCTATAGGTTATTTTAGGCATAAGACTAGTGAACTGCCATTTCTTTTTTAATCACACGTGACTTTAAAAAGGTAGAGGATCCAGTGGGAAGGAGAAGTGGCTGGCTCAAAATTGAACAGCCAATGGCCCCGAAAGCTTGTGAATGCAGAGGCTTGAAGTGGACAGACCTTGGGTATGGATTGGGAGAATTGAGAGGAGAGAAAATCTGCTGGAAATGAAGTCTTTTGCTGCACCTTTGCTCAGGCTAGAGCCCTAGCAGAAAAATGACTGGCTTTTCCTCTCCTGGGGCTTCTTAGTCCAGAGAGTCCTGCACCCTCAGGGGGCCTTCCCCACTCCTGCCTCCCCCTCCCCTACACAGCCACTTGTGCTGATGGATGCGCAAACTCTTTACAGACAGTTTGGCATGTCTCAGCTTGCAGAGATCATCTGTCTCTTTTGACTGAGCAACTTTATGTTTGCAGCTCCTTTTCCCTGCACAGAGAGAAATTGCCTTTGTGCTGGCTTCTGCCTTCTGATGGAAATGTTTACCTTCCCTAGGGAAAGGCACTATTCTTTGGAGGTAATGTCTGCGGGTGCTCCCCACCCCTCGTGAGAGCGTAAGCCTGTGCTCAAGGGTGGACGGGAGGAGGCGGCCGTTGGAGCGTGCACGATTGCTACCGGGGCAGCCATCTGCCAGTGTCGCGGCACACAGCCTGCCTCTGAGCAGGCTGCAGGGAGGGAGTGTCTGCACTCCTGGGCCTGCATGCATTATGCACAGCCCATTCCCTAAATGAGCTTTCTAAGGGTATATAACTCCTTTCTACTCTGTGTATGGCCTGCCTCAGGGCACCTTTCAGAATCTCCCCTAATTATGCTTGTAGGGTGGAGCATTTAGAATTTCTGGTAATCGTGGAATTTTTTTTTTTTTTTTTTTATAGATTTCTGCAGTTGCAGTGAGGGATTGATTTATGGTTATGGAAGGATTTGCTTCTTCCAGGGAAATTATCAACACTGTGATGGTACAGTTTCATGTCAGTGATATTTCGACTTTATCCAGAGCCACAGTCTAACCTCCTTGGCCTGCCTAGCTTCTTCTGGAATGGACCCCTTGTAATTTGAGGAGGCTGTTCTAGCATGAGAATGAAATCTGTGCTTCCAGTTGCCGACCACCACCTTCCAACACATATCGCCCCCCTCTTCCCCACCTTCTCTTCCTGAGATGGAGGAGTTTTTTCACATGCTGCTTAGAAAAAGGAGATTCATAACATGACTCAATCCTCACCCACAGATCTAGGATTCCTGCCATCCAGTAAATTTTGGCAGGCAGGCTGTGTGTATGGAAAGTGAGTCCTGCCTCCCTATCCCTGCTCTGCTCCCCTCATTGCGTGTGCCTCTTGGGTGGAGTCTGGATTGCCTAGCCTCTCATTTCTTCTGCTTTTCCTCTGACCAGCCCTTCCTTCTTCTCTAGGGTTCGCTTTTAGTATCTGTCAGGAAAAGAGGACAGTCTCTCACATCCCTGGGACTTCACAGAGAGACCCTTGGGAAGAGTTCAAGTCCTGAGGATTTGGGTGCTTGCCATGTGCCTACTGCTGCATTAAATACAGTGAGGGCATATTGGAGTGCCTGGGCCTTAAGCCTTAACCACAGCCTACCTGGGAATCAATTCAAACAAAAAGATTGGCAGTCCTACTAACCAACTCAAAGATCTGGGTATACAGGTGTCCTTGTGTCTGTCATTATGATGTTTACATGTCAGGGTCATTGAGACCTCCAGGCTAGTGCTGGTGAGGCCATGATACTATTAAAGTGAGTTACTGGTAACATTGTCCTCTGCTAGGGGAGAGGAGAGGAAAAGGGGCATTAGGTTCTAGAAAATTCTTGGCTGTGAAGACTTGGTTAAACTTGTCTTCTTTACATCTATCCCTAGATAAGACAAAAGGACCCAGAATAACAGAGTAGGGAGCAGAGTGGGACTTTGGGGAATCAGAGACAATGAGAGACCAGCAGAAGCAGAGAGAACACTTCTGGCCTACCAGTCTGTTAGAACAAGAGAAAGGAGTGCCTTCTTCAGCCTGGCTAGCCAGGGAGACCCAGGCTCAACCCATTATTGGCATGGTCTAGGAGGAGCCAGGAGGCCCCTGAGAGTCTGTTATCTAGGATTATTGTTGCTACCTCTGAGCTGCATGCTCTGCTCTTTAAAGGCTCACAGATACAGCAAAGCCAAAGATCCTGAGCTCCTGGGCTCCTGCAATGTGGAGGCTGATGCATAGGGAGAGACATAGGACAAATCTGGACCAAACCAGGTGTGGCTTCTTTTTAACCTAGGCAATAGAAAGCACTTGTTTTAGGAACCCCACCCCAATCTGTGTAGATGTGTCTGGAGCCTAGCCTCTTTCTTCTAGTTTGGCCTTTGTGGGCTCTCCTTCCCATTTTTGGCCTCAACGAACTGACCTGCCAGCAGGTTCTGGAGCCTTCCCAGGCCTGCAGCAAACAGGGCTTGGCAATGACAAGAGCTGTGGTAGGGCTGCATTTATTGGATGTCCTTCGAAATGAACTTTCCCGTAGTCCATAAGTACCTCCTGGGAGCTTCTTCAGGGTCCTGGCTTCCCTTGAACTTCATGCTTGTATTGACTCCCACACACATTTCTGTGTTTTTCATTTTAAAGATGATTGGTAATGAATTGGGGGAGGGGGTGAGAGTTTGCCTTCCTCTGCACCAGAAGTGCAGTGCTGCTAATTTCATTCTCCACACTTTGTCTCTGAGATGAGCAGGATCCTCTGTGCCCATGTTTAGTACTGCTGTGTTGCTAGACTCTCCTGGCAAAAATTAGGCTAATGTCTCCAACAACTGCATTAGCCACTGAAATGAGGTTCTAAATTGAAGGTACTATACCAAGTCTCTCTCCAAGGTATTGCCTTGTTCTGGCTTTTATTATTCAGATTCATTCTCTCAGTGATTCTCCACAGACTAACTGGCATGCTGGTTCAGTGCAGCACATTGTACTAGTTGAAAGGCAAGATCACCTTTTAAGAAGAGGGAGGAAGAAAAGGGGAAGGGGGAAAGGCAAAAGAGCAGTACTTGCTATGGTACAAAGAATCAGAGTTCTTATTCTAAGAGCTGCTTGGCAGGCCTGTGCAATGCTCAGAGATAGGAGGGAAACGTCTAGAGACCTAGAATAGGGTGGAGGGGTAGGGTACTTGGGTGGTGATGTCATTGCAGTAGTGGTATTTATGCCTTGTAAGTTCACTATGTCTTTTTCCTTCCCTTTCTTGTTTACTGAGCACCTAATGCCTCACAGGGTGCTGAGAATTTTGAGGTGGGAGACCAAAGATCAAAAGGACAGGATCTTTCCCTTAAGGAGCTCTTGGTCTTATGGTTTCACCTGTTTTCTGTCTTGGGTGGGTGGCATGGGAGGGGAAGGAATGAGAGGAGGGGGCTGGACCTTTGGATTCTTGCATTTTATATTGGAAGTAGGAGACTTTTAGCAGTCAGATGCCTAGATAGTTGAGAAACTGGCTCTTACATATTTGTTTTTAAAATGACTCTTTCTCTCTCTCTCTCTCTTTTTTGCCTGCTGACAAAGTAATATGTTTTCAAAGCAGAATACTTGGAAAACAGAAAAACACAAAGGGAGACAACAACAACAACATCACCCAGACCCCACTGTGCAGATGTAAAATTAACATTATGGCTGTGTTCTTCCAGTTGTTTGCACAAAAGTGCAGTCTTACTGTACAGACTATTTTGAGATGGAGATTGAAAGTTAGAGCCCCCCCCCCCCAACATAGGTATAAAGTAAGCCTTAGGCATGAAGTGAACATTTTCCAGGTGCTGTTCTTTAATATATTCGAGTGTATGAATATACCAAATTAAACTTAATTATTATGGTTGGACATTTAGATGGTTTCCAGTTTTTCACTGTTGTAAATAATTCTTCAGTGAATATACTTGTATTTATTTTGATGTATTCTCTGTGTTCTTAGGGTCACCATAGTAGAAGTTTTTGTCTTTTCTGATTCTTTTTGCCCAGCATTTCAGTGAGGGCAACCTCTTGTCCAGGCTTTTTAGATAACACCATGATTTTGAGAATCTCTCTGCATTAAACATTAGATGCCCCGGAATTTCATCTCTATGTTGTCTCTGGATTCTTCTTCTTTGTCCAGGAAATAGCTGGGTTTAGGTGACATGGGGCAGCAAGAGCAGAACACACATTCTCATTGTTTTGCGCCAAGATTGTAAGGTCCCCAGGGACCTCACATTGTCATCAGCTCCTTTGATAGCAAGCAGTTATTGAATGCCTGCCTATGTCTCACCGAGAATCAGATGGAGGAGATACAAAACAGGTCTCTACTCTCAGGGAGCATGGTGACTGATTGAATAACAGAATTAACATGAAACAATTCCCACACAATTTATCGAGCACTTGCTATATGGTAGGTATTTGTTCTAGGCTGTTTTGGTGGGAAGAGAAAAGGTAGATATGCTGTTCTTCTTAAAGGAAGCTACAGCATTTATAGGTACAGTTAGCTAGCCACACAGTTCAATAACTGATAAATATCTGGTTGTACAGACACCAGGTGTTACAGAGGTTAACATTGGTAGTCATTGGGGTGTTAGGGTTGCATTGGTGGAGAAGCTCATTCACTGTGGGAGTAATTAGGTAAATTTCAAAGATAGGAGGTTATTTGGGGCTTGAAAAAGCTGGTATTTGTTGAGGTGGAGTGTAAAGGGTTTTCCAGGTGGGAAGAACAGCTTGCAAAGAGGTGGTGGCAGTAATGACTGTCTTATGATGGTGACCAGGTATACAGCAGCACAGAACAGACTGAGGATGGAGAATTACAGAGAAGTGAGGGAGAATTAAGGTTATATTCTGAGAGTCCTGAGAGCTATGGGATCCAGAGTACTAGGTACACAGTGGATGAGAGAAAAACTTGCTACGTTTGTCTCTAATTAAAGGGAAGGTAAGAAAGTCTTGATTTCTCTCAGTGCCAGAATGCCCCAGGCTCAGTCATTGGACCTCTGCTCTTCTCTGTCTACACTTACACAGTTGGTGACTCATCTAGTCTGTTGGCTTCATGTTTCATCTCTATGCTGATGACTCCTAGGTTTTTTATCTCCAACCTAGAGTTCTCTGATTTTCACATCCATCTGCCTACTAGACACCTCTGCTTGGATAGGCATCTTAAATTTAAAATGTCTGAAACAACTCCTGCAACTTTCCCCACTTCAGTTAATAGCTACTCTATCCCTTTAATTTCTCAGGTCAAAATACTCACAGTCATTCTTGACCCCTTTCTTTCTCTAACACCCCACATTCTATCTGACAGCCCGTCCCAGCAGGTTTGTCTTGAAAATATATCCAGAATTTGACCACTTTTCATCATTCTTATGGTCACCGTGATCTCTTACCTGGATTATTGAGTAGACATCTAACCAGCCCTCCCTCCTTCTGTCCTAATTACCTGCAGTCATTTCTCAACACAGCAACCAGTGGTTGTTATTAGCACTTCCTGTGCTTAGAAATATCCTCTGGTGTTCCTTCTCACATAAAGTAAGGGTTAGCTCCTTCTGTGGCCTGCACGGCTGTATGATGCAGCTCACCACTACCTTGTCGTTTCATTTGCTGCTACTCTTCCTTACGTTTCCTCTCTTCTGTTCACTCTGGCCTTGCTCTTGTTCCCTAAACACATCAAGCTGCCACACCTTGGGACCTAGAATGCTCTTCTATTGGATGGCTTTGTGGCTAGCTCCTTCACTTCCCTTAGTCCTTCCTCAGAAGTGACTCTCTCTTCCAGTGGCCAAAGCTGGATTGATATGAAGCAACAAAATAGGTAAGGTAGTATTGGATTATAAATCAAATTATAAAATAAATGTACATGAGTCTAAACTTGTATAATAAATAATTGACTAAATAGAGAAAAAGTTAAATCTTAAAAAAAAATTTTATGTTTAATTTTTGTGCATACATTATAGGTGTATATATTTATGAGGCACATGAGATGTTTTGATATAGGCATGCAATGGGTAATAATCACATCATGGAGAATGGGGTATCCTTCCCCTCAAGCATTTATCCTTCATGTTATAAACAGTCTAATTATACTTTTTTAATTATTGAAATGTACAATTAGATTATTATTGACTATAGTTACCCTGTTGTGCCGTCAAATAGTAGGTTTTACTCATTCTTGCTATTTTTAATACCCATTAACCACTCCTATTCCCCCATTTCTCTCCCCCATTCCCTTTCCCAGCCTCTGGTAACTATCTTTGTATCCTCTATATCCATGAGTTCAACTGTTTTGATTTTTAGATCCCACAAGTAAGTGAGCCCATGAGATGTTTATCTTTCTGTACCAGGCTTATTTCATTTAACATAATCATCTCTAGTTTCATCCATGTTGTTGCAAATGATAGGATCTCATTCTTTTTGTTTTAATGACTGAATGGTACTCCCTTGTGTACATGTACCACATTTAAAAAAATCCATTCATCTGTTGAGTGACACTTAGGTTGCTTCCGGTGTTGGCTGTTGTGAACAGTGCTGCAACAAACATGGAGTGCAGATATCTCTTTGGTGGACTGATTTCTTTTCTTTTGGGTATATATCCAACAGTAGAATTGCTGAATCATATGGTGGCTCTATTTTTAGTTTTTTGAGGAACCTCCAAATTATTCTCCATAGTGGTTGTACTAATTTACATTCCCACCAACAGTGTATGGAGGGTTCCCTTTTCTCCACATCCTCTCCAGCATTTGCTATTGCCTGTCATTTAGATGGGGTGAGATGATATCTTATTGTAGTTTTGATGCTCATTCCTCTGATGATCAGTGATGTTGAGCACCTTTACATATTCCCGTTTGCCATTTGTATGTCTTTTTAAAAGAAGTGTCTATTCAGGTTGGGTGCAGTGGCTCACACCTGTAATCCCAGCACTTTGGGAGGCTGAGGTGGGCAGATCATTTGAGGTTCGGAGTTTGAGGCCAGCCTGACTAACATGGTGAAAACCTGTCTCTACAAAAAATACAAAATTAGCCAGGCATGGTGGCGGTTGCCTGTAATCCCAGCTACTCAGGAGCCTGAGGCATGAGAGTTGCTTGAGCCTGGGAGGCAGAGGTTGCGGTGAGCTGAGATTGCCACTACACTCCAGCCTGGGATACAAAGCGAGACTCCCTTTAAAAAAATTAAAAAAAAAAAAAAAAGATTTTTCAAATCATTTGCACACTTTGTGATGGAATTATTAGATTTTTTTTTTTTCTTATAGAGTTGTTTGGGCTCCTTATATATTCTAGTTATTGGTATCTTGTCAGATGGGTAGTTTGCAGATATTTTCTCCCATTCTATGGGTTGTCTCTTCACTTTGTTGATTGTTTTTTTTGCTTTGCAGAAGCTTTTTAATTTGATGTGATCCCGTTTGTCCATTTTTGCTTTGATTGTCTGTGCTTGTGAGGTATTACTCAAGAAATCTTTCCTCAGTCTAGTGTCCTGGAGATTTTCCCCAATGATTTCTTGTAGTAGTTTCATACTTTGAGGTCTTAGCCTTAAGTATTTAAACCGTTTTGATTTGATTTTTGTATATGGTGACAGGTAGGGGTCTCGTTTTATTCTTCTGCATATGGATATCCAGTTTTCCCAGCACTGTTTATTAAAGGGACTGTCTATTCCCCAGTGTATGTTCTTGGCACCTTTGTCAAAAATGAGTTTACTGTAGGCATGTGGATTTGTTTCTGGATTCCCTCTTTCCATTGGCTTTTGTGTCTATTTTTATGCCAGTGCTGTGCTGTTTGGGTTACTGTAGCTCTGTAGTATAATTTGAAGTTAGGTAATGTGATTCCTCCAGTTTTGTTCTTTTTGCTAAGGATAGCTTTGGCTATTCTGGTTCTTTTGTGGTTCCATATACATTTTAGGATTGGTTTTTCTATTTCTATGGAGAATGTCATTGGTATTTTGATAGGGATTGCATTGAATCCGTAGATTGCTTTGGATATTATGGACATTTTAACACATTGATTCTTTAAATTCATGAACATGGAATCTCTTTCCATTTTTTGATGTCCTTTGCAATTTCATTCCTCATTGTTTTATAGTTTTCATTATAGAGATCTTTCACTTTTTTGGTTAATTCCTAGATACTTAATTTTATGTGTGTAAATGAGATTACTTTTTAAATTTCTTTTTCAGATTGTCCACTGTTGGCATATAGAAATGCTATTGATTTTTATATGTTGAGAAGTATCCTGCAACTTTACTGAATTTGTTTATTAAATAACCTAAAGACTCCACTTTTGGTGGAGGGCTCTGCAGTGAGCAGGTAGCAAAGCCAGCCAGGCCCATGTCCTTGCCTTCAAGGTAGTCAATTTCCCCAGGTGCTGTCCGGGAACATATGTTCCCGGACAGCACTTGATGTCAAGGTGCCATCTGGGAGTCAGGGACTAGAGTCAGAAACTTAGAAATCTAGCTGGTGTTCTATTGTATTGCAGCTGAAGTGGCACTGAAACCACAAGACGCAGTCTCCCCTCTTCTCTCCCCTTTCCAAAGGCAGAGGAAACTCACCCTGTGGCCACCACCATTGCAGGCCCATGGGGAGTACTGCCAGACTACCGCTGATGTTCCCTTAAGGCCCAAGGGCTCTTAAGTGAGCTTGTGGTAAATGCTGCCTGGCCTAGGATTCGCCCTTCAGGGCAGTGGGCTCCCTTCTGGCCCAGGGCAGGTCCAGAAATGTCATCCAAGAGACAGATCCTGGAATTGGGGACCCCAAGGGCCTGCTTGATGCTCTACCCTGGCTGAGCTATCTCAGAGGCTTACCCAAGGCCCTCAGCATAGTACCTGAGTATCATTGCTGGTGTTCAGGGTCTGAGGGCTCTTTAGTTAGCAGATGATTAATACTGCCAGGACTGGGTCCTTCACTTTAAGGCAGCAGGTTCCCTTTTGGCCCAGGGTGTGTCTAGAAATGTCATCTGGGTGCTAGGGCTTAGAACAGGTGCCTCACAACTCTGACTGGTACCTGTCCTGCTGTGGCTGAGCTGGTATTAAAGACGCAAGATGAAGTCTTCCCCGCTCTTTTCTCTCTTCTCCTCAAGCAGAAGGAAGGGGCCTCTTTTGGAGCTACGAGTTGTGCATCCTAGGGTTAGAGGAGGGTTGATGCCAGCATTCCCTTAGGCGCCTTCACTAGTGTCTCAGGAGACTGTGCTTCCTCACCCCTCCTCCACTCAACAGTCTACTGCCTCCGGGTCCAGTTCAGAACTTGGACTCACCTGAGAGTTATGGCCCTTGTGGTCTAGATAGGCTTTCAAGTATACTTAGATATTCAGAGCACTTTAGCCTGTGGCGATAAGGTTTGTGGGAACTCAGGTTTAAACTGCTGGGATCAGTGATTCCCCTTTGGGTTGGGCTGATTTAAATGCTCCCTCCCTGGGTTGGCATCGGCTAAGTTTGGTCCAGGTTTTCTATCTGCTCTAATAGGGCAGCACTGAGTTCAGTGCCTCGCAATTGTTGTGCTCTCCCTCTGTCAGTGCCCAGAGACGTTCTTTGTATCACACTGCCACTTTGGGGCGTGGGTGTTAGCAATCCAAGAATATCTTTTCTATCTCTTCAGTGCATCTTACAGCGACACAGTTAAAAGCAGGTACTGTGAATGCTCACCTGAGTTTTGGTTTCCATTAAGGTGCTTTTCTTGTGCAGATAGTTGTTAAATTGGTGTCCTTGAGGGAGGGACAATTGATGGAGCCTTCTATTCCACCATCTTGTTCTGTCTCTTTTCAGAAGTTAAATGTTTCTTTCTTTAAAAAAATTGTTTTGGGCTGGGTGTTGTGGCTCACACTTGTAATCCCAGCAAGGTGGAAGGCCGAGGCAGGCGGATCACGAGATCAGGAGACTGAGACCATCTTGGCTAACACTGTGAAACCCTATCTCTACTAAAAATACAAAAAAAAAAAAAAAAAAAATTAGCTGGGTGTGTTGGCATGCACCTGTATGTAGTCCCAGCTACTCAGGAGGCTGAGGCAGGAGAATTGGTTGAACCCAAGAGGTGTTTGTTTTAATTTTGAGAAAGGGTCTTGTTCTGTTGCCCCAGCTGGAGTGCAGTGGCATAGTCACCAATAACTGCAGCCTTGACCTCCCTGGCTCCATCAGTCCTCCTACCTCAGCCTCCTGAGTAGCTGGGACTATAGGTGTGTGCCACCACAATGGTTGATTTTTGCATTTTTTGTAATTTTGTATTTTTTGCACTTCTCAAAGTGCTTGGATTACAGGCATGAGCCACCACACATAACCAAAAGTTAAATCTTTCCTGCAGAAGAATTCCAATAATAGGACTGGGTGTGATGGCTCACGCCTGTAATCCCGGCACTTTGAGAGGCCAAGCAGGTGGATAACTTGAGGCCAGGAGTTCAAGACCAGCCTGGCCAACATGGTGAAACCCCATCTCTACTAAAAATACAAAACTTAGCATTCCTGTAATCCAGCTACTCAGGAGGTGAGGCACGAGAATTGCGTAAACCCAGGAGGCGGAGGTTGTGGTGAGCTGAGATTGCACCACTGCACTCCAGTCTGGGAGACAGAGTGAGATGGCTCTCAAAAAAAAAAAAAAATTCCAATAATATATATAGATATTCTCCCCTCTAGAAGGTGGAGCTTACATCTTTCCAGTTGGGTTAGACTTACTGACTCATTTCTAAAAATCACTTTTTGGAAAGGGAAAAATAGTCACTTTACAGTGGAGAAATCTGGTAAGTACTACCTGTGGTTAAGGATATCAAGTGAGCCAGGATAATATCACCACTATTGTCATGTGGATATGATGCACCCTCTGGTATGATGAGAGAAAGGGGTACTTTACCTCTGTGGTATTCTTCCTCAAAACCAACGACCCCAGTCTAATGAGAAAAACATCTGACAAACCCAGATTGTCAGCCATTCTGTAAAATACCTGACTATTATCATCAAACTATTATGGTTTTGATAAGCAAAGACAGACTGAGAAACTGGCCTAGACCAAAGAAGACATGACATCTAAATGCATTGTGGTGTTGCGAATTGGATGCTGGAACAAAAAGAGGATATTCATGGAAAAACTAATGAAACATGAAGTGTCTGGGGCCTAGTTAACACTAACGTACCAATGTTGATTTCTTAGTTTTGACAAATGTACTATGGTAATATAACATGATAGCTTTAGGGGAACTGAAACTGGGTAAATGTTGTACAGAAATTCTAGGAACTCTCTGTACTATCACTGAGTTTTCTGTAAGTCCAAAATAATACCAAAAAACTAAAGTAACCTTCTCTATGATGTCGTCTCTCTCTACCCTCTCAAAAAATGTTTTAGCCTTTCTTGATATTTCATACCCCTTTCCCTGCATTATTTTGCTCCTTAGCACTTATTTAATCTACTTATGTTGTTTATTGTCTGTTTCCACTACTATAATGTAAGCCCTGAGTGGACAGAGATTTTGGTCTGTCTTGCTCACATCTAGGTCGTCAGAGCCCAGGGCTGGGCTTGGCTCGGCTCATAACAGGTATTCAATAAAGATTAGCTAATGAATGACAGAATGAATTCTGTTGTATTGCCTATTTTTTCTTAAGGTGTGTGAGGAGTTTGTGTTTAGGCCTTTGTTTCTCTTTTGAGATTACCAGTGGTTTCCCATTCCAATGGGGACATGATTCCTATTGTTTCTTTTCCACTTTTGCTCAGCATGGAAATGAGAGTCAGGTTGGCGGTGGGTTGTACAGAAACACAGTGTGTTCACTCCATCAGCAGAAAGAGCAGATAAATGGCTTCATTTACTACTTTCCTGGGAGAAATTCTTTCTGCTGCAGGTGAGGGCTGGTTTATGAGATACCCTCCTCATTTCTTGTTTAAATCTGAAACATGATCCAGGACTGACTTCCTGAGAGGAGGAACACTTTCTCTGATTCTAGTTCAGCCCATGACAGATGTGGAGTGTGTGTGGATGTGAAGACAGTGGGGAAAGCATGGGGACTCTTTAATTTGGAGTAAAGCCAGAGAAGGAAAATTATCTACTCACAATATGTATTGAGCTTCTCTGTACCATGCACTGAACATTTGAAGGGTGAAGGTAGTGGGAATGTAGACTGGTTCAACACATCCTGTTCAGTAGAGTCTGACATTCTGTGATCCCAAGGGAATTAAAATTGGGACAAATGAAAGAAAATCTACCTCACACAATGAGTGAGGTAGATACAGGGTTGAAAGAATTTAAAAGTACCTTAGAAAAATGTAATGGGTGAGGGATGGAAAGAGTTTTGAAGACTTCCACTAATGATCATGGAGAAAGACCAATCTCTTCTACCCTCAGTGCCCATGCCAGGAGGTCCTCTGAGACTTCTATGGAGATGATGTCAGGTTAGTACCTTTTCACATGCATGGACTGGGTTAGTGTGGGAAGAGAGATGGAGCTAACTGCGCTCTGAAAGATTGTGGGCAGCACCTGTCTTTGCCTGTGTTACAACTTGATTTATCTCTGTCTTAGTACATTTTATGCTGCCATAACAGAATACTTGAAACTGGGTAATTTATAAAGAGTATAGATTTATTTCTTAGAATTCTAGAGACTGGAATATCCAAGTTTGAGGAGCTGCATCTGTTGTGGGCCTAGTTGCTGTGGCATAACATCATGTGATGACAGAACAGGTGCTGGAGAGCAAGACAGGACTGAACTTGCCTTTTAGGAAAAAAAAAAAAAAAGACAGAGTATTGCTATGTTACCTGGGCTGGACCCCTGGGCTCAAGCGAGTCCTTGCGCCTCAGGCCTCCATGTAGTTGGGAAGCTAGGACTATAGGCAGGCACCATTGCATCCAGCTGGACTTGGACTTGCTTTTTAAATAAACTACTCTTGCGAAAATGAACCCACCCCTATGATAGTGACATTAATTAATTCATGAAGGCAGAGCCCTCATAACCTAATCACCTGTTTCAACATTGTTGCATTTAGGAATAAGTTTCCAACACATGAACTTTGGAGGCCACATTTAAAGCATAGCAACCTCATAATATATTTTAAAGCTTCCATAGAACACACTTCCCAAAGAATGAAGCCATATTGTTTTGAGGCCTGAACAAGATCATTAGGAGCAACAAAATGTGAGATAAAAGATAATTTCCTTTGTGCCTGACACTCTCCATCTCCTGTTGTTTGCATGTTCCCCTTGTCCTGAGCCAAAAGATGTAACAGTTTTGCTTTCTGCTTTTGGTGTGTATCATACCTGTGATGCTCTCTGAACAAAGGCCTGTTCCTGCTGGGCACTAATACTGGGCTGGGGCTGTAGATTTCTTTTGGAGATAAATAAGCAGGGTATCTTGCATCCCTTCCATTTTGCGGGTCTCAAGGAAGATGCCAAGGGTCCCCTCTTTTTGCGAGTAAAACAGAATGCACTTTCTTAAAATGATTTAAATATCACAGTTGGTTTCAATTTATCTACAGAAATAGTCTTATATAAAAGGAAAACTTACAAAGGAGAAATTTCTACCAAATAATGGGCTCCCTTTTTGTGTTTTTTTTTCCTACCTTTTTCAAGGTCATCTAGTTTAAAGTCTGAGTGTCCAGGAAAGAAGGGAGGGGAGACTCTAGAGGGAGAAGGGAAAGTAAAAGAAAGAGAAGTACTTATAGATTCTTGAGGGTAAATCTGAAGTCTTAGTGATCATATGCTTTTTATCAATACCAGCAATGCAGCCTGCCAGGGGCTTCCCATCCTTGACCTTTTTCCTCACTTCCTGCTCCCATATTCCTGTTGGATGGTTGGGCAAGGAGGGCTGGTCTCAAGAACTTCAGCTGTTCTGAGTCCTTAGCTCTGCCTGTTTCAGCCAAGCTAGATGGGCTAAGATCTCACACAGCCCACTTACTCCCATTTCCAGCCTTGGCGTGAACTCTTACCCCTATCTGCAGGGCTGTATTGCAAATTACAGCTGTGAAACAAATTGCTACCAACTTAGTGGCTTCAAACACCATCTCATTTATTATCTCATAGCTTATGTAGTCAGAAATCTAGGTCCTGGTTAGCTGAATCTTCTGTTTAGGGTCTCATAGCCTGTCCCTTTCTGGAGGCTCTGGAATATAATCAACTGCCAGGCTCATCCTGGTTATTACCAGCGTATCTTTGCAATCACTTCCTAGAGGGTAAATGCAGGTATAATTTTATTAGATGTTGTCAAATTACCCTTTATACAGGCCGTACCATTTTGCACCCCTAGCATTGGGGTACGCAAATTTCCGTTTCTCTAGTCACACCTGCAGAGTACTTACAACCTAATAGGTAGAAAGCAGTTTTCTACTGTAGTTTTATTTTACCTTTCTCATGTCTCGAGCAAAGTTGAACATCTTTTCGTAGAGTTAAAGAGCATTGTCTTTCTTTTCCTGTCAGCTGCCTGTTCATACCTGTCGTCCTTTTTTTTTCTATTGTGTTTTTGGTCATTTTCTCCTTCTTTTTTTAAAAGCTGTTTATATATTAGAGATATTAACACTGTAAATTGCAGATACTTTAACTAGTCTGACATTTTTTTACTTACATTTTTCCATGCATTTTTATTTTTTAGAAAACTTTTTGTTTTTGCGTAATCAAATTTATTAAACTTTGGGGTTTATTTTTGATTTTGAGCAATAATTAGGGAAGTTATTTACTACTCCCTGGTTATAGAGTAGTTGACCTAGGCTTGCTGTTGGTACTTGTATGCTTTCATTTTATGTATTTAAATATTTGTTTGGAATTTATCTTGATATGTAGGCATAAGGCATGGGGTTAATTTTACCTTTTTCCATATGTCTGTTGAGTTATCCCAACACTGCTTATTAAAAAGTTTGACTTGGCCAAGTGCAGTGTCTCAGTCCTGTTGTAATCCTGGCACTTTGGGAGGATGAGGTGGGCAGATGGATTGAAGCCAGGCATTTGAGACAGGCTGGGCAACATTAGAAAGATCTTGTCTCTACAAAAAAAAAAAAAAAAAAAAATTAGCATGGTCTGGTAGTACATGCATGTGGTCCTAGCTCCTCCAGAGACTGAGGTGGGAGAATCACCTGAGCCCAAGAGTTGCAGTGAGCTATGATCACACAACAGCACTCCAGCCCAGGTGACAGAATGAGACCCTGTCTTAAAAAAAAAAAGTGCTTTCCCTATAGATTTGAGATGCTACTGTCACTGTATATTAAATTTCTGTGTGCAATTAGGTCTGTTTTTGAATGTTCTTTTCTGTTCCATTGGTAATTCTGTCTATTCATGTACCAGTACCAAACTATTTTACTTATAGAGGCTTTGCAATGTTTTATTATCTAGTAGGTCCTTCTAGTTTTATTTCTGTACACACCTCTGTGTGTGTGTGTGTGTGTGTGTGTGTGTGTGTGTGTGTGTGTTTATATCTAGATGGCAATTGGAAACATGAGAACTGATGAGCCCCAAAAGAGAGCCAAGAAGCAGCCTGAGAAGTTTCAGCTCTTTATTTTATTTTATTTTATTTTTTGAGATGGAGTCTTGTTCTTTGCAGTGGCATTATCTTGGCTCACAGCAACCTCCGCCTCCTGGATTCAAGCAATTCCCCCGCCTCAGCCTCCTGGGTAGCTGGGACTACAGGTGCACGCCACCACACCTGGCTACTTTTTGCATTTTAGTAGAGATGAGGTTTCACAGTCTTAGCCAGGATTCTCTTGATATCCTGACCTCATGATCCGCCTGCTTCTGCCTCCCAAAATTCTGGGATTACAGGCATGAGTCACTGTGCTTGGCCGAAGTTTTAGCTCTTAACAGTCAGGTAGAAGAGGGTGAGCTGGCAAAGGAGAGACTGTAGAAGCAGGAACTCTTCAGGTGTACAGTCTCAAGGAAGTCAGGGCAGAGTACTTTAGGAACGAGGAACTGGCCTCCTGTGTCATGTGCTGCCAAGAAATCTTAGGAAGGCAGGAGTGGGAAGCATCAGTGGTTGTCACTGCGTGAGAGTGGAGTGAGCTTTGGAGTGAATCGGGGGTAAGGAGGTGTAGACATTCCTTGAGAAGTTGGTCAGTATAAGAGAAATGAAAGGAGATGAGAAAAGGTGGTACCCAGAAGGGGCCTAGGGAAGTTTTTTGTTTTTCTTTTTCTTAAATTGAGGTTAAATTTATATAATATACAAATTAATCATTTTAAACTGAGAGCTTAGTGGTATTTAGTACATTTATTGTGTTGTGCAGTCACCATCCCTATTTAATCAGAAAATGTTTTCATCACCTCAAAAGGAAATCCCATACCCACTGAGCAGTTTCTTCACATTTCCATATCCTCTAACCTCTGACAACCACAAAACTCCCTTCTGTCTTTCTGGATCTACCCATTTTGGATATTTCATATAAATGGAGTCATACAATACGTGTCTTTTTGTGTCTGTCTTGTTTCACTTAGCATAATAATTTTGAAGTTCACTAACGGTGTAGCATGTATTAATATTTCATTCCTTTTTATGGCTGATGATGATATCATTGTATGGACGAATTTGTTAATCTACTGATGGACTCTTTTTTTTTTTTTTTTTTAAAGAGATGGGGTTTCACCATGTTGGTTTTGAACTCCTGACCTTGTGATCCGCCCGCCTTGGTCTCCCAAAGTGCTAGGATTATAGGTGTGAGCCACTGTGCCCGGCCAACTCTGTCTTTTTTAACAAAAAATAAATTAGAGACTATAAATGTTGATGAGAGACTCTACTACATAGGGGCAGGTGGAAGATTCAGGAGAGAGGGTGGGTAAGAGGTGAGGTTCTTCAAAAGGTGGACTCCCTCCATTTGCTAGTGGGAAGCTGGGGAGACCCCATCCGATACCTTCTGTTTGCTCTGTGATGTAGAAGGCCAGGCATCCACTGAGAGTAGAGTCAGAAGTTCAAGAGAAGGGTAAGAATGTTAACTAGTGATTGAGTAGTGAATAGTATGTGCTAACTAGAGAAGGTGGTTATGATTTGTGGGTGGTGCTGGACAGTTTAAATCTTTTCTCACTGTTTCAGTTCAGAAAAGGTCTTCTGAGGAGTCCTCCAAATGTTACATAGTTACAGAAGGGATAGTTACTATTTCTGCCTCCCTCTAAGACAGTGTTCCAGCCGCATATACTAGAGCTTGGAGTTCTGACACAAACAGAACCCACAAGGTGTAGCAGCTTCTCAAATTTGAAAAGCCTTGGGGAAGTGTTGTGAATTGGGTTCTCCTGAAACCGATGCTGAGATAGAGGTTTGAATACAGTATTTTTATTAGAGATTGACCCCTATAAGAAGAAGGGGGAGGAAATAGGATTGGGCAGAGGAAGCAGTCAAACTTTGATGCAAGTCTGAGGAAGCCTTGTGCATCCCAGTGGGGAGTTGTGAAGTAAGTATTGTCCTTTAGATTATCCTGAAATAGGCCAAAATGATTAGGTTTTTATATCCATGCCTGGCTCAGTTACAGGCTACCCTAAACAATCATGACTTCATGCAAAGTAGCTCTCTGCAACTGAGGCCCTACAGGAGCTGAAAATTGTAGACTGTCTGCTGACCAAAGCCAAGTTTTCCCTTGAAAGGGCTGTGGAGAATTCTGGGCTTATCCGCCACAGTATAGGCAGTCTGGTTGGGAGTCCAGCTGGAATAGCTTGGAGTCCAGGCATATGCGAACTAGACTTCTTCACAAAGACTCCACAAGTTGTTCTTAGAAACTGAGATGATGGACAGGAGCTGGGTGGGGTAGAGGAGCTGGGTGGGGTTGTGGAGCTGGCACCAGCAGTTACATTCACTTTTCAGGTAGAATGAGCTCAGCCCTGGCATTTGAGGACAGGAGCATGTGTTCCCATGGGGAATGAAATTCCACTTATTAGAAAGGCTTTATTGTCAGCCAGTAACTGACCAGGAATGATTTGGATTTTGAAAATGTTTCATGATGTTTTTGACTTCACTATTATTTGTCAGAGAAATGACAAAAAGGAAAGGGCACCTAGTCAGCAGTCAGCAACTGTTTGCCGAACAAGTGAATGAAAGAATCATTGTGGGCAGAACAGCAGCAGGAAGCAGAGGGTCAGATTCTCTGTCATCTTTTCAGAGGAGTCTGAGCTCCAGTGGCAGCAGCTCCACGGGCCTAATGATTGCTTAGCATGGAAAGAGATGGTGAAGGATAGAACCTGGAGCAGAGGCAGTGTCCTAGGGTGGGCTAGGGAGGTACCCACATTATGGTAGACATGGGTGCCAGCTGCCTTGGCCGGCTTGGAGGATGGAGGGGGTGGGCACCTGGCAGTAGGTGGGTAGGTGGCTGAATGCTAGCCACATGCAGCCACTTGTGATGTGGAAGGGTGGTGGTCTGGTAACCTCTCCCTGAGGAGGCTACCTCTCCTTGAGGAGGCAATCTCTTCTCTCCATCGTTTGAGAACTTGGTATAAGGGAGAAGGTTTTCTCTTAAGCCCAGTTCCTCCTATATCCTGAGAAACTCCAGGGTCCATACCCACCTCTCCTGTGGCCTTTCCCTACTTCCGACATTTCCCTCCCATAGCCTGACAGCCTCATTTTCTCTCCCAGAACTTAAAACTGTATGACTGCTCCCTCAAAATAGTATGATTGCTCCCCCAATTCCCATAAGCTTATTGTTTCACATCAGGGAGCCAGGAGTACAGCCCATTAGCAGTCATCTTGTTTTCATTTTTTGAGACAGGATCTCGCTCTGTCACCCAGGCTGGGGTGCAGTGGCACCGTCATAGCTCACTGCAGCCTGGAAACTCCTGGGCTCAAGCAGTTCTCCTGCCTCTGCCTCCTGAGTAGCTGGGATTACAGGCCTGTCTTGGTTCTTACAGTCTTTCAGTGTCCTTGTGGCCTCATTCTTTTCCATACAGCGTGGACCTCACGGCACCTATCATTTCTAAGACACTTATCAACCCCTTTGATTTCATTACCCTGTTGTCATATGGGAAAGAGATGGGACTGTAGTAGGATATTGGATTAGGAATGAAGTAATGCCTAGAGGGTGGAAGTTAGGATCCTGGGATCTGGGCTGGTGTTGATTTCTGTTCGTTAGCCCAAGGAGTGGAGTATGAGTTGGGAATGAAGAAAGAAATATATTGGCTAGGCACAGTGGCTGATGCCCATAATCCCTATACTTGTGGAGGCTGCAGTGGGTGGATTGCTTGAGTCTAGGAGTTCGAGTCCAGTCTGGGCAACATTGCAAGACCCCATTTCTATGTATATAAAGATTTTTTTTTAAAAAAGAAATATTATTGATTATTCTTTTCTTTCTTTCTTTTTTTTTTTTTAACTTTTACCAGTGGAACAGAATTTGATTTGATTTTTTTTTTTGAGATGGAGTCTCACTCCATCACCCGGGCTAAAGTGCAGTGGTGCAATCTTGACTTACTGCAACCTCTGCCTCCTGGGTTCAAGTGATTTCCCTGCCTCAGCCTCCCAAGTAGCTGGGACTACAGGGACCTGCCACCATGCTGAGCTGATTTTCCTATTTTTAGCAGAGATGGGGTTTCACCATGTTGGCCAGGCTGGTCTCGAACTCCTGGGCTCAACCCATCCTCCTGCCTCGGCCTCCCAAAGAGTTGGGATTATAGATGTGAACCACCAAGTTGTCTGGCAAATTGCTTCTACATCTGTTGTTTCACTGGAGTCCACTGTTAGCACTTTCCTGACTCCTTTTCTTCTTTCTTCTGGAAAGATGTAGCCATTTATCAAGGCTGTCATAAACATTGTTTCTTCTCTCTTTCTGCCTCAGAGATTTCTGGCTTGAGCCCTCATTGCCATGCAGATGACTTCCAAGCCCATGTTTCCAGCCTCAGCCTCATTTGCTGTGCCCCATCCCGTGTTTTCAGCCCCCTGATATATATTTATCTGTCCCATTCGTGCTCCACAGTCTTCTAAACCAGCCTTATGATAATTTTCCTCTAAACTCATTCTTCCTATTTAATCATGGCATCAGCATTCTCCCCTCTCTCCCTCCTTCCTTTCTCCCAGCCTAGGCACTTGCATTGCTCTGTCCCTTCACTTCCATTCCCAATGCCCTCTCTTGTTTCCACTTAATGACTTCTTTCCAAGCTGTGGCAACAACCCCCTACCTAGTTTCCCCAACTCCAGGGGTATCTGCGTCTCGGTGCATCATACAATTGCTGGCCACCATATCTAAGTCTTTCAAAACCACTGTTCTTATTGTCACAAGATTTTTCCCTGAGGAAACTGAAGTGGTTTCCCACTGGATAGAGTTAAGATCCAGCTCCTCAATCTGAATGGTGAGGCCCGACAACCTCTCCCTTTCTTTCCACTGTGGTCCTATACACACTCACTTCATTTTCTAGCCATGGGACTGCTTCTGTTTCCCCTGATTGTGCCCTGGACTTTCCTTCCTCCCTGTGTTTGTTCATGCTACTTTTCACCCTGTAGCTTTTTCTCGTCTTCTCTCCTTCTCCACTCCCCTGTCCCTTAGTCTATATCATTTCTACCTGTTAAAACCATCTTCTTTTATATCCATTGCAGTGGAATACTGTGACACTGATGAGATGTACATGTGTTGCCCCAGGATGCCGTTCACAGCATGCTGCTAGATGATGAAGCATGTTGTTGCACAACAGTATGATATGATTCCATTCTTGAGAAAAGTATTAGTAAGAATAAGTGTAAATGTATATAGAGAAAAAAAATCAAAACTCTGCCCTTGTTAATTATTATACTTGAAGAGAAATGATTATAGGAATTACAGGGTAAGAATATATTCCTGTAACATTTGATTTAAAAAAGAATAATGATTGTCTATTTTTGTAGTGATGAGAAAACATAGAGTAAGAAAAAAAGTTGTCCTCAACCTTCAGGGTACGTCTGAATTTTCATCTCTTTAGTTTCTCCCAGTGACAGGTGCTCTTACTTATATTCCCCTTCCCCGCCACACCCTCTTTCATGAAGCTAACATCAAGCTTCAGGTTACAGTAATTTATGGACTTGCCTTATTCCCTGCTTCTTGCTCCTAAATCAGGAGCAGTTGGTATCATTTGAATCCTTGAGCCCTTGCAGGGCCTGGCCCAGTGCCCATGCTCAAAGGCTGCTGCATCAGTGCTTTTTGAGCTGGCCTGCTGTCTCCTGGGTATCCTGGGGTCTTCCTGTTTTTCTAGTTTGGGAGGGACTGATTTTCTGTGGCTGGAGTTACATGACTGATGGGGCTGATCTGTTGGGCTTGGGCTTAATCCATGACCAGCTTCCTGACTAGGATCTCACTGATTATGATTGATAAGGATGTGATTGGAAGCCTCACGTGTGTTCCTACTGATCCCTGGAGGAATCCATTCCCACATAGCAACCTAGGCCCTAACCTGGCATTAGAGAAATTCAGTTCAGCAGTCCATCAAGACACCAAGTAATTGCAGTGTGGATTGCTGCCTTCCAAGCATGACAGGAAGAATGATAGAAGGGTTTTGGGCCAAAGGGGCTGAGCTATCAAGCCCTTAGGGAATCCATTATTTTATCAGTTTCTACCAATTTCTCTTTTGAGCTTTAATAATGTCTGCTTTGCAAGGGCTTCCAGGCCCGATTTTGGAACATAGATTCTGGTCTTTGTATAAAAAGACTTATATTATAGCACATGGGAGAGACTTTCCTATTTTGCTTCAGTCAGCTTTCTTGGGGTGGGCAGGGGAGGTGTCGACAGCTAGTCAGGATTTGGTTGTTTCTGAGATGCTGCTGTCAGACTCTGCATACCCTCATTCTGGCTCAGACACAGAGAGGAGGCAGTGTTGGGCAATGGAAGAACTGCTTTTGAAGCCATACAGACCTGGTTGGAGACTCAGTTCTATCATCAGCCTGAAGGCTCTAGGCAGGGACTACTGTGAGTCACAGGATACAAAATGCCTATAATTGTGTTTGGTAAACATTTATTGAATTGCACTAGTTGTGTAACCAAAGAATTCTCATCTGTAAAATGGGAATACCTACCCATATGATTGTTGTGAAAATTAAACAAGATGATGTGTGTATAGCAGCTATTCTAATGCCTTACAGTACCAAGTGGTAATTTGTAATGCTAGTTTTCTTTTTTCTGCCTGCTTCCCCCTTACGCTGTTAAAGATTAGAAGTCTTCTCACTTTCTGTGTACATATTTATTAGGCTGCAATGAGAATGGCTTGGGCTGGTCTCAGTTTTTAGTAGCTGTGGCCTCTCTCCCCGTCTGTCATTATCTTCTGTGGTTCTTTTTTTTTTTTTTTGAGATGGAGTCTTGTTCTGTCACCCAGGTTGGAGTGCAGTGGCATGATCTCGGCTCACTGCAACCTCTGCCTCCCAGGTTCAAGCAATTCTCCTACCTCAGCCTCCTGAGTAGCTGGGATTACAGGCATGCTAATTTTTGTATTATTAGTAGAGATGGGGTTTTCACCATGTTGGCCAGGCTGGTCTTGAACTCCTGACCTCAGGTGATCTACCCACTTTGACTTCCCAAAGTACTGGTATTACATGTGCGAGCCACTATACCTGGCCTTCTGTGGTTCCTGTAGCCATCCACATAATCTATGGAGGCTCCATTCATGGCAGTGGTTCATGGCACAGCAGTGTGGTACAGTGTAGAGGGCCAAGAACTGGGGAAGGTTTCTTGAGGTCTTTGACATATTTTCTTGTCAGTAGAAAATAATATTCGCCCTGTCTAAAATTCATATTGTTAGCCAGGTGTGGTGGTGTGTACTTGTAGTCCCAGCTACTTGGGAGGCTAAGGCACAAGGATGGCTTGAGCCTAGAAAGCAGAAGTTGAAGTGAGCCGTGATCATGCCACTGCACTCCAGTCTGGGTGACAGAGTGAGACCCTGTCTCAGAAAAATAAATAAATAAAAAATTTATATTGCAGTCCAGATCTAATTGTTTTTGAAAGGGCATTTTCTCACCTTCATTGTTCTTGAGTGATTCTGTGTTTTGTAGCATGCTGCCCTTCCCAGTACCCTGCCTTTGCTCATTTCCCTTCCCTCTGATGTCTGTTGTAGGACGAGAATTTATCACGTGAATCAACATTGACGCCATATTGTGATAACAATGGTTAATGCTGTGCTCAGTGAGGTAGTCCAACTCTTTTGTAGTGCTGCCTGCTAATAAAAAGGATTTTAATAGTTTTTAGTAAAAGATACATGTATGGAAGACTGCTTAAATATAAATCGAAGCTCATTTAAATTATATGGGTGTGGGATTGGCGAAAAACAAATATCATAACCAATTTCGCTACTTTGGTTATAGGTTCTAAATACTAAATATAGTTCTGAACGTCCTGATAGCTGAGAGAAAAAGGGAAATATGATGAATCACATAATTATCACTTAATTAAAAAGCTAATAGTTCTCAACAGTCTGTTGAGAAAGCAGCTTTTTCCTGGTACTGGTAAGAATTGATCTAAAAGCATTTTTATCATAGACATTAGCCATTTACTGGACAATGACAAGCTTGTTTCAGAAAAGATGGAAATGTTTTTTACAGTCTGTTTCTTACGTAGTAGACCCTGAACAAAATTTGAGGACATGCAAGAAAGCAGTGTTCAATGAGTTTGTCTTTTATGGGACAAATCTAGTGAGTATGCTCTGTCTTAAGTTGGTATTAGAGTACAGTATAGAATCCTCTTAGCAGAATGGACAAAGAGCCTGTCCTTTAGGCTATCTTTCTCAAATATCTGCTCTGTCAGGTTGGTTTTTGGTAGGGACTCAGCAGTAGTCAGATTAAGATTAAAAACTAGCCAGGACTTGGCATAATCTAGCTAGGCAGTGTTCAGTCTTTCAGGACAACATTAACTCATAGCTCTTTATATGGAATGGTTAATTTGTGTTCACACTGTATGCATTGTGTGAAAATGAATGGACATATGTTGATGTTAATAAAAAACCTCATGATATGTTTAACTGTGTTCCTAGTGTGTCCAATGGGTGGTAAAATCTGTATCAAGCAAACTTTATGTTTATATTTAGTTTTATTTGGAGAAAAGTACGTCATTCACAGTCTATTGCCAAGTACAATAATATGTGCCACCCGCCCCCCCCCAGTAAAGTTGGTAGCTTTCAGTTGTGTAAGAAATTGTTTTGTTTAAGATCTGAAGTGTAAATATAGGCTTTGGAGACTTGTTGAGAGATGATAGCTGTGGCTACATGAGAGAAAGTAGAAATCCCAGGTTTTCCGGTACTTGCTTTTGGTTTTCTAAAGTTGGACTTTGTGTGGGAAAGTAAAAAGTCATTGGAAAGTGTTGGTGTAGCCAGTGGAGATTTGCAAATGGAGATCATTCCTTCAAACCTCAGAAAGGGGGAAAACCCCAAGGCCTGTATATGAATAAAATGATTGTGAGGTGATTTTCTTACTTGGTTGAACTTTTGGCTTTAGTCTTATAAAACATTATTTAGTAGAGTTTAACTTTCCGTTTTGTTCTGTTTGCAGACACCTGAACTAAAATCCAGTTCAGTGCATTGTCCCTTTGCCCCTTGTTAGTAAGTTATTTTCTATCTTGTCTTCCTCCATCTCTGAAAGAGTTCTCTTGAATTGTTTGGGAGGATAGCACATTCTGTACTTGTTTTTATCCATTATTTATGTTTGCATTCAATTATACTCAACCTTCCTTTCAATTATGGAGATGGCCCTTGAGCTTTTTTGTTTCAAGGAGTTGGGTGTCTGTTATAACAATTAGCTATGGAGAGAGGGAATTACCCATAATTCTTGTCCTCAGAAGAGATGTAGTGCTAATGGTTCCCTGGTGTCCTAGCTGACTACCCTGGAGAGCCACTGCTCTTGTTTACTCCTTGGCTAAGGGTCTCCTGAATTGGAACTGGCAGGAGTTACTCACTGTGGTAAATCAGATTTGAGTCCCTCAAGGGGGCCTCTGCTGCAAGGTGCCAGGATTCCACTCATGTTTGTGCTGCCCGTCATGCCTCTCAAAGCCCCTTTTCATCTGATGTTTCATGGGCGTCCACAGTATTCCAGGGATGCAGTATTTGTGAAATGAAGATCTACTACTGTGCTATCTTATATGGCAGTCACTAGCCGTTTGTGATTATTAAAATTAAAATTGATTAACATTTTAAAAATAAAAAATTCAGTTTCTTAGTCTTACTAGTCACATTTCAAGTACTCAAAAGCCACATGTGACCCGGGCTACTGTAATGGACAGCATAGATGGAGAACATTATCACAGACACTAGACAATGACAAGCTTGTTTCATAAAAGACAGAAATGTTTTGTGTAGTCTGTTCCTTATATAATAGACCCTGAACAAAATTTGAGGACATTTAAGAAAGTGGTGTTCTATGAGTTTGTCTTTTATGGGACAAATCTACTGAGTATGCTTCTGTTTATCACGTGAATCAACATTGATGCCATATTGCGGTAATAGTGCTGTGCTCAGCGAGGTGGTCCAACTCTTTTGTAGTGCTGTCTGCTAATAAAAAGGATTTTAATTAGCTTTTAGTAAAAGACAGATATATGGAAGACTGCTTAAATATAAAATGAAACTAATTTAAATTCTTTTTTTTTCTTTTTTTTTTTGAGATGGAGTCTTGTTCTCGTTGCCCAGGCTGGATCTCGGCTCACCGCAACCTCTGCCTCCTGGGTTCAAGCGATTCTCATGCCTCAGCCTCCTCAGTAGCTGGGATTATAGGCATGAGCCACTGCGCCCAGCCAAAACTAATTTAAATTCTGTGAGTGTGGCTTGCCAGGTTCTTTGCCTCATGTTGCCTGGTATTTGATGTCTGCAGTGTGGTAGTGGTTCTTTTTTTTTTTTTGAGACGGAGTTTCTCTTGTTACCCAGGCTGGAGCGCAATGGCACAATCTCGGCTCACCGCAAACTCCGCCTCCTGGGTTCAGGCAATTCTCCTGCCTCAGGCTCCTGAGTAACTGGGATTACAGGCACGCGCCACCATGCCCAGGTAATTTTTTGTATTTTTAGTAGAGACGCGGTTTCACCGTGTTGACCAGGATGGTCTCGATCTGTTGACCTCGTGATCCACCCGCCTTGGCCTCCCAAGGTGCTGGGATTACAGGCTTGAGCCACCGCGCCCAGCCCGGTAGTGGTTTTTTTATCCACTGGGAAGGTGAAGCGTTGACATGCAGGTTGTGAGGCTGAGCAGAGAACCTGCAACTGGTCATGTAGCTAGCCTCTGTGAGTTGTCTTGCCTTCTGCCGCTCTGCTTCTCCCCAGGAGGAAGGGGTAGAGAAAGTAGGTCTGGTGAAATCTAAAGGATCATCTGAGAAAATGTACGCTTTCAAGACTTAGATTCAAAAAAGTCCAGAGGGTTTCAGGAGAGTTGATTCCAGAAATGCAGGCCTTTTTAAAAAAAATTCCTTTGAAACCTGGAATGAGCATTAAGTTTTTTGTCAGTTACAATTTTTGCCCATTATAATTCTTTGTAACTTAAAAACATTTTTTTTGGTAGGGATATAGTCTCACTATGTCACCCAGGCTGGTCTTAAATGGACCCAAAAGATCCTATCACCTTGGCATCCCGAAGTGCCAGGATTACAGGTATGAGCCACCAGGCCTGGCCCTGTGTAACTATTTTTAGGCAAAATGAGATTTGTCAAACAAGAGTGTATAGTAACCAAATATTATTTGTGTACCCAGAGATGCAAATGTGAGATTTTGCATGGAAAAATACATCCACATTGTACAAGTAAATATCTCATCTCCCAGGTCCCCTCTGGATGGATGCCTCCTTGCTCTGTGTTGTAGTTTGTCTGGATTGTGTTAGAGAGAATGAGGATGATAGGGACGCACAATCATATATACCACTCCCCCTACACTGCAATCTCCTCCTCCCAGGGTGCACTAAAGCGTATGACTTGGCCTAGCATAAGTTACAGATTTGGGCCAAAGAGCTGACTCTCTAACAATGGGATTTGATTAGTAGGATTTTGTGCTTGTTGGGGTTATCAAGTGTCTTTTTGATACCTCTCAGCTCCCATCACTCCAGTGACTATGTTGGTGCCTCTGTGTGGAACTGTGCCCTCTATTCTGCCCTTTCAGGCTGAGGTTTTCTCAAAGTGGAGGCTTTCAGGAAAGTTCTTGCTGTGTGGTGAGATCTCTGTTTCTGAGCTTAAGAGATATGGTAGTAGCTGTTGGGAAAAGCTAAGGGAGATTAAACAGTAAATTCTTGAGAGAATTAAAAAGGTTGCTAGACTGGAATCACAGTTCATAAAACAACAGTTTAGGGAGATGGAGTTTTATTGTAGATTGGGTCACTGTAAAGTATCTAAAAAATGTGAAATAACAAGAAAATCTTGGCTTAGGAACTGGATAATGGAAATGTAGAGGAAATTGAGATATATGTCACAGTTTTATACTTTTTGTAGTTTGGAAATGATTTATTTATTTTGTATCCACAAAAAGGAATTGTATTTTGTTTTTTTTTTTTGTTTCTTTTTTGTGAGAGAAGTAAAGAAAAAAATGAGTAAAGGAGAGGAAGAAAGGAAGAGAAAGAGGGAGGGTGAACAGAAATATTGCTTTATTCTGAAAAAAATTGGGTATTAATAATGGCCAATCAATGGGCCAGTCAACCCATGAGTAGGTGTGATGTGGTATTGACAAGAATGTATATTTTGTGTATTTGAAGTGGGGAGCTCTATAAATATTTATTTAGCTCTATAAATATTTATTAAGTTTACTTGTTCCTGATCTGAGTTTGAGTCCTTGATATCCTTATTAATTTTCTGTCTCATTGAATCTAAGTCTCTATGTATCTGGGTGTTAGGATCGTTAGCTCTTGTTGTTGCATTGATCCTTTTACCACTATATCTTTGTTGCTTTAAAATCTATTTTATCCGATATGAGAATTGCAACTCCTGCTTTTTATTTATTTATTTATTTATTATTTATTTTTGCTCTCCATTTGGTTGGTAAATCTTTCTCCATCCCTTTGTTTTGAGGCTTTGTGTATCTTTGCATGTGAAACAGGTCTGGATGTAACATGCTATTGGGTTTTGGCTATGTCTTTTGATTGGGGGATTTAGTCGATTTAAATTTAGGGTTACTGCCATTTGATGTTAACTGGCTGTTTTATCCATTCGTTGATGTAAATTCTTTATGTTGGTGCTTTTTACTTTTTGGTATATTTTTAGAAAGGCTAATACTGGTTGTTTCTTTCTGTGTGTAATGCCTCTTTCAGAAGCTCTTGCAAAGCAGGCATGGTGGTAATAAAATCTCTGAGTACTTGCTTGTTCATAAAGATTTTATTTTTCCTTCAGTTGTGAAGCTTAGTTTGGCTGGATATGAAATTCTGGGCTGAAGGTTCTGTTCTTTGAGGATGTTGAATATTGGCCCCCACTCTCTTCTGGCTTGTAGAGTTTCTGCTGAGAGATCTGCTGTAAGTCTGATAGGCTTGCCTTTGTGGGTAACCTGACCTTTCTCTCTGGCTGCCCTTAGTATTTTCTCCTTGGTTTCAACTCTGGTGAATCTAACGATTATGTGCCTTGGGGTTGCTCTTCTTGAGGAATATCTTTGTGGTGTTCTCTGTATTACCTGGGGTTGAACATTGACCTGCTTTGCTAGTTTAGGAAAATTTTCCTGAATAATATCCTGAAGGGTATTTTCCAGCTTGGATTCATTCTCTCTGTCGCATTCAGGTACACCTATTAAAGGTAAATTTGGTCTTTTCACATAGTCCCACATTTCTTGGAGACTTTGCTCATTCCTTTTTATCCTTTTTTCTCTAATCTTGTCTTCTTGTTTTATTTCATTAAGTTGGACTTTGACCTCTGATATCCTTTCTTCTGCTTGAACAATTCGAGTATTTAAACCTGTGCATACTTCTCAGAGTTCCTGTATTGTATTCTTCAGTTCCATTAATTCACTTATATTCCTCTCTAAGTTGTCTATTCTCAATAGGATTTCATCAAACCTTTTTTCAAAGTTCTTAGTTTCTTTACGTTGGGCTACAACATGTTCTTTTAACTCACAGAAGTTTCTTATTATCCATTCCCTGAAGCGTGATTCTGTTATTGGGATGCACTCGTTCTCCATCAAGCCTTGTTCCATTGTTGATGTGGAACTGTGATCATCTTTAGAGGGACAGGCGTTCTGATTTTGAGTATTCTCAGCCTTTTTACGCTGGTTTCTTCCCACAATTGTAAATTTATCCTCCTGTCATCTTTGAAATTATCAACTTTCAGATTAGGTCTCTTGAGTGGACGTCCAAGTTGTTAGTTCCCAGGGCCAGAACAGCGGCGTTAAGACTGATGGTGCTTTTCTGCCCAGGATTCTTCTGTCTGGCTTCCTTCTTGTGTCCCTAATAGGCGACTCTGCCTTCCCGGGGCTCCAAACCTCAGTCAGAAGGGGAACCGGTCTCATTTACTCTGCGCTGAGAGCTGCCGCGCTGAGGTGCCGTCACAGCCACTGCGCTGGTCTCAGGAGTTGTGCTGGGAACCTGTGTGGGTCCTCCAAACCTCGTCGGAAGGGGAGCCAGCCCTGTTTACTCTGCTCCGAGAGCTGCTGCGCCAAGGTGCCAGCGAAACCGCTGCGCAGGCCACAAGAGTCGCGCTGGCGACCCATGTGACTCCTCCACTAGGGTTCTTCTGCTCCGTGAGTGACCAGAATTTGTCTGAAAGTGTCGCATCCTCTAGTTCTCTGCGCTTCCACTGAAAGTTGCAATCTGGAGATGTTAGCGATCGGCCATCTTGGATCATTCTCCGGGAATTGTATTTTGTTCATAAAAGTATTATATATTAAGCCACATAAAATCCCAGAAAAATTTGGGAAACAACTTATTTTTAGATTGAATGAGGGAGAGGGAATGAAGAACCAGAATAAGCCCTGGAGCAGGGTTGGGTGTGAAGGGGGAGAATTCTTTTTTTTTTTTTTTTTTTTTGATATTGAGTCTCACTCTGTTGCCCAAGCTGGAGTGCAGTGATCTCGGCTTAATGCAGCCCTGCCTCCCAGGTTCAAGCGATTCCCGTGCCTTAGCCTCCTGAGTAGCTGGGATTGCAGGCATGCTCCACCACACCTAGCTAATTTTTGTATTTTTAGTAGAGATGGGGTTTCACTGTGTTGGCCAGGATGGTCTTGATCTCTTGACCTCGTGATCCACCTGCCTCTGCCTCCCAAAGTGCTGAGATTACAGATGTGAGCCACCATGCCAGGCCAAGAATTGTTTTTTTCTTTCTTTCTTGTGGCTCTTTTATTGCTCAGTTTAAGTCACAGTGGTCTTTGAGTAAGAGTGACCATTAGCCATAGCAATAGAAGGGGAATTGGTTTCTTAATCTACTGTACTGGTGAAATAATGAGGTGGCTATAAATCTGACCTTTTGACATTGTGTCCTCAGTTTTTTATATGTCTACTCACTTGTCACAGGCCCTAAGAATAATCAAGTTTACTCCTCTAAATTTGAAATGGAGGAACTCTGAGGTACTGTAGCCCAGAGATTGATTGCAGGATGGGGAATGCACAAGTGACTGTGTCAGTATCAAGCTTCGCTGTTCCCGAGGTCTATATATTCAGCTGTTTTAGTGGCTTTCCATGTAATGCATTTGACTTTTAGCTTCTGTTGCTAACGTAATGGTAACATATTCTATTTTCCATTTGTTTATTTATGGACTTGTTTTCTACCCTTGCAAAACTTGATATAGGTACAAAGCTTCAGAAATGTACACATACCAGAGTAATAGATAACTCTGATTTTGTTACAAGGCAATAATTTAAGTTGACAGGTTTAGCTGATAACGTAAAACACAAGAGAGAAGTAGGATCAGTTTATAAATGTCAGCAAAACCCCTGAGAGTGAGTTGCTGCCTTGGAGCTGACTCCCGTACTGTTTTTTGTCTAATATATTATAAAGTGAAATAAACTGATGTCTGTGAAAATCTGGCTGACCAAGATTAAAAGAATAGGACTGTAAATTAGGTGCTTCCTATATGTCACTTTAAGCAACTTTCAGAAGAGACTAAATGACAGGACATTAGGGTCTTGGGAAGGACTTGAGGTCTAGCTTCTCTGGAATTTCAAGAGGCCAAGAGCATGGATGGTCCTGCTTGGCAGATCATATTGGGAATGAATCACAACCTGCCAGCTTTCCATGCCCTACTGTGCCTCTTTTCCTGGGAAAATGGAACCTTAGGATGGAGGAGATTGTGAAGTCCAGATGTCTGGAAAGTAGACCTTGTGAAAGGTCATTGCAGTTTCTGTCTTTATGACGGTCACAGCCTCCAAAATTAGATTGTGAAATATTTTAGTGATTTGGCAAAACTAAAATCAATTCAGTATAATGGGGCATTGACACAGAGACTCACCATCTCCCACATAGAAAATAAATATTCCTGCTTTACCTTGACATTTATTCCCCATAAATACACTGGCGTTTATGTAGCATTATCTTGTGATCATGTTTTATTCCCTGTGACATGCTCTGTTATTGATGTCTGCAGAGCCAGGAAGGTGGCAGCAACTGTGTAGGACATCTAGGAGCAGTTGATTTTTTAGGTAATTAGTTTCAGTTTTGCATAATTAGTAGGAGTGGACATTAAAAACTAGGCACATGTATCATTTTCATGCATCTCAGTGGCTGCCACATATTCAGAAAAGTCCTTGGATTATTGCTTTTCCTCTGTAGAGTAGTTTGGACTAATGTCCTTGTTTTGAGCTATCTCATGCTGCAGAGGGAAAATAAAGTTCCAGGGGATGGGAATTTTAAAAATGTCATGCTTCCATCCATCTGCATTTAGGCAGAACTGCACTGAACCCTGTCAAAGCTGGTTAGGACATTCTTCTTTCAGAGGTTTCTGTGGATAGTGCTTACAGACTCTGGTTGGTAATTTCTGCTTCTCAGTTAAAATAGGTGTTTAGCATTAAGCATAACCTCATCAAAAGAGATGCTGGCCGGTAGAGGTGGCTCACACCTGTAATCCCAGCATGTTGGGAGGCTGAGGTGGGCAGATCATAAGGTCAGGAGTTCGAGACCAGCTTGGCAAACATGGTGAAACCCATCTCTACTAAAAATACAAAAATCAGCAAGATGTGGTGACATGCACCTGTAATCCCAGCTACTTGGGAGGCTGAGGCAGGAGAATCACTTTAATCTGGGAGGCAGAGGTGCAGTGAGCCAAGATCATGCCATTGCTCACTCCATCCTGGGCAACAGAGCGAGATTCTGTTTCCAAAAAAAAAAAAAAAAAAAAAGTTGCTTAGCTGTGAAGGCAAGAGGGGGTGAAGGGAAATGATTCTTATTTTAAAATCCCTTCTACTCCCATCTCACAGACTACTGTCAGTGTGGGAGCAAATCCTCCTGAAGTACACATCTTCTTCCACTCTGACTGAGGTGGGAAGATGGCTTGATGCTAGGAGTTCAAGGTTGCAGTGATTGCACCACTGCATTTCAGCCTTGGTGACAGAGTGAGACCTTATCTCAAAAAAACAAAACTAACAAAGTATATATATGTTGTGGAATGACTAAATCTAATACATGCATTACCATTACCTCATGTAGTTATATATATATATACATACATACATACATACATGAGAACACTTTAGATGCTTTCTCTTGGCATTTTTCAGGAATTCAATATATTATTTATCAATTAATTAATTAATTATTATTTTTGTTTTGAGATGGAGTTTTGCTCTTGCTGCCCAGGCTGGAGTACAATGGTGCGATCTTGGCTCACCGCAACCTCTGCCTCAGCCTCCTGAGTAGCTGGGATTATAGGCGTCTGCCACCACGCCTGGCTAATTTTTTGTATTTTTAGTAGAGACAGGGTTTTACCATGTTGGCTGGGCTGGTCTCAGACTCCTGACCTCAGGTGATCCATCTGCCTTGGCCTCCCAAAATGTTGGGATTACAGGTGTGAGCCACTGCAGCCGGCCACAATGTATTATTAACTATAGTTACCATGTTACACAATAGATCTCTTGAAGTTATTCCTCCTATGTAACTGAAATTTTGTATCCTTTGATCAACTTCTTCCCAACCTCTACCCCACCTCCTCAACCACCCAAGTCCCAGTTAACTGTGATTCTACTCTCTGCTTCTGTGAGATCATCTTTTTTAGATTCCGCATGTAAGGGAGATCATGTGGTATTTGTCTTTCTGTGCCTGGCTTATATCATTTAACATAATTCTTCCAGGCTCACCCATGCTATTGCAAATGACAGTTTTTCCTTATTTTTTGGTGGTTAAATAGTATTCCATATTTTCTGTATTATATTCATGCACTGCTGGACATTGAGGATGATTCCATGTCTTGGCTATTGTGAATAATGTTGTAGTAAACATGGGAGTGCAGACATCTCTAGACATACTGATATATAGATATATATTTTTTTTGAGACAGAGTTTTTCTTTCCTTGCCCAAGCTGGAGTGCAGTGGCATGATCTCAGCTCACTGCAACCTCCACCTCCCAGGTTCAAGTGATTCTTCTGCCTCAGCCTCCCGAGTAGCCAGGATTACAGGCATGCGCCACCACACCCGGATACTTTTTGTGTTTTTAGTAGAGATAGGATTTTATCACATTAGTCAGGCTGGTCTCGAACTCCAGACCTTAAGTGATCCACCTGCCTCAGCTTCCCAAAGTGCCGGGATTATAGGCAGTAGCCATTGCGCTGGTCCCAGTATGCTGATTTTATTTCCTATGGTTGTTTATCCAGTAGTGGGATTGCTGGATCGTATGGTAGTTTTATTTTTAAATGTTTAAGGATCTTCCATACTATTTTTCGTAATGGTTATTATAATTCACATTCCCATCAGCAGTGTACAAAGCTTATCTTTTCTATACAACCTTGCCAACACTTCTCTTTTGTCTTTTTGATAGTAGCCATCCTGACAGCTGTGAGGTGATACCTCATTGTGGTTTTAATTTGTGTTTCACTGATGATTAGTGATGTTTATCATTTTTTAATATACCTGTTGGCCATTTATATGTCTTCTTTTGGGAAATTTGCCCAAAGTTGTTTAGGTCCTTTGCCTATTTTAAAATCAGATTATTTGCTTTTCACTTTTGAGTTCCATATTTATTTTGGGTATTTATCCCTATCAGATGTACAGTTTGCAAATATTTTCTGCCATTCTGTAGGTTGTCTCTTCACTCTGTTGATTGTTTTATTTGCTGTGTAGAACCTTTTTAATTTGATGTAATTCTGTTTGTCTACTTTGCTTTTGTTGCCTGTGTTTTTGGGGGTCATATCTAAAAAGTCACTCTCAGACTAATGTCATGGAGCTTTCCTCCTGTATTTTATTCTAGTAGTTTGATGGTTTGGGGTCTTACGTGTAAGTCTTCAATCCATTTTGATTTGATTCTGCATATGGTATATGCAAAAATATACTAAGGGCTTAATTTCATTCTTCTACACATGGATATCCATGCTAATACCATTTATTTGAAAAGATTGTCCTTTCCCCATTTTGTGTTTATGGCACCTTTGTCAAAAATCAGTTGGCTGTAGATGCATGCAAGGATTTATTTCTGGCTTTATGTTCACAATATACTTTTGATTGGTTGGATTCATCTCTATTTAGCAGGATGTGTTAGTGTGTGTTTGAATAGTATATGTTGATTATGACTGTGGTATTCTGAGTTACTTTTAATTTTAGAATATATTAATATGTTTTAGGTATAAAATTTATAATAACCACAATTATATAACAACATATTTTAAAGGAGCCCAAACAAACCCTTCCTATAATAAAAGACACCAAATTATTGGTTTGTTCTTGGCAGCTACCTCCCCTTTTTCTTTTTAAAATATATGCCAGTTTTATATTTTTAATAGTTTTGAAGTTATTTATTTTGTGCCTAGAAAAGGAATTACATATTTTTTCCCTGAAGGTAACATATTTTTAGCAATATGAAATCCCAGAAAAATGAAATAAAAATTTGCTAATAATAAGAGGGATGAATGCTTACTATAAAAAAGTCTTAATTATAGAAGTGTATAATTTAGGAAATACAAGTCTTCTAAGTCCAGTTTCTTCCCCAGAGACAACATATGCTAATGTCTACCCTTTTAAAACTCTTTTATTATAAAATTAAACACTGATATAGAAAATTATACAAAACATGTAGCTTAATGAGTTATTAGCAGGTGAAGTCACATCCAAGTCAAGAAATAGAACTTTGCTGAGCACATCAGCAGGTCCTTCCAACTATAATATTTCCCTCCTACCAAATGTAACCACTCTCCTGCTTTTTACAATAATTGCTTCTTTGCATTTTTAAAATAGTTTATGACTCAATGTTGCACCCAGGACTATAGTTTAGTGTTGCCCATTTAAGAAAAGTTGTTGTGCCAGGCGCGGTGGCTCACACCTGTAATTCCAGTGCTTTGGCAGGCTGAAGTAGGTGGATCACTTGAGGTCATGGGTTCAAAACCAAGCTGGGCAACATGGTGAAACCCCATCTCTACTAAAAATACAAAATTAACAGGTGTGGTGGCACATGCTTGTAATCCCACTACTTGGGAGGCTGGGGCAGGAGAATCACTTAACCTGGGAGGTGGAGGTTGGAGGCCAAAATTGCCCCATTGCACTCCAGCCTTGTCAACAAGAGCAAAACTTCGTCTCAAAAACAAAAACAAAATTGTTGTATCTTTTAAGTCTCTTTGAATTTACAGGTTACTTACCTATTCCCCCGCCCCACAACCCCCTGTGGTTTTTTTTTTTTTTCCCTTATAAATTGTCTGTTGAAGAGCTCAGGTCACTTCCCAGATTAAATTTTGCTGATTTCATACTAATGATACAATTCAGCATGTTTCTCCAACCTCTGTATTTCTTGCAAATTGTCAGCTGGATCCAGAGGCTCAATCAGACACAGGTTCCATTCCTTTGGGAAAACTATAGGCAGTTTTGTGCTCTTTCATTAGGAAGTGCTCAATGTCTGACTGATTCTCTTTTTGTGGGCTTGCAAGATGATAGTATTCAAATCTATCATTTCTTTTTTATTTTTAGCTGAATTACTTTTATGAGATATTTCCCAATATGTATTATTTTGTTACTCAGGGGTTAAGTTCATACAGGAAAGACAGGATAAATATTTGGTTCTTTTTTCCTTATTTACCAGTTTTTGAGATAATGAGTTGGTTCCTAGTCATCCTCCGAAGATGATCAATTAAAATGATTTATTTTCCCTTTATGAACTCATGGATTATATGGGCTTTAATTCATTGTAATTAATTTTATTGAAGTTGAAATTGCTCGATCTGTGGTCAGTGGAAGGTTTTCAAGTGAGTTCTGTGAGTTCTTTTCATGTTACCCTGATAGTCTCTGATAGTTTTCTTGCTATCTGGTTTGACAAGCTATTCTAAGCTCATCTTGTACACTTCCTTCTCAGGACTGGAATTAGCCATTTCTCTACTATATTCTGGCCATTAGATCGCTCATTACTATTGTGTTGATCATCGTTTCTAGGCCTTTTCCGTTGACAACAGATAGGAAAGGTATGTTTTTGTTTTGTTTTGTTTTGAGATGGAGTTTAGCTCTTGTTACCCAGGCTGGAGTGCAATGGCGCAATCTCGGCTCACCGCAACCTCCGCCTCCTGGGTTCAGGCAATTCTCCTGCCTCAGCCTCCTGAGTAGCTGGGATTACAGGCATGCACCACTATATCCAGCTAATTTTTTGTATTTTTAGTAGAGACGGGGTTTCACCATGTTGACCTGGATGGTCTCGATCTCTTGACCTCGTGATCCACCCGCCTCGGCCTCTTAAAGTGCTGGGATTACAGGCTTGAGCCACCGAGCCTGGCCAGGAAAGGTATGTTACAATATTCCTCATGCATTCAAATGGGTGCTTCCTATTCATATTCAGGACGACAGGGTTTTTATTTAATCTCTTCGATATTACATCTGTTTCTTTTTTTCCCACACTAGTGAGTCCTGATTCTGGACACAGGGGATTATACAATTAGAATATCTAATAATTTTACTTATTTGATCTGTCTCATTTTATACATACAACAGTTTCAGAATGGCAGTAATACTATCCCTGATATTATTACTGAAAACAATTTAAAACTGTTTTTGTGTGTATGCTCTCATTGTTCTTAACCAGCTGTGTTGTATGTATATTCTCAGAGTATATAGCTGTTACATACTTCCTTCCTTTTTAGCCCTTATTCAAGTCATTTATACAAATAACTATATATTTAATGCTTACCACTCGTCTTAATTTGGTTGTCTGAGATGTATTTTCTAATAAATTCTTCAGGAAGAAGAGCCCATTGAAACAATAATCTTTGTGTTTTTGTATGTTAGCTTTGCCTGTGTTCTTTACATCCCAAAGCACTTTGTTAGGATGTAAAATCCTCGGCTCACATTTTCTTTCATCTTCTGCTGGCAGTAGGCTTTGCTGTTAAAAACACTGATGACAATCTAATTTCTTTATAAGTTACTTGCTGATTTTTGCTTGTCTGCCCAAATGATCTTTTTTTTTTGCCTTTAAAATCCAATTGTTTTACTAGAATATGCCTTACTGTTGGACATTCCTGGTCAATATTCTCAGGTATGCAGTATGTTATTTCAATACATAGTTTTAAGTATTTTTTAATTTCAGGAAAGGTTTCTTAAATTATAATACCTTTCTGTTGCTCATTTTTATGTGAAACTAGGTTTTTTGAGCTTTTAAAAAAAAACATGGCTTTTGGCATTCTGTTTCCCTGTTTAGGTTTTCTTATATTTATGTTGGAACTTCTTTGTCTTTCTTCATTGTTTATTAGTTTGTTACAAATCTTACTTTTTCCCATTTCTGTTCAGTTTTCCAATTTCCTCCTTTTCATGTTCTATTTATCTTAAGGCATTTTCTGTTATGAATATTTGCTCTTATTTCTGATTCTTCCTTGAGTTCTAGTACCTCATTTCTTTTTAATTTTTTTTTTTTTAGAGACAGAATCTTGCTCTATTACTCAGACTGGAGTGCAGTGGTGCTATCATAGCTGATTGTAGCCTTGAACTCCTTGGCTCAGGTAATCCTGCCACCTCAGCCTCCCAAGTAGCTAGGACTGCAGGTGTGTGCCACCATTCCTGACTTAACTTTTTAATTTTTAGTAGAGATGAGGTGTTGCTATGTTGCCTGGGCTGATCCTGAACGCCTGGTTGCCCAGGCTGGTCTCAAACTGCAGCCCTCAAGTGATCCTGATGCCTCAGCTTCTCAAAGTGCTGGGATTACAGGTGTGAGCCACCATTCATAGCCTCTAGTGCCTCATTTCTGATTTTTGTTACTGAGTATCTTGTATCATTTAACAAATGTCTCTAGTGCATTTTGAAATAGGAAGTTACTGTTTTTTTTTAATGTTTGTGCCTATGTCTTTCTGGCATACTTTCATTGTATGTAGGGATGTTATTATTTTATTTCTTCTTTATAATTTTATTGTATAGGATTGTACCATAATACTTTCTGTTGCTCATTTTTATGTGAAATTAGGTTTTTTGAACTTTTAGAAAAAAGCATGACTTTAATTACCTTTTCTAAATCCATAGTGCTTGCTTTCTTTTTTTTTTTTTTTTTTCTCTTCATTCTGAGTCAAGCTTGAGAAAGTTTTCTCTTCTCTTGTTTTCAAAAAACATGGCAGCTTGCTTTATGAGGTTTCCTGGCTCTGTTTTCTTCCTCCAGTTTCATCTGGACTCTGTTTCCTTTATTTCTGTTGTCCGAGTCTACTCAGTTTTGATTTTGCTTTTAGCAGAAATGTGGGGCCCTGTCCTGGTAGGGAGCACTGGTTAATTAATTTTGGGAATTCAGGGGCCTAGACAGCTATGGGCCCTTGAAGTCTTACCCCAGACTTCTTATCCTTGTCTACTGTTAGACATAGGTTCACTTGCTGTTACGCATTGGCCCATTGTAATTTTTAGTGAATGCCTGTCAGCTACTTAGTTGTTTTTTCTCGGGTCTCTCAGCCAACTTATTGCTTCCCAATCCCTTTGCACTTGGTTTTGATATAAATGTTGCTCATGGATTTAGTTTTGCTATCTAGTCAGAGTCTGTTTTTATGTGAGGATTTGGTAGATTAGATGACATTGCCCTTGTCACATTAACATATGTTCTTTAAAAAGAAAGATGAAATCATATATGTGCAACTTATTTTTGCTTAGTTTTAGTGATCTTTTTATGTCAGTACAAATTCCCTCTTTTTTGTTGAAGACTAATACATTCCATGGAAGGGATATGCTGTATTGTGTAACAAACCCCCTACTGATGGACATTTGTATTGTTTCTCATTGTTTACAATTAATGGAATGCTGTAGTGAACATTCTATCCATACATCATAGTGCACTTCCACGAACATTTCTATTAAATTCCTAAACATGGCGTTTTCTGAGTCAAATGGAATGAACAGTAACAGTTTTGATAGATGTTGCCAGATGCCCAAAAGCATTGCACTAATTTATCCTTACCTACAGTGTAAGGATGTCTGCTGGTGCATGGCCTTGACATTATTGGCCCAGAGGCTCCTCAAGGTATGAGTGTTTATATATATGTTTGGAGAGTGAGTTACAGTTTTCTCTAAGAAACTAATGAGACCTATGGACCTTTTTAGAAAAATGTAATTGCATACTTAAAACTTTCACATATAATCTCTGACGCTTCACCAGCTGGTCACTAGTAATATTCTTCTTCTTTCTTTCTTTCCTAACCACCAGCCCCTTCTGCTTAATGAACTAGGAAATACTTGAATGTTTAAGGATAAAGAAAGCAGTTGGCCGGGCACGGTGGCTCAAGCCTGTAATCCCAGCACTTTGGGAGGCCGAGGCGGGTGGATCACGAGGTCAGGAGATCGAGACCATCCTGGTCAACATGGTGAAACCCCGTCTCTACTAAAAAATATACAAAAAATTAGCTGGGCATGGTGGCGTGTGCCTGTAATCCCAGCTACTCAGGAGGCTGAGGCAGGAGAATTGCCTGAACCCAGGAGGCAGAGGTTGCGGTGAGCCGAGATCGTGCCATTGCACTCCAGCCTGGGTAACAAGCGCGAAAAAAAAAAAAAAAAAAAAAAAAGAAAGAGCAGTTGTAGAGCTATGACCAATAGTTCATCCATCAAATCCTGTGATCAGAGGTGATAATACTCTGAAGCCCATGATAAAGTCTGATGCATGTGGTTTAGTAGTAGTTAAGAACTAAGCAACATACCCAGTGTGGTGGCTCACGCCTGTAATCCTAGCACTTTGGGGGGCTGAGGTGGATGGATCACCTGAGGTCAGGAGTTCAAGACCAGCCGGGCCAACATGATGAAACCCCATCTCTTTAAAAAAACAAACAAAAAAATAACTAAACAACACTTCTTTCTCATTCTATTTTGATCTATACCACTTGCTTGTTTCTGTCTTTTCAATTCTCAGTCTTTGTACCTTTCTCAAATTTTCCTTGTGGGTCGAGGATGATACTGTGGAATTTAAATACATTTAAAAATAAAGAGTTTATTTTCCCCTGATCCCAAGTTAAAGGCTGTCTTTGCAACAATGCATCCTTCTGCCCCACATTTCAGAAAGAGGAAATTGTTTTTCTTTCCATAATGTTCACTCATCTTTGTTTTAGAGCATGTACACAATGGATAGTCACTATGTACCAAGCACTCTGTGCAGCAATGTAGGGAATATAAAGATGTTCTGACTTTATGAATAATATAATTTTTATGTATTTGTTTCCCTCACTAGACCAGTGATCTCTTCAGGAGTAGAGAGGCAACATGGTGAAACCCTGTCTCTACAAAAAATATAAAAATTATTTGGATATGGTGGTTCATGCCTGTAGTCCCAGGTACTAGGAAGGCTGAGGTGGGAGGATCACTTGAACCTGGGAGGTCGAGACTGCAGTGAGCTGTGATCATACCACTGCACTCCAGCCTGGGCAACAGAGTGAGACCCTGTCTCAAAAAAATAATAAATAAAAATAAAGTAAAAAGAGTAGAGAGGCCATGTCTCACTTTTAATTTTCCTAAAACCTGGCACATAGTAGGTGATCAGTAAATGTCTGTTTAATGATTAACAAGAACCCAAATGACTAAGAGAAAATGAATAGAGGAAGTGTCATTAGAGAAGAATAAGCAAGGCACTAGACATTGAAAGGATGGGCAGGCAATGTGTAAAACTGCATCGAGTTGTTATTCAAACTAGGCTATTAAAAAATGGACGGTCACTTGAGCCCAGGAGGTTAAGGCTGCAGTGAGCTGTGAACATACCACTATACTACAGCCTGGGTGGCAGACTGAAACATCTCAAAAAAAAAAAAAAAAAAGGCATTGAAATTTGACAGGCAAAAAGCAAGGAAAGAAGTGGCATTAAGGACTAAGAAAAGCATAGGGAGAGTTTAACCAGAGCATGGGGTACCTGTGGATGAGGGGTGATAAGGCAGAGAATATCAGCAAGGATTTCATTAGGTTAGGCCGGCCTTAAACACCATGAGGTAGTATTATTGGTATTTTGGAGGGCAGCAGGGAGCCACTGAATGTTTGTAAGGAGAGTTCCAACAAGGCTGTCCTGGGGGACGCTATACTTAACTGCAGTGGCACACGGAGGGAACATTTATCTTTTCGGTGGCGGTTGGGTCTCGTGATCTCCTGAAGTTCTTTCTAGCTCAGGGTGCTGAGGTCCTGAAGTTATGAGGGATTTGCCTTCTTTTTTATAAATCTGAAATGGAGGTTTGAAAGAGGATATCAGGGAGATGACTTGTTGGGAGACTACTTCTGTCAAAAGGGATCCAGGCCACAAGTTGTCAGTAGGGCTTGAATCTGCCTATGGATAGGAGGGAGCACCAAGGCCAGAGGTTCCATATACTTCTTCCTGGGTACATGGAGAGGTCTCGGGAATGTATAGTGGGTAGAGTGTTTATAATCAAGTGACAGCACAGAGTTCCCATTAGTTGCCCAGGATTGGGCGTATGGGGGTGCAGCTGGGGCAGCATCAGCTGTTGTGAGGGTGGGGTGGAGGTGTGAGGCAGGCTGCTTGTTGGAAGTGTGCACAGCAGCAGGCTTGCTGGAGCACTAACCTGTGCACATTGGCCCAGAACATCCAGGCCTCCTTGCCCATGCTTGGGTGGGCAAAGCACAGCCCTCTGAGGAGCAGAAAGCCAGAGCAGGGTAGGTGCTTTTGTAAGCTCTTTGGTGCATTGTTGCAAAACTGGCTTAAGTTTATGACTGAGCTAAGTTAATCAGGAAACCTGAAGCCTTTCTTCCTTGTTGCCAGCTGGCAGTCATGCTCATTTAAATCCTCCCCACGTTTGCTTTAGTTTTGCTGCTGGATATGGCGTCTGATTTCTGTTCTGATTTTTTGGGGAGTAGGACAGAGGCTGACCCATCTTAAATGGGTGTGGCCTGCAGGTTGGTTGAGCCATGGAAAACTGTAGTGGGTGTTTTCCATGTGGTATGGGCTAAGTTTAAACAGCTCATTTGCTGCCCTTTCAATTTGGATGCCCTGCAGCCTTCATTGTTACTGAATTTTTTGCAGCCTTAATGAGGCAGCCTGACATGAATATTCCAAAAAATCATGTACTCCTCTTTCCTCTGCAGAACTCAATCAGGTATGTATTGAGAGCTGATTAATACTCCGTTTGAGCATTTATTATGGCATGGCACTGGTTTCTTTCTCATAGCTGGGAAAACTGAACAAGTCACAGAGAGGCAAGAGCCAGGCAGAGAAAATTATTGAGAACTATCTGGTGTCAGCCTTAAGCATTTCCCATGCATGATCTCTTACTCCTCGCAGTGAACCCTGTGAGCCTTGTGAAGTGGGTACTCTGATGCCCATTCTGCAGATGAGTCATCGGTGTTATTTGCCTAAGGTCTCAGAGCTATTAAGTGGTGGAACTGGACCTGGAACTGCATCTTCCTGAGTCTGTGCCCTTTACCACCAGGCTAAACAATTGCCTAGGTTATCTAAGTGCTAAAGGCTGCAATTCCTTCTAGTGAAACCAGCAATACAAGTGAAGAAAGCAAAGCACAACACTATGTAGTAGGTCTCTAAATACCAATGATCCAGAACTTTAAGCTAAAAGGCAGAAAGTTGGGATTGTCATTACACTTTGACAGGTGAAAGGAGGCTCAGTTGACTAACCTCGTTTTGTTAAAGTTGCCTATATTTAAGGGGGGACTCCTCCAATGGGAGGTGGAGAAGGACTTAGGACCAGTTATTTCTGTAACTGCCATCTCTACACTGTACCTATTGCTTCATCTGTCTCTTCTCCCACCCTGATTGGCATTTTTACCTCCCTGTCCCCTGCACACACCACCCCCTCGCAATAAATAAAACAGATGTGGAGTTCCATGCTTTAGAGCTGCTCTGTAGAGAAATCCTACCCTAAGAATTTTGCTGCAGGTATCCCTATGGATTTTTTTCTTTTCTATTGTTGGGAGTATCCAAACTGAGGGGCTTTTGTGGCAGGGGCACTAGGGAAATTGTAGAGGTCAGTAGTAGCTGATACTGGTCTGAAATACTTCATAGAACCATGTTTGTCTGTGGTAACAGGTGCTGTAAACGAGAACAAATAAGAGCCAATTACTATGTCAGGATTCCTGGGGACTGATAGGGGAAGAAAAGGATTAAAAATTAAGCACAATATCTTGGCACTTTGCTTTTTAACCCTCTTATTAAATTATGACTTCTGTTTGAGGAAAATAAATGAGAACAAAGGGTATGTTTAGAATACAATCTGTGTGTTTTAAATTTGACTAATGAGTGGTTTTAGCACTTTCATTTGGGTCTCAGTCAACCTGTATTCAAAGTGTCAATTAACCAATAAATATTATGAAAAACAAGAGTCAGAAATGGTTGCACCACTCCTGCTAATGAGCTGCTAATGAAATTGTGTCTGGGTGGGAAATGTAGGCACTCTGGAATCCTCAAGAGCCTTCTCCAGAAAATGAGCAGTGTGGTGCTAAGGCCTCTGGGAAACACACATTTAACTCCTTCACTTCCAATTTGCCAATTTCTTTCCTTCCTTACTATGACGTAAAGCTCATTATCAGTATCTCAGGGTTAACTTCAGTTATAGTGAGAATTAAAAAAATTTTTTTTGACTCAATAATTTCTAAGTGGGATTAGAGAGCCAGACCAGCTATAGCCCTATCGTGGTTTACTCCCAACTGCCTGACCTTTGGTTTCTTGGCTATTTCCTTTCTCTTTTAATTTTTTCAAGTCCTTTCTCAATCTCCTCACCCCCAATGCATACTTTCATGTATACGTAATTGAAAACTGAATGAAGTCTGAACGTGTTCAAAGTTTTATAGGGGTGAGGGAAGCAGGTGGGAGATGGGGAGTTTGTCTTAAAAGCAGTGAAATGGCAGGAGCTAGTGGACCACAGCAGTCAGCTGGGTTATTGAAGATCAGATTTCCAGCATGGATGTGAAAGCCTAAGTGCTCTGAGTAAGGGGCTGTGCCTGTTAGCCTATTAGCTTCACTTACTGGGTCTTCCTCTAAGTCAGAGGAACGTGGGACACATTGAGGGTGGAGATCAAAGGGGAGCTGAGGCATCAACTGGCTAGGAAACAGGTAGAAACCCATGATGGGTCTCTACATGAAAGTAGCTCCCTTCATCCCTAGTTTTCTTTATTCCATCCCTGAATTTATTAAATTTGGGAGCTGTGGTAGGTCCCCTAGGCTGGTGGAAGGAGTGAGTAACTGCACATGCTTAAAGGTCTGCTGCTCTTCTTAGTAGGAGTGCTGCAGGGCCACGACAGAATTCCTAGCTTTTCTGGCCAAAATCATCCCTTACTGCTGTGTTAGTCTTCTCATTTCTGACCCATTCCTCTGGTTCAGGCTTTATTATGTCTGATTAGGACAATTAACAACAGCTTGCCAAGTGGCCTCCCTATTTCTTGTCTGCCTGTTTTATATGCTGAGCTCCAGATGCTTCATAGGGAGTTACTCATTGCTTGCTTGAAAGCTGTTCTCTGGATTTGGAAATCTAAGGGTTGCTACCTCTCTCCCCATTTACTTCATACTTCTCAATGGCAGGCACTGGTCTTGTTCACGGTAGTATACTTCCCAGTGCCCAACACAGCAGTGGCCCTCTGTGGGCATATGGTAAGTTGTGGCAGAAAGAATGCTCGGAAAAGAGCAGACTCTTGCCCTGTCCTCAGGGGATGGTTGTGGACTAGCCACTTGTGGAAAGAGGCTCACCATGTCCCAGATGTGGTTACTTTGAGCCTTGTCCTGATAACGGTTCAAGGTACCTCTCTCACTAGAACACAGGAAATCTAAGTAGCATTAATAGTCCTTGTCTGTGGAAAGCATTACTCTTGTGAATTCTGTATAGAACGGTTGGTGACCAGCTGTAGATTGTCCTCTTTGAGGACTAGAAAGGAGACATGGGTTAGGCTGCCGCAGATGAGATTTTGGAGGGTAGTGGGGTAGTAGCGGAGGAGGATGGTGGGAGCTCTCAGGGTAGCTGTTCCCTGAGGGAAACTGGAGTCTTTTGTTCTGAGTGGCTTTCATGCAGCTTAGAGATTTCTGCCCTTGCCTGGAAGCTATGCTGGAGAACCCCCCCTAAGGCCCTGCCCAGATTCTAGATTCTCTATGATTCAGAGTGAAAATCAGTTTGGAGAATATTTCTATTTTTTCTCGGTTTGTCATTGTTTAGTTCTTCTAAAAAAATACATAAATATAACTATGAACCAGAATGGCTCATTATATATTTTGCTGTTTTTAAAAAAGGTCTCCCTTTTTGGTTCCCTTAAAAACACAATAACATCAAGTGTTATTTCAGAGTTCAGCACCCCAGAGAGGTTCGTGCATGTTATTTTGTTACTGGTTCCGTTCAAGCCCTGCCTTGGAGACGGGATAGATGCTCATTTGTGTAAGGCAGGGCTCTTGCCAGGACTTGTTTGGGGGATTTGAATAAAGAAGCAGGAGGAGAGGGCTTTGGTAGTCATGGCAACTGGGCCTGTAAAGTCTCAGCTCTGACCAGTCCTAGTTAGGAGCTTGGAGGCCCCAGTGAAGTGAGTGTCATTGCTTCCTGTTCTATATTTTTGTATTCCTTTTGGTCTGGGGAAGAGGGAGCTGGCATTCAAGCTGACCTTTCTGAAGGCCTACTGTGTGCCTGGAGCTGAGCTTGAGCTGTGGGCACAAATAATTGGTTCCTGCCCTTCAGAAACTCAGCATAACCGGGAGTTTTTACTCTTAACACCTATCTGTAGGACTTGACAAATAAACTGTTTTTGCTTCATCTGGGTTGACATTTACCTTTTGGGCTGTTTCGGGGACTGCTTTTCCTAGAGTACTTTTTATTTCTTCTGAGCACTGACACAGTTCTTTTTTCATTTGTTCTTCACAACAATGTAGCACATTAGGGAAAACAGACATGATAAATTCTTTCCAGTTGACACCTAAGGGCATGAAGATTCAGAAAGATAAAGGAATTTGGCTAAATTCACCCAGCCGACAAAGACAGCCGAGTGAGGAGCAGAGTCCCAGGGCTTGTAGCACAGCCAGCCGGAGCAGCCTCTGACTTTCTCCATCATGTTCACGTAGGACTAGAAGTCCCTGGAGTGGGATATTTCCAGGCAGGAGCCTATGCAGGACATCCCATACCTTTCACCCCTCCTGAAGTCCCACAACTACCAAAGCTCCTAATGTCAAGGTGGACCCAAGAGCACCATGCATTCATTCAGCTGGCCTGTTGTGGTTGAAGCAGGGCAGCCAGGCTCCATAGCAACCTCACTGTGGGCACCAGCTGAGGAGACCCTGTCACTGGGAGTCTGGGAGGGACAAGTTTCTAAGCACTGGGATGTGTTGGGGCAAAGACTGAGCCAGGTATTATTTGTTAGTAGGTAAACTATATTTTTTAGCTACAAACTGGCCATGTTTTGTCTTTTCTGTATTTTAAATGGAATACTTTTAGAAGGGGCATTTTTCACAGCTCTCACCATTCCTGTTTTCTTTTTTTGAGACGGAGTTTCACTCTTGTTGCCCAAGCTGGAGTGCAGTGGTGCGATTTTGGCTCACTGCAACCTCCGCCTGCTGGGTTCAGGCAATTCTCCTGCCTCAGCCTCCTGAGTAGCTGGGATTACAGGCATGCGCCACCATGCCTAGCTAATTTTTTGTATTTTTAGTAGAGACGGGGTTTCACCATGTTAACCAGGATGGTCTCGATCTCTTGATCTCATGATCCACCCGCCTCAGCCTCCCCAGGTGCTGGGATTACAGGCGTGAGCCACCGCGTCTGGCCACCATTCCTGTTTCCTTACAGATGAACCTCCTCACTCTCTTGCCGCCTGCCTCCTGTGGGCATTTGACATGGCTTCTACTTCCTGGTCACTATTTCTTACCTGTCCTTCAGCCAGGATTCCTCTTGTCCTGGTGCTTCATGGCCTCAGGCTTCCTAGGCTAATTTTCCTCTTCCTGCCATTCTGAGAACAGCACTCCTGGGTCTGTGTCTAGGCCCTGAGCCTTAGCTCTCTTTCCTGGCCCCTGTCACACTGAACTGTATCTGATAGACTAATTGCTATTCAGCGATTCAAAAAGAGGTGGTATTGCTTTATCTGGAGGAGTACATTTCTACAACCCCTTTATTGAGATATAATTTATATACTATTCAATTCACCTATTTAAAGTGTACAGTGGGAATAATTCTCAAATGTCCTCGGGAAGGTTGGTAGAATGGAGCGGTGGTTTCTAGGCTGTGGTGTTTTATGGACCAGAAAAACTTAAAAATAATTTTTTTTTTCTTTTTTTGCCCTCTGAAGTGAATGAATTGAACCAAAAAAATAATTTTTTTAGAGGATTAAGGCCAACTTTTATTTTGCTGAGTTAAGGGCCTTAATATGGAAAAAACACACTATTATTATCTCCTTTTATAAAAGGACATTTTAACACAAAAAAGATAGAAACTATATAATTTCAGAAAAAAGAACTGTTATTTGTATGACCCTTTCAATTTCTTGTTTCAGGCCCATTGGAATGGATGCCACAATAAACAAAACACCTCAAAGCCTGGTGGCTTAAAAAAAAACAGTAACTATACAAAAAAAAGTGTGAAAGAGAACAGAACACTGTTCTTTTTGTATGGCTCTGACTCTTGGAACTGTAGTTATAGTTCACTTACTCTTCATGGGCTCCCCAAATAAATAGTTAAGCCAACCAGGATATGGAGGTGGCAGGAGCCATCAAATGGAATACAAATACTAACAAATGAAGCAAGTGTTACTGATTAATAACGTAACCTTAATGAAGTGGACAGGGAAGAACTAGCCCAGTGACTTTGGGAAACAGTATCTTGACCCCAGATACTGTAAAGCTAAAGACAGAACTATACATGCATGCTGTAATCTAGTTTGATAAATGTATCTCTCATAGGGATATGGGTTAACAATTTTGAAACTAGTTTGTGTACTAGAACAAAATATACTGTAGATAATAAGAGCCAGGTTCCTCAGTGTTAAAGAAGTTATAAATAAGTAAAGTGAGAAGACAAATGAGCCCACGTATTGTATTGGAATCTGAAGTATCAGTATAAACTTGTAGTTTTTTTTTTTTTTTGAGACGGAGTTTCGCTCTTGTTACCCAGGCTGGAGTGCAATGGCGCGATCTCGGCTCACCGCAACCTCCGCCTCCTGGGTTCAGCCAATTCTCCTGCCTCAGCCTCCCGAGTAGCTGGGATTATAGGCACGTGCCACCGTGCCCAGCTAATTTTTTGTATTTTTAGTAGAGACAGGGTTTCACCATGTTGACCAGGATGGTCTCGATCTCTTGACCTCGCGATCCACCTGCCTCAGCCTCCCAAAGTGCTGGGATTACAGGCGTGAGCCACTGCGCCTGGCCCAAACTTGTAGTTTTAGATATATATATATGCAGATAAATATAGAAATATAGATGTATGGATATATATACACACAACAGTAACATAGCAAGAAATACAGGTGTGTGCGTGTATATAGACGTCTGTATGTATAGATATGTGAACATCTGTTGATGTCTTCTTTTGTTGCTTGTGGCACAGATAATCAGAGAAAGTTAACTCAGTGTCCCTTAAACATGAATGATTGATGATTACATGGAGGGCCTGGATGTTATTCTAAACCATATATATATATATATATATATATTCTAAACTATATATATTAGTTCTCACACTGCCAATAAAGACATACCTGAGACTGGGTAATTTGTAAAGGAAAGAGGTTTAATGGACTCACAGTTCCACATGGCTGGTAAGGCCTCACAATTATGGTGGAAGGTGAAGGAGTAGCAAAGTCACCTCTTTACATGGCAATAGGGAAGAGAGTGTGTGCAGGGGAACTACCCTTTATAAAACCATCAGATCTTGTTAGGTTTATTCACCATCATGAGAACAGCATAGGAAAGACTCACCCCCATGATTCAATTACCTTCCACTGGGTGCTTCCCATGACGTGGGAATTATGGGAGCTATAATTCAAGATGAGATTTGGGTGGGGACACAGCCAAACCTTATCACTATATATGTGTGTGTGTGTGTGTGTGTGTGTGTGTGTATACATATATAATTAAAATTTGTGTGTGTACTTATAATTTGTATTGTTTATAAATTACCCAGTCTAAGGTATTTTTTTTACATACATACACACACATTTCTTGCCCCGCCTACTGAGAGGGCTTAGAAATATCAACAACCTAGTAGTAATGAACACACCTAGCACCCAGATCATGGCTTCTAAACACTGTTATCTAATTTAAAAAAATGACAAAAGACAAAACAAAAAACTAGGGCTCTTGAGAAGTGACTGATTCCAGGGCTGGGGAAAGGAAAATACAAAATGAACTTGGAACATCTTATGGAACCAGAAAGTAAGGAAATGCTTTTAAAAAGAAAATGATGGTGGGGAGAAATGATTTTTCAAAGCAGTGTAAGAGCCAAGCTGAAGGCACTTCTGATTGCTCAGGCTGAAGCAATTCGAACAACAAAATAAATAATAGTGTTGGACCGTTAGAATAAAATATCCATGAGTTTATACTAATATAAATAATTAGATGGAGGAGTTACAATTTTTTCTTTCAGTGAAATAAATCCCAATTAATAAATGTGTTAAAGAAGGAGGGAAGTAGAAAATTGCCATTAGATGATTACCACAGTTGCAGATGGATTCCCTGAAGGCATGCAATGATTTTTCAAGTTAAGGGATTTGTATAATCTGAAATTATTTCCCTCATGATTTTTTTTTGAGGGGAAATTTGGTGGGCTTTTTTTGTTTTTGTTTTTTGTATATCTACAGTGTTGTGCAATTACTGCCACTGTGTAACACCAGACCACTAGTGGTCAATCCTCATTCCTTCCTTCCCGCAGCCTCTTACAGCCACTAAGCTACTGTTTCTATGGATTTGCCCATTCTGCACACTTCATGTAAAATGAATCATATGATATATGCTTTTTCCATGTCTGGTTTTTACTTGTTTCAAGTTTTCAAGGTTCATCAATGCTGTAGGATGTATCAGTATTTCTTGCTCCTTTTAATGGTAAATAGTATTATATGGATATACTACTTTTGTTTATTCGTTTATTAACTGATGGACATTTAGGTGTTCTCAGATACCCAATATGATACTATTAGAAGGTGGCGCCTTTAGGAGGTGTTGAGGCCCCATGAATAGGATTAGTGCCCTTATAAAAGAGACTTGAGGGTGCCCTCTGGCCCCTTCCACCATGTGAAAAACTTAGAAGACACCTTCTATGATGAATAGGCCCTCACCAGACACTGAAACTGCTGGTGTGATCTTGGACCCCCAGAACTGTGGGCAGCATATTTGTATTGTTTGTAAATTATCCAATCTTAGTTATTTTGTTACAGGACCCCTAACGGACTAGGACACACTCTAAACCTTTAAGCCATTATACCAGATGCTTTTGGTTCCCTGCCCACACCCCCTGGGATCTCCTTTTTCTGTAGGGGGTATGTCCTCCCCAGCTACTGTGGAGGCTCAAGACTCTTGTCACCTGCTCCTGGACCCCTCTGGGGAGCCAAAACTTCCTTGCCCAGAGCTGCTGCCTCCACTACTGTGATATAGCTGGCCTAGAGTTAGAACCTGAACAATGCCATTTTATAAAGAGACAAAACTGTTTCCATTCTCCTCACAAGGACTGCTAACCTTGGCTTCTGTAAACTGCTAATTTACTTTGCACAATGAAGAGAGGTAAAGCTGCATACCTGCTCTTATCTGTAACTGCCAGAATTGCTGGCATTTGTTTACCGGTACTGACCAGAGTAAGCACCCCCAGATAATTCCATCCTGGCGCCAAGCAACTAAAAACTCTGTGGACCCCACACCTGCCCAAATAATGTATAAGCTAATGTTTATCTTGACTTCTGTAAATCTTAAGTGATTGCCACTTAAGTGGCAATTGGAATGACAAAAGTCCCCTGGCCCTTGGAATGTCCGGAGCCCCCTCAACCTCCTCTCTGCCCAGGAGGTGATTTACAGCCTTTCATCCCCATCTCCACTCTTCACCCCTACTCCCAAGGTGGTTTTCCAGGTATAAAAAGATCTTATCACCCTTCTTTCTCGGCCACAGGTTGGAGAGATGTGAGTCCTCCATGGTTGCTGGCAATAAACTCTGCAATTTGGCATACTTTTGTCTTGGTGTTGACTTTCTGTGCTCAGTCCGATACAACACTACTCTGGTAGCCTGTGGCCTCTGACTGCTTGGAGGGGGTAGGTGGAGGTAAAAAGTCCTCCTTGGGTTTTCATTTCCTGTCATCTGGAGAGCACCACTCAATAAACCATGTGCACATGAAGTCCTAACTTGTTTCTTCTCCATGGGTGTCTCATCCTTCTTGGACCAGAAGGCTAGCAGTGGCATGCTCTTCTCATGATGATAGCAGAATATTGAGACACCCATGCAAGCACATTTCAGACATCTGTTTGTGGCCCATTTGCCAGCTTCCCACTGACCAGAGCATGTGATAAGCAAAATCCAAAGTCAAGGTGTGGGAAGGTACACGCTGCAGTAGCAGGAACTGTAAAGTCATGTGGCAGAGAGTGTGACAAGCAGGAAGAAAATCGGTGACAGTGTTGCAATCTACCACAGATTACTCCCTAAACCAGAAAACCAGAGTTGTTATCTGGGTCCTAGCCTGTGACTGAAGTCAGTGACAGTCCCAGGGGGAGTAAAAATTCAAGCATGGGGCCGGGCGCAGTGGCTCACGCCTGTAATCCCAGCACCTGGGGAGGCTGAGGCGGGTGGATCACAAGGTCAAGAGATCGAGACCATCCTGGTCAACATGGTGAAACCCCGTCTCTACTAAAAGTACAAAAAATTAGCTGGGCATGGTGGCGCACGCCTGTAATCCCAGCTACTTGGGAGGCTGAGGCAGGAGAATTGCCTGAACCCAGGAGGTGGAGGTTGCGGTGAGCCAAGATTGCGCCATTACACTCCTGCTTGGGTAACAAGAGGGAAACTCCGTCTCAAAAAAAAAAAAAAAAAAAAAAAAATCAAGCATGAGGTGGCCTTACTCAATATGGACAGGGCTTCTGCTTAATATGGACAGGGCTTTCTCAGGCTAGGATACTCAGCCTTGGGATCAGCTCCAAAGGCGTCAGTGGTGGGAAAACAGACACAAGACTATGCAGGCCTGTTTGCCTTCCTGGATCCAAACATTATTTTCTGCCTGTTCCCTTACTCTCCATCCCCGTCTTGTTACTTGTATGTATCTAGTGGCTTCTGTTTGCTTTGATTTGCCCTTCCCCTGTGTTCTGGTACATTTTCTTCCTTCGCAGGGGCTCTCAAAGGATACAGGTCAGATTATGCTATGTGTCTAACTTGGACATTTCCCCAGTGGAGTAGAAGTATTTGAAATACTGCATTTCCTGTTGCTTTTGCCACTGCTGCTGCTGTTACATGTTTAGTATATTTTAAACGAGCACAACCTGTATTTTGAGTTAATGGTATTGTGGTTGCTCTTGCCCCCTGTTGTGGCTTATGTGAAGGGAGTAATTTTGGAATTTTCCCGAAATAAAATAAATTGATTCACATAAGATCCTAGTCTCTTCTTTGGCAAGCTTAGGACACTATAACCTATTATATCTGAAGCTTATAAACTCACATACTTTATTCTTTTCCATTTCTAACTTGGATCAAAAGTTTGAAAATGTAAAATACTATTGTAATTATTACTAGTATTAGTATCATTATTACTAAAAATAACTATTAACATGACTAATTACATGTGTTCATGCCGTAGAGAACTCAACAGTTCTCCATGGGGCTCCCAGAATTGTTGAATTCTTGCCTGTATCATTACCTTTCTTGAGTTTACCTGATTATTCGAGAGAACTTGTGCTGTGTGCTTCCTTGGGAGGAATTTTTTTCTGAAAGTTCTTGATTTGGGTTCTTAAGCTTAACAACAGCAAGGCAATGCTGTCCTCTGGCAGGAAAAAGCAGAGTCAAAGTTCAGGTGCCAGAGCACCACCTTTGCTTCAAATCTCCAGTCTTCTGAAAAGTGTTTTCCCTGAAATTCTCCATCCCTGCAGCAGTTCCATGAATGAATGAATGGGTGTAGCATTCCATTTATAGTATGTGCTACTACACAGTTGCTGTTTAACTATACTTGAGTAGTGTTGTGCGGTGCTTAGGAATAGCCCATCCATTTACAACGTTTGTTTTTCCGGGCTATGGATCAGCTTCATAGATAGGTGGGTGTAGGTTTTCAGTTTCTCTTGGCTCCACTCCCTGCCTCCTTGGCTTGCTCTGTCCTCTTGCCTTCCAGTCTCTTCCTTCTTCCTTTTCATAACATTAAGTGCCACACATTTTATGTGCCAAGCTCTGGCCTAAGGGCTGGGAAATCAAAAAGGAGGAAATACAGTTCCTGTGCTTACAGAGGAGAGAGCCTCATAGAAGAAGCTTAATTAAATAGATGAAGGTAGTGAGGTGTAAGCTGGCTGGGATGGCACACTGTCAGGTCCTGTGGGACTGACTGTTAGGAGAGGGGCAGGAAGGGTGTCATGGAAGAGACAGTAATGTAGCATGTCCTGAGGAGTCAGTAGGTATCTGCCACTTTCCTGCTGCACGTAACACAAAGCTTTTATTAGCTAAAAAAAACAGAGTAGCTTAAATATGCAGGTTCTAATTGGGGGACATTGGTCTCTAGATTCAAGTGTGTATCCTCTTGCCCTTCTTACCTCATTTCCTTACAGATTTCCTTATAGATTAGCAAAGTGAGTATATGTGAGTGGTGTGTGTATTCCAGGGAGAGAGATGGCTAGACTAAAGAGATAACTGAACACAGCTGAGTTGTGTCTTCATGAACTACTAGTAAGTCTTGTTGGCTTGTTAGTTGGCCATCCCTGTGACCTTCCAAGGACCCTGTACCTCATGAGCCTTTCTCTTCTTGGCTTTTAGGGCAAGCTGTCCCTGCAGGATCCCATGTACGGCTGAATCTTCAGACTGGGGAAAGAGAGGCAAAACTCCAATATGAGGACAAGTTCCGAAATAATTTGAAAGGCAAAAGGTACAGTGTCAGCCCTAGGGACTGGAAGGCTAAGTGGTGACATTGATTTTGTAATACTGAAAATGTTATCCAAATCACGTGGCTTTTTTTTTTTTAATTTGAAATTTAATAGCATAGAATTTGTGATAAATCTGTCAGGGTTTTATGAAAGTTTACTTCTACAGTCTTTGGAAAGAAACAGTTTGCAAAGCAAATTGATACTTTAAAAAGGGCTGTAGGGGAATGCTTAACCTGCTTTAAAAATGAAGCTATTTTTCCCAGTACTTTAAGAGCACCCATTTGAATCCCAACAATTAATGCGCTGATTACAGATGAGTCATCTATTCATTAAAACAGGCCTGTTAGGCCTTCTGCTTTGCAGTAATACTTCCTTGGTGAACAATAAAATTGCATTTTAAAGTCTTTAATTCAGACTAACTTTTCCTCTCATTAGTCAGTATTAAAACAAGCTTTCTTATAGTGTAAAAGTAGAAGCTACTGCCATTCTCCACTGGCTAGAGGTTGCCTTATTTCTTAATAACCAGGTTAGATTATTTAATTTGAGAGAATTCAGTGTCTGTTTTTCTTTTCGTTGCCTTGAATCAGCATGCTTTCTTTGCTTGGTATTCCGGAATGAGGGGGAAGGAGGTTGAGGCATGGAGTTGCAGCGGTTGCTGGAAGTGTGCAGTTTGAAAGCTCAGCAGAAATACCAGCCATGAAGTTTCTAACACAGGGCCCAGCAAATTATGGCCTGTGGGCCATATTGGGACTGTTCCCTGCTTTGGTTCAGCCTGCAAGTGAAATGGGTTTTTATATTTCTTAAAGGTTGGGGAAAAAAATCAAAAGATAATATTTCATGACTCATGAAAATTTATGAAATTCAGAGTTTAGTGTCCATAAAGTTTTAATGGGACATAGCCATGCTCATTTGTTTACATGTTGTCCATGGCTGCCTTCTTGCTACAATGACAGAGTTGATTAATTGGGATGAACCCCATATGGATCACAGAGCCTGAAAGAGTCCAGTCATGACAGACAGTTTGCTGACCCTGTGCTAAAACACGTAAGCATTGGAAATTATTAGTTATGGATTGAGTGTGGTTAGTGTTACACAGTCCTTGGGTGATTTTTTTTTTTTTTAAGAGAGAGGGTTTTGCTTTGTTGCCCAGGCTGGAATAAAGTGGTGTGACCGTAGTTCACTGTAACCCTCAAACTTCTGGGCTCAAGCAAATCTCATTGCCTCAGCCTCCTGAGTAGGGTGGGACTACACATGTGTGCTACTTTGCCTGGCTAATTTTTATTTTATTTTTGTAGAGACAGGGTCTCACTTTGTTACTCAAGCTGGTCTTAAACTCCTGGACTCAAGCAATCCTCCTGCCCTGGCCTCCCAAAGTGCTGGGATAAAAGATGTGGGCCACTGTGCCCAGCCTGGATTTATAATTTAAACAGTATTTTGCAAGTTGGGCATGGTGGCTCACGCCTGTAATCCCAACACTTTGGGAGGCCGAGGTGGGTGGATCACCTGAAGTCAGTAGTTCGAGACCAGCCTGGCCAACTTGGGGAAAGCCTGTCTACTAAAAATACAAAAATTAGCTGGGCATGGTGGTAGGTGCCTGTAATCCCAGCTACTCATAAGGCTGAGGCAGAAGAATCGCTTGAACCTAAGAGGAGAAAGTTGCGGGGAGCCAAGACTGTGCTGCAGCACTCCAGCCTGGGTGACAGAAAACAAACAAACAAACAAAAACTAAAACAAAAATCCAGTTAGATGTAAGTCAGAAGGAGGCTTTAGAGACCCACTTCTTACCTTAGTCTTTTGCTTGACATGCCTGTTAGAAGGTCACTAGGCTGATCCATGTATACTTTTGTCAGGTGGCACTCACCCCACAAAACAGCCTGTTCAGTTTTAGACAGTTTTCACTGTTGGAAAATTCTATACTTTATATTAAGATAGAGGCATTTGTTCTCCTTGCAGTCACCCCAAATTGGGAAAGATCTTTCATCTTCCCTTATCCCTCCAGATAGGCCTATACTTGGAGTGGCCAGGTCAGACAATTGCTCCTTTCTTACAACCATGTAAGAAGTAATCAACTGTCACTGTCATGGCCCCTGCCAGACTTCTTTCATCTGCAGCACGCGCATGTGCGCGCGCGCGCACACACACACACACACACACACACACACACACACTTCAGTGTCTCAAAGTACTTTTAGGAAGTCTTTTCTCACATGTAATCCAAGTCTTATTTTCTGAAGAAAAAAACCTATTTTTTTCTTAGTTTATGAATGTTGAGTTAGGGGCTGGGCACAGTGGTTCACACCTGTAATTCCAGCAGTTTGGGATCGTTTTAGCATAGTTCGAGACCAGCCTGAGCAACAGGGTGAAACCCTGTCTCTACAAAACATACAAAAATTAGCTGGATGTGGTGGCACATGCCTGTAGTTCCAGCTACTCACAGGGCTGAGTTGGAAGGATCACTTGAGCCAGGGAGGCAGAGGTTACAGTTAGCCAAGGTTGTGCCACTGTACTCCTGCCTGGGTGGCAGAGCCAGACCCTATCGCTAAAAAAAACCCAAAAAACAGAACACCAAAATTAGCAGGATGTGTGGCGTGTATTATGCCTGTAGTCACAGCTACTCGGGAGGCTGAGGTGGGAGGATCACCTGAGCCTGGGGAGGTTGAGGCTACAGTAAGCCATGATTGTGCCACTGCACTCTAGCCTAGGCAACAGAGTGAGACCCTGTCTCAAAAAATAACCAAACAAGTAAAATAAATATATAAATAAAAAATAAAGAAAATCCCTTTACAAAAATAATACTGAGTTTATAATTTGATTAATTTTGAGTTTATTTGTTGGTTTTTATGCTATGAGAAGTTATTTCCTGATTGTAGATCATCAGTGTGAACACTTACTACCTTGTCTGTTACTTATATCTTTTAAGAATAGACAGCAGAGACATCCATGTGATCTGTAGAGACACACCATAAAAGAGAAATATTTGTCCCTGCTCCTGCCTTTTTACTTTCCTCCTTTGGAGGGTTTCTGATGGCTCTGACTGGAAGGCCCCCAGCATATGCAGGACATTTCTTCTTCCTTCTCAGCATTTATAGCTAATGGCAAACCTATCTGAATAGAAGTCCAAAGGTATTGACAAGATGGTGTGAACATTCAGTGCTGTGAGCTGAGTGAGCCTTTGGTGATCACTTCCTACTTCTGGGATGGAGCTCCTCCAATTCCATTTCATGGTATCTTCCTGGCCCCTTAGCACTGGAATGGGAACAGAGGCCTGAGGGCAGGGCCAGTTCGCTGAACTTGTTACAGTATTTGCTTACTCCCTTATTCTGTTTTAGAGGACACAATCCATAGCTTTCCATGAGATTGTCAAAGAAGTTAGTGATCCCACAGAGTTAAGAACCACTGGCCTAGAGTGAGATGGGGACAGTCCATTCATCCAAAATTTGTTGCAGTCTGTCTACTATTTTTACTGGTTGTGTGGCTGGCCACATAGCTACCTAGAGCAACAATGCTTGTGGGCTCTAAAGCTTGGGACAGAAGACCCTGACTCTGGCTTGTCTCAGAGGGTTCCTTTAGCACTGCCTTACTTCAATGCATAGTTGACTCTTAGCAACAGGATTCTACTTGCTATTTATGCTTTAGGCATTGCCATCTCTAGTGGTTTTAGTCCATATCCCTGTCATCTCCATGGTACATCTCTTTTTGCCCTGGAATAACCAGCATCTCTGACTCTTCCTCCTAGGTTTGGAGGACTGAGGGTAAAACAACATTCAAGTTGTGCCATATTGGTGAGCATTTACCAAGATCAAATATGGCATGGTGGTTAAGAGGTTGAGCCAAGGATAGGGCCATTCACTTCCTCCATTTATTTATTTCACAAAAACCAATTGAGTGCCCATGCACCAGGCATTGGGATATAGTAGTAAACAAAACAGTCTCCATAAAGCTGGCAAACAGAAAACCAGGTATATAAGCACAGAAGTAAGATATTATCTTTTCATTACTGATAGTTTGCTGACCCTGTACTAAAACATGTAAGTATTGGGAATTGATCATGGATTAATTAGCCCCCAAAGGGAGGAAGGAAACAAACCAATGTGACTGATCTTAGAAACCTGCCAAAGACTAGAATGGTATCCTCTCCAAGATCCCTGGAGCTGATCCAAGGCACAGACATGCATGAGAGGAGATACCTGCAGCGGCAGGGGAGACATGCATGAGAGGAGGTATCTGTGGCGGGGGGGCGGGGCAAGGTGTTTACCACTAGCACTCAGTTCAGGGAGAGGTAAGAACAAGGATGATATGGACACAAAGAATAATTGGGTTAGGTTTATAGGTTTAGGAATTAGGACATTGCAGACAGATGGAACAACAGGAAGTCCCAGGCTTTATCAAGGAAAAGGCTTTGTCAAGTATGAGAAGCAAGAAAACAATCAAGGTGACTAGAAGAGAAGAGAGAAGGAAGGAAACCTATAAGAGATGAGATTGGAGAGGTATGTGGGGGCCAGATCATGTCGGTTTTGAGGAACATGTTGTGTGTTCTTCATTGTAATGGAAAACCATGGAAGATTTTTTTTTCCCCAAGACAGAGTCTTGCTTTGTTGTGCAGGCTGGAGTGCAGTGGCACCATCTCAGCTCACTGCAATCTCTGCCTCCTGGGTTCAAGCAATTCTCCTGCCTCAGCCTCCCAAGTAGCTGGGATTACAGATGCATACTACCATGCCTGTAAAAAATACAATAATTTTTATATTTTTCAGTAGAGATGCAGTTTCACCATGTTGGCCAGGCTGGTCTTGAACTCCTGACCTCCTGATCCACCCACCTCGGCCTCCCAAAGTGCTGAGATTACAGGTGTGAGCCACCATGCCTAGCTGCCATTGGACGATTTTAGGCAGAAGGGTGATTTAGTTGCTGTGTGTCTGGAGGTGAGATTGAAGGCAGACAAAAGACAGAATCAGGATGTCATTTCGTTGGATCAGGTAGGACATAATGGTGGCTTACTTAGTCTAGGGTATCATAATAGAGAATGAAGGAATTTGGAGATTTAATTTGGAGGTAGAGCCAAGAAGACTTGCTTACAATTTTGATGTGGAGATAGAAGGAAGGTGCAGGGAAGGGCATGGATTGAAGATAAAGCCTCATTTTTGAGTCTGAGCAACTGGTGCTTATAAGTACTATTTATTGAAATAGAAAATTTGAGAGAGGGACAGATTTACAAGGAGCTATGTTTTAGATGATTATCAAGAGCTATGTTTTAGATTCAATAAGTTTGAAGTACTTGTTAAACGTCTGAGATACAGATCTATCAGGTAGTTGTGCAAGAGTCTGGTTGGTGCTCAGGGAAGAGGTTGGGCTAGAGACATAAATGTGGACATCACTGGCAGATAGGTATTTAAAGTAACTAGGGGAGGATGTCAAGGTGGAGAAGATTGCCAGGGTTGAACTCCAGGGCATTCCAGGCTATGTGGCTCAGGTAGGAGATGGGGAACCATCAAGAGTTAGAGAGGAGTAAGGAAGAGGAAGAGCCATGGAATGAGGTAACAGAAGCGAGGAAAGGAGAGTGTCTCTTTTTCTTTCTTTCTTTTCTTTTTTTTTTGAGACAGGGTCTCACTTTGTCACCCAGGCTAGAGTAGTACAGTGGAGTAATCTTGGCTCACTGCAACCTGGGCTCAAGCGATCCTCCCACCTCAGACTTCCAAGTAGCTGGGACCACAGGCACATGCCACCATGCTTTTTTTTGTAGAGATAGAGTCACTATGTTTCCCTAACTGGTCTTGAACTGCTAGACTCAAGCAGTCTTCTCTCCTTGGCCTCCCAAAGTGCTGAGATTACTGGCATGAGCCACCACACTCAACTGAGAGGTTTTTCAATAACAAAGGGTGAGAGAGAGATCCAAGATGGCTGATTACTAGCAGCTCGGGGTTGTAGCTCCCAGTGAAAGCACAGAGAATGAGAGGATGCCACACTTTCAGATGAATTTTTGTTGCTCACGGACCAAGAGATTCCCAGCGGAGGAGCCCCACAGGTCGCCAGCGTGACTCTTGTGGCCAGTGCGGCAATTCTTGGTGCAGAGTAAACGGGACTGGGTCCCCTTTTGGTCAACATTTGGAGCTCCAGGAAGGCAGAGTTGCCCTTTCAGCTGATTGAAGGATGGACTGAAGAAGGAAGCCAGACTGGAGATTCCCGGGCAGAAAAGCACCATAATCTTAACGCCGCTGTTTTAGCTGGCACAGTGGATTGCTCAGATTCCAGTGCTGGGAATCAACAAGTTGGTTGTCCACTCAGAGACCTAATTAGAAAGTCGCTAATTACAAAGACAACAGATGGATAAATTTATAATGATGGGAAGAAACCAGCCTAAAAAGGCTGAGAATACCCAAAATCAGAATGTCTCTCCCTCTACAGGGGATCACAGTTCCTCATCAGCAACAGAACAAGGCCTGATGGAGTACGAAGGCATTCCATTAACAGAAGTAGGCTTCAGAAGGTGGATAGTAAGAAACTTCTGTGAGTTAAAAGAACATGTTCTAACCCAATGCAAAGAAACTAAGAACTTTGAAAAAAAGTTTGACGAAATCCTAATGAGAATAGACAATTTAGAGAGGAATATAAGTGAATTAATGGAACTGAAGAATACAGTGCGAGAACTCTGTGAAGTATGCACAGGTTTTAACAGTTGAATTGATCAAGCGGAAGAAAGGATATCAGAGGTTGAAGACCCACTTAATGAAATGAAATAAGACAAGATTAGAGAAGAAAGAGTAAAAAGGAATGAGCTAAGTCTCCAAGAAATATGGGACTATGTGAAAAGACCTAATATACGTTTGATAGGTGTACCTGAATGTTATGAAGAGAATGAATCCAAGCTGGAAAATATTCTTCAGGATATTATTCAGGAAAACTTTCCTAACCTAGTAAGGCAGGACAATATTCAACTCCAGGTAATACAGAGAACACCACAAAGATATTCCTCAAGTAGAGCAACCCCAAGACACATAATCGTTAGATTCACTAGGGTTGAAATAAAGGAGAAAATTCTAAGGGCAGCTAGACAGACGGGTCAGGTTGTCCATGAAGGGAAGCCTGTCAGACTCACAGCAGATCTCTCAGCAGAAACCCTATAAACTAGAAGAGAGTGGGGGTCAATATTCAATATCCTCAAAGAAAAGAATTTTCAACCCAGAATCTCATATCCAGCCAAACTGAGCTTTATAAATGAAGGAAAAATAAAATTTTTCATGAACAAGCAAGCACTCAGATTTCTTTTTTTGTCCCATAACTTAAGCATTTATTTATTTATAACTACATAAGCATAAGTGACAGGAGTATTTTCTGACATAATGTGTGTGCTTTTATTTTTTTTGTATTTTTTTAAAATTGCATTTTAGGTTTTGGGGTACATGTGAAGAACATGCAAGATAGTTGCATAGGTACACACGTGGCAGTGTGATTTGCTGCCTTCTTCCCCTTCACCTATATCTGGTATTTCTCCCCATGCTATCTCTCCACAACTCCCCACCCCCCGTTGTCCCTCCTCTATTCCCCCCAACAGATCCCAGTGTGTAGTGCTCCCCTCCCTGTGTCCATGTGTTCTCATTGATGCGGTATTTCATTTTCTGTTCTTGTGTCAGTTTGCTGAGAATGATGTTCTCCAGGTTCATCCATGTCCCTACAAAGGACACGAACTCATCGTTTTTGATGGCTGTATAATATTCCATGGTTTATACGTGCCACATTTTCCCTGTCCAGCCTATCATCGATGGGCATTTAGGATTACTGCCATTTGATGTTAACTGGCTGTTTTATCCATTCGTTGATATAAATTCTTCTTTATGTTGATGCTCTTTACTTTTTGGTATATTTTTAGAAAGGCTAATACTGGTTGGTTCTTTCTATGTATGATGCTTCTTTCAGAAGTTCTTGTAAAGCAGGCCTGTGGTAATAAAATCTCTGAGTACTTGCTTGTTCATAAAAGATTTTATTTTTCCTTCAGTTGTGAAGCTTAGTTTGGCTGGATATGAAATTCTGGGCTGAAAGTTCTGTTCCTTAAGGATGTTGAATATTGGCCCCCACTCTCTTCTGGCTTGTAGAGATTCTGCTGAGAGATCTGCTGTAAGTCTGATAGGTTTTCCTTTGTGGGTAACCTGACCTTTCTCTCTGGCTGCCCTTAGTATTTTCTCCTTCATTTCAACCCTGGTGAATTTAATGATTATGTGTCTTGGGGTTGCTCTTCTTGAGGAATATCTTTGTGGTGTTCTCTGTATTACCTGGGGTTGAATATTGTCCTGCTTTGCTAGGTTAGGAAAATTTTCCTGTATAATATCCTGAAGAATATTTTCCAGCTTGGATTCATTCTCTCCGTCGCATTCAGGTACACCTATCAAACGTAAATTAGGTCTTTTCACATAGTCCCACATTTCTTGGAGACTTTGCTTATTCCTTTTTATCCTTTTTTCTCTAATCTTGTCTTCTTGTTTTATTTCATTAAGTTGGACTTTGACCTCTGATATCCTGTCTTCTGCTTGATCAATTCGAGTGTTTAAACCTGTGCATACTTCTAGGAGTTCCTATATTGTATTCTTCAGTTCCATTAATTCACTTATATTCCTCTCTAAATTGTCTACTCTCATTAGGATTTCATCAAACCTTTTTTTCAAAGTTCTTAGTTTCTTTACATTGGGCTACAACATGTTCTTTTAACTCACAGAAGTTTCTTATTATCCACCTTCTGAAGCCTGATTCTGTTATTGGGATGCACTTGTTCTCCATCAAGCCTTGTTCCCTTGTTGATGAGGAACTGTGATCATCTTTAGAGGGAGAGGCGTTCTGATTTTGAGTATTCTCAGCCTTTTTACGCTGGTTTCTTCCCATCATTGTAAATTTATCCAGCTGTCGTCTTTGTAATTACCAACTTTCAAATTAGGTCTCTGAGTGGATGTCCAAGTTGTTAATTCCCAGGGCCGGAATATGAGCAACCCACTGCGCCGGTCAAAACAGCAGCGTTAAGACTGATGGTGCTTTTCTGCCCAGGAATCTCCAGTCTGGCTTCCTTCTTGAGTTCGTAATAGGCAACTCTGCCTTCCCGGAGCTCCAAACGTCAGTCAGAAGGGGAACCAGTCCCGTTTACTCTGCACCAAGAGCTGCCACGCTGAGGTGCCAGCAAAACTGCTGCGCTGGCCACAAGAGTCGTGCTGGCGGCCGATGGGACTCCTCCACTGGGAATCTTCTGCTCTGTGAGCGACCAAAATTTGTCTGAAAGTGTGGCGTCCTCTCGTTCTCTGTGCTTTCACTGGGAGCTGCAATCCCGAGATGTTAGCGATCAGCCATCTTGGATCGTTCCCTCAGTATCACATTACACCTGTTTTGAAAGTGACCACATAATTGGAAGTAAATAATTCTTTAGCATTTGCATAGCATTTCACAGACTTGAAATATTGGTTGGCTGTTTGTTATTTTCTTTCCTTATTCCTTCCTGTCTCTGCTGATAAGTACAATTATTGGCATAAAAGAGGTTTTTAATACATATTTTTAGATTGCATTCCAGCCTAGGCAATAGAGCAAGATTCCTGTTCTCTCTCCCCTTTTCTTTCTCTTTTTTTCTTTAAAAAAAAAAAAAAAAAAGAAAAAAAAAAAAGCCGGGCGTGGTGGCTGAAGCCTGTAATACCAGCACTTTGGGAGGCCAAGGCGGGTGGATCACGAGGTCAAGAGATCAAGACCATCCTGGTCAACAAGGTAAAACCCTGTCTCTACTAAACAAAAAATTAGCTGGGCATGGTGGCGCATGCCTATAGTCCCAGCTACTCGGGAGGCTGAGGCAGGAGAATTGCCTGAATCCAGGAGGCAGAGGTTGTGGTGAGCCAAGATTGTGCCATTGCACTCCAGCCTGGGTGACAAGAGCGAAACCCCATCTCAAAAAAAAAAAAACAAAAAAAAACCTCCTTCATATGTTGTTTCTTTTCTCTTGCTGCTCTTAATATCCTATCTTTATCCTTGATTTTTGGAAGTTTGAATATTAAATGCCTTGAGGTAGTCTTATTTGATTTAAATATGCTTGGTGTTCTAAAAAAAAAAAAAAAAAGAGAGAGAGGAAAAAATATATTGCTTATAGCCATTACTGGAAATAGTGAAAAAAAAGAAAAAAATAGTAGACAGCAAAGACTTGATCGAATATGTGTGAAGCCCTTGACTAGACACAGTTAAGAATACAAATATGGATAAAACACAGTCCCTACTTTTGGAAATTGTATTTCATTCATTCAGTAACTATTCAGTACACTATGTATAGGACAATTCTAGGTACCATAATACAAGAATGCATAGGATAGAGAAGATCCCTGCTCTGATATAACTCACATTCTTAGGGCGAAAACAGAGTAAAGTAAAGCAAAAAGGTAACAAAACAAAACAAAGAACAAAGGGTTAACTGCAAATGCTGCTTAGTGGTTGAGGAACATGAAGTGAGTGAAGAAGGGTCTATGGGATTTGGTCATCAATTATTGGTAATTTTGATGAGCAGTATGAGTGGAGTTGTGAGGACAGAATCCAGATTATAGTAAATGGCAATAAAGGCATTAACAAGTTGGGGATAGTGAGTGAAAATAATGTGTTCATAAAGTGTTACTCTGATTGAGAGCAGGGAAATGGTAGGATAACCAGAAGAGACTGTGGGGTCAAAGGGGAGTTGACATGCTGATGGAAATAATCCAGCTGAAGGGAGAAATTGATGATGCAGGCAGGAGGGAGTGGTATAATTATGGGAGTTAAAGCTTTTGTAAAGACATCTGGAACTAAGTTTAATAGGAACAGGGACACTCATCCATTATAATAGGAAGGAAAGTAGAGAACATAGACTTAGGTGCAGGTTGGCTTGTAGAGCTGATCATGGGAAAATGAAATTTTAATTTATTTTTCATAGTGAAGAATGAAGTGAGAACACCACATGCCTGTTTGATATGTGTGCCTGAACTTGAGTGCACTTGTGCATGCTTGTGTGTATGTAGTTGGGACTGAGAGTGGGTGATGAGAGATGGCTTTAGAGAGTGAGACTTGAAGCATAAACAGAGATACACAGCATAATGGGACTAGTCCTGACTGAGTCTTAGAGGAGGAAGGAGGTAATGTGTTGAAGATACGGTTCCTGAATACTTAGCTCCCTTTTGGGTATGTGGGGTGGAGCAGTGTTATCCTCATGCACTGGCAGTGGATGATGCTCTGTAGGGAGAGGGATTCAGCATTCTCCCCCTACTTTGTAGGATTGTGATAATGATTTGAATGAAATATTCCTTTTAAGGGACTAATACACTGCTTAACACATGGCTAAGTGCTCAGTAAATGAGTTACTAGTTATTGTTAATTAATTTAGGAGGACTAAGGTTTAGAGAAGAAGAGTGTTTTTCTCAGGGTTCTAAAAGGTCTCTAGGAAGAATGAAAGCCCTAATACATGAGAGCTGAGGCCTGCTGGAATCTCAGACTGTGAGACTGATGTGCTCTTCCTGCCTGGGGTAGAGCAGGCCAGTAGCCCCTTCCTCCTAACCTCTGAAATCTTGTGGGCATTCCAGGATATATGGAATCCTGAACCCAATGCCAGCCAGCCAGTCTTGTTAAGCACAGTCCACACTCCACTCTTCCCTTTGTCCACATCATTCTTGTGCTTACCTCTGTTCATTGAACTAAAATGAATGCCAGTGGAAAAACCTTGCTCCCCCTTGATGGATGTCTTCTCTCCAGTCAAGATGTATAGCTGTGGCTTGGATCAGTGCCAGGGAATTTTGTGAGGAGACCAGTCTGGTCTTTGGCAGGTTCCCAAGATTATAGCCACATTGATTCCTTTCCCTCCTCCCCTTGGAGGCTGGCTGTGGAAGGTGGCTGATCTTGATTGTACTCCTTAGTATCTCAAATCCATTCCTTAGTCAGGCTGAGACATACCTCCTGCCTTTCCGCTACGCTCAGAGATTGGTCTTATGGTGTGAATCTATCCAACTTGTTTTTGTGAAGACAGGCTGTCTCGTTTAATCATGTCAGGCACATGCTGTAGGGCTCAGGGCCCTGTTGTCCCCTTTCATGGAAAAATATATTAATAAATAAGGGTGCCTGTTACTTCCTGTGTCTGTGCCCACTGCTCTCCGAGAGGTCCTACCCTGGCAGTGTGCTGAGGGAGGAGCATTGCACAGATATTCTAGGCTTATTTCTGCCTGAGAAGCTGGCTGACAGCCCTCTGTTTGTGGTTGGCTTCTGTCTGCCCCATGCCATTTCTTCCTCTTTCATGAAATGATCCAATTCTCAGCTGAGCCTTTCCTCTTCCAGCTTCAGGGTAAGGTCACTTTGTTAGACCCCTGGCTGATTGAAGGAAAAGGTATGATAGTACACTCAGAGCTGGCCTGGCCTCTCTTACCTTAGGGTGCTATTCACCCAGGGACATTTTCTTTCTTGGGGACTATGGTGCTTCCCTCTAATTTTTTTTAGAGACAGGGCCTGACTCTGTTGCCCAGCTGTGGGAGTACAGTGGCACAATCATAGTTCACCACAGCTTCGAACCCCTGGGCTCAAGTGGTCCTCCTGCCTCCCATGTAGCTGGGACTACAGGCGCGTACCCTCACATCCCAGTTAATATGTTTAAATTTTTTTTTTGTAGAGGTGGGATCTTGTTATCCTTCCATCATGGCCACCCAGAGTACTGGGATTACAAGTGTGAGCCACCAAGCCCAGCCATGCCTTCCTCTTTACTCTCACTTTTCTTTGAGCAGGCTGGATATCAACACCAACACCTATACATCTCAGGACCTCAAGAGCGCACTGGCAAAATTCAAGGAGGGAGCAGAGATGGAGAGTTCAAAGGAAGACAAGGTGTGTGATGCTTTTTCCCGTGAGTATAAGCCTGCAGGATGGCCTTGTTTTTGCAGAGAAGGGAATCATTTTTATGGGAACTCTTGCAATAAACATGGGATAATAATATTGTAAAATAATTTAAAGAACCATTAATGACAAATAAGAAACACTTAGATGATATTAAAAAAAAAAAAACAGTGCTGGGAGCATTTCTGTTGTGGTTTAATTTAGAATTCTGTTTGTCATTCTGTTTCTTCAAACAGCTCTCCATGTTTTGAGAAATCAAGGCACCGAGCAGGGGTAGCCATTCTCTCCATTATCATAAGCCTAAGTGGAATGAGTAGATTTTATGGCCCAGATCTCTGCCTCACTTACACTTGGATTAGGCACAACCTTGTTCCAAAAGAACAGAGGAGCTGGCCCAGGAAGCAGGAAGCCCAAGTCCTTGTCCTTGTCCTTTGAACATGTAGCAAATGTGTTTCTTCTGGGCCTCAGGTTCTTTAAATTTAAAACATGGTACTGGAACAAGAGGATGACTGGGGATTCCTCTGGCTCTAAATTTCTCTAGAAGCTAAGAGACTGAGAGGAGGAAAAGGTGAAGAATTATAGCCCCTTGGCCATGCCCCTAATGTCTGGGAGGGCTCACAGGTGCAGGTCTCTACCAGGAAGAAGTCTCACTCTTAGATGGACCATGAGCTCCTGGAGTCATTTCTCTGTATTTCTGTTTGAGTCCTCTCAGTTTTTGAAAGAACCTTCTTCGATGCTGTCTTGGAGACCTAAGTTCTCCCTCCCTCTTCTCCTTACAGTCCTTATTTGCATTTTTTTTTCTTTTCTTTTCGAGATGGAGTTTCACTCTGTTGCCCAGATAGCCTTGTTGTTTGTGCTGTGGCATGATCTTGGCTCACTGCAAGGTTTACCTTCCAGGTTCAAGTGATTCCCCTGCCTCCTGAATAGCTGGGATTACAGGTGCCTGTTACTATACTCCGCTAATTTTTATATTTTTAGTAGAGATGGGGTTTCATCATTTTGGCCAGGCTGGTCTCAAACTTCTGACCTCAAATGATCTGCCCACCTTGGCCTCCCAAAGTGCTGGGATTACAGATATAAGCCACCGCACTCAGCAGTCATTTACCTGTATTTATCTCTTTACTCCTTCTCCTGAACCCAGGTAGTATCTTAGAGAGGCGACATAAGGTTCTTGACAGCTTGTGTGTTACTGGAAGAAGCCATAGGTTCTTCTGATCTTTTAGAAGTAAATATTTCTGGGAAAATGAACCTCTTGGGGGCTAGGAAGCTGGTGTTTATCTATTTAAGATATGCGAAATACAGGCCCAGTCTCCATATCTTTACTCATCTTACCAAAGTCACTTCTCTGACATGGAGAGTGTATGTGGTGTAGCACAGTGGCAGCAGCAGTGGGTGAAGGAAGGCAGTGCTTGAAATTGCATCCTACCACAGATGTATTAGCCGAGGGGCTGAGGAGAAGCACATCTCCTCTCTGGTACAGGTGAGGCCAGGAGAGGAGTGCCTGAGTACCTGGGTGCCTGGGATTGGTCAGGGCTTTGGCTCCTTTCCACTCACTTGGTTCCATGTGGGACTGATGGGAACATTAACAAGTCAGCTTCTGTTCAGTGTCTTCTCTGTGGATGGAGGACCCACTTAACCCCTTTCTCTTCTCTTTGCTTTCCCTGGGAGTGCGTTTGGATTTCCTTTTCTCAGGTGATGGCATTTCCCCGACCCTAGTACTTCAATTAGTGTAGAAAAGTATGAATATTTATAAAAGTATTTAAAAATGTAAAAGCAAGAGATTACTTAAAAGTTTTAATTGTTTTTGTAATTAAAAATACTCCTTTCAGCCAGGCACAGTGGCTCATGCCTGTGATCCCAGCACTTTGAGGAGGATGAGGCAGGTGGATCATCTGAGGTCAGGAGTTCAAGACCAGCCTGGCCAACATGGCGAAACTCTGTCTCTACTAAAGATACAGAAAAACTTAGCCAGGCATGGTGGCATGCTCCAAGATACTCAGGAGGTTGAGGCAGGAGAAACACTTCAAACCAGGAGGTGGAGGTTGCAGTGAGCTGAGATCGTGCCATTGCTCTCTAGCCTGGGTGACAAGAGTGAAACTCTGTCTCAAAAAGAAAAAAAAAAGTCCTCTCCCCTTGCAGGGAGATCCCAGTATCAGCACCTAAATGTAAGACATCCAGCTCCGGCTCATTTGCACCAGCTGCCCACCTCTGATATCTGGCTATCATACTCTTTCCCTGATGCTGTGGAACTTAGGTTGTTAGCACCATCATTGAGGTGCTAAGTCCTGGGGTCCTTCTCCTACTTTCATTTGGAGCCTGTCTGGACTGATTCAGCTCACTGCCAGTGTGCTATCTGAGCTGGCTCTGGGGTTGGCAAATAAATGGATTTGAAATTGGTTAGATAGTTTCTTACATATCTCAAGCTCCTGGCTACAGATGCCATTCTTTTTTCGTTTATTAATCTTTAAACCTAGCCTATGTGGTGTCTTACAAGTATAGGATGGTGCTTTTGTGATTTTTATATATAATAGTATCAGATATTCAGCGATATCCTCTTGATTAAATTAGTGGGTTTTTGGGAATTTGATGTTTTTGGGGAGAAGAACATCAATTACATTGTATCCATTAGTAGCTTAGTAGGTTTAAGTGAATCAGTCTTTCCCAGAGTTCCTTGGTTCTTGGAAAAGCTCTCTCTCTCCCAGCAGATTTGGGTTGTTATTGTTGAATCTCATCTACTTACTCCTCTATTTCCCTACAAATTGCTTGATGCTTTATGTTTTATTATGTCAGCTATTGTTCACCTGTATTCTACAAATTATTGTATTTTAAGATATGGCCTTCTTATGCTTTCGATTCTTGGCAAGATGTAATAGACTAATTTCTCCCTATTCCCCCAGCTAAGGGTAGCTAAAAACCCTGGACATATTACTAAAAGAAAATTTAGGAAGACTCTAAAATACTGTCAGAAGGAAGCAGACTGGCTAGGGATCTTGGAGCTTGAGGAATGACATGCAGTGAGTTCCTTGGATTTCTTTTTGTCCTCTGTATATTCTAGACTGAGCGTTGGCAAATCCCACATTCTGGAAATGTCAACTGGTGCAGATTTTAAAAAGTTATAAGAAAAGCCTGCTATTTCTAGAAAAAGAATTGAGCAAAGCACATCCTAACAGGACAGAAACCTTATTTACAATACCTGCCCTACTCTCACCAAAGATCATGAAAATCTCCCCACCCTACTTAGTGCTAGTGCAATGGACATTGAGTTGGGGAGTCTGGACTTCTACCTCCTATTTGACGGTAGTAGCAAGCTGTACTCTGATTCCTCCGCTGGGGTCACTGAAAGCCAAATGGAGAGCCTGAACTCATATCCATTCCTGATAGCAAAACAGTGGTAGAAGGCAGTGCTCTGCTTCCTCCACCAAGATGGTGTCAGTGGGAGTTGAGCAGAGAGCTTGACTTTTCACCCTCTGCCCAGTAGGTGCTCTCTGCTTCCCCTGCTGGTGTATTACCAAGAGAGACCAAGTGTGGATCCTGATTTTCCATCCCCTATCTGACAGTAGCAGGCTGCTTATCCTGCTGGAGTGGTGAACTTGAATATCTGTCCTCTGCCTGGCAGCACCAACATGGTTTTTTACTTCTCCCTGATGACAAGGTGCCAGTTGGGGTGAATGAAGAGTCTGTACTTCCATCCCCACCTCGGAGGCAATGAGACTGTAAGGCAGCATTCTGCTTCCTTCTCTGGGGTAGGGCCAGTGGAATAAATGAGAAGTATGAACTTCTACCCTCAGGCCAGCAGCAATGAAGCAGTGCTTTGATTCTCCCATCAAAGTGGTGTCAGTAGAGGACCAGCGGGGAACCCAGACTCCCACTCCCAGTGACCAGCATCCCCTCCCAATTAGAGAGTAGGGGTAGGATTTGGGAGAGAGGGGAGCTAGAGAAAGGGATTTTGTATATGAAGTCCTAGACATACCCTTTAGTTATTTTTCCTGATCACCTCCCTCTTCCCAGCCTCCACCCAATAGGCCTCATACAAGAAACTGACCAGAATTAATACAACAAAGTTCAGGAACTGAGCTATAGTGTGGAATGCTGCCCAGGTTCTTAGATTGGCCTCTGGGTAGCACACAAAGGAAGCAGACCAGAATAGCACTACAGTGCTCTGAAAACTAAATTGTCATTGGAGCCACAATCCACACAAGGAAGCCAGAACTAGTATACTAACCCTAAATAGGATGGCTCCCTACTAAAAAAGATTAAGTAGGATCTGGAATCTCATAACTTAATACCCAAAATGTCTAGGATATAGTTAAAAATCATTCCTCATAACAAGAACCAGGAAAATCACAACTTGAATTAGATAATCAACAGATGCTATTATGGATTGAATGTTTGTGTCTCCCCCAAATTCATAAGTTGAAGCCCTAACCCTGCAGTGTGATGTTGTTTGGAGGTGGGATCTTTGGGAGTTAATAAGTTTAGGAGAGGTCATGAGGGTTGGGCTCAAAAGGGATTAATGTCCTTAGAAGAATCAGGGAGACCAGCACTCTCTCTCTCTCTACCATGTGAAGACACAGCTAGAAGGTGATTATCTGTAAGCCGAAAAGGGGACCCTCACGGGAAACCACATCGACTCTTACCCTGATCTTGGACTTACCCAGCCTCCAGAATTGTGAAAAATAAATGTATGTTGTTTAAGCTACCCAATATATGGCATTTTGTTTTGGTAGCCTGAGCAGACTGAGACAGATGCTAACACTGACATGACTCATAAGTTGAAATTATCTAACAAGAATTTTAAAATGACTATTATAAAATCACTTCAACAAGCAAGTATGAACATTCTTGAAACAAAGTCTCAGCAAGGAAACTGAAGATATGAAAAAGAACCAAATAGAATTATAGAACTGAAAAATATAATAACTAAAATTTTAAAAGTTACCAGATAGGCTCAGTGGCAGAACAGAGATAACAGAGAAAAGAATCAGTGAACTTAAAGACAGATAAATAAAAAATACACAATCTGAACAACAGAAGATAGATTGGAGGAAAAAAATAACAGAGCTTTAGGAACTTAGGTGACTGTAATAAAACATCTAACATTTGTGTCATTGAATTCCAGATGGAAAGTAGAAAGAATATGGGGCTAAAAAATAATCAAGAAACAATGGCTAACAAATTTCCAAATGAGATGAAAGGCATAAACTCACAGATTCATCAAGTGAATCCAAGTGAACTCCAGACAGGACAAAACAGAAATCAACACCAAGATACACCACAGTTAAACTTCAGCAAACTAAAGATAGAAAAATCTTTAAAGCAGCTAGAAAAAAGCAACACAACTATAGGGTAATAACAATTGAGTGATAGTGAATTTTTTATCTGAAACTATAGAGGCCAGAGTATGTGGAACATTTTTCAGTTGCTGGGAGAAAAATGAACTGTCCACACAGAATTTTATAGCCATGAGTATCTTTCAGGAGTGAAGGGGAAATCAAGATACTTTTAGAGAGAGGAAAATTAAGAAAATTTCTCACCAGCAGACCTACCCTAAAAGAATGACTAAAGGATATTCTCCAAATAGAATGAAAAAAGAACAGAAAGAGACTTGAAGTATCAGGAAGAAAGAACGAACAATGAAATGAATAAAAAATAGGGGAAAATGCAGCCTATTATTTTCTTCTTGAGTTTTTATTATTTATTTTCTAATTTTTAACTTTTAAGTTCAGGTTTGTTACATAGATAAACTTGTGTCATGGGGGTTTGTTGTATAGATTATTTCATCATCCACATGTTAGGCCCAAGTACCCATTAGTTATTTTTCCTGATCCCCTCCTCCTTCCCACCTCCACCCAATAGGCCCCAGTGTTGTTCCCCTCTATGTGTCCATGCATTCTCATCATTTAGATCCCACCTATTAGTGAACATAGTATTTGGTTTTCTGTTCCTGCATTAGTTTGCTAAGGATAATGGCCTCCAGCTCTATTCATGTTTCTCTAAAGGATAGATCTCATTCTTCTCCTATGGCTGCGTAGTATTCCATGGTGTATATGAACCACATTTTCTTTATCCAGTCTATCTTTGATGGGCATTTAGGTTGATTCCATGTCTTTGCTATTTTGACAAATATGACAAAAACAAACAATGAGGAAAAGATTTCCTATTCAATAAATGTTGCTGGGATAACTGGCTAGTCATACACAGAAGATTGAAACTGGACACCTTCCTTACACCAAATACAAAAATGAACTCAAGATGGATTAAAGACTTAAATGTAAAACCTAAAACTATAAAAACCCTGGAAGACAACTAAGGCAATACCATTCAGGACATAGGCACAGGCAAAGATTTCATGATGAAGATACCAAAAACAATTGCAACAAAAGCAAAAATTAACAAATGTGATCTAATTAAACTAAAGAGCTTCTGCACAGCAAAAGAAACTGTCAATAGAGTAAACAGACAACCCACAGAATTTTATAAACGATGCATCCAACAAAGGCCTAATATCCAGCATCTGTAAGAAACTTGAACAAATTAACACGAAAAAAATAAAACCATTGAAAAGTGGGCAAACTGCTGAAGTTCGACCCTAACGAGATCAAAGTTGTATACCTGAGGTGCGCAGATGGTAAAGTCGGTGCCACGTCTGTGCTGGCACTGGTATCAATGCTGGTATCTGACACTGGCCCCCAAGATTGGCCCACTGGGTCTGTCTCCAAAAAAATGTTGATGATGACATTGCCAAGGCAGCTGGACTGGAAGGCCCATAGATAGGAAGAAAATCAAACATTCAAGTCAGAGAGGAAATCTCAGAGGAGATTAAAAAAAAAAAAAGATACATTGAACTAAATAAAAATGAAAACGCAGTTTATCAACATTTGCAGAATACAACCAACTAAAGCTGACAGAGAAATTTGCTTATATTAGAGAAGAAGTAAGGTCTTGTATCTATAATGGAAGGTCCTACTAGGAAAAGATGATCAAAACAAGCTCAAAGCAAGCAGAGGGGAGGAAATAAAGTGCAGAAGTCAAGCTGGACATTGTGGCACATGCCTGGTAATCCCAGCACTTTGGGAGATGAGGTGGGCAGATCACAAGTTCAAGAGATTAAGACCATCCTGGCCAACATGGAGAAACCCCGTCTCTACTAAAAATACAAAAATTAACTGGGCATGGTGGCACGCACTTGTAGTCCCAGCTACTCGGGAGGCTGAGGCAGGAGAAATGGTTGAACACAGGAGGTGGAGGTTGCAGTGAGCCAAGATCGCGCCACTGAACTCTAGCCTGGTGACAGAGAGAGACTTTGTCTCCAAAAAAAACAATGAAATTGGAAACATAAAAACAGTAGAGAAAAATCAGTGAAACCAAAAGGCAATTTTTTTAGTCTCTATCAGGACTAAAAAAATAGTCAGGCATAGTGGCTCATGCCTATAATCCTAGCACTTTGGGAGACTGAGGTGTGAAGATCACCTGAGGTCAAGAGTTCGAGACCAACCTGACCAACATGGTGAAGCCTCTTCTCTTCTAAAAAGACAAATATGAACATGGTATGGTGGTACACCCCTATAGTCCCAGCTACTCGGGAGACTGAGGCAGAGAATCAATTGCACCCAGGTGGCATTGGCCGCAGTGAGCCAAGATTGTGCCATTGCACTCCAGCCTGTGCAACAGAGTGAGACTCCATTTCAAACAAAACAAAACAAAACAAAAGACTGACAAACACATAAAGCACTAAGATAAAAATTACTTATATCAAGAATGAAACCGGGAATATCATCACAGATCCTGCAAACATTAAAAAGAGAATACAGTAAGAGAATACTATGAACAACTCTGTGCATATAAATGTGATAACATGCATGAAATAGTATATTACCCAAATTTACCCAATATGAAATAATATGAGTAGTCCTATAACCATTAAAAAAAACCTTGAATTTGTAGTGAAAAACCTATAAAGGAAGTCTCCAGGTTCAGATAGTTTCATTAGAGATATCGATCAAACATTAAAAGTAACTAGCATCAGTTCTACACAATTTCTTCCAGAAAATGTAAGAAGGAGAAACACTTCCCACCTTGTTTCATGAGGCCAGTATCATGCTGACACTTGAACTGGACAGAGTGCAAAATAAACTATGTACCAACATTCCTCATGAACATAGAAGCAAAAATCCTCACCAAAATTTAGCAAATCAAATCCAGCAATATGTAAACAGAATTATGCATTGTAATCACATGAGGTTTATTACTTGAATGCAAGGTTGGTTCAGTGTACAAAATATAATCAGTATAACCCACCATATCAGTAGGCTAAAGAAGAAAACTCACATCATATGTCAATTAATATACGAAGAGCATTTGACTATGTTCAGTACCCATTCATGGTAATAACTCAGAAACCTAGGAATAAAAACCTTACCTGGTAAAGAACATTTACAAACAGTCTTCATGCGTTATTATACTTAACAGTGAAAGACTGAATACTTTGCAATTGAGGTCAGAAACAAGGCAAGGATGTTCACTCTCACCACTCATTCAACACAGTTCTAGCCAATGCAGTTATGCAAGGAAAGGGAAAAATAAGACTATCTCATTTTCCAGATGAAATGATTGTCCATGTATAACTCCCAAAGAGCCTTCAAAAAAAAAGCCTTCTAGAATTAATAAGTGTGTTTACCAATGTCACAGGATATACAGACAACACAAATCAACTGTATTTCTATATACTAACAGAATATTTGGAAATTGAAATTAAAAACGTGTGTACCATTTACAGTTGCTCCCCTAAAAATGAAATATTTAGGAATAAATCTAATGAGACAAATACAAGATCTATATGCTGAAGAGTATAAAAGTTGGGTGAAAGATGATAATGAAGTTAAAGAAATTTCATTAAATGAGTGATGTACTGTGTCCGTGGATTGAAACACTCAACAGAGTAAGAATGTTAATTCTCCTTAAATTTATCTGTAAGTTTAGTGCAATTTCTATCAAAATTCCAGCAAGATTTTTTTGTAGATTTGCTTAAAGTTTGTAAGGAAAGTCAAAGGAACTAGAATAGCTAAAAGTTTAAAAAGAAGTGAAAGCAAACACACCACCTGATTTTAAGGCTTACTCTGTAGTTACAGTGATCAAGACAATGTGGTGTTGGTGGAGAGAACAATCATAAATCAATGGAACAGAGTAGAGAACCCAGAAATAGACCCACGCTAATACACCTGACTGATAATTGACAGGTGCATGCAAAAGTAGTTCAATGGAAGACAAATAGTCTTTTCAGCAAATAGTGGGCATCCATAATAAAAAAAAGAGCTGTCACCTAAACCTCATACCTTTTAAAAACATTAATTCATTACTTGGTATATTCTCTGGAGTTTTTGGCAAAAGAAATAAAGAAAAAGAAAAAAAATTCAAAATAGGTCATAGATTTAAATGTAAAATGTGAAACTAAAAAGAATGAAAAACCTTTAGAACCAAACATAGGAGAAAATCTTTGGGAAGTAAGACCAGATGAACAGGTCTTATGACATGGCACCAAATGCAAGATTTATAAAAGGAAAAACTGATAAATTGAACTTCACCAAAATTAAAAAGTTTTGTGAAATGCCCTGTTAAGATGATCAGAAGATAAACTACTGGAAGGAAATATTTGCGAATCCTGTACCAGCAGTCCTCATTTTATGTTATGCGGAATTGTAAAATTGTGCACACTGAAACTATGCAAAACAATCTTAACATAATCAAGGGAAAAACTATGATTGTTCCATGATCTTTAAAATGTTTTGCCAGACATTAAAACAACTACATTGCTATTGGTTATAAACATATATAGAAATGAAAAAGCAATACTAATATTTAGTACACTGTAATTTAAAACATTAGAAACATTTAGAATTATGCTGGGCACAATAGCTCACACCTGCAATCCTAGCACTTCGGGAGGATCACCTGATTCCGGGGGTTTGAGACCAGCCTGGGCAACATAGCCTAGAGATGGTCTGTGTTTTCTACAAAAAATGAAGATTTTTCTACCAAAAAAAAAAAAAAAAAAAACTACAAAAAAATCTTGCTGGAATTTTGATACAAATTGCAGTAAACTAATAGATAAATTTAAGGAGAATTCCATTTAATTCTTTTTTTTTTTATTTTGAGATTTTTTTAAATTTTTTTATTGTCCAGATGGGAGTGCAGTGGCAGGATTACAGCTCAAGTAATCCTCCCACCTCAGCCTCCCAGGCAGCTGGGACTACAGGTGTGTGCCAGTATGCTATACCAAAAAGTCAAAAAGTACCATTTTTTAATTTTTTTTGAGACAGAGTCTCGCTCAATCACCCAGGCTGGAGTGCAGTGGTATGACCTTGGCTCACTGCAGCCTTTGCTTCCCAGGTTCAAGTGATTCTCCTGCCCCAGCCTCCCAGGTAGCTGCGATTACAGACATGTGCCATCATGCCTGGCTCATTTTTATATTTTTGGTAGAGGCTGGTTTCCAATTCCTGGCCTCAAGTGGTCCTTCTCACCTTGACCTCCCAAAGTGCTGAGGTTACAGGCATAAGCCACTGCACCTGACCAAAAAATACAAATAATTTTTGTGTTTTTTGTAGACACTGGGTTTCACCATGTTGCCCAGGCTGGTCTTGAACTCCTGGGCTCAAGCGATCCACCCACCTCAGCCTCCCAAAGAGCTGAGATTACAGATGTGAGCTACCACACCCAGTCAGTTTTTTACTTTTCTGTAAAAACTTACGCATTAGCTAGGCATGATGACATGTACCTGTAGTCCTAGCTACTCAGACTGCGGTGGGAGGATCACTTGAGTCCAGGAGAGTGAGACTGCAGTAAGCTGTGGTTGTACCACTGCACTTCAACCTGAGCAATAGTGCAAGACCCTGAATGCCAAAAAAAAAAAAAAAAAGAAAAAATTATGACATAGAGCAAGCATCTTTTCTCTCTTGGCTAACTAATTACCATACTTCTTTCTATGTATGAATAAGCCTCCAACATTTCACCCTTTGTACTTTCAATGTTGTGAGATTCTCAGAGAATTCCTGTAATGTGAAGTTTGTTGCCAGTGTCATTTCATCCTTTTTATCACTTTCCTAATTTGTGTCTGTAAGTTTGCCTTTGCTAAGTTCCTCTGTTTGCACATCCAGAGCTTATCAAACAGTGGCGGTGTTAACATTTCCACAGTCAGCCGTTTCTTCTATAACTCCATGTACATTCAATTCGAATTGCATTGGCAAAGTTACCACCTTTCATTTGTTTGCTGCTCTTTTATCTTTGCTGGCCAGTACTCTTTTTAAAATATATAATTAAAAAATATAAATACAGATGGAATCTCACTATATTGGCTAGGTTGGTCTGGAAACTCCTGAGCTCAAGTCGTTCACCTGCCTTGGCCTCCCAAAGTGCTGGGATTTCAGGCATGAGCCACTGTATATATAACATTTATAAAATGCCAGAAATATAAAGATGGAGAACAAATTAGTGACTACCAGGGCACAGGGATGTAAGAGAATAGAATGGGAGGATAAAGTGTAGCTATAAAGGAGTGGCACAGGCTGGGCACAGTGGCTCATGCCTGTAATCCCAGCATTTTGGGAGACCGAAGTGGGTGGATCACGAGGTCAGGAGATTGAGACCATCCTGGCTAACATGGTGAAACCCTGTTTCTACTAAAAATACAAAAAATAGGCCAGGCACAGTGGCTCACGCCTGTAATCCCAGCACTTGGGGAGGCCGAGGCGGGTGGATCATGAGGTCATGAGATGGAGACCATCCTGGTCAATATGGTGAAACCCCATATCTACTAAAAATACAAAAAATCAGCTGGGCATGGTGGTGCATGCCTGTAATCCCAGCTACTCAGGAGGCTGAGGCAGGAGAATTGCCTAAACCCAGGAGGCGGAGGTTGCGGTGAGCCGAGATCGTGCCATTGCACTCCAGCCTGGGTAACAAGAGCGAAATTCCATCTCAAAAAAACAAAACAAAACAAAACAAAATTAGCCAGGTGTGGTGGCGAGTGCCTGTAATCCCAGCTACTTGGGAGCCTGAGGCAGGAGAATCACTTGAACCCAGGAGGTTGGGGTTGCAGTGAGCTAAGATCTCACCACTGCACTCCAGCCTGGGTAACAGAGCAAGACTCTGTCTCAAAAAAAAAAAAAAAAAAGAAAAAGGAAAAAAAAAGAAGTAGCACATAGTAGATTTTGTGATCGTAGTGGGACAGTTCTTTAGCATGATTGTTCTGGTAATTAGATAAGTTTATATCTCAGGTAAAATTACATAGAATGATACACATACATGTAAATGAGTACATGTAACAAATGGTGAAATCCAAACAACGTGTATAGTCAACAGTATTGTACCTATATCCTTTTCTTGATTTTTTATGTATGTATGTATGTATGTATGTAGAGATGGAGTTTCTCCATGTTCATCTGGCTGGTCTCAAACTCTTGACCTCAGGTGATCCTCCCACCTTGGCCTCCCAAAGTGCTGGGATTATGGGCATGAGCCACTGTGCCCGGCCCTTTTCTTGATTTTGACATTGTAATATCTTTATGTAAAATGTTAACAATGGGGAAGCTGGATAAAGGGTATATGACACTCTCTGTACTATTTGTGTTATTTCCTGAGAATTTATAATTATTTGAAAGTAAGAATTGTTTGTTTTCTGAGATGGAGTCTTGCTTTGTCACCCAGGCTGGAGTGCAGTGGTGTGATCTCAGCTCACTGTAACCTCCGCCTCCCAGGTTCGAGCAATTCTTCTGCCTTATCCTCCTGAGTAGCTGGGATTATAGGTGTGTGCACCACGCCTGGCTAGTTTTTGTATTTTTAGTAGAGATGGGGTTTCACCATGTCGCTCAGGCTGGTCTCAAACTCCTGACCTCAGGTGATCCACCTGCCTCAGGCTCTGAAAGTGCTGGGATTACAGTGGTGAGCTGCTGCTCCCAGCCAAAAAGTTTTTTTTTTCTTCTTTTTGAAGGCCTTCTTGAGAGCCAGGCACACATCGTTTTTGTGAGACAAATGTCCCTAGTTTCTTAATATGCTCACTTACCTGTCATCTCACAGCTCTAGAAAGTGACTCAGCCTTCCCAGACCTCTTTGCTTGGCTTTGGCAGCCATCCGGAGACCACTAGCTGGGTGCAGGGAGAGCATCTCATGTTGTTTTAGCCCAGAGAATCAGGATATGGTACCCCATGGATGTGACTGTTCCTCTAGGAGCTTGTTTTTTTTTTTTTAAGAGAGGCTGATTGATTTCTTTGGTTGGTGTTTCTATGGAGTGCTTTGTAACTGGGGAGAAAAAAACCATAGGTAATAGATGAGCAATTTGGAGATGACAGCTGTTCATCATCTGGCTTTTTATAAATATCTGTGCCTTTTAATTTTTCTTGGAAGACAGATACATAAACTACTGTGACTTTTCAGACTCTCTTTATGGGCACTATGCTTTCAAATTGAGAAGAAAACAGTGTCACATGTATAAAATATTTAATTAAAGTCTTTTATTCACCTTTAATGTAACTTCATTTTTAAAATCTTTATATGTGAGTGGAGTGGGGAGGGATTGAGAGAAAATTGTTCGAGATTTAAGTATAGTACATATAGTAATTTAGCCATTTCAAACAGTTGAACAAATTGTATACCTGTGGTTAGAGTGACAGTAATGACAGTGATTTAATTTTCATCAGCAAATTGCTCCTGCTCTGACAGCTCTTACCCATAGTTTTCTCTGTCCAAGTTTACCTAAAAAGTTGCTGGGTTGGGTAGGGCAAGGCCCAGATATTCTGACTGTGGAAGGTGGAGAAGCAGGGTGTGGGTTATTCTACCTTAGGTCTAGCTGTTTCTTATGATGTTTGGGGTTGAAGATGAGCTTGCATTGCTTCCCCTTACCTCAGTGATGGTGACAAGAAGCCTTTCTGTTCTTCCTGAACTTTGGAAATCGGACTTGAATAAGTGAACCTTGGAACATCTTGAGTGTGTTTTTAGAGCAGAGTCCTATATAGATGGACTTTGAGGGTTCTCTTCTCTGAGTGACTTAGAAAGTGTTAGTATTTTTGATTGTGCGGATTAGAGAAGACTGTGAGGCTGGGAGCAGCAGTTTTTTGAGGATGGGCATCCATGGTAGACCACAGACATTTTGGGGAGTTGTCTCCAACCAATGTAATCATCTCTTTGCTCCTCTCCTTAGGCAAGGCAGGCCAAGGTAAAGCGGCTTTTCCGCCCCATTGAGGAACTGAAGAAGGACTTTGATGAGCTGAATGTTGTCATTGAGACTGATATGCAGATCATGGTACGGCTGATCAACAAGTTCAATAGTTCCAGCTCCAGTTTGGAAGAAAAGATTGCTGCACTCTTTGATCTCGAGTATTATGTCCATCAGGTACTATATTTCTTTGTCCATAAGTCAGACTTTTAACCAACAGCTCCAAAAATAAATCCCCCTTCTCTAAGCCTTAAGAAAATAGCATCAGCATCTTTACTTCTTTCCCAGAGCATAGACTATTTTTAATCCAGGCATATTGTCTTTTGTAGTAAGGTATAGTCTTAAAGGCCAAAGCCAACCTCTTTTTCTGTTTGAGATGGAGTCTCACTCTGTCACCCAGCCTGGAGTGCAATGGTGCAGTCTAACCTCACTGCATCCTCCGCCTCTTAAGTTTAAGCTATTCTTCTGCCTCAGTCTCCTGAATAACTGGGATTAGAGATGCCCAGCTAATTTTTGTGTTTTTGATAGAGACAGGGTTTCACTGTGTTGGCCAGGCTGGTCTTGAACTCCTAACTTCAAGTGATCCACCCACCTTGGCCTCCCAAAGTTCTGGGATTACAGGTGTCAGCCACCATTCCTGGCTAGCCAACCTCTTTTTCATGTGGAGTGTTACCTTCTTAGTACCTCTGAGGGTACCATAGAGAAAAAATGGACATAGTCCTTTCTATGTAGCTTAGAGTCTGGAAGAGGAAGCAATTAAATAAGTAACAATAGAACAAATTAATGATTAAATAATGAGATAATTTAAGATTGTAATGAGGGCTCCAGAGGGTGATGTAAGAGTATGTAACTGGAGAACTTAGAGCCTACTCATGGACAATAAGGGAGGCTTCTCAGAGGATGTGACATTTAGGCTGAGTGTTACAGGGTGACTGGGGTTGGCTGGGTGAAGAGGGGGGACTAGAGCAGGGACTGGCAAACTACTGCCCATAGGCCAAATCTGGCCCAATGCCTCTTTTCATAAATTAAATTTTATTGGGGCACAGCGACCCCTGTTTGTTCATACATTGTTTATTGCTGTTTTTATGCTACAATGGCAAGTTGAGTAGTTGTGACAGAGACCATATGGCTCAAAAAAGTAAAAAATATTTGCTACCAGGCCCTTTAGAAAAAGTTTGCCAATCCTTAGATTAGAGCATTCCAGCTAGAGGAAACAACATGTGCAGAGATTCTAGGGCAGGGAAGAGCTTGGTGAGATTGAAGGCCTGGAACAGATTGGAGTGACTGGAGCCCAGTGGCCTGGAGGGGAGCACAGATGAAGTGGGAAGGTTTTGGGGAGAGATGAGGTTGGGAATATCATGCTCTTTATGGTTTTTGCCTTGATCCTAAGAACCGTTGGAGAGTTTGAAGCAGGGAAGTAACTGATCAGACTTATAATGACTAATATTTCTTGAGTGTTATTACATACCAGGCACTGTTTCAAGTGCTCTGTACATGTTAATTCATTGACTTCCATGGGTGCCCTGTGAGTATGTACCACTAGTAATCCCACTTCATAGCTGAGAAAAATGAGGCACAGAGAGGTTATATAATCGCTCAAGATCATCCAGCCTAGTGAGTGGTAGAGCTGGAATTTGCAACAAAGTCTGTCTGGCCCTAAACTCTGTGCTCTAAAATTTTTGGCCATTCTGTTTCTCAAAGGAAACCGATACCTTTTGAATTAAGCTCAAAAGGTGGAGCTAACGAGGAGCCAATAAAAGCCACTGATTTATTCAATAAATAAATTTATCAAGTGTCTACTAAGTCCCAGGCACTGTTCCAGGCACTTGAGATATGTCTATGAACAAAATTAGGGCTTACCTTCTAGCAGAAGCAGATAGACAAATATAAGAAAGGAATATGTTATAAATAATATGTTTAAAGGTGATAAATATTGTGGAAAAATAAAAAGTAGGGTGAGCTAGGAACTGGCAGCATTGAGAAGGAGCATCTCAGCCTCGAGGAACAGCAAGTGCAAAAGCCCAGTGGTGGGAGCCTGCCTAGTATGTTTGAATCAGTGCGACTGGAGCTGAGAGAGGGCAGAGGAAAAGTAGATGGAGCTCAGAGAGATAATGAGAGGAAAAACATAGAGAACCTGTAGGCCATGGAAAAGAGTGAACTTGGATATTATTGGAGGATATTGAGCAGAAGAATGATGTGATCTGACTTACTTTTAAAAGGATTCCTCCAGCTTCTGTGTTGAATTAGACTGCAGGTAGGGGGCTTGGTAGAAGCAGAGACCAGATAGGAGACTATTGCAGTAATCCAGACTAGGGACAGCAGTGGCCCAGGAGGCTGTGGAATCATAATCAAAGGCTTGTTTGAGATCCTTGTCAAGACATAGATCCTCAATGTCCTCCCATGCACGACAGTGTCCTTGTTCTCTATAAACTGAGCTAAAAGACATGCTTTCTTCCTTTAGGATTTTGCCAGTGTCTGTGGTGAAAGGAGATGCGTGTGCACTGTATCCATAGGAATTATGGGGCAGCCTCTTTATCTTCTTTTTTTGCTTATAACTGTTTCTCAGACCTCAAATAGCAAGACTCTGATCCTCTTAGAGAAAAAAATGGACCTGGGTGCTCTTTTCCGCTTTCCAGTCTTACTCTCCAGGGTAAAAACCAAAAACTCCAACAGCTTTTCCACTAGAGATATTTAAAGGATTAAGGATACAAGGGTTTTTGGCCAACTCAGTCCTCCTTTGATGTTAACAGGCTTCATTCTTACATATTTGGATGAATCTGTAGGTATCAGGTCACTATGGGCTCTTGCTCATGAAACACCAAAATGACCAGAGAGCTTATCATACCTAGAAGGGCATGGGTCCACAGGAGGCTTGGGCTAGCAGTGAGTGCCCAGCAAAGTTTTTGTTTTTCCTTGTAGGTCCTTTGTCACTTGGTGGTGTCTCCCCTAAGGTGACATCCCGCTTCTGCTTTTACAGGTCCCCTCACCAGACTCATCCTGAGGTCATCCCAAAACCAGTCCCTGGCAGAAGCCACATTTGTCTGTTGGTAGAGGAATGTTCTGGATCGTTGGTAGTTCGACTGGAAGGGCTGGTGTACCAGGCTGCCCTGTGGCAGTGTGAAGCTGTGATTTCACTGGGGGATTAAGTAGGACCCAGCTCAGCCTGAGTTCTGGTTGTGATGGGAACTTGGGGTGTTGTAGTACCAGCTTTAAGGAAGATGGCACTTTCCTAGCCAGGAAGTTCCCCAGTCCATTTTCATTCTAGACTCACTGAATGGCATTTTGAGGAGGCATAGGCTCCAAGAACCCAAATCAGGTCTGCCCAGGCTTCCTCACAGCCATATTTGAATTATTAAACAGGATATGTGAAAAGCAAAACCTTGTGTGTGGAAAGCAAATGGTGAGAGGAGTGGCCTCCGTCCGCCCCATCTACCTGGGGCAGTACATTTGCCTTCCTGCACGTGTCTCCTCAGTTATGTGCCACCATTTCTCCCCTTTGATGTTTCCTCTTCTCTCCTTGTCTTGTCACTGCCCTGCTTCTTTACTCTCCTCCTGGGTGTTGACATAGTTTCCTCCTGCACTCCCTCCTCCTCTTCCTCTCTGCCTGTCCCACCCCACCCCGAAGGCAGCACAAGAACGGTTTTGGCCCCAGACCCAGATGGGGAGCTGTGGACCTTGGCTGTGGTCATGGCTTCTCCTATATGTCACCAGGGAGGGCCCAGCTTTTGATGTGCACTGGGCAGAATGAATCATTTCTTCCTCACTGTTAGTGAAATAAAACATGAGAAAACATCTCAAAAAGGCTGAAGTGCTTATATAAATGTCAGCATTTCCATCATGCTGAATTACTATTGTAGTAATATAGATAAACTGACTCTAGAACAGAAGGTCTGTGACTCTGGGCTGTGTTGCTTTGGAGCTGACTGAGTGGCAGCTGCTCTGCTAGGAACTCATACCAGCTTTGATAAGTGGCCATTCCAGGTATGCTATGACAGGATTCTGAGCCATAGTTTTATATCCAGAAAACCTAGAGGAAGGACAACCAAAGAATAGGCAGTGAATTATTATTATTATTATTATTATTATTATTATTATTATTTTGAGATGGAGTCTCACTGTGTCCCAGGCTGGAATGCATTGGCACGATCTTGGCTCACTGCAACCTCCACCTCCCAGCTTCAAGCAATTCTCCTGCCTCAGCCTCCCAAGTAGCTGGGACTACAGATGCGTGCCACCACACCTAGCTAATTTTTGTGTTTTTAGTAGAGATGGGGTTTCACCTTGTTGACCAGGATGGTCTTGATCTCTTGGCCTCGTGATCTATCAGCTTCAGCATCCCAAAATGCTGGGATTACAGGCATGACCTTAGGCAGTGAATTCTTATATTGTAAAATCAGAGCATATGAGGAAGGAAGGGAGGTTCTTATGTCAGCAAAGCACCCACCTCTGAGTGTCTATAAATAACTGGGCCATGGCTCAACAGTTATTCCGCTTCATCAGAACAATTTGGGGCAGAAAAATGTCCATGGCCTGGGGCCACATGGCAGAACAGACTTCATGCTTACTTCACAACCTGGTTTAGCCATTACTTCATGTCTGTAGTACCAGAGGCCCATTCATTTTGTTGGCACAGATACCCCAAATTGCCTTTTTATTCACACTGGAGCTTTATTTCAGGAACATTTTTTTCTTATCACATTCATATTCATCAATGCAACAGTTATTCATTGAGCACCTAACCATATGCTCAGCACTATCCTAGTCCCTGGAGCTACAACTGTGGACAGACAGACAAAACCCTTGCTCTCATAGAGATTCCATCCAAATATGTGTGAATGGTCTTTCAAGTGGCAACAACAGGCTAGGCCACCACAAAACACTGGCAGAGTCAAATACCAATCTTCACACTTGATCTCTCCGTCAGAGTCCTAGTTCAGAGAGCCAAGGAAGCAGGTGGGAAGGGGCCCTGTGGAATCCGGAGGAGAAAGGTGGGTAGCAGCCACAGTTGTTCGGCTCCAGCTTCCTGAGTTTTCCTTATGATTGATAGAGTGGGATTAGCATATGGGCAAGATGAAGGCTTTGTGACAACAAAGATATATTCAAGGGAGGCTGTAGCTGCTACATGTAGAAAACAGGATCCAGTGACCTTTCTGAGGAAAGTGAGTCGTCTTGTTCTAATGAAGCGTGGGTAATGAGATCCCCTATAGAGTCAAAGAGAGAATCTGGACTTGGGGATTTGGAGCTTAAATGATAGCCTAGATCAATGCTGTTGAATAGAACTTTATGTAATTAAAGAAATGTTCTGCATTATCCAATACATAGTCACTAGCCAGTAGCACAGGCTTAGACTAAAGCCTTTGGGAGGGTGATTTTCTTGCATATTTGATCATGAATGTCTTCTGATTCAGTCAATCTTAGACGGAAGAGAAAGGTACTATTGTTATTCCACTCCTAGCACTCTTATAGCAACTCCCCCCCTCCAATAACAGGGCTCCTTTTATAGTCCCTAATTAAAAGTCAGCTTAAAAAAAAAAGTCTGCTGCCTCCACTGTCCCCATTGGGGTTGGACATCAACAGGAAGCGTGGCACCATTTAGTGGTGCTGATGACGCCAGATTCTTTGTGTTAACAGCTTGTACATTAGGAGTAAGCTTTGTGACTCATTACGATATTAGAATTTTCCAGGACATGTTTGGCATAAGCAATAGCTAGGTGTCATTTCCGCTGATTCCCACGCAGGTGCTCATCAATCCTGTTAGATGAATTAGGAGTTCTCAAACTTAAGATTATTCAAAAATTGGTTTTTACAGACCTTTTCCTAGTTAGTCAAAAAGGCCATTATTGCTTTTTACATGTCTTTTTAATTTGTTTTTGGATAGTCACCAAAAGAAAGAGCTTTGCTTTCCCTGATGGCTATGCTGTACTAAGCAGTGCCTCTGTTGCAGATGGACAATGCGCAGGACCTGCTTTCCTTCGGTGGTCTTCAAGTGGTGATCAATGGGCTGAACAGCACGGAGCCCCTCGTGAAGGAGTATGCTGCGTTTGTGCTGGGGGCTGCCTTTTCCAGGTGAGCAGTGTAACGGACATCCCATTGGCCAGAATTGGTTGGCCTGATCTGCTTGGAAGAAGGGTACACTTGAATTCGTCCATATTTCTACTGACATTTCAGTGTAATCTCAGTGAAACTAGAGTAAAATTTGATTCTGCCCTTATTCTAAGTAGATATGAATTTTTACCATGTTGTCACTATCTGTGACTCTTTGTTCCTCCATCTTATGTGTATGGACGTTTAATAACACGTTAGGTCACATTCTCTGTTTAATTCAAAGCTTATAAAAAGTCCAAGGTGAGCAGATCTCTTGAGCCCAGGAGTTCGAGTCTGGCCCGGACAACATAGTGAAAACCTGTCTCCATAAAAAATAGAAAAATTAGTAAGGTGTGGTGGTGCACACCTGTAATCCAAGGTATTTGGGAGGCTGAGATGAGAGGATCACTTAAGCCTGGGAGGTTGAGGCTTCAGTGAACCATCATGATGCCACTGTAAGACCCTGTCTCAAAAAAGAAAAAAAAGACTTTGGCTTTTACTCTGAGGGAAATGGGAGAGTTTTGAAGGTTTTGAGCTGAGGAGTGATAATGATCGCCGGTGTTTGGAAGTCTCATTTGGTGCTGTAGGAGTCAAGGAGTCAGCTAGGCACAGGGAGTGTTGTGAGTAGGCTGTCCAGCAGGGGAGCAGCAGTCATAAGGTGCAAGCAGGGAGACCAGTTATTAGCCAGGGAAAAACTAACGTGTATAAAGTGCTTGTTCAGAGCTTTACACTTAATACATGTTCAATACATAGTATCAACTATGTGAATACCTATCAAATTCTACCATGAACTAAATCAAGACCTCCTTTCTCAGGAAACTAAGTGAATTATCTCTGCCACTTTTCTGACAATAATTTAACATATTTTGAATTATCTTACTTCTCAATTTTTATTTAAATACATTTCTGACTTTTCTCTCCATTTTTATATATATATTTTAAAAAGTTTATAAAAAGTAAGACCAACTATAGTAGAGAGGGAGGGGAATAAACAGGAGTAGATCCTTTTGGCAGAAAAGCTACATCTAATGATGAATAAATGATAAGCCTGACCAAGGGGGGCCTTTCAGAGGGGAATGTGTCTTTCCCTAGTTGTCTGGAACCAATGTACATGCAGTCAGGTTATCGCACTCTGTGGGTTGGGAATTGTTGAGAATTTCAGTTAGTCTGGCTTGTGATGGAAGACTGATGAGGCAAGAGGAGTGGGGAGGTAGCACCTCAAAAGAGTAGATGCAGAAAGATACGTAGGTACCACATATTCTACACCTCCTACAAAGGTCAAGATGTCTGCATGCTGCAATTGGTCCATTGGAGCTATTGTTCCTCCCATTTTTGAAAATCTGTTTTAAGGACCATTTGTGCCTTTAAAACAGGAACAAATATTCTGATTCTTGCTGCAAGGGCATGGGTGGAGGCTATTAGATGCTTAGATGCCAGTCACGATGTTACAGGAGAAAAGCTATTCTGAACATATTTACCATTATAGGCTTTGTTTCAAAAAGATTTCCTTTGTGCTTTATCTTTGCTTGTGTTTTAAATCAGAATCTCAGTCTGATGCACTCTCACTCTGAAAGGAATTCAGTATCTTTTCTTAGTGAGTTGAAGGGCAGAGCTGGGAAGGCTGGAGGAGTTGTTCAGTGAGGAGAGGCACTGCCGGCCTTTGCTTCCCTTATCACACCACTCTGCCTGGATCTTCAAGCTCTGGCTCCCTGTGTTGATGATGTTGACAGTCAAGGCTCTGGCCTCCAGGGAAGCTCCACCTCCCTTGATCTCACCTCCTAGAGCCAGAGTCTCCCAGGAAGTCTAGGGAAATCTCCTCCTGTGCAGCCACTGGAAAAATGGAAAATCTGCACATTTAACCTTAGTAGCTGCGGTTCTAGTCATGAGGAAGTCCAGGAAGTCCAGGGTTTTAGCCTTAAAAGGCTTTAGAGGCTTGAGAACTTACTAAAGCTCACTTTTTACTTCTCAGGCCAGGAAAGAACTAAATCAAACCTTATTACCCTCTCTCTCCAGACCCTTTTTGGAAATCTTAGCCTTACTCCCAAGTACTTTTATTCTACCTTTAATATGAACAAATTATCTTATATGTCCCTTGGCATTGCTTCTGGAAATAATTTCTCAGGGGAAACCCTGTAGCATTTTCATGTCACATCCTAGTTAAAGGGGACTTGAGAAACACGCATTGGGTCTTCTTTGCAGACCCATAACTCACTCGGGCTGTGCCAACGTGTGCTGTTATTAAGACTTTTCTGTGATTTTATTAACTTAAGACCATGCTAACATTTATACAGCATCACTAAAATTTAAATAGAGATAAGTATAAAATATTGCAATTTAGTGTTTTGGTGGCAAGCAAACTGCTGTATTGAAAATGTTCTGCTTGGGTTTTTGATGGCTCACTGGAGGGCTATTACTGTGACAGCATGGTACGGCACCAGAGCTTTTGGAAGCCAACAGCAGGCTCTCATACACCATAGAAATGTCAGTGTTTTCTGCAAAGAGGAACTTGATGCAAGGTAAGGATATCTCTATGAAGAGAGGTAGGTTTCGGTACTCTAGTCTGATATTCATCATTTACTCTTAATGTCTTAAGTATTGACTTTGTACCTCCCTAACTACTTCTGGTATACAGGTGTGTACACACTTGCCACACCTGTGCACAAACACACAGGGATGGGATGAGCTTGCTCTTTGTCAGGAGAGTGTTAGGGAATAGCAGGCACCCTGGAATCATGGAGTCCCAGTGCTGAGTATAGTATCTAGACAATATTCTTTCTAGTTTTCTGCTGATTGGCAAGAATACTGCTCAGTCAGTCCAGATGTTTGGGCATTTAGGAGGATTAGGCAGACCACTGGACCTAGAGTCAAATAATCTAGTTTCAAGTTTAGTTCTGCCATTTCCTATCTCTGTGCCCATGGGCAACCTTTCTAAGCCTTACCTTTTTCTTTTGTTAACAGGGAACAATAATAGATGTTCTCTGCATTTCATAAAGTTGAGTGAATATCCAATAATATACAATGACCTGTGAAAATGATTGGAAAGCACCTGTCAGTGACAAGGCAGTATCAACATTATCACCCTCATCAGGATGTGTCCTTTATACTATGAGTTTCTGCTATAGAAATTCATAGTTCTTTTGTTTCTACAATAGAAACCTTTATCTGGGCCGGGTGTGGTGGCCGGCCTATAATCCCAGCACTTTGGGAGGCCGAGGCAGGTGGATCACGAGGTCAAGAGATCGAGACCATCCTGGTCAACAAGGTGAAACCGCGTTTCTACTAAAAATACAAAAATTAGCTGGGCATGGTGGTGTGCGCCTGTAGTCCCAGCTACTCGGGAGGCTGAGGCAGGAGAATTGCTTGAACCCAGGAGGTGGAGGTTGTGGTGAGCCGAGATTGCGCCATTGCACTCCAGCCTGGGTAACAAGAGCGAAATTCCGTCTCAAAAAAAAGACAAAAACCACCTTTATCCTCCTCATTTTCTCTTTTGTAAAGACTTATATTCTACCATGTATCTCCTAGTAATCTTTTTTTTTTTTTTTTCTTTTTTTCGAGGTAAGGTCTCTGTTGCTCCAGCTATAGTACAGTGGCCGGATCTTGGCTCACTGCAGCCTCTGCCTCCCAGGCTCAGGTGATCCTTCCACCTCAGCCACCTCTGTAGCTGGGGCTACAGGTGTGCACCACTGCACCTGGCTAATTTTTATAATTTTGTAGAGACAGTGTTTCACCATGTTGTCCAGGCTGGTCTTGAACTCACGGGCTCAAGCAGTCCATCAGCACTGGCCTCCCAAAGTGCTGAGCTTATAGGCATGAGCCACTGTGTCTGGCCTCTTTGCTAATCCTGCTGCTTAATTGAGGGTATTTATTTGCCTACTTGGGCTAATTGCTTAATAAGGCTTCCATATAAATTTGCGGGGATGAAGAGGTCTCTTTCCTGGTGTTAAACATGAAGCAATTATTCCAAGATCAAGAAGAGAGAGTTCATGTAAATGGAATTGACATGACTACTAAATGTTATATGGCCACTGAAATAAAGTTTATGTAAATATTATTCACACTTATTTATGGGTCACACACATTTATTTTCTGCTGTTTGTTGCCCACATATAAGGCAGGTCAAGCTCTTGCATAAAAAGATATGCAGTGGTAGGGGTGCTGATGCTTTTAGCAGCTTTGTCTTTTCATGGTTTTTCTTTTGTCTCAAACCTGCTTTTTCCTTCTTCAAGTCAAGTATTTTCATTGGCCTTTCTGTGACCTGATTAAATCTCATGATGGCACTTGTGTGTGTCTGACTGCAGTCTGACCTACCAGGAGTCTCTGGAGTTTCACTAGTCATTTGTGTTTCTGTATAAGGGGAGTCTCAAAAAAACTGTGAATTTCAGAGGCCGGCAGCCTTCTGTAATTTGGTTTTGGGTCTCAGCAAACTGGCCGCTGGCTTTTGTTTTTCTCTTAGCTTCCTATATATTTCCTTTACCTCATTACTGTCAAGAGTTAAACTATCAGGTAACTAGTATGTCTGCCCCATGTAACACTGGCTTTGTTGTTCTCATGCCCCTGCCTCAGTCATCTTTGGAGTCCTATATCCATCTTTAATAACTCATGTTCTCATCTGCACATTTATGAATTATTATGCAATTACATGGGCTTCTAAGCATTCATGTTTGTAATACTTTTGAACTTTCTACAGTTTGCAGATGTCATGGAACTGAACCTAGTATAAAAAAGGATGTGCAAGTGCCATTAGGCATGGTGAGATTATGTGCTCTTATAATGGATCCCTGGAACAAGATTCTGTTCTTCCCCCTCTATCCTTGGCATCTTCCTTGGCACCTCCTTGGCAGATTTTGGGAGAGATAGATAGATAGATAGATAGATAGATATCTCCCTTTGTAAAATGAACGTGTCCCGCTCCCTCAACCCTGTTCCCTCCCACTTCATGCTTTGTTGGCTCTCTAATTTTCTCAGTTGTGCTCTTCCTACTGAGGGTTTACCAATTAATTTTAACTATTTGGAGCTGGGCACCATGGCTCACGCCCATAATCCCATCACTTTGGGAGGCCAAGGCAGATGGATTCTTGAGCCAGGGTTCAAGACCAACCTTGGCAACATGGTGAAACCCTGTCTCTACAGAAAATACAAAAATTAGCCAGGCATGGTGGCATGTGCCTATGGTCCCAGATATGCTACTCAGGAGGCTGAGGTGGAGGATTGCTTGAACCTGCAAAGTCAAGGCTGCAGTGAGCCATGATTATACCACTGCACTCCAATCTGGGTGACCGAATGAGGCCCTTTCTCAAAAAAAAAAAAAAAAGTAAAATAAAGTAGATAAAAAGGAATACAAATGAGTGCACATGAGCATTAAATTAATGTACTTGAATCTACTATTCCTTCAATCTTGTTTCTGTCTGTACCATCTCTGAAATTTTTCAAGAGTACTTTGGCATCATTGGCATCCATGTGGTAGTCAAAATGTTGGCCACTACTTTCCTTTGGGAACTTTACCACGTGGCTGCCATGCCGTTATAGTCCCTTGGTTTGGGGATGACTGTAAGTAATCACTCCCCTCTTCCTTTTTTGGCAACGTCATCATCTTACTATCTTCTATTAATAATTGTAGCTATTCACAAAGATTCCTCTCGCCTTGTTCTCCTTCTCTCTTTTCATTTTCTCCCCTAGTGGTCCTATCTATTCCTGTGGTTTCAAATCCAACCTCACTGTGGATGACTGCAGTGTCTATGTTTAAGTCCGGCCTTCCTCCTGAGGTCTTCTGCATTTCTACCACACTGTCTCATCACACCTCAAACTTAACAAAGTGGAACTCATTATTGCCTCACAAACTAGACTTTTCCTCCCACATTCTCTTTTTATCTGTTCTTGGCATTGCCATTATTGTAGTTCTCCAAGGTTGAAACTTTTGAGTGATATTTGAGTCTACTTCCTTCACTTTCTCATTAACTTGGTGAACAAGTCCCGTGGATTTTAATTTCTACTATTGTTGTCTACTAGACAACCATTCCCTGTTTTTCTGGTTTTTAAGGGTTTTTTTTTTTTTTTTTCCCAGAGACAGGGTCTCATTGTGTTGCCCAGGCCGGAGTGCAGGGGCTCTTACAGGTGCGATCATAGTATACTACAGTGTGAACTCCTGGGCTAAAGCAGTCTTCTTGCCCCAACTTCCTGAGTGGCTGGGATTACAGATGTGCATCACTGTGCCTATTTTCCCCCTTTTTCATCTACTAAGGAACCTTGATAATGTGAGGGCAGCAACATTTTCAGGCAGAAATTTCCCTTCCCCAGTTCTAGGAAATGAGCCATAAATGGTCTAAAACAAGCCTGGAAATCCCATTTTCTAGGGATGTGTACTAGTTTGGAGATGGGCATGTGACCCAGTTCTGACCAATGAGACATAAGGAGATGTTTGCTTGGAAGCCCCTGGGAAGGATTTTGTTCTTATAAAAAGATAGTAAGGAGGCCTTGCCCACTTCTTCCTACCTTGACTGCAGCTGCCTTGGACCAGTGAGGTGAGAAGCACAAGAACAAAAAGCCAACATGCTGAGAAGGATAATAGAGGGGAAGACATGGGGAGGAAACTGGGTTATTTATGATGTAGTTTGGCCACTTCTATGTTTTGGAACCGTCTGCTTCCAGACTTTTCTTATGAGAGGTAATGAAATGTCTTTGTTTTGTAAAATCAGTGTTAATCATGGTTCCATTACTTGCAGCTGAACATATATTCATATTGATATGAATTCATTTGGATATTTCCAAAATCCCTCTCAGATCTTTTAAATTAAAAAAAAAATTCCTTTTGAACTTCATAGCATTCATCTCAATTTGCAGTTATATAGTTGTTTGGTTACCAGTTTACTGTTAATATTCCTTATTAGATAGTACTTAGGGGATAGGTTCCCTTTTCTATCTTTATCCTGCTATATCTCTAGTATATAGCATAGGACCTAGCACTAAGTGGATGCTCAGGAAATAATTATTGAATGAATACATGAAAAACAAAAGAATAAATTGATACCTCAGAAATGAATTGTTTTTCAGAGAACACTGGAGGCTGAGTGGACAGTGCTGTTCTTATTATGAATGATGTAATCATGGATGATTCAGATACCGCACCTTGACCCTTTAAAATCTAAGGCCATGGGGATGAGTGTATAGCCCCCCTGGCTGAAGGCCCAGAAAATAGAAGGTTAGGGATTGGGATGAGGTCACTTGCAAGAGATGCCAATGTTGAATGAAAGTTCAAATGTGACCCCTAGGACTTGTCTGACCTCTTGGCTCTAGTTGCTAATTTTTTCACACTCTTACAGTGACAGGAGAGGTGCTCAAACCTTTTGCATCTGATAAATTGATTAGCATATTAACCGAGATTGGCCTAGGAAATTGGATGGCCATAACTCTCTTAAGCTCCATTCAAAGTCTGATTACTTTTTTTAAATGGCAAATAATGACAAAAGGAAAATGACCTTTGACTGTGACCAGCTATTCTGAGTACTGCAGAAACTAAGCCTTCATTCTGGGGACGGAAGCACCACTTTGCTTAATAAACTTGTCCCTTTAGCATTTTACTTGAATTTGTCTTTGTGGTATACCCCTGCCTTCTCCACATCCTCTATGTGGCTGTCTTCAGATTTTTTCACTACTATTCCCTTCTTAATTTCTTCCCTTCATAACCCCCGGCACACAAGATTCTTTGTTTTATCTTCATCTTTATTGGCATTTGTTATTGGATTCCTAAACTGACTGTTTAACACATCTATTTCTCTGTTGTAAGCCAGATCTTTTATCTGTTTCCCCAACAAAATTGAAGGCTTTTTGAGCATGGAAACTGGTACCCAAGTCTGTGGTGCTCACAGCACCTTATAAAGGGTAAGTTTCCTGTGGCTGCTTAGAACATAAATGGTCTAATACAAAAATTGAAATCACCAAAAATTGGTGGGAGAAAGAAAGCCAGCAGGAGTAAGGAGGCTTTAAAATTTTTCTATGCTTCTGTTTTGTTTGATTTTTCTTCCAGTGAGTGTGTATTATTTTTGTAATTAAAATTTAAATAGTAATGAAACAAAGGAAAACAGCCTGGGAGACTTCTCAATCTATCAAATGGCATATTTCACAAGAAACTCTTAGTTCAAATACCTGAAGATGTTGTATTAAATATTTAAGTATTTATTTAAATGCTTAATTCAGCGAACAAGAAACTATAGGGCAACTGCTTTGTATAACTGCAGGGGGATTTAATAATGTTGTATTCTTTATGTGGTAGCCCTGTAAGAAAGTGAGAGAAATTCTAAAGCCAAATATAATCGAAAGCTAAAATCCTAAGAGACACAAAACACTGAAACTGACAGCTGACCTGGGAATATCTGCTGTTCCCTAGTAGCTGTGAGCTCTTGGTTTCAACAGGAATCATAATTTGGGGGACAAGAGACAAAGCTTAGGGGCCATGAAAGTGAGAATTAGAAAAATGAAAATCTTCCACTTAAAAGGAATTAGTAAGACAAATTGGCTTTGAGTGGAAGGGAGAAAAATGCCCACAAATCTTTAGTTTGTTTCTTAGGGAAACTGAGTCTGGCTGCTTTCTGAAAAAAGTATAACACCACATAGGAGGCGATCTTGATAGAAAATCTAATCTGAATTTGAAACTACTTCTAGATCTGACTTGGAATTTAAGGGAAATATTGGGGACAGGAGATATGTTCAATGATATAATAGAATCAGCAAAGACCAGACTGTGGGAAACTAGAGCGGGCAGACTGCTGGATTTTTCACAAAATAAGATACAAGAAAAAAAGATAAAGAGATGGGATGAAATCCATAAATTAAAAGATATTTAAGATGAATGTCAACTAATTATAATTACAATGTATGTATTGTTTGGTTTATTTTTCGAGACAGGCTCTCACTCTGTCACCCAAGCTTAGAGTATAGTGGTACAGACACAGCTCACTGCAGACTCAGTCTCCTGCCTCAGACTCAGTCTCCTGCCTCAGCCTCCCATCTAGCTGAGACCACAAGCATATGCCACCATGCCTGGCTAGTTTTTATTTTTTATTGTTTTGTAGGGACAGGGTCTTACTTTGTTGCCCAGGTTGATCTCAAACTCCTGGGCTTGAGTGATCCTCTTGCCTTGGTCTTCCAAAGTGTTTGTATTACAGGTGTGAGCCAGCATGCTGGAGGTCTATATCTAGATCTTGATCAAATCAGCAATCTGTGGGGAAAAAAAAGAAAAAAAAAATAAAGTATAAGATAATTGGGAACATTTAAACAGTTACTTGATATTTGATATCAAGTTTTTGGCGTGAAAAAGGTATTGTTCTGTTTTTATAGAAAAGAGCCTTTTTAGAGAAATATGCTGAAAAATATATGGGTAAAAGATAGGTTGTTGGGCCAGGCACGGTGGCTCCTGACTTCATCCCAGCACTTTGGTCTCCAATCCAAGTACTAACCAGGCCCAACCTTGCTTAGATTCTGAGATCAGATGAGATTAGGTATATTGAGGGTGGCATGGTCATAGATAAAGCACTTTGGGAGGCCAAGGTGGGAGGATCACTTGAGCCCAGGATTTCAAGACCAGCCTGGGCAACATAAGGAGACCCCGTCTCTACAAAAAAATTTTTTTAATTAGCTGGGTTTGGTGGTGTGTTTCTGTGGTCCCAAGCTACTCAGTATACTAAGGTGGGAGGATTGCTTGAGCCTGGGAGGTTGAGGCTTCAGTGAGCCATGATCATGCCACCATACTCTAGCCTGGGCAACAGAGTGAGACCCCATCTCAGAAAACAACAACAACAAACATCAAAGATAGGGTATCTCCATTGTGCTTTATTTTGAGATCTGAGGAGGTGGGTAGGTGGGTGAGTTGGAGTATAGATAAAACGGTACTAGTTATGACTTCATAATTTTGAAAGCTGAGTGAAGAGTCTATGGGGATTATTATACCATTCGCTATACTTTAGTATATACATGAAAATTTCCATGAGAAAAAAATTTTTAAAACGTAGTTTGAAGTTAGCAGAATTTCCAGGTTACTGGTAGATGCAGAAACAAATCCTCTTTTGGAGGAACTTATATCCAGGCTTCAGAGCATCCTCACAAACAAAAATCCTCAGTGGTCATGAGCTCACAACCAAAATATCACAAAGCACATAAAAAGTAAGGCACTGTGAGTAAAAGACAGCAGAAACAACATAATCAGACCTTCAAAACTATAGGTAGGCCAAGTGCAGTGGCTCACGCTTGTAATCACAGCACTTTGGGAAGCTGAGGCAGAAGGATCACCTGAAGCCAGGAGCTTGAGACCAGCCTGGGCAACAAAGTGAGAACCTGTCTCTACTAATAATTTTTATAAATAAATAAATAAATAAAAATTACAGGTAGTAAAATTCACAGAATATGAAATACAAAATAATATGCTTAAATAAGATTTTATCAAAAGTATGGGCAAAAAAATAGGCTATCAAAAGTGAAAATGGACAGATTTGGAAATGATGCAAATAGAACTTCTTTTAAAATTAAAAAAATTTTTTTACTTGGCAGATAAAATTGTATGTATTTATTTTGTAAAACATGATATTTTGAAGTATATATACATTCTGGAATGACTAATCTTGCTCACATAGTTATTTTTATGGTGAGAGCACTTAACATCACTCCCTTAGCATTTTTCAGAAATACTATATATTGTTATTAACTACAGTTACCATGCTGTGTGATATATCTCTTGAACCTACTCCTCCTGCCCATCTGAAATTTCATATCCTTTGACCAATATCTCAATACTCCCCTGCCCCAGCAACCACTTCAGCCCCTGGTAACTACCATTGTACTCTCTACTTTTATGAGATCAATTTTTTTAGATTCCACATATGCATGGGATTATGCAGTATTTGTCTTTCTGTGCCTGGCTTATGTCGCTTAACATAATGTCTTCTAGCTTTGTCTGTGTTGTCACAAATGACAGTTTTTCCTTATTTTTTTCTGGCTGAATAATATTCCATTATGTATGTATGTTACATTTTCTTTATCCATTCGTCCATTAATGGACAGTTAGGTTGATTCACAAATAGAACTTCTTGAAGTTGAAAATTTAATAATCGCAATTAGGAATTCAGTAGTTGTAGCCGGGTGCAGTGGCTCACGCCTGTAATCCCAGCACTTTGGGAGGCCGAGGTGGGTGGAGATCAAGACCATCCTGGCCAACATGGTGAAACCCTGTCTCTACTAAAAATACAAAAATTAGCCGGGCATGGTGGCATGCGCCTGTGGTCCCAGCTACTCGGGAGGCTGAGGTGGAAGAATTGCTTGAACCCAGGAGGCAGAGGTTGCAGTGAGCCAAGATTGCACCACTGCACTCCAGCCTGGTGACAGAACAAGACTCTGTCTCAAAAAAAAAAAAAAAAGGAATTCAGTAGACAAGGTAAACACCTGGTCAGACACAGCTGAAGAGTAATTATGTAAACTAGAGTATAGAATTGAAGAAATTACCTAAAGTGCAGCATAGACAGACAAATGAAAAAGAGGTTAAGAGATGTGAGATTTGAATGCAAAGTTCTCACAGGAGTTTCAGAAGAATAAAGAGAATATGTATGAGATAGGCTATATTTAAAGAGGTTTGGCTGATACTTTTTCAAACCTCTTTAAATTGATGAAATACATGAATTCTGATTCAGGAAATCCACTGAATCCCAAGCACAGTGATTCAGAAGAAATCCATTTCTAGTGACATAGTGAAACCACAGAAAGATTGGGTTATAAAAACAGAGGCCAGGTACAGTGGCTCACACCTGTAATCTCAGCACTTTGGGACACTGAGGTGGAAGGATCACTTGAGGCCAGGAATTCAAGACCAGCCTGGGAAACATAGCAAGACACTATCTCAAAAACTAATAATAATAAAAAACTAAAGCAGGTAAATAATGATGATGACGATGGTGATAATGATAAAGACAGATTAGTTGCAAAGTACCAGGAGTGAGGAAAGAGGGAAGACAGTGCTTTTGGTATTCTTAGCCTAGTTGCTTGGCCTGACACTAGGCTCTGATAACAATTTTCATTAGTTCTCTACAGCAGTTTTCACCATGGTCCCATTGCCTAAGACATTTCTCTCTTGGTTCCATTTGCATCCTTTGAGACATCTGGATTCAAGGAAGAATCCACTATGCTTCCCAAAGTTGGAGCTACTTCAGGTCTGCCCATTTCTTCATTAAGGGCTTCTTGTTGGGCTGAGGTTGTTAGAAAGAGTATAATTCATCTCTCGGAGCAAAAAGAAGAGTGGAACTATAGACTGGCAAGGAGGCAACCAGCCAGCATGGGCTCCTCTTACTGTTCCGAAAGTTCTTACTTTCTTACCTCCTACCAGGTTTCAGTTTCTGTCTCTTTCTCTGTTTTTATTTTTAGTGTCCTCCTTGGTTTTGCAGAGAATATACATGCTCATCATAAAATATTTAAATGATATAGGAGACATCATCTTCTGTCATGACAGTATGAGGAGCTTCACTGACCCACTCCTAGTAAAACTGGTGCACATTATTTAAAAATTAGTCTTTGGGAATAGTCCCAAGGACAAATAGTAAATAAAGAAACATCTGCTCAAGAAACTCTATGAAATTTGGTGTGAAAGGTGGGTGTCTGTGTTATCTGACATAAGACTTCTCCTTCACTGCCTGCTTCCAGCTTGGTGAAGTGGAGACTCTATTCCAAACTGCTGCAGCCAAGCACCCAGAGCTTCCCTTCCCCTCAGCCCAAGGGCTTTCTTCCCAGAAGGAGCAGACTGTTAACGTTTCTCTCCTGCTCCATGCTACCTGTTGCTAAGGCCAAGTCCCAGGCCAGTGTATTTGAGAGTTTGGGAGTCGAAGGGGTTGGGAGAATCACTTCTTCAGCCCATCTCCTGCTTGTAGAATGGAAGCTGGATGTTGGATCTTGGCTGTGGCACACAGAGAATACTGGAGCCCTAATTGCCTTTCCCCAGCTCCTGAGATGGTGGTTCCATGTGACACAGGGCCTTAGGCTGTTGTCCCCCAACTCACTGAGCACTCAGAACTTTGTTATTGTTTCTACCTCTAGCTCCAGGGTCCTAACTCAGATTGTGCCTGAGGGAGAAGCAGGCCATAAAACAGGTAGCTCCTAAAGGAACGGACACTTTTAAGAACTGTGGAGGTTGTGGTGAAAGGAAACTGGGAGGAGATTCATGGATATAGCTTCAGAATCAAACTGTAGGTGGGCTAATTTGCAGGATGGAACCCGGGAGTAAGCCAGTTGGAAGGAGCCCTCCTAGGATCAGGAGAAATATCAAACAGGGACCTCAGAAACTGTTCCTTCAGAAGGGACAAAGTTGATTTGATCCTTTTGTGGAGCAATTTGTGCCCTAGGACACCGTTGAAAACAATAGACCTTTTTATGTTTCAGGGGATTAACCTTTTGTTTTGCACATATTTTCCCGGATTTTTGTTTCTCTTTCATCCTTATTTAGGCTACTTTTCTATATGGAAGTTTAAAATGTTTATTTAGAGAAAATGGATAACTTATTATTTCATGGTTTTTGTTTTTTATGATATACTTAATAAAGCCTTTTCTGCAATGAGTATATATTTGTTCTTCATATTATTTTAAAAATATGAAATATTTAAAAGAGGAGTTCAGAAAATTTTATACTCACTACCCAGATTTAATAAACTAAAATTTGCAATATTTGCTTCAGATTTTTTAAAGAAATAAGATATTAGATATAATTGATGACCCTTTCATAATTCTTTCTATTTCCATTTGTTCTACCCCAGAGGTAAGCACTGTTCAGAATTTGCTCATATCATATCTTTTTTTTTTTTTTTAAAGACAGGTTCTCATTTTTATTACCCAGGCTGGATTGCAGTGGTGCAGTCTCAGCTCACTGCAGCCCTGACCTCTGGGGTTCAAGCTTGACTCAGTCCCCCAAGTAGCTGGGACTACAGACGAGTGCCACCTGGCTAATTTACATATTTTTTGTAGAGACAGAGTTTCACCATGTTGCCCAGGCTAGTCTCAAACTCCTGAGCTCAAGTGATAGACCCACCTTAGCCTCCCAAAGTCCTAGGATTACAACCATGAGTCATCACTTCTGGCCTGTTGTAGGTATTTTTTTATAGCTCGTGAAATATATCTGTCTTCATTGTATCCCCCCCACCACATACACACATAGAAACTGTTTTAGTAGTTTTCTGTATTGTTACATGTAGCTCTGTGTACAGTTTCTGTTTAGCATCCCACTGTTTGAATATGCTTATTTATTCCTTTGTTAAGGAATATTTAGGTTGATGCCAATTTTTTGCTATTACACACAGTATTGCAATGAGTATCCTTGTGCATGACTCCTTGGGTATATATGCAAATATTTACCTAGGGTATAGCCTTAAAGTAGAATTGCTAGGTCATATGAACATTTTCAGTACCACTAGATAATGCCAAATTGTTTTCCAAAGTGGTTGCTGGTGGAAATAAACTCGTACTGTGTTTGATAGTTCCTATTTCTCCATATCCTTGTCAATGTTTTGTATTAGAATTTCTATTTTTTGCCAGTTTGATGGATATGGCATAGTATCTCATTTTTCTTCTGAATTTACTCTTTCCTGACTACTTTATAAATTGAGTATTGTCTTTCCCCCCACACACAATTGCAGTTATACTATACAGATTGCTCTGAGATTTTTTTGGTTTGGATTAAGTACGTATTTGTGTGTTTTCTTTGTTTCTTTTTCTTCCTTTCTTTCTTTCTTTCTTTCTTTTCCCCAGTGAAATATAATGGTTGCTCTACTATATACTGAATTATCTTATTTGTATTGGTTTGTATTCAGATCCATTGGTCTCTTTTTTTTATCCTTGCACCAATTTCATATTATTTTAATTACTATAGCTTTATATAAGTTTTGACATCCAATAGAACAAAGCCTTCATCCTTATTCTTCTTTAAAATTCCCTTGGATCAGGGATGCAAGGATGGTTCAACATATGCAAATCAATAAACGTGATATATCACATTAACAGAATCAAGAACAAAAACCATATAATCATTTCAATGGATGCTGAAAAAGCAGACAATAAAATTTAACTTTATGATAAAAACCCACAACAAACTGGATATAGAAGGAACATACCTCATAATAATAAAGGCCCTATATGACAGACCCATAGCTAACATTGTACTGAACAGGGAAAAATTGAAAACTTTTCCTATAAGATCAGGAAGAAGACAAAGATGCCTACTTACATCACTTTTATTCAACAGAATACTGGAAGTCCTGGCCAGAACAATTAGGCAAGAGAGAAAAATAAAGGCTATCCAAATTGGAAAGGAAGAAACAATTTACAATGTGAACTTTTTTCTTGTTCTCAGACTCACTCTGTCACCCAGGCTGCAGTCACAGCTCACTGCAGCCTTGACCTACTGGGCTAAGGCAGTCTTCCTGCCTTAGCCTTCCAAACAACATGATCCTTCTGCTTAGAAAAACCTAAAGATTCCACCAAAAAAAAAAAAACTGTTGAATTGATAAACGATTTCAGTAAAGTGGCAGCATACAAAATCAACATACAAAAACCAGTAGCATTTATTCTTTATTATTATTTTTAGAGACAGAATCTTTGTTGCCCACACTGGAGTGCAATGGTGCAGTCATAGCTCCCTATATAACCTCAGGGCTGAAACAATCCTCCTGCCTCAGCCTCAGTAGCTATGACTGCAGGTGTGCTCCACCATGCCTGGCTAATATTTTTATTTTTTTACACAGATAGGGTCTTGCTGTATTGCTAGGATGGTCTTGAACTCCTTGAGGATCGCTTGAGGCCAAGAGTTTAAGACCATCCTGGGCTACACGCTGTGGCCTCTCCAAGCTTTGGGATTACAGGCTTGGGTCATCATTTCCAGACAATAGCATTTCTATATGCTGACAGCAAACAATCTGGAAAGGAAATCAAGAAAGCAGCTGGGCATGGTGGTTCATGCCTGTAATCCTAGCCCTTTGGGAGGCCAAGGTGGGCAAATCACCTGAGGTTGGGAGTTCAAGACCAGCCTGACAAACGTGGAGAAACTCCATCTCTACTAAAAATACAAAATTAGCTGGGCGTCATGGTGCATGACTATAATCCGAGCTACTCAGGAGGCTGAGGCAGGAGAATCACTTGAACCTGGGAGGTGGAGGTTGCTGTGAGCCAAGATGGCACCATTGCACTCCAGCTTGGGCAACAAGAGTGAAACTCCGTCTCAAAAAAGAAAGTACTTCCCTGTACAGCAGCTACAAAGAATACCTAGGAATCAATTTAGCCAAAGAAATGAAAGATAAATAAAAGGAAAACTATAAAACACTGATGGAAAAAATTGAATTGGACATGATATAGTTTGAATATTTGTCCCCTCCAAATCTCATGTTGAAAGATAATACTCAGCTGGGTGCAGTGGCTGATGCCTGTAATCCCAGCACTTTGGGAGGTGGAGGCAGGTGGATCATGTGAGGTCAGGAGTTTGAGACCAGCCTGGCCAACATGGTGAAACCCATTCTCTACTAAAAATACAAAAATTAGCTGGGTGTGGTGGTGGGCACCTGTAATCCTAGCTACTTGGAAGCCGGAGGCAGGAGAATCTCTTGAACCTGGGAGGTGGCGGTTGCAGTGAGCTGACATCAAGCAATTGCACTCCAGCCTAGGCAACAAGAGCAAAACTCAGTCTCAAAAAAAAAAAAGTAATCCTCTGCATCCTACTTTATTCATGAGGGGGAAACAAAAAAGAAAGATAATTCTCAGTGTTAGAGGTAGGGCCTAGCGGAGATAAGTGGATCAGAGGGGGTAGATTCCTTATGAATGGTTTTGTACCACTTCCCTGGTGATAAGTGAATCCTCCCTCAGTTAGTTCACATGAGATCTGGTTGTTTAAAAGTCTAGGACTGCTTCCTTCTCCCACTGTCACCATGTGAGACACCTGTTCCTGCTTTGCCTTATATCATGATTATAAACTTCCTGAGGCCCTCACCAGAATCAAATGCTGACACTATGCTTTCTGTACAGCATACAGTACCATGAACCAAAATAAAACCTCTTTTTAAAATGAATTACACAGCCTCAGCTAAGCACAGTGGCTCATGCATATAATCCCAGTACTTTGGGAGGCTGATACAGGCAGATGACTTGAACCTAAGAGTTTGAGACCAGTGTAAGCAACATGGCAAAACCTCAAATCTACAAAAATACAAAAAAATTGCTGAGGTTGGTGGTGCGCACCTGTGGTCCCAGCTACTCAGGAGCCTGGGGAGATTGAGGCTATACAGTGAGCCGCGATCATACCACTGCACTCCAGCCTGAGTAACAGAGTAAGACTTTGCCTCAAAATAAATAAATAGATAAATAAATAAGTAAAAACTACCCAGCCGCAGATATTTCTTTATAGCATAATAAAAACAGTTTAATATAGGACACACAAAACTGGAAAGTTTCCATGCTCATGGATAGGACTAATTAATATTGTTAAAATGATAATACTACCCAAAGCAATTTATGGATTCAATGCAATCCCTATCAAAATACCAATGAAATTCTTCACAGAAATAAAAGAGACAATTCTAAATTTACATGGAACTACAAAAAACCCCAAATAGCCAAAGCAATCCTCAGCAGAAAGAACAAAACTGGAAGCATCACACTACTTCACCTCAAAATATAGTACAAAGTTGGCCAGGCACGGTGGCTTATGCCTGTAATCCCAGCAGTTTGGAAAGCCAAGGCAGGCGTATCACTTGAGGTCAGGAGTTCAAGACCAGCCTGGCCAACGCTACTGATGAAACTGCACCTCTACTAAAAATGCAAAAATTAGCCAGGGATGGTGACATGCACCTGTAGTCCCAGCTATTCGGGAGGCTCAGGTGGGAGTATTGCTTGAACCCTGGAGGCCGAGTTTGCAGTGCACCAAGATTGCACCACTGCAATCCAGCCTAGGCAACAGAGCACTCTGTCTTAAAACAAACAAAACCCTACAAACCTGTAGTGACCAGATCAGCATGGCATTGGCAAAAAAACGGACACAAAGACCAGTGGAACAGAACACAGAACCCAGATGTAAATCCATACATTTATAGCCAACCCTTTTTCAACGAAGGCACCAAGAACATCCAATGGACAAAGGATAGTCTCTTCAATAAATGGTGCTGGGAAAGCTGGATAACCATATGCAGAAGAATGAAACTTGAACTCTATCTCTCACTGTATGCAAAAATCAAATCCAAAGGGATTATAGGCTTAAGTCTAAGACCTGAAATTATGAAATTACTAGAATAAACATTGGGGGCTAGGCACAGCATCTCACATCTGTAATTCCAGCATTTTGGGAGGCCAAGACAGGAGGATCGCTTGAGGCCAGGAGTTTGAGACCAGCCTGGGCAACAGAGTCAGACCCCTTCTCTATAAAAAAATAAAACTAGCTGGCATAGTGGTGCATTCCTGTAGTTTCAGCTACTCAAGAAGCTGAGGCAGCAGGATGGAGTTCAAGGTTGCAGTGAGCTGGAGTTGCGTTGCTGCACTCCAGCCTGGGTGACAGAGCAAGATACTGTCTCAAAAGAAAAAAAAAAAAAAGATGGGGGAAAGGCTCCAGGACATTATTCTGGGCAAAGATTTTTTGTGTGTAAGACCTCAAAAGCACAGGCTACCAAAGCAAAAATAGACAAAAGAGATTACATCAAGCTAAAAATCTTCTACACAGCAAAGAAACAATTAACAAAGTAAAGCGAGAACCCACAGAATAGAATAAAATATTTGCAAACTATTCATCTGACAAGGGATTAATAAACAGAAAATATAAGTGGCTCAGAAAGCTCAATAGCAAAAGAAAAATCTGATTAAAAATGGGCAAAAGATCTGAATAAACATTTCTCAGAAGAAGACATACACATGGCCAACAGGTATATGAAAAGATGTTCGGCTTCACTAATCATCAGAAGAATGCAAATTAGAATCACAATGAGAGATCATCCCTAATTTAAATGGCTTTTATCAAAAAGACAGGGAATAATGGATGCAGGTGAGGTTGCAGAGAAAGGGGAACCTTTGTACACTGTTGTTGGGAATGCAAATTAGAACTGTCACTATGAAAAACTATATGAAGTTCCCTCAAAAAACTAAAATTAGCACTACCATGTAATCTAGCAATTCTACTACTGGGTTTGTGTCCAAAAGAAATCAGTATATCAAAGAAATAACTACATACTCATGTTTATTGCAGCCCTATTCACAGTAGCCAAAATATGGAATCAACTGAAATGTCCATCAGTGGATTAATGGATAAAGAAAATGTGGCACATACACACAATAAAAGAAATCCTTTAATGTGCAGCAACACAGATGGAATTGGAAGTCATTATGTTAAGTGAAATAAACCGAGCACAGAAAAACAAATATTGCATGCTCTCCCTTATAGGTGGTAGATAAAAATGCGGATCTCATAAAGATAGAGAGTAGATTGGTAGTTACCAGAGACTAGGAAAGGTAGGGGAAAGAGGAGATGAAGAGAGTTTGATTAATAGGTACAAATATACGGTTTTGGTAGAAGAAATAGCACCAGTGTTTGTTAGATTAGTAGGGTGACTATAATTTATATTAATCTATTGTATAATACCTTTCAAAATAGCTGGAATGTAATTTGAATATTTCTAGCATAAAGAAGAGATAAATACTTAAGGTGATAGATATCCCAATTATATGGATTTGATATTTGCAAATTATATGAATGTATTAAATATCATATGTATCCCATGCATGCATATGTTCACCACAGCACTATTCACAATAGCAAAAATATGGCATCAACCCAAATGCTCATCAATGATAGACTGGATAAAGAAAATGTGATACATATACACCATGGAATACTATGCAACTACAAAAAGGAACAAGATCATGTCCTTTGCAGGGACATGGATGGATCACGAAGCAATTGTCCTCAGCAAATTAATGGAGAAACAGAAAACCAAATGCCACATATTCTCACTAATAAGTGGGAGCTGAACAATGAGAATACATAGACACAGGGAGGGGTACAACACACATTGGAACCTGTTGGGGTGGTGAGATGGGGGGCAAAGAGTAGGAGAGCATCAGGATAAATAGCTAATGCATGCAGGGCTCAATAACTAGGTGATCGGTTGATAGGTGCATCAAACCACCATGGCACACGTTTACCTGTGTAACAAACCTGCATGTCCTGCACATGTGTCCCAGAACTTAAATTTATTAAAAAGTTACATGTATTCCCAAAATATGTACATCTATTACTTATTTAAAAATTGCCTTGGACATTTTTGGCTGTTTACTCTTCCATATAGATTTTAGGCATACTCTGTGAGGCTCAACAAAACACTGGATATTTAAGCTAGATGCAGTACATGTATAGATTAATTTATGAGAATTAACGTATTTATAAAATATGTTTCTGTCCATGAGCATGATATACCTTTCTAGTTAGATGTTCTCACATCTTTTAATAAACATCGAAATTTTTTCCAAATAGACACTGAATCTCTTTTGTTATGTCTAATTACCATATGCATTTGTTATTGTAAAAAGGTTATTTGTCAAGTTTTTATTTTCTAACTGGTTGTTGCTAGTGTATGACTTTATAGCCAACACATTTTCTGATGTCTTATTAGTTCTAATAGTTTATCTACTTTTTTTCTTGGATGTTATTTGTAGATAATCATATCATTTCAAAATGAAAACAATTTTGTTTCTTTTCAGTCTTCATCCTCTATTTCTTTTTCTTAATTGCAAAGTCTAGCACTGTTAATACAGTGTTTATTGAAATACTAATAGGCATCCTTATCCCTTTCCTGTCTTTAAAGGGAATGATTCTAATATTTTACCACTGAATATGATCTCTTCTGTAGGTTGATGAATTTATTTATTACGTATTATCTAGTAGCAAATCATCCTTGCATTTCTGAAATGAAGGTTTTTGGTCATTATATTAGTTACCTATTGCCATGTAACAAATTATCACAAACTCAGTGGCTTAAAGCAATGCACACTTATTATATTATTACATTTTCCCTAGGTCAGGAGTCCAAATGTGACTTTGTTGGGTCCTCTGCATTGCTGTAGTCCAAGGTGTCAGTTACAGCTAGGGTCTAATATGGTGCTTGACTGGGGCATTTCCTTTTAAACTGATGTGGTTGTTGTCAGAGTTCAGTTCTTTGCAGGTTGTCAGATTAGACACCTTTGTTTCTTGCTGGCGGGAGCCTGCCCTTAATTCCTTGCCACATGGCCATCTCCACAAGCAGCTCACAACATGGCAGCCTACTTCTTCAGAGCCAGCAAGGGAGAGAGGTTCTTAGCAAAACAGATGTTATGGTCTTATATAGTGTAATCACATACCATAGTCGTATGTATCCTGTGACCTTTACTGTATTCCATTGGTTGGATGCATGTCATATTCCTACAGTCAATGGGAGGTAATTACACAAGGATGCATCTGGCTTTGGCCTAGACATCATATTTCTGGAAGTGACAGAAAATGGTATAATAGGATAGATGTATATTTTTTCCCATGTAAACAGTGTCTTCAGGTCAGCAGCATAGGGTTGGTGTGGCAGCTCTGTTGTGGGTAGACCCCTGGGTCTTGAGTTCCTTGGAGTCACACTAGGTTGCTATTTGTAAGAAATAGCCTTTACTCATCATCCCAGATGGCCAGGTCTACATTCCCGGGAGCAGGGTGGAAGGAGCAACATAGAAAAGGAGATAAAGGGCACTTAAAAATCTCTTAAGGAGGATCCCAGAAGCTGTCAAATGATGCTTCTGCTTATAATCTGTTGGCCAAAACTTAGTGCCTTGGCCATACCTCCCTGCAAAGGAGGCTGAGAAATGTAGTTTTTATACTTTATTTGCCCAGCAAAAATGTTGCTACTGCGGAAGAATGGGAGAACAGATTGTGGGGACCACCAGGAGTTCCTGCCTCAGCTAGCTTTCAGTGACAAAAGAAAAAGTTTCTCTTTTCTCTTGGCTCCAAATAGCTTAGTGTATGATTATTTATTTATTTATATTTTAAAAATTCTTATTTTTGAAATTTTATTTATTTTTTCCAATAGTGTTTTGGGAACAGGCAGTGTTTGGTTGCCTGGATAAGTTATTTAGTGGTGATTTCTGAGATTCTGGTGCACCTGTCACCAGAACGGTGTACACTATACCCAATGTGTGTAGTCTTTTATCCCTCACCTCCCTCCTACCCTTACCCTGAACCCCCAAATCCATTATATAATTCTTAGGCCTTTATGTTCTCATAGATTAGTTCCCAAGGATTATTTATTTTTTTGATATTTGAAAAGATAACCTGAAAAATTACCAATGACTCTATTTCTTATGTGTAGAAGAGCATAGCATACCGAGAGAGGACTGGACTGATCTGGACCAGGTGTGCTGTGGATATGAGAAAGGCTGGCTGTGGAAAAGGAGCCTGTGAGGGGCAGGGGCTTTACATGTACTGTCTCATAATCCTCGCAACAACTGCCAGAGTGAGGGGTTTACAGAGGAGGGTCCTTGCCCAAGAGCATGCAGTTAACTTATGGGAAGGTTACACTTCAAACCTAAAGCATTGATGTCAAAGCCCATGTTCTTTCTATAGTTTGAAGAGCTAGCAGACTCTCTCAGAAAGGGCCATCACTTTGAAGGTCTTGAGTGGGGTCCCTAGTCTCTTTCTTCATCAGTAACACAGGCTCTTGGGAGCAGGTGGGATTTGTGGCAAGGTCTAGTTATTCAGGCTAGCACCCATAGTTTGAGTAGTGATTGCGATGGGGCTTGGTACATCTGTTCTGCACTTTGCTTTCCTTCCACAGTCTGCTTATGCATTAGAAGGTGTCCACTGGGCACTGACTGAAATGAGCCTTATCAGGAGCCCAGTACCTCCAGGCTTCTGCCCATTGGCAGGAAACCTGAAAAAGAGCTCAGACCAACCTTTTTAGAAATGGCCCTGATTTAACCAGAGTAAGCATGCTTCTAAACTCTGCTGCTATGGTCCATTTTTTTTTTTTTTTTTTTTTTGGTTCAAGACCCTTCTGGATGTGTTCTCTGTGATATTTAAATCACGAGGACATAGATGGAGAACCTTCTCTGTTGTATTTCTGCTCTTCTCTCCGTCTGCCAAACACTTTTGAGTGTTTGTTAAATTCTGATCAGTTAGATGTTTTCTCTTCTGGCCTCTCTTCTGCTGTAACAGTAGTCCCTTACTTAAAGAGAAGAATCTGTCAAGGATAGGGGGAGGGCAGTTTTTGAAGGATGGCAGGAAATATCAATTCTACCCCGATGATGGCAGCCCTGCTTTGCAGCCTGTGCTGCCTGAGTAGAAGACCTGCTGGGGGAGTCTTGGGGCTTTTTCAGGAAGTTAGTGCATCCCATTATCTCAGAGTGAGTGCAAAATGTGGAATGAACAGCCCTGAGTAAGAGAGGCTGTCATGTGGCTGTGGAACCGAAGGATTTCCTTGTACTGGACAATCCATAATCCCTTTGTTTCAGGGAAATCTCTAAGGCTCACTTCCCAGGCTTCCTCCCAGCCCCCATTGCATTTCACTTGCATACGCAACCTTGAAGTCTAAAGCCAATTTATTTCTATCCCATTTCTCTCAGCTTTTATTTTGCATTTAATCAGTTGCCTTGGTCCCACAGCTACTTCAGCCAGGCTGCCGGGAAAAGATTATAGCTGGCCCTGGTGCCCCAGCCTCCATTCAGAGCATCTGGCCAGCACGCCAGAAAGCAGAATGTCTGAGGCCTTCCTACTCTTTCTGATTGGCAATTGCACGGTGGGGTAGGCTATAGAGACTTCTCTTATGAAGCCTTCCTTTTTCAGAGCACCCAGAAAAAGGAAAGAATAAAGGCTGTTTTAAAAAGCCAGCTAGGGGTTGGACAATGGTGGCTCATGCCTGTAATCTCAGCACCTTGGGAAGCTAAAGCCAGAAGTTTGAGACCATCATGGCCAACATGGTAAAACCCCGTCTCTACTGAAAATATAAAAATTACACAGGTGTGGTGGTGGGTGTCTGTAATTCCAGCTATTCAGGAGGCTGAGGCAGGAGAATCACTTGAACCCAGGAGACAGAGGTTGCAGTGAGCTGAGATCTTGCCACTGCACTCCAGCCTAGGAGACAACGAGAATCCGTCTCCAAAAAAAAAAAAAAAAAAAAAAAGAAAAGAAAAAGGCCAGCTGGGGCCAGGTGTGGTGGCTCATGCCTCTAATCCTAGCACTTTGTGAGCCCAAGGTGAGAGGATCACTTGAGCCCTGGAGTTCAGGACCAGCCTGGACAAAATAGTAAAATCCCATGTCTAACAAAAACAGCAACATTATTCGCGCATGGTAGGAGACTGAGGTAGGAGGATCCCTTGAGCCTGGGAGGTAGAGGCTTCAGTGAGCCATGGTCACACCACTGCACTCCAGCCTGAGCAGCAGAATGAAACACTATCTCCACACTTGACTTAGCCAAAAGGCCGAGAAGCGATGAAACACTATCTCAAAATAAATAAAATAAATAAAAAGCCAGAAGGAAAGCATCTGAAAAATCGAATGAAAATCACCTGCCCAATTATCAGCAGTCCTCCCCAGGTTACCTTCCATGGTTATCTGGTCATTTAGATTCTTGTGGCAAGGAGTTGAGACTAAAGGCTGGCCTGGTAGAGTTGCTGTTTGGCATTAGACTGGGGTCTCTGTGGGTATCCTAGAACCACTTTCCCTCATAGTGGACACACTGGTTCCTTTGTTCTGAGCAAGTGCCTTTCCACAATCCTCATTGCCTAGATGGAAAACTCCTGGGTAAGTATAGGCTCACATTGGGTTAGGTTACGAAGATTGGGATACAAAGATTCAGAGAGAAGCCAAGACCCAAGGAGAAAGTGGACCAGAAGTAAAACTTGGTGGGCAGTCCAGGAAGAGGGCAGCAAGAGGCAAGCTCTGGTGCCTACCTGTGATGCTTAGCGTGAAATCCCCATCGCACGCATGCCTTTCCCAAAGAGCCATGGACAGTGATCAGTGGCTGAATGGAGGAGCCTCTGCTCCCACTCATTACCTCTGCTGCAGTGATTTGTGCAAGACCACAGAGCCAGCTGGCAGCCAGAATGAGAAGATGAGTCAGAAACTCGATGAGTTTTCAGGATAAGACATGGCCTTCAGATGGCATTTCCTGTGCAGTTAGAGAAGTCCTGGGATCAGAAGTGATGTGTTCCTGCAGGGTTCATATAAAGCCACCCTCTCCAGCCCTGTAACTCACTGAATTTTTGACTTAAATGAGCTATAGCTTTCCCTTTTCAAAGGAGAGAAACTGTTGGGGGCTTATCAAGCTAGATGATGCCTTAGAGGGCAAAAGGTTTTTTACACAAAGGAGTGTAGCCCTTGTTCCTACCCTTCTTCCCCTCCATCTCTCTCTCCCTTCTTCCATGTCTTCCTTTCTTCCATCTCATTTTTCCTTCCCTCCCTCTGTTGCTGCCATCTGCTCCAGATATGTATAGTGACCACTGGCGGCCCCATTTCTCTCTTGCCATAGCTAATCTTGATGGTGTTTAGGAAATCTGTGCACAGAGGTTCACTCAGACTGTATGGCTAAGATAATTTCTGTATTTTTTGGTAGAGACAGAGTTTCACTGTGTTGGCCAGTCTGGCCTCGAACTCCTGGCCTCAACTGATCTGCCCACTTTGGCCTCCCAAAGTGCTGGGATTACAGGTGTGAGCCACCCTGCCTGGCCAGGATGTGTAAGATTCTTGTTTTCCCTGTGGAACATGGGAAAACTTCTCTGTAGTATTTTGGTAAGTGTCCAGATTACCATCTATGAGAAGACTTACTTAAGTTTAAAACTCATGTTTTCACCTCTGGTTTGGTAATATAGTCACATGGCTGAAAATTCAAAGGGCACCAGAGGATATGAAAAGTATCCACTGTGTCCCTTTGCTATCCTGCTTCCCTGTCTTCAGGCAACCAGTGTTGCCAGTTTCTTCTAGAGATAGTTTTCCATGTTCAAGTAAATATATCCATATATTGTTTTTCTGTTATTTTTACATGAAAGGGAGTTTACTGTAGATTCATCATTCTGTAATTTACTTTTTCTGTTTAACTACATAAGTATTTTGTTTCCTTGTTTCGTAGTGATACGGTCTCACTCTCACCCAGGCTAGAGTGCAGGGGTGCAGTCATAGCTTACTGCAGCTTCAACCTTTTAGGCTCAAGCGATCCTCCTACCTCAGCCTCCCAAATAGCTGGGACTAGAGGTACATACCACCATGCCTGGCCAATTTAAAATATTTCTGTAGAGATGGGGTTTTGCTGGGTTGCTCAGGCTGGTAACAGTCTATCTTGAATATCATTCTTTATCAGTCCATAAAGAGCTTCTTAGGAGGTAGTTTCTTTGCTTTCAGTAATTGTAGAATGACTCAGGTGGAAACTTTTGGGAAAATGTTTTCATTGACCCATGTTTAAAAATGACAGTGGTTCAATTAATTAGACCTATTACTAGGCAGAATTTATTGTTTAAATGAAGGAGGTATTTGATTGTTGTGTCTAAGAAGTGATTACTGATGGCTTTTTAGAGCCAGTATGACTCACAAAACATCTTTGATGTTAAGTTTGGAATGCCTGTGTCATTAGTTCTGATTGGGAGTCTGTAATTCAAATTTTTAGTTTAAAATCTGTTAAGGCAATAAAGAAGTCACATGCTGTGTGTCTTTGGTTCCAGTGTGCTCCCTCCACTGTGCTGGGACTGTTTGGTAAGAACTAGGTGTACTGGTCTGTGCTAGGTGTACCGTGGTCACCAGGAGCTTTGGACTCTGGAGAGGCCCAAATGCCTTGTCTTTGCAATTGTGAACTGTAAAAATGAAAAGTTTGGCTGGGCATGGTGGCTCACATCTGTAATCCCATCACTTTGGGAGGCCAAGGCAGGCGAATCACCTGAGGTTGGGAGTTCGAAACCAGCCTGGTCAACATGGTAAAACTACGTCTCTATTAAAAATACAAAATTAGCTGGGCATGATGGTGCACACCTGTAATCTCAGCTACTTGGGAGGCTGAAGCGGGAGAATTGCTTGACCCTGAGAGGCAGAGGTTGCAGTGAGCCGAGATCATGCCATTGCACTCCAGCCTGGGTGACAAGAATGAAACTCCGTCTCAGAAAATATAATAAAAAATAAAAAGCTCAACTGTTATCATTTTCCTGTTGAAACCTGCTGACAAGTTAGGCTTGCCTCTAGATCCAGGTAGCCAGCTGGTTGGACCATGGCCCTTTCCATGGTCATGCTCCTGGTAAAGAGATTATCCTGAGGGTAGGGGATGTGGTGGGTGTGGTAAGAGGGCTCCATTCAGAGTGTTTGCCAGGGCAGCCACCAGGCTATTCGTGACTATAAAAGCCATCTATTGTGCCCTTTAGAGGAGTGTGAGGGTGTAGACTTCTCAGGACCAGCTGAAAAGTTCTAGAGGTCCTACACATTGAAAAGAACATGGTGCCTATCTTCCCTGACCTCCCTGCCTTCATGAATAGGTAATTCAAAATAAAAATAATTCTTAATTTTAGTCTTCTGGTCTCAAGATGGGTGACTAATTAAATTTTTTTTTAAATAATGCAGTCCCAGCACTTTGGGAGGCCAAGTGGGTGGATCGATTGAGGCCAGGAGTTCGAGACCAGCCTGGCCAACATGGTGAAACCCCATCTATACCAAAAAAAAAAAAAAAAAAACAAAAACAGAAAGCAACTAAGAGGGGTGGTATGTGCCTGTAGTCCCAGTTACTTGGGAGGCTGAGGTGGGAGGATCACTTAAGGAGGTTGCAGTGAGCTGTAATCATGCCACTGTACTCCAGCCTGGGTGACGTGGCCAGACCTGTCTCAAAATAAATAAAATAGTGCATCATAAATGAAATAAAATAGTGCATCAAACATCAAATTGACCCAATTATTTTTTTTTCCCCTCACATGTTTTAGGTACCAATGTTTTGCCCAAGAACAAATTTAGTCTCTCTGTTGTCTGATCCAGCATTAACAGTTTCTGATCCTCCTGAGAAGCTGCCCTTTTCCAAGGATTTAGGGGGCAGGAATTATTTTACAATGTCAAGAAGTTTAAAGTTGAATTTTTTTTTGTTTATTTAAAAATATCTATCTGAACAGAACTTTAAAGTACCTCTGAAATTTTTCTTCAAGAAATGTATTTTCTTTTTGAGTGTTCCATGATGAAATCAGTCTTAATTTCATTTCAACTAGTGTGTAAAAACACACAGTGAGTGATTATTAGTCCCTGAAGGAGGCAAGACAGATGGAGCCTAGAATGGAATTGGCTTTATGATTAATTGAATCCTTGAAGAGTTGAATAGTTAGAGTTGATTCGGCCCAATCAGTACCTTGAGATGGCTGGTGCTGTCCTGCATCTGGGAGAGGAAAGGGTCACAATAACTCAGATTTATCCTCCATTAAAATGGATTGGATGTATGCACCAGACGGTTCCCATTTTTAAACCATTGATGCAGGATAATTGGAATGGAAACAAACAAGATTAGAACTAGATTACAGGTATTTGTGCAAGTTGCCTCCTAAATCAATCAGAGTCCATGATTTGTTCAGAGGGTGCATTATCATTAGAGTGAATCGTTGAAACTCAGACACATCTGGAGCTGTCCAGCCAGGAGGGGAAGTGGGGGAAGGGCAGCAGAGAGCTGCTTGGAGTTGGGAACTAGGTACAACTCCAGAGTGCTTTTCTATCTTTCTGGGCAGAAGTCTTCCAGAGAGAATTTTAATTTAATTTTGCTCTTTTTCTTTCCGGCAGGGATGCATAATGTATAGGTTTGAAATAACTGCCTCTTCACGATAGTGAATGGACGGATGTGTTCTTTTTTAATGTTTGGATCAAATAGACAGCTGGGGTAGCTGCTGCCTGTGGGGGCCCTGCAATCCAGGGGGAGGGAAGGGAGAAGGCCTGGCGCTGTAGGCGGACTGCAGCCATGTTAATCACAAAGTCCATTAGGATGATGGGTGCCCTGCTGCCTTGCCAGGGGTCCTGTTAGTACAGAACATCATCTGTGGAGCTGGAGATTGCAGGGTTTGCCTTTATCAGCAGGCTCTACTTCACTGGCCAGGAGCTTGGGGAGCAAGCCCATGTTTCTACCGAAGGCTCTGCCACCACCTATCTCTAGCCATGGCCATGGGGCAGGAGGCGATGAAAACAAGTACACGGGCCCTGGACTTAGTGTGACTCTGACCTCATCCTGAACTCAGGATTCTGGACACATGGGATATAGTCTTGGGTCGACAGGCAGAGAACTGGCAGTTAAGCCATCATTTTACTTCCGTGGGACTTTAAGTCTCTCTCTCTGAAACAAGAGCACTAAATATCTGAGGTTCTTTCTGGCTTGAGAAGTGTGCCCTGAATTATTTCCTTCCTAAATTGTATACCCTTTCCAAGTCCCCGGTAGCATGCCGGGCTAGGCCCATAGAAGCTTCATGTGATAGGCAAGACTCACCCTCACCTTTAAACTACACTGGTTTGTTTCTCTTTGTTTTTCCATTTTGAACTGCTGTGAGTAAAGCTGCAAGCAGCTCATTTACATGGGAGTCAGCCTGAAGGAAAGTGGCTTGAAGTCTACTTTCATTTTGTCATGGTAGGTGTTTTCCTGTGGAATCGCTAATCAGTCAGGTCAGAGGGAACCATAAGGGATCTCAATCATCTCTAGAAGGAAAGACAGCTAAGCATCTCAGAAGGATGTCACAAACAAAAAACAACTCCCCTGACAGCACTTCTGAACTCTGGCACTCTCAAAATTGAACATACTTAAAATATCCCCCAGGGATGGAGGTGAGATTTCTTGGTCCCACATGAGAGCAGGTGAACCAGGGTCCATGCCACACCCTAAGGCTGCTGTAGAGATAAGAGCTGAGCCCTGCTTTGCTTCTCCCCACGTGCCCACTGCCATGTCCTGCCATTACCTTGGCCCCTCTAGCCGCTCTGGCTGTAGCTTCCACTGCTGCCGTTGTGCCAGGCACAAATGAGTTTAATTTGCCTATTTTGCTGGTGTCCCCTTTGTGAAGAATAGCGCCTGAGAAGCATCTCATCCCCCTGTGTCTGTTACAGCCTTTGTTTTTATCAGAGGCATAACCCCCCTTTCCAGCTCAGCCTCAGCTGGACCCTTTGCCCACACCCTGGGCTCCCAAGAGAAAGCAATGCTCAGATTTTCCATCCTGCTTTTGTCTGGGTATAAGGGGATGATAGGGATTGGTAATCCCATATGAGAGGCTATGCCTGATTCCCTAGAGCTCACAAGCCTCAAGAATGCATAAGAGGGTGGGCGCAGTGGCTCAACCCTGCAATCCCAGCACTTTGGGAGGCTGAGATGGGCAGATTGCCAGAGGTCAGGAGTTTGAGACCAGCCTGGCCAACATGGTGAAACCCCATCTCTACTAAAAATACAAAAATTAGCTGGGCATGGTGGTGCATGCCTGTAGTCCCAGCTGTTTGGGAGGCTGAGGCATGAGAATTGCTTGAACCTGGGAGGTACAGGTTACAGTGAGCCAAGATCACCCCATTGCACTCCAGCCTGGGCAATAGAGCGAGACTTTGTCTCAAAAAATAAAAATAAATAAAAATAAGAGAGGGAGGGTTAGTGGTGTAGTATCAGTCCTGTCTGGACTAAGTAATCCTTGGCGTCCAGGTTCTAAGGAGTTCATTCCTCTTTTGTACTTGAGCATGGATGTTACCTCTCATCTGCCTTGAGTGCTGTTTCTCCTGGAGTCCTGGAAGTGCAGCTGCTCTATTGAGTGACAAGAGGACAGACCAGACACTTGAGCCTGCTGGTTATATAAGGTGCAGGAGAACTTATTTAGTGCCTTCCTCAGCCTTTGATTTTTTAGATCTTAATTGGAACCTATCATCTGGGCCAGGGACACATTCTAGCTACCTTTGCTTACCCTAACATAACCCAGTGTGACAGGAAGCTTTGATTTTAGCCTTCAGGATGACATTCACTACTTGTGACCCCCATCCCACCTATCTGCCCAATGCCCAGAGCTGTGGGCAGGATGTATATCATGGAGATGGCTGGATGAGCTATTTCCAGGGGAGGAAGCTCTTGTCTAGCGGTGGTTAGGATCCGTCTCTGGGAGGAGGGATGCTCACTTGGCATGTGTCTCACAGAGACTGTCTGTCTGCTTGGGCATCACCGTCATTCACGTTCATAGTTTCTGCCAGGCAGAGTTCTGGGGAGCAGAGTTCTGTGTTGGGGAGGGGTGGAGCATTGGAGTCTGGGCAGGGTAGAGTGGGTGGTTGAACAGGAATCTCCTTGGACACACATTTGTGTGCCTCATGGATAAGAAGGGACCTGTCCTGGCTCTACTTCCCTTTGTGTGGCACTCCAGCCTCTGGACTACTGCATAGGTGTGATTTTTATTTTTATTTTTTTTTTGAGACAGGGTCTTGCTCTGTCACTCAGGCTGGAGTACAGTGGCATGATCTTAGCTCACTGCAACCTCTGCCTTCTGGGTCAAAGTGATTATTGTGCTTCAGCCCCTCTTAGTAGCTGGGACTATGGGTGCATGTCACCATGCCTAGCTAATTTTTGTATTTTTAGTAGAGATGGGGTGTCACCATGTTGCCTAGGCTAGCCTCGAACTCTTGACCTCAAGTAATCTGCCTGCCTCAGCCTCCCAAAGTGCTGGGATTACAGGCATGAGCCACTGTGCCCATCTGGTAGGTGTGATTCTTGATGACACACAGAAAGAGGAGGACTAAGCCAAGGAGTGGTCATGTCTAAGGGCTTCTCACCAAGAATGATGCTTTTGGAATAGTGCTTGATGCTACCCTCTGCTCCATAGGTGTTTTGTTAAAAGGTTAACGTTGTCTGCTACACATCTGAAAAGAACTGTACTAGGGAAGTTCTGTCCTAGGGAGATGCCATCCAGGGATGCAGAGGGCCCCAGAGACCAGAAGCATAGGCATCCTACTAATTTGTACAGTGACCTTGGCCAAACCCCTTGGCCTCTCCTGCCCTTTACTGGAAGTGGGGAATATTCTCCTACTCCTCCTGGAGCCATGGAGAGATAGATGAGATTGTCCCTATAAAATGCTCTGATTGTCTTGGAAGAAAATGTTGTATCACTGCCAGTTGTTGTTGTTATTAACAGTGACACTTAAAAATCGATAGGGCATCACTCTGAGGAGCTGCAAATACTGCCCATGGCTGTTTGTTTTCTAGTTTATTCTCACCTTTTCCTAATGGAGGGAGGGGCAGATGCTGCCCACCCTGCACACCTTGCTGGTGGTTAGGAGGATTAATCTTGAGGTAATGAGAACAACTGGGGCCCGTGAACTGGACAAATGCATATGCCAGCTGGGCTTGTTGCCCATGGCAAACATGCTCAGGAAAGCCAGCTCATTTGACAAATGTTTACTGAATTTCAACTCTGTTACACTCTTAGGGGATAGAAAGATGCTTTTGGCATGGTTACTGCCCTCAAAATGTTTAGAGTCTAGACCAAGACATGAAGCATATTTAGAAAAAAGAATACCTATAATATGCCAGGCACTGAGCTAAGAGAGTCACTACATTTTCTCATTGAATCTGGCCAAGGAAGTACTATTATAGAGTGAAGACAATTACTATTTTCATTTTATATGGAGAAACTGAGGCTTGGGGAGGTTTAAGTACTTGCATAGTGTCACCCAACTAGACTGTGTCAGAGTCAAGATACGAACCCAGGCACTGTGACTTGAAAGCCAGACTTTTAACCATGGTGTGGTGCCAAGTGGTAATAAATGCTGAGAGAGAGAGAGAACGAAAGAGAGAGAGATTGAGAGCACGCGAGAAGGCGTGAGCGTGGGAGAGCAAGCGCCTTTCCTGCAGGACTGACTTGGGTGAGATTTGCGCATCTGGGACAGAGCAGGAATGCTGCAGTCCCTGCCCGCCTCTGGCCCACATACAATTTGGGTTCCTGTTGTTTTCTCTGTCTGTGAATCATACTGAGCTTTGCTTGTCTTTATTTTCATGTGCCATTGGTCAGATCTAATCCCAGGGGGAATATCCTGGTGCATGTGTATCAGGAGTGGGCACTGGATAAGAAACTTGATTTCAGTGCCTCACTAGTCCCATGACATGACCCTCATAAAACACTCCCATATGATTTTGACTCTGGGGAGGATAATTTGGGGACTCTTTCCTTCTTTTTTGATATGTTGGTTCTGGTGCCTCTGTAGTTGGATTCTCCAGTAGAGTCCACCATTCACTTGCCCCTCTCACCAAGGGATCTTCTGGGGACTGTTGAGAGCATGAGTCACCTCTGAGCCATGAGTGCCATTCTCAGCTTGTGGTCCCAGACCCAGAATGCTTCTCACAAGAAATCTGCTTCTTACTGGTGATAGGCACCCAGGGTGAATCTCTTTTTTTTTTTTCTTTTTTTCTTTTTTTTTTAGACAGAGTCATACTCTGTCACCCAGGCTGGAATACAGTGATGTGATGTCAGCTCACTGCAATCTCCAGCGCCTGGGTTCAAGTGATTCTTCTGCCTCAGCCTCCCAAGTAGCTGGGATTACAGATATGCGCCACCACACCTGGCTAATTTTTGTATTTTTAGTAGTGACGGGGTTTCTGCATGTTGGCCAGGCTGGTCTCAAATCCCTGACCTCAGGTGATCGACCTGCCTCGGCCTCCCAAAATGCTGGGATTATAGACGTGAGCCACCATGCCTGGCCCAGGGTGAACCTCTGATAAGAACGTGAGGCTGCCATGGCAGCATTAGACCTGCCACTTTGGGAGGAGAGTTTGCCTGTTGTCGTCAAGCACAGGAGAGGGACTCTGCCATTGGGGAGGGTCAAGCACAGTATTTTTAGCAAGCAATCCTTTATTGTTTATTCATCCACTTTAAAAATAGATACTACCCTTTCTTTCTAATTGGCACCATTTTTCATCCTCTGTCCTTGCTTTTCATACACTGAACTGTTCATGAATATTTATTTACCTTCCCAGAGGCAACTGCATATATGTGTGTGTGCACGTATGCATGTGCCTCTAAAACTCACTGTGCCCTCCTCCCTTTCCCATCATGAAAGGTGACACAGTGGAAATCCGGGATGGAAGGGCATGGCCCTTGTGTTTGAATCCCTTTCTTGATGCTGCAACTGATGAGTTTCCAGACCTGTCTTCTGGACCCCTGCTTGTCTCCTAGGTTATCTCATTCCCTGCCTTGGGACTCACAGACTGCTTCTCCTAACTGTCCACCTTTTTTAGCACTCAGTCAACCTTAAGCTCCCATGCCACGCCTCCCACCTCTTTGCTTGACTGTGAAATGCCTCCCCTTGGCAGTCAAGTCCAGGGTCCCTGAGGTGCTTTGCTGAAGCACCCTGGCTTGGACATTCAGCTCTTCAGACTTCTTATGTTATTGTTCTTGGCAAAGGCTAGAAGAGGCAAGTTCATATGCAAAATGTGGAAACAACCCAAATATCCGTCAACTTTATCTTTTGACTTTATCTCCTCTTTTTACTCAGTATAACTGCTTCCTGTCAGCCATGCTGACACACAGGCCCTAGTGGTTTTGCAAAGTATGAGCCTAGAGCCCCCGTCATGGGTGTTGCTGTGTGCTGAAGATTCTGGAGAGAACCTCCTCAACCCCAGCCTGTGACTGGGCCCTTCTGCCTGAGTTGTCCCCATTCCTGAGCCATTGTTCTGTCTTTTACTCCTCCATAGGCTGAAAAGGCAGGATGGCCACCTGAGCGTTTCAGTCAGGGAGTTTGTTATTGATGAGGCCGTTCACGTCTCAGGAGTGTTGCGTCTGACACTGCCCCATGCTCATTTCCCCGTGCTCCTGTGGAAGACCATGTTCTCTCCCTCTTTACAGATCCTCTAGACAGAAAGATCCCTCTTTCGTAGCCCATCCCAACACTCATCTCTTCAGGCCTTAAAAATTCATTTATTGGCCGGGTGTGGTGGCTCACACCTGTAATCCCAGCACTTTGGGAGGCCAAGGTGGGTGGATCACAAGGTCAGGAGTTCGAGATCAGCCTGACCAACATGGTGAAACCTGTCTCTACTAAAAATACAAAAATTAGCCAGGCATGGTGGCGGGCGCCTGTAATCCCAGCTACTCAGGAGGCTGAGGTAGGAGAGTGGCTTGAATCCGGGAGCTGGAAGTTGTGGTGAGCCAAGATCACGCCACTGCACTCCGGCCTGGGCAACAAGAGTGAAACCCCATCTCAGAAACAAAAAACAAAATTAATTTATTCATTAAAAACTATGAATTAATTGGGTGGGTATTGCTACCTTACACTGGTAGTCCCAGCTATTCAGGAGGCTGAGGTGGGGATCACTTGAGCCTGGGAGGCAGAGACTGCAGTCAGTTGAGATCACGCCACTGCACTCCAGCCTGTGTGACAGAGCGAGACCTTGCCTCAAAAAAAAAAAAAAAAAAAGATTAAAAAGAGTCATGACTGCCTATATTATGTGCCAGGCATTTTGCTAGACTGAGGATGTGACAGTGAACCAGAGAGATAGGTGTTTCTTTTTCCATGCCTTATCTTTTAGTTAGAAGTTGATTTTTTTTAGTCAGTCAGTAGGTCATCAAAATTAAATACTCTTGTGGTTTAAAGGTTACCATCAAAAAAGTGGAAAGGAAAACCACAGAATGGGAGAACATTTTTACAAATCATATATCTGATAAGGGACTTGTATCTAGAATATCTAAAGAATGTTTGCAATTCAACAACAGAAAGCAACCTAATTAAAAACTCCTACAGTTCAACAATAAAAAACAACCCAATTAAAAAATAGGCAAAGGATCTGAATAGACAGCTGTCCAAAGAAGATAATGCAGATGTCCAGTAAGGACATGAAATGATGCTCAACATCATCAACTCCCAGGGAAATGCAAATCTAAACCACAACGAGAGAACGCTGCACACTCAAAAAGATAGACAACAACAAATGTTGATGAGGATGTGGAGAAATTGGGACCCTCATACACTGCTACTGGGAATGTAAATTAATCAACCATTTTGAAAAACACTAGTTCCCCAAATGGTTAGACATAGAGTTATGGTGTGACCCAACAATTCCACTGCTAGGTGTGTACCTAAGAGAAGTGAAACCATATTCCACACAAAAACTCATACATGAATGTGCATAGCCTCATTATTCATAGCAGCCAACAAATGGAAATAACCCAAATATCTGTTGACTGAGAAATGGGTAAATATGATGTGGTATGTCCATACAATTGAATATTTAACAATAAAAAGAAATGAAGCACTGCTATGTGCTGTAAATGGATGAAACTTTCAAAAAGTCAAAGTGAAAAAAAACTAGCCACAAAGCACCACACACTGTATGATTCCCTGTCTGTGGAATGCCCGGAATATCAAATCTGAAGGGCCTAGTGCTGAGGGAGTGGGGGTTGGGAAGATATGGGGGTCACTAATAGGTATGGGGGGCAATGAAAATGCCTTAAAATTGTGGTGATATGTTGTACAACTCTGAATACACAAAAAGGTGTTGAATTGTACACTTTAAATGGGTAAATTGTGTGGTATGTGAATTTTTAGCATTTTAAAGTCAATAATGTGTGTTATGAAGAAAAGAAAATAGGATGATACAGGGTCTTTAAATGAGTTAGTTACAGAGACTTTTCTGAAGAGATGTCATTCTGGCCTCAACTCAAATATAGACTGAGTCATATACATTAGGAAAAGGGTTTTCCAGGCAGCAGGAATAACCAGTGCAAGGATCCTGAGGTGTAGGGACGAACTTGGTCAGTGGGGGAAGCAGCCAGAAGGTGAGTGTGGCTGGCATGGGGTGAGCCAAACAAAGACTAAGAAGAGGTGAGGTTGGGGAATTTGGCAGTGCACCTGGAGACCTAGGTAAACTAAATTTGGATTTTGTTCTAAGGGTAGCAAGAAGCCACTGGTGCCTTTTAATTAAGGGAGTAACAAGATCTGATTTACATTTTAAAAATGATCCCCTGGCTTGACTCAGTGTTTCACACCTATAATCCCAGCACTTTGGGAGGCCGAGGGAGGTAGATCACTTGAGTCCAAGAGTTTGAGGCTGCAGTGAGCTATGATTGCACCACTTTACTCCAGCCTGGGTGACAGAGCGAGACCCAGTGTCACACACACACACAAAATTCCTCTGATGGCTTTGCAGGAGAGAATGAACTCTTGATGTTTTCAGACTACAGCGTGCCTACCTTGTTATCTTCAATCTCTCATGGTAGGAAGCTCTTCCTGGTATCTAGTTCAAGTCACCTCCTCTCACCAAGAGTTTGGATGGTAAATCTGATGGCCATGATGGTACTTCTTAACTGGAAGATTATTGTTCCCTAGATCAGTTATAGAGTCAGAAAGCTTCATGTCTCTCCATGGTTGTGGCAACTCTCATCGTGAGATAGTGGCTGTCCAGATTCAGGACCATGATGTCTGCCTGGTTTTCCATTGCTGGAGCTGTCTTTGGCCATGGTGCCCCGGTCATAAGATAAGTAGAGCAATCCTGCCACTCTAGCAGCACACCTACTTCCTTCCTCTGAGGTGGAGGACAATCTGGAGGGTTAAGCAACACAGGGTGCTGTGTGAATGGGCTTTCTAGTGGGTCCAGGTAGCTCTGGAGAAGCTGTGTGAGGAGCTCAGGATGTGTGAGAAGATCTCAGAGAGTCAGCTCAGGATGGAGGTGCACTTCTTTAGGAAACATGATGGATGGCACATAGTGATGAGAGCTTTGCTTGCTCTACAAATATTTTTTTTACTTTCATATGTATTATTTCCTCTGACTAATATATTCTCAGTGTAAGCTTCTCAAACATTGAAGTGATATGTAACACAGAAAGTTGAAATTATAACAAAAGGACATAGATCAGTTACAGAGATGAATTGCCTAATGGTGGTTTATTTATTCGTACAGCAAATATTTTTTGAGTGCCTACTATGTGCTTCCTCTGAAGGTTGCAATGAAGAATAAGGGAGGTAATGGCTGGCGTGGTGGTTCACACCTGTAATCCCAGCACTTTGGGAGGCCAAGGTGGGAGGATCACTTAAGGTAAGGGGTTTGAGACCAGCTTGGCCAACATGGAGAAATCCTGTCTCTACTAAAAATACAAAAATTAGCCAGGTGTGGTGGTAAATGCCTGTAGTCCCAGCTACTTGGGAGGCTGAGGCAGGAGAATCGCTTGAGCAGAGGTTGCAGTGAGCCGAGATCATGCCACTGCCCCCCAAGCCTGGGCAACAGAATGAGAATCTGCCTAAAAAAAAAAAAAACAAGAAAGGTAATATAAGAATACCGAGCATGCACCGGGCACCCAGTAAGTACTCAGAAATGGTAGCTTCTAATATTGTTATTGTTATCCTGACTGGAGGCAGAGGCATGGGCATCATGAATATTTTCTGCACGCTTTTCCTTTACTGGAGGGCTGGGATGTCTGGGCCTTGAAGGTCATTGTTTTTCCTTATAGATTGTTCTAAGACCTTAGGGGCTTAATCAGGGCTTTTGGTGGCCTTTGGCCCTGACACCAGGTCTGGTTCTTCTGTGGATGTGCCACTTTTGGAAACAATGCTGTGAAGCAGCTCTTTCTCTCTTGTCCAGTTTACTAGCTATGTGTTGCTGTATAACAATTTATTCTTAGACGTAGGTTATAACAACAGTAATAGTTTATTATTTTTCTGTTTCTCTGGGTCAGGAATTTGGAAGTGTAGGCTGGGTGTTGGCTGGGCTGAGAATCTGCTTCCATTTGACATGCCTCACTAGTTGGTGCCAGCTATTGGTGAGAGGCCTCAGTTTCTCTCTCTGTGAGCCTCTCCACAGGGCTGTATAGTTCTCCCCATGGCTTCACCCAGAGTGAACAACATAGGACAGCAAGGTGCAAACTTCAGTTTTTTTTCTGACCTAGCCTCAGAATTCGACACCATCACCTCCTCTTTATTCTTTCCATCACATGGATCATCTACAGTTAATGTGGGAGGCAACAACACAAAAGGCTGGGATTGCTGGCGAGGGTCGCCAGTGACCGTGACAGAGACTGGCACCACACCTAGTATCCGAGGACTCTGTCCTAGGCACTGTGGAATGAGACCCCAAACATGCAGGGATGGTCAGTCACCTCATAGACACTTGGCTGAGGCAAGTGTTGATTGTCGCTTGCAGCATCTATGCCCTTCCCCCGTGCTCTGGCCTCACGGTGCTGAGCTGCCCCACTCAGTAGCTGCCTCTTGGCTGAAGTGGTGACATGTCAGGGGGAAGACAGTGGTTTCATTTTTGAGTCTTTGATCATAAGAGAAGACCGAGCTCTTTTGGAAGTTTGCCAGCGGCTTGTGCTTCCGGACACTGGATTTCTTGAAATGGATTGACCAGCTGACCAGCCTCTTCCTACAGGCTTCTTGCCAACCTTTCAGAGGAGGGAGCCATTTTTCTTACCTTGAAATCCAGTCATTTCAAGATGAGGGTAGGCAGTATTATACTAAAAATGGGCTGCTTTTATCCTTTACAGTTTTATGTCTTCTATAGGGAAGACTCTTACAAGGTGGGATAGGTAAGAGGTGGGTGGCAAAAGAGCTTCTTGAGTAAGAGCCTGGCTATGGATGGACAGACAGCTTGATGCTGTACATCTCTGGGCAAGTTACTAAACCTATCTAAGCCTTAGCTTCCTCAGCTCAGCGATGAAGATGACGATTGTGCTTCACAGACTCATGTAAAGATTAAATGAGATAATGTGGGATGATAAACATGAAGCTTACAGCACAGAACACAGCAAGAGCTGTCACTAAAATACTGTTAATGTTAATATCATCATTATGCTCATTGACTCTAAGTGAGACCAAAAGAGGGGCACTGACTTACCAAGCAACATAAAGGAAACCTGGACCCAGAAGCAAGGTCTCCTTCTCTCTCTAGCTTTCATACTTTCCATATTGAATGTTCTTCCACGTGATGCCTGAACCACAAATAGAAGTTTGGGCAACTCCCAATTATCCCTAGTGTGAATAATTCACTCTGAGATAATCTGTGTGCCTGGCTGGCTTCCCAAATCAGCTGAGTGGATTATTCTCCTCTTTCAATTATTCAACAGTACAAGTAATTGGGAGCTGGCATTAGAATGTAAAGGCCTTGAGGTCATCTCCTGTTGTTCTCAGTTGCGAAGCCCTGCCAGTGGTGATGTTTGAGAGCAGTGCGGAGGCTGTAGAGCAGAGCCCAAAGCGGGAGGACAGAGCTGGTGACAGGCCTGACAGTGAAGAATGAAGGCCTTCAGATGGCAAATGTGGGGAGGCGAAGCTGCCAACCACAGATAGGAGAGCCCAGGAGGAGCAGATTACAAAGGCTGTTTTCCCACTCCCTGGGCTGCAGGGAGAGACCCCATTGCAGCTGAGTTCATGCTTTCCTGAGGAGCTCTTTGGATTTAGATTTTGATTCTGGAATGTTAGTGTATCCTGGAGTCTTTTAAACTATGACCAGCCACCCCTGTTCTCTTCTGTTTGCTGCTCAATTTGATATCAAGGGTCGCACGGGGAGACCTGAGGAGCCTCTTCTTTCTGGAGAGTAGGGTCTCTATATTGAAAATAGCATGTGTAGAAGTGTGATCCAGTCATATAAAAAGTAAATGGGTAAAGATTTATATATAAATTTATATTGCACATATATTTTTAAATATGCGATATAAAAATCTGGGCTGGGCGTGATGGCTCATGCCTGTAGTCCTGGAACTTTGGGAGGCTGAGGCAGGAGGATCACTTGAGCCCAGAGTTTGAGATCAGCCTGGACAACATAGTGAGACTTAGTCTTTACAACAACAACAAAAATTAGTCAAGGCTGGGCGCAGTGGCTGACACTTGTAATCCTGGCATTCTGGGAGGCCAACGTGGGAAGATCACTTGAGCCCAGGAGTTTGGGATCAGCTTGGGTAACATAATGAGACCTCAAATCTATATTAAAAAAAAAAACAAAACTTAGGTGCAGTGGCATATGTCTGTGATCCCAGCTACACGGGAGACTGAGATAGGAGGATCATTTGAGCCTGGGAGCTCAAGGATGTAGCAAGCTGTGATCACACCACTGTACTCCAGCTTGGGCGACAGAGTGAGACCCTGTCTCAAGAGAAAAAAGAGAACATTCTGCTCTTACATCTGAGAGTCTGAGAAACAGGGACTTTTCCTTTGTTTTGTACCCTTCTATACTGCTTGATTTTTTTTTTTTTACCATGAACTTATGTAATTTATAATTATTTAAATTGCTGATTATAAAATAATAATATTAAGACATAGAAGTTGCTATTGGGTTTTCTGGCATGAGCCCTTTAAACTGTGTTTCATCATTCATGATCACTATCTGGACCACCTTATTCTTATACAACCTTTAATTGTGTAAGGATAACCTTTCATTAGCTTGGGCTTGGGGGTGGACTCATCAGTTTGCCCCAATCCCTGCAGCTAGGTGGCCAGGCAGGCGTCGCTCCTACTGTACTGGAGGAATAGCATGGCCAGCCTCAGCTTCATGCTGAACAAGCACTTCTCTACCCCGGGTTTCTGTCCTCCCTCTTGCTCTTACTGCCCCTCTGTCTAGCATGGCTAGAGCATTTAAGTACTCCACATGGGAGCTAAGCTTTGTCTTTCTACATTTCTGGGGATGGCCTCAGTGGACAGGTAATGGTGGCAGAAAGAACTTGGTAGCCAGATATTGGCTAGTACCACTGCTTTTGGTGAACCCCAGGTTGTTGATGAAGTCAACAGAATCACTTAAGAATGTGCAGAGCTCAGGAGCTGAAGCCTCATGATTCTCCTGCTGGGTCTGGCTCCCAAAGGTCTCCATAACCCCTATCCCGAGCTGGCCTTGGAACAGTGAGGCCTCCTATGTCTCAGCTCTCCCCAGGGTCCCTACAGAGCTCATTCTGGGCTCTTGGAGAAAGAAAGGATGTCATCTGTTTGGCCTGAAGGAGACCTGAGTTTCTGGAGACCCTTGAGAAGGGAAGCTGCTTTGATAATTAGCCAGAGAAATGACTGAGCCTGTTGATTGGAGCCCAGTGAGGGTGTTCGAAGAGTGTGCAGTGGACCCTGAAGGTTAGGAAAAGCCAAGAACCTCTCTTCCTTCAAGCCAGGTTGTGGAGAGAGCCCCACTGAGAGCCCTTTGTGCTAGGCACTGAGCAAAGTGGCAGCTTTTGTGGCGCTGGGGATGTGGAAAGTTTTCTGCTTTTGCAGCTAATATGCCCAGTTTCCCTCCCCAGGATATAGGGGTATCTTGGAATAGAGAGCTTTCCTGTGAAACCATTGGTGTGAATGGGGAGCAACTCGGCTGAGCCTCATCCCCAGCGACCCCCTGTCAAAGTTGCTGAGGTTTCCAGGTTTGGAGGAGTTAATCTCTATGGTCTCTGCTCTGAGAAGAAGATTCAAGCTGGTGAGAAAACCCTGCAGAGTTGGCTGCTGGGTCGAAAAGGTCCTGTGCTTGGTCTCAGGGTCAGGTATGTAAGGATGGGCTGCTTTTAAAAGTACAAGCAGCAGGGCCTTTGAAGCATTTCAAGTCTGTAGGGTCAAATGGAATCTCTGCAAGCAAATCTCCAACCAGACTGTTAATAGACTTGGCCACCTCCCAGTCCAGCTCCAAATAGTCAATTCTCATCTAGTACCTTGGCCTGGAGTGGTATAAAACAATGTGGTGGGCTGTGAAAGCTCTTGATTTATGTTGTTTTTGGTCTCTCAACACATTCTGTTCCCCTCTTTGGAAAATAATACTTCCTTTCTTTTGGGAATCTCTTCACCAGTGCCACATAGTCTGATGAGGCTGTTAATCGTTTTGCCCCACCTGTTCCCTTCCCAGTTAGAACTGGTCATATGACCTAGACTAGCCACTCAATATCGCTTCCATCTGTACAGTGAGTGGTCCAGGGGTGGGCATGTGACACAAATAGGACCAATCAAAGTTCTTCCTTGGAATTCTATACCATTTGGGAGGCTATAGCTCTCTTTTTGCTGGGATGGGCATGTTTACGAGGAGCAAACTGGAGAGAAGCAAAGCCTAGAGGTGCAGGCCGAGAGAGGGCCTTGGCACATTGCTTGAGCCTCTGGACCCAGCTGTGCTTTTCATCGTGGGACCCAACACACTCTTTTTTCCTTAGATGAGTTTGAATTTCATTTTGGTTCCTTAAAAACAGAATCCTAACTAATACAAAACAACTTCCAACTGATCTGTCTCTTCCAAACAGCTAATGTCGTGTCCAGGGAAGCTACTTCCCTGGTGAAATCCTGTACCTAACACTTTACTTTGCACACATTGGGTGCTTGCCTTGTGTTCTTGTGTGGTAACTGTACCCTCCCCATTGCCACTAACTTTTGGGAGGAGAGTGGAGGCCTGAACCTGGGTCTCCCAGCCTGCCTTTGTTGGTGGCAGTGAATCCTGTTATCTGTGCATACATTTTCGTCTCCCTTCCTCTCTGCCTCTGCTTCTGCAAAAATAAATACAATCTGTCAGTCTTGCTTTGCAGGGGCCTTGCCAAACATGCCAGTGGTGGGGCGTTTATCTGTCTACCCTAGGCTGCTGTCTTCCAGATGTAGAGAAGAGGCTGACTCCCATGGCACAGTACTGCTGCAGCCGTGGGTGTGATTATCTCCCTCTGAGATCAGGCTGTTTCCTGGTGCCCAGTGTGAGCTGGTGCTAAATTTATTGTGCCTGAAACATCAGGGCAGTGTTAGAGGTTCCTTGCCCACTGCTTCTTTCCCAGGCTACTTGTGCCAGCTGCAAGGCCCTTGTGAGGCTGTTAGGTGTCATTCTGTGGCAGATTCATTGTTCCATATTTTTATTTAATTACTTACTTTTACAGCTCTTAGAATAAATCTAATTATCCATCTGTTATGCTACACTATGCCACTGCGGTTCATGCATTTCTTTCTCATCGTATATGGTATTTGTCAGCTTGACCTTGCCCCCTTCCAATGTTGTTGCTCCCCTGCGTGGCTCTGTGCCACCTCCTCAGTGGATCCTTGGCACCAGCCAGTCTATCAGGGACCTTGGGCAGAGCTGACTGTGAGTGGCTCTCAGATGAAACGGGTTGGTGGAGCGTAAAGTATTACAGGAGGAGAATGGCCAAATGGCCATCTCTGATGCCATGCTGACCTGACATAGGCATGGAAAGTTGGGCTGGTCCTGTGTTAGAGTGCCAGAAAAGAAAGCAGGAATTCTAGGCTCCCATTTCCAGTCTACAGCGAGAGGGCTGTTGTCAAGGAGGACAGCCAGGTGAGATCAGGCTGAACAGTGGCCACCTGTGGACATATCTGTGGACTGTCCTGCCATGGCTGGCAGGCGGTACCTAATCCAAAGATTGAGTCCGGGTTGATGTTAGACACAGCAGAGGTGGGCATTACCTACTAGAGGTGATTTCAGGAATTTTGTGAAACTCCTTTGTCCCCAAATCTTTTTCATTCTGCTACTGCCTAAATTCTATTAATACCATTAGACATTTGTTTCTTGGTTATACATATATACATACATACATATATATAAACTTCTCTTTGCAAGCAATTACAGACATTCCCAGGAGGGGGGACCCCAAGGGGATATTGACCATCTGGGCTGCATCCCTTTTCTCAAGCAGGCAGGGGATATGCAGTGAGGAGAACACATGGCCAAGGAATCAAAGTGCAGGGAGGTGGGGAGAGAAGTCAAAACCCAGGGCAGTGACGGAATCTGACTCCGTGAGGTCTTGGAGTGGGCAAGGTGCTCATAAAGGGAGGGAGGTCATGTGCCCAACCCATCCACGTGCCTAGTGCTGGGGCTCGGTGTCTCAGCCAGGAGGGGGCATGGAGCCAGCCTCGTGTCTGCAGGCAGCTCCTGTTAATTGCATGTGGGCATTGGGCTTCACCATCTAGAGTGAGGTCACAGTTGAGCAGGCAACAAGGCACAATCCAGATCCTTGAAGGAGTTCACGGTTTAGGAGGGGAAGCTGATCTTGTCAGGTCTGTTAAGAGGATGGAAAGGAGGGCCCCAGGAATACATAGCAGGGGCCCCATGAGGGTCAGGAGGTCAGTGAGTGTTTCTCTGAGGAGATGGTGTCTGGCGGGGTCTTGGAGTAGGAATTGCCCAGACGAAGATGGGGACGGGCAGGAGCAGGGCACTCAGGCAGAGGCGGTGGGGAGCACAGCACACTGAGAGATTCTTCTCAGTGGATTGAGATGAGTTGAGAAATTCATCAGGGAAAGGGAGGTCTTCCCTCCTCATCACTTTGGTCCTGAAATAGGGTCATTTTCAGCAAATCTCCTGAATGGACTCACTGACCTGCTACTGTCACTGCTTCTAAAGCATATTCCCCAGGGGCCAGTGGAGGAACTGTGTGTCACAGGCTTTCTGTGGTGGAGGCATTGTGGTCAGAGGCTGTGCTCTACTGCCTCATCCCTGAAAGGTACGCGCAGCCCAGGGCAGGGCATGTTATGCTGACTCCTCCTCCTCCTCATTCCCCTGCCCCGCCTCCAGCCCAAGACCACATTAAAGGACTTCCAACTTGGATGTGGGCCCAGGTTAGAGCTCATTATGGCCCAGTGGCCAGGCCCTCCATTTTCCCTCCCAGGTTAAGACTTGGCAGGCATCAAAGGTTGCAGGAACACCCCACAGGCCTTCTCCCTTAATTGTCTCCCTCCTGTCCTGTCTGCGTGGCCTCCTTAGCTGAGCTTTTCCCACCAGAGCCTCCGGTGACTTTCCACAAGTTTCCCTTCATTCCAGCAAGCAGATTCAGTGACTAATTGCTGGTAATTTTTTTCCTCAAGACTCTATTTATATAGGCTGTCATGTTGGGGGCGGGGGAAAGCGGGCTGTAGTCCTGGGAGGAGGGCTGCTGTTCCCTGCAACTGCCATCATTAGACTGAGGCCCATGTGGCATTGATGTCCACACTTTGTCTTTATTCTTGTATTTTTTTGTCATTGCGACATTTGGTTCTTTGAACATCTAACGTCTCTTTTATGCTTCTCATCTCCCACAGAAGATTGTTGTATTTTGTCCCCCACCGAAGCTGCATTTTCTTTTTGTCAGATTTCTCACTTTCTTCTTTATTTTGATCAGTGCAGCTGTGTAGGTCTGGGTTTTATTGGGAGCTTTTCATCTTTGGGGCAGTGGCCCTCACGGCCTGGGTCTTTTGGCCAATGCTGGGCCCTGACTCAGGCCCCTGAAGCAGGACTTTCCCACCAGGGTGACAGAGACCCAGCTTGTTATCTGTCCAGGGACACTGTAGTCTAGTGGTTGTCAAAATTAAGCATGCCTCAGAAGCACCTGGAAGCCTTGTTAAAATGCAGATGGCCAGGGCCCCCCTCTAATGGTTCTGATTCAGTGAGGCTGGGGTGAGGCCTGAGAATTTGCATTCCTAACTAGCTACCAGATACTGCTGATGCTGCTGGCCCAGAGATCAGACTTGGAAAACCACTGCTTTAGAGTAATTCCTCCTTGACCTTGAGCCAGAGTTTCCAGGGCCCAAGCAAGGAAAAAAGAGCAGGGCACCAGGTTCCTCCTTCTCCGTACTGGGTCCAGCTTTCTAAAACTCAATGGTGTGGGATGTTGGCAGGAAATCATAATAGTAAACACCTGTACAGCGATTTTACCTGCCCTCTTTCATTCAGTACTCAACAGCAGGTCCCTTGGTGAAGTGGCACAGCTTCTTGACAGATAATAGAAGTAAAGTTGAGATAAGTTAAAGCCTCCTTCCTGGCCATTTGGCTAGTAATTTGTGGTGTGTCCTCAGTGGAATCCAGTTTTCTTAGCTCCTGTTCTAGAGCTTGTATGACTCTGCTACTGATTAGCTTTATGATCTTAGGAAGAATTACTTAGCTTTCTATGACTCAGTTTGTCGATGAGCAAAATGGGAGTAATGGTGTCTGCCTCCTGGAGTTGTCATGAGGATGACATGGGTTAATGCTTGAAAAGCACTTGACAGCTATTAAATGGTGGCCCACCAGAATCCCCTCCTCTCCTGGCAGTGAGGGGCTGCGTGGTTTTTTGTTTTGTTTGTTTTTGGCATTTCTGTCACAAGAAGCCCAGGAAGATGTACTACTGCCCAGTAGACAGCATTACCCAGCCATCAGGACAAGGCTCAGTCACTTTGGAAAGTCGCTTCCTGCCCTGAGGGAAATGGCTCCAGGAAGGCAGGTGGGTGGCATTTGCCTCCAGGGGTTGAGAATGGAGCAGTAGCTGAGAGAGGCTGGGTCAGTGTGTGAAGCCTAAGACCAGCAGGATGGGCACCAGGAGAGCCAGGCGGCTGGGTCGTCCACTCCTCAGGAGCTGCTATGATCCCGGTCCTTTCACTGCCCAGCCCTGGGTAGTGGTCCTTGGAAGATTAGTTTGGAGGGAAGCTAAGTTAAGTCTGCCATTTTAGTGGTTTATTCTTTCTGCCTTGCCCACACCTTCTGACTCAGGACGTTTACAGCAGTAATGGGGGTTTGAGTAGAAGGCTAGTCTTGATCATGCTAACGATATTGAACCTGTTGAAAATTACATGTCAGGTACTGCTACGTTTGGTATCTCATTTAATCCTCACAGCAGCTGCATGAAGTAACCCTCATTTTACAGATGAGGAAGCTGGGTCTCAGATAGGTTAACTGACCTGTCTCAAGTATGTATAGAAGGAAGTCCAGGATTCAAAGTCAAATCTGTGTGGCTCCAGAGCCCTTGGTCTTTGCTAAGCTGCTGTAACAGTTCCCTCTGGAGAACTGTTATCCCCTCCATCAGTGTCTTGCTTTGGCCTGTTCTCTGGATTCCCTGCTGTCAGCTCAAGGTCCAGGTTCCCAGACTATGAAAGTGCTTTATTCACCTTCGTGTCTTCGTAGAACTTAACACAAAGCCTTATACAGAGTGACCATATGTTCTGTTTATGCCTCTTGTGCCAGTGCAGTAATTAATTGTGCCCCTTTCACTCTTACAAGTGTCCCAGTTTGAACAATAAATTATGTGGTCACCCTACTTATGCAGGGCCCTCCCAACCCAGGGACAATGGCATGTTAATAGAGGACCCTGAAAGACAGAATTGTCTTTAAGGCTCAAGTAAATCCCAGATGATGAAGTTTTCAGGGTTTACATCCCAGTAGGCAAGAGAATTTAGACAAAGATTCTGCTCAGCACCCCACAAACCTACCACAAAGGACTATTTCTAACACCCGACCTGAGGGTTGTGTGGATCACCAGGCCTGTGATGAGATTTGTAGGGGCAGGAGTCCCACTGTGGCTCATGCAAGTGTCTGACAAGCAAGGCCAGAAGGGGAGGGAGAGCAAAAAAAGCTGTAGCTTCCCCACTTCCCCAGGCGGGAGGGAGTCCCTGCCTAGCATTTGATTGTTCTCAAGCCCCCCAGCCTCCCTGCAGGAAAGAGCTAATGGGGGTTGGCCCTCTTCCCAGTGTCACCCTCAGCCCTTGGTGGGCCCTGGGCTCAGCTTCCCCACACTTTCATGTTGGGGCTGCATTCCCTCAGGCCCTGCCCTTGTACCCTGGACATTGGTCCATACTCAGCCGTGGCGTGTGCCAGTCACATTCCAGGCTGTGTCCTTGCTCCATTTGCAGGCAGCTGAAAACTGCTGTGCATATGTCAGTTCACACTTGAACTGGTTTAATGTTTTTTTCTTTTAAGTTGCAATCTAAAATTCAGCCAGACAGGCTTTAACCAGCACTAAATCCTCAAGCCTTTTGTTTCCCTTGCTATTCAAGCCATAGAGATTTTGTGTTTGATTCAGCAACAATTGCTGAATCTTAAACAAACCATTTACATTTTGACATTAACTATTTTATGAGTGTAACTTTTTCTTTGGCATTAGAATGATTCCAGCAGAAGGCCTTTTAATGATTTATCAGACACCGAGTTAAAAGGCTCTGTGGAAGGTGATTCTTAACATTTTCTTTTGGGGAAAAAAAAGTAGGTTTTTATCTGCCTTCAGTTGGGCAGTACATTACAGAATTTTAGCCTCTCTCCTCTATTTTAATAACTTTTGATCTTGGCAAGGTCATTCCTCCAGCATGCCCTCCCACTCAGCACCTCCATTTTTCAGACAACCTTCGTGCCCAGTAGCTTCTCTCAGAGTAGGTCTCTGCACATCTCTTTTGGCTGTTAATTTTATCTGATAGAAGCAGAAACTATGTTCATTCTTTGCTCTAGCCCTGGTATTCTTAGATGAGGCCCCTGTGCACACTAGGCGTGATCAGTATTTGTCAACCAGCTGACTGGACAAAGAGCCTCAGACAAACAGCATGTTCGCAAACGAAGCCATCCATTATTCTGTCCCTGGAAGCTGTAAGTAATTGGAACTTTTCTCCAGTTCTTATAGATTTCCACAGAATGAGAAGTCTCCACTCTCCTTTAGGTTCCGCTTCCAGCCTCTGGTGGGTCAGGTCAAAGGGCCTTGAGCAAGATCAGGCCTCCCAGTGTTGTTCCTGCATCAGAGGAGGCTCTGTATCTTTCTCAGCCTCCAGTGAACCTGGTGAACCTTGCGTCTGGCTGGGGAGTCAGCCAATCTGCCCAGTTTTCTTTTCTGTTACAGTGTGAGCCAGGTGGCCAGGTGCAGGAAACCCATGCTAGCCGGGCCTGAGACTCCCTGTGAAATGGAGCTGGCTGAGGAGGCCATGTTGATCCGCCCCCACGGAAAACCGGCAGCCTGGGTGCTGCACTTGCCTCTGAGAACTAGAACTAATTGTTCTTAAAGATCTTTCCAAATACCAATGATGCAAAATATTTGGATGGTTCACCATATTGTTCACCATATTTAAACTGTCAGAACCTTAAATATCTGAGCAAAACCTCAGCAAACAAAGGATATTTTGGGGACTTGTTATGTATGTTGCACAGCAGAGAGATTTGTAGTCTATACGACTTCCAAATCCTGTAAATGAAGTATTTCAGTGTTGTCATTTTCAGCTATAGACCGTCCTACGATCATTGCCTTTTCTTTTGCTATTAAGAGATGGCTCATTCATAAACATTTCTACAGTTGTGTGGCAAACACAAAATAGGCCCTGCGTGATTCCATTGGCTCTGATTGAGGAGATGATTTTTCACACAGTGAGATTTATCACGTTTATCAAATTTATGACAGAACACAGAGAGGATGAGGGGATGTGGAGGTTGGAGGGAGAGCAGATCTGAGTGAGGAAGGAAGTGCTTTCCCGAGCCTCAAATGGCCTGTTGACAAGATGTGTTGCCTATAAGCTTGGAGTCAGGATAGTCTGGACCTTTTCCTGGGATCCCCTCTTGCCCTGCGGGGTCTGGCCTCCTCCACTCTTCCCCCAGCCACCAGACCTGTAAGGATAGTTATACCACCAGCTGTTATAGAAGACCTAAAATAAAATCCTCTGTGTTCTCTAATAAAGTTGATAAATCTCAGCTTGTGAAAAAAATCTCCCATATGTTTTGCCTAAATTTTCTTCTGTTTAACCTTGTTACTCCTGCCTTGCCTCCCTCAGACTGCCTGAGACAATTACTCAGGGACATTCTTTGAATAATTAGAGGCTGCAGATAATTCGCTTTAGCCTGCTTTCTTCCATGTTCCCTACCCTGTGGTCTCCCTTTAGCCAGTTCTAATTAGCTACTTTGATCCTTCCTCCCAATCTCTCCCTCTAGCTTGTTAATTACATTTCTCCCCTATGAATTCCTTCTGTACTGGCTTTGTCTATCCAGTCGGAGGAGCTGAGAATGAGAATCTAAGGCCACTCAGTGGGAGGTCTTCTTTGTCCCCCAACACAGATAGCTCCTCTCCCTTCTGAGAAAGAGGCATTCTGTCTTAGCAGAAAAGTAAAAATAATAATTTCTGTCAAATGGTATATTATGATAAAACAGCTGTTATCCTAATGCTTGGTATTTTCCAGGAAGAGAGAGAAAGAGAGAGAGAGAAAGAGAGAGAATGTGTGTGTGTGTGTGTGTGTGTGTGTGTGTTTTTACATATATAAAATCACATTTCATCCCCACAACAATCCCGTGAGATAAATATTATTGTTATTAATCCCTGTTTTACAAATTCAGAAACTGAGATCCAGAGAAGCTTAGTAACTTAATCACATAGCTGAGAACACTGAAATCTCGAACTTGCACCTAGGTCTGACTCCAGAGCAGCACTTAGTTTTTTGCTTTCTCAGTTTGGGCTTTTGGTAGAGAAAAAAAAAAGTCCAGGTCATTGGCTTTTAAGCCCACCAAAAACCAGCCAACCACTTCTGAGGTAATTGTCAGCTTTTTCCCTCAGTACAGAAGAGGCTTTCTGAATTGAAATTATAAAACTGGCACAGAAGCAAACTGACATGGTGTGTGGGATATCTGGGCAGCTGGAAATCTGCTTCTAGAAAATAAAAAGGAACCAATAAATTCTTTACTTGCTTTAATTCTTAATTTTCTTTTCTGACCATTTTCTCTCTTAGGAGGTTAAGGAAGCAATAAGAAGGGCCTCACTGAAATTATATTTTGAGCAACAAGAAGGATTTGTCTGGTAAAAAAAAGTTTTGGGAACCTCAGCAGAAAGTGACTGTGTTTGGAGAAGCCAAGGGGAAGGTAAAACTCTCTGCCTCTGAGTTTTAGGGAAATAAATTTCAGAAGGTCCAGGAAAAAGTAGATACGATGTCTGAACAAGAGCTTCGAAAGGAAGAATGACTCAGAGTTTGAAAAATGAAGTGTTCTTAATAGAGTCACGAGTGATTGCTGCAGGGAACAGGGAGCCACCTAAAGAGACCCACATGGCTGCAGAGGGCACAGTTTGAGTGGAGATTTTGTCTAGAGATTAAATAAGGGACCTGTAACCAATAGCAAATAGAGAAGGATGCAGCCATCGAGAACACTGTCAGGAGCACCAGACGGGTGAGACCTGAGAACACTAAGAACAACAAAGGCGCCTGCGCAGTTACTGTTGCAAGTGAGAGGGATGGCAAGGAAGGCTTTAGGCCACCTAGTTCAGGCAGGTGATTTAGCAGATACCAGCGAGGGTATCTCTGTCCTTGCTGCTCATTCTGTTTGCCTCTGCCTTCTCTTTAAAGAGAATGGCCTTCCTGCAGAAAGTAAAACATAGAGTTAAGTGGAACTTGAGACCAGGAATGTGCAAAAAGTGTAAATGAGCCACTGTCTTCTCCAAATTAGACAGGGTCTGAAAAATTAAATGTCAGACAGAAACTTAGGGACACCATCATCAAACTGTGTGTGGGAATCTTTATCACATTACGGAGATTGGGAGAGGGGCAAGGAGACATGATGGGCAACTGTTCTGGTTTTCAAAATAACAGAGCAAGTTTTTGAGATGTGACTTATGAGTGTTTTTAAAGAAAAGAGGTCATCTCTTAGAGTTAGTTTGGGTTCCATAAAACCAGGTCTTGATGGACTAGTTTAATGCTGAAGTCCTCCCTCCCACTTCCCTCCATACTGAAAAGTTCACTCATTTCACTTTAAATAACTCTATTTAAAGTGGATACACCCATGTAACCATGACCCAGATCAAGAAATGTAACATTATCAGTACCCCAGAAGACTCTCTCAAGTTCCCCCCCAATTCCATTTTTCTTTTTCAGATTTGCTAGGCTAGTAGATTAGGCTGGTACAATACACGCAGAGGAAGACCTGTATTTCAGGAAATCATTTGACAGAATCTCATGATAATCTAATAGACCAGATAGAGAAATGATGATAAAGATATAGATTTGAGGCTGGGTGCTGTGGCTAATACCTGTAATCCCAGTATTTTGGGAGGCTGAGGCAGGCAGATCACTTGAGGCCAGGAGTTCGAGACCAGCCTGGCCAACATGGCAAAACCCTGCTTCTACTAAAAATACCAAAAAAAAAAAAAAAAAAAAAAGGCTGCGTGTAATGGTGAGCATGGTGGTATGTGCCTGTAGTCCCTGCATGGTAGGCTGAGGCATGAGAATCGTTTGAACCTGGGAGGCAGAGGTTGCAGTGAGCTGAGATTTAAGTATGTAAGTAAGTGGAACAGCCTGAGTGAGATGAGACTCTGAATAATAATAATAATAATAAAAAGATGTAGATTTGTAGCAGCTTGAACAATCAGACTTAATCAGTGTTTATTTAGAAATGATTTGGTGTCACCAGAGCCTTCACTATAGTGATGTGCCAAAGAGCTCGTGGCAGACTCTGTCCTGTGTAACCTGCATTCTGGTTCTCATGTGAAGACGTGGGAACAGATGGCACTAATTGGGAAGGGATAACCATGTGAGATACGTGACAGTGAGGATCCAAAAGAACAGTGACAGGCTAGGAGGAAGGGTCTAGGTAGCCAAGTGGCATTTTAAATTTTATTGTTATTAAACTTCTAATTTATAAGTGATTCAGATTCCTTGTTTGAAACAAAAATCTCACCACCCAGAAATAAATGTATGGTGTTATATCACCCCATACCATTTGTAATTTGCATTTTGCCTCCTGACCATATTTATTCATTAGTAAGAATAAAATTGAAGCCCTGTGTTTGGGTTCAGAGCCATGTTGGGGATCCCTGACTCATCAGAAGATTATGTGAGCAGACTAGGAATTTGACTGAGGCAGGCCACTGTAAGCTCTGTGAGGCTACTTCTTAAAGCCTAGAGGTGCCCTGAGGCATTAGGGCAGAGTGGCCCTGGGGCAAAGGCAGCCAGGCCCACTGGACTCTGGGTGGGGAGTTGGCCAGATAGGTTTGGGCACCACCTCTGTAGGGATTTGTAAGTAAGTGGAACAAGATCCCATAGAGCTTTAGGAAAGTGGAGGGTTTCAAGAGTCACACTAAGAATGACTGCAGAATCCTGTGAGGCCATGTTGTGAGGGAGCATTCTTTGCATGGTTGGCTGCTCCTAACCTTCAGAAGGGCTGACCTGTCAGGACAGGATCAGGCAACCCTTTCTTTCTTCGAGAGTAGACTTAGGACCAGAGGGTATAAGCTTCATGATGGCAGATTTCAGCTCAGTGTCAGAATATATTTTTCTGTCAATTGGAGGAGTTTTAAACTAGCAGAAAGCCCCCTTGTTTGATGATGTAGTTTTCACGTACTGGGCCACCAATTACCAGAGATGCTGTACTGGATAAAAGGTTGGGCATTGGCTCTAGTTATCCCAAATGCTGGTCCTAAGAACATAGGAATCACAGGTGGCATTTATGAAAAATCAGGTCTTTTGAGCCACATTCTCTGAGATTATGATTTAGTATATGTAGGGTAGGGCTTGGAATATATTTTTTCAAAAAGGGCTCCAGTTGTTCCTTGGAGAAATGGCTGATTTCATGGCTGGCATAGGAAAAGAGCAATATCTTATACAAGAACATCTTGTGCCGGATGGTAAGAAAATACTCTCGGGCCGGGCGTGGTGGCTCATGCCTGTAATCCCAGCACTTTGGGAGGCCGAGGCAGGTGGATCACGAGGTCAAGAGATCAAGACCATCCTGGTCAACATGTGAAACCTTGTCTCTACAAAAATATAAAAAATTAGCTGGGCATGGTGGTGCGTGCCTGTAATCCCAGCTACTCAGGAGGCTGAGGCAGGAGAATTGCCTGAACCCAGGAGGAGGAGGTTGCAGTGAGCCGAGATCGCGCCATTGCACTCCAGCCTGGGTAACAAGAGTGAAACTCTGTCTCAAAAAAAAAAAAAAAGAGAAAGAAAATACTCTCAACAAGTGATGAAAACATTTTAAAGAGACACAGAAGCCGGCATGAAAAGGCCTGGTGATTAAGGATAATTTGAGCATTGAAGTAAATGATAGAAATGGATTCTATTCCATAGATTAAATAAGAATTTATGAATCGATACCGATATCAATAATTGAATGAATGAAGAAATGGGAAAGAAGGAAAATCTCTTCTTCCAGGTAGAGCGCCAGCAAAAAAAAAAAAAGAAGCAAGAAAAATAAAGATAGGAGTTTGAAGGATAAAGTAGGAGTTTGAGTATCGTTTGACAAACATCGTGGTACAGGTTGAGCATCCCTTATCTGAGATGCTTGAGACTAGAAGTGTTTTGGATTTTTTTTCTTTTTGGTCTTTGGCGTATTTGCATTATATACTTACCACTTGAGCATCCCTGATCCAAAAAGCCAAAATCCAAAATGTTCCAATGAACATTTCTGTTGAGCATCATGTTGATGCCTAAAAAGTTTCAGATTTTAGAGCATTTTGGATTTTAGATTTTTGGACTTAAGATGCTTAACCTGGGATAATTAAGCAAGAATTGTCAATGATTGCCAAAACGACTGCATGAAACTTTGATGAGGAATAGGCTGTCTTTATATCTCAAAGTGTCTCCCCACAAAATACTAATTTCAGAGGAACAATTAGTATTCTTATAGTAGAGAAAGCTGGCAGATACCACCATAACCAAGTAATCAAAGCAGACATCCAATTGTGGTACTTATGGTCATCACTTGCCCTCCTATATGATGCACTGAGAAAGATACAACACTGTATTCCTGCCAAAGCCGTAGCCTCGGTCTGACCATGAGAACTCATTGGACAAATCCAAACTGAGAAACATTCTACATAAATGTCCATGTCATGAAAGACAAAGACTGAGGAAGCATTCCAGATGAAAGGAGACCAAGGATACATGCTGCTGTGCACATCCTGTGGGCATAAATTGGACATGGGATCAAAATTATTTTTCTAAAAAGAATATTATCGAGAGCACTCTGTGCAGTGACTCACTCCTGTAATCCCAACACTATAGGCGGCTGGGGCAGGAGGATTGCTTGAAGCCAGAAGTTCAAGACCAGCCTGGGCAATATCGTGAGAACCCCTATCTTAAAAAAAAAAAAAAAAAAGCTTTTTAAAAAGATGGGGTGAGGGGAAGGAGTATTATTGGGACAGTTGGCAAAAATCTGAATAAATATCTATAGATTACTGTGTCAGTGTTAGTTTCCTGATTTTGATAATTGTACTTTGGTTATGTTCTTAGGAAATACACACTGATATGTTTAGGGGTAAAGGACCTTCATATCTGCAGTTACTCCCAAATATTTCAGAAAATCTGTGTAAATATTAATAGAGACAAAACGAAAAAGCAGATGTGGTAAATGTTCAAAATTGGTGAATCTGGGTGGGAGTTTACTTACTCTTCTTGCAGCTTTTCAGTAAGTTATTTTTTTGTGTGTAATTACTTTTCTATAATTTTTTTTTCTTTAGAAAGACAGAATCTCACTCTGCTGCCCAGGCTGCACGTGATCCTCCTACCTCAGCCTCCTGAGTAGGTGGGACCATAGGCACATGCCACCATCCCTGGCTATTTTTTTTTTAACTTTTATAGAGACGGGGATTTTACCACCTTGTCCAGGCTAGTTTCAAACTCCTAGACCCAAGCAGTCTTCTTGCCTTAGCCTGTCAAAGTGCTAGGATTACAGGCATGAGCCACCACACCTAGCCTATTTTCTGTAATTTTTTAAAGCACTAGTCTGAAATGGTTTCAGGAAATCAACTGTCCCAGGTTATTGTGATGCAGGGCTATGTTGGAAAGCTACCAGATATCCGTCAGAGAGATGCTTTGCTGCCCCTCCCTTTATCTACCCAGAGGAAGGCATATTATTATGTCTGTATTTGTGTGTGTCTGTTTGTCAAGAGGTTCTAGAGACCCTCTTATGAGCTGCTGTTACTGTGGTGAGGAGTGAGTATCTCACAGTTGCTTACATGGGTGGCTTCCAGTTGGGGAATGTACATGAAGGAGTCAGATGATAGCCCTGCCTTTCCCCAGTGTCCAGATGGAACTCCTGAGACCATTCAGATCCCACCACACAAGTGATGTGCAGTTCATGTTGCTGGAGGGGTGCTTTGTTACTCCTAGAAGCTTGACTTTACAGTGGGAGATTTGTCCTGTGTTTGTTTTTTTTTTTTTTTTTTGTTAAACCTATTCCATTTTTATTCAGTTCGGCAACTGTTTGTGTTTTGTGTGTGTGTGTGTGTGTTTGAGACGAAGTCTTGCTCTGTCGCCCAGGCTGGTGTGCATTGGCATGACCTTGGCTCGCTGCAACCTCTACCTCCCGGGTTCGAGCGATTCTCCTGCCTCAGCCTTCCAAGTAGCTGGGATTACAGGTGCCCACCACCACACACAGCTAATTTTTGTCTTTTTAGTAGTTTCACCATGTTGGCTAGTCTGGTCTCTGACTCCTGACCTCAAGTGATCCACCCACCTTAGCCTCCCAAAGTCCTGGGATTACAGGCATGAGCCACCGTGCTGGGCCAATTGTTTATATCTTAACTGATTGATTACCTAACCCGACTCATCCCTGGACAGCAGGCGAATATAGGTGTCTGTTGAACCCACCTATTTCAGGATTACACATCCTGCAAATTCTTACTTTCCCAGATGATGGAGGCTACACATGAGGGCATAAGCAAGGTGGGGCCACCAGAGGAGATCTTTCTCTCTGGGCCAGAAGGCGAGTCTGCACTCTATCAGGTGAATGATTGCACCTGGCCCCACATACCCCTGAGACATGCCCTCTGCCCTCAGTGCATGGCATCATCTCAGAGGCATTTCAGACAAGAAGTGGTAGTTTTTCCCTGTTGTAAGGGAATGAAAAGAGTATTTGTTGCACTTAGAAATGTCACGAGGACTCGTGAGTGAGCACATCCCTCTGCTGTGCCTCTGGTATCCTGGTTTGGTCTGGCAGTCTCAATCACAGAAGCTCTCTTCAGTTATATCTTAGTATTTCCTTGGCTCCCATCTAACCAGTCACTCTTACTTATGCCCATCCTAGAGCTCTGCCTTTTCCAGTTCTCCTTGCCAGAAATTCAGACTTCCTTTTCAGCCCTTGTTGTGCCAGTCGGCCCTGAAGCAGGAGCTCTGTGCATACCCTGTCGGCCCTGCCACCGTGCGGGGCACAGCACCCCACGCTCAGAAGGGCCCATGCTTGGCTTCATGCTCTGTTCTCACTGTCTTGAAATTTCTGATAATTCTTGAACAAAGGGCTCCACATTTTCATATTGCACTTGGGCCTGAAAATTCTGTAGCCACTCCTGAGTCTAGGGGTGGAGAAGGCAGCCCCTGGGTGTGCATTGGGCAGCAATCTCCTGGGCCCCTGGCTGAGCTGGCCTGCCCTCCCTGTCCGCTCCTTCAGTCCCCTTCTACCCAGACACTCGCTTAGCTTCAGTTAGCTAAAATATGACCTCTGACTCTTGGCTGATTACCCGAATTGCTGTCACCCTGACCCAAACTCTCTGGTTTTTGCAAATGCAATCACTTCCATTTCTGCAACACACCCCACCCCCAGCCCATCCCTCTGCAAGATTCACAGAGTAGCAGCTGCTGCCGTCCCTCTGCACACAGACAGCTGACTTGCCTGCTGATTGTGAACATCCCAGTAATCCAAGTGCTAATGGTATTTATTTAGTCCAGCCGGCTTAGCCCTGAACAAGGTTTATTCTCATTTATCGCATCGGAGATGAGCTACGTCCTTAATATCCTTCTGTTGACTTTGAGCACACTAGTGCCACTGATGTCACTTTGAGGCGTGCCAGGCCCCCACCTGTTTGTGTTTTGTGTGTGTGTGATCTGAACTCACTCAGATCCCCAACTGACAGGACACCTACCTTCCATCCAGCAGAGTTGGCCCCTCAAGGGGTGGGCTGCAGCTCTGGTCTGGAATCCGTAGGCTGGAGAAGGATGATGCTGGCATATGTGTATGTGCTCGAGGCATCCGGGCTGAATAAAGCTGTGTTCTCCAGGATGTGGTCTGGCCTCTTCTGTAATTGTCTTTTGGCCACAGTGCATTGGCTGGCACTGGCATTTTGGCATTCATTAGCTATTCTGTCTTTAATACAGGTAGACTTAGCTCTGCCGCACAGGTGGTGGCTTGCCCAAGGTTGTCAGCCATTGTTCCTGCGATTCCCAGCAAGGGTCCTCCAGGCCCTGGCCTCACTCTGAGCTATTTTGTTAGTTACCACCCTCAGCCACAGGCTGTGAGCATTTAGAGCCCAAGGCTGAGCTGCCTGCAGAGAGTGGGTCTGTTTCTGGGAGCAGATTCTGCCCTTGTGGGGAGATCGCTCAGGAAACCTTCAGCTCTGCTGGCCCTGCTGGATGGACTGAGAGGCAGCTGGAAGCACAGGCCTCATCTTCCCCCTATTCCTCTGATGTGTTTCCCCAACCCCTTGCCTTCACAGGGTGGCCTTTTAGGGAACTCCAGAAGCTGCGGGAACACTGGGATAGGGCCCAGAGTTCCCAAGGTTCCTTGGGCACCTCATTTAAGCTGATCACCTGAAGAGGCCAGGCAGGGCATGGGCCCAGGGCTGCCAAGGCCATGCACTGTCACAGCCCAGGTTTGGCCCATGGTCTGGCTCTACCCACAGACTTGGCTGTGGGTAAAAATGTGAATTTATTGCCTTATGAACTTGATTTCAGCAATTTACAAAAGGCCAGACTTCCGATTTACTTCTCCCTTGTTGGAGCTCTGTTCTTTCCTACGAGGTGGGAGGAGCCTGCCTGAGGGAGGCAGGGTGAGTGGGACTGGGCTGCTGCTGGCTTGGTGTGGGTGGCTCTTGGGCCACATCAGCCTTCCTTGAAGAAGGGACTTCTCTTTGCCCTGGTCCCAGTGCAGAAAGTGGAAGGGCTCTGGTAGTCCAGCCCCAGTAATTAACTGGGGCTGCAATGATGGGGTGCAGTGATGAGCTTTGTGCTGTCTTTGGAGGGCCTTGTCTCTGTTGCTCTGAAGGCCATGAGGGATGGGACTCCTCGGCAGTGTTCCCACAGGCTGATGCAGTGTCAGATGTCACAGCCCCACTTCGGGAGGCAGCATTTGATGTTTATGTGAATCTCTCAGCATGGTCGTCTTCTCTTTCTGGACCCTCCTGTCATAGGTAAACGTTCCTTAGGCACATGATGGCAGAGACAGCCCTAATTAGCTCATGCTTTGATTAAGCAGCTGCCTGTCTCAAGTCAGGGGGCAGGGGAACAGCTCGGCTCCCAGGCCCCCCGAGCCAGCGCCTGCCTGCCTATCTGGAGAGGAGCTGTCAGCCTCCTTCCCCAGAGACTCTGGCCCATCTCCAGGCTGCTCTGCAGACACAAGGGTGGAGTTGCTGTGGGACAGGCTGGCACCCACCCTGTACTTCCTTTCTGGCTGAGAGGCTACAGAGTGACACATGGTACAAAGGAGCCTTTCCCTTTAGGAAGCTGGCTCAGTGTGCTGGGTCTGCTGTGGACCTCGAAGCTGGCTCCTGGTTGGAATAGAAGTGGGGAGCTATCTTCATTCCATTCGGCTGGCTTTGGGGGCACACCTGCTGTGTGTTGAGCTCTCTCCTGTGCGGTGGCACACTGTCTTTTCTGGAGCCAGCTCCTTCTAATTTGTCTTGTGTTTCCTTATACCCTAGCTCACTCTCAAGGATCCCATGAGTGACCCCTGGCCAGAAGCATTGGGAGTTAGGAGGAACAGGTGCTTTTGGGGTCTCCAGGAGCTTGTGGTCATGCTAAGGTCAGGCAGCCAGAGGCACTGGTGACTTTGGTAGACTGCAGCATCCTTTGCCAGTTATTTGGGTGGGTGTGACAGCCACCATCTGACTGCTGGCCTGTCCCTTTTCACTTGCTGCTGGCCTCAGGTTTTTGTGTCCCCTCTCTTCTCTCTGGCCTCGCAGTAGGCTGCTGCGAGAAGAGGCCTGGCCTGACCATCTGGTCCCTGTGCTTGGCATTTGCTCCTTAATTGATCCTTAATGTGATATTGAAAAGCAAGGAGCCTGCAAAGGGGTATCCTGCAAGGGATCCCAGCCATGTCCCCTGCCTGGCACCCTGCCCTGATGGGGGCCCCCACCAGGCCCCCCCATCCCTTCATCTGGGAGTTCTGGGCCTGAAATGTTTTAATCACATCACTGTTTCTCTAGGCAAGAAAGGGGAGAGGAGTTCCAGAGGCAGCTCAGGGTTTGAGTACTTTGGTGTGGCTTATTTGTTGGTATGTTCAGGTGGTGTACCCGTGTTTGTTTCTTCATTTGTTCATTCATTCACTCATTCATTCATTCATTTCCTACTGTCCAAGGACCTATGAGGTGGCAGGCTCTGTGCTGAGGGCTGAGAATACCGAGACAGAGAAGCTGACAGTAGCTGCTGTTGTAGAGTGGGAGCCCAGTGGGAGGCTTTGTGTTGTCCTGTTTTAGGATCTGCCTAGGTATTCAGAGGCTCCTGTCTCTTGCACTTTCTTCTTGCTTTCTCCCACAAGCATTTTCTATGTGCGGTCTGAGTACCGACCCAGGAGAAGAGAGGAATGGGGCCCTGGCCTTGGGGCGTCAGACCCAGAGGGAAACAGACCCATTAGTAATTGCTCCAGTGTGTGATGTGTCTGGGGTCATGGAGAAGGACCATCCGGCACTGGCTTCCTATGGGAGGACGGGAGGACGCTGAAGGAGTGCCTTTGGCATTGAGCTGTCTTTAAAGTAGTAGAGGTGATTCACCTTCCCAGCCGGCTCCAACCCCTTGGCTGCTGGGGAGTGGGGGCTGGCATGGGAGCCTTTAGCCCTGTCATCTGTGCATGGGCCACTGTTCCCACATGGGTCTGTGCCAGATGGTCTTTGTTTCCCAGGCTGAGTTCGACTTGCCCGAATTGGGAACCTCCATTGTTCCTGTTTCTCCCGTGGGATGGCTGGCGTGGGCTCAGTTCCCTCACCACCTGATCCCTGGGCTGGGCAGGGTGCTCACGCTTTCCTATGCTTCTTCCCCAGCAATCCCAAAGTCCAGGTGGAGGCCATCGAAGGGGGAGCCCTACAGAAGCTGCTGGTAATCCTGGCCACGGAGCAGCCACTCACAGCAAAGAAGAAGGTGTGTTTCCACGCCCTTCCTCCTGCCCGGCCCCCAGGACACCTGTGGGCCTGAAAGGAAAGAGTCCCTGTTCAGGCTGTGCATGTCACCTGGGGGGCCTGAGCATCATCTGCTGGGTAGCATGGGGGAGAGGTCACACTCAACTAAAGCAGGTGATAGTGTGCCGAGGTGTCCAGAGGCCTGGGGGCAGCTCCCGTGGTACGGCCTTGGGCCCTACTCCTGGCCTCCCACCCTGCCATTTACCCACTTGATAATGTTGAAGGTGCCTGAGTCCCTCCTGGCCTCAGTCCTGGGTTCTGGGGTGTAGCTATACCTGAGGTGTTGGGTGGGGCTGGGAGGAATGAGCACTAGGTTGGGGCACCTCTGGCTGCCTTCCCTGGGCCTCGGGGCAGGTACCACTTGTTTGGCCTCTCACCTGCCCCTGGATCTGCCCCCAGGTCCTGTTTGCGCTGTGCTCCCTGCTGCGCCACTTCCCCTATGCCCAGCGGCAGTTCCTGAAGCTGGGAGGGCTGCAGGTCCTGAGGAGCCTGGTGCAGGAGAAGGGCACAGAGGTGCTGGCCGTGCGTGTGATCACGCTGCTCTACGACCTGGTCACGGAGAAGGTGCGTGCCCAGGCCTGCCTGGTCTGCTCTCATTTGCTTTGTGTGTGCTTCCGGACGGATGGACAGATGGATAGAAGAGAGTGGGGACACAAGGGAGGATGTCCTATGGATGTGGTGGCTAAGCCAGAACCTGAAGGCTGATGAGGAGAGGGAGGCGGCCCTGCTGGCCGTGGTCATGGCCAAGTGTGCAGGCAGAGGGCTCAGCATGAGGCAAGCCTGGGACTAGGCGGGACCAGGCAGGACCAGGCCTCCAGGGGACAAAAGGCTGAGGGATGGGGCAGCTGTCTTGAGCCAATGCAGGAGCCCAGAGCTCCTCCAAATGGTGCTGACTCTGCGGATCGTAGAGTCCTGGAGGTGCCTCCTCTTCTCTGGGGACTTTGGTTCCGGGCAGGGCCTCAAAGCAGCTGCCCTTGAGAATCCAGTCTCTTACCAGGAATCCAGTCTCTTACCACCCTGAAGGAGACTTGGTGCCCATCCCTCTCTGCAAGCTTGCGAAGTGTCTTAATTAAGGTGGAGAGAGGAAAACCAGCCAGGCCTAGATTCCTAATTCAGCTGCTGTAGAGAGCATTGGCAGGGCTTTCTCAGTCGCCTCTCTCAGGCCTCAGGCTCCCCAGAGCAGCCGCATGCCGACTAGTGGGGCAGGGCTGCGCAGCCGCTGGAACTGCTGCCAAATGGTGGAGGCTGGGCCCTCACCCTGCTCTGCACATGCCTCCCGCAGGCCTTTTCTCCCTGGCAGAGGGTCAGCTTGGCTGTGGCTGCCTTGCTCTGTCCCTCACTGTCTCTTCCTAGCTCTCTGCCACTCTCTGCCTGTCTTACCTCTTGCTCTGTCTCCTTTTGTAGAAGCTGCAGATATCCAGTTTCTTAGAACAGCAGGCAGCCATGTGGTGCTCAGATCCAGTTAATAAGGCCTGGGCACAGTTCACGTTCTGGGAGTGGGCCAGTGGGCTTGGAGAAGGACATGTAGGCTGGCTGGACATTTCCCACGGGAAACTGGTCTTTGTTTTGTGGTGTCTTGGGTGTGTGTCTCTGCTGCCCCCAGCCCTGGCATCCTGGGCACTATGGCAGTGACCCATGGCTACCACACTGCCACCAGGCAGGCTCACCAAGGCTGCCCCAAGGCACCGGCTCCGAGAGCCTGCCTCTGGAACCTTCGGGGTGCTGATGTGACTGGGGAGGGAAGGATCGGCATCTCTACAAACAGCACAGAAACAGCCCTCTTCTTTCAGAGAGGACAGTGGATGAGTTTCATCCAGAGAGATTTAGGACAGACTGTACTCTGGTTGAGGCAGTCAGGGCTTATCTGTTCTTGTGATTCCTGTTTTTCTTTCTTTTCTTTTTTTTTTTTGGAGTGGAGACAGGGTCTTGCTCTGTCACACAGGCTGGAGTACAGTGGCGCGATCCTGGCTCACTGCAACCTCCACCTCCCAGACTCAAGTGATCCTTCTACCTCAGCCCCACAAGTAGCTGGGATTACAGGCCCATGCCACCATGCCTGGCCAGTTTTGTTCATTTTTTGTACACAGGGTATCACTATGTTGCTCAGGCTGGTCTTGAACTCCTAGGCTCAAGCGATCCTGCCTCAGCTTCCCAAAGTATTGGAATTATAGGTGTGTGCCACTAAGTCCAGCTTCTTGCAGCTCTTAGAAAACAGTGAAGACCTAGCCCAACTAGGGGTGGGTCCAGAGCTGCCTGAAGGTGGAGGAATTTGAGCGGTCCACCATGATGGACGGGCACCGTGCAGCTCCATGGGATCACTGTAACATGTCATCATGACACCTGGGGAATGTGGAATTCCCATGGGTAGTGACACCCCTCTCAGGGCTGGGGTCTGCCAGGCCCCCGGGTATCCTCATATGTGCCTTGGCCTGTGACCCGGCCTCTCCTGAGAGACCTGGCCCTGGCATCTGGGCTTCTGCAGTGGTGAGATGTCTATCTGGGGTTTGGATTCCATGGCCTCTGGTGCATCAGAGGAGCTGAAGGGCTGCAGGGGAACCCTGCCCAACTGTGCTGTCTGCTGTGCTGGGTGCTGGGGAAATAGTCTGCAGTCCCTGTGGTCCCGGGCTTTCGGGCGGATGTTTGTCAGAGAATTCCCTGGAGCGTGTGCCGTAGTCAGTCTGCTGCTGCTTTAATAGAATACCCTGGACTGGATCATGTATAAAGAAAAGGCATTTTCGGCTCATGATTCGGGAGGCTGGGAAGTCCAAGGATGAGTGGGTGCCTTTGTGCCCCATCGTAACATTGTGGAAGGTGAGGGGGCAAGAGCACGTGTGGAGAAAAGCACGCCGGGCTAGGCTTGCTTTCTAGAATAACAACTGCTCTCCGATAAGGAGCCCCCTGCCCTCTTGACCTGGGCACCTCCTCTCAACACTGCTGCCTTGGAAGCTTAATTCCCAGCTTTTTTAACTGTTATGGAACACATTCAAACCACAGCAGCATGTAAGCAGAGGAGACCAGTCAGGGGAGGCCGGTCAGTGGTGCTGAGGTGTGCAGGGAGCTGTGGAGTGAGTGGGGCGATGCGGGGGTGCACCTGGGAGTGGGAGCTGTGCCTCCAGAGGCCCCGGGGGAGAGTTAGAGTGACAGGAATGGGTGTGAGTGCGTCCAGGCCGGGCACAGCAGGGGCGGAGCCTGCGGAGCCTCACAGTCCCAGGGAAGGGATTGATTTCATCTTTATCACCTGCAGTGCCAGGTTGTGAGGGTTTGGGGGCTGGAGGAGAGGTGGGAGCGAGAGGCAGTGGACCTCAGCACACAGGGGGTGGAGTGGTGAAGGCGGAGCTGACAGGATTGGGATGTGTTTTGGGGGTGAAGCTGGCAGGACTGAGGGGTGGAGTAGGAAAGGACCACTGGGTCTGTCTCAGCCTTTCCTGTCCCAGGATGCAGGACCGCACCCCTCCCCAGCTTCCTCTGCCAGCTCCAGTCAGCCCTACAGTTTCCTTCTGCCACAGGAGGCACCAGGTGTCCTCTGGCCCTGTCTTCTCCTGGGCGTCCCTCTTGCCTGGCTTGTCTTCCCCTTGCTTCACTCTCCCCTGGGGTGAGGGCAAGCATTGCTTCTTCCTCTCCACAGGCACGTTTCGTACAGCTGCATGGGTGATCTCTGCCCCCTCCCGACCCTCTACCTCTGACCTTCAGGTAACCCGCCTGCCTGTCAGATTTCAAGCATTGCCTTTCCCACTGCTGACAGCCCGGCAGGATTGGCTCCCACCGTGTTCTGCTGATGGAGCTGGGCTTCTGCACTTTCCAGGCAGGCTGAGTGTGCAACTCCCAGCCCAGACTTACTTCAGCTCCCCAGGCCAGCAGCATAAAGGCCACCTCCTTGGAGGGGCACCGAGGGCTCTGTGTGTTCTGGGTTCCATCCTGGCCATCAGGCCCCATGCCTGTCCACCAGAACAACCTGACATTCTTCAAACACAAGGCGGCCCAGGCCTTCAGTGGCCCCCGTGTGTGGATGGCCCTCTCCCCCATCCACTTGGGTGACTCCCATCACCCTGCAGACTTGGGGCCACATCAGTCTCCTCTGTGCTCCAGCCTCCGGCAGCAGCAGTCTGTCCTCAGAGGACTTGTAGTGGTAGAGATGGTGGTGATGGGAGAGAAGGCGATGCTGGCGTGGCTAACATTTGTGGAGGGACACGCGTAGCAGTACTTGATACGCAAGCTCCCGTTGGTGGAGTGTGCATGGTGTGCTGGACAGCAGCTGCACGTTCATCATTCCATGGCATCCTCCCAACATGCATGGGGGGCTCTGGTTTCTCCACTTAGGAGGTGATGGTGTTGGGTCTTAGGGTCACTGCCTGCCAGCCATGGTCATTCAGCCATGGAGCAGGAATTTAAAGCCAGCTTGTCTGCACTGGGATATTAAACATATCATGCTCTTTGGGAATTATTCAGTACATTTGTGTTCTCCTATTAGACCCTAAGTGTCTTGAGGGCTAGACTGTCTCCATCTTGGTTTCTCCAGTACTTAGCCCTGCACAGATGTTTTTGTTGGTGGATGGATGAATGGATAGAGTCAGACTTGGAGCTGGAGAAAGATGTGGCCCTCAGGGGTCAGCCTCGCCTTCGTGTCTGAAAGGCAGAGCTGGCAAGGTGTGAGCTAACAGCTCCCATGTGTTCTCTTCCCCACCCCCACCCCACCTGGCACCCGGCTGTGGCGGATGGCAGATGTTTGCCGAGGAGGAGGCCGAGCTGACCCAGGAGACATCCCCAGAGAAGCTGCAGCAGTATCGCCAGGTGCACCTCCTGCCAGGCCTGCGGGAACAGGGCTGGTGTGAGATCACAGCCCATCTCCTGGCACTGCCTGAGCATGATGCCCGTGAAAAGGTGCTGCAGACGCTGGGTGTCCTCCTGGCCACCTGCCAGGACCGCTACCGTCAGGACCCCCAGCTCAGCAGGACGCTGGCCAGCCTGCAGGCTGAGTACCAGGTGCTGGCCAGTCTGGAGCTGCAGGACGGTGAGGACGAAGGCTACTTCCGGGAGCTGCTGGGCTCTGTGGACAGCTTGCTGAAGGAGCTGAGATGAGGCCCACACCACGACTGGACTGGGATGCCGCTAGTGAGGCTGAGGGATGCCAGCATGGGTGGGCTCCTCAGGCAGGAAGACATCTTGGCAGTGCTGGCTTGGCCATTAAATGGAAACCTGAAGGCCGTCCTCTGTCTGCTGTGTGTCTGTGTAGACCGGGCACAACCCTGTGGCCGGGAGGTCAGGAGAGTGGGTGGGTGATAGGCCTTGGTGATGTGCAGGGCTCAGCCCAGGGCATCCAGGAACAGGATCCAGGGCAGGGGCCTGGGCCTGGGAGTTCCAAGCCTCTGCGGCTTACCACGTAGAAGCTCTGTGACCTTGAGAAGTCACTTAATTGCTCTGAACTTGTTTCCTCATCTGTCATAGGGAGTGACACTAAGGAGAAAAGTCATGTGAGATGCCACCCTAGTGCTGGTACCCAGCTGTGAGGAAAGGCAGGAAATCATCTCACTGTCCCTCTGCCGGTGCCCATGTAACAGCTTAGAGGCCACTGACCTGGCGGGAGCCCAAGGCCTCTCCATATGCAGGGGTATTGTGGTGACTCAGGCAGCTGATAGGCTTGGCGGCTGCTGGAGCAATAGATGCTGAGTGTGGTGCTGGGCAGGGTGCTGGGAGGTGCTGGACTCTGGAGGCTCAGGGGCTGGGCTTTACTCTAGGAGAAAGCTGGCAGTGGGAGCCCAGATCTGCCCAGCCGACCTGACAGGGCAGAGGTGCCTCTCTGTGGCCTTGTTCTGCTCCTGTGTCCAAGTAGAAGCTGGACCAAGCCCAAGGAGGAGGCCTCAGAGGTGGGAGCAGCCGTGCCTGGCGAGTCCCGGCCCCTACCCAGGCTGGCAGAGAGCCAGGTGGAGCTGGCTGCAGGTTGCCATGGCAACCCAGGCTCTGGGCTTTTCAGATTTGAGTTCTGTTGTGTTTGTTTCTCGGCTTTCCCAGTGTACCAGAGGCTCGCTCCTGTGGGCCCAGCCAGCCGCTCCTGCCTCCAGGTGGTAAAGTAGGGAGGGCCAATCTGGGGCAGGACTCTCTCCTCTCCCTGGCTCAAGGCTTTGCCTGTAGAAATCTCAGTTTTACTGAGCTGAGGGCAAACTGAGGCCCAGAAAACCATAGGGTCAGTGGGTGGCCTTCCCTGCAGTCCCTTTGCTTGGCCACCTGGCTCTTCTCAGCTCCTCTCCTGCTCGCCTCCTGCCACAACACGACACCCAGGAAGCTCAGAGAAGAGCTGTGGCCTACACGGGGCCCCTCCCAGCGGGGCAGGCAGGAAGCAGGAGCCCAGGCTGACACGAGAGTAACAGCTTCCCCAGGGCAGGAAGCCTCAGGGCTTGGGCAGAGTGGGTCAGACTTGCAGTCTGCCAGCTGTTGGGTACCTGCTGCCTTCACAGCCTCACAGGAGCCTTCCAAGTAGATTTTACAGATGAGGAAATCGTGACTCAGAGAGGCTAAGTGATCCGCTTGAGGGGGCAGAGGTGGGCTCGTGGTGCTGATGGTGCTGTGGGAGGCTTGAATGGCGCCTAGAACAGGACAATGTTGAATTGACAGGCGGTGGAGGGAGGACCAGGAGAGATGGCCAGGCATGTGTGGCCACGACAGGGCAAGGTTCAGACAGGAGGTGCCAGTGCCTGGCTCAGGCCAAGGCTGGGCCATGGGAACAGAGGACAGGTGAGAGTGTGGGGCGTGGCAGGGAGGCCAAGCCAGGCGCTGGGCTGTGTCAGGACCAGGCTGGCCCTTGAGGCCTCTGTGACCCTGGCTCTGGCCCAGGGTGTGGAAAGGGTCCCCATGGGAGAAGTGCAACTAGTAGGGGCCTAGCTGCGGTCCCCAGTGTCCCCTCTGCTCCCAGCTGTGCTGCCCTCAGCAACAATTCTGTAAAGCATAGGGAGGCTTTGGGCCAAGTTGCTCTTGAGGGAATTTCTGGGACTGAGGACTGGGAACCCAGGGCTGCAGGGAGGGGCTGGACCAGCTGCTGAGCCTGAGGCCCGGAAGGTGGGACCACATGCACTCTGCCCCTGACACACATAGAGCATCAGGGATGAGAGTTGGGGCCACAGTCTCTCTCCTCCTTGGCCTCATCCAGGTTCGTCCTGGACCGTTAAGCAGACACTCTGGGGAGAAGGCAGTGGGGCGACTGGGGAGAAGGATCTGGGCTTGGGCTGCTTGTGGGGGTTCTGGCTCTACCCCCTGATTCATCACTGCCTGTTCTCCTGATCATCACTGCCTGTCCACTCCTGATTCATTCTCTGCCTTCCCTTTGGGTGCCATCCTGGGAACTGTGGTCAAGGAGTGTGACTGGGGCTGGAAGTGTGGCAGGGAATGGCGATGCGGGAGGCATGGCCTCCTGTGGGACTGGAGCCTGCTTTTCTCTCCTCCCTGTCTTGGGATGGGCTGAGAGCTGTGCAGGCTGACACCCACAGGTCCTGGGTGATTACTGGGTCCCTGCTCCTGGGCTGGGCTGACCCAGGCCCTAGTGTAGGAGGATGGCAGGGAGGTTGGTGGGCCTAGGTCCTTACCCTTCCCTTGGCAGCCGTGGTTTTATGAGTTTACTTGTTTTTCTTTCATTCACAGTGTGGCTGTTGCACGGTCGTGTGTGTCAGGAGTTGGAGCTGAGAAGGCTGCTAAGGTGGCTGAGGCCACCGAAGGCCTCCCAGAGCTGGTGATGGCCAGGCTGAGCCCTGCAGGCTGCGGGAGTAGCAGTCAGGAAAGGCAGGATGAGGGCTCCGGCCTTGGGAAGATATGGGAAGGCCAGAGAGAGTGGCAGTGTTGCCGGACGAAGTGGTGAGCTGAGGGGTTGAATGGCCCAAGGTGGAGCTGTGTGGGTCAGGGGACGGGAGGGGTCCCCTTTGTGGGCTCCTCCGGCAGCTTGTCAGCCCTGTGCAGGGCTGTGCCCTCAGCCTAGCAGAGCGGAAGTAAGGGAGGCGTTGAGGCGATCTCTGGGCTGCTGCCCTTTCATTCATTTGTTCAACAAATCTGGTTGGGTACTGGGAGCCAGGCACTGCTCTAGGGCAGTGAGTGGGAGGACTGGAGGGAAGAGAGCTGGACCATGACAAATATGCACGCACTGGGGAGGGCCGGGCTGGGAAGGTGGAGCCCAGTGGGGAGGGAAGAGGGGCAGGGGCTGCTGTTTCCCCTCAGTGGTGGGGAAGGCCTCTGAGGAGGAGCCAGACACAGGAGCACAAGCCATGGGGGTGATTTGTAGACAAGGGATAGCAGAGGCAGAGGTCCTGCAGGGACAGGCCGAAGTGCTTTAGGAAGAGCCACGAGAGCCAGGCCCGGAGCTGGCAGAGCACATGGGAGGGGGGAGTTGGCAAGGGAGAGGGCTGCCTGGGGAGGCTGTGGAAGGGACCTGGGTTTTTTCTTTGAGGTGGGACTGTTGTGAGTTGTGTGCAGAGGAGAGACCTGATGTAAACTACTTTTTTTTTTTTAAGACAGGGTCTCATTTTGTCACTCAGGCTAGAATGCAACAGTGTGACCACAGCTCACTGCAGCCTCGACCTCCTAGGCTCAAGTGATCCTCCCACCTCAGCCTCCAAAGTAGCTGGGACCACAGGTGCGCGTCTCCACGCCTGGCTAATTTTTAAAATTTTTTGTTGGGGTCTCCCTGTGTTTTCCAGGCTTGACTTGATCTCCTGGGCTCAAGTGATCCTGCTGCCTCAGCCTCCAGGTGTAAGCCCTTGTGCCCAGCCCCACCTTTTCCTATTGTTGCAGTGAGAATAGAAGACACAGGGGCTAGGAGGGGGCAGGGAGCCCAGGGCAGCATCCAGGGGGTGGGTAGACAAGGATGTGGGCAGGGTGAAGACAGGACTGTGGGAAGTGTGCAGACTCCAGATGGCACTGAGGCCAAGCTCAGGGGCTCCGTCGCCGGGGTGCAGAGTGTAGGGAGGAGTCAAGGAGGCAGCTTCACGTGGCACCAGAGCGGGAGGCTCGGAGAGTAGGGGAGCGAAGGGGCTTTGTGGTGGACCCCATTTGTTTACGTTTATACTGAGCTGTCAGCAGAACATTCAAGTGGGAGTGCTGCCTGGCAGCAGCGGACAGCCTGGAGCTGAGGGAGAGGCTGGTGGGGACTGACTGGGCCTGGGAACCTCACACAAGGGAGCCCCAGGGTTCTCGGGATGTGGCGGCTGGTTGTTAAACAGCCATGATTAAAATTAAATGATGCAAGCATACAGTTAAGTAACACCAAGAAAGCAAAGGTAACTTTTAAAAACTAGTAAAAGAAGAGCAAATTAAAACAAAGGAAGCAGAAGAAAAGGAAACAATAAAGAGTGGAAACCAGTAAAATTGAAGACAGTAAAACTAGAGAAAAATCAATGAAATTGAAAGATGGTCCTTTGAAAAAGAGAGAAGACACAAATCAGCAGCCTCACGGATGAAAAGTGGGTGTCACTGTGGGCTCTGTGAACATTGAGTATTACCAACAACTCTAAATAAATACCTTGTCAAATCAGTGACAACTTAGAAGAAATCATGGACCAATTCCTTGAGAAACTTGGCCTCTGCCTATGCTAACAAATGACCATGAGCTTGGTGTCTTAAATCATCCATCCCCAGTTGATTTTCTTACAGTTCTGTAGGTTAGAAGTCTGCCCGGTTCTCACATGGCAAAAATCTGGGTGTCACAGGGCTGTACTCCTTTCTGGGTGAGGTCCATCCCTTGCCTACCCACCTGTGAGGGGCTACCTATACTCCTTGGCACCTAGGCCTTCCTCTGTCTTCAAAGCCAAAAAAGCAAGTAAAGCTCTTCTCATATTGCACCATTCTGACCTCCTCTTCTGCCTCTACCACTTTTAAGGACCCTGTTATTACATTGGGCCCACCCAGATGATCCAGAATAATCTTCCTGTCTTAAAATCAGCCAATTAACAACCTCAGTGCCATCTGCAACCTGGATTTGCTTTCTGCCATGTAACATAACACATGCGCAGGCCCAGGAATTAGGGTGTGGGCATCTCTGGGAGCCATTCTTCTGCCTAACACAAGCTGTTAAAGCCCTTTCAAAAATAGATAACCTGTGTAGCCCTAAACTTACTAAAGAAATTGTTTAAAACCTTTCCACAAAGAAAATTCCAGACCCATATGGTTTCACTAGCAAATTCTACCAACTAATACCAATTTTATATAATCTCCTTCAAAAAATAGAATAAAACACTTGCAAACTTACTTCATGAGGCCAGCATTGCCTAGACACCAATACTAGACAAAGATATTTCAAGAAAAATACCCTATAGGCCAATATACCTTGTAATCAACAAGATTAGGGAGGTAATGGTGACGGAAATCCTGGAGACTGTGGGAAAGACTTTAGATTTTTCTAAAGTCTCTACAAAAATCCTCAACAAAATATTGACAAATTGAATGTGTCAATATATAAAAGGATAATATAACCAAATGGAGTTTACCCTGGGAATGCAAGGCTAGTTCAATCAGTTCATCATATTAACAGACTGAAGAAGAAAAGGCGACACCATCATCTCAACAGATGTAGACAAATATTAAGTACCCATAATAAAAACTCTCAGCAAATTGGAACAGAAGGGAATTTCCTTAACCTCATGAACAGAAACCACATAAAAACCTATGTCTAACATCAAACTTAAGGGTGAAAGCCTGAATTCCTTCCCCCTTAGACTGGAAAATAGGCAGAATGCCTACTCTCCTGACTTCTTTTCAACATTGTACTAGAAGATCTGGGCTGTGCCTGGAGGCAAGAAAATGAAATATAAAGCATACAGATTGGAAAAGAAGAAATAGAATTGTCCCTCTTCACAGATGATTATCAATGTAGAAAATCCAATGACATTCTGTAAAAAAAAATCTCACAGACCTAGCTAATGACTTTAGCAAAGTCATAGGATACAAGGTCAGTGTACAAAAATCAACTGAAAAAATGAAATATGTACAGGATTTTATGCTAAAAATTATGAAATCCTGATGAAATAAATCACAGAAGATCTAAATAAGTGAATTGTACTGAGTTCGTGAGTTGAAGACTCAACATTGTTAATGATGTTGGTCCCCACAAAACTGATCTCTAGATTCAATGCAATCCCAGTAGGATGTCTTTATGTATCAGGAGTCTCATTTGAAAATTTATATGCAAACACAAAGGAACAAGAACAGCTAAAACAATTTTGAAAAAGAACAAGGGTTGGGCGTGGTGGCTCACGCCTATAATCCCAGCACTTTGGGAAGCCGAGGCAGGCAGATCACCTGAGGACCGGAGTTCAAGACCAGTCTGGCCAACATGGTGAAACCCTGTCTACTAAAAACACAAAAATTAGCTGGGCATGGTGGTGGGCACCTGTTATCCCAGCTACTCAGGAGGCTGAGGCAGGAGAATCCCTTGAACCTGGGAGGTTGCAGGGAGCTGAGACTGTGCCATTGTACTCAAGCCTGGGCAACAACCAAAACTCCAACTCAAAAAAAAAAAAAAAAAAAAAAAAAAGGACAAAGTTGGAGGGTTGACACTCGCTGATACAAAGCTGAAAGAACACAGTGTGACATTGGCCAGACCCAGATAGAGTTAATTGATTTTTGACAAACATGCAAAAGCAATTCAGTGGAGAAAAGGTGGTTTTTTTCAGTAAATGGTACCGCAGCCATTGGACAGCCTCTTTTTTTTTTTGTTTCGAGAGTCTCGCTCTGCCATCCAGGCTGGAGTACAGTGGTGTGATCTCGGCCTACTGCAACCTCCGTCCCCCAGGCTCAAGTAATCCTCCTGCCTCAGCCTCCCAAGTAGCTGGGACTACAGACATCGAATCTTTTTGCCTAATTTTTTGTTGGGTTGACTGTTTTCTTATGAATTTTGAGAGTTCTGTTCATTTTCTGGACACAAGTCATTTGTCAGATATGCGATTTACAAATATGTTCTCCCTGTTTGTAACTTATCTTTTTATTAAGTTTCTTTCACAGAGGTTTTTACTTTAATGAAGTCCAATTTATCAATTTTTTAATTTTATGAATGGTGACTTTGGTGTTGTCTCTAAGAACTCTGCCTAACTCCAAAGTCACAATGATTTCTGTCTTCTTCTAAGAGTTTTATAATTTTACATTTAGGTTTCTGATTGATCTTGAGTTAAATTTTGTTTAAGATGTGAGGTACCATGAATAGGTCAAGGCCCATTTTTAAAAATATGGCTTTCCAGGCCGGGTGCGGTGGCTCACGCCTGTAATCCTAACACTTTGGGAGGCTGAGATGGGTGGACCACTTGAGGTCAGGAGTTCCAAACCAGCCTGGCCAACATGGAAAAACCCTGTCTCTACTAAAAATAAAAAAAATTAAAAATAATGAGCCAGGCCTGGTGGCAGGCACCTATAGTCCCAGTTACTTGGGAAGCTGAGGCAGGAAAATCACTTGAACCAGGGAGGCAGAGGTTGCAATGAACAGAGATTGCGCCACTGCACTCCTCCAGCCTGGGCAACAGAGCGAGACTCCATCTCAAAAAAAAAGATAAGCAAATGTCAGTGTTCATGTGAAAACCTGTGTGTCAATGCTTATATCAGCTTTATTTGTAAAAAATATAAAAAACTGGAAACAACTCAAGTGTCTCTTATCTGGGGAATGGATAAACTGTGATGCACCCTTACATGGAGCATGACCCAGAACTGGCTGGAAGGAGCCAGCCAGTGAGGCACACAGCAATCTGCATACATTTTGAAGCTGTGCTTATGGAAATGCACCTTGCCATATGCAGCCAGACCCAAAAGGCCACATACTGTGTTATTCCACTTATGTACATTCTAGAAAAGGCAAAATGATAGGGAAGGGTGTTGCTAGGACTTAGGATTGGGGAATGTTTTGATGATACCAGCATAGCGCCGGGGAATCCTGGGGGAGGGGTGGTGGAATTGTTCTGTCTTCCTTGTGTTGGTGGTTACAGGACGGCATTTGTCAAAACTCATGGAATTACACACCAGAAAGAGTGGATTTTACTGCATGTAAATTTTCACCTAAGTTGTAATCCTAATGACATTTTACTGCAGTCATTCCTCATGTCTGGGTAGAAGGCCGCTTCTCTGCCCAACTCCACGTTCAGCCTGCGGCTTGAAATCTGATGTGGTGGGAGCATTTAACCATGGAAATTGGGAAACACGACAGATCAAAGCTGAATTTGTTGATTGTCAAGACTTAAAGTGATGAAGAAAATGCTTAAAGTGATGAAGAAAATGTTGATAATGCCAATTAAATGTAAATGTTAATAATGCCGATTAAATGTACATGTGTGTTACCCATAGCAGTTACATCATCAGTAGCACACAAAAAAATGGAAGAAATTGTCTTAAAGTATTTAACAACTATTATCTGACTCAGCAAAGAAGGCTTGTCAGTCCAATGTAAGTTTTTGTTGTTTCATTTACTCCTTAAGGTAAACACACCTGTCAAGCAGCATTCCTGTTGGAACTAGTCTCGTTTGTTCAGTTACAACCCTAGGTTGGCCATGGATGCGAGAGTCTCGCAAAAATCAATGAAAGCGTTCTGTGGGAATCAACTGGCTGGCTGGGATTCCCAGTTAAGAGTCCTGTGTGACTTTCTTTTGTGCACGGTGGTGTGCTGTGATTCCTTTACAGCGGTCTGGTGTTTTCCAAATGCACAGATGTGCTTGTGTTCACATCCTCCCCAGACCCACCCTGGAGAGCCGGTGGCTCAACATTGACCGGCAAGCCTCTGCTGGGCGTCACTGGACATGGAGAGGAGGACCCAAGTGGGAGCCCTGGAGCCACCTGTGTCAGGGGCCATGAGGGGGAGCTGGTAAAGGAGATGAGGGACACGCGCTGATGAAGGGCAGGGAACCATAGGACTCTAGAGAAGCTGTGACCGGGGAGGGAGTGGCCATCGGCATCACTGTTACTCAGAGGGTCCAGGAGGGATGGCCCAAAGCTGGGGCCCTCGAGGAAGTGCATCTCAAAGCCTAAGCCATTTGCCGGGCCACTTGTGGCCATGTGGCTTCACCTCCCCGAGTCACTTTAGCTGTGCAGCCGGAGGTGCAACAATGACGCTGACACCTCTTGGGTTGCACAGATGAAATGGGGTGACTGATTAGGGTAAAGGCTGGATGTAGGCTCTGAGTGCCCAGCACATGGCAGTTCCTTCTCTCTGGCTTCGTGGGGAGGTGGCCTTGTCCTGGGAGGAGGGTGGAACAGGCTGGAGCTGGAAGCTGTGAGGATGAAGGCTGAGAGTGAACTGTGTGGGCTGTGACGGTGTGGTATGGGGGGGCACAGGAACCCCTGCAGGGTGCTGAGGGGCAGGGACCAGGGCAGAGTCATCTTGGGAGAGGCATGGGTACTGCCAGCCATAGGAGAGCTGGGGCTGCAGGCTCACTGAGTGCAGGAGTTGGGAGCAGGTCTGAGAAGTCAGGCTGGGGAGGCACACTGGGGTGGAGGGATCTGGGAATCGGCTTTGGTCCTTGGCTCTGTTCCCCCAGGTCTCATCTGAAGAGGCGTCAACAAGACTGCTGAGAGCAGGGGCCCATCCTGAATGAGAAGTGCCAGGATGCAGAGGGGAAGTGGTCCCCTTTGCAGATGGCAGAGGGGCAACACTGAGCACACCGGAGGCTGCATGAAGACCCTGTATGCCCCACACGCACAGGCAGGTCCTCTCCTGCTTGGCCCCGCTATGGTCTGTGAGGTGAGAGGGTCAGGATTTCAGGGCAGGGCCTCTGAGCCTCAGCCTTGGCTCTCCAGGACTCCGGCGCCTCCTCATTTGCCAGCTTTTTGCCCTCCAACACCTTCTGATGGGTTGGTTTAAATCAATAATGGTCCGCATTGTTCAACTACTTTCTGTTAAGCACATGTCAGGCCCTTTGCTGCTGATGAGGATAGGCAGAGCCAACACTGGCTGTTCCCCAAAGGTCAGTCTGGTGAGGGCTGGTGCTGGAGTGCTGCAAGCCTTGACAGAGGGTGGAGGGGCCCAGGGAGCAAGGGATGGTGTGGGCTGCTTTCTCCTTGTGGCTCAAGGGAAGACTTTAAGCGATACATAAATGGCCTTTTTTTTTTAAAGAGAGGAAGTTTTGCCATGTTGCCCTGGCAGGTCTTGAACTTCTGGGCTCAAGCCATCCTCCCACCTTGGCCTTCCCAAGCGCTGGGACTAAAGGCATGAGTCACTGCACTTGGCCTGTCAGAATCCTTTTTGATAAGGTGTCTTGAGACTGGAAGGAAATGCTAAAGCCTGCACAGGGGTCCCAGGGAAGTGGATTTCAGGCCAGGAACCACAGGCACGAAGGCCAAGGCAGGATGTGCTTGGCATGTTCAAGAACTTCAGGGACAGAAGCAGGATGGCAGAGAATGGTGAGAGAAGAGGCCAGGGCAGGCAAGAGGCCTTTAGGATTTTGGCTTTTACTGAGGGATATGGAAGCCACTGGAAGGTCTGAGTGAGCTCGGAATGGCCTGGGCCTGACCCCTTACAGGGACTGCTTGGCTGTGGGGGACACTGGCAGGCAGCGTTGTCATCTCCTCCCACGGTGGACCACCCTTGATCTAGCCACAGAGAAGAGACATGATGGGGAATCACTCTCCATGTCAGGTTTTAAGGGAACACTGTGGCTTCCATCTGGCTGAGGCTCGCAGATCACCGCTCTGGGGAAGCCAGCTACCATGCTGAGAGCTACTCTGTGGAACAGGCCATGTGGTGTGGAACTGAGGCCTTCTGCCAATAACCATGCGAGTGAGCCTGGAAGAAAATCTTCGCCCAGTCCAGCCTTCAGATTCGGCAGCCTTAGGTGGCATCTTGGCCACAACTTCATGAGACTCCGAGTCAGAACCAGCTGAGCTGCTCAAAGATTCCTGACCTTCAGGAGTCGTGTGAGGTCGCTTTAGCTGCAACTTGCTACACAGCAGTAACTAACAGCACGATGGCTTAGGCCAGGCGGTAACAGTTAAATTGTGCATACATCTTAAAGACCAGAACTTTGATTTCTCATCACTAGAAGTCCATTGCGCTATGGAACCGCCTCAGAATTTTGGTTTTTAGGCATTTGGTGAGAGGAAGGAGGGGACTGGCAGTGGATGTGGGGAAAACAGTAGGGAGGGTGTGGGGTGGGTGCTGGCGAGTATAGAGGGCAAAAGCAGTTTGGACAGGTCAAGTCTGAGAGACTCATTAGACATCCAAGTGGAGCGTAATAGAGCAGCCAGTTATAAAAGCCAGGCTCTAGGGTGAAGTCGGCATTTGGATGTCTTCACAGCCAGGAGTCTGGCTGAGCTCAGGATGGAGGGCACAGACACCACCTCTCAGACCCAGGAAAGGAGATGGAGCCCCAGTAAGGAAGGTAGAACCTGAGCGGGGCTCTCGGAAGCCGACTGAATAGTAGTTCTCCTCCTCCCTGGGTCGCTTGCATGGTGAGATCTCAGAAGAGTAGGTGGCTGGCAGCGTGGAAGGCAGTCACCTTGATGAGGGGAGGTGGAGGGAGCAATGGCAGAGGGGATGGAAGTGAGGAAGGAGATAAACTCACAACAGCAATCTTTAGGGAACCTTTTTTAGGATGGGGATGCCAGCTGGAAAGGATCATGGGTAAGGAGGTTTTCATCTCAAAGACCGCTATCATTACAGCCTGGTGTGTGCTGACAGGAAGGACACAGGAGAGGGGATATCTATAATGAAGACAGGGACGCCCCTGAAGTTGTGACTTGAACCTTGAGGAATGGACATGTGAATTCCCAAGGTGGGGGTGCAGGGTGTGGCATTCAATAGGGCAGGGGCATGGCCCACCTCCATGGGCTGGCACAAGCCACGCAGCCTACAGCCACGGTCACAGTCTCCCTCCCCGGGGAACACCATCCTGGGAGACAGGGACACTCGGAGGGCCCAGAGCACCACAGATGCTATGGGCAAATCCATGGCTTGAAGGCAGAGAAGACAACTTTAGCCTCTTAGATGTCATGGTTTCATAGTGGACTTTATTGGGAAAAGTTAGTGTAAAAAACATTCAAATTCATAAAATTTAAATAGTAAATTATGCCTTGTAGTTAAAGTAATCACTCTAGTAATCACAAATGAGGTAAAGTCTAACTTACTGCCTAAGCAAACACTATTTTATCAGGCTTTTCTGCTGCAAGCCCAAGGCAGCAAACATTCCAATTATTAGAAGTGAGCCTGATGATGAATTTGCATTTGAAGCTGGAAGAAAGGGGAAAAAGGTGTGTTCTGAGTATGGCATCACGACACTCTAGCCTGCAAAAAAGCAACTTTATTAATGTCCTGCAGCAGCATACATTAGTAATTGTAACCATGCATTTAAAATTCTCATTTCATGTCATAAAGAGAGTAATCAGTTTTTTTCATGGTACATTATGTTTTACCAAGTTTGTCCCTCTAAAGACCTTTCTGAGAAGATTCATTCTCCACGGACTGCTTCCTAAGATGCCCAGGTTGCTTACCAAAGGTCATCTTTGGTCATTTAAAAGCAGTCAAGCTGTCTCGACTGCACCCTCTTAACTGAGGTTGAGCCAAAAAATTCCCTTCTCAAACCCTAATGCCGCCACCAAGAGAATGGGCATCAGGGCTTGGTCAGAGCATTACTAACAACTTCATGTGGGATTCTCTTTGGTTATGGAATTCTTTTATTTAAGTGATAAAAAATATATAGCTAAATGCATTCTAAAAGCATTTTTAATCAACTTAAACATAAGTATGTCCTTGGAAAATTCACCACCTGGACTGGTTCACCGTCTGCCCCTTTCCCTGTGGAATCTAACATCAGTGTTGTATTCATCAAATTCATGTGAGTGACGAACAGTGACTTATCTTCAGGAGCACCAAGGGGTGGGGCAGACCTAGATGCTGTCCATGGCTTTGAACTCACTGAGGGCCTGCACTGGGTTCACGTGCTTCTTTTGAGATGCCCGTTTAATCTTGGTTTGTGTCTCATCCTGTTTCTCTCTCTTCACCAAGGGCTTTTTCTCTGGTGCCTTCATCTTCCATGACACAGCAGGAAGGTTGAGGGAAGCCATACCCTGCGACTTTTGGTATTTGGTAGAGGCGACGTAAGATGCCTTCACGGTCTGGACCACGGCATTCATCAAGTTCTTGGCTGCCTGGATCAGGGACATGGCGCTGTCCACCTACGAGACAGATGGGTGGTGAGGAGCACAGGCCTGACCTCTAGCCCATGGACAGAGGTGGGCCGTGTCTGAAGGGGAGCCCCCCTCCTCAGCAAGACCAGGGCCTGGGTGGGTCGCAGAGAACTACACCCTCAATGGCTGCTCTTGTCTAAACAGCCTGGAAGCGCCTGCCCTCGGACCCGTAAGACATTTATGGTGAATGTCCCTGTCTCTAGGGAACGGGGCTCCAGTTGGTTGACCCCAAGCAGATGATTCAATGGGATTAAAAGCCATGGGGGCTTGGTGGACCCTAGTATACTCAGCAAACTACTTCTTTCCCCTGCCCGTGGTGAGAAAGGCCCCAGAACTGTGACCTGGTAAAATGAGAAAGGGAGGATGCTTTCTCAAAAGCCCTTCACCTCAAGCACTCTAACGGGCTTCTGAGAAAGCATCCTGTCTGTGTCTATTCTTAATTCCTCTCTGGGGGAAGAAAAGGAAGGTTTTTTTTTTCTGTTTTGTTTTGTTTTGAGACAGAGTCTTTGTCAAACCAGGCTGGAGCTCAGTGGTACAATCTCGGTTCACTTCGCCTCCTAGGATCAAGCAATTCTTGTGCCTCAGCCTCCTGAGTGGTTGGAACTACAGGCACCTGCCACCAAACCTGGCTAATTTTTGTATTTTTAGTAGAGACGGGGTTTTGCCAGGTTGGCCAGGCTGGTCTCGGACTCCTGACCTCAACGGATCCACCTGCCTTAGCCTCCCGAAGTGCTGCGATTACAGGTGTGAGCCACTGTGCCCGGCCCCAAAGGAAGATTAAAAAAAAATTCTTTGCCAGTGAGTGGCCAGAAAGGGGAGGCAGCCAGCCTTTCAGCCCTTGCAATGATCACAGTTCTACAGGGAGCAGATGGACACACCTTGGCCTCCGGAGACTGGGACGGTACTTGGCGTTTCTGCACAGTGCACTTTCCCAGTGCAGGGCACATGTGCATGTGGACAGGAGGTGACTTTCATTTCTGACAAGGGTCAGCATGCTCCGCTGACCCTCTTTTTTCCCAGCTAATGCTTACCCCAGAGACAACAAGCTCCCCGCCGAGATTCTGCACCTCAGCCTTGACCTTGCTGCAGATGTTGAGCTGGTGGCAGTAGAGGGCGATGCGTTGCAGGTAGGCCAGCAGGTCCTGCTTGCAGGCCGAGTCGGGGCACTGAAGGGAGAGCAGACTTAGCACTGAGCACCCTGGCCTGGCTGAAGCACCCCCCATCCCACGGCTGTTTCTGAAAGGTTCATTGTGGCACTTACATGTTTCCTCTGCTCTTGCTGGAGCAAAATTACCCAAGGCAGTCACAGCCCTTGCCTATACCACATGGCAATGGTTATACAGCCAAGGCCTTCTGAGCCTCCCTTCAACTTCCCTCCTATTATGGCCGGGAAACCACCTCAGCCAAGGATCCCCTTACCCTGCACAGCAGTGTGGAGGCCCACGCCCCTCCGGAGCTAAGTAAACAAGTAACTCTTCTGCTCTGAGGCATTTGCATCATTAATGCCTGATGACAGAAGCCACTCAAGTGTAGGCGGAGGTGGAGGACAAGTGAGTAAAGCAAAGCGAAAAAAAAAAAAGTCAGGGATGGTGAAGTCCTGACTGGTCAAAGAGAAAAGGGTGGCCCCTGCCCAGCTCCTGTCCTGATTTAGGGACTCCTGGATCAGGACTGGCCTAGAAGGCTTTACCCAAAGGGAGAAACACAGAGCAGCTCTCAAATGTTTATAGCAAACATTTTCTTCCAGTGAGGCTGTGGCAAAATGTACCACAGAGAGTGGTATGAACTGAGACCTCGCAGGCCATGCTGGAGATGGGCTGTATTCTGGGCAGTCAGGAAGCACGGCAGAGCCATAGGATTTGCATTTTCAGATGACAGTATTGGCAGCTGAATGCAGAAGGAAGTTGAGAGAGGAAAGAATAGGAAATCAGGAGCGGCCACAGTAGTCCAAGCAAGTGGCTATGAAGATCTGCAAACAGGACAAGACTGGTTTATGTCAAGATACATTTGGCCAATGGAAGCAACATGCCTTATTACCAATTGTGTGTGTGAGTCAAGGATGCATGTCTCACACATCCTGTGGCCTAGATGAGGCTGAGAGTTTAGGTCTTTCAGGGAAAATGGTGAGGGGTTTATTAACTACAGAGAAGAACTGTAATTGAGAAAGAGCTTCTCTTGATCAGGCTTAAAACACTAAAGGAGGATGAATTTAGAAGATGGCAGTTTAGGAACAACTCAGGATTGCAGCTCCCAGTGAAAGCGCAGAGGGTGAGTGGATGCTGCTTTTCCAGACGGATCTTTATTGCCCACAGACCAGGAGATTCCCAGGCGGAGGAGCCCCACAGGTCGCCAGCACGGCTATCTTGGCTGGCGCAGCTATTTTGCCAGCACCCCGGCATGGCAGCTCTCCTTACAAAATACACTGGTCTGGTTGCCTTTTTAAGCTGGCTATTGGAGCTCCAGGAAGGCAGAGTCGCCCATTCATCTAATTAAACGGGACAGAAACAGGGAGCCAGGCCAGGGGATTCCGGGGCAGCGCCGTTGTTTCAGCCGGCGCAGTGGGTCGCCGCACGGGAAATCACACAGATGCGCCTTGTCAGCAGGTGACTGGAACACCTGGGAGAGTCAACTGTTCAACTTTTAAAAAAAAAAAAAGGCTCTGAGGCAGGGAGCCAAGTGATCAGGCTCAGCGGATCCCACCCCCACACACAAAAAAGAAACAAACAGCAATTGGAAACGCCCTGGGTTGAGAGTTTCACAGCAAGCACAGCTGAACCCCAGACGGTCCAGCTCTGTGGGGGAGGGGCGTCCACCATTACCGAGGCATTCCACCCCTATGGAGGTAGTCTGCCATTGCTGAGGCAACCTGCCACTACAGAGAGAGTACGCCATTACAGAGGTGGGCCACCATTGCCAAGGCAGTTCTAACCACACCCATATAAACAGGACTGCAGGGGAGTTCACACTGCAGCAGGGCAGAGCCCACAGCAGCTCAGCAAAGCCTCTGCAGGCAGACAGTGACTAGGCTGCCTCCTTGCTGGGCAGGGCAGCCCTGAAAAAAAAAAGGCAGCAGCACAACGGAAACTCATAAATAAAGCCCTAACTCCCCAGGACAGAGCATCTGGGGGAAAAAAGGGGGGGGGTTATGAGTTCTGCTGCAGCGGACTTAAACGTATCTGTCCAGCAGCTCTGAACAACAGAGCTCACAGCTCAGCACTTGAGATCCTATAAAGGACAGACTGTCTCCTCAAGCAGCTCCCTGACCTCCCTATATCCAAATAGTCACCTCACAAAGGACTGATCAGACTGACATTTGGCGGGCATCATTCTGGGACAAAGATAGCAGAAGAAGAAACTGGCAGCAACCCTTACTGTTCTGCAGCTGCTGCAGGTGATCCCCAAGCAAGCAAGGGCCTGGAATGGACCTCAGTAGTCCTACAGCAGAGGGGCCAGACTGTTAGAAGGAAAAGTAAGAAACAGAAATAACTTCATCATCAACTGGACGTCCACTCAGAGACCCAATCTGAAAATCAGCAACCACAAAGACGACAGGTGGATAAATCCACAAAGATGGGAAGAAACCAGCACAAAAAGGAGGAAAACACCCGAAACCAGAACATCTCTCCTCCTACAAGGGATCACAATTCCTCACCAGCAAGGGAACAAAGCTGGATGAACAATGAGTGTGATGAAATGACAGAATCAGACTTCAGAAGGTGGGTAATGAGAAACTTCTGTGAGTTAAAAGAACATGTTCTAACCCAATGCAAAGAAACTAAGAACCTTGGAAAAAGATTTGATGAAATGCTAACGAGAATGGACAACTTAGAGAGGAATATAAGTGAATTGATGAAGCTGAAAAACACAACACGAGAACTTTGCGAAGCATGCACAAGTTTCAACAGTCGAACTGACCAAGCAGAAGAAAGGATATCAGAGGTCGTGGATCAACTCAATGAAACAAAACGAGAAGGCAAGATTAGAGAAAAAAGCATAAAAAGGAATGAACAAAGTCTCCAAGAAATATGGGCCTATGTGAAAAGACCTAATCTACATTTGATAGGTGTACCTGAATGTGACGAAGAGAATGAATCCAAGCTGGAAAATATTCTTCAGGATATCCAGGAAAATTTCCCCAACCTATCAAGACAGGCCAATATTCAAGTCCAGGAAATACAGAAACCACCACAAAGATATTCCTCAAGAAGAGCAACCCCAAGGCACATAATCATTAGATTCACCAGGATTGAAATGAAGGAGGAAATGGTAAGGGCAGCCAGAAAGAAAGGTCGGGTTACCCACAAAGGGAAGCCCATCAGACTCACAGCAGATCTCTCGACAGAAACCCTACAAGTCAGGAGAGAGTGGGGGCCGATATTCAACATCCTTAAAGAAAATAACTTTCAACCCAAAATTTCATATCCAGCCAAACTAAGCTTTATAAGTGAAAGAAAAATAAAATCCTTTGCCAACAAGCAAGTACTCAGAGATTTTGTCACCACCAGGCCTGCTTTATAAGAGATCCTGAAAGAGGCAATACACATAGAAAGGAACAACCAGTACCAGCCACTCTAAAAACATACCAAATGGTAAAGAGCATCAACTAATAGGCAAAACAGCCAGCTAGCATAAAAATGGCAGTATCAAATTCACACATAACAATATTAACCTAAATGTAAATGGCCTAAATGCTCCAATCAAAAGACACAGACTGGCAAATTGGATAAAAAAACAAAACCCATCAGTGTGCTGTATTCAGGAAACCCATCTCACATGCAAGGATACACAAAGCCTCCAAATAAAGGGATGGAGGAAGATTTACCAAGCAAATGGAGAGCAAAAAAAAAGCAGGAGTTGCAATTCTCGTCTCTGATAAAATAGAATTTAAAGCAACAAAGATCAAAAGAGACAAAGAAGGACATTACATAATGGTAAAAGGATCGATACAACAAGAAGAGCTAATGATCCTAAATATATATGCACCTAATACAGGAGCACCCAGATACATAAGGCAAGTTCTTAATGACTTACAAAGAGACTTAGACTCCCACACAATAATAGTGGGAGACTTTAACACCCCATTGTCAATATTAGACAGATCAACCAGACAGAAAATCAACAAGGATATCCAGGACTTGAACTCAGACTTGGAACAAGCAAACCTAATAGACATTTATAGAACTCTCCATCCCAAATCCACAGAATATACATTCTTCTCAGCACCACATCACACCTTACTCTAAAACTGACCACATAATTGGAAGTAAATCACTCCTCACCAAATACAAAAGGACAGAAATCATAACAAACAGTCTCTCAGACCACAGTGCAATCAAGTTAGAATTCAGAACCACACAGCTTCATGGAAACTGAACAACTGGCTCTTGAATGTTGACTGGATAAACAATGAAATGAAGGCAGAAATAAAGATGTTCTTCGAAACCAATGAGAACGAAGACACAACATACCAGAATCTCTGGGACACATTTAAAGCAGTCTCTAGAGGAAAATATATAGCAATAAGTGCCCACATTAGAAGCAAGGAGAGATCCAAAATTGACACCATATCGTCAAAATTGAAAGAGCCAGAGAAGATCAAAAACCTCAAAACCTAGCAGAAGACAAGAAATAACTAAGATCAGAGCAGAACTGAAGGAGACAGAGAAACAAAAAACCCTTAAAAAAAATCAGTAAATCCAGGAGCTGGTTTTTCAAAAAGATCAACAAAATATAGACAGACCACTAGCCAGATTAATAAAAGAAAAGAGAATAACCAAATAGATGCAATAAAAAATGATAAAGGGGATATCACCACAGATTCCACAGAAATTCAAACCATCATCAGCGATTATTACAAACAACTCTATGCACATAAACTAGTAAACCTGGAAGAAATGGATAAATTCATGGACAATTGCAGCCTCCCAAGCCTAACCCAGGAAGAAGTCAAAACCCTGAATAGACCAATAACAAGGTCTGAAGTTGAGGCAGCAATTAAGAGCCTACCACACAAAAAAAGCCCAGGTTCAGATGGGTTTATAGCCGAATTCTACCAGACACACAAAGAGGAGCTGGTACCATTCCTTCTGAAACTATTCCAAATAATCCAAAAAGAGGGAATCCTTCCCAAATCATTTTATGAGACCAACATCATCCTGATACCAAAACCTGGCAGAGACTCAACAAGAAAAGAAAACTTCAGGCCAATATCCATGATGAACATAGATGCAAAAATCTTCAATAAAATACTGGCAAGCCGATTGCAACAGCACATCAAAAAGCTTATCCACCATGATCAAGTAGGATTCATCCCGGGGATGCAAGGCTGGTTCAACATACGCAAGTCTATAAACATAATTCATCACATAAACAGAACCAAAGACAAAAACCACATGATTATCTCAACTGATGCAGAGAAGGCCTTTGACAAAATTCAACAGCCCTTTATGCTAAAAACCCTCAATAAACTAGGTATTGATGGAACGTATCTCAAAACAATGAAAGCTATTTACGACAAACCAGCAGCCAATATCATACTGAATGGGCAAAAACTGGAAGCATTCCCTTTGAAATCTGGCACTAGACAAGGATGCCCTCTCTCACCACTCCTATTCAATATAGTACTGGAAGTTCTAGCCAGAGCAGTCAGACAAGAAAAAGAAATAGAGTATTCAAATAGGAAAGGAGGAAGCCAAATTGTCTCTATTTGCAGATGACATGATTGTATATCTGGAAGACCCCATCGTCTCAGCCCAAAATCTCCTGAAACTGATAAGCAACTTCAGCAAAGTCTCAGGATACAAAATCAATGTGCAAAAATCACAAGCATCCCTATATACCAGTAACAGACTTAAAGAGAGCCAAATCAAGAATGAACTACCATTCACAATTGCTACAAAGAAAATAAAATACCTAGGAATACAACTAACAAGGAACGTAAAGGACCTCTTCAAGGAGAACTACAAACCACTGCTCAACGAAATAAGAGAGGACACAAACAGATGGAGAAACATTCCACGTTCATGGTTAGGAAGAATCAGTATCGTGAAAATGGCCATACTGCCCAAAGTAATTTATACATTCAACACTATCCCCATCAAGCTACCAATGACCTTCTTAACAGAACTGGAAAAAACTACCTTAAACTTCATATGGAACCAAAAGAGAGCCCGCATAGCCAAGTCAATTCGAAGCAAAAAGAACACAGCAGGAGGCATCACACTACTGGACTTCAAACTATACTACAAGACTACAGTAATCAAAACAGCATGGTACTGGTACCAAAACAGAGATATAGACCAATGGAACAGAACAGAGGCCTTGGAGTCAACACAACATATCTACAATCATACAATCTTTGATAAACCTGACAAAAACAAGCAATGGGGAAAGGATTCCCTGTTTAATAAATGGTGTTGGGAAAACTGGCTAGCTATGTGCAGAAAGCAGAAACTGGACCCCTTCCTGACACCTTACACTAAAATTAACTCCAGATGAATTAAAGACTTAAACATAAGACCTAACACCATAAAAACCCTAGAAGAAAATCTAGGCAAAACCATTCAGGACATAGGAGTAGGCAAGGACTTCATGACCAAAACACCAAAAGCATTGGCAACAGAAGCCAAAATAGACAAATGGGACCTAATCAAACTCCTCAGCTTCTGTACGGCAAAAGAAACAGTCATTAGAGTGAATTGGCAACCAACAGAATGGGAAAACATTTTTGCAGTTTACCCATCTGACAAAGGGCTGATATCCAGAATTTACAAAGAACTCAAACAGATTTACAAGAACAAAACAAGCCCATTTAAAAGTGGGCAAAGGATATGAACAGACACTTTACAAAAGAAGACATACATGAGGCCAACAAACATGAAAAAATGCTCATCGTCACTGGTCATTAGAGAGATGCAAATCAAAAGTACATTGAGATACCATCTCACGCCAGTTAGAATGGCGATCATTAAAAAATCTGGAGACAACAGATGCTGGAGAGGATGTGGAGAAATAGGAACACTTTTACACTGCTGGTGGGAGTGTAAATTAGTTCAACCATTGTGGAAGACAGTGTGGTGATTCCTCAAGGACCTAGAAATAGAAATTCCATTTGACCCAGCAATCCCATTACTGGGTATATATCCAAAGGATTATAAATCATTCTACTATAAGGACATATGCACACAAATGTTCATTGCAGCACTGTTTACAATAGCAAAGACCTGGAACCAACCCAAATGCCCATCGGTGACAGACTGGACAGGGAAAATGTGGCCCATATACACTATGGAATACTATGCAGCCATCAAAAACGATGAGCTCATGTCCTTTGTAGGGACATGGATGAACCTGGAGACCATCACTCAGCAAACTGACACAAGAACAGAAAATGATATAGGCACATGTTCTCACTCATAGGTGGGTGTTGAACAATGAGAACACATGGACACAGGGAGGGGAGCACTACACACTAGGGTCTGTTGGGGGGAATAGGGGAGGGACAGTGGGGGGTGGGGAGTTGGGGAGAGATGGCACGGGGAGAAATGCCAGCTATAGGTGAAGGGGAGGAAGGCAGCAAATCACACTGCCACATGTGTACCTATGGAACTATCTTACATGTTCTTCACATATACCTCAAAACCTAAAATGCAATTAAAAAAAAAGGGAAAAATAATAATTTAAAATACATCATAATATATGAAATAAGCCATAAATTTATAAATATATTTTAATGTATAATCAATAAATGATTCATATTAAAAAAAAAACAAACCACCAAAGGAAATGTACTATATGATTTCCAGGTGGTAGGAACCATATTTTTGTACCTATCAGTGTGAGGGAATAGGAGGATGAAGGCTGGGTTACTGAAAACCACAGTGCTGAGGATGAAGAAACCTGTCCCCATCACTTCCAGCTGCTCTTGGCCCCTGTCCAGAGGGGAAGAGATAGAGCTGACACATAATGGACAGTAGCAGAAGTTATTTTTGGCTACCAAGTGATGGAAGATTCCAGGACATAGAAATCTACTCTAGAGAATCCTTACAAACTATGCTGGGAATGATAACCATTTTTAGAGATGAGTGGCAAAAGTGCTGGGGCCCATTAAACTTACCCCGAATGGACCAGGCTGGGCTGCCTGAGCCCCAGGTAGAGCTTAGAGACCCACCTGGCAGGCCTGTCACTTACGTGGTCTGCAATGGTGCGGCCAAGCTTGTCCATCCTGGATCCTGCCTCAGCAATTTTCTTGGCAGCACTGATGACATCTGATGTATTTTTGAGTGGTCCTTTACCTCTGAGAAGAGAGAACAAGGATCATTGTCTATGAAGCCCCTCACAGTTGGAGATGAGTAGAAAACAGATGATGTCCACAAAGCCCCATGGCCTGGGCTGCCTGTGTGAAACGCAGGTGACCTGTGGGGAATAAAGCTGCCTGTGTGCAGCCTGTGGGGGCCAGAGGCTGCTTACCGGGTAAAGTCAGTCATCTCCATCATAATCATGCACATCTGCTTGGCCAGCACAATGATGTCATTGCCACTGTCATCCCATTTGGACACTTCAGCATCCAGCTTGCTCTTTTCTTCCTGGAAGCTGGCCACCTGTTCTGCAATCTTCGCTTTCTGCTCCTGGGGAAGCTGAGCCATGATCGCCTGTGATCAGAAGCACAAAGAGCTCTTACATAAAGAGAATATAAAGTTCTCAGAGTGCATTAGCCAAGAAAATTTCCAACAGGCAATCTATGACATAGGTAGGATAATGCTTTAATAGGTTTCATTTTACCTGAAGGGCTATTTCTTCTCATTTTTTGCAGAAACTTATGGCAGCCTGAATTTCTGACCCACTTTTGAGCATAAGTTTTAGTATGGAAGGAAAGAGTGTGAGGTGTGAGGGGTGGAAGGCTAATCTGGAAGCTTTGGAATCATACCTGTGCAGGGATGGAATCTGCTTAATTCTTTAATATAAGACAAAACGTGAGAGAAGAGACTGATAAGTGTGGAGCCCTTTCCATGGTGAGCTCTGATGGACATTTCCAACTATTCAAGGTGAGCTAAAAGGGGCTTTAGAACGTATATCTGAGGAAAGAGGGCTGAGGAACATATATCTGAGCGACCTGCTGGCACTCAGACCATATTCAAGCAGCACCTGAAGGCCTGCTGCCCACCTCCAGCCCACAGACCTGCAGCTGGAGCTCCTCCCCATCAGCTTCCCAAAGTGCTCATGGCTGAGCAGGACATAAGGCAGGCATGTGCTTGCTGTTCACAACAGGTTTCCAAGGAGTGAAATAAAAGACTCCTTAGAAATATTTCTTGGCATCTTCCCAAAAACATAAATGCTATTGATTAAAGAGTTAATGATGCAAATAAATGCAATGGCTCTGACTGGCTGCCTTGAATGTACCACTGTTATTTTTTAAACCCATTAATAATTAAATAGTTCATACTCATGGTATCATTGAGATGGGCAAAGGCAGCAATCTTTTTCAAATTTCACCATCCTTTCAACACTCATGGCACTGAGTAACTCTTAGCCCTTTCCTGACCCAGGGCTCTGCAGAGGAGGGCCAGGACCTGCTCTGCCTCTAGCTGAGGAGGCTATTTTGTTGAAACCTACAAGTGACTATCAAGTACCACAACTTAGTTTAACTTCAGTTCTACTGCCAGAGAAAGAGTGAAATTGTGTTTAAATACTGAGAGTGTTTTCCTGGAAACAAGAAAAGGGACAGGGAAGTTCGGCAGTGCAAGCTGAACAGCCCCATAGAGCGCTGCCTTACCCGGGCACTCTGGCCAGCTATCAGCTGATCGTCTTCTGTCTGGACACTCGTCCTACTTCTGACATCGAAATCTTCCGTCTCAAAGTCAGAGTCATCCAACTCCTCAGGGGTCTGCCACCAAGACAGAGATCATAAGTGAGACACATCTCTGGGCCACCAGCCTGCAGCCATCCTGAATCTCTTTGGCCAGGTGCATGGAGCCCAGAATTCTGAATTTTAATATATAGTGTTCTGAACAGTATGGTGAATGAAGTTAAAATCATGCAGTATTTGTCTTGGGCCTCTGCTTCACTGGTGCACATGCTGGGCTGCCTGGCTCACAGCAGGCCTGGGCACCACACGAGCATTTTCCCAAGAGCCTGGGCTGGTTTTCTGTGTGTGGGGCCCATTTGCCATCACTAATTCAACTCATTATTTCTGTTTTTGTCGTTGTTAATTTTTATTAACTCACTATTTCTTTGTAAGACATAAGGTTTTTTTTTTTTAACTTTGAGATACAGTCTCACTCTGTCACACAGGCTGGCATGCAGTGGCCTCATCTTGAAATTACTGCAACCTCCGCCTCCTGGGTTCCAGAGATTCTCGTGCCTCAGCTTCCCAAGTAGCTGGGATTACAGGCATGCACCACCACCACCAGCTAATTTTTGTATTTTTATTAGAGACGGGGGTTTCACCATGTTGACCAGGCTTGTCCTGAACTCCAGACCTCAGGTGATCCGCCCACCCCAGCTTCAGAGCCATCGTGCCCGGTGACAAGGTTTTTACTTCCTAATTTACTTCCCCAACACCTGCATTTTAAGACAAAGATGAGAACTGTCCTGGGTAGAAAAGGTACTGACTTAAAAATAGAGGTGTTTAGTATAGCATTAAGCAGGTTTCCATAACTTTCCTACTTTATGCAAAAAGAAAATTAAATTAATTAATACTAGGCCTTCTGTTAGGGTACCAAGGCTGCTTGGAGGAGTAAAAATAGGCAATGTATTTTAAAGTATTCTTTTACTTTCATCAAAAGAAACAAGGGGAGAATATGGCAGGTAAGGGCTGGGTAAATACCTAAGGGAGTGATCACTGGTCCTAGCTCGTTAATTACAAAATAAAATTCTTACTTTGTACAAACTACCAGCCTCTCTTGATTAGCTACTGACTTGAAACACAATGTTGTCCTCTGGCAGTTATCAGTAAGGGGGCAGCAGGCACAACAGCTGGGGTTGGCATTCAGCCCAGCTGGCTGGCCTGTGACAGGAGGGCAGTGAGGCGAGTCCCTCATCTGCACCAGGACCTAGTCCAAACCCAGCCCAAGGACTTGCTGTGAGGTTCAAACAAGAAGACACGCGAAAAGCACTCTGGAGCTACCAAGAGCATGTTGCGCAAAGGCTGGGCCTGTCCCTTGATGAGATGAGGTGAGAACAGTGGACGGTCACAGAGGGAACTAGAGAGCACATCAGCAGGAGGAGGTCCTGAAGGCCCGTGGACTTGGTGGCACAAAACACAATGCCAGCACTGACAGTTTTAACGCTGCCATCACACATGCCTTCAGGATTGGTATGTGATCAATCTGTTAAGCAGCTTTTTGAAGGAGCACCTCCTGACATCTTTGCCTCCCCAGCACCCCACTGCGGACCAAAGAACCTTTGTTGCAAAGAAAACCAAGTCACTCTCATTCATTATCTCTGTGCCAAGCACTGTTCTGGGCCCTCGAGATACAAAGTGACAGACAAAAATTCCTCTCACGCATATTTTAATGGAGGAAATGACAACAAAGTAAGCAAATGAATTAATTATATGACACATTAAAAGTGACCAGTGCTATAAAGAAACCAGTGATGGATAACGAGGGATTTTAATTCCATACGGGTATTTGCAAAAGTCTCACGAGAAGGTGTTCTCGGGGTGGGGGGGGTGGGTGGCAGCATGGAGGCTGCAGGGGAGGGTGATGACCCAGGGAACTCTGTGAATAGCAAGGAAGCCACAGAAGGGGGGCTTAGCTCACTGCCTCCATGTCACCGGCGTGCCTGGAACTGCAGAAGTACAAGGGGAGATGAGCAGGAGATGAGATTGGAGAGGTGCTGGGTTCCTAGAAGGCTTTGTAGGCCAGTGTAAGAAGTGAGTGATGCAGAGGCCTGTGGAGAGGCTGGCACAGAGAATAACATGATCCAACTGAAGCTTAGAGAAATCGCTCTGGCTGCCCTGTGGCTCATGGGATTGCAGGCAACCAGGATGGGAACAGGGAACTGCCTGAGTGGCACCTGCATGAACCCAGGTGAGAGGTGCTGGTGGCTTGGACGAAGGTGGGAGCATGTTTAGGTTCTCTACTTTGAAGGGAGAGCCAAAAGAATTCACAGATAAAGCAGATGTGAGGTATCGGACAAAAGGGAAATCAAAAAAGATCCAAGGTCAGGGCCTGAGCAAGGGAAGCCAGAGTTGCTATCAAGTTATGTGCTGCCTGGGTGCAGCGAGGGGGAGGCCAGGTGCGCAGGCAAGTGTGGAACTTAGGAGAGTCAGCCTCTAGACAGGACTCTGAAGAGGTCAAGGACTTCCCAGCAGGCCACGCCAATGTTTCACAGGCTGAACAGATGGAAGAAACCAGCCAACGAGACTGACAAGAAGTTTGGGTCAAGAGATTTTTTTTTCCCCCTGAAAAATGGGAGAAATCATCTTAGGCTTGGGGAAAGGTACAGGAAGCAAGGAGTGAAGAAGCACCCCACTACAAGGGATGGCCTTGGCCAGAAGCACCGACAGGGATGCTCACGGTCCTAGGAGGAAGGCAGAGCACACGGGCATGGATACAGCAAGGTAGACGCCTTAACTGTCTCAATATCCTCAATGAAATCGGCAAGAGGCCAAATAGGACGGGGGCATAGGTGTTGGGTGGGTGGGCACCTGTTGCGGGCAGCAAGGGCCCACAAATGGCCATGGCTCCTGCGGCTCCGTCGCAGCATCTGCACTCTGCTCATAGAGCAGGATCTTGCTAGAACTGCAGCTGCTAAGGCAAGTGTAAGGAAACAGCAGGGCAGAGGAGTGAGTATATTCAACTATGGACTCAAAGCTTAAAAAAAGGACACAACCAAGGACAGGGGCTGAGTGAGTGACATGGGGAGGACAACCTGACTGAAGACCACAGTGGACTGGGAGTTGCAGTGTAAGCTTAACAATAAAACTGGGCGCCTGGGGATGACAAAGACAATGGCAGGCAGTGACGAAAACTAAGGTACGGCCACGGTCATGAGGCTGAGGTGGAAGAGGACAAGATATCAAGAAACTGAGAGGCCCAGGGGCTGGAAGGATGATTCTTGAATGAAGACAGGAAAGTGTCAGAGAGCAGGACGGTAAGCCAGGAGCTCAACCAGATGCTGCAAAGGCCCCTTTCTCCTCTGCCTGTGCTACAGGCCCTCCAGGTGCACTGGCGATGGGGAAAGGGACTCAGCACTTGGCCATGAGCCTGGGAGCATCACCTGGGGCTGCCACAGCCGTTAATCCTCCCCCAGCACGCCTGGGTTCCAACATCCCCCTCCCAGGAGAGGGGCACTCATGGAAAATAACTTGAATCTGCATACGAAAATACTTCCTTCTCTGATACTAGTTTGAGAGCCATTATTTTCTATAATTTCCTGCCTACCTCAAACTGAAGCCTCATGTTGTAGAGACCGTTTATCCTAAATTAAATCGTCAGCTCAGGCTAGCTCCCCTTCTTGGTCCAAGTTTGGGCAATAACTTGCAACTAAGTCATTTTAGACAACATAATTAAATATATCTCATTCTAACAGCTTTTAGATTCATGGTTTTAATATACTGCCATGGCATCTGCCGAGTTCTAGAATGACGCATTGCTCAAGTTTAGCAAATGATAAGAAAGAAGCTGTTAAGACGTCTGAAATGCAGTTACTCACCCTTATCATCAGCACTGCTTTCCTGATGTCCCGGATGCCATCATATACCAGGCGGGAGGCATCGATAAACTCATTCTCATCCATGGGCTGGGCAGGGTCCGTGCTGAGGGCTTCCACGGCCGCTTCTACTTGCTCAGTAAAACGTGGCATGACTATGGAGAAAGAGGCACAGCAGGTGCCTTGGTCAGCAGGCAGCAGCATTCCCTGGCCCTCCCTGAATCACTCAGCCAGACAGAAAGAGGTGAGGCTTACGATGAAGAGCCTCTGCTTCTACCTATATAAAGGGTATTTATGGTTGAAATATATTAAATGCAGTATTTCACAATGACTCAAACCATCTTTTTCTCTGCAAAAGAGGGATTGGATGATGAGAACTTGAAGTGAGACTAACTTGAGGCCTTAAGAATGGGACCTACCTTAAATTTAGTATTTATTCACTAGTAGGAGACTTAACTCAGAAACTCATCTTAAATAGTGTGTTTGGAATTAGTCTCATGATTACTCATGGGACACCCATGAAGAAAATTTGCTTGTGAGGCCTGAATTTGGCTATGACCAGCTTCTTAGGAGCCTGATGTACCATGAGATCAAATCCTGAGTTCCCACCTCCTTCTTCCTCACCACAGGGCCTGGGCCAATGGGATGGCCCGCCCCACTAAGGCTGCAGTGTGTGCGAGTGCTGGAAAGCAAGAGTTCTCGTACCTGTGTTAGAGAGCAGCTTAGTGGCTTCCAGAACCTTCTCTGTGTAGACTCCTGGCTCATAGTTGTCCATCTCTGAGGTGACCACGTGAATGACCCGGGCTGCCCGGCCTCGAATTGCACCAGCTGTGCGGTCCAGGCCATCCACATCCTTCTCTTGGAGAGCAATGACACATTTGTTCACATCTTCCAAAATGTGATTCTCTGGAGAACAAGCAAAAAGCTGAATGGGGAGGGGGGCTTCTACAAGAAATGACAATTGTAAGCTGGCATCTATCATTTACTGAGTGTTTACTTGGTGCCAGCCAAGTAAATATACTGTGCTGATAGCCTTACGCTTTACATATATTTCACTGGAGAGACCAGTGACTAGTGACAGAAAGTAAACCTGTTATCAACTCCCAAGAATAACAATCTTCATTCCATATTTTGTTGTTTTTTTTTTAAAAAAGGAGACATGCCCATCTCTGAAGCACAGATGTTCTGTACGCCAGGCAGAAAACTATCATAGAAGCATCAGTATCTTCTCTTCCTCTAGCTTCACTGACCCTATGTCCCAAATAAAGGAAAGCTAAATTAGAACAAAAGTCCACTGTCTTCTCTCCCTCTCCTTCCAGGAGATGCTGATGATATTCAGACAATCTACCAAGAAGCCAGCACAGCCTTGGGACAGGAGAAGGTACTGGTAAGCAGGCTGAAGCCTCCTCTAGAGGACCCCGAGGTGTGAGGTGAACTATTTAATAACCCTCTTCATGGTGCACAGATGGGCTTGTGATATTTGCAGGGTGCCTACAGGTGAAGAAAACCCTTGAATCCTATGAAGCTGACAGGTGACTCCTAACAGTCATATAGCTGAATTTGGGCAACAAATGAAAACTATTTTTCCTCAAAGCAAAAAGCCTGACACTGTAATTTTTAGAAATCCCCCAACAAACAGTTTGCTCAAACTCATCTGTAATAACAACGTGGAAGCAACCATAATGTCCAAAAGAAGAGTTAATAAGTGAATTATGGGAACATGCAGCCATTAAAGTGGATGACGCAGATCTGGAGGTCGAGGCAGGAGAATTGCTTGAACCGGGGAGGCAGAAGTTGCAGTGAGCCAAGATTGCGCCACTGTACTCCAGCTGGGCAACTGAGTGAGACTCCTCTCAGAAACAAAAACAAAACAATAAAAAAAATACCTTTACCAGGGAAGGCCAGGAAATGGTAAGAATTCTTCTTAGAGAAGGGAAAACTAGATTACTGCAATATAGTTAAGACCATATTTTGGTCTCTATTAATTACAAATTATGAGACTTGCCAGAGTTTATACCACTGAACTACTGAAAGAGTAAACATATTAAACTTCTAATAAAGACAAATTTTAAGAGGGACATTTAAACCAATTACAAGGATAAATAGATTTGGAGCCCATCAGAAGCATTAAAAATATATATATAAACTCTAAATAATAATTTGAATTAAACAAACATACTGAGCATGCCGACCATACAAGGGCTTGGGTTAAAAACTGCTGCTTTTACTGGCTCTAACCCAACACCATTAAGATGAAACTTGCATTGGAAAGGAAAAGAAAGGAATAAAATGGAAAGAAAGTATGTTGGTAACACAACTAAGAACCAATGTTTTCTCATGTCATTGATTTTAAAATTCATCCCTGTTTCAGAATCAATGAAGTCTGGCATTCCTTTCCATTCACTAAACAAAGTGGCCCATACTTCCACCAAGGATTTCATACTTCCACCAAGGATTTTTAAATCTTCGTCTAGATACCTCTTTTTTTTTTTTTTTTTTTTTAATTCATTTAGACTTTCTTGAATTCATCCTGGCATTCTTCTAGATGAACCTAAAGGGTATGCCGTATTTTAGAATAATATATCCCACTTCAGGAAGCTGATTAGCATTCTCCACCCTCAAGAAACACTTGTCTCTAGAAAAGCCCCAGCCTCACTGAGGCTACCATACCCACGACAGAGCACCCAGTCTGCTATCCACAACTAAACTGGATGGGGGTAGGTACGAGTCCACTGGTCAATGGAGGGGACAGGCTGTGCCCACATTAACTGAAACCATGCATCACTTTAGCTGAGGAAACAGCATACGTCCATATGAATAGACACCCCAATCTGTACCCATCAACTGTTCACAATACATGATTTATAGGTGTGCTTCTAACAGAAAAAAATTCATACACATTTAACAGTCCCCACAAAATAGGCACAACTATATGTAAGTGAACACAAAAGGAATTACATTATGAACAATATTGTATCTTTTTCACTGGAAAACTTTCTAGGTCTGGCCCTGCAGATCTACTTCATCCATTTTAATGGCTGCACAGTACCCTACTGAATAGATGGGGGGGGCTGTAATTCACTTATTCAGTCTTTTGTTAGACATTCTAATTGAAGAAAACATCCTTATTCAGGTATTTTGGCAAACATCTGTGACTAGCATGAGATCGCTGAGTTAAAAGGCATATGTGTTTAAAGTAGAAGTATGGTACCTAATTGCCCTCCAGGAACCATACCAACTGGCATTCTCCATAAAAGATGTCAGAACTTAAGCCTACAATGTGTGGCAGTAGAGCCTCTTCTTTGTACCCTCTGCCCTGGGTATCTGTATAGGGTGCAGCCTATGTAGGGCTGCTGCACACAAAGAAAATGAAAACAATGCTTCATGCTTTATGTAGAGGATTTACCCAGTGACCTGGGCTATTCTGAGGGCTTCACATGTAAACTCTCTATACAGTGGGCTTAGAAAAAAACACCATTAATCTAACTTCTAACTTGTCACTTCCTCCTGCTATTAAACACAAAACCAAAATTTAGGTACAATAATCTATTTAATGGCCTCTCAATCAGACCAGATTCTTTGGACACACTGATACTTAATGAAGGCGAGTATAAATTACCACTCCAAAGTGTTGCTCCAAAGCATTTAATGCAATATATTGTTTCTAAGAATATTTAGTCAAAACATTTAATAAACAAAATTAGAACTTCTCTAAGCAACCACCTGCACCTTCAAAAAAAAGAGAGCCAAAACTGCAACATGTAAGCAGAGTGAGGGAATGGAAATCAATAACATTTCCATGGAAAACGTTTATCAAACACAATCCAAATAAAATTCAAAGAGTCTTTATCACTTTGATAAATTTCAAACCACTCTCCTGAAGGGATTGGTCAATATATATTCTTGGTTTGCTGAATGCTAGCATCTTAAGCCATCTTCGATCTTTTCAAGGCAGTATTTGGATAGAACAGCTTGGGGAGGAAGAGACCCTATCCCTCCCCTCCCTGGAGGTATCATGCATATTCCTCTCTTTATATGCAGGTGCTACTGTCTCATATTAGACATACAATGACTGAAGTTCCCCCTGCCCTACAGTCTCATCAAATGCTGGCATAAGGGTCTTGTTGGCTGCACCTAGTTATATACAAGATGACCATTACTTTTTGAGAAACAAATCAGAACATGACTTTTAAGTATGAGGGAATTTCTGGAACCAATGGGACAGAATATCTAGAACAATGGAGCAGAAGCCCTACTCCAAAAACGATTTCCTCTCGGACAGGTTCTCAGTGACTGGGCAAGGCTATACCCAATATCCAGGCCCCATGGAGTGTAAGAGAATTTGATAGTGGAAAATCACAAATGCAAATATTCTGTAAGACCTCACACTATACCAAAGGGCCTCAAGCCCCAGGAAACAGCAGAAAACAACCACTCCAAGAAGTCAGGGTGCATCCCTGCTTTTGATTTAGTAAAAGCTATGAAGCCCACCTACCTCAAGCTAGATCCTGTGCTGGGCACTTGCTAGACAGCCCCCTACTCAACAACAAGCCCATCTCACTATGGGTCCACCAAAGTACCACTGTGCTTTAGGGCCAGGGGACACTGGCAAATGGGGCAGGGTCAGGTCAGGCCAAGATGTGGCTTCCCATCTAAATACTGCCTGTGACTGCTGCAGATGACACCTGTCTAGGCTGTGTGTCAGGTGAGATGGCAGGCTATCTCTCGTCCTCTGATGTAAAGAGTGCCAAAGCTAATGTGGTAGCTCGTATCTGTAATCCCAGAACTGAGAGGCTGAGGCAGGTGGATCACCTGACCAACAGCCTGGCCAACATGGTGAAACCCTGTCTCTACCACAACTACAAATACAAAAAATTAGGCGGGCATGGTGATGCGCACCTGTAATCCCAGCTACTCGGGAGGCTGAGGCAGGAGAACTGCCTGAACCCAGGAGGCGGAAGTTGCAGTGAGCCGAGATTGCACCATTACACTCCAGTCTGGGTGAGAAGAGCAAAACTCTATCTCAAAACAAAACATGCTAAACCTACCATGGGTAAGGTATGTATTTAAGAGTATAAAGAAGTCTGAATGCTGAAAATTAACTGGTCATTCCAGTAGAAACCTCCACAGGCACCTGCTTGTCTCTATTCTTTATTCTCCCGATAAAAGCTTATTATATAAATGAGAAGAACTGTAAAGAATGGCCTTGCCCTATTAATGATTTAATGACTTAACATTCCTAAGCAGGTCTGTGACAGAACATTAGAAAAACACACCAGGTAGAGTTCTAAAATTCAGATGCTTTGAAAACACCACCACCTTTGACTGAAAGAATTGTTCCATGATTTTATTTGCTAAATGGAAACTGTCTAAACTCCTTTCCATCAAATCAATCTCCTCATACTCTCATACTTTTGCATAAAAACTCAACACACTCACCAGACAACAGTGTATCTGTTAAAGGAATCTGATTTCTCTTTACCATCCTTTTATGTCATGTGCCCTAAAGATACTGCCTGGAATCCACTAAATGCTGCTGCAGAATCCCTGTTTTTACTGATTTGATGAATGGTGCATGAGGGACATTTGATGCTGTTACATTTTATTTTGCTCTAAAGAGGACTGAAAATCCCTCGAGACCAAGCCTGAGACATACCCAACCTAATCTCAAAAAAGTAACTTTAAGAATGTAGTATTTATCCAGAGGGGGGCTTTGCATTTAGATTTCAGAATTTGGTGTTTGCTTATAAGTGTGCTGTGAAGGTGGAATGTTTTTCTCTAAACTGATGAGAAAGAATAATTCAGTACTTCACTGGGAAAAACAACAGAAGGCCAAGATTTCCCAAAAAAGCCATTGCTGCATTTTTGGCACCTGCAAAGATGTGCTTGCAAATGAGTTTTTTGTTTTAAAGTACCAACACCTGCAATTTGGCAGTGCTGCAACAACATGGTTTACCCCCAACCTTTTGCAGTTTACAGATTGCCTGCTCCCCAGTTTCTCAAGTAAAGCCAAGACTACCCATCCTAAGGAAAGAGTGCGAAGACAGGGAGGCATTGGTATGCAGAACACACAGTCACCCTTATATAGGTCACTGCTGGAGGACTGTGCTGTGCATATACTTAAGCCCTGCTTCTGTTTCAAGCCCCATTGCCACGTTCTAGCCTGTGGTTCCCTGGGGTGACAGGTAGTTTCAGCCCTACAAAAACTTAGCCCCTGATTCTGCTTCTGCCTATAGCCACTGGCCTCAGGAAGTCTGGCACTTTCAGAGAGCAAGCTGTGCAGCCAAGGGCAACAGAGGCCCTGTTAAATGGAGAATGCATTTATAGTTATTCAACTCTAAGAAGACAGGATTGAAATTTATCTCTGTGTGATAAACACTGAATTGCATTTGACAGACATTTTCTATATGAATGCAATTTACTATGTCATTACCAGTTTATGTTTATATAATGAAATCAACTGTTTTTGTGAGGTGAATTACCCAGATTTATTTTTTCCAAGTTCATAATTAAATGGCACTTAAATATTTCCTCTCTGTTTTCTATCTATGCATCATGCAGACAGAGAGTCTTTGGAAAAGTAGGCACATAAACTATGACTATGATCATTCCTGAGAGACAGAAAAGAGGCATTCTAACAAGGGAAGAAATTATTTTAAGAAAGAAACTAAAGGTGATGGTGTTGAGAATCCCTTCTCCTCCTAAGTTTCATAGGCTCATAACAAATAACCACTTTCTCCACCAAGACACAGGTCAATGTTCTTTGTAAACACAATGGCAGCAAGAGAGATGGATGGTCATGGTGCTCTACAGGTCCCAGCTGGAGGACCTCACTCTATACCAGCAGGGAAAAACCTTTGATAGCCAGGTTTCTAATTCATGCTCTTAGGATCAAGACCAGTCCTAAGGAAACATCTTCAACCCCAGCTACTTTCCAGTAGCTGAGAAGCTATCACTTGAAAACCATGTAGCTGATGGCTTTTTTAACATTAAAATGAAAACCAGCACAATATTATTGTTAGAATAATTTACTTGCCAAGACGTAGGAGTGTTTGCCCATTAATATAACTTAGCAAAAGTAATTATGCACATCTTCACATGCTTCTCTGGGGAACCAGCTTATTACCTGAGACAGCCAAGAAGTCATCAATGGAAGTTATGTCATCGACAGCATCTGTGAGAACACGGACTTGTTTTTCCCATTGTTCTTTAAAAAGATCCATGTTCTCTTGGGCCAGTTTACTCTGTGGTTTTGCTGCTAAAGCCAATGCAGCGTTGATAACCTGCAAAATATGTTAAACTTCACTGTTTACTCTTTTTCAGTGTCAAGGCTTTGTCTTACACGCATTTCACTAGGAGACATCACACCACATGCTCTACCCTGTCACAAAGATGAAGCGGAAGAGCATTAAACAATGGGTTTTATATGGTGAAGTTGAAGTAATACATATTTTATTTGCAAACGGTGGACAATGATAAAAATTAACTGTAATAACGTCATTCGTGGTGGCAAATCTACCACTTTCAGTGACACTAAGTTCTAGGCTTTTTTTCTTCTCATATAGACACATAAACACACAATTAGAAGTATATGCTACATAAAATGAACTATCCTGACTCTTATTTTAAATAATTCTCTATATCATGAAATATGTTTAAATCACTACCTTTATTGTTCTATGTTATGGATGCACTGTTATTCTCCTACTGTCGGATATGTGGGTTGTTCTGGTTACCCACCACTACAAATAATCTTGTGATGAAAATTTGGCATTTCAGGTTCTTGATACATTATCAAAATGTATTCATGAAAAATATACTGGATCCAAGTATAAGTATTTTTTCATTTTCTTTTTAATGGAGGCATATTTGACAAAAAGCTGCACAAAAAATGTATACTCTATTAAGGTTTTAAACTAATTTTAAAGCCTGGATAACACAGTGAGACCCCATCTCTACTAACAATAAAGAAAATGAGCTGGGCATGGTGGCGCACACCTGTATTCCCAGTTACTTGAGAGGCCAAGGTGGGAGCACTGCTTGGGCCCAGGAGGTCAAGGCTGCAGTGAACTGTGATCACACCACTGCACTCCAGCTTGGGCAACACAGTAAGACTCCATCTCAAAAAAGACAAACAAGCTGGGCATTGTGGCTCAAGCTTGTAATCCCAGCACTTTGGGAGGAGAAGGCAGGAGGATTGCTTAAGCCCAGGAGTTCGAGACCAGCCTGGACAAACATTAAGAAGACACTGTCTCAAAAAAAAAAAAAAAAAAAAAAGGGACAAAAACAGCTTTATTGAAACAGAATTCACATATCATACAATACACCCATTTAAAGAATACAATTTCACCGATTTTTTAAAATATATATTTGTAATTGTGCAACATTCACCACATTGTTTTAGAACATTTTCTTCACTACAAAAAGAAACCCCATCCATATCCATTAGCAGCCATTTCCTACAATTCTCTTTACCACTTCCCCCTCCTTTTTTTTGCAACCACTAATTTATTTTCTATCTCTATAAATTGACTATTCTGAACATATCAGATAAATGGAATCATGTAACATGTGGACTTTTATAACTAGCTTTTTTTCACTTAATACTGTGTGTGTGTGTGTGTGTGTGTGTGTGTGTGTGTTGTTGTTGTTTTCTTTTTGAGACTAAGTTTTGCTCTGTCGCCCAGGCTGGAGTGCAGTGGCGCAATCTCGGCTCATGCAACCTCCACCTCTCAGGCTCAAGCCATTCTTGTGCCTCAGCCTCCCAAGTAGCTGGGATTTACAGGTATGCACCACCACCAGGTTCATTTTTGTATTTTTAGTAGAGACGGGTTTTCACCATGTTGGCCACACTGGTCTCAAACTCCTGAACACCTCCCAAAGTGCTGGGATTACAGAGTGAGCCACGGCTCCCAGCCTAACATAATGTTTTAAAAGTTCATTCATGTGTAGCATGTACTAGTACTTTCTTTTTGTTGATGAATAACATTCTGTTCTACGGATATGCCACATTTTATTTAGCCATTCATCAGTTAATGGACATTTGAATTATTGCCACTCTTTGGCTGTTATGAATAATGTTGCTATGAATGCTCAAACACATGCTTCTGTGTTTTTACTTCTTTGGGAATGGAGCAGAACTGATGGAACATACAGTAAACTTTGTGTTTAAACTTTTGAGGAGCTGTTTTACCTTTTTCCAAAAAGGCTGAACCATTTTACATCCCACCAGTGTGTATGAGGGTTACAGTGCCCTCCATCTTCATGATACTGAGTTGTGAAACTATAGAATCATTTACCTTAAAAATCAAGATGTTATTAATTGGAATACTTACTGTCACCACTGGTTAAATAATAATATAATTGACTTTCTAGCCAATGAAGTAAGGTAAGAAATGAAAATAATAGGAAAAGCTGTTAGAGGATGAAAAATTATACATTCCAATGCAAATTATATAGAAAATTGAAGTACGTCAACTGAAAAAACTCTTAGAATCATTAATATAACTAAAGATAGGGCTAGGTGTGGTGGCTCACGCCTGTAATCCCAGCACTTTGGGAGGCCAAGGCAGGTGGATCACGAGGTCAAGAGATCGAGACCATCCTGGTCAACATGGTGAAACCCCGTCTCTACTAAAAATACAAAAAATTAGCTGGACATGGTGGCACGTGCCTGTAATCCCAGCTACTCGGGAGGCTGAGGCAGGAGAACTGCCTGAACTCAGGAGGCGGAGGTTGTGGTGAGCTGAGATCACGCCATTGCACTCCAGCCTGGGTAACAAGAGTGAAACTCCATCTCAAAAAAAAAAAAAAAAAAAAAAGACAATATAATGTCAGATCTCCCACAAAGCAATTCATATGAAATATATAAAGGTTCAATCTGTAAAGAAATGAACATGACTGAAGTTAAAGAAAAATTCACTTCAGTTATATACTAAGTCATCATTAGTCACAATATTTATGTCTTGGAAAATTCCCTTTCAAAATAACAACAGGAGAAGCCAACCTATAAATTTAATTATGTATGTCTATATTTAAATATGTATTACAGATTAAATATACAGTGTTAGGTAAATCAGTAAGGGAAACACCAAAACACCAGTAGAAAAACAGGGAAAGGAATGGACTATTTACTTTAGGTAAAGTACAAATGATGAGAAAACAGCTGTTGGGGGGGGAGTTACTCTTACTTACAAATTTAAAACTGGAAATTGATGTTACTATTAAATTTGCAAGGAGCTCCCAACTAGGCACCATCACTGTACTGAATGAAAGTTTTAAAATACTATTGTTGGCTTCAGCCCCAGTAAAATGTGACAAGGGGTGGCAAGGAATGTCCTTGTCCTATTTCTGATCACAGGGGAAACCATTCAGTCTTTACCATTAAGTATAACGTTAGCTGTTGATTGTTCATGGAGCTTCTTTATCAGGATAAGGAAGTTCTTTCCTATTCCTAATCTGTAAAGTGTTTTTATCAGGACTGGATGTTGAATTTTCTCAAACACTATTTCTGTTTTGTTTCCACATTCTGGCTACTTTTGTCTTTGTCGCCTTTGCTGTTTTGTCTTCTAACAGTGTCAGGATTTCCTCAAAGCTCAGTCCTATGCTGCCTTCTCTCCTCTTTCTATTCTTCCCACCCCTAGGCAATCTCATCTATTCCCAGAAACTTTTCTTTTTTTTTTTTTTTTTTTTTTTGTTTCACTTGACTTCCAAGACACAGCCAGCTTCTGGGGCTCTGTTCCTGACAGTGCTTCCTCAGGCTCCTGTGCTGGCCACTGCTCACCTTCTGAAACTCAATGTTAGAGACCTGGTTCCACTCCCAGACCTTTCCTTCATGTAGACTCACTCCCTTGATGATCTCGCACATTTAATACACATCCTGTCCAGACCTCTTCCCTCAACATGACATGCATCTTGCATGTCTAACAGGCACCTCAAAATTAACATGTCCAAACTGATCTCTTTCCCCATACCATCTTTCCTTATCAAAGTAAATGAGAACTCCATCCTTCTAGCTGCTTAGGCTCAAAACTCTGTCCTATTCTCTGATTCTTCTTTTTCTCTCTCACTTCACATCTAATCCTTCAGTAAATTTCACCTTCAAAATATATCCAAATTCTAACCAGTGCTCACCACATCCACTGTACTCTTGCCTGGATTAGTACAATAACATCTGTTTTAGTCTTCTATTGATTTTGTAAATAAATTACCACAAATTTAGCGGCTTAAAACAACACACATTTATTATCTTATAGTTTCTGGAGGTCAGAATTCTGAAATGGGTCTTACAGAGCTAAAATCAACATTACCATCAGATCTGTGTTCCTTCTGGAGGTTCTAGTGAAAAAGCCAGTCCCTGACTTCTCCAAATTCCTGACTTGTGCCCACATTCCTTGACTTTTGGCCACAAAACTCCAGCCTCTGCTTCCATCATCGCATTTCCTTCTCTGCCTCTGATGCTCCTGCCTCCCTCATATAAGGACACTTATGATTATATTGGGGGGCCCACTGGGATAATCTAGGATAATCTTTTCATCTAAAGAGCTTTAATTTATTTGTTCCTGCAAAGTCCCCTTAGCCGTGTAAGGTAATATAATCCCAGGTTTAGGGAATTAGGAAATGGATATATTTGGGAGGCTATTATTCTGTATACTGCAATTTCCTAAAGAGCCCCTCTGCTTCTATCCCCCTTCACAGAAGTCAAGAGAGATCTTGGTTTTCTGTTTATTTTTGAGACAGGGTCTCACTCTGTCACCCAGGCTGGAGTGCAGAGGCACAATCATGGCTCACTATATCCTCGACCTCTGGACTCAAGCAATCTTCCCAGCTCAGCCTCCCACAAAGCCAGGACTATAGGCTTGCACCACCATGCCTGGCTAATTTTTTATTTTTATTTTTGTAGAGACAGGGTCTCACTATGTTGCTCAGGCTGTTCTAGAACTCCTGGGCTCAAGTGATCCTCCAGTCTGAGCCTCCCAAAGTGCTGGGATTACAGGAGTAAGGTGCTGCGCCTGGCTGAGATCTTGTTAAAATCTAAGTAAGATATGCCACTTTTCTACTCAAAACCCTTCAATCATTTCCCATCTCAGATTAAAAGCCAAAAGCCTATGACTATGACCTTCAAAGGTCATGCAATCCCTAAGTTTCTTTTAGATATCTGATCTCCTTCCTCCAAGCCTTTGCACTTGCTGTTCCTTCTGCCTGAGCACTCTCCCGTGAGATATCCTGTGTGGTCTGCTCTGCCATTTCCTTGAGGTCGTTGTTTATACAGCACTTTCTCAATGAGGTCCTTCCTGCCCATCTTAACCATAATATTTAACACATCATAATCAAAATTTGTGGGGCAGCTAAAACAGTTCTTTGAGGGAAATTAAAATGCTTAAATGTTACCTTAGGAAAGGAGGAAGGTGTCAAGGCAATGAGTTAAAGCTTCCAATTTTAAACGTAGTAGAAAAGGAGCAAATTAAACCCAAAGCAAGCAAAAGGAAGAAAATGAAGAGTAGAAAATTAATTAAAGACAAATTACCAAAGCTCACTCAAGAATTAAAAAATAACCTAAATATCCCTATGTCTATTAAAGAAACTTAACTCATCATTAAAAACTTTCCCATAAAGCAAACTGCAGGCCCAGCAAGAGTTTACCAGTTACTAGGCTTCACTGGTAAATTCTCCCAAACATTTAAAGAACTAATACCAAATACACACAGATTTTTTTTCCAGAAAAAAAAGAAAAGTAGGAAACACTTTCCAATTTTAAGATACAGAAATCAGACATTACAAAAAAAAATTTAAAAAAAAAAACAAAGTAAAAGACCAGTGTCAGTATACAAAAGCCTTATTGTAGACCTCAGTCAAAGAGGGGTGGGAGGCACAGGAGGGTAGAGATGGGAGGATACAGAAAGTGCTCAGAGAAACTTTAGTAAGAAACATCTCCCACTGGGCATGGTGGCTCACCACTGTAATCCCAGCACTTTGGGAGGCCAAGGCGGGCGCATCATCTGAGGTCAGGAGTTCGAGACCAGCCTGACCAACATGGAGAAACCCTGTCTCTACTAAAAATACAAAATTAGCTGGGAGTGGTAGCATATGCCTGTAATCCCAGCTACTAGGGAAGCGGAGGTTGTGGTGCGCTGAGATCATGAAACTCCGTCTCAAAAATAAACAAAGCATGTCCCTTGAGCTCTCGGTGAAACAGCTTCATAAAAACGAGATTAGAGAATACCAAAGTGGAAAAGTGAAGTGATTCAAAGACAGGTGGTCCCGTGATTGTGAAATAACAGGTTAAGTGACAGGTGAAGCCGTAAGTCTGCCCTGTCCTGTATGTATGGGGTGCTCCTTTAAGGGCTATGTATTTTCCCATCAGCTAGTGGCCAGGCCAGCCTGGGTTTATGCTTATTTGATGCATGTCAAGCATGTCAGCCATAAATATGATTAGGGTTCCCACAAACACAATGACAGAAGAAGCAATATGGAAGATAAATCTAGGAGGCAGAAGGAAGAATGAACAATTTCAGAAGTAACTTCTCAATTTAGTGAGAAATACCAAAAGAAAAAAGAGACCTGGCACAGTGGCTCACACCTGTAATCCCAGCACTTTGGGAAACTCAGTGGGAGGATCACCTGAGCTCAGGAGTTTGAGCCCAGCCTGGGCAAACAAATTTAAAAAATTAGCCAAGTGTGGTGGAGTGCACCTGTGGTCCCAGCTACTCTGAGGCTGAGGTACAAGGACTGCTTGAGCCCAGGAGGTCAAGGCTGCAGTGAGCCATGGTGGCACCACTGCATTCTAGCTTGGGTGACATAGTGAAAACCTGTCTTTAAAAAAAAGAGGAAAGAAAAGAAAAAGGGAAATGTAGATAAGTAGAGCCTTCAAATACTTAATTCATCCCTTGTGTAGATTTCCAAGAAAAGCCATGCATTAAACCAGGCATTATAAATTATTTAAGTGCCAGACTTGTATTAACTTAATATTAATATGAATGTGTAATACTCATTCTTGCATAATGAAGAAAAAATATTGAGTGAGATAATCTCCAAAATGCCTTCCTCTGATTTTAAAGACTCAAAACGTCAGAAACCTGCTGCCACTTGCAAAGTTTGGGTTTTTTGTGTTTTTGTTTTTGCTTCTTGGCCAGCACACCAAATGGTTTTGAATTTAAAAATTAAAAATATTTAAAGCAGCTACTATAGATTAAATCTTGGGAGCATCCATAAGCAAAACATAATGTATTGGATACATAGGGTACAGATTTTGGTCCCTTCCCAAAGCAACTTGTCAACTGCTTCCTTGTAAAAGTTTGTGAGGCTGGGGCTCTCTGCTTGGATAGAGGCAGGTCACTTTCCAGTGAGAAGAGTGAGACAGAGTAGCCATCAAGTAGAAGCCAATGCACAGAGAGAGAGAGAGAGAGAGCCGACCTATCCTCCTCTTTTATTAATAACAAAATGCCAAAAAAATGTGGGTTCCTTCTCCCAACAAAAATATAGCCACTTTCAGGTTACTTCTTACTCAACTTGATTTTATGTTTAGAGAAGGGGTCATACTATGTCACCCAGGCTGGAGTGTAGTGGTATAATCATAGCTCACTTCAGCCTGCAACTCCTGGGCTCACACGATCCTCCTGCTTCAGCCTCCTGAGTAGCTGGGACTACAAATGCAAGCCATCACAACCAATTTTGGAGATGGGGGTCTCGCTCTGTTGCCCAGGCTGGTCTTGAAATACTGGCTTCAAATGATCCTCCCACCTTGACCTCTGAAAATGCTGGGATTACAGGTATGAGCACAGGGACTGAACTCAACGTTACTATCTCAAATGTCTGCATTTAAAGTTGTTTAACTGCTAAAAAGTGAGTCCTTTAGAATGGATTTCCCTATGTCTCTCGAAAGTTAATTTGTTATAGGGCAAACTTAAAAATGGGGATGAAAACTCCTCTAGTTGTCAAACCTGTTATTTCTTTCCACCAGAAACTAAAAATAGTGTACAGGAGCCAATTCCAAACTGTGGTGCTGCCTGTGTACAGCAGCCTGGGCATGAGGTACAAACATGTCCTGGAAATACTAAGTACCTCCTCCACACCGTGAAGAGAGGTCAACAGTAGCCTTACTATAAAGAAACACAGCCAGCCGGGCGTGGTGGCTCACGCCTATAATCCCAGCACTTTGGGAGGCCGAGTGGATCACGAGGGCAAGAGATCGAGACCATCCTGGCCAACATGGTGAAATCCCATCTCTACTAAAAATACAAAAAATTAGCCGGGCTTGGTGGTGTGTGCCTGTAGTCCCAGCTACTTGGGAGGCTGAGGCAGGAGAATTGCTTGGAACCAGAAAACGGAAGTTGCAGTGAGCCAGGATTGCACCACTGCACTCCAGCCTGGCAATAAGTGAGACTGTCTTGGGGAAAAACAAAAAAAACCCTTTAAAATAAATGTTTGGCTACATGCTGCAGCATATTAAAACACCAAGTTAAGCTCCTAGTGAATTAACTAACTACCCTAGTTACCTAATCTATTGATTAACTTGCCTAGACCTTGGAAGGGAACACCTTGAGATTAGGATCCCTGGTGCTTGTGATCACTGTCCACATCAAGCTGGAGAGGAGGCAGGTCTCCACAATCAAGGGCCTCTTTCTCCAAGGGACAGCCATTTGCTTCCTTGAAGGAGAGGTCCTCTGAGCATAAAACACATGGGCAAGAGCGGGCCAGAGGCAGGACACAGAAGAGTTGGAGCTATCCTCCTCAAAAATTTTAAAACTTTAAAGTAGTTATCAATTGTTTAAAATTGAGACATGACAGAAAAATCTGAATTGTAGAATTTTTGTTTAAAATAATGAAGGGGGCCGAATGTGGTGGCTCACGTCTGTAATCCCAGCACTTTGGGAGGCTGAGGCAGGTGGATCACTTGAGGCCAGGAGTTCAACACCAGTCTGGGCAATATGGTAAAGCCCCGTCTCTAACAAAAATCAGTCAGGCGTGGTGGTGCACACCTGTAATCCCAGCTACTCGGGAGACTGAGGCAGGAGAATCACTTGAACCCAGGAGGTAAAGGCTGGAATGAGCCGAGATTATGCCATTGCACTCTAGCCTGGGTGACAAAGTAAGACTCCATCTCAAAAAAAAAAGAAGAAGAGGAAAAGAAGGAAGAAGGGAGAAGGAGAAGAAGAGTGAAGGGATCTGGCAATAATGGGGCTGGGGTGAAGTCAAAGCTGCCTTATTGAAAAACAAGCACATGATGCCCAGTTTGCTGTGACCATGTCTGTGAACACCTACTTTATTTACCATTACTGAACCTACCCAATCCTGTATGACTAGCAGCTTGTGAACAAGGGTAGTAATTAGCCCAGATGAGTCTGAAGAATAATCACACCTGAAAAAACACATTTTTATGCAGGACACATAGCCAGTACCAAGTTTGGTCTGGGCATTGTCTGCCTAAAGCCTATTCCTCCTGAAACGTTTTAGTAGGAAAAATGAAACTGCAAGGGAGAGGCAGACACAATGCTTTCTGATGGCTAACTCAAGCCCATGTGACATAGCCACACAAGTTATGCACATCATCATTTTCATTAGGATCTACTAGACTCTCCATGTGATTTTTTTCCTGGTTTTTAAGATCATTTATATAAATACTTTGTGGTAGGTGTGATCAGTGTATGCTACCATCTGTTTCCACAGATACGCGAAAGCATTGTCGCTTTTCAAGCATTTCAAAACCAAATGGAAAACCAAAGGCATTAAAAACAAAGTGCTGTTAGGGTAAATGGCAAACAAACTTGAGGAAAGAATGCCAGTTTAGAAATCCAAATTCAAATCTGTCTCATACAACTTGGCCATCCAAGATCCTTCTGGATGTGGTGATTGGATCCATTGCAAATATCTACATAGCTGTCAATGACTGGCAGATTTCAAGACTGAACTAATGCTGGGAAAATGTCCATCAGATGATATGATTCACAATGGGCCCGTCACAGTAATATTAAGACAGAGCAACTCTCATTGGCAAAGTAATCCACATGGTTAGGTATTAGAACGAATGCCCTAACTAACCTATGTACCAATGAGAATGCCAGATTGGTAACTATCAAGAGAGGCTTTACTTATTTTGGTTGCCCACCTTGAATGTCAGGGATTATTTGTATGAAAAAGCCATATGGTCACGGAATATTTTAAAATTGGTTGCAGACATAACACAGAAACTTCATTCCTATGACCTCTACTTCATTACTCTAGTTCCCCTGCTTACACTCGTTTATTTGTGGCCACAGCCTTCTGGCAGAACATGTAAAGAGAGGTAAACCCTCAGAGTATGCCATGAGCATTTTATACATGGAAAAGTGGAGAGGCAACCTCTTTTACTGAAACATCACCTATACTCCTTAGAAATCCCTAAAATGACAAGGAGTGTCAGGCCAAACACTCAGCTCTCCTCACAGAAGGCAGGCAACACACTGGGCACTTAAAAAGCATTCGCTGTCGTGTGTGCTTCAGAGTCTAGAGTGCCAGATGCATAACACGACTTAATCACCAGTCTTCCAATATAAATGGAGACAAGTTCTTGAGCTTTCACTTCAGAAGCTGGCTGAATTAAGTTACACTATCTGTATTACAAGGCTGCTTTAAGACACTATAGGATAAAGAAACTAGCTTGTGAATTTGGTCTCCTTCAGCACAGAGACCCAAATATTGGCCATTAAAATGGATGTAGGTGAACAGTGTGGGGTAACCATCATGGTTCCAGGATGGCCAGAAGCCACAGATGGCCCTTGCTCAAGGTTCAAGGAGTGTGTAGACTCTTCCTCAAGGAGACTGTGGTCACTGCCACCCTACATTTTCCAGCAGTGGGGACACCATAACCCCCCCACCAAGGTCTCACTTGTTCACCAAGGCTGGAGTGCAGTGGAATGATCTCGGCTCACTGCAACCTTCACCTCCTAGGCTCAAGCCAGCCTCCCACTGCAGCCTCCTGAGTGGCTGGGACTACAGGTGCATGCCATCATGCTGGGCAAATTTTGTTTTTAGAAACGAGATTTTGCTACATTGCCCAGGCTGGTCTCAGACTCCTGAGCCCAAGTGACCCACCCACTTCAGTATTCCAAAGTGCTGGGATTACAGGCATGAGCCACCGTGCCCAGCCCACTACGCATTTTCAATGAAGAGCAAGAGGTAACATGTAATCTCCCATACAAATGTCACTTAATGTTAAAAAATATTCCAAACTATGTGGGTTCTGTGTCAGTGATTTGTCCCCAAGACTTCCATCTAAAATCCTAAAAACAAAATTTAACAAAATAAACCTCATCTCCACTCTAATCAAATTCAATTTGGTGATGCTGTCACCAATGTCAGTTATACGTTACCTGAGGACAGAGGGCTTCTAACTGGCTTGCAGACATTCGAACAAGCTTTACACCTTCTTCATTATTTGAGATGGAACAGGCCAAGTTGGCAACCTATAAACATAAAAAATAATCTTTAAAGATTTTTCTCTTTTGCCTGCTGAGGAAAACACACATACCTGGCCCTACCTCTGACCATTCCAGAACAGATGATGACAGCACCAGGGGTGCCTCCCTTCTTGCAGCCTATTTACTTACACGAGTACACATTTTTAACTCTGCACAAAGCAAACTATACAGATTCATAACATACATCACATTGCAGGTTGGTGCCAAACCTTTTAAGATCCCAGAGCCTGTAACTCACAGGCTTTGCACAGCCTCTAACCTGCCTGAACAGTAACTTCAGAAAAAGTTTCTTCTAGTATGGGCAATAAGGTGAGAAAAGCTGAGGAATAGAGGGCATCAGGGAAGAACTGCTGTTATCCTCAAATAAAAATATGTTTTGCAGTGTTCTTGAAGGAAAGAAATAAACTCTAAGGTGCTATTCTCATTTGACAGGGAATAGATGTTTAACTTAAGGCAAGATGAATTTTATTTAAACTCCATGCAATTTTTCAAATAAAAACAATTACATAAAGACAACATCAAGATGGACCAAAAGCAATCACTATCAAGAGCGGAAAAGGAAACTGATTATGTTCCATAGTTAAGAGCAAAACTGTCCTTCAACTGGATTCTCAAAACATTGACAGCTTGAATCTCTCCTGGCTGATTCGGCTTAATTTGAACCGAATCTTTACGTTCCTGTCCAATCATCTCAACGATACAGCCCATGTACCCAGGGACAATCTTTCCAAGTTGTATCATACTTCCCTTGCTGAAGCTCTGGAATGTTACTGTGTAGCGACTGCTAAGGCTGTGATCACTTATCCATGTTTCTAAATGAACAGGCTTGCCAATTCCATTAGCAATATCTGGGCCCAAATGAATATATGGTACTGAGACATATCTTTACTCCAGTTGCAAACTGAGTTATGAATGATAAAGGCGTAGGCAGCTGAGTATCAGAGGCACTTTCTGGGAAGTTAAATGCTAGAGTAAACAAGGGCAATAGCAGTAACCTTTGATTTTCACTCGTAAACCCAACTTAAGCACATAAACACATCAGAAAAATTATACACTATTATGACAGTTGTTTGTAGTGTTACAGCTAAGGATTATCAGCTTTCAATAAGACTGCTAACTACCAGAATCCTACAATGCCCAAACACAAAGAAACAAAAGAAGTTAACGTGCCATTTAAACATAAAAATGTAAGGGAACTGGAAAGTCAGATGTCTAATGTTTATGAGTCCTTCAAAATCATATAAAGAAGCAACACTTATACTCCCTGAAGCTTACAGTTCCACCTTCTCTGTCATCTGGACCCAAGCAAAGAGACGCTTCTTTTCAAGATGACAATCTACAGAGATGACTGGGGATTTCTATGTTTGTTTAAAAAAATCACTGCAAAATATGACCTAAGATAAATTTTGTAAAATGTTAAGACTTAAAAAAAAAAAGGAAATAAAAATATTCATTGAAGGAGAAAGCCTGAATTAGATGTATTAAGGAAGAGAAACCTACAACTTCCATTGCTTCACTGCCTTAAGACAACATTTTGAACAAACATAAAAGTTGATGATGATCACTGGAAAAACTAGAATTTCGGGACTAACAAAGATCCCTGGTGAGGTGCCCAGCACCCTGCCTATTCCCATCATTTAGAAGGGCAGCTGAATGTTGGATCCAGGACAGTCAAGACAAGCCTAATCTTATTTCAAAGATTCTATATTTAGAATTCTACAATTAGAATTTAGAATAGAAAATATTTCTGTATTCTCAATCTTATGAATCCTTAAAACTCAGAAAAATATTTAAATTAAGAAAATATTTTTTTAAAAAGAACCAAAATATTATATAAGTACTCTCTACATCAGACACACGATGGTAGTGTGTGGCTAAGGCTTAAATGGCTGATTCATTTAAAGCATCTTTTCTGTTTCATGATTACAAACACCAGCAAAACAAAGGTTATGGAAGTCTTCTTCTTTATTTTAAAACATTATTTAAAAATATTTCTGGTGTACTGTTGAAACAGTAATGTTCTGTGAGAGCACACTGCCTATTTTCAGGAGACCTGGGAGGAGGAAGGAGCGCCTGTCACTAACAGTCTTCTCCAGATGAATGGGCTTCAATTCACCCCCCAGGGACAGGGCTACTCACTTCTAACAATGACGAATGTGCAAATGCAACATCAAGACCACAGCTCTCTGAGAGGCTAACCTCACATACTAATGTCAGGCCTGACTACAATTAAAGGAGAGGGTAAGAAGAAGAGCTTCCTAAATGCTTCTTTCTGTGGAAAATCTGGGGTTCTAGAATGAAGTGACAATTAACAACAAGACTAAAGAAGATCCTGAGGTTAGAATGAGAAACACTCGGGGCTGGGTGCAGTGGCTCCCAGTACTTTAGGAATCCAAAGCAGGAGGATCATTTGAGGCCAGGAGTTTATGACCAGCCTGGGCAACACAGCAAGACCCCATCTCTATCAAATAAAAAAATTTAAATTGGCTGGGTATGGTGTCATGTGCCTATAGTCCTAGCTAATTGGAAAGCTTAGTTGGGAGAATAGCTTGAGTCCAGAAGGTCGTGGCTGTGGCAAGCCATGAGTGGGTAACAAAGCAAGACCCTGTCCCAAAAAAAGAAAAAGGTCAGGTGCGGTGGCTCACACCTGTAATAACAGCACTTTGAGAGGCTGAGATGAGTGGACTGCCTGTAGTCAGGAGTTGGAGACCAGCCCCTGGCCACACAGTGAAATCTCGCCTCTACTAAAATTATAAAAATTGGCCCAGCATGGTGGCACATGCCTATAATCCCAGCTACTTGGGAGGCAGAGGGTGAAATGAGCTGTTATTGTGCCATTCCACTCCAGCCTGGATGACAAATGGAACCTCTGTCAAGTGGGGGAGGGGACAGAGGAAGAAGAACACTTGGATCAGTTAACTTCCACAGACAACCTAGCAGAGTCAAGACTTTGTAGAACAGTGAGAAATATCTCTGGATTTGTTAGGAGAATAAATTATCTTTGCTACCAGTTGCTTGTATTAGCAACTAAAATGTCTCTGATTCCCACTATTCGAAGAGGTGGGCTGAGACTGACACCACAACCTCTGTTTGACGTCAGACAACCCTCTTTTGTACCATCTGTGCCTACTGTGTGGAAGTTTGGACCCTGTGGAAGAGTGGGTTTCAGAAAACATGCAAACACTCTGCCTTGGGTTTTGCTGGTCTCAGGAAAACCCAAGCTCAAGTGTGAGCCACTGAGGAAGACTCACAGCCCCACTGTGTCAGATTCACATATGAGACACCTATACATGACAGACAGCTTTTTCAGTCTTTTAGGAAGGCTCTACCTTTACTCCACAACTGATGATCTTTACTTAAATAAAATTTGTTAAATGAAATTTCATTTAGGAAAAAAATCCCATTATGACTTTATTTCAATCCTCTCCTGTAACCATGATGACTATTTTCCCCTACTGTACATAGATTTATGATTTACTGAACTCAAACACAAGTTGTTTCCTACTTCCTTCAGTAACTGCTCCTGGATCCCCATTTGACTGAGTTCCTCTTACCCTGGAATGTTTGTAGGAAGACAAGAAAAGATTTCTTTTTGTTCTTGATAATAAATTAATCCCCAATTCTCATAACAGCTTATATCTGTTGTAGGAGTAAACAATTAAGAAAAGATGTGGGACAGGGAACTCTGAAGTCTAAATAATAACCCACCAATGCAGCAGCAGGCCAAAGGGACAGAGCTCAAAACATACATCTCTTCCCTTGTGCCCCTGGGTCAAGCTAACACCTGCGTTTTCTTCTTTAAAACACCTGAATGCCTAAGAGTCAAAAATAACAAATCAAAAACTCAACTTTTACAAACTTGTCGTACATAAAGTGAGAAGTCCCAAATACAGGTCATATACATTTCAAAGCCACTCAAAAAGTTTTTAACAACTACTTCCAAACCCACAGGGGAAATGACAATAGGCACCTTTCCAATTTCCAGGGAAAGGTGTTGGTGATCTTGTTAGGTACAACAAGAGATCTTACAATACTAAAAAATGAAGTATACACTTCATTTTTTATAATAGAAATATTATAAAATATATAGATATATTTTACATAGATAAATATATAGATAATAGGAAAATTCTACAAGTAGATTGTGGTGATGGTTGCACAGTTCCGTAAACTTACCAAAATCTGAATTGTAATCAGTAATTTTATGGTATGGAGATTATGCTTTAACAATGCTTTTCCACTTTTTAATGCAGAGCTAAGCAGGTGAGAAATTAAGAGAAATTCTCAGAGGCTAGAAAAGAGAAAGCAGAACTTCAGAGAAGCAAGCAGTCACCAAAAACAGTGTTCTTCTGGTGGCTTTTGGGGGAGGTACTATTTCATGATGAGAACTTGGGTTTTTAATGGGCCAAGGCCAGGTCCCTCTCAAGGTAGATGCCTCAGATCAGAGACTTTGCACAGAGATGGAACAGGCAACAATCCTAGTAAGTCATCAATCCTAAGACCTTTCTTGAAAGTCCACCAGGAAAAGAGTAGGGTATTTGTCAGTCTAAGCATTCATTCGCTCGGGGAGGAAAAGAAGAAAAGGCCCCTATACTCCACTCCAAATTCTAATCAGAAGCTGGCCTTCTGCAGGGGTTTAGGTATAGCAATTATGTTATCTAAATAGTCCAGACAACTTTTACATTTAAGTTGTCATGTATTAGCAGTACCTCTAAGCAGGTGGCAGAAGCAAATATAAATTAAAAATTTCCCTCATGGAAGGTAATGTAAACACAGGCCTCAAAGAATTCCCACAACAAAATTTCAAGAATATGAATTCACAAATTAAAAATAAAAACAGAACGTATACAAGGAAATGAGCCATCCTGGGCAAGAGTAAGTAAAATCACCACCTGTGTAATCAGATCCATAATGACGCAGATACTCAAAACAATTGAAAATGCAATATTAAAAACATATTTATCTTAACAGAAGAGTACAAATAAGGAAAAGACATTCAAAAATGACTCATCAGATCTGAAAAGAATCAAAATAGAAAATCAAGAAAAAAGTAATTTCTACCATTTCTAGAAATTTAAGGTAATACTGACAAACTCGACTGAAAGAGAATTAGTAATCTAGAAAGTCAAAATGAAGAAATTCTTTAGAAAAACCAAGACATTTTCATATATATATATATATATATATATATATATATATATATATATATATATATATTTTGGAGACAGAGTCTCGCTGTTTTGTCCAGGATGGAGTGCAATGGCATGCTCTTGGCTCACTGCAACCTCTGCCTCCCAGGTTCAAGCCATTCTCCTGCCTCAGCCTCTCAAGTAGCTGGGATTACAGGTGCGTGTCACCATGCCCAGCTAATTTTTTTTGTATTTTTAAATAGAATCAGTGTTTCGCCATGTTGTTCAGGCTGGTCTTGAACCCCTGAGCTTGTGATCCACCTGCCTCAGCCTCCTGAAGTGTTGGGATTACAGGCGTGAACCACCACGCCTGGCTTAGAAAAACCAAGACATTTTTCATCTTGTGGAAAATGTGGAAACCACAAAAGAATTTAAGACACATGCAAGATAGCCTGAGAAAGTCTACTATATAACTACTAAGAATTTCAAAGGAGAGAACAGAGAGAATGATGGGAAAGACAATACTGAAAGAGACAATGGATGAACACTTTCCAGAAGGGATGAAATGTTATTTTCAGACTTGGGAAGACAAATTCCAAATAGGGCAAATAAAAAGAAATCCACACTTTAAAAAGCTTTAGGATATTTTTTTTTTTTTTTTTTTTTGAGACAGGGTCTCATTCTGTCACCCATGCTGGAGTGCAGCAGTGTGATCCTGGTTCACTGCAGCCTCTGCCTCACAGGTTCAAGCGATTCTCCCACCTCAGCCTCCCGAGTAACTGGGCGTAATGTGCGCCACCACATCAGCTAATATATATATATATATATTTTTTTGGTAGAGACAGGGTTTCACCATGTTGGCCTGGCTGGTGTTGAACTCCTGACCTCAGGTGATTTGCCCACCTCGGCCTTCCAAAGTGGCGCGATTAGAGGCATGAGCCATTGCGCCTGGCCAGGACAACAAACATTTTTTTAAATAGCCAGAAACAAATGATCTATTAAAAAAGGACAGTAAAATCGACCGCTGACTTCTCACAGCAACAATGCAAGTGAGAGACAAGAAAATAATATCTTCAAATAACTAAAAGAGGGGAAAAAAATAATTCCAGAAGAACTATATATTGAATAAAATTTTTTCAATTAGAACAAAATAAGGACATTAAGACAAGAAAAACCAAAAAGTTCTGAAAGCATTTACTTCTAACAGATCTCCTCTTCTGCCACTAAAAAGTTTCTAAAGAATATACCTCAGAAAATAAAAAACCAAAACAAAACAAAAAGAATATACCTCAGGAAGAAGGGAAGTGATCCCAGAAAGCGGGTTAATATGCAAGAAGAAACGGGAAGCAAGAAAATATATCAGGTGGGTAAATTTAAGCACAGGTTGAAAAAAAAATTAATAAAGCAGTTAACAGTAGTGTCTAACTCATGGGGCTAAAAATCAAAGGAACCAAAATACTGAATAACAATTACATTAAGTTAGAGAGTAAAGTTAACTGAAGTTAAGGCATGCTAAGAATCTTACATTGTTTCAGAAGGAGGAAAAGATACTGAATAACCTCAAACTGTGATTTAAAAATGCATGCTAAAATATCCAGAGTCTCTACTAATAAAAGAGTCAAGGGTGTAACTTCCAAACAAGAAGGGAGAAAAAAAGAAGGTGGGGGATTCAATCATCCCAAAAGAGGGAACAGGAGTTAGAAATAAAGGGTGAGGGGGTAGAAGCAGAGGTTCTCTTAATAGAGAGAGAGAGAATAAAATGTAATGGTAAAGATGCATCCACATGTCAGTAATGATCATGAATGCCCTGAGTCCTCGGTACTCCCAACATTGTCGCTGGGAAGCTGAAGGACACAGAGTTAGTTCCTCACCAGATTATAGCTGTTTTGACTCACACCTCAGTGGCAATTCAATGTTAGAACCTGGACTTTCTTCATAGGGGGCACTTACAAGAAATAAAAATCATATGGAATCTGTCACAATATTTATTATTAAAATGTTGTGGACCCTATTTAATCATGCAATGTCTCATATTAATATAAAAGATCCATGTAAGAATTCTTTTTGAATATTTTAAGGATGAGCTTATTTCCCATGAGTAAATGGTCGTATTTCCTTCATTCTAAAGAGTAGAACTACACAACCAATTGTGTTTCATCTTTTGACCACTGCTACCAATAAGCTCAGTCCAAAATCCAAACTCGAGCATGGCAAGTTTAGTAAACAACTGTCTACTGTTTTCTTGATCTTGACGGTGAAACCCTGTCTCTACCCACCCCCCCAAAAAAAGCTGGTGTGGTGGCACACACCTATAGTTCAGCAGGCTGTACAGGAAGCATAGTAGCACTTGCTTCTTAGGAGGCCTCAGGAAGTTTCCAATCATGGTGCAAGCAAAGGTGGGAGGAGACATATCACATGGTAAGAATACGAGCAGGGGGTGGGGTGCCACACACTTTTAAATGACCAGATCTCATGAGAGCTCATCACTATCACAAAACAGCACTGGCTACAACAGATCCACCCCCTGGATTCAAACACTTCCCACCAGGTCCCACATCTAGCACTGGAGATTACAATTTAACATGAGATTTGGGCAGGGACAAATACCCAAACTGTATCAAAAGCTGTGTCTCTTTTCTGGAACAGAGCAAAGGTTGGGCAGAGTGCTTCTTTGGTCATGTCTATCAATGCTTCAAGAGAAAAGAAGAATCCTGATATCCCCTTGAGAACAAGGTTCACCCAACTGCCTTTGCTTGATCATCCCAGAATTTGACCAGGTGGTTAAATTCAGCCCAAAAAGCTTATTTTTGGTTGAAATGTTAAAAATAGTACATGTAAAACAATTTTGTCTCAAACAAAAGTAAGAGTCTAAACTTACAGCCCCTTGAAAATGTGAGAAAATCAAGCTCAGTATGCTTAGAATTCTTCTGGAATCCAACATCAGCATTCTCCCCAAGGACATCTACTTCTCTTATGAAAACATTCCATAATCTAAGAAAACTGAAGCTTCATTTAAAATTTACTTTCTGCCAGAATATCAGCCTACAGCATCATACAGAAGCATTGAGAAAATACCTAAGATGTCATAGGTAGTCATATAAGGTCAGTGTTTAATTCAAATGCTCCTTTCAAGGCCACGTTACCACACATTATCAGAATACTACAGAATAAAACTTAGAATGCAGATAATTCAATGTGCGTGCAGTTAAAATATACATTATAAACCAGTAAGGGCATACCTTATGAAGTCCCAGCTAACGGGAAATACTGTGTGTGTTAGGAAGTGGGTGGTGGAGCGGGTAGAGGTATAGGTAACAGCTCCAAAGCATGCCAGTTACATTCACTTTTTGGTTCTTAATTCATAAGGTAGTGCATGGAATATAATCTTATTGTAGCAAATTCATTATAATAAGAGCCACATTTTAAATACAAGGTCTGGAGCTGAAGGGAAAGGATTTTGGACTGAAGTTACCAGTAGCAGACAGGAAAGGATGAAACACAATCAGTTGTGTATATCACATGAATAATATATAATTTTTATACACAGGATTTCATTAATGGCATTTTCCCCATGCCACCCTCTCAATTCACAAAATTGAAAATGTTCTCAGAAGAGAGCAAAATAAAAGGAAAAACAATACTCTTTAGCTGTTTAAGCTGCTCAGAGCCAAAGGAGGTGGGCAAGGAATGAAGCAATTAAAAAGGACACATGGGTACTGCATTACTGACAAAAAGGTTAATATTTCTGACAGCGAATAAATTCTTCACTTCAGTACACTTTAAACTGAAGAACAACATAAAGAAATCATTAACGTGATAGGGGAGAAAGAGGTGAGTATAAAAGGTGTTATCCTTTCCTTGAAGCAAGGCCATGTTTTTTTATAAACAGATGAACAAAATGCCCTCAGTGCTATGCTACACTCCAGAACAGAAGAAAATGGTAAAGGGAACCCAGCCCACCAATACCAGCCCACCCAGCCCACCAATACCAGCCCTCAGCTTCTGCTCCCCCTACTTACTGGCCTTGAGAATACACAACATCTGTGTACCCTTTATACAAGAGAAGTGGCTTCAATACCATGCAGGGAGTTACCAGATTCCACTGACCAGTGCAGTATGAGGCAGTCACCAGTCCTAGCCAGACCCTCACAAAATAATTAAGTTAAGAGAGGTGTCAGAGCAAATATTCTACTATTTGCTTTTAAGTAAAATCACAAAAGATTCTTATTAAAATAAGGACCCAGAACTGGGCACAGTGATGTGCACCTGTAGTGCTAGCTACTTGGGAGCCTGAAGAGGGAGGATATCTTGACGCCAGGAGTTTGAGACCAGCCTGAGCAAAAAAAGCAAGCCCTACATCTCAAAAAATAATAAAGATCCAATAGGCAGCCAGCACTACACAGACTCCCTGACACTGTGTATACACAAAGGAACTAGAGAAATTTACTTCTGTTGATAAAATCTCAATAATCAATATGTGGTTTTTATTCTTGAAACAAATCTATTTCCATAATGTGATATATACACAAGGCACCATAAAACTCCACTTCTAAGTGGTTGTTATCCCTAATACTACTCAAGAACTATTCATACATTTAAAGCAACTTTATGTGATACTACAAATTAAAGCATAACCTTTTATACTATTTTATTTGGTCTGGCAGAAAAGTATTTCTATTAAAGCAATATATAAGATTTCCAAAAACCAAGTTAGCAAGGGTCAACACCTCTGTCCCAAGTTTATTTTGGTTATTTATTAAAAGGCTACTGAAATAACAGCTTTTGTTCAGCTTCCATTTCAAACGCTGATAAAATGGACAACTTTCACCTATCACCTCAGTACAATTTCTACTACACTGTAAAAAACTTATACACTATATAAAATACATATTTAGTAGAAGATAATCTTCATGTAAGTAGGGATTTTTGTTGTATTCACTACTATATTCCTAGTGTTCAGAACAGTGATCAGGACATACTAATAAATCTATAAATACTTGTTATAATAATCTTATTACAATTTTCTTCTCCCTCAACTGCAGAAAGTTTGCCATAGGTTTTTGAAAGCTTCATTCTAGCTAGTCCCATCCCCCGAAAAACTGCTCAAATCAATGACAGTTAACCTTTTCAAAAAATACTCCAAATTTTCCCCATCATCTCCATATCCCACAAGTTTTCACAGTTCATTCCTCTCGTATGCACTGTGTATGTATGATGCATTACGATGCTCTTTTGTGCAAATACTACAGATACTTCAGAAAAAGACAAAGTTCACTAACATGGACGATTAATCATAATGCAGAGCTCTGCATTTCTTTTTTCTTTTTTTGAAACGGAGTCTCGTTCTGTCACCAGGCTGGAGTGCAGTAGTGCAATCTTGGCTAACTGCAACCTCCACCTCTCAGGTTCAAGTGATTCTCCTGCCTCACCCTTTTGAGTAGGGACTACAGGTGCGTGCCACCTATACCCAACAAATTTTAAGTAGAGACAGGGTTACACCATGTTGGCCAGGATTGTCTCAATCTCTTGACCTCATGTTCCACCCACCTTGGGTGGGTTGGAATTACAGGAGTGAGCCATCCTGCCCGGCCAGAGCTCTGCATTTCTAAAGTATAGTCTTCAGCCCACTGAATCAGGATCTCGGGGAGTGGGGTAGGTGGTAGCCCATTTGAATGTTGAGCACCTGGGCAACTCTATTAACTTTAAGAACCAATAGCAGCTGGGCGTGGTGGCTCACGCCTGTAATCCCAGCAATTTGGGAGGCAGAGGTGGGCGGATCAACTGAGGTGAGGAATTCGAGACCAGCCTGACCAACATGGAGAAATCCTGTCTCTACCAAAAATACAAAAAATCAGCTCAGCATGGTGGCGCATGCCTGTAATCCCAGTAATTTGGGAGTCTGAGGCAGGAGAATTGCTTGAATCTGGGGGGCGGAGGTTGCAGCGAGCCGAGATCATGCCACTGTACTCCAGCTTGGGCAACAAGAGTGAAACTCTTTCTCCCCGCTCCCCCACCAAAAAAAAAAAAAAAAAAAAAAAAAAAAAACCAACAGCTTCCCTCATTTAGCAGTTGCTGAACACCTACTATGTTCTAGGTACTATTCTTGACCCATGTCCTCAGATAACTCACATTCTTTTGGAGTATGAGGTGGGGGCCAGACAAATAAGAAAATAAAGAAATCCAATAGTTTTCATAGAGTAAGAAGCACTACAAAAGACATACAACTGTGACAGGATGAAAAAAATGACTGCTGGAGGATGTAATGGAGGGGATGAGGGTTCCAGGAAAGTCTCTCTGCAGAAGTGACATTTGGGTAGAGCGCAGAGGTGGTGACATGTTGAGGTATGGTCCAAGATGAAGAACTAGTCAACTATGGCAGAAGCCATTCATCAAGGGAGACCCAGGACGAAGGGCAGTTGTAGGCAGGCATGGGCCATGTTGAGGATCTGGATTTTTGAATATTGTCCCAAGTTTACCTAGAAGCCACAGGATGGGTGGGTCAGAGGAGGGACAGGGTTAGTGTAAGCAAATAATAATATTAATAAATTAGAAGGCTGCTACAGAAGCCCAGTGAGAAATGGTAGTGTGGACTAGGGAGGTGGCCAAAGAAATAAAGTAGACCAGACACAGTAGCTCACACTTGTAATCCCAGCACTGGGAGGTGAAGGTGAGAGGATCACTTTAGTTTGAGAACACCCGAACATGGCAAAACCCCATCTCTATTTAAAAAAAAAAAAAAAAAAAAAAAAAAAAACCAAAAAAATTAGCGAGGCATGGTGGTGCACCTATGGTCCCAGCCACTCAGGAGGCAGAGGTGGGAGGATCGTCTGAGCCTGGGAGGTCAAGGCTTCAGTGAGCTGTGACTGTGCCACTGCACACTGGCCTGGGTGACAGAGTGAGAACTTGTCTCAAAAAAATGGGAAAAAAAGGTAAAGGCTTTATCTTATGTCTAGTCTTAGGCAACATTTTTAAAACATCAGAGGCCAGGCATGGTGGCTCACACCTATAATCCCAGCACTACGGGAGGCTGAGGCAGGTGGATCACCTGAGGACAGGAGTTCGAGACCAGCCAAGCCAACATGGCAAAACCCCGTCTCTACCAGAAACTACAAAAATTAGCCGGGCATGGTGGCGGGCACCTATAATCCCAGGTACTCATGAGGCTGAGGCAACAGAACAAGACTCTGTCTCAAAAATAATAATGATAAATAAAATTAAAATAAAACATCAGGTTGGATAAAGGGAGAAAGGATATATATATATTTAAAGATAAAGGACACAAATGGAAGGGGACAGCCAACAACATATAAAAAACAATGCAGCAGCAATCCTGATGGACAGAACATGAGATGGAATATAAGAAGTTTATACTAGGTAAGCTTCAAAACCATACTTAGAGCCAAACACCCACCTGCATCCATACTGATAGGAAGGAACATGACGACACTAAGCAGCAGCACCTATGTAGGGAAAGCCTAGGGACTTTGACTAACTGTGAACTCAATGGGCATCAGAGAGTGAGGCTGCTGCCCAAAAGGCTGAAGGCATCCTGGGATACATTGGGCAGTCTCTGCTACTCTACCCTCATCCTTAGACCCTGGAGCAGGTATTCCGTGAGGGCTGACACTTGAGTAGAGGGCATTCACAAGAGAACTGGGACAAAATGAGCCCCTGAAAAGGGAAGCATCTAGATTAGCAGTATCCAACAAAAGTACGAGAGCCACAGAAGAATTCTGAATTTTTTTTTGAGATGGAGTCCCTCTCTGTTGCCCAGACTGGAATAAAATGGTGCTATCTCAGGTCACTGCAATTTCTGCCTCACAGGTTCATGGGATTCTCCTGCCTCAGCCTCCCGGGTAGTTGTGATATAGGTGCCTGCCGCCTTGTCTAGCTAATTGTATTCTCAGTAGAGATGGGGTTTCACCATGTTGGCCAGGCAGGTCTTGAACTCCTAACGCCAGGTGATCCACCTGCCTTGGCCTCCCAAAGCCCAAAGTGCTGGGATTACAGGCGTGAGCCACCGCACCCGTCCTGATTTTTCTTTCTTTTTTTTTTTTTTTTTTTTTTTTTTGAGACGAAGTCTCATTCTGTTGCCCAGGCTAGAGTGGAGTGGTGCAATCTTGGCTCACTGCAACCTCTGCCTCCTGGGATCAAGCGATTCTCCTGCCTTAGCCTCCCACTGCACCCGGCCATTTATCTTATGTTTAAAGTACCTCTAATTCACATGTGTGTTAGCAGCAAGAACATGGACAGGAGAGATTCCAAAAAAAGGAAACCGTGGCTCCCCTCTTCCAACAGCCAGAGAATCTATCCATTAAATATGCTGTCTCTGGAGGGAGAGTTTCCCACTGCTGAAAGATCCAAGAAAGACTAAATGACAATAAAGATTACAAGAGAAAGGGATTTACACAGCAGAGTAAAGATCTATGATTCTATGAGAAAGGACCACTCACTCTGGTGTGAAGAGATGTGATCAGATCCCCTGGGAGAAGAAAAAACCTGACTCAGAAAAAGAATCTCCGGGGAAAAGGAATGCTCAAAGCAAATAGCACCCAATGAGACAAGTGGTAAATCACTGAGTAATGACCATAAAAAGGATCTACGTAAAGCTGCAGAAACAAACCTGCCCTGCTTTGCCTCTTCCACGTGGTTTAAGACTCTGTAGCATGCTAAGCTTCCCAGTGTAGTGAAGCTATGTAAAAATCATGCGTTCCACATACCTTTAAGATGAGAGGTATTATGCATTATATAATTTGTCTGGTCTGTTCTTTGTCCTGGATTCCTATCAGGAAACCTCTGAATCTTTGGAATTTCAGTAGTAATGGAAGAATGTCTGTTGTTCATGCATGGCAAGCCCCTGATAGTTTATGCCAAGGAGATTCGTCGGGATAGGGGGTTAACTATGTGATTAGAGGACTGGGGCTTTGAGGGAAAGGGACTGGAGATCGAGTTCAACCATATCATTATTCGATCATCATGCCTACGTAATAAAACCCCAATAAAAACTATGAACACTGAAACTCAGCAGCACTTCTGTCGGTAAAAACATCAATGTGACAAGATGATGTGCCTTAATTTCACTGGGAAGGGGCATAGAAGCTCTGAATTTGAGATCTTCCCAGACTCCATCCTATGTGTCTCTTCATTTGGCTGGTCCTGATTAATAGCCTTTCTAATAAAATATTTGATGAGTTGTTCTACTGAATTACTGAACCTGAGGTGGGTCATAGGAACCCCTTAGATTTGTACACAGCTGGTCAGAAGTACAGGTGGCCTGGGGACCCTGGAACTTGCAGCTGGCATGTGAAGTGAGGGTAATCTTATTGGAGACCATGCCCTTAACCTCTGGGGTCTGCACTAACTTCTGGTGGTTAGCATCAGAACTGTACTACAGTATTTTAGGAGAAGCACTCAACCCAAACACATCTGGCAGACTTCTCAGTGGCTGCAGTGTCTGAACCCCTCCTTTCTTGCCAGAGGTTTATCGCCATCAGCCCTGCCCAGCTTTCATATAGCACTCTTACTTCCCTTACACCCCAGGGAAAATGGCAAATGGCCCTTAAAACCAAAGTTGGCCTAGAGACATTTAATCCAGTTAGGAGAGAAGAAGAAGAAGAAATAAAGCAGTCAAGAAATTAACAAAACACTCACAATGAAATATTTCACCTTTGCTTAAAACAAGTCTCTGACTAGTTCAAAGTGTTTCAGTGTAATACAAATGTGGTAGGGGAGGAGAAGCCTTGTCATTGAAGAATAAGTTCTGCCATAAGTCAGGAATTTGGGGCTTCTACAACACTTTAAAAATTCATTTCCTTTTCATGGACATATACAATTATAATCCTAGTGTCTCTATTACCGTAAATGTAATTTAACTGTTTGCAGAATAGGACTACAAGGCCTACGGTTATGCCTCAAGCAATGAAAAGCCATGTGTTATTTAATGCATAGTTAATATGTGTGGGGGTGTGGAGAGAAGAAAGGTTAGAAAGGGGTCAAAACTGAGTTGTGATGGAAAACACCAAACTCTCAATTCTAGGGGGCCTTTTGTTAGTGGTGTTCAGAATTAAATGAAATAAAATATATAGGCTTGGAAAAAGCTCCTAGAGCAAGGTCTCCAATACCTCCCGGCCCACTCAATGCTTCAGTGGGTGTTAGGCTGTTCATCAAGCCAGTGAGCTTGAGTGCACGGTGCTCATTATTGGAGGGATGTAAGCCAGATGAACTTAGGCAACTTAACCTCTCTAAGCCTGTTTCCTTACCTGAGAAATGCTGTGGGAAGTACACTGTACTTGCTGATACACTGTAGGTGCCAAGCAAGTGTCAGCTCTTTTAGGCTGGAGAGACTGAGGATGATGCAGCTGGCCCTAATAAAGGGTGTTCCGGCACAGACAAGGACTGCCCTCTCTTCAGCTGCCACACTGAGCCCTTCGCTGTGCTGGTACCCAAGGCCTTGGGCTGGCAGCATCCTCGCTTCCTACTAGGTGGACAAACTTTCTAATACATATGCTACTTACAGGAGACTGGCTTCCTGAGTGAAATCTTTGTGTATCTGGAGGTTATACCTCATGCTGTCATGTGACTATTGTGAACAAGATTATGCTCAATGGAGACACAAAATGAAAGTCTTCTAATTTTAGTTCCAAATGCTAGAATCATTAACTTGAATAGCAGACTAACCTATGTATTCTGTACATAATGAATTCAGGACAGAATAACACTTAAATTAATGTTCAAAGAAAACGATGTAAAATTAGTAATGCACGATGTGGTTACTGATGCTTTCCTTGGAATATTTTCATGGCATTAACATGGCCTAGCCAGGCACAGTGGCTCACATCTATAATCCTAAAGCTTTTGGAGGCCAAGGCAGGCAGATTATTTGAGGTCAGGAGTTTGAGACCAGCCTGGCTAACATGGTGAAACCCTGTCTCTACTTAAAAAAGAGATGAGCGTGATGGTGGGCACCAGCTATTCAGGAAGTTGAGGCAGGAGAATCACTTGAACCCGGGAGGCGGAGATTACAGTGAGCCGAGATCATGCCACTGCACTCCAGCCTGGGCAACAGAGCCAGACTGCGTCTCAAAACAAACAAACCAACAAAAATGAAACAAAACATAGCCTAATATCACTATAATATTCCAAAAGTATCAGACACACATTTTACATAAAGTCCCATTTTCTGGTTTTACACAATAACCAGGTTACCAAATGGTCTATGGAATATCTTTACCAAGTATGAGATGTTCTGCATTAAGATTACAAAATCAAATAACGTGAATATATGCTTATTTTGTATCCCATTTCCAAAATACAGCAGTAATGGATAAATTAAACAACAGAATTTCAGTTAGGAAAAGGAGGAGTAAGCCTAACTTACCTGGGAATTACATCACAATTCACTCTCTCTTCTTGCCACCCTACAAACCAACCACTTACATACAGATTTCTACCAAGCAAATATAACTGATTAGCCCCATGTCAGGGCTCAGTTTCTCCACTTTTACAACAAGACTGCTCTGAGTCTAGTCTAATTAAATAGGGCTAATTAAATAACATGATTAAAACTCACCACACTTTACCAAGTTACCTACATACAGTCAATGAAACTGCTAATTCACTTACCTCAATTAACTTGTTGGCATGTTCACGAAAAACTTGGGCATACTCCTTAACTTCTTTCTCATTTCCATTCTTTGCAGCTTCAATCAATACCAAAAGTGGAACATTGGTTTCCAGAAAAGAATCTGAAACATGGTCCATGACAGCTTTGCGGAGCTGATAATTAAATTGTAAAAAATTTTATTTTATTTCCACCAAAAAGGTATTAAATAGATTGCTTTTTATTCTCTTGTACACTTAAATCTAATGAAGCTTATGGTAGACTGGCTGCACTTCCATGAGGACCCCTCATATAAGCCATGCAGTTATGTAATCTGCACCACAGGAAACATGATCATGGAGACAATGGTTTACATTGCTACAGTTACAGCATTTCAGCAACAGAATCTCAGTTTTTGAGACAATATCCTTTTTTCTTGGGAATTACAAAACTAAGGCTTACATCTTAAATAATACAAAAGCTGAACTGAAAGCAGCTCTGGGTTGAATTGGCACATAGCCTTGGAATATATATAATTAGCCTAATTGGCTAAATAAAAAGAGAAGAGAGAAAAAAGAGCTATCTGGTTTATCTAAAAGGATTTACACACTATGAACCTTAAAACTTAACGTTCTCTTTATAACCATTTCTGATACTGCTTCACTAAAAGGAAACTGAATAAAGATATATACTATCTTTAATTTTGCTTTATATCAGACATAAAAAAACATCTATCTATCCACTAACTCTTAAAAACTGTCCATATTACAACTTCTTAAGTCTTACTACATTGTTTTATAAATTCAACCCTAAGTTCTTTAAAGACTAAAACTCAATTTGACTCCAAAATGTTAATGGAGTTATTTATTATTAAAAGGCTCAATTTCTCTTAACTTTCTATTTAGTAACTCAGAAAATTCTTCACCTCAAATATCTCTATACCTACCATATTTGGAACTAGAAACACTTCACCAAGGATCTAAGGGAACCACAAGTGTGTAATGAGAATAAGGCAAGTCAAATAAATAACTGAAATTTCTGTCTGTATTGTACATAGCCAATATAACAAGATCCTTCAGGATTATTTTCACAGGTCTCCAAGTCATTTTAAATTTATTTTCCTACCTGTACATCTCTTTCACACTAGAGCTAACTTATTCAGTCCAATACAATGAGACTATACTATTCCATGTCTTTGTGAAATGTGATTAGCCATTAAGAAGCATATTAGCAAGAAAACAAAGATAGGCATTTTCTTGTGAAAAATCCATCCTTTCTCTCAATAAAAAAATGTATATAAGTTCAGTGCTTACTATTTTGATTAAGATTATCTGATCCTAATCAAAACTACAAAATTGAGAACTCAGAAAAACAATCAGCACTTTCATCCAGATTACCTGTCTACGCAAGTCCCTGGTCTTCTTGGTCATTTTATCTATTGCAGAATTGAGTGCATCACTTCTTTCTTTACGTCCAGCCTAGATAAAAGGAAAAGAGATGCGATTTTATTCATTTACAAAGACACCTAATGACAGCCTATAAACATCTGTGCTGAAATCAACACTGAAAAAACAGTACAACTTCTTAAACCCAAAGTTGGAAAATACTGAGGAGCAGAGGGAGGATATGTGGCTTTGTTAATAAAACCTAACCCTACAATTCTTAGGCTTCACATTATCAGATGATTGGACTTGAGGGAGTTCTGCCAAAACTAAGAGAAGACAAGAAACAAAAAGCTCTGCTTTAAGTTTGGCTTTTAAAAATTAAATTTATATTTTAACTTTAAATTACACCAATTTTATTAATGAAGCAGCTCTCCTTGAACTGCAGCAAGAACAGGGTACACCTGATTTTGATGAACTCTAAGATTTGAAGAATGTCAAGATGTGAAAAATGGGACCTGGCATTGAAACAATGTCAAACAACAAATTTAAAAACTAAGATATACCTGATAGGTCAGAGCTAATAGTGTATAGTAAGCAGCTCAAATCATAATGCTTTGTAGTGTTACTTTGGTCATTAAAAAAAAAAAATCGTAGGCTAAGCTTTAAAGTTATATTGCACAGAAAAGAACCTACTAGCCACTCCTGAAGCGGTATGTTAAACAGTATTTTTTCCAAGATTTGCCAGGGTAACATTCTAAGCAGAAATCAAGTGGAATAAAACAGATAGTAGTTGAACAAAAAGGGACAAAAGCTTTTTAAAACCCAGGTGGAGATTGTTGTGTCCCTGGAAATACCTCCAACATATAGGTTAAACTATAAAGTTTATTTAAAACTTGTTTTCACAAAACGTATTTGGTTCTTTCTGAAAAACATGTCAGTAAATCACAGGAGGGATACAAATAGACAAAGGAATTTAGTCCTATGCCCTCCCTTTGGGTTCCCTCAAGACATTTTGGTATGAGTATGCTCTTAGTACGTAAGCCAGTAGAACAGATGAATGGTTAGGGATGGAGAGAACTGTTTACTAAGTGCCTTGAATATACATTTGTTATTCACTTTACCTGTCAATTGGGGGAAATGCCATCTATCTCTCTACTCTATTCTCTATGGACTGTCAGAAAAGAGAAGAAATATTGAGGAATATAGGTTATTTAGCAAGGGAAGAAAGGAGACAACAGGGAATAGTAAGAGTTGAAATATAAATAAAATTGATATGATCACTATCAAATCTGGTTACAGCCTCATTCCTTATCCTTTCCCTCCCAGCACTCTTGTACTGCCAATAAAATTAAGTATTCCATTAATATTGATGGTGGGGGAAGAGGTCTCAACAAAAACTAAATCAAAATAGGAAGACTTTTACCTGCAGGAATAAACTGATTTATTCGGGGCCATGAATGTCAACCAACTGAGAGGACCCCTGTCTCAGCCAGGGCATTCCAAAGTAAATTTGAAAAACTAGTGTAGGCTGTCATGGGAAGGAGGAGGTTAGACGTGCCTCATTATACTCTCCTCCCTTTGGAATTCAGGCACAACTGACCAGCACTAACATTAAAACAGAGATCTAAAACTGACAAAGCAGATTATTTGTAGCAATAAAATACCAAATTCCAACTGGACTCAAGTATAGAATCACATGACAGCAGGCCCTGAAAGAAATCCAACCATTTTATCCCAAAATATATTTCTATGAAATATTAATATTTTGAAATGGTCCTGCAAAATGGTCATTTTTGGGGAAAATCTACATTCTGTAGAGAATCTCCTTCCCTTTCTAGTTTTTTTTCCTGATCTAGGAGAAATTTAACTAAGAGTCTGGCACCTTTTAGGATCTGGTAAAAGGTACCGACTTCAGCTCTTCAGGGAGAGCTTAATCCTTTCAATCTACTACCTCAGGAAATCTTTGAATCCACCTCTGAACCAGAAGCCCCCCTCCAACCCTTTCAAACTATCCAGGCCTTCAGGACCAAACGAATGTATACCTTACATGTATTGACTGATGTCTATCTATAATTTCCGTCCTTCTAAAATGCATAAAAATCAAGGTATAACCCAACCACTTTGGGAATATGTTCTTGAGACTGTGCCTTGGGCCTAGGACCCAGAATATTTCTTCAAGGATTCTATAGAGTTTGACTCTTTCTTGTTGACATTAGTCAGCTTGAGACGTGCAATTATTTACTGACATAAAGATCTAAATAAAGGTAGCTGAAACTGAATCACAGTCAAACTGACTTCATAATTAATGCTTTAAACAGGAAAAGTCTGGGCATATTCCTTGACACTCAAGTATTCTCTTCAAGAAGATTTATCTAAAGAAACCCTGTAAAGTTTACCATTGTTCCTAGCCAGCCAGGTTTTTCTGGTGTTTCTAATAGATCACTTGTTCTAGAAAATATTTAGAATCTGAAACCCAAAGGTTGAGCATGCAGACTTCATGAAAGCCCAATCCCCCTACAACCTGAAATGCCCAGGAATTTTCTCAATTTGAGTAAAATATTTACTGTTAAAGTTATGTAAAACCAAATCCTTGAACTTGACTTTTCAGACAATTACAGTCACGTAGCAAAATTCACTTTAAGTTGCAATGCAACCCACATCATGAATCTGTTAATTCTGTCTTTGTCAAACTACCCAAAAAATCAATTTGTCTTTCTTGTTATTGCAGGAAATAGAGGTTTATGCCTCATTAATCAGAAAGGGGGCAGTTTAGGAGCAGTTATTTACTAAGCCCTTTAAGTTATATTAGGAAGAACATTTTTAAATCACAGCATCATGTATTTAGAAAAATACAGTCCAAATAGCAAGTTTGGGGTACCAATCATTTAAAATGTAATTGAGATGAGTACACATACACATACTCAAAACCTTAACACTGAGCTTTAGGAAAGTATAAAGCTTGCTCATCTTAAAACAAGATTCTACTTCTTTGAAAATTAAATTTATGATTTTTTATTTCTAGCGTTGGCTGGATAAAAATTAAGTTACTCAAATGTAACCTTAGGAAAAGCAACCCTATAGCGTATAACTATTATTGGAAGTAGTGAGGAAGCTTTACTCCAACCCTTGTCAGCTTGGAAAGGTGAAATATGCTCCTGGCATTGCTGGTGGCATCTCAAGGCACATTTTAGTCCTAAATGAAAAGGCAAAAGTTTCCCGGTGAACCTACAAAAAAGCTACTCAACCTGACTGCACAAAATAAATATCATTCCACTGTATTTCTGAGGAAAAAATGCTGTAAATTGAAAGATCCACATAATCTCTTCTGCCAAAAGCTTTCTTTTCTTCTTATTCTACACATTCTTCCTGGGGAATCTGGTCATTTCTATTGCTTTAATAGACCTATGGTCACTCTGCCATCTTTCATGCTGACCTGTCCACATACATTTTTGTTCTTCAGACATGCCGTACTCTATCTCGCCTACCTAAAATACTCTTCCTCCCCTCCTTCCAACAACTACCCATCATTCAGATGAGATACTATTTCCTTGTGGAAGCTTCCACTGGCCAATCTCAGCCCTAAGGTCAAGTTCAGTGTCCCCACAGAATGCTCCCACACCATCTCATATTTCCTCTCAAAGACCTTCTCGAATCATACCTTAGGATAAATTACCTGTTGACTTGTCTCCCATTGGACATGAATGAAATGAAAAACCAACGGCCAATTAGACAGACACATGTTTCAAAGTCGTAGGACTTCATCTGTAATCTATGTGGCAAGTCACCAGCCTCCTGCCTCCCTGTCACTAGTTAAAACATCAGACTTCAAATAAACCTCTGCTTTCTATCCGCATTTTAATCTAGAGTAGGCCTGGGGTGGGTAGAGGCGGGTGAAATACAGTGTTTTAACCCTTAACATTTAAGGACTGTTTAAAAATCTAACGAACAGGGAGGTCTGATCAGTTTAACAGGAAGACCTAATTAGTTAGATAAAATACCTCCCCTAGCCATTAGAAAATTAAACAAAAAATTTTTAAAAACCAATGAATTATGGCATTTTACAAAACCACATAAGAATGAGCATCTGAAGCTTCTTCTACCCAAGACAATAAAGAATGGAAAGAATCGTGTAGCATTTTCACTTCCAGGTACAAAAGAGAAGAACTGGGCTGTCATCCATACAGTAGAGACCTTCAATAAAGCAAGAGGTGAAGATCTTGAGAAAGGAAGTGATAACCAAGCTGTGGCTCACAACCAAGAAGGTTTCTGAGAAGAAAGACAACTTTGAAGAGAATACTGAGAAAAACATTGGAAAACTAATGGAAACTAGTGTCTATTAATGTCTTCATGAGTAAGGCTAAATGGCTTGCTGTGGGCTGGGCAACACAGTGTCATACAGCATACATTTAATCAATAACAGGAGAAGCAATTTGACCTTGGTTGTTTTACCTGGCCCACAGATGGCTGGTGGGCTCTGCCTAAGCTGAACATGTGACAAGAGTTGCTGGGGCCTTATGTAAAGCTCAATCATAGAATACGATGATTATATAGCCCTAGATTCCTAAATTCTTTTCAAAGAGTGCCCTCTCCTTAAATTACCAGGAGCAGAACAGACACTGCAGACATACACAGAGACAAATGGAACAAGCATTAAGACGAGCCAGCTCTCAAGGAGGATAGTCTTACCTCACTGCTCCCTCCAGCCTCAAGAAGCCCTTTTCAGCAATGTGCAATACAAGCAGGAATCAACATCTCAACTGTAGATGGAATGCTGACATGCTGCTATAAACCTTAGAGAGTAAAAAGTGATCTTGCTCTCTTTGGGCTAAATTTTTATGAATTGTCTTTGCATTGACAACATCACATATTCAATGTTGGTTTTGTTTTGTTGGCCTGCCGTATCACTTGTCACTGCCCCTCCAGCCCAGACCTATTAAGAGGGTTCTCAAATCATGGTTTCCAAGCTTCATCAACCAGAAATGCTAGCATCTAGTCAATAAACATGCAAACTAACCCATTAAATTTAGAAAATTGGGTCAGAGAGCCCACTAAAATTGAACAATTCTTCAAGTAAGTATGAATGGTATCTTACCTCTTAATTCTATCCTGTGCAAATGGCTTTGTATACCCCTTGGCCATCTATGTAGGCAAGAGGAAATACATCTACATCAAAAGCTACTCAGAAATGTAGAGAGGAGAAATTCAGGAAGGACAACCCAAGCTTAACTATGTATTTATTTCAGAATAAAAGATGAAGCATGCCACACAGAGAGTAAAGGGGAAACATGAACACAATGAAGCCACTAGCAGAGAATTTAAAAAGGGTGGTTGCCATAAAAATTTTAGTCTATGCTTTAATCGACACTTCAAGATTTGGGAGACTGAAGTAGGCAGATACCCTGAGCCCAGGAGTTCAAGACCAGCCTGGGCAAAAAGGCAAAACTCCAACTCTACAAAAAATTAGCCAGGCATGGTGATATGCACCTGCAGTTCCAGCTATTTGGGAAGCTAAGGTGGGAGGATCAATGGAGCCTGGGAGGCCAAGGCTGCAGTGAGCCATGATCACGCCACTGCAGTCTAACCTGGGCAACAGAGACCCTATCTCAAAAACAAAGAAACAAACACACATAAAAACTTCGATTGCTTCTCTTATTTTTGTTTTGATGTCTATAATAGGAAAAATAAAAGATCTTCATAGTATAAACATTCATCTCTCCAAACCTCTATGGAAGATCTTTCGTAACCTAATGTCCAACTTAGACTCACTGCTCCAAGATTTCCTGCTGAATTATCTAGCCCTGGACACAGAATACAAGAGAAGCAGACTGTCACAGGATTCTGACTCTGAAACTTCCCCCAATAGCAACAACTGTTGAAGTGCACGTTTCCAAAACTAGAAGGATATATCCCAAAATGTATAAGGTGCATCCAAAGAAACAACGCTTACCATTGTTAGTGTAACCAGAATCCCTTTCTACTGCTTTCTCAATTGTGTTTACTAACAAGATAACAAAAGGACCTTAAAAATCAAAATAAGTTGGCATGGTGGTTGACACCTGTAATCCTAGAAACTTTGGGAGGTCAAGGCGAGAGAATCTCTTAAAGCCAGCCTAGGCAACACAGTGAGACCCCACCACAACCCTGTCTCTACCAAAAAAAAAAAAAAAATTAAATCAGCTGGGTATGATGGCATGTCCCTGTAATCCTAGCTACTCTGGAGGATCACTTGAGACGAGTTCAAGGTTACAGTGAGCTATTATCATGCCTCTGCACTCCAGCCTGGGTGACAGAGGGAAGACACTGTGTAAAACAACAACAACAACAAAAAACCAAAATAAAATCAACAGAAGGCAGGGATAGAGACAAGGATCCAGGCAAAAATGCAGATTCTGGTAGTCTAATGTGGACTTCTCCTTCAAAAAAGACAAGCTAGTGAAACCCACTTACTGTAATACAAGTCTGGCCATAACATAAGCCTAAGCATGTGGTTACCAGTTAAAACCTCAAAAGGTTCTTAGCAGAGGACATAAGACCCACAAAATCTAGTACCTCCACCCTAAAAATAGCTATCTTTCTTTTTTAAAAAACAGGGATTGAGACTGCCAGCAACAAGGTTTATTTTAACAAGCATCTTCAAAACACCTCTAGGCAACACTTTGGTGCCAGGGCATACACAATTCTTGGAGTTGGGTATGATGAAAGAAACATTTGCCTTTTTAGCATAAAGCAAATATAAAGTTCCCTCTCACCCTCCCTCCTACAGAAGAATAGAAAATTTCATGAACATATCTGTACATTTGCTTCTCTGAGTTGGGGAATAAATGCCCTAATCAGCAATACATATCAAAAGCAAATTTTCATGTGGATGAATGTAAACAACTACAGCCACCTAAGCCCTGCCACTTGACTCATTTAATTTGCTTAAAACCATTTACAGATAGGAGATGGGTTAGATTTTACTTCTCCTTTGCCTTATTATGAACATTTAAAATGGTGAAAATTGAAACAGATCATAGGGACAGTGCCTTCCAGAAGTAGTACTGCCACTTTAAGTCAAGGCGTTACGTTTGCAGAAGAAAGCTGCTCTACAGTGAAACCAAGAAAAAGTTTAGAAAGAATAGGTACATCTATTTAGCCCTTTTAGCTAAAGAAAGATAAAGACCAAAAAATGATACAAAATTCCATCAATGGGAACTCTGTACTCTACCAATTTTAAGGCAAACTCCATGTCTTCTTTGGTTCCAAGCCTGAACCTCTTGAATCCAGAGTGGGCAGGTATGAAAGATGGCTTGTGACCTGGAAGGGGCTGTGCTCTCTGGACACCATGATACCGCAAGCATCACTGCCCACTTCTTTAGAGGCAATCAAAAAATAATTACTCTTGATTGCTTCTCTGGGCAATTTTCCTTGCCTACAAATCTGTTATGATAGTACTCAGATAATATTATTTAAGTAGTTTCCATTTATTAGTATATGAGAGGTAGGCCAAGTAAACTAAAATCCAAGAGTTTAAGGGGAAGGAGATGCTCCTCCTCTTTCATGATAACATACAACGCATTCCTAATCATGGTGGCTCTAATCCAACTGACTAAAATGCTTTTCTCCCCGTGGAACTACAGTGGTTAATTGAGAGAAGAATTTAATCCAGCTTCTCCTGTGTGGCAAAGGGTTTTTTTCATCAGAAGGTGGCTAACTTCAATAAGGGCATTTACAACATCCCAAGAGCTTATTTTCATTTCAGAAATTTATGGGACACCACTCCTATGAGACTACTGTCCTTAGAACTCTGGGGGGGTGGGGGGCAAGTTCCTGTAGAACAGTAGCTCTGAAACCTAGGGTGAGAAACCCTGTAGGAATCTGACTCAACCTTACCCACAGAAAAATGAACAAGCAAAAAAAATTTCAGTTTATGGAACCAGGTTAAAAAGTTCTAGCCTACTGAGAGAGACTATAGAAAGGATTAAGGTCAGAGGGGGAAATAGCATTCTCGGGGTCTAAACCAGGACCCGTTGTTTCCTTCTTCTTTTTTTTTTCCTTCTCGACGGAGTCTTGCTCTGTCTCCCAGGCTGAAGTGCAGTGGCGCAATCTTGGCTCACTGCAACCTCCGCCGACTGGCTTTAAGCAACTGTCCTGTCTCAGCCTCCCGAGTAGCTGGGATTACAGGTGCCCGCCATTGTGCCCAGCTAATTTATTTTTGTATTTTTAGCCTCTCAAAATGCTGGGATTACAGGCGTGAGCCACGGTGCCTGACTTCCTTCCCTTCTTTAATCAGCAAGAAGGAACAGAGAGGACATACTTACCAATGCAGGCTCATTGCTAAGGACCCAAGAGTCTGTTCACTGGCAACTTCAGCTTAGAAATTTCCACTCAGCCCATTAAATTTGTCTAAGAACCACACTGTCGATCTCATCTTCTTTGCTTCCCCTCTCCCTTCACAGGTGTCAGATCTGCCCTGTAGTATGAAGACTCTCAGAGCATTCCTACTGCCTTCTGTGTCCCCTGTACTTCCTAGGCATTTTTTCCTCTTGTACTTCTAAATCCTATCTTGGAATCACTTCTCGGAGGACTCAAACCACACACCTGCATTGCTGCAGTTTTCACAGCGCCTTTACACAGTGTCCTAAGGAAGGGCCTTGGAGACACACAACTCTCACTCCAGCACCATACTACAACACAAAAATTTTACCCAAGACAATTAATTACTTCTTAGATCTGCCCAGTGGGATGAATACCTCAGAACTGAAAAGGCCAACAATGTTCTTTAGCATATAATGTATTATATTCTTGTTGTCCTTAAATTATATTCTGTACAATAAATTACATTCTGCAACAATGTTCTTGTTTCACAGACACCACCAGTAGTTTTAAAGATTTCTGTCCTCAGGTCCAAGACAAGACCCACAAAGGATAAGTGCCAATGATATGGGAGAGATAGGTATGTTGAATCAAATCGGTAAGGCAAGATGTATGAAAGGCCTTACCTTTGTCAGGCCTGAAAATCTAACACTGACTCATCTAGAAACATCTTTTGCATTTATATAACACTAAACAAGGAGCTAATACATCCATAAGTGAGGTCTGAAAAGTGATGACACCATTCAACAGGGAAAAACCAGAGTCAGGGCAAGCAAAAACATGCCAAAACAAAAATCCCAGTCCAAAGCATGAGTGACCTTTTGTATTCACAAGACAGGTTCCAGCAACAGTAGGAGGCTCAGTTAAGTCAGTCAGTGGGAACTAGTGTGCAAATGCTCTATTATTTCAGTGTCACAACCACCAACCTCAGTAATAGCGGAGGCTTTTAGTTATGGAGTAGGTGAGACTCTGAGGTAAAACATAAGAGACCATGTCAGAATCCAGCTACACCATACACTTGTCCTAAATCATCTCTGCTTCACTGTTAATGCTTAGGGCATGTGCATTAAAATGACTGTATCAACCTGCCTTGTCCTCCCAAGAGGACATTTAAAGATCAACTCAGCATTATATATAACAGTATGGCGACAAAACATTGTTATAAATTAGAAGACAGAAAAGAAAATCTTTTTAGAGTTAGAGTCCCCCTGAAATTCTCGAAGAAAAAAATAACCACATGCTTTGTTTTGCAAGCTTCCCCTCCCCCTTAATTCTTGGTTTATAATGTTAAGCTCTTGGTAACAAAGAAGCCAAGCCCACTTAGCTCGTTTATCAACACATCTAAAGCAAATTATAGTCACACTTCTATTTTAACCAAGCATGACAACAAGGCAACTGAGTAGCTTTCCAAACTACCAGAGCAGCGGCACTACCTTGCATAGGCTGGTGTTAAATCAGCACTTCCTAAATCGTGCAGGCTTCTGCCCATTTAGATGATCTCTCTATGCAGAATCGGCAGTCTAACACTGGCTCTCACAAGCATTAAAAATCATCACTCTGCTAACCCAACTCACTGTTCAGATGGGTCTTCTTGAATGCAGCCTTTATTACAACCTCACTGCTGCTTCCTACACTGAAGGAATACCATGTTTTTAAGTCAGGACTTCTTTCTCGCTTTATTGTAATCAGGGGGTCTTGCAACGACCCTGATGCTGTTACAAAGCACAGTGCTTTATAACAGTAAAGCTTCTGGAAAACCCAAACAAAAGACACGTCATCCGGTGACGTCAGCCTATATACAGTTCTGTGTGGTCGCAGCACATAAGCAAATCCATTCTTGTGCCGTTTCTCGGAAAAGCTTTTCAGTAAATGCACTCATGCTGCTCCAGGAGCTCTTCTCTGCAACAAGCCACCCATCTGCCATCAACAAGTTAAGACCAAGAGAACTAACGGCTGCGGAAAGGAGACTGAAGCTTTGATTAACCAGCTGAGCAGTTAGAGGTGGAGAAATTTAGTAACTTATATTCAAAACTGATTTAAGGATCAGAGCAATCACAGAATATGAAACGAATGCTTTCCAGAGGAATATCCTAAGGAAAAAAACAATTCATCCTGGTGGATTCAATTTTACTTGGAAAGCCTGAGACACAGAAAACAGGAAACTGGTCAAAGGCTCCTACATGTTAGAGCCTTTTACAGACTCACTGCGTTGAGTCTAACAACCGCGACTGAATGCAGCCTCCAATGTGCTCAGAAGAATGGGTAAGTCTGTGCATTTATATGTCTTGTACATTCAACAAGGAATCACGCTTTCAAAATAAGCTACTGAATTCACATTTTATGAGGGAAATCACTGTCATATTTTGGATTCTGAGGTTTAGGCAAAAGCATGTAACGCTGATGCTACTAGAGACATGTTTTGTCTTCTTTTTAAATGGTTTAAGTTTTGTTGCAGTCATACTGATAAGGTTAATTTTTCTGCAGTAAATGAAAATTAAGTTATATGCAGTGAAATCTTTTGCTATAATGTTGGTTTTTTTTTAATAGCCCATATGTTCTGCTGAAAAATATCCTATTTTCTTGTTTTCCTTAAATTATATTCTGCAGGCTTACATTTCAAGTGGCCATTAGGGGCCCCTATGCTGGCAGCAATATATGCAATGAGCATGGTTTTAAAAATGCTGCCTGCCCTGGGTATGGCGTGTCCACCCAAATGCCGCTGCGAGAAGCTGCTCTTCTACTGCGACTCTCAGGGCTTCCGCTCAGTGCCAAACACCACAGACAAGGGCTCTCTGGGCCTGTCCCTGAGGCACAATCACATCACAGAGCTCGAAAGAGATCAATTTGCCAGCTTCAGTCAACTTACCTGGCTCCATTTAGATCACAATCAAATTTCAACAGTAAAAGAAGATGCTTTTCAAGGACTATATAAACTTAAGGAATTAATCTTAAGTTCCAACAAAATATTTTACTTGCCAAACACAACTTTTACCCAACTGATTAACCTGCAAAATTTGGACGTGTCTTTTAATCAGCTGTCATCTCTGCACCCAGAGCTCTTCTATGGCCTTCGGAAGCTGCAGACCTTGCATTTACGTTCCAACTCCCTGCGGACTATCCCAGTACGTCTGTTCTGGGACTGTCGTAGTCTGGAGTTTCTGGATTTGAGCACAAACCGTTTGCGAAGTTTGGCTCGCAATGGATTTGCAGGATTAATCAAACTAAGAGAGCTTCACCTAGAGCACAACCAGCTGACGAAGATTAATTTTGCTCATTTCCTACGGCTAAGCAGTCTGCACACACTCTTCTTACAATGGAACAAAATCAGCAACTTGACATGTGGGATGGAGTGGACCTGGGGCACTTTAGAAAAGCTAGACCTGACTGGAAATGAAATCAAAGCCATCGACTTGACAGTGTTTGAAACGATGCCTAATCTTAAAATACTCCTCATGGATAACAACAAGTTAAACAGCCTTGATTCCAAGATCTTAAACTCCTTGAGATCCCTCACAACCGTTGGCCTCTCCGGCAATCTGTGGGAATGCAGTGCCCGAATATGTGCTCTGGCCTCCTGGCTGGGCAGTTTCCAAGGTCGGTGGGAGCACTCTATCCTATGCCACAGTCCTGACCACACCCAAGGAGAGGATATTCTAGATGCAGTCCATGGATTTCAGCTTTGCTGGAATTTGTCAACCACTGTGACTGTCATGGCTACAACTTACAGAGATCCAACCACTGAATATACAAAAAGAATAAGCTCATCAAGTTACCATGTGGGAGACAAAGAAATCCCAACTACTGCAGGCATAGCAGTTACTACTGAGGAACACTTTCCTGAACCAGACAATGCCATCTTCACGCAGCGGGTAATTACGGGAACAATGGCTTTATTGTTTTCTTTCTTTTTTATTATTTTTATAGTGTTCATCTCCAGAAAGTGCTGCCCTCCCACTTTAAGAAGAATTAGGCAGTGCTCAATGGTTCAGAACCACAGGCAGCTCCGATCCCAAACACGACTCCATATGTCAAACATGTCAGACCAAGGACCGTATAATGAATATGAACCCACCCATGAAGGACCCTTCATCATCATTAATGGTTATGGACAGTGCAAGTGTCAACAGCTGCCATACAAAGAATGTGAAGTATAATATCTACCCGTCATCAAAAATCACATCAGATAAGTAACCTATTTTACATAGTAGAGGCTAAATACATATCTAATTTTTACCAATGGTGACATTAAGCCTAATTTTCCAAACTAAGCCGAGACTTAGTTTTTGAAGTGTTGAAGTATTTTTAATTTTTTTAATGGAACCATATTTTAAGTGTTAAATGAATCAATGCTCACATTAATTTGCGCTCCTGTTGGAAAGTCTAAAATGCTTACTTCAAAATAAGAAATGTATGTAATTATATACAACTGTGTGTAAACCTTTACACTAAGGTCTCCATATGCTATTTTTTTCTACTGAAAACAATTTAGAAAGAAGTATTGGGCAGAAACAGATATGGATCAATACCTGTTTGATCATTGCTCTCCATCCCATGTACTACAACTATCTTGCTGCTTAAAAGGAGACTTAGTAAAGTTCTCTTGTATAATAATTTGGTATTTACTCAAATCTTCAATTTGCTGCCAGTGTGGGAAGTAGAATTTCATGTATGATAAAGACTGGTAAATATTAAACATTCTTCTTCCAGAGTTTTTGCCTGGGTTAGTAGATATTATCAAAAGTCCATATCATGAAAGCAGAACCCTTTAATGTAATTCTAATAAGTTCAGTGACTCTTTATTTACACAATGAATCCAAGTGACTGTGAAAAGGTCTCATTACAATGAAATCAATACTAAATAATTACACCGACTTCTTATCATACATTTCTAGTTTGACTTATAATGAACATGATTTTTGTGGCATTTAGGCAATTGTTTTAAACTAGTATTAAATTGTCATTGTACTAACTTACTAAATCCTATATTTACATTAATATGTGAAAAAAGATTTAGAAAATATTTTGGAGATAAGACAAACTGAGTCAATTTAACAAACCTGACATGCTCCCTCCAATGTAAAAGCACACACACACATACACAAATACACACACACTCTCTCTCTCTCTCTCTCTCAACTATCATGATCAAAGATGCCTTGACAAAGGGGTTTAAACCTCTTTCTTCTGCTTTTTCCTGATCATCAAACCTCAAAGAGCCAAGTTAAAAATAATTGGCTAGCAACAGGCGTAATACTGATTCTTGTTGTATTATAAAGGAACCATGAAAAAAAGCACTTTCTAACTATTATATAATAAATTTTGATCTTTCAATAAAGATACACATTCACACTGTAAGGGCAGTTCAGTGTAGGTGAAGAAACACTGAGGTGAATCTCATGGTAGAACAACTCGACATGGCTATGCAGTCACACAGTGGTAACCTGAAGGCTGCACGGAAGTGAGGGATTAAAAGGAAAGGCAGATTTTGAAATCTGACTCTCAGGTTAGCTGGAGTTACAAGACAGCCAAGAATGATTATACACAATCTGCACCAAATAGGGAAAGGACCTGCTGCTGAAAAGGGAAAAGGGGTAGATTCTCCAATGTAAATATAAACATTCCATAATTAACAAATGATAAGAATGCCACATTTTTCATGCAAAAAAGAATCACAGGTACTCAGTTTCTTCAAATGATTTCTACAGAAAGTCTATTACATATTTGGAATTTAGATGCAAGCTACCCATCCACACACAATTTTTCATAAACATCATTCCATATGTTCAAAAAACTGTAAAATTACAGCACCAACTTGATTTTAGAAAATTAGTATTTTTTAACAACTGCCATTTACTGTATGTAGAAAAAAGGCATAATATCTTAGGGAAAAAACACTACCATTTTTAAAGTTATCTTTTCCCTAACATCAACATTAACATAATATCCTTCATTCAGGGCATATTTTCTTCACAGGATTGAACTGAAAATAACAGACTACAGTTAAATCCATAAGATTTAATCACAATTTTTCTTCTTTAATAATAAGAGATGGGTACCTTACTACCCTTCACCTAACATATCTCAGTAAAAAGCAGACAAGATCACAAATTACAGTAATAATATGTTCTCTACATTTTTAAGGTGGGCAGATTAGTTTGTCAAAGTCTCATCCCAGTTCAATTCAGTTGATCTCGAGCGGTGAGTATTTTCGTCTCTTGTTAAACCAGACCCTGGGCTTGTCTGGGCAGAGACAGAAGCTGATTTAATAGCATAGAGCACAACATCCTACTTCCCCACAGACAGGCTGAATTAGAAGCCCCTATTACAAATAAGAGTTCCATGAGCTAAAATTTACCAACCCATTTATCAGGGTGACCACAGCCATTTGTCAGGTGACAGACAGCCTGGTCACAACAGAACTGTGCCCTGAGCACACAAGATTCCATCAACCCTGAAAGACAGCAGCAGAGTCTTTCCTATCATTTCAAACCACAACCAAAATTAAGATTTAAACTGTGGGATGGGGAAGAAACCCCCTTCTTTGGCTGGGAATCTCTACCTTAATCCTTAAAGGACCGTAACTGGCAAAATCTTTAGTGTATGGAGAAAAGCAAATTGCAAAGCAATCCATTTACTAATTCAGATGAACAACATAGCCAAGGCTAGCAAGGCATACTTTCCAGCTGAAAAAAAAAAAAATCAAAATTTTTTGCCCTCCATTTTTTTTTTTGGTGATGCCCTTTAAGAAAAGTGAATGACAGTAGTATCAAAAACGTATTTTCCTTTTTCATTTAAAGCAAAAATTTCCCTTTTTAATTGCCTATAGAAGGCAAGATTTCCTTTAATTTTTGTCCATTTGTGTTTCAGAATCAGCACAGGTTTGAAGATTAGACTGTTAGTCATCTGTGCTTTCTTTACCAACTGGTTAGAACGGAACAGCATCACAGCAACGCTGCGGATCTTGGTTACACAGTATCAGGGCTTTTGTTTTTTGGTGGGGTTTTATCCTCTTCACCACCACCGATTCCATTTTTTTTTTTTTTTTTTCTATTTTTAAGATTAGAGGAAAATGACCATTAAGAACCAGAAAAATAATTAACCTTTCTGGAACTAGGAAAGCTAAAGAAGACTATGATACCATACCCACCGAGAAACCAAGAACTAGTTTGAAATCATTTGTATTCATTTCTGTATCTTGCCAGGGATTTCAATCACCTTTCTGAAAAGAGTGGGCTGATAAACTTGCAAATCCACACACAACTCTGAGAATACCCACTGCCAGCATCAAAAAGCAAAGATACTAATTTTTAAGCCAAAAATCTGTACTAACACATGTAATTTCTTAATGTGCCTAAGTTAATTTCTGTACCAATTCAATAAATGGAATTGACTGAACTTCCCAACGCCACTAATTATTAAAATCCATCTGCTTATTCTAATGCTAGTCACCAAGAGCTAGACTCCATCTTTCCAATAAAAATGAGCCCCATGTAGCACTAGGTTTGAATTCTAAAATTCAAAACAGGCATTTCATTTTCTTAAGGCACACTTCCTACACACAGCTATCAGGGGAAAAAGCTATAAATGTCCTGTTCTTTTTCTGAAGTGTGGTGGATATCAATATAAAATTTGTTAAAGAATATTTTTAACAGCCGACTTACATGATCGTTTTCCTAATACAGCAATACAGCAACAGACCTATCTGAAAAGTCTGTTTTGGGACATACTTTTCATATCTTATTGGTTAAAGCCCTTGAATAAGAAAAAGACAAGAAAAGAGACAATAAGGCCATCTATAGATAATTAAATATTTCTCTAACCTGGAGCAAACTCATAGTACTTGAATAAGGCCAAAAACAAATAGAAAATGACTTCAAGCTTTCATTCTGCTATTGCAAACATTTGGAAACTTCTGCAACTCTTTCAACTAACATTTTTATCCTCGGTGGGTTGTTTTTCTGTTTTAAGTCTGATATATGAAATGTTTGGTGAACCTTCCTATCAACACTGAGACTGGAAACTCAAAGTACAGTCCAAATACATTGTGTTCAATCACCTTCAAGAGCCATTCTTCTTTCTGGGTGGGAGGTGGGCAGATGGGCTGAGGGTGGGAAAAAAATATTATTATGCAGGGGGTTTTGGGAGGGGGAGGGTAACATAAAGAGCAGTGTACAGGACAGTTTTGTTATTAAAATTGTGTATACTATAAAAAGTGAATGCTTTTTTTTTTTTTTTACTTTTCCTTGATGACCTATCTATTTTGACATGTGAAACTTGAAAAGCTATTTGTGACACATAGAGAACTGTTAAATGAACAATTGTTTTGTACCATGTTCCTCTACAATGCCAAATGTGTCGACTGAAAAAAGGGGCAGCTAATCATCACTCGTCTTCATTTAGAGAAAGGGAAAACTAGGAAAAGAAGAAAGTAAAGGTAAAGTGGTGAGAAGGGAGAGTGCCTAAAAAGCTGTCATGCAATAAGCTGCTACTCTGTCAAGAGCCTGAGCAAGTGGACAAACAGCTGTCCCAGGCTCACGGGGCCTGGGGTTGGCTGCCCCTCTATGAATGCTCCATTACAATGAACTGCCACCACTGAGAGCTTTGGAACTGTACGCAATTGCCTGTACCTAGCAAACAGTGACTTGGCCCCTACCCTGGGGGTTGGTTGATGTCCATCCCAGCAGCATCTTGCACACCACTCCTAGAAGGAAGGTCTACAGGTGCTGACACACTGGGACCATAAGAATCCCTACATGACCTCCTCCACCCCAGCCGCCGACTCAGTGAATATGGATGGGAAAAGAAAGGTAAGATTTTAAATTACAGTTGACCCTTCAACAACAGTGGGGTTAGGGATACCAACCCCCACTCCACACAGTCAAAAATCTGCATACAACTTTTGACTCCCCCAAAATTTTACTAATAGCTACTGCTGACTAGAAACTTTACTGATAACATAAATGGTCAGCCTATATTAAGTAACACATATTTAATACTGTCAGTCAAAATAAGACATATTTTATATGTATGATATATGGTATTCTTACAATAAATAGGCTAGATAAAATGTTATTAAGAAAATTATGGCGGGGCATGGTGGCTCACACCTGTAATCCCAGCACTTTGGGAGGCTGAGGTGGGTGGATCACCTGAAGTCACGAGTTCGAGACCAGTCTGGCCAACATGGTGAAACCCCATCTCTACTAAAAATACAATAATTAGCCAGGCAAACTGGTGTCCGCCTATAGTCCCAGCTACTCGGGGGGCTAAGGCAGGAGAATCACTTGAACCCAGAGGCAGAGGTTGCAGTGAGCCAAGATCATGCCTCTGCAGTCCAGCCTGGGCTACAAAGCGAGACTCCGTCTCAAAAAAGAAAATCATAAGAGAAAATACATTTATTACTAAGTAGAACTGGATCACCATAAAGGCCTTCTTTCATCCTTGTCATTATCTTCATGTTTAGTAGGCTAAGAAGGAAGAGAAAGGAGTCGGTCTTACTGTCTCAGGAGTAGCACAGGTGGAAGGAAATCCACATATAAGTAGACCTTAGCTGGGCACGGTGGCTCATGCCTGTAATACCAGCACTTTGAGAGGTCAAGGTGGGTGGATCACCTGAGGTTGGGAGTTCAAGACCAACCTGACCAACATGGAGAAACCCCGTCTCTCCTAAAAATACAAAATTAGCTAGGTGTAGTGGTGCGTGCCTGTAATTGCAGCTACTTGGGAGGCTGAGGCAGGAGACTCGCTTGAACCCAGGAGGCAGATATTACAGTGAGCCAAGATTGAGCCATTGCACTCCAGCCTGGGCACCCCTGCCAAGATGAGTAGACCTTAACGATTCATGCCCAACTTGCTCAAGGGTCAACTATAATGTCCTTGGCTTGGTACAGATAAACACCCTCAGGACAGGATTCTATACCTGGGCAGCGCTGGGGCATAAACTGCCCTAGCTTCCAGGAGCTGACTGCCAGGAGTCTGCCATATTTGCCCAGATGCACTTATTGTTTCTCCAGCTCCACAGCAGCACTGTAGAACCAGATGGGAGAATAAGTAAAGCCACACTTTTTCCAATGCTCAGGGAAGCTAGGATCAGAGCAACTAAGAGAACTCACACCAGGAATTTGAGCAGTAACTAGGGCAGAAGAAGGAAACACGGAGCACAATTTTAAAGTCAAACTCATCCTATAAGCACTAGAGGGCATAGGTGATGGTTTTAAACTGCACAAAGGAACACATTCCTACACTTGATAAGAGTAAAGGCAGAGCTTATTAACATAATTCTCCTACATTTTAATTTTGAAAATCCCATGTAAAGCTACAACTGATTTATCAGTTATTTTAATTAATTTTGTCTGTATACCACAGCATTCTCAGGTTCCCACTCAAATATATAATAGATTCCTCACGGTCTGTTTAAAAATTTGGGGTAGTCATGTCTCCCTTAGACAAAATGTACTACAAATTGTCTTTTACAAAGAGAGAAGGGGAAAAAGACGTGGCAGTCATAGCTACTGCAAACATTTCTCCTTAGCATGAATTTGACCATTAGTTTTGGGAACACTCTTAAGGGACACATCTTAAACCTCCCCTTCTACTATCTGAAGGGGACAGTAAAGAGCAAGAAATCTCCAAAGGCAAGTACAATCAAACATCTTATCCTGCAAAGCCCAAAAATGAAAATACTACCCCCTATATATGGAGGCTCAAGAGCAAAGCCTTGGCCAAGGCCTCCAATTCAGGAACTCCCACTAGAGATCCAGCATGAAGAATCGTCTGTCAATAGCAACCCTGATGGGTAGAGGCCAATGGCTCATGCCTTACTTCAGAAACAGATTTTAAAACTGCAGTGCTATAGATAATTTCCAAAGCCTGTTTATAGCTTTAAGAGTTTACCAAAAACCATATAGAAGAGGCGTAAAAATGTCATAAACATATAAGTTTACTGAATATCTACTGACAATTGCATTTAGAACATAAGACCTCCATTAACTAGGCCCTGGTATTTGCACCAAAATAAAATAAATAAATAAGAGTTACAACAAAATATGCAGGTTGCTTTTCCTGAAAAATCACTGGACCAAAACTCTACAGCATGTATGTATGTATGTATGTATGTATGTATGTATGTATGTATGCATGCATGCATGTATTTAGAGACCAGCCTCAGCCCACAAATTGTTGGGATTACAGGTGTGAGCCACCACAGCCTCTAGAGCCATTTATATTAGCCCACCAATTTAATCATTATGAGGGCCAAAAAAGTTCCTCTTGTGGTGAACAAAAACATTTCCCATTGCCTAGCTGTCAAATACACGGAGGACGACTGCTCAATACCCAAAACCTCTAAAAACAATGTTATTTATCATTTACATATAACCTACTTCTACCAAGTCAAGCTAACTTAGAATTAAAACTATGTACAGAACAGATGAAATAAAGATATAAAAAGATCAAAAGCAGGACTCTTAACCCTAAGGGTCCAGGATATGTTTCAGGATCCAAGAACATCTTAAAATTATAATACAATATTGTGTGGGGGTCCAGATGCTTTACCAGATCTAAAGGGTTTTGATAAATTACAAAAGGGGTTAGAACGCCCTAGGAAAGCAATGAAATCGTTACTTCTAGTATACAGTATACACCAATTTGGCCCTGATCTTCCTGGTGGCCAAAGCAAAGAATGAAACCAACAGCTTTCATTGGATAAAGTAGCACACTGGTTTCTCTGGAAAGAGAGACATTTAAGTGAAAAAGCCTGTGAATTATTTATAAAATGGAGCCAGCTGTAGGAACAATAAGGAACCATGCTGGACTGTACCTCTAAGGAGCTTCTGGAGAAAAGGCAGAGATGTTCTTCATGTGGACCCTTGATAAAGGCTAAGGGTAAGGAGCCTACACAAGCATGCTGCATGCTCTGTGATGACCTAACCTTTGTCGTGACCCAAGGCTGGGTGGAGCCTTAGAAGTCCTGCAAGAATGAACCAAGCACTTTCTTGAAGAACAGCTCATGTTTCCCCTTCATCACATCCCTGGGACCAGACTACAGGGCTCCAACACATAAGGGACAGCCAGTAAATACTTACTACATTATATTACACATCTTCTACACAAGGAGTAGACACAATTTAAAATTAAAAACATCTTCTACTACATCAGGAATGAAGAGAAGCATATTTCACACAACATCTCTGGTTGTGCATGAAACCACAGTTGCAAAATTACAAAAATGAAAGAAATCTAACATAACTGATTCCATCTTGTTTCTAACCTCACAAGTTGTCTTTGTTCATTCCTATGCATAGGCTAAGCTAACTATGGGAGGAATTTAGTTTATAATTTAAGGAATTTAGTTTACAGCTTTAAAGCAAGGATGATCATAGTCCCTTCCCAAAAACCAATCCCCACTCCCTGTTCTGGGTCTGAAACTGCCTTTGTAAAACTAATAAAAGGTGGTAAGGTTAAAATTATTCTGATAAGATTTAAGCATAGTTAAATAGTAGCCCCTTACTGTTTCCTAACTTGCTTTCTATAATTGTTTACTGCTCAGGAGTCATAAGATTTGTAACTTTCCTAACTGCTTCTATAAATAACATCACTACTGTGAAACTAGACTCTGTCTTAAAAAAAACAAACAAAAAAAGGCCAAATGCGGTGGCTCAGGCCAATAATCCCAGCACTTTGAGAGGTGGGCAGATCACTTGAGGTCAGCGTTTCAGGATCAGCCTGGCTAACATGGCAAAATCATGTCTACTAAAAATACAAAAGTAGCTGGGTGTGGTACACCTGTAGTTCCAGCTGAGGCTGAGGTGGGAGGATAACTTGAGTCTCAGAAGCAGAGGCTGCAGTGAGCCAAGATCACACCACTGCAAACAGAGCAAAATCCCACCTCAAAAAGAAAAAAAGACTGGTGTTTGAGATATTTTTCAGACTGCATTCTAGTGGACCAACTGATACCACCTGGACTGGTGACCCATACCAACAGTTTTGACACTGCTATGATTTCATGCCCAGCCCAATCAATCTGCAGTACCCATTCCCTAGCCATTGCTTACCAAACCATCTTTAAAAATCTAGTCTCCAAATTCTCTGGGAGGTGAATTTGAAAGGTATCTTGTCCACCTCAAATGGCCTTGAGACTTCAAACTCTTTCTCTGCTGCAACTCCTACTGTCTCAGGATACTGGCTTTTTCTGTGCAGTAGGCAAGAAGAACCCAACTGGGCTATAAAATGCTTTTGATATTTATATGTGTTCTCCTTAGGTAAGAATCTGTAAGACAATAACTAAAAATTTCTTAAGAAAGAACACATTTAAAAAGATAAAGTAGCTGAGCGTGGTGGCTCACACCTATAATCCTAGCACTTTGGGAGGCCCAGGTGGGCAGATCATGAGGTCAGGAGTTCAAGACCAACCTGACCAACATAGTGAAACCTCATCTCTACTAAAAAATACAAAAAAATTAGCCAGGCATGGTGGTGCGTGCCTGTAGTCCCAGCTACTCCAGAGGCTGAGGCAGGAGAATTACTTGAACCTGGGAGGTGGAGGTTGCGGTGAGCCAAGACTGCACCACTGCACTCGAGCTTGGGCAAGAGTGTGAGATTTCGTCTCAAAAAAAAAAAAAAAAGATAAAGCAGGTGGGTGCGGTGGCTCACACCTGGAATCTCAGCACTTTGGGAGCCTAAAGGAAGAGGACTGCTTGAGCCCAGGAGTTCAAGACCAGCATGGACAACATGGCAAAACCCTGTCTCTACAAAAAAAAAAAATGTATATATATATATATATATATATATACATATATATATATACACACACAAAAATTAGCCAGGTGTAGTGACACTTGCCTGTAGTCCCAACTACCTGGGAGGCTGAAGCAGGAGGATCACCTGAGCCCAGGAAATCAAGGCTGTACTGAGCCGTGATCATACCACTCCACTCCAGCCTAGGCAACAGAGCAAGATGCTGTCTCAAAAAATAAATTACATATGTAAAAAAAAGATAAACCAATCATTAGCCTGAATAATGGTCAGAAATTTAACTGTCTCTTTCTAGAAGCCATTTTTAAAAAAAACCTAGATTTTCAACAGGAACAAGTTAAGTTGCACAGCAGTTAGGAGCCCTGCTCCACACTTGAGCCTGTGATGCTTGACAAGTCCTTCAACCTTTATGTACCTTGGGCCTTTGACCTGTATAACAGAATTAACAGCAATAACCACCACAGGAGGGTTTATTCATGTAAAGTCCTGAGGCCAGCACAGAATAAATGCTCACAACTATTTTTAATAGCAAGGAGTAGAGAATGAAATGCTACAGATCCATCAAATAGAGAATGTAATCACATTAAAGACATGTTAGACCCATCTGCTGTTTCCTAAAACCCCACTTTCTAGTCTTTCTTCTCTCACTAAGTTAATGTGCAGTATTCAAAATGAGAACTGATAATTAACTAGAACTTTCAGTAAACCTCAACAGCCTTGTTACACTTTTTACATCTAATATTGATATAAAACTGACATTATCTCACAGTCAAGTAATCTGCTTTGTAAAATGTACTATAATATTAGATAAAATATTACTTTGGTTTAGCTTTATGAATCAAGGCTAAACTTCTAAAGGTTTAAAATTCCTAATTCAAAAATTCCTTCTAAGTAAGGTAGTTACTTAAAATTAAGTGATGTCTTTTCTTTGGTCAATACAATTATATAGGACAAGTACTACCCATTACCATAAAAAGATGCTATTTTTTCATAAGAAATAATTTCACTGATGTCTCAGCTTCGGACAACTATATTTTAGGACAAAATACATGGCTGAGAATTAAGGATCACTATTATGTTCCTATTTGCTTAGAAAAAAAATGTACTTTGAGTCTATCACATCTAATTTAGGAAACAGCCCTTTCAATTGTGGCAGATTTGGTTCCAAGGCAGATCTGCCAGAATTATTGAGGGGTGTGGGCAGGAGAGGTATGAGAATTTAAAAACACAAAGAAAATCCATTAGTTCAATGCACGCAGGAGCGTATGTTTTATGATAGTTGGATAGTAATCCTTCATATTACTGAAATCACTGTTCCATAGAAAGCTTGCTCAGAATTAACCTATCTCAAAGAAAGACTCACAATCTTATCATAACTTATCAGATCTTATGGCCCATATTTTTCAAGTCAAGAAAACTTCTTTCTTGGCATTGTCTTTCTAAGATCATAATCTAGTTAATCCAACAAGAAAAATCCTCTTATCTCCTCCTTCATCCACAACTTTTCTCTACTTTCCTACATCTCTTGACCCTGGGTTTACTACCCGCTTCTCCCAAATTCACAAAACTAAGTGACTATCAGCTGCAAAATAATCTACACAATTTAGAAATCACAATAGAAAAACACAGTCACTCATCTGAGCTATCTTTTCAGTCCATCCTTCTCTTTGCTCTTTATACAAATTCAAGTATAAAATAACATTTATTCATTTTGCTTTCACTTTTAAAAGTCCAAGAATACCTGCCATCTAAGAGGCACCCTTTTTACTTTTAATAATTAGCATTCACTCCAATTCTATGACCAAATAAAGTCCAACAACCTTCACATCTTTAATAAAATTTGCTCTTTTGCTGAGTGAGGAATGTAAACTGGGCCGTAGAAGATACGGCAAAAATTTCATAACTGTAGAATTCTTGGGGTAAGAATAGGCAGTAATCTTTCATTCTAGTTTTCTTGGGATTCCACAGAATTGGCCACAAGAAAGCTGCAACCCTTCATGTCAAAGTATGTTCTGCCATAGTTTTGGATCCAAACAGAGAAAAAGACACGAAGATCAGGCACTAGCAACTATTCCATGCACAGATCGCCCATGTGGTGCACACATTAAGAACTGTGTTCAGAGCCGGGTGCGGTGGCTCACGTCTGTAATCCCAGCACTTTGGGAGGCTGAGGCAGGCAGATCACCTGAGGTCAGGAGTTCGAGACAAGCCTGGCCAACATGGTGAAACCCCATCTCTATGAAAAATACAAAAATTAGCCAGGCGTGGTAGTGTCTTCCTGTAATCCCAGCTACTCAGGAAGCTGAGGCAGAAGAATCTGTTGAACCCAGCAGGTGGAGAATTACAGTGACCCAAGATTGTGTCATTACACTCCAGCCTGGGCAATAGAATGAGACTCCGTCTTAAAAAATAAATAAAAAAATAAAGAATTGGTTCAGGAGTGCCTTGACAGTGCTACCTCTCTATTTTCCCTTGAAATTTACCAGGAGAAAAAAAATGGCAGTGGGAAAAAAAAGAAAAAATATATACCATCCTCAGCACACTCCTGCAGGCAACTGGGACAGTGCCACATCATCACATCTCCCTCTTTTCTCCTGAAAGTTCCTTCAAGCCAATGTGTGCAAAACTGCTCTCTGACACTTGCTGTCAACTTCCAACAACAAGAGCCCATTTTATTACTGTGTTAAGACTGCCAGTCTTTGGGAGGCCAAGGTGGGTGGATCACCTGAGGTCAGGAGTTCAAGACCAGTCTGGGCAACCTGGTAAAACCCTGTCTTTACTAAAAATACAAACATTAGCCTGGCATGGTGGGCACGTGCCTGTAATCCAAGCTACTAGGGAGGCTGAGGCAGGAGAACTGCTTGAGCCTGGAAGGTGGAGGTTGCAGTGAGCTGAGACTGGGCCATTGCACTCCAGCCTAGGCGACAGAGCGAGACTCCATCTCCAAAAACAAAACAAAACAACTGCCAGTCTAAGATGTATCTATTATTCCACATGAAAACCTAATAGCAGGTGGTCAGGAATTTTCTTAGCTTTGATGCAGCATTCCTAAAGTGTCAAAAAAAATTACAGTCCATTAGTAATATCATCATTTAGACACTCAATTTGTGCTTGCTTTGAATTAGATGTGAGAACAGGACAAACTATAAAGGGTTTGTCTGAAGTTCAGCTGACATTCCCACCAAATCCATTCCACCAAATCTATCACCCTAATAATTTTGAAATTATTAAACAAACATATTTCCAGTAAAAACATAAACCTACTGGCTTTCCAAAAACAATGATCAGTATTTGATTTATTCATCAATTATTTCAGCATCAGAGGTACCACTATGGAATATAATCAGTATTTTGAAGACATCACCTTTCCAGTATTTTATACCAATCTTTACACACACACACCCTCAGTTTATATTGAGAAGGGACTCTGGGGGTTAGATATACTTATGAAAGGCTAGACTCTCTTACTCTCTTCTGTTTTTTTGTTTTTTTAGACTGGGTCTTGCTCTGCTACCCAGGCTGGAATGCAGAGTCACAATCTCAGTTCTCTGCAACCTCTGCCTCCTGGGGTTAAGTGATTCTCCCAAGTAGCTGGGACTGCAGGTGCATGGCACCACATCTGCCTAATTTTTGTATTTATTATAGAGATGGGGTTTTGCCACGTTGCCCAGGCCAGTCTCAAACTCCTGGGCTCAAGTAACCCACCTGCCTTGGCCCCACAAAGTGCTGGGATTACAGGCATGAGCCACCACACCAAGCCCTGTTATTTGTAACTAGCATTTTAACTAATTTAATACCAAGACCTGATATTAACTAAGACTAAGAAGACTATGAGTAGAACATAATAGAAAAGTGGAGGATTCGGAGCAGTTAAGATTCAATACGTGACATATTAAAGTTAGAATGTTTATTAGCCATCCAAGTAGAGGTGGTAAGTCCAGGGGAATGGTCCAGGCTGGAAACAAATTCAGAAGTCATCATCCGTGAATAGAGGTATTTAAAGTCACGAGCCTAGATGACATCACCAAGGGAATGGGTATAGATGGAGAAGAGACTCACAGAACCATCCTTGTCTCCTAAACTAGTCCGAGGAATCTTAAACAACACCTATAAAATGGCAGTCAAGGAAAAAATTTAAAAAAGGATAGGTATCAAGGAAAGCATTCCCTCAACATCAAAGCCACTTGAGCAAATCATGTTCTACTGGAAAACTAAAAGGAATATGGTCAGCTTGATTCATGAAAATGACTGGAAACATGATATGATATATCAAAGGAATTTTTAATCAATGAAGAATGTACATATATACCAGTTAGGAATTGAGAATGATGACTACAATAACAAGCCCATCATTCATACTATGCTCCATGCCAAGAAAGCTGGCAAGTAAGCTGGAGATGGCCCTGTCCTCAAATCAATGTAATAAACTGAAGAACCAATGAAAGATCATTAACAATGAGAAAAGCAGGGTTTAATTCTGAGGGAAATGTAGAACTTATGTACTTGAACTACAAGACAGCCAAGGGCCGGGCACTGTGGCTCATACCTGTAATCCCAGCACTTTGGGAGGCCGAGGCAGGCAGATAACTTGAGGTCAGGAGTTTGAGACCAACCTGGCCAAAGTGGTGAAACCCCATCTCTACTAAAAGTATAAACAAAATCAGCCAGGCCTGGTGGTGGGTGCTTGTAATCCCAGCCACTCAGGAGGCTGAGGCAGGAGAATTGCTTGAACCAGGGAGGCAGAGGTTGCAGTGAGCCAAGATTGTGCCACTGTACTCTAGCCTGAGCAACACAGTGAGACTCCATCTCAAAAAAAAAAAAAAACACACATACATACAGCCAAATATTCCATAAAAAGGATAATCATATAATTTTATCTTGATAGGGGATTGTGTTGTAAGTTATGTGCCTCTATCAAAATTCATTAAAAGTACACAAGATTTGTACATTTCACTATGTATATAACTTACCTTTAAAAATACTGGGACAGGCGCAGTAGCTCATACCTATAATCATAGCACTTTGGGAGGCCAAGGTGGGAGGATCACTTGAGCCCAGGAGTTCAAGACCAGACTGGGCATGACATAGCATGAAACTGTATCTTTAAAAAGAAGAAATTTAACCAGCTGTGGTGGTATACACCTGTGCTGCCAGCTACTCAGGAAGCTGAGCTAGAAGGATTGCTGGTGCCCAGGAGCTCAGGGTTACAGTGAGCAGTGTTAACATCACTGCATTCCAGCCTGGGCAACGGAGCAAGAACCTGTCTCAAAATAAATTTTAAAAAAATTTGGGGGGAACGATCCAAGATGGCCGATCGCTAACATCTCGGGATTGCAGCTCCCAGTGAAACCTCAGAGAATGACAGGACGCCACACTTTCAGACAAATTTTGGTCGCTCACGGAGCAGAAGATTCCCAGTGGAAGAGCTCCACGGGTCACCAGCGCGACTCTTGTGGCCGGCGCAGCAGCTCTAGGTGCAGAGTAAACGGGACTGGTTCCCCTTCTGACCGAGGTTTGGAGCTCCGGGAAGGCAGATTCGCCTATTACGGATTCAAGAAGGAAGCCAGACTGAAGATTCCCGGGCAGAAAAGCACCAATAGTCTTAACGCCGCTGTTTTGGCCAGCGCAGTGGGTTGCTCATATTTCAGCCCTGGGAATTAACAACTTGGACGTCCACTCAGAGACCTAATTTGAAAGTTGGTAATTACAAAGACGACAGCTGGATAAATTTACAATGATGGGAAGAAACCAGCGTAAAAAGGCTGAGAATACTCAAAATCAGAACGCCTCTCCCTCCAGAGGATCACAGTTCCTCATCAACAAGGGAACAAGACTTGATGGAGAACGAGCGCATCCCATTAACAGAATCAGGCTTCAGAACATGGATAATAAGAAACTTCTGTGAGTTAAAAGAACATGTTGTAGCCCAATGTAAAGAAACTAAGAACTTTGAAAAAAGGTTGGACGAAATCCTAATGAGAATAGACAACTTAGAGAGGAATATAAGTGAATTTATGGAACTGAAGAATACAATTCAGGAACTACAAGAAGTATGCTCAGGTTTAAACACTCGAATTGTTCAAGCAGAAGAAAGGATATCAGAGGTCGAAGTCCAACTTAATGAAATAAAACGCGAAGAAAATATTAGAGAAAAAAGGATAAAAAGGAATGAGCAAAGTCTCCAAGAAATGTGGGACTATGTGAAAAGACCAAATTTACGTTTGATAGGTGTACCTGAATGCGACGGAGAGAATGAATCCAAGCTGGAAAATATTCTTCAGGATATTATTCAGGAAAATTTTCCTAAACTAGCAAAGCAGGACAATATTCAACCCCAGGTAATACAGAGAACACCACAAAGATATTCCTCAAGAAGAGCAACCCCAAGGCACATAATCGTTAGATTCACCAGGGTTGAAATGAAGGAGAAAATACTAAGGGCAGCCAGAGAGAAAGGTCAGGTTAATTACAAAAGGAAAGCCTATCAGACTTACAGCAGATCTCTCAGCAGAAACTGTGCAAGCCAGAAGAGAATGGGGGCTGATATTCAACATTCTTAAAGAACAGAACTTTCAGCCCAGAATTTCATATCCAGCCAAACTAAGCTTCACAACTGAAGGAAAAATAAAATCTTTTATGAACAAGCAAGTACTCAGAGATTTTATTACCACCAGGCCTGCTTTACAAGAGCTTCTGAAAGAAGCATTACACATAGAAAGAAACAACCAGTATTAGCCTTTCTAAAAATATACCAAAAAGTAAAGAGCATCAACATAAAGAATTTACATCAACGAATGGATAAAACAGCCAGTTAACATCAAATGGCAGTAATCCTAAATTTAAATGGACGAAATCCCCCAATCAAAAGATACAGCCAAAACCCAACAGCATGTTACATCCAGACCCATTTCACATGCAAGGATACACAAAGACTCAAAACAAAGGGATGGAGAAAGATTTACCAACCAAATGGAGAGCAAAAATAAATAAATAAATAAATAAAAAAGCAGGAGTTGCAATTCTCGTATCTGATAAAATAGACTTTAAAGCAACAAAGATATAGTGGTAAAAGGATCAATGCAACAACAAGAGCTAACGATCCTAACACCCAGATACCTAGAGACTTAGACTCAATGAGACAGAAAATTAATAAGGATATCCAGGACTCGAACTCAGATCTGGAACAAGTAAACTCAATAAATATTTTTAGAGCTCTCCACTTTAAATACACAGAACATACATTCTTGTCAATACCACATCACACGTACTCATAGGTTTAAATGAAACATTGATTGGCCATTATTAATACCCATTTTTTTTTTTTTAGAATAAAGCAACATTTCTGTTCTCTCTCCCTCTTTCTTCCTCTCCTTCACTCCTTTCTTTTTCTTCCCTTCTCTCAAAAAAAGAAATCAACTTGTAGACCTCTAGATCCAGTTTGGCAATGTCTCTCTCATTGCTTGACTTCCTTCCTTCTCTCCCTCCCTCCCCTCCTCCCTTCTTAAAAAAAAAAAAAAAAAACTTTTTTTTTTTTGCTCTAATTAATTACACATATGGTACAGTATTTAGAGGTGAATGTACAAGGGTCTGCAACTGAATTTGAAATGCATCAAAACAGTAAGATGGGTATAGGGATGACTAAGTATGTCTCAAAGGAAATATTTAAAAATGTAATAGCATCTAGGAAGTGGATTCATATGTGGGTACTCATTATCTAATTCTTTCAGCTTCTCTACATGCATAATTTTCAAAATAAAATGTTTGAAAGGGAATTGTAAGTTATGGTAATCTAATACACAAATAATTTCTTTTCTTTTCTTTTTTTTGAGACAGAGTTTCGCTCTTGTTACCCAGGCTGGAGTGCAATGGCACGATCTTGGCTCACCGCAACCTCCACCTCCTGGGTTCAGGCAATTCTCCCAGCCTCACCCTCCTGAGTAGCTGGGATTACAGGCACACGCCACTATGCCCAGCTAATTTTTTGTATTTTTAGTAGAGACGGGGTTTCACCATGTTGACCAGGATGGTCTCGATCTCTTGCCCTTGTGATCCACCCGTGTTGGCCTCCGAAAGTGCTGGGATTACAGGCTTGAGCCACTGAGCCCAGCCTACACGATTAATTTCAACTAGACCTTACAGTGTTATACACGGTGGTTAAGGGCTCAAATTCTGGAGCCAGGCTGGGTTCAAAGTGTAGCACCTCTGCTTACTACCTATGCGACCTTGTATAAATCATTTAACCTGCATGCATTAACAGTACCATGCTTCATGCTTTGATGATTAAATATGAATGGATAGTGTCACCCAGATTACTGATATTCAGATAACAGGAAGGCACTTAAGAATGCAGTGGTAGGCTTACACCTGTAATCCCAAAACTTTGGGAGGCCGAGGTGGGAGGACTGCTTGAGGCCAGGAGTTGGAGACGAGCCTGGGAAGCATCGCAAAGTCTCCATCTCTTTAAAAAAAATTTTTTTTTAATTTTAAAGAATGCAGTGGAGAAATGAGCACTGAACTTGGTACAAAAGGAATAGCAGTATTTCAATATGGCTGGGTACAGGGATAGCCAGAGCCAGTAATCTGAGCAATGATGCCCATTAATAGTGAAGTTACTCTGGGCTTGGCCAAAGTAGGAACAAATGACAAGAAGCCTTTGGGGCTAGGAAGGGAGCTTAGATTTAACATGGTTGACAAGAGCAGTCACTCCAGATTTCTGAAGACGGCTAGGATATGATGATCAAAGCAGTAATTTGGAGAGATGTATTCTGGCAATTTTTCTTGTTTTGCAAAGAAAAGTCCATAACTTCCACTATTTGAAAAGGAAAATGGATGCCCAGGGGACTCCCAATCACGGCCTAACTCAGGAAACAGCCAGAGAGTTAGAAACCTTAGGGCACTGAGCAGCTGTTCCATTTAAGCCCACTTTGGCCCAGGCCCTTACTTGCTTCCCCAACCCCCTGGGCCTCCCCAATTTGCACCTGTCCTAGCCTTCCACTCAGCTGTCTTGAAGCAAACACTCTACCCTCTACCTTCCACCAGCTGAAGAGGAGAGAAGGAAGAGGGGAGGAGGGGAGGAGGGGAGGAGGGGAGGAGGGGAGGGGAGAGGAGAAAAAGGCTATTAAGGGAGATAAAGGAAAGAGATTTATTTAAAGGGCAGGCAAAGGTAAGAACCAATGGTCAGTTGAAAAAGAACAAATGATTCTTTCCAAGAGAAACAGGCAGCAGATTGGGGCGTAAGGGAAAAACCTGAAAGAAATAATTCATTCACCAGAATGTACCAAAGATAGCCTTGGAGTTCCCAGGGTAACTTTCAAGTGTTCATTATTAATCTCTAGTCTAAAACTATTTTCTGAAAAGATACATAATTTCTCTCTAAAATACTTCCATATTTACAGCTTTCTTGTCAAGTCTCAATGGAGATTTATGCTCATAAATTAGGCACAGAAAAGGTAGACCCAGTTTCTACCTTGTAAAAGATGGGGCAGAGAAAGGAAATGCTCTTGCTTGAGTCCCATTTACCCTAGTAAAATCTATCCTTTTGCCTATCTTAGCAAGTTAAAGTAGACACTAATTTCTAGCTCCCTAACATGGTACAAATATTAAACAGAAATGTAGACCAGACACAGTGGCTTCTGCCTGTAATCCCAGCCCTTTGGGAGTTCAAGGCAGGAGGATCATTTGAGGCCAGGCATTTGAGACCAGCCTGGGCAACATGGCAAGACACTGTTATTACAAAGAACTTTAAAATTAGCCGGGTGTGGAAACATGCACCTGTAGTCCTAGCTACTTGGGTGGTGAGGTGGGAGATCACTTGAGCCTGGGAGTTTGAAGCTTTGGTGAGTTATGATCACACCACTACACTCCAACCTGGGCAACAGAATGAGACCCTATCTGTTTTATTCTTTAAAAAAAAAAAAGAAAGAAAAGAAAAGCACCACCACAGTGTGGTGACAGTGTTAATTTCACTCCCTCACATACTACAAAAGAGTGTCTTATTAAAAGGTTTAATTTGTTATGTTCATATATGAGGTTCATTAATGGCTTCACTGTTAGAAATCTCTGTAGAACTGCTGGTTTTGTTAAAAACTATGTGGCATGGCTATCAATGTAATTTTAATAAAAGCCCCAAGCCATTATGTTATCTTCCCATCTTAACAGAAATTAAAGATAAGAAATGACATCTTAAAGGTTATACTTAGAAAAGAAAAAAAAAAAAAAGTTTCAGGATTTTGGAATCCCTTCATTCTCTACCCAAAATGAGCTCTATCATGTCCCTAGTTCCCTCTCCAGGGTCAAATATTTTTCTCCTTCTTTAGAAAGATTCTTTCAGAAATCATAATTGTAAGAGTTCTTCAAAGTCTCAAGTAATAATACACATGTCTTTTCACATTTTCATTATGATCAAGACTAACAACTAAAATTTCTCTACTTAGGCAAACTACAAAAATTGTCAAATGCCAGACAGTAAAATTCTACTGCCATTTTTATTTAGTCAACCCAAATGCAAAGTACCTACCAAAAATCAACTCTTACTGCTTTTCCAGCTCCTTTTTAGGGGGGTGGGAGGGCGTTGTTTTGTTTGGGGGGTAGGGAATGAAGTCTTGCTCTGTTGCCCAGGCTGGAGTGCAGTGGTGCAATCTTGGCTTACTGCAACCTCCTCTTCCTGGGTTCAACAATTCACTGCCTCCCAAGTAGCTGGGATTACAGGTGACTGCCATCAGGCCCAGCTAACTGATGTATTTTTAGCAGAGATGGGCTTTCACCATCTTGGTCAGGCTGGTTTTGAACTGGTGACCTCATGATCCACCCACCTCAGCCTCCCCAAGTGCTGGGATTACAGGCATAAACCAATGCACCTGGCCTCCAGCTCTTTTTATAAGAAGGAAAGAGACATACTTACAGTGGCAAAGTAAATATCTTGTCTCATATACCAAACACTGTGCAAAATTATGGACTCCCCAAACACTCCCTGGCAAGTGCCAGCAACTAAAAACCCTGGTAAAACAGCATTCTAAGTTTTAAAAAAGGAAGATGAAAACTCACCTAAGATGCAAATTTTTAGGAAACAGGAAAAAACAACAGTTTAACCCAGTATACACTGAATTTTCTCTCATTGATAGTAAAGGGCTTCCACTGGTAAATTTGTAATTTCCTGCATCCACAATTATATTAATAACTATACGTAGAAGATACAAGTGCTGGGTGGTTAGCTTGTTTGGTTAAAACATGACAGTTTAAAAGCCAGTCATAGGTTTGGTGTTTGAGTGGACCAGTTTTTCTCTTCACACTCTAAATCCCAATGTTTTTTTCTCCTCTATGAAATGGAAAATATCTGTCAATGGTTATAACAGGTACTCAAAATTGTGAGTTCAGTGAAAATACATTACCAATGCTGGGGGGGGAAACACTCAAAGTGTATGTCCCGTGGAGTATGAAGCACACAGGATGTGCATACACAGGATGACATTATTACATAAGCCATCATTACCCTTTTTAATCAACAGTGTCCAGTGTCTATGTAGAATAAGGGGGAGCAATGCGGTATGACAAAAAATTATCCTAAGAAGAAGGAACTGAAAAATGTCTAAAGAGAGGCTTACTGGGAAATGTTTTTCTAATAGAGAGGCTCAATGGGTCAAATCAATTCTGCATTTAAAATCCTTTATTCTAGCAGGCCAGGCATGGTGGCTCACACCTGTAATCCCAGCACTTTGGGAGACCGAGGTGGGCGGATCACGAGATCAGGAGTTCAAAACTAGCCTAACCAACATGGAGAAACCCCGTCTCTACTAAGAATACAAAATTAGCCAGGCATTTAGGTCAAATGAATTTTGATCTTAAACAATTAAAATAGCCCATATGAAAATATTTTTTTAAACTCAAAAGCTCAAAGTCAGGCAATTTATTATCACCTAAAAGCTCAAAAGTCAGGCAACTTATTATCAGACATGACATTTTTGCAAAGGAATCTGTATTTGGAATATGTCAATTTATTTCAAACCCTCATTTGAAATGCAAAGATTCTTTCCTAGAAACACCAAATTGAAAAGTCCTCTCTCTTTTTAGAAAAGCAACATAAAATCAACAGTCTCACATAAACTCTTTAATCTGTGCCCATGATTGTAAAATGTCAAATCCCTATAATAAATTCCTTATATCTTTCCCAGTTCTTCTGCTTCTGTGATTTAACCCTAATAGACCCAAACTTGTGTGCGTGTATGTAAATAATAAGGTGAGAAAGACATTTTTAACCCAAAACAGGAAATCCTCTAGCCATAAAACAAAAGATAAACACATCTACCTGAAAATAAAAACAAAACTTTATACTTTTTTTCTGTAAGTATATACTTTGCTAGCTAGGAAGGATAAGAAAAGGTTGTGGGGAGGGGAGGAAACACATGCATGTCAAAAGACAGATAACTAATATACAAAGAGCTCCAGCAAAGAAAAACATACAAGTGACCGTAGAAAATGGGCAAGGAATACGAGTAGACACTTCACAAAAGAGCAATGCCAACGACTTACAAGTATATTAAAAAGATTATCTGAACTCAACAGTGGTCAAGGGAAATGCAACTTAAAGTAATAATGAGCAGGCTGGGCGCAGTGGCTCATGCCTGTAATCCCAAAACTTTGGAGGCCGAGGTACAAGGATCACTTGAGGTCAGGAGTTTGAGACTAGACTGGCCAAAATAGTGAAACCCTGCCTCCACTAAAAATACAAAAATTAGCTGGGCGTGTTGATATGCACCTGTAATCCCAGCTACTCAGGAGGCTGAGGCACGAGAATCACTGAGGTGGGTGGATCACTTGAGGCCAGGAGTTTGAGATCAGCCTGGCCAACATGATGTAACCCTGTCTCTACAAAAAAATAGAAAAATTAGCCAGGCATGGTGGTGGTGCACACCTGTAGTCCCAGCTACTTGGGAGGCTGAGGCAGGAAAATCACTTGAACACTTGTAGGTGGAGGCTGCAGTGAACCAAGGTGCCACTGTACTCCAACCTAGGCAACACAGTGAGCCTCAGCCTCAAAAAAAAAAAAAAAAAATCATAATGAGCAACTGCTTCATCCACATGAGGCATGAGGTCAGCAAAATTAAAACAAGTAACATCTACTGTTAGCACAGTGAAATAAAATCAGGCAACACATAGATAAATCTTCAAGGATATTCACTGCAACACTGTTCACGGTGCTTTAAAAACATTCTAAAAGCAAATGTTCACAGGAGGGGAGTGGTCAAATAATAAATAGTGTAGTCATGCCATGAACTATTACTCAGCAGTAAAATGAATGAATTAGAGGGAAACCAGAAGACTTGCAAGGATTTTCATGAGTTACCGATAAATAATAAGGTGCAGGTTTGTGAACAATGATCCCACTTTGAGCAGGCAAACACCTATGTTAAACAAAAAAATCTACATTTTGGCAAGGAGGGAAGGGAAGCAGGGATCTATAGGCAGAGGAAAGTATACTGTATTGATTCCAGATTGATAATACTGGTTCTTAGCACAAGAGGATGTGGAACATGGAGAGAGGTTGGTGGAAGAAGGGAGGAGAAGAGAAGGAGGGAAATAAGGGGATAATCTCATTTATGGAAGAGTTATGTGTGTATGTAAATTGTAAAGATTACCTTTGCCTTTATACATTTTTGTATAATTGTACATGTTAAAATGAAGCCTAATTTCTTACAAGTATATTAAAGACAAAATATAACCTACATAGGAAGAAACTATAACTAAACTATAGTAGCCATGAGATTCCCTGGGTCTTGGAAAGGAAGACAAGTAACAAAAATGTATCCCCACACCCCAAAAGAAGCAGAAAATGAAAAGTATAAAGGCAGTGGAGAAAATAACGTATAATGGAGAAAAGGCTGGAATCACTAAGGCTGGAATCACTATCTTAGAACACTGCTGGAGAAAGAGGTAAAAGAAAGTACCTCCTTGAGCTGTGCCTGGAAGCAAAAAAAGTCAATGTGGAAGGAAGGCATTTGGCTATTAGCCCACAGCCTCACCCGCAAGGCTCATCTTGCTAAGGGTTATGCTTAGGCAATGTTAAAAGTATTTGCCCAGCCAGGTAGTATCCATGTTAACCAAGTGTATATCTCCCCTGCTTAGAGACTGTAGTCACCTATTCCTCAAGGATGCTATGAGAGTCCACCTTCATGCACAGGCAAAGTGGCATCACATTCTATGATGACTATCTACCATGATCAACTGAACAACCTCTGGAGGATGTGAAGTCAAGGGCCCCAGTAGCCCTTCAGACAGAGATAAGGTACAAAAATACCCAGCAGGATAGAAAAGGAGGCTCAGTGAGACAAGAGCCCAATAATGAAAATGAAAAAGGCCGTGTGCATTCTCTCCCCTCTGTCATCCATGATATGTTCTAGACAGAAACCATTTTGTGGAATTATCCTGAACTCAACTTCCCAGGAATATATCATGGGTGACATTACATTGCATGTTTTATATACTGATGCCAGCTGGTACAAGGCAATAAATGCCTTTTGTTTGTTTACTGAATCATCTTCTTTCTTCATATAACACAGCATGCCAATTTTTACCATTGCTTAAGGTAATGCTCAATATCCCCAAACAGAACATAAAAACTCTTTGTGCCTGGCTAAAGATCCAATATTAGAAAGCAGAAACTACTATCAATCACTGAAAGACTTATTAGAGAGGGTTTTTGTTTGTTTTGTAGTGATAATAGGTAAAGTTAAATCTGTAGAAGCATCCATCTTTGGGTCTAAAACCAGAAGGCATTACTCAAAACTAAGAAAGAACAAATGAAGATTTTCTGGACAAGACCCTGAATCCAGAGCTAAAGACCACAGGAGTTGTTGGATATACAAACTAAAAGAAACTATAGTGAAATAATAAAATTTTCAAAGCTGTTACAGTAAATGAAGGCTTTAAACCATCTGTGATGAGAAAAATAAATTAATAAAGTATAAAGAGATCTAACACCATTAGATAAACATTCAAAAGAAGATGGTAAATGCCTAATGGCTACATAGATAATACAACAAGATGTACTATTATTAATTATTTGTTAAATACAAGTATCCTAAACATTATACAGAACAGTCAATGACAGAGCACTAGCCTAAGGCCACTTGATCTGACTTGGTTGAAAAACAATTTAAACATGAAACAAGCCGAAGTGATTACATTTCAGACATGTGAGTTTTATAGAGTTCGCTGCAATAAGGGACTATAAGCTAATGCCATAGTACAGAGAATAGGAACAGAGGCATCCAGGATTAAATATCTAAGAAAGAAGAAGGAAAGCAAAGACAGAAAACTCTTAGGAGCAAAAGAATAGAGAGAGAGCACAAACTGCAGACAGTTTGGCCAAAAGAGGGGATGTGGAATGAGATTCGGTAGCCATGAGAGCAAAGTAAATAATCCTTAGGAAAACATTTCTTTTTAAAGGAAAAAACAAAATAAGTGTAAGTCAGCGAATTATCACAGTAAAACCTGTTTCAAAATCAAGTAAAATAACTTTCAATACAAAGTCAAAAAACACAAAAATCTTAAGATTAACTTGTGTGTGTTTTACTGTATCTGTAAAATTTTTTCTGTAAGATACACAAGAAGCTATAAGAAGAGAAACTGAATGGCTAGGTAACAGGGATGAGAGGGAATGCTCACTAGTCTTTTAGATCCCTTTAAGCCATGTAAATACATTGCCTATTTTAAGAATTTTTTAAAATATTTTTTATCAGGCACAAGGAAATGCAACCATAAGGATCTCAGCTCAACAACAGACCTTTTTCAAAACAAGAACCCGATGAGAGCCAGCAAATGAAATGCTCTCCTAATACTCTTTACTTTTCTGAAGCAACTAACCATTAATCCAATGACTAAGTTCAGAGATAACATCTGACGGCAACTGTTCACATCTTCTGAAGTGGAGTGATGATACCAGCCAGCCCATGTGCCTCACTTCAAAGTGGGCCCTGCTTAACTATAAAGATTTTCCTAATAAGATTTCCCCTTCAGAGATTTAAGAGCTCTAAAGAGAGAGAATGATTATAACATGAAAGGAAAAGAGAACTTCTAGACCTCACACTGCCTGTCCCACCATCTTTTTTTTTTGTTTTTTTAATACATAGGCTATGATGCCTAGGTTTACTGTTTTTGGTTAATTATTCAACTGGTTCTAGGGTGCGTAAATTCTCTTAAACAATGAGCTAGTGGATTTGTTAAAAACAACAAAACAAAACTCTATTCAATAGCTTTTTCCTCTAGTGCTAATTTAAAAAAATTAACTACAGAGGAAATATAAATACAACTTACAGAAAATGAACTTGAAGCTATATAGTTACAGTATTCAAATAGTCTACTTCAAATGCAATCACCAAATAAATCCAAAATGAGTAGGAAATGAAGAAATTTTACACAGAGATGCCTACACAAAAATCAATTCAGAGAATAAACACTGATGATCAGAGCCATGCTTCCCCATGCCACATTACCCAGAATTAACTATAAATTAGTATGCCAGGCCGGGCGCAGTGGCTCATACCTGTAATCCCAGTACTTTGGGAGGCTGAGGTGGGCGGATCACCTGAGGTCAGCAGTTCGAGAGCGATCTCTACTAAAAATACAAAATTTAGCCCAGTGTGGCGGCTTGCACCTGTAATCCCAGCTACTCAGGAGGCTGAGGCAGGAGAATCACTTGAACCTGGGAGGCGGAGGTTGCAGTGAGCCGAGATTGCACCACTGCACTCCAGCCTGCGCCACAGAGCAAGACTCTGTCTCAGAAAGAAAAAAGTATACCAGACCCAAGCAAAATATACATTTTAATAGGCCGGGTGCAGTGGCTCAAGCCTGTAATCCCAGCACTTTGGGAGGCCAAGGCGGGTGGATCACGAGAGATCGAGACCAACCTGGTCAACATGGTGAAACCCCGTCTCCACTAAAAATACAAAAAATTAGCTGGGTATGGTGGTGCATGCCTGTAATCCCAGCTACTCAGGAGGCTGAGGCAGGAGAATTGCCTGAACCCAGGAGGCGGAGGTTGCGGTGAGCCGAGATCGCGCCATTGCACTCCAGCCTGGGTAACAAGAGCGAAACTCCGTCTCAAAAAAAAAAAAAAAAAAAAAAAAAATATATATATATATATATATATATATATATACACACACACACACACACACATTTTAATAGTAAAGAGAGCATATTATGAATCTGGGAATAAAGCCACCAACTTCAGGCAAGACAGTTAAGACAAATGGAGAGCAATAAGATAACCTATGCAACACAGTCAACAGGGACACAGTCTTTAGACATTACCAGAATACATATGTAAAAGGGAAAATACTCCAAATGTGTTTGACCATGACTGAAAAAGAGGGGAGAAGGAAAGGGAGAGGAGAGAGAAAACCAAGCTCTTGGAGGAGAATGATAAATGCCAACGGCTCTATGAAACTACTAGAAATCACAACAGTTAAAATCAAATAGAGGACTTGAAGTGTGAACACTTCAAATACAAAATACATTATTAGTTATAGCAATGTTAATAGCAGCACTAGTATGAATAGCAGTGACTGTGACTTACATGACACTTTTCTATACACTTGTAACCATAATAACACGTGCATAGGCACTGTGACCATCCCCAATTCGCAGTTGAAGCAACAGAGACTTGGGAAAGAGGTAACTTTTCATGCTCAGTGCAGCTGTCAAGCACTAGAACAGTCTCTACATAGAAAATCCCTTCAACAACAAATTTATCTTTATGCCAACACCATATATGCATTGGCAAACGTAATTCAAACATCTCTGGCAGGAAAGCAAAGCTTCAAATTAGGTAGATTTTATAACCCAAGAAGCAAGACCCTAGAATCTCAGCTAGGCAAAGGAAAATTTAAAGCAACAGAGGTGCCACTTGATTTATCTCTAGAAACATAGGTAATTGAAGTGTTCCCAAGAAGTTCAAAACTAACAAGAGGTATACAGGCCTATACAATCTCTGCTACTTTTAGCTTTTACTCAATACCATAAAGAAACACCAACTTCATGACTACTAAGCTCCAAAGCAACAGAAATGGGAGTTGCCCAAATATTTCCTTTTTGAAATGCATCAAAAATTTACGTAAGGTAGCAAAAATATGCTCTATCTGCTAGTACATCAATTTAGAGAGAAATGTACCTCCTCAAAATATGTCCCACAAGGAACTGCCCACACTGATCTAAGGGTGACCATCTCTACCATAACACATCTTTCTTATTTTCTGCCACAATGCCTGAAATCCCACCATCAGGCTTCTCTTCAAGGATTTTCTTTTAAAAAAGAAAGTAAATATCCCCCAAATAAAGCAACAATAAAAAGAAGGCAGGGGATATTATATTTGAATTATTCAACTAACACTTTGACTAAGAAATTATGACATCAGCCTGTCACTCCTGTCTGTAATCTCAGCACTTTGGGAGGCTGAGGCAGGAGGGATCACTTGAGCCCAGGAGTTCGAGACCAGCCTGGCAAGGTAGCGAGACCCTATCTCTACAAAAAGGGAAGAGAGGGAGGAACTCTGCCAGCTTTAAAAAGGAATGTTGTCAGTCGCCCTCCTCACTGCAGAAAAAGCTGAAAATTCATGCTGTTGAACTACAAGTACTACCCAATAGAAGCAAAAAAGTAAAAACCTATTTTAAGCAAATAAACTAATGTTGCTTAAACAAACCACTTCACTTAAAACTTGTGCTGCATCTTTTTTTGCAAATCCTTCAAGTGGGCCTAGAACAAAGCTTTCAGATACTACTACGTATTTATGAGAGCCAATATTTCAACCAAAATACTCAACCCCAAAGCAAGCTCTGATTGCAAATAATAATTAAATGTGTAATTAACGGAAAACTTAGTTCCTTTTCATAGTTCTCAGAGTTGTATAATCAAATTTTAGGTGATTATGTGCAGAATCTTCAGATAATTCAAACCACTCAAAAATCTTTAAGGGCCAAAAACATGCACAATGTGGAGATCTAACACTTTTTCACAGAGAAGACACCCCACCCCAAAATAAAAAAGTCAGCTTGAAATGACACCTTTTCAGTATAATTTGAGTTTCTGAACTGTTTTTGATTCAGCAATCCTTAACTCAACATTTTTATAATTTAAATGAAATGGTCAAAGAAAACTGCAGCCCATTAGTTTGTCCCATACAAAGCCAGAAGATTGAAGAGGTCAACAATGTACACAATGTCGGCTTTCAATTCTGGTGGCAGTAACAGATATGGGCCATGTTTCAAAATGGGGAAAATACTCTTTACTTCACATAGGATGAACAAATTGTTTGAACTCCTTCAAGAAATATGTTTTAAAATACTTATCACCACATTAGCAAACTGACAAGTGAAAAAGCACACAAATATCTTTAAATAGTTTTACAAATATGTAAGATAATTATCTACTGATATAGACTATATACCGACATAACTCACATAAAATTCACCCAGTGATAGTGTACAACTTAACTGTTTTGTGGTTTATTCACAGATATGTACAACCATTACTACAGTCCATTTTAGCACATCTTATCACCTCCTAAAGAAATCCTGTACCCGTAGACCAGGCCTGATGGCTCAAGCCTGTAATCCTAGCACTACGGTAGGCCGAGATGGGCGGATCACCTGAGGTCAGAAGTTTGAGACCAGCCTAGCCAACATAGAGAAATCTTGTCTCTACTAAAAATATGGAAATTAGCCGGGCATGGTGGTGGGTGCCTGTAATCCCAGCCACTTGGAGGCTGAGGGAGAAGAATCATTTTAACACAGGGTGCGGAGGTTGCAGTAAGCCAAGATCACGCCATTTCACTCTAGCCTAGGCTAAAGAGTAAGACTGTGTCTCAAAAAAAAATAGAAAAAAGAAAAGGAGAGAGAGAGAGAGAGAGAGAGAGAGAGAGAGAGAGAGAGAGAGAGAGAGAGAGACCGACCGACCCTGTACCCTTTAGCTATCATTCCCTGCCCCTATGTCTATATGTGAATATTTAAGTACTAAACTGTTAAGTACCTAGGACATGGCAATCACACTTGGTTATAAGCTTAAAAGCTCTAAATCTGTTGCCCTTTTCTCAATAATATTTAGTAGAAATTTAGTCTAAATTTGCTCCTTATGCCTCAAGGATCACAAATTTACCCTTTCTCTTCCATAAGACTCTTCAGATAATTCCTGTTTGTGAAAAGGGGGACCGAGGCAATCAAAATTCTTAAGTATGTCCCTCACACACACAAATGCACTCTGTTTCACACCAAAAATTAAATGAAAATAAATAAGGATAAAGCCCATAAACACCTTTTAAAATGTCTTATTTGATACTATCTACATGACAAACAGTAACCACCCTCATTCTGTAGCACGTGCCTTTCTTGGGTTTAGAAAAGTAGAACCAGGCTCCAAGTCCAACTTTGCTGAACTTAACAGGGCCTTAAAGAATGTCAGAAACTCTCTTCCTCCACCCACATTAAATGTACACCCCCTAAAACTGTTGATTCACCGGATTCTCAGCTGCCAAAGAAAGTAGACTAGCTTAGTGTTTGACATTTCCTTTTGGCAGTCATTAGTCCTTAATGTGTCACTGTCTAGAGGCTAAATGGAATAGTTTTATTCATTTCTACTTTAGCAGCTCATATTCCTGGGCCAGAGAAAATGTATCAACGGCTAAATCCACCCTAGAAGAAAGTTGCCAATCTAAAATTTTATGACACAAAAATAACAATATGATCAAAACATCTTTTATCACAAGCCCCTTATTACTCAAGTCTGATTCAGCCCTGGCTCCTTCTGCAGTAACTTTGTACACAGGAACAAAAACAAACATTTCCTAAGACCTATGACAATGTCAGTGAGCCACCTACTAATGGGGAAAGAAGACTGCTTCTAGCCAGTTACGCTTATTAAATGGTTCTTCATTCCCACCAAGCCAAGAGGTCTGCTGTCCCCTACACACTAATTAATTTTTTACTCTAAATCTTTTGTTTCTCCCTTAGCCCACGCCCCAGTGCCAATGAATTCCAACCCTTTCTTTCTTTGTATATCCTATGTACTATATATAGTTGTATACTTGCTCCAGTGCTTTGTAATAATAAAATAATTGTAAGTTTTTAAAAAATCTCCATTGTACTAGGATTATCTCTTCTAAGACAGATCTCTTCAATTTTATTTGTGTCCTCTAAAAAAGAACACCAAAGAAAAGGAAAGAGAAAGACAATGATAGATTTAGAGTCACTCTCTGTAACCAGGAATCATGTCTTTTAACAACCAACAACTAAAGTGAGGAATCTAAAATTATATTGTCCAACAAAATAGTTATAGCCACCTAAAACTGTGCTGAGGTAAATTCAATTATAGGAAACCTGAAGACAGCAAGCTAACCTCTCCACTAAAAAACACCGGATTACTGCCATTTATTAAATTCAACTCAATCAAAGTCTAGTGAACAATGTAAACATCACTACTAAATTATATAATAGCCAAGCAGATAAGAGACAAAAGGTTTCGCACTATACAAAACAGAGCTTTAAAAATATGACTCTGGGGCCAGGTGCAGTGGCTTGTGCCTCTAATCCCAGCACTTTGGCATATGGAGGCAGGTGGATTGCTTGAGCCCAGGAATTTGAGACCAGCCTGAGCAACATAGCAAAACCCCATCTCTATTTTTATTTTTAAGGCTGCTCTGTCTATGGAATAGTCATTCTTCATTGCTTTGCTTTCTTAATAAGCTAGCTTTCACTTTGCTTAAAAAAATATATATATTAAATGACTAGGGAAAGGGCCAAGTCTCCAAAAAGCTTGAAGAATTGCACGATGAAACCCCTTGATGAATAGGCAATGACCATTTTTCGCCTTCTAAAAAAAGTGCTTACTTTTAATTTAGCAAAGAAAATTCTGCTGTTCAGTAACTACAGTAGACTCCTTTTAGGAGAATCCAAACCCAAATTGAATATAGTGACAAAGTTTACTTCAAGGACACACCTATAGAAGAACCCAAGTACAGATGGACAGCTGGCCTTAGGAGCGCCCATACAGAAAGCCCAGGATGCTCCTCTTAGCTGGCTATCTTTCTCCAATCTCAAATGCCTGACCCATTCTTGCTCTCTTTGCTGCCTATCTAATTCATAGCTGCTACTCACCTACAAGTTTACTTTGTTAAGACCTCTATGACCCTGGCTCTACTTAATGGCATCATTTCCTTCTTCAGTTTCCATAGCTAATTGCATCATTTTCCCATTATTTACTCACACAAATCCCCAAGAGAATCTAATTGACCTAATAATCAGCATAGGCACCAGCCAGCCTATAAACTGGAGAGTGAGAAGAGGGCTGAGTGGGATAAAACAAGACCTTCCAAGGGTTGTAAAACATGCCAATGTGCTCCAAAGGGTGCACACAATGGCACGGACTGTGCCCTTAGACATCTAAGATGCTAACACCTACTCAACTAACCATGACGGGGATGAGATGACCTTATTTAAAAAAAAAACAACCTTTTATTATGAGTTTTTTCTAACATATCCACCAAAAGGACTGAGAATACTAAATGAACTCCCTCACTTAACCATCACCAAACTTTAAAAATCATCAATTTTCTGCTTTCTTGTTTCATTTGTCACCTTTACAGTGGTTTTTCTGTGGGGATATTTTTAAACAAATCAATACATCTCATTTTATGAAGAATTATCTTGTATGTAACCATTCCCCCTAAACCAATTTTTTCATCTGTTCAAATCATGAGGGTTAAGGATAAATGACACGTGATCGATACCTTAAATCCAAAATATAAAATTATTGCTATTTATTAACATAATCCTAAAAGTAATGTAATTCTAGGTTCAGAGTGGTTTTAAGAAAATGATTAAGTAGGCCAGGTGCGGTGGCTCATGCCTGCAATCCCCAGCACTTTGGGAGGCTGAGGCAGGCAGATCACAAGGCCAAGAGATCAAGACCATTCTGGCCAATATGGTGAAAGCCCACTCTACTAAAATACAAAAAATTAGCCAGGTGTGGTAGCAGACACCTATAGTCCCAGCTACCCGTGAGGCAGAGGCAGGAGAACTGCTTGAACCCAGAGGCAGAGCCAAGATCGCACCACTACACTCCAGCCTGAGCAACAGAGCAAAACTCAATCTCAAAAAAAAAAAAAAAAAAAAAAAAAGAGGAGGAGGAGGAGGCAGCCAGGCTCGATGGCTCATGCCTGTAATCCCAGCACCTTGGGAGGCCGAGGTGGGTGGACCACCTGAGGTCAGGAATTCAAGACCAGCCTGGCCAACATGGTGATACCCTGTCTCTACAAAAAATACAAAATTAGCTGGGTATGGTGGCGCATACCAATAATCCCAGCTACTTGGAAGACTGAGGCTGCAGTGAGCTGAGATCACAACATTGTACTCCAGCCTGGGCAATAAGAGTGAAAGTCTGTAGAAAAGAGAAGAGAAGAAATGAGGTGGGGTGGGGAGGGGAGGGGAAGGAAACGAAATGGGTTAATGTAGCATTGGATAGGAAAACCTAGTTGAAAAGAATAGTTTGATTTTAACCTCTACCGTTGCCCAGTTAGCCCTATAGAAAGCAAGGAAGAGCTAGCCAATGATGTCATGTTCTTTAACTGCCATGATTAAAAATTTTAATTTTAAAATTGGATTTTTATCTGAATGATACAACATTTAATATTGCTTTGAAAAAGAAAAATCCAACAAACTTCTTAACCCATTTAGGCCTAGTGTTCCACTATTGGAACGCTAAACTTGTGGGAGTTATTTATACCCTACTGCTCAAGGTCCTCACCAAGGTCTGATTTTTCACACAAAAAATTTCTAACCTCTGACATAAACGAGTTAAAACCTTGAGTCTGTTTTCTTAATTAAAAAACTTTAATGACATAAGAAAAAATAGTTTTGAAAAGGTATCCTTTATCACAACATAAATCATTAAATAGGGTATACATTAATGGCCAATTTTAGAAAACAATGTTTCTATATACAGTGACTTCAACTATTTTTCACCAAAAATACAGAATCTTCAAAGTAAAATAAACAATATGCTCTGCTTCCCAGCAACAAGTATACTTATTAGTATGAGCTTAAAAGATTACGGTTCAGTATTACAGGTCTTTTTGGTGTATGTGTGAGATAAAGTCTCATTCTGCTGCCTAGGCTGGAGTGCAATAGGGCCATCATGGCTCACTGCAGCCTCAACCTCCTGGGCTGAGGCTATCCTCCCACCTCAGCCTCCCAAGTAGCTGGAACTACAGGTGTGTGCCACCACACTGGGCTAATTCTTTGTATTTCTATAAAGACGGGGTTTTTCATGTTGTCCAGGATGGTATAGTTTTTTCTAACAAAATATTTCAGGTCATTTTACACCAGGAAATAGTAAGCAATAGTCATACACAAGAACAAGGCCAAGCCAAAACAATCTTTTCACTCCTAGAAGATCACTTTCATATTTGAATCTATAAAACCAGTAATTCTTTCTCAAAGTAAGGAGAAGTAATTCAAGCTAATATGTTCCAGTGTTAAATTTAAAGGACGGTTAGTAAGAAAGCCTTGAAATATAATGCCACACTGTATTCAACTTGGTACATTATTATAAACTGCAAACATTAAAATATCTTCAACTGGGGCTGGGCGTGGTGACTTATGCCTATAATCCCAACACTTTGGGAGGCTGAGGCCGACAGATCACAAGATCAAGAGATCAAGACCATCCTGGCCAACACGACGAAACCCCATCTCTACTAAAAATACAAAAATTAGCTGGGCATGGTGGTACGCACCTGTAGTCCCAGCTACTTGGGAGGCTGAGGCAGGAGAATCACTTGAACCCAGGAGGTGGAGGTTACGGTGAGCTGAGATTGTCTACCGCACTCTAGTCTGGTGATAGAGCGAGACTCCGTTTCAAAATAAAAACAGTAACAACAACGACAATGAGCAGGAGACCAGTCATTCCAAAGCATCTGAAAATAATATTTGTAAGACATTTACTGACCAGGTGTTATTTCAACATATAGTAACTCAAAGGAAATATTTTCCTTATGTTTTCAAATCATGACATTATGAAAAGCCCTAATGGCAATTTTAAAGAATGACCAAATGGAATCAGTTCCCAACAGTCTTTGGTTCTATATACCCAATATTCCTCTTTAAAATAGTCTGGGCACAGTGGCTCATGCCTATAATCCCAGCACTTTGGGAGGCCAAGGCAGGCGGATCACATCAGGCCAAGAGTTCAAGACCAGCCTGGTCAACATGGTGAAACCCCATCTCTACTAAAAATACAAAAATTACCCAGGTGTGGTGGTGCACGCCTGTAATCCTAGCTACTCGGGAGGCTGAGGCAGAAGAATCACTTGAACCTAGGAGGCAGAGGTTGCAGTGAGCCAAGGTCACACTATTGCACTCCAGCGTGGGGGACAGAAAGACTCGTGTCTCAATAAACAAACAAACAAACAAACATGCCAGCCAGCCAGCCTGGGTGACAGAGAGACTCTGTCTCAATCAATCAATCAATAAAATAAGCAAGCCACTGAGCTAGTGGCAAGGACTTCATTAGCAGTCATCAGATGTGAACAAAGATTCAACTCAAAATGAATAAAATAATCCACTCTAAGAATAAAAATGTATTCCACAGACATGTGCCCTTCTAAGTTGGCATTATGACTAAGAAATGTTATCAACCAAAGAGGCAACTTTCAACACAAAAGGTCTGAAGTCAGAGAAGAGGAAATTTCCTGTTTCTGACAAGGATAGTTTAGAAACTCAATGCTCATGACAACCTGCCCATCATGAAAAGCATATGAATGGCATCCCTCTATGTAACTACATTTACTGGGGGGAGGAGAGGGTTAAAGACAAAAAAAAAAAAAAAAAAAAAAAACCACAAAAAAAACATTAAGGCTAGTTTGAGGGCAGAAAAACCAAACATACAAACCCAATTTGTTTAATCCTTAACTGCCATAGTCACAATGAGTTTTTATTTACTACCTTAAGTCCTGTAAAATATCTGATTTTAAAAAAACGTTTTAAGATGAATGGATACAAAATATAAGGGTAGAAGGTTATGACTGATATGCTTTTAGTTTTACATGTTTGTCACGTATGGGCATTCTAAGCTAAATAGGTGGTCTCCCACAACTACTAGTTGGCTACATTTAAACAATCACAATATTTTTAATAAATCAATTTTTTTATTATCAACACATGACAACTTTGCCAAAAAGTAAAGCCTACTCCTTGAGCCAAAAAGAGTAACTGAAGGAGAAACTATATTATATTTTCCCTAAAAATACCAATTTGCATATTTGCACACACATTTTATAGTTTTGTGTTTCTCATCAAACATGGCACTGTACACACACACACACACACACTAAGAGGAGAGGGAAAGAGACTTGTCAGCTGTGATTAGACGCTTGAACTACAAAATCACGCAGACTGGAGATGGAGACTGCCACTTTGGCTCCTTGCTAGAGGCAGAGAGCAAGCAATGGAGCAAACACAAAAAGCTGAAAAGCACCTGTCACAGAAGACATGTCCCTTGGTCCCCGCCCATCCAGATCCCTGTTCACCCTATTCTTTGCTACACTTTATTTTTTCTGTTCTTTAGTTCCAAGGCATTTTGATATTTTTGAATAACACCATCCATTATATCCCCATCCTCATGGTTTCCTTGGTCTTGATTCTCTGCGCATTTTAACAAGGTCAGTTAGAGGGGCAGCTATTAATGATCCCAATTCCAGCCAAAGGTGTGCCCTGGGGAGATTATATTATTTGATCAAGCTTTAATAAGTTCTATCCTATGGAAGTATCAGCTTATTGCCCATCATCCATGGCATCATATGTAAAGAACACCACAGGAGAATCTCTAGACTAAAAAATCAAAAGCCTTAGTTCTAGTTCTAACTGCTCAAACATGGGTATGTCCATGACCTAACACTTCACTAGTTTCAGACTCAGCTTTGAAAAAACTGGTTGAGTTTTGTTTTTGGCTAAATGTAATAAATATATACCACCCTGCTTGTCCCACTGAATGTAAAAATCCTGAACAGAACACATGGAATAGCAATCCAAGAACTGAAATAAAGAATGGTGGGATCTACAATTATAGTTGGAGACTGCAACACTTGAACCCAGGAGGCAGAGACTGTGGTGAGCACACCATTGCACTCCAGCCTGGGCAAAAAGAGCGAAACTCCATCTCAAAAAAATAAATAAATAAAAATTGGCAGGTTTCTATAAAGGACCAAATAGCAAGTATTGTAGGCTCTGGGTCCATGCAGTCTCTTTAGAAACTACTTGGCCAGGCTTGGTGGCTCACACCTGTAATCCCAGCACTTTGAGAGGCTGTGGCAGGCAGACTGCTTAAGCCCAGGAGTTTGAGACCAGCCTTGGCCAAATGGCAAGTCCCCATCTCTACAAAAACAAAAAATTAGGCGGGCATGCTGGTGCAAACAGGTAGTCCCAGCTACTGGTCAGGCTGAGGTGGCAGAATCACCTGAGCTTGGGGAAGTCAAGGCTGCAATGAGCCGTGAATGCACCACTGCAGTACCACCCTGGGTGGCAGAGTAAGATCCTGTCTCAAAACAAATAAAACGAAAAAGAAAAGAGAAAAGACAGAAGAGAAAAGAAAAGGAGAAAGAGAGGGGAGAGGAAGAGAGGGTGAGGGGGAGGAGGAGGAGGTAGGAGGAAGAGGAGAAAATGGAAGAGGACAAAGAAGAAGAAAGAAAAAAGAAGAAAGAAGAGAGGAGGAGGAGGAAGAAGAAAAAACAACTAAATGGGTACGGCTTATGTTCCAATAAAACTTTATTTATAAAAATAGGTGGCAGGCTAGACTTGACCTGATAATTATAATTTGTCAACCCCTAGACCACATAATAACAAAATCACTTCCAAATTCTAACTTCACAATTTTATACTTCCAAGGTCAAAAATCACTTTAATATATACTACAAGGAAAGAATGAAGCAAACGCTATCACAGAGAGATAACTGAGTCTCATTTCAAGACTTAATAGAAATGTATACTGTAATTTTTTAAAAAGCAAACTAACGGCAGTCTGGGATGCACCGCCGCCATGATCATTCCCATGCATTGCTTCACCTGTGGCAAGATTGTCAGCAACAACTGGAAGGCCTACCTGGGGCTTCTGCAGGCGGAATACACTGAGGGAGATGCCCTAGACACCCTGGGCCTAAAGCACTACTGCTGCTGCCAGATGCTGTTGGCCCACGTGGACCTGATTGAGAAGCTGCTCAATTGCACGCCCCTAGAGAAGTAACCACACTGGAGCCCACCTGAATGCTGAGCCGACCATGGGCTGTGAGTATCCTGCCCCGAGTTCATGAGACTGAGGTGTCTGGGGATGCCTGGCCACAGTGTGTGGATGTGTGTCCTATCCCCGACTCTGGAAGGAACCATCCAGTAAAGGTCTTTCAGGACCAAAAATAAAAAAACAAAATAAACTAACCCCTTTAGTCAAACTAGTCCTGAATGAATCGTTACCTGGAAAGAATGAATCCACATATTAACATGTGTGAAACACCATCAAATGTCCCTATTAATAGTGCTTTGGAAATAAACACAGTATGATTATAAACAAAACCTAAAAATCTAAGACACACAAATCTAAGGGTCTAAGTTTATTTCTAAACTTTGTGACATAAACAAAATAAACATTTTCAAAGACGTGGGAAAAAATATCAAAGAAAATTTATAGTGTCCATTGCCCACCAGCTAGAGATAATTACTAATAATCTGATATATTTAGAGGTTATTACTTGTTAATCCAGAAATATTACTTTAGATATGAAGTCTTTTCAACCCTGCTTGACAGCTAAAGAGCACAAAATGATATAAAGGACACTCTAACAGCAATCCTGAAGAGGCTAAACTCCTATCTGTAGCCTTACACTGGGCAGGCTTACATGCCTGCTCCAGCATCCTGATTTCAAAATCCCACTCCACTACTGCTCCATCAGGCCAGCACCACTTCAAGAAATAAACAAACATGTATTGGGCCGTGTGCAGTGGCTCAAGCCTGTAATCCCAGCACTTTGGGAGGCCGAGGCGGGTGGATCACGAGGTCAAGAGATCGAGACCATCCTGGTCAACATGGTGAAACCCCGTCTCTACTAAAAATACAAAAAATTAGCTGGGCATGGTGGCGCATGCCTGTAATCCCAGCTACTCAGGATGCTGAGGCAGGAGAATTGCCTGAACCCAGGAAGCAGAGGTTGCGATGAGCCGAGATCACGCCATTGCATTCCAGCCTGGGTAACAAGAACAAAACTCCATCTCAAAACAAACAAACAAACAAACAAACAAACAAGCACGTATCTTTCTGGTATTAAATAAAGGTTAAGAACTTGCCTGCTAAATACAGCAATTCACAATGCCGGGGTAGCGTATACACAGAAGTACTTCAAACCTCTTTGAAAGCAACACAAATTTAACTGGGGTAAGATGTCTTCCTCAGAGTTAAGGTCTTTTAAACTCCTTATTTTGAACAGTAAAAAAATCACACATTAATTTTTGACCAACAGGTTTCCAAATTAAATAAATGCTACTCTGCAACATAGATGAACTTGGAGGGTATTATTCTAAGTGAAATAAATCAGACACAAGAAAATATTGCATGATATTTACATGTTCTCTAATAAATAAAAAGAAGACAGAAGAAAGATGGGTTACCAGATGGTGAGAGTAGGGGACATTTATTTTCAAAGGGTACAAAGTTGCAGGATGAATAAATCTAGAGCTCTTGGCCAGGCATGATGGCTCACACCTGTAATCCCAACACTTTGGGAGGCCAAGGTGGATGGATCACTTGAGCCCAGGAGTTCGAGACCAGCCTGGCCAACAGCACGAAACCCCATCTCTACTAAAAATACAAAAACTAGCTAGACTTGGTAATATATGCCTCTAATCCCAGCTATTATGTTTGGGAGGCTGAGGTATGAGAATCACTTGAACCAGGGAGGCAGAGATTGCAGCAAGCTGTGATCATACCATTGCACTCCAGCTGGGGTGACAGAGCAAGGGAAAAAAAAAAAAAATCTAGAGCTCTACTCTACAGCATGAAGCCTACAGTTAACAGTATTGTATTATACTGTATTTGAAAAACTTGCTAAGAGAGTAGATTTTAGGCCCTCTTACCACCCACACAAGGTAACTCTAAGATAACAGATATGTTAAATGGCTTGACTGTAGTAATAATTTATGCATATCTAAATATCATGTTGTATACCTTAAACATATACAGTAAAAACAAAATAAAAAAATAAAAATAAATGCTGCTGTCAAAAAAGCAAGTCCTACACATGCTCAAATTTTCATTCAATGCAACATCTACTTACATAAACTCTCCCTGTATATTAGGCAGCTCACAGAAAAGCTTACACTAACAATTCAATAAAATAATCTTCAAATGCCTCTACAGAACTATGGACTACTAATTTAGGTAAGCATCTCTTGCAGAAAACCCAAGAGTTCAAAGAAAGATGATAATCATACCATAACTGTGTAACAAAACTCAGCCTCTGTACCTGCTCACCGCAGAGCCCATTTAAAACATTTACAGCACTCAAGTACCACCAGTCTAGCATGGAAAGATACTCTAAAAAGCTCTTTTGCTCCACTTACTTCAAGCAGCTATCCCAGACCTGGATCTATTTTATTTAGGCTAGGATATTCAAATTCAGAAACTTAATATTGAAATTTAGATTCTAGTATTTATTTTACTTCTAGGGGTATTTAATTTTAATGGAGAACTCTGCCACCATTAAGATGTTGTAAAATCATATTTGTTAACTTGGGAAGATGTACAATGGTACAAGTATGAAGAGCTCAGACCTTCAGGTCAGACAGATCCAAGTTCAAACTGCACCTGTATTATGTGTATGTATTTTTGAGCAACTCAACAGGGTTATCATGGGGATAAAATGTCTCTCAGCACAATGGCTGGCATATGGTAAGCAGTATAAAAGCATGGACAATCATTACTAACAACATTTTTAAAAAGAGGAAAAGGTAAGAAAATAACAGATGTAAGTCCACATATACACATATCCAGAATTAAGTCTGGAATGTTATAAACAAAAGTAAGTGCTGTATATATTACAGACAATATATAATGAACACAGAACTTCTTTAATCAGGAAAAAATTAAGCTACTCTAATTTTGAAGAGAAGAAAGTGCAACCACAAAATAATGCAGTAACAAGCTCTTCAGAGTCCTTCAAAAGCGCTGGCTATGCTAAGGAGATTCCAGGAAGGCATTTGCAGAACTGAGAAAGGATAAGCATCTAAATTGAGTGATTCACTTCACTACAATAACAATATATCTTTTCAAAAGATCTTTGAAAAGAAACATTAGCTGCATACCATTCATAAATTGCACATCAAACTATTACCCAAATCAAATTAAAATTTTATACTTGACATATTAACATAATCGCATTCCTCAAATATCTGTCCAGTCCAACCAAAATATGTCCAGTTATTGCATTCTTCTTTTGGGATCCTACAACTACTGTGTTCATGTTTTCGGGCAAGAACAGGGATAAAACATATCCTTAAGGAACATTATCCTTACCAGGTCCTAAACTGAACCAATATTCTTCTGCCTAAAACTACAGTTTTAAGTATTTTAAAAAATACAAGCTATAACAGAAATTACGCGTGACTACCATGTCATTCTGGACATTCAGTGAAGTTGATCCTAACCTCTTATCTACTCACCTTAGCTGGTTGGTTACTTATCGGTTAGAACTATCCAACAGAGTTACAATGCAAGTCAAAAATAAACCACCCATACAATTTTTATAACACATACATTATAGATACATATATAATCAATGTAAATATGATTTTTCATATTTACATTATAAGTGAAAAGAAACAGGTAAAAGTAAAGTTTAATAGCAGATTATATTTGAACCAATATATCTAAAATATTATCAATGAGATAATTTACATTCTGAAATCTGGTGTATACTTATAGCAAATTTCAGTTTACACCTGTCACATTTCAAGTGCTCAACAGCCACATATGGCAAATGGCTACCATACTGAACAGCAGAGAGACAGTACTACTCAAACCCATGGCATATGTTTGTTCTTACCAATTATAAGCCCTAATGCCAGTCAGTCAAACATGACCATGATCTGCTGGGCAAGAATGTTCCCGTCAAAAACAAATGGAGTTCATTTCAAAGGCTGGGGGTCCTTTATATTTCAGACACTGTCTTAAGTATTTTCAGATTTGGAGTTTTGGGGAAGGAGTAGTCTTGCTTATTCATTCATTGAGGAGTCAGGGTTGAAGGGGGGTATGGTAACAGAGACAAGTCTGGTTCCAATAAAGTCGACTATTAGAAAAACACATGCCTTTAAAATGGGAGAAATGAACATATTAACAGCATATCCCTCAGAGGAATAAAGAGGTCAGCTATATAAAGCATACGGCCCTTCAGAAGTCTTTCTCAGTAGCACAGAAATAACGTCAGAGAACATTAAATCACATAACTGGGCAACCAAATCAGCTATATATTTAAAAACCAGAAATTTTAACCCATCAACCAGACAGCAGACTGTTTTAACTCATTAACTTAATAATTTGAAACCTAGTTCTACGGATATTTCATGTTTATATGCAGAAAATACTGAGAGTTAAGAACTGTTATTTTATGTTCTGCACAGAAGAAGAAAAGAAAAAAACCTGGAAATATATATCCCTAAATGCTAATAGTAGTGGTGGTTCTGTACTTTAATGCACATGTCTGGCTTCCAATTATGAAAAAAATAAACAAAATAGTAATAACATTTCAAATTTAATTATGTTTCATTTTAATTTCAAACCATTCATTTTTAAACCTTTTAAGATTATGATATCCATCCAAAGCTGTTTTTCTCTCTCACAGGCAGAGCAACTTTAGGCTGACAGAGCAAAAACAAATTAAACTTAACCACAATATAACCACATTTCATTTCAAGGAAACCTGGAAGTCATCTGTGAAACTACAAGGACACACGGTGGCAAAACCTCCACTGTCATGTATCTGTGGTATTTCCCTAATGTGAAGTAAGTAGAGGTCAAATGCATTACTTTTATCAATATTTCCTTAGAGCCTGTACAGTTGAGTTAGCTGCAGAGCCACGACCGCCCTACCAACTCTTCATCAAACCACAATGCAAACAACAACATTAATGCTGCTAGCCTCCTGACCCTTGGAAATGTTAAAAGGGACTGGCCCTCAGCAGATGAATCAAATTTAACTCTGCTCTGATTTAAGGTATCACTTTCACTTAATTGCTTATTTCAGAGTATTCGGTTTAATTTTTCAACAAATGTAATCTGTATACTGAGAGATCTATAGGAAGTAGAAATAAACCACCACAACCTCCTCCTTCATCCCCTATAGAATGTAAGGCCCATAAGGGTAAGGGTCTTTGGTTTTCCCCCCCACACTATTGTATCCTTAGCACCATGAAAATCCAAAATTATTCATTTTATTCATTCTACCAATTCATTAAGCAAGGATTTACCTCTGGCAGCATTATACTAGACAGTGAATGAATATTTTTTTAAACAGTTGTCATGTTCCAAAGGTTTAAAACCTAGTTGCAGAATAAAATAGATAAAGGAAACACAATTAAACAATAATTCAAGGAAGTATACAATAATAAGGCACAAAATTTCAGTCACCAGAGAAATAATTTAAGATGATGAAGTTTGAAATGGGCTTCAGCAGAGAGATGAAAACCAAATGTGGACCCTGAAGAAAGAGCAGATTAGGTTTACACAGGTAGGAAGGGAATTTCCAGACATAATGAATAATGTCCTACACTAAAGACAACAGCTCAGCCTGGCCTGGGCAGGCAGAACAAAGTGGAAAATGGAGAGAGTGGAGAGACACTGAAGATAATGGCAGTGGGAACAGAAAGGGACAAACAGAATAAACCACCAGAGCAGTTTTTCCATCTTAGATGCACATTGGAATCAACTGGGAAGCCTTTTAAAATAACTGACACCTAGATCTTGACACAGAGATTCTGACTTAATTGGTCTGGGGTACACGTGAAACATTAGGATTTTTAAGTTGCCCAAGGACTGTAATGTGCATCCAAAGTTAAGAATTGCTGCCTCAGAGAAAAAGCCAGTGGGGCTTGTTAATAAGCAACAAAAAATGAAGAAAACACTTTAAGAATGTGTGGCTATAAAAATATTAATTACAATATGAGAGAATCTAGGAAATAGAAAAAGTGAGTATTATGTGAGCCTTTCTGGACTTCACAACAATGTTTACAAAGTTCCATGCAGTGAACAAGTTTTCATTAATGTAGGTCATTTCAATTCTCCACATAACAATTATTTGTCTAACATTTTTCAACAGAAAAACTTAAAATGAACCGTTTTAAAAAAAAAATCAAGGTAGAAGTCAACCAAAAGATTTCAAAATAAATCTTCTAGAGAGCCTCCTGGATTTCCCAGCTAGAAATAACCTCAACCTCCTTGCAATTTCCACAGCATTTTGTCTGTACCTATGACACTCCCATTAAACCCCCCACAGAAATTGTCTATTCCAGAAGGGAGGAATCAGTCTCATTCCTCCTCTTACATTGTGCCCAAAACACTGCTCTGCATGTGACACATTCTCAGAATGAACTGATTGACAGGCAGACATTGCTGGTTATATTCTGACACTCACTAGAGGTTCTAAATGTTTCTAAATGCTTTATAAATAAGCAAAAATCTATCCCCAGTTGCTTCTGCTTCTTCCAGAACGCTTTCATCATTCTATGCTTTCTTCAAGTATGCTCCACTGCCCTCTCCTTTATCCTCACTTCAGTGCTTTTTGACAGGTCCAAGCCTGTTCACCGTTACACGAGTCCATACAAGGAAACTAAAGTTTTTCACCATACCCAGAGACCATCTCCTAAAATACATTTCTAAATTTCAAGAAGATTTCTTTCAAGACCCCTACCTTAATACTCAAATTTCAGCCTCACATCACACATTGTTCCAGTTTTCATTTAAGAATGCTATTGTGGTCTCCATGTCTTCAGTATAAATGAGTGTTTCCCACTTTTTCTTACATCGATGGCATGAAAAGACAGCATTGTTTGTATGGCACTCTAGGGAGAAACCTCAAAGTACTCATGACTGGGGTGACTGGCCCAAGAATGTGAAACCCCAAGACTCAAGGAATATCTTATATACTGATTAGGAAGCTCTAGAATGGGGCAATCAGAACAGATTTATCACAACCTCCTTCCCACCAAAGTCTGTTTTTGAAGTGGTTTCCTAATAATAACTGCATTAGACACTTTTACACCACTTCCAGCACCACGTTAGTAGTCGACTAACCATTTACCTAACATGAGTTTTTGTTCCCATTTAAGACTGCAACATTGTGAGCCATTCTTCAACATACCCGTAAAAAAAAATATTTTCTAACATTCAATCTTAGCTATGGATTTTTAACTGTGTCCCATATTTTCACTGTGACTTAAAAACAGCTTTTTCCATTTGATTCAACAAAATCTCTAATCTCATTTTTCTGAAGTAGACTGCCTATAATCAAAACATGACTTTTTTTTTTTTTTGAGGCACTCTTGCTCTGTTGCCCAGGCTAGAGTACAATGATGCGACTGTAGTTCACTGCAATCACAACCTCCCAGGCTTAAACGATTCTCCTGCCTCTGCCTTCTAAGTAGCTGGGACCAGCCGTGTACCACCATGCCAGGTTAACTCGTATTTTTTGTAGAGATGGAATTTCACCATGTTCCCCAAGATGGTCTCAAACTCTTGGGCTCAAGCAATCCACCCACCTCAGCCTCCCAAAGCACTGGAACTACAGGCTTGAGTCACCATATCCAGCGGACAATGGCTTTAAAATATTCAATATATGGGCTGGGCGGGTGGCTCACACCTGGAATCCCAACAGTTTGGGAGGCTGAGGTGGGCAGATCACGAGGTCAGCAGATCAAGACCATCCTGGCTAACACGGTGAAACATCCTGTTTACTTAAAAAAAAAAAAAAGTCAATATGCATCACCAATTTCAGTGTGGTAGAACCAGATAAACAGAGGAAGACATTCATTTTCACCCTAAAAATTCCATCATGATTCATCATCACCCATCAACTTATACAGGCCTGTAAGTGAACAGACAAGATGTATGGCAAATGAACAAATGAGAAAGGACCAAGATCTTTTTCTTCAATGTGTTAAATAAGCAAAAAAACACTAGTGATGACAACTAATTTGTACTGTCCTTCTTCCCTTTAAAATGATTTCATATAATTTTTTTACTTTATTTATTGCTAATTAGCCATAGTAAAATAGTGGGTCCAAGGTTGAAATGACAGGGACCCTAAGTTAGCATTAAATAACTGGAATAGAAGAAGTATAAGTGAAAAAAAAAGAAAGATATATGGCAATAGAGAAAAATCAACAAATACAGAATCTTCTGTGGCCTTTAAAAGTCGGGTACCAAATGTCATAGCCTTGGTTTTTATGCACAAACCTTAAAAATTCAAAAGCCCTCTTCTATTCAGAGTTTGCTTCATATAACTCTACTTGGCAATTATCTACTCTTATGACATTCAACATGGTTCATGAAAAAAAATTTCATAAACTACAAATACTGAAGAGGCAAGTTTTCAACATTCCCCTTTGCCCAAAGTTAGCCACCTCGTTGGGATAATAAAATTTTAGTGATATACAAGGTCATTATTCTTTGGAGAGGCATGCTAAAATATTAGAGGTAAAGAATCACAACATCTACAACTTCCTTCCAAAGGTTTGAGGGAAAAAAGCATGTTTGTATATATCCACATATATATTTATAAACACACACACCTACACATGTATCTACATGTTAACTGATGAATACAGATACATTTCCTAGGTATATATTGCATGATTCTTGTAAGTTTAAAATTTCTCAAAAAGCTGGAGAGAGGGAAGAGCCACTTAGCCATCTATCCATTCCTTAAAAAATCAGGCCTACCCCAAAAAATTGAGGAGTCAAGGACATATTTGACATTAATAATGAAACATCTCAGATCCAACATGTTATAGAAAACTCCTCATAAATAATCCACTTCAAAGAAAAGCTTTCAAACTCACATTGCCCATGTACTCAGAAAGCAGGTCCTGCAGGGCCTGGCGAACAGCATTACATTCTGCCACAATTCGCTCACGACGATCGTCACGAGTGCAGGATGAGTCGGCCATCAAGGCAGCCCCGCTAATGATGCTTTCCAGACGCTCCTCCAGGGAAGGCCTAAAGCGCTCCTCACTGAAGCTCAAGGGGTCCACAATGATTTGTTTCTGCAGAGAAGTATTACTGAATGTTAGTATTCATCTCTGTTCCCTCCTTTATTCAAGGTGAGGAAAGTGATATTAGTAATATCAAGATTTAACACAAAAATTCCAACATCTGAAAGAAAGTTATACTTCTTAGCAGATAAGGGGCTGTCCCAGAGAAGTTGGCCTACTGTTGATCACTCCTCAAAGAAAGTTCTAGAAGTAATGCTATGCAGCCAAACAGGGTGTGCACAATGGATGATACCACAAATACAAATATATCATGCTCACATAACTTATTCTGAATATCTAAAGGTAAACCTGTATAATACTAGCAATTCAAATCATAGGATGAGAATTACAAAGAAAATAAACTTACCTCTCTCTTATATGCAGGATATAAAACTGCCATGTGATATTCAGAACTGTTGCACCACAATAAAATTAAAAAATAAAAACAAAACAGGCCAGGTGTGGTGGCTCATGCCTGTAATCTCAGCACTTTCAGAGACTGAAGGAGAAAGATTGTTTGTGGCCAGTTCAACACCAGCCTAGGCAACAAGGCGAGACCCTAGCTCTACAAAAAAATTAAATAAGCTGGGCATGGTGGCACACACCAATAGTCCCAACTACTCAGGAATATCACTTGTACCCATAGCAATGATCTATGATTGCACACTCCAGCATAGGCCACGTAAGAACTTGTCTCTTAAAATACACACACGTGTGTGCACACACAATTGATCTCTAACCTGAAAGTTTCAGAAAGAAATGCATTTATAATGAATTTCTATTTTACTCACCTTATACAACTAATCAAATTTTCTGAATAATTCAGTCTCAAATTTATCCTATGTCTAAATTAGAGACTTACTTTCCTCAAGGACCTCTACTATTCTATAAGAGATGAAAGCAATCCTCCCAAAAAGCTACTCTATGAGGAAGAACTGCTCCAATAAAAATAAACCCTTTTTTGGCCAGGTGTGATGCCTCTTGCCTATAATCCCAACATTCTGGGAGGCCAAGGCAGGCAGATTACCTGAGATTGGGAGTTCGAGACCAGTCTGACCAATATGAAGAAACCCCATTTCTACTAAAAATACAAAATTAGTCAGGTGTGGTGGTGCATCCCTGTAATCCCAGCTACTCAGGAGGCTGAGGCAGGAGAATCGCTTGAACCTGGGAGGCAAAGATGGCAGTAAGCCAAAATTGCACTCCCGCCTGGGCAACAAGAGCAAAATTCCATCTCAAAAAAGTAAATAAAATAAAATAAAACAAACAAAAAATAAATAGATAAATAAATCCTTTATCTTTCTCCCTTTCCCCTCCCGACTCCACTTACATCCAGCTTTCTCAGTGCTTAGTGAGGTCTGGTCACAAGTAAGCTTTAGGTACAAGGTGAAACAGCATCCTCAAGACAGCAGCTATTGGTCTCCCTCCAATTTCTCTACTTGATATAATTTATTCTCATACTGATAAATGTCTGTGCAAATATTATGGCTTTAATTTTTCTTTATAGAAACTATGTCCTTATTGATTTCAACTTAAATGCCAAATTTTTTTCTACCAAAACCTTGCCCTTTTCCAATAAGTATACATTTCTTCCTTCCCTTCCAAAGAACCCTCAGTTTTCAAACTGAACATGCAATACCTTCAGTTCATTATTAATCTACATTTTAGCTGATCATTTTTCTTACCAGATTAGGTTATTACAGGATTTCTCTGGCCAAAACTGAATACAAAATGCTTTCTGGCCAACAAAAATGAGAAATGAATGGTCACAGAATTTTATTACAGTAACAGAGCCTCAATAGGCCTGAGATCATTTAGTACAAACCCTCATTTTACAAATAAATACCAGTGGCCCTGAGAAGTTAAATGGTTTCTGGTAGATATTACTCAACTTAGGGCAAAATGTGCTACTTGGGTATCTTTGAAAGATACCCAATGCTGCCAAATTTTGAGGGGAAAAAAAACAACATTGCTAGTAAATTTTAACATGCACCGTAAGAGTTTGTTATAAAATAATTTAATGTTTAAAGCTTCACGGTAAAAACTAAGTTCTAACACCAAGATCTTTAGACTTAACATGCCTTCTTGCTTTATGAAAAGTCTTAAATCAGCCATGCATATCAATAAGGATCAGCTAGCTAAGCAAAAGTAAGGTGGCAAAAGAAAGAAAGAAAAAGTAAAGGCAGAAAAAAAAATGTACTCCACTGTATTTTTATTATTATTATTTTATATTTCACAGCATCGCTACTTTATGAAAGGATGCTGGCCACCTGGAACACAAATTCTCTTCCTTTATTTGTTTTTAATTTGCTCCAACATTACTTTTAAAGCCCTTAAAAAAAAAAAATTAAACTGCTGCCATCTACTGGAAGCTATGAGGCATTGTGGGTAGGAATTAAAAACATACAACCCACCACGTAATTAACATTAGAATTGTGTACAGAGGACAGACCTAGAGCATCATTTATGGAAAGTAATTATGGCATTATGCTAAGAAAGTATTTTAATCCCAAATTTGCTTCCACTTGATTAAATTTTTGTTCATTATTCCACTGTAGTCATTGAAAAGAAGTATATCTAGGCAAACAAGGATTAGAATGATGGTACTTTTGCTGCAGTCACTTAGGATGTTTCTCTGTCTCCCAATACACCACAGCCTCTCGGGGACAGACCCTACGTGTACTTTGTTTCTGTATCTACCATAGCTTCATATCTGCCAGTTCAAAATCTTGGTTGAAATGAATCAAACCCATATCCTCAATAAAGAATGACCTCACAGGAAACACAAGCTACATAAAAGAATCCAAAAGTTTAATTCAAACTAAAAATAAATGTTTTGGGCCAAGTTAAACCCAAGTAAACTGATGATTCATAATTTCTTTTACTTAGATTACAGATCTAAGTGGAAACTAAGCTATCATTAGAGGCCTTGATCACTTTTCCCCAGAAACCTGTTATCTTTTGAGGGATGGTCAAAAGCTAGAAATTTCCACCCAAGCATAACTTACATCAAAGTTATTGAGTGCATATGCCAGTTCTCCTCCTCCTCCCCCCTGGTGCTGGGAGGCATCGTCTGAGGCAGTGGCCTGGGCTGCATTGGAAATGCCCGTGACCGCCTGCTGCAGCTGCTTGTATATCAGGTCCCTGTTGGCCTTATAGGCTGCGACATCAGGGTGCTGTAGGCATGCCTGGGATGCAGTATAGAGGATCGGAACATTCTTCTGCAGGATTCCTCTAGCTGCAGCCATCTGATCACGATGGCCAACATCTTTCAGTTCCTACAAGAGTAAAAGAAGAAATCGGAGTACTCTTTATATGGGTCCTACTCACATAAAAATTTGTCAGTAAATGCTGAAAAGTTAGAATTTCTACTAATTAGACACATTATCTTCATTAACAATCTAGTTGAAAGTCAATCAAAGAAGCCAGTATGGCTTAGCAGGTAAGATTCTGAGTTTTGTAATCACACAGACCTAGATTTCTCCTGGATATTTTGTAACCTTATTTCAAACCCTCAGGGCTAAGGTTCCCCTTCTGTCAAAGAAAAGCAATAATAGGCATCTTACTGTTTTGAGGATTAAATGAGACAATGTATGTGAAGTACTTAGTACAGCACTCAATAAGGCATTAAATAAAAGACAAAACTCCCTAACATATTGATTACAACTCTATATAGATATATGTACTATTCCAATCAAAAGTAGAAAGATCATGAAGAAATACATTCAAACAGAGTTAAGACCTATTATGAGGATTATTTTTTATTAAGTTACACAATTTCATTTTAAGGGTTTTGTGAAATTTGGTCCAGGATACCATAGGTATGCATGAACTAGATAAACTAGGTGATGATATGGCAAGGCTATTCTCACAAGCATGTAACTCCTCCCCTCCCCTTCCCCACCCCAAAGACCACTTTAGGACACAGAACCATACTTTTCATACACAGTACATTAAACAGTTCACAGGTCACTAAGCCATAAAGTTGAGACGTAAGTGCTTCATAATCCCAATCTATGATTACAATACTCTGCATAGATGTGGTCTTAAACTGTTTGTTTTTTTTTTTATTTCTTCTACCCCATAATTACAATTCACAGTACGAAGGATCTGAGGTCCTTGGCATCATTTCCACTAATGATGGCATCTACTTGATAGGCTTGAGTAGATATGCTAAGTGACAAATAAGTGATGCCAAAAATAAACAAGATGGGAATGGGAAGCAGGTATTTCTGGTATTCCCCTTATACTCACATTACTCAGAAGGAAAAAAAAAGGCTTTCATAAAAGTGGATCACCACCACAGAAGAATACAAGCGATAACTCTAAATGATCACTAAATGTAGTCCAACTCTATTTTACATGTTAAGATGTCAATGTTAACGTCATCAACTGAATCCTAGAGTATACATTTAAACATTTTGAGTATTACATGTGTAAACAATAAGAGAAAATTGACCAAGTTAAAAAGGACAAAGTCAATTACTCAATTAGCCGTTTGACTTAGCTATTTAGTGCTTCATCTTTCTAAGAGTTCCTAATTAGGCATTAGAGACACCAAACTGGCTTCCTTTTTCTGAAACTTCATCTGAGTATATATATTTAGGTTTGCATCTTTATTCAAACCTTGTATAATATGACAGCTTACTTTCCTCCTAGAATTCTTTCTCGTTTGGAATCTAAATTTGCAAGTAGTAGCTCACAGCACTCCAAATGCCCTGTAACATAGTACATCAGGCTAAATACTCAAAAACAGGACCCTGTAGATTTAAAGAATCGGTGATCATTTAAAGACTCAAGCAACAAGGGGCTGCAACTACACATTACACTTAAACAGCTGGTGCTCATGTTTTCTGTGGTATTTTCTAAATGCCTTCACCACAATCTCCGGGGTTCTAAAAGTTTTCTAGGAAGGAATTCGCCTTAAAGCACCTAAATTGTCCATTGTTTTATAAAAATGCTTCACAATCAGCTTTGGCATTCCTCCTAACTATCTATGACCCAGTAGATCGGCACAGCCTCTTTAAAGGTTAGTTACCAAAGACACTCGTGGTCATCTCAAGTTAGTAGATACCATAATTACTATTGCTGAATAGTAATTCATGACTTTCCTAAGCCACTGCCTGGTATGGTACAAACTTCTACTTTTCCAAAGACTACATCGGGCTAAATATTCAGAAACAGGATCCTGTGGATTTAGAGAACTGGTGATCATTTCAAGACTTGAGTTATGACAAGGAGCTAGGGCTAACCATTATGCTTAAACAGCTGGTGCGTATGCTCTGTGTGGCATTTTCTAAATGTCTTGCCCTCATCATACCGTATCTCTGATAGACTCCTATTTACAAAGTATGAGGGATATATTTTAATCTATGATGAAAATAACAATGAAATACCATCATTTGTCCTGACTGCTAAACTATTCTTTTTTCTCTCTTAGAGCTGTTCTTGCCTTAGCACAAAGAAATTTCTTACATAAAGAAACAGACACTATCACAATACGGCACTATTTACTGTAATAAGAATAATGATTAAAAGTATTCTTTTCAACATATATAACGCCAATAAGTAATCCAGATTACTGAGGAAAGTGGCCTATTAAGCAACATATTAGATTACTTATGAAATTAGTCTCTTGGTCTACTTTAGCTTTCATAATTCCCAACTTCACCAATCCACTGATGGTTAGGCAGACTCAGGAACAGTCAAAGAACTGCTTTCAATGTAATCTGAACTATCCATCCCATGGATTCACCAAGAAATAGAAGCTAACTTCTAAGCAATCTATAACACTGTGTTTAACCAAGAGCTGAAAATTCAAGTGAAAGCCTCCTCTCATTTCTCCCTTAACAATATAAAACTACAGCCATAGATTTCTCTTGGATACAAATGGCTACACTTAAATAAGTGTCCATGGTCAAATAATCCAACCAGTCCAAATTATTTACAAATAAAACACTGACAATAACATCACTATTCAGTGTCTGTTCAAGATTTCAGGAAAAAAAAAATCACAAAAGGCAAGAATTCATAGACTAAGTAATAAATAAGAAGCATTACATTCTCACCAAATACCTCAATAAGCTCTCTGTACATGGAGGGAGGGAATGTAAGCATCAAGGCATTATTACATAACTAGCATGTTAGGAAGCCAGAGTCGACAATGTGAGGCAGAGGTGGTCCTTCTCATAGGAGCCAGGGTTGATGCCAACTCATCCTTACTTCTGCCATCACTTTTACACTCACAGTCAAAGAACAGCATAGAGCTAATGAAATTCAACACTTCTAGTCAGCAAATAATATTCCAGCCACACTTAATTAGAAAGCAACTGATTAGGATCACACTTAGAATCCAATTCCAGTACAGCAAAGCAGTTTAATCATTCAGTTTTTAAGTATTTATTGAACACTACTATACCCAGGCAATGTTCTAGGCAGTAGGGATTATAGGAAGAATTAAAACAGTATCACTGTCCTCTGGAGCCAAATAACCTGGGTTCAAATCCTGGCTCCACTACTTGTCAGTTGAGAGACCTTGCCAGATTACATAATCTCTATTAAAATTAATATGCAACCAGTTATAGTATCTACCTCGCATTATTCTGTTAAGATAGTAACTGAGTTTATGTTTACAAAGGGTTTAAAATCGTGACATAAGATGGCCAACTAGAAGCTCCTAGCATTCATCCCCCTCAAAACAACACCCAAAACAATGATTAAACAACTACATTTTAACAAAAATAACTGAGATAGAGCACAGAGTGCATCAGAGAACTTACAAAAACCCTAGTTACAAAACTCAAGGCGGCCACATGGAAAAAAGAAGGAAACACCTGGCCTCCACCACCCTATACCCCAACCAGGATCATCTGGGAACCAGGACAAACCTCCCTACTGGAAGGAGGTAAGCAAGAGGATCTCAGCAACCCCCATCAATACCTGGGACACATATAGACCTCACCACTGTCCCTGCAGTTCTCATAGGCACTAAGCCCAGCTGAGGGAGCTGCCTAGAGTCCACACTGCTGTGTTCCCTCCAAGAAGGGGGGCAACACTGGGACTTGCCCTCTATGGCCCATGCAACTACTGCGCTATACCATCTTGGAAATGGAACTATAGCTGGAGTGTGTCTTGCTCCTGGTGTTAGTAGCCACAGCTTCCCTTCATCCCCAAGGCAAAGTTACCACCAGACTATCACAATCCATTGGCCAAACATCCCCAAGCTGCAAGCAACTGTTATACCCTTACTCATGGAGCCAAGGAGAAAGGAAGCCCACTCTATCTACCCTACTTCTCTCCCTGTAGTAGCCCATTCTGGCACCACTAAGAAGGACTACCCAAGACTGGATAATTTATAAAGAAAAGAGGTTTAATTGGCTCATGGTTTCACAGGATATACAGGAAGCACAGCTGGTGGAGGTGGCAGGTGGGGTTCATTTAGGACCCTTACAATCATGGCAGAGGGCAAAGAGAAAGGAATCATAACTTATATGGCCAGAGCAGGAGGAAGTGAGCGACGGGGAAAGTTTTAAACAACCAGATCTGTGAGAACTCACTCAGGAGAACAGCAAGGGGGAAATCAGCCCCCACAATCCAATCACCTCCTACCACGCCCCTCTTCCAACACTGGGGATTACAATTCAACATGAAATTTGGGTGGGGATGCATATTCAAACAGTATCACTCCCCTTTCAGGAAAACAGTACCTTCGCTGCTCAAAGGAGTCACCCCACACTGGTGCCCAATTTGAAGCAGTGCCTTGCATGCAAGGAAATGGCACCCAGAGCAGTCACGCATCCAAATACCTTAGCAGAAGTAGCTCCCTGCATCCCCAGGAAACAATGCCTGGACTGCCCAGAAAAGTCATGCCCCCGAGGCCTCAGCTGGAGGAACTGGTGCCCTGAAGCAGCTGAGCATCCCAGGGCTAAGCTGACATAGTAACCTGCATCCAAGAAAACAGAGCAGTGGCTGAGCAGAGACACTCGCCCTACAGGCCAAACATCTCTAGTAGCCTGTTTCCCTAACGTGGGATCCCCTAGAGTCTGAACTGCTGAGACACTCCTCTCCTTGCAGAGTAGGTAATCGCTGTGCTGTACCCCCACCCCATCCAGAATACACACAACTGCCATTCTGCGACATGCTGCTGTTGCACCTGGCTTCACAGAGCCTAGGATACTGCCGAGCTCCACCAACCGGGGAATTAGAGTCACTACTGCATGGTGCCTCATCCTCTGGGCCCCAATTTGCCACTGAGCCCTATTGGCTCAGGTTCCCAAATTGTAGATACACGCACCCTGCTCTCTGGGCCCAAACTTCCAGAGCACCCCTTCTTCCCTAGTTGTGCCAATGATGTGTCCTGCTCCCTAGGGGAAGAATCACACCTCAACCTAGGCCCCTAGGCCAAAGCTACTGAAGTGCCTCGGAGTCACAGATCCTGGCTTTATGGGCAACCGATATCCAACTGTGCCAGAGAAAACAAAGCCAGGCACTCATTACATCCCAAGATGCAGGTGCCACAGCACTAAGTTCACAAAACCCTAAACCTGGGACCCCTGCCCCACAGCCACCCCGAGCACCTGTATCTGGAAGCCAGTGCCACAGCAGCTGCTTATATTGTACACTGCTTTATACCTGACACAAGGATCCCCTGACACAAAGAGGGATCACCCCACCTATTGTGGGATAAAAAGGAGGAGGACCCCAAAAGCCCTTGACACCAGGACCTACATGACCGCCACAACTACCACCATCTTCTACAGCCTAGGCAACTGAGGCACCTAAAGTTACTGATGATTTTGAACACAGATGAAGAAGCTGCATGAAGAATGTACCACTGCTCCTCCTGAGCACAGAGTCACCACACACTCTCCAGCCAGCACACTAAAATCCAATTGCAAGGGAAAGTCTCTATAAAAGCCATTTAAAGGACTACAGAAGAGGTGACTGTCCTACCAGATGCAAAGACATCAAAACAGGGACAGGAAAAACATGAAAAAGCAAGTAAATATGATACCAACAAAGGAACATAACTTTTTAATACTAGAACCCAATATAAAGGAAGTCACTGTGAGCCCAGGAGTTTGGGACCAACCCAGGCAACATAACACAAGACCTTATCTCTACCAAAAAAAAAAAAAAAAAAAAAAAAATTAGCTGGGTGTGACATGCCTGTAGCCCCAGCAACTTGGGAGGCTGAGATTAAAGGATCACTTGAGGCTGCCAAGAAAACGCCACTGCGCTCCAGCTTGGGCACAGAGCAAGACCCTCTCTTTAAAAAAAAAAGTGGGGGGGAATCAAATTGCCAGAAAAATAATTTAAAATCTCGTCCAGATGCAGTGGCTCACACCAGTAAGCCCAGCTATTTGGTGGGTGGTGGAGTCGGGAGAGAAGGGGGTTAAGGCACAAGAATCATGTGAACCTGGGAGGCGAAGACTGCAATCAGCCAAGATCATGACATGCACTCCAGCCTGGGTGACAGAAAACAGAGTGAAAGTCTGTCTCAGAAAAGTAGTAACAAAATAAAATAATTATCTTAAGGAAACTCTAAGAGATACAATAAAATACAGATAGAAAATTCACAAAAATCAGGATGTGAATGACAAATTCAACAAAAAGAAAGTATGAAGAAGAACCAAACAGAAATCATGCAGTTGAAGAATATAATGATGAAAAACAACAACAACAAATTCCATAAAAAAATACAATAGAAAGCTTCAAAAAATTTCATCAAGAAAATCTCAGAACCTGAAGATAGGTAGTTTGAAATTACCCAGTCAGAGAGGAAAAAAAAAAAAAAAAAGGATGAAAAAGAGTGAAGAAAGCCTGTAAAACTTATGGGAGAGCATTAAATCAACAAATATTCCTATCACAGGAATTCCAGAGGGAATAAAGACATAGAACACCTATTTAATGAAATAATAGCTGCAAACTTTCCAAGTCTGGGGAGAGATATGACACACATACCCAAAAAGCCCAAAAAGTCCCCAAAGAGATTAAATCAATAAGGTAGTTGTCGTTATTGGGTAGTTATACACACAAGGCACATTATAGTCATATTGTCAAAAGTCAAAGACAAAGATAAAATTCTAAAAACAGCAAGAGAAAAGCATCAAGTCACAAAAAAGGGAATCCCCTTTAGACTAACAGAGATTTCTATGCAGAAACCCTACAGGCCAGAAAAGAACAGGAGAAAATATGTGCAAGGGATTATTACCCAGAATATACAAACAACTCAAGAGCAAAAACTCACATAATCTGATTTTAAAATAGGCAAATGTAGCCGGGCACAGTGGCTCACAACTGTAATCCAGGCACTTTGGGGCGCCAAGGTGGGTGGATCATTTTTGAGGCCAGGAGTTCAAGACCAGCCAGACCAACATGATGAAACCCTGACTCTACTAAAAATACAAGAATTAGCTGGGAATGCTGGTGCATACCTATAGTCCCAGCTACTCAGGAGGCTGAGGCAGGAATAGCTTGAAACTAGGAGGCAGAGGTTGCAGTGAGCCAAGATTGCACCACTGCACTCCAGCCTGGGTGACAGAGTGAAACTCTGTCTTGAAAAAAATAATAATAGGCCCGGTACGTTGGCCTAGGCCTGTAATCTCAGCACTTTGGGAAGCTGAGGTGGGTGGACCATGAGGTCAAGAGATCCAGACTATCCTGGCCAACAATGGTGAAACCCCATCTCTACTAAAAATACAAAAATTAGCTGGCTGTGGTGACACACACCTATAGTCCCAGCTACTTGGGAGGCTGAGGCAGGAGAATTGCTTGAACCTGGGAGGCAGGTTGCAGTGAGCCAAGATCGCACCACTGCACTCCAGCCTGGCGCCTGGCAGCAGAGCAAGAGACTCTGTCTCAAAATAATAATAATAATAATAAAAGGCAAATGAGCTAAACAGACACTTCTCAAAAGAAGACACACAAACGACCAAAAGGTATATGGAAAGATCCTCAACACCACTAATGATCAGAGAAAAGCAAATCAAAACCTCAATAAAGTATCATCTCACTACAGTTAGAATGGCTATTAGCAAAACAAACAAAAATGCTGGTGGAAATGCAGGGAAAGGGGAAAGCTTATACAATGATGGTGGGAATGTAAATCAGTACAGCCATTATGGAAAACTGTATGGAATTTCCTCAAAAAACTAAAAATAGAACAATCATATGATCCAGCAATCCCAATACTGGGTATTCAAAAGAAAGGAAATCAGTATGTCAAGGAAAGACGTGCATTCTTGTTTACTGCAGCTCTATTCACAACAGCCAAGATATGGAATCAACGTAAGTGTCCATCAACAGACAAATAGCATGTGGCATATATTCACGATGAAATACTATTTAGCCAATTAAAAAAGACAACATTCTGTCATTCGTGGCAACATGGATGAGCTTAGAGGACACTGTGGTAAGTCAAATAAGACAGGCACAGGAAGATAAATACGTTTTCACTTATATACAAGCTTAAAAAGTTGACTCATAGAAGTGAGGAAGTGTAGTGGGAAGAAATGGGTAGCCAAAGGCTAGTTATCAGATACAAATACAGAGTTAAATAGGAGGAATAAGCTCTAGCGAAGGAGGCCAGTGGACAGTGCCCAAAATAAAGAATAAGTTTCCATCAGGCTAGGCCCTTAGGATAAAATGAGTATTCATCTGATTTCCAAGAAACACATTAGTCTACTGGAATATACACCAAGGCCCAAAGTCTATAAAAGGCCATTTTGTGAACAGGGGGCACACAGGAGCACATGACCAGTCTACTCAGTAAATTCTCTTTTAGGAGGCTAAGGTTAAAGCCTAAAGAGTTAGGCCCAAGGAAAACCATAAATGATCATGACTTACTATAAACTGAAGAAAATGGAAATATGTATCATTCAAAATCCTGGCAGAAAAAATTAAATAAAATGAAATTGGGTGACTCAAAGGCAGTTTAGAGAATATGCTATTATACAAAAGTATGCACAAAATACAGAGCAACTACAAAGCTGGTAGGACACTTAGGCATGAAGAGACAAGAGGAGGCAGTAGTTACCAAAACCAGGGAGGAAGATGTGTAGAGAATGCCACCCAACAGGAAAGCCATCACTTTTACCCAGGGCACCCTGCAGGAAAGAGGCCTGAGAGTAACACCCTAGCCTCATTCTATCTTCTTTGACCTCGAACTGGTGTTCCCACTCACCAAGCCCAAGCAGGAGCCCATGGATGAAATCTAGACAGGTTAGGTCCCTGGGGCAGAGAATAGGGTAAACAAGGGTGGGAAACAATATGGAAGGGCAAACAGAAGATTATCCAGAATGTATGTAATAACTCCAATTATTTCTGTGACATCTTATTTCAGAAAAGTTTGGCATTTACTGCTACTTTAAAAAAAACATGAAAAAAATACATAAGGGACTAAGTACAAGGAACTCTCCATAGACCCATGGCACATGGTATTAAAACTTAGGCACTGAGATGTATTTGGCTTTGGAAGAAAAACAACAACAAAAACTCAGGTAGCATTACTTGCTAGTAGGTTTCTTGAATAGCATACAAAATTCCAGATGATCATAATATTTCACACCTCAAGAACACCATCTATCTACTTATTCTACCATTTTGCAATGACGCACGCTAATAAGTAGCAGTCTTAATGTTTATTTTGTTAAAATAATAGTAAGTCTTCATAGACCAGGATCAGACAAGGTTTTAAACCACTAGGACTATTTGCCAAACTGTATCTTTTAAATATAACTTAATCTTTATTTCACATATTCAAATGAGAATTTGTATCAAAACCATTCATTAGAACAAATTGTGAACATAGTTTGGCCAACTTGCCATATTTACAGGATTACTATCTATTCAACAAGTTCTTCTCAGGGTCAATTCACTCCAGCAAAAAAGAAAAAATACTTGTAATTTATATGATGGAGACTAAGCCAACAAATGAATAAATGATAAAAGCACATTGAGCCTACACTAACTGAGGCATACCAACCTAGCTATATTACCATATACAATCTTAAGTATGCAAAACCAGGATCTGATATATACAGTTAGTCTGATCACATTTTATGACTTGAAATTTAAGCAATAGGCTATTATTCACCAATTGCCCACTGAGAAGGCCCTTCTTAGTGCCTGGCCCTATATTAAATACTATACATATATTATTTAATTGTATCCTCTCAATCCTATGGCATAATTTTTAATATTAATGTAAATATAACCAAATGACTAAGACATCTCCAGAGCAGAGGCTATCATGTATTAAACATTAATAGTATATAGCTAGGCACAGTGGCTCATGCCTGTAATCCCAGTACTTTGGGAGGCCAAGGTGGGAAGATATCTTGAGCATACGAGTTCAAGACCAGCCTGGGCAACATGACAAAACCCTCTATTTGCATCTACAAAAAATACAAAAATTAGCCAGGTGTGGTATCCTGTGCCTATAGTCCCAGCTACTGGGGAGGCTGAGGTGGGAGGATCACCTGACCTGGGGAAATCGAGGTTATGTGATGGTACCACTGCACTCCCACCTGGACCACAGAGTGGTCTCAAATCAAATTTTTTTAAGTGTTTAATGACAACCATCTTGCCTTAATGAAAAGAGTCTGTAGCAGTCATTGTGGGTTGCTTACACAAATCCATTCCCTACTCCCACCCCCAACCCAACTTCCTACTACCTGTCAGACCTTTTGTTTGGTATGTCTATACTCAGGAAGGTTATCCCTTAATCCAGAGCAGAAGGTATATCTGGATTACTCTGAGTCAGCTGTACACCTTTGCTCTTACCAGTGATAAAAGGAATACGCATTTTGCACAATTCAGATTTAGGACAAGTCTGCTAGGGGTTTCTAGATTGTTTGCTTATAAAGAGAGACATATGGAAGAAACAGTTCTTTTTTCCCCTCAATGGACATATTGGTATGTGCAAATGTCATGCACAAGCTTCTACAACCACCCCAGTGCCAGGTACACTGAAGATGGCAGTGATGAAAAACAACAAGAACCTGGATCCTTGATGATACTGCAAAGCCCTTATATTTAACAATCCTGAAGTCACTAACGTAACTCAGGACTTAACAGTTAATGAGAAAATAAACCCCCAATTTTTCAAGCAGTTTGGGAGCTGGGTTTTCTGCAATCTCCAGTGCAAAGTACCCTAACGAATAAAGGTATTAGCGAACAACAATTCTTCTCAGGGCTTGTTTTAAAACAAGAATTTAAAGCATAAGCTTGATCAGGACTATGAAAGGTATAAGAAGATGGATAGCAATGTATGTATTCTCCCTGGAGAATATACACCTGAAACACACAGCATCCAACAGCAAAGGTACAGGAAAGTTTTCAAAGCACCCCAACAGTGAAAATGTCAAAGTCCCAAAGTGCTCCTGGAGCTTGGAAAAGTAACACTGATCCTCATGCCACACAACGGAAACTACTAATAACAATTAATAAGAAACAATTAAAAAGTAAAACACGGGGCTGGTAGGGCAAGGTATGGAGATTCTCTCTGATAGATAATTCCAGTATGTTTTAATGGATTAAGGTTTTATTAAAAATCTGAAAAAAAACTGCACCACTAACTCAGGTTAATCCTTAAATACACGAAGACCTATTACCTCTCCAGACACTATCTTCATCACAAGTTGTGTCAAGCTACTTAAAATGTTTACAAGAATTAAATAGGAGCACAACATGAATGCAATGTAATTACAACTTTATTAACAGCACACTACTGAAAAGACACCTTAGTTTAAATGTTTTTAATGGAAGTATATTGGCAAAGATAGGTCATGGTACTTTTAGAAAACAGGCAGAATGAGTTTTTCCCTCTAGATAGTAAAATAAACAACTATTTAATATATTCCCAAATCATGATTGTACCTGTTGCCTTTTGGCTGCCATAATGTTCAGCTTATCCACTTCAGGTTTTAGGGCTTTATACTGTATTCCTAAGTCTTGTTCATTGCCAGCATTCCTTAACTTCAAGATACCATCTTCCACCTATTTTTAAAAAAAAAAAAGACCGCAAAAAACAAAAATTCTTAAGTCTGTAAATAAAGACGATGACATTCTAGAAATTTTCATTCCTGTTAACAGATACTCAAAAAGCAATCCAAATTTAACTCTCTTGAGTTTGCACGGTCCTCTAACATTTAAACAGTGATTACACAGGATCTTCATAGGAAGTAGGAAAGACACTAATATTGGCCTCTATCTAAAAGTATAAAATTTAACATATCTTGGTTTCTGAACTCCAGAACTCTACTAGTACAAGGAAATATTTAATCACTATTGGAAAAAGGGAAGGACTCAAAACAGTATCTTTGCTACAAGCTCTTCAAGCCAAGACAACACTGGCTCACAACAGTCAGGATGTTATATACTTGGAATAGAGGAGAGTAAATGGAAATTAAGCAAAAACATCCCTGGTGCATTGAGATAAACCAAATTCAAAACCAGACTAAATACTAGGGAATGCTGAACTAAGGAAGGCCAGTAGCAGTCTTACCGTGATAGAACAAATTACTGACACAGGCCTGTATACTTACAACTTTCAGCTGAACAAGTAATTTGTAGACATCTGCCATGTCAGCCAAAATCAGCAACCGGGTAACAGCAGAGAGCAAAGCTCGAGCTGCCCGAACCATGTTGCCTCGCTTCACAGAAGAGCAGGGATCATCTGCGAACTCTCCCGCGGCAGTCTTCATCAAATCACCTTTTTACAGAATGAAAAACAAACTCAGATAGAATTAACCCAAATAACTGAGCTACATTTTTAAAAATATAAAAATAATCCAAACATTGTGTATTTCATGCACAAATTTAGTTTAAGACTTCATTTTTGTTGTTTGCTGTACTTTAGTTTTACAGCTATCACTTAAAAAAGCATCTTCATATATTGCTGGTGAAAGCAAAATATATAGAAAGTGAAAAATATTTCTCTTTGATCTATTAATGTTCCTTTCCAAAAAAGGGACAATGTGTATCCAAAAAGAGAAAGATTTAAGATTTGAACAGGAAAAAAAAAAAAAAACTTACCTAATGTAATCTACTCATATCCATAGAACAATACAGAACAGGGAAACAATTATGCAGAACTGCCACAGTTCATTAATCATCCTAACTATATAATACGTACAGCCTTAAAGAGACTCACTGGTATGTGAAAATACAGAGTTCAGCCACTGATTCATTCATTTCCTTCACAAATCACTACGAAAAGTTCAAATGTTCAACAATAAGCATGTAGTTAAGTAAATTATGGTGTAGCTACAATTGACTATTAAAATATTTTTATATATATGAAAAATGTTAAGCAGAAAAAATGAAATTATAAATGTATATGTTTCTTTTTAAATACAGAGGAAAGACTGGAGTCAAAAGGCAAATAATAGTTATGATTAGTTTACACACTGCCTTTACATATTTGGTACTTATAAACAGTTTCTATAATGAAGAGGTATCTATAATTTTTTTAAAAACTAGATAAAAACACATAAAATCGCTTGTACCATAGTTATTAGGAATACCCGATTTATACATTCCTGAGCTCAAGAATTTATTTATTTATTTATTTATTTTTTTTTTTTTGAGATGGAGTTTCACTCGTTACCCAGGCTGGAGTGCAATGGCACGATCTCGGCTCACAGCAACCTCCGCCTCTTCGGTTCAGGCAATTCTCCTGCCTCAGCCTCCTGAGTAGCTGGGATTACAGACACACACCACTATGCCCAGCTAATTTTTTGTATTTTTAGTAGAGATGGGGTTTCACCATGCTGACCAGGATGGTCTCGATCTCGACCTCGTGATCCACCTGCCTAGGCCTCCCAAAGTGCTGGGATTACAGGCTTGAGCCACCGTGCCCGGCACCAGCCATCCCAGTGCTTTGTGAGGCTGAGGCAATAGGATTTCTTGAGCCCATGAGTTTGAGGCTGCCATGAGCCATGACTGCACCACTGTACTCTACCATGGGTGACAGAACAAGACCCTGTCTCTTAAAAAAAAAAAAAAAAATGTAAGAATTTATAACATTTCCCAGAAACTTGTGAAACTTATATGTTCTGTCAATTGTGTCTATTAAAATTATTTCCGGTGCCCACTGTCACTCTTTTCTTATAGCTAGAAACAACTAAAGGGCCACTGTTGTCTTGTTCACTGGTTATACAAATAGGGCCTGTATGGAGACTATCTTTGGAATCCTGGAAAAACAATTACTCCCTCCTTTGGCTGACCAAGCCCACTTCAGTTCAGATTAAAGCCTAAAAGCCATTCACTCTCTCGTCTTCCATGAATTTGTTTAAAAACAACAAATAAAAGGCACTTTCAAGAAGCCTACCTATTTCTCAAAAGACCTACCAAATTTCTCCTGGCTATCCTCTTTGGATACACAATAGAAGCACAAGAGGGGAATTACACAGTTAAAAGGCTTTCCTGGATCTAATGCAGTCTTCTCTTAGATCTTCAGGAAGATACAGACATATGGCAATCATTACGTGGATTCGTAATATTAATGCTGATAACTCATGGTATTTTAAAAGATGTAGCACATTCATTCTTTTGTTTAACAAATGTTTGAGCACCCATCACACATCAAGGGCTATGCTGGGTGCCTGTGATCCAAAACACAAGAAACAGCCAGTGGCCTCCTGGAACTCTATGGAGGGAGAGACAGACAATTAACAGCTGGTTAAGACAAGGCACCTAGTCTCAAAAGGTTCACAAATTATAGAGTATTACAATGTACCCCAAATTAAATAGCCTCATGAACAAGGTGCTAAGGAAATATACTAGAGGAAACTTCGCTCGGGAAGAATTTATCTGCAAAGCCTTGCAGATTGAGATATTTGCCTTAAAAAAATATTAATACTGTCTTAGGCTGGGCATAGTGGCTCATGCCTGTAATCCCAGCACTTTGGGAGGCCAAAGCGGGTGATCACCTGAGGTCTGGAGTTTGAGATCAGCCTGGCCAACATGGTGAAACCCCATCTCTACCAAGAAAATACAAAAAATATAGCCAGGCATGGCAGCGGGTGCCTGTAATCCCAGCTACTCAGGAGGCTGAAGCACAAGAATTGCTTGACCCTGGGAAGTCAAGGTTGCAGTGAGCCGAGATCACACCACTGTACTCCAGCCTGGGCAACAAGAGCAAAACTCCGTCTCAAAAAATGTGTGAGTCAGCCTCTCTCTCTCTCTCTCTCTCTCTCTCTCTCTCTCTCTCTCTCTCTCTGTGTGTGTGTGTGTGTGTGTGTGTGTGTGTCGTGTCTTAAACAATGTGTGTGTGTGTGTGTGTGTGTGTGTGTGTGTGGTCTTAAACAGTATGTGTGCATGTGTATACTGTCTTAAACAATATTACCATCAAATGAGAGTAAGCAAGAGATGCTGACCTTATATAATAAGCAGAACTTCACCTTATTTAGCACTTACTACACACTAAAAACAATTTCCAAAACACAAAGCTGAATATACCATCCCTGCCTTCAAATAACTTATCCAGAAAAGATGGATATGACCATTAAGAAGTTACGTGCGTTTTAACATACAAGCTGTAAGAAAGAAAACACAAAGTGTCATGGGAATTCAAAGGATGAAGCACCAACAACCAGTTTGGGGAAGAAATGAAATGCCAGCAATAGCTTCATGGAAGGAATGGTACTCTGAAATGAACCCATCCCTCAAAGGACAGGAAGGATGTGGGCAGCAGAGTTAAGGAAGTTACCACCACCTCAAGCAGAAGGAACAGTAACATAACAATGTCCAACACTGGCTGGGCGCAGTGGCTCACACCTGTAATCCTAGCACTTTGGGAGGCTGAGGCAGGCAAATCACATTAGGTCAGGAGTTCAAGACCCACCTGGCCAACATGAGGAAACCTCATCTCTACTAAAAATGCAAACAGCCAAACATGATGGCAGGCACCTGTAGTATCAGTTACTTGGGAGACTGAGGCAGGATAATTGCTTGAACCCAGGAAGCAGAGGTTGCAGTGAGCAGAGGTCACACCACTGCACTCCAGCCTGGGTGACAGAGCGAGACTCTGTCTCAAAAACAAACAACAAAAAAAACCAGTCCAACATTTATTAAATATCTACTCTATGGCACTATACATTTTTTTTTTCTGAGACACAGTCTCGCTCTGTTGCCAGGCATCAGGCTGGAGTGCAGTGGCGCAATCTTAGCTCACTGCAACCTCCACCTCTTGGGTTCAAGCAATTCTCCTGCCTCAGCCTTCCAGGTAACTGAGACTACAGGCACACGCCACCATGCCCAGCTAATTTTTCTGTATTTTTAGTAGAGATGGGGTTTCAACATGTTGGCCAGGATGGTCTCGATCTCTTGACCTCGTGATCCACTCGCCTTGGCCTCCCAAAGTGCTGGGATTACAGGCTTGAGCCACCACGCCCGGCCACATATTTTTAAAATTCTATCACCCACCTAGAAAGTAGGTGGTATTAGCCTTTGTTTATAAATAATACAACTAAAGCTTATACAGATTAACTAACTTAATTCCTGCCACCTAACTAGTAAAGGGCAGAGCCTGGATTTGTAATGCCATTATTTATGCCCTTTGTAGAGCCACTTATCATACTGAGGTATACAATAAGAAGCTTGTATTATTATAATTCATATATCAATTAGGCTTAGAGGCATAATATCCAGTCTGAGGAGTAAGGGATATGTTTAGAAGCAGCAGAAGGTAGGAGGAGAAAGGCCATAAACAAACAGAATTCAATTCCCTGAACCAGAGGAAAGTCAAACTACAGAGGATTAACCTATCTAAAGTACATACAATAAACCTAACCAGAGAGATGGATCAGAAAGCCACAGTGAGAGCCCAGAAAAGAGAAGGGTAATAGTAAACTACAAAGGCAGAGGTCAAAAGATCTGATCACCTTTGATTAGGCACAGTAGATTATTTAAAGGTTGCAAGCTAGGGTGTTTCTGAGCAGGAGAAGAAGGCCAAAGCTTTATGAAAACATGAGTTGAGAAAGATTTTTTAAAAAATAAATAAAAAGGCCAGGCATGGTGGCTCATGCCTGTAATCCCAGCACTTTGGGAAGCCAAGGTGGGCAGATCACCTGAGGTCAGGAGTTCAGGACCAGCCTGACCAATATGGTGAAACCCCATCTCTACTAAAACTACCAAGAAAATTACACAGGCGTGGCGGTGGGCACCTATAATTCCAGCTACTCCTGACGCAGGAGAATCACTTGAACCTAGGAGGTGGAGGGTGCAGTGAGCTGAGATCATACCACTGCACTCCAGTCTGGGCAACAAGAGCAAGACTCCATCCCCCCCAAAAAAAGAGAACTCTTGAGAACATCAGAATAGGGAAAGGAAGATTCTCTACTGAAAGAAACAGAAAAGAGCCAAGACTGCCAAAAACAAGAAAGCAAGACTTCTAAGAGAAAACTGGTCGACCAAAGCAAATGTAGACATAGTGATCCATCAACCATAATTGAGAATCCAGAAATGCATTCCGATTTTAACAAGGGTGACAAGAATACTCAGTAAAGAATAGTCTTTCCACAAATGGTGCTAAGACAAGTGCAATATGCAAAAGAATTCAGTTGGGCCCCTATCTCATACCATATACTTACAAAATTGATCAAAACTTAAATGTTAGAGCTAAAAATTATAAAACACTTAGAAGATATCACTGGTGTAAGTCTCCGTGACCACTGATTCACAATGGTTTCTTAGCTATGACACCAAAAGTACAAATGACAGAACAAAAAACAGGTAAGCTGGGTATCACCAAAATTTAAAACTTTTGTGCTTCAAAGGACACTATGAAGAAAGTAAAAAGACAACCCAAAAGTGGAAGAAAATTTCTGCAAACTACATATATGATAGGATCTAGTATCTAGAATATAAAAGAACTTACAGGCCAAGCGTGGTGGCTCACACCTGTAATCCCGGCACTTTGGGAGGCTGAGGTGGGCTGATCACAAGGTCTCTGATTGAGACCATCCTGGCCAACATGGTGAAACCTCATCTCTACTAAAAAATAAAAAAATTAGCTGGGCGTGATGGTGCGCCCCTGTAACCCCAGCTACTTGGGAGGCTGATGCAGGAGAATTGCTTGAACCCAGGAGGCAGAGGTTGCAGTGAGCCAATATAGCACCACTGCACTCCAGCCTAGTGCCTGGCGACAAAGCAAGACTCTGTCTCAAAAAAAAGAACTTACAATAAATAATTTTTTTTAAGTTGGCTGCAGTGTCATGTGCCTGTAGTACCAGCTACTTCAGAGGTTGAGGCAGGAGGACTGCTTGAACCCAGGAGTTAGCATCTAGCCTGGGCAACATAGCAAGACCTGGCCTCTTTAAAAAAAAACAAACAAAACAGACAAATAATCCAACTTTAAATAGGCAAAGGATTTAAACAGACGTTCCATCCAAAGATTTAGAAATAGCCAATAAGCATATGAAAAGATGCTCAACCTCATTAGCCATCAGGAATACAAATCAAAACACACAAAGATATCACTTCATGCCTAGTAGGATGGCTATAATTAAAAAGGCAGTTAATAGCAAATGGCAAGAATATGGGGAAATTAGAACTCTCATACCCCAATGCTGGGAATGTTAAAAGGTACAGATGCTTTGGAAAACAGCCTGGCAGTTCCTTAAAGGGTTAAATGCTGAGTTATTGTGGGAAGTAAAAGTTCCTCTTCAAAGTTTTCTTTCTTGTTAAAGAATAAATCATAAGTGTGCTAATATCTCTTTGTTAAGCCCTATCCTACGTAGCTGTTAAACCTGCCATGCTTACAGGCACGTAGTATATTCTATATCCTTGTACTTTAACCAAGGTATGTGCTAGATGTGCTCACAGGCAAGTCCCAACTCGCAGCCTACGTCCCTTACCTGTTTAGAAAAGTTTTAAGTTGTTAGCCAGTCAGGTTTTAGTTTAGACTGTGAGATCTGGCTCCAGACAACAGAGATGAGACACAGCAGAAAGGATAACCTCAAATGCATAAGGGATAAATATATCTGCTTTTCCTTTGTTCGTTGTACTCCCATGACAAGATGGCTAGCAAGGGTACCCTTCCTACAGGAAATAAAAATTGCTTGCTGAGAAGATCCTTTGTCTCAGTGCTGATTTTTCTTAGTGGCATCAAGCATCTGTTTCCAAAAGTTATCATATGACTCAGTAATTCCACTGCTAGGTGAGTATGGTTTGGATCTGTGTCCCTGCCCACATCTCATGTCAAACTGTAATTCTGAATGTTGGAGGTGGGGCCTGCTGGGAGGTAAGTAGATCTTAGCGGCGGTTTCTCATGAATGGGTTAGTACCAATCAACCTCTCAGTGCTGTTCTTGTGATGGTGAATGAATTTTCATGAGATCTGGTTGTTTAAAGGTGTGTAACATTTCCCCCACCCCCTCTCTTACTCCTCCTCCTGCCAGGTACTCCTCTTCCTGCCATGTTATATGCCTGGCTCCCCATTTGCTTTCCACCATGATTGGAAGCTTCCTGAGGCCACCCCAGAAGCAGATGCCACTATGCTTCCTGTACAGCCTGCAGAACCTTGAGCCAATTAAACCTCTTCTATAATTACCCAGTCTCAGGTATTTATTTACAGCAATTTGAGAATGGACTAATATAGGTTGGTACAAAAGTAATTGCAGTTTTCACCATTACTTTTCTTTTTAAATGACCAAAACCATAATTACATTTGCACCAACCTAATACATAGGTATACAAGCAAAAACTTGTACATGAATGCTTACAGCGTCACTACTCATAATAGCTGAAAGGTAGAAAGAACCCAAACCATCTATCAACAGAAAAAGAGACATATAAAATCCAATATTTAGCCATAAGAAAAAATGAAGTACTGATACATGTGAAACATGGATGAACTTTCAAAACATATGTTAAGCGAAGGAATACTATATTGTTCCATTTATACGAAATTGCCATTTGCCACAATAGGTAAATCCAAAGAGACAGAAGGTAATGCTTGCTGGGTGGTGGGAAGGAGGCGAGAGGAATGAGGACTAACTTCTAATAGGTAAAACCGTGTTTCCTTCTTGGGTGATGAAAACATCTGAAATTACACAGTGGTGACGGCTGCACAATCTCATGACTATACTAAAAACTACTGAATTGTGCACTTTAAAATGGTGAATTTTATGTATGTGAGTTATAGCTCAAAAAAGGAGAATCAAATGCAGCAATATGAAAGAGCACAGGCTCTGGAGTTGGATATAGGCCGAAATTTTGGCTTTGCCACTTACCAGCTATGAAACTAGATTTCATGAGCCTGTTTCCTCTTCTGTACAATGTGTAGAATATCTGCTGTGAGTGCCAATTAAGATACCTTGTAAAATGCCTAGTTCAGTGCCTTGTACTAGGAGACAAGACAGGGTTGGTAGAAATGATTAATATTAGCTAAAACAAGATCAGAAGACAGAGAAAAGGTCTTCACTGTGTTTCATTAGCATTCACCTATCAACAGCAACCTTCAAGAGCATTCATGACTTCTTTCCAAACACGCTTACTGATCACCTTCTAAGAGCTCGGCATTATTCTAAATGCTCCAGGTAATGAACCAACCAGTCCAGGAAAAAAAAATCCCTGGCACCACTTACATTCTGTTGGGAGAGAAAGACAATAAACAATAGTACTGGGGTAGGGCCGAGGTAGTGACAGAAAGAGAGAATAGGGCTGTACAACTTAAAATAGAGGGAAAAAGGTAAGCCCCCTTGAAAAACTACCAACTGATTTGAAGACAGTCTTGACAAAGGAATGACAGGAATGATGTGGCTATCTGCAGGAAGAGCATGCCAGGTAAAAGGAACATCATGTCAAAGATCTATAAAGATTATGAAAGACCAAGGAAGCCAATGTGGTTGGCACAAGACAATGAAAAAGAAAAGCGGCTTTCTGGAAGTTGCACATACCAGATTTCAAGGGTAATAAAATAAATTATAAATAAGACTGCTCTTTTAAGAATTTGGCCTGAGACCAGACATGGTGGCTCGTACCTGTGATCTCAGCACTTTGAAAAGTCCAGGCAGAAGGACCACTTGAGACCAGGAGCTCAAGACCAGCCTGGGCAACATCGTGAGATCTCACCTCTACGAATAATAAAGAAAAATTAGCCAGGCATGGTGGCATGCACCTGTAGTCCTAGCTTCTTGGGAGGCTAAGGTGGGATGATCACTTGAGTCCAAGAAGCCAAGGCTGCAGTGAGCCATGATCGTGCTACTGAACTTCAGGACTTGGGTGACAAAGATAGACCCTGTCTCCAAAACAAACAAACAAAAGATTTTGGCCCATTTTCAGGAAAAAAAGTCAAGGGCTACTAAAGGAATTATTTTCTACTTTTATTTAGTTTCAATTTTATATAGCACCTATAATCCCAGCACTCTGGGAAGCTGAGGCAGGAGGATCATTGAGCTGAGGAATTTGAGACCAGTCTGAGGAACATAGTGAGAACCTCTATTTAAAAAAATAAAAATAAAAAAATTAATTAGCTAAGTGTAGCGGTACATGCCTGTGATCTCAGCTACTCAGGAGGCTGAGGTGGAAGGATCACTTGAGCCCATGAGGTCAAGGCTTCAGTGAGCTGGGATTGTGCCACTGCACTCCAGACCTGGGCAACAGAGCAAGACCCTGTCGCAGAAAATAAAAATTTGTGTAGGGGCACCAGAATAATGGAAAGTAAGATCATAAACTCAGAAGTCAAACAAAAACTTCAGCTTTGCCACTAAATAAGTCTCAGATTCCACAGTTATAAAACTGAGATAACAATACTGATCATCTTCCCTTTGCACAGTAACACAGGACTGTAAAAATACAATACAAACTGAAAACAGTGCAAACTTATCTTAATCAGAGATTAATCATAGAGAATTATGATTCTCCTGTGACCTTTAAAAAATTTTGTCAGTTTCCAACACCATGTTTGGAGAAAAGAAAAAAATAAATTTAAAAAAAGTAAGCCCCCGTCAAATTTTGTCAGCCAGGCATGGGAGCTCACAACTGTAATCCCAGCACTTTGAGAAGTCAAAACAAGAGAATCAATTGAGCCCAGGAGTTTGAGATCAGCCCGAGCAACAAAGTGAGACCCCATCTCTACAAAATAAAAATTTTTAATTAAAAATTCCTGGGGGCCAGACATGGTGGCTCACACCTGTAATCCCAGCACTTTGGGAGGCCAACGCAAGCGGATCACAAAGTCAGGAGTTAAGAGACCAGCCTGACCAACAGGGTAAAACCCTGTCTCTACTAAAAATACAAAAATTAGCTGGGCATGGTGGCACACACCTGTAATCCAGCTACTCAGGAGGCTGAGGCAGAAGAATCGCTTGAACTCGGCAGGCAGAGGTTGTAGTGAGCCAAGATTGTGCCACTTCACTCCAGCCTGGGCAAAAGAACAAGATTCTGTCTCAAAATAAATAAATAAATAAATCCTTTACTATCTATTATAAATGTATAGGGATACGATAAATACAGTCAACCAATATTTATTTAATGTACTAAATTAAAACATTATAAACACTGAGACTTAAAGTATTTTATTTCCTTGTTAAAAAAATTTTTCAATAGTTTGAACAATGCTTCCCTGCCTTCTTTGAGTCACTTACATTAGGGCACAGAGTGAGCATTTTTTTAATCTCTTGGTGAATCATCATATTCCTTTCTAAGACTGGATCCATTTCCAACATTTTATCCAACATCTACACTTATTTGTCACGAATATCTTCAAGAGTTCCTTTAATGTGTCATTTTTAATGATGCCACACATTCTTCTGGACATCACAACCACGTTCCTCATTTAAATCAAGAACTCTGCCTTCACTAAATTCTTCTAGCTGCATAGCTAGAGTTTTAAATAGCAGCAGAATCAACATTTCCATAATCAGCTATTTCTTCCCTTTATATCCTAATCAAATTTCAATTCCAGGATTATTACTTTTCAATTCTTTGCTGCACATTCATCTTTGTTGGCTAATTCCCTCTTTTAATTATTCAATTCTGTTAAGTAGTTCATGTGGGTTTATTACTAGCAGAAAAGGAAGCAACACAATTACACACTTTGCATAAACTGAACAGATTTGTAGGGAACTATCACTAACAGACTTTGAAAGAAGTGACATGATTTGTCATAATGCACATCTGTTATTTATGCAGCACTCTGTATACTTAAAAGCGAGCAGTGAAAAGTTTGTATAGTCACCCTTGAACGCAACTCAACAAGTCTGGGTTTGAATTGTGTAGGTTTACTTATATATAAATTTTTTTAAATAAGCATATTGAAAATTGTTTTGGAGATTTGCAACAATTTGAAAAACATGTAATCCAGAAATACCAAAAAATTGAGAAAAGTGAGGTATATCACGAATGCATAAAATATCTTTAGATACTAGTCTATTTTATCATTTACCACCATAAATATACACAAATCTAATACAGAAAGTTAAAATTATGCACAGAATCACAGACCATACATGGTGCCATTCACAGTCAAGAGAAATATTAACAAATGTAAAGATGCTCTTTAAATCATAACTACACGAAATTAAATGTAGTACACTACCTGTACTACTATAATAATTTGTAGCCATCTATTGCTATTGCAGTAAGCTCAGGTGTTGTGAATATCCACTTAAAATGCCATATGATGCAAGTGCATGTGATGCTAATCATCTTCACCTGAGCAGTTCACATCCAGTAAATTGCGATCATCGGCAGTTCTCGCACATTTTCATCACATTTAGCCCAACACTCAAAATGCTGAATAACACCATGGAGCTCATACAGAGTGCCACTAGTGATGCTGGAAGTACTACTAAGAAGTAAAGAAAAGCCATGACACTATAAGAAAAAGCTGAAGTGCCTAATATGTACTGTGAATTGAAGTCTGCAGCTGTGGTTGCCCACCATTTCAAGATAAATGAATTCAGCAGACCACTGTAAAAAAAAGAAAAAAAAACTGATGAAGCTGTAGCTGCTACATCAGCAGGCATGAAAACCCTACACTTTTTATGAAAATATTTCTTTATCTTGTATTGAAAACGCAGTTTTTACGTGGGTGCAGAGCTGCTAAAAGAAAGGCATACCTATAGGCTAGTAAGATTTGAGAAAAAGCAAAGTCATTATATGACAATTTAAAGCAAAAAGAAGGTGAAAGATCTAGAGCTGGAGAATTTAATGCCAGCAAGGGATGGTTTGATAATTTAAGAGAGATGTGGCTTTAAAAATGTCAAGATAATAGTGTAAGCAGCTTCTGCTAACCAAGAAAAGAGTTCCCAAATGCCATTAAAAACTGCAGCAGAAAGCTGGACACGGTGGCTCACGCTTGTCATCCCATCTAATTTTTTATATTTTTAGTAGAGACGGGGTTTCACCATGTTGACCAGGATGGTCTCGATCTTTTGACCTCATGATCCACCCGCCTCGGCCTCCCAAAGTGCTGGGATTACAGTCTTGGGCCACCGCGCCCAGCAGTTTATAAATTTCTAAGATATGGAAAGTGCTCTCTGCACACGAAAGGGCAAACTGGGGAAACTGAGGCAGGCAGAAAATATGTCCAAGGTCCCATGGCTGTAAAACCTGAGAATGTAACTGAGTACTCTGGCTTTGTCCCAGCTGTTTCCAGTCAACTATACTACATAACTAAGATACAAAGAAGGCTGGGCACAGTGGCTCACACCTATAATGCCAGCACGTTGGGAGGCCGAAGCAGGCGGATCACCTGAGGTCAGGGGTTCAAGACCAGCCTGGTTAACATGGTGAAACTCTGTTTCTACTAAAAGTACAAAAAATTAGCCAGACGTGGTTGTGCACACCTCTAATCCCAGCTACGTGGGAGGCTAAGGCAGGAGAAATCGCTTGAACCCAGAGGCAGCGGTTGCAGTGAGCTGAGATTGCACCATTCCACTCCAGCCTGGGCAACAAGAGCAAAACTCTGTCTCAAAAAAAAAAAAAAAAAGATACAGAAGAGATAAAACTTAAGAGAACTCAGTACTACTGTACCATCTGCCATGAAATAAAATCTGTCAACCCCTGGTGTTCTCTCCTAACTGAGCTGGGAATAAAATAGGTTCCTCTGGAATTTAAAACAAAGACAATGGGCAATTAAAAAGGAAGTAAACCAACAAACAAAAACCCCATAGGTTCTTTATTAAGAGAAGACAAGATCAAGAACTTTCTGAAGCACCAAATATCATGAGTAAATTTCCCTGAAAGCAATCAAACTTTATAAAGTTACAGGGAAAGGATAGGCTTGAAAAATATTTGGGTGATGGATAAAAAGAATAAAAGGCTTATATGTTTTAACCTGAGCCTATTACATTGCTCCTTTAAAACAAAGAATGCTATGAAGTAATGTTAATGAATATATACTACTTTCCTCCCAGAACATTAGTTGGTATAGATCAAACAAGGTATTGGAACTGGGTCTAAATCCCAGCTTCAGTATTTGGCGGCTGTTTTACTTTGGTTGCTTTATCTCTAGCTGTTTTCTTTTCTGTAAAATGAGTACTCTATCTCCCATACCTCACTGGGTTGTTTTGAAAATTAAATGAGATAATATATGCAAAGCTCAACAAATACTTCTATGCCCCCTTCTACTTTTCCACCTACTTTTTCCAATCTTTAAACCTATTTAGAACTTGGTCATTATCCATACACCAGCTGTTTCTTACCTTTTTAGAAATAGTCATGATACCAAGTTTTCTAAACAATAGAGGAAATGTTAGCTTTTAATTTTAAATGTTGAAGCAGTAAAGGATGAGGGGAGCTTCCTTCACTCCTCTGTCTACAGTGCAGAAAGTAGTAACAATTGTTCCTTTTGTGCTAATAAGCTATAACCAAAGCTTGCTGGGCCTTAGTTTTACCAACTGTTTTTTTTTTTAAAGCAGTTTTGTTTTAAAGAACTTTCTGAGCCGGGCGTGGTGGCTCACGCCTGTAATCCTAGCACTTTGGGAGACTGAGGTGGGTGGATCACCTGAGATCAGGAGTTCAAGACCAGCCTGGCCATCATGGTGAAACCCCATCTTTATTTAAAAATAAAAAAGAACTTTCCAAGCCAAGCTGGGATTCCTTCCAGTTCTCAGGAACTGGTCATCTTCCTCACCTATCCCATTTACAGTGTCACATCCTAAAATTCTATAGTATACTACAACAAGAAAGGTTCCCAACCACGATGTAATGGCTGAGGATCCCAGGTCCTCAGAAATCCACTATGGAAACATCTCTACTACCTTGAAAAGTCCTCCAAGGAACCTCAATAAATAGGGCAAAGTTATATCTTCTTCCCCAAAATAATACTAAGGATACTTTTAAATAGCTTAAGGTCCAGAAAAAAGAATTTTTGTCAGCCCAGTAGAGAAACACAGCATATCTTCTATAAATTATACAATCCACACCCTCCCAGGTATCTTTATTAATGGAAATGATTTTCATTTCCACTTTAAATAACGATCTGTACTGCAAGTGAGATGGAGATCACAATGTACTTATATCCTGGGGAAGGGATGAGACGGTAAAGACTACAACCAACACATACCGAAATATCAACAGAGCTTAACCATAAGGTAGTACAGCCCGATGGGTGATTGTTTACTGTTTATTTTTACTTTCTATAACGAATATATTTTTGTAAGAAAAAAATTTTTAAGTTATAAAAAATTTTAATATCTTTAGTTTGTGTGTGTGATAATAAAACTCAGGCTTCAAATTTTCTTTTTTCTGAGGTATAAAAATTCCATGGCTGCTAGTTCATACAAAAATGAAAAAGTAAAACTAGTGCACACTACGAAATATTTTTGTAAAAGCTTATAAAGTCAGCTAACTAGAGGGGTTTATCCAAAATATGAGTAAGCCAAGTGGTAAAATAAATGGGTACTTATAGCCCCAATCTCATTTTTAAATCTTTTGTTGAGTTGCTGGAGAAAAGATGATTCAATGGTTACATGGACCTTAGGTAGGCATTTCTTAAACAGAACATTTTCCAAGAGCACATTGTTTGTTATCAATTGCCAAATCCAGAAGAGAAAAGATATTTTAAGATACCCACCTGAATATGCTTTTGCAAACCAGCAAAAACAGCCCTGTGCTAAAATGACAAAAGCTTCCAGGAAGAGTTAAACGCCATCAACTATCTTAAACATGTTCAAACTACTCGTTTCAGGATCAGTTTCATGAGCATATTTGAATTCCAACTCCCCCTTCTACAGATTTCCCAGATAACCCTGTTCAAATAACTTTACTCTCTTTATCTCAAAATGATTTTAACTGTCTAAAACCTTTTATTTCTTCTCAGATGTATACTTCTTAATAATAGGATTCTTGTCTTCAAAATAAAAAAGCTCTATTTTTTAATACCATACTCCTTTGAAAACGTGAAGTGAATAAAACTCTTGACATAACAATATTAGAAGTCTTTAGTTTGCGGGTATAAAATAATGTTCTTGAATCATATTATGCTCTAGAGGATAGTGCTCAGCCATTAAAAATTATGTTGTAGAAAACTACTTAGTATTACTGAAAGATGTTCAGGATACATTAAGTGAAAAAAGCAAATCAAACCCAACATATCTCTACCCACGTGAGCATATTCATAGAAGACAAACTGGAAGAGTTTAGGACAAAAATGTTAACCATTAGTTTCATCTCTGGGTTACAAAATTATATTTTTATTTTTGCTCTTACTATCATCAAAACACATGCTCACCGCAGAAAATTAACACTCATTTTAAAACTGTTTTTAATTCTACCCAAAGAGTACCAGAGGAAGAAAAAAAGAAGGAGCAAAAGAGCAAGTAACCAACATCACAGGCAAGCCTACAATAAAACTGCCATGTACTTAACAACTTGGCATCTTTCACACAGCGTTTTACACAGTAAAAAATATCCGGCCCTGGATTTGAATGAACACCCAAAACTTCCCTACCAAGAGATTCCTAACTCTTGAAAGTTACTTTTTGCTGCTTTAGCTCTACTGATAAATCTACTTTTCACTAAATTCTTTTAAAAAAAAAAAAAAAAAAAAAGGTGGGGAGGGGGGTTTCACCATGTTGGCCAGGGTGGTCTCGATCTCCTGACCTGGTGATCCACCCGCCTCGGCCTCCCAAAGTGCTGGGATTACAGGCATGAGCCACTGCGCCCGGCCCTAAATTCTCTTATATATATATCTGATTAATAGATCTCATCAAAACAATGGTAGCTTTTTTTTTTTTTTGAGACAGTGTCGCTTCTTCACCCAGGATGAAGTGCAGTGGCACAATCTTGGCTTACTGCAACCTCCACCTCCCAGGTTTAAGTGATTCTTCTGCCTCAGCCTCTTGAGTAGCTGGGACTACAAGCACTTGCCACCACACTCGGCTAATACATTTTATATTTTCAGTAGATACGGGGTTTCACCACATTGGTCAGGTTGGTCAGGGATCCACCTGCCTCAGCCTCCCCAAGTGCTGGGATTACAGGCGTGGGCTACCACATCTGGCCTGATAACTATTTTCATCTGATATTCTACCAGCTTTCATTTTACAAAATAATAAAAATAATTGGACCAAGGCTTCATAAAATTATCTCCTAACTTCAAGATAATACAAAGTTAATATGTTTCCTACCCCATCCCATCCCCATGTCCCACCTTCCCCACCCAGCCAAATTTTAATTCATTTTTTATAATCTGGTAATAAAATAAGACATTTTCCATACTTGTCAATGAAGACAAACTGGCAATATAGTTGCGAAGAATAATAGACTTCATAACACAGCCCTTACAAGAAGGAACCAAATGGTAGTATACATTTGACATAATCCACATACCCTATGACGTGAAGATGAACCTGAATAAAACACTTTAATCTTCTCAATCTTAAGCCTTTCATTTATCAAGGAGGGATATTTGACAAAAACGGACCCCTAGATGATACCCCTGTAAGTACAGATAAACTGACAATAACTCAAAGAAACCCTGACAGATGCCTTAAGAGAACTTTCTGGGATACAGTTTGTTTTTGTTTGTTTGTTTGTTTTTTAATCCACACAACCCTGTATCTTTTGAAAGTCAACCCAGGAAATAGGCCAGGTGAGGTGGCTGACCCCTGTAATCCCAGCATTTTGGGAGGCCAAGGCAGGTGGATCACCTGAGATCAGGAGTTTGAGACCAGCCTGGCCAAAATGTCGAAACCCTGTCTCTACTAAAAATACAAAAATAGTCGGGTGTGGTGCGTACCTATAATCCCAGCTACTCAGGAGGCTGAGGCAGGAGAATTGCTTGACCCCAGGAGGCAGATGTTGCACTGAGCCAAGATTGTGCCACTGCACTCTAGCCTGGCTGAGAGTGAACTCCATCTCAAATTAAAAAAAAAAAAAAAAGTCAACCCAGGAAATAAACATTTAATATCAAGTTATTTATATAAGCCCATCTGAATCAGAGGAAGCCTAGAAAACCTCTCAACTTACCCCACTTCCCCATCCTCTGAGGGTAAGGAAAGAAGCTTTGAAATTTCCTTTTCCAGTTGACAGACAGAATGGATTAAAAAAAAAAAAGAAGTTAAAATAAAGTAACACACATATTCATGTTCTCATTTTCCTTACTAATTCAAGTGTGCCCTGCTGCTATTCAGAAACACTCCAAAGAGAGGCACTTACTTCCTGATTACACATTCAAATAAATGCATAACATGCATTTCAACTTGGAATCACTTTCTTAAGAAATTAACTAGTAGAAATCATATTACTGCAACATCATGATTGAAGTCATGCCAAAGCCAAAATTTTAATACCTAAAATAACTTCCTCAGCTACACCGTACAAATATATTAAGGCAGTAATATTACCCTCTGTAACTCATAAATATTATTATCCTGGTTAGTGTTATTTATTTTTGTGAGCTTAACAAGACAGACTTTTTAATAAAAGGAGAAAAAAAAGAACCACCTCAAAATGACATTAGAATTTAGTAACTTCACTCTTCCTCACTTTCAAGCTAGCTGCAGCAGAACACAAGTCTCTGCAAAGCAGCATATGCTCACACAAGTGATCCAGAAGCAGACAGCATCCTTGACACATCCCAAGTCAAAGAAAATATAGCCTCCGCCCTAAAGACTTACAGTTTAAGTCAGACAACTTTAAGACATAAAATTCCCAGATGACAACCAGCTAATGATTTTTCAGAATTTTTATTTTGCTTTTCCTGCTGAAGTTAAATGAAGAGCAAGAGAAAATGCATAAATGGTAAAACTGAAGGAATGGGGTCAATAACAATTTTTAAATTAATGACAGTCCTCGGGAACATCTGAAAGGTAGGAATTAAAGTGGGAGCACTACTAACAACAGATCAAGCTGCAATGGGATCACATGGAAAGAGACATCTAAAAAAGAAAGAAGAGAAAACAGGATGAAAATTCTACCAAGGCAAATCACACTGCCATGTGTGTACCTATGCAACAATCTTGCATGTTCTTCACATGTACCCCAAAACCTAAAATGGAATAAAAAAATAAAATAAATAAATAAAAAGAAAATTCTACCAAGACAAGGGGAAAAGGCAATATAACAAATGAGAAGCCAGAACTCAAAGGAAGACTATGAGAAAAAATTCAGCTGATTTCTTACTAGTTTTTAATAGTTATTATATTAATCTGAAAATCTAAATTAATTTTAATATTTTTCAAAATGTTCAATGTTTCCCAGCGACCACTCTCCCAGAGCATCATTAACACTTTTTGAAACTCATACTCAACATTCCAAACTAGGAACACTTGTTTGTCATCTTTCTCCTGTGAAAAATTAAAGAGCCCATATGTGAGATCAAGCTCATGATCTCAACCCGATTAAAACCATACTGCCAGATCAGACAAATTAAAATGCAATCTCTCTCACACACACCCACACAATGCTCTTCAAAGCTATGTTTTAAGTCTTCACATCATGAACCCAGCAAACCCAGATTCCATTCTGCCTCCTGTCTACCTCTCAAACTCTACTTCAAACAGTCACTGATAGTTGCTTTGTCCTAATGACATCTGTCTTTTAACGTATATCTTCCAGGCTGCCTATAGCAGATCTGGGTACATCAGTATGAAGCTGTCAACATCTGCACTGGACAGGAGACCAATTTTCACCTCCTTTAATCTGACTCTAGTCAGCTGCCAGGGAAAAAACCATGCCTCAAGAGCTTGACAGCTTGTGCTCAATATCCTTTTGTCAGAGATGAAATACATTATTTTTCTGAAAATTGCCTTGCCGAGATTCACAATGAACTATGTATGTGTGTGTGTACATATTATGTATAATATATATAATTTATATGCTATATATATATTATACATAATTATGTAGTGAGGCTAAGGACATAGATGCCATCTCCCTGGTACAGCTTGAATAATTTGTATATAGGGAGAAAAAATATATATACATACACACACGTATGTGTGTACATATATTAATATATATTTTGTATATATATTAAAAATATATAATACATAAAGGTATACCTTAGTTTTTTTGGGTCTTCTCCCCTTTCACTGACCCAGAAATGCCCACGAGCTATAGGTTAGAAGCTGCAAAGGTAGCAGTAAGACTCTGATCCTGGCCTTTGAGATCCAAGTATAAATTGTGGCTAATGGATTATAAAACACTGTTCTAGTAAGAAGCTGTTCCTCATCACTCCACTTCAAATTTAACATTAATGGAACTCTGTTGATAATGTCTCTCCGTTTTCAAAAAAACTTCATTTAGGTCTTCTCATCTCTGTTCCCTGAAAGTCCCCTATCCAGCTTAAGAGCCTTCTTTTCCTGGTCAGAGCCCTATTCAAAGATTCATAAAATATATTTATGTACAAGGAAGCTGCTACTCTTTATCTACTGTTAAAATGTACATGTAGGGGGACTGTCTGTTAATGGGTATGAAGTTTCTTTTAGGGAATGATAAAAATGTTCTGGGATTAGATCATAGTGATAGCTGTACAACTCTGAATACACTAAAAAACACTGCATTATGGGCCGGGCACAGTGGCTCATGCCTGTAATCCCAGTACTTTGGGAAGCCAAGGCAGGTGGATCACAAGGTCAGGAGTTCAAGATCAGCCTGGCCAATATGGTGAAACCCCATCTCTACTAAAAAATACAAAAATTAGCTGAGCATGGTGGCGGGCGCCTATAGTCCCAGCTACTCTGGAGGCAGAGGCAGGAGAACTGCTGGAACCCGGGAGGTGGAGGTTACAGTAAGCCGAGATCATGCCACTGCAAACCAGCCTAGGCAACAGAGCATCTCAAAATTAAAAAAAACAACAACACTGCATTATGTACTTTAAAGAGGTGATTTTTATGGTACGTAAAATTATATCTCAATTAAAAAAAAAAAAAAACCATAAGATTCTCCACCCCAAACCACACATTTACAATTGGCACTGGACAGGAAAATACACTTTAAATTTTGAGAAAATAATCTTTTCTCTCACTGTACTTCTTGGAGAATAATCCACTGTCTTACTCAAACATTTATGTGCCTATCACGGATCAGGTACCATCTTAGGTACAAAGACAACTGTCACCAGACCAGCACAGAACCTGCACTGATGGAAGTATGGAGAGGAAAAGGCAACCAATTAAATTGCCACCATGATAAGCACTAAGAAGAAAAGTAGAAAGGTAAGAATGACCTTATCAGGATGGGGGGACATGGGAGGTAAACAGGATCCTTAAATGAGAAAACAGCACATCTAAGAGGCATATGTACACCTCAGCCTATGTAAGGTAGTGACTCAAAAACTAAGCAGATTAGTAGTACAATGAAACTCCTAGATCACAGGGATTTGGAGGCCATGCAATTGGTGACTGGCTCTCATTCACCACATGTGGCTCACCTGACCCTTTCATTAGCCTTGAAGTCAAAAGATTCTAAGTTTTTATGTGTGTGAATTTTTTAAACCTCACTTATAGCATTATGGTGAAATTTTAGCATATTCACAAATGTGCATATTCATTACTCATGTAATCAGGGACTAACACAAAAAGAAAGTTACACATCAAAAACTGTGTACATTCAATGTACAAACCCAAAAATACAGAAGGTCTAATTTTTGGCTCAAAGTATAATAAACACACACATAAATAAGTACTTTTTTGAAGACAGTAAGCTTATATCTTTAACAGCCTGGGAAAACTCTAGGTCAGGATTAGGAAACTACAGCCCGTAATTTTTCTAAGTTTTATTAGAACATGACCATGCCCCATGCCCATTTCTTTGTATCTTGTCTCTAGCTAATTCCTAATACAACAACAGAGTTGAATATTAACAGTTTCAGCAGACATTATGATCAGAAAGATCAAAAACACTTATTATCTGGCCCTCTACAAAAAATTTGCCAACCCCCATCCTAAACAATGTCAATACTGATTCAGAACAAAGACATCTTAAAAATCCTTTAAAAATTAAATGTTTCCAGGTTGGGCGCGGTGGCTCAAGCCTGTAATCCCAGCACTTTGGGAGGCTGAGGCAGGTGGATCACGAGGTCAAGAGATCGAGACCATCCTGGTCAACATAGTGAAACCCTGTCTCTACTAAAAATACAAAAAATTAGATGGGCATGGTGGTGCACGCCTGTAATCCCAGCTACTCAGGAGGCTGAGGCAGAATTGCCTGAACCCAGGAGGTGGAGGTTGCGGTGAGCCAAGATCGCGCCATTGCACTCCAGCCTAGGTAACAAGAGTGAAACTCCATCTCGGAAAAAAAAAAATTAAATGTTTCCGTAGATGGCATATTTTTATATATCAGTAAAATTCAGAAGTTAGGTCAGGGTTTATGTAAATACTCAGAACCACTGAAGGCAAGGCAGGGCAAAGTGTTTGTATAAATTTTCTTTTGCTGCTTAATAAATTATTCTAAGAGGTGGCAGCTTAAAACAATTATTAACTCCCAGAGTTTCGAATGGGTCAGGGATTTGGGGTTGCCTGAAACTTGACTGAAGATGGAGGATCTGCTTCCTAAGTGGTTCACTCACATGCTTGACAGTTCTCCCTAGGACCTCCTAAGTGCACTCATGACATAGCAGACAGCTTCCCCCAGAGAAAATAATCCATGAGAAAAAGTGAAGTGGATACGACACCATTTTTATAACTTTGTTCCAAACGTATATAGTACCACTTCTACCATATTCTATTCATTGTGGGAATCACTAAGTTCAACCCATGTTCAAGGGTGAGGCTCTATTTTTTTAAGGAAGAGGTGTCAAAAGAATCCACAGACCTATTAACACCACTACAGGATTTCAAATAGTGAGTAACCAGCTTCAACAACACATCCAACAAGTCTCAGTTGATTAAGGAATCTGTGATTCACTATTTTTGTAATACATATTTTGTTCTATTTATGATAGAAAAGATTTTATCACCGTTTGTTAAGATTCTCCAAAAAAGGGCCAGGCGCAGTGGCTCACACCTATAATCCCAGCACTTTGGGAGGCCGAGGCGGGTGGATCACAAGGTCAAGAGATCCAGACAATCCTGGTCAACATGGTGAAACCCGGTCTTTACTAAAATAATATATAAAAACTAGCTGGGCATGGTAGCGCATGCCTGTAGTCCCAGCTACTTGGGAGGCTGAGGCAGGAGAACTGCTTGAACCCAGGAGACAGAGGTTGCGGTGAGCCGAGATCGCGCCATTGCACTCCAGCTTGGGTAACAAGAGCGAAACTCCAACTCAAAAAAAAAAAAAAAAAGACTCTCCAAAGAAAAAAGTAAGTCAAGAGGAAAAAGTAAGGCATTTCAGCTTTTCATATCTGATGCAATAATGATGATGGAAGGCAATTATATTTTGTATTTTGGTTTTGGCTCTTTTTTTCCAAAGAGAAGGCAAATTATGGTGGAAAGATCATGATAATAAATAATTGCAAAATTGGACTAGGACAGATAAGTCCTTATGATTCAAAACCACATAAAAGATTATCATATATAAACACGAATAAGAAGAAAAGAGAAATTCAGATTTGCATTCAAAATTGTGAGGGTTTTCAGGAACAGGAATATGTCTTATACCATGATTGCTACAGATTTGCATTGGAGAAACTTCTGAAATAAGGAACATACAAAGTAAAATTTAAAATTACCTACAACACTTAAATGCATTTTGAAAAGAAATGTGGCCAGGCACGGTGGCTCACACCTGTAATCCCAGCACTCTGGGAAGCCAAGGAGGACAGAGCTCTTAAGGTCAGATAAGAGACCAGCCTGGCCAACAAGGCAAAGCCTGTCTCTATTGAATATACAAAAATTAGCTGGGTGTAGTGACATATGCCTGTAATCCCAGCTACTCAGGAGGCTGAGGCAGGAGAACTGCCTGAACTCAGGAGGTAGAGGTTGCGGTGAGATCGCACTATTGCATTCCAGCCTGGGTGACAGACCACGACTCCAATTCAGAAAAAAAAAAAAAAAAGACATGAAATATCAATTACTAGACCCAGCAAACACTTGCCCAAACCCATCTGTTAATGTAACTGTGAATTCTGTTATTGGAGACGAGCAGGGCTGGGGAGGAGAATGTACCACAGAATACAATTATATAAGAGACAGCCTGATTTCCTCAATAGGAAGCTCAAAAACTGTCCTGAACTGGACCATTAAACTACTTTAAAATAAATTAATTCAAAACCCACATAATGGGTTGAATTACAAGATCAGAAATCTGAAATCAAGGTGCTGGCAAGGCTTGATTTTGGGCATTGCCCAAAAATTCATGTCCACCTGGAACCTGTGAATGTGACTTTATTTGGAAACAGGGTCTTTGTAGATTATATCAAGTCATAATGAGGTTATACTGGATTAAGGTGGGCTCTAATTCAATGCTTGATGACCTTATAAGGAGAGAGAAATTTAGACACAGAGACAGAAAAAAAGAAAAGCATATGATAACAAAGACAGAGACCAGAGTGATGTGTCTATAAGCCAAGGAATGCTAAGGATTGCTGGCAACTACCAAAGTATAGGAAAGAGGCATGCTAAGATTCCTTCTAAGTCCCAACAATGAATCAAGCCTGCCAACATCTTGATTTTAGTTTCTGATCTTCAGAATGATAAGAGAATACATTTTTGTTATTCTAAGTCCCCAAGCTTATAATAGTATTATAGAAGCCCCAGGAAACTAATATGCCTTCCTAATTAACACTATGGAATTCTAATAATTTCATCATTTGCAATATTAGAAATATTTATTTTCAGACTGAAAACTGAAAAAATATTTACCACTAAAGGTTATTTGTTCATAAATTCAGAAAACAATTGAAGATGTCATCTCCATCAAGGCACTGCCCATTTTTGGGTGCTGTCACACGGATGAATTTGACATAAGATTCCGGTCTATGCTATCTATCAGGCACCAGAAATCTATAAAGTTCTCCCAAAGGCTGTAAAGCACCTGTACACAGCAGGGCTCGATTTACCCTAGCTGTTATCCAATAACCTAAAAACCTACATCTTTGTTGAAATTCTCCAACTGGAACAGAAACCTAACACAAAACTACAGGTTTCAAGGCTGGGCACCGGGCCTGCAATTCCAACATTTTGGGAGGGCAAGGCAGGCTAATTGTTTGAGTTTGGGAGTTCAAGACCAGTCTGGGCAACCTGGTGAAACCCCATTTCTACTAAAAAGCTAAAAACTCCAGTTTCAAGAAGTTTATCTTCCACATTTAAAGTCTTCCTTTCACACTTATAACATAATAAGGACAATTTCCCTAGCATTAATTATTGGTAAACTGTGGATTGCCATTTTACTTTTTAACAATTCTGAGTTTCCCAAAACATGATTCCTTTATGCCCAGGTTTATTTATGTCAAGCTCCAACCAGTACAAATATGCATGGCTGATTTAACATACTATTCTAGGCCAGGCACAGTGGCTCACGCCTGCAATCCCAACACTTTGGGAGGCCAAGGCGGGAGGATCCCAAGGTCAGGAGTTCGAGACCAGCCTGGCCAATAGTGTCTCTACTAAAAATATGAAAAAGCTAGCCAGGCATTGCAGCATATGCCTGTAATCCCAGCTACTTGGGAGGCTGAGGCAGGAGAATTGCTTGAACCTGGGAGGTGGAGGCTTCAGTGAGCCAAGATTGTACCACTGTACTCCAGCCTGGGTGACAGCAAGACTCTGTCTCAAAAAAATAAACAAATAAATACTAATCTGACATAACAGGATAATTTCTAGAGTATTTTCAACTTAGGTAGATATTTTTCCATTTTATCACACCTGTCTCTTCAGCATGAACTAGAAAGAAGTATCACACAGAACGAAAGGTAAACTTCTGTCCCATTTGTTTCCTATCAAATTGTGTTATAACATTTCTAAGACTTAACTACTACTTGAAACACCCAAGAAAAGTGGATTCAGATTCTCCAGATGTCACTCTGCAAGCATCTCTCATGATTAAAATATGAGTCAGTACAACTTAATATATCTCCAATAACTCAATAAGTTACTAAGCAATTGGCAAGCATGAGAATGAGAATACTGACCAGAAAATAAAAATCTTCTTCAAAGATTGGTTCTCTAGAAAGGCCTGCCTCTCTTTACATGAAAAGCAATAATGACGTACCTTGTTTTCGAACATCTTCTACAGCAGCCACAAGCTCCTCCTTGAGAAACTGGCTCTCCTTTGCAATTTTATCCCCCTTGTCCAAGAAATTCTCAGTTGCTTGTTCAACAGATGCAGCCAAAACATGAGCCTTCTTGGAACGACCTCTCTTCTTATTAGAGGGCCCCTTACTATTGGTGTTTACCAGGGTTGTAACCTAAAAGTTTCATTTTTTAACATTAAACTGGAGTCAGTTAAAATGAAAATGACGGACTAATATCTTTAAAGACAGCAAAATTAAGTTATTCATAAAGAAACAAGACATCACATTTATGAGATTCCACTGAGCATTAACATACAATTGCCCATATTTAAGACATACAGCAATTATGCTATATTTAATTTTCAAAATAATTCAGCTTTCTCAATGTACATAAGAAATATACATATTTTTAATTTCTCAAATATGATCATTAGGTTTTTAGATTTTACAAAATAAAAAATGATTAGAGACAAGTTAGATGTCTCTACTACTGTCACGAAGATGTTCCAGAAAGAGGTTAACAATGAATTTAGCTTTATCTGAGGATCACACTGCCACTGTTTTCAAACCTTGCAAAATGTTTTAAAATAATCTGCTTCTGAAGTCTTTTCAGAGTTTATTCACACAAATCTCAGCAATTAATTAGTAAACACCCTTAATAAAGGAATGATTGCCCAAAGAAGCCTACATGATGATGCTTTATGTCCTAGAACATTACCATCATTAATACACATAAAACCAGATGATCTGTAGGTGAAAGATTATTAAAATTTGTTATAGTGCAAATTTGCCAAAAAAGACTCATTTTCTCTTTCTCTGAATCTCTCACATACAAACACACACACTGTGGCAAAATACTAAAGGTGCACAGCTAGTTGCTAACAGTTAATAAATTATCCTGGGCCTGGCACAGTGGCTCAAGCCTGCAATCCCAGCACTTTGGGAGGCCGAAGTGGGTGGATCACAAGGTCAAGAGATGGAGACCATCCTGATCAACATGGTGAAACCCCGTCTCTACTAATACAAAAAATTAGCTGGGTATGGTGGCACGTGCCTGTAATCCCAGCAGGAGGCTGAGGCAGGAGAATTGCCTGACCCCAGGAGGCGGAGGTTGCAGTGAGCCGAGATCGCGCCATTGCACTCCAGCCTGGGTAACAAGAGCGAAACTCCATCTCAAAAATAAATAAATAAATAAATAAATAAAAATTATCCTAACATTGTGACATTTGTAATAGAACATACCAAACCTAAACCCTCAAGTTGAATTACCTGCTAATTAATCCCCCACAATGAAAGGTGTGTCAAGCAGAGTGAAAGACCTTAACAATCAAGGATCCACATCCCACCTTTCTTGGGTTTCCCCTCTAAATAAAGGTAAAGTATCTGCAAAGCACAAACATTTGCAAAGTTGCACTACACACCATGGACCCCAGTTATTGTCAATAAGACTGAAGAAAACGGCAGCAGCAGCATTCTCAAGGGTTAAATAAACCCATACATCAATATTCAAATCATCTAAAAACTGCCACCTAGACTCAAGCACTGAAATTAAGGTTTTGAACTAAATAACCTTATCTTAAGGTTGTTACCCAGGCCTATGCTATAGAACCATGTTACAATATGTTTGTGTTTTCAGATTCTTACCTGTGTAACAAGGGGCTCCAACAGTCTCTCAACTGCCAGAGTCCTGATCTCCAGACTTTTGGGGTCCCACTTGACATTTATGTTGCCTGTGTTTATGTTGCCTGCGTGAACAGCAGTCATTTCTAAAAAAGAAACAAAAAGTCAGTCAGGCAAACATCAAACACAAACATGAAATATGTAACAAATCTTCTGCTGTGGGACTTTTGCATCAGGAAAGCTACATTCACTACAAATGAAAAAATTTTAACTAGCCTGCACATGAGGAACCAGTAAACCTTACGACCTCTTAATATTTAACAATTTCAGGTTTACAAATACTAGGGTACTACAAGAGGGCATTCCCAAGGACACAAAACGTTTCCATTTGGGCTTCTGTAGTACCAAGACTTCCTAATTCAGTTCCTACTCAGTTTATCTGCCCCACCTTTAGAGCAAGATGAAAAGCTAAAGTGAATGAAAGCGACTTTCAAAGAAATTTCTTCAAAAACTACTACAGAAGATGATTCTTCCTACTCCAGAACATTTATGATATAGTAGTATCTAAAAGGTATGCCTCACTTCCTTTTTTGATGGATTCTTAGAGAACATCTTGTCTTATTCTATTAAAACATGATGCTTAAGTTGGCTGCCCTCTGCACCCACAGCTAATATCACTCATAGCCAGAAGAAATTTCAAGTCACACTTAGTCAAATATCACTGTATCAGTGTCAAGGGAAACTTCCATTAGACATCGGCTTTAAGAATAAGGAGAAAACATCACGAAAATAAGTTAATCTATTCTTCTAAAAGTAGTGCCTTCAATTAATAAAGGGGAAAAAAAAGACAGTACTAAATAAACCTAGGCAACAAACTGCTCATAGACATTTAAAAGCTTTAAAAAGTACATTCTTATGACCCAGGAAATCTAGTGCTAGAATTTTATTCTAAAGTTAGGGAACATGTAAAAACGTGAATACAATGATGTTCACAATACCACTGTATATAATCATTAAAAATTATAAATTACCTAAATTTCAAACAACACATCCCTCAATAAATTATGTAACAACCACACAATGGAATACAATGCTACTCTTTAAAACAATGTTGTCAAATTAAAAAACAAAAACAACCAGACTGGCTAACATGGTGAAACGCTGTCTCTACTAAAAATACAAAAATTAGCCCAGTGTGGTGGCACATGCCCATAATCCCAGCTACTCAGAAGGGTGAGGCAGGAGAATCACTTGAACCTGGAGGCGGAGGTTGCAGCAAGCCAAGATCACACCACTACACGCCAGTCTGGACGACAGAGTGAGACTCTGTCTAAATAAAAAAAAAGGAAAAAAAAAAAAAACAGTGTTATCAGTGCCCAAGTCTTTGTTTCTATCAAATATCATTTGCATGCTGGTTCCTGCCTGTAATACCAGCACTTTGGCAGGAGGATCAGTTAAGCCCAGGAGTTTGAGACCAGCCTGGGCAACATAGACTCCCATTTATTTTTTATTTTTTTTATTTTTTAAAAGGACCAATTCCCATTAATAGAAACCAGGACTCCAGGTCTGAAGCAATGTATTCTGTGGAAAGGGGACAAGACTAACAGATCGTATCAAAAGACACAGTAAGCCAGGGCTCCCATCGGCCAAATTTAGGACAAATATCAAAGAAAACAATGATTGTAACTGTCTATAACCAAATAATTGGATAAATATCCTTAAAAGCAAGGGGTATGGGGAAGGAATTTCTTTACCATAAATCTAGAATAGAATTAGAAAATGACCATTTTGCAACCCCTACTGTAATAACTGATCCAGGCAAGAATTAGCAATGAATGTCAAAACCATTACTGGCTGGGCATGGTGGCTCATGCTTGTAATCCCAGCACTTTGGGAGGCCAAGGCAGACAGATCGATCACTTTAGGTCAGGAATTTGAGACCACCCTGGCCAACATAATGAAACCCCATTTCTACTAAAAATACAAAAATTAGCCAGGCATGGTGGTGGGCACCTGTAATCGCAGCTCCTTGGGAGGCTGAGGCAGGAGAATCACTCGAACCTGGGAGACAGGTTGCAATGACCTGAGATCGCACCACTGCACTCCAGCCTGGGCAACAGAGCAAGAATCCATCTCCGGGGAAAAGAAAAAAAGAACCTTGAACTAGATCCCTCATAGAAGACTACCAACCACTGCCTTTTGCGGAGATTAGATAAAACAAAGTATGATCCATTGAATAATGCATGAGTCCATGCTAATATAAAGGAAAAGTTCTTCCAAACAATAGGAAACAAACTAATAAATGTAGAAAGAATCATGTATTTAGAAAAATCGGCATTCAGGAACCATAATATTAACTGCTTCAGGCAAGAATCAAAGAATGCTAGCCAAGTAGATTAGCATTCAGTTTCTCAGTAGTGTGTGACTTAGTGTCGTAATAACTCCCAACAGATTATTTATTTATGACAAATGGGGAAAATATTGACTTTACAGTCTAGAAACCTGGGATGCCACCTTAAGTAAGTGATCAAAATTAACCTCCCCTAATAAGGGCACAAACCGACATCATGTACCTCCGACAAGATGTGCTGAGAAGGATACATCATCACTTCTGTGTTATTTCACCTAAAAATTACATAATCTCACGTAGTCAGGAAGAAATATCAAATTCAAAGAGTGAGAGTCTACAAATTAACTGCCTGTAGTCTTGAAAAATATCAAAGCCAAAAGAAACAAAAATAGATTAAGAAATATTTTCAGGGCCAGGCGCGGTGGCTCACGCCTGTAATCCAAGCACTTTGGGAGGCCGAGGCAGGTGGATCACGAGGTCAAGAGATCGAGACCATCCTGGTCAACATGGTGAAATCCTGTCCCTACTAAAAATATAAAAAATTAGCTGGGCATGGTGGCGAGTGCCTGTAATCCCAGGTACTCAGGAGGCTGAAGCAGGAGAATTGCCTGAACCCAGGAGGCAGAGGTTGCGGTGAGCCGAGATCACGCCATTGCACTCCAGCCTGGGTAACAAGAGCGAAACTCTGTCTAAAAAATAATAATAATAATAATAAAAGAAATATTTTCAGATTAAAGAAGGCCAAAGAGACTTAAATACAGAGATGATGGACTGAAATTATATTGATAAGGGGAAAAAAGTAAGACATTGACAAAATTTGATTATGGGTACTGAATTAAATAGTATTGTATCAATGTTAAATTTCTGAATTTTCATCATTATATTGCCATTATCCAAGCATCAAATCTAGAATCACTAGAGATAGGGGTGCCAAAAGGAATCTGAATTTGCCTAATGTGGTAACACAGAATGCCAGTGTCCCAGTCATCTGTTTTATTGAGGGTGGATGAATTTGCTCTCTACATTCATGTAATGTCAGGCCTACACTTTGGTTTTTAAAGGTTATTTTCTACTCAACTGATCAACCCAAATCAGTAAACCTTAGGAAACAGAATGCCCTAGACTGCTAAAGGGCTGACACAGCTCAAGCAAATGTCATCAAATGTCACAGATAAGACATTTCAGAAGGAACTATTTGCCCTATGGATCCTACATATGCTAGCATTCCAGAGATACTGCATTAACACAAATAAAGCATAGAACCTTGCAGGGTTGCAAAGGGAGGGAGCCAAGAGGAAATTTAAGTGAAGCTAGCTGCAAGCCGGAGCCCAGGAGTTCAAGATCATATGTGGTCACATTTGTGTTTAAACAAGTACAACATATAACTATTTCACTTTCTCAAAAAAATACTTTAATTTTTCTTGTATTAAAAACCTTCTTGGTCTTTTGTTTTTGTAATTTTGATACTTTGGAGTACAAATAATTTCACTTACTTCCTTTTTTTTTTTTTTTTTTTGAGACGGAGTTTGGCTCTTGTTACCCAGGCTGGAGTGCAATGGCGCGATCTTGGCTCACCACAACCTCCGCCTCCTGGGTTCAGGCAATTCTCCTGCCTCAGCCTCCTGAGTAACTAGGATTACAGGCACGCGCCACCATGCCCAGCTAATTTTTTGTATTTTTAGTAGAGACGGGGTTTTCACCATGTTGACCAGGATGGTCTCGATCTCTTGACCTCGAGATCCACCTGCCCCGGCCTCCCAAAGTGCTGGGATTACAGGCTTGAGCCACCATGCCCGGCCTCACTTATTAACTTAAAAAAGGTAGCACAACAGCACAATGAGCACAACAGCGCAATAACAAATTCCAAATGGCACCTGGCCTCTCCAGGCTGGGGATGGGGACCACTAGGAGGAGCCAGGACTTCAAAATCAGAAAGCTTTTATACCCACCTGCTCAACAGCTCCAGGCAATCTTTATCACATGAACCCAGGGTTTCCAGATATCTGACTTTTCAAGAGAGGCCAGGGATGAAGATTTTTACATGGAATCTCCCAACTTTAATGTTAGTGACAACTTCCAAAATGTCTTACTGTGCAAAAATAAATTTAATTTAATATTAGGGAAAAAAAGGAAGGTGTGGTGGCTCCTGCTTGTAATCCCAGCTCTTTGGGAAGCGATGATGGGAAAATCATTTGAGCCCAAGAGTTTGAGACCAGCCTGGGCAACATACCAAGACCTCATCTCTACAAATAATTAAAAAAAAAAGAAAGCCAGGCACAGTAGCTCATGCCTGAAATCCCTGCACTTTGGGACGCCAAGGCAGGCAGATCACCTGAGGTCAAGAGTTTGAGACCAGCCTGGCCAACATGGTAAAACCCTGTCTCTATTACAAATAGAAAATTAGCCATGTGTCATGGTGCATGCCTATGACCCCAGCTACTTGGGCGACTGAGGTAGGAGACTCACATGAACCTGGGAGGCAGAGGTTGTAGTAAGCTGAGATGGTGCCATTGTACTCCAGCCTGGGCAACAAGAACAAAATTCTGTCTCAAATAAAATAAAAATAAAAATAAAACTTTTTAACAAGGTTAACTTGTGCACCTATAGTCCCAGCTATTCAGCAGGCTAAGGCAGAGGACTGCTCCAGCCCTGGAGGTGGAGGCTGCAACAAAGCCATGATCTTGCCACTGCACTCCAGTCTGGGCAACAGAGAGAGACTCTGTATAAAAAAAAAGTCGGGCCGGGCATGGTGCCTCATGCCTGTAATCCCAGCACTTTGTGAGGCCAAGGCGGGTGGATCACGAGGTCAAGAGATCGAGACCATCCCGGTCAACATGGTGAAGCCCTGTCTCTACTAAAAATACAAAAAATTAGCTGGACACGGTGGAGCGTGCCTGTAATCCCAGCTACTCAGGAGGCTGAGGCAGGAGAATTGCCTGAACCCAGGAGGCAGAGGTTGCGGTGAGCCAAGATCGCGCCATTGCACTCCAGCCTGGGTAACAAGAGCGAAACTCCGTCTCAAAAAAAAAAAATTCCCCAGACTCGGCCTCCCTAACCCCGCTTCTAAAGGAGTTAAAGCAAAGGACTCTAACCGCTCACTTACATTAAGAAACTTAAAATACACAGACACTTGAAAATTGAGAACTCTGTGTATTTTCAAGACTTTCAATAACCGTAATGGAAGCAGACTGCCCTGTACAGCACCTTTAATCCAAAGTGCCAAGGAGCTTGTTTTTGTGCTTTCCTTCACTTGATCACTTACTTCTTGCCCTGTTCTAACCACACTGGCCTTCTCTTTGTGTCAGTCCTCAAAGACACTGCCTCATCTGTGTTCCCTCTGCCTGGAAATGCTCTCCTCCCCCAGAAGACCAGTTTTTTCCTTTCAGATTTCAGCTCAAATGCTGTCATGACAGAAAAGTGCTCTAAGGACCATACTAATTCCATTTCTTATTACCCTGCTTAATTTTCTTTTAGCTCAAACTGTCTTCGTTTACTTATTTATGCCATTACTACAGTGTAAGCTTCATGAAGGCAGGGTCCTGCCAAGAGTGACACCAAACATCATGCAATGATACTACAGAGCCAAGGCATGTTTTTAGTGATCCCAATCCTAAAAGGATTTCAAAAAATAAAGGTAGCTTAAAATCTAAAGAGAAGGTGTTCTACTTGAAACATCAGCTTCTGGAATCAGTTCTGTCACTTATTCTCTGACTTTTGGGTAAGTCACTTTACCTTTCTGGATCCTTGGTTTTATCATCTATAAAATGAAAGAGGTTGAATTCTATACTCCAAATCCTTCCAGTCCGGAAATTCTGGTACTCTTTTCATTTATGTTATCATTCAACAACCACTGAATTGTTTTATTAAACTTAATTAATTTTCTCAGGTTTAGCATATGGTCTTCAGAGCTATATTTTAAGTTTAAAAATGATAACTATGCTTATGTTTCTTTATATCCCTTAAGTTGCTGTCTAGGAGCTTTATGCAGGGCAGACAGTTATTAGTTCAGCTGAATTTATGCAACATGATTTGCAAATATTTACAAGTCTCCCAAGACAAGGCTCCTGTCTTAATTTGAGTCATATCTTCTGGTTCTCTAAAATTAATGGTATTGTTCAGAGTAACTAAACAAATAACTTTTAAACTCTTGGCAGTTCCTACTTTTCCAATTAACTTCCAGAGCACTCCTTTGTAAGATCTATTACAAAACCTACTAGAGCTAGCCAACCTTAATGAATTACAGCAACCCTAGGTTTTTCCAGGAGGAATCATGCTTAATGGAACTAAATAAAAGTTAAACTGTAGTTATTTGGTCTTCATTACCTTATAAATGGCAATCTTAGCTATAGAGCAAAAGTTTGCTATAAATTCAGAAAGGGGCAGAGATGCAATCATTTGGCTAGCAATCTTTACAACAGAAAGAGAAATGGAGAAGCAAAGAGGAGAAAATAAAAGCGTAGTTCTATCAGAACCAAGGGGGCTGATAATTGGCAAATTGCCTCATTTGTGCAAAGAATTACCTACTTTCTCCAAAGACATTCAACATTCACTTACAACAGAATCGCCACATCATCCTTAAAATGTGTCTGGCTCCTGAATTTTCATCATTATATTGTGGCAGATTTAGACTATCTTTACCATGCTACTCAATGCCAATTCTTTTTTTTTTAACAAGGTTAACTTAATGAAATGGTAGGATGGTTCATTTAAATGCAAATCAGGAAATTCAGAAATTAAAAGTACCGAAAGCAACATTAACTGTCACACTGCACAAGACAAAAGACTGTGGTGGATTACTTAGTGCCATCACAGGTATGCCAGGCTGCATCTGCATTAAGCAGAGTTAACACAGCATTCAGAACCTCAACTCTCAAATCTCCTGGTAATGGCCAAAAAAAAAATCAAGGCAACACTTAATGAAGACACAGTCTGGCCTGTAATCCCAGCACTTTGGGAGGCCAAGGTTGGGAAGATCACTTGAGCTCAGGAGGTTGAGATCAGTCTAGGCAACATAGAGACCTCACCACTACAAAAAAATTTTTAAAAAGAAAAAGATAGGTCGGGCGTGGTGGCGCTCACGCCTATAATCCCAGCACTTTGGGAGGCCAAGGCAGGTGGATCACGAGGTCAAGAGATTGAGACCATCCTGGTCAACATGGTAAAACCCTGTCTCTACTAAAAATACAAAAATTAGCTGGGCATGGTGGCTCACGCCTGTAATCCCAGCTACTCAGGAGGCTGAGGCAGGAGAATTGCTTGAACCCAGGAGGCGGAGGTTGCGGTTAGCCGTGATCGCACCATTGCACTCCAGCCTGGGTAACAAGAGCGAAACTCCGTCTCAAAAAAAAAAAAAAAAAAAAAAAATATATATATATATATATATATATATATTAGCTGCGCATGGTGGCACACACCCATGGTCCCAGGTAGCTACTCAGGAGGCTGAGGTGGGATAATCACTTGAACCTGAGAGGTGAAGGCTGCGCTGGGCCATGATCATCCCACTACACTCCAAGCTGAGTGATAGAGGGAGACCCTGTTTCAAAAATAAAAATATAATAAATAAATAAATAATAATAATAATAAAACAGCTACATCATTTTTATTTTGCTCCTTTTCTTATTTTCTTGCAGGCACCAAAGGCAATGAGAGCAGTTGGAGTTGCTGTGCTATAAGTATCAGGAGACAAACAGATTAAAACAAAAAGCACTAAGCAAAGGATAAAAAGTAAACCTTAAAAAAACAATATTCAGCCAATCATTTAGCCTTCACTCACCAATATGAGTGCAACAAGAAAAAAAAGATCCCTGCCTTCATGAAGCCTTCATTGCAGTAATGGCATAAATAACTAAACAAAGAAGACAATATCAGAGCTAGGAAGAAAATTAAGCAGCGTAATGGTAATGGAATTAGGTAGGGTCCTTAGAGGTCTTTCTGTCTTGACAACACTTGAGCTGAAATCTCAAAGTCAGGAAAGAACCAGTTAAGTGAGTACCTGGGGGAAGAGAGCATTCCAGGCAGAGGCAACACAGGACTGACAAAAAGAGAAGGCCAATGGGGCTGGAATAGAGCAAGAAGCAGTGAGAGGTCAAGTGAAGGAAAACAAAACAAGCTCCTGAGGTGAAGTGACAGTTTGCTGTATGGACTGGATATCTATGTTCATTTCCTTAGCTTCCATCGTATTATAGTTGAGACCATTAACAATGGAAGAGCGTTTTATATAAGCTGCATCAAGCCTTAATAAAAACTGATAATGGATAAAGAGGAAAGTCCCTGTTTCCATGAGACTGGATGACTAGTCTAAAAAGCAAAGAATGTGAAACAAGCATCTGGACTGGAGGCACAAGAGAAAAGAGAAAATATAGAAGAGGTTTTTGTTTTAGAACAATGGGACCAAACTGATTTCCTTGAGCCAAAAATCATTTTTTTAAATAAAAATATCAGGAGGCTGAGACAGGAGACTCACTTGAACCCGGGAGGCAGAGGCTGCAGTAAGCTGAGATCATGCCACTGCTCTCCAGCCTAGGAAACAGAATGCGCCTCCCTCTCAATCAATCAATCAATCAATCTATAAAAATTTAAAAACACAATGGGACTAAGGGAGGAGAAACCTTTCACACAGCTAAGAAGCGCACAGGAAGAAGAGTAAGGTACTTTGTTGGAGAGCCAGGCAAAAAGATGCCTGGACTTGATTAGAGAATCTGAGAAGTTACCCAGACTGAGCAGAAAAACAAGAGTGAGCCAGGCTCAGTGGCTCACACCTGTAATCCCAGAACTTTGGGAAGCCAATGCAGAAGGATCGCTTGAGCCCAGGAGTTCCAGAACAGCCTGTGTCTTTTGTAGAGACCCAGTCTCTACAAAAATAAAAACTAAAAAAAGAAAACAAGAAAAAATGGCCTCTGAAACTTGTATTGTAGTATGTATCTCGGATGACCTATTTAGTCATCCATTCATCAATGACTGACCAATTATGTTCAGGAATCTTGCTAGATGCCAGAGACAGAAAGATGAATTGGAAATTGCTAGCAGATCACTGCAGCAATTAATTAATAAGACCAAAAGACCATTCTGTCCTTATAACACAGGAATCTGGAAAATGCTACTTAACCAAGTGTTTAAACTTAGCATCATCACCAGTGGAATAATCTGACCCACTGAATGCCCTAAGAAAGAAACATCAAGCCAGGTACAGAGACTTGCACCAACAGTACCAGCTACTAGGGAGGCTGAGGCAGAAGAATCACTTGTACCCAGGAATTTAGGAGTTTAGCATGCAATGATTGTGCCTGCAAACAGCCACTGTATTCCAGCCTAGGCAACACAGCAAGACTCCATTAAAAAAAAAAAAAAAAAGCCAGACATGGTGGCTCATGCCTGTAATCTGGGAGGACAAGGTGGGTGGATCACTGGAGGTCAGGAATTTGAGACCAGCCTGGCCAACATGATAAAACCCTATCTCTACTAAAAACAAACAAACAAAACTTAGCTGGGTATGGTGGTACATGCCTGTAGTCCCAGCTACTTGGCAGGCTGAAGCATGAGAATCCTTCAACCAGGAAGCAGACATTGCAGTGAGCCAAGATCGAGCCATTGCACTCCAGCCTGGATGACAGTGAGACTCCATCTCAAAAAACAAACAAACAAAAAATCATCACACCTATCTGACAAATCCAAAATATAGAACATCTACAAAACTGACCTAAACTCTACAAAAATATCACAGTCCCAAGTGGGGAAGCTGGAAGTGAAGGCTAAAGACACGTGACAACCAAATGCAATATGTGATCTTTTATTGATTTCTGATTAAAAAAAAAAAAAAAAAAGAAAAACCATAAAGGCTATATCACTAGAACAACTGGGAGAATCTGAATATGGACTGTATAAAAAAATCAGTACTTCTGGGGAGCTTGTTAAAACACAGATTCTGATTCATAATATCTAGGGTAGGACCTAAGATTCTGCATTTCTCAAGAGCTCTCAGGGAGAGCCAATGCTAACCCCTCAGACTGCTCTTTAAAAGGTATTACATGCTGCCATATCAATATAAAAGGTCTTGAGTGTAATAGTAGTATCAGGGGGGCCTGTTACATTATTCATCAGAATAACATGCTGGAGAGTGAAGTGGCATGAGGTCTTCAAATGACTCCTAAGTTTACATAGAGTAACTGAGAAAATTCGAAAAATGTTAACAGTTGGTCATCTGGTAAATCAAGTACTCACTGTAGTTCTTTCAACTTTTCTGTAGGTTTGAAGATTTTCCCCCCAAAAAAGTGGGAGGAAAGTGCTTAGTAGTCTATACAGGAAAAGAGTTACAATACAACAGAAGGTATAATGTTCTAAGTGCTCCAGGAACCCCCAAAAGACAATCCCCAAATAGTCAGGAAGGCCTCACTGAGTTTCTGACATACTGTTTTGGGGGCAGGGAGGTTGTTTCAGGTTGCGAAAGGCAATGGTGTCAAAGAACACCAGAACCTTCCAGGAACCACAGTGAGTGAAAAATCGAGGATGCACAGTGAAATGGCAGAGAATAAGCAGAAAGAAAAGCTAAGAAATTCAGAAGGCATTAGAGGGTTGAGCTTTATACTTCCTATCTTAAAAATATTTGGACCCATTGTACTCTTAACTGTTCACAACAACTATTTGAGAAACTGAAACAACCCCTTTCCTCCGTCCCCTAAAAAGCAAAGGTAAAGGAGCAAATCCTACCTCTTCAAGTTACCACAGTAAATGTGGGAAGGGATGAGACATGCCTTCACCAGAGCTGCATTTTCACAAGCACAGGACTTCTCCATGCACTTAACTGCAGAGCTGAGCTCCTCAAACTCCATGAACCCCAAATCAAGTATCCCCTCTGTTCTCCAGTATATTCCCACTGTGGCCTTCCCCCTCTTCGCTGACCAAAGTTCCACCAAACCGGGTCCCTAGAAGGAGACTAGCCTCATTTTCTTTCTCCTCTGCACCTCAGTACACACCTCACTCAGCCTGCTAACTCCTTCCTGTTCTCAGGGCTCTAGCCTAGGTCTTTGTTATCTCTGGTATCTGGGAGTCTTCTAATTTCCAATCATTCCTCAGGGAGCCCTAGTTATCATTATCATTGGGTCACTCCCTCTGGGGGGGTGGCCACAGTATTGTTTCCCTAGCACAGACAGGATGAAGCCAAAACTCCCGTGAGCCTTGCCTAAACTAGCCTGTCAGCCTTATAACCTGTCTCCACTCCATGAAAATATTCCCCAGTAATATGTGCATGCCTCCAGATCTTTACACACGACCGTTCTCTGCCCAAAGCACCCTTCAGTCTTCTCCAACTGGAAAGCTACTGATTCTCCTTCAAGACTCAGACATCTGTCATCTCTACCTCACAAAAAGAGCTCACAAAAAGACACAACATCCCCTAGCACTTGCCACATAGCAGTATTTTGTGTGTGTGTGTGTGTCTTCCATGAAACTGAGCTCTTCTGAGCACATGCACCACAGTTTTTTTGATCGTGGTAACTTTCATCTAATCAAACACTCTATGTATGTTTAACTGAAGTAGCTCAACTGCTTTAGGTTTCATCTAGCAACACTGACATGCACAAAGAAATAAGAGACATCTCTCATTAGAGATGAGCAAAAATAATGGGTATAAATTGCCAATTCCTACCTATCAATTATTTTGCCAAATCTCATCTCCTGAGTTCATAAATTTCCTAGGGTTAGCAATGGTGGCTTACACATTAACATCTCTCCAGCACACAGCACATTGCTTTGCAAGGCAGACTTCATAAATGTACTGTATTTAAGTGAGCCCTTCCCAATGCAATTGAGATTCAGCAAAATGGCCAGACACAGTGGCTCTTGCCTATACACAGCACTTTGGGAAGCAAAGCAGGTGGATCACTTAAGTCAGGAGTTCAAGACCAGCCTGGCCAACATGGTGAAACCTTGTGTCTACTAAAAATACAAAACTTAGCCAGGCATGGTAGCAGACACTTGTAATCCCAGCTAATCCGAAGGCTGAGGCAGAAGAATTGCTGGAATCCTGAAGGCAGGGGTTACAGTGAACAGAGATCATGCCACTGCACTCCCACTCCAGTCTGGGCAACAGAGTGAGCTCAAACAAAAAAAAAAAAAAGAGAGAGAGATAACAGCAAACTACTGCTTTAGACTGACTCAAAGCTACTAAAAAAAAAATCACACCTTTCACTGGTCTTAAAGACCCCAAAATAAATTTCTCTCAAAAGTTGCCATCTTCCATTTCCTTGGACTTTTTTTTCCCCTCTCAAGGGATCAAACTCACACTTCATTTAGTCACTTCTCTCCAAAATGGCAGGTTTCTAAAGACACACTTCAAAGTCATTCCAAAGCTTTTCTAAAAACGTGATAACCCAGGTCCAAAGAAGCAAGAGAATGGTAATGAATGAATCCCTCATGAAACCTTATGCCAATTTAGAGATCCCCAGGAATGTAACACCCAAAAACACTGATTCATCAGTAATAGTAACATCTCTCTCCCTTTCAGCCTCTAGCTTATTCACTGCACCATCATATTTCACAATACTAGCCTTAAACCCTGATTAAGAGTTTGGAGGCACAGTGGCACATGCCTATAATCCCAGCATTTTGGAGGCCAAGGTGGGCAGATCGCTTGAGTTCAGGAGTTCGAGACCAGCCTGGGCAACATGGTGAGACTCTGCTTCCACTATAAACATTAAATATTAGCTGGGTGTGATGGTACACACCTATGGTCCCAGCTACTCAGAAGGCTGAGGCTGGAGGACAGCTTGAGCCCAGTGGAGCAGAGGTTACAATGAGCTGGAGATCACACCACTGCACTCCAGCATGGGTGACCTTATTTTTTGAGACCTTATCTCAAAAAAAAAAAAAAAGTTTGGATTATTACTGAAATATTTAACCTAACAAAACACTCAACATACCATAGGGTAACAATGCATGTTTGCCTAGAAAGCAAGCATGTATCAGAGCCACAAAGGGCACAGGCTCTATCAAAGGCTCTATCATTCATTTAATTTGAAATAGGCCATAATGAATGTGTTTTCTGACTTATAACAGCACTTTCAGTTTCAAGAACAGTCTGTAGTCTAACCTGGTTAATAAACAAATACAGGATTATGTAACTTGGTAATTAGCCAGGCTTCCAACTCACATCTTCAATTCAGAATGTCAAATACTGACAAAATAAAATAAACCACAGCAATAAAATACTTTCAAGACAGCTGATGATCCACTTATTTTTGACAATATTTAATAATGAAACCTCAGAACAAGAAAATGAAGGAAATTCACAGCTTGATATAATGGAATGAAATAGTCAAAACTAAGCAATCCAGGAAAAAAACTAGCCTTAAAACTAGCAATTAAGAAAGACAACGGCCAGGCGCAGTGGCTCATGCCTATAATCCTAGCACTTTGGGATCACGAGGTTAAGAGATTGAGACCATCCTGGTCAACAAGGTGAAACCCCTTGTCTCTACTAAAATACAAAAATTAGCTGGGCACAGTGGTGCACACCTGTAGTCCCAGCTACTCAGGAGGCTGAGGCAGGAGAAATGCTTTAACCCAGGAGGCAGAGGTTGTGGTGAGCCGAGATGGTGCCATTGCACTCCAGTCTGGGTAACGAGAGCGAAACTCCGTCTCAAAAAAAAAAAAATAATAAAGACCAATTTGTCTTCTGTTAAGCCCCTTTAGTCTAAAATAAAATAATCTCTTAAAGATGAAAATTACAGTAACTTCCACAATATAGTTCCATCACTCGTTTTAATAAAATGGGAACATGAGGCCTGGTGTGGTGGCTCACACCTATAATTCCAGCACTTTGGGAGGCTGAGGCAGGCGGATCACCTGAGGTTGGAAGTTCAAGACTAGCCTGACCAACATGGAAGAAACCCCCATCTCTACTAAATAATACAAAAGTAGTGGGCACTGTTTCGGGCTCCTGTAATCCTAGCTACACAGGAGGCTGAGCCAGGAGAATCACTTGAACCCGGGAGGCGGAGGTTGCAGTGAGCCAAGATTGCATCATTGCACTCCAGCCTGGGCAACAAGAGCGAACTCCTTCTCAAAAAAAAAAAAAAAAAAGAAAAAAAGAAAAGAAAAGAAAAAAAAAAAGAAAGGAACATGAAAAAAATGACAGACATTAAAAAAAAATCCCATCATACTACTCGTACAATATTGTTCCAAACGAGCAAATGTTACAAGTATTTAGAACATCTGAGGTTGCCCTTTGAACTGTATTTACATTACATGCATTACTCCAAACTTGCAGCCAGTGAAAAAACACAAATTAAATTCTAATCAAAAAGAGGGGTTGATCAATGACAGTCATCAACAATTAAATGGAAATGCATGCTAATTTCAAGCTCCATTAGAAACAGGGTTGTGGCATACTTGCACATGGAGAAAAAAAGTTCAATACTTATAAAAAAAAAAAACTAAAGAAAATAATGAACATTAGGCTCCAACAGAGAAAGGACAATGTTGACATTTTATTTTTGAAGTGTGGTTCTTTCTGCACACTTTGAACTTTCAATAATGGATAATTCAGTATAGGGCTCCCACCAGTGAACAAACAGCACGAGCCAAGGCAAGTCATGCCAGACTAATTCCACACACTGTTCAGTCCATTCAATCCAGGCCCACAGCATGTGGGGGGCGGAGCAGATCACCAAGTTGTACACGCAACAACTTCAAGGCCTGGAAGCAGGCACACCTGGGCAAGTTTCAGAAACTGCTGCTCTCTGAGACTCTTCTAGATGCCTGATGTGTTTTACTTTTTTCCTTACAAATAACAGAAGGTGCCAATAAGACTTAAATCCTTCAACATGCATAGCATAACCAAAATTTCTTTAAGTCTTCAAAGTGAGCTGGGCACAGTGGCTCATGCCTGTAATGTCAGCTCTTTGAAAGGCCAAGGCAAGTGGACCACTCAGGAGTTCAAGACCAGCCTGGGCAACATGGCAAAACTGTCACTACAGAAAACACAAAAATTAGCCAGTCATGGTGGCAGGCACCTGTACTCCCAGTTACTCAGGAGGCTGAGGTGAGAGGATCACTTTCAGCCTGAGAGTCAAGGCTGCAGTGAGACATGATTGCACCACTGCACTCCAGCCTGGATGACTGAGTGAGACCCTGTCTCAACAACAACAGAAAGACTTCAAAGTGTGTGGCTTTAGTCACGAGAGAAAAATGATTTGAGCAAGGAAAGTAGAAAGAATAATTAGGTTCATGTTTTTCACTACTTACTTACCACCACGTAGACAGCCAAACTCACCCCTAAAATTTTTTTTTACCTTTTATGTGCAATAAAATTCACTCTCTCATCTACCATTCTAAAAATAGTTGTGTGGGCCAGGCAGGTGGCTCACGCCTGATATCCTAGCACCTTTAGGAGGCAGGCAGATCATCTGAGGTCAAGAGTTGGAAACCATCTTAGCCAACATGGTGAAATCCCATCTCTACTAAAAATAAAAAAATTAGCCAAGTCAGCCAGGTGCAGTGGCTCACGCCTGTAATCCCAGCACTTTGGGAAGCTGAGGCAGGTGGATCGCGAGGTCAAAAGATCAAGACCATCCTGGCCAACATGGTGAAACACCGTCTCTACTAAAACTACAAAAATTAGCTGGGCATGGTGGCGTGTGTCTGTAGTCTCAGCTACTCAGGAGGCTGAGGCAGGAGAATCTCCTGAACCTGGGAGGCAGAGGTTGTAGTGAGACAAGATTGTGCCACTGTACTCCAACCTGGATGACAGAGTTGAGACTGTTTCCCAAAAAAAAAAAAAAAAAATTAGCCAGGTCGTGGTGACACATGCTTGTAATCCCAGCTACTCAGGAAGTTGAGGCAGGAGAATCACTTGAACTCAGGAGACGTAGGTTGCAGTGAGCTGCGATCATGCTACTGCACTCCAGACCTGGTGACAGAGCAAGACTCTGTCTCAAAAAATAAATAACAGTTGTGTGTGATTACCTCCACAATCAAGATATAAAGGAGTCAAATGAATTATTTTCACAACAGCACATACATACAACTAAACCACAGAATATAAGAATACAAAATATTATTTACTTAGAATATCTGCTTCAAGAGCTAAGTGGGCATCAACCTCTGAAGAGACTGACGAAGGACTACAGTTAAGAAGGCAGATCTCCAACATCCCTGACAAGGAACACTCCTACACAGAAATTCAGTTACCAAATTCTTTCTGGATGACACCACCACCAGCATGGGGCTTTCCAGAACTTATTATATATCCAACCACCACAAGAGACATTTCCTTTACTATCAAAGGATTGTGACCTGCTATCAAAACCTTCCATTTCAACTTCATTCAACAGTCAGCCAACAGTACCCACTTCAAGTATTCAGATATTAGATCAAGAATGTCTAAAGTACTGCCGGGCGCGGTGGCTCACGCCTGTAATCCCAGCACTTTGGGAGGCTGAGGCGGGTGGATCACGAGGTCAAGAGATCGAGACCATCCTGGTCAACAAGGTGAAACCCCCGTCTCTACTAAAAATACAAAAATTAGCTGGGCATGGTGGTACACGCCTGTAGTCCCAGCTACTCGGGAGGCTGAGGCAGGAGAATTGCTTGAACCCAGAAGGTGGAGGTTGCAGTAAGCCGAGATCGTGCCATTGCACTCCAGTCTGGGTAACAACAGCGAAACTCTGTCTCAAAAAAAAAAAAAAAGCTGACAAGTACAATGACTAAAATGAAAAAGTCACCAGGGGAATTCAAAGGCAGAATTGAGCTGCCAGAGGAATAAATCAATGAACTTGAAAATAGGGCAACTGAAATTATGGAGTCTGAGGAAGGGAAAGAAAAAGGACTGAATAGAGAACCTAAGAAACTTGTGAGGTACCATTAGGCTATGGAAGTGAAAAGTAACAGTTCCACAATATTGTGAATGTACTCAATGCCACTGAACTACACACCTCAAAATAGTTAAAATGCTAAATATTAGGTTATATATGTTTAATCACTATATTTTTTTTTTATTTTTGTTAATCACTATTTATTTTTTAAATAGCATACTTCTCCCCTCAAGAATTCTACTTCTAAGAAGTTATCCTAAAGAAATGATCTTAAAAAAAAAAAAAATAGCTAAGCATGGTATCTCATGCCTAGAGTCTCAGCTATTCAGGAGGCTGAGGTGGGAGGATCGCTTGGGCCCAGGTGCTAAAGTCAGCCATGACAGTGCCACTGAACTCCTCCCTGAGCAACAGAGCAAGACCCTGTCTCAAAGGAAAAAATAATAATAATAATCAAGGATAGGTAAAAGATTTAGCTACAAACTAAAGCAGCCCTGGAAGCTTACTAAATGTCCAACAGAGGACTGATTAAAGAAGCTACAGAATGGAATAGGAGGGGATCATTAACATGCTGTGTCAGCATTATAAAATTAATCATATTTCATCAATTCTAAAGCACAAATTATTTCACTTTTTTAACAGTTCACATCTAAAATCTAAATATATCCGACAATCGATGGCATTTCCTAGTTTATTTGGCAGCATTTCTTCCTAGTGATATATAAAAGTTAAAATCTTACTAATAGAGAAATGTTCCAATTATGATTAAGTGGACAACAGGTTACAAAGAAGCATGTAAAGAAAAATCTGGTTTTTATAAAAATTATATACAGTCAATATACTTGCCTGTAAAAAATATTAAAGGATATACACAAAACGTTGACAGTATTTCTCTAGGTCGTAAAGCATGAGTTTTATAAATGAAAAATTTTGGCCGGGCGCGGTGGCTCAAGCCTGTAATCCCAGCACTTTGGGAGGCCAAGGCGGGTGGATCACAATGTCAAGAGATCGAGACCATCCAGGTCAACATGATGAAACCCCGTCTCTACTAAAAATACAAAAAATTAGCTGGGCATAGTGGCGCATGCCTGTAATCCCAGCTACTCAGGAGGCTGAGGCAGGAGAATTTCCTGAACCCAGGAGGCAGAGGTTGTGGTGAGCCGAGATCGTGCCATTGCACTCCAGCCTGGGTAACAAGAGCGAAAACTCCATCTCAAAAAAATAAATAAATAAATAATTTTAATAAGCTGGGTATCAAAACATGTTTCCACCCCTGTATCAACCTGGCACAACCCTAAACATACCATAGCTATTATAACTAATTCAATATTTATTGACTAGTACCTGTTACCTGCTGCAGGCAAAGAAATGAGTCAGGTATCATAGTAAACAGAAGATACTAAATAATGACCCACTTAACATGGATAAAAACATGTACTGGCCAGCACTGCATAACTGAAAAACCAAATTAGCATCAAAAGTTAAAATATCCTTTTTTTTTCCTTGAGATGGACTCTCACTCAGTCGCCCAGGTTGGAGTGCAATTGGGCGATCTTGGCCCACTGCACCTACCACCTCCTAGGTTCAAGCAATTCTGTTGCCTCAGCCGCTCAAGTAACTGCGACTCCAGGCGTGCACGACCGCACCCAGCTAATCTTTGCATTTTTAGTAGAGATGGGGTTTTGCCACGTTGGCCAGGCTGGTCTCAAACTCCTGACCTCAGGTGATCCACCAGCCTTGGCCTCCCCAAGTGCTGGATTACAGGCATAAGTCATCACACCCGGCCTAAAATATCCTTTATAAATCATCTTATTCATTACACAGATAACAAAAGTTCAAACTTTCAGTCTGAGTCTCATAAGATTAAAAACTCCCGGCCAGGCACTATGGCTCATGCCTGTAATCCCAACACTTTTGCAGGCCAAGGCAAGCGCATCACCTGAGGTCAGGAGTTCGAAACCTGCCTAACCAACAGGGAGAAACCCCATCTCTACTAAAAATACAAAATTAGCCAGGCATGGTGGGGGGCACCTGTAATCCCAGCTACTCGGGAAGCTGAGGCAGGAAAATCACTTGAACCCAGGAGGCAGAGGTTGCAGTCAGCCAAGATCACGTCATTGCACTCCAACCTGGGAGACAGAGAAAGACTCCATCTCAAAAACAAAAACTCCTAAGAGCATGTTATTCATGTTATTATAGTTCATCAGCATAGACATATAATCAATGGCAAATTAACAACAGGACACACCCCACCACATAACTCCATTGCTTATTATGGCCTTTTAGGAATTACGTTTTTTTAAAATTATTTCCAGGCGAGGCGGATCATTTGAGTCCAGGATTTTAAGACCAGCCTGGGATGGGGGAGAGGGGAAGAGGGAGGGAGGGGAAAAGAGGGAGGATGGGATGAATCATAATTTATCAGGTAACAGACATATAATCAATGGCAAATTAACAATAATAGGGTCAGTGTAGTGGCTCACGCCTGTAATCCCAGCAGTTTGGGAGGCCGAGGCAGGTGGATCACCTGAGGTCAGGAATTCAAGACCAGCCTGGCCAACATGGTGAAACCTTATGTCTACTAAAAATACAAAAATTAGCTGGGTGTGGTACCAGATGCCTGTAATCCCAGCTACTCAGGAGATTGAGGCAGGAAAATCGATTGAACCCAGGAGGCAGTGGTTGCAGTGAGCCAAGATTTTGCCACTGTACTATAGCCTGGGCAACAGAGACTCTGTCTCAAAAACAGTAATAATAACAATCACAAGCAACACCACGTAACTTCATTGCTTACTATGACTTTTTAGGAATTAATTTTTTTTTCCTTAGGAATTACATTTTTTAAAAATTATATCCAGGTGAGGCAGGGGGCTCATTTGAGCCCAGGATTTTGAGACCAGACTGGGTCTGGTGACCATGTGCATCAGGAGACACATCTGCACTAAAATAAAAGCTCAGGCTTTTAGTATATAAGGCTGAGAAGAGGCTGCACAGAGCAGTGATTCTCATCTTGGAAGAAGGCACCTCTCATCTCTAAGCCACTGTATGAACTAAGTATCACTGATGGGAATGAAGGTGATGCCACATCAGTGGTGCAGAGAACAATGAGACATTGGAAAGAACCCCTGGTATGAGAGGAAAGAGTGATGGCAAGGAAAAAAAAGAGAAACTGAGATGAGCCAAAAAGGAAAAGAAAATCAGGAGAGTGATACCACAATTCCTCAATTCCTATGCTCTTTTATACTTCTCATGACTTTCTCCCTTCATTTAAAAAAACGTAACTCATGTTTCATCCATATCAAATGCCATCACCTCCTGGAAGCCTTTCTGGACTTATTCAAATAAAACTTATTGGCTGGCCCCTCTCAGTGCCTCCACAAGTTTCTTTCGTTAGCATTAGGTAAGATTCGATTCACACAGTAGCTAAAACAGTTTCATTAGTACTATTATACTAACGAAACTATTAGTTTAACAGAGAGACTGGCACTTACTGCAGTCTCTCTGTACTATACCAGGTGTGTGTGCCTCCTCTATTATACTGTGAACTCTAAAGCAGATTAAAAAATTATTCTTTAACTGAATAAAAATCCAGATGGGGCCAAGTGCCCTGGCTCAGGCCTGTAATCACAACACTTTGGTAGACTGAGGCAAAAGGATCACTTAAGCCCAGGATTTCGAGACCAATGTGGCCAAGACAGAGACCCCATCTCTACCAAAAATACAAAAATTAGCCGAGTGTGGTGGCGCGTGCCTGTACTCTCAGCTACATGGAAAGCTGAGGTGGGAGGATCACTTGAGCCCAGGAGACAGAGGCCACAGTGAGCTGTGATCGTGCCACTGCACTTCAACCCAGGCAACGGACTGAGACCTTTCTTTAAAAAAAAAAAAAAGTCTGTTCGAAAGTCCAGATGGAGCTGGGCCCGGTGGCTCACTCCTGTAATCCCAACACTTTGGGAGGCCGAGGCAGGCGGATCACGAGGTCAAGAGATCGAGACCATCCTGGCCAACATGGTGAAACCCCGTTTCTACTAAAAACACAAAGATTAGCTGGGCATGTGGCATGCGCCTGTAGTCCCAGCTACTCCGGAGGCTGAGGCAGGAGAACAGCTTGAACCTGGGAGGCAGAGGTTGCAGTGAACCAACATCGCACCACTGCACTCCAGCCAGGTGCCTGGCGACGAAGCAAGACTCTGTCTCAAAAAAAAAAAAAGTCCAGATGATAAATAATAAGGCAGAAACTATGGATAATTCCTAGACTCATTCCTCCTGTAAAACAAAATAACACATCCTAATTAATTTGATTTACAAACTCTGTTCCTTAAAGTAACACCCACCTGTCCGGTCTTTAAAAAATCACTTCTAACTAAACACAAATAACCACTCCACAAAATGCCTATCCTGTCCCAACAATACAATGATGTAAGCATTTCCTTCATCATAAATATAAAATGCCCCGAATTTAGTTGGAGACTTAACATATCTCGCTCTTTTCCAAATAACTGTAAATTATGTACAGAACACAGGCACCAAAAAAAAAAAATGTTGACCAAGATGCAGGAAGACATAAGAGGGAGTCAACCCTGGAACTGGGCCAACCGCTGCCTGCATTACTGGGAAGCCACTGCAGCCAAGCAAAGGTCAGGCATTCATTCAGGCAACATTTTTTCCAACAAGTGCTTCACATTCGCACGCACATACCCGCTCCTTTAAAAGTCAACAATTAAAAAAAAAAAAAATCTCGAATGCCACTCCCGAAAACTAGGGCCGAAAGCGAAGTGCGTCCAACCGACAAGAAACCTAGGAAGGCTGAGTAATCCCTGAGTCCAGGTGGACGGTCACGCCAAAAGTCCACACGGGTGTGGCACGCTGTACCGAGGATGTCTGGGAGATGCCCGGGCTCTGGCCTCCGGCCTCCAGCTTCGCGGAGCCAGCGTCCGCGCCGCCGCCCCACGGGGAAGTCTCGGCGGCTGGGGAGGGGGAGGGGGCAGGGAAGCCTCAGAACCAGACGACAATCACTTCCCCGGAAAGCGGCTCCCAGACGCGCCGCCCCAGGGAAGGAAGGCGGCCGAGGGGCCCGGTGCAGGGCAGGCGCGCGCGCGCGCGCGGAGGCCGCGGCAACAAAGTTTGGAAACCGCGAGAAAACTTTTCCAAGAGGAAACGCGGCGGCGGCACTGGGTATGTGGCTTCTCCTCCCCAGCCGCCGCGGCCCCCCGACACCCCGAGCGCCGGGAAGTGCCGGCCGCGCCTGCCCGGGTCCCAGGCTCGGACCCCGCGGGGAAAGGGGCAGCCGGCCCGACGCGGGACCCACGCCCGCCCGGAGCCCAATTCCCGGCGACGTCGACGAAGAGACCGCGCCCCGCCCGCCCACCGTCCCGCCGCTTGCGGGGCCCAGCTTGGGACGGCCCGGCCCAAGGACCCTCTCGGCCCGGCCAGAGAGCCCGCGCCCGCGGGGAGGGAGGTGCAAAGTTACCTGCAGCGAGTAGGGCGAGCGCTGGATACCGGAGGCCCGAAGCCGACGGCTGCTGCTTTGTCTCCCTACAGTCCAGCTCCGAGAAGGAAATGGGCCGCCCCGCGCCCCTGCCCCCGCCCCCGCGCGGCCCCCGCCCCGCCCGCCCTTCCCGGCACCTCCCTCCGGCCCGCTCTTCCCGGCGCCTCCCGCTGCTGACCCGCCCGCTCTTCCCCGCCGTTACGGTCTCCGCTTAGGGCCCCCACCGCGAAGAGTCTGGCGACGCTGGCCCGGGACCCCCGGGGGACCTCTTCCTCTCCGCCGCCCACCTCAGAATTCCTTCCTTCCCGACCCCTGGTGGGAGCTTAGGCCAGGAGTGACCCGGAGAGGAAGGAGGAGCGATAACTCCTGGAACAGCCCGCGGGCTGGGAGGACGGGGGAGGGCAGGTGAGTCACGGCTCCGAGCACAGGTGAGGCTCCGGGCGCGGCCCCCTACACCGGCCGAGTCCCAGAGATGCGCCGCTGCGACGCGGGGTCCTGGGCACGCGCCCCGCAAGAGTGTCACAGATGTCCCGGAGCCACAGGCTCCTAGAAAAGTGATCTAAGCCCACTCTCTTGTTTACAGAAGAGGAAGCGGAGGCCAAGGAAAGGCCCCACTGCTTCGGGACAGAGTGAAACTAGGATGTGACTCTAACGACCTTTCATAATGTGAGGTGGAAGCGCCTCGAGAATTCACGTAACCCGTCCCCTCACTCCACAGATGCGGACACCCGAAGCCCTCTTAATTAAGGACATTTCTTTTTTCTTCTTCTTTTTGAGACGGAGACTCACTGTCGCGAAGCCTGGAGTGCAGTGGCGCGATCTCGGCTCACTGCAACTTCTGCCTCACAGGTTCAGGCGATACTCTTGTCTCAGCCTCCAGAGTAGCTGGGACTACCGGCGCTTGCCACCACGCCCGGCTAATTTTTTTGTGTTTTTAGTAGGGACGGGGTTTCACGTTGTTGGCCAAGTCTCGATCTGCTGACCTCGTGATCCGCCCGCCTCGGCCTCCCAAAGTGCTGGGATTACAGGAATGAGCCACCGCGCCCGGCTTTTTTCTTTTTTTTTTTTTTCTCTTTGTTTTTAAGGCAGGATCTTCCTCTGTCTCCTAGGCTGGTGTGCAGTGTCGCGATCACCGCTCACTGCAACCTCAAATTACTGGACAACCGACCCTCCCCACCTCAGCCTCCGGAGTAACTGGAACTGCACACTCACACTGGTCTCAAACTCATGGACTCAATATATCCTCCTCAGCCTCCCAAAGTGCTGGGATTACAGGCGTGAGCCACCTTGCGGGGAGGACATTTACAAAAGAAACACAAAAGAGAGAGGCACCACAGCAGATGTCCCTTATTGAGCTTGTTCCCGTCCCACCCCAAGAGCTCATCCTCCCCTCCCAGCTTGTTCCCCCCCTCCGAGCTTGTTCCCCCCACCACCACCACCACCAAATCTGAGGGATCTGACTTGTATCTCTATCCCTCCAGTCATTTAGGGAACTTTATTCTCACCTTTTCTTATCTTCATGGTGAATACTCCAAAAAACAAAAAATTACAAAGCAAAATAACACAAAAAACAAAAAATACTACATGTTCCCTATCAGCCTCGTATAGAAAACTCTAATGCTGTTTCCCCTGCTCATGGGATAATGAACAAGATGGATTTCATTATTGGCATATAAATCTGAAATAATGCAAGACAACAATGTCCACTGCTGGCCTTATGCTGAACAGAGAGCAGAGTGCTAGGGAGGCTTGCCCTCACCATGTTTACCCTTTACTCCTTACATCTCCCTCTCCCCCAAGGGAATCCAAACTGCTGGAAAGCAGGAGCTGTACCTCCTACAGCTTCCAGCACATCACCCATCCCCTAAGGAGTGCCCAGTGAACATTTGTGGGTGAAGGTGCCACTGTAATTCAAAGCACTGTGGGCCTGTGCTAGTTAAGAGATGCTGACAAAGGGCAACAGGACTATGAAGTGGGGAGAGAACCACTTTTAAGCAAAAGAGGCAGCGGGACCCCTTGGCTCCCGCCTGTAATCCCAGCACTTTGGTAGGCCGAGGCGGGCAGATCACAAGGTCAAGAGATTGAGACCATCCTGGCCAACATGGTGAAACCCTGTTTCTACTAAAAATACAAAAATTAGGTGGGCATGGTGGTGGGCACCTGTAGTCCCAGCTACTTGGGAGGCTGAGACAGAATTGCTTGAACCCAGGAGGTGGAGGTTACAGTGAGCTGAGATGGTGCCACTGCACTCTAGCCTGGTGACACAGCAAGACTCCGTCTCAAAAAAAAAAAAAAAAAAGGCTGGGTACAGTGGCTCATGTAAGTAATCCCCAGCACTTTAGGAGGCCAAGGTGGGTGGATCATCTGAGCTCAGGAGACTAACCTGAGCAACATGACAGAACCCCATCTCTACAAAACAAAAACAAAAAAATAGTTGGACGTGGTGGCACCTACCTGTAGTCCCAGCCACTTGGGAGGCTAAGGTGGCAGAATCACTCGAGCTTGGGAGTTCAAGGCTACAGTGAACCATGATGCACCACTGCACTCCAGCCTGAGCAACACAGTGAGACTCGGTCTCAAAAAAAAAAAAAAAAAAGGGAAAGGCAAACCCTGACAAGGTCATTCTTGTCCAACTACCCCTGTCCTGTTTCTGGCTGCAGGGTTTTTGCTCCTGTAGTCCCCTCTGCCTAGGGTGGCTTTGGCGCCCCCCTACTTAACCTGGCTAACTCAGAACATAATTGATATATTTTGGACGTTTGTCCCTGCCCAAATCTCATGTTGAACTGTAATCCCCAGTGTTGAAGGTGGGGCTGGTGGGAGGTGTTTGGGTCATGGAGGAGGATTCCTGACAGCTTGGTGCTGTCCTCCCAATACTAAGGGAATTCTCATGAAATATCATTGTTTTAAAGTGTGGCACTGGCCAGGCACAGTAGCTCGTGCCTGTAATCCCAACATTTTGAGAAGCCAAGGCAGGCAGATGGCTTGAGCCCAGGAGTTTGAGACCAGCCTAAGCAATGTGGTAAAACTCCATCTCTACAAAAAATACAAAAAAAATTAGCCAGGCGGGCCACACACAGTGGCTCACGCCTATAATCCCAGAACTTTGGGAGGCCAAGGCAGGCAGATCTTTTTTTTTTTTTGAGACGGAGTTTCGCTCTTGTTACCCAGGCTGGAGTGCAATGGCGCGATCTCAGCTTACCGCAACCTCTGCCTCCTGGGTTCAAGCAATTCTCCTGCCTCAGCCTCCTGAGTAGCTAGGATTACAGGCATGTGCCACCGTGCCCAGCTAATTTTTTGTATTTTTAGTAGAGGTGGGGTTTCACCATATTGGCCAGGCTGGTCTCGAACTCAAATGATACACCCGCCTCGGCCTCCCAAAGTGCTGGGATTACAGGAGTGAGCCACCGCGCCCGGCCCTGGCAGGCAGATCAACTGAGGTGAGAAGTTCAAGACCAGCCTGGCCAACATGGTGAAAGCTCATCTCTATTAAAAACACAAAATTAGGCCAGGCATGGTGCACCCACCGGTAATCTCAGCTATTTGGGAGGCTGAGACAGGAGAATCACTTGAACCTGGGAAGCAGAGGTGTGGAGTCAAGATCATACCATTGCACTCCAACCTGGGCAACAAAAGCAAAACTCTGTATCAAAAAAAAGAAAGAAATTAGCCAGATGTGGTGGTGTGAGCCTGTAGTTCCAGCTACTTGGGGGGCTAAGGTGGGAAGATCACCTGAGCCTGGGAAAGTTGAGGCTGCAGTGAGCCTTGATTGCACCACTATACTCCAACCTGGGCAATGAAGTGAGATCCTGTCTCAAAAACAAAACAAAAAAAATGTGGCACCTCAGCCCCTTCCTGCTCCTGCTTTCAGCATGTAACATGCCTGCTCCAGCTTCACCTTCCACCATAAGTAAAAAGCTCCCTGAGGCCTATCCAGAAAGCAGAGTAGATGCCTAAGACTTGCTTATACAGCCTGCAGAACCATGAGCCAATTAAACGTTTTTTCTTTTCTTTTTTTTGTATGTGTGTGACAGTTTCGCTTTTGTCACCCAGGCTGGAGTGCAGTGGAGCGATATTGGCTCACTGCAACCTCTGCCTCCTAGATTCAAGCAATTCTTCTACCTCAGCCTCTCAAGTAGCAGGAATTACAAGTGCACATCACCATGGTCAGCTAATTTTTGTATTTTTAGTAGAGACGGAGTTTCACCATATTGGCCAGGCTGGTCTCGAACTCTTGACCTCAGGTGATCCACCTGCCTCAGCCTCCCAAAGTGCTGGCACACATGCATAAGCCACCATGCCTGGCCCATTTTTTTCTTTATAAATTACACAGTCTCAGGTATTTCTTTATAGCAATGCAAGAACAGCCTAACACAATAGTAATCAGTCAATTAAGTTTTTGTATGAAGTAACAAGAAACAGAGTTAAAGGATTATGCTCCATAACTTTGCATATTCATCACTTCACTCAGGACAAGTTACTTAATTTTTAAAGCCCCTTGTTCAAAATTATTAACCATTTTAAGACAGCAACAGCAGAGTATTAAACCAAGCATGAGTTCTTTCTTTATTATTATTATTTTTTGAGACAAAGTCTCACTCTGTCACCAGGCTGGAGCACAGTGGTGCAAGCTCTGTTCACATCCCGGGTTCAAGCAATTCTCCTGCCTCAGCCTCCCGAGTACCTGGAACTACAGGTATAGGCCACCACACCCAGCTAATTTTTGTATTTTTAGTAGAGACAGGGTTTCACCCTGTTGGCCAGGATAGTTTCAATCTCTTGACCTCGTGATCTGCCCGCCTCGGCCTCCCAAAGTGCTGAGACTACAGGTGTGGGCCACCGCACCTGGCCAGCATGGGATCTTTCTAAGCATGGGACCTTGAAGATGAAATTGCAGAGTTTGTTTTGGGAAAAGAAGGGTAAGGTGACAGAAAGAATATGAGAGATTTGCAGTGTGGCTAAAGAAAATCACACTGCTTACTAAGGAAGGCTGGAGCATTCTCTATAGCCCAGGCACTTGCTGTGTGCTGAGGAAGTGAATCAAAACTGAATGAAACTGACTTGATCCCTGTTTTCACACCACTTAAAGTGTAAAGATGAAGACAGGTATTAAAACAGGTAAACTGACCGGGCACAGGGGCCCATGCCTGTAATCCCAGCATGCTGGGAGGCTGAGGTGGGAGGATCGCTTGCACTCAGAAGTTCAAGACCAACCTAGACAACTTATTAAAACCCTGTCTCTACAAAAGATATAAAAATTAACCAAGTGTGGTGGCACGCACCTGTAGTCCCAGCTATGTGGATGGGGCTGAGGTGGGAGGATCACTTGAGCCAGGGAGGTGGAGGCTGCAGTGAGCTAAGATTGCATCACTGCACTCCAGTCTGAGTGACAGAGTGACCCCCTGTGTCAAAACACACACACACATGTAAACCAGAAAAAAGAAAGGCAACTGTGAAGATAGGGGAGAGATACATGTAGGTTTGGGGTAAATTAAGTACTCTGGGGTTCAGAGAGCTGAGAAGTGACCTTTATGTGTTGACACCACCTCCAGTCTGGCTTTAGCACTCGCCTCTCCACCAACACTGCTTTTATCAAGGTCCTTGATGGCCTCCATGTTGCAAAATCTAATGGTCAGTCTCCTTCCTCAGTTGACTTGTACAATCAGTAGCATTTGGTCACTCTCCTCCTTGAAACACTTTCCTTATTCAGCCTCGAGGGCACCAGACTTTCCTGATTTTCCTCCAGCCCTCCTGGCTAAACTTCTTAGTTTCCATTGAAGATGCTTTCTTTTTTTTTTTTTTTTTTTTGAGACGGAGTTTCACTCTTGTTACCCAGACTGGAGTGCAAAGGCACCATCTTGGCTCACTGCTACCTCCGCCTTCTGGGTTCAAGCAATTCTCCTGCCTCAGCCTCCGGAGTAGCTGGGACTACAGGCTCGCACCACCATGCCCAGCTAATTTTTGTATTTTTAGTAGAGACAGGGTTTCACCTTGTTGACCAGGATGGTCTCTATCTCTTGACCTCGTGATCCACCCGCCTTGGCCTCCCAAAGTGCTGGGATTATAGGCGTGAGCCACCACGCCCAGCCGATGATGCTTTCTAATTCCTCCTAACCTATAAATGTTACAGTGAGGATTCTCAAAGTATAGTCTGGACATACCTGAGACCTTTTCAACGAGTGATGAGGTAAAAAACTATTTTCATAGGCCGGTGAGGTGGCTCACATTTGTAATCCCAGCACTTTGGGAGGCCGAGGCGGGCAGATCACAAGGTCAGGAGATCAAGACCATCCTGGCTAACATGGTGAAACCCTGTCTCTACTAAAAATACAAAAAATTAGCCGGACATGATGGCACACGCCTGTACTCCCACCTACTTGGGAGGCTGAGGCCAGTGAATTGTTTGAACTCAGGAAGCAGAGGTTGCAATGAGCCAAACTTACCTCACTGCACTCCAGCCTGGGTGACAGAGTAAGACTCCATCTCAAAAAAAAAACAAAAACCATTTTCATAATAATTCTAAAATATCATTTGCTTTCTTATGCTCATTCTCTCCCAGGTATAGAGAAAAGTATTCCACAGGCTACACGATGTATGTTATGGCATCACATAGAATGTGAAAGCAGATATGAAAATCCAGCTATCGTTTATTACGTCAAATAGAGATTTGTAAAAATACAAAACAACAACAGTTTTCCCTGAAATTTTCTTTTGTTTTAGAAAACATGGTTATTTTTCTTTAAAAAAAAATTTTTTTTTTTTTTTTGAGACAGAGTCTTGCTCTGTTGCCAGGCGCCAGGCTGGAGTGCAGTGGCACGATCTCGGCTCACTGCAACCTCCGTCTCCCAGGTTCAAGCAATTCTCCTGCCTCAGCCTCCCAAATAGCTGGGACTGCAGGCAGATGCCACAATAGCCAGCTAACCCAACTAAAGATGGGGTTTCACCATGTTGGCCAGGCTGGTCTCGAACTCCTGACCTCAGGTGATTCACCCTCTTTGGCCTCCCAAAGTGCTGAGATTACAGGCGTGAGCCACCTTGCCCGGCCTTAAAAATGTTATTTGTTGATAACATGTAATGGATTTGCTATTGTTATTTTATTTTTGCTATTGTTATTTTTTAATGAATGAATGGAAATTTTTTTATTTTTATTTTATTTTATTTTTATTTTTATTTTTTTTATTTTTTGAGACAGAGTTTTGCTCTTGTTACCCAGGCTGGAGTACAATGGCGTGATCTTGGCTCACCGCAACCTCCATTTCCTGGGTTCAGGCAATTCTCCTGCCTCAGCCTTCTGAATAGCTGGGATTACAGGCACGCACCACCATGCCCAGCTAATTTTTTGTATTTTTATTAGAGACGGAGTTTCACCATGTTGACCAGGATGGTCTTGATCTCTTGACCTCGTGATCCACCTGCCTCGGCCTCCCAAAGTGCTGGGATTACAGGTGTGAGCCACCATGCCTGGCCCTATTTTTATTTTTTTTTAAAGACGGTGTTTCACTATGTTGGTCAGGCTGGTCTTGAACTCCCAAGACCTCAGGTGATCCACACGCCTTGGCCTCCAAAGTGCTTGGATTACAGGCGTGAGCCACCACACCCAGCCCTATGGAAATTTTTTAATTGTTATTTTTTTTATTTTTATTTTTTTTTTTTTGAGACACAGTCTTGCTCTGTTGCCAGGCTAGAGTGCAGTGGCTCGATCTCGGCTCACTGCAATCTCCACCTCCTGGGTTCAAGCAATTTTCCTGCCTCCTCAGCCTCCCGAGTAGCTGGGACTACAGGTGTGTGCCACCATGCCCAGCTAATTTTTGTATTTTTTAGTAGAGACAGGGTTTCACCATGTTAGCCAGGATGGTCTCGATCTCTTGACCTTATGATCCACGTGCCTTGGCCTCCCAAAGTGCTGGGATTAGAGGTGTGAGTCACCACGCCCGGCTTGTTTATTTTAATTTCTGGGTCTTGCTCTGTTGCCCAGGCTGGAGTGCAGTGGTGCTATCATAGCTCAGTGCAGCCTTGATCTCCCAGATGTAAGTGATCCTTCCACCTCAGCCTCCCTAGTAGCTAGGACTACAGATGTGCACCACAACACATGGCCAATTAAAAAAATTTTTTTTTGTAGAAACAGGGGTCTCACTCTGTTGACCAAGCTGGTTTTGAACTCCTAACTTCAAATGATCCTGCTGCCTCAGCCTCCCAAAAGTGTTGAGATGACAGGTGTGAGCTACCATGCTGTGCCAGGCCTACAGTATATATTGATAGATAAAACTTTTTTTTGGAGACGGAGTTTCACTCTTGTTGCCCAGGCTGGAGTGCAATGGCAAGATCTCCCCTCACCGCAACCTCTGCCTCCCAGGTTCAAACGATTCTCCTGCCTCAGCCCCTCGAGTAGCTGGGATTACAGACATGCGCCACCGGGCCTGGCTAATTTTGTATTTTTAGTAAAGATGGGGTTTCACCATGTTGGCCAGGCTGGTCTCGAACTCCTGACCTCAGGTAATCCTCCTGTCTCGGCCTCCCAGTGTTGGGATTATAGGCATGAGCCACCACCCCTGGCCTATGGTAGATAAAACTTTTGTAAGCAAGAGCTCTTTGAGATCTTCAAATTTTTTAGAATGTAAGGGAGTCTTGAGATCAAAAAGTTAAAAACTAGCAGAGCGTGGTGGCTCATGCCTGTAATTCCAGCACTTTGGGAGGCCAACGCAGGCGGATCATGAGGTCAGGAGTTTGAGACCAGCCTGACCAACATGACAAAACCCCGTCTCTACTAAAAATAAAAAATAAAAGATAAAATTAGCCGGGTGTGGTGGCATATGCCTGTAATCCGAGCTACTCAGGAGGCAGGAAAATCTCTTGTACCCAGGAGGCAGGAAAATCTCTTGTACCCAGGAGGCAGGGGTTGCAGTGAGCCGAGATCACACCACTGCAGCCTGGGCGGGGACAGAGTGAGACTCCGTTTCAAAAAAAAAAAAAAAGTTAAAAACTTTGGCCAGGGGTGGCTCACACCTGTAATCCCAGCACTTTGGGAGTCCAAGGTGTGTGAATCACCTGAGGTTGGGAGTTCAAGACCAGCCTGAACAACATGGTGAACCGCATCTTTACTAAAAACACAAAAATTATGACCAGGTATGGTAGCTCACACCTGTAATTCCAGCACTTTTCTTTAGGAGGCAGAGGCATGCAGATCACCTGAGGTCAATAGTGTGAGACCAGACATAAGTGAAACCCTGTCTCTACTAAAAATATAAAATTAACTGGGCATGGTGGGGCACACCTGTAGTCCCAGCTACTCAGGAGGCTGAGGCAGTAGAATTGCTTGAATCTGGTAGGTGGAGGTTACAGTGAGCCGAGATCAAACCATTGCTCCCCAACCTGGGCAACAAGAGCAAAACTCCATTAAAAGAAAAAAATTAGCTGGGTGTGGTGGCACATGCCTATAATCCCAGCTACTCCGGAGGCTGATGTAGGAGAATCACTTGAACCCAGAAGGCGGAGGTTGCAGTACACTCCAGCTTGAAGTTAAAAACTTCTATTAAAGTATCCCAGGGCTCTGTCCTTGGACTTCTTTTTCTACTAATAGCTGCCATTAACCCATTGATGCCAGCCTTTTGGCTTCAATATGCTGACAATCCAGGTATTTATCTCTAACCTGAACCTTTCCCCTGAATTTGCTTATCCCACTCCCCACTTGATGTCTTCACTTAGATACCCAATAGGCATCTCAAACTTTATTTTTTTTTATTTATTTATTTTTGAGCCGGGGTCTCATTCCATCTCCTAGATTGGAGTACAATGGTTCTATCATACGTCAATGAAGCCTTGATCTCCCAGACTCAAATGATCCTCAGCCTCCCAAGTGGCTGGGACTATAGGTATGTGCCAACACAGCCAGCTTTTTTTCTTTTTTCTTAGTAGAAATGAGATCTTGCTATGTTCCCCAGGCAGGTGTCAAACTCTTGAGCTCAAGTGATCCTCTTACCTCAGCCTCCCAAAGGGTTACAGAAATTACATGGCATGAGCCACCACGCCCAGCCCATCCCAAACTTTTTATGTCCAAAACTGAATTCCTAATACCTCTGTCCAAACCTGCTTATCTTTAATTTCCTTAATTAAGTTTTCTTAATTTCCTTAGATGGCAACTCCATCCTCCTCTCATTTTGGCCATGGCTAAGGCCAAAAACCTTGGCGTTATCCTTGGCTATTTTCTTTCTCTCACACATTTCAAATCTGATTCCTTAGACCCTGTACTTTTGCCTTTGAAATAGATTCAGAACCCACTAACTTTATTTATTTATTTATTTATTTATTTACGAGACAGAGTTTCACTCTCATTGCCCAGGCTGGAGTGCAATGGCGCGACCTCACAGCAACCTCCGCCTCGCAGATTCAAGCAATTCTCCTGCCTCAGCCTCCCAAGTAGCTGGAATTACAAGCATGTGTCACCACCCCCAGCTAATTTTGTATTTTTATTAGAGATGGGGGTTTATCCATGTTGGTCAAACTGGTCTTGAACTCCTGACCTCAGGTGATCCACCTGCCTCAGCCTCCCAAAGTGCTGGGATTACAGGCATGAGCCACCACACCCAGCCCTGCACCCAGCCTTTTTTTTTGAGCCAGAGTCTCACTCTGTTTCCCAGGCTGGATTGCAGTGGCACAATCTTGGCTCACTGCAACCTCTGCCTCCCAGGTTGAAGCGATTCTCATGCCTCAGCCTCCTGAGTAGCTGGGATTACAGCACCTGCCACCATGCCCTGCAATTTTTGTATTTTTTTTTAGTAGAGACAGGGTTTCTCTGTGTTGGCCAGAATGGTCTCAAACTCCTAACCTCAAGCTATCTGCCCACCTCGGCCTCCCAAAGTGCTGAGATTACAGGCATGAGCCAACACACCCTGCCCAGAACCCACTAACTTTTTACCATCACCATTGTCACCATGCTAAATTAAGCCACCATCATCTGTTAGCCTCAGTTTTGCTGGGGGAACCTAACTGGTCTCCCTACTTCCGCACTTGCCTCTGTCTAGTTTCAGTTCGGCAGCCTTGGTGATCCTGTTAGAAAACAAGTCCAAGCAAGTCACTCCTGCTCCACCCAAACCCTCCAGAGGCTCCCTCTCACTCGGACTACAAAGCAAGGTCCTTAGAAGGGCCTCATCTGCCCCCATACTCTTCTCTAATAGTGTCCTCTTTGCTATTCCTGGAACACATCAAGCAGGCTCTTGCCTTAGGGTCTTTGCTTCCTGCCTGGAATGCTCTCCTCCAAACAACTGCCTGACTGGCGCTCTCATCTCTGCCAGGCACCTTCTCAGTGAGGCTTCCGCTTGGCCACCTTATTCAAAATTGCAGCCCCTTTCTCAACATCCCACCCCCACTTCCTTGTTCATTTTTCTCCTTAGCCTATATCACCTTCTGATATATGAAATCATATTTTTAAATGTATATTTTAATATATATTTAAAAATTAAAATAGTGTAATATCATATATTTATTTGTTTATTTATTTATTGCTTTTCTCGTGCAGCCACACAAGGGCTAGAGTTTTTGTCTGTTTTGTTCAGTGCTGTATCCTGATGCCTAGAATAGTGCTTGGCATGATGTTGACAAGGTAGATGGGGAGGGAAGGAAAGAACTTTATTTTAGACACGGGAACAAGGAAGGCTGTAGGCCCTGAGTCCCATTTAGGAAAACATTTCTGTGATTTGGGACCTGCTGAGGTGGGCAGACGCCAGACTGGGGAGGGCTTTGTGAGAGTTTAGCCTTAACCATTAGGGGAATGGAGATCCACAAAGAATTCTAAACAAAGGGATGACAGAATCATATTTTGTTTTTTTAAAAAAATTCACTTTGGAAGAAAGAAGATAGTGAAGCAATGCACATAATATTGCATTTATGTTTGAACAACATATACGTATTCATCTTAATGCTCTTTTCTTATAGCAGCAGAGCCATTGAAAACACACCACTCTTTTCAGAACCCCTCTAGAAACACTGAGTATACATGGATACAAAGGAGAAAACCGAAGACACCAGGGCCTACTTGAGAGTGGAGGGTGAGAGGAGCGTGAGATTCGAAAAACTACCTGTGGCGTACTATGCCTATTACTTGAGTGATAAAATTATCTTTACACCAAACCCCCATGACATGCAGTTAATTTATCCATGCAACAAACCTGTACATGTACCCCCTGAACCTAAAAGTTGGAAAGAAAAGGACAAAAAAATCCCTCTCCAGTGCTTCCCTTCTCACTCTGAATAAAATCTATATGATCTCACCCAGTCATCTCAGAACCTGTCTTTGGCCTGTTTTCTCTATCTTTCCATACAAGTCCACACTGGGGTCTAGACATTCCTGTAAGGCATCAAGTACTCTCCAATCTCAGGGTCTTTACATTTCCAGTTCTCTCTTCTTGGAATGGTCATCCCCCTGACAGCCCTTAGTCACTCCATCACTTCACCCAGATCTCTGCCCAAATGTCACGGTGTCCAACAGGGTTTCCCTGACCACTCTGTAAAATAGCACCAGCAGCCAGGCACAGAGGTTCATGCTTATAATCTCAGCACTATGGGAGGCCAGCGCAGGAGTTTGAGACCAGCCTGAGCAACAGAGCAAGACCTTGTCTCCACAGAATATTTAAAAATTAGCTGTGAGTGATGGGGTACACCTATAGTCCCAGCTACACAGGAGGCTGAGGCAGGAGGATCACTTGAGCACAGGAGGTCAAGGCTGCAGTGAGCTATGATTGCACTATTGCACTCCTGTATGGGCAACAGAGTGAGAGCCTGTCTCAAAATTTAAAAAAATAAAATAACATCAGCACCCACTTCCCTGTCCTCCTCCCAATTTTATTCCCTTACCCTAACGTACTTCAGAGCACTTGAAACCATCTAACACAGAGGTTTCCAAACCCCAGGCCACAGACTGGTGCAGGTTGCCACAGGAGGTGAGCAGTGTGAGGGAGCTTTAAGGCCTGAGCTCCGCTTCCTGCCAGATCATGGCAGCATTAGATGCTCACAGGAGCATGAGCCCTATTGTGAACTGCACATGTGAGGGATCTAGGTTGTGTATTCTTTATGAGAATCTAATAATGCCTGTAATGCCTGATGATCTGATGTAGAAGAGTTTCATCCCAAAACCATTCCCCCTACCCACAAAACTAGTCCCTGGTCCCAAAAAGGTTGGAGACTGCTGACCTAACACACTGTATGGTGTTAAGTCGCCATATTTATTTATTGTCTGTCTTCCCTCATTAAAATGTAAGATTCTATTAAAGCAGATGTTTTCTCTTCCGCTCACTGGTTTTATTTTGTTTTGTGTTTTTGATATGGAGTCTTACTGTGTTGCCCAGGCTGGAGTACAGTGGCACCATCTTGGCTCACTGTAACCTCCATCTCCCGGGTTGAAGGGATTCTCATGCCTCAGCTTCCTGAGTAGCTGGGACTACAGATGCATGCCACCAAGCCCAGCTAATTTTTGTATTTTTAATAGAGACAGGGTTTCACAATGTTGGCCAGGCCGGTCTCAATCAAACCCCTGACCTCAGGTGATCCATTTGCCTCAGCCTCCTAAGGTGTTGGGATTACAGGTGTGAGCCACTGAGCCTGGCCAGCCTCACAACTCTTAAGAAAGGTAGAACCACCGGGCATGGTTCTACCGGAGGTCGGAAGTTCCAGACCAGCCTGACCAACATAAAGAAACCCTGTCTCTATTAAAAATACAAAATTAGCCAGGCATAGTGGCGCATGCTTGTAATCCCAGCTGCTCAGGAGAATGAGGCAGGAGAATCTCTCAAACCTGGGAGGCAGAGGTTATGGTGAGCTGGGATGGCACCACTGTACTCCAGTTGGGGTGACAGAGTGAGACTCCATCTCAGAAAGCAAGCAAAAAGGTAGAACCAAAATGAGTAAAGATGTCAGAATGATGAAGACAAGAGCTGACCTGGCAACTTTGTAATGAAGCTTGGAAAATCTTTACTTGTTGTGGCCATGAAGTGATGTGCATCTCTCCCCCAATTAAGTTCCACAGAAAAGATTAAAGGGACTCTTGGCTTAGCCTGAGGAAAGCCAACAAAGGGAGTTTGATTTGAACAAGAGTCAGGAAAAACAAAAGGTAAAACCAAAGTGTGGGCCACATCAGGATTAGTCAGTGCCTGCCTGGGCCCTGGTTGCCTCTCAGTTTATTTTCAGATGAGTGGGAGAAAAGGAGGGGAGGCCTGCTCACCCTAGTTTTGCCTGTCGGTTTCGTAAACATTGGAGGATTTGCCTCATCTCTGTAGAGCCCAGTAATTCTCAACTCTGGCTGCACACAAGAATTACCTGGAGAGCTTTTTTTTTTCTTTTTTTTGAGATGGAGTTTCACTCTTGTTACCCAGGCTGGAGTGCAAGAGTGCGATCTCGGCTCACTGCAACCTCCACCTCCTGGGTTCAAGCAATTCTCCTGCCTCAGCCTCCCGAGTAGCTGGGACTACAGGTATGCACCACCATGCCCAGCTAATTTTTGTGTTTTTAGTAGAGACGGGTTTTCACCATGTTGACCAGGATGGTCTCGATCTCTTGACCTCGTGATACACCCGCCTCGGCCTCCCAAAGTGCTGGGATTATAGGCGTGAGCCACCGCGCCCAGCCCCTGGAGAGCTTTTAAAAAATATGGTATTCAGGCACTGCCCCCAGAGACTCAGATTCAATTGTTCTTCAGTAGGAATTTAGCATTTAAAAAAATCTCCCTGGGTGATTCTAACGTGCAGCCAGAGTTGAGAATCACTGATACCCAATGTAAGTCTGAGCAGAAAACAAAGTAAAGTCATGTATACCTAAAACTTATTGATTCATTTGCTCATACAATAATAATTGTTTTAATACACTCAATGAGTAAAAATAATAATAGCTCATATTTACTAAGTCTTTGGTGTATGCCAGGCTCTGTGCTAAGTGCTTCATATTTCATCCAAGCCTCTAAACAACCCTACAGTAGTTACTGTTGTATTCCTCATTCTATAAATGAGAAAACAGAGACAGGTCATGCTGAGATTATATAGCAGTGCTGGGGCCCAGATCTGCCAGAATCCAGAACCATACACTTTTTTTTCCCACTGAGACAGAGTCTTGCTCTGTCACCCATCAGGCTGGAGTGCAGTGGCACAATCTCGGCTCATTGCAACCTCCATCTCCCGGGTTCAAGCAATTCTCCTGCTTCAGCCTCCTGAGTAGCTGGGATTACAGGCACCCAGCACCACACCTGGCTAATTTTTCTGTTTTTAATAGAGACAGGGTTTCACCATGCTGGCCAGGCTGGTCTTGAACTCCTGACCTTGTGATCCACTCACCTCAGCCTCCTAAAGTGCTGGGATTACAGGCATGAGCCACTGCATTGGCCCAGAACCATGATCTTAACGACTCCCACTTAGCCTCTGAAATGCCAATGGCTTTTTAAAAATCTTTGTTGAAAAGCCACATTCAATATAGTTTTCCTGTCAAGATGATACCATAATGGAGGTGTTTTAAATGCCGCGTTGTTATGCTATATACATCTTGTCTTTTTGCACAGCTTCAAGCGGTCTGACAGGTGGGGCTGTTTGGGGAGTTGGGGGTCCCAGGACAAGGGCTTCACTTGCATCCCTTCCAGGCCTCTTCTCACAGAGGATGCCATTGGCTTTACACAGTGAGTTAAATTTTAAATAAAAAGAACCAAACATAGGCCCTTGACACTTATGAAAGATGTGTAAGCTTCTCTTTATTCATGTTATTCATCTTCCCTGTAGAAACTGGAATCAAGATTTAGTTCTTAAAATCAGTCAGCAGTGGGTGTTTATGATTCTTCCCTTTCTGATATGATCAAAGATGTGTACATAAAACAAACACTTTCCGCCCATTTCATGCTTATATTTTTGTTGGTAACAATGAGGAAAGAGAACCTAGGGGGAAACGTTAAAGACTGACAACCAAGCAAAATTATTTCTGAAAAGAGGTAGTTTTAACAGAGAGAGGTTTGGAGGAGGAGGAATGTGCTTTTTTTCTTCTCTTTAAAGTATCAGTGGGCTTTATTTTGGGAACCTGGCCCTTCGTATTCACCATTGTAAAAATGCTTTTTTTTTTGTCTGGCATTTTTAGATTTTAATAGGGGTAGGAAATGTGCTATCAAAATAAGAATTATTTCATTGTAATATAAACCAAATTAAATTAATACATTTTAGATCTCGAATGCATTGGTGAATGAGTCATCTTTCTTCATTCATTGTTTCTGTTGCCTAACAACAATGTTTTTTGAATTCCAAGAAACTTGGAGAAAAACAAAACCTTTTGGAACAGAGCAAAGAGGTACATCTGCCAGGAGTCTTTACACCCCCCTGTGGGTTCCTATATGGACATTTTGAATACAGGTGGACTTACAGTAGAAGCCAGCCCGGCCTTTGGTTTTGGTTTATGCATACTGAATTTCATTCTGGGTTGACTGGAGTCAGGTGGCATGAGCTGGCCCTGGGATTTCCAGACTCCATGAGCTCACAGTGGAGTCTGGCAAACAGACATTCCTTGCTACCTCCCTCCATCAGTTCTTAGCAGTCCAGTTTCTCTTTTTCTTTAAGTACAATAAATCACTCTCTGTCTCCAAGTCTGGCAGGACCTGCCCTCAGTCACAAAAACTTATTATCATATTAATTCATTCATTCGTTATCTCAGTCAACAAATATTTTGGCGCACCTACTATGTGCCATGCATTGTAGTAAGCCAAGAGATACCGTGGTGAATGGTCTTCATGAAATGGACACTCTGCTCTGCCAACAAGGGTGGAGTGGAGAGGCACAATCACGGCTTACTGCAGCCTCAAACTCCTGGGCTAAAGCAATCCTCCTGCCTCAGCCTCCTGTGTAGCTGGCACTAGAAGCACACACCACGATCAGCTAAGTTTTGCATTTTTTTGTAGAGACAGGGTTTCACCATGTTGCCTAGACTAGTCTTCTACTCCTAGACTCAAGTGATCTGCCCATGTTGGCCTCCCAAAGTGCTGGAATTACAGGCATGAGCCACTGCACGAATTTGGCCTGCATTTTTTAAAGGCCACTTTGCGGTATAAGTAATAAAGTATAAGAGATTATGAATGAATGCCTGTCATCATTTTTTTTTTTAAACAGGGTGTCATTCTGTAGCCCAGGCTGCAGTGCAGTGATGCAGTCATGGCTCACTGCAACCTCCAACACCTGGGCTCAAGAGCTCCTACCACCTCAGCCTCCCAAGGATCTGGGACTACAGGTACATGCCACCACACCCTAAAGCAAATTTTTGTATTTTTATAGACAGGTTTCACCATGTTGCCCAGGCTGTTCTGAAACTCCTGGGCTTAAGGGATCCACCCACCTTGGTCTCTCAAGGTACTGAGATATAGGCATGAGCCACTGTGCCCAGCCTATCATCATTTATTCATTTATTCATCTATGCAAAAATATTCTTTGAGTGCCTAATCGCTAAGCAATGGGCCAAGCACTAGCAAATCACACTGACAAAATATCATCCTGCCCCTCAAGGAGCTTGTAAGTCAGCTGGGGAGACAAAGAAGAACATAAGCCCTTATAATGAGCTAAGTATGGTGCTAGGGGAAATATCCCTATCTTATTGAAACCCATAGGAATTCATTCATTCATTCATTTAGTAAATATTTATGTGACAAGCCCTTGCAACCCAATGGTGACCTAATCAGACAAGTCACATCCCCCCACAGTGTTTACAGAGTAATGTGGGAGACAGACATTAATGAAATGCTCTCACAGACCTATGATTATGATATGAGTTATGAAAGAAAAATAACAGGCCAGGCATGGTGGCTCACACCTGTAATCCCAGCACTTTTGGGGGCTGAGGTGTGTGGATCACTTGAGGTCAGGAGTTTGAGACCAGCCTGGCCAACATGGTGAAACCCCATCTCTACTGAAAATACAAAAAAAGAAAAAATAAATTAGCCAGGTGTGGTAGCAGGAACTTAGGAGGTGGAGGCAGGAAATTTGCTTGAACCTGGAAGGCGGAGGTTACACTGAGCTGAGATTGCATCACTGCACTCCAACCTGGGTGACAGAGCGAGACTCTGTCTCAGAAAAAGAAGAAAAAGAAAGTAAGAAAGAGAGAGAGAGAAAGAAAGAAAGAGAAAGCAAGAAAGCAAACAGTATAAGGGGGGGCTAGTGTAGTCTAAGAGGACTCAGGAGAAGCTGTTTGAACTGATGTCTGAAGACGAGTTAGTAGTTAAGCATGTAAGTAGTTAAGTAGATGAAAGAGAGGAGCACTATCATATCAGAGATTTTGAAGATAAAAAAGAGAGAGAGAGGGGGGAAGAGTGCTGTGTACCCACCAAGCTCCAGCTCCAGCCCAGCTCCAGCTCTGTGGGTCAGGAAAGATTTTCTGACATGTAAGCTGAGTCTGGAAGGATGAGGAGGAGCTGGAGTAGAAGGGAAAGCATTCCAGAGCTGCAAAGTGGCCTGTGCAAAGGCACGCAGGCAGCCGGGCGTGGTGGCTCACACCTGTAATCCCAGCACTTTGGGAGGCCAAGATGGGTGGACTATTAGAGCCCAGGAATTCAAGACCAGCCTGGGTGACATAGTGAAACCTTGTCTCTACAAAAAAGAAAAAATAAAAAATTTGAAAACAAATAACTGGTCATGGTGGCAGCACCTGTGGTCCCAGCTACTCGGGAAGTTGAGGTGGGAGGATCGCTTGAGCCTGGGAGGTCGAAGCCGCAGTGAGCCATGGTGGCACCACTGCATTCCAGCCTGGGGGGTGACAGAACAAGGCCATGATCAAAACAAAAGGCATAGAGGCAAAAGAACATAGTGGATTAGAGGGAAAAACAAGTGGTTCAATAAGCTGGGCTGTAGAGTGGGTGGTGGGGTCAGAGAATAAAGAAACCAGCTGGATCAACATGCCAAGAAAATTCTTTTGAATTCTCTAAATTCAAAAGAAATATCCAGAGGGCAGCAAGGAATAGCTGAAGGGGTTCAAGCAGGAGAGTGACCTGGTCAGATGGAGCATTAGAAACTGCTCTGGTCGCAGACAAGAGGCTAGACTAAGCCTCCACACGATACCACACTTTATCCAGCATGGCGATTCTACTGAGAGTGGGTGTTATACCCTCAGGAAATTCCTTTTGGGATTTTTTGGGATGGGTGACCAGTTTGGCAAATGACATTGGCCACCCCATTACTGCCTGTCTTCACTGTCGATGGCCCAGGCCTGGACCAGCAGGAGCCCTGAATTTGGAGGCATCTGATTGTTACACTGAGCAACAACCCATCATTGCCTCCAGGACTGGGCATATCGGGGACTCCACTTTCCTCTGCCTAATGGACAATAATGTTGCACCATGATGCAAGGTCTCTTTAGTTATCAATTGGCCCTCATTAACTTGCTTAAGGTGAGGCCATGACCCCCCTGACTACTCTAATTCGCCCCCAGCAGTCTTGATCTCACTTGAACTTACAGCTAAATGGCTGGCTCTCTGGACCAAAGCTTTTTTATTTTTTTGAGATGGAGTTTCGCTCTTGTTGCCCAGGCTGGAGGGCAGTGGTGCGATCTCAGCTCACTGCAACCTCTGCCTCTTGGGTTCAAGCGATTTTCCTGTATCAGCCTCCCAAGTAGCTGGGATTACAGGCATGCTCCACCATGCCTGGCTAATTATGTATTTTTAGTAGAGGTGGGGTTTCTCCATGTTGGTCAGGCTGGTCTCAAATTCCTGACCTCAGGTGATCCGCCTGCCTCGGCCTCCTAAAGTGCTGGGATTACAGGCATGAGCCACTGCGCCCGGTGGACAAAGCCTTTTTTTTCACCTTGTGGTACTGGGCATTGTCTTCTGACTGCTCTGCTCTTCCAGGGACCTGTGTCTCCATTGAGGCTGAAGCTCAGGGGACCAGAGTAAGCTTTCTAAAGTGTGGTCTAAGAGGCAGGGCCTCTCTGTCTCCCATGGCTTCGCATTGTTATAAGACAAATCTCAATAACATAGTGTGGCCTGCAGGGCCCTGTGGGAGCTGCTTCTTTCCAGCTGTCCCCCTACCTATAGGGCTCTTCCCCTAGATCTTCCTGTGGCAGCATCTTCTTAGCATTCGGGTCTCAAATCAAATGTCACCTCCTCAAGATGCCCTTCCTGACCACCCAGTTTAAGGTATCTGAATAATCGCCCTCCTTCCCATCACCCTATTGTATTTTCTCCATAGCATGTCACTGTTATAAAATTATTTGTTTATGCAGTTGTTTATTGGTCTTCATCCAGGACGTGGCCTGATAGCAGAGACTGTATGTCTTGTTCACCATTTTATCTATCCCCAGTATCTAAAACAACATGTGGCACATAGTAGGTGCTGGATGAACAAAGGAATGGTCCTAGCCTATATGTACAACCTCATTCCCTTCCATCCTGTCCTTGATCCCTGAGCAAGATGGAGGTCTTCAGCCCTGCCTCACTAATTGAGGCCGCTAATTCCTTCAGCCTGGACTGTCTCTCCTTCTCTCTTCACCACCCACCTCCTTACCCCTATGGTTATTCTCCCTTTTATTCTGGATGCTGCACTTCTCCCACATATTAAATCCTAGAGCACACCCCTGTCAAGGCTCATCACACTGAACTGCAATGACATGTTTATCTGACACCTGTATCACCTGTGTGTAAGCTTCAGGAAGACATCCTTTCACCTCCTGACATCCAGCACTCAGCATGATAACCAGCACACAGCAGGTGCTTCTCTAATGCTTGTTGGTTGACCAAATGGCAGATGTGGTTCAGAGAAACATGGATTGGGACACTGGTCATTTTTACAGCAGTGGTAGGAAGAGCTGTCATAAACCTTAAGCCTACAGCAGAGAGGCAAGCCCTTCCTATGGGCCAAGCCAGTAAATAACATCATATTAAATTCTGAAAATTAAGAGCAAAAAGAAGTGGATATGGCCAAAAAGACCCTGCTTCTCACCACCCGTGAACTCCCAAGTGGGAGAGAGCAGTTAATTCCTGGGTGAGAAGTACAGGAGCGTTCTCATTATCTGGCAGGATCAAAGAAGCTCAGGAAAGCACCAGCTGAAGTTGGCAAAGTGCTCCCCACCCAACCAAGCATGTCCTCCACCCTTATCTCACTGGGGCCTGGGGCAAAGAAAGTAGGTTTCAGCCTATCTGTCAGTCTCAGAGAAACTCCTGTTGGTGTCTAGCTGGCCAGGCTGCTGGACCTCTCGAGACTCAATAGCTCTGTCTTTATTCTGCTACTTGGGAGCCCTTAACAGGCTCATCCAAGCTTCAGTTGCTAAGCTCCTAGAAGTCTATGTAATTATTGTTGTCTAAAATATACAACAGCAGAATGCATAATTAGTTGCTTTTAATAAAGCCATTTTGGATGATGCTGATGCTGATGATGCTGAGGATGATGGCAATTTTGATAATGAGGATGATGAAGATGTCCCTGAAGACCGGGTCCAGGAGGGAACTCTTACCTTGGAATGCAGCCAGGCCAGGCACTGTGGCTTATGCCTGTAATCCCAGCACTTTGGGAAGTTGAGGTAGGCAGATCACTTGAGGTCAGGAGTTGGAGACCAGTCCAGTCTGGCCAACATGGTGAAACCCTCTCTCTACTAAAAATACAAAAAAGGTAGCTAGGTGTGGTTGCAGGTGCCTATAACCCTAGCTACTTGGGAGGCTGAGGTGGGAGAATGGCTTGAATCCTGGAGGCAGAGGTTGCAGTGAGCCAAGGTGTCACCACTGCACTCCAGCCCGGGCAACAGAGAGAGACTCCATCTCAAACAAACAAACAAACAGCAAAGAGAATGGAGCCAGAGCCAGTGTCATAAGCAAAGGGCTGATAAGGATATTGCATTGCCCAGCAGTTGAGCTAGACCCTCAAGTTGGACCATCTGTGACCTCAGGGCTCTACTTCTTATTGGCTGTGTGGTCCACTGAGCCTCAGTTTCTTCCTCTCTAAATGGAGAAATTATTACCTGAATTAAAGGGCTGTTGGGAGGCTCTTTTGAAGTAATCTCTGTAAAACATTATCACATTATCACAACTTCTTTACAAAATTTAAAAAATGCTTTACAGTGATACGAAGCAAATCCTTACATACAATGAAGCATATTTTATGGCAGGCTACATTCTTTTTCTCTCTCTCTTTTTTTTTTACACTGACCCAGGCTGGCTCACTGCAACCTCCACTTCCCTGGTTCAAGCAATTCTCCTGCCACAGCCTTCCAAGTAGCTGGGATTACAGGCATGTGCCACCACACATGACTACCTTTTTATTTTTAGCAGACATGGAGTTTCAACATGTTGGCCAGACTAGTCTCAAACTCTTGGCCTCAGGTGATCTGCCTGCCTCAGCCTCCCAGGCATGGGCCATTGTGCCTGGCCTGACAGGCAACATTCTAAGAACATTCATAAATCCGTTCACTTATGTAATAATTCTACAAGGTAGATACTAACATCATAATCCCTGTTTTATAGATAAAGAAAGTAAGGCACAGGGAAGTTGAATAATTTTACCATAGTCACAGACAGAAAATGCCAGCGCTAGGTGTTGAACCCAGGCAGCCTGGGTCCAGAGGCCAACCTCTCAACCATTATACTACACAGCCATGGCAACTATAGAAGTGCACTGTTCACATTTCCCTTTGAGAGAACTGCTGTGGAGAGCAGAGCTGACTGACCATGGAATTCACCACAACATTCACATGAAGGCCACACTCTCCCTGAGCTGCTACCAGCCAATGACTGAGCATGGTGGAGTATCAGAGTTAGACCATTCCTGCCCAACACAGAATCTTCCAATAAGCAGCACTTTTTGTGTATGTGCTAAAATATATACAACATAAAACCAACCATTTTAACTACTTGTAAATATACAGTTCGGTGGTATTAAGTATATTCAAATTGTGCAGCTATCGCCATCCACCATCCATCCCAAGAACTTTTTCATCTTTCCAAACTGAAACTCCATATCCATTAAACAATAACTCTCTATTAATCTCCCCCCCAACCCCAGCAACCACGATTGTACTTTTTTTTTTGAGACAGAGCCTTGCTCATTAACCCAGGCTGGAGTTCAGTGATGCAATCTCAGCTGACTGCAACTTCTGCCCCCCGGGTTCAAGAGATTTTCCTGCCTCCGCTTCCCAAGTAGCTGGGATTACAAGTGCCCACAACCATGCTTTTGTATTTTTCAAAGAGACAGGGTTTTGCCATGTTGGCAAATTCCCTCTAAGAATTTGACTACTCAGATGTCTCATATCGGTGGAGTCATGCAGTATTTGTCCTTTTGTGACTGGCTTATTTCACTTAGCATAATGCCTTCAAGGTCCACCTGTGTTGCAGCATGTCTTAGAATTTCTTTCCTTTAAAAGACAGAATAATATTCCATGGCATGTGTATACCACATTTTGTTTATCCATTCATCTGGTGGACAGCCATGCTCAAGGACTCTCAATCAGCCTGGCTGAGACTTTTTCAAAACGTCATTTCAATTTGAAGTTCCTCCTACCTATCCTCCCCCATTCTCCATCTCCTTTTACAGACTGTCATGCCTGCATCACAGTCAGAAAGCTCTCACCACCTTTTCCTGCTTGTCCTCCTTTATCCTTCACAGATGTTCCCCCGTTAATGTCTCACATGCTTAAACTCAGCTTAGCGTTTGTTTCTCAGAGGACTGTATGAACACAACAGCCTCTTTTTTTAGATGGAGTCTTACTCTGTCACCCAGGCTGGAGTACAGTGGCATGATCTCAGCTTACTGCAACCTCTGCCTCCTGAGTTCAAGTGATTCTCCTGTCTCAGCCTCCCCAGTAGCTGGGATTACAGGCACCCACCACCATGCCTGGATACTTTTCTTTTTTTTTTTGTATTTTTAGTAGAGATGGGGTTTCACCATGTTGGCCAGGCTGGTCTCGAACTCCTGACCTCAGGTGATCCACCCACCTAGGCCTCCCAAAGTACTGGGATTACAGGCATGAACCCCAGTGCCTGGCCCCATTAATGTCTGGCATGCCTAAACTCAGCTTGGCATTTGTTTCTCAGAGGCTGAACTGACATGACAGCCTCTTTTTTTGTTTGTTTGTTTTTGTTTTCAGATGGAGTTTCGTTCTTGTTGCCCAGGCTAGAGTGCAATGGCAAGATCTCAGCTCACCAAAACCTCTGCATCCCAGATTCAAGTGGTTCTCCTGCCTCAGCCTCCCAAGTACCTGGGATTACAGGCATGCACCACCATGCATGCTAATTTTGTATTTTTATTGGAGACGAGGTTTCTCCATGTTGGTCAGGCTGGTCTTGAACTCCCAACCTTAGGTGATCCACCTGCCTGGGCTCCCCAAAATGCTTGGGATTATGAGCGTGAGCCACTGTGCCTGGCCAACAGCCTCTTAATGAACATTATTTATCATTATTATTCTTGGAAAAAGAAAGAAGTACTTAAAGTAAATTTGTAAAAACAATTAAAGACAGTTATATGGAATAATTGTGGATCATATATTCCTTTTAAAACGTATTTGGTTATATACCGTATATATTTGTATACATGTAGATATGTAGCCATTTCAATATAGAAAATTTAGAAAACATAGATAAGTAGAGAGAAGAAAATAAAATTCACCTGTCATTCCATTACCCTAGATTTTCATTTTGGGGTACATCTCTCTAGATGCTTATGTGTACATATGCAGTATCTCTAAGGAAACTGGCTACTCCCTCAGTATTAACTCGGTAGAGTTGACTCTGTAGAGTTCACATTTTGTAAACTGACCTCATTTAGGAGTGCATTCATCCCTCCATTTCATTTAACAAATATTTATTGAGCACAAGGAATACAAGATCGACACAACTCCTGTCAGTGGAAACATAGTGGTGTCTATCAACACATCTCCAGTTAATTAGAAAACACTGCTGTGTAGACTGAGAGGAGAGGAGGGTCATCCAGCCCAATCTGGTTTCCTAGAGAAAGTGATGTTTAAGTTGCAGTGTTTAAGCCCTAAGGAACAGCAAGGAGTTAGGAGAAAGAGAGGAAATTTTAAGAGAGACATTGTCAGGCTGGAACCTAGGTAAAGGGGGCCATGTACAACAGGCTTGGTTGCCCAAGGAGTAGATGACTCTGTCTACAACCATCAAACACGATTTCTGACTCTGCGTGTGCCTGAGCATGTGTGTGTGTAGCAGCCACTCACTGAGCAAGGGATAAGACTTTAACCAGTCAAGAACTCTTAGCTGGGTACAGTGGCTCACACCTGTAATCCCAGCACTTTGGGAGTCCAACGTGGGTAGATTGCCTGAGGTCAGGAGTTCGAGACCAGCCTGACTAGCATGGTAAAACCCTATCTCTATTAAAAAAAATTTTTTAAATAGCCAGGTGTGGTGGCATGTACCTGTAGTCCCAGCTACCTGGGAAGCTGAGGCTGGAGAATTGCTTGAACCCAGAAGGCAGCGAGCTGAGATCATGCCACTGCACTCCAGTCTGGATGACAGAGTGAGACTCTGTCTCCAAAAACAAACAAAAACCAAAAACCACTTGGGCAGAGGCTATCAATGGAAAAAGCAGATACTAAAATACCCTCCAGAGGAAGAGAGGAGCTAATTGATCCACAAGTTTATGCTGGAAATAGCAGCCGAGAATTAAGCTCCCTAAGGGCAGAAACAGTAGCTTCTGTAGAGTTTGTAGGCCCAAGACAAAGCCATATACAACAAGGACCCTCAGTGGTGGCTAGTGCCCATGGCATCACTGGTTCTGTAAAGGGACCTCAGGCAAGAGGAGGACACTTCGGACAATCCTGGCGTCATTCTAAGTCATCTTTTCTCAAGAGTGCAGTTGATTCAACATGAAGTATGGACTCTAGAATCTTGGAAGTGGGGCAGAAAACATGTAAAAGCCCAGTATGTTCATGAATCAATCTGAATTATTTATCAATGTCAGCAGCAGCACTGCCAATCACAGAATTTCCAAGAGAAGGTTGTAAGTCAGCAAGAAGTAAGTACTGTTTCAAATATTGTTTTGATGTTAACTTTTCTTTTTCGGATTGGCAGGAGACGAAATTTTATTTTCTGCATTCTGTAATTCTTGTTGGCCAAGTTCTATTTTAGCACATGGGCATAAATAAAATTATTCAATGATAATATCAAAAGGGCTCTAAGCGTGTTGACAGGCACCACCATCTCATTAAATGTGAATATCTTTACAGTGTAACTTAGTTTGAAAAAAAAAGAGGTAGACAACCACAGTATGGTATTTTTAGGTACGTAGGTGAGGCAGGCACCCACACATGCCACTATATCCTTCTGAACAGTAAAGACAACTCCTCTTTCCTCCTGAGCTCGGAGAGGATGGGGCTGTGATAACCTTGGCAAATTGTTTCCTCAGTGCCACCTTCCTTGAGAATCAGCCAGCCCCCGACTCTCATCTCCAGAGCCAATGCTTGTCAAAGCAGCTACCAGCAAGTGACATGGAGAATCAAGGCTCAGCCAGGTGTGATGGCTCATGCCTGGAATTCCAGTGCTTTGGGAGTCCAAGGTGGGAGGATCGCTTGAGGCCAGGAGTTCAAACTAGCCTAGGCAACATAGTGAGACTCTGTCTCTACAAAAAAAATTTAAAAATTAGCCAGGCATGCTGGTGCACAACTGTAGTCCTAGCTACTTGGGAGGCTGAGGCAGGAGGATCGCTTGAGGCCAGGAGTTTGAGGCTACAGGGAGCCATGATTGTGCCACTGTACTCCAGCCTAGATGACAGATTGAAACTCTGAATAAAAAAGAAAAGACAGTCATGGCCCATCTCTGTGGTCACTGAAGCCTTGGCACCAAGATGGACAGGAACACGCCTGGTTCTGGTAACTGGACCTCTAAAGACAGCAATCACAAAGGCCACTACTGTCCAGGGGTCTGCATGTTCTGTGCATGGGAGAAATGTCACCACCTCCCTCAGGCAGAGCCCTGGCCAGGGGTTGTCACCGGGTGGGTGAACACCCACTGGTCTTCTCAGCCAACTTGGCAGTCAGGATAAAAATAACACCAGCCGCATCATTTTCCAAAATTAAGGGCGATGCTATAGCAAATATATGCAGATGTATACAGACACAGATGGGAACAAGTGTATTTAATTGTAAATGAGTCAGAACGGAGCAAATGAGATTTCCCTTATATTTGGGTTCCAAAAATTACAGAGAAAATGTGCCTGAGGCAGAAACAAACTAAAAAAAAAAAAGTGGGGGTAGGTTATTGAGGCAGGAGCCACATGGGAGAAAACCTCTGGAACCAGAAGGCTGGGATGGCTGTGGCCTCCTCTAGGGGTTATGAAACTGTCCTGGGTCCAGAGAACAATCCCAGAGTCCCTGAAGTGGCCACAGTGCTAATGGGATGAACGCAGCACAGCTGAGCAGAACTCACTGCGCCTCAGCCTCACAGTGTCAGAGAAAGCAGGGAAAGGAACAGAGGGCTGTAAGGGGACTGTCCCCTAGCAGGGAGCCAAAGACTAGCTTTTGTGTTCTCAGAGAAACAAGCTGAGACTGAGAAAAAGAGAAAAAACACCTCTGCCCAGCTTCATGTGGCCAGAGAGCGGAAGAGAGAGAAATGTGAATGGCAGCAGAATACTTGTGTTTGGAGAATACCATTTCTCCCAAACGGCTTCAAGGCAGGCACCTAGTAGTGTGCCAGGCTCTCAGTAGACATTCAGTAAATACTGGAAGGAAAGGAAAGAGAAAGGATAGAAGGGGGGTGGACTGCGTCATCCTGCAAGTCCCTCCCATTCCGTGGAGTGGAGAACCGCAGAAGCCATAAGGCATATCACCCAAGTGAAAAAGAACACCCTCCCTGGTGCAGGGGAATGTGGGGACTGAGCGTGGAAAGTGAGCCACACCCTCTCCTCAGGCCTCCTACTCTCTAAGCTCACTCTTCTCCACAGGTGGCACCTCCTGTGCCTAATCTATAGTAATTTGCCCCTCAGAAAACAGAAAAACATTGGTTTCACCACAGCAGGAGGCCCAGCTATCCCCAGGGCAGCAATCTGACACCAAGTCAGGAAGCTCTGAGCATCTGGGCAGGCTCAGAACTCCACAGAGGGTCTGGCCCCTCATGGGCATTTCTCCAGTGCCAGCGAGCAGATGAAGGTATGAATGCATGCCACAAAGATGCTCTCCCCACACTAGCATGGTCTCGCTCTGTGGTTTGGACCCTTTCCCTCCCTCCTCAGCCTGGTTTCTTTTGCGACTTGGCCTCCCAACCTGCAGGAACAGCAAACCCCGCCTTTTTTCTCAGGTCCAGCTCCCCTGGCTGGAGGATTCCAGGAAGGCAGGAAGCACACAGGCTCCTCTTGGGGAAAGGACTGGGAGTGGCTTCATCTCCAGTCAACTCTGCATTCTCTGGATGATCACATTTGCAGTCCTGGCCTTGTCTCACCAGAAAGCCCAGAAGGTGAGGTTGGCCTCGCTGGCATTTCAACTCAAGACCATCCTCACCATCCTCCCAGCTGGCTCTCACCTACATACCCTCATCCAGTATTTCAGCCCGGAAGAAATGAGATCCTGTGTGTCTGGTGCTCTATAATGGGAGGTGGGAGGGTTGCAGGGGGTGTCCAAGTGCTCTGAGAACCACACACCCAGGACAGCACATGTCTTAGCCCCGAGGGTCCTCTGAGCCAGACGCTCCATGCCCACCCCTGCCAGTTGCCAGTGGATACAGAAACCAAGCTCTGCACCCAGGAGAGCTGCAGGCAGCCAGGCGGGCGTCATCTCTGCCACTCCAGTCTGCCACATACCAGCCTGGTGGAAGGGCTTACTTCAAATGAAGTCAAGGAGAACTGAGGAACTGGTTCCAAGCCAAGCCCCACGTCTGCTTTTCACAGCCTTGTTTTCTTTTCTTTTTTTTTTTCTTTTGAGACAGAGTTTCTCTCTTGTCTCCCAGGCTGGAATGCAGTGGCACGATATTGGCTCACTGTAACCTCCGCCTCCCAGCTTCAAGTTATTCTCCTGCCTCAGCCTCCCAAGTAGCTGAGATTATAGAGGCCCATCACCACGCCCAGCTAATTTTTGTATTTTTAGTAGAGGCAGCATTTCGCCATGTTGGCCAGGCTGGTCTCGAACTCCTGATCTCAGGTGATCTACCCACCTCAGCCTCCCAAAGTGCTGGGATTACAGGCATAAGCCACAGGCCTGTTTTCAACACTGCCTTCCTACAAAAGTGCTGGCCATTTTCTTTATTTAAAAAAAATTTTTTTAGAGACGGGGTCTCGTTATGTTGCCCTGGCTGGTGTGCAGTGTCTATTCACAGGCGTGATCCCACTACTGATCAGCATGGGAGTTTTGACCTGCTCTGTTTCCCACCTGCGCCAGTTCACCCCTCCTTAGGCAACCTGGTGGTCACCTGCTCCCAGGAGGTCACCATATTGATGCCGAACTTAGTGCAGACACCCGATTGGCATAGCGCACTGCAGCCCAGAACTCCTGGGCTCAAGTGATCCTTCCACCTCAGCCTCCCGAGTAGCTAGGACTACAGGTGCACGCCACCGCACCCGGCGTGCTGGCCATTTTCTTCAGCCTGCCTCCCCTATCTGCCTGGGCTTTCTTCCTCTGATTGTGCATGACATTTCTGCTTTTTAGCCTTCTTTCTTCCTTCCACTTGTTTTTCTTTCTCCTCCTCTTTCTTCTCCTCCCCGTCTTCCCCACCTGCTCCATTTGTTCAGCACTCTATAGTTAGTGAAGCGCTTTTGGGTATATTGGGCATAAGATGAGTTCATGGGCATTGATGACAAAGTGGGGACCATAACATAGGCCAAATTAGGCAATTAGAAAGCAGACTTTGTTCAAATAGAGAGAAGAGAGAGGCTCTTTAGTATAAAACCACCAGGACTTTAAAATAAGAAGGAAAAGCATCTCGTGGAGCTTCATGCTGACACTGGGCTTTGAAAAAGCAGCCCCTCTCTTTCATTTTCTCCATGAGAGGCCTGAAGACTGACATCTCTGCTTGTGTTTTGTGAGATATCTGTCTTAGTTGGGGTACCCTGAAACAGGGGTTCCAGTGCAAATAGTTTATTTAGGAGGTGATTCCAGGAAACATTGGTAAGTAAGGAAGTAAGAAATAAAAAGAGAAGGGCAGGCCAGGGTATGTACTGTTCTCACTAACCAAAATGCCCTTCTTTTTCTTATCCAAATGTTGGGCCAGGCATGGCAGCTCACACCTGTAATCCCAGCACTTTGGGAGGCCGAGGTGGGTGGATAGCTTGAGATCACGAGTTTGAAACCAGACTGGGCAACGTGGCAAAACCCTGTCTCTACTAAAAATACAAAAATTAGCCAGGCACAGTGGCATGTGCTGATAGTCCCAGCTACTTAAGAGGCTGAAACAGGAGAATTGCTTAAACCTTGGAGGCAGAGGTTGTAGTTAGCCAAGATGATGCCATTGTACTCCAGCCTGGGCGACAGAATGTAGACCTTATCTCAAATAAATAAATAAATAAATAAAGAAGGAAACCATCAAGTGGTGTATATTAAGTCACTGCAAGGACTGCTGGGGGACCCTAGAAGACAATGAGGAACATGCATCAGGGCTATCCCAACTGAGAGGTGAGGAAGCTGGGGCATTTACCTATCAACATCAACACCCCCCAACCCACGTTTGTACACACGCACATACACTTCTGTCACTGATTGGGAGCTGCTTCCTGAGCTAAGCCATCACTCTTGGCACTCCTTACTTTCTCTGTGCAGAGTCCAGGTATGTTCCTGTGGCCAGAACAAAGCCCTCAGGCAGAGTCCCAGGTGATTTTGAGATCAGTCTCTGGGGTATAGAGGTGAGGGCTAAGAGGATTTAAGCAGGGCAACAACATCTAATGCAAACCCCTATAGGCTCCAACCCGTACTCTTTAACTTGAGCCAGTTTGAGTGAGTTTCTGTCTCTTGAAGCTAAACAGTCCCTGTGCCCATCCCCCGCCACTGCTTTTCCTTATCACTTCCAGTAGATAAGCCAAAGCTTCCTTACCCTCCCTCCTTTCTCTTGTCCCAGTTGCCTTCAAATGCCCCCGCTCATCTCAAAAATGCCTCCCAATCTCCACCCATTTCTTCTTCCTTTGCTCTGAGCTTGGAACCTTTCCCTTCCACCTGAGCTTTTGTACACACAGACACACACATCCTACTTCCTCCAAGACATTGTTCTGTCAGTAACCCTCTTTGAATGATGATCAGGAGATCTAAAGGGAGAATGTTCCAGGCAGAGGAACAGCAAGAGGCAGCACTTACCCAGGGTCTCAGTGGGCCCCCACCCAATGCCTTCCTGATCCAGGATACAAAGTCCAAACCCTCAGCCTGGAACTCAATACCTTAATCAGATTTACTATTTCTACCTCATCTACTTCTGTCTTTTCTACATATCTCACAAATCAGCCAACATTTATTGAGGCCTTTACTACATAACAGGCACGGACCAGTCCAAGAAGAACAGTAGTTAATAAGACAGACACAGTCACATAGTCCCTGTCCTCATAGAGTCTACTGCCCATCAGGGATGGAGAAGAGAGAGATAGGGTAGAGATCACAGGAAGACTGCCCTTCTCTGAACCAGTAAACATTCAGGGAAGGAGCCTAGAACCACCTGTTCTCCTGGTTTCTGTGCCTCTCCCCATCTATTGTATCCAGCCTCCAACAATCCTCACCTTCTGGTATCCACATCTGGTGTAGTTTCTTCCCACACCGTGCCAGAGTTGGTCTATGTGACCAGTATAGAACATAGCAGAAGTAATGGTATGTCACTTCCAAGATTAGGTTATAAAAGACACTGCAGCCTCTGTCTTGGGCTCTCTCTCAGTTTCTCTCTCTCATCAGTTGTCATATCAAGCACCTCTATAGAGAAACTGAGACTTGCCGTTAGCAGTCATGTCAGTGACTCATCTTAGAAGTAGATCCTCTAGCCCCAATCAAGCCTTCAGATGACTGCAGCCCCGGGCACTGCAACCTCTGGAGAGACCCTGTGTCAGAACCATCTTGCTAAGTTGCTCCCAACTTTCTTTTTTTGAGAGAGGGTGGTTTACTTTTGTCACCCAGGCTGGAGTGCAATGGCATGATCTTGGCTCACTGTAACCTCTGCCTCCCAGGTTCAAGTGATTCTCCTGCCTCGGCCTCCTGAGTACCTGGGATTACAGGTGCCCACCACCACACCTGGCTAATTTTGTATTTTTAGTAGAGCTGGGGTTTCACCATGTTGTCCAGCTGGTCTTGAACCCCTGACCTCAGGTGATCTGCCTACATTTGCCTCCCAAAGTGCTGGGATTACAGGCATGAGCCACGGTACCTGGCCCTCCTTCTCAATTTCTGACCCTCAGAACTGTGTGAGATAATAAATGCGTACTGTTTTAAGCTTCATCATTTGGGGGTACTATGTTACATAGCAATAGACAACTAACACACTGCCTTTATTCTAACTAACACACTCCCTTCAATATGCGGGGCCTTGCCGCTTGCCTCCTACAGATCCCTTTGTTCACCTGCTCACCAGCATTTCTTAGTAGGCCCAACAGAAAGTGTTACAGCATGGTTCTGAAGCAGCTTTGAAAGCTCGAAGTTGGCTGAAACACTGCATACTTTTTCTTTCTCTTGGCAGTTTTTCTCCTTAATATATGTTCCCTTATACAATTCAAAGGAAAAAAGAAGCCATAATTTCCTGATTCATTTACACTCCCCAGTTCCCTGTGGCTTTGTGAGTGATTCGATGTGAGAGGTCTTTCTCAGAGCCCCTTAAAGCTTCTACTCTCTCTGTGAACAAAAGAAATGAGCTTGCCAAGAATAAATGGAACTTGGACCATGAGAAGTTGGAGTTGGATTTTCAACCTGGAATTGGTGTTCTCTGAGTGGGCTCCAAACTTGGCAGCTTTCTTGCCCTGCTCTGATTCAGTCTCTCTGCCTCATTGGACTGCTTTTTCCATTGGAACTTCACAAACACTTCCCAGGGTGGTGTCCTCAGAGGTCATGATGAAACACACACTCAATGCAGAGCTATCTTCGTGCTGTAGCACAGGGCTTGGCATGCTTAGAACTGAATCACAGGGCTGGAGTCTCTCAGCAGGGGGTTCAAGCGCCAGACTTTGGTTTCCCCTTTTTGTTTTAATTTTCTATCCTGAGAAGCAGCTCTGAAAATCCTCAAGAGATATTAAACCACCTACGTGCCCCAAGTCACCACCCTAAGATTTGGCATTGAGGGGCTCATTTCTGCAGACTTTATGATAATTCAGGGTAGAATATGAGGCAGAAAAGCGAGAACCAGTTTTAGTTATTTTGGGCATCGTTGATTGTGTTCTGCTCCTTTGGAGTGAGTACAGATTGCTCTAAAAGGCCTGAAGGAGTTGGGAGGATTCAGAATAATATTCACTGAACCCCTTTTATGTATAAGATTGTTTTTTCTCTTATTCTTCACAAGAACCAAGTGAAAGAAGAAGGAATTGAGGACAGCTTTTTTTTTGGTAGAGATAGAGTCTCACTTGGTTGCCCAGGCTGGTCTCAAATTCCTGGTCTCAAGTGATTCACCTGCCTCAGCCTCCCAAAGTACTGGGATTACAGGCATGAGCCACCACTGCCACACCTGGCCTTTTTTTTTTTTGAGATGGAGTTTGCTCTTGTTACCCAGGCTGCAGTGCAATGGCACGATCTCGGCTCACCGCAACCTCCGCCTCCTGGGTTCAGGCAATTCTCCCTCCTCAGCCTCCTGAGTAGCTGAGACTACATGCATGCACCATCATGCCCAGCTAATTTTTTTGTATTTTTAGTAGAGACAGGGCTTCACCATGTTGACCAGGATGGTCTCGATCTCTTGACCTTGTGATCCACCCGTCTCGGCCTCCCAAAGTGCTGGGATTATAGGCATGAGCCACCTATAATCCCGGCTGCCCTTTTTTTATTTTTAGACAGGATCTCAGTCTGTTGCCCAGGCTGGAGTGCAATGGCACAATCATGGATCACAGCAGCCTTGGCCTCCTGGGGTCTAGTAATCCTCCCACTTCAGCCTCCCAAATAGCTGGGACCACAGATGCGAGCTAACTTTTTGTATTTTTTTGTAGTGATGGGGTTTTGCCCAGCCTGGTCTTGAACTCCTAAGCTCAAGCAATTTGCCCACCTCAGCCTCCCAAAGTGCTGAGATTATAGGCATTATAATATAGGAGCCACTGCTGGGAGGCTGAGGCAAAAGAATCGCTTGAACCCAGGAGGCAGAGGTTGCAATGAGCCAAGATCATGCCACTGCACTCCAGCCTAGGTGGCAGAGCAAGACTCTGTCTCAAAAATAAATAAATACATAAAATAAAACATGGCTTCAAATTTTTTTACCCTCTTCTCATCAAGAATTAGGGGCCAATTCTATGTCCTCTTTCCTTGAATCTGTACAGGTTGGTGATGTCTTTGCCATAGAGGATGGTGGAAATGATGTTATGTGACTCCCAAGGCCAGGGTACAAAAGGCCATGAAGTTCCTGCCCTGTTGGCTGGGACACTCACTCTTGAAGGCTGAAGTCACCATGTATGAAGTCCCAAAGGCTACCATACTTTGAGGAAGCCCCAGCTGTGTGCAAAGGCCATATAGAGACACTTTAATTGGCAGTCCCAATTAAGCCCAAGCCCAGTTTCAAGTCATCCTAGCCCAAGCACCAGACATGTAAGACACCCACCTTTTCAGTTATCCCAGCTAAAGCCCCAGACATCATGAACTAGGGGCTTGATGACTCACCATTGTACCTCATCCAAATTACTGACCCGTAGAATCTATGAGCACGATACATTTTTATTTTTGTAGAGACAGGGTCTTGCCATATTGCCCAGGCTGGTCTTGAACTCCTGGCCTCAAGCAATCCTCCCACCTTGGCCTTCCACAGTGTGGGGATTATGGACATGAGCTGCTGCACCCACTCTCTTTTTCTTTCCCTACTGCCACTAAGTTTGAGCTTGTTACACAATAATAGGTAACCATAAAGTATTATTATTCCCACTGTACAGATGTGGAAACTGAGACTTGGAAAAATTAAGTTTTAAGGTAAGTGACAGAAGGACAATTCACACTCAGGTCTGTTTGACTATACACCCCATCTTTCCCACTACAGACCCAATCAAGGATGGAGTGAAGGGACTAACCGGGGTAGGGGAGGGAATCATACTGTGGTACTTTTCCTCATTTAAATCATATCCCAAGTTCTGCACTCACCTTCTCATCACAGGGCAGACACGCCCACACACTTCAATTCCTGGGGACACGGGCAAAGATCAGTCCAGCTTCCCTGACTGGTTGACGTCTGATGCTGAGTAAAGAAAGCTGGAACAGAATCCCTGGGTCTGGAGGCCTCATCTCCAGCAGCGCAGGCCTGTATGCTGGTGCCTTATCGACCCATTTTTCAGGCAGATCCTGCTCTCCAGAGACGCTTTGAGCCACGACCTGTCTGACAAGCAGTGAGTAGCCCTTTGAAGATTAGCCTAAAAAAAATGAGTCCGCTGGTCGGGTGGGGATGAGGCGGGTTTGGCCCTTTGTTTCCTGCAGAGAGAGGATATGAGTCTGCTCTCTCCTCTTCCCTGTTTACAATAGCCCTGAGGGTTTCATTTCATTAGTCTTTATAAAGTCTCTGGAGGATGTCAGGTGCCAGGTGCTATAATAAGTGTGAAACTTAACTACTTTTTCATCAAGGCAAAAAATCCAGCCTGCAGAGATTCAAGGGCAGGGAATCTGCTTGTAAAAGACAGGAACCCTATTGTCAACTTTAAATAAATTGCAACTGAAGCATGATCCAGCACCGAATTATCACAGCAAGTCCTCTCATGGGCTCTTGCTGTCCAGCAAGGGATCAGCAATAACAGTGTGGTCTGGGAAAGGCACCAGGTTGAGGCCAAAACCCTGCTACCTCTCATGGCCAGGGGCTTCCAATGGCCCGCCATATTTTCCCCCCAGTATATATCATTCTCCCTACAGAGGCTCACTGTTCTGCTCCGAAGGCCTTCTTCAGTACCCACCCTGCATCCTCTCAGCCCCGCCTCCCTGCCTCCCTGCTATTGCAATTATTTCTTGGACATAGAATTGGCCCCTACTTCTTGATGCAATTGATGAGCACTGTTGGCCAAGTTTTCTAAAGGTACAGCCCTGACCATTATTAACCTTTAAAGAGCAAAATGCCAGGCTGGGTGTGGTGGCTCATGCCTGTAATTCCAGCATTTTGGGAGGCTGAGGAGGGAGGCTTCTGAGGTCAGGAGTTGGAGACCAGCCTGCCCAACATGGCGAAACCCCATCTCTACTAAAAATACAAAAAATTATCCTGGCGTGGTGGTGGGTGCCTGTAATCCCAGCTACTTGGGAGGCTGAGGTGGGAGAATCGCTTGAACCCGGGAGGCGGAGGTTGCAGTGAGCCAAGATTGTGCCACTGCATTCCAGCCTGGGTGACAGGAGCGAAATTCCATCTCAAAAAAAAAAGAGAGCAAAATGCCAACAGTGCTGTGTCATAGGAGGCACACCTTCTATTTGCAGCTGCTTTTTTAGATCACAAGGTACCAGGCAAAGAGAGGATTTTACTTTACTAACAAGCAGGTACTTAGATTAACACAGGAGAGAAAAAGCCATGAAGGAATCTGAACAGGCAGTGGAAAATCCAGGTCAGAACAAGAAGAGACGCTGGGCAGCATATCCAAGAAGGTTCTGGACCAAAGCCACTAGGAGCAGCTTTGTTCAATTCCACAGGGAAGCAAATTAGCATTTACTGAGCTCTTACTATGTGTAAGGCACTGCTGATGATATGTTAATATATAATTTAGTCCTCATGGCAAACCTGTGAGGTCTCATTTTATGAATGAGTAAACCGAGGCTCAGAAAGAAGTAATTAATTAATCAAGGTGATTAAACCCAGACTTTCCACATTTCCATCCCCTACCCCAGCCCCAGACGGAGTCTTGCTCTGTCACACAGGCTAGAGTGCAGTAGTGCAATCTCAGCTCACTGCAACCTCCACCTCCTGGGTTCAAGCAATTCTCCTGCCTCAGCCTTCTGAATAGCTGGGATTACAGGTGCCTGCCACTGTGCCCAGCTACTTTTTGTATTTTTAGTACAGATGGGATTTCACCTTGTTGGCCAGGCTGGTCTCCAACTCTTGGCCTTGTGATCCACCACCTTGGCCTCCCAAAGTGCTGGGATTACAGGAATCCCTGAGCCACTGTGCCCAGTCAAGATTTTCCACATTTTTTATTTTACCTACTGCTAAAGAGAGGTATTTATTATCTTTGCCTTGGCATAGACATCCTCCCATGTGTGACACATGTCTCTTCTCAATCTGGCTGCCCTCCAGGCCACCCTCCTCTCTCCCTGCCTGCTCTAGGATTCTGGTACAGTCTCATCAGTGAGCTTGGGACTGTGGGTAGGGGGAGTGATGCAAAATGGAAGCTGTCAGCCCATTCTTGAAAGAAAAGTGCCTCTGCTTCCATTCTTTCTCTCTTTCAGTCTGTTTTCTGCACAATGTCTAGAACAGCGCTGGCTATCTGGCTATTTAAATAGAAATTTATATTAATTAAAATTTCATTTCCAAAGTTATAATTGCCCCATTTCAAATGCTCACTCGCCAAACATGGAGCCAGGTATGGTGGCTCATGCCTATAGTCCCAGCTACTAGGGGGCTAGCGCTGGAGGATTGCTTGAGCCCAGGAGTTTGAGGCTAATCTGGGCAACTCAGCAAGATCCCATCTCTAACTCTAAAAAAATTAAAAATAGCCACACATGGCCAGTGGCTACCATATTGGGCACAGTAGACACAGAGCATTTTCATCATTGCCAAGAGTTCTATTGGATGCAACTGATCTAGAGTGAGCCCTTTAATACTTTAGTCACATTGCATCTCTCACCTGCTCAAAAGGCTCCAATGACTTCCCATTACACTTAGAAAAACATTCAGACCTGACCATAATCTACAGGCATTATGTAACCAGGCCTCCTGCTATGCCTCCTATCTCATTTCCTATTGTTCTCTCTGCCTCTCACTCACTTCCAGCCACTGGCTTCCTTGACTTTTCTCTCTCTCTCTTTTTTTTTTTTTTGAGAAGAGTCTCACTCTGTTGCCCAGGCTGAAGTGCAGTGGCGTGATCTCAGCTCACTACAACCTCCACCTCCTGGGTTCAAGAAATTCTCCTGCCTCAGCCTCCCAAGTAGCTGGAACTACAGCTTTGTGCAACCATGCCTGGCTAATTTTTGCATTTTTAGTAGATACAGGGTTTGGCCATATTGGCCAGATTGGTCTCGAACTCCTGACCTCAAGCAATCCACCTGACTTGGCCTCCCAAAGTGCTGGGATTACAGGCTTGAGCCACTGTGCCCAGCTGACATCTCTTGAATATACCAAGCTTGCTGCTTCTTCCCCAGGGCCTTTGCACTGGCTGTTCTTCTTCTTTTTTTTTCTTTTTGATACAGAGTTTTGCTCTTGTTACCTGGGCTGGAGTGCAATGGCATGATCTCAGCTCACTGGAACCTCCACCTCCCTGGTTCAAGCGATTCTCCTGCCTTAGCCTCCCAAGTAGCTGAGATTGCAGGAATGCACTACCACGCCTGGCTAATTTTGTATTTTTAGTAGACACAGGGTTTCTCCATGTTTATCAGGCTGGTCTCGAACTCCCAACCTCAGGTGATCCGCCTGCCTTGGCCTCCCAAAGTGCTAGGATTACAGGCATGAGCCACTGCGCCGGCTGTTCTCTTTACTATGAACACTCCTCCCTTAAATAATCGCATGGCCTACTCTCTCCCTTCATTTCGATCTCTGCTTAAAGGTCTCCTTCCTGAAAATGTCTCTCCCTCCATTCCCAGTCACCCTCTAGCTATGTAGTCTGTTCTCTCTCTCTCTTTCTGTGTATATATATATATATATATATATACACCCACACATATATTGTTATTATTATTATTATTATTTTGAGACAGAGTCTTTCTCTGTTTCCCAGACTGGAGTGCAGTGGCACCATCTCAGCTCACTGCAACCTCCACCTCCTGGGTTCAAGTGATTCTTGTATCTCAGCCTCCTGAATAGCTGTGATTATAGGTATGTGCCACTATGCCCAGCTAATTTTTTTATTTTTAGTAGAGACTGGGTTTCACCATGTTGGCTAGACTGGTCTCAAACTCCTGACCTCAAGTGATCCACCCACCTCGGCCTCCCAAAGAAAAATGCATATTTTCATGTTTGCTTCTGCACTATTTCATCTTCAAGCATACCAGGTAAGTGCAGAAAACCACACCCAGCTGAACCAGCCCACAGAAGAATACCCAAAACCTGGACAAACACCACGTATAACACATCTGCATCTAGTGTTAACTTTCCCTAGATTTCAGATAATTCTCCCTCCACTCCTTCAAAATAATTGGCAAGCTGCAACTTTTCTGATATCTACTTCCACAAGCAAACTTCAGGTCTTTTTCAAGGCAAAGTCTCATATTTACTCTAGTATTTATGTTTTTCTTTTCCTTTGTTTTTATTGTTTTTTTTTTTTGAGACAGAGTCTTACTCTGTGTGGCAAGGCTGGAGTGCAGTGGTGTGATCTTGGCTCACTACAACCTCCACCTCCCGGATGCCAGCGATTCTCCTGCCTTAGCCTCTCAAGTAGCTGGGATTACAGGTACCCGCCACCATACCCGGCTGATTTTCATATTTTTAGTAGAGATCGAGTTTTGCCATGTTGGCCAGGCTGGTCTGGAACTCCTGACCTCTGGTGAGCCACCTGCCTTGGCCTCCCAAACTATTGGGATTACAGGTGTGAGCCACCGAGTCTGGCCAGTTTTCAGTGTGTCACTGATTAAGTTTTCAGTGCTGTGCCCCATGTTTCCCATAAACCCTGAGGGATTTTGCATAGCTTGCTGATTTTTTTTTTTTTTTTGAGATGGAGTCTCATTCTGTCATCCAGGCTGGAATGCAATGGTGTGGTCTCAGCTCACTGCAACCTCCGCCTTTCAGGTTCAAGCAATTCTCCTGCCTCAGCCTCCCAAGTAGCTGAGGCTAATTTTTGTATTTTTAGTAGAGACAGGGTTACACTTTGTTGGCCCGGCTGATCTCAAACTCCTGGCCTCGTGATCTGCCCAGCTTGGGCTCCCAAAGTGCCGGGATTACAGGCGTAAGCCACCGTGCTTGGCCAGCTTTGTGATTTTTTAGGAGTACATATGTCACCTTATAACAGAATTGACTATACTTGGTTACACCTAACCTTGGGTACACCTAACCTCTCCCCCAAATCCCAACTAGATGGAATGCACATTAAGGACAGGGACCGGCCAGGCACAGTGGCTCATACCTGTAATCCCAGCACTTGGGAGGCCGAGGTGGGAGGATTGCTTGGGCTCAGAAGTTTGAGACCACCTGGGCAAAAAATAAAAATAAAAAATTAGTCTGATATGATGGTGCATGTCTGTGGTTCCAGGTTCTCTGGAGGCTGAGGTAGGAGGATCGCTTGAGCCCAGGAGGTTGAGGCTTTGATGAGCCAGGATTGTGCCACTGCACGCCAGCCTGGGCGACAGAGTGAGACTGTCTCAAAAAAGAAAAAGAAAAAAAAAAGGACAGGGACTATGTTGTATTCAGTTTTGAGTCCCCAAAACTTCCCAAGACAGTACTTGGCACTTTTCCGACGCTCACAAAACATTTGTTGCTCAGTTGGCTGCACTGCACCTTAGGGTTCTTTCAGTACACCCCTGAAAAACTGAGCTTGGAACAAGGGTGGTAAGGAAGGAACTCTGAAAAAAACCTGCCCAGGAAAGGTCTTTGCCCTCCCGAAGCTGCTGGCCAGAGCAGCCTCCCAACAAGGCTCTCCCCCGGGCAGCAGAGGAAGGGAGACACAGAGTCCCAGATGTCATGCCAGCAGGCGGCCCCCACCCCCTGCTGGCCCGGCAGCACCTTGGGAAGAGGCCCCAAAAAGATAAATTAACATCACAAAGCTTAATGGACCAGAAAGGGGAAAAATTAACATAAATTACCTTCAGTCTTCTTCAGCAGCTAGAGAACAAGTTTGTTGCGGTGCCTGAGGAAAATCAGGCCTTGGAAAGCAGGGACCTTAATGGGCTAAGTATCACCTCTGACCCTCCCTCCAAGCAATAACTCCCTAATCATTGGGCCTAGTAACAGACAATGCAGGTGAGCCGCGAAAGGAGCTGGTTTACTTAGGCAACTTCCTGGCTGGTCCTTTGTTCAGCAAGGTCTTTGTATTGCTTTTGCTGGGTGTGCAGTGCTTTTATCTGTTATATATAGAGAGATAAGGTCTCACTGTTGCCCAGGCTGGTCTTGAACCCTTGCTCTCAGGTAATCCTCCCGACTTGGTCTCCCAAACTGCTAGGATTACAGGTGTGACCCACTGAGCCCAGCAGGCTATGCAGAGCTTTTCACTGGGAGATGGGAACTTCTGTCTGGTAACAGTAGGAGTGTCCCTCCCGCTCCCTGTGCCTCTCCTGTCTCCTTGAGTCTTGATAGTGAGAGAAGCATCTTTACTAGATACTACCTGCAATGCTTCTTTGGATGCTAAAGAACTATCTTCCTGCCACTCCCCATTCCCCTTTTCCCCTGATGTGGGGCTTAGATGGGCTACAGCAAGGCTGGAGGATCCAGGCTTAGAGAGAGAGCAGAGTTTCCAGGGTGAGGGGCTGGGGGAAAGAAGGGCCAGGGAAAGAGAGAGGAGATGTGAGAAGGGGGAAGTGAGCGAGCACAGCAAAGCAGCAGCAAGCTGGCATTAGAGAAGAAAAGATGGGCAGCGGCTGAGAGATGCCTTGTGGCAGGAATGACTAGGGGACTTTCAGGAACAACGTCCAAAACGCAATTTTAAGTTGCTGGCTGAGCTCTGTGGTATGTGGCCCCTTCTGTTCCCTTCAGAGCTTCTAGGAAAAGTCTGCCACACATGGCCTTGAATGAGGGATGCTTTGGAGAGGGGAGATGGAGGCAGCAGGAGAGGAGAAAGGGACAAGCACACAGTAGGTTGAGAATTCAGCAGAAACAGGGAAAAAGAACTTATGGAGGGGCAAATACAGTTCTAAATGCCTTATGTTCCTATATTACTGGTAATTCATTTAATCTTCATGCCAACCTTACAAAGGAGGAAGTATTATTATCCCCATTTTATAGATAAGGAAACAGAGACACAAAGAAGTTAAATAACTTGTCCAAGGCAAGTGGCAGAGCTAGGATGTGAACCCAGATTCCAAAGCCATTCCCTTAAACATTACACACTTCTAGCAGGGCCCGCAGGCAAGTGCCCATAGTCTCCAGCTACTCAAGAGGCTGAGGCAGGAGGATTGCTGGAGCCCAGAAGTTCCAGGCTATAGTGTGCCCTGACCACACCTACTTCAGCCTGGGCATCACAGTGAGACAACGGCAAAATCACACACTTCTGCCCCTCTAGAATCCTCAAAGACACAGGATTCAGGACATGAGTTTTCCATTGTACATGAGGATGGGGACAGTGTACATCCATCTAGCTTAACACAGAGGGAAGGATGACCCCAGGAGGCTGGGAGACTCAAGTCAACCCAAGTGTCTCATAGTTGAGCTACATTTAAATTTGGAAGAGGGGGCCAGGTGATGCCCAAAGTTTTTTCCTGCATTAAGGGGGTCTATGAGTCCAAGACAGGTATCCCATCCAAGAAGTTGTGACATCATTGTGGAGGGGACACATATCTACGAGTAGACTAGCTCTCTGTGGAACAGTTGGAGAACCTACAAGACAACCAGGCAGTAAAGGATCCAGTGTGAGGTCTTTGGGTGAAAATGATGTATGTCAGATAAAGTGCCTTATAGAAAGAAAAAGTCAGGGAGACTTCATGGAGGAGGTGGCACCACTGCAGCAGTAAAGCCTCCTGCAGAGCCCTCAGCCAGCATCGCAAAGCTCTGAAGTCTCTTTTCAAGCCTTTCTCAGTCCTGGCTCCTTTTCTTCAGGCTACTCCTGGCTCTGTTTGTTCCATTTCCCAGAATTCCTCTCCTCAAGTCAGCAAAACACAGAGGAGCAGGGTGGTCAGAGGCTGGGCTGTTCTGCCAGTCAGTAGAAACGGCTCCAGTTCCTGAAAATGGTCTCCAAACTGAACTTGAAGGGAAATTTCGACTTCCCATCCCAAATTATCTTTGCCTAACGTTTGTTTCTTAATTGAGATATAATTCATATGCCATAATATTCACCATTCTAAAATGTTCAATTCGGTGGTTTTTAACATATTCACAAATTGTGCAACCATCATCACTATCTAATTGCAGAATCTTTTCATCACCCCAGAAAGAAACTCTGTACTCATTAGCAGTCACACCCCAGCCCTGACAACCGCTAATCTACTTTCTGTCTTTATGGATTTCCCTGTTCCGGACGTTTCCTGTGGTTAAAATCATATACGATGTAGTCTTTCATCTGGCTTCCTTCACTCACTGTGATGTTGTTAACATGTGATGTTAGCATGGTCCTCCATGTTGTGGCACTTCATTCCCACTGGCTCCTGGCTGAAGCAGCTTGTTTCATGTAAACTGATTCGTATTCATCTGTCTCCTTTTCAGGAAGGCATTTTGTTCTGTGACCTCAGCTCTCTGATGGATCTAAGAAAAGTTTTTCATTTTCCATTTGACTTTTTCCTTATTGCAAGGAAGCTGGGATATTTATTTATTTAGTGAGACTGAGTCTTGCTCTATAGCCCAGGCTGGAGTGCAGTGGTGCAATCTCGACTCACTGCAACCTCCGCCTCCTGGGTTCAAGTGATTCTCGTGCCTCAGCTTCCCAAGTAGCTGGGATCACAGATGCATACCACCACCCCCAGCTAATTTTTGTATTTTTAGTAGAGACAGGGTTTTACCATGTTGGCCTTGCTGGTCTTGAACTCCTGATCTCAAATGATCTGCCTACCTCAGACTCCCAAAGTGCTGGAATTAGAAGCATGAGCCACTGTGCCTGGCCAGAAGCTGGGATTTTGATAGGAATTGTGTTGAATCTGTAGATTGATTTTGGGAGCACTGCCATCTTACCAATATTGTCTTCCATGAACACAGGATATCATTCCGTTTATTTAAGTTTTTGCTAATTTCTTTAGACCTTTTTGGTTATTTTTCAGTACCTTTACATTACTGTTGCATTGCCCTGGCTCAGCTGCTTCGGAGCTGAAAGGTTAAGATGTGAGAAGGGGTGAAAGGGGTTGTCACCATTTCTCAGCCAAGGGCAAGACCAGGACTCCCCCGAGGATGACCCATACTCATGCCGGGCAGTTACCAAAGGGCCTGCATCAAAGTGCTAGGCACAGCTGCTGGTCAGCATGTATCTGGCTCTGTTCCTCTCTGGGCCACTCACTGACCCTCAGCTCTTAAACGCTGAGATGAGGAATCTCTTGGGTTCATTATTCCAGGAAACCACCTTCTTTGGCCAGCCTTGGAGCAGCAGCCCCAGTGACGCTGAAGTCTGGTCCCCAGCTCCTGTCTGTCCTCGAATTTCTCTTGCCAAGAGGGACAAGTTGCTGTCTCCAGGAATGTCATTGGCAGAGAGGGATAGAACCATGCAAATTATATTTTCAAGTCTTTCCCTAATCACATCAAAGTCTTTTACAAGGAGCCTGGGCTAACTGGAGTTTGATAATTACAAATTATTTCTAGCAAAAATGCTGACCGTGGGAAAGCAGGTTAGAGCAAATTTGATTCATATTAAAGCCATGGTCAGATCATCATGAACCTTCAGGGTATTTATTTTTCCACCAGCTCCTCCCTGGTTCCCCCACCTTTGTCTTTGGCCTGGCTGAGCTAGAGACTCGCCTAATACAAATAACTGCATTAAAATAAAATCATGAGAAAGCTCAGGGGAACATGCCTGAGTAATGGAGAAGATAATAAGTGTGGACAACCACCCCAGCCTTCTCGTCTTACTCCCTCAAGGCAGGAGAAGGTTCACAACTGATTTGGGATTGTTTCTAACAGTAAACAGGAGGGAGACCAGAGTTTAAGTGGTTTAAAGAAAAAATTGTCATAATGTAGCAGATTGCTATCACTCCACTAATCATCACTCAGTCCCTACATCTCTTAAGTAATTTCTACTTTCTACATTATGATGGGAGGAGCTATGGGTGTTTAACAGAACAAAGAGACAAAGCTGTGAGAAAGGAGCTAACACAGAAATGGCTTTGTTCACTCATTCATTCATTCTTCCTTTCATTCATCAAGCATCTGAACTGACTCTGTCCTAGGCATTGTACTGGCGGCAGGAGTTGCAGAGATGGGGAGGGGGGACTATCCCTGCCCCCCAGTTGCTCTTAGAATAAGAGGAGGAAGAAACTGGGCACGGTGGCTCATGCCTGTAATCCCAACACTCTGAGAGGCTGAGACAGGCTGATTGCTTAAGCCCAGGAGTTCAAGATCAGCCTGGGCAACATGTCAAGACCCTATCTCTACAAAAAAATACCAAAAAAAAAAAAATATATATATATATATATATATATATGGCTGGGCATGGTGTCACAAACCTGTGATTTCAGCTAATTGGGAGACTGAGATAGGAGGATGGCTTGAGCCTGGGAGGTTGAGGCTGCAGTGAACCATGATTGCTTCATGGCACTCCAGCCTGGGCAACAACAAAAACGTAGGCCAGGTGCAGTGCGGTGGCTCACGCCTATAATCTCAGCACTTTGGGAGGCCTAGGTGGGCAGATCATGAGGTCATATGTTCAAGAGCAGCCTGGCCAAAATGGTGAAACCCCGTCTCTCCTAAAAATACAAAAATTAGCTAGTCATGGGGGCATGTGCCTGTAATCCCAGCTACTTGGGAGGCTGAGGCAGGAGAATCGCTTAAACCGGGACCCGGGAGGCAGAGATTGCACTGAGCCAGGATGTTGCTACTGCACTCCAGCCAGGGCTACAGAGTGAGACTCCATCTCAAAAAAAAATAAAGTAGGGGGGAGGCAGATGAGATGTGTGGACAGATAAGCCATAGCAGCTGCAAACTGTGTTACTTTCAAGAATCTGCACCTTAAGACTCTTTCCCTGTCCTGCACAGTGGCTCATGCCTGTAATCCCAGCACTTTGGGAGGCCAAGGTGTGTGGATAGCTTGAGTCCAGGAGTTCAAGACCAGCCTGGGCAACATGGCAAAATCCCATCTCTATCAAAAATTTTTAGCCAGGTGTGTCAGCACGTGCCTGTGGTCCCAGCTACTTGGCCGGCTGAGGTGGGAGGATCACTTGAGCCTGGGAAACAGAGGTTGCCGTGAGCTGGGATTGTGCCACCCCACTGTAGCCTGGGTGGCAGAGCAAGACTCTGTCAAAAAACAAACAAAAATGCCTCTTCCCCTAGCTTGGGTTAGATTGGGCAGGGAGGATGAAGGGCGGTCATCTTACCTTTACCTCTAGGAGCTGGAACTTAGAGCTGCTAATGCACCATTTTATTTATGTTAGGTTTTTTAGAGACAGAGTCTTACTCTCACCCAGGCTGGAGTGCAATGGCATGATCTTGGCTCACTACAACCTCCGCCTCATGGGTTCAAGGGCTTCTCCTGCCTCAGCCTCTCATGTAGCTGGGATTAGCCACCACACCTGCCTAATTTTTTGTATTTTTAGTAGAGATGGGGTTTCACCATGTTGGCCGGGCTAGTCTTGAACTCCTGACCACCTCAAGTGATCCACATGCCTCGGCCTCCCAAAGTGCTGAGATTACAGGTGTGAGCCACCGTGCCTGGCCCACTATTTTAAAAATAAGTAAATGAACAAGAGAAAAGGAAAGAAGGAAGGGAAGGAGAGAGGAGGCAGGAGGGTCGTGATTCCCTACAGGAGGGATTTATCATTGATCTGGTAGCTTTGGAGTGGACAAATTCTCTTGGTCTAGATGTCCAATTCTTTGGAGATAGAATCTGTCTCCAGAGGTGAAGGAGATGATCAGGAGATCAGGAAGAAAACCAAGAAGGGTGCCTGAGCCTAAAAGGCAAAGTTTGGTAGAAGCTGCTTCCAATACAGGGTGCTTCTCCCTGCCTGCCTGCTGAGAGAGGTGAGAAGGAGGAAGAGGGTGGCCAAGAAGGGTCTGGAGGCCAGTGGAGAACATCCACGCCAGCAACAGCAACATTCCATGGAGGGGCAAATCCCTGTGGGCTGCCTCCAAATGTCTACAGCTTTTTACTGTAGGGCACAGTGGCCATGGTTTCAGCGCCTCCTGGATTTTGGGTGACAGTCATCCTCAAATCTTCTCTCAGTGTGAAATGGATTGCTGCATTTCCAGGGCTTAATTGTCCGCACTAGCTAAAAGCACTCTGCCAGTAATGAAAATACATCCACTCTTTTTATCAAGAAAAAAGGATAATAACTCAGCCAGCTTTAGCCTACATTTTATTTCACATCAGCTGAGCTTGTTTCCAAGGACATCTCTGATGCAAAGCACAGAAAACTGCTGGTAGGATAGGATGGGGAGACAGGGGGTGCTGAGAAGAGGTCTCAGGAGCAAAGGGCCCAAGGGGCCCCAAGGCCAAGGCTGTCCTCCTTACCCCCTCAGACCACACAGCTTTCCAAAATGATAGATGTGGCTTCCTGGGAGCTGGAGAGTGTGACTACTCAAAACTTAAAATCCTTTTGTTTTTCATGTAATATGAATAACTCTAGCTATAATAATAATCATGACACATCAAGGGACATGCAGATATGCTCTCACTTGATTCTTATAACCTCCCTGAATGGCCAACAGGACAGATGTTATTGCATCTTTTTTTTTTTTTAAACAGAGCTTTGCTCTGGCTGGAGTGCAATGGCACGATCTCAGCTCATTGCAACCTCTGCCTCCCGGGTTCAAGCGATTCCACTGTCCCAGCCTCCCAAGTAGCTGGGATTACAGGTCCGTGCCACCACACCAGCTAATTTTGTATTTTTAGTAGAGACGCAGTTTCTCCATGTTGGTCAGGCTGGTCTCGAACTTCCAGCCTCAGGTGATCCACCTGCCTGGACCTCCCAAAGTGCTGGGATTGCAGGCATGAGCCACTGCTCCCAGCTATTGCATCATTTTTATGGATAATGAAACTGAGACTTATGGAAGGAAAGGTGACACCCAGTGTCATCAGTTGGTATTAAAATCGGTGTCTGCTGCCTTTCCATGGCTCCTCACCCAGAGGTGAGGTGGGTCCTGGAGAGTGGGGGATGTTGGAGGGGGGTGCAAAAGGGGATAGGGCCCTTAGGGATTTATGCAGTTCCGAAAGACTGTTTTCAAAGAAGGTAAGCAAGCTCCACCTTCCCCCAGTTCCACTATTATAACCTCCTCTTACAACAGTGCTCTGGCCATACAGATCTCCTGTGGCTGATACTCCGGATCACCTACTTATAGGTAGCCCTTCCCCATTTCTTTGCTTACTAAAGTTTAATTTTGCTTCCAGAAGCCTGGGTTTTAAATTTATTTTTCTTACATATATGTCTTCTCTTTCTTTTTCTTACCTTATTTTACTAGTTAAGACCTCCAGTACAGTGTTGAATGAGGGTTTGTGTTTTTTTTTTTTTTTAAGTGGAGATGGGGTTTCACCATGTTGGCCAGGCTGGTCTTGAAATCCTGACCTCGTGATCCACCCACCTCAGCCTCCCAAAGTGCTGGAATTATAGGCGTGAGCCACCATGCCCAGCCTTTCTTTCTTTCTTTCTCTTTCTTTCCTTCCTTCCTTCCTTCCTTCCTTCCTTCCTTCCTTCTTTCTTTCTTTCTTTCTTTCTTTCTTTCTTTCTTTCTTTCTTTCTTCTTTCTTTCTCCTTCCTTCCTTCCTTCCTTCCTTCCTTCCTTCTTTCTTTCCTTCCTTTCTTTCTTTCTTTCTTTCCTTCTTTCTTTCTTTCTTTCTTTCTTTCTTTCTTTCTTTCTTTCTTTCTTTCTTTCTATGCTTACTATTTTCCTGACTTTGAACTTCTGGGCCCAAATATCCCTGAGTAGCTGGGATTATTGTCGCACGCCACTGCACTCTGCTCACAGAATCCAGGGTTTTGTCAGAAATGGAGAGTACTGGTTCTTCAGTGAAGTTCTGCAGAAGCTAGGCCTCTCCCTTGCCCAGCTCTAAACCAGTCTCAGAAATTCCATTCCCTTTGCTAACGACCGGTTTAGAAATGGGCATGTTATATAATTTTCTTATGCTATGACATGTGAAGAGGGATCTGTGCAGGGTGGTGGGAAGGGTTGCCTTGTTCTGAAAAGGAGCGAGTTTGCTCTATTCTCTCTGCCTTTGGATGCTGCAGGGAGATGAGGATGTAGTTGGAGACTGGAGCTTTGGCAGCCATCTTGGTGTCTGGAAGGAAGCCAGCATAAGAGAATGGCTGAGCAAAAAGAAGGCTGTAACCTGGCCCTTGATAATGTTGATTTGCTATACTGACCAACCTTAGAACCTTGTCCCCAGGGCCCTCAGGCTTCTTTATATGCAGGCAATAAAATTCCTTCTTGTTTATACCATTTTGAATTGGGACTTCTCTTTCTACTAAAAAACATTCTAAATGATGATACACTTCCTTTCTGTTCCTCAAACCTTCTAAGCTCATTCTCATTTCCGGTGTCTTCACTTGCTGTTCCTGCTGTCTGGAACAGGGTTCTACCAAATGGCCCCATGGCTGTCTCCTTCTTATCATTCAGGCCTCAGTCCCAAGGTCCCTTTTCCAGAGAGAACTATAAGCTACCATTCTTCCAGCCACTGTGTATTCTTTATATAAGCCCTTAATATCAAAACTCATCTTTTTATGTATGCTTATTATTTTTCTCACTAGAGGGTAAGCTCTATGTGAGTAAGAACTGTGACCCATTTGCCCACTGCTGTACTCCCAGCAACTGACACAGGGCCTAGCATACAGTAGGTGCTCAGTAAATATTTGGTGAATGAATGAATGAACCCCAGAGACAATTTCATTGTCCTGTTCCCCAATCTTCCTTTCCACCATGCTGTGTGTAGTGTGTCCATACTGTTGGCCTTTCATCAGTTCCTTTTGCAGGGCCAGAAAGAAAGAAGGCAGTAGAGAAGGAAAACATCAGAAACACAAAATTATTTTAGGCTTAAATGTAAAAGGAGAACAGGCTGATTGCATAACATATGTAGATGTATGCAAATTACCATGCAAGTTAAATAGAAGAGAAGTTTGAAGTGGTGGGAAATCCAAAGGCCCATGTTGGGTGTATTTTCCTTTTCCCTGGGAAGCAGTATCGACTTCTCAGTCTTAGAAAGTGGGGGAGCTGACACACAGTGAGAGGAAAAGCAGTTGAGAGTTACACAAGTAACAAAGAATTTAATTTAGCTGTTGTTTTTCTAAGAGGCAGAAATCAAAAACATTCCACTCATCCACTTTAAATAGTAGGCCTAGGAAGCATAAAACTCTCTTCGGTTTAACATGACAGCCAACTAAGATCACAGAGGCAGAGGGAGAAGGAAACAGGGAGAAGAAAGATGAGAAAGTGAGGCGACCAGCAAGTTGCCCCAGTCCTTCAGAGTCAAGAACCAAATCCATGTGATAATAATCCTCTGTATTCACAGAAAAATAAAACAAAAACCATACTCACACAAACAGCCTTCTGTTATAAAAACCAAGTGAGAGGGGAATGGCCGGATACAGTGGCTCACACCTGTAGTCCCAGTGCTCCCCTGGGTTCAAGAAATTTTCCTGCCTCAGCTTCCCAAGTAGCAGGGATTACAGGCTCCCGCCATCACACCTGGCTAATTTTTTGTAATTATAATAGAGATGGGGTTTCTTCATGTTGGCCAAGCTGGTCTCGAACTCTTGACCTCTAGTGATCCACCTGCCTCAGCCTCCCAAAGTGCTGGGACTACAGGTGTGAGCCACCATGCCAGGCCTCTATGCTATTCTTGATTTCAAACATTTGGAGCCAGTGTCCCCATATCACCAGCTCCCATTCTGTTGCTCTGGCCACCATCGGGCCTCACTTTGGTTCCCACAATAGCCTTGTGACTGGCCTCCTAACCTGGCCTTTCTCCTGGCTCTTCTCCACACAGCAGCCCCAGCCATCCTGTTAAAATGGAGGGCAGAGCTTGTCTGTTCTCTGGTGTAAACCCTGCCCTAGCTGCTTCTTCACTCAGAGAAGGAACTGAGTCCCTGCAATGGCCTTATAGGGGCCTCTGACCTCCTCTTGCCCTCCCCATTTTCTGCTGCTCACCCAGCTCTAGCCACACTGGCCTCCCTTTCTGCTCCACACTTCCCCTACAATCCCACACCAGCCTTTGCTCTCTGCCTCCCTCTGCCCAGAGTGCTCCCCTTGTGCCCTGGCATGCTCGTGCCTCCCTCATCTTGGCAGGCCTTGACTTAATCATCACCCTCTCATCCAGGCCTTTCCCAGCTACCCCATTTAAAACTGCAAACTCGGGGGACACAGTGGCTCACGCCTGTAATATCAACACTTTGGGAGGCCGAGGAGGGTGAACTCCTTGAATCCAGGAGTTGGAGATCAGCCTGGGCAACATAGTGAACCCCCATCTCTACAAAAAATACAAAAATTAGCCAGGTATAGTGGTTTGCACCTGTAGTCCAGCTGCTAAGAAGACTGAGGTGAGAGGATCACTTGAGTCTGGGAGATTGAGGCACAGTGAGCCGAGATCATGCCACTGCACTCCAGCCTGGGCAACAGAGCAAGATCTTGCCTCAAAATAAATAAATAAAATTGCAAACTCAGCTGCGTTCGGTGATTCACATCTATACTTCCAGCACTTTGAAAGGTTGAGGCAGGCAGTTCGTTTGAAACCAAGAGTTCTAGACCAGCCTGGGCAACATAGCAAAACCTCATCTCTACAAAATAAAAATCAAAACCTTACAAGGAGGAGAAGGAAAAAGAAAAAAAATTTAAAGAATTAAAAACTTAGCCAGGTGTGGTGGTACACACATGTAGCTGTAGCTACTCAGAAGGCTCAGGCAGGAGGATCTCTTGAGCCCAGCAGTTGGAGGCTGCAGTGAGCTTTGATGGAGCCATTGCACTCTGACCTGGGCAACAGAAATTGAGGCCCTGTCTCCAAGGAATAAAACAAAATCACAAACTCCTCTGCCCTCCACGCTCCCTGCCCTCTTTCCCCGCTTTTTTTTCTCCATGGCTCTTCCTCTCTAACTTACTGCATATTTCACGTATTTGTCTTGTTTATTGTCTGTTCCTGTAGAACAAAAGCTCCGGGAGAGCAGGAATGTTTGTCTGTTTTGCTGATTGCTGTCTCCTCAGTCACTTGAAAGGCGACTGACAAATTAACCACTCAAAAAGTATTTGCAAAGTTTGGGTGCAGTGGCTCACGCCTGTAATCCCAGCCTTTTGGGAGGCCAAGAGGGGCAGATTACAAGGTCAGGAGATTGAGTCTATCCTGGCTAACATGGTGAAACTCCATCTCTACTAAAAACACAAAAATTAGCTGGGTGTGGTGGCAGACACCTATAATTCCAGCTACTCGGTGGGTGAGGCAGGAGAAATGCTTGAACCCGGGAGACTGAGGTTGCAGTGAGCTGACATCGCGCCACTGCCCTCCAGCCTGCACACCAGAGCAAGACTCTATCTCACACACACACAAAAGTATTTGCTGATGGTCCTTTAATTTGGATTAACTTAGTTTTCTGGAAAACATGTCATTATTCTCATTTTTGTCATCTCAGGGAGGACCAGTGAAGACTTCCTCACAGGCTCTGACGGGGCTTCACTCTCATGCTTGAGAAGCTGGCCTTGAAGCTGTAAGTCGCTGGAGACAATTCCTGGCTCTGAAGCCCCAAACTGGTCCGAGAAAGGGTAGGCCTCTTTGATACTCAGCTCACATCGGCTAGGCGCCTGAACAGCAAATGTCAGTGCCTCCTCCTAAACGCAGGCAGATTTACTTTGCAGACGGTGAGGATGCATTTTAATTTGTTGATGTGAAATCTTAATTGAACTAAACTGCTAGAGGTAGTCTCTGTTCTCTGTCATAGTCTTAATTTAGTTGGCAAAACAAGATATCATCAGAGGAAATTCACAGGCAAAGACGCCATGCCCAGAGGGTTTGGGGAACACCCTTCTGTGCTTGGAGGTGGGCTGGTGTGTGACTGGCACCAGCACGAACCCCATCCCCACACCTTCAGATGCCAACTCAGTTTTCCAGGGACACTCAGATAGCATCCCAAGGGCTCAGACACATGGGACCCCCACAGCAGCCAGACTCCACATGACTCCCCATCATGTTTTCAATGCTCTATTTTTAGTGTGAAAGCAGGGAGGAGATGAAGGCTTTCTTACCTGAAGACACAGAAGCGTGGGAGGTGGCAGGTCTATCACTTACTTGCTGTGAGACCCCATTTCACCTACCCGTGCCTCAGTTTCTCCATCTGTGTACCAAGAAAGCTGGAATCCACCTTTCTATTTTTTGTTTGTTTGTTTATTTATTTATTTTTGAGATGGAGTCTCGCTCTGTCTCCCAGTGGGCTGGAGTGCAGTGGCACAATCTTGGTTCACTGCAACCTTCCTCCTGGGTTCAAGCGATCTCCTGCCTCAGCCTCCTGAGTAGCAGGGATTACAGGCGCCTGCCACCACACCTGGCTAATTTTTGTATTTTTAGTAGAGACGGGTTTTCACCATGTTGGTCAGGTTGGTCTTGAACTCCTGACCTCATGATGGACCTGCCTTGGCCTCCCAAAATGTTGGGATTACAGGTGTGAGCCAGTGCACCTAACCTATTTTTATTTTTTGAGACAGGGTCTTACTCTGTTGCCCAGGCTGGAGTGCAGTGGTGCAATCATAGCTCACTGGCTCACTTACTGTAACCTGGAACTCCCAGGCTCAAGCGATCCTCCTGCCTCAGCCTCCCTAGTAGCTGGGACCACAGGTGTGCACCACCACAACTGGCTACTTTTTAAATTTGTATTGTGGAGACAGGGGCTTGCTGTGTTGCCTACACTGGTCTCAAATTCCTGGACTCAAGTGATTCTCCCACTTCAACCTCGCAAAGTTCTGGGATTACAGGCGTGGCCTCTAACCTGAGTTCTTGGCCATGGCGTCTGCTCACCCATTCGCCTCCCTGTCTCCTACAAGGGGTCAGGCTGAAGGCCTTTCACTAAAGTGGTCTCATCCCTGACCCACAGCATCACAGGTTTCCATTGCCTTGGCCTGGGAGGGAGGCTTAGGAATCATTCTCTTGGTGACAGATGCCCATCCCACCCCTTTCCCAGACCCTTCTCCCCAGGGGCCTTTTACACGTGTTGCTTGTCCCACTGCAGCTGGTGGCTACCAGGCCTGTCCCTATCTGGAGAAGACCCTGAAGTCTTGCTCCAAGAAGTACTGGCTGGCTGGCAGGAATCAGACCCCTTGGGCAGCCCAGCCCAGATTCCCGCTTTATCTTATTCCCAGGAAAGCCTCCACGAGGGATTTCCCAGGGCTTGGTATCTGGTATCTCCCCACAGCTGTGAAAGAGCTGGGGGCAGATTCTTTGAGGGCAGGTTCCTGAGCTGGCAGGTCCTTATCCTGCTCCCTCATTGGCTGCCACAGGAGGGCTGTAGGCCCCAGTCACCTACATTTAGTCACAAGCTCTCATGCTGGGAACCAGGCACCAGGAGGTTTAGGAAAGAGGCAATTCCTTGCAGAAGAAAGATCACAGCTTTGCAGTCGAAACCACCTGGCAAGTCCCTTCTGTTCACTGGGACTGTTTCTTCATCTGTTAGGTGGGAATAATTATACCTGTCTCGGAACTGCTGTGAGAACAAGATGACATAATGCTTCTAGAGTGTGCAAGTGTGCAGCACTGTGGCTCGTCCATAGCCTGCCATCCCCAAATGGGAGCCATTATTAGTATTTAAGCTCTAGCACAGGGCCTGGCTAGGAATAGGCTGAATAAATGAAACTGATATTCAGCTGCTAGAGGATACGCAGAGCTGAAGCTTCTTTCAACCCTTTGGGGATGGTAGTGACCTCCACATCACACAGACACATGTGGTGACTCCTCTCTCCCCTAATTCCTCTGTCCTGCTCTGCTTCTGCCTCAGTCTGGGAGGAAGCCAGCATCAGGGAAACTCTGATGTCAGTTGGGCAGGGTGAGGGCATTTGAGAGATAAACTGTCAGCTCTGCCTCCCTCTACACTTGGTGGAAGATGGAAGTGACATTTTCCCATCACAGGATAGAAAGTTTAATGATGCTAAGCTAAATTCATCAAGGCTTCTTACACAGGAAGGACCTGGGCTTCTGAGCAGCCTTCCTTGGGGGTTGGTCCTTTGTAGAGACTGGGCTCAGCCTTTGATTAGGCTACATTCTTCTACTGAAAGTACCAAAACCCTCTCAAATCCTTGGGTTCTTCTTTTTACACAAGGTCTCGCCCTGCCACCCAGGCTGGAGTACAGTGTGCATGATCACAGCTCACTGCAGCCTCGACCTCCCAGGTTCAGGTTATCCTCCCACCTCAGCCTCCTGAGTAGCTGGAACTACAGGCGCATGCCACCATGCCTGGCTAATTTTTTGTGTTTTTTGTAGAGATAGAGTTTTGCCATGTTGCCTAGGCTGATCTCGAGCTCCTGGACTCAAGTAATCCTCTGCCTCAGCTTCCCAAAGTGCTGGGATTATAGGTGTGAGCTACCATACCCAGCCACCTCCCTCAAATTCTTAAGCAAAAATGGAATGCATTGACTCACAGACAAGAGACCAGACTTGGGAAGGACCCTAATCAGAGTCCAAAGAAGGAAAAGCTGCCAGAATCAAGGCCACAGGGACTGGAACCACAGGCTCAGCATGCAGGGAAATGCTGTCCTGTGAAGGAAATAAAGCCCAGTGGTTGGCCAGGCACAGTGGCTCATGCCTGTAATCTCAGCTGTTTGGGAGACCAAGGTAGGCAGATCACTTGAGCCCCAGAGTTTGAGACCAGCCTGGGCAACACAGTGAGATCTTGTTACTATATTTAAAAAAAAAAAAAAAAGCCAGACATGGTGGCGCATGCCTGTAGTCCCAGCTACTTGGGAGACTGAGGTGGTAGGATCAGCTGAGCCCGGGAGGTCAAGGCTGAAATGAACCATAAATGCACTGCTGCACTCCAGCATGGGTGGCAAAGTGAGACCCTGTCTCAAAAAATAAAAAAATATAAAAACAAAAAACCTGGTGCTGTGAGAGAGACTGGGAGGTCAGGAAGGGCAGGTCATGCCAGAACTGTGGCTAGAGCAGCCCCAGGCAGAGGTAATAATCAGTGCAAAGGACCTATGAGCCAGGAAGGTCACCATAGGGGTGACAACCACGAAGGAGGCAGGGCCATGTGACGTACACAGCATAGAATGGTTTTCATCCATGGTTCCCGGCCCATAACTCCCATAGCCCTTTTACAGCCTTTTTTATAATGTAGGGGCGCTTTAGGCCTCAGAAAATGGAATCTCTGACTCCTGCCTCCTTTTACTTCTTTTCCTCTCCAAGGCAGGACTCAAATCTTATCCACCTTTCTGTCTTGGAGCTGGCCATAAAGAAATTCTCTGACCTATCTTGTCTGACTGTAAGCCATAAGATCCTCATTTCAGAAGGAACCCTGACCCATACTTTGAAGGAAGAAAGGCTGCAGGGAGGCCAAGAAGAATCTGAACAGACAGGTTTTGCTGGTCTGTTATCATTAGTTCATCCCCTTCTTGTCCAACTTCCATTGTTCTGTCCATGCTTCCATCGTGCCTATCCAATGCAGTCTCCACAAAAGGCCCAGGAGGACAAGGTTTAGAGAGCTTCTGGAGAGCTGAATCTGTGGAGGTTCCTGTAGGGTGGCACTCCCTGGGAAAGCATGGAAGCTCCACACTCCTTCCTGTATCTCACCGAATGCATCTCCTCATCTGTGTCCTCTGTCATATCCTTTATAATAAATAGGTAAACATGAGTAAGTGTTCTCTGAGTCCTAGCAGGAAACTGCTACTCTAGCAAATTAACCAAACCCAAGGAGTGGGGAGGGTCAGTAAGGCACAGGTAAAAAAAGCTGGGGCTTGCAATTGGCATTGGAGGAGGATGCAGTCTTAGGGTCTGAGCCTTCACACTCTGATTCTGATGCTATCTCCAGATAAGTAGTGTCAGAATTGAATTCAATTAGAGGATGCTCAGTGGGTATCCACTGCAGAACTAATTGCTTGCCTATTGGTGGGAAGAAATCCCCACGTATTTGGTCATGAAAGTCTTCTATGATTATTGTTGTGGTGTGAGAGCAGTAGATAACAGTTTGGGCCAGGTACAGTGACTCACATCTGTAACCCCAGCACTGTGGGAGGCAGAGGTCGGTGGATCACTTGAACTCAGGAGTAGGAGACAAGCCTGGCAAAACCCCATTTCTAATAAAAATACAAAAAAGAAAAAAAATAGCCAGGCATAGTGATGCACACCTGGGGTCCCAGTTACTTGGGAGACTGAGATGGGAGGATTGCTTACCCCTGGGCAGCAGAGGTTGCAGTACGCCGAGATTGTGCCACTGCATTCAGCTTTGGTGAGAGAAAGAGACTGACTCTGTGTCAAAAAAGAAAAAGAAAAACAGTTCTTTTTTTTCTGTGGTTGGTTTTTTTTCTATACAGGCCAGATAATGAATGACTGTATAGGCCAAGAAATAAAATTTTCTTAAAAAAAAAAAATAGAGTCAGCATTTCACTCTGTTGCCCAGCCTGGCCTCCAGCTCCTAAACCTAAGCAATCCTCCTGCCTTGGCCTCCCAAAGGCCTGGGATTATAGGAGTGAGCCACCATGCCCTCTGGAAATTTAATTTTATCCAGAGGATTATAGGGAAGCTTTTGATGAATTTTAAACATGAAGGGACTTGGTCTAACTGATATTTTCAAAAGAAAACTCTGGTTGCTGTATGAAAAGGAGACCAGGGTTAGAGTAGAAGGAGGGCTTGGGAGAAAGTCTAGTCTAGCAGATTTGAAGAGGTGATGACAAAAATTCTGTTCTGCAGAATAGGAAATCCAGAAATAAATTCACATATTTATGGCCAACTAGTTTTCAACAAAGGCATCAAGAACATATACTGGGAAAGGATGCTCTCTTCAATAAATGGTGCTGGGGCTGGGCACAGTGGCTCACACTTGTAATCCCAGAACTTTGGGAGGCCAGGGCAGGAGGATCACTTGAACCCAGGAGTTTGAGACTTGCCTGGGCAACATAGTAAGATCCTATTTCTACTCATCTACTCAGGAGGCTGAAGTAGAAGGATTGCTTGAGCCTAGGAGGGTGAGACTCAGTGAGCCATGATTGCACCACTGCATTCCAGGCTGGGTGACAGAGCAAGACCCTGTCTCAAAAATTAGGAAAAAACGGCCGGGCGTGGTGGCTCAAGCCTGTAATCCCAGGACTTTGGGAGGCCGAGGCAGGTGGATCACAAGGTCAAGAGATTGGGACCATCCTGGTCAACATGGTGAAACCCTGTCTCTACTAAAAATACAAAAACATTAGCTGGGCATGGTGGTGCATGCCTGTAATCCCAGCTACTCGGGAGGCTGAGGCCGGAGAATTGCCTGAACCCAGGAGGCAGAGGTTGTGGTGAGCCGAGATCACGCCATTGCACTCCAGCCTGGGTAACAAGAGTGAAACTCCGTCTCAAAAAAAAAAAAAATTTAGCAAAAAACATGGTGCTGGGAAAACTGGATATCTATATGTAGAAGAATGAAACTAGACCCCTATCTCTTATTATATATAAAAATCAACTCAAAATGGGCTAGATGTGGTGGCTTGGGCCTTTAATCCTAGCACTTTGGGAGGTCGAGGTGGGAGAATCACTTGAGGCCAGAAGTTTGAGACCAACCTTGGCAACATAGCTATATCCTCTCTCTAAAACAACCGAAAACCCAAAACACACACAATAGCAAACAAAAAAAAAATCAACTCAAAATGGATTAATAAATATAAGACCTGAAACTATAAAACTATTAGAAGAAAGCATGAGGGAAATGCTTCAGGACAACGGGCTATGCAAAGGTTTTACAGGCGAGACTTCAAAAGCACAGGTATTGATACGGTTTGGCTCTGTGTCCCCACCCAAATCTCGTATTGAATTGTAATCCCCACATGTCGATTGAGGGACCTGGTGGGAAGTGATGACTGAATCATGGGAGCAGTTTCCCCCATGCTGCTCTAGTGATAGTGAGGGAGTTCTCATGAGATCTGGTTGTTTGATAAGTGTCTGGCATTTCCCCTGCACTCTCTCTCTCTCCCTACCCCCACCCACCCCCACCCATCCGCATCATCATGTAAGACATGCCTTGCTTCCCCTTCATCTTCCACCATGATTGTATGTTTCCTGAGGCCTCCCCAGTCATGCAGAACTGTGAGTCAATTAAACCTCTTTCCTTTATAAATTACCCAGTCTCGAGTAGTATCTTTATAGCAGTGTAAGAACAGACTAATATAAGCAGCAAAAACAAAAATAGACAAACTATATCAAACTAAAAAGCTCTGTACAGCAAAGGAAATAATCAACAGAGTGAAAAGATAACCTGTAGAATGGAGGAAAATATCTGCAAACTCTTCCTCCAACAGGAAACTAATATTCTGTAATATATAAGGAACTCAAAAAACTCAACAGCAAAAAAAATCTGATCTAAAAATGGATGAAGAATCTGAATAGACATTTCTCAAAAGAAGACATACTAGCAGCCAATAAGTCTATAAAAAAATGCTCAACATCATTTATCGTAAAAAAAATGCAAATCAAGCCGGGCGCGCTGGCTCACACCTGTAATCCCAGCACTTTGGGAGGCTGAGGCGGGTGGATCACGAGGTCAAGAGATCAAGACCATCCTGGTCAACATAGTGAAACCCTGTCTCTACTAAAAATACAAAAACTTAGCTGGGCATGGTGGCGTGTGCCTGTAATCCCAACTACTCAGGAGGCTGAGGCAGGAGAATTGCCTGAACACAGGAGGTGGAGATTGCGGTGAGCTGAGATCACGTCATTGCACTCCAGCCTGGGTAATGAGGGAAACTCCGTCTCAAAAAAAAAAAAGCAAATCAAAACCACAGGGAGATATAAGCACACCAAAGTAAAAATGGCCTTTTTAAATTTTTCTTGAGACAGAGTCTTGCTCTGCCACCCAGGCTAGAATCCAGTGGTGTGATCTTGCCTCACCGCAAACTCCGCCTCCCAGCGATTCTCATGCCTCAACCTCCCAAGTAGTTGGGACTACAGGCGTGTGTCACCACGCCCAGATAGTTTTTGTATTTTTAGTAGAGACAGGGTTCCATCATGTTGGCCTCAAGTGATCCACCCACCTCAGCCTCACAAAGTGCTGGGATTACAGGCATGAGCCACCTCACCCAGCCTAAAAATGGCTTTTATCAGAAAGACAAAATAACAGAAGTTGGGAGGATGTGGAGAAAGGGGAATGCTTGTACACTGTTGGTGAGAATGTAAATTATTATAGTACAGCCGCTCTGAAGAACAGTATGGAGGTTCTTCAAAAAACTAAAATAGAACTACCATATGATCAAGCAGTCCCTCTGCGGGCATAACCAAAAGAAAGGAAATCATTATGTTGAAGAGATATCTGCCTCCCTATGTTGACTACAGCTTTCTTCACAACAGCCAAGATACAGAATCAACCTGAATGTATATTAACAGATGAGTGGATAAAGGAAATGTGCTACATATACACAATGGAATACTATTCAGCCATAAAAAAAGAATGAAATCCTATCATTTGTGGCAACATGAACCTGTAAGACATTATGTTAAATGAAATAAGTCAGACACAAAATGAGAAATACCACATGTTCTCACTCATATGGGGGAGCTAAAAAAATTCAAACTCATGAAAGTGAGAACTGTGTTTATTAGAGGCTGAGAAGGGGAGTGGGGAGGAGGAGAGGAAGAGGTTGCTTAATGGATACAAAGTTACAGCTAGATGAGAAGAGTAAGGTCTAGCGTTCTCTAGCACTGTAGGGCAAATGTGGTTAACAGTAATTTACTGTATATTTTCTTTCTTTCTTTTTTTTTTTTGAGACGGAGTTTCACTCTTGTTACCCAGGCTGGAGTGCAATGGCGTGATCTTGGCTCACCGAAACCTCCACTTCCTGGGTTCAAGTAATTCTCCTGCCTCAGCCTCCTAAGTCGCTGGGACTACAGGCGCGCGCCACCATGCCCGCTAATTTTTGTATTTTTTAGTAGAGACGGTGTTTCACCCTGTTGACCAGGATGGTCTCAATCTCTTGACATCGTGATCCACCCACCTCAGCCTCCCAAAGTGTTGGGATTATAGGTGTGAGCCACTGCGTCTGGCCTTACTGTATATTTTCAAAAAGCCTGGATGACATAATGAGACCTCACTCTACAAAAAACCTTTTTTTTTTTTTTTTTTTTTTTTAATTAGCCAAGTACAGCCCGGCACAGTGGCTCATGCCTATAATCCCAGCACTTTGGGAGGCTGAGGCAGGTGAATCACCTGAGGTCAAGAGTTTGAGACCAGCCTGGCCAACATGGTGAAACCCCATCTCTACTAAAAAAATACAAAATTAAACAAGTGTGGTGGCACATGCCTGTAATCCTGGCTACTCTAGAGACTGAGGCAGGAGAATCACTTGTACCCAGGAGGCAGAGGTTGCTGTGAGCCGAGAACATGCCACTGCACTCCATCCTTGGTGACAAGAGGGAAACTCTGTCTCAAATAATAATAATAATTAGCTAAGCATGGTGATGCAGGCCTGTGGTACCAGCTACTGAGAAGGTTAAAGCTGGGGCTGAGGTGGAAGGCATAGAAGAGAAAATCGTGTATGGTTTAGTTAGCCTGAAATAGGGGAATTAGGAGGAAATATATATTTTTTAATTTTATTCTTATTTGAGACAGAGTCTTGATATGTCACCCAGGCTGGAGTGCAGTAGCATGATCATAGCACACTGTAGCTTTGACATCCTGGGTTCCAGAGATCCTCTCACCTCAGCCTCCCAAGTAGCTGGGACTATAGGCACATGCCACCACAATTGGCATTTTTGTGTTTTTGGTAGAGGCAGGGTTTCACCATGTTGTCCAGACTGGTGGAGGAAATAATGAAAGGATGAGACTCCATAATGCAGGCCTCCAAGAGGTTATAGAGTGTCTCATCCCAGCAATCCAGCTCCCCAGCAAGGGGTTCCTGAACTAGGGAAGAACCTGCAATTACTGGTGAGTTGAGAGTGGGTGGGCTTTTTGCTGGACTCTTCTGCCCTTCCTGGCTTGGTCAAGCCCAGATGTTAGCCCAACATCAGCTTCTCTCTCTCAAAGTCTTGTTGTGAAATATGCTCCTAATGTTCTTAAAAAGGTTTCTATGGTTTCTGTTTGTTTCGTCTGCCTGATTCAGCCAGCCTGATATCCAGAGGACCCTTCCAAGCTAGGAGATGTTAAAACCCAAAAAGGGATCTTCCTAAAGGCAGACAGATGGACCAAATAACCTGGTGCAGTGCCTGTCCTTGCAATGAAGCCTTAGTCTTTACTCTGCTGGTTTCTCTCTTCTGTAGCAACAAAATTAATTTTTGTTTGTTTTGTATAGAATAAAATCCCTGGCCTGGGCGACATAGTGAGTCACATCTCTACAAAAAAAAATTTTTTTTAATTGATTTGTGTGGTGGCATGCACCTGTTGTCCTAGCTACTTGGGAGGCTGAGGTAGGACAATCCCTTGAGCTCAGGAGTTGAAGGCTGCACTGAGTTATGATCATACCACTGCACTCCATCTTGGGTGACAGAGTGAGACCTTGTCTCTAAAAAAAAAAGCATGCTGGGTGCAGTGGCTCATGACTATTATCCCAGCACTTTGGGAGGCAAGCGGATCAGAAGGTCGAAAGATCAAGACCATCCTGGCCAAGATGGTGAAATGCTGTCTTTACTAAAAATACAAAAATTAGCTGGGCATGGTGGCACGTGCCTGTAGTTCCAGCTACTCGGGAGGCTGAGGCAGGAGAATTGCTTGAACCTGGGAGGTGGAGGATGTGGTGAGCCAAGATCGCACCATTACACTCCAGCCTGGCAACAGACTGAGACTCTGTCTAAAAAAAGAAGCATAAAACCCCATAATTTATGTTGTTTACAATGTCATAGAAGAAAAATGTAATGGCTCTTTACAGTTTCATTCATTATATTATAAATTTCATTTTGTCTTTTAAAAATTCTGCTTATTACAGCAATAATTTGAGTTAAATATTTATGTAACATACTTTCTGCTTATTATGTTATAAAAATGTGATGATCAGTAAAATTAATTTTATCATAGTCTTGATGGTTTTCTTTGTAGCTATCAAATCCAGTACACAGATGGGAAAAATTTTGTGAGAGTAGGTCCTAGCTTGTTGGAGTTAATGAGCTTCCAGTATGGTGGGCATGTAGTCTAATTGATACTGGCTCTGGGCAGGCTTGCACTTTTAATCACTGATGCCCTGCAGCCTGCTGGAAGCATGGAAAGAAGCAAGCTGACTAGAATATGTTAGGAGAAGGGCTAGAGCCACAAGGAGGCCTCCCACTGCCCACGAGGGGCCTGCCTGAAGGCACAAGTGGAGCGTAGGACCCTGCTGCTGGGCACCGACCTTGGTGGTCCTGCCTCATGGGAGGCAGAGGAATCCTCCCTTGGGACCCTCCAATGTCAAAAAGCTCAGTAGGTGCCAGGACCCATCTCCGGCCTGGGAGGTGGAGGACTTATATATCACTCATTCCATCATTCATTTACTCAAAAATATGTATTAAGCATCAACTCTGTGCCAGACACTGGATACAGTAATAAGTAAGACAGACATGCTTCCTGTTCTTTCAGAGTTTCTGTTAGCCTGATAAGCAGATAGTAAGCAAGCTAAGGAATAAATGAGCTAGGTAAGGTAAGTAATAAGCGCTGTGAAGACAATAAAAGAGTCATGTTGGCCAGGCACGAGGGCTCACGCCTGTAATCTCAGCACTTTGGGATGCTGAGGTGGGTGGATCACCTGAGGCTGGGAATTTGAGAACAGCCTGACCAACATGGAGAAACCCATCTCTACTAAAAATACAAAATTGGCCGAGTGTATTGGCTCATGCCTGTAATAGCAGCACTTTGGGAGGCCAAGATGGGCAGATCACAAGGTCAGGAGATCGAGACCATCCTGGCTAACACAGTGAAACCCTGTCTCTACTAAAAATACAAAAATTAGCCAGGTGTGGTGGCATGCGCCTGTAGTCTCAGCTACTTGAAAGGCTGAGGCAGGAGAATCCCTGAACCCAGGAGGCAAAGGTTGCAGTGAGCTGAGATTATGCCACTGCACTCCAGCCTGGGCAACAGAGCAAGACTCCATCTCAAAAAAAAAAAAAAAAATACAAAATTACCAGGGTATGGTGACACATGCCTGTAATCCCAGCTACTTGAGAGGCTGAGGCAGGAGAATCTCTTGAACTTGGGAGGTGGAGGGTGCAGTGAGCTGAGATCATGTTATTGCACTCCAGCCTGGGCAACAAGAGCAAAACTCTGTCTCAAAAAAAAAAAAAAAAAAAAATAGTAGAGTGATAAAAGTACCTGGGTACAGGGTAGGTTTACAATAGATAACAGGAAGGCTGTTCTGCAAAGCTGTCATTTACATCAAGACCTGAGACGTGGGAAGGAGCCAGCTTTATAAGTGCTGGGGGAAAAGCATTCTAAGTAAGTACTGGGAACAACAGGTGCAAAGGGAGAAGGATTTGGAGATGGAGGTTGGAGAGTTGAATGAAGGGCAGATTATGCAAAGTTCTGTAATGCCAAGTATATTAGTCAATAGACAATCAGGAAAAATCAGAAGGCCAGGTGCAGGGGCTCATGCCTGTAATTCTAGCACTTTGGGAAGCCGAGGCAGGCAGATCACTTGAGCCCAGTAGTTCAAGAACAGCCTAGCAAACATGGCGAAACTCCAACTCTATAAAAAAATACAAAAATTAGCTGGATGTGGTGGCATACACCTGTGGTCCCAGCTACTCAGGAGGCTGAGGTGGGAGAATCACTTGTGCCCAGGAGATGGAGGTTGCAGTGAACTGAGATTATGCTGCTGTTCCAGTCTTGGTATCACAGTGAAACTCTGTCTAAAAAAAAATCAGAAATTCTTCTAGGTATTTCAAGTAGACAGAATTTAATTTGAAGAATTGGTAACAAACATGTTGGAAGAAGTAGAGGAACAAAAAGGAGATGAGGTTATCGAAAGACTAGTATTTACAGGAAGTCACTATCAGCCCTAAGCCTGGACAAACAAACTGGGAAATGGTGGTAATCCCTTCCAGTTCATTCAAGGGAACGTAGGAAATGTGGAGTGCAGTGGTGTGATCTCGGCTCACTGCAACCTCTGCCTCCCAGATTCAAGCCATTCTCCTGCCTCAGCCTCCTGAGTAGCTGGGATTACAGGCATGTACCACCATATCCAGCTAATTTCTGTATTTTTAGTAGAGATGGGTTTTCACTGTGTTGGCCAGGCTGGTCTTGAACTCCTGAGCTCAGGTGATCTGCTGGCCTCGGCCTCCCAAAGTGCTGGGATTACAGGTGTGAGCCACTATGCCCGACCTAATTTTGTATTTTTAGTAGAGATGGGGTTTCTCCCCATCAGGTCAGGCTGTTCTCAAACTCCCGACCTCAGGTAATCCGCCGGCCCTGGTCTCCCTAAGTGCTGGGAATTACAGGTGTGAGCCACCAAACCTGGCCTATTGTGACCATTTTTAGAAAATGTAATTTGCCAAAGGCTTGCAGGTTAGAATTCATACTTCCCATGGACTTGCCAACCATCGCAGGAGAACAAGGTCTAAGCTCTCCAAGGATGACCGGGCCAAAAACACATGCTCCTGTCTGTGCCCTGCCTTACCCTGTGGAGGAAGCCTCCCGAAGACCCAAAAAGAGAAGTGATCTGAGACCCAGAATGAGTCCTCAGAGAGTCTCCTGGAGAATACTCAGTGAATACATATCACATCTCTAGCAAGAGAGCTGCAAACTGTGCTGGGGTCCCATCTCATGTGACACTGCATGACGATGATAAGATATTTATTGAGTGCCTATTTGGGAGCAGGTATTTAAACATATTTTTGTTTTTCATTTAAGCCTCCAAAAGGAAATGTATAACTTTAAATGCACATCTTAAAGGAAAAAGATTGAAAATTAATGAACTAAGAATGTATCTTAATAAGTTCGGGAAAAAAAAACAGCAAATAAAACTCAAAGTAGAGGGAAGGAAATGACAAAGTGGAGAACAGAAATTGAAGAAACAGAAAACTAACATGCAACAGAGAGGATTGGCTAAGCCACAGGCCAATTGTGTGAAAATTGATAAATCCCTGGTGATAATGATGAAGAGAAAGTTGAAAGAAGGCAAAAATATTCAAAGTCAGGAATGAAAAGAAGGGTATTGCTATGGATGTTACAGGCATTAGAAGTAAAATGAGAGGATATTGTGAATAATTTTGTGCCAATAAAATTGAAGATACATTTGAAATAGACAAATTGCTTGAACATATAGCTTATCTGGATAATCCTATAACCATTAAAGAAATGAAATCAGAAGTCAAACATGTTTCCATGAAGAAAACCTCAGGCTTCACTGGCATGTTCTAATCTTTTTTTTTTTTTTGAGACAGTGTCTCCCTCTGTCATCCAGGCTGGAGTGCAGTGGCACCATCTTGGCTCACTGCAACCTCCACCTCCCAGGCTCAGCCTTCCAAGTAGCTGGGACTGTAGGCACACTCCACCACGCCTGACTAATTTTTGTAATTTTGATGAGATGGGATTTTGCCATGTTGCCTAGGCTGGTCTCAAACTCCCTAACTCAAGTAATCTGCCCGCCTCAGCCTCCCAAAGTGCTGGGATTACAGCTCTGAGCCATTGTTCCCAGCCAGGTTCTAATTTTAAAACACCCCAGGAGAGTATTACTTTTCCTCATCTGAAGAAGGGAATTCCCTTCTTCAGATGAGGAAAGTGGGGCTCCAAGAATTCAAGCAACCTGCCTAAGGGCTCAGAACTAGGAAATGTCAAAGCCAAGATTTTTTTTTTTTTTTGAGACAGGGTCTGGCTCTGTCACCTAAGCTGGAGTACAGTGGCATGATCTCAGCTCACTGCAACCTATACTTCCCAGGCTCAAGTGGTCCTCCCACCTCAGCCTCCCAAGTTGCTAGGACCACAGGCACGTACCACCATGCCCAGCTAATTTTTGTATTTTTTGTAGAGTCAGGGTTTCATCATGTTGGCCAGGCTGGTCTCAAACTCCTGAGTTCAAGTGATCTGCTTGCCTCAGCCTCCCAAAGTGCTGGAATTACAGGAGTGAGGCATCACACCCAGCCTGAAGTCAAGATTTGAACCCTGGTTGACCTGGCTCCAAAGCCAGAAAGCTCAGCCATTATACTCCTCAGCCTCTTCTTCAAATGCTATAGCCAGTAGCATAGATGTGAGGGTGAAGGACAAGACCGTGGTCCAGAAGCCCCATAGACAAGTATCTGATATGTCCACTTGGAGAAGAAGGAACCTGGAGATTACCACCAGGACCCCACTCTGCCATCTGTCAAGACCTATTCAAATGCTGCCACTGCTTCTCTGTAGAGCACCATACACCCTGCCCAGAGCTCCCATAGCTGCCCTAGCCCCCATCACCTTTAAATGCCCATCTCTGGGCCTCTTCTATATATTGTCTGGTGTGTAACATTCTCACCAAAGTTTTCCAACCTTAGAAATGCATGACTCCCTGAAAATACAGGTCTTGGTTTGAGAAAGCTGGACTGAAAAGTTAAATGCTAGGCTGGGCATGGTGGATTACATGTAATCACAGCACTTTGGGAGGCAAATGTGGGAGGATTGCTTGAGCCCAGGAGTTCGATACCAGCCTGGGAAACATAGGGAGACCCTGTCTCTGAAAAAAAAAGTTAAATGCTGGCACTGCAGCAGATCACTGGGTCTCTGAAAACTGTGAGGCAACTACCACAGTCTTCTAGACCAGGGGTCTCCAACCTGGGCTGAGGACTGATACCAGTCCCTGGCCTATTAGGAAGTGGGCTGCACAGCAGGAGGTGAGCGGTGGGTGAGCGAGCATTACCGCCTGAGCTCTGCCTCCTGTTAGACCATGGTGGCATTAGATTCTTTTCTTTTTTCTTTTTTTTTTTTGAAATGGAGTTTTGCTCTGTCGCCCAGATGGAGTGCAGTGGCTCACAATCTCAGCTCACTGTAACCTCCACCTCCCAGGTTCATGCAATTCTCCTGCCTCAGCCTCCCAAGCAGCTGGGATCACAGGCACCCACCATCACACCTGGCTAATTTTTTGTATTTTTAGTAGAGATGGGGTTTTATGATGTTGGCCAGCCTGGTCTCGAACTCCTGATCTTGAGATCAACCTGCCTTGGCTTCTCAAAGTCCAGTTATTACTGGCGTGACCCACCACTCCTGGCCGGCAGTAGATTCTCTTAGGAGTGCAAAGCCTGTTGTGAACCGCACACAGGAGGGATCTAGGTTGTGCGTTCCTTACGAGACTAACGCCTGAGGACAGTTTCAGCCCAAAACCATCCCCTCCGTCTGTGGAAAAATTGTCTTCCACGAAACCAGTCCCTGATGCCAAAAAAGTTGGGGACCGCTGTTCTAGACCACCCAGAATATGTTCTTGCTAAAAGTTATTTTAAGATTTTCACTAAAATAAAAACTAAAAATTTAAATATTCTCATGGCAAAATTTGTGGTCCCTGAAGATAGATTTTATAACAAGCATGAACTGCTCTACAACATAACATAGCATTTCATTCTCTCTTGAAATCAAAATGTACAGTTTAAGTTCTGTGCAATGCTAGATTTTGCTTCCATCTCTTCACCCCACCCTGGAAAATAGGTTTATCCATCCACATTCTTTACCTGGTAACTTTGAGCGGTGGATTTCTCCATACCTTGCTTCAGCTCAGCCATGTAACTTGCCATCGCCAGCAGTACTTTAGCAGATGTGATGTGAGCAGAGGTTTAAAATGGGCGTGCACATTGGAACTGTTGCTGGGGTGTTTCTGCCATCTCCATGAACACCCCCTGGCTGGCCTGCTGGTCATGAAAGGAGGATGAGAGACATGTAGAGAGCTGCCAAACCATGCCAGCCAAAGCTGGCCTATAGCAACGAACCCCCAGCTGGTCCCCAAACATATGCACTAAATATATGCTTACTGTTGTATGCTGCTAAAATTTTGTGATTGTTCTACAGCACTAATTATTGTGGCCATGGTTAACTGATACAAGCCCCTTCTTACCGAGATTACCAGGTCTTTCAGTACTGGCCCTTGGCTGTGACCAGTTGCCACAGCTAATATGCCTGGCCTGGCTGTGAAGCGTATCTGCAGGTGGAGGGTGTAGCCCCATCTTCTCTGTGACAAGTCCAGCCATGGCATCCTTTGAGAACTAAGGTTCCCAAAACTATAGCCCTTTATGCTCAGCCCTCATAGGCATACATGGCCCTCAGGAAAATCTGATTGCCTGGGTTTGATTCTTGGATCCATAACCTTAGGAAGTTCATTTAATCTTGCTTTGCTTTATCTGTCAAATGGAAACAATAATAGTACCTACTTCACAGAGTTCTTGTGAGAAATAAGTGAATACCTACAATATGCTTAACACAGTGCCTGCTAGCGCATGGTAAGTACACACTAAATGCCGGCTATAATTGTTATCACACATTTGGTCATCCAAATATTCTTCCTTCTAGGTCCTCCCATCTCAGAAGATGCATCCTCATGAGTGCAGGTTTCTGCCACTGATGGAATTCATACCTTCATTCGCTTTCTAATCTTGAGAGTTCCAATTAACCCTCTTGAGTTGAGACCATCCCACTTTAATCTGGGAAGCATTAAGCCTTCCATCCTAATATTTGTTTAAAAAAAAAATCTGTTTAGGCTGGGTGTGGTGACTCATGCCTGTAATCCCAACACTTTGGGAGGCCGAGGCGGATGGGTCACGAGGTCAGGAGTTTGAGACCAGCCTGGCCAACATGGTGAAACCCTGCCTCTACCAGAAATACAAAATTTAGCTGGGTGTGGTGGTGCATGCCTATAATCCCAGCTACGGGGAGGCTGAGGCAGGAGAATGGCTTGAACCCAGGAGGCAGAGGTTGCAGTGATACAAGATCATGCCACTGCACTCCAGCCTGGGAGACAGAGCAAGACTCTGTCTCAAAAAAATAAAGTCTGTTTGGAAGTTGTATTCTGGGTATCCTGCTGCTTGCAGCTTCTCTTTTCTACTCTGAGCTACACCAACCCTCATAGGGGTCAAGAAAGTCCACACTTCAAGGACATAAAGTCTGGCTCTCTACAGCCCCTTGCTCCAGGGATGAAATGCCTTTCACTCTTTTGAGGTAAGCCAGCAGCTGAGAAAAACTAGACATGGTTATTTTCTCCATAGGTCATTCTGCTACATTTAATTCTCAATAAATTTTCACCATGAGACTGAATTCCTCGGCTATGTTTTATTTGGTGTGTCCCTCCAGCACCCAGGACGGAACCCACAGTTAGTAGGTGCTTGATAAATGCTGGGTAAATGAATGAATGAAGAATATGGATCACAGGGTGGGAACAATTTTCAAACTAGGGGTGGAGAAATCAACATGACCATTGACTGTGTGCCCAGCCTCATGCTTGACATTGAGGTCCAAGCAAGAAAAGCAACAAGGCACTTGGAGCTTGTAGTCAAGTCCTCAAAGACTGAAGTCTACAAAGGAAACGGAGCTCAACCACATAGATCACTTGCTCTGCCTATCCCACATCAGAGGGAACCCAGTGAGGTGTTGGTTCAGAAGAGGCAGGATGTGGCCTGGGGTCTGAAGGCATGGGAGGCGCTGGGGCAGAGGGTACAGGGGGCCCAGCTTACCCTGAGATAAGGTGTCCCAGAACACCAAGAGCAAGGACACAGCACAAGAACGAGACGGCTATTTGTGGAAAATAACCATGACACCAGCCTGAGCCATTTGTGATAAGGAGTCATGGGGGTAAACTTAGCTATTTCAGGCTGTGGCCTGAGTGTTGAGACCTGGAGGTTAGGCTGGGAGTGGATCCTGGCAAGACAGGCCACAAAGACGGGGCCGAGGTGGGAGTGACGCGCATCCACGAGCCGCAGGGCTTTCTTCCCTCTCATTCTGGGACCAGGCGAGAGTTGAATCCCTGCTAGAGACTCCAGATATGAGCCCACCACCGGGGCACATCCCTCAGCTCCTCTAAGAAGGTGAAATGTATATGGGTGAGGAGGCTTTGGTTGCCAGCAACAGAAAAACTCTAGCTAATGTAAAAAAAAAAAAATGATTGTATTAGAAAGAAATGAGGGTGGCTCACAGAATCAAAGAAAATGCTAAAGAGGCTGTCCCAGAAACAGGAGGAAGCAGGACAGTGAAATGAAAGGCTAAGGAGCAATCCCTTTATGGTGCCGCATTGGGGGTACATTAACTCCTTTTCCTTCCTTCCTTCCTTTTTCCCTTCCTCCTTTTCTTCCTTCCTTACTTCCTTTCTTTCTCTTTCTTTTTTTCCTTCTTTCTTTCTCTTCCTCCTTTCCTTCTTTCCTCTCTTTTTCTCTCTTTCTTTCCTTCCTTCTTTTTTTCTAGCTTCTGTGACTCTAGCCAAAGATCTTTCTTTCTCTTTCTTTTTCTTTCTTTCTCTCTCTCTCTCTTTCTTCCTTCCTTCCTTTCTTTCTTCCTCTTTCTTCTTCTTTCTTCTTTCTTTCTTTCTTTCTCTGGAGACTGGTCTTGCTATTTTGCCCAGGCTGTTTTTGAACTCTTGGTCTCAAGCAATCCTCTCGCTTAGGCTTCCCAAAGTGCTGAGATTACAGGTGTGAGCCTCTACATGGGGTCCCATTTTCATGTCATTCCATTTCAGATTCAAGGAGGTGGCCAGGCACAGTGGCTTATGTCTGTAATGCCAGCACTTTGGGAGGCTGAGGCAAGAGCCCAGGAGTTTGAGACGGCTTGGGCAAGAGAGTAAGAGCCGATCTCTATTTTATTTATTAATTTATTCGTTCATTTATTTATTTTTAACAGAATCTCACTTTGTTGCTCAGGCTGGAGTGCAATCTCAGCTCACTGTAGCCCTTGCCTCCTGGGTTCAAATGATTCTCCTGCCTCAACCGACCTAGTAGCAGAAATTACAGGTGCCTACCACCATGCCTGGCTAATTTTTATATTTTTAGTAGACACCTGGTTTCACCATGTTGGCCAGGCTGGTCTCAAACTCCTGACCTCAGATGATCTGCCTGTCTTGGCCTCCCAAAGTTCTAGGATTACAGACATGAGCCACCACATCTGGCCCTATCTCTATTTAAAAAAAAAAAAATTTCAAGGACAAGAGAGTATCTGATTGGCCGACCTTGGGTCACATGCCAATCCCTTGGCCAGGGAATGGAGGTAGCCTTCATTAACAGTCCACCAAGATTATACCAGCTGAAACAGTTCCCCCAAGCCAAATGTCCAAAGCTGTTGCCAGGAGAAATGGATAATGGGCAGGCCAAAACAGTGGCTCTCTATTACAAGACATACACACTGGGAAAACCTAGCACCCAGTTGGTGCTGGAGGCTGGGAAGGTGGGGAGGATGGAGCAGTTACCTGAACCGATAGGTGTACCCTTGTGAATGGATCCCAAGGCCTCAGAGCCCAGAGTCTACTTCAAGTTCCTCCCTCAGGAGCCTTTGGGACTATTAGGGTGAGATGTGATCTGGTGTGGAAGAAGGGGCTATTAAGGTTCTAGGTGGCTGCAATGAGCCAAGATCAAGCCATTGTACTCCAGACTGGGCAAGAGAGCAAGACTCTGTCTCAAAAAAAAAAAAGGTTCTAGGTGGGAACCCTAGGCCAGTGTTGAGAAGTGAACCCATGGAAATTAATAATAGTTCCAGTTGGGCACGGAGGCTCACGCCTGTAATCCCAGCACTTTGGGAGGCTGAGGCAGTTGGATCACGAGGTCAGGACTTTGAGACCAGCCTGGCCAACATGGTTAAACCCCATCTCTACTAAAAATACAAACATTAGCTGGGCATGGTGGCATGTGCTTGTAATACCAGCTACTCAGGAGGCTGAGGCAGGAGAATTGCTTGAACCTAGGAAGCGGAGGTTGCACTGAGCCCAGATCGTGCCATTGCACTCCAGCCTGGGTGACAGAGCAAGACTCCATCTCAGAAAAAAAAAGTTCCAAAGTGGGAGGAGGGAGGGACTTGGCTTCTCCTGGGATATGGCAAGCATGGACAGCACACCTTTCTCAATCGCCGGGGTGCCGAGAGGGTCAGGGCGTTCCCCTGGCTTCCCCAGGCCCCTTACACCACCTGGAATTTCAGAGGATCAGAGGCAGAGGCCAGTGCTCATGCAGGGCAGAAGCAGGGAGAAACCTCCTGCTTCATGCAGTTGAAAGAGAGTCAAACAGGGCGGGGGCGGGGGTTTGTTAGGAAAGTGTAATTACCCAGCCTGCCTGTTCCTAAAGCCTGGCATGAGGAAAATGGGACCATCTGGGATCCTGATGCTGCACAGCAGGGGCAGAGGTAGACTCAGGGCAACCGAAATCCTCTCCATGTGGTTGGTCCAGACCTGGCCCAGCTCATTCTAAGAGGTGGAATGGGTTCCGAGCACAGGTAGCACAGGGACTTGTAAGCTCTTCAGGAACCAGGGAGGAGTGGGCTTACAGGAAGGTGACATCAGGAGGAGGAGACAACGTTCTGGATTCACTCTCCGTTCTTCCCTGCCCTGCTCAGGGCCACAGGAAGCTGCCCTCTGTAGATTTACTGTCCTGGTTCCTGGCCCTCAGCTTCCTGTTGGGTTTGGCCAATGGAAGGCACTGGCAGGAGACCAGCTGATGGGATGAGAAAGAGGTCAAGGCTATCATTCCATACCCTCGGTCCCACTGCTGGGCCTGGTGTTGGCAGCAGCTGCCTTCCTCTGTAGAAGGCCACAGCTCCCATGGGGCCACAGCTCTCCCACAGCCACAGCTGTCACCAGGTTCTGGCAACACCACGCCCAGGTGTGGTAGCTCATACTTGTAATCCAAGCACTTTGGGAGGCCAAGGCAGGCAGATCACTTGAGATCAGGAGTTTGAGACCAGCCTGGCCAACATGCTGAAACCCCATCTCCACTAAAAATACAAATCCTAGCCAGTGTGCTGGTCCATGCCTGTAGTCCCAGCTACTCGGGAGGCTGAGATGGAAGAATCACTCAAACCCCAGAGGCAGAGGTTGCAGTAAACTGAGATCACACCACTGCACTCCAGCGTGGGTGACAGAGTGAGACTCTATCTCAAAAAAAAACAACAACAACAACAACAAAAAACACCATCATGCCTCCTCTTACCCCTTCTGGCCTCCAGGTGGTAAGGGCTTTCTTCTGCGGCCACGCCCTGGGAGCCTCCCGGCCCTCATACTTTCCTGCAGCCCTGGTCGCCTGTGACTAGTCTTTTTATTAGCCTTTTCTCAGCTTACCCTCTGGAAGAGCCACCTCCTTTTCTGCAGGCCCCTGCCAGAACAACCTCTTACCGTCACCTTGGCCCCTTGCTGAGTCAGTGCTTGCCCAGGGCTGCCTCAGAGAGAACAGTCAAGGAATCTCAATCAGGTGTTTCTGGTGTTTGGCAGGGCCCTTAAGAGGCAGAGGGTCACCTCCCTGCCTCCACACATGGTGAATAGTAATAGGGCAGAGACTGGCCAGCCTGAGAAAGGCCCTCAGCCAAGGAGAGGCCCTGTGGCCTCAGTTGCCCCCAAGGATGGCCTCTCTGCGCCCTGCCTTGCTTCCGCTCCTGCTGCCATCTCAGCGACTTCTTGTCCCGTTAATGAAAAGTGCGCAACTGTGTCCTCCATGGACTCTTTGTAGCAGGGAAGCTGGACCCCCCTTTATAACCTTCCCCTTAACTTTAGCAGTCTTCTACTTACCTCTTTCTTTGCCCAGAGATAATCCTTTTTTCTGCCCCCACCCACTACCTCCTGTTCAGAGCATGGTGAGGAGCAGGGAGAAAGATTGGGAGCCTTCTCTGAGCCTTGCACTCCCGCCCCAGACCTTGGTTTTCCCAGGAAGCAGCAGGCAGGGGCAGGCCTGTTTCAGACTGAAGACAAGACAGATGCTCATTAAGGAAGCTGAGAACTGAGGGAGGTGACTAATGGTGTCAGGAGCAGAGCCCAGCGGGAGCAGAGAATTGAGCAACGGGATCAGAATTGAAGCGGGAGAAAACAGGAGAGGAGTCAGCACCCAGAGCCAGCACAGCTCTCACTCCCAAAGGATTGTCTTAGGAGAAAACATAACCAGCCTCCTCCTACAGCCTGCTCCTCTCCCTCCCGAAGGCTGTCATCTTTGAAGACTACTCTGTCACCTTGTGTGGGGGAAGGGTGACTGGGACATGGATACAGATACAGTTAAGGTGTTCATTCACTCATTTCACAAACATTCACTGAGTGCCTCCTACATACAGGGCACCAGCAGTGAATCAGACAAGCAGAATCCTTGCCTTCATGGAGCTTATTACCTGATGCATTTAAAATGCAGACTTACAGCTGGGCGTGGTGGCTCACACCTGTAATCCCAGCACTTTGGGAGGCCGAGGCAGGCGGATCACCTGCGGTCAGGAGTTCCAGACCAGCCTAGCCAACATGGTGAAACCCTGTCTCTACAAAAACACAAAAGTTAGCTGGGTGGCGGGTGCCTGTAATCCCCGCTAAATCAGGGGGTGGAGGGATGAGAATCTCTTGAACTAACTGGGAGGCAGGAGGTTGCAGTGAGCTAAGATCATGCCCCTGCACTCCAGCCTGGGCGACAGAGTAAGACTCTATCTCAAAAAATACAACACAACACAACACACACAACACAACACAATGCAGACTCCCTACTGTGGCCCACAAAACTGGACATCGTCTCTCTCCAACTGCACTCTGTGCCCCTCTTCTTTCTCTCACTCTGCTCTATCCGCAAAGGCCTTCCTGCTCTGCCCTGAGTGTACCGAGTTTACTCCTGCCTCAGTGCTCTTGCCTTGGCTCTTCCCTCCGCCCGGAACTCTTTTTCTCCCCGATGTTCCGGTGACTGCTTCCTTCTGGTCATGTAAATCAGCTGAGAGAAAGGTGCTCCAGGGAGGATTTACATGACCGGAAGGATTTCTCAAGCAGAGAGAAAGGCACTCCAGGGAACGAGGAAAGCTTGTTGGAAAGGCCTGTGTGAGAAAGAGCTGAAGAACTAAAAGGAAATCAGGGTGGATGAGGCAGAGAGGGCAGAGGGAAGCGGGGCAGATTTTAAGCCAACCTCCCCTGAAAGTTGGCCCTGATCAAAGGCTGTGATCCAGGGAGCAGGTGATGACAGAGGAGAGCCCAGAAGAGAAGAGCTGTTGAGTTGGTCACAGCTTTGAGCGACTAGGGAGCATTCTGAAAAGCTTTATGAAGGATTTGCAACTTTCTTGAAGCCAGCGTGGAGCTGGCTGTGGTGCACAAGAGGTGTCTGGTACAGTACAAGGGACATACCGTGAGGCTGGACAGGGGGCTGGGGATAGGAGGGGTGAGTGGTACCTGCCCAAGAAGAGGGTGGAAGCAAGGCAGGCAAATATTTCTGATGTGGGTAGAAGAGGGAGTTGTGGTTTGAGGCATTAGATGGTGCCTCCCCTTTGTGGGGTGCCCAACCAGGCTACTTCCACTCCATGTCTCAAGGAGCCATCTCTCACTTGTGGGGCATTTACTAAGGGTGCCATAGCATCATCCCATGGGAAGGATGAAGAGGTAGGGCAGTGATGTGTTTCTTAAGGCTGCATGGAACTTGTGTTGGATGAAAAGGTGGGGAAGAGTCTTGCTGAATGTATCATGAGATTCTGGCACATTCACTCATAATCAGTATCTACCGAGCATCTCTGTGCCAGACACTGTCCTGCGTGCTGGAGGAGTGGCAGTGAGCAAGAACACATGGGCCCTGCCATTACTGAGAGTACATCCCAGTGTGCAACAGGCAGACTTAGTACCATTCCACACGCTTCTTTTTCTTTTCTTCCTTTTTCTTCCCTCCCGTCACCAGGCTGGAGGGCAGTGGCATGATTATGGCTCACTGCTGCCTCAACCGCACAGGCTCAAGTGATTCTCCCATCTCACAGCCTCCCAAGTAGCTGGGACCACAGGCGTGCGTCATCATGACTAATTTTTTTTTTTTTTTTGAGACGGAGTTTCGCTCTTGTTACCCAGGCTGGAGTGCAATGGCACGATCTCGGCTCACCGCAACCTCTGCCTCCTGGGTTCAGGCAATTCTCCTGCCTCAGCTTCCTGAGTAGCTGGGATTACAGGCACGCACCACCATGCCCAACTAATTTTTTGTATTTTTAGTAGAGACGGGGTTTCACCATGTTAACCAGGATGGTCTCGATCTCTTGACCTCGTGATCCACCCCCTCAGCCTCCCAAAGTGCTGGGATTACAGGAGTGAGCCACCACGCCCGGCCCCACCTGTCTAATTTTTAAATGATCTGTGGAGATGCTGTCTCTCTGTGTTGCCCAGGCTGGTCTTGAACTCCTGAGCTACAGCAATCCTCCCACCCTGGCCTACCAAAGTGCTGGGATTACAGATGTGAGCAACCACGCCTGGCCTCCATGTGTGTTTCAATGTATACACAGAACAGGCATATGCTATCTCATGGGGCCTGCAATCCACCCCCCTTTCTCCGTAATCTCCCCTCCTCACCCACACCCCGCCCCATATGGAGGGCCTCAGGCAGGGGAATAATTCCAACCCCCTACACTGGGGGCCAGCTCATTCTGATTTCTCAAGAAGTTTAATTTTGCCAACAGCCAGAGGCAACGACAGCAGCTCTGGAAATCTGGCTGCTGGTACTCTGGGCTGGGATAGGCAGCCCAGAAATAATTGCCTCTTTGAGTGCTTTATTGGAATGTGCACGTGCTTTCTGCTCTGTAGGGGCTGTTCTCTCCCAGGGCCGCTTCTTACCATGAGAAATGAATTAGGTCTGTGAGGCTCTGGAGCTGCTTCAAGGAGAGGGTGGAGGGTAGGTTGGCCTCAGGCAGACCGTATCCAACCCCTTTCCTGCAAAACCAGGTTATACGGACAGGTGTTTGGAGAACCATCTGCAATCTATCTGTCACAAGCACCAACGCCTCACCACGTTATGGTTCTAAAGTTAACCCAAGGTCTCCCTCCTTCCTTGCACTGCGCCAGAAGTGCCTCGCTGAAGTGTCTCACTGCGCTGCCTGAGAAGGGGTGACCCTGTGATTCAGGCTCTGAGCTCTGAGGGCTGCTTTGCTCTAGATGTGCCCCCTCCCTGCTGCTATCCTTTGCACAGGTTGCCTGCCCCTCCTTGCTCAGAGCAGGGTAAGAGAATGCTAATGATGATGAGTCCAGGTTTCCCCGGGGCTAGAACCAGCCAGGTAGATGGATTCCAGCTCCACATCCTGGCTCTGGCTGCCAGACCTGCCACTGCACCAAGATGGCCACCTCCCCTGAGGCAGTGGGCAGGAAGTGAGGGGAGTGAACCGGCAGAGAGCGGAAGGGAAGGGGCTGAAATGAAGGAAGAGATTACATTTTTTTCTGCCCCAAATCTGGTGGGGTCTTCCCAAGGTCGTTGAGACTGTCTCCCTGATTCCAGCCCAGTCTATGCCTCCCAGCCTCCTAGGGAGCCCAGCCTAACACCCCCTGACTGGCTGGGTACCTGGTGCCCTTGAGGCAGGATGAGGGACTTCAACTCCACACAATTATTTGAGCTCCATGATTCAGCTGAAATCCTCTGGGTTCAAGCTATTGACTATAATCTCTCTAAAATAATCGCCCTCCTTTGATTTAGGTTATAATGTGGTATTTAGGCACGCGACAGAATGGCTGTTAGGGACATAAGGATCTCCAGGCCTGGGAATCCCTGTGGATGCTGCTTGAAGCTCCAGTGCTCCTGCAGGCTCACAGAAGTGCTGTGCCATGCCATTCCTCCCCACTCTTGGCCTGGAAAACTATTCATTCTTCAAAATCCCGATCAAAGATCACCTCTTTGGCCAGATGTGGTGGTTCGTACCTGTAATCCCAGCACTTTGGGAGGCAGAAGTGGGAAGATTGCTTGAGCCCAGGAGTTCCAGACAAGCCTGGGCAATAAAGTGAGACTCTGTCTCTACAAAAAATTTAAATATTAGCCAGGTGTGGTGGCACACACCTGTAGTCTCAGCTACTTGGGAGGATCACTTGAGTCCAGGAGTTTGAGGCTGCAGTGAGCCATGATCTTGCCATTGCACTCCAGCCTGGGTGACAGAGCAAGACCCTGTCTGTAAAAAAACAAGATCACCTCTTCTCTGAAGCCTATTCAGATCTGATCCCTTTTCAGTTCTAGCTGATTGCTCTCCGTTGAGTCAATACTTCATTCTGCAAATGGCCTGATATTTATTGAACAAGTTACTAATGATTATGGGACCTCATAAAATGAAGGTGATAGATCCCTCACAGGGTTAGCAAGGAGTTAAAGGTAATGTCATCTTTAAAATTTTGTGTTGTAGGCCGGGTGCAGTGGCTCACACCTGTAATCCCAGCACTTTGGGAGGCTGGCGGGGCGGGGGGGGTTGATCATGAGGTCAGTAGTTCGAGACCAGCCTGGCCAACATGGTGAAACCCTGTCTACTAAAAATACAAAAATTAGCCGGGCGTGGTAGTGGGCACCTGTTATCCCAGCTACTCAGGAGGCTGAGGCAGAGAATTGCTTGAACTCAGGAGGGAGAGGTTTCAGTGAACTGAGGTCACACCACGGCATTCCAGCCTAGGTGACAGCAAGACTCTGTCTCAGGGAAAAAAAAAACAAACTTTGTGTTGTACCTGGCACATGATCAGGGGCTCAGAAAATGACAGTTTTTGGAGTGATAATGGCAGTGATCACACTTTTTCAGTTACCTGTTTACATATCTGTCACCTCTAATGGATTGTGGACTCTTCAGGACAAGGGCCACATTTGAGTCACTGCTGTAGGCATGGCACCCTGGCTGGCTCAGAGTGAGCACACAACACAGAGTAACAAATGTCAGCATTACCATTAGGACACTTACAGTAATACCAACTGGCCTTTAATGAGGGTTTACCATATGCTGGCCACTGTTCCAACTAGTTTACCAAGATTATATTATTTCATCTTCACAGCAATCCTATAAAGCCTTCTCATGCCCATTTTGCAGATGAATAAACTGCAGCTTATCGAGGCTAGACAATTTGCCTGAGGTCTCACTGTAAGAAGCAGGAGATGGAGGCAGTTCTTGAATCAGATCAGTCTGACTCCAGAGTATTTGGCTACGCACCCAGCTCCACTGCCCACTGTGTTCTGTGCTATATCATAATCCTCAGGCCACCGTCTCTCTCCTCTGCCCAACAACAGGAATTGGGTTTGCTTTATTTCTGTAGCCCCTAACCCCTGCACAGACCCTGGCACACAGTACGCCACACAGTCAATATTTCTTGGATAAGTAGATGAGAAAAGGAGAGGGAGAAAGGAGATGGTCAAAGGCAATCAAGAAGATAGTAGGGCTGGTTGGGGCAAGAGATGTTCAGTTTGGGAGAACCATGGGAGGTGAGGCCTCAAGTGGGCAGGGAAGGGCCGTGGCCTGGCCCTTGGGCTCGCACTCCTTTCTCAGGACCCCTTGCCGCTCCCATTATCCCAAGTGCAAATGCATTTGGAAGGACATTTCCTTGGAGATAGACTGAAGCTCAGAAGAATGTGAGCTGAAGGCTCAGGTGCCCGTGCCACCCGGCCGCCACTGGCCCCCTTCTCAGGCAGCTCCTTCCCACTCCTAAGATCCCTAGCCTGATTTCAGGGAGACAAAAGGAGATTTGCATGCAAGTGAGCCACCATTTGGGAGAAGAGGAAACAAGAGCAGACAGCAGTATCTCTGTGCCTTAGGAGACTGGACAGTGGGGGCCAGGGAGTTGCTCCCCTTGCTGAGCTCAACATTCAGGGCCTGACCTGACTCAGGAGGCTTGTAGCTTGGGGGAGCCAGCCTTGGTGGAGGTAAATCTCTCCTGTGAGTGGGTGGGTGCGTTTCTGGCTCCCTGTCCTGTCAGCACCCTGGGGTGGAGCCTACCCACCAGCTGACCCCAGGACCTGGGTTGCAGGAACCCTTGCCAGCCACTCAGCCTGACATATTCAAGCCCAGTTAGTGCTAGAGGGAGAGGGAGATTTTAATTTATATTTCTCGGCTTGATTCAGAGTCTGGGCAGCTATTTTGACTGCTTCACTATAATATTCTTTAATCCTGAGTTTCTTTTTCTCATTATGGCTTGAAAATTAAAATCTCTCTGCCTTGGGCAAATGAAGGCTGAGTGATAGAAGCCTGCTGCTGCCACACATTCCTTATTTAAGTCAATTTGGAAATACCAAATGCTTTCTCTCAGGGCAGGTGACCGAAGGAAGAGGGCAGGGCAGAGTTTAGCCTCCTCCTTGCCACATCCTGGGCAGTAATCCTCCCATTATTCCTGCCGCCCTCGCTGACCTGGCCTAATCACAAACTTAATAACACCCTGCGCTTGCAAAGCTCTTCTCCATGCATTATTTCCAGCAAGTCCTCACAACAGCCCTGCACAGAAGGAAAGCAGGTGTTCTCGTCCTCGCTTTTATTAACAAGGAACGGAGGGCCCTGCACATTTTATAGATGAGAGATGGTAGCCCCTGAGGTCCTTGAGGAGGTGCAGTGGGGTGGGAGTGGGGAAGTTGTGACCCCTCTTCTTCAAGTCCCTTTGCTTCCCAGAAGACAGCAGAGGCAGCACCCCTTCTTCTCATTGCTGCCAGAACACTGAATGGGAGAGCCATGCAGGAGCGGTGTGATCTAGGGCAGTTCCTGTCCACCCTCTGAGCCTCAACTCCCTTATGTTTATTATTTCCTTTTTTTTTTTTTTTTTTGAGATGGAGTCTTGCTCTGTCTCCCAGGAGTGCAATGGCTTAATCTTGGCTCACTGCAACCTCCTCCCGGGTTCAAGCAATTCCCCTGCCTCAGCATCCTGAGTCACTGGGATTATAGGCACCTGCCACCATGCCCAGCTAATTTTGTGTTTTTAGTAGAGACAGGGTTTCACCATGTTGGCCAGGCTGATCTTGAACTCCTGACCTCAGGTGATCTGCCCACCTTGGCCTCCCAAAGTGCTGGTATTACAGGCTTGAGCCACCTCACCTGGCCTATTTTATTTTTATTTTTTTTGAGATGGAGTCTCACTCTGTCACCAGTGGCTGGAGTCCAGTGGTGTGGTCTTGGCTCACTACAACCTCCACCTCCTGGGTTCAAGCGATTCTCCTGACTTGGCCTCCCAAGTAGCTGGGATCACAGGCATGTACCACCACACCTGGCTAATTTTTGTATTTTTGGTAGCGACGGGGTTTTGCCATGTTAGTCAGGCTGGTCTTGAACTCCTGACCTCAAGAGATCCACCTGCCTTAGCCTCCGAAAGTGCTGGGATTACAGGTGTGAGCCACTGCACCCAGCCAACTCCCTTACATTTAAAAGAGGGGTTGCCCTAAATTGTGCCTAATACTGCCTTGCCTTGCTTGTGCCCCGGCCTCAGGGAAGGGAGGGTGGCTGTTCTCCGCTGCGTTGCTTCATACCCACATTTCCACTCTCTGTCCCTGCCTGGCTGCTCTTCTTCCTGGGCTAGGACATCCAGCTGTCTTTGCCCTGCTCTCTTTCTCTTTGCAGAGTTCTTCCTCACTTGCTCACAGAGTCTCTGAGGGATATCCGGTCTACAGGGTGTTCCAGTGGAGTTCTAGAACATGCCCTCGGCCATGGACTGGAGATGGTTTCTGGTGGGAGGTGGCTCTGGGACAGCCTGAAAGCCATAGCTGTACACTGTTTTTACCAAGCTCATCAGGAGGTGCCTGGGAAGCTTCCAAGGCCTGAAACAGGTCCCCTTCCCTGAGGGACACAGGTTCGGAAATGAAGGCTGCCTCTGTCTTGAGCATTAGAAATTTCGACTTTCCTGTGGGCAAACAACAGCACCAGTCTTCTTAGGCACACAGGCCCAGGCAGAAAAGGAGCTCTTGTTTCACCTTTGCCCCACTCCCAGCTCCCTGGAGGACCTGGTAGTTTTCCACATTCTTTTACTCCCATTTGTGGGGCTCTGAAGCCTGGCCAGGTATCTCTCTCCATGGGAACCAGAACCCAAGGCATCGCAGGCCCCTAAACCTCTCCAACAACTGCATGTGGCTGTCCCTAGTGTGAAACGCCAGGCACACTCACCTTCCCCTCCTCGTTCTCCCTGGAGAGTGGGAGCTGAGGGCCTGACCGCTCTCTTCTTCACCACCTCAACCCCAGGAACCACAGGAGGAACTCCAAATCTAACCTGAGCCAGCAGGAGGGGCGGCACAGGGGCCTCCTAAGGATGGTGCAGGTGGGAGCGAGAGCTGAGGTAGGGAGGAGGAAGGATACTTCCCGGAGATAACAGATTTGAATTGCACCTCAAAACCCAAAAGAAGGATGCATTGTTGGGGCAGGGAAGATAAAAATAAGCAAAGTGGAAAGCTGAGGATTTGAATTTAGACAGATCTGGGTTCACATTTCAGTTCCATCTCAAGCTGTGAAATCTTAGGCAACTTCTGGAGTCCTCGGTTTCCTCCTCCACGCTCCACAATGGTGATTATTCCATAGTGTTGTTGCAGCATTCAATGAAATAATGTACATAAGAAACTTACCAGCCAGGTGCTGTGGCTCATGCCTGCAATCCCAACACTTTGGGAGGCCATGGTGGGAGAACTGCTTGAGGCTAGGAGTTCAAGACCAGCCTGGCAACATTGCAAGACCTTACTTACCTCCACTAAAAATTTAAAACTTAGCTGTGTGCAGTGTTACATGCCTATGGTTCCAGCTACTTGGGAGGCTGAGGAGGCTGTCTGAGGTTGCAGTGAACTATGATCACACCACTGCACTCTACCCTGGGCAACAAGTGAGACTTTGCCTCAAAAGAAAGAAAGAGAGAGAGAGAGAAAGAAACTTACCACATTTTCTGGCATATATTAGGCACCCAATAAATGTGTGCTATTATTGTTATCACTATGTTGGTGATAGAGGGTCAAGAAGCGGGAATTGAAGAGCAGATTTTCTTATTTGTAGAGACGGGCAATCACAATGAGGAGGGGAAGAAATCCCCAGACAGGGGTCTCTACCAGAAGCCATCTGTGATCTCATGAGAGCCTAGCCTTACCACTCTGGTGCCGTCTTGTTGACTCAGATATAGGCTTTGATTTCCTTGGAGCCGCTCAGTTTACAACAGCAATAAGCAGCATCTTGGAAAATTAGAGTCACAGAGACTGGACAGAGTCTCTCTCACTGTCAGATAAAGGGGCCCCTGTTCCGATCCCCATCACTGACAAGGGATGACGCTCAGGCTGCCACTGAGCATGAGGGCCAGGCCCGGAACAATGGTTGGGCAGGTGCCAAGGTCTTGGGAAAAAACTGAGGTCCCAAGAGAGGAACCAGAGCTGCCCCAGTGGGTACTGCCTTCCCTTTTGTGCCTCTCACTTTTTGCTCCCAGCCCGTTTCCTTTTTTTTTTTTTTTTTTTTTTGAGGAGGAGTCTTAATCTGTCACCCAGACTGGAGTGCAGTGGCACAATCTCAGCTCACTGCGACCGCTGCCTCCCGGGTTCAAGTGATTCTCCAGCCTCAGTCTCCTGAGTAGCTGGGATTACAGGCACCCACCACCACACCCGGCTAATTTTTTTATATTTTTAGTAGAGACAGGGTTTTACCATGTTGGTCAGGGTGGTCTTGAACTCCTGACCTCATGATCCACCCACCTTGGCCTCCCAAAGTGTTGGAATTACAGGCGTGAGCCACCAAGCCCAGCCCCCAGTTTCTTTCTTTTTTTTTTTATAGAGATGGTGTCTCACTACATTGCCCAGGATGGTCTTGAACTCCTGGCCTCAAGTAATCCCACCTCAGCCTCCCAAAGCTCTGGGATTACAGACATGAGCCACCACAACTGCTTCCCCTGCTGATGTCTAATCCCTCCAACCCCTGTCTCTGACAAGGAGGGTGGGACCAAGCTGAGACATGTTAGGGGAGGTGGTGATGATACTACAGACTTTGGAAGTCTGCTCCCAGGGGTGCTGGTTATGGTATTGGGCTTCCTCCTATATCACTAGGTCTGGGGAACTCATAAAAGACTGCAGGGTCAGGAAAATGGGATAGCAGTCTTAAAATCCTGAGAAGTGAGAATTCACAGCTGTCGGCTTCACCTCACCCCACTTCTTTTCTTCAACTCCAGTTCCCTGTTTCCTCTTTCTTCTCACTCTCTCTGTTCCATTCTCTTTTTTCTGCCTCTTCCTCAGACTGGCTTTGAAAGTTTTCAGCTTCTGTTCCCAAATCCCCTTCGTATACAGAAGACTCTCTGTTTCTCTTGTCTCCTCATTTGTGTCTCTGATTGCCTTACCCACAGAAGGGATCCCTGCCTTCTCTGATAGAGGCTTAAAAGAGAGCAAAGCCCCAGGGCTGGGGTAGCTCAGGCTCAGGGGACCATGGGGGCAAGGCCTGGGCCACATGGAGATGGAAGCGTGAGCTGGCTCATGACTGCATAAAGATTGCGGTATTGATTGGGCTCTGGTGACTCACCACTCAACAGAGGGGTCTGGGAGAGTGATGTCACTGTTGACCCTGGAGCTGCCACATCCCTGCCCTGAGACCTTTTCCTGTCTTGCTGGCTTCTTTTTGCCTCCCTTTATAGTATAGGCAGGGCAAGGAAAGCAAGTTTCACCTTTGATGACGTTTAGAACCACAATGTGGTTTACTTAAACCGAGAATTTCCTTCCCACATCTTCTCCTCCTCCTCCTCCTCCTCCTCCTCCTCCACTGCCTGTCTTGGGTTGGGGGATATACTCATGTGCACGTGGGCATTCTCTGTCTCACACATGTGTGCACATTTCTTATATGTATGTACAGCTCACGTGCATGTGCGCGCACACACACACATACTCACACATACTCCCACCTGCCATCTGTTTCCGTCAGTCAGGGGATCACATAAACTGGGCCTCCAAACTGTGCAGGGGGACTGGAAGGGGCTGATTCTCCCTGAGGGGGACCTGAGGAAGAAGCCCTGTGTGCTCTTGTCTGCTGGCATCTTGAGGCCATGTGCCTCTTGACTTCAGAGGCTGCACCCTTGAGCCCTAATAAGCCCAGCTTTTGGGTAGGCATGTGAGTCCTTGAGAAGGTGCACTTCCAATTTCATAATTGGAGGAAAACTGGGGTGGAATTGGGTTGTGGGTAGGGACAGTGGGGATATATAGAGGAAGACAATTAGGATAGGCCAGACACTGGAAACTGACTCCAAGACAAGTGTCATCATTGTCCCCTCTCCTACCCTCCCCCAAATTAGCTGTATGTTTCTTTCCCTCTACATTTTGAGAAGAGAGAAAGTCGAATCTCACTTGGTAACCAAGTCCCAGGAATCTAGCTTAAGCTGGGACAGAGGAAGAGTTCCCAACATGAGGCTGAATATTAATGCTATGTAAATCACATGCAAATGTATTGAAAGCAACAGTAAATAGACAGTGGGTCTTGAAAAAGGAACAATTAGACTGAAGTGAAGGCAGTGGAGGAGTCACAGCCTAGTAACAGGGTGACTTCTGGAGTCTGAGTGCAGACTGTGACCCACTCCTGTCCTCTAACGATCCTGGCCTATCTGTGGTTGGTAGACATGGTTTGTTTGGGCCATAAGCAACTAACCAACAAGTCCTTATCAAATGTGTACCTGGCCTGGTGGCGGAGGTGGATTGTCTGTGAAGCTGATGAAGCTTAAATGGCAGTGCTCCTCATTTATACAGGCCTCTTTGAAAACCTGCACTTAATTCATGTTCATAATCTTGTACTTTGTTTCTTAAAGAGGGCTCCTCAGGCCAGGCATGGTGGCTCACGCCTATAATTCCAGCTTTTTGGGAGGCCAAGGCGGGCAGATCACCTGAGGTCAGGAGTTTGAGACCAGCGTGGCCATCATGGTGAAACCCGGTCTCTACTAAAAATACAAAAAATTAGCAAGGTGTGGCGGCAGGCCCCTGTAATGCCAGCTACTTTGGAGGCTGAGACAGGAGAATTGCTTAAACCCAGGAGGTGGAGGTTGCAGTGAGCCGAGATCATGCCTCTGCACTCCAGCCTGGGTGACAGAGCAAGACTTCATCTCAAAAAACAAATAAACAAACAAAAAAAAAAACAAGAGGGCTCCCTAAATTGTACAAGCTTTGGGCCCCACCAAACCTGGGTTCACCTCTGCAGTGACAGGGATAATTATGTAAAACGCTGACATGCTGTCTGTTCTTGATTTAATTAGCAGCCTCCTTTGAAATAATCTCTGTCAGAGATGTGTCTGTGTGCACAGCCTTATGTGCCCCTTTGCCTAGGTGGAGGGGGACCCCATGGTTGCTCCTGTCTCCAAGACACCACAATTTTCTGCCTTGAGACTGGGGTAAAAAGAGGGCAAAAGAAACCACTTTGTTTCCAAAGGGAATGTGGCTGAGAACCCGAGGAACAAGTACCTGATAAGAAATAACAATAATACCTTACCTTTGTAAAGCCTTTAAGAGTTTCCAAAGGGAATGTGTCATTTGATCTTCACAATAACCCTGAAGCAGGAAGGAAACATTTGGAGATTTGTTACAGACAAGTAAACTGAGGCTCAGAGAAGTCTAATTAAGTAATAATCGCTCAGAAGCACAACGCTGTTGCATCAGCAGGAACAATCACATATGTTCACTCATTTAATCTGCACAACAACTCTATGAGGTGGATGTAACTATTATCCTCATTTTGGAAACAGGGAAACTCCACAGAGAGGCTAGGTCACTTGCGCTAGCCAAACTAAAGAGTAGCCCAGCCAAGATCTGAACCCAGTCTGGTGGCCGAGTCCTTGCTCTCAGTTGGCACACCACTCCAATACCTGTGCACAGTCACGGGCTAGACTTCAAGTCCTGACCGTCCGACCCCTTTCTCATCACCACTAAGCACTAACACATCCCTCTGAACCAGGAAATCAAAGCCTAGAGGAAGAGGCAGGAGATTGGTGGGAAGTCCAGGTAACTGACCCTAAGGACCAGGGTCTAGTCATGGAAATGGCCCCTCAGGACAGCTGAGTACCAGTGTTCCTTCTGGACTGAGAGTGCAGGGCAGGAGGTGAGCCAGCACGCAGCAGCCTCCCAAGAGCCTGGGGAGACTTCTTAAAGAAGCTGGAATGCGTTGCCTTTCAGGAACCAATGTTTAACCACTTCACCCCACTCCTTACTTACAGGCAAGTAAACTGAGGCTTAGAGACATCTAATTACAATAATATTAGTTCATGGTCAAGTGTGGTGGACCATGCCTATAATCTCAGCATTTTGGGAGGCCGAGGCGGGCAGATTACTTGAGGTGAGTTGTTTGAGTCAAGCTTGACCAACACAGTGAAATCCCATCTCTACTAAAAACACAAAAATTAGCCAGGTGTGGTGGTGCACACCTGTAGTCCCAGCTACTCGGGACTGAGGCAGGAGAATCGATTGAACCCAGGAGGCAGAGGTTGTGGTGAGCCAAGATTGTGCCACTGCACTCCAGTCTGGGAGACAGAGCGAGACTCTGTCTCAAAAATATATAATAATAATAATATCTCACAAGCACAAAGCTATTGTATCATCAAGGACAATCCCCACTTCCCAGACAAAGGAGATCAAGATTATGGTCAGAGGTGTGTTTAGGGAGATTACCATGGCAACGAGGTAAAGGATGATGGACTAGGGGTAGGGTGGCGGCACTAGGAGGAGACCGGTTAGGAGAGAGGGTGGCAGAAATCCAGGTGAGAAGAGATGAGGCCCCACATGAACGAAAGCAGTGGCTGTGAGGCTGTGGTGTAGAGGAGACACTGCAGGGGAGAATGAATGAAGGAGGACAGGGTGTCTTCTCCAATCAACACAGCCCACATGCAGGCCCCAGTGGAAGAGGCAGAGTAGGGTAGAGAGTGGGAAGTGCTGGCGGTGGGGGGCGGGCAATAAACACTTAGGCCTGAAGGATGAGCAGCCCCTGGAAGCTGCCAGAGTTGCTAACATCCCATCTTCCTGCTCTCTCCCAGGCAGGCTGTCCACCGCCACCAGGCTGTATGTGGTGTGTGTGTGGTGTGGGGGGGCTGGGAGAAGGGAGAAGTGTCAGCTCTGGGCTCTGGGGCCACATCACAGGGAGGTGAGCTATGGGGAGCATCAGGGAAGTGTGATTTAGAGTCTCATTCCCATTGCCCTTCACTGTGCTGCAAGGACAGTTCAATGTAATATATAATTACCGCTGCCCCACAAGGCTGCACTGTACACAGAGCTCCCACCTTCCTCCGCTCCCTCCTGCCTGCCTTCAGACTATAAATCAGTTTTCAATCCTGAATGCTACCTGTAAATGTTCCCGCTTGGGATCCTCGTCTCATATTCCTGTGTCCCTGGGGGTGGTTCAGGCTGTGAGTCGCCTGCTTCCCCAAGTCCTGACTCTGACATCCCAGTCCCTGATTGATGGTGGGAGGAGCAGCAGCAGGGAAACAGGAGTTGGCTCTAAGATCTCTGGATCCCTGGCTTAGGGAGAGGGGTGGGCGGCTCTGGATCTACCTGACTCAGCCAGGCCTGAACTGGACACTCCCCAGTGTACAGAACTGTGGACATGCTCTGGACCAATGGATAAGAAGGCATTGAAACTGACCCCTCCCCCAAAATGGCAGCTTCTTCCCAGCCCTGTCAGATGTGCCAGAGCAGGCAGGTGGGCACATTCACTGGAGTGTCCAAAAGACAGTGCCCTCCCCATATGCTGATCTGGGGATGAAGAGGCGCAGCCATGACTTTCCCCAAGCTGGGATGGGAAATCCTATGATATAATTTTGAGGTGATAAAAGGACAAATCAAGAAAGAAATTCGCCAGGTGTAGTGGCTCATGCCTATAATCCCAGCACTTTGGGAGGCAAAGACAGGCGGATTACCTGAGGTCAGGAGTTCAAGACCAGCCTGGCCAACATGGTAATACTCCGTCTCTACTAAAAATACAAAAAAAATTTAGCCGAGTGTGGTGGCACACACCTGTAATCCCAGCTACTCGGGAGGCTGAGGCAGAAGAATTGCTTGAGCCCGGGAGATGGAGGTTGCAGTGAGCTGAGAGCACACCACTGCACTCCAGCCTGGGCAACAGAGGGAGACCTGCCTCAAAAAAAAAAAAGGGAATTCTTGGCTGGGCATTGTGGCTCATGCCTATAATCCCAGCACTTTGGGAAGCTGAGGCAGGCGGATCACCTGAGATCAGGAGTTTGTGATCAGCTGGCCAAAATGGTGAAACCCCATCTCTACTAAAAATACAAAAATTAGCTGGGTGTGGTGCCACATGCCTGTAATCTCAGCTAATTGGGAGACTGAGGCAGGAGAATCACCTGAACCCCAGAGGAGGTTGCAGTGAGCTGAGACAGGGCCACTGCACTCCAGCCTGGCGACAGAGTAAGACTCTATCTCAAAAAACAAAAAACAAAAGAAACCCACGAAGAAGAAATAAATTATTATTTTTCTTTTTCTTTCTTGCTTTTTTTTTTTTGAGACAGTCACTCAGGCTGGAGTGCAGTGGTGCAAAGATGGCTCCCTGCAGCCTCAATTGCAGGTGTGTTATGTCACCACCATTTGCTGATCACCCCATCTGAAGAAGGTCCCCCCGCCCTGACCTATTACCTTCTATCTTAGCGCCCTGTTTGTTCACTTTATAGTACTAATTATCATTTATAATTCTATATTGTCTGGTGTCTTCATTTTTTGCGGATTTTCTTTCACTCCTGGACTGGAATCCCTGCGAAGGCAGGGGCCGTTGCCCAATCAGCACTGTATTCCAGGCACTTAGCATCAAGCTTCACACATCATGATATTAAATACTCTTTGAATGAACTGAATGCATGGAGATGGGGTGGGGTGGCTGCCAAAGAGAAAGTCTTGGAAGCTGAAGCTGACTCTGCCTGCTCCCTGATGGCAGCCCCATTGGCAGATAGCAGCTGGGCAGATTCCTCCTTGCCTAGGAGACCAGGCTCACCACCCCAGGAGAACTGAGAGGCCCCAGCCCCCTTCCTCTCCCTTGGGAAAACTCCAGCTGTGACCTGTCCTAGCTGTCCCTGGAGCTGTCTTCCGAGGACCAGGGGTTAACAGCCAGTGTTTACCACTTCCCACTCCCCGACAAGAGCCCCGGGTCGCTGGAAAGCTTGGCTCAGCCCAAACTGATACCTTGCCTGGGCCAGGGACTCAACCTGGGGACAGCAAAGAGGGACTGAGGAGGAAGCTCCTCCATGAATTATAATATCCATGAAGTGCATGCAAATGAACTGAAAGCACCTTTTGAATAAGCAGCTTTTACTGAGGGCGCTGCTCTAATCCCTGAATGGCTTTGCTGACAGGGAGGAGCTTCCCGGTGGTGGAAGGGGTGAGAAATGGAGATGCACTGTCTAGAATCGGCTCTGGGGCGCACTTGTCCCTGCACTTTTAGATTCAGGACACGCTTCTTGTGGCTAATGGAACTCGGAGATCTCTAACCTTGGCCTCCACATTCCACTCCCTGCTTCCACCCCCAGAGTCTGCAGAGCCCCGCTTCTGTGTTTCAGGGGGCTGAGGCTGCTGGGTGCCGGGTCTCAGTGTCGAGTGACTCTCTGGGACTGGAAGCAGCTGAGCGTGGCCCCAGTGATACAGCCCAGTGGGCTCTCTGGTGACCACGTGAGACATTCCTGGGCCTGTGTGTAAGGTGTGTGCCCGTGTGAGCCAGTGAGTTTGTGTCCATTTACACATCCCCTGGAAACAAGTGTCACTGTGTTTGTGCCTCTGTGTCTGTCCCCACACCCAGGTCTCCATCCATCTGTATTCCTCCTCAGGTTGGGGGTGGGTGCTGGCCTCAGCTGGGGAGTCATGCTTTTTCAAGGACTAATGACTTTTATCAGAATGATAATGAACTGTTGACACAGGGAGGCCCTGGGCTCTGGAGAGAAGCCAGAGAAGGAGCAACTGGGGACAGAGAGGAGGCTGGCAGCGTTTGGAGGCTAGAGGACTATGCCTCCCAGAAAGGCCAGCCAGCTCCATTCAGCTTTCAGAGGGGGAAGGAGACAGGGACAGAGGAACCCCAGGGGATGTTGGAAACACATTCTCCATTTCCTTTCCCTGTTCCGCCTGCCTCTTCCTGAACCTGCCATTCCCTGCTTTGCCATTCCTCTCACCCTCCCAAAAAAGCACTCCCCTTGACTACGGGGCTGTGAGGCTAAGGCTGGCTATTCCCCTCCCCCAGTCTTCTCCACCCAGGCCCTGACCCAAAGCCAGGTCCTGCCCAGAGACAGAAGAGGAAGCTGCTCCAAGAATTCTGAATGGGCAGAGTCACATAGGTGGCCTAAGCAGGTCTTGGAGCACCAGAAACTGGAAAGCTGCCCCTTGGGCATGGAGCTTGTCAAGGCTAATTGGCCTCAATATTCTTTCATAATAAGAGTAGGGCCAGGTAAGTTGTCAGTGGGGAAAGGAGAGGAGAAATCAGAAGTTCACAGAACATCCACGCAGGGACTTGGGAGATCACAAAAGCAGGAACTGTTTTCATTGGTCAGAGAAGGTAAGTGATACCCACCTCCCAAAGGTTTCAGAGAGATTTCAGACAGAGCCTACGGTGTGCAGGGGGTTCTCCTCACCGGAAAAGCTCCTTCACCTGCTGCAGAGAAGCAGCCACCTTTCCCCCAGCTGGAGAGCACCAGCTCTTTTAGAATAGCCTGGCATGCAGTGAATAATCAATAAATATCAGCTGTAGTGGATATTAGCATTATCTTCTGGTGGAAAGTCTCTGAGGGTGGTCCCTGCAGAGAAGGCTCAGCTTCTAGGACCCTGAGATTCAGAAGAAACATGAGACAGTGCAAAGCAAGCATTGTACCAAGATACCCAGCTTGAAGACCAAGGAGACAGGCATGCCGGCCCTCACTGGGGCCTCTCCTTCCCCTGCCCCAGTCTCTCAGGGGCATCCTCCCTCTGGGGACTGCAGGGAGCCCTCCCACAGACAGGGCCAGTGACCTTTTGCTCAAGTCTGCAAATATATTCTTGTCTAGTCTTGGAAATGAAATTGTGCTCAACATTTGTATAGGGCTTTTCCATCACCCAGCCCTTTACAGACATTAGCTAATTGAATGGAGGAGGGGTAGAGAGGAGCTGCCTCTGCAGTCAGAGACCCTAGGCCCTTTGGCCCTGGGCTCCAGTCTCACTCCTCCCTTCTTTCCTGCATGATGGGACTTACTCTAAAGAAGACGCAACTCCTGAGGAATTGGCCACTGAGTCAGAAAGCAAGGGAAGCTGGGAGCTTGGTAATCTGCAGAATGGGTAAGGGTCTTCCTCAGGCCATCCTGTCCCACAGCCATACCCAGCAACTGTGCAGTTCTGTGTCTGTCATCAGTGGGTCAGACAAACACACAGCTGTGTGCCCTGGTCTAGGGATGGGCCAAGCTCTCACCCCATCCGGGAGGCACAATTGTGGACAGCTGCTCCCATCCTGGAGAGAAGCACGGAAGCCTCTACCTGCCGTGCTCTTCCTGGCCAGGATTGGAGGGGAGCCATCCAGTGTCAGCAGAGCGGCTTGCCCTGCCCCACCCCTCCGTCTCCACCCTTGTAGCCCCTGCCTGTCAAAGATTTGAGGATTTCTTGGCGCAGCTACAGACAGCCCCATGTTGGATTTCCCTAGGCCTGAGAGAGCTGCCCCAGACCTCTGGGAGAGCCACCCTCCCACCCTACTGCCTGTCATCCTTCATACCCACAAGGGATGGCATCATGGCTGCCCACCTCACAGGCATGGGCTTCTTCACGGGGCAGGCAGTGCATGTTCTCCTCCCTGATCCCGTCAGAGACTAGAAGGTGGAGACTCACTCTCTTTCCACGGCCTGGCTGCCCCCGGCTCACCCTGATCCCATCAGCTTGCTGGGAGCTGATTGGTGAATCAGCAATTCTGGAGACCCTGCCAGGTCCAGCAGAGGAGGACCTGACCTCCCTGTAGCGTAATTATCTGTCTCATAAAAAATGGGCATTGAACTTCATAAAACCAATTAGGGCTACAGGGCCAGGTCATGGGAGCAAGCAGGAATTTAGCTCTGGTGACAGTGGCAGTCAACTCCAAGGACAGAGCAATAAGTGACAGCTCCCTCCTCTGAGGCCCAGCCCTAAAGGCCACCCAAACAAAAGCTCCTGCAGATGCAACCGAAGAGGCTGAGGTCAGACCCAAGGAAGGACTGGCTGGCTGGCAGGGGCAGGGAGCACTGGAGTGGTTTCTTTCCTTTGTGATAAGCAGCCCAGCAGAGCCTGAGTCCTCCCTCCACAGCCCTCTCTGGTTCCAGAAAACCTCAAGAGCTTCCCATCATGTTACCAAGGCAACTGCAGCACTGTAAGATTCACAGTGAGGATAGAGAGCGTGGACTGACAGGAAGCCCAGACAGAACGCCAAGGTGGAGGGAGGCACACGTCTGAGATGAGCAGGGAGGTAGGGGCTTCGGGCCAGAGCAAACAGCCCCTGCCTTTCTGTTTGGGCTGTTCCAGGATCTGTTTTGCTGCAGGCTGTGAGTTTGTTTTACACAGCCCAATCCCCTGTGGGTGAGAGAAAACAGCATCAGAGCTTCCTTCCCTGTCAGGTGGGGATGGAGTAGGGCAGAGGAGGAATCCTCCACAGCTTCCCAGAATGGCAGATACTACAGCTCCTGGCCCATGAGCAAGAGTTCTCCTGCTTTCAAAGGCCAGTGGGACCCTCCTCCATCACCACCTACTTGCTCTACCCTGGCCCCCTTGGGAGGCAGTCTTGCCAAGGGATCAGCAGCACAGGCTGCATTGGTTGGAATCAGAGGGAAGTGTGTTTGGCTCCTGGCTTGGTCATTTTCTGAGACTCCGTGACCTTAGTGAAGTCACTTCTTACTCAGATTGTTTCCTTAGCTGAAAATGGGGATAATATGATGAATTCTTAGGATTTAATAATACCATATATGTCATGTGCTTGCACCAAGCCTGGCACTGGGTCCATTTTTTTTTTAAAAACTGTTTCAGAGTCTCTCTGAGCCTACTCTGGCTTGGGAGGCTGCCTGATTTAAAAAATAATAATAAATTAAAAAGAGATTAAAAAAAAAAAAGCTGTTAAAGCCTGGGCATAGTGGCTCAGGTCTATAATCTGGGAGGCCAAGGTGGGAGGATCACTGAAGGTCTAGAGTTTGAGACCAGCCTGGGAAACACAGTGAGACCTCATCTCTTTTTAATTGAAAAAAAAAAAAAAGCTGTTAAAATTTTATCATTGTTGGGCTGGGCATGGTGGTTCACGCCTATAATCTCAGCACTTTGGGAGGCTGAGGCGTTCAGAAGTTCAAGACCAGCCTGACCAACATAGTAAAACCCCGTCTCAACTAAAAATACAAAAATTAGCTAGGCATGGTGTGGCGTGCCTGTAATCCCAGCTACTTGGTAGGTTGATGTAAGAGAATCCCTTGAACCCAGGAGGCAGAGGTTGCAGTGAGCCAAGATCATGCAATTGCACTCCAGCCTGGGCAACAAGAGCAAAACTCTGTTTCAAAAAAAAAAATTTATCATTGTTATTACTATTCTAATTTTTATTATCATTGTATCTGCCTCTATTTACTCATCTGTAAGATAGAAATCATGATTACACCGAATTAAATGAGTAGTTTCCAGATTCTATAAGAGAAAACATATAAAATGCCTTGACCAGCACATTAGCCATGGGAAGCATCAATGAATAGGAGTGATCCTACACTCCCTGAGTTACCCCCACCCCACGCCTTGAGATTACCTACTAGGGAACCACCACCAACTGGCACAAACTCCCAGTTCCCTAAATAGTAGGGGCCATGAAAATGAGGTTTCTGGAGCTATAGTGAGGGAAGCCATTCTTTTTTTTTCTCCTTCCCTGCCCTCTGGGGAAGTCATTCCTTCCCTGCTCCTACCAGGTAGGAGCCTTTGACCTCTGTGCTTCCGCATTTCTGTCTCAAGCTTGAGGTCCCCTGAACAGGTTGATGTCCAGCTAATGCCCAGCGTCCTGGAGAAAAGGAGAAATGGTCATTTAGAATGGACAATTTTTTGCCCCTGTACAGAGGGCTGGTGTCGGGCTTGGGGTGGAGAGACACACAGGGGAATGGATAAGGCCTGGCACCTCTTACAGGTGCCTAGGTTCCTCATTTTCTGTCGGCCCAGCTGAGACCTTATTTCAGCAAGGAGATCTGAGATGTGACTGAGGAGGGTGGACTGCTCCCAAATCATCACTGCCTTCTTCCCTGAAGATGCCAACACTCCTCCAGACCCCGTCATGCTTTTGACCTTTGAGAGGGATGAAGAGGCTGATTGGTGTTGGGCTTTGAACTGATACAGTTTCCTCATCCTTGGCCCTTTCCACAGATCTGCGCCTCACTGGTCCATTCCCACACTGGTTGCACAGGTGGGTGTCTCAGGGGTCTGCAGTGTGTGCCACGAGCTAAAGAGTGGGCTAGAACCACAGCTGGGAGGATTTAGATGAAACCTCAGGGAAAATGTCCTTGGGGAAAGAGCTGAGAGACACAAAGAAAAGGCTATAGGCCCACGCAATTTTCCTTTTTTTTTTTTTTTTTTTGAGATGGAGTTTTACTCTTGTTGCCCAGGCTGGAGTGCAATGGTGCAATCTCGGCTCACCACAACCTCTGCCTCCCCAGTTCAAGCAATTCTCCTCCCTTAGCCTCCCCGGTACCTGGGATTACAGGCATGCACCACCACGCCTAACTAACTAGGTATTTTTAGTAGAGATGGGGTTTCTCCATGTTGGTCAGGCTGGTCTCGAACTCCCAATCTCAGGTGATCCACTGGCCTCAGCCTGGGATTACAGTGCTGGGATTACAGGCATGAGCCACTGCATCTGGTGGGCCCACGCAATTTTCTTCTCTTCAGATTTTCAGTCAGAGAAGACCTCTTCCCTACCCTCTACTGCCCTAGAGCGCTCCAGAGCTAATGCTTCAGTAGGGCTGGGCTGGAGCTGAGGCTAGGTATCCATCTCTAACTGTCAGGACCCTTAGGGCCTTTAAGAGGGTAGGGCAACCACACCACACCCCCAAGGCAACCCTGTGGCCCTGTGGGATGAGGTAGACTCCTGAAGCCTGGGAGTTTCTGCAGAGCCAGACTCTAAGTAGAGGTATTTAATCTTTTGGCTTCCCTGGGCTACATTGGAAGAAGAACTGTCTTGGGCTACACATAAAATACACTAACATGGGCCAGGTGCAGTGGCTCATGCCCGTAATCCCAGCACTTTGGGAGGCCAAGGAGGGCGGATCACAAGGTCAGAAGTTTGAGACCAGCCTGGCCAACATGGCGAAACCCTGTCTCTACACAAATACAAAAATTAGCTGACATGGTGGCTAAAGCCTGTAATCCCAGCTACTCAGGCAGCTAACGGATGAGAATTGCTGGAACTGGGAGATGGGGAGGTTGCAGTGAGCAGAGATTGCCCTACTGCACTCTAAACAGAGAGAGCGAGACTTCCTCTAAACAACAACAAAAACCCACTAACACTGACAGCTGTGAACTAACAATATATATATCGCTAAAGTATCTCATGTTTTAAGAAAGTTTACAAATTTGCATCAGGCTGCATTCAAAGCTGTCCTGGGCCACATGTACTCCTCAGGCTATGGGTTGGACGAGTTTGCTCTAAGGCGAACAGAAGACTTGGTGAAATGAAAGGGTCTATATCTGAGGATGACTTTTGCATGTCCTCCCCCAGTACAAGTCCACTGACTCCAGACTTGGGCCTGTGCCCTCAGCTCTGCTGGCAATGCCTTTGTCTGCAGTCCAGAGGTCTCATCCTGCACACCAGCCACGATACCCAGGATTGCCCCCATCCTTTGGACAGAGAGAAGTTGGAGGTACTAGAAGCCAAAAAGCCAGTCTTTTTTCTGGGGCTGTATAAGCTGATACAGGCATCATACCCTCACCCCCCACCCCCTAAGACAATACATACGCAGACCTTCTTACTGGAAGGAGAAACTCCTGAGTGCGAGAGGCTTTGGCGTGACGGTGCGGAGGAGAAAGCCCGAAGAAGATAACTGGGAAGCAGACTTGCTAAAGGTGTCAGCTCCAGAGAGGAATGTGCTGCACCCTACCGACCAGCTCAGCGCTCCAGGCTCAGGCCCCCCATCTGATGGGGCCAGGAACAGTCACAGAGGACTGTGAGATCTGGGAGAAAGAGAAAGCCATTGTTTTCTCATGTTGAAGAAGGTGATGAGCAGGTCATGGGCAATAGCAACACAGATTAACCTAAGAAAAAATTCTGAAGAAAATTGGGACATTCAGCTCTTCCAAGACAGTCAGCCCAGGGTGAGCTGCTGGGGGCTGGCAAGGGGTCAGGGGTTACAGTGTCCCCAGCCTGGGACCCAGCCAGCCTTGGCCATGGCCCCAGATGGAGACTTGCCCCATTTGCTGATCTCCCAGAGGCAGAAGCCAGATTCCTTCCAGCCCAGGGAGTCTCTGGACAAGTCATAAAAGTGTTTCCTCCAAGTCTCTATTTGGTCCTGCTAGGAAAAAAAATGTCTGTCCATCTGTCAGTTTGAAGGTGAATGGAGCTGAGTGCTGTGACTTACACCTACAATCCCAGCACTTTGGGAGGCTGAGACAGGAGGATTTCTCAAGACTAGGAGTTCAAGACCACTTGGGCAACATAGACCCCATCTCTACAAATACAAATGTAAAAATTAACCACGTGTGGTAGTGCATGTTTCTAATCCTACTTATTAGGGAGGCTAAGGTGAGGGGATGGCTTGAGCCCGGTAGTTTGAGGCTGCAGTGAGCCATGATCATGCCACTGCATTTCAGCCTGGGTGACATAGTGAGACACTATATTGAAGGAAGGAAGGGAGGGAGGGATGGAGGGAGTGAGGGAGGGAGAGAGGGAAAGAGAGAGAGAAAGAAACAGAGAGGTGGGGAGGGAGGGAGGAAAGAAAGAAAGAGGCTGGGGAGGGAGGAAGGAAGAAAGGAAGAAAAGCTACAGGGTCTGCTCCATTCACCTTTTTCTTTTTTTCTTTATTTCTTCTGTTGATTTGCTTTTTTTTTTTTTTTTTTTTTTTTTTTAAATACAGAGACAAGGTCTCAGCCAGGTGAAGTGGCTTATGCCTGTAATCCCAGCACTTTGGGAGGCCCAGGTGGGCTGATCACGAGGTCAAGAGTTTGAGACCAGCCTGACCAACATGGTGAGGCTCTACTAAAAATAAAAAAATTAGCTGGGTATGGTGGCGTGCGCCTGTAATCCCAGCTACTCAGGAGGCTAAGGCAGGAGAATTGCTTGAACCAAGAGGTAGGGGTTGCAGGTGAGCCGAGATTGCACTCCAGCCTGGAAGAGAGAGCAAGACTCTGTCTAAAAAACTAGAGAGAGAGAGAGAGAGAGAGAGAGTCTCACTATGTTGCCCAGGCTGATCTTGAACTCCTGAGCTCAAGTGATTCTCCTGACTTGGCCTTCCAAAGTGCTGGGATTACAGATGTGAGCCACCGCGCCCAGCCCCACTCACCTTCAGACTGATGAATGGACAGACAAAATTTCTGATGTTCCTTGAGCCACGGCTAAGACATCAGCCCAGAGTCCTCTTCTCAGATGACTCAGGAGCGCCCCCTTCTGTCTGGTTTGGCTGAAACCACTGTTGGGGGCGGGGAGAAAGAATTATTAAGGTAGATTCTAATCACAATGCCCAAAGATAGCAGCTGCAGGAGCAGGCCCCACCAGAAGGGTCCTCACTTCAGGCTGCCCCCCTGATACTGCCACAGCCTGAATCAGAGCTGGACTTCCCGGGGTGGGGGAATCAGGGACCAAGGAGGAGAATGTCTAGAGCGCAATCGACCTGGCAGCCCGGCCTCTGGGAACATGCCCAGAGCTCTGGAGGGCCATCCAGCTTGCAGATGTCCCCAGCTGCAGGAGAAAAGTCATGGTCTGTGTAGCAAGGCCAACCTGTTCCTCTGAGCCTAACAAAGAAAGGGCTGAGACAGTCAATTATCTCAGGGTTATGAGTGTGCTGTGGGGGGATCAACCAGCCACGGGAAGCACAAGAGGGGAGACGCTGCTTCTCTCTAGCAACTCCCCCTGGAGCCAATGGGACATGTTTCCCAAAAGACCTCCAGCTTCCTGTGCGCAGGTGCAGAAGAGCCCCACAGACTCCTCAGGTGCTCAGTTCTAACACTTCGTGATCTACAGGATTCCACAGTTCACCCCCACTGCCTTCTATCCTGGACCATCGCTGCTCTCCTTTCCTAGTTTATTCTTCAAAATTTTATTTATTTATTTGCCGTATAGAGTCCACATTGAATCTTCAGTCTGATTTAAATCCATCTTGCTTCATCCTAAACAGTGGCAGCTAGAAGAGAGGGAGGGGGGAAAGCAAAGGGGATGCTGAGAAACTGAGGAGGAGAAAGACAAAACAAGGATAAGGAGAGAGGACTGAGGAAGACCCGAGCAAATATCTGAGAGGAGCCACCTGACCAAAGGAGCACAGCTTCAGCATTGTCCCTAGTCACTCTCCCTGTCAACATTTCATAGCTGCAAGCCCGCACTCACACTACGTGTAGGCGTGGACACACACACATACACATGCACACCACATACTTGGCTGTGAGGAAGGCCTGGCTGTGTGTGGGGTTCCAGGGGGCAGTCCGCCCCCACCTGCATAATTATCTCTCTTCCTCACATCTCCCCACCTGCCAGCCTTCCAGCACTAGTTCTTTGTGCTTTCAAAGCAGCTCCCTCCCAGAATGCTACCTCCAGGAAGTGCTGAGCTGAGAGAATGGGGGAATAGAAGGAAGACGAGCTAGTTCTCTTTCCCCACAGCACTGCTCCATCAAACAGCACCCGCTTCTGCCCTAGCCTCCACCTTTCATCACTGCCACTGACAGCTGCAAAAACAGACCTCTCCACCCTGAGCAGTGGGCTGTGGGGATGTGCCCATCTATTGCTATCTATTTCCTGGGGCAGGAGACAGCTAGGGACTGGGGTAGAGAAGCAGCATCATCCATGCGAATACCTTCTGCCTCCCTTCCCCCATCTGTAAAGAAACAAAAGAGAATGCCCTCCAGCCAGGCCCTAGAACCAGTGTGCAGTCACCGCAGCTTTCTAAAATCCCTACCCAGGCTGGCCGCTGCCCTGTCCTCCCAAGATAGACTCTCTTTCTCAGACCTTGGAAAGTCGCTCTAGGATACCTCACCCTAAAAGACAGATCCACTCTTGGAATGCTGGGAGACAGTGATGGATTCGCCCACACACTAGCAACCTACTTCCATTAACTCCTATGTCCAAATAATTTCTTTAAATCACCAAGGATGAGGCTGGGGAGGGGAAGGCAAGTCTGTGACATCAATCTCCAGCAGGGAGTCCTCCTTTAAACCTGGCCAGGGCCAGGCAGGAAAAATACCCAGCACATTCTTCTGGGACAAAACTATGGAAATGAGACCCCAGCCCACCCTCACCCACCCTTGCCACCCACAGTGCCTCTTCTCATCTAAGTTCTTGTCCTCCCTCTCCCTTGGACAACACAGATAGAGGCTTTTCCACCCCTTCCTGGAGGCTTCAGGGCTCTACCTGCTCCTTGGCAAGGTGGGGTCTGCCTCCTGGGGCATCCCAACCCCCCTAGTAGCCAAGAGAGCATCTCCTGTGTGACCAGCACCCAGGGTGACCAAAAGGCAGGGCATGAGCATAACTAAAAGCTAAGAGCTATACTCCAGTTACCAGCTTACCATTCCTTCTCAAATTGCCCTAATTACTGCCCTCATCTTACAAAGGATGAAGTGGAGACTTAGAGGGGCCAATTTGTACACAGCTGGCTGCTAGAAAGAGACGGATCTGAGTCAAGCACAGGTCTTCCATCTCCAAAGTCTGCCTATAGAGAGATCACGTCCTGGTAGGAAAGGGGGGCAGGAAGCAGGTGATACTTCAATTGCTTCGTGTTCCCATCTACCCTTGGCTCTGGAACACAAGTTCATCAGCTCAGACCTACTGTTCTAGCCCCAGTTTACCCTGCCTGCTGCTAAGCCAGCCTCCAGCTGGGAGGTTTGTACATCTTGGGGATGGGCCAGGTGGGGCCTGGAAGGCAGGGGGGACAGAGAAGGGAAGAACTGGCATTTTGACAGGACCCAGGAGCAGGCGAGGAGAAGAGAGCTGGGCAGATGGGCCTGAACCGGCCATGTGGGGAGGCTGGGTTTTGGGAAAAGCGTAGGCATAGTGGGGCCTGGCTGAAGCACGGCTTCGCCCAGTTGGCACTTCTCGCTTCCTCCATTCTCCCTATCACTCTGAATTGTCTGCTTTAGATGTGATTCTTTCCAAATGGGCACCCTCCCCCTACAAAGAGACTGGCATGGGGAGAGATGCTTTGGACTGATTGCTGACATCGTAGACTTCTTCCAGTAGCAACAGCAGGCTGGGGAGCTGGCGGCTCAGACCACAACAGGAGCAGTTAGTGATGTTCTGTTCCAGCAGATTGGAGAGGGTTTCCCATGGCTCAGACCTGAGTCTGAGGAGCCAGAATGGAAAAAGCAGGAGAAAGGAGGCCTCTGAGCTCTTGGACAAGCAGTGGGCTTGTTGGTGGCCTGGAATAAAGGTGTCTGTATAGGCTTTCCCCTCCTAGAAGGACAAAAGTCAGCACTGTCCAGCCCTGTGGCTCTGACAACAGAGGTGGCTTAGTGTGGGTGTCCTCCATAGAGGTGCTCTACCTCTCCTAGGCCCTGAAAAGTTTCCATAAACAAGGGGAGAATGAGCAAGAACCAGTCACTGGCACTTGGCGGTTTCCATGTCTCTTCTGCTGTTTGCAATCTCCACCTCCTGGGCTCAAGTGATTCTCATGCTTCAGCTTCCCAAGTAGCTGGGACCACAGGTGTGTGCCACCACACCCAGATAATTTTTTTGTATTTTTTGTAGAAATGAGTTTTGTCATGTTGCCCAGACTGATCTAGAACTCCTGAGCACAAGGGATCCACCCACCTCAGCCTCCCAAAGTGCTGGAATTAAGGGTACAAGCCACTGCTCCCAACCTGTTTGTTTTTTCATTTTTTGTTTTTGAGATGCAGTCTCACTCTGCTGCCCAGCCTGGAGTGCAGTGGTGCAATCTCGGCTCACTGCAACCTCCCGCTTCTGGATTCAAGCAATTCTCCTGCCTCAGCCTCCCAAGTAGCTGAAATTTTAGGCGTGCACTACCACCCCCAGCTAATTTTTGTATTTTCTGTAGAGACAGGGTTTCACTATGTTGGCCAGCCTGGTCTCAAACTCGTGGGCTCAAGTGATCTGCCTGCCTCGGCCTCCCAGATTGTCAGGGTTACAGACATAAGCCATTGCACCCAGCCTGTTTGTTTTCTCTACAGTCCTTTTTTAAAGCATGACTCCATGTCTCTCGAAGCAGAAACTCACCTCCTCTCTCAAGTGTTTCACTGAGTGGAAGTGGAATGGGGTAACTTCCTTTCCAGAGTCTGGGACAGCTGCAGTAGTTTTAGTCATCTAGTGGAACTGCCTTAGTCAGTTCAGGCTGCTGTAACAAAATACCATAAACTAAGTGGCTTATAAACAACAGAAATTTCTTTTTTTCTTTCTTTCTTTTTTTTTGAGACAGAGTCTCACTCTGGCCCAGGCTGGAGTGCAGTGGGACTATCTCAGCTCACTGTACCCTCCACCACCCAGGTTCAAGCAATTCTCCTGCCTCAGCCTCCTGAGTAGCTGGGATTACAGGTATGCACCACCATCGCCAGCTAATTTTTGTATTTTTAGTAGAGACAGGGTTTCCCCATGTTGGCCAGGCTGGTCTTGAACTCCTAGGCTCAAATGATCTGCCTGCCTCAGCCTCCCAAAGTGCTGGGACTATAGGCGTGAGCCACCGCACCTGGCCAGAAATTTATTTCTCACAGTTCTGGAGGCTGAAATCCAAGTTCTGGGAGGGGTCTTCTTCTTCCTTCAGATAGACAGCTTTTCATTATATCCTCAGCTGGCTGTGCACAGAGAGTGGAGGCAAGCAAGAGGCAGCAAGCTCTCTCAGGACTCTGGTTTTAGAGAGCAGGTCTTGCTCTGTCACCCTGGCTGGAGGGCAGTAGCACTAATAGCTCACTGCAGCCTCCAACACCTGGCCTCAAGCCATTCTTCTGTGTCAGGCTCCTGAAATGCTGGGATTACAGGTGTAAACCACCTCGCCTAGCCCCACTCATGAATGAGGGCACTAATCTCATTCATGAGGGCTCCACCCTTATGATCTCATCTAATCCTCATTACCTCCCAAAGGCTCCTCCTCCTAATATCATCACATTGAGGGGTAGAGTTTCAACATACAAATTTAGTGGGGGACAGTTAGTCTGCAGCAGGGACCACACATCATGTCAAGAGAAGCAAGAGAAAAATACTTTGAGACTGGGCTTGATCCTTACACTATCATCTGGTTACTCTTAAATCAGGCTCTCCAGATGCTCCCTTTGCAGATCAAAGCCAAAGAACCCAGCTCATCAAGAGCGGCTGCAGAAGTTGCAGCCCACCAGTCTTAGCACTAAAGGATCCCTAGGTTTCCTCTAGATTCCAGGCCAAAGGCCCTCACCACTTATTTGGTGACAGACTGAAGTTTGTGGATTTTGAAATGGAAAGCAGCTGGTATGGGAGAGAATCCTTTGCACATAGAGGTGCTCGGTAAATGCTGGATGCTGGGAGAGGAATACGCTCCAAAGGAGGCCAGTGTTCTGTAATGTGAGGAGAGAAGAGGAGGCTGTGTAGGAATAGGGGATCTTGCTACTTCAGCCAAAGTGACCAGGGGGCCTACTCTACACCCCTACCAAACTGGAGGTGGAAGGACAGGTTATCATTAGGTCAGATCAACCTCCTAAGCCAGCGTGAATTATTCTCAGCCACCACTGAGCCTACCTGGGCTCTGGTCTTGTCTAGACACTTCCTCTCCAGCTGAGGCTAGGAAGCAGGTGCAGTCACTAACAGCCTCACTCTTCACGGTGCTGCCATTAAGAACCCTGATTAGTAGAGCCCCATGCCGGGCTGCTAATGAGTTGAGGACATTAAGCATAAATGCTTTCCCAGATACGGGCTTGAGCAGCTCCCAGGAAGAAACAAACATTTTAATCTCAAAGAAAGAGAATGTAGAAGGGGAGGGGTTCCCCCTGCTTACTAGGCATCTGTTTTCCTCCCATCCTCCACCTGCCATACTTGCTGCCATTCTCAAGTCCCTGGAATTCCCTGTCCAGGGAGTGGGGTTCGGGGCAGGGAAGAACAGATCCTCACTCATCCAGGCATGTGGGAATGGAAGAGATTCTCAAAGATTTAGAGGAAAGGGGATTTTGTGGACTGCCTTGACCTGTAACCCTGATGGTCAAGAAGTCCTTGACATCAAATTTGAATGACTCTGTGATAACTCAAGCCCACTTCCCTTGTTTGGGGAGTTGGGGGAAAGGACTAAAGATCAATGAGGGACAACTTTTGACCCAAACTAGTTGCTCTAGACCAGTGGTTCTCCCAATGTGATTGGGACCAGCAGTATCAGCATCCGTATCAGCTGGAAACTTGCTAGAAATGTGAGTTCTCAGGCCTACCCCATACCTACGGAATCAGAAACTCTGGGTGTGGCAGCAGGCAAACTTGTGTTTTTGTTTGTTTGTTTTTGAGACAGTCTCACTTTGTTGCCCAGGCTGAAGTGCAATGGCATGAACACAGCTCACAGCAGCCTCAACCTTCTGGGCTCAGCTGATCCTCCCACCTCAGCCTCCAGAGCAGCTGTGACCTGGTTAATCTTTTGGTGTTTTTAGTAGAGACAGGGTTTTGCTGTGTTGCCCAGGCTGGTCTCAAACTCCTGGGCTCAAGTGATCCACCCACCTTGGCTTCCCGAAGTGTTGGGAGCCACAGGTGTGAGCCACTGCACCCAGCCCAAACTTGTTTTAACAAGCCTTCTAGTGGTTCTTATCCACTTTCAAGTTTGAGAACCACTGCTCTTGGCTCTCCCTCTTGAACTGAAGGGGAAAGTCAAGAAAAGGAAGAATTATTAGGGATGCAACGAGCAGCCTCATCCAAAGAAAAAAATAAATTGGAACTTTCCCAATGTGGAAATCTTAAACCAGGCCTCAGGAGAGGCCTCTGATCCTCTGCGGCTGTAAATGTCAGAGCAGTGTCTAAGTGGCCCTGTGAGGAGGAGTCGGGGAAAATAACCAAGCGTGACCTTTTGCATTTTGCCCAGAGCACGAAGGATAATGGAGCAATCTTTTCAGGTCATTTATCCTTTCCCTCCAGCTGGAGCCAGCCCTCCCCTCCTTCTCCACCAGCCCTTAGGCCAGCTCCCCCCCCCACCCCCCGCATCTTTCCCCATCCTTCATCAAATGAGAACTGGTTCAAACTGTTTCTTTTTCTTTTCTTTTCTTTTTTTTTTTTTTGAGGAGTCTTGCTCTGTCACCCAGGCTGGAGTACAGTGGCACTATCTCGGTTCACTGCAACCTCTGCCTCCCTGGTTCAAGCAGTTCTCCTGCCTCAGCCTCCCAAGTAGCTGGGATTACAGGCACATGCCCCCACGCCTGGCTAATTTTCGTATTTTCTTTTTTTGATGGGGTGAGGGGTGGAGCGCAATGGTGTGATCTTGGCTCACTGCAACCTCTGCCTCCTGGGTTCAAACGATTCTCCTGCCTCAGCCTCCCAAGTAGCTGAATTACAGGCATGCACCACCATACCCGGCTAATTTTGTATTTTTAGTAGAGATGGGGTTTCACTGTGTTGGTTAGGCCGGCCTTGAACTCCCGACCTCAAGTGATCTGCCCGCCTTGGCCTCCCTGTAAATACTGGGATTACAGGCGTGAGTCAGTGTGCCTGGCCAATTTTTGTATTTTTAGTAGATTCAGGGTTTCACATGTCTGACCTCAGGTCATCCACCCGCCTTGCCCTCCCAAAGTGCTAGGACTACAGGCATGAGTCACTGTGCTCAGCCTCAAATTGTTTCTTAAGCAGACCAGCAAGGAGTGAGGCCCTACTCCATAGAGAATAAGGGGGCAAAAACCCCCACTATAACCTATAATGGGGCAGCCGCTCTTCACACCCTCCCCTCTTTCTTAACAGGCCATACCTGTTCGTGGTGCCTCCATAGAGTCAAGCCACTCTTTCCCTGGCCTTTTACACAACACCTGAATGGTCACACTTGCAAAGAAAGAAAAGGTCAAAATCTTGCTCTGTTGCTTATCCTCCTATATCTGCTGTGCTAGGTAACTAACACACTAGATGCCTATGAATATTTCATAAATTGAACTCGAGGGAGCTCCTGGAAGCAAGAAACAAAAGAGTCTGTTTCCAAACTGGACCCACAACAGGGATCAACACATGGGTCCTCCTGAAATGACTAAGGAGGAAGCAGCCTTCTGCTGCCCGTGCACTGCTGTCCTCATATATAAATTCGCTCCACAAGCATGTGTAGCACACCTGCTATATGTGGACCCTAGATCATATGTTCTAGTGGGAAAAACACATATAAAGTAAGTAAACACATAGTATTTCAGGTGATGTTCATTACCTCAGAGAAAAACAAAAGATGGTAAGGGGGCTGAGGATGGTGGGAATGGGGTCCAAGAAAAGCCTCTGAGTGGGTGGCATTTGAGCAGGATCCGAAAGGAAGTGAAGGAGCCACATTTGCAGCTGTCTGGGGGAAGAATGTTCCAGGCAGAGGATACAGCAGCTGCAAAAGCTCTGAGGTGGGGTATTTTGCAAGGTGTGGAGTGGAGTGAGTGAGACTGGAGTGGGGTAGTAAAGGTGAAAGAAGTAGGATATGGATCAGGGAGAAATCGGTGCTCAAATTATGCAAGGCCTTGTGGTCCATAGTAAGGATTTTAGATTTCTTTCTGAGTAAGGCAGGAAGTCATTAGAAGTTTCTACACAGAAAAGTGACACGATCCTGCTCTGGCTCCTGTGTTTAGAACAACCTGTAGGGGGCAGAGAAGAAATAGGAAAACCTCTTAGGAGACTACGGCAGAGCCAGGAATTTTCCCCCCAAAGTCATCCTTTCCTTCCACATTTTAGCTGGGGACATGGCTGCTCATAAAAAGGACTACATTTCCCAAACTCCCTTGCAACTAAGCATAGCCATGTGACAAAATGCCCGCAAAACGGATGTGAGAAGATAACTGCAACTCTTAGGTCATGTTCTTGAGGGCTCAGCACAGCTAGACACATTGTGCCATTTCTTTGTGGGTTTTTTTCCCCCAATTTTATTGAGGTATAATTGACAAATAAAAATTGTATATAGTATTTAAGCTGTACAATGTAATGTTTTGGTATCTGTATGCATTGTGAAATGATTACCACAATCAAACTAATGAACACATCCATCACATCACCTCATGTAGTTACTTTTTTTTTTTTGAGACAGAGTTTTGCTCTTGTTGCCCAGGCTGGAGTGCAATGGCGCCATCTCGGCTCACTGCAACCTCCACCTCCCAGGTTCAAACAATTCTACTGCCTCAGCCTCCCAAGTAGCTGGGATTACAGGCATGTGCCACCATGCCCAGCTAATTTTGTATTTTGAGTAGAGACGGGGTTTCTCCATGTTGGTCAGGCTGGTCTCGAACTCCCGACCTCAAGTGATCCACCTGCCTTGGCCTCCCAAAGTGCTGGGATTACAGACATAAGCCATCGTGCCTGGCAGGTTCATGTTCTTAAAGGAATGGGCCTGCCCTCCACTTCTTCCTTCTTCCCTTTCCATGGGTTACAATCTCCTGGGTGTGATGATGGCAGCTGGAGACACCACCTTAAGCCACAAGATGGAAGTTACCTGTTAAAGATGACAAAGCAACAAGCCACAAGGAGCCAGGGTCCTTGACATTGTGTGGTGACTATGTTAACCCTGGCCTACTCCTGCACAGGTTCATACATGAGAAAGAAGCAAGCTTCTATCTTGTGTGCAACTCTGTATTTGGGGGACAGTAATATCGCAGTCTCATCCATATTGGACCTAATTCTTTTTTTTTTTTTTTTTTTTGAGACAGAATCTCATTCTGTTGCCAAGGTGTTGTGATCTTGGCTCACTGCAACCTCTGCCTTCTGGGTTTAACCGAGTCTCGTGTCTCAGCCTCCCAAGTACCTGTGTGTCGCCATGCCTAAGTTTTGTATTTTTTTAGTAGAGATGGGGTTTTTCCATGTTGCCCAAGCTAGTCTTGAACTCCTGGCCCCAAGTGATCTGCCCTCCTTGGCTGTAATTACAGGCGTGAGCCACCACGAAGGCCTTTGTTATACCTAATTCAAAGGCTATTGCAAGCTTCCAGGCAAGCAGTGACAGTGGGTGGTTCTGATGAGAGTGTTAGTGGTATAAATGGGGATAAGTGACTAGATTCTGGAGATAATTTAAAAGGTAGAATTTGACAGCATTTACTTAAGGATTGGATAAGGGGACATGAAAGAAAGAGAACCAGGAATGACTCCAAGATTGGGGCTCTAGTAGAACAGATTTGCATTGATTGCCCTGGGGAAGACTCAGGGACCACTGAATTGAGAGACTCATGTGGGGATGGCGAGTCGCTGCTGGGTCGCCGCTGGGTATGACCAGGACCTATCAACATAGCTGGCTTTAAAGTCCAGAGATAGATGGCATTAGTTAGGGAGTGAGGATGGATGAAGAAGAACAGAGGTGTAAGGACAGCCCAGAGGCATCCAGAGATGGGGAGGTGAGGAGCCAGCCAAGGAGATGATGAAGGTGGGAGGAGAACTGGGTGTGTCATGGAGGCCAAAGGAAGAGTGTTTTATGAAAAAATAAGTGACCAACCATATCATATACCACTGTTTGGATGAGTAAAATGGGGAAATCAATCAGAAATGACAACTGAAATTAGCAACATGGAAATTGCTGGTGACATTGACAAGAGAATTTGCCTTTGAAGCACTGAGGACAAGCAGAAATGGGAAGAGAGGAAGTGGAGACAAATATAGATGATTCTGAATTCCTGACAGGTAGAAATTATTAAAGGGATCTAATTTCCACTCTTCCTATCATAGTTCTAAGTTTTCTAAAGGGCATAAGGGCACCCAGCAACTCAATCTATCCAGCTTCCCTTCCACATGGGTCTGAAGGGCTCTGCAGACTCTCCTCTCCCAAATCCACCCTGCTGCTGGGAGCCCCAGCCTGCCTGCAGCTCTGCCTCTGTCCTACTGACTTCCAAGGCCGCTCTCAAGGACTGCCTTGGCAGGCTAGGCAGCCAGGCCTGACTCTCCTGGATCATAATTAGTGCTGCTGCTAACGATGTTTGGCCTCTGTGGAATAGCAACCTGGGAAATTCTGATACTACCAATTTTCCCCCTCAGTGCTTTCCCAGATGCAGTTTCCCAGCCAGTGCTGTGTGCTCTCCAGCCCTTCGCCCCAGCTGCCTCCTTGCCAGGGAGAATTAAGCCTGTGCCTCAGATGCCACTCCAGAGGGCCTAATCAGTTAGCTAAAACCATCTCCTGGCCATTATCATGGCATTATCGTATTAACACAGGAACTGGCTTTGGAGGAGGCGGGGGGCTGCTATGAGGAAGAGGTGGAGGAACCAGGCCAGCCCCACACAGTACACGATGAGCATTGCTAGTCAGAAAACTGATGAATAGAGAGAAACGAGCCTCCCAGATGAGCCCTGGAGTTTTCAGTGGAGATGCAGCTCAACCATCTACTCTTTCCTGATGAGGAGCCCACCCAGTGCTCCTTTCTCCAAGTAGGGAGGGCCTCTACAGCCAGAATGCTGGACACTGCCCCATGGCCTGGTGTCCTGGGGCTGGGGCCGGGCCTGGTCAAGTCTTGGGCCCAGCTCTTCTCAGCCACAGCAGCCCCAAGTCCCTTCAAGGCTCTTGCCTTGAAAGTGCTAGCTCATAGGAGTGTCCTGATCTCCCAGGTCTGGAGACTTTACTTCATTGCTCTGATGGGCCTCCAGTTCTCTGGGGCAGGGTGCTATGGTGGGCCCTATGTCTCAGGGTCTTGAAGGAGAGGCCAGAGGGTTGCCTTGGTTTAAGGTCACTGGGGTTATCTGGACCTTGGCTTCTGCTACATGGGATAACGATGAAAAAATCAGCATTTCTAAGGTACCTGCTACATGGAAGGCCCAAGGTAAGATCTTTTTTTTTTTTTTTTTTTTTTTGAGACGGAGTTTTGCTCTTGTTACCCAGGCTGGGGTGCAATGCACGATCTCGGCTCACCGCAACCTCCGCCTACTGGGTTCAAGCAATTCTCCTGCCTCAGCATCCCGAGTAACTGGCTTGCACCACCATGCCCAGCTAATTTTTGTATTTTTAGTAGAGACAGGGTTTCACCTTGTTGACCAGGATGGTCTCGATCTCTTGACCTCGTGATCCACCCACCTCAGCCTCCCAAAGTGCTGGGATTATAGGCGTGAGCCACCGCGCCTGGCCAAGGTAAGATCTTTTTATTGTTGTTGTTGTTTTAGTAAACTATACGTAACATAGTCCAGGCATGGTGGCTCATGGCTGTAATCCTGGCACTTTGGGATGCCAAGGTAGGTGGATCACCTGAGGTCAGGAGTTCAAGACCAGCCTGGTCAACATGGTGAAACCCTGTCTCTAATAAAATACAAAAATTAGCTGGGTGTGGTGGTGGGTGCCTGTAATCCCAGCTACTTGGGAGGCTGAGGCAAGAGAATCACTGGAGCCTGGGAGATGGAGGTTGCGGTGAGCCCAGATTGTGCTTCTGCACTACAGGCTGGTCAACAGAGTGAGACTCCCTCTCAAAAAAAAAAAAAAAAAAAATATATATATATATATATATATATATATATATATATATATATAATAACATAAAACCAACCATTTTAGCCATTTTAAAGTGTCCAGTTTTGTGAATTAGGTACACTCAAAGTATTATACAACCATCACCACCATCCCACTCTGGAACTTCATCTTCTCCAACTGAAACTCTGTACCCATTAAGAACCAATTCCCCGCAGTGTAGGATCTTGCGTATCTATCTCTTATGGCTTTTGTTGTGAGGTAGGAGCTATTTCCCCACCTTTTTTTTTTTTTTTTGAGACAAAGTCTTGCCATATCGCCCAGGCTGGTCTTGAACTCCTGAGCTCAAGCGATCCTCCTGCCTCAGCCTCATGAGTAGCTGGGAACACAGGTGTGCACCACCATGCTTGGTTCCCAGTTTTTACAGACAAGGACACTGAGGGGCAGGCAGGAAAAGCAATCCTGGCTTTCCCAAGGACAAACAGGAAGAGGACTTGAATCCTGGTCTGCCTGATTCTCAAGCTCTCTGTGGTTTCCCATCCTGAGCTGACCAAGATTTAGGGCCATTATGGAAATAGCATCATCAAGTAATATCACTGATGATTAGTAATTTCATACGTGATATCACACACTGAACTGTGGCCCGAAGTAGGAAGGCTTCTAGACAGCATGGCTGGTACTCAGGAAAGCTTCCCAAAGCAAGGCCAGGCACTGATAGTCTTTGGCCCACCTCAGAGCATTCAGAAAGTGAGGATCCCCCACACTCTCCTTTAAATTGGTGCCTTGCTCCAAAGCTGGCTTTGCTCATTTGAAGGCAGTAGGCTCAAGGGCTTGACACCACTCAAAGGCTCACCCTCTGTGGAATAGTGAAAGGAGGATGGGCTGGGGGGCAGATAGGCTTGGGTTCAAATCCTGACTCTGCCACTCTGTAACCACTTGTGGCAGACTCTTAGGGGAAAAAAGATCCTTTGAGTTAGCTCAGGCATAGAAGTTTAGTATAAAAATACACGTGGAACCACTGTGGCCTCTAAGGAAACCCCAGGGGCAGGTGCTGAAGCTGAGAAGGAATCTGAATTCAAGACTCCTCAGGGGCTCTTGAGGGGTGAAGAGGTCACAGCTCTTCCTTCTCAGGCTCTGCCCACCCTCAATGTGATTCCACCACACTGGGAGCTTCTGCGTCTCTTCCAGGCTCTGCTCCCTCTTGGGGAACTCTGACTCAGGTTGAGGTGACTAAGAGGGAATTCTGTTGGCCAGCTGTCTTTCTGCACCAGACAGTAAGTCAGAGGTGACTGGCTAGCCCGTGGACCAACAGGTCTAAGGTTAGAACCACCCTCTGGTCTAATCACCTAGGGCAGAAGAGGCAGGCGTAGATAAGTGGTGATGTAAACAACTGGGGTAGGGGTGATGTCATATGGTGTATAATGTGGCCTGCTGCAAAGTCTTGGCCAGTACAAAGTCCCTTAGAAGGGGTTGTAGGGTGGGTAGGTAAACAGGACTAATACACATATTGTGTATGTTTAGGCAAGTTTCTTAACCTCTGCGGGCCCATTGTTTTCTCATCTATACAAATGGGACAATAACACCTACCTCATAGGGTTTTTGTAAAGATTAAAAGCACAGGAAAAAATGAAAGGGAACTCAAAGTCCCTGGCACACAGTAGCTGCTTGATGAACATTGGTTTCTCTTCCCTTCACTTCTGTAGGAAAGACCATAATTTGTTCTCTCTTGTTCCCTTTGTTATTCCTTTGTTCTCTAGTAATACATTTTGTTCTCTGTGGCAGAAATGGGCCTCCTAGCCAAGCACCTAGTTGGAGAGGAACATGGAGTCCCCTGTCTTATAATCCTGAAGAAACCAGTATTGCTAGCTAACCCTCTTCAAGAGTCTTTGGCAGGACAAGTGATGGGGAGCAAAGAGGGCGCCTGTGTCAAAAGGAAGATAAATGTGCCCCATGCTTAGGAAGACACTATGATGGAATGCCTGGACAAAGCAGCCTTTTTTTTTGAAATGCTATGAGACGATAAAAATGAAAATAGGTCTTGCCAACTCAAGGGCCTAAGGCAGAAGAATTATTTCTCAGTGGTTATTCCATGCTCAAAGGAGTTGTCCTAGTCCTCATTCAATCATTGACTCAGCAATTATGTATAAAATGTCTACTTTGTGGCTGTCTCTGCTTTCACAGAACTTACAGTCTCACCAGGGAGAGATAATAATCAAATAATCCTACGAATGAATATACAAATACCACGATGAGTGTTATGAAAGAAGGGGACATGATTCTATGAGAACTTTTAGAATCTGACCTAGATTGGGGAACCAGACTGTATTAAAGATTTGGACCTTTATCTTGAGAGCAATAGGAGGTTGTTGAAGGGTTTAAACAAGGTTTTGGCATAATCGGATTTGCGTTTTGAATTGCTCTGGTTATAACAAGGAGAACAGATTGAAGGAGGCCTGTTGTGGTAATGCAGCAAGAGATAATGGTATCTTGCTTTGGTAGTGGTGATGGTGGTAGAGATAGAAAGAAGTTATGAATTAAGGAGATGTTTAGGAAATAGCACCATTGGCCAGGCGCGGTGGCGCATGCCTATAATCCCAGCACTTTATAAAGGCTGGGGTGGATCACTTGAAGTCAGGAGTTTGAGACCAGCCTGGCCAACATAGTGAAACCCCATCTCTATTAAAAATACAAAAATTAGCAGGGCATGGTGGTGCATGCCTGTCATCCCAGCTACTCAGGAGGCTAAGGCAGGAGAATCACTTGAACCTAGGATGCAGAGGTTGCAATGAGCCATGATCACACCACTGCACTCCAGCCTGGGCAATAAAGCAAGACTCTGTCTCCAAAAACAAAAAAGAAAGAGAGAGGAAGGGAAGGGAAGGGTAAGGGGAGGGGAGGGGAGAGAAGGGGAAGGGAGGGGAGGGAAGGGGAAGGGGGGAGGGGAGGGGAGGGGAGGGGAGGGGAGGGGAGGGGAACAGCATTTATAGGACTTAATGATTGATTAGATATGGGATGAGGAGGAACATAGTGACAAGAATTTGGGCTTATATAAATGGATGGAAGACCAGAAGTAAAGTCTTAGACATATTGCCTTTGAGACACCCAACTGCCAAAATTGAGCCGGCAGCTGGATACATGATCTGGAGCTCCAGGGAGCGGTCAGGCTAGAGATGACAAATGTGTAGGTCATTTACTCAGAGGTAGTTCAAAGGCAGTATATGAGCTCGCTTAAGGAGAGACTAGAGTGAGAAGGAAAGAGACCTAGGACCAACTCTGAGGTACTCAGACGTGTCATTTAGGGCAGTGGTTCTGAAAACGTGCTCCATGGAACCCTGGGGCATCCCCAGGACCCTCTCAAGGGCCTGTGAGGTTAAAACTATTTTCTTTCCTTTTCTGTTTTTGTCTTTGTTTCTGTTTTTTTTCAGTCAGGGTTTCACTCCCGCTGCCCGGACTCAGGGTTTCACTCCCGCTGCCCGGACTGGAGCACAGTGGTGCGATCTTGACTTACTGCAACTTCTGCCTCCCCAGGCTCAAGTGATCCGCCTACCTCAGTCTCCCGAGTAGCTGGGACCACAGGTGTGCAACACCACACCCAACTAATTTTTGTATCTTTTGTAGAGATAGGTTTCGCCATGTTGCCCAGGCTATTCTTGAACTCCTTGGTTCAAGCCATCATCTTCTCACCTCGGCCTCAAAAAGTGCTGGGATTACAGGCATGAGCTACTGTGCCCAGCTAAAGCTATTTTCACAATAGTGTAAGATAATGTGTCTTTTTCATTGTGTTGACATTTGCACTGATAGTGCAAAAGCAATGGTGGGTAAAACAGCCTGTGCCCAGCACAAATCAAAACAGTGGTGCTAACCTTTGCTAGCAGTCATAGTACATGTCACTGCCATGTACATGCACTAAAAACATTTCCTGTTTACTCAGCAATGTTCTTTTAGCCAGTATGGGCCTGAAATAAAAAAGAAAAGAAAAAACAGGAATGTTCTTGATCGAACAGTAAAGATTATTAATTTCTACTAAACCTCAACTCTTGGGTACTTTTTAAAAAATATTCTGCTGGGCATGGTGGCTCATGCCTGTAATCCCAGCACTTTAGGAGGCTGAGGCAAGTGGATCAACCGAGGTTGGAAGTTTGAGACCAGCCTGACCAACATGGAGAAACCTCATCTCTACTGAAAATACAAAATTAGCCAGCCATGGTGTCTCATGCCTGTTATCACAACTACTTGGGAGGCTGAGGCAGGAGAATTGCTTGGACCCAGGAGGTAGATGTTGTGGTGAGCCAAGATCATGCCATTGCACTCCAGCCTGGGCAGTAAGAGCAAAACTCCATCTCAAAAAAAAAAAAAAAATCTGACAGTTGGGAGCAGTAGCTCAAGTCTGTAATCCCAGCACTTTGGGAGGCTGAGGTGGGTGGCTCACTTGATGTCAGGAGTTCGGGACCAGCATAGCCAACATGGTGAAACCCCATGTTGTAAAAATACAAAAATTAGCCAGGTATGGTGGCGGGCGCCTATAATCCCAGCTACTCAGGAGGCTGAGGCAGAGAACTGCTTGAACCCGGGAGGTGGAGGTTGCAGTGAGCCTAGATCGCACCACTACACTCCAGCCTGGGCAACAGAGCAAGACTGTCTCAATAAATAAGTAAATAAATAAACAAACAAAATTAGCCAGGCATGGTGGCATGTAACTGTAATCCCAGCTACTCAGGAGGCAAGGCTGGAGAATTGCTTGAACCCAGGAGGTGGAGATTGCAGTGAGCTGAGAGTGTACCATTGCACTCCAGCCTGGGTGACAAGTGGGGAACTCTAAAAAAAAATTTGGATAAAATAGAAAGTACACATAAAGCATTTCTGCTGTATCCCAAGTACAGAGATAGTCCCCAGGAAAAGCATTTTTGCTATTGTCTTTGTTTCAAGCAGAGCTAGCCTCTTTTTTCATGGAATATCATTTTGTTTTGTTCTGGGTTTTTGGTTTTTTGTTTGTTTGTTTGTTTTTTTAAAAGACGAGCTTTCACCATGTTGGTCAGGCTGGTCTTGAACTCCCGACCTCAGGTGATCCGCCCGCCTTGGCCTCCAAAGTGCTTGGATTACAGGCGTGAGCCAAGACGCCTAGCCTGGGTTTTTTTTTTTTTTTTTGTTTTGTTTTGCTTTTTGAGGGTTTTTTGTTGTTTGTTTGCTTTTTTGAGATAGAGACTTACTCTGTCACTCAGGCTGGAGTGCAGTGGCACGATCTTGGCTGACTACACCCTTGACCTCCCATTCTCAAGTGATCCTCCTACCTCAGCCTCTCAAAGTGCTGGTATTACAGACTCGAGCCACTGCTCCTGCCTATCAGATTTTTTTTTTTTTTTGAGATGGAGTTTCAGCCTCCAGAGTAGTTGAGACTACAGGCACGCACCACTACACTTGGCTAATTTTGTTTATTTTTTTGTACAGACAGGCTCTCATGCTGTTGCCAGGCTGATCTCTAACTCCTGGGCTCAGCGATCCTCCTGCCTCAGCCTCCCAAAGTGTTGAGATTACAGGTGTGAGCCATGGCACTTGGCAAGGAGAATTATTTTTACTTGAAAGAATAACAAAGAGACAAACTATGATTTTTCAGATTTGAGTGTCTGGCAGATAGTTTTCCAAAAATGAACAAAGTGAGACTATTACTTCAAGGAAAACAACTGACAGTATTTGTTGCCAATAATAAAATTCAAGCTTTCAAGTGAAAAATTAGAATTTTGGAATACTTGTATATGTCACCATGAACTTGAAAACTTCTCAATAGTTAAAGACTTCTTTGATGAGATTGATAGTGATGTAATGAATGTAACTTTAAAGTAATTGCATAATGAAATGCATCAACATTTAGAAGCTATATATAATTCAGTGGACCTATATTTTCCAAATGACCAACGAACAATGTTACAAAATCTCTTCAAAGTTTGAGATTAACCAATGGATTTTAATGTAATAGAATAGGAGTTGATTGATATGATTTCAGATTCCATATACCTTTAAGAAGCTATGTTTCCTCTTTAGTATAGTGGTGAGTAAAAAAGAAAAGAAAGAAAAAACTATTTGTGTCAAATTCTGGTGTAGTGTCCAAGAAAAATATCCACAATTATCTGAAGACTAAAATATTTCTCACTTTTCCAACTTGGTGAGGCTAGATTTTCTCCATGTCATGGATTAAAGAGATATTTAGGAAATAACAGCATTGGCCAAGCACAGTGGCTCACACCTGTAATTGCAGCAATTTGGGAGGCCAAGGCGGGCAGATCACTTGAATCCAGGAGTACAACAAAAACAACATATTGAAACTGATTAGGCCGGGCATGGTGGCTCACAGTAATCCTAGTACATTGGGAGGCTGAGGTAGGTGGATCACTTGAGGTCAGGAGTTCCAGATCAGCCTGGCCAACATGGTGAAACCCTGTTTCTACTAAAAATACAAAAATTAGCCAGGTGTGGTGGTACATACCTATAATCCCAGCTACTCTGGAGGCTGAGGCAGGAGAATGACTTGAACCTGGGAGGCAGAGGTTGCAGTGAGCTGAGATCATGCCACTGCATTCCAGCCTGGGTGACAGATGCTATCTCAAAAAAAAAAAAAAATTAATTGCAATAAGAGAATAAGATAAAGAATTAAAGAATCCAGTTTGGGGTTTTTTTGTTTTTTTTTTCTTTCTGAGACGGAGTTTTGCTCTTGTTGCCCAGGCTGGAGTGCAATGGTGTGATCTTGGCTTACTGAGACTTCCAACTCCCAGGTTCAAGCAATTCTCCTGCCTCAGCCTCCCGAGTAGCTGGTATTATAGGCGCTACAGGCGTGCACCACCACGCCCGGCTAATTTTTTTGTATTTTTAGTAGAAATGGGGTTTCACCATGTTAGCCAGGATGGTTTTGAACTCCTGAACTCAGATGATCCATCTGCCTTGGCCTCCCAAAGGGCTGGGATTACAGGCATTAGCCACTGCACCCGGTGAGAATCCAGGTATTTTCTATTAAGCCAGTCATTAGAGATTTGTAAAAATGTAAAACATGCCAATTTCATCACTATTTTTGGGGGAAAATATAGTACATTTTTCACCAAAATGTGTTAGTTATGTTAACACATAATGTTTATTTTTGGTATTTTAAATTTAAATGGATTAATAAATATTCTTTCAACATCTCAGGCTTTCTTTCTTTCTTTTTCACATCAGATGGGCAATGTGCCACCATCATAACAAGGTTTGAGGGAAGCACATCTCACACACGGGCATGAAGACCCAATCATCCCACTTATGATCTATAAACGGATCCTAGTTTTCATTTTGAATACAGTAAATACCAATAGCGATAACCACATAAACAAAAACTCTTAAAGACTTCAGTAATTTTTCAGAGTATAATGGAATCCTGAGACTGAGCTGAGGCTAGAGAATCACTTGAAACTGGGAGGTGGAGGTTGCAGTGAGCTGAGATCATGTCACTGCACTCCAGCCTGGGCAACAGAGAGATTCCATCTCAAAAAAACAAAAACAAAAACAAAACCCCCATCCATTTGTTCTCAGTGATTTAGCATCTCCATGGACAAACAGCAGGAATAAGAAATCTCTCCTAACTTGTAAGTATCTTGAGGGACAAGGAAACATTACAACTCACAAACACACATAGTATTTCAGGTCTCTAGAGATGGACTCCATCAGTTCTAAAAGGCTCCCACAGAAGGCTCCCATCAGAAAGCTCCCACCCTGTCCTCATTCCAAGAAATGGCTCAAACCATTCAGCGAAACTCAGCATCTTACTTCATCAATGCCACCCTCTCTTCCCACCAGCACATTCTACCTTTGATTTCTCCAGCTGAGATTGGTCAGGGGCAGGGCCACAGGAAGGGAGGATGAAGGGGCAGATAGGGTCAGACCTGTTCTAAAATGCCAGCACATTCAATTTGTTGGGTATTTTGCATGAATTTCCTCTTGAGTTCACAGGCTCCTAACTCAGCAGAATTAAAATGGGATGAAGTAATTAGAGCAGCAGCCTGTGAGGATGTTCTGGGCCTAGCATGCTTAGGGAATGTGGGGCAGGGGGAAAGAAAAAGGAGAAGAGAGCCTTAAGGCAGAAGGTGAGGAAAGAGATGCATCCCAAGGGTCAGCTCCTTGGGAAAGACTCTCCCAGCTTCCCTAGGTCACTGGTCAGCAGCTCTCCACTCAGCTCTGCTTCCTGAGAACCTACTCCTAGTCTAGCCCTTCACAATCAGCCTCCAACCTCCTTTTCTAGTCCCCCTTTCAGGCACTTCCATCAGATGCCCCTCACCTCTACCCATGCTAAACTCATCACCCTATCCCTACACTACGGTCCTTTCTGTCTTTGTATCTGCATTTATTACACTGTATTGAAATAATTGCTTATACTTTTTGTTGTTGTTGTTATGGAGTCTCGCTCTGTCTTGCCTAGGCTGGAGCGCAGTGTTGCGATCTCAGCTCACTGCAGCCTCTGCCTCCCAGGTTCAAATAATTCTCCTGTCTCAGCCTCTTGAGTAGCTGGGACTATAGGCATGTGCCACCACATCCGACTAATTTTGTATTTTTAGCAGAGACGAGGTTTTACCATGTTGGCCAGGCTGGATTTGAATTCCTGACTTCAGGCCTCCCAAAGTGCTGGGATTACAGGCATGAGCCACTGCGCCCAGCCTGCTTATACATTTAACTCTCCTGTGAGACCATTGGTTCCCAACCTCTGGATGTCATGCATGCATGGCATCCTCCTCCCTAAGCAAATCGCCACCTCATCATAAGACTTTCACCCTTTGGTCCCCAGACTGACTCCTACATTAGTTTAAACCCACAAGCTTTAAGTAAAAGCAGGGTTATGCAGACTTGTGGGTGTGTCGTAGTTTGAGTTTAGGTGCTAATGCTATGTTGAGAGCATGTGTGTGACTATTTCAGGGGTATAATTTGAAGGGATTGGTTTGTGGATTATTTGTGCCTGGGCCATGGAAACTCTGAGAACCTGGCTAATTTTGATAAAAGCTGGTGACCACATTCAGTTATCCTGTAAAAGAGCCAGAGGCTCCTCTCTGGGGCAGCCTGTTGGTGTCTCACCAGCTTTTCCTGGTAGGTCCCTCTGTAGAATTGCTGTCCTTCTCCAACCAGATGGATGAACCCAGGTCTCTTGGGCCCGTAGACTCCTAGAACATCAGACATCTCTGTGATGTCAGGAGGAGGAGCCCTTGTCTAGAAAGGAGATTGCTGAATTCCAAGTCTCTCTCCCTTTGTTCATCTGTCTCTCTCTTCCTCTTTCTCTTTGTGGCACTAAGATGTATTAGAATATGCCCTAATATAGGCACTAGGGCTTGCCTATGGTGTTCTTGATGTATAAAGCCCAGATGTTCTTCTAATTCTTCCTGAGCAATGATACCAGGAAGTTGACAGCCAGATGGACATTGTACACAGGCTCATCATCTGTCATCTTGACATGGCCAAGAGTCATGGCCAGACAGAGCCCCTTCTTCATCTGGAACTTGATTTTGGACTTCTTATCAACTTTGGCCACCATGTCTTCACTGTGCGTCACCAGGGAAGAGAACCTCCCTTCCTTATTTAGGCCTGGGCTCAGGATTTGTGGGATCTGCCTGATCAGAGACCCTAAGGCCAAAAAGGCATCATACTTGTCGAGTGTCTTGCTCTTGCCAAATTTCTTCAGCACCTTGATGTCCATGTGGGAGACACCCATAGCCTTGACCTCATCCCAGTGCTGCTGGTCCCCCAGGACACATGTGGAGAACATGGGCCAGGGAGTAAACTTCAGATGGCAGTGCCCAAGAAGCGTTCATCCTTCTCAGGGTCACAGTTCTTTCAGCTGATCTGTAGCTCCACTGTTTCCAAAAGCTACTGGCGCTTGCGCTTGTGCCTGTGCAGGACTTCCCACATTGCCTCCTACAGGGTCTTGAAAGGCTGCTGTTCTTGGTGCCCTGTACAGGGGTAACAAGAAAAGAGCTAATCCTGCCTCTCTTGAAGCCTGGGGCTCTCCCATTTCCTCCCTTCTAGATCTAGGGAGGGTAGGGAGTGGCATGAGAGCCTGCATTTGTCATGTCTGATAAATCCATGTTCCTTAATTAAGGTCCACTTTATTTTATTTATTTATTTTTGAGACTGAGTTTCGCTCTTGTTGCTCAGGCTGGAGTGCAATGGTGCGATCTTAGCTCACCACAATCTCTGCCTCCCAGGTTCAAGCGATTCTCCTGCCTTAGCCTCCCGAGTAGCTGGGATTACAGGCATGCACCACCATGCCCAGCTAATTATTATTATTATTTTTAAATTTTTAGTAGAGACAGGGTTTCTCCATGTTGGTCAGGCTGGTCTCGAACTCTTAACCTCAGGTCATCTGCCTGCCTTGGCCTCCCAAAGTGCTGGGATTACGGGCATGAGCCACCATGCCTAGCCAGGTCCACTTTATTAGATGATAAAAGGTCACTCTAGTCTCATTTTGTTTTTTTTGTTGTTATTGGTGGTGTTTTTTGTTTTGTTTTGTTTTTGAGACAGAGTCTCACTCTGTTTCCTAGGCTATTGTGCAGTGGCATCATTTCAGCTCACTGCAAACTCTGCCTCCTGGGCTCAAGTGATTCTCCTGCCTCCACCTCCCAAGTAGCTGGGACCACAGGCATGTGCCACCACCTCGGCTAATTTTTTTGTAGTTTTAGTAGAGAAAGGGTTTTACCATATTGGCCAGGCTGGTCTCGAACTCCTGACCTCAGGTGATCTACCCACCTTGGCCTCCCAATGTGTTGGGATTATAAGCATGAGGCACCATGCCCTGCCTTAGTCCCACTTTTGGAATGAGAAAATGAATCTTTTTTTTTTTTGAGACGGAGTCTCACACTGTCGCCTGGGCTGGACGTGCAGTGGCATGATCTCAGCACTGCAACCTCTGTCTCCTGAGTTCAAGCAGTTCTCCTGCCTCAGCCTCCAGAATAGCTGGGATTACAGCTGCCTGCCACCACACCTGGCTAATTTTTTGTATTTTTAGTAGAGACAGGGTTTCACTATGTTGACCAGGCTGGTCTGGAACGCTTGACCTCAAGTGATCCACCCACCTCGGCCTCCCAAAGTGCTGGGATTACAGGCATGAGCCACCGCAACTGGCCAGAGGAAATGACTCTTTAACCAGTAACACCATCCAACACACACACACACACTTTTTGTGATGTGACAAAAGATTGCTTAATTTTCACTTTGGCAAGCAAGGAAATAAACAAGTCAATGGTGACTACCATCTACTATCAACATGTTTTGAGGAAAGCATGTACGTAGGAATACGACCTCAAACTAAAGAGAAAAGATCTTATATTGAATACATTTAATTTTATTTAAAGACTCACTACATTGCCTCTTGCTTTTTCTCATTTCATCATGATAGTAAAATGGACCAGTGAATGCCCTAGCATGGAGTCTGGGAAGAACATAATTAGCCCGTTATCTCCTTTAGGCAGGGAGTGGTATTTGTTCATTTGCGTATTTGCAGGACCTAACTCAGAGCCTGGCTCACAGTGCTTACTACATCTTTGCGGAAGACAGGAAGAGAAGAAGGGAGGAAGGAAGTCCTCATTGGAGGACCAGGATAGGAGACAGCTCTTAAGCCCCATTGTACTTGGGACTCTGTAACAATTGCTTCCACCAAATTCTACTCTGTGACCTCTGTTTTTTTGGTTGGCAGGGGACAGAGTTTCGCTCTTGTTGCTCAGGCTGGAGTGCAATGGTACGATCTTGGCTCACTGCAACTTCTGCTTTCTGGATTTAAGCAATTTTCCAGCCTCAACCTCCCAAGTAGCTGGGATTACTGGCACGCACCAGCGCACCCGGCTAATTTTTGTATTTTTAGTAGAGACGGGGTTTCACCATGTTGGCCAGGCTGATCTTGAACTCCGGACCTCAGGTGATCCACCCACCTCAGCCTCACAAAGTGCTGGGATTACAGACATGGGCTACCTCACAGGGCCCTGTATTTGTGGTTTCTATCCCTGTTTCACCTACAAGACTGTGGTTCTTGAAGGGCAGGTACCACGATTTTTTCTTTTCTCACATCTCCAGTGTCTGACACCAGTTGTGAATAAATAACTGAAAGGAAAAAACCCAAGGAATAAACCAGCTAACGTCCCTTCTTTCTGGGCAGTTCAGAATCAGAGGCAACTATGGATTAAGGGACTACAATTAAGTTCTGTGAAAGTTGTCAATATTAAAATAAAGTCACTATTGTTAAGAAAACTCAGGGCAGACCATGAAGAGAGGGTTTTCAAGCTGGTATGCCTGATTTAAAAAAAAAAAAAATTACAAAAGACTGTAAAGCCCACAACCTTGCACAAAGGGCCTTCACGACATTACATAAAAAAATACTTCTGCCAGGACATCTGCCCAGCAACTGCCTATCCAAGCTCAGTCTGGCATCACCCTTGGTATTGATCTTTAAAGCCAAGGATAATTATTTTAAATATTTATGGAATCTTCTTAATTTTTCCTTTAAAAGCCTTTGTCAGGTTGGGCACAGTGGCTCACACCTGTAATCCCAGCACTTGGGGAGATGGAGGCATGTGGATTGCTTGAATCCAGGAGTTTGAAACCAGCCTGGGCAATATGACAAAACCCCATCTCTACATAAAATATAAAAATGAGCGAGGCAGCCAGACATAGTGGTTCACGCCAGTAATCTCTGCACTTTGAGAGGCTGAGGCATGAGGATCATGAGGTCGGGAGTTGAAGACCAGCCTGACCAATATGGTGAAACCCCATCTTTACTAAAAATACAAAAATTAGCTGGGCGTGGGGGCTTGCACCTGTAGTCCCAGCTACTCAGGAGGCTGAGGCAGGAGAATCACTTGAACCCAGGAGGCAGAGGTTGCAGTGAGCCGAGGTCATGCCATTGCACTACAGCCTGAGCAACAGAGGAAGACTGTGTCTCAAAAAAAAAAAGAAAAAATTAGCCAGCCATGATGGTACATGCCTACAGTCCCAGCTACTCTGGAGGCTGAGGTGGGAGGATTTCTTGAGCCTGGGAGGTGGAGGCTGAAGTAAGATGAGATGGCACCACTGCACTCCAGCCTAGGCAAGAGAGCCAGACTGTGTCTCAGAAAAAGACTTTGTCTTCCTTTACCCCCCTGAATACTCACATAGTTTACTATGGCATGCACATTTCCATTGCAGTGCTCTATTCCAAAATAAAGGTATTTTCTTTTAGAGAGTCTCTCTGATCGTTATTTAGGTTGACAGTTCCTTCTTGCATAGGGTATAAAAAGTGGTCTGAGGCCAGGCACTGTGGCTCATGCCTATAATCCCAGCACTTTGGGAGGCCAAGGCAGGTGGATCCCCTGAGGTCAGGAGATTGATACCATCCTGGCTAACACAGTGAAACCCCATCTCTACTAAAAATACAGAAAAATTAGCTGGGCGTGGTGGAACATGCCCATAGTCCCAGATACTCAGGAAGCTGAGGCAGGAGAATCACTTGAACCCAGGAGGTAGAGGTTGCAGTGCTGGATACCAGCATTTTAATTTCCTCTTTTATAAATGCTTACCTGATCTCCCTTCAGTTTTGCAGTTAAATCTACTGGTAATTGTGAAATAGCTCATGTAAAAAAAAAAAAAAAATCCACTGAGCCTAGAAGCCTGGTCCTCAACTTCCAGCCCTCTTTTCTCATGACCAAAATATCCCAGAGCCTTCAAGTATTCAGTACAGGCCCTGTTGGAACCTCTTTGAGCTCTACCATTTATCTCTAGAAAAGCACTGAATATAGCAAGAGGCTAGAGGCAAGCTGACATCTGCTCGTCAGCAGAGCAGAAATCATGGCTTTAATTTCCTTTCTCAATTAATTTATTCCCAGGCTGTTCCCTCCCCACCTTCATAAGCTGGTTCTTATTTCAAAAAGTCAAAGTAATAAAGCTGCTCTCCATTAGTCATCCAGTTGCTTCCTCCAGTTGCACATACACCACATGCCCCTCTGCGACCTCTTCCCATCACCTTCCTTTTCTCCTTGCCCCCTCTGCCCCACCCCTTCCAGATCGAGTGCAGGATCATTGCTCTTCCTCCAAGTCCTACACTCTTCCTACAATCTTCTGAGCTTATTCTCACTGAGTTGATCCTCATGGTGCTGAATACATACCTCATGATATGCTTTGCATTGATTGATTTCCTCATGCCAATATTCCCGGTATACTTCTATCAGAGATGACCCTACGAAAAAAATCTACTGTCCCAGAGAGAACTGAAAAATCCCAAGAGACTGAGTGCCTAACAGAGCTGGATTTATTCCCCTTGTTCCAGCAACAGGAATTAAAATCTCAGAGCTGGACCGACCCATAATTCCCAGGCACTAGCCCTAACGGTAGATCTGAACCAGGAGCCAAGGTTTTTGTGGTGACAGCCCTCTGTAGACACCTGCATGCTGCATGTTTTGACATCTTTGGGCAGTGAAATATAAAGAAATGGGCTGGGCATGGTGGCACATGCCTGTAATCCCAGCATTTTGGGAGGCTGAGGCATGTGGATCACTTGAGGTGAGGAGTTCAAGACAGCCTAGTCAACATGGTGAAACCTGGACTCTACTAAAAATAAAAAAAATTAAAAAAAAGTTGGGCATGGTGGCACATGCCTGTCATCTCAACTACACAGGAGGTTGAGGCTCCAGAATTGCTTGAACCCAGGAAGGAGGTGGAGGTTGCAGTGAGCTGAGATCGTGCCACTGCACTCCAGCCTGGATGACAGAGTGAGACTCTGACTCAAAAAAAATAAATAAATAAATAAATAAATAAAAAAGCAACTGAGTGTAGAGGGTAAGGCATGGGACTTTGGACCAAAACTCGAACTTAAGTTCTGCCCTGAAACTTCTTACCTTCCTGACCCTGGTTAAGTTACTTCTCTACCCCTTAGTTATAAAATAATGGTACCTCCTTGGCTGGGAGGACCCAATGAGAGCATGTATGTAAAGCATTTAATGTAGTGTCTGGTGCATGAAGAGGACTCAGTAAATGCAAGAAGTTATTATAATCACAAGTGAAGAGACATCACTAACTGTGTCTTCTGGTGGCTATAGAAAGATAAGCTATTGAAACTCATTGTAGGCTTAAAAAAATTTTTTTTTAAATACAGACTTGCTATTTTTTTAAAGTATTGCCTCTAAGAGTTGCTTTAATAAATTGCTAGAAAGGAGTGATTTATAAGTACCATATTGTTGGAATGCAAATAGATACTTCAAAGAGGTAAAAGCAACTTGTTTTCTTGAGTGGGATAAATATTCCCCTTGGGATCTTGTATACAAACTCAAATATTTTGCAAGCAAATAATGCTAAGAGAAACTCTAGCCCTTACTTAGGTGAAATGATCAACAAAACTGTATTCTGAGCTTTGAGTAAGGAGGTTTTTACCCTGCAGAAAAGGAGCCATTGCCCAAATGAAATACCCTAAGTTCAAAGCATGAGGAAAAATGGTCAATTTTGAGGTATTTCACTGTATACATGTTTTTTCTAATGCTGCGAAATATTGAGTAATGGCCAACCTATTGCACAGTCAATTTTCAAGTATTCATGTGTGGACTATCCAAGGGCAACTATCTAACCAACCTTGTATATGATTCTTTTTGTTCTGTCTGCTTTTATCTTTACTGCTTCCCACCACACACACACACACACACAATTCACATCCACACTCAGACACAAATATTAACACACATTTACTCACAGGCATGCATGAACTAACACACTAACACACACCTTCTCTCTCTCTTTTGTTCTCTCCTACACACACACACACACACACGCACGCACGTGCACACACACACACTTTGCCCAGAGCAAGCAGAGCCCAGAACTGTGTCTTCTGGTGGCTATAGAAAGATCCCATGACCCCTCTGAAAAGAATCTCTTTGTTCCCCTTCTCCCCTCACTGTAAGGTTTCCTTTTCCTGAATATCCCTCAGTAAGGGCGGGGAGGGAAGAAAGGAAGGAAGGAAAGGAAACAGTGGTCTTCCCCCAGCCCTGCAGTGCAGGCTGTGAGAAGCAGAAGGCTCCTGCTCCTGGGTGCTGGCATCTCTTCTGCCATTTTTTCTGAAACTTTGGGGTGTTTTTCTCTCTGCAGCACCCACGCTCCCCTCCCTTTCTGCCAAAGCTTCTTGTTGTGACAGAGCAAGCGGCTGGTGGATGGGGGAAGGGAATCAGCTAGGTGGCCTCCGGGCTGAGTTACAGCTCCCCCTCCAGGAGCAGGGAGGGTGGAGGTGAGGCCACAGACAAATCCTAGAAGCCCCCCCTAGTGCTGACCCTCCTACACACCCAGAGCGTCTGTGCACCCCCACACAACTGCCCGCCCATATAGACACACACACACACACACACACACACACACACACCCAGACGAGCGTGGTGGGCGCAGCCACGCAATCAGTAACACTCAGGCAGGAAACCCCATGTCACACTGGCATGGGTCTGCCCAGAAGCAATGCATGCCCCAGACCCCCTCCTTTGATCTCTCACCCCTCTGCTGGGCCAGAAAATGTTGCTAGGTGCTGGGCATCTTCGCAGTAGGAGAGAGTAGCAAGCCTTGGGCGCATGGACTCCGATACCACCCGGCACTTCAAGCACAGGGACCACCAGCGGCAGCAGCAGCGGCTGCCCAACCCCCTCCTCCCAGGGCTCCAGCAGCACACCCTGAAAAACACAGACACAATCCTGGTTTGGGGGCGGGGCAGAGGAAGTGTGGGGTACATCTCATAGGCTGTGGCCTCGCTTCCCTCGGGTTCAGCTGATGGCCAGCAGTCCCTGGACTTGTCTGAGGGAGAGACACCACTACAAGAGGGAAGGAGAAAGCACCACTACTCTGAAAGAAGGCCTATCAGAGGGCTCTCAAAGCTCCAGGAGAACCAGCCAGTGAGAGCCAAGTGGCCTGAATACCAGAGGACCCAACGACGTTGCCAAGCTAGATCCTGGGTCAGGAAGGTCAAGGTCATTCCCTATTGTGTGGGAATAAAATGTGAGATTCTGTGGGCTCAGCTGCAAGCACCCAGTCAAAGATGGGCCCCATCATTTTCCTTGCTCCACTGGAGGGCCAACACCCTGCCCTCCTCCCTCCCCAAGACCTCTCTCCGGCTGCTTCTCTAGCCCTTGTGCTTTAGGCACATTATTTTATTTAAATTTATATAGCTCCTCTGGGTGTTACTGGAGAGAAAGTTAAAAAAAAAACAACAACTGTGGTTCAGGGATTTTGCATGATTTGATCAAGATTACAGCCAGGCGTAGTGGCATGTGCCTGGAGTCCCAGCTACTTGAGAGACTGAGGCAGGAGGATCACTTGAACCCAGGTCAGGAGTTGGAGTCCAGTCTTCAGCCTGGGTAATATAGTGAGACCTCATCTCTCAAAAGAGAGAGAAAGCTAGAGAGACAGAGAGAATACACGACTAGCAAGTGAAGGAGCCAGGGCTCGCCCCCATGCCTGGAGAACTTGTAACCTTGGCCCTTCCCACTGCTTCTCAGTAGTGCGCCACTGGAACCTTCCCAGCTTCCTCTGAGTGAGCTGAAGAGGGAGTCTGGTGTTGAAGAAGGTGTTGGGGGAGGTAGAAGAGGCATCTGCCTATGACTTTTTTCCAAGGGAACAAAAGTAGCTCAGCCTGAAGACCCTCTGCTAGTCTTCCAAGTGTTGCAAGGCAGTGCCTAGTGGCTCGGGTGATTCCTCTAGAGCCGTTTCTCTGCAGGACCCCACACTTTCTTGGCCAGTGAGCTGCATGGCTGCAAAAAGCCCAGCCCTGGACAGGCAAAGAATGTGTTGATTCAGAGAGTTTTTAAATTAATAAGCACATGGTGATTCAGGCTGTTTGTTCAAGGAATGTGCCTAAATTGGAATGTGCCAAACTCCCTTCTCCTACCTCCTCCTCCTCCTCCCCAGGTCCTGGCTGTTCCTCATGTCATGCTGGTAGTCAGAGTCACGGTTCCTCCATACTCTCAGGCAGGGCGCGACTGTTAATCTGCAAAGCCCAACTTGCCAACTGAGCAGAGCGACTTCTCTGGACTCTGAGGTCTCTCCTGGTGTGTGTGTGTGTGTGTGTGTGTGTGTGTGTGTGTGTGTGTAAGGTGATTTTCTTCTTAAATTAAAAAGTGATTAATCCATTGGTTTCCCTCTCTTCTGGAGCGTGTCCGAGGAGGACAGGTACTACTCAGTTTCATATCTGCTGTCAGGAAGTAGACATGAGCAGCACTTCCTCGAAACAAGAACTACAGGTTGGACTTTCTTGAGGATGACCAAACTAGAAATGATTCTTCCTGGAGGAGCTGCCATCAGAAGTTTATCTCATCTTATCTCCCTTCAGATAGGACTGCTCTTCTCGTCAGCCCAGACAAACATAATTCATTCAAATATTCATTCGAAGAGTATTTATTGAGTCTTTATGAGCCAGAAATGGTTCCAGGTGCAGGGATATGGTGGTAACTAGACAGAGAGGCACCCTACTTTCATAAGGCTTGCATTCTAGTGTGTGGGGGTGGGGAGAAGGCAGCTAAGAAATGAGGAAACCAATAATCAGTGCCAGGATGAATATCAAATAAGATATGATAGAGCAAGGATCAGATCAGCAAGCTATAGCCATGGGCCAAATCTGCCCACCACCTGTTTTGTAAATAAAATTTATGAAGTAAATAAAGAGGCCTGCCCAGTAGTTCATTCCTGCAATCATAGCATTTTGGAAGGATTACTTGAGGCCAGGAGTTTGAGACCATCCTGGGTAACATGGCAAGATCCCCTATTCTTATGAAATAAATATTTTTTTAAATAGCCAGGAAAATCTGGCGGGTGCACACCTGTGGTCCTAGCTACTTGGAAGGCTGAGGCCAGAGGATCATGAAGTTACAGTGAACTGTGATCACACCACTGTGATTTTACTCCAGCCTGGGCAAAAGAGTGAGACCCTGTCTCTAAAAAAGAAAGAAAGAGAGAGAGAAGAAAGAAAGAGAGAGAAAGGAAAGGAAGGAAGGAAGGAAGCTCAGCAGGGGCCTACTTTACTTTCTCTTTATGTTTATATTTTTTAATTTTTGAATAGATAATATATTTAATCTACATTTAAAAAAACAGAAAAAGATATGCAGAGAAGTCTCTTTTCCTGCCCTGTTTCCTAGCTATCCACTTTCCTTCCCCATAAGCAACAAAATATTAATTTCTTGTGCATCCTTCCAGAGAAATTTATTCATACAAAAGAAAGTACATGTGTACAGTCTATGTTTTTGCCCCCCAGGAAGCTATTTTAAATTAGGAGGTCAGAAAAGATTTGCGAGTTAGGATAAAATTTGAATGATAAGAAGGTGCCAGCCAGGCAAAAATCTCAGAGCAGCAGCTTCCAGGCTGTGGGAACAACTAGTGCAAAGGCCCTAAGCTAAACCTGACATGGCAGGCCCTGAGATGAGAAAGGAGGCTCATGTGTTTGGGACATGCTGGGCCAGAGAGCAGTGATTTGACATAAATTGGAAGAAATTAGAAAGCAGGAAGATTCTGCTCTTAAAGGCTCTCTAGGCCAAGCACAGTGGCTCACACTTGTAATCCTACCATTTTCGGAAGCTAAGGCGGGCGGATCACAAGATCAGGAGTTTGAGACGAGCCTGGCAAACATGGTGAAACCCCATCTCTACTAAAAATACAAAAATTAGCCAGATGTGATCACTCACATCTGTAATCCAAGCTACCCAGGAGGCTGAGGCAGGAGAATCTCCAGAACCATGGAGATGGAGGCTGCAGTGAGCTGAGATCATGCCACTGCACTCCAGCCTGGGTGACAGAGTGAGAGACTCCATCTAAAAAAAAAAGAAAGAAAAAGAAAAGATAATATAAATAAAGAGAATAGCAATTAGCACAGTAATCACTCAACAACTTTCTCCTCTTCCTCCCCCTCCTCATTACTTAGTTTACAAAAAGCTTTCTCATCAATGATCTCATTTGATATTTGCAATAACCCTGTGATTGGAGTTGTTACTGCTTTCATTTCACAGGTAAAACACTGAGGCTCAAGATGATTAAATACATCATCCATGTCACAGAACAAAAACAAACCCAGGTGTTCTGACTCCACATAGCACAAGCTTCTCTTGTTGTTGGGAGAGCAGAGGGCAATGTAAGCAGGCAGAATAACAGGAACAAGAGAAAGAAGCAGGGAGCGTTAAACCCAATTGCATGTCATTTGCACCAGACATGCTCTCTCAAGAGGAGTCTGCACCTTCTGCCTTCTAGGCAGTGTCCATATTCACAGATCACAAGTCCTAGCTCAGGAAAAGGGGTAGCTTACTGGTGGACAGCCTCTACAGAGCAGGAAAATTGCGAACAAGAGAAACCCACCATTTCTACAATCTCATTAACACTGCAGACCTATACACACATGCACCAGACCTGCAGGTTGTCAGCGGTTAGTTATTAAGCCCGAGGCCTGAAATAAATTACACTGCATCTCAGAAAAACAAGGTTATGTTACTCTTATTAAGTATTCCTGGTATTAAAATGCCATCTACTGTTTTGTGGGTCACCTTTCTTTTCTCGGGGCCCTGTTGAATGGCTGGAAGGGCTGTCTTCCACATGTGCCACTCAGACCCTGTCCAGTCACTTCCCAAAGGGGACTGGCCGAGGTGAGCCACCTACCCCTTGTCTATCAGAGGCAGGCTATGAGGCCCTCGGGTAGGGCCTTCAGTGTCTGCCTTTGGAATGAAGCTGCCTTCTGGGGTTGCCCCTGGCAACCAGACTGCTTGAATCTGTATCTCTTAGAGGAGACTTCGGAGCTGGGGAGGAGGAGGAATCGGTCACTGAACCATAAGGATGCAGGGAGCATGCCAGGCATTGTCCTCCTTTCCTTCTTTCAGCTTCTAGACCCCATCTCCTGATGAGAACAAGTGTTGTCCCCTCACCTGGCTTCTGCAGGTCAGCAGAATTAGCCTGAGATGCTCCCTGAGGACAGGGAGCTTGGAGAGAACCTGCCTGCTTAGCCTACTGCAAAAATCCAGGTAACCAACACATCCTTGGCCAGTTCCTGGCATACCATATTCTTTCAAATGCCTAATACCATTTCATCCTTTAAGCTTCAACATCCCCTTCTCCAGAAATCCTACCCTGACTTGCCTTTTGTGCCCCAGGCAGACATAGTGTCCCTGCCTGTAAAACCCGGAGTATCACTCTACCTTAATACACATCACTCCATTGTACATGTATCTGTTTTCATTAGCTCCTGGAGGTTAAGGAGTGTGTATTATTCTAGCACAGGATCTGGCACATAGGCACAAAATAAATGCTTATGGAATGGATAAGTGACTGAGTGAGAACACAAGACCGTGACAGGAGAGCATTTCCCAAACCAGTAGTCCTGTAGCCCATTGTAGATTAGTAGGCATGTTGAAAAAATAAAAAAAAAATTTTTTTTAATTATCTCTGCTTAGATAATGTTGGGAAAGAAACTCCCTCCCTTCCTGAGGTAGGAAGGAGCTCTTCCAGCACTGGCCAGAGGAAGCTGGATGTGCTGAGCAGAGAGGGGCCTAAAATGATTCAGCTTCACCCACAGCATAGGGGTGTGCAGGGAAAACAGGGAACCAAGACAGTCTTGAAAGCTGAATTAATACATTCGGGACAGGAGAGTGGCAAGCTCCAAGCCTCATGTTAGGAAGACAGATCTGGCCAGGTATGTAGGGTGGACTGGAGGGAAGAACCAGCTGGCAGGGACACTTGTCAAGAAACTGTTGTGACAGTGCCGACTTGACGTAGAGGGTCCAGACAAGAGCAGTGATAGAGGGAAATGAAAGCAAGAAATAAATCACCCAACTCTATTGGATGGCTTCTTCATCAGCCCGGGGACAGCAGCTGCTGCCTGACCCTGGTTAATTAGCAGCCTGTGGTTGCCATCTGAGCTGACTGGCCACCAAACACTTGGTGCTCTGCAGAAATCTTAGCTGCCACTACCTCTGGTGCTGAGTGGTGTGGGGTGGAGTATAAGTCTAGGAGAGCACTTCCCAAACCAGTAGTCCTATTGTCCACTGTAGATTAGTAGGCATGTTGCAAAAAAATAAAAAGGAGTTCTCTGCTGAGATAATGTTGGGAAAGAAACTCCAAAGTCAACAAATGGAGAAAGTTTGTCTACTGGAACATGTCAAAGGAGCCATGTGCCCCTTCCCTCAGTGCTTATCAACCTGAAATGGCCATGGAACCCTTTTCATACTATGCCCATTCACAGCTCCGAACAGAGCACTTACTTGCTTAGATGCACAGCTTCACTCACAGGCCTACCTCGAAAGCAGCACGGAAGCTGCTTACAAGCTCTGGCTCTGAAGCCAGTCAGCCTGGATGCAAATCCTAGCTCTCCCACTCAATGGTTATCTAGCCTCTCAGTTTGCTTATCTACACAATGGGGAAAATATTAGAAGCTACTGCAGTACGGTTGTTTAGAGGATTATATTAGTGAGATAAGCACCTAGCACCGTACCTAGTACATGGGAATCCCTCAAAAACCTGAGCTACTGTTTTCATCCTATGCAGCCATGTGCTCTATAATGAGAGTTCAAGCTCTGAAGCAGGGCAACCTGGTAAGGGGAGGGTATCAAATTCTCTCTCTGGAGAATTAGGAGTGGAATGCAGGGCCACATGCTTGGCAGTGGGAGTAAAGGCAGACAAGATGCATAAAAAGAGGAGCCAGGGCTGGGCACAGTGGCTCATGCCTGTAATCCCAGCACTTTGGGAGGCCAAGGCAGGTGGATCACAAGGTCAGGAGTTCGAAAAAAACCTGAACAACATGGTGAAACCCCATCTCTAACAAAAATACAAAAATTAGCTGGGCGTGGCAGTGCGTACCTGTAATCCCAGCTACTCAGGAGGCTGAGACAGGAGAATCGCTTGAACTCGGGAGGCGGAGGTTGCAGCGAGCCAAGATCACGCCACTGCACTCCACCCTGGGCAACAGAGCAAGACTCCATCTCAAAAAATAATAATAATAAAAAAGAAGAAGAAGAGTCAGAATCTGAGATCGAGGCCTGAAGAGTCACAGCCAGCAACCTCATCCCTAATCTGCCCCTCACTCTCTTCCCGTGCTCACAGCCCCATTTTCTGGCTGCCCCTGTTTGCCCTCCCTGTATCAGAGCAGCATCAGGCCCTTGGATATTTCAAGCCAGTGGCCTCCACCAGGTGCTCATTGACTCTTACTGTGTGAGTGAGAAGCTCATGTCATGTCCTCATGACTACAGGGAACACCACTTCCCCTATCTTTTAGCCTCCCTTCTTCTCTTCTTACCCTTACTTCACACTCCCCTTTCCAGATGCTTCCCTTGAACCCAATAGCCTTCACACATTCCCAAGAGCAGCCTTTGGATCTGGAAGACAGAATGAATAAAGGAAATCATTCTTTCCATTAGTACGGCATTTTGCAAAGTGATTTTATATGACTTTGAGAACAACACTCTGAGGAAAGTATTATTATTTCCATTTTAGAGATGAATAACTAAAACTTACAGAACTTAGCAAAAACTCAAGACCACACAGCTACACAGGGTAGAATCAGGACCTGAACCCCACACTTTTCATCTCTAGGCCAGGGTTGTGTCCACTGTACCCTCCACCCTGGCCTCCCTGCCAACCCAGGACTCAGGGTCAGGCCACCATGGCTGCAAATCACAGCCTTTATCTAAGAACTTGTCTCTGGGCAAGTCATACACAGTTCTGTGTTTGCGGGTAGGCACCATCCCCAAGTAACTAGCTTTGCCTCTGGAAGTAACTTTTAAGAAGAGGTAAGCTAGTCAGGGTATTCAGGGATGCCAGGAGCAAAGTCTTGGATCAGAGCTGCTCTGCCTGCTCGTGTCACACTACTTTCCTCTGGGGAAATCCCCAGCAGCTGTGATATGGTTGGATTCAAGATTCTGCCCTAATGTGGTCTGACAGCAGCTAAAAGACTGGAGTGGGAAGATCTAGGACTGAAAATCTCTCAGTGGAAATCTGGTTTCTTGTTACTACCCTTTGTGTTCTCTGTGTTCGAGGGACTCAGGAAGACTCAGGCACCACAATCATCTGGTAGGTTTTCAGTCTCATTCATTAGCCATGGGAAGAGGCACCTCCTCCTTTTCTCCATCTGGAGAGGGCCTGAACCTAGGCATGTCAGGCAGCTGAGTCTGTCTGCTTCCCATGTTCCCCCTTTAGACCTGTCCCTCATCTCCTCCTGTAGTGGCCAGTATCTTGTCCCTCATGACCCCATGCTTCTGGATCCTGGCCCCACCTATTCCCTCCCTCCCCTCTCCTCATCTACCAGCATCATTCCAGAAGTGCTCTGAGGGCACCCCAGAATCCCTCATGTTTTTATCTTTTGAATTCCAGAGTTGACAATTTCTTTGTTACGAGGGGGAAAGGGCTGACTCCTATATCCCTGGGAGACCGAGGTGAGAGGACTGCTTGAGGCCAGGAACATAGGAAGATCCCGTCTCTACAAAAATTTAAAAAATTAACCACGTATGGTGGTGTGCGCCTGTGGTTCTAGCTGCTCAGGAGGCTGAGGTGGGAGAATCACTTGAGACCAGGAGTTTGATGCTGTAGTGAGCCTTGATTGTGCCACTGCACTTCACCCTGGCTGACAGAGACTCTGTCTCAAAAACAAACAAATAAACAAAGGGGAAAAGATATATGCCTTCTCATCTTCCCTAGCCTGTGGGGCTGAGAAAGCAGGTGGTCTGAGCCCCCTTTCTACCCTATCCAAATTGCTGTCCTTTGCAGCTCCACCTCAGTTGCCAAAGCCGGGTATGGTACACAGACAAAGGGAACCACAAAGCTTCCCCAGGAAACCAAAAATGCCAACACAACAGATTTATAACTGTGAATAGACTCCAAGAGATCATGAGGAAAGCCCCAAGCCTTTTTAGTTTCTACACACACACACACACACACACACACACACACACAGAGAGAGAGAGAGAGAGAGAGAGAGAGAGAGACACTCCTTCCTGCACCCCCAACAGCCCCCCCTTAAGGGAGATGTTAATGGAGTTGTCCATTAAATGCAGCAGCTGCCAGAGGATTCGGCTGACTGGGCAGAGGGCCTGAACCCGTTTATTCCAAACTGCAGCCCCCATCACATATCTCAGGTTTTTATCTTTTCATTTCTACATTGTGCTCTGGCCAGGTCGCTGAATGCCACCTCCTGGCCTGAGAACCCACATGCTTCCCTGGAATACACACTAATGCCTTCCTGTCTATCAGCTACAAAGGCTGTGCAAGGAGAGACGGGAGGGAGGACGGGGGAAGGGTAAATCAGCATTCATTTCCCAAAGCCTACTCATGCTCAAGAAAATGTTGCTTAAAGAGCCCCACTATGGAATCTTTCTTGACCAACCATGGTGGCTCACACCTGTAATCCCAGCACTTTGGGAGGCCGAGGCGGGTGGGTCACAAGGTCAAGAGATAGAGACCTTCCTGGCCAACATGGTGAAACCCCATCTCTACTAAAATTCAAACAATTAGCTGGGCGTGGTAGTGCATGCCTGTAATCCCAGCATTTTGGGCCGATAAGGCAGGAGGATTGCTTGAGCCCAGGAGTGAAAGACCAGCCTGGGAAACATGGCATGACCCCGTATCTGCAAAAAATACAAAAATTAGCCGGTCCTGATGGCATGCACCTGTAGTCCCAGCTACTTAGGAGACTGAAGTGGGAGGATTGCTGGAGCCTGGGAGTCAGAGGCTGCAGTGAGCCAAGATGGTGCCACTACACTCTCTTGGGTGACAGAGTGAAATTTTTTCTCAAAAAATAAAATAAAATTAACTCTCAAGAAGAAGACTGCCTGTTTCTGAAGACTATCCCCAAGACCAGCATCACCTGTCATTTCTACTGGGTCCCTGCCCTGTCCTCCATTGTGAACTATTAGAAAGCCAAATACTTTACCTGCTGTTTATAATGAAGGCAACAAAACAACTTTCATATAGTGTGGGAAAGTCCTAGAGTATCAGCCATGTACAATCCAGCAAATGGTGGGAACATGGCTTGGTGGAAGAGTGGGACTCTGGCTTAGCACAAGAGTCTGCCCTCCGTTTTTGGTTCTTCCTGCTTCTCTCAGCTTTCTTTTTGACCTTCTGACTCTTGGAGGAGCCATTCTACAAACATTAACTGAGTGCTGCTATGTGCAAGCTGCTGCTCCTAGCACAACCCTTGGGTTCATAGCAAGACTGCCTCTTCCTTGTGATTTTCCAACACCCCCAGCTGGCATTCTGGACACTATGACCAGAAGCTGGACTGATTTGATCCTCCCTTATACTGACCTAGCTTTTTCTCACAGCTGAATTGAGAAAATACCACTTATAATTGACTGCTGAACCCATCATTTGTGAGACAGCGTTTTGCTCTTGTCGCCCAGGTTGTCACAATGGCACAATCTCAGCTCACTGTAACCTCCGCCTCCTGGGTTAAAGCGATTCTCCTCCCTCAGCCTCTTGAGTAGCTGGGATTACAAGCACCTGCCACCACGCCTGGCTAATTTTTGTATTTTTAGTAGAGATGGGTTTCGCCATGTTGGCCAGGCCGGTCTTGAACTCCTGGCTGGTCTTGAACTCCTGAGCTCAAGTGATCCACCTGCCTCGGCTTCCCAAAGTGCTGGGATTACAGGCTTGAGCCACCACATCTGAGAGAAAAGTTATGGAAATGGGTAAGAGTTATCCAAAGTTTTCTTTTTCACCTCTAAATCAAAACACAAGATTCCAGATCTCTTGAGAATAATAATCAGGAGCCACTCTGATTCTAGAAATAGTGAGTCAACTAAGTGCTTGCTGAAGAGGTCAGAGATATTTGAGGTGTATCCCTAAATCTTTGGGAGTATCTTGAAAAACATTTACTGTGCTCTTTGTCTCATAGTTTCAAAATAGTTAGATCAAGGTATCCCCCAGTGGCCTTGCAGGAGAGGGTTCTTTGCCCCCTCACCAACTCCCTTACCATCCTCACCGCTAGTGGGAAGGAGGTCTTCAACATAACAGTGCATTTAAGTTAAACTCTAAGAGGTGACAGAAGCAATAAGGAATTATCTTGGAGATGCTTTATTGGAAGAAGGTAAGAATCCACCCTCATCCTTCCAAAATGGAGCCAGACCTTGGCCAGGCGTGGCAGTTCACGCTTGTAATCCCAGCACTTTGGGAGGCTGAGGCGGGCAGATCACCTTAGGTCAGTAGTTCAAGACCAGCCTCGCCAACATGGGGAAACCCCACGTCTATTTTAAATGCAAAAATTAGCCAAGTGTGATGGTGCACACCTGTAATCCCAGCTATTTGGGAGGCTAAGGCAGGAGAATTGCTTGAACCCGGGAGGTGGAGGTTGCAGTGGGCTGAGGTCGCGCCACTCCACTCTAGCCTGGGTGACAGAGAGAGACACTGTCTCAAAAAAAAAAAATTTTTTTTTTAAATGGAGCCAGACCCAATTTCACAGTCCCTAATGATGAAGACTGGGCCCAGAGAGGAAAGCAGGCGGTAGAAAAGAAGGAAGAGGGAAATGAAAGGGGAAAATTGCAAAAAGATTTAAAAAGAAAGCCCCAAGAACAAAATGACATCATGAAGAGGCCAGAGACTGAGCAAAACAAAGCTGCGAGTTCCTGCAGCCTTTCATCAGAGCAGACAGTTCCCTGGGCAGGTGCTGTGCTTCCTTCCAGAGAGCTCCAGACCCTGCCCAGGGGAGTGTGGCGCTTGGGACACAGCTGGCTCCCAGGCAGAGCACAGACCTACCCGGCGACTCTCTAGTCATGGCTCAGAGGTTCTTCCAGTCAATGTGCTTCCTTTACTGGTTAAACCCATGGAACCTCCGCCTGTGGCTCTCTGCTAACAAGGCTATTTATACCCTTGCTAGCACAGCTGTCTGCCAGATGCCTATTGAAGGAGCCATCTATTGTAGAAAAACACACTCCACTTCTTTCTCAGTGGGCCTTTACTCGTCTATGCTTTCTGAACGTAGGGAGAGGGGCTGTTGTTGCCATTGCTTGTTGTCATTGGGCATTAATCATCATCACTATACTCACAGGGTTCTCTACAGTCATTTGGGTTGGTCAATACTCTGCCACTTGGGAGAGCAGCTGTATTAGGTCAGGTTCCCTAGAAGCAGAGCCTGAGACAGGATTCAAGGCACATGATTTATTGAGATCTGGCTTCAGAAGAAAGGGAATGAAGGAAGCAGGGAAGGGTAGGAGAGAAGGATATGGCTGCAACTTTGTGTTTGGCCTCAACCTCACTCCATAAGGGGGACTCAAAAGCATAAATAGCACCAAGGAATTGATCCTTTCTTGCGATAAAGGGGCTGGCCTTTGTACCTTCTTGGCTGAAACTTGAAGGGGATGGGCACAGGAGGGGACAAAGGGTCTCCTATCCACTGGGAGCAATTTTCTGGAGGAAAAGGCATCTGTGAGCTATTGGAGCCCCACATGGCAGCTGGGGGATGGATACACTGACAAGGTAAAGGGGATCTGGGCAGGGTACCAACAGCATCCAACACAGCTACATGTTAGTTGGCCTGGGCTGATGTAACACAATACCATAGACTGGGTGACTTAAACAACAGACATGTATTTTCTTACAGTTCTAGAGGCTAGAAGTCCAAGATGGGGGGGTATGAGGGAGAGAGAGGGAGGCAGAGTAGCGAGACGAAGCCCTCTGGTGTCTCTTCCTCTAAGAGCACTAATCCCATCCTGAGGGCCCCATCTTCATGACCTCACTTTAATCTGATTGCCTCCATCTCCAAATATCATCTGGGCATTAGGGCTTCAACATATGAATTTTGGGGGCACACAATTCAGTCCATAGCAGCTACCATTTTGTAAACAGGAAAAACAGACAAGCATTAGCCAGCTTTGTTCCACGACAGCCATTTCCCCACCAGTCATTTCCCCAGCACCTAACTTCCTGAGAACCCCATTTGTTGTCCGATATGGAAGAGTTAAGTTTAAACCCCAGCTAGCTGAACCAGGCCTAGGATCTCCCAACGGTTTCTCTTTCTTCTGCCTTAGCAGCTGCTTGATCTGGGAAAATCGGGCTGTGAATGTTTGCAAGCCTCAGTCCTTGGTAAGTATTCTGGAGGTGACAGCTGAGGCATGTGCATGCACTCCTACCCAGCTCAGGCTTTGAAGCTCGGGAGCAGAGCCATTAACATTCTCTTCAGCCCACAGACAGTTCTCTTCAGCCCTTGTTAGTCTCATTTTCTTCCCTCCTGACTTTTTCATCAAGAGCAGCAGCTTTCTTGTTCCTAGAACCTTTTCTTTTCTTCAAAGAGCTCTGGTCCCCAGGGAAGCCTGTGGCCAAGAGACTTGCCAGACACCTCTGGATTACCAACGAAGAAGAGACCATGCTACCTGCTTTGCAGCTAAGAACCAAAGCATCCCCACTCCCTTCACAGAGGGCCTTCAGGATTGAGCAAAGGACCAGCTGGGGGGCCCACTTGCCCCCTGGTTTTTTGGGCTTCTGCAGTGGTTAGGCCATGGGCTAGAGAGACTATACTGCTGGGTCCTCAGGTCCACCCCTACTTCTAAATTTGGGCTATTTAGATAGAGAAGGTCAGAGAGGACAGTCACAGAGAGTAGGAATCCATCCACTACCCCATCTCTATTCTGAAGCTATTAGAGGAGGTGGGGAGGGCTCCTTTCACAGAAGGCATCTGTAGGCTGGAAAGGGGCAGAGAAGAGATCTCAGTGGGAACACGCTTAAGGCCTCTGTGATTTATTAAGAGCTACTATCTGTCAAGCTGTGTGGGGGGTGCTTCGAGAATAGGAAAAAGTAATCTTGAGGAAGCTTAAATTCTACTAGCCCCAAAGCAAATTTCCTAAGCAGTCTACAGATGTTAGTAAAAGGGACGCCAGTGCTTGCAATTCAGACAGAAGAGAGTGAGTCAAGCAGATAGTAATTCACTATCATTGTCTGAACTTTCCTCTTAGGGCTGTCCTCTCTCCAAGGGCCACTGGTTGTATCCCTGTTCCCCCAAGAGGCTTTGCAGGGGTGAGGGAATTGTGCCATGTTCCTCCACTGCCCAGGACTTGGTTCTGCCATCTCTGCATCTTCCCTGCCCCATGCCCTACAGTTATCTTAGGCATCCAAGCACTCACGCCTTACAGTTGCTTCTGCAGTGATTCCAGAGAGACACATGAAAGCAACCTTCCCAGGATCATATTTTACTGAACTCCTGTGCAGACAGGAAAACATTTATGGCAATGAGGCACCATCATTTGTATTCATTTCCCTGTCCCCTCTGGCCACAGACCTGGGCCCAGTATCACGCTGCACACCAGGCCAAGTGGGCCCAGCGGCACACAGAAAAGGACTGCGACTCCATCTGCTGGCTTGACAGCAGCTTCAGATCAGAGCCTTTGAATTCCTTGCAAAGCAAGCTCTGGCTCTGAACCAGAAGACCAAGAAGTCTTTTCATCATGATAAAGTAAAGATATTCAGCCATTTTGTCAAAGGCGATGACATCTACCCCTCCCACCTTAAACCCATAGGCAAAGATACAAATACACTGGGGAAACACTGAGCGAAGGATTATTGATCTCTCTTACAGAAGCTGGGGAAGGCAGCCCAGCAGCCGCTGGCTATGCTCTGCATAAGCGTTGCTTTAGGGACTATAATAGAGACCTGTGTATAACAAGAGGACAGCTCCAAACCAAGGTGGGGGTGGGATTAGAAAAACACTGATGAGGCTGGCCACAGTGACTTATACCTGTAATCTCAGCACTTTGGGAGGCCGAGGTGGGTGGATCATCTGAGGTCAGGAGTTTGAGACCAGCCTGACCAATGTGGAGAAACTCCGTCTCTACTAAAAATGCAAAATTAGCCAAGTGTGGTGGCACATGCCTGTAATCTCAGCTACTTGGGAGGCTGAGGCAGGAGAATCGCTTGAACCTGGGAGGTGGAGGTTGTGGTGAGCCATGATCTCACCATTGCACTCCAGCCTGGGCAACAAGAGCGAAACTCCATCTCAAAATAAAAATAGGAAACACTGATGAAATTAGAGTTTTCTTCTTTCCATCATGCCCTTCACCTCTACTTGCCTTCTTTATGAAAGAGGCTTCCTCTGTACATTACTTAACTATTCCTGAGGGCCTGTGGTCCATCCAGAGTCATCTTTACTCTCAAGATTTCTTACTGCTCTTACTGAGCAAGGAAAGGATGAAGGCCCACTTTAGAGATGAGAACAATTAAGCTTCCTTGATAGAAGACAGGAGAACAATGATATTACCTACTCAGACTCAGAAAATAATCACTTGGTTCCTGAAATCCCTTGTTTAACGACATCATGTTATTTGGAAATTTCAGTAAGGCTCCAATATGTAGTACGCATGTCAAACCAAAGTGAGGTGCCAGCAATGATGCAATTTTTCATAGGAAACAGTTGACAATCACTTATGGCACTCTCCAACTCTCACCCCCTATCAAGGGGAAAAAAGAAGTTGTTGGATATTAAGAGACTGTTTCTGAAATGGATTTATTTGGTGCAAAGTATTGGTGTGCTATGGGTACCCCCTCCAAAATAAAGAGGGTCCCTGTGTTTACAAGCCTAATGAGAAGGGCTTGAAAGGGACTCCTGGGAGAGTTTGATATGTGTCTTCTTCTGCAGTTAGGGGGGCAGAGTGGTCTAATTTCTGACTCCAGCCCAAAAAATGTAGAAGCAACCATACGTGCTAGCAGCTGCTTTGTGATGCTGGGATTTGTTCAGAGCTTGTGTGGGCAAAGAACCTGTTTCTCACAGACCTGAGATGGGCACATACGTAGGGGGATGGTTTGGAGAGCGTTTTAGATCCTGACCACAGGAATGTTAGAGGGTAAACAGGCCTGAGCAGAAGAGAAACTGGAAATGGACTGTTACATCATGAGGGGCCGGAGAGGGCGAAAGCAACTGACAGGGAGGGGTGCACTTGCCCAGGCCACTGGGAACTGCAGCAGCAGCAGCAGAGTGTGTACGTGTGTGTGTGCGTGCACATACACGCACACACAGATCTCTGAAGAACCCACGAAAGTGCTTTGGGAGAAAGCTAGATTTAAACACTGGCCACATGGAAGACGGGAGAGTGCAAAGCCAGCTTTGACATGAGACAAGTACCATATTTTCTGTCGCCTTTTACTTTGTTGTGCTTTAATTCTGGAAGGATCAGAAACTTCAGAAGAGAAAGATAACACCCTTTCTTTTCGCTTGCAGCAGACCCCAGATAGGAAGGATAAATAGCTTAAGCTTCAAAAAAAAAAAAAAAAAAGAAAAGAAAAGAAAAGAAAAGAAAAAGAAACAGAAACAAAAATTGATAATACCCAGCTGAACATTTTAAATGCCTAATTGAAATCATGTTTTACTATGTACAGTGGCTATAAGGCTTCCTAACACCTCCCAGGGATCCTGAAAAGTATTTGTCTGGGAGCAGATTTAGGACCATCACTACAAAGCAGGTTTAAAGAAACAGTGGGGCTGGGATCGGTGGTTTATTCCTGTAATACCAGCACTTTGGGAGGCTGAGGCGGGTGGATCATGAAGTCAAGAAATCAAGACCATCCTGGCCAACGTGGTGAAACTCCGTCTCTACTAAAAAATACAAACATTAGCTGGGTGTGGTGGTGTGTGCCTGTAGTCCCAGCTACTCAGGAAGCTGAGGCAGGAGAATTGCTTGAAATGAAAGGTGGTAGCTACAGCAAGCTGAGATTGCGCCACTGCACTCCAGCCTGGGTGACAAGAGCGAAACTCTGTCTCAAAAAAAAGAAAAAAGTGGGGCCAGGTGCAATGGCTCACATCTGTAATCCCAGCACTTTTGAAGTCCGAGGTGGGCGGATTGCTTGAGGTCAGGAGCTCAACCAGCCTGGCCAACACAGTGAAATTCCTTCTCTACTAAAAAAAAATAAACAAAAATTAGCCAGGCATGGTGGCAGGCACCTGCAATCCCAGATACTCAGGAGGATGAGGCAGGAGAATCGCTTGAACCCAGGAGGCAGAGGTTGCAGTGAGCCCCAAGATCACACCACTGCACTCCACCCTGGACGACACAGTGAGACTCTGTCTAAAAAAAAAAAAAAAAAGAGGCTGGGCACGGTGGCTCAAGCCTGTAATCCCAGAACTTTGGAAGCCGAGGTGGGCAAATCATGAGGTCAGGAGTTCGAGACCAGCCTGACCAACATGGTGAAACCGTGTCTCTACCAAAAACACAAAAATTAGCTGGGTGGAGAGCAAAAAAAAAAAAAGCAGGAGTTGCAATTCTCATCTCTGATAAAATAGACTTTAAAGCAACAAAGACCAAAAGAGACAAAGAAGGACATTACGTAATGGTAAAAGGATCAATGCAACAAGAAGAGCTAATGATCCTAACTATATACATACCCAATACAGGAGCACCCAGATACATAAGGCAAGTTCTTAATGACCTACAAAGAGACGTAGACTCCCACATAATAATAGTGGGAGACTTTAACACTACATTGTCAATATTAGATCAACGAGACAGAAAATTAACAAGGATATCCTGGACTTGAACTCAGACCTGAAGTAAGTAAACTTAATAAACATTTACAGAACTCTCCACCCCAAATCCACAAAACATACATTTTTCTCAGTATCACATCACACCTATTCTAAAAGTGACCGCAAAATTGGAAGTAAATCACTTCTCAGCAATTGCATAGCATTTCACAGGTTTCAATGGAAGATTGGTTGGCTGCTTGTTTGTTATTTTCCTTCCTTATTCCTTCCTGTCTCCATTGTTAAGCACATTTATTGGCAAAAAAGAGGTTTTTATTACCCATTTTTAGACTGCATTCTAGCCTGGGCTATAGAACAAGATTCCTGTTCTCTCTCCCTCTTTCTCTTCCTCTTTCTTTCTCTCTTTTATTCTTTTTTCTCTCTTTTTCTTTCTTCTTTTCTTTCTTTTTCTTCCTTCCTTTCTTTTTTCTCTTAAAAAAAATTAGCTGGGCATGGTGCCACGCACCTATAATCCCAGCTACTTGGGAGGCTGAGGCAGGAGAATCGCTTGAACCCAGGAGGCAGAGGTTGCAGTAAGCCAAGAGCACACCGTTGCACTTCAGCCTGGGCAACAGAGAAAGACTCCATCTCAAAAAAAAAAAAAAAATGAAAAAGAAAGAAAAGAAAGGAAGAAACAGTGGGAGCCTAAAACAAAGTTTTGTTATGATTATACCCCATCGGTCCTGTTCCAGTTGCAGTTATAAAAGTTGTTCTTCAACCTTTATTTTTTAAATAATTAAAACATCAAAGGACTCATAAAAAGAGGAGCTATTGTCAGAGCTAACGGTTCTCCTTGGCTTGACAATGCTTCAATGTCCTTGTGGAAAATGAAGCTCTGAGCTCTGCCGGCTTCTCTTTATTCTTCATTTTCTGAAGCCTCTCTCTTCCCTCCTCCTGTTACTCTGCAGTATATAGCACAGCTCTGAGCACAGCCACTTTTAACAACATCCCAAAACTTCCTCAGTCCTGACCCTGACCCTGGCCGTCTTCAGGAATACCATAAGGACTCGGAAGTCATCTCAGTTGAGTTTCATAGCCTCCTCCATGATAACACTTACTTCCATCTTCTCAATTTTACTTCCTCATTCTTTTTTTTTTTTTTTAGGCGGAGTCTCACTCTGTTGCCCAGGCTGGAGTGCAGTGGCATGATCTTGGCTCACTGCAACCTCTGCCTCCCAGGCTCAAGTGATTCTCCTGCCTCAGCTTTCTGAGTAGCTGGGATTACAGGTGTATGCCACCATGTCCGGCTAATTTTTTTTTTTTTTTTTTTGAGACGGAGTTTCGCTCTTGTTGCCCAGGCTGGAGTGCAATGGCACGATCTCGGCTCACCACAACCCCCACCTCCAAGGTTCAAGCAATCCTCCTGCCTCAGCCTCCCAAGCAGCTGGGACCACAGGCGCACGCCACCATGCCCAGCCAATACCATGCCACGTTGACCAGGATGGTATCGATCTCTTGACCTCGTGATCCACCCACCTCAGCCTCCCAAAGTGCTGCGATTATAGGCGTGAGCCACCGTGCCCAGCCTAATTTTTGTATTTTTAGTAGAGAAGAGTTTCATAATGTTGGCCAGGCTGGTCTCAAACTCCTGACCTCAGGTGATCTGCCCACCTTGGCCTCCCAATATCTCCTCATTCTTTCCCTACAGTTGGGGGATGAGATACATACACTCGCACCCACATACAAAACACCATACAAAGAAAATTCTATACATAGATTCTAGCCCCTTAGAAATGTTCAACTTAAGACAGTTAACATTAAACAGATAAGCATAAACATATAAACAACAGAAAAACAACATTAAACAAATACATGGTGCTTGCTTTGGCAACACATATACTGAAAAATTGGAACTATACAGAGAAGATAGCATGGCCCCTGAGCAAGGATGACATGCAAATTCGTAAAGTGTTCCATTAAAAAAAAAATACATGAATGAACAGCAGGTCAACTTCATAATTGAGATGGCAAGCAGGCGGCCAGTTGATGAATGTTTACTGAACAGCTCCTAGGTGTCAGGTGACTGGGCTAGGTTTTGGTAATAAAAATTTGAACAAAACAGACACAGTCACTGCACACATGGAGATTCAAAATACTAGAGAAGATAAATACTAAACAATTTTTTACTAAAATGTAGTTTATAGGCCAGGCTCACACCTGTAATCCCAGCACTTTGGGAGGCCAAGGTGGGTGGATCACCTGAGGTCAAGAGTTCAAGATCAGCCTGGCCAATGTGGCAAAACCCCATCTCTACTAAAAATACAATAATTAGCCAGGCATGGTGGCACATGCCTGTAATCCCAGCTACTCAGGAGGCTGAGGCAGGAAAATCACTTGAACCCAGAAGGCGGAGGTTGCAGTGAGCCAAGATTGTGCCACTGCACTCCAGCCTGGGCAACAGAGTGGGACTCCATCTCAAAAAAAAAAAAAGTATAGACAGTGCTGTGGAAGATCATATGCAGGACTGGTCTTGGCCTTAGGAGTCTAATCTATTCCGGGGAATAGAAGCTTGCCTAAAAAAATGACATTTATATTGGAATCTGAAGGCTAAATAGGATTAGACAAAGGGCTAGCAGAGAGAAATTGATCTAGGGAGAAGTGAGGGCCTATAGAAGTACAGAAGCAACACTTTCAAGGACCCAAAAGAAGGCCCGTGTTGCTGGAGTGAATCTATCAAGGAGGGGTTGCCGATAGAAGGAAGTTGAAGGGACCAGCAGGAAGCTGGGAGATTGTTTTCTTTTTTAAGAGAAGAGATCTCACTGTGTCACCCAGGTTGGAGTGCAGTGGGTATTCACTCCATCATCATGATGGCTAGGCACACCATCATCAAACACTACAGCCTTGAACTCAAGGGTTCTTCTCAGCACCCCAAGTGGCTTGAACTACAGATGTGCACCACCACACCCAACTCTGGGGGATTTTTTTTTTTTTTTTTTAGATGGAGTTTCACTCCTGTCACCCAGGCTGGAGTGCAATGGCACGATCTCAGCTCACTGCAATCTCCACCTCCCAGGTTCAAGTGATTCTCCTACCTAGCCCCCCAAGTAGCTGAAATTACAGGCGTGTGCCACCATGCCTGGCTAATTTTTGTATTTTTAGTAGAGACGGGGTTTTACCATGTTGGCCAGGCTTGAACTCCCAACCTCAGGTGATCCGCTCTCTTTGGCTGAGCCACCTCGCCCAGCCTCTGGGGGATTTTAAATGTTGATTAAGAACAAGCAAGTGGGCCAGGTGCAGCAGCTCATGCCTGTATTCCCAGCACTTTGGGAGACAGAGGCTGGCGGATCACGTGAGGTCAGGCATTCAAGATCAGCCTGGTCAACATAGCAAAATGCTGTCTCTACTAAAAATACAAACATTAGCTGGGCATGGTGGCCGGCTCCTATAGTCCCAGCTACTCTGGAGGCTGAGGCAGGAGAATCGTTTGAACTTGGGAAGCAGAGATTGCAGCGAGCCAAGATTGCACCCTGCACTCCAGCCTGGGCCACAGAGTGAGATTCTATCTCCAAAATAAAACAGAACAAAAAAACAAGCAAGTGAAAAGTATAGAATCAAAGACTCACAGGATTGGCAGTCACAGGATTTAAAGGTCATCTAGTCCCACCACCCAGATGATGCTGGTATCCCCTCTGCTCATTTTCTATCACCATATCAATACAAATGGAGGCCAGAGAGGTGCTGGCATGAGGTCACAGCAGGCTGAGGTAAGAGAGTACCCATAAAGCCCCAAAGGCTGAGGCAGGAGGATTTGGGGTTTCATTTCTCTGAGCTGAGTATGTGTTGGAGCTGGTCTCTGGTCAAACTGCCTATTTGTATGAGGACACTCTCACAGGATCAGCCAAGGAAAAGCAGATAACAGCCATTCCTGTTTATTAACCATAGCTCATTGGAAGGCTAATTGCTTTGAGCAGGTGTCAGGGAGGTTGATTTGTTCAAGAGAGCCTGGCTAGTTTGTATTCGTGACAGAGAAACCTATTGTTGAGGGCTGGGCAAGACAGCCTGTGAAGAAGTCAAAGGAGGGCACAGCCAGCCTGACCAGCACCCAGAGGAGCTCTGGCCCATGGACTCTGATCAGTGGAATTTGTTCATCATTATCAGAGCAAATGCTTCTTCCTGTGCTGGCAGCAGGACAAACAGGCTACTCCTTGGTGGTTCAAACCAGGGAAACACTCATGATTATATGGTAATAATGAACCTGGCCGCTTCCTCCCTTCATCTTCCTGATTCTCACTGTGTGGCAGGGCTGGGTATGCTCAGAAAGAGTCCTGTGTCCATGTCATTATTGAAACTAATCAACATTTAGTAAGTGTCTCCCACAGTAAAAAAAGCCCTGTGGTGGCTCAGGATACAAGAAAGTGTAGTCTCTGCACCTGAGAGGTTCACAAATCTAATTGAGGAAAGTAGAACCATGCACCAAAAGGTAAACCATAACCAATATATGGCTGCAGTGATAGGGGTTTGGGATTTAAAAGGCCATCAAAAGGCCAGGTGCAATGTCCCACACCTATAATCTCAGCACTTTGGGAGGCAGAGACAGGAGGATCCCTTGAGCCCAGGAGTTTGAGACCAGCCTGGGTGACAGAAACCCTGTTTCTACAAAAAAAAAAATTTTGGGGGGGGAACAGGGTCTCGCTCTGTCACCCAGGCTGGAGTGCAAGCGGCACAATCTCTGCTTACTACAGCCTCCACCTCCCAGGTTCAAGTGATTCCCCTGCATCAGCCTCCCAGGTAGCCTCCCGGCTACAGGCATGTGATACCATATCCAGCTTTTTATTATTTTATATATATATATATATATATATATATATATATATATATATATATTTATATTTATATATTTATTTATTTAGTAAAGACAGGGCTTTGCCATGTTGGCTAGGCTGGTCTCAAACTCTCAGCCTCAAGTAATCCACCTGCTTCAGCCTCCCAAAGTGCTGGGATTACAGGCGTGAGCCACCACATCCAGCCTACAAGAAGTTTTTAAAATGAGCAACCATGGTAGTACATGCCTGTAATCCCAACTACTTGGTAGGGAGGCTGAGACAGGGGGATTACCTGAGCCCAGGAGGTTGAGGCTGCAGTGAACTGTGATCATGCTACTGCATTCCAGCCTGGTTGACAGAGTGAGATGCTGTCTCTCTCTCTCTCTTTTTTTTTTTTTTGAGACAGAGTTTTGCTCTTGTTGCCCAGGCTGGAGTGCAATGACATGATCTTGGCTCACCGCCACCTCTGCTTCCCACCTCTCTAAGACCCTAGAGAAGCCTGGCCACATGGTCTATCTAGGAGCTAGGACCCCAGGCCATAGGATAAGGCAAGGATGAAGAGCAGTCTGTCAGTACCTGGGCGTGAAGGGACAGTGCAAATGATGGGAAAACTCAAAGCCCCCTCCGATCTTATCCAGAATATAAGATCTTGGAACCACAATGCAAGCTTGAAGATGAGAAATAAGCTAGGTTAACTTTCCCACCAGTCAGATGGGATCAGAGCATATAATTGGAGTTTACCTTTATTTAAGAATATAAATAAATGTGATACTTCCTACACACATGAATTTATAAACTGAGAGTCATACCTGCTGCAATTGCTACAGTTCATGTGTGAAAAGATGAGAACTAGATTAGAATGATTTCAACAAGAAGACAAAGACATAAAAGTCCTAGTGATATACAGGAATGAAGAACAGAACTCGATTTGCCCAGAATCTACAGCAAATCCCAGGACACATTGAGAATGCATGAAGTTTTTCCTTGTTTCTGTGGCTTTCTGCCCATAGGCATTCCTACAGGGGACTCAAGTAAATGCTTTATGAATTAGTCTTAGCATCCATAAGTTATGATGAATGCAACTTAAAAAAAAGCTTTGTTCTCTCCCAAGGCTGTATGTTACTGCTCAGGTGGACAGGGTAATAAAAAAATAAAAAAGGAGAAAACTTAGTCACTGAGTTTTTACTTTGTGTCAGATATGGTAAGAACTAGGAACATTAAGATTACTAAATCTCTGTTCCTGCCCTTAACATACACATTATCTATTCAGTGGAATGGCCATTTCAGCAAATAATTAAATCTCCTGTGATGCGTTGTGAGAACTGTGGATATGTTCTCTAGAAGCACAAAGGATCAAGTGACAAACTCAAGAAGCCAGAGAAGGCTTCACAGAGAAGGTGAGTTTAAGTGGTAGGCTTTACAAGATGAATAAGAGCTCACCATTTGTTTTGTTTTGTGACAGGGTCCGGCTCTGTCACCAAGGCTGCGGTGGCATGATCTCAGCTCACTGTAACCATTGCCTCCTGGGCTCAAGTGATCCTCCCGCCTCAGCCTCCTGAGTAGCTGGGACTGCAAGTGTGCATCACTACACCAGCTAATTTTTGTATATATTTTTTGTAGAGATGGGGTTTTACCATGTTGTCCAGGCTGGTCTCAAACTCCTGACTTCAAGTGATCTTCCTGCCTTGGCCTCCCAAAGTGCTGGGATTACAGGTGTGAGCCACTAAGCCTGGCCCAACATTTGGATAAGAAAGAGAAAAGCATTCCAGAGAGTGAGAACACTGCACAAAAAGCATGGAGGCACAAAGAAAGGGTGAGCTTGCAGTGTGGAGGAGAGAGAGGAGGGGTGAAAAAGAAGTTGGCAGGAAACGAGCCTTCCAATATTTTCACAAGATTAATTAAATTACAAAGATCATATAAGTAATTTTGCAAATTCACAAGTTGTTAAGGAGCTACATCCAAGCCTCAGAGCTGGGATTCCCAGGATAAGTGGGATTATCACAACAGAGGAAAACTCTATTTTTTCATGAAAAAAAGATATTCTGCCTGGAATTGGCCCCTACACTTTCTTTTCTTGAGATGAAATCTCCCTATGTTGCCCAGACTGGACTAAAATTCCTGGGCTCAATCAATTCTCCTGCCTCAGCCTCCTTAGTCATTGGAACTGTAGGCACACCACCACCACGAAGGGCTGGTTCCTGCCATTTTTGACCAAGGACAGCTAACCCAGCTAGGAGGGGTAATGTTCACATATTGACCACCAATGGACTTCTGAGGTGCACCAAAAGGAAGAAATCACACGTTATCTGCCATATGGCCCTGTGCTGGAGTCCACACAAAGAGATGGTCTACACAGACATTTATCTCCACTTAGAAAACTACTAGCCTCCAGCAAAATCATTTTCTTGTCTGTTTTTCTCTTTCAGGGCTTCTCACCAAAAGCACTGGCAGGTTTTCCTTCCTCAATAATAGCCAGCCTCATAGATTTCTTCATCTACCAAGTGAGCATCTTTCAGAGAAAACACTTTGGTTTAATATCCACATCACAGGAGTCTGGATAAAGCCTGAGACCTGCCAGCCATGGTGGCTTACACCTGTAATCCCAACACTTTGGGAGGCTGAGGTGGGGAGATCACCTGAAGTCAGGAGTTTGAGACCAGCCTGGCCAACATGGCGAAACCCCATCTCTACTAAAAATACAAAAATTAGCTGGGTATGATGGTATGCACCTGTAATCCCACCTACTTGGGAGGCTGGGGCAGGAGAATCACTTGAACCCAGAGGCAGAGGTCGTGGTGAGCTGAGATAGTGCCATTGCACCCCAGCCTGGGCAACAAGAGCGAAACTCCATCTCAGGAAAAAAAAAAAGAAAGAAAGAAAGAAAAGCCTGAGACCTTACAGGAGCACATCCATACTGCACAGCTTCCGGCACTCTGTCCCGGGAATCCTGTCTTTTTTTTTTTTTTGAAACAGGGTCTCACTCTCACCCAGGTGGAAGTCCAGTGGTGAGATCACAGCTCACTGTAGCCTCGATCTCCTGGGCTCAAGCAATCCTCCCACCCCAGACCCCTAAGTAGCTGGGACCACAGGTGTGCACATCACACCCAGCAAATTTTTGCATTTTTTGTAGAGACAGGGTTTCGACTCCAGCTCCTGAGCTCAAGCCATCTTCTGGCCTCAGCTTCCCAAAGCGCTGGGATTACAAGTGTGAGTCACCGCACTCAAGCCTAGAATCATGTCTCTTTAGGCCCTACTCTTTCCCTGCCTTCGCCCCAAAGAGGCAGTGTGGAAGAGGACTATCCCTGCCTACTAATATCAGTGTATCTTTAATCCATGGCAACTTCATGTAAAATATAGAACAAAAAAATAATAATCCCCAGCTGGGCAAGGTGGCTCACACTTGTAATCCCAACACTTTGGGAGGCCAAGGCGGATGGACCACCTGAGGTCAGGAGTTCAATACTAGCCTGGCCCACATGGCGAAACCCTGTCTCTACTAAAAATACAAAAATTAGCCAGGCATGGTGGTGTACACCTGTAATCCAAGCTACTCGGGAGGCTGAGGCAGGAGAATTGCTTGAAACCAGGAGGCAGAGGTTGCAGTGAGCCAAGATCGTGCAATTGCACTCCAGCCTGGGCAACAGAGCAAAACACCATCTCAAAAAAAAAAGAAAAAAAAAAAAAACAAAGAAAAGTAAAGAACCGCCAGAACTCCAGAGAGTTTTTTTCCTAATAATGTGCCTTGAGATTTATTGAAACATCTGAATCTGATTTTCAGCACATTAAAGATCTGGATTGCAAATGTACAGGTTATGTATTTTGTGATGTGTTTCTGATAGAATTCAGAGATCAGGGAAGAAAAGATATTATTACTGATAGATTCTTTGAAGGGAGGTCTTAGAAAACTGACTTCACCTTAAAAAGAAAGGTAATTTGGTTTTAATCTTTAAATAAAAAGTGCATTTGATTTTGAAAAACAAGCACTGAGACTCACGTTTTTGTGTTTAACAACCACCTTGAAATTGGTCTGCCTCAGAGGACAGCATGATTCTGGGCTACCTTAGCATGAATGATTTATGACATTCATGAACTTGGCAACTCCATCAGTTTTTCTAAACCTGGCACCCAACACCACCTGCATGTTAACTGAAGATTTATGATTTATAAAACTCACCTCATTATGCAGAGGTACATGAATTGTCTTATATTTGTAATCTATAACTCCCAAGACAGATAAGAAGACAGCTATGTCACAGAATTTATAGCTCCTACCCACTAAAGCTGAAGTTTTAGAGAAAAATTAAAGAAATAACTGGTCCTTTGGAGAAAAATAGCTTTAGCTAACCATTATACCCCCAAATGATGAAATGGCTATAATCCACCATTATATCTTACATGAACAAAGAGGCTAGAGGTGAAAGTCACTTTAATCACAGCACTGAACTATGTCTCCCTTTTGAACGCTGCAGTAATACACAGAACGTAAGTGACTTCTTGGAAATATCAAGCACTCTGTCAGTTTAATTTTTTCCCCAGTTTGGTGTCTGAGACCTCTTGCTGAGACTTCTCATCAAGTGGCCCAGCCAGACCCACGGACGGGGACTTCAGGGAAGACAATTCAATACCTCGTTGTGTCTAATGGCTTCCTGCATATACCCCCAAAATGAAGATCACATGCTGATTTGAGTTCTGAAATGCAGCTTGTTTTCAGAGATATTTTAGAAATGCAGCATCTCTCTCCCTATACCCTGAAAAATAATAATTAAAAAAAACTTGGAAGCACAGAGCTTTCAGTGGAATAAACTTATGTATCTATGGAATAGGATTATATAGCTAGCCATTAAAAATGGCAAGTATATGGGTCCAGGTTGACAAGCAGAAATCTTTAGACAATAGTAAACAAAGTAAGCAGAACACAAAATGACAGAAAAAAACGATGTTTCGATTCTAGAGATTTGCAATGGTATAAAGCTAAATGAAAAACAATAACGCCCTAAATAATTTATTTCCAAATTTCCCTACCAGTAAGGAAATAGATAGACATGGTCCTGAATCTGAGAAGCACCCCATGCCTTCCTCCTCTGGAGAGCTCTTCAAAAAACATTCTACTCTCTCTGGCCTCCTCTCTCTCAGCAGCACTCAGCTACCTAGGTCCACAGAAGAAAGCTGAAAATGTAAATGTCTTTACATAGAGAGGGAAAATTACTTGAAAAAAAAGAAAGTAGGAAACCCACTTCCATATTTGATAACTAAATAAACCTTGGAGGGAGATTGTTCTTTGCTATTTACTTAGTAACTTGATTTCTGAAATGTGTCTGGAATTCTTACAGTTCTGACTTTGGGCTCTAGTCCCAGTGTGGTCACTCTAACTCATGAAAATGATATTCCACTCACAAAATGGTGTCCTAGAACAAAAGGATAATATCAGTGAACCACAGATTACACACCAGGAAAAGTGAAACCTCTTTGGCAACTGGGACTACATTCAAGAATAGATAGATGCACAGGTAGACCCCAGGGAAGAATTGCATTTGGGTTCAGGGACTCAGTTGCCACTCCTCCTTAAGCAACCTGTTGACACTTTACCACTCAAACACAAACGCTGTTCTCCAGGGCTCTGGGTGCTGGTGTTCTGTTGGCTGCCTTTAATTCTGAGAGTGAATCCCCCAGTTCAGGCCAGAGATACATGCTGAAATGGAATAAGAGAGAAGTGGGCCAGTGCTATACACACATACACCAATGCACACACCCAATATAACCTAGGGCAGAACAGACTTCCTTTGGGAAGCCATGCAAAGTCACAGAGCACAGGCAGGATGGCCTCATTCACAGCTTCTGCCCCTTGGCACACTTAGAAATAGTTCATTCTGGTGGGGTGCAGTGGCTCATGCCTGTAATAACAGTACTTTGGGAGGCCAAGGTGGGTGGATCACCTGAGGTCAGGAGTTCAAGATCAGCCTGGCCAACATGGTGAAACCTCATCTCTACTAAAAACATAAACATTAGCTGGGCATGGTGGCACATGCCTGTAGTCCCAGGTACTTGGGAGGTTGAGGTGGCAGAATCGCTTGAGTCCAGAAGGCAGAAATTGCACTGAGCCTGGTCATGCCACTGTACTCCAGCCTGGGTAACAGAGCAAGACTCTGTTTCAAAAAAAAAAGAAAGAAAGAAAGAAAAAGAAACAGTTCATTCTTTTACGGAGGAGATGTGTTCATGAGACCCTTATACACACAGATCCTCTTTTCCCTTGAAGAAATGGTCAGAAGGATCTTTCCAGGTATACTGGCTTGCTTTAGGTCATGGCACATACACACACAAGCCCCCCTCACCCACCCCGTCAACTATCAGTTGAATAAAACAAGCAATTGGCACTTAAACCAAAGGCTGGGCCTGTAAGCTGAACCAGTGACCCTTGTGACACCTTGGCACTTTTCTGGGCCTTTACTCTGCCCAATAAGGCTTTCCATACAGAATGGTATAATTCAAGCCATACAGAGGAAGGCAGCAAGGCTGATAAGAGCAGTTCCAGGGATATTTTGGGGTACAGGAAAGAAATATTTAAATCTTTTTCTATTTTATCTCTTTGTTTTCTATTTTTATGCATTTGTAATAATAGTACTGTATACACATATGTAGTTTATAAATACATGACTACACATATAATGGGAGTATGTGAGCCAGTATTTTTCTAATAGGGACATGTAATGAAAAAAGTTGGAGACAAGAAGACACCACGGAGCTTGGGCTATTTCTGAAAAGGTGAGGTTCTTATTCTCCACCCCACTGTCAGAATCCTCCTTTATTAAACATGCAGATTCCACAACCCATCTCAGAACTGAATGTCCAGAGGTAGGATACCAGTGCTCTGCATGCTTAAAGAACTGCCCAGTAATTCTGACTGCTACTGAAGTTTGGGTACCACCGCAGTAGAAGAATTAGTGAAGCTAACATGAAAAGGGTGAGCTAGGAAAAGGGCAGAGTCAGTGCAAATGGGAACACCAGAAGTCCATTTCTAAGAAGAAAACAGGTAACTGGCCGCTACAGCTCCTGATGGAGCCTGACTAAGAAGTCCCTGTTCTAGCATTCTGGCTGTGTGGGTATTGAGACAATATCTGTACTTTCCCAACTAGTCTTCCATTAAACTCTCATCTCCTAAGGAAACCTGGACATTTCCTCCCTTGACAGTTGAGGAACAGGGGTGGGTAAACTAAGAAACCGTCTTGGTCGGCTCAGGCTGCTACAACAAAATATCGTGGACTGGATGGCTTAAACAACAGACAGTTCTTCCTTACACTTCCAGAGGCTGAAAGTCTGAGATCAGGGTGCCAGCATGGTTAGGTTCTGGTGAGGGATCTCTCCATGGAGAAGGAGAGATCATCTCTCATGTTTTCTCTTGTAAGGGCACTAATTCCATCATGAGGGCCCATCCTTATGATTTAATCACTTCCCAAAGGCCCAATCTCCAAATACAAATCATATTGGGAATTAGCGATTCAACATATAAATTTTGGGGGACACTTACATTCAGTCTATAGCAGAAACCAACAGCTCCTCGAAGAGAGAGAACATATAATTTAAGAGAACTGAAAAGGCAACTGACGTAATTTCACTAATCATGTGCCTAAAAGGGTGAGGACAAGATAGGAGGAAGAGGATGTATGAGCCAGAATTGTCTGTAAGCATTTGAACAAGGTCCTGCACTGACTAAACACTTAACCTGAAATCATGTGGGTGATTTCTAAAAAACACAGCAAGTTAAAAAAGGAGGCTGTAAAGCAGAAGCTAGAACAGTCTGTGTGACCTTGGGCAATTCACTGATTCTTTCTGTTTTTTATCTAAGCTTCTTTCCAGGTTTCTAGAACCCAATTTCAGATTCAATTGCTAGTTCAGGGTTCCTTTCACACTATATCATCCTGGTCAAAAATAAATTACATGCTTCAGTTGACTGAAAAAGAAAAGAAAAAAAAAAGAATAAATTACAAATTTGGCCCTTTAAAAAATCCAGAAAAGGCTCCTACATCTTTAAAAATTAATTATTAAATAGATCTTCATGAGGCGAAAATCTCTTTTGTCAGTCCTCCCCTCCCCGCAATAGGGGCTTCATGCACAGGGCCTTGACCTATCCAATACCCAACTATTTCCCAATGAAAATCCAGAGTGAGTATAACTGATGCTTTCCACCTTGAGCAATGAGGCTACATTGTCACTGGAATGTAAATATCCTATCTAATCAAAGTGACATCTTATTTTGATTTATTGCTTCCTTACTTTCCTTTTAAGGTCATCCTCTATTTCTCTTTTCTCCTATCAGAAGGAAGGCAAGTTGATAGGTTACTAGCGATTCAGCATAGAATGAAACCTGCTAACTGTCACCACCTCTGGGGCCAGGTACATCACTTGCCATAACACTTCCTAGGCTTCACTGGGGCAAACTCTGTTGAACCAGACTTGAGTGGAGTGACATTGTGTAATGTACTCCAATATAGTGTAGCTGATGCCAAAAGAGAAAAGTGGGAACTGTCTCCTGAAATCTGCCACAGATACACGAAAAATTCCAAGGAGAACAAAGGTGACAAATCCCTGCAGTATGCCACATTTTTATTTCCTGACGATGGAAGGTGCCACAGCATGCTATTCATCTTCGGGGAAACTGAATAAAATGTCTTCTGAGTCACCAGTTTAAAGAGACTTTGTTTTAAAAATATAAACTTGATTCTATGAGTTACAATAGAGATGGAACTTTATCGTTGTCCTGGAACTTAAATAATTCTAAAAAAGGTTAAAATATTTCAAACTTTCTAATTCTGTTGCCTAAAATAACTGCTGTTAATAATGTATTAGGCCGGTATTATAAAATGCACTTTCTGAATATGTGAAAGTAGAGGTTAAAGATAAGACCCAGCTTGGTTATGAGGCAGCAGAATCTGGTAGTTAGTAGTGCAGGTTCTGGAGTAAGAGAGTTTAGCTTCAAATTCTAGCTTCACCATTCAATTGCTATGTGACCCCATGTAACATATTTAACCACTCTAGGCCTCAGTTTCCAGATCTGCAAAATGGGAATACCAATAATATTTACTTGAGACCATTGCTGTGAACATAACAGTAACTAATGTATATAAAGCATTTGTATGGCACTTCAAACGAACACTCAGCCAGGCACCATGGCTCACACCTGTAATCCCCGCACTTTGGGAGGCCAAGGCAGGGGGGCCGCCTGAGGTCAGAAGTTCAAGACCAGTCTGGCCAACATGGAGAAACCCCATCTCTACTAAAAATACAAAAATTAGCCAGGCGTGGTGTTGGGTGCCTGTAATCCCAGCCACTCGGGAGGCTGAGGCAGGAGAATCGCTTGAACCCAGGAGGCAGAGGTTGCAGTGAGCTGAGATTGTACCACTGCACTCTAGCCTGGGCAACAGAGCAAGACTCTATGTCAAAAAAAAAAAAAAAAAAAGAACACTCAACAACTATTAGTGGTTGCTATTCTAATGGACAATTCCTATTAATATATAGGAGTTGTTTAAATACTTAAAAGTTGAAGCTAGTTACCTGTCTTCAGATACGATAAAGTAACAATTATGTCAGTTAGAATATTATTAAAAATATAGGCCTGGCGTTGTAGCTCATGCCTGTCATCTCAGCACTCTAGGAGGCTAAGCCAGGAGGATTGCTTGAGGCTAAGAGTTTGAGATCAGCTTAGGCAACACAGCAAGACCCATCTCTGTAAAAGAAAAAATAAATATACATATGTAATTATTTCCTGGATAATATATATGGTATACACAGGTATTGGCCAGCCACCTGCTCTGTTTGGTAAACATTGATCCGCATCAGATTATGCATTAGCTCTTTCCATTTCCCAATTTTGCACTGAGATGACAACAGAGAAATGAAATACAGCCCTGTGCTGTATGGTGAAGAATTATACCATTTAGCTATGAATCTGTCCATTCTTGCTTCTCTGAACCTTTACATGTTTTTACATTCAGGTTCATTTCCTTGAGCCTTCAGGCTGTAGGCCATGTTAATTTTCGAAGCAGTCCAGAAGCCAGTCCTTCACACTGAAGATATTATAAAGCTCGTGCTTTGAATATCTAGCGCTACCACGTCCCCCTTGTGGTCGTGAAGAGTATTTGCAAGGCGCCTGGGAAACCACCGGAAACAGCAAACACATACTGGATGTACCCCCGTAGGATCTTGGTTTCTGACAACCTAGATAACAACATTTGATTCCAGGATTCTTTTGATTAACACTTTGTGGCTTTTTAACATATGGAGCAAGAAGAAGAAAAGCAAACCCTTGACCAGGCACGGTGGCTTACACCTGTAATCTCAGCATTTTGGGAGGCCAAAGCAGACAGATGACTTGTCGTCACGAGTTCGAGACCAGCCTGGCCAACATGGTGAAACCACGTCTCTACTAAAAATACAAAAAAATTAGGCAGGTGTGGTGGTGGGCCCCTGTAATCCCAGCTACTCGGGAGGCTGAGGTGCGAGAATCACTTGAACCTGGGAGGCAGAGGTTGCAGTGAGCTGAGATGGCTCCATCCATCTGAGAAGGGGAGGGGAGGGGAGGGGAGGGGAGAAGACGGGGAGGGGAGGAGGGGAGGGGAGGGGAGGGGAGGGGAAGGAAAGGGAGGGAGGGAGAAAGAAAACAGAAAAGCAAACTCTTAAGAGAACCTGTTAAGAGAAGAGAGAAGTAACAAGTATGCAGTTACTGCAATGATTTCCACCTGCCCTTCTCCCTCCGACATGTATGACGTAAGAACATGTTTTCTATTGAGTTTCAATGTTAAATATTACTTGTCACTCCTATTTTCTTTGCTCTCTTGTTTTAGAATCTAAATCTCTACAAATAGGAATCATGAGCCTTTAGCTTGGATAGCCTTTAAGAAAGCCTGCCTTCTCATTTCTTTTCTTTCCTTACTTTCTTCTTTCTCTTTTTCTTTCTTTCCTTCTTTCTCCTCTTTGTTTTTTTCCCTCTCTTTTTTTATAATGTCTCGCTGTGTCACTCAGGCTGGAGTGCAATGGCACAATCACAATTACGACTCACTGCAGCCTTGACCTCCCTTGGCTCAGGTAATTCTTCCACCTCAGCCTCCTGAACGCAGTAAGCTGAGACTGCACCACTGCACTCCAGCCTGGGCGACAGAGTCTAAAGATATCTCAACGTGTCCCCCGGGCTGGTCTCGAACTCCTGGGTTCAAGTGATCCTCCCACCTCGGCCTCCCAAAGTGCTGGGATTACAGGTAACTAGGACTACAGGCGCACCATCATGCCCAGCTAAATTTTTATAGAAATGGGGTTTTGCCATGTTGCCCAGGCTGTTCTCAAACTCCAGAACTCAAGCGATCCTACCACTTCAGCTTCCCAAGTAGGCGGGACTACAGGTGCTTGCTACCATGCTCAGCTAATTATAAATAATAGTAAATTTGGCAGGGCGCGGTGGCTCACGCCTGTAATCCCAGCCCTTTGAGGTGCTGAGGCAGGTGTATCCCTTGAGTTCGGGAGTTGGAAACCAACCCGGGCAACATCGCGAAACCGCGTCTCTACCAAAAATACAAAAATTAGCCAGGCATAGTGGCGCATGCCTGTAATCCCAGCTACTCAGGGAGCAGGGCTGAGGCGGCAGGGGAATCACCTGAGCCCAGAGAGGTCGAGACTGTAGTAAACTGATACTGCATCACTGCACTCCAGCCTGGGCAACAGAGTCTAAAGATGGGGTTTCATGGTGTCTCCGAGGCTGGTCTCGAACTCCTGAGTTCAAGTGATCCTCCCACCTCGGCCTCCCAAAGTGCTGAGATTACAGGCGTGAGCCACTGCCTGGCCACCCCTGCCTTCTGAGGGAATTAAAACAAGGGAAATGAAAAGTGTTAAGTAACTAGTGAGGATAATATAATAATAGCTGACAAGGAAGAGTGTGTGGGAGGCTTTTTTTAAAACTTTAGAATCTGTATAATCTATAACCCATGTTACGTTAGACTTTTCTGTTTATTTTCTTACTCCCACTGCCATCCCCCTCAGAATGTAAACTCTTCAGTTACTTCTTTCCCTCCCCAACTCTCCCCCAACATTTCCTTTACAAGACCTCACCCAGGGGTGACTAATTAATAATACTGATCTTCCTGAAGGGATAGGGGCCTGAAGCATTTCTCTTTTTAGGACTTTCAGGACAAATTGCTTCAAACTCCAAAATCAAATTCAACCTGTCATTCGTGTTTTGCTTTGGCTGTATTCTCACCACCTAGAAGAGTGACTGACACCTGGTAGGCACGCCAAAACGTGTCTGTTGAATCAATGAATTAATTCCTCTTCTTAAAAATCTAAAACTGGTCACAGGGTAGAGTAGTTGACATCTTACCACCAGCAGAAGGTTTGAAAAGGGCTATAGGAGTCTCAGTCAAGCCCAGCACAATAGGCAGGGGAAGAGCCTAAAGTTCGGCTTTTTCCCTTTGTTCAGGATAATTGGCCTAACGTTATGTGTGAACCAAATGCTTTGTAGTTGGAAACCCAAGACCCCTGTGATAAAACGCAACACGAAATTCTTTTTTTTTTCCTTTTATTATTGTTAACAAGTGTTTGGTATTTTCTCAACGAAATTCTTTTAAGATCTGCATATCCAAATGTATTTCAAGTTTTGAACAGCGGGCGGGACCGAGCAACAAAAGTCCTGTCGTCCTCACTTAACAAAGCCACAAGACAAGATGGCGCCGTCCTCCAAGAGCCGGATCTGGGAACAAGTCCACGCCCGCGGGGTGTGCACGCGCCCGGGCTCGCCCCCAGACAACGCTGGCGTGCGCTACGGCACCCAAAGAGCGTGGTAGTCAGTCTCCACCCACGTTTTCCGCCACTCCCTGCGCACATGCGCTTTAGGCTCTTAGCTGGACGTCAGTTGCGCAGGCGCCACAGGCTCCTCCTCCCGCGCAACTGACGCAAGAAGACTGTAATCGGTTCGCAATTTATCCCGTGTGACCTTGAGTCTTTCCTGTCGCCGAGGACCCGGGCTGTCCGAGGTGCCGCCTTCATACCCCTCTTCCTCTCCTGGACTCTTTCTGAGCCCAGAGCCGCCGCAGCCGGAACCGGAGGGCAGGCTTTCTTCAACCATCATGCTTTGGAGCATATTACCTGAACGCCCTGGCTCCGGGAGCGGCAGTCATGTATCCTCTAGTCAGGCGGCGCGGGCGGCGCCTCAGCGGAAGAGCGGGCCTTTGGGCCGCAGTGACCAACCCCCGCCCCTCACCCACGTGGTTGGAGGTTTCCAGAAGCGCTGCCGCCGCCGCACCGCGCACCTCCCGGCCGCTTGAGTGCCTGTTTGCTGCCTCTTACTTCTCCATCTAGCCGCCATGATAAGCGCCAGCCGAACTGCGGCAGCCCGTCTCGTGGGCGCCGCAGCCTCCCGGGGCCCCGCGGCCGCCCGCCACCAGGTGAGGAACTATCGGACCGTCCTGGATGGGGTCACGGCCTCAGGCCTCAGGCCTCGGGAGTCGGTGCGACAGGCCGCGCGCCTTTTAGGTTTTGAATTATCCGGGAGAGGTCAGGAGAGAAAGAAAGTAACGGGCCTTCCACAGTTAGCGCTGCCGGTTCAATGCCTTTCCGAAGGTTTTGCCTCCGCCTGGGGCCCTGCTGAGTCACACCCCTCGCAATCTAGAGTGTCATCCCACATATTAGCAGGTAGTGGTGCTGATGGCCCGCTCTGTGTCTGGATGGGAAGGTTTGGCCTTGAGGGCGAGGGATGCAGTCTGTTTGGAAAGCCGCTATTTTCATTTTATTTTCGGCTTTTCTGCAGAATACAGTGTGTGTAAGGTTCCTATGGATATGATGAAATAAAGTAAAAAAATTCTTAACACTGAGTCGGAAATAAAACTCCACTTCCAGTTTTCGTGCTTAAGAATATTTTTTCCAAATGCGATTGTTTCGTTTGTACTTGAGAAAAAAAGCAAATGGGGAAAAAAAAAGGCAATGGAGTAGTTACTTGTTATCTAAAATCAAAGACAAGTGCTTTGGAGAATAGGAATTGTATGTGGGCATTAAGGAAGGCTTGGAAGGAGATTGAGGTTAAAGTTGTAACAAAGGTCTTTTATCCTAGTGAACGGCCACTGCTTAAGTTTTCCCTTTTAAAGACTCTACAAGATTAGTAACCCCAGTTCTCTTAAACTAGTTGCATGGCAAGGTCAGGGGAAAGTGTCTCCCCTCGGTTTTACCCCAGGAGACATCTGGCAATGTCTTTGGATATTTTAGGTTGTCACTAATTTAGTGGGGTGCTTAATGGTTTCTAGGGTGTAGAAGCCAGGGTTGCTGGTGTGTATCCTACAGTGCACCGAACAGCACCCACCACAAAGATCTGGCCCCAAATTAGTAGTGGTAAGGCTGAGAAATCCTACTGTAATGTGATTCTAAGGCCATGTTTTTTTTGGCCTCTTAACTTACTTGGGAAACTATGTTTATTAAACATTTACTGTTTTAGCAGCTTAACGTATCTTACATACTAAGCTAGCCCAAGTTTTCTTTTTTCTCCCAGTAGACACACTGGTTGGTGACTGAGTCAGTTTTTTTCTTTTTTAGGATAGCTGGAATGGCCTTAGTCATGAGGCATTTAGAATTGTTTCAAGGCGGGATTATGCGTAAGTATAACTTCATTTCCTTTGAGAAGAAATACATACTGAATTTCAGAGCTGTGTTTTCTACATTTGCAGTTAATTATCCTTTCCTGTAATTATTTATCTGTATTTATTTAGAGATTATGTAGTATACCACTGTTAATTTTCCTATTAAATATTATCTTTCAGTGACTTATTGATCAAGATAACAATAGCTGTGACACTTCTAAATGTCTTACAGATCGGAAGCAATCAAGGGAGCAGTTGTTGGTATTGATTTGGGTACTACCAACTCCTGTGTGGCAGTTATGGAAGGGAAACAAGCAAAGGTAAGCATGATTAGTAATTAGTACCCTATCCAGAACCTATCAAGAATCTGTGCTCTTTTCCTTAGTTAAGGAATTTGAGAACCTGATTTATTTTTTTTAATTTGAGACAGTCTTACAGCCCAGACTGGAGTGCAGTGGCACAATAATCCGCTCATAGTAACCTCTGCCTCCTGAGTTCAGGCAGTTCTTCTGCCTCTGCCACATAGTTGGGATTACAGGTGTGAGCCACCATGCCTGGCTAAATTTTTGTATTTTTAGTAGAGACAGAGTTTCACCTCATTGGCCAGGCTGGTCTCAAACTCAAGTGATCTGCCCACTTTCACCTCCCAAAGTGCTGGGATTCCAGGCGTGAACCACTGAGCCTGGCCTGAAACTACTTCTAACTAAAACAGCAAAAACATGGGACAAAGACTTGTATAGATCAGGCCAGGCGTGGTGGCTCATACATGCCTTAACTCCAGCATTTTGGGAGGCCGAGGCAGGCAGATCACCCAAGTTCAAGTTCAAGACCAGCCTGGCCAACATGGTGAAACCTCATCTCTACTAAAAATACAAAAAATTAGCCAGGTGTGGTGGCAGGCATCTTTAATCCCAGCTACTCGGGAGACTGAGGCTGGAGAATCTCTTGAACCCAGCAGGCAGAGGTTACAGTGAGATGAGATCACATCATTGCACTCCAGCCTGGGCAACAGACGAGACTTGGTATCAGGAGGAAAAAAAAAGAAAAACCTGATCTATAGTTTTTCTTTTTTTTTTCCTTTTGAAATAGAGTCTTGCTCTGTTGTCCAGGCTGGAGTGCAGTGGCGTGATCTCAGCTCACTACAACCTCTGCCTCCTGGGTTCAAACTATTCTCCTATCTCAACCTCCTGAGTAGCTGGTACTACATCACACCCGGCTAATTTTTTTGTATTTTTAGTAGAGACAGGGTTTCACCATGTTAGCCAGGCTGATCTCAAACTCCTAACCTCAGAAAATTTGCCTGCCTTGGCCTCCCAAAATGCTGGGATTACAGGCGTGAGCCACCATGCCCAGCCAGTTCAGGCTTTTCATACCCAGTGTTGGGACAAGAATCTTTACTTTCATATGGATAATGATATCTACTTCTAAATTTTTTTGTGGTGGCCACAAATTTCAGGCATATAGGAAAAATGTCGAGAACTACAGATTAGGGCCAAGAGAAGAGATAATCTTTTGGTTCCAAACAAGTGGGATAAGAAGACTATAGACTGTTCAGGTTATTTCAGAAGAGGAGACGGGTGAAAGAGGAAGCATGAAATCAAAAAAAGCCATGAAAGGAAGAAACAAGAATTCCAGATGCTGTAAATCTTGCTTAATAACCCAGTGGGAATAAAGGTTCCATGTACAGAGTGAGGAGGCTTCAAAAGGAATAGCCTGCTCCAATGAACAACATGCATTACTTCAGATATGGAGCTCTACTTGCTTCTAGTCTATCTGTGCACCTCCAACCTTGTTTCATCTGACCTAGAAAATGCAGCACTTTGGTGATTACCAGGGTAACCAAACAGTGCAAGCCATTCCCACCCGTCTTAATAGTAAATTATTAGTCCTGCTTCTATACCACATTTAAATCCTTTTCTGGGAAGTTACATACATTCAGTTGTTAGCACTACAAAGGTTCACCTGTAGTCTTAAGCAACCAAAAGCAGCTTTTAAAATGTAAGTCAGGGCCTGACCTGGTGGCTCATGCCTGTAATCCCAACAGTTTGAGAGGCCACTCGAGTCTGGGAATTAAATCATCCTGGGCAATGTGGCAAAACACTGTCTCTACAAAAAATTAGGCATGGTGGTATACCTGTAGTCCCAGCTACTCCGGAGGCTGAGGTGGGAGGATCAGCTGAGCCTGGCAGGTCAAGGCTGCAGTGAGCCATGATAGTGCCAGTGTACTCCAGCCTAGGTGACAGAGTGAGACTGTGTCTCAAAAAAAAAAAAAAAAAAAAGGCAGTAGTAGTAGTAGTGGTAGTTTGAAAGTAAAACACTGAAAATATCTTAAATATCTACTGTCTTCATTAACTGTATCAGCAGTAAAGCATGCCCAGCAGTATTGCTCATGAGTATTTGTTACGTAATTTGGGACCTGTTTGTGTCTTAAATGATTGCTGCAAAGATACCAGTGATAGGCTGAGTGCAGTAGCTCATGCTTGTAATCCCAGCACTTTGGGAGGCCAAGGTGGGCGGATTACCTGAGATCTAGAGTTCGAGACCAGCCCGGCAACATGGTGAAACCCCATGTCTACTGAAAAAAAAAAATACCAAAAAAATTACAGCCAGCGTTAACTTCACCTTCAGGGGCAAGTTGGGTCAGCAAGCAGCTCGCCACATTTCCAGGTGGGTCAGAGCCTTGCGTAGGGCCCTGGCCAGAAGGAGCAAGTGGGAAACAGAAAAGGGTTAGAGAACACTAAGATCTTCGGGAAGCCCCACATTCCCCACTGCAGTTCTGCCTTTTGGCCCGTTCTCTGGCATCCACAACCTTGCTGGAGCTCTTGCTCTGATACTCCTACTTGCCACACTCACCAGCCTGGACTATCCCTGTCAGCCCCTCCCACAGTGGACTGCCTACCTGGTATCTTTTGTGGCCACAAACACCACAGGATTCGGTGCATCAGCTGGGTTTAGTTTCTGATGCTTGGCTACTGGTTGTGAGCTTGAATAAATATAGCCGTGCCTATAGTCCCAGCTACTGGGGAGGGAGGCTGAGGCAGGAGAAAAAAATCATTTGAACATGGGACTTGGAGGTTGCAGTGAGCCAAGATTGCCATCACACTCCAGCCTTAGCGACAGAGTGAGACTTCATCTCAAAAAAAAAAAAAGTGACAACTAGAACCTTATTTTCTGTCACATTTTGGGAGTTTAGGTGCTGGAGAATGCCGAAGGTGCCAGAACCACCCCTTCAGTTGTGGCCTTTACATCGGATGGTGAGCGACTTGTTGGCATGCCAGCCAAGCGACAGGCTGTCACGAACCCAAACAATACATTCTATGCTACCAAGCGTCTCATTGGCCGGCGATATGATGATCCTGAAGTACAGAAAGACATGTGAGTAATAGTAAAAGTGCAGTTATTTGCAAGGACCATGCAGAAGAGTGTCAGCATGTTGATTAGGATCCCTAGAGCACCTTACTTTAGTCACTTTACATACTGTCCCTAGGGGAAATCTGTACCACTGCCAAAAGGGTAATTCCTTTAAAAAATTCATTTTTGTCTTGACAGATTAGATCTTTGCACAATATTGACATAATAAACGATGATTTGCAAGGCATTCCTTAACCACATAATTCAGTGTTGAATACATAAGGCAGAAATGGCATAGGTTCTATCCTGTGTTGATCCAGTACAGAAAAACTTGATTTTGCTTTTTTCCTTTCTTTTCCTTTCCCCCCCAGTAGAGACTGGTCTCACTATGTTGTCCAGGTTGGTGTTGAACTCCTGGACTCAAATGATGCTTCCACCCCAGCCTCCCAAGGTACTGGGATTACAGGCATGAGCCATCTTGCCCAGCCTGCTTTTTTCTAAATAGACTAGTATTAGAGGCCAAGTGTGGTGGCTCATGCCTGTAATCCTTGCGCTTTGGGAGGCTGAGGTGGGCTCAGGAGTTCAAGACCAGCCTGGGAAACTTGGTGAAAAGCCCCCTCTGCAAAAATACAAAAATAAGCTGAGCTCGGTGGTGTATGCTAGCCACTAGTGAGGCTGAAGCAGGAGAATCATTTGAGCCTGGGAAGCAGAGGTTCCAGTGAGCCAAGATCGTGCCATTACACTCCAGCCTGAGTAATAGCAGTGAAACCCTGTCTCCAAAAAAAAAAAAAAATGCTAGAAGCATAGGTAGAGTTTCTTGTTACATAAAAAGTTTTTTAGGCCTGGAGCAGTGGCTCGTACCTGTAATCCTAGCACTTTAGGAGGCAGAGGTGGGAGGTTTGTTTCAGGCTGAGTTAAACAGCTTTCTTGAGCTTGAGTACAAATTAGTTCTGTATGCATGGAGTCATGTGGACTTCTATGACTGGCTTCTTTCACTTAGCATGTTTTCAAGGCTCATCCATGTTGTAGTGTGTATCAGTACTACATTCCTTTTTATGGCCAAATGATATACTGTATGGACATATAGCACATTTTGTTTATCCATTTGTCAAGTGAAGGACATTTGAGTTTCTGCTTTTTGGCTATTAGGAATAATACTGCTAGAAACATTTGTGTACAAGTGTTTATGTGGATGTAAATGTTTCCTTTTCTCTTAGATAGTAGAATTGCTGGATCATAAAATGTTTCGTTGTCAAATGGAACTTCCAGACTTTATTCTAAAGTGGCTGCAAAAATTTTCTATCTGGGGTGGGAAGTAAAGAATGTTAAGATTTCATCAGTGTATTTCATATGTTGCTTATTTCATTTTGCCTTGTAATCCTCATAAACGTGATTGCTTTCTAAAGAATTTCACGGCCGGGCGCAGTGGCTCACGCCTGTAATCCCAGCACTTTGGGAGGCCGAGGCGGGTGGATCATGAGGTCAAGAGATCGAGACCATTCTGGTCACCATTGTGAAACCCCGTCTCTACTAAAAATAAAAAAAATTAGCTGGGCATGGTGGCACATGCCTGTAATCTCAGCTACTCAGGAGGCTGAGGCAGGAGAATTGCCTGAACCCAGGAGGCGGAGGTTGCGGTGAGCTGAGATCGTGCCATTGCACTCCAGCCTGGGTAACAAGAGTGAAACTCCATCTCAAAAAAAAAAAAAAAAAAAAAAAGAATTTCACTTAATGAATTCCCAGAATTATCATTTGTTGGCCATGAATGAGTGGGGTGGAAGATGGATGTTCATGATACATGGTAATTTTGTCGTGGTAGGTTGTATGGGCTGGTTTTCTCTAATACAATTTTTGTGTCTGACAGTAAAAATGTTCCCTTTAAAATTGTCCGTGCCTCCAATGGTGATGCCTGGGTTGAGGCTCATGGGAAACTGTATTCTCCAAGTCAGATCGGAGCATTTGTGTTGATGAAGATGAAAGAGACTGCAGGTGAGTGGGTTTAGTTCACAAGTGGGAAAGTTCTAAGAACTGAATGATTCCTTGAGATTACTAGCTTCCAAATCCCCAGCGTCATGCAGATGAATCTGTGGTGCCTTTTGTATAGAAAACCTAGGAATGGCAAAACTGTTATACTTCATGCTTTACCTGCAGATTGAATTTATCTTCAAGTCTCACTAATGGTGGCTGGCTTGTTTCTTTATTTCCAGTGTGGGGTAATGTTCTATATTGAAAGCCTCAAGACTACACATTAAGCTTTTGTCCCTGTTAGATAAAAATTAGAACTTCCTATTTGAAGTGGCTGTTGTAAGTCTAAAGGTCATTGTAGTTTCGTGAACCTTCACTAAAATGTTGAAAGAGTGATTTGGGTATGGTTGTTTTTTGGAAGACGGAGTTTTGCTCGTTGCCCGGGCTGGAGTACAATGGTGCAGTCTCAGCTTACCAGGTTCAAACAATTTTCCTGCCTCAGCCTCCTGAGTAGCTGGGATTACAGGTGCCTGCCATCACACCTGGCTAATTTTTTGTATTTTTAGTAGAGACAGGGTTTCTCCATGTTGGTCAGGCTGGTCTCGAACTCCCAACCTCAGGTGATCCGTCTGCCTCGACCTCCCAAAGTGCTGGCATCACAGGCATGAGCCACTGTGCCCAGCCAATCTTGGGTTTTCTTTTGAGATGAGGAGTCTCACTCTCACCCAAACTGAAGTGCAGTGCGCGATCTCAGCTCACTGCAACCTCTGCTTCCCAGGTTCAAGCCATTCTCCTGCTTCAGCCTCCCGAGTAGCTGGGACTACAGGTGCATACCACCACACCTGGCTAATTTTTTGTATTTTTAGTAGAGATGGGGTTTCGCCAGGATGGTCTTGATCTCCTGACCTCGTGATCTGCACCCCCTCGGCCTCCCGAAGTCCGGGATTTCAGGCATGAACCACTGTGCCCAGCCTGATGTTGGGTTTTTAACCAGTATATTTAGTTGGAGTGTCTTCCTGTAAGGACAGATTAGGTCACTTGCCAAAAGACTGATGAATATTGTCTGTAGCTCCAAAAGGATGACACATTTGTTGGGCTATATTGATAATTCTGTTCTGACAGAATTCCATTTTTTCCCCCCAGAAAATTACTTGGGGCACACAGCAAAAAATGCTGTGATCACAGTCCCAGCTTACTTCAATGACTCGCAGAGACAGGTGAGGTCAATTAGCATTCTTCACAAAAAGTAATGGTGCCTGGGATGGAAGGGCAGAAAAATGCTTTTCTCTTTGTTTTCCCTAGGCCACTAAAGATGCTGGCCAGATATCTGGACTGAATGTACTTCGGGTGATTAATGAGCCCACAGCTGCTGCTCTTGCCTATGGTCTGGACAAATCAGAAGACAAAGTGTAAGTTGGCGCAGTAAATTTCTCACCTGGATTTGTGAAACTAAAGTAATGGAGCCATGGGACTTACCTAAATTGTCACTTGGATTTCTTTTTATTTTTTTTATTTTTATTTTTTTTTAAGATGGGATTTCACCATGATGGCCAGGCTGGTCTTAAACTCCTGACCTCAGGTGATCCATTCACCTCGGCCTCCCAAAGTGCTAGGATTACAGGCATGAGCCACCACACCCGGCCTGTCACTTGGATTTCTTAACGATTGAACCTTTTACTTAAACTGAAAATGATTTTACTGATTTTAAGTCTATATGGTCTGTGTGTTTTTTCATTTCAAAACCATTCCTTTGTTTTCTTTTGGGCCATGGGAATTTAACAAGTATATACCTCAGGAAAATAGCTAAGATTATCTGTATTTGATTATTGAAATTTCTATCCTGGTGATAGGTTTTGTTTCTTAAGGATTTCTTTCTTTCTAGCATTGCTGTATATGATTTAGGAGGTGGAACTTTTGACATTTCTATCCTGGAAATTCAGAAAGGAGTATTCGAGGTGAAATCCACAAATGGGGACACTTTCTTAGGGGGGGAAGACTTTGACCAGGCCTTGCTACGGCACATTGTAAAGGAGTTCAAGAGAGAGGTGAGTTACCAATGTGGTTAATATGTAGACATTGGGATATTGATAAATTCTTTTTTCAGATTGCTCTTTGCTTTGTTGATGAGTTCAGTTCAGCCCCCTTATTCTAGACACAGATACTCTTCCAAGTAGATTAATTTTTTTCCTACAGATAAAGGGTAATTAAAAGTAATTCATGCTTGTTTATAAAGGTGTGACTCCATTTTGTGTTGTTCACCTTATTACTGCAGTTTAAAATTATTTACCACCTCATTAATAATGCTGGTGTTGAATGTCTTCACTTTGTAGACGGGGGTTGATTTGACCAAAGACAACATGGCACTTCAGAGGGTGCGGGAAGCTGCTGAAAAGGCTAAGTGTGAACTCTCCTCATCTGTGCAGGTGAGACATGGAAAAATCCCAGAAGTCTTGATAGATATTTTCAGCTGGAGGTTATTTAAATAGTATTTTCTAATTGGCCAAATGTCAGTTGAGTGAGTTTGTTTGTTTTTACAATTTTCTGGTTTGTAGATACCTTTGCCGTGAGCACAGAAACAGTAAGGTCTTTATTTGTGAGCTGAAATTTTTTAACCACCCAAATCAGTTACGTATACTGGAGCTAAATAATATCTGAATTACACTGGGTATACTTGTTTGCCTTTCAGTTAAAGATATTTATTTTTAAAACCTGGTTTAGCAGTGTTTAAAACTAGAATTGCTAGCTTGGAAAAACTGCTGCCTTAACTGAAATATTAAATAAATATCTTAGAGTTATTAACTCTTATAAGTGTCCTTTTTTTTTTCCTTTGGTTGGAGACAGTCTTGCTCTGTCATCCAGGCTGTGATCTCATCTCACTGAAACTTCAGCCTCCTGAGTAGCTGGGACTATAGGCACGTGCCACTAGTCTGGCTAACTTTTGGTAATTTTTTTTTTTTTCAGCAGAGATGGGGTTTCACGTTAGCCAGGATGGTCTTGATCTCCTGACCTCGTGAGCCACCGTACCTGGCCGTTTTTTGAGACAGTTTTGCTCTTGTTGCTCAGGCTGGAGTGCAGTGGTGCTGGGTTCAAGCAGTTCTCCTGCCTCACCCTCCCGAGTAGCTGGGATTACAGGTGTGCACCACCATGCCTGGGTAATTTTTGTATTTTTAGTACAGACAGGGTTCACCATGTTGGCCAGGCTGGTCTCCTGACCTGAGGCGATTCGGCTGCCACAGCCTCCCAAAGTGCTGGAATTACAGCTATGAGCTATGAGCCCAGCTAATTGTCTCACTTAATAATTTGAAAAATTGGCCGGGCGCGGTGGCTCAAGCCTGTAATCCCAGCACTTTGGGAGGCTGAGGCGGGTGGATCATGAGGTCAAGAGATTGAGACCATCCTGGTCAACATGGTAAAACCCCGTCTCTACTAAAAAAAATACAAAAAACTAGCTGGGCATGGTTGTGTGTGCCTGTAATCCCAGCTACTCAGGAGACTGAGGCAGGAGAATTGCAGATCACGCCATTGCACTCCAGCCTGGGTAACAAGAGCGAAACTCCATCTCAAAAAATATGTATAATAGAATTTGAAAAATTAGGCAGTCATAGTGTGCACACCTATGGTCCCAGCTACTCGAGAGACTAAGGAGGATTGTTTGAGCCCAGGAGGTTGAGGCAGCAGGGAGCCGTAATCACACCATTGCACTCCATCCTGGGTGACAGAGCGAGACCCTGTCTCAAAAAATGACAGTAATTTGAATCACCAGTCTGGAAAATGAGGTGAAGCTTGTGCAAGTTTCCCTCTGTGAGCATCAGATTTACTCAGCCTCTCTAAGCATCAGCTTGTTTAGCTCCAGTTCTGAGAGAAGCTTCACTTAACCACCAAGAATAGAATTGTATAAACCATGTTAGATCTGTTAGAAACCCACAAAGATGGAAAGCAGATCTATTTCCGGTGTCTGGTGACAGCAGGAAGAGCAGAGTTGTGACTGCTTTATTTTGATCGCCCACAGGGAAGAGGTATTTAAGACAGTTTTCATTGTGTTAGTAAAGTGGTTCTTGCTAATGAACCTTTAGTAAACTTGGATTTTTTTTTTTAAAGTGGCTGTGAGGAGTGACAGTTACACACACTCATCCATGGTCTTGCTGTTACTTTGCCCCACTATCATGGAGTGGCAGAACATTGCAACATTGGTTAGGGTTGAGGTTGAAATACGTGGCACTGCCAGAAGATAGTTTCTAATTCTTCCCAGGGATTTGACCTTTGGGGTAGGGGATGTGATATATTGGAAGAGATTGATTGGTTTTAATTAGTGTGGTTGCATCCTATTGATAGACATTTGGATTATTTTCTAGCAGTTATTATGGCAAGATGTATTGAGCTTCCTTACACATTCAGTTTTGCATAGGTGATTGTAAATCTATAGAATAAATTCTTTGTGTGTATTATCCTCATGCAGTTTATGTTGTGGTTTGAAAAGATGGACATTAATTAGAACAGATTAGTAAATGTTAAAGTATAAGTGATACAAAGTAAAAGTTAAGGGTGATTCTGCAGGCATTCTGCTGGGGTTCAAGTCCCCATTGCATCGCTTATTTGGTGATCTTGGATGAATTAACATTACTGTTTCTTATCTACAAAATAAGGATAATGATGGGTACTGTTCCCCTTAAGAGTTGTTAACATTACCGAGTTCATAAATATTATATGCTTAGGAAAACATACAGGAAATTGTGAGTGCTCTAAATGTTACTGTTAATGATAACAAGTGGTAACAAGGCAGTTACGTTTATAATTTAAGAAGAGGCAAGGCTCATGCCTATAATCCCAGCACTTTGGGAGGCTGAGGCGGGTGGATCACAAGGTCAAGAGATCAAGACCATCCTGGTCAACATGGTGAAACCCTGTCTCTACTAAAAATACAGAAATTAGCTGGGCATAGTGGCACACGCCTGTAGTCCCAGCTACTCGGGAGGCTGAGGCAGGAGAATTGCTTGAACCCAGGAGGCGGAGGTTGCGGTGAGCTGAGATCGCACCATTGCACTCCAGCATGAGTAACAAGAGCGAAACTCCGTCTCAAAAAAGGAGGGGGGCGCTGCACTTCGGGTGACCAGGGCAGGAATATTGCTTGAGCTTAGGAGTTGGTGACCAGCCTGGGCAAAATAGTGAGACCCCCATCTCTACAAAACTAGCTGGGTGTGGCACACAACACAGGTGCACACCTGTAGTCCCAGCTACTCAAGAGGCTGAAGCATGAGAATCCCTTGAACCGCCACTGCACCCCAGGCTCCACGACAGAGCAGGTCTCTAAAAATAAGAAGGGACCAGGCACAGTGGTTCATACCTGTAATCTCACCATTTTAGGAGGCCAAGGCAGGTGAATCACCTGAGGTCAGTAGTTCAAGACTAGTCTGGCCAACGTGGTATAACCCTGTCTCTACTAAAAATACAATAGTTAGCCAAATGTGGCAGTTGCCTGTAATCCCAGCTACTGTATAGGCTGAGGCAGGAGAATTGCTTGAACCTGGGAAGCAAAGGTTGCAGTGTGCCCAGATGGCACCACAGCAGTCCAACCTGAGCAACAGAATGAGACTTTGTCTCAAAAAATAAAAATAATCTGGCCAGGTGCGGTGGCTCATGCCTGTAATCCCAACACTTCGGGAGTCCCAGGCGGGCAGATCACCAGGTCAAGAGATGGAGAGCATCCTGGCCAATATTGTGAAACCCCATCTCTACTAAAAATAGAAAAATTAGTTGGGCATGATGATGGCATGTGCCTGTAGTCCCCACCTACTTGGGAGGCTAAGGCTGGAGAATTTCTTGAACCTGGAAGGCGGACGTTGCAGTGACCTGAGATTGTGTCACTGCACTCCACCCTGGTGATAGAGCAAGGCTTTGTCTCAATTCATCATCATCATCATCTCAGAAGGTACCTGAGAGAGGTGTTCATCATAACAAGGATAGCATCTGAGAGATGAGTTGATAAGAAAAAGATAAATGGGCAGTAGGTGTAAGGCTCTCAGGTGAAGACCTAAGAAAGGGCCAGAGTGGCCAAAAGGGCAAAGTGAAGATTGGAGTAGGATGTTGGTGGGCATGGAAAATGAGGCTAGAGCAAGCTTGTCCAACCTGTGGCCCAACACAAATTTGTAAACTTCTTAAAGTGTGTGTGTGTGGCGCGTGTTTATCCTTGGGCTAGAGGCTTCGTAGATGTGAGATTTGGCATCTCTTCCAAGATAAATAAAAACTCTGTGTGTGTGTGTGTGTGTGTTTATCCTTGGGCTAGAGGCTTTGTAGATGTCAGATTTGGCATCCCTTCCAAGATAAGTAAATACAAACCCCAGAGGAGTTGAGGATAGTAACATGGTCAGGTGTTGATTTGTGAAAAGCTCTCTGGCTAGAGTCGAGAATTGTTAAGGGCAGAAGGCAGCCTGAGTGGATGTGGGGAGGCTGTTGTAATCATGTGTTGAGAAAAGACTTGGATAAGAGTGTCAGAGTAAGACATAAGTGGTTGGGTTTGAGAGAAGAGGTAAGGAGAGAACATTGTGATGGATGTTAGACTGGTTGTAGAGGGTTGAGAGTTAGGAGTACTGGAGTTTTCAGGTTGTCATTAGCTTTTAGTGTTTAGAGTTGTGTTGCTATAGTAGCCAAATGCAGGTTTTCAATTAATTAAAATTAGCATTTAAAGTTTCATTTCTTAATTACACTAGTTTTATTTCAAGTGCTCAGTAGTCATGTTAGTGGTTGCTGAATTGAGCAGCATAAAGAGCATTTTCATCATCACAGAGTTCTACTCGATAGCACTGGTTTAGATAAATTCTGTATTCTGATTTGGTTTATCAACATTTTGCAAAAAAAAATTGTTAATATTTAGATATCACTATTCTACAGATGGTGTGTTAACTCTGTTTATTAAGTATTTAAAGGTCTAGGATACTTTCTCCTGAAGAAAGATGGTTATGGACTCATTCTGTTCTTATACATTGTGAGATTCCATGTCATACTGGGATTTGGGATTTATTAAATACTGGATGTTACATGGTGTGGCTGTCAGCAGCTCTGCATGGATGTAACGGCCATGCAAGTCAGTTCTCATACTTGTCTTTAATGAGAGCATGTCTGTAGCTTTCATACCACTTGTAAACATCCTGTAACTTACAGAACCCATGGTTGGTGGCATGTTATTTGGTTCAGACCATTTTCTTCAGGTACATGGGATATTTCTAAAACTAGGTGAAGGAAAACATCAGTTGTATGGTTCAAATGAGTATTTAGTGGCAGAATAGCTCTTTATATCCTGAATAGGGATTTTTTTTCCTGCTTATCTGCTGCATTCTTAATAACTTATAAAGTTCATTAAAACAGATTCTATGCTGTTTATCTCTGGGGAGATAAAACGTTGCATCTTAAAGAGTAACTGTTCTTGCTGACTGTTCATTTAAATTAGGTCTCACCCACCCTGTGGTTTTCCAAGTCTTCTGTCCTAGGGTATGGTCACATTTTAGTTGAAATAATAAATGTAACCATCATTTGGCTTCCCCACTAACATGCAATTAAACATTTCCTCTGCAGACTGACATTAATTTGCCCTATCTTACAATGGATTCTTCTGGACCCAAGCATTTGAATATGAAGCTGACCCGTGCTCAATTTGAAGGGATTGTCACTGATCTAATCAGGAGGACCATCGCTCCATGCCAAAAAGCTATGCAAGATGCAGAAGTCAGCAAGAGTGACATAGGAGAAGTGATTCTTGTGGGTGGCATGACTAGGATGCCCAAGGTATGGACCCATGGAATTCTGTCATAGAGAGAGGGGGCTGGCACAAGTATATGGCCGCCCATTCTGCTGGGGTGACCTAACAGAGAGATGAGATTTTATCTTCACTATTCTTTCGTGTCTTGTTAAAAATTGAAGAATAGGCCAGGCATGGTGGCTCACACTTATAAATCCCAGCACTTTGGGAGGCTGAGGCAGGCAGATCAAGTGAATCCATGAGTTTGAGGCCAGCCTGGGCAACATGGCAAAATCACCTGTACAAAAATACAAAAAATTAGCTGGATGTGGTGGTGCATGCCTGTAATCCCAGCTACTTGGGAGGATTGCCTGAGCTCTGAGGTTGATCACCTGAGTGAGGTTGAGGCTGCAGTGGGCCATGATCATGCCACTGCACTCAGCCGGGGCAGCAGAGCATGACCCCGTCTCAAAAAAGAAAAGAAAAAGTTAATATAAGAAAAATTAGGAGGGGCACTAGCAGGGAGGATCCTGAACTCAGTCATCGAATTTTTAGGACTGAAACAAAGTTCGAGATCAGAACATAAAACTTTGGTAATAACTCTTCCCCCAACCCCCGCCCTGGTTCTTTATACGTGTGTCTTTGCAGCATAGGGCATCTCTTCAAAGATTTGTGCAATGATGTATTTTATTCAACACATCATTCTGAAAGAATATGTGTGGAAAACTAATGACTGAGCACAAACCTGTTGAAGATGCAATTCTTGGTAGCCTAAATAGGATTATCTTGGGCCTAAGTTAGTAACCTTGTTTTTTTCTGAATTTTCCCATTGAAGTACATGGCCTTAGGGAATAGCAAAAAATGAACCTGGGAAAACAAGGCCTTGGACCAGACCTCTCTATTAAGAAATTTTCCCCAAATCTATTCAAATAGAACTTTTTCTTATCACTAATATAATAAACATGAGGGAGGAACATGCCCTTACATTAGCAATACACATTATTACTATAGCTGCCTTTAATAATTTGGTCTTTATTGATAATTTGCAAGAGGACGTGGACATCTGAGTCCCCTTGTCTTGCATTCTCTGTTTCAAATGATGTATTGTGTGGGAAACCAGATAATAAAACTTAGAATCCTTCCCAGATTTACAAGGGTTGTGAATGAGATATTCCTGTAAGTATAAAGTATATGCGTGTTATGAGATCATTAGCAGGAACCCAACTATGAAATGGTGATTTGAATAAACATTCTCAGATTTGAAACAGCCTGTCTTAAGAGTGTAGGACACATGTGCTCTCTTTTGTTCTGCTCAGGTAGTTCCCAAGTGTGGGCTGACAGGTTCTTTTTCCTTGATGCTCAGGTTCAGCAGACTGTGCAGGATCTTTTTGGCAGAGCCCCAAGTAAAGCTGTCAATCCTGATGAGGCTGTGGCCATTGGAGCTGCCATTCAGGGAGGTGTGTTGGCTGGCGATGTCACAGATGTACTGCTCCTGGATGTCACTCCCCTGTCTCTGGGTATTGAAACTCTGGGAGGTGTCTTTACCAAACTTATTAATAGGAATACCACTATTCCAACCAAGAAGAGCCAGGTAAGAACCATCACTTCCTACCTTGTCATGTGGGTTTTAGGTTCTATGAGGGATGTGATTGTAGCCACTTTCATGAGCATTTTCAAGAAAACACTCCGTTTTGCTGTTCAGAATAGTAATAGTTAACTGTGGGTGGTGAGAATCTTGTGTTCTGTTTTCTTTTTTTTGTTACCAGAAAAGTTCTTAGATGTCAGCTGGTGGTGATGATTACAGGAAGGACATCAATGGTCTCCTCCACAGGATTAATATAATTTGCTAAAAGGGATCTCAGTCATTTGACACTGAATTCCCTGTATGTAGTCTTCTCGAAGATGGTAAAAAGGATAGTCTGGACCAGATTTAGGGAAGTGTTCTTATCTTATGGGTGAATGAAGGGGTTGGTATGGAGGTACTGAGACACCAAGCAGGGCTATGTGGACATGGCTTGTTCTTGAAGTAGGAATTATTTCCGGCTGGGTGCTGTGGCTCATGCCTGTACTGCCAGCACTTTCGGAGGCTGAGGCAAGAGGATTGCTTGAGCCCAAGAATTTGAGACTGGTCTGGTAACATGGTGAAGCCACCTCTCTCCAAAAAATTAAATTAGCCAGGCATGGTGCTGTGCACCTGTAGTCTCAAATACTCAGGAGGCTGAGGTGAGTGCATTGCTTGAGCATGGGAGGCAGAGGTTGCAATGAGCTGAGATCGTGCCACTGTACTCCTGCCTGGGTGACAGTATGATGTGAGGCCTTGTCTCAAAAAAAATTATTTCTCGATTTTCCCAATCTTGTGGTTGGGAAACTATAACTGTTGCTGTATTTGTACAGTGATTTATTTGTCAACACATCATTCTGAAGAAATGTGGTGATTTCCTGTGACTGAGCACATGATACATCTATCTCTGATTTGTTTCCCCAGATGAACACGTTTCACATTTTAGTTCCTTTTGAGGCTTTCTGTCCTAAAGCTGCATCTTTGTACAGTGCATTTGCTTAGTTGAAACAATAGCTATTGTATGCCCTTTTGCTGTACTAATCCTATTCCTATTTCCTGTAAAGACATCAGCCTTTGTTCTGAACATACTGTTAAATTAGGACACTTCAGTCTTGGAATGTGAATCTTTCTTCTGGCTCTCATTTTTTTCTATAGAAAGGGAATAGTTTAATCAGATTGCCAACCCAGGAAGTTTTCTTCTTCCCTAGGTATTCTCTACTGCTGCTGACGGTCAGACGCAAGTGGAAATTAAAGTGTGTCAGGGTGAGAGAGAGATGGCTGGAGATAACAAACTCCTTGGACAATTTACTTTGGTAGGTATTGTGAACCCAGAATCCTGTGCTCCTTCACTGTAAAGTGAGATAATATTTTAAGCCATAAAAATATTAGTATAAACTGCTGGCATACAAATATATACTGTGTAATCTCAAGAAGGAGGTGTGCAGACACTGTACAACTGAATACCCATGGGATCCGTTTTTACCTGAAAGCCTTACTTTTTCCTTGTGTCTTAGGAACTTCCTCAGAAATAAACTCCTGATTACTCATTTAAAAGACATTTGATACTGTTACTGGTTTCTGATCAGGATTGCTTGTGAGGTGAATTAAATAGTGGGGAGGTTTGCTGTCATTCAGTGTGTACCCAGGTACATTCAGCGGTTACTTGCTATAGCTAAACTTCACTGGTATAAAACCTGTTGATTTCAGGCAGCAAACTACTACTGTTGCTTATAAACTGTGTTTTTTGTACAGCGAATCACTTCCCTCCTAGGAACCAAGTGACTTGTTTACTAGAATACCGTATCAATTTGGAAATAATAGCACTAGACCCCCCTGTAAGAGCACCTTACTCTGGATATTATTTATTATTTATTTTAGATTGGAATTCCACCAGCCCCTCGTGGAGTTCCTCAGATTGAAGTTACATTTGACATTGATGCCAATGGGATTGTACATGTTTCTGCTAAAGATAAGGGCACAGGACGTGAGCAGCAGAGTAAGTCACCCTGTTTATCAGATCATAAGAGTGAGATGAGGGAGCTCTTAGGAATAGACCCTCTTACTGTGCTGTTTTTCCCCAGGCCTCAAGGGAGGATGATGAGTCCTCTTTGTCCCTCAGTTACCAGATTTGCTTTTACAAGTATATTGTTTATTCCCTCAAAATAGGGAGGCACTGAGCCTGTGGGTTGCTGAAGTTTTGATGGACAAACAGGCCAGGCGTTTGTATATATTGGGTCCTTGGTTTCATTTTGTTTTATAGGACTATAGGGTATTTCTCCTCTTCATAATTTGTATCAAGATTGGCTGCTATGAGCAGGAGTACTCTTAATGCAATGGAGAAAGAGGCATATAACTTTACCTGAGAATTAATGAAATGCCTTCTTTTTACTACAGTTGTAATCCAGTCTTCTGGTGGGTTAAGCAAAGATGATATTGAAAATATGGTTAAAAATGCAGAGAAATATGCTGAGGAAGACCGGCGAAAGAAGGTGATTACTTTTTGTCTTCTGAACTTTACTCTTAGTAAAGCTGGATTTTGAAAGTGGAGTTTGTGGCCAGGCGCAGTGGCTCATGCCTGTAATCCCAGGACTTTGGGAGGCCAAAGTGGGCAGATTGTTTGAAGTCAGAAGTTTGAGACCAGCCTGACCAATATGGTGAAACCCTATCTTTACTAAAAATACAAAAAAGTTAGCCAGGCATGGTGGCACACACTTGTAGTCCCAGCTACTTGGGAAGCTTAGGCCCAAGAATCACTTGGACCTGGGAGGCTGAGGTTGCAGGGAGCCAAAATAGCACCACTGCACTCCAGCCTGGACAACAAATCTGTCTCCAAAACAAAAAAGTGGGAGAGTTTGAACATGTCATAGGTTGTGGGTAAGAGAAAACCTAAGATCAGTCTATTCTCCCTTCTCTGTTGGTTATACCTTATGTGGTGCAGTGCCTTTATTTCTGTTTTCCCTGTCACAATTCTCATGTTACAAAATCTAGCCTAAATCTCAAAGCCATCCAGACTACCTCATGTCACTCTGATTTCTCCCTTACTTTGTTTTTAGTCTGTAACTGTAGGCGGCACATAGCTTATTGTCTTATTGAGCATAGATGTTCAGCAAACTGGTTGACTGGAGAGTTTTCATTTATATTAAACTTTTAATTTCTCTAAGGAACGAGTTGAAGCAGTTAATATGGCTGAAGGAATCATTCATGATACAGAAACCAAGATGGAGGAATTCAAGGACCAATTGCCTGCTGATGAGGTGAGCTCTATTTTAAAGAAACTCAAGAGGTTGGACACATTGTTACCAGTGCCAGTGAAGTTTATTTTTCTGGGGGGTTTGATAGGGGTTTAATTATTTTAAAATGCGTCTAACTAGGAGACCTGGAAAAGTAAGGATTTTTGTTTTCTTTTTTTAAGTGCAACAAGCTAAAAGAAGAGATTTCCAAAATGAGGGAGCTCCTGGCTAGAAAAGACAGTGAAACAGGAGAAAACATTAGACAGGCAGCATCCTCTCTTCAGCAGGCATCATTGAAGCTCTTCGAAATGGCATACAAAAAGGTACAAGGATGAAGTGAGGTTTGATCCTAACCTGGTATTGATGGAATAGTTCTTCATTATTGTCACTGGTGGCTCCCTCCATAGCCATTTGTGGAATTAAGAGTGAGGTTAGAGTTGGAGAAATTCTCCTGCTGTCTTGACTCTACTTTGGGATTGTGGGTAGTGTCAAAGGGAAGCAATCCAGAAATCATTAAGAGTGAAAAGAGGGGAGGGAGAGTGGAATAGAGACGAAGGATGGGAGTATGTGGCTCCTTCATTTTGGAGTGCAACAAAGGAAATGGTTAGCCCTAACGTTAAATCTGAGTGGCTCTCAAATGTTTTCTTAACAGATGGCATCTGAGCGAGAAGGCTCTGGAAGTTCTGGCACTGGGGAACAAAAGGAAGATCAAAAGGAGGAGAAACAGTAATAGCAGAAATTTTGAAGCCAAAAGGACAACAGATGAAGCTTAGGAGTGAAGAGACTTCCTGAGCAGAAATGGGCAAACTTCAGTCTTTTTACTGTGTTTTTGCAGTATTCTATATATAATTTCATTAATTTGTAAATTTAGTGACCATTAGCTAGTGACCAATTTAATGGGTGGTGATTCTAACAGTATAAAGTTCACAATGTTCTATGTCCCTAGCCTGTCATTTTTCAGCTGCATGTAAAAGGTGGTAGGATGGATTAATTGATCATTATAAAGACTCAACTATTTTATGCTGAAGTGGCCGTATTTTCAAGGGGTGAAACCATCTTGCCCACAACAATGAAGGTAGTCAACCATAGACCTGGAATGAGAGACCACATATGGGGATGAGATCCTTCTAGTTAGCCTAGTACTGCTGTACTGGCCTATGTGTACATGGGGTCCTTCAACTGAGGCCTTGCAAGGGAAGCCAGCTGTGCCATGTTTATGGATGGGGCAGAGGAACCTAGAATAATGGAAAATGAATCTATTTATGTTAGGTAGAGCTATTAAAACAAGGTAGGAATGAGGCTAGGCCTTTAACTTCCCTAAGGCATACACTTTTCTAGCTACCTTCCGCCCTGTGTCTGGCACCTTCATTCTTAATGATTGTTCTCTTTTATCCATTCTGGATTTTTTTTTTAAATAAATATAAAAACCATCTTGTTCTCGTTTGTGAGGGGTGATGCCCTTAGATTTAGCTTCAAGAATATGACATCTCTCGTGCCTCCCATACTTCCCAAGGAGGGAGATGAGGATTTTCTAACATTGGAAATGCAAATTCAAGATTTAAAGGGCTGGTATAATTAAATAATGAGCAGTATCAGCATGTAAAAATCTTGTTTGAAGCATTTTCTTTTCTCTCCTAGACCTTTCATATACTTAGAACCTTAAAACAGTTTCTAGATCTCTAACAGGAAAACCAAGGTGGCTATTTTCAGGTTGCTTTCAGCTCCAAGTAGAAATGACCAGAATTGGCTTATATTAAACTGCATCTAGAAATAAGTCCTAAGGTATTATTTCTATGGCTCAAAAATAACAGGAACCCAGATTTCTTTCCCTGGGTTCTGCTTTTCTGTCCTCAGTGTACTGGCTTGTCCCAAATTCTCTGATGTAGTTCTAATTAGCACATACTGACAACTTGAGCAGAAAGGGGACTACATCTTTATTAAATGTTACGCATTATTTCCCAGAAGGCTCTCAGCAGGTTTGTGTTTCATGGACTACTATCATATGCCATGTTCAAAGGAGTCTGTTATCAACACAGGCTTAGAACATCAGACATAATGGCTCCTTTCATATTGTTTTTGTTTTTTTAAGACGGGGTTTCACCATGTTGCTTAGGCTGGTCTTGAACTCCCGACCTCAGGTGATCTGCCCACCTTGGCCTCCAAAGTGTTTGGATTACAGGCGTGAGCCACCACACCCGGCCTATATTGTTTTGTAATATGTAGAAATGAGAATATTTTCAAACTTCAGTATAAGAAATCAATTGAATATGCAAGTGTGAAGGAAGTGATTAACATTTCTGGAAGATTCAGTGTTAACACCCATGTAGAAGATCTAGGCTCAAGTTTCCAACTGCATAAACACTTGATGGGAACATTGTGGGATTATGAAGGATTGTTATATGGAGTATTGCAAGATATTTAGCATTTTTTGTTGGCCCTTGCCCATTAATTCTACTGTCTCCCAATCATAACTAAAAAAGCCCTCCAGGATTTCCAGAGCACTCCAGTAGAGAACTACTGGCTTACATTAGTCAAGACTCATGCTTGGGATCAGAGAGAGGAACAAAATATATCTATCTGGAGAAGTTGTTTAGGTGGGTTGGGTACCCATAGAAATTGTCTCCAGCTGTCCCATGGGTATGAGTGGACACAGTACTTCAGTCACCTATCAGTAAAGCTAATAGGATAAACAGTAAGAAAGTATAATGGGATTTCCTAAAGAAATAGAGCCAATAGGATATATATCTAGAATGAGATTTATTATAAGGTACTGGCTCACATAGTGGCTAGGTCCCACAATCCACTCGTGGGAAAGCTGTCTTAGTCTGAGATTAGAAGAATATGGATGCCTTAGCTCTGGCAGGTGGAATTTCAATTCCCTTCTGTCTTTTTATTTTTGTTCTATGTGGGCCCTTAACTGATTAGATGATGCATGCTCTCACCAAAGCAGAGCAAACTGATTTTCTCCAATTCAATACTAATCTTTTCTGGAGACTCACTCAAAATGTTACATGGCATCAGTGGCCAAATTAACACAAGATTGTCACAAAAGAAATGATTTGGTTTTCTTTAGTAGAGCCTCGCTTTTGTGGTTATAACTACTTGCTTGGGTCCCAAGAAGAACTTATGGGATGCCTCTTACACTAACCGTTTGTTTTCTGGGGGTTTTGTTTGGTTGATTTTTTGAGATGGAATCTTGCTCTGTTGCCCAGGCTGGAGAGGTGTGATCTTGGCTCACTGCAACCTCTGCCTCAGCCTCCTGAGTAGCTGGGACTACAGGTACCCACCACAACATCCAGCTTTTTTTTTTCTTATGAGAGACAAGGTCTTACTCTCACCCAGGCTGGAATGTAGTGTCGTGATCATGGCTCACTGTAGCCTCTGCCTCCTGGGTTCAAACAATTCTCCTACCCCAGCTTACCTAGTAGCTGGGATTACATGCACTCGCCACCACACCCAGCTAAGTTTTGTATTTTTAGTAGAGATGGGGTTTCACCTTCTTGGCCAGGCTGATCTTGAACTCCTAACCTCAGGTAATCCACTCACCTTGGCCTCCCAAAATGCTGGGATTACAGGCTTGAGCCACCATGCCCAGTCTTGCTGTCACCCAGGCTATAGTGCATTGATGTATTCATAGCTCACTGCAACCTTGAACTCTTGGGCTCAAGCAATCCTGCCTCAGCCTCTCAAGTAGTTAAGACTACAGGTGCACACCACCTCACCTGGCTTATTATTTTTTTTTTTGAGATGGAGTCTTGCCCAAGCTAGGGTGCAGTGGCCCAATCTCAGCTCACTGCAACCTGTGCCTCCCAGATTCCAGTGATTCTCCTGCCTCAGTTTACCAATAACTAGGACTACAGGCACATGCCACCATGCCCAGCTAATTTTTGTTTTTTTAAGTAGAGATGGGTTTCACCATATTGGCCAGTCTGGTCACAAACTCCTGACCTTGTGATCCACCTACCTCACCCTCCCAAAGTGGTGCTGGGATTATAGATATTAGCCACTGTGCCTGGTGTTTGTTTGTTTGTTTTTTGAGACGTCTCACTCTGTCATACAGGCTGGAGTACAGTGGTACCATCACAGCTCACTTCAGACCTCCACCTCCCAATCTCAAGTGATCCTCTCACCTAAGCCTCTGGAGTGACTGGGACCACAGGCGCACACTACTGTGCCAGGCTGACTTTCTTTTTTGGTAGAAATGAGGTCACTACATTGCCAAGGTTGACCTCACACGACCTCAAGCAATCTTCCCACCTCAGCCTCCCAAAATGGTGGGATTACAAGCATGAGACATTGTGCCCAGCCCGATTATTTGTGCTGAGTCAGGTATACATTATCAGTAGAAATACTATATACATGTGTACATAATATATCAATTCTCAGGGAGATCAAGACATTCCATTTCTTTGATCCACATAACATAATGACTACAGCAAGATGGAGCAGCAGAAATAAAAGCAAGTTCTTACAAATGGTGCATAAGAAGATGGGTGTAAAGAAGCAACTCAAATTTTGGAAATAACATTTCAAGAAAAGACCCTTTACCATTTCAGATACCACTGCAACTCCATTCTCTTCTCCAGTCATAAGGCCAGTTTTTTTGTTTGAGACAGAGCCTCACTCTGTCACCCAGGCTGGACTGCAATGGTACAATCTCAACCTCCACTTCCCAGGTTCAAGCAATTCTCCTGACTCAGTCTCCCAAGTAGCTGGGATTACAAGTGCCCACCATCATGCTTGGCTAATTTTTGTATTTTTAGTAGAGGTGGGGTTTTACCATGTTGGCCAGGTTAGTCTCGAACTCGTGACCTCAGGTGATCTGCCCACCTCAGCCTCCCAAAGAGCTGGGATTACAGGCATAAGCCACCAACCAACTCTTAAGCCCACTTTGTAAGGGCTTTGTCGTCTCCCTTTCCCCCCACCTCTAGTATCAGAATACAAAATAAGTGAAAACCCTAGGAACAGATAAAGGAGCTACAAGGCGACCTACAGCACTCCGAACAACATGTAGGAGGTACTTTAGCAATTATGGAATTAATGAAATAGGCATTTGAGTAGATAAACAATTGAATATCAGCAATTTCTTATAGTTAACCCTATTACGAGGAGCCATTTCTGCTACAGTAGGTCAGGAAATCTGTCTTGACACTAAAAAGAAGACTGCAGCTGAGCATCAAACCAGCCTTTAATGTATGCATCAGCCCTGCAATCAGGAATAGGAAAATAAAATGTTTCACCAAGCTCACAAGTTCTTAAACAGATTGTTGAAGCCCCTGACTGAGATGGTGAAGATTAGGGTCAAAGGTGATGAGGATGTGAGGTGGGGAGTCCATAAGGGACCGATTATAAAGTGCAAGATTGTGAATATTGATTATTTTTAGGGAAATGGTCCATTGCTTTCACTAGTTTCTCAGAGTCTGTTCCAAAGAGGGCTAACCAGATTTCCTATATGGGAAATTTACTAGCTTAAATGGCTTCAAGACCTACCATACCAGTCAGTCACCCCTTTGCCATTTGCCATCCCCTCAATCCTATGCATTTACTTAGCACCCTTTTCCTACCATCCACCTCCTTGGTGTATACCTTCCCCACTCAGCTCACAGATATTTCACTCAAATTCTTATTTTTTTTTTTTTTTTTTTTTGAAACGGAGTCTCGCACTGTCACCCAGGCTGGAGTGCAGTGGTTCGATTTCGGCTTACTGCAACCTCTTCCTCCCATTTCAAGCGATTCTCCAGCCTCAGCCTCCCCAGTAGCTGGGACTACAGGCACACTCCACCATGCCCAGCTAATTTTTTGTATTTTTAGTAGAGACAGGGCTTCACCGTCTTGCCCAGTCTGGTGTCAAACTCCTGAGCTCAGGCAATCCACCCACCTCTGCCTTCCAAAGTGCTGAGATTACAGGCATGAGACACCACGCCCCGCCCTACACTCTAATTTTTTAACTTGTTAATGTTCCACTTAGCAATTTCATCGTTTTTTTGGAGATGGAGTCTCTCTGTCAATCCAGACGGTAGTGCAATGGCACAATCTCGGCTCACTGCAACCTCCGCCTCCTGGGTTCAAGCAATTCTCCTGCCTCAGCCTCCCAAGTAGCTGGGACTACAGGCGCGCGCCACCATGCCCAGCTAATTTTTGTATTTTTAATAGAGACGGGGTTTCACCATGTTGACCAGGATGGTCTCGATCTCTTGACCTTGTGATCCACCCACCTCGGCCTCCTTCTGGATTATTTTGAAGCCAATTCTAGACTTGACAATTTGATTCAAAATATATACTACTAAAAGGATTATAGTACAACATCTATCATTGTCACACCTTTTAACATCTTTATAGCAAACAAGAATATATTTTTCCCAATAGTGTTCTAACTTTAAAGTTGATCTGAGTCAGGAACCAAGGGTCACACCCACATTGTTTGACATGTGCAAGTTCCTTTTAATCTAGGCTTCCCTGCCTTTTTTCCCCTTCACAGTTTATTTTAGAAACTGGACCACTGGTCCCGTAGCGTCTCCTACATTCTAGATTTTACTAATTGCTTCCCTGTGACGTAATTTACTGTGTTCCTCCGTCCCAATTAATCTGATTCAAGTTCAGTGTTTTGACATAGGATTTTGTTCTGTTCCCCAAGCTGGAGTGTGGTGGTGCTATCATAGCTCATCGTAACCTCAAACTCCTGAGCTCAGGCAATCCTCCTGCATCACCCTCCCAAACAGCTAGGATTACAGGTACTCGCCACCATACCCAGCTGATTGAAAATGATTTTTGTAGAAATGGCACTTTTACTACGTATGTTGTTTGGGCTGTTGTCAAACTCCTTAAGCCAAGTCATCTTCCCACCCTGGCCTCCCAAAGCACTGGGATTACAAGCATGAGCCTCTCACCCAGCTTGTTTCGTTTTTCTACAGTAGGCAGTGTGCATTTCCATCAGAGGGCACATAATTTCGGTTGGCTTTGTCATGTTAGTAGCCACTGATGATCATTACCTAGATCTCTAATTTCATTAAAGGTATATTATTTTACTTTGTCTTGTCTTTTTTTTGTTGAGACAGAGTTTCGCTCCTGTTACCCAGGCTGGAGAGCAATGGCGCGATCTTGGCTCACCGCAACCTCTGCCTCCTGGGTTCAGGCAATTCTCATGCCTCAGCCTCTTGAGTAGCTGGGATTACAGGCACGCACCACCATGCCCAGCTGATTTTTTTGTATTTTTAGTAGAGACGGGATTTAACCATGTTGACCAGGACGGTCTCGATCTCTTGACCTCGTGATCCAACCTCCTCGGCCTCCCAAAGTGCTGGGATTACAGGTGTGAGTCACCATGCCTGGCTTGTCTTCTCATTTTTAGTTGGAATACCTCTATAGTGAGAAAATTCCCCTTTTAACAAGTACAAAGTTACACTGCAATGTATCTATATATAAGGGAAGACCAGTTAAATGCTCAGCTCTTTTCCTTTATTTACCAGTTTTCAGAATGATTTGATTCCATAATCAAAGGTGGGGAAATTAGGTTTCTTGGCTGTCATTGTGAACTCATGGATTTTGACTTATTTTTGTGTTTCACTTCATTGCAACTTCTTAGTGATACTTAAATTGTTCTAACCCTGGCCTGAGAGCCTCTTTTTGTTGGCTTTTAAGTTCTTTTGACAAAATTCCAGTACGCTGTGTTACTTTTTTTGCTTACTGATATAACCAGGTATTCCAGACTCACCTTGTTCATTTCTGCTTCAGTCCAAGAAACTACTTCTTTTATCTGTTATCTTACTTAACATCCCTATGTCTCCCCTGCATCCCCACACACACACACAAAATATATATATATATATATATATGGACTGAATTACATCTAAGCATTTTCTGTACTTGTCCCAGTGCTGGACCATAAAAGTGGCAATAAATATTTATGGAATTGAACTAAAAGATTAGCATTTGTCTAGCTATTCTACAAGTATCTCTATTCAATCAAACAAGGCACCACTGGCAACATTAAGCACTTGCCTCTTCAGGTGGTCCAAGCAGGGTTCAGGCTCTCCCTATGAATACACTTATATGCTAGAGGTAGACCCCAGCTAATGAGCTCTCCCTAGAACAAATACTCTGTCAGGTACACACACACACACACACACACACACCTTTTTTTATACTGAGACGATGAGCTTATTTTCTCAAAGGAGGAAATCATTATAGAATAAAGCCAGAGTAATGGCCAGTATCTGCTTAATTTAACAAGATGACAAACTCATGTAAAGATGTCTGATCCTCTAGAGAGGAAACTGTCATTCCTTAGCTGCAGTCCCCAATCCAACTGAAGGATTACATTTCACCACTAGGTGTCCACAGAGGAACAAAGAGATACCTTACACTTGCCCATTCCAACTCCCTTTCACACACACTACACTCCATAAACAACTTGTCCTATGTCAATTTATTAAAAACCTTCAATCTTGTTTTACTACAGCTTAGGTCTTCATTTACTTTAACTTATGAGATATCCTGGCTGGGCGCAGTGGCTCACACCTGTAATCCCAGTACTTTGGGAGGCCGAGGCAGGCGGATCACAAAGTCAGGAGTTTGAGACCAGCCTGGCCAATATGGTGAAACCCCATCTCTACTAGAAAAAAAAATACTAAAATTAGCTGGGCATGGTAGTGGACACCTGTAGTCCCAGCTGCTCAGGAGGCTGAGGCAGAAGAATCATTTGAACCCAGAAGGTGCAGGTTGCAGTGAGCTGAGATTGCGCCACTGTACTCCAGCCTGGGCAACAGCAAGACTCCTTCTCAAATAAAAATTTTTAAAAAATTTACATACAACTCTCTCATAGGGGCAGGGTAAGCAAACATAATTGGTAAGATACCTAGGAAAAAGTCATTCATTCTAATATAGTTAATGAGAAAAACCACATTTCATTTCTCTACACTGTCAACACAGAACACTTCTGTGATCAGATGTGTGGGTTTATTCCACACCAAGCAATTCTCCAACTCTGAACACCAGCCTGGTGTCCTACAATTCAATTCAATTCTGACATTACCTACCTGGAGTTGGCTTCAGATCCCACAAATTGAGGGCTCAGTCTCAAGGCTGCCCTCATTTCAGATGCCAGTCCCAAGTTCCTCCAGGTTGTGACCTGATTTCTAACCAACTGGCTAAAAATCAGGGTACCAATGACCCCACTCCCCATCAGGCTTGATAATCTGCTAGGACAGCTTACAGAATTCAGGGAAAAAGACTTTGTTTACCCATTCATTATGAAAGATATGACAAAGGAAGCACAAATGATCAGCAAGATAAAGAGGTACATAGCGTGAGATCCAGGAGGGTTCTGAGCCCAGGGGCTTCTGTTCCTGTGGAGTTGTGATGTGCCAACCTCCCATCATATAGATGCATACGCCAACCTAGAAGCTCATCAAATCTTGTTCAAGTTTTTAGAGAGCTTAATATAGCTTAATCTCCAGCCTCCACCCATTCTCTCCAGTGGTCAGTGGGTGGGGCTGAAAGCTCCAACTCTGTAATCATTTCATATTTCTGATGACCAGATCCACCATAAGCCACTGCATTAGCATAAACCCAGGTGTGATCAAAAGAGGTTCATTATGAATACAAAAGACACTCCTATCATTTAGGAAATTGCAAGGGAACCAGGGGCAAAGAGCAAATACATTTCAATTTATACCACATTTAGGACATATAATACCCAATATTTTAAACTCCAATTCTGAAAAGCTACAAACTTCTAACAATTATTAACAATTCTAACAGCACTTAAGTAGACAGAGGAAGAGATCCCACACTCCCATTGTACTGGCTTCCTCTTTCCACCAGGAGAAACAAATCCCTAGGAATTGTACTTTGGATCTGCTCCATCTTTGGTCTCTCAACTTTTGTTTTCTGCTAGAGAACAACTGAGTCATGTTACAGGTTCTCAATAGATGAGTACGGAAAATAGTGGAAGAGGAAAGAACAAATTAGAAAAAACTAAAAAAGTAAGGGAACATTAAAAGGGAACTAATATATGACATATGCATACTAGAAAGGGTACTAGGTGCTTTATGTAAATTATTTAATCCATCAACAGTCCCATAAAATGGGTAGTATCCCATTTTACAGGCAAAAAAAATTCTGAAAGATTTAAGGAATAACTTTCCCAAGTTAAGGAGCGGAGTCAGGGTTCAAACCTAAGGCTACTAACTCAACAGAACTTTCGGGCCGGGCACACTGGCTCACGCCTGTAATCCCAGCACTTTGGGAGGCCAAGGCAGGGGGATCATGAGGTCAGGAGTTCGAGACCAGCCTGACCAACATGGTGAAACCCCGTCTCTACTAAAAATACAGTTAGCCAGGCATGGTGGCACATGCCTGTAATCCCAGCTAATCGGCTGGCTGAGGCAGGAGAATCACTTGCACCCTGGAGGCAGAGGCTGCAGTGAGCCGAGATCGCATCACTGCACTCCAGTCTGGGCAATAGAACAAGATACCATCTCAAACAAACAAACAAACAAACAAAAAAGAACAGGAAAGGGAGTGGGGCAATCTAATATAGAAAGGAGGAACTAGGACAAGAGGAATGACATAAGGAAAACCTTGGACACAGCTGATTCCTAGTCAGTAAGTAGTGTTTATGACTTAAGAAGACCCCTCCGTTCACTACTAAACACAGTGAATGACACACACAGCAGGAGCACAATATTATATAACAAGTGAACATATGACAAAAACTACAAAATGGAACCCAAAGAAGAGGTTCCAACCCGAGATTCAATTCCTGGGGGACAGAAGTATGTATGACTATGTCCCCACTCTATGAAAATATAGGTAATGGGGTCACTATAATAGATTGGACACCAAACATGGAGTTGGGCAGCCATAAACTAGCTGTGGAACTGAGCAAGTCTCTTTCACTTTTCTTTGCCTCAGTTTACCCATGTATGACATGGAGGTCATACCACCATCTTCAAAGTGTGGACATAGTTTATAAAACATGCAAGAAGTATTCAAAGACCATACAAATGAAAGTGCATGATTGATATCACTACTTACATGTCTCATAAGCAATCTCAAACTTAACAGGCCCAAGATGAAATTCTCAATCATCTCCCAGCACCTGCTCCTCACCTTTCCCACCTCAGTAAATGTCACCACTTCAGTACTCTGGAAACCATTCTTGGTTTTCCTCATCCAATCTATCAGCCAGTCCTAATTACACTTATTTATTTTTCCCTTGAGACAAGATCTCGCTCTGACGCCCAGGCTGGAGTGCAGTGGCGAGATCTCAGCTCACCGCAGGCTCGAATTCCTGGGCTCAAGGGTTCCTCCCACCTCAGCCTCCCAAGCAGCTGGGACTACTGGTGCGGGCCACCACACCCGGCTTTTTGTACTTTTTGTAGAGATGGAATCTTGCCATGTTGCCCACGCTGCTCTCAAACTCCTGGGCTCAAGCGATCCTCCCCGCTTGGCCTCCCAAAGGGCCAGGATTACAGCTGTGGGCCACTGCACCAGGCCCTCCATTCACTTCTATCTGCACTGTCACCAACCTAGTGTAAGCGAAAATCAACTCTCACATGCTAATGAAGCAGCCAAAATAGTCTCTGGGCTTCTCTTGTGCTCTCTCCAGTCCAAACCATCGCTCTAAACACTTTACCCACTGTTCTTGAAAGAAGCCAAACTTCTGAATCTGGCTTAAAAGGCCCTACATGGTCTTTTCCCCTGCTGCTCCCTCAAACCACTCACCCCGTCCCTGACCTTGTGCCACCACACTGTACTCCTCAACTGTGTTCTGCTTCCCCTTGACAAACTCTTACTCATCATTTGGCTCCCATTTCAGAGTTGGGTCCCCGCCACACACTCTCAGAGCACCGTTAAGTACTTAAGCATTTGTATAATTATTTTATTATACAAAAGTATAAAATCACAAACGGTGAGAAACCCAATCGACTATAAGCTCCACGAGGGTAAGTACTGTCATCTGGTTCACCTCCGTATCAGGAAAACAGGGTCCAGCACACGGTCTGCGCTCAATATTTGAACCCAAACGAGGCAAGGGGAGACAAGGTAGCCACCTAAAAATCCTAACTCAAAAAGACAATGTTCTAACCGTATGTTCATGCCCATTTTGTTTCAACACACTCTCCACCTCCATTCTCAACGGCTCAGGCCAAACCACCCATGGAGATACCTCAGGTCTCCAAGCTCAGGCAGCCCCCGCTATCTTCTACCCCATAAAGTTCTAAGTCCAAAGGGAGACCGTGTCCTAGCTCTGGGGCGAGAGAAAAGAGGCCTCATTCGCCCCTGCGGGTGAGGGTCCCGGACCGCCAGGAGGCACGCTCCTCATCCAGACCTACTGGACAGGACTCCTCCACACCATTCCGCGCAGCCGTGACGCACGGACACCGCAACACTACGTCAGCTAAGAAGCCGCCGCGCGAGAGGCGCTTCTTCGCGGGTTCTCGTGCACCGTTCAAAACGCGCGTCGGGCCCGAGTGCCTAGCTTTGCGTCGCAGAGCGTCAGATGTCCACCCTATTCATGGAGGAGGGACGGAAAAGACGACGACCCCAGTCTTCTCTCTTTAAGAACCACCCCCATTCGAGCCTGACGGGCTCTGAGTAAACTCGCGAGAGCCACCGGCTTCCGCCCGCTTCCTCCTCTGACTTGCCAGGCCGGAAAAAGGGTGGTACCTCCCGCCCCCAGCCTTACCTCACAAGGCAGCGCGGACCCAGCTGAGGCCAATCGGCAGGTTCATTGTAGGCTGCGGAGCAGAGAGCCAATGAGAAGTCGCGGCGGACGCAGAACTTCTCCTCACTCGCACTGGCCCCCTCCCTTCCGCCCGCCGCCTTCCACTCCGCCCCTGGCGGAGGAAGTGATGTCACAGGCCCCATGTGAGCGGATTGCAACACATGCAGCTGCCTGGAGAGAGGGAGCCGGTGTCCTACGTCAGAGCCGCCGCCGCCGCGGAGCCGCCGCCGGGGAGGAGCAGCCGCTGCCGCCCAGGACTGGGCCCTTAGGTGAGACACGGGGAGAGAAATGCCGGCGACCTCTGCGGCGAGTTGCGCCGGGCCGGGAGGAGAGGGCCTCTGGGGGTGGCGAGGAAGGGGGCCGCTCTGCCCCAGCGGCGGCGCTAACTCTGTGGTCTTGGTGTCTCCGGGCCCCGCCGGGCCGCTCTAGGGAGGAGGAGGCGAGAAGATGGCGGACGACCCCAGTGCTGCCGACAGGAACGTGGAGATCTGGAAGATCAAGAAGCTCATTAAGAGCTTGGAGGCGGCCCGCGGGTGAGCGCCGCGTCCGGCACCCCCCGTGCCCTCTTGGTTCCCGGACCCCTCAGGATGGACGCCCCCGCGCCGCATGGCCGGATGAAGAGAACCAGGCACTAGCCAACTCCCGCCTTCTGGATCTCTGGGTAGTTGCCCCTGACCCAGGGGCGAGGGTCGGCGCGGCTGGCCCGAGAAGGGGTCCTTCCCCCGCATGGGGGTAAGGGGCCCGCGCTCCCGGGGTTTAGATCACTCGGCCTCCCTCGTGGTAGGCCACCGCTACTTTTGCACCCCTCCCTGGCCCTTAGGTCCAGCTCCTCTCTTCGGGTCCCAGGTGCTGCCACCCGTCTCGGGCGCTGTTGTAGCAGAGTGCTTGGCCTTCCTTTCCCAGCGCCCTTCCCTGATTTCCTCTTCTCCTTTCACGTTCCTCAGCCAGGCCTCATTAAAATGGCCTCCCCCTCTTGGGCTTCTGTGACCCGGGTGGGTGAAGTTTGGATGGGACGGGACGCAGAGGTGGCCAGGGATAGCTTCTTTCTGACTCCTGATTTCTCTGGGTCTTCCACCTGTCCCAAGATGACTTCGCCCAAGTCCTCTAATTACCCCGCAGCTTCCTGGTTTTAGCTGTTCCAGGACCCAGCTATAAACTGAAAATGCTAACGTATGCGCTATGTGAGGGGTGCTGGGTAGGTTTTGGTTGATGAATCTGCGTGAGTATGTCCAGGAGAAATACGGATTAGAGGGCCGTTTGATATGAATCATAACTACAGAGTCCTTGCTGTCATTTCTCTGAAACTTGTGGGCATATCGCTGTAGAGGTGCCTGATGAACTTAATGCTTGTTGAGTGAGATTCAGAATTGAATTAAATGGGCTTTGAGTCTTGTACGTTTTGGTAGGCTAGATTAAATTAGCTCTGTGTGCTTTTTTAAAAAAAATGTTCCTTCGAGGAAGGTATGCCAGAGTTATTCCTGTTTCCTTAGTTTATCACTTTATTTTTTTCCTTTCCCACTCATGGAAACTTTGTTTACAGGAAATGGCCCCCCCCAAAAAAAGTGTTTGGAACATTATTACATACTTGTATGTCTGAGCATTCTTAGAATAGCAGAATGGGCTGCCTCAGGCAATGTGAAAAGTTGATTTCAGCACAAGAATTTGACATTCTGGTTTCCAGCCCAGGACTGTCATTTATGGGTAGAGTTGCAGTTTTAGAATGACAGCTCCTCCAAACTCTTCATTATGGCTGTTTTATGAAAAAGGATGTGCGTAATTGTACTGAAGGCCGAGTTCACAGGTTGGTTTTGCTAGTGTTTTGTTCTTAATAAATTGGGGACAGTTCTATTTGGAATGAGACTTCTAAAAGTTTGGCCCCATTCCGTGACTTGGGCTTGTGCTCACTCTGGTTTACTGGAGAAACATTTAATATGAGTTGAAGGTAGTAGCGTATTTTTTAGTCCTATTTTTATTTAGGTTTTTCTTTGAATTTAATAGAATATTCAGACCTTCTTAATAATCTTACAGGAACTTGTGCCATATGGTAGGGTGAATAGTTATTCCCAAAATGTGAGAATATTGTACAGAAAGGGTAATATCGGTCACGACCCGTTATGTTGCACTACGAGGAATCAGCCAGGTTCTTTTGTTTCAGTAGGCTCTTCTGTGTTACTTGAACAATCCAGTATTGCATTTTATAGATCGCTGTTATTGCAGTATTAAGGGTGGATGTGACCTGTGGATTTGTTCTTACTACTTTCATTAGCAGGCAGGTTCACACGTTTTAATTTGCATACCTTATGTTCTCTGAAACAGTCCAAAAAAATTTAATTCATAACTATAATTTGCCTGTTTGAAGTAACATTGAAGATAACATTGCTTAATAAGTAACAGCATTATTTTCTACTGCTTGATGAAGGAAACTCATTCTTAAATTTGTTCTACCCATGTTACCTAGCCACTAGAAACTTTTAAGCCCCTCTTTAAAGGGTTTGAAGGCTTTATCTCTTTGTTTAGCAAAGTTCAATAAAGTTTAAAGCATGCTAAAAATGAAGTTATTAGGTATAGCTTGTCTTCCAAGTTGTTGAGTTTGGATATTTTAGACATGATTAAGCTGTCTAAAATAGTTAGAGGATCTTCCTCTAAACATTGTGGTTAATAATCATGTCCTGCTTTGCTTTTAATCAGGATTTGGTTGCATCTTGATCCCATGGAAATTTAAAATCTTGGCCATCTCTGGGTATTGGTAAAGGAGTCAGAAGATTCCCTGTTACATACCAGTTTTTGGAGAGGGGTATAGTTTCATTGCCAACTTGTGTTAGAGTCAGACTCTAGGTTTTCATAGATAATGTACAGTGGAAAATGTTCTTCCTATTTTACCTAGGGCTAAAATATTTTTAGGAGAATTGTAATGGGCTTTAAAGACAAACTGGATGACAAAATGAATCTGTATTTGCTGGTGTTTTGGAGATACTCTGGTTTTCAGGAGGAAACAGGTTGTTTTCAGGCATTGGTTATTGGCACAAGATAGACTTAGTGGTGAAGTAACAGAATTGTTTTGGAAATGAAAAAGTCATCTCCTCTTAGTAGTGTAGAATTCTAGGCATAGGAATCAAGGATTGGTTTTTAACAGTAGTTATTAAAATTTGCTAGAGCAAGAGTAATTTTGAAATTAAGATAATCCTATTTGATTATCTCTTGCAATGTGACCCAAATTTAATGTAGCTTGAAAAAGGAACCACCTGCAAAATGGGCTCACTAACTAATTACATATGAATAAAGAGGAGGGAAGTATGTTGGCAAAATAATTTGCTAAGCACATACTATATTACAGGCTGCGCTACATACAGTACATTATTAAGTCATTTAATCTTCACAACAATTATTGCCACCATTTGGTATACAAGACACCTGAGGCTAAAAGATAATTTGTCCGAGATGTCACAGCAAAAATGTAGCAGAGTTCAGAACTTAAATCAATGTGCTCTACTGGGTATATTTTATTTTCAGAAAATACAAAACTAGACTTCCTTAAAATGTAGACTGAGCTATAACAGACTCTACTTTATGTTACATGTGTGGAAGAGCACTGATAGAGGCCAAATTACTAAAATGGGAAACTGAGAGCATTCTGTTTTGTAACCAGCATCATACTTAATCTTCTGAGTTGAAAGGAGTGTCACACATATAACTTGGGTTTTAATTTGAGTAGAACATGCTTATTCGGTTTCAGGTAAGCCTGGTCGCATGTTAGTTTGTGTGTGCTAGTCAAATAACCAGCTAATTCTTTGGGTAGACATAGGCCCCACTTAAAGTTGGTAGTAGTTCTTCTCTGTTCATGACTGCTCCTGGTATAATCTCCACAGTTGGCCTATGAGGACAAATGTATACATAAACCAAAACTGGTTGAGAGTATCTTGAATAAAGAGCTAAAACAGGCGAACGTATGTTAGAAAAAAGGGGAGAATTGTTGCTTGTTTTTTTCTCTTGGTAGTTTCTGTGCAGGCAAGAGGTGGCCTCAGAAATAGTGTTGGACACTTATAGTTTTCAGGTAATATTAATAAAATCATAACTAGAGCCTGTTCTAGCCAGGGACAGTGGTGAATGTGATCAAGGAATGGACAGTGTTAATTTGGGTTGTGTCTGTGGGTGTTAAAATATCTTTTCACTTATCTTCACCAGGAAACCTTATGTGTTTCATATCTAATGAACACTTGGTTAGATTATCTTCTAGCCATAACTCTTATTTGAAGGTCAGTGTAGCTTGCAAACTTCTGCTCTAGTGTTTAGGCGTTTTAAAAACTTTTTACTTGAAAAGAACTTGTTGATATCTTAACTGAATGAAATAACATTAGTTGTTCCTGCCCCCAATACAACCATTTTTAAAGAATCCCCACTGAATTACATATAATTAAAAGTTAATATTTTGGCAAGATCATTGAATAGGTTAATATTCTAAATCTTAGAGATAATTAATATGAACAGATTTCTTAATTTATATACTTTGAATAAATTAAGGTATGTTAGATGTGTTTGAGTACCTTCCCCAAGTAAACATTGTTGGTTAATAGAATATTCACCTAAGTGATGATGGAAAGAATGTTTTCAAAGCACTGAATTTCACATTCTTTTTTTTCCACCCGCAGTATCCTTGAAGAGCTGGTTGTAGCTAAAGTGATGCTTTGTGGTCTTTGATACAAACACCTGAACCACTTAAAGTTCAGGCTCTTAAAGAGAACTTTTTTCGTCCTCTATTCTGGCTTTTTCCATGCCCCTCTCCAAACCCCACAAACTCTTGATGGTTAGATGGGTTAAAAGACCACATTAGAACAGGGCATGTTGACTCACGTCTGTAATCCCAGCGCTTGGAAGGCTGAGGTGGGCAGATCACTCGAAGTCAGGAGTTCGAGACCAGCCTGGCCAACATGGTGAAACCCTGCCTCTACTAAAAATACCAAAAATTTTCCAGGTGTGGTGGCATGCACCTGTAATCCCAGCTACTCGGGAGGCTGAGGCAGGAGGAACAGTTGAACCTTGCAGGTGGAGGTTGCAGTGAGCCAAGATTGTGCCGCTGCACTCCAGCCTGCGTGACAGTGAGACTGTGTCTCAAAAATAATAAAAAATAAAGACCACAGGAGAAAAAAGTTAAGAACTAGAATATTTTAAGTTTTGTAAGAAGACACAAATATAGAACAAACAACTACAGAAGTTGGCCTCTCTTTCCAAATTTGGGCTTCCACATGTGTAGCTATGGACATTAATCTTGGATTAGGTGGTGACAATTGAGATAATACAGGTTAAAATACCTAACACCACATTCGCCACATTGAGAGTGCTCTGTAAATGTTAGCTCTTTGCTTTTGTGTATACAAACATTGATTCTGTAGAGCTATCCTAATGGAGAATTGTATTAAGGCATCAGGATACAGATATCACCAACAGGTCTGAACTGTGAGAAAATGGAGAAATAAGAGAGAGAAAAGAGGTGGTAAGGGGAAGAGGACAGAGTATATATGCTAGAAAGGATGTGGTAGTGTTCCTTAGTTTCCTCCAAGTGTATAGGCTGTCTACCTCAACTCAGAACTAGTCCTAACAGCCATTGTCTCTGGCATGGTGTTCTGTGCACTATGAACCTAAAGAACAATTACTCCCCTTGAATTTCAAGTGTTGACAAACTTGCTGTTGTAATAGCAGATATACTTAACCTTCCAGCGAAGGTAGGCTTACTCTGGGCATACTGCTAGGTAAGCAAGAGTACATAATTAGAATATCATTTAAGGTAGAGTGCAATGGAGGTTTTATGTCTCTCCCATCTTCCCCATCCCCAAACACCAGTTGGACCCTTTCTTCAGAGATTGAGGGTTGGCCCAATGAGCACAGCCCCCTGTCTTGGCATGATAACTTGGTTGTTAAAAAAATTAGTGTCAGCTTTGCAGCAGGGCTAAATGGTCTTAGAGCCTATTTGAAGAGTGGAAAGGAGAAATTTGCCTTCGCACTGCTGGATCTGTCTAAGAGCCTGGACAGTAGAAATTTCTTCTCAGTCCAGCCTATTCTCTAGGGATCTCAGAATAGAACCTTCTCCTAGGATACATTCTGTAGGTGTCTCTTAATTCTTCAGCAGCCTGGTATCTTAGTGAGGGGGAGAAGGGATTAGAAAGGTTCAGGGCTCTTTTTCTCCAGCAGGTTAGAAATTGAGAGTCTGAAGTTTCTCACTGGGTACTGTACTCAAGTCTGATGAAGCTCCCTCTGATACAGTTTTTTCTTATGCCATTTGACACACTTAGGATCCTTGCCCACTGTCTTTACTCTTCTCACAAACCTTTCAGGTTCAGAGGACTTGACATTTTCCTGTGCCTGACAGCTGGTTCTTGTCATACAGATAACTCTGCCTTTTGAGTTTGTACTCTTGTTTTCACAATTACATTTGTTCTTCTAAGATCCCCTTTAGAAGAATGATCATAGTCAAAATAAAAGGTTCTTTTTGTTTTCCTGCCATGTCTGTGACCTTATAAACTAGATTTTCCTCCAAAATACACATCTAGGTATATGAAAATGAAGCCCAGAAATGAACTTCTACTATTAACTAGTAAGTTAATGGGCTTCACCAAACATCTGCCGTTAGTTGGGCACTAGACATTTTGGAAGAAATATGTAATAAAAAGAGAAAATGATCTGCCACACAACCATGGAATGATAATATAAACCATTTCCAACTTCATGTTAGTAAGTACGGAATAACATCGTACATGTTGAAAAAGATTTAGTATAAGTAGATGACTAGGGTCTTTCTTTTTCTTTTTCTTTCTTTTTCTTTTTTTTGAGACAGAGTCTCGTTCCCAGGCTTGAGTCCAATGGCATGATCTCAGCTCACTGTAACCTCCCAGGTAAGTGATTCTTCTGCCTCAGCTTCCCAAGTAGCTGGGATCACAGATTCGTGGTGCCATACCCAGCTAACTTTTTTTTTTTAAGACAGTCTGGCTCTGTTGCCCAGGCTGGAGTGCAATGGGGCAATCTCAGCTCACTGCCACCTCCGACTCCGAGGTTCAAGCAGTTCTCCTGCCTCAGCTTCCTGAGTAGTTGGGATTACAGGCGCCTGCCATGACGCCCAGCTAATTTTTGTGTTTTTATAGAGACAGGGTTTCACCATACTGGCCAGGCTGGTCTCGAACTCCAGACCCCAGGCAGTCCACCTGCCTCAGCCTCCCAGAGTGCTGGAATTACGTGCATGAGCCACTGCACATGGCCATTTTTGTACTTTATTAGTAGAGACGGGATTTTACCATGTTGGCCAGGCTGGTCTTGAACTCCTGACCTCATGATCCACCAACCTCAGCCTCCCAAAGTTCTGGGATTATAGGCGTGAGCCACTGCACCCAGCTGATTTTTGTATTTTCAGTAGAGTCAAGGTTTCACTTTGTTAGCCAGGCTGGTCTTGAACTCCTGATCTCAAAAGATTCACACACCTCAGCCTCTCAAATTGCTGGTATTACAGGTGTAAGCCACCGCACCCAGCCGCAGATGATTAGGGTCTTGGACAATGTCAAAAAGGGAAAGAGATTGTGTAACTACCCAGGCAAAAGTTAGTAAAATTCCTAGACAAGGTAAGTGTTGTCAAATACTAATGCCCAATATTATTTTGAAATATAGATGAAATTCATCTTTTTGTTTCTGAGACGGGGTCTTTTATTAAAAGCCAGTTACTTGGCCAGGTGTGGTGGCTCATGCCTGTAATCCCAGCACTTCAGGAGGCCAAGGTGGGCAGATTGCTTCAAGTCAGGAGTTTAAGACCAGCCTGGCCAACATGGTGAAACTGTGTCTACTAAAATAAAAAAAAAGTAGTCAGGTGTGGTGGTGGATGCCTGTAATCCCAGCTACTCAGGTGGCTGAGTCAAGAGAATTGCTTGAACCTGGGAGGCAGAGGTTGTAGTGAGCCGAGATCGTGCCAGTGCACTCAGCCTGGGTGATACAGCCAGACTCCATTCCCCAAAAAAGCCAGTTATTCATCCATGAGCTTCAGTTTTTCCACATGCTCCATGGGGGAAATAATGCTTGGTTTTTTTTCTTCTTTAAAAAAGGTAGTCTTGGCTAGGTGTGGTTGCTCATGCCTGGGCTATAATCCCACTACTTTGGGAGGTCTAGGCAGGTGGATCCCTGAGGTCAGGAGTTGGAGACCAATCTGGACAATGTGGTAAAACACTGTATCTACTAAAAACACGAAAATTAGCCATGTGTGGTAGCATATGCTTATAATCCCAGCTACTTGGGAGGTAGGAGAATCACTTGAACCCAAGAGGCAGAGGTTACAGTGAGCCAATACTAGCCTGGGATATTGAGCAAGGCTCTGTCTCCAAAAACAAAAAAAGTAAGAAACTAGTTTTCTGAGGATGAGTAGCATACCTTTTGACACATCCCCCATCCCCCACCAGTAACAGCTCTGTGAGGAAAGGTGGTATTTCCATTTTCATGGATGAAGAAATTGAAGTACATACAGGGAGTAAATAGCTGCCTAATATCACAGCCTTAGTAGGGGGCAATGCCAGACTCTGGACCCACTTTGCTGATTTCAAAGCCTGTCATGCTAATTTATATGACACTGTATTTCTTTTGCTGAATAGAGACATCTCCCATTCCCTTCTGAAAGGAATACTCTTGTCCATGGAGATTTGTCATTTACTAGAAGGAGCAGGTGTGCTGAGACTCAGGTGCAAAGATTTAGAGGAAAACAGGCATGCAATTTCTACCCTAGGAAGAACTTGGATACTGAACATGTTTATTCTTGATGAGCATCAGTGGTGAGGGAAATAACTTGTTGCAAAATCCCTCCCCAGAAGCTCATTTGTATATTAGAAAGAAGATCTAAGTAGTAAAGTAGTGAATCCCAAACCCTGGTTGTGATTGCAGTCTCTGGCTTTGTACTGTTGTAAGAACACTAGAGAAATTTTCCAGCTTTGAAGCTGCTTCCTGGTGGAATATTCCACTAGGTTTTGTGAAGATCTTTTAATTTTTCGTTTTAAGACTAATGCCTATCATTGTAGAAAAAGTGTACACACTCTACCAGACGTATACATTTTTGTTTTAGATGACTGAGTAATCTTTGTTCCTTGGGGGATAGAAAGCTAAAATGGCCTTTCGTGAATTTTATTCTGAAAATGTTTGGACATCTGAGTTATTCACCCTAGGGTGGAGGTTGCTTTAATGTCTCAGTAAGTTCCAGTCTTGGTATTTCTCCCATTTCGTAATAGCATCTGACTCTTCGGTCAGTTGCATAAACCAATTTCAGGTAACTTTTCTACCGCCTTTGAAGGGTAACAGAATTATCCCTCCTAATTTGATAGTCTAATCAAATTAGACTTTTATAAAAGGCAGCCCCATTCACCTGCCTCAAAGGTGGTAGTAGCCACAGGAGTTGGTTGGCATTAAAGTGAGGATCAACAAAATTAAAATAAGACACTTCATAAGGGTTGGTTTTGTTTAGTTCTTGTTTTTTTATGGTAAATGCCTTATAGTATGATGGTTTGAGCTTCTAGGTGAAGTGAAAGATGGGGACAATTAGTAATTTTAAGGCACAATTAGTTCCTCTCCAAGTACTGACAGATTTTTTATTGGTATTGTATTTGGTAGTTTAGAATAAATCTCTGGTGTTTGCTTAGGAGAGACTATAAAGAGATGATGGTCAGAATTGGCCATTTATTCATTTATCATGTTTGAGCACCACTGTGCTAAAATGATTTCTGCCCGCAAGAAGCTTATATACACTTGGGCCGGGCGTGGTGGCTCACACCTGTAATCCCAGCACTTTGGGAGGCTGAGGTGGGTGGATCACTTGAGATCAAGAACTCAAGACCAGTCTGCCCAACATGGCGAAACCCCATTTGTACTAAAAATACAAAAATTAGCCGGGTATGGTGGCCCACACCTGTAATCCCAGCTATTTGGGAGGCTGAGGCAGGAGAGTCACTTGAACCTGGGAGTCTGAGGTTGCAGTGAGCTAAGATGGTGCCACTGCATCCCAGCCTGGGCAACAGAGTGAGATTCTGTCTCAAAAAAGAGGCTTATGTATACTTACTGTAAACATTGTGTTTCTTTGTTTGATACTTGGTCGAAGAGGAAAGAGAAGTGAGGTATCAAGTCCCTCTGAAGTGACTAGCCATAGGGTCATATCAGAATATTGAACCCATGCCACAAAAGTTTTAGGAATTAATTTCTGTGGTTCTCCCTTATAAATTACAGTTACCAGTGTTCTGGCTATATTATTTTTGGTGTTGCGCTTTTGTTCTGTGAAAGATTTGGCAAGTCCTGTAATCCCGTAAAAGTGACCATCACCTGCTACTACAAAATCAGCTCATACTTCCAGATTTAACAGGATTCAAATAAGACTTCAGCCCCATCCGACATTACCTCTCTCCCCACCATTTCTAGTTGGGCCATAATACTTCTTTCCAACTGGTACTATTGGTGGAGGGGAGAAGATAGCAAAGGACTAGAGCTCCATCTCATTACCATTTAGTGATCAGTTACTATCTGTTCTCCAAGCTAGGCACTCAACCTATGTGATCTTGTAGAAAGAATCCTTGTGACCTTGTGAAGTAAGTAGAAACTGAGACCCACAGGGATTTGTGTGGTTTGCCTTTGGTCACACGGCCATTAAGTGATAGAACTGGACGTGAGCCTAAATCTAGGCTCCTCCTATTCTGTTCGTATATTAACCCCATATCAAAAAGACCATCTTAGTTTAAAACTTAGTTTTGCATATTTGGGAGAAGAAAAATGGAAAACACACAGTGAATAAAACAAGGACAGGCCAGGAGCAATGGCTCACACCTGTAATCCCAGCACTTTGGGAGGCTGAGGCGGGAGGGTCACAAAGTCAGAAGTTTGAGACCAGCCTGGCCAATATGGTGAAACCCTATCTCTACTAAAAATACAAAAGTTAGCTGAGCATGGTGGCGTGCACCTGAAATCCCAGCTACTTGGGAGGCTGAGACAGACGAGTTGCTTGAACCCGGGAGGCAGAGATCGCAGGGAGTCGAGGTTGCACCATTGCACTCCAGCCTGGGTGACAGGGTGAGACTCGATCTCAAAAAAAAAAAAAAGGACAGTTTGGGAAATGGAGTAGAAATTGAAGAGGAACTGATTGATTTTCAGGTAGTGATCCATGTAATACTGCTGGCTTAGTGACTTTTTCAGAAGTGATCTGAGATTTAAATTGAGCTTTGTGAAGCAGGCATAGATGGGAGTTTGAAAAGGGAGGTGGTGAAAAATTTGGCCGTCTATAGCCTAGGCACGACCCAGCCATCAAACCCTGGGATGAAAGCTTCTTGGGGAGTATATTGTACATCCCAATTAGGGAGTATAGTAGGCAGTCTCTAAAATGTTCCTAGTCCTAACCTGAAAGTAATTATGTGACTTACAAATGACTTGGATGGCAGAGTATTTGCTGGGGAAAGAGGGTTCGGGCTGGTAAAAGTTGGTTATCTCTGAGCTGTCACAATTCATTATGGTCGTATTATAGCTATGATGTCTTAGGTAGGTTTTAGGGTTTTTTGTTTTATTTGTGCTGCTATAATAGAATACCACAGATTGGTGTTCTGTTAAGGAACTGCTCTCTGCTTCCAAGCTGGCACCTTGAACGCTGCATTCTTGGTTGAGAAGGAACACTGTTCCTCTCATGGCAAGAGAACAAAAGAGAGATAGCCCACTCTTAGAAGCACTTTATCTCGTGTGTGTGTGTGTGTATGTGTGTGTCTGTGTGTGTGTGTGTGTGACTATAGCTCTCAAGTTTTACAAGCACCTTAGTTTAAATTAGCATGAATCTATTCATGAGGGCAGAGCCCCCATAATCTAAACACATCCCATCTGCCCCACCTTTCATTACTAGGGATTAAGTTTCCAACACATGAATTTGGGAGGACATCTTCAAACCAGAGCATAGGAAAAATGCAGCAAGTGACCTTTCCATTTTTCTTTGGGTGGAGGCAAGGTTGTGAAGACTCATTAGCTTCATATGATGCAAAGATGACTCCATGAAGAAAGCAAGCCAGTTACAGTGATTCTCACCTCTACTTCTGTATTAAAATCTTTTGTATTTGAGGCTGAGCATGGTGGCTCACACTATAATCCCAGCACTTTGGGAGGCCAAGGCAGGCAGATCACTTGAGGTCAGGAGTTTGAGACCAGCCTGGCCAACATGGTGATACTGTCTCTACTAAAAATTCAAAAAATAGCCAGGCATCGTGGCATGTGCCTGTAACCCTGGCTACTTCAAAGACTGAGGCAGAAGAATCCTTTGAACTGGGTAGGCAGAGGTTGCAGTGACCCGAGATGGCACCACTGCACTCCAGCCTGGGCAATAGAGACTGTCTCAGGGGGAAAAAAAAAAAAAGAATCAGCTGGGCAGGGTGGCTTACGCCTGTAATCAGCACTTTGGGAGGCCGAGGTGCCTGGATCATTTGAGGTCAGAGGTTTGAGACCAGCCTGGCCAACATAGCAAAACATCATCTCTATTAAAAATAAAAGCCGGGCATGGTGGTGGGCACCTGTTATCCCAGCTACTTGGGAGTCGGAAGCAGGAGAGTTGCTCAAATCCAGAAGATAGAAGCTGCAGTGAGCCAGGATCACGGCACTGCACTCCAGCCTGGGCAACAGAATGAGACTGTCTCAAAAAGAAAGAAAGAAAAAGAATCTTTCCTATTTGAAAATTGAAACTGTCTCACCCAAAATCATCACCACCCTCACTCTCCTTATTCAGAAACTATTGAGTCAGGATGGAGGAAAAAGGGATCTTTTCTGTCTCAGCATGTATTCTTTTATTTTGCTTTTTTAGAAAGCTCTAAAAGGATTGGTGTCGGGGGAGGTTATGCAAACTGAAGTGTTCTTGAGCATTGTTGATGGTGAGCCTTGATTAAGATCCTTTCGGATCAGATGGGTATGATGATGGGTATGATGACTTGTGCCTATAACCTTAGCTCCTCAGGGAATCTGAGGTGGGAGGATCATTTGGATCCAGGAATTCAAGACCAGCCTGGGCAACACTGTGAGATCCTGTCTCTAAAAATAAAAATAAAAATTAGCTGAACGTGGTGGTACATACCTATAGTCCCAGGCTAGGGTGAGAGGATCACTTGAACCCAGGAATTTCCAGGCTACAGTGAGCTATGATTGTGCCACTGCACTCGAGCCTGAGTGACAGAGCAAGACTCCGTCTCTAAAAAAAATAAATTATCTTTTCACTTGAGTTTTGTTTGGGATTTATTTATTTGGTTTAGTTCTGTTTATTCTGTTTACAATTCCTTTTTTTCACCTATTTGATTTTTCAGAAGTTAATCCTCTGGGTGAAGCATTGATGAAAGCTTTGATAAGGGAAAGTGCCCCTAAAACCATTGAGAACAAAAAGGGATCTGAGTGCAGAGGCCCCTGGGAGCTTTGAGGGATACATTGCTGTATCTGTGTCTTGTTTTGCCCAGTTTTTACAGCTTGCATGTGAGTCATTGCTGTACCCTGTGATTCACTTGTTCTTTGATTTTGGAAGAGTAGTATAGGGATAGTAGAAAAATGGAGGAAAACTATTAGAAGTAAGTAAAGTTGTTGATTGTCTGTGTAGCCAGCATCTACTTAATGAGAGCTTTTTCGTTCTCCCCTGAAAGGTGTTCACTCAACTTTAAAAGACGGAAAGTATTCAACTTCCTTAATTTAATTTTGGGTGTTTACACAAACTGGTCTAACAGCTTTGATTGACTCGCAGGGGTGAGGATAAATGAATGTTTATCTTCTTTGGAAACTCCACTGGAAAAAGGTTAATCTGCTTGTTTTTTGGTTTTGTTTTGATAGTCTCACTCTGTTGCCCAGGCTGGAGTGCAGTGGCATGATCTCGGCTCACTGCAACCTCCACCTCCTGGGTTCAACTGATTCTCCTGCCTCAGCCTCCCAAGTAGCTGAGATTACCATCATGAGCCACCATGCCCAGCCCAATCTGCTTGTATTAAACCTAACATACAAAACCTCAGAAGTTATTAATGTAGCCTTTAAAATTTTAAAGTAAAAGCCATCCATTTAATAATCTGCATTTCCCCTCCCTAGTCAGGTGTCTTATTTTAAAGGTAAGTTCAGAAACTTAATGTTTCCCTCACATAAGGTAGGGAGGGGCATGCAGGGAAACTAGTGAAATTGTTTGAACCTAATTCAAGAGGAATAAGAAGCCAAGACTAACTTCAAGTTTTGTTTCAATTATCAATTTTGTAGAAATCTACCAAACAAAAATTCTTAGGCAAGCTACACTTTTGAGCCTTTTTTTTTTTAAGTGGAATCCTATAACAAGATTACATTCTTAGGTGTATTTGCTCCTTGGTCCTCTGGAATGTTACATGGATATAAAGTGTAAGGTTGCCCAACTGGGCTATACAGTAGGGTTGCTTAATGAATGTTTATCTTCTTAAACTATCAGCCATGGAAAGTAAGTAGCTGCTTATCTTAAGGTCATTGCTTTGCCCTCCACATCATTATCTTATTTGAAGGATTGCCTTAAGCATTTTGAGTTCTCAGTTAATTTGTCCCAAATTTCTCTCCTCTTTACCCTTAGACTTTCCAGACCTTTGGGGGTCTGGTGCCTGTTCTCCCTCATCAGCTCTGAGCCTTCACATCTGCTATCCCTTCTCATTCCATTCCCTGCTGACTGCCTGTTAAGAAACTATTCTCTGTAAGTCAGAGCATGTCAGCTTTTTTAAAAACTGACCCTTTGAGAAAGAACTTCAGTCTGGGTGCAGTGGGTCACGCCTGTAATCCTAGCACTTTGGGAGGCCAAGGCAGGTGGATCATGAGGTCAGGAGTTCAAAACCAACCTGACCAACATGGTGAAATCCCATCTCTACTAAAAATACAAAAATTAGCCAGCCGTGGTGGTGTGCACCTGTAATCCCAGCTACCCTGAAGGCCGAAGCAGGAGAATTGGTTGAACACAGGAGGTGGAGGTTGCAGTGAGCCGAGATCATGCCACTGCACTCCAGCCTGGGTGACAGAGTGAGACTCCGTCTCAAAAAAAAAAAAAACCAAAGAACTTCCTTGGTCCCTAGAGATTCAAAGAGCCCCTAGGATTGTAGGCTCCTTGAGAATTGGTTTACCAAGCATAAGACAGTAAAATGGGTACTCAAGCATTTTCTCCGTCTTTTATCTTTTCATAATACATGAGTGGACTCCTGTGTCAGGTAGGTAGAACCTGCAATCTAGATCATGATTAAAGTTCCATTTAGTTGCCCAGTGTTGCTAGCCTCTTCCAAAGCAAATGCCTTCTCTCCTCATTGGCCTGTATGTAGAGTTCGACATAACTCCAAAAGGAATTATCAAAAAGGTTTTTTGGAAATTACAGTTTAGAAGCCTAGTAAGTGTTTGTGATGGCAACTGAAGCAGTGTATCATAAATTTGCTTGATTCGTGGTTTGGCCAGAATACTTGCTCCCCTATCCAAGGGGTGGCAGCAGAGCACACACCATATTCTCCTGGGTACTGTCTTTGATTGTCTTGTAGTTTTTTGGAAAACATAGCACAAAAGTTCATGAACCGACCTTCAAGGTTTCATGTAGACAGCCAAACAGAATTCTGATTTTGGAGATGTAACTTTAGCTGCCAGTCTTGAGAGTAACTATTTTTGATAGTGGGAGGACTAGACAGCCAGCTCGTCTACTTTCAAAGAAAACTCTTTTCTGGGCTGGGTGCTATTTTGGGAGGCTGAGGCAAGCAAATGACAAGGTCAGGAGTTGGAGACCAGCCAACATGGTGAAACCCCATCTCTACTAAAAATAAAAAATTAGCTGGGTGTGGTGGTACACACCTGTAATCCCAGCTACTCCAGAGGCTAAGGCAGGAGAATTGCTTAAACCCCGGAGGTAGAGGTTGCAGTGAGCTGAGATTTGTGCCACTGCCCTCCAGCCTGGGTGATAGAGCAAGACTCTGTCTCGGGATGAGGGGTGGGAGGGAGGGAAGACAACTGTTTTCTGCCTGGAGAACCTGTGGAATTGACCACTAGGAGAAAATTTCCAGGGCAAGAGCCCTTGTAAATGAGATCCCTTTCCAATGCAAATGCTGACAATGCCATAGTACACATTTATGAAATTTTACTTTATGAAAATAAGCTTTGTATGACCCAATTACAGACATTTTCATATTTTAAACACCTGTAGTTACAAAGCCAATATAGGGGGTTTCTTTTTGTTCCCCTCACAGTGCTGCTTCTCTTCTTTCTTACTAGTCACTTAACACATAAACTCATTTAATCTGACTCTGTAACCAGCTTTCTAATTTCGTTTTCTTGCCAGCTTCCACTGGACTCTGGACAGGTGAAATTCTGTTAAAGCTGACATATTGGGTTACTGTGAGATTATGCACGCTCAGTAATTAGGGGAAAGTTTAGATGGTTCTGGCAGTCTTCCCAGTTTCTTTGACCCCCATCCATTCTCCTATGACACTAATAATTACTGCTACAATATTAAACTTGTTACATATTCTATAAGGGTATAGATCCAATAATCTATAAGGATTTCAGGAGGTAACTTTCTTATGGACTGATGAAATATCAGGTAGAAACAGTTTATAAACTGATACCACATTTTCGGTTTTGTTTGTTTTGTTTTTTGAGACAGAGTCTTGCTCTGTTGCCAGGAGTCAGGCTGGAGTGCAGTGGCGCAATCTCAGCTCACTGCAATCTCCGCCTCCTGGGTTCAAGCAATTCTCCTGCCTCAGCCTCCTAAGTAGCTGGGACTACAGGCGCATGCCACCACTCCCAGCTAATTTTTGTATTTTTTAGTAGAGACGGGGTTTCACTATGTTGGCCAGGATGTTCTCTATCTCTTGACCTTGTGATCCGCCCGCCTTGGCCTCCCAAAGTGCTGGGATTAAAGGCTTGAGCCACCGCGCCCGGCCCACATTTTCGTTTTTTAAACGGAGTCTTGCTCTGTCACCCAGGCTGGAGTGCAGTGGCACAATCTCAGCTCACTTCAACCTCTGTCTCCCAGGTTCAAGCAATTCTCTTCCCTCAGCCTCCTGAGTAGCTGGAATTACAGATGTGTGCCACCACACCCAGCTAATTTTTGTATTTTTAGTAGAGATGGGGTTTTACAGTGTTGGCCAGGCTGGTCTCCAACTCCTGGCCTCAGATGATCCACCCTCCTCGGCCTCCCAAAGTGCTGGGATTACAGGTGTGAGCCACTGCTCCTAGCCAAGTGGTACCACATTTTTTAGTTTGCTTTGTTTCATATCAGATCAATCTGCCTTCAAGATGTAAATCAGCTCAGTTTATACTGATAGCTTTTGTACTAAAGCCAGTCTTTAGATCAGGTCAGGGCAAATTTGAGACTTTTAATTTCCTATGTGTTGTAGATTTGATTCTGTATACTGCTGCCTGTTCTCCTTACAAAAGTATTAATGTTAAGATGGATTTCTTAACATAAAATTAAAATTTATTGATGATTTTGTGAAAACACAATACTTCTCAGGAAAACATGCTTTGGCTTTGGCTTTTATAGAGGCAAACTGTCAAGTTGAGACCAAGAGGCCTTAAAAGAAATACCCTGGGTCCTATATCTCTAGTCATGATGAATCTATTTTGTATACCATCTTCATATAATAAAATTAACTTCCAAAAACACAGAGAGAGAAAGAAAAGGAAAGGAAGAGGGAGGGAGGAGGAAAGGGAGGGGGAGGGAGAAGGAGAGGGTGGGGAAGGAAAAAGAAAGAGAGAAAAGGAAGGGAGACAATCTCAGCACTTTGGAAGGCAAGGTGGGCAGATCACCAGGTCAGGAGATTGAGACCATCCTGGCCAACATGGTAAAACCCCATCTCTACTAAAAATACAAAAATTAGCCCGGTGTGGTGGCGCTCACCTGTAGTCCCAGCTACTAACGAGGCTGAGGCAGGATAATTGCTTGAACCCGAGAAGTGGAAGTTACAGTGAGCTGAGATCACACTACTGCACTCCCATCTGCCATCTGGCAACAGACCAAGGCTCTTCTCCAAAAAAAAAAAAAAAAATCCTATTATGTACTGTCTGTATCGTTTTCATATACATACATATATGTATATTTAGAGACACAGTTTCACTCTGGTTTCCAGGCTGAAATGCAGTGGTATGATCACAGCTCACTGCAGCCTCAACCTCTGGGGCTTAGGTGATTCTCCCACCTCAGTCTCCCAATTAGCTGAGATATAGATAGCACATGCCACCATACTTGGCTAATTTTTGTAGAGACAGGTCTCACTATGTATTTTTTTGGTTTTTGGTTTGTTGCTGTTTTGTGACAGTCTGACTCTATTGCCCAAACTGGAGTGCAGTGGCATGATCTCGGCTCACTACACTGCAGCCTCTGCCTCCCAGGTTCAAGCAATTCTCATGCCTCAGCCTCCAGAGTAGCTGGGATTACAGGTGTGAGGCACCACATCTGACACACCCAGCTAGTCTTTGTATTTTTAGTAGAGATGAGGTTTTGCCATATTGTCCAGGATGGTCTTGAACTCCTGGACTCCAGTGATCTGCCTGCCTCAGCCTCCCAGTGTGCTGGGATTGCAGGTGTGAGCCACCACACCCGGCCAGAGTCTCACTACATTGCACAAGCTGGTCTCAAAACTCCTAGGTGCAAGCAGTTCTTTCACCACAAGCCTCACAAAGTGCTGGGATTACAGGTGCAAGCCACCTCACCCAGCCTACCTCCTTTAAAGTGCTTGATTTCACTGTTGCGCAGAGTTGTGCCACCACTAATTTTGAAATATTTCCCTTAAAAAAAGAGTAACAGTATTTCCATCAACCTAAAAACCCCTCTACCCTTTAACAATCTACATTCCTCCCTCTTTTCAGCCTCTGGCAACCACTAATCTGCTTCTGTCTCTCTAGAATGCCTATTGTGAACATTTTGTATAAATGGAACTACACAATATGTAGGGGTTTGTTTTTGTTTTTTTTGATACGAAATCTTGTTCTGTTGCCAGGCTGGAGTGCAATGGCGTGATCTTGGCTCATTGCAAGCTCTGTCTCCCAGGTTCAAGTGATTCTCCTTCCTCAGCCTCCCGAGGAGCTGAGATTATAGACACACACCACCACACCTGGCTAATTTTTGTATTTTAGTAGAGACTGGGTCTCACCATGTTGGCCAGGATGGTCTCCATCTCTTGACTTCATGAGCCATCACGCCTGGCCTGCAAAATGTGGTCTTCTGTGACAGTTTTTACTTGATGTAGTATAGGTTAATACATGTGTCATTTATTTTATTGCTGAATAGTTTTTCTTCATATGGGTGTACCACATTTTGATTATTCATTTATTAGTTGGATATATGGGTTATTTCTGGTTTTTTGGAGGTTTTTTTGTTTTTTGTTTTTTTAAATGAATAATGCCTCTGTGAACTTTCAAGCACAAGTTTTTGTGTGTTACATAATTTGTTGGTTGTTAAGAGTAGAGTGGTTGGGTCATATGGTAACTCTGTGTTTAAACTCCTAAGGACTGCCAGACTGTTTTTTGAAAGTATTGTACCACTTAACATTCCCAACAGCATTGAACAAAGATTGCAATTTCTTCACATGCTACATCTTTGTAGAAATGTCTCCTCACACCCTTTGCCTATTTTTTATTTGGGTTTTTTGTTATTGAATTATGAGTTCTTAGCCAAGCGTAGTGGCTCACGCCTGTAATCCCAGCACTTTGGGAGGTTGAGGTGGGTGGATCACGAGATCAGGAGTTCAAGACCAACCTTGCCAATATATAGTGAAACTCTGTCTCTATTAAAAAAATATATATATGAGTTCTTTACTTATTCTTTACATTCTTTACATAAATCTTAATAGATAATGTGATTTACACATATTTTCCAATTCTGTGAGTCTTTTTACTTTCTGATGGTATTCTTTGAAGTCCACAGTTGGTCTTTGTTTTTTGAGAATGAAAGCAGACTTATTAGAGAAGTTTAAAAAAAAAAAAAAAGTGGCTCCTCTGTAGAGCAGCCTAAAAGTTTTTTATTTTGAAATCCACTTAAGGTAGATCATCTAATATTTCAAATAGTCATTTGTCCGTGTTGTGTTTAAGAAAAATCAGGATGAGAAAAGAAATGAAACTTACAGTAATCCTTTTTGGAAAGGAATCACCTAGAATGAACTCTCCAGGTGATTTACATGTGCAGCAAATTCAGAACTGTTTTGGGGAAGTGCATGCTCTGAAAAATGTTAACTTATAGGCCAGGTGCAGTGTCTCACACCTGTAATCCCAGTGCTTTGGGAGGCTGAGGCAGGCGGATCACCTGAGGTCAGGAATAAGAGACCAGCCTGGCCAACACAGTGAAACCCCAACCCTACTAAAGATACAAAAAAATTAACTAGGCATGGTGGCACAGTTCTGTAATCCCAGCTACTCAGGAGACTGGGGCAGGAGAATCACTTGAACCTGGGAGACAGAGATTGCAGTGAACCGAGATGGCGCCACTGCACTCCAGCCTGGGTGACAGGAGTGAGACTCTATCTAAAAAAAAAAAATTGGCCGGGTGCAGTGGCTCACATCTATAATTCCAGCACTTTGGGAGGCCGAGGTGGGTGGATCACAAGGTCAAGAGATCGAGACCATCCTAGTCAACAAGGTGAAACCCTGTCTCTACTAAAAATACAAAAATTAGCTGGGCATGGTGGTGCGCGCCTGTAGTCCCAGCTACTGGGGAGGCTGAGGCTGGAGAATTGCTTGACCCAGGAGGCAGAGGTTGCGGTGAGCCGAGATCATGCCATTGCACTCCAGTCTGGGTAACAACAGCGAAACTCCATCTCAAAAAAAAAAAAATTATAAATGGACTGTAATTGATTTTTTTTTAATTTTTTTATTGTAAAAAATACATAACATGAAGCTTATCATCTTAACCATGTATAAGTATATAGTTCAGTAGCATTAAGTACATTCACACTATTGTACAACCAATCTCTAGGACTTTTCATCTTGTAAAACTAAAAGTGTACCCGTTAAACAACTTACTGTTTCCACCTTACTCCAGTTGCTGGCAGGTACAGTTCTACTCTCTGTCTCTACGAACTTTAACTACTCTAGGTGACCTCATGTAAGTGGAATCATACAGTATTTGTCCTTTTCTGTCTGGTTTATTTTTCTTAGCATAATGCGTTCAAGGTTCATCCATGTTGTATGTCAGAATTTCCTTCCTTCAGAACTGAATAGTATTTCACTGTGCATACACACACACACCATGTTTTTTTGTTAATCTACCAGTGGATGTTTGGGTTGTTTCTGCCTCTTGGCTATTGTGAATAATGCTGCTGTGAACATCGGTGTGCAAGTATACCAGTGTCCTCTCAGACTCTTGGGTATATAATTGGAAGTGGAATGGCTAGATCAAAGGGTAATTAGATGTTTAAATTTTATTTATTTATTTATTTATTTTGAGGAGCTACCACACTTGATGGCTGTACCATTTTATATTCTTGAGACAGTCTTATACTGTTGCCCTAGCTGGTGTCCAGTGGCTAATCATAGCTCATTGCAGTTTCTAACTTCTGAGCTTGAGTCATCCTTCTGCCTTCGCCTCCCGAATAGCTAGAGGATACAGGCCTGCATCATGTCCAGCTAATCTTTTATTTTTTTGTATACATGGGGGTCTCACTATGTTTCCCAGGCTGTTCTCTAACTCCTGGACTCAAGTGATCCTCCTACCTCAGCCTCCCAAAGTGCTGGGATTACAGTCGTGAGCCACTGTGTTTGCTTTACGTACAACTAGGAATTTTCTAATGAAGTGTTTCTTGACTGGTAGTGATTATGAGTGTCTTTGGAAGTTGTAGATAAAAAAATATGTTGCTAGCATTGGTCTTGAAATTTAAAAGGGGCTTAAAAATGGGTTGGTTGGCTGGGCGCGGTGGCTCACACCTATAATCCCAGCACTTTGGGAGGCCGAGGCGGGTGGATCACGAGGTCAAGAGATCGAGACCATCCTGATGAACATGGTGAAACCCCGTCTCTACTGAAAATACAAAAGTTAGCTGGGCATGGTGGCACACGCCTGTAGTCCCAGCTACTCGGGAGGCTGAGACTAGAGAATTGCTTGACAGGAGGCAGAGGTTGCAGTGAGCCGAGGTCGTGCCATTGCACTCCAGCCTGGGTAACAAGAGTGAAACTCTGTCTCAAAAAAAAAAAGGGTTGGTAACTGGCCAGAAGAGACTTCCCATGTGGCAGGGCCTTGATGGTATCTTCCATAGGTCAGATTTTGGTCCTCTGTTGTAGTTCTAAAAATGTGAATTTGGGCACTCAGAATTTATCAGTCTATCAGTCATCCTCCTTTTAATCAAACTCAAATGCAATTAATATATTGCCATTTAAAGAGAATGAGTTTGTGTGTGAGAGAGAGAGATTTCATAACTGGGACATTGCTGTGACTTCCAGCGTTATCCTTTCCCATTGTTAGGGTGTATAAGGTGCTAAATTCATGATTACAAATATGTCTAGACTTTGGAAAGACTCATTGCATCATCCCGTCATGGTATCTCTCCCTCAAGAACCACCACATTTGAAGGCTCTCCCATGGACAGATTCACTACCAAATTCCAGCCTGTTGACATTCCTTATCATAGATAGCTTCTTTCTTTATTCTTGGGAAGTGAGATGTTTCTCAACTATCTCTCCAGCTGCATTCTTTACATAAGTAATCTCTGTATTCTGTCAAATTGAGCACTAGATTCTGAACGCTGTTTCTAACTCTGGGTATACTTTCATAAACAAGACTAGTATAATTCCTGCCTTACTCCTTTGAAATTGACCTGTTTACATACTTTGGGGGGCATCTCCCTCTAGCTTGCTTTTACCAGAGAGAAACATGAGTTTACTTATGTGATGTTTGAACCCCTAATGAGTTATTCTTTCTTCCACAGCAATGGCACCAGCATGATATCCTTGATCATTCCTCCCAAAGACCAGATTTCACGAGTGGCAAAAATGTTAGCAGATGAGTTTGGAACTGCATCTAACATTAAGTCACGAGTAAACCGCCTTTCAGTCCTGGGAGCCATTACATCTGTACAACAAAGACTCAAACTTTATAACAAAGGTAATCTGGAGTTTGCTCCTTTTCCTTCTGTACATGTCTTGGTTACCTTTTATACTGTGATCCTGCTGTAGTGCTTTGTTCACTAATGTTTCCTTCAGTCAGCCATCATCAATGTCTCTTTAGCCTTGGTGGTTAGCTTGTTTTCTTTTTTGTTTATTGAAAATTCAGTAGGCCAGGCGCATTGGCTCAAGCCTGTAATCCCAGTACTTTGGAAAGCTGAGGCAGGTGGATCACTTAAGGTCAAGAGTTCGAGACCAGCCTGGGCAACATGGTGAAACCTCATCTCTACAAAAAATACAAAAGTTACCCAGGCCTGGTGGCACACACCTGTAGTCCCATCTACTCGGGAGACTGAGGCAGGAGAATTGATTGGACTCAGGAGGTGGGGGTTGCAGTAAGCCAAGATCTCCCCCCACTGTACACTACCCTGGGTAACAGAGTGAGACATTGTCTCAATTTTTATTTATTTATTTTTCTTTTTCTTTTGATGAGACATAATCTCGCTCCGTCACCGAGGCTGGAGTGTGATGATACGATTTTAGCTTATCACAAGCCTCCCAGGTTCAAGCAATTCTTCCACCTCAGCCTCTCAAATAGTGGGGATTACAGGTGCCTGCCACCACGCCTGACTAATTTTTGTCTTTTTAGTAGAGATGGGATTTCACCATGTTGGCCAGACTGGTCTTTAACTCCTGACCTCAGGTGATCCGCCTGCCTTAGCCCCCCAAAATACTGGGATTACAGGCATGAGCCACTATGCCCAACCTATTTACTATACTTCAAAGAATAAATCCTACTGAAACATTTCAGAGGAAGTTTTAAAATTAGGGAGAGAGTTCTGCCTGAGAGAGTTCAGGCTTTTTCTGCTTTATTTAAATTATGACTTAAAGGATCAGGCAGGAAAAATGGCTATGGGAACATTTTCTGTTAATTGAGGAAAATTGGGTGTGGAGTAAAGTAAAGTAAACTGTGTTTTTTGCAGTACCTCCAAATGGTCTGGTTGTTTACTGTGGAACAATTGTAACAGAAGAAGGAAAGGAAAAGAAAGTCAACATTGACTTTGAACCTTTCAAACCAATTAATACATCATTGTATTTGTGTGACAACAAATTCCATACAGAGGTAAGAAGTTCAAGACCAGGACATTTTCATCACTCTAGAATTCTTTCCCCGTAACCATTAGCAATCACTCCCCCATCCTTCCCACTCACTTCTCTCATTCTAGACAACAACTAATACATTTTCTTTCCACAGATTTGCTTGTGCTGAGCTTTTTTTTTTTTTTTTTTTCTTAAGACAGGGTCTTGCTCTGTTGCCCAGGCTGGAGTGCAGTGGTGCAATCTCACCTACTGCAACCTCCACCTCATGGGTTCAAGCAATTCTCCTGTCTCAGCATTGTGAGTAGCTGGGATTACAGGTGTGTGACCACCACACCTGGCTAATTTATTTGTGTTTTTTAGTAGAGATGGGGTTTCACCATATGGGTCAGGCTGGTCTTGAACTCCTGACCTCAGATAATCCACTTGCCTCACCCTCCCAAAGTGTTGGGATTACTGGTATGAGCCACTGCGCCTGGCCTGGACATTTTATATAACAGAATTGTACAGTTTGTGGCTTTTTTTTTTTAAGACAGAGTTTGACTCTTGTCACCCACGCTGGAGTGCAATGGCACGATCTCGGCTCATTGCAACCTCCACCTCCCAGGTTCAAGTGATTATCCTACCTCAGCCTCCTGAGTAGCTGGAGTTACAGGCATCCGCCACCACCCCGCCCAGCTAATTTTTTGTATTTTCTTTAGTAGAGACGGGGTTTCTCTGTGTTGGCCAGGCTGGTCTCAAACGCCTGACCTTGTGATCTGCCCACATCAGCCTCCCAAAGTGCCGGGATTACAGGTGTGAGCCACCGCGCCTGGCCTATTACTTTATGCTTTTAAGGTTCCTTGTGGTAGCATTCATCAGTATACTTTATTCCTTTTTATTACCAAGTAATATTCCATTGTGTGCATATATGCCATGTTTTATATATCTTTTCATCTTTGAACATTTGGGTTGTTTCCACTGTTTGGCTCTTTCGACTAATGCTGCTGTGAACATTCATGGACAAGTTTTTGTGTGATTGCACGTTTTCATGTTTCTTGGATTTGTTGAATTTCGTAGATTATATAGTAATTATGTTTGACCTTTTAAGAAGTTGCTAGACTGTTTTCCAAATAGTTGGACCATTTTACACAGCTGCCTATTTTCAAAAAGTAAGGCAGTTCACATTTATTATGCATGTTTTGAGACAGAGTCTCACACTGTCGCCCAGGCTGGAGTGCAGTGGCACAATCTCAGCTCACTGCAACCTCCATCTCCATGGTTTCAGCGATTCTTTTGCCTCAAGCCTCTTGAATAGCTGGGATTACAAGTGTGCACCAACACACCTAGCTAATTTTTTGTATTTTTTTTAGTAGAGATGGAGTTTTGCCATGTTGGCAAGGCTTGTCCCAAACTCCTGGCCTCAAGTGATCTGCTCACCTCAGCCCAAAGTGTGTGTGTGTGTGTGTGTGTGTGTGTGTGTGTGTGTGTGTGTTTTATTTTTGTGGATACATAGATGTATATATTTATGCAGTACATGAGATGTTTTGATACAGGCATGCTATGTGAGATGCCACACTGTGGAATATAGGTTACCCATTTCCTCAAGCATGTATCCTTTGTGTTACAAAGAATTCAGTTACATTCTTTTAGTTATTGCACTCAGTTTTCACATGTTTTTAGTAGCAGAACTGTAAGAAGTCATTTTCTCCCCTGCCCCCATGAAACTTTTGAGTGACAAAGCTGCCATAAGATGAACTGTAATGGTGGAAAGGAAACCTCATTAGAGTGACCTAAATCAGTCAACAGTAGAACAATCAAGAATTCACAGCTGGCTCCTAGTTCAGTCTCTTGCCTTTCATCGACCTAGGAAAAAACCTCTACAGTGAAATTAGAACTGACATTTGTCGACAGTTTACAATGGGTGGTTTTTGCTTACTTGATGGGAAGTCCGTTTATAGTTGGATCTTAGTCGACTGCATAGACAATCCAGACTTTTCTCTTCACTACCACACTCTTGCTTATGACAGAGCGTTCATCTTAGCCACTGAAACCACTTACCTGTATCTGGTTGGATAAAAGCAGATTTTGAATCTTGTTGATTTAAACAGTGGCAGCTACCCATGTTGTATAGCTTTTAGCTCATTTACTGAGTTAGACTTGTTGGCTTTTTTCCAAACCTTAACTCCTTTTCTAAGATACTGTTTAATCTTGCTAGCTTTGTACATTTTAGCTTTAACAGAGAGGGTTATATCCTGTTTATCAGGGTAGTTCTACATTCTAACAAGAGATAAGCCTATTCCCTGATAAGCAGATTTATTGAAACTTCAATCTACCTAACAAGTCATTTTGATAAGGCTTTATTATTAATGTGCACTATTAATATCTTTCTCTCCCCCCACAAGACTGAATCTTTGCTCTGTTGCCCAGGCTAGAGTGCAGTGGCATGATCTCAGCTCCTTGCAACCTCCACCTCCCGAATTCAAGTGATTCTCCTGCCTCAGCCTCCTGAGTAGCTGGAATTACAAGTGTGCACCACCACACCCAGCTAATTTTTGTATTTTTAGTAGATGAGATTTCACCATGTTGGCTAGGCTGATGGTCTCAAACTTCTGACCTCAAGTCATTCGCCCACCTTGGCCTCCCAAAGTGCCATTGCAGGCATGAGCCACCACACCTGGCCACAATATTTATGTCTTAATGCTGACTATCTAGCATCATTTTGTTAAAGATGGATTCTTAGTTGATCCATCTGTTTTCTAATCAGTTATTGAAGGGGCTATTTTCTTAGTTAAAATGGAATGAATAAGGCCAGGTGTGGTGACTAACAACTATGTAATCCTAGCACTTTGGGAGGCCAAGACAGGAGGATCATTTATAAAAATTGAATGGAATGGGTAACAATTTCTTACTTCCAAAGAAATTGTCCCCTAGCAATTAGAAATCTACTAAGCATATAGTATTCTAATTCCATCATGAGAAATCTATGTCCCAGGACCGTTCAATATTTTCTCTTCGGGAAGGTATAAATAATGGGGATATAAAGTTAACATAGAAGGAAGATTTTCCTCATAAAACTCAGAATCACTAACTGTAACACCTTTAAAGTCACGGTGGCTTATGCCTGTAACCCCGGCACTTTGGGAGGCTAAGGCAGGAGGATTATTTGAGTCCAAGACTTCGAGGCTGCAGTGAGGTATGATGGCCACTGCACTCCAGCCTGGCCAGCAAAGTGAGACCCTATCTCAAAAAAAAAAAAAAAGGAATGAGTTAAAAGTTTTTTGTTTTTTGAAATAGGGTCTCTGGATCTGTCACCCAGGCTGGAGTATTGTGGCACAATCTTGGCTCACTGCAACCTACACCCCTCAGGCTGAAGCCGTTCCAAGTAGCTGGGGCTACAGGCACTCGCCACCTAGGCCACCTAATTTTTGTGGTGTTTTTTATGTTTTGCTATTGTTGCCCAGGTCAGTCTCAAACTCCTGAGCTGAAGTAATCCACCCGCTGTGGCCTCCCAAAGTGCTAGGATTACATGTGTGAGCCACCGCACCCAGCCCAGAACTCTATATTATAAAACTGAAACTCTATACCCATTGAGCAATAATTCCTTGGTCCCTCCTTTTTTTTTTTTAGCCCCTGGCAACCACCATTCTACTTTTTGTCCCTGATTTTGATTACTCCGGGTACCTCATATAAGTGGAATCATACAGTATTTGTATGACAGGCTTTTTTGACAGGCTTATTTCACTTAGCATGTATTCAAGTTTCATCCCTTTTATAGCATGTTTCAAAATTTTCTTCCTGTTTGAGGCTGAGTAGTATTCCATTATATTGATAATACCACATTTAAACTGCTGTGTGTAATACTGCTATAAACATGAGCATGCAGATATCTTTGTGATCTTATATTTACATGCCCATGTCAGATACGTTGAAAAGCTTTTCACATAGATATCATTCCTTATTTCCTTGTTGGGTTCAAATTTGTCCATAAGAGTTACATGTTTATAACTGAAGTCTATAAATTATTCCATAGTATGGTTTTCCACAGTGCTAATAACAGTGGAGGGAAAGGTCTTGTATATGTCCTTTCAGAGTTGTTCTGACCTTAGCAAAGCTTTGGGATTCACTGTGTGGTACTTGTGTTTGCTTTTCAGGCTCTTACAGCACTACTTTCAGATGATAGCAAGTTTGGATTCATTGTAATAGATGGTAGTGGTGCACTTTTTGGCACACTCCAAGGAAACACAAGAGAAGTCCTGCACAAATTCACTGTGGATCTCCCAAAGAAACACGGTAATAGAGGAGGAGAACATGAACCCACTTACTTTATGTCTAGCAATGAGAAAACAGTATGATGGGCCAGGCGGGTGGATCACGAGGTCAGGAGTTCGAGACTAGCCTTGCCAAGATGGTGAAACCTTGTCTCTACTAAAAATAGAAAAAGTAGCCGGGCACAATGGCAGGTGCCTGTAATCCCAGCTACTTGGGAGGCGGAGGCAGGAGAATCACTTGAACCCAGGAGGCAGAGGTTGCAGTGAGTCAACATCACGCCACTGCACTCTAGCCTGGGCAGCAGAGTAAGACTCCGTCTCAGAAGAAAACAGTATGATGTGAGGGAAATGAATCCAAATGATGGGGAGAGAAGAAGTCTCCAGGAATGACTGATGTATGACTCATTGGTGCTTAAGGCTCTTCTGTTGACATAGAATTAGTAGTCACTCTCTGAAAACAAGTAGCAGTTTATGCTAAATGTTTAGTTAAGGGAATGGTGATTTTTCTTTTTTTCTTGGATGATGACATGATTGATTATTTTAGTTTTAATTTGAAGACATCTTGTAGTTCTTAATAATTGCCTTTTTCTCTTGCTACTTTTGTGTCAAAGGTAGAGGAGGTCAGTCAGCCTTGCGTTTTGCCCGTTTAAGAATGGAAAAGCGACATAACTATGTTCGGAAAGTAGCAGAAACTGCTGTGCAGCTGTTTATTTCTGGGGACAAAGTGAATGTGGCTGGTCTAGTTTTAGCTGGATCTGCTGACTTTAAAACTGAACTAAGTCAATCTGATATGTTTGATCAGGTAAGTAAGAAGTAGATGCTCTGTTATGTAAGTCCCTAGGTGGGAGCAGGCAAGTCCCTGTGTGAGCACTAGAACACACACATCTTTTTAAAATTCCCTGGGTTAAAAACCTACCTCTGAGTTAAATGGTGGCAGGTTTACAGGTGTTTATAGGAAACATTCCCCTGTGCTTTTCTGGGCCCCTTCTCTTCTGAAATCAGCCATTTTTAGGTGGGCTCCTTATGGATCCTGTGGAGATCCCTGGTTTAGTTTAGTTGGGTTGTCAGAATTGGCTGTAGAATGGAGTTTGATTTCAGAGAAACTAGAATGTGTTCCTTTTCTTTTTCTGATTTATTCTTGGAGATATATAGCAGCAAAGCTCTCAGCAATATGACAGCTGATTCAGCCTAAAGCATTTAATCTAGGAGGATCTGTTGGTTTATAATACATGGGCTCAGCCATAATACATTTCCAAGGTATTTTTCTGGAGGAAGTTGCCTTGTGGTAGAAATTGCCTTAAATTTTTTGGGTTTTGTTTTTTGTTTTTGTTCTTGTTTTTTGGAGACCAGGTCTCGCTCTCTCGCCTAGACTGGAGTGCAGTGGTGCAATTATAGCTCACTGCAGCCTCGATCTCCTGGGTTCAAGTGATCCAGCTCAGCCTCCCAAGTAGCAGGGACTATAGTCATGTGTCACTGTGCCCAGCTAATTTTTGTACTTTTTGGTAGACATGGGGTTTCACCATGTTGCCTAGGCTGGTCTCAGAATTCCTGGACTTAAGCTGTCTGCCTGTCCCAGCCTCCCAAAGTGCTGGGATTAGAGGTGTGAGCCACCGTACCCAGCCCATCTTAACCTCTGCTACCTTATTTGCCAGGAGCCAGTGATTCCCCTTTTCCTTTACAAGAACTTATTTTTGTTTGCACTTAAAGAGTTATCCTGTAGTAGGTCTAATAAAATGTCTAATGTGATTAGCTGGGAAAGTTTACCCTGGCAGTGCTGTTCACTGTAAGAGCAGCTTTTTATTAAATTGGGCTCCTTTCTCATACTTAGACTTCAGCGACCATAATGCTGAGCTTTGCATACCTTTAAGAGGTAGTGGGTTTCGGTAAAGGTGTTTTGAAGTACTAATAATATATATATTTTTTTTTTGTATGTCAGAGGTTACAATCGAAAGTTTTAAAATTAGTTGATATATCCTATGGTGGTGAAAATGGATTCAACCAAGCTATTGAGTTATCTACTGAAGTCCTCTCCAACGTGAAATTCATTCAAGAGAAGAAATTAATAGGTATAAGTGAAATGCAACTACATATTCCGTGAAATGTTTTGTTTTTGGAGGGGGTGTGTGTATGCATATGTATGTATGTACATGATTGTATGAGACAAGGCATCAAAAAGGTAAAAAGAGAGGAATTTAGCATTTTTATTAACACTTTTGCCTCAGTGAAAGCATTATTTTTTATCTTCTTTAGTCATTAGGTCAAGTAGGTGTGTTTGTATCTAAGAAAATTTTAATGTATGTTCTATTGACTTGTCCCTAATCACAGGACGATACTTTGATGAAATCAGCCAGGACACGGGCAAATACTGTTTTGGCGTTGAAGATACACTAAAGGCTTTGGAAATGGGAGCTGTAGAAATTCTAATAGTCTATGAAAATCTGGATATAATGAGATATGTTCTTCATTGCCAAGGCACAGAAGGTAGGAGAATTAGAAAATAAAGTTGGTTGAAAAAAGAAAATAAAGTTGGTATTTCTTACTGACCCAGGAAGCCTGGGGTGGAGATTTGGGGGAAGGTGGCTGATTTCAGGAACAATCAGAAAGTAGATCTACCCCTTGTTCCCCGCTCCTTCAGTCCGTAGCACATTCCTGCATAGATTTTTCTGCTTGAACTGTTTAATGTCTACTTAAGATTGTTAAATCTGCCCAGGACTGCATCTTGAACATCTCTGATGTTTCTTATGGTTAAAGCATTGTACCTAGTAGACACTCAATGTATGCTAACATGCTTATGGAAAAAAGGTTGAGAGATCAAGTCCCTGAGCCCTTTTCTCATCTAATCTCAACTTATGGAGCTTATACAGATTAGTATATGAGAGCCAAGTTAACATATTTTTTCCTCCTAATACTACAGAGGAGAAAATTCTCTATCTAACTCCAGAGCAAGAAAAGGATAAATCTCATTTCACAGACAAAGAGGTATGTGATTATTTTCTTGGTTTGATGATATATGCAAGCATAAATCCATGTGTTAGAGTACACTGGGAGTGTAGAGGGTCAGCCTTGGGAAACCAAACCACATATTAATTGGGGTTGTTGGGGGACTGTAGGAAGTGATCATCTCTGATTCCAGGGAGGGAGGCCAAATCATAGTTACTGCAGCCTATTTTTGTTGTTTTGTTTTTTGGAGACAGGCTGACTCTGTCACCCAAGCCGGAGTACAAAGGCACGATCTTGGCTCACTGCAACCTCAGCCTCCTAGGCTCAAGCAATCCTCTTGCCTGAGCCTTTCTGTACACTACCTTGCCCAACTAACTTTTGAATTTTTTATGGAGATGGGTTTTCATCATGTTGCCCGGGCTGGTCTTGAACTCCTGAGCTCAAGCAGTCTGCTTACCTCAGTAGCCTCCCAAGTGGTGGGATTACAGGCATGAGCCATCATGCCCGGCCTACTTCAGCCTCTGTTTGAGGTACAGTCCTGGTCTGTCACCCAGGATGGATGCAGTGGCACAATCATAGATTATTGGAGATGGGGTTTCACCATGTTGGCCAGCCTGGTCTCGAACTCCTGACCTCAGGTGATCCACCGCACCCAGCCACTTGACTAATTTTTTTAATAAAAACTGGGTCTTGGCCGGCCGTGGTGGCTCACGCCTGTAATCCCAGCATTTTGGGAGGCCAAGGCAGGTGGATCACAAGGTCAAGAGATCGAGACCATCCTGGTCAACATGGTGAAACCCCGTCTCTATTAAAAATACAAAAATTAGCTGGGCATGGTGGCGCGCGCTTGTAGTCCCAGCTGCTCGAGAGGCTGAGGCAGGAGAATTGCTTGAACCCAGGAGGCAGAGGTTGTGGTGAGCCGATATTGCACCATTGCACTCCAGCCTGGGTAACAAGAGTGAAACTACGTCTCAAAAAAAAAAAAAAAAAAACTGAGTCTTGCTGTGTTCATCAGGCTGGTATTGAATTCCTGGGCTCAAGTGATCTTCCTGCCTTGGTCTTCCAAAGTGGTGAGATTACACACCAGACCCACTATGCCTGGCCTGTTTTTGTTTTGTGTTTTTAATTAGTTAAGCAATCAGGAAAAATTTCTTTATCCTTGAAATCATTAATAGAGAGGAAAATTTACTTTGCATAATGTCTCTCCTGCACTGTGAAACCTGTGCTGCTTTCTTCACTTTATCATCTCTTTAACTGTAGTGGCTTCTCTGGTTTGCTCTAAATGCATCACCACAGTTTAAAGTATCACACTCCCTTATGAGATAGGTTTAAATCATACCTTCCTCAAATTCTGATTTGAAGAGCTTTGTTCTTTACAAGGCTGCTCCCAAAAGTAGTCCTGGCATGTCTCTTCTGGGCCATTCAATGAGTGCTGCTTAGAGATAAGATACTACAACAGCCTGACTTCTAGAGTCAACAATGGGAATCATAAGCTGAAAACCCAGAGTGTTTGTGTTGACATTTCATTGCTGAGGATAGAGCCTGAGGAGAGAAGTGTTGTTTGAAATAATCTGAATTTATCTGCTTATGTCCATTATGTTATCAAAACCAGAGATTACTTACAGACTTTACACACAGACAGACATGTAAGTGGGAGGATGAGAGCGATGGTTGGGCAAGGGGCTGTGAGAGGGCCTAATAAGCCTTGATAATATCCTAATCCCCCATTTTTGTATCTCATGGTCACCCCTATAGACCGGACAGGAACATGAGCTTATTGAGAGCATGCCCCTGTTGGAATGGTTTGCTAACAACTATAAAAAATTTGGAGCTACGTTGGAAATTGTCACAGATAAATCACAAGAAGGGTCTCAGTTTGTGAAAGGCTTTGGTGGAATTGGAGGTGAGTAGAAAATCAGCAAACCAAACTTAAAACCAGGGTCTCAGGCCAAGGCCCCTCCTGGTTCACCCTGCTTCAGGTGAGGTGCTCATTATCTACTGAGATGGGTAATTGAGGCAGCAGGTGCAGGTTCCTGATTTGGATCAATGTTTTTTATTACCTCTTCTATAATTCTGCAAGAGAATAGGGCTTCCCTTATTAGAGTGACCAGCCCCCCTACACCCAATGGCCCATTCCATGAACACGGTAATTTACCTTTTGGTTTGTTTCCCCAGGTATCTTGCGGTACCGAGTAGATTTCCAGGGAATGGAATACCAAGGAGGAGACGATGAATTTTTTGACCTTGATGACTACTAGGTAGTCGACATGGGTCCGGCAAAACGTGCCTCACCCTCCAGCATCCAACCCAAGGAGCATACCCATGGTGGAATCCAAACAGATCCCTGCCTTACAATTGGAACATTTCCAGAACTTAATCCATGAGCATTGGATATTGAAAAGAAACCGAAACAAAACCAGACCCAACCCTACACTTTGGTTTGTCATGGTGTCAGCGCAGCAGCCTACAACTAAGTTCCTAAATGCCACTTTGGACTAATTTAAAAAAGAATCCCAGTTTTTACTTTTACTCGATGGTGAAATTGGTTGCTCTTGTATTTTATGAAAAAAAAAAAATGATTTTTTTAACCTTCATACATAGAAGCAAAAATACTTTAACTGCTGTAAACCTTCAAAAGTTAATAGAAGTGAGATCATACTGGTTTGTTTCTTATTTTGATTGGAGAAAAAATTAAATTGCTGCATTTCGCAGTGACCCATTTACATGGCATTCTCAGCTTAGACTGCATAAGAAGAAATACATGTGGTGAAATGTTGGAACCATTTCTCTCTTGGTCTCTGTTTAATGTTGAAAGGGTGAGCTAATAGGAGGCAATTTCAACTTCACTCCCTCACGCTACCCCGTCCCCCTCCAGACTGGCAGTTTCAAGGATGCAAATTGCATTGCAAAATCAAACTGACTCATGAAGCATTTGGGCCAGTGCACTGTTTACTTCCATCTGTTTGCAGACACATTTGTGCCCAGCATTTGGGAGCCTTTTGTATCGATGTTCTGACAAAGGTCCCTATAACCTTAACCTACTCGAAACCAGTTTGGGATGGATATGATGGGGCTTCTGTGCTCTTGCTGGGATTGGGAGAATAAAACATGCAATTTAAGTGGAAGCGAAGAAATTTAAAGAGGATTTTCTTTTGCTTGGGTCAGTCCTTGTTAAAAGGGAGGTGGACGTATTTTCCTTGTGTTGGATGGCATGAGATTATGTGAATGTTTTGATTTATTAAAATGAACTGCAAGGTTTTTCACAGGAACGACAGACATGTATGACTGCATGTAATTATAAACTCCTGACCTCCTGGTGGGGTTGGAGCATCTGTTTCAAATGTGGGACTTATAAGCACCTCTCACACGAGAAATTAGGGGCGGGAGGGAAGGGATGGATCACAGCTTCTGGCACCATGGACTTTAAGACCATGTTGGATCCAAAAGTTGGCCTGAAACGCTGAAGCTTATGCTTCCCAGCTGGCCTGTAAGTCAGACTTGAACCCAGCTGATATGCAAGGTCATGGCGTGCCCGAGGTGGTGACAGTGAACAAAGTGTATAGTATGTGCCCAGTGGTAGCAATGGAAAAAAGTATACCAAATGGACTTTGAAGGACCAAAGGTTTTAAAAGTCAATTGGTATCATCTCCACACTGACTAGGGTAGTGGGGTACATTTGGTTTTCAAATTGGGTACTTTTAACACTTTAGTGCCTGACTGCTGTTCTTTACTGACTTGATTCAGTCACTCGTAGCTTTATTGGTCTGAACCAGCTCCTTGTTCCCAGGTTACAGACCTGCCTATCGTTCCAATAATCCTGTTTCACTTGAATGAAGGGAGTATGTCTTAAATGTAAAGTTTCTGGTTCTCACACTGTACTCTGAGGTCCAAATACTGTCTGTCAATGTGTAACCTGGTGTCTCAACCCCCAGTGAGAAGAGTTGATTCTTTGGTGTTCACCAACGTGGGAGACTTCACCGGAACAGGCTTTTTTGCTTTGGGCTCTGCTATTTGTTTGCAGAACACCCAAGAGCAAGCAAACATGCTCTCTTCACAGCAGTACCTTAGGGTTTTGCCATTGTAAATGGGTCTGATGTGATATGACAAGACCAGAGAAATTGGATGTAAATTTACATTTTTGAATATGCTTGTTGTTTCACATGATACATTTAGGGTATGCAGCTCCTTTTGTAGTTTTTATTTTTACTATTTAAGTTTGGAAATGATGCCAAATTTTTGTATTTCTTTAATCAATGTGTTCTCTTCGGTGATATATATTGCATTATATATTGATGTGTGTATCAATATATATTGATATGTATTACACTTACACATACAAACACAAATAAGAGGGGGTGAAAACCGTAGCCTTTGCATTCTCTATAGCCTCTGCAGAGAGATCCTAAGCAGCAAAATCTTGGTGTTGTGATGTACAGAAATGGAGAAGAGTATTAAACCATATTTAAGAATATACTTTGTGTGCTTGAGATTTTTTAGGACTGTTCTAGAAAGGCCTGAACTGTGGAGACTGAGTTCTCCAAGGCATACCTCAGATGAGTCATGGCCAGTAGCATTTCAGCCTTGGATTTGAGTTGTGTACATTTGTCTATGGAAAGGTATATGCAAAGTTTTTCTTAGATCCCAGAATTACACTAGAGGAAGATGGTTCAGGTTGCTGGCTCAAACTGATTTATATTCTCCCCCGTTCTACATGCATGCCAAAGAGAATCTTGCCCTTTTTTTTTTTTTTTTTGAAACGGAGTTTTGCTCCTGTTACCCAGCCTGGAGTGCAGTGGCATGATCTCAGCTCACCACAACCTCTGCCTCCTGGGTTCAGGCAGTTCTCCTTCCTCAGCCTCTTGAGTAGCTGGGACTACAGGCACATGCCACCATGCCCAGCTAATTTTTTTGTATCTTTAGTAGAGACGGGGTTTCATCATGTTGATCAGGATGGTCTCAATGTCTTGACCTCATGATCCACCCGCCTCGGCCTCCCAAAGTGCTGGGATTACAGGCGTGAGCCACCGCATCTGGTGCCTTTTTTTTTTAAGGTATGTTAAGTATATTATCCCAAAACCCAACATACCATGGAGGTAGATGTACCCAATTTTACAGGTGATGAAATGGAACAAAAGGTAGCAGCCCTTTAGTGGTAACACCAAAATTTTATCCCGAGCCTTATTCCAAAGTTCTGGCTTTTTGTCTTTGAGTCCTGTAATAGAATGGTCCAGATGGAAGAGCAGAAGCTAGGCCTGGGCTCTCTCCCTCCCATGCTTCTTCATGTTACATACCTTAGACTGTGTAGGAGACTAGTAGCCCATTCAAGAGCAGGTCAGGGGCTCGTCCAGTGAGCAGGGCTGCTAGGCCAGGTTCAGAGCAGAAGAGGATTTGTTTTCCCCTAAGGTTGAGGTGCTTAGAGAGCCTCTTTGGTAGTTTAAGAAGCCTAGTTGAGCCAAGGTGGTGTGTGGTTTGCTTTCTCCAGGTTTGAGAAAACTTTTAAATAAAATTGACCAGTAATGGCACTTAGCCTACATTCACCCATTTTCTCACCTGATCTAGATGATAGCCCTGACGATGAAACTCAATCACGAGCTGGGAAGGGGCGAACATGCCTGTGCTGGTAGAAGTGTAATTTTCCCTCTTAATGCATCTCTAGGCGCTGTTCTTGAAGACAAAATTGTTGGAAGACAGCACAGTGGTGCAGAATGTATGGGCTGTGGTCTTTGCCTGTCTGGGCCTGCAGCACTTGCTCTCTTTTGTTCTCTGGCTACAAGTCTCATGCCATGACACTCCCAGACAAGCACAGTGGATTCAGGGCTGAGTGCCAAAGTGGAATTTAAGCCTCATGCCAGCTTCTCCCTTGTTGCCAATTTGAGTGAATGCCAGCTGGGATTCCTACCTGTCAAGTCCAGTCCTGATAGGACTGGGTCTCAGGGGACCTGGGAACTGGTCAGCCAAGTGGCATGGGAGCATCCCATCAGAGCTAGGAAAGCCAGGCACAGTTGTTTGATTGCTCTGTAGCAGTTGGGTGTTGCAGGTTGCTGAGGGTGTGGCTGAAGAGCAGGAACTAGAGCTACAGGTGAAAACAATTGATCACCTCCAGGGTTCTCTGTAAATGAAGTCTAAACCCTGTCTGGGTGAATTCTGTTTCAGATACAGCCATCTCCAGGAGTCCTTCCCTGAAACTGGCAGGCTTACCAGGGGTTTAGCTAAGAACCCAGAACCAAACAAGAGTCAAGAAAAGCCCTGGTTGTGCTGGGCACTGTGGCTCACGCCTGTAAACTCAACACTTTGGGAGACCAAGGTGGATCACCTGAGGTCAGGAATTCAAAATCAGCCTACCCAACATAGTGAAACCCTGTCTCTACTGAAATTACAAAAATTAGCCAGGCAGGTGGTGGGATTACAGGTGGCACTTGTAAGCCCATCTACTCAGGAGGCTGAGGCACATTACTTGAAGCTGGGAGGCAGAGGTTGCAGTGAGCCGAGATGGAACCACTGCACTCCAACCTGGGCGACAGAGCAAGACTGTCTAAAAAAAAAAAAAAATTCTGGCTCTGCTGCTAGCTGGGCTTGTGACTTCACTGTATCCGAGAGTCCCTGAATCTGAACTGCCTTGCCAGTCAGCTGGGAAGCTATCAGGAAAGCGTAGTAGGGAGCAGGATCTCTAAGGTCTGCCAAATAGAAATCCTGGCTCCACATGAGAGGCTGGCAAATTATTCCATGTGTTTGAGTAGCAGTTTCCCCACCTGTAATAAGGATTCCCCTACTTCATAAGGATGAAATGGATAAGGCACATGAAGTGCACAGTGTCTGGCACTATCAAGAACTAGGATGGCAGCTGCCCTGATATTTCCTCCATTCCCAACCTTGGTCCTCTGGAAGTGGCCAGGGAAAGCTTGTGCTGGTGACCACAAGGTGGTGCTAGAGTTAAGGACACTGGAAGAAATTTGCTTCTGAAGCTGGGGGGATTTCTGACAAGCCTTAAGAAGTCCCTGGGACAGCTTGCTTTGCCCTTAAATTCTGGGAAAGTGGAGAAAGCAGTTTAACAAAGGAGTAGGGACAACTGAGCGGAGAGGAGAGCCCAGGAATCTCAATCCAGCTCTGCCCAGTTTTCTTACTCCTCATTCCAGGCTTTGAGCTACCCTTCTGTAAAGTAACTATTGTCACTGACTTTTGTTGAACAGTTATGTAATCCTTAGAAAAACATAGTGAGGGAGATGCTGTTTATATCTTCCCATGCACATTGATTCCAAAGCCAGTGCAAATGCAGGTCATCCCTACAGAGTGAACTAAGACAGCATGAAGAAGGGCTTCTTGGGGGGCCCTTGGCCCCAGTCAGGTGAGCAATCCTGGCAGTGGTGAGAAGGCAAAGCTGTACCTGGGAACCTCAAGCCCATCCTCAGAAAGGACAAGAGTCTCATTTGACTCTAGTCCTTAGTCTACAGCCACACCTTTATATAGCTTTTCTCCACAGTACCCAATACTTAGACTTCTTAAGGAACTATAACTTTAGCACTAGATCTTTTTTTTTTTTTTTAGACAAGGTCTCATTCTGTCGCCCAGGCTGGAGTGTAGTGGTGCAATCTTGGCTCACTGAAGCCTCAACCTCCCAGGCTCAAGCGATCCTCCCACCTCAGCCTCTTGAGTAGCTGGGACTACAGGCACACGCTGCCACACCCGGCTAATTTTTGTATTTTTTGGTAGAGATGGGGTTTTACCATGTTGCCCAGGCTGGTCTTGAACTCCTGAGCTCAAGTGGTCAGCCTGCCTCAGCCTCCCAAAGTGTTAGGATCACAGGTGTGTGCCACTGCACCGGGCCCTTTAATTTTAGCAGTAGAAAGGATCTTGCACCTTACCTATTCCAATCCCCTCACTGAAGACAGAAGAAAGCTGAGGCCAGAGAGTAATATAGTGACCTGTAGGTCTCATCCAGCAAATTAGCAGAGCCGACATGAACACTTGCTGCAACTCCTGCTGCAACTCCAGATTCGGTGCTCTTAACAGCTGGATGATCTTGTTATTCTTCATTCCAGGCCCTGTTCTCTCCAATGTTACAAATGAGAGAAGGGACAACTGAAGGTAGCACATGGCCTGAAACCAAAGACAGAGCTAGGAGAGGAAAGGTGGCCAACATCCAAATGGAGTTATGAAAGCTGTCTGAAGTCACTTCCCTGTGAGTCAAGGCTGGCTTGAGTGTGTAGATCAACTTGCTTCTCCAGCCCCCGGGCTTCCAAATTAGCCCCATCTAGCTCTTGCTGACTGCCACAGACTTCCAGCTCCTCCCACTCTGCTGAGATACTATACCTAGGCTTAGCCCCTTCTGCTTGCCTCTCCATCCCAACTCAAAGGAAAGCTAGAGGGCAAACCCATTTCCAAGGAAGCCAGTAGAACAAGGAAGGAGGGTGGAAACTTGAGAGAAAGTCTGTAAGCAGGAATGGCAAGGATCTTCTGAGAGGCAAAGATGCAGAGATATTCCGATTCCTGAGAGAAGGAAGGTGGGGGCTGAGCTTGAGAATGAGGAGAAATCAGGGCTTGATGATGCCAGGACCCCTGCCCCATGTTATATGACTATTCAGACCCAAATACATGCCCAGCCTAGGCTCCCTGGGTCGAGGAAGGGGAGGCAAGATGAGCCAGCTGGGGTGAGCCTGGAGGGCCTGCAGAGGCTCTTTGTTTTTTATCTCTTTTCTTTTGAGATGAAGTTTTGCTCTTGTTGCCCAGGCTGGAGTGCAATGGTGCAATCTTGGCTCACTGCAGTCTCTGGGAGGGGTGCTCTTTGTAATAAGGCAGAATATTGCCTGGGAGAGACACCCTCCTTCATGCCCCTGACAGGCTCTGATTCTGAAAGGCAGCATGGAAGGAGTTCTGCCCTTCCCTGGGGAGCTGAACAAAGTCCCTCAGAAGCCCAGTCTCCTCCAGACTTCTCCACAGACACACTCCACTGTCACCTCTATTCCTTAAATCAGACTTGAGTTAAGCCAGTCTCATTCCTTGACTCAGCAAGCATTTGGACATATTTCATGTCCTGAACCCTGTGTGATGTGCAGTGGGGAACCTTGCCCCTCAGTGTGAAGGTCCAGTAGTGGAGGCTGTAAACAAGGAATGGCAATGAAGAGCGGGGGAATGTTAAAGGACAAGGGGAGTGCAGGGTGGCTCCCACCTCCTCTGGGGGTGCTAGGTTGTGTGGAGACTTGGGTCAGCTGGAGAGATGAGAGGGTGAGTTTGGAGAGGTATGTGGATCAGTCCTGACTAGATCCAAGGGCCAGGAAGACATTCAGATTTCAGGACACTGGTTTTTCAGCAGCAGATTTTTTCATCCTGCTATCATTTCTGTGGTTTGTTTATTAACAGCTTTATTGAGGTATAATTTACGAACTATGAAATTAATCCACTGTAGGTATAGTTTGGCTATTTATTTTTAAAAGTAAATGTGTGTAGGCTAGGTATGGTACCTCATGTCTGTAATCCCAGCAGTTTGGGAGGCTGAGGCAGGCAGATCACTTAGAGCCGGAAGTTCAAGACGAGCCTGGCCAACATGGTGAAACCTCACCTCTACTAAAAATAAAAAAATTAGCCGGGTGTGGTGGCGTGTGCTTGTAGTCCCAGCTACTCTGGAGGCTGAGGCAAGAGAATAGCTTGATCGCAGGAGGTGGAGGTTGCAGTGAGCTGAGACCCTGCCACTGCACTCCATCCTGGGCAACAGTGGGACTCTGTCTCAAAAAAAAAAAAAAAAAAAAATAGTAAATGTAAATTTGTAAACACATGTTATGTAAACATCCCACAACTCACAACTCAATGTTCAGCATCCCAGAAAGATTATTTGTCCTCTCTTGCAGTCGGTCTCTATTCCCACTTCCAACCCTGGGCAGCTACTGATGGATCTGCTTGCTTTTTTTTTTTTTTTGGAAAAGTCTTGCTCTGTCCCCTGGCTGGAGTGCAGTGGTGTGATCTCCGCCTCCCGGGTTCAAGCAATTCTTGTGCCTTAGCCTCCTGAGTAGCTGGGACTACAGGTGCCCGCCACCACGCCCAGCTAATTTTGCTATTTTTAGTAGAGATGAGGTTTCACCATGTTGGCCATGCTGGTCTCAAACTCCCGGCCTCAAGTGATCCGCCCACCTCGGCCTCCCAAAGTGCTGGGATTACAGGCATGAGCCACCACAGCAGGTCTCTACAGTTCTGCCCTTCTTGGAAATTTTTATATTAATGGAAAAGCACAATATGTAGTCTTTTATGTGAAGCTTCTTTCATTTAGATAAATTTTTGAGATACATCTATATTTCTTTTTTCTTTTCTTTTTTTTTTTTTTTGAGATGGAGTCTCACTCTGTCACCTAGGCTGGAGTGCAGTGGCCCAATAATAGCTCACTGTAGCCTTGATCTCCTGAGCTCAAGGAATTCTCCCACCTCAGCCTCACAAGTAGCTGGGACTACACTGCCATGTCAGGCTATTTTTTTTATATATTCTTTTTATAGAAATTGGGTCATTTTTGTTGCCCAGGCTGGTCTTGAACTCCTAGCTTTAAGTGATTCCCCCTGCCTCAGCCTCCCAAAGTACTGGGATTACAGGTGTCAGCCACCATACCCAGCCTGTTGCATGTTTATTTTTATTTTCCAGTAGTATGATACAATAAGAAATATGTAGACATATACAGGTCTTTGCCCCACCCCTTTCCTGGCATACAGCTCCTAAAACCCATAGAATCTACAGAGTGGTAAGAGTATGCAGTGGCACAATCTTGGCTAACCACAACCTCTGCCTCCCCTGGTTCAAGCAATTATCCTACCTCAGCCTCCTGAGTAGCTGGGACTATAGGCACCTGCCACAATGCCCAGCTAATTTTTGTATTTTTAGTAGAGATGGGATTTCACCATCTTGCCCAGGCTGGTCTTGAACTCCTGACCTCATGATCCACCCTCCTCAGGCTCCCAAAGTGCTGGGATTACAGGCATGAGCCACCACACCAGGTAAGAGTGCCTTTTCTATGCTCATGAGATTACTGATGGCTTGGGGGCCCCTAGGTAACTTCAGGATGGGGACTAGTCACCAGAAAGACCCAAAACATGATTAGAGAGTGGAGCTTTTGGCTGGGCACAGTAGCTCATGCCTATAATCCCAGCACTTTGGGAGGCTGAGGCGGGCAGATCATTTGAGGTCAGGCGTTTGAGACCAGCCTGACCAATATGGTGAAAACTTGTCTCTACTAAAAATACACACACACAAACACACACACACACACACACACACACACACACACACACACACAAATTAGCCGGGCATGGTGGTGCTACTCAGAAGGCTGAGGCAGGAGAATCGCTTGAACCCAGGAGGAGGAGGTTGCAGTGAGCCAAAATCGCGCCATTGCAATCCAGCCTGGGCAACCGAGTGAGACCCCATCTTAAAAAAAAAAAAGTAGAACTTTCAGCACCTGCCTCCATCCTCCAGAGAGGGGAGAGGGACTGGAGGTTAAATTAATCACTGATGGCCAATGCTTTCATCAATCATCCCTATATAATGAGACCTCCATAAAAGCCCCTAAATGACAGGGTTCTGGAAGTTTCCAGGTTGCTGAACACACTGAAATGCTGACAGGGTGGCATGTCCACAAGGATGAAAGCTCTGCACCCAGACCTTGCCCTATGCATCTGTTCTGTTGACTGTCCCTGAGTTATAATCTTTTTAATAACCTAACCTACCATAATGTGTACATTTTTCCTGAGTTCTGTGAGCTATTCTAGCAAATTACCAAACCTGAAGGAGGGGGTCATGGGAACCCCTTATAGCCAATTAGTCAGAAGTATAGGTGGCAACTTGTGACTGGCATCTAATATTGGGGCAGTCTTATGGAACTGAGCCCTTAATCTGTGGGGTCTGCTAACTGAGGGTAATGTCAGAATTGAATTGAATTGTAAGACACCCAGTTGTGTCTGGAGACTTGGATAATTGGTTGATGTGGGAACAAAACTCCACATATTTGGTGTCAAAAATGTTATGAGTAAAACAGCATAACAGTAATATTCCATTGTATGACTATATCACATTTTATCTCTCCCACTGGTGGATATTTGAATGGTGTCCTGTTTTTAGCTGTTTGAATAATGCTTCTATGAACATTCACGTACAAGTCTTTGTGTGAATATATGTTTTTGTTTCTCATGGGTTAATGTATATCTTTGGAGAAATTTCTATTCAACTCCTTTGCCTGTCCTGAATTGGTTTATCTTGTTGAGTTATAACATTATTTATATATTCTAGATACCAAACCCTTATGAGATATATTATTTGCAAGTATTTTCACTTTCTGGATAATGTCTTCTGATGCACAAAACTTTCTAATTTTGAAAAAGTTCAATTTATCTGTTTTTCTGTTGTTGCCGTATCTAAGAATCCTTGCCAAATCCAAGGACATGATCTATCCATGTTTTCTTAGAGTTTTAGCCCAGGCACAGTAGCTTCTGCCTGTAATCCCAGCACTTTAGTAGGCCAAGGCAGGAAGATAGTTTGAAGCCAGGAGTTCAAGGCCAGCCTGGGCAACAGACCAAGACCTCATTTCTACAAAAAAATTTAAAAATTAGCTGGGTGTGGTGGTGCACACTTATAGTCATAACTACTTTGGAGGCTGAAGCAGAAGGATCACTTGAGCCCAGGAGTTTGAAGCTGCAATAAGCTGACTGTGCCATTGCACTCCAGCACAAATGACAGAGCAAAACCCTATCTTTTATGTGTAATTGGCCCATTTTGAGTTCATTTTTGGATACGGTATGAGATCAGGGGTCTGACTTCATACTTTTCATGTGAATATCCAGTTGTTGTGGGGCTGGGCATTGTGACTCACACCTGTAATCCCAGCACTTTGAGAGGCCAAGGCAGAAGAATCACTTGAGCGCAGGAGTTCAAGACCAGCTTAGACAACATAGGGAAACCCCATCTGTACAAAAAAGTTAGTTGGATTTGGTGGTACTCACCTGTAGTCCCAGCTACTGGGGAGGCTGTTGTGGAAGGATCACTTAAGCTTAGGAAGTCAAGGCTGCAGTGAGCCGTGGTGCTGCCACTGTATTCCAGCCTGAGTGACAAAGCAAGACTCTGTCTCAAAAAAAAAAGTTGTGCAAGCACCATTTTGTTGATGAAACTATTATTTCCCCCATTTAATGTTCTTTGCTCCCTTGAGAAAATCAGTTGGCCACAGGTATATGGGGTTATTTCTGAACTCGGAACTCTCTGAATTACTTCTGAATTCATAAATAATCCCATATACCTATTGCCAACTGGGTATGGTATGATAATCCCATGTACAACTGGTATAGATATATAGGTTTATATTTCTAAATTTATTATACCAGAACCATATTGTTTTGATTTATGTTACTTTGTAGTTTGTTTATTTGTTTGTTTTTTGAGACAGAGTCTCTCTCTCTCTGTTGCCCAGGCTGGAGTACAGTGGCAGAATCATGGCTCACTGTGCATTCTCTACCTACTGGGCTCAAGCAAACCTCCCACCTCAGCCTCCTGAGTAGCCTCTACTATACGTGTGTGCCACCATGGCCAGCCAATATTTTTTTAATGTTTTTATAGAGACAGGTTCCCTCTGTTGCCCAGACTGGTCTTGAACTCCTGGAATCAAGTAATCCTCCTGCCTTGGCCCCTGCAAAACAACAGGAATACAGGTGTGAACCACCATGTCCCACCAACTTCTAATATAAAACATTAAAATAAATGTGAAGCCCGGTGCAGTGGCTTGTGCCTATAATTCCAGAACTTTGGGAGGCCAACGAAGGCAGATTGCTTGAGGTCAGGAGTTCGAGACTAGTCTGGCCAACATGGCAAAACCCATTCTCTACAAAAATTAGCTGGGCATAGTGGCACACACCTATAATCCCAGCTACTAAGGAGGCTGAGGCCAGAGAATCACTTGAACCTGGGAGGCAAAGGTTGCAGTGAGCTGAAACAGTGCCACTGCACTCCAGCCTGGGCACCAGAGCAAGACTCTGTTTCAAAATAAAATAAATGTGCTGGCCAGGCTTCAGCTCCGATGGCCCCACTGCACAGGACTAGTAGAGGCACAGAGTCATCCCCATGGCTGCTGTGCCTGACGAACTCGCGAACCTTTTAAGCTCCTAGGAATTTTAGATGTTGAAAATATTCCCTGCGCCTGGGATTCAGTATTGTATGGTTCATTAGGATCTGTTGTGGCTGGCTTTGGACATTTTTTGTTAACTAAATTAGATCATGTGATGCTGGAGTAGGAGGATTTATCTCGGTGATTTTGGGATTCTGGTTTCACTGTAGGTATAATTATGCAAAGCAAAGGATCCAGCAAAGAACTGCCAGAAAAGGAATGAAAAATAAGTTATTATATGAAGGTACCCACCTCGACCCTGAAAGAAAACAAAACAACGGTAATAGCAGCAATTGAACAACCTTGAGCATAGAAAACCAGACTCCCTGAAGTCAGTGTGAATGAAGCTAAGATCAACCGCATAAAACATTTCACGTACAATAAACTCTCAATCAAGTAAATAAAGTTTTAAAAAATAATAATAAAATAAATGTGAGCTGGCTGGGTGCGGTGGCTCACACCTGTAATTCCAGCACTTTGAGAGGCCAAGGCGGGCAGATCACCTGAGGTCAGAGTTTGACACCAGCCTGACCAACATGGAGAAACCCCATCTCTACTAAAAATACAACATTAAGGCCGGGCGCAGTGGCTCACGCCTGTAATCCCAGCACTTTGGGAGGCCGAGGCGGGTGGATCACCAGGTCAAGAGATTGAGACCATCCAGGTCAACATGGTGAAACCCCGTCTCTACTAAAAAAAAAAAACACAAAAAACTAGCTGGGCATGGTGGGCGTGCCTGTAATCCCAGCAACTCAGGAGGCTGAGGCAGGAGAATTGCCTGAGCCCAGGAGGCGGAGGTTGCGGTGAGCCGAGATTGTGCCATTGCACTCCAGCCTGGGTAACAAGTGCGAAACTCCGTCTCAAAAAAAAAAGAATACCAAATTAGCCAAGTGTGGTGGCACATGCCTGTAATCCCAGCTACTGGGGAGGCTGAGGCAGGAGAATTGCTTGAACCCAGGAGGCAGAGGTTGCAGTGAGCCAAAATCACGCCATTGCACTGCGGCCTGGGCAACAAGAGCGAAACTCTGTCTCAAAAAAAAAAAATGGAAATAAATAAACGTGAGCTATATACATATTTAAGAAAGATTCATAAAAATAAGGATTATTTACTGAATGTTTGGTGAATCAGGGAGTGCTGGGTTAAATTAAGGAATAAATGTTGGCAAAACAAAAATTGTAAGGAGTACCTCCTACTGCTTCACCTGCCTGAGTTCAAAAGCAATCACAAATATGGAAGGCTTACTGAGCACTTTCACATGGCATTATCATTGTGCATCGTATGATTATTGGATATTTGCAGATTTTTATTTGACAGTAATTTGTATTCATTCATTCATTTTCCACCCTACTTCTTCCAGTGCCAGGTCTCAGGTGGCAGAAGCCCATCCTGGTAGCTCTCAGGGCACAAGGCAAACACCAACCCTAGACAAGATGCCATTCCATGGCAGGGCACACTCATAAACACACCCACACTTATTTATACTGGGACCATTTAGACATGCTGATTCATCTAACGAGCACATCTTTGAGATGTGTAAGGAAACCAGAGTTCCCAGAGAAAGCCCATGCAGAGATGGGGAGAATGTACTAACTCTGGCTTTCTCATCCATGTTATAAGGAAAGGACATTGAATTGAATGAAACGACATTATTTGAGGACCCATAGTCAACAAGGCAGACACAGTCCAAGTCAATAAGGAGCGCTCAATCTAGTGGCAAACAAAGCAAAAAAAATAAAAATAAAGCCATGGGTTGGGCTTGGTGGCTCATGCCTATAATCCCAGCACTTTGGGAAGCTGAAGCAGGAAGATCGCCTGAGGTCAGGAGTTGGAGACCAGCCTGGACAACCTGGTGAAACTGTCTCTACTAAAAACCAAACAAGGCTGGGCGCGGTGGCTCACACCCGTAATCCTAGCACTTTGGGAGGCCGAGGTGGGTGAATCACCTGAGGTCAAGAGTTCAAGACCAGCATGGCCATCATGGTGAAACCCCATCTTAAAATAAATAAATAACAAAATTAAAAATTAGTTGGGTGTGGAGGCTAGTGCCTGTAATCCCAGCTACTTGGGAAGCTGAGGCAGGAGAATCGCTTGAACCCAGGAGGCAGAGGTTGCAGTGAGCCGAGATTGCACCACTGCACTCCAGCCTGGGGGACAAGAACGAAAGTCCATCTCAAAGAAACAAAAATGTACTGGTTTGGTGGTAAAAGCACAAGACCTGGGCAGAGGATTTTGTGGGGAGGGAGACAAAAGTGGCACCCAATCCACTGGCAAGAAAAGGTTTGATTTCTGTCTGGAAACTTCATCGAGGAAGCAAGCATAGGAAAACAATGAGAAGAAAAATGCAGGAAAAAAACAGGAGGCTGTGGTGTATTATTGAGTGTCACATTGGCAGTTGTTGAAAGTTTATCAATCCCAGTCTCCAATATTCCTAACAGGCCCGAAAGCCAGCCCCAGGTCTGAGCATAGGTCCTCTCTTAAGGCAGGGAATAGCCCAGGACCCTTACTATTTCATAGGACTGTGTGTGTGTGTGTGTGTGTGTGTGTGTGTGTGTGTGTGTGTGACAGTCTTGCTCTGTCACTCAGGCTGGAGTGCAGTGGTGTAATCTTGGCTCACTGCAACCTTAGCCTCCCGGGTTCAAGTGATTCTCCTGCCTCAGCCCCCTTGAGTAGCTGGGACTACAGGCACCTGCCACCACACCCAGCTAATTTTTGTATTTTTAGTAGAGACGATGTTTCACCTTGTTGGTCAGGCTGGTCTTGAACTCCTGACCTCGTGATCTGCCTGTCTCGGCCTCCCAAAGTGCTGGGATTACAGGTGTGAGTCACTGCACCCAGCCTCATAGGGCTTTCAAAGAATCAAGGCCCCTGCACTGGAAGAGAATAAAAGGCCTACCCAAGCAGAGACCTGGGGTTCCTGCAAATTCTGTAGCAACCTACAGGAGCTTACCCTCATGCCTTGCCCCTTGGCTAGGCTCAATCATAAATAGCTCACTGGTTTCCAGCCTGGGATCTCCCAATCCTGCAAGGATTCCAACTCGTCACTTTGACCTGCTCTCCTCCTGTAGCAGGAAGGCTGGTGGCTGTCAGGAGCCTGAGGGGAGGGCAGGAGAGGGTGGAAAGCAGCATTGCTAGTAGCCTGGCCTCTGTGGACTACATTACCCACAATCCTAGAGCATAGCTCTGCAGAGAAGGCTGCTGGGGGCCTGCAGCCCTAAGTGGGAAAGCAAGGCAAGAGGCATCCTACCCAATTTTTTCCCAAACCTACCTCCTGGACCTTTGAGATTCTACAGGCAGTAAGGCTATCTGAGGCTGAGGAGACCCACAAGGCTCCTTAAATTTTGGCTTTATTTGCAGACACTGTGTGTGTGTGTGTGTGTGTGTGTGTGTGTGTGTGTCGTGCCTGGAAGCCTGTGATTTTATTCTGGATCAAGCCCAGGGCTGCTTAGCCCTAAAAGCCCCTTCTCTGACATATTCTCCCACTCAGCCCCAAACTCTGAGCTTTTCTTTCCCTGCCTTACCTGTGGCAGAACAATCACAGGCTCACAGGCAGGTCTAGCTGGCCACATAGGAACTTGCTTGTCTCCCCAGCAGAAAGCTGGACTTTGTGACAGCTGTGCTGCTGGAACGTAGTGGGAGGAGGCTCGGGAACTGCTGCTGGCTCCCTGTATGCTGAGATCCAGTCCCTGTTCGTGACCTTTCTCGTGGCAGATCACATCAGGGTAACCACATGGCTGGGCCAGGTTTGTTTCTGGAGGCGCTGTCGGGAGGGCCTGTAGGGACTTGCTGGTTCTTCCAGTGGTGGATAAACCAGCGCTGTCAGGCTGAGCAGGAGAGGCCCTTCTGGGTGATGGAAGCAGCCAAGGGCAGCGCTCAGCCCCAACTCACTCCGGGTGTACACCTGCCCCAGCTGTGGCTCCCCTCACGCCACCCTTCCAGCTTTCTCCTGCAGAGTCAAACTCAGACCACAGGGAGCCGTAGCTGGTGGAGAGGTTGGGTACCAGACCTAAAGTCAAAGATGCCTGTTCTAAGGTGAAAAGGGACCGCGGCAGACCTGAAAACAGGATCCTTCTCCTCCTTCCTCTCACTCAGATAACGACACCTTAATCAACGCAGCAGAGGCTGTTGACCTATGGGTGGGGGTGGGAAGGATTTCCAGGAGGCCAGAAGTCTGAACCAAGTAAAGGATGCATAGCACTTCTTTCTGCCAGAATAGTGTAAGAAGGGCATTCCAGGCCGAGGGGGCAGCTCGGCTGAAGCCAGGGAGGTACAAGACAATCAGGGAAGACCCACTTGTCAACTGCGCGGGGGAGAGCGACCCCCGAGGCGCAGAGGCCTGCGTGGCTGGAGGTCACGGGTGGGGGCCGCTGAACGACCCTCCAGCAGGGCGTGTGGTGCTCCGGGCTGGGGGAGAAAAGCGGGGTAAAACACCAGCGGGGGCCGGCGGGACCCCCAAGTCGGCGCCTCCCGCGCGGGGCCAAGCCGCGCGTCCCCGTCCCTCCCGCCGCCGCCGCCCCCTCCTTGGCAGCAGGTCCCCTGGCCGCGGGCTCCGGGGTTGGGCGGGCCCAGAGGACCGGGCTCCCCGCCCGCGGGCCGCCTGCCAGCCGCGCCGGGAAGGAAACGCCTTGTATGGGCCTGGGGCCGGGAGGAAACGCCTTGTAGGGCTCGGGGAGGAAGCGCCATACATGGCGCGGGGCGGGCGGGGGAGGGCCGGGGGCGGGAGCCCTCCCGGGAAGGAGCAGCTTCCGCCGGGGCCTCTGCAGGCCGGGGCCTCGCAGCCGCGGGCGGGGCGCAGGGGCGCAGGGGCTCTACGCGGCCTCGACGCCTGCTGACCCGGCGGGAATCTGCAAGGCCGCGCGCGCTCTGTGGCCTTGGGTGCAACGCCCCTCCCGAGCCTGGGGTAAAACGAGAGGCTGCGGCGGAGGCCCGCGTGGCGGCCCCGGGCCCTCGCAGTTGCGGGCCGGTGGAGCGGTTTCCCAGGCGCCGGCTGGACGTGCCCCGTTAGCCTCTCCCTAGCCGTCTCGGGCCCGGGAAGCCTGTACGAAGGGCGGAACGAGGAGCGGACGGCTTCGGGAGAATGTTTCCAGAAGAAAATAGGGCACCCTGAAGGTCTGGAGTTCCTGTTCAGACAACGGGGTTCCAGCCCCAGCGTCTCCCGTTGCCAGCGGGGTGATGCTGGGCCGAGTACTCACCTTCTCTGAGCCTGTGTCCTCATCTCCTCCGTGCAATGGGAGTGAGAGTCCCTGCTGTGCAGGTTTGTGGTGAGAATGAAAAGGAAATGGGGGCTGTGTCAAGTGCCTGACGTGGCATAGGTGCTTCGGCAGTGCCAGCTCCTCAGTCCTCTGTGCCCCTTCCCGGTTCAGAAGTGGGGGCCATTCTCCCTGGAAGCCCTGCCCCTTGAGGGAGACGCTCCTCCTTAGGCATATCTGGGGCCTCCTCGCCAAGACTGGACCTTCACCAGAGGCAAGCCTGTGGCCCACCACCCAGGGACCTGCTAGCCCTGCCTGCTGCCCTCCTCTGTGTACCCCATAGCATCAGTAATCTCCTAGGCCGTCCTGCCAAGGCAGAAAGAACCTGTAAGAAGTCGAGGTTCCCATCACAGCCAGAAACTGATATCTAGGACACCATCCTTCCCACGCCTGCTTTCAGTACCACACCCACACATTTCACCAAGAGATGGGTATCAATCTCAGAGAAGCATTTCCCGATCCTCTCTTGCTGGCCCTGCCCTCATCAGTCCTGCCTGTCCCGGAGTCCCACCGAAATCTAACCTGAATCTTCCTGTTCCATCCTGCTGAGCAGCAGTCCGCAGCCCCTGATGCATTCCAGGCAAGTTTGTGGACACACAAAAGATGCGTGTCACCCATGGCCTTGTTTCCTTTCATCCCTGGCAGGCAAGGAAGCTGTCGTTGGCATGGTAACCTTCACTGTGAAAGTTGCAGCCCTCAAGGATGTTTTTCAATTCCAGCAGGGACACAGCTCCTTCCCCACATTGTAGACCACAGGGTGACATGTAGCTGTGTCATTCTGGCCTCCCCCAGAACGGACATGAAGCTGGCAGCACAAAAGGATGAGTTCGTGGAGGGGAGCAAAAGGCTTAAGGGAGATGTCGATTGGATCTCTGAGGAACAGGTTCCTTTTGCCCTATGTGCTGATCCTCTGAGGCCCAGAATATTTCGGGAGACTCTTGGGATCTCATGGTGAAGGATAAACACATATCTTCACTAGAACCAGGCCCCTGACAAATGGCATGGTGCCCAGGGCTTAATTCCATAGAATAAGCTGATAAATCATAAAGCCTCCAGAATCCAGCGATTTGCTTTCTTGTCAGTTCCTCTGTGGGATAAATGAATATTTATTAGCCATCTCCCATTTCCCAGCTTCCCATACATTATTTCAACTAATTCTGCGCTCAGTTCCTATGAGGGACATATTACAACACTCATTTTACAAATAGGGAAACTAGAATTTGGGGAAAGGTCTTAAGCAACTGGACCAAAAACCACATGGCCATAGAGTGGCAGCACCAGGGCTGGGACCCTGTTCTTTTCCACTAGTCCTGTGTTCCTTTGCATTTGCTTCTGTGCTACAGGTAAAGATAGCCTTCCCCACAGGCCCCAAGGCACTGCCCTTCTAGGGAGTCCTCAGCAAGGAAAGGTGGCATCAGCGTCTGCCTCTGGGCCCACGTGTTCCTGTGTGGCCCTGCCTGGCACTGCAGCAGCCCCAGCAGCCCCAATCCAGAGGCTTCTCCCTGCCAGCTGCCTTGTCGCCGTCATGGAGTTTCCCCGGCAGAGGGCAAGCGGAGGGAAAGTGGTTCCCAGCTGCCAGCTTCACTAGGCAAAATCACTTTCAAGCCAGCCCCGGCTTCCCTCGGTCCCTCCAGAGGAGCACATTCAGCTCCCCCGCAAAAGGGAGGCGGGGAGAGACACAGAAAAAAAAGGGAACTTCCATGTCTTTCTCTCCCTGGCTGGGAAGTTCTTGGCTTCGAGCTGCCACTCATCTTATAGGTGGGGAAGATTAATACGGATCCTCTCAAGATTATAGACGTCTCTAAAATGAACCCTGGGCAGAGCTTTGTCCAAGAAAGATGCTCGTGGGAAAGGCCTGGATCTGACTGCGGTGGGAGAGGAGAGGCAGGTGTCAGCAAGGACAGACACCCTGGTTCTCCTGCTTTCCCACGTGCTCTTTTCTGAGTGCATTCTTCTTTCTGTGCTTCTTCTGTCCAAAGAGACAGGAAGGGTTATTTGCTGGCAAATGCAACAGGGTCAGAGAGAAAGCAAGAGGAGGAGGAAACTACCGGGTTTTGACCTTGAGCAAAACAAGGGAGGTGTTGAGAGTGTTAATAGTTAATATTTACCTACAGTGTGTCAACCACTCTTCATTTATTATCTCATTTAATCCCCCCCCTCAGGTAATCCCACTGTTATGTCTGTTTTAGAGATAAAGAAACTGAGGCATGTTCAATAACAATAACTCCCAATTAATGAGTGAGTTGGCCATCCTGGGCAACATGGAAAGACCCTGTCTCTAACAAAAATACAAAAATTAGCCAGGGTGATGGTGCATGCCTGTAGTCCCAGCTACTCAGGAGGGTGAGGTAAGGGAGGATTGCTTGAACCTGGGAAGTCGAGGCTTCAGTGAGTCAAGATCTCGACAATGCACTTCAGCCTGGATTACAGAGTGAGACTCTCTCTCTCAAAAAAAAAGAGAGAGTTGGCCCAGCACTTTGTTGTAGACATTGCCTCATTTAACCTCATAAACCAATGAGATGAAACCATTACAGTGATTTTATTTTGCACTTTCTTTTTTTTTTTTTGAGGTGGAGTTTCGCTCTTGTTACCCAGACTGGAGTGCAATGTCGCGATCTCGGCTCACCACAACCTCTGCCTCCTGGGTTCGAGCAATTCTCCTGCCCAGCCTCCGAGTAGCTGGGACTACAGGCGCGAGCCACCATGCCCAGCTAATTTTTGTATTTTTAGTAGAGACGGGGTTTCACCATGTTGACCAGGATGGTCTCGATCTCTTGACCTTGTGATCCACCCGCCTCAGTCTCCCAAAGTGCTGGGATTACAGGCGTGAGCCACCGCACCCGGCCTATTTTGCACTTTTTTAAAACTTTAATTCTACAGCCGGGTGTGGTGGCTCAAGCCTGTAATCCCAGCACATTGGGAGGCTGAGGCAGGTGGATCACAAGGTCAAGAGATCGAGACCATCCTGGTCAACATGGTGAAACCCCCATCTCTACTAAAAATACAAAATTAGCTGGGCATGGTGGTGCCTGTAATCCCAGCTACTCGGGAGGCTGAGGCAGGAGAATTGCCTGAACCCAGGAGGCAGAGGTTGCTGTGAGCCGAGATCGCGCCATTGCACTCCAGCCTGGGTAACAAGAGGGAAACTCCGTCTCAAAAAAAAACAACTTTAATTCTTTTAAATTTTTTAAATACCTACTCGAATGGGAATTATGCCCATTTTCTATAGGTGAAAACTGAGATTCAGAGAAGTAGGAAAATTGCCTATGATCATGAAGTATGTAAGTGGCAGAGCAAGGGCTCAGAATTCGGGTCTGTGTAACTCCGGAGTACATGTGCTTGTCATGTTTGCCCTGCTGTCTCCTGACTCACCAAGGCTTCTTCGCCGCCCCTAGGGCTCCTGCGCAGATAGGCTGAGACCACAAAAATCTGCCCACACCTACATTTCCCCAGTGCTCCACACACAGGTGAAAACTTGGCTGCTGTTCATTCTGTTTTGTTCATACTTGCCACCAGAGCATGTATGGTGCGTGGACAGATAGGCATGGGTGATATGGGGACCTGGGTCTTGAGACTCTGGCTGTCAACTGGCCTCTCTCTCCCATCCCAGACTCCAGAAGCAGGAGGAGACTTGAGAGGCCTCCATTACCCTTCCCAAGCCTTGAAATTTTCCTAAGAGACCAAGACGTCTAAATTGAACAGCCTTGGGATATCTGATGACTCAGAGAAGTGCTTCTTGGAGAAGAGGCTGGAGAGCCCAGCAGTTTTTATTTTTGTTTTTGAGTCCATGTTTTGCTCTATCACCCAGCCTGGAGTGCAGTGGCACCATTTTGACTCACTGCCACCTCTGCCTCCCAGATTCTCCTGCCTTAGCCTCCTGAGTAGCTGGTAAGCTGGTACTACAGGCATGTACCACCACACCAGGCTAATTTTTGTATTTTCAGTAGAGACGGAGTTTCGCCATGTTGGCCAGGCTGGTCTCAAACTCCTGACCTCAAGTGATCAACCCTCCTTGGCCTCCCAAAGTGTTGGAATTACAGGCATGAGCCACTGCATCCAGCCAAGCCCATCAGTTTTGGGTTTTTCCAGGCTAGAGTACAGTGGCGCCATCTCGGCTCACTGCAAACTCCACCTCCCGGGTTCAAGAGATTCTCCTGCCTCAACTTCCTAAGTAGCTGAGAATACAGGCATGTGCCACCATGCTGATTAATTTTTGTATTTTTAGTTGAGACGGGGTTCCACCATGTTGGTCAGGCTGGTCTCAAACTTCTGACCTCAAGTGATCCACTCGCCTTGGCCTCCCAAACTGCTGGGATTATAGGCATGAGCCACAGCGTCTGGCTGAGCCCAGCAGTTTTAATTAGGGAGATTTCTCATCTATCGTTGAAGGCCTTTAGCCAGCCTGGCTCCCAGAGCTCCCACAGCTCCTCTGCATGGTTACGGGAGCATGACTCCATGGCTCCCACCCCCACTTCAGGCCTGAGGGGGTGGGAAACACTTGAAATCCTGAGTCAGAGGAAAGGTTCCACTTCACTTTCCCTGGAACAGAAAGCCAAAGATGCAGCCGTCTGTATGGAGAAGAAGGAGAACTGGAAAGTGAGAAAGAATAGTGCTCACTTCCTTCCCTACCATCTCTTATTTTTAAAACATTTTATTCATTTATTTTTTATTCCACCATATGTGATTCATGCTCATTGCAGAAAATACATGTGATGGAAATAAGCTTTGTTAGTGTGAGTGTTTCTCCCTGTTTCCTCTCCTCTTACCCATCCACAAAACGTTTCCAGCTCAGAATTCATGCCCACTCCCAGCTCAGAGAGTCTGCTCTCAGCCATCCCCAGTCCAGCATCTTTTGTGATGCAGAATCAAAATGAGGGGATGGGGGGTACTGGTTAGGGAGAGAAGGAGATGGAGAGCTGGAGAGGCTGGAAGAAAGAAGGACTTTGACAGAGAGGCTAAATCCATCTATATAATGAAGAATAAGGAATAGGAAGAGAGACGGGAAGGGGGTAGAAAGGAAAGGTTAGGAGGAATTTTATAAGTACAGTATTGCCCTGGGGCATTAAGTAGACACCCTTGTTCTCCAAGTCAAGATTAGATTTACTTTTGTTTCCTGTCTCTAAGATCATAATTCTTTTTTTTCTTTTTCCTTTTCTTTTTTTGAGACGGAGTTTAGCTCTTATTGTCCAGGCTGAATACAATGGTGTGATCTTGGCTCACGGCAACCGTCTGCCTCCTGAGTTCAAGTGATACTCTTGCCTCAGCCTCCCAAGTAGCTGGGATTACAGGCATGCGTCACCATGCCTGGCTAATTTTCTATTTTTAGTAGAGACAAGGTTTCTCGATGTTGGTCAGGCTGGTCTCAAACTCCCGACCTCAGGTGATCCACCAACCTCGGCCTCCCTAAGTGCTGGGATTATAGGCATGAGCCACTGCATCCAGCCCTGATTATAATTTTTTACTTGCAACTCCATGGAGAGCCTTGACCATGTAGGTGTACAGAATTTCTCTGGAGTTCCATACAGGAAGGTACAACATATTGTCATTTGACAGATGAAAGAAGAGACTTGCTTTCTTTACAATTATGATTTAGTCTAGAAAAATTCTGGCAACAAATGCAAATGGAATGGTAGAATTATGAAATCACCCTTTGACCAAGTGCATTGACTCACACCAGTAAACCCAGCACATTGGGAAGCCGAGGTGGGCAGATCACTTAAGGTCAGAAGTTCGACACCAGCCTGGCCAACATGGTGAAACCCTGTCTCTACCACAAATACAAAAATTAGTCAGTTGTGATGGCGTGTGCCTGTAGTCCCAACTACTTGGAAGGCTGAGGCAGGAGAATCACTTGCACCTGGGAGGCAGAGATTGCAGTGAGCCAAGTTCGTGTCATTGTACTCCAGGCTAGGTGAAAAGAGCAAAACTCCATCTCAAAAAAAATAAAATCAACCTTTTAACCCTTAATGAGATAATAGATTTAGATAAGGATCATTAATCATTGGAGATTTCTATAACCATCGCATGAAAGGTATAGGAAAACTTTGTAATGCCAGTGATAGTTGGGCCCATCAATCAATCTGGGTTTTCTTTCAGAGTTAGGGTCTCCTGTGTTGCTTAGGTTGGAGTGCAGTCGCTATTCACAGGGGCAATCATAGCTCACTATATAGGCCGGGCATGGTGGCTCATGCATGTAATCCTAGCACTTTGGGAGGCCGAGGCAGGTGGATCACAAGGTCAGGAGATCAAAACCATCCTGGTTAACATGGTGAAACTCTGTCTTTACTAAAAATACAAAAAATTGCCGGGCGCAGTGGCTCAAGCCTGTAATCCCAGCACTTTGGAAGGCCGAGGCGGGTGGATCACAAGCTCAAGAGATCGAGACCATCCTGGTCAACATGGTGAAACCCCGTCTCTACTAAAATACAAAAAATTAGCTGGGCATGGTGGCACGTGCCTGTAATCCCAGCTACTCAGGAGGCTGAGGCAGGAGAATTGCCTGAACCCAGGAGGCGGAGGTTGCGGTGAGCCGAGATCGCGCCATTGCACTCCAGCCTGGGTAACAAGAGGGAAACTCCGTCTCAAAAAATAAAAACAAAAACAAAAAATTAGCTGGGCGTGGTGGCATACATCTGTAGTCTCAGCTACTCGGGAGGCTGAGGCAGGAGAATCACTTGAACCTGGGAGGCAGAGATTGCAGTAAACCGAGATTGCACCACTGCACTCCAATCTGGGTGACAGAGCAAGGCTCCGTCTCAAAAAAATAAATAAATACAAATAAAACTCTAAAAATTATGTTCTTTTTGTTATGTTGCAATACGAAGTGTATAGCATCGCCTAAAAATTGAACATGAATCAGATCCAGCCTCTGGGTACAACAACCAGTTTATGTGAAATTGATGGGATAGAAGGACATATTGAACAGCATTATAAGGGGGGAAACAATGTAATGTGTTCAATTCAAAAAGTGGGAAATTCTTCAGGACAGATAACCTGGTTTCTTCAATAAATAGATAGCAAAAGGAACTATTGTGACTGAAAAGAAACGATTAAAAGACAGGCGAGGGTGAGGAGGGATAGCATGTGGAGAAATGCCAGATACAGTATGCACCTAAAATAAAATAAATAAGTTAAAAAAAAAAAAAGAAAATAGTATAATGGATCCTCACGGACCTACTACATTAGATCTTAATATAATTTGAGTGTTTGAGGTGACTCCTGAAATCATTCTTTTAAAAATTGATTTCAAATTGATGTCATGAAAATAAAATGATTTACACTTAAAAAAAAGAAAAGAAAAGAAACTTAAAAGACATCGACCAAATGCAAAGTGTGGTCTTTTTTGGGTCCTGATTCAAGCAAAGGAACTTAAAAATACTTATGAAGATACACTGAAGTATTTACAGATGAAATTATATAATGTCTGGGATTTGCTTCAAAATAATCCAGTGTGTGGGGGTGAGGGTAGGGAAGAGGGTGTTATAGAAGAAACAAGACTGCTGTGAATTGACCATTGTTGAACTGGTTGATAGATACAGGGACATTATTACATCATTCCCCCTACTTTTGAGAATATTTAAGATTTTCTACAATAAAAATATGAAGGTTGATCTAGCCATGAAATAGATATTTAGAATTTATTTTTACAATGTGTGTGTGTGTGTGTGTGTGTGTGTGTGTGTGTGTGTGTGTGTGTATTTTTTTCTTTCGAGCTAAGTCTCACTCTGTTGTCCAGGCTGCAGTGCAGTGGTACGATCTCTGCTCACTGCAACTGCCACGTCCTGGGTTTAAGTGGTTCTCCTGCCTCAGTCTCCCGCGTAGCTGGGGTTATAGGTGCTCGCCACCATACCCATCTACTTTTTGTAGTTTTAGTAGAGACGGGGTTTCAACATGTTGGCCAGGCTGGTCTTGAACTCCTAACCTCAGGTGATCCACCCACCTCTGCCTCCCAAAGTGCTGGGATGTAGTTTTTCAGACACCCAGAAACACCATCAACAGTAGTGGTGTGCCTATGCGCTAATGCCATCTCAGTCCCTGTTGCCTTCTGGAAAAGTACAACTCCTTGGACTGTCACTGAGGACCTTCCAAATGTGGCCCGAACCTGCCTTTCCAGCCACGTTCCCTGCCCCTCCCCTCCATGCTTCCTGCCACTCCACCATTAATTTGCGGCTTTCTGAACACACCTCCCTGGCTTTGCACTTGCTGTTCCCTTGCCTGCACGTCCTTCTGTGAACTCCTAGTGTTCCTTCTACACCCATTTCTCCATTTCTCCTCCTTGACAGAATGTCACTCCCTGCTCTGTACACACCTCTCATATGTCACACTATGGTAATTATGTCTTTCCGAATCTTTCCTCATGAAATCCTGTGCTGCCCCAGGCTCTATCTTGTTTATCTGTATGTGCCCAGGACCTGACATAAAGTAGGCATTTGATAAATACACTTTAGATAAATTTTTATCTATTTGTGATAAAGGAGCCACATAGACTCTGGATGACCTAGTACTGAGGACAACCCCAAGAAAGTCACCCAGACTTGAGCTCTTCTTTCTAAGGGGTGCCTACAGAATTGTAGAACAACGAAACAAAGGCTGACCCGAGAATAACCAACCAGCAGGAACACCTGGCTAACACCAATTCAGTAATAAGCAAAAGAAAGAAATTTCAGAGAAAAGCTTTGAGCCTAGTGCTTTGTATGAGTTTTATATGGGGAATGAAGATGGAAAGAGAATTCAGTGATGGGGGCGAGATCACGAGTTCTCTAAGAAATAGTTGAGGGAGCTTCGTGAACTAATAAAATAACAACACTTTCTGGTTTTTAAAAAACATACGGCCCCCAAATTTAGAAGCCAACAGCAGTTGTCTGGTGCTTCTGTCCTGCCAGCCTCTAACAGACAGACCATCCACTTATGGGGAATGTTAAACAACTGGCATCCACTCAGCAAAAGCCTAGAGACCTGAGTCCCTAGGAAATCTTTCCCATCTTAGTTTGTTTATTTTCTCTTTCTTTTTTTATTATTTTATTTTTTTGAGATGAAGTCTTGCTCTTATTGCCTAGATTGGAGTGCAATGGCACGATCTCTGCTCACGGCAACCTCTGCCTCCCAGGTTCAAGCGATTCTTCTGTCTCAGCCTCCTGAGTAGCTGGGATTACAGGCCTGCACCACCATGCCCTGCTAATTTTTTTTTTTTTTTTTTTTTTTGAGACAGAGTTTCGCTGTTGTTACCCAGACTGGAGTGAAATGGCACGATCTCGGCTCACCGCAACCTCCACCTCCTGGGTTCAAGCAATTCTTCTGCCTCAGCCTCCCGAGTAGCTGGGACTACAGGCGCGCATGCCCAGCTAATTTTTGTATTTTTAGTAGAGACGGGGTTTCACCTTGTTGACCAGGATGGTCTCGATCTCTTGACCTCATGATCCACCCGCCTCGGCCTCCCAAAGTGCTGGGATTATAGGTGTGAGCACCGCGCCTGGCCTAATTTTGTGTTTTTAATAGAGATGGGGTTTCTCCACGTTGGTCAGGCTGGTCTCAAACTCCCAACCTCAGGAGATCCGCCCACCTTGGCCTCCCAAAGTGCTGAGATTACAGGTGTGAGCCACCACACCCGGCCTGTTTTATTTATTTTATTTTTTTAAGACGGGGTTGCCAGGCGCGGTGGCTCAAGCCTGTAATCCCAGCACTTTGGGAGGCTGAGGCAGATGGATCACGAGGTCAAGAGATCAAGACCATCCTGGTCAACATGGTGAAACCCTGTCTCTACTAAAAATACAAAAAAAAAATTAGCTGGGCATGGTGGCTTGTGCCTGTAATCCTAGCTACTCAGGAGGCTGAGGCAGGAGAATTGCCTGAACCCAGGAGGCAGAGGTTGTGGTGAGCCGACATCGCGCCATTGCACTCCAGCCTGGGTAACAAGAGCGAAACTCCATCTCAAAAAAAAAAAAAAAAGACGGGGTTTCACCGTGTTGGTCAGGTTGGTCTTGAACTCGCGACCTCAGGTGATCCACCCACCTCGGCCTCCAAAGTGCTTGGATTACAGGTGTAAGCCACCACGCCCGGCCTTGGCCTGTTTTATTTTTTTGAGACAGTCTTGCTCTGTCACCAAGCTGGAGTGCAGTGGTGTGATCTCAGTTTACTGCAACCTCTGCCTCCCGGGTTCAAGAGATTCTCGTGCCTCCACCTCCCAAGTGACTGGGATTATAGGCACCTGCCACCGTGCTCGGCTAATTTTTGTATTTTTTTAGTAGAGATGGGGTTTCACCATGTTGACCTCAAGTGATCCACTCACCTTGACCTCCCAAAGTGTTGGGATTACAAGGATCAGCCGCCGCGCCAGACCTGTTTTGTTTTATTTTGAGGCTGGGTTTTGCTCAGTCGCCCAGGCTGGAGTGCAGTGAAGATCATCACTCACTGCAGTCTCAAACTCTGGGGCTCAAGCAATCCTCTGACCTCAGCTTCCCGAATAGCTGGTACTACAGGTGTTTGCCACTACACCCTGCTAGTGTTTTGTACTTTTTGTAGAGACAGGGTCTCTCTGTTGCCCAGGCTGGTCTTGAACTTTTGGTCTCAAACTATCCTTCTGCCTCAGCCTCCCAAATTGCTGGGATTACAGGTATCAGCCACTCCACCTGGACCCATTTTTATTTTTACCACTCTTCGTTAACCGCTTATTATGGAAGGGGCAGATTCCAGCGGTGCAAGAAAATAGTCCATCAGAGGACCTTCATAAAAACCAGATTCTAGAAAATACTTATTTACTTATCTAGTCCTTTTCTTTTACGTTCTTTTTTTTTTTTTTTTTTTTGAGACGGAGTCTTGCTCTGTCACCAGGCTGGAGTGCAGTGGCGTAATCTCGGCTCACTGCAACCTCCGCCTCCTGGGTTGAAGCGATTCTTCTGCCTCAGCCTCCCGAGCAGCTGGGACTACAGGCACGTGCCACCAAACCCGGCTAATATTTGTATTTTTAGTAGAGGTGGGGTTTCATCATGGCAAGAATGGTCTCGATCTCTTAACCTCGTGATCCTCCCGCCTCCGCCTCCCAAAGTGCTGGGATTACAGGCATGAGCCACGGTGCAGGCCCTCTTTTACTTTCTTAAATAGAATTATTTTCTTCCAATGATAAAAACATCTGCTCACTGGGCACAATAGCTCACACCTGCAATCCCAGCACTTTGGGAAGCTGAGGAGGGCAGATCACCTGAGGTTAGGAGTTCAAGAACAGCCTAGCCAACATGGTGAAACTCCATCTTTATTAAAAATACAAAAATTAGCCAGGTGTGGTGGCACACACCTGTAATTCCAACTACTTGGGAGGCTGAGGCAGGAGAACCATTTTAATCTGGGAAGTGGAGGTTACAGTGAGCCAAGAGCACCATTGCACTCTAGTTTGGGCAACAGAGTCAGACTCCATCTTAAAAACAAACAAGCAAACAACAACAACAACAAAAATTGGCTCATTTAGAAGACACAGAAAAGCATAGAAAATAAAAGCCTGGGCACAGTGGCTCATGCCTGTAATCCCAGCAGTTTGGGAGGCTGAGGTTGGTGGATCACAAGGTCAGGAGTTGGAGACTAGACTGGCCAAGATGGTGAAACCCCGTCTCTACTAAAAATACAAAAATTAGGCATAGTGGCAGGAGCCTGTAATCCCAGCTACTCGGGAGGCTGAGGCAGGAGAACTGCTTGAACCTAGGAGGCGGAGGTTGCAGTGAGCTGAGATTGCACCGCTGCACTCTAGCCTGGGCAACAGAGCAAGACTCTGTCTCTTAAAAAAAAAAAAAAAAGGCCAGGCGAGGTGGCTCACATTTGAAATCCCAGCACGTTGGGAGGCCTAGGTAGGCAGATCATGAGGTCAAGAGATCAAGAACATCCTAGCTAACATGATTAAACCCCATCTCTACTAAAAGATACAAAAAAAATTAGCTGGGTGTGGTGGCGCATGCCTGTAGTCCCAGCTACTTGGGAGGCTGAGGCAGGAGAATCACTTGAACCTGAGAGGCGGAGGTTGCAGTGAGCTGAGATCACATCACTGCACTCCAGCCTGGTGACAGAGCGAGACTCCAACTCAAAAAAAAAAGAAAAGTTACCTATAATCCCACTACCTAGAATAACAACCACCAGCATTTGATGTATAATGATGTTATATGTGCATGTATTTTATAAAACTGGAATCATGCCATGTAAAGTTTCATATCTTACTTTCATTCCTTAATGTTGTGAGCATTATATCATGAATACTTTTCAGGTCAATTATTATTTCAGAACATGATTTATGACTGCCTAGTAAGTCATCCATCATATGATGTAACAGTTTATTTCAACCACCACCCATCAGACATGTATGCTAATGCCATTTTTCTCCATTATACATAATACTATGATTAACAGCAGTCATAGCAGGATTGCTAGGAGAGAAGGCATGAACCTTTTTTCTTTTTCTGTTTTATTTGAGACAGAATCTCGCTCTGTTGCCAGGCTAGAGTGCAGTGGCACAATCTCAGCTGACTGCAACCTCCGCCTCCCAGAAGGCATGAACTTTTATAAGGCTCTGGGTACACGCTTGTAGCCCTCAGGAAAACTGGGCCCAATTCATTCTCCCTCCATCAGCATGTAAGTTTCGTGTGGCAAAGGCTTTCTCTTCTTTCAACATGTGTGGAAAAGGTATGCTTTTATATTTTTCTTTTTTCTTTTTTTGAGACGGAGTTTCGCTCTTGTTACCCAGGCTAGAGTGCAACGGCGTGATCTCGGCTCACCGCAACCTCCGCCTCCTGGGTTCAAGCAATTCTCCAGCCTCAGCCTCCCAAGCAGCTGGGATTACAGGTGCAAGCTACCACGCCCAGCTAATTTTTTGTATTTTTAGTAGAGATTGGGTTTCACCATGTTGACCAGGATGGTCTCGATTTCTTGACCTCGTGATCCACCCGCCTCAGCCTCCCAAAGTGCTGGGATTATAGGCGTGAACCACTGCACCCGGCCTGCTTTTATATTTTTCACAATGAATATATATTTTGTAATAAGAAAAAAAGTCACTTTCCTTTTTTTTTTTTTTTTTTTTGAGATAGGGTATTGTACTTTTATCCAGGCTGGAGTAGTGATGAGGTCTCGGCTCACTGCAACCTCCACTCCTGGGCTCAAGCAGTTCTCTCACCTCAGCCTCCTGAGTAGCTGGGATTACAGGCTTCTGCCACTATGCCCATCTAATGTTTGTATTTTTAGTAGAGATGGGTTTTCACCATCTTGGCCAGGCTGGTCTCCAACTCCTGACTTTGTGATCCACCCGCCTCGGCCTCCCAAAGTGCTGGGATTACAGGCATGAGCCCCTGCGCCCGGCCAACATTACTTTTTTAAAGAAGAAAAAAAATAAGCATTATTTCCCCCATGAAGCAGATGGGGAAACTGAAGTCCATGGATGAATAACATAAAGATTTGCTTTACAAAGGCTGATAGCTGGGCCTGAGGAGATGGAAAAAGTGTTTGAGTAGAACCAAGATATGTCTGAAGAGAAAGTTGTAAGGACCTTGATAATTTCATTAGCCAAAAATGAAATCTAGCTCTTCATTTGAGACGGATAGTTTGAGACGGACAGTTGTTGAGGTGGCTAAAAGTCGGTTCTAATAAGGCAGCTGGAGGGGATGCCAGTTTCAGGGAGAAGCCAGTTTCAGGGAATTCAAAGTTGCTTCTAAAGAGATTCAAAGGTGGTTGGCAGGGCTGGGGTGGTTGAATTTCTCCTCCCAGAGACCCTCCAAATCCTCACCAACTCTCTACTGTAGGTGCTCTGTTAATTTGTTCAACAAATAAGCCTCGTTTGGTTCTCAGGCTTCTAGTCACTGGATCTGAAAAGGTTCTAGGAAGCGAAGTCGGTTCTGAGGAGCTAATAAGCTTCCCTGGAGGCTGAGAGGGTTTTCTCTGAGGACAGCATCCACTGCTAGTTCCGTGGAAATGGTGACTTCTGGATTTATCTGGCAGCTGAGGAGTCACTCTGGCCCATGTAGGAAGCCTGTTCTTTTTTTTTTTTTTTTAAGACAGGGTTTCACCATGTTATAATTTATAGTTATAATTTACATACTATAAATTTCACCCATTTTTGTGTATAATTCAATGACTTTCAGTAATATAAACAATTGTTCAAACATCACAATCAAGGCTGGTCTTGAACTCCTGACCTCAGCCTCCCAAAGTGCTGAGATTACAGCCGTGGGCCACTGCGCCCGGCCTGTTTTTTTTGTTTTTTGAGAGGGAGTCTCACTCACCGAAGCTGCGGTGCAATGGCGTGATCTCGGCTCACTGCAACCTCCACCTCCTGGGTTCAAATGATTCTTCCACCTCAGCCTCTCAAGCGGCTGGGGTTACAAGCGCCTACCACCACACCTGGCTAATTTTTGTATTTTTAGTAAGGATGGGGTTTCACCATATTGCCCAGGCTGGTCTCGAACTTCTGACCTCAGGTGATCTGCCCACCTTGGCCTCCCAAAATGCTGGGATTACTGACATGAGCCACTGCACCCCACAAGCAAGGATAATGTTTTAAAAACTCCTTCATAAGTTATAATTTACATACTATAAATTTCGCCCATTTTTGTGTATAATTCAATGACTTTCAGTAATATAAACAATTGTTCAAACATCACAATCCATCTCCATAATCCTCAAAATAGCAAGAACGCATTGGCCATCAATAACTCTCTTACACCCAGTCCCAGAGAACTACTAATCTGCTCTCGGTCTCTATAAGACTTTTGCCTTTTCTGGGCATTTCATATAAATGCAGTCATACACTATGCAGTCTTTTGCACCTAACTTCTTTATCAAAATGTTTTGAGGTTTACGCATGTTGTGGCACACATACATATTTTGTTCCTTTTTTTGCTGAGGCCTATTTCATCGTTTGGGTATACCACATGTTGCTTATCTATGCATCAGTTGAATAGACACTTGGATTCTTTCCACTCTGGCTGTTATGAATAATGCTGTTATGAACATTTGCATGCAAGTCTTTGTGTGAACATGTTTTCTTTTTTTTTCTCTTTTGAGACAGAGTCTCGCTCTGCCACCCAGGCTGGAGTGCAGTGGCACAATCTCAGCTCACTGCAATCTCTGCTTCCTGGGTTCAAATGATTCTCCTGCCTCAGCCTCCCAAATAGCTGGGACTATAGGTGTGTGACACCATGCCTGGCTTTTTTTTTTTCTTTTTTTTCAAAGATGGGGTTTCACCCTGATGGCCAGGCTGGTCTTGAACTCCTGATCTCAGGTGCTCAGGTGATCCACCCACCTCAGCCTCCCAAAGTGCTAGGATTACAGGCGTGAGCCATCGTGCCTGGCCTAATTTATTTGTATTTTTAGTAGAGATGGGGTTTCACCATGTTAGCTAGGGTGGTCTTGCTCTCCTGACCTTGTGATCTGTCTGTCTCAGCCTCCCAAAGTGCTAGGATTAGAGGTGTGAACCACGGAGCCAGCCATGTTTTCATTTCTTTTAGGTAGATACCCAGGAGTGAAATTGCTGGGTCATATGGTAAGTGTACATTTAACTTTACAAGAAATTACTAAACCATTTTTCCAAAGTGGCTACATCTTTTTATATCCCCACCAGCAATATGTGAGGGTTCCGGTTTATTCACATCCTCATTGATCCTTGTTATTGTCTGTCTGGAAAGAATAACTGTGAAGGATAACTTTTTCCAATAAACGAAGCCACCCTCTTCCCATCCCAGCCCCCACACATGCCAGGTCATCAGCAAGTGTTGGTTTATCAGAGTTGGAAGCACAGACCCAGACCTGCCCTCTACCCTCTGCTGTCCTCTCCTGTGGTGGCTCCATAACCCCACATTCCTGTTGTCCAAAGAAGAAAGAGAGAAATTTTAGTTACAGTACAAACCCCAGTCTGAGAGGTGAAAATGTGGCAGATCAGTCTGTGACAACCAGTGGGTGAATGGGACCTGTGTTCCAGAAAACCCATCAGTAACCGCCCACAGGAGATGGTGAAAAGGCAAACTACAGATAACCTCTCAGGACTAGTCCCCTGAGGGCAGCATCCCACATCACCTGACCCTGAGCCTCTTCCTGTTTTTGAGATAGGAGTGTCTGATCAATCCCCAGCTCACCCCCTCCCAGGCACCTCTCCTTTTTAGAAAAGTGTCATCATGGACTTTTGTCCATTTGCTGAGCTGACTAAATAATGACAATCTACCTTGCTTCACCCAGACACCTCATTACCAGAAAGATAGAAACAAATGGGGCTGGGCAGTGGCTAACGCCTGTAACCCCAGCACTTTGGGAGATTGAGGCAGGTGGATCACCTGAAGTCATGAGTTCGAGACCAGCCTGGCCAACATGGTGAAACCTCGTCTCTACCAAAAATCCAAAAATTAGCCGGGTGTGGTAGCATGCAGCTATATTCTCAGCTGCTTGGGAGGCTGAGGCAGGAGAACTGCTTGAAACCAGGAGGTAGAGGTTGCAGAGAAATGAGATGGCGCCACTGCACTCCAGGCTGGGTGACAGAGCAAGACTGTCTCAAGAAATAAAAAGATAGAAACAAATGGGAGAGAATTTGGAGTAGAACAACAAAAATAACAAAGGGGCTGGCTCTGTTTACTTGAGTAATTACTAAAGGGAGCAAATCTCTTAGGAGGCTATGACTGTGTAAGTGTCGGGGAAGATAGGTGCTTGCTGTTTCAAGCACCAGGGATGTGAATAAATATGGATCTGGTGGGAAGAAGGAGCCAGAACGGTGGGAGGAAGCTTTGGAGTAAATCCAGACACATCTACACAAAGACTTGCACTCCAGTGACCACAGAAGCTTTATCTGTAATAGCCCCAAAGGGAACCAACAGAGATGTCCCTTCATAGGGGAAGGGATGAACAGTCGGGGCATAGCCATATAGCAGAATGCTACTTGGCAATGAAAAGGAGTGAACTATTTCCAGGGTACATGCAGCAACATCAATGAATCCCGAACAGTGATGCTAAGTGAAGGAAGCCAGACCAAATCAAGGACATAGCAACTGATTCCCTGTATAAGAAACTCTGTCCTCTTTTTCTGGCTGGAACCATGGAAGTGTAGAAGAGAAGAAGAAGGTTCTTGCCGTGCCAGAAACCCTTAAGAAAAAATGAAGGAATTTCACAGAGCTGAAGATCAAGAACCTGAGAAGAAATGTGCTCCAAAGATGCGTCAAAAAGCAAGGAGGAGGCCGGGCATGGTGGCTCATGCCTGTAATCCCAGCACTTTTGGAGGCCAAGGTGGGCAGATTATCTGAGGTTGGGAGTTTGAGACCAGCCTGACCAACATGAAGAAACCCCATCTCTACTAAAAATACAAAATTAGCCGGGCATGGTGGTGGGCACCTGTAGTCCAAGCTACTGGGGAGGCTGAAGCAGGAGAATGGCTTTAATCTGGGAGGTGGAGGTTGTGGTGAGCCAAGATCACACCATGGCACTCCAGCCTGGGCAACAAGAGCAAAACTCTGTCTCAAAAAAAAAAAAAAAAAGAAAAAGAAAAAAGCAGTTAAACACTATCACAAGGAATTAGGCAGATGTACAGAACTGAAATTCAAATGGTGAGGATGGCAAGAAAGGCTGGTAACTTCTGTGTACCTGCAGAACCCAAAATGGCATTTGTCTTCAGAATCAGAGGTATCAATGGTGTGAGCCCGAAGGTCCAAAAGGTGTTGCAGCTTCTTCACCTTTGTCAAATCTGCAGTGGGACCTTTGTAAGCTAAACAAGGCTTCAACTAACATGCAAAGGATTGTAGAACCATACACTGTATTGGGGGTGCCAAAATCTGAAGTCAGTAAATGAACTAATCTATAAGCATGGTTATGGCAAAATCAGTAAGAAGCAAATTGCTTTGACAGGTAATTCCTTGATTGCTCAATCTTTTGGTAAATATGGCATCATTTGCACAGAGAATCTGATTCATGAGATCTCTACTGCTAGAAAACACTCCAAAGCAGCAAATAACTTCCTGTGACCCTTCAAATGATCTTCTTCACGAGGCAGAATAAAGAAAAAGACCATCCATCTTGTAGAAGGTGGAGATGCTGGCAGCAGGAAGGACCAGATCAACAGGCTTATTAGAAGAATGAACTAAGGTGTCTCCCATGATTATTTTTCTAAGCTGGTCAGTTAATAAAAAAGAAACCCTAGAGAATGCAAACTGATTCACTGTGACAACAGATCAGTGATTACCTGGGTAAAGGGGTGGAAGGGAGGAAAAACTACCAAGGATCATGAGGGAGCTTTTGAAGGTGGTGGTAATGTTCAGTATCGCAATTGTGATTATTTCACCTATGTACATATATGTCAAGACTCATCAAGCTGTACACTTTATGTGTACAGTTTATTGTTCATCAATAGTACCTCCATCTGGGGCAACATGTTGAAACCCTGTCTTTACAAAAAATACCAAAATAGGTTTCTTCTTTTTATTTTTAAAAATTTTTTAAATTGTATTTATTTATTTATTCATTTTTTGAAAAAGAGTCTTGCTCTGTCGCTCAGCCTGGAGTGCAGTGGTGTGATCTCAGCTCACTGCAACCTCCGACTCACAGCTTCTAGTGCTTCTCATGTCCTAGCCTCCTGAGTAGCTGGGATTACAGGCATGTGCCACCATGCCCGGCTAATTATTTTGTATTTTTAGTAGAGACAGGGTTTTACCAAATTGGCCAGGCTGGTCTTGAACTCTCGACCTCAGGTGATGCACCCACTTTGGCCTCCCAAAGTACTGGGATTACAGGTGTGAGCCACTGAACCCGCCTAAATACAAAAGTAGTTAAAAAAAAATTTTTTTTTAGTCCAGGTCTTGCTCTGCTGCCTAGGTTGGAGTGAAGTGGTATGATCTCAGCTCACTGTAGCCTTGACCTCCCAGGCTCAAACAATCCTCCTACGTCAACGTCCCGAGTATCTGGAACTCCAGGCACAGGCCACCACACCGGGTTTATTTAATTTTTTGTAGAGATGGGGTCTCCCTATTTTGCCCAGGCTGGTCTTGAACTCCTGGGCTCAAGCAATCCTCTTGCCTCAGCCTCCCAAAGTACAGTGATTATAGGTGTAAGCCACCAACACAGCCCTTGATAGAGTCATGATAATAATTTTTAAAACCCTAAGGAGAATGGGCTTGGTGGAGAGAACTCCCTGCAAAGGGAAATGAAATTTTACTTGCATCTGAGTTGCTGGGCCACCAATCTGATCTAAGAGGTCATTTGAAGTAAGTTTAGCCACAGAGGCTCTCCTAGGTCCTAGTAATGGAGATAAGGAGACTGGGAGAAAAATTACTGAAGTAGTGGGTTAGAGTTGCTCTTTGGGTGCAAAAATCTTATTAGCCCCAAAGGTTTCTGGGTAAAATGTTGAAATGTTATTTGCTTGAAATCTGATTCTTTTAAACTTGGCCTCATTTCCCTTAGGACTCTGGGATCTCGCTCTGTCCAATGGCTTCCCTCTCAAACTGCACCAAGTGTGGCATGAAACAGTGAACACAGTGTGGATACAGGGAGGGGACTGGCAGAGAATACCTCTGACCCTATAGTACCCATACCTGGCTCCAGTTCATACCTGGGGGGTAGGGGGCAATTCTGAATAGGCGGAACGTGGCAGAAACTGAAAACTCAAGCATGCTGCAAATCCTGGGCTAAGCTCCGCCTTCGTTAGTGCTTGGAATCTTTCAAACCAGGTGAGAACATTCCTGAAACAGGCTGAACATTCCTGAAATTCAAGCAAAAAGAGTACCTCTCAGGTAGGTGGAGGAAGGGTCAAAGGTCCTTAGGACCTCGTTCTTTCTTTTACTTCAGAATCAAAACCTGTCCTTGTCCTTAGCCCTGTCCCCCACCCCCAACCCCCTTCTGCACTACTCCTCTCTGTCCTTCCTCACATTCCCAAAGCCCTAGACAATGTCCCCCGGAGCAATCAGTTGTTCAATGCTCTCTGGGGCCCTTCCCCAACCTCAACCTTTATGATGATGTTCTATTTCCCTTGCAGGAGTAGGAATTTATATAAACACTTACCGTTCTTATATTTTTATTTTTATATCAGCCAACACATTCATTATACTATAGGACTATAAAAGGGAGCAGTTTTTGCCCCATGCCCTATTTCAACCATGAAAAGGAACTTAAGCTTGTCAGAGCCTAAAGAAACCCTGGTGACAGGACTAATAAAAATTAGCAAGCCAGGTGCGGTGGCTCACGCCTGTAATCCCAGCACTTTGGGAGGCTGAGGTGGGTGGATCACAAGGTCAGGAGATTGAGACCATCCTGGTTAACATGGTGAAACCTCGTCTTTACTAAAAATACAAAAAATTAGCCAGGCATGGTGGCACACACCTGTAGTCCCAAATAATCAGGAGGCTGAGGCAGGAGAATCGCTTGAATCCAGGAGGCGGAGGTTGCAGTGAGCCGAGATCACGCCATTGCATTCCAGCCTGGGTGACAGAGCCAGACTCCGTCTCATAAAACTAAAAATAAATATAAATTTTCAACATGAAAAAATTAGCCACCTGTAATGCACCTATATTCTCAGCTACTTTGGAGGCTGGAGGAGACTTTGAGCCCAGGAGTTCAAGGTTGCAATGGGCTATAATTGCACCACTGCACTCCAGCCTGGCTGACAATAAAACCCTGTCTCAAAAATAAAATAAATATTAGCTAGCAACAAGCCATCTGCATCAGAATGGCCTTGTTATCAAAGCCAGTTGCAGGACCCCATCCCAGATGTAAGGTATCAGTCAGCAGCTCTGTTCATGGGACCTGGGAATCTCATCCTGATGCCCTTGTAACATACAAGACCCTCTGCTTTAAAGGAACAGAGTCTCAGTGCTCCTTCTTTCATATTTTATGCTTGCCATGTTTTGTTTCTCAGGAATCTGGAGTGAGAAATTCTTAAGAATGTGTAACAGGCATGGACTTGTGTTCCTGGGCCTAGAGTGAGATGGGAAAGGGTTGGTGGGGCTGGGAAGAGGTGTGCCAATACAAATATTGTCTCATCAGGACCCGGCAATTTTGCCAGGAGGCTCACAGGGATGTGCCCCTTGCTAGAAAAGGTGTCCAGCTCCCCCTGCTCCAGGCCGAGGAGTCTGGTGTCATGGGAAAGGGCAGAGGTCAACGGTGTTGGTCAGGGAAAGCTAAACTGCACAAGAAAGAACTGGGCCAATGTCAGGGGATATTGGAATTCCTCTGGCTCCAGAAAGTGTGGGTTGAGAACCACCTAGGAGACCCTTAGAGGAAGGAGAAGAGGTGGAAGCCAATTAGACTTTCACTTCACTCAGGGCCTGATAACCATACTAGGTCAAGGGGAAACTTCATTGACCCTCTGATTTTAGGGGTCAGAAGTTGGGAGAGGAGCCAAGGCTTGGGAATTCCAGGATAACAAATCTATTGTACCCATCCACCCACGGATGGTGGTCTGACCAATTCACATAAGACTTAGATATCAGGGTTGGAGGCAGTGCTTCCATTCAGTAATCCATCTCATCCACATTCCTGAGTAGACTTAGCCAGTGTCCTCCTCGCCTCACCCACAAACCAAGTCAATCAGGTTGACTCCTACTTGTGCTTCCCAACTCAATTTTTCCACCTTTCCTAAGCCCCTGGGTGGGTTGGGTGCCCTTCTCTGTGCTCCCAAAGAGCCCCATTCTTGCCCATATCGCATACCACAATACCATGTTGCAATTTTTGACTTATATCTGTCTCCCCAACCAGCAATCCACATTCCTGGAATAGGAGCTAATCCCATGGTGTCTGTCCGGGCCGGGTCCAGGCCTCTCACAGAGTAGGCAGACGCTCACATGCCCACAGGGATAGCCCTAGCAATAGGAGTGGTCCCTCTGGGGACTGGGGCAAAAATAACCTAGAACCTCAGGCCTCCTACACAATGGGAACAGCTTTGGCCTGGATGTTTTTAGACACCAGGCTAGCCTTCTGCCCACTCTGTCCTCTGTCCCAGGAAGCTGCCAAGGATGACAGTTCCAACTGGCACGTGATGAGATTTTCTTCCTGGAAGGATTCTTGGCTTGACAACTGGCCTTTACCTCTTCTAGGTTTCTTTGATGCCCTCAAGTTGCTGGGGACATGGGGAATGGAAGGGAGAGGCTGAGTTGGCCTCAGCATTGTTACTGTTTCCACAAAGCCCTTGTGCCCACTTCTTACCTCTTCTAACTGCACATGGCAGGGATTCCCAAGATCATGGATTTTCCAATCCTGAGTAAGGTGGGGGACGGGGCTGGCCCAACATTTGATGCCAGGAGAGTAGCACTGCCTCTGGCCACACAAGTCTCAGCCCTAACTCTGTCCTTTTTTGGCTTTAGCTAACCAGGGTAAAGCTTCAGCCCAACAGACTGAAGAGGAACAGGCCCATTATTAAAAAAAGAACCCCAGCCTAGACAACATGGTAAAACCCTGTCTCTACAAACATTAGCTGAGTGTGGTGGCATGTGCCTGTTATCCCAGCTACTTGGGACACTGAGGTGGGAAGATCACTTGAGCCTGGGAGGTCAAGCTGCAGTGAGGTTGTAATTAGACAGTTCTGCACTCCAACCTGGGTGGATAGAGCAAGACCCTGTCTGATGACCCATACTCGTCCTCATAAATAACGAACTCCTGTTTCACACAGTGGGCCTGACTCTGGCTGGAGGATCTTTGTATCTCTAAAGGCCAAGTCTTCAGAAAACCTCACAGCCCTCAATATGGCAGAGTCCTTCCCCTAACCCAGGAAACACATACCCAATCACAGCTACTTTATTTTCCTTTTAATTTTCTGGAAGGATATACACCACATATCCCATGGGCAGTAAGCGCATTCAATGTGTTTATAAGCCAAACAGTCACTTTGTTTAAGCAAACACAAGTACAAAGTAAAATAGAACCACAAAATAATGAACTGCATGTTCATAACATACAAAAATCGCCGCCTACTCAGTAGGTAACTACAACATTCCAACTCCTGAATATATTTATAAATTTACATTTTCAGTTAAAAAAATAGACTTTTGAGAGTTCAGATTTTGTTTTAGATTTTTGTTTTCTTACATTCTGGAGAACCGAAGCTCAGCTCAGCCCTCTTCCTTATTTTGCTCCCAAAGCCTCCCCTGAATCATCACTCCCTGCTCCCCTTAAGGCTAGAGGTGAGCATGTCCCTCACAATTGCACATGTCAAGCCATCAGCAAGGCGCATCACACAAAAGGCACCAAGACGTGAAACTTTTAAAACCAAAGGACAAAGAAAAACACTTTCAAAAAAAAAAAAAAAAGAAAAACCAAACCATATTTTGCCACATGTGAGAGTACAGTCGAGCAGTATTTACAAAAACGTTAACGGAAACGGAACAACACTCTGACACATGCGTTGAGAATACCTAGGACTGCTGTTTCAAAAAAAGGTTCAAACTTATTGTCACAGCATCATCACAAAATAGAGGATCACCATTGGTTTGCTTGGCTTTTCTTTTTTTTTTTTTTCCCCCCAAAGTGAGGACCTAACTCCAAATAATACAATAGAATATGCAAATTATCTTCACATCAAGAGTACCTCAAGAAAAACGAAATCCATGGCACAGACACTATACAAGGGTGCAGGGCAGGGCTCTGAGGGGCCTAAACCCCATGTTGCCAACTCGATTTTCTAGCGTTGAAGGGAGCAAGGGGTCAGGCATATGATGGAGATGATACTGAAATGATTTATCCAAAATCCATGCAAGTCAAGTTCTTTGGATAGAGGTGAAGAACTTGGACATGGCTGTTTCAGGCAGCTGAAGTCAAAGGGAACAGGAATTTGGGAAGGGGAAGTGGGCAGAAAGGATTGTTGGCCAACAGACCTTCCGCTCTGAGTAGAGAGGGAGGACTTGGCTCTGAGAACCTCCATGACCTAAGAGGAACCCTCCTCTCCTATGGCCATCTCCTCCTCCTGTCCTTTAAGTCTCTTGTGTTTCTTTTTCTCCCTTTTCCGTTTGTTTCCCCCTTTCCCTTTAGCAAATTTCAATTGTCCTGGGAGAAAAGGTTGCTGTCATGTCCGAAAGCCCTGTGGAGGCGCTGAAGGAGTTGGTAACAGCTGAGGAAGGGAAGCTGCTGACCTGGGCAGGGAAAGCAGGGGGAACCGAGGAGTACGTAGTGGCCACCGACGGCGAGGGGAAGCCACTGTGCACAGGGGATGGGTAGGTCGAGGAGCCAGGAGAGGAGAAGGAGGTGGGCACAGGGGACGGGTATGAGGTGGTGGCTGGGGACGGATAAGAGGTAGTAACTGGGGACGGGTAAGAGGTAGCAACTGGGGATGGGTAGGAAGAGAGGGAGGAGGTGGCCGAAGAGGCCACAACACTTTTGTCTGCTTTCTTGTCCTTCTGCCGCAAGTGGATCTTGGTATGCCTCTTGCGTTCATCGCTCCTGGCAAACTTTCTCCCACAGATGTCGCAGGCGAAGGGCTTCTCGCCCGTGTGGGTGCGGATGTGGGTGGTAAGGTGGTCGCTGCGGCTGAAGTTGCGCATGCAGATGCGGCACTGGAAGGGCTTCTGGCCTGTGTGGATGCGGATGTGGCGGGTGAGCTCGTCGGAGCGGGAAAAGCGGCGATCACAGGACTCCACTGGGCAGGCATAAGGGCGTTCGTGTGGGGGTGTCTTGCTGGGCCGGTTGGGGTACTTGCGCATGCGGCTGGGTTTGATGAGCTGGGACTGGTAGCTGGTATTGAGGGCCTTCAGGTCCTGGGAGCCCGACTGAGTGGCAAAGGCCTTGATAGTAGACAGGGGAGTGAGCGAAGGCTGCTGGGTGCGGCTCTCCAGGGCCTGGAAGGGCTTCTGGTCTGGGGTGCCCAGGCCCAGGTCTGCCTGCTGCTGTGGAAACAGGTAGTCGGGGATCATGGGAACCTGGAAGCCACCCTTGGCGGGGTAGGCGGGAGGCGGATACTGGAGCGCCGTCCCTGCCGAGCCCGGGAAGGCCTGGCTTTGTGGCTCAGGGAAAATGTCAGTGTTTGGCGTGGGGAAGGTAGGTGCCGCTGAGTAAATGGGACTGCTGTCGTTGGATGGCACTGTGCAGCTCAGGGGTGGGCTCTGGGAGGCGGAGGAGGAGGAAGAGGCCGCTGGAGATGGTGCTGAGGACGAAGAGGCTGGCGGGTTGGTCATGCTCACGAGGCCACTGACCAGGCTGAAGAGGGGCTCGGGCCACAAGGTGTTGCCACTGTTGGGTGCAGGCTCCAGAGAAAAGCGGCCCGTATAGGTGATGGGGGGCAGTCGAGTGGTTTGACTGGGGTAACTTGTCTCCACCAGCACCTTCTCGTTGTTCAGAGAGATGTCAGGAAAAGACTCTGGCAGGAGAGAGAGAGAAGGGGAAGGCCTGGTTACTGGAGAGCAATCACTGGAGGACGAGGACGACCCGAGCTGCCAGGCAAGAGGTCGGGCCGGCTACCATTGACTCCCGAGGTAGTTAATAATTGATAGCAGCAGATTGCAATGTTCCTGGACCCACTCCAGTGGCAGAGCCCATTTCAACAACAGTTGACGCAAATACGGAGAATCCCCCTTCACTGCAGCTCACAGCGCTCCGCAGCGGCTGCGCGGGCGAGGGATTCCCGCCAGCACCTCCACGGCCGCCGCGGCTAGTGCGCGTCCCCAAACCCGGGCTGCTGGGATATCCACGGCCAAGGATCAGGGTCTTTCCTTGGGAAAAGGCGGCAGGCAAGGCAGTCTTTCCGGAGCGTGGGGGTGCTGCCCCGCTCATCAAAACAAGCCCTCCCCCTCCACCCACCCACGCAGCTCCAGAGCTCTCCATCCAAAACAAAAAAAGCTCAGTCCTCTGCGCTCCGCTAGGGATGAGGGCAGGGGGTGGGCTGTATGGTGTCCCATGGCATCCCTCTAATACACGACCCTGGGGATGCAAGGAATGAAAGGGAAACCCAGCTTCCATCCTAAGGTCCAGGAGCACTCCTGCGGTGAAGGACTGAACGCCAGGATCGTGGGGAAAGGGTTCCTCCGGGCGTAGGCCACTGCTTACCTGTGGTCAGGTGCTCGTAGGGTTGCTCGCCCGTATCCCCCTGAGGGTTGAAGGTGCTGCCGCTGCTGCTGCTAGTGTTGCTGCCGCCCCCGCCGCCCCCGCTGCTGCTGCTGCTGCTGCTGTTACCGCCGCTGCCCTCTGGGGCCCCAGCGGAGCCAAGGAACTGGGGAGCCCCGTTGCTCAGCAGCATCATCTCCTCCAGCTTGGGGTAGTTGTCCATGGTGGGCGAGTGAGGAAAGGATCCGAACGGGTCAGAGATCTGCAGCGGAGACATCAGCTGCATCTCGGCCTTGGCCGTGGCCATCCCAGACGAGCGGGCCGGAGAGCTGGTGTCGGGGCGGGTGGGGGCAGCCCGAGGCTGGAGCTGCGGGGGACACAGTCGCGGGGGCCTGGCCAGGTTACATGCGGGGCGCGGGGCACACTAAAGAGCGCACAGGCGGGGACCCCGGCTCGCCCTGGGCGCTGGCGGGCGTGGATGCGCCGCGGTTGCGGAGGCTGGGGCAGGGGCCGGTCCTGCGGCGGCGGCAGCTGGCGGCGGCAGCGGATGGCGGCGGCGGCTCCCCAAGTTCTGCGCGCTGGGATCTCTCGCGACTCCCCAGATCCGCCTCTATTTGAAGGGTCTGAAACCGCACGGGCCCGCCTCCGTCGTGACGTACATGGCCATATATGGGAAGCAGGAAGCCCTAATATGGCAGGACCGGCCGGGAGGACCCGGAGTGACGTGAAGCCCCCCCCATCCGACAGCGCCTGACACCTCCATCCCGCACCCTGGGGCCCGCGCCCGCATCCCAGGCGCCCAGGCTTCGGGAAAGCACAGAGCTCGAGCTGCTGCCGGGGCCTCCGCGACCCAGCGCGCTGCTCTGGAGTTCCCGCGTTGCCCCCGCCCCTCCCTCCGCCTCCTTCCCTCCTCCCAGAGCCGGAAGCGGCCGGGCCATATCGGGCTACTCCAAATAAGGCGCTGCCCAAATAAGGTTTGTTCCGGCGGGGGGATCCTTCCTGCTCCTTATATGGCATTTCCGGGTCGCTGCTGATTGCTCCCTCGCTCCCTCCCCCCTCCCTGGTTCCAAGCCTGGAGCCGGAGCACTCACAGGAGCCGGGGACGCCCAGGCGGGGAGGGCTCGGGGCGCGTGGCGCGGGGCGCGCGGCTGCTCAGGCGGCTCCCAGGCGTGAACTGGGCTGGGGAAGCCCGGACCCAGAGCGGGGGCGAGTGAGTCGGGCGGGGGTTCTGCCGCTGTCATCCAGGGCCCGCCCCCCCACCTCAGGGACCGTGGGAGCCAGCCGGGAGCGTGGGGGAGGAGCGGCTGGGCCCGCCAAGGCAGGGGCCGCCCAGGAGAGGCGGGGCCTTGACCCGGAGCCTAGACCCGGCAGGTTGACTCTCCGAGTGTCGCCGGGGAAACTGAGGCCAGGAAGTCACGGCCACTTGATTCTTGGGACACTGCATAGCAGTGAGCTGCCTTGTCTCCGCCAGCTGTCAGTGGGATGGAGCTGCTGGTGCCTGGGGTCCCCTGTACGCCCGGGGAACCGAAAGGCCTGTTTCCTAGTCCCCGCCGGCGAAGAGCCCACTTTTGAGGAACCGGAGCGGGGAAGCTGATTGCCCCAGGAGAGACCTGATTCCTGTTCCCACCAGGAGATAATGGTCCTTCTGGCGGGGGGCGGGGGCACTTCCCCCCGCTGATCCAGTCCAGGTGGAGGGCGGTCCGACCCTGCGGAATTCCGAGGGGTGGGCTTCCCTATGGGCTGTCTGAGGACCCCGGGCTGGGCGCGAATAGACCTGCTTGGCGGCTCGGTGCTGCCCCCTGGAGGTTCTTTCTCCACTCCCAGGCCCCGGGCTCTGGTCGCGCGGGCTCTTCCGCCGCCTCCTAGCTCCCCCTCCCGGATGCAGCGCTGGGCGCGGAGCCAGGCCGGGGGAGCCTTCGACGCAGTGAGCGCGAACTGAGCAGGCGCCGCAGCCCGGGCTCCCCCTGCAGTCCCTGGGGAGCCGCCACTGCCGAGGCGCTGGGACCAGGATAACACTCCCCGCTCCGAGCCTGGCCTAGGCGAGAGGAAGAAGGAAGCGCGGGGTGGGTGGTGGCGGGGAGGGGGAGAGCAATTCCCGCAGGTCTTCCCGGGGCCGGACGCGAACAGGGAAGCCCTCCCCGCCCCCACGACGCAGTCAAATGCGCACCCCAAAGGGAACAGGGATTCCGGGAAGGGAAGGCTCCTCCTGCTCTAGCTCTGAATCCAGAGGAGGTGCTGTTTTTCTGGATTTAAAAAGAAAGCAGAAAATGTATGTGGGGAAGGAGGGTGCTTGACGACACAGAGGGAAGGGAGGGGATGAGGTCCTCGGTGAACGCCAACAGCCTCTGGTGGTCGGGGTCAGGGCGTTTAAATGGGGGAGGGTGTAACTTTATCGGACTTCATCCTTTTGTGGCTGTCCCCGCCCCACCCCCCACACACGTTGTCTTATAAAAATCAACTTAAGAATCCAGCAATGAACCAGGACTCACCTGTCTCTGAGCTCACCATCCCAAGTCTGCTGGAGAGGTGGGGGGCCCACTCCCGCTGTGTACCGGGTTGTCCACTGGGGCAGGGGTGATGCACCTCTCAGAGGACTCCTGCCTTAAGGGCAGGAAGGCCAGGCCGTTGCAGCGCAGATGGTCCTGTGTCTGAATGTCCATTTTGCCACTCCCTGGTAGGGTACCTTAGCCAAGTTTTTTGTTGGTTTTTTTTTTTTTTTAATTCTTTCTGAGACGGGGTCTCACGCTGTAACCCAGGTTGGATTGCAGTGGCGCGATCTCAGCTCACTGCAACCTCTGCCTCCCAGGGTCAAGTGATCCTCCAGCCTCTGCCTCTTGAGTAACTTGGACTATGGGTGGATGCCACCATACCTGGATTTTCTTTTTTTTTTTTTTTTTTTTTTTGTATTTTTGTAGAGAGGGGGTTTTACCGTGTTGCCAGGCTGGTTTTGAACTCCTGAGCTGAAGCGACTCACCCACCTGGGCCTCCCAAAGTGCTGGGATTACAGGTGTGAGCCACAGCACCCAACCAAACTGTTTGGTTTTTGTTTTTTTGACAGGGAGTCTCCCTCTGTCACCCAGGATGGAGTACAGTGGCGTGATCTTGGCTCTCGCAACCTCTGCCTCCCAGGTTCAAGTGATTCTCCTGCCTCAACCTCCTGAGTAGCTGGGACTATAGGTGCATGCCACCATGCCCGGTTGATTTTTTTGTATTTTTAGTAGAGACGGGGTTTCACTGTCTTAGCCAGGCTGGTCTCAAACTCCAGACCTCATGATCCGCCTACTTCGGCCTCCCAAAGTGCTGGGATTACAGGTGTGAGCCACCTTGCTGGGCCAGGCAAGCTTTTTGTAACTCAGTTTCACCTATAAAATGGGGTTAATGTTAATAATACCCACAGAGGGCTGGGAACACTGGCTCATGCCTGTAATCCCAGCACTTTGGGAGGCTGAGGTGGGCGGATCACGAGGTCAGGAGTTTGAGACCAGTTTGGCTAAGACGGTAAAACCTCATCTCTACTAAAAATACAAAAAAATTAGCTGGGCATGGTGGCATGCACCTATAGTCCAGCTACTTAGGAGGTTAAAGCAGGAGAATCACTTGAATCTGGGAGGTGGAGCTTGCAGTGAGCTGAGATTACGCCACTGCACTCCAGCCTGGGTGACAGAGGGAGACTGTCACAAAAAAAATAATAATAACAATAATAATAATGCCCACATGGGAGTATTATTGTGAGGACTGAAATTCATTTGGGCTGACATATGTCAAGTCCCAATACACAGTACCTGCCTTGCAATTGGCATTGAACAAACAGTGGCTATTATTCTTTTCAGGGGCTTTGGATCCATAGGGTCATCAACAGTTCACCCATCCATCCTCAGCCTCCAAGAAGACTCCAGTGCCCCTTTTCTGGAAAGAGCTATGCAAACGGGGAAAATCATACCCATCCTATCACAGGGGACATAATCCCTAAGAGTTGATCTGAATCCTTCTTGCTAGGCTGGGCGCGGTGGCTCAAGCCTGTAATCCCAGCACTTTGGGAGGCCGAGGCGGGTGGATCACAAGGTCAAGAGATCGAGACCATCCTGGTCAACATGGTTAGAACCCCGTCTCTACTAAAAATACAAAAAAAATTAGCTGGGCATGGTGGCGCGTGCCTGTAATCCCAGCTATTCAGGAGGCTGAGGCAGGAGAATTGCCTGAACCCAGGAGGTGGAGGTTGCGATGAGCCGAGATGGCGCCACTGCACTCCAGCCTGGGTAACAACAGGGAAACTCCATCTCAAAAAAAAAAAAAAAAAAAAAAAATCCTTCTTGCTGCAGTAGAACGTTTCCTAGAGCAGAATTTTTCAACCTTGACGGTGCAGCAGAATCACCTGTGGAGGTATGGAAAAGACAGGTTTTTACCCTGAAGCAACTGAATCACAATCTTCCTGAGCTTGTGAGTACCAGCACTGAGCCGGGGCATCAGCCGGGGATTCTTGTGCTGTCCCTGGAAAGACACCCAGACCCAGAGAGAACATCCTCCTCCCCCAGCCACGGCAAACCTGGTCCCCGATGATTCTCCTGTGCAGCTCACCTAAGGTATTTTCAGGTCCTTGCTAAAGCTCAACACAGGAAATTCTCAGAGTCTACATCTTTTGTTTTGCATGAACAACATCAATTCCCCTTTCTTCTTATTACTATTCCCCAGTCAGCAATTTCTTTTGGGGAGCCACCCTAATCCATGTGATTGGGGGCAAGAGCCCCACCCTGGATCTATGGGTAGGTATGTTTCCAGGGCCTGGCCATCCATCCAGGGGTGGCCTAGCCTAGGAGTTGTTCATTTCCCTAGCTGTAGTGATTGAGTCAGGATGGGCACATGATCCAAACCAGGCCAATGAGAATTGCTTCCGAGACTTTCCAGAACTCTTGGGAAAGGGAAATTGCCTTTCCCTGATGGTACTAAGCCAATAGGATGTAAGCCTGGAGGCCATCTAGCTCACAGGCCTGGAGCTCCGGCCTGAGAATGAAGTCAATGCAGGGAAGTCAGAGAGAAGAGAGGCAGACATACAGAAGAGAGACATGCAGAAGGTCCCTGCACTCACCTGGGCTTGTTAGTTATGCAAGCCATGAATTCTTTTTTTATTAATAAAATAAAACGTCCTCAGTTTCTCTTACTCACAATCCAGCCAGTTGTACACCCATTATCAACAACAATAAAAACTTCCCTGAAGATCTACTGCAGTCAAGGTTTGGGAATAAGACCCATGGCATAGGCCTTGGCCTCTAAGGAGCTTACAGCTGGGTAGAAAGGAGCCTGGTTCCTATGTTACAAGAGAATAAAGAATAGGAAGGAGATAGCCCTGTTAGCCGTCAGAACTCAGTGACACTAAGGGACATAGGAGATAAGAGGGGAGAGAGATTGCAGGGGCCTGGGAGAAGGGCAGGGACAATGAAGAGATTTTGGAGGAGAAGGAACATGAGAAGGCCCAAACTTTGTGGATGGGGAAGTGAGAAGCTGTTTCAGGCCAGGCTTGGGGGTGGGTTGGCTAGGAGCACCAATGTGTGGTCTGTCTGGGGAAAATGAGGCTGGAAGGTGGAGAAATGGCTAGAGTAGAGAGATTTCCTCTTGGGAAGTAGCAAGTTAAATAAAACATTCATTCTTTTAAAAAGGTTTACTGGCCACTGAGTGTATTGGGTACAATGCTGAGTCTCAGGGATTCTGCAGTGAGGCTTTGCTCTCATGGAAAATACCATTCCGTGGGATAGACAGAAATAAACAGTTATGCAAATAAAAAGGATAATTTCAGATCATGGTGAGTGTGGCTTATATACTAGGAAGGTGAGGGAAAGGCATCTTGGAGGTGGCATTTATGCAGTGATAAAAAAGAGGAGAGGAAACCGACTCTGCATAGAGGGGTTTGGTGGGGAGAGCATTGCGGGCAGAGGGCCAGCCTTGCAGAGACCTCAGGAGGGAAGGCAGTCTGGCTGTGACCTGTCTGGGACCTCAGGTGAAGGTGTGGACAGCAAGAATTGTGCAGAGCCAACGTGCAGTCCAAACGTGCAAATTGTGCAGTCCACCCCCACTCTCCCTTATTCTGTCCTCATAGCTCATACAGAGGACAAGGTGGCCCTTCTCAACCCTGCCCAGCCCCTGTGGTGTGAGCTCCTGGAAGGCAGCTTCCACCCAGGAACTTGGGGAGGAGCTGAGCTCAGAATGCTGCATGCTGCCCTGGCCTTAGACCTTCAGGAAAAGGGCTGGAAGTCACCTCTTTACATAGAGTTATGCTGCTGACCTGACTTCTCAGCCTCAAGTCTGGGGCATCTGAGTCACCACACTCCTCTCTGGTCTGTCTTTTGGCCAATGGTACACTTCTGTTTGCTGTGATTGGGGGGACAGGAAAGGGAGGAGATAGTGAAAAGAATTGGCCCCTCCCATGGAGCCAAATCTCAGTTGGGGCTAGTGAGCACCCCACTTGTGACCAACAGCCCAGATGAAACAACTGGCCTGGGGCCTGCAGGAAATCAGGTTGGAGGTAAGGAAGGCTCCGAGTCACTGCTCCCTGGTCTAGGGCCCCACTGGGCCTCAGGGGTGCTCAGGGATGACCTAAGCACTCAGACCTTGCTGGACAAGTGACTGATACCAGAAGCTGGGGAAAGGTGAGAGGCCCTCAGCTGCTGTCTGCACTTAGACCTTTCCTTGCAAGCAGGAGAGAAGGAGGCAGAGAGAGAACTGAGCCTCCCCAAAGCCATTGAGGCTCCAGGAGAAAGCCAGTGGAACCATCCCATCTCCAACACCCGATCCAGGACTGAACTGGCTGCAGCTCTCAGAAGAAAACAAGCCCCTTTTTCCATTGCTGCTTCCTCCTCCCCAGCCGTGGGCTACGTCAGCACCCACGTGAGCTGCTCAAGCCCTGGTTTGCCCGTGGCCAGCCGGGGCTCAGGAAGTGACTCTCTTGGGGTTTGTCTGGGGCACCTGTCACACTTTCCGACCAACCAACTTTCCAACTGAAGGCTGATGAGCCTTGAATGGGTCTGGGGCAGTTCTGCTCCTACTCCAGGGAGGGCCTTGAGGGGTGAGAAGAAACTTGAGGAGTCAGGCATGAAGTGGGACAGAAGGTGCCCTGGGAGGGTAGGTGAGAGGGGGCAGTGGCATGGGAAGACGGGAGAGAGAGGGAGGATCATCCTGAAGTGTGAAGTGGTCTCATCTACTCATTCAAGATGCCAGAGGACAACACTGGGTCTCATGCTAGGTGAAGGGCTGTGTGGGGTGTTGCTGAGGTCTGAGAGACAGGGCGTCTGAAGAGGGTGTCTGGCATGCTCTGGACAGGATCCATGGGGTACAGAGAAGACAGCACAGAGGATTGAGCCCCTGGTGGCTGGGGGTGGGGGGTTAGCCCAGGAGCCATAGAGTCAGGTTAGGCCTGAGATGGAAGCCCCAGAGATATCAGCACTTGGGAGGGGCACAGTCTGTCCTGGGGGTGTCTGTAAAGGGAAGAAGGAGTGGGTGGAGATGGGTCTTCTCTGCCCCGCTGTGCCCTGCAGATGCAGAAGGAGGCTGCTGCCCTTGGACATGTGCCCCTCTGCCCTGTGCTGGCCAGTCCCTCTCCTGGGCCTGAGGCTAGCAAGACCTTGGGCTCAGAGGACAATTCAGCCTGTGGTGATTTCTTTGCTCCCCCTACCCCCAGCTGCGTGTGCAGTAAAGCCAGCCGGCTGCAGAAATCTCTGGAAGCTCGTTGGGCAGGAGAGGGAGGGGAGCATTACATAAGAGCCCACTGATGTGCAGGAAGTTGAGAGCAGCCTTTAGATTAGAAAGGCAGCATTTCCACCCAGCCCAGAAAGGCAGGAATAGCAACGGCAGTTATTTCTGGCCCCTCACCACCACCCAGCGCTGGGGCTGCTCAGCTTCTTGGTTGGTGAGCTTGGGCTCTGCAGGCCTTGGTGTGGGGGATGGGCAGAGAGGGGGCAGACAGTCCCTGGGGTTACCCCACTCTGGCACTGGCCTCACACCCAACTTCCACTCCAACAAACACCAGGATGCAGGGAAAACAGCAATAATAATATCTGTGCTGCTTATTTCCTCTGATTTTCCTCAATCTCTGGATACATTCTCCATCCCCGCCCTTACCCCAATATATGTTAACCATGTGACAGGCTCTGTGCTAAACACTTGATGGGCATTTGTCCTCACAGTGTCTTATGAGGCAGGTGCCATCCTCGCCCCCATCTCACTGATGAGAAAATGTACTCAGAGAGGGCAGGCGATTTGTTCCAGGGCACAGAGCTGCCCACTGGTGGAGCCAGGATTCCAATCCAGATGGTCTGGCTTCAGAGCCCTACAGCTGAACCCCAGCTCCTACCAAGAACTCTTCTGTGGGGCCCCGGAACGAATCAGATGAAGCTTTCACTTTCACCCTGCAGGGTTCTTGAGACAAGTTGGGTGGGGGGGACAGATATAGGAACAGGTCATTTTAATCCATTCAACAAGTATTTCTCAAACATCATTTCTGCTCTAGGCATTAACGATACAAAGAGTGGTAAGGAGGGACCCCCTCTTTGGCAGCTCACAGCCCAATGGGGAGACAGACGTTAAGAGGTGCTTGGAGCAGTGTGACACACACTGTCATGGGGAAGCACAACGAATGCGGGGGCCCTGATCCAGCTCCCACCCCCTGAAGTGCTTCCCAGGCAATCAGAGAGCCAACTTGCCATTTAAAAAATCATCGCTGGAGTCTGGGGGGCAGGGGGAGGGCAGGTGGTGAGACTGGCAGGCACCCATGTGATGGTCCAGGAGAGAGGGTGGGGTCGGATGCATCAGCACCAGCTATCACAGGGGCTCCTGCAGGGCCCTCCTAGGCAGAGACAGAAAGCCAGAAAAACTGACACCCACACGGACTGACAAGCCACCCAGCCCAAAGGAACATTCATATCCCCCGGTACAGCGGCAGTAGGATGGCCGGGAGGCTGATGGAAGGGCCCTGTTGTTTTTCCTTCCTCCAACCATCTTTCTATCAACTCCTTCCATATGGGAATGCTGTTTTAAGGCAAGGTCAACATGCATGAGTGAGAAGGAAGCTGGCGCCTAGCACAGGAGAGAGAGCTTCCATCCACCATCACACTGACAAACAGCCATAAGGGTGGGAGGGTCAGCTCCTGTTCCTAGGAACATCCTCAGAAAGGTCTCTACTGTACTCTGGCCAGAGGCAGCACTTCTGTTCCTATCCATGGGCACAGGGAGGGGTCTGGAACTTACAGGATCCAGTTTCCCTGTGATCCAGTTGCAGAGAGGGCCATCGTGGCAGGAAGCGACAGTGTCTTAAAGCTGACATTGGACTTGGTGTTTTACATATTTAATAATAATAATAATTATTATTATTATTATTATTTTGAGATGGAGTTTCCCACTTGTTGCCCAGGCTGGAGTACAGTGGCATGATCTCGGCTCACAGCAACCTTCACCTCTCTGGTTCAAGTGATTCTCCTGCCTCAGCCTTCCAAGTAGCTGGGATTACAGATGCCTGCCACCATGCCTGGCTAATTTCGTATTTTTAGTAGAAATGGGGTTTCTCCATGTTGGTCAGACTGGTCTCAAACTCCTGACCTCAGGTGATCCATCTGCCTCAGCCTCCCAAAGTGCTGGGATTACAGGCGTGAGCCATGGTGCCTAGCCTAAAATTTTAATTATTAATATTTATTTATTATTGTAAAATATACAAACATTTACTATTTGAACCATTTTAACTGTACATTTCAGTGGCATTAAGTACATTCACACTGTTGTACAATGATCACCACTGTCCTTTTTGGAACTTTCTCATCATCTCAAACAGGATTTCTGTACCCTTTAAATGAGGACTCCCTGTTCCTCCCAGGCTGGAGTGCAGTGGCACAATCTCAGCTCACTAGAACCTCTGCCTCCCAGGCTCAAGCAATTCTCCTGTTTCAGCCTACCAAGTAGCTGAGACCACAGGTGTGCACCACAACACCCAGCTAATTTTTGCATTTTTAGTAGAAATGGGGTTTTGCCACATTGGCCAGGCTGGTTTCAAACTGCTGACCTCAAGTGATACACCCGCCTTGGCCTCCCAAGGTGCTAGCATTAAAGGTGTGAGCTATCATGCCTGGCTGCCTGCTAATCTCACAGTTCCTGTCTCTATGGCTTTCACTATTCTAGGTACTCATGTAAGTGCAATCACACAGTATTTTTTTGTGTCTGCCATAATGTTTTCAGCGCTTATCCATGTTATAGCATGTGTCAAAATCCCATTCCTTCTTAAGGCTAAATAATGTTCCATTGTATGCATATACCACATTTTGTTTATCCATTTATAAACAAATGGATAAACAAATGTCCATATGACTGATGGACAGAGGATTGTTTCCACCTCCTGGTGACTGTGAACATTGATGTGGACTCAGAATTCTTTTTTTTTTTTTTTAAATAGAATCTTGCTCTGCCCCCAGGCTGAAGTGCAGTGGAGCAAACTTGGCTCACTGCAACCTCCGCTTCCTGGATTCAAGCAATTCTTCAGCCTCAGCCTCCTGAGTAGCTGGGATTACAGGCGCCCTTCACTATGCCCGGCTAATTTTTGTTTTTTAGTAGAGACACGATTTCACCATGTTGGCCAGGCTGGTCTTCAACTCCTGACCTTAAGTGTTAGGAGTTCAAGTTCACCTGCCTCGGCCTCTGAAAGTGCTGGGATTTCAGGTGTGAGCCACCACGCCCAGCCTTGGTTTCAGAGTTCTAATTCATCATAACCTGTAGCTCTCAACAAGGGGAATCAAAGTCAGATTTCGGAAAGACCTCATGGTTTCCTACTACCAGTGACCAAAGCAGCAAAATTTTCCTCCCTGGATAGCTTTAATATTCAGAGACTCCCTGCTCCCCCAGTCCCACCCCCTCCAGATGGAGATAATGCCGGGAATGCTTGCCCTGCTGTAGGAAAGAGGCTTTAAGGGCCACCCTGGGATCAGAGCTCTGGGTGGTTTATTTTTAGGAGCTGGGTGGTAGGGCTTGCATTGTCTTTCCTTGGGCTCTGGCACATTTGCCTCCACCCTCCAACCCCAGACCCTGCTTTCTCTTTCTCCTTTTCCTGGCAACATCCAGGCTGTCTCACTTTTTCTCTTCCAGGCTAAATCGAGAGTGTGAAGCTGCTCTCCTTCCCAATTTAGCATTTGAATTAAAGTGAGAACTGAATGTGGCTGGAAAGCTGACTCCCATCTGTGTGTGTGAGAGAGAAAAGGAGTGCAAGTGAGCGTGGGCATACGCTGGGGCAGCCAGGGCGAGGGCAGCCGATCCGGGCAGCTCCTGTTTAGCGCAGACACCCATCTTTGGGTGTAGGCAACAGCTCAGCTGAGAGACACTGAAGTTTGAAGATTGCTGTTTTTCCAGGAGTGAAGATTGCTGAAGAGGTATCGCTTTAACATTCCACAAAAATGTGCCAGTCCCCGTGCTGGATGCTGTGCAAACAGTGGGGAGCCAGCTGGGCCCATTGCCTACGCCCCAGCCTTCAGGCTGGTGGGGAAACAGACCAGGAAGCAGGCAATGACCACACAGGGTGTTGTGCGCTGTCGTGGGGTGGGGGTGGGGAGGAGGACAGGTGTGGGAGGGGCCTGGAGGGGCATCTGACAGCTTGGAGGTGGGTGGAGGAGTCACTCTGAGCTGAGGCTTGAAGCCCACACAGGAGCTGAGCAGGTGAAGCAGGTGAACACCGGTGCTTTGTGCAGAAGGAAATATGCATGTAAAAATCTGAGTGGGGTTGGCACGGTGGCTTGCGCCTGTAATCCCAACACTTTGGGAGGACTAGGCAGGAGGATCCCTTGAGCTCAGGAGTTTGAGACCAGCCTGGATAACATAGGGCAACCCCTGTCTCTAAAAAAATCATTTTGAAAAATTGGCCTGATGTATGCTGTCGACCTCATACTGAAGTGGGACAATATCCAGATGGAAAGCAGGTGACGCTGCCAAAGATCCTGGAGGTGAACTGCACCCCCAACTGTGAACGAGCCTGCAGGTACCACCCCGACTTCTTCAATGACATCTTCAACACTTCATTTATCGACTGCCATGTCACCTGCCTTGTCTAGGCACTTGCCGTCCTGAAACCTGTGCTTGAGGCAGGATTCCAACCTCAGTTCTCTGAGCTACTTCTGCAAAGGCCCTCATGTGTGCCCCTCTCCACACCGGCTCTGGGCACAGCCTCAGCCCCAGGCCTCTGTCTTCCTGAGCCATCTTCCTGGCCTCACACTTTGGGAGCTCAGCATACTCCTCCCACCTGTGGGTCAGAGCAGGACAGTGATGGTGTCCCCAGGGCTGAGCACCTCCCCTCACCACCATCCATTCACTGATGAGTCTCCGGCTTAGCCAAGGGCTTCATTCCTGGCATGGAGAGTGTGTTCCCGGCGGCTGTGTTTCTAGGGGTTGTTGGGGGAAGGGTTCCGTGGAGCGAGACAAGGTGTCATTGGGAGCAGGGTTCCTTCCACAGGGAAGCATTTGGGAGCCCTGTGCCGCATGGGGCAGGTGGGTTTCTCTTCCAGAGTCTCTGCTCTTATGCATCAGGACAACCCAGGGATGGCTGTGGGCTGCACACTGCTCCCACAGGTCTCTATGTGATGAGTGCCCCGGAACAGCCTGAGGCCACCGCCCAGCAAACCTGCTTTATCCCTATCTCCAGCTCACCCAGAACTTCACCAGCAAACCTGTTGCTGAGGTCTGGGCAGGAGGCCACTGTCTTCTGTTACCATCTCCTTTTCCATTAGCTGAGGGTCAAGACCCCGACAAGGAAGTCAGTCCCTGTCTTCCCAGTGCCCTGCTCACCGGGCACTCTGTAGGGTCCCACCCTCATCTGAGATGGGCCAGGATCTTCCGGCGAGGGGGGCCTGGGGCTGGGCTGGGTGGATGGCAGAGCACCAGGCAGAAAAGGATTCCAAGGAGAACTTCAGGTTGAAGTCAGATGCCACCTACCAGGGTCTACAGTCAAAAGGTTAGCTTTTTCTTATTTTTTAGTTCATGAAAGAAAAATGTAAAAGTCCAGTTCTTTTCTAATCGTGTTTCTGAAACTTAGAGTCAGCTGCGAGTGTTTTTTGTGTGGCTGCAGTGTGCCTGGGGCCAGCTCACGGGCAGTGGGTGGGCCTAAATCCCCAGGCAGGCAGGAGCTTCTAGAGCCTTCCAACATTTGGGAGGGCAGAGCTAGACCTGGTGGTGTCTCCTCTTTGAAATTAAGAACAATTGGCCAGGCACAGTGGCTCACCCCTGTAATCCCAACACTTTGGGAGGCCAAGGCAGGTGGATCACTTGAGGTCAGGAGTTCAAGACCAGCCTGGCCATCATGGTGAAACCCTGTCTCTACTAAAAATACCAAAATTAGCCAGGCGTGGTGGCATATGGCTGTAATCCCAGCTACTCCAGGTGGAGGTAGGAGAATCTCTTGAACCCAGGAGGCAGAGGTTGCAGTGAGCTGAGATCATGCCACTGCACTCTAGCCTAGGTGACAGAGTGAGAGTAAAAAAAAAGAAAGAAAGAAAAAGATATTAAGAACAATCTTTCTTGTAGCAAAGCTGCACCCGATGATGCTGCCTCCCCTCTCTACGTTGTCTGGGCCTCTGTTTACAAGCACAATTTGCCCTTCCTGGGGGGAGCCTTGCTCTAGCCCCTGGGGGGCCTGTTGCAGGGGCAGGGCAGGCTCATCACCTTTGGCGGCTCCTAGAGAGCTGTTGACATGCAGTGCCTCTCACTCGATTCATGCTGCAATAAAGGCCAATTTTCTCTCTCTCAAAAAAAAAAGGCCAGGTGTGGCGGCATGCGCCTGTGGTCCTAGCTACTCAGGAAGCTGAGGCGGGAGAACTGCTTGAGCCCAGGAGGTCAAGGCTGCATTGAGCCCTGATTGTGCCTTTGCCCTCCCTCCAGTGTGGGCAACAGAGCAAGACCCTGTGTCTCAAGGGAAAAAAAAAAAAAATTTTAGGTCAGGCCCCGTGGCTCACGTCTGTAATCCCAGTACTTTGGGAGGCTGAGGCAGGCAGATCATTTGAGGTCAGGAGTTCAAGATCAGCCTGGACAACATGGTGAAACCCTGTCTCTACTAAAAATACAAAAACCAGCCAGGCACCGTGGGCCACACCTGTAATCCCAGCACTTTGGGAGTCCAAGGCAGATGGAATACGAGGTCAGGAGATCAAGACCAACCTGCTCAAGATGCTGAAACCCCGTCTCTACTAAAAATACAAAAATTAGCCAGGCCTGGTGGCAGGCACACCTGTAATCCCAGCTACTTGGGATGCTGAGGCAGAGAATTGCTTAAACCTGGGAAGTGGAGGTTGCAGTGAGCCAAGACTGCACCACTGCACTTCAGCCTGGGTGACAGAGCGAGACTCCCTCTAAAAAAAAAAAAAAAAAAGATTTGAGTGGTCATGGCTTTTGCGGAGCAGGGAACTGGTACTGGGTGAGTTGGGCTCCAGAGCTTCAGTGCTCCTCCTCTCCACCTCCTTGTTCTTCCTGCTTCTCCCCTTCTTCCAAGAGAACAAACCCAGATGAGAGTAACCTAGGCTCAAGGAGCCTGGGAGCACATGAATGTCCTCTACTGAGACTCCAAATAGTCTAGGAGCAGGCAGGGAGACTTCAGTCTCCTTCTGAGTTGACCACCCAGAAAGCTGGACCTGGCAGGCTCAGGATGAACACGGAGCAGAGGAAATGGGATCTCAATCACACCATGGAAATCAAGGTATCAGGAAGGGCTTCTGCCTGGCTTCACTTACCCCACCCTTCTGGGTTGGAGGTGCTGGCTGAGTTGATCTCTGGGGAACCCTTCCTTTTCTTAGTTGAGGGGACTGAATCATGATTTTGGCTGAGACGGGAATGGGTTGACCTCTTGGCAAAGAAAGACCCACTGTTTGCCAAGACAGGAAAGAGCTGTCTGGGGCACCATGCATTTCCCTGTCAGGAAAAACGACAGGAACAGTTAAGGGATGTTGTTGTAAAACTCACCATCAATATTTCAAGCGGCATTATTTATTGATCACTTATCTGGCTGGAACAAAGGAGAGGGTAATTCATAGGGGATGCAGGGCTGGTGGGGTCAACTTGGGAAAAAGGTCAGGGAAAGGTAGGTCATTGAGAAGCCTCACCCCCAGCCCCTGCAAAAATACTATGGGATTCCAGGATTTGGAGACTAGAGACTTTTTTTTTTTCTTTCTACTTTTTTTTTTTTTTTGAGACAAAGTATTGCACTGTCACCCAGGCTGGAGTGCAATGGCTTCTGTTCACTGCAACCTCTGCCTCCTAGGTTCAAGCTATTCTTCTGCCTCAGCCTCCCGAGTAGCTCGGACTACAGGCAAATGTCACCACACCTGGCTAGTTTTTTTGTGTATTTTTAGTTGAGACGAGGTTTCACCATATTGGCCAGGCTGGTCTCAAACTCCTGACCTAGTGATCTGCCAGCCTCTGTCTCCCAAAGTGCTGGGATTACAGGCATGAGCCACGGTGCCCAGCCTATCTTTTTCAGCTTCACAGTACCCCACATGAAAATACAAGATGAGGCAGAGGGCACCTGGAGCAGGCCTGGGACTGTCACTGTGGCCATCAGGGAGGCCATATCCTAGGAATACTGCAGCTATATGAGCTTCCTTCCCTCTGGACTCAACTTATCCCTCCCCACGCTCCCCTCACCCCAGTTCCCCACCCCTTGCAGCCTCAGCGGTCCCTCTCCCCTCTTGACCCTAAAATCAAGCTCCAGCAGCCTCTCTAGATACCATTTCAGAAGCCTAGGTTGGGGCTGGGTGCGGTGGCTCACACCTGTAATCCCAACACTTTGGGAGGCAGACAGGCAGAGGTGGGCGGATCACTCAAGGCCAGGAGTTCAAGACCAGCCTGGCCAACATGACCAAACCCCATCGCTACTAAAAAAAAGAAGTTAGCCAGAGGTGGTGGACCTGTGCCTATAATTTCAGCTACTCAGGAGACTGAGGCAGGGGAATTGCTTGAACCCAAGAAGCGGAGGTTGTAGTGAGCCAAGCCGAGATGGCTCCACTGCACTCCAGCCTGGACGACAGAGCAAGACTGTCTCAAAAAAAAAAAAAAAAAAAAAAAAAAAGGTTGTGTCCCTCCCAGGGTGAGGAAAGTGGGGGTCTTCTTCTAGGCCTGACCATCTCCTGGGGCAGTAGGTGTGCACACAGACTGGGCTTAGGAGGAGATGTCCTGTTCACCCACAAGGAAGCTTTCTTCATGAACCTCCAACTCCAGGGAATAGAGGATGAGGCGCTATGCTCACCAAACCTTGAGCCTCCTGTCTGCGCGAGATTGTCCGCGGGGCCGGGGAATCCCATATAGGGAGGCAGCTGCGCCACCTAGTGGGCTTTTTCATCCTCGCAGTCATCCCTCCCATCCCTCGCAGCCTCCAACCTGGATATGGCACAGTTTCAGGCAGGACACACACAGAAGCCGCTGCCCGGTAAGGACAGGAAATGCCTTCCTCCTCCATATAGACCCGACCCAGCGCAGAGAGGGAGAAACTGAGGAGATGTTGGAGGGAGGTGATCGTGTACTGGAGGAGATGGAAGATAGTAGGGAAGCCAGCAGGAGCTTTTGGCCTGCAAACAGCTTCTCCCTGTCATTCTGGATGCCATTGATATGGAGACTGTGGCTCAGAGCCCCCAAGATCCCTCTCTCCTGTGCCTGCCCTGCCTCCCTGCCGGCCAAGCAAAGCTGGGCTCAGCTCTGCCGTCAAGGGAAAGCCGGCAGAGGCTGGATGGAGCGGCTGGCTTTCCTCTGACATCACAGCCTGGAAATCCCATTTTAAGCAGGTTCTCCGGGTGTAGGGCACCGCAAGAAAGGGAGGGGGAGCCAGCTGAAGAAGCTAGAGACCTGAGGCTGTTAGAGCCAGCAACCTCAGGCCTAGAGGGCTGCCCAGCGATCCCAAGGAGGCCTGGGTGTGGGACCCAGGGCTAGCCTGTCCCAGTCCCTACCCAAAGTTAATACCTCTCAAAGGCCCCCGGGAACCCAGGCAGTGATGCTGCACTCTCCACATAGTGTTGGCCATCCACCTCTGTCTGACATCTTTTTCACTCCCCTGGCTTGGAGAAATCTATGGGAGCAGAGGGGAGGGGGTGAGGGGAGAGGGAGATTGTCCCAGGGAATGAGGGGACAGCAAGGGGTCACCTAGACCCAGATGTGTCCCACCAGCCAGCCTCTTTCCCAGGACCCTTTTGACCCATTCTTCTTGTCACCCTCCATCTCCCCTTACCTCCTCTGCACCAAGGAGGGGCGGGCCCTGTGCCCAGAGTTCTAGAAGCTTGAATGTTTCCATAGCAACAGACCAATGAGCTTGGAAATCTAAGCATCTTCCTGTGGACACAGGGAACCCCTGATGCACATGCAGAGCCTGGCAATGCAGAATCTGCCATGACCTGCCTAGCCATCAGTCACTGTGGGTGCCAGCATGCTCCTGAGTGTGTGTGTGTGTGTGTGTGTGATATGCAGCAAATGAGATTTAGGTTAAAGAGCACCTAACCTGGTTTCCTGGGCATTTGGTAGCTGTTAGCGTGGGACTGCAGCATCTTACCCTCTCGGGATCTTTCTAGAATGAATTCCTCCCCTGAATTTTACTGTGGTATCTTCCTCTCCTCTCTGATGAAAAGAAAAATGGGCCAAAACTGCTCAGAGACTGATGGTGAAGGCGATGCCCCTCACAGGGCTGGTCGACTGGAGGATTCCAAGGAAGACAAAAGGGACATCTCACATCCCCCACCGTGACCTCAGTTCAGGGGGCTCTTGGCTAGCTTGGCCCAAGTGTGGCAGATGTACATGCCTTGTGATGCCAGGGAAGGAGGAGGGAAGCCTAGTGTAAGAGCATTTTGCCAAACTTGGGGTCCAGAGCCTGGTCTAGGTCCTACACCCCACCTACCTCATGCTCTGCTTCCTCCATTTTCCTTCCACAGGTTGAGCTATTTCTCTGCTCCCTTTTTCCTCCCTTATGGCTCTTTTCTTTTGTCAATCTCTCCTTTGTACCTGCTCTGCTCCTCTGCCTTTCCCTCCCATTGGGTTCTGGCCTCCCAGGGGCTCATCCGAAGCCAGTTGTGCTTTTGGCCCCTGGAGCTCTGGCTCTGCCTCCTGGGCTCAGCCCTACACCCTGTAGCTCCCTCCTACGCCTCTCCTCCAACCTGGCCCAGCAGTCCGGGCTGGACCCCTGTCTTTCCTGGTGCCACACAGGCTGTGCCTCTTGGTCTCAGCCCTTGGTTCCCTCTCTGTCCCCAGGACCCACAGGGCTGGTTTCCCCATCTCTGCTTCTTCGTGCAATGTGTCTGGCTCAACCCCCTTTGGCATTTTTAGTCTTTCTAGGCACAGTCCCGAGCCTTGCCTAGCAGCCCTATATCCTGTCCTCTCTCCCCTGGGGGCCTCACTGGGATCTTCGTCCCCCAGAGCCTACACCTAGCACTTTCTTTCGGATACCAGAGGGTCCACTAAAGACCTGGGGTAGGATTCTGAGGGATAAAACAAACCTTGGGGGTTGGAGCCCCTGGCCCTTCTTAGGCCTCTGGTTTTTATTTATTCATTATTATTTTTTAAAAATAGAGTCATTGGCTGGGCGCGGTGGCTCAAGCCTGTAATCCCAGCACTTTGGGAGGCCAAGGCGGGCAGATCACGAGGTCAAGAGATCAAGACCATCCTGGCCAACATAGTGAAACCCTGTCTCTACTAAAAATACAAAAATTAGCTGGACATGGTGGCACATGCCTGTAGTCTCAGCTACTTGGGAGGCTGAGGCAGGAGAATTGCTTGAACCTGGGAGGCAGAGGTTTCAGTGAGCCAAGATCATGCCACTGTACTCCAGCCTGGCACCTGGCAACAGAGCGAGACTCTGTCTCAAAAAAAAAAAAAAAGAGACGTAGCCAGGCACGGTGGCTCACGCCTGTAATCCCAGGACTTTGGGAAGCCGAGGCAGGTGGATCACTTAGGATCAGGAGATCAAGACCAGCCTGGCAAACATGGTGAAACCTCTCTTTACTAACATACAAACATTAGCTGGATGTGGTGAGGCGTGCCTGTAATCCCAGCTACTCGGGAGGCTGAGGCATGAGAATCGCTTGAACCTGGGGGGCAGAGGTTGCAGTGAGCTGAGATTGCGCCACTGCACTCCAGCCTGGGCAATAGAGCGAGACTCAGTCTCAAAAAAAAAAAAAAAAAACAGATGTGATTTTCCCATGTTGCCCAGGCTGGTTTCGAAATACTGCGTTCAAGGATCCTCCCGTCTCGGCTTTCCAAATTGCTGGGATTACAGGGGTAAGCCGCCAAACCCAGCTAGGCCTCTGTCTTTTTTTTTTTTTTTTTTTCTGAGATAGAGTCTTGCTCTGTTGCCCAGGCTGGAGTGTAGTGGTCTCAGTGCAGTGCTGTGATCTCAGTTCACTACAAACTCCACCCGTGTTCAAGTGATTCCCCTGCCTCAGCCTCCTGAGTAGCTGGGATTACAGGTGCATACCACCATGCTGGTCAGGCTGGTCTAATCTCCTGACCTCAAAATCTGCCTGCCTCGGCCTCCCAAAGTGCTGGGATTATAGCATGAGCCACCACGCCTGGCCCAGGCCTCTGGTTTTATCTCAAGTCCCAAAATCGTTTTCTCAGACTAAGCCCCCACAAGCCCATCTCTTAGCTGGTGATCAGAGCTCCTGTGGGTCACAGGCTGACCTCCCCCCTCCCCAGCTGGGCCCTGCTTCTCACTTGAGGTTCTTGCCACCTGTTAGCTGGTGGGGCAAGAACAAAGCACAGAGCGCAAAATAAATGAGGTGCCAGAGTTTGGTTTATTGGCTCATCCAGTGCCAAAGGTCCAATGGGCACCCTCTTTCCAAGGAACTGGGAGCCTGAGGCTCCTGCATTTCTCTTTCTTCTCAACATGTTCCTCCTGGCCCTGATTGAAGTCATGGCAGAAGCTGGGGTGGGGTGTGGGCAGAGGCTGGGCTCTGCCAGAGGTCTTAGCGCTCAGTCTGCTTGGCACAGGACGGGGACCCTGGGCAAGAGGGGATGGGCCCCAGGGACAAAGGAGATGAGCCCACTCAGCAGGGGCCTGTACTAGAGCCAGGAGCCGGGGGCCCTGAGGAGTGGGAATGGGGGTGACCTGCAGGGGAGCAAGGGCAAAGGAGCAGGTGAAGGGCCCCCCAGATCCCCCTTCTCTCATGGGCCAGGGTCCTCTGAGGCTCAGCGCCTAGGAGGGAGGGTTGAGCGGGGAAAGGGCCAGCTGGCTGTGGGGCCGAGGGTGGGAGGAGGTGACTGCTGGAGGGACAGTCCTTGACCCAAACTGCCCCCAGCCTTAGACCCAGAAAGACAAACTCACACATACACCCCTAGACCCCCCCCAACCTCTTTAATGTGGGAACATGTGGCACACAGCCCCACCCAGTGACCAGGAAAAGAGCCACCAGCTGCAGCTCTGGCCTGGCTGTCCTTGTCGCTGAAGCACACGCCAACCCGTCTTCCATCCACAGCTGCACCTGGAGGCCCCACCTAGGGTCCCCGAGGTCCTCCCCATGTGCTCCCTTTCCCCTAGGTGCCTTCAGGCCCGTCCTTGGTCTATCTGGACTAGGACTGCACCCTTCCTGCTCCCAAACCGAGGTGAGCAGTGGAGAAACGTTAGAGCCTCTGAGAAGCAGATGGCCATGGGCTTCAGCAAGGCACTGGGTGGGCGGGGTGGAGCAGGGCGGGGCTGCAGCGGAACAGTGGTGCAGGCCCAGGACCCCTCACCTCCTTGCGTGGCTCAGTCCTCAGCCTCTGGTCCAGCCTCTACCCTCAGTCCCCACAGCTGGGCCTCCCTCCTCTTTTCCAAGCCCCTTCCAGAAGAGTGGCCACTGGGCAGGCACTGGAAATGGCCATTGGAGGGGCCCCAGGGGCCTGAGACACCTGGGCTGCTGGCACAGTGTGGAGCAGGGCTGGGGCCAAGGCCCTTCCTGAGGCTTCATCCTTGCTGTGCAGCCTGCCGGGTGGAGGGCTCAAGCTGAGTCGCCCCCACCAGAGGTCTTTTTCTTGGGCCGGGTCTTCAGTGTCTTGGAAGCCAGTGGCTGTGGAAAGAAGGAGGAAGATGGGGCTCAGCCTGGAGCCACAACCCCCTGCCCGTTTCCCCAAGCTCCAGCCAGTGCTCTCACCTCAGCTTTGGGTACTTTTTTGATGGGTTTGGCCCTCTTAGGAGCCTTGTCTCCCATGTCATCCTCAGAGGTCTCTGTCCGGGAATCTGCTGGGTTTATGTTGGACCTTAGACTGAGGGCAGGGTCATCTCCTGGGTGCAGGGAGAAAAGGAGATGAGGAATCTTTCCCCTCTGGGTTCCTTGCCCTCACTGCTCCTCCCCAACCCTGGGCCCGGCCTGTACCTAAGTCCTCGATGGTGTCCAGGAGGCTGCCAGGGCTGGGTCGGAGGCGGCTGTCGGGCCCCTGCAGGGGCAGTGCATCCTCATCCCGGATCAGGGTCAGGTCCTGCATGCTGAAGCTGCGGAGCTTCTCTGACAGCACCCCCTGGCCCTAGGGTCACCACCACGCACCGGGAGAGCCGGGGGGAAGGGGCGGGGTGGAGATAGCGGTCACCATGGTGCTGGCAGCAGCCCAGGGTCAGTGCCCTCCCCACAGGGTCCTCACCCAGTCCCACAGTGACAGAGCTGAGGGCTGGGGTGGGGCCACACTTCCCCTCTGGACAGATGGGAAAATGGCTGGACAATGAAAGTGACTCAGGCAGACAGCGGTGGAGCCTGGACTGGAAGCTCTAGCTGCATGAGCCCAGAGCCTCTATAGTCCCGAGGACAGGGTAGAGGCCAAGGAGCCTGATCAGGGCCCTTGGTACAAGGCGGGTGGCCTGGGAGTCCAGGCCTGCCCCCATCTCACCTTGGCAGCAGCTGTGACTGCAGCATTGGCGGCCAGGTTCAGGCCCCTCTTGCCCACCCTCATCATAGTCTCATAGCTCTTGTCCCGGGCCTGTGTGATATACTCATCAATCTCCTGCGGGATTGGAGGGGAAAAAAGAGGAGAGGTGGGTGCTGCTGTCAAGGCCCTGCCCTACCCTTGTTCACCCCGGTCAGAGGCCCCTGCCTACTCTGGGAGGCCAAAGCAGCCCTGCCAGGTCACTTCAGGCTCTGGGACCCTAGGGAAGGCCAGTCTGTATGAGGCTGCAGGCTCTGGGCTGCCTTGGCTGGGGGCAGTCTGGGAGGTGAGCTGAGAGTAGGGGCAAACCTTCTCCTTGTTGGACAGTGTTGGGTGCACGAACTTGCGGTAGAGCACGCTGGAGCCCTTGGTGTAAGGGGACAGCAGCCATATCACAAAGGCGATCTTCAGTTCAAAGTAGAAGGGGAACCTGTTGGAACAGGGGCAAGTGCAGAGTACAGGGCAGAGAGTCAGGGGGTGCCCTGTGCCTGGCAGCACCGCCCCATGTGTGACCTTGCACAGCCCCTCCCTCTTAGCGCACTGGGGTCCCCATGAGGCTTATGGGACTGCTCCTTTCTAATCCCAGGGGGACTGAGGGGCTCAGCTGAGACTCCAAGAGGGAAGGTCAGAAGTGACGCTAGAAGTAATTTCTTCCAGCACCAAGTCTCCTTGCCTCATCCTCTCCCTAAGCCCCAGCTTTTCACTCCTAGAGAAAACCCCTCTTCCTCTGCCCTCAGGTCAACACCAAGGCAAACTCAACCTTGCAGGCCCACCCCTGGGTTTTCACCCTTTCCCTTCCTGCCCTCCCTCTCATCGAGAGGCCTGGGGCTTCTCTAGCTTGCTCCGGACTCTGCTGCCTTGCCATGACACACCCCGTGCTTTTCAGGATTGCCCTTCAGGCCCCCTAACACCTTCTCCTCTGGCCACAAACTCCTTCAGGTTGCCTATGTCCTCACAAAGCCCTCATCAAAACTCTCTCTTTTGCTGTGTCAAGACACACGTATAGGCCAGGCGTGGTGGCTCACGCCTGTAATCCAAGCATTTTGGAGGCCAAGGCAGGAGGATCGCCTGAGGTTGGGAGTTCAAGACCAGCCTGACCAATATGGTAAAACCCCATCTTTAAAAAAAAAAAAGACACATGTATAGGCCTGGCACAGTGGCCTGTAATCTCCTAGCCACTTGGGGAGCTGAGGCGGGAGGATCATCTGAGCCCAGGAGTTTGAGACCAGCCTGGCAACACAGCAAAACCCAATCTCTACAAAAAAACAAAAAATAAGCCAGGTGTGGTGGTGTGTGCCTCTGGTCCCAGCTACTCAGGAGGTTGAGGTAGGATGATCATTGAGCCCAGGAGGTCGAGGCTGCAGTGAGCCTAGCTTACACCACAGTACTCTAACCTGAATGACAGAGTGAGACCCTGTCTCAAAAAAAAAAAAAAAAAAAAAGGCATCTATATTCCCTACCCTCAATTTTTTAATATTTTTTGAGAGGGAGTCTTGCTCTGTCGCCAGGCTGGAGTACAGTGGTGCAATCTCGGCTCACTGCAACTTCCGCCTCCTGGGTTCAAGTGCTTCTTCTGCCTCAGCCTCCTGAGTAGGTGGGACCACAGGCACACACCACCTTGCCTAGCTAATTTTTTTGTATTTTTATTAGAGACAGGATTTCACTATGTTGGCCAGGACGGTCTCGATCTCTTGACATCGTGATCCACCCGCCTCTACCTCCCAAAGTGCTGGAATTACAGATGCAAGCCACTGTGCCTGGCCAATTTTTTTTTTTTTTTTTGAGATGGAGTTTCGCTCTTGTTGCCCAGGCTGTAGTGTAATGGTGTGATCTTAGCTTACTGCAATCTCTGTCTCCCAGGTTCAAGCAATTCTCCTGCTTCAGCCTCCCAAGTAGCTGGGATTACAGGCATGTACCACCACGCTTGGCTAATTTTATATTTTTAGTAGAGATGGGGTTTCTCCATGTTGGTCAGGCTGGTCTTGAATGCCTGACCTAGGTGATCCACCTGCTTTGGCCTCCCAAAGTGCTGGGATTATGGTGGCTCATGCCCAGCCATTTTTTTTTTAACCAATGGGGTCTCACAATGTTGCCCAGGCTGGTCTCAAACTCCTGGGATCAAGCGATCCTCCTGCCTTGGCTTCCCAAAGTGCTAGGATTACAGGCAGGAGCCACCATGCCTGGTTGTTACCCTCAATTTGCAGATCTCTCCATTTCTTTCCTCTCCTAAAACTGTTTTTCTCAAATTCAAGGGTCTTATCTATAAACGTAATGATCTTTTGTCCTCTCCCCCTTGGTAAAATTCTCTTGAGTTCCGATGAACTATTTTATTAGTCTTCTCTTCCAAGAGGTATCTGATCATTCAGTAAACATTTTTGAGCTCCTGCTCTGAATATACAGATGATTAAGACATACTCCCTGTCCTCAAAGTGCTCATACATATGTAGTCTAGCACAGCTTAGAAAATGCCTTGGAAATGCAAGTATCCAGTGTTTATAGGAGTGAATCATATGCCTATTTTACAAATAAGGAAACTGAGGCCTAGAGAGCTGTGACCTGCTTAAGGTCACGGGCAGCATGGCAGGTTTCCCGAGGTGCTCTTGCTGCCACCAGAAAGAAACTTAGGGGTTATATCTGTTCTTAGTCCTTTTTTTTTTGAAACAGAATCTCACTGTCACTCAGGCTGGAGTGTAGTGGGACGATCTCTGCTCACTGCAGCTTCCACCTCCTGGGTTCAAACAATTCTTCTGCCTCAGTCTTCCTAGTAGCTGGGATTACAGGCATGCCACTATGCCCAGCTATTTTGTTGTTGTTGTTGTATTTTTAGTGGAGACAGGGTTTCACCACGTTGGCCAGGCAGATCTCAAACTCCTGAGCTCAAATGATCTACCCACCTCGGTCTCCCAAAGTGCTGGGAGTGAGGTGTGAGCTACCACACCTGGCTCTTTGCTCTTTTTTCTTTGAGATGGAGTTTCATTTTTTTTACCAGGCTGGAGTGCAGTGGTGCAATCTTGGCTCGCTGCAACCTCTGCCTCCTGGATTCAAGTGATTCTCCTGCCTCAGCCTCCTGAGTAGCTGGGATTACAGGAATACACCACCACACCTGGCCAATTTTTGTATTATTATTATTATTATTTGAGACGGAGTTTCACTCCTGTTACCCAGGCTGGAGTGCAATGGTGCAATCTTGGCTCACCGCAACCTCCGCCTCCTGGGTTCAGGCAATTCTCCTGCCTCAGCCTCCTGAGTAGCTGGGATTACAGACACGCACCACCATGCCCAGCTAATTTTTTGTATTTTTAGTAGAGACTGGGTTTCACCATGTTGACCAGGATGGTCTCGATCTCTTGATCTCGTGATCCACCTGCCTCGGCCTCCCAAAGTGCTGGGATTATAGGCTTGAGCCACCGCGCCCGGCCAATTTTTGTATTTTTTAGTAGAGAAGGGGTTTCTCCATGTTGGTCAGGTTGGTCTCAAACTCTCGACCTCAGGTGATCCACCCGCCTTGACCTCCCAAAATGCTGGGATTACAAGCGTAAGTCAACCTACTGGGCCTCTTTTTTCTTTCTTTCTTTCTTTCTTTTTTTTTTTGAGATGGAGTCTCACTCTATTGCTCAGGCTGGAGTGCAGTGGCATGAACTGAGCTCACTGTAACCTCCATCTCCTGGGTTCAAGCAGTTCTCTGCCTCAGCCTCCCGAGTAGCTGGGATTACAGGTGCACCATCATGCCCAGCTAATTTTTGTATTTTGTAGTAGAGATGGGGTTTCACTATCTTGGTCAGGCTGGTTTTGAACTCCTGACCTTGTGATCCACCTGCCTCAGCCTCTCAAAGTGCTGGGATTACAAGCATGAGTTACCACACCCGGCCCCTCTTTTTTCTTTTTTAAGAGACAAGGTCTTGCTCTGTCACTCAGGCTGGAGTGCAGTGGCATGATCATAGCTCACAGCAGCCTCCAACTCCTGGGCTCAAGTGATCCACATGCCACCACACCTAGTTAATTAAGATAAATTTTTAGTAGAGACAAGGTCTCACTGTATTGCCCAAGTTGGTCTCAAACTCCTGGTCTCAAGTGATCCTCTAGCCCTGGCACCCCCGCAAAGTGCTGAGATTACAGGCATGAGCTACCTCACCCAGCACTACTATGTTCTTCTGCAGATCAAGTTAGGCATGAGAGGGGAGATATCAAGGACCCCATGGAATTGTTGGGAGTGGAAGAAACTTCACCCGAGCCCAATCTTTTGTTTGGGTGGCTGGGTAGAGAAAGGCAGAGGCCCTGGGCCCTGAGATGCAGGAGGGGACGCTGGACCTCACCAGGAGAGCACTATATCCGTGAGTGTTTCGGCCGTGGTGAAGAAGGCAAAGACGATCCAGTACATCATCCATTTCACCTGAGGGACAGAGGGCAGCGCTCACTGGGGCATGGGGCCGAGGAGACCAGGGACACCCAGGACCCCAACTCTGTGTGTCAAGCATGCCTGAGCTGGGGAGAACACCCAGGACCCCACTTCTGCCTGCCAGCCATTCTGGGCCCTCCTTTGCTGGTGGGTCTTATTAGTGGCAGACAGCATTGGTACAAAGTCACCCCAACCTGTAATAGGACCCAGTGTCCTCCCCTCTCTCTGCCATGTGGGTTGGGTAGGGGGTGAAGGGTCATCCACTCACATATTCCTTCACGTTTTTTGTCTTCACGGCCTTGTATGAAGAATAGGCTGGGTACAGGGTGCCAAAGATGAGCCTGGGGAGGCAGGCATGGTTACTGGGCCCCTTAGCCAAGGGCAATGGTCTCTCCCTCCCAGCTCTGCATCAGCCTCTAGGTAAGTAAGGGGAAGAGGGACAGAACTCCCTGCTGGACTGATGAACTCAGGTCAGTGGGTAAGGTCAAAGTAGCGAACATGCCCAGATAGCTAGGGTGATGCCCCTCCCCACTCCATTGTTCAGTTTTTCTCTAGCCCCCGAGGCAGGGAAAGACCCAGAGGCCACAGGGTACAATGTGGTCCCTTGCACCATGATTTTTGGCTATGCACAAACATGTCATGGGGACAGGAGTCAGGTCACTGCCACAAGGTGTCTTCCTTCTTGACCTCATGCCCATTCATACTCATCTGCCCTTACCTTCCACCTCCCCTGTCTCAGAACCAGGCTCTGCGAAGGAATCTGACACCACCTAACAGGGCACCCTACCTGGCAGTCAGAGGTACCATGTGGCCCTGGGGCCCTGGGGAACGGAGGGCAGAGGGGCAGGAGGCCCTGAGAGAGGCAAAGCGGCTTATTCCCCCATGTAAACACTACAGGGACCGGGCTGGGGGGAGGGCTGCCACTGGTGATCCAAGTACAGAGTGCAGATAAGACAGGATGGGAAAGAAGAGGAGCAATGCCCTTTGGGGCTTGCCCAGGCAAGAGAGAAGCAGCGACCCCGAAGCCACATGGAGGCCTGAGGTCCCTCATTCCCCCTGGGGTGGGTGGGGGAAGAGGAGAGCAATCATCCCGAGAGTCTAGAGGAAACCAGGACAGAGGCACTTGGTTGCCTGGTGAGGCGCACAGAATGGGAAGAAAGGAGCAGGGCGGGGCTGCCGCTGTCAGTCCCCCACGGTGGAGGCCGAGGGGCAGGGTCCTCATTAGGGCAGGGGATAGCCCACGAGGAGCCCCTGTCAGGCCCAGCCCCTTGACCATGTGTGGGTGCCGTGGGGCTGCCTGTTTCTACATGGACAGGCAGGATACTTCCGAACTAGCCGGTGCGGATGGAGTAGGGGGCAGAATCCTCAAAGACAAAGTCTGGGGTCGTGGGGAATGGTGTGTGTTCTCTCCTGGGGCCCAGGGAGGTGCCAGAGACAGCTCCACAGTGTGGTTGGCAGCCTGGAATGAAGGCCACCGCGCGTCCTCCCCCGGCGGCATCCACAATCCCAGGCTGAGCACACACATCTCTCCCAGTTACCGCCCACACTTTGTCCTCCGAGCATTTCTGCTTCCCGATACTCAGACTTCCTCCCTGGGGGGCCATAAGGGCATGTGCCCTCGTCCCCAGTCTCCTGACAGTGAGTGGAAGCGAGAGGCCAAGGGGCTTGGCGATGGCTCAGAGCTGCGGAATGGTGATGAGGCCCTGCCTTGCTCCATTCTCTTCCATCACCCTGTTCCCTCCCACAGGGGGACAGGGCCCGGGTCTGAGGACCCCTCCAGCCCAGACCTGCTAGGTGGGGGAGGGGCCGTGTCTGCCTCCCCTTCTAAATCAAGCCTTGCTGCTCAGCCCCTACGATGGGCACAGGAGCAAGGACGGTAGAAATAAAAGAGGTTATTAATAAAGAATGTGGGTGAGGTCCCTGGGAAGCCAGGCCTGCCACGCTCCCCTAATATTCCCCTCTCCAGTCCTGGGTGCCACATCTCCATGTCTCTGGGGACCCCAAATAAGGAGGCAGCGCCTTTAGGTGACTCTGCTGCACGAAGCTTCGGAGAAGTCCACCCGGGCTTTAACACCCCCGCCCTCCATCACAGCCCGCATCACCCCCCGCCGCCGCCGCACTCACACCACCAGGCGAGAGATGATCCAGGACACCATGGCGGGGCCGGGCACGGCGCAGGGCGGGGACCCGGCCCGGCCGAGGATGCAGCTGCCGGAGGCCGAGCGGCGGCGGCGGCAGCAGGAGCCGCAGTAGCAGCAGCAGCCGCTGCAGCAGCCGCCGCGGGGGCAGCGGAGCGCCCAGAGCCGCCGTTAAAGGGGAGGTCCCTGCCGCAGCGGCGGGCCGTGGGCGGTGGCGGCTCTTAAAGGGGAGGCCGGGAGGCCTCGGCGGCGCGCCCCCCGGCACCTGCTGTGGCCGGGCGCGCGCCTCTGACCCTCAGCGTCCTGCCTTTCTGGAATCGCTTGTTCATCTTTCTTGGGTTTCAAGCCCTAGGCTGTTGTCGTGGTTCCATCCTGAAATCGACCCTGCCCACCTCCAGCGCTTACTGTGCAACAGCCCCTGTGCTAACAGCTTCAATGCATTGCCAGTGAATCCTCTAGACCACCCTATCAGGCAGGGGCTGTAATTGTCCTCATTTTGAAGATAAGAGAATGGGAAGCTTAGAAGGTTCAATAATCTGTTGAGAGTCACAAAGCCATGCTGCTAAGATGATCCCAGGAAGCCTACTTTAAACAGGTTATATCCCCCAGCTGCTGACTAGCAAACTCTCCTCTCATCACAGGCCCTGGAGACATTCACCTGAGCTCACAGGTACAGCCACACCTGCCCACTCCACTCCTCATCCCCGTTGAAAGAGGATCTCCCCTGGCCTGATGATCTGTTTTGTTTTTTGGGACAGGGTCTTACTCTGTTGCTCAGGCCGGAGTGCAGGGGCACAATCTCAGCTCACTACTGGGCTTGAGTGATCCTCCTGCTTTAGCCTCTCAAGTAGTTGAAACTGTATACAGGCCGAAGCCGCCAATGCCCAGCTAATTTCTGTATTTTTTTTTTTTCTTTTCACCAAAATGAGGTTTTGCCATATTGCCCAGGCTGGTCTCAAAACTCCCGAGAGCTCAAGTGATCCACCCGCCTCAGCCTCCCAAGGTGCTGGGATTACAGGTGTGAGCCACTGGGCCGCTGGTCTGCCTTCTTAGGTTGTCACCTCCTAAGCTTTGCAGGGGAACAGAGGTTTATGCTCTCAATGTGGTTACTCCCAACAAAGGGTCAGCTTTCTTTTCAAACAGAGGGGCTGGGAGAGGGCCTGGGACTCCAGTTACACCCCCATCAGCAAGCACTAGTGGCGGTGAATGTCCTGATTCTGACATTTATATCCAGAATGTAGGCTAGGCCGCCTCCTGATCTTCAGCAAAGCAACCAACCTCCAACCATCCACTACCCCCCAGCCCTATTGCTCTCCTTTCCTGTCCCATTTTAAAGCTTCTGCATTCCTCTACCCTTTATGTTGAAGTGTAATCCTTCTGGTGACCACAGCGTCAACCTGTGCCCATGGGGCTGAAAGGACATATTCAGAACTGTGTATTTCAAAGAGTCATGGTCTTATTCAACTCAGTATTCTTGAACCACACAATGGTCTATTTCTAACATGATAAATTGTATTTCCAGGTTCAAACGCTTTAGAGGACATTTCCCAAAAGGTTCCAGAGAAGCAGCCTCTGATAACCCTTCTTGCTATTCTTTATAACTTCCTCTCCAGAAAGCCTCTTCTAATTGGAATTGGAATGCAGTTGTTCGTAGTCCCCACAATTAAGCACTTGAATTACTGCTTGATAAGTCCCATATGGGCCTCTCCCACCATCTCTAAGGTGATCTATGGCCATGTTTCACGCAGACAGGCCGTCTGCTTAAGAATTCCACCACAGGGCCGGGTACGGTGGCTCACACCTGTAATCCCAGTACTTTGGGAGGCCGAGGCGGGTGGATCACGAGGTCAAGAGATCGAGACTATCCTATCAACTTGGTAAAACCCCATCTCTACTAAAAATACAAAAAATTAGCTGGGCATGGTGGTGCGTGCCTGTAATTCCAGCTACTCAGGAGGCTGAGGCAGGAGAATTGCCTGAACCCAGGAGGTGGAGGTTGCAGTGAGCCGAGACTGCGCCATTGCACTCCAGCCTGGGTAACAAGAGCGAAACTCCGTCTCAAAAAAAAAAAAAAAAAAAAAGAATCCCACCACAGATTGTCCAACTTTGCTCAGGCCATGGCCTTTCTCCTCAGATTTTGCCACCTTTCCCACTCCATTCACAGAGCATAAAGTATGGGGAAACGTGTCTCCTTTCTACCCCAGCTTTCCCACTCCATTCACAGAGCATAAAGTATGGGGAAACATGTCTCTCTTTCTACCCTCTTACTCATGTGGCCCCTTCCCCTCGCTTCCAAGTTCCAAACCATAATGACCTTACCCTGGCACTTTCCTTTCTCCCAACATGGCACAACCTTGAGAAGCAAAGAAAAATATTTGTGGCAGGTCATGGTGGCTCATGCCTGTAACCCCAGCACTTTTGAGAGGCTGAAGCGGGCAGATCACAAGGTCAAGAGATAGAGACCATCCTGTACAACATGGTGAAACCCAGTCTCTACTAAAAATACAAAAATTAGCTGGGCGTGGTGGCCTATACCTATAGTCCCAGCTACTTGGGAGGCTGAGGCAGGAGAACTGCTTGAACCCGGGAGGTGGAGGTTGCAAGTGAGCTGAGATCATGCCACTGCACACTAGCCTGGCAACAGAGCGAGACTCAGTCTCAAAAAACAAAACAAAAACAAAAACCCACAAAAATACATACATATATATATATGTTTGTATGTATATATACGCACAGTCATGAAGACCTGGAAATGAATCCCCCACCTCCAACCCAACTCCCAATCTGATGTTATTTTGGAAGGGTTGGTACGCAAAGAATTTAGTCCACTCCAAACAGATTTGTTAGATTTTTAATAAGAACATGGAAATCCCAATCAGCCCTTCAACAAAATTAAAATACAGAAAGTGAAATTAAAAGTATTCTACAGTAAATGACTTTTATTAAAAAAAAAAAAAAAAAAGTAACTGTGAACATATAAACAGCCTGCAGGGCACTACAGTACAGCTGGAGAGAGATACATTTTCCAATGTACCTATGGGTCAATGAATTCCATCATTTTCAAATAAATCCTTAATCAGACTCCACTCAGTTGGAAAGTTTTGCTGAAAATATTTCTGGACAAAAAAAAAAACCTCATGTTGGAAATCAACTGTCCTTCCCATTTGGAAATGTGAGGAATCCCCAGGGAACACACCACAGCTCAGAGGTGACAAAGTTCCTTCTCATATGACAGTTCCCCAAGGTAAGACTAAGATGGGAGGGGGAGAAACTAAAAGAATCCTAAAAAAAGCCAATTTTAAGAAATTCTGCTTTGGCTGATTTTGTGCTATAATGGGTAGATGATTTCTAAAAATCATATTTCTTCAAAGAGTTTTATATCGAAAGGAAGACTAAATGTAATGTGCCTTTCCTCATAATCCAGGAAAACAACTGTGGTATTTCAAAAATTCTAAAAATATCTACTTTCATGAAATAGTAACTATTTCACTACAAACCTATTTTTCACTAAATACACACATTTCCTAATCCTGGAGCCTCCTGGGAAAAGCAGTGGGTTCTCCCTGGGCCCTGCAAGGCTCCAGTGTTCACAGGAGAGTGTGGGGAATGGCTTCACCCCGTCTCCTGGGATGGGCCTCGTCAGAGGTCATGTGCAGAGACGCTATCAGGCTTCCACCAGGCATGTTTAAGCAATTACCCCCTACTTGTACCAGTTATGTGATTTCCCTGACCTCCAAACACATTCCCATTTAACTAGGCACAAGAAGAAAAGAAAAGAAAGGTGTGCCCATGAATCTCAAATCAGGAGAATGTGCAGGAAAGCCCCGCCGTGTTCAGGCAATTTGGATTCCCAAAAGCCCACAGGATGGGGATGTGGCACTCTTGGCTTGGAGTCTGAAACTGTATGTGTGAACAGTACGACTTTCCTGTGTCAACCTTCGGTGTTGAGGCAGCATAGAAGAGAGTGGCTGGAGAGTTTGGAATACTGACCACACTGGCTCCGGGTGAAGGGCTTCTGCTCCAGCAAAGAGCCCTGCCGTTCCCTGTAAGTGTTGTGAGTGAAAGACCTGCTTCACAGGGAAGTTTGGAGTTTCTCCATGCCTAGGACCTTGCAAGTTTGGATTCATGAGCCTTGAGGGTGCCAACTGCATCTTTCACTGCATGGTAAATGATGTTCTTCACCTAGAGAGGGTGAACAGCAAAGTCAGTTCACAGCAGCCCCATGCAAATAAATGTATGTTCTACCTTGACTGTAAGCCTACTGGTTAGTGGGGAAAATTCCCAAAAAGGACCATGCGTTCCTACACAGTCATTTACAAATTACATAGGGCATAAAGTCTGTACTCAAAAATAATAATAAAATCCTGTGAACGGCACGGCTATCTGATCACCATCACTTATGTGCTTACTATGTCCTGGGCAGGCTCTGTTGCTGAACTCTCTTTTATTTTTTAATTTAAAGACGGGGTTTCACCATGTTGGTCAGGCTGGTCTTGAACTCCCGACCTCAGGTGATCCACCAGCCTTGGCCTCCAAAGTGCTTGGATTACAGGCGTGAGCCATCATGCCCGGCCTGTTGCTGAACTCTTTATGTGGCCCTTCGCTTAATCCTTGCCAGAATCCTATGAGGTAGGTTCTATTATGATCACCCCCAGTTTACAGATGAAAAACTGAGGAAACTCAGGCCACAGTGAATGCCTGGAGAACTTTGCTTCCTTATATGGTTAAGAGGCTTCCCTAAGGTTATACAGAAAACAAGAATGGAAGGTAGGATTATGGCATATTTTTTTCCTTTGTGCTTGTATGTTTTCTGATTTGGAAAACATATTACATGTGAAATTGGAATACACAATAAAGGTTATTAAAAAAGTGAAGAGGCATATTTAAGTGAAGAGGATAAAGATGGTTTTCTTTTAAAGGGCTGACAAGAAAATTGAGGTTATTTTGGGGGAGGAAAAGTGGGGAAATGCATAGTGGAAGGGTACATGAGGGCTTCAACCAAGTAGTTGCTGTATATGTATGTATGTGTGCTGTAATTTCTTAAGTTGGGTAATGGGCATCCAAATCCCTCTTATGCTATTCTCCATTAATTTTTTTGCATTGCTTCAACAAAAATTTGAGTACCTACTATGTGTCAGACATGGTGATAAGGAAAAGCAGTAAATAAAATAGTAAATTCCTGCCTTCACAGAGCTTAAATAACTTACCTTCTAGTACAGTTAAGTAACAGATAAAAATCTATCTATGTATCTATGTATGTAGGTATCTATCTATCTATCTGATGGTGAAAATATTACAGAAAAAATAATGCAGTGAAAGTGGGACAGAGAATGCTGAAGCAGGAGTTGCTGTTATTCCAAACAGCATAGTCAGGAAAGGTCTTTGTTTTTATTTTTTGTTTTCAAATAAAAAGACAGAGTCTGTTGCCCAGGCTGGAGTGTAGTGGGGTGATCATAGGTGACAAGAGCTTTGAAACTCCTGGGCTCAAGTGATCTTCCCACCTCAGCCTCCTGAGTGGCTGAGACTGCAAATACACACCCAATATCCCTAGCGCAGTAAAGGTGTTAAGGATAAGGTGACATGTTATCTTTACATTTGCATTCTATTTAAACAGCAGTGTTGGATGGGTGTGGTGACTCATGCCTGTAATATCAGCATTTTGGGAAGCTAAGGCAGGTGGATCACCTGTGGTCACGAGTTCAAGACCAGCCTGGCCAACATGGCGAAACCCTGACAACTACTAAAAAGAATTAGCTCAGCGTGGTAACACATGCCTGTAATTCCAGATACCTGGGAGGCTGAGGCAGGAGAACTGCTTGAACCTGGGAGGCAGAGGTTGCAGTGAGCCAAGATCATGCCACTGCACTCCAGCCTGGGCAACAGAGCAGGACTCCATCTCAAAATATAAATATATAAAAATAAAAGTAAACACCAATGGTGACTATACTTTGTATAAAAACTTTATGGTAGGCTGGGTGAGGTGGCTCACTCCTATAATCCCAGCACTTTGGGAGGTGGAGGCAGGCAGATTACCTGAGGTCATCTGTTTGAGACCAGCCTGGCCTGTTTGAGGCCATGAGTTTGAGACCAGCCTGGCCAACATGGTGAAACCCCATTTCTACCAAAAAATACAAAAATTATCTGGGTATGGTGGCGCATGCCTGTAGTCCCAGCTACTTGTGAGGCTGAGGCACAAGAATCACTTGATCCCAGAAGACGGAGGATGCAGTCAGCCAAGATCATGCCACTGCCCTCCAGCCTGGGCAACATAATGAGATCCTGTCTCAAAAAAAAAAAAAAAAAAAAAAAAAAAAGCAGGTAAGACTCAATCTAAGAGCAATTAAGAAAAACCTCTTCAATCTGATCTGCCAAGAACCAGGCATACCAGAGGAAAAGTGGCCACAGTGAAAGCCTAGAGAATTCTGCTTCCTTATTCTTTGTCATTTTTATGCAACTAAAGTACCTAAGTGTATTAATGATGAAATTCTGCCCTTCAAATTCCAATCCATTTCAAGAGCAGAGGAAACCTAATCTGACTGTTCAGCTCTGCTCTACAAGGGGATACAGTTCTTAGGAACATGAACTGTAATCCCTAGCAGAGCTCTAAGAAACTAAGCCTGCATAGAAATCTGTTACGAGAAACACCTTCAGCGCAATATTTCTTCTCAGAAACAGGCTTAGAACATGATGCCATAGTGCTTTTCCCACCTGTTTGGGGAGGTCAGTCTAGTTAGTTACTAACACTAATAACACTGTAACTCTGAAGGCGAGAGAAATAGAGGACTGTCACAACAGAAATGATTAGGTTAAGCAGTGGCCCACACCTGTATTCCGAGCACTTTGTGAGGCTGAGGTAAGAGGATCTCTTGAGCCTAGCCTGGGCAACAGAGACCAAGCTCTATTAAAAAGAAGATAAACCTTTTTTCTGAGATGGAGTCTTGCTCTGTCACCCAGGCTGGAGTGCAGTGGCATGATCTCAGCTTACTGCAACCTCCACCTCCCACTTCAAGAAATTCTTCTGCCTCAGCTTCCTGGGTAGCTGGGACTATAGGCGTGCACCACCATGCCCAGCTAATTTTTGTAAAAAAGAAGAAAAAAAAAAAAACAAATAAAATTAAGTGGGGTGTGGTGGCTCATGCCTGTAATCTCAGCACTTTGGGAGGCCAGGCAGGCGGGACTACGAGCTCAGGAGTTTGAGATAAGCCTGGCCAACATGGTGAAACCCCATCTCTACTAAAAATACAAAAATTAGCCAGGAACAGTGGTTGGTGCCTGTAGTTCCAGCTGGTTGGGAGGCGGAGGCAGAAGAATCGCTTGAACCTGGGAGGCGGACATTGCAGTGCGCCAAGACTGTGCCACTGCACTCCAGCCTGGGTGACAAAGCAAGTCTCCATAATAAAGAAATAAATAAATAAAATTAAAAAGAAATGATGAGGTTAAAAGATGAATATTCTCTAAATAAAACTGAGGAGGACTTATTAAACAATTCCTGAAAGGACTCCATATCCCCCAGCTTTCCTGCGTCATTTCTCCTCCACAATTAGACCTTCAAAGAATACCCTCAGAAAGGAGAATGTGCTTTCTGGTGTAATGTATATAAGTATGCAATGAGAAGACAGAGTGGGGTAGAAGGAGTTATTTACCTGCAGTTTATCCTCATGATTTGTATGAGTGTTAGAGAGATGCCTGAATTCCTGAGTCAGGCGGAAACAGTGCTTTACATGTTCTGGAGATACAAAGTCTTCTGCTACTTTTATGCAACTGTATAGATTGTGAACCTGAGAGAGGCAAAGTACAGAGGAGAAATATCAGACATTAGAGATTCAATAAATATGGAAAACATCCATGATATAGTTAAAAAATTTAGAAATAAGTATATTTCCATTTTTGTAATAACACAGAAAAGCTGTAAGTGCAAATTTATAAATAAAAATATTGACCAGGTGCAGTGGCTCATGCCTGTAATCCCAGAACTTTGGGAGGCAGAGGCACATGGATTGCTTGAGCTCAGGAGTTCAAGACCAGCCTGGCCAACATGGCGAAACCCCGAAACCCCGTCTCTACCAAAGGGGAAAAAAAAAGGAAAAAGAAATACATAAAAATATTAGTATTTGCACAGAAAATGTTCTGGAAAAATATACACCAAACTCTTAACAGTAGGCTACATCTGAGGAAAGAAACTAGATTGGGAAAGTGGGATAAGGGGATTGAGAAGAAGAGTAAGATATAGGTAGCTCAGCTAGGATTTGTCACTTTTTCTTTAATAGCTTACATTGTTAAAATTATTTTATTTTACTTTTTTTTGAGACAGAGTTTTGCTCTTGTGGCTCAGGCTGGAGTGCAATGGCACAATCTCAGCTCACCTCAACCTCTGCCTCCCAGCTTCAAGTGATTCCCCTGACTCAGCCTCCCAAGCAGCTGGGATTATAGATATGTAATGCCAGCAATTTTGTATTTTTAGTAGAGACAGCGTTTTTCTTCATGTTGGTTACGCTGATCTTGAACTCCCAACTTCAGCTGATCTACCCACCTCAGCCTCCCAAAGTGCTGGGATTACAGGTATGAGCCACCAAGTCTGGCCCTGTTTAAATTTTCTTAAATGAACCTTAACATTTAAGGTTAAGAAAATAAAAACATAAATTGGGTGCGCTGGCTCATGGCTGTAATCCCAGCACTTTGGGAGGCTGAGGCGGGTGGATCATCTGAGGTCAGGAGTTTGAGACCAGCCTGACCAACATGGAGAAACGCCGTCTCTCCTAAAAATACAAAATTAGCTGGGCATGGTGGCATATGCCAGTAATCTCAGGTACTTGGGAGGCTGAAGCAAGAGAATTGCTTGAACCTGGGAGGTGAAGGGTGCGGTGAGCTGAGATGGCACCATTGCACTCCAGCCTTGGCAACAAGAGCAAAAGTCTGCCTCAAAAAAAAAAAAAAAAAAAAAAAAAAAAGGCATAAAATAAGTTGTAGCATAAGCAAAATCAGTCTAATTCAGCTACTTAAATCTTAAATCTCTTGGTAGATTAGCAAGAAAAGCAGAAATAAGAAAACATCCATGGAACTGTTCACCCTAAGCCCCAAGCAGGAACTCACCTGGTGTGGGGCTCCAGCAGGTATGAAAACAGCATCACCTAGGAACTGCACGATAGCCCAGCCTTGCACGCCATACTCTTCATAGAGTCTCTTACGGAGGGTCTGGTCCAGGTACCAACTTTGGTCATGAATTGGGTCATGATCAGGGGGGTTCTCTTGGCCTTGTTCTTCTCCAACCTGAAGCCATCATCAAAATCCAAAGACAGGAAAATTAAAAATTATTAACAGCATAAATCCAACTTGCTGCAGCAATATCCTAGGATGGGGTGAGGGTGACAAAACCTCTGCTTTATTCTACTTAACATCCTCTATGTGTGGATGCAAGCCTTTGGGCTTTTCCACCAGAGGTACCATGGCAAACAGGTCTGTCTTTTTTCTTTTCTTGTTTCAGAGACGGAGTCTACTATGTTGCCCAGGCTGGAGTGCAGTGGCTATTCACAGGTGCAATTCTACTACTGATCAGCACGGAAGTTTTGCCCTGCTCCGTTTCCGACCGGCCAACCGGTCTTTAATGCCAAGGAACTCCACATGAGAAACCCTAGACAGGGTGTCTTGATATGTGAGCTGGGAGCACAGTCCATCCAGGGGCATACCTTTCTAAGCAGCTCCCGGATCTTCTCTGCATCCTTGGCTGCATAGATGTGCCATAAAGCACCTGGCTTCTCTTTTCCATCATGAATCCTCTGCTTTGTCACCTCATCAGCATCTCCCTCATCAATTGTCTTGAGTACCTCTGAAAAGAGCAAAATGACACTTTCAATGTAGTTAGCCATTTCAGTACCTCTGAGTTAAACAAAATGTCTAATTCAAACAAATTCAGTTTCTACTCTTCTCCATCTCTGGAATAATATAAGACAGAATCAAAGAATCAAAATTCATACTGGTCTAAGCACCCTACACACACAACGAACAACAACAAACCTTCCTTATTAGAGCTTCAGCATTTTTGGAGGTATAATTTCCCCATAAAACACATTTCTTGCTCAAACTGTGTAGCCATATCTTATGTTTAACTTGCAGGCTATTTCCTGCTACAAGTATATGGAGTTTGTATCTTTTCTCAAGACCCCTTCAAACACTAGCATTCTGGATCTAAGCTCACCAAGCATAAAGCATCACTGGCAAGTTAAGAGGGTTGGCTTCTAATGCTTATCTGTTATAATCACCTTAAAAACAAGTAATGAATGTTGCAGGTGTGCAGAATCAAAAGCAATTGTAGGCCAGGCATGGTGGCTCATGCCTGTAATCCCAGCACTTTGAGAGGTTGAGGCAGGAAGGTCACCTAGGTTAGGAGTCTGAGACCAGCCTGGCCAACATAGTGAAACCCTGTCTCTACTAAAAATACAAAAATTAGCCAAGTGTGGTGGGACATGCATATAATCCCAGCTACTCGGGAGGCTGAGGAAGGAGAATAGCTTGAACGCAGGAGTTGCAGTGAGCCAAGATCATGCCACTGCACTCCAGCCTGTGTGACAGAGTAAGACTCTATCTCAAAAAAAAAAAAAAAAAGGCAAATGTAAAGCCAGGCATAGTGGTCTTGCCTGTAGGCCCTGTTACTTGGGAGGCTGAGGTGGGAGGAATACTTGAGCCCAGGAGTTTGAAGCCAGTCTGGGCAACATAGTAAGACTCTATCACAAAAAAAAAAAAAATTACCCCGAACCTTGAGATTATACTTACTTTCTTTTTTAAAAAAGTATCTCCTTTTTCTGAAATTTCCACAGTGAACATATACTAATTTTAACACTGAGATGGCAGAAAGTGCAAATACAATGCAATTCATTTGCATTTATGCAAATGAAGCAAAATATCACTTTTATGCTTCATTTCTATGAAGGTCCTCGCTTTATCATCTGTCATTCCACAGCTGACCTGACTGATAGGTTAGGTCAGAATTCTGTTTGCCCTTTCTTTATTCCTCTTTGTGAGGTTACAAAGTGGAGAAGGGCAACATTTCTAGAAAGAGAAAGACTCTAGTCAAAGATACACAAAGTAGTACTCTTCTCTACTAAAATCTTCCCCTTTATCTAGCAACATCCACTGGGAACCCACTTCCCATCAGGACTGGAAGAAACAAGAAAAAGCTACTAGGGGAATAAAACAAGAAAAAAGAAAAGCCACTGGACCTGACTAAGGATGAAAACACCCAACTGTATTCCCAAGACAAAGCCTCACCATTCTGAAGCAGTGGGTTCTAGAAATCATACCTTCATCATGAGCACCCTCCCCGATGGGAATCCCAACATACACCATCACATTAACCGCATCAGACACATCTAAGTGTAGATTTGTTGTACCAACTCTTCTATCTTCTGCTGTTATCAACCCTAAAGGAGAAAGGAAAATACGCAATCGGAAGAATCTACATCAATAATACATCTGAAAACATGCTCAAGGGTGTTCCTTCTATTGAGATGGAGTCTCGCTCTGTCAGCCAGGGTGGAGTGCAGTGTTGTGATCTTGGCTCACTGCAACTTCCACCTCCTGGGTTCAAGCAATTTTCCTGCCTCAGCCTCCCCAGTAGCTAGGATTACAGGCACATGCTACCACACTCGGCTAATTTTTGTATTTTTACTAGAGACAGGGTTTTGCCACGTTGGGTAGGCTGCTCTCATACTCCTAAGACCTCATGATTCGCCCGCCTCGGCCTCCCAAAGTACTGGGATTATAGGTGTAAGTTGCTGCGCCCCGCCCAAGACTTCACTCTCCTAAAATTAAGAAATCACTCTCATCTCCTTTATACTGTTTTAAGACTGATTTATTATTGACACTGTTTGGCCACTGAACAAAATCTACCTCCAAAAAATGATCTCTCCATGAAAAACAAAACAGGCTGGGTGTGGTGACTGACTCCTGTAATCCCAGCCCTTTGGCAAGAAGAGGCAGGTGGATCATCTGAGGTCAGGAGTTCAAGACCAGCCTAATTAACATGGAGAAACCCCATCTCTACTAAAAAAATACGGAAACTAGCTGGGCATAGTGGCGCATGACTGTAAATCCCAGCTACTTGGGAGGTTAAGGCAGGAGAATCACTTGAACCTGGGAGGCAGAGGTTGTGGTGAGCCAAGATTGCACCATTGCACTCTAGCCTGGGCAATAAGAGTGAAACTCTGTCTCAAAAAAAGAAAAGAAAAGAAAACCAGGTATGGGCATTAGGCATATTCAGATATAGCTGAGCTTTCACTGTGATTTAGGTCATCACTGGCCTTCCCAAAGCACTGGCTGGGTAGCATGACACCCAGACCTCTTCATTATTATTTTGTCAAGTCTCTTTAGACTTAAGAATATGGCTCCTTGGGTAGTTTTTGACAGGAAACTTCCTCACAACTGGAGACATGTAAGCTTATGGTCTGGGCCCACATGGATGTTATGAAACCCAGTATGACAAAAGCAAACCAGCACCTACCCAAAATAATCTCTACGCCTGACAGTGACCACAGATCTCCCTCTATAGTTGAAATAAGAACAATAGTTCCCCGAAAGAGCAATTTTAGTCTCTCCCTCATACCATAGGCGTTGTACATCTTGGGGCCCAGATCAGGCCTTACAAAGTAGCTAGGTAGCCTAGAGGCCAGATTGAGCCTGCCATCTCGTTTGGTATATTCTGGCAGAGGAAGGTTCTCCATCAGATCTTCAAACCTATAAAAGTGCAGGAAAGATGACTTAGCTTGTTATTAGGGAAGAAAGCCAAGAGACAAAGTTCACTTTTCTGTGATTACTTTGCGAAGGCTTCTGAAGATGAAACCAGTCACTAACCTCGTTGGCATCATGTCTCGAAAATCTTCCCCAGGAGGCCAGTCCTTGAGTTTGAGCACCATTGGCTGCCCATCTTCTGACCGTAGTCGTTCTGGAAGACAGAGAATACTCCTATAAACATCTGCTGGTTTGGCTGCTGTCCGATTTTCAACAATGACAAAAGTTTTAGGAGACTAACCTCTTATCTTTTTTTTTGAGATGGAGTCTTGCTCTGTTGCCTGGGCTGGAGTGCAGTGGCGTGATCTCAGCTCACTGCAACTTCCACTTCCCAGGTTCAAGTGATTCTCCCTGCCTCAGCCTCCTGAGTAGCTGGGATTACAGGCAACTGCCACCATGACAGGCTAATTTTTATATTTTTAGTAGAGACAGGGTTTCACCATGTTGACCAGGCTGGTCTTGAACTCCTGACCTCAGGTGTCTGCCCGCCTCGCCCTCCCAAAGTGCTGGGATTACAGGCGTGAGCCACTGCACCTAGCTTAGGAGACTAACCTCTTATTTCAGAGTTGTAAACTCCCGTAATGGACTAGGTGGGCTTTGTTTTCCTCACTCACTACTTCAGTATGTGTCATATTTTTCCATCTTACAGGGATTCTGTCCCCCTTCCTCAGAGGGAAAGTGCTCTGCACAGCCCATGGAATCACATGCTTAAGCCTAGGCATGCTCTGGGAGTCATGTAATTGCCATGTAAACTACATGGTTGGCACCAGGGAAGAATGTACCCCACCAAGTGGGTATAATTTATTTATTTATTTATTTTTTTTTTTTTGAGACGGAGTTTCGCTCTTGTTACCCAGGCTGGAGTGCAATGGCGCAATCTCGGCTCACCGCAACATCCGCCCCCTGGGTTCAGGCAATTCTCCTGCCTCAGCCTCCTGAGTAGCTGGGATTACAGGCACGTGCCACCATGCCCAGCTAATTTTTTGTAATTTTTAGTAGATATGGGGTTTCACCATGTTGACCAGGATGGTCTCGATCTCTTGACCTCGTGATCCACCCGCCTCGGCCTCCCAAAGTGCTGGGATTACAGGCTTGAGCCACCGCGCCCGGCCTAATTTATTTTTTTGTTGTTTTTATTTGTTTTTGAGATGGAGTTTCACTCTTGCTGCCCAGGCTGGATTGCAATGGCGTGACCTTGGTTTACTGCAATCTCCGCCTCCCAGGTTCAAGCGATTCTCCTGATTCGCCTCCTAAGTAGCTGGGATTACAGGTGCCTGCCACCCACTACACCTGGCTAATTTTTTTTTTTTTTTTTTTTAGTAGAGACACCACACATGGCCTTAATTTGGTTTTATTTGTGGTGCCATCTTGGCTCACTGCAACCTCTACCTCCTGGGTTCAAGCGATTTTCCTGCCTCAGCCTCCTGAGTAGCTGGGATTATAGGCACACACTACCACGCTGAGCTAATTTTTGTATTTTTACTAGAGACAGGGTTTCACCAAGTTGGGTGGGCTGGTCTGGAACTCCTGACCTCAGAGATCTATGCATCAACCTCTGAAAGGGCTGAAACTATAGGAGCGAGCCACTGCACCTGGCTGGCTGGCTGTATGTATGTATGTATTTATTTATTTATTCAAGTCCTCATTATGCTCCAGAATATAATTTATTATTCAAAGGCAGAGCTGGGCATATAGATCTTTATTTCCCAGTTTGCTATTACTGAACTAGGTATAAAAGCTACTTACTGCATATGATCTCGAAACCATCCCAGAAATCCCGAACTTTCACGTCGGAAATTATAGCACAGTTCCTGCAGTTCACCAAGTCCACATCCTGGTCTCCAAATTCCTGGCTAAAGGCTTCTGGCTTCCAGAGCTCAGACTTGAGCTTTTTATGTACCCCCGAAACCAGCACTGGCTATGAAAAACAAAAATATCCCAATCAGAGCAATCTAGGAAAAACTTCCAGCTCTAGGGCTGAGAGAGAAAGGAGGGTTTCCTGAGGAGGGCATCCTCTTCTCCAGGAAAGTTCTACTATTCTTTCCCAGTTTTATAATGCATGGATTTCCACATGTCAACTAAAGTGAAAGGAAATGCTTCTACTCTATTGTTATGCTTGATTCTCACCCTCAAGAAATCACTTCTGTTGCCCTAGTACCTGCCACTGTTTTAAGGTGAGAGAACAAATAGCTGACAAGTGCAACTTTGAGATTTGAAAATACTTCCTCATACTGAAAGTGACAATTCTATCCATGAGCTCCCCCTTCCTCAACACCTGCTAAAGTTTTTAAACTAGGGATTGTTAATCACACTATCAAAAAACTTGTGTGGCCTTAAAACATTTACTTAGAAAAAGTACTAAACCCTCCTCCTCCCCATGTTAAAATCACACTTAAGAATTTTTCTCTAAAGGTGTTATCAATACCAGATCACCACCTAACAGAAATTTCAACTGCCTTTTTAAGAACACAGAACTATATAGCTAAGAAACAAGAGGATGCATGGTGTTTTTAGGAATCTCCTTGATTTATTTATTTTTTTGAGGCAGAATCTTGCTCTGTCGCCCAGGCTAGAATTCAGTGGCATGATCTCGGCTCACTGCCACCTCTGCCTCCTGGGTCAAGTGATTCTCCTCCTCAGCCTCCTCAGCAGCTGGGATTACAGACGCCCACCACCATGCCCAGCTAGTTTTTTTGTATTTTTAGTAGAGATGGGGTTTCATCATGTTGGCCAGCCTGGTCTTGAACTCCTGACCTCAGATGATCTGCCTGCCTTGGCCTTCCAAAGTGCTAAGATTATAGGTGTGAGCCACGATGCCCAGCCATCTCCTTGCTTTTAAAAACCCAAGACAGTGCTCGCTTCGGCAGCACATATATTAAAAACCCAAGACAACTTGAAGTAGCAAGGCTATTATAATAACCTCACTATGTCTAAATCTCCCTGGCAGAAGGAGAGACCTGGAATTGTCCAGGTAGCTGTGGTAGGCAGGCAGACAGCTGGTCCTCGGAATGACTTGTTCTTGCTTACCTGACCTTGCTTCCAACACTCCCGGAAGATCTTCCAATTGTTTTTGTTGCTGGGATCATGGAGACACAGAAGCCTCCCATCACAGAGCCAGGAGTGAGAAGTATGGGGATCTAGCACATTTAACCCCATCACCATTTCCTTCACTTCCTTCTGGGTTTCAGTTAAGTTGCAGGCCCGCTTTGAAGCATCTGAGGTTTTCTTATTTTCTACCACTGAGGCAATGATGTGGTCAAGAAAGTTGGGTAGGCTGGCCTTGCTCTTCACTCCCTGCCAGACACAAATCCATCAGGTAAGCTTGACTGAAGCACCATGAGAATGGCATTCCAAAAACCGTCTCACAGTTGTATTCACAAGTAGTTCTGACCTATCTGATTAAATTCTACAAAAGTTATTAAAATGTCTTTTACAATTGGAAGGGGCTAAGAAGTCAACATCTTAAATTCCTTTATCCTTCATATTTTACCTTAACAATTAGGTAAGAAAGGAAAGTACCGAAAGATCCCTTCTGCCTTGAGAGATTTGAGTTCTAAGAAATACCTTTGGCAACAGCCATTAAGTGTACAAAGCACACATGCATGTGGACTGCAGGGATCATCAAATGCTGTAACTGAGTGAGAAAGATCATTTAGTTTTAGGGTTCTAAATTTTTCCTAATCAGCAGGCCCAGGGATACAATACTTCGATTAACTAACTGAAGTGACTTTATCAAGGCAGGGAGCACCTCAATGAAGGGTGTACCAGAGTGTCCAAGAGGAACTGTATATTCTGAAAGCAGTCTCTGACTCTCCAATTTTTCCCTCACTACTATCCCACTGAGAATCACTCACCTGTTTCAGCTGATGGGAAAGCTCAGGCTCAGAGATGAACGTGACATACCTACGGTCACAAAACTAAAGGTAGGGGAGCTTTTATAAACTGGATAATCCTATGCTTACAGTATTACTAATCCCTGTCTCTATAAAGTGTGTATAATCATGTAACATCATGGAAGAATCAGAAAAAGAACTGGTGGTATGATGAACAAATATACATAAAACAGTACCCAAAGTAATTGTTTTGTTTGCTTTTTAAAAGTTACTTATCCAGGCCAGGTGCAGTGACTCACACCTGTTATCCTAGCACTTTGGGAGGCTTAGGCGGGTGGATTACCTGAGGTCAGGAGTTCGAGACCAGCCTGGCCAACATGGTGAAACCCTGTGTCTACTAAAAATACAAAAATTAGCCAGGTATGGTGGCATGTGCCTGTAGTCCCAGATACTTGGGAGGCTGAGACAGGAGAATCGCCTGAACCCAGGAGGTGGAGACTGTAGTGAGCTGAAATCGTGCCACTGTACTCCAGCTTGGGCAACAGAGTGAGACTCCTTCTCAAAAAAAAAAAAAAAAAGTTACTTATCCAAAAGAGAAACAATCACCCACATATATAGGGCTCAATCACCCATAATTCATCACGTTTCAGCTGTCAATCATAAAATAGAACATGACTAGCTGGGTGTGGTTGCTCACACCTGTAATCTCAGCACTTTGGGAGGCTGAGGCGGGCAGATCACCTGAGGTCAGGAGTTCAAGACCAGCCAAGCCAACATGGTGAAACCGTCTTTTTGAAAAAATAAAAATAATATGACACATATTTATGTTTTCACTTGAAATGATTTGCAGATCATATAAACTGAAAATTAAAGAAACAAGGTGTAGAACATTTGTATAAAACGAGGAAAGCATACAGAGGATAATATCTCGAGGCAGCTGGGAGGCAAGGGTGTGAAGGAAACCTGTCACTCTAAACCTTTATACTATCTTTAATTAAATTAATCAATCAATTTTTGAGTTGTAGTCTCACTCTGTTGCCCAGGCTGGAGTGCAGTGGCGGTCTCGGCTCACTGCAACTTTCTTTCACCTCCCGGGCTCAAGTGATTCTCCTGCCTCAGCCTCCTGAGTAACTGGGATTACAGGCACATGCCACAATATCTGGCTAATTTTTTATTTTTAGTAGAGATAGGATTTCACCATGTTGGTCAGGCTGGTCTCGAACTCCCAATCTCAGGTGATCTGCCTGCCTCAGCCTCCCAAAGTATTGGTATTACAGGCATGAACCACTGCACCCAGCATCATTTATTTTTTTTTCAGACAATTCTCCCTCTGTTGCCCAGTGCGTGGTGCGATCTCGGCTCATTGCAACTTTCACCTCCCAGGTTCAGGCATTCTCCTGCCTCAGCCTCCCAAGTAGCTGGGATTACAAGCATGTGCCATCATGCCTGGCTAATTTTTCTATTTTTTAGTAGAGACAGGGTTTTGCTATGTTGGTCAGGCTAGTCTCGAGCTCCTGACCTCAAGTGATCTGTCTGCCTCAGCCTTCCAAAGTGCTGGGATTATAGGTGTTAGCCACTGTGCCTGGTTGCCTTTTTTCTTTTTGAGACGGAGTTTCACTCTTTTTGCCCAGGCTGGAGTGCAATGGCATGATCTTGTCTCATCGCAACCTCAGCCTCCAGGGTTCAAGCGATTGTCCTGCCTCAGCCTCGCATGTAGCTGGGATCACAGGCACTCACCACCTGGCCCAGCTAATTTTGTATTTTTAATAGAGATGGGGTTTCTCCATGTTGGTCAGCCTGGTCTTGAACTCCTGACCTCAGGTAATCCGTCCGCCTCTGCCTCCGCCTCCCAAATTACTGAAATTACAGGCATAAGCCACCATGCCCCGCCTCTTTTCTGTCTTTTAGATGTTGTACCTTGTGAATGCATTCATTCAATAAATGCTTACTAAACACGACTGGATAAAACACCATGGCCCTAGGGATAAACTATAGAATAAAACAGGAAAAAATGCCTTTAGGAGAGGCAAGAGACAGAAAATAAAACACACAATAGGTCAGATGGTAATGAGTGCTATGAAAAAAATAAAGCAGAGAAAATAGATATGTGCAGAGGAGACAGTGTGATGGAATTTTAGAAAGCGTGATGTACAAAGTAAGGGTTACTGAGAGTAACATTTCAGGAGGTAGGTGAGGGAGCTGATGATGAAGCAAGCAAGGGGGTTACATGGGAAAGAAATTCTAGGTAGAGGAAATAACAAGTGCAAAGGCTCTGAAGAGGGAGCATGCCTGGCCAGGTTGAAACAAGAGCAAGAAGGTGGGTGTGGCTGGAACGGAGTGAACAGGACAGAGCGTGGTAGTTGAAGTCACAGAGGTGAGGGGAAGAGGAACAGATAAGGCTACAGCCTCATAGTCCAGGTGCGTATTCTATTCATCTGTAAGCACTATAAGGATTCTGCTCTTCTTATGACAGAAAGAGGAAGCCCTTGGAGGATTTCAGGCAGAGGTGATATGATCTGACATATATTTTATTATTTTTTTCTTTTCATTCTTTTAAAATTTTTATTTCTTAATAAAAAGCCTCCAGTGGGATGACTTATATTTTAAAAGGACCACTCTAGCTACTGTGTTGAAAATACATTGTTGGCTGGGTGTGGTGGCGCGTGCCTGTAGTCCCAGCTACTCGGGAGGCTGAGGCTGGGGGATCTCAAGTCCAGGAGTTCTGGGCTGTAGCGCGCTATATGCTGATCGGGTGTCTACACTAAGTGCAGCATCAATATGGTGACCTCCTGGGAGCGGGAAACCACCAGGTTGCCTAAGGAGGGGTGAACCAGCCTAGGTTGGAAATGGAGCAGGTCAAAACTCCCGTGCTGATCAGTAGTGGGATCACACATGTGAATAGCTACTGCACTTCAGCCTGGGCAACATAGTAAGACCCCATCTCAAAAAAAAAGAAAATACACTGTTGATTGTGAAGGGCAGGAACAAGGAGACCTGTAAGGAATTTATTGCAAAAACTTAGGCAAGATGTTAGCTCAGACCAGAGAGAAAGCAATAGAGCTGATGAAAAATAACTGGATTCTGAATATAGTTGCAAGATCAAATTTGAAAGGATGTGCTAACAAATTAGATATGAACGGTAGGACAGGTGATTCCCAAATGATTCTAAGATTTCTGGTGCAAGCAATCAGAAGGACAGAGATGCCACTGACCAGTTAAGAGAAAACTAAGGAGAAGCAGGCTTATGATCAGAAGATCAGGAGTTCAGGCTTAACATGCATTAAGCGTTTCAGGTTATCTATTAGATATCCAAGAGACTACAATACAAATGTACTATCCAGGTTAAAAAAAAACCCTGCTATTATCAAGAAAATCAATCAATCATTATATTAACTTTTCTCTGATGACTGAAAAACTTCAAATTCTCAACTTTTACTGACTTCCTAACATGGTACAAAGGTTCACTACTTAAAAAGATCTCAAACATTCCCAAAACTTTAGAGACCTTGTCAGTTTGACAATGTAGAGAACACAAATCACCCATGTGCCCTCTAACCCAATTATCAGATCTCTGACGGTTCTTTCATGGAAAGACAGCAAAGGCTAGAGTTGCAGAGAGGACACTTACTGCTGAGGATGTAGAGAAGACCGGGGGGAAAGGTATGCCTGTGTCCAAAGGGGTTTGAGGAAGTTTTCCAGGCCCGGAGTGAAGGAGGTCTCGAAGGCTAGAGCCTTCGGTTTTATTGTTGGAGGCAGTGGGACCCAGCAACAGACTGTTAAAAAGCTTTGGAGTCAACGGAGAGACCTTTGCAGTGGAGTTGAATGAGTCCAGCCCAAAGGGTGAATGAGACTCTTTATTGAGCACCGACCTCAGGGACCCTGCTTCTGTAAGAACATAACCAGGAATAACATTAGGTACAAAAAGGAATACCCAGCACACAACTGACTCCTAAAAATCAGTCACGTGGTTAGAAGGAAAGATTCTCTCCCTTCCCCTGCACCCCCCAAACTGTGTATGCTCTGTTTGGGTCTAGCCTGACAAGCTATAATTACAAGAGGTCTCACAGCCAAGAAGCTCTCCTACTACTTCTTTACCAAATCTGAATTTCAAACTCCCTTTTGTTCTCATCCATCTTTCATCTCCCTTACTTTCTAAGACAGTGTTTCAAGTGGATCTCCAGAATACCTGTACTGAAGTCACTGGGAGTGCTTGTTAAAAATGGAGATCATTACCCCCAGAGATTCTGGTTTCATAGTTCTGGGTAAGGCACGGGAATCTGCATTTTAAACCATTTCCCAGGTGATTCTTGTGTCCACTGAAAACTTCTACTCTAAGTCTAGCTCTCAATCCTGGCTGCATAACAGAACCATCTGAGAACTTGTTAAAAACCATGTATGTGGCCGGGCACAGTGGCTCACGCCTGTAATCCCAGCACTTTGGGAGGCCAAGGTGGGCAGATCACCTGAGGTCAGGAGTTCGAGACCAGCCTGACCAACATGGAGAAACCCTGTCTCTACTAAAAATACAAAAAAAAATCAGCCAGGTGTGGTGGTGCATGCCTGTAATTCCAGCTACTTGGGAGGCTGAGGCAGGAGAATTGCTTGAACCCAGTAGGCAGAGGTTGTGGTGAGCTGAGATCGTGCCATTGTACTCCAACCTGGGCAACAAGAGCGAAACTGCTTCTGGAAAAAAAAAAAAAAAAAACCTTGTATAAATTCTGACTAAGGAGGTCTAGGGTAGGCAGGGTAAAGCCCAGGCATGTGCCTTTTTAGAGAAGCTCCATTTCTATAAAGAAGTTGAAAGACAGCCCTTCATTTTTATGTGATCAGCCAGAGAAAGCAAGTGGCACGTTTCATTAATTGGATGGTAATGTGTGAGTTCAAAGAATCCTGGAACAAACTCTTGAGTTCCACCACAGGCAGAGCAGAGGTTTGTATGCATCTCACCTTTTGTTTCTTCTTTAGCTTTCTGGGTTGCTAAATCTGCCAACCAGTGCAGGGCGGAGGAAGGTGGGGCCATGTCAGGGCAAGGAGGCCTGATGGCTTTCAGTTCACTATTGCTATTTGATGCTGAACTGTCTGTTTTCAGAGGTTCTTCAGATCTGATGTCAGTGCTGTCGGCTTTGGGAACATGGTCCGGCTCTGGAGTTGTTACTGCTGCCAGTCCTCCTCCGCCTGAGAAGGTAGTTTCGTTTCCAGAAGAGGCACTAGGGTTTATACTAGGAAGCTAAAACACAGAAGGTCAACATGATTAGAGTGCTGGCCTTGACAACACAACTAGTAATGGCTTCCCATACTAAATAGGTCTGGGAAGAATTATCTGTGCCATAAACTGGCGTTTCATACATTCTTTAATTCAAAATATATTTATTGAGTCATACAACATGCCAGAAACCAGGCTATGTTCTGTGATCAGTGAACAAGGCTTGAAGTTTGCAATCTAGAATAAAGACTTAGCATGTCTGACACAATTTATACAATGGCAAATTGGTAATTTAAATGACCATAGTACTATTCTTAGGATTATATAACATAGTATATGCAAAGGGCTTAGCATGGTTCTGACACACATATATGCTAAATAAATGTTTATTACTCTATTATTGATTTTTCCAAATAATTTATTCTATCTAGAATATTTACATACTCTACTTGGTCAACTCTACTGAAAATATATCTTGAGACCCCTCAGCATTAATCCCTGTGCCTCTTATCATCAGCAATATGTTATAGCAGTGTTGCCAGAAAGGCCTTGGAATGTAAGCAGTTGGTTGTAGGTCAGGAGTTCAAAACCAGCCTGGCCAATATGGTGAAACCCTGTCTCTACTAAAATACAAAAAATTAGCCGGGCATGGTGGCTCATGCTTGTTTGTAATCCCAGCTTCTCAGGAGGCTAAGGCAGGAGAATCACTTGAACCCAGGAGGCAGAGGTTGCAGTGAGCCAAGATTGCACCACTGAGCTCCAGTTGGGTGACAGGGTGAGACTCTGTCAAAACAAAACAAAACAAAAAAAAACAGGCCAAGTGCAGTGGATCACGCCTATAATCCCAGAATCTTAGGAGTCTGAAGTGGATGGACCACTTGATGTCAGGAGTTTGAGACCAGCCTGAGCGACATGGTGAAACTCTGTCCCTACTAAATATACAAAACTTAGCCGGGTGTGGTGGCACATGTCTGTAATACCAGCTACTCAGGAGGCTGAGGCACGAGAACCACTTGAATCTGGGAGGCAGAGGTTGCAGTGAGCCAACATCACGCCACTACTAGTCTCTAGCTTGGGCAACAGAGTGAGACTGTCTCAAAACAAAAACTGACAGAGCAATGTGAAAACCATTGTCTCTGAACCCAACTCAGTGAACCAATCTTCATATTTCTGTCTTCCGTACCTGAGATGAATCCAGTGATATGGACTATGTATCATCTCAGATAAGACTCAAGAAGACCAGTAGTATTCTAAGCAACCTTTTCTATATTCTTTACCCATACAAAAACCCTGAGGTATACATCTTGACAAGATGCTAAGAATCTCTTTGTGCTATTAGTCAACCTTGAACTGGTTTAAAGACGAATGAAGGTTGAGTGTGGTGGCTCACGCCTGTAATCCCAGCAGGCCCAGCATGGTGGCTCATGCCTGTAATCCCAGAACTTTAGGAGGCTGAGGCAGGTGAATCATGAGATCAAGAGATCAAGACCATCCTGGTCAACATGGTGAAACCCTGTCTCTACTAAAAAATTACAAAAATTAGCTGGTTGTAGTGGTGTGTGCCTGTAGTCCCAGCTACTCGAGAGGCTGAGGCAGGAGAATTGCTTGAACCCGGGAGGCAGAGGTTGCAACCAAGATTGCTTGTACCCGGGAGGTGGAGACAAGATTGCACCACTGCACTCCAGCCTGGCACCTGGCAACAGAGCAAGACTCTGTCTCCAAAAAAAAAAAAAAAAAAAAGATGAATGAAGAGAAACTGTACCAATAAGGAATAATTAAATAATCCTTTGAGTTAAGTTCTTTGAGCTCTCTCTAGAAAGGCTTCCCCATCCCCTAATTCCCCCGGAATCCTATAGTAGCCTGGCATAACAGAGCTGAAAAGAGGGCATTTCCTGGTACAGAAATCTTTAAGCTTCATTTAGTTATATCCACTCACACCAGTTTACCTGTGACATCCCATTGGTGACGGCAGGTCTTAGCACAGATTTGTTCTGTCGACTGATACACGGGCAGTTTGCTTTAATTCCCCATTTGCCCCGGGCAGCATGTACCATGTCTCCAATATTGTAAAGAGCTGGGAAAAAAGGTAACAATAAAAATAACACCAGAATACTCGTATATGCCACATATTGTGCTAAGAGTCTTCTTTACATTATTTTTCTGAATCCTTACCACATTTCAATGAGGTAGCTTTTTTTTTTTTGAGACGAAGTCTCTCTCTGTCACCCAGGCTGGAGTGCAGTGGCATGATCTTGGCTCACTGCAATCTCCACCTCCTGGGTTCAAGCAATTCTCCTGTCTCAGCCTCCTGAGTAGCTGGGACTACACGCTAATGCCACCACGCCCGGCTAATTTTTTTGTATTTTTGGTAGAGATGGGGTTTCACTGTGTTAGCCAGGATGGTCTCAGTATCCTGACCTTGTGATCTGCCCACCTTGGCCTCCCAAAGTGCTGGGATTACAGGTGTGAGCCACTGTGCTCAGCCAGGTAGCTGCTTTTATCTTCAATTTTTGATGATCTAACTGAGACAGAGAAGTTAGGTCATTTGCTCAAGTACAGAAAGCTGGTAAATGGAAGCACTTAAACACTTTAGTCCAGGTTTATCTACCCCTAAAGTTCTGTTACTTTTAAGCACTAAGCTACACTCCTTTCCCTCATCTAGTAAACATTAACATGGTGTCCTCCAGGAGAAACTCTAGGGGTAGATTTTTCAGTGTTCAAGAGTGTAAACATTTTAGCTGGATTTTTACAAGCCTAAAACCATAAGTCTTTCTGAAAGCCTAGGGCACTGGCTTTTTCATTCTGGCTTCCCAAAGTGCTGGGATTACAGGTGAGTCACTGAGTCCAACCTGAGGTATAATTTATAAAGAATAAATTCCAGCCAACCACAGGAATGTGAAATGATATCTGGAAACAAAATTAGTTCCTCTGATCAGAAATGGGGAGTAGAGTGTGCAGTGGCCACATGCACACTAAAACACATCGAAAGATCCAAATTTGGCTGAGCATGGTTGCTCATGCCTTTACTCCCGGGGAGGTCAAGGAGGGAGGATCTCTTGAGGCCAGGAATTCAAGGCTGCAGAAATCTATGATCACACTACTGCACTCCAGTCTGGATGACAGAGCAGACCATGTCTCTTACAAAAACAATAATAATAAAGATCCAAATTCTCAGAGAAATCTGATGATGCTTAAAAGAAAAAATCAGGCTAAGATAAAACATTTTGGGCCGGGCACGGTGGCTCATGCCTGTAATCCCAGCACTTTGGGAGGCCGAGGCAGGTGGATCACGAGGTCAAGAGATCGAGACCATCCTGGTCAACATGGTGAAACCCTGTCTCTACTAAAAATATGAAAAATTAGCTGGACATGGTGGTGCACACCTGTAATCCCAGCTACTCGGGAGGCTGAGGCAGGAGAATTGCCTGAACCCAGGAGGTGGAGGTTGCAGTGAGCCGAGATCGCTCCATTGCACTCCAGCCTGGGTAACAAGAGCGAAACTCTGTCTCAAAAAAAAAAAAAAAAAAAAAATCAAAATTTTTACGTTGTATGGCTATCTCAACTAAAAACATTTCTTCCACCAAATCTAAAAAAGGAATTTCCTTACCTGTGCCAGGAATAATTTGTGTGGGCATGAGATTCTCTGGTTCGTGGGACTGTCCCTTTGCACACTTCAACCAGGAGAAAACTTCTTCATCACCCATCTCTTCCGTCTCTGAAATAAAAATGAATGATTTCACTTATTTTATAAGGGTCACAAAATGGATCCTTCTGAGTGGGAGTTTCAGAACCCCGAAGGCCAAATAGCTAATCTAAAAAAACAAAAAGCCCCTGCTTTTCTGAAATTTTATTTATTTACTTATTATTATTTTTTCTTTTTTGGGGTCCCTCCAGCTTAGCTTTACTGCATTTATTTACTTATTTTTGAGACAAGGTCTAGCTCTATCATCCATGCTGGAGACTAGTGGCTTGATCTTGGCTCACTAAAACCTCCGTCTCTCTGGCTTAAGCCATCCTCCCACCCTAGCCTGCAGAGTAGCTGGGACTACAGGAGTGCACCATCACCTCTGAATAATTTTTGTATTTTTTTGTAGAGATGGAGTTTTGCCATGTTGCCCAGGCTGTTCTCGAACTCCTGGGCTCAAGTTCCTGGTCCTGCCTTGGCTTCCCAAAGTGCTGGGATTATAGGCATGAGTCACTGTGCCCAACCTGAGGTATAATTTATAAATAAATTCAACAATTTAAAGTGTTTGCCTTAGTGAGTTTAGAGAAACTGAATGAACAACTACGATAATCACGACACAGAAACTTTCTATTCCATCTCCAAAAGTTCTCTCAGGCTCTTTGCAGTCAAGTCAATTCTCTTTCCTCAAGCCCTGGCCATCAGTGATCAACTTTATAATACTAGAAGCATGCAGGATGCAGTCATTTGTGTTGGGTTTCCTTCACTTAGCATAATGCTTTTGAGACTCATCTATACTGTTGTATTAGTAATTCATTCCTTTTTATAGCTGAGTAGTATTCCATGGTATGAATGTACCATGACTTGTTTATCTATTGATCAGCTGGTGAACATTTGGACTGTTTCCAATTTTTGGCTATCATAAAAAAAGCTGCTATATGGCTGGATGCAGTGGCTCACGCCTGTAATCCCAGGACTTTGGGAGGCTGAGGTAGGCCCAGGAACTTGAGCCCAAGAGTTTGAAACCAGCCTGGACAACATGGCAAAACACTCTCTCTACAAAAAAAAAAAAAAAAAAAAAAAAAAAACAACAAAACTTAGCCGAGCATGGTGGTGCATAGCCTCTCAGCTACTTGAGAGGCTGAGGTAGGAGGATTGTTTGTGCCTGGGAGGCAGAGGCAGGAGTGAGCAGAGATCGCTCCATTGTGCTCCAGCCTGGGCAACAGAGAGATCCTGTCTCAAAAACAAACAAATAAAGCAGCTATAAACATTCATGTATAGGTCTTTTTGTGGAAATGTTTTCATTTCTCTTGTAAATACCTAGCAGTGAGATGCCATGTCATATGGTAAATTTTAGTTTTATAATTTTGTAGGAAATGACCTTATTGCTTTCCAAAGTGATGGTACCAATCTGCATTCCTACCAGCAATATTTAAGAGATCTACTTCCTCCACATCCTTGATAATACTTGATACTGTCAGTTTTAAAAATTTTAGCCATTCTAGTAGACATAATGATTTCTCATTACGGTTTTAACTTGTATTTCCCTAATGAATAATTTATTCCACATACTTATCTGCCATTGATCTATCTTTTCTGATGAGGTATCTGTTCAAATCTTTTTAAAACCAGCTTGGGCTGGCATGGTGGTTCACACCTGTAGTCCCCAGCACTTTGGGAGGCCAAAGTGGAAGAATTAATTGAGCGTAATAGTTAAAGACCAGCATGGGCAACACAGTGAGACCCCATTTCTCCAAAACCAAACCAAAACAGAACATCAATAACAAAAGAATGGGCTTGTTTGCCCAGGCTGGCGTCAAACTCCTGCTGGCCTCTAGAGATCCTTCTGTCTTAGCCTCCCAAGTAGCTGGGATTATAGGTGTGCATCACTATGCCCAGTAGCTTTTCATTTTCTCTTTTTTTGGAGACAGGGTCTCACTCTGTCACCCAGACTGAAGTGCAACGGCTCATTGCTGCCTCACTGCAGCCTCAACCTCCCAGGGTTAAATGATTCTCCCACCTCAGCCTCCTGAGTAGCTGGGACCACAGGTGCAAGCCACCACATCTCACTAACTTAAAAAAATTTTTTTTTGTAGAGATGAGGTCTCTCTATGTTGCCTAGGCTGGTCTTGACCTCCTGGGTTCAAGCAATGCCACTGCCTTGGCCTTCGAAAATGCTCAGATTACAGGTATGAGCCACAATCTCAGAACTCTGGGGGGTGGAGGTGGGCGGATCACCTGAGGTCAGAAATTCGAGACCAGCCTGGCCAACAGGGTGAAAACTTGCCTCTACTAAAAATACAAAAAAATTGTCCAGGCGTGGTGCTGGGCGCCTCTAATCCCATCTGCTCGGGAGGCTGAGGCAGGAGAATCACCTGAACCCAGGAGGTGGAGGTTGCAGTGAGCTGAGCTCGTGCCACTGCACTCCAGCCTGGGTGACAGAGAGAGACTCTGTCTCAAAAAAAAAAAATTTATTGGCATAATAATGTTCGTAATTTTACTTATCATTTTAATGTCTAAAATATCTATATTGAGATCCTTGCATTCTTTTTATTATTATTATTTTAAAGAGATAGGGTCTCACTATGTTCATCCACTGGCCTCAAACTCCTGGGCTAAAGTGATCCTCCCACCTAAGACTCTCAAGTAGATGAGATTATAGGCACATGCCACCATGCCTGCATCTCTCATTCTCTCATTTGGTAAACTACACCTTCTCTTTTTTATCATCTAGGCAGAAGCTTAGTAAATATAAAATATCTCTTTTTCTCATTTATAATCTTCTTTTAAAAGTTAATTGTTTAACTTTTTTTTGAGATGGGGTTGCATTGTCACCCAGGCTGGAGTGCAGTGGTGCACTCACAGCTCACTGCAGCCTCAACCTTCTGAGTTTAAATGATCCTCCCCCATCAGCCTCCAAGTAGTTGGAACCACAGTAGTTGCATGCCACAAAGCCGAGCTAATTTTTAAATTTTTTGTAGAGACAGAAGTCTTGCTCTGTTGCCCAGGCTGGTCTTGAACTCCTGGATTCAAGTAATCCCCACCTTGACCTCTCAAAGTATTGGGATTGCAGGCGCGAGGCACCGAACCCAGCGAGTCCCATTTCTTTTTGGTTTCATTTTTCCCATCTTCTTTTGAATTATTGCATATTTTTTGTGATTTGATTTTGCTTTCCACTTTGGACTTATTAGCTATATGTCTTTTTTTTTTGAGACGGAGTTTTGCTCGTTACCCAGGCTGGAGTGCAGTGGCGCGATCTCGGAGTTGCAGCTCACTGCAACCTCTGCCTCCTGGGTTCAGGCAATTCTCCTGCCTCAGCCTCCTGAGTAGCTGGGATTACAGGCACGCGCCACTATGCCCAGCTAATTTTTTGTATTTTTAGTAGAGACAGGGTTTCACCCTGGATGTTGACCAGGATGGTCTCGATCTGTTGACCTCGTGATCCACCCGCCTTGGCCTCCCAAAGTGCTGGGATTACAGGTGTGAGCCACCACACCCGGCATGTCTTTGTTTTTAAGTGGTTGCTTTAGCATTTTCAGTATTAATCTTTAACTTTGATCAGAGTCTTCAAATATTAATTTCACTTTACATTTAGTGTAAGATCCTTACAAAACTATACTTCCATTTTCCCTCTTTTCCTCTGTGCTACTATTATGTATCTGAATTTTACATATATTATAAACCCCACAATACATTGTTGCTACTTTTGCCTTTTATTTTTTTTGAGACTGAGTCTCGCTCTGCTGCCAGGCTGGAGAGTGCAGTGGCGCAATCTCGGCTTACTGTAACCTCTGCCTTCTAGGGTCAAGTGATTCTCCTGTCTCAGCCTCCCAGGTAGCTGGGACTACAGGCATGTGCCACCACACTCAGCTAATTTTTTATATTTTAGTAGAGATGGGGTTTTACCATGTTGTCCGGGTGGTCTTGATCTCCTGACCTCTGATCTGCCTGCCTTGGCCTCCCAACGTGCTGGGATTACAGGTGTGAGCCACCACACTCGGCTTATTTTTGCTTTTAAACAATTAACTGTTAAAAAGATTATAAATGAGAAAAAGAGATCTTTTCTATTTACTCATATATACCATGTAAGATGTTCTTCATTACTTTGTATAAGTTCTTATTTCCATATCACATCATTGTCTTCTGCCTGAATGATTACCTTTAACTTTAGTATATTGTGGAATCTGTTGGTGGTGCATTCTATCAGCTTTTCTTGGTCTGAGAACAGATGATAGAATGGTCACTAATTGTTTTGTTTTGTTTTTTCTTTTTTAAGACAGAGTCTCACTCTGTTGCCTAGGCTAGAGTACAGTGGAGTGATCACGGCTCACTGCAGTGCGTTAACCTCCCAGGCAGAAGTGATCCTCCCACCTCAGCCTCCCAAGTAGCTGGGACCACAGGCATGTACCACCATGTCTGTAATCCCAGCACTTTGGGAGGCTGAGGTAGGTGGATCACCTGAGGTCAGGAGTTTGAGACCAGCCTGACCAATATGGCGAAACCCTGTCTTTACTAAAAATACAAAAAAAAAAATTTTGCAGGGCATAGCAGCACAAGCCTGTAATCCCAGCTACTTGGAGGGGCTGAGGATTCACCTCCTGAACTCAGGAGGCGGAAGTTGTACTGAGGTTGAGTCTCGCCCCTGCACTCTACCCTGGACAACAGAGTGAGACTCCATCTCAAGGAATAAAAACAACAAAAAAAGTTCATTCCATTGTTTTCTGTTGTCTTCTGGCCTACAGGACTTCTGACAAATTGGCTGTCATTCTTACCTTTGTTACTCTACACAAAATGTACTTTGATGTGGTTTTCTTAATGTTTTTTTTGTTTGGAGTTTATTGTTAAATTTGTGTTTACATAGTTTTCATCAAATTTGGAAATATTTTGACTTAAATATTTTTTGTCTCTATTCTCCCACTCTTTCTTTCTGAAAGAAAGGTTTGGTAGACCACCTGATATTTCCTGCAGCTTTACAAGGCATTTAAATGGCGGTCATTTTTCTCTGTTCTTTGTTTTATATAGTGTCTTTTATCATGTCTGCAAATTCACTTTTTTCTTCTTCTTCTACAGTATCTAATCTGCTGTTAATCTCATCTGGTATAATATTTGAGATATTTTTCATCTCTAGATGTTTTCATTTGGGCCTTTATATATCTTCTTTTCTCTCCTCATCACATCATATTTTTCTTTAAGTTCTTAATCATATTTATAAGATGTCTAATAGCTACATTAAAGTTCTCCTTCATTTGTTTTTGGTTGAGATGGGGTCTTATATTGCCCATCCTGGAATTGAACTCCTAGGCTTAAGTGATCCTCCTGATCCAGTTTCCCAAAGTGCTGGAATTACAAGTGTGAGCCACCATACCTGGCTTAAGGTTTTCTTTTCTTTTTCTTTCTCTCTCTTTTTTTTTTTTTTTTTTGAGACAGAGTTCACTCTTGTTGCCCAGGCTGGAGTCCAATGGTATGATCTCGGCTCACTGTAACCTCCGCCTCCCCAGTTCATCAAGTGATTCTCTTGGCTCAGCCTCCAGAGTAGCTGGGAATACAGGCAACTGCCACCATGAGAGGCTAATTTTTTGTATTTTTCATGGAGACAGGGTTTCACCATGTTGGTCAGGCTGGTCTTGAACTGCTGACCTCAGGTGATCCACCCCACCTTGGCATCCCAAAGGGCTGGGATTACAAGCGTGAGCCACTGTGCCCGGCTGGTTCTTTTATATTCTATTACCATTGTCACTCTGGGTTTTTTTCCTATTGACTGATTACCCCTCCTCAGCTTACTGGTCATGTAAGTCAGTATTTTTGCACACTTGATAATTAATTACTGATTAAACATAGAGCTTTGTGACTTATATTTCTGGGTAATGGGTTTTGTTTGAAGGGTGCTCCTTTAAATTATTCCTTTAAAGGGTATTTGGTGTTAGTGTGGTACACAATTAAGTAACTTACTGATCTTTTTGGTTCTTCCAAGGCTTGCTTTATACTTTGTTATGGAGGCTCCAGAACAGTTTTTATTCTGAGACTAAATTAGTCCCACTACTCTTCATACTGGCTGGTGGGAATACAAATCATGAGTATTGTGAATTACTCTGTCAACTGCTTTCTGAAGGTTCTATCTTGGGCTTTGAGGAGTTTCATCTTATTCATAAACAGATCACTATATAGGCAAAAACTGAGGGGCTCTCAATGTAGATGTCTGTGCAGTTCCGGTCTTTTTAGCACTTTGCCTTATTCTTCTCAGACTGTCGTCTCTGTCTCTCATCAATAAGGTTGCCAGTTTCTGTTTTGGTTCTCTTTCCTTTGCTACAGCCTAGAAACTGCCTAGCCAGGGCAATTGTAGGGATCACCTTGTTTTTTTCCCTTCTCTCAAAGATAACAGTCCCTTGTTTCCTGTTGTTCAATGTTGTGAAAACTATGGTTTCATAGATTTTATGTGGTTTTCTCACTGTTTATGGCAGGAGGGCAATTCCTGTGGCAGTTAATCTTTCATGGGCAGGAGTAGAATACTCTAGCAGCTAACATTTATGGAATACCTGGTGGGTGTCAGGTCCTATTCTAACTACTTTACATACAACACCTTATCAAAACAACAAAGCTGTGAGGAAAGTACCGGTATCTTTGTTTTATAGACAAGAAAACTGAGGCTCTGCAGGATTAAGTAACTAGCCCAAGATACAATAGTTGGTACAGTAAGATGCAGAAATAGGTATCACATCACAGTAGCCTAAACTAAACCACTGTATAATGGTTATATTGTACTTCCAAAGAGGGAAGAAGAAAAAAGTCAAGAGGCAAAGGAGGGTTTTTGGCATGTAATAAGATAAAGCAAGAGCCAAGGGCAGCAAATAATTTAAATAGACAGTTTTCCCAAGAAAATAAACAAATGGCTAGGCACAGTGACTCACACCTACAATCCTAGCAGTTTGGGAGGCCAAGGCAGGAGGATCACTTGAGCCTGGGAAGGACCAGACTTGACAATGTAATAAGACTCCTTCTCTACCAAAAAAAAAAAAAAAAGAAAAAGAAAAAATAATTAGCTGGGCATGGTAGCATACACCTGTAGCCCTGGATATGCAGGACACTTAGGTGGGACGACTGCTTGGGCCTAGGAGGTTGAGGCTGCAGTGAGCCATGACTGTGCCACTGCACTCCAGTCTGAGTGACAAAGTGAGACCCTTTATCAAAAAAAAAAAAGACAAAGTACATGAAAAGATACTAAACATCATTAGTCACCAGGGGAAAGCAAATCAAATTGACACAATGAGATACTACTTCACAGCCACTGTGATGGCTATAACAAAAAAGACAAAGGTCAAGTGTTGGCAAGAATATGGAAAAGTCCCATACACATTGCTGGTGGGACTGTAAATAGGGCAGCTACTTTAGAATATAATCTGGCAGTTCCTCAAAAGGTTAGAAGTAGAACTGTCAAATGACCTAGCCAATTCCACTCCTGCATATATAAATACACAAGAGAAATGCAACCATAAGTTCACACACAAATATTCACAGTAACACTATTCATAATAGCCGAATGCAGAGACAACCCAAAAGTTCAACTGGTGAATAAACAAAACATAGTATATTCAAAAAGGAGTATTATTTGGCAATACAAAGGAATGAATGATTCATATGTGCTAAAACACAGATTAAACTTTAAAATATTACACTAAGTGAAAAGGGCTAGTCACGGAAGGCATAACAAAGTGTAAAGCAAACCCTGGTAGAATCAAATTGTTCAGCAAGTTACTTAGCTATGCACTAGATACAATAGTGATGATTCTTCTGGTTTTTTTTTTGAAATGAAGTCTCACTCTGTTGCCCAGGCGGGAGTGCAGCAGTGTGATCTCAGTGCACTGCAAACTCTGTCTCCGGGATTCAAGTGATTCTTCTGCCTCAGCCTCTCAAGTAGCTAGGATTACAGGCATATACCACTACGCCTGGCTAATTTTTGTATTTTTAGTAAAGACGGGGTTTCGCCACGTTGGCCTGGCTGGTCTTGAACTCCTGACCTCAAGTGATCTGCCCGCTTTGGCCTTCTAAAGTGCTGAGATTACAGGCTATGAGCCACTGCGCCCAGCTGATTCTATTTTTATGATATATCTACAAAGGCAAAAAGCAGACTACTTGTTAAAATAGTATTCAGTGGCCAGGCCAGGTGGCTACTGCCTGTATCCCCAGCACTTTGGGAGGCCAAGGTGGGTGGATCACCTGAGGTCAGGAGTTCAAGACCAGCCCAACCAACATGGAGAAACCCCATCTCTACTTAAAAACAAAAAAAGTACAAAAATCAGCCGGGCATGGTGGTACATGCCTGTAATCCCAGCTACTCGGGAGGCTGAGGCAGGAGAACTGCTTGAACCTGGGAGGTGGAGGTTTTTTTAAAGAACATCTTTATTGAGATATAAACAAAGATCTTGGCTGTGAGCCAAGATTGTGCCATTGTTCTTCAGCCTGGGCAACAAGAGCAAAACTCCTGTGTAAAAAAAAAAACACACATATATAGCATTAGTCTAAAAAAAGAGAAAAAAGCAAAAAAGCAGACTAGTGGATGCCAATGGCTGAGGAGGAATAGGGAGTGACTGCTAATAGGTATGGGTTGTCAGGTGGGGTGTGGACTTACTTTATTTAATTAATTGATTTATTTTTAGATAGTTCTTGCCCTGTTGCACAGCCTGGAGTGCAGTGGCATGATCATAGTTCACTATAACCTCAAACTCTGAGCTCAAGTGATCCTACTGCCTCAGTCACCTGAGTAGCTATGACTACAAGCATTTGCCACCACATCTAGCTAATTTTATTTGTTTAGAGCTGGGACTTGCTGTGTTGCTTGGGCTGGTCTCAAACCCCTGGCCTCAAGTGATACTTCTGTCTCGGCCTCTCAAAGTGCTGGAATTACAGGTATGAGCTACCACACTAAGCCTTACTACACACGTTAAAAGGGGGGAATTTTATAGCATGTGAATTTTATCTCAATAAAGATGTTATAAAAAAAAACAAAACAGAAACACAGGCATGGTGGCTCACACCTGTTGATTCCCAGCGGACTACTTGTTAAACCAGCATTGTGAGAGGTTGAGGAGAATCACTCGAGCCTAGGAGGTCAAGAGTGCAGTAAGCTGTGACTGCACTGCTGCACTCCAACCTGGATGACAGAGCAAGAAACTGCCTAAAAACAAAAAACAAAAAACCCACAAGGGAAGATTAAGAATAATCCCTCTTGCCTTGTTTCAACCTTCCTACGGTATTTGCCATTTTAAGGTCTTACAATACAACAAAGTTGAATGAAGCCAAGGAACTAAAGAGAGGCATAAGCCCATTTCTGCCTCAATTTTCAAGTTCCTCAACTCCACGGACACACCTAGAGCTGCACAGGACAATGTTTACTTACCGCTGCGAGGCCGGCTTTTCCTGAGCCGGTAACAGTCAAGACAGACCCCAAATCCACATTTACGACAAACCCAGTGGATATTGAAGAGAGTTGTTTCACACACATCACACATCTCCCGTACACCTCGCACAGCTCGCTTCCATGCCACTTTCTCTGGTGGAAAGAGGAAGCACAATTGGCATTGACCATCCTGACCGACAGCAAAAGACCCCAGACCCACTGATCCCTACTCAAGCTATTTTGTTCAGTAATAAAACTCAAAGATTCATAAAGTTTTTGTTTCTGTAAGAGAAACTAAATACAAGAAATTTCTAGTATTTCTGAACAAACTGTACAACTTATTTATAATATAATGATATTTCAAGGGTTCATGGTAATACCAGGATATAATCTACTGTCAAAAAGGAATTAATGCCACATGTTGTCACTCAAGGAATTGTAAAATTTTTAATTGGTGGAATTTAAAAATAAGAGGATACCTCTCTTGAAATTTAGGATATAATTTCACAGTGTAATTTTCCTTAGTTTGGAAAATAGGGCTCAGTATCTTACAGACATGGAAATATTTGAAATGTATGAATAATGTGGGTTCTAGGTGTGAAACATGGCACCTAGTAACACACCATTTATTCACAAACCATAGAGCTTTTAAATACAAATTGGCTCAAAGCAAACTGAAAATATTCAGAGTGAAGCAAATCCAAATGGGAATTTAAATGGATGTTATGGTAGCTGTGCTACAAAAATGAAAGGCAAGCAGAGGAATTTTTAGTTTGTTAATTGCCAAAAACTGAAAGAATGAGGTCTGCTGGATATAGTTAAGGTCTCAACTACAGGTTGCTATAAAGAGAAGTCTTATCAGTCTTAATTCATTCACAAAAAAATGCCATCTGCCACTGTCTCCAATCCTTGATTTAAGTGAAAGAAAATAAAATTTTTCACTAGGAGCACCTGGAAGACAAGTGAGAAAGTGACTTACGGTGTGGCTCCACCATCATCATGGCCTCCTTCTCAGACATTACGAGCTGACAGAACTGGTCCCCAACATTGGCCAGGATGTATTTTGAGGTCTCTAGATCTATTCCTTCTGCTAGGGAGGAAGAGGGAATCCACAGGTTCATGGCATCAGGGTCACTTTGCTGGGGGCTTAGAAACCCCTCCACACGGAGTACCCCCTTTCGAGTGAAGATCAACCTGAGACATGATCAGATACATGGTAAATAGCAGTAGCATGCAAACTAACACACACCTAAACTCCTAGAACCTAAACGTAAGTAAAATGAGACAACAGGAATCAGACTAAGAATTTTCACCACAGTTGACCAAAACAGTATACATTCTCTGCTAATAGTAAAGCTTGTTAACTAACAAATAGTAGGTCTAGATTCTTTAAAAAGCTGTCCCAGAGCTTTTTAGTTTTTCTAAAAAGCTTGGCTTAAGCAATCTGCCCACCTATGATGGCTCCTTGTAAAATTTTTTTATTATTAAAAAAACCTGCTCTTTGTTTTTCTATCCACCACACCTAGCCAACACAGAGCCACTTTCATCATAACACTTTATTTATTTTTTGGAGACAAAGTCGTGTCTGTTGCCCAGGCTGGAACACAGTGGTGTGATCAAAGCTCACTGCAGCCTTGACCTTCTGGGTTCAAACAATCTGCCACCTCAGCCTCCCAAGTAGCTGGGACTACAGGCACCTGCCACCAGATCCAACTAATTGTTTATTTTTTCAAACTGTTTGGGCCAGTCGTGGTAACTCACGCCTGTAATCCCAGCACTTTCAGAGGTCGAAGCAGGTGGATCACGAGGTCAAGAGATCGAGACCATCCTGGCCAAAATGGTGAAACTCCGTCTCTACCAAAAATACAAAAATTAGCCAGGTGTGGTGGCACATGCCTGTGGTCCCAGTTGCTAGGGAGGCTGAGGTGGAAGAATCGCTTGAACCCAGGAGGCAGAGGTTGCAGTGAGTCGAGATTGTGCCACTGCACTCCAGCTTGGTGACAGAACAAGACTCCTCTCAAAAAAAAAAAAATCTGTTTGTAGAGATAGGGGCTTGCCATGTTGCCCAGGCCAATCTCAAACATCTTGGCTTAAGTAATCTGCCCACCTATGATGGCTCCTTATAAAATTTTTTATTATTAAAAAATAAAATAAATTAAATTAAATTAAAAAAGCAATCTGCCCGCCTCGGTCTCCTAAAGTGTTGGGATTACAAGCATAAGCCACTGTGCCTGGCCTTGTAACACTTTAAATTCATGTCTACCTACCTCAGGTGAGTCCTTAATATTGCCTGACAGTCACAATACAGTTTCTTGGTACACTCCCTCTCCTAGATGCCTATTGTCATACCTTCCTTCTATTCATACCTTCAATATTACTTCCCCAGTTAGGACCTTGCTTTCTATCCCACTGAGAAAACAGGAGCCAGAAGACAACTTCCACAAGCTCCTACCACAACACTACCACACTTCCCTGCAGCTTGGCCCACGTATTCCATATGATTTCCTGATGCTCTGAACTAGCAAAGGCCAATCTCTCCAGCTATATCCTATCACTTTTCCCCAACTCAAGGACATTTCTCCACTAAATCTCTGCTCTCTTTTCAACATCATCTGTTTTCTTCTCTATCAGATCACTCTTGCCAGCATCTAAATTTGCTCTAATTTCTACCACAAAAATTCTCTCAAGCCACACCTTCCTCCATTTATCTGTTGTTAGGGCAAAGTCCCTTGAAAGAATTGTCTATACTCATTGTCATACGTTCCTCCCACTTTTATTTTCTCCCTTACAATCAGGCAGTTCCCCTACCAATCTACCAAAACTATTTTGATAAGGTAATTCTACCTTACTAAATCAGTCACTTCTAGTCCTTATGTAATACGACCTGTCAGCAACATTTTTACTTTTTTATTAAAAATTGTTTTGTGCTGGTTGTAGTGGATCACACCTGTAATCCCAGAACTTTGGGAGGCTGAGGCAGGCAGATCACCTCGGATTTCCTCAGGAGTTTGAGACCAGCTGGACAACATGGTGAAACACCGTCTCTACCAAAAATATAAAAAATTAGCCGAGCATGGGGCCAGGTGCCTGTATTCTCAGCTCCTCAGGAGGCTGAGGCAAGAGAATTGCTTGAACCCGAGAGGCGTTGGTTGCAGTAAGCCAAGACTGTGCCATTGCACTCCAGCCTGGGCAACGAAGCAAGACCCTGTCTCAAAAAAAAAATTATTATTATTATTTTTTTGTAGAGACAGGGTCTCACTATGTTGTTCAGGGTGGTCTCAAACTGCTGGCCTCAAGTGATCCTCCAACCTTAGCCTCCCAAAGTCCTGGGATCACAAGTGTGAGCTACCACCTCCGTCCAAGTCAGCAACATTTGACACAGTTCATTATTCCTTCCTGGAAATACTTTCTTTAGTGTCTTCTAAGATACCTCACTGCCTAGTTTTCCTGCTACTTCAGTGGCTGTTCTTTCTCGGTCTCCTTTACTAGTTCTTCTAACTTCTCTACCTCTAAACATTAGAGAGTACCAGCATTCAGTCCCTAGACTGCTCTCATTCTTTATCTATGCTCTGATCTCACTTAGTCTGACAGCTTTAAATACCTGGTGATTTCCAAATTTATATCTCCAGGTGGAACCCCTTCCTTTAACTCTAGAGCTGTATCTCCAGCTGCCTTCTCAGTATCTCCCTTTGAAAATCTAACATGCATCTCCAATTTAACATGGCCAAGTTAAAACTCCCCATTTTCCTCCCAAACTTGCTTTTCCCTAAAGAATCTCTTTATCAGTAAATGACAATCTCATTCTTCCTGTTTTTAGGACAAAAGACATAGATAGAATCAGACACAGAATCATCCTTAAGTCCTTTCTTTCATACTCCACATCTAATTCATCAGAAAATTATGTGTGCTCTATCTTCAACCACTTATCATCTCCATCACTGTCTCCCTGGTCCAAGCCCCATCATTTTTCACCTGGATAATTCAAACAGCCTCCTAACTTCTCTGCTTCTGCCCTTGCCTCTACATAACCTATTCTCAAGAAAGTAGCCAAAGTGACCTTTTAAAACATTAACCAGTGTCACTCATCAGCTCAGGGCCTCCAATGACTTCTCATCAGAGTAAAAACCAAGGCCTTTAGAACAGCCCCGTAAAATTCATCATTAACTCATTCACTTCAACTCCTTTTCCTTCTTTGCTTATTCCATTTTAGCAACCTAACTTTATGGACACACCAGAAATATTCCAGCTTTGGGATGCTTGCACATGTATGGAATTCTTGTCACAGTGTGGTGTATTGCTTCACCTCCCATAGGCTATTCCTCAACTCTCACTTTCTCAGATCATCCTGTTTAAAACTGTAGCCTCTCTAGCCTCCCCACACTTTAATCCTCTTTGCTTTCTTTATTTTTCTCTTAGTTATGATAAGCTGACATATCATTTATTATTTTTTTTTCTTTTAGGAAGAGTCTCACTTTGCTGCCAAGACTGGAGTGCAGTGGTATGATTAGGGCTCACTGTAGCCTCGACCTCATGGGTTGGATGATCCTTTGACCTCAGCCTCCTGAATAGCCAGAATTACAGGTGTGTGCCACCACACCCGGCTAGTTTTTAAGATTTTTGTAGAGACAAGGTCTCACTATGTTGCCCATGCTGGTCTCAAGTGATCCTCCTGCTTCGGCCTCCCAAAGTGTTGGAATTACAGGCAGGTAATCACGCGTGGTCTTTTTTCCGTATTTAGTGTCTGCCTCCCCAAATCTTCTGAGGGCTGAAATTTGCTGAATCCTCAATGGCCAGAACAAGGGTTGGCACACAGTAAATGCTCAATAAACATCTGCTAAGTGAATCCACATCATAATGATAAACCATATGGATTTACTTTTAAAAATTAAAGATTCTTTTTTTTTTTTAATTAAGTTTTTTATTTTTTCTAGAGACAGGGTTTCACTGTGTTGGCCAGGCTGGTCTTGAACTCCTGACCTCATGATCCACCTGCCTTGGCCTCCTAAAGCACTGGGATTACAAGCGTGAGCCACTGCACCCACCCTAAAAATTAAAGATTATTGAAAGGTCATTCAGAAGGAACTCCCCTTCTAAATTTATCAAGCAGAAGGAAAGTGACTAAAGAGCTGTTGTTGGGTAAAAGCAGAGGATATTCCCAGATTTTCATCAGTTATATCTATTTCAAAGATGCTTCACATTATCTCCAAATCTTATTTCCCCTTCTTTTTAACATGACTCAAGTTACTCTAGAACTGAAGAGGAATAAGCAGTCAGGGAGATCCATAATATGAAATACAGTCCTTCTGCTTATAACAGTGGTTTCAAATAGAACCAACCCAAGTTAGGAATAACTCAGGGAACAGCACAGGGCTGCAGCTTAGACTGCTCAACTTCAATTCTCCAAGGACAAAACCACATGTCACTTTACAGTCCAAACAACTAAGTGACTACTATGCCAGGGCCTTTTCACAGATGCTGAGAGCAAAGGAGTTAAGGAAAGCAAAGACCAAGATGATCAAATATGTTTATAGACTCAGAGAAAGAGTGGAAGTTATGTGTCACTAATGAAAACTGGCAAAGGAGGAAAACAGGAGTATGGGTACCTCCGGAAGTGAAAGAAGCGGCAGGCTACAGTAGAATCATCTTGCTCCTGTTCCTTAAACTTCCGGTACCGCTCCAGGCGGCATTCACGACACTTATGCAGATGAGGTGCCACGTTGATGCACGACCCATCCTGAAGGAAGGGCTCTCCAGACTGCTTCAGCTTCTTCACTTTACTTACATCTTTCAGCACTGACTGGCCAACTGTGGCAAGGGGGAAAGAAGAAAAGTTTGTCATGAGGTGTTAATAGGAACCAACAGCATGATTCTTTTGGGGACAGACATTTGTCCTGACCTGGGTTGCTACTCCTTTCCCTGCTTGGGCATGTACCCATTCTGTCCATCCTTGACAGAAATGGAAGGCAGGGAGCAAAGAGGCTACCAATGGGAGCTAAGAACCATGCAGAACTTGTGGGAAGTGCCCCACTATGGTGAAACAACTTTGAATATGGCTGTGAAAAACACAAGAAGGCAGATTGTAGCTATCACTTGCCTCTAGTCTCTCACGATATGGCTGTTCTGTTAAACCAGGACCTCTTGAGCCTCCACAACATACCAATTCCTAATGAAAACAGCCACTTTTACCACAAGACTTTGTTTTATATGCTTCTGAACTATAAACTCACACCACAGAAGTTAATAGATTTTGATAGAGCTATTAAAATCCTTACGTATGTTTCAGAGAGGAGCAAACTGAGGAGTGATTCTCTCTGCTTCAAGTCTACAAATGTCTGCTATGTGGGAATGGATACCAGTTCCCAGTAACCTCCTGAAGTAAAGAGAATGGGCCAAAGTGAAGTAAAAAGGGATGAGACAAATGCAAAGAAATAAGTTTCTGACCCAAAATAACCAACAGCCAAGGAAGATCAAGAGTCCTCCTTTGGGAGATTATCATTATATGGGACAGATACCCCTCCTACAGTGCTGGTTTAGATGCAATCCTGCCCTGAACCAGGTCTGACAAGGGGCCCCTGGCAGGTCCTCTTGGCTCTGTAATTCTATGAGATTACAGAACTTCCCATCAAAGTCAGGGCCTCTGCTGCACAAGAGCACAACAGGCATTTGAGCCCAGTGCCAGAGCAAAGCCCAAATATAGCCCCAGCAGGATCACCTTTCAGGGGGGCGGTCCGAGGCCGGCCCTTGGGGGCCTGCTTCCCTTTGCTTTTGCCCAGCAACAGCTCAGCACTGCGCTCCCCATTGGGGCCCAGCTTCCCCATCAGGTGCTCTGGAATCCCCTTCAGACCAGTCTTAGCCTGCAGCTGCTCCTCAGAGTCACTCAAATCTGACAGGTCACTGTTGGTGCTGGAGTCCGAGTCCTGTCTGCAAGCCAAGCTTCGCTCATCCAGTGAGAACCTTTTCACAGCTTCAAAAGGAGCTTTGTTCTCCTGTGAAAAATCTGCCGGGGAGGACAGAAAGCCGCCTGAGTGCCTGCCAAAGACATTACTAAAGGTTTTGAGGAGGGGATTGTCCTGCTGCCCAGGCCCCACAGTTGGCCTCTCCTCTGTGGGGCTGGAGGAGAGAGTTGGCATCTCAATGGGCTGAGTGAGGCTGCTGGTGGGAGAGCTGGAGCGGCCATTCCCCATGGCAGAGAGGCTTGGGCCCCCAGTGGTAAGAGCTGAGCCCAGAACACCAGATACTAGCTTGGAGGAGTCAGCTGTAATGAAGAGAGGTTTCTTCTTTGCTAAAGATGCTGAATCTGCAGAGGAGTGAGACTCGGGCCAGCTTGGTGCCACCTTGGAGGTGACAGTGGTAGCAGAAGAGGAGCTACCTGATGCCTGAGATGCAAAGCTGCTGAAAGGGCTGTGTTCAACTTTCTCCACAAATGCCAGGAAAGGATTAGAAGGCTCTTCTCGGGACAATTTGGGGGGTTGTAAAAATAGATTTTCATGATTCTCGGGGGTGCGGGTATTTAGGAGGCTCCGTGGGAAGGCTGGAGTGAGGGTGGGCATGGACTCTGCAGGCACTTTCCGGTCCACAGAGCTGCCAGCCTTAGAGCCTGGCTTAGTGTCTGCTCCAAGAACGGATCTGCCTTTACACAGGCCTGAGCTCAGGCTCTCAAGGCTTTGTTTGAATGAGTCCCGACTAGAGGAATCATCAGCCAAACTCTCTGAAACAGTAGTGAAGTAGTTACTGGTAGGTAAAGTTTGGGACATGCATTGAAAAAACAAGTTTTTGGAGAGATCAGTGTCTTTCTGAGACTCTTGTGCAGAGGTACAACCAAAAGAGAAGCCCAAAGATTTGTTCTCTGTGGCTAGAACCCCATTAGACTGGCTCCTTCCACTTCCAAAAGTTAAAGGTTGTGACGAACAAGGGAGAGGTGCTCCAAATCCAGAAGAGGCCAGGATAGAATTTCTTGAATTCTGAAAGGAAGATAGCCTGAGTTAGTGATGTAGACTTCTCATGACAATCAAATAATGTCTTTCTTGAACCTCACTATTAACACATCAGCAGAATTTCTTGGGGGCTAATCAACTTTTCTCTTTTACAATTCCATGGATATGCTCTTGTAACTGGAATTCACCAGCAGTGGAGAAGAAATCTGTCACAGACTACACACTGAGCACCTCTTTAGCAAGGTGAGCCAGAGACAGCGGGATGTCATTCATCCTGCCATTCCTTTGGTTGCTACCCAATTGGTTATCACAGTGCTAGAAGGCCATGTAGGCTTCTTAGCAGCTATTTGGAAGTAGAGAGGCTCCTCTAAGGAATTGGAGAAAAGGGTTCCTGAACAGACATCTGCTTTTACAGTGACCCCTGTAATATTAACATATCTCAATGACCTTGGGAGCTATAAAGTTTTGATCTATTTAGGCTACTATAAAATTGCTCATTTTACAAAAAGTGACTTTAATCCCAGGACAAGCCCACTGTACATTTAAGAAAAGTATTCTCCTTATTAACGTGAAAGTCCACAACACGGACCCTTTTGGATTTTGGTATCTATTTACGGGTTCAAGTCAACCTAAAAGTTGAAAATCTACTTCAATTAATATTAAGACATAAAGACACTAAATTAAAGAAAGCAAGCTATTTACTGAGACCTTTTATTATAATTAGAATCTAATAAGAATCCAAAGAGGGAAAACATATATACTGTTAATAATCCAAACACAAGCCTTCAGTATAACTGAAGAATGAAATAATAAAACACTCTCCTTTCCTTCTTTTACCATGAAAATGTTGACTTCTGCTTGTGAATGACTGTATGTATAAAGAATAGAAGTACTTTCCTATATATCAATGTACCCATATACAGACAAGAGAGACAGAGAGATAGAGATAGATAGAGAGAAAGAAAGAGAGGAGAGAGAGAGAGAGAGAGAGAGAGAGAGAGAGAGAGAGACAGAGAGAGAGGAGACCCATAGGTAGGTATGAGCCCTTAATATTTATTAATTTAATAAAACTCATATCCAAGTACTTGACTTGCAAACCATAGACTACTTTCAAGTAGTAGAGGATGATATACCTTAATATTCACTTTATTTATTTTTATTTTTTGAGACGTCTCGCTCTATCTCCCAGGCAGAATGCAGTAGCACGATCTCGGCTCACTGAAACCTCTGCCTCCTGGGTTCCAGCAATTCTCCTGCCTCAGCCTCCTCAGTAGCTGGGATTACAGATGTGTGTCACCACGCCTGGCTAATTTGTTTTTGTATTTTGAGTAGAGACGCAGTTTCATCATTTTAGCCAGTACGGTCTCAAACACCTAACCTCATGATCTGCCCCCCTCAGCCTCCCAAGAAGTGCTGGGATTACAGGTGTGAGTCACAGCTCATGACCAATATTCATTTTAAAACACTGGAAATAAAAATTATTCCATTACCACTTAATGGATATAGAGTTTTCCTTTTGGAGTGATAAATTTCTGGACCGAGACAGTGATCATAGTTTCACAACACTGTAAGTGTACTAAATGCCACAGAATTGTACATTTTAAAACAGTAAGTTTTACATTAAGTGTATTTTATGACAATTTTAAAAAAAGTGATTCCAGATAAACAAAAGGGCTATTCTCTTAAAAAGGGAGGAGAGGGTTTTAATTAAACTATTCTTTAAATATGCACGAGGTGTTAACAATCAGGCTTTCCATAAGGGTAGCACAGAGACCTAAGAACCAAGCAGGCCACCTGTGTTGGCCTCCAATTGACATCTGCTACAGAGACTACTTCAGGGCATTGTAGAGTTAAAAAAATTAAAGCTCATTTTCTTTTTTCTTCCTACTAACCTGTAAGTATTGACTTAAACTGCCTCCCCACAATAGAGAAGAAGAGAACAGACACAGCCCTGAGGTGCTGCTGTTGCTTCACAGGCAGGATTTGGCCAGAAGCCTTGACACCTGCATGACTGCAAGGAACTAGCATGGGTAGCTCATGTTTCACTCTTAAAGTTACCCTTTAAAAATAAATACACACGTGAATGAAAAATAATTTGGACAGTCTTTCGTTTTCCTTCAAATGATTAAATTCCAAATCCTTTTCTTATAAGAAAGTAATGAGAAACTGATCTCAACCCAGTTTTTAGGGCAAGAAGTTTCCTGTTGGCTCTGTCTTTATTTTAGGTTAGGCAGTGTAATGAAAACATTCATTTCTACACATTTATTTATTTATTTATTTATTTAGATGGAGTAGTGCTCTGTCACCCAGGCTGGAGTCCAGCTGGTAAGATCTCAGCTCACTGCAACCTTCGCCTTCCAGGTTCAGATGATTCTCTTGCCTCAGCCTTCTGAGTAGCTAGGATTATAGACATGTATCACACCAAGCCCAGCTTATTTTTGTATTTTTTTTAGTAGAGATGGGGATTTCACCATGTTGGCCAGGCTGGTCTCAGACTCCTGACCTCAAGTGATCTGCCTGCCTCGGCCTCCCAAAGTGCTGGGATTATAGGTATGAGCCACTGTGCCTGTCCCATTTCTACACCTTTAAATCATATCCTGGAAGACCCAAACAGAAACACAGCAACATGAATGCTATAGTCACAGAAATTTCCCCAACCTGTATGAAACAAAATATTCTTTGAATCTGAATTTCATGTGTTCAGCTTTGCTACTCTTAAGAGTATCAGCATTCAATGGGTTTCTTTTATAGCGTGTAAAACCTGGTCTATTTTGTAAGACCCATTTATATTTACACTGCCTTTGACATGAAGTTGTTTTTAAATAATTCAGACACTATGATGATTTACACAGGATATCCATATAAGATTCTCACCTGGTTATCTTGGGAATGCTGGTCAACTAACAGAACAAACCATCAACTGTGTGAAATTTACATTTATAGGCCTTCTCTTCTGTATGGACATTTCATCTCCCTCCCTATCCCTGCACACTAGGGATTAACAATCTGTACTTGTTGGGGAGGGAAAGAAGTCAGATGAAATGTATATGTCATGTTTGGCACTGTTATATCTGAAATGGTTCCATTTTAGAATGTGAGTTCCTTAAAATAGAGATTTCAATTCTTTATAAAGAATATACAGTATTTAGCACACAGTAGTTTCCTATATATAATTTTAAAAAATCATTAAGGATTTCATCTCTGTATTTCATATTCTAGCTTGAGTTAATAGCTATTTGGGGAAAAAAATGACCAGCACCATAAATCATACTTTGGTGACCAAAATTAGTCAAAAAGACTGTATTATACTGATTTTGATATTGTTTCAAATTTGGATTAGGGAGACAACCTGATGTTAATTTACATTTAACACAGGTTCTATTGTAGCAACAATATATGCAAATCAGATAAAGAACAAAGGAAATCAGATATTCTTGTGATGAAATCCATCACATTTTCCAGGTAAGGCTTAAAAAGATGAAATCAGGGAGAAAAAAACCTTTTATGGCCACATCAAATAATGGAAATTAACCCAGCCTAAAGGGAAAATATCAAAGAAAATGATTAACTGAAAATAGGGTAATGGTAGCTTGCACGCATAGCCTTAATTATAATATTCACTATTACCAATACTGTAATTCATTAACCTTGCCTCTTACAGGCCTAGTAATAGAGGCTCGACCACTACATGAACTAAATAGATAATTGAATTTAAAACATTCCCCACCAGATCTATTTTAACATGTCTTTAAATTAGGTTGTATTATCAGTTTTTGATTTGCCCAATTGTTCAGGTGCCTTTTTTTTGTTTTGTTTTGTTTTGAGATGGAGTTTTGCTCGTTACCCAGGCTGGAGTGCAAATGGTGCGATCTTGGCTCACCACAACCTCTGCCTCCTGGGTTCAGGCAATTCTCCTGCCTCAGCCTCCCCAGTAGCTGGGACTACAGGCGCACACCACGATGCCCAGCTAATTTTTGTATTTTTAGTAGAGACGGGGTTTCACCTTGTTGACCAGGATGGTCTTGATCTCTTGACCTCGTGATCCACCCGCCTTGGCCTCCCAAAGTGCTGGGATTATAGGCATGAGCCACCACACCCGGCCTTCAGGTGCCTTTTAAAAGCTGATAAAGTTAGTAAAATATACACATTTGCCCAATGAGCAGTAAAGACCTATACATAGAGTACAATTTAAGCACATCTCAGAAATACTCCTTCCCTGGGACACTTGAATGTTTTTTAACATTTGAAATAAAGGAGGGTGAAAGAGTAAACCAAGTCTGCCCCTGAAGCAACTCACCTCTCCTGAGGCCTGCGGCCGGCTGCCTTTCTGTTTTTCCAGCACAGTCCCTGCTGCAAGGCCAGTGTCTGAGATCCTCACTGTGTTTGGGGTGGAGCTGGCAGTAGTGATCACAGCTGCCGAAGCCACCATGCCCTGGCCAACTTGTTCCAGTGTTTTTCCTGCCTCTTTGTTTTCGGCTCCACCCAACTCTGGGGCCAAAGGTGTCTGACCTGTGGCCGTAGCATACGGAGTGAAAGAGGCAGGAGTGTCCCCACCTACAGGCTCATCCTGCACCACCAGAGTCCTGCCGTTTTCTTTGGTGTAAGTGGCAAAGCGAATGTTGCGGTTAATCTGGGGGACAAATGTAGGCGGTGGCTGCTTTGCTCTCTGATCCAGCCCTGGGTCTCCACTGGCATTCCCTCCTTTCCAGGGCCCTCGGCTTGCCTCACCTCCATCGCTCCCATTACTGTCTACTTCACCCCTGTCTCCTTTTAATTTCTTTGATGCAGGGTCACACCCAGAGTCCGAAGCACTTTTCCTCCTCCGGCCATCTTTCCCCTCTATGCTTTCTCTCTTCTTCTTTCCTTTGGAAGATTTTACTGCTTTTAACGTACCCCCCTACAAAACAAAATTCAAAAATGATTTATTACAAGGAAACTTTCATCCTGTGAATACCATATACCATTAGCTCTTTCCCATCTCTAGAAGTAGACAAAGCAGGCATAGACTGCCAAGTTCCAATGCCAGTTCTAAAACATTCCCTGTGTTAAAAGCTCTAATCTTCCTGTGACTCAATTTATACATACACATTGAAGATAATAGTTACTAGAAGATAACTCACTTGGCAAACTTTCTGTTAAATAAAACATATTACTCCCTCAAATGGACTTTAACAATTTGTTGAATTTCTTTCAGAAAACAGACTGCTAGAGATAGGCTGGGAGTTCATTTACCCCTTGATGAAATAACTCACTTTATTACATATTTATCTCCTTGATTGAAAGAAACTTGCATTTTAAGTATTGAAATAGGAAATCTCCTCTAACCAGAAATCACTAAACCAACATTTGTGAGTCTGTAACCAAAGAAAAGTGAACCTGAAAGAGGCAGGTTTGGATTGCTCATATAGACACTGTAAAAACTCAATCCCCAGACCTTATTTCAAAGCATTAGTAGACAGAGGAAAGGGAAAAACGCAGGCTACCACTGGCAAAACAGGCATATCTCGTATTTCTTCTAGTAATTTCAGACTATCTCATGAAATCTTACTTTTGTCTTATTTGAGAGGTCAGACAACCTAGGATGATACAGAATTAGAAGGGGCAATTCCTTATCTGAATAAACTTTCCCTAAGAAGAATGAAGGGAGTGGGGCATGGGATGCAGCTAACGTTCTCTTGAGCAATCTTTGAGCAGCAAGGTTACAGCTAAAATATTTTTTAGACTGGCATTCCACCATTAAACAGGTATTCACTTTAGCATTATTTGGGTAACTTTCAGATAGTTGCATTTAGAAACTTGTGTGGGAGTGGTAATAACTGACACACAGTTATTTAGCCATTAATATTTACCAACTTAGTACCCTTTTTTTTTTTAGATGGAGTCTTGCTCTGTCGCTCCCGCTGGAGTACAGTGGTGTGATCTTGGCTCACTGCAACCTCCGCCTATCGGGTTCAAGCAATTCTGCTTCAGCCTCCTGAGCAGCTGGGACTACATGTGTATATCACACACCCAGCTAATTTTTTGTATTTTTAGTAGAGATGGGGTTTTACCATATTAGTCAGGCTGGTCTCGAACTCCTGACCTCATGATCCACCCACCTCAGCCTCTCAAAGTGCTGGGATTACAGGTGTGAGCCACCATGTCTGGCCAGTTAACGTACTTTTATGCCCTTCAATACTTATAGATTTTTCACAGATCTGTATCTTTTTTGTAATTATTATCATAGCTGTTACAATGGAAACTCAAAAAAATTTTAAATTTCTTCTGGCCAGTTCTAGTTCCTATATTTTTCCTTTTTGCTACCTTCATTACCATCTTTTCTCCTTTAATTTCCTTCTACAAAACTCTTAAGCAGGCTGGGCATGGTGGCTCATGCCTGTAATCCCAGCATGTTGGGAGGCCAAGGTGGGTGTATCACCTGAAGTCAGGAATTCAAGACCAGCCTGGCCAACATGGTGGAAACCCATCTCTACTAAAAATACAAAATTAGCCGGGCGCAGTGGCTCACGCCTGTAATCCCAGCACTTTGGGAGGCCGAGGCAGGTGGATCACGAGGTCAAGAGATCGAGACCATCCTGGTCAACATGGTAAAACCCCATCTCTACTAAAAATATAAAAAATTAGCTGGGCACAGTGGCACATGCCTGTAATCCCAGCTACTCAGGAGGCTGAGGCAGGAGAAATGCCTGAACCCGGGAGGTGGAGGTTGCGGTGAGCCGAGATTGTGCCATTGCACTCCAGCCTGGGTAACAAAAGTGAAACTCTGTCACAAAAAAAAAAAAAAAAAAAATTAGCCAGATGTAGTGGTACATGCCTGTAATCCCAGCTACCGGAGAGGCTGATGAAAACCACTTGAATCCAGGAGGGGAACGTTGCAGTGAGCTGAGACTATGCCACCACATTGACTAATTTTTGTATTTTTTCAGTAGAGACGAGGTTTCGCCATGTTGGCCAGGCTGGTCTTGAACTCCTGACCTCAGGTGATCCACCCACCTCGGCCTCCCAAAGTGCTGGGATTACAGGCATGAGCCACTGCGCCTGGCCTCTAAACCTTTCATTCAAGAACTGTTTCTGTTTGCTAAGTATCGTTTTCTTTCGATTTTGTTTTGTTTTATTTTGAGATAGAGTTTCACTCATCACCCAGGCTGGGGTGCAATGGTGTGATCTCGGCTCACTGCAGCCGCTACCACAGGAGGTATTCAAGTGATTCTCCTGCCTCAGCCTCCAGAATAGCTGGGATTACGGGCGTCTACCACTACACCCAGCTAATTTTTGCATTTTCAGTAGAGATAGGGTTTCATCATGATGGGCAGGCTAGTCTTTAACTCCTGACCTCAGGTTATCCACCTGCCTCGGCTTCCCAAAGTGCTGGGATTACAGGTGTGAGCCACTATGCCTGGCTCCCTCTTTTGATTTTTCTTTAATCTCTATTACCACCCAGTTTTCACTGTTGTAAATCACAATCAGTGAACTCTTCTTTCTTTCTTGTTCATTCACTCATACTACATTTAAAGGAGATGAGGTGATCATGGATCTCTAAAAAGGGTTACTATAAAACTTGGCAGAACTATCAATAATTGTACTTTGCTAGCAAAGAAACCAGTAATATGCTAACACCAAAAAAGGAAGAACCAACATCTGCTGCTAGAAACCAAAGATCGCCAGGCGCAGTGGCTCGGCACCTATAATCCCGGCACTTTGGGAGGCCAAGGTGGGCAGATCACAAGGTCAGGAATGCAAGAACAGCCTGGCCAATATGGTGAAACCCCATCTCTACTAAAAATACAAAAATTAGCTTGGTGTGGTGGCATGCACCTGTAGTCCCAGCTACTTGGGAGGCTGAGGCAGAAGAATCGACTGAATCCGGGAGGAGGAAGTTGCAGTAAGCTGAGATCACGCCACTGCACTCAAGCCTGGGCAATAGAGTGAGAGTCCATCACAAAAACAAAAACAAACAAATAAAAAAAACACCACCAAAGACCCCACCTATAACCCATCCAGCCAACTTGCAGAGCCTGGCTCACAGCAACCTACTACCCAGTCCCTAAACAACTTATATGTAAGTCCTACTTACAGTGAGCTACTCATGTGTGAGTTAGCAGCCTATAACATTGAGACCAGTACTCCCCAGTCATATTTGGCCAGCTGAACAGTACCTGGCATACAACATGTGCTTAATGAAGGAAGGAAATAAGGAAAGGAACAAAAATAGGTGTCCCAATACGCAAAGTAGCAGGTGTTTTTGGCTATGCAAACACAGCCAAGAGACTTAACCCTGTTCGTGGTAGTATTTATTACATGTAGTAAAGTTTTTAAACTTAACCCTGGCCAGGTGCAGTGGATCATGCCTGTAATCCCAGCACTTTGGGGAGGCTTTGAGACCAGACTGGGCAAGATAGCAAGACCCTATCTCTTAAAAAAACAAAACCCAAAAAACCCAATTCTCTTTTCCTACTCTGATCTTGTTTTAGCAAGTCAGAATGGCTGAATAAAGATAAAGAAGGACTATATACTTAGGAATAGTGGCCAAGACAGCAGCATTACAGAGGTGCTAAGATACCGTGAGGAATATGTGGACAGCTGGTCAACTGAAGGAAATTCACAGAATTACTTGATTGGTTCACGCAGAGATTTTTCTTTTTTGAGACGGAGTCTCCCTCTGTCCCCTAGGTTGGAGTGCAATGGCACTATTTTGGCTCACTGCAACCTCCACCTCCTGGGTTCAAGCAATTCTCCGGCCTTAGCCTCCCAAGTAGCTGGGATTACAGGCACCTGCCATCATGCCCGGCTAATATTTTTTTTTTTGGATTTTTGTAGAGACGGGGTTTTACCATGTTGGTCAGGCTGGTCTTGAACTCTAGAACTCAGGTGATCCACCTGCCTCAGCCTCTCTAAGTGTTGGGATTACAGATGTGAGCCACCATACCTGGACCAAAGATTTTTAATGTATCTTTTTTTTGGGTTATATTAATTCTGAATAAACCAAGAGTTGGCGTGGTTCAAAACAATTATGGAGTAATCAATCCACTATGGGCTGAGCACTGAACTAGGCACCAGCTTGAACTGATTCTACTTGGGAATACATAATTTCAGACTTCCTTGGACCTCACTGCCACTGAATGGAAAAAAAATGGTGGACATAGTTTCTCCTTCATTTCTTGTTACTGGGTAGGTCACAAGTATTACTACTGCTTATTGCACTTTTAACTGACTACATCTTTCAAATATACCTGTCCTGACAGAATATAGGGAGAAAATCGCCTTGCATTTTAAAAGAACTAGGGAACATAGTCATGATTAAAAGGGTGTGCTCAAACTAGGTCTCTTTCTTGAGAATATCTCCCCCCTTAATTAGACAGACTGTGGAAAAAGTAAAAAAATGCACAGTGGCTAAAGCTGAACAATTCAAAGGGCATCCACGGAGAACACATATATAAGGGATCTACACAGCAAGATAATGCAAGCTTATGAGTCAGCTCAGAAACGCAATCCATTACTATACCTCGCTTTGAGGCGTTGAATTATCCATCAGCATCACATGGATTAGTCTGGGATCTACCGACTTGATCTCACCACTCTACAGTAGGAGGTAAAAAAGATGTTTAATGACTTGTCCATAAAAAAAAAAACCATGCAATTTCCTAATTAATGGTCTCTTTATTGTTTTGACTCACCTACTAGAATGAAAGCTCCATGACAGCAGAGATCTCTACTGCCTCATTTACTGCTACAACAGGTATAGAATATGGTAAGCATTCAAATATTTGTTACGTAAATGAAGAAAGAGTTGAATTAATGTCAAAGTATGTCTTTTAGGAATGTTAATTTCAAATCCCTTATCTCTAAAACCTTCCTATTCTATATATTATGAAACAAAAAACCTTCAGAACGAACAGTCATGAAAAGAATCACTCTAGGGCTGGCCACAGTGGCTGACACCTGTAATCCCAGCACTTTGGGAGACTGAGGGGTGGATCACCTGAGGTCAGGAGTTCGAGACCAGCCTGGCTTAACATGGTGAAATCCAGTTTCTACTAAGAATACAAAAAATTAGCCACGTGTGGTGGTACATGTCTGTAATCTAAGCTACTCGGGAGGCTGAGGCAAGAGAATCACTTGAACCTGGGAGGCAAAGGATGCAGTGAGCTGAGATTGTGCCATCACACTCCAGCTTGGGTAATAAGAGCAAAAGTCCATCTCAAAAAAAAAAAAAAAAAATCACTCTAGGCCAAGCATAATAGCTCATGCCTGTAACCCCAGCACTTTGGGAGGCTGAGGTGGGTGGATCATGAGGTGAAGAGATCGAGACTATCTGGTCAACAAGGTGAAACCCTGTCGCTACTAAAAATACAAAAAATTAGCTGGGTGTGGTGGCACATGCCTGTAGTCCCAACTACTCAGGAGGCTGAGGCAGAAGAATTGCTTGAACCTGGAGATGGAGGTTGCAGTGAGCTGAGATCATGGTATTGCACTCCAGCCTGGGCAACAAGAGTGAAACTCTGTCTCAAAAAAAGAATAAAAACTTGATGGGGGGCAATTTTATAGAAAACGTCAAATTTGCCAGGCGCAGTGGCTCACGCCTGTAATCCCAGCACGTTGGGAGGCCAAGGCGGATGGATCAGGAGGTCAAGAGATCAAGACCATCCTGGTCAACAAGGTGAAACCCTGTCTCTACTAAAAATACAAAAATTAGCTAGGCATGGTGGTGCACACCTGTAGTCCCAGCTACTCGGGAGGCTGAGGCAGGAGAATTGCTTGAACCCAGGAGGCAGAGGTTGCGGTGATCCGAGATTGCGGCATTGCACTCCAGCCTGGGTAACAAGAGCGAAACTCCGTCTCAAAAAAAAAAAAAGAAAACGTCAAATTTATTGTGCCTATTCGTTCATCTAACAATTATACATATAAATTTATTCCAATAAATAATGTAAAAAGATGTTCATGGATGTTCACCATGACATTATATGTATTAGTGAAAATATTGGCAATTATTTAAATGTCTATCAATTTTAGATTAGTCATGATATATATATGTAGTACAAAAGAATGCAGATCTTTACATACAAAAATGCTCATTATATACAATTAAGTAAAAAAGATAAATTATATATGTATTAAATGATCTTGTTACTAAAGTGTAACTTATATAATTATTTACCATATAAATTTTATTTCATATAAATTATATACCATATAAATCATTTATGTCATATAAATATAATATATAAATCTTCTGGCCAGGTGCAGTGGTTCATGTCTGTAATCCAGCGCTTTGGGAGGCTGAAGTGGGCGGATCACTTGGGCTCAGGAGTTTCAGGCCAGCTAGGCAACATAGCAAGACCCCTTCTCTACAAAAAATAAAAAAATTAGCTGGGTATGGTGGCACATGCCTATAGTCCCAGCTACTCCAGAGGCTGAGGTGGAAGAATTGCTTGAGCCCAAGAGGTGGAGGTTGCAGTGAGCTGTGATCATACTACTGCACTCCAGCCTGGGTGGCAGAGTGAGACCCTGTCTCAAAAAACCACACACACACACAATTATGAAGTAATACACCATATGCCGAGCACTAAACTAGGCACCTGCTTGAATTGATTCTACTTGGGAATACAGAATTTCAGACTCCCTTGGAGCTCAGAAGTAGTTTCTTCATTTCTTATTACTGGGTAGCTCATATATATATTTTTTTCACATATTTTTATATATACATACACATATAGAAAATATATAGAAGAATATGCCAAACTCTTAATGGTGGCATTAAGGGGAGTGACATTAGCATAGGGGAAGGAGTAGCCTTTAATATCTACTTTATATATATGTGTATTGTTTGAAATTTGTCAATGAGAATTTATTACTTTAATAATTTATAAAGATATACATAAAAAGCACTTATGCTTACATTATATGTTATTGCTAATGGCAAGTCTGAAATTAAAGTTGTCATAAACACATTATTTGTTTCTCTCAAAACACTTATCTACTATTTTTAGTCAACAAAAAACAATTATCCTAAACAATTATCCAGGTATCTCTAGATGCTATGGTCTTTCTGTTTATTAAAAATAATTCTTTTTTTCAGCATCTAGGGCACAGTGGCAGAAATAATACAGAGGCACATGCTAACTGCCTAGTCTTTTAACTACTAACTTTTATGAATATGATGAAATAATACTACTATTATACATTGTGGATTGTTTGACAGATTTCAGAGCACTTTCAAATACTTTATCTCAGGACCCAAAACAGTGTTTTAAGGTCAGTGGGGGTTTACCTATTTACCTCTCATTTATAAATGAAAACAGTGAAGTTAAGAAAGTTCATAGTCTTTCTAGGGGTTATACAACTATTATTAATTGATCCAGAAATGAAACCCAAGTCATTTTATACAAAATGAAGTGCTCACCTATCTAAACCATCCTCAGACAGAATAACAGAGTCTCACCTCAGTTAAAGACACCTCCATAAGACGAGTGATGGAGTCTTGATGGCTCACAACACCATAGAGCCATCCTTCTTCCCCCTCTGGCTGGTATACTTTGACCCTGTGACCTTGAACACTGTAGGGACCTAAAAAGGAGATCAGTCAGTATTGAATATTTTTGGCTAAGCTATATTTCATAATTGTTTCTAAAAGCCAAAGGAAAATTAGATAATGTAAATATTTGGCACTTTTGGTCCCCTTTTATAGAACTGAACAAATGAGCAATTCCAGATTTACCAAATTCAGCAATTTAAAAACAAAACATGAATGGTTTCTTCCAGTAGTCTTTGTAAATTCTTCATTTATTTGAAAATTCCTTAGAATTTCCCAGCCCTCTAATTCCCCCTTGTTTTAATCTTTAAGTTCTGAAAGTATCACAGGAAGGGAAAGGAAACTTCCAAATAAAAGACTACAGCAGTATGAAATGTAGTTACATACCTGACTTGTACATGAAAAAAGTGGGAGGCCACTAAGCTGAATGTAATATTATGTTACATTATGTTATGTTGTATATGACCGCTTACATTCTGGTATCTGACTTTCAAAAACAGTGGGTGGAGAGTTCAATTTATGAGGTTTCGAGCCTTCTGCACTAATAGTCTGAACAAATATAGCACCTGTCTTCCTAGGAACACAGAGTTTCAAATATATTACTTTATCAGCAGGTAATGTTACCTGGCAATTTAAACTGTCCTCCAAGGACAGTTTCTCTCTCCCACATATCCTTGTACATTTGAGACTAAATACCTAATTCATTACCAATTTTAGATTATTCTCTCTCAGAGCTATAATTAAGCTTCTGTAACTTTTCTATACATTTTATATATATACATATATATATGTAACTCCCTACCTCTCCTGTCCACTCAATTTTCTTTTCTGCTACCAATTTTCCTCATACTCTTTCTTCCACCATCTTTCCTTGATTATTTAACATCATTTTATCCTGACACCTTCCTTCCCCAATAGGTCAGTTTTTCTATACTTACCTGTTTAGATTTATTTTGACAAAAGAGAAACAAGGAAACTATTTCCCTGAAAATAACGATTATTATGAAATCAAGAAAGGAAGGGTAGTGAAATGTGCAATATAAACGAAGCCAACACATTTTGTGTAGATTCTTGGGCAAAACTTGCATCTAAACTTGAAAGTTAATAATTCTTTTTATTCTTAAAAATAACATGCTTTTAATGTCAATGAGTCTGTGGACACATTATTTTATACTCTGAACTCTAAGTTGTGATTTGTTGGTCTTAAGTCTTTAGAGCTTGAGAAACTTGCAGACTGTAAGTTCAACAAAAGCAAAGATTTTCTAATTCATTACTATATCCCCAATGCCTTAACACTGTCTAGTACACGGTAATACTTAAGAAATAAAAAAAACTAAAACTCAACCCACAATAAAACTGTACATCATGAAATGCAGAATGAAGAGGAAACACGGGTCTGAATGAGATCCTGTTTTTGCTCTAAGAGCATCTTTAAGGGGATGGATTGACCTTAGACAGAATAACACAGTCTCATCTGAGTTACAGATACCTCCATAAGAAAAGTGATGGAAAGAGAATGAGATTTCTATTCTACAGATCCAGCTAACTGGAGATTTTCTTTCTTTATTTTTATTATTATTATTTTTTAAATCCTTCATGTGGCATCTGACTATACCCACAAAAAGAAAATAAGTACCAATGTTTAAGGTTGCATGGTAACCCACTCAACAGAGATCATTACCTGAATCAGAGTTCAGGGACAGAAGACTATCTGTTCTTACCTCGGCTGAATATCTCTTGTAGCTTTTGGTCACTGATCAAAGCATTAACTGTTTCTCTCAGTGCAGTATGTTCCAAAAGAATCTGGTTTTGGCTATCTGTTCCCATCTGGTAAAGATAAAAGAAAACAACTGAATGTTAAAATGAATAGCAAACATCTAATCAGCTGAGAAAAATCATACCCTAAAGAACTGTACATCAACATTTGCCAAACAATATCTATAGAACTTTAGTTTCAGGCTAGGTGAGGTGGTCATGCCTGTAATCTCAGTACTTTGGGAGGCCAAGGCAGGAGGATTGCTTGAGCCCAGGAGTTTGAGGCTGCAGTGAGCTATGGCTGCACCACTGCATTCCCGCCTGGGTGACAGAGTGAGACCCTGTCTCTTGAACAACAAAAAAACAGAAGAAGTCTAGTCTTATGAGATTTCTGCAAAAATTAAGGATGCTAGGATCAATTAGGATTAGGAAATATTATATATCTTTCTACATATAATAGCATATTAAAGGCTCTGAGAAGTCATACAGGAGAGAAACTTATTTAGGCCAGTGTTTCTCATACTTATTTGACCACAAAACATTTTGTTCCTTGTAAATCTTTTTGCTTATTTCAGTATTTATCCAACATTTACTAAGTGCTATCTCATAAAGCACTAGGATTATAAATATGAATAAAGCAAGATTACCGAGAGGAAACGAGGCCTAATGAGTGGGGGAGGACATATCAAAAAAGAAATCATCATTAATATTTCACAGAACACAGTTTAGGAAGTAACTGCTCTTGTCTGTCTCAATAAGAGAGTGAAACACTTAGGTGTCTCATTTTTTCCTGCAGATAGTAACCCTTACCAGTGAGAAATAAATATATTTTCCTAAATTCTAAAACTATAACTCAGATGCTGATTTGTTTCAACTTTTTAACTTGTCCCTTTTCTTGTAACTATAATACTTCATGCTGCTTGGAACCAGTCCAAACTCCTGGATATCAATAATGTATAGGGCCCCTTGGACTCGAGTTATAGAAACAGCCACCTCAGAGAAGCCACCTCTTCTGAAGGGACTAAGAATTGTGGTCTTAAGTCTTGGGTGGTTTTAGGGTGGGGTAGGGCTGTGTAGAAGAAGCCTCAGCCACCAAAAGTACTTTTCAAGGGAACAAAAAAAATCCCTTAAAATGCACAGAGACGTATGGTATGGTAGCTTATGCCTATAATCCCAGCACTTTGGGAAAGCAAGGCAGGCAGTCATTTGAGGCCAGGAGTTTGGGAACAGCCTGGGCAACATGGCGAAACTCTGTCTCTACTAAGACTACAAAAGTTACCCAGGTGTGATGGCATGCGCCCTTTATCCCAGCTAGTTAGGAGACTGAGGCACAAGAATCACTTGAAACCAGGAGGTGGAAGAAAAAGGCCAGGAATGGTGGCTCATGCCTGTAATCCCAGCACTTTGGGAAGCTGAGGTGAGTGGATCACCTGAAATCAGGCATTCGAGACTACCCTGACCAACATGGTGAAACCCTGTCTCTACTAAAAATACAAAAATTATCTGGGTGCAGTGGCACATGCCTGTAATCCTAGCTACTTGGGAGACTGAGGCAGGAGAACTGCTTGAATCCAGGAGGCAGAGGTTTCAGTGAGCCGAGGTCCCGGCACTGCACTCCAGCCTGGGCAACAAGAACAAAACTCTGTCTCAAACAAATAAAATAAAAAAGGCACAGCATATTTATGGGAGGAAGTAATAAAAGAAATGCTAATATGTTCCCAGTAAAAGAAAAGGGGAAATACCTATATTTATATCAACAAAGAAACTAGCAATGAGAGAAATAATAGGCTCAAGACTAGAGCAAGTGTTAAATACCTGAAACAGATGCAACCCACTGGCATCTGACAGGAACCGAAGCTCTCGATCCAGAAGATATTCCACTGGAACCACAGATCCCAAACCCAGTTTATCTACTAGGGGAGTAAAAGTCTGTGAAGTACAATAAAAAGAAATTGATTAGAACTTGGGAATTAAAAAAAAAAGAACTTGGGAATAAAAAAATAGCAATTCAAACAAATATCTAACTTCAGAGAAAGAATTATTATATCTTTCATCCCAGTAAATATAGATAAGCTAAAGCATAAGTCCTTGGAAACATTCCCAACCTAGCATCTGCCCCTCAAATAGTCATGGGAAGCTAACTAATGCAGAAAGTCAGCTCAATATTCTTCTTGGCTAAAAAGGACAGAGGAATCAGAAATTCTCCTAATTCTGCCTAGGGATCTGGCTAATCTTGCCAGACTTCAAGGAAGCTAAATTATAAAAATTCCCAGAATAAACAGTTATACTGTTGTCATGTCTAGAACTCTTGAAATCTTTGTGAAATTTATAAAATAATGCATGGTTAATTCATATTACCATTTCATAAATAAATAGCCTATAAAAAAAAAATCAAGCAGAGACCCCATATCCACTTACAAAAGAGCTTCTCCTAAAAGTTCAACTGGAAAGAGGCGTTAAAAACAAACTAAAGGGCTGGGCGCAGTGGCTCACCTGAGGTCAGGAGTTCGAGAACAGCCTGGCCAACATGGTGAAACCCTGTCTCTACTAAATATACAAAATTTAGCAGGGCATGGTGGCGCGTGCTTGTAATCCCAGCTACTCGGGAGGCTGAGGCAGGAGAATCGCTTGAACCAAGGAGGCAGAGATTGCAGTGAGCCGAGATCACGCCACTGTACTCTAGCCTGGGCGACAGGGCGAGACTCCATCTCAAAAAAACAAACAAAAAAAACCCAAAAAACAAAGTTTAGTAAGTGATGATATATACCACCAATAGATAAAAAATATTTGTTTTAAATATTAATTTAATTCTGTTAGCCACATGATAATTAGGATTTTTTAGAAGTTACCATTTATGCCTATACTTTGCTAACAGGACAGACAGAAACAAATGGATACTCTCACAATTAAATTTTATAACACACAGCTGGGCACAGTGGTTCATGCCTATAATCCTAGCACTTTAGGAGGCTGAGGCAAGTGGACTGCTTGAGCCCAGGAGTTCAAGACCAGCCTAGGCAACACGGTGAGCAACCATCTCTACAAAAAAATACGAAAATTAGACTGGGGGCAGTGCTGTGGGCCTGTCGTCCCAACTACTCAGAAGGCTGAGGTGTGAGGATATCTTTTTTTTTTTTTTTTTTTTTGAGACAGAGTCTTGCTCTGTTGCCAGGTGCCAGGCTAGAGTGCAGTGGCGCAATCTCGGCTCACTACAACCTCTGCTTCCTGGGTTCAAGCAATTCTCCTGCCTCAGCCTCCCAAGTAGCTGGGACTACAGGCACGTGCCACCATGCCCAGCTAATTTTTGTATTTTTTAGTAGAGAAGGGGTTTCACCATGTTGGCCAGGATGGTCTTGATCTCTTGACCTCGTGATTCACCCACCTGGGCCTCCCAAAGTGCTGGGATTACAGGCATGAGCCACTGTGCCCAGCCAAGGATGTCTTGTCTGGGGGTCAGAGGTTGCAGTTAGCTGTGACTGCACCACTGCATTTCAGCCTGGGTGAAAGAGCCAGAACCTGTCTCAAAAATATAAAATAATAAAACAAAATAAATTTTATAATGCTATTTTGTTCTACTCCATAATTGAAAAAAAACTTTAAAGGTTACAAATAACATTTCAAAAGCTTGCTTTAAGATTAAAGTGAAAAAATTATTTTCGTTGTTGTTTTTGTGACAGGGGTCTCACTATGTTACCCAGGCTGGATGCAGTGGCACAATCATGGCTCACCGTAGACTTGATCTCCTGGGCTCAAGACATCCTTCCACCTCAGCCCCACAAGTAGCTAGGACCACAGACGTGTGCCACCAGACCTGACTAATTTTTGTATTTTTTGTAGAGATGGGGTTTTGCCATGTTGCCCAGGCTGATCTCAAACTCCTGAGCTTAAGTGATCTTCCCACCTCAGCCTCCCAAAGTGCTAGGATTACAAGGCGTGAGCCACCATGTTCAGCCAAAAAAAATTCTGTCATATCAAATGTCATCTAATATAAAACATTTTGCAGGACAAAGGAGAAAAGACTGCTGCTAATTTCTGCATTAGTAACTTCAGAAAAAACAAATTAGTTAAGGACAAACTATGTAGCTCTTACACACACTCTTTCCCTAACACATAGTTATATTATAGGAGTAAAGCTCAGATATGTTCCCACCCAGTGAAAGCCACTCACCAGGGCCGGCCATTGTCCAATGGAGACTCGAGTGCCCTGGAGAAGGACTGGGTCCTCACGGGGTGCCCATACAAGAGATCCTTCCAGCAAAAGCACAATAACTTCTTCAGCATGAACTTTTACCCAGGAGTGTTGCTTCCAGTTACAGCCATCAAATTCTACAAAGATCTGCAAAAAGAGATAAAAAGCAGTTTGGAAGTCACACTTGGAAAAATCTCACATCATACTTATACATGCACATAAACCCCATTGTTCTGAACAACTGACTAGGAATAATTCTAAATTGTGTTTAAGTTCTTCTAAGGGATATCAATAAAAACTGATCTTCAGAGCCAGGAAGCTGGTCTCAGCCCCATTCTGAAAAGGAGGGACAGAGTTAAGGAGGCATGAACTATCCACAGTCATTCAGTAATTTTTAGTCATGTCTCTACTGAAATTGGCAACTCTTAGTTTCTAATTCATATCTACACATACTAGCTGAGGGCTTACCATATATAAGGTACCATGCTAGGTTCAGGAATACAGAGAGGAATCTGGTACACTTCTTGGTCTCAAAGAGCTCATAATCTAATAGGAAGAAATTTTTTGTACTTCTATTGAAATGACAATGAACTTTTATTTTTTGAATAGGTGATGTATGTATACAGCAAAAATTCAAAAAGATAAATGCTAAAAATCATTGCTCTCCCACTCCTGTGTGTGGATTCTACTGACTGACTGAGACAGGATCTCACTCTGTCAACAAGCCTGAGTGAAATGGTTTGATAGCTCACTGCAACCTCCGTATGCCAGGCTCAAATGATCCTCCTGCCTCAGCCTTCCAAGTAGCTGGGACTACTGGCATGTGCCACCACGTCCCGGTAATTTTTGTAGAGACACAGTTACACCATGTTGCCCAGGCTGATGTTGAACTCCTGAACAAGGGATCTGCCCACCTTGGTGTCACAAAGTGCTGGGATTACAGGCATGATCCACCATGCCCATCCTTTTATAAATTTAAAATTACATTAAAATTAATTATTTTGGTAGAGATAGGGTCTTGCTATGTTAATCAGGCCAGTCTTGAATTCCTAGGCTCACGTGATCCTTCCATCTGGGCCTCCCAAAGTGTTGGGATAATAGGTGTGAGCCACTACACCCAGCTCTGCATGTGGATTCTTAAGTTCAACTGTCAGAAGTAAGCTCACATCTGCTGGTCAAGACTAGCTGTAGTCACAACAATGCTGTTTCTTCTCTTAACAGATATTTCACTTCTCAGGATATACTTAAGTAGATACTGTATTTATATCATTCTGAAAGCAGATCACATCAAAATGAAGCTACGTTTTTCTAATAAATATTATGCTTAGACTTGTTTTTTTTTTTTTTTTAAACAGGATCTCACTTTGTTGAGAGTGCTGTGGCACAATCATGGCTCACTACCGCATCGACTTCCTGGGCTCAAGCAATTATCCTGCTTCAGCCTCCTGGGTAGCTGAGACTATATAGGCACACACCACCTCGTCCTCCTAATTTTTGATTATTTGTATAGACAGGGTCTCACTATGTTACTCGAGCTGGTCTCGAACTCCTAGACTCAAGCATCTTCCCGCCCTGGCATCACAAAGTGCTGGGCTTACAAGTGTGAGCTACCCTTCCTGGCCCCAGCTTTGACTTTCTATATAAATTCTTTTTTTTTTTTTTGAGACGGAGTTTCGCTGTTGTTACCCAGACTGGAGTGCAATGGTAGATCTCGGCTCACCACAACCTCCGCCTCCTGGGTTCAAACAAATCTCCTGCCTCAGCCTCCCGAGAAGCTGGGACTACAGGCGCGCCCCACCATGCCCAGCTAATTTTTGTATTTTTAGTAGAGACAGGGTTTCACCTTGTTGACCAGGATGGTCTCGATCTCTTGACCTCGTGATCCACCTGCCTTGGCCTCCCAAAGTGCTGGGATTATAGGCGAGAGCCATTGCGCCCGGCCCGACCTTCTGTATAAATTCTGACTTCTGAACATGAGTCAACACAGCACCAAAAGCTACCTATGCGGCCAGGTGTGGGGGCTCACTCACACTTTGGGAGAGCGAGGTGGGTGGATCACGGAGTCAGGAGTTCAAGACCAGTCTGGCCAAGATGGTAAAACCCTGTCTCTACTAAAAATACAAAGATTAGCCAGGAGCGGTGGCAGTTGCCTGTAATCCAAGCTCCTTGGGAGGCTGAGGCAGAGAATTGCTTGAACCCAGGAGACAGAGCTTGCAGTAAGCCGAGATGGCATCACTGCACTCCAGCCTGGGTGACAGAGTGAGACTTCATCTAAAAATAAAAATTAAAAAAGCTACATATGCATATAGATTATCACTATTTATAACAGATATGCCCAGTGCCTAATATATAGCTGGTCACAAAATGGCCAGAGTATTTATTTATGTCCCCTCAATCAACAAAGGATTTCTGTTGACTTTTGGGAAACACACTGGCACGATCTTGGATCACTGCAACCTTCGCCTTCTGGGTTCAAGCGATTCTCCTGCCACAGCCTCTTGAGTGGTTGGGACTATAGGTGTGCACCACCACACCCAGCTAATTTTTGCATTTTTTGTAGAGATGGGATTTTGCCATGTTGGCCAGACTGGTCTCCAATTCCTGGCTTCAACTGATCCACCCGCCCTGGCCTCCCAAAGTGCTGTAATTACAGGCATGAACCACTGTGTTTGGCTTGTGTGACATATGTAATTAATAAAAATCAAATTCAGGCCAGCCACTGTGGATCACCTGAGGTCAGGAGTTCCAGACCAGCCTGGTCAACATAGTGAAACCCCATCTCTACTAAAAATACAAAAATTAGCCAGGTATGGTGGCTTGCGCCTGTAGTCCCAGCTACTCAGGAAGCTGAGGCAGGAGAATTGCTTGAACCTGGGAGACAGAGGTTGCAGTGAGCCGAGATCATGCCACTGCACTCCAATCTGAAGCAAGGCTCTGTCTCCAAAAAAAATCACATTCATTACAATTGTTATGTGTATTTTACCACAGTGAAAAAAATTTTAAGAAAAATATTACTGAATTCACAATAGCTTTTACTGGTATATATGTTCTCATATAACCAACATAAGAATTATAATGATATGAAAATTCAGGAAATTTATACTTGAAAAGTATAGAACCATAGATCAGTAGCCTACCATTTAGTTTAATCTCTTCACAGGCAACAAATACTTGTGAACTGAAGGGCAGTGCTGAAAAGTTATCACAGAAGTTAAATCCGTTATCAAGATCTAGCTTTATTATCTATAATACTCCAAGTAAGCTTCATTTCCAATTAATAAAAAGATGTAGATGAGGCCGGGTGTGGTGGCTCAGGCCTATAATCCCAGCACTTTGAGAGGCTGAGGCGGGTGGATCACAAGGTCCGATGTGCAAGACTAGCCTGGCCAACATGGTGAAACACTGTCTCTACTAAAAATACAAAAATTAGCTGGACGTGGTGGTGGGCACCTGTAGTCCCAGCTACTCGGGAGGCTGGGGCAGGAGAATTGCTTGAATCCAGAAGGCAGAGGTTGCAATGAGCCGAGACTGCGCCACTGCACTCCAGCCTGGGCAACAGAGCAAGACTCTGTCTCAAAACAAACAAACAAGATGAGGATGCAAGGCTCAGAAAGGAGAAGAATGATTTTTACAAAGAAAAAAGCAGGACAGAACACTGAACTGCACCATATTTAATATATAAATAGGCTCATTCATAGATATATACATGTTGAGGGGAATAAGACAGTCCCTGCCTTCAAGTAACTTGCCACTGGAAAGAGAGATGCATTCAAACTTACATTTAAGTGCAGACTCAGGCACCAAGAAAGGCAGCACAATGTACAACGCTTGGAGCTCATGTTCCAGGAGGCCTGAACTATTGTCTCAGTTCTACTGTCTTGCAAAACTTGGGCTGGGGGCAGTGGCTCATGCCTGTAATCCCAGAACTTTGGGAGACCAAGGAAGGAGGATCACCTAAGGTCAGGAGTTCAGGACCAGCCTGACCAACACGGAAAAAACCCCATCTCTACTAAAAATACAAAATTAGCTGAGGGCTACTAGAGTCCTAAGACCAAAGCAAAGAAAAAGAAAAAAAAAAAAAAAAAAAACAAATTAGCTGGGTGTGGTAGCACATGCCTGTAATCCCAGATACTTGAGAGGCTGAGGCAGGAGAATCACTTGAACCCAGGAGGCAAAGGTTGCAGTTAGCCGATATTGCACCATTGCACTCCCTGTTGCGCAACAAGAGCAAAACTCCATCTAAAAAAAAAACTTGGACAACTTGCTTTTCTCTCCTGAAACCTTAGTTTCCTCTTTTGTGATATGATACACCTTCTTACCTCACAGACTGGTTGTGAAAATTAAACAGATTTGAAAGCACTTTGGTCCATTGTAAAGCACTATTGGGGCAGTAATATGTCACAGGATAAATAGAAATGGGGTAAAATAAAGTACGGTGGGTATTCAGAGGCATAAGATCAGTTCAGATGTGCACAGGAACGGATAGAGGGTGAGGACAACAAAAGCCCCAGTTAAGTTCTATGATGGCCAGGAACTATTCAACACACTTTGGGAGGAAGCAGTGGTAAATAAGGCAAAGAAGGCTAAGAGTACATGTGGAAGACCTTGAACACTTAGATAAAAGATTAGGGCTTCATCTAGCTGCCAAAAGGAAGTGCGGGTGTGTGTATGCAACTATCATTAAAAGGTTTTGTGTGTGTGTATGGTGGGGCAGTAGGGAGTGTTCTTACATGACCCAGAGTTGGGGGCAGTAACATGAGGAAGGAAGTGACTTGTGCTTGTGAGAATACAAGAGCCCTATCCCTATCACAAAGCTTGATGACTGGCTGGATGTAAGAGTAAGAGAGAATTAAAAAATGACTTTGATTTTGAACCAGAGAAAAGAAGTGCTGCCATTACAAATATGTACTGATGTCAGGAGGAGACAACGGCTGGAGGACAGACAAGACCTTGCAAACCATGAAAAGCAGCCTGGAACGTTCAATGCACAGGCTGGATCTGATCCTAAGTGACACAGTACTCTATCAGGTATCCTCAGAAAACCAGAGGTTGAGACTCCAAAGTAACTGATTGCTAGGTGCCATGATGTATAATTCTAATCTGCCAGCTCACTGCAACCTCTGCCTCCTGGGTTCAAGCAATTCTCCTGCCTCAGCCTCCTAAGTAGGTAGGACTACAGGTGCGCACCACCACGCCCAGATAATTTTTTTTTATGTTAGTAGAGACAGCATTTCACCATGTTGGCCAGGATGGTCTCAATCTCCTGACCTTGTGATCTGCTGCCTTGGCCTCCCAAAGTGCTTCAGTTACAGGCATGAGCCAACAAGGCTGGCCTAAAAAAGTTCTTTAAAAATCAAATAAAGTCGAGTATGGTGGCTCACGCCTGTAATCCCAGCACTTTGGGAGGCCGAGGCAGGCGGATCACGAGGTCAGGAGTTCAAGAACAGCCTAACCAACATGGAGAAACCCTGTCCCTACTAAAAATACAAAAAATTAGCCAGGAGTGGTGATGCATGCAAGTAATCCCTGTTACTCAGGAGGCGGAGGCAGGAGAATCGCTTGAAACCAGGAGGCCAAGGTTGCCGTGAGCCAGTCATGCCATTGTATTCCAGCCAGGGAAACAAGAGTTTTTTTCAAACTGTCTCAAAAAAAAATCAAATAAATTACCATAAGTCTGACAAAATCAGATGGTAGTAATTTAAGTGATATGGGGCTTCGTGTTTGTCATGTACTCATCAGTTTAGATTCTGGTTGTCCTCAAGGCCATTCTTACTTTAATTAATAACATTATTCATTTATTCACTCAACAAAAACAGAATACCTCTTATGAGTGTTAAAACTGGCACTCTGAATAAAGAGACCTCCAAACAGGCTCTGTGTAAGCAATGTGGCTTGATTCACCTGGGTGCAAGGAGGCTGAGGCCAAAAAGGGCATCAGCGAAGTGGGGTGGGATAGGAGCTGGGTTTTATACTTGGGATGAACAGTGTAAAGTTACGGAAGTTAAAGTTGGCAGTTTTTTGCAAGCTGGGAGAGGGTCGTAGGATGTGGAGTTAGGAGGTTGAGCCAAAGTCAGTTACAAAGTCCAATGGCCTTGTCGATTGAGGCTGGAATAAGAAACAATAATGTCTCAGGTTAGTTAGGTGGCACAGGGGTTGATCGTTCCCTTCCAGCTACTTCAGGTTTTCTAATTCTGGAAGGTCCTCCAGAGGTGTACATGCGTTCAAGGGGGTCACTGTGCGGTTCATGGGGGTTGCCATGTGATCCAAAGCACAGTCAGACCTTACATGAAGCACTTGCCAGGGCCAAGAATATCAAGGTAAATAAGGTAGCAACTTGACAGTAGGGACTCACACCCTAGATAAGCCCAACAGAGAGGTACAGAAATTATTACAATGCAAAGTCATTGGGGCAATAATAAAGATTTGAATAGGCTATGTTAGGTTAGACAAGCCATATGCCTTGGGAAACCAGAACAGTTTCACAGAAGAGGTAGTAGCATACAACCTGGGTCTTAAAAGGACAAGCTGCATCCTTCTGGCAGAAAAGAGAAGGAAAGGCTTTCCAGCAGGTGCAAAGGCAGAGAAAAGTGAAAGATCAAGTGTCCTGGGAGTAGCAGGAAGAGGCCAGTAAGTAAGCTATGAAGAACGGCACTTTGGGAGGCCAAGGCAGGCGGATCATGAAGTCAGGAGTTCAAGACCAGCCTGGCCAACATGGTGAAACCCCATCTCCACTAAAAATACAAAAATTACCGGATGTGGTGGCACAGGTTGCAGTGAGTTGAGATCACCCGACTGCACTCCAGCCTGAGTGACAGAGCAAGACTCCATCTCAACAACAGAAAAGCTCCGCCTGGTTGAAAAATTGAAACCTGTTGACAAATATATTGTTTGGCCAGGAGTGTTTGTTTGTTTGTAATGTGCATTTGAATATCTTTAGGCAGCATATGCACTCTCCACACTATATGTTTTGATCTGTCACCCAGCTGTTTCTCACAAGTCTGGCTCCTCCCAAGACCTATCTGAGTTTATGTTGCCTTTTTAGGCCTTGAAGGAGGCACTGACAGTTTTAAAGGTGATGGGGAGACCTGGTAAAATATGTTTCAGAAAAATAATAGGGGTTAGGCACGGTGGCTGATGCCTGTAATCCCAACACTTTGGGATGCTGAGGTTAGAGGATCACTTGAGCCTAGGAGTTCAAGACCATTGAGCCTAGGAGTTCAAGACCATTGTGGGTAACATAGTGATACGTTGTCTTTACAAAACTAAAAAATTAGCTGGGCATAGTGGGTGTACACCTATAAGTCTCAGCTACTTGGGAGTCTGAGGTAGGAGGACTGCTTGAGCCCAGAAAGTCAGAGCTACAGTGAACTAAGATCACACCACTGCACTATAGTACCTGGACAACAGTGAGACCTGTCTCAAAAAAAAAGAAAAGAAAAGAAAAAGGAAATAAAAAGAAGGAAAGGAAAAAGAAAGACGATGGGGGTTAGCTCTCAACACACCCCAAACAGGAAATCAAAACAGAAATTATAAAGCATTTTATACTCAGATAAAGAACTAAAATACAACTTATGCTATGGAATAAAAGGAATTTAAAAAATGAGTCTAATAAACTAATGTGGAAAGATCACTGAGGGAAAAAAGCAAGTTGCAGATTATTTGGGGGGAGGAGATTGTGAGTGAGAGGGTTGGGATTAGAGAGTGAACAGTCTTTTAGCCTCTTCAGTAGATGTTTGGTTTTTTTTTTTTTTTAAGAATTTATTTATTTGAGACAGAGTATCACTCAGTTGCCCAGGCTGGAGTGCAGTGACCCGATCTTGGCTCACCGCAATCTCCGCCTCTGAGGTTCAAGCAATTCTGTCCCTCAACCTCCCAAGTAGCTGGGATTACAGGCATGCACCACCATGCCCAGCTAATTTTTATATTTTTAAGAGACGGGATTTCGCCATGTTGGCCAGGCTGGTCTGGAACTCCTGAACTCAAGTGATCGGCCTGCCTTGGCCTCCCAAAGTGCTGGGATTAGAAGCATAAGCCACTGTGCCTGGCCTAAAAAAACATATTTATAATTTTTTTTTTTAAAAGGAAAGAATTACCTTTGGGGTCAGGTTGGAAGATAAATTATGAAGGGAAGAAACTGGAAGCAGGGAGACCAATTACAAAGCATGAATAACCCAGTTAAAAGACCTAAACCAATAAGAATACTGTATGAATGGAAAGTATTATTTAAGAAATTAGAGATAAAAACAGAGTATGGTGATGATTGTGAGATCATAAAGGAAATCAGAGATAACTTTCCAAGGTTCCTAAATTTTCCAATTTTCCTACCTATACTCCAAACAAAATGTGAACTCTGTTAAAAATTTTTTTACACAACTGTGGGATATTTTGTCAAGGTGGGGGAAGATGCATGAGTAGAATACCTCTGTTTTCAAATAAAAAATAATTTTCTCTTTACAGTTTCTTTCTCAAAAGATAGCTTTCTACCAATTATCCCCAAATTTTTCTACTTTCTAACATCCTGAATAAACTATGTGAAGTACATGGGAACAACAGAAATAATCTGAATAAAAACTCAAGCACTTATAGTGCTTTCAGGGGCTGGGGAATCACAAAGATGCGAATTTGCATCCCACCTCTCCCATTTCTTAACTGTGTAGCCTGCAGCAAGTTACTTTAGCCTCTTTGAGCCTCACTTCCTTTACCTAAAAATAGGGACAATAAGGCCCTCTAAGGATTGCCTGTAGGATTACACGAAATAAAGACTTAAAATGCATAGCAGAATATGGGCTCCAGATAAATGCTTATTCCTTTAGCAAACTCAGGCTAGAGTCAAAATTGGGATGACTTTTTAAAAACTGATACATAACAAGAATCTTAAACATGTACATACTCAGTATCTATCATACCACTCTAGATCATAATCCTAGTAAATAACCCTAAAGGGCCAGGTGCTGTAGCCCACGGCTGTAATACCGGTACTTCTCGAGGCTGAGGTGGGAGGATCACCTGAGGTCAGGAGACCAGTTTAGCCAACATGGTGAAAGCCCTGTCTCTACTAAAAATACAAAATTAGCTGGGTGTGGTGGCGCATGCCTGTAATCCCAGCTACTCAGGAGGCTGAGACAGGAGAATTGCTTGAACCCGGGAGGTGGAGGTTGTGATGAGCTGAGATTGCACCACTGCACTCCAGACTGGGCAATAAGAGTGAAACTCTGCAACAAGAGAGAAACTCCATCTCAAAAAAAAAAAAGGAATTATAATAATAATTCTAAAAAACCCTAAAGAGGTTGGGTGCCATGGCTCACGCCTGTAATACCAGCACCTTGGGAGGCCAAGGCGGGTGGATCACAAGGTCAGGGGTTCAAGAGCAGCCTGGCCAATATGGCAAAACCCGTCTCTACTAGAAATACAAAAGTTAGCTGGGCGTGGTGGCACGAGCCTGTAATCACAGCTACTTGGGAGGCTGAGGCTGCAGTGAGCTGAGATTGTGCCATTGCTCTTCAGCTGGGGCAACAAGAGCAAGACTCCGTCTCAAAAAAACAAACAAAAAAAAACCCTAAACACTAAAAAGGTTTTTTTCACAAAAATGCTCACCATGGCATTATAGATAAAGCCTAAAATCTGAAACAACTTTAATAGCCAACAAAGGGGAAGAGTTAAATTACTTAGCCAAAAAACTTTACATTCATAAAATTACATTCAAATTCCTTGCAGAGCATTTATTGTTTTCTTTTGGGTTATGCAAGTAATACATCAGTTACCTGTGGAAAATACAGAAAAGCACGAAGAAAATTAAAATCGCCTATAAAATGAAATTTTAGTAAAAAGAAAATTAACAGACTGGGGATGATGGCTTACACCTGTAATCCCAGCACTCTGGGAGGCCAAGGTGGGCAGATCACGTATGGTCAGGTGTTTGAGAACAGCTTGATCAACATGGCAAAATACCATTTCTACTAAAAATACAAAAATTAGCCGGGCATGGTGGCGTAGCACCTGTAATCCCAGCTACTGAGGAGGCTGAGGGAGGAAAATGGCTTGAAGTCAGGAGGTGGAAATTGCAGTAAGCCAAGATTGTGCCACTGCACTCCAGCCTGGGCAACAGAGCGAGACTCTCAAAACAAAAACAAACAAACAAAAAACCCAGAAAATATCTGCCACATTGAATGAAAAAGCATAACTCAAAATTAAAACGACAGTATAAGGCCAGGCACGGTGGCTCACCTTAAGTCAGGAGTTCAAGATCAACCTGGCCAACATGGTGAAACCCCATCTCTACTAAAAATACAAAAAATCAGGCATGGTGGTGGGCACCTGTAATCCCAGCTACTCGGGAAGCTGAGGCAGGAGAATCACTTGAACCCAGGAGGTGGAGGTTGCAGTGAGCCAAGATCATGCCACTACACTCCAGCCTGGGCAACAAGGGTGAAACTCCATCTCAAAAAGAAAAAAATAAATAAAAATTAAAATGCAGTATGAATTCAACTATACTTTAAAAAAAAGTCCTAAAAACAGCTTAGATTACATATCAAAATATAATGAGTACTTTATAACGAACTGTAAGACTACAAGGTCTAGCTTTTTTCTTTTTATTATTATTATTATTTTTTTTTTTTGAGACGGAGTTTCAATCTTGTTGCCCAAGCTGGAGTGCAGTGGCACAATCTCGACTCAGTGCAACCTCCATCTCCTGGGTTCAAGCGATTCTCCTGCCCTCAGCCTCTTGAGTAGCTGGGATTCCAAGCATGTGCCACCATGCCCAGCTAATTTTTGTATTTTTAGTAGAGACAGGGTTTCAACATGTTGACCAGGATGGTCTCGATCTCTTGACCTTGTGATCCACCTGCCTTGGCCTCCCAAAGTGCTGGGATTACAGGCATGAGCCATCGCACCTGGCGCTTTTTTCTTTTTAATATTATTAGAATAATTTCTACATTTTGTATAATAGTCATGCTTTGCTTCAGAATCAGAAAAACAAAACACCAAATGCTTCAAATCTAAGAAAACGACCTAGATGCAAATCACAAAACCAAAGGCCAGTGTATCCTGGACTGGAGTTTCAACATCAAGATGACTCCAATATCAAGACGAAAAAATTAGTAGTGAGTCCATATCCATAAAAATATGTAAAAGAAAAAGTTTAAAGATTATAAATATAGCAGGGTGACAAAGTAGAAATTCCATAATAAATCAGAAGTGAACATCAGCCTAATAGGGGCTTCAAAATGTTCTACTTTTTTTAGACAGAGTGGTCAGGGAATGGAAAAGGAAAAAATAGAAAAATTCACATTTCCTGATCTCCCATGAATTTACAATCTAGTACAGTAGATAAGCAAGTGTGGAGGAGGGAAGATTTCCCTCTACCTTCTGAGGGTTAGGTGACTGAAATAAATTGACAGTGAGCAGTTTAAGAGAAGAAAAAGTATACAAATTTGTTACATGTAGGGGGATCACAAGAAAGAAAAATAAATACCTAGAACCCAGTAAGACTGAGAAGCTTTCTTATTCTATAGAAATTATAGAAATAATTTTTAAATAATTATAGTATAAACTTATAGAAATAATTATATTTCTATATTTCTTATAGGCAACTTAGGGGAGAGTAAACCATATACATTATTCATTTATTTAAGATTTTGTGTGTGTGTGTGTGTGTGTGTGTGTAACTCCTAGGCTCAAGTGATCCTCCCTGTAGGTACACACCACTGCACCCAGCTTAGTAAATGATTCTTGGGAAAGAAAAAAAATCAGTGGGCCCTCAGAAGAACAGGTGACAGCTAAGACTCTCTGTCTGCATGTTGTGTAGACCTCCAGTCTCATCTCCTAAAACAGAAATTAATCTTCCCTGGTTGATAAGCTTACCAGGGAAGGTATTCATGACAATAGAGTTCCTTCTTTTTTTTTTTTTTTTTTTTGCAGGCTGGAGTGCCGTGGTGCGATCCTGGCTCACTGCAACCTCTGCCTCCCATGTTCAAGCCATTCTTGTGCCTCAGTAGCAGGGATTACGTGCATCACCACACCTGGCTAATTTTTCTATTTTTTAGCAGAGATGGGGTTTCATCCTGTTGGCCAGGCTGGACTCAAACTCTTGACCTCCACCTGCCTTGGCCTCCCAAAGTGCTGGGATTACAGGCATGAGCCATAGCATTTGGCCTAGAGTTCCTTTTGGAGGATGTGTCTTTAGGTAGATGAAGGAAGTTTAGAGGCAGCCCTCCATCAGCTGTTCCCCAACTGCCTTCAGTTTGAGGTCCAAAGCAGAATATTTTGGGGTGGCATTTCCAGAACTTCTTTACAAGCTATACATATTGCTACACATATCTATAACAAGAAAAACTATCTATAATAAATATCCCCAAGTGCTAAAGGAACAAGGAGTAAAAGCAACATGCTGGGGAGTCAGAAAGGCTTTGTAGGTTTGTAGTTCCCAGAATGGATGGGCCTGAAGGATGATCAGGCTTTCTTTTCTCTGTTTAGGATTTCAATGGATGACAGTACTAAAAGAAAAAGTTAAAGAGGGAACAAAGCAATGGAAGCCAGAAAATACCAGGAAAGTGGAGGATCACCAAAATCAAGGCTGCAAGCCTTTCAGCAACACCAAATTTCCCTTGTCCAGTTCTTTGCACATCAAGGACTCTTCTTATCTGTAATTTGGTCTCTAGCGTAGAGCGGAAAGGGGTTCTATGCAGATCTCTGGATAGGTATATCTCCCACTGTAAATTAATAACCTTGCATGTGGATTTACAATTCAGCCTCCAGAGTTTGGCTAGAGAGAATCAGTCCCCTAGAGCCTGATTACCTCTGAAGTCAGGAAAAAAGGAAACCACCCCCCCTCCACACACACACACACACACACACACACACACACACACGAAAAGGAGTTTCTGCTCTTGCAAACTGAAAGAGGTCCCACTATCTGAGTCACTACTAATCAGGCAGGTTTTACCCACGTAGAGATCATGAGCAAAAGACAATGCTTTCGCCTCAGGGGCAGTAGAGATGGTACAGGGAAAAGGCTTAAAAACCACTAACCTGTGAAAGGCAGTGGAAAACTGAGTAGCAACAACAGGTGTTGCATCCCCCAGGCCTTGTGGAAGCAAAGCCTACCCACCCCAGCTGTTGCAGAGAAAATCACAACAGAAAAGTCATGTTTCTTACCCACCATTTTGAGTCTCTTGGTGGAGGGGGAACCAAATAAACTAGAACAAGTTGGAGAAGAGACCCAGGAAAGTGTGTGATAAAAAGAGAATGAACCCTTGGCAGGTGGGAAGAATGAAACAAGTCCCTTAGAATCAAATGGGAAATCAATGACCGGGCATGGTGGCTCACGCCTGTAATCCCAGCACTTTGGGAGGCCAAGCCAGGCAGATCACTTGAGGTCAGGAGTTCGAGACCAGCCTGGCCAACATGATGAAACCCTGTCTCTACTCAAAATAGAAAAATTATCTGGGCGTGTAATCCTAGCTACTTGGGAGGCCGAGGCAGGAGAATTGCTTGAACCTGGGAGACGGAGGTTGCAGTGAGCCAAGACTGTGCCACTACACTCCAGCCTGGGTGACAAAGTGAGACTCTGTCTCAAAAAGAAAAGAAAAAATAAATAGAGCTATTAAAATTCTCTCTCTTTCTCACACACACACAATCTTTTTTTAAAAAATCAACTCAACTCTATAAAGTGCTTGAGTGTCTGAAAAATTCAACCATGGCTCAGTGTTTCATAAACACACCTGCAGCTGTAAGGGGAGAGTTAAGGTGATGAGTGTGCTTAGGGAGGCTCACAATTAAACAGTATATATTTTTAACATCAAAAAGTACAATTTCATTTTTAATTAAAGTTCTCTACACTATACCATATACAGATTCACAAAAACATATTCTATTTACATTAATAAACAGAGCATAAATATCAAGCTATCACTCAGCATTTTAGCTTTTGGAATTATAAGTAATAAAATGACACAAACATTTTAAAAGCCATAAACTCCCATTTCAACTAGGGATGAAATTCTGTTTGAACATAGGCAGCGAACAACACATTGTACACTGGAAATATGATAAATATGGTACTATCCTGGACCTGACTATAATTATTACATTATTTAGAAACAAAGTAGAGAGAGAGTTTAGAGTCTACCTACCCTACCCTGAGATGGAGGAAATGTTGGGTGGGGAGGCATAAAAAAAGAAGGCAGATACACTTTTACTCTTCCTGGAAGACTTTCAGACAGAAAAAACATAGTACTAGCCTAGACATTGCTACAATTATTTCATTATCTCTAATCAAAGGAAAAAAGTATTTTAGAGTCCATCATTCCTTGAAACAGAGATGAAAGATTAAGGAAGAAAAAAAAATAGGGCAGATTTTCACTTCTCTGGTAAGTTCTGGATAAATGAGATGACTATGATACACATTCAAAATCAAGTGATACTACACTTAGAGCACCATTTCATTCTACCATACAGAAAGAAAAGGATGTTTTAACTAATAAAATTAGTGTTGACACAATTGGTTAACCAAGTGATACTACATTTAGAGTACCATTTAATTCTACCATACAGAAAGAAAAGGATGGTTTACCTAATAAAATTAGTGTTGCTGCAACTGGTTACTCAGCAGAAAACAAATCAGGTCCCCCAATCTCACTTGCCAATTACAAAAATATTTCAGGCCAAGTGCAGTGGCTCATGCCTGTAATCCTAGCACTTTGAGAGGCCAAGGTGGGAGTTGGAGGATCACCTAAGGCCAGGAGTTTGAAACAACCTTAGGCAAAATTGCAATACCCAGTCTCCACAAAAAAAAAAAAAAAGTGGGGTGTGGTGGCTCACCTGTAATCCCAGTACTTTGGGAGGCTGTGACAGACAGATTGACTGAGGTTAGGAGTTTAAGACTAGCCTGGCTAACATGGCGAAATCCTGTCTCTACTAAAAAATACAAACATTAGCTGGGCATGGTACACACACCTGTCATCACAACTATTCAGGAGACTGAGGCAGGAGAATCACTTGAACTCTTGAGGCAGAGGTTCCAGTGAGTCAAGACCACACCACTGCACTCCAGCCTGGGTAAAAGAGTGAGACTCTTGTCTAAAAAAAAAAAAAAAAAAAACAAAATGCTGAGAGTGGTGCTGTGCACCTATAGTCCCAGCTAATCAGGAAGCTGAGGCAGGAGAACCAATTCAGTGCAGGAATTTGAGGCTGCAGTGGCTATGATTGCACCACTGTACTCCAGCCTGGGTGACAGATAAAACCATCAAAAAAAAGAAAGAAAGAAAAAGAAAAATCCTGCCAGGAATGGTGGCTCACGCCTGTAATCTCAGCACTTTGGGACGCTGAAGCGGGCAGATCACCTGAGATCAGGAGTTCAAGACCAGCAGGGCCAACATGGTGAAACCCTGTCTCTACTAAAAATACAAAAATTAGCCAGGCATGGTAGGCGCCTGTAATCCCAGCTATTTGGGAGGCTGAGGCAAGAGAATTGCTTGAACCCAGGAGGCGCAAGTTGCAGTGAGCCAAGATCCCACCATTGCACTCCAGCCTGGGACAAGAATGAAACTCCCGTCTCAAAAAAGAAAAAAATTCCATTCCAGGCCAAGGTGCAGTAGCTCATGCCTGTAATCCCAGCACTTTGGGAGGCCGAGGTGGGTGGATCACCTGAGGTCAGGAATTCAAGACCAGCCTGGCCAACATGGCAAAACCTGATCTCTAATAAAAATACAAAAATTAGCCGGGCATGGTGATGCACGCCTGTAGTCCCAGCTACTGGAGGCTGAGGCAGAAGAATTCCTTGAACCTAGGAGGCAGAGGTTGCAGCAAGCCGAGATCGCACCACTGCACTCCAGAGCCTGGGCAACAGAGTGAAACTCTGTCTCAAAATAAATACATAAAAATAAAAAATAAATTCCAGATAGACCAAAGATCTAAAAGTAAAAATAAACAAATAAACATGTTGGCTGGGCATGGTGGCTCACACCTGTAATCCCAACACTGGGAGGCCAAAGCAGGAAGATTGCTTGAGCCCAAGAGTTCCAGACCAGCCTGGACAACAAGGCGAAACCCCATCTCTACAACAAATACAAAAATTAGCCAGCCTGGTGGTGCACGCCTGTAGTCCCTGGGAGGATCACTTGAGCCCAAGTGGCAGAGGTTGCAGAGAGCTGTAATCAGGTGGCTGCACTGCAGCCTGGGACACAGAGCAAGACTTTCTCAAAAACAAAACAAAAAGAGGCCTGATAATTCTGATTAACATAACATTCTTATTTTTCTGTATGCAAAGCAACCCATTAAAAAAAGTCCAGACAGGCCAGTTGGGTGGTGATTCAGGGCTGTAATCCCAACACTTTTCGAGGCCCAGGAGGGCAGACGACAAGGTCAGGAGATCAAGACCATCCTGGCTAACACGGTGAAACCCTATTCCTACTAAAACTATAAAAAATAAGGCCGGTGCGGTGGCTCAAGCCTGTAATCCCAGCACTTTGGGAGGCCAAGGCAGGTGGATCACGAGGTCAAGAGATCGAGACCATCCTGGTCAACATGGTGAAACCCCGTCTCTACTAAAAATACAAAAAATTAGCTGGGCATGGTGGCGCGTGCCTGTAATCCCAGCTACTCAGGAGGCTGAGGCAGGAGAATTGCCTGAACCCAGGAGGCAGAGGTTGCGGTGAACTGAGATTGCACCATTGCACTCCAGCCTGGGTAACAAGAACAAAACTCCATCTCAAAAAAAAAAAAAGAGAAACAAGCACTTTACTGTTGGTGGGAGTATGAAATGTTCCACTCCTACTGAAAAATAACCTGGCATTATCTAATATAATAAAAAATACATATACTTCTTAACTAAACATTTCAATCCTGGATTGCTAAACTACAGAAATAAAACCTGGATTACATAAAAATATGTGTACAAGTAGATTAATGACAGTATTATCTATACTGCCAAAAAACTTTAGATAATCTGAATGTCCATTAACAGGAGGAATAACTGAATAATATGGTAGATCTATTTATTCTATGGAATATAAGGGAGTCACCAAAAATGATGAGTAAATCTGTAAGTATTGATCCCCATGGTATACTCTCAAATGAAAAAAAGCCAGGGTGCAAACATTGTGCAGTATGACACCATTTACTAAAAAAGAAAACTTTGTATATGGTTCAATGTTTTCATGTTTTAAATTAATAAAGTACTAGTATTAAGAAAGATGAGCAAAGACATTGCTGGTTTTTCCTCTGTAAACCTTTGACATTTTGCAAATTACAAGCTTTGCTTTTACAAAAAAAAAAGGAAAAATTCATTTTTTGGGGGATCTGTTTTATCTATGATACCCATATATGTGACCAAGGTCTCTGCAACTTACATGGGCCAAATAATGATTTAGGAACACAAAGAGGGCATCATATTAGGAATGAAGAACCAGAGACAAATGCATAAAAACCCAATAAACTAATTAAAAGAAAAATAAAAGGCCATTTTAAAACACAAATACAACTACTATTTCGTGAGAAAAAGGGGAAAGGCTGTTGTCCTGCCTTGGCTAAACATCTGAGTAGTTATTTGTCAGCACAGCTTTGCTGGTGAAGATGTCCGTCTATCAGACCCTTAATAACAAAAATTCCAATCAACAGGATCCTGACTCCTTTTTTTCACCTTTCATCTTAAGGTAGCATTTGGCTTTGTTACTATTTTCCAAAAAAAAGTTTCATTAAATGGATCAGTACTATATTTTATAGCATATCTGAATCAAAATGTATTTAGAAAGAGTATATTCGTAGAGCCTAAAATTGAGAAGTGTGTTTTCAATCACTTCAGAAACTCATTCATGCAACCCTCAATTACTCATCCTTAAAAGGGGGCGCCCTGCTAGGCAGTACTCAAAACCAAGCATGCCTGAAAACATATTAAACATAACTGAATGAAAATCTGCCCAATCACAGGCCAGCTGCTTGCAAACTCCACCCTAGAGTACGGGAAGAACACTTTTGATTGGAAGACAGTTGTGTTTACTACCGTGTGTGGTGCAAATTGGAAAGGTCCACATGCCCACGGTCCAAAGGAAATCTCTTTTAATGAGAAAGAAAAACAAAACGGCCCGTTCTCATACTACACTAGTCATTGTCATTAATAGAACCTCAACAAAACAGCAATTCTTGAACAATTTTGCAAGCTGATGAAAAAAATCTAAAGGCTCTGAGTTTTGGTCTGGCTGTTTTCTCATCTATGTCCCTGTATATATGTAAGACAAGCATAAACGTATTCCCAAAATACAAATCTGCCTTTGCCTCTATATTCACACAGCCCCAAGCAAGACCTCAACATAGTTGTAATGTTCTTTGCTTTAATTTCCAAGAATCACTGCAACTTTTTACTTGGTTTGAGAACCCAGTTCCATGGGCTCAGTGGTAAAATTATTTATTTAGCTTAGTGGGTGTCCAGCAAGGAAGTGAGCTTCAAAAACCTCTGCCCTTAGGGAGCACAGCAAACAACAAAGTGAATGGGGAGCCATTTCAGGTGCAGAGCTCATTAGCAATTCATCTGATGGAGGAAATGAGACGACCATTGTAAAAACCAGAAAATAAATCCCAATGAATAGCTAGGGCAAACTAGGCCTTAGGCCAAAGTATGCATATAACAGAGGATCTTAAGTATGTTTTGCCTCCAAGGGGTAGAGTGAATCTGAAATGGACACTTCTTTTCCCATCCCAGCGATCGTTTAAACAAAGTGCAGAGGACTAGAGATCCAAATCCCAATCTTAATCATCATTGCATCCCCTTATCTTTTTTCTATCATTTTGCAAATTTGCCCCACTGAGGCCTCATAAATGTCCTAGCAGCGTTTCTTATAGAGCAGGAAGAAAGATCAAAGCAAATGAACCCAAGCAGCAGAAGCAAAGCCTAAGCTATCCACAAGCCAAAAAAAAAAAAAATTTTTTTAAATCCATAAAGCTTGTATATTAGTAAAAAAGGACAATGTAACACTGTTAATAGGAAGAAAAATGAACATCAGAAACCTACAACATTACTTCCAAATCTCACAAATTGCGTTCTCGTTTATATCTGGAGAAACAAGTTCATTAAGAAAATTTGCTTTCTGCTTGCTGATCTATTACATTCCAAAAGAACGCCCCCCAACACGCACACACACACCATTTTTCATAGCCTTATCTCACCAGAGAAGCTAGGGCCCCTATCAAAATGAGGAAATAAAGTGGCTTGACAAAACTTAAACACTGTATTTTGCCGCCACATTAACGAGAATAACACATCATGATCGCGAAAGCTGGTTAAGTTGTATGACTGAACAACTTTAATCACAAAACACACCAAGGCAAGCATTCAAAAGGGGCCAAGCCCAAACACAAAGTTTCAAAACAAAACCTCTCCCAAGGTTGGGGGAGTAGCTGAGCTAGGAGCAAAAAGCACCACCCAGCAGCCCCGTTCGACTACTAAGAAAGATCTCAAACTTATCAAAAACAGCCACAACTGCAGCTCCTGTCACCCAGAAACGTAAGAGAGGAGAGCTTGAGACAGTGCCGAGAGCTGGCCTTTCTGGAGACCGCCAGGCCGAGCCCAGCTCAGACAAGGAGGAAGTAACTGCCAGATAAAAAAACCCCGAACAGCTCCAACTGCAGCCTCCGTGCCTCCCATAGCTGCCCACATTCCCGCCCCACTTGGGGCTCTGAGAGAAAAGGAACAGGGCGCAGGTCTCTTGGGAGAAGCTGGGGACCACAGGTCCGCGTCTTCGAGAGGGCAGTGGCAACTCTGAGGCTCCCGGGAGCTCCAGATTCGAGAGCCTGCTCCGAAGGCGTGTTGGGGGGAACGCCGAGAAAAGGGTCGCCCAGGAGGCGGGGCCTGCCGGCTGCAAGCAGCACCTCCTGGCGCCCTGGCCGCCCCCCGGGGGAAACCGGGGCGCACACCCCGACGCGGAAGCCATGCCGGCAAGAGCTTGGGGTGCCGAGGTGCCGGCGGGGGGCGCTAAGGAGATCTGGGGGGCACGGAAATAGGTCACCCCCATCCCACCGCCCCCTCACAAAGGCCCCCGGGGAGGCCGCCCGCAGGCCCCACAGCCCCGGCCTCGAGTGCCCGACTCGACCGCCACTCACCGCTAGGTCCTGGGGCACCGCCCCGCTCATGGCCCGCACCGTGCCGGCCCGCCAGGCTCGAGTGCGCAGCGCAGGCCCCGGATCTCCGCTTGCCGCCGCCGCCGCCGCCGTGGGGGCCGAGACCGAGGCTGAGGCCGCAGTGTCCGCGAACAGAAGCAGCAGCCGCTTGCCCACCGGGGAGGCCGCTGCGTCCGCCATCGCCGGGGCCGGCCTGACCCGCGCTCCCGCCCGCCGCCTCCCACCACCTCCGCCGCCAAGCGCCCGATCCGCCCGCAAGGCCTCCCTCCGCACCACCCGCGGCCGCCGTTCCCCCCCACCCCCCCCAACAGCCACCACCAACCACCGGCGCCGCGCAGCGCCCCCCGTGGCCGGGAGCGGAGCCGCAGCCCGGGCCCCGCACAGCGCCCCCCGCGCTCTGGAGCGGGGCGGCAGCTCCTGGCCCCTCGCAGCGCTCCGCCCCAATCTCCCCGGGGCCTGCAGTGCCCCCTGCGGTCGGGAGGGGAATTACAAGTTCGGCCGGGGTAGGGAAGTGGGCGGCTCCTTCAGATCCCCCATGGCACCATCCCTGGTCTCAGTCTTCCTTTAGGGAGTCGTATACCTGAGAGGGCCTTAGCTTGCTCTCCTCAGACACCAAAGACATTTACGGGGTAGGGGGTTGACGGGCAAGGGACCTTGACAGTGGATGTTCTGAGTTATTTAGTGTCGCTAATACCCCCATTGATTTCCTAACCTGAAAATATGAGCTGGCCTACCTGTTGTCTTGTAGGAAATGTTCTCCCCATTGGTTCGTGAAACACAATGTCTTCCTTCTCATTGGCCCATCGCATAGTAACATCCCATTCTGTCCTACCAGTACTTCTTAGGTTCCTTTCGAATTGGCCAATGTATTACTTCCACTGGATGTGTAATGGCACTCTTGCCACTGACTTAAGGCCAACGTGCCCCCCCCACCCCCCACCCCCCGCATCTTGGTGTTTTTCCTAAACCTAACTTCTTCCCTTCCTAGTCTGCCAATGTTAAGTCTGTGTTTCTCCATTCAACTCTTAGGGGAATTGGAACTAGACTAGCAGTAAAGGGGTTTCTCTTAGTAGCACCCCATCTTACCATGGAATTAGTGGGGCTGAGGGCAAAGAGAATTCTGTAACTCTTATCTGAATGCATTGAATACAGGTGTGGGAGACTGATAGCTCCTGATTAGAAAAGGAGCCTGTAGAGAAAGTGAGATGCTAAGATTTTTGGCTAGATTGTTACTCACAATAAGCAACAGGAAATTACCTCAGTCATTTAAAGTTGGCAATATCAGGGACCAGCACATTCCATGGTCTCATGGATGCAGAGACTGAGTATACACAAACCAGATACAAAAGATAAAGGGTCTAGTAATAACTCATGACTGTTGCTCTAAAAGTGACTTTTTTTTCATTCATTTTCCCTACAGAGAGGAGAGCGGTAGCTGGTTCTTTCTCCAAGGCTTCTGTCCCTTCCCAACTAACGCCTGTCCATAACCTTGTCTACACCCTTGACCTACTTTTCTTGTAGCAAAGGCTTGGGGAGAGGGGTAACCAACTATTGACTTTAGCAAAAGTACAAAACATATAGGGAAGTCATTCTAGAACTAACCCTGTGGAACACCAAGAAAACATTCCTCCCTCCATTCCTTTTAATTTCCATCTCTCACAGCCAATCTGAGGCCTGATTCAGAATGTTTTTCTGGGCTGAGAGCCACCTCTTAAAGCACATGGCCCATAAGCTATAGTTGATAGGAGGGGAACAAGGGTGAAGCCATACAAGACCTATCTGCCTTGCAACTTTTCTATCAAAATTAACTGCTGGGATTTTCTTCCATACAGAGATTTAACACTGCCCCAATGTCCAAGGGTGGTTTCTCACAGCAAAGAGAGAAATATACCTAAGCTCAGGACTAGGAAAGGCAAAAGGGAAATGCATTGAACAAATGTGGCCAGCACTTTTCATGTGCCAGGAACTTTCCAAAGTGTTGGGGACACAATATTGAACAAAAAAAAAAATCTTGTCCTCATGGAGTTTACATTCTTTCCTATATTAACAAGACTTCAGGAATGAAAAATGAAATCACACTTGGCTTCACAGGAAGTAAACAGCAGAAAAATTCACAAAAATTAAACTCAAAAGAAAAAAGGAGACAAAATCATTTGTAGGTGAAGTGAAACATCAGTTTTAAAGAAAAAAACTGTAATTTTAAGCTTCTTTAACCACATGCCACTGGCCCCACCTCCCTTCCTTTGTTTCCAGGACAATCCTCACTTTTTCTAGGGCGTATTTGCATCCCTGCAAAGATTCCTGCTCCAGGTAGTCAAATCAATGCTGTCCTCCTGCACATACTTCATTGGTATTCAATGATGAGTGCCACCAATTTGAAGCAGGAAACTAGGACATAGGCTAAGCAACTTGACTCTCCTTGCTGCCTGGCAAGTTAGCACCACAAATGGTAAAGAAAGGCTAAGCCTTAAGGACAGAGGCTTCTGCCTGGATCTCTAAGCAACTACACTTCACCCACACACATTGGAAGAATGTCAACATAGGGAGAATAAAGGGTGGAATAGAAAGGTCTAAAGAAAGAGAATGAGCCACATAGCTTCTTTCGGCAAATCAACACTCCAAATGGAAACATCATAGAAAATACTCTTCTACAACAAAAGAGAAGCTTTGCTGCTAGGATAGTTTTCCAAAAGCAACATTTTTAGGATGGAAAAATTGCCTAGGTCTTTGGAATCCGAATTCTGATGACTAAACCTCTATCTCTCCAGGACATAACATGTGAAAACTTAAGAAAGATCCCTGGCCCCATCTCCCACTCTGCCATCTCCCTACTTCCCAAAGCCTACAAACCAATCTATACAAGTTCCTGACTGCACCATAAAGCATTTCTCGGGGAGCTTGGAATGCATTAATACTGACTTCAACTTGCTGGAAGTGAGAGTGACAGCAGGCAGGAGGAGACAAGTCTAACTGCCAGGGAAAGAGACACCAAACCAGACTGTAAAAAATAACCAAGGCCTTAGCAGAAGCCTGGGCCACAGTATATCATCTCTCATGGAGGGCAAAGGGCCTAGAGTCCAAACACTGCCCCTTTTGAAAGGTTGACCCACATCTTAGAGGAAGGGGCTAGAACAGTTAGGTGGCTTTCTACCTTGCTTCTTCCTTGTCCTTCTTTGTGGGGAAGGGAAGAAGACACTGTAGTACACAAGGTTGCTTGGGAAAATGGATTATTCTAATAAAACTTTATTTCTTCAAACACAGCCACAGAGGCAGAACCTCATGTTTAACACACACAGACTTATGGATTTTTTTTTAATATAAAACAAAGTTTACGAAAAATTTTTCCACTTTTTGTATTTGTAATCCCATTAGCACAGGGACTTTGGCAGCAGGTGGGAGTGAAGGGCAGCTGGGCTGCCACTGGGCAGTCACTGGGCACAGGAGGAGAGCACCAGCCTGGGGAGTGGCTTCACTCACACACGCAGGTATACTCACCTACTGGCCAACCACACCACACACACAGCACAGATGCAGACATCTACCCAGTGTCAGCCACATGCCCTGGAGGTGTGCTCCACTCTGGGTAAGCCCAGTATGTGACAATCCAAATAGTCAAAACAGCTAAAGTGGAGGGAGGTTGCTTGCTTTACAAAAAGAAGCAATCATAGGCTGCTTTTAAATGGTCAGCAGTCCAAATGCATTGAAAAATAGCATTTGTTTTACACAGAACTGTTGAAACAGATCTACTGTGTAGAGCAACATAAACCACTTCTTGAAAATGCCTGTTCCAGGGCCACAGGTTCTTACATTGGGAAGCAAGATGATAGTTCTGACTAGCTTAGTTTTCCAGGCTAAAAGTAATGGAATTAAAATAATGAGAACTGTAGACCTTCTCCCCTTAGAATGGTGCCCTGGGGCTTTGGGGAAACCAGGATGGAGGCAGAATCACTGTCTCACTTCTTCAGCTTAGGGCCTGCAGAAACCTCATTGGCATTGCCAGTGACCTGTTGGAAGCTGGCATAGCCAATCTGCAGCAGAGAGCCCAGGGATGAGGATACCCTAGGAAGAAAAGAAGTTGGCACCAGGGAAATTATGGCCTGAAGAGGGAGAAGAGCCAGGGGAGGAATGAAACCATAGATCGGCAAGTCCTGGGCTCACAGTTCCCCTAGATTCTCCAGAGGGCCTCTCTCAGGCCCCTAGAGATCTGGTAGCCCAGTGGTAACTAGCCAGGAGATACAGAGGAGCCTCTGAGGGCCAAAGGCTTAAGAAGACATGGCCATCTCCTCTCTGGAGTAGAGACGAGGAGGCTGAAGCCTCACTGATGTTGACACACAGGAAACCCAGAAAATGTCAGGTTCAATTCCATGAGGAAGAAAACACAAAGACCTTGGTCTTCTTCCCTTACATGAGGAAGTGGGTCCTAGAAAACCCTGGAAATTGAAGAGAAAAATGTCCTTCTTGCCATAAACAAGAAGGGTAGGTCCAATTTGGTCATGCAGGGTCTAACCAAAACTGGACAAAACCTCACAAGCTATTGTAGTGGCAGCTTTAGTATGTGTTTCCACTGGTGCCAGCCCTACCACGGTACTTAAACCCATCACTGTGGCCACTGGGACCAGCGGTCCAGACTCAAGTTCCAGGTGAGAAACAAAAAAGTAAATGCAATCCAATGACAACCAAACTCCCAATTGCTTCTTACAGCCTTTGCTTTATACATCCTCAGCCAATCCCTCAGGGAGCCCCAACCTCCCTATGGTCTCTAAGGGCCAATTAGAGGCAAATAAACATTTCCTGGCAGGAGTGGAAGAAGAGCAAACTATTAAATGCTAAACACCCCTTCCTCTTTCTCAAGCAGGGTCTAACCAAAACTGGACAAAACGAAGAGGCTGGGCCTGGATCTTGTAAGAACTGGTTTCCTGCAGTCAGCTTCCCAATAGCAGTGCTGCGGTGAGCTCACCATGTCTGCTGAGGACTGAATGCCGCTTCTGCTGCAGGTCTGCCTCACTATGAGGACCAATATAGGGCCTTCCTACCTAGTCTATGACCTAAAAGGGCAGAGGGTAAGGGGAAAAGGGTCCCATCAGCAGAGAAGAGAGAGATGGAACCCCTAACCCTGCCTCAGTTGCTCATGTGCCATGTGCAACTCTACTCAAGAGGGCAAGAGAGGCAGCTGGTATAAAGCCTAGACAATCTGATGAGAAAAAAAGGCCAGCATGGAAAAAATACGGTGACACCCCCGCCATCTGCATTCCCCAATATACTAGATCGAGCTAGTGGGTGGGTGGGGCAGCTGAGGAAAAGATCATTAGCTGAAGTCATAGCACTTAACACACCCTGCTGTGCCCCAAAATGAAATCCTTTGCAGAGTTGGTGATGCTATGGATTACAAGCCTGTTCCAGAGCTATTTAGAAAAAGGGAAAACTTGGTGCCCACCTCTTAACTCCTTGAGCAAACCCACCATCCTGTAAAAAACTCAAGATCCTGGGGGTATCATGATACTCTGCTGTTAAGGAGCAACTGCCTTCCTTCCCTAAGGCTACGCAAACACACCTTTCCACAAGTACACTCCCATGCACGCACACACTCTCACACAGTTTCTCCGAGGAGGCTGACTCAACCCCCCACCCTGGCCAAATTCTAAGACACAAGTGCCCTTTGAAGCAAAGGGGCTAGTGAAATTCCCCGAGCTGGGGTCAGCAGACCCCTTCCTTCCCTGCCCATTGCTCTCCTTGTGGCAGGGATACTCACACTCAGGGCCGCCATGGGAAGGGTCTGCTCTGGGGCTGTCCCTCCCGCCACCAGCTCCGTTTATCTTGTCCCGGCCAGTCTCTTGGCATGGTCGAGCTTGCTGGAGCAAGAAGATTTCCGGCTGCCCTGAGTCGGAGCCCTCCACTCACCCCCATTCCCAGGCTAGGCCCCCAGCCTTGGGGCCTTGACACTTGTTAGTAGCCATAAGAGAGTCAGTCTGTGTGGCCCCAGGAAGCAGCCTCTCAGTTTTAGTTCTCCTCAATCAAATTCAAGTCCAGGTCCCCAAAGTCCTGCTGGCACAGTGTCCGCTTGCTCAGTGCCTGCCGACCCCACCGAACAGCCCCCTCCTCCTCCTCTTCGCTTTCACTCAGCACCTGGGAGGAACCCCCAATGGGGCTGCAGGAAGCAGAGAGGGGTTGGGGGCTACAGGCCATGAACCATGGTGGAGAGATGCTGCTGCCTTCCCGGGCTGTTTCTTGGAGACAGAGACCTCCTGAGTATGGTTTCTGTCAAACAAACAAAGAAGACAGTTACACCTGAAGGCAAGAATCCTAGGCTTTAGGGTGAGGTTTGTAAACTTTCTGACAGAATTTGGAGCCCACAGTTTCCATTAGATTTAGAGGCTTTTGCTCAAAGCAATAGGAAAAAACAAAAAAAGATTTAGAAGCTCTATGCAGGCGGGATCATCATCTGCATTGTACTACTCTGTACTGCCAGTGCCTTGTCAGAGTCAGTAAATGTTTGCAGATGGGATGGACAACTGTATGAAAAAGTGAATCTATTCTTAAACAGGTCTGTAACCCAGTGGTCTAGAAAGAATAATATGAAAAAAGTGAGCAAGTGCATACAATAACTGCACTCACACTAGGAAGTCAAAAAACATTTGTCTAACAGATGACTACACTGTAGCAGCCCAACTTGCTTCAGCCTTCAGACCCACTTTGAAGCAGTGACAGGCAAGTGGCAAAACCAGCTTTGGGCACAAGGAGTGGGCAATGATGATGGGATTTTTTGCAGCTTATGCATTCTTAAAAAGGAGGGAAAGTAGCACTTGCAGGACAATTTGGGATCCCTGTTGGAAGGTTTAACATGGGTCTCACCCCAGTTTCTCTAACTCCCAGGATTTTTAAGGCATTTCACAGGATGGGGGAACTTTTAGTGCTAAAACTGAGACAGTCTCAGGCAAGCTGGGATGGTACGTCACCCTAGCTAAGAGCTAAAGGAGGTGCTGCTGGTGGGTGGCAGGGGAGCAGGGGAATGAACCTAGGGGCTAGCTCAAAAGTGGGAACAGAACAGAGTCCCCACACTCCCATCCAAGTTCCCCTTGTCTTGCTGGTCCCACCTGATTCATCTTGTCAAAGTCCAAGGAAGGCCGCAGACGCCGGGGGTCCTCCTCGTGGCGCCGCTTGACCCCAGTTTTGCGGGCATCCAGATCACAAGGCTGTGAGCGGCTTCGGGGAAGGTTACGGAGACCTCGAGGTCGCCAGGGCAGCTCTGGGGAGGATGCGGGAGAGCTCCGGGCAGAAGGCAAGAAGCGGCTTGCCTGTGGGCCCAGGCTGGGTGACAGGGAGAAGCGGCGCTGAGGTGGGCAAGGTGACAAGGACTCAGCATCACTCTCCCAGGAGCCACTCTGAGGGGAGGCAGCGCAGGGTCGAGAGGAATCTTGGGCCAGGGCCAGGCTGAAGAAAGGAGGGCTGTAGGGTCTGTGGGCTGGGGCACATTGAGAAGAGGCACTGGGAGCTTGGAGGAACCTGAGGCTGGAGACCCGCTTTGGGGGGCTCTGGTGAGGCACCTGCGGCCCACCCCCTCCACCACTGCCCCGGTGCTTGATGGGAGTCCACAGCTTGGAGGGGGCGGGCCGCCACACCGGCTGCCAGCGAGACAGGTCCACGGGCACTGAGAGTGAGCGGCAGTGCCTCTTAGATGGAGGGGCAGGGGGCACAGGAAGCTTCTCTGGGTCTGGGGGCTCAGGGCTTAGGACTTGCGAGAGGGGCTGCTCCTTGGGGGAGCTTCCCCGACTGGGTGGTCTGAGGTGTAGGCTCAGGCCTGAGGGATGATAGCTGAAGTTGAGGCTGTCCTGGAACTCAGCACAGGAACAGTGGGGCAGGCCCCTCCAGGAAGCACCTTCTGGAAGGCATTCATAATAAAAATAGTATTAATGATAGCTTACATTTTTAAAGAACTTACCATGTGCCATACAATGTACAGAGCACTTTATGTGAAATTTTCCAAAAACCTCATGAGGTAGGTAGCATTATTATCATTATCCCCATTTCACAGATAAGAGAAATTCAGTAACTTCCCCAAAATCACACAGCAATCAAAAGACCAAAGGATTCAAATCCAGGTGTGTCTGATGCCAAGGCCAGGTTTCTAAATGACTATGTTATATTGCCTCCCTTGTGACAAACTACTTGGAATCAAAAACATTTCATCTACTGCCTGCCACTCCCTCTCAAAAGTAAAAGAAGTCAAGAGAAACAAACAGGTCAATGTGTGTCCCAGCTCATCCCTCCCCCAAACCCTCCCTCACTCTTGCCCTGGATGCTGAAAAGCAGGCCTACGCTCTCCTTCTTTGGCCTTTCCTCTTCTCATGTGTCAACAGCACCAAGTCAGGAGTTAGGGCTGCCAAGAAGTAAGAGGTAATCAGGCAGATAAGAGATCACTTTTATTCCTAGGGAGGGCAGACAGGGTGGGGAACGCCTTTGACAGTAAAATCCAGGCTTGAGAAACCCTAAGACTTTGTGCTGCTCATGTTCTTTTGTGTCTGGCTACCCGCATATTCCAAATCCCTTCCTCTAGGCCTTCCTTAAATCCAAAGAGATGGAGGGACCAAGGGAAGGAAGGGGAAATGGACTAAAAGAAAACGATTCTCATTCACTGTATTCCAATCAAAAATGTGACTTTTGAGAGATGGCTCATTAAGGGACTAAGGGCCTAGTCCAAACTCCTATGGCTAGCTGGTGGAATTCTGCAGGGTCTGGATATTTGGAGCAATTGACAAGCATATGAAGTCAGACTCAATGATGGCAAAATAAATACTGACTGTATTTAGTCAATAGTTCTTCCCCCTACTAACCTCTATGAGGGCAGGGACCACGAGTTCACGTTCTTTACTTAAAACACAATACCTGGTTTCCAGCAAGTCTTTAATAAACAGGAGGAAGAGACTGAATGAACATGTTTTTGCCAAAGCGCTTCCCTTGCTAGGTATCCCAACAGAAAATGAGATGCAGAACAGCTCAGCAGCATGAGTCAGAGAGTTCTGACTGTCCACTAGTGATGCCTCCATCTAAATGTCCCTATGATCAAGGGCCCTTTGACTGAGTAATTAATAATCTAGGAATTTATACTTCAGATATATTTTCACATGCGAAAAAATGACATATGTACAAGGTTGTTCTCTACAGTATTTCTCTCTCTCTCTCTCTCTTTTTTTCTGTTGCCCAAGCTGGAGTGTAGTGGGCACAATCTCGGCTCACTGCAACCTCCACCTCCCGGGTTCAAGCGATTCTCCTGCCTCAGCCTCCTGAGTAGCTGGGATTATAGGCACTTGCCACCATGCCCAGCTAACTTTTTTTTTAAGATGGAGTCTTGCACTGTCACCTGGGCTAGAGTACAATGGCACAATCTTGGCTCACTGCGATTTCTACCTCCTGGGGTTCAAGCTATTCTCCTGCCTTAGCCTCCTGAGTAGCTAGGATTACAGGTGCACACCAACACACCGGACTAATTTTTTTTGTTGTTTTAGTAGAGACGGGGTTTCACTATGTTGGCCAGACTGGTCTCGAACTCCTGACCTCGTGATCCACCCACCTTGGCCTCACAAAGTGCTGCGATTACAGGCATGAGCCACTGCACCTTGATAATTTTTGTATTTTTAGTAGAGACAGGGTTTCACTATGTTGGACAGGCTGATCTCAAACTTCTGGCCTCAAGTGATTTACCCACCTTGGCTCCCAAAGTGCTGGGATAACAGGCGTCAGCCGCCACGCCTGGTCCACTACAATTTTATGTATCTAAACAAGATTAGAAATAACCTAAATGTAAATCAATAGATTTGTTAAATAAGCCACTCTACAAGCACTTTAGGAGGCAGAGGCAGGCGCATCACCTGAGGTTGGGAGTTCAAGACCAGCCTGACCAACATGGAAAAACCCTGTCTCTACTAAAATTACAAAATTAGCCAGGTGTGTTGGCTCATGCCTATAATCCCAGCTGCTTAGGAGGCTGAGGCGGGAGAATTGCTTGAACCCAGGAGGTAGAGGTTGAGGTGAGCCAAGATCACGCCATTGTACTCCAGAGTGAAACTCCATCTCAAAAAAATAAAAAATAAGCCACTGTACATTGATACAGTGTAATAATATGAAGCTACAGATAATAAGGGAATGCTCAGCATTCTGATAGGGAAAGATCTCCTAGCTATATTAAAGTTTTTTGAGATGGAATCTCGCTGTTGCCCAGGATGGAATGCAGTGGCACAATCTCAGCTCACCACAACCTCTGCCTCCCGAGTTCCAGTGATTCTCTTGCCTCAGTCTCCCAAGTAGCTGGGACTACTAGCACATGTCACCATGCCTGGCTAATTTTTGTATTTTTAGTATAGATGGCATTTCACTATGTTGGCTAGGCTGGTCTCAAAGTCCTGACTTTGTGATCCAACTGCTGGGATTACAGGCATGAGCCACTGCACCCGGCCAGTTTCTTTTTTTAAAAAAGGTACAAAATAATATATAATATGCAACCTTTTGTGTTAAAAATGTGGAAATAAAATAGGTGCAGCAAACCACCATGGCACATGTATATCTATGTAACAAACCTGCATGTTCTGCACATGTATCCCAGAACTTAAAGTAAAAAAAAAAAAAAAAAAAAAAGGAAATATATAATTTGCTTCTTTTTATATAAAAAAATTCCAGTCACATATACTGTAAAGAAACTAATACTTTTAGAGAGGTAGCAGAAGCTGGGTAGATAGGGAACAGGAGAGTAAGAGAGATTTTTCTCAGCATAACCTTTTTGTTATTTTTTAAATTCTGAACCATGTGAATGTATTAGCTATTAAAAAAATTAGACTATACAAGTCCCCACAGAATAAGAGCAAACTAACCAGATAACTTTCATGCTAGAACATGAAAGACTACCAATCTCAGAAGTTGACCCTGACAAGAAAGTTCTAGGGCTAGGCTTGCCAACCCTGGTCACTGGAAACCAATGATAGAAATGTGTGGAGACGGGCATGGGTATACACAAACACACACGATGCCTTACCAGACACAAGCTGGAAAGGGTTCCCACAGTTGGAGATGTCTGCATGATCAGGCAAAGGCTAAGAAAGAGAGAATATCCATCATGATTTGGATTCAGGACACACCGACAGATTTCTAGGAAGCCCTCTTCAGTTCTCCTCTGCAATTCATGAGCTATAGGGATGTTAGGGACATTAAGCGTTCTTCCTTTTGTCTTCCCAAAGTTAGTAAGTCAAACAGTCCACATCCTCCAACATCTCAAACCCTTCTCCACCCAGGTTTTGCTGTCCCTTCTCTAAAGGTGGAAAAATCCCTGCCCCCTTCCTTTTGGGCTGGGTTTTGAGCCGTTAGTGGGCTCTTCCAGGTTAAGTATCATGATTCATACAGCACAGGACAAGAGTAAAGTAGTAGCAACAATCAGCCTCAGAAAAAAGGGGGAGGGGGTCGTGAAGAAGCAGGAAGACTGGTCTTTTACCAGACTGATGCTGAAGCGTGTGCATTTCAGCTCATCCAGAGTCTGCTTCTGTAGCTGCTCAGTGATCAGGGTTATCATGATTCTCCCCAGGATTTGACTTGCACACTTTGGAGCAAATGATGGATGTCTTCCCTGTTGTTCTTCCAGACCTCACTCGTGAGCCGTCTTCTGCCACTGCAGCACCATTCTAGCACCATTGGGACTTCCCTCTCCAGTCATGCCTGCTGAGTCTGCCAATTAGAGGGACCAGCCCCAAGTGATATTAGAGATGCACCTGGTCCAGAGATGGAAAATGCATGGCACACATACCACAGCACCCCTAAGCCAGGCCTCTGGCAGACATCAATTGCCCACAGCTCTTTCCTGCTAAGCCTAAACATAGCTTCAGAAACTATGAACTTGGCAGTCTAGATATGAAATAAAATAGAGTTGGCAATCAAGTTGAAACTTATTTGCCACTCTTAACCTGGCTCTGTTGTTTCTAACTGGAATACCAGCACCACTTAGAAAACAGCTGCTCAAGTGAGAGAGAGGGATGCCCAAATGATTATTTCCATCAAGATTAGCCCAGTATTTTATCTTCCAGTCAGAAGTGAAAAGAGATACCCTTCTCCTAAACTACAGAAATAGTAATAAGAGAACAAGGAGGAACAGTGGTTGTAGGCATGACTTTCTGCTTTGGACCAGAGTACATAGGATTTTATGTCCTCCCACAGCCTAAATATCTGATATAGTATTGTTTTCCCATAGATACTGTGTATGTTTTCTTTTTTTTTTTTTTTGAGACGGAGTTTAGCTGTTGCTACCCAGGCTGGAGTGCAATGGCACAATCTTGGCTCACCGTAACCTCCGCCTCCTGGGTTCAAGTAATTCTCCCACCTCAGCCTCCCAAGTAGCTGGGACTACTGGCGCGTGCCACCATGCCCAGCTAATTTTTGTATTTTTAGTAGAGATGGGGTTTCACCTTGTTGACCAGGATGGTCTCGATCTCTTGACCTCGTGATCCACCCACCTCAGCCTCCCAAAGTGCTGGGATTATAGGTGTGAGCCACCGCCCTGGCCCACTGTGTATGTTTTCTTATCAAATAGGAAGAGGATAAGGAAATGATCAGGGTAATTCCAATACATTTCAATTCCACAGACATTACAAACAACTACATGACTTTATTCGACTAAGTTTTTTGCCTGATCTGATGCAAAGACCATGGATACAGTTAAGCAAGATTCTTTCTCATGGTCAATTTCTGACAGAAGCAAACTAACTCCATCAGAGAACAGGCTTCAAGCCCACATAATTACCCAAGGCGCCTTGCTCAAGGGAAAAGGGGAGGTTAAGCCAGTCTTGATTTTGTTCTGTCTATTCCCAGAAATGACCAGCAGGCTGACAGATTACCAGAGACTGTATGCAGCATTAGCTAGTCAAAAGAACAAATGATCAAGAAATCTAATTATTAAATCTAATTTTCTGAGAGTTTTGGCAAATCATTTAATACTCCTTGGCCTCAGTTTACCCATATGTAAAGTAGGTAGAATAATCTAAACCTGTCACAGGAACAACATAACATACTAAAATGTACAAAAGGTACCACCTGGCCTGTAAAAATCAGGAGTCCACATAGACTACCATTTCTCATTTCTGTTTGTGAATCTTCAAGACCTCAGAATGTCAGAAGTAATGATATCAGTAAGATGAAGAAGGCAACAGGGTCTATCTCTGGCTGAATACCATCCTCCCTCACCTGCACACTAAAAAAAAGCCCAAGAAGGCTCTTCCTTCTGTGACCTTGGGGGCAGACCACTGTACAATAAAGAGGAAATCATCTCTAACCCATTCACACCTCAGAAGGAGGCCACAAGGAAGAGCAAAGAAATGAATCTGGATGTACTTGGAGTTCTTTGGAAGAAAGGTGCAAGAGAAGTCAATCATCATTAGAGTTAACTACCATTTTCATGCATAATTATTACCACCCTGAACAAAATTCTAGCTTCCGGGGAGCTCCCTTCAGCTGCTTCCCCTATGTTCTCATGGGAGAAGCTAAAGCTTATATCACTTTTGCTCTTGGTTTCTTAACTCTGCCTTCAAAGATCAACCAGAGAGGAAACCTAAGTGCAGGATTTTACCCTAGAGACCCCAGGCCTCAGGCTCACCAGCTAGGAGGAACAGGGTAGTGAAACAAACTCTCTAGCTTTTCGAAAGATATTTGGACAACAGCAAACTCCCAATCATCTCTAGGATAGGTGAATAGAGTGAATTTGTGTTTTTCTGCATTTTAATTGTTGGGATGTGGCCACACACAGCGGTAATTGGAACAATGCAACTACCACCACGCAACTGATACTCTCAGCCTGAGTTTCCTAAAACAGGCCAGGCTGAGAGGGGGAACAGAACGGAAGCCATAAGGAATCAAACCAGGACACAAAAGAAGGCAAACCAGCTCCGCGAGGGGCCTCCTCTTTCTCAAGCAGGCATTGAAAAAAGTGTAAGAAGCCCGATCTTGCTGCCTTCCTTCCCCTTCCATTTTGTGTATCTGAAGGGTAGAGACAGCCCTGAACGTTCACTAAACAAGTTAAAACTTCTCAGTTTAACAACTGGCACAAGGGCTTAGCCCTTCACAGAGCAGCAGGCCGCTAGGCCCTCTCAGCAACCCCACCAGGCCTAACCCTCAGTCCAGGCTTTTCCTCCACCATCAGCCCCCTAAAATAAAGATCGGACCCCCACCCCATCTGCTACTGGATGGCAGTAACCCCTGACACTCCTGTTTCAGGGATGCGGAGGTTGTGCTGAACCTAGACAAGGTAGAATCAAGTCAGGCCAAGAGGGAGGAGAGTCACAAATCCCTTGGGGACCTTCCCCCAGGTCCCAGCCCTACACCTCTTGGGGAGACTGAAGGAAAACATGAGGAAGGCAGGGAGGTGCACGAACAGGTAAGTGGAGACCTTCCGCCTCTTCTTCCATATGGTTCTGGTGGGAATAGTGGTGACAAGTGGGAAACACCCCTCCCCCACCCCCATGAAGAAGCAAAAGGCTAGGCCCCTTCAATCTTCAAGCTATCCCTCTGTTGCCCTGCCTGTCCCCGCGGGGTGGGGCATGGGGCGTCCGCTGGTCCGCGGCGGGGGGGGGTCGCCAGGGCTTGCTCAGGGGGGCTGGCGTTTGCCTCTTCCCACTAGGTTCCATCATCTGGCCGCGGGAAGCGAACTCCCGACGCAAGGGATGGGGAGGGTCTGGGACTTAGCACTCCGCCACCCCCTCCCCCACCGGGTCCCGTGCTCTCCCCGCGGAGGCGGCCTGCGAGGCCCGGCCGCACAGGCGGCAGGACTGGGGGAGGGGAAAGAGGGAAGGAGGGAGGGACAGTTGAGGTGCCCGCCCCGAGGCCCCAGCGCCACCTGCCCTCTGCCACCTACCGCAGCTCCTCCAGCTCCCAGGGCCACGGCCGGAGCAGCTCTGAGCGCTCCGTTCGCCCCACGGTGCCCTTAAAAGGCGCTGGCGCGAACCAACGAGTCCCTGAGGAGAGTAGGGGGACAGCTCCGGCTAGCAGAATCCCCTCGAGCCACCCGCGGAGGCCGCAGCCCCGTGTGGTGTCTCTGTCAACGTCTTTCTCAGATAGCGCTGTCGGGAAGTAGCCTGACGCTTTGATTTAGGGATGGGGGTGGTTTCCTCACTAACGAGTCACCCCTTCAAAATCTCTCAGAAAGTGGACGGTCCCAGTCGGAGGCACATCTTGAAACCCGCGGGGGAGGCCCCGTCGGAAGAAGGTAAACAAAGGCATCGCCCCTGGCCTCCCTCCCTCCGTCGGCCCAACTACAGCCTCCCACGCGGTTCTGGCCGCGTCACGCAATTAGCCACAGTGCCCCATCACCTGCTCTGCTGCTCCGCCCTCCACGGCCACCTCTTCGAAGGAATTCCCCCTTCCCCCTGCAAAGGACCTGTCCGCCGCGTGAAGGCTGCTGGGAAGTGTGGTCCAAGCGCCGATCAGGGCCTGCTCTGAGTCCCAGGAGCCCCTCTTGCAGCTGCCGGATCGGCATGAATCTTAAAAACCCAGGACTTACAATGGTTGCGGGGCCGTTTCCACTCGGTTTTGTAATTTGCCCTCACCCAGAACACTTTGTAAAGCTCAGGATAGCCCAAGGCTGTTCACTCCCTATCCTCCCTCTCCGCCCCCCCCCCAGCAGGATGAGGTAATGGGATTGTGATTATGACATCATAGGCGGTTCAGTTGCTTGCGTTGGGTGGGGGGAGGTGCGGGGAGGTGGGGAGAAGTACGGTGGTTACACTTTCGTTAAACAGAAAGGGAGGGAGGAAACAGGCAGATGGTGAAAAGATGTGACGGCCCTACATTTCCACTTCAGGAAGACAAAACCACCTTTTATTAAGTCTCCACCACTACCACCACTTCCCACATGAGCCAAAGTTTAAGTCTTTTTTAGAGACTGAATGTAGACGTTAGTGTGTGAAGAGGTTGGGTTGATGGTTTCTGGCTCTTATGTAAATTTGAGTCTCAGCCTCACAGATGGTTCAGGGAGACAAGCAAAAAAGTGGATGAAGAAGAGGCTTTAAACAATGCCTTCGTGTTGTGATCTCTTTGTAATGCAAAGTTTTCGATTTTTTTTCAATTGATTGGAAAGTAGCAGTAATGCAAGTAATCTTCACTATTACACTTAGCAGAAAGTCCTCTGAAAGACATCTGTTCTCTGTAAATATTTTGTGCCTTACTCATGACTGGGACAGGTAAATAGCTGTGATCAGCTGGAAAGTAGAGCCAATGGTGGGGATCTTCCTCACAGAGCCAGGTAGATGAGGAAGCAGGAGCCACAAAGTCTGCAAACTGAAAAAGAGTAGAGGAAAAGTGAGGTACAATAATAACTGAGAAAATAGGGGTAGAGAGATTTACCTTGCACTGCCTATTTCCCCTTGGCAAAAGGAGCAGAGGCAGGCACCATGAAGTGTGGGACACATAGTTTCTAATAATTGCACTTATGTGCCAGACACCATGCTTTTTTTTTTTTTGCAGAAACAGGGTTTTGCTCTGTTGCTCAGGCTGGAATGCAGTGAGACCATCATAGCTAACTGCAGCTTGAACTTCTGGGCTCAAGCAGTCCTTCCCATCTCAGCCTCCTGAGTAGTTAGAACTACAGGGGTGTGCCACCATGCCCAGCATATTTATTTCTATTTTTGTAGAGAGAGGGTCCTTGCTATGTTGCCCAGGGTAGTCTGAAACTTCTGGCCTCAAATGATCTTCCCAGCTTGGCCTCACAAAGTGCTCAAATGGCCAGGCATGATGACTCACACCTGTAATCCCAGCACTTTGGGAAGCAAGGCAGACAGATCATTTGAGGTCAGGTGTTCCAGATCAGCCTGGCCAACATGGTGAAACCCCATCTCTACTAAAAAATACAAAAATTAGCTGGGCGTGGTGGTGCCCACATGTAATCCCAGCTACTCCGGAGGCTGAGGCAGGAGAATCGCTTGAACCCAGGAGGCAGAGGTTGCAGTGAGCTGAGATCATGCCACTGTACTTCAGCCTGGGCCACAAACAAAACAAAAGAACAAAAAAAAAAAAAAGTGCTGGGATTCCAGGTGTGAACCACCATACCTGGCCTACATACTTTGATGTATATTCTCATTTTTTTTTACAGTCATCCAATGAAACAAAACTTTCTCTTTGACAAAGGAAACAGCCCAGGAGATTAAGTGACTGCCCACGTGGTAGGTAGAGGTAGTATCAAAAAGCAGTCTAAAAGAGATTCAAAAAGCCCTTGCTTTTCACTGCTAAGCTCTTCCCCTTTTTATTATTAACCAAGCTTACTAATTACATGATTGAGTTGAAAGTAGGCATTGGCTCATTTGCAAAACATTGAAAGAAACTGAGACAAAAAAAAAAAACAAAAAACCCTGCAAGTTTCAAGCCTCATTTCAAAGGAAGGTTACATCCCCTTTCATCATCTATTAAATAGCCTCCCAGTGCAGCCTAACACTCCTACCCATAATGAAATCTCCTTATTCCACTTTTAATTCCCAACGATTTTTTTACTCATGTCCTGCTCTTCTTCCCTGCTGCCCCCTGTGTATTATTTTGTTCTTGAGCCACTGTTTTGAACAGCATCTTAATTGTGCCCTCATGGGCCAAACCCCATCTCTGACCCTGCCCCAATGGGTTTCAGCAGAGGATACTTTCCATCCATATTCTGAGGATTCCAGGGCCTGGAGCCGGTCATCCAGGAGGTCATCCAAAGGAGTGGAAACCATTGGCTCTAAGAGACTCTCCATTCCCTGCCTAGGAAGGAACAGCTGAGTCAGAGGAACATGCATTCAATTCAGACCCTCCCTTTTCATCCAGTGAAAGCTAAATCTCTGCAAAGTGGGGAGAAGTAGGGCTAAGCCTACCAGTCATGAAAAGAAAAAGGAATAGAAAACACACTCCTCAGCTCCTCTGCCCTGCAGAGGCTGACTGGGAGGGTCCCAGAAATGTAGGGCTCTTCTCCACTGCCTGATCTGGGTATCCCAGGAGCAACCGCTGTACCGCGGGTTCTTATTTGGTGTTTCAGGGTGAAGCCCAGGCTGCCGCTGTGCCCTGGCAACAACAAATATGGGTCAGATTGAGGTCAAGGTGAAGGAACACAGCTCACTGCTTATCACAGTGAATCAGGAGCCTAGATAGGGATTCCCCAAGGATGACATAGGATCAATGCCCTCAATCCAACAGAAAAAGTAAATCTTCAAATCAGATTAAACACCAAACTTCCCACCTCCCTAATATTCTTTCTTCTGGGAAGGATAAATTAGATATATTCCAACACCTTCAGAAATCAAGATATAAAAGACAATATTTGACTTACCTTTAAAATAATTCTACTCTTTCACAGTTTGTATGTATGTATGTAAATGTACATGTAATTAGCTAAGTATGTTGCAATTAGCTAAGCCAGCTGGAGTCACGATGAGATAGTAAAAATGTTTGGTAGGAAGCCCATTCAAAAGTGGGCAAAGGATATGAACAGACACTTTACGAAAGAAGACATATATGAGGCCAACAATCATATGAAAAAATGCTCATCGTCACTGGTCATCAGAGAGATGCAAATCAAAACCACATTGAGATACCATCTCACGCCAGTTAGAATGGCGATCATTAAAAAATCTGGAGACAACAGATGCTGGAGAGGATGTGGAGAAAAAGGAACACTTTTACACTGTTGGTGGGAGTGTAAATTAGTTCAACCATTGTGGAAGACAGTGTGGCGATTCCTCAAGGCCTTAGAAATAGAAATTCCATTTGACCCAGCAATACCATTACTGGGTATATATCCAAAGGACTATAAATCGTTCTACTATAAGGACACATGCACACGAATGTTCATTGCAGCACTGTTTACAATAGCAAAGACCTGGAATCAACCCAAATGCCCATTGACGATAGACTGGATTGGAAAAATGTGGCACATATACACCATGGAATATTATGCAGCAATCAGAAATGATGAGTTTGTGTCGTTTGTAGGGACATGGATGAATCTGGAGAACATCATTTTCAGCAAACTGACACAAGAACAGAAAATGAAACACCGCATATTCTCACTCATAGGCGGGTGATGAAAAATGAGAACACATGGACACAGGGAGGGGAGTACTAAACACTGGGGTCTATTGGGGGGAAAAGGGGAGGGACAGTGGGAGGGGGAGGTGGGGAGGGATAGCCTGGGGAGAAATGCCAAATGTGGGTGAAGGGGAGAAAGGAAGCAAAACACACTGCCATGTGTGTACCTACGCAACTGTCATGCATGTTCTGCTCATGTACCCCAAAACCTAAAATGCAATAAAAAATTTAAAAAAAAAATGTTTGGTAGGAGAACAATCTCACTGGGTGCAGTGGCTCATGCCTGTAATCCCTGGACTTTGGGAGGCCAAGGTAGGCAGATCATGAGTTCAGGAGATTGGGACCAACCTGGCAAACACAGTGAAACCCCGTCTCTACTAAAAATACAAAAAATTAGCCAGGTGTGGTGGCACATGCCTGTATTCCCAGCTACTTGGGAGGATGAGGAAGGAGAATCACTTGAACCCAGGAGGCAGAGGTTGCCCTGAGCCGAGATCACACCACTGCACTCCAGCCTGTGTGACAGAACAAAACTCTGTCTCAAAAAAATAACAAAAAACAATTTCATTAGGAAACATAGAGCTTTTAAGAGTATTGCTGTTGTTGCTGTTGTTTTTGGAGACAGCGTCTATGTTGCCCAGGCTGGCCTCAAACAATTCTCCCAAGTAGCTGGGACTACAGGTGCACCCTTGCATCTGTAAAAAGTCTTAAGGGCGGTCAGACACTGTGGCTCTTGCCTGTAATCTCAGCACTTTGGGAGGCCAAGGTGGGTGGTTCATTTGAGTTCGAGACCAGCCTGGCCAATATGGTAAAACCCCACCTCTACTAAAAATACAAAAATCAGCCATTCACGGTGGCAGACACCTGAAGTCTCAGCTACTTGGGAGGCTGAGGCAGGAGAATTGCTTGAACCTGGGAGCTGGAGGTTGCAGTGAGCAGAGATTGCACCACTGCACTCCAGCTTAGGCAACAGAGCAAGACTCTGTCTCAAATAAAAAAAAAAAGTCTTAAGGGCTAGGTGTATAATTTCCATTTGAAAAAAATCTCAGAAACATTTGTGGGACTAGATTTTTAGAGAATTTCTTTCAGGAATGCTGCAACTTTGTCAGAGCACTCAGATTCTAGTATATTTCCATCACCTGAACATTGAATGAAAGCCACTTTGGTTGACACCTTTGTTGTGACCATCCGTAACTGCACTCACTTGGGGACCTGCTGCAGAAAGCACTGGCAGCTAGGTGTACACTTGCCATAATCTATCTGCTTTTGCTGCCACTGGAGAATAACTTCATCTGTCTCTACTTCCCACCTGCAGGGAAGTATACAGTTTTCCACAAAGTGTGATTATATTGTAGTCATCAAAGCAGATATCAACTCACCCCACACTCCCTTAATCCCCGGCCTGATTTTCAAACTCAGCTGGCAAGCCAAGGTTCTGTGCTAACTCTTACCACACTCACTGTCTGCATCCTAGAGGACAAAGACTCACACATCTCCTTTCTGGGGAAGCAGGTTCTACAGATGAAAAGGGAATTAGGATAAAAGCCAGCTGACTACACTGTGCCTCTCAGCCACTACCAGCACCAAGATACTGACATCAGACAAAAGTTGCACTTTTGACTTTTGTTTCTCAAAGTGTGATCTCCAAGTTGTCTACATAGGTAGCACCTGGGGGCCTTGATAATGACCCCACTTTAGACCTATTGAATGATGGTTTTTGGAGCCTACATCTTAAAGAGCTTCCAAGGTTATTTTTGGAAGATTTTTATTATGGAAATTTTTAAATATACACTGAAGTAAGGAGTATTAGATAATATCTTACTACTCAAAGTGTGGTCCTAGGACCAGCTACCTCACCATCAGCAGGGGGCTGGTTAAAATGGAAGAATCACCAGGCGCGATGGCTCAAGCCTGTAATCCCAGCACTTTGGGAGGCCAAGGCAGGTGGATCACGAGGTCAAGAGATCGAGACCATCCTCGTCAACATGGTGAAACCCCGTCTCTACTAAAAATACAAAAAATTAGCTGGGCATGGTGGTGCGTGCCTGTAATCCCAGCTACTCGGGAGGCTGAGGCGGGAGAATTGCCTGAACCCAGGAGGCGGAGGTTGCTGTGAGCCGAGATCGTGCCATTGCACTCCAGCCTGGGTAACAAGAGCGAAACTCCATCTCAAAAAAAAAAAAAAAAAAAAAAAGGGCAGATTCTTGGGCCACAACTGCAACGCAGACCTCCTGAATCAGAATCTGCATTTAGCAGGTCCCCAGGTGGTTAGTGTGCACATTAAATGTTGAGTAACGCAGATATGATGGATCCTCCTGCCCCCTATTGCTCAACACTCAGGGTCAATCTTCTATCATCAATACCCTCCCCCAGCACAGGATTATTTAAAAGCAAATCCCTAACATCAGGAATGTCTGTTTTTGTTTTGCGACAGTCTCACTCTGTTGCCCAGGCTGGAGTGCAGTGGCACAACCTCAATCTCCCGGGTTCAAGCAATTCTCATGCCTCAGCCTCCCAAGTAGCTGGGATTACAGATTGTGTGCCACGACACTCAGCTAATTTTTGTATTTTTAGTAGACACAGGGTTTCACCATGTTGGCCAGGCTGGTCCTGAGCCCCTGACCTCATGTAATCTGCCCGCCTCGACCTACCAAAGCGCTGGGATTACAGGCGTGAGCCACCGCGCCCGGTCAATAATTTCTAAATATCACCACTTAGTCATTGTTCAAAAATTCCATTAATAATCAAACTTTGAGGTCTTCTGGACTGTGATAAGGATTATTCCGGGATGATTTAATTCCTTCACTTCCCTGCAACGGAATTTCTTTTTACCCACGTACAATAGTGTCTCTGAGATGCTGCACACTGAAAGAAACCAAATAAGGAAAGCTCTCGGAAGAGGCCAATGCCTCTCATCATAAACACGCACACCTGTCTTGCCCCAACACCTGCCACACCGGCAGCAAATGCTCCATCTTTCGTGGAAGGCCAGCAAAACGTAGAAGAAAACGCCGGCACAAGAAAGAAGCCATGAAAATGAAACGCTTAAAACATCCTACACCCAAAACAGTCTTTCCTAGTATTATCCTAGGGGAATGGTCATTGCTAGCCAGGCGCGATTTAAATCTCCCGGGGTTCGTGGGGTGGAGGGAAACGAAGAAAACAGAAACGCTGTGGCGATTGCTCAGAGGGAGAGCCAATGATACGTCAGGCTCCCCTTAAGGCGGGCATACCCCGCAGCCTTGCTCAGCACTGGTGGGCCAATCGCTATCTTGCTCTGGTTATGGGGCGGGGCAAGTCTTTCCACTTCCAGAGCAAGCAACGCCCCCGGGTGATGTGCGAGCCCAATGATTGGCCATGAGGGTCTGGGCGCGAGCGCGGAGATTGGCTGACGCAGCTTAGAGGCGAGCCGGGATAAGTTACTGGGCGGGCGGAAGGTTTGAATGGTCAACGCCTGTGGCTGTTGGTATTTTTGCTCCGAGGCTGTAACTTCGGCCTTCTGCTCAGGGGAGCCGCCGAGTCCGACGCTGGCCTCCCAGTTGGGAGGCAGAGTTGCGGTTTAGTTAACTGTCTACTTTCTCCAGATTTCCTTTTATTCTGTTCGAGTCTCCGCCTGTGTCCGACCCCTACCCACCTTCCTTCCTCCCGACGGCAGGCCTCAGACTCCAAGCTTGAGGTAAATTCGCAGTGGTCTCCGCCGCAGAATCATGGAGACTCCATTGACCCCTTAGGGTCCAGTTGGGCCCCCACAAACGGAGGTTGGGAAGGCCGAATGGGCATTATTGCGAGTTACCAGACTCGGGTTCCTTCTGGTCAGGAGTCTGGAGCTGTGTCGCGTGGAACGAGTCAAGATCCTCTCTTTATTCCATCTTTAAAGTCCTAAGGTTGCCTCTCGTCAGTGAATTCAGGTTGTAACCTGAAGCCAAGCCGCTTCGACCAAGTGCTGTTTAACCTTTAAGCCACTCTGTGAATCACCCTTCGAGGATGCCCCTCCTCCAGTGCTGGTCCGCCTGACTGAAAAGGGTGGAGGAGTTTGGGAAAGCTGAGGGAACTGTGATGTACTGATATAGATGATGTTTTCCTCTTAGCTAGGTTTTGTTTTTCTCCTGTGAGAACTCGAAGACCATGTCTACAGAACTCTTCTCATCCGTAAAAGAGGAAGGAAGCTCTGGCTCAGGACCCAGTTTTAGGTCTAATCAAAGGAAAATGTTAAACCTGCTCCTGGAGAGAGACACTTCCTTTACCGTCTGTCCAGATGTCTCTAGAACTCCACTGGGTGAATTTCTTGGTGATTCTAGAAATCTCAGCATTTTGTCTGGGTAAATATACTTTTATTTTTACGTCTTATTGCCTTTGCTATTTCCAAACAGTTGGGTTTTTTGTTGGTTTGTTTTCAGTTATCTGGCTCAAATGTCAGGGTTTGGGTCTCAGCTCTTCCCTTGACACTGTAATCCTTTTGAGTCTCACCTTCTTTCCTGTGACATAGAAATAATAATCTCAGCTGGGTGAGGTGGCTCATTCCTGTAATTTGCACACTTTGGGAGGCCAAGGAGGGCAGATCGCCTGAGTCCAGGAGTTCAAGACCAGCCTGGGCAACATGGCAAGACCCCTTCTCTACAAAAAATATTAAACAGCTGAGTGTGGTGGTTGGCACCTATAGTCTCAGCTACTCGGGAGGCTGAGGTGAGGTGGAAGAGTTGCTTGAGCCTGGGAGCTGGAGGCTGTAGTGAGCCAAGATCACCTCACTGCATTCCAGCCTGGGCAACAGAGTGAGATCCTATCTCAAAAATAATAATAATAATAATAATAATAATCTCTTCCTATCTTACTAGGATCTTGTGAGAATCAAATGTTCTGATATCTGGGAAGAGTCTTTGAAAACTGCTACATTATGAGTTGGTCACATTATTAGTATTAATATTAGCGTTATTGCAGTTGTACTTTGAATTCTGATCGTATCATGTCTCAAATAGCAAATAGAGAAGTAAGTACCTGGGAAATACTAGGGACTCAAGGGAGAAATCAAGTCTGTGTTCACTTTGCCCAGGATAGAGAATGTGGGGTCAAGATCTTCCTCTGCCAATAAACTTTGGGCCTCATTAAAGAAAAAACAATATCTGTTTCAGTATGTTGGTAAGGAGAAAATGAGGTATACATTATAGTAGTGGGAGATTTTTCTCAGCCTGGTCTGAGATATTTTCAAAAGCAATTAGATTTATTTGGACACTGTTCAGATGATCTGATAGACATTAAGGGATATTTTGGCCGAGCGCAGTGGCTCACTCCTGTAATCCCAGCACTTTGGGAGGACGAGGTGGGCAGATCACGAGGTCAAGAGATGGAGACCATCCTGGCCAACGTGGTGAAACCCCATGTCTACTAAAAAATACAAAAAGTAGCTGGCCGTGGTGGCGTCCACCTGTAGTCCCAGCTACTAGGGAGGCTGAGGCAGGAGAATTGCTTGAACCCAGGAGACGGAGATTGTAGTGAGCAGAGATTGCGCCACTGTACTTCAGCCTGGCGACAGAACAAGACTCTGTCTCAAAAAAAAAAAAAGGAATATTTTAAATGAAGAGGATTGGCCAGGCATGGTTGCTCATGCCTGTAATCCCAGCACTTTGGGAGGCCTAAGTGGGCAGATCAGCTGAGATCAGGAGTTCGAGACCAGCCTGGCCAACATGGAGAAGCCCCATCTCTACTCAAAATACAAAAATTAGCTGGGTGTGGTGTTGGGCGCCTGTGATCTCAGGTATTCAGGAGGCTGAGGCAGGAGAATCAGTTGAACCCGGGAGGCAGAGGTTGCAGTGAGCTGAGATCATGCCACTGTACACCAGCCTGGGTGACAGAGCAAGACTCCGTCTCAAACAATAAAAAAATAAATAAACGAAGAGTATGACATGATTTTTGACTTTTAAAGATATAACAATCTAATGGGAATTTCGATGTACTATTATGTCTCAACAGAGGAACCCCAAAACATTGCCTTGATCTTTCAAGTCTTAGCAGTGGGGAGATATCTGCCACTCAGCTTACGACTTCTGCAGACCTTGATGAAACTGGTAGGGAGAAAGAAGGGAGACAAAGGTCTCAACGGGGAGAATAACTTTTAAGGAAAATGACAGGGAAGTAGAATAGAGATGGAAGGTGGTGAAAGTATTTAGAGAATCTGCCTAGAGTGATGGAATTTTGTGGGTAACTAGAGGATTTTTGAGAATGATTAAGCCAATGGAAAGAGAAAGATAACACTAATAGGAACTACTTTGCATTTGAAAATGTTAGACAAGAAGAAATATATTTTGTTGACTGATTAGTGATGGTAATGAAATTATAGTCATAGGATATGAGAAGTTTTGTGTCTTAGTCTAATCTCAGCAGAGGCAAAGAAGCCAGCGTAAAGGAATATGTTGTCAACTAATTCTTACATGTTTTGTATAAAACATTCCAAAATGAATGTTTCATTAGTCAACCTTACAGAATTCTAATTTCAGATTTTCTGAGTGATAACCTTTCTTTTCTACTAAAACACACACACACACACACACACACACACACACACACACACACTCCATAGGTTAGCATAGTGCTCTGTTTCCCAGCACTTCTTTTAATGACACATATAAATTCTTAAGTTCCATGAAATTGTACCTTTTACCATGAAATGGGTACCAATCGAGAGGCTGTGTGTTCAAAAGCTCAGTCCTTGCAGTTAATATGGCTTACTGGTAATGAAGAAAATCTGAAGGAAAAACAGTATGCATGGACAAAAGTAACTCCTTTTACTGATTCTTTATATTTGATTGCAGGTCACCTGGATTCTTCAGGACTTCAGGAAGTACAGTTAGCTGGGATGTAAGTTCTATTGCCAAATGAACCCCATGCAAAAGCCTTTCAGCACTAGTCATAGAGATTTTATCCTATACAGATTCTGCAGAGTACAAACCCTTTCTCTCTCTTTTGTTTTTCTCTGAGACAGAGTTTTGCTCTTGTTGTCCAGGGTGGAGTGTAATGGCTTGATCTCGGCTTACTGCAACCTCTGCCTCCCAGATTCAAGTGATTCTTGTGCCTCAGCCTCCTTAGTAGCTAGAATTACAGGCATGCACCACCATGCTTGGCTAATTTTTTGTATTTTTAGTAGAGACAAGGTTTCTCCATGTTGGCCAGGCTGGTCTTGAACTCCTGACCTCAAGTGATCAGCCCGCCCCAGCCTCCCAAAGTGCTGGGATTATAGACATGAGCCACCGAGGCCCTTGAAGTGGCACGCACCCAGGAACCGGAGGTTTCAAAAGAGATCAGGGGAGCCTTATGTGTCTCCTTTTTCTCTGCTGGTAAGTCATTGAACATCATTATTAAGGGTCAGTTGGAGTGTTATAGGCTATAGGATGGCAGCTCTGAATTTATGAACCTTTGAATTGCTTTAAATGCTCCAACCCAGCTGGGTGCTATGGCTCATGTCTGCAATCCCAGCACTTTGGGAGGCTGAGGCAGATGGATCACAAGGTCACAAGATGCAGACCATCCTGGCCAACATGGTGAAACCCCATCTCTACTAAAAATAAAAAAATTAGCCAGGTGTGGTGGTGGGCACCTGTAGTTTCAGCTACTCAGGAGGCTGAGGCAGGAGAATTTGAACCCAGGAGGCAGAGGTTGCAGTGAGCTAAGTTTGTGCCACTGTACTCCAGCCTGGTGACAGAGTGAGACTTCATCTCCAAAAAGTAAGTAAATAAAAATAAAAAATAAATGCTCTAACCCAGATAGATAATGAAATCCAGGGAGGGAGGATAGAAATTAATTTTTTAAAAAAAATTAGCCCCAATACACTGTGCTGGAAAATTAGTAAATTGTAAATTGTATAAAACTCATTCATTTTTGGTACATGTTTATTTATGTGGTTATGCAGGCAAAATGAGGGTCTTATCCCCAAGATGTCACTTGAGTCTTGATGTTTACCACAGAGAATACCCTATGTATTGTTGCCGGAAGAGACATGTCAGCTAGGAAAAGGGCTCCTAGAATGAAATAAAGAAAAAGTTTGGGATGTACCAATCCACTGAAGAATAATCAAACCATATTTGGGGCTAACCTGACCCGCAGTTTGTTTTAATCTGCAGGAATCATCACCAGCACCTAATGAAAAGTAGCCCAGTGAGTAGCTTCTCTTTTTTGGGTTTGGGTTTGTTTTTCGGGTGGGAGGGAGAGGGTTTCCAATGCACCTGTGGCTTGAGGATGCTGGACATTCTCAGCAAACACTCTTTTTTAGGTACAGCTTCTTTGTAGCACTCCAAATGGTTTGGACCATGGCCATAGAAAGAGAGATGCAATGTGTAGCTCATCAGCAAATAAAGAAAATGTGAGTGTTTAATGGAAACCTAGATATATTGGCAGATTTATTTTTTTGAGTGAAGAAACTTGTTGGTGTCATTGTGAAATGTAGAACTGTTTACACCTTGTGTGCTAGACAAGCACACTGTATTGCTATAGGAGAAAAAAATTCTTTGTTTTTGTTTTTTCTCATTAAAGTTTGGCCCTAGGACAGAGACCCAGCCCCAGCTCCAAGTCCTCCACAGTAGGTCATCGTTATTTCTCATGTTCTGTTGAAGAATTTGAGGACAAAAATTACCCTTACTGTAGTGTAGGGATTTAAGAGTTTTTCAGTTGTTTGTTTTAACAGGTAGGGATAATTTGCATAACTTGTTCACAGATTTTTTTTTTTCCACCACTTTATATGCAAGTATAGATTTATTAATTTCTTATTTCTTCTCCCTTAGTCTAGCTTTTAAGCCCTTACTTTGAGGAAGCCATGATTTTTTTTTTTTTTTTTTTTTTTTTTTGAGATGGAGTTTCCCTGTTGTTACCCAGACTGGAGTGCAATGGCACGATCTCGGCTCACCGCAACCTCTGCCTTCTGGGTTCAAGCAATTCTCCTGCCTCAGCCTCCCGAGTAGCTGGGACTGCAGGCGCGCACCACCATGCCCAGCTAATTTTTGTATTTTTAGTAGAGACGGGGTTTCACCTTGTTGACCAGGATGGTCTCGATCTCTTGACCTCGTGATCCACCCACATTAGCCTCCCAAAGTGCTGGGATTATAGGTGTGAGCCACCGTGCCCGGCCGCCATGGTCCTTTTTATGCAAACCTTAGGCTATCCTTCACTTCCAAGTTAAAACTAGCTTTTCCAGAGCTACCTAATCACTAAGATAATTCTCTATCTAATCCTTTCAACTAATCCCCTTTACTAGACATCTTTTTTCTTCCCTGCGTCCCATCCCTTTACCCAGGTCATTGCCCATAAAAGATAGCTACTATTCTTTTCTTACATTGACTTAAGATATGCTCATATTTTTGGCTGTTCTAATCAGTTTTTTCTTGATTTAATACTGTCCTTCTAATCTCCATTTATAATCATTTTTTATTTATTTGTTTTTGAAACTGAGTCTTGCTCTGTTGCCCAGACTGGAGTGCAACAGCGCAATCTCGGCTCACTACAACCTCTGCCTCCAGGAGTCAAGTGATTCTTCTGTGTCAGCCTGCCAAACAGCTGGGACTGTAGGCATGCACCAGCACAGCCTGGCTAATTTTTGTATTTTTAGTAGAGACTGGTCTCAGACTCCTGACCTCAAGTTATCCACCTGCCTCTCAAAGGGCTGAGATTATGGGCATCAGGCCTATAATCACTTCCTTTTTTTTGAGACAGTTTTGCTCTTGTTGCCCATGCTGGAGTGCAGTGGCACAATCTTGGCTCACTGTAACTTCTGCCTCCCAGGTTCAAGCGATTTTCCTGCCTCGGCCTCCCAGATAGCTGGGATTACAAGTGTGTGTCACCGTGCTCGGCTAATTTTTGTATTTTTAGTAGTGACAGAGTGTCACCAAGTTGGCCAGGCTGGTCTCGAACTCCTGACCTCTGGTGATCCACTCAACTGGGCCTCCCAAAGTACTGGGATTATAGGTGTGAGCTATCGTGTCCAGCCTGTAATTACTTTTTAAAATCTCACTTATCACCTTCCCAGGCAGGCTACCTACCCCTACCCCATTCCTTTTACTTGTGACCATAAAATTAGTATCTTACAAAGCAAATCAGCATGCCATACATAAAATGCACATCATAATTTGCATCTTCCCATGCAAAGTTATATAAGCGCAGGATGTAGGATCAAATTTGATTACATGAAATGTGTTTTGTGAGGGTTATTCATGGCTACATCAGATGAAATGTTTTTATCAGGCCAACTGACATTTCTCTTCCCCAACTAAAGCTGTTTTTCTTATGCAGGAAAACAGCACTTTGAGGCCCTTGAAGTGGCACGCACCCAGGAACCGGAGGTTTCAAAAGAAATCAGGGGAGCCTTATGGGTCTCTTTCTTCTCTGCTGGTAAGTCATTGAACATCATTATTAAGGGTCAGTTGGAGTGTTATAGACTATAGGATGGCAGCTCTGAATTTATGAACCTTTGAATTTTTCTAAACTGGCATCATCAAGCCAAATTTACGTGGGAAAAAGAGGGTTGGAGAAGTAAAGTTTGAACACGAAAAGATAGGAGCTATATATCCTCTGATCTTCTTGTTTAAACGTAAGGGGGGGAAAAGTATCTTGGGCTTTGATTTTCTTCTACTTTATTCTTCTTTTTATATGAAACGGAGTCTCACTCTGTTACCCAGGCCGGAGTGCAGTGGCACGATCTCAGCTCACTGAAACCTCTGCCTGCCTCAGCCTCCTGAGTAGCTGGGACTATAGGCATATGTTACTATGGCTAATTTTTTTTTTTTTTGAGACGGAGTTTCTCTCTTCTTGCCCAGGCTAGAGTGCAATGGCCTGATCTCAGCTTACCACAACCTCTGCCTCCAGGTTTCAAGCGATTATCCTGCCTCAGTCTCCCTAGTAGCTGAAATTATAGGCATGCACCACCATGCCTGGCTAATTTTGTACTTTTAGTAGAGACGGGTTTATCCATGTTGGTCAGACTGGTCTCAAACTCTGACCTCAGGTGTTCCGCCCACCTTGGCCTCCCAAAGTGCTGGGATTACAGGTGTGAGCCACCGTGCTGGCCAATTTTTTGTGTTTTTAGTAGAGACAGGGTTTCACCATGTTGCTCAGGTTGGTCTCGATCTCCTGACCTCAGGTAGTCTGCCTGCCTCAGCCTCCCAAAGTGATGGGATTACAGGTGTGAGCCACTGCAGCCTGGCCTCTTCTACTTTATTCTTTAAGTATAAAGATTGCTTTTTTTTTTTTGAGATGGAGTCTCACCTTGTTGCCCAGGCTGAAGTGCAATGGTGCCATCTCGGCTTACTGCAACCTCCACCTCCTGGGTTCAAATGATTCTCCTGCCTCAGCCTCCTGAGTAGCTGGGATTACAGGCACCTGCCACCATGTTCAGCTATTTTTCTTGTGTTTTTAGTAGATACAGGGTTTCACCATGTTGGCCAGCCTGGTCTCAAACTCCTGACCTCGTGATACACCCAGTTCGGCCTCCCAAAGTGCTGGGATTACAGTTGTGGGCCATCGCGCCCAGCCTGCTTTTTTATTTTTTAGACAAAAGGTCTTGCTATGTTGCCCGGGCTAGACTGGATCTCTTAGGCTCAAGCAATCTTACCACTTCAGTCTACTGGGTAGCTGGGACTACAGGCACACGGGACTGTGCCCAGCTCTGGATGCTTTTTTCTAATAAATGGACCCTAATTTATAAAAGCACTTCCATATTGTTACTTAGTGGTATCCAAATTTTCCTTTAATAAATTATGCTGTGATGTAAATTTGAGAGCAACTGGGCCAACATGGCAAAACCCCGTCTCTATTAAAAATACAAAAATTAGCCAGGCATGGTGGTGCCTGGCTGAGGAACAAGAATGGCTTGAAGCTGGGAGGGGGAGGTTGCAACGAGCTGAGATCATGCCACTGCACTCCAGTGTGAGCCACCACGTGATGGAGTTAGATTCTGTATCCAAAAAAAAAACCAAAAAGTGAAATAAAAATAATTAGTAGTGGCCGGATGCAGTGACTCACACCTGTAATTCGAGCACTTTGGGAGGCTGAGGTGGGCTGATCACTTGAGGTCAGGAGTTCACAACCAGCCTGGCCAACATGGTGAAACCCCATCTCTACTAAAAAAATGGACAAAAATTTGCTGAGCATGGTGGTAGGCACCTGTAATCCCAGCTACTTGGGAGGCTGAGGCAGGAGAATCACTTGAACCTGGGAGGCAGAGGTTGAAGTGAGCCGAGATTGCACCACTGCACTCCAGCCTGGGCAACAGAGTGAGAGTCCATCTCAAATTAATAATAATAATAATAATTAGTGATTTCATGTGATTATTCTACATATTTTCTCTAGTGTCTTTTGTGCACTTATATATTGGGGTCTTAACTTACCCAGGCATTCACTTGATTTTCATAAACCATGGACTCCAGAGATTTGGATTCTTATTGCTAATCTCAACCCTGACAGAAAGCTATTTTAACATATTCTATCCTAAGATAAAGTTGATCATGTTTTATTTAGATTTTTGGTTTCTGGGTTGGAGGGAAGACCTGGAGTATGTTCAGTTATTGGATAGTCTTGTGTGTGATTTTTTTTTTAATTGCAGTAAAATGTACATAACATTTATCATTTTAACTATTTTTGAGTGTACAGTCTAGTGACAGTAAGTATATTAATAATGTGACACCATTACCACAATTCATTTCCAGAATTTTTTCATTATTCAAAACAGAAGCTATATATCCATTAAGTGATAACTCCCCATCCCTGTTTCTGCCCAGCTGTTGATAACCTCTATTTTCTGTCTCTATGAATTTGACTATTCTAGGTACCTCATATGAGTGGAATAATACACTATTTTGTCTCCCTCTCTCTGTGTGTTTGTGTGTGTGTGTGTGTGTGTGTGTGTGTGGTCTCACTCTGTCATCTCTGCTGGAGTGCAGTGGCACAATCATAGCTTACTGCAGCATCAAACTCCCAGTCTCTGATGATTCTCCCACCTCAGCCTACCAAGTAGCTGGGACTGCAAATGCGTGCCACTATGCCTGGACAATTTTTTTGAGACAAAGTCTCACTCTGTCACCCAGGCTGGAGTATACTGGTGCAATCTCCACTCACTGCAACCTCCATCTCCCAGGTTAAAGCAATTCTTGTGCTTCAGCCTCCCTAGTAGCTGGGGTTACAGGTGTGTGCCACCATACCTGCTGAATTTATTTGGTATTTTTAGTAGAGATAGGGTTTTGCCATGTTGGCCAGGCTGGTCTTAAACTCCTGGCCTCATGTGATCTGCCTGCCTTGGCCTAATTTTTTGGTATCTTTTGTAGAGACAAGGTTTTGCCATGTAGCCAAGGGTTCAAGCAGTTCTCCTGCCTTGGCCTCCCAAATAGCTGGGATTACACGCATGTGCTACCATGCCCGGCTAATTTTTGTATTTTTAGTAGATACAGGGTTTCAACATGTTGGCCAGGCTAATCTCAAACTCCTGACCTTGTGATCTGCCTGCCTCAGCCTCCCAAAGTGCTGGGATATAGGCGTGAGCCACTGCACCAGCCCTTGCTTTTAATTCTTTAGGGTATATATTCAGAAGTGGAATTGCTTATGTGATTATTCTACGTTTAATTTTTGAGGAGCTGCCATGCTAGTATCCATAGTATGCCTCTGCACCCTTTTACATTCCCACCAGCAATGCACAAACACTTGTTATTTCATATAATGGCCATCCTAATGGGTATACAGTAGTATCCCATTGCAATTTTGATATTCATTTCCATAATAATTACTTATGTTAAACATCTTTTGATGTGCTTATGGGCCATTTGAATGTTTTCTTTGGAGAAATGTCCATTCATGTCCTTTTTGATTGTTTTATTGTTGTTGTTACTGAGTTGTAGGAATTCTTTATATATTCTGATATTAATCCCTCATCAAATATATGACTTGCAAATGTTTTCTCCCATTCTGTGGGTTGCCTTTTCATTCTCTTAATGGTGTTCTTTGATGCACAAAAGTTTTTCATTTCAATGAAGGCCAATTTGTTTATTTTTTTTCTTTTGTTTCCTGTGCTTTTTTTTTTTTTTGAGACAGAGTTTCGCTCTTGTTGCCTAGTCTGGTGTGCAATGGCACTATCTTGGCTCACCGCAACCTTCGCCTCCCAGGTTCAAGCAATTCTTCTGCCTCAGCCTCCCAAATGGCTGGGATTATAGGCATGAGCCATCATGCCCGGCTAAAATTTTATTTTTAGTAGAGATGGGGTTTCTCCATGCTGGTTAGCCTGGTCTCAAACTTCTGACCTCAGGTGATCTGCCTGCCTTAGCCTCCCAAAATGCTGGGATTACAGGTGTGAGCCACCATGAGTGGCTCTGTTTCCTGTGCTTTTGGTGTCATTATCCATATCCAATGTCATGAATTTTTTCCCTTATGTTTTCTTCTAAGAGTTTTATAGTTTTTTTTTTTTGAGACGGAGTTTCACTCTTGTTACCCAGGCTGGAGTGCAATGACGTGATCTCGGCTCACCGCAGCCTCTGCCTCCTGGGTTCAAGTAATTCTCCTGCCTCAGCCTCCTGAGTAGCTGGGACTACAGGTGTACGCCACCACGCCCAGCTAATTTTTGTATTTTTAGTAGAGACAGGGTTTCACCACGTTGACCAGGATGGTCTCGATCTCTTGACCGCGTGAGCCACTGCGCCCAGCCGAGTTTTATAGTTTTAGCTCTTACATTTAGGATTTTGATATATTTTGAGTAGTTTTTTTTTTTCTTTGAGACGGAGTTTCGCTCTTGTTACCCAGGCTAGAGTGCAATGGCGTGATCTCGGCTCACTGCAACCTGTACCTCCTGGGTTCAGGCAATTTTCCTGCCTCAGCCTCCTGAGTAGCTGGGATTACAGGCACGCGCCACCATGCCCAGCTAATTTTTTGTATTTTTAGTAGAGATGGGTTTCACCATGTTGACCGGGATGGTCTTGATCTCTTGACCTCGTGATCCACCGCCTCGGCCTCCCAAAGTGCTGGGATTACAGGCTTGAGCCACCGCGCCCAGCCTTGAGTAGTTTTTAATGTGGTCAATATCCTTGATAGATCAATGGAAACGTGGTGGACAGTGAAATGAAATATCTGGGCAGTCCTATTACTGCTGTTCCAAAATTGGATACAAATCCAAAACTAGGAGAAGACCAGGCAGAAGAGATTTCAGATGAATTAATGGAGTTTTCCCTGGAAGATCAAGAAGCCAAGGTAAAGTGTTCTGTAATAGTATCTTTGCATTCTTCATATTCCTTCATTCTGTTAAAAGAAAACCTTTAGACAAATCAAACTTAGCAGAGTTTATTTGAGCAAAAAAATAACTAGTGAATCCAACAACCCTCATAGCCAGAACACTTTCAGTAAAACTCCCATTTGCTATGTGTATTATGAACAGAAAATGGAAATGAAGTGCAGAAAACAGAAGTGAGGTGCAGAGACAGCCCAATTGGTTACAGCCATGTGTCTGCCTTATTTGAACATGGTTTAAACAGTTGATTGCTTATGGTTGACTGAAGCTCAGCTGCTGTGCTTTGCTAAGACTCAGCTTTTTAATACAAACGTCTATTTCTAAATTAGGCTTTCAGTTAGTTTAAGGACTAAGTTAGGTTGCAACTTGGTATGTAAAGACTCAAGTACAGAGGCATCCTCAGGCCAAATTTAGTTTAATTAACAATTCATTCTTTTTTTTTTTGAGATGGAGTCTTGCTCTGTTGCCCAGGCTAGAGTGCAGTGGTGCCATTTTGGCTCACTGCAACCTCTGCCTCCCAGGTTCAAGCAATTCTCCTGCCTCAGCCTCCCGAGTAGCTGGGATTACAGGCATGCACGCCTGGGTAATTTTTGTATTTTTGGTAGAGACAGGGTTTCGCCATGTTGGCCAGGCTAGTCTTGAACTCCGGACCTCAGGTGATCTGCCTGCCTCAGCCTCCCAAAGTGCTGAGATTACAGGTGTGAGTCACTGTGCCCAGCCAACAATTTGTTCTTAAATAAACAATATTTTATGCCTAATATGTAGCAGCCACTCTACTAAATGCTAGGGCTACAGAGATCAACAAGATGTGATAACCTTAATTTATTTACTTATTTACTTATTTATTTATTTGAGATGGGGTCTCACTGTGTCACCCAGGCTAGAGTACAGTGTTGTGATCTCGGTTCACTGCAACCTCCATCTCCTGGGTTTAAGTGATTCTATTGCCTCAGCCTCCCAAGTACCTGGAATCATAGGTGCATACCACTATGCCTGGCTGATTTTTTGTAATTTTAGTAGAGATAGGGTTTCGCCATGTTGGCCAGGCTGGTCTCAAACTCCTGACCTCAAGTGGTCTACCTGCCTCCCAAAGTGCTGCAATTATAGGCATGAGCCACCACGCCTAGCCTGACCTATCTTTAGACTGTAGGGCTACCTGACTGATAGGTTATCAGGTCACTATAGGAATCTTCTTACTCCTGGTGAACAGGTTCCAGTCAGTAGTTTGAGTGGTTTAGCAACGAAGTAATCTAGTGTAAGTGATGCCTCCAGGATAATAGTAACGTATAGAATATACCTAACATGACTTTTCAGGTATTTTATAATAGAGATTTCTGTTTCTTTTGCCTTTCCCATATCACTGAGAGATATAACTCAAGGCTGTGGGTTGTAGGCTATATACTGATATGCCGAAGATAGTTTCTGAGGCATTTAGTTTTTTTTTTTTTTTTTTTTTTAAATAGGGGACAGGGTCTTTCTTTGTAGCCCAGGCTGGGGTACAGTGGTGTGATCATAGCTCACTGTAGCCTCAATCTTCAAGGCTCAGGCAGTCCTCCCACCTCAGCCTTTGAGTAGCTGAGGCACATGCCACCATACTTGGCAAATTTTTTTATAGAGATGGGTTCACCATGTTGCTCAGGCTAGTCTCAAACTCCTGGGCTCAAATGATTCACACACCTTGGCCTCCAAAGTGCTGGGATTACAGGCGTGAACTACCATGCCTGGCCTGCATTTAGCTTTTTTTTTTTAATTGAAACAAAATCTCACTCTGTCACCCAGGCTGGAGTGCAGTGGCACCCAGGCTGGAGTGCTGTGGCATGATCTCAGCTGACTGCAACCTCTGGCTCCTGGGTTCAAGCGATTCTTTTGCCTAAGCCTCCCAAGTAGCTGGGACCATAGGTGCATGCTACCATGCCTGGCTAATTTTTGTATTTTTAGTAGTCATGGGGTTTCACCATATTGGCCAGGCTGGTCTTGAACTCCTGACCTCATGATCTGTCTGCCTTGGCCTCCCAAAGTGCTGGGATTACAGATGTGAGCCACTGTGCCTGGCCTGCATTTAGCATTTCTAAACCAACTTTGTTTCTTTGAAACAAGCAGGGCTATGAGTTTGTCTTTAAAATTTATTCATTTCACAAGGCCAATGTGGTATAGTGGAGTTAGGACAGTTGCATTCTAGTTCTCATGCTTTTATTTATTTTTATTTTTATTTTTTTGAGACAGAGTTTCACTCTTTTTGCCCAGGCTGGAGTGCAATGGCATGATCTCAGCTGACTGCAACCTCTGCCTCCCAGGTTCAAGCGATTCTCTTGCCTCAGCCTCCCGAGTAGCTGGGATTACAGGCATGTGCCACCATGCCCAGCTAACTTTGTATTTTTAATAGAGACGGGTTTTCTCCATGTTGATCAGGCTGGTCTTGAACTCCTAACCTCTGGTGATCTGCCCACCTTGGCCTCCCAAAGTGCTGGGATTACAGGCGTGAACCACTGTGCTCAGCCTTATTTTTAACATTAATTTGTTTATTAGAAAGGTTTTTGCTCTACTCTGTCACCCAGACTGAAGTGTAGTGGTGAACTCCCGGGCTCAAGCAATCCTCCCACTTCAGTCTCCTGAGTAGTAAGGACTGCAGGTGCATACCACCATGTCCAGCTAATTAGAAAAAACCTTTTTTTTTGAGATGAAATCTTTCTCTGTTGTCCACGCTGGAGTGCAGTGGCATCCTGGCTGGAGTGCAGTGGTGCAATCTTGGCTCACTTGTAGAGATGGGGTCTTGCTGTGTTGCCCAAGCTGGTTTGGAACTCCTGGGCTCCAGCAGTCCTCTTGCCTTTGTTGCGGGATCTTTAGGGTGTTGCTTTTCTGGCCAGAAACCTCTGTGGTCAGCAGTGCCTTTGCCTGAGTTCTTGTCCTGCGTTGAGATACACAGACAAGTAAAGGGTGAGCAAGACGAAGAGAAGCTTTATTGAATGTTAGAACAGCTCAGAGGAGACCAGAAGGGGGCAGCTCCTCTCTATAGGCAGTTTGTCTTATGCAGTATTCAGCTCTCAGCAAAGAGGAGGCCCTGGAGTAGGTGGCTTCTCTCTGCAGGCAGGTCCCCATTGACTTCCTAGCTCTCAGCAGATAGCATAGCTCCTCTCTCCTCTCTGGTTGTGTGGTCGTCTCTCTGCCTTCTGCCCTGCTCTGGCTGAGCCTGAGGCTTTTATGGACCTCACAGGGAAGAAAGTACTCCCTGATTGGTTCATGGAGTGTTGGAAAAGGCACCACAAATCCCCAGCTGGTGGGCAGCAGCCTTTAAGCCCTTCCTGGCCTGAAGATGGGGCCTTATGGGAACCTCCTTTCCATCCAGAAGTTTGTCTGCCTCTCTCAGCAGTCCATGGCACCCAGGCTGCTCACACCAAGGTGCACCTGCAGGCCAGCACTGAGCTCTCTGTCTCTGCTTGGCTTCCCTTCTTAATGCTTCTCTGTACCCAAATTCTGGAGGGGGCAGAGGCTGCAGGGTGCTCCCCTGAGGGCGTGCACACCCCCCAAGACTGTGACAGCACCTGGGCTTGCCCCAACCCCACTCTGAGATTGGAGTGGGTGCTGGGAGCAGAGAGAAGTGGGAGGGGGCAGGCCTTCCCAGGCCCCCATGGGTACAGGCTGCAGAGATACTTAGGTCCTGCACCTGGGAGGGTGGCTGCAGCTGCACTCAGGAGGGCAGTGATCCTGCCTGCTCCTGGCCCCTGCCAAGAGCACAGGGAGGCTCAGATCTGCAGCTACAACTTGGGTGGCTGCAACACCACCTAGGAGGGCAGGGCTCCTGCCTGCTCCATGGAGTGGGAGGCCCAGGTTTCCAGCAGCACCAGGGGAGCTCCTGCCCCAACTCAGAAGAGGGCAGGGCTCCTGCTACCTCCACACATCATGCAGCCCTATCCATGCTTCTCTGCTGCAACAGGTATGATGATGGCAGCAAGCCCTCTGGAGCTGCAGCTGCTATCACCTTGGCCTCTTAAAGTACTGGAATTACAAGTGTGAGCCACCATATCCAGTCTCATTCTTTTATTTACTTGGTGTTATGACTGTTCACAAGACAACCACTTGATCTCAGTTTTTAATTTATAAAATGGAGAGCATAATAATTAAAAACTACCTCCTCAATAGGCTTGTCGTGAATAAAATGTTAAAAGCAGTTTGTGTCTTCATCACATACATATAAAAGGTAACTGTATGATGAAGGATATGTTAATTAAGTTCATTGTGGTAATCTTTACATAATATATACATAAATCATTACATTGTACTCCTTTAGTTGAATTTTGTCATTTATACCTCAATAAAATAGAAAAAAAAAACAAACCCTAAAGAGCAGTTTATAATACAGTAGTAACCTGTTATCCACAGGGAATGCATTCTGAAACCCCCCATGGATGCCTAAAATTGCAGACAGTACTGAACCCTATATATGCTATGCTTTTCCTATGCATGTATACCTGTGATGGAGTTTTTTACTTAGGCATAGTAAGGGATTAACAATAATAACTAATAAAATAGAACAATTACAACAACATACTGTAGTAAAAATTATATGAGGCCAGGCATGGTGGCTCATGCCTGTAATCCCAGCACATTGGGAGGCTGAAGTGGATGGATCACTTGAGGCCAGGAGTTCAAGAGCTGCCTGGCCAACATGATGAAACCCTATTTTTACTAAAAATACAAAAATTAGCCAGGTATGGTGGTGAGTGCCTGTAATCTCAGCTACTTGGGTGCCTGGGGCAGGAGAATCTTGAACTTGAACCCAGGTAGTGGAGGCTGCAGTAAGCTGAGATCACACCATTGCACTCCAGCTTGGGCAACATAGTGAGACTGTGTCTCAAAAAAAAAAAAGTACTGGTTGGGCTCGGGGGCTCACACCTGTAATCCCAACACTTTAGGAGATTGAGACAGGTGGATCACCTGAAGCCAGGAGTTCAAGACCAGCCTGTCCAACATGGCAAAACCCTGTCTCTACTAAAAATACAGACAAATAAAATTAGCCAGGTGTGGTGGCGGGCAGCTGTAATCCCAGCTACTCAGGAGGCTGAGGCAGGAGAATCACTTGAACCTGGGAAGTGGAGATGTGAGCCGAGATCGCTCCATTGCACTCCAGCCTGGGCAACAGGAGCAAAACTCCATCTCAAAAAAAAGAAAAAAGAAAAAAAGTGCTATGGGCCAGGAGTGGTGACTCACACCTATAATCTCAGAACTTTGGGAGGTTGAGTTAGGCAGATCACCTGAGGTCAGGAGGTCTAGACCAGCCTGGCCAACCTGGTGAAACCTCGTCTCTACTAAAAATACAAAAATTATATGGGTGTGTGTGATAGTGGGTAATGTCAGCTGCTTGGGAGGCTGAGGTAGGAGAATCACTCGAACCCAGGATGTGAAGTTTGCAATGAGCAGAGATTGTACCAATGCTCTCCAGCCTGGGCAAAAGAATGAGACTCCATCTCAAAAAAAAAAAAAAAAGTGCTACGAATAACAGGATGATATGAAAAAAGGACATAGGTGTTTGGGAGGGTATTACTTTTGACTTTACCCTGACTAGCTGGAGAAATGGTGACAACACTATAATGAAGTTGAAAAGAAGGGTGGATTCAGAGGGAATAGATATGTTCTGTTTTGGACATTAAGTTAGAGATGCTAAGGAGGAAATTTAGATGGAAATTCTAAATGAGGAGTTGAGGCTACAGGATGAGAAATGTACATTTCAGGGCCAGCTGTATAGAGGAGAAAATGAAAGCTAATGCCTCTAAGTTTAAAGTGAAGAGAAAGTCTGGGAAGATAAGTGTACAGTTTAGTGGTATTAAGTGCCTTCATTTTATTGAGTGTACTTACCCATCTCTAGGATTTTTTTATTACCCCAAGCAAACATTTTTTTTTTTTTTGAAACTGAGTCTTGCTCTGTAGCCCAGGCTGGAGTACAGTGGCATGATCTTGGCTCACTAGAATCTCCACCTCCCGGGTTCAAGTGATTCTCCTGCCTCAGCCTCCCGAGTAGCTAGGATTCCAAGTGTGCACCACCACGGCCAGCTGATTTTTTTGTATTATTAGGAGAAACAAGGTTTCACCATTTTGGTCAGGCTGCTCTTGAATACCTGACCTCAGGTGATCTGCCCACCTCACCCTCCCAAAGTGCTGGGATTACAGGTGAGCCATTGCACCTGGCCCCCCAAACAATTCTGTACCCAGTAAACAAGAACTCCCATTTTTTCTCCCTTCCCCAGCCCCTAGTAACTATTCTATTTTCTGCCCTCTATGAATTTGACTGCTCTAGGTACCTCATATAAATGGAAGCATACAATATTTGTCCTTTTGTCTGTGGCATATATCTCATAGTATAATGTTTTCATTGATAATCAGTGTTGTAACATGTATCAGAATTTCATTCTCTTTTTTTTTAAAATCAGGTTTATATTAAATTGTAAAATGCACATAATCTTTATCATCATAACTATTTTTGAGCGTATAGTTTGGTAGTATTACATACATTTACATCATTGTGTAACCAATCTCCAGAACTCTTTTTTGGAAAACTGATACTCTGTACCCATAAAACAACTTCTCATTTTTCCCCCCTCCCAGCCTCTGGCAACCACCATTCTACTTTCTATAGAAAGTATAGAATAATTATACATTTGATTATTCTAGATATCTCTGGAAAGTGGAAGGATACAGGGTTTTTTTGTTTTGTAACGGGCTTATTTCAATTAGCATAATGTCCTCAGCTTTCTCTGTGTTATAGCATGTATCATAATTTCATTCCTTTCTATACCAGAGTAATATTCCATTGTGTGTGTATACCACATTTTGTGATATTTGGGTTTCAACCTTTTGGCAATTGTGAATATTGTTGCTATGAAAATTGGTTTACAAATATCTCTGTGTGTCCTTGCTTTCAGTTCTTTCACTTTTTTGGAGACAGGGTCTCACTCAGTTGCCCAGGCTGCAGTGCAGTGATGTGATCATGGCTCATTGTAGCCTTGAACTCTTGGGCTCAAGCAGTTCCCCCATCTCAGCCTTCCAAGTAATTAGGATTACAGGTTTATGAACCACTATACCTGGCCCCGCTTTCCCTTCTTTTTTTTTTCTTTTTTGAGACAAAATTTCACTCTTGTTGCCCAGGCTGGAATGCAATGGCATAATCTTGGCTCATTGCAACCTCTGCCTCCTGGGTTCATCTGATTCTCCTGCCTCTGCCTCCCAAGTAGCTGGGACTACAGGCATGCACCACCACACCTGGCTAATTTTTTATATTTTTAGTAGAGACAGTTTCACCATGTTGGTCAGGCTGGTCTCGAACTTCTGACCTCAGGTTATCCACCTGCCTCAGCCTCCCAAAGTGCTGGGATTACAGGCATGAGCCATCACACCCAGCCTCAGTTCTTTAGGGTATATATCCAGAAGTGAAATTGTTGGGTCATATGGTTATTCTATGTTTAGTTTTTTGAGAAACTCGTGTTTTCACAGCAACTGTTCCATTTTACATTCCCACCAACAATGCACAAGTGTCCCAGTTTCTCCAGATCATAGCCAACACTTGTTATTTTCTGATTTTGATAATATCCATCCTGATGACTATGAAGTGGTATCTCATTTTAATTTTGATTTGCATTTCCCTAATGATTAGTGATGTCGAACACCTTTTCATATGCTTACTGGCCATTCGTATATCTTCTTTGGAGAAGTGTCTATTCAAGTCCTTTGCCCATTTTTTTTTTTTTTTTTTTTTGTAGAGACAGGTAGTTTCTTCTTTTCATCATTTTTTTTTTTTAATTTTTTATTGGATTTTAGGTTTTGGGGTACATAAGCGGAGCATGCAAGACAGTTGCGTAGGTACACACATGGCAGTGTGCTTTGCTTTCCTTTTCCCCTTCACCCACGTTTGGCATTTCTCCCCAGGCTATCCCTCCCCACCTCCCCCTCCCACTGGCCCTCCCCTTTTCCCCCCAATAGACCCCAGTGTTTAGTACTTCCCTTTCTGTGTCCATGTGTTCTCATTTTTCATCACCCGCCTATGAGTGAGAATATGCGGTGTTTCAATTTCTGTTCTTGTGTCAGTTTGCTGAGGATGATGTTCTCCAGATTCATCCATGTCTCTCTCCGCGGATTCAACGAGAGCTCCAATCCTCCCTTTGCCCATTTTTTAATTGAGTTGTTTCTTTTGTTGTTGTTGAATTGTAGTTCTTTATATATTCTAGATATCAATCCCTTATCAGATAAATGATTTGCAAATATTTTTTCCTATTCTGTTGGTTGCCTATTCACTCTGTTGATTGTGTCCTTTGATGCAAAAAAGTGTTTAATTTTGATGAAGTCTATTTGTCCACTTTTTTTGTTGATTGTGCCTTTGGTGTTATATCTGAGAAATTATTGCCAAATTCAATGTCATACAGCTTTCCTCACCCCCCTCCCCACCTTTTTTTTTTTTTAAATCGTAGGGATGGGGTCTCACCCAGGCTGGAATACAGTGATATGATCACATAACTCACTGTAACTTCAAACCCCTGGCCTCAAGCGATCCTCCCACCTCGGTGTCCATGGTAGCTAATACTACAGGCATGCACCACCACACCTGGCTAATTTGTTTTTTGTAGGGATGGGAGTGTTACTCTGCTGGTCTCAAAATTCTGGCCTCAAGCAATCTTAATCTTGTAATGGCCTGCCAAGGTACTGCCATTACAGATGTGAGTCACTGGGTAATCTCCCTGTTTCCTTTAAAAAGTTTTATAATTATAGCTCTTAAGTTTAGGTCTTTGATTCATTTTGAGTTAATGCATGTATATCGTATAAGAGAAGGCTTTAACTTTGTTCTTTTACATGTGGAAATCCAGTTGTCTCAGCACTAATTGTTGAAAAAACTATCCTTTCCTCACTGAATGGTCTTGGCACCCTTTTCAAAAATCATTTAACTATATATGCGAGAGTTTATTTCTTGGTTCTATTCTATTCCATTAGTCTCTATGTCTGTCTTTATGCCAGTGCCACATTGTTTACTGTAGCTCTGTAGTAAGTCATTTTATGAATTTTTAATTTCACAAATCATCCTTGAATATATTCTCCTTTGTAGAAAAGTTAAAACAGAACAGCTAAGGATAACTAACCCTGTATGACCACCTTTCCCAGTCCCTATCAAAGGATGACTTTGAAATTATTCAGGATCAGTGGGAAAAGTTAAGAGCATGTGAATCAGTGGAGCTCAGTGGTCTGAGAAGTAACCTCTGGAGGCAGACTACCTGGATTTATAGCTTGACTCTTCAAGTTTTAGATAAATGACTGTAGGTGAGTCATATGATCTCCTTGTGTTCAATTTCTTGAGTTGTTGTCAGGATTGAATGAGTTAATTACACATAAATCATGTAGAACAATATTTGTCAATTAATAGTGCTTAATTATTATAGTATAGTGTTAGTGCTTAATTATTGTAGTATAGGGACTAAAATATGTGTAGTTATGAAGAAGTCTGATAGGTGAGGGGATGCTCAATGGCCTTGATGTCCTCAGCAAAGTAAAAATGGAAGCAATCTGATTATTGAGAGGAGATTGTGAGGTGAGAGTCTTAAAAGTGTGTGAAGAAGGTTGTAATTGACGTTTGGGGACTGTAGAATTACTAAAAGGCTAGTAAGATGATATTTGTAGGGTCCTGTGAGGGTATTATCAGGTAGACCTGCATGGCACTTGTTGCAGATGTCTTCCAACAAGAATGTTCTGGCCTGAAAGCGAGATTGGAGACTTTGAAACTCCAGGGATGATAGTAAGGGTTAAAGATTGCCAATGGTGGATAAATAAGGGGTTGAGGAAGAATAGGTGGTGGTGAAGGCAGCAGGCAAGTCAGTGATGATTCAAAGCCTGGCTAAAGCGCCAAGTATCATTAGGTGGACATAGTAAAGTAAGAACAGTAATATAATTGAAAGTTGCTGAGAAGGTGTAAAGTGGCTGGTTTAGAAAGTTTTGAGACCTAGGCCGGGCGCGGTGGTTCACGTCTGTAATCCCAACACTTTGGGAGGCTGAGACAGGCAGATCACTGGAGGTCAGGAGTTTAACAGCCTGGCTAACATGATGAACCTTGTCTCTACTAAGAATAGAACAATTAGCAGGGCTTGTTGGCAGACACCTGTAATCCCAGCTACTTGGGAGGCTGAGGCAGGAGAACTGCTTTAACTTGAGAGGTGGCAGTTGCAGATCGTGCCGCTGAACTCCATCCTGGGTGACAGAGCAAGACTCCATCTCAAAAAAAAAAGAAAAGAAAATAGAGTTTTTGAGAGCTATAGGAGATATTAGTCAGTTTGAGTACATGCCACGTTTGAGCTCTTGGTATTATAGTAACAGATTATGGTTGCAATTTTTATTTTTTATTTTTATTTTACTTTTTAAAATTTACCCCCATCCCGGTTTTTTTTTTTTTTTTTGAGACAGAGTTTCGCTCTTTTACCTAGGCTGGAGTGCAATGGCCTGATCTTGGCTCACTGCAACCTCTGCCTCCTGGGTTCAAGAGATTCTCCTGCTTCAGCCTCCCGAGTAGGTAGTATGATAGGTACCTGCCACCATGCCTGGCTAATTTTTTGTATTTTTAGTAGAGATGGGGTTTCACCATGTTGGCCAGGCTGGTCCCAAACTCCTGACCTCATGATCCACCCACCTCAGCCTCCCAAAGCGCTGAGATTACATGTATGAGTCACCGCACCCAGCCTAATTTTCCCTTTTAAGAATGAAGTATTTTTGCCAGGCACAGTGGCTCACACCTGTAATCCCAGCACTTTGGGAGGCAGGGGCGGGTGGATCATGAGGTCAGGAGTTCGAGACCAGCCTGACCAACAAGGTGAAACCTCGTTTCTACTAAAAATACAAAAATAAACTGGGTGTGGTGGCGTGTGCCTGTAGTCCCAGCTCCTCGGGAGGCTGAGGCAGGAGAATTGCTTGAGTCCAGGAGGCAGAAGTTGCAGTGAGCTGAGATTGCTCCACTGTGCTCCAGCCTGGGTGGCTGAGTGAGGGTCTATCTCAAAAAATAAAAAGAAGTATTTTTATTTATTTATTTTAATCCTAGTTTGTTGAGAGCCTGATGTAGAGTGCTAGAGAAGCTTAGCGGAAGTATTGTGAAGTCATGCTCTCCAAAGTGTTGTCAGTGGACATTGTAAGAATGTGGAAAAAACAATGAGTTTTAGTATCGAAGATAGTACAGGGACTAGAATGGAAAGGAAAAATGAGAGCCAGGCAATAATAAGAGTTCCCATTTATTGACTACTTAGCACCGTGTGCTAAGCAGTATATATCCTTAGTCACAATTCATTCTCATATCAACCCTGAAAGATGACTATTATCTCTCTTTGAGGGGAGTTCACTGGGTCATGAGGTAAGGTTTGATACTCATGATTACATAGAAGCAGTAGAGCCAGGGTTTAAACTAGGATCTACTGACTCTGGAGCCTGTTTTTAGCAATTCTCCCAGGTAATTCTGATGCACACTAAATTTTGAGAGTTATGTTCTTTTTTTTTGAAATGGAGTTTTGCTCTTGTTGCCCAGGCTGGAGTGTAATGGTGCGATCTCGGCTCACTGCAGCCTCTGCCTCCGGGATTCAAGTGATTCTCCTGTCTCAGCCTCCTGGGTAGCTGGGATTTCAGGCATGTGCTACCATGCCTGGCTAGTTTTGTATTTTTAGTAGAGACAGGGTTTCTCCATGTTGGTTAGGTTGGTATGAACTCCCAACCTCAGGTGATCTACCCGCCTCGGCCTCCCAAAGTGCTGGGATTATAGGTGTGAGCCACTGCGCACAGCCATGTTCTACAACATAGTATTAAATCCTATTTTATTTTTAATTTCATTGGTTTGTGGGAAAAAAGAACAGATACAATCTGAAGAAGGTGGATGGATGTTGGGAGAATTGACAGTGACCTTCCTAAAACATAAACAGTTTTGAGGACTTGCTGATAATGGATAGTAGTTCTATAGAAAAATAGCAAGTTAGGAATAGTCAGCATGGGGAAAAGGTTTCTAGGGCTTCTGAAAAAGAGCAATGTAAAATGAACATTTAGCATCACTTTTACAAATATGTCACCTTTGCAGAATATTGTAATTAATATAGTTAAGTCTCAACTGGTATTAAATTAGCAAATTGAATTTAATATTAACTTTAAAAATTATTTTATTTTATTTTCTCTCTCTCTTTTTTTTTTTTTTTTTCCCGAGATGGAGTTTCGCTGTTGTTACCCAGACTGGAGTGCAATGGCACGATCTCGGCTCACTGCAACCTCCGCCTCCTGGGTTCAAGCAATTCTCCTGCCTCAGCCTCCCGAGTAGCTGGGACTACAGGTGCGCGCCACCATGCCCAGCTAACTTTTTGTATTTTTAGTAGAGACGGGGTTTCACCATGTTGACCGGGATGGTCTCGATCTCTTGACCGCATGATCCACCTGCCTTGGCCTCCCAAAGTTCTGGGATTACAGGCTTGAACCACTGCGCCCAGCTTTATTTTCAATTTCATTGTTGAAAACTTGTCTAAGGTATGTTGATCTGCTTTTATGAAATTAAAGTACAGTACAGTGAACATAATTGAATCTCTGGTGATTGAAGATCTTTCATAGTCTCAGAAATATCATTCTAAATTGCATAATATGGACAGTAGAAAAGCATGGTCTTAAAATAGATTGACCCCAGGGAATACTCTGGAACAGGGGTCCCCAGTACAGGAACCAGGCTGCACAGTAGGAGGTGCCAGTGAGCATTAACACCTGAGCTCTGCCTCCTGTCAGATCAGTTGCTGCATTAGAGTCTGTTAAAGGTGGACTCTTGTCTGTTCCTTATGAGAATCTGAGAATCTAATGACTGATGATGATCTGAGGTGGAACAGTTTCATCCTGAAACTGTATCCCCACCCAGGTCCATGAAAAAAATGTCTTCTACAAAATTCGTCCCAAGTACCAAAAAGGTTGGGGACCACTGCTCTGGAAGTTTCGTTTTGGTTAGGTAGAAGAATGACATAGGGCTATGAGTTTTTGTTTTGTTTTGTTTTTAAAGAAACAGGGTCTTTTATGTTGTCCAGGCTGATCTCACCTGAGCTCAAGTGTTTCCCCTGCCTTGGCCTCTCTTTTTTTGTTGTTGTTCTTTTTTTTTTTTTTTGAGACGGAGTTTCGCTCTTGTTACCCAGGCTGGAGTGCAATGGCGCGATCTTGGCTCACCGCAACCTCTGCCTCCTGGGTTCAGGCAATTCTCCTGCCTCAGTCTCCTGAGTAGCTGGGATTACAGGCACATGCCACCATGCCCAGCTAATTTTTTGTATTTTTAGTAGAGACAGGGTTTCACCATGTTGACGAGGATGGTCTTGATCTCTTGACCTCATGATCCACCCGCCTCGGCCTCCCAACGTGCTGGGATTATAGGCGTGAGCCACTGTGCCCGGCTGTTCTTTTTTTTTTTTTAAGTTTTTAATTTTTTGTTTTTTTTTGCCTTGGCCTCTCAAAGTGCATTTTTATGGTCTTTGAAAATATTTAGACAATAGAGCCTTGGCAGAAAATACAAATAATTAAGTAAAAAAATGTTTAAAAATTGTCCCTTTATGGGCTCATTTTCTTAGATTGTAACTCTTATGAAGTCATTCTCTTTCTTTCTTTCTTTCTCTCTCTCTCTCTTTCTTTCTTTTTTTTTGAGACAGTCTCCCTCTGTCTTCCAGGCTAGAGTGCAGTGGCATGATCAGGGCTCACCGTAGGTCACAGCTTCCTGGGCTCAGGTGATTCTTCCATCTCAGCCTCCTGAGTAGCCGAGACTATAGGCACGTGCTACCATGCCCAGCTAATATTTGTAGAGACAGTTTTGCTGTGGTGCCCAGGCTGGTCTTAACTCCTGGGCTCAAGTGATCCTTCCACCTCACCCTCCCAAAGTGCTAGGATTACAGGTGTGAGCCATCATGCATGGCCATAAAGTCATTTTTGATTGATGGCCTACCCTATAAGAATATGCATAGCAGTTGGTTTTAGGTTAGAAAAGGGATAGGGTGCTGGGCATGGTGGCTCATGCCTGTAATCCCACCACTTTGGGAGTCCAAGTTGGGCGGATCACTTGAGGTCAGGAGTTTGAGACCAGTCTGGCCAACATGGCAAAACCGCATCTCTACTCAAAATACAAAAATTAGCCAGGCATGGTGGCATGCACCTGTAATCCCAGCTACTAAGGAGGCTGAGGAAGGAGAATCACTTCCTGGGATGTGGAGGTTGCAGCGAGCTGAGATTGTGCCACTGCACTCCAGCCTGGGCAACAGAGTGAGACTCCATCTCAAAAAAAAAAAAAAAAAAGAAAGAAAAGAAAAGGGATAGGTATTTTTTTTTTGTTGTTACTGGTTTACTGCCGGGCACAGTGGCTCATGCCTGTAATCCCAGCACTTTGGGAGGTCAAGACAGGCAGGCACCTGAAGTCAGGAATTTGAGACCAGCCTGGCCAATGTGATGAAACCACATCTCTACTAAAAATAGAAAAATTAGCCAGGCATGGTGGTAAGCACCTATAATCCTAGCTATTTGGGAGGCTGAGGAAGGAGAATTGCTTGAACCCGGGAGGTGGAGGTTGTAGTAAGCCAAGATTGCCCCACTGCACTCCTTCCTGGGTGACAGAGTGAGACCCTGTCTCACAAAAATATTAATAATAATAAATGGAAATAAATAGATACCTGTATAAAGCAGTGACCTCCTTGGAGATTATTGTAACCTTAGTGATTTCTCACTCATTTGTTTATTTAAAAAATGATTATTGAGTACCTGTTACATGTTGGGCAGTGTGGCAGGCACTGGTGATACAATGATGAACAAAACAGACTAGAACTTATATTCTTGTTAGGGTTGCATCAAAACAACAACATTTTCCATCAAGTTTATAGATATTCGGATCCAAGATGGCCGACCACTAACAGCTCAGGATTGTAGCTCCCAGTGAAAGCTCAGAGAACGAGACGACGCCACATCTTTAGACGAATTTTCGTCACTCACCGATTAGCCGATTCCCAGTGGAGGAGCCCCACGGGTCGCCAGCGCGACTCTTGTGGCCGCCGCCACGGTTTTGCCGGCGTCTCGGTGCAGCAGCTCTTCATGCAGAGCCAACGGGACTGCTTCCCCTACTGACCGGAGTTTGGAGCTCCAGGAAGTCAGAGCCGCTTGTTGCGGACTCAAGAGGGAAGCCAGACCAGAGATTCCCGGGCAGAAGAGCACCATCAGTCTTATCGCTGCTATTTAGGCTGCTACAGTGGGTTGCTCGGATCCCAGCACTGGGAATCAATAAGTCGGACGTTGACTCAGAAACCTAATTAGAAAGGCGGTTCATCTACAATGAAGGGAAAAAAACAGCCTAAGAAGGCCGAGTATACTCAAAATCAGAACCCATCAGCAACGGAACAAGCCCTGTTGGAAAAGGACTCATCAGCAACCGAACAAGCCCTGATGGAAAAGGACTCATCAGTAACGGAACAAGCCCTGATGGAAAAGGACTGTGTTCCATTATCTGAAGTAGGCTTTAAAAGGTGGATGATAAGAAACTTCTGGGAGTTAAAGGAACTTGTTCTAACCCAATGTAAAGAAACTAAGAACTTGGAAAAAAGGTTAGATGAAATGTTGAAAAGAATAGACAATATAGAGAGGAATACAAATGAACTTATGGAGTTGAAAAATACAACACGAGAACTTAGTGAAATATGTACAAGCTTAAACAGCTGAATGGATCAAGCAGAAGAAAGGGTATCAGAGGTCGAAGACCAACTTAATGAAACAAAACGACAAGACAAGAACAGAGAAAAAAGGATAAAAAGGAATGAGCAAAGTCTCCAAGCAATATGGGACTATGTGAAAAGACCTAATATACGCTTGATTGGTGTACCTGAATGTGACGGAGAAAATGAATTCAAGCTGGAAAATACTCTCCAGGACATTATCCAGGAAAATTTTCCTAATTTAGCAAAGCAGGACACTATTTAACCCCAGGCAATACAGAGAACACCACAAAGATGTTCCTCAAGAAGACCAACCCCAAGGCACATAATTGTTAGATTCACCAAGATCGAAACGAAGGAGAAAATATTAAGGGCAGCCAGAGAGAAAGATCAAGTTACCCATAAAGGGAAGCCTATTAGGCTTACAGCAGATCTCTCAACGGAAACCCTACAAGCTAGAAGAGAGTGGGGGCCAATATTCAATATACTTAATCAACAGAACTTTCAGCCCAGAATTTCATATCCTGCCAATTTAAGCTTTACATTTGAAGGAAAAATAAAATCTTTTAGGAACAAGCAAGTACTCAGAGATTTTATTACCACCAGGCCTGCATTACAAGAACTTCTAAAAGAAGCATTATACACAGAAAGGAACAACCAGTATGACCCTTTCTAAAAATACACCAAAAAGTAAAGAGCATTAACATAAAGAAGAATTTTTATCAACGAAAGGACAAAATAGCCAGTTAATAGCAAATGGCAGCAACCCTAAATTTAAATCTACCAAATCTCCCAATCAAAAGATACAGACAAAATCTAACGGTATATCCAAAGATATACATAGACTCAAAATAAAGGGTTGGAAAAAAAAAAGTACCAACCAAATGGAGAGCAAAAATAAATAAATAAAAAGCAGGAGTTGCAATTTTCACATTTGACAAAATAGATTTCAAAGCTACAAGGATACAAGGGTAAAAGGATTAATGTAATAATAAGAGATCTTAACACCCAGATACATAAGACCCATAATGAGATTTAGATACAATGAGACAGAAAATTGATAACGATATCCGGGACTGGAACTAAGATCCAGAGCAAATAAACTCAATAGAGCTCTCCATTTTAAACACACAAAATATACATTATCCACAAAATCTAACGATATATCTAAAGATATACAAAGACTCAAAACAAGGGGATGGAAAAAAACGCACCAACCAAATGGAGAGCAAAAATAAATAAATAAAAAGCAGGAGTTGCAATTCTCATACTTAATAAAATAGATTTGAAAGCTACAAGGATGCAAGGGTAAAAGGATTAATGTAACAATAAGAGATCTTAACACCCAGATACATAAGACACATAATGAGATTTAGATTCAATGAGACAGCAAATTGATAACGATATCCAGGACTTGAACTCAGAGCCAGAACAAATAAACACAATAGAGGTCTCCATTTTAAACACATAAAATATGCATTAACCACTTTAAACACTCAAAATATTGATCAGCCATTATTGAAACCCATTTTAGGAATGAAGTAATATTCCTTTTTCCCTCTTTTTCTTTTTTTCCCCTTCTTTTTCTCTTTTTCCCTCTTAAAAAAAAAAAAGGAAAGAAAAGAAAAGAAAGAAAAAAAGGAAAGACAAAAAGAGCCTAGCACCCTGGAGTTCCTGTGTCTTCCCACCCCTGGTCACCCTGTTGGGACAGTATCAGGACACAGACCCTAAGAGGCTCAGCCTGCTCCTTAAAAAAAAAAAAAGAAAGAAAAAAAGCTTTAGGCAAAAAAAAAAAAAAAAAGTTTATAGATATTCTAGTTAGAGTTATTGGTTGCAAATAACAGAAACTGATTTTAGTTTCCTCAAGCAGAAAAGAGATTTTTCTGGAGGATAGTGAGGAACACTGAATTACAAGGAAGGCTGGAAAACAAAGTAAGGCCTGGCTAAAATACTATTCCAGGAACATTGTGCTCAGGATGCCACCACTTGCTGGCTGGACACTCAATGCCACTGTTATTGGCATCCTGCTATGGAGCATGATCAGGCTTGCTGCTAGATAGACTGTGCTGCTCATGGATATTTGCTACCAGCTACTATATTCTCCACTGTGCTGCAGCAACCATAAAAAGTCTGGACCAACCCTTTGCTTTTTGAGCCTCTTCAAGGTTCAAAATCCCAGGCAGGAATATCTAGTTGGTCCTAAGGGTGTGGAAAAGGGAATATCTGTTCCCTGTTGGCCTCCTCATTAGGAGGCAGGACTGCCTCTCTAACTTGAGATTTTACTGAAGCAATATGCTGGGCAGCCAAATTGCAAATGTCTGCCATAACAGATAAAATAATTTAGCTATTGGGCTGGGTGTGGTGGCTCACACTTATAATCCCAATATTTTGGGAGGCTAAGGCTGGAGAATAGTTTGAGGCAGTGTTTGAGACCTGCTCTGAAACATAGCCCCCATCGCTATAAAAATAAAAATTAGCCAGGCATGGTGGCATGCACTTGTAGTCCCAGCTACTCCAGAGGAGTTCAAGGCTACAGCGAGCTATAATCATGCCTGGGCAATCCAGCCTGGGTGTCAGAGGAAGACCCTGTCTCTAATAATAATAATAATTTAGTAATTGCAAATAGTCCAAGTGTAATGACGGAAACAAAATGGGGGCTGAAATAGTGACTAATAGAAGGAAACCTTTAAATGGAGAATAATAAGGGAAGACCTCCATAAGTGGAAAGATATTTGGTTAAGAATAGGATGATTGGAAGGAACGATCCAAGATGGCTGATCGCTAACATCCCGAGATTGCAGCTCTCAGGGAAGGCGCGGAGAACTAGAGGACGCCACACTTTCAGACAAAGTCTCGTTGCTCACGGAGCAGAAGATCCCCCAGTGGAGGAAACACACGGGTCGCCAGCGTGACTCTCATGGCCGGCGCAGCGGTTCCACCCGCACCTCGGCGCGGCAGCTCTCGGAGCAGAGTAAACACATTTGGAGGACCGGCCCGGGCCCCCAGCACAATACCAGAGCCCGGCGCAGCGGCAGTGACGGCACCTCGGTGCGGCAGCACTCGGCGCAGAGTAAACGGGACGGGTTCCCCTTCTGACCGAGGTTTGGAGTCCTGGGAAGGCAGAGTCGCCTACTACGGACACAGGAAGGAAGCCAGACAGGAGAATCCTGGGCAGAAAAGCACCATCAGTTTTAACGCCGCTGCTCTGGCCCTGGGAACTAACAACCTGGACGTCCACTCAAGAGACCTAATCTGAAAGTTGGTAATTTCAAAGACGGCAGGAGGATAAATTTCCAATGACGAGAAGAAACCAGCGTAAAAAAGCTGAGAATACTCAAAATCAGAACGCCTCTCCCTCTAAAGATGATCACAGTTCCACATCAACAATGGAACAAGGCTTGATGGAGAACGAGCGCATCCTGATGACAGAATCACTCTTCAAGGAATGGATAATAAGAAACTTCGGTGAGCTAAAAGACCATGTTGTAGCCCAATGTAAAGAAACTAGGAACTTTGAAAAAAGGTTTGATGAAATCCTATTGAGAATAGACAACTTAGAGAGGAGTATGAGTGAATTAATGGAATTAAAGAATACAATACAGGAACTCCGAGAAGTATGCACAGGTTTAAACACTCGAATTGTTCAAGCAGAAGAAGGGATATCAGAGGTCAAAGTCCAACTTAATGAAATAAAACGTGAAGAAAAGATTAGAGAAAAAAGGATAAAAAGGAATGAACAAAGTCTCCAAGAAATGTGGGACTATGTGAAAAGACCAAATTTACATTTGATAGGCGTACCTGAATGCGACGGAGAGAATGAATCAAAGCTGGAAAATACCCTTCAGGATATTATTCAGGAAAATTTTCCTAAACTAGCAAAGCAGGTCAACATTCAACCCCAGGTAATACGGAGAACACCACAAAGATATTCCTCAAGAAGAGCAACCCCAAGGCACATAATCGTTAGATTCACCAGGGTTGAAACGAAGGAGAAAATACTAAGGGCAGCCAGAGAGATAGGTCAAATTACCCACAAAGGCAAGCCTATCAGACTTACAGCAGATCTCTCAGCAGAAACTCTACAAGCCAGAAGAGAGTGGGGGCCAATATTCAACATCCTCAAAGAACAGAACCTTCAGCCCAGAATTTCATATCCAGCCAAACTAAGCTTCACAACTGAAGGAAAAATAAAATCTTTTATGAACAAGCAAGAACTCGGAGATTTTATTACCACCAGGCCCGCTTTACAAGAGCTTCTGAAAGAAGCATTACACACAGAAAGAAACAACCAGTATTAGCCTTTCTAAAAATACACCATAAAGTAAAGAGCACCAACATAAAGAAGAATTTATACCAACGAATGGATAAAACAGCCGGTCAACATCAAATGGCAGTAACCCTAAATATAAATTGACTAAATCCCCCAATCAAAAGACACAGCCAAAACCCAACGGCATGTTACATCCAGACCTGTTTCACATGCAAGGATACACAAAGACTCAAAACAAAGGGATGAAGAAAGATTTACCAACCAAATGGAGAGCAAAAATAAATAATAAATAAATAAAAAGCAGGAGTTGCAATTCTCGTATCGGATAAAATAGATTTTAAAGCAACAGTGGTAAAAGGATCAATGCAACAACAAGAGCTAACGATCCTAACACCCAGATACGAGACTTAGATTCAATGAGAGAAAATTAATAAGGATATCAAGGACACGAACTCAGATCCGGAACAAGTAAACTTAATAAATATTTATAGAGATCTCCACTTCAAATACACAAAATATACATTCTTGTCAATACCACATCACACCTACCCATAAGTTTAAATGAAACATTGATTGGCCATTATTAATACTCAATTTTTTTTCAAAATAAAGCAATATTTCCATTTACTCTCCCTCTTTCTCTTCCTGTTTCTTCCTCTCCTTTACTTATATTTTTTTTCTTTCCTTCTCTCAAAAAAAAAGAAATCAACTTGTAAACCTCTAGATCCAAGTCGGCAATGTCTCTCTCATTGCTTGATTTCCTTCCTTCCCTTCCCTCCCTACCTCCCTCCATGCTTCCTCCCTTCCTTCCTTCCTTCATCCCTTCCTTCCTCCCTTCTTCCCTCCCTTCCTGCCTTCCTCCCCCCCCACCCAAAAAAAAAGAATAGGATGATTGGCCGGATGCAGTGGCTCACTCCTGTAATCCCAGCCCTTAGGAGGTCGAGGCGGGCAGGTCACAAGGTCAAGAGCTCGAGACCATTCTGGCCAACATGGTGAAACCCCATCTGTACTAAAAACACAAAAATTAGCCTGGCGTGGTGGTGCACACCTGTAGTCCCAGCTACTTGGAAGGCTGAGGCAGGAGAATCGCTTTAACCCAGGAGGCAGAGGTTGCAGTGACCTGAGATCACGCCACTGCACTCCAGCCTGGTGACAGAGTGAGACTCCATCTCAAAAAAAAAAAAAAAAAGAATAGGGTGATGAACTCTTGCAGTTTGCCTGAGATTGCAATGTTCTAGGATGTGGGGCTTTCACTGCTAAAGCTGGGAAGGTCCCGGACAAGCTAGGATGAAGTTGGGGTCACGCTAATTGTGAAGGAACCATACATGATAAGAGTAGAGGCAGGAGCATTTCATGAAGAAGGAACGTTGCAGGTACAGAGGCCCCAGGTGAAAAAGGTTTTTGCATGTTGGAGGAACTGAGAGGTCAGGTGAGTGAAAGGAGTGTCATGTGAGCTGCAAAAGAATAAGTTGTCGGGGGCCGGGCGTGGTGACTCAAGCCTGTAATCCCAGCACTTTGGGAGGCTGAGGCGGGTGGATCATGAGGTCAAGAGATCGAGACCGTCCTGGTCAACATGGTGAAACCCCGTCTCTACTAAAAATACAAAAAATTAGCTGGGCATGGTGGCGCGTGCCTGTAATCCCAGCTACTCAGGATGCTGAGGCAGGAGAATTGCCTGAACCCAGAAGGCGGAGGTCGCAGTGAGCTGAGATCACGCCATTGCACTCCAGCCTGGGTAAATAGAGCGAAACTCCCTCTCAAAAAAAAAAAAAAAAAAAAAAAGTTGTCAGGGTAGATTATACAGGGCCTTTAGGCTATGATTTGGATTTTATTCTAAGTACAGAGATGCTACTGAAGGGAGAGCTTTAGGCAGGGGAATAATATGATCTGATTTGTTTTTCGAAGACCACTCTTGTTGATGGATGGGGAATGGATTAGACGGGAATAAGAGTTGGAAGTGAGTGGGTGGCTTGGCTCACACCTATAATCCCATCACTTTGGGAGGCTGAGGCAGGATGGTTGCTTGAGCTCAGGAGTTTGAGACCAGCCTGGGCAACATAATGAGACCTCATCTCTACTAAAAATAAAATTAAAAAAGTATTAGTTGCATGTGGTGGTACATGCCTTTAGTCCAGCCACTTGGGAGCAGAGGTGTTGGGATCGCTTGAGCCCATGAGATCAAGGCTGCAGTGAGCCATGATTATGCCAGTGTGCTCTAGCATGGAAAACAAACAAAGGGAGACCCTGCCTCAAAAAAAAAAACAAAACCCCCCCAAAAAACAAAAACAATTGGAAGCAGATAAGAGTAGGAAGGTATTGCATTAGTACTAGCAAGCGTTGGTGGTAGCCTCAGCTAAGGTGGTGGCTATAGAGAGTGAGAAATTGATGCATTCAAAATATATTTTGCCTGCCTGCCTCAGCAACATGGAGAAACCCTATCTCTAGGAAAAAAAATTTAAAATTTGCCGGATATGGTGTGTATGCCTGTAGTCCCAGCTACTCAGGAGGCTGAGCAAGGAGGATGGCTTGAGCCCAGGGGTTTGAGGCTGCAGTGAACCATGATCACACCACTGCTTTCCAGCTGGGGTGACAGAGCAAGACCCTGTCTCAAAAAAATTTAAAAAAAGATGTTTAGATACACATTTTGGATAGAGAATCAACAGGACTTGAAGGGTTGGACGTAGGCTGTGAAGGAAGGATGAGATTGAGGATGACTTTAGTCATGTGCAGTTTGAAGTGTTTTGTCGTGAAGAGAAAACAAGCTATCACAAGAAAAATTCCTTCTTTTCTCACCAGATATAGCAACCAATCTCCTTTAATACCTGTATAATCTGCAGTTTCTCTTGCTACAGGGCATGAAGTGTCCCTACTCCTATCTAAAGCTCTCCCTTCACACTGCATCCTATTTATTCATTCATTTATTCAGTAATGCTGGAGATATAGTAGTGAACACAATACAGCAAAGTCCTGCTCTCACAGAGCTTAGATTCTAGTCATGAGGGAACAGACAAACAAATACATTTGTAATATGGCAGATGGTAAAAATACTATGGTGAAAAAGCAGAGGGAGAAGAATAGGGAGTCCCCTGACTGGAGTGGGGTAGGGTGAGAGTTGTTATTTTTGATAGGTTGTGTTGGTCAGAGGAGACCTCTTCGAGAGTGACGTTTGAGCAGACATCTGAAAGTGCGAGGAAGCCAAACAAGCAGATGTCAGAAGGAATGAGTCATTCCAAGTAGAAGGCAAAGCAAGTACAATGCCCCTGAGGTGAGTACGCTTGGCATGTTCATGGGACAGCAAGAAGGCCAGTGTGACTGAAGTGGAGGGAGCAAGTGGAGAGTGGTAGGAAATGAGGGCAGAAAGAGGACAGATCATGTAGGGCCTTGGAGGCCATTGTAAAGACTGTGAAAACTGAGTCAGACAGAAGCATCTCCTTATGTGTAGTACTGCAGTATTTTCCCTCTCCTATATTATCAATTTTCCCTTCTCCAAGAATCATAGTTCTCAAATTTTTTGGTCTTATGACTCCTTTGTAATCTTAAAACTTAACTTAGAATCCTGTCTTACACCTGATCTTAGGAGAAAAGCATTCAGCTTTTTATACATTGACTATGATGCTAGCTGTCTGTTTCTTGAGAAGCCCGTCATGAGGTTGAGGAAGTCCCCTTCTATTCCTAGTTTGCTGAGATATTTTAGCATGAACAGTTTTTTTGTTTTTGTTTTTGTTTTTTTGTGGGTTTTTTTAATGTTTTTGTTTTTAAAGAGATGTAGTCTCACTCTCTTGCCCAGCCTGGACTGCAGTAGCATGATCACAACTCACTGCATCCTCGAACTCCTGGGCTTAAGAGATCCTCTTGCCTATGCCTCCCCAAGTAGTTGGGACTACAGGCAAATACCATCACCCCTGGCTAATTCTTTTTTTTTCCCCCTATAGAGATGGGGGTCTCGCCATCTTGTCCAGGCTGGTCTTGAACTCCTGGGCTCAGACAGCCCCCCGCCTCAACCTCCCAAAGTGCTGGGATTACAGGCATCAGCTACCCTATGCAGCCCTTTTCTCTATATCTGTTGAGATAATCAAATGAGTTTTCTTTTTTAATCTATTAAAATCTGTGATGAATTACCTTTTTGAATGTTAAACAACCTTGTATTGCTGTGATAATGTCCCTTCGTTGTGATATATGATCCTTCTTATATATTGTTAAATTTCATTGCTAAATTCTGTTGATAATTTTTATACCAGCGGAGCCCAGTGGCTCACACCTGTAATCCCACCACTTTGGGAGGCTGAGGCAGGTGGGTCACTCAAGGTCAGGAGTTTGAGACCAGCCTGGCTGACATGGTGGAACCCTGTCTCTACAAAAACTAGCTGTGCGTGGTGGGGGCACACCTGTAGTCCCAGCTACTTGGGAGGTTGAGGCAAGAGACTCACTGGAACCTAGGAAGTGGAGGTTGCAGTAAGCTGACATAGTGCCACTGCACTCCAGTCTGGGCAACAGAGCAAGACTCCATCTCAAAAAAAAAAAATTTTTTTTTTTTTAATACATCTATGTTCATGAGGTTCTTTTCGTGGTAATGTTTTGGTATTGGTATCAATGTAATGATTTGCAGATAATTCCCTCTTCTTTTCAGTTTTCTGGAAGAGTTTATATAGAATTGGTTTTATTTCTCTTTTAGATGTTTGACACAATTCACCAGTGAAGCTACCTGGGCCTAGAGTTTTCTTTTTGGGAATGTTTTTAACAAATTCAACTTACTTTATACATATGGCACTACCCAGGTTATCGGTTTCTTTTTGAGTGAGTTTGGTAGTTTGTATCTTTGAATGACATTGTCCATTTCACTTAGGTTGTAAATATAGTGGCATAGAGTTGTTAAAAATACTTCACTATTAGCTTTTAGTGTCTGTAGAATCCATAGTGATGTCTCTTTCCTGATATTGGTTATATGTGTCCTTTCTCTTGATAAGTCTGGTTAGAGATTTATCAATATAAAATCCTATTAAAAAATCATGTTTTTTTCATTGACTTTCTCCATTGTTTTTCTGTTTTCTATTCCATTAATTTTGCACTGTAATCTTTGCATACTTTGAGTTTGATTTGATCTTCATTTTTTAATGTTAAAGTTGAAGCTGAGGTCATTGATTTGAGATCTTTCAAAATATGGATATTTAGTGCATTAGCTCTATCTCACAAATTTTGATATGTTGCATTTTCAATGTTATTCAGTTCAAAATACTTTCCAATTTCCTTTTTGGTTTCTTTTTTGATGTAGGGGTTACTTAGAAGCCTGTTGTTTCATTTCTAAATAAAATATTGGACCTTTCTGTTACTGTTTCTAATTTAATTTCATTGAATTTATTCCATGGATTTATATGACTTAAATCCTTTTAGGTGCATTGAGATTGGTTTTTATGGTCCAGAATATGACCCAGAACATCTTGGTATATGTTTAGTGTAACTTAGAAAATATATAGTCTGCTATTCTTGAGTATTCTATACATGTCAGGTAGGTCCGGTTGCTTTATATGGCTGTACACATCTATATGCTTATTAGTTTTCTTTTTTTTTTTTGTTTTGAGATGGAGTTTCGCTCTTGTTACCCAGGCTGGAGTGCAATGGTGCGATCTCGGCTCACCGCAACCTCCGCCTCCTGGGTTCAAGCAATTCTCCTGCCTCAGCCTCCTGAGTAGCTGGGACTACAGGCACGCACCACCATGCCCAGCTAATTTTTTGTATTTTTAGTAGAGACAGGGTTTCACCATGTTGACCAGGATGGTCTCGATCTCTTGACCTCATGATCCACCTGCCTCAGCCTCCCAAAGTGCTGGGATTATAGGTGTGAGCCACCGTGCCCAGCCTAGTTTTCTCTTAATCTGTCATTTTTTTTTTTTTTTTTGAGACACAGTCTTACTCTGTTGCCCAGGATGGAGTGCAGTGGTACAATCATGGTTTACTGCAGCCTCAACCTCCTGAACACAAGCAATCCTCCTGCCTCAGCCTCCCAAGTAGCTGGGACTACAGGCATGTGCCACCATACCCAGCTAATTTTTGTTATTTTTTTGTAGAGACAGAGTTTCACCATGTTGCCCAGGCTGGTCTCAGACTCCTGAACTCAAGCAATCCATCATTCTTAGCTTCCCAGTGCATACAGTTAAGTAATCAGATAGTTTCTGTCCTTTATTTTATTGATATGAAGGGGGTACAGTGACTGATTTTCAGATGTTAAACCAACCTTACATTTCTAGGATACATCCTACGTGGTCATGATTTCAGTCTTTTGTTTTGTTTTGTTAATTATGGATGGGGTGGTGTCTCACTATGTTGCCTTTCCTGGGCGCTCCAGAAATTCTTCCACTTCAGCCTCCTGAGAAGCTAAGACTACAGATGCATAACATTGTACCTGGCTAGTTTTAGCATTGTTAGGAATTAGTCCATTTCATCTAAGTGGTCTCATTTGTTGGCACACAGTTATTCATTAATATTTCTTGATGATCCTTTTTATTTCTGTAAGGTTGGTAGCAGTGTCCCACTTCCCGTTCCTGATTTTGGTAACTTGAGACTTTCTTTTTTTTTTATTGGTCCGGCTAACTAAAAGTTTGTCAATTTTTGCCCATCTTTTCAAAGAACCAACTTTTGGTTTTATTGTTTTTCTATTCTCTTAAGTTTTGCTCTAATCTTTTTTATTTCCTTCCTTTTGCTTGCTTTGGATTTAGTTTCCTCTTAGGTGGAAATTTAGGTAATTGATTGGAGATATTCTTTTTATTATAGGCATTTACAGCTATAAATTTTTCTCTAAGCCTCATGTTAGCTGCATCCCATAAGCTTTCGTATTTGTATCTTCATTTTTATTCATCTCAAAGTATTTTCTGATTTTCCTATGATTTCTTCATTGACTCATTGGTTATTAACAAGTGTGTTATTTAATTTGCCTTTTTTTTTTTCTCAGATGGAATCTCACTCTGTCACCCAGGCTGGAGTACAGTGGCATGATCTCAGCTCACTGCAACCTCTGCCTCCTGGGTTCAGGCGATTCTCCTGCCTCAGCCTTCCGAGTATCTGGGACTACAGGCACCCACTACCATGTCTGGCTAATTTTTGTATTTTTAGTAGAGACAGGGTTTCACCATCTTGGCCAGGCTGGTCTTGAACTGCTGAACTACCATACTGTTTGCCTCAGCCTCCCAAAATGCTGGGATTACAGGCATGAGCCACTATGTCCAGCCGATTTAATTTTCATAAATTTGTGGATTTTCCAGATTTTTTCTGTTATTGATTTCTAATTTTATTCCATTGTGTTCAGAGAACATACTTAGTGTGATTTCAATCCTTTTACATTTATTAAGGCTTATTTATTTTTCAAGCATATGGTCTATTGTGAGAATTGTCATGTGTACTTGAAAATAATATGTATTCTACTGTTGTTGGGTAGCGTGTTCTATGGATGTCTGTTAGGTATAGTTGGTTTATGGTTTATAGTATTGTTTAAATTAGGTTTTGAGGTTTCTAAAAATGGTACCACTGGATGTGGTGGCTCATGTCTGTAATCCCAGCACTTTGGAAGGCTTTTCAAATAGACCATATGCTATTTTTCAAGCATATGGTCTATTGTAAGAATATGCCATGTGTACTTGAAAATAATATGTATTCTACTGTTGTTGGGTAGAGTGTTCTATAGATGTCTATTAGGTATAGCTGGTTTATGGTTTATAGTATTGTTTAAATTAGTTTTTGAGGTTTCTAAAAATGGTACCACTGGGTGTGGTGGCTCCTGTCTGTAATCCCAGCACTTTGGACCCAGGAGTTCACAACCAGTCTTGGCAACAAATAGAGTCCTTGTTTCTACCAAAAAAAAAAAAAAAAAAAAAAAAAAGCCAGATATGGTGGTGCAAGCCTGTAGTCCCAGCTGTTTGGGAGGCTGAGGTGAGAGGATCACTTGAGCCTGGGATGTCAAGGTTGCAGTGAGCTGTGATCGTGCCACTGTACTCCAACCTGGTTGACAGAGTGAGACCCTGTCTCAAAAAATAAAAATAAAAAAAAGAAAGGTACTATACTAAATGTATCTCTCTCACTGGGTGCCTTGTTATTCTCACCCAGGGCCTTTGCATTTGTTGCTCTTTGATCCTAGAACATTGTTTCCCAAGGCAATGCATGATTTTCTCTTATTTCAGTCTCATCTCTGCACATTTGTCTTATGAGGACTTTTCCTGACAGATTTCCCAACACTATGTTTTTCTTTTCATCCTTCTTTATTTTGATTTATGGCACTTATCACTATGGAAAGAAGTAAAGAGTATATTTATTCATTTACTTGTTTGTCTCTTTTACTCTTTTGTTCATTACTTCGTCACCTAGTAGGTACTCAAAATGCATCAAGCTTCCAAATGTGAATTTGGAAGTCAGAGCAGAGGTCTTGACTAAAGACAGAAATTTAGGAGTCATTAGCTTAGAGGGAAAATTTAAATTCGTAGGTAGAAGAAATTACCTATGGCTAGAGAGAGGAGATAAAAGAGAAAAGGGCCAGGACCTAGCCCTGATGAATCCGGAATCTATTAGAGGTTTGATAGGTAAGGAGGCCTAAAAAAGAAAATTGAGAATGAGCAGAGGAGAGGGCACAGAGGTAGAAGCATCATGATTCTTCTAGTATAGGAGTTGTCTGTACTAGAAATAAAGAAGTAGGCCAGGTACTGTGGCTCATGCCTGTAATCCTAGCACTTTGGGAGACTGAGGTGGGCGGATCACTTGAGGTCAGGAGTTTGAGATCAGCCAGGACAATATGGTGAACCCTGTCTCTACTGAAAATAAAAAATTTTTTAAATAACAATAATAAAAAAATAAAAATACAAAATTAGCCAGGCATGATGGCCCATGTTTGTGATCCCAGCTACTTGGGAGGCTGAGGCAGGAGAATTGCTTGAACCAGGGAAGCAGCGGTTGTAGTGAGCTGAGATAGCACCATTACGTTCTAGCCTGGGCAGCAGAGCCAGACTTTGTCTCAATAAAATAACATAAATAAAAATACAAAAATTAGCCTGGGGGTGGTGGGTGGTGGCACATGCCTGTAATCCCAACTACTTGGGAGGCTAAGGCAGGAGAATCACTTGAACCCAGAAGTGGAGGTTGCAGTGATCTGAGATTGTGCCACTCCACTCCAACCTGGGTACCAGAGGGAGGCTCCGTCTCAAAAAAAAAAATAATAATAATAAATAATTAAGAGAGTAGGAGGTGCCGTTGAAGCCAATAAAAATGGAGCAGCCAACTCAATGGAAGCAGATGTGAGGTTCAGAATGATAATGTGGCTAGAGAAGTGACTGTCAGATGCTACAACGTGAAGGTTGTCAATACTTGACAAGAGCACAAGAGTGGTGTAGGCAGAAGCCAGGCTGGCTTATGTATACTGAAGAGTGTGTTGGCCATGAGGAAATGGTGATGCTGCTTCAATTTATAAAATAATAATTATTCAATTAGACCTTTTTATAAAATCTGCAGGTTGAATCTAGTTTAATAAGTTTCCCTATCTTCTTTTTGTCTTTCTCAGTGTTGAAATACTCCCATATTTGGAAAGTGTCTAGAGATTCTTTAAAGATTGAAAATGGGTAGATGTTGAGTGTTATCTAAGCCAAATGATCCTGGGATCTTCCTACAAGTTTCTGGGAACTGGGAAACTTCTAACTAGCTAGACAGAACTAAAGTACCATCTTCATCATCTCTCTATGACCTAGCACTTACATTCTTTGCAATAAATTGACACTGTTTTTCATATAAGTGTATAGGAAAGAAGTAGCTTGCTTTTTATTTTTTATTTTTTTCCTTCAGAGAAAAGACAGTCTCACTTCATTACCCAGGCTGGAATGCAGTGGCATGATCACAGCTCACTGTAGCCTCGTAGGCTCGACCTCCTGGGCTCAATTGATTATTCCACCTCAGCCTCCCAAGTAGGTGGGACTACAGGCACACATTACCACACCTCAGTAATTATTATATGTTTTTGTAGAGACACAGTTTTACCATGTTGCCCAAGCTGGTTTTAAACTACTAGACTCAAGCGATTCGCCCACATTGGCCTCTCAAAGTGTTTGGATTACAGGTGTGAGCCACCATGTCTGGCCGCTGAAGTAGCTGTTTCTGTTTGTGGAAGTAGTTTTCTGCTATCATTTATTTTAATGTCTTGTCCTTGAACTATATGAAGATGTTTATCATGTTCATTATCAGCATAATAGCTACCAAAAACTTAAAACATTGGCACAACAGAATAGAGATTTGAGAAATAGACTTATGCACATATGTAATTGGTATTTCAACCAAGATACAAAATAATCAAATGGAGAAAGTATAGTCTTTTCAACAAATTGTGCTGGAGCAATTAGAAATCCATATGTTAAAAAATAAAAGTACTTCAACCCATACCTTACATTATATATGAAAATTAACACAAAATGGATCATAGCTCCAAATCTACAACTTTAAACCATAAAACACCCGAAGAAAGGCCAGGCACGGTGGCACGTGCCTGTAATCCCAACACTTTGGGAGGCCGAGGCCAGTAGATCACCTGAGGTCAGGAGTTCAAGATCAGCCTGGCCAACATGATGAAACCCCATCTCTACTAGAAATATAAAAATTAGCCAGGTATGGTAGCAGGCGCCTGTAATCCCAGCTACTCAGGAGGCTGAGGCAAGGAGAATCACTTGAATCTGGGAGGTAGAGGTTGCAGTGAGTCAAGATCGTGCCACTGCACCCCAACCTGGGCGACAGAGTGAGACTCTGTCTCAAAAAAAAAAATTCAAAGAAAACAGGAGAAAATTTTTGTGACCTTGAGTTGGGCAAAAATTTATTGGATACTACGCTTAAAGATGGATACAGACCAAGTGTGGTGGCTCATGCCTGTAAACCCAGTACTTTGGGAGGCCAAGACAGATGAATCACTTAAGCCCAGGAGTTCAAAACCAGTCTGGGCAACATGGTGAAACCCCGTCACTACAAAAAATACAGAAATTGGCTGGGTATGGTGACGTACCTCTCTAGTCCCAGTTACTCTGGAGGCTGAGTTGGGAGGATCGCTTGAACCTGAGAGGCAGAGGCTGAGTGAGCTAAGATTCCACCACTGCCCTCCAACCAGGGTGACAGAGCGAGATCCTACCTCAAAAAAAAAAAAAAAAAAAAAAAAAAAAGCCGGGCACAGTGGCTCACACCTGTAATCCTAGCACTTGGGGTGGCTGAGGCAGGCAGATCACAAGGTCAGGAAATCGAGACAGGCCATCCTGGCCAACATGGTAAAACCCTATCTCTACTAAAAATACAAAAATTAGCTGGGCGTGGTGGCACGAGCCTGTAATCTCAGCTACTTGGAGATTGAGGCAGGAGAATCACTTGAACTGGGGAGTTGGAGGTTGCAGTGAGCTGAGATTGTGTCACTGCCCTCCAGCCTGGACAGAGTGAGACTGTCTCAAAAAATAAAGAATACGTTTCAATTAGCTAATTAATTGCAAACTCTTAGTAATATGGCTCTTAGCATAATTATTATGGTGTATTCTAGAGAAGCTCTTAAAATCCTTATCTAGCTTTCCCCTGCCTTCTCAGGAAAATTGAAGTTATATGAAGTCACGTCTGTCATGGAGATGAGGCACCCTGCTCCTCAGCGCCTCATCACATCTCCTTTCCTACCCCTACCTTCGGTTTCTCCATTCCTGCATCACTGGCTTCCTGGCCTTGACTGCATCTCTTCGCTTCTTCCTTTTGGGCTTTGGCTCCTGCTACTGCATAAATATTTCTCCATCTTCCAAGTTAGGCTACCAAGAGAGAGAACCTGATTGGCCTAGATTATTTTTCCTTATTCTAGACCACTAAATAGATGTATTCAACCAGCAATATAGTCCAGTCATCATTGGCTAGAGGGTAGGGTGGATGGGGGCATAGGGCAATGTTTGGGAGGAGTCTAAGGGGAAAGGTATAGAATATTGGCATGTGTAATGTGGACTGTACCATCAGCTGGCACCACTTGCAAGAGATAGAACCATGTGTGTGGTAAACAGCATAATATCCATAGTTGTTATAATGTAAAATGTTATTCCTATTTCCTTCTTCCAGAAACCATTGATGATCAAGCTGCCTTCCAGTTATGGCTCTCTTATTTTATTGCCCCCTCCTAAATCAATCCTTAACAGGTAGTGAGATAAGGGTTTAGAGAAGGAGCTTTTGCCTATTCTCTAGGTCAGAGGTAGAGATCTCAAGGTATGTGGGACCAGAGGATAGGATTGTGGATTAGTTGGAAGTTGTTATCAGAGGTCATTTGATAGATCCTCTTAACTCTGGATGTAGCACCCAAACCATGCCTTTCAAATAAACAGTAGTCTCTCTGTCCTCTTATACTTTCATCTGTTCCTGTGTAAGCAATTCTCACAGCTAGTTTTTCATGACATTTGAGCCATTTTTTTCCCTGATGGGCTTCGTTGGTACTATAGGATTCATAATATCAATCCTATAATGGTCATCATGCTATTTGATTTTAGTGTGTCCCTTTTTCTTGCATGATGCTTCTTTTGCTATCTTTCTTCTTAGCTTTTCATCTTTAGGTTTGTTGAGGTCCTTAAATCCTTATTGTTAAGTCCTAGAATCCTAGAGACAAAATGGACTTAGGTTTGTTTGGGTTTTTTTGGTCATATAACTGGAGGGTCTGAGCTTGGGTTTGCTTTCTGCTACAAGAACTGGTACATCTAAGACAGTCAGCTGCAGAATTTGGTTTGGCTAGTTAAAACGTCCATGGAGATGGAATATCATGCAGTCCAAGTGGAAAGATGTGAATGGGCCTATGAAGATAGTTTGCCTACCCAGGGCTTCTCAAACTTGAGAAATCACTGGGCATTTTGTTAAAATGCAGATTTTGATTCAATAGGTCTAGGGTATGGCCTAACATCTGGAAATCTGCATTTCAAAGAAGCTCCCAGGAAATGGTGATGCTGCTGGTCTGCAGACAAACTTGGAGGAGTAAGAACTGAGAGGTTTAATATTCCCAAACAGGCCTCAGTGAACAGAAGCTGCCTATATCGCTCCCCCTCCATGCCGGAGAACTTGAATAGGCTAAGACTGAATCATGTGGACAAATGCAAGGACAACGCAATGCCAGAGAGAGTTGAAAAAAAGTATTTTTCTGGCCAAGGAAAGCTCAGGAAGGTAAGAACTTTTTAAGATGAAAATCTGTGCATCTCATGTCTTTGCTTTTCTGGTGTGAGGATTGCTTTAGTATGCCTTTTTTGTCTTCCTCTTCTTTATGTTTACTTTTTCCTCTTCGTTCTTAACATCTTTCAGTCTTTTCTACATCTGAATCCACATGTAAAATATGTATGTAACATAGATATATAAAGTATATTGATATTGTACTTTCAGAAATGTTGTCATCAGCTGGGTGTGGTGGCTCAGGCCTGTAATCCTAGCACTTTGGGAAGCCAAGGCAGGGAGATTGCCTGAGCTCGGGAGTTCGAGACCAGCCTGGGCAACACGGTGAAACCCTGTCTTACTAAAATACAAAAAATCAGCCGAGCATGTGCCTGTAGTCCCAGCTATTTGGGAGGCTGAGGCAGGACAATCACTTGAACCTAGGAGGCTGAGGTTGTAGTGAGCCAAGATTGCGCCACTGCACTCCAGCCTGGGCAACAGAGCAAGGCTCAGTCTCAAGAAAAAAAAAAAAAAGAAATGTTGTCATCATACTGTCTTCCCAACCCTTTTTCTTCAGATCTGAAAGAATATGAGGGAACTTTGGTATGGATATTTTACTGCTGCGTTACATGCAGTCTGACAGAAACAACATCATATAGCAGACTGGTTTTGTTGAAAGCAACTTCTAAAAACGTTAGTCTTTGTTTTTTACTGTCCCCAACTTTTAAAAAATTCTAAATAGATGGGAGGATCACTTAAAGCCAGAAATTCAAGACCAACCTGGTCAACATAGCATGATCCCATCTCTAACAAAACATAATAAAAGAAAAAAATTAAAATTCTAAATATCTTAGATATTTTAGGAAATCAACATATTTATTTATTTATTTATGTTTGAGATGGAGTTTCGCTCTTGTTACCCAGGTTGGAGTGCGATGGCACGATCTTGGCTCACCGCAATCTCCGCCTCCTGGGTTCAAGCAATTCTCCTGCCTCAGCCTCCTGAGTAGCTGGGACTACAGGCACGCACCACCATGCCCAGCTAATTTTTTGTATTTTTAGTAGAGACAGGGTTTCACCATGTTGACCAGGATGGTCTCAATCTCTTGACCTCGTGATCCACCCGCCTCGGCCTCCCAAAGTGCTGGGATTATAGGCGTGAGCCACTGCGCCCTTCTTTATTTATTTATTTATTTATTTACCCCTGAGATGGGGTCTCACTCTGTCACGCAGGCTGGAGTGCAGTGGCATGATCTCGGCTCACTGCAGCCTCAACCTCCTGAGCTCAAGCGATCCTCCCACTTCAGCCCTCCAAGTAGCTGGGATATAGGTATGTGCCACCATGCCTGGCTAATTTAGTATTTTTTGTGAAGATGGATTTTCACTATTTTTCCCAGGCTGGTCTTAAACTTTTGGGTTCAAACAATCCTCTCGCCTTGGCCTCCCAAAGTACTGGAATACCTATTTATTTATTTATTTTAGAGGCAGAGTCTCACTCCGTCACTCAGGCTGGAGTGCAATGGTGTGATCATAGCTGACTACAGCCTTGGCCTCCTAGGCTCAAGTGATCCTCCCACATCTGCCTCCCAAGTAGCTAGAATTACAGGCGTGAGCCACCATAGCCCGCTTCATCTACCGGTTTTAAAACCTTTAACATGAGGATTGGGCATGGGGTGGGAATCTTGTCATCTTCAGGGTTTACATTTAAAGAAGACAGTCTCTCTGTGTGACGTTAATATCACTGAGATGCTGGAGAAAGATTCTAACCAGGGGCATCTGATTGGTGATTTTTCCAAGGTGAGTTTGGTTACACCCATCCTGTATTTCAGTGAGTCATTTTGGATCTGAGTCTTCTCTGTGTGCGTAGAACGCTCAGTGTAATTACACATCTTCAAGTACTCTTTGATAATCTGACAGTGCTCTAGTGGTAGATCCAGGCCCTAAGCCTTTCCAGAGAGAAAGTATTTCTTATTCTCTGGGAAAATCCAGAACAAAGGAAAAATTATGAGACTTTTACCTTTTTTCTATTTAAAAACATGTTTTAAAATTATGTAAATAATACTTGGTTGTTACAGAAAAGAGTAGAAATGAAGAAATTTATCCCAGACTTTATTAACCAGGGTAATTATTGCTTGGTATATATTATTTTTTTTCCCCATTGCCTGTGTAATTGCAGAAGGTATATATTCTTTTTTTTTTTTTGGAAAAAATGTTTTCTTCCCCTTTGCACAGAGCAGTTTACAAAGGTGGCTATCTCCTGACTCCACGCATGTTTTACACAAAAATGCCCCCTCAAATATGCCTAGCTATCTGCCCCACTTCAGTGTTGGAGAACTGGTGGGGCAGAGTGCTTAACTCTCAGGAACATTTTTAAAGATATTTTTGTGGGGAGGAAGTTCTGGGTCAAGGGGAAAGATTAGACCCAAGAGTGAGTATTCCATTCTCCATCTTCCTGGGAAAATCCCAATGCCAACAGTTTTATGAAGAGTATCTCTCTCAGCGCCCTAGTGACAGGGAGAGCACAGACCTACTGCTTGGGTGTAAGGCCGAGACAGAGAGAGGATAGGGTTAAGCAGCGACTGCAAACCCAAGGCAGAGGAGTAGACGCATATAGGGGAGCTGAGGGGACAGAGGTAGCCTAGAGGCCCAAGTCATAAGCTCCAGTCCTTCCCCAGGTCTAAGCAGAAACTATTCTTCCAAAGACTAGGATGGAGTTTTAGTTTTAGGAAGTGGCTTTGCTCCAGGACACAGAGAAGGCAAACCAGGCAAAGATCCCACAGGGTGGAGAGTTATGGTAGCTAAGAGATGGACACTCACCATAGCAGTTTTGAAGCTACATGCCAGGATCAGAGTAGAGAATGCATTTTATATGACCTATTCAATACAATTTAAATCACTGTTTCTTCCATGTTGTCCCTTCCTTATGAGCTATTCCTAATGCCATTTCCAAGGCAGAGGACAGGGCAGTAAGAAGGAACGAAAGAAAACGCTGAGGTCAGTAAATGGGGCTAAGGCTTGCATAGGATACATCCCTACCCATCCCCACCCCCACTTATTCTATAGAAAAGAATTCTTTCTCCCTCCCCTTTCTGGGCTGTCAGTATGAGGGCCAGGTAAAGGCAAAGGGAGGAAAACACTCAGCACATTCTTTCTCCTACTTTAATCTGAAGTGTAGGTACAGCAAAGGGCATAGAATTTAAAAAATGTCAGGGCAGAGGAGCATGTGAGCATAATCCAGTCTAGAAAGAAAGAGGGTGCTTCCCCTGCCCTGTATCTAAATATGCTGGGAACTTTACTCCCAGAACTGCAAAAAGAATGAAAAGGAACAGGAAGGATGTAGGGGAGGTTGGGGGTACAACCACAAACAGGATGGAGATTTAAGGATCACTATGATCCCCAAGATGACCCTGAGAGCATCAGTTGGGGAATTAGATGAAAATTTATAGCAGACATGCGAATTTTTCGAAGAGGATGAAGAACCAGGAACAGCGGGGTCTTCACTGAAGGAGCGACCACTTGATCTGTTCTTTGGCTGACTGTAGCACCTGAGACATGGTTTGCTCGGTAAGGGGGACATCTTCACCCCTTAATGCCACCGGATGTACCACCTGCTGGGGATCACTCTCTAGGATCACCCTCCATCTACAGTTTCATTCACAGCCAAGAACAGCCCCTCCATGTTCTCCAGTAGTGCTCGCTTTTCTACATTTTTCCTCAGTATCTGTCTCAATGAGTCGAAGAGGCAGTTCAGAACAGCCATAAGCATCAGCTCATTTTCATAAGCTGCCAATCACATAGAAATAGAGATCTATACTGCTTTTGTATACCACTGTCAGGCCTTCCAAGAGCGCAATTTCACTGTCAGTCCGATGGGTCTTGTTGAAAATGTTCTTCTCAAAGGCCTTTTGCTCCTTGACACTGGGGTAGGTGTCGTCATAGTACTTGGCAAAAAGTCGATCTCCATCATTGTCCAGAATTGGGATGGCTTTGACAGTATACAGAGAAGGTTCCAAAATCAGTGCCTCCATCTTGCCCTGCAGCTGATGCCAACGTCAGAAGGTATATATTCTTACACATTTTTTTCTGTGTTTTTACAAACACATATACAAAAAAAAAAATACAGTTTTTGCTTTTCCACAAAAATAGTTTATATTGTTTTGTTATCTGTACTCTTCGTTTAATAATTATATCAGGAGCATCTGAGCATCTTTTTTCTTTTCTTTTTTTTTTTTTGAGATGGAGTCTTGCTCTGTCACCAAGGCTGGAGTGCAATGGTGTGATCTCAGCTCACTGCAACCTCTGCCTCCCGGTTCAAGTGATTCTCCTGCCTCAGCCTGCCAAGCAGCTGGGACTACAGGTGTGCACCAACATGCCCAACTAATTTTTTGTATTTTTAGTAGGAATGGGGTTTTACCATATTGGCCAGGCTGGTCTTGAACCCCTGACCTTATGATCTACCTGCCACGGCCTCCCAAAGTGCTGGGATTATAGATTTGAGCTACTGCACCCAGCCTCTTTTTTCTTTTCTTTTTTTTTTTTTTTTTTTTTTTTTGAGATGGAGTTTCGCTCTTGTTACCCAGGCTGGAGTGCAATGGCGCGATCTTGGCTCACCGCAACCTCTGCCTCCTGGGTTCAGGCAATTCTCCTGCCTCAGCCTCCTGAGTAGCTGGGATTACAGGCACACATTACCGCGCCCAGCTAATTTTTTGTATTTTTAGTAGAGACGGGGTTTCACCATGTTGACCAGGATGGTATCGATCTCTTGACCTTGTGATCCACCCGCTTCGGCCTCCCAAAGTGCTGGGATTATAGGCGTGAGCCACCGCGCCCGGCCCTCTTTTTTCATATTAATAAGCAGTTATGCTTCATCCTGTCTTTCTTTTTTAAGAGTCAAGGTCTTGCTCTTTTGCCCGGGCTGAAGTACATTGGCATGATCATAGCTCACTTCAGCCTTGAGCTCCTGGCCTTAAGAAATTCTCTCTCTCCTTGACCTCCCAAAGCACTGGGATTACAGGAATGAGACGCCATGCCCAGCCCATTTCATCATTTTTAATAGCTCCATATTATTTCATTGTTTTGGCTGTTCATAATTTCTTCATAAATCCCTTCTTGTAAGATATTTAGTTTTACAATTTTTTTCTTATGAATGATACCAAGATGAACATATTTGTAGATAAGTCTAAAACTTTGTACACATCCTTGATGAGTTCTTTAGGATTAGTACTTAGAAATGGACTCGATGTATATGTGCTTTATAGAGACCACTGATTTTTTTGAAGGCCTCTTAGGTTTTAAGAGTCATTTGGAAAGAAGGACAGAATGAGGGTCTTTGATCTCAAACTTGGGTGTGGAATACTTGCTGTTATTTCAGCTCTTGTGTATTTCTAGGTATGTGCACTGCCAACCGTGTCAGGGAAACACCAAGATCTGAAGTATGTCAACCCAGAAACAGTAAGCAGATTTCTGGAGAGGGTAACTGGTTACATAAGCTACCATCTGGTCTGTTCTGTCCCTAAAATCCCCATTTCCATTTGTATTTCTTTCACTGTGTTCACTCACATAGGCTCCTTATTCAACTGAAGCTATATTAAAGGACTCCTTTTCCCCCCCGCTCTTCTTTCTCTTTCATTTTTAGTTAAACAAATGATACGTAATTATTGTAAAAAGAAAACAGGGAGGGGTAGGTGTGGTGGCTCACGCCTGTAATCTCAGCACTTTGGGAGGCCAAGGTAGGCAGATCACTTGAGGCCAGGAGTTCGAGACCACCCTAGCCAACATGGCAAAACTTTATGTCTACTAAAAATACAAAAAATTAGCTAGGCATGGTAGTGTGCACCTGTAATCCCAGCTAATCAGGAGACTGAGGCAGGAGAATCACTTGAACCTGGGGAGCGGAGGTCACGGTGAGCTGAGATTGTGCCATTGCACTTCAGCCTGGGCAGCAAGAGTGAAACGCCATCTCAAAAAAAAAAAAAAAAAAGAAATGGGATCACGATGAACGTGTAGTATTGAAATTTGCTTAGTAAGACATAGACATCTTTCTATATCAATAAGAAGATATCTATATCATCATTTTAATGCCTATATAATGCTCTATTCTAGCATGTATAATTTATTTTACCAAACTCCTATTATTGAATATTGAAGTTATTTCTAATATTTTGATAATATAAAACAATGCTGAGATTAATCTCATTGTGCCTACATTTTTGTGTGCTTTTCCTGTTTACTTAAGATGTTAGAAATTGCTGGGTCAGCTGGGCGCGGTGGCTCACGCCTGTAATCCCAGCACCTTGGGAAGTCGAGGCAGGCGGATCACGAGGTCAAGAGATTGAGACCATTCTGGCCATGGTGAAACCCCATCTCTACTAAAAATATAAAAATTAGCTGGGTGTGGTGGCACGCACCTGTGGTCCCACCTACTTGGGAGGCTGAGGCGGAAGAATCGCTTGAACCCAGGCGGAGGATACAGTGAGCCGAGATTGCGCCACTGCACTCCAGCCTGGTGACAGAGTAAGACTCCATCTCAGAAAAAAAAAGAAATTGCTGGGTCAAAGTGTAATTACATTTATTTGTTTATGCATTTACAAAGTTCCCTCAGAAAAGCTGAACCAATTTACACTTTCACAAGTTGCTTCAGTTTCTTCCTCTAGGTATAAACCTTTTCCTTCCATAGCCTTTCCTGAAAGACTTACTTTCTTCCTTTATGATGGTGGGTAGGGAACCATTTTGCATCTCTTCCTGCAATTTTGAGATCTCTAGCTGCTATCTCTGCCACCATAGAAGTCCTTCAACATCTCCTGAGAGGCTGATTCTAGCCATGCCTGTCCCCAGAAGGGTAGCCTGAATTTGGTTTTCCTTCCTTGGTATCTTAGCAATGCCAGCTATTTTGGTTCTCTAGAAGGGCCACTTCCTGTTTCATTCTCTTTTGTGGGTAGAGCTGAACCACTGTCACACGTCAAATATGGGATGACTTTGGAGGCTGGACATATAGTGGAATCCCAGGTGACTAACATGAATATGCGTGTAAGGAATTGTGTCATTGGCTCTTCTCTCCCTCAGAGTGGCAGTGAGCAGAGTATTCAGTCATTGTTTCTGTGCAGGTGGCTGCCTTACTCTTGGGGAAGTTCCAGGGTCTGATTGAGAAGTTTTATGTCATTGATTGTCGCTATCCATATGAGTACCTGGGAGGACACATCCAGGTGAGATGACATTCTGGCCATTAGTAGGGGAGGGCTGGAGATAGCTCTTTATTGAGAAGAGTCTGTGGACAAAGGGGCCTATGAACTCTAGAATTGGGACAAATATTACATATTTGAAGCACATCAAGGCTGAAGTCCTCCTTGTTTTAATTCTGTATACCTTAAGCAGCTTACTTTCCCTTTCTCTCTTAGACCAATGTCCCTCTTTTCTGTAGGAGCCAAGGACTCCTACCTAGACATAAAAACATTAATCCAAGTGTTGCACTTTGCAAACACTGTTCATGAACATTCCTCGCAGTGATTCCTGTTCTTCCAGTGGTTCAGTTCTGTGAACATTTATTGAGCATCTACTACATACCAACCTCTATGCCAGGTGTTCAGGATATATACAGAGATATACTTAGACTCCTGCCCTGAGGATGCTTATAGTCTAGCTTTTCTGGCCCAAATATCCCAGGTTGGTATCCCAGTCATTTCTAAGTAATGGTACTGTCCATAGCCCTTGAGGAAATGCTTATTAAAATTATTTTTCTACAGGGAGCCTTAAACTTATATAGTCAGGAAGAACTATTTAACTTCTTTCTAAAGAAGCCCATTGTTCCTTTGGACACCCAGAAGAGAATAATCATTGTGTTCCACTGTGAATTCTCCTCAGAGAGGGGCCCCCGAATGTGAGTATCTAAATGGGGTAGGGCAGGTGATGGAAATGGATTTTGAGTTGGACTTCCCAGACCAGTTCAGACAGAGACTGACTGGATTCTATAGTTTGAAGAATTTTAGAGAGGTTGAAGGAAGACATTCTAAAATTCAAAAGTTTGGAGCAATAAAGGAAAAGGGATTGAGAATGAGGCCACAGTACAGAAAAGGAGGAAGGGTGGACCACAGTACAGGAAGTACTTGGACCTTGTTTTACACATACAGTGAGACTGGAAGGTCCTGTTTGGGGTTAGCAGGATCCCAGTGAATGGCCCCTGGAATCCTGACCTTTCTTTCCACCCCACCCATCTCTGGGTTCTGTCTAAAGGTGTCGTTCTCTGCGAGAAGAGGACAGATCTCTGAACCAGTATCCTGCATTGTACTACCCAGAGCTATATATCCTTAAAGGCGGCTACAGAGACTTCTTTCCAGAATATATGGTAAAGGGTGGGGCATGCGGGGAGCTAACTTTAGCACCCAATTCCCAGGGTCTGCAAAGCCCTTAGAGACGAAACTGCTGCTCCTCCTTAACCACTGCCAGCAGCAGCGTCTCTATTATCCTTCATAGGCAGAGTTCAGGAGTCTAGAGATCCCTTACTCTGTCCCTTACCTTTCAGGAACTGTGTGAACCACAGAGCTATTGCCCTATGCATCACCAGGACCACAAGGCTGAGTTGCTGAGGTGTCGAAGCCAGAGCAAAATGCAGGAAGGGGAGCGGCAGCTGCGAGAGCAAATTGCCCTTCTGGTGAAGAACATGAGCCCATGATAACAGACCAGCCACTGGCTGCTAACAGGTCATCCAAAGACACTGCAGAAACCCTGAGCAGAAAGAGGCCTTCCCGACGGCCAAACCCAAGATTGTAAACCAACAGGCTGCCAATCTGTTGAAATGCCAGGCCTGGGAATGGATAAGGTTTCAGCTTGCTGAAACCTGGTGACAGAGTCCTGGAGCTGGCTCTATAAGGCAACCTTGAGTTGCATAGAGATTTGTGTTGGTTCAGGGAACTCTGGCATTCCTCTTCCAAACTCATCTTCTCACAAGCCAGTCATCTGTGAGTTATCTTCCTTCTTTCTTTGTATTTTCCTTCATTGTCTCCCCCTCTCCCTTTTTTAAAAATGGAAAAATAAACACTGCAGAGTGAGAGATATGATTGTGAGCCTAGCCTGCTCCTAGAAGAGCTGTATATGGAGATCACCAAGTTAGACTCCTTCAGACATACCATCTTTATTCATCTGGGGCCAACATGCTTTTCTCCAAACCAGTAATTCTTAGGCTGGGCGTGGTGGCTCATACTTGTAATCCTAACACTGGGAGGCCAAGACGGGTGGATCACTTGAGGTCATGAGTTCGAGGCCAGCCTGGCCAACATGGTGAGACCCCATCTCTACTAAAAATACAAACATTAGCTGTGCATGGTTGTGTGTGCCTGTAGTCCTGCTACTCAAGAGGCTGAGGCAGGAGAATCACTTGAACTCAGGAGGGGAAGGTTGCAGTGAGCTGAGATCACACTGTTGCACTCCAGCCTAGGCGACAGAGCAAGACTGTGTCTCAAAACAAAACAAAACAAAAAACCAGTAATTCTCAAAGTTTGGACCCTGGAACATCAACATCATCTGAACTTGTTTGAAATACAGATGTTTGGAAGCATAGGCAATCTGGCTGCAACATCTGTCACCCCATTGATTGCCAGAGTTGAAATGTAGATGTTCAGGCCTCACCTTAGTCCTCTTAAATCAGTTCCAGGGTCTGATTGAGAAGTTTTATGTCATTGATTGTCGCTATCCATATGAGTACCTGGGAGGACACATCCAGGTGAGATGACATTCTGGCCATTAGTAGGGGAGGGCTGGAGATAGCTCTTTATTGAGAAGAGTCTGTGGACAAAGGGGCCTATGAACTCTAGAATTGGGACAAATATTACATATTTGAAGCACATCAAGGCTGAAGTCCTCCTTGTTTTAATTCTGTATACCTTAAGCAGCTTACTTTCCCTTTCTCTCTTAGACCAATGTCCCTCTTTTCTGTAGGAGCCAAGGACTCCTACCTAGACATAAAAACATTAATCCAAGTGTTGCACTTTGCAAACACTGTTCATGAACATTCCTCGCAGTGATTCCTGTTCTTCCAGTGGTTCAGTTCTGTGAACATTTATTGAGCATCTACTACATACCAACCTCTATGCCAGGTGTTCAGGATATATACAGAGATATACTTAGACTCCTGCCCTGAGGATGCTTATAGTCTAGCTTTTCTGGCCCAAATATCCCAGGTTGGTATCCCAGTCATTTCTAAGTAATGGTACTGTCCATAGCCCTTGAGGAAATGCTTATTAAAATTATTTTTCTACAGGGAGCCTTAAACTTATATAGTCAGGAAGAACTATTTAACTTCTTTCTAAAGAAGCCCATTGTTCCTTTGGACACCCAGAAGAGAATAATCATTGTGTTCCACTGTGAATTCTCAGAGAGGGGCCCCCGAATGTGAGTGTCTAAATGGGGTAGGGCAGGTGATGGAAATGGATTTTGAGTTGGGCTTAGAAATTAGGGCTCAGAAATCTGGGTTTTAAAAATCTCCCTTTTCAGTTGATGTGAATACAGGCTAAGGCTTAAGAACTAGTGCTCTGGTTATCCCAGCACTTTGGGAGGCCAAGGTGGGCAGATCACTTGAGGTCAGAAGTTTGAGACCAGCCTGGTGAAATCCCATCTCTACTAAAAAAAAAAAAAAAAATGCAGAAATTAACCAGGCATGGTGGCACATAACTCCAGCTACCAGGGTGGCTGAGGCAGGAGAATCACTTGAACTTGGGAGGCAGTGGTTGTAGTGAGTCAAAATCTACTGCACTCCAGCCTGGGCAACAGAGTATATTCCATCTCAAAAGAAAAAAAAGAACCAATGCTCTGGAATTAAGGTAAGCCTTTCAAACTGTTTTCTTCAGCAATGTCCTAGGTTTTCCTTTTCTAGATCATTCCATGGTATGAGTTACTAAAAGTGCCCCCACAGACTCAGCAGCATGTTGTATCTAGGCATTCTCTAAGGCAGATGACAAATCTCAGTTGGGCTCAAAGGTTCCCTATCAGCAGTGGCTCACGCCTGTTATCTCAGCACTTTGGTAGGATGAGGCTGTCAGGAGTTTGAGACCACCCTGGTGAACATGGCAAAACCCCATCTCTACTAAATATACAAAAAATAGTCAGGCCTAGTGTCAGGTGCCTGTAATCCCAGCTACTTGGGAGACAGGCAGAAGAATCTCTTGATCTTGGGAGGCAGAGGTTGCAGTGAGCGAGATCACGCCACTGCACTCCAGCCTGGGCAGCAGAGTGAGACTCCATCTTAAAAAAAAAAGTTCCATATATATGGCTTCAGGGGGATTTTGATTTTTAGGTCTTTTCTCCACTCCATTTCACATCTCACAAAGGCAAGTTAGGATTTAGAATGGTTGGAAGTAGAGATTTGTGATATATGAAGATAGGAATAAAACAAAGCAAGATCTGTTAGACTTCAGGAAGATTTTTAAACTGTATTCTTCAGCAGTATCCCAGAGTTTCCTTTCTTGGCGCTTTTAGTATGAATAGGCTTTTATCTACAGTGAGGTGTGGCCCTACTTGGTCTCGGGTGGCAGTGGAATTGACCGAACATTGTCATTCTCTGGTATTAACCTAGTAGTACTGATAGCCCAGGACTGAAAAGGACAAAGCCCTCTACAACCTAGGCTGAGATAAAATAAAGACAAATATACTATCTTCCCAGGTTTTGGAACAGAGAGACATTTTTAAAGTGAGTGGGAGGGAAGGGGAGTTATAGCCATAGGGCAGCCCATGCACGTGCCTGAGTGGCTGGACTGGTTTTTTAATTTTTTTATTTGGCAAGGTTTGCACATGCTCTTGCCCTAGAGTGCTGCATGCATGCTTTGCAGCAGAGGGCACTGCTGTATTCTCCAAGCAATTCGGCTGAAGCCTATAGCATCCATTCCTAGCTACTGCCTGTCTAAAAACGGAAGCTGCCTCTGTGGCCTTCTCCCTAAACCCTTGAGCTCACAGCCCAGAAGGTCTTGGGGAAAGAGGAAAGCTGCTGCTACATTAGGTGGAGATGGCCAAAGGAAAGATGCTGCTCCTTTGCCCCACCCACACATGCCCCTGTAGGAATTCTAAGTTCCAACATGGGAAGAGATTGATGTACATGTGCCCACATGTTAGTAGTCTGAAGTGGAAATTGTGAGTTGTAAAACAAAAAACTAAGGCTTAATTATCTTCTTTATGGAAAACCTTATTTTCCCCAAAGTCAACATTTTTTGGTATAATTTTTTAGAGACAGGGTCTCGCTGTATTGCCCAGGCTGGAGTGCAGTGGCTATTCACAAGCGCGATCCCACTACTGATCAGCATGGGAGTTTTGATCTGCTCCATTTGCAACCTGGGCCGGTTCACCCCTCTTTAGGCAACCTGGTGGTCCCCTGCTCCCAAGAGTTCACCATATCGATGCTGAACTTAGTGCGGGCACCCGATCAGCATAGCGCACTGCAGCCCAGAACTCCTGGACTCGTGATCCTCCCACCTCAGCCTCCTGAGTAGCTGGGACTACAGGCATGCGCCACCACGCCTGGCGGTATGATGTCTTATAATATCCTCTCACTGTATAGGGACTATATAATCTGATTCATGTTATTTTCAGGAATAACAATAGTAGCTGACATTTTTCAGGTGCTTACAAGACTATTTCTAAACTCATATATATACACACTGATTTAATTTTCAAAACAAGCCCATGAGACAGGTACTCATTATTATGTGCATTTCTTTATGAAGATAAATTGAAGAACAGAGGGATTAAGTAACTCTTTTTTTTTGAGATAGGGTCTCACTTGTTGCCAAGGCTGGAGTGCAGTGGCATGGTCTCAACTCACTGCACCCTCCATCTCCCAGACTCAGGCAATCCTCTCACCTCTGCATCCTGAGTAGCTGGGATCACAGGCATGTGCCACCATGCCTGGATAATATAATTCTTGTATTTTTTTTTCTAATTTTAATTTTTTTTTTTTTTTTGAGACGAAGTCTCTATTTGGCTTACTACAACTTCTGCCTCCAGGGTTCAACTGATTCTCCTGCCTCAGCCTCCCAAGTAGTTAGGACTCCAGGCACGTGCCACCATGCCTGGCTGATTTTTGTATTTTTAGTAGAGATGGGGTTTCACTCTGTTAGCTGGGATGGTCTCTCTGACCTTATGATCCACCTGCCGTGGCCTCCCAAAGTGCCGGGATTATAGGTGTGAGCCACCATGCCTGGCCTTTTTTTTTTCTTTTTTTTTTTTTTTGTGGAGACGGGTTTTGCCATGTTGCCCAGGCTGGTCTCGAAATCCTGGGCTCAAGTGATTTGCCCACCTTGAACTCCCAAAGTGCTGAGATTACAGGCATGAGCCCTTGCGCCCAGCCAAGTAACTTGTTTAAGATCACAAAGCTAATTAATGGTGGAGTAGGGATTTGACCCAAGATAGTATGGCTCCAGAGCCTGTCCATGGATTTTACTGTTACCAAACCTTCATCAAAGAACAGTGTGCCAAGGCAGGCGCAGTGGCTCATGTCTGTAATCCTAGCACTTTAAGAGGCCAAAGTGGGAGGATCCCTTGAGACCAGGAGTTTAAGACCAGCCTGGACAACATAGCATCTCTATAGAATAAGAATAAACTTAGCTGGGGCCAGGCACAGTGACTGACGCCTGTAATCCCAGCACTTTGGGAGGCTGAGGCAGGTGGATCACGAGGTCAGGAGCTCAAAACCAGCCTGGCCAACATAATGAAACTCTGTGGTGTTTCATTTAAAAATATTTTTAAAATTAGCCAGGTGTGGTGTCCCATGCCTGTGATCCCAGCTATTTGGGAGGCTGAGGCAGAATTGCTTGAACCTGGGTGGCAGAGGTTGCAGTGAGCCAAGACCATGCCATTGCACTCCAGCCTGAGTGACAGAGACTCTGTTTCAAAAAAAAAAAAAAAAAAAGAATAAACTTAGCTGGGCATGGTGGTGTGCACTTGTAGCTATTTGGGGGGCTCAGGCAGGAGAATGGCTTGAGCCCAGGAGGTTGAGGTTGCATTGAGCTATGATGCTGCCACTGTACTCTAGCCTGGATAACAGTAAGACCTGTCAAGAAAAAAACAAAAGTATGCCCTTCCAGAGTTGGCACTGCTTTTTTACTGTTTTGGGTGTTAAATCTATAAGAGCCTCAATGGTAAGTTCTTGAGAATCTGAGGCCATAAGGGTTGCTTGGATTTGAGAGATAAAGAGCAGGCACTAAAACCCCAGCCTAGAGACCTCAGTATGAGGCTGTGTAGGGAGTGTGCTCAGCATTGGTGCCCTTGCAGTGACTGGTAGTATTCATCAGGAAGGCAACATTGAACAGAAATCTTTTGATCTAAAAACTGCTTCTCCAGGCCAGGTGTAGTGACTCATGCCTGTAATCCCAGCACTTTAGGAGGTCAAGGAGGGTGGATCACCTGAGGTCAAGAGTTTGAGACCGGCCTGGGCAATATAGTGAGACCTCCATCTCTACAGTGTCTGTAGGCCCAGCTATTCAGGAGGCTGAGGTGGGAGGATTGCTTGAGCCTGGAAGGTACAGGTTGCAGTGAGCTGAGACTGTACCACTGCACTCCAGTCTGGGTGACAGAGCAAGACTCTGTCTCAAAAAACATACATTTAAAAAATTTTTTTGAAATTGCTTCTTGTCAATCTCGGCTCAGGACCTGGCTGACCACTGACATACAGGGAATATATTAGGCCATTCTTCCATTGCTATAAAGAAATAACAGACGGGGCTCACACCTGTAATCCTAACACTGGAAGACCGAGTCTGGAGGATCACTTGAGCCTGGGAGTTCACCATCTGGGCAACATGGTGAAACCCTGTCTCTACAAAGAAATTTTTTTTTTTTAATGGAGTCTCGCTCTGTCACCAGGCTGGAGTACAGTGGCACAATCTCGGCTCACTGCAGCCTCCACCTCCCAGGTACAAGCTATTTCCCTGCCTCAGCCTCTCAAGCAGCTGGGATTACAGGCATGCCCCACCAGGCCCAGCTAATGTTTTGTATTTTAGTAGAGACGGGGTTTCACCGTGTTGGTCAGGATGGTCTTGATCTCCTGACCTCGGCCTCCCAAAGTGCTGGGATTATAGGTGTGAGCTGCCGCACTTGGCCAAATTTTTTTTTTTTAAGATGGAGTTTCACTCTTGTTGCCCAGGCTGGAGTGCAATGGTACAATCTTGGCTCACTGCAACCTCCACCTCCCGAGTTCAAGCAATTCTCCTGCCTCAGCCTCCCGAGTAGCTGGGATTACAGGCACCTACCTGCCACCATGCCTTGCTAAATTTTTTGTATTTTTAGTAGAGATGGAGTTTCACCATGTTGGCCAGGCTAGTCTCAAGCTCCTGACTTCAGATGATCCACCCACCTCAGCCTCCCAAAGTGCTGGGATTACAAGTGTGAGCCACTGCGCCTGGCCCTCTATGAAGAATTTTAAAAAATTAACCAGATGTGGTGGTGTGCATCTGTAGTCCTAGTTACTTGAGAGACTGAAGTGGCAGAATCACTTGAGCACGTGAGGTCAAGGCTGAGGTGAGCCATGATTGCACCACTGCAATCCAGCCTGGGCAACAGAGTGAGACCCTATCTCAAAAAAAAAAAAAAAAAGAAAAACAAAGAAAGAAAGAAAGGAAAAAAATACCTAAGACTGAGTAATTTTTTTTTTTTTTTGAGACAGGGTCTCACTCTGTCACCCAGGCTAGAGTACAGTGGCATGATCTTGGCTCACTGCAACCTCTGCCTTAGCCTTCCAAGTAGCTGGGACTACAGGCCCACAACACATGCCCAGCTGACTACTATGCTTACTTGGGAGACTGAGCAATTTATAAAGAAAAGAGGCTTACTTAGCTCATGATTCTGCAGGCTTTACGGGAAGCATGGTGTTGACATCTGCTCAGCTTCTGGGTAGACCTCCAGAAGCTTACAATCATGGCAGAAGGAGAAGGAGAAGCAGACATGTCACACGTTCAGAGCAGGAGCAAGAGTGGGAGGGAGTGACAGGAGGAGGTGCCACACACTTTAAAATAACTAGATCTCTTGTGAACTCAGTGACAGCTTACTTATCCCCAAGAGGATGGCCCAAGCCATTCATGAAGGATCCACCCCCAAGATCCAGACACCTTCCACCAGGCCTCACCTCAAACATTAGGGATTACATTTCATCATGAGATTTGGGTGGGAACAAATAACCACAGATATATCAAGTTGGAATATTTCCCTTTCTTTATCAGGAGTATAAAGTAGGAGGCATAGGGGATTCTCTCCCCATTCTGTTCAGGCATAGGTTAAGGAAACACCAATTCCTTTAAACATATGCATCTGGAGTTGTCAATTCTGAGTATCACAGGTATTGAAATATGACACAGTCCCTGCCCTCAAGAAACTGACAAGGTAGAAAAGTAGAAAATGGTTCTTTTTGTTTCCATTCCTATAAGTACTCTGGTCCAGTAGTATATTCAGCAAAAGGAACAAAAAGTGCCTCTTCCAGCTCCAAATCAGAATGTCAGGTGGTGGGGGCTGGCCAAGTTCACAGAATAATTAACTCCTGCATGCTACCTGGGATGATATTTATTCAGTCCTTGCTATATGCCAGGTATAATGCTACACCTTTTTTTTTTTTTTTTTTTTTTTTTGAGTCAGATTCTTACTCTGTCGCCCAGGCTGGAGTGCAATGGCACAATCTTGGCTCACTGCAACCTCCGCCTCCTGGGTTCAAGCAATTCTCCTGCCTCAGCCTCCCGAGTAGAAGAGATTACAGGCACCCGCCACCACACCTGGCTAATTTTTGTATTTTTAGTAGAGACGGGGTTTCACCATATTGGCCAGGCTGGTCTTTTGGGCAGGCTGGTCTCGAACTCCTGACCTCATGATCTGCCCTCCTCGGTCTCTCCTGGACCACATGAGCCACTGTGCCAGGTCTACACCTTCATTTAATACATTACTCATTTAATCCTTACAACTGTTATATGAAATAGATACTATTATCCTTAATTTTGTAGTTGAAGAAATGGAAGCACAGAAAAATTAAGTGACTTGCCCAAGGTCACCCAGCTAGTGTCAGCATTTGAATCCAGGCAGTCTGTAAAGCTTGTGGTCTTAACTATTTATTATACTGCTAACATCCTGGATTAGGATAGCAGCAGGAATTACAGCTCAAAAGAGAGAGGACTTGAGAGAAGGTAGAAACCATGTAATCTGACCATAAGAGGAGAAAATTGAGATTACAAGTGAAAGTGGAATATGATGCAGGGTCTTTGGACATTTGAGCTGCAATCAGTGGATTATAAGGCCCTCCTAGGGTGGGATTTGTGTCTTAATCATTTTGCACCTAGCATAAAGCTGGGCTCGTAATCAGTCTCAAAAGACATTATTGAATTGAATGATGGCTGAGTAACATCATCTTTGTAGAAAGGGCTAGCTCATTTGTCATTGTCCACAAGGGGCAATGCTGCTTATCTAGCAGGTGTTGGCAGTCACAGAGGACATGGTTGGTGAAGAGGATGTGCTGGAGGGCTGTCAGTCTTGGAGTCACATTTATTTGCAGAGCCTTCTCCAATCCACATTAAAGGCCCGGTGATGTCAGGCTCTCTACCCCTGTACTCAGAAATATGCACCAGGCATCTCGTTTTCTCTCATGGAAAGGCTGGCCTTTTACAGGTGGGATTGATCATTGTTCCCAGCCCATCAGCTTGACCCTGTCCCTGCATTCTTGTTTTATTCTGTGGGGACAGCACTGGAATAGACACTGAGTATCTATCAGAGTGGGCACCCTGAGCAAACGTCCTTTCCCAACCACTTTTCCTGCCCCAAACTTGATTTGGCTTGGTGGCTGGAGGAGGGGGAGGGCAGAGGAGACACCCCTTGACCACCTGACATCTTTGGTGGTTCATGGGTCTCAGCCTTTTCCTAGCATTCCGACCAGCCTGAAATTGTTACATTTTGCTTTATAAATTTCTTTTTTAAAGTATTGTCATTTGGAAAAACAAAACAAAACAAAAAAACTATTGTCTGTATGTAAGAGCAGGTGTGAGAGAAAATGAGGTGCCTGGAGCATATTTCTCTCTGGCAATGGGGTGGAGGGCCTGACATCATGAGGCCTTTAATTGTAGCTCCCCAGCTTCATGTTCCCTAACCCTTCTGGGGAGGAGGGCTTGGGAAAGGCACATGGAGATAGGGTGGAGCTGGGGGAAAACAGGCCTTGTACAAAAGCTGAGTAGCCAGATGTTCACTTTTACAGCTCTTCTGTAAAACTGGCAGGGCAGATATAGATTAAAACGAAGGACAAACTCCATTTAAAGTGCATTACAGCTCAAGAACCAGCACCCCCTGGGCAGGAGAAGGGAGGGAAGGGCACAGAGGCCATATCAGTCTACTTCCTTATCTAGGGCCACATGTCTCTCTCCTAGCTTTGCCAACGGTGATTTACACCCCCAGCTGGAATGACTCTCGTTCTGGGCTGATTACATCTGCAAATGCCCCCCAGAGGCCACAGCAGGATGGCCATATTCAGAAGCAGCAGCCAATAAATCTCAGAGGTTTATATTGCAATTCTCAGTACCCTCCCTGCTGGCCCTCTGCCAGGCTGGCTCTGGAAGTAAGGAGGGGGTCGAGTTAGAGGGTTAGGGGATGAAATCCTCCACTTCCTTTCATCACCCTCTTTCTTTCTATGCACTGCTTAGTTATCCTTCCAAGCCATTCTGCTTCTGGCTTTATCCTGGGATCTTGTGGGAATCAGGCCCAGGTCCAGGCCCAGTAAATACCCTTATCCTTACGGGTAGATGTCTGTGTTCTGGACACAGATGTGTTTCTACCTAGTTGTTTCATCCTGATAAAGTAGCTTGCTCTCTGAAACGTTCATCGTGTGAAAAGGATGGGCTCCCAAATGGTCTCTCCAGACACCTTCCTCAGTGATCTTTGGTCCAAGGAAATCTCTTCTACTTAGTGGAGGGCTTTCACATGTCTTGCTATACGAAGTTGGCAGACAGCAGGTGGGACGCCTCGGGAAGAGCACCCCCTTCCATGCCAAGCCCCATGGCTCCCTGGGCACCAGCCCTCCCCCTCGCCCCCACCCCTGCTGTCCCTCGGTCCAGCACAGGAGGCCTGTGGTGCAGACATGCGCTTCAGAGTTGCAGGGTGGCACCCAGGACCCTGTTGGGAGAGTGCGGTGGGAGAGATCTTTCCATCTTCCCTTAGGACACCATCGGGGCTGAATGTTGGAATCTAATGCCCCAGGTATGCTCCCCCAGCAAAGCCATTCCACCTGTCTGCGACCCATCTTTGCAGAATCTTGAGCTTAATAGCCATCGTACCCTAGAAGACACTTAGGAGGGGAAAAACGAGATCATAGATGTGCTAATTCTAAGAAAAACAAATACTAGGTCGGGCGCAGTGGCTCACGCCTGTAATCCCAGCACTTTGGGAGGCCGAGGCGGGAGATCACCTGAGGTTGGGAGTTTCAGACCAGCCTGACTAACATGGAGAAACCCCGTCTCTACTAAAAATACAAAAAATGAGCCAGGCGTGGTGGTGCATGCCTGTAATCCCAGCTACTCGGGAGGCTGAGGCAGGAGAATCGCTTGAACCCAGGAGAGGGAGGTTGCAGTGAGCCGAGATCACGCCTTTGCTCTCCATACAGCCTGGGCAACAAGAGCGAATCAAGAAAGAAAGAAAAAGAAAGAAAGAAAGAGAGAGAGAGAGGAGAAAGAGAGAGAGAGAGAGAGAGAGAAAGAAAAGAAAGACACTAGAAATGCAAGTGCCCTTGTTCAAGTTTTGTTACAAAATTTCTTTTGTGGTGGTGTCTGTTTGTTCTTTGGTATGTGGGTGAGTGGGATCCGGAAAGTGAGAAAGGGTGTTTTTTTTGGAGAAATATTTGCTTCCCTGAGATGGCGAGTTTCCAGCGGCAGCTTCCACAATGCCTTGCTAGGCGAAGTTGGCAGACAGCAGGTGGGCCACCTCGGGAAGAGCATCTCCTTCCGCGCCAAGCCCAGAGGCTCCCTGGGCGCCGGTCCTCCCTCGCCCCCACCCGCGCCGTCCCGCGGTCCAGCGCAGGAGGCCCGTGGCGCGGAAGCGCGCTTCGGAGTTGGAGGGCGGCGCCCAGGACCCTGGTGGGAGTGTGTGCGTCGCGCAGGAGGGCCGGAGGCGGGGGTGGGAGGCGCGGGTCCAGGGAGCCTGGCTCGCAGAGCTCCAGCGGAGGAGCTAGGGGAGCGCGGACCCCGGCGCCCAATGCTCGTCATGGGGCTGCCCCCGAGCCCGCGACCGCTGCCGCCGGTATTCCTGATGTTGCTGCTGCTGCTGCTGCCGTCGCCGCTGCCTCTCGCAACCGGTGAGTGTCCGAGCGCGCACCGGCCAGGGCTGCAGGAGGAGGTGGAGGTGAGGTGAGGTGAAGCCCAGGGCACCTGCCCAGCGAGGGCGCAGCCGCCTCCAGTGCATCCGAGCCGAGCCAGGGGAACTGGAGCAGTAAGCCCAGGGTGTCTGCAAGGGACCGGGGTCCCTCCTAACACAGTGTCCGAACTGTGTTAGGACTGAGTGCCAGCAATGGCCTGGCCACCCAAACATCTCCTCTTTGCCCTCTTCTCCCCCTCTTCTTTCTTCTGAGGTCGGTCTACAAGTCACAGAAAAACCCATCCTACAGCCAGGCCACTACCAAGACAGCATCTCTAGGAGGCCGGGAGAATCAGACTAGAAACAGTGTCATTTGCTCCACGTGGGCTTTAACTCTTCCTTCTGCTTTAAGGACTGAGGAAGAAACTAGGTACAGGTGAAGAAACAGAAGTTTATTAGAACTGACTTGTTTCATGACCTTCTATGATAGTAGGCCTTGCAAGCCGTCTAGCACAGTGCCTTGCCCTTTGGATAATAAATAATCCATAATAGGTGTTTAGTAGTTCAAAGCCTGGTTTTAGAACCAGGCCACTCCCACAAGGTAGGACAGCCTGGGATCCAAGGTCCCTGGAAGTTCCATGACCTTCTTGAGTGGGATGGGTGTGTGGAATCTCATTATGGGGCTCCTGCCCAGAGACTGAATAGAGGAACTCCTGAGACAGTAAGACCACCACACTGCCCTCAGTCCACAAGGCAGTGATGCAGAAATGCTTCCTTAAGACAGATATGGAAGGAAGGAGGGAAAACCCTGGTCTGTCTACCTGACAACATCAGTAAGTCAAGGCAGCAAGGCATCACTAGGACTGATTTGACTGCCCAGGAAATTTCACTAATCCTAAAGGTTATGGTTGCATGTCAGGATCAGGGGAAAACATTAAACATCTTCCTTATTAAATGATTTAATATAGTAGAGTTGGTGACAGATCTATTTTCCACAGTAATATTTGACAGCAATGATTTCTGGTTAAGTGGCCTCATTGAAAATCCATAAAACAGTCATCTAGGAAGTGCCAGGTAGGGCCAAGTGCTCTTCAAGAGCACAGACCAACAGAGGGCTTTAACAATGGGGTGGAAAATACCACCGCTCAGGGCCTGCTAAAACCAAGCATATAGGAGACCTCCGATTCACAGGGAACTGGTGTCATGTACTGAAAATCCTTCTGAAGTAGATAGGAGGCTGGAGTCCTGGGTTCTAGCCTTGACTCAATCTTGACTTACGACATTCCCTGGTGCACATTATGTTTCTTTGTTCTTTGTCCATCTATTTATAAAATGGGTACCTGGGCTATGGGCCTCATTGGGGAGAAACAAATGAGGATCTTGTGCCCTCAAGCATAGCCTGATCTGAGCTATTTTACAGTTACTCATTCTCTGATGAGCAAGAAGCAGAAATCAAAGTTACAAAACTAGGGTGCTAACAAATTGGTATGAAATAGACATGGCAGTGGCTGCATAAATGAGGAGGTGGGGCAAGTACAATAGAGAGTGGTAGGCATGAAGCTAGAAAAGGCATGACTTGTCAAAAGGGGGCAGTCATGACTCAACTCCTGTTACATGTGGGCCCAAGTGTTTCCATTTTTCAAGCCAAATTGGAAATTCATAGTTTTATTTGAAATCTGATCTTTTTTTGAGACAGAGTATCAATCTGTCACCCAGGCTGGAGTTCAGTGGTGTGATTCCAGTTCACTGCAGCCTCGACCTCTCATATTCAAGCATCTGCCTTAGCCTTCCGAGTAGCTGGGACTGTAGGAGTGTGCCATCACACCGGGCTAACTTTTGTATTTTTTGTAGAGATGGGTTTTTGCCATCTCTGATGCCCAGGCTGATCTTGAACTCCTAGGCTCAAACAATCTACCCATCTTGGCCTCCCAAAATCCTAGAATTATAGGTGTGCGCCACTGCACCTGTCCTAAAATCTGATTTTAATTTTAATTTTATTTTATTGTGATTTTTTTTCTTTGAGATGGAGTTTCACTCTTATTGCCCAGGCTGAATGAAGTGCAATAGTGTGATCTTGGCTCACCACAACCTCCACCTCCTGGGTTCGTGATTCTTCTGCCTCAGGCTACCAAGTAGCTGGGATTACAGGCGCATGCCACCACGCCCAGCTAATTTTTGTAATTGTAGTAGAGATGGGGTTTTTCCATGTTGGTCAGGCTGGTCTTGAACTCCCAATCTCAGGTGATCCACCTGTCTCAGCCTTCCAAAGTGCTGGGACTACAGGTGTGAGCCACCGCTCCCAGCCTAATTTTATTTTTTACTTATTTATTTTTTTGAGACAGAGTCTTGCTCTGTCACCAGGCTGGAGTGCAGTGGTGTGATCTCGGCTTACTGCAGCCTTGACCTCCCAGGCTAAGGTGACTTCTCCTACCTCAGCCTCCCAAGTAGCTGGGATTACAATCACGTGCCACCATGCCCAGCTAATTTTTGTATTTTTAGTAGAGATAGGGTTTCAACATGTTGGCCAGGATGGTCCCAATATCCTGACCTTGTGATCCGCCCACCTCAGCCTCCCAAAGTGCTAGGATTATAGTTGTGAGCCACTACACCTGGCCTAAAATCTGATTTTTAAATGTTGGCCACTAATTACAACTTTAAGAAAAGACTGTGAAAATGCAAACACACAAACAAACAAAAACCCAAAACCAAAAATACTAACCCCCCCCCCCACCACACACACACACACACACAAACAGGAAAAGAAAATACTGCCAGGTGTGGTGGCTCACGCCTATAATCCCAGCACTTTGGGGAGCCAAGGTGGGTGGATTGCTTTCGCTTAGGAGTCCGAGACCAGCCCAGCCTGGGCATCATGGTGAAAGCCCATCTCTACAAAAGATACAAAAATTAGCTGGGCATGGTAGTGCATGCATGTGGTCTCAGCTACTTGGGAGGCTGAGGTGGGAGAATTCACCTGAGCCTGGGAAGTTGAGGCTGCAGTGAGTGGTGATTACATCACTGCACTCCAGTCTAGGTGACAGAGATTCTATATTTAAAAAAAAAAAAGAAAGAAAAAAAAAATAACTATGCTGACTAAAGAGAACACATTTGCACACTGGATCAAATTATAACCTTTGCCCTGGATCAAGTCGTGTGTTTCACAATCTAGGAAACACAAATTCCACCTTGTTGAGATGAAATTTAATGTGATCCCCAAGTTCTTTGTTGAGATGAATCCCCCTAAATCCACCATTGCTCAAACTTGGTAAAGTGTGTCAGCTAAGACATTGTTTTCTTTTGAAAATGTTTGCAACTTGGATGGGTTAGTGGCTCATGCCTGTAATCCCAGCACTTTGGGAGGCCAAGGCGGGTGGATCACCCAAGGTCAGGAGTTTGAAACCAACCTGGCCAACATGATGAAACCCTATCTAAAAAAAAAAAAAAAAAAAAAAAAAAATTTACAACTCAATAGTTAGTATAGTTCAATATTTGTGGCCGGGTGCATTGGATCATGCCTGTAATCCCAGCACTTTGGGAGGCCTAGGCAGGCGGATCACCTGAGGTCAGGAGTTTGAGACCAGCCTGATCAACATGGAGAAACCCCATCTCTACTAAAAATACAAAACTAGCCGGGCATGGTGGTGCGTGCCTGTAAACCCAGCTACTGAGGAGGCTGAGGCAGGAGAATTGCTTGAACCCAAGAGGCCAAGGTTGCGATGAGCTGAGATTGCGCCAGTTGCACTCCAGCCTGGGCAACGACAGTGAAATTGTCTCAAAAAAAATTTTTTTTAAATTTAGTTCAGTTACAGCAATAGGATTTGAATCTGCTACTTTTCTTTTCTTTCTTTCCTTTTTCTTTTTTTTTTTTTTTTGAGACAGAGTTTCGCTGTTGTTACCCAGACTGGAGCACAATGACATGATCTCGGCTCACCGCAACTTCCGCCTCCTGGGTTCAAGCAATTCTCCTGCCTCAGCCTCCCGAGTAGCTGGGACTACAGGTGTGCACCACCATGCCCAGCTAATTTTTGTATTTTTAATAGAGACGGGGTTTCACCATGTTGACCAGGGTGGTCTCGATTTCTTGACCTCGTGATCCACCCGCCTCAGCCTCCCAAAGTGCTGGGATTATAGGCGTGAGGCGTGAGCCACCGCGCCCGGCCTTTCTTTTTTTTGAGATGGAGTTTCGCTCTTGTTGCCCAGGCTGGAGTGTAATGGCACGATCTTGACTCACCACAACCTCTGCCTCCCAGGTTCAAGCAATTCTCCTGCCTCTGTCTCCCGATTAGCTGGGATTATAGGCACGCCACATCTGGCTAATTTTGTATTTTTAGTACCCCAGCAAATTTTGTATTTTTAGTAGAGACAGGGTTTCTCCATGTTGGTCAGGCTGGTCTTGAGCTCCTGACCGCAGGTGATCTGCCCACCCCGGCCTCCCAAAGTGCTGGGATTACAGGCTTGAGCCACCGCGCCAGCCGAATCTGCTACTTTTTCTTGTGTATTTAACACTTACTTATTGGGTACCTACCAGAAGTAACATCATAAATTTGTAGAAATTCCTCAATCTTTTAAAGCCATGTTCCCCTTTTGGTAAATATATAAAATCTCATACCTTTCTTAAATATTTTTTGAAATCTCAAAAGCTTTTTTTTTCATCTTGTACATGTAAAATTATCAAATAGGGTTTTTGGAAATACATATTTCCTAGGGAAATTCTGATATACTTTTTCTTTTCCATAGATTATTGGAGTACACACAGGTGGTGTTTGGTTACATGAGTAAATTCTTTAGTGCTGATTTGTGAGATTTTGGTGAACCCAGCACCCAAGAAGTATATACTGGACCCTATTTGTAGTCTTTTATCCCTTCCCCGCCAACTCCCCAAAGTTCATTATATCATTCTTACACCTTTTCGTCCTCATAGCTTAGCTCCCACATATCAGTGAGAACATACGATGTTTAATTTTCCATTCCTTAATTACTTCACTTAGAATAATAGTCTCCAGTCTCACCCAAGTTACTGTGAATGCTGTTAATTCATTCCTTTTTATGGCTGAGTAATATTCTATCTTATATATAGATATGTATATCTATATGTAGCACAATTTCTGTATCCACTCACTGATGGATGGGCATTGGGTTGGTTCCATGATTTTGCAATTGCAAATTTATCATGTGCTGCTATAAACATGAGTGTGCAAGTATCTTTTTTGTATAATGACTTCTTTTCCTCTGAGTAGACACCCAGTACACCCAGTAATGTGATTGCTGGATCAAATGGTAATTCTCCTTATAGCTCTTTTTTTGAGATGTAGTCTTGCTCTGTTGCCAGGCTGGAGTGCAGTGGTGTGATCTCGGCTCACTGCAACCTCCATCTCCCGGGTTCAAGTGATTCTCCTGCCTCAGCCTGCTGAGTAGCTGGGATTACAGGTGCATGCCACCATGCTCAGCTAATTTTTGTATTTTTAGTAGAGATGGGGTTTATCATGTTGATGAGGATGGTCTCAATCTCTTGACCTTGTGACTCACCTGCCTCGGCCTCCCAAAGTGCTGGGATTACAGGTGTGAGCCACTGTGCCCGGGCTTTTAGCTCTTTGAAGAATCTCCACATTGTTTTCCATAGTGGCTAGTTACATTCCCACCAGCAGTGCAGAAGTGTTCCCTGATCGTGGCCTCCATGCCAACATCTACTTTTTGATTTTTTGATTATGGCCATTCTTGCAGGAGTAAGGTGGTATCACATTGTGGTTTTAATTTGCATTTTCCTGATTAGTAATGAGGTGAGCAATTTTTCATATGGTTGTTGGTTATTTGTACATCTTCTTTTGAGAATTGTCTATTCATGTCCTTAGTCCACCTTTTGATGGGATTGTTTGTTTTTTTCTTTGTGATTTGTTTGAATTCGTTGTAGATGCTGAGTATTAGTCCTTTGTCAGATCATGCCAGTGCACTCCAGGCTAGGCGATAGTGAGACTGTCTGGAAAAAAAAAAAACAAAAAACTTAAATCCAAGACCTGAAACTATAAAATTCGCGATAAATTGTGAAAAATTTCTCCCACTCTGTGGGCTGTTTACTCTGCTGACTGTTCCTTTTGCTGTGCAAAAGCTCTTTAGTTTAAGTACCAGCTATTTATTTTTGTTTTTATTGCATTTGCTTTTGGGTTCCTGGTCATGAAATCCTAGCCTAAGCCAATGTCTAGAAGGGTTTTTCCAATATTATTTTCTAGAATTTTTATATTTTCAGGTCTTAGATTTAAGTTTTTTTTTTTTTTCAGAGTCTTGCTCTGTCGCCCAGCCTGGAGTACAGAGGTATGATTTTCGCTTACTGGAAACTCTGCCTCCTGGGTTCAAGTGATTCTCCTGCCTCAGCCTCCTGAGTAGCTGAGATAATAGTTGCCCGCCACCACATGCAGCTAATTTTTATATTTTTAGTAGAGACAGGGTTTCACTATGGTGGCCAGGCTGGTCTAAAACTCCTGACTTCATGTAATCCACTCGCCTCAGCCTCCCAAAGTGCTGGGATTATAGGCATGAGCCACCATGCCTGGCCAAGTTTAAGCTCTTAATCCATCTTGAGTTGATTTTTGTATAAGGTGAGAGATGAGGATGCGGTTTCATTCTCTTGCATGTAGCTAGCCAATTATCCCAGCACCATTTGTTGAAAAGGGTGTCCTTTCCCTGCTTTATGTTTTTGTTTACTTTGTCCAAGATCAGTTGGTTGTAAGCATTTGGGCAAAACTAATCTCTGATGTTAGAGATGAAGATACTGCCTTATCGATCCACCATCTTCAGTAGAGCTACCACCAAAATGCAGATTTTCATAAAAACCTTTATGGGGAAAGCCATCACTCTTGAGGTTGAACCCTTGGATACAACAGGAAATGTAAAAGCAAGATCCAGGATAAGGAAGGAATTCCTCCTGCCTAGTAAAGACTGTGCTGGGAAGCAACTGGAAGACGGATGTGCTTTGTCTGACTATAACATTCAAAAGGAGTCCACTCTTCTCACATTGAGAATTTGTGGTGATCCTAAGAAAATAAGTCTTACACTACTCCCAGAAAGAATAGGCAGGTGCTGTGACTTATGCTTGTAATCCCAGCACTTTGGGAGGCCGAGGCAGGTGGCTCAATTGAGGCCAGGGGTTCAAGACCAGCCTGCCAACATGGTGAAACTCTGTCACTACTAAAACTACAAAAACCAGCTCAGTGTGGTACATGCCTGTAATCCCAGCTTCACAGGTGGCTGAGGCAGGAGAATCACTTGAACCCAGGAGACAGAGATTGCAGTGAGTCAAGATCATGCCACTGCACTCCAGCCTGAGCAACGGAGCAAGACCTTATCTCAAAAGAAAAAAGCATAGGAGAAAGAAGGTGACGCTGGCTGTCCTGAAATACCACAAGCTGGATGAGAATAGCAAAAGTAGTCATATTCATCAGGAGTGCCCTTCAGATGAATGTGGTGCTGGAGTGTTTATGGCCAACCACTCTGGCAGACATTATTGTGCCAAATGTCTGACTTACTGCTTCAACAAACTGGATGACAAGTAAAAGAAATGAAAACAGGCTGAGCATGGTAGCTCACACTTGTAGTCCTGTTGCTCAGCTCCCCTGAGAGAAAGTTTTTCCAGGCTCTTGGTGTCTCACTCACCCAAGAATGGGAGAGGGGACCATGCCAGGCGCAGTACATTTGCAAAGTAAATACTGGACCCCAAAAAGTTTTTGCAGAAAGTGATTTATTTAGGCAGAGAAAGAGAAAAAGGAGAGAGAAAAAGATAAAAGAGAAAAAGGCTTCCACTAAGAGTGTGTAAGGGGACCCAAGTATGGAATCCAAAGGGATGCGGAAGAAGGAGACTTTTAACCTGCGAGGAATTCTCTCCCTCTCCAAGTCCCCTGGCCAAAGAAAGGAATTCCTTTAAACTTCTGCTAGAGTGATTTACTTTTGATTCTTTCCCGTGCCCACGAAAATTAAAACAGAAACCGTTAAATCTGCTAGATGGAGAGGCATGGGAGGGGGACATGGCACTGGGAAGTTCTTGCTCTTAGAACTACGCCCTCTTGTGGACCCGGAAAGAAAACACATTCCCTCAATCCCAGCACTTTGGAAGGCCGAGGTGGGTGGATCACTTGAGGTCAGGAGTTCAAGACTAACCTATCAACATGGTGAACCCCTATCCCTTACTAAAAATACAAAAATTAGCTGGGCATTGTGGCAGCGCCTGAGTAGCTGGGCTTTGCCTTGAGTAGCTGGGCATTGTGGGGTACCCAAGTAGCTGGGCCTTAGGAGGCTGAGGCAGGAGAATCGCTTGAACCCAGGAGGTGGTGGTTGTAGTGAGCTGAGATCATACCACTGCACCCCATCCTGACTCTGTCTCAAGAAAAAAAGAAATGAAGACACTGGTTTACTTGGGAGCACAGTGACTGGAAGAGGGCTCCAGGGTTACTGGTAATGTTCTGTTCCTTTATCTGAATTCTGGCTACCCAAGTGTATTCAGTTTGTGAAATTCATTGAGCCATACATTTTGATTCATGTACTTTTCTGTGTTATACCTCAATAAAACGTTTATTACCAAGGAAGATGTACAAATGGCTAACAAGCACATAAAAATATGCTCAACATTTAGTCATTGGGGAAATGCAAATGAAAACTTCAATGAGATACCACTTCATGCTCACAAGGATGGTTATAATTTTTTTTTTAAATGGAAAATAGCAAGAGTTGGCAGTATGTATAGACACTAGAATCCTCATACATTGCTGATGGGAATGTAAAATAGTGCAGCTGCTGTGAAAAATACTTTGGTGGTTCCTCAAAAAGTTAATCATAGAATTACTGTATGACCCAGCAATTCCACCCCTAGGTATGTATCCCAAAGAACAAAAAACAGGTGTTCAAACAAATACTTGTACATGAAATGTTCACCAAAGCACTATTCACAATAACCAAAAGGTAGAAGCAACCCAAATGTCCACTAACTGAAGAATGGATAAACAAAATGTAGCATATTGATACAGTAAAATACTATTCATCCATAAAAAACAATAAGGTACTGGCTGGGTGCAGTGGCTCATGGCTGTAATCCCAGCACTTTGAGAGGCCAAGGCAGGCAGATCACCTAAGGTCAGGAGTTCAAGACCATCCTGGCCAACATGGTGAAAACACATCTCTATTAAAAATACAAAAATTAGCCAAGCACGATTAATGTGCCTGTACTTCCAACTACTCAGGAGGCTGAGGTAGGAGGAGCGCTTGAACCCAGGAGGTCGAGGCTGCAGTGAGCTGTGATCGTGCCACTACACTACAGCCTGGGACATAGAGTAAGACCCTATCTAAAAAAGAAGAAGGGGAAGGAACAAGGAAGAGGGAAGAAGGAGAAGAGCTGAGGTGGCTTCATCTAAGGAGGTAGTGACACACATGGAGAAAAGTGGGCAGATTCCAGATGTGTTTTGGAGTTGACAGGACTTGCTGGATTGAACACAGGATGTGAAAGGAAGAGATGAATTAAGAATGATGCCTAGATTTTTAGCTTTGAACAGCTAGGGAGATGATGATGTTCTGTTACCCCATGTTGGGCACCCTAAGTCCTGGAATACAGGGGCTTCCTTCCAGACTGAGGAGGAATCTTGGTATTTCTGAGTGAGAAACAGGGTCGGATTACCCTTTATTTCCTTCTGGAAATAGCTCCCCATCCCAACCCCAGCCAGTTTCCACCTTCAGGTATTTTTTAATGATTTTTAATGGGAGACTCAAAGTTAATGCTGACTCCCATTTAGCACTCCCTTGTCCATTCTCAGCTCTCTGATTCTGATACTAGCTCTGCCCATGGCATGGCTCTGCCCAGGGCCTCCTTCCTCTGTGCCTGTCAGGCTCAACAGGCTCACCTTCAAACAACTATCCCCTTTTCCTCCCTGAAGGCTGAGCAGCCTCTCTACAAACGCCTATTTCTTGTTGGGTCCAGACTGTGGCAGCTGCAGGCTATCCAGTCCTGCTGGGCTTTTCTCTCTCCATACACACTAAAGGCCTTTTGTGCTACCCTAAGATTTTCAGAAAGGTTTATCAGGAATGCCCCCCACCCAACCTCATGACTTGGTATTCCCAGACAGCTTCTCTAACCCTAGGTGAGCCTCACCTGGTATCTCCCTTTATAGGAGACCCCCTTCCCACAGAGAGCCGGCTCATGAACAGCTGTCTGCAGGCCAGGAGGAAGTGCCAGGCTGATCCCACTTGCAGTGCTGCCTACCACCACCTGGATTCCTGTACCTCTAACATAAGCACCCCACTGCCCTCAGAGGAGCCTTCAGTCCCTGAAGACTGCCTGGAGGCAGCACAGCAACTCAGGAACAGCTCTCTGATAGGCTGCATGTGCCACCGGCGCATGAAGAACCAGGTTGCCTGCTTGGACATCTACTGGACTGTTCACCGTGCCCGCAGCCTTGGTGAGGCCCCCATCATAGAGTGGTCTGAGGTGGGGAAGATGGCTCTTGGGGGTTGTTTTTTAATCCTGCAGGATATGGGCCACATGGTAGATACTGATGGGGAGGATAATGAAGCTCTGCATTTGACGTCAGGAAAGGTGGAGGGATAATGCCGGGATCCCCTTGAATCCCCATAACACTGCCCTCTCTTCTCCCTACTTCCCCCTTTCTTATCTGGCAACATGTCAGCTCCCACTTGGCAGCGCTGTAAACCAGACCGAGGCCCAATGTGGGGAGCTCCTGGAACAGAAGGTATGGACAGGAGATGGGAGAAAAGAGTCTTAACCCATAAATAGACCCCAAATACCAAGTTCAGGGAGATGGAGAGTTAACATCTTGGTCCAGCCTTTAACAGAAAGAATACTCATTAACCAGCCAGGAGATGTAAGAGAGAGAGAAGGCACAGAAAGAACCAAAGAGGAGCCGGCTGTCACTCTTTCCATAGGTCCCTCTCTCTGTTAGTCAGCTTTTACTTGACTATGTTGCCTTAACAAAACAGTGACTTGCAAAACAAAGGTTTAATTCCTGCTCATGTTCCTTTCTTTTTGAGACGGAGTCTTACTCTGTTGCCCAGGCTGGAGTGCAGTGGCACGATCTCGGCTCACTGTAACCTGTGCCTCCTAGATTCAAGCGATTCTCCTGCTTCAGCCTCCTGAGCTGGTGGGACTACAGGCACGCACCACCACACCTGGCTAATTTTTTTTTATTTTTTAGTACAGAGGGGGTTTCACCATTTTGGACAGGCTGGTCTCAAACTTCTGACCTCATGATCTGCCCACCTTGCCCTCCCAAAGTGTTGGGGTTAGAGGCGTGAGCCACTGTGCCTGACCCAATTCTTGCTTATGCTCTCTATTGGCTCTTCATGCATCTTCTTCATTCTTTGTCTGGGATGTTCCCTTCTCATGGCAGAAGGAAATGAGCATTGGCAGAACCATGTGATGGTTTTAAAAGTTTCTGCTCAGATCTTATCTATACTATGTATGCTTATATTCCATTGAGAGAGCAAGTCACATAGCCAAGCCTGACATCACTGGATTGGAAAAGTATACTTCTCCCACAGAGAGATACCAAAAATCACATGGCAATAGATGAGGATATACAATCTTACAGGGAAGGCAAAGAATGATTGGAAACAATAATACAATCTACCATTGTCAAAGAATTCATTTCTCTCCCTTCTACAAGTAAAATACACCCACCTATTTTCCATGGAAGATGCCTTAAAAGTTCTGTTCAAACATGACATCAGGCTTCAAGTCTAGGATCTCGTGATAGTTTCCAACTGGGCCTGGATGTGGTTCCTCTTGATGTAAAAACTTATGAGCTAAAAAGATAAATCACCTGCTTCCTATATGTACTCAGCATACAATAACGGGACAGGGTGAGGATAACCACAACAAACGTTCTCAGAAAGGGGAGGGATGAGTATCTAGGTGCAGTGGCTCACACATATAACTTTAGCACCTTGGGAGGCCGAGGCAGGAGTATCCCTAAAGCCCAGGAGTTTAAGACTAGCCTGGACAGCATAGTGAGCCCCCATCGCTACAAAAAAATAAATGAATTAGCTAGATGTAGTGGTGCACACCTGTGATCCCGGCTACTCAGGAGGCTGAGGGGGGAGGATTGCTTGAGCCCAGGAGATTGAGACTGCCCTCCAGCCTGGGTAACAGAGTGAGACCCTGTCTCAAATAAATGAATGAATGAATGGGAGACACACAGCAGATATTGATTCATAGCAATTCTGAAATCCCACTAGACAAATGTTGTAAGGGCCCTCTTTCCTGAGAATAAGGATTGTTCTTTAATAAGGCCCTGGTTTTGCTCTATGGGAGTAGTTGGTCTATCTATTGTTCTCCACAGCTCTTGGCTCAACCCTCTGGAAGATCCTTCCTCTTTCATTTTTCTCTGGCCACATTTGGAAAGGGCATCAGGGACTACAATCTCCCTGGGGGCTGAACCGCATTCTCAGCCTGCTTCCTCCCTGAGAAATGTTGGGACATTTTAAGTCTCAAATAGTCACAGTCTCTTTTAATCTATGCTGGTAGCTCTTTGTAGTATGACTCTCTGAAAACATAATTGCTGCTTATATCTTTGATTTCTATCATCTCATGTGCCTATGGCCTTTCCCACAATTCAAGACATGCCTCTTTTTCTACACCTAAATTAGAAGCATCTTGCCCTTATCAGGCTTCTGTGGAAGAGCCACTAGTTTAGTCTTTTTTCCCTGAATACATTTGTCCAACTGGCAGGACTTATTTGGTACCATCTTAATCAACTGAGAGATCTCCACAAACAGCACGATAGCCACATACCTCATTTGGTCTTTTCCCCAAGGCTGAGTTGTAATCAACCTTATCACTCAAAACATTTTTTTTATGTTTTATCTTTTACCTTATGAATATGAGAAACAATTGCATTTCTTAATCCTGCAAGTCCTGAAATTTCTGCATTATCTTTTCCTCCACACTTGGTAACTGGCCAATTCTTTTCTGAGCTTTTCTCTTTCTTATAGTACCTTACCAAATGCAGCCAATAGCAATCAAGACATACTAGTAACCTTCTGCTTCTCAGCTTCCCCTAACAGTATAAGCTCATTCAGCAAATACTTTTCTCAGTTATTGCAGGCAACAATTTTACCAAATGCTTTGCCACTGCATAATGAAGACTGCCATCTTTTCAGCCCCCAGTAACAGCTTCTTTATCACCCTCTGCCCAGTGCCAAAGCCCATGATACACATTATATTATTTAATTACTGTAGCACTCCACTTCTAGGTACCAACTGCATTTTATTTTTACTTTTTTTAGTTGGAATCTCACTTGTCACCCAGGCTGGAGTACAGTGGTGCAATCATAGCTCACTGCAGCTCAGCCTTCTGAGCTCAAGTAATCCTCCCACCTCAGCTTCCTGAGTAGCTGGGACTACAGGTGTGTGCCACCACACCCAGCTAATTTAAAAATTTTTTTGTAGAGATCAAGTCCTGCTGTGTTGCCTAAGTTGGTCTCAAGCTCCTGGGCTCAAGGAATATTGCTGCCTTAGCCTCCCCAAGTACTGAGATTATAGGTGTGAGCCACCATGCCTGGCCCTAGTTGCATTTTTTTTTTTTTTTTTGAGACAGAGTCTCATTCTGTCATCCAGGCTGGAGTGGCGTAGTCTCGGCTCACTGCAGCCTCCACCTCCCGGGTTCAAGGGGTTCTCCCACCTCAGCCTCCTGGGTAGCTGGGATTACAGGCATGCACCACCACACCCAGCTAATTTTTGTATTTTTAGTAGAGACGGGATTTCACAATGTTGGCCAGGCTAGTCTCAAACTCCTGACCTTAGGTGATCTGCCCGCCTCGGCCTCCCAAAGTGCTAGGATTACAGGCATGAGCCACCATGCCTGGCCCCCCATTGCACTTATAATAAGAATTTGCTAGGTTGTGCTTTGTAACATCCAATTTCCAAATCTCTGGCTTTCAACAACAAAAATGTATTTCTTGCTCATGTTACACATCTGCTGCAGGATTCTGTGGGTTGGCTTTGTCTCTGTTCTACTTGTCTTCTTCACCAGAAGATCCAGGCTGGTAGAGGAGAAAGAGTAGCAGCAGAACCATTTGAGGATTCTTAAAGCTTCTGCTCTGATGTGATTTACATCACTTCAGCTCACAATCCACAGGCCAGAACAAGTCACATGGCCAAGCCTGCCATCAGTGGGGTGAGGAAGTATACGCCTCTCACAGGGGGTGTGAAAGTTACATGGCAACAGGTGGAGAAGAATAATCCTCCCATGGGGTGGGGAGCAAATAATTGGAAACAATAATACAGTTTACCACACTCCTTGTTCCCTGTTTTCTGCTTCTCATTCTAATCACTTTTCTTTCAGAACTTCCTCTGAGGCTTCTCCATGATTCCTCTTGCCTCCCCACACTGTGTGCTGAGCACCATGGTGTAAGTGCGATGGTGCTCGGCATATTTATCCACCTCGCTTATACCATGGTGCTCAGCACACAGTATGCTCAACAAATGGTAGCTCTTATTATTCTTATAGTTTATGGATGGAGCTCAGCCTATATGTTACGGCCCCACATTTTTCTTGTCTCTGCACAGCTTGCAGCTGGTTAGGTAGAGGCTGTGCTTTTCCTTTTCTCCACAGGGCTTTAAGGTCTGAGCCAGCAGAGTCAGCCCCTCCAGCCTACCCCACCTGGTCCTCAGCATTCTGGTGCTCCCCACCTTGTCTCTAGGTAACTATCAGCTGGATGTCTCTCCGTATGAAGACACAGTGACCAGCAAACCCTGGAAAATGAATCTCAGCAAACTGAACATGCTCAAACCAGGTCTGTAGGGCAACTAGACTTGGGAACGGGAGGCTGGGGTGGGACTCTGAAGGAAGGGTGGCCGGGGAACGGCACAAGTTGGGGGGCTTATAAGGGGAAAGCTTCTAGCCTACCAGGTGACTAAGGAAGACTGTCAGGCTGGAAGTGTGAGCCATGGGGCATGGTCTGGTCTCATAGGAGTCATCAAAGGACAGCAGTTATTAGGGAGGCATTTGAAGAGAGCCCATTAGGGCTCCCTGTTTCCACAAGGTGGGCCCGTACAAAGGGTGTGGTGGGAGTGGCATCAGCCCCAAGAAAAAATGTCCTGAAATGGAGTATTTACTTGCATTCAAGGCAGCTAGGAAAGTAGCCTCTTTGTCCCTGAAGACTAGGAAATTGCTTGTTTTCAACCATTCTAATGGGATGGGCGAGGTATTGGGCAGGAAAAAGAGAGTGACTCTGCCCAGGGTGACTCAGGGTGGGGAGCCATCAGTCTGACAAGAACTGTGATGGATGCTTTTCAGGAAAGTGAGGCTATGAGTTAATTGAGGAAAAACATACACACATGCACTCTCTTTTTGAGAACTATGAGCTTTGCTGTATAGTCAGTATTTTATCATTAGAATTAGAATTTTGAGAAAAAGGCATAGGGATTCATGCATGAAACACTCTTAGTGATAAGATCAGCAAATAACCTGTTACAGTTACTTGATTACTGTGGCTGCTGGAATATTCTGTTAATAGAAATATCACCATAATTTCCCAAGATTCAGAATATGGGGAACAGAGTATACATGAATCAATAAATAAAAGATGGGCAGGTGACATTAAAATGGGTCAGGATAGGTGCAGGCCAAGCAAATCCAAACCAGAAACCTAAAATAGAGTTTAGTTGCCTCTGTTTTGGTCATTTCTAAAAGTGCTTTAGAATGTTTGGGCGGAGATGAAGGAGAAAAAACAAAAACAAAACAAAAACAACAAAAAAAAAAATGTCGCAGGTACTCTAGGTTATAATTTCTACCATTAGAACTCACTGCATAGCATTGAGGAAAGAGCTATGGTTATTTGAGCTTTCTGGCTGCTTGAATTCTAAGTAAATGGGTATTCGATGCATATAGATGAATCCTTATTATTTTACCTAGTCAAGATAAGGAGTAGGATAGGGAAGGCTTCAAACAGGAGAGAGGGGAAGCCCTGGATTAGGAGTGGCTGTATTCAGGACAGGCCTTCTTTTCCTCCTGGATCCACTATCTTCCTTGTTAAATCAGGGGTTTTCTGGGGTTCCTATGGAGCCTGGGCTGCAGGCATGCAGAGGGCCCACCCGAGTGACTTCATGCCCTTTCCCTCCACCACCCCGCAGACTCAGACCTCTGCCTCAAGTTCGCCATGCTGTGTACTCTCAATGACAAGTGTGACCGACTGCGCAAGGCTTATGGGGAGGCGTGCTCTGGGCCCCGCTGCCAGCGCCACGTCTGCCTCAAGCAGCTGCTCACCTTCTTCGAGAAGGCCACTGAGCCCCATGCGCAGGGCCTGCTGTTGTGCCCCTGTGCCCCCACCGACCGGGGCTGCGGGGAGCGCCGGCGAAACACTATCGCCCCCAGCTGCGCGCTGCCACCGGCGGCCCCCAACTGTCTGGAGCTGCGGCGCCTCTGCTTCTCCGACCCTCTGTGCAGGTGTGGGGTTTGGGAGGGCAGGGTGGGCAGGGATGTGGCACACGCCCCTCCTTCCTGGCTAAGTTCCTGTGCTGAGCAGGGTCTTGACCCTCCCAGGGAACCGTGGGACCCACCGGCTGCTTCACCAAGTAGCTCCTTGGATATTTTGTGAAACTCTTTTCTCAAAAAGAACATATGGTTTTTTTTTTTCTTTGCTGTAAAACCTCAGGACATATAAAAATGTATTTTAAAAAATTATTCAAAATTCTATCACCTGAAAATAATCTATCATACTTTGGGGAGCACTTCCTTTCAGTCATTTTTCTATCCAGATAACAAAAGTAGACATCCTGGGAATATATGTCTATCTTACTTTTTTCTCTTATGGCACAAATCTCATGAGCATTTTTTCCGTGGAGGTGTGTGGTAAGACACCGTGGCTCATGCCTGGAATCCCAGCTGTTTGGGAGGTTGAGGTGGGTGGATCATTTGAGATCAGGAGTTTCAGACCAACCTGGCCAACGTGGTGAAACCCCACCTCTACTAAAAATACTAAAATTAGCCGGGCTTGGTGGCAAGCGCCTGTAGTCCCAGCTACTCAGGAGGCTGAGGCAAGGGAATCACTTGAACCTGGGAGCTGGAGGTTGCAGTGAGCCAAGATTGCACCACTGCACTCCAGCTGGGTGACAGAGCGAGACTCCAGTCTCAAAAAAAAAAAAAAAAAAAAAAAGGCTCTGAAGTCAGACAGATATGAATTTAAATTCTGGGTCTTTGTAATCTTGAGCACATCACTTAACCTGAGGTTCCATTTAGTCCCCTGTAAATACTGGGATAATAATGAAGACCTCATGAGACTCTCGTGAGAGTTAAATTACATAATTTACATAGAGTGATGTAGAGTACTGGTGTAGAGGAAGTGCTCAATAAATGGTAGTGCTTATTTTTTCACTTACTGTCCTATAAGAACTTTTTCTTTTTGATACAGACACTCTTTGTTGCCCAGGCTGGAGAGCAGTGGTCCGTTCTTGGCTCATTGCAACCTCCGTTTCCCGGGTTCAAGCAATTCTGCCTTAGCCTCCCGAGTAGCTGGGACTACAGACACATGCCACCATGCCTGGCTAACTTGTATTTTTAGTAGAGGTGGGGTTTCGCTATGTTGGCCAGGCTGGTGTCCAACTTCTGACCCTGTAATCCTCCTGCCTCAGTCTCCCAAAGTGGTGGGATTACAGGCGTGAGCTACCACACCTAGCCAAGAACTTGATTTTTAAATGCCTGAATTATATTCCATGTATGGATACCCCATATTTTATTTAACAATTCCTCAGTCGCTGGATATTTAGGGTTTTTTTTGTTTTTTTGAGACAGAGTCTTGCTCTGCTGCCCAGGCTGGAGTGCAGTGGTGTTATCTCGGCTCACTGCAGCCCCTGCCTCCTGGGTTCAAGGGATTCTTCTGCCTCAGCCTCCCAAGTAGCTGGGACTATAGGTGCACGCCACAATGCCTGGCTAATTTTTATGTTTTTAGTAGAGACGGGGTTTTGCCATGTTGGCCAGGCCAGTGTTGAACTCCTGAGCTCAAGTGATCAGCCCACTTTGGCCTCCCAAAGTGCTAGAATTATAGGCATGAGCCACCATGCTTAGTCAACTCTCATTCTTTTTTTTTTTTTTTTTTTTGAGACAGAGTCTCACTCTGTCGCCAGGCTGGAGTGCAATGGCACAATCTCGGCTCAGTGCAACATCTTTCTCCCAGGTTCAAGTGATTCTCCTGCCTCAACCTCCCGAGTAGCTGAGACTACAGGTGTGCACCTGTGTGGTGACACCTGGCTAATTTTTTTAATATGCTTAGTAGAGATGGGGTTTCACTATGTTGGCCAGGATGTTGTGATCTCTTGACTTCGTGATCTGCCCACCTTGACCTCCCAAAGTACTGGGATTACAGGCCTGAGCCACCGTGCCTGGCCTCTTATTCTTTAATCTTTGTCCACAAACGTAATTACTACTTAGGATGTATTGCTACTAGTGCCGTTGCCAGATCAAAGGACATGGAGGTATTTGATATAGTTGATAAATATTTTCTCCAGGAAATTTGAAATTCTGATCTGGCTTTTCTGTGTCTTCTCAGGACAAAACACTCACAAAATTGAAGTTATCATTCATTCAAGTGATATTTGTTGACAATAACCTTGGTTTGCACCTTTGTTCTCCTACTGAGTTTTTTGTAACCTTGGACAAGTTTCTTAACCTCTGAGACTACTGCTTTTCTCGTCTGTAAACTATCTCATACTCAGGGCTCTTAATAATCATAATACTGATATTTACTGAGTACTTACTATGGGCTGGATACTATTTTAAGTACTTAACATGTATTAACTCATCTAAACCTTACAAGATCCCTAATTAGATAGATTCTTTTCTTTTCCTTCCTTCCTTCCTTCCCTCCTTCCCTCCTTCCCTTTCTCTTTCTTCTCTTTCTCTCTCTTTCTTTCCCTCCCTCCCTCCTTTCCTTTCCTTTTTCCCTTCCCTTCCCTTCTTTCCTTCCCTTCTTCCCTTCCTTCTTCCCTTCCCTTCATCCCTTCCCTTTATCCCTTCCCTTCTTCCCTTACCTTTTCCTCTTCCCTTCCCTTCATCCCTTCCCTTTATCCCTTCCCTTCTTCCCTTACCTTTTCCCCTTCCCTTCCCTTCATCCCTTCCCTTTATCCCTTCCCTTCATCCCTTCCCTTCTTCTCTTCCCTTTTTCCCTTCCCTTCCCTTTTTCCCTTTCCTTCCCTTTTTCTCTTTCCTCCCCTCCCCTCCCCTCCCTTCCCCTCCCCTCCCCTCCCCTCCCCTCGCCTTCCCTTTCTTCTTTCTTGAGATGGAGTCTTGCTGTGTTGCCCAGGGCAGTCTCAAACTCCTGAGCTCAAGTGATTCTCCTACCTCAGCCTCCCAAGTAGCTGGCATTATGGGCATGTGCATTCTCTTACTTCATCCTCACAAAAATCCGTGAGGTTTTGCTGCTGTCATCTCTATTTGATAGTTGAGGAAACAGAGGTTAAAGAAGCTATCTGAGATCACATAAGTAGGGATTATGGAGCCTGAACTCAGAGTGAAATGGTGTGGGGTCTGAGGAATGGTACATTTGGTTATGACAGGGGCACACTTCACAGAGGAAGAGGCCCTGGGCCAAGGCAGAGGAGGATTTGGGACAACAGTGGGCCTGCCAAGCTAAGGGGGCGGTGAGGGAGAAGGCTAAAGGCTGGACCCTCAAGGATGACTCATGAAATTTTTCTGGCCAGGTACAGTGGCTCACACCTGTAATACAGCACTTTGAGAGGCTGAGGTGAGTGGATCACCTGAGGTCAGGAGTTTCAGAGTAGCCTGGCCAACATGATGAAATCCCGTATCTACTAAAAATACAAAATTAGCTGGGTTTGGTGGCACACGTCTGTAGTTCCAGCTACTTAGGAGGCTGAGGCAGGAGAATCACTTGAACCCAGGAGGTGAAGGTTGCAGTGAGCTGAGATTGAGCCATTCCACTCTAGCTTGGGTGAAAGAGAGCAAGACTCCATCTCAAAAAAAAAAAAAAAAATAGAAATTTCCCTTCTTCCAGATCACGCCTGGTGGATTTCCAGACCCACTGCCATCCCATGGACATCCTAGGAACTTGTGCAACAGAACAGTCCAGATGTCTCCGTGCATACCTGGGGCTGATTGGTGAGGCTGGGGGCATGTGTAGGGAGGCTCGTGTTGGCTAGGCCTGAGGGCAAGAATGCTCTGAAGATAAAGGATGTGATCCTGATATGGGTGGAAGAAGGTGGGAGCTATAGTTCGGGTTAGCCTAGGCCCTGACTACCCTTTTCCTCTTCACTCCATAGGGACTGCCATGACCCCCAACTTTGTCAGCAATGTCAACACCAGTGTTGCCTTAAGCTGCACCTGCCGAGGCAGTGGCAACCTGCAGGAGGAGTGTGAACAGCTGGAAGGGTTCTTCTCCCACAACCCCTGCCTCAGTGAGTATGCTGAACTTGCTCTCAGGCCCCGGGGTTGGGTCAGCTGGACTCAAGGGAAGAAAAAGGGTCAACTCTGTGGCCCAGGCTGGTTCCATCCATCTCTGCCAGACAGAGCGGCTCCCAGCGTAGGCATTCATCCCTGTAGCCTGGGCCTTTCTTCTGTCTCCCACTCCCTGAGAAACCCCCAATGCTGCCTGTTCAACCTGTCCGGAACCCAGGAACATCTCCAAATCAAGAAACAAGCAAGCAGAATGAGAGAGTATCCCACTTCCACCTCCCTCCTACTTTCTCTCCTGCTCCCACGCCCTTCCAATGAGCCTTCTCTTCTCTCTTCAGCGGAGGCCATTGCAGCTAAGATGCGTTTTCACAGCCAACTCTTCTCCCAGGACTGGACAGACTCTACCTTTGCTGTGATGGCACACCAGGTAGGGCCTCCTCTGTTATACCCCTCAGACCTTTTTTTTCCTTTTTTTGAGATAGAGTCATGCTCTGTTGCCAGGCTGGAGTGCAGTGGTGAGATCTCCGCTCACTGCAACCTCTGTCTCCCAGATTCAGTCAATTCCCCTGCCTCAGCCTCCTGAGTAGCTGGGACTACAGGTGCATGCCATTACACCTGGCTAATTTTTTGTATTTCAGTAGAGCTGGGGTTTCACCATGACCAAATGGTCTCAATCTCCTGACCTTGTGATCCACCCTCCTTGGCCTCCCAAAGTGCTGGGATTACAGGCATGAGCCACCGCACCCAGCCACACCCCTCAGACCTTTCCTGGGCCCACTGGGGAAAACACAAACGAGGCAGACAAAGGGATGGGGGCGGGGGGCTGATTTCCTCCTTGCCACAAATACTAGAGACCTCTTATGGAGATGTACCTCAGGAGATGGGGAGTACCTCTTGACTGAGGCAGAAGAAGTGAAGGGGCTCAATAAGATCCCCTGAGCTAATTCCATTCCATTTCTCCCACAGAATAAAAACCGTGCTCTGAGGCCACAGTCCTGGATGCCCTCTCTTTTCTCCTGCACTCTTCTCTTGATTCTGCTCCTGAGCTTATGGTAGCTCATAAGGCCCCAGGGCCTTCTTTCCCTTCACCACACCCAGATGGACTTGCAGCCCACAGGGGTGAGGAAAGAACAGCAGCAGGAAGGAGGTGTAGTGCGCAGACAAGGGCACAGGAGAAGCTACGGGTTATGACCTCCAGATCCTGACTGGCCTGGTCCTCATTCCCTCCACCCATCTCCACTTCTGATTCATGCTGCCCCTCCTTGGTGACCACAATTTAGCCAATTTTCTGGTGGTGACCAGCTCCATCAAGTCCCTTTCTGAGCCCTTCCTCTTTTGACTACCAGGATCACCAGAATCCAATAAGTTAGCCATTCTCTATTGCATTCCAGGTTAGGGTTAGGGTAGGCAGGACTGGGTGTTTTGAGGCAGCCTAGAAAGACATTCTCCATTGTGAGAAAGGCGGGAGCAAGACTTCTGCCCCTTCGTCTCCTCCTCTGAGTGGAGGATGGGAACCTACTGCCTGCACTGCTCTGTCCCCAGATCCTGCAGAACATCTGGGCATCAAGAACTGGAGCCTATGGGCCTTGCTTTATTCCTATTATTGTCCTAAAGTCCCTCTGGCCTCTTGGATCATGATTAAACCTTTGACTTCAGACTTTGCCCTTTTTCCATTTTCTCAAATTTTGAATTTCTATAGAACTAGGGTGTTACAGAAAAAGCACAGGCCAGGTGATGAGGAGATATAGCAATGCTGCCACCAACAGCTATGACTTCAGGCATATCTCTTAGCCTCTCTGTGTTCTTGACATGGAGTTGGAAGAAAGTAGCTTATGTGAGGCCGTGGACCTAGGATTTGTCCCAGCTCCAGCCATTTGTCAGATATTGCCTGGGATCTGCCACAGCAGCTGAGATGGCGACCGTTAGTCAACCACACCATTTACTGAACACGGGCTTGGGTTATTAGGCTGCTCCAGATCATAATGGGGGCCAGAGGAAAAGAGAGCTTGGTTCTTTTTTTTCTGAGATGGAGTCTCGATCTGTTGCCCAGTCTGGAGTTCAGGGGTGCAATCTCAGCTCACTGCAACCTCTGCCTCCTGGGTTCAAGTGATTCTCCTGCCTTAGCCTCCTGAGTAGCTGGGATTACAGGCATACACCACCAAACCTGGCTAATTTGTATATTTTTAGTAGAGATGGGGTTACAGGTGCCTACCACCATGACTGGCTAATTTTTGCATTTTTTAGCGAAGACAGGGTTTCAGTTTCACCATCTTGGCCAGGCTGGTCTTGAACTGCTGACTTCAGGTAATCTGCCCACCTCAGCCTCCCAAAGTGCTGGGATTACAGGTATAAACTACCACACCTGATGCAGAGGTTGTTCTTTTTTTTTTTTTGAGATGGAGTCTGGCTTTGTTGCCCAGGCTGGAGTGCAGTGGTGTGATCTCGGCTCACTACAACCTCTGCCTCCTGGGTTCAAGCGATTCTCCTACCTCAGCCTCCCAAGTAGCTGGGATTACAGGTATGTGCTACCACGCTCAGCTAACTTATATATATATATATATATATATATATATATATATATATATATATATATATATATATATTTTTTTTTTTTTGCTCCCATCTACCTTTGCAGAAGTATTTTTTTTTTTAATTAAAAAAAAAGAAAAGAGACAAGGTTTCACCATGTTGGTCAGGCTGATCTTGAACTCCTGAACTCGTGATCCAGCCACCTGGGCCTCCCAAAGTGCTGGGATTAGAGGCATGAGCCACTGCACCTGGCCTGATTTTTTAATTTTTAGTAGAGATGGGATTTCAACATGTTGGTCAGGCTGGTCTCGAACTCTTGACTTCATGATCTGCCCACCTTGGCCTCCCAAAGTGTTAGGATTACAGGCGTGAGCCACTGCGCCTGGCCCAGGATTTGTTCTTGATCTCAGGGAATTTGTGATCCTATTGGGATAAGGACACACCTACACAATCAAAGCGTAATAGTTGGAAGAATCTATTTATAGAGCTCTGGACATTTGTCTATTAATTTATTCACTCACTCAATAAGCATCTGATGAGGCCGGGCACGGTGGCTCACGCCTATAATCCCAGCACTTTGGGAGGTGGAGGCGGGTGGATCATGAGGTCAAGAGATCGAGACCATCCTGGTCAACAAGGTGAAACCCCATCTCTACTAAAAAAAATACAAAAATTAGCTGGGCATGATGGTGCATGCCTGTAGTCCCAGCTACTCAGGAGGCTGAGGCAGGAGAATTGCCTGAACCCAGAAGGCGGAGGTTGTGGTGAGCCAAGATCGTGCCATTGCACTCCAGTCTGGGTAACAACAGCGAAACTCCGTCTCAAAAAAATAAATAAATAAGCATCTGATGAGTGCCGATTCTGAAGACACTATTTTGTGTGCAAGAGATTCCGAAGTAAAAGGACTCTCAGATCCTATTTTCAAACCTTTAACACCAAAGCAGGGATAAGGGCAGTGCAGTATGACAAGTGATACATAATGATTATGATAATTTTTTTTTTTTTTTTTGAGACAGAATCTCGCTCTGTCACCCAGGCTGGAGTATAGTGGCATCATCTTGGCTCACTGCAACTTCTGTCTCCTAGGTTCAAGCAATTCTCCTGCCTCAGCCTCCCAAGTAGCTGGGATTACAGGCTCATGCCACCACAGCAGGCTAATTTTTTGTGTTTTTAGTGGAGATGGGGTTTCATCATGTTGGCCAGACTGGTCTCAAACTCCTGACCTCAGGGTGATTCACCCACCTCGGTCTCCCCAAAGTGCTGGGATTGCAGGTATGAGCTGCTGCAGCTGGCCCTAATTATGATAATCCTCATTTATGGAGTCCCTACTGTGTGCCAAGTACTACTGTGCACTAACTGTGTGCAAATACATGCATTAATTCATTTAATCCTCCAGCAACGTTTGAGTTTGTTAGTTGTTAGTCACAAGCTATTATGTGACTTTGGGCTTAACCTCACTGGGCCTCACTATCCATATCTGTAACATGAAAAACCATGGCACCCACCTTGTGAGGAGTGAGATAATCCATGTAAAAGCACTGTGGCTGGCACACAGTAAAAACTCAAAAAAGTCAACAATTACGTGTTTTTTTGGTAGAGAATTTGGACATTACAGACAATTCTAAAGAAAAAGCAAACTCATTAAAATCCCACTCTCAAATGTCCTGACCATTCCCTGCATATCTGTGACCTTGAGAATCTATGGGTATGTGTAATGTTCATAAGTGGGGTCACACCCTGGAAAGCAAAGTGCAAGTCACAGACATCATTCAGCACCTATGAGTAGAGTTGAGCTGTAGCAGCATTCTATTTATCAGCTGCATGACATGAACTTATATGAATGCATATTCATACATGCACAGTTTATTTAATCAGTTCTGTGTTGATAGATATTTGGTTGTCTTCCCATTCTTTTCTGAGCCAAGTTTAAGGCAGTGAGGGAGGTGACTGTGGGTGGGATGTACACAAAGCTGCCAGAGTGGTGGGTGGAATCAGTCTCTCTATATACATTCTTGTATCCCTATGGCCTACCCAGCCCCAGGAAATGCTCAGTCAGGCTACCTCCCTGAAAACTCCAGTGGGACACCAATTTGGCCTTCCTTCTTCCTTTTTCCCCTCCCAGGAAGATCTCTGAGCAGTCAAGGCCTCTCTATTTGACCTGGCTCCATTAACCTGGGGCTGGGGGTGTGAATGGTATAGTCATTTCTTGCTAAGTACTTGAATTAGACTAATAGGTCATGTATGCTTTTCTCTGAAGAAGGTCCAAATTTCTGGTAAACAACCAGACCACTCTCCCAGCCGAGGTCCCAGAGCCAAGATTCTGGCTTGGTGTGCAGTGGCTGGGCTGAAACTTTTAATGGTGTCATGGCTGTCTGGGATGGTTAATGTCAGACTAGCTTCTGGGCAACACGGTGGTTAGGGCTTTTGGCAGTAGTGGTAAATGGAGAGGGCTAAATTACAGGTTCCTCCATGATTGGGATGCAGCAGATTATCTCCTAATCAACTATCTCCCAATTCACCCATTCATTCATTCATTCAACAAACTTTTAACAAGCACTTGCCCTGTCCCAGGTCTTGAGTGTTTTTATAGGAGATAATATCTGGGCCGGTGCAGTGGCTCACGCCTGTAATCCCAACACTTTGGGAGGCTGAGGCGGGTGGATCAGCTGAAGTCTGGAGTTTGAGACCAACCTGGTCACCACGGTGAAACTCTGTCTATTGAAAATACAAAAATTAGCTGGGCATGGTGGTGGATGCCTGTAATCCCAGCTATTCAGGAGGCTGAGGCAGGAGAATCACTTGAAGCTGGGAGGCAGAGGTTGCAGTGAGCTGAGATCACCCCATTACACTCCAGCCTGGGCAACAGAGTAAGACTCTGTCTCAAAAAAAAAAAAAAAAATGAAAGAAAAGGAAAAAGAAAACTATCTGTCCCTGTATAGTCATGAGCCATGATTTTAATGAAGAAGCAGCCCAGACTGGCAACTGGTCCGTAAGTTGGGCTGTTGGGATTCTTCAGTTAACCTGGTTGATTATAACACTCAGCTCTTTGACCTCGGGAAATGTTGTTCACATTTCTAAGCCACTGTTTCCTCATCTACAGTGGGGATGCCAATAGAATACATAACAAGTTGCAGTGTGTTTTGCTTTGTTTTTAGTAAAGCAAATTAATTTCAGCCAAAAGACTAATTGGCAATATCAAATAATGCTTATATCAATTGTAATAGCTTTGGGTGGCAATTTTTTGGCTTCCTATTTCTATAAAAACTTGTAAGCATGAGGCATTTATGCTTATTTTGATCTCCATGTATATTTAATTAATTTAGGTAGTAGTAAAAATATTTTAAAACTAACTCAGGGTTTTTTTTTTGAGACGTAGTTTCGCTCTGTCACCCAGGCTGGAGTGCAGTGGCATGATCTCAGCTCACTGCAACCTCTGCCTGCCGGATTACAGCAATTCTCTTGCCTCAGCCTTCCAAGTAGCTGGGACTTCAGGTATGTACCACCATGCCCAGGGAATTTTTTTATTTTTAGTAGGGATGGGTTTTACCATATTGGCCAGGCTGGTCTTGAACTCCTGGCCTCATGATCCACCTTTCTTGGCCTCCTAAAGTGCTGGGATTACAGACATAAGCCACTGCACCCAGCCTTCTTTTTTGGGGGGTGGAGACAGAGTCTCACTTTGTCGCCCAGGCTGGAGTGCGGTGGCATGATCTCAGCTCACTGCAACATCACCTCACAGGTTCAAGTGATTCTCCTGCCTCCCAAATAGCTGGGATTACAGGAATATGCCACAATGTCTGCTTGATTTTTTTTGGTGTATTTTTAGTAGAGAAAGGGTTTCACCACGTTGGCCAGGCTGGTCTCGAACTCCTGACCTCAGGTGATTCACCCACCTCAACCTCCCAAAATGCTGGGATTACAGGCATGAGCCACCTTGCCCAGCCAGGTTGTTTTGAAGACTGGAAATTATCACGACACTCAGCACGGTGCCTGATACAGGATGGACACTCAGTAAGTAGCAGCTATCATTATTATATACATCTGAGAGGGGACCTGTAGGTACCATGTATTCTGTTCTCCGCCCTGGAACAGTGGTGAGGTGATGGGGCTAATTTCCTCTCCAATTGTGGGCTCAAGTTTTGGTAAGGCTGCCCCTGGGAGACTTGGTATTCAAGGTCTGAACTCCAGGCTGGAAGCTATACAGCTCTGAGTCTATTGCATAAGCCCTGAGGGACCTTGTACAAGTCATGAAGGCAGAGAAAGTTGGCATCTTAGTCAATGGCCTTTTGACTGCCAGGAACAGCAACACTGAAATTACTTAGTAAACGGGGAGTATCGTGCAACCCAATTCCAAGAAGTTCAGCCAGGCTTTGAGGAAACTGGAAATGGTGAGTTGGGAACCATCTCTTGAAGCCCTAGACATCTTGAACCATCTACTACCTTCTCTCTGCAGACCTACTTCCTCTGAATGGCTAGGTCCAGTGGCTGCAGCTACCTGATCTCTCATCTCCATGCCAATTCCAAATTCACAGAGAGAGGAAATCAGATTATCTGGGCTCGGGTTCTAGATTGGCTTTTCTGGGCCAAGGTCCCATCCCAGGCCTATTAGCTGGGTAAAGAAAGCCTAGCGACACTTATTACTAAAGTAATTACAGGATCCTGATCCCAGACTTATCAGTAGAGGGCAGCTCTCAGAGGAGGCAGTGCCGCTCCATAGCACACCCCAAAACATGGACTCTTGTTAGGGAATTTAGGTGGATCTTAACAATCACCAGAGCTCTGGCTTTGCTGCCTCAGTGGCTTCCTCCCAGGCCTGGGAGTGTCTTCTCTTCATTTCCTTCTTGGATACCCTGAGGGGCAGAATGTAGGAACCGAACCTGGGTGATGTGCCATGACTTCTCTGGGTCTGAGGACCACCCTGGGAGCTAGAGCTGAGTGGAGGTTCTTTATGGCTACAGAAAAGACCTTGCTACTGCAGGGCCTACTAGATTTTTGGTCCTGGCAGTCGAAGAGTAAGACAAGTCAAGGGAATCAAAATATGCTACCGCAAAATATGTAATTTTGGCATAGGAAACATTTTGAGCTGAAAGCAATGGAGGTTCAACAGGAGCAGGAAGAGATCTCTCTCCTCTTATCTGCCTGAAAGCAGGGCATAAATTTTCCTTTGAAAAAGGCATTCTCCCTATACCAGAGTAAGAAAAGTGACTCTTTTTTTTTTTTTTTTGAGACGGAGTTTCGCTGTTGTTACCCAGACTGGAGTGCAATGGCATGATCTCGGCTCACCGCAACCTCTGCCTCCTGGGTTCAAGCAATTCTCCTGCCTCAGCCTTCCGAGTAGCTGGGACTGCAGGTGCGCACCACCATGCCCAGCTAATTTTTTTGTATTTTTAGTAGAGACAGGGTTTCACCTTGTTGACCAGGATGATCTCGATCTCTTGACCTTGTGATCCACCCACCTCGGCCTCCCAAAGAAAAGTGACTCTTATCACCAAAAATGGGAATTCAGCCAGATGTGGTGGCTCACGCCTGTAATCCCAGCACTTTGGGAGGCCAAGGAGGGATCACTTGAGGTCAGGAGTTTGAGTCCTGCCTGGCCAACATGGTGAAAACCCATCTCTACTAAAAATACAAAAATTACCCGGGTATGGTGGCTCATGCCTGTAGTCCCAACTACTCAGGAGGCTGAGGCAGGAGAATGGCTTGAACCTGGGAGACAAAGGTTGCAGTGAGCCGAGATCACTTCACTGCACTCCAGCCTGGGTGACAGAGCAAGGCTGCATCTCAAAATAAATAAATAGATAAATAAATAACAGGGAAATTGACACCAAGATGAGTTTGCATAAACAGACCTTACTAAAATATTACTTAACTTCCATTTGTTCCCCCATGTATTTCCTAGTCAATTCCCGACACTTCATTGTCCCTTGGAGCCCAAATCATCTTTCTTTAGCTAAAAGGGCATATGAGCCCCTAAGTCTAACTGCTTCTTTGAATTTAACTTCTTTTCTCTGAACTCCCATGCATATAAATAATTAATAAAAAGTGTGTTCCCTTTTCTTCTGTGAATCTGTCTTTTGTAAATTTGATTCACAGGCCTCCAGGTACTGAAAATCAGAAGGTAGAAGAAAAGTTTTTTTCCTTCCTCAACAAACGCATTACCATTTCTTTGGCAGATAACCCTCCAACTTTCCCTTTAGAGCCCATCTGACTGACAGTCATGGGCGCATTTCTCTCTTGGGATCTCTTGTTCTTTTTGAAACTGAGTCTTGCTCTGTGGCCCAGGCTGGAGTGCAGTGGCACAATCTGTAACCTCTGTCTCCTGAGTTCAAGTGATTCTCATGCTTTAGCCTCCCAAGTAGCTGGGATTACAGGAGTGCGCCACCATGCCTGGCTAATTGTATTTTTAGTAAAGACGAGGTTTTGCCATGTTGCCCAGGCTGGTCTTGAACTCCTGGGCTTATGCAAATCCACCTGCCTCAGCCTCTCAAAGTGCTGGGATTACAGGCATAAGCCACCACACCCAGCTGGGGTCTCTTGTTCTTAGAAACTTCAGCCCCTTTTTAGCATCTCCACTTCTTTCTGGAGGAAGCCTTCTCATATCTAGAACCTGAGAGACTTGCTTGATTCAATAAAATTCCACCTTCAGATATTGAGCTAATCAAGGCCTTATCTGAGATGCTATGGGCGGGTGTGGAGGTGGAAGAGAGACAGAGACAATAATAATAATAGCTAACACGAGAGCCTAATGTGTACAAGGCACCATGCTAATGGCTTAATGAGCATTCTCTCATTTAATTTTCATAACTATCCTATTTTATTTTCCCGGTTTTACAACAAGGCTTAGTGAGGCCAAGCAAGGTGATAGGGCTAACAAGTGTCTGGTCCAGGAATGAAACCTCAATCTCCCTGACTCCCCCACACAATCTCTGATCCATGTTGCATTTGTCCAGTGTTTGGTGAGACCCCATATCCTAAATAAAAACAGGCCAGGATAAGGGCTGTGGGGTCAGAGGGAGCTCTTTCAGACTGCAGGAATGGCTTCCTGGAAGAGAAGTTATTTGGATTAGGCCTTAAAGAATGAGTAGAGTTTATTAGGCAGAAATGCGGGGAGGGCACCTCAGAGATCAGAATGAGCAAATGCAGGGACTGGAAAGGGCAGTGTTGCAGGGAGAATAAGCAGTCGGCTGTGACTGGAGTTCTGTGAGTGGCAGGGGGTACTCTCAGGTCTTCCTGTCACTTATCTCCCCACCCTGCTGTCCTGGAGGAGGGTTAACCTTTAAGGACACACCCAACTACAGGGCTGCTGGTGTGCAAGCCAGGCCCTGTGGAATAGGCAGAAGTCCCAGGGAACTGTGTGCAGAATTCTGGCTTGGCCTGTTTGGTATCCCTGGCCAGTCATGGCCCCTTCACTCTTTAGTGACATCCTAGGACAGAGGTCGGTATGTGTGGGTGAGAGGATGAAGTGAGCCTGTGTTTGGGCTGGGAACAGTGACAAGCAGGATGTGAGAGCCCATCCCCCACAGAAGAATGCCTGCAAATAGCCCTCCCTGGTGCTGACCCTGCTCCCAGTGGCTATCATCAGCTGAAGTGTTAGGGCATTTGTTTCAAGGGCCTGGTCCTCCCAGACTTTGGTTGGCTTTTGGTTTCTTCCTACTGAGCACGTACTGTTGGCTGAGTAGGGCAGAAAGTAGGTTGGCACAGAGATGAAGACAAGTTTTATGGTAGAGATGGATAAACAATAGAGACATCATTATTTTAGTATTTGGTAGCTATGAAACACTGTGCTAAGAGCTTTACATGTATATCCTTTTTTTTTTTTTGAGACAGTCTCACTCTGTCGCCAGGTGCCAGGCTGGAGTGCAGTGACGATCTCGGCTCACTGTAACCTCCGCCTCCCGGGTTCAAGCAATTCTCCTGCCTTAGCCTCCCGAATAGCTGGGACTATAGGCATGTGCCACCACACCCAGCTAATTTTTGTATTTTTTTTTTTTTAGTAGAGCCGGGGGGCGGGGGGTCTCGATCTCTTGACCTCGTGATCCGCCCACCTTGGCCTCCCAAAGTGCTGGGATTACAGGCATGAGCCACCATGCCAGGCCCATGCATATCCTTTTAAAAGATGAGCCTTCCAGCCTGGGCGACGTAGTGAGATCTTGTCTCTACAAAAATTATAAAAATTAACTGCACCTGGTGGTTGTGCCGGTGGTCTCAGATACCTAGCAACTTGAGAGGTTGAGGTGGGAGGATTGCTTGAGTCAGGGAGGTAGAGGCTGCAGTGTGCCCTGATCATGTTACTAGACTCTAGTCTAGGTGACAGACTGAGATGCCATCTCAAAAAATTAAAATAAAAGCTGAGCCTTTTCATGGTCTTGTCTCCACATGGTATCAATCTAGCATCCATAATATTTGAATAATGATTGCACAATCTTTTGAAAAATATACACAGCAAAACTTAAAATCCTCTTTTCCTGAGGCCTAAGGATTGCTTGAGGCCAGGAGTTTGACACCAGCCCAGGCAACATAGTAAGACCCCATCTCTACAAAAAATTTAAAAATTAGCCAGGCGTGGTGGCAAGTAGTCCTAACTAATTAGGAGGCTAGGTGGGAGGATTGCCTGAGCTTGAGTGTTTGAGACTGCAGTGAGCCATGATGGAGCAGCTGTACCTCGGCCTGGGCGACACAGCAACTCGTTTCTAAATAAATAAATACATAATTTTTTCATCTGTCTCTCTGTATTGTATACACAAAGCAACCCCTCATCACAACCCTTTCTTCCCCTCCAAGCTCCCCTAGAGGAGAAATTAAGGCCATGAATATATAGAGAGAACATTTTTTCTTTACTCACATACATAATCCAAATTAAACTTCTTCACAGCCCTGTGAAGGCAGGGACTATTGTTTCCATTTAAGTTGGAGAAACAGATGATTAGAGGTTAAATCTTGACCAAGCTCACAAAGCTAATCATTGGCAAGTGGATTTGAAGCAGGTTCTGCGCCTACAGTGAAGTGCATATGTCATCCAGTGGCTCTGAGACTCCTGAGAAGGGGCCAAGTAATTCAGCATGGGGCGATCACTTAGGCTTCATGGAGGAGGAAATATTTGAGTAGGACATCAAAGGATGAAGAGAAGCTCTCAATAGGCAGAGACGGGCAATATGTTTCTCAGGAAGGGGTCGGGGGGGAGGCCCAAAGAATAAGCATATCAGATAGTGGAAGGTCAGAGAGGAGGTGATCTCACCACCATCCCCAATAACAGGGTGAGCCTGGCACTTAAGAGACTTGCCTCATTTCCCAACTTTGCCCCAGGGAGATTTTGCCTGTGCCCTTTTAACAGCCACCATCACAAAGCCTCCTTGTGTCTTCTGAAAGAGACCTTCTGACTCTGGCTGGCTCCCCATTATAGGGGAAGAGAGGGAGATCTGTGGTGAAGGAGCCCAGAAATGAACTCCCAAACCAAATGCCATACACTCAATTCCTCAGGAATTACATGTCAAGACTGTCTTAGGGAATGCAGCCCCCTAGCTGGTCAAAGAAAGCAGACTGTGGTCTAAAGGACACAATGGAAAGTAGATCCAACTTAATCTGGGTTTGAGTCTCAGCAAAACCATCAGCTGGGTGAATTCAGGCAAGTTGCTTAATCTTGCTGAGCTTCAGTCAAAAAATGATGGGCCTTTTTGCTAAAAAGTGGTGCCTCATAGGTTTGTCAGAGAGGAAGAGGAAATGGCTGGCTGGTGGGTGTATTGATCTAATATTTCCTTCAGTGCTGGGTGTTCGGGACTTGTCAAATCTGGATTTCTCCGGAAGGAAATAGACAGTATGCAAGCTCAGCAACTTGGGTGGGAAGGTAACTCCCAGCAAGTAAAGGGAAAAAGAAGAGGTGATGGGTGAAGCATGGAAAGAGAGTTTCCAGTCCTAAAGTCTTAGTACCATGTAGAGACAATTCCATGAACCTCCCTGAGCCTCAGTTTCTTCACCTTCAAATGCCAACTCAACTTAATGAATAGTGGCAGGGTGCTTGAATTGCTATTTCTTTCATTCATTCATTCATTCATTCATTCATTTATTTATTGAGACAGAGTCTCACTCAGTTGCCCAAGCTGGAGTACCATGGTGCTATCTCAGCTTACCGAAACCTCTGCTTCCCAGGTTCAAGTGATTCTAGTGCCTCCCCCTCCCAAGTAGCTGGGATTACAAGCACGTGCCACCAGGCTCAGTTAATTTTTGTATTTTTAGTAGAGATGGAGTTTTGCCATTTTGGCCGGGCTGGTCTCAAATTCCTGGCCTCAGGTGATCTACCAGCCTTGGCCTCCCAAAGTGTTGGGATTACAGGCGTGAGCCACTGACTAGCCAAGTGTTTGTATTTTACAAATGAAATTGAGGTTAAGCCCTGTCCTGGTTCCAGCATATAGCGTGAATGTGTGTATGTGCGTGTGTGTGAGATGATGATCCTTTAAATTACACAAAAATTGGGATCCCTGTGTTTGAATTAGCAAGAGATCAAGCCTACTGCCTCTGCTTTTTCTGCTGCCCAAGGAATTGGAAAACCTGGCCATTTGACTTAACTGGCCACCCAGAAAAGGGGAGGCAAAGGAGAATAAACACAAATTAGTATTTCTGTAAATTAGCCTGACATACTAAAGTTTACTGAGTGCTCATTACCTGCCAGATACTCTGCTAAGCACTTCACATATAACACCTTTAGTAGAGTCTAAATTACACGTTGGAGAATAGCCTAGGGCTTAACAGTACAAACTTGGGAGTCCAAGGCTGCTTAGGAGGTTAGGAGTCCTGCCTCTCCCGGTAGCTTGCTGCACATCCGTGGCTATTGCCTATGTACCTTCACCTCTCCAAGCCCCGATTTCCACTCTGTCTCTTGGGTCCTAGTGAAACAAAGAGATAAACAACAGCAATATAAATGACGGCAGACGTTTATTGAGCTGACGTGGATGGCAGGGGCATCCTAATCCTGAAACACTATTCCCTTGTCTCCACCATGGCAGCGGAAGCCTGGGCTGAATCCGCGCTGCGCCCCAGCCCCGCACCAGCGCGGGTGGAACCGCGTGGGGGAAGTTGCGGTTCGTGGGCGGCAAGCGGAGGAGGCGCGCAGCCTAATGCAGTTGTCAGTTAATTAGGGGAGAAGGTTATGTCATTAACGGCAGGATCGATACAAAGGGAATTAACATGCTCGGCCAGCGCCACCGCTAGCTCTCCGCGCGGGTCGCGGGCCGAGGGTCGAACTCCACGAAAATTCCGTACGCATTAGTCGACCATCAGCTGCCGCTCGGGGCTCTGGGCGGGCGGAGCGTCAGAGCTGGGCCGGAGGCGGGAGGCCGGGCCGGAAGAGCGCCCCTGCCTGGGTAGCCCCGGAGTCCTGGCGCAGCGCGGTCCGGTCTTCACTGCTGGAGGCCCTCGGAGGCAGGTGAGTGTCGCGGCCTGGCCCGGGGAGGCCAGGGGCGCTATGGCGATGGCTGGGTTAATGTTTAAACATTCCAAAGAGCCCCTGCTACTGTTTCCAGCGCACTCCACCCAGGCTCCTGAACACAGCTAGCTCATGCCGCAGGTCCAGGCGAGTCACTGGGAAGCCGCCCTGACCTCCCTAAACCAGGCCAGACCATCATGTCACCCACCCTCACAGCACTTTGTGACATTTATCACAGCGGGACTATATAGTGATCTATAGAAGGTTTTGTCCCCAACTAAATGCAAAAATAAATAAAATGAAATGGAGGAGGAGGAGGAGAAGAAGAAGGAGAAGGAGGAAGAGGAGGAGGAGAAGAAGGTGGTGGTGGTTCTGTACACTGTCTTTCTCCCGACCAGACTATAAGCTCCAGGAGAGCGGGACTTAATGGGTCTGCCTTGTGTAGCTGCAGCCAAAATGCCTTGAAGATGCAAGTGCTCAGTACATATCTGCCCAAGGAATGAATCCCCTTAGCAGCCCAGGGAGTAGGTAGGGTGAGGAAACTAAGGCTCAAAGAAATGACTTACCCAAGATCATACTGATCTCCCACCTCCCCAAGCTTTTTCCTTGAGTAAATTAATCTGTCTGAACCTTGGTGTTCCCATCTAGGAGAAATCTAGTTTGTAGCTGCCTCCATACTAAGTGCCAGGGACTGTGCTAACATTTTACTTACATTTGCTCATTTAATTCTCACAACAACCCTGTGAGATAGAAATCATGTTATAAGCCAGGGTGCGGTGGTTCACACTTGTAATCCCAGCACTTTGGAAGGCTGAGGCGGGCGGATCACCTGAGGTCAAGAGTTCGAGACCAGCCTGGCCAACATGGTGAAACCCCGTCTCTTCTAAAAATACAAAAATTATTTTGAAGGATGACTGACAATTAATAAAAAAAAAAATACAAAAATTAGCTGAGTGTGGTGGTGCATGCCTGTAATCCCAGCTACTTGGGAGGCTGAGGTGGAAGAATCACTTGAACCTGAAGTGGAGGTTATAGTGAGCCCAGATTGTCCCATTGCCCTCCAGCCTGGGCACTAGAGCAAGAATTCGTCTCAAAAAAAAAAAAGAAATCATGTTATATAGGAGGAACTTGAAAGTAGCAAGAGCTGGGCTCATCATTTGTCTGTTTGCCCTCAGATCCACTGTTCTCCTGCTAATACTCTGTGTCACAGGTGGGCTAGCCCTACACTCCATCCCCATCCCATCCCCAGGCAGGCTGCTTCTCCCAGGCTCTCTTGTCAGCTGGCTTTGGCTGGGTTTGGACAATGGGAGCCACAGGCTCAAGATTGAGGGTGGGAGGACAGAAGAAGCTAGGATACCCACAACCTTGTCAGTTTCTGGCTCCGTCTCCTTCATCTGGCCCCCACGCTCGGGATGGCAGTGGTTTCCTGCTCTTGCTAATCTCTGGGTTGCCCCAGTCTCCCGTTTGTCTTCTCACTTCTTCCATTACTTATAGCCACAGTATTAACTTCTCACTGTTTGAAATACTCAGTGAGTTCATTTTCCTGATTACCGGAAGAGCCATGATTTGTATCCAAATCTGTCTGACCACAAAACTTACATGCTTAAAGTTTTTCATGCTTAAAGTTTATTGCCGATGACAGTAGGGCAAAGCAGTTAAAAAATGATAACCACTGAACCACACTGCCCAGAAAGCTCTTACTAGGTAGCTTCTGTAGGAGAAATTCATTTTAAAGAGAATGGCTCACCCATAAAACCTATTTATAATTTATTGTTTTAAAATTCTGCTTTCCATAGCCAAAATATTGTTTACACCTGTAAATGAAGGTAATCATAGCATCTACCTGGTAGGGATACTGTGAAGACAAAATAAGCTAATCTATGCCAAACACCTGCACGACAGTTCACTGACAATTCCTTCCCCGATTCTTTTAAAACCTGGGGAAGTTTTAGTGCCTTCGGTCTTTTCATCTCGGGAATCCTGGAGTGTGGAGGATGGCAGCTCTGCCTTTCATTTCTGAGTATTCTCCTTATTGCATTGTAGATTCACCTTGCCCACTGGACCAGTGAATGTGAAGTAATCAGATGGCCAGCCTGGCAGCTACAATACACAGGAGATGTGTGCAATGAATGTTAGATCTGACTGAATGCTCCCAAATCAATTGGACTGCCCCCAGAGACTTGGCTGGCAATGAACGAGAGTGTGAGGTGCTTTTGACACATGCATTCAGGACCTGATTTGAGCAAAGGTGTCTGCTTAACAGTCCTGAGGGCAATTTTCTCTCCTGATTGATTCGTAACTTTCCATCTTAATGGAAAATAAGGCAAGTGTAAAGGAAGTAGTTTTCTCCTTGAACCAGAAATCCTTGTTGTGCTTTCCTTTCTGAACTTAGGGGGTACTATATCCTTTTATCTGAAAAGGGGTTACAGAGGCCAAAGTTTGCTGGGAGATGGTGCAAAGGTATAGGAGTTGGGAATAGGAGCTCAACTCACACAATCCCCAATGACTTGGGAGAACTCGAAGACTAGAGAATCTGTGGAGGTCAAGAAACTGTCCTTGCCAAGAGAGATTGTGCCATTGCACTCCAGCCTGGGCAACAAGAGTGAAATTTCATCTCAAAAAAAAAAAAAAAAGACACTGTCCTTGATGGCTGAACAACTGCACATAACAGATTAGGTCTTTAGCTACCACAGCCTAGAGCCTGGGGCTGGGAGTCTCACCTGTTCCCTGGGATAAGGTTCTTCATTTGAACCTACACTGACTGCTGCAATTTGCCATGAGCTCATATGAGTCATTGACATCAATGCAATTTATAAAATTTGTAGACAGTACAAATATATTTGATGTTATGGTTTTAAACTAGTTTGGAAGTTCTTTACCACAGTAGTATAAGCCTCCTACCCCTAGAGCTTAATAGCACAGGATTTGGAGCAAACAGACCCAGGTTCCAATCCCAGCTCACTGCTGACCTGACTGCTTCTTACCTCAACTTTCTGAGCCTCAAGTTTGTCATCTATAAGGCAGGAATAATTGTACCTACTTGGAAGAGTTGTTGTGAAGATTAAATTAGACACTAGAGTGAGAGTTTAAGAAATAGTAGCAATTATTAAAATTGTTGGCCGGGCATGGTGGCTCACGCCTGTAATCCCAGCACTTTGGGAGGCCGAGGTGGGCGGATCACGAGATCAAGAGATTGAGACCATCATGGCCAACATGGTGAAACCCCATCTCTACTAAAAATACAAAAATTAGCTGGGCATGGTGGCACGTGCCTGTGGTCCCAGCTACTCGGGAGGCTGAGGTGGAAGAATTGCTTGAACCCAGGAGGCGGAGGTTGCAGTGAGCTGACATTGCGTCACAGCACTCAGCCTGGCAACAGAGCAAACTCTTTTTTTTCTTTTTTTTATGCCCGGTGTCTCGGCGCTTGAGGATAGAGCTAGCAGATGGGAAGTCACCAGCACCGAAGACATGATGCCAAGGGGGCCAGAGCCCTTTCCCTCTTCCTCTGTACATTACGGGTAGCAGGACCACAAGCCCAGTCCCTGCCAAGGAAAGGAGGGTAAGACTCCGTCTCAAAAAAAAAAAACCACAACTGTTGGCCGGGAGTGGTAGTTCACGCCTGTAATTTAGGAGACCAAGGCAGGTGGATCACTTGAGGTCAGGGTTCAAGACCAACCTAGCCAACATGGTGAAACCCTGTCTCTACTAAAAATGCAAAACTTAGCTGGGCATGGTGGCTCATGCCTGTAATCCTAGAACTTTGGGAGGCCAAGGCGGGCAGATCACCTGAGGTCAGGAGTTCAAAACCAGCCTGGCCAACATGATGAATCCCTGTCTGTACTAAAAATACAGAAACTAGCCAGGCATGGCGGTGGAGTCCCAGCTACTTGGGAGGCTGAGGCAGGACAATTGTTTAAACCCAGGAGGCAGAGGTTGCAGTGAGCCGAGACTGCACCATTGCAATCGGTCTCAAATTTCTAAAATGATGCTGAGTCCTAGGGATAGATGGGGTTGAAAGATTTATGCTGAGATTATTCTAAATTTAAAAACAAATGGCCAAGAGCAGTTGTCCAAGCCAAGGCTCATGCCTCTAATCCCAGCACTTTGGGAGGCCAAGGTGGGTGGATCGCTTGAGCCCAGGAGTTCAAGACCAGTCTGGACAACATGGTGAAACCCTTGCAGTCCCAGCTGCTCAGGACGATGAGGTGGAAGGATCACCAGAGCCTGGGGAGGATGAGACTACAATGAGCCATGATCATGCCACTGCACACCAGCCTGGGCAACAGAGTGAAACTGTCTCAAAAAATAAAATAAAATAAAAACAAACTGGCTGGGCACAGTGTCTCATGCCTATAGTCTCAGCACTTTGGGAGGCTGAGGCAGGCAGATTACTTGAGGTCTGGAGTTTGAGACCAGCCTGGCCTACATGGTGAAACCCTGTCTCTACTAAAATAGGCAAAAAAATTAGCCAGGCATGGTGGTGTGCACCTGTAATCTTGGGAGGCTGAGGCAGGAGAATTGCTTGAGCCCGGAAGTCAGAGGTTGCAGTGAGCCAAGATTGCAACACAGCACTCCAGCCTAGCTAACAGAGTGAAACTCTGTCTCAAAACAAACTAACAAACAAACTAGGGACAAGGGGGCAAAGGCTGTCTCTCTGAGAGTCTATGATTATAAATGTCAATTTTTAAAATCATATGATTGATCTGAGTAGTAAATAAAATAGTGCATGTAGGCTGGGCACAGTGGCTCACGCCTGTAATCTCAACACTTTGAGAGGCCGAGGCAGGCGGATCACAATGTCAAGAGATCAAGACGATCTTGGCAAACATGGTGAAACCCCGTCTCTACTAAAAGTACAAAAAATTAGCCGGGCATGGTGGTGTGTGCCTGTTGTCCAAGCTACTCAGGAGGCTGAGGCAGGAAAATTGCTTGAAACTGGAAAACGGAAGTTGCAGTGAGCCAGGATTGCACCACTGCACTCCAGCCTGGTGATAGAGTGAGACTCTGTCTCAAAATAAATAAATAAATAAAAATAATAAAATAAAATAAAATAGTGCATGTAAAGTTCTTTGCCCAGTGCCTGACACATAGGATGTACTCTGTAAACATTTTATTAGTTACTGTGACCAGGAAAATGTGACAGTTTGCTGCCAAAGCTGAATATTTTTTAAATGCTCAAGTTTAAATTATAGTGAATGCTCTGGCATTGACTTGACTAGCTTCTTGAGGGTAGAGACTGTGACTTGGCCACTTACAGTTTTCTTAAAGCTTAGTGCCACCGTAAATTACTAATAAATAATTTTTTGAATAAATGTTGAGCTCACGATATGGTTATTACAGGACTCAAAAGCATTTTGAAAGCTTTGGAAAGGCTGGGTATGATGGATGATGCTTTTGATCCCAGCACTTTGGGAGACCAGGCAGGTAGATTGCTTGAGCTCAGGAGTTCAAGACCAGCCTGGCCAACAGAGCAAGACCCTGTCTCTACAATTTTTTTTTTTAATTAGCTAGGCATAGTGGTGCATGCTCATAGTCCCAGCTACTTGGAAGGCTGAGGTGAGATGATTGCCTGGGCCCCGGAGTTCAAGGTTGCAGTGAACTATAATCACACCAGTGGACTCCAGCTTGGGAGGCAGAGTAAGACCCCATATCTTACCCCATATCTTAAAAATAAAATAAAATAAAAACCCAGAAGGGGCTGAAAAATAAAATGTTGATTTTTGAGAAGGATGGAGGGGTTCATGAACATAGAAACTCAACATGGCCACAGGAAGAAACATCTTCAAATTCTAATTTTTTTTTTTTAGACTGAATGTTGATCTGTCGCCCAGACTGGAGTGCAGTGGAGCAATCTTGGCTCACTGCAGGCTCCGTCTCCCTGCCAGACTCAAGCAACCCTCCCACTTCAGCCTCCCAAGTAGCTGGGATTACAGGCACCTGCCATGATGCCTGGCTAGGTTTGTTTGTTTGTTTTTGAATCAGAATTTCGCTCGTTACCCAGGCTGGAGTGCAGTGATGTGATCTCTGTTCACTGTAACCTCTGCCTCCCTGGTTCAAGTGATTCTCCTGCCTCATTCTCCGAAGCAGCTGGGACTACAGGTGCGTGCCACCACACCTGGCTAATTTTTGTATATATATTTTTAGTAGAGACGAGGTTTCACCATGTTGGCCAGGTTGGTCTCGAACTTCTGGCCTCAAATGATCTGCCCACCTTGGCCTCCCAAAGTGCTGGGATTATAGGTATGAGTCATCGTGCCCAGCCTTTTTTGTTTTGTATTTTTTTAGTAGAGATGGGGTTTCACCATGTTGACCAGGCTGGTCTTGAACTCCTGACCTCAAGTGATCTGCCTGCATTGGTCTCTCACAGTGCTGAGATTATAGGCATGAACCACCACAACTGGCCTGAATTTAAAAATTTTTTAAAGTTTAATATTGTGAGCTTAGTCAAGAAGTCCTGAAGTATTATGGGTTGAATTGTGTCCCCTGAAAAAATTCATATTGAACATACTAATACCCAGTACTTCAGAATGTGATCTTATTTGGAAATAGTCATTGCAGATGTAATTAGTTAAGATGGGCCAGGCACAGTGGCTCATGCCTGTAATCCCAGCACTTTGGGAGGCTGAGACGGGAGGATTTCTTGAGTCCAGGAGATTGGGAGCAGTCTGGGCAACATGTGAAACCCTGTCTCTACAAAACATAAAAAGAAAAATTAGCTGGGCATGGTGGCATGTGCTTGTAGTCCTAGATACTTGGGAGGCTGAGGTGGGAGGATGGCTTAAGCCAGGGGAGGTGAAAGTTGCAGTGAGCTGAGATTGTACCACTGCACTCCAGCCTGGGCAACAGAACCAGAATCTTTCTCAAAAATAAAAAACCCAATAATAATAGTAATTAGTTAAGATTAGGTTCATACTGGAGTAGGGTAGACTGCTAATTCAGTAAAACTGGTATCCTTATTTTATTTTATTTATTTATTTATTTATTTATTTTTTGAGATGGAGTTTCACTCTTGTTACCCAGGCTGGAGTGCAATGGTGCGATCTCGGCTCACCGCAACCTCCGCCTCCTGGGTTCAAGCAATTCTCCTACCTCAGCCTCCTGAGTAGCTGGGATTACACGCTGCGCTACCATGCCCAGCTAAGTTTTCTATTTTTAGTAGAGATGGGGTTTCACCATGTTGACCAGGATGGTCTCGATCTCTTGACCTAGTGATCCACCTGCCTCGGCCTCCCGAAGTGTTGAGATTATAGGCGTGAGCCACCGCACCCTGCCGATATCCTTATTTTAAAAAGGAGTTAAATGGGATACACACACACACATGCAGGGAGAATGTTATGTGAAGATTAAGACAGAGGTTGTGGTGGTTCTTCTATAAGCCAAGGATTGCCAGCAAACTGAGAAGCTAGGGGAGAGGCATGGAACAGATAGTTCCTCATAGCCCTCAGAAGGAAACAACCATGCTGCCATCTTGATTTTGGCCTTCTAGCCTCTGGAACTGTGAGACAATACATTTCCGCTCTTTAGTCATCTAGTTTGTTATACTCTCATGCCAGCCTCTGCAAACTAATACGTGAAACAAACAAATCTAAAAATGCTGCCCTTCTGGCTCTCCCAGTGGTCTTTCACGCCCAAGCCCAGATATTCATGTCCAAAGGCTGGAAATGAATATATATCCAAACATGCTTGTGTCCAGCCATTTCTATCATAACAGCCCCCACCAACTATGCCTCAAAGAGCATATAGAACCATGTGGAAAGCCCTTGACCGATAGGTCCCAACAAGCACAGTAGCTTTAAGTCCAATCAACTACAACCATGTAATTAAAAATAATTCCTGCTTATGTCTGAAGAGCTTTAAATAAAGTTTGGAATTATTTAGCTATTTCACCTTAATGTTATTTTTTTTAGATGGAGTCTTGCTCTATCTCCCAAGCTAGAGTGCAGTGGCATAATCTTGGCTCATTGCAACCTCCACTTTCCAGGCTCATGTGATTCTTTCACCCTAGCCTCCTGAGAAGATGGAATCATAGGTGTGCTCCACCATGCCCAGCTCATTTTTGTGTTTTTAGTAGAGACGGGTTTTTACCATGTTGGCCAGGCTGGTCTTGAACTCCTCACCTCAAGTGACCCGCCCACCTCAGCATCCCAAAGTGCTGGGATTACGGGCGTGAGCCACAGCACCTGGTCATTAGTGTTATTTTAATATGTAATAGTAATTGGGATACATTGGTTATTATGGTTCAGGGACTTTGTGAAGCACTTTACGCACATCATTTCTTTAATCAACCATAGGACAGACTCAGAGAATTTGCTTGTGTATAAATGTATAGCTAGTTCGTAATGGAGATCTTAGTCTGCCTCAGCCCAGTGTCTGTGTTCTTTGTTACCACACTCTTCTGCCTCCTGAGAGGGTACTGAACCTAATGCAGAGAAAAGTCATGGAATATTAGAGTCCTTCTCTTGTCTGACTTAGTCTTGTTTTAATTGACATAAAAGCTCCTGTACATTCTGCCTGCATTTTCCAGCTCTAGATGAAAGAAATGTGACTGGCACATAGTAAGTGCTCAGTAAGTGTTAGCTGTTATTACTATTAATATTGCATTGTATATGTTCCTGTCTGGCAAGGGACGTGAATTCCCAGACTATTGCTATCAGTGGGTACTTAGAATGAACAAGACCAGTGGGGTAAGAGCCTGGCAAGAAAAGTTGATCTAGAGAAAAATGAGAAGTAAGGGTGGAGAGGTTGGGGCTGGGGGATGAGGAGTAAGAAAGAGAAAGCAATTGGCAGAAGGCCAGACTGCACTTTGCCTTTGGTGTGGCTGCCCCTGGGAATTGAGAGGAGTGGGGTGGATGGCCCCTCTACTCCTAATTGGTCAGGTCACCTTGCTTTATCTTTTATTTCTTCCCTTTTGGGGTGATGGGGTAGCTGCAACTTGTGGTTACATAAAGCTTCCTGGAATTCTTCCAGGAAGAGAGGAAGCATGTGAGGTCCTGGCAAACAAAGATTCAGGAGTTGAGCAGTGTGTGAGCCATAGCAATTGTGTACCAGCAATCAGCACCCTGGTAAGGCTGGAGGACAGTAGAAGGAGGCAGGTTTACATGTAAATTCCCTCTCTCCCACTTTAGCGATTGTGTGATCTTGGGCAGGTAATTTACCTATCTGAGTCTGATTTCTGCTTCTGTAATAAGATTGATAAATGGCACATGCTCTACAGGCATTTTGTCAGATGCCTGTACGCTAAGCATTTAAGTGCTTAGCATAGTGCCTAATAAATAGTAGCCATTATATTGCTACTATATATATATATATATTTTTTTTTTTTTTCTTTTGAGATGGAGTTTTGCTCTTGTTGCCCAGGCTGGAGTGCAATGGCATGATCTCGGCTCACTGCAACCTCCGTCTCTTGGGTTCAAGCGATTCTCCTGCCTCAGCCTCCAGAGTAGCTGGGATTACAGGCATGTGCCACCACACCCAGCTAATTTTTTGTATTTTTAGTAGAGATAGGGTTTCTCCATGTTGGTCAGGCTGGTCTCGAACTCCCAACCTCAGGTGATCTGCCTGCCTCAGCCTCCCAAAGTGCTGGGATTGCAGGTGTGAGCCACCACGCCCAGCTATATGTTTTCCTTTTGAGGCAGATTCTTGCTCTGTTGCCCAGGCTAAAGTGCAATGGCATGGTTTCAGCTCACTGCAACCTCAACCTCTCAGGTTCAAGCCATTCGCTTGCCTTCACCCTCCCAAGTAGCTGGGATTCAGGTGTGCACCACCATGCCCAGCTAGCTTTTGTATTTTTAGTAGAGACAGGATTTCACTATGTTGGCCAAGCTGGTCTCGAACTCCTGACCTCAGGTGATCTGCCCACTTCAGCCTTTCAAAGTGCTGAGATTACAGGCATGAGCCACTGTGCCCAGCCTATTGTTATTATTTTACGTGTTATTAGAGTTTGATGCCCTCTCTGCCTGCATGTGTGGAATCCCCAGCCTCCTCCTCCTGTTTCTGTTGCCTTAGTCCTGAAAATCTGGGTTACGTGCCCGTTGATACTTTCACTTTATTCTAGACTGTCCAGTGGGGTCATGCTTTCTGGGACCTCTGGAAAGCCCCAAGACAAGAGAAAGTATCTCTTCATGACTCTGGGATGATCCTTTTGTTCCACAGCCCAGTAAGGGCTGATAAAAGCCTTATCTGAGTGACATTCCATTATGGGATTAAATTAGACTTGCTCTAGGGCCTTCTGGCTGCCACTCCAGGCTGGATGCTGGCAGCTTCTGGTTATTGCCTTTGGCCCAATCTGAGGTCATCACACTCTTTGGGCCCTAGGGGCCTTCAGAGGCAGGGGCTGGGGAGAGGCTCTGACAGTCATTGGGATTAGTTTAAATTAGCAAACTCTGACTAAGCATGGAAGCCTACAGCCAGGCACACACTAGGTACTATAGGAAATAGGGAGGCCCAGATATTTACCCAGTCAGCTCCGTTCTGAGGCAGCAAATGACAGGCTCCATGAAGGCAGTCCACAGGGATGTGGAAGATCAGTAAACAGAGTTAATGGAGCAAAGGAATAACTGTGTGATTAATTTCAGGGTGGCTGATGAATTTCTGTGAGCCTCGGTTTCTTCATCTATGAGCTTAGAACATTAACATGTACTACAAAGTGTTAAATGAAAATGTGCTGGCTAAAACAACAACTGGCTTTGTGCTATTGCTGTTAACTTTTTTTTTTTGAGGCGGAGTCTCGCTCTGTCACCTACGCTGGAATGCAGTGGCACAATCTCAGCTCACCATAACCTCCCTCTTGAGGGTTCAAGCAATTCTCCTGCCTCAGCCTCCTGAGTAGCTGGGATTACAGGTAGGTGTCAGCCTCAGCCTCCCAAGTAGCTGGGATTACAGGTATGTGTCATCATGCCTGGCTAATTTTTGTATTTTTAGTAGAGAGAAGGTTTCACCATGTTGGCCAGGCTGGTCTTGAACTTCTGGCATCAAGTGATCTGCCCGCCTTGGCGTCCCAAAGTGCCTGGATTACAGGTGTGAGCCACTACATCTGGCCTGTTGTTCTTAACTTCTCAGATCCTCAGTGTCCTCATGTATGAAAAGGAGGAAATAATATTTCCCCAATTCCCAGTGTTATTGTAAGGGTTAGAGAAACCAAGCATGTAAAACAGTTAGTGCTTACCTGCGTATGCACACACATTCCTATGTTGCTGAATAAATGGGAACTCCAGCTACTTGGGATGCTGAGGCTGGAGGCTTGCTTGAGCCCAGGAGTCAGAGGCTGCAGTGAGCTATGATTGCGCCTCTGCATTCCAGCCTGGGTGACAAAGTGAGCCTCTGTCTCTAAAAAATAAAAAATAATACATAGGAACTCATGATATTTTCTTCTTAGGACAGTTTGGATGAGGTGGTCATCTGCTGTTGACTGGCCCCTCAGGAAGGTCAGGAAGCCATGGCCAGTATGATGTTACCATTGTGGAGATATGTTTATAGGACCTGGGTCAGGCTGGGACCAGCCTCAGCTTGGGGGGCAGAGCAGAAAGGAAGAAGAAAGAGGGGCCTGGGCACGGTAGCTCATACCTGTAATCCTAGCACTTTGGGAGACTGAGATGGACATATCACTTGAGGTCAGGAGTTCAAGACCAGCCTGGCTAACATGGTGAAACCTTGTCTCTACTAAAAATACAAAAAAAAAAAAAAAAAAAAAAAATTAGCTGGGCACGGTGGTACCCGCCTGTAGTCCTAGCTGCTTGAGAGGCTGAGGCAGGAGAATCGCTTGAGCCCGGGAGGCAGAGGTTGCTGTAAGCCAAGATTGCAGCACTATAATCTAGCACTCTAGCCTGAATGACAGAGTGAGACTCGGTCTCAAAAAAAAAAAGGAAAGAAAACTGATCAATACCATAAGCATTACAGAATCCAAGGGGAAGGGGAAGGATAATGTTTTTATTAATAAACTGCCTCTAATTTTTGTATTTTTAGTAGAGACAGGGTTTCACCATATTGGTCAGGGTAGTGTCAAACTCCTGACCTCAGGTGATCCGCCCCCCTTGGCTTCCCAAAGTTCTGGGATTACAGGCATGAGCCACCACTCCTGGCCCCATTTATACATTTTTTCCCCTAAATTTTAGGCTGCAAACTTTTATTAAAAATTTGAACTCTTCGCTTTACCAACACTGGCTTACAAGAGCTTCCTTTTGGCTGGGTGTGGTGGCTCATGCCTGTAATCCCAGTACCTTGAAAGGCCAAGGCAGATGGATCACCTGAGGCCAGGAGTTCGAGACCAGCCTGGGCATTATGGTGAAACCCCATCTCTATTAAAAATAGCTGGGCGTGGTGGCATACACCTGTATTTCCAACTACTCAGGTGGCTGAGGCACAAGAATCACTTGAACCAGAGAGGCAGAGGCTGCAGTCAGCCAAAATTGCGCCACAGCACTCCAGTCTGTGCCACAGAGCAAGATTCTTTCTCCAAAATAAAAAAAACCCAAAACCAAAAAACAAAACAAAACAAAAAAACAGTAAAAAAGCTACTGGCCAGGTGCAGTAGCTCATGCCTGTAATCCCAGCACTTTGGGAGGACTAGGCAGGTGGATCACAAGGAGGTCAGGTGATAGAGACTATCCTGGCCAACATGGTGAAATCCCTTCTCTACTAAAAATACAAAAAGCTGGGTGTGGCAGTGCATGTGCCTGTAATCCCAGCTACTCGGGAGGCTGAGGCATGAGAATTTCTTGAACCTGGGAGACAGAGATTGCAGTGAGCTGAGATCACACCATTGCACTCTGGTCTGGCAACAGAGTGAGACTCCATCTCAAAAAAAAGCAAAGGCTTCCTTTTGTCCTTTTTTGTTTTGTTTTTTTTGGTCAAGGTATAAGATACATACAATAAGATGTGAAAACTACAGTGATCTTACATGTATAATTCAATTAATTTTTTTACATGTATGCACACCCATATAATCACCACCCAAATCAAGATATAGAATATTTTCCTTTTTTTTTTTTTTAAAGAGACAGGGTCTAGCTCTGTCACCCAGGCTGGAGGACAATAGCTCAATAACAGCTCACTGCAACCTCAAATTCCTGGGATCAAGCAATCCTCCCATTTCAGCTTCCTGAGTAGATGGGACTACAGGCATGTGTCACCAAGCCCAGCTAATTTTTAAATTTTTTGTAGAGACTGGGTCTCTCTATATTGCCCAGGTGGTTTCAAACTCTTGGCCTCAAGTGACACTTTTTTTTTTTGAGACAGAGTTTTACTCTGTTGCCCAGGCTGGAGTGCAATGGCACGATCTTGGCTCACTGCAACCTCCTAGGTTGAAGTGATTCTCCTGCCTCAGCTTCCCAAGTAGCTGGGATTACAGGCGTGTGGCATGACACCTGGCTAATTTTTGTATTTTTAGTAGCTACTGGGTTTCATCATGTTGGCCAGGCTGGTCTCGAACTCCTGATATCAAGTGATCAGCCTGCCTCTGCCTCCCAAAGTGTTGGGATTACAGGCATGAGCCACTTCACCTGACCAAATGACACTTTTACCTCAGCCTCCCAAAGCTTTGGGATTATAGGTGTGAGCTGCTGTGCCCTGACAAGATATAGAACATTTCTGACAGTTTACTCTTAACCCAGTTTTATTACTAATAATACTATTTTTTTAACATTGACTGAGTTCTTGGTATTAGGCTAACTGCTAAATGATATTATGTGCATGATATCATTTGATCTTTGCAACAAAATACTGTGATTATCTCCATTTTGCAGATGAAGAAATGGGGAATTTGAGAATTTAAATGACTTGCAAAAGGTCAAGCAATGAAGTAGGTGCCAGGGTGGTAGTCAAACCCAGGTCTACTGGATGCCAAAGCCCATGTGCCTAACAATTGCTATAGCAGTGGGCACCCATTGGAACCACTTCAAAATAACTATTACTTTTTCCATTCTGTTTTATTTTGTTTATTTTCTCAGGAACCTCTAGTTTCCTCTTTAAAACTTGGATGGAATAATCTCTGTGCTTAGCATACTCCTTTCCATGAGCTCAGTCCGTAAGTCCTGCTCCCTGAGAAAGATGACAGAGGAGTTTCTAACAGCCTGCTGCTTCTGGGCGCCGCAGTGTAATCACACAATGAGTTCTTCTTACCTGCTGCATAGATGAAACCATTTCACTGAAACAGAGGTATTGCAGTAGAGAAAGAGTTTAATGGTCACAGGGCTAGTCAAGTGGGTAAGAAGGGAGTTTATTATGCAAATCAGACTCCTTGAAAGCTTGGAGGCTAGAATTTTTCTTTTTTCCTTTTTTTTTTGAGATGGAATTTCACTATTGTTGCCCAGGCTGGAATGCAGTGGTGCTATCTTAGCTCATTGAAACCTCTGCCTCCCAGGTTTAAGCAATTCTTGTGACTCAGCTTCCTGAGTAGCTGAGATTGCAGGTATCCGCCACCATACCCAGCTTATTTTTGGTATTTTTAGTAGAGATGGGGTTTCACCATGTTGGCCAAGCTGGTCTCGAACACCTGACCTCAAGTGATCCAGCTACCTTGGCTTCCCAAAGTGCTGGGATTACAGGTGTGAGCCACTGTGCCTTGCTGAGGCTAGAATTTTTCAAGGGTAGTCTGGCAGGCAGGAGGCTAGGGAATGGGGAGTGCTGATTGGTTGGGGATGATACGATAGGAGTGTGGAAAACAGTCCTTGTGCACTGAGTCTGTCTCTAGATAGGGGCGATGATGGGACCAGTTGAGTCATGAGTCACCGGTCCAGGTGGAGTCAGTTGGTTGCCAGAGTGTGAAAGTCTGAAAAACATCTCCAAAGACCAATCTTAGGTTCTACAATAGTATCATTATCTACAGGGGCAATTAGGAGAGTTATACATCTTCTGACCACTTCTGACTTCTGAGCAGTAAACAATGACTGGTTATCATTTATCTATAAACAGATCTTAGAAGAATTTAGGCTGCTCTCATAGTCCTAATCTTGTGGCCTTTTTTAGTTTTACGAGGTGGTTTCACTCCCAAACCAGGAGAGGGTAGTTTTGGGAAAGCACTATTATCCTTGCTTTAAGGTTAAATTATATGTCCCATAGTTACCTTGGCTTATGTGCATGAATGAACAAGGGCAGCTTGGATGTTAGAAGCAGGATGGAGTCAGTTCAGATTTCTTCCACTGTCATAATTTTTCTATGTCAGATCTCTCTGCTGTCATAATTATTGCAAAAGCAGTTTTAAAAGTGACCATTCTGTGTATGCCTCCCTAAGAAAACAGCACAGCTTTCTTACTTCCCCAGGTCCACAAGTGTAGAAAGTGCAGCTCAGACCTAAGAGTGCTCTTTATCTGGAGCCCAGGAGTTCAAGACTAGCCTAGAAAACATAGTGAGACCCTGCCTTCTCAAAAAATAAGCTGGGCTTGGTGACACACACCTGTAGTCTCAGCTACTTCAAAGGACTACTTGAGCTCAGGAGATCGAGGTTTCAGTGAGCCAAGATCATGCCACTGCATTCCACCCTGGGTGACAGAGTGAGTGAGACCTTATCTCAAATAAATAAATAAATAAACAAATAAATACAGTTAAAAGAGATAGGTTTTGAAAAATGTAAACATATCCCTTTTTGGTAGCTAACAGCAGTACCCTTGTCCCCAATGGAATATGGATGGCGCTAAGGCAGTCAGCTCATTTGGGGTCCAGGCTGTCCTCCTTCCTCAGCTTCTGGAACAGAGGGATGGCCTGGGTGTAGGGTTATGTGATTGTCCTGGGGAAATGAGCATTCTGACCTGCTTGATGGGAAGCCTGCTGAGATCAGGCTTAGCCTATTGCCCCTGCTGGGGAGCTCCCAATGGATCGTGTTCCCTGGACAGACGAAGAGGCTGAGCAACACAGTGATGTCAGCCCCATTGATTATCCCTCTTTCTAAAGGTTCTCAGCAGTGACCTCAAAGGTGAGGTATCCTTAGGGGAACTTTACTGAGTAATAGGAATAAAGGACACTGGGAAGGGGGGGTTACCCAAGCTGGGCTACACTGGCTGAGAGCCCCTGATAAGCAGAGTTGGCAGTGAGGCTTCCCATTATATCCTAGGGCCATTACCTTGGGGAGCTGGAATTGGACAAGCCTGCCTTTCCATTATGCAAGGAAAGGGCTTTTCAAGTAAATTTCCGTTTAAGTATGAGCTTAGATCGGTGAAGATGGGGCCATAATAGCTTTGATGGTCATCACAACTATTAAAAATACATTTTTTCCCTGTGCTCAGCCTGCCTTGTCATCTTCATATTGTTCATCCCCAAAAGACTGTGACTCAACATTTTCCTAGCTTCTAGGAGGCAGGTCCATAGGTATTTTCAACTTTTTAATTTTTCAACATACATAGTGGATGAAATTTACATGCTTAACACAGCCCATGGATGTATCCAGAATGTGATAAAACCCAAAAACTAAAAGACAGTTTGGTAATGGAGGTGGGTGATGGTTAAGTACAGCACTCTGCTCATTGGTCATTGTCTATAATGCTGGGCTTTCTTCTCTTCAGACCATCTGGTGTTGCCTGTTCATTGCTTAGGTCCTCAGCTACATAGAGTTCTCAACCTGCTGTCTCTGCTGCCTGAATGCTCTTCCCCTATGCTCTACCAGGCTGACTCTAGGTCTATCTCTAGGTCTCAGCTGAACCTAATTTCTTCAAGGAAGCCTCCTCTGATCCACTCCTCTAGCCCCAGACCAGGTTAAAGCCTTTTATTGGTTGTCTATCACTGCATAATAAACCACCCCAACCATGTATTTCCTCATTTTTCTGCAATTTTGGCTGGGTTCAGTCTTGCCTGGGGTCACCTCTGCAGCTGCAGTCAGTCGTCAGGTTGACTGGGTGCTGGCTGGTCCTGCATAGCCTCACTCATTTATCTGGAGCCTCAGCCAGAATGGTGGGAACCACTGGGACAGCTGGAATATCTGGGACAGCTAAGAGGCTGACCTGGTTGCATCAGGGCAGCAAGAGGGCAAGAGTTAAAGTTGTAAGATTCCCTTGAAGCTGAGGCTCAAAAGTCACATAACATTCCTTTCACTGCTTTCTATAGGTTAAAGCAAGTTACAGGGCTAACACAGATTCAAAGGCAGGGATATAGACTCAATTCGTGGCACAAAGTCATATTGCAAAGGGGCACATATCCAGAGATGGAGGACTTGTGGCCATCTTTGCCCATAGCCTAGCACAGGCCTCCTATCATAGCTTCTTAAGCTTTTCATCACTGCACTTATGGTAACTGCTGTTACATAATTCTTTGTGATTGTTTATTGTCTTTCTCTCCCACTAGACAAAAATGAGTATAGGAATCGACTGTCTCTTTCAACAGTCTATTCCAAGAGCTTGGCACATAGTAACAACTAGATAAATCATAGTTAAATGAGTATATGGATAGCACCCACCTCCTTTCTACCCCTGCCACCTCCAACAAAGAATTAACCAGCCCAGGCCGGGTGTGATGGCTTACACCTGTAATCCCAACACTTTGGGAGGCTGAGGCAGGCAGATCACTTGAGGTCAGGAGTTCGAGATCTGCCTGACCCACATGGTGAAACCATGTCTCTATTAAAAATACAAAATTAGCTTGGTGTGGTGGTGCATGTCTGTAATCCCAGCTACTTGGGAGGCTGAGGCAGGAGAACTGTTCAAACCTGGGAGGCGGAGGTTGCAGTGAGCTGAGATCGCACCATTGCACTTCAGCCTGGGTGACAGAGCAAGACTTCACCTCAAAAAAATAATAATAATAATAATTAATCAGCCCAAAATGTCAATAATGCCTAAGTCAAGGAACCTTGCTGGGAACTGACTGCTCTTTCAGTTCTCACCGGGTTTAGGTTTAGTTAAGTTCTTCCCGGTAGTAGCCTCACCCTACTTTGGTCTCTGGTGTCTGGTCCCACACTGCTCTTGAGCAAACAGCTTTTCTAGTCAAGCCTTTTGAAGAGCAGGGAGGGAGGGAATGGTTCCATCTGTCGGACAAAGCCAGGATCACAGCAGAAAAAGGCAATAGAGTTTTTGCAGGAAGGGCTTTAGGTGGGGATCAGCGTTGACCAGACTACAGCCCCCAACGGACGATGAAAAACATTCAGTGGGGCAGCACATGACTGGATAAAGTTGTTCGCAAAGCTGCTGTGTGTGACAAACTTGGGAGTGGTATTTAGAAGCTTGAAGTGCTTTCCTTCTTATTCTTTATTATTATTTTGAGACAGAGTTTTGATCAGTCACCTGGCTAGTGTGCAGTGGTGCAATCTCAGCTCACTGCAGCCTCGTCCTCTTGGGCTCAAGAAATCCTCCCACCTCAGCCTTCTGAGTAGCTAGGATTACAGGAGCACACCACCACACCCAGCCAAGTTTTGTATTTCTTTGTAGAGACTGGTTTTTGCCATGTTTTCCAGGCTGGTCATGGATTCCTGAGGTCAAGCAGTCTACTCAACTTGGCCTCCCAAGGGGGGAGACATGATGCCCAGCCAACAGTGACTTTTAAATTCTTCATTACATCACTGCCTTCTGATGCATTTATTGTTTTTTAATTAATTTTTTTAATTAAAAAATTTTTTAATCTATTTAGAGACTGCGTTATGAGACTGGCTAATCTTTGTGCTTTTGGTAGAAACAGGGTATTGCCATGTTGCCCAGGCTGGTCTCAAACTCCTGGGCTCAAGTGATTCACGTGGCTAGACTTCCCAAAGTGCTGGGATTACAGGCATAAGCCATTGAGCTCAGCCTGTGTTTATTATTAATAAACCGAAAACAAGGAAGTCAGTCTCTCCCTTCTAACTTTCATGGAGGCAATCTGAGCTCTAGTCTTCAACTGGAGCTTATCAGAGGTAGAAGAAATCCTGGTCGTCATCTGGCTTAGCTCTGTCATTTTATAAGGGGAAAACTAAGGTGCAGTGAGGAGAGGGAGTGGGAGAGTTTTGCAGGTGTTTTAGCTCTTGTGGATTCCAATCCTGGGCTGCTTCTAGGTAGTTTACTTACCTCTAAATTGATAGTACCTACTAATTGTCATAACAACTGTAAAACTGAATCAGTCCTTCCTTCCTTCCTTCCTTCCTTCCTTCCTTCCTTCCTTCCTTCCTTCCTTCCTTTTCCTTCCTTCCTTCCTTCTTCCTTCCCTCCCTTCCTCCCTCCCTTCCTCCCTCCCTCCCTCCTTCCTTCCTTCCTTCCTTCCTTCCTCCCTCCCTCCTTCCTTCCTCCCTCCCTCCTTCCTTCCTTCCTTCCCTCCCTCCTAAAGCCCTTCCTGCAAAAACTCTATTGTCTTTTTCTGCTGTGATCCTGGCTTTGTCCGACAGATGGAACCATTCCCTCCCTCCCTGCTCTTCAAAAGGCTTGACTAGAAAAGCTGTTTGCTCCCTCCTTCCCTCCCTCCTTCCTTCCTCCTTCCTTCCCTCCTTCCCTCCTCCTTCCTTCTTCCCTCCTTCTCTCCCTCCCTTCCTTCCTTCCCTCCCTCCCTCCTTCCTCCTTCCTTCTTCCCTCCTTCCCTCCCTCCCTCCTCCTTCCTTCTTCCCTCCTTCCCTCCCTCCCTCCCTCCCTCCCTCCTTCCTTCCTTCCTTCTTTCCTTCCTTCCTTCCTTCCCTCCTTCCCTCACAGGGTCTCGCTCTGTTGCTCAGACTGGAGTGCAGTGGCATGATCTCAGCTCACTGCAGCCTCTTGACTTCGCAGGCTCAAGGAATCCTCCAACCTCAGGCTCCCGAGTAGCTGGGACTACAGGAGTGCACCACCATGCCCAGCTAACTTTTGTATGTTTCGTAGAGATGGGGTTTCATCATGTTGCCCACGGTGGTCTCAAACTCCTGGATTCAAGCGATCCTCCCAGCTTGGCTTCCCAAAGTGCTGGGATTACAGGCGTGAGACACTGCACCTGCCTGAAATATTGCTCTTTAAAAAAGAACATAATGTCGTCTATGGTCATACCACCCTAAATGTACCTGATCTTGTCTGAAAAAGGACATAAAGTCTACTTCACAGGATTTAACAAGATAACATTTGAAAATGATTTGTAAAATAGCAAAACACATAAATATGAAATTAATTTTTTAAAATTATGAAAACATAGTGGAAGAATATGAGCTGTAGTTGGACAGAACTTGAGGTCACCTCAGTTAAGTTGCCTATCTGAGCCTGCCTTGCAGGCTTGTCAACAGGATTGTTGGTGCTCAGATATATAAAGTCCTAGCAGGGAGTTAGCAGCTAACATGTATCCAGTGCTTACTATGTGTTACAAATTGTTCAAAATACATTACATGGATTATCTCATTCAATTCTCACCCCACCTGAATAACAGGAATTATTGTTATGGTACTCATTTTATCAGTGAATGACCTGAACATATTAGGTTGATACGAAAGTGTGGTTTTTGCCATTAAAAATGATGACAGGCTGGGCATGGTGGCTCACACATGTAATCCCAGCACTTTGGGAGGCCAAGGTGAGCAGATCACCTGAGGTCAGGAGTTTGACACCAGCCTGGCCAACATGGCAAAACCTTGTCTCTACTAAAAATACAAAAATTAGCTGGGCATGGTGGCAGGCGCCTATAATCCCTGTTACTCAGGAGGCTGAGGCGGGAGAATCGCTTGAACCTGGGAGGCAGGGGTTGCAGTGAGCTGAGATCGTGCTACTGCACTCCAGCCTGGGTGACAAGAGCAAGACTCCGTCTCAAAAAACAAAAAAGTGATGACAAAAACCAAAATTACTTTTGCACCATTCTAATAGAATAAATGACTTTCCCAAGGTCACAAGCTGATAACGGTGGAGTTAGAGTTTGACTTTAGGTGGTATGGCTCAGAGCCCACATTCTCTAGCTCTGTACTCTACTCATTCCCAATAAAGGACTCTTACTAATATCACCATTACATCTCTACAGTGAGAGAAGAAAGGCAAAAAGATAACTAATGTCAGCTTGGAGCTGAAAAAAATTTTGAATTGGGCAGAGACTGGTGGTGCTGGAGGGTTAAGGAAGTAGAGTTCAAAGGCTTACAAAGGTGTTGAGGGGTCATTAAAGTTGGTAATTATGGCTTTTACTTTTTAAATATTTAATATAAGATAGTTATTCAAATATTTTCCTCCTGTATAAAGGGACAGTTTGAGTCTTGAGTGAATGAGTCTGTGACGTAGTTACTGATGATCGGACAAGCATGAAACAGTTTATTACTCAGCTGGACACAGGAAGTCTCTGGTAATTTTGACTGTTGATTTTTCCTTTTTTAATTTTTCACCTGGGTGCAGATGGGCTAAGGCAGAAAAGGGCTTTAGCCGACTGTTGATTTTTCTAAGTCACGTACATATTAAAACTTTTTTATTCATTGCCAGGAGCAGTGGCTCACATCTGTAATCCCAGTACTTTGGGAGGCCAAGATGGGTGGATCACCTGAGGTCAGGAGTTTGAGACCAGCCTGGCCAACATGGTGAAACCTCGTCTCTACTAAAAAAAAAAAAAATACAAAAATTAGCTGGGTATGGTGGCTGGAGCCTGTAATCCCAGCTACTCTGGAGGCTGAAGCAGAAGAATCACTTAAACCCGGGAGGCAGAGGTTATAGTGAGCCCGGATTGTGCCATTGCATTCCAGCCTGGGCAACAAGAGTGAAATTCCACCTCAAAAAAAACAAACAAAACAAAACAAAAAACTCTACTACTGGTATTATTGACGAGTATTCCAGTGTTCCAGTTTATCAATGTATCACTGATTATCCTAAATTTTACCCATTTGGGGGCTGGGTGCAGTGGGTCACGCCTGTAATCCCAGCACTTTGGGAGGCCAAGGCAGGTGGATCACTTGAGGTCAGGAGTTGAAGACCAGCCTGACCAACATGGTGAAACCCCACCTCTACTAAAAATACAAAATTAGCCAGGCATGGTGGCACACGCCTATAATCCCAGCTACTGGGAGGCTAAGGCAGGAGAATTGCTTGAACCTGGGAGGTGAAGGTTGCAGTGAGCCGAGATCGCAACATTGCACTCCAGCCTGGGCAACAAGAGCGAAACTCTGTCTCAAAAAAGGAAAAAAAGATATTTGGGGTGGGGCGCAGTGGCTCATGCCTCTAATTTCAGCACTTTGGGAGACTGAGGCGAGTGGATCACCTAAGGATGGGAGTTCGAGACCAGCCTGACCAACATGGAGAAACCCCGTCTCTACTAAAAATACAGAATTAGCTGCGAGTGGTGGCAGATGCCTGTAATCCCAGCTACTTAGGAGGCTGAGGCAGGAGAGTCGCTTGAACCCAGGAGGCAGAGGTTGCAGTGAGCTGAGATCACACCACTGCACCCCAGCCTGGGCAACAAGAGCAAAACTCCATCTCAAAAAAAAAAAAAAAAAAGATATTTGGGTTATTTACAATTATTGGTGATTAAGAATAAAGCTACTATAATTATTTGCAATAAAAATTACCTGCAATGGATAATAGTTAAAGACCCCAAGCATAAGAAACCCTGATGTTGAAATACAACTTAAGAAGGTGCTTACAGGCCGGGTGCCATGGCTCACGCCTGTAAACCCAGCACTTTGGGAGGCCAAGGCAGGTGGATCACGAGGTCAAGAGATTGAGACCATTCTGGCCAACATGGTGAAACCCACATCTCTACTAAAAAAATTAAAAAATTAGCTGGTCATGGTGGCATGCACCTGTAGTCCCAGCTACTCGGGAGGCTGAGGCAGGAGAATTGCTTGAACCCGGGAGGTGGAGGTTGCAGTGAGCCGAGATCATGCCACTGCACTCTAGCCTGGCGCCTGGCGACAAAACAAGACTCTGTCTCAAAAAAAAAAAAAAAAAAAGACGGTGCTTAGGTGCTTACAAATGAGAATCCTGTAAATTTTCCTTAAAGTTCTCTTCAACATACCTGTGAGTTGCATTCATCTAATAAAAAATCTTATCTAGCAGGGAAAGAAATCTTTGGGGGCTGTAGAAAACAATAGTACCAACAGAAAATATTGTCAGGGGCTGGAGGGAGGGGAGAATGGGAAGTGCCTGGTAACAGATATGGGGTTTCTTTCTCAGATGATGAAAATGTTCTGGAATAGGGTAGTGGTGATAGTTGTGCAACTATGTTAATATACTAAAAACCACTGAATTATATATATCAAAAGGGTGAATTTGGCCAGGCTAGTGGCTCACACCTGCAATCCCAGCTACTCTAGAGGTTGAGGCAGAAGGATCACTTGAGTCCAGATGTTCCAGACCAGCCTGGGCAACATAGTAAGACCTTCATCTCTAAAGTAAAGAAAAGAAAATTATCCATATGTGGTTGTACCTGTCTGTAATCCAAGATACTGGAGAGGCTGAGGCAGGAGGATTGCATAAGTCTAGAGTGACAGAGTGCTAGTTCTACTCAATTGAGTATTATATGTTTCAAATATTATGGATTTTTGTTTTGATATGGAGTCTTGCTCTGTCGCCCAGGCTGGAGTGCAGTGGCATGATCTCAGCTCACTCCAACCTCCGTTTCCTGGATTCAAGCAATTCTCCTGCCTCAGCCTCCCGAGCAGCTGGGGTTACAGGTGCACCATCATTCCCTGCTAATTTTTGTATTTTTGGTAGAGATGGGGTTTTGCCACATTGGCCAGGCTGGTCTCCAACTCCTGATCTCAGGTGATCTGCTTGCCTCAGCCTCCTAAACTGCTGGGATTAAGGCATAAGCCACTGTGCCTGGTCAATTTATGGTACATTTATATAATGGATTACCATGCAGTTATTAGGTATCATGATTTGGAAGAATATTAACTTGTGAAAATACTTGTAGCAAATTATCAAATGACAAATGTGGGCAGCGTGGCAGTATGAAGCTATGTACATGGATGGATGGAAAAAAACACAGAAACCAGTGATTTCCTTTGGGTGGGAGTTAGTGTTCTACATATTCTCCTCTTTTTTAAATTAACTAATTATTTAAAAAAATTTTTGAGACAGAATTTTGCTCTTGTTGCCCAGGCTGGAGTACAGTGGCATGATCTTGGCTCTTGGGTTTGAGCAATTCTCCTGCCTCAGCTTCTTGTGTAGCTGGGACTACAGGTGCACACCATCGCACCTGGCTAATTTTTGTATTTTTGGTAGAGACGGGGTTTCGCCACATTGGTCAGGCTGGTCTAGAATTCCTGACCTCAAGTAATCCACCTGCCTCAGTCTCCCAAAGTGCTGAGATTACAGGCATGAGCCACTGTGCCCACCATATTTTTCTTTATAGTTAATGTATTCTTCAAGTTTTTGCTATTAACATTACTTCTTTTTTTGAGGTGGGGGGGAGGTAGAGTTTCTGTCATCTGGGCTGGAGAACAGTGGTGCAATCATAGCTCACTGCAACCTCAAACTCCTCCCATCTCAGCCTCCCGAGTAGCTGGGAGTACAGGCATGCACCACCATGCCTGGATAATTATAAAAAAATTTTTTTACAATAGTAGTGATAGGGAGGTCTTGCTATGTTGCCCAGGATAGTCTTCAACACCTGGGCTCAAATGATCATCCTGCCTCAGCCTCCCAAAGCACTGGGATTATAGGCCCACAAATTGATTTTTTTAAAGGGTAAAATGGGCTGGGCATGATGATTTATGCCTGTAATTCCAGTACTTTGGGAGGCCAAGGCAGGAGGATTATTTGAGCCCAGGAGTTTGAGACCTGGGCATCATAGGGAAACTCTGTCCCTTAAAAAATTACAAAAAAAATTAGCTGGGTATGGTGGCACATAACTGTGTTCCCAGCTACTTGAGAGGCTGAGGTGGGAGGATCACTGGAGCCCAGGAGTTGAAGAATGCATCAAGCCTTGATTGGGCCACGGGCACTCCAGCCTGGATGACAGAGTGAGACCCTTTCTTAAAATAAGTAAAAAAATTAAAATTTAAAAATAGATAACTTCTAGATAACACCCAAGGAATGCAAAATGGTTTCAAAAAATTCCTGAGAGTTGGTAAGATAGCGTATTACTATGAAAGGGTAAAAACCAAAAACCATGGAAAATGTTCACGTAATGTTTAAGAACACGGGGCTTTGGAGTCAAATCTGGTTTATAGTCTAGACTCTTTCCTTGGAAGAGTGATAGAATTTCTCTGAGCTTCCGTTTTTCTATTTATAAAATTGGGATGATACGAATATCATAGTGCTGTTTTTAGGATTAAACCAGATTATACATGTAAAAGGGCAGAAACTGTTGCAGGATAAGTCCTCAATAAATAGTAAATGTTAACAATTGTTGTTAAATAAAGGTTATAGAAAAATGCTCTCACCCCACCTCCCCGCGGTACCCGGGGTAAGAAAGGGTAGACAGGCCGGACGCGGTGGCTCAAGCCTGTAATCCCAGCACTTTGGGAGGCCGAAGCGGGCGGATCACGAGGTCAGGAAATCGAGACCATCCTGGCTAACATGGTGAAACCCTGTCTCTACTAAAAATACAAAAAATCAGCCCGGCGTGGTGGCACGCGTCTGTAGTCCCAGCTATTCGGGAGGCTGAGGCAGAAGAATCGCTTGAATCCAGGAGGCAGAGGTTGCAGTGAACTGAGATCGTGCCACTGCACTCCAAGCAGGGAGTCAGAGTAAGACTCCGTCTCAAAAAAAAAAAAAAAAAAAAAAGGTAGAAGAAAAATGATTCTCCACATGGGGCGATACGACTTCCTATTTTAAAGAAAAATCCAGAGGTTACCGTGCATCTTTCCTAGTATATACATCACTTTAGTATAGAGTCAGCCCTGAAACTACACCCTATTTTTCGTCCAATCACACCACCCCTAAAGTGAAAGTCACTCTCCCTTCTCCACTCTTTCTGGCCCCTATTCCCACCCTTAGCTTCCCAGTTCACTTTTCCCAGTCACTCATTTCCCTCTTCCCCGCCCCGCCCAGAGGTCGTGGCTTCCCCCTCGCCCCGCCTATCTCTTGTTCTAACTTTGCCGCCTTAGTAGCTCTTGGCCAATCGGGAGTGTAATTATTTCTTTTTCCCCGCCTCTTCGTGACGTTTTCATAAGTACGACCTATGATTAGTTTTGCTGGAGCAAGAGGCGACCAATCACAGGCAGATATTTTTGGAGAAGATGGGCAACCAGTATTATCGCTGGTGATTGGCTGGAGTGGCCCGAGTCGAGAAAATGGCTGCGAGTACCTCCATAGTCCCGGTGGCTGTGACGGCGGCAGTGGCGCCTGTCCTGTCCACGAACAGCGATTTCTCAGATTTGCGGGAAATTAAAAAGCAACTGCTGCTTATTGCGGGCCTTACCCGGGAGCGGGGCCTACTGCACAGTAGCAAATGGTGAGATGTTGGAGTGGGAAGAGACCGGGCTTGGATCCTTGGCCTTGGGGGCTTGTCGAGCTGATCAGTTTGTGTCGGTGTTCCAGGTCAGCGGAGTTGGCCTTCTCTCTTCCCGCATTACCTCTGGCCGAGCTGCAGCCGCCTCCGCCTGTTACAGAGGTAAGGACATCTTTACTGTGAGCGCTCCCCGTCAACCCAGGGGTGTGCCTCAAGAACCACTGAGTGCCCTGTCACTGGTGGGGGGCAAACTGCTTAGCAGGAGTGTTTGTAGAGGGAATTCAAGCATTTAAAAGAGCTGGGTGTTTTAAGTGATTTTATCCATGTAGTTTTCTTGAGTTTTGAAAGCCCTGGTGGTGCTCTTATTTAAAGCTGGAGAGAATTAGTAAACAATTATTGCTTATGATTTCAGCCTTTCAGGGCTTATAGCCAAACCTAGACATTAGTGCCTCATAATAGTAAATATTATTATAAGGAATTATCATAAGAGTATCTCATAACACTCAAGTGGATGAGAAGAATCAAACGTTCTGGCCGAGTGCGGTGGCTCACGCCCGTAATCCAGCACTTTGGGAGGCTGAGGTGGGCGGATCACGAGGTTAGGAGTTCAAGACCAGCCTGGCCAACACGGTGAAACCCCGTCTCTACTAAAAATACAAAAATTAGCCGGGTGTGGTAGTGCACGCCTGTAATCTCAGCTTCTCAGGAGGCTGAGGCAGGAGAATCGCTTTAACCCGGGAGACAAAAGTTGCAGTGAGCTGAGATCGCCCATTGTACTCCAGCCTGAGCAGCAGAGCGACTCTGTCTCCAAAAAAAAAGTTTTTACAAAACCTACATTGTTGTCTGATCAGCATAGCAAATAATGATTGAGTTTAGGTGCTGAGTTGAGACGACCTTGGGTTCAAATGACCTTTGGCAACTTAAACATCTGAGCCAATTTCCTCATCTGTGCAGTGATGATAGTAATAGTATCTACTCCATGGGGACATTGAGATAATAATATAGACTGCTTAGAAGTGTATGGTGCTTGCATCTATATTTCAGTCAAGTTCTTTATTAGTAGCACCAAGGTGGGCAAGTGATTTCTAAGTGACAACCTCCTCATCTACAGGTAATGTTAATAATTGCTGGGTTTTCAAGAAGTTTAAATAAAGCAATAGTAAAGCATATGGTACACTCTTAAGTAAATTTTTTTAGTCATTGCAGTTTATATCTTACTAGCTTTTACTCCTGTGCCCACTTTCATAGTGCCTAGGACCATCATTGGTCCTAACTAGGATAAATACTTGTTTTTGTTGTTTAAATTTTAGATTCAGGGGCTACATGCGCAGTGTGCAGGTTTGTTACAGGAATATTTTGTGTGAGTCTGAAGTTTGGGGCTTTAGTTAAACTCCTCATCCAAATAGTGAACATAATACATGATAGATAGTTTACTTTCTTTTCTTTTTTTTTTAATACGAAGTCTTGCTCTTGTTGCCGAGGCTGGATTGGAGTGCAATGGTGCGATCTTGGCTCACTGCAACCTCCGCCTCTTGGATTCAAGAGATTCTCTTGCCTCAGCCTCCTGAGTAGCTTGGATTACAGGCAGCCACCACCATGACCAGCTAATTTTTTGTATTTTTAGTAGACATGGGGTTTCACCATGTTGACCAGGCTGTTCTCAAACTCCTGACTTCAGGTGATCCACCTGCTTCAGCCTCCCAAAGCGCTGGGATTACAAACATGAGCCACTGTGCCTGGCCAGATAGTTTTCAACATTTCCTTTCCTCCTTCCCCCTTTTGGAGTCCCCAGTGTCTGTTGTTCCCATATCTATGTCCATGTGTACCCAGTGATTAGCTTCCACTTACAAGTGAGAACATGCTACATTTGGGTTTCTATTTCTGTGTTAATTCACTTAGGATAATGGCCTCTAACTTTATCCGTGTTACTGCAAAGGGTGTGATTTTGTTCTCTCTTTTTTATGGCTGTGTAGTATTCCCTGGTGTATAAGTACCACATTTTCTTTAGTGCATCATTGATGGGCACCTAGATTGGTTCCATGTCTTTGCTATTGTGAATACTGGTAAACAAGCGAGTGCAGGTGTCTTTTTGGTAGAATAATTTATTTTCCTTTGGGTATATACTGAGTAATGGGATTGTTGAGTCAAATGGTAAGTCTATTTTTAGTTCTTTGAGACATCTGTGAACTGCTTTGTTCACAGAAAGAGGCTGAACTAACTTATAGTTCCACCAACGGTGTATAAGTGTTCCCTAAATAGGATCAATAATTATTGAATAAGTAAATAAAGCATATTTATTGAGAAGTAGGGCCTCAGTACCTATTACCCTCTCCTGAGGGTTCATATTATGCATAGGGATTTTACAGACTTCGAAGAAACCTGACCATTATTGAATTATTGTTAAGTGTTAGCTATTGGTTTGTTTAATAGCTTTCAGTTTGCTATGAGAAGGATTGATTCAGCTGACTCTTTACTAATTTGTTGTCCACTTAGTGTTTTCAGGTCTTCTCTAAGGAGTATCTCTAAAAAGAACCCCAGAGTAATGTTTTGATCTAAAGTTTAAACTAGAGTAAACCTTAAAACTGTGATTTATTGGCTGGGTGCGGTGGCTCACGCCTATAATCCCAGCACTTTGGGAGGCCGAGGCGGGTGGGTCATGAGGTCAAGACATCGAGACCATCTGGTCAACATGGTGAAATCCCGTCTCTACTAAAAATACAAAAAATTAGCTGGGCATGGTGGTGCGTGCCTGTAATCCCAGCTACTCGGGAGGCTGAGGCAGGAGAATTGCCTGAACCCAGGAGGTGGAGGTTTCGGTGAGCTGAGATTGAGCCATTGCACTCCAGCCTGAGTCACAAGAGTGAAACTCTGTCTCAAAAAAAAAAAAAAAAACAAACAATATGCATTTATGAGTGTGTTGGTTTAAGTTTTTCAAATTTTGTTTTTTCTCCATCTTTTCATTTTAAAAAAATATTTTAGAAAGAAAAGTTTGGCTGGGTGCAATGACTCATGCCTGTAATTCTAGCACTTTGGGATGCTGAGGCAGGCAGATCACTTGAGGTCAGGAGTTTGAGACCAGTTTGGCCAGCTTGGCAAAACCACTACTAAAAAGACAAAAATTAGCTGGAAGTGGTGGCACACACCTGTAATCCCAGTTACTTGGCACCTGGGGCATGACAGTCGCTTGACTCTGTGAGCTGAGATTGTGCCGCTGCACTCCAGCTGGTGACAGAGTGAGACTCTATTTCAAAAAAAAAAAGAGTTCTATGGGCTTACTTGGTAATAAACTAAATATATAAAATTATATATATAATATATATATATGCATCTACATGTTCTGGAGTTTTAGGAGGAAGAAAATAATCATTTTTCTCTTACATCTTGAAATTAACGATATGCTTTTTAGTTTTGAACTTTTGTTGTTCTATTCCCAACCACTTACGTAAGTTTGTTTCTTTTTTAGGAGGATGCTCAGGATATGGATGCCTATACCCTAGCCAAGGCCTACTTTGATGTTAAAGAGTATGATCGGGCAGCACATTTCCTGCATGGCTGCAATAGCAAGAAAGCCTATTTTCTGTATATGTATTCCCGATATCTGGTGAGGGCCATTTTAAGATGTCATTCTGCCTTTAGTGAAGCATCAATATTTAGAACCAATGGAAAAAGTTAAATCTTTTAAATAGCTTAGCAATGGGCCACTGAATGAATGTACTTTATAAATACTTCGCATTAATAAAAAAAGGATATCATAAATAAGTTAAAAATAGTGGTACAGAAGAAAATATTCTTAGGAATAACTAACAGGATAAATAACAACTGGATTATTTGCTTTAGGTTATATAAGGTTCTTCATGTCTGTGAATTAATATTATTGTGTAAGAATTAAGTTAAAAAGCCTGGGCTGATTTTTAAATTTATAAATTCATTTATCATTTTTATAGTATATTGGTTGTTTTTCTTTCATGACTATTAAAAATTATGACTTTAAAGGACAATGCAAGTAAACCAATTTAATACTGTATTGAATAATAATTTAAGTATAATTTATTATTTTACTTTGAAACATGAATTTACTTTCCTACTTTTTCTTAGTTGTTTTCTATATAAATTGATTTTAAAAACATTTTATATACTCCTCATTTCCTAGTATAAGTAGAGTATCCTTTATTTGAAATGCTGGAGACCAAAAGTGTTTTAGATTTCAGATTCTTTTCAGATTTTGGTATATTTGCATTATACTTACTGGTTGAAATAAAAAATACTCCAGTGAGCATTTCCTTTGAGTGTCATATTAGTGTTCAGAAAGTTTTGGGCCAGGCGTGGTGGCTCACACCTGTAATCCCAGCACTTTGGGAGGCCAAGGCTGGTGGATAACCTGAGGTCAGGAGTTCGAGATCAGCCTGGCCAACATGGTGACACCCCAGCTCTATTAAAAATACATAAATTAGCTGGGCATGGTGGCCTGTAGTCCGAGCTACTCAGGACGCTGAGGGTGGAGAATTGCTGAAACCTGGGAGGTGTAGGTTGCAGTGAGCCAAGATCACACCATTGCACTCCATCCTGGGCAACAACAGCAAGACTCTGTCTCAAAAAAAAAAGTTTTAGGCTTTTAGGTTTTGGAGCAATTCAGCTTTCAGATTTTCTGATTTGATTAACTATTAGCATATTTTGTATTTGGCAAGCATGGTAAATTCCTGCAGTTATAGACTATGTTTAAGTCATCTTTGTTTTAATTTACCATTTTAACTTTTTTTTTTTGAGATGCAATTTTGCTCTTGTTGCCCAGGCTGGAGTGCAATGGTGTGATCTCAGCTCACCGCAACCTCTGCCTCCCAGGTTCAAGTGATTCTCCTGCCTCAGCCTTCCGAGTAGCAGGGATTACAGGCATGTGCCACCACACTGGGCTAATTTTTGTATTTTTGTTAGAGACGGGGTTTCTCCATGTTGGTCAGGCTGGTCTTGAACTCTTGACCTCAGGTGATCCACCCACCTCAGCCTCCTGAAGTGCTGGGATTACAGGTGTGAGCCACCGCACCCAGCCCCATTTTACCATTTTTTAAGGCAACCATCACCACCTCCATCACTAGAACATTTTTTATCTTGTAAAACTAAAATTCTATACCCATTAAACCATTCTATACCCATTTTTCCATTCCCCAAGTTGGACCCCTTTGCAAAACCATTCTAATTTCTATTTCTATGATCTGGACTACTCTAAGTACCTTACATAAGTAGAATCATGCAGTATTAGTCTTTTTGTAACTGGCTTATTTCATTTAACATAATACTGTCAAGTTTCATCCATGTTGTAGCACATATAAGGATTTCCTTCCTTTTTAAGGTTTAATAGGATTCCATTGTATTTATATACCACATTTTGCTTATCTCCATGAATTGAACAAAGATATTTTGAAATTATGGGATTTAAAAAGTTAAATCTTTCAAATATAATCTATACCTTTGTAGAAACACTAATTTGGATGAGTTATGGTAGAATAGAACCAGCATTTGCTGAAGTTTGTGATAAAATAAAGTTCCTTAAGGCAAATATATAAAACATAAAAGGAAGCCTGGGCAGCATGGTGAAACCCCATCTCTACAAAAAAATACAGTAATTAGCCAGGTGTGGTGGCACATGCCTGTGGCCCCAGCTACTTGGGAGGCTGAGGTAGGAAGATTGCTTTAGCCCAGGAGGTGGAGGTTGCAGTGAGTAGAGATTGCACCACTGTACTCCAGCCTGGGAAACAGAGAAAGACCCTGTCTCTGACAACAACAAAAAAAAACTGAAAGAAAAAAGAGTCTTAATGTTTACACCTTTTATTTAAAAATAATTCCAAATTGACAAGTTGCAAGAATAGAATAGTACAAAGAATACTGACGTACTCTTTTTTTTTTTTTTGATGGAGTCTCGCTCTGTCGCTCAGGCTGGAGTGCAGTGGCATGATCTCGCCTCACTGCAACCTCCACCTCCCGGATTCAAGCGATTCTGCATCAGCCTCCTGAGTAGCTGGGACTACAGATGCATGCCACCCTGCCTGGTTAATTTTTGTAATTTTAGTAGAGATGGGGTTTCACCATATTGGTCAGGCTGGTCTCGAACTCCTGACCTCAAGTGATCCACCTGCCTTGGCCTCCCGAAGTGCTGGGATTACAGGCGTGAGCCACTTGCACCTGGCACTCACATACTCTATCCGGATTTGCCTAATGTGAACGTTAATCGTCTTTGTTTTATCATTTCTCTCTACTTCTTTATGTCTATACAATGTGTACATACCTATGGAATTGTTTTACTCTGAACCATTTGAGAATAAGTTGCAGATATCATCATTCTTTACCCCTAAATGCTTCAGTGTATTCTCTTTAGAATAAGGACATTTTCTTAAGTAACCACAATGTAATTACCACCTTTAGTAAATTTAACATACCATATTGTTAAATATGGTATTTGATACCATATTTAATCTACAACTGAATTCCAGTTTTTTTTTTGTTTTTTTTTTTTTTTTGAGACGGATTCTAGATCTGTCACCCCGGCTGGAGTGCAGTGGTGTGATCTCAGCTCACTGCAACCTCCACTTCAGGGGTTCAAGGGATTCTCCAGCCTCAGCCTCCTGAGTAGCTGGGATTATAGGCACTCATCACCACGCCCGGCTAATTTTTGTATTTTTTAGTAAAGATGGGGTTTTGCCATGTTGGCCAGGCTGCTCTTGAACTCCTGACCTCAGGTAATCCACCAGCCTCAGCCTCCCAAAGTGCTGGAATTACAGGCATGAGCCATGGTGCTCTACCAAATTCCAATCTTGTCAATTGAATTGACTTAGCAGTATCTTCTATAGCATTTCACCCTCAGTACAATCTAGGATCAGTTGTCTTGTCTCTTTAATTTCCATTAATCTGGAATAGCCTTATTTGTCCTTTATGACATTGACTTTTTTTTTGAAACTTATAGTTCTTCCTTTCCTGTTTCTTTTTTTTTTTTTTTTTAATTAATAGACTATTTTTTAGAGCAGTTTTAGGTTCACAGCAAAATTGAACAGAAAGTACAGGAGTTCCCATATACCTCCTTCTCCCCCATCACAGAGCTTCTCTCACCATCAATATCCTGCACCAGTGTAATACATTTGTTATAATCAATGAACCAGTATTGATACATTGTTATCAACAAAAGTCTGCAGTTTACATTAGGGTTCACCTTGTGTTGTATATTCTGTCGTTTTGACTTCTTTTTCGTTTCCATTTCCCCTTCCTTTCCTTTCCCCACCTTCTTTCTTTTTTCACATATTCCTGCTACATGAATCTTTCCCTTTAGTTAATAGAACATTCTTCATTTTGGATATGTCTGATGTTTTTTCACAGGGCATTGTATTAGTGTTACATAATGTCCATAATCCCCCTCACTGCTAAAGTTAATTTTTATCATTTGATGAAGATGTTATCCATTTTCTCCAGTGTGGTTACTATTGTTTCCCTTGCAACTCAACAATCTGTGGGGATACACTTTAAGACCATGCAAATATCTTGCTCCTCATACAAATTTTTCTCTAAATTTAATATTTATTATTAATTTTTATCTGAAGTAGTCTTTACTATAATGTTGCAAAATGATAATTTTTCTACTCTAGCATCTGTCTACTTTTACTCCTCAACACTTGGCATTCTACTTTAAGAAAGAGCCTTCCCTCCCTTTCCCCATTTATTTATCTGTTTAGTATTGGTATGGACTCCCATATTTTTAATTGCACATAATTCATTACTTATTTTGGTGCTCAGATAACTCCAGATTTGGCTAGCGAGCCCCTGAAGAGTTACTTAAAATTAGTGACCAGCTGGGCACAGTGGCTCATGCCTGTAATTCCAGCACTCTGGGAAGCCAAGGTGGGCAGATCACTTGAAGTCAGGAGTTTGAGACCAGTCTGGCCAGGATGGTGGAACGCCATCTCTACTAAAAATACAAAAATTAGCCAGCCATGGTGGTTGGAACCTAAAATCCCAGCTACTTGGGAGGCTGAGGCTGGAGAATCACTTGAACCTGGGAGGCAGAGGTTGCAGTAAGCTGAGATTGCACTACCGTGCTACAGCCTGGGCAACAAAGCAAAGTGAGACTGTCTGAAAAATATAAAATAAAATAAAATTAATGACTAAAAATAGGTGCCATTTTGGTTGGACTTGGCCCTTTAGGTAGGATCAGGATGCTAGTTTTAGAATAACCTGAAAAAAAAGATCTATTTGTTGATTTTCTCTTACAGTCTGGAGAAAAAAAGAAGGACGATGAAACAGTTGATAGCTTAGGTACGAATTTTTTTCTTTTACCTTTTGACCTAAAAAGCAGGATTGCAAACTTAAATGCTTGCAAGAGCCAGGCAGGTAATATGAATGGTCTGAGGATAGCCTTTGCAAATTGGAAACACCTGGCTTATCTCAACTGCCTTGTTGTACCCACCTTCAGCTGAGGGCTGTGTTGGGGGAATCTGGGCATTGTATTGTGAGGTCTTTCTTCCCTTGGCCCTTACCTGTTTCCTGCAACCTGAAGCTAGAAATTTAGAGTTTTAGTTGTGGTTTTTGATTTTTAAACATTCATAATGAATTCAGATTTAAAAAAAAAACAAACCTGTATGAGTCTGACAGTGTGACTGTAAACCCATTAGTAGTTGCAATTTCTGGGATTCAGTAAATGGGTTTTGTAAGGTATCATTCATAATCTTTGTTTGCTAGAGGTTTCAGGTTTAACTTTTATCGATGCTAAAGAGAATATCTGTGTCTATGAAAATGAGCTGGGTACAGTGGCTCACACCTGGAATCCCAGCATTTTGAGAGTTTGAAGCAGGAGGTTCACTTGAGCCCAGGAGTTTGAGACCAGCCTGGGGAACATAGAGAGAAGACCCTGTCTCTAGAAAAATAAATAAATAAGAAAATGAAAACCAGCATCCTAACCTTAGAACAGAGACTCTATTTCTTTCCTAGGTCCCTTGGAAAAAGGACAAGTGAAAAATGAAGCTCTTAGAGAACTGAGAGTAGAGCTCAGCAAAAAACACCAAACTCGGGAACTTGATGGATTTGGACTTTATCTGTAAGTGTTAGAGTAATTTGGAACTTTCTGTAACATGTTCTTCTGAGTAGAAAGGAGCTATTACATAGCATTAACTTCTGCAATTATTTCTTTTTTGCCCAGGTATGGTGTGGTGCTTCGAAAACTGGACTTGGTGAAAGAGGCCATTGATGTGTTTGTGGAGGCTACTCATGTTTTGCCCTTGCATTGGGGAGCCTGGTTAGAACTCTGTAACCTGATCACAGACAAAGAGATGGTAAATTGTGATGAGCTATGTGAAAAGCCCTCTGCTTCAAGACTTCTGTAATTCTGTTATAATACAGGAGTGGGGGAAGTTTTGGCAGGCCTTTGGTTTTAGTTCTCTCATTGCTGCACCTCTGGTGTCTTTCACTGTTTTAGAATTAAGTCTTTGAAAGACAGATAACTAGCTCTTTTTCGGTAGTTGCTGTTGGATTTGCATCCAGTTATATTGGAATATTTTTTCATATTCATGTTTTTACATTTCGGTTCTACAGTGACTTGTTTTTGTTTTTGTTTGAGACGGAGTCTTGCTCTTTCACCTAGGCTGGAGTGCAGTGGTATGATCTCAGCTAACTGCAACCTCCACCTCCTAGGTTTATGCAGTTCTCCTGCCTCAGCCTTTCAAGTAGCTAGGCCTGTAGGTACGCACAACCATGCCCAGCCTACTGTGACTTATTTTATAGACAATATTATTATAGTTTCTCCCCTAATCCCAGAGATGCTATAGGAAAAGTTTCTCTGCTATCAAAAACTGTATTAAAAAATTATGGCCAGGTACAGTGGTTCGCACCTGTAATCCTAGCACTTTGGGAAGCTGAGGCGGGTGGATCACCTGAGGTCAGGAGTTCAAGACCAGCCTGGCCAACATGGCGAAACCCTGTCTCTACAAAAAATACAAAACTTAGCCAGATGTGGTGGTGGGTGCCTGTAATTCCAGCTACTCAGGAGGCCGAGGCAGGAGAATCACTTGAATTTGGAAGGTGGGTGTTGCAGTGAGCCCAGATTGTACTACTTCACTCCAGCCTGGGTGAAAGAGCAAAACTCTGTCTAAAAAAAACAACATTGTTCAGGCCTTTTCTGAGCTGTCATGGATTCTGTAAAGATTCAGAAATTTGCTTATTAAGGAAATAATGTGTATTAAGTTGTTTTTAAACTGCAGTCATTTTATTAGCCATTAGCAGAGGACATTGTCTATAGTGTTTATTTTGCTATTCTTCAGTAGTTAATAGAAGCAGCAATACACTTCCTTTTTTGGCCTTAAAATCTTGTTGATTTCCCCTAGTAATGCTTCATGTCACTAAATCTGTATCTGAGATCTTATCTTGGTTTACCTGTATTCACCTATGTCTAACTGCCTACTAGACTTTTATTGAAAGTTTGTCAAACAATCTCTGGATTCAAAATATGCAAAACCAAATTCCTTGTCTTGCCTACCAAATTATTTCTCCCAACTTGATAGACTCTTACTAGCATCACTGTTTACAATGACATCCAGTCTTGACACATTAGAGTCATACTTGTGGCTTCCTTTTCTCTTATCTCCCTTTATCTAGTCAGTCATGAGACATAACCATGGTTACTTTCTTGTGTGCATCTCTTTTTCTTGGTTTCTTTTGTCATCTCAGTTGTCATCTCAAATTTGGATTACTTATAAGTAATGGATACTTTCTATCTAGGGTTCCCATTTTCATGCTTCCCTGCATACTATTTCCAAACGTTTTTGTGTGTGTGGAGATGAGGTTTAACTCTCTTACCAGGGCTGGTGTCAAACTCCTGGCCTTAAGGAATCCTCTCCCATAGTTTCCCAAAATGCTGGGCTTGCAGGCTTCAGTCATTCCACCTGGCTTGTTTCCAGACTTAAAGCTTCCATGTCATCATGTCATTCTCTTACTGAATATTTGCAGTAGTTCCCTTTTGTATCACATTATCTGTTGTACCATAGGATTCACTCTACCAGTTCAGTTTTATTTTTCCACTACTTCCCAGTACATAGCCTCCTCGAAAACCAAGCTAGTTTCCTCATCCTACTCACTCAAATTCATCATGACTGCTTTGCCTCTCCTTATGCTATTACCCTTGTCTATACTATTGTCTTCTTCCTCTTCCCTTTGCTATTCCAATCCTACCCCATTCTCTAAGACTCACCTCAAATCCTGTCTTTTCTTTGGAGCCTTTCCCAGCTAGGCCATTCCTCCCTGTTGTGCTTATTAAGTCATATTCACTTAATCGGACTGCCCTGTTTTCATTACTAGGTGTTCTAATAAAATTTTAGTGATAAATTCCTTTAGACAATATAGTTCCTGGATGTTTGTTTGGAAGAGAGGTCAAGTTATATTAAGTGTGTCCCTCTCTCTCCTGCTGCCAGCTGAAGTTCCTGTCTTTGCCAGACACCTGGATGAAAGAGTTTTTTCTGGCTCATATATACACAGAGTTGCAGTTGATAGAGGAGGCCCTGCAAAAGTATCAGAATCTCATTGATGTGGGCTTCTCTAAGAGCTCATATATTGTTTCCCAAATTGCAGTTGCCTATCACAATATCAGAGGTGAGTGAATAAAGACAATGGAATACTATCAGACCCTGACAGGTGCATTGTGCTGTTTTCTGAACTATCTTCTTTCTGCAGATATTGACAAAGCCCTCTCCATTTTTAATGAGCTAAGGAAACAAGACCCTTACAGGATTGAAAATATGGACACATTCTCCAACCTTCTTTATGTCAGGGTGAGCTGCTTCCCTTGATTGGATTTGATTAAGCTCTTTTGTGCACTAATCTCCTGGGTTGGATTGTCACTCACTTATATTAGCTAGAGGAAAAATAATTTAGGGAGTTCTTTTGTCATGCTTAGAATTTCTTTTTCTTTTATCCCAGAGCATGAAATCGGAGTTGAGTTATCTGGCTCATAACCTCTGTGAGATTGATAAATATCGTGTAGAAACATGCTGTGTAATTGGTAAGAGTTAACTACATTTTTTTCTTTTAAGATTTATGTTTATTACAAGTAATATATGTGAAAATAACCACAGTTAGCCAGGGATGGTGATACATGCTTTTAGTTTTATCTACTCAGGAGACTGAGGCAGGAGGATCACTTGAGTCCAGGATGTCAGGGCAGCAGTCAGCTGTAATCACGTCACTGTGATCCAGGGCTGGGCAACAGAGTGAGAGCCCATCTCTTAAACAAACAAAAACCCAATAATACAAAAGTACCAAAGGTAACAATTACATACCGCAGAATGTAAAAGCTCACTGTAATCCCACTCTGAGGATTGTTTGGTGAACATGATTCCAGAATATTTTTCTGTGCATAAATATTAAAAAATGTATGTGTATGGCTGGGCATCGTGGCTCACGCCTGTAATTCCAGCACTTTGGGAGGCTGAGGCGGGTGAATCATGAGGTTAGGAGTTTGAGACCAGCCTGACCAACATGGTAAAACCCTGTCTCTTTAAAAATACAAAAATTAGTTGGGCGCAGTGGCAGGCGCCTGTAATGCCAGCTACGGGGAGGCTGTGGCAGAACTGCTTAAGCCCGGGAGGTGGAGGTTGCAGTGAGCCGAGATCATGGCAGTGAGCCGAGATCATGTCACTATACTCTTACCTGGGTGAAAGAACAAGACTCTGTCTCAAAAAAAAAAAATAAAAGTATGTGTATATGTCTTTGTCTATATTGTTTGCTTGCAAAAATGATATCATTATACATAGTGCTATCTAACTTCCTTTCTTTAAACTTAATATATCTTTGTCATCTTTTCATGTTAGTACATTTAAGCTTGTATTATTTTTGATGACTCTCTAGCATTTTATAGATGTACCTTTTTTTTTTTCTTTAAGAGATAGGGTCTTGCTCTGTCACCCAGGCTGGAGTACAGTGGCACAATCTTAGCTCACTATAACCTCCAATCCCTGGGCTTAAGCAGTCTTCCTACCTTAGCCTCACAAAATGCTGGAATTATATGTGTGAGCCACCAAACCTGGCCATCATTTTAATTTAGTCATTTTCTATTATTATAAGTTGTGGCTAGTTTTTATTAATATAAACATTGTTTCAAGAAACATCTTTGTATATATATATTTATTTTTGCATACTTATGCAACTATATCTATATAATAGTTATGTAAAACATACATACCTTTGATCCAGCCTTTCATAGCAGTAAGAATTTTGAATCTGAAAAGAGATGAGACTGTTTTCCTACATTAGGGTGGCTCAGTCTGAGCACTGTTGACATTTTGGGCTGGATAATTTTTTTTGTTGGGGGCTGTCCTATGCATCACAGGTGTTAGCAGTATCCTTGGCCTCTACCCACTAGATGCCAGTAACTCCCTTCCCCCAGTTGTGACAATTTGACAACTAAAAGTGTTTCTAGACATTTCCAAATGTTCTCTGGGAGTCAGACTCACCCTCAGTTGATAGCCATGGCCCTCTATACTTGGCCATGCTGTGTGGCCTGATAATCAGTTGCCATAGACAGGTGAGTGATCAATCCTGGATGAAAGTAAGTTTGGTTGGTTGTGACTGAAAGCCTAGCTTCCCTGTTCCTGGGTCTGGTCACATTACATTGACATCATATATTTGTACCTTTCCAGGTTAGGATATTGTTAATAAACAGATGGAATTTTAATCCATCAGTAGTTCAGTAAATTTTTTTTAGCCCTTGAAGAATTTATGTGGTGGCTCATACCTGTAATCCCAGCACTTTGGGAGGCTAAGGTAGGAAGATCACTTGGAGGAGTTCGAGACCAGCCTGGCCAACATGGCAAAACTCTGTCTCTACTAAAAATACAAAAAAATTAGCTAGGTGTAGTGGCGCATGCCTGTAGTTCCAGCTACTTGAGAGACTTAATTAAGCGGGAGCAACTCTTGAACCCGGGAGGCAGAGACTGCAGTGTGCCAAGATCGTGCCTTTGCACTCCAGCCTGGGTGACAAAGCTAGACTCCGTCTCAAAGAAGAAGAAAAATAATTCTGTGAGAACACAGTTTAACAAGGATCAAATGATCTTTTCAGTATTGGAGCATTATAAATAAATCATAAATTCCATTATGGTGAGACTGGGCTCCAGTTTATTCGGAAAGCATCTCCTTTGCATCCTTTCTGTGCCAGGCACTGTGCCTTGTATTGTAATACCTACCCGAATTGCCTATTGAAGATGACCAAAAGGAAACAACTATAATTCGTGCACTGAGTGTTATGATTAAGGTAAACCAAAGATGCTAAGGGAATATATAGGAAAAGCATCTAATTAGCCTGAGATTAGAGAAGGCTTCTTAGAGAAGGTGATGCTTAAAGGATGGGCAGAAGAAAAAGAACTCGAAGGGAGAAGGGTTGACTTCAGAAGGGCATCACAGTACAGAGGCATTGAAGTGTGCAGCAGACATTGTGCTTGAAAGAGTTCACTGTGCCTGAGGCTTGGTGTGGGAGGTAAGAATGTACAAACAGAGGCTAGATCTTGAAGAGCCTTGATGCCTTTCTAAAGTGGTCAAGAGCTGGGCACGGTTGTGTGTGCCTATAGTCCCAGATACTCCAGAGGCTGTGGCAGAGGGATAACTTGAGCTCAGGAGTTAGAGTCCAACCCAGGCAACATAGTAAGATCCCATTTCTAAAAAATTTTTTTTAGAAATTAAAAAAAAAAAAAAGATGTCTGGAGACAGTGTGCTGGAAGGATTAGAGAAAGGGCAAGATGGCCGGGTATGGTGGCTCATGCCTGTAATCTCAGCATTTTGGGAGGCCGAGGCGGGCGGATCACCTGAGGTCAGGAGTTTAAGACCAGCCTGGCCAACATTGTGAAACCCCATCTTAAAAAAAAGAAAGGGCAAGACTAGAGGCAGGGAGGCCAGGTAGCGGGGGGATGTTACACTAGTTTAGTCCTAGGAATGACAGCCTAGATTGATGTATTGGCAGGAGGAATGGAGAGAAGCAATTGGATTTATTTATTTATTTAGACATGGAGTTTTGCCCTTGTTGCCTAGACTGGAGTGCAATGGCATGATCTCGGATTACTGCAGCCTCCACCTCCTGGGTTCAAGCAGTACTTCTGCCCAGACTCCTGAGTAGCTGGGATTACAGGCGCCCACCACCACGTCTGCTAATTTTTTGTATTTTTAGTAGAGACAGGGTTTTGCCACATTGGCCAGATTGGTCTCGAATTCCTGGAGATTGCCAACCTTGGCCTCCCAAAGTGCTGGGATTACAGGCATGAACCACCGTGCCTGGCCAGCAATTGGATTTAAAAGTTATTTAGGAACTAGAACAGACAGGAATTGGTGATTGGGTAACCAGATGGATACCATTGCCCTTTATTTTATTTATTTTTTGACAGGGAGTTTTGCTCTTTTTGAATCAGGCTGGAGTGTGGTGAAGTGATCACAGCTAACTGCAACCTCCACCTCCTGAGTTCAAACGATTTTCCTGCCTCAGCCTCCCGAGTAGCTGGGATTACAGGCATGTGCCACCACACCTGGCTGATTTTTGTATTTTCAGTAGAGTTGGGGTTTTACAATGTTGTCCAGGTTGGTCTTGAACTCTTGAGCAAATGATTTGACCCCCTCGGCCTCCCAAATTGCTGGGATTACATGCCTGAGTGACCGCACCAGCTTTATTTTATTTTATATTTGAGATGGAGTCTTGCTGTGTTGCCCAGGCTGGAGTGCAGTTGCACGACCTCAGCTCATTACAACCTCTGCCTCCTGGGTTCAAGCGATTCTCCAGCTTCAGCCTCCTGAGTAGCTGGGCTTACAGGTGCCCACCACCAGGCCCTCTAATTTTTGTATTATTTTTAGTAGAGACGGAGTTTTGCCATGTTGGCCAGGCTGGTCTTTAACTCCTGGTTTTGGGTGATCCACCTGCCTTGGCCTTCCAAACTGCTGGGATTACAGGTGTGAGCCACTGTGGCCAGCCTATTTTATTTTATTATTATTATTACTATTTTTTTTTTTTGAGACGGAGTTTCACTGTTGTTACCCAGACTGGAGTGCAATGGCACGATCTCGGCTCACTGCAACCTCCGCCTCCTGGGTTCAAGCAATTCTCCTGCCTCAGCCTCCCGAGTAGCTGGGACTACAGGCGCACACCACCATGCCCAGCTAATTTTTGTATTTTTAGTAGAGACGGGGTTTCACATTGTTAACCAGGATGGTCTCAATCTCTTGACCTCATGATCCACTCGCCTCGGCCTCCCGAAGTGCTGGGATTATAGACATGAGCCACCGCGCCCAGCCCTATTATTTTTTTATATAGAGACAGGGTCTTAATCATAGCTCCCTGTAAACTTGAACTCCTGGGCTCAAGTGATCTCTGGCCTTAGCCTTCCAAAGTGCTAGGATTACAGGTGTCAGCCACCATGCTTGGTTCCAGTACCCTTTACATGATGAAAGGAAATAGAGATAGGGAACATAATGAACAGTTTTTTTTTTTTTGACATATTTTTAACAGTTCTTTTTTAAAAGGAGACAGTTAAAATCAAAGGAAGCCAGGCATGATTACTAGCATCAGTAGTCTTAGTGATTTGTGAGGCTGAGGCAGGAGATAGCTCGAGCCCAGGGTTTGAGTCCAGCCTGAGCAATACCATCTGGCAAGATAGTGAGACCCCATTTCTATTTAAAAAAAAATTAGGCCAAATGTGGTGGCCCATGCCTGTAGTCCCAGCACTTTGGGAGGCCAAGGCAGGTGAAACACTTGAGGTCAGGAGTTCGAGACCAGCCTGGTCAACATAGTAAAACCCTGTCTCTACTAAAAATACAAAAATTAGCTAGGCATGGTGGTGGGTACCTATAATCCCAGTACTTGGGAGAATGAAGCAGGAGAATTGCTTGAACCTAAGAGGTGGAGGTTGCAGTAAGCTGAGATTGTGCCACTGCACTCCAGCTTGGGTGACAGCGCGACTCTATCTCAGAAAAAAAAAAACAAAAAACAAAAAACCCCAGCACATATATGAAGAATAATTATTTAGAAGTTTCTTTTTTTCTTTGTTTTAATAATCATTTGAGGCAAACACCTTAATGAACTGTTTTTTTTTCCTCAGTATATCTATCTGTAGTGCCCAGTAAAATTTCTGACATATAGTCAGTAAATCTTTGTTGAATTCAGCCTTAAAAAATTAGAGCAGGGAACATTAGATATGACAAAAATATACTTTAGCATTCATATTATAGACAGTTGAGAGGAAGTGAAAAGGAGAAAGAAGGATGGAGAGAAGGAAAGGAAACTGAGGACCTGAGAGAATGAGACAATCTTAAGAGTAGAGTGATGGCAAGAATCTCCTACTTGTTTAGTCCTGGCTGTTTTTGCTCTTATGTCTTGATATGACTTGCTCCCTTCTGTACCTGTCAGTCACAATCTCTGAGAGGCAGCATTTTATATACGTATATATATATATATATATATATACACTACACAGACATATACTACAGTATAACGTAGTTAAGCTTTGAACTCTGAGCTAGATTGCCCCATTTTAAATTCTGGTTCAGATGCTAACTAGCTGTGTTATCTTCGACAAGTTACCTAACCTTCTGTGCTTTAGTTCCCTCATCTGTAAAAGGAGAATAATAAAATGTGAGCCACTGTGCCTGGCCCATAAAGGAGATTTTTTAAAGTGCAGGGTTTCTCTTGCTTGCTGCACCTCTCCTTCTTTAAGTTACTGGTGTTACCATGTTCTCATGCCACATTAAAAGGAATATATATATACATATACAGGGTTTAATGGGCTGCTTGCTTTACAAAAATAGAATATTATGTACATACCATGTTCTTATGCCACATTAAAAGGAATATATATATATATATATATATATATATATATATATACATACACAGGGTTTAATGGGCTGCTTGCTTTACAAAAATAGAATATTATATACATACTAAATGTTTATATACATTTTACTTTTCTCATTCAACAGTATTTCATGAAAATCCTTCCTAGTCTTGGTGTAGCTCTTCATCTTTTAAAACAATATAGCTTAGGGCTAGGTGCGGTGGCTTAACGCCTGTAATCCCAGCACTTTGGGAGGCCAAGGTGGGTGGATCACCTGAGGTTAGGAGTTCAAGACCAGCCTGACCAACATGGAGAAACCCCATCTCTACTAAAAATATAAAAAATTAGCTGGGTGTGGTGGCACATGCCTGTAATACCAGCTACTTGGGAGGCTGAGGTAGGAGAATCACTTGAACCTGAGAGGCAGAGGTTGCAGTGAGCCAAGATCGCACCATTGCACTCCAGCCTGGGCAACAAGAGCAAAACTCTGTCTCAAAAAAAAAAAACCCCAAAAAACAAAAAACATAGCTTTATTGAGGTATAACTTACATACCATAAAATGTTAAGTTTACGTTTCAATCTGTTTTTGTAAATTTATAAATTTTGTAACCATTACCATAATCCAGTTTAGAATATTACATCACCCCAAAAAGTTCCCTCATGTATATTTGCAGTCAGTCCCATTCCCATCCCCCAGTAACCACTGCTTTGCTTCTTTCTCTATAGTTTTGCCTATTCCAGGAATTTCATATAAATGGATTCTTGCAATATTTAGTCTTATTGTCTGGCTTCTTTCAGTTAGCATTTTTTTTTTTTTTGATAGGGTCTCTCTCTCAGGGTCTTGATAGGGTCTCTCTCTCCCAGGCTGGCGTGCAGTGGCATGAACTCCTGGGCTCAAGCTTTCTCCTACCTCAGCCTCTGGAGTAGCTGGAACTGCAGTACCGTACCACCACATCTGGCTAATTTTTAGTTTTAGAGACAGGGTCTCACTATGTTGCCCATGTTGGTCTCAAACTCCTGGCCTAAGTCATCCTCCTGCTTCAGCCTCCCATCCATTAGTGTGCTTTTGAGGTTCATCCATGTTGTATCATGTATCAGTAGTTCCTTTTGCTGCTGAGTAGTAGTCCATGTTTGGATATTCCACATTTTGTTTATTCACCAGTTGATGTAAGACAGATAGCTTTTATACTTTCTTCAGCTGAAATCTTTCACTTTCACTTTTTGAGACCAATGAAAATAGAACTGCTTTGATTCTCCTGTAAGAGGGAAACTTAGAGCACTACCTTTTTTTTTTTGTTTCAGATGGAGTTTCATTCTTGTTGCCCAGGCTAGTGTGCAATGGCAAGATCTTGGCTCACTGCAGCCTCCACCTCCTGGGTGCAAGTGATTCTCCTGCCTCAGCTTCCTGAGTAGCTGGGATTACAGGCCTGCGCCACCACACCTGGCTAATTTTATATTTTTAGTAGAGATGGGGTTTTTCCATGTTGGTCAGGCTGGTCTCGAACTCCCAACTCAGATGATCTGCCTGCCTCGGCCTCTCAAAGTTCTGGAATTATAGGTGTGAGCCACTGTGCCCGGCCAGAGAGCTACCTTTTTTGTTTGTTTTTATTTTGAGATGCAGTTTCAGTCTTGTTACCCAGGCTGGAGTGCAATGGTACCATCTTGACTCACTGCAACCTCTGCCTCATGGGTTCAATAGATTCTCCTGCCTTAGTTTCTGAAATAGCTGGGACTACAGGTGCGTACCACCACTCCCAGCTAATTTTTGTATTTTTAGTAGAGACAGGGTTTTGCCATGTTAGCCAGGCTGGTCTCGAACTTTTGACCTCAGGTGATCTGCTTGCCTTGGCCTCCCAAAGTGCTGCTGGATTACAGGCGTGATTCACTATGCCCAGCCTGGGTCTTTAGAAACCTATGCTCCAAGGAATATAGTTTGAAATCCACCAATGTAAAGCATAGTCTAAGAAAACATATATATAGGCCAGATGTGGTGGCTCATGCCTTTAATTCCAGCATTGTGGGAGACTAAGCAGGAGGATCGCTTGAGCTCAGGAGTTTGAGACTACTGTGGCAACATAGGGAAATCCTGCCTCCACAAAAAAATTTAAAAATTACCCAGGCTTGGTGGCATGTGCCTGTGGTCCCAGCTATTTGGAAGCCTTATGTGGAAGGATCGCTTGAGCTCAGGAGGTTGAGGCTGCAGTGGGTTGTGATTGCACTCTTGCATTGCAGCCTGAGTAACAAAGCAAGACCTTGTCTCAGAAAAAAGAAAAAAAAAGAGAGTATGTATATAAATGGTATATCCAGGTGATATTAAAAGGAAGAAAATTTTGCAGTGTTTAGGAATACTTTTTTTTTCTTGAGACGGAGTCTCACTCTGTCACCCAGGCTGGAATGCAATGGCACTATCTTGGCTCACTGCAACCTCTGCCTCCTGGGTTCAAGTGATTCTCCTGCCTCAACCTCCTGAGTAGCTGGGATTACAGGCGTGTGTCACCACGCCCAGTGAATTTTTGTATTTTTGATAGAGGTGGAGTTTCATTATGTTGGTCAGGCTGGTCTCAAACTCCTCGTGATCTGCCTGCTTTGGCCTCCCACAGTGCTGGGATTACAGGCATGAGCCACCGTGCACAGCTTGAAATACTTTTTTTTTAAACCAGAATGTATAACAGATGAAATATATTTCCTAAGGGAGTGATATTTCCCTTTTGTACAATTTGGCTATTTTGCCAGGACTTTAGAGGGAGTGGGTTATGGTTTCATGCCCATTTGGTGAAATGCTATCTATTTTAATGGTCTTTTATTTTTACCTTTCTGATTATTCATTTTTTGTTTGATTTTTAATCAGGCAATTATTACAGTTTACGTTCTCAGCATGAGAAAGCAGCGTTATATTTCCAGAGAGCCCTGAAATTAAATCCTCGGTATCTGGGTGCCTGGACACTGATGGGACATGAGTACATGGAGATGAAGAACACATCTGCTGCTATCCAGGCTTATAGGTGATTATCTAGAGTGGGGTGAGGTGGAGCAGATTTCTGTGATGTTAGGAGCCTCTAAGCCTACAAGTTGCTAACCTTGATTCTGCTTTCTTAGCAGTCTGTCTTTTCTGTTTCTTAGACATGCCATTGAAGTCAACAAGCGGGACTACAGAGCTTGGTATGGCCTTGGGCAGACCTACGAAATCCTTAAGATGCCATTTTACTGCCTTTATTATTATAGACGGGCCCACCAGCTTCGGTAAGTCTGGTCACTTAATGTGTCTGATGTGGCAGGAGCTAATAACTTTTTTTTCCCTTTTGATAGCTATTGTCAAATCACAGTGGATGGTTTTGACTCTTGGAGACCTGAGTTTAAACTTGGTAAATGCTGTTTGGTTATTTTCATTTAGTATATTTCACTAATGGGTTAAAAGTATAATTATGAACACAAAGTAATCTATTATAGGGAGCATTAGGTTAAAGTCTGGTTGTTTCATAGATTTGAAATAGTGGCATACTGGTTCCTCAAGGGAGAACTTCAGTTTCTGTAAGGTCTTTGCTCAGACTGCCTATTCTTCTTTCTCAGACCCAATGATTCTCGAATGCTGGTTGCTTTAGGAGAATGTTATGAGAAACTCAATCAACTAGTGGAAGCCAAAAAGGTACCTTAAATTGGGTCCTGAAGAATTTGGGTGGAAATCTGCTGTTTAGTTGAACGTGGGGCTATCTGTGCTTTAATTTTTCCCTTATTCTGATCTAGATACATAGGAAAGTCTGAATATTTATAGATACATAGTATGAAAGCAAAGCTGGGCCAAGATCATCAGTGGGAATGTCAGTATGTAACCTAGACCTATCAGAACTAGTAAAAATGCATTGCGTTCTATAAATCTGAACTTCTGGGAGGCTTGCAGGGTCTTAACCTTCGTATGATTTAGTCATGGCACATGGGACGATGGTCAAAATTACCAGTTTATTTTTTTGACAGTGTTATTGGAGAGCTTATGCTGTGGGAGATGTGGAGAAAATGGCTCTGGTGAAACTGGCAAAGTGAGTGAAAGGAGTGAAATGCTATTGATATTTCTGCGGGCTTCTCTGGGATGGTGGGTCCTGCATGCTCTAGAGCCTCCTGTCTACCCATCATTCTACATGGGTGTGGGGATGTAGCAGGATGTATGAAAGCTGTCTGCGAATGTAGCCATTTTGACCCTAGAGAATGCCACTTCTGGCTGGGTGTGGTGGCTCATGCCTATAATCCCAGCACTTTGGGAGCCCGAGGCAGGTCAATCACCTGATGTCAGCAATTTGAGACCAGCCTGGCCAACATGGCAAAAGCCTGTCTCTATTAAAAATACAAAAATTAGCCAAGTATGGTGGCAGTTGCCTGTAATCCCAGCTACTCAGGAGGCTGAGGCAGGAGAATTGATTAAACCCTGGAGGCGGAGGTTGCAATGAGCTGAGATTGTGCCATTGCACTCCAGCTGGGTGACAAGAGCGAAACTCTGTCTCAAAAAGAGAGAATGCCACTTCTCTTGAAGGAGGGCAGTGCTTTCCTGTTAAAGCAAGGGGTCAAGAATGATTTGAAGAAAGAAATGATGAAATTTTTGTGTCAGGGCAGTGTAGGAAAACTACTTTCAATGTTAATTTCCTGATAAGGGCCAGAAAAATTAGGAATAACTCAAATAGTAGGCAAAAAGGTTCTTTTTTTTTTTTTTTTGAGATGGAGTTTCGCTCTTGTTGCCCAGGCTGGAGTGCCATGGTGCAATCTTGGCTCACTGCAACCTCTGCGTCACAGGTTCAAGCGATTCTCCTGCCTCAGTCTCCTGAGTAGCTGGGATTACAGGCATCTGCCACCACGCCCGGCTAATTTTGTAGTTTTAGTAGGGACGGGGTTTCTCCATGTTGGTCAGGTTGGTCTAGAACTCCTGACCTCAGGTGATCTGCCTACCTCAGCCTCCCAAAGTGCTGGGATTACAGTGGTGAGCCACTGCACCCGGCTTCTTTTTTTTTTTGAGATGGATTCTTGCTCTGTTGCCCAGGCTGGAGTGCAACCTCCGCCTTCTGGGTTCAGATGATTCTCCTGCCTAAGCCTCCCAAGTAGCTGGGATTACAGGTGTATGACATGACACTGAACTAAATATATATATAATATTTAGTAGAGATGGGATTTTACCATGTTGGTCAGGCTGGTCTCGATCTCCTGACCTTGTGATCTGCCTACCTTGACCTCGCAAAGTGCTGGGATTATAGGGGTGAGCCACTGAGTCGCCCCCCCACCCCCCGCTTTTTTTTTTTTGAGTCAGAGTCTTACTCTGTGGCCCAGGGTGGAGTATACTGGCACAATCTGGGCTCATTGCAACCTCTACCTTCTGAGTTCAAGCAATTCTGCCCCAGCCTCCTGAGGTGGGATTACAGGCATGTGTCACAACGCCTGGCTAATTTTTGTATTTTTGTTTTTTGAGACAGTCTCACTTTGTTGCCAGGAGCCAGGCTGGAGTGCAGTGGCACAATCTTGGCTCACTGCAACCTCCGCCTCCCAGCTTCAAGCAATTCTCCTGCCTCAGCCTCCCAAGTAGCTGGGACTACAGGCGCACGCCACCACACCCAGCTAATTTTTGTATTTTTAGTAGAGATGGGGTTTCACCATGTTGTCTAGCATGGTCTCGATCTCTTGACCTGGTGATCCGCCCACCTCGGCCTCCCAAAGCGCTGGGGCTACAGGCTTGAGCCACCGCACCCAGCTGTATTTTTTTTTTTTTTTTAAGTAGAGATGGGGTTTCACCTTGTGGGCCAGGCTGGTCTCAAACTCCTGACCTCAAGTGATCTGCCCACCTTGGCTTTCCAAAGTGCTGAGATTGATTACCTTACTCTGAGTAATCCTTGAGAATTTTTGCAAAGATGTATTATCTAGCTTAGATAGTAATGTTTATTAACTCTCCTTCCATCATTAGAGTAATGATCCTAAGCTTTGATAACAGTAACTGTCACTTCTAGTACTATTCTAGTTCTGAGGGTATCATTTATGTCAAAATTGATACTTACCTATGTATTGTTTTTTTGGTCTTGTGTACTTTTACTTTTTATCACTAAGTTGCTTTGAGATATCATTTGTATTTAAAAGACCAATTTATTCTGTAGGCTTCATGAACAATTGACTGAGTCAGAACAGGCTGCCCAGTGTTACATCAAATATATCCAAGATATCTATTCCTGTGGGGTATGTATCATACCATGAGAATTATATTGCTGTTATTATTACTGTCACCTCAGTCATTTTGCTTTCCCTTTCTAGGAAATAGTAGAACACTTGGAGGAAAGCACTGCTTTCCGCTATCTGGCCCAGTACTATTTTAAGTGCAAACTGTGGGATGAAGCTTCAACTTGTGCACAAAAGTGTTGTGCATTCAATGATGTGAGTATCAGTTCTTTAATAAAAGGTTTGGATTTTAGACTAGAACACAAGATCTTTACCATGCTGTGGGGGTGGAAGGAAGAATTTATGTGGAAAGCCTACCTGGGCCAGGCACAGTAGCTCACACCTATAATCCCAACAGTTTGGGAGGCTGAGGCAGGAGGATCGCTTGAGCTCAAAAGGAGTTTAAGAACAGTCTGGGCAACAAAGGGAGACGTTGTCTCTACCAAAAATAAATTTTGCTAGGTTTGGTGGTACATGCCTGTGGTCCCAGCTACTTGGGAGGCTGAAGTGACAGAGGACTTGAACCTGAGAAGTTGAGGCTACAGTGAACCTTGATCACACCACTGCACTGTAGCCTGGGTGACACAGTGAGACCCCATCTCAAAAAAACAAAGAAAAAAAAACAAGCAAGCTACGTGCCTGTCTGTGGAACTTGTGTATCAGCTTTTTTTTTTTTTTTTTTTTTTTTGAGACAGTTTCGCTGTTGTTGGCCAGGCTGGAGTGCAATGGTGTACTCTTGGCTCACCACAACCTCTGCCTCCCGGGTTCAAGTGATTCTCTTTTCTCAGCCTCCTGAGTATCTGCAATTACAGGAATGGGCCACCACACTCGGCTTTTTTTTTGTATTTTTAGTACAGACAGGGTTTCTTTATGTTGGTCAGGCTGGTCTTGAACTCCCGACTTCAGGTGATCCTCCCACCTTGGCCTCCCAAAGTGCTGGGATTACAGGCATGAGTCACCACACCCGCCATATATCAGCATCTTAATAACTTTTTTTTGAGACTAGCTCTGGACATGTTTTGAAACATTTGCCTGACTTTGTTGCAGACCCGGGAAGAAGGTAAGGCCTTACTCCGGCAAATCCTACAGCTTCGGAACCAAGGCGAGACTTCCACCACTGAGGTGCCTGCTCCTTTTTTCCTGCCTGCTTCACTGTCTGCTAACAACACCCCCACACGCAGAGTTTCTCCACTGAACTTGTCTTCTGTCACGCCATAGTTGGCTACTCTCGAGCCAGCATATTGTTAGACTCATCTTAATTAAGCCTTACCTCTATGTAACAAACAGTACGTCTGTTCCAAGGACCTCAGCTCTTGTTTCTATAGATGGCCACAGCGCCATAGGGACAGCTTGTATAATTACCCTCAGAGGCTGACTGACAGAATACTGGCAGGAACAGACATTGTCTTGCCAGTTAGAAGCACTTCTATCTCACTTGTGTCCAGAGTGGTTTTAGATCTTGGCCTTCTCTGAGTGCTTTTTTAAATTTTTTTGCTGCCAAGAAAGTCCCTTTAATAGCACTTTAGCACAGGCAATGCTACAGGAAGTGTCAGTGCTGCTGAGTGGAAGAAAGGCAAAGAAAGGAGGAAACTCTGCCACTCTACCCTCAGCTGGCAGTAGTAGGGCACTGAGTACCCTAGGAAGAAGTCAGAGCAATGGATACAAAAGACCTTGCTCTTAAGATTTGCTGAGCAGGATCCCTATTCTGATGTCAGAGATTAGGTTTAAGTGGAATAGAGCTATCCATTTGTTCTTACTCTACAGAGACGATCTTCCAAAAGTTTTGAGGGGTCTTCTAAAAGCTTTCAAATTGGAAGTAAATTACTAGAGTTGAATAAAAGGTCAAAAAAGAATCTCACAGAGCTTGGGACTGCTGATAGCCCTTACTGAGGGCAAAAGATGGCTATATTGTTAGCTATACTCCTACCAAAGCAAAGCAAGGAGGTAGGATTATAGATAATTTCACAGACATTTGGAAATAATGTTTGTGACTCTACAAGAATAAACTCACTTCAAGCTGATCTGTTTTAATGAATTTTCAATGTAATTGTCTATTATTTTTTCCCTCCCATCTGCAACAGAATACATTTTTTCAGCCTTTATCTAGATGAGATAAAGGAAATCATTCTTGTGGTGCTCTTGGAGTTTCAGGCCTGTGCATATGTATGCAGCAGGAGGTAATATGCTATGTCTGCTGTAATGAATTTGTACAGTAGATGCTATGGATCATTCTGAGCTCAGGGTCCAGACTTCATTCTTATTCCCAGAAATTTGTGTTACCTTTTTACCTCCTAACATATGACACTTCATCTTATATTAAGGAAGGTTTAGAATATCTAATACTACTTGAATTCATTTCTTACTAAGCCTTCTTAGGCGAGCTGTATACTAGTTACTAGTCTCCACTGCCATGCTTTTTCAAGGTTCCCCATGGTCCACAATGATGTTTGATTCTCAATTTTTCTGTCGCCTTTATAATTTGTTTTAATGGTTTTGCTACATTTGGAATTCAATAAAAAATGTGAACAATAATATCTTTAATATAACTTTTTTGTGTGTGCATAGAAACCGTATAAGTAAAAAAAAAAAAAAATGAGATTACATAGGTGATTATAATACAAAAAGTGGGAAAAAACCTGATATATGGTAAAGCTTAAAAGGGACCTATTTCTTCAGAAGAGTAGCTGACCCACCTCAGGGCCATGACTGCTCTTCTCTTTCCCCACAGCCTTAGTACTTTTTGCCAAAAGGCCCGGATTTGAGTAAAGGGGAGCGCCGTGAGCGTAGGATCCGGGCATAAGGGCTGCAGTCTGTTGAGCTTTGGCAGGTTGGTGTCCGGGGAAGTAAATTTCGAAGAAATGGTTTCTTCCCTGGGGGCGGTTGGTTTGGTTGCTGGTTTTCCTGGTTGTTACCAAGGCGCTTTTTGGCAGAAACCTGGCCTTGGAGTTTTAGCACCGTATGATACTGCTCAGCAATACATGCTGCCTTCTTCCGAAGGTCCAGTTTGACTAGCACCATGTTGTTCTGCAGTTCAGCCAGAGTCTGGTCCTAAGGAAGATCAATAAAGTTATAAAAAACACTTTTGTCTGGTAGATTAGAGAAACAACAGGGCTAATACATAACCACCCATTACTAACAGTTATTAATGACTGTTTCTTTAAAGATTAAAACTCTTTAAGGTCAGAGCTTATAACTAGATAAGGGGGCATTTTCTGAGACCAAAATATAAGCAGTGCTGAATAGGACATCTTCTAACCCATAAGGTGGTATGAGCTTGAGTAAATTTAATTTCTAAGCACCGTAGTCTCTAGATATCAAATTAAATGTTGAGCTTAGTTTAAGATAGACAGTTTTAATATCTCTGGAACCAGGATGCATCTTACTGATGAGAAATGTCATAGCTAAATTGTTAGTTTTTTTTCTTAGTAGTACATAAAACAATGGTTTTTTAGATGAAATATAACAGTAACTCCTCCCTAAGGTGGTTGTGACAGAAAATGCCTATAAATTACTTAGCATAGTTCCTGGTCCTTAGTAAATGCTTAACAAAAAAATAGTTATTTTTATTTTGCAAATATACTGCTGTCACTCTAAGTTCAGCCTAAAAATCTTTACCTTTTTCTTCTGGTCCCCTTTCCTTTCTCACATATACACTGGAGTGGGCTAGGAGGAGAGAAGTGGGTAGTTTGCCCTAACCTGTTTTATTAAGATGTCATCACAAGTGGTCAAGGCTTGACGAAGTTTTCCTGCCCCAGTGCTGTGGCAACAAGCTCTCTCTGCTGATTGGAGAGACTCACCAAGTTTCTGAAGCTCTGTCCGCAGCAGCCTTATATTCTGAAAAAGGGGAAGTAGGAATCAGATTGTGGGCAAGAGCAACCACTATAATAATCTGGAGGGGTCAGGTAGCCATTTGAAGAGAAGTAAAATTAGAAAGGGTAGTGAGCTGAGTGAAATAGCCACTCTCCAGCATCTTGTCTTCCCCTGAACCAGTGATAAGAGTGTTGGATGTGGGAAATTGCCTTAGGTAAGAGTATGGTAAACAGAGAAAGGTAATTACCTTCTGGCCCTCTTCTAACTTCTTGTCCACATCAATGGTGAAGGGCTTGGCTGAGGGTGGCGGTTCTAACATTTTCTGATACTTATGCAACTCTGAGGGAAGGAAACGGGAAACTTTATAAAATATGTGGGGTTTTTTTTTAGCCTTGGCCCAATCTCTTCAACTGAGTTAAGAGTAGCTTGTAGCAAATATCAAAAGTGAGGCTATGTGCGTCCTAGACTAAAATGTCAGGGGGGCTGTAGCTTGCAGTTTAGGAAATTATGTTAGAGCAAGAGTCAGAAGGCCTGGGTTTGAGTAACAGCTCGTCCCTGAACCACTGTTATGTTTCCTGCCTGTCTCTTTCCTCACCTTCAGTGGTGGAGTTTAGCTCTGCCTTGCACTGCTGTAATTTAGCTTTAACCTCCTGAAGCTGCTGTGTGGAGGCAGAAGCTGCCAACCTTTGTGACCGCCGTAGGGACAATTCAGACCCTGATTGCTGTTGGGCCACCGACTGTTGTCTGGCTTCCTGCAAGAGAGCTTCTAGCTCTTCAATCTTTTCATCTCGCTCCTAAGAGGGAAGCAGAGAGCACAATTCTGTGCAGAGCCAGAAAAATATTGCCGAGGCAGATGACTGAACAGACAAACAAAGCACTTGTGACACTGATCCCTTGAAAACCTGTTGTTAGCACTTAATACAATTTCCTGGCCAACTAAACCCTTAATCAATTCACCAAACATAGATTGAACCCAAAGCACTAAGAGGAATAGAGAAAATATATTCCTGCCCTTACTGGAGTAGTTTACAAAATCTCTACTTCAGGCAAGCTAGTGATGGAAATCTGAGCAGTTAGTTGGAGCTGGCTCAGGGCAACTCACCTGAATCTCTTCTTGGTAAAAACTTGTCAGTGACTCCTTAAGGATATTTAGTTTTTCTTCATACATTTCCTCCAATAGTTCCTTTTGGGTGTCCAAATGTTCACTGTCAGAAACAGAGGAGAAAAGAGAAAGTGAGTGAAGATTCTGAGGAGTGAACTTGGGGAACAGATCTTGAGGCACAACTCCACCCAACTCCTTACTTCCTACCCTCTGTCCCAGGTGACAGAGCAAGAGGGATCACTCAGCTAGTACCTGCACCACTGTTCCCGCTGTTGCATCTGTTCTACCATCTCAGTGCAAATTTCATCTCGGAGCTGCATCTCCAGCTGCAACTTTTCCTGTCGTTCTTTCAAAAGCAGTACCTTCATGGCTTCCACTACTTGTAGAAGCTCCTAGGGGAGAGACACGTGTCAGAGGTCATCAGATGCCCATGCCCTCGAGAGGCACAAGCCCACCTGGAAGGCACCATAGAAAATGTGTAGCTACTAAGCTGCTGCACCAAAGCCTTCTTGAATTCTCACCTCTTTGCCATACATGGAGACGTCAGCTTCATTTTCAGTGTTATTATCAAGGCCTGCGTCTGCCTTAGCCCCTTTCTCTAAGCTGGGGGATGCCTGAAGACTATGTTCCTTGATGAATGAGTGCAGGGATGGGAATCCTAGTTGCACAGGTGGGGCATGCACAAGCTAGAGAGAAAAAAAAATATATCTTACTTGAGTCTGTAAGTAGTCCCTAGGAGCTTTCTTAGAGTTACCAGTTCCAAGTTGAGCATACCCATCATACCTCTAGCTTCTCACCTGGCTAGCAATGGCTGAGAACTTGGCCACATGAAGAGTCTCATCATAGGTAGATGCACAGGGATTCACATTGACAATCATGCAGGAACGGCCTCGGCCCGTGAAGAAACCTTGGAACACTCGAGTCAACTTGCTGTCACGGAACGGAACCAAGTTCTGCTTTGAGCTGGCAGAGAATCAGAGATACTAGAGCTGTGAGCAGAACAGCAGCCTTTGGGGTAGCCTAGCACCAGTGGTGATCAGGAAGTCTCTTAGCAAATTGCAGAGCCTAGGGCTTATAATCAAAAGCTCACCGGTTCTGCTGGTTTTGACGAAGGGCAGCAATACAGCGGCCCAGGGTGTGCAGAGAGGTGTTAATGTTTCCTGCTTCCTTCAACCGTTCACCACTCTTCTGATCTTTGCAGCGCTCTGAGCCAGCCAGATCACAGAGTGACAGCCTAGAATGATGCACAGGATCTGACAAGGGCCTCATATGTTATGAGCCTTCTGGCCCTTTGTATAATTCTGGAGAGGGGAGGGCCCACTAAGAATCTCTGCACCCAAAGAAGGAGAACAAGTTCCCCTAAGAACCTCCCTCATGCTTTCCCGACTACCATTTATGACCAAGAAGCCCAAATTTCGAAATGGAAAAACTTACTCGCTGATCTTGGGGACTATATCTCCTTCCCCATGAAGGTGTAGGATCCTGATTGAGAAGATGCTGTGACTGGAAGTTATGAAAAACAGTCATTGCACATCTTCTATGACCAGACGGAACACTAATGTTTCCTGAACACAGTGAAGTTTATTCTTACAATCCACTCACCTGCGGCTGGAGTTCTGGTTGAGGTGGGTGCTGGCAAAGCTCTGGTTCTTACGACCCACTTTCAGGAGCTTCCAGGCCTCCTCAGCATCTTGAACATGAATCCAGTTGAGATCTGAGGCCAAAGTAGAGAAGGGTATAAGATGGGAACATCCAACTCTTTTGCCAGTCTCTCCCCAATTGCCCTCCAGTGTTCATGCCAACTTCCCCCATTTCTCATACCTTTCACATAGGGATTGCCATTTTGATCCTCGCATAGCCGCAAAGTCTGCCTCTTGCGCTGCTGGTTAGGCGGTTCTAATAGGTCATAAAGCAATTCATTGTAGATTTCAAAGAATGAGATCCAGATGGAGAAGCGAATGTCTGCTGGGACAGGTACTGGGGCAGTGTCTGGCTGTGCCCATCGGTGACTTGTTTCTGGGGAAGAAGCCAATGTATAGGGCATCAACTTAGAGCAGTTCATCTCTTTTTGGCCTGCAGGGGCTTCAGAAGGCAGACCTCAGATTGCAACCTCTGGTCTGTACTCTGGGCAGCTGTTAGGAACAGGGAGTGGGTTCCTACTGTTTCTTGGCAGAGCCCAGTCATCGTACATACCATCCAGCTGGCTACTGCTGGTATACTGACTGATGGAAGAGAGCCCAGCAATGCCACTGTCGAAGCTGGTGCTGGTACCTATCCGACTTTCAATGTAGACACTCCTCTTCAAGGAGGTGGACAGCTCCTCCTAGAGGGGCACAGGGAGAAGGTAAGCACAAAACTTCCCTAGATTTGTACCCCCTGCCCCCACTGCCATGGATACCAATGCTTTACCTCTTGGAGACCTCCATTTAGCAGAGATAGCTTCTTCATTTCCTCCTGTCGGATCTGCTTGCTATCTAGCCAAATTACCTCATTGGAAAGCAAGGGTTTCAGATCAGGTGTTGGATGAAGTTGGCCTTGGAGGCTATTGAAGATCAGTGCCAGAGACCGGGGAAGAATCCCTCCATCCTTGATGGTACCTGGAGGCATATGAAAGATGGCTGAGGCAAGTGTCTTTCTCCCCCTAACTCAGAGTATCAAAAGGTAAAAACAATGCCATTAGCAGCCAATCAGGAATCCTGTGAAGCATTACTACTCACCTTGAATCGTGTGGGTTTTCCCTGAGTTAGTGACTCCATATGTATAGATGAGCCAGTTCTGGCCTTTGAGTACATCTTTTACCATCTCCTTCACAGTTAGGTTGAAGAAGGATGCCTGTCCCACTTCTGGCCCAAAGATCTAGAAAGAGACCCAGATTTTTAGTGGCCTATCCTTCATCTCCCACTTGCCTCCTGTGCAAAGCTGCAGATATATTCCTTCCTGAGTGGTTGGCTCTGGAGACCACTCAAGCAGCTTCTTCCTGTAGTGCTGCCAGCTGTTCCCCAAACACTGAGGACTAAGCACTCTCTGCTAGTCTATCTTTCACCCAAATCAACAAACACTTAAGGAATGTTATGCCCTAGGCCTGATGCTGTACACACAATGGGGCAATATAATGGCCCCCAATCGTGGGCTTTGGAGATACATGGATCTAGACTCAGGTCCTAACTCTACCCATGACTAACTACATGGCTTCAGTAATATTACATTCACCACACTATCCTTGTCAGGAAAATAAGGAAATAACGATAATAATATAATTTGTTGGAATTGAAATACATATATTACTTGACATAGTGACTAACATATAACTAGGGCCCTCAAATTGTTTACGTGTGCATATACAAGGAACTCACAATCAAGTAGAGAAGCTTTCCCTCTAAAGAGGGAATAAAATTGCCCTTACATGTTGGTCCTTTGTTCACAGACCAGTAACCTCCATACCTGGGAAAAGGTGAACCTGTGGGTGGCTTGGCCAATTCCCCGCTCATTGCTCTTCAGGGCAAAAGAGTCCTTGGGTGCTTGTAGAACAAGGGTCTCCATATTCTCAATATGTACACAACCCTGAGAAGGGAGAAAATACAGCTGTCATAGAAGGCATTCCTGGGAATCCCTTTTGCACTGCATCATTTCACCTTAAATCCTCCCTTCTCAGGCACTCACCTGATCTTCCTGTCGTTCCAGCTCTGAAGGTAACAAGGGCCTAACCCTCAGGTATACTTTCACCTTCTCCATACTGTCCTCAGATGGAACCTGTGGTACAATTCCAGCCCAGAACCACAGATTAATTTCAGCAGTTACCTCTGAGCAAACAGGCAAACAGTAGTTTCTAGGAACCATGATAATACTACCCCATTTCACCTCAAATGTCTCCATGCAGCTACTCTTTGGTTTTACAATTATTCCAACCAAAATAGACATTTTTATGACTGTTACTCTTCCCTGTCTTACCATTATCCTGCAAACCTGGTTTGCCACACCAATGATCTGAGTTAGAATTTGTTGACTGGTATGAAAATTGGTATGTGATACTAAAGTAAAGCAGAGGCAGACACACTTGAATTTGAGTCCCAATTCCATCACTTAGTAACTATGAGACCTTGAACTGTGAGTTCTTTAAATTATTTGCCTCAGTTTCCTCATCTGCAGAATGAGGTTAATAATAACACCCACATCATTCATTCAACAGATATTTAAAGGCTAGGTACAGTGCCTCACACCTGTAATCCCAGCAATTTAGGAGGCTGAGGTGGGCAGATCACTTGAGGTCAGGAGTTCGAGACCAGCTTGATCAACATAGCAAAACCCCATCTCTACTAAAAATACAAAAATTAGCTGGGCTTGGTTGTGGGTGCCTGTAATCCCAGCTACTCAGGAGGCTGAGGCAGGGAGAGTTGCTTGGGCCCAGAAGGTGGAAGTTGTGCCACTGCACTACAGCCTGGGCAACAGAGCAAGACTCCATCTCAAAACAAAAACCAAAAATACCCCCAGATATTTAGAGAGTGCCTACTATGGCCTAGAAACAGAAGCTCTGACAGTCCATAGTGAGAGACATCATCAAGGACCATGTTCTCATGTAACTTTATAAGTCTAAGAGAAACTCTATAAGAGAACAAAATGTACGTTAATGTTTAGCATAGGACCTAGTACAGTGTTTCTCAGCCAGGGTCATTTTCACTCCAAGGGCCATTTAGCAATGCCTGAAGTGCCTGAAGACATTTTTTGATTGTCATGAGTGGGAAGGCACTACTGACATCTAGTGGGTAGAGGCCAGGAATGCTGCTAAACAATGCACAGGACAGATCCCTGGAAGAACTGTCTAGCCCCAAATGTCAACAATGCTGTGACTGAGAAACCCTGACCTAGCAGGAAAGCTACAAAAAATTGAAGCTGTGGTGATACTATTAAAATATGAACTGTACATTCTACTTGCATGATGCCTATATGACCTTGTGCAAATTATTTAGCACAGCTGGGCCTCAAGACAGAGAGAGATAACTATTATCTTTCCCTGAGAGATTAACTGAGAGCATGCACTTGAGGGTATTTCATTAATGCATTGCAAACAATAGTTCTTCTGGACACACAACACTTAAAATTTTTTTTACTTATCATGCCCTTAATTTTTTTTTTTTTTCTTTTCTTTTTGTAGCCATTTTGTCCCAAATGCTCTTAATTTTGAATTGATCTCTCAGCCATTCAGGTCTTTGACCTCATATTACCCTGTATGGACAACTATTGGCCTGAGGATCTCACTTTTTGCCCCAGCCACTCCCCAGTTCCTTTACCTGCTGCTTGTCCTCCAGGGAGGCAGAGATGACAGAGCAGTCTGACAGAAGGTTCTTGCGTACCACAGATCCCAAATCTGCAGCTGTGGACTCAAACATGGGAGAGACTACGACATCGTCGTCGGACAGCAAGCCCGCTGGTGGAGAAAGGATCCCTTGCGACATGATGGCAGGGGCAGCCTAGGTCTAAAAAGACAAAAACGTTAGCAACAGAAGAGGCTGAGAATTTTAGATGAGAAGTCCCTTACCCCAGGACACCGGGTCCCGCTCCCTACTTCCTTTCTCCTCCAATTATCTGCAAAGGGGAAGGGAATGAAGGAAGTTCACTTAATGAACAATTGGGAGAAGTTTGAGGTGGCATTTCTTTTCTTTTCTTTTCTTTTTTTTTTTTTTTTTTGAGATGGAGTTTCGCTTTTGTTACCCAGGCTGGAGTGCAATGGCGCGATCTCGGCTCACTACAATCTCCGCCTCCTGGGTGGCAATTCTCCTGCCTCAGCCTTCCCAGTAGCTGGGACTACAGGCGTGTGCCACCACGCCCAGCTAATTTTTTTGTTTTTAGTAGAGACCGGGTTTCACTGTGTTGGCCAGGATGGTCTCGATCTCCTGACCTAGCGATCCGCCCGCCTCTGCCTCCCAAAGGGCTGGGATTCAGGCTTGAGCCACTGTGCCCGGCCTTGGGGTGGAATTTCTGAGCACTCCGCAGAAATCTGGCCCCAAAAGCAGAAGGCCAAGCCTCAAGTAGGGCGCCTCGCCCGCCGGTGCTGTGCTGGTGGTGTCAGGGTCCCTCGGCTTCTTCTCTAACCTCACCGCAGGGCTCACGGTGAGAACAAAGATGCAGCATTAAGAGAAAGAGATGGCTGCAGCTCCGCCCTCTTAAAGCCTATTCTGCGCGGGCAAGAGCTGGTAACCCGGACTCCAGCCCAGCCGCACACTTACCCGAAGACGTGCCACTGGGTCCTCCTCCGGTACCAGCTCACTCACACCTGGTCTCCGAAGCGGACTGTCGCAGCCGGAGAGCACAACTCCGCCCTCGAGGGGCAGCTTTGTCACCGATACAATATTTTAAATTACGCGCTGCGTTCGTTCGGCCAATCAGATAGCGAAGCCTGTAGCTACCAATCCGCGTAAGGAAAAGGGGCGGACCTAACTGGAATTCCAGTCGTTTGCTTCCGCTTGACCGCTCAAATCAAATGTAGATCCGGGTTACCAACTGTCGCGATTTCGGAGTTATTTGGCAGGGGCTTCTTCCAACTTAACACTTTTCCTTGAATCCTAGACATTTCTTATCCAAGCAGCATAAAGAAAATCTTGAGGTTTCGGCCTCCAACCCTTGTCCTTCCTTAGCAACACTTTTAACATAAGTGCACAAGATAACTGGTTTAGCGTGTTTGCTTTGTCTTGGGGCGGCGGCGGGGGAACGACATTTCCCAGGAGGCACCGCGAACCAACGCTAGTACTCTATTTCCCAGAATTCCCGGCTTTCGGAGCTACCAGACTGTCTCTCCTCGGGGTTGGAGATTTCGGGGCCAAGATGGCGACGGGAACGGGCAGTGAGTATCTGAGCAGGTTTTGCGTGAAAGGCCTTTGTGGATTCGAGGCTAGGCACCATATTTTTGTTACACCACTAAGGAGTAGGAGAAGTGGTTTGCTTGAGAGCCCAAGGTTTTCAGAGACCTGCGCTCCACAGTATCGTGAATACCAACGTGTGGGGCCCCAGAAATCTGGGGACTTGTTTCTCAGGGAGGGAGCGGAGGTTTGAGAGAAGCAGCTTACTGAATCCGAGTGTGTTAGGAGCTCTGCGGGGTAACCGTAAAAGCAATCTAGAAACTTGGGCGTGCAGACTGAAAGATGTTGTGAGCCAGTCGGGTCGGAGTAACCGGCGTCTCAAAGAGCCATTCATTTTCTGACCTCCGTTTGTGAGGCAGAAGTCGGGTCTTTTAACAATGAGCTTTTCCTGCTACTGAGAAAATTGCGTCTCGGGCATTTCAGACATTTTTCTTTTCGTGGACTGAAAGTCTCCTAGGCCTGACGTGGGGAGAAGAGGAGCTGAGAGAAGTAAACAAGTTTATGCTAAGAGGGAGGCGGGGTAGTAGGAGGTTCTGGCCGCTCGGCTTCCTGGGAAATAAAGCCCTCGCGGTTAAACTGGAGGAATAAAGTCCAGTATTCTTAAAACTGGGCTTTTAGGGAGAACTGCGTAATCTGACATTCCCTATTTTTTTAATAAAGCAGAGCTTCAAGCCATGGCGTTTTAAGAAATAAAATGTTATACTGTAATTCGCATGCAACGAATAGGTACCACCTTCACTGTTGGTATTTCACTTGGAGAGGTGAAAATCGAGATTTGGTGATAGCAGTTCACTTTGTCCTAACAAGTCGAAATGTTTTTTATTAGCCTTTTAGACCTCCTTTTAGGGATTTCGGAGCGTAGCACTGCAGTCTCAGCGGTTGTTTCCAAGGTTTTGTTTTTTTTTTTCTCTCTCTCTCCTCTCTCTCCCCTCTTTCTCTCTCTCTCTCTCTCTTTCTCTTTCTCCCAGAACACAAGCTGCTGAGTACTGGCCCCACAGAGCCGTGGTCCATCCGAGAGAAGCTGTGTTTAGCATCTTCTGTCATGAGAAGTGGAGATCAAAACTGGTAAGGTACCTAGGATGTCAGCTCTCCTGGGTCTTAGAAATTGTTGCATATGCTTTCATGTTGGTAGCTTTCTGTAGTTAATCATATTAAGCTGTAAGTAGACTTTCTTTTCTTTTTTGAGACTAAGTCTCTGTCGCCCAGGCTGGAGTCCAGTGGCATGATCTCGGCTCACTGCAACCTCTGCCTCCTAGGTTTGAGTGATTCTTGTGCTTCAGCCTTCCAAATAGCTGGGATTACAGCTATGCGCCACCAAAAGTAGCCTGGCTAATTTTTGTATTTTTGGTAGAGATTTTGTATTTTTAGTAGGGTTTTGTCCAGACTGGTCTTGAACTCCTGGCATCAATTAATCCACCAGTCCTGGCTTCCCAAAGTGTGAGGATTGCAAGTATGAGCCACCATATTCAGCCAATTCTCTGTCTCTATAGATTTGCCTATTCTGGGTATTTCGTACAAATAGAATCATATGTGCTCTTCTGGACTTTATCACTTAACATAACACTTTTGAGGTTCATTCTTATATAGCATGTTTCAACACTTAATTCCTTTTGTAGCTGAATAATAGTCTGTTATACGAATATACCAAATTTTGTTTGTTCATCACTTGATAGACACTTGGGTTGTTTCCACTTTTTGGCCGTTGTGAATAATGCTGCTATGAACATTCATGTATAAGGTTATGGACAATGTTTTTAATTCTCTGGAGTTTTTTGTTCAAGTAGTGAAATTGCTGGGTTACGTAGTAACTCTATTATGTTTGACTTTTTGTTGTTGTTGTTCAAGATTGTGTCACTGACGCCCAGGCTGAAGTGCATTGGTGTGATCTTGGGTCACTGCAGTCTCTGCCTCCTAGGCTCAAGCGATCCTCCAGCCGCAGCCTCCTGAGTAGCTGGGACTACAGGCACATACCACCATGCCTGGCTATTTAAATTTTTATGTTTTTGTAGAGACAAGGTCCTGCTATGTTGCCCAGGCTAGTCTCAAACTCCTGGCCTCAAGTGATCCTCCCAGCTCAGCCTCCTGAGTAGCTAGGACTACAGACCTGTGCCACCATGCTTGGCTAATTTTTTTTGTTTTTTGTCACTTTGTTGCCCAGGCTGGTCTCGAACTCCTGGCTCAAGGGATCTTCCTACCTTAGCCTTCCAAAGTGCTAGGATTACAACCGTGAGCCATCACTCTGAGCCTGGAACTATCATTTTACCTTGCCCTTTATCAGCCCCCACCCCCTTTCTTTTGCATCATCCATTATGAATTTAACTGTCTTGCCACATTTATAGACAATTCAGTACTTTGCTGATTGTTATGTTTTCTAGCATTTTTTTGTCTCTTTAATCTAATTTTTGAAGTAATACATGGCCACCATAAAAACAAAAACACTATATAGTAAGAGCAACAGCAACAGAGAAATGGGTTAAAAACTTGAGTTTATTTTTCTCACACATAAAGTAAGTCTAGGCAGTCCACAACTCTCATAGCAACTTTACAGGGACATTAAGAAGTCAGAAACTACTCTTTCTGTTCCACCTTCCTCAGCACAGTTTATCTTCTGATTATCTTATGGTTCATGGTGGTTCCTTGAGCTTCAGCTATCACATCCTTGTTCCATGCAACAAGAAGGAACAGGGTTGGTAAGAAAGGTCACATCCCTTTTAACAACTTTTTTTGTGATATAATTGATTTGCAGTAAACTGCACTTTTTTTTTCCTTTTTTTGAGATGGAGTCTCACTTTGTTGCCCAGGCTAGAGTGCAGTGGCGCAATCTCGGCTCACTGCAACCTCTACCTCCCAGGTTCAAGTGATCCTCCCACCTCAGCCTCCTGAGTAGCTGGGACTACAGGCCTGCGCCATCATGCCTGGCTAATTTTTGTATTTTTTGGTGGAGATGGAGTTTCTCCATGTTTGCCAGGCTGGTCTTGAGCGCCTGACCTCAGATGATCCACCTGCCTTGGCCTCCTAAAGTGCTGGGATTACAGGTGTGAGCTACCACACCTGGCCACTGCATGTATTTAAAGGGTAAGATGCGGTACTTCTGAAATATATATACTTCTGTGAAACCATCCACAATTAAAGTAATTATTATAGTATCCATTAACAGATGAATAAATAAAGAAAATATGGTGTGTGTGTGTGTGTAATACACATATAAAATGAATACAATGGAATACTATTTAGTGATTAAAAAAAGTAAATCCGGCCGGGCGTGGTGGCTCACGCCTATAATCCAAGCACTTTGGAGGCCAAGGTAGGCGGATCACCTGAGGTCGGGAGTTCAAGACCAACCTGATCAACATGGTGAAACCCCGTCTTAAAAAAAAAAAAGAAAGAAAGTAAATCCGCCAGGCGCAGTGGCTCACGCCTGTAATCACAGTACTTTGGGAGGCTGAGGTGGGCAGATCATGAGATCAGGAGTTCAAGACCAGCCTGGCCAACATGGTGAAATCCCATCTCTACTAAAAATACAAAAATTAGCTGGGCATGGTGGTGCATGCCTGTAGTTCCAGCTACTCAGGAGGCTGAGGACTGGCTTGAACCTGGGTGGCAGAGGTTGCAGTGAGCCGAGATGGCACCACTGCACTCCAGCCTGGCAACACAGCAAGACTCTATCTCAAAAAAAAAAAAAAAAAAAAAAAGTAAATCCTGGCTGGGCATGGTGGTGCATGCCTGTAATCCCAGCTGCTCAGGAGATTGAGGCAGGAGAATCACTTGAACCGGGAAGGTGGAGGTTGCAGTGAACTGAGATCATGCCACTGCACTCCAGCCTGGGCAAGAGAGTGAGACTCTGTCTCAAAAATAAAAAAGTAAATCCTCCATTTGGGTGATTCCATGGTTGAGCCTGGAGGATTGTATGTAAAGTAAAAAAAGCTAGGCACATAAAGAAATGCGATATGATCTCAGTTATATGTGTAATCTGGGAAAAATTATAGACCTCACAGAACTGGAGAATAGAATGGGGCTGGGTGGGGTGGCTTAGTCTGTAATCCCAGAACTTTGGAAGGCCAAGGCGGGCAGATAGCTTAAGATCACGAGTTGGAGGCCAGTCTGGACAATACGACGAAACTGTGTCTCCACAAAAAAAAAATACAGAAACATTACCCGGGTCTGGTGGTGTGTGCCTGTAGTTCCAGCTACTCGAGAGGCTGAGATGTGAGGATGGCTTGAGCTGGGGAGGCAACATAAGAGCTCCTGTTCCCTATAGAAAAGAAAATTAGTCAGGCTTGTGGTGCATCTGTGATCTCAGCTGCTTGGGTGGGGCTGTAGTGGGAGGTTGCCTAAGCCTCAGAGGTGAAAGCTACAGCAGGCCATGATTGTGCCATTGCACTGAAGCCTGGGTAACAAAGTGAGATCCTATCTAAACAAGTGTGTGTGTGTGTGTGTGTCTGTGTATATGTACACATATCACATATACATTAGTGTGTGTATATGTATGTATATACATGTGTGTGTATATATACATATATATGTGTGTGTATATATACACATAGATGTGTATATATATATACATTGTGCATATATACATATATGTGTGTATATATAAACAGCTCATTTTTAAGCAAAACAGGTAAACTGTTTGAAATAGAATCTAATCTGTATATTTCCTTACATTTTTATTAGATAAGTAGTATAAGAATCCTTTTTGATTTTTGAGAAGGAGTCTTGCTCTGTCATCCAGGCTGGAATGCAGTGGCACGATCTCGGCTCGCTGCACCCTCCGCCTCCTGCATTTATGTGATTCTCCTGCCTCAGCCTCCCAAATGAGTGAGATTACAAGGGCGTGCCATCATACTTGGCTTATTTTTGTATTTTTAGTAGAGATGGGGTTTCATCATGTTGACCAGGCTGGTCTCAAACACCTGATCTCAAGTGATCTGCCCTCCTCGACCTCCCTAATTGTTGGGATTACAGTCACCACGCCCAGCCATAGAAAAACAGTATAAGAGTACTTGAGTAAAATTGTTAAATTTTATTATTTTATCAGCAGATACCAAATCATAAAGTTCAGAATGATATACAATGTCTTCCTCCCATTATTGTCCCCCATCTACTAGTATTAGCAGTTTCTTGTGTCTCTCTAGCATTAGTTTTGTTTATGTGAGCAAATATTTTTCCCTCTTATTCCCCTCATTTTTGAACACAAATGATTATATACTATACATGCTGTTGTTTTTTTAAGTGGTAGTGGAGCGGGGAGGGGGTCTCACTTTGTCACCCAGGCTAGTGAGCGACGGTGTGATTTGGGCTCACTGCAGCCTCAACTTCCTGGGCCTAAAGGATTCTCCCACCTCAGCCACACAAGTATTTGGGACCACAGGCCACAGATACACACCACAACACCTGGTTGTTTTTTTTTTGTAGAGACGGAGTCTCCCTTTGTTGCCCAGGCTGGTCTTAAACTCCTGGGCTCAAACTATCCTCCCACCTCTGCCTCCCAGAGTGCTAGGATTATAGGCACAATCCATTGCACACCTGGCATTCATTGGCATCTTTTTTATTCCAAAGTTTGAACTCTAGGCCTTGTACTCTCAGCGTATCTCTCCTGTTATTTTCTGCTTGGTGTGTAATAAAGCTTTCCTCATTTTGCAGGGTGTCAGTTAGCAGAGCAATCAAGCCCTTTGCAGAACCTGGCCGCCCTCCAGACTGGTTCTCTCAAAAAGTAAGTTCCCAAGCAAGTGTTCTTTTAGAGCAGTCTTTGAGTTCTAAAGCAGGCCCTGCCTTTTAATTACAAAGCTTTTGTACCATGATGTGGGAAAATAGTTAAGAATGCCTTTTCTTTTTTCCTACTTTTTGCTAATCCATCCATATATGATCATATTAGACTTTTCTTCTCAGTGTTGCATAATATTTAAGAACCCAAGCTTGGAAATTAGATCTGGGTTCATTATTACTCCATCCAAAAACTGGGTCATTTTCCTTTGTGTTTTTTTCATTTGTAAAATAGTGATGATTTGCTTCAGGATTGTTGTGAAGTTAATTGAGGTAATACATGTAAAGCATTTAACACAGTGCCTTGTTAGTAGATATTAGCTATAAATATTTTCAATTAGGTTGCCTTTACCCAAATGCACAAACTGTAGTCCATAAGACTCTTTCTGTGTCTTGTTTTGATTATTTTGAACTGATTGGATTATCAAGTTACTTACCTGCCTAGAAACCATTCACATCTTACATATATCTCTCTTCTCTAAATCTTACTCTAATCTCTTTAAACTTTGAAAGGGCATTTCTTTTCATGCTTGCTCATCACATTTTCACTTTTTTTTTTTTTTGTAGCATTGTGCTTCCCAGTACTCGGAGCTTTTAGAGACCACTGAGACCCCAAAGTGAGTATAAGGCCAGGTACTTTAGCCAAATTTCTTATAGAGTGTTTACTGAGGAATTCTGGTTTATACCTATTTATAATAGTGGGTGATTTAAAAACATAGCAGAAGTTATCTATGATTAATTGATAAAGAAGGCTCAGAGCAAGTGGGAGAGGGGATAAATGTTCTCTTATTCAAATATGGATTTTTTTTTTTTTTTTTTTCATTTTCCACAGACGGAAACGAGGTGAAAAAGGAGAAGTGGTGGAAACTGTTGAAGACGTCATTGTTCGGAAACTGACTGCTGAGCGAGTTGAGGAACTAAAGAAAGTGATAAAGGAAACCCAGGAGAGATATAGGTACTTATCAGAGAGAATGCCAAAAGACTGAGAAAGACATAAGAGGCTGACGTCTGGTATTGGTCAGATTTTTAGAATAGATTAAAAATCCATTCTACCTACCTCTCTTTTCTTCCTATAGACGGTTAAAAAGAGATGCAGAACTAATTCAAGCTGGACACATGGACAGCAGACTGGATGAGCTTTGCAATGACATTGCAATGTGGGTTATATTATATTGTTCTTCTGTGCTTGTTTCTTTTTCCCCTCTTTTCCCCTCAAGTAATCTGGCTTATTTCCTCCAACTGCCATCCCTTTAGACTTGAGACAGATTCTGGAAGGAGAAAACTGCAAAGCGGCTTGGTGGCTGGGAGGGGGGAGTGAGTCCTAGAAGGTAATATGATGGAACATTTCAGTATGAAAACATAACTTAGTTATAACTTAAAAGTGGCTCTAGTTTGCCTGAGTGAAGAAGTGGGAGTTAGACAGTATACCCCAGTTCCCTGTTTTGCTGGTTAGAATTCCTGTTTAGGCCTTTCTTCCAGAAAGCGCTGGCCAGGCAAAAAAATTTCTTTTTATGGGTTCTGTGAACTCTGGGGAGGAGCCAGAGCCTGTCTAGTGTCTAACTCTTAATTCCTTGTTTAGGAAAAAAAAATTGGAAGAAGAGGAGGCTGAAGTAAAGAGGAAGGCTACAGATGCTGCATATCAGGGTAAGCTGATCCTAGTATATCTGTTTAGCAGTTGATCGCACAGTACTGCAAGCTAATGACAGTTGGATTGTTTTGTAACATAGAATCCATTGGGTTAAATTTACTTGCACAGTTTTCTCTTCTGCTAGAATAAAAACATCCCTTAATGTCCCAGAAGAAGCTCCTAGAACATGAACTCTGCTCAGATCTCACTAGACCTTAATAAATAACTTTAGGATACCAAGGCTCGATAAGAAGATATTGAACATAATTAATGTTTTAGAAGTCAAAGGCCTGTGAAAAGATTGAGAATAGCTCAGTCATTAGATAAGGGGAGAAATGTAAGCATTTACAACTCTAGGAATAAATGCTGTGAGGTCTTTTCCTGTTTTTGTTCCCCCACCCCCGAGAGCTTGTTGTGCAGGCCTGAAGTGCAGTGGCATGATCTCAGCTCACTGCAATCTCTGCCTCCTATGATATTCAAGCAATTCTTCTGCCTCAGCCTCTCAAGTAGCTGGTATCACAGGCACCTGTCACCACGCCCGCCTAATTTTTTGGCCAAGCTGGTCTCAAACACCTGACCTCAGGTGACCCGCCTGCCTTGGCCTCCCAAAGTATTGGGGTTACAGGCGTGAGCCACCGTACCTGGCCTCCGTGTTCTTAAAAGCAGAGTATTAATAAGTCACTGAAGAGAATATTAAAGGGTATAAACCACTTTCCCACTCCGAGGACTTTTGGGATAACTAAGTAGTTTGAGATTGTTAAAGGAGTTTATTTAGTGTGAGAATTGCCCTTAGGAAAAATTAGGCTAAAAAGTTATCCATCTCCAGAAGTGTTAAAGCTTTCTAATCCAAACTCATTATGCTGCTTTAGTAATGCAACATTCCTATTTGTCCTTTATTGTATAATAGCAGAATAGTGTCAAGTTTCATTTATTTAATCTTAAAGATTTGGACATGTTTTCTTTTACGTTCTAGCTCGTCAAGCAGTAAAAACACCCCCCCGGAGGTTACCCACTGTGATGGTTCGCTCTCCTATAGATTCTGCCTCCCCAGGAGGTGATTATCCACTTGGGGACTTGACTCCAACCACTATGGAAGAGGCTACCTCTGGGGTGAGTATATTTCCAGCTGTAGAAATTGATCAGCTAAGGGGCAATAAGCCGGCAGAGCTGAGTGATGAGGAAACCACTTTTGGTCTAAAGGCAACTTCCTCTCTTGGTCTGAATGCTAAAGAATTTACCATGTTCTGTGCTCTGAGATAAAAATGGACCTAAAAACACTGAGGCTTTTGACCTTTTTGAGAGATAGGTAAAAGACTGTTTTAAGGAATTGTTTCATACTAGTCTTATGAAATTCCTGCTAAAATAAGGGACTGAGTCCTTGTAAATGTAATACTGGTAGTGGGTAAGGAGTTCATAAAAGGCAAGTTGGGTGGGATGTTTGAGTGGATGGAAGTGAAGCTTGTGGGGAAGAAAAGTATGGCTGAGAGCAGGAGGGATAGAGGCTTTCTGGGCAATTCGACTCAGGACTAATAAAATAATAGTTAGACACACTAACCCAAACAGATTAGTAGGGAACCTTCCATAGTTTGAGAAGTCAGATAAAGGTTCTCTGTTGTCTCTTAGGTAACCCCCGGGACTTTGCCGAGTACCCCAGTCACCTCGTTTCCTGGGATTCCTGACACCCTTCCTCCAGGCTCTGCACCCTTAGAAGCCCCCATGACCCCAGTAACAGATGATTCACCCCAGAAAAAGATGCTTGGACAGAAAGCAACTCCACCCCCCTCCCCTCTGCTGTCAGAGCTCTTGAAGAAGGGCAGCCTCCTGCCTACTAGCCCCAGACTGGTATGGAGACTTCTGTGGGTGTTTGAGAGCTGTGGTGATTTAGTACTTGGAAGGGAGTGCCTGGGACCTAAAATGTGACATGGGGAAAAAAAGTTCAAAAGAGGAAAATATCTCCTAATTATATGTTAATTTTTGAAAAATATAGTAAGTTGATAGTACCCTTGGGTCCTGAGGTCTCTGAATCAAAATTATTTTGGTTCTCTACTCCAGAGAACTCTTGTCAAATAAGTTTTGAACATTATAGTTTAGAGTTTCCCTTGGGTATTAAATTATTCTCTGTGGATGTTAACTGTTAGTTTTCATAAAGTTTGATCAACTTCTGGAGCTTTGTTGGGAAATGGTAGTAAAGGAAAACTTGAGTGTAGCCTTCACCTCTGTTCTTCCCTGGTAGGTCAATGAGAATGAAATGGCTGTGGCTTCTGGCCACCTGAACAGTACAGGTGTCCTCCTGGAGGTAGGCGGGGTCCTTCCCATGATACATGGTGGGGAGATACAGCAAACACCCAATACTGTTGCAGCCTCCCCTGCTGCCTCAGGTAAGTTACCACTTTTCCTTTATCTACTTCAGAGGTGTTGAACTTGACATTGACTGACCTCAATTTCAGTGTTTTTTACTAAGTAATTGTTAGTCCTAGTTTAAAGCCCAACTTTGTCTAACTGTTTTTGAAGCTACTTTACCTGGTAAACAATGTAGTGCTCCTGATTATAAAGCTGTCTGTCTTCAAGGTATTGATAGCCCTGATTGACCACAGCATAGATATTAAGAGTAATACTGAGCTGCTTTCTTGTGGCTTGCAAAATCAAGGTACTAGAGATACCTGAGATTCTAGAATAGTGGAATAAGATTTGGAACCAGAGAACTGGGCTTGAATCTCAGACCTGCCACACATTGGTTTTGTGACTTTGTATAGGTAACTTAGCTTTTGAGTCTCAGTTTACTTTTTTTATTAATTGTAATGTATATATTTGATGAAGAGGTGATAAGAATTAAATGAAGAAAAAAGTGTAAAGCAGGGAAAGACAAAAAGCTCCATAAAATATTCTATAAACTTTATTGGTATTTGAATGGTGTTGAACTTGGTGATTTACAATATGCTGAACTTCAGCAGAAGTGACATATTTATTAATACCAGTTTTTTATTTCTTGGTGATTAATTTTCCTCTGAGGAAAAATTACCACCCTTTTTTTTTTTTATACAGAGCCTCGCTCAGTTGCCCAAGCTGGAGTGTGGTGGCACAATCTGAGCTCACTGCAAACTCCATGTCCTGGGTTCAGTCAATTCTCCTGCCTCAGCTTCCTGGGAAGCTGGGATCAGAGGTGTGAGCCACTGCACCTGGCCTTACCACCCATTTTTTTATATATGTTGTGTGTTCTAGTGCTTTGGTTCATTCCTAACTTGGAGGAAGATCTTAAGTAAGGTTAGAGAGAGTAAGGATATAGATGATGAACTTACTCAGTGCAGCAGTTGCTCTCATCCTTTGAGACCATAAGAATTTCTTAGCTGAGTCTTTGAGTAGCTATTGCTTCTTGTTTATATGCTTTCTTCTTACTTCATTTTGTGTACCTCTTTATATGTTAGGTGCTCCCACTCTTTCCCGGCTTTTAGAAGCTGGTCCTACACAGTTCACCACACCTCTTGCTTCCTTCACCACTGTTGCCAGTGAGCCTCCAGTTAAACTTGTGCCACCCCCTGTAGAGTCTGTGTCCCAGGCTACCATTGTCATGATGCCTGCGCTGCCAGCACCATCCTCTGCTCCGGCTGTCTCCACTACTGAAAGTGTAGCTCCAGGTGCGTCCCTGAGCAGCCACAAGGTCTAAAATTTGATTTTGAGCTTCATTAGAGAATAATGACCAAGAGCATCAGCTCCAATTCAGATGTTTCTTCTCTGTTCTACATAGACATGTGCCATCTTTATCCTTAGAAATAAATATCCTTAGAAATAGATGTGAGAAGACATGGGTGGGCATTTATGTGTTGCAGGGAAGAGGCTAAGTATACAGATATGAGCAGGCTTGAAAATATGTTCTCACCCTTATAAATAAAACTGAGGAGAAGAAAACATAGGCACATGTATAATGACTCTTTCTGACCTTAAGTGTTTAGATATTTAACATCTGTCTGTAGTGCTGATGTGATCTCAAGGTGGTCACTTTGTACCCAGTAAGCTTCTGAGATGTTTTCTCTTTCTGTTAGTGAGTCAACCCGATAACTGTGTTCCCATGGAGGCTGTGGGGGATCCACATACTGTGACTGTTTCCATGGACAGCAGTGAAATATCTATGATCATCAATTCTATCAAAGAAGAATGTTTTCGATCAGGGGTAGCAGAGGCCCCTGGAGGATCAAAGGCTCCCAGCATAGATGGGAAGGAAGAATTAGATCTGGCTGAGAAGATGGATATTGCTGTGTCTTACACAGGTGAAGAGCTGGATTTTGAGACTGTTGGAGACATCATTGCCATCATTGAGGACAAGGTAACTATTCAGCAAAGCCCCAAATAAAATAATCTCATGGGTCTTATGTAGGCTTCTCTTCTCAGCTTAGCTTTACTGCTGCTTTTTTTTTTTTTTTTTTAGAGACAGAGTCTTGCTCTGTCATCTAGGCTCAAGTGCAGTGGCATGATCTTGGCTCACAGTAACCTCTGCCTCCCAGGCTCAAGTAATTCTTGTGCCTCAGCCTCCTGAGTAGCTGGGACTACAGGCGCATGCCACCATGTCTTACTAATTTTTTGAATTCTTAGTAGAGACGGGGTTTCACCGTGTTAGCCAGGCTGGTCTCGAGCTCCTGGCCTCCCAAAGTGCTGAGATTACAGGCGTGAGCCACCATGCTCGGCCACTTTGCTACTTATAGTAAGAATTACTTAAACAACTCTCCTACTTCTGCCCATCTCCATCTTTGTAGCCCCTTGATGCTAACATACTAGTCATCTCCCCAGGCATATCCATGTCACTGATTTGCACAGGACACGTGCCTATTCGTTGTTTGCCTCCACTATATTGGAGAAAATTGAGAGAAAGCTACAAATTCAAGCTATCACATTTGGTGCTAACAAAACTGAGGGACTTGGGCTTCTTTCTGTGACTTCAATAGGCTTGTGTATTGTGGGACAGGTAGATGATCATCCTGAAGTGCTGGATGTGGCAGCAGTGGAAGCAGCACTCTCATTTTGTGAAGAGAATGATGATCCTCAGTCCCTGCCTGGCCCCTGGGAGCATCCTATCCAGCAGGAGAGGGACAAGCCAGTACCTCTCCCTGCACCGGAAATGACGGTCAAGCAAGAGAGAATGGACTTTGAGGAAACGGAAAACAAAGGAATACATGAACTGGTGGACATCAGGGAGCCCAGTGCAGAGATCAAGGTGGAACCTGCAGAACCAGAGCCAGGCATTTCAGGGGCCGAAATAGTAGCTGGAGTTGTTCCAGCCACAAGTATGGAGCCACCAGACCTCAGGAGTCAGGACTTAGATGAGGAACCAGGAAGTACTGCAGTTGGAGAGATTATTGAAGCAGATGTTGCCATTGGGAAAGGCGATGAGACCCCACTTACAACTGTGAAGACAGAGGTATTTAATAAAGATCCGGGGCTGGGAAGATGGAGGGTTATACTGTAGGTAAGAAGTGACAGCTTATGGAGGGTTATACCTTAGGTAAGAAGTGACAGCTTAGGCTTTTTGTTTTCCTGTTACATTCCAGAGTTCTACATGTTTGATGTGTCCAAAGCCCATAGGCTGTGATTAGTGCTATAAATACTTGTCTTATTCCTGTTAAGGTTACCATTGGCGTCAAATTACATGAGTAGGACTTAGAATTTCTTCTATAGTCTCATTATCATTGAAGAATAAAGTTGTGTGAGCTATAATGATTTACCAGTACTTAGGGTATTTTTTTCTTTTTTGGTTTTCAGGCATCCCCTGAAAGCATGTTGTCTCCGTCACATGTCTCAAATCCCATTGAAGATCCTTTAGAGGCAGAGACTCAGCACAAGTTTGAAATCTCAGGTAAATATAGCCCTCTTTAAACTAGCTTGAAATCACTTGCTTTGGCTTCTGAGGGATTGTGGGTTGTGGGCAAGTAGAGGAAGTAGAATAGGTCAGCATGGAAAGGAGAGCTACAGGGGATTACGGTCCATAGGAAGGCTAAGGTGGAAAAATCTTCAGGTAGTCTTTCTCTCCTCTGCAGACTCATTGAAAGAAGAATCAGGGACTATTTTTGGAAGCCAGATAAAGGTATTTCAGACTTTTCTTTATTCCTCTTGCCATGTGATTAGATTTCCCTATAGCACTACTTTTTAATGAATTTCAGTAAAGTCACATCGTTATTCTCTGATAAGAGACTGGTACGGAGTTGCATGGGGAAAAGCTGCAGTGGACAGTCAGGCATAATGGGAGTGCCTCCTAGCAACAGGTGCCTCCCATATGAAACAGTTTGTGAATATCACACAGTCCTTAAGAAACCTCGCTTGATACAGTTAGAGTGATTTAGAGTGGATATGGATACCAGAGCCAAGGAGAACATACAGGAATCAAGTTTATTAATTAGGCTATCCAAAGATAATCATCCGAAGTTTTCTTTTTTGAATTTTTAAAGCAGTAGTAACAAAGACTTGAATGTGATGTGAGCTTACTCCATCAGATGAGACACAAAATAAAAATTATTTTTGATAACTTTGTACCCAGGGTCAGAGTTCCTCTCAAGAGCAAGGGGAAAGAAGGAACGCCTCTTAGCTTAGTCTTCAGTAAGTAGCTTTTTTTTTCTTTCTTTTTAAAAGATCCTGGGTCTTATTCTTTATCCAGGTTCTAAATTACTTAAGCCAGTGTCTATAAGTAGATAGTAGTATAAGTGATAGGGGGCTAAGTTAGGGAACAGTGTGAGGTCATTTCTAGAACGAATCTAACCCAAAAACAGATCATATTTAATGATGCTTTGCTAGATAGCTTTGCTTGCATTTGTTGACTGGAGCATACTGTGTCTAAGGATGCCCCAGGTGAGGATGAGGAGGAAGATGGTGTCAGTGAAGCGGCCAGCCTAGAGGAGCCTAAGGAAGAGGATCAAGGAGAAGGCTATTTGTCAGAAATGGATAATGAACCTCCTGTGAGCGAGAGTGATGATGGCTTCAGCATACACAATGCTACACTGCAGTCACACACACTGGCAGACTCCATCCCCAGCAGCCCTGCTTCTTCCCAGTTGTGAGTATCTGAGATTCTTTGAGGCCAAGGCAGTGAAGGTGAGAAAGAGAAAATCTTTTTTTTTTTTTTTTTTTTTTTTTTTTGAGATGAAATCTTGCTCTGTCACCCAGCTGGAGTGCAGTGGTGTTATCTTGGCTCACTGCAACCTCTGCCTCTTGGGTTCAAGCTTGTCTCCTGACTCAGCCTCCCAAATAGCTGGGACCACAGGTGCATGCCACCACTCCTGGCTAATTTTTTGTATTTTTGGTAGAGACAGGGTTTCACCGTGTTGGCCAGGATGGTCTTGATCTCCTGACCTCATGATCCGCCCACCTCAGCCTCCCAAAGTGCTGGGATTACAGGTGAGAACCACCACTCCTGGCCTCTTTTTTTTTTTTTAAGACAAGGTCTTACTCTGTTGTCCATGCTGGAGGGTAATGGCGTGATCTCGGCTTACTGCAACCTCTACCTCCCAGGCCAAGCAATCCTCTGGCCTCAGCCTCCTCAGTAACTGAGACTACTGGCATATATCACCACACTCCACTAATTTTTAGTAGTGATGGAGTTTTACTGTGTTCCCCAGGCTGGTCTCAAACTCCTGAGCTTAAGCAATCTACCTGCCTTGGCCTCCCAAAGTGCTGGGATTACAGGTGTGAGCCACCATGCCTGGCCTTTATCATGATTTTTAAGTTTTTATTTTTATTTTTTGAGACTCGGTTTCACTGTTATTACCCAGACTGGAGTGCAATGGCACGATCTCGGCTCACCGCAACCTCCGCCTCCTGGGTTCAAGCAATTCTCCTGCCTCAGCCTCCTGAGCTGGGACTACAGGCGCGCACCACCATGCCCAGCTAATTTTTGTTATTTTAGTAGAGACAGGGTTTTACCTTGTTGATCAGGATGGTCTCGATCTCTTGACCTCGTGATCCACCTGCCCCGGCCTCCCAAAGTGCTGGGATTATAGGCATGAGCCACTGTGCCTGGCCCAAATTTTTATTTTTATTTTTTAATTTTTTTTCAGAGACAAAGCCTCCTTTTTTTTTTTTTTTAGATGGAATCTCGCTCTGTTGCCCAGGCTGGAGTACAGTGGCACAGTCTTTGCTCACTGCAGCCTCCGCCTCCTGGGTTCAAGCAATTCTCCTGCCTCAGCCTCCCAAATAGCTGGGATGACAGGCATATGACACCATGCCTGGCTGATTTTTTTGTTTTTTAGTAGAGATGTGGTTTTACCATATTGGCTGGGCTGGTCTTGAACTCCTGATCTTGTGATCCACTCGCCTCAGCCTCCTGAAATGCTGGGATTACAGGCATGAGCCACCACGCCCGGCTGAAACAGGATCTCTCTTTGTGGTCTAGTCTGGTCTTAAACTCCTGACCTCAAGCAGTCTTCTTGCCTTGACCTCCCAAAGCACTGAAATTAGAGACATGAGCCACCAGGCCTGGCCTGATCTTTTCTTTAGTGTTTCCCTTTCTTGTCCTGGAATAAACTGTTGACAAGAAATAATTAGGGCTGGGCGTGGTGGCTCATGCCTGTAATCCCAACACTTTGGGAGGGTAAGGCAGGAGGATTGCTTGAACCCAGGAGCTGGAGACCAACCTGGGCAACACAGTGAAACCTTGTGTCTACAACAAAATTAAAAAATTAGCCAGGCATGATAGTGTGCGCTTATAGTCCCAGCTACTTGGGAGGCTGAGGTGAGAGGATTGAGTCTGGAAGGTTGAGGGTACAGTGAGCATGATCACATCACTGCACTCCATCCCGGGGGACAGAGTGAGACCCTGTCTCAAAAAAAAGGAGATAATTATAATTTTTTTTTTTTAACCTTTGCCTAGTGGAATTGCTGTTTCTCTGTTTCAGCTCTGTCTGCAGCGAGGATCAGGAAGCTATTCAGGCACAGAAAATTTGGAAGAAAGCCATCATGCTTGTATGGAGAGCTGCAGCTAATCATAGGTGAGTGGGCTTTACCAATCAGTAGGTTCATTTTCTCCTACTCCTATTCATTGTTGGTGACTGAAAAAAAATCCGAGTAGGCTTCTGTGAAACTGCTGGTATTGGCTCTTACTACCTTCAGCTACTTAGAGTAAGTTCCCTTCCTGTGCTTCTGGAGAATGTCAGTAATTTCACGTTATTCTTTTTGGACAGGTATGCCAATGTCTTCCTGCAGCCTGTTACAGATGACATAGCACCTGGCTACCACAGCATTGTGCAGAGGTGAGCCACGTTCCATCCAAAATGGTAACTTGCCTAAATTAAAAGTTGTCCAGTTTTAGTGAAGTTTTGCTTTACATAGTAAGTTTAAAGCAAGTAAGTTTATGCTTTTGATGTAAGGGGAACCAAGTGCTAAACTGATCATTCTAGTGGCTGGATTACCAGTGATAGTCTAAAAGAGTAAAACCCCACAGGGAGCAGTGGCTCACGCCTATAAACCCAGCACTTTGAGGGGCTGAGGTAGGTGGATCACTTTGAGCCCAGGAATTCAAGGCTAGCCTGGGCAACATGGCGAGACCCCCCCTTTACAGAAAACACAAAACTTAGCCACGTGTTGTGTCGTGCATTTATAGTCCCAACTACTTGAGAGGCTGGGATGTGGGAAGGATCACTTGAGCATGGGAGATCCAGGCTGCATGCAGTATGCTGTGATTGTGCCATTGCAGTACAGCCTGAGTGACAGAGGCAAGCCCTGTCTCCAAAAATACTTAAGTAAATATACTCCCTTTTTAACCTTTCTCAGTATTTATTATATAGATTGTTTCTTGGGTTAAGCACATGTTTTGGGGTAAAGGGTTAGTCTTCAAGTCCTGGCAGCTGGGAATTAAGGTATGCATGAGAAAATCTGTTATGATGATAATGTATTCAGAGATCTAGGTAAGTCCTCTTCCCACCTCCACTACTACTTATTCCTGTTCTCTTTTTCAGGCCGATGGATTTGTCAACTATTAAGAAAAACATAGAAAATGGACTGATCCGAAGCACAGCTGAATTTCAGCGTGACATTATGCTGATGTTTCAGAATGCTGTAATGTACAATAGCTCAGACCATGATGTCTATCACATGGCAGTGGAGATGCAGCGAGATGTCTTAGAGCAGATCCAGGTATTTTGAGGATCCTTTGTGTTTCAGCAAGGATGAAGTTAAAATACTCCAGGGGAGGGTTCATATTGATGCCAAGAAGGGTTGCTGTGTGTTTTACTTGAAATAGCCATCGGGGACACAATTGAAAACATAGTATTTTGTTCTTATAGAATTTATTTTTATTTTCTCTGGTGTGGTGAAAGAGTTGTGATACAATATTCTGCCTTTCTTGGGCAATTAATTTCCGTTTCACAAAGTTTTTAAATAAATTTTTTTTTAAATGATGAATGTATATTTTTAATTACATCAAGTACCTGGTATGTAGTAGACACTCAGCAAATAAGAGTTTCTCCTTTCCTTTTCCCTTCTTTTATCCTGTGATTGCATTACCAGGTACTTTTTGGGGTGTTGAACTTGGAAGAATGTTGCAAATCTTTGCACAATCTGCCAAATTACTTAAATTGCTGAACTTTGGTTTATTCTAGCTTTATTCTTTTTCTCATTCCTGGAGGATAGAGATTTTGATCCTATATTATAGCAAAAAAGAGGGCTACTTGATACTTTAGCATCCCTATTGCAACTAGAATTAAAACTTAATATGTTAAACTTCCGATCAGTCAAAATATGTTTGAGCCAGAAGAATACTATACAAAGTTCTATTTACAAAGCCTAAAGTGTACTTAATTCTTCCCTACTAAATCAGGTCTCAATGGCCTACCCTGTTTTTTTCTCCCTACAGCAATTCTTGGCCACACAGTTAATTATGCAAACATCTGAGTCTGGGATCAGTGCTAAAAGTCTTCGAGGGAGAGATTCTACCCGTAAACAGGATGCTTCAGAGAAGGTGAGGCCATCAGGAAAGAACCTGTGTGCCAGTAGTTCCAGTAGTAGAAGTCTGAAGCATCCAAGGAACTTTATGTTACTACTTGGTATTGTTGGGCTTCTGCATTTCAATGGTATACAGACACATAGATCTTAGAATGGTGGTGGTTTTTGCCCATCTCAACACTGAATAAGCCTGCTGTGTCACATGAAATCGTGAGTAGGGCAGTTATTAATTCCTCTGGGAGAGTCCTCTCAAAGCGGGGGAAATGGCTTAGCCTGCAGCAGTTGGGGACCATCAGTTTCTGTGCTAGAGGTGTAATGGCCAGATTGCTTTTGGATCTCTTTCCTCTTGTTCTTGAGTTTTAAAATTTTGTCCTTGTGTGTATGGTGCTTGTGTCTCTGTCCTGAGGTTTGGGGTGCTTGTGGCTGAGAGTTTCTGTGGAACCTGATCAGTGTTTGTTTGTCCTCTAACAGGACAGTGTCCCAATGGGCTCTCCTGCCTTCCTTCTCTCTCTCTTTGTAAGTATTGAATGGCTGCAAGGGGTGGTGTTGCCACAGAAGATTCTCAGCTCTTAACGGGGGTGGGTGGCAGAGGGAAATCCAATGTGCAGACTGTGGCAGTATCTTGAACTTCTGTTTATTCAGGTCATTGAATAAGAACTCTTTTCTTCTGCATTCCTGTCTTTTGCATGTGTGTGTGTGTGTGGGCTGGGTAGGGACTGTTTTGAGATCACTGGACTGAAATGTATTCTTGGGGTAAAGGATCTAGGATGTACCTGCTCCTCATTTCTTGACTTTACCTTTCACCAATTTTTTTCTTACAAATTGAAGATTGCTCAGAGCAGCAGCTACTAGCTGGCTTTTTAACAGTGTTCCTCATAATGGCAGTACTCAGCACATAGTTTTTCTCTTTTAAAATTAAGTTGCAAGACTAATGTAACAAACAGTAAAATTTAAGCTAAAGAGCTCAGTACAGGCTATAATTCCAACACTTTGGGAGGCCGAGGTGGGAGGATTGCTTGAACCCAGGAGTTTGAGACCAGACTGGGCAACATAGGGAGACCCTGTCTGTACAAAATTTAAAAAGAATAACAAAAAACCCTACTAGCTGTGCAGCAGAGTGGTGTGCCCCTGTGGTCCCCAGCTACTCAGAAGGCTGAGGTAGGAGGATCACTTGGGCCCAGGAGGTCAAGGCTGCACTGTTCATACCACTGCACTCCAGCCTGGGTGACAGAGTGAGACCTTGTCTCAAAATTAAAAAAAAAGATCTCAGTAATAATGACCACTGCATTTGGGTGTGGTGGCTCACACCTGTAATCCCAGCACTTTGGGAGGCCAAGGCAGGTGGATCACCTTAGGTCCGGAGTTCGAGACCAGCCTGACCAACATGGAGAAACCCCGTCTCTACAAAAAAAAAGAATTAGCTGGGTGTGATGGCACTTGGCTATAATCCCAGCTACTCAGGAGGCTGAGGCAGGAGAATCGCTTGAACCCAGGAGGTGGAAGTTGCAGTGAGCCGACATTGCGCCATTGCAGTCCAGCCTGGGCAACAAGAATGAAACTTCATCTCAAAAAATTAAAAAAAAAAAAAAATGACCACTGCATCAATATTGGCTGCTGAAATTACGGATAAGCTGAGGAGAGCTAGCCTAAAGACTTTGATCTGTGTTGTTCATTATGGGACAATGAGGCATAATGTAATGGAAGGCATCAGGCTAGAAAACTACTTGGTCTTAAGGTCATTGGATAATCTTTTGGGGCATTGTCCTTGCTGTGTGATGAAGCTAATATAATGAGGTACTTGTCCAGCCTACCTCACAGGGATATTGTGAGTATAAAATGAGATGATATATTGAAACTGTCTTGGAAAAAAAAAAGCATTATACAAATGCAAGGTGGTATTTTTATTTTCACTGTTACCTCATGGGCAACTTATGTTCATGGACTCTAACAATTTTTGAGTCCTTGCATATTAGAAATGTAAAAATGGCCTGGCCCAGCAAAAGTTTCAGTAATTCGTCTTGCCTATAGGCCTCTCAGCCTGTACCACAGACAGAACATTATGATCTCCGTTCTTTCTTACTGGCCTGCAACAGTGACTTTGGATTCCCCAAGCAAAGCATTCGGCTGGCTGTTGCAAGGCTGGTTAATGGGATCTTTTATCTATTGAAGACAGCAAAATATTGCACAAGAGGAAGGAGCTGGGCTGCAGGGAGAGAGCAGCAGATGGAAAGAAGCCTTCTAATTGTCCTGATCTCATGGAAAACAACTGTCAGGAGGTGCTAGGGAACTAGTGCCAGGGTCAGTCTGCAGGAAAGGCCTTTCTTATAGGGACCAACAGTTGGACAGGTATGTTAGTCAAGAACCTTACTACCCACTGTCCATTCTGACTCTCCTACCTTTCTTTTACTCTCCTGTTACTTTGCACATGATTTGGGCCTGGGTGGGATGACTAATAGTTATTCTGTGGGACCCTAGGTGAATCCAAGGACCTTTGTGGTAGGCATGAGCAAGATACTCCATCCTACATTTCTTCTCATAAACAACCAGGTGTTCTTTAGCCACTCTGTGGGAAGACAGAAATATGCCCCTCATCCCTCTGGATTTTTCTGCTGATTTTCTTCTCCTCTCTCCCCTAAGAAACCAAATCCCCAACTTTTCTGTTACACCTCTCTTATCTCCTGACCAACTCATGCTCCCTTTCTTTCTCTGCCTGTCATCTAGGATGGGGGAACCAGGGGACGCCGCTGTGCCATTGAAGCAGATATGAAGATGAAAAAGTGAAGCCTCAGAGTACCCTCTTTGAGCTGAACCTAAAATAAAAGTAAACAAGATAGAGCTTGGGCTTGCGGGCCCAGTTCTGGAAGTGGAAGCTACAGAAGAGGAGATACCTGGGCCGCTTGACATGAGCTGGAAAATCTCTCTCAGAGAGTTGGAGTAGCACAATTGCCTGTTTTAGGGCAGAAATCATGGGCTTTGTTAATGTCCTAATGTGTAGCTAGCAGATTGTAGCTAGTTTGTATTGTCAATTGTACAGACTTCTTTAAAAAAAAAAACAACAACTGTGAAATTTGTATGTATACAATAAACCAGGAAAAACAAAAACAAAAAAACCTCTAGCCGTTGGCTTGGGGTATGTGTGTATTTGAAACTTGTGGTTTCTTCTGCATAACTGTTTTGTTTGTGGAAATGAGACTGTAAGATTGTTAGAGGGGAAAAGTGGTCTTATGCTGTGAGAAGGTAAGTAACCAAAACAGTTTCTAGTTAATATACCTTAAAGTGTTGCATTGTGCAGGAAAGACTACCTTATTTAGACTTTCTTGAATGTTTGGGAAAAGTAAGGTTTTCAGAATTTTGTTCATGGCATTGCTTAAACTAGAGCATGGACATAGGTAACATTGACCTTTATCTCAGGAACATTTGTCCCAATGGTATTTCTAGGATAATGTGTTACCATTTGTTTCCCTGTTTCTATGGTTAAGGACTCTGTACAAAGAGTTCTTCGTGGCCAGGTGCAGTGGCTCATGCCTGTAATCCCAGCACTTTGAGAGGCCAAGGCGGGCGGATCACAAGGTCAGGCATTTGAGACTAGCCTGACCAACATAGTGAAACCCTGTCTCTAATAAAAATAAAAAAATTAGAGGCCGGGCGCGGTGGCTCAAGCCTGTAATCCCAGCACTTTGGGAGGCCGAGGCAGGTGGATCACGAGGTCAAGAGATCGAGACCATCCTGGTCAACATAGTGAAACCGCCTCTCTACTAAAAATACAAAAAACTAGCTGGGTATGGTGGTGCGTGCCTGTAATCCCAGCTACTCAGGAGGCTGAGGCAGGAGAATTGCCTGAACCCAGGAGGCGGAGGTTGCGGTGAGCCGAGATTGTGCCATTGCACTCCAGCCTGGGTAACGAGTGAAACTCCGTCTCAAAAAAAAATAAGTAAAATAAAAATAAAAAAATTAGCTGGGCATGGTGGGGTGTGCCTGTAATCCCAGCTACTCAGGAGGCTGAGGCAGGAGGCGGAGGTTGCAGTGAGCCAAGATTGCACTAGTGTGCTCCAGCCTAGGTGACAGAGTGAGACTCCATCTCAAAAGTTACTGGTCAGGTGTGGTGGCTTACACCTGTAATCCCAACACTTAAGGAGGCTGAGGTGGAAGGATTGCTTGAGCCCAGGAATTCGAGACCAGTCTGGGCAACAAAGTGAGACCCTGCCTCTCAAAAAAAAAAAAAAAAAAAAAAATTAGCCCAGCATGGTATGCACCTGTAGTCCCAGGGACTCAGGAAGCTGAGGCTGGAGGATCTCTTGAGCCACGGAATTCAAAGTTGCAATGAGCGGTAATTGCACCACTGCACTCCAGCCTGGGTGACAGAATGAGACCCGTAAACAATTAAATAGTCTGGGTGTGGTGGCTCATGCTTGTAATCCCAGCATTTTGGTAGGCTAAGGCAGGTGGATCACGAGGTCAGCAGTTCCAGACCAACTTGGCCAAGATGGTAAAACTCTGTCTCTACTAAAAATACAGAAAGCCAGGAATGGTGGCAGATGCCTGTAATCCAGCTATTCAGGAGGCTGAGGCAGAGAATTGCTTGAACTTGTGCAGTGAGACTCTGTCTCTGAAAAAAAAGTTTTAAACATTGCTGTTTGAAGGCTAACCCCAGTTTTAAGAATTACTAAAATTGGCCAGGCACAGTGGCTCACACTTGTAATCCCAACAGTTTGTGAGGCCAGCACAGGAAGATCACTTGAGCCCAGGACATCAAGACCAGCCTGGGCAACATAGCAAGACCTTGTCTCTACAAATAAATTAGCCAAGTGTGGTGGCACGCACCTGTGGTCCCAGCTACATTAGCAGCTGAGGTGGGAGGATCATGACCCTGGCTGGTGGAGGCTGCAGTGAGCTGAGATCATGCCCCTGCACTCCAGCCTGGGTGACAACCCCAAAATTAAAAATCTCAGTTCTATTCCAACTTCTCTTAATAACTAAACTTTTTGTTTGTTTAGCTATGAGCCACTGCACCTGGCTAATTAAACGTTTTTAAAACTCATTAGTGAAATGAAACAGTGTCGGGTGCAGTGGCTCACGCCTGTAATCCCAGCACTTTTGGGAGGCGGAGGCGGGCAGATCACCTGATGTCAGTAGTTTGAGACTAGCCTGGCCAACGTGGTGAAACCCCATCTTTACTAAAAATACAAAATATTAGCCAGGTGTTGTGGCAGGCGCCTGTAATCCCGGTTACATGGGAGGTTGAGGCAGGAGAATTGAGGCAGAATTGCTTGAACCTGGGAGTCAGAGGTTGCAGTGAGCTGAGATCGAGTCACTGCACTCCAGTCCGGTGACAGAGCAAGCCTGCATCTCAAAAAAAAAAAAACAAACCAAAAAACCGGGTATGGTGGCTCACGCCTATAATCCTAGCACTTTGGGAAGCTGAGGTGGGCGGTTGACAAGGTCAAGAGATCAAGACCATTCTGACCAACATGGTGAAACACCGTCTCTACTAAAAATACAAAAATTAACTGGGTGTGGTGGTGATTCTCGCGTGTAGTTCCAACTACTTGGGAGGCTGAGGCAGGAGAATCACTTGAACCCAGGAGGCAGAGATTGCAATTAGCCGAGATCGCACCACTACACTCCAGCCTGGCAACAGAGTGACACTCCGTCTCAAAAAATAAAATTATGAGCTTTTTTTCTAAACAGATGGTGGCTATGATGAAAAAATGAGTATTAGATAAATATCAGTTTATAACAAAATAAATAGATATGTTACACTGGAGCAAGTTTAATAGTCTAAGCCTTCTTGAGAAAGGGGTTTAAGAGGATACAATTAGAAGTCACAGATCAGTTGAGCGCGGTGGCTCACGCCTATAATCCCAGCACTTTGGGAGGCTGAGGCGGGCAGATCACCTGAGGGTGGGAGTTCGAGACCAACTTGACCAACATGGAAAAACCCCATCTCTACTAAAAATACAAAATTAGCCAAGCTTGGTGGCGGGCACCTGTAATCCCAGTTACTCAGGAGGCTGAGGCAGGAGAATTGCTTGAACCTGGGAGGCAGAGGTTGCAGTGAGCCAAGATCTCGCGAATGCACTCCAGCCTGGACAACAAAAGCGAAACTCTGTCTCAAAAAAAGAAAGAAAAAAAAAAAAGAGAAGAAGAAGTAAAGGTGGAGAGATTTGAGAGGCACCTGAATAGAGGTCAAAGTTGAAACCTCAAAGTATATATACATTTTAAAAATACATTCATAAGAAAGCAGAGGACCAAGCAGGAGCACAGAAGACAGGGATTTATTGAAAGTTGTAAAAGGGAGACGACAAAGAAAGGTGTAAGAAAACCAAGATAGTGGTGGAATGAGAGCACAGGAAGATATTTTTAAGCTTGATGTTTCTCAGTGTCAAGTTGAATATGACCAGAAGGATGCCAAAGGCAATTCTAAAGTGTGTTTTGAAGATTTAATGGTCCATGGGTTAAAAATGTGTATACACTGAGGAAAATATCCCTTGTCCCCTCAAGTTTTTTGCCTTATGGTTTAATTATGGATGATTTGGGCTAGAGGAAAATGATTGAGCTAGCTATGCTCCAGTTCTTTCCCTTCTTTTGGCATGAGCATGAGGAATTCTAAGTAAAAATAATTATTAGATAATATTAATATCTCTATTATACCATATTGTATGGTATAATATCTCTATTATACATGGGGCTTTTTCTGTATTGCCAAAGATAAAGATCATTTCATCTCATGTCTCCCTTCAGCTAGTTTTTAATTCTTCCTAATGATGAATACTTGAATACAAAGAAATTTCTGGCCTCTTATTTTTCTGCTGAACTCAGGAGATGGAGGTGCCTCAGGAATATTTATTTGAATGAATTTAATGCATTTTTCCTGTGTATTTACAGATGAGACATGAGTGGGTTTGGCTGGATTCTGATCAAGATTATCCCAACGACTCTGAGTTGAGCAATGACTGCAAATCCCTCTTCAGCTCATGGGACTCCAGTCAGGATCTTGATGTGGGCATCTGGAGGGAAACTGAGGATCCAGAGGCTGAGGAACTAGAGGAAAGCAGCCCAGGGAGAGAAACTAGTGAACTGCTTGTTGGGGATAGAGACAGTGAAGAATCTCAGGAAGAGGCAAAGCAAGCCAGCCACCAGAACTTCCTCCACTTTCTCTCTGAGGTAACTGTGAGCTGTTATTTCCAAAGCTGGAGGCCTCAACTTTCTAAGAGAATGCTTATCCTTACATGCTTCTACCACTTTTAATATTGTTTACTAAAATATAAACTTCACAGTGGCAGGGACTAAGTTCATTGCTGAGTCCCCAGCACTTTGTGCCGATAGAGAATATGCACCAAATACATGCATTTTGGGCTGGGTGCAGTGGTTGACACCTGTAATCCCAGCACTTTGGGAACCCAAGGCCGGTGGATCACTTGAGGTCAGGAGTTTGAGACCACCCTGGCCAACATGGTAAAACCCCGTTTCTACTAAAAATACAAAAATTATCTGGGCATGGTGGCATGCACCTGTAATCCCAACTAGGCAGGAGGCTAAGGTGGGAGAAACAGTTGAATCCCGGAGCAGAGGTTGCAGTGAGCCAACATCACACTACTGCACTCCAGCCTGGGCAACAGAGTGAGACTCTGTCTCAAAAATAAAAAATAAATACGTGCTTTTTGACTGAATTTCTAATACCTCAGTCACTAGGGGCTTGGGTCATAAGGACTGCTTTATGAGTATCCTTGTAATTCATGCTTTTGGAGTTGTGGGAAGTCATACTTGCCCAAATTTTCCTTGAAGCTTAAAGTGTTGTGACTTTAAGGTAGTATTTTAAAGTCATTACCTTGTTAAGGACTGAGGACCGGAAATAAACAGAATTGGACAGAGAGTTACATATATGCTGTTACTGAACACATTTAGGAGAACTTAGGTCAAGATCAGCAAGCATCCAGTTCAAACGTTACCACTTCTCTCTACAGTGTCTGTGGTAGACAAAATTTTCAACACTTTATTCTAGACAGCCACTGTCTTTTTTTTTTTTTTAGACAGCCAGTCTCAATTGATCAGAGTTGACATTTGAGATGAAAAATTAGAACATAGGCTAGGCACAGGGGCTTATGCCTGTAATCCCAGCATTTTGGGAGGCCAAGGTAAGTGGATCACCTGAGGTCAGGAGTTCAATACCAGCCTGGACAACGTGGTAAAACCCCATCTCTACTAAAAATACAAAAATTAGCAGTTGCCTGTAATCCCAGCCACTTGGGAGGCTGAGGCAGGAGAATCACTTGAACCCGGGAGGCGAAGTTTGCAGTTGGCATGTCATTGCACTCCAACCTGGGCAGCAAGAGCAAAACTCCATCTCAAAAAAAAAAAAAAAAAAATTAGAACATAAACTCCTGGAAGAGGCAAGGACCATGTCTTTCTTATTCACTATAACGTCCCCCCACCAACTAGCCCAGTGCCTGTGTATATATTTGACAGATTTTAAATGATTGAATTAATTAAGCTATTTTGTCCTCTCAGACTTAGTGACTGTGACAGTGTTAGCGTGTGGCATTGTTGATATGTGGATGATTTTCACTGGTGTTCCTGTGCATCTAATAATAAACTTTGATTGCAGGTAGCTTACTTAATGGAGCCCTTGTGCATTAGCAGCAATGAATCAAGTGAAGGCTGCTGCCCTCCATCTGGTACCAGACAAGAAGGATGGGAAATTAAAGCTAGTGAAGGAGAAAGGGAGCTCTGCAGAGACACTGAAGAGCTTTTAGCCAAGGGAGACCTCTTAGTAGCTGAAAAGCCACTGGGAGAAAATGGAAAGCCAGAAGTGGCTTCAGCTCCCTCAGATATTTGTGCAGTTCAGGGACCACCCACAGGGAGTGAAGAGGTAAGCAAGAAACTTCAATCAGCTGTCTCGTAGTCTTCTGCCCGGGGAAGCAGAACAGAGTGATTAGAGCATGTAGGCTAAATCCGGAAAGTTAAACTACCTGGATCCAAATTCTGGATTTAGCACTAGTTTTAGCTGTGTGACCTTAAGCATGTTAGTGAACATTTTAGAACTCCAATTTTTTCTGCAGAAATGTAATCATAGCACTCTATTTTGAGGGTTTGCTGTGAGGTTTAAATGAGACAATTTATATAAAGCACTTAGCACAGTGCATGGCTTATAGTAAGCAATCAGTAAAATTTAGAATACCATCATTATTATTACTATTATCTGGCAGGTGGGTGCAGTGCCTCGTGCCTGTAATCCCAGTGATTTGGGAGGCTGAGGCAGGAGGATCTCTTGAGCTCAGGAGTTCAAGACCAGCCTGGACAATACACGGAGACACTGTCTCTACAAAAATTTTTTTTAAAAAATAAGCCAGGGCCGGGCGCGGTGGCTCAAGCCTGTAATCCCAGCACTTTGGGAGGCCGAGGCGGGTGGATCACGAGGTCAACAGATCGAGACCATCCTGGTCAACATGGTGAAACCCCGTCTCTACTAAAAATACGAAAAATTAGCTGGGCATGGTGGCGTGTGCCTGTAATCCCAGCTACTCAGGAGGCTGAGACAGGAGAATTGCCTGAACCCAGGAGGCGGAGGTTGCGGTGAGCCGAGATCGCGCCATTGCACTCCAGCCTGGGTAACAAGAGCGAAACACTGTCTCAAAAAAAAAAAAAAAAAAATAAGCCAGGTATGGTGGCATGTACCTGTAGTTTTAGCTACTTGGGAGTCTCAAGGGGGGCCCAGAGTTAGAGGCTGCAGTAAGCCATGATGATGCCACTGCACTCCAGCCTGGGCAACAGAGTGAGACCCTGTCTCAAAAAACAAAATTACCTGGCTAGCTAGAGTAGTTAACTCCAGGGCCACAGGTGATCATGATGGTTTTTAAACAATCCAGTGAGAATTGAGCAAATAATCCTTTTCCGTTCGGGTGGAGGTGGGTGGCACAGAGTCAAGGTCCTCCAGCAAGATTGTTAATAAGAGCTCATTGACTTAGGTCTCGTTAAGTCAGCTTTCTTTAATTTTTTTTGTAGCTTTATATACTTGACCTCTTCTCACCTTAAGGGCAGCCTTCATTTACTCTATGCAAGTAAAATGATTGTGCAGGTAGTAAATCTCTTTCTAAAGGTTCCTGTGTCTCCTGTCATTCCCAGGGGGAGGCTCAGCAAGAATCCAAAGGGGAGGATCAGGGTGAAGTATATGTGTCAGAGATGGAAGATCAGCCCCCTTCAGGCGAGAGTGATGATGCCTTTAACATTAAGGAGACTCCCTTGGTGGATGTATTTTTCAGCCGTGCTACCTCCTCAAAGCTGTAAGCATAGACTTTCATCCAAGTTTGTTAAGATTCATACTTCTACTTCTGTTTATGCCTATTTGAATCATGAAATGGATTACTTTTATAAGTTAAAGAAAATTAGAGTTGGAAAACACACAAAAATAGAATTAAATATAATTTAAACACCATATAAATAGAAGTCTATATGCTCTCTTGTTATAAAACAAATCTGTTTCATCAACATTAGGACTAAAACAACTCTGTTTCATCAACATTAGGACTGTCTTTCAAGACCAGGTGTGGTGTCTCACACCTGTAATTTCAGCACTTTGGGAGGCCAAGGCGGGAAGATCCCTTGATCCCAGGACTTCGAGACAAGCCTGGGCAACAGAGGGAGACCCTGCCTCTACAAAACAAAAATAAAAATAAAAAAAAATAGTCACATATGGTGTCACTTGCCTATAGTCTCAGCTATTCTGGAGGCTGAGGTGGGAGGATCACTTGAAGGTCAAGGCTGCAGTGAGCCATGATTGTGCCACTGTACTTTAGCCTAGTCTGTATCATTCCAGCCTGGGTGATAGAGCTAATATTATACAAACTATTCCTAATATACAAACTATGCTGCTTTTTTTTTTTTTTGAGACGGAGTCTTGCCCTGTCACCCAGGCTGTGGTACAGTGGCTGGATCTTGGTTCACTGCAATCTCTGCCTCCTGGGTTCAAGCAATTCTCCTGTCTCAGCCTCACAAGTAGCTGGGACTACAGGGGTGTGCTACCACATCCAGTTTTTTTTTTTTTTTTTTTGTATTTTTAGTAGATAATGGGGTTTCACCATGTCGGCCAGGATGTCTCTATTTCCTGCCCTCATGATCCACCTGTCTTGGCCTCCCAAAGTGCTGGGATTACAGGCGTGAGCAACCTCGCCTGGCCTTCTTTTTTTTTTTTTTAAATAGACCCAGGGTCTAGCTCCATCACCCAGGCTGGAATGCAGTGGGCACAATCATGATTCTCTGCAGCCTTGACTTCCTAGACTCAAGGGATCCAGCTACCTCAAGCTTCCAGATTGCTGGGACTACAGGCATGGGCCACCACAACCAGCTGATGTTTTATTTTTTGTAGACCATGTTGCCCAGGCTTGTCTCGAACCCCTGGTTTCAAGTGATCCTCCTGCCTCAGCTTCCTAAAGTGTTGGGATTACAGGTATGAGCCACTGTGCCTGGCCCAAACAATACCTCTTTTAAAAATATTAAAATAGCTTTTATGAACTTGAAATGGAAAATTATTTTTATGTAGAAGAAATATTTTTTAAAGGAAAAAAATTAGGCCAGGTGTGGTGGCTCATAACTGTAATCTCAGCACTTTAGGAAGCTGAGGCAGGAGGATTGCTTGAGCTCAGGATTTTGAGACTAGCCTGGGTAACATAGTGAAACCTCATCTTTACAAAAAGTAAACAAAATTAACTGGGTGTGGTGGCATGCACCTATAGTCCCAGCTATACAGGAGGCCAAGGCAGGGAGGATTGCTTGAATTCAGGAGGTGAAGGTTACAGTGGGTTATGATCATATCACTGCCCAGCCTGAATAACAGAGCAAGACCCTGTCTCAAGAAACAAAACAAGAAAAAAAAGAAAAGAAAAACATTATTTTGAAGTTTGTGATCTTTGTTTTTCTTTCATGTATTTTAGGGAATTGTTTATATCAAACTTGTCTAATCCCCAGCCTGCAGCCCAGGACAGCTTTGAATGCAGCCCAACACAAATTCTTAAAACATTATGAGATTTATGCACAGACTTTTTTTTTTTTTTTAGCTCATTAGCCATCATTAGTGTATTTTATGTGTGGTACAAGACAATTCTTATTCTGCCAATGCAGCCCAGGGAAGCCAAAAGATTGGACAACTCTGGTTTATATAATTGTCTCATCTTTGTGTAGATAATTATAGGAATAAAGAACACATTTTAAAATCTTTTTTTTCTTCTTTTTCCTTTTTTTATCTTTTTTTTTTTTTTTTTAAACCAACGCAGTATCTTTTAACTTCAAACATTTTAAAATCTTAATGGGGAGGGCTTTTTTTTTTTAAAAACAGGAAACAAAAAAATCTTAATTTTTTTTTTTTTTGAGATAGGATCTCACTCTGTTGCCTACGCTGGAGTACAGTGGTGGCATGATCTTGGCTCACTACAGCCTCCACCTCCTGGGCTCAGGTGATCCTCTCACCTCAGCCTCCTGAATGGCTGGGAACACAGATGTGCACCACCATACCCAGCTGATTTTTTTGTATTTTTGGTAGAGAAAGGGTTTCATCACATTGCCTAGACTGATCTTGAACTCCTGGACTCAAGTGATCCACCTACCTTGGCCTCCCAAAGTCCTGAGATTACAGGTACGAACCACTGTGTCCAGCCTGAAGTGAATTACTTTTTTTTTTTTTTTGAGACAGCGTCTCACTCTGCTGCCAGGTGCCAGGCTGGAGTGCAGTGGCACAATCTCGGCTCACTGCAACCTCTGCCTCCCAGTTCAAGCAATTCTCCTGCCTTAGCCTCCTGAGTAGCTGGGACTACAGGTGCACACCACCAGGCCCAGCTAATTTTTGTATTTTCAGTAGAGACAGGGTTTCACCATGTTGGCCAGGATGGTCTTGATCTCTTGACCTCGTGATGCGCCCGCCTCGGCCTCCCAAAGTGCTGGGATTACAGGCTTGAGCCACCGCTCCCGGCCACGAATTACTTTTTAAAGCAGAAAAACATGGAGGCCAAGACCGGCAGATCACCTGAGGTTGGGAGTTCAAGACCAGCCTTACCAACATGGTGAAACCCCGTCTTTATTTTTTAAAAATAAAATAAAATTAAAAATAAAAACAAAGTTGCTTTTATCTGTGACTCCTGGCCTCAAGCGATTCTCCCGCCTCAGCCTCTCAAAGTGCTGAGATTACAGGCATGAGCCACTACACACAGCTAAGTAAGTTACTTTTACTCCGGTAATAAATAGTCTTTTTCTGGACAATGTCAGATCCACCTACTGAGAGAATATAGTATGAACTGTTTGTTTTTTCCATCACTATATCCCAGATCCACCCAGTTGTCTGTGGAAAGGCAAAACTAACAATTATTCTAATGTTTTTTCATTTAAGATATACAGCAGATATATAAATATATACCAGATAAATATATCTATTCATATATATCAGATAAATATATATTTATATATAACAGATAAATTTATATATAAATAACAGATAAATGTTATATATATAACTATATTGTATACAATATATACAGTTTGAACAGCAGATTTATCTGTTATTTATATATAATTTTATCTGTTATATATAAATATATAAATTTATCTGTTATATATAAATATAACAGATAACAAACTATATATATTATATATATATAGTTTGAACAGCAGATTTATCTATTTATTTTTCCCCGTAGAGACAGGGTCTTCCTTTGTTGCCCAGGCTGGGTTTTGAACTCTTGGCTTAAAGCAATCCCACCTCAACCTTCCAAAGTGCTGGGATTACAGGCCTGAGTCACTGTGCCCAGCCTAGATTTCAATTTTTGGTACACATATAGTTTAAAATGTAGATTGGTGAGGAATACCTTCATTTGCTTTTCTGTAACTCCTTAAGTATGAGCAATAGAGTGCTGACATGACACATTGTGACCGTACAAACAGCAGGAAATCTGCAATATGAGACATTTTATCTCATGATAGTTAATAGTCTTGGATGGTAAACTCTACATCCTTATCTTAGAATTTAGATTAAATATGAAATCTTTATTAGAAAGCAGTAGCTATCCAGCCTGAGCAACATAATGGGACCTTGTCTCTACAACAAATACTGAAATTAGCTGCAGGGTGTGGTGGCATGTGCCTGTAGTTCCAGCTACTTAGAGGCTAAGGCAGGGGGATCACTTGAACCCAGCAGGTTGAGGCTGCAGTGAGCCATGATCACACTACTGTACTCCAGCCTGGGCAACAGAACAAGACCCTCTATCAAAAAAAAAAAAAAAAATTGGCTGGGTGTGGTGGCTCGTGCCTGTAATCCCAGCACTTTGAAAGGCTGAGGTGGGTGGATCACTTGAGGCCAGGAGTTTGAGACTCGCCTGGCCAATGTGGCAAAACCCCGTCTCTATGAAAAATACAAAAATGAGTTGGGCATGGTGGTGCGTACCTGTACTCCTAGCTACTTGGGAGGCTGAGGCAGGAGAATCACTTGAACCGGGAGGTGGAGGTTGCAGTGAGCTGAGATCATGCCACTACACTCCAGTCTTGGCAACAGAGCAAGAATCAGTCTCAAGAAAATAAAATTTAAAAATTAAAAGAGAAAGCAATAGTTATTAATAGATATTAATAACTAAGTCTGCTTGGCCAGATAACTTAAGGAGAGATTTTTGAAAACTTCAGATAATTGGGTGCATGTCTTAAGAAAACCTCAGACCGGGCGCGGTGGCTCAAGCCTGTAATCCCAGCACTTTGGGAGGCCGAGGCGGGTGGATCACGAGGTCAAGAGATCGAGACCATCCTGGTCAATATGGTGAAACCCCGTCTCTACTAAAAATACAAAAAATTAGCTGGGCACGGTGGCGCGTGCCTATAATCCCAGCTACTCAGGAGGCTGAGGCAGGAGAATTGCCTGAACCCAGGAGGCGGAGGTTGCGGTGAGCCGAGATCGCGCCATTGCACTCCAGCCTGAGTAACAAGAGCGAAACTCCGTCTCAAAAAAGAAAAGAAAAGAAAACCTCATTACCCACCTGGGGAGACAGAATATTATTTGTGAAGTTACTGTCTCTTTTCTGTCATGTTTTATCCCATAGGACTGATCTAAGCCAGGATGACCCTGTTCAGGATCATTTGCTATTTAAGAAGACTCTCCTGCCAGTCTGGAAGATGATTGCCAGTCACAGGTAGGTCTCCAAAATGGTGATAGGATTATGTTCAGAACTGAAGCAGTAATACATATTGGGTTTTAAGCATAAAAAGAGATATGTTCATACCTCAAATGAGCCATAGTTGAAAGGTAGATTCTGTATCTAAGCCTGATTTATCCCAAAGTACTCACAGCTGCTTTAAGTCAGTACAAGAAATAGTTGCTGTGCCATTTGAATTGCCTCTAGAAATTGGTTCCTACTTCATGATAAAATTTGTATTTAAAATGTATATTCTTCTTTTCAATCTGGTGGATTCTCTTTTTTCACAGAGACAAGGCCTCAGGAACTTTGAACAAATTTCTGAGCCCTAAATCAGTATATTGTAATAATAGTTAAATATTTTATAGTTTTTTTTAAACTCTCTATCAAGAGGGAACAAATAGATTTCTTTCTAATGGTGCTCACATTCTGCATTCTGCAAAAGGAAGTCTACTAAGAACTGAGCTTCTCTTCTCTTTTAGAAAACCTTACCAGGGTTTCTTTATCCTCTCTGGGTTTGTCCCTTAACAGATTCAGCAGTCCATTTCTGAAGCCTGTGTCAGAAAGGCAGGCCCCAGGGTACAAGGATGTGGTAAAAAGGTCAGTGAAAAAGGGGTCGAGAAAGTTTGGTTGCTTTTATATCTGCCTTTTCATTTTTTATTTCCCATCTGTTATTTTTTATTACTTATAAACTCAAGATATGTTTTCATAGCCAAATAAGTTTATAAAGTTATGATGAGCTCAGTATTATATCCTTATTTGAGAAGGAATGCAGGGAACAAAAGGATGATATAGATTTATTTATTTATTTTATATTATTGACTTTTAAGTCATATGATCCATTTATCCATATCTATCTCTATTTATCTATGTGTATATATATATGTGTGTATGTGTGTGTGTATATATATATATATATATATATATTTTTTTTTTTTTTTTTTGAGATGGAGTTTTGCTCTTGTTGCTCAGGCTGGAGTACAATAGTGCGATCTCTGCCCATTGCAACCTCTGCCTCCTGGGTTCAAGCGATTCTCTTGCCTAAGCCTCCCGATTAGCTGGGATTACAGGCATGCGCCACCCTACCCGATTAATTTTGTATTTTTAGTAGAGATGGGGTTTCTCCATGTTGGTCAGGCTGGTCTCCAACTCTCAACCTCAAGTAATCCACCCACCTTGGCCTCCCAAAGTGCTGGGATTACAGGCATGAGCCACCACCACACCCAGCCTTTTTTTTTTTTTTTTTTTTGGACAGTGTCTCACTCTGCGAGGCTGGAGTGCAGTGGTACAATCTTGGCTCACTGCAACATCTGCTTCCCAAGCTCAATGATTCTCCAGCCTCAGCCTCCCAAGTAGCTAAGACTACAAGCAAGAGCCACCACATCTGGCTAATATTTGTATTTTTTGTAGAAACAGAGTTTTGCCATGTTGCCCAGGCTGGTCTTGAACTCCTGAGCTCAAGCAATCCACCTGCATACGCCTTCCAAAGTGCTGGGATTACAGGCATGAGCCTTGGTGCCTAGGCTGATCATTAATTATGATCTTAAATTGGCCTTTGGTTGTTTTTGACACTATTCTTTTGGAGCAAAACTTTAAAAGGAACCCTGTATGCATAGGTATACTAAGGCACAGATGTCAATCCAAATGGAAGTTATGAACATTGGTTGATGTAGTATTTTGGAATTTTATTTTTATTAAAAAAATTTTTTTTGAGACAGAGTCTCACTCTGTTGCTGGAGTACAGTGGTGAAATCATGGCTCACTGCAGCCTTGACCTCCTGGGTCAAGCAGTCCTCCCACCTCAACTTCCCTAGTAGCTGGGACTACAGGTGTGTGCCACCATGCCCAGCTAATTTTTGTGTTTTTTGTAGAGACAGAGTTTCACCATGGTGCTCAGGCTGGTCTCAAACTCCTGGCCTCAAGCAAACCACTCGCCTCAGCCTCCCAAAGTGCTACGATTATAGGTGTGAACCACTGTGCCTGGCCTGATTTTTTTTGTATTGTAATAAAATTCTTCTTTGTTTGGAATGTTATTAATAACTTTATTTTTCTTCATAATATCACTGAGGAGGAATTTTTAAATTTTTTGTAGATATGGGATCTCACTACATTGCCCAGGTTGGTCTTAAACTCCTAGTCTCAAGTGATCCTCCCACCTCAGCCTTCCAAAATGCTGGGATTACAGGTGGGTAATCCCAGCCTATTTTGGATTTTATAGCACAGGACATCTAAAATGCTATCATAAACTTGTGTGGTAATAGAGTATAAAAGATCACGATAGGACCTTGGAGAGTCACTTGTCTGTTTGTGCTGCTATAGCACAATACTGTAGGCTGGATAATTTATAAACAATAGAAAATTTATTTCTCTTTGTTTCGATTCTGGAGGCTGGGAAGTCCAAGATCAAGGCACTGGTAGTTTTGGTGTCTGAGGTGGGTTACTCTCTGCTTTCCAAGATAATGCCTTGTTGCTGTATCCTCATATGGCAGAAGGGACAGAAGGGTAAGAGGGTGATCTCTTCGATATGGAGCCCCCTTTTTCTTTGATATGGAGCCCTTTTATAAGGATGCTAATTCCATTCATAAGACTAGAGCACTAATGACTTAATTACCTCCCAAAGGGCCCACCTCTTACTACTGTTGCATTTGGGATTAAGTTTCAACATGAATTTCAGAGGGGATACCATCATTCAAACAGTAGCAGAGACAAACTTCTTTAGGAACAAGGAAAGTAAAGCTTAGGGGTGCTCGGTCATGACTTGCCTGTGATCAACCAACAGTTAATAGCAGAGCTAGAACTAAGCCCCAGATTCTTACCTCCGGTTCAGTCTTCTTTCTAAACTGCTGTGCCTTCTCTTATACATCTACTTTCTCTGTCTCATTAATGTTGTCATAATGTTCACTTGATCCTCTTTTCATCTACATGAAAAAAGAAAAAATTATTCTTAGTTTTTTATTTGCGCAGTAAGAGAAGCAGATTAAATAATTTGTGACTGTACCTTGTAAATAGTGAATAACTACTGTGTGATAAACTGATAATTGGCACTTTTAAACTTTGGTACCTGGGGCCAGCACCACTCCTATGATAGTAGAGTGTAGTGGCTTGGCCTGTGCACTCTGGAGTCAGGCTGCCTCTGAATTGGAATTTAGGCTGTGTGCCTTTGAGTAAGTACTTAACCTTTTTAGATTTCAGTTTCTTCATCTGTCAAATGGAGATAATAAGGCTGGGCTCAGTGGCTCATACTTGTAATCCTAGCACTTTGGGAGGCCAAGGCACGTGGATCACCTGAGGTCAGGAGTTCAAGACCAGCCTGACTAACATGATAAAACCCCGTCTCTACTAAAAATACAAAAATTAACCAGGCATGATGGCACGTGCCTGTAATCCCAGCTACTCAGGTGGGTGAGGCAAGAGAATTGCTTGAACCCAGGAGGTGGAGGTTGCAGTGAGCCAAGATTGTGACACCGCACTCCAGCCTGGGCAACAAGAGTGAAACTCTGTCTCAAAAAAAAAAAAAAAAAAAAAAAAAGGAGATAATAATGATACCTACCTTACAGGTTTATTGAGAGGATTAAGTGAGTTAGTACAGAAATACAGTGTTTGGCCTATTGTAAACAGGGAAATGTTAACGGCTGTTGCTATTTTATTATCTGATGGGGGTTGTTATCTTTGCTACCGTTTTCATTAAGAACTGGTTAGTTCTTCAAGAGAGCATGTCAGGTTATCATATGTTCCACACAAAGATTTGATTTTCTGTTTTTTCTTGGCCACCTGCAGACCTATGGACTTAACTACCCTGAAGAGAAATCTCTCTAAGGGTCGGATTCGCACCGTGGCCCAATTCCAGCGAGATCTGATGCTGATGTTCCAAAATGCTGTAATGTACAATGACTCTGATCATCACATATACCATATGGCTGTGGAAATGCGGCGAGAAGTCTTGGAGCAGATTCAGGTACAGTATGTAGAGAGAGAGCTGTAGCCTCTGGAATCTTGATTTCAGAATGTCTATGAAAATAAAGGTGATTTTAATGTGACTTTGCGTTCTCAGAGTTTATTTTTAATTTAATTAATTATTTTTTTTGAGACAGAGTCTCGCCCTGTCACCCAGGCTGGGGTGCAATGGCATGAACTTGGGTCACTGCAACCTCTGCTTCCCAGGTTCAAGCCATTCACCTGCCTGAGCCTCCTGAGTAGCTGGAATTACCAGGCCTGGCTGATTTTTTGCCTCTTTAGTACAGACAGAGTTTCACCATGTTGGCCAGGGTGGTCTTGAACTCCTAACCTGGTGATCTGCTCGCCTCGGCCTCCCAAAGTGCTGGGATTACAGATGTGGGCCACTGTGCCCGGCCTCTCAGAGTTTATTTTTAAAGGTGATTAAGGCCCTGAAGGATTGATAATCTGCCTGCTGGTTTGGAAAACCCTGAGCCTCAGTAAGTCCAGCTTTGATAGTGAAGTAGTCTAGGAATGCAGGCAGCAGTGAAGAGCTCTCAAGACAGCTGAGGACAGATAAGTAATGGGAATTCCTGCTTCCAGAGCCTTAAGTCAATGGGCTAAACTCCAAAGAGGCCAGAGTCACTGTGTAGTTTTTGGTTGCTTTATCTGTTGATATTAATATATGCTCACACTTTCCCATCTCTAGGGAGTAAGATACAGTAGCTAGAATACATTTGTGGGTTTCTTTTCTAGGTAGCATCATACTTTAAAGAAAAAAAGTATAGTTGAGTCTATTTGCCAAAGAAATAAACTTGCAATCCTTTAGCATGTAAGTTTCATAATAGCTTGCTATGTGTTCCTTAACCCTTTAGGTGCTGAATGTTTGGTTAGACAAAAGACAAGGCTCAAGTAGTCTGGAAGGAGAACCAGCCAACCCAGTGGATGATGGAAAACCTATTTTGTAACGTGGAGCTTCTAGCCTGACTTTTCTAGAGTTTGAAACCTCTCCCTGAACTCTGACCTAGAGAGGATCCCAGTACTTCTTTGCCATGTCTCTGTTGTCTTTTCCAATAAGAATATCCCTACCTCACTCAATGATACATGTGGACATAATATAAGGAAAAACAGGGGAAGCTGAGATTTGGGTTTAATGCCATAAATGTTGCATACATCTTTGTTCCACGGGCTTGATTTAAAGACAATTAGATTAGATCTTTTACTAAGCCTTTTACTCTAATAAATAAATGTCTTTTCACAAACAGAATATTGCTTTTTAATGACTAGGTAAGCTTGGCATAGAGGGGACAGCATCATCCGGTCAAATGAAGGTATCTGACACGGGTCTTACATACACTGCCTGGAAAGGAATCTGGGAGGTGGGGTGGTCTTATCATTTATAAAGTAGGGATAATTGAAGAACAGGATGAAATAACATAAGTTGTGAGTAAAATGTCAGAAAATATCTAGTGCCCTAAGATTCACAAGGAGAATAAAGATGACTACCTGGCTCGCTTTGGTTAAAACAACTTGCCAGAGGCTGCAAGGAGGTTCCTTGCTGGGATTGGCCCTCTGCAGCCACCGTCCCCACGCTGGGGCTTCAGGTCTCCTAGCAACAAATTGAACTCACCAGGGCGGCCGCTGAGGTGAGTGCTCAGAGAGGGTCAAATTCAGAATTTTCAGGTGCAACCCGGAAAGTCCCAGAGGACCCAGAGGCCCTGCTTTCCAATTAGGCCTGACCCTATGCACAGAGAGGTCCCTGCGGGACAGGGTTGCTTCACAGAGGCAGCCGGAAGAGGCCGCTCACCCGCCGCTGTATTGGCGTGTGATGTTGCCACCAGCCCGCCGCCCCCTTCGAGCCCCCTCCCACCTTCTGCTGCCTGGGAATGCCGCTGGTTCCGGGGCTTCGGGTCGACCCTTGGCCTCTGGTCATGTGAGCCCAGTAGTCCTTCCCGCCTCGGTGACAGCGTGTACGAAAAGCCGGGGCTCGATATGGACATAGTAGAAATCCTATTATTGAGACCCTGCATATAGAAAAACACGGCAGTTTTTTAACCTGCGTTAGTTAATAAAATCAAGTACCTAATATTGCTATTCTTAATCACAATTACATTGAATTTGGGATTGGGAGGGAAATTATGTCATTGCAGTTGACACCTGTTAAGAAACTCTCAATTTGTGTCCTGAAAAGCCATAATGGAGATATCAATGCCTCCACCTCAGATATATGTAGAAAAAACTCTGGCCGTTATCAAACCAGATATTGTTGACAAAGAGGAGGAGATACGAGATATTATTCTCAGATCTGGATTCACCATTGTTCAGGTAACTTCTGGGCATGATGATTCATGCTTTTTTCCTCTCTGCCCTTTAAAAAAAAATGCTTATGTAAATGTACCTACCCATTTAAACCGTTAATGTTCAGCATTACCTTTAAGTTTATTCTTTTAAGTATAAAAGTTTTATGTGATAGTTTTTAAAAGGATATAAAATGAGAAATAAAATTAACTTTTCCCTCACCTGTCCTCTCCCATTTCAAGTCCCAGGCTCCAGAGAGAGGCAACGCTTAACACTTTCTGTTCTTCCAGGAGTTTTCTATGCATTTATAAACGTTTTCCCCCCATAAAACAGAGCAGCCCTTTTCCCTTGACCCCCTTTACAGAGTCCCTCAGATAGGATTCCAAATCATTACATCTGAATTGATCTCACTCTTCCTAACTTCTGTGTAATATTTCCTTGTGTATTAGAACTACAGTTTATTTACTTGATCCTCTATTGATGGACTTTTAGACTATTAGTATTTTTTCAGTTACAACAAACATTTAATGTTTTAAGCCTTATATTTGTTCTGCAATTAGTAAATATTGTCATTCTAGGGATTTGAAAATGAATATAAATAGCATTGTTAAGGATTATCAAATAAAATTGAATATTTTTAATCTTCTTTTATAGTATTCTAATTTGAATTTCCAATTTTTTATTTTTTCACATTTATGCAGTGTCATATTGCTTATTTAGTTAGTTTTTTTTTGAGACAGAATCTCACTCTGTCACCCAGGCTGGAGTACGGTGGCCTGATCTCGGCTCACTGCAACCTCCACCTCCCGGGTTTTAGCGATTCTCCTGCCTCAGCCTCCTGAGTAGCTAGAATTACAGGCTTGTGCCACCATACCCGGCTGATTTTTGTATTTTTAGTAGACAAAATACTACTTTTGTATTTTGGGGTTTCACAATCTTGGTCAGGATGATATCAAACTCCTGACCTTGTGATCCACCGGCCTCAGCCTCCCAAAGTGCTGGGATTAGAGGCGTGAGCTACCTTGCCCAGCCTTTAGTCAGTATTTTTAAAAATAAAGAGAAAACGGCCAAGCACAGTTGCTCATGCCTATAGTCCCAGCACTTTAGGTGGCAGAGGTGGATGGATCATAAGATCAGGAGTTTAAGACTAGACCAGCCAATATGGTGAAATGCCATCTCTGCTAAAAATACAAAAATTATCTGGGCGTGGTGGCATGTGTCTATAGTCCCAGCTACTCTGGAAGCTGAGGCAAGAGAATCGCTTGAACCCAGGAAGTGGAGGTTGCAGTGAGCTGAGATGGTACCACTGCACCCCAGCCTGGGCAACAGAGGGAGACTCGGTCTCAAAAATAATAATAATAATAGGCCAGGCGCCATGGCTCACACCTGTAATCCCAACACTTTGGGAGGTCGAGGTGGGTGGATCACAAGGTCAAGAGATCTAGACCATCCTGGTCAACATTGTGAAACCCCGTCTCTACTAAAAAACACAAAAAAATTAGCTGGGCCTGGTGGCACGTGCCTGTAATCCCAGCTACTCAGGAGGCTGAGGCAGAAGAATTGCTTAAACCCAGGAGGCAGAGGTTGCCATGAGCCGAGATTGCGCCATTCCACTCCAGCCTGGGTAACAAGAGCGAAACTCCATCTCAAAAATAATAATAATAATAATAATAATAAATGAAATGAATAGAAAATATCAGTATTCAGAAAAGATATGGGATTTCAGTTGAGCTTCAAAGGGCAGGTGGAGGCTGAGGGAAGGGATGGTACGAGAAAGTGTTAGGAAATATTTAATGTAATTAAAGACTCAGGTAAAGAACTTTATAGCAAACGTTAGGAAAACTGGTAGCCACTGAAAAAGTTGGATCAAGTATTGTATACAAGGAAAGACTCCAAATGGACCTGAGATCTAGAAGCCATGAAAGAAAAGACTAGTAAGATTATATAAACAAAAAATTTCTTTACAGCAAAATAAATACCATAAGCAAAGTCAAATCATAACAAACTTTGAAAAAAGATTTGCAACTCATATCAGACAAAGGGCTAGTCCTCCTAATATATAAAGAGCTCCTAGAAAAAGATAAAAATAAATCAGTAGAAAAATGGGCAGAAGAGATGGATGGTCACAGAAAGAGAAAAACATTTTTTAAATATATGGAAAGATTCTCAATTTCTAGGTGGGAAAAAAAAACTACACTGAGATTCCATTTGGCAAAAATATAAAAGTAAATGGCACAATCCCTATCGAAGGGAATCTGGCAGTTATCTACCACTATAACAGATGGACTTACCATTTGATCAGCATTCTGCTCCTGAAAATCTGTCCTATAGAATTCCTTCTGCTCTTACTACCTGTCATGCACAGAGCCCTGTTTAGTCCTGTCAGTAAGTTCCTGTATTAATATGAAGTAATACATATGCAGGTTATTTTTTGCAGCATTGTTTATGTATCAGCAAAAGATTGAAAATAACCCAGATTGGGAGATTGGGAGACAGGACTAAATAAACCCTGGAAACTCCACCATATTGCATAATATACAACTAATTGTGAGAAGAAGAATGAGAAACCTGTTAGTACTGTTATAGAAAAAAGCAAAGTGTGTAGCAAAAAGAACAAAACAGCAAAAAAGCAAAATCGTGTGTACCAACCTTTTGTGTTAGAGACAAAGTAATATATTCCTGTTTGCTAATATTTGCAAAATGAAATTCTGGGATAATAAATAAACATTTAAAAAGGATTGCCTATTGAGGGCAAGGAAGTACTGGGTAGATTAGGACATGGATAGGAATAAGAGTTTTCAGTATATACCTTTATATATTGCTTTGAATTTTTGAATCCTGTAATTATATTACCCATTAACTTTAGAAAAAACAATTAAATGAAGTATACAAATAAAGGCATCCATTTAAGTTTTTAAAAAGTCCATATTAAAAAAAATTTAGTGACAAACTTGATAAGTGGCTAGTGTTAATTATAAATTAAAAATTAGCTGGCGGTGGTGGCTCACGCCTGTAGTTTCAACACTTTGGGAAGCTGAGGTGGGTGGATCACCTGAGTTCAGAAGTTCAAGACCACCCTGGCCAACATGGTAAAACCCCATCTCTACTAAAAATACAAAATTAGGAGGCTGGGTGCAGTGGTTTATGCCTGTAATCCCAGCACTTTGGGAGGCTGAGGTAGGCAGATCACCTGAGCTCAGGAGTTCGAGATCAACCTGATCAACATGGAGAAACCCTGTCTCTAAAATAAATAAATAAATAAAAATACAAAATTAGGGCCAGTTGAGATGGCTTACACCTATAATCCCAGCACTTTGGAAGACTGAGGTGGGCAGATCACCTGAGGTCAGAAGTTCGAGACCAGCCTGGCTAATATGGTGAAACCACAGCTCTACTAAAAACACAGTAATTAGCTGGGCGTGGTGGTGGAAGCCTGTAATCCCAGCTACTCGGGAGAATGAGGCAGCAGAATCACTTGAACCGAGGAGACAGAGGTTGAAGTGAGCCAAGACTGTGCCACTGCACTCCAGCTGGGTGACAGAGCAAGACTCAGTCTCAAAAAAAAAAAAAAAGACTCTGTCTTAAAAAAAGAAAAGGCTGGGCATGGCAGCTCATGCCTGTAATCCCAGCATTTATGGAGGCCGAGGCAGGCAGATCACAAGTCAGGAGATCAAGACCATCCTGGCCAACGTGGTGAAACCCCGTCTCTACTAAAAACACAAAAATTAGCTGCCCATGATGGCACACACCTGTAGTCCCAGCTACTTGGAAGGAGGCTGAGGTAGGAGAATCGCTTGAACCTAGGGGGCAGGAGCGGCGGTGCAGTGGAGGTTGCAGTGAGCCAAGATCGTGCCACTGCATTCTACCCTGGTAACAGCAAGACTCTGTCTCAAAAAAAAAAAAAAAAAAAAAAACACCAACAACAGAAAGCAAAATTAGCTGGGCATGGTGGTGCATGCTTGTAATTCCAGCTACTCAGGAGGCAAGGCTGGAGAATCACTTGAATCCTGAAGGTGGAGGTTTCAGTGAGCTGAGATTGTGCATTGCACTCCAGCCTGGGCAACAAAAGTGAAACTTTGTCTCAAAAAAAAAAATTAGTGTAACTAGCCTGGGCGATGCACTGAGACCAGAAAAAAAAAAAGATTTAATATAGATGACACTTTTCCTAGTTAGTAATTTTCACAACAAAGGCAGCCATGGTATGTCCTTCTGTCCTTCCTTTTTTGCTTTAATTGTGGTAAAATGTATATAACATAAACTTTACCCTTTTAACCATTTTTGAATGTACATTTCTTTCTTTTTTTTTTTTTTTTTTGAGATGGAGTTTCGCTGTTGTTACCCAGACTGGAATGCAATGGCACGATCTCGGCTCACCGCAACCTCCACCTTCTGGGTTCAAGCAGAACCCTCTTCAGCCTCCCGAGTAGCTCTCCTGCCTCAGCCTCCTGAGTAGCTGGGACTACAGGCATGCACCACCATGCGCAGCTAAGTTTTGTATTTTTAGTCTCTACTAAAAATAGAGACGGGGTTTCACCTTGTTGACCAGGATGGTCTTGATCTCTTGACCTCGTGATCCACCCGGCCTCCCAAAGTGCTGGGATTATAGGCGTGAGCCACCGCGCCCGGCCTGAATGTACATTTCAATTGCATTAAGTACATTCACATTGTACAACCATCGCTACTGTCTATCTCTAGAACCTTTTCATCTTAACACTGTGCCTAATGCTATCTTGTTGCTTCCCTCTTCCCCATCCCGGATAGCCACTATTCTACTTGCTGTCTCTAGGAATTTAACTATTCAAGCTATCTCATTTAAGTGGAATTATACAAGTTTTGTCCTTTGCATTGTATGCTTTTAAAATAGGCTTGTAAGTGCATTAAACTTGAGGCTTTCCTAGCCCACCTAAGGGAAAAGCTGAAAAGTGATACATCGTTTCAGTAGATGGCAGTGTTGGCCTTTGTTACAAACTGAGAGTTCTGTTCTGATAGTACTTGATATGGCTGTTTCTCTGTGTATATTCAACCTAATCTAATTTCAGATGAGATCAGGTGTGTTCAGGGTGGTATGGCTGTAGACTATTCAACCTAATTTCAAATAATGTCACCTGATCTAATTTTAAAGCAACCACTGGAATAATTGATTTAGTATCAGTTTTAAAGATGAATTTTTAAGTCTTATCTGTTGCTGTGTAAGCCCTTATCTGCCACTTGCTCCTTAAAAAGCAGGGGAAGCTACCTTCTGCAGGTATGCCAGTCAATATAGGACAGTTTTAAAAATTAAGGGTTCATCTTTAAAACTGATACTAAATCGAGGATTATGCTAAATCAGGTGCTCTTTTAATTTCTTTCCTTTTTTTTTTTTTTTTTTTTTTTAAGATGGAGTCTTGCTCTCTTGCCAGGCTGGGGTGCAATGGCTCACTGCAGCCTCTGGGGTTCAAGTGATTTCCCTGCCTCAGCCTCTCCAGTAGCTGGGACTACAGGAGCATGCCACACACCGGGCTAACTTTTTGTATTTTAGTAGAGACCGGGTTTCACCGTGTTGGCCAGGATGGTCTCAATCTCCTGACCTCATGATCCACCAGCCTCAGCCTCCCAAAGTGCTAGGATTACAGACATGAGCCTAATTTTTCTTTTTTTTTGAGATGGTATCTCGCTCTGTCACCCAGGCTGGAGTACAGTGGTACAAATTTGGCTCACTGCAATCTCTACCTCCCAGGTGAGCCACCATGTAATATCTCACATCTTTTATTTCTTCACTATATGAATTTCAATTTGAGAACAAATGTCAGCACCTTTTTCATAGTAACTGGTCCCTCATTGGTGAGAATGTTATACTTGTCCAGCAGGTCCTATTCATAGCAGTGCTGTGCCACCTAGGTAAGCATGTTCCTAAACTTCTTGCTCTGGGCAGTTGGATCCTTTGCTACAAACCAAGCAATGTTACAAAGTTTCTGAAGCCTGCAGAAACACAGAGTTCTGGAAAGGGCTTTAAGGGGTGGGTCGCTTAGTAAAATTCACACGTATTCTCAGGAAAATCTAAGCCATTTTAGAAAGATAGATTTCTGCCATAATCATGGGGATTTTTAGCCTTCACTTAGTGACTTGTCTCCATGTCTCATCATCCTTACTCCAGCCAGAAGTTCTTTGATTTGCACTTTGAATCCCTCAGTTATATTTTGAGCATTTTCCCTCCTGACCCACCTTTACTGGAATTGAAAAACCGCAGCACCAGGCATGGTGGCTCACGCCTGTAATCCCAGCACTTTGGGATTCCAAGGCAGGCAGATCACCTGAGGTCGGGAGTTCGAGACCAGCCTGACCAAGATGGAGAAACCCTGTCTTTAAAAAAAAGAAAAGAAAAGAAAACAAAAACGCAGCAATAAATAATTTTTTGTTGTTTTGTTGTTTTTTTTTTTTTCTTTTGAGATGGAGTTTCACGGTTGTTACCCAGACTGGAGTGCAATGGCACGGTCTTGGCTCACCGCAACCTCCACCTTCTGGATTCAAGCAATTCTCCTGCCTCAGCTTCCTGAGTAGCTGGGACTACAGGCGCGCACCACCATGCCCAGCTAATTTTTGTATTTTTAGTAGAGATGGCGTTTCACCTCTTTGACCAGGATGGTCTCGATCTCTTGACCTCGTGATCCACCCGCCTTGGCCTCCCAAAGTGCTGGGATTATAGGCGTGAGCCATCGCGCTTGGCCTGTTGTTTTGTTTTGAGACTGAGTCTCACTCTGTTGCCCAGGCTGGAGTATGTTGGCACGATTTCAGCTCACTGCAACTTCTGCCTCCTGGGTTCAAGCAATTCTCATGCCTCAGCCTCCTGATTAGCTGAGACTACAGGTGTGCACCACCATGCCCAGCTAATTTTTGCATTTTTTTATAGAAACGGGGTTTTACCATGTTGCCCAGGTTGGTCTTGAACTCCCGGGTTCAAGTGACTTGCCCACCTAGGCCTCTCAGAGTGCTGGAATTACAACAACAGGGAGTGAGCCACAGAGCCTGGCCAGAATTAATAAATAAATATACATTTTTTGAGACAGAGTTTTGCTCTGTCACCCAGGCTGGAGTGCAGTGGCATGATCTTGGTTTACTGCAACCTCCACCTCCTGGGTTCAAGCGATTCTCCTGCCTCAGCCTCCCGAGTAGCCAGGATTACAGGCACCTGCCACTGTGCTTTGCTAATTTTTGTATTTTTAGTAGAGATGGGGGTTTCACCATCTTGGCCAGGCTGGTCTCGAACTCCTGACTTTGTGATCTACCCGCCTCAGCCTCCCAAAGTGCTGGAATTACAGGCATGAGCCACTGTGCCCGGTGATAATTTTTTAAAGCACTCAAGGTCAGGTGCAGTGGTTCATGCCTGTAATACCAGCACTTTGGGAGGCTGAGGCAGGTGGATCACCTGAGGTTAGGAGTTCAAGACCATCCTGGCCAACAAGGGGAAAACACATCTCTACTAAAATACAAAAATTAACCAGGCGTGGTGGCTTGTAATCCTGTAATCCCAACTACTCAGGAGGCTGAGGCAGGAGGCTCTCTTGAACCCTGGAGGCGGAGGTTGCAGTGAATGAAGATCATGCCACTGCACTCCAGCCTCAGTGACAGAGTGAAACTCTGTCTCAAAAAATAAAAATAAAAAAATTTAGGCCGGGCATGGTGGCTCACGCCTATAATCCCAGTACTTTGGGAGGCTGAGGCGGGTGGATCACAAGGTCAAGAGATCGAGACCATCCAGGCAACATGGTGAAACCCCGTCTCTACTAAAAATACAAAAATTAGCTGGGCATGGTGGTGCGCGCCTGTAGTCCCAGCTACTCGGGAGGCTGAGGCAGGAGAATTGCTTGAACCCAGGAGGCGGAGGTTGCGGTGAGCCGAGATCGCGCCATTGCACTCCAGCCTGGGTAACAAGAGTGAAACTCCATCTCAAAAAAAAAAAAATGTAAAAGCACTCAAAATAGCTGCTTCTAGAGAAAGCATGATACTTTCAATTAGACTCAACTACCATGATTTTTTTTAACTTGATTCATTGTTATAGTCTCATTTGTGAAGGAAATAACATTTATTTGTCCAGAATGTTTCATAGTCTTTCAGATTGAGAAACATACTAGCAACTAATTTTTTTTTTTTTTTTGAGACAGAGTCTCACTCTGTTCCCAGGCTGGAGTGCAGTAGTGCCATCTTGATCTTAGATCATGGCAGCCTCTGCCTCCTGGGTTCAAGCAATTTTTGTGTCCCAGCTTCCCTAGTAGCTGGATTACAGACATGCACCACCATGCCTGGTTCAATTTTTGTATTTTTAGTAGAGACAGGGTTTCACTATGTTGGCCAGGCTGGTCTCAAACTCCTGACCTGAGGTGATATGCCTGCCTAGTCCTCACAGTGTGCTGGGATTACAGGCATGAACCATGGCACCCAGCCTAATTTTTCTTTCTTTTCTTGTGTTTCTTTCTTTCTTTTTTTTTTTTTTTTTAAATGGTGTCTCGCTCTGTCACCCAGGCTGGAGTGCAGTGGTGCAATCTTGGCTCACTGCAACCTCTACCTCCTGGGTTCAAGCTATTCACCTGCCTCAGCCTCCTAAGTAGCTGGAACTACAGGCACGCACCAACATGTCTAGCTAATTTTTGTATTTTTAGTAGAGACGCGGTTTCAGTTGGCCAGGCTTTCCTTGAACTCCTGACCTCAAGTCATCCTCCCGTCTTGACTTCCCAGAGTGTTGGGATTACAAGTGCGAACCATCATGGCTGGCCTAATTTTTCTTAATGTTACAGTGAATCAAGATATTTGTGACAGAACCAGAATAAAGAACACACATGTTCAAACAAAAAAGTTCTTTACTGCATCATTATACTACATGTTTGTTTGTTTGTTTGATACAGGGTCTCACTCTATCACCCAGGCTGGAGTGCAGCAGTGTGATCATGGCTCACCACCTCCAACGTAGTGGGGAGTACAGGCGCACACCACCACACCTGACTAATTTTTAAATTTTTCATAGAAACGAAGTCTCCCTGTGTTGCTCAGGCTGGTCTCTAACTCCTAGCTGGGCTCAAGTGATCCTTCTGCCTTGGCCTCCCAAAATGCTGGGATTACAGGCTTGAGCCACTGTGTCTGGTTGTTATTTCTAAGTACCATAATGAGATCAGCTCCCAAATAATAGCACAAATAGAAAACCATGAATTTGGAATACTTTAAAGTCCCGTTTTGTTCATTGCAGTGTTCTTTTTTTTTTTTTGAGCTGGAGTTTCGCTCTTGTTACCCAGGCTGGAGTGCAATGGCGAGATCTCGGCTCACCGCAACCTCTGCTTCCTGGGTTCAGGCAATTCTCCTGCCTCAGCCTCCTGAGTAGCTGGGATTATAGGCACGCGCCACCGTGCCCAGCTAATTTTTTGTATTTGTAGTAGAGACGGGGTTTCACCATGTTGACCAGGATGGTCTGGATCTCTTGACCTTGTGATCCACCCGCCTCGGCCTCCCAAAGTGCTGGGATTACAGACGTGAGCCACTGCGCCCGGCCCATTGCGGTGTTCTTTACCTTAAGAAGGAGATGCTGGCCGGGCGCGGTGGCTCAAGCCTGTAATCCCAGCACTTTGGGAGGCCGAGGCGGGTGGATCACGAGGTCGGCAGATCGAGACCAACCTGGTCAACATGGTGAAACCCCGTCTCTACGTAAAATTACAAAAAATTAGCTGGGCACAGTGGCATGTGCCTGTAATCTCAGCTACTCAGGAGGCTGAGGCAGGAGAATTGCCTGAACCCAGGGGGCGGAGGTTGCGGTGAGCCGAGATCGCGCCATTGCACTCCAGCCTGGGTAACAAGAGCGAAACTCTGTCTCAAAAAAAAAAAAAAAAAAAAAGAAGGAGATGCTATAAATGTGTTACTAACAAACCATATGCTTAGGGAGGCTGCCTAACTGGAATAATTTTTCTTAAGTAGGCTAAGTAATTCCTCTTACTATCTTATTTACAGCATACATTTAATTATATCATTTTCTTTCTTCATAATACAGAGATAAACCTCAAAGTTATAATCAGATTGGTACTAATGATCTTAATGAGGTATCATTGAACTGTCATTTTAAATGTGTTTGTTGACTTTGTGTCTTTTATAGAGAAGAAAACTACACCTCAGCCCAGAGCAATGTAGTAACTTTTACGTGGAACAGTATGGAAAAATGTTTTTCCCCAATTTAACAGCTTACATGAGTTCCGGACCGCTTGTCGCCATGATATTAGCGAGACACAAAGCCATCTCTTATTGGCTAGAACTTTTGGGACCAAATAATAGTTTAGTAGCAAAGGAGACATATCCAGACAGGTAATTTTCAGGGTTGGGGGGATGGCAGGGAATGGAATCCATCTGTGAAAATGAAAAAAAAAAAAAAAATCTGATTTCATTGTAATGGTGGGATTTTTCTTTTCATTTGGAAGTTTTCCTAAATCAACTTTTTTTGGGGGGGAGAATCTGGGAGGTCCATTTTACATTTTAACCACTTTAAATACCTATCAATACTACATACCAGAAAAAGCCTCAGAGAATGTCTGATTTATAGTTGATTATCCGTATTCTCTCAACCTTTAAACTGCCACTGAAGTAGGATTTTTAGATGGGAAAATTGGGATGGTATTTTAAAAGAATAATGGTAATACAGGAGCAGAAATTCAGATTTTCAGCATTATTGCTAATGTATGGAAACAAGAAGATACTGACTTTTTACACTTTTGAATATGCATTGCTTTTTCACTTCTCACAAAACAACACTGCTTTTTTTGCCCAGAGAATTCCTGTTTACCCAGTGTATTCATTCCTCCTGCAGATGTAAATATGTTTGATCCTTATCTAGATAGATAAGTTTAAATTTAAGCTTAAATTTGACATAGATTGTGAAGCTTTCATATGTAAGAAGTGACCATGCTTTTGTAAAATTCCTAAGTAGAATATATACATATAAAGTAAGGAATAGATGTCAGATTGGATGGACATCATCTCCAACTTGTTTTTAGTCTAAGGGCAATTTATGGCACAGATGACCTAAGGAATGCACTTCATGGGAGTAGTGACTTTGCTGCTGCGGAAAGAGAAATACGTTTTATGTTTCCTGAAGGTGAGTTACAGATGACAGACTTGTCAACTGCATCTCCTTATTGTTTGCTTTTTCTTTTATTTTGCGGATATAGCTGGGAAGGAAGATAAAAGATTTTTTTTCCAGTATATTTTGTTACATTTTTGAGTTGTATTTACTTAACACTTGAAGCCACAAATGGAAAACTTGACATTTCCCTAACAACTAAATTGTGCCCTCTAGGAAGTCCTTTGAGAAATGTTTAATTTTTATTTATTTATTTTTAACATTTTAAAAAATTTGAGACAGTGTCTCACTCTCACCTTGGCTGAAGTGTAGTGGCATAGTCACAGCTCACTGCAACCTCGAACTCCTGGGCTCAGGTGATCCTCCCGCTTTAGCCTCCTAGGTAGCTGAGACTACAGGTGCATGCCACCATGCCTAATTTTTTATTTTTTGGAGCGATAGGGTCTCACCATGTTGCCCAGGATACGCTCAAATGCCTGTGCTCAAGTTATCTGCCTGCATTGGCCTCTCAAAGTGATAAGATTGCAGGTGTGAGCCAACACACCCAGACTATTTTTTTTTTCTTTCTTTTCTTTTGTACTAGACATATTCTTCTGTGTTATAATTCTTTCTAGTTATCCTGAAAGGTTCAGTAGAGTTTGTGACACATGAGAAAAATAATCTCTCTTGGAAACTACATTTGATTTACTGTCTTCTCTAACAGTTTACTGTTTGCCTAACAAAATCTTGTGCAGTTGAGAAATTAATAACTAGTCCCTTTTTTTGTTTCCATACTGTTAGGGAAGTTGTAAACCTTTCAGAAGTTGACATATGAGGAAGAACACTGAGGTTTTTGGTTTGTTTTTAATGTCTTTAGAGCATAAATAAAATTTTGTGATTTTTGTTATAAGGAAAAAATAAATACAAAGCATTGACAAAATTTTGTATTTTTTTTTTTGGTATGTTTTTCCTGTTATAACTTATTTTTTCCTAAGTCATTTAGATCTGTTCCTCAGTATTTTCCACTGGAGATTCATTCAAATAAAACTGAAAACTGTCTTGGAGATTTAAAAAATTCATGATTTTTTTTGTTTCAGAGATTTCACATTTATGGAATAACTGATGTGATACAACAGTATCACTGTTGTTTGAATTTCTAAATTCAAAATAAATCAATTTCACTTTTTGAGTACTTGATCTGTTACTTTTTAGTGCCACCAGACTGATGCTGACCTGACAATGGGCTGACAACTTTTCTCCACTGGCCTTTCAGATTCTTAAACAAGCAAACAAAAACTACTTTTAAAATATATATATATATTTCTCAAAGCAGTTCTCCTGCCACAGCCTCCCAAAATACTGGAATTGTAGGAGTGGGCTGCCGTGTCCAGTGAGATGACTTTTTCATGTGGTAGCACTTTATGTTAGTCCTGCTAGTGAATTAGACTTTTGCTCGTTAGCTTTTATTATTTATTTATCTCTTTGAGATGGAGTCTCACTCTGTCACCCAGGCTGGAGTGCAGTAGCATGATCACAACTCACAGCAGCCTTGACATTCTGGGCTCAAGCGGTCCTCCCTCCTCAGTCTTCCGAGTAGCTGGAACAACAGGTACATGTCATCATGCTTGGCTAATTTTTGTATTTTCTTTTTTTGTCTTGCATTGGAATATATTTTCTTCTTCTTCTTCTTCTTCTTTTTTTTTTTTGAGACAGAGTTTCGCTCTTGTTACCCAGGCTGGAGTGTAATGGCACGATCTCAGCTCACCACAACCTCCACCTCCTGGGTTCAGGCAATTCTCCTGCCTCAGCCTCCTGAGTAGCTGGGATTACAGGCACGCGCCACTATGCCCAGCTAATTTTTTGTATTTTTAGTAGAGACGGGGTTTCACCATGTTGACCAGGATGGTCTCGATCTCTTGACCTCGTGATCCACCTGCCTCGGCCTCCCAAAGTGCTGGGATTACAGGCTTGAGCCACCGTGCCCGGCTGGAATATATTTTCTATAGATATGAATTCTCACTGCGTTGCCCAGGCTGGTCTTGAACTCCTGGTCTCAAGCAATCCTGCTGCCTCTGCCTTCCAAAATGGTGGGATTATAGGTGTGAGCCATTACACCCAACTTCTCTTTAGCTTTTAAATAAAACAGGATAAAATTCATTTTATGTTAAGTAGAAGGTATATTTGGAAGCTCTTAGTACTCATAGGATTATAGGATTATATTCCTAAATGTAATTTTCTTCCTTTTCTTTTTCTCTCTTTCTTTTTCTTTTTTTTTTTTTTTTAAGATAAAGTCTCACTCTGTTGCCCAGGCCAGAGTACACAGTGGCACAGTCACAGCTCACCACAGTCTTGGCCTTGCAGGCTCAAATAATCCTCCCATGTCAGCCTTTGGAGTAGCTGGAACCATAGGTGTACACTACTATACCTGGCTAATTTTTCAAGTTTTTTGTAGAAATGGCGTTTTGCCTTGTTGCTTAGGCCAGTCTCAAACTCTTGTGCTCAACCGATCCTCCTGTCTGCCTTCCAGTGTTGGGATTACAGGCGTGAACCACTGTGTTTTCAGTTGCCTTTGATTTTTACTCATTAAATTAATCCTTCTAATTCATTAGATGAATAAGAAGGCATGAGTTTAGAGATATAGTTAGACATTTGAGAAGCAGCAAGTTGTAGGATAAATATAAAATGATTAATTACTTAGCACATTGCAGATCTTTTGCTGTGAAGTTCTTTGGAGCAAATTCTGAGTTTGTGGTATGAGTATCCTCCTACTTAGCAGTCCATCAACAACTATGTGCAAAACTTTATATGATGATTCACTCAAGCAAGTTATAAAGATATTCAAAGACATGTTCCTAATCCTTGAAAAAAGTAATGCTTGCTGGGCACCGTGGCTCATGCCTGTAATCCCAGCACTTTGGGAGACCAAGGTGGGTGGATCATTTGAAGTCAGGAGTTTGAGACCAGCCTGGCCAACGTGGTAAAACCCTGTCTCTACTAAAAATGCAAAATTAGCCAGGCCCGGTGGTGCATGCTTGTAATCCCAGTTACTCAGAAGGCTGAGGCAGGAGAATTGCTTGGACCTGGGAGGTGGAGGTTGCAGTGAGCTGAGATCGCACCACTGAACTCCAGTCTGAGCGACAGAGTGAGACTGTCTCAAAAAAAGAAAAGGAAAGAAAAGAAAAAAGTAATGCTCTCTTCTTTCTCTTTTTTTGGGGGGAAGGGGTTACAGGGTCTCTCCATGTCATTCTGGATGGAGTGCAGTGGTACAATCATAGCTCACTACAACCTTAAACTCTTGTCCTCAAGCAGTCCTCCCACCTCAGCATCCTGAGTAGCTGGAACTACAGGTGTGTACCACCATATTCTGTTAATTTTTTTTTTTTTTTTTTTTTAGACAGAGTCTCACTCTGTTGCCCAGGCTGGAGTACAGTGGCATGATCTCTATGCCTGGCCCAATTTTTAAAATTTTTTTAGAGATGGGATCTCACTAAATTACCCAGGGTGGTTTTTTTTCCCTTTTAATAGAAATGGCTAATTTGAAGTTTTGCTCTATTCCATTCCTTCAATAAATTTATTGAGTTGCCTACTATTTGCTATAAATGCATAAGAAGATGAATAAGAAGATATCCCTACTCTCAAAATGATTATATTTGAAAATAAATATACTGGCTCAATATGGTGGCTCACACCTGTGATTCCAACACTTTGTGAGGCTGAGGCAGGAGAATAGCCTGAGTCCAGGAGTTGGAGACCAGCCGGGGCAACATAGCAAGATATCATCTCTACAAAAAATAAAAAATTAGCTGGACGTGGTGGCCTATGTCTATAGTGCCACCTACTCTGGAAGCTGAGGTGGGAGTATCGTTGGAGTCTAGGAGGTTAAGGCTGTGTGAGCTATGATAGCACGCTCCAGCCTGGGCAACAGAGTGAGACCCTGTGTCAAACAAACAAACAAAGAAATAAATAAAACAAGGATGACAAAAACCTTAAAAAGCTTAAAGAAAGTCCATCCATGTAAGGAACATGAAAACACTCTTTTTATTTTCTCATTATTTAGCCCTAATCCTGTCACGGTGGCTTACACTTATAATCCCAGCATTTTGGGAGGCAGAGGCAGGAGGATTGCTTGAGCCCGGCAGTTTGAGAGCAGCCTGGGCAACATGGCAAGACCTTATCTCTTACAAAAGTACAACAAATTAGCTGGGGGTGATGGTGCACACCTATGGTCCCAGCTACTTGGGAGGCTGAGGTGGGAGATTCACTTGAGCCCAGCAGGTCAAGGCCCCAGTGAGCTGTGGTTATGCTGCTGTACGTCAGCCTGGGTCACACAGTGAGGCCCTCTCAATAAATAAGTAAATGAAAAATCTGCTGATGAAATTAAGAAAGCAATTCCAGGGAATAAACTATTTGCAAGCCATATATCTGATAAGGGCTTAATGTCTAAAACATATAAGGAACTCTTACAACCCAATATAAAAAAAATCCTAAATAAACCAATTAAAAAATGGGCAAAGGGGTCCAAAGTGGCTCCCGCCAGAGGTCATGGTGCTTGCAAAGGCGAGGTCATCAGTTCAAGGCTAACCTGAGCAACCTCATAAGCTCAAACTGATTGGCAAAAAAAAAAAAAAAAAAAAAAAAAAATTGGGCAAAGGACTTGAATAGACATTTTTCTAAAGAAGACATACAAATAACCAACAAGTATATGAAAAGGTGCTCAAGGCTAAGCATGGTGGCTCATGACTGTAATCCCAGCACTTTGAGAGGCTGAGGTAGGCAGATCTCCTGAGGTCAGGAGTTCAAGACCAGCCTGGCCAACAAGGCGAAACCCCTTCGCTACTAAAAAATACAAAAAATTAGCTGGGTATGGTGGCATGCGCCTGTAATCCCAGCTACTCAGGAGGCTGAGGCAGGAGAATTGCTTGAACCCGGGGGGCAGAGGTGGAGGTCAGCTGAGATTGCACCACTGCACTTCAGCCTAAGCAAGAACAGTGAGACTCCATCTAAAAAAAAAAAATCACTAATCATCAGGGAAATACAGATCGAAACCACTGTGAGATATCACCTCACACATTAGGATGACTATTATCAAAAGAAAAAAAAGGTAGGCCAGGTACAGTGGCTCACGCCTGTAATCCCAGCACTTGGGAGACCAAGGCAGGCAGATCACGAGGTCAGAAGATCAAGATTATCCTGGCCAACATGGTGAAACCCTGTCTCTACTAAAAATACAAAAATTAGCTGGGTGTGGTGGCGCGTGCCTGTAATTCTTAGCTGTTCAGGAAGCTGAGGCAGGAGAATCACTTGAATCCGGGAGGCAGAGAGTGCAGTGAAAGATCGTGCCACTGCACTCCAGCAAGACTCTGTCTTAAAAAAAAAGAAGGTAAATGTTATGTTGGTTTCATAATCGTTCGATACAGACACTAGGTTAAAAAAAAAAACAAAGTTATGGTGGCACTGCACTCCAGCCTGGTGACAGAGCAAGACTCCCTTTCAAAAAAAAAGGTAAGTGTTGGCAAGCATATAGAGAAACTGGAACATTTGTACACATTTGATGGGGGATTTAAAATGACACCACTGTTGAAGACAGTATGAAGGTTCCTCAAAAACTGTTACATGATCTAACAATCCCTCCGCTGGATATATATCTGAAAGAATAGAATCAGGATCTTGAAGAGATACCTGCACTAATGAACCACAATAATGTTCATTGAGCCATTATTCACAATAACCAAGATATGGAATCAACCTAAGTGTCCATCGGTGGGTTAGTGTATGAAGAAAATGTGGTGTATATACACACAATGGAATACTATTCGGCCTTAAAAAGGAAGAGATTCTGTCATTTTCAACAACATGGATAAACCTGGAAGACATTATATTAAGTGAAATAAGCCAGGCATAGAAAGACAAATACCACATAATCTCACTTTTATGTGGAATCTGCAAAAAAAGTTGAACTCAGAGAGTAGAATGGTGGCCACCAGGAGCTTGCAAGACAGAGTGGGGGATGGAAATGTTGATCAAAGGACATGAAATTTCAGTTAGATAGTAGGAATAAGTTCAAGAGCTCTAATATAACAGCATGGCGACTATAGTTAATAATAACGTATTGTGTAATTGAAAATTGCTAAGACAGTAGATTTTAAGTGTTCTCAGCACAAAAAAGGATAAGTATTTGAGATAATGCAGTATGTTAATTAGTTTGATTTACGCTTTCCATAGTGTTTACATATTTATTTTATTTTATTTATTTATTTATTTTGAGACAAAGTCTTGCTCTGTTACCAGGCTGGAGTGCAGTGGCATGATCTCAGCTCACTGCAACCTCTGCCTCCCGGATTGAATCGATTCTGCTGCCTCAGCCTCCCGAGTAGCTGGGATTACAGGCTCGTGCCACCATGCTCAGCTAATTTTTGTATTTTTAGTAAGGATGAGGTTTCACCATGTTGGCCAGGATGATCTCAATCTGCTGACCTGGTGATCTGCCTGCCTCAGCCTCCCAAAGTGCTGGGATTACAGGTGCGAGCCACCGCTCCCGGCCGTGTTTACATATTTCAAAACAACATGTACACAAAAAATGTATACAATATTTTTTATCAATTAAAAAATGTGTTGGCTGGGCACAGTGGCTCATGCCCGTAATCCCAACACTTTGGGAGGCCAAGGTGGGTGGGTCACCCGTGGTCAGGAGTTTGAGACCAGCCTGGCCAACATGGTGAAACCCTGTCTCTACTAAAAATACAAAATTAGCTGGCATGGTGGTGCATACCTGTAATCCCAGCTACTGGGGAGGCTGAAGTAGGAGAATTGCTTGAATCCAGGAGCTTGAAACCAGCCTGAGTGACATAGTGAGTGACACCCTGTCTCCAAAAACTTAGAGAAAAAAAAAGATGGGTGTGGCAGCACACACCTGCAGGCCCAGCTACTTGGAAGGCTGACACCAGAGGATGCTTGAGCCCAGGAGTTTGAGATTGCAGTGAGCTATGCTCACACCACCATACCCCAGACTGGTCAACAGAGCAAGACCCTGTGTCTTAAAAAAAATAGTTAACATTTTTAAAATACGAAAAGATAGGCAACAGACTGGGAAAAAGTATTGGCAAATAATATGCCACATAAAGGAATAAAGAACTTGTAACTAGAATATATAAAGAACTCCTATGTCTAAATAATAAGAGAAACATCCCAATTGAAAACTGAGGTGGCTGGGCGCAGTGTAATCCCAGCACTTTGGGGAGCCGAGGCAGGCGGATCACGCAATGAGTTCGAGACCAGCCTGACTAACATGGTGAAACCCCATCTCTACTAAAAATACAAAAATTAGCCCAGCATGGTATTACGTGCCTGTAATCCCAGCTACTCAGGAGCCTGAGGCAGGAGAATCACTTGAACCTGGGAGGCAGAGGTTGCAGTGACCTGACTGCTCCACTGTACTCCAGCCTGGGTGACAAAGAAAAAAAGAAAAGAAAAGAAAGAAAACTGAGGCTGGTTCTACTCAGGAGGCTGAGGCAGGAGAATTGCTTAAACCCAGCAGACTTAGGTTGCAGTGATCCGAGATCATGCCATTACACTCCAGCCTGGGTGACAAGAGTGAAACTGTCTCAAACAAAAAAGGAAGGAAGGAAGGAAGGAAGGAAACAAACTGAGGCTGGTTGCAGTGGCTCATGCCTGTAATCTCAGCACTTTGGGAAGCTGAGACAGGCAGATCATTTGATGTCAGGAGTTCAAGACCATCTTGGCCAACATGGGGAAACCCCAGCTCTGCTAAAAATACAAAAATTAGGGCCGGGCATGTTGGCTGACACCTGCAATTTCAGCACTTTGGGAGGCCAACGCGGACAGATTACCTTCGGTCAGGAGTTTGAGATCAACCTGGCCAACATGGTGAAACCCCATCTGTACTCAAAATACAAAAATTAGCCAGGTGTGGTGGCACGTGTTAGTAATCCCAGCCACTTGGGAGGCTGAGGCAGGAGAATCAGTTTAACTCAGAAGGCGGAGGTTGCAGTCAGCTGAGATCATGCCAGTGTACTCCAGCCTGGGCAACAGAGTGAGAATCTGTCGCCAATAAATAAATAAATAATATAAATAAAAATTCAAAAATTGGGGGCTGGCGCGGTGGCTCAAGCCTGTAATCCCAGCCCTTTGGGAGGCCAAGGCGGGTGGATCACGAGGTCAAGAGATCGAGACCATCCTGGTCAACAAGGTGAAACCCCGTCTCTACTAAAAATACAAAAATTAGCTGGGTGTGGTGGTGCGCGCCTGTAGTCCCAGCAACTCGGGAGGCTGAGGCAGGGGAATTGCTTGAACCCAGAAGGTGGAGGTTGCGGTGAGCTGAGATTGTGCCATTGCACTCCAGTCTGGGTAACAACAGTGAAACTCCGTCTCAAAAAAAAAAAAAAATTAGCCAGGTGTGGTGACACAGGTCTGTAGGCCCAGCTACTCGGGAGGCTGAGGTGAGAGAATCACTTGAACCCAGGAGGAGGTTGCAGTGAGCTGAGACTGCATCACTGTACTCCAGCCTGGGCAACAGAGCAAGACACCATCTCAAAAAAATATATACAAAAATAGATAAAAGTTATTTGAAAACAGTGTTTTTAATGATTGCATAGTATTTACTCATTATATTTTCTTCAATAAGAATACATTTGTATTTGCAGTGATTGTTGAGCCCATTCCAATTGGACAGGCTGCTAAGGACTATTTAAATTTATATGTAATGCCAACTCTGCTTGAAGGACTCACAGAGCTTTGTAAGCAAAAACCAGCAGATCCTTTGGTAAGAAACCTTTTTATTCACACTAAAAAATATTTATAGTTTTCATGTTTAAAGACGTGTCCTTTGAAATACTGAAAATATTGAGAATCTTTTTAAAATAAACATTTCTAGAAGCTATTTTATATATATTTTAGATATTATATATAATTATTGATTACTTACAATTTTCTTGCTGTGATTTATTTATTTATTTATCTATCTATTTATTTATTTGAGACGATGTCTTGCTCTGTTGCCCATGCTGGAGTGCAGTGGTGCAATCTCAGCTCACTGCAACCTCCGCCTCCTGGATTCAAGCAGTTCTCCTGCCTCAGCCTCTCAAGTAGCTGGGATTACAGGCTCCCACCATCATGCCCAGCTAATTTTAGTATTTTTAGTAGAGAGAGTGTTTTGCCATGTTGGTCAGGCTGGTCTCAAACTCCCGACCTCAGGTGATCTGCCTGCCTCGGCCTCCAAAAGTGCTGGGATTACAGGCTTGAGCCACCACACCCAGCTTGTCTTTTTTCTTTTTTGTAGCCATCCTAGTATAGATAACACAAAGTGGTTTCTCAGGGTGGTTTTGATCTGCATTTCCCTAATGACTAATGTTGAGCATCTTTTCATGAGCTTCTTGGTCATTTGTACACCTTCTTTGAAGAAATGTCTATTTAAATTCAAGTCCTTTGCCCATTTTTAAACTGGATTGTTTGTCTTTTTGTTGAGTTAAAGTTCTTTTGTTGAGTTAGTTATATTTTTAGATATTAACCTTATTAGATATATGATTTGAAAATACTGTCTTCCATTTTGTAGATTGTCTTTTCATTTTCTTGATAGTATCCTTTAATGTATAAATGTTTTTTATTTGATGAAATCCAATTTATTTATTTTTTCTTTTATTTCTTGTTTTTTTGGTGTCATGTCTAAGAATCCATTGTGAAATCTAAGTCCAAGGTCATGAAGATTTACCCCTATGTTTTATGTTTTCTTTTAAGATTTTTTATTTTTTCTTTCCTTTTTTTTTTTTTTGAGAGAGAGTCTTACTTTGTTGCCTATGCTAGAGTCCAGTAGCGTGATCTCGGCTCACTTCAACCTCTGCCTTCTGGGTTCAAGTGATTCTTGGTCCCAGCCTCCTAAGTAGCTAGGACCATAGGAGCATGCCACCACACCCAGCTGATTTTTCAAATTTTTTGTAGAGATGGGGTCTCCTTTTTTTTTTTTTTTTTTTTTTTGAGACAGAGTTTCGCTGTTGTTGCCCAGACTGGAGTGCAATGGCACGATCTCAGTTCACCGCAACCTCCACCTTCTGGGTTATCAGGCAATTCTCCTGCCTCAGCCTCCCGAGTAGCTGGGACTACAGGCGCGCACCACCATGCCCAGCTAATTTTTGTATTTTTAGTAGAGACAGGGTTTCACCTTGTTGACCAAGATGGTCTCGATCTCTTGACCCGCATGATCCACCTGCCTCGGCCTCCCAAAGTGCTGGGATTATAGGCGTGAGCCACCATGACCGGCCAGAGATGGGGTCTCCTTATGTTGTTCAGGATGGTCTCAAACTCCTAGTCTCAAGTGATCTTCCTGCCTCGGCCTCCAAAAGTGTTGGGATTATAGGTGTGAGTCATTGCACCTGGCCTCTTTTAAGACTTTTATTGTTTTAGCTCTTATATTTTAGGTAATTGGTCCACTGTGAGTTAAGTTTTGTATATGATGCGGTGTAAGGGTCCAACTTTATTCATTTGCATGTGGAAATGCAGTTGTCCTAGTACCATCTGTTGAAGAGACTATTCTTTCTCCATGAATGGACTTGGTACCATTGTCAAAAATTTTGTTGACCGTAGATTCATGGGTTTATTCCTGGATTCTCATTCTTTTTAAAAATATGAAATGCAGGCCGGGCGCGGTGGCTCACGCCTGTAATCCCAGCACTTTGGGAGGCTGAGGTGGGTGGATCACGAGGTCAAGTCATTGAGACCATCCTGGTCAACATGGTGAAACCCCGTCTCTACTAAAAATACAAAAAATTAACTGGGCATGGTGGTGTGTGCCTGTAATCCCAGCTACTCAGGAGGCTGAGGCAGGAGAATTGCCTGAACCCACGAGGCGGAGGTTGCGGTGAGCTGAGATTGCGCCATTACACTCCAGCCTGGGTAACAAGAGCGAAACTCCATCTCAAAAAAAAAAAAATTAAATAAATAAATAAATAAAAATATGAAATACTTTATGAATTGTGCATCATCCTTGCACAGGGGCCATGCTAATCTCTCTGTATCATTCTAGTTTTGGTATATGTGCTGCCAAAGAGAGCACTGGACTCTCAGGTGTAGTCTATCGGTCTGCATGTCTGGCATAAGGATGTCACTACCACACTATGCTGAATAGCTTTGTAGAAGGTTTTGAAATTGAGAGTACACGTCAGTCCTCCAACTTGCTCTTTTTCATCATTGTTTTGGCTCCTCAGAGCCCCTTGCAATTTCATATGAATTTGAGGATTGGCTTTCCATGTCTGCAAAATGCTTGTTGGACATTTGGCAAGAACTGCATCAGATCTGTAGATTGTTTTGGTTATAAGTGACATCCTAACAATATCTCAAGTCTTCCTATCCATGAAAAAAAGAATGTCTTCTAATTTGTTTAGGCATTCTTTAATTTCTTTCAGCAATGTTTTACAGTTCTTAATGTATAAGCCTTTCACTTCTTTGGTTAAATTTATTCCTTGGCATTTTATTTGTCTTTATGCTACTGTAAATGAAAGTGATTTTGGCTGGGCGTGGTGGCTCATGCCTGTAATCCAAGCACTTTGGAGGCCAAGACAGACGGATCACCTGAGGTCGGGAGTTCAAGACCAGCCTGACCAACATGGTGAAACACAGTCTTTTAAAAAAATAAATTTTAAAAAAAAAAAGTAATTTTTAAATTTCTTTTTTGGACTGTCATTGTTTTTGTTGCATAGAATACAACTGTTTTTGTGTATTGATCTTGTAACCTACCTCTTTGATGAATTTATTAGCTCTAATAGCTTCCTTTTAAATTCCTTAGGATTTTCCATATATAGGTTTATGCCATCTGTGAATAGAGATTTACTTTGTCCTTTCCAGTTTGGATTTACTCTTGACAGTCTTGTATAATGTAAATCTAAATGTTCCATTTTAATGGTCATTTTCTTTAAGTGATTTTGAAAACTGTTTAAGTTTCCCATTGATAAAGTATATATTGAAAGGAAAGGCCGGGCATGGTGGCTCACACCTATAATCCCAGCACTTTGGGAGGCTGAGGCGGGTGGATCACGAGGTCAAGAGATTGAGACCACCCTGGCCTACATGGTGAAACCCCGTCTCTACTAAAAATACAAAAAATTAGCTGGGCACAGTGGCGCGTGCCTGTAATCCCAGCTACTCAGGAAGCTGAGGCAGGAGAATTGCCTGAACCCAGGAGGCGGAGGTTGTGGTGAGCCGAGATCGTGCCATTGCACTCCAGCCTGGGTAACAAGAGCGAAACTCCGTCTCAAAAAAAAAAAAAAAAAAAAAAAGAAAGGAAATATTAACTTAAGCATTTTTTTTTTGTCTTTTTTCATAGATTTGGCTAGCTGATTGGCTGCTGAAAAATAATCCCAACAAACCCAAACTTTGTCACCCTCTAATGGTAGAAGAACCTTATTAAAAAAAAATCCTCAAAAGAACAAATCATAAACTGTCATATTGCAAAAGGCTGTACTTCTACTGCTTGAAAAAAACATTATTTCTAGGGTTTAAGTAACTATGAGTGAAATAAATTTATTTCTTAAAAATAAGTGTTAAAGGAATAACTATTCTATGAAGCAGATAATATTAAGGTAAAATATAGGCTTAGAGTATGATTTTAACAATGATGTAACATTAGGTAATGGAAAACTGATGTAAGATGTTGCTAGGTGGTTTTCTTAAGTTTGATAAGTAGGACGTAAAGTTTAGTTATACATTTTCCCAAGCACATATCCTATATCTAGATACATAATTAATGCATAATTGAGATAGTCTAGTTTAAAAGGCATAAGACCTTTTGCAGCTCATAAGCATGATGATTTGGTTTCATGCTCATGTGTGAGATGTGCTTCCCTCAAACCTTGTTACAGCATCATCACATTACCTGTTTGATGTAAAAAATAAAAATAGAAGGCCAGGTACGGTGGCTCATATCTGTAATCCCAGCACTTTGGGAGGCTGACGTGGGCATATCACGAGATCAGGAGTTCAAGACCAGCCTGGCCAACATGGTGAAACCCCGTCTCTACTAAAAATACAAAAATTAGCCTGGTGCGGTGGTGTGTGCCTATAGTCTCAGCTACTGGGGAGTCTGAGGCAGGAGAATTGCTTGAACCTGGGAGGCGGAGGTTGTGATGAGCTGAGATTGCACCACTGCACTCCAGCCTGGGCAACAGAGCGAGATTCTGTCTCAATAAAATAATAATAATAATAAATAAAAATAAAATGATGTAAGTATATAAATAATTATTTGGTACAATGAAAATGGCCAGAACCAGGGGATGATTTTAAACTTAGGTAACTATTAGGCTGGTGCAAAAGTGATCGAGGTTTTTGCCATTAAAAAACTATCAATGGTAAGGCTGGGCACAGTGGCTCACGCTTGTAATCCCAGCACTTTGGGAGGCTGAGGTGGGCGTATCACCTGAGGTCAGAAGTTTGAGAACAGCCTGACCAACATGGAGAAACCCCATCTTTACTAAAAATACAAAATTATCCAGGCTTGATGGTGTATGCCTGTAATCCCAGCTACTGGGGAGGCTGAGGCAGGAGAATTGCTTGAATCCACGAGGTGGAGGTTGTGGTGAGCCACGATTGCGCCATTGCACTCCAGCCTGGGCAATAAGAGTGAGACTCCATTTCAAAAACAAACAAAAGAAGGCAAAAACTGTGATTGCTTTTGCACCAACCTAGCATTTTCTCGAAATTAATAAATGCCTTCTGGCTGGGCGCAGTGGCTCATACCTGTAATCCTAGCACTTTGGGAGGCCATGGCAGGCGAATTACAAGGTCAGGAGTTCCAGACCAGCTTGGTCAACTTGGTAAAACCCCGTCTCCACTAAAAATACAAAAAATTAACTAGGTGTGGTGGCAGGCACCTGTAATCCTAGCTACTCAGGAGGCTGAGGTGGGAGAATTGCTTGAACCTGGGAGGCAGAGGTTGCAATGAGCTGAGATCCTCCCAGTGCACTCCAGCCTGGGTGACAGAGTGAGATTCTCTCAAAAAAAAAAAAAGAGCAAATATTTAAACCTGTCTTCCTCTCTTCAAAATGTCATTATAAAACAAAAAAGTGGAGATAGGGAATAACTGTTAATAGATGAAAAGAGACTAGAGCCAGCTTACAAAGGATGTTTCTTAAAATGCAATGAGTGGATATTAATGGGATCCTGGTTTTAAAAACGTATGTAAAAGACCTTTGGGGCCAGTTGCAGTGGTTCAGGCCTGTAATCCCAACACTTTGGGAGGCTGAGGCGGGAGGATCACGAGGTCAGAGGTTTGAGACCAGCATGGTGAAACCCCATCTCTGCTAAAAGTACAAAAAAATGTGCCGAGCATGATAGTGCTCGCCTGTAATCCCAGGTACTCAGGGGGCTGAGGCAGAATTGCTTGAACCTGAGAGGCAGAGATTACGGTGAGCCAAGATCACACTGCTGCACTCCAGCCTGGGTGACAGAGCAAGACTCCATCTCGGGGGGGAAAAAAAAGAACTTTGGGGGGAAATTGAGATTTAGATACAGACTAAATATTAGAGAATAATTGCTGACTGGGCACAGTGGCTCACGCCTGTAATAGCACTTTGGGAGGCTGAGGCAGTCAGATCATCTGAGTTTGGGAGTTCAAGACTAGCCTGACCAACATGGATAAACCCTGTCTCTACTAAAAGTACAAAACTAGCTGGGCGTGGTGGTGCTTACCTGTAATCGCAGCTACTCAGGAGGCTGAGGCAGGAGAATCGAATGAATCTGGGAGGCAGAGGTTGCAGTGAACTGAGATCTCACCATTGCCCTCCAGCCTGGGCAACGAGTGTGAAACTCTGTCATGCACATGCACACGCACACACACACACACACACACACACACACAAAAGAATAATTGCTCATTTCTGTAGGATGAAAATATGGCCATAAAAGGAGAATGCTATTATTTTTAGGTGGTACATTCTGAAATGTTTAGGGATATAGTTGATGTTTATAACTTATTTTCAAATGAGCTGGCAAAAAAACTTTTTATAATGTATAGATAAAGCAAAGTTAGCAAAATATTAACAATTGTTTAGGTGTTCAGCATTTAAGTGTTTATTTTATTATCCTTTCAACTTTAAAATATTCATAAAATGAATTTGGGGGAAAAAGTTGAATTTATTTTTAACTTTAAAATATTCATAAAATGAAGTTGGGGAGAAAAGAGTAAAGATCCAGCTATCATCACTATAGTGATTAATTTTTCACATAAGTGATGGGAAGACATTCAAATACTGTATGTCTTTAGATTTGATACCAATGGAACGTATTACTAATCTGTGAGGTATTCTAGCCAAAAATGTGTACCTTAAAATTATCAAGGATTTAAGCCAAACTCCCAGCTTAGAGTAATATGGGAGTTAAAGCGACCATCTAAAGGACAACATAAAGAAGCAAGCAGAAACATTTAGAAGATGGGATGTTCTTCAGGACAGCTGCCCTGGTTTTTTAAATAAATTGGTATCTTGAGAAGAGAGACTGTCTTAGATTAAAAGAGATATAATTAGAGATTAAAAAAGATTAAAAGATATATAATTAGAATCAGTACCTGTTCCTAGGTTGGACCCTGGTTTAGGCAGACAAGCTACAAAGAACATTTTGAGACAACCAAGAAGATTTGAATCCAGACTGAGTATTAGATGAGATGAAAATATGTCTGTTGCCTTGTGCCTGTAATCCCAGCTACTCAGGAGGCTGTGGCACAAGAATCACTTGAACCTGGGAGGCAGAGGTTGCAGTGAGCAATCTTGCACTCCAGCCTGAGCAACAGAATAAGACTCTGTCTCAAAAAAAGAAAAAAATAGAAAAGAAAATATAATGTGGAAAATGGAAAGAAAGATTATTAGCTGAAAAAGAGCATGTTACAAAGCACTATGCACAGTGTGCACTCATTTAATTTTGGTTTTGGTTTTGGTTTTGGTTTGTTTTAATAAGATAGGGTTGGCCGGGCACGGTGGCTCATGCCTGTAATCTCAGCACTTTGGGAGGCCGAGGCGGGTGGATCACGAGGTCAAGAGATCGAGACCATCCTGGTCACCATGGTGAAACCCCGTCTCTATTAAAAATACAAAAAATTAGCTGGGCATGGTGGTGTGTGCCTGTAATCCCAGCTACTCAGGAGGCTGAGGCAGGAGAATTGCCTGAATCCAGGAGGCGGAGGTTACGGTGAGCCGAGATCGTGCCATTGCACTCCAGCCTGGGTAACAAGAGCGAAACTCCGTCTCAAAAAATAAAAATAAAAAAATAAGATAGGGTTGCACTATGTTGCCCAGGCTGGTCTCAAACTCCTGGGCTCAAGCATTCCTCCTGTCTTGGCCTCCCAAAGTGTTGGGTTTACAGGCATGAGCCATTGTGCCCAGCCATGTGCTCTCATTTAGATTAAAAAAATGAATAAATAAATGTGTATAGAGTAACATGTAGAAGGATACCCACTCAAGTGTTATTATCTATAATCTCTGGATGGTAGAAAGATTTTTCTTTTTTGCTTAGCTGTATTTTAAATTTTCTACAGCATTTACATAACTACTTTTGTAATTAAAAGAAATATTAAGATTATGAAAAATACGTATTATAACAACTTTAAAAATATGTGTTTTAAAGTTGTAAAAAAATGTCAACTTTGAAAGGGCTGGCAACACTTCCTTACTAATAGACTGTCTTTAAGCTGTCAGTGGCTAAGATGTTTTGCAAGTTCTCAGTGTTGGTATTTTTCTGAATTTTTGGACATATTCCTTCTGAGACTATGTGACCACTGTGTTTCATTTTTTTTTTCTTTTTCTTTTTGTGACCACTGTATTTCAAAACACCTTTAGCATCAGTGCTGGGAGAACAAACCAAAATCTTAAAAATAAAGATAAATAATAAATTGTTATATTTTTAGCAATGACCAAGGACATATAGGAAAAAGCAAATCATTTTTACAGTGGGATTCCAGTGTGACAGCTTTAGAAGGTCATTTCCACATTCAAAGCCTCTGTCATGGAGGGGAAAAAAACAAGGAAGCATTGTGTGTAGCAAAAAAATTCCAATTGGGTGTGGTGGGGCTCACGCCTATACTCCCAGCACTTTGGGAGGCCAAAGCAGGAGGATCACTTGAGGCCAAGAGTTCAAGACCAGCCTGGGGCGACATAGCAAAATTCCATCTCTACAAAAAGTACAAAAATTAGCTGGGTATGGTGGTCTGCACCTCTGGTCCCAAACATTTTGGAAGCTGAGGTGGGAGGATTGCTTAAGAGGTCAACACTGCAATGAGCCATAATCACACCACTGCTCTCCAGCCTAGGGGACAGAGGGAGATTCTGTCTAAAAAAAAAAAAAAAGAAAGAAAATTTCCATGCTGGTAGTCGGCTCCAATCCAGCCATTCATATTTTTTTCCATTTTTTTTTTTTTTTAAATGGAACCTGGAGCTGAGTATGGTGGCTCATGCCTGTAATTCTAACACTTTGGGAGGCTGAGGCGGGCTGATTTCTTGTGCCCAGTAGTTTGAGACCAGCCTGGGCAACATGGTGAAGCCACATCTCTAGTAAAAATACAAAAATTGGCCAGACATAGTGGTGCACACTTGTAGTCCAAGCTACTCAGGAGGCTGAGGCAGGAGGATCATTTAAGCCCAGAAGGCCAAGGCTGCAGTGCCATGACTGTGTTACTGTACTCCAGCCTGGGCAACAGTGCTAGACCCTATCTCAAAATAAAATAAAAATAAAAATGGAAGGGGCAAAGTAGAGAAAACCAGACTAATTTAAGTTACATTTTAGGGATTGATAGATAAATGCACATGCAAATGGAAAATAATATAGTTGCCATGGAATTCTTTAATTTGGCACAGATTTTATTTCCTTACTTCATGGGCCAGGAACTGAGAAGTGTAACATAGGATGAATAAGAAAATGAGAAGTCTGCCTTCTTGTTTACTCCCTAAATAACTAGAAGAGGAGAAGTCTGTCTTCTAACATCACCTGTTAGGTGTTACCAAAGTACTATGCATGCATGTGTGGTTGTTAAGTACTGGTGACTTAATGAATTTTTCTCACACTGAATGATAGTGTGGCATCCTTGTTAAGCATGATATGTCACTTCATTTGATTCCATTTTCCAGGACTCAAACTAAAGAAAGCCAAAAAAGCAAGCAAGCAAGCATTCAGCTCTCTTGCAACTTGGAACTAAACAGAAGTTTAGATTCCTCTTTTTTTCTTTACAATAAACTTGTAAACGATATGGGATGGCATCTAGAAGCCTTCTCTTCCCAGGCCTCTTGCCAGTCTTCTTGTACTTAGCCAGAAAAAATGGTACATGACTAACCTGGGCATTCCTACTTAAGTTTCTATTTGTGTGCATGTGTGTGGCATGGGGATAGGGGATGTGGGTGTGGGGTTCTGGAGCATGAGATAATGCTTGGAGAAAGGAGCCCAGGGCAATAGCTTGTCTGTCCTGTGTTAAGGGTGTCATGGATAAGCTTGATTTGAAAGTTATATAGTATTTGAGAAGTACTCTCCCAGTTCAGAAATACTGTCGCTTCTCTTATGCAGTTAACTCTTTATAAGAACTATTTAGGTGATGCTTCTTTTTTTTTTTTCTTTTTCTTTTTTTTGATACAGAGTCTTATTCTGTCACCCAGTCTGGAGTGCAGTAACACTGTTATGGCTCACTGCAGCCTTGACCTCCTGGGCTCAAGTGGTTCTCCCACCTCAGCCTCCTGAGTAGCTGGGACTACAGGGATGAGCCACCACACCCAGCTAATTTAAAAAAAAAATTTTTTTTTTTTTGAGACGGAGTTTCACTCTTGTTACCCAGGCTGGAGTGCAATGGCATGACCATGGCTCACTGTGACCTTCGCCTTCTAGGTTCAGGTAATTCTCCTGCTTCAGCCTCCTGAGTAGCTGGGATTACAGGCACGTACCACCATGCCCAGCTAATTTTTTGTATTTTTGGTAGAGACGGGATTTCACCATGTTGACCAGGATGGTCTCGATCTCTTGACCTTGTGATCCACCTGCCTCGGCCTCCCAAAGTGCTGAGATTACAGGCTTGAGCCACTGCACCTGGCCAAAAAAAAATTTTTTGAATCCCAGCACTTTGGGAGGCCAAGGCAGGTGGATCACAAGGTCAGGAGTTCGAGTCCAGCCTGGCCAGCATGGTGAAACCTCATCTCTACTAAAAGTACAAAAATTAGCCAGGCATGGTGGCACATGCCTGTAATTCCAGGTACTCAGGAGGCTGAGGCAGAAGAATCACTTGAACTCAGGAGCGGGAGGTTGCAGTGAGCTGAGATCATGCCACTGCACTTCAGCCTGGGTGACAAAGTGAGATTCTGTCTCAAAAATAATAATAAAAAATAAAAATAAAATAATGCTCTTTTTTTTGTAGAGATGGGGGTCTCACTATATTGCCCAGGCTGGTCTTCTACTCCTGGGCTTAAGCGATTCTTCTGCTTTGGCCTCCCAAAGTGCTCAGATTACAGGTGTGAGCACCTGGCCTAAGATTTGATTTTTGATTCAGAGATGGTCCAGTTCTTCGCAGTTTGCTATTTCTGTGACTTTAATTGCTTTCCTTGGATTCTTTGTTTCTGTCAGCCCCCTTACTAGTAACATTTCCTATATTATCTTTACATCTTTCAGGTAAGATCCATAATTGTGTTCCAAAGGTTAATTAAATCTCAGAAACTCCCAGGCTTATGAGAGAGATTATTATTATTATTATTATTTGAGATAGAGTCTCTTAATTATAAATCTTCTGGGGCTTGGGCAAAGAAAAGAAAAAGAGAAAAAAGAGATAGAGTCTCGCAAAAAAAAAAAAGAAAAAGAAAATTAAAAAAAAAAAGAGATAGATTCTCGCTCTGTGGCCAGGCGCCAGGCTGGAGTGCAGTGGTGCGATCTCGGCTCACTGCAACCTCTGCCTCCCGGGTTCAAGCATTTCTCCTCAGCCTCCCTAGTAGCTGGGACTACAGGCAAGCACCACTACGCCCAGCTAATTTTTGTATTTTTAGTAGAGACGGGATTCACCATGTTGGCCAGGATGGTCTCTATCTCTTGACCTCGTGATGTGCCCGCCTGGCCTCCCAAAGTGATGGGATTATAGGCGGGAGCCACGGTGCCCGGCCCAGAGAAGTTTATTTCTAAAGATAGAAATTGCCAGTGATTTCTGACAATTTTACCTAGCTTTCTTCCACCTCATCAAAGGACATGACTAACGAAAAAGATCTTTGTGAAGCAGTCATGTCTTAGCTTTCCCATTAATTTAATTAAAGCCTCTAGTACATAGGAAAGCAGATGACTATATAAAATGATGTTTCTTCCTTTCCTGCTTCAAGGGTGATCCAAGAAATTTCTCTCTCCTCATCTAAAACAAGGGTCGATGACACTGCTGTAATTGATGCCTTTTGTTCCCAGACCAAATTGTTTTTTATAGCCTACCCCCTACCGGCACTTTCCAAAGTGCCACTGCCATCAGCTCCGGAGGGAATCCCTTCCTCAGGCTTCCTGGGCAGCAGCTGCAGAGTGATGGCAGGGAGCACAGAATGGGAGGAGAAAGCAGCTTGCAGACAAATGGGCAGCTAATCAGACCAACAGCCCAATCACTAGACCCATAAAAAAATTCCATTCCCCACCTCCGCTAACCTCATCTGCATTTTTTGGCTGAGGTGGGGAGAATGCTTCTTGAAAAGTTGTGCTTCAAATGGTCTATCAAAGCAGGCTCAAATTACTGCCCCCCAACACCTTTTTCTTTCTCAAGCCAATTGTGCTTATTCAGCCCAATAGTTGTAAAATCACTACAGACCTTACAGATACTAAAAGGACAATTAGGGAGTATTGTGAACAACTTTATGCCAATAAATTGAACAAATTTGATGAAGCAGACAAAGCCTTTGAAAAATGCAAACTACCAATAGTGTGTCAACCTAAAGCACAATTTCTGGGTCTTCTTTTATTCAAAATTTGGATCTCTCAGTTTTCAAGATTTTTCATTTTAAAGCAGCCTTCCTGAGCTTACTTAATTAGCATTCTCAACTGTTCTCCTAGGAGCTGGTTACTTCTCAGCACAAGTTATCTAATTGTGGGATGGAGAGGGTTAAGCTATTTTATAAGAATAAGCATCTCTAAAGTTGTTCACAATCTTATTTTAGGATTATAAAATCCCGATTCTTCTGGGTGGCCTTTATGTTGGGGCCAGAAGGACAGCCTTTCTGAACTTTATCTAGTGTTTCTGGTCATTGCCAACGTGAGAACATTTCAAGGAGTCTTTAACATATATATGTGGTTAGTCTTGTCCCAGTCAGTCTGCAATGAGGTTGGAGCTTTAGAAACAAGCACATCCTTTTCAGTGATGTTTGCTTTTATAATGCGTAGTTTAGCAAATGGACTGTGAGGAATTAATCATGCCAAACTCCTAACCATCTGATGACCAGGTACAGACTAAACATCTCAGATGAAAATGTTTAGACTTTAAGCCTTCAGTCTTTCATTTCAAACCTCAATTATAATAAATTACAATATCTAATAGCACCCTTAAGTTCTAGTTTAACTTAGTCTGTTTGCACCTTTTATAGATAGAAGTTCAATGTGTACATGGCAGACTGTCATCAATTCCTTCATGCTTCTCAGATATGATTTGAGAAAATGTAATATTTGAAACTATTGTCATCTTTGTGGTGAGAGATAAGTATGTATCCTAAATTAAATAAAAATGTAATACTATTAGGGAATTTTCCCATTGGTGAAATCATATTATTATAACTCTCTGTTGTTAAAATGGAAGGTGCCAGCCCGAACACACTATAGTGTATAGGAAGTCAGACCCTTTGTTTAGCTTCCTGTAGGGTCTGGGTGCCCCCGTGCCCTCCTCCTTCAGCTCTTCTGTAGCTACCTGGCTCTAAGTAGCTCCAAGGCCTGGCTCTAAATTCTCCTAAGCCATCTGAGCTGACCTTTTCGCTGGATTCCCTACCTTTTCCTCTTCATGTAGTCCTTTTCTCCTCCTGTCTCTGTATAGCTAGCTCTATTCTTTTTTTTTTTTTTTTTTTTTAAGAGACGGGTTTCACCATGTTGGCCAGGACAGTTTTGATCTCCTGACCCAGCTTGGCCTCCCAAAGTGCTGAGATTACAGGTGTGAGCCACTGCACCCGACCTGGCTCTATTCTTTTTAAAGCCTCTTCATCTTTTTTCCTGGCCTTATCTTGATCATTTCCCTTTATATTTAGAATGCATCTGACCTCCACAAAGCTGCTATGAAGATTTTGAAATTATCAGATGTGGTGGCTCACATCTGTAATCCCAGCACTTTGGGAGGCCAAGGTAGGTGGATCACGAGGTCAGGAGTTCGCGACCAGCCTGGCCAATATAGTGAAACCCCGTCTCTACTAAAAATATAAAAATGAGTTCAGCATGGTGGCAAGAGCCTGTAGTCCAGCTACTCTGGAGGCTGACGCAGGAGAATAGCTTGAACTTGGGAGGCAGAGGTTGTGGTGAGCCAAGATAGCACCACTGCACTCCAGTCTGGGGAACGGAGCGAGACTCCATCTCAAAAAAAAAAAAAATTTTTTTTGAAATGATGAAGCACGCCACAAAGTAGAAGAGTTTTGTTTTTTTTTTTTTTTCTGAGATGGAGTCTCACTCTGTCACCAGACTGGAGTGCAGTGGCATGATCTTGGCTCATTGCAACCTCCACCTCCTGGATTCAAGTGATTTCCCTGCCTCAGCCTCCTGAGTAGCTGGGACTATAGATGCGTACCACCACACCTGACTAATTTTTTGTATTTTAGTAGAGACAGGGTTTCACCATGTTGGCCAGGATTATCTTGATCTCCCGACCTAATGATCTGCCTGCCTTGGCCTCCCAAATTCTGGGATTACAGGTGTGAGCCACGGGCCCTGGCCTAAGTAGAGGAATTTTTTGGGAGGAATGGAATCTTGCTCTGTTGCCTAGACTGGAGTGCAATTCACAATCTTGGCTCACTGCAACCTCTGTCGTCTCCTGGGTTCTCCTGCCTCAGCCTCCTGAGTAGCTGGGATTACAGTTGTGCACCACCACACCCGGCTAATTTTTGTATTTTTAGTGGAGACGGGGTTTCACTATATTGGCCAGACTAGTCTCGAACTCTTGACCTCAGGTGATCTGCCCACCTCAGCCTCCCAAAGTGCTGGGATTATAGGCATAAGCCACTGCACCTGGCCAAGTGGAGGGATTTGCAGCAGTATACTAATGCAATTTATTGCTGTTCCAGTTGGCCAGGGGACTCAAGTTGAATGGACACTGCCTGTATTGATACTGAAAACAGATCCTACATCCTATGTCCACTGAGTAACTAGGTTTGATTTCTCTCTACTTTGTGACAATCAACAATTGCTTATTGAGTATGTAGTGTGTTGCTCATATATTGAAAAAAATTTCATATTTATGTTAGTCTGACATTCTGGGCTCCCACAGACTGGCCAGTGCTTATCTTTCTAATGCTTATTTTTCTAAACTTATCTCTTCTGTCCCCGCCTTTATGGATTCTGCTCTAGCTAGAGTGGTCTATTTGCTCCCTTGCTCATTCCAGTCTACATGTGCTAAAGCCTTTCTCTCCCTTTGCCCTTGCTCCCCAACATCACAAACACTGGAAGACCCTCCTCTTTTCTGCTTATACAGTTTCAAGCCTGCAAGATAATTTTCTATAATTTTGCTGTAATAACGTGCTTATCTCTTGTGCCTGTGAACTACTCATACTTAAATTCTGACTTGGCTAGTGGTTAATAATCTATTCCCTTGACATATGTGCTGGACAGTACATTATGAAGTGCTTTAACATTTGGCCTTTCGAGACAGCAAAGCAATTTTTTTTTTTTTGAGATAGAGTCTCACACTGTCACCCGGGCTGGACTGCAATGGCGTGGACTCCACTCACTGCAACTTCTTGTTTCCCTGGTTCACGCGATTCTCCTGCCGCAGCCTCCCGAGTAGCTGGGATTACAGGCATGCACCACCATACTGTAATTTTTTGTATTTTTAGTAGAGACGGGGTTTCACTATTTTGGCCAGACTGGTCTCGAACTCCTGGCCTTGTGATCCACCTGCCTAAGCCTCCCAAAGTGCTGAGATTACAGGTGTGAGCCACCATGCCTGGCCAATTTTTACAAACATTTGTTTTTTTTAAAGTGAGTTATCTGGTAACCTCCCAAACAAGGTTGCGGTGAGCCGAGATCGTGCCATGCCATTGCACTCCAGTCTCGGTAACAACAGCGAAACTCCGTCTCAAAAAAAAAAGAATATCGGAACGTTGCTTTTTTTTTTTTTAATTGAGACGGAGTCTCACTCTGTCACCCAGGCTGGAGTGCAATGGTCTCAAACTTCTGAGCAATCTTGGCTCACTGCAACTTCTGCCTCCCAGGTTCAACTGATTCTTCTGCCTCAGAGTCCTGAGTACCTGAAATTACTGGTGCACACCACCATGCCGGCTTATTTTTGTGTTTTTAGTAGAGACGGGGTTTCACCATATTGCCCAGGCTGGTCTCAGACTGCTGAGCTCAAGCGATCCACCCGCCTCAGCCTCCCAAAGTGCTGGGATTAGAGGCGTGAGCCACTATGCCAGGCTTGACTGCTGCTTTTTTATAGGCTATATATTTCTAGGAAGCAGAACAAACTTATTCTAACTTCTTCCATATGGCAATTGGGAGAAGGCATAATGTGAAGGCCAAAATTGTCAAGATAGAGAAACTTAGAAGCTCACAATAGAATTTTAGAATTTGAAAAAAAAACATTGGGGGACTGGATCATGCAGTCTAATCCAATCCCTTCTTTGTATAATAATGATTTTGAGGCTCAGGAAGTAATTTGCATGGCATTATAAAAAATCTATGGCAACATCAGCAGCATTTTCCCCACAATACTAAATTATCTTCCTTGATTTTCTGAAAATTAAATTGTATTTATAGTCACATAAGATTGCCGGAATAGGGTGGGCATGGTGGCTCACACCTATAATCCCAGCACTTTGGGAGGCCCAGGTGGGTGGATCACAAGGTTAGGAGTTCAAGACCAGCCTGGCCAACATAGTGAAACCCTGTCTCTACTAAAAATACAAAAATTAGCTGGGCATGGTGGCAGGTGCCTGTAGTCTCAGCTACTCAGGAGGCTGAGGCAGGAGAATCGCTTGAACCCAGGAGGCGGAGGTTGCAAAGAGCCGAGACCTCCAGCCTAGGTGACAGAATGAGACTCAATCTCAAAAAAATAAATACAATAAAAATAAAAGAGTGCAGGAATAAGTTCTTTTGGAAAAATGCAAGACAACCTTCAGGGAACTAAAATATTACCTCACTCTCCTTTTGGAACATGAGCCTCATTATTTGGGTAGTTTTATTTGCAAGTACAAATTTTCTCAGCTTTTGGATAGATCTTATGTGTTATTGGCAGAATCGTTTCTCGCCAGAAGCATCGGAATTCAGAAAGACAGAAACAATGGAATTTATCTCAGCTCAATAAGAATTTTGAAGAACTCCAGATTATGATGTATTCCAAAGTGGCCTTAGTTTTTCAGCAAATTTTAGACTTCAGAGTCAGAACTGGCCTTGGATCATCCTCTAAGAGAATCAACAATTCTTTTTTTTTTTTTTTGAGACGGAGTTCCGCTGCTGTTACCCAGACTGGAGTGCAATGGCATGATCTCGGCTCACCACAACCTCCGCCTTCTGGGTTCAAGCAATTCTCCTGCCTCAGCGCGCACCACCATGCCCAGCTAATTTTTGTATTTTTAGTAGAGACGGGGTTTCACCTTGTTGACCAGGATGGTCTCGATCTCTTGACCTCGTGATCCACCCGCCTCGGCCTCCCAAAGTTCTGGGATTATAGGCGTGAGCCACTGCACCCGGCCAACAATTCTTTTCTAAATCTTAGCCACAGAGGCAACATGAAATGTCTGGCTGTTCAGGAAAGCTTTAACAATATTTTCACCCTCACTGTTTTCTTTTTGTTTGTTTTTTTGTTTTTAGTTTTTTTGGAAACAGAGTTTTGCTCTGTCACCAGGTGCCAGGCTGGAGTGCAGTGGTGCAATCTCGGCTCAGTGCAATCTCTGCCTCCTGGGTTCAAGCAATTCTCCTGCCTCAGCCTCCCAAGTAGCTGGGACTACAGGCGCATGCCACCACGCCCACCTAATTTTTGTATTTTTTAGTAGAGACAGGGTTTCACCATGTTGGCCAGAGTGGTCTTGATCTCTTGACCTTGTGATCTGCCCAACTCAATCTCCCAAAGTGCTGGGATTACAGGCATGAGCCACCATGCCTGGCCCCTCACTGTTTTCTTTTGGTTATGTAGGAATGCTATTGGAGCCCAAGACTTGAAATAAATTTTGTATTATTGTCTTTTTTTTTTTTTTTAATTTTGTTTTCCCCAGTTTGTGCTCATATAGATTCTGGCCAGGTTTTTTCTACCACGCCATGCTATCACCCAGGTTCTAAAGAAATCAGGCTGAGAAGAATTATATAACACAATGGGGCGATGTTCAAGTACCCTCAACCTGGCCCTGTCCTTCAAACTCGGGAGATTATTTCAATTCAACTCCAGGACACTTGTGAATGAGGGAAGCTTTTGGAGGGGTGATTAGTAGGAGGGTGCCAAGGGGCTGAAAGAGCTTCTGAAGCTCCCCACCAGGCTGGTCCAGAATTAACCCATGGTTTCCCAGTCAGAGCAGTCCCAGCTGCCTTGCTTTGGGGCCTCACAGGTTATTCTATGAAGTTAACCAACTGAGTTTGACCGTGACTGGCTTTGTTTTGCAAAACAAAATTGGTAAGGCAGGCCTCATGCTGACTGACTGAATGGTATCATCAACCCAATTCAAGGGGTGCCACAAAAGCAAGGAAGTGAAACTTCAATTTCCTCCTCATGTTAAATGATAGCTTATCATACTGAGTATGACCCTTATGCAGCTCAGGGCAAAGTATTTTATTGCTTTTTTTGTGAACAGCAATAAACCACTCTCTTCTACTTTTCCCTCTAACCCCTACCCCCGCCCCACACCTGATTGATTAAGGCTCATTGGAAAGGTCTGTTCTCTGTTGTCAATGGTCAGAAAACCAGAAGCCTCCTTTTTGCCCTCACCAACTGGTATCATTTTACCTCTATCTTAGGAAATACAGGGTTTGTTTTAAAACAAAACAACACAGAAGTAAATGGGGGAAAAAGCCATTCTGGCTTCAGAGCACCCTTGTAATTGCCATTGGCTCTAGCCACTTGGGTGAGTTTTGCTTCAGTTTTAGGCCAGGCAGATGATGTTAGTTGCTTTCATCCCTGAGTTTCCACTGCCCTTATACACACCTCCATTCAAGTGTCTGTCATACTACATTGGGTTGTTTGTTTGAGACAGGATCTCGCTCTGTTGCCCATGCTGCAGTGCAGTGGTACAGTCATAGCTCACTGCAACCTCACTCTCCCATCTCAAGTGATCCTCCTGCCTCAGCCTCCTGAGCAGCTAGGACTGCAGGTGTGCATCACCACACCTGCTTAATTTTTGTGTTTTTTGTTGAGACAGATCTTGCTATGTTGCCTAGGCTGGCATACTACATTGCTATGGGCACAGGCGAGCATTTCTTGATTGGGAGGAATTATAGTGCTTTCATTTTTATGTCCCTAAGCAGGTGCCTAGCATATCCTTGACCCACATAAGGCATGTAGTGAATGAATAAATTGACAAGGAGGCCTCCCACAACGGTTAGCTCAAATCTTTTCTCTGACCTGCCAGCAAGTCTCTACCTACCTAGACTCAGAATCAGAAAGAGGTTCAGTAGCTCAGCTCCCTTCACTGGACACTTGTGGGCATCGATGGGGGAAGATGTGATGTTTCTTAGGACTTGAACCTGCACCCTTTTCACTTTCTACTCCTATTTTTTTTTTTCCTTTGGAAATCTCATTTACTTCCATGGCTTCAGAAAATATCTCTTTATTGACTGGGTGCGGTGGCTCAAGCCTGTAATCCCAGCACTTTGGGAGGCCGAAGCGGGTGGATCATGAGGTCAAGAGATCGAGACCATCCTGGTCAACAAGGTGAAACCACATCTCTATTAAAAATATAAAAAATTAGCTGGGCATGGTGGTGCATGCCTGTAGCCCCAGCTACTCAGGAGGCTGAGGCAGAAGAATTGCCTGAACCCAGGAGGCAGAGGTTGCGGTGAGCCAAGATGGCGCCATTGCACTCCAGCCTGGGTAACAAGTGAAACTCCATCTCAAAAAAAAAAAAGGAAAATAAAATAAAAAAAAAAAGAAAATATCTCTTTATTGATGACTGCCAAATTTGCATCTCCTTCTCAAATTTCTTTTCTAGTTTATTTAGCAAGATTTCCTATATTTATTATCCAATCACCTGCTTGATATCTCCATTTGAATGTCTCAGAAAAATTACAAAGTTAGCAAGCTTAAAATGGAACTTTTTTTTGAAATAGTCACTCTGTTACCCAGGCTGGAGTGCAATGGCACAATCTCAGCTCACTGCAACCTCTGCCTCCCAGATTCAAGTGATCCTTGTGCCTCGGCTTCCCAAGTAGCTGGGATTACAGGCACGCACCACCACACTTGGCTAATTTTTGTATTTTTAGTAGAGAAGCGGTTTTGCCATGTTGGCCAGGCTGGTCTCGAACTCCTGACCTCAAGCAATCTACCCACATTGGCCTCCCAAAGTGCTGGGATTCCAGGTGTGAGCCACTGCACCTGGCCAAAATGGAACTGTTAATTCTCATCTTCCTGTTAGTCCTAACCTGGTTCTCTCTCATTTTGCCTATGTCCAAAAATGGTACCACCTGCCACTCAGTTACTAAAGTTAGAAAGACTGGGAGTCATCTAGCTTCCTCACCTTCTGTCACTCACCATATTTAATCCATCAGCAATTGAAACTCTTCCTCTTTTTTTTTTTTTTTTTTGAGATGGAGTCTTGCTCTTGTTGTCCAGGGTGGAGTGCAGTGGCATGATCTTGGCTCATTGCAACTTCCACCTCTCGGGTTCAAGTGATTATCCTGCCTCAGCCTCCCAAGTAGCTGGAATTACGGGCGCCCACCACCATGCCCAGCTAGTTTTTGAATCTTTAGTAGAGATGGGGTTTTGCCATGTTGGCCAGGCTGCTCTCGAACCCTTGACCTTATAACTTATGTGCCTTGGCCTCCCAAAATGTTAGGATTACAGGTGTGAGCCACCGCGCCTGGCCAATTCTTCCTCTTTTTAACATACTGCTCATCTTCCTCCTCTCTGCTCCTTCTGTTTCTATCCTAGTTCAAGCCACCATTAGCTCTTGCCTGAACTAATAGAATTGCCTTTTCTACAGGCTTCCTCTCTTGCCCCTTCCAGTCCGTTTTCCATATAACATTTAGTATGGATTTTTTTTGTGGGTTTTTTGTTTGTTTGTTTTTTGAGACAGAATCTCATTCTGTCACCCAGGCTGCTGGAGTACAGTGGCACAATCTTAGCTCACTGTAACATCCACCTCCCAACCAAGTGATTTTTGTACCTCAGCCTCCCAAGTAGCTGAGACTATAGGCACATGCCACCATGCCTCGCTAATTTTTTTTTTTTTTTTTTAGTAGGGACGTGGTTTCATTATGTTGGCCAGACTGGTCTTGAGCACCTGGCCCCAAGATGCTTGAGATCCGCCGCTTTGGCCTCCCAAAGTGCTGGGATTATAGGCGTGAGGCACTGAACCTGGCCTGTTTTGTTTTGTTTTGAAGTGAATGGGATCCTATCACCAACCTGCTTAAAACTTTTTAGACAGGGTCTTACTATGCTGTGCAGGCTGGTCTCGAACTCCTGGACTCAGGTAATCCTCCTGCTTTAGCCTCCTGAGTTGTTGGTACTACAGGTGTAGGCCACTGTGCCTAACTCCTTCTTAAAATCTTTTCATGGCTTCCCATTTCTCTAGAACAAAATGCAAACTTTTTACTGAGGCCTACTGAAGTCCAATATAATTCTGACTCTCTGTCCTACAACATTTTTATTCAGGTGAAACCAAGTTCGGGTGAATACCGTGGAATACAGAGAAGGAATACATGAAGCGAGAGGCAGTGTCAAGAGAGAATAGGTGGACTTTTTCCTTTGACTTGGGCTTAGGTGGTAATGATGTATTTGGGAACTTCATATGTTCTTCTCTTTCCTTGTTTTATTTTTTTCCCTTAAATCACATTGCACACCCAGCCCCTCCCCCATAATCTACCTCTTTTAACTACTGCCCAGCTGATTAGTCCTGAGAGTAGTATGGAGCCCCTTAGAGCAGAGGACCTAAAGGTTACTTTAACTTGAAATCAGGAGGCCTGAGATCTACCCTCAGCCTTTAACTAGCCAAGTGACCTCAGGCAAATTGCTTTTCCCTTCTGCAAGGAGAAGGGGTTCTCCTCCAGCTCCGAGGATAATGACCTATGTGACCTATGACTTACACACTCACCCCACCATTAGGAACACCAGTTTTATGTTGGGAGAGTACTAATCACCCACTACATGCAAATTCAAGTGTTGTGAGAGGCTTACAGAGTCACCAAGAAGGGTAATATGGTTCTACATCCAAGGAAGAGACTTGTCAGCCCTATTGTTGAGACAAAAAATACATAATGTCTAGATATCATAGGCAGTGAGACACAGATTCTGTCAAATGAATGGAAGGAAATTTCAAGGAGCAGAGAGACCTTAAGGTAATGTTTGGAGTTGAGGAGGCAGTAGATAGGACACACGTGTTTCAGAGAGGGAAATGGTCTCGACTGAGATACAGAAGTTAGGTGGGAATTGAGTGTGCAAGGAGCTGTCATAACCTGGTCCAGCTGGAGCTGAGTAAGCAAGGGATTTAGTTGGACAAGCAAGTTAAGAGCAGTTATTGGCTGGGAGCAGTGGCTCACTCCTGTAATCCCAGCACTTTAGGAGGCTGAGGTGGGTAAATCACCTGAGGTCAGGAGTTTGAGACCAGCCTGGTCAACATGATAAAACCTCGTCTCTACTAAACATACAAAAAATTAACTGGGTGTGGTGGTGGATGCCTGTAATACCAGCTACTTGGGAGGCTGAGGCAGGAGAATTGCTTGAATCCTTGAGGTGATGGTTGCAGTGAGCCGAGATTGTGCCACTGCACTCTAGCCTAGGCAACAGAGGGAGACTTACTCTCAAAAAAAAAAAAGAAAGAAAGAAAAGAAAAGAAAGAAATGCCAGCCCAAATAATTGAGATTTTATTCTCTAGGACCTTGAAGTTTTTTAATCAGGTGAATAATGAATTGAATGTGATGTACTAGTAACATAAATATGGTAGTAATGTGTTAGGTGAAGAGTTGAAAAGCAGAATGTCAGTTCTTCATTCAAAATTCAGATACAAGGTATGATCTTAGTACAGTGTGAAAGCAAAGGGAATGGAGGGAAGGGATAGATTTGGGGGACAAACCAAAGGAAGAAGACTAAATATGAAAAGTTGAGCAGAGGGAGGAGTCAAGAATGATTCAGAAAAGTAAGCCTCAGTTACTCAAAGTTACATTAGTTCACCAATGGAAACAGAGAAGTCATAAGAGAAAATCAATTCTGACATCCGAGGAGAACAGCCAGTCAAGCATTAGAGTTGCAATGCCTAGAACTCACACAGAGATGGAAGTTTAGGAGTTAGCAGCACAGAAATAAAACTGGAATTTGAGAATAGGTAAGTTCTCCATGGTGAGAGCAGAGAAAAAAAGTGGGCCCCAACCTGAACCTCAGGGTGGGATATTCATTATTAAGGATCAAGAAAAGAAGAGTAGCCCAAAAGAATTGCCTGAAAGCCAGGAGGATTTGTAGCCAGTGGTTGCCGACGCACTTAGAGAAAACTATGTCTGTGAGATAGAGGAAGAGGGATACAGAAGACAAGCAATTAAAGGTGGGTAATGTGGCTGGGCACAGTGGCTGACATCTGTAATCTCAGCACTTTAAGAGGCCAAGGCAGGTGGATTACTTGAGGTCAGGAGTTCGAGACCAGCCTGACCAACATGGTAAAACCCTGTCTCTACTAAAAAAAAAATACAAAATTAGGGCCGGGCGCGGTGGCTCATGCCTGTAATCCCTGCACTTTGGGAGGCCGAGGCGGGTGGATCACGAGATCAAGGGATCGAGACCACCCTGGTCAACATGGTGAAACCCCGTCTCTACTAAAAATACAAAAAATCAGCTGGGCATGGTGGTGTGTGCCTTTAATCCCAGCTACTCAGGAGGCTGAGGCAGGAGAATTGCCTGAACCCAGGAGGCGGAGGTTGCGGTGAGCTGAGATCGCGCCATTGCACTCCAACCTGGGTAACAAGAGCGAAACTCCGTCTCAAAAAAAAAAAAAAAAATACAAAATTAGCCTGGCATGGTGGTGCACACCTGTAATCCCAGTTACTTGGGAGGCAGAGACAGGAGAATCACTTGAACCCGGGAGGCAGAAGTTGCAGTGAGTTGAGATCATGCCTTTGCACTCCAGCCTGGGCAACAAAGGTGAAACTCCATTTAAAAAAAAAAAAAAGAGGTGAGTAATGAAATCATTATCCTGATTATGGGTCCCCTACTTAAGAGATAAGGTGGCAAAAGAAATAGAATATGAGTTTGGAAGGACAGCGGGTCAAGGAGAGTTTGTCTTTTTCTTCTCTCTCTCTCATTTTTTTTTGAGACAGGATCTTATTCTGTTGCCCATGTTGGAATGCTGTGGCATGATTACAGCCTCCCACCTCCACCTCCTGAGTAGCTAGTACTACAGGCACCACCACTGTTGGCTAATTTTTATATATTTTCTAGAGATGAAGTTTTGTCGAGGCTGGTTTCAAACTCCTGGGCTCCAGCAATCTGCCCAAGCCCAGCCTCTGAAAGGGTTCGGTTGTAGGTGTGACTCATCATGCTGGGCCCTTTTCTCTCTTTTTAATTTATTTTTATTATTATTTTTTGTGGTGGTTGTTTTTTGATATGGAGTCTCGCTCTGTCACCCAGTCTGGAGTGCAGTGGTATTATCTTAACTCACTGCAATCTCTGCCTCCCGGGTTAAAACAATTCTCCTGAGTAGCTGGGACTACAGGTGTGTGCCATCACGCCTGGCTAATTTTTTTTTTTTTTTTTGAGATGGAATCTTGCTCTGTCACCCAGGCTGGAGTGAAGTGGCATGATCTCGGCTCACTGAAACCTCTGCCTTTCGGGTTCAAGCAATTCTCCTGCCTCAGCAGGAGATTTGGCATTACAGGTGCCTGCCACCACACCCAGCTAATTTTTGTATTTTTAGTAGAGATGAGGCTTCACCATGTTGGCCAGCCTGGTCTTGAATTCCTGACCTCAGGTGATTCCCCACTGCGCCAGTCCTCCCAAAGTGCTGGGATTATAGGCGTGAGCCACCACGAGTTGCCCTCTCTCTCTTTTATTGGTAAGTCCCTTGGATGTCTGAAGAGGGGGATATGGCTAATGCCAGGAGACGGAGTGGTATTATTTAAGGGGACCTTCTAGAGGGGCAATTCCAGAGGGAGATAACAGTGTTTAAGGTGACTCTAGATTAGAAAATGTCAAGGTACCCTTGATGAGTGATTAGAAGGGTGAGGAAGTCTCCAGGAGTCGTAAAATTACTGAACATAATCCAACTAAATAGACAATTGAGCAAAGTCAGGAAGATAAAAGACTGACAAATGTGGTCAATGCTGAGGTTGTGGGTCTGTAACAACAGTTTGTCATGAACACAGTAAGGAGCTACAGTTGGAAGAACTGGGATAGATGAAGCTGAGTATACCAGACAGAAGAGGGGTTTTGAAGCAGGCTACACCTGGAGGAAAGCAGAGAAAGCAGAGAAAGCAGCGGTCTGGGGGACCCTGGAGTTGGGCATATCCAGATTCCAAAAGAGGAAATAAGGCCCTAGGCCAGGCAAGACTCTCACTGATAAAGGAGAGCTAGATCAGGCAAATGAGTCAGACAACAGCAGCTTAGAGGTAAGGTGGGCAGGAGAACAATGCCCCATTTGTAAATCTCAGGTACTCAGTCATGAATCATGGGATTGGATGCCCTGATGGTCAGTTTCCTGTTCTTGTCCCCACACCACCACAAGACCCAGCACAGGAGGACTCTAATGAGGCCATTCCGGTGGCCCAATCCCAGTGGATGGAGCAAGGAATCTAGGTTATTTTGTTGGTATGGAAGCAGGTAGAAATGAACTTTGGGAGGCTGGGTGCAGTGGCTTATGCCTGCAATCCCAGCACTTTGGGAGGCTAAGGTGTGCAGGTCACGAGGTCAGAAGTTCAAGACCAGCCTGGCCAGCATAGTGAAACCCCATCTCTACCTAAAATACAAGAAATTAGCCGGACGGCTAGCAGGCGCCTGTAATCCCAGCTACTTGGGAGGCTGAGACAGGAGAATCACTTGAACCCGGAAAGTGGAGGTTGCAGTGAGCTGAGATTGTGCCATTGCACTCCAGCCTGGGGGACGGTGCAAAACTCCAACTCAAAAAGAGAAAGAAATGAATTTACAGGCATGGTGGTTCACGCTTGTAATCCAAGTCCTTTGAGAGGCTGAGGCAGGAGGATTAACTTGAGCCCAGGAGCTGGAGACCAGCCAGGACAAAATAGACCTAATCTCTACAAAAAGTTAAAACTAAAATTACCCGAGCATGGTGGTGTATGCCTGCAGTCTCAGCTACTCAGGAGGCTGAGGTGGAAGGATCCCTTGAGCCCTTTTGAGGTTGCAGTGATCATGATCATGCCACTGCACTCCAGCCTGGACAACAGATTGAGAACCTGTTTCAAAAAGAAAAAGAGAAAGAAATGAACTTTGGCCATGGAGAAATGCAAGTGGGCAATCAGAGCTCTGTGAGACCAAGAATAAATAGATTCTTCAGACACATAAGGGAAAGAGGTGAAAGCAGTTGAGGCTTGAAAAGGATGTCTGAGCCGGGCACGGTGGCTCAAGCCTGTAATCCCAGCACTTTGAGAGGCCGAAGTGGGTGGATCATGAGGTCAAAAGATAGAGACCAGGATGGTGAAACCCCGTCTCTACTAAAAATACAAAAAATTAGCTGGGCATGGTGGTGCACGCCTGTAGCCCCAGCTACTCAGGAGGCAAGGCAGGAGAATTGCCTGAACCCAGGAGGCGGAGGTTGTGGTGAGCCGAGATTGCTCCATTGCACTCCAGCCTGGGTAACAAGAGCGAAACTCTGTTTCAAAAAAAAAAGAAAGAAAAGAAAAGAAAAGGATGTCTGGCTCATACCCCACCTAATTTCTCCTCACAGAAACTCAAGTCAGTGTATCTGAAGACAGTCTAGGAAAAAGAGACAACTGGTGAAAAACTGAAGTAATTGGGTTGTTATTATTATTGGAGAATGGATCTGTTTGAAGGCCTCAAATCCATAATATGAAGTCCTAGGAGATGCCAGCTTAAGATGTAGTAGTATTAATCCAGTGCAGATGTGAGCAGATGCTCTGGTAAGCTCTTTGTCCTGGGTAGGGAAGGACTGGCTTTCCCCTTCCTGACAGTCTTCCTACTTCCCCCACCCATCGTTTCTCTGGTCCCTTGCTGACCCAGTGCAGTCAGAGGCCCTCCAGACCCCTGGCCTAATTCCCTCAGTGCTTTCCTTGGGTCATCACACATCCTTTTCCTGATGACACTCCATGAGAAGGGCAGCCTAGCAGGGCAGGCAGAGCACCAACTATGGAGGCTGTCAAGAGCCCTGGAGTCCACTCTTTGCTCCTCTGTGATCTCAGGTGATGATAGGGTCAGGATACGTTCCTCCTCCAGGCAGTAGGGAATGCTGCAAGATTGAGTGGTTTAGAGCTCTATTCCTACCCAGAGGTCTTTAACCTCTTCTAGAGCCTTTGATCTGGTCCTTGCTTTTATTTTCCTCCAACCTGAACATCTTTATCCAGGTCCAGGGTCACTGTCTTTTGTCATCAATGAAGATTATGAGTAGTTTGTGATGTGGGGCTAGAAACATTTGTTTTTCTCTGAACCCTGTTTTTCCTTTCCTTTCTCTGTCTTCTAAAATAAACAGCCCTCCTTTGACATTCCCTCTTGAAACTTTGACCTCCAATGTAGACCATAATGGTTAGTTTTTTCTTTGAGTACCCCCTGAAGAACCAGGATTCTGCCCTCCCAAATCAGCAGGAGCCAGGCTTTCTGCTTTATCATTCTAAGGAAGACTTTTGCAAATCAAAAGTTAGGTCTCTTCATTCTGGAGAAAGGCTGAGAAATATGACTCTCTTGCTTGGTGAAGAGGGAGGAGAGCACACTTTTCATTGCATATGAATGGTAGTCAAACTGTCATGATGGTGAATGTTGCCAGAGATCCCTGGGCTCCTACAGTGTAAGTGGTGTAAAATAAAGAGTATGGATTTATGAGGTGGTAGCCTGAATTCAAATCCACCTTCCTGTGTTTAATTTTAGGTTGGGGTGCTTAACCTTTCTCTGAGGCAGTTTCCTTAGTAGTCGGAAAGGAATAATTGTAACTCTTTAATTGGATTGGTCTGAGGATTGAAGGAGATGATACCTATTAAGCACCTGACATTTTAGTAGGTGATCAGTTACGTCCTTTCCTTTCTAGTTTCTCTAACCACTTACTCACCTGCCAGCAAGCCTGAGTAGATTGGCAGCAAACCAAAGGAGACCCTGGGAACAGGACTAAGGGTTTTCTTCTCTTCTCTTCTCTTTTCTTTTTTAAATAAAGACAGGGTTTCAACATGTTGGTCAGGCTGTTCTTGAACTCCCGACCTCAGGTGATCCGCCCGCCTTGGCCTCCAAAGTGCTTGGATTACAGGCGTGAGCCACCACGCCTAGCCAGGACTAAGGGTTTTCTTAGGAGCTCCTAATTCTGCCCACATCAGAGGGCAGATGGGAAGAAGGAAGAAAAGAAAAAGACAAAAGAGATAAAGCTTTGTAGGGGTCTGGCAAGCATAAGCATATTTATGTTCTTTCTTTCCTTCCTTCCTTCTCTTTTTCTTTGTTTTTTTTAAACTTTTTTTATTTTGGGGGGGCAGGGTCTCACTCTTTCACCCAGGCTGGAGTGCAGTGGCATGATCGGCTCACTGCAGCCTCAACCTCCCAGGCTCAGTGGATCCTCCTACCTCAGCCTCTGGAGTAGCTGTGACTACAGGTGCATGCCACCACGCCTGCCTTTTTGGTATTTTTTGTAGAGAAGGGGTTTTGCCATGTTGCCCAGGCTGGTCTCTAACTCCTGTACCCAAGTGATCTGCCTGCCTCAGCCTCCCAAAGTGTTGGGATTACAGGTGTGAGCCACCATGCTTGGCTTCTTTTTCTTTCTTTTCCCTCTCTCTGTCTCTTTTTTGTTGTTGTTGTTGTTGTTGAGATGAGGTCTCACTATGTTACTCAGGCTGGTCTCAAACTTCCTGGCCTTCTTCTTCTTTTTTTTTTTTTTTAATAAGATGGGGTTTCACCATGATGGCCAGGCTGGTCTTGAACTCCTGACCTCAGGTGACCCACCCACCTCGGCCTCCCAAAGTACTAGGATTACAGGCGTGAGCCACCGTGCCCAGCCACTTCCTGGCCTTCTTAAGTGATTTTCCCGCCTTGGCCTCCCGAAGGCATATTTTCCTTTGAATCTAGACTGAGCAACTACAGAATTCCATTGTCCAGGTGAAGTGATGCTGTGCTTGAATTTACTGAGCTAGGGGAATAGGCTCATGAACAGGTTTCCCTCACTGAGTTGATCACTTTTTCAGCAGATTTGCAAGATCCATCATCAGATGGTGGCCAATCTGCCTGTCTTGGGCCCTGAATCTATGGAACCTGGGGGTTTTACTGTTCTGTCACCTTAATGATAGCCAGCTCATTAAGAATGAACCAAAAGGGAAGGAGTGTAGGGTTGTAACTAATGAATCTGAATGAGGCTGTGTTGCCTTGGAATGAATCCTTGACAGGAAGGTGATGGATGTAAAAAAATCCAAATTCCTCTAGTTTCTGGCTCAGGGTCCATGTGGGAAGATTGGTTGGTGTGATTGATTGCTCTGAAGATAAGATGGATGAGGGTGGGAGAGGCTTGGAAGGAGACAAGACCAGGAGACCGAGTTTTTTGGGGAAGCAGACAAACTTCAGGGGATTCCTGTTGCCTTGCTATTTCTTGGTGAAAACCTCTGATATAATCCTACAGTAAACACAAAGGTTGTTCTCCTGGAATGAACTTTTGAACAGGGCAGCAAGGATGGTTTTGCTTCTGAAAATCCCTCCTAAGATTATTGGGATACATCAGTAAGGTCCTGGGGAAAAAGTCAAAGCATCAGGTGCCTGGGTTATTTGGATGGAGAGTCAGTTAGGAATGCAGGGAGGAAATCTAGTGTGTTCATTTCTCTAGCACAGTGTCACAACTCAGGCTTCAGGATGGGTGCTTTGACATCTGTATTTATGGATGGTTTCACCTCCGTGCTAGATAATTTTATTTTTGCTTTTTCTGAACCCCAGGGAAATAATCTTCTTTTGGTTGCCTATTTCCATCCCCCCTTCCACGACCACCAAGCAGGCACACCACACACATTTTCTTTCTCTGTCTCTACTGGAGCCTGTTTTTAAACTTTCTATTGAAGGATGGACAGAGGAAATCTGTCATTTCCTTGACATATGCTTCACTTTTATGTATTTGTCCTTATATCTATTCTCTGACATCTGTGGTAGTTTTAAATGTTTCTCTTGAGATGCCAACTTCCTTAATGAACATTTCACCTTCCTTTTCACTAAAAAACAAAGTTGGTTATTCCTTTTTGGCATTAGAACAAATAACACATTCTTTCTGATGACAAAAAATGTTTATTGTTAGGCAAATGTAAAAATATAGAAAAACGCAAAAGGAAAACAAACCATTCTATTTTGGTATCACATAATGGCAAATGTTTGCACATTTTTAACAACAAAATTGGATTCATTCTGAACATACCATTTTGTAATCGGCATTGTTCCCTTCTATCATGCATGTTTTCCATGTTGCTAAGTATTTCTCAAGAATATTTTAGTGGTTAATAGTCTACTTTAAGTTCATGATTTACTTGTTCATCATACTTTGAACACTGAAATTGTTTTCTAATTTAAAACAATAAGCTAGGGGTGTTTTCCCGTTCTTGGTGATTATTTTTACTTTTTACTCAACATATTCAAAATATCTCCTCCCAGCATGGTGTAAGGTCTGTGCAGACAGCAGAGATTCCGAAGGATGAGATACTCAGATTTAGGAAACCAGTGGGTAAGCTCCCGGGGCTCTCTTTATGGGAAACTACCCCTCCTCCAAAGATTGCCACTGGAAGATGCAGAAGTGCAAATGCAGGTAGGTAGAATCCACAATTCCCCTTGTCTCTTCCCCTTGGTGTACAGACACCCCAGGATGCCCAAGTTAAGAGATCAAACACACTTTGAATATGGCTCAAGTTCAAAGGGCTTCCTTACTCCCCATTAAAATAACATTTTCTATCTCTGGGAGTCTGTATTGTTTTCCTGTTGACCAGTGTCTGGGTCTCCATTTTTTATTATCTGCCAAATCAAGGGAGTTGGATATTTCTAGCTTCCCCTTTATCCTGGCTGATTATTGGGAGAGAGAAGCAGGGTTTCTTATCCCCTTTCTAATCTTAAGGTTTCCAAAGGGAGCAATAGAAGTCCCAGCTGGATATGTCCTAGAAGCATTTATTGTGAAATAAAGCTGAGTTCTCAATCTGGGAAAATAACCAAGCAGTCCCTAGCTCTCTAGGGAACATCACTCTTATGGGACTTTGTCTGGGTAAGTCATAGTCTCCTGTCCGCTTACTGCCACGAGTCCCTTTCCATGGCTCCAGAGATGGTTTATGAGCTGCAAAAACCCTCAGGTTATACTGGGTGCTGGTTTCCCCAGGCTTAAGCAGGAAGAAATTATTTTCTTTTACCTTTCTTTTTTTTCTTTTTTCTTTCTTTTTTTTTTTGAGACAGGGTCTCAGTTCTGTTGCCCAGGCTGAAGTGTAATGATGCAATCACACCTCACTGTAGTCTCCTGGGCTCAAGTGATCCTCCCATCTCAGCCTCCCAAGTATTTAGGACTATAGGCAAATGCCACCATGCCAGGACAATTTTTTTTTAATTTTTTATTTTTGAGACGGAGTTTCGCTGTTGTTACCCAGACTGGAGTGCAATGGTGCGATCTCGGCTCACTGCAACCTCTACCTTCTGGGTTCAAGCAATTCTCCTGCCTCAGCCTCCCGAGTACCTGGGACTATAGGCTTGCGCCACCATGCCCAGCTAATTTTTGTATTTTTAGTAGAGACGGCATTTCACGTTGTTGACCAGGATGGTCTCGATCTCTTGACCTCATGATCCACCTGCCTTGGCCTCCCAAAGCGCTGGGATTATAGGCGTGAGCCACCGTGCCCGGACTGACAATTTCTAAATTTTGTGTAGAGATGATGTCTTCCTATGTTGTTCAGGTTGGAGGAAGAACTTTTCAAAATTTCATATGTGGGGTGAAAAATCTAACACTCTAAAAACTTCCCAGTAGGCAGATATGTGGTCTTTACCTAATTTATCAGCATGGATTTGTTTGTAGCTGGTCTGGAGCTAGCCACAGGCTACCCCTTCAGGAGTCTGAACAGAACTCTCATTTTTTGCTTTTATTCTCCTGATTCCCAGCAGCACACTGGGTTGGACATGGTCTGAAATTTAAAGGAACAAATACTTCGAGGGTCCCTCTAGATAGGGACCCCAAACCAAACTTTCCCTGTGGCAAGCTGCGTAAGTACAGGTGCAAAGACGGGAAAGTAGCTTGCAGGAAAGATGAAATGGGGGTCTGCCAAAGTCAGGAGGCCCAGGTTCCCATTTCAGCCCTGCCAGGAATATGCTGTGGAATCCTGGGCCTACATTTCACCACCAATAGCAGATACCATGAGGACTACAGACCAACACTGTGATTTTCCAGTTGCTTTCCAATCTGTTCTGTCTGAGAGAGAAGCTATGTCCCCTTCCACTGACACAACCAAGTGAACGTGTGTGGGGTATTATCAGGCACTGCCCTTACCCAGGGACTGGGCACTGCCTGAGGAGCGTGAGCAGTAATACTTCTTCACCATATCCCTACACTGGTCACACTTGACCGTACAGCACCACTGGAATTTGCAGTTACAGCTGCTTATGACCTCAGTTCTCCTCTCTTCCACCTGCAGTCCACACTCAGTGCACAGGCTCCCACAGCTACATCGCTCCCACCTGGATGTGTTGTGGCTGTTCTGTAGGCACTCACGACCCTCTGTGCCATAGATGCCTAGGCTGGAATTATGGGTACAGTAATCTGGTGATTCCTCTAAAAAGATCAGTTCCGTCTCTGCACTAGGAAGGAAGGCCTCAGAGGGTGCCCAGTGGCTCTCGGCACTGTTCCCAGCTCTCAGTTGCCGCTTATCCATTTCAATTTTCAGTGCCCGGTCATACTTGGCCTTCAGGTAGTCTCCCATCTCCCGGAAGTCAGCTAGCTGCAGCCAGCATGTCTGTACGCTGCAGCTCCCGGAGATGCCATGGCATTTGCAGGTCCTTTTCAAGGCGGCTCTCACTGCCTTCACAGAGAGAACATAAAAAAGACAATGGCTCTGAGCAGGGAAGACCAAAGGTCAGTGATTAAAAAGAATATGTTAGAGCTGTGTTTCTTAACTTTAAAGGAACATAGAATTATTGGGGAAGCTCATGAAAAATATTTATTCCTGGGCCCTACCTCAGATCTTCTCAATGAGGATATTCAAGGGGTTAAGGACCTGGGACTGGTTATGTTAAAGCTTCCATGGGTGATTCTGATGGAGAGCCAGGCAAGAGCTGAGAAGGTTACTAGAGCCCAGAAGCCTCTGCTCACTTGTAGAGCTTTTCTCTATCTGCCCAGCTGGAGCACTTTGGGAGGCTGAGGAGGGCGGATCACGAGGTCAGGAGTTCAAGACCATCCTGGCCAACATAGCGAAACCCAGTCTCTACTAAAAATACAAAATATTAGCTGGGCATGGTGGTGCATGCCTGTAATCCCAGCTACTCAGGAGGCTGAGGCAGGAGAATTGCCTGAACCCAGGAAGTGGAGGTTGCGGTGAGCCGAGATTGCGCTGTTGCACTCCAGCCTGGGTAACAAGAGCGAAACTCCGTCTCAAAAAAAAAAAAAAATTAGCTGGGTGTGGTGCGTGGGTGGGGCACCTGTAATCATAGCTACTTGGGAGGTTAAGGCAGGAGAATCACTTGAACCCGGGAGGCAGAGGTTGCTGTGAGCCAAGATCTCACCATTGCAGTCTAGCCCAGGCGACAGTACAAGACTCTGTCTCAAAAAAAAAAAAAATTGAATATAATAATGATCAAGGAAATACTCTGTAAATTACAAAGGAAACTATGATAATTGCCACAGTTATTGTCTTGAGGCTGAGGGTGAGAATATTTCCAGGACAAATATTGGATTTGTCTTCTGGGTTCTTTCTGAGAGGGGAGGAAGCTTCGTTTGAACAATTATACCCCTAAGGCAATGAATTTCCCATGGTTGTACTTGCTTAAAAAACCTCTTCCTGGCCGGGCACAGTGGCTAACACCTGTAATTCAGCACTTTGGGAAGCCGAGGCAGGTGGATTGCCTGAGCTCAGGAGTTTGAAACCAGCCTGAGCAACACGATGAAATCCCATCTCTACCAAAATACAAAAAATTAGCCGGGCATGGTGGCATGTGCCTGTAGTCCCAGCTACTCAGGAGGCTGAGGCAAGAGAATTGCTTGAACCCAGGAGGCAGAGGTTGCAGTGAGCCAAGATCATGTCATAGCACTCCAGCCTGGATGACAGAGTGAGACTCTATCTCAAAAAAAAAAACCTCTTCCTGGCTGGATGCAGTGGCTCATGCTTGTAATCTCAAGACACTGGGAGGCTAAGGCAAGAGAATTGCTTGAGTCCAGGAGATTGAGACCAGCCTGGGAAACATGGGGAAACCCCATCTCTACAAAAGCCACAAAAATTAGCCGGGCATAGTGGCAAGTGCCTGTAGTCCCAGGTTTTCAGGAGGCTGAGGTGGGAGGATGGCTTGAGCCTGGGAGGTGGAGGTTGCAGTGAGCTGAGATGGCATCATTGTACTTCAGCCTGGTGACAGAGAAAGACCCTGTCTCAAAAAAAAAAAAAAAAATCCAAACCCAAAAAACCCTTTCCCCCTTTCCCTGGGCAACCAGGACATCTAGGTACAAGTTGACAGGGAAATTTTTATGCTCTTGGCTCAAAATCCAACTTGTTTCCAGATTTGTATTCAGAATACTCCAGAGATTGCCACCTCACCAGAAGTGTTGGGGGAGAGTTAGACACTCCAGAGAAGCTTAGATCAATCCCAGTTCCCCACAACCCAGACAGACTTTAGGACACAAGTCTGGACAACAAGGCCCTGTTAATTTACTAGAACATACAGTTGAAGTGATAAAAAATGTAAGTCATAGAAGCAAGGCCTTGATTGTGTGTCCTCAGACGCCCGCCTGTAGAGGGGCAGAGCCAGCAGATAATGATAAGAGGACTCGACGGGAAGATCTAAGTTCACTGCCTGTCTCTGACATTTATTAGTTGCCTTGGACAAGCCAATATTCTCAGACTTCATTGGCTTTGCCATCCAGAGAATGAGAGTAGTCATCCCAGTCCTGCTGGGTAGTATGAGGAAAGAACGTATAAGACAGCTCTAGGTAAATTGTGAAGGGCTGCGCAGATGTGAAGCTGTTGCCAACACCGGCCACAACTCCTATACCCACCAGTCTGCCGGCCCTGTTATTGTGAAGATTCATCAGGGCTCTGGCATCCTTCCCCTTCTCCAAACTGTCCACAAAGAGTTTGGAGATCCTTTCCCCAAATTCCACATTGTCGCTGCAGCCTCCCCAGATCCAGCCATGGCCTCCTAGACATAAAGAAAGAATAAATTCTCCATGTAGCTCCCTGCTAAATCCCAGTCACCTGCCAAACCATCCCCAGGAGCCCTAGGAGTGTAAAGCTATGACTGAAGGTAAACAAGGAAATGGAGGTGCTTGGGGTGGGTGGCAGGAGTCCTGTTGCTAGAGCCAACTGCCCAGCCTTTAGACACGTCCCAGCCATAAGCAATTAGTCTTCTATACCCGCTGTAAAAGTAGGCACACTGGGGCTGACTTAGATGCTCTCAAAGGTTCACTGCAGCTCAATCATTCTGGATTTCTGCACCATTATTCTACAATCATCTTGTAAAAGCCTCCCTCATTAGCGATAAATCTAAGGAAGCGTCTTAGGTGGTCTGCAAATTGTTGAGTGGCTCTGGATTATGGATGAGCCATTCCAAGCTTGAAATACCAGGGCTAGCTTTAACTCTCATTTCTAATTGCCTTGTTGCTTTTAGAGCTACTTGCTAATACCTGGACTCATGGACCAAGGCTCAACTCTAAGAGTGTAAGACTAGGAAATCCTAGTCTTTGAGTCTTGAGATTAGACTCCTTGCTGGAATCTTGAGGTTTAAGGGAGCTGTCTCCCTTAACGTTTTCCTGAAAGACTTTAGCCTGCACTCAGCTCTGTAGCCCCTCACCTCTTCCCATCCCTATTAGAAAGCCCAACTTACCTGTTTTTCCATTTCTTGACTCATCACAGCCACAGTTTTCGAAGTCACCCATGCTACAGTTCTTGGTGATGGTGTACATGACTCCAGCAGAGCTGATAGCATGTATGAAGGAAGTCTCTCTGGTGGCTTTGGAGAGAGAGAGAGGGGATTGACTGGAAACTTGGATCCTGATCACCCAAAGCAGAGGCTTTGGAAAAATGATGTTTCTCTCCCTTATCCCCCACTTCCTTTGGGTTTAAGAGGATGCTTTTCTTTCTTTTTTTTTTTTTAAGATGGAGTCTTGCTCTATCACCAGGTATAGTCATGTGATCTCAGCCCACTGCAACCTCTGCCTCCCAGGTTCGAGTGATTCTTCTGCCTCAGCCTCTCACGTAGCTGGGACTACAGGCACCTGTCACTATGCCCAGCTAATTTTCGTATTTTTAGTAGAGATGAGTTTCACCATTTTGGCCAGGATGGTCTCAATCTCTTGACCTTGTTATCCGACCGCCTCGACCTCCCAAAGTGCTGGGATTATAGGCGTGAGTCACCACACCTGGCCTGTTTTTTGGTTTTGTTTTTGTGTTTTGAGACAGAGTCTCAGTCTGTTACCCAGGCTGGAGTGCAATGGTGTGATCTCGGCTCACTGCAACCTCCAACTCCCAGGTTCAAACGACTCTCATGCCTCAGTCTCCCGAGTAGCTGGGACTATAGGTACATGCTACCACACCTGGCTAATTTTTTTAAATTTTTTATTTTTTGGTAGAGATGGGGTTTCACCATGTTGGCCAGAGTGGTCTAGAACTCCTCGGGCTCAAGTGATCTACTCACCTTAGCCTCCCAAACTGCTAGTATTACAGGCATGAGCAACGACAACTGGCCTATTATTATTATTATTATTTTCTTTTTTTTGAGATGGAGTTTTGCTTTTGTTGTGCAGGCTGGAGTGCAATGGCGCGATCTCGGCTCGCTGCAACCTCTGCCTCCTGGGTTCAGGCAATTCTCCTGCCTCAGCCTCCTGAGTAGCTGGGATTACAGGCACACACCACCATGCCCAGCTAATTTTTTGTGTTTTTAGTAGAGACGGGGTTTCACCATGTTGACCAAGATGGTCTCGATCTCTTGACCTCGTGATCCACCCGCCTCGGCCTCCCAAAGTGCTGCGATTACAGGCTTGAGCCACCGCGCCCGGCCCTATTATTATTAGAAATAGGGTCTCACTATGTTGCCCAGGCTGGAGTTGAACTCCTGGGTGCAAGCAATCCTTCTGCCTCAGCCTCCCAAAGTTGGAATTACAGGTGTGAGCCACTGCATCCAGCCAATGCACTTCTATTTGAAAGAACAATGCATATCTTTCCAGCCTCCTTACTTCATCCAGGCAGGAATGAACATCCCTATATTACCAAAAAGGAAAATAAAAACCAGAGGTAGAACGATGAGACCAATGTAATCCCAGCACTTTGGGAGGCTGAGGCTGCAGAATTGGTTGAGCCTGGGAGGCAGAGACTGCAGTGAGTCAAGATCGTGCCACTGCACTCCAGCCTGGGTGACAGAGTGAAACCCTATCTCAAAAAAACAAAAAACAAAAAACAAAGAATGATGAGAACGAGACCACTTTCTAGTTGCGGTGTTGAGCTAAGGACCCTGCTCCCTTCGAGTCCAGCCTTGACCTCTGTCCACTAGCCACTGCTGCTAGTCGTTAGGCAGTGAGACGCAGGGCCTGAGGCTGGCTTAGGAGAGGGAGAAGGACCTTTTCTGCTCTCTGACTGGGAAGCTTGGGCCGTGTAATAATCATAATAATTATGATTGCCACTTACTGAGCTCTTATCTTACTAAAGTTTTTTTTCTTTTTTTGTTTTTGTTATTTTATTTTATTTTATTATCTTACTAAAGTTTTTATAAATATTGTCACATTTCATTTCTACATACTCCCTATTCTATCTTATACTCTTATACCCCACAGGGAGATAGTTCCTTCTATCCTCTTCTTTTTTTTTGAGACAAGGTCTTGCTCTGTCACTCGGACAGGAGTGTAGTGGTGTGATTATAGCTCACTATGCCCTTGAACTCCTGGGTTCCAACAATCCTCCTACCTCAGCCTTCCAGGTAGCTGGGACTACAGGCACATGCTACCATGCCAGCTAATTTTTTTACTTTTATTGAGTAGAGACAAGGTCTTGCTATGTTGTCCAGGCTGATCTCGAACTCCTGAACTCAAGCAATCCTCCTGCCTTAGCCTCCCAAAGTGCTGGGATTATAGGCATGATCCCAGCCCATGCTTGGCCACTTTCTCCCTCTTCTTTATTCTCTTTCCCCTAACTATTCTCAGGTGAATATTATCTTCAAAAATGACATGCACACTTTGGCATACAGTGGCTACATGGGTACACACAAACACACACAGACACACACCCCACCTGAGGCACAGCTCAATGTAACATCTCAGCTTTTCTGTTGTTGGGATTTTATGGCAGTTAGCCATGTGAAACTTCCTCAGGGGCTGCAAACACAAAGCCCTTTCCCCATTTTTATTTCATGCAACTCAGTGCAAGACCAGTGTGTACAAACACATAAATATAGGCATGCATTTAAAAAATAGAGTAATTTCTCTGGGCATGGTGGCTCATGCCTGTAATTCCTGGCACTTTGGAAGGCTGAGGTGGGTGGATCACCTGAAGTCAGGAGATCAAGACCATCCTGGACAACATGGTGAAACCCCGTCTTAAAATAGAGTAATTTCATCTGGGCACAGTGGCTCACGCCTGTAATTCCCGGCACTTTGGGATCACCTGAGGTCAGGAGTTCAAGACCAGCCTGGTGAAACCCCTTCTCTACTAAAAGTACAAAAATTAGCTGGGCGTGAGGTATGGCTGTAATCCCAGATACCCAGGAGGCTGAGGCAGGAGAATCGCTTGAACTCGGGAGGTGGAGGTTGCAGCGAGCCGAGATCTTGCCATTGCACTCTAGCCTGGGCAACAAGAGCGAGACTCCATCTCAAAATAATAATAATAATAATAATAATAATAATAATTTCCTACATTTATCTCATAAATAGAGACATCTCATATCCACCTCATTCAACCCGTAGGATACTTCTGATGAACTACACAGAACTGGCCTTACTGACCCAAATGACAAATCTGGGGTTGAGAGAGGGGAAGTAATTTACTCAAGGTCACACAGCAAGGAAAGGCAGGTCAGCAGGTCACCGGCAGCATTTTCATTTCACTGTGCAACACATGTCACACATACACACATACTGCAAGCCCCTCTCCATTCACACATATGCCCCTTGCACAGGTGAGTCCCGCACAAACTTACCACTTCTCAGCCTGTTGTGGGTGGAGAGCTGGAGAGCATTTTCAGGGCAGTTCCAGCGTTCCCAAGCAAACTGGAACTTGCACTCCTCAATGCCACTCTGGGCACCTAAGGCCACGCTAGTTGTGTAGGTCAGATAAGCCTGGCAAAGGGAAAAGGGCTGTGAGCTTCTGCCCGGTATGGGTCATCTTGGATGGGGGGAGCAGGCAGGACTCAGATGGGCCAGCTCTCCATCGAGAATCAACTATGGGTTCCTCTGGGTGAGGCTCTCTGGCACTGTCCCCTCCCCTCTTTTCTCCAGAAGAGTCCCCTTAGGGCCCTCAGTGGGTAAAGGAAGCCGGAGATCATCCTACCTTGGGACCTGTTATCAGGAAATTGTTCACTGACCTACCAAAAAGAGAAAAAGTGAGGCAGAGGCGAATGAGGATGAGGTGGTGGGGGCTTGGAATGAGGGTGGGAAAGGACTTACCAGGCGGAGACACTGAATGTGGCACAGCATATGCCCACAGCTGCCCAGAGCACAAACAGGTTCCCCATCACCCTGCCTACCCCAGTGGACCAGGTCCAGCTCAGGGCCAAGTCCAGAGAAATGAGGAGAGGGTAGAGTCTTCCTCAGTGTTTATGTGAGAAAATTCTGAATGGCCAAGGGGGAAAATCAGCAGCTCCTCTCATTTGTTTCTCACTGGTAGGGCTGCAGAAGCCACTGATCCAATGGGGGGATCGATCGGGGAGGAGGGACTCAGTTTTCGAGGAAAGCCCCGCCCTGCCCAGCCCCTCCAGCCCTTCCCTCCCAAGACTGAGAGAGAGGCTGAAGCTTTTCTCCTACCCTTGAGCTTTCTTTATTCTGTATGTCAATTTTGTCTCTTCCTGCTTCTTCAGCCCATTTCTCAGAATCACATAGGCCACAGCAGGCTGGGTCCTTAACCCTGAAGGCAGGTCACCTATTCTTGGAGTTACAGTGTCCTCAGCTGTCAGTGAGCCTCTACTCTCTGCCCAGCCTCCTCCCCAAGCTGTTAATAATCATAAAGCAATGCCGTTTGGGGCCCCCACCTACTCATTTACCCAAACCAGTAAGTGCACCATCCCTCCCACTCCCTTCCAGGCTGTGAGGTGATGGAACTGTGGGACTATGGAGCAGGGACACTTCAGAGTTCATCTATGTATCAGTCCCTTCCACCACATGTAGCAAAGTAAGTGCTGGTAAATTTCCTTCATTCCTAGCAAATCTATCCTTTTTTTTTGAGATGGAGTCTCGCTCTGTCGCCAGGCTGGAGTGCAGTGGCATAATCTTGGCTCACTGCAACCTCTGCCCCCAGGTTCAAGCGATTCTCCTTCCTCAGCCTCCCAGGTAGCTGGGACTACAGGTGCATGCCACCATGCCCGGCTGATTTTTGTATTTTTAGTAGAGACAGGGTTTTACCATGTTGGCCAGTACGGTCTTGATCTCTTGACCTTGTGATCTGCCTGCCTCAGCCTCCCAGAGTGCTGGGATTACAGGCATGGGCCACCGTGTCTGGCTAATTTTTGTATTTTTAGTAGTGAAGGGGTTTTGCCATGTTGGCCAGCCTGGTCTTGAATTCCTGGGCTCAAGTGATCTGCCCACCTTGTTCTCCCAAAGTGCTGGGATTACAGTGTAAACCACAGAAGCCTTTCTTTCTGATACCACTTTGTTACTAGGACTTCAGCTTCTTAGGCAGGAATCTGTCTTTTATTTATTTTTTTTGAGACAGAGTTTGCTCTTATAGCCCAGGCTGGAGTGCAAATGTGCGATCTTAGCTCACTGCAACCTCTGCCTCCCATGTTCAAGCAATTCTCCTACTTCAGCCTCCCCAGCGGCTGGGATTACAGGCATGAACCACCATGCTGGATAATTTTGTATTTTTAGTAAAGATGAGGTTTCACCATGTTGGCTGGGTTGGTCTCAAACTCCTGACTTCAGGTGATCTGCCTGCCTCGACCTCCCAGAGTGCTGGGATTATACGCATGAGCCACTGCACCCAGCCAGGAATCTGTCTTTTTTTTTTTTTTGAGACGGAGTCTCACTCTTGTTACCCAGACTGGAGTGCAATGGCGCGATCTCGGCTCACCGCAACCTCTGCCTCCTGGGTTCAAGCAATTCTCCCGCCTCAGCCTTCCGAGTAGCTGGGACTACAGGCGCGCACCACCATGCCCAGCTAATTTTTGTATTTTTAGTAGAGACGGGTTTCACCTTGTTGACCAGGATGGTCTCGATCTCTTGACCTCATGGTTTCACCTTGTTGACCAGGATGGTCTCGATCTCTTGACCTCGTGATCCACCCGCCTCGGCCTCCCAAAGTGCTGGGATTATAGGTGTGAGCCACCGCACCTGGCCCAGGAATCTGTCTTTTAGGTTCACTTTGGATTCTTAGTGCTTAGGAAGGCGCCTGGATGAATGAATGAAAGAACCTGTCTGTGACCCTAGTGTACCACTGGATATGGTTGGGGACTAGAATAAAGGAGTGGAAGTCTTTCTTTGTTGGTGAAGCTCTTTCCTACAGCTGGGGAAGGAAGACTAGAGAAATTCAGAGGAGGAGGCCAGGGATGAGGAGGAGAAAAAATAAATAAATGAAAAAGAAGAAGAAGAAAAAAAGAAGTTCAGAGGAAAGCATAGATGGACAGTCACAGTTCTGATTCTATCCTGTGACCATTACAGCATCCAGATCACTTCCCAGCACCCTGGACCTGGTTTGGGTAGGAAGTGGAGCTCAGAGATCCCTCTACAGAAGGATTTCTAGGGGCCAAAGAGTCCCCAGATGTCTTCAGGGCAGTTCACTCCAAGTATGGGCCAGGATTGGCATCAGTCTACAAACTGACTGTGGTCCTTCTGAAATAAGATAATCGTGAAAATAGAAGTGTTTAGAAATTTTTATAGCAACTTGGAGCAATTTTAGATATGCTAAACCTAAGAGGAAATTTGGGCTCCTATTTTGTATGTAGTTTTTTGTTTCATTTCTCTGGAAGGATGAGGACAAAAAGCCCTAATGGACTAAAAAGCTCTGTCCCCCAGCCCCAGCAAACTCTCTTGCTTTGATTGCTTGTGGGCTTTTCTGCTTGGGGAAAATAGGTGTCCCAGACTTGAGTCACGTGAGAAAAGCCAACTGAGTTAGCCTCAGCCTCCTTTTCTCTGTCTCCTACTTTTCCCAGTTAAGAATCTAACTTAACGTTCACTTCTTAAGACGGCAGGTTGATTTCCATGGCACTCACTGTGGGGTCAGAACAGGGTTAGTGATAGCTCTGAGGAAGTCCCATGCCACTTTGAAAGAGTTTTAGGAGTAACTCGGCATTCACTTCCTGTGTGTACGTGATTGGGTCTTATGCTTCTGTGTCCCCCACTGTACCTGGAATTTAGTTGGTACTCTACAAAAAATACTCTTTTATTTTGAAGATAGTTTTTTGTGTGCAAACTGTGCTTGCTCCTGCTCAGATTCTATAAAGATCATACAGTCTGTAAAAGGAAGTGAGAATTTATATAGAGAGGCCTCTGCTCCAGTATCAGGAGCCCTGGGCTTTGGGTACTAATTTGTGGTTTGACCATGGGCAAGCTATTCATCCCTGTCTAGACTCAGATTCTTTATTTTTTATTTTTATTTTTTTGAGACAGAGTCTTGCTCCATGACCAGGCTGGAGTACAATAGCGAGGTCTCGGCTCACTGCAACCTTCATCTCCCGGGTTCAAGTGATTCCCCTGCCTCAGCCTCTGAGTACCTGGAACTACAGGCACTTGCCACCATGCTTGACTAGTTTCTTATGTTTTAGTAGAGACCAAATGGCCAGGATGATCTTGATCTGACCTCATAATCCGCCTGCCTCAGCCTCTCAAAGTGCTGGTATACAGGTATGAGCCACCATGCCGGCCTCAGATTCTTCATCTATAAAATGAGAGAATGGGGAAAATGTTGAAGGCTGAATGACCACTAAAGACTTTCCCAGCTGGGCTGAGCATGGAGCTCACGCCTATAATCTCAGCCTTTTGAGAGGATTAGGCGGGACGATCACCTGAGCCCTGGAGTTTTAGGTTACAGTGAGCCATGATCCTGCCACTGTACTCTAGCCTAGGTGACAGAATGAGACCCTGTCTCTTAAAAAATACTTTCCCAACTGTCTGTCTCTCTTTTTTTTTCTTAAGACGGAGTCTTACTCTGTCGCCCAGGCTAGAGTGCAGTGGTGCAGTTTAGGCTCACTGCAGCCTCCACCTCCCGGGTTCAAGTGATTCTACTGCCTCAGCCTCCCAAGTAGTAGGGACTACAGACACTCACCACACCTGGCTGATTTTTGTATTTTTAGTAGACGGGGTTTGACCATATTGGCCAGGCTGGTCTCAATCTCCTGACCTTGTGATCCGCCTGCCTCAGCCTCCCAAAGTTCTGGGATTACAGGTGTGAACCACCATGCCCAGCTTCCAATTCTCTTACATGTTATAATCCTAACTTTAAAATGTATAGCCTTAGGCTAGGGCTCACTCCTGTAATCCCAGCACTTTGGGAGACAGAGGCAGACAAATCATCTGAGTTTAGGAGTTTGAGACCAGCCTGGCCAACATAGTGAAACCCTGTCTCTACTAAAAATACAAAAATTAGCTGGACATGGTGGCTTACACCTGTAATCCCAGCTACTCAGGAGGCTGAGGCACGAGAATCACTTGAACCCTGGAAGCAGAGGTTGCAGTGAGCCAAGACTGTACCACTGTGCTCCAGCCTGGGTGACAGAGTGAGACTCTGTCTCAAAACAAAACAACAACAAATTTACAGAGTTTATTAATCCCAGAGGTGATTGTAGGCCAGAAATCTTATCTCTTCAGTTGGGAGCATTGGAATTATCTTTTGTTTGTTTGTTTTTGAGAAGGAGTGTCACTCTGTCACCCAGGTAGCGTTCAGTGCTGCAATCTCAGCTCTCCTCAACCTCTGCCTCCTGGGTTCGAGTGATTCTTATGCCTCAGCCACCCAAGTAGCTGGGAGTACAGGTGCCCGCCTCCACACTTGGCTAATTTTTGTATTTTTAGTAGAGAGGGGGTTCACCATGTTGGCCAGGCAGGTCTCCAACTCCTGGCCTCAAGGGATTTGCCCAACTCGGCCTCCCAAAGTGCTAGGATTACAGACGTGAGCCACTGTGCCTGGCAAGAATTATCTTATATATTTTTAAATCCTGCAGTTGACCATTAAATGGGCCTTTAAGATGGATACCTGGAGGATAACCAATGCCTTCTTCAGAGTCCTTTGGGGTATATCTACATAAGACCCCTATACGGGACTGACCAAATTTTTCACTGCAGACAGAGGTTTCCTGGAGAGAATAGTAAGAAGCATTCCACATCAAGTCTGCAAATCATTTCCAGTCAACCTGTGCATCAATTTCCTTAATCCCAACTTTATTGTCTCATTAGCTTTTTAAGTTTTTTTTAGATGGAGTCTCTGTTGCCCAGGCTGGAGTGCAGTGGCGTGATCTTGGCTCAGTGTAACCTCTGCTTGCCAGGTTCAAGCGATTCTCCCGCCTCAGCTTCCCAAGTAGCGGGGACTACAGGCGCATACCACCATGCCTGGGTAATTTTTGTATTTTTAATAGAGACAGGGTTTCACCATGTTGGCCAGGCTGGTCTCGAACTCCTGCCTTCAAGTGATCTGCTTGCCTCCTAAAGTGCTGGGATTATAGGCGTGAGCCACCACTCCTAGTCTCATTAGCTTTTAAGTAATGAGAAGTCAACTCTTGGTTTCTCTCTTGCAGGAATGGAAATCTAGAGCTGAAGCCTAGAGCAGAAGGTGACAGTGGGGACACATGAGCCTATGACAAGACAGATTGAATAGTAGTATCTCTGAAGCCCTGGTATGCTGACAAATGACTAGCAACTGGCTTGGGTGCAGGAGATAAGGTATGTATCTATGTATAATGTCAAGTAGAACATGTAAATAGATACGAGGAATATGCATTTGCACCTCTGGGAAGGTATTACCAGGTAATCCTGAAGGCCCTTTCCACCTCTGATGTTCCAGGATGACGAGATTCCAGGAGTCCCAGGGAAGCACTGAGGACTATAATTGATAAAGGACATACCAACGTCACCCTTGCTGTGCCCAGCTTCAGGAAATTCAGAGGCCATTTGTGGAACCTTAGAGTGTCTGAGCTAGAGAGTCCCATTTGACAAGGAGGTACCTGAGACCCACAGAGAATTTGTTCAGGTTTACACAGTGATTCAGGGCCAAGAGAGCCTGGATTACACCATCCCGGTTTACTCAGGACGGAGAGGTCTCCTATAGTTTGGGGCTTTCAATGTTAAAGCCTGGAGAGTCTTGAGCAAACCAGGATAGCTGGTCACCCGACAGCAGAAGTATGCCTCCTAGGCCAGTGTTTCTTTCTAAAAATTCTTTCACTGAACTTCCCAAATCCTTCATTCCCCAACATTTCTTTCCCAGGCTCCTTGCAGGGCCTTTCCCCTGAGCCTACAGGGATTGATGAGACTGTAGGAGCAAGCTGCAGAAGAGTTGAGAGGGAGCAGTGAGGGGGCGGAGATGACTGGAGAATGTCAAAAGACAAAGAGATAGGATTTCTGACTTTTTACACTTCTCTGCTAATTAGATAAAGGATTGGGGCAGGGGGAGAATGAGTCCCCATGCATATTCTTCTGAGCTGTGACAGGGAGCAGAGTCTAGGGATTTTCTGCCCCTGATCTCCACCCCTCCTCCTTGGAAGCTTCTAACCTCCTGGGGATACTTGACTCCCAGTCCAAATGCCACAGCTGCTTGAGCTCCTGACCCTCCCTTTGGCCCCTTCAATTTAGCCTTAGTGACTTACCAAGTTGCCCCAACAATATGCTGTGGGAAAAAAGTGGGATGCTTTAGTTTTCCTTTTTAGCTTCAGAGTTCCGGGTGTGGGCAGGGAAATGAGGTCCCTATGTGAAAATGGGAGCAGTTGGTGGTCTGTTGGATACATGGGCCTGTAAGGACAGGGGCACATTGAGTGGGGAGGGGGGAATCAGTCTGCAAGCCATGACTAGATCTGTTTTGTGTTGGAAAGTATGTTTCCTTCATGAGTCTGGAAGCTGCCTAAGGCTGGGCCCTGCCAATCCCAGCCACACGGTGATGGCCCAAGGATAGGGACCTATTTCTCCCATCAGACTGAAGTACCCAAATGCTAGAAGCTCCGTCTTCACCATTAGCCTAGGAAGAATTAGAGTTGGAGGGGCCCACTCAATACAAGTTTCCAATTGGCTAAAGCCTCTTATTTTTTATTCCCCCATTGTTTTAAACCTCCATCTCTATTCATCTCTGGATAGGAAATAGAAGTTCTCAATTAATGTTTATTAATTAATTGTCAATGAAGAAGGTTTGGAACTGGTTGCAGGATTTTACAAGTTTTCAGAGAAATATGCATCCATCCATTCATTTATTAATTCCAAAAATATTTACCTACTCAGTTCAGGCCAGTACTCAATACTATGAGTTTAAGATGAATTGGGAGATATTTTCATCCTGTAGAAGTTCTCATTCTGGTCTGAGAGAGACAGATGTTTAAATTATTTTTAATAGAACAGTGAGATAAGGAACATTGGAAAGGTGGGAGGGATGGAAGTAAACAGGGATAAATAAGTAAACGCCATAAAAGGGACTTCTGATGAAGATCTGCCATCTGCCGGCAGTGAGTGGTACAACAGGCTCTCGTTGCCAGAATGTAGGTTCAGTACCGGAATTTTAGCCATTATCCAGTACCTGCCTAATGGATAGCCAGCCTAGTGGTTGGCACTGAACTGTAAAGCTTGTAAAGGGATCTTTGTCTTTGAAAAATTTGCACTATGCTTATGGATGTAAAATATAATTTAAAAAGTTGTCTATCGCCTTCCGCCACAGTCACCATTGGAGAGTAGCAGCCGTGGCTCTTCGCTATCCTATGGCCGTGGGCCTCAACAAGGGCCACAAGTAACCAAGAACGTGAGCAAGCCCAGGCACAGCCGCCGCCACAGGCATCTGACCAAACACACCAAGTTCATGCGGTACATCATCCGGGAGGTGTGTGGCTTTGCCCTGTACAAGCAGTGCGCCATGGAGTTACTGAAGGTCTCCAAGGACAAACTTTTCCCTCAAGGTCATCAGGAAAAGGGTAGGGACACACATCCGCGCCAAGAGGAAACGGGAGGAGCTGAGCAATGTCCTGGCCACCATGAGGAAAGCCGCTGCCAAGAAAGACTAAGCCCCCTCCCCTGCCCTCTCCCTGAAATAAACAGCTTGACACCCCCTTCCCCCCAAAATAAGAAGTTCTAGCCAGATTAATCAGACAAGAAAAATAAATAAAGGGTATTCAGTTAGGAAAGGAGGAAGTCAAACTGTCTCTATTTGCAGATGACATGTTTTTTTTTTTTTTTGAGACGGAGTTTCGCTCTTGTTACCCAGGCTGGAGTGCAATGGAGCCACTGCAACCTCTGCCTCCTGGGTTCAGGCAATTCTCCTGCCTCAGCCTTCTGAGTAGCTGGGATTACAGGCATGCGCCACCACACCCAGCTAATTTTTTGTATTTTTAGTAGAGATGGGGTTTCACCATGTTGACCAGGATGGTCTGGATGTCTTGACCTCGTGATCCACCCGCCTCGGCCTCCCGCAGTGCTGGGATTACAGGCGTGAGCCATTGCGCCGGGCCTGACATGATTGTATATATAGAAGACCCCATCGTCTCAGCCCAAAATCTTCTCAAACTGATAAGCAACTTCAGCAAAGTCTCAGGATACAAAATCAATGTGCAGAAATCACAAGCATTCCTATATACCAATAACAGACAGAGAGCCAAATCAAAAGCGAACTATCATTCACAATTGCTACAAAGAGAATAAAATACCTAGAAATACAACTAACAAAAGATGTAAAGGAGAACTACAAACCACTGCTTAATGAAATAAGAGAGGACACAAACAGATGGAAAAACATTCCATGCTCATGGTTAGGAAGAATTAATATCATGAAAATGCCCATACTGCCCACAGTAATCTATAGATTCAATGCTATCCCCATCAAGCTACCAATGACCTACTTCGCAGAACTGGAGAAAACCACTTTAAACTTCATATGGAATCACAAGAGAGCCTGCATAGCCAAGACAATCCTAAGCAAAAAGACCAAAGCCAGAGGCATCATACTGCCGGACTTCAAAATATACTACAAGGCTACAGTAATCAAAACAGAATGGTACTGGTACCAAAACAGAGACATAGACCAATGGAACAGAACAGAGGCCCCAGAAGAAACACCACACATCTACAACCATCTGTTTATTGATAGACCCAGCAAAAACAAGCAATGGGGAAAGGACTCCATGTTTATTTTTTATTTTTATTTTTTTTTGAGACGGAGTTTCGCTCATTACCCAGGCTGGAGTGAATGGCGCAATCTCAGCTCACCGCAACCTCCGCCTCCTGGGTTCAGGCAATTCTCCTGCCTCAGCCTCCTGAGTAGCTGGGACTACAGGCACGCGCTACCATGCCCAGCTAATTTTTTTATTTTTATTTTTAGTAGAGATGGGGTTTTACTATGTTGACCAGAATGGTCTCGATCTCTTGACCTCATGATCCACCCGCCTCAGCCTCCCAAAGTGCTGGAATTACAGGCGTGAGCCACCACGCCCGGCCCTATTTTTTAATTTTTATTTTCGTTTTTTGAAACGGAGTTTTCGCTCTTGATACCCAGGCTGGAGTGCAATGGAGCAATCTTGGCTCACTGCAACCTCCACCTCCTGGGTTCAGGCAATTCTCCTGCCTCAGCCTCCTGAGTAGCTGGAAATACAGGCACGTGCCACTGTGCCCAGCTAATTTTTTGTATTTTTAGTAGAGACGGGGTTTCACCATGTTGACCAGGATGGTCTCCATCTCTTGACCTCGTGATCCACCGCCTTGGCCTCCCAAAGTGTTGGGATTACAGGCTTGAGCCACCGCACCCGGCTGGACTCCTTGTTTAATAAATGGTGTTGGGAAAACTGGCTAGCAATGGGCAGAAAGCAGAAACTGGACCCCTACCTGTCACCTTACACTAAAATTAACTCCAGATGGATTAGAGATTTAAACATAAAACCTAACACCATAAAAACACTAGAAGAAAACGTAGGCAAAACTATCCAGGACATAGGCATAGGCAAGGACTTCATGCCTAAAACACCAAAAGCAATGGCAATAAAAGCCAAGATAGACAAATGGGATCTAACTAAAATTCAGAGCTTCTGTACAGCAAAAGAAACCATCATTAGAGTGAATTTGCAATCTACCCGTCAGACAAAGGGCTAATAACCAGAATCTACAAAGAACTAAAACAGATACACAAGAAAAAAAACAAACAAGCCCATTCAAAAGTGGACGAAGGATAAAAACAGACACTGTTCTTTTTTTTTTAAATTATTTTATTTTATTTTTTTTGAGATGGGGTTTCACCATGTTGGTCAGGCTGGTCTTGAACTCCTGACTTTGTGATCCACCCTCCATGGCCTCCCGAAGTGCTGGGATTATAGGTGTGAGCCACCATGACCGGCCAACAGACACTTTTCAAAAGAAGACATATATGAGGCTAACAAACATATGAAAAAATGCTCATCATCACTTGTCAATAGAGAAATGCAAATCAGGCCGGGTGCAGTGGCTCGAGCCTGTAATCCCAGCACTTTGGGAGGCCAAGGCAGGTGGATCACCAGGTCAAGCAATCGAGACCATCTTGGCCAACATGGTGAAACCCCGTCTCTACTAAAAATACAAAAATTAGCTGGGTGTGGTGGCGTGCACCTGTAGTCCCAGCTACTCAGGAGGCTGAGGCAGGAGAATTGCTTGAACCCAGGAGGCGGAGGTTGCAGTGAGCCAAGATTGTGCCACTGCACTCCAGCCTGGTGCCTGGCAACAGAGCGAGACTCTGTCTCAAAAAAAAAAAAAAAGAAAAAGAAATGCAAATCAAAACCACATTGAGATATCATCTCAAGCCAGTTAGAATGGCAATCATTAAAAAATCTGGAGACAACAGATGCTGGAGAGGATGTGGAGAAACAGGAACACTCTTACACAGGTAGGAGTGTAAATTAGTTCAACCACTGTGGAAGACAGTGTGACGATTTCTCAAGGATCTAGAAATAGAAATTCCATTTGATCCAGCAATCCCATTACTGGGCATATATCCAAAGAACTATAAATTGTTCTACTATAAAGACACACGCACACGTATGTTCATTGCAGCCCCGTGTACAATAGCAAAGACCTGGAACCAACCCAAATGCCCATCAATGACAGACTAGACAAAGAAAATGTGGTATATATACATTATGGAATACTATGCAGCCATAAAAAACGATGAGTTCATGTCCTTTGTAGGGACTTGGATGAATCTGGAAACCATCATTCTCAGCAAACTGACACAAGAACAGAAAGCCAAACACTGTATGTTCTCACTCATAGGTGAGTGTTGAACAATGAGAACACGTGGACTCAGGGAGAGGAGCATCACACACTGGGGCAGTTGTGATGGGGAGGGATAACCTGGGAAGAAATGCCAGATATAAAGTTAAAAAAATAAATTTAAAAAAATACTTAATGTAAAAAAAAAAGAAAAAGTTGAGTTGCAGAGAAAGGGAGACGAGTGATGGGGGGCCGAGACTCGTGGGTTCTGCTCTTCTTCTGAGGAGTTAGATGCTTCCACCTGGGGCCAGAGGGTGGAGAACACACCTAAACATGTGGAACCCCAATGCCGGGCAGCTAAATCCATATCCCCCCAACATCGGGTGCCCTGGAAATTCCAGTTCTGCCCACCCACCACCTGTCAATCCATCCTTTCCCCCAGGCCCCTATCCTCCTCCCACAGGAGCTCCCCACTGCAATCCAGTTTTCCCCCCATGTGGGCCCCCTCCTCCTGTGTTACAGCCAGGGTATCCAGGATGCCAACCCTCTGGTCCCTACCCTCCTCCATACCCACCCCCTGCCCCTGGAATGCCTCCTGTGAATCCCTTGGCTCCTGGCGTCGTTGGACCAACAGTGATAGTGGACAAGAAGATGCAGAAGAAAATGAAGAAAGCTCATAAAAAGATGCACAAGCACCATAAGCACCACAAGCATGGCAAGCATTCCTCCTCCTCTTCCAGCAGTGACTCTGACTGAATACAGGCCCTGGACCCTTCCCTCAAGTCTCACCAGTTCTGCTCTCCCATCAAGCTTCAGATGCCATGTTATACTGGGGGAAAGTAGCTCTTGTGCTCCCTTCCCTCACCCCCACCTGAGCCTCACCCTGCTGTTCAGCCCTGAGTGCCTAGGAAAAATGGGAAGAGGACTGCCATGGCATGGCTGTCTTCTTGCTGCTGGGATAGATCATATAGCTAATGAGTTTAGCAGGGGAGCTATTTTTTGAAGATGATGAACTAAATGTTGAAGACAGGTTTGAGATCTGTAAAATGTGATTTTTACTTCCTTTTATAATACTTTTGATTGAGGGGTTTGTGGAAATTTAATTATGATGAAGAACCTCTATCTTTTTTGTAATGTTGGCATACTTGGAGAATTTAGTGGCAAATACATTCCCCAGCAGGCCTTTTTTTGGTTGCACTAACTGCAAGGTTGCTGGGAAGTAGAGTCCATTTGGTTGATGAGCCTTGACTGCTGTTTTGGAACCTCACCTCTTCTCCTTAGCCCAATATACTGTGTCAGGTCCTATTCTCGTTCTCCAGCTCTCAGTCCAAATAAAGTTATTTCTCCTGGAAAAAAAAAAGAAGAAAAAGTTGTCTATCAACCAGGTAACACATATTTGAATGTGCATGCACACAAAAAACACTTAAAAAAAGCATAGGTCAGGCATGGTGGCTCACGTCTGTAATCCCAGCACTTTGGGGGCCAAGACTCTTTCAAAGGCCAAGTTGGATGAGAGACTCTCATTTTTTACATTACATATTTCCATGTTTTGTTAATTTTTTTGGTAACAACCACGAATTAAATTTTAAAAAAATCTACATGGAATAATTGCCGGGCGTGGTGGCTCACGCCTATAATCCTAGCACTTTGGGAGGCCAAGGTGGGTGGATCGCCTGAGGTCAGAAGTTCAAGACCAGCCTGGCCATCATGGTGAAACCCCATCTTTAAAAAAAAAAAAAAATCTACATGGAGTCTTGCTCTTTTGCCCAGGCTGGAGTACAATGGCATGATCTCAGCTCACTGCAACCTTTCCCTCCTAGGTTCAAGTGATTCTCTTGCCTCAGCCTCCTCAGTAGCTGGGATTACAGGTGCGCACCACCATGCCTGCCTAATTTTTTGTATTTTTAGTAGAGATGGGATTTCACCATGTTGGCCAGGCTGTTCTCAAACTCCTGACCTCAAGTGATCTACCCGCCTTGGCCTTACAAAGTGCTGGGGTTACAGACATAAGCCACAGTGCCTAGCCTTAATTTTCTACGTTCTCTTTTTCTTTCTTTTTTTTGAAACGGAGTCTCGCACTGTCTGCTGGGCTGGAGTGCAATGGCACCATCTCAGCTCACTGCAACCTCTGCCTCCTGAGTTCACGCGATTCTTCTTCCTCAGCCTCCCAAGTAGCTGGGATTACAGACGCATACCACCACATCCAGCTAATTTTTGTATTTTTAGTAGAGATGGGGTTTTACTATGTTGGTCAGACTGGTCTCAAACTCCTGACCTAATGATCCGCCTGCCTCAGCCTCCCAAAGTGCTGGGATCACAAGTGTGAGGCCCCGCGCCTGGCTCTATGTTCTCTTTTTCTACAGTTATTTCTGGGTTGGGTGTGTAAGGGGTAGGGGATGTTGGACCTCCTGCACTAATTTTTCTCATTTTCTTATCTTTTATTTCCTGTTTTCCATTTTTTTGTTCTGTTGTTGAGGAGAGTTCCTCAATTTTATCTTCCCATCCTTATGTTGGATTTCTAAAAATTTCTGTATCAAATACTTAATACCTAAGCCTTTTCCCTTACTCTCTGAATATTCCTTTTTTTTTTTGAGATAGAGTCTCACTCTGTCACCCAGGCTGAAATGCAGTGTTACAAATCTCAGCTCACTGCAACTACCAAGTTCAATCGATTCTCCAGCCTCAGTCTCCCAAGTAGCTGGGATTACAAGGCTGCATCACCACACCAGGCTAATTTTTGTATTTTTAGTAGAGATGGTGTTTTGCCATATTGCCCAGGGTGGTCTCGAACTCCAGACCCCAGGTGATCTGCCCACCTCAGCCTCCCAAATTACTGGGATTACAGGTATGAACCACCACACCCGGCCTGAATATTCCTTTTTCATAGTAGTCTGTTCTTATTTCATGATTGCAATATCTTCTTTTAACTCTCTAAGGATATGATTTTTAAAACTTTTGTCTCCTATTTTATTTCTTTTTCTAAATTCCTTTTTATTATAATGTTAGAGCCTTTTCTCAAAAGCCTAGCGATGCTTGGCTGTTCATTCATGCTTAATAATGAGGAACTAAAAAGCTCTTTGTATCTGGATATGGCTTATTGAATAGTGCGCTTCACTCCAGAGGGTTAAGATAGGCTCTAGCTAGTTCACTGGGGAATCCTAAGCATCAGTATCTTTAAGTCTTTTCTCTAGGGCTAGTTTTACCAGAGGTCTTTTAGTCTACAACTCAATAGGTGAAAAATCTTTCATTTTAATTTGTATTTTTTATTTATTTACTTTTTAGACAGAGTCTTGCTCTGTCGCCAGGTGCCAGGCTGGAGTGCAGTGGCGCGATCTCGGCTCACTGCAACCTCTGCCTCCTCGGTTCAAGCAATTCTCCTGCCTAAGCCTCCCGAGTAGCTAAGACTACAGGCGTGCCACTACGCCCAGCTAATTTTTGTATTTTTAGTAGAGACGGGGTTTCACCATGTTGGCCAGGATGGTCTCGATCTCTTGACCTCGTGATTTGCCCACCTCGGCCTCCCAAAGTGCTGGGATTACAGGCATGAGCCACTGCACCTGGCCAAAAATAAAAAGACAATGATATTATTATTATTATTTTGAGATGAAGTTTTGCTCTTGTTGCCCAGGATGGAGTGCAATGGCATGGTCTTGGCTCACTGCAACCTCTGCCTCCCAGGTTCAAGTGCTTCTCCTGCCTCAGCCTCCCAAGTAGCTGGGATTACAGGTGCCCGCCATCACACTCAGCTAATTTTTGTATTTTAGTAAATATGGGGTTTCACCATGTTGGCCAGGCTGATCTAGAACACCTGGCCTCAAGTGATCCACCCACCTGAGCCTCCCAGAGTGCTGGGATTACAGACATCAGCCACTGTGCCCAGCAAAAAATATATATTTTGAGTACCAGGAACTAGGTTAGATGCTGGGAATATATCTCTGTTGCCCAGGCTGGAGTGCAATAGTGCGATCTCAGCTCACTGCAACCTCTGCCTCCTGGGCTCAAGCCATTCTCCTGCCTCAGCCTTCCGAGTAGCTGGGATTACAGGTGCACACCACCACACCTGGCTAATTTTTGTATTTTCAGTAGAGACAGGGTTTCCCCAAGTTGGTCAGGCTGGTCTCGAACTCCTGACCTTGTGATCCACCCGCCTCGGCCTTCCAAAGTGTTGGGATTATAGGCCTGAGCCTTGGTGTCAGGCCTGCCTTTTTTTTTCTTTTTTAATTAGCATATCCTTGGCAGTTTGCATTGAAAAATAGAGGCTGTAGCTATGATGATAACCTTAAAAAATAAGTTGCAGAGGCCAGGCGCCATGGCTTACACATGTAATCCCAGCACTTTGGGAGGCCGAGCTGGGTGGATCACATAAGGTCAGGAGTTGGAGACTAGCCCGACCAACATGAAGAAACCTCATTTCCACTAAAAATACAAAAACTTAGCTGGGCATGGTAGCACATGCCTGTATTCCGGCTACTCAGTAGGCTGAAGCAGAAGAATTGCTTGAACCTGGGAGGCGGAGGTTGTGGTGAGCAGAGATTGTACCATTGCACTCCAGCCTGGGTAACATGAGGGAAACGGTATAAAAAAAAATTGCAGAAAACAAGATCAATTTATTGCCAATATTTCCCAAGGTGTTTTTAATTTTTATTATCCTTTTTGGTCTTTGCCCCTCTGGCATTTCGATGGTTATGTTAGAAAACGACTGATAATTCACTCTGCCTCTTCCTACCTAACCCATATTTATCAATCTGTTGCAGGTGGCTCAATTTTGGTTCAAGAGGCACTGAACACTTTTCCAAGAGGGGCGATACAAACTTCCTCATAACCATTGTATAGCTACCGATGCCTAAGAAAAATGTTAGGGAAAGTTCTATTGTTCCCCATCTACCCCTTTTCCTAATTTGAAAACAAGGAGCAGTGCGGGAGGAAGGGGCCCCACGTGGAGTTCTATGTTCCTGAAAAGGGTTAATTTACTAGCAAGCAAGCCTGGCCCAGAGTCTTTGTAGCCAATGGGGGCTCGCCCTGATGAGGTAATGCTTTCAGCCCATGTTTCATTGGTTGCCTTTCTCATTACTAGGCGTTCTCGGAGGCTGGGAAGTGGAGAGGGCTAGTTTTAGGGCTAATGGGGGCTTTTTCCTCGTGACAGGTGGTGCTTACAGAAATGCTTGGAGCCAGTTGTGGAAATCTGTTTCCTCTTCTCAGATGCCTGCATCTTGAGCCAGTTCTTCTACCTGGGGCTCTAAGGGTGTCTTCTAGTCTGGTTCTTGTCCCCAACCCACTGTCAGCTCCTAGGGTTCTCAGCAATGAGAACACGAATGTGATGAAGTTGTCTTAAGCCCTGATGAGCCGGAGCTGGAAGGAAAGCCTGCCCATCCTCGGATGAATACGTCCCATTACTTTTGTCAGCATGGGACCTTGGAATGTAGCAGCTCTTCACTTCTGAACCCTCTTTGGCTGGGGAGCAGAAGCACTGGCTGTGAGTCAGGCTGACTGCCTCTATACTTCCCCCACAAAGTTTTAGGAGTGGTGAGGAAAACTGGGGCTTCCTTCCAGCCATCTTTCCTCTGTCCGTGGTCTTCTATTTTGCTTACCTCCATTCTGGGAAGTTGTAGTGGCCCATGTAAGTCCTTTGACAAGCAAACAATTGTTTATCATGTTTCTGAAAGAACTTGGAGAACCCTTGGCCTTGCTTTTTACGTTTTTGGCCCTGCTTTTACATCAAGATCTGTATGAACTTCCTGGTAAGGAGAGAGGAAGCACCAGATTCCAGGCTGTATGTAAACAGGGAAACGAGGCTGGGAACGTGAAGTAGTTGTGGATGAAGTGGGGGTAATAGACAAGTGCTTGTTTCTGTCAATCAGCCTAATTTTTGCCTATAAACTTCATGCTGCTTTTTACACACTTAAGAACTAGACAACAAAGAACCAAGAGGGTATATTTCGGATGGCTGAACTCTGAAGTTTTTCAGGGCTGACTTGTAAAGAAGAAGTGGACATTGTACGTATGAATAGGACTTTACAACCACAAGGGGGAAAATTAGTAGAGGCTTCTAAGAGAGAGATGAAGCAGAACAGATTCTGTGGGCTCTGAGAGCTGAGGGAGACAGCATTGCAGAGGTGAACGGGCTCCCTGGGTCACTGAAGAGTAAATGATCAAACCAATTTGAAACAAAAGTTAGCTGTAAGCATCAGTCCTGCTTTTCATGGTTGAACTTCACAGAATGAGATTCTGGGAGTCGAAGGGAATAATATTTTATGCCATTTTACTGTGTAATTCTGGGAAAGGAGCTCTTTTTCTGTGACCCAGTTTAACTGTCTAAAAATAAAGAAATCACCCTGAATTCAAAGGAAGAATCTGTAAGTGAAAGGCTTACTCTAAGTGTTTAAAAGCTTGCCTACGGCATTTAAGATTCTGATGATATTGTCTGAAATATCCTGAAACTAACCCCATTCAGGCCTCCACCCACAGGATAAAGGTCTTCTTTTCATCCTGGTCTCACTCCACGCCTCCACCCCCAGCTGACAGGGATCTGACCCTCCCTAGATTAATCACAGAAAACATGAAAGACCAGGAAGAAAAGGCATAGTAAAAAGTAGGAGGCTTCCACATCAACGTGGGATAGTAATATGTATTTACAGGATGATCAGTTAATACATTTGAGAAAGTGCTTTGTAAGCTGTTGCCATGATAACAAATGGGTTTATGCTCCTGAAAAGAATAGGAATTGTGTTTTACTCATTGTGTTCTACCCCAGTGCCTAGCCCAGGACCCCGCACTTTTCTGGGGGTGACTTTTTATTGGATTTTTTTTTTTTTTTTTTTTTTTTTTTGAGACAGAGTTTCGCTCTTGTTACCCAGGCTGGAGTGCAATGGCGCGATGCCGGCTCACTGCAACCTCTGCCTGGGTTCAAGTGATTCTTCTGCCTCAGCCTCCCGAGTAGCTGGGACCACAGGCTCGTGCCACCATGCCCGGCTAATTTTTGTATTTTTTTTTTTAGTGGAGATGGGTTTCACCATGGCCAGGATGGTCTCGATCTCTTGACCTCGTGATCTGCCCACCTCGGCCTCCCAAAGTGCTGGGATTACAGGCGTGAGCCACTGAGCCCAGCCTTTTTTTTTTTTTTTAGAGACAGGGTCTCACTATGTTGCCCAGGCTGGTCTTGAACTGCTGGACTCAAGCAATTCTCCTGCCCAAAGTGTTGAGATTACAGGCTAGGCTTGAGCCACTGTACTGGTGAAAAATTTTAATTATATGAAGGTAGAAAGAATAGTTTAATGTGACTCCATATATCCATCTCCCAGCTTCAGACTATTAATAACCCATCACATAGGTGCTTAATGTTGTGAGGAGAAAAGGGGGGAGTTTGGTAGTTTCTTAGACATACTTTACTCCATCTTTCTTGGGAAGATTATGATCAATATGAACCATAAATCAGAAAAATTACATTTCCTGTACTTCACATTAGGTTAATCACATTTGAGAAAAACCAAAAGTGAAATTCTTTTATTTTTTGAAACGGAGTTTTGCTCTTGTTGCCCAGGCTGGAGTGCAGTGGTACAATCTTGGCTCACTGCAACCTCTGCCTCCGGGGTTCAAGCGATTCTTCTGCCTCAGCTTCTTGAGTGGCTGGGATTACAGGCATGCACCACCACACCCAGCTAATTTTGTATTTTTAGTAGAGACAGTTTTACCATGTTGGTCAGGCTGGTCTCAAACTCCTGACCTCAGGTGATCCACCCGCTTCAGCCTTCCAAAAGTGCTGAGATTACAGGCATGAGCCACCACACCTGGCCAGAAATTCTTTTTTTTTGAGATAGGGTCTCACTCTATTGCCCAGGCTGGAATGCAGTGGTACAATAATGGCTCAATGAAGCTTTGACTCCCCACACTCAAGTAATCCTCTCACCTCAGCCTTCAGAGTAGCTGGGACTACAGGCATGTGCCACCATGCCCAGCTAATTTTTGTATTTTTTTGGATAGAGGCAAGGGTTTCGACATACTGCCCAGGCTGGTCTTGAACTCCCGGGCTCAAGTGATCCACCCACCTCAGCCTCCCAAAGTTCTGGAATTACAAGCTTGAGTCACCAAGCCCAGCTGAAAGTTAAATTCTTAGGAATACCTTTCATTTATTTTTAATTAATTAATTTTTTAACATTCTTGGAGTAAGGAACACCTTTCAATCTGGATTACTTAATAAAAGGATTATAAAATAATTATTTGAATTTTATAAAAGGCCAGACCTTAAACTTTGTTACTCATGCCGGTGATTAAGTTTGCCATGCCTCAGGTTTTTTTGTTTAAATTATAGCCTCGCAGGAGGGTGTTGGGTGGTGACTGGAAACCCTGGCTGACTTGTCAGGCATCATCAGCCTGCTGCCTTGACTGTGATATGGATGGAATGGGGCCAAGGTCTTCATGTTTCTTAGTGTTTCTACTTTCTTTATCTTTGACCCTTGTACTGAGGACTGGTTCTTTATCTCTAAGGACACAGATAATAGGCAGCCAAGTTTGCCTGAACAGACTTTTTGGCAGTTTTCAACCATGTTTTCTGGAAGCGAAGAAGAGGGTGGTAAAAAGTCTACCAGTCTTACCGACTGAAACCGTCATCTACAGAGCTGAGTGTTTGGGTGAGTCACTTTTCTTTGGTCCTACCACATTTAGGTAAAATGAAGCTTTTTGGTGTAGTGATACAGTGGGGAATGTTGCAGGTTTTAGAGTAAAGTAGACCAGGGTTTGAGTTTCTTTGCTATAATGGTTCTCACATTTCTTACCTGTAAAATGGGTTGTTTTAAGAAATTATTTATTTAAAAATACATAGTGTAGGGACCAGCACAGTCAAGTGCTCACTATATAGTAGCTACTTTTGTGATGAAAGTGAAGACACTGCAAGCAGAAAAATAGGCAATGGAAATGGACAGAGAATTCACTAAGTAATACAACTGGTGGGAAGCAGAACACTCAACTGCACTTGTAATTAGAGAAATGCAAGCTCAATAATGTGTGCCATTGTTTTTGTTCATTAGATTGGCTAAAAATATACATAAAGTCCATTTTTGGTGAAAGTTTAAGCAAATAGTCATTCTCATATATTTTTATAAAGGCTTTTTGGAAGTTGGTTTGGTAATATCTATTAAATTTTAAATTTGTTATTCTTTAATTCAGCAATTTGTTTCCAGGAATCTGTTCTACATAAATATACTTGAGTATATAAACATATTGTAGTACTGTTTTTCATAGTGAAAACTGGAAACAAATTTACTATATGGACATATTTCTATGGAATTATATGTGTAAAGGCATATTTAGAGTATTGTACCATGATCCTATTTATATTAAAAGAAAGATAATTGTGTGTATGCATTTTATAAATGTATGAAAAGAGGTTTGAGATGATATATTTCACGGTTTACTTTTGGGGGAAGTAGGGTAAGATTAGGGTGAAGAGATGGTTTTGCTTTTCATTCTTTTTCTCCCCACTAATATACTACATATGCTTTTCTTTATTCTTCTAAATCTTTGAATTTTCCTAATGACTATTATAATTTTTTAGCGCCAAAAACCAGGAACAAATATGTACTATTTTTGTATTTGTAAAAACAATTTAACAAAATGGTGAAGATGTGAATTTAGACTATCTGAAAGGCCCTCTGTAGAGGGCCTTGTCTAGACTCAACATCATGGTTGGGTAGAGACAGTAGTTTTTGGGTCTGGAAGGGTGGGAAGAGCTTGTATTTAAGAATCAAAACTTCCACTTCATGGTTTGGGGCTTGGATTTTTGGACCAATAAACCCAAGTGACCCCTTCTGAAGACAGTAGGACTGCATAGGAGAGGTTAACAGGTGTTTCTGTAGTCTTGTCCTATCCAAGGCCCTTATTTTATTTTATTTTTGAGACTGAGTCTCACTCTGTTGCCCAGGCTGGAGTGCCATGGTGGGATCTCAGCTCACTGCAACCTCTGCCTGAGTTCAAGCAATTCTGCTGACTCTGAGTCCTGAGTAGCTGGAATTACAGGCACGCGCCACCACGCCCAGCTGATTTTTGTACTTTTTTAGTAGAGATGGGGTTTCACGATGTTAGCCAGCCTGGTCTTGAACTCCCGACCTCAGGTGATCCACCCGCCTCATCCTCCCAAAGTGTTGGGATTACTGGCTTGAGCCATCCCACCCAGCCAAGGTCCTCTATTTAAAAAAAAAGAAAGGGCTTGGACTTCTTTGAAAGAGGCAAGGCAATCTCTGAGTTGTAGTATCTGAGAGTCCAAGATGGCAGGGCTGGCATAGAACCTTCCAAGTTCTTTCTACCTCTTTGCTTCCTTTCAGGTTAACATGTCGGATTTTGTTTTGTTTTGTTTTTATTTGTTTTGAGGCAGGGTCTCCACTCTGTCACCCAGGCCGGAGTACAGTTGAGCAATCATAGCTCACTGTAGGCTTGAACTCCTGGACTCAAGTTATCCCCTCACCTAAGCCTCCCTAGAAGCTGGGACTATGGGCACATACCACCACCCCAGGCTAATGTTTAAATTTATTTTATTTTGCTAGGCATGGTGACTCATGCCTGTAATCCCAGTACTCTGGGAGGCTGAGGTGGGTGGATCACGAGGTCAGGAGTTTGAGATCATCCTGGCCAACATGGTGAAGCCCCATCTCTAGCAAAAATACAAAAATTAGTTGGGCATGGTGGCATGCACCTATAATCCCAGCTACTCAGGAGGCTGAGGCAGGAGAATAGCTTGAACCCAGGAGGCAGAGGTTGCAGTGGGCCGAGATTGTGCAACTACATTCCAGCCTGTGCGACAGAGTGAGACTCTGTCTCAAAAAAAAATTTTTTTTATTTTTTGAGACGGAGTTTCCCTCTTGTTACCCAGGCTGGAGTGCAATGGCGCGATCTCGGCCCACTGCAACCTCCGCCTCCTGGGTTCAAGCAATTCTCTTGCCTCAGTCTCCTGAGTAGCTGGGATTACAGGCATGCGTCACCATGCCCAGCTAATTTTTTGTATTTTTAGTAGAGATGGGGTTTCACCATGTTGACCAGGATGGTCTCGATCTGTTGACCTCGTGATCCACCCACCTTGGCCTCCCAAAGTGCTGGGATTACAGGCGTGAAAAACAAAATTTTTATTTTTGTAGAGAAAAGGGCTCACTTTGATGCCCAGGTTGACCGTGAACTCCTAGTCTCAGGCAATCCTCCAACCTGAGCCTCCCAAAGTGCTGAGATTACAGACATGAGCCACTGTGCCTGGCCAAGCATGTCAGATTTTTATCAGATATTCTGGATCCCTAATAATGAAATTTTTCTTTAGGTTTTAGGCAGCTTTTTCGGGTTATAAGTACCCACAAACTTCTCTGTAGTTTGCACATTTAGCTCCCCGCACTGTGGACAGTATCTGAGTGAGAAAATAGACAAAACTTCTTAGTGAAGATAGGAATGGAGGCTGACAGAAGGAAAATCCTGTTTTCCTGGGTAACTTACTCCAAATGAAAAGAGGTTTCATGGAGTTAAGAAATGTATCACTCTTGGCTGAGCGCAGTGGCTCATGCCTGTAATCCCAGCACTTTGGGAGGCCGAGGTGGGAGGATCACGAGGTCAAGAGATCGAGACCATCCTGGCCAAAATGAGGAAACCCTGTCTCTACTAAAAATACAAAAATTAGCTGGGCATGGTGGCACACGCCTGTGGTCCCAGCTACTTGGGAGGCTGAGGTGGAAGAATCGCTTGAACCCAGGAGGTGGAGGTTGCAGTGAGCTGAGATTGCGCCACTGCACTCCATCCTGGCGAAAGAGCAAGACTCTGTCTCCAAAGAAAAAGAAAAATGTATCATTAAAGCTGGGTGCGGTGGCTCACACCTGAAATCTCAACACTTTGGGAGGCCGAAGTGGGTGGATCACTTAAAGCCAGGAGTTTGAGATCAGCCTGGCCAACATAGTGAAACTCTGTCTCTACTAAAAATTAGTCAGGCATGGTGGCGTATGCCTGTAATTCCAGCTAGTTGGGTGGCTGAGGCATGTGAATCGCTTGAACCTGGGAGGTGGAGGTTGCAGTGAGCCAAGATCTTGCCACCGTATTTCTAGCCTGGGTGAAGGAGTGAGACTCTGCGTAAAAAAAAAAAAAAAGTATCACTCTAATATCCTTCAGAATTCTCTCGGATTTTTAGATTGTAGTCAGAAGGCGACTGGCACTGAGGTAGTGGCAAAGGTCTGCATGGGGTACAGTGATACATTTCATCATATCACTAGATACTTTTTAAAAAATTGTGATATATGAGAGAGGATGTAATGCATATATATAATTTGAAAAATAATTATGAAAAACAAACCCCATGTACCTTGTACTTGGCTTGAGAACTAGGATATTATAAAAGCTCTGAAGGTCCTAGGGGGTCTGCTAGCATGCAGGTAAAATTTGGCCACTGCACAAAGATACCTTGCCAAGGGGAGAGGAATTTGCCTCCTAAAGAATGGAGCTTTTTCCTTGGGTACAAAGACACTATCTGCTGCTAGACCGAGGGTCCATAAGGCTGGTTCCTACCCAATGGATATGTCATTTTTCTAATTATCTGGTTAGAAAACAATTCTTTTTTCTAGTTCATATAGAGGCTTCTTATAGGCTACTGGACTGTGTTTCTGGGGGTGCGGGGGTCACACCTGTGTGTTCTGTACCCTCCACTATAAGTAACAGTTATATTGAATTTTGGATTAATGTTTGTTATTTTTCTTTAGTGTTTTACCATGTATATGTGCATCTCTAAATTATCTACCTATCTCTCCCTCTACTCCAAAATGCCATTTGGCATTGTTTAGTGTTTCTTTTTTTTTTAATTGCTGTAACAAATTAACCACAAACTTAGTAGCTCAAACAACCCAGAATTGTATGTGGGAGGCGATGGGTATAAGGGAAATTGTACTTTCTGCTCAATTTTGCTGTGAACCTAAAACTGCTCTAGAGTTTTGTTTTTTGTTTCTTTGCTTTTCTCGGGTGTGTGTGTGTGTGTGTGTGTGTGTGTGTTTAAAGGCATTAGGTACTAGCATTAGGGGAAGCTTGGAACTCTCTGTACTATCTTTTGCAACTTTCCTGTAAGCCTAAAGTTATTCTAAAATAAAAAAGTTTATTTAAAAATTTTTGAAAACCATAATACAAATTTATTATCTTATAGTTCTGTAGGTCAGAAGTCTGACATGGGTCTAACTTGGCTAAAATCAGGCTCCTAGAGGAATATCTAGGGGTCTAAAGGAAAGAATCTGCTTGCCTTTCCTACCTATCTGTTTGCTTGTCTTTCCTACCTTCTAGAGGTTGTCCACATTCCCTGATCATGGCCTTCATTCATTTTCAAAGCCAGCAATGGCAGATTGAGTTATTCTCATATCCAGTCTCTCCAGTGTCTTCTGCCTTCCTCTTCTATTTACAGAGGCCCATGTGATTACATTGGGCCCACCCAGATAATCCAGGATGATCTCTCCATCTCTGGGTCAGTTGAGCAACTTTAATTCTGCCTAGAACCTTTCTTTCCATTTGTTATGTGCCCTAATATATTCACAGGTTCTAGGGAATAGAATGTGGACATCTTTGAGACATCATTATCCTGCCTACAATAGCCATCTTTATGTACAACTTTGCCACATGCTTGTTCTGGCCCCAACTAAAAATGATTGTCCTTTTTGTTTCTTTTCTACAAATAGCTCACTCCATATCTGCCAAGTCTGAGTTGCTTTCTGAGCAAGTGGAAAGAAGCAATATCCTTATTCTGATATAGTAATAATGTCCCATAATAGTATTAAACAATTGAATTAAATGTATTTTCTGGACATTAACTCAGCATTTATCAATAGCTCCAAATTGAGTTTCAGGAGCAAACTAGGGCAATTCAGAGACTACCACTTACGCTTCCTGTTGTTTCCAACTTTTATTTTTATTTATTTATTTATTTTTTTGAGACGGAGTTTCGCTCTTGTTACCCAGGCTGGAGTGCAATGGCGCGATCTCGGCTCACCACAACCTCTGCTTCCTGGATTCAAACAATTCTCCTGCCTCAGCCTCCCAAGTAGCTGGGACTACAGGCACGCGCCACCATGCCCAGCTAATTTTTGTATTTTTAATAGAAACGGGGTTTCACCATGTTGACAAGGATGGTCTCGATCTCTTGACTTTGTGATCCACCTGCCTCGGCCTCCCAAAGTGCTGGGATTATAGGCGTGAGCCACTGCGCCTGGCCTGTTTCCAACTTTTAAAATTCCAAAATGAAAACATATATAAGAAAGGCAGGAAACAGAAATATACAAAAAGAAAAATTCTAAAGTAAGCACCTGTGTAGCCACTACCCAATTAGAGAGAGAGAAAATGGACAACACCTCTTCCTCAAAGCTCACCTTATGGCTCTTGTCTGTCACATACTGCCTCTCTCAGAGATAAATCACCATCCTGACTTTTACAGTAATCAGTTGCTTGGCAGCTTACTACTCTGCATTAGTCCATTTTCACGCTGACATACCCGAAACTGGGCAATTTACAAAAGGAACAGGTTTATTGGACTTACAGTTCTACATGGCTGGGGAGGTCTCACAATCATGGTAAAAGGAAGGAGGAGCAAGTCCTTCCTTTTTTTTTTTGGTTTTCTGTTTCTGCCATTCTATGTGGATGGCAGCAGGCAAAAAGAGAGCTTGTGTAGGAAAACCTATAAAGGCACCAGATCTTGTGAGACTTACTGACTATCACGAGAACAGCATGGAAAAGACCTGTCCATGTGATTCAGTTACCTCCCACTGGGTCCCAACCACAACATGTGAGAATTCAAGATGAGATTTGGGTGGGGACACAGCCAAAGTATATCATACTCTATAATTTTACCACCTATGTATGTACCTCTGACTTGTTTTGAATTTATACTACTACTAGCAATGAAAGAGATTCTGTTGTTCCACATCACATAGTTTTACCACCTATGTATGTACCTCTGACTAGTTTTGTCTGATTTTGAACTTTATAAAAGAGCCATTCTGTAGGTTTCTTTTGTATTTTATTTACCTTCTTTATTGGTATGATTCAACCATGCAGTTACCTGAAGGTCTAAGTTTATTCATTCTTTTGTTTTTCTTTCCTTCTTTTTTTTGAGATGGGGTCTGGCTCCGTTGCCCAGGCTGAAGTGCAATTGTGAGGTCTTGGCTCACTGCAGCTTCCACCTCCCAGGCTCAAACCATCCTCCTATCTCAGCCTCCTGAGTAGCTGGGATTACAGGTGCATGCCACCGTGCTCAGCTAATTTTTGTATTTCTTGTAGAGATGGGGTTCTGCCAATGTAAAAAATGCAGCTATGAACTTTCAGGGTGTTGCCTTGTTGCACAGGCTGGAGTGCAGTGGTGCAATAATAGCCCACCCTAACCTTGAACTTCTGGCCTCAAATGATCCTCCTGCCTCAGCCTCCTGACTAGCTGGTATTATAGGTGTAAACCACTATGCCTTTTTTTTTTTTTGAGACAGGGTCTCTGCTTGCTGGAATATGCCTGCAGTGGCCCAAAAGAAAAAAAAAAAAAAGAGAGAGACAGGGTCTCACTCTGCTGCCCAGGCTGCAGTGTGGTGTTGTGATCATGGTTTACTGCAGCCTTGAATTCCCGGGCTGAAGTGATTCTCCCATTTCAGCAACCTCATTCCCCATCATTTTTTTTTTTTTTTTAGAGATAGGATCTTGCTATGTTGCCCAGGCTGGTCTTAAACTCCTGGCCTTTAGTGATCCTTTTGCCTTGGCCTCCCAAAGTGTTGGGATTATAGGTGTGAGCCACCATGCCCAGCTCTGTGACTTTTAATTAGGAATTAATAAGTAATTATTTATTGTAATTACTCACATTTGAATTTATTTCTGCTATCTAATGTTTTACTATTTGTCCTTCTTTAAAAATTTCTTATCCATTTTCAAAATTAAGATCTTCCCATTTTATTTTATTCCCCAATAAACTGGAAGTTATATATACTATTTAATTTCTTTTACTGATTATGTAGAAATTTTAAAATGTATATTTAACTCAACAAATTATAAACTTATTTAGCCTCCTCTTAAACAATACAAAGCCTTCTAATACTTTAAGTTACTCTCTCACAACAGTATATGTAAAATTATTGAACAACAGAATTTAGACATTGTTGCTATTATTTTGGATAGTGTTGAGATTTATAGCAAACATGCAAACAGTTTTCTTTATTCACCATTACTTCTTGCATTTTGGATCTTCCTCTGGAAGATGGTAATTTTCTCTTAACATTTTGATACATTGCAGTATCTTCTAGCTTTCATTTTATTATTGAAAGGTTGGTTGACAGCCAAATTATCTTTTATTTGAAGATTACTGTGTTTTCTTTCTTTCTTTTTTTGAGAGTCTCACTCTGTCACCCAGGCTGGAGTGCAGCGGCGTGATTTTGGCTCATTGCAATGTTCACCTCCCAGGTTCAAGTGATTCTCCTGCCTCAGCCTCCAGAGTAGCTGGGATTATAGGTGTGTGCCACCACATGCTAATTTTTGCATTTTTAGTAGAGATGGGGTTTTGCCATGTTGACCAGGCTGGTCTCAAACTCCTGACCTCAGGCAATCTGCTCACCTTGGCCTCCCAGAGTGCTGGGATTACAGGCATGAGCTACCACACTGGTCTAATGTCTTTTCTTGCTGCCTAATTTTAAGATCCCCTTTCTTTCTCTCTGAGTACTAATCTTTATGTGTGCATTTTATACTTTTCACCATGGCAACTTTTGGTCTTCTAGAATTTAGGATATTTACCATCAATTCTGGAAAATGTTCAGCCACTATTTCTTTGAATATTGCCTTTCCTCCATTCTGTTATCTCCTTCTTGAACTCTAAGTAGATATTTGTTGAATCCTTATGCATGCCATTGCAGGTTTTATTTTGAAGTTATTTCATCATGTTTTTAGTAATATTTAATCATTAAATTTTATTTTAGGTCATATTCCTTGTAACTGTATCTGTACGATTTTCAGAGATTATTTACTTTTGCTTATACTAGGTGCCTGGGGGCACTAAAGCTAACACTTTAATAATTTTCAGCTTGGGGTTTTCTAGGTCACACAGGTAGTGTGAAATTCTAGCCCTTTATAGTGTGCTTGCAAACTTGTTTAGGAATTCTCAGTTTTCTTCCTTTTTTACAACTCCATCCACAGTTAAGGTGGAGACAGATATCTTTACCTTTCACTCTGTAAGTCAGGTTTTTTGTCTGTTTTTTTTTTTTTTTTCTTTTCTTTTCTTTTCTTCTTTTTTTCCTGCTGAGGATGCAGCCCTTCAAAGTTCCTAGCTTGAGGAGGTCACCAATTTGATATCTGGGCAATATGCCAGAGACCCACAGAATAGGGATGCCTTATTCAACCTAGGTGAGGTCACAGAAGGCTTCTTAAAGTGACACTGTCTGGGCATCTAAGCTGAATTTAGGCTTATTAAGCAATAAGTGGGAGTATGCCATGGCATGGCATAATTACACTGTCTTTTTTTTTTTTTAAAGGCCGGAGAGCGCCCGTGGGTCTTGAACCACGCAGAGTGGTTGTTTTCCACCGTAGAAAGCATTGTCGAAGTAACTGCTGAGCTAAAGCCGGCCCTACACTGTCTTTACCATAGGATAGGAATCATGTCTAGCATACTCACTGCTGTCTCTAGCACTTAGCACAGAACCTGGCACCTATTGTTAGATGCTCAGTACGTATTTTTTGATTTATGAGTAAGAAGTATCAGTGTTTCCAAGTAGAGAAACAATACATATAAAGCAAACAAGAAGAAACAAATAGCAAAACTTTATTAAAAAGCAATAGATTTAAACTATGGGCTATTTCTTTTTTCTTTTTCTTTTTCTTTTTTTTTTTTGAGATGGAGTTTCGCTGTTGTTACCCAGACTGGAGTGCAATGGTACAATCTCGGCTCACCACAACCTTTGCCTTCTGGGTTCAAGCAATTCTCTTGCCTCAGCCTCCTGAGTAGCTGGGACTACAGGTGCGCACCACCATGCCCAGCTAATTTTTGTATTTTTAGTAGAGACGGGGTTTCACCTTGTTGACCAGGATGGTCTCGATCTCTTGACCTCGTGATCCACCTGCCTTGGCCTCCCAAAGTGCTGGGATTATAAGCGTGAGCCACCACACCCAGCTTCTTTTTTCAATGAGTGCTTTTACTGTACTCTTTTTTAGTAAGACACTTATGTAGGATAGAGTGCTACACTGTAACAGGGATAAGCCACGTGCATAATAACTATCACATTACTCTCTGTGTACAAAAGTTGGTTTCTTTCCATGAAGGCCTAAAATAGGGATGTACACCTTCATGTTTTGGAGCCTCTCTGCTGATGAGCTTGGGGTTTCAGAAAACATTAAATGTTTCTGCAAATTGTTATATACTTAAGTGGAAAAGAGCAGTTAGGTGTAAATGCTTGGCAAAAAATACAGCTGTAGTTAGATTGCAATCTGCAAACGTTGGCATTGTCAGTTTGCCACAGAAAATGTGGTCTAAATGAAAGGTGCGTGAGGGCTGGGAATGGTGGCTCACGCCTGTAATCCCAGCACTTTGCGAGGATCTCTTGAGCTCAGGAGTTAGAGGCCAGCCTGGGCAATGTAGTGAGAATATGTCTCTACAAAAAAAAAAAAAAAATATATATATATCTGGGCATGGTGGCACATGCATGTAGTCCCAGTTACTGAGGAGGCTGAGGTGCGAGGATTATTTGAGCCTGGGATATCGAGGCTGCAGTGAGCTATGATTGGGTCACTGCACCCCCAACCTGGGAGACAAAGCAAGATCCTATCTCGAAGGGGAAAAAAGTTGGTTCCTCTAAGGAACAGGTAGGGTATGCAAAAATGGTGAGACCCTCCTGCCTGGATTTCTGGTTAAAAAGGCAGCAGAAAGTTCATGATTTTGTGAAGGTCATAATCTGAGAACTTTTTTCTTTCCCCTATATGGATACAGGCAGAGGGAAGAAGAGAAAGGGATATTTATTCTTTGTTATTTATTTATTTTTAATAATAAAAGTTCTGATTGTGGAAAAAATATCTAGCTGATTATAGAAATTTAATAAAGAAGCCAAAACAAATTAGTCTTATAGCTGATGATAGTATTGGCTTACATTATTTAGATACACTGAATTCTAAGTTATCAGGCCAAATATGTGGACTTGGCAAAGATAAGACTTACTGTCAATTGTTGCAGCTCTCCAAACTGGATGTGACTGGCACCAGTGGCTATGTGAGTGAATATAGAAGCTGAAATCCACATTGTTAACTTTGGTTCTATTCCACAAAAATATTTTATTCCAGAGATATGTAAGATGAAGCTTTTCTAGGGCAGAGATCATGATCATGTACCCTAGCACAGTGCCTGACCCATAATAGCTGCCCGAGAAATATGTGTTGAATAAGTAAATGGCACAAAGGTTATTCTGGGTTGCTAAGATCAGAACAGTATTTGCCATTATTTTAGAGGTTGGCGTAGGATTTGAACACCCTGGAACAGTTTCTTCTCTTTGCAGCTAGTAATATTTTTCTGTTTATGAAAAATACACATTCTTGCCCACTGGCACAATGGGCCTGGGCAAAGTGGCACAGACTGATTTCCATTCCATTTCTTGGAAGAGCCAGCAATACATCTCTCTAATGGTGAGTTGCTTCTCCTTTATCAGAGGATTTAAATTTGATGTTTTTTTTGTCCTTCCTTTCTTCCCAATAGAGACTGCCTCAAGAAAGAGAAAATTAATTAGCTGAGTTTGACTGAATTTGATAGCATTTTACTGCTCTGTGAGAATCAGAGTAGTCACAATCTCATCTCCATATGCACTTGTTTTTCTCTGTACACAAAACTGCATGTAATGATGGCTCTCCATCCCTATTTATACTTATATCTTGTTCTACAAATGGGCAGTGTAAATATGCTTCGAACTGGGGAAGAGGTGTGCTTGTATTTATTGTAAGTTACAAGGTTCAGAAGATCTTAAAAATAGCACTGAGAGTTTAGGGAATTCTTATTGGTTCTTTGGTTTTCATTTACAAATAGACAAAGATTTGGCAACTTCTGTCAAGACAGGTTTTCACACCGGGCCTCATTCCTAGCAATAAAATTCTAGATATGAAAGCAGGACATTTTCAGATTGTTCTCTAGGCCTCTGAAAGCAGTATAGGAGAGGGAAGTGAAAAAATTGTAGTATATGGCTTATAAAGCACTTATATGCATACCAATTCATTTAAGTCTTGGTTTCCCTACTTGACTAACAGGGACTCTAGGGTACAACTAAGTTAAGTAACTTGATCAGAGTCACAAGTCTAGTAACAGGGCTAGAACTGGAACTTGGGATGTTTGTTGTATCTATTTTAATTTTAAGTGACAGAATTTGGCTTTTAAGGGACAGAATTTGGCTCTTGCTGGCTAGGGTGGCTCCAGTTTCTTATTAACATTGTATTAAAAAAGATAAGGCAGCCTTGACTGACCACAAGTTAATCTATATCCTAGTACTCTAACAGCCTTGCTCAGGGAGATCAATAAGGGTAAGGAGGACAGGTGATTAAAAGTTTCCTTATTGATGGTACAAGAGATGGGCTCAACATCCTGCTACATCTGGAAAAGCTGAATTCAATCAAACTCATGTAAAGGAGGGAAGAACCCATTTGCATTCTCTGTGAATAGTGATGGCATTATTAGCCATCTGTCAAGTGACTAAAGAGAGAGCTACTTCCTGACTTCGTCTCATTCCAGTGACACTGGTGACCTTGGGGAGGCAGATATGCTGAGGTCCTCCCTGGCATCTAGAATGCAGTCCAGGTTGGAGCAAAGATATATTCCTTCTATAGTGATGTGACTCATGACCTTATTTCTGAGAGGCATAATGCCTCTGTTTGGATGAGCTGGATAGAATGCTTGTTTTCCAGGCTTAAAAGTCATCTTGCAAATAAATAACAATCTTATCTCAAGTAGTAATTTTCCTGGCATGACCTCATCTCTGGAGGGAGTCTTAGAAACAAAAATGCTTGGTCTATACCAGTCACTTCTCATCCCGGCCAAATAGCTATCTGAAATGCTATTTATGACTTTATTGATATATTGAAATGTGACATCTCCATCTACAGGTAAAGAATTTGTAGGAAAAAAGAAAAAGTAATGTAATTTTGAAGTATTCTTTTAGTGAGGTATTCTCTCATCTCTGTAACAAACAGAACTGCTGTTCTTTGCTGTAGGGGCTGTCCTGTGCCATAAAGCATGTTTACCAGCATCCTTGACCTTCACCCAACAGCCAATAGCACCTCTCTAGTGCTGACAATAAAAAATGTCTGCATTTAGCAGATCCTGAATTCAGAAAAAAAAAATAAAAAAAAAAAACCAAAAATGTCTGCAGACATGGTCCCACAAGAAGTGTTGCAGTTGAGAACTAGTTTTTTTTTTTTGAGACGGAGTTTTGCTCTTGTTACCCAGGCTGGAGTGCAATGGCGTGATCTCCACTCACCGCAACCTCCGCCTCCTGAGTTCAAGCAATTCTCCTGCCTCAGCCTCCCTAGTAGCTGGAATTACAGGCGTGCCCCACCATGACCAGCTAATTTCTGTATTTTTAGTAGAGACGGGGTTTCACCTTGTTGACGAGGATGGTCTCGATCTCTTGACCTCGTGATCCACCCGCCTCGGCCTCCCAAAGTGCTGGGATTATAGGCGTGAGCCACCGCGCACCTGGCTGAGAACCAATTTTAACTGAAGCAACAAGATAGAACAAAAGAAACCAACTTCTTCCCTCTACCCACCAAAAAACTAAAGTGATATCTGAGATAGACTTCCTCTAGTAATTTCACAGGATTTAGATAAAGCAGGTAGATTAAATACTCACAGTTATTTAGTTATAAAAGGCCAAGTCAGAATTATTGAGGACAGTATCTTTGGAGACTGTTGCTGGTAAGCTGTGATTCTTACCACAGGTGCCTAGCTGCCTTTTACCTCAAGTTGAGGGAGTGGGCCTTCAGTGGAACTGCTCAGAGCACTTGACCTGTATCTCTTGTAGTCCGAGGGGCACAGTGGGCCTGTGTCTGACTCCCACAAGCTGGTGGCTGTCTCGGCAGCAGAGCAGAGGAATGTTAAATCTGCACCGAGATTTGCCTGTACTCCGAAGTTTATTTGGGCAAGAAATGTGCGAGGACTTCCTGTGGACCAGGTGTGAGCCATACAGAGCTGCCACTAGGCTAACACAGCAGCACCATGAGAAAAAAGCTCTCCTTTGTCCAGACACTGCTTCCCTCTACTGGGAAGTAGTTGTAACTTAGTTTGGACAAAACACTTTACTGCCACCTGCTGGAAAATCATCAAAATAAATAACATACAAAACTACAGTGAGGATGATGTGAATGGCACCCCTAGGATACAGAGTGCACAACCTTGTACCACAATAAAGGGTCACATGCAAATGGATAATGTGAGAGTCATCTCAGATCCTATATGACAGGGCCTTTACAGAGATGCTCAGGTTTCAACAGACAAGTAGTTGGAGGTGCGTGGAAAGAACTACCAAAATAGCTTTATGTTTAGATCAACAGAATTATAGAGGAGAAACCGCCAGAGAAGCAGGATAGTGGTGGTCTCTGAGGTATCCATGAAAAAAAAAAAAGTCAGCTTTAAGCCTCTACCATGCCCAGGGAGTGTCAAACCATCATACAAAGTTAACAAATTTCCTGCTCCATTATTTTCCCTGCCCCCCAATATTTGGTTCTGGTTAGTTAGGCTGGGAGGAGAAAGACTAGGCAGGTTAAAGATGACTATGGTCCTCTCTTTAAGGCAAGCAGTGAGACAACTGTTCCCAGCTGAAAAAAGAGGAAAAGGTTTCACTCTCTGTGACTCAGTGACCATAGGACTCTATTCCTAAGGAGACCACAGAACCCCTAAAAACTCATGGAAGCTGAGTTTTAAATTAGGTACATGACAGGTCTACTCCCACCACACAAGTTGAAAGGCATGGCAAAAGGTAAAACATAAAAGTTTGTGTTTGTTTGTTTTGAATTATAGCCCATGTGCCCCCTGTGTTGAACATACTGGTTTTATATTAAGTGGGATCTAGAGACTGTATCTTCCAGGGATATGTTCTAGAGTTTTTCAAGGGGAAAATGGTCATTGATCAATTCATTTGTTTTTTGAGATCCCATACTTTGGGGGTAGGGTATTAAAAAATGCAAGGGAGGCTGGGGGCGATGGCTCACACCTGTAATCCCAGCACTTTGGGAGGCCGAGGTGGGAGGATCACTTGAGTCCAGGAGTTCAAGACAGGCCTGGGCAACACAGGGAAACCCATCTCTAAAAAAATTAAAAAAAATTAGCAGGGCATGGTGGCATGTACTTGTAGTCCCAGCTACCCAGGAGGCTAGGGTAGGAATGTTGCTGGAGGCCAGGAGGTTGAGGCTGCATTGAGCCATAATCCAGACACTGCATCTCAGCCTGGGTGACAGAACAAGACCTTGTGTGTCTCTCTCTCTCTCTCTCTCTCTCTCTCTCACACACACACACACACACACACAAAGAAAAAAGACTGGGTATGGTGGTTCACGCCTGTAATCCCAACACCTTGGGAGGCCGAGGTGGGTGGTGGATTATTTGAGGTCAGGAGTTCGAGACCAGTCTGGCCAACATAGTGAAACCCTGTCTCCACTAAAAATACAAAAATTAGCCATGTGTGGTAGTGCACGCCTGTAGTCCCAGCTGTTTGGGAGGCTGAGGCAGCAGAATCATTTGAACCTGGGAGGCGGTGGTTGCAGTGAGCCGAGATCATACCATTGTACTCCAGCCTCCTGGGTGACAGAATGAGATCGTCTCCCAAAAAAAAAAAAAAAAAAGAAGCAAGGGAGTCCTTCCCTCTGGGAGCTTGTATCTTAGGTTTCATACTCTGAGCAAAGTATTTATTATAGTCAGTTATGTCAACAAGAGCCTGTGTTGCATGTGTGGGGCAGGTTAGGGCGGGTATTAACTCTCTTCGGATTTACTCTCTTAAGACTTTTACTCACTTATGATAAAGCTTTTGAAGCAATCATATTGCTCCTGTTCTCCAAGCATGGAATCACAGGTAAACCTTTCATTTAAGATATTTAGACTGAGTTGGGTGGATCACCTGAGGTTGAGAGTTTGAGACCAACCTGACCAACATGGAGAAACCCCATCTCTACTAAAGATACAAAAATTGGCCGGGCATGGTGGCACATGCCTGTAATCCCAGCTACACCGGAGGCTGAGGCAGGAGAATCCTTGAACCTAGGAGGTGGAGGTTGCAGCGAGCCAAGATTGCACCACTGCACTCCAGCCTGGGCAACAAGAGGGAGACTCTGTTTAAAAAAAAAAAAAAAAAAAAAGAGAGAGAGATACAAGGCTAAATGCACAGGCTGCATCTTCTCTGGGATGCTCTGAAATCAGGCTCTGTTGATCCTGTTTGGCAGATTTGGAAATTTATATTTCACTTCACTCAAGTTTAATCAGGCTCTGAGAAATTAATTTGAATAAAACAACTTAATTCAATCCAGTGAACAGTGTCTGATTTATAAACCATGGTATGAATTGACAAAAACTGTATAGCTAGTATAACTTGTCCTAGACACGTGCCTTGGACAATTGCTTCTTACTGGGTGTATGGATTTATTCTAGAGGATGGAAAGGCTACTGGCTGAGTTTGAAATCAGAGTATAGGCCTTTGTATGCTCTTAAAGGATATCTAGAATATCCAGAATTTAGGTTTGCTAGGATATAAACTCCACAAAGGCAGGGATTTACTGATGTATCTTAAGAGACTGGAATACAGCATTCACTAAGTATCTGTTGAATGAGTGAATATGCATTAAGATTTAACTGCCCTGAGTATTGGTCCTGGTCATTAAAATCAGTTACCTTGTTCCTGGGCAGAGTGTGAGCCTCACAGAACATTCTTATTCAGCTTCTGCTGGTTTTAGACTCTTTGTAGATCCCACCCCTCTGTTATGACAGCATCACTGGGCATGTGACACTTAGGTTACAGATAGTTTAGACTCTCTGATGAAATGTGGAGCCACTCTGGCCTCTGTAGCCCATTTACAGATCATTTCATAGGGTGACTTTATTTTTTTCAAATCTCGTCCCAAGTTCAATGAGGGTTCTTGTCTTACATTTTCCAGGTTACTGACTTCCAGCTCAGGCAGGTGGGGAGCAACTGAATTGTGGTGGCTGCTATTTTTTGTGCAGGCATTGATCTACAGGTCGTCAAGGAATTCAAATTGAAAATCCCAAAGCCCTTAAAAGACTATAAAAAGAAGAGATTGGCTGAAAAATCATTTTTGTGAGCTCAAGGGAGTTGTAGGGTTGGTCTGTGTAGCTATGCAAACAAGTACCAACTTTTTTTTTTTTTCTTATTTTTCTCTCAGCAAAGATGATGGGAACAAGAAACAACTTTTAAGTTCAGAGAGCTTATTCTTTCTCCCTTCTTTCAGCTCTGCCTCCGCAGCTGGCTGATTTTAGTATACGAAGCTCCTTGTGAGCCCGCAGCCTATTGACTTCCACAATTCCAGACTGTCTCGGCACCAAGCCTCAGTGTTCTGTCTGGAGTCTAGGTCAGGTTCTTAGGGTGGGGGCGGGCAGGACGCAGGTGCACCCCCGTAGTCCCGGATGTAACCTACATCTCTGGGAATGGGATCCAGAGTCACTGCTTAGGCCTCCCTCGCTGTTTTCTGTTCAGGTCTCTGTGCTCCTCACCTGGATTTGGGCGCCCTGGGTTTTTCTGGCCGCCTGCAGGGAGGGACATGGCTCCCTCAGCAGAGACCAGAAGCGATCTCTGTGTTCCGGATTTTCCCTTTATCCTTCCTACGTCCTCTCCCCAGTGTCCTCTCTGCTTCCCAACCTCCCCAAAGCGATGACCCCCACAACCCGCCCCGGGCCCACGCCTGGCTGCTCGCACCCTAACTCAGGAGCCCAAATTTGGGGTGGGAGAGGAACTGCATGCCTCAAGCCCGATGGAACCAGGGCCGCGGCCCGGGACGCTGTGGGGGTGGGGACAGTCGCCGCCCCGCCCCCGCCCGCGTCCCGCCCCCTCCCACGCACGTCACATCCGGCCCGGCCTCCGCCAGCCGCTCTCCTCCCGCTGGCCGTTAGGGAGGTTGTGCACCTCAGCCGCCGCTTCAGTCGACACTCCCGCCGTCTCTTCCGCGTCTCCGCCGCCACCACCGCCGGGGGTATCCGGGGGTCGCTTACCGGGCTGGCCCCGCGCCACAGCCGTCGCTTTAACCTCCCGTCAACGGCCGCCCCAGGAAGAGGCTTCCCGGCCGCGGAGCCACTTGGGGCCTCAGTTCTCGCTCTCTTGCAGTCGCCGCGGGTCCTGGAGAAGCGGCTGCGGCCAGGGAACGGGGCTTCGTGGTTCCAACGGTAGGTAAACGGGCGGGTGCCCGGATCTGCGCATGCGCGGGTTGCAGGTCGCCGCAGACCTTCCAGTCCTGCTGCACCCCCAGAGTCGCCTCCCACCCGCGCCTGCTCCCGGGTGTTGCGTTTCGGGGTGTGGAGGACTCCAGCAGGTGGGGCGTTCCGTGGAGAGGGCCCCCTTTCCGCTGGAGAAAGAGGAAAATGAAGCCATGCCCCCTGGCTACTGGGGGGTGTGGCAGCCTTGGATTTGCAAAGGCTGCAGTGCCTTGAGCGGGAGTGCCAGTCACCTCCCAGCCCCTCTAGAGATGGCGCGACACCCCATGTTTCTTTGCTGACCTCTCCTGCCCGCTGGCGCTGTGCCTCTTCCCCGCCCACTTCCGTCATGCTGGGCAGTGAAGTTGATGTAGAATTAAAAGGAGTGTGGTTTATTCTGGGCTCTATTGCGCCCCTTTTTAAGGTCACGTGAGATGAGTGGTTGCGGACTTCCTTAAATCGCTCCGAGAATATAGCCAAAATTGGGCTGATGATGCACTGGGGCCTTGTCTAGAATGCACTCTGGATAGGCCAGGCTGGAGGGGGACACTTTGTACAGCATTTCACATGGCAGCCTATTTTCCTAGATGAGGTTGTAGGCACTGAAACCGGTTGGCACATTTGCGCAGTGGGAAACTGTTAAGCCCATTTTCTTTATAATCGGTTAAAACCAAATTAACTTTTAGAAAGACGGTGCATTATTTCATTTGGTTCCACGTTTCTCCTGCTGATCAGTGAAAAAGTTGGGCGTTTACCTTATTCTGAAGGAGCTAATAATCTAAAATGGTAGCCGGAATTGTTACCATTATTGTAGACTATTAACATTAACTGGTGTGCACTTGTTTATAGAGACAGACATTAAAGGGTGGTTTTGAATTATTTGTCTTTCTGCAGCTGGGTAAGTGTGAGGCTGTTTTCAACTCTCCTTTTTGGGTAACCTTGAAATGCTTGTTGGCCTGGTTTTCTCACAGGTAGTGTGCATTTACTAGGTGCTTGATGGAATTGAACGAACTGATAATTATTTGTATATCCATTGGGAGCCCCTTCTTACCTTTTTTTTTTTTTTTTTTCTTGAGACAGAGTTTCGCTCTGTAGCCCAGGCTGGAGTGCAGTGGCGCGATCTCGTTTTACTACAGCCTCCGCCTCCCGGGTTCAAGCGATTCTCCTGGCAGCCTCCTGAGTAGCTGGGATTACAGGCGCTCGCCACCACGCCCGGCTAATTTTTGTATTTTTGGTAGAGACGGGGTTTCACCATGTGGGCCAGGCTGGTTTCGAACTTCTGACATCAAGTGATCCGCCCGCCTCTGCCTCCCATAGTGCTGGGATTACAGGCGTGAGTCACTTTGCCTGGCGCCCTTCTTACTTTCTTAATCCATACTTCTTTTAAAATTGGAGTAATAATTTCTCCAATTTAATTTTATTACAAACTTAGACACCTGGGTGACTCAGCTTAAGTTCTTGGAAAATGTAGAAGGGCATATTGCAGTGGCATAATTCGTTGGGTGGTGTAAATGTTAGTGTGTTTTTATTAGAATGTCATCGTTTTAGGACAGAAAATGACTGAAATGAATATATTGACTTTTCACTGTTACCCCACCAATAAAATAACTGCTTTTATAATCTTATGAATAAGCTCACTCCATCTCTGCATAACTCCTCCATCATCGTATACAAATTTTAAATTTGGGGACTATAATAGTATAAATTTTTGTTTGTTTGTTTGTTTGTTTTTTGAGATGGAGTCTCACTCTGTTGCCTAGGCTGGAGTGCAGTGGCGCAATCTTGGCTCAGTGCAACCTCCACCTCCTAGGTTCAAGTGATTGTTCTGACTTAACTTCCTGAATAACTGGAACTACAGGTGCATGCCACTGTGCCCAACTAATTTTTGTATTTTTTGTAGAGACGGGGTTTTGCCATGTTGCCCAGGCTGGTCTCAAACTCCTTACCTCAGGTGATCTGTCTGCTTCTGCCTCCCAAAATGCTGGGATTACAGGAGTGAGCCACCTTGCCCAGCCTTAGGTTCAAAAAAATTTTTTTTTTTTTTTGAGGCGGAGTTTTGGTCTTACATCCAATCTGGAGTGCAGTGGCATGATCTCAGCTCACTGCAACCTCTGCTTTCTGGTTTCAAATGATTTTGTTGCCTCAGCCTCCCAAGTAGCTGGGCTTATAGGCACTTGCTGCCATGCCCGGCTAATTTTTGTATTTTTAGTAGAGATGGGATTTCACCATGTTGGCCAGGCTGGTCTTGAACTGTTGACCTAGTGATCCGCCTGCTTTGACCACTGCCCCTAGCTTTTTTTTTTTTTTTTTTTTTTTTTCTCGAGATGGAGTTTTGCTCTTATTGTCCAGGCTGGAGTGCAACGGAGTGATCTTGGCTCACTGCAACCTCCGTCTCCCGGGTTCAAGTGATTCTCCTGTCTCAGCCTACCCAATAGCTGGGATTACAGGCATGGGCCACCACACCTGGCTAATTTTGTTTTTTTAGTAGCGACGGGGTTTCTCCATGTTGGTCAGACTGGTCTTGAACTCCTGACCTCAGGTGATCTGCCCACCTTGGCCTCCCAAAGTGCTAGGATTACAGGGGTGAGCCACACCCAGCACGTTCAATTTTTTTGAGGAATTACCTTACTGCAGAGCATCTGCACCATTTTATATTCCCACTAGCAATGTACAAGGATTCTAGTTTCTCCACATCCTTGCCAACAGTTATTGTTTGTTGGTTGGTTTGTTTGACAGCCTTTTTGGATTTTATTGTGTTTTTGATTTACATTTCTCTGAAGGCTAGTGACAGACTTCTTACTGACCTTTGGTTTATCTTCTTATTCTTTTTTTTTTGAGACGGAGTTTCGCTCTCGTTACCCAGGCTGGAGTGCAATGCTGCGATCTTGGCTCACTGCAACCTCTGCCTCCTGGGTTCAGGCAATTCTCCTGCCTCAGCCTCCCGAGTAGATGGGATTACAGGCACATGCCACCATGCCCAGCTAATTTTTTGTATTTTTAGTAGAGACGGGGTTTCACCATGTTGACCAGGATGGTCTTTATCTCTTGACCTTGTGATCCACCCACCTCGGCCTTCCAAAGTGCTGGGATTACAGGCTTGAGCCACCGTGCCCGGCCTAGTTCTTGACTAGAAATATATTTGTACCAAGAACTTACTTCCATCACATCAGTGTTACGAAGGTGCATGCATTAAGACTATATTTTCATCAATGAATTCATTCTTTTTTTTTTTTTTTTTTTTGAGACGAGTCTCGCTCTGTTGCTCAGGCTTAGTGCAATGGCATGATCTTGGCTCACTGCAACCTCTGCCTCCCGAGTTCAAGCCATTCTCCTGCCTCGGCCTCCCAAGTATCTGGGATTTCAGGTGCCTGCCACCACGCCCAGCTAACTTTTGTATTTTTAGTAGAGACAGGGTTTTACCATGTTGGCCAGGGTGGTCTTGAACTCCTGACCTCACATGATCTGCCCGCCTCAGCCTCCCAAAGTGCTGGGATTACAGGCATTAACCACTGCACCTGGCCTTTTTTTTTTTTTTTTTTAAAAACAGGGATGGAGGCTGGGCGCGGTGGCTCAAGCCGGTAATCCCAGCACTTTGGGAGGCCGAGGCAGGTGGATCACGAGGTCAAGAGATCGAGACCATCCTGGTCAACATGGTGAAACCCCGTCTCTACTAAAAATATAAAAAAATGAGCTGGGCATGGTGGCGCGTGCCTGTAATCCCAGCTACTCAGGAGGCTGAGGCAGGAGAATTGCCTGAACCCGGGAGGCGGAGGTTGCGGTGAGCCGAGATCGCACCACTGCACTCCAGACTGGGTAATAAGAGCGAAACTCCATCTCAAAAAAAAAAAAACAGGGATGGAGTGTCCTTGGCTGAAATGATCTTTCCACTTTAGCCTCCCAAGGTGCTGGGATTACAGGCGTGAGCCACCATACCAGGCTAATGAATACATTCTTATAAAATAACTTTCCTTTGTTTATAAAGTGTTTTGTAACATGGCTAGGAGTAGAGGAGGGGGTTACTTGATGAAGAAAAGGAAAGTATGGTATGTATATATGAACTTGACCACAGTTGGTGTTCACCAAGCCTGAGAAAGGTTAGGGGCTTCCTCAAAAGAGGCAGTAGGTTAATATGTGAGTAGCCAACTTTGATTCAAAATGGAAATAATGAAGGATATTTGGAATGGAATGTAATAAAGGCTGTTTTAATGTACCAACTCATTTCACACATTACACTAAATAGATATTAGTATTGAATTTACAAGAACAGCTCATTGTCAGCCCGGCATGGTGGCTCACACCTGTAATCCCAACACTTTGGGAGGCTGAGGCAGGTGGATTGCTTAAGTTCCGGATTGAGTTCCAGACCAGCCTGGGCCATGTGGTGAAACTCTGTCTCTACAAAAACACAAAAACTAGCCAGGCATGGTGGTGCATGCCTGTAGTCCCAGCCACTTGGGAGGCTGAGGTGGAAAGATCTTGACCATGGGAAGTTGAGGCTGTGGTGAAGCCAAGATCATGCCACTGCACTCCTGCCTGGGCGATGGAGTGAGATCCTGCCTGAAAAAAACAAAAACAGACCGGACGCGGTGGCTCACACCTGTAATTCCAGCACTTTGGGAGGCCGAGGCAGGCGGATCACGAGGTCAAGAGATTGAGATCATCCTGGCCAACATGGTGAAACCCCGTCTCTACTAAAAAATACAAAAATTAGCTGGGCGTGGTGGTGCACGCCTGTAGTCCCAGCTACTGGGGAGGCCGAGGCAGGAGAATTGCTTGAACCTGGGAGGCGGAGGTTGCAGTGAGATGAGATTGTGTCACTGTACTCCAGCCTGGTGCCTGGTGACAGAGCAAGACACTGTCTCAAAAACAAACAAACAAAAAAAAACCAGTAACTCATTACCAGATTGACTTATTAATCAGATATTTATTTAGTTCTTAAGTGCCAGAAATACATTGAGGAGCAAAACCCAAGGAGTCACATGGCTAATGGTTGCATAACTAAATTTAGTAGAAATTGTTGAACACTTGAACCTGGTGAATTTTATAGTATGTAAATTAACCTTAATAAACCTATTATTAAAAAACCCACCAATGGACTTTAGGGAGCTTATGCTCTGTTGGTAGAAACAGCCATTAAACAAACACAGATTGAATATATAATAAAACTTGTGGTGGGCCAGGCTCACAGTGGCTCACGCCTTTAATCCCAGCACTTTGGGAGGCCAAGGTTGGAGGATTCCTTGAACTTGGGATCCTTTGAGACCAGCCTGGGCAGCATAGGGAGACTCTATCTCTACAAAAAATTTAAAAAGCCGGGCATGGTGGCATGCTCCTGTAGTCCCAGCTACTCAGGAGGCTGAGGTGGGAGGATTGCTTGATCCCAGGAGTTTGAGGCTGCAGTGAGGTATGATCATGCCACTGCATTTCAGCCTGGGGTACAGAGTGAGACCCTGTCTCAAAAAACAAAACACAAACCTGTGATAAATGTTTTGGAGCCGAGGAATGATGCTTCCTAGATAAATAAATAGGTAAGACCATTAGATTGAGCGGGTTGGAGAAAGCCTCTCCGAGAATGGGACTTGAACTGATGATAGGAAAGAGGAAGCATGGGAGAGTGTTGAGGTCAGTGAAGTAGCAAGTATAAAAGCCCTAGGTTGGCCGGGTGCAGTGGCTCACGCCTGTAATCCCAGCACTTTGGGATGCCGAGGCGGGTGGATCACGAGGTAAACAGATCGAGACCATCTTGGTCAACATGGTGAAACCCCGTCTCTACTAAAAATACAAAAAATTAGCTGGGCATGGTGGTGCGTGCCTGTAATCCCAGCTACTCAGGAGGCTGAGGCAGGAGAATTGCCTGAACCCAGGAGGCGGAGGTTGCGGTGAGCCGAGATCGCGCCATTGCACTCCAGTCTGGGTAACAAGAGTGAAACTCCGTCTCAAAAAAAAAAAAGCCCTAGGTTGAGGAAAATGTAGTAAGCGGACAAGATAATTTAATGACATTTACTAGATTTCTACTGGAGAAGGAAATACTGCAAGTCTTTTATGTCAGGTAATTACCTCGCTTCTAGTGTATATTTTCTTTTCCTTGTACATGTAATGTATAAAGATTCTTATTTTTTGCTTTGGTTTTAAAGAGTTTTCAGAGAGAGCAATGTCTGTGAAGTTTCTATTATTGCCCTTTTCAGGAACAGAATAGAAAAGGTTCAATTTTGTTTACCTATTAAAAATATTTCTCTACTTGTTGCTTTTGTGTGTCAAACTGCTGCTCTTTACAGTTGAAAAGTAAAAGTTAAAAAAAAAAAAAACCCTGAAAACTGCTTGTTGATTAACATTGATTAACATAGAAAACTGCCTGCTGAATGTCATTTTGCATTGGGGAGAGCAGGGAGGCAGAGAAGGTTCTCTATGGTCCTAATTTGGAGCAAACACTGGTCACATTGGATTTAGTGTCTGGCAAGGTGTGAAGGAGCTCAAATTTTGGATTAGGTACAATGAGAGCTTTTTTTAATAGCAAAAGCGGACCACATTATGATTGGTTGTAGAATCACTTTCAAACTATTAACTCATAAAATGTTTTTCTATTGAGAGAAAATATTCTAGTAGTATTTTAACAGGGATCTTTGGCCAGCAACTGCAAAGTATTTAAGTGCTTTATGAATTACCTTTGCTGTAGCTTCATATATTTCAGTGACATGCTGGTCTTGAACTCCTGACCTCAGGTGATCCGCCCTCCTTGGCCTCCAAAGTGCTTGGATTGTAGGCCTGAGCCACTATGTCCGGCCTCAGTGACATTTTAAACAGAATTTTCAATGAGAATTGTAGTTTTTGCCTAAAGGAGCATCCACCTGTAAGATAGTAGACTTAGAGTTCTAATTACTAATTCAGTAACCTTGAACCAGTTTCTTCAGTTCTCTCATCTTCGTTTTCTCTTCTGAGAAAAGGAAGGGAAATCCATCTTCCTCATTTCACGGGATGGCTGGAGGATTCAGTTTTGGAGAGTGAACTGGAAAATACACTGGAAATGGTAACATCAGTTTCAGTATTGGGGTTCTGCTGTTTAGTGTTCTACTGGGGAAACAAAAATGAATTCTTTGGTGTTTTTTTTTTTTTGAGATGGAGTTTCACTCTGTCAACCAGGTTGGAGTGCAGTGGCACAGTCTTGGCTCACTACAACGTCTGCCTTCCAGGTTCAAGTGATTCTCCTGCCTTAGCTTCCCAAGTAGCTGAAATTACAGGTGCGTGCCACCATGCCCAGCTAATTTTTTTTTTTTTTGAGACAGGGTCTTGCTCTGTCGCCCAGGCTGGAGTGAAGTGGTGTGATCTTGGTTCACTGCAACCTCTGCCTCCGAGGCTCAAGTGCTTTCTACTGCCTCAGCCTCCCTAGTAGCTGGGACTACAGGGGCATGTCACCATGCCTGGCTAATTTTTGTATTTTTGGTAGAGACGGGGTTTCACCATGTTTGCCAGGCTGGTCTCAAACACCTGACCTCAGGTGATCTGCCTGCCTTGGCCTCCCAGAGTGCTGGGATTACAGGCGTGAGCCACTGCACCTGGCCTAATTTTTGTATTTTTAGTAGAGACGGGGTTTCACCTTGTTGGCCAGGCTAGTCTCAAACTTCTGACCTCAGGTGATCCACCTGCCTTGGTCTCCCAGAGTGCTGGGATTACAGGTGTGAGCCACTGCAGTTGGCCCTTTTTTTGCATATATTATAGTCAAATTTCACAATCTAGTGGGGAAGATATACAACAAAGTTTAATCACTGCTTTTTTCTTCATGTACCAGCTTCCCTTTTTTTCAGTTATTATACAAGTCTGTGCAAAAGGGAAATATTTTAATCTCAGGGGACCAATTTGGTTAGAACAAGTTGTAGAATTACTCATAATATCCCTTACCTGAAAAAAATGAAGTGTATTGTAGTTTTGTATTAACAAGCTATAAGAAATGATAAGCTATTCTTACTCTTATGAGTGTGGTAGGCCTTACCTGTACATGTTTTCAGTAGAGAAAAGGTGAAAGGTTACTAGAATAGAGGAGTCTTAAAGAGTCAAAATTTGTCAAAATTGAGATGATATGCACACACAACTGACTAGAATATGCATTCTCTAATACATACATATGCTTTTTCAGATATTTTATTTATTTGAGATGGAGTCTTGCTCTGTTACCCAGAGCAAGACTGGAGTGCTCTGGAGTGCAGTGGTACAATCTTGGCTCACTGCAGCCTCTACCTCCTGGATTCAAGGGATTCTCTTCCCTCAGCCTCCTGAATAGCTGGAACTAGGTGTGCACCACCACACCTGGCTAATTTTTTTGTATTTTTAGTAGAGACTGGTTTCACCATGCTGGCCAGGCTGGTCTCAAACTCCTGACCTCAAATGATCCACCCATCTAGGCCTCCCAAAGTGCTGACTGGGATCCCACACTGGGATTACAGCCACTGTACCTGGCCTTTTTCAGATATTTTATGTCATCTAAGTTGTAGTGTTTTTTAGATAGCATCCATCATCGTGCTGATACTTTGGGGAAGAGCTAATTTAGCAAATATTCACCTTAACTTAATAGAAAATCATGCAAATTAGTGGACCAGTGACTTTGGAGTGCCAAGGAGACCATGAGGTATCTGCTTTTAGTTTCCAAGATCAGTTGAAGAAACTTCCCCAAAGGATGACCGCTTGAAATAGCTGCCTGTAGTCAGTTCTAGAGTTGTACTGACAAGTTTAAAAAACAGAAAAGAGTGGTAGAGGGATGTTTAATCCTACTTATGAAGGTCTGAGGAAAGGTGACACTTTAAATGCTTGTCTCCTGAGTAAAGAGCTTGTAATGTGCTAGAGCAAGATGGCTGCCAACAGGTTCTCTTCCCCAAATACACTCCAAAGTCACTGGTCCCCTAATTTGCATGATTTTCTATTAAGTCAAAGTGAGTATCTGCTAAATTAGTTCTTCCCTAAGTATTAGCACAATGATGGACCCTTTCTAAAAGACACTACAATTTAGATGATTTATTTGTGGAGGGGAATGCGGATTAGATTTTAGAGTAAGATCAGTTAGAAAGATAGATGAGAGGATTTAGTCACAAGGGATTTTTATCCATTTATGTGACTTTGTTCCTTTTATTCTGATTTGAATAGCTTGACATCATGATTGGAGGTTATAAGATAATTGATTGTGGCCATGAAACCCTTTTGGGAGTTTCTCAAAACTAGCCAAGCTATTTACCAATAGATTACCTCCAGGAGTAACCAATTTTTATCTGAATACTTTGAATAAGAGAAGAATAAATAACCATCTGTGGTTGAAATGTGTTATGTATAGTGATTATAACCTGTAAAATATATGTGCTGTATCTAGTACCATAATTTGACAACTGTAGTCCTACAAAATATGCCTGATTCCATTTTCTTTTTTTCTTTCTCCATGAAGGCCTAGCTTGATTCCATTTTCATTGTGGTTTTGTGGAATCACCATGGAGGATCATTCCTTCAAATAACATGTTAAAGTGCAAATAGATGAACAAATTCTTAGGAATAGGTATAGTAATATTTCCCACATTGTTGTAAGAAATAGCTTATACTCCTTTTTTTGGTCTTATTTTTTTTAAGGCAGTGAAATTCCCAACCTTTTGAGCAATAGAGCACTCTTTAAAAACTTTCTAGTCCTGAATTCCGTATTAGCTATACTTTGTATCTGATAAATTACTTAATGTCAAAGCCAGTATGAACTTAATAACAGATTTAAGTGATTTGGTGTTTTCCTGATTGTGTTAGCCCAATCTCAGGCTGCTATAAGGAACTGCTTGAGAATGAGTAATTTTTAAAGAAAAGAGGTTTAACTGTTTCACAGTTCTGCATTGCTGGGGAGGCCCCAGGAAACTTACAACCATAGTGGAAGGCAAAGCAGGCCCATCTTACGTGGCAGCAGGCAAGGGAGTCTGTGTAGGAAGCGAAGTGGGAAGAGCCTCTTGTAAAACTATCAGATTTAGTGAGAACTCACTGTCACACAACAGCATGGTAGGAACTGCCTCCATGATCCAATCACTTCCTTCCCTTTACACATGGGGATTACAATTCTAGATGAGATCTTGGTGGGGACACAGAGCCAAACCATATTACTGATCAGAGTAGTGTCTATGAACATTTGATAGATAAGTTAATGCACTTTTAAGACATTTGTTCAGCTTTTCTGTTAAATATCTCAGACAAATTATGCTTTATTCAGTTTCTCTGGCCAGGAGAGAACCACTAATTTAGCATATTTGCAACTTTTGTAGTATCATCCTTGTTCAGTTAGAATGAAAGAAGTATGTTTTGCTTTGGTAGATTATTTGGAGCCCTGGCTAGTAAGAAACTGAATGTCTGGATCAGGGATAAATTAGTTAGTTTATTTACTTATTTATTTGAGATGGAGTCTTACTGTTTTGCCCAGACTGGAGTACAGTGGCTCGATCTTAGCTCACTACAACCTCCACCTTCCAGGTTCAAGCGATTCTTCTACCTCAGCCTCCTGAGTAGCTGAGATTACAGGCATGTACTACCATGCTGAGCTAATTTTGTATTTTTAGTAGAGTCGGGGTTTCTCAATGATGGTGAGGCTGGTCTCCAACTCGTGACCTCAGGTGATCCACCTGCCTCAGCCTCCCAAAGTTCTGTGATTACAGGCATGAGCCACTGTACCCAGCCAGTTTATTTTACTTTAATTTTGGTTTAATGATGTAAAGTCAAATATAGCAATAGTCTACAGACTTACAAATCTCTGTCATCTTTATTGAGATCCAGCTTTCTGTCTTTGTATACCAGTGATATAGGGATATATTTAGTTTTTTGGCTTTAACAAATAGTGAGATAGCTTTTTTAAACCTTTCTATGTGAATTGTATCCTATTTTGTCAAAGCATTTTGGGCAAAAGTGAGTTTTATTGTTCCTTCCTATTCTATTTGAAGGTAGAACTTTTTCTTGGCACTTTTTTTTTTTTTTTTTTTGAGACGGAGTTTCGCTCTTGTTACCCAGGCTGGAGTGCAATGGCGCGATCTCGGCTCACCGCAATCTCCGCCTCCTGGGTTCAGGCAATTCTCCTGCCTCAGCCTCCCGAGCAGCTGGGATTACAGGCACGCACCACCGTGCCCAGCTAATTTTTTGTAATTTTAGTAGAGACGAGGTTTCACCATGTTGACCAAGATGGTCTCGATCTGTTGACCTCGTGATCCACCCGCCTCGGCCTCCCAAGGCACATTTTTTTGAGTTGTTCTGTTGCCCAGGCTGAGTACAGTGATGCAGTTACAGCTCACTAAAGCCCCAAACTCCTAGGCTTTAGAAATTCTCCCATCTCAGCCTCCCAAGTAGCTGGGACTATGGGTGTGTACCACCAGACTCAGATATATATATATATTTGAGATGGAGTCTCGCTTTGTCGCCCAGGCTGGAGGGCAATGATGTGAACTTGGTTCACTGAAACCTCTGCCTCCTGGGTTCAAATGATTCTTCTGACTCAGCCTCCTGAGTAGCTGGGAGTATAGGCGTTTGCCACCATTCTCAGCTAATTTTTGTATTTTTAGTAGAGATGGATTTACACCATGTTGGCCAGGCTGATCTTGAATTATCTCAGGTAATCCACCCATCTTGGCCTCCCACAATGCTGGGATTACAGGCGTGAGTTACCACTCCTGGCCTTTTTTTTTTTTTTTAAAAAAAAAGAGATGGAGTCTCACTGTGTTCAGGCTGATCTCAAACTCCTGGGCTCAAGGGATCTGCCCACCTTGGCCTCCCAAAATGCTGGGATCACAGGTGTGAGCCGCTGCACCAGCCTGTTTCCTTGTGAGTGGGAAAAGTATATTTAAAAAATGTCATGCTGTGATGAAAAGTTTGATACTAAATAATCTTTTAAAGTGATGCCATGCCTTACTTGTATAAAAAAAATGTTTTTGAGACAGGGTCCCTCTCTGTCGCCCAGGCTGAGGTTCAGTGGCATTATCACAGCTCATTGGAAGCCTCTATCTCCCTGGGCTCCCGTGATCCTTTCACCTCAGCCTCCCGGGGACTATAGGCGCATGCCATCATGCCCAGCTAATTTTTGTATTTTTTGTAGAGACAGGGTTTTGCCACATTGCCCAGGCTGGTCTTTAACTCCTGAGCTTGAGTGATCCTCCCACCTCGGCTTCCCAAAGTGTTGGGATTACAGGTATGCGCCACCATGCCTGGCCTCTTGTTTCATTTTTTCATCTTTATTGAAGTATAATTTATATACAACAGCATTATAATGTCCTGTTCAATACATTTTAATAAATGTATTCATATGTAACTACCACTGCCACAATTATGACATAGAACATTTCCATCACCTCAAAAGTTTCTGGGTTTCAGTTTTCTCATCAGTAAAATGGATATAATTAAAGTATTTGCCTCCTTAGGGTTGTTGTAAGGATTAAATGAGTTGATATGTTTAAAGCTCTTGAAATAGTCCCTGGGATATTGTAAGAGCTCAGCAAATGCTGTCTGCTGTTATCATCTATAGTACTGATATTGGTGCTCTACCCCTTTTTAAAGGCCCTCATTACTAATTTTAGTAGATATTTACAGTATAAAGATTCTATGCTGTTAAGAAAGTGTGTTTCATTTGTTAAAAATCAGTTGATTATAGATGCTATTTTGGTTAATATAGCTCTGTAGTATATTTGCAAGTTGGCTAGTGTGATACCTCAAGCTCTTCATTGTTTTCAGGATTGCTTGCGTTAATCAAGGTTTTTATGCTTCTGTACAAAATTTAGGATTGTTCTATTTCTGTGAAAAATGTCATTGGAATTTTGATGGGGAGTGCGTTGAATCAGTAGACCACTTTGGATTGTATGGATATTTCAACGGTATTAAATTTCTCAGCCCATGGAGGAGAAAAGGGGTGTGTTTGCTACTACTGTGTATGTATATATGTGTATATGTAAATGAAATTAAATGGAGTGCAAAAGTACTGAGTCCTAGTAGAACTTAGGTCGATAGGTGGTATATGTAGGTACGCTTTCTTGAATGTCATCCAATTTTATCGATAATTGATATTTTATTGCATTGTTTCTGGGCTTGGAGTAGTGGCTCATGCCTGTAATCCAGTGATTTAGGAGGCTGAGGTGGGAAGTTTGCTTGTGCCCAGGAGTTTGAGGCTGCAGTGAGCCGTGATTGGGCCACTGTACTCCAGCCTGGGCAACAGAGTGAGACCTTGACTCAAAAAAAAAAAAAAAAATTCTTTGTAATCACTGTTATCTCATGGTGAGTTATATGATGTAAAATTCAACATAATTTTCTATTCCTTGTCAATAACACCATGCTAGGCAACTGTCACTTGTATTTAAAATAATTTTGCTGTTTGGGGCAGGGAGTTGTGGCTCACGCCTGTAATGCTGAAGTGGGCAGATCACCTGAGGTCAGGAGTTCGATTCCATCCTGGCCAACATGGTGAAACGCTCCCTCTCTACCAAAAAATACAAAAATTAGCTGGGCTTGGTGGCATGTGCCTGCAGTCTCTGCTACCCTGGTGGCTGAGGCACAAAAATTGCCTGAGCCCAAGAGACAGAGGTTGCAGTGAGCTGAGATCATGCCACTGCACTCCAGCCTGGGTGACAGAGTAAGACTCTGTCTCAAAAAAAAAAAAAGAAAACTACACACACACACACAATATTTTGCTGTTTGGATTTATAACAGTATGGCTTTGGAAATACTTGTTATTTTGAAAGTCTACTCATTGTATTGTCTTGTGTCAGTCCTTTTATTTAACTGCTTTCTTTGCATTTTATTCATTCTATCTGCTAGGACATTTTATTGGTTCTCTTTGGGATATTTTTGTATGTGCCTGCTGCTGTTTTCCTTTTTTTTTTTTGAAAATGTAATATTGTAGTTTAGTGTTGCATTCATTTTCTAGGACTTTCACAACAAATTACTGCAAATTACATGGCTCTAAAATAATAGGAAGTTTTCTCTCACATTTCAGGAGGGTAGAAGCCCAAAAGGAAGTGAACACAGGGCAGATTCTAGGGGATAATCCTTTCTTGGCTTCTGGAAGCTTAACTCTAGTTTCTCCCTCTGTCACATGCTCTTCTTCCTCTATGTGTGTGTGTATATATCTTGTCCTTTTCTTATAAGGACAGGATTATTGGATTTAGGGCCTGCTGTAAATCTAGGATGATTTCCTCTTGAGGTCCTTAACTAATAGACCTGCAAAGACCTTATTTTCAGATAAATTCACAATATGAGGTTTTGGGGGGACATGAGGCTTGGGGGCACATTATTCAACCCACCACAGATGTGAAGGGAGTATTTACATGTTTTAAGCTCTGAAAAGGGGTAGGAAACAGGACTAAATAATGTCAACTACGTTGCGATTTGCAGAAATGTTACCTTGGGCCACTCTCCAGTCTGAGAGTTCTCAGCAATGTGTTCTAGATAGAAGTCCCAAGTGAAAGACTAACTAGGGCATGGAGCATAGGCCTACCCTCTGGAAGTAACTGTTAGCAAGCTAGAAATAAGTGATGACCTAAAATGTGTATAAGACTATGAGGCCAGGTATGGTGGATCATGCCTGTAATCCCAGCACTTCGGGAGGCTGAGGTGGGCGGATCACCCGAGCCCAGGAGTTCAAGACCAGCCTGGGCAATGTGGTGAAACTTCATTTTTACAAAAAATACAAAAATTAGCTGGATGTGGTGGCTCATGCCTGTAGTCCTAGCTACTCTAGAGTCTGAGGTGGGAGGATCACATAGGCCTGGGAAGGTTGAGGCTGCAATGAGTGAGCTGTCATCATGCCACTGCACTCCAGCCTGTCTCAAAAAAGGAAGCAGACTGGCTAATTTGAGCACCATAATGTGAGATTCTATCATAGTATAAATTGTGATAATTTACATGGAAAGATAGTATAGTGATTAAGAGCATAAGGACTTTGAGAATCACATTCTCTGGTTTCATATTCTGTCTCTGACCCTTATATGTGTGGACTGTGGGTAAATTGGTATGCCTCTGCAATGTCTAAAGAAAGGGTTAAAGAAGACCTTAATACAACATGTAAAGTCCATGGAACTGCCTGGCATATAGTAACTGCTCACTTAATGTTTATTGCTGCTATATCCATCATCCTCAGGAAAGAGAGAAACTCATCGTCAGAAAGATTTATACCTTTGATTGTTTTCCTAGCAGTGAGGGTAAATTTTTACTGAGGAATTCATAGATTCCTACCCAGCCTCACCTTAGGAAAATATGCTTTCAGATTGTCTAGTTAGAGGTTGGGGCCAGTAGAGGACATGAGAATGAGATAACAGGTTCCTGGCTGGGAGCAGTGGCTCATACCTGTTATCCCAACACTTTATAATCCCAGCAACGTGGGAGGATTGCTTGAGGCCAGGAGTTTGAGACCAGCCTGGGCAACATGAGATTTCCTCTTTACTAAAAATAAAGCTGGGCTTGGTGGTGGTGCTTGTTGGACCAGCAATTTGGGAGACTGAGGTGGGGGATCACTTGGGTCCAGGAGTTTGAGGCTGCAGTGAGCTATAATTGCACCACTGCACTCTAGCCTGGATGACAGAGTGAGACCCTGTCTCAAAAATAAATAAATAAATAAAAAAGGAAACAGGTTATTGGTTTCATTAACAAGGCATTCTAAACACTGAGTAGCCATTTTAGTGATGTATAGAATTTGCTCTCTGGCAGACTTTTATAGTGAGTTTTCATTTGTAGTACATCGAGCAAATCCGCCTTTCTGTCCTGAGGGTATCTTTTAATGTAAGTCTGTTAAATACCTTATCTCTGAAGTTCTCTAAACAATCTAATTTTGCAGTTGTTTTCAAATGAATAGATAGGTAGATAAACCACATGTTTTAGTAGGCATTTCAGGATGCTTTGCAAGTAATCATTTACTAAAAGATTTGTTGTGGGAATGTGGTTTTCCTTCCCCTTAGTTTTTAATGTTCCTCCTGGAGGTGTATATTACTAATAACACTTCTTTGAAAAACTACACTGATTGTTACTACTCTTTTGTTTACCTAAAGCTTGTTGAGTAGAGTCCTGCAGTGTAGTTTCCTGAACTTATTAAAAGCTTTGTAAATAAATTTCTAGAATTCATAGAGGGTAATGATACCATTAGAATTCACAGAGGATGATGAGACCAAGTATTAAACATTTTGCCAGACAAGTTCTTCTCTCTCTCCCCAGCCTAATTGCTGGTCTTTTAGCATTATGCAAAGAAGAGAGGAGACTGGTTCTCTGTCTACTATATGTTATCTCAGTTAAACTTAACAGCTATACAGGTATTACATTGTTTTTTGAGACAGGATCTCACTTTGTTGCCCAGGCTGGAGTGCAGTGGTGCAATGACAACTCATTTTAGCCTCTACCTCCTGACAGAAGTGATCCTCCCACCTTGGCCTCCCAAAGTGCTGGGATTATAGCCATGAGCCAGTGCACCTGGCCTGTACAGATAGTTTCTTATTTTATGTAAAGAAACCTAGGCTCAGATACATGGAAATTGTTCACTGTCATGTATCTACAAAATGGTGGAGTTAGTATTTGAATCTAAACCTTTCTGGGTCTGTTCTTTTTGCTGTTTTCCAACATATGCTATTGCTTCTCTAAATTAGGGAGCTCAGACAACCACTGTGTTGTATATAAAGAAATGAGGAAAGTAGTTAAGTATAGTACCAAGCTTAAATTATGTCTTTGATTGTTTGATCTTTTGAAAATACTTCCATGTTTTGTTCTGAGTATATGAGGAAATGAGGAAGGAATGGGATGGGGTAGGGTGTGTGCACACAATTGAGAAAAATGGATTATTTGAATGGTGTAGTCCTTGAAGATGTGTCCTGTTACATCTACTCCTTTGCAATTCGTTTATTTATTTATCTTCAGCAGAAAGGTTCTTCTCCAGTTTTCTATCATTGAAACCTTTTCAAGGTTTTGCCTTTAGGTTACAGATAGGTTTTTCAGGCAGAAGAATACCTTTCAATATTAACCTCTTAAGAGGACTTTACTGCTGCTGCTATTAATAGTCTCTTCTGACAGTTAAAGATGTTGTAGGAAATTGAAATAATTGTTTTTGTCTTGTAGATTAACTGCTGAAGTACTGATCGAGTTCTGCATTTCTTCAATGAGGAACTACAGGCTGATCTTCTGCCATAATCTCAAACAGCCATAAATGACAAAGGAATGCTTGCTCAGTGAGGGTAGCTGGTGCAGAAGCCATTTTTTAAACTTAGGTATTTAAGTACTGAAAGGTAAGTTTTCAAAATGGTAACTGTCATGAGCTATAAATCCATAGAGATTTTGGAACTTGCCCCCTGTAGCTACTATCTGATTTAACTTGAGGTTTTGTAGTTCTTAGCTGGCACCAGATACATTGAGGAATGGATGTTGCTTGTCTGAGACTATGTAAATGTATGGCATTTTGCTGTCCCTAAGTTAATTTTCTCTTTTCCTTTAAGTTGGCTGCATTGTTTCCTAGTCATGTTGTGACACTCTACCAGTGGGTATACATTTGATCCAGTGGACCTTATTTTTGTAAACTTAAGAATTTTAGTAGACTTATCTTTGTGATATACTGTCCTTCTCTTGCAGTGAGAAAGAAATTGTTTATCTTGGGTGATGGAAAAAAGACCAGCTGGTGTCATTTTGTTCATTATCAACCTTTGAGTTTTTCTTTCTTTTACAAATACTCTTTTCCTACATAAAGTAATAAATATAGTGTGTTTATTTTAGAAAACAAATTTTTCATGGGATTACTTGTTCTCTGATATGTCAGATATTGGAAATGGCCATCCGAGACAATTGTTTTCTCCCACTTCTTTACTAATCACAGTTCCTACAAAATTAGGGCAAGTAACTATTTCTTCTGAACTGGATGGCTCTGACAATTTTTCTTTTGGATAATTATGAAATATCAGTGTTGAAGCCAGGCGCAGTGGCTCATGCCTGTAATCCCAGCACTTTGGGAGGCCAAGGTGGGTGGATCATCTGAGGTTGGGAGTTCAAGACCAGCCTGGCCAACATGGTGAAACCCCATCTCTACTAAAAATACAAAATAGTCCGGGCGCGGTGGCTCACGCCTGTAATCCCAGCACTTTGGGAGGCCGAGGTGGGTGGATCACGAGGTTAAGAGATCGAGATCATCCTGGTCAACATGGTGAAACCTCGTCTCTACTAAAAATACAAAAAATTAGCTGGGCATGGTGGTGCATGCCTGTATTTCCCAGCTACTCAGGAGGCTGAGGCAGGAGAATTGCCTGAACCCAGGAGGCAGAGGTTGCGGTGAGCCAAGATCACGCCACTGCTCTCCAGCCTGGGTAACAAGAGTGAAACTCCGTCTCAAAAAAATAAATAAATAAATAAAAATACAAAATAAGCCGGGAATGGTGGTGCGTGCCTATAATCCCAACTGCATGGGAGCCTGAGGCAGGAGAATCACTTGAACCTAGGAGGCAGAGGTTGCAGTGAGCCGGGGTGGCACCATTGCACTCCAGCCTAGGCAAAAAGAATCAAACTCTATCTCAAAAAAATGAATAGCAGTGTTGATAAAAGGACATCTTTTATTGAAAGTTGATGTCCAGACTTGAAAAATTTCTTTTTTATAAAAATGTATTATAGCTGCTCTGTCATGTAGAAATAAGAACTTGTTAATCTTGTTCTTATTAGCCCATCATTTATAAAAAGTGGTTATTAGATCATCACTTTTTAAAAAGGATTCTCTCCTGTTTGGGTTTATGAGGGGTTAGATGAACTTTATATGGTACAGTCCAGAATGGGTTTGGATTTACCTGTGTCATTAATAGGCTTGTTCAGTAAAGGTTTTCTTGGAGCCAAATTTGCTCCTTAATTTGTCTTTGGGACAATATCTCTTGCTAAATCTTGGATGATTAACTTTGCTATTGTTGATAAGTATGCAAGCACTAAAGGGAGCATTCAGCACTAACTGTATGTAATAGGGAATATGTTTAGGTAATTATACTGAACTTCATCTGTAGAACACACTATGGGCCTGATAACTGGAACATACTTAAATAGATGAGAACACATTCAGGTGTAAAGCATTTTTCTTTATTGTATCTAGTCATATTGCCACCTGTTAATCATTATAGTCTTTTTTTTTTTTGTCTTTCGTTTGGCAGAAAAGACAGCTTTGATTTCTGGCTGCAAAAAAGATATGAGGAAGAGCTCCTCCCCTTCCTTGAGTAACTGCAACTCCGTTCTTGCTAACAAAATATTTGGAATTCCACTTGATGAGCTGCAGCAGGGAGGACATCCAGACAATGAGGTTCCATTCATAGTCCGCCACGTTGTGGACTATATTGAGGAACATGGTATACATTTCCTTACTTTGAGGGCTAGCTTTTGTTTTAATAAACACAACTTACCCTTTTTGACCTTGGATTTTTAATTTTTTGTTTTTTTAGTATGGAAAGTCCAAAACATAGGAAAAACTAGGAATTCTTTTTAATGTTTTAGTGTGATTTTTACTTAAATTCATATACTTGGAAATGACAGTTGCCCAGCCTAGAACAAGTTTTAGTGGGGGTGATAGGAATTTTTTAAATGGATGTAAGGGGTGGGATAAAATAGAATATCCCTCAGAACAGAGATAATATGTTTCTAGATGTATAATTTGAAGGTTTTTAATCAAGTCATGGGAGCCAAGAAAGGCTTTCCAAAAGCACGAGTATTTTAAGTTAATTGGAGAATGAATATATGTGGTCAAGCAGTTGACATTGCAGCGCATTTAATGATTGCCTTGAACTAATGTAGGAGGTCTGGAGCAACAAGGACTTTTTCAAGTCAATGGAAATGCTGAGACAGTGGAGTGGCTTCGGCAGAGATACGACAGTGGAGAAGAGGTGGATTTGGTTAAGGAAGCAGATGTTCCCTCAGCTATTAGCCTTCTTAGATTTTTTCTTCAAGAACTTCCTGAACCTGTTATCCCTGGCAGTTTACATATTCACTTGATGCAGCTTTCTCCAGGTAACATAATGTAATATTTATCAGTAGGTCATTTATTGTTAATTTCATAGTCTTTACCTTTTAGAAATCTTGACATGTAAGCAGTAAGTATAGTATTTTAGATATTAATTTGTTATTTTCTCATTTGCTTTTTGGGGCTGAATGATCTTATCAAGGGAAATGCAACTTCCTGGATCCCTCTAGTACCATTTACTTTTTGTGATTGGTCTTATTAGCCTAAGATACAGGGTGAAGAGGAAAAGGAAGAGAAAAGAACAAGGAGTAGGAGGGTCATCAAAAAAAAAAAAAAGAAAATTATGTAAGGTAATGTGTGTGGTGGCATAATGTCCTATAGTAGCCAAAGGTGTTGCTTAGTGGTGATACTACTAATATTAGGGTTACTTATCCCTGGTTTGGCAGAATTTCCTAGCAAAAAAGCAAGAAGACAACTTTGATTCTAGGCTTGGAATATACCTAAAGCTTGTTCTTGGACGCTTACCTAAAGGAAATGAATATCAAATTGAACATCAGACTCTAAGCCAAAGAAACAAAAAAAGCTTTATCTTTGTTGGGGTTTTTTTGGTGGTGTCTAAGAGTAGTGCTTAGCTAGAATGGAATAGGAACAGGAAAAATAATGGTAGAGGCAGCAGAAAGGTAAAAGAACCAAGAAGTGATGAAAGGCTTCTGTTCCTAGAGCCAAATGGTATTCATGTGTATGTAATGGAGAGACATGCTTCATTATATAGGAAAATGTGTAAAGTTGGCATATAACATATATTTCTTGAATTTTAAAATTACCTTTTCAGGATTTTTTGGTATTATGGAGTTCAGTTATTTTTGAATCAGGTCTTCTAAAGCAATTCAGTTATGCTAAGAATTATAACTACTTCCTTTATACCTATCTCTATCACAGCTGGGCATTCTATAATATGTGTCTATATATCCTGAAGTATTATGTTGTCAGAGAAAGTGTATTTTCTTTTGAAAGTGTTTATCCATCTTTTTCTTAAATTTTAAACTCCTATGAGCCTAAATTAGTTAGGTGTCTCTGATTTATATATAAAGGTCAATGCAAAGACATTCTGTGACCCTCTTACACAAGTTTTCTGTGCAGCTAAATCATAAGGCTCACTTTGAACTTAACCTGATTCACTTTGTTATACTGGACCGAGCATAGAAAGTCAACACCAAGACAAAAGTATGCCAAATTACAGGGTTTGTTGCCAGCGACCATGGAGGACTCACGTCTCTCCAACCCGTGGCAGAGAAAGAAGGGTGACAAGACCTTTTTATACCTGTAAAACCACCTCGGGAGTGGGGGTGAGTAGCGGGGATGGGGATGAAAGGCTTCAGACATTTCCAGGGCTAGTGGATTCTGTAAATCACCTCCTGGGCTGAGACGAGGGTGAGGAGGGCTCCGGACATTCCAAGGGCCAGGGGACTTTTGTCATTCCGATTGTTACTTAAGTGGTTTACAGAAGTCAAGATAAACATTAGTTTATACATTATCTGGGTAGGGGTACAGATCTCAGTTACTTATTACAAGTTGCAGGGGCCAGGATGGACTTATCTTGGGCTGCTTATTCTGGTTATTACTGGTAAGCAAAGGCTAGCAACTCTGGCAGTTACTGATAAGAGAAGGTAAGCAGCTTTACCTCTTTGCATTCTGCAAAGTAAACTAGCAGTCTTATTTACAGAAGCCAAGGCCGGTAGTTATGGTGCAGCCATTACAACTTATTTCTGAACAACAGCTTTGTCTTTTATAAAATGGCGTTGCTCAGGTTCCAGCTATAGCACAACTTCTGTTCTTTTACTTTATAACGTGGATCAGAAAACAGGTTTCAAAACAAAATGTTATTAGTAAGGCTACCCATTTTTCAAAGTATCACTTCAATTTTTCTCCCCCCAAATATTACATTTTTTTGTTTTGAATTTTTGAATCCATTTTATTCTTACAGGAATTTTTTTCAAATGTTTATATTGAGACGCCTAATAAGCATTTTGCTTTTATTTTTTTATTTTTAAAATTATTTTTATTTTTTTTTTGAGGTGAGTTTTACTCCTGTTGCCTGGGCTGGTGTGCAGTGGTGCATCTTGGCTCACTGCAACCTATGCATCCCAGGTTCAATTGATTCTCCTGCCTCAGCCTCCTGAGTAGCTGGGATTACAGGCACACACCACCACACCCAGCCAGTTTTTGTATTTTTAGTAGAGATGGGATTTCTCCATGTGGGTCAGGCTGGTCTTGAACTCCTGACCTCAGGTGATCCACCCACCTCGGCCTCCCAAAGTGCTGGGATTACAGGTGTGAGTCATTGTGCCCGGCATTTTTTATTTTTATTTTTTGTGGTGGAGTCTTGCTCTGTCACCCAGGCTGGAGTTCAGTGGTTCCATCTCAGCTCACTGGAACCTCTGCCTCCCAGGGTCAAGCAATTCTTCTGCCTCAGCCTCCTGAGTAGCTGGGACTACAGGCGCCACCATGCCTGGCTAATTTTTATGTTTTTTAGTGGAGATGGAAGTTCACCATATTAGCCAGGCTGGTCTTGAACTCCTGACCTCGTGATCCACCTACTTCGGCCTCCCAAAGTGCTGGGATTACAGGTGTGAGCCATCGTGCCCAGCCTGCATTTTGCATTTATTAAATATGAATGGAAATCGATATGGTAAAATTTTTTTGAGCCTTTTAAAATAACTCTAGAGCCATTTTCTTTATAGTGATAGGTTTACATGTTCCCTCTGTTAGCTGTTGCAGACAAATATTTAAAGTTGCAAGAGTCAGATCATCTTTCAGTACTGAATGAAAATTTTTAAATTGATAATTGGAATGAGATTTAATGGAAGCAAAGTCATTGACTCACTGATTCTATCAGAAGCTATTTATTTTTCACTAGGATCATAATTTCAGTTGGTTTTCATTTATTTATTTGTTGTTTTTTGTTTTTGTTTTTCAAATGGTCTTGCTGTGTTGCCCAGGCTGGAGTGCAGTGGTGTGTTCCTAGCTCACTACAGACTTGATATCCAGGGCTCAAGTGATCCTCCCACCTCAGCCTCCTGAGTAGCTGGGACTACAGCCACGTACCACCATGGCTGGCTAATGTTTTAAATTTTTTATTTTTTGTAGAGACAAGATCTTGCTATGTTGCCCAGAAAGGTCTTGAACTCCCAAGCTCAAGCGATCCCGTCTCAGCTTCCCAGAGCACTGGGATTACGGGTGTGAGCCATTGTATCTGGCCTCGTTTTCATTTAAAATTATGACGACATCATCTACTATGTTGACATTCATGGAATTACAGGTGTGAACCACCATGCCCAACCATGAGGCAGATATTTTCATCTAGACATAATAATCTTATTAATTATTCTTATGTTAACATTAATTTGTGAAGGAATTTAAGATATGCAAAATGCTTATGGTCCATAAGTGCTTTCATGTTTAATAGGAGAAATCCACTGTTGTCTTCTGTTTTCCACTTATACATACATAATCATTAGCGTGTGTGTGTATGCACATGTACTTACATATATACCCATTTCTTGAATAGCTGTGCAGCTAGGTGTTGTAGTATTTGAGGTGATATTTGCATTTATGTTGTAATATCATCTGTTTGTTCATTCTTTAGTCATTCTTTTGGGAAGGTGTCTAGATCTCTGAACAAAGATTCCTTTCTACTTCTTTTTTTTTAAGTAGAGATGAGGTTTCACCATATTGGTCAGGCTGGTCTCAAGCTCTGAACCTCAGGTGATTCGCATGCCTTGCCCTCCCAAATTACAGGCATGAGCCACCTCTCCTGGCCCTTCCTCCCTTCATTTATTGTAGATAATTTTGTTTGTTTCTTTTATTTTTTGAGACATGCTTTGTCACCCAGGCTGGAGTGCAGTGGCACAGTCTTGGCCCCCTGCAACCTCTGCCTCCCAGGTTCAAGTGATTCTTGTGCTTCAGCCTCCTCAGTAGCTGGAACTGCAGGCATGTGCCACCATATCTGGCTAATGTTTGTGTTTTTAGTAGAGATGGGATTTTACCATGTTGCCAGGCTGGTCTCGAACTCCTGACCTCAAGTGATCCACCCACCTTGGCCTCCCAGAGTGCTGGGATTATAGGCATGAGCCAATGAGCCACAGCACCCAGCTGTACATAAATAATATGATATTATTTTAATGTTCACAAATACATGACAGAGTTACTGCTTTTAAGATCATGGAGGAAGCCTTGTTGCAGTTGTATTTCAGCTTTTGTTTTTAAAAAGTGGTTTCATTTTTCTGTGGTAGCAGGACAGTGCATTCACTGGTGTGGTTAAATCTTGTATTTAGACTAGGGTTTCACAGCCTTGGTACTGTTGATTTTGGGCTGGATAATTTTTTGTGATGGGGGGGTTGTATACTGCAGGATGTTTAGCAGCATCTCTGACCTCTACCAAAGGCACTGTCTTCCTCTAAGTCATGACAACCATTCATTGTCAAATGTTGACAATTCCTAGTTTAGACCCTAATGGTTAGTCCAACGGCTTATACATTGTGTTTTTATAGAAAACATAGCTAGCAGTTTTGTGGATTAGTTAGAACATTTCCAAAAAACGTTACAGTATTTGAAGGAATTGTTAGGGGAAACTTCCTATACATTATTTTTTCTGGATATGATTTAAATAGAAAGTAGACTCCAAAGGAAAGAAATTTAAGCAAGTGTGTATATATTTAATGTATTTTGAAATGCTTCTCTGCCTTATTTGAAGACTTTAGAAACAGGCCTGTATAGGTATAAATGTGTAGTAGAAATGTACCCAAACAACTTTGGATAATGTGGCTAGTATTTCAAACAAAAACAGTAATGGTGTAGTAAGTGCAACATCTTTTTTCAGATATTGTGTATTCATTTAGTGAATTCAACTAATGTTTATTGAACATCAGCTGTATGTTAGGCATTGCTCTAGATCAGCAGTCCCCAACTTTTTTGACACCAGGGATGGTTTTGTGGAAGACATTTTTTTCCACTGATGAAAAGGGGGAATGGTTTTGGGATGAAACTGTTTTAACTCAGATCGTTAGGCATTAGATTCTCATAAAGAATGTACAACCTAGTTCCCTTGCATGCACAGTTCACAGCAGCACTCTTGCTCCTATGAGAATCTGACTCGCTGCTTACCTCCTGCTGTGTGGCCCAGTTCCTAACAGGCCACAGATGGGTCCGTGGCCCTGGTTGGGGACCCTTGTTCCAGATGCTGAGAATTCAGCACTGAATAAAACTAGATGAAAATATCTGCCTCATGGTTGGGCATGGTGGTTCACACCTGTAATCCTAGCACTTTGGGAGGCTGAGGCGGGAGGATCGCTTTAGCCTAGAAGTTCTAGACCAGGCTGGGCAACATAGGGAGACCCTGTCTCTACAAAAATTTCAAAAATTAGCCAGCTGTGGTGGCATTTGCTTGTGGTTCTAGCTACTTAGGAGGTTGATGTGGGATGATTGTTTGTGCATGGGAGGTTGAGGCTTCAGTGAGCCTCCATGATCATGCCACTGCACCCTACCCTGGAGCAACAAAAAAATTTCTGCCTTAACAGAACTAAAATGCTATAGGGGATAAGGGAAGATGGATAAATAGATGATGAAAATAAACCTATGGATGGGTATGCTAGATAAATGCCACAGAGCTGGAGACAATGTTAGGTAGAATTTGTCAGTGTTGATATCTTTATTATATTGATAATATTAACTGCTTGCAGTTTTAATATGTGATTTTCTAAAATAATCCTTTTCTGCTGAATGCTTAGGTTGTTAAAATTTCCCATCCATTATAGGTACAGTGATTTAAACATAAATCCAGGGACTGTTCCATGCAATTTTAAAATTGAAGTACTGGTGCATTTGAATGGACAGTTGGTAATATTGCAAAGTATAGAAGAGTTGTTACTGGTTGCATTTTAATTTTTTTTTGAGACCGAGTTTCGCTCTTGGTACCCAGGCTGGAGTGCAATGGCTCGATCTCGGCTCACCGCAACCTCCGTCTCCTGGGTTCAGGCAATTCTCTTGCCTCAGCCTCCTGAGTAGCTGGGATTACAGGCACGCACCACCATGCCCAGCTAATTTTTTGTATTTTTAGTAGAGACGGGGTTTTACCATGTTGACCAGGATGGTCTCAATCTCTTGACCTTTGATCCACCCGCCTCGGCCTCCCAAAGTGCTGGGATCACAGGCGTGAGCCACCGCGCCTGGCCTGCATTTTAAATTTTAAGTAAAACTCGTGACTGTAGCCTTTCTTCATAAACTTTTATTTATTTATTTATTTTTTGAGACAGTGTCTCTCTCAGTCACCAGGCACCAGGCTGGAGTGCAGTGGTGTGATCTCGGCTCAGTGCAACCTCCGCCTCCGGGGTTCAAGCAGTTCTCCTGCCTCAGCCTCCCGAGTAGCTGCGACTACAGGCACACGCCACCATGTCCAATTTTTGTATTTTTTTTTTTTTTTAGTACAGGTGGAGTTTTACCATGTTGGTCAGGATGGTCTTGATCTCTTGACCTCGTGATCTGCCCGCCTTGGCCTCCCAAAGTGCTGGGATTACAGGCGTGAGCCACTGCGCCTGGCCGTCCTTTCTTGATAAACTTAAAAATTTTTTTCTTTTTTTTTTTAATTTTTGAGATAGGGTCTCACTCTGTCATCTAGGTGCAGTGGTGTGATCTTGACTCATTACAACCTCTGCCTCTCAGGCTCAAGCCATCTTCTCACCTTAGCCTCCTGAGTAGCTGGAACCACATGTGTGTGCCAGTACACCTGGCTACTTTTTGTATTTTTGGTAGAGGTGGGATTTCGCCAGGTTGCCCAGGCTGGTCTCGAGCTCCTGAGCTCAGGCAATATGCCTGCCTCAGCCTCCCAAAGTTCTGGGATTACAAGTGTGAGCCACCGTACCAGGTCAAAATTTTTTCTTAAACATAGTACTGGAGTTTTATTTCCTGATGAACTTTTTGACTAGTATTATTTAGCAGAGATGGCTAATATCATGACCATAACCTTTTGCCAAGAGTTTTTCAATAAAATAATTTTAAGAACCTGGGGAAAATACACAATGAAACATAATTGAGTTGGTTTTTACTCATGAAGCAATAAATCACTTCATTTCTAGAGGACCTCTGAGCACTTATTTCTCCCAAATGGGATCCTCACCATTCAAGTGGGATTAATATGGGTCTAGTTTCTGTTAATGAAAACTCACTGACATGATAAATATGAGGCCTAACTTGTGATAAAGTTTACTTGATAAGCAGAAACCAACATCTATTTAGAGTAGAAAAACAGAGGAGAAATGAAAGACCTTTTAATTTAGTTCTGCTGATATTGTTGAAGTTAATTGTTCATTTCAGGAAACCAGGAGAAGAAAATCACTCTGTTACCTTGTTAGTTCCTTGTTTTTCTATTCATCCAAGCTGAAAGATATCACTGATACTATTAGCCCTTCAAATTGTATCTCTGCTTTGCTCCCTAGTGGTCTGTATTGACTGGCATGGCCAGTGCATTTTGACTTCTTAGAGTTGGCACTAGTGTGGAAACAGGTACGTTCATGCTGGAGACAGTAGGATGAGAATTTAAAAAACAAAAAAAACTAGAGAATTGGATCCAATGAGTAATAGATGAGGAAAACATCCTCCAGCAATTAAGGGGTTGAGTTCCTTTTTTCCAGCTTCCCCTCTCCACCTCTTCTTCATTTCATAAGTGAAATGCAAAGCCCTAAGGCATTTGGCCCCAGTAGAGGAAGTGAAGAGGTTTTGAATTGTTGTAGTAAAAAGGTGATGTGGGTGGAGTAATGTGAACCTGGCAAAATATCAGAGCTTTGCTTTTTACTTTATTAAGAAAAAAAACCTGTCATTATGTTTTATAGATTATAATAATGAAGATGAATTTGGAAGAAAGTTGAGGTTCCTCTTGCAACAGCTTCCACCTGTTAATTACAGTTTGTTAAAGTTTCTCTGTAGATTTTTAGCCAATGTAGCATCACATCATGAAGAAATTTGGTCTGCAGATTCTTTGGCTGCTGTCTTTGGTCCAGATGTCTTCCAGTAAGTTGTTTGAAAAATTTTTGTTTAATTTTTAAAAATTAGATATGTGAAATAGAATCATTATATTGTCTCCCAAGGATCATAGGTTGCTCGACGAACCATTGTTTTTTATACTAGATCTGATTAATCCTCACAGCATTTTCGTGAACAGGGTACAAATTAGGTAGGTAGGTTTTCCAGATGGGAAAATGGAAGCACAGAACGGTGATATAAGTTGCCCATGTTTATAAAGCAGTTCACTGGTTTTCTTCCAATTTTACCTGTGATTGATTTAAGAACTCTCAATTTGGACTTTTATTCTTAGCATTTACACAGATGTGGAAGATATGAAAGAGCAAGAAATAGTAAGCAGGATCATGGCTGGACTTCTGGAAAACTACTATGAGTTTTTCGAGAATGAAGAAGAAGATTTTTCATCTAATGATTTGAGTTCAATTACTGAACAGGTGAGACTATTCTATTTGCATGGATAATTTTTTTTTTTTTTTTTTTAAGAATAATATGCTCTTAAAGACTTGCCACAGACATACGTGGAATTTAGGTACTCACCTAGAAGTAATTATCTTGGTTATTATATGTAATATCAGTAGGTGGCACATTTATGATTTTTTTTTCCTAAATAACATCCTGTCCTCTGTAATTCAATTAATAAGGAAAAGGCACTGAAATCAGATTATAAGGTAGAGATTTTTTGTTTTTATTTGTTTTTTAACTATTGTTATTTTGTAAGGATAATGCAGTGTGTTTGTTTTTGTTTTTTTTTTTTTTGCAGAGAAACTTCTAGCATAGAGGAATATAGGCAAGGGGTGAGAAATTTAGAGGGAAAGATTCAGTTCAAATATTTTTAAATTGGAAGTTAACAGTGAATTAACACAGTGGTAGAATTGTCATTAATGAGAAACATTTGGATATTAATCATTTAAGTGGCAGGTAATTTTTAAATTCTGGTAACTTTATTAAAATCTCTTTCTGAGGTTACATTATAATATTTTAAAAAATGGTTTCATTTTTTAATAGACAGGGTCTTACTATGTTGCCTAGGCTGGTCTTGAACTCCTGACTTTAAGCAAGCCTCTTGCCGTGGCCTCTCAGAGTGTTGGGATTATAGGCATAAGCTACTGCATTTAGCCACTTATAATCTTGATGGTTGAGACTATACAGGCTCATACTTTCTCCTTTATGAAATGGGAATATTGAAGCTGAGTAATTAGAATTATTGCAAAGCCATATTAGTCCAGTCTTCTTAGGTTTAAAATTTGTGATTTAGGTCTATGTAGAAGGTTTTCTTCTGCATAGTTTGGTTTGCCACCAAACTTTTAATAACGTTAAAACCTGTGAAGTCACTTTTTTTTAATGGATAATAATACACCTGTTTCTTAAAAAAGGTAGAATGGTAAAATGTTTTGCTGTCATCCATACTCACTTTTTCCATGTTTCTTTCCTCCCCTTGGTTTATTGTGTTTCCAGTTTTTAAAAGCAAATACAAGTAAATATTTTCCGAGAGTTTTTTCCCACAAGAAAGTAGCATACTGTCCACACTGTTCTGCCCCTTGTTTTGTCTCATCAGTTAACAGTGTGTCTTGGAGATCTTATTAAAATATAGAGAGCACATTATTTTCTTGTAGTCTCCTATTGTGTGGGTAGAATCTTTACAATTTATTTGATTCATAGTATCAATCCCCACTTAGAAAGGGGATGGTGCATTCTGGTTTTCTGAGAACAATTTTGGTTTCTGTCTGCTTCCCATACAGTATTTAGAAGCTGCCCTGTCACTCTTAAACATATTCAGGTTTGCATGGTTGCTTCCCTTCATTTGCTGTGAGATTACAAAACATCATCTTCTGAGAGGTTGTTTATTATACAGATTTTCATTATTCCTGATAGTTCTTTTTTTTTTTGAGACGGAGTTTCGCTGTTGTTACCCAGACTGGAGTGCAATGGCATAATCTCGGCTCATCGCGACCTCCGCCTTCTGGGTTCAAGCAATTCTCCTGCCTCAACCTCCCGAGTAGCTGGAACTACAGGCGCGCACCACCATGCCCAGCTAATTTTTGTATTTTTAGTAGAGACAGGGTTTCACCATGTTGACCAGGATGGTCTCAATCTCTTGACCTTGTGATCCACCCGCCTCGGCCTCCCAAAGTGCTGGGATTACAGGCGTGAGCCACCGTGCCTGGCCCTAGTCCTGATAGTTCTTACATCTCATTATGTGGATTTAAAGTTTAATTTTCTGGGCAGCCTAACTTTAAAAGAGTTTTTATGCTTTTTAATATTTGGGGTTTGTACTTTCTTCAGTTTTTCATGTAAGCATCCATTTCCCCCGCCCCCCAAACAGAGTCTTGCTATGTCACCCGGGCTGGAGTGTAGTGGCATGATCTAGGCTCACTGCAACCTCTGCCTCCCAGGTTCAAGCAATTCTCCTACCTCAACCTCCTGAAGAGCTGGGATTACAGGCACCTGCCACCATGCCTGGCTAATTTTTGTATTTTTAGTATAGATGGGGTTTCACTATGTTTACCAGGGTACTCTGAAACTTCTGACCTCATGTGATCCACCCACCTTGGCCTCCCAAATGCTGGGATTACAGGTGTGAGCCACTGCATCTGTCCATGTAAGCATTTTTATCTTTGGCTTTCCCTTCCTTCTCCCCTCCGTCCCTTTCTCCCCTTCTCTTTTTTCTCATTTCTTTTTTCTTTCTTCCTTTTCATCTCCTAAGTATCAGGAACTTTAAAGGAACAGGAATAGATGCCAGATTAGAGTTTGCAGTATGTAGACTGAGGATGAAATCTGTGTCTGTGTGTGTGCATGTAATAAATTAAGTGGGTAGAATTTGTAGCCTGAATTAGTGATACATGGAGCTTTTGGCACATTTTTTGAGGGGTTCCATTATCATATACAGTTCTTGACTTAAAAACTTGGTTTAAAGAACTGATGCATCTTTTAAATTATTCTTGCTTGAAGCAAAATGACAAGAAGAGGATAAGTAGATAGATAAACCTTAAACCTTTGATGTCTTTTGATGCTCAAAAGAAATCCCACCTATTGCGGAGTTCTGCAAGCCACCTTTCTTTTCCTTTTTTTCGAGTTGGAGGCTTGCTCTGGTTGCCCAGGCTGGAGTGCAGCGTTGCAATCTTGGCTTACTGCAACCTCCACCTCTTGAGTTGAAGTGATTCTTGTGCTTCGCCTCTGAAGTAGCTGGGACTACAGTTGCACTGCCAAGCCTGGCACGTGCGCGCATGTGTGCTTGTGTATATGTATATATTTTTAGTAGACACTGGGCTTCACCATGTTAGCCAGGTTGATCTCAAACTCCTGACATCAAGTAATCTGCCTGCTTCTGGCTTCCGAAGTGCTGAGACGATAGGCATGAGCCACTGCGCCCGGCCTATTTTCTTTATGTTTCAGTTCAGTGATTTTCAAAAATATGAGTAATGGCCGATCAAAATGAAATAGTATACGTGATGTTTGTGTCATTTATTTTTGACATTTCTAAGATGATTTGACTTCTAAGAACTGGTAATGTCAACTTAATATTTATATCTTGACTTCTCAAGAGTCTGCAGAGTATGCCTTGATTATGTTTTATATTTTGCTCTAATTCTGCAATAATTTCTTTTCTCCCATAGTTTGCTTATGTATGCTGAAGTATCTATATCTCACATATATTGTATCAGTAGTTTTATATTTTTTTAAACACTAGAAAAATTGACTTAAAATACATTGTGCTGGCTGGGTACCAGTGGCTCATGCCTGGAATCCCAGCACTTTGGGAGGCTGAGGCGGGTGGATCATGAGGTCAGGAGTTCAAGACCAGCCTGGTCAACATGGTGAAACTCTGTGTCTACTAAAAATACAAAAATTAGCCGGGTGTGGCGGGCGCCTGTAATTCCAGCTACTCCGGAGGCTGAGGCAGAGGTTGCAGTTAGCCGAGATCGCACCACTACACTCCAGCTTGGGTAATAGAATGAGATTCTGTCTCAAAAAAAAAAAAAACATTGTACTTGACATTAAATAGAATGGTGAGGCACTGTGAGGTAGTGTTGAATTCTGTATGTTTGCCTATGGATAGAAAAAAGGACATTAGGCCAGGCGAGGTGGCTTGCACCTGTAGCCCCAGCACTTTGGGGGGCTGAGACAGGTGGATCGCTTGAGGCCAGGAATTTCAGACCAGCCTGGTAAACAGGGAAAACTCATCTCTACAAAAAATACAAAAATTATTCTGGTGTGCTAGTGCACACCTGTAGCTCTAGCTACTCTGGAGCTGCAGGCACAAGAATCGTCTGAATCTGGGAGGCAGAGGATGCAGTGAGCCGAGATTATGCCACTGCACTCCAGCCTTGGTGACAGAGTGAAACCCTGTCTCAAAAAAAAAGAAAAAAGGATGTTATCGTATTTAACTATGCTTAATAAATGAAGTACTGCCGTGGGTCCTGACAGATATGCTGTAGATATAATTATCTTGTCCCATCTTGTTAATTATCAGAATCTATTTTCTTATCAATTGTTATTATGTTTCTGGAATGTAAGTGATTTACAGATAACAAAAGTACAGATTTATGAAGTTTTTTGGTAAGTGGATTTCATAACTTCAGTTTGATTAGTGAAGCAGAATTGATAAGGTATTTAAGTAAACATAAGTATCCTCAAACTGAGCACAGTTTGATTGTGTTCTTAAATATTTTAAATTTCTTATCCACATATTTAAAGATGTGGGCAGACCTAACCCATCTTGGAAGTGCTTTGATTTTTCTCCTGATTTTGATATTTGAAGGAAGCAAAGTTTATCCAGCACTTAATTCTTTTATAGTTTCATCCCATTAATGCAAGTGTTTGGCTACTAGAATCTTTTCCAGGTAGTAGATATTTTTATTAATACTATGAAAGAGAGAGAGATGGCTGGAGGTGAACAGGGAGTGCTTGAAGGATGATCCAGAGTCAAGTGGATTTTGTATATAGATCCTTAAATGAATGAGAATCCAGCAGAGTGGTTTGAAGATGCAGGTGATAACGATGTTTCTTTATACGTTTGAGAAGGCAGGTAGCAGCACTCTCCACAAGCTGGAGTCTGGAGAGCAGGCATTTCACGAGGCCCTAGAGAAGGGAATTACAGCAGTCAAAGAAAGAAGAGATGTAAGTATGGATGAGGGTTTTCCATAAGTGAAGTTGAGGCAGCTGCATAGGTAGAGCAAGGTCAAAAAAACTTCTGAACAAAATAGTGTTGATAAGCAGAAGGTCATGTTGACAAGGAGAGGACTAAGAAAAATTTTGAATATTAGTGTGGGGTAAGAGAGCATTTTAATCCAAGTTCTTTAATGCTTAACTCTAGCTCAAAATAATTGAGTCAGTTCTTAGTGCAGGAAGTTACACTGGGAGGCCTGGAAGTTGGGAGGGGAAAGAAGAAAACCCAACAGGTAATTGTTCGTCGTATTTTAGTTGACTATTGGTGAAAATAGTGGAGACTATCAATTTCCATAAAGCTTAATGAATTGAATATAATATATTCAATATAATCAAGTATAAGGCTTTCATAGTTCCTCAGAGCTATTGACTTTAGACACAAAATGATTTTATTTATTTTATTATTTTTTTGAGAGGGTCTCACTGTGCCATCCAGGCTGGAGTGCAGTGGCATTGTCATAACTTACTGTAACCTCGAACGTCTGGTCTCAAGTGATCTTCCCACCTCAGTTTCTTAAGTAGTTGGAACTACAGGCATGTGTTACAATGCTTGGCTAAATTTTTTTTTTTTTTTTGACAGAGCTTCCCTCTTGTTACCCAGGCTGGAGTGCGAGGGCGCAATTTTGGCTTACTGCAACCTCCGCTTCCCGGGTTCAAGAGATTCTCTTGCCTCAGCCTCCTGAGTAGCTGGGATTACAGGCATGTGCCACCATGCCCAGCTAATTTTGTATTTTTTTGTAGAGATGCGGTTTCTTTATGTTGGTCAGGCTGGTCTCAAACTCCCAACCTCAGATGATCCACCCACCTCTGCCTCCCAAAGTTCTGGGATTACAGGCATGATGCTTGGCCAATTTTTAAAAATTTTTGTGGAAACAGAGTTTTGCTGTGTCACCCAGGTTGGTCTTGAACTCTTGGCCTCAAGCAATCCTCCTGCCTTGGCCTCCTGAAGTGTTGATATTACAAGTGTGAGTCACCACACCTGGCCCCACAAAATGATTTTTAAAAGTGTGATATAACATATGTTAAAATAGTCCAGGCGTGGTAGCTCACACCTGTAATCCCAGCACTGTGGGAGACTGAGGTGGGTGGATTACCTGAGGTCAGGAGTTCCAGACCAGCCCGGCCAACATTGTGAAACACTGTGCTAAAAATACAAAAATTAGCCAGCTGTAGAGGCATGCACCTGTAATCCCAGCTACTCGGGAGGCTGAGGCAGGAGAATTACTTGAACCCTTGAGGTGGAGGTTGCTGTAAGCTGAGATTGTACCATTGCATTCAGTCTGATTGACCGAGCAAGACTGTCTCAAAAACAAATAAAACTGTTAAAAATAATAATATCTTTGTACCATAAAAGAGTGTGCTGACCAAGTTTTTGTTCTCAGTTTTCAAAGTCTTCTTTAAATTTTTTTCTGATGTTTTGCTTCTGTGCCCAAGCTTTTATTAATTAACCAAAATAATTCCCGTAATTCCTTTCCCTCACCATTATTTATTTATTTTTTGAGACAGTCTCTGTCTGTCACCCAGGTTGAAGTGCAGTGGTGTGATCTTGACTTGCTGCAACCCCTGCCTCCTAGGTTCAAACAATTCTCCTGCCCCAGCCTCCTGAGTAGTTGGGACTGCAGGCACTCGCCACCATGCCTGGCTAATTTTTGTATTTTTAGTAGAGATGGGGTTTAGCCATGTTGGCCAGACTGGTCTCAAACTCCAAGACTCAGGTGATCCACCTACCTTGGCCTCCCAAAGTGCTGGGGTTATAGGCATGAGCCATTGCACCTGGCCCCCTTTTATTCTTCTGAAAACATTTTTTTTTTTTTTTTTTTGGCCAGTGTTTTCCTTGCTTAGATAACCAGATGGATATTAAGTACATCTTCTCAACTTTCACTAGTTATTAAATACATAGATGAGGAAAGAGGGTAATTTTCCATTTGATCTACTTTAAAACCTGATCTGTCATTTGAGATTTTCACCTTTGCTTAGAAATTTTACCTCAGTTAATCACTTAGGCCAATGATTTTTCAGTCCTTATCAGCATTATACATTATATGGGTTAGACTAGAGAAGACATTTACAAGCACAACGAATTATACAGAATATGCCACATGTACTTTTACATGTAAACTAAATGGTTCACTTTTTTTTTTTTTTTTAAGACAAAGTCTTGCTCTGTTGCCCAGGCTGGAGTGCAGTGGTGCAGTCTTGGCTCACTGCAACCTCTGCCTCCTGGGTTCAAGCAATTCTTGTGTTTTAGCCTTCCGAGTAGCTGGGATTATAGGCACACACTGCCACATCCAGTTAATTTTTGTATTTTTAGGTTAGGTTGGATTTGGCCATGTTGGCCAAAATCTCAATCTCGGGTGGTCTCCATCTTCTAGCCTCAAGTGATCCACCCACCTTAGCCTCCCAGAGTCCTGGGATTACAGATGTGGGTTACCATGCCTGGCCTAACAATTGTTAATAATGACTTTTTAATGATCCATCTGACTAGTGACCTCTATAGACCTGTGGTGGAGACCTCCTGCTTTAGGTAGTTTGTAGTTTGAATGGTAGATACTCTCTTCATTTACGTAAGAAAATGATGCTACATGTAGAAACTAGGATCTATTAAATAAATGTAGAAACTATAAAAGAAATGACAACAATTTTAGTTACAGTGATAGGTATTATTTTTTATTATGTATAGACATTGCTGAAGAGGTTATGTTTATTAATCCTTTCAACCAGCTCTGTGAGGTAGTTAGTTATAGCATCTTTATTTTATACTTAAGACTTGGAGAAGTTTAGTTGCCAGAAATAGGGGCAAGTAGAGATGTGTGAATATAGATATTTCTGCCTCTGATGCCTACCTTTTAACTATTGTATTATACTTCATTTAATTTTAAGACTGAATCTTATTCTGTCACCCAGGTTGGAGTACAGTGGCACAATGATGGCTCTGTGCAACCTCGACCTCCTGGGCCCAAGTGATTCTATAGGCGCATGCCACCATGCCTGGCTCATTTTTGTATGTTTTGTAGCAACAGGGTTTCACCATGTTGCCCAGGCTGGTCTGAAACTCCTGGTTTCAAGGATTACAACCACCTAAGCCTCTCAAAAGTGCTGGGATTATAGGTGTGAACCACTGTACCTACCCTGTATTATATTTTAAAATAGGCATTCTGTACTTGTTGATTAGGAGTTTGATAGAATATCACAGTGTAATTACCTTTCTTTTGGTTGCAGTTTTACTTTCTGATAGTATTCTAGTATTCTAGCAACTGTTTTCGTCTATCAGGAAAAACATACTTGTTACATGTGGTAGTAAACACATTTATTCTAGGTATTCATATTGTATTTTTCTAGAACGGAGAAAAAGCATACTTTTATTGCTCAGCGTCTTTAATGACTAGTATTAATTTATATTAAGCCATTCTATAGATAGTTTCTTCTTTGGGATAACTTAAAAACTCATTTGAAAATATTTTGCTGGTTTTTCTTCTCCAATATTTCAGTATCTTTTTATTAGACTGATTACCTACCTAGCCATTTTGATAATGGAGGGCGTTTTAGAGCTTCTGCTAGCAAGATAATTATAAATTTGACTTGTGCTTACTGGTCAAAATATGAGTTCTTCCTTGTAGGATCCCATCTCTTCATATATAATTCAATCTGAATCACTTAGAAGTTAGCTGACATTTTCTAAAATGTAGCTAACATCTTAAGGCAACATTTTTTTTGCCTTCTTTTTTCACACTTACTCTGTATTAAAATGACTTAAGACATCTGGCAATCAGATTAATTAGAGGTCTGTTGTAAGTGTTACATTTACAAAACTAGTTAGAAAATTTAGTTTTCTTAATGTTAATTATACCTTATAGGCTTACTTATATTCCTAGTGATATGCTAATTTTGCAGTCATTACCTCCCACTTCAAAATGTTACATTTGTCTGGTTGGATATGAGGAAGTTGGCAGTTACTTCATAAGAGAGATTGGTCCTAGGAAATGAGAAAATAAAAATGAGTTGTTTGTGTTTAAAATTTTCATAGAATAATATGTCTTAGACTTGCTAATTAATAGTTTCATTACATTTTAATTCTGAATTTCCTTTTATTTATATAGGTTAATGAACTTTCTGAGGAAGAGGAAGATGAAAAGCTGGAACATATTGAAGAACTTCCAGAAGAGGGTGCAGAAAAATCAAATGACATGCCAGAGGTGGTACAATTAAGGATGACTGAAAATATCTTGGAATCAAATAGTGTTACAGCATCAACAAGGTAATAGCTCAGTTGAATTAAGTTTAGCTTTTAAGTACATCATTCCAAGGGTAGACTCACTTAAGCACTCAGGAACACAAACTAACTATATGTGAAAGTTTGGCATTTGTGAGTGAAAAACAGCAAGAAGTAAAATTTTAAATTTAAAGATGTGTTCTTGCTAAGGAATTTTCAGTTACTACTGTTAATACCTTTTTTCAAAAATATAACCTCTTAAAAATATTACTTCTTAAAGTTTATTTGTTTTTTATTAGCTTGTTAATTGGGCTGGAGAAAATTTTAGAACCTCTGGAAGTAGCATCGTTGGAGAAGGATACAGTGGCTGAATTGACTTGTATATTCTGTTTCCAGGCTACAATTAGTTATAACTAGGCTGTAAGGATGAAACTCTGATCCGTTAAGATAGTGCTTTCCAATTGTTCTCATATATAAAATGCCAGTATTTACATGGCATACTGGATAAGTTTGATAAATGATAAATGTGGTAGGCTGAAGGCCCTATCATAGCATATAGCTGGGACCATTGGGCACACTATTAAGGAAGCTTTAGAGAATTCAAAAGAAAGAGTGAACCTTTCTGTAGCTTTTGATAAATATTTCCAGACTATTTAAAGGACATGACCCAGTTTACATTGTCATCCTCCCTCTGTGGATCATTAGGTCTGCTAAATTCTATGCTAGTTCTATGTAAAGCTCCATGGTTTAGTAACCCTGTCTAATTAGGAGGATATAGCTATATATTTAATCCACTAGATATTTTTTATTTAATTTGTGTTCAGTGGAATGGTGGTTAAAAAGAAGAGGAAGTAATAATTTGAGTCAGAAAGCCAAATGTCATTTAAAAGTAACCGGTAAAATCTAAGGGAAGAACTCTCTAATGCCATTTAGGAAAATAATGAAGTAATTTTAAGAGTCTGCTGCAAAATACAACTATTACATTTCTCCGTAGGCCTCTGGATCTTTATATTATGTATGGTTTCTTCAAACATGATCATAATTCTGATATATTAAAACGTTTATTCTCTCTGTTGCCCGATTTAACATTTTGTTTTTGCTTTTATGTGTGTTTACATAACCTAATATTTTTGATGATCACTTAGCTGTATTTTAATTATATATTAAGATATCTATATGTTCAGATATCTGTATTCGAACTGTCGTTCTTTTTTCTTGATATTTTGAACTGTTTCAGCTAGCTTGTCAGTACTGTACTGCTACTGAAAAAAACCACCTTTGTTCTTTGGCCATTTTTTCCTTCTTTTAAATTATTTGGATAAATTTGCTGTAATCAAAGAGTGAACCTTTCTCTGGCTTTTGATAAATATTTCTGGACTACTTAAAGGATGTGACCCAGTTTACATTGTCACTTGGCAGTATTTTCTTGAGGACCTTACAGCAATAAATTTAAATGGGTGTTGTAAATTTTGTTAATAAATTTTTTTGGGGGGCCAGTCTGTTGCCCAGGCTGGAGTGCAGTGGCACAATCTCGACTTATTGCCACCTCTGCCTCCTGGGTTCAAGTGATTCTCATGCCTCAGCCTCCCAAGTAGCTGGGACTACAGGCACATGTCACCTAATTTTTGCCACCTGGCATTCATTGTTGGAGAAGGATACAGTGGCTGAACTGACTATAACAATTAACGGAAACATATAAATATCATCACTAAATCTAGGAGACCAAAAATATTAGAAGGTTATGTAAACATACATAAAAGCAAAAACAAAATGTTAAATAAATTTTGTATTTTAGGAGAGATGGGGTTTCACCATGTTGGCCCAGCTGGTTTCAATCTCCTGGCCTCCAGCGATCCATCCTCCTCTGCCTCCCAAAGTGTTGGGATTACAGGCATGAGCCACTGCACCAGGCCTCTAATTTTGTTAACTAGAGCTCTGCTCTCTAATAAGGTGACCACTAGCTCCTTCTGTGTATTTATTATTATTTAATGACAGGGTCTCTTGCTCTGTCATCCAGTCTGAAGTGTAGTGACACAATCACAACTCACTTAAAGCCTCCACTTCCTGGGCTCAAGCGATATTCCTGCCTCAGCCTCTTGTGTAGCTGGGAGCACAGATGCTTGCTACCATGCCCAGCTAGTTTTTGTATGTATTATAGAGATGGGGTTTTGTCATGTTGCCTGAGCTGGTCTTGAGCTCCTGGGCTTATAGGTGTGAGCCACTGTGCCCGGCCACTAGTAGCAGTACAACATAGCTACTTTTTGGTGGTATCTGTTGACTCATTATTAATACTTTTCAGTGTATTTAAATGTAAACTTAAACTAATTAAAATTAAAATTTAAAAATTACTTCCATAGTGTGCTGGCCACATTTCAAGTGCTTAGTAGCCACACATGTATCAAGTGACTATCATGTTGGACAGTGCAGATATAGAACATTTTTTTTTTTTTTTGAGGTAGAGTTTTGCTCTTGTTGCCCAGGCTGGAGAGCAATGTCATGATCTCTGCTCACTGCAACCTCTGCCTCCCAGGTTCAAGCGATTCTCCTGCGCAGCCTCCTGAGTATCTGGAATTACAGCTGGGATTACAGGCATGCACCATCATGCCCAGTTAATTTTGTGTTTTTAGTAGAGATGGGGTTTCTTTATGTTGATCAGGCTGGTCTTGAACTCCTGACCTCAGGTGATCTGCCTGCCGTGGATCCTAAAGTGCTGGGATTATAGGCATGAGCCACGGTGCCCGACCTGATATAGAACATTTCTATCATTGCAGAAATTTCTTCTGGAGAGTGCTGATTTAGACAAGTTAATTCATTAAGTATTTACCAGCAAGTTTAAGTATTGTTTCAAATACATATTACTCATAGCTTTTCTCTGATCATCTGTCTGGTTTTGTAGAGGATCTTCCTTTCCTCCAACAGTCATTTTATAAAGTTTTTTTTTTTTTTTTTTTGAGACAGAGTCTTGCTCTGTCACCCAGGCTAGAGTGCAGTGGCTTGATCTTGGCTCACTGCAGCCTCTGCCTCCAAGGTTCAAGTGCTTCTCTGGCCTCAGCCTCTCAGTTAGCTGGGATTACAGGCCTGTGCCACCACACCCAGATAATTTTTTATTTTTAGTAGAGACGAGGTTTCCATGTTGGCCAGGCTGGTCTTGAACTCCTAACTTCAGATGATCCACCCACCTCACCTCCCAGAATGCTGGGATTACAGGTGTGAGCCACCAAACCTGGCCGGTTGTCAGGATTCTTTAATTGCAGGTCCTAGAAACATTCTGGTTAAAGTATAGAAAAAGCAATTTATTAATAAGAAGGATTCTGGGCTACAGTCAAATGGAAATGCAAAGATAAGAACATGGACAGCTTTGTGAAGTTTAGAAACACAGGGGCAGCATTTGGCTGTTGCTATGAGAGTTCTGTCTGTTATTCTGCTCAGAAGTAGATACCTGTAGGGTGGGGGGAGAGGATCTGCCCTACATATAGTTAGGTGTCTATTCCCCTAGCTAGCATAGAACTGGTTATTGTGATTTATGTGTATCTGAGGACTGTGCAGAATGGAGGGAGGAGCTAGTTTCCCATGGGAAAACAGGGCTATTGCCAAAATGTTGGAGTGGGGATATTAGGCAGATGTCTACCATTTTGGTCTCCTAGATTTAGTGATGATATTTATATGTTTCCATTAATACCTATACATTTTCATTTTATTTTAGTTTTGGCTGATAAAGTGTCTAAAGATTAAAAAGTGCCCATGACTACTTTTTTGGTGGTATCTATTGCCTCATTATAATACTTTTCAGGTACTATAATGTCATCAGAGTAGAGGTACCTGCTGTTTTTTAGTTGACATTTATTTATGAAAATATTAATAATTTAATTCTTCTCTTGAAAGTAAAAATATCCATGGTGTGTAGTACCTTCAGACTGTTTTCAGTTTTTATTCTGTTTGTTATTAAAGTTGCTCACATTAGAATTTTCTATAAATTACCTATTTTTACATTTATTTTAATGGCAACTTATTCTTATGGATGTTATTGTTTGAGATAGAGGCTGAAGATTGAAGTTGTTTGTTGATGTCATTTCATAAGTGGTTGATGCCATTTCATAAGTGGTTAATAAGACATAAGCAAATGAAAAATTGAAGTGGAATGAAGCCTACAGCTAGTTAGAGGGAACAGATGTGTTTGATCTTTTAGGCTTTCAGAAAGAATGATTAGGGTTGTAAAAATTTTTTTCAGATATTTATTTTTGCATGTCTCTCTGCTAAACAAGGTTATCCATTTGTTTTTTTTTGTTTGTGTTCACATGAAGTTTCACTCTCGCCCAGGCTGGGCTATCTCGGCTCACTGCAACGTCTGCCTCCTAGATTCCTAATTCTCCTGCCTCAGTCTCCTAAGTAGCTGAAATTACAGGTGCCCACCACCATACCTGGCTATTTGAGACAGGGTTTCACCATGTTGGCCAGGCTGGTGTCTTGAACTCTTGACCTCTAGTGATCCAACCATCTCAGCCTTTCAAACTGTTAGGATTACAGGCATGAGCCACCACACCCAGCTCCCATTGAAGTATGTTATTTCTAATCCCCAGCAATCTACTTAAGCTTCTTATTCTTGTTTCTTATAAATATAAAAATACTTCACTGAGTCTAGCCGATTTCATTAGTATAACATATCTGTTGTTTTAAAAAACAACAGATCATTTATTTTATTTTATTATTTTTCTGGGAACTTTTCAGAGAGTTAAGAGCATTTCCTTTCTTTGGTTAAATCTCTTCAATGTCTCTCTATTGAAGGAGCCAAAAATTCTTAACTGGGCTGTAAGGTTCTATTCTGTATACACATTCTGCCCCATCCTACCCCTAACTGCTGCACCTTTTCTTCCTTTATCTCTTAGTTGCTCTGTCATTCTCCTTTGGCCATAATAAAATTCCTTAATTCATTAGTCATGTTCTACCTTTGAGCCTTTGCTCTGGACTGTTCCTTCTGTCTGCTTAGTTGTGCCCCTAGATAGCTGTATGGTTCTCTCACTATGTTCAGTTCTTTGCTCAGATGTCACTTTCTCAGTGATAACCTCCTCATCCTCCTTTCTTGATCTCCCTTAGCCTATTCTATTTTGTCCAAAACTCTTATAACCATCTCACATATGTTTATTATTGTTATTGTCTATCTTCCAGCCCTAGAAAGTAAATGATGAGACAGCAGGATTTTATTTACCCACGTATTTATAACACTTAGGATAGCGTCTGCTACAGAATAGGCACTCAGGATACATGTTGAATGAATAGAGCTTTAGAAGCAAGATGGAATTTTCTTGAATGTTCAACTTAATATGATTAAAATTACATAGCAAATGTGTCAGTGTTCTGAGATAGAAGAGATATAAAACATATTCTTTGATACTACCTTGGATGAAAGGAAAGTCAGGGAGAAATTTCCCTAAAATTCATAGGGCCCAGTATATAGGGAACTTTGAATGAATTTGAAACTGGAGATTGAACTTTTAGTAATTAACGTGTCATCTCTTTTAGTACTCCTATGAAGTAGTTTGCAAACATTTACTGGAAATATTAGGTAGCCTGCTTTGTATTTCTCTTCAGAAGTAGCCTAGGAAAGTGTTGGAATCCTAAGAGAAATAAACAAGTGGGGAATGGTTTAAGTTAGCAGTTCTCGAACTTCGGGTCTCAAATATTAGTGCCCTTATAAAAAGTTATTGAGGATTCCAATGAGCTCTTGTTACCCTGGACTATACTTGTTGATATTTACCATATTAGATATAAAAACTGAGAAAATTTAACCACAGGAAGTATTTCTTTGCCAAGTTGTATTTGGGAAGGATGCTGCTGCTGCTGCTTCTGTTTTTGAGACAGAGTCTTGCTCAGTTGCCCAGGCTGGAGTACAATCTTGGCCCACTGCAACCTCCACTTCCAGAGTTCAAGGGATTGTATCACTTCAACCACCCAAGTAGCTGGGACTGCCAGTATGTGCCGGCATACCTGACTAATTTTTGTCATTTTAACAGAGATGGTGTTTAGCCATGTTGGCTAGGCTGGTCTCAACCCCGCCCCCTCCCCCCGGCTTTAAGTGATCTGCCTGCTTCAGCCTCCCAAAGTGTTGGTATTATAGTTATAAGCCACCATACCCAGCCAGGGTGCTTCTGTTTGTAGCTAAAATATAACTATTTATGACCTCATGGGTTTTTATTGATAAATTCTTTCTCTTTTATTAGTTCTAAGTTAGTGCTTCTCAGATATTTTGGTTATACAACCCCCTTACACACTTAAAAATTATTGGGCACTCTAAAGAACTTTTGTTTCAGTGTGTTACATCTATTGGTGTTTGTGATATTAGGAATTAAAACTGAGAAAATTAGTTAATTTTTAAATTTTTTTGAGACAGGCTCTTGCTGTGTTGCTCAGGCTAGAGTGCAGTGGCATGATCATAGCTCACTGCAGCCTTGACTTTTAAGGTTCAAGTGACCCTCCCACCTCAGCTTTGTGAATAGCTGGGACTATAGGAACGCACCACCACACCCAACTACTATTTTTAATTTTTTGTAGATACAAGGTCTCATTATGTTGTCCTGGCCAATCTCAAGCTCCCGGGTGCAAGTGATCCTCCAGCCTTCGTCTCCTTAAAGTGCTGGGATTACTGGGCCTTATTTATTTTTTTAAAGTAACAATAAATATATTACATGTTAGTGTAATATTTCTTTTAAAATGAAAAGTAACTGTGTTTTCTATTTAAACTTTTTTAGTGGCATTGTTTTACATTTTTGCAAATCTCTTGAATGTCAAGCGTGAAGGATTCTTACATTTTCTTCTCCATTTAATCTGTACCTGTTAAGATTTGGAAGTTTTGGTATTAGGAAGTGGGGCCTTTGGGAGGTTATTAGGCCATGGGGGTGGGACTCTCATGAATCAGACTAGAGGCCTTATAAAAGGCCTGAGAAAAGACTTCTTACCCCTTTCTCTAAATGGGAACATAGTGAAAAAAGTCTTATCAGTAGGCCCTCACCATACACTTAATCTGCTGGTGCCTTGATCTCAGACTTCTCAGCCTCCAGAACTGTGAGAAATAAATTTGTTTCCTCAGTGTATGGCATTTTGTTATAGTAACCTGAATGGACAGAAAATTGATGCTGAGGAGTGGTTGCTGCTGTAACAAATACTTAAAATGTGGAAGTTGCTTTGGAACTGGGTAATGGGTAGAGGCTGGAAGAGTTTTGAGGAACATGCTAGAAAAACCTGTATTGCTGTGAATGGGCCATTAAGGGTGATGCTGGCGAGGGCTCAGAAAGAAAGGGAGAAGAGTTTTAGAGAAAGCCTCAGTTTTCTTAGAGAATACTAAGTGGTTGTGAATATGAATGGTAAAGGCCGTTCTAATGAGGTCTCACAGAAATGAGAAACATGTTATTAGACAGTAGAGGAAAGGTGTGGCAAAGAAGTTGGCTGAATTGTGTTTGTGGTCTAGTGTTTTGTGGAACATAAAACTTGGGAGCTGTGAAACTAGATTTGGCTGAGGAAATACAATCTAAGCAAAGTATTGAAGGAGTTGCCTGGTTCCTCTTGATTGCTTATCGTAAAATGTGTAAGGAGAGAGGAATGATTTAAATATGGAATTGTTAAAAGGGAAGCAGAACTTAAAGATTTGGAAAATTCTCAGCTTATTGGTATTATAAAGAACAAGAAAGCTTATTAGAGAGAGGTCACCAAAGGTGTGGCCAGACTGCCGTCTAATAAGGAGATTAGTCATCTAAAAGGAAGCTAGGACCTTTATCCAAGACAGTGGAAGAATGACCCTGGCTCACATATGTAATTCCAGCACTTTGGGAGGTTAAGGCCGGTAGTTTGAGACTAGCCTGAGCAATATAGTGAAATCTCATCTCTACAAAAAAAAATTTTTTTTAATGAGCTGGGTATGGTGCCATATGCCTGTGGTCCCAGTGACTCAAGAGGCTGAGGTGAGAGGATTGCTTGAGCATGGAAGGTCAAGTCTGTAGCCTGGGCAACTAAGTAGGACACTGTCTCAAAAGAAAAAAAGAATGACCCTGAAGGCAATTGAGAAATCAATTACAGGCCTTGAGTGTAAGGGCCTGCAGGGTTGGGGAAGCCTAAATGCAAAAGAGGGGCCACCAGTGATTAGGGGGACCTTGGAGACCTTGGCAAGATTCCATTATGCCTGGCATCATACTCTTCTGCCACTCTAGGTATGGCTCTGGTGTAATACAGGCAACTCTATCTCTACCAGAGCAGAGAGTACATGAGCCCAAGGGGTTTGGCTACCTCCACATTCAAAAGATGGGGCTGCCCTTGTGACCCAGGCAAGAGGACCATTACAGGGATGGGGTATGGTGTGTTGGTCATTCGGAAAAGATTGCTTCACTGAGTTTGGTAGATCTTCCAGATGTTCACACATATGTTAAAGTTCACATTCTTTAATGTCACTATTGATTGCATCAGAAGCATCTTTAAGTACTCAGATGTTTTTGAACTTATGGAGGAGGATAGAGGTTTTCCAGAATTCCGATTTTTGCCTGAGATTTCAGATTTTGTCATGTTGTTGCCAGCATTCAAGTCCTAATAGCCATAAAAGTTTAGATGTTAGTCTATCTTTCAAGTAAAAATGGTATTCCATAATAAAAGTGATTAGTTTTTTAAAAAGTTTCAAGTGGCTGGTGAGGAAGAATACAGTGGCCACAGTAGTACTTGCTTGGACTTATGCCAAGAACCCAAGCAATTTTTCTACCATTGATTTCTCATTATCATTGTAGAAAACTTTAAACAACAATTTTAAGAGTTTATTTGAGCATTTAAGGATTCATGAATCAGACAGCAGTCAAAACCAGAGGAGGTTCAGAGTGCTCCACTTTAGCATCCTGAGCAGTAGTGGGGCTTTTATAGACTGGATACAGAAGTAAAGAAATAACTTGATTGGCTAGGCATTTACCTTACTTGGATATTATCCAGTGAAAAATTCCTAGGTAGAGGTTAGTTGGTGGGTTTTCATTAGTCATCTTACTGTTGACATTAGGTTTCAGTTTGCTTACGTGGGAAGCCAAGGCACTGGAGCCATTTCAGCCTGATGGTCTCCTAATTAAAAAAATTTCGAAAATATGCAAATGTCAGGATAGTGAAAAGGGAAACTATGAAGGTAGTTCTAACTGTTTTATAGAAAGGGCTTCAAATACCCTCAGGTTTACAGACCACTTTTCGAGAGACAGTGGTTTAAATGTTTGTATGTGAGTTGTATTGATTGGTCTGTTCATGCATTTGTTATTTCTGTAGTTGTCATGTTTTGTTGAGATTTAAGCTGTGCTGAGAGTGGAAAATATGGTGGAGTTTGAGGTGTGAGCAGCCTAGGGTGCATGCATGGGAAAACAGTAGTTTTGGTTGATTGATCCTGAGGTTCAATCTAATCCGTGAAGTCCATGGAAATCTCAAGATTGTTTCTGAATTGTTGCTTTATATCCACACATTTATCATTTAGCTTTATATTTAAATGTACAAACTTTGGGGGAATTTTTACCTTTAAAATGTGAAGAGAGGCCAGGCTTGGTGGCTCACGCCTGTAGTCCCAGCACTTTGGGAGGCTGAGGCTGGTGAATCACGATGCCAGGTGTTTGAGACCAGCCTGGCCAATATGGGGAAACCCCGTCTTTACTAAAAACACAAAAATTAGCCAGGTGTGATGGCATATGCCTTTAGGCTCAGCTACATGGAAGGCTGAGGCAGAAGAATTGCTTGAACCTGGGAGGTAGAGGTTGCAGTGAGCCAGCATCACGCCACTGCACTCCAGCCTGGGCAACAGAGCGAGACTCCGTCTCAAAAAAAAAAAAAGAAGAGAGAAAAAGGAGAGTTCTAAAAGAGCTTTTTATCTTTTCTTCCTTTGCCTTACAATCTTTTTCGTGTTGCATTAAGAAAGTTTATTTTGGCTTGAGGTTTAGGTAATTTTTAATTTATGCTCATGCTTAAGAAACCACAAACCAAAAAGTGATTACTTTGTGTTAAAAAGTTCATTTAAAGTTGTGCTTCTCATGCCTTGCTAAAACTCAATTTAGGAAGATGAAAAATTGAAACGCTCTTTGTGGTTGCTGATGCTAGCGCTTCATTCTTGTGAGTTCATTGGCTTCTGATGTTCAATTTTAGATAAGGTGCAGGAAAGATGGTGTAAGTGATTTAGGAAGAGCTGTGAGTTTAGGGTTTTAAGACTGGTTTCCACCTCATTCTTGGATCCCCTATTATTGAGAAAATGTGCCTTCAGTTGACTAGAGGGGTATGCTAACTGTAATAATATCTTTTTTCTTTCCTTTCATCATTGAATCATATATTTTGCAAAATATTTCAGTTGACAGATTTTATCAGTTCACATTTTCACTATCCAGGTTCCACTTGAGTTTAAAAAGGAAGTCATACTTGAGTGGAAGTACCAGAAATGTTGAGCAGTAACAAGTAGAATTTATGCTCTGGGTCATAAGAAAGTTTTATTAGAGTTTAAAAAGAAAATCTTTTAAGTTCTAGCACATGATAAATATTGACAGGTTCTCTCCCTCTTTTCCTTCTCCTATAAATGATGCATTTGATATTTTAGATTTGTTATATATAAGTTAGTGACTAACTTTGTAATAGTGAGAAATATTTTGGTCTACTCTTATCATTGGTATAAAGTACTCCTAAGCTGATGGGGAAAGTAAGGAAAGGATTTTTGCTTTTGGTTTTAAAGGAGCATGTGATTATTATTTTTGTTTTGTTTTATATGTTTATTTTTTGAAACCATAGTTTTTATATGTAATTTTGGTATGGTTCTAGCATGACTTATCTGGAAGCTTTCCAATTTTTAGACTTGAAAGTTAGCCATAAATGCTTTTCTCAAATTGGATAATTGAACAATAGTACTCTACCTGTTTTGCATATTTTAGTAATTTCATATTTATAAATTATGTCCCTGGGTATAGTAGTGTGATTAATGAAAACAGACTGTTTTCTCTGCTTACATTGGATTAGACTTATATATATTTTTAGAGAGGTCTAGCTAGATTCAAAATTTTATTCCTCTTTGCCCACCTCCTGAAAAATTACAAAGTAATTAGGAAAAAAATTGTAGACTCTTGATTGGGTACCTCCTTGTCAGTAGTGACCTCATGTTGCAGTCTGCTTCCCTTAAACTGCAGAGTGTAGCACAGCCCTACTATTTGTAGGAGGACTCAGCGCTAATAATTGCTCAGCAGTTTTTATAAGCCCATCACTGTCCTTTACTTTGTTTTTAATGAAGTCTTTATCTGATGTTTTTGTTGGAAGATGCCAGCGTATTCATAATAGTTTCCAAGGCTCTGTTGCACAGGTAAAGTGGTCTTTACCAGAGTTAGTTGAGGCTGAGCTGCAGTACTTTTTTTGTATTTTTATTTATATTGCATTTTTATAATACAATTTTTATATTGTATTTTTATAATATTGCATTAAATATTTTTACAATTGGGAAATTAAAATAATAGTTTCTTATTTTATTTGGATACAAAATATTAGTGACTAGAATAAGTGGTTGCAAGATTGATCTTATGCTTTCAAGATGGTTATGTCATTGTAGGCAGATTTGAAAATAGAGTTAATAGCAGAAGGGATAAAATGTCAGGGAATGACTATAGTCTTCAATGTTATGCTTGACTGATGACTTTAAAATATGTATGTCCCCTGTGATTAATTGTTTGTCTTTTTAGTCTAGTCTTCCTTGTCTGGGGGTTTAATGAATGTAGTTTGCATTTCTAGGTGGTCTTTATGGCATCTGCCTGTAGTTCCTAAGTAATTTGACCGGAAGTTTTTCAGCAATTATTTTTCTTGTGTCTTTATTTTAGAACTCACATCCTTGTGATATTTATACATTTTAGCTGCAGATGCTTAGCTATATTGATACATCTTTTTTATATCTATTGGTGTGTGTGAGCCCTGGCTTATACATGAGGGCTTTTTACCCACAGGATTTGACTACAGTATGAAAATAAAGAATAATTAATATTTGTGAAATATGAAAGCTAAGTCAATCCTTTTTGTCCTTCAGAAGCTCAGAGAACAAAGTTTTACAATTTATTTGTGTATAGCCTCATGAATGACAACCTGACTCTTAAAGTGCAAAATCTATTTATTTGATTTGTTTACTGCGGCTGGCGGGAGCTCCTTATTAAAAGGAGCTGTTTAATTTTGATTGTCCTGGGATATTCTTCAGGGCTAAAGAATCTTTAATCTTGCACTAATAATTGAGCTTGCTGACCACTACTTTTATATATACTTGTAATTTTCAGTAGCAATTAAAAAGGATAGGAAGCAAAATGATCAACTGCCTTGTGATCTGGTCAGTTTAAGACCACTGGAGCTTTTATCTCTTTTTGGCTCCTTTGAGTAACTGGAAATTTTATTAAACTTTATTCTTTTTGGAGGCTAGATATAGATCTAGGCCACTGTTTCTCAAATTTACCAGTATGAATACGAATCATCATTGACTCTGTCGGGCGCAGTGGCTTACACCTATAATCCCAGCACTTTGGGAGGCTGAGGCGGGCAGATCATGAGGTCAGGAGTTTGAGACCAGCCTGACCAATATGGGGAAACCCTGTCTCTACTAAGAATACAAAAATTAGCTGGGCATGATGGCACACTGCTATAGTCCCAGCTGCTTTGGAGGCTGAAGCAAGAGAATCTCTTGAGACAGGGAGATTGAGGCTGCATTGAACTTTGTTTGCGCCACTGTACTCCAGGCTGGGTGACAAAGTGAGACCCTGTCTCAAAAAAAAAGTTTCTAATTTTAATCAAATTTATCATTCTTTTTATCCTGTGATTAATGCTTTTCATGTCATATTTAAGAAATCTTTTCCTAAATAAACATTTCTACATTATCTTCTTTCAGCTTTATTATTTTACCTTTCATGTTTAGATTTACTGTCTACCCAGAATTGATTTGATCTCTCATGTATGAGGTCGGGGTCAAGTTAACTTTTTCCATGTGGATACCAAATTGTATCAGCATTCATTTTTGAAAACACTGCCATTTCCCTGCTTTCTGTACCACCACCTTTTGTTCTAAATCAAGTGTATATGATGGTTGTTTTTCTTTTCTGTCTGCCTGTTTTTGTGTGGGTGCCATACTATTTTATTTACTTTGGCTTTATGGTATTTGAAGTTTGGGGATAGAGTACAGATCTCCAACAAAGTAACACTGTCCCTTCAGGAGATTCTGATACAGGTGGTCCATGGTTGACATCCCTGCTCTAGAGATGCTGTGAGAGAGCTCCCAAATTCTTACCTGTGTTTACAGTTATAAAAACATATTATTAAATGGAGCCATTCTGATACATAGTTGCACACATTGTTTAAGCTTGCACATGTAAAAACAATTTCTGGTATTTTGTAATCTTTGTGAGCACCAATGATTTCAGAACATATGTATCCTGGTCCATTTTATATATTCATTTGCTGATATTTATTCTTTTTCTTTTTCTTTTTTTGAGAAGGAGTTTTGCTCTTGTTACCCAGGCTGGAGTACAATGGTGTGATCTCGGCTCACCGCAACCTCTGCCTCCTGGGTTCAGGCAGTTCTCCTGCCTCAGCCTCCTGAGTACCTGGGATTACAGGCACGTGCCACCATGCCCAGCTAATTTTTTGTATTTTTAGTAGAGACGGGGTTTCACCATGTTGACCAGGATGGTCTCGATCTGTTGACCTCGTGATCCACCCACCTCGGCCTCCCAAAGTGCTGGGATTACAGGCTTGAGCCACTGCGCCCGGACCTGATATTTCTTTCTTAAAAATAATTCTGCAAATATAGTAAAATGTTAATTATAGACTCTCAGTGTTGGACTATATGTGTTCTTATACATATAGTTTATTTTCACTTTTCTGTATTTTTGAGAATTTTTGTAATATTGGAAAAAATGCTACAGAGAATACTTTATGGTATAAAATCCCTCCTCCCCTTTTGTATCTAGGATAGATTGTGGTAGATTTGATGAACCCTTTTTGGTAGTCTCAGATGTGTACTTTCTGAGTCAAAGAGCATGCATATTTTTAGAGCTCTTTGAAACATATTACTAAATAGATTTCCATAAGAAATTTTTACTCATTAACCTTCCCACTAGCAACATGCATGTTTCATAGCCTTTATCAGTATACTGTATTGACATCAGCAGAAATATATATACATTTTATTTTAATCTTTATTTATTTATTTTGAGATAGGGGTCACACTATGTTGTCCAGTCTGGCCTCAAACTTCTGGGCTCAAGTGATCCTCTCAACTCAGCCTCCTGAGTAGCTGGGACTTCAGGCATGAGCCACTGGCACCTGACTCTTAAGCTGTATTTTGAACTTGCATTTCTAGTTAAGCTGATTATTTTTCTTTTTGGTTGTTTGATTCTTTATGAAATATATCCATTTACCTACTAGCATTTTATTGATAATCTAATCTGACAAAAAAGGGTGAGAAAATTCCTCTGGGAAAATGAGCAGATGACTAACAGGGGCAAATCTGAGAAAGAACAGAGAGGAGATAAGCCTCACTAAGAGTTAAAGCATTATATAAAGCTTTAGTAACAGACTGATGAAGTAAGTAGTTGGGAATTAGAAAGCTTTTTCAGAATTTGGTGTAAGATAAAGCAAAAGCTTACCAGAAATCACAGATTAAATGGTTAAGAGTATTCAATTTATAGATTTTCCCCACACCATTCAATATGCCACATTGTCAGTGGATTATAGTTAGATATTAAAAATGAAAAGAATATTTCTCAATAGGTAGGGAATCATCTAAGTTTAGTAGAGATTGCAAATATTGCCAAGGAAAATAAAACAGGTTGCACCACATAAAAATTTAACTTTTATAATTTAATAGCAGCTCATAACCAAAATGTAAAAATATAAGCAGCAGTTTATTAGAGCAAAATATCAGAAAAAGATCTATCCTAGTTAATGTTAAGACTCTTTAGGGAAAGCATCATTTATCTTTTTACTTTGTGTTTTTCTTCTGCAGAAGTCAATAAATATTTTAACTTTTAGCTCACAGGAAACTACTAGAAATAAACTGATGATGGGTACACTCTTCTTTAGGGTGTGTTTTGGCTTTTTTTTAATTTCAGAAATGAAGTTCCAAAAAACTTCAGTGGTTTTTTTTGTCTCTTTTCTTTTTGAGACAGAGTGTCTTTCTGTTGTCTGGGCGGGTGTGCAGTAGCATGATTACTGCAACTTCCAACTCCTGGGCTCACTGATCCTCCTGCCCCAGCCTCCCAAGTATCTAGGACTACAGGTGTGCACCACCATGCCAGGCTGATTTTTAAATTTTTTGTAGAGATGGGATCTCACTATGTTGCCCAGGATGGTCTTGAACTCCTAGTTTCAAATGAACTTTTAGCCTCAGCCTCCCAAAGTGCTGGAATTACAGGCATGAGCCACTGCACCTAGCCGGAAAAATCTTTATGAGTGTTGGTAAACACTTCCCCGGAGATGATTAGCATGAAGACATTTAGAACTAAAAATAATCAATTCATTAGAAACTAGCATGATACTGGCAGTTAACAAAAATGTTTTTATATGTAGGAGGGGTTATGCCTGTCAAACCAAGAGGGCTTACTGTTGTCTGCTAAAGCATTTACTTTGCTACTTTGCTACTGAGACATGATAATTGCTGAGTGAATGAATGGTAAATAATAGTCATTTGATTTCCTACAGTGGATCCTGATAATACTAAGTTGATAGTGTTTGTTCTGCATGTTGGTTAGAGATTGTATTGCCACATTTTGGAGGGTTTTTATAAAACTAATTTACATTTTTTAAATGACAAGGTAGCTACAGGTGTGGTGTTCAGGTCAAGAAGACAGAGTCACTCCTCCCTGTGGCTAAGTGTTGGCTCTGATGATGTGCTTAGGCACACAGTGCCGTTTAGACATACTTTATCTTTTGTCTGATAAATGATTTTTAAAAATTACCTATATTCATGAACAGCTAATAACTACTGTTCACTTAAACCCAGTACAAGTAATTTTCTCTCCACCTTTGGGAATCAGTCAGTTTTTCTCCAAGTGAGCATCAGAGAAAGTAGTTGTCCCCCTTTTACCCCCATAAGTATATATATTTGGGCGTCTTTTTGTGTGAATAATCGTTTCTTTAGAAAATTACATTCATCTTCTCTGAGAGGTGCTCATGCTGTGGTGTGTGTATTGTTTTTAGTCACTTTTTTTTTTGTTATAGAAGACAGTAGAGTGTCTTTGTTAGTAGCAGGGGCTTTGGGGTCCCCAGCTCAGGGCCATATGCATTTGGCCAAGTTAACATTTTTGAGCTTCACTTTTGTGGAGAGGGGAAATAATTGTAACTTCTTGGGTATTAAATGAGATAAATGCATGTCATGCTCCTAGCCCATAATGAATATTAAATGAATACTAGCCTTTAAATTCTTGATCTTGTTAGTGATATGTTTTTCCAAATTTATTTTCTTTGGTTGATATTTGAAAGCTTTACTAACCAGATTCAGAAAATATTTCCAACTTGTTATGTAACCAAGAATACAACACTTAGTGGGTGCTCTCCTGGTTGTGTCAAGGTAATGCAAATGTGGCAGATTTCAGCACATTTTATAGTTATTGAGTATTGAAATGTTTATAGTTAATTTTTTCTTTGATTACAGCACCCATATATCTCCCATCAGCATCCTACCAGCCTCTACAGAGTAAGTAGTATATTTATAGAAGACAAATTTTTAAGATTTAAAAATACTACTAAGCTGTAGAAATGAAAATAATATACTTATTGTGCTCACTTTAGGGGAGAGGCTGTTTACAGGCAGTAAACAAGTTAGTATTTTATGTACTGAAATAGGAACAAGTGAAGAAGAAACCTGTTGCATTAATATACAAAATAAAAATGAACTTTCTTCAGATGATTATTTTTTGGTTCCTCTGAAATAGTTGAAAAATGCTCATGGAAGTGTAAGTTTTAAAAAAGTTGACCTAAAAAGTGTGAGCAATACTCATAGTTCATTTAGCTGAGTGTTAGTAGACTATTTTGCTTTATAAGTATAGCTTTGAAAAGTCTTATTTAAGTGGTTTTCTGTATAGCGAGGAGTGAATTATAGGGATAACCGATCCTTCCCATCACAGTAACAATAGAGGCATTATGGTTGATTTGTATACGATTGTCTGTCTGGGTAAATTTTACTTTTAAAACTTAAGCCAGTATCATGTATTCCTTTAATGTATTTCTTTTTATACTTCAGTTTACCCATTTTAATATCAGAATAGTTTTATTGGTCAAAGGTTTCAGCATTTATGTCTGTGTGACCAGATAACCAGTTAGAGTGACTGCTTCTTACTAAACTGTGTTATGTTTTGTAGTATTTTAGAAAGAACAATTAGAGCAGCTGTGGAACAGCACCTTTTTGATCTGCAGAGCAGCATAGATCATGATCTTAAGAATTTGCAACAGCAAAATGCGGTGTGTAATAAGGAAGCACAGAGTATTCATTGTGATGGGGAAGGATCTGATAACCAGTAAGAAACATTTTACTGTTGTTTATTAAATGTCATAAAATAGTTTTATCTTAAAAAACTGTATTTCTACTTAAATAACAGGGCCTCGTCTTTCTTGGAGATTTCTGAAAGTCATTGTGAAAAGTGACTGTGTTTATATACTTGCATATACATCCATAATTAACACTGAAAAATCTAACTTTTTTCATAATGTTTTATTAAGTCCAACACAGGTTTGTTTGGTTTTTGTTTTTTTTTTCCTGAACATCAAATGAAGTAACAAGCTTACCTTTAGGAATTATGTTGTATGAGAAATAACTTTAAAAAATTAGACTCTGCAAGAGATGGTCACACTTTGAGAGGCATTCAGTGATCTAGGCAGTTACAGGAGCAGCAGATTTATATCCCTGTAGTGCATATGATCATTGAGTGAAAAGATGGGCAGTCATCCTTTGCTATTTAAATGGTTATCCCCTGCCACCAGCCTCTCCCCTCCCCACATCTTTTTGTTAGGTCTTAATACAGGTTGAACAAAATCCAAAATCTGAAATGCTCCCTAATCCAAAAGTCCAAAATCTGAAATGCTCCCAAATCCAAAACTTTGAGCACTGACATGATACTCAAAAGAAATGCTCATGTAAACATTTTGGAGTTTGGATTTTCAGATTAGTGATGCTAATCTGGCACCTCTCCTTGGGATGTTGTAGGGGACCTTGTTTGTTATGCACTCTGAAAATTTTCATAAGCAAATGAGTGGCTTTAAAAATAATTTATGGGCCAGTTGCTAACTGGCAAATATTCCAAATTCTGAAAACAAACAAACAAACAAAAAACCCCAAATCTAAAGCACTTCTGGTCCCAAGCATTTCCGACAAGGAATATTCAACCTGTATTTAACCTTTGTTAGTTAAAGGTACCTATAAGACTCGATATTACTCCACTCTTCATCTGACCTGTTACCTTTAAATGAAGGAAAGCCTCTCTTTGTTTTCTATTACTTTAGCCCAATACTTCAGGATACCTGTGTACCTCCCTCAGATACCATGGTGCAGTGATTTCATGTCTTTCATATATCAGTGTTTTTGAGGGGGACAGATGATAAAGATGTACCCAAATCTAGAAGATTCATAGGAAGGTTAAAAAAAAAAAAGATGATTGGGGAGTGATTTTTTTTTTTTTTAGACAGTTTTTAAAAGGGCTAACTAGAATAGCTATCGAATATGAAATGAAACTGAAAAATGTAAATTATGTGAAAACCAGTGGTGGGAATGTTTATTTTTGGAATTCCGTGTAGTATAATTGCAAGTGTGTCATGGATGGCACTGCCAGCCAGTGCAGCTCTATTTGATGGCTTTGGTTTGTGTACTTTGAAGGCATGATTAGAATATATACAACTGGGAAAAGGCAACAGAGGGAAAGAAAAGAAAAAAATTAAAAAGGAAAAAATGTATTCAGTTGGATCTATTGGAAGTATTTGGGCAGAACATGAAGGGGAAAAAAGCAGTATGTAAAAGTTAGAAATAGTGGGAAAATGTTTCAAAGGATGTAATTAGATTTCTTGGAGTTTGTCCTTAGCTTAGCTAGGGATCCTGCAAACCTATACCCATTGGTCAGACAATATTCTTATTTTCATCACTGGGGAAGACATGTTCTATTGAGGGAAGTGGTACCATCTTTGGAAACAAAAACCAGTGTTTTGTATATTCAAAACTGTAAGATGACAACTCTGCAGCAGGAAGCTGTTTCTGTTTTACTTGATAAGGTGTTAGACATTGTAGTGTCTAGTACTGGACTTGTATTTGAACAGGACAAATGGGTCATTACTGTGTGAGACTGTGTATTTGCAAGGGAAATGACTATTTTGCACATAAATTATTTTAAAAGCCATTTGGTTATGAAAATTTTTAGAGGGGGGTAACAAACAAGATCCCTCATAATATCCTAAGGAGACAAAAACTTAGCAGATTTAATAATCTAATTTAGCAAGACAAAAAAAGTGGATTTTTGTGAAAAGTACACATTTTTCCCACAAGTAAAAGTTTCAGATCATTGTTGTTATTTACTTATTTTAAAGTAAAGGCATTACATAGTCAACATTTGGCCTGATCTAATTTTTTAAACTTCATCTCTAGGGTTAATATTGCTGATGATATTATTAATGCCAGTGAAAGTAACAGAGACTGTTCAGAACCTGTGGCTAGTACTAATTTAGACAATGAAGTTATGCAGCAAGATTGTGTATTTGAGACTGAAGAAAATAACCAGGTAAGGAATGTCAAAAATGTGTGTTAGGTGTGTTTGATGTATAACTTTGATTGTTTCATGTGTTCCTTTGATGTCAGTATTTTGCCAGATATAATTCAGTATTTTGTGGGCACACTTAATTATCTCAATTATAAATCCCCAAGAATATACATTCTCTCAGAGTTTAGGAAACATCATTGGTAGAAAAGTTTAAAACAACTTATTTTAAGTTATTTTCCTAGAAAGAAATTGTTATGTCAGCTGAGGTGGTTAGGTGGTATTATGGTTGACTTTCATTATTTTTAAGACAGCTTCTGTATTTCTTAGGAGTTTTGGTGAAGACCATGGTATAGGGGAGAACATATAATATTCTCATATAGCTCTTCTGATGGGATAGACCCCTGTAGCAAAATACTGGTTAACAAGAGAAAAACAAGTATTGAGATACCTCATGTACACATGGGAGATACTTGGGGAAAGTGAGTCAATCTCTCAGAGGTGGCTTAAATACCATCATGCCCTGAAACAAAGGAAAGAAGGATGCTGGAGAGATCTACTTGTAATAAGATGGCCAGGAAAAGCACCGTAAGCAAAGTTAAGGTTTGCTCTGAAGATTGATAGTTTTAGAGTCAGAGAGGAGACACCCGTAGAAATGGAGATTTCTACTGCAGGTGAAAATTTCTTTTATAAAAGAGTAACTTCTCTGTATTATCCTATATTTTCTATTTCTGAAAATAATCAGCTCAAAATAATCCTTATGCTAAAGAGGCATAATTTGGTGTGGAATGTTCTGAACCCCCAATGTTGGCATCCTTTCATGATAAGCAAGAACCTATGAACATTGTTGTAATGATGACCAAATTATTGTCACTGTCACATTTGTTAGTGGTAATATTTAAAAAAAAATAATTGCCATTAAATATAAAAAGCATCTTTCTAAGACATGCTCAAAATGTAATTTTGATATTACTTTTAAAAATAAGATGCTAAATTAATTGATAAAGTGAGTTTCTTCAGTATATTTTCATTCTAAACCATAAGCTAAAGTAGGGCTAAAGAGGAATTTAGAGTAAGTAGACTTAGGTTTGTATTTTGCCTTTGCTTAATATAACTTGGACTTTGGCCAAGTTACCTGACTTCTGAACGGCATTTTGCTTTTCTCTAAATTACATTAGAGGATTATGATTAAAAAATGTGAACATGCTATAAAATTATTTTATAAACTAGAAGACATTTCAAAGCAGTTGCCACCCATTAGTTTCACAGACTTGGGTATGTTAGATTAACAGCTTTTTAGTTATTGCTTCTGCAGTCCTCTTGCCTTTTCCTGGATTGTGAATTTCTGCCTGTCTACTGAGTCATTCCCATCTGTGTAAAACATTCATACTGTTATTTTTTCCAAGTTCAGAAAAAACCCTCTCTCAACTGCCTTCATCCCATTCTAGCTACATATACCCTGATTTCTCCGCTTCCCTTTATAAATAGAATTGCCAGAAGAATTGTCTGTGTCTATTTTAACTCTTCTCCCATTCTCCCTTAAATTCACTGTAGCTATCCTTTCCTCCGACCATTCATTCCTCTGAAATTGCTCTTGCAAGTTACTGGTGATGTCTATTGAATGTTTTACTTGACCTTAATAGCAAAGTTTGATTCAATTAATTACTCCCACTACCTTGATATTACTTTTTTCACTTGGCATTCAGGATATCTCACTCTGTTGTTTTTTTTCCTATACTGGCTGTTCTTTTTCGGTCTCTTCTGCTGATTGCTCATCTTCTGAATCTCTTATATTTGGAATAGCCCAGGGCCCAGTTCTCAGATCGCTTATTTTTATTTACTTCCTTAGTAATCTTGTTTAGTCTAATGGCTCTTACTACCATCTATCTGCTACTGATGCCCAAATTTGTATCTCCAGTACAGACCTGTTTTGGAACTTTGCATTCCTATATCCAACTAGTCCACTGAACATTTCCACTGGTGTATTTTTACCAAGCATCTGTTGAGTAGGAAAGATTTTGTTCGTCACCCATCATTAGTTTCATGGCCGAGGCACCTGTAACAGAAGACATTAACAAGAGAAAATCATGCATGTTTGTTTAAGTTTTATGTGACATGAGCACCTTCAGAAATCAAGACTTAAACAGAGACAGCTGTGTATTTTAATGCTTTGGTTTCATGAAAAGTGGACAGTAGTGCAGAAGAATAATTAGACAAAGAGGATGTGATCTCATTGTAATAAATGAAGAGTGGCTAATTTACCAAGGCCTATTTGTTCAGATTCTTTTCTGCGTCCCTGTGTATTCAGAGATAAGGGCGTTCCTTTTGTCCAGGTATAGGATAGATACTTCTGGAATGAAGGTTTTATGACTTACTTCAGAAAAGAAGTCTGACTACTTTTCACTGTTTCTACTGCCACCCTGCAGGTCCAAACTGCCATCATCTCACCTGGATTAATATTACCTCCTAAATGATCTCCTCATCTTTGTTTCCTGATGGTGTGTTCTCCACATACAGTCAGAATGATCCTTTTAAGAGGAAAATTAGATAATGTCACTTCCTAGAACCTTCCAGTGCCATCTAGTTATCAAAATATAGCTATAGGCACTACAGAATATTGGCTGTGATAGTGAGGTTTGAGATAGCTAAATCTTAAGTCCTATCTGGATTTCTATTTGTGTGGATATCTTCTTAGCTCACATTCTTACCTATTCTTGAAGATATTTCCTCAATTTTACCAAATCTTATCACTCTCTGTGTATTAGTAGGCCCTGCCACTTACTTACCTACTCCAACCTCTGAATTTTTTTGCCCTTTTTCCCTGCTTCCAACACCCCCCACCCATGGAGTCTTGCTCTCCTGCCCAGGCTGGAGTTCAGTGGCATAGTCTCGGCTCATTACAGCCTCTGCCTCCCGGGTTCAAGCAGTTCTCCTGCCTCAGCCTCCCAGGTAGCTGGGATTACAGGCATGTGTCACCACGCCTGGCTAATTTTTGTGTTTTTAGTAAAGGCAGGGTTTCACCATGTTGGCCAAGCTGGTCTTGAACTCCTGACCTCAAGTGATCTGTGTGCCTCAGCCTTCCAAAGTGCTGGGACTATAGGCGTGAGCCACTGCTCCTGGCCCACTCCTCATTTTTGATAGTGTTATAATTATTTTACGTATCTTTAAATTTTTATTTTTAGAGACCAGGTCTCACTCTTGCCCAGGCTGGAGTGCAGGGATGTGATCATACTCACTATAACCTTAAACTCTTCAAGCCATTTTTCTCACCTTATGTCCTAGAATGTTGGGATTACATGCATCAGCCACTGTGCCGAGCCATATCTACTTGTTTGTTTATTGTCTGTCTCCCAACATTAGATTAAAATCTCATGGGGCCACTCACAGTGGCTAATGCCTGTAATCCTAGCACTTTGGAAGGTCACAGTGAGAGCATCACTTGAGCCTGGGAGTTTGAGACCTGCCTGTGCAACATAAGGAGAACCCATCTGTACAAAAATAATAAAAAATATTAACCAGGTGAAGTGGTGCTCTCCTGTGGTCCCAGCTACTTGGGAGGCTGAGGTGGGAAGATCACCTGAGCCCAGGAGGTAAGGCTGTAGTGAGTGGTGATCACACTACTGCAGTTCAGCCTGAGTGACACAGTGAGAACTTGTCTTTGAAAAAAAAAAAAACAATGAGGGCCGAGATTTTTGTCTCTTTTGTTCTGTATTACATCCCTATTATCTAGATGCATAGTAGGTATTCATTAAGCATTTGTTGAATGTAAGACCACAATGGCATCTGGCACATAGTAAGCAACTCAGTAAATAATTTGTTGAATGAAATTGGTGTATCAGGCTGGGCGTGGTGGCTTACACCTATAATCCCAGCATCTTGGGAGGCTGAGGAAGGTGGATCGCTTGACCCCAGGAGTTTGAGACCAGCCTGGGCAACGTGGCATCTCTACAAAAATTAAAAATTAGCTGGGCGTGGTGGCATACACCTATAGTCCCAGCTATTTGGGAGGCTTAGGTGGGAGGATCACTTGAGTCTGGGAGATAGAGGTTGCAAGGTTGTAGTGAGCTGAGATCACGCCACTGCACTGCAGCCTGGGTGACAGAGTGAGACCCTGTGTTCCCCCACCTCTTCCCCCGCTGCCAAAAAAGGAAGTTAGTGTATCAGCTACTTTGTAAAGAGAACAGGAATTCTTTCTAAAATTAGTTTTAGGAAACCTTTTTGAATGATGAGTTCTTGGTCTTGAAAAGCTGTCACCATTTTTACTCCCAGCTAAGAAGCACAGTGATTTTCCTTCTTATTAGAATAAGATAGTTCAGTTGGGCAATACACAATACTTGTTAACTTGGACAGTACAAGCAAAAACACCTGATTTAAATTTCAGTGACTTGATAATCTAGGTTTTACATGCACGTAGTTTCTAATATGGAATATAACTAGTGCTGTGAGGGCACTATAGTCTTTCAGAAGAGAGGACAGAACTTCTGGCCAGGGTAGTTATGGAAGGTCTTGGAGCAAGGGGGATTTTGAATTTGGCCTTTCATAGGGTTGAATTTGGTTCAAGATTCGTGAGACTAAAATGAATAGTATAAGTAAAGATTACAGGGAAATGTTGAATGTTAATGAAGCAGAGCTACTTGTAGAGCTCAGGGTATTGTGGGAGGATATATAATAGAAGATAATTCTGGAAATAGTAGATTCGAGTCATGCATAGAACCTGGAATACTAAGAATTGTGTATTTTCTCAGTAGAAGGAAAATATGGAAAACTTTGAAGCAGAAGGAATGATGTACCCAGATCTGTATTTTAGGAAGAAGATTTTTGTAGTAGTCATAAAACGTTTGTAGGAAATATTGGGGGTAAAGACAACAGTTAGTGGGCTTTTTGCACTATGGGGAACACTTAAAATGTCTGAGCTGGTGGGCATGGTGGCTCACGTCTGTAATCCTGGCACTTTGGGAGGCTGAGGTGGGCAGATCACTTGAGGTCAGGAGTTCAAGACCAGCCTGACCAACATGATGAAACTCCATCTCTACCAAAAAATAAAAAAATTAGCCCAGGTGTGGTGGTATATGCCTGTAATCCCAGTTATTTGGGAGGCTGAGGTGGAAGAATCTCTTGAACCTGGGAGGAAGAGGTTGCAGTGAGCTGAGATTGTGCACTCTAGTGTGGGCAAAAGAGTGAGACTCTCTTTCAAAAAAAAAGTGAACTCTGGGATCCAGGGAAGGAAAGAAGGAAGGAAGAATAGAGAACATTTCAAAGGTGAAGATGATTAAGATTTAGGCGCAAACTGGGTTAAGAAACACAGATGCTAAGGGATGGGAAAAGAGGTCAGTGTTGGAGAACTTGTGGTTCATTTGAAGCAGATGTTTGGGTCTTGAGTTGTGGCTGGTGGTGGGGGCTCATTTTGCTTATGAGTGAATGGAATTGCCAAAGCAGTGACTTCAATAAGAGAATAAGTGGGGATTGAAGAAACCTGAGGGGCACCTCTGTCTTTTAGCACTTTAGAAGGGGAAGTTTAATTTTATTTGCTTGCTAGGGGGGTTAAAAGTCTAATCGAATGGCCTTTTTTTCTTTGCCTTTGCTGTTGAGCAAAATATTAAAAAAATAAATATATTTTAAACAATACAAATAATATATTTAATATATTTATATATATTATTAAAACATTTTTAAAACAATATAAACAATATATTTAATGCTGGTGAAGGTTTGGTTAAGATAAGCAGTCTCATACAGACGTCAGAAGTATAAAATGCTGTAAATTTCCTGGAAAACACATTGACAGAACAAAAGACCTTAAACCAGAAATTTCAAAATCTAGGACTGTGTCCTAAGGAAATATATACAAATCAGCGGTGTATGCAAATATTTTTCTATTAAAATTCTTATTGGGGGTTTATTTGCAGGAAAAAAATGAGAACCATGAAAAGTGCTCAATGGAAAATGATTTGATAAATTATAGTATATCCATGTAATAGGAGATAGGAGATTGTTGAGTCATTTAAAATTGTTTTAAAGGGCCAAGTAATAGTCACGAGGTAAAGTTATTTTGAAAAACAAAAAACAAAAACCAAGTATAGATTACTAAAGCTAATGAAGTTCCAATTTCTTTGCATGCACCTTATGTGTGTGTATGACACATAGTCAAAAGGCCAAGAAGTGTAACAAAACATTTACAGCGGCCTTCTGGATGATAGATTGTGGATGATTTTGCACTACAGGCTGTAGTGCAGTGGCACAATCTTGGCTCACAGCATCCTCTGCCACCTGGGTTCAAGCGATTCCCCTGCCTCAGCCTCCTGAGTAGCTGGGACTACAGGCATGTGCAGCCACGCTCTGCTAATTTTTTTTTTTTTTTTTTTTTTTTTTTTGTATTTTAGTAGAGATGGGGTTTTACCATGTTGGCCAGGATGATCTCAATCTCCAGACCTCTTGATCCGCCCGCCTCAGCCTCCCAAAGTGCTGGGATTACAGGCATAAGCCAACATGCCTGGCCTATAGAATATTTTTTAAGTGAGAGGTGTTATAGGGACTTAATTCAGATGGCTTTGACTATTTTAAAATGAAATGCATTTGCAGAGGGTGAGGAGACAGGAATTGGGTTTGGATCTGAAGAAAATAGGTACAGTTTCGCAAGAGTCTCTGTGGAGAGAAAGCAAATAGAACTGAGTCAGCAGATATTCAAGAACCAGTGGAGGTGTAGCTGAACTTTGATGATATGAATTTGTAGTGAGCCAGCTAGGAAGGTACATAAATGACACATTTTCTTGTAGCATCTCTCTGGAGGACAGAAAGCTGGTCATAAACTAGGCCACATTGACTAAATAGCTTTGAAATAGTTAACCATGGTACAGAGTGCACGCTGGATGGATTAGAAACTTAGGATGAACTTTTCAAGCTGTGACATTAAGGTGAAGACATTGCAGAAGAGGGGAATATAAGTTGGACAGGATGTATGAGTTTTAAGTGTATTTTAGCATGGCATGATTCAAGTGGCTTTGGTAGAAAGTTAACTCGTGTCTAGGAAAGTGTAAGGCTAGGTAGAGTAGGAGTCAGTAAACTTTTTGTGTAAAGGCCCTAGTCAGTAAATATTTTAGGCATTGTGGGTATACAGTCTCTGCCACAACTACTTAACTCTGCTGTTGTAACGTGAAAGCAGCCAGAAAAAAAGTAAGAAATGAGCATGGCTGTGTTCCAATAAAATTTAACTTATGGACATATCTGAATTTCTTGTCATTTCACTTCACAGAATATCATTATTCTTTTGATTCTCCCTCCTACCCTCAATCATTTAAAATGTAGAAACCATTCTTAGTTAAATAACTATGCAAAAACTGGCAACAGGTTGGATTTGTCTAATATGCTATAGTTGCCATCCCCTGGGCTAGAATATTGTAAGGAGATCAAGATTTTGGATATAAAAAATAATGCTGGAGATTTATTTTTCTTTGAAATTGACTTGTAGTGTAAGGAAATCAGATTGCCTTTTAACATTTCAAAGCTGATAAATCAAATAATCTCAAGAATACTAGGTGCTACATAAACCACAGTCCTACAATGTATTTGGTTAGCCAGGCTGAAATTAATCTTACGGAATCTTTTTGGCTGTTTGTTTGAGATAGTCTTACTTTGTCACCCAGCCTACAGTGCAGTGGCACGATCTCAGCTCACTGCAACCTCCACCTCCCGTATTCAAGTGAGTCTCATGCCCCAGCCTCCCAAGTAGCCGAGATTACAAGTGTGTGCCAACACACCCAGCTAATTTTTGTAGTTTTTTTTTTTTAAGTGGAAACAGGGTTTTACTATGTTGGCCGTGTTTGTCTTGAGCTCCTGACCTCAGGTGATTCACCTGCCTTGGCCTCCCAGAGTGCTGGGATTACGGGCATGAGCTACTGCCCGCAGACAGGAATTTTTAGTGATTAAATGCCTTATGTGTGGATAATTGACTTTTTTGTCCTACAGAATTTTAACATATTTTTATTTGTTTTTTGAAAAGAGATAGATTCAGTTAAACATTTAAATATTACCAGAGGATATATAGAAAAGTGTCACCCCTTCTGTTCTTGTCTATCCATATTTAATTCCCCTCCCTGATGTGGGATATAATAAAACTATAAAAGAGAGCACTGTCTTGTCCTAAAAATTGCTTCAGTGAATATCCTGGCACATACGCCATTTAATCTGTGCAAACCTCCTTTAGGATAAGTTTATAGAAGTAGAATTTGGGGTCATAAAGTATATGCATTTGTAATTTTGTTATATATCGTCAAATTGCCGACTCTTAAACCAAGTTTATGCTTTCACAAGCAATGCATAGGAATACCTATTTGTGCCTTACCACTGCAGAATTTTTACTACAACCTGGTAAGTGAAACTTATATATTGTGACTTTCTTTTACATTGACATTTTTATAGAAATGTCAAGTCTTTTATTTTTATCTTTTGAGACAGGGTCTTTTTCTGATCATACAGTGGCATGATCACAGCTCATTGCAGTCCCAACCTCCCAGGCTCAAGCAATCCTCCCACCTCACCTTACCAAGCAGGTGCATGCCATCACACCTGGTTAATTTTTAATTTATTTGTAAAGGAGTCTCGCTTTGTTGCCTGGGCTGGTCTCGAACTCCTGGCTTCAAGCGATTCTCCCACCTCAGCTTCTGAAAATGCTGGGATTACAGGTGTGAGCCACTGTGATGGGTCTCATCTTTACTGTTTACAGTTGTCTATATCTGCATTTTTCTGTTGGGTTGTTGCTATTTTTCCTTTTGGTTTATACATACTTTTTATTTATTAAGGAAATACTTTCTTTTTTTTCAGCCCCTCCAAAGCAGAAGGAAATACCTCCTTTCTTATGATCAATTACAAATATTTGTTTCCAATTTTTTGTCTTTTGACTACTTAAAGTCATTTTTGACAATATTAAACTTTTTTTGTTTCGTTTTGTTTAGGTTTTAGGTTTTGATGTCATAGTTAGGAAGGTGTTCCCTATTCTGAGATTATAAACTAATTTTCTTCTTTTAAAAAAATACTTCTGTGGTTTCATTTTCTACATTTGAATATTTCACCCACTTGGAATTTATCATGGTGTAAGATGTGAAGAGTGGATTCAGCTGTTTTCCCTATATGTTTACCTAGATGTCCCAGCACCTTAACTTTTTGAATAATCTGAATAGTCTATCGTTTTCCCACCAATGCAAAATGCCACCTCTATCATAAACTAAATGCCTGGGTACATTTATTAAAAAAGTGGCATTTGAAATCAGTTGAGTGTATTTCTCGCATTCACCCGCAATGAGTGACAGTGCCACCTTCTTGCCAGCATTTGGTGGTGTTAGTGTTTTGGACTTTGGCCATTCTGATGTGGTGTGTAGTGGTATCTTGTTTGAATTTTGAGTTTCTTAATGACATAACGATGATGAGTTTTTCATATGCCATGTGTGTATCTTATTTGCCATGTGTTTGTCTTCTTTAGTGAGATGTTTATTCAGGTCTTTTGCCCAGGTTTTTTTTTTTTTGTTGTTGTTGTATTTTGTTTTGTTTTGTTTTGAGGTGGAGTTTTGTTCTTGTTGCCCAGGCTGGAATGCAGTGGAACGATCTTGGCTCACTGCAATCTCTGCCTCTCAGGTTTAAGTTATTCTCCTGCCTCAGCCTCCTGAGTAGCTGGGATTACAGGCATGTGCCACCATGCCTGGCTAATTTTCTAGTTTTAGTAGAGATAGGGTTTCTCCATGTTGGTCAGGCTGGTCTCCCAACCTCAGGTGATCCACCTGCCTTGGCCTCCCAAAGTGCTGGGATTACAGGCATGAACCACCGCACCCGGCCAATTGCCTGTTTTTTGATTGGGTGATTTTCTCATTGTTGAGTTTTAAGAGTTTCCATCTTTCCGTTTTTTTTTTTTTTTTTTTTTTTTTTGAGATGAAGTTTCGCTCTTGTAACCCAGGCAATGGCGTGATCTTGGTTCACCGCAACCTCCGCCTTCTGGGTTCAGGCAATTCTCCTGCCTCAGCCTCCTGAGTAGCTGGGACTACAGGCACGCGCCACCATGCCCAGCTAATTTTTTTTTGTATTTTTAGTAGAGACGGGGTTTCACGTTGTTGACCAGGATGGTCTCAATCTCTTGACCTCGTGATCCACCTGCCTCGGCCTCCCAAAGTGCTGGGATTACAGGTTTGAGCCACCGCGCCCGGCCCCATCTTTCTGTTTTTTGAACTGAGTTGTTTTATCGTTGTTGAGTTTTAAGAGTTTCTGTCTGTCTCTCTCTTTCTCTTTCTCTCTGTCTCTCCCCCCACCCTCTCTATGTGTGTGTGTATGTGTGTATTTTTTTTTTTTTTGAGATGGAGTCTCTGTCACCCAGGCTGGAGTGCAGTGGTGCAATCTTGGTTCCTGGCAACCTCTGCCTCCCAGGTTCAAGTGATTCTCCTGCTTCAGCCTCCCACATAGCTGGAATTACAGGCATGCACCACTTCTCTCAGCTAATTTTTGTATTTTGAGTAGAGACGAGGTTTCACCCTATTGGCCAGGCTGGTTTTGAACGCCTGACCTCATGATCTGCCCTCCTCAGCCTCCCAAAGTGCTGGGATTACAGGCATGAGCAACCATGCCTGGCCTATATTTTGGATAACTTTATCCAATAGGTTTTTGCAAAATAGAATTATTTTTTAATGTGCTACTAGATTCCACAGTAAATATTTAGGAGTTTTATCTGATATAAAGAGATTATTCACTGTAGATTTTGAATAGGTATAAGTTGTACTCTAATCAGTATTTTGGGAGTTGAGAGTGTATGAAGGTGAAAAAAATAGAAAAGAAAATGGGTCGGGTGCAGTGGCTCACGCCTGTAGTCCTAGTATTTTGGTAGGCCGAGGTGGGAGGTCAGGAGATTGAGACCATCCTGGCCAACATGGTGAAACCCCATCTCTACTAAAAATACAAAAAAAAAATTAGCTGGGTGTGGTAGCGCATGCCTGTAGTCCCAGCTACTCGGGAGGCAGAGGCAGGGGAATCGCTTGAACCTGGGAGGCAGAGGTTGCAGTGAGCTGAGATCGCACCACTGCACTCAAGCCTAGCAACAGAGCAAGACTCCGTCTCAAAAAAACAAAACAAAAACAAAAAACAAATAAAAGAAAGTGTATGAAGTTAAATAGCCTGACTAGAACTCACATCAAAATACCTGATTTATCATCACTAAAATCCATTCATTTCATGGTACCTTCATTGATGGTACCCTTCAAAACTTAGAATTATTCATACCTTGCAAATACTGAGAAACCGCTGAAATATAGTTACCTCCTTTCAGAAGTGGAGACCAGAAGTATTTATAAGCTCTGGTAGATAGCCAAGAGGAACAGATGGCTGTCAATTTGATGTGTACTATCTTAAGACCTCATCAATTTTGGTCATATTTAATAGAAGAGAGAGAGTAGGCTGGATAGAACTATGTCAATATGCAATTTACTGAGTGTTTTGTTTGTATAGCAAATGAAAGGTACAGAATGGAGTGAAGATATGTAGTGTATTTAATAGAAGTAACTAGCATGCTTGAGCAAAGTGAGTGAGTAGAAATGGGAAGATGCAGAACTAAGCAATGTGGGTGCACCAATTATGAACAGGAAAGGAATGGATGGAGACCAGAGGAATTACTGGAAATCCCTGTCAGGTTTTAATTAGCTCTTGGCAGTAATTTCCGAAAACTACTAAGATACTGCTAATATGACTGTGATGTATCTGCTCCTCCTCCTGCTGCTTTTACCACCACTGCCAAAGCTGTCTAGCTTACTTGAATTGAGAGACCAGAGCACCTTAGCCTTCCTTTGCAGAACCTGATGTTTATGAAAAGGCACATGGGAAGAGGTGGGGAGAAGATATGGGTTATTTTGCCCTCTGATATTTTATTTATTTTAATTTTGTTTTTTATATTTTTTGGAAACAGAGTCTTGCTCTGTTGCCCAGGCTGGGGTAAATGGTTCATGCAGTCTCCTCTTCCTCACCGGTTCAAGTGAGTCTCATACCTCAGCCTCCATAGTAGCTGGCATTACAGGCACACACCTGGCTAATGTTTATATTTTTAGTAGATGGGGTTTCATCATGTTGGCTGGACTGGTCTCAAACTCCTGCCCTCAAGTGATCCATCCACCTTAGCCTCCCAAAGTGTTGGGATTACAAGCGTGAGCATCTGCACCTGGCTAATATAGATGGCTTTTCTTACAAGCTATTTCTTTTGATTCTCTGCAGTAACTCTAAGGTAGTCAAGTAAATGATTGTTATTCTCATATTTGTGATGAGAAAGGTAGAGCTAGGGCTTGAATTTGGTTTTTTTGAGTGAAATACCTGGGTTCTGTCTGTCTGTTTGTGACAGAGTCTTGCTCCTCACCCAGGCTGGAGTGCACTGGTATGATCTTCCACTTAGTGGGTTCAAACAATTCTCCTTTCTCTGTCTCCTGAGTAGCAGGGAGTACAGGCATGCACCACCATGCCCAGCTGATTTTTGTATTTTTAGTAGAGATGAGGTTTCACCATGTTGGCCAGGCTGGTCTCAAACTCCTGACCTCAAATGATTTGTCCGCCTTGGCCTCCTAAAGTGCTGAGATTACAGGTATGAGCCACTGTGCCCGGCCCCAAGATTCATGGTGGCTCATGCCTGTAATCCCAGCACTTCTCGTGGCTGAAGACAGGTAGATCACTTGAGGTCAGGAATTTGAGACCAGCCTAGCTAACATGCTAAAACCCCATCTCTACTAAATATACAAAGAAATTAGCCAGGTGTGGTGGCACCGTGAGCCTGTAGTTCCAGCTACTCGGAGGCTGAGGCAGGAGAATCACTTGAACCCAGGAGATGGAGTTTGTAGTGAGCCAAGATTATGCTACTACACTCCAGCCTGGGTGACAGAGACTAAGAAATAATTTTTTAAAGTAAGTAAATAAAAGTTAAATATTCAGCCTGGGTAATGGTTATTTCATGTGCCCAGAAACCTTTGGAATGTAAAGCTATCTTCTAGAGCAGTGGTTTCCAACCTTTTTGGAACCAGGGACTGGTTTTGTGGACAACAGTTTTTCCACGGACGGTGGGTGAGGGGTTGGGTTTTCCACATGAAACTATTTTACCTCAGATCATCAAAGCATTAGTTAGTTTCTCATAAGGAACATACAACCCAGATCACTCGCATGCACAGCTTAAAATAGGGTTTGCACTCCTATGAGAATCTAATGCTACCACTGATCTGACAGGAGGCAGAGCTCAGGCTATAATGCGCTTACCTTCTGCTGTGTGGCCTGGTTCCCCACAGGCCATGGATTGGTCCTGGTTCAGGGGTTGGGGATACCTGTTCTAGATCTAAAGGTTGCCGAAGCCTGATTTCTGTATCATTGTTTCTCACACTTTGGTTCTCAGGGACTCATTTGTACTCTTAAAAACATTGAAGATCCCAAAGAGCTTTGTTTACAGGATTTACCATATTAGGATTTAAAACTGAGAAATTTAAAAAATATTAACTTACTTAAACATAAATTCATTTATGGTAACATAAATAAGGTTGCTGTTTTCCGTAATAGACAACCATTTTCATAAAATTTTTTTAGTTTGAGGAATGGCATTGTTTTATAGAAAGAAATATTGTTGATACCTGTTTGACTTAAGACAGCTGGATTCTTGTAACTTGCTTCTGCATTTTTTAATTTAATTTTATTTTTGCTTCTGCATTTAGTCTGTTACTGTTACATTGTTTTTGTTGAAGCCTATGGGACAGCCTCACAGAGAAGTGTAGTTTGAAAAGGGACTAGTATCTTAATAGCTTTTTTGCAGTCTTATGGACCTTTCATGCTAAACAAAACTGAACAAGTGGTACTTTCTAAAGAAGAATCGGAGAGTCTAGGAAGTATCAAAACCTTTTGTTGATTTGAGAGGTGATCGTCGAAAACACCAAAAGTTCATGTATTTTGTAGTAATTCTCTGGGTATTTGTATTAGACTTGGTAGGTTTTTAATTTGGGGGAAATAGGGATGAGATGGTGTCACTAAGCTCATTGGAAAATGGGAAAGTTTTCTCATGTGGAGACTTTCTTTGTGGAAAATAGTTATTACTTCAAATATACAAAGTCCTCCATAACTCTTATTTTACCTACAAGAAGTTGCCAAACTTGTGTGTTTGTGGCTGAGGAGAAATAAGGCAAGCAGCAGTTGGCAAGCAGGATCAGAAGACCATCATTTTGGAGGAGAGAATTCTAAGGAAAAAGGATAGTAGTGATGATACCTAATAGAGTAGAAAGAAATGCAGAGTACCTGCCATACTTCAGATGACTTAGGTTTTGAGGGAAGATAAATTACTCTCTGTAAAAAGAGATCTAAGTCCTATAGACTGTTATAAATGATAGCTAATGAGGGGTGTTTGACTAACATATATTCTAATATCCTAATTTAGATTGGCAACTTCCTCTCTTATCTGTGTATTGGGAGCTCCATTAATACATGGTGGTGTTCTTTTTGTCAGTCTGTAGGCATATTGTTAGAGCCATGCAGTGACCATGGTGATAGTGAAGATGGCTGTCCTGAGAGGTAAGCATTTTTTCTTGTTGTTGCTAATTAATCATTTTGAGAATTGGAGCTCTTCACAGATTTCTAAGGTGAATTTTTAAGATGATTATCCATTATAAATATATAGTTTAGGTAATCTTAAACCGGCTTCTTGTTTTAATGGTAGGCATAAAGGATATTAAATATAAATATTTGGATTTATACAGGTTCAGACAGACAGTAGTTATAACTTGGAAAACATTCAGAGGGAAAAACACATAGCCTTTTTGCTTAAACCTTTCAGTTGATTTTAGAACAATTGGGAATTTACTGATACTCTGAGTATATTCATCAGTGAGTTAATTCATGGTCTTAGAACTGTGTATAGTAACTGAAAGATACTGTATTTGTTTCAACAAATATGTGTAGAATGTTTTTCTTCCTCTTTGAATTTATCCTTGATATGTCTCAGTACACTCCTAGGCAGTTGGTGCTTTTTTACACTTTGACTGGCTATAATGGTAGAGAAATACTGGAGGCAACAAGTATTTCGACTAAATGTAGAGTCTCAATAGATAGTCTCTTTGAGTAGAAGCTTTCTAGAATGTTTTAAGTCACAAAGTAAGATTTGGGTTCTTGTTACCCTTTGCATCAGTCTTCAAGATGCTGCCAAAAAGTAGAGTATAACTTTTTAGGAAGATGATTTGCGATTCTGAAAACACTTCAGTAATGAAGTTGCAGGCTAGATTGTAAATATTGAGAGATCCCAGACAGCATACTAATTTGCTGACAGCCTGTTGGCCAGGATGTATTTGTATTAATTTCATTGTTTCTTTTAATTATAAGTAGGAAGCCAGTTCTTAAAGGGTAAGTAAATTCTTTGGAGCCATGTCTCTGAAGCTTCTCCATACTCTGAAGGTCCACAGATTTCCTGGTTACAGCAGTTCCTTGTGCTTCCTCTTAGGAAGCAGGAATCATCCTCTTCCAGCCTAGCGAGTACTGGAGCTATTGGCTGAAGATACAGGATTAATGGCATTAACAGGCACCCCCACAATGATAACATCTGGATTTGGTAGAACACTTAGGACCCATATAGTGAGGACTCTTCTGTTTTGTTGTTGTTGTTGTTGTTGTTTTTGGAAAAAGCTCTTTCCTTTTCAATTTCAACTTTGTATAGGTTTGCAAACTTGTTATTAGATCCAAAGAGTACCTTGGTTACATGGATTACATTTTGTATGTTTAATATCATGTTTCTCAAATTTAGGTGATTAGGTCTTCTAGGCCACTTAAGTAGTATTTACTCATCCTACCATTTGCTCCTACTCTAAGCAAAGGAATGCCTTTAAACTTATCAGAGCATTGAGTTCATTTCTTCTGCTCAGCAAAAATAAGGTAATTATCTATATGAGAAAATGACTTGCCATATTTAGATCAAGACATGTCTCCTGAGTGCATACTCTGTTATGGCCAGTTAGAAGTTACATCTTGATGTGTCATTGTAAATTGCCACAGTGCCTTTGAGGAAAAGAACTTTTCCGTAGTAGACATATTAATGATCTATTGTATAATAGCAGGTGCTCTGTTGACTGGAAAATTGGTATGGATTATTTGTAACAGCTTGCTGTAACGCTTGTTCTAAATAAGGGTTAGTTTTTTGGAGGAAATAAAAGGTGAACTGAAATTTTTTTTAAATTTCCCTTTAGAATGTTTTGAGGAGGAAAAGGTTTGGAAGTAGTAACCTTCTTTGATTGGAAGTAGCAACCTTGTGATAGAAAACAGATTTAAAGTAAAAGACAGTGATACCTTCTTAAAAAGTCTTTAGAAGTCTCAAGAGTGGAGAGAATAGAGCTGTTTATTTGGTTAAAACATTTATATAAAATCTTTGTATACATTCATCCTTTTGTGTTTCTATTTACTGTGGATTTCAGTTTTCATTTTATAAAAGTTTTTCTTTTTTGCTGTGGTGTGTGGAGTGGAATAGGGAACAATTACTTGATTTTTCTAAACCCAAAGTGATTCTGTGGATCTTTTCAGTATTGTGTGGTTTTTCAGATACAGGGCTCCAAAGAATGGGCATATGTCCAGTTGTCATTTTCTCTTCATATGTAGTAAATGCTAACTGTGTTGTGGAGAAGAGGAATCTAGGTAAGAAATATATAATGATAATAGCCTTTTTATTCTTAATATACTAACAACTTTACTTGTATTTTTAGGGAAGAATATTTGTTATTTGACAGTGATAAATTGTCACACTTGATTCTGGTAAGAACTATTTTTTATCTTAGTCTTTAAAAACTTACCTAGGTTTAAACTGTCTGTTATGTCTGGTCTTTAACTTGGGTTAGCTAGGTTTAAATATTTAAATGTAAATACTCCTATCAAATAGTTTACAGTTAAACAGCAACTTACTTTGCCACTTTTGGTCACAAGAAACGTGGTTACGAAAACACTTTGCTGAATTTGGCATCCAAACTTATCATCCGATGAGACATACTATAAAACTGCATTTTTCTATTTGAAAATAGTTTGCACAGTGGGAGTGGGACAGTTGGCTATATAGGCACAGTAAACCAGTGAAGACTACACATGGATATGTGCTGGATATCTTTAAGCTGGGCGTGAAAAAATTCCGTAGTTGTGAAATGTATTCTTTATTTTAAAATACAGGATTCTAGTAGCAAGATATGTGATTTGAATGCCAACACTGAAACAGAAGTACCAGGAGGTCAAAGTGTTGGTGTTCAAGGGGAAGCAGCATGTGTCCATATTCCACATTTAGATCTGAAGAATGTTTCTGATGGTGATAAATGGGAAGGTAATTTTACCCACACACATTGTTTTCCTGATAATGTTATTTGTAACTGAAATTACCCTAAGCAATGATAAGAGTACAACCCTTTTCTGGATAACTTTATTCATCTTGATCTTCTGTTCTCCCTTTCTTATTAGATGAGCAAGTGGGTATTTTTAGTGAAACACACTGAGATTATGGGGCAGCATCTCATATGAACTAGAACTAGAATTTCTTATCTGATCCATCAGCAGCTTTGAAAATGGATGTTATAACTGATTTTTTAAAAAAGTCACCCAGCCTACGTTTTTGCTAATAGTTAAAGTCAGGTGCTATCTCCCAGTCTTTGAAAGCCCAGTATGTTAAGGCATAGGGATCTCACCAATTTAAACAGAGTGTGTATAATTACCTTGCCATTAGAATGATCAGTAATACTTTTTTGAAAAATGACCTTCAAGGGTACTTCTAAACAAATATTGTACCATATTCCTATATTTCTGTCTTAGGTTATGAAGGTATGGTGCAGGGGATGCTAAAAATTTGCACAAAGGAGAGAAGTTAAAAATTAACAAGCAAACAACATGGGTGTATGCATTTCTCAAAAGTCAGCAGATGCATAGATTTTTGTGTTTCTTTGTATATAAAGTTTTCTTTTTACTTCAAGAGAATCAAAAACTGTGAACAAATAGTGAACTTCAGTGGATGATTTGCATGCTGGAGTGTTTATGGGGAAATTTATTGGTACCTGAAATTTACTCTGAAATCCTTGAAAAAAACAAGATGGTTAATGTGATGGATAAATGTTATAAAGCAAGTATAGTAGAATGTTAATGGTAGATTGTGATTGGTATATGGATATACAATGTAAAGTTCTTTCAATTTTGCTATTTGTAAACTTTCAAATAAAATGTTGAATGGGGGTGGGAAACAAGCAATAAATTTGGATCTAGGAGTTCTTCTGGATCATACACCTTGGTAAAGAGACAATGAGATAACTCAAGAATCTTAGGCAGAGCTGCATATTCATTCACTTGGATGAAGATCCCTGGGTTGTCTCACCTTTGGCAAGTTATCTGTTGACATATGCTGGCAATAACAGGAATTGTAATGCCAGTGCCATGGACTCCTTTTGGCACTCTAAGTGTACTCACCTGATTGCAAATGGAGTGTGTGTGTGGTTTTTTTTTTTTTTTTTTTTTTTAGGACCCCCCCCCAACCAAGGCATTGTTTGTGCCAATTTTTATTGCTGTCTCCTCCCCAGCCTCCTTTTTATATAGGTCTAGATGTTTGGCATCCCCAGTCACATACCTGTTTTAACTTAGACTAAATTAGGAAGTTGTCTTTCATTTGCTTTGTTTGGGTTATTCAGGACACTTAGAGTTTATGAAGATGCTTTTCCCAGTGTTAGGGGATTTGTTAGCATACTGGTGGCAGTTGGAGATTAATGTTCTTTTTTGTTATTTACTATGGCTAAAACAAAAGGAGTGGTGGTTGACAGACCATCCCTTAAAGCCTTGCTAGGAAGTGAGTCTTCAAAAGAAGCAGCTGGGATTCTGATAAAGCACTTTTGTTTCTTCCTGTTAGAAGATGCAGATAATTAGTTCTTTATGATCTTTGGCCTGGGAGTCCTGATTAAATTTTAAGCATAGAAGAGCAGTTGTTTTCATTGTCTGAAGAGAATGGACATTCTCTGTCTAGCTTCAGTGTTCTTGAGTCTCCCCCAAAGAGAACCGGATACAGACTATCTTTTTTTCCGTGTCAGAATCCAGCACCTATACCTTGGTATAGATAAAGGAGGTAACCTCTAGGCTACTGATGCCTGATTTTCAATGCCTGAGTTGCCCTGGCTCAACAGCCTTAACAAGTCTGTGAAGGTCTCCTTCTTGTTCTTCCACAAATAGGGGTTCCTGACTTTCAGATAGCCAATGGTTAGAGACACCTGAGTGAACTTCCCAGCCATGAACTGTGCATGTGCTTGGTAGAGTGGCTGTTAGTAGACCATGTTGTTCCTTCCAACTTTGTCACTAATGCAAACATTGATTTTCCACAATTAGGAGTTTAGGATATTCTAAATGAAAAAGTCTTATTTACTTAAGAAACAACCTACTTTAGACCCTGGATACCTTGGAATCACAGATATGCTTTGTTTGATGTGACCCTGTAGAGAAGTGGGATGATTCCAAATAGAGGCCTATGTCACTATTCCTAAGTATATGGTTTCTGTTTTGTTTTTTTCCCTTAAAGGAGGAGCAAAATAGTCAGCAGAATGCAGTAGGTAGCAAGCAGGTAGCACATGACTGTCACCAGTATGAATCTGTAGCAGCTGTTCACAAACTTTTGACTTTCAATGGAAGTGGATACCATCGTCACATTCTCTCCTGCTATCTCTGGAATGAAATGCAGTAGGATTTTTTCAAAGAGCAAACTAAGGGAGATTTTTTTCTTTAAAATCATTTATACCGAAAAGCTTCAAACAGAACCTGCTTAAGAATTTCCATTTCTTCAGTTTTATGTTTGGGTAAAATAGCACTACTTTGAGTTTTTTCCCCCTTTTTTGCATTGCTTACTGAAATGCAAATGTTATGTTTGTATTTGTTAAAATCTAGTTAGTGGTAATTTCTTTTAATAAGGTTTTTGAGCAGAATGCCTAACTGGTTTTAGGGAAATGTTTTTGGTATCTTTGGCTTTGTGTTATGTGTATGGTTTGTTCTGACTGTGCCGTGTGTTCACTTTAGTATTTTTTGCCATTTTTTCCATTTTATTAGCGTCATGCCTTATCACTTTTCCCCTCATTGATTTCAAAACAATGCATCTGCAGAGAGATGGGGAGGGTAAGTATGGTTCACCATAGTTTAGTTTTTTTGCCTTTTTATGGTTCACTTTGTTTGTCTCTTTATTAAGCCCTTCTCCTGCTGTCCCCATATCTTAGGAAAACTGTTCTGGGTTAAAAGTGAATCCAGAAGAACTTGTTGTTACTTCTGTCTTTTCTTAAAATAGGACATTGCTCATAAAATGTTTACTACCGTTACTTATTTTCTGGGACACAGGTACAAGGGTTGCTTTGAAAATCACTTTATTGTTGGGTTTATTGTGGGATTGCACGCTTTGTACTCAGTTTTAATTATCAAATTGATCTGGACTTCAAAAACAAACTAAATTATGTTCTTATTATTTTGAAAGGAAAGGTAATGCTTTAAATGGCTAATGCATAAAGTTAAACTAAATTATTAAAACTGCGCTCTTAGCTATTGTGTGAGGAAAAATAAAATAAAATATCACTCTTGAATTTTGACACTGTCAAGCCATCTTTGTATTCATTTTTGCTATTGCTAATAGCCATAACATCAATTTTTTAAATTGTAGTCATTAAAAAAACCTGCTGGATGTGGTGGCTCACACCTGTAATCCTAGCACTTTGGGAGTCTGAGGTGGGTGGATCACTTGAGGTCAGGAGTTTGTAACCAGCCTGGCCAACACGGTGAAACCCCATCCCAACTAAAAATGCAAATATTAGCCAAGTATGGTAGTGAGTGCCTGTAATCCCAGCCACTCAGGAAGCTGAGGCAGGAGAATCACTTGAACCCAGGAGGCAGAGGTTGCAGTGGGTCAAGATAGTGCCACTGCACTCCAGCATGGGTGACAGAGCAAGACTCTGTCTCAAAAAAAAAAAGAAAAGAAAAAAGAACAAAAGACAGTTAATGTGTAGATGGGAATTTTTTTCCCCCTCCTGTACTTAATTTTGTATTTGGAGTATATTTGTGGATTGTGTGTATGATCTGTATGTGTTCTGTATGTAACCAAACATTATATTTGCAAAGACACCGAATGTATTAACATAGCTTTCATTTGAGAGCATACAAGATAACTGCAGTAAGGTAAATGTGCTTAAGAAGCCCTAGTGCTGTTAAGTTTTGTCTTAGTAATACTTTTAGGTATTACTGAAATACATATCATACAAAGGAATCCTGTAACAGAAGATAACCGCCACAGTTTAATATTAGAAGCCAGGTGCTGTCAGGTGAATTAGCTCCACCTTTGGGGATGTTAGAATTCTTCCAGAGTCAGAGAGCTCCACTTGGTGAGTGTTCTGTGTAACATGGGGAACAGCTCCCACTTTTTCTTAACATAGCTATTTGACAGTGAGTGATAGGTCATACACCTGGTATCATTTGGTTTTTAAGTTAAATTTCTAAGAAGCTGTTTCTAGTTTTCTTCCCCTACTTGAAATGTAACATTTATAAATAAAACATCTTTAGACAAGTTCAGAATTATATTAAGTAACATCTTTAGAATTAAAGAGCTTGACAGTGTCCTTTCTTGCTTTGCCACTGGGTTCAGAATTTAAATTTATATGAAAATAGAACTCTGAGGTGGGCACTGTGGCTCATGCCTGTAATCCCAGCTCTTTGGGAGGCCAAGATGGGAGGATCGCTTGAGCCTGGGAGTTCAAGACCAGCCTGGCCAACATAGTGAGACCTCAGCTCTAACAACAACAAAAAAAGAAAATTAGTCAAGTGTAGTAGCAAGTGCTACTAAGTCCCAGCTACTTGGGAGGCTGAGGTGGAAGGATTACTTGACCCTAGAAGGTCAAGGCTGCAGTGAGCCATCATGATACTCAACTCCAGCCTGGGCAGCAGAGCAAAACCTCATCTAAAAAAATCCAGAATTCTGGGCTAAAAATTGAAGCTTGAATAATTTTAAACTGTAGTAGGCTTTGCGGAGATCCTAGTATCTCTTGTTTTTAAATAAGTATATATATATATTATTATATGAACCACTACATAATGATATGATTTAAGGAACACATAGCTGGTATTTTATGACTTTTCTTCCCATGTGGAATCAAGAGATCCATGGTATTATTCTTTGTGTTTGTTTTATAGAGCCATTTCCTGCTTTTAAGTCTTGGCAGGAGGACTCTGAGTCTGGAGAAGCTCAGCTGTCTCCACAAGCTGGAAGAATGAATCATCACCCCTTGGAAGAGGACTGTCCTCCAGTATTATCACACCGCAGTTTAGATTTTGGGCAAAGCCAGCGTTTTCTGCATGATCCAGAAAAGTTGGATTCCTCATCTAAAGCACTATCTTTTACTAGGTATATGATTTTTATGTACTTACAAGAGGCAATTCCTGTTATATACCCAAGTCTTTTGAGAGATTTAGTCTTCCTGCCTGGGCAACAAGAGCGAAACTCTGTCTCAAAAAAAGAAGATTTAGTTTTCTAAACCTAGAATTCAAGAGCTTTCTCCCTCATTTTATGGAACACATTTTTATAACTTTTTTTTTTTTTTTTACCCTACTGAGTTCATTGAGGTGTAGTGTTCGAAGTTTGCTCTCAAATAGACATTTTTCTCATGGTGTATTCATATATTTATGTTTTCATCGTGGAAATACAGAGCTCTGTAAAGGAAGCAGCAAGTGGTGCCGAGCAGGTCCTAATCTTTTTTTTTTTTTTTTTTTTTTAAATCAAAGCCTTTAATGGATCTGAATGTCAAAAACTTTGCTATGAGGTTTGAACAGTTACAAGAGTGCTGAGCTGCTAGGTATCTTTGTTTCTTTTCTGCTTTTGTCCAAGCCAGTTTTAAATGATTCCAAACTGTTTTAATTACCACTTGATTTATTTAAATTTGTGGTCTATAACACTACAGTGTTTCTTTATACTACCTGTCCTTTAGTGTTAGGGATTATTTTTACCTTAAAGATATACTTATTGGTAATAGTATTATGTCAGGGCAATAAGAGATACAGTGTTGGTACTTGAAAATTTAACTTACAGTGTTGGCTTTATGTTTTAATTCAGAATTCGAAGATCATCCTTTAGTTCAAAAGAAGAAAAGAGAGACGACAGAACACCTTATCAGTTGGTCAAGAAACTTCAGAAAAAAATTAGGCAATTTGAGGAACAGTTTGAAAGGGAAAGAAATAGTAAGGTAAGTTTGTAACATTGCCCTTAGTGAGCGAAATCTAATATTAGAACTGAGAGGAGGATTTTTCGAGAGCATTAGTTTAGATCTGTGTGAGAAAGGTGACAAATCTGAGATGCCCAGAGGAATAGTGATTATGTAGATCTGAAACTATGTAACTCAGCCTCCTGACTTCCAGGCCAGTATTCGTGCCATTTGCACCATGGCATCTTTATATTTCCATTGGCAAAACAGCTTTTCGAATTTTTAAAGCAAGTGCTTTACATCGACAAATCATGTTACTGGTATTACTGCTTTATCAAAAACCACAAGTACCAAGTGGGGTGGAGAGGGAGTTTAGGAGGGATGAAATGGGGGAGGGAAAGAGAGTTTTATTAATTAGAGCATGTGAAGTGAACGAGTCCTGGTACTTGGAGTCAGAAGACCCATATTCAAATACGGCTTCTGCCGGTTACTAGACCCTGCCCTGGGAGAACTTGACTTAATATCCTGCCCTATTTAATTAAAATAAGATGAAATAAGAACTGAGCAGTCTTTTCTGTGGCAACTGTAAAATATTATTTGGATATAAATTAACATAACTATTGTTTATCACAAGTGTCAGTGATTCTGCTCTATAATTTTTCAGCCCTCCTACAGTGATATTGCTGCCAATCCAAAGGTATTAAAATGGATGACAGAGCTTACAAAACTGCGGAAGCAAATTAAAGGTATATTATGTGCCATTTTGTAAAAAATTCTTTATATTGATATCTAAGAATTACAATGAAAACTTTTGATAATTTTAAATCTTAAGCAGTTTGACAAAAATAAAAGTTACCTTTTTTCCTTTTATTAGGGTCAAAATTGCATACCGTAATACTGTTATAGTATAGTACTATGGTTCTGTATTATATTTTAAATGTCTTTATTGTGTTTTTATTAGTAATATCTTTTTGAAAGATACCTGAGATTGTATATTTGTAAATGAACTGATGTTTATAAAGTTTATCTGAAATACATTTCAAATATTAAGCAGCCTTGAGTTTTGGTGGATATTTCACCAAGATTTTTTGGTAGGTATTTTCATCTAAGACTAAGAATGTCTTATCACAGTGACTCGTTTATACCACAAAGACTAAATTGTAACTCTTGAATGATAAACTAGGCCTTGCATTTCTGGGTATCAACCCAGTATAGTAATTGTTGAAGTATTTTTACTTTGTAGATGCTTAGTAAGTATACGTTTTAATAATTACTACTTTGTCTGTGCCAAATATGGGTTTATTATCTAGAGCATCACTTTGGTTTATTCACTTAAATTTACTCAGTAAAGCTGTGTTGTTTTGTTTTGTTCTGAGACAGAGGTTGCCCAGGCTGGAGTTCAGTGACGCCATCTCAGCTCACTGCAACTTCTGCCTCCTGGGTTCAAGTGATTCTTGTGCCTCAGCCTCCCAAGTAGCTGGGATTACAGGGGCATGCCACCAAGCCCAGATAATTTTTGCAATTTTAGTAGAGATGGGGTTTTGCCATGTTGCCCAGGCTGGTCTCAAAACTCACAGCCTCAAGTGATCCACCCGTTGTTTTGGCCTCCCAAAGTGCTGGGATTACAGGTGTAGGCCACCACACCTAGCCTATAAAAATAAAAAAATATTTTTTATTTTTTTGAGACAGAATCTTGCTCTGTCACCAAGGCTGGAGTGTGGTAGTATGGTCATGGCTCACTGCAGCCTTGAACTGGTGGGCTCGAGTGATCCTCCCGCCTCAGCCTCCAGAGTGTAGCTAGGACTACAGGCATGCACTGCAACACCCAGGTAATTTTTTAAAATTTTGCATAGAGTTGGGGCCTTGCTTTGTTGCCTGGATTGGTCTCAGACTTCTGGCCTGAGTGATTCTCCCACCTCGGTCTTGCAAAGTGTTGGGATTATAAATATGAGCCACTGGGCCAGGCCCAGTAAAGTTTTTAGTATTTCTGAAGTACTAAGTACTTTGTAGGCAACTAGGGATATAACAGTGAACAAGACAGACACAGTCCCTACTGTTACGGAGTGTATATTCTTGGGGTTAAGATAACATCTCTCACTCTCTCTCTCTCTTTCTCTCTTTTGAGATAGGGTTTGACTATCTCAGTGCAGTGGCAGTGGCACAATCTTAGCTTATTGCAATTTCTGCCTCCTGGGCTGAATAGCTGTCTGGCTAATTTTTTTGTAATTTTAGTAGAGATGGTGTATCACCATGTTGTCCAGGCTGGTCTCAAACTCTGGCTCAAACAATATGTCTGCCTTGGCCTCCCACAGTGTTGGGATCATAGGCATGAGCCACCATGCCCGGCTAAGATAATCTCTCTTAACTTCTCTTTAGAATATTCTTAATTTTCTCCTACACTTCTGTTAAAGATTTCCATGTTTAATGCCAGTTTCCAGTCATCAGTGAAAATTATTACCTTGATTGTATTAGTAATTGATACCATTAAATTGTCTAGCATTGGCCTCCTAATTTCCCACTTTCTTTCACTTTTACTGCCCATCTGCTGCGTGGTAGCCAGAATTATCTTTAAAAAAATCATGTTAGTCTGGGTCCCAGCTACTCTGGAGGCCAAGGCAGGAGGACCACTTAGGCCCAGGAGATCAAGGCTACAGTGAGCCATATTTGTGCCATTGCACTCTAGCCAGGGTGGCAGGGCAAGACCTTGTCTGGGAAAGAAAAACAAATAAAAAGTCCTGTTACTCTTGTTTTCAAGCCCTTAAGTGGGCTTCCACCCAGAATAAAGTCAAAACTCCTTACTTCGGCTTTCAAGGCCTTGCACACTCTGCCCTTGGCCAATTTGATCACTTTCATATCTCTTTTGTGTTCCTCAAACTTGCCAAGCTTTAGAACCTCCTCGTTGGCTGTTGTCTCACTGGGGACAAATGCCCTTCTACTAAATCTTCTGTGCTAGGAGAACTCCTTATTCCATATTTTACCAGGATGATACTATTCAGAGAGGTCTCTTTTGTCAGTCCCATCCAATGTAGTTGTTCTTCCACAAATTATATTCCTTTTAGCACTGTGACTCCATCCTGTTTTATCTTACTTATAGATCGTAGCATTTTTTAAAGTTATTTTACTAATCTGAGTACTTGGTTATTGTTTTTCCTTCCCTGAATATATGCTCCACAAGAACAGGGACCATGTCTGTTTTGTTTTCCTCTGTATCTCCTATGTTACTCACCAGAGTATTTTATTCTATGATATGCTCTCTAAGGATATAAAAATAATAGCTTGCTCTCTCTTTTTTCTTATTGTTCTTTTGAGATAGAGTCTCACTCTGTTGCCCAGGCTGGATTGCAGTGGGCAAACCAAGAGGTTTACTGCAGCCTGAGCCTCCCACGCTCAATGTGGTCTCCCCACCCCAGCCTCCCAAGTAGCTGGGACTTACAGGCAGGCATTTGCCACCGTGCTAAATTATTTTATTTATTTATTTTTTGAGACAGAATGACAGGAATGTCACCCAGGCTGGAGTGTATTCCCATGATGTTGGCTCACTGCAGCCTCCGCCTCCTGGGTTCAAGTGATTCTCCTGCCTTGTACTACCCAAGTAACTGGGATTACAGGCGTGTGCCACCACACCTGACTAACTTTTGTACTTTTGTTAGGGATGGTGTTTCGCCATGTGGGCCAGGCTAATCTCAAACTCTTGACCTCAAGTGATACGCCCGCCTCAGGCTCCCAAAGTTCTGGGATTACCTGTGTGAGCCACCAGGCCCGGCTTCAGCTAATTTTAAAAAATTCTTTGTAGAGGCTGCGCACAGTGGCTCACACCTGTAATCCCAGCACTTTGGGAGGCTGAGGCGGGTGGATCATGAGGTCAGGAGATCGAGACCTTCTTGGCCAACATGGTGAAACCCATCTCGACTAAAAGTACAAAAAAATTAGCTGGGTGTAGTGGTGCACGCCTGTAGTCCCAGCTACTCAGGAGGCTGAGGCAGGAGAATTGCTTGAACCCAAGAGGCGGAGATTGCAATGAGCTGAGATCGCGCCACTACACTGCAGCCTGGGCAACAGTGCGAGACTCTGTCTCAAAAAAAAATTTTTTTTTTGTAGAGATGGGGTCTCATTCTGTTGTCCAGGCTAGTCTCAAACTCCTGGGCTCAAACAATCCTCCTTTCTTAGCCTCTCAAAGTTCAGGGATTACAGGTGTGAGTCTAGAGTAGCTGTCTTGCTGGTTTTTGCTTCTTAAATATTTTATTTGGGTTTGAAATTTCTGAGTCTGTGTGCTACTAATGTATACTTTGTTGTTGTGTATCTTGCTTATGCTTTGACCCAGTCACATTTTAGCTAAAACCAATTATTATTTATCTGTCTTTATTTCTGAAATGTAGATGCAAAACACAAAAGTTCTGATGGAGAATTTGTACCTCAGACACGTCCACGTAGTAACACTCTTCCAAAAAGCTTTGGCTCTTCTCTAGACCATGAAGATGAAGAGAATGAAGATGAGCCCAGGGTCATTCAGAAGGAGAAGAAACCAACTAAAGAAGCAACCCTTGAACTTATTCTTAAAAGACTGAAAGAAAAACGTATTGAAAGGTGTCTTCCAGAAGATATCAAGGTAATCTTGAGCTACGATTTTTGCCCAGATTAGCCTTCAGAATTCCTGAAACAAAATAATTACTATAGTAGGATAGAGATATCTAAGTAGTCTGATTTTCCTGAATCTGCTCACCAACTTTACAGATTCAAAAACATGCTTTAGTCAGCATAACAAAAGTACCATATACTTCAGGAATTGAGTCATAATAAAACTGAAAAACTAGAATGCTAATGAGTTCATTCATTTATGTTGGAGGCAGTTGGCAAGATGAGTGTGTAAAAGAACGTCAAACAAGTAGCTCATGCCTCTAATTCCAGCAGTTTCTGGGGTTGAGGCAGGAGCATTGCCTGAGTCTAGGAGTTTGAGACCAGCCTGAGTAACCAAGTGAGACCCTGTCTCTACAAATAAAATTTAAAAATTAGTGCACGTCGTGGTGTATACCTGTAGTCCAGTTAAACTTTGAAGGCTGAGGTGGGAGGATCACTGGAGCCTGGGAGGTTAGGACTGCAGTGAGCTGTGCCTCTAGCCTGGGTGACAGAGTGAGACCCTGTCTTAAAAAAATAAATAAAACATGAAACAACCTGAGTTTGAATCCTGTCCTGGTGTCTTAATAGCTATATCTATTGAGCTCCTAGCTTATGCCAGACATTGGCTAATTATATTTTATGCATTATGCCACTCAGTCCCTTCAACAGTCTTATAATGTATATGGATGTGATTATGTCCATTAATACTAACTTGATATGGTGGTTATGAGGATTAAATGAAAAATTTTTTTTTGAAGTGCCATTATTCTTTTCCAGTAAAGCCTATGCCTAGGGCAGTCCTGATCAAAGCACTTGGCAACCTAAGAATATATTAGATGAGATTTACTTGGAGAATAGAAAGAGGAGATGGTCTCAGGTGAACTTTTATCTAGGTAATAGGGAGTTCTGATGCAGAACTTGTATGTTGACAACACAGAGTACACCTCTCTCAAGATCCAAATATTGGAGTCTTTCTTTGCCTTCAACAGAGCTGAATTAGTCATTCTCATCACTTTCCCTCTTTTCTTTTGCTTAAAAAAAATTTTTTTTTTTTTGGCTGGTTGTGGTGGCTCATGCCTTTAATCCTAGCACTTTGGGAGGCTGAGGTGGGTGGATCAGCTGAGGTCAGGAGTTTGAGACCGGCCTGGCCAACATGGCAAAACCCCATCTCTACTAAAAATAACAGTTAGCCAGATGTGGTGGCACACTCCTGTAATCCCAGCTACTTGGGAGGCTGAGGCAGGAGAATTGCTTGAACCCAGGAGACGGCGGTTGTGGTGAGCCGCCTCATCTACTCCAGGCTGGGCGACAGAGCAAAATGTAGTCTCAAAAAAAATTTTTTTTTGTAGTAAATTTTGTGTGTGTATGTGGAAATCATAGCTCACTGTTTTGCCCAGGCTGGTCTTGAACTCATGGCCTTGAATACTAAGATTATAGGTGTGAACCACAATCCCAAGCCCTTTCTTTTAGTTTTAAGTTTTGTGTTAGAATAAATGTCCCCCGACCCCCTACAGCCTTATTCAAATGTATTATCCTTGGTTTAAGACTGATTCAAGCTTGAGTTTAAAGTCACAGTGTTTGACAGACTCTACTCAGCTATCCTCTACTGAATGTATATAATCTAAAGTTATTATAGCAAGATGTTATCCAGTGAATTTTTATCTTTAATTTTACTCTTGTGAGAAACCAGGGTGGTAGTAGTAGTAATGAGTCCTGGACATAAGTAGAGAGATTATTTGGTCTAGTGTTAAAGGATTTTTTTTTTTTTTTTTTTTTTTTTTTTGAGATGGAGTCTGGCTCTGTTGCCCAGGCTGATGTGCAGTGGCATGATCTTGGCTCACTGCAGCCTCTGCCTCCTGGGTTCAAGAGATTGTTCTGCCTCAGCCTCCCGAGTAGCTGGGATTACAGGCATCTACCACCACACCTGGCTAAGTTTTGTGTGTGTGTTTGTCTGTGTGTGTGTTTGTGTGTGTGTGTGTGTGTGTGTGTGTGTGTGTTTTAGTAGAGATGGGGTTTCACCATGTTGGCCAGGCTGGTCTTGAACTCCTGACCTTGTGATCTGCCTGCCTCGGCCTCCCAAAGTGCTGGGATTACAGGCGTGAGCCACCATGCCTGGCAAGGGTATTGTTTATACAAATTTTTTTGTAGAAAATTTTTTTTGTGGAAATCATGTTTTGCTGTGTTGCCCAGACTGGACTTGAACTCATGGCCTTAAGTGTTGAGATTGTAGGTGTGGATCACAACGCCAAGCCTTGAATACATGTTCAGGTGTTAATAGTTGATCTATAGAATGAAGAGGACAAATTTGTTTTAATTAATAGAATATGCAGAAGTTACCATATTTATTTGTCTGTGGAGTTTGTTTGTGAACAAATACATTTGGGAAGCATTGCCTACTCTACTAATTAGACTACTAAAAGCTGTGGGAAGAGTATTAGAGTGTAAAGAATGTGCCAACCCAAATGAGGGGAAACTGAGTTAATAGAGAAGTCTGAAGTCACAAATGGACATTGTTGAGCCTTTTCCAGGATCTTTCCACTATACTGCTTCCAGATTTTCTTAATCATTTAGAATTATTGTATTGTAAAACCTGTGTGTGTGTGTGTGTGTGCACATGCACATGCATGCCCACTCATCTTAATGCCAATAAAATGCCAACAACATTAAATAGCAAGTGTTATGTATGTTTACTCTGTGCTGGGTAGGCAGTGTTGTAAATGCTTTCCATAGAACTCATTTAGTCTTCATTAAAGCCCTTTAAGGTAGAATGAAGCATTACCATTTTACAAATGAGGATGTTTAATACAAAGAGCTTAGGTAATTTACCCAAGCCAGTATTCATAATCTATTCAGATAAAATGTAAATCAAGCCATCAAAGGGGTTTGTACCTACTTATTATAATAAGAGCAAATTGTACAGGAGACTGATAATTTTGCCTGCAAATCTGTAAGCAAAGGGTGCATTAACTTGGGCTAGACAGTTGATGGTTTGCCCTTCCTGCCTAATTGTTTATATTGTGGGAGTGAGGAGAGTGTTAATGGTGCCAGTGGAGTTAAAAAAAAAAAAAATGTGTTGTTGTTGTTTAATTCCAGAAAATGACCAAAGATCATTTGGTGGAAGAGAAAGCTTCTCTTCAAAAGAGTCTTCTTTACTATGAAAGTCAACATGGAAGGCCGGTAATATCTCTCTTGCTAAAAAGATTTTATTTTTTGTCTTAAAAAGGAACATGAATCACTTTTGTGGCCTACATTCTTCAGAAACGTTTTTGAGCATTATTTCCTACAGTTGGGGGATTGCTTATTGATTTAATATAACATTTGAAATTCAAGGAATAAGTCTCTTTTAATGTTTTGGACATTTTAGATTTGCGATGACTAGGCAATTTCTTTTTTTTTTCTTGCTTCAGGTGACCAGGGAAGAAAGGCACATTGTTAAGCCTCTCTATGATAGATACAGGCTTGTAAAACAAATGCTGACAAGAGCTAGCATCACTCCTATCCTTGTAAGTAAAACAAGCAATATTTCTCAAGTTCATTTTATCAAGATGTACTCTTCCAAAAAAAAATTATTACTGTGGTATATTGGGGAAATACACAGCCAAGGCAGAAATAATTGTCATTGTAAGGTGTGAGATTACTGATTTTAAAATATAAAATAGGTAACTAATAATGTCTGCTAGTATATCCCAAACACTTTTGTAAGCATTTTTATGTATGCTTATGTCATTAAATCCTGACAAGTAAAATCACAATAGGTAGAATATGATAGCATCGTTTCACAGGTGATGAAACTGAGACTTAGGCAGTGAGTCATCTGTCTAGTGTAATTTACTCTGTAAGTGACAGAAGCAGAATGAGAAACTCATTTAGCCTCCTTGTCTAGTTTCTTTCCATTTAAATTAATGTCTTTGAAAATGCATCAGTTTTGTGGTGGCCATGATGATGTCCTTCTATTTGCATAATGATACAAGCTGACTCTTAAAATAACTTATTAATCTTTTTAATGAGAAAAAGTCACTTAAAATAATGCTTATTAGTATTGGTGTACATTTTTAAAGAAAAATGAAAACTTTAATATTTAAATGCAGATTAAGTGCTGTCTCCAGATTAACCTTTAGACAGTATGACTGTAGATAGATTGGTCTTGGGTTCAAATAGAAAACAGCATGTAGCCCATTCTTCATTATTTCCTTAATTCACTGAACCTTCTGGATTGCTGTGGCTTTCAGGCTATTTTTATGTTGCTAGCCACTTGCATGGCAACTTCCTTTAGGTGATGATTACCTGGTGACCTTTTTTCACCCAAATTTTATTTTAGATTCAAGGGGTACGTGTGCAGGTTTATTACCTGGGTATATTGCATGATGCTGAGGTTTGGGGTACAAATAGTCCTGTCACCTAGGTACCTAGAATAGTTGCCAGCAGTTTTTCACCCATTGCTCCCCTCCTTCCCTTCCTCTAGTAGTCCACACATAAACTATATATATGTTCTTATCATTTAGAATTTTTAAAATATTTGTCTGTTGTTGCCTTTTTTTTTTTTTTTTGAGATGGAGTTTCACTCTTTTTACCCAGGCTGGAGTGCAATGGTGCGATCTCAGCTCACCACAACCTCCGCCTCCTGGATTCAGGCAATTCTCCTGCCTCAGCCTCCTGAGTAGCTGGGACTACAGGCATGTGCCACCATGCCCAGCTAATTTTTTATATTTTTAGTAGAGACGGGGTTTCACCATGTTGACCAGGATGGTCTCGATCTCTTGACCTCGTGATCCACCCGCCTCGGCCTCCCAAAGTGTTGGGATTACAGGCTTGAGCCACCGCACCCGGCCCTGTTGTTGCCTTTTTTATGCCCATAAGTACCCGATGTTTAGCTCCCACTTATAGATGAGCACATTCAGTATTTGCTTTGCTGTTCATGTGTTAATTTGCTTAGGATAATGGCTTCCAGCTGCATCCATGTTACTCTAAAGGATATGATTTTGTTCTTTTTTATGGCTGTATAATATTCCATGGTATATATGTTCCGCATTTTATCCAGTCCACTGTTGATGGGCACCTGATTTCATGACTTTGCTATTATGAATAGTGCTGTGATAACCATGTGGCTGCATGTTTTTTTTTTTTTTTGGTAGAATGATTTGTTTTCTTTTGGATATATATACCTAGTGATGGGATTGCTGAGTCAAATGTCAGCAGATGAATGGGTAAATAATATGTGGTAACCTCTTAAGCCATAAAAAAGAATGAAAGACTGATAGATGCCACAACATGGGTGAACCTTGGAAACAAGGTGAATGAGAGAAGCCTGACATAAAAGGCCACATATTGTATGATCCCTTTTGTATGAAATACTTAGGATAAGCAAGACCATAGAGACCTTAGATTAGTGGTTATCAAGGGCGGGGGAGAAGGCAAATGAGTGACAGCTAATGGGCACAGAGTTTCTTTTGAGGTAATGAAATGTTCTGAAATTAGTGGTGATAGTTGCACAACTTGGTAAATGTACTAAAAACCACCAAATCATACATTTTAGAAGGGTGAATTTTATGATTGTAATTATATCTTAATAAAGCTATTATTTAAAAAAAAAAAAGAATGAGAATGGCCCTCAAACCAAAAAAGTTGACACCTATTTTTAAAAAGAAAAGTGCTTCCGATTAAACTATATGTATGTTCTTATTTAGAATTTTAAAAATATTTGTTGTATGAACTCTTTTAGACTTCTCTAGACATAAATTATCTTCCTTGTGCATAAATAAAAATATAAGCAAAAATAAATTTAAGCATTTCCTAAAAATACTTAAAGCAAATGCTTAAGACTTTGAAAATAAAGTTTAAGATTCATAACATAATGAAGTGAAGCTTCACTGGACACTTTGAATACTTAAAATGTAAAACTATATTATTGATTGTTTTAGGGATCTCCATCAACCAAGCGACGGGGTCAGATGTTACAGCCAATCATAGAAGGAGAAACTGCACACTTTTTTGAAGAAATCAAGGTAATCCTTTAAAGAAATAATTATCTGATCCCTTCCCTAAAGAAAAAGTTCAAAGTCAAGGCATGTTTGATTCTCTGTTTGGATATCTTTTTAGGAAGAAGAAGAAGATGGTGTTAATCTGTCCTCTGAGTTAAGTGATATCTTGAAAACTGCAGTACAGATACAGTCTTCATTGGAAAACTCTGAATCTGATATTGATGAAAATCAAGAAAAACTGGCTCTGGATCTCCGATTGTCAAGTTCTCGAGCAGCTTCTATGTATGTATGCTGATTTGTGATTATAGCCTATTTTTATAATAAAATGTATATATGCCAAGAAATTTAATGTTAAATAATTGAGCATTTAGGAATTAGGTAAATAAAGAATTTATCAAAGGACACATGCTTTTTAAGTGTGATGTATTGTCATTCTCATTTTAATTTACTTTTTGAGATGGAGTTTTGCTCTTGTTGCCCAGGCTAGAGTGCAGTGGTACGATCTCAGCTCACCGCAACTTCCACCTCCCAGGTTTGAGTGATTTTCCTGCCTCAGCCTCCTAAGCAGCTGTGATTATAGGCGTGCACCACCATGCCTGGTTAATTTTGTATTTTTAGTAGAGATGGGGTTTCTCCATGTTGGCAGGCTGGTCTAGAACTCCTGACATCAGGTGATCTGCCCGCCTCTGCTTCCCAAAGTGCTGGGATTACAGGCATGAGCCACTGCGCTTGGCATCATTCTTATTTTTAAATAAATCATTGCCGTGTTTCAAAATTAAAAAAAAAAAAAAAATCTAGCCAGGCACAGTGGCTCATGCCTATAATCCCAGCACCTTTTGAAGTTGAGGCAGGAGGATCCCTTGAGGCCAGGAGTTTAAAACCAGCCTGGCCAACATAGTGAGATCCAGATGCTATAAAAATGTTTTTTAAATTAGCCAGGGGTGGTGGTGTGCACCTGTAGTCCCAGATACTTGGGAGGCTTAGGCAAGAGGATTGCTTGAGGCCACCTTATTGAACCACTGTTCCAGTCTGGGTGACAGAATGAGACTGTCTGTAAAAAAGCAAACAAACAAATAAAATCTGCAGTTGATTTATAACAAAGTACAGGAAGTAGTTGAGAGTTGATCTCTTTGTTCTATATCCACTTGTTTACCTTTGGACTGTATGGTGTATGTCACTGGTTCTGAGCCCCGACTTCACTTTACAGTCACCTGCCAAGATTTTAAAGTACTGATGCTTGAGTCCTTCAGCTATTCTGTCATAACTGGTTTGCTGTAGAATTTAGGCATTTGTAGACCTAAGAGTTCCTCAGCTGATTTAAATTTGCAGCCAGCACTAGAACCTCTGTTAAGAATATAATGAGGCCAGGCGCGGTGGCTCACGCCTATAATCCCAGCACTTTGGGAGGCCGAGGTGGGTGGATCACGAGGTCAAGAGATCGAGTCCATCCTGGTCAACAGGGTAAAACCCTGTCTCTACTAAAATTACAACAAATTAGCTGGGCATGGTGGTGTGTGCCTGTAGTCCCAGCTACTCAGGAGGCTGAGGCAGGAGAATTACTTGAACCCAGAAGGCAGAGGTTGCGGTGAGCCGAGATCGTGCCATTGCACTCCAGTCTGGGTAACAAAAGCGAAACTCCATCTCAAAAAAAAAAAAAAAAAAAAAAAAATATAATGAATCAAGTGTGCCCTTCAGTATTTTCTTACCATTTCAATTCTAGGCCTGAATTACTGGAACAACTTTGGAAAGCCAGAGCTGAAAAAAAGAAACTACGCAAAACGTTGCGGGAATTTGAAGAAGCATTTTATCAACAAAATGGAAGGTTTGTTGAGCATCACAAAATTGAGTCATCTATCTTCTTTAACTCACAAGTTGACCATATATTGAAATAGTGAAATATATGGGATTAGAAAGAAATTGTGCAGATAAGATGCTGGCATTGAAAAGTTTTAAAAAATTCTTTATGTTCTGAGGCCCTTCTTTTAATGGCCAGGAATAGTCACAGCTAGTGTAAACAACATTTGATCAACTATTTTCAGATTGTCCTAGGGAGGCTTGGTTGTGTTGCAGTGATTTTATATTCTTTAATTCTACATCCTTACCTTTTTGGGAGTAGTTGTGAACTGAAATATTTCTTATTTTAGAAAGGATCTCATAACAGGAGTGGTATCCTCGACTAGTTTGGATTTTTTATTTTTTACTAAGACCACTGTGCTCATACTGTGTGTTGAGGCTGCCCATTTTCAAGGTGTGTAACAGTGTGCCGGGCATGTGGCTCCTATAATACACTATGGCACATGCCTTTATCTAACTAGGTAATGCACAGTTGACTTGGAGGGGCTGTTTTAAAACTAAGAAAAATACATTCTAGTTCCGATGGTGGCCAGAAGTTTGGGTACAGTTATCTCAGGCCTGAGAAACATTTTTCTAAGTAGCTGGGTCATCTTACCAAGGTGATAGCTAATATTACAAATTTCAAAATATGTGTACTTTAATTCCCTTTGCTTTGTGAGTCTCCTGTATAGGTTGGCACATACGGTTAAAAAAATCTGAAGTGCAGGAATGCATTTTTCTCGATTGTCTTCTATTTCATTGTATTATTGGAAGAAAACTTTGCTTATAATTAGGATAGTTTGATGCTTTAGCTAGTGATGCTTTAGCTATTGAATTGCATTGGGTCATTACTGTAAAGTTAGAAAATTACTCTGTTGCTGCAGGTAAGATAGTGTACTTTTACATCTCAATTCCCTGGAGCCACAGTTAACTAAATGTCAGCGTAGCCTCCAACACTTAGTAGACACTGACCTGACAGTCTAGCACTGGATGTCCTATTAAAATATTGGGTTTCCTCCAGTTATCTATATTGATTATTGATAAGTATAGCATCATTTAATCTATCAGTAGAGAAATCTATCAAAAATTTTAGAAATGTTCCTTGGGGATGAGGGTATTAGTTCAATAATCTTTTTTTTTTTTTTTTACAGAGCAACTTTTTATTTGAGCTTATATTTAGTAACAGTATGTCTCATATTAGGACAACTTCTGGGTCTTTTTTTTCCAGATGATCTCTAGAACATTATAGATTTTATTTTCTCCTATAGGAATGCCCAGAAAGAGGATCGTGTTCCAGTGCTGGAGGAATACAGGGAGTACAAGAAAATTAAAGCCAAGCTTAGGCTTCTTGAAGTTCTTATAAGCAAACAAGATTCTTCAAAATCCATATAAAATATGTTCCTTGCAAATTCATATCATAAAGTCAGTTGTATTCCTTGAAGCTTATCATCGTGTGTACTTGGCTGGTACTTAAATTCATTTTGTCAGGCACTCAGAGAATCTCATTTTGTACTTGTGGTGCCACTAAACAAAACATATGATAGGAGGGTAAGTAAGCCCTCTCAAGGGAGCATAAGTGATGTTCCATATTAACCACAGACTGTCCTCTCCAACTTAACAAACATGCAGTTTCCTTCATTGTTTTCTACTACAGATACATCCTTTTAGCAAAAGACTAGAATTTTATCCTTTCAACTTCAAGAACTTTGGAAATACAAGGTTTTTGTTATTACCAACTTTTTGTTTCTCATTACTGAAGAAAATTGGAGGAAAATCTTCACACTGAATTCATCTGTTGCCTTTTTCTTACACAATGACTGAAAATTTGAAAGAAACGCTTATAAAAGTGCACATATGCAACTGTGTTCTCTGTTTTCCTAGAAAACCAAAATCTAACTGAGATTTCAAGTCCTACTGTGGAATACCTTTCTATTAATTCCCAAAGTGACACCTTCTCACAGGTAGTATGTTAGCAAAATTTTGCAATTGAGTGGTCACACAGCTCCTGGATGAAGATAACAGTTGGTAGACCAAAAAGTGACCTTGCTTAGTACATTGAAAACACACACCACACATCACACACAAAACTGAATCATACCACATGCTGCCTATGGGACTTCAGTTACTGTTTCCTGAGTTACTGTTTATCTGCTGGCGATGGTGTGATTTGTCTGGATCAGATCCGCTCTGTTCCCTCTACCCACCTTCAGATAATGTGAGAAAATAGCCATGTCAGTATGTAGGAACTCTGATGGTGCTCAGATTTGTGTGTTCAATCACTGGGCCTAAATCAGCAAAATAATAATTATGCCTAAAGTAATTATCTGTTCTTAACAAGGGCTATACCACTGCATTTTCACATGTATCTTCATGAGGTTATCTTTATCTTTTCCCACCTCCACTTTTAATCAACAAAATACATAACAACAACAATACCCCTGTCAGGGACCACCCTTTGCTCAATCATCACATGCTGTTTAAAGCAGCTGTTTACAGGATATGTAGTGGTATGACCCTTGTCATATAGATCTTAGCATATCTTTTTTTCCTTTGGCTTTGCATGGCTTTTCTTTAGGTACTCTCTCAGTATCATTCTGGTAATTATTGTTACGGAATGGTGATTTTGTTAACTACAACAGCAGATTTGAGTCAGGCTTAATCTAAGTGTTAACTTTCTTTTTCTGGTGCTTTTTTCGATCAATGATTGTCTCACTTTGACTATACACATGTTTTGCATGCAATAACTCATGCATGGTTTTCTTAACTAGCTAATATTAACAATTTGTTCCATATAAAAATGAAATTTTGCAACATCCTTTAATAAGGTGAGGGAAGCATGAACCTCAGACTTCTGGCACTATTACATAGTAAGCACATGAAGTAGCTTGATAATAAATAGCAGTTCTAGTACTTCACATTTCACCTGTGTGTGCAATGCCTTTTTTTTGGTGGGGGGGTTGGGAAAACTTAGTAGTGAATGTATAGTTGGGGAATAAAGAAAAGCACTAAATCTTGCCCTTTTTGTGTGGTTTCCTTTTGATACAACTAGGTTATTTATAATGTATACCTAGAAAAGTGAAATTGAAAATGCCAAAAGATGTATCCTTTTTATTTGAATCCGTCATGCAGTGTACATTTCAGATAATTTCCTTCAGTCTCCAGATAGGAGTGTATCCAAACATCTAATTTTATGTGCACTGTGTATTTTATATGAATATCTTATTTTATATACCACATGCAAAAATGTCCATATGCACTATTTAAATGTTTTAAATAATATATTCCTTCTTTATAATGCTAAATCTATATGAGTACCATATTTTTATAAGTCAGTGGCCTGACTGGTTTCATTTTAGGATTAACAGCTGCTTCATGATGTTATTCATTGTTAATGTTTGGCTGTGAGTAGAATATCTAAAAGTGGCATGGCGGCACTTACGCTCTGTGACAGTATTGTGTGTCATAGTTGAGCAGTAGGTGATAGAATTAGGCAGTTGGTGATAGTTTTACTTTGGTACAAATAAAAACTGTATATCTATATACAAATAATATATAGATATATATGTCTACCAGTATAATTGCATTGCTGTCTGGCACTTCATTGTACAGACTTTTGTAATAAAAGAACTTGAAAGTTCTAAGTCTTTGAAATGTATGTTTGTTTTTCCACTGGGTGTTTAAAAAAAAAAAAAAAAAAGACCTTAAGTGTTCCTTCACCTTAGGCTTTCACCCAGGGGCCAATGTTAGAGAACAACGGGGTCATTAAACTATTTGACTGGCTACAACTCTGGGAAATGGTAGGGCAGAGAAAGGCCATGTTGTTCTTTCCCTTGTGCAAATCTAGGGGGAGCCACAGAAAGAACAGTTAGCATTTCTTGTTGCAGTGAATTTTCCTATTAAGAACTCTTAATGTATGGTTGCTTAAGAGAAGAGCTTGGCCTGAGGAAGGTGAGTAGTAATCTAAAAATGTCTTTGTATTTAAGTTTTAAAATTCAGGGACTGTTGAGCACCAGTGTGGAAGTTGAATGCTAACTAAGGTCAAATGATGTTGCTTGGGCTAAGAGAACATTTGGCTACTGTAGAGGGGCTTACATAGCCTAGAAAAATTAGAAGAGTTTCTCTCTAATTTCCAACATGACAGCCACACACAATTTTCCAGTCTTCCGAATAAGGCTGTTACCGGATCCTCATTTACACTTTCCAAACATAACTTCTTTTGACACTGATATGCCTACCCTGCTCTGTATTTTATTTTTGGGAAACCTTAAATGCATTACACCTTAGAAATGGTCTAGGTAAAATTCCAGTTTGAGGATGTTAGTGAAATTTCTGTGGGTGGCTGGGGAGTTTGTTCTACACTTTGGCTTTTTTCTGGAAGACAAATTCTAAAGAATGGAGGGAGATTACTTGAGTCTTAAATAATAGTTTTTTAGAATCTTACGCCTTTATTTATCTGTGGCCAAAGGAATTCAGAACATGGTACATGATGCACTTGATAGCACCAGTAGTTCTTCTACTTTGTAACTATGAGAAAACAGTCTTTACCTACTTACTGAGCTATTACAGATCTGCCCTGTGAACTAGAAGCATTTTTTTTTTACTCATCCTTCACTTTTCTAGAATTTGATAACCTCATTATAAAATCCTTTGTGTGTACCAGTGTGTGTATACTGGAGGCTTGTCATAATATGCATGGATTGTACAGTGAGTCCCTGTCAGAGACACTTAATTCTGACCCTGAGGATAGTTTGATGATAGGTTGTTCAGTACCTTTAAGGAGTGCCTGAAAAAGACTACAAGTTTATGAAGTAATCCATGAATAAGTCTTTGTTAGAAATGCTTAGTGATTGCATGACAGATTCTTACCTCCACTTGTCTCAGTATTATAGAGCTGAAAGCTTTCTCATCACTTGATTTAGTTTCAAATTGATATAGTGTAATTCCTTCTCCAGCTCCACAGCATATAAAAAAAGCCTAGAAAATTTAGAAGGAAGTAGAGAAATGAGTTAGTAATATACTTTCATGTATAGACAGCAAGTTACGAGTGCGAAATGCTTTGAGTGGGAAGAGCACTGTAAGCTCCTAAAACGTGCCTCTTTTGATCTAATATTCTAAAGCTGTGTGGAGAAACTATCTGCTGTGCAAATCAAATATAAATGGCAGCTTCTGTTACTTAGAGATACAGGGATTTAATCAAAAGTTTCTTAACCTTTTAAGCAAATGGAGTTGTATGAAACTTTGAAATTGGATAGAGATTAAAGGCATCCCAATAGAATTAGGTTTTGGATTTAGGAAAAAAATGTCCTTAATGCCCATGTCATGATATCCCATAGTATTCTGGTTAGAACATAAGCTTACTCTTGAAATTCTTGTTGAGTGACAGGCTGGTAGTCATCTTGAATTTCCTCAGAATAATACTTTTTCTCAAGCCTCTCTTTCCATTTTTTCATCTGTTCTGCCTTTTGAATCTCCTATCAGGGTAGAGGACAGGTGAAGGCTGCATTCTTTAGTTCTCTTTCAAGTCTTTAACATACAAGCATCACAGGATTGAGGATCTTAAACTGTTGTCTCCGGCCCTCAGATTTTGAGCCTCACTGGCTTTTTGCCCTGCCTGGATTTTATATCTGTGCATCAGCAACATCACTTCAGAGGACTCGATGGGTGTAATTGCTGTCTAACATAGTTAGGGAAGCTTTGTAAACAAATTATAAATTACTCTCATTTCAATGCCTTTTCCCTTTAGCGTCTCCATCTGAATTATTTTCTTTCATTTGATCGAAGCTAAGATGTTCTTGCCATACCTCTGTTTCTTAGCTAATGTAATTAGATTCAAAGTGTATCTGTGGGTAGTTTTGGCCTTTCCAGCAACTTCTCAGCCAGATGATTTCAAAACCCCCTCTTTGTAATTACTGCATTGATTAGTCAGTGTGTGTACTCCAATCTGTCTATGTATCCAAAAACAAGCCCCTTGTATGACAAAATTTGTGTTGCTGAACCTTCCTGTGCACTGTTCTCACTATCACCCACTTTCCTTAGAGTATCCACATACCCTTTTCCCAGCTTCAGATAAAAAGGGCCTGTGTGTCGTGGAAAATAACCATAGCACCAGAAAAAGGTAAAGAGGAGACAGTGCACCCAGATACTATTAAACAACTTCTCAGTAAATTGGTATGTTACTTCACTGCTCCAGCAATAATGCTAGGTAGCAAAGTGGTGGGTCCCTTTATAAGGGTTCTGGGCCAGGTATGGTGGCTCACACCTGTAATGCCAGCACTTTGGAAGGCCAAGGGGGTGGATCATGAGGTCAGGAGTTTGAGACCATCCTGGCCAACATGGTAAAATCCCATCTCTACTGAAAATACAAAAATTAGCTGAGCGTGGCAGCAGGTGCCTATAATCCCAGCTACCTGGGAGGCTGAGGCAGGAGAATTGCTTGAACCCAGGAGGTGGAGGTTGCAGTGAGCCGAGATTGTACCACTGCATTCCAGCATGGGTGACAGAGCAGGACTCTGTCTCAAATAAAAGTTCTGATTACCTTCATCAGACAGGATGGTGATGCCTAGTTTCATACACTGTTTACTTGTTAAATGTGTACTCTTCTGGTCAGAGAATCTCTTAGTGCCTTTCTGTAATCCAACTTTTTTTTTTTTGAGACAGTCTCACTCTCTTGCCCAGGCTGCAGTGCAGTGGTGCAATCTCAGCTCACTGCAACCTCCATCGCCCAGGCTGGAGTGCAATGGGGCAATCTCGTCTTTTTTTGTTTTTTTTTTGAGACAGAGTTTCACTCGTTACCCAGGCTGGAATGCAATGGTGCGATCTCGGCTCACCGCAACCTCCGCCTCCTGGGTTCAGGCAATTCTCCTGCCTCAGCCTCCTGAGTAGCTGGGATTACAGGCACATGCCACCATGCCCAGCTAAATTTTTGTATTTTTAGTAGAGATGGGGTTTCACCATGTTGACCAGGATGGTCTCGATCTCTTAGCCTCGTGATCCACCCACCTCGGCCTCCCAAAGTGCTGGGATTACAGGCTTGAGCCACTGCGCCCGGCCGAAATCTCGTCTTATTGCAACCTGTCACCGAGTCTGGAGTGCAGTAGCACAATGTTAGCATTCAGTGTGGAAGTTGAATGCTAAGAACCCCTACTGGGTTCAAGTGATTCTCTTGCCTCAGCCTTCCGAGTAGGTGGGATTACAGGCATGCACCCCATCTGGCTAATTTTCGTATTTTTAGTAGAGAGGGGTTTTTGCTATGTTGGCCAGGCTGGTCTCAAATTCCCAGCCTCAAGTGATCTCCCTGCCTTGGCCTCCCAAAGTGCTGGGATTACAGGCATGAGCCACTGCACCCAGCTTTAAATGAGCCTATTTGAAGCAGGAAAGGATGACTTTGAATCCTAGTTTTATTGTGGACACATTATAGCACCCATGGTTTGGTATATGTAGGTAGTCCCTGTAACCACTTCTGAATGACCAGGCCAATTATAAAGTAGATGCATTAGTAACAAATGTGGAATAGACTATGCATAGTAAACTTAGCCATCACTCCTCTTGTGAAGCCTTTCTTGACATTCAGAGGGAAGTGATACCTTTTCTCATAAGCCAGGTATCAACTCTTTGGGGGCCCTTGCTCCAAGCTTTTAGGTTCTGTAGGTAAGGTCACCTTACCTCCTTTTATGGGAGCTGCCTCTTGCAGTTAGTTGTCTCTGCATGATTTTCATGTTCACATTGGCCCTTATATTCCTCTAATACCTCAAAAACAAATTCTCTATACTAAACTCCCTCTTTTTGAGCTACCTAAATGTGATTTCTGTTTTTCTGACAACTCTTACTGATGAATACTTGGTAGCAGGGGAGGCCCAAAGAAACAGACCCTCATAGATAGTATGCTTCTACCAAGGGGCACAACAATTGACTTAAACTGAATTTGAGACTGCCACCTGACTATTTGGGATTCCTCATGTTTACAGAACCAGCAGGGAAAGAAGTGGTTACTTAATGTGTTGAGGTGATCGATCCAAATTACCAAGGGGAAATTGAGTTACTGCTACAAACTAGCAAAGAGTAGACTGTGCCCAAGGGATTTTCTGGGGTGTCTCTTAATAACTTCCATGTCCAAAATTAAAAGATAATGGGAAATCACAGCATTCCATTAAAGGCAGGACCACTGAGAGTTCAGATTCAGAACTAATTAAATTTAATCCTAATGCAGCCAGCTGAGCTCTTGAGTATAGGCAAAGGGAATGATATGGAATGGGTAGGAGAAGCAAGTTACAAATATCAGCTGTACCCTTGTCATCAGTTACAGAAACAAACACTATAGCCCCCAATCATATTCCCTTCTTTGCTTTTTATGTATATATTTTCTTTCTCCTTTTAAGGAATATTGGGGGTGGCTAACTGTAGTTTAAACAATAGGTTGCAAAATATTCTTAAGGTATTGTGATTCAACTAGAAGAGGTCTTAATATCATCCACAGATGGATACAATTATTGTTGGGACTTTGCTTCCTTTTTAGGGTGAGGGTAAAAGTACCTTCATTTGTATAAAGGATAGTTCCATCTCACTGGATAGAAGCATGGAATCGTCATTTTATGGAAGTATAAATGTGTATGCTAGAAGAGTAGAATGGACCAACTGTTCAACTCAAAATTTATGCTTTTACACTCTGTGATGTTGGGTTTTAGGCTTTGTAAACTTTATTCCCTAAACTCTTACTAGCTGGATTTCTGTTAGATTCTGCCAGTATTTGCAGGATAGAGGGGAAAAGAGTAATCTTGTTTTTGTTTTTGTTTACTGTTTCCACTGGCATTGCTTAGGCAATGGTAGTTATCTTCAGCAGCAGTGGCTCCAGGCTGTAGCATCTAGCTGCTTTTGGCATACTCAGAAGCAGCCTCATCACAACCACTTAGAAGTACAGATTGAGTATCCCTAATTGGAAATCTGAAGTGTTCAAATTCCAGGACTTCAGCACCTCCATGACTCGATTTCAGATTTTTGAATTAGGAATGCTGAGCCAGTAAGTATATAATGCAGATATTTCAAACTCAAAAATAAAATTAAAAAAAAAACTGAACTCTAAAACACTTCTGGGTTCCAAGCATTTTGGATAAGGAATACTCAACTTGTATCAGCAGGGGGCTGCCTTCTCATCATAGGACTGAGCAACAGCTCCACAAGCCCCTTCTCTAAGATCGTAGTTTCTAGTAACACCACCTTTTGTGATCTTAGCCCTAGGAGTGGTAACCTCTTCCTGCAGTCATTATGAATTGCCTCAGTGTTGTCATTTCACTTTTTTCTGTCTTTAATACCTGTATAGTAACCAGTTCCCTGTTGGGCATTTTCTCTATTTGAAATACATATTGTCCTTTCTTTCTTCCTGAGTGGGCTCTGATTGATAGATGTAGTACATCTTCTCATTTGGTCAGGTGTATTTTTTGGGGATTTTTGTTTTTGTTTTTTGAGACAGAGTTGCGCTCTGGGTTCCAAGCATTTTGGATAAGGAATACTCAATAGTTGCAATGGCGCTATTTTGGCTCACTGCAACCTCTACCCCTCAGGTTCAAGCAATTCTCCTGCCTCAGCTTGCCAAGTAGCTGGGATTACAGGTGCATGCCACCATTCCGCCTAATTTTGTATTTTAGTAGAGATGGGGGTTTCACCATGTTCACCAGGCTGGTCTTGAACTCCTGACCTCACTGGCTTTGGTCTCCCAATGTGTTGGGATTACAGGTGTGAGCCACCATGCCCAGCAGTATTTTGTGTCTTTAAGGAATGTTTAAAAGTTTTTCCTTATCTTGGTTTTGAACATTTTGGTAATTGCTGGGCATTTTCTACTTTATTGCTGTTACAAATAAGGTCTTTTATTATAATTTTAACAAAACAATTGATGTTTGCATGTATGACATTAAATTTTTATTAGAAAAAAGTTTTATTGAGAACTTAAAAGAAGACATTGATAGAAAATGAAAATAAATTATGAACCCTTTCAAAACCTTTCAATTCAGTATTCTAGTTCTTCATTTCCTTGATACAACTCTGTACCATGGTCACAAGTTTTCCCTCTCATGAATAGGAGGATATAAATTATTTTTCCTACCATTTTACCTAATTATTTTTATTGTAATTTTTCAGATCATCATATACCTAGAAAATTGAAGAGAATCATAAGTAAAGGCAGTTTTACTTTTTAAATTTTTTAAATTAGAAAACCTCTAATGTAGTTCTCTTATCTAATTGTTTTGACTTGCCCCTCCAATACATCCCTATCTTCTTCCTGACATATTCAATGTTTTCCTATTAAGTAAGGTAATAGGGGATAAGATCAATGTTTTTATCATTATCAAGGAAGTATTGATTTCTGTTTATTTTTCCTCTCAAGTTTGGGTATTGAAACTTACAAATACCCAGCATTTGTGTAAAATGATCATGCAGTTTTCCTTTTTTTAATACAATGAATTATGTTAATTAGTTGATTACCCAATGTTGAACCATTTTTTCACTCCTAAAATAAATACTATCTGAATTTTGATATATTATTTGTGCTCTTAGATTCTATCTGCTAATATTTAGGATTTTTGCTTCAAGATTTATACATGAGATTTTCTGTTTCGGCACAATATATAGTAGATTCATTATTTGGGAGTTTCCTTTTTCTCTTTGCCAAGGCGTTTACTTTTTTTCTCTTTGCTAGGGCAAAGAGGAATGGCTTAAATAGCTTGAAACTGTTTGCTCCTTAAAATCTTGTAGAATTTCTTAGTGAAGACCATCTGATTGATTTTGAAGACCGATCTTCGATGACTTCATTTCTTCTACAGAATGGATTTGTTTAGGCGTTTTAGGGCTCAGTTTTGACAAATTTTATTTTCATAGAAAAATTCATTTCATTCAGTTTTTCAACTGTTGTTTGCATATAGTTATACAAAAAAGTCTCATAATGATATCTTCTAATTCCTTCCATTTCTTATTTCCCCCATTGTAATTTCTACTCTGTGTTTATGCTTTCTGTCTTTTATTCCTCTAGTTACCTGGTTTCTTTTCACTGATGTTTGCAAGGAACCAGTCTTTTATTTATACTACTACTTTTGTTTTTAACTCATTAATTCTGCTCTAATCTTAATAACTTTTTTCTTTGTATTTCTCATATTTTCTAAAATTAATGCTAACACATTTCTTTACATTCTTTTATTTATTTATTTATTTATTTATTATTTCTTTATTTTTGAGACAGAGTCTTGCTCTTGTAGCCCAGTGTGGAGTGTAGTGGTGTGATCTCGGCTCTTTGCAGCCTCCGCCTCCTGGGTTCAAGCGAGTCTCCTGCCTCAGCCTCCCAAGTTGCTGGGACTACAGGTGCATGCCACTACGCCAACTAATTTTTTATATTTTTAGTAGAGACAGGGTTTCACCATGTTAGCCAGGATGGTATCGATCTCCTGACCTCGTGATCCACCTGCCTTGGCCTCCCAAAGTGCCAGGATTATAGGCGTGAGCTACCTTTTATTTTTATCGATAAATTTAAGACTTAATTTTCCTTTGGGTATTTTTTTACTTTATCTCATAGATTCTGCTACATGGTATTTTTATTATTTTGTTTTCTTGGAATTCTATGATTTCATTTTGTATTTCTTTTTTTTTCTGAGACAGTCTCGCTCTGTCGCCCGGGCTGGAGTATAGTGGCACAATCTCTGTTCACTGCAACTTCCGCCTTCCGGTTCAAGCAATTCTCTTGCCTCAGCCTCCTGAGTTGCTGTGATTATAGGCATGCGCTGCCACACCTGGCTAATTTTTGTATTTTTAGTAGAGACGGAGTTTCACCATGTTGGTTAGGCTGCTCTTGAACTCCTGACTTTGTGATCCACCTGCCTCGGCCTATCAAAGTGCTGGGATTACAGATGTGAGCCACCGTGCCCAGCCTGTATTTGTTTGACTCAAATGTCATTTAATAGAGTTTTGACATTTTTTAGTCAATGTTTTCATTTTCTGATTTTATTAACATATTTTTATTGTGTTTTCAGAGAGTTTTTTTCTGCATTAACTTTTGGAATATATTGAGGTTTTCTTTGTGTCCTAATAGGTGAACAATTTTCATGAATGAGTTTTTTAAAAGAAGGGGTATTTTCTGAGAGTACAGAACTTAATATACAACTGTAAGATCATCTTACTATATGTTTTGGGTTTTTAAATCCATTTATTTTTCTTGGGATATTTTTTCTTTTTTGTGTTTTCCTGCCTATTTCTCCTTTTTAAAATCCAGTAATCTTTATGAAAGTTGATACTCTGGTGCATAGATACTCATAACTGATAAAATTAATCTTAGCCTTATAAAGTCGTTTAGACTTTAGGTCATTTGGAGCTTTTTGTCTAGAATTCTTTGATTTATATTAAGTTGTATCCCTGATATCTTTTGTTTGCCTTTTATGTCTTTGATCATATTTCTATATTTAACATTTTAGAATCTCTTTAAATATATATTTTGGGATATTTTGGTTTGTGATTCAAACCCCCTCTGTCCTCTAGTAGAATCCTTAGAAAGATGATAGTATTCCCTGAGTTCTTGCATGTTTGTGCCTTTGAATTTGAAGCACAGCTTTGCTGGATGAAAATATTTTTCTTTTTAAGTAAATTAAGCATATTTGCACATATTTATATTAGGTATATCTGCTTGCAGTTATACTGTTTTATATTTATATTTTAAGTCTTTTACCACGTGGTCTGTTTTCTCTTTTTTGTTTTGGTAATTCTGCCCTATAGAAATACATGTATTTTTGTTCTATTGGTTTGTCTTTGTGTATCTTTTTTTTTGAGACCGAGTTTTGCTTTTGTTGCCCAGGCTGGAGTGCAATGGTGCAATCTTGGCTCACTGCAACTTCCACCTCCCAGATTCAAGCAATTCTCCTGCCTTGGCCTCCCGAGTAGCTGAGATTACAGGCATGTGCCACCACACCAGTTAATTTTTGTATTTTTAGTAGAGATGGGGTTTCTCCAGGTTGATCAGGCTGGTCTTGAACTCCCAACCTCAGGTGATTCACCTGTCTCAGCCTCCCAATATGCTGGGATTACAGGTGTGAGCCACCATGCCCAGCCGTCTTTGTGTATCATTTTATATACCGTTAGTCCTCCCTTTCTTGCTTTGTTTCTTTCCTATGATCAACAAGCAAATTAGCTTGTAAATTCTTCATCTTCCTCTCCTCCACTACCCAATTATATTCAATAATATTATTTTTCATTGTATATGATAGATGACATCTTTTGTAAGACATACCATTATGTCACATACCACTTACATAAAAAATATCAACCTGACCGGGCGTGGTGGCTCATGCCTGTAATCTCAGCACTGTAATCTCAGCACTTTGGGAGGCCGAGGTGGGCAGATCACAAGGTCAAGAGATCAACACCATCCTGGCCAACATGGTGAAACTCCGTCTCTACTAAAAATACAAAAAATAGCCGGGCATGGTGGCACATGTCTGTGGTCCCAGCTACTTGGGAGGCTGAGGCAGAAGAATCGCTTGAACCCAGGAGGCGGAGGTTGTGGTGAGCCGAGATTGCGCCACTGCACTCCAGCCTGACGATAGAGCAAGACTCCGTCTCAGAAAAAAAAAAAATTCAACTTTTGACCATTAACTATAAAACACATTTTGATTTCACAGATGTTAAAATGTGGGGTGAACATGTGTTTTAAAGTCAATGAAACAGGGCTTGCTCGGCACAGTGGCTCATGCCCATAATCCCAGAACTTTCAGAGGCCAAGGTGGGAGGATCTCTTAAGGCCAGAAGTTCAAGGCCAACCTGGGTAACACAATGAGATGCTGTCGCTGTATAATTAAAAAAAATAAAAATCGGTGCAGTGGCTCACAGCTGTAATCCTAAGACTTTGGAAGACCAAGGCAGGTGGATCACTTGAGCCCAGAAGCTCGAGACCAGCCTGGATAGCATGGTGGAACCTGATCTGTATAAAAAACACAAAAATTAGCTGAGTGTGGTGGTACATTCCTATAGTCCCAGCTACTTGGGAGTCTGAGGTGGGAGGATCACCTGAGCCAGGGAGGTCAAGGCTGCATTGAGCTGTAATCATGCCACTGCACCCCAGCCTGGGCAACAGAGCTAACCCTGTCTCAAACAAAACAAAAAAATAAAAATTTAATCAGTAAAAGCCTTATTATTTACTATTGTACACTTAAGCTGATATTTCTTACCGGTTTGTTCTAAATGATATTCTTTAACTTTTTTTTTTAATTTTAATTTTTGTACTTTTTGTAGAGATAGGGATTTACCATGTTGCCCAGGCTGGTCTCAAACTCCTGGGCTCAAGTGATCCCCCAAAGTGCAGGAATTACAGGTGTGAGCCACCTTGCCCATCCTCTCCAATCATCTTGGTTGGCTGACACTCGTCCTCTAGTAGAATCCTTAGAAAGATGATAGTATTCCCTGACTTCAGGCATATTTGAGCCTTTGTATTTGAAGTGCAGCTTTGCTGAAGATAAAATTCCTTGGTTTACATTTTCTGTCCCTGAATATATTGTAGGTGTTCTTCTGTTGATTTACGGTGTTGAATATTGTTATGCTAACTTGATTTTCTTTAACCAAAATTTTACTTGGATAAGCCTCATATTGACCATTCTAGGTAAATTTTCCCATATATACAGTATGTCTTTCAATTCACATCATCTTTTATTTCAGTAATGGTCTACTGAAGTATAGATTTTTTAGTTTTTTAAGATCCAATTTAGGCTGGGCACGGTGGCTCACACCTTTAATCCCAGCACTTTGGGAGGCCAAGATAGGCAGATCATCTGAGGTCACGAGTTTGAGACCAGTCTGGCCAATATGAAACCCCATCTTTACTAAAAATACAAAAATTAGCTGGGTGTGGTGGTGAGCACCTGTAATCCCAGCTACTTGGGAGGCTGAGGCAGGAGAATTGCTTGAACCTGGGAAGTGGAGGTTGCAGTGAGCCGAAATGGCGCCACTCCACTCCAGCTGGGTGACAGAGCAAGACTGTCTCAAAAAAAAAAATCTAATTTAGATAAATGTTACAAGAACAATTCAAATATTTTTTTCCTCTTGAAATATTTGAAAGCCACCAACATGAGTGCTCCATCACCCTGAAAACTTCAGTCTGTACCTGCATACAAGGGCGTTCTTTTTGATAATATAGTACAATCATCAGAAACAGAAAATTAATATTTATAGATTATTGCCATCTAATCCTCTGTCTCCCTTTCAAGTTTATCAATTGTCCCAGTGATGCCTTTATAGGAAAAGTATCCAGTCCAGGATTATGTAGTGTATTTACTTGACATATCATTTTAATCTCATTTAATCTGGAATAGTTCCTCAGCTTTACCTTGACTTTCATGTCTTGACACTTCTGAAGAACAGGCCAATTATTTTGTAGAATGTCCCTCAATTTAAATTTTGTCATGATTTAGATTCAGATTATATGGCTTTGACAGGGATGTCACAGAAGGGATGCTGATTCTCATGGCCTCTTATCAAACAGCATAATTTCGATTTGTTTCAGTGTTGATTGTGGTCACTTACTTAAGATGCAGTCAGACTTCTCCAACCTAACATGACTGCTTTTCCTTTTGTAATAAGTATTTGGTGGAGAGGCATATAAATGTCTCATTCATGGAATCCTTTTATTCAATGGGGTATTAATCATTATCATAATGCTTAAATATTCTCAAATTTGGCCAGTTTCATCTTAAACTGATTCTTTTAATAGATCTCCATCATTTTTTTGAGCAGTTTTACTTTATGTCTCAGTAAGCTATTCCAGACTCATCTTGTATAGTCGTCCTTCAGTACTCATGGGGAATTGGTTCTAAGACCCCTGAGTATACCCAAATTTGCATATACTCAAGTCTCAACAGTTGGTCCCGCGGAACCCACATCTAGGGAAAAGCCCTCCCTAACCTGCAAATACTGAATTTTCCATCCAGGTGAAAACATTATGCATTTAAGTGGACCCATGCAGTTCAAACCTGTGTCATTCAAGAGTCAGCTGTACTTTCCAGACTTGGAATGAGCGAGATCTCCAAGGAGCCCCAGTTCCTTTTAGAGGAGAATGCTATTTGGAAACCAAGATCTGGGTACTGGTTGTGCTCATTGCTGCTAGGGTGTCATTTCTTCTAGCCCTCATAGTGGATTGGATAGAGTTAGAAAATACATGTATGTATATGAACACAAATACATCTAGATTCTAATCCAGCACCACAAAGTTCACCTTCAGCCTTTCCATTTTCATAATTCCTTTATCTGAAAATGTGAAACTTCAATGTGAAATTTTATTTGCTTGCTTACTATAGTCTCCTGACTCTGCTGTCTTCTGAGCATTTGGAGGGAAGAGGTGGTGACCAGAAGTAGAGCAGTGGTTCTCTCTTTTTTTTGAGTGGTAGTGGTAGTAGTATATTTAAGGAAAATAGGTGTTACTTAAATTCTGCAATTGTCAGATACATGTTATATATTACAGTTTTCAAAATACAAAATTGTTAAAGCAATTCATCACATTAATGATTACAAGAGAAAAATTATCAAATCTTCTCCACAGAGTATATGCACTATGAATACCCAGTGTGATATTCGCACAGTGAGTGTACACCTGTAGAATCAGGTGTCTGACTGAGAGTACAGGGGAGAGGAAGCAGCTGAAATCCAAATGGTTTGTTCTAAACATGAAAGGATCTAGATTCTGGGTGATTTATTTGGAGGTGACAATTGCTGTTCTGAAAAACAGCAAATCATTTCAATTCTTAACCAGAGCATTTTTCTAAGCATATTTCTAATAAAGGTACCACTTGTGTTTATGAAAAAAATTAAAATCTTACATTTTCGTCAAAGCCTTCTCTTCTGGCTTGTTCAGCCAAATCTCTGCTGTCTTTGGTACTGAAAATATAAAATAGAAATAAGAGGCAAATGGCAGTAAAAAAGGAAATGCCACCATAAAATACAATTGGATCTGTAGTAAGGATCTGAATAGTCTTTCTTTCTGATAACACTAATTATTTAGAAAATGTGATCATTAACAAATTCTTCAGAATATCATGTCATTAACTGTGAAAAAAATGTTTCTGTTCCACTGCCAGAGTTCTAGGTTTGGGAAGTGTTTTGACACCAAAGTCATTTAATAAATATAAGTGTAAATAGAAGTATTGTTCAAAAGGATTGTGTGTAAAATGTTATTTTTATAGCCAAATAAATGCATTTAATTTAGACTAAAATTGTTTCCTAACTTTTTAGAGGGACTTTATTCTCCCCTCCAGCTTTCTCTCACAACTTTTTCTGAGTAGTACGTCAGGCTTTATATTAATTTTAAATTAGCTTAGAATTTCATGATGTCCTGGATGTACTGACAGTGTATTTAGTTAGAATCACCACATAGGTTGGTGGTTGTTTTGCAATTAAAACCTTTACTCATGGCCGGGCACAATGGCTCACGCCTATAATCCCAGCACTTTGGGAGGCCCAGGTGGGTGGATCACCCGAGTTTAGGAGTTAGAGACCAGTCTGACCAACATGGTGAAACCCCATCTCTATTAAAAAACAAAAAACTTTACTCATAAGATTCTCATATAATGTAGAACTTTAAAATGGTAAGTTAAACATTTGAGAAAAGTCATCTTACGTTTTCTTGTCTTCATCTTTTTGAGCTTTCTTCAGTCTGAGTTTCTCAAGAACATTTTTGTAACTCTGGGCATAATTAAAAATAGTTTGAAAATTTATCAGAATATATCCCTTATTATTAATGTTTTATCAAGGTAAAAGAAATATGAAATGCTTGTCCCTCTGGATTGCTACCCTAAAGGATTGTGGAGGTAAATACTGTGATTATCGTTCTTTCACCTCATTGCTACATAAGCTTTATGCCTGTTGGTGAAAACACAAAAGGGGTTCTTTTATTGGGGGCATCATACTGGAACTTGGAAAAAGCAAAAATCTTTAAAAAGCATTAACCTATATTGCATTAGGAATGTTAACACTTGGGACGGGTGCGGTGGCTCACGCCTGTAATCCCAGCACTTTGGGAGGCCGAGGCGGGTGGATCACGAGGTCAAGAGATCAAGACCATCCTGGTCAACATGGTGAAACCCCATCTCTACTAAAAATACAAAAAATTAGCTGGGCATGGTGGCGCGTGCCTGTAATCCCAGTTACTCAGGAGGCTGAGGCAGGAGAATTGCCTGAACCCAGGAGGCGGAGGTTGTGGTGAGCCGAGATCGCGCCATTGCACTCTAGCCTGGGTAACAAGAGCGAAACTCCGTCTTAAAAAAAAGAATGTTAATACTTTTAATGACTATAACCAACATCATGAATTCAAGTGATAAAAGAAGGGGGGCGGGGAACAAACTCATTGAGGGATAGCTTAACAGTTTTTCTGGTTTGTTTTACAGATTCGTTTTTGGACAAAGTTTGTAATCCCCACTAACCCCACAAGCATTCCATATCATAGGACCTCTTCTCTGTGAAGTGCTGTGCTTTGGGAATATGGGGTATGCAGAGATGGCCAAACTGGCAGGGGAGATGTGACTGGTACACATGTAACTGTTACAGCTCAAACTGAGGTGTAGGTATTGAGAGAAGGACAGGACAGATTCCACTTTTTAAAGAAGAGTAGAGTGGTAGCCAGAGAGAAGAGCTGTAGCAATATTTCAGGGGTCAGAGAATGACTTGAGCAGAGGCTCAGAGAAGAGAGTGAGAACAAGCATGGTGTATAGCACAGTGCTCAGAACAGATTAGCCAGGACACACAGGGTTGTAAATAGAGGCAGAAAAGTAGAAACTATAGTAAAATTATAGTTAATGAAGATAGTTTGGGACTGTGAGACTTGAGGATTTAGAATATTCGGGTAAGGAATTCGGACTTGACAGGCCTAGGCAAACTGATAATCAGATCTGGACTGGCATAGGGAAGAGGCTAGAATAGTCAGGAAATGTTACCATAGTGAAGGCTGGGTGAAAAGTACTGAAAGCCTCATCAAGTGGTGTCAGTTAGAATTTAAAGTATTCCACAAATGTAAGCAGGAACTACAGAGATAAGCTATACATAAGCCATGACAATAGATTATATAAGGGATAAGGAAGCAAATTCTTTTCAAGGTTTTTGAGCCAGGAGTGACTCAGGATAGTGCTGCCATTAACAGAAACAGGAAAAGTGAGGAAGACAAGACACATGGAGTTCTGAGTTTAGATTGTTGATAGAAATTGAACAGCATCCAGAGTAAAAGCTTACCAGAAGGAAGAGCAAGTTTTATTATAATACTCAATAGTGCTTTGCATTTAGGAAATCACTCAATAACTTGATATATTGAACTTTGAAATAATTTTAGCTATGTTTTTAAAGCCAGAGAGCATATCTCACTTCCATAGTCATGAAATAATGTGAATATGAGTAACACTGGATCAAAACACAAAAACCAACCCTGGGGGTGGGATGGGGTGAGTGGGGAGAACACCACTTGGGGTTAAGTGGTATTGAAACTACAAGAGGATAAGTTTTATGAGATTGGTCTTAGAATTTTAATTAGGAAAGGAATTTGATTTACCTGTTTAATCATTTTACCAAGTTCAAAATCCGGCCTTCTGCCTATTGAATAATCAGCTTTCACTTCAGAATAGGTATCATTAATAATTGCCAAGAACATATTCTAGGGATAAATAGCAGATAATTCTTTCAATAAAAATTTAGTTTAAATGTTAGTGACTTTAACATGTTTTGGATTTGTAAAATTATGTTTAACTTTTAAAAGTAGGCTGGGCACGGTGGCTCATGCCTATAATTCCAGCACTTTGGGAGGCTGAGATGGATGAATCACTTAAAGTCAGGAGTTTAAGATCAGCCTGGCCAACATGGCAAAACCTCATCTCTAACAAAAATTAGCCAGGTGTGGTGGCACACACCTGTAGTCCCAGCTACTTGGGAGGTTGAGGCAGTAGAATCACTTGAAGCCAGGAGGCTGAGGCTGCAGTGAACCAGTCATGCCATTGCACTCCCGCCTGGGCAACAGAGACTCTGTCTGAAAAAAAAAACAAAAAACAAACAAAAATACACCAAGTTTTAAAAGTAAACTGTATGCTCAAAAATGGGGAAATGACTATGCAGACAATAAAGTAGAATAGATAATGTGTAGTGTGTGGGTATGGGCAAGTTTGTTTACAGTAAATGAGAAATGCAGAATGTAAAAGAATGCATATGAATTGATTATATACACATAAATTCATATTACATGATGGAAGAAAATTTAGAATAATGTAATTATGTGTTCATAAAGGTGTTTTTTATTTTTTTTTTGAGACAAGGTCTCAAAAATGTTACTCTATCACCCAGGCTGGAGTGCAGTGGTGCAATCTCAGCTCACTGCAGCCTCTCCCTCCCAGGTTTAAGCGATTCTCCTGCCACCCAAGTAGATGGGATTATAGGTGTACACCACCATTGCCTGGCTAATTTTTGTATTTTTAGTAGAGACAGGGTTTTGCCATGTTGCCCAGCTGGTTTCGAACTCCTGAGCTCAAGTGATCTGCCTGCCTTGGCCTCTCAAAGTGCTGCAATTACAGATGTGAGACACTGCACTTGGCCAAGGGTGTTTGTTGTGGTTGGTGTTGTTTAATTATATGAAGCTGCTTAAATTCACAGTCTTACTACAGCTCCTACAACTACTAATGTCCAGATAACACAAATGTAGAAAGGATATTCTTATCTTCACCAACCTGCCTTTCACTGTGGCCCAGCTCTAGCTCTGTAACCCTAAGACTTTTGTCTGTCACCAGGGGATAACTTCAGGGCCTGACAAAAAGTGTTTTCATGGAGGACAGTAACAATGCCTTGACTAGGAAGGCAAGGTTCCTGGTTAGGAAGGCTGTTCTGAGTGCATGTGAGAGATCTGTCCTGACAACTCCTGAAAACCACAACCTGGTAAGCATTTAGCCCTAAGGGCCAAAAGCCATTGCAATATGGGCAGAATATTAATGGACAAATTATAGCTCATGGCATGCATTCCAATTATTTATGTAAATGGTTTAGCACATTCCCATCCAAAACACCCAGATGTTAACTACTGTGATTACATTCTCCATTAGACAACTTGAAAACAGTCACTGGACTAGTGAACCTGGATTACTAGGGATCCACACAATTCTTAATAAATGTAAAGTATTCTGACAGCTGCACAGAAATAATAGTTTCTTCTAAATGAGTAATTTTATTTTTTATTCTAAAAAGTAAGAAATATAACGAATATATATGATCATTCTTACCAGCAGGACAAAGAACACAAAAAAGATGAAAGTGATAAAGTAAATGGGTCCCAAGATATGATTGGCTTGCTGAATACCAGCAAAATTAAAATCTCCAAGAACAATTCGAAACTGTGCAAATCTTTAATTAAAAGAAAGAAAAACATTAGAAAATTTATCTCTTATGTACATACATGACAACTAATGGGATTACAAATGTCTCTAGGAGGATATCTAGCAGCATTGGCATATGCTTTCTGACTTTAATTATGTTAGTACAGAGTTCTGTAAAATTGGTTGTAGAAAATTCCCCTAAAAAAAAGACTTAAGGTACCTCAATAGCTGAACAGGTAATGTAGGAAATGACTGCTTTTTTTTTTTTAGACAGAGTCTCACTCTGTTGCCCAGGCTGGAGGGCAGTGGCATGATCTTGGCTCACTGCAACCTCCGCCTCCTGCCTTAGCCTCCCGAGTAGCTGGGACTACAGGCACCCACCTCCATGCACAGCTAATTTTTGTATTTTCGGTAGAGATGGGGTTTCACCGTATTGGCCAGGCTGGTCTCGAACTCCTGACCTCAGGTGACCCACCTGCCTCGGCCTCCCAAAGAGCTGAGATTACAGGTGTGGGTTACCATGCCTGGCTGAAATGACTGTTTTAATGAATGTGAACTCAGTGTGTACCTCTAACTTTTTTTTTTTTTTTTCTGAGACAGAGTCTCACTCTGTCACCGAGGCCGGAGTGTTGTGGTGCTATCTCGGCTCACTGCATCCTCTGCCTCCCAGGTTCAAGCAATTCTCCTGCCTCGCCTCCCAAATAGCTGGGATTACAGGCATGCACCACCACGCCCTGCTAATTTTTTTGTATTTATAGTAGAGACAGGGTTTCACCATGTTGGCCAGGCAGGTCTCAAACTCCTGGCCTCAAGTGATCCACCTGCCTTGGCCTCCCAAAGTGCCAGGATTAAAGGCATGAGCCACTGCACTCAGTCCACCTATAACATTTGAACCTGAGATACTTGTTTACTAACTGGTTTTGGCAGTGGCCTCCTTGGCCGGCCATCTCTGTGCTCTTCTAAATATTAGAACTTAGACTTTGTTCAACAAGTGATTTTTTCAGTTTGTAGAAAGTTTAAACCCAAGAGCTCTAAACTTTCTTTCTTTCTTTTTTTTTTTTTTTGAGATGGAATTTCGCTCTTGTTACCCCGGCTGGAGTGCAATGGTGCGATCTTGGCTCACCACAACCTCCGCCTCCTGTGTTCAGGCAATTCTCCTGCCTCAGCCTCCTGAGTAGCTGGAATTACAGGCACGCGCCACCATGTCCAGCTAATTTTTTGTATTTTTAGTAGAGACAGGGTTTCACCATGTTGACCAGGATGGTCTTGATCTCTTGACCTCGTGATCCACCGGCCTTGGCCTCCCAAAGTGCTGGGATTACAGGCTTGAGCCACTGCGCCCGGCCAGAGCTCTAAACTTTCTAATGTCAGTATTTAATTTTTGCCTTAACCAACTCTTAAATTCTGATAAAACAGGAATGCCAACAATTTGTCACTTGCTAGTCTCAAATAAGTTCTGGTAATAATACTCAACATGATCCTAAGGTTTATTTTACCCTCTTTGATGCCCTGGTTTGATATGAAATACCACTTAAAATATTTTAGACCTTCTTTTTCTTATTTTAAAGATGGAAAATGAAGAAATTAAGACTTTGAGTAGCATAGTAGTAGCAAGTAGAATTACAATTTTCTAACTTGAAAATCTTATTTTATATTCTCATTAATTTGCAATGGTGCACCAGACATATCAGGAACATCAGTTTAAATTATGTGTGTGTTCTTTATGAGGAAATTTGGAAGGTTTTTTTTTGAGACATTGTTTCACTTTTGTCACACAGGCTGGAGTACAGTGGCAGGATCTTGGCTCACTGCAACCTCTACCTCCTGGATTCAAGCGATTCTCCTACATCAGCCTCATGAGTAGCTGGGATTATAGACATATGCCAGGCATGAGCCTGGTTAAGTTTTGTATTTTTAGTAGAGATGGTGTTTCACCATATTGGCCAGGTAGGTTTTGAACTCCTGAAGTCAAGTGATCCACCTACCTTGGCCTCCCAAAGTGCTGGGATTACAGGTGTGTGGAAGAAAATTTTTAATTGTATGTTGATAACTCTGTGTGATTGGTCAGTGAAAAGGGAGAAAGGCTGCTTGTCCCTTACTGCTTTTGCCAATTACATAAATGGAGTAGACAACTATCTATAATGAAGGAAGAAAAAGCATTCAAAGAAATGGGATATTGGAGTTCTAGGACTCAGAGTTATCCGAGGTTCCATCCTTGGTACCTAGCTAAGACCTGACCAAATCATACTTAAAGTATTTATCTTGCTTTTAATACTGGTTTGTAATGCTTTCCTACATAAGATAGAGAAAATAATGAATTGGAAGGAAACCAAGTCTCACCACAAATTAAATATTTTTTCTGGCATAGGAGAATATATTTTAGTGTTTCTGCCATGATCTTTGAGTTGCTATTTTGTAAAAAAAAGGTAAAGGAACAATTTCTCATTCTTTTCTCCTCTCCAGAAATTAGCTTAGTAACTAAACCTTCCACTCAGCCCTTTTCTATGAGGAAAGTGTTAAGATACTTCTGCTCTGTAAAGAATAATAAGAATGACAAAAACTGAAGCATTTACTGAATGGTTATAATCTCATAAGAACTGGAGGCTCCAAATACGATGTGTCTTTTCTTAATTGGAGCTTAGTTTATCCATTTGTTTCTTTTTTGCAACCTGAAAACAGCACCATGACACCTCAGCATAAAGAGTTATATTATCCTAAATGCTGGGATTATAGGTGTAATGGCACCCAGCCTAAACCTGTTTTAAAAATACATGCTTGGCAGATTAGCAAAGGACAATTAGGTCAATATCAATAAAAATATTAAGATGGAGTCCTGTAAAGAAAACATTTAAGATTTCTAGTGGCTGGGTGTCGTGGCTGGGTGTAATTCCAGCACTTTTGAGAGGCCAAGGCAGGAGGATCTCTTGAGCTCAGGAGTTCAAGACCAGCCTGGGCAGCATGGCAAAACCCCATCTCTACAAAAAATACAAAAATTAGCTGGGTGTGGTGGCATGCCCAGCTACTCGAGAGGCTGAGGTGGGAGGATTGCTTGAGCCCAGGAGTTTGAGGCTGCAGTGAGCTGTGATCACGTCATTGCACTCCAACCTGGGTGACAGAGTGAGACCCTGTCCCAAAAAAGAAATAAAAAAAGATATCTTTTGCCCAGAGAATAAATACTATAGAGACATGGAGGCCAATTTCCATTATTTTAGGTAAAATTGTCACTTCCAATGAAAAATGAAAAACTATTTTTCTATTTTTTTTTTTTTAAATGGGGTTTCACCATGATGGCCAGGCTGGTCTTGACCTCCTGACCTCAGGTGATCCACCCACCTTGGCCTCCCAAAGTGCTAGGATTACAGGCGTGAGCCACCATGCCTGGCCAAAATGAAAAATTATTTTTCTAACCTGACCCAGTAATAGCTTAAAAATGGATAACATAATCCATTTGGTTCCTTCAATGCCAAATCCTAATTTGAGTGTGACAGATATTTAGCCATCAAAGAAAATAACAGCCAGGCGTGGTGGCTCATGCCTGTAATCCTAGCATTTCAAAGTTTAAAACCAGCCTGTGCAACATGATGAGACCCCCCCGATACAAAAAAATAACAATAAAAAAATCAACCAGGTGTGGTGGTGCACACTTAGTCCTAGTTACTTGGGAGGCTGAGGACCATTTGAGTCCAGAAGTTTGAGGCTGCAATGAGCTATGATGACATCACTGCACGCTAGCTTAGGTGACAAAGCAAGACCTTGTCTCAAAAAAAAAAAAAATCAAACTAAATATAAATATATTAAAGCTTATATTACTACTTATCATAGAAGGTTAGAACTTTCCATTTTTTCTTAGAAAATATAGAAGATATAATTACATTTATAATAAGAGCTTACATGGAATTCTGAAAAGTGGAAAAATCATCAACTTGTGATCCAAAAACAAGAAATCCTAACTGGGCATAAGCAAAGAATATTATAAAAAACATGACGGCAAATCCTACTATGTCTTTAATACAACGTGACAAGGTTGATGACAGTTGAGACATTGTCTTATTGAAGCTTATAAATTTGAATATCTGAAAAAGAACAAAGTTAATTGAAATAGGAGAATATCAAAGATTATAATTACTTAGAATAAATTAATTTCAGAAAAATTCTGCTTTTAATTGCAGGAGATACTTACTGATAATCATGAGTGTTTGAGGATTTGCCAGCAATCATTACAAAGCCAAAGTTGTTTTTTTTTTTTGGTCACCCAGGCTGGAATGCAGTGGGAGATCACAGCTCACTGTAACCTCCACCTCCTGGGCTCAAGGGATCCTCCCTCCTCAGCCTCCAGAGTAGCTGGGACTACAGGTGTGCACCACCAAACCCAACTAATTTTTTTTGGTATTTTTTGTAGAGATGGGGTTTCACTGTGTTTCCCAGGCTGGTCTAGAACTCCTGGAGTCAAGTGATCCACCTGCCTTGGCCTCCCAAAGTGCTAGGGGTACAGGTATGAGCCACTGCACCCAGCCCAAACTACTTTTAAAATTACTTAATAGTTAAGAAAATCATTTTTCCCCATGGCTTTTTAATTTTTCATTAGCTATTGCACTGTTGTGTTATCTAATATAATAAAATATAAATACCTTTATCCATGCAAAAAAGATGGTAATAGCAATTATATTGTTGTAATAAATGTGCCAATATGCAAGAAAATAGAAATCTGAATATTTTTCAGTACTTTTCAACAGCTGTCCAAGTAAGAGAAAAATTTGTATATTACAGTATATGTTGAAGGAAACAGCCACAAAACATAACTAAATGGGAAAATAAGAAGGGTTAAATTAGAGAATATCTCTACCTCTAAATATCTTACAGCCTATGAGAAAGCACACAAAAAAGTTTATCAAAAGTTTAATAAAGAGGGAGAGAAAGATAGGACATATGCTTTTATATAAAATGGAAACTACCCTCAACTTATACAAGTTTAAGGTAGCATTAATTATTATGAAGTAGAAAAACATTAATTGCTTGCCATTCTAACCTATCTAAATCTTTTTTTTGAGTCATAAAACATAAATGTATAAAAAGATTATGTAACTCTGAGATCATAAGGATTTCTGCTCTGCATAATACCTAAAAGCTAAACATTTTCTACCGTGTAATACTACAAGAAAAACAATTTCCAATTACAAAAAATAAAACCTTCTGGAACCCTTTAACACTCCTTTAAGAGAGGATTTCAGAACCAGGTTATTTTAGCTATCAGAGCTTTATAACTGACATGAAAATTTTTCTTTGACTTTCCTTTCCTGAAATGCTCAGATAAACATTTAATGCTCTGTCCCCCCTTTTTTTTTTGAGACGGAGTTTCGCTCTTGTTACCCAGGCTGGAGTGCAATGGCGCGATCTCGGCTCACCGCAACCTCCGCCTCCTGGGTTCAGGCAATTCTCCTGCTTCAGCCTCCTGAGTAGCTGGGATTACAGGCACGTGCCACCGTGCCCAGCTAATTTTTTGTATTTTTAGTAGAGATGGGGTTTCACCGTGTTGACCAGGATGGTCTCGATCTCAAGGTGATCCACCCGCCTTGGCCTCCCAAAGTGCTGGGATTACAGACTTGAGCCACCGCGCCCGGCGCTATGTCCTTTTTAAGACATTAGTGGGGATACCAGAGACGTAGGTGGCTTACTTTGTGACTCTCAGAAACTTTCCATCTGGTTTTGGGAAATATGGTTTAAGTACTTGATTGGCTGTAATTAAGGGCCAATAATGGTGAAAGATCAGATTGCAAATCAGAAACATTGGTTCTTTGTTCCTAAGAGCAAGCTCTTAACATTTGTCTCGGCCTGCCTAAATCTGTTTATTTCATTATATTCCATTGACTAGAACTGATAAGTCTTTGGTGTTACTTTCGGGGACAATTTCCTCAATCCTGGTGCCCTCTGGACCCACAAGGGCCCCTCTGGCTGCTCACCTCTGTCAGTATTGTGCTTAGCCTTGCCTTTTGTCTATTTTTTCAAAATTCATTACGAGGAGGAAAACAGATTTAGGCAACATAGATCATTTTAAACAACCTTGCCCCAACAGACCCATGATTGGTGAAACTCAAGGCCCTGTAAGTAATACATTTTTTGAGAGGTAGGAAGACCTACTGTGCACATTAAAGTGTAATATTTCTGAAATCACCTTTCCCTGTAGGTTTATGTTGACCCTCCCAAGGACCAAATCAGAAAAAAATAGATTTCTCCCCTTTGGAGGCACACCATTATTAATACTATTCCAGTTCATTTTAAGTTTGACACTTGTAGCTTTCAAAATAAGTTCTGGATGAATAGAAGATTCTGTGTTTTCACATCTCCACTGGTAGGTTCAGATGTGATCCCCTTCAACCATACACATGAATATATACTCACCAGCAAAAGGAGCAGTTCTAGCCAGTTCCAAATACTTTTGAAATAGTTAGACTTAAATTCTTTTATTTTTTTGACTTCTTGTGTTGTGAATACAAAAAGGAAAATACAAAATGTGATTTCACAGGAAGCAATAAAATAATCATAGTAGCTAACATATCTGAGGAGCTTCACAGAGTAAAACTGCCATGAAGTAATTATTCCTCCAGTTGCGGAGAATTCTGCCACCAATCTGTAAAATCAGGTTTGTGAAAGTAACTGTTCATTTCAAGCATTTATATTTCAGTACTTAATGTGAAATTTTCAATCAATGATTATGTATACTTTAATAATAATCAGTTTTTTTGTATAAAATATGTTTCCTTGGGGAAATGGGTTCAATTTAAGCGTCTTCTAGATTTACTTATTTCATAGTGGCTCCACTTTTTCTCTACCTGAATATTCACAGTGGTCAAAGACCAATGTAAAGGAGAAAGCAAGCTGTGATTTTTTTCCAGACATTCATTCTATTTTGTATTCAGCTTGCTTGTTCATAACTGGGAATATAAATTATGTCCATAGGAGAATAATATGTTCAAGAAAATGCTATACTGTTAGTTACTGTTATTAGTTAGAACTCTTCCCCAATATACATAATTTTTGAATACTTCAGAGGGAGGACATAAATTCTCCCTCTTTAAGATGATCAGAAATGCTTCTTGCTTCTAAATGTCAAGGTCACATATTCTAAAGCAAATGTTTTCTGCTGGATGCTGGATACAAAGATCTATGTAAAAACGGAAGTATACAAATTAATTTCAACACGACATATGAAAAGATTTTGAGGTTGTTCACTGTATCTCTGGTGTTCTCCACAACTTCTGATAATTAAGAATTCATGGTAATTTAAGGAACCAGCATTTCTATCACAATATTACAATTCCTACATAAAGATATTAGCAAATTTTATTGGTACCATTATAAGGTTCTGCCAAAACAACAAAAACAAAACCTCAGTTAACAAATAAAACTGACATCTTACACATACGAGGTAGTGAGTGAAGTGAAAGAAACTCAGTGTTATGATCTGAAGTGTAGACTAATAAACAAAAAAGGGAAAATAAACAATATTGTTTAGTTTGCCTGATACTTGCACAAAAATGAAAATAAATGGATAAGGTGTAAGTAATATGCTTCTATATGACTACTGATTAGATACGCCAGTTAACACTTTCAAAATCTGCTGAAGTTTCTAAAAAATAACAGTTTAAAAGGTAACATAGAATAAGCGTAAAACCTTCAGAGAGGAAATCTAGACTTAACTGATATTACGAAGGCTTCTTCATATGACTAAAAGCCAGTTACCTCAATGCTTCCATTCTTGTTTAGAACATAAAAACAATTTGTACTCTTCACTTCATCCTGATCAGGACTGTTGGAAAGGGTGAGTGAAGTTGGTAAAAAGCTCTGTTTCTCTGAGAGAAGATAACTTTAAAATAAAACGTATAATATCCATTGGCTGCTTAAGGCAGTTCATTTGTTTTATTCCTTTTTACAAAGTTTAAAGGCCATGGTGTGTTTCACTCTCCCTGTTGCACAGGAAGCAAAATCCCCTAAACTCCAATTCCATATTCCATTCAGAAAAAATGTAAGATTTATGAGATAAAAGTGATTCACTGATATTAAAATAATGTAACTTTTAGGTTCAGGGGTACATGTGCAGGTTTGTTATGAGGTAAACTTGTGACTTGGGGGTTTGGTGTACAGATTATTTTGTCACTTGGGTACTAAGTATACTCCCTGACAGTTTTTTCCTGAATCTCTTCCTCTTCCCACCCTCCTCCGTCAAGTAGGCCCCAGTGTCTGTTGTTCCCCCTTTTCTGTCCATGTGTTCTCATTAGTTAGCTCCCACTTATGAGAACATGTGGTATTTGGTTTTCTGTTACTCTGTTAGTTTGCTAAGGATGATGGCCTCCAGCTCCATCCATGTCCCTGCAAAGGATATGATCTTGTTTTTTTTTTATGGAATAGTATTACATGGTGTATGGCAGATGCTGTTGTTGGTCTCTCTAGCAGTCATTATCCTTTTTTCTAACAGAATCCTAATTATATTCAGTGTTTCACCCATCCCCAGTTCACTTAGGGAAAGCTGATTAAATCCCCAGGCATACTGTATGTAATTGCATTGTATGATTACTGTGATTAGATCCAATCACAGTAATCTTTTGCTAGTGCTTGATTCTGACTCCCATGTTCTTCAAAGATCAATTATATATTGAATTTAAAAAAACATCTCAACCCCTCACATCTGAACCCACCAATGAAGGAGGTATAAACCCTTATTAAGGTTTTTAATTTGTTCATGCTTGTGCTGAGATTAAAGTCATATAGTTTAAAATAAATATAACATAGGCTGAGCATGGTGGCTCACTCCTGTAATCCCAGCACTTTGGGAGGCTGAGGTGGGTGGATTGCCTGAGGTCAGGAGTACGAGACCAGCCTGGCCAGCATGGTGAAACCCCACCTCTACTAAAAATACAAAAACTAGCTGGGTGTGGTGGTGTGTGCCTGTAATCCCAGCTACTCAGGAGGCTGAGGCAGTAGAATTGCTTGAACCTGGGAGGCAGAGGTTGTAGTGAGCCAAGATCACGCCACTACACTCCAGCCTGGGTGACAGAGCTAGACTCCATCTCAAAAAAATAAAAAAAATTGAAAATTAAAAAAATTAAAAATTTAAAAAATGTAGTTCTGTCAATATGAAAAAGCAACATCACATTGTTTTATTATTTCAAAATTTAGGAACATGGAGATTACATACAATATGTTAGTTTTATATTGCTTAATATATAGTCTCATTTCTTTATGCAGCTACAGAGTTATCATTTAGTCTTAATACTTTCCTCCTCTAATCAGATTATTAAAATCTGTTGGTTTCCTTTCAGCATGGCTTCTTTATAAGTAACTCATTTTTGTCTCAAGAATGAACAATTTAAATTTCAATGTGTGATAGCAGCCAGCATCCCAAAAATGTTAGAGCCTGCGGTATATTGCAAAAATGGCTCCAGTTCTTTGCATCTTTTTGCCTGGCCTGTCACCTAGGAAAGGGTGCACTCCCCTAGCCCTTGATGCTAGACTCAATCATGGGAATTGCTTTGGCCAATGGGATGTTAACATATATGATGCAAGCAGAAACTTGAAATGAGTTTGTACATTAGAACTTGCTCTTTGAGACCTCTACAACTGCCGTCAGAAGGACATGCCTGGACTAACTTGGACCCAGGAGAAGGATGAGATACATGTAGAGCAGAACTAACTCACAGATGCACATGTGAATCCTGCCAAATGGCAGCTATACTGGCAAGCCTAACAGAGATCACTCAAGCCCAGCTGGATCAACTGAACTCTGTAAACACATGAGAAGTATTTATTGTAAGCCACTACACTTGGGGATGGCTTGTTACCTAGCAAAAGCTAAATACAAGACCTAACTTGGGTCTCAGCTCTTTACCTCTGAATCGTTTAGGAGGCTTTTGGTTATAACCCAAAACCCCAACTTAAATTGGCTTAAACAATAAATTTATTTCTGTCACATAGCAGCAGTTTCAGAGATACAGCAGACACCCTTTGTGGTAAGTTCATGGAGCTAGCTCCATTTCTTTGAGATAGTTTCAGTTTTGCCCTCTGTGTTAGCCATATGTTATGCTTCCCCAAAATGATTGTGTTCAAGCAGCAGCTGTGATTATATGTCATTGATGGCAGTAAGGAGACAGCACCAACCAAAGAGAAAAAAAATTATTCCCGTTAGGCTGATTGGGTTACCTCAGGTCACCTCCCTAACCTGGACCATGCTAATTGATTTATGCCAGGCCAAGCTCACTGCACTCTAGCCTGGGCAACAGAGCGACACTCAGACTCGGAAAAAAAAAAAATATGGAAAAGAAAATATATTTACTATTCATTAAGTGGGTCTTCATAATGATCTTTATCCTAGTCACCTTCATACTGAGTAGGCTGAGGAGGAAGAGGGGGAAGAGGAAGGCTGGATCTTGCTGTCTCAGGGGTGGCAGAGGCAGAAGAGGTGGAGGAGGTGGAAAGGGAGGCAAGGGAGGCAAGTGCATTCAGTGAAACTTTACAGATTTGACATAGCAATTTCTTTCTGAAAAATGTTTCTACACAGTACCAGTCCTTCCACCCTTTGCTTTAGTTTCCATGCCTGTATCATCGAAGGGTCTGTGTCATAAAAGAAGTCAAAAGCAGTCTTGAATAATTGGAAACCTTCTCTAGATGTCTAATATCCATTTGTTTTCTGTTCTGCTTCTGCGTTTTCTTTCTCATCATCTGGCACTGGTTTGGAAGCCCCATCTCCATCAAGGCATATTCTGTTAATTCCTCTGGTGTGGTGTCTATTAGCTCTTGATTTCTCCATGACCAGTAACCTGAAACCCTTCACCCTCCCACATTTTCTTTGCCATATCCTCCACATTTCTTTCATAATTCCTTTGATTGTCTCTGTCATGAATCCTGTGAAGTCATGCACATCTGAATACAATTTTCTCCAGTGGGAATTTATTGTTTCAGGTTTGATGGCTTCACGGCTTTTTTAAAATAACAATGACGGCATCTTCAATAATGGAATCCTTTCACACTTTCACAATGTCTGTTGGGGTTCTCTTCTGTAGTGTCGACAATCCTTTCTATGGTGTAAAGTACTGTGTGTTATGAGCCTTGAAAGTCCTCATGATCCCCTGATCTAGAGGCTGAATTGGAGATGTTGTGTTTGGGGGTAAGTGAACCACCAGAAAAAGCATCAATGGAACCAATCCAGAGAAAGAGTTTTCGTTGTCCAGGCTTTCTTGTACAACCAAAAGATTGGAAGCTGGTGTTTATCTTTTCCCTTCAAGGTTAGGGAGTTAGCAGTTTTATAGATAAGGGTAGTCCTGATGATAAACCCGACCTTCATTTGCACAAAACAGTAGAGTTGGCCTATTTCTTCCTGCCTCTAATCCTTGTGCTTGCTTCTCTTCCTAATAAATGTTCTTTTCGGCTTTTTCCCCCCCCAGAATAGGGCATTTCTGTCTGCATTAAAAACCTGTTCAGGCAGATATCATTTCTCCTCAATAATTTTCATAATGACATCTGCTATATTGTCAACTGTCATTTGGTTGGCAAAAGCTACTTCTGCTATCTTGACATTTTAAAAAGTCAAACCTCTTTTTAAAAGTTTCAAACCAACCTTTGGTGGCATTAAATTCTCCAACTTTAGATCCTTCACTTTCCTTTTACCAGTGGCCACACAATGACTTTGCTTTTCTTAAATATTAGAATCTAAAGGTATGCCTTTCTTATAGCAATCCTGCATTCACACACAAGCTGCATTTTCAATGAAATAAGAAGGAATTTTGCAAAAAGCAAAGTTTTCACACCTGCTGGCATAGCTGCAGTGATGGCTTCATGAATTTTCTTTCCCTCCCTCTACACCCAGGGCAATGATCTTTAGTCTCTGGATTATTTTTATCTTGAAATAGTGGGCAACTTTAGCTGCAGACATCAATTTATGATACATAACAAGTAATTCAACTTTCTCTTGTAATGTCATGACACTTCTCTGCTTCACGGGAGCATCCCCAGTATCACTAGCGGCACTTTGTATGGGTCCCATGGTGTTATTAAAGGTTCATGGTATTGCACTAAATGTGATAAAAAACACACAAGAACTATGAGAGATCACTTTTTTTCTGAGATATGCAATTTACTGGAGAGATGAACTGCTTATGTGAAGGTGGTGAGCATCACAGGACACTTTAAATGGATACAACACTAGAGTTCACTGTAATAGCAACAGGAGATGGCTACAAAATTATTATAGTAGTACAGTGTGTACTCTAGTTAATTTTACACAGTTATGATTTAGTATTGCATCTTTATATTTGTTTACATTTTTCTTGACTACAAATGGTGACACATGTTTGTGTGCATAAGTTTTTGACAAATTTTAACTTCTTATAATAGATTTGTATATATTTCATGATAGTAAGTGATAGATGAGTACATGCATTTTATTCATTCATAACATACCTTTTTCTTAATTTTCAGTATTTCTAGGCTACATGGTTTGGGAATTATTTTTCAAATTGTCACAAAGGTCCCCCAAATTTTCCAATATATTTACTGAAAAAAATCCATATCTAAGTGGAACCTGTATAGTTCAAACTCATGTTGTTCAAGGGTCAACTGTACTAATAAAGAAGTTTTGTAGGCCATTGACCACTGTCTATGAAAAACAAAAAAATTTTGAGTCACTCACCTGATAATACAAAACAGATTTACATTAGCATTATATAAGGAAAAATCAATAAAAATAACTCTGGTCCCTCTTGTGATCCAGTTGTTCAGTCGAAGGTCAATGAACTTGTTTTTGGTTTCAGATTTTGATTTTGATAAAGTGAAAATATATCCCCCATTTCGGTAAACACCAAGAAATCCCCAGTGCCAAGGGGAGTTGGTATTAGAAGTAGAGTACCTCCATCTGTTAGACATAAAAAGAATAATGGTGAAATGAGAAAGTCCAGCTGAGAAGTATTCTAAGAATTTAAGTTAATCTTTGTTCAAAAGTAGTAGTTTTTTGGCCTGGTGTGGTGGCTCATGCCTGTAATCCCAACACTTTGGGAGGCTGAGGCAGGCAGATCCCTTAAGCCCAGTAGTTCAAGACCAGCCTGGCCAATGTGATAAAGCCCTATCTCTACAAAAAAATACAAAAACAAGCCAGTCATGGTGGCATGTGCCTGTAGTCGCATCTACTCAGGAGGCTGAAGTGGGAAGATTGCTTGGGCCTGGGAAATCAAGCTGCAGTGAGCTGTGATCATACCACTGCTCTCCAGCCCAGGCAACAGAGCCAGACCCTGTCTCAAAACAAACGAAAAAAACAAAACAAAAGTAGTAGTTTTTTAAAAAGTAGTAGTAAATTCATAAGTATTATAGTAATTTTAAAGCAAGACAATGTGTTAAGTTCAAAGGATTAATATTTAATCAAATTTAATATATTTTTTACTTTTTAATGCTTATGGTGGGCAACACCACTGGACTAGGTGCTATGAGAAAATTTTTCAAAAATCCATAATTTTTCAAAAATGACCTGGGCATGGCAGCATGTACCTGTAGTCCTCATTACTCAGGATTCTGAAGCAGGAGGACTTCTTGAGCCCAGGAGTTCAAGACTGCATTGAGCTATGATTGTATTACTGCACTCCAGCACTTCAGCCTGGGTGACCAAGTGAGACCTTATCTCAGAAAAAAAAAAAAAGAAATCCGTCTTTAGGTTTGGTGGCATATGCGCGTAGTCCCAGCTACCCAGGAGGCTAAGAGGAGAGGACTGCTTGAGGCCAGGAGTTTGAGGCTGCAGTGTCTATGATGGTGTCTGTGAATAGTCCCTGCACTGTAGCCTAGGCCACATAGGGAGATCCCATTTCTAAAAAACAAACAAAAATCCATCTGTTGCCTCAGGGAGCTTAGAATCTGGAAAATGATGACCATTTTTTTTTTCTTTAACAGGCTGTTTCTGTTATGAGATGTTTAGTGTGAGTAGGACAAGAAAATCAAGGGTTCAGAAATGGGAAAACAAGGTGCTTCATAGTCTGTCTTGTAAATATCATATATTGTTTATAAATGCTCAATAAAAACTTTGTTATAAAGTCTATGTTGTTACATAGATATTTTGTTTTAATGAAAATACATACAATCAAAATAAACTGTGTATAAACTAAATTTTGGGCTGAGTACAGTGGCTCATGCCTGTAATCCCAGCACTCTGGGAGACTGAGGCAGGTGGATCACTTGAGGTCAGGAGTTCAAGACCAGCCTGGCCAACATAGTGAAACCCCATCTCTGCTAAAAATACAAAAATTAGCTGGGTGTGGTGGTGCGTGCCTGTTATCCCAACTATTTGGGAGGCAGAGGCAGGAGAATCTCTTGATCCCAGAAGGCAGAGGCTGCAGTGAGCCAAGATTGCATCACTGTACTCTAGCCTGGGTGGCAGAGTGAGACTGTCGGAAAAAAACCCATTTTTAAAATTTCATCTTTTTAACTTTTAACTTAATTATAGGATATCCAAAAAGGAAGCTTTGATTCCTTATTTCAGTCTCTCTATTCAGTTCTCCCAAAATGGATTTGAAAGGTTATTCAAATATGCACTGTTTAAGCTTGTTTTTCTACTAATAACACTATGTTTCAGCAGGGAGGGAAAATGACACTGCTAGGAAAAAGTACCTATGGTTTTTTTTTTTTCCTCTTTTTGAGATGGAGTCTCTCTCTGTTGCCCAGGTTGGAGTGTAGTGGCATGATCTCAGCTCATTATAACCTCTGCCTCCCAGGTTCAAGTGATTCTCCTGCCTCAGCCTCTCAAGTAGCCTGGATACTGGGATTACAGGTGCACACTACCACACCTGGATAATTTTTGTATTTTTAGTAGAGGTGGGGTTTTACCATCTTGACTAGGCTAGTCTCAAACTCCTGACCTCAAGTGATCCACCCACCTTGGCCTCCCGAAGTGCTGGGACCACACCTGGCCTGAAGTACCTGTTTTAGTGAAACTTCCAATAGTTGTATTTTTGAGTGTTTTCCACACATGTCTATTAAGTGGAAACAGGACGATCTGTTATGCCAGCTCTCTCCTAGCTTCCAATTTTTGTTTTTAATTAGTGAATTTTACATTTTAGACAAGTACAAATTGATTCTTTTTTCACTGTTGAAGATTAACAGATATTAACTCACAACTTCAGTAAAGTATAGAGATAGTAAACCCAATTGATAGTGTTAATTTTGGTATTTAATAAAACATTTGTACTTGTTATGAGAATTTGGAATATAAAAATAACTAAAAAATTAGTTTAGATTCCAATTTAAAATGTGTAAATAATTGCTTTATCTTGTAATTTTGGGTTGAAAGAAAGTGAATAGTACTATAATAGTTAAGAGAATGGGCTGGGTGCTGTGGCTTACACCTATAATTCCAGCACTTTGGGAGGCTAGGGCAGGTGAATTGCTTGAGCCAGGCGTTCCAGACCAGCCTGGGCAGCATGGTGATATCCCATCTATATAGGAAATACAAAATTATCTGGGTGTGGTGGCATGTGCTTGTAGTCCCAGCTACTTGGGAGGCTGAGGCGGGAGGGTTGCTTGAACCCCGGCAGTCAAGGCTGCAGAGAGCTATGGTCTCCATTGCACTCCAGCTTGGGTGACAGAGCAAGATCCTGTCTCAAAAAAAAAAAAAAAAAAAAAAAGGAGGTATCATCATACTTATGAACTTATTAGATTTATAAGAATCATACAAGTCCTTAAGAACACTCAAAACTCCTATAAAGAAGAAACAAACAGAAAAACCCAGCAATGATTAATCTTGGGAGTTCAAGAGAGGTTGTTTAAGAAAGGAAATATGATCATGTTGCTTTCCTAAACCCTTAAAAAAAGGAAATATAATCAGATCACTCATATTTATAATATAAACATTGACTAATGATTGACAGTAATTATGATGTAACTATACTGAGAGGCTAAGAGGAACAGGAAGAGTGTGCAGAGGGGGTAGCAATAAGAGAGCTATATGATAGATCACCTTCCATGATAGAAAAACAATAGAGGCCAAGTGCAGTGGCTCATGCCTGTAATCCCAGCTCTTCAGGAGAGCAAGGCAGGAGGATTACTTCAGGCCAGAAATTTGAGATCAGCTTGGGTAACACAGAAAGACCCTGTTTCTACAAAAAGTGGAAAAAAAAAAAAAACACTAGTCAGGTATGGTGCTATATGCCTGTAGTCCTAGCTACTATTCAGCAGGCTGAGGCAAGAGGATTGCCTGAATCAGGAGTTTGAGGCTGCAGTGAACTATGAATTACACCACTGCACTCCAGCCTGAGCAAGAGAGTAAGATTCTGCCCCTTGAAGAAAAAGAAAAACAACAACAACAACAAAACATAATTGTAAGATCAAGTATAAGGTAGCAGTATGAGGATGTTATTTAAAAAGAAAAAGCATATACTAGAAGAAACAACTGTAAAAGAGCTAAAAGTAGTTGCTTCTGGAGAGTGGAAATTATAAGTAGAAAAGGGTAGACCTTTGTAAAGATTTGTATCACTTTAATAAATATTAAATTACAAAAAAAGGTTTATTCTCTTCCATATATATATATATATATTTTGTTTGTTTGTCTGTTTGTTTGTTTTTTAGACTGAGTCTTATACGGTTGTCCAGGCTGGAGCACAGTGGCATGATCTCAGTTCACCACAACCTTTACCTTCTGGATTCAAGTGATACTTGTGCCTCAGTCTCTTGAGTAGCTGGGACTACAGGTGCCCACCACCATGCCTGGCTAATTTTTGTTTTTAGTAGAGATGGGGTTTCACCATGTTGGCCAGGCTGATCCCAAACTCCTGACCTCAAATGATCTGCCTTCCTCAGCCTCCCAAAGTGCTAGGATTACAAGCATGAACCAATGATTTTCATATGGCTCTAAAAACACAGGGTGAGTAGCACAGATTCCACCAGCTTCTGTGTCAAGGAGACGTAGTGCCAGTGGCATTGGGTTTTCACATTTTCTTTCTTTCTTTCCTTTTTTGGGACAAGGTCTCCCTCTGCAATCAGACCTTGCTGCAGCCTCAACCTCCTAGGCTTAAGTGATCCTCCTGGCTCAGACTCCTGGGTAGCTAGGACTACAGTTTAATGCTACCACACCTGGCTAATTTTTAAAATTTTTTGTAGAGACTGGGTCTCAGTATGTTGCCCAGGCTACTCTCAAATTCCTGGTCTCAAGCAATCCTTTTTTGGCTTCCCAAAATGGTGGGATTACAGGTGTAAGCCACCACACCCAGTCTCACATTTGTGGGGATCGCTCCCATGTAAGGCCCCTAGGAAATGGGCCTCGCAATACGGTGAGCTTGAGCCCGGACACAGATCCCTGGTTGGGGGAGTCGAGCTAAGGGAAAGCAGGAACCGAGAGAGGGACTATGTTATTCTAAATAATTAACAGACATTACTTTATGGATATGAGGACTTGGGAGGCAATGTGTCCACTTTCGGCTCCTTATGGTTTATTGCTTGATTGTGTTCATTTTGGACCCTTGTCACCTTCATTGTAAAATATTAACTTAAGTATTTACACTTGGTAACTTACTTACTGTAACTTACTGAGTGTAACTGTAACTTACCATAACTTACTGGGCGTGACTGTAACTTACTTACCTTGACCTATTGGGCGTAACCTACTTACTGGAAGTAACCTACTTACTGGGCGTAACCTACTTACTGGACTTAACTTACTTACTGGGCGTAACTTAGTGGGCGTAACTTGCTTACTGTAACTTAAGTATGTTGATCTGGCGTAAAAAACTTTGACTTCAGAAAAGTATATAATGAAACGTATTGCAAAAATAAAATTGCTGCTTGGACACAGCCTAAGCCAGCCCTCCAGACTCTGCTTTCCTTTATTCTTTCACTTCCGTGCACTCTCTCCCTCAGGTTGAACGAGACATCTACGTTGGCAGTCTTGGGGACTCCTGCAGGTTGGTAGTCCCCCGGCAGACGTGCCGGACCCCAACACACATTTTCAATATAAAATGTACACGAGTCTACACCAGCACTAGCTTCAGTCACTTTGAAACACAGTGGCCAGGCTGGGTGTGGTGGCTCATGCCTGTAATTCCAGCACAAGGTCAGGAGTTTGAGACCAGCCTGGCTAACATGGTGAAACCCTGTCTCTACTAAAAATACAAAAATTAGCCGGGCTATTCACGAGGCTGAGGCAGGAGAATTGCTTGAACCTGGGAAGCGGAGGTTGTGGTGAGTGGAGATTGTGCCACTGCATTCCAGTCTGGGTGACACAGTGAGACTCCTTCTCAAACAAAACAAAACAAAACAAAAAAAACACCCCATAATGGCCATAAGCATCTTTGGCAAGCATCATCAGATGCAGTCCCTGTAGAGCATAACTGCCCCATTTTAGTAGGGACAGTGAAAGAAAAAATCACTGAAGGAAGGCAGAGTGAGAGAGGAGAGAAGTGACAGAGCACACCTAAGATACCCACAAAGGATCCCAAATTGTCCTGGGGATGTGTTGTGGGCATCTTGCCACAGCCAGAAAAGCAGATTAATTGACCATTTTAGAAGCAAAAATTGATGGTTTGTCCTGTGTCTAATATGACTAAGCATTTTATATACCAAAGTCAGAAAAAAGAAAACACTTTGTATCCTAAAATAAACAAAAATAATAGGTTCACCTTTCCTTTTCTAAACACTGCTATCTCCCAATTTTCCTTTTTTTTTTTTTTTACTACGGCTGAAATAATCTCCTTATCCTTCCAGGCCCCATCTGGCATTACTTGGAAAACACACATCTAAAAGATACAATGGTAAATGCTAGAAAAAATTACAGTATAATTTTATGCTACTTACTCACTATTACTTGTAAGGCCAAAATTAGAGAGGTCTTCATTTGCAGAAGTGTATTTGCCATAACATTCGCTTATCGAAGACTGAAAAGATGAATAGACTTTGCATGTGTTGTTGCGGACTTTTAGTTGACGAACTCTGGGGACTCCTAGAAGTATGTTCTCATAGTAGATGCGACTGCTGTTCTTCAAATTATACAGCTGCTGGTTATTGTACCATGAATCCCAGTACAGACCTTCCAAAAGGGGTCCTTCCATAAACTTCATATAGAAAAATAAATGTCATGGGAAAAATATTTTCATGTCAATAGAATCTACATTCACAACATTATGCATAAGAGATTCTGAGTATGAAAATTAAACTGTTGACCAAGCCACCATTAATGGTAATCGTAATGCTAATGAAGCTACTGCGGATGGTTAACACTCATTAAGCATGTACTGTGTACTAGGCCCTGCTCTAAGCACTTTACAAGCATTAATTCATTGAGTCCCATAGCCCTTCTTCTCTCCTTATTGAAAATTTTCTTCCAATACATGAGTATCAGAGCTGGTCATAGCTATACATCATGACTTCACCCTAAAGATGTCTCTACATCTCCTCCCAACTCTTCCCCAACTCTGGGCAAGGTGCCTACTACTCCAGGCTCTGCCTGCCCCTTGCTGCTCATTCTGAGATCCCAAGCCTAGGGTTCATTTACTTCCTCCTTTTGTCTTCTCTGCCATTGGCCACATACACGCTTCAGATAACACAATAACAAAGTGGCAAGGTGACCTCTACTTCTTTTATTATTCTTTCCTATTTCACCTAACCAGCTAGGATCATTTAGCCATCTCACACTTGCCCTCTCACTTTCAAGAAATGACCCTGTCTCCTTGATAAGTTTCAAAATCCTGTACAGCATTCATGATATGACCTTTGTCCAATTCATAATTTGGCCTTGTCCACCTCATCTTCCACATGCTCACAATATCAAACATAACTCCATGTGTAGAATTACTTATAGAACATATTGTTCCTTGTCCTAAAATATCCATCCCTGATTCATCCTTCAAAATGCAACTAAATTGTCATCACCACTGGAAGCCTTCTCTAACTGCCTTGTTCTTACATGCCCCAATGTGCATATGCCAGGTTTTGTGTCCTGGGATAGCTGAAACTGCTGTCCTCTTAACTGTTCTTTCCTCATAATGTGAGTATGTTGTTATGTTAAATGTAATGGAAAAAGCAAGTCTGCTCCAATGCTGAAGGAATAATTCCCTTATGTAAGTAAAAACACCATGATATTCTTATATGTACTTTTTGTTGTATACTGAATATTACTGAAACATATACACAGTAAAGGGTTGTATGCCAAAACCACATATATTACACTGTCTGGGCAATTAAAGAACTTTTTAAGAGTACATTTTGCTGGGCGCGGTGGCTCAAGCCTGTAATCCCAGCACTTTGAGAGGCTGAGGCGGGTGGATCATGAGGTCAAGAGATGGAGACCATCCTGGTCAACACGGTGAAACCCCGTCTCTACTAAAAATACAAAAAATTAGCTGGGCATGGTGGCGCGTGCCTGTAATCCCAGCTACTCAGGAGGCTGAGGCAGGAGAATTGCCTGAAGCTAGGAGGCGGAGGTTGCAGTGAGCCGAGATCTCGCCATTGCACTCCAGCCTGGGTAACAAGAGCGAAACTCTGTCTCAAAAAAAAAAAGGGTACATTTCACTATACACAATTATAGACTGACTAGATCCTAACCCTCACATAAGATGTAAGTCTTCTATTTAACAAATGAAATGAGAATGTTTAAAAAAAATCATAATTTTTTCTTTGACGGAGTCTTGCTCTGTTGCCCAGGCTGGAGTGCAATGGTGGGATCTTGGCTCACTGCAACTTCCACCTCCTGGGTACAAGTGATTCTCCTGCCTCAGCCTCCTCAGTAGCTGTGATTACAGGCGCCCGCTGTTATACCCGACTAATTTTTGTATTTTTTAGTAGAGACAGGGTTTTTAACATGTTGGTCAGGCTGGTCTCGACCTCCTTATCTCAGGTGATCCACCTGCCTCGGCCTCCCAAACCAAAGTGCTGGGATTACAGGTGTGAGCCACCATGCCTGGCCAAAAAAATCAATTTAAAAAAAATTACAAGGATAGTATCACAATGAGAACATAGGCTCTCAATAAAACACTTACTGGTTGGTTGTTTCTAATAGTTTAAAGAAATGATATTTATTTTTACTCATTTCTTCAAAAGATATTCATTGGGTACTCACTGTGTATGCCAAGAGTTCATGGACTACCTAAATCTACTTCATCCACAGTCACACGATACTTTACCTTCCAAAACTCAGTTATGCTGCGAATAGACTTAAAGTTGGTTCTTTCTTCACCAGGCACAGAAGTGTCCAAAAATAGAGATGACATAACTTTGTTTAAGTAATACATATGTGGGTTTACCATCCCAAAAGTCACTAAGGAGAAGAATTTTTTGTTTAAAAAAATTGTTTAATAATTTACATTTAAAAACTTATCAGGATTAAAAATGTTATATTTTGTTCTCAATTTTGTTTTGAAAATTAAACTTTATTATCTAATTATAAAAGTAATAATTTAAACAAATCTAAAATAGAAATATAAAAAATAGGATGTAGTTTCTAGAATTAGTTTGGCAAATATTCTTGATTTTTCTTTATGCATACACATTTATAAAGAAAATAAGTTTATTTTTATAAAAATGAGGAGACATTATATACACTATTCTGCAAGTTGGCTTTTTCTCTACATGAGAATAAGGCAATATAGTATGGTGAGTGGTTAAGGTTATATAGACTTTAAATTCAGACAGATAAAGGTTTGAGTCCCATTACAGGGATGGTATCCCTTACCTCCTAGTTTTGTTGTGAGAAGTGAGATGATGCACAGAGAACATTTAAAACTGTGTTTTGGCACATGAGTTTTTAAAAAATATTAACTAGTGGCCAGGTGTGGTGTCACACTTGTAATACCAGCACTTTGGGAGGCTGAGGTGGATCACTTGAGGTCAGGAGTTCAAGACCAGCCTGACCAACATGGTGAAACCCCGTCTCTACTAAAAATTTACAAAATAAGTTGGGTGTGGTGGCACAGGTCTGTAATCCCAGCTACCCGGGAGGCTAAGGAAGGAGAACCTGGGAGGTGGAGGTTGCAGTAAGCTGAGATCATGCCAATGCACTCCAGCCTGGGTGACAGAGTGAGACTCTGTCTCAAAAAAAAAATCATATTATAAATGGAGATTCAGGTTGCTTTCTTCATTATATATAAAAAAGTGTTCTTTAAAAACTCTGAATAACGGGATTATATGTGATCTTTTAATTTTTAACATTTTCAAATGTTCTGTAGTAAGCATGTAGTTTTCATAACTAAGCTTTTATAAAGCAGTCTAAGATATCTTAATTTATAAAGTTGGCTACAGTTATTATTTTTTCTTTGTTTTTTTTTCTTGAGACAGGGTGTCAGCCTGTCACCCAGGCTGGAGTGCAGTCATTGCAATAAAAGCTCACTGCAGCCTGGACCTCCTGTGCTCAAGCAGTCTTCCACCTCAGCCTCCTGGGTAGCTAGGACTACAGGTGTGTGCCACCATACCTGGCTAATTTTATAGTTGTCTTTTCAATCAAGATGGAACTCAAACTCACCCCTACACCACCAATTAATTACTTAATTGCTATACAATTGCCAGTGTGTAGCATATACCAACATGAGATAAATGCGAGCTTTCATCAACTGTATATTGGATGCCATAAAGACAAATGCTCTTTAATACTCCTCTTCACGTATTAAGCCAATGCTATTGACCCACAGATAGGTGGAATGCAGGTTGAGATGTTTTCCCAGTCCTTCCTAATGATTTGCATTGACTCAGCACAAACATATATATATTTTTAACTGCATTAGGTCAGTAAAAAGAACCAAGCTAATGGCAGACACCAAGATGAACTTTGGCCTCATTTGTACTTTGATTTATGAAACTCTGTTGTGTCTATATGACTCTCAAAATAAAATTGCAGTTGCCAACCCAAGGGATGAATTATGTTCAGGACAGAATTGCCAAATGAAAGGAATAATTATATTCAATCAATATTGACTATGGAAGCTTCTTATATATGCGATGTAAAATTTTGCCCCTTAAGAACTGGAAATAGTCAATTTCTAAATGAAATAAATCTAAATGAATTTAAGATTATGTCTAAACTGTGTCACTATATTTTGAGTTTTAGTAGCCTCACAGCTTAAGGTTTTGAAGTCTGTATGTTTTATTTTTCATCTTCATATTTTAACTTCTTAGTTCAAACAAACAGCATCTTTATTTATATCTGTGTACTTACATATACATAGGTTTATTAAAAAAATAAAGTAGAGTAACAACTCCTGAAGTGTGGTTCTAATTTCTACTTCGTTTCTGTAATGCAGCTTATGTTTCGAAGTCCCTGTGAGGTATAAGACAAAATTTTTCCTTACATTATTATGTAATTTATAATTTTTTTTTTTTTTTTTTTTTTTGAGACGGAGTTTCGCTCTTGTTACCCAGGCTGGAGTGCAATGGCGCAATCTCGGCTCACCGCAACCTCTGCCCCCTGGGTTCAGGCAATTCTCCTGCCTCAGCCTCCTGAGTAGCTGGGATTACAGGCACGCGCCACTGTGCCCAGCTAATTTTTTGTAATTTTTAGTAGAGACGGGGTTTCACCATGTTGACCAGGATGGTCTCGATCTCTTGATCGTTGTGATCCACCCGCCTCGGCCTCCCAAAGTGCTGGGATTATAGGCGTGAGCCACCGCGCTGGCCTGTTTTTAAGTGACAACAATGGAAAAACCACAATCACTTTTAGTCATTACATTGAGAGGCGGAAAGCTCCAATAGCTTCTAGCTATTTTTCAATTCTTAGTTTTACGAGGCAGGGATAATTACTAAATTTTCCCATCAGGGTAAGCGGGTCGTCATTTTTTGACTATATACTATTAATAACAGATTTTATATCATGATCTCTTCTCACCAGTCCTGTCTTAAGATGAAAAAGCAAATTACAAAATAAGCAAAACCCCTCATCTGTCCTAACCGTTTTCTCCACCCTCAATACTGCTGGAGGGGGAAAGAGCACCCCGGCTTGAATTCTGTCAAGGTCACGATTCCCCTGATCAACAAAGGACTTTAGAGACCGGCCTAGCGACGGCCACTAGACAGCAGGTGGCAACGCCCATATCGAGCCTCCGGCCAGAGGGGAGTGCCACGGCGCCCAGTGCACTGGGACCATCTGTCCCTCTCCGTTTCTCCAGGGGAGGCTGTGAGGGCTAAAGGTGTCGCCAGTCACATCTCTCACATGAATTTGGGGCCGCAGAGTTCCTTCCAGGGTGTCTGGAATTGCCATATCGCCCCTGTCCCTCCTACTCCTTAGAAGCATCCCTCACCGCCTCGGTGCCACCGTGACGCCTCAGCCATGGAGGACCTGGACTACACTGCCAGTTCGTCTTCCCGACGCCTCGGCGCCTGCGCGCTAATTTCCGGCGTGCGCTGCTCGGCTCTGACGCCTGCGCGAGGCCCCAGCTCCTCCAGGGCTGCGAGCTACTCGACCAGTCGCCACTGCGGCTGCGCGGCAGGGTCTGCGGGCTGCTGGTTGCGGGGCGTCTGGTGTGGAGGGCCAACTTCTGGGAATAACCTGGCTGTGGGCTTAAAAATCGCATTCATTCATTATCACGGGCTTCTCTTTCTCGAATGTCTTTAACATTTATCGCCTTGTTTAGTCTCCACATCCACCTCCGTGAAAGGTAGGTATTTTTGTCCTCATTTTAGGCCTGAAGAAACCGAGACGCTGAGAAATGAAATAATTCACTGAAAGTTGGGGCCAAGTCTGTTGGATGCCCAAGCCCGAATGCCTAACCGTGACCCCACGCTGCTGCTGCTGCTTACAGAAACTGGTTATTAACCGAGAGCTGTTGCTGGAAGTAGCTTCCACTCCCCTGCCCCAGCTAATGTTAAAATAGATGAAAAACCCTGCAGTGGTTATGTGAAAGGGCAGGTGAAAACGGGAGTCCTTGGGAGGCCAGACCCACATCTGACCCAGGAGCTTTGCAAAGATGAGAAGGTTGGTAAACCAGCTATAGAAAAGGCCAAACTAATTTGGCTGTAAATTAAGGCAGCCAAAAGCCCTCCAGGATGTAAGACAGGACGGATTCTCGTGTTGATAAAAAGGAAAATAAAATGGAATCCAGTCCAAAGGCTCCAGGGAAACCTGCAAAGAAAACGACTACACAGTTTTGAAAGGAAAAGATAAAGCCACTTTTGTTATTTCCCTGAAAGAGATGTAGACTGATGTCGATAAATGCTGTTTTATGTGTAGATAAAAAGCAAAACTAGGCCACACAGTAGTGAGGGTCAAAAACTACCATTGATACGAGGAACAGGAGAGGCCTCACCAAAGGCTGACAGCCAGTGAACTAGAGGAAACTAGAGGCCTGAGGAAAAAAAAGAGTTTTGGAATAGTTTTAACGAAAGGATTTAGGCTTTCTGGTACTGGGACTCTAGCTGCTCACAAAATTATGCTTTCTAATGTAACAGGTTATCTGAAGTTGAAGTTATTGGAGGAAAAACACCCATATGTAGGCATTACATGATAATAATTTTAAAAGATGGAGTCTCCCTATGTTTCCCAGTCTGGCCTCAGATTAAGAAATCCCCAGCTTGACCTCTCCCAGCAGCTGGGACTACAGGGCTGCCAAATTCACATTAACTATGAGAATTAAGCAGGTAACCTCTAGAGACTATTCTTATTCCTCTGTATCGTTCCAATTTCAGTATATGTGATGCCGAGGCAAGCACAAGACTATTCTTATTCCTTTGAGCACAACAGACTAAAAAATCCTGAAGAATTAGAGACCTATTTGGTTAAAACAAAATCATAATTCAGTAGATTCAGTCATAATTTAAGTTATTGTGGTTGCCTTTGAAGTGCAAACCATGGAAAGTCTAGCTCAGTTTCTAGAGGAATTGGCTGAGCTGTGAGCTTCACACTGTTCTAGAATATAATTTTGCTTTTTTGGAACTTGTTATTCATAGGTTTTGCTGAGTGGAGTTTTATTTTACAGATCTAGTCTTTTGTGAAGAGGAGACAGTCTGTTTTAAATAATTAAATTTTATTCTCTTTTGACATAAAACTGTGGAACACTCAGATAATCTATACCATGTTAGTATTCCTAAAAGAGAAAACAGGTAAAACAGTATTTAGAAAGCAGTACCAGTAAACCTTATTACAAGTATTAGATGTGTTTAAAAAGTTGATATTAATTTATAACCTGTAATTGTTAAATGTGTATGACTTAAATGTTAAAATCCTGCATTTTAAGATCATCTTCTACAGTTACAAATCCATATACCCAGATTTTCTGTAGGCTTCACAAATCAGAAGAGTAGGTAGAATGTGCAAGAGTCAAAGGATAAATAATATTATAAATATATATTAACTATATTACCTAATTAAAACCATAATCTGTTAATACAGCTATGGATTAATTTCAAAAAATGTAATCAAATATATTACTAATGGTGTAGTTGGCTGTTTTCCAATGTTGGTAAAGTTATTAAAGTTCTTCACTTTCATAGAGTCCAGATTGAGCTGCCAAACGCTGAAACTCTCCTTCTGGGTTAAAAGCTTGTTTCACATCCAAACCTTTCCCGTTAAGTGCTAAATATTTGCTGAAGGTTGGTCGAACCCGTAACTTCTTAGGAGCTGGAAGAGTTTGGTTTGGACGTGCTGAAATAGATCATATAAAAGTTGATTCAGAAAATCTGTTCTAACCAAATTGGCCATATTTATTATCAGACAGGAAAAGAAAAAAGAACCAAAACTGATTATATATGGGGAAAACCTCTCAAATTTTATACTCTGTTGGGATTTGCATTTCTTATTAAATCTTCCTCATTAAATCCCTTGTAAGACTTTGGTTAATAGTATGACATACCTGTAACGTCTAATCTTGTGTTACATGTGGTCACTCCAGCTTCATTAACTGCTGACACAGTATACCACCCAGCATCTTTCTTGTTTACATCTTTTATCAGTAAAGTAACTCTTCCAGTGTTATCTTGATATAAGCTGAAAAAAATTTTTAAGAAATGAAAGTACAGGAATTATTTCTGTGAAGTGGATGTCTCTGACCTATACTCAGACTAAGAAGAAAAAGAAGCATTTGAAAATTCCGAAGCTATATCTATTTATTGCCAAATAGCTATTAGTCTTCTTGAATTAAAGATTCCCACTTGGGTGCTGTCTTCCTCTACCCTTCAATCTGTCCCCTGATCTGAGGGTCCCTTGTCATTCACTCTGGTGTTTCTGTGTTTGTATTTATATGTATGTATAGGGGAAAGGAGGGGCCCTGACCTGTTCCCTTATCTGCCTTCTACCTCCTCCTTTGTTAATAAAGGCTGAAGCTTTTTTGTAAAGAAAAAAAAAAAAAAGAGACAAATCCCCCCCTTAATCTGGTTTATGTCATTTGTGTCCTTGAGCCGTCTTTCATCATCGTTGATAAAAGATAAATCCTCATCTACTTTATGGCTTACATTTCCGGTTAGTGGAATCTGGCTTTTTGAAGTTTTCTTATATTTATTATCTAATATATATTTTATTTTTCTTTAGTGTTTTAAAAACTAGACAAATTGAGATAAATACATGCCATTTATAATGCATGTTAAAAAGTGTAACTGGAAATAAACTATAGTAAGTAAATAAACTATAGTTAAGTCTAGAAATATATATCCTACCTTATTCGGTCAGTGTTGAATTGTACCATTTCATTATTTCTTTTCCAGAAAAGCTTTGGTGGAGGTATAGCAGAGATCTGGCATTCTAGTTTCACTGAGTCTCCCTCTAAAACCTTTTTGCTCTGTGGTTTGTAGATAAACATTGGTGCTCTTTTATGTTCTTTTGCTATATATTAATACAAAAATTCAAGTATTTGAAATATTATAAAAAGGCATTAAATCAAACCAAGGTATTATGAAATTTGTATGTTGATATTAAAATGTTAAAAAGCAACAGCAACGGAATTAGAAATTTTTAGTTCAAAAGATATGCAATACTATTTTATTATACCATTCAGAATTCTCAACTGTAATGACATGATTCATTGAATTGATAATTATAGATAATTATATTTCATTCAAATTTAAGTCACATTCTTTTTTTTCTTGAGGTGGAGTCTTGCTTTTCAGGAGTGTAGTGGTGTAATCTTGACTTACTGCAACCTCCACCTCCCGAGTTCAAGGGGTTCTCTTGCCTCAGCCTCCTGAGTAGCTGGGATTACAGACGTGCACCACGCCCAGAAAATTTCTATATTTTTTTTAGAGGACACGGGTGTTTGTTGTGTTGGACAGGCTGATCTCTTAACTCCTGGCCTCTAGTGATCCGCCCACCTCAGCCTTCCAAAGTGCTGGTATTACAAGCATGAGCCACCATGCCTGGACCAAATTTAAGTTATACTCTTTTTTTTTTGAGATGGAGTTTTGCTCTTGTTACCCAGGCTGGAGTGCAATGGCGCAATCTCAGCTCACCGCAACCTCTGCCTCCTAGGTTCAGGCAATTCTCCTGCCTCAGCCTCCTGAGTAGGTGGGATTACAGGCACACGCCACCATACCCAGCTAATTTTTTGTATTTTTTTTTTTTTTTTTAGTAGAGATGGGGTTTCACCATGTTGACCAGGATGGTCTCAATCTCTTGACCTCGTGATCCACCCGCCTTGGCCTCCCAAAGTGCTGGGATTACAGGTTTGAGCCACCACACCTGGCCCAAATTATACTCTTTATCATATCATCTATAGGGAGGTAGCATGAGTGATGGAAAAGAGTGTCAGACAACTTGGGTTCAAATTGCCTTTTGGCTCCATAAGCCATGCCAAATTGGTAAAATTTTATTTAGTTTCTCTGATCCTCAGTTTTATCTATAGTTAAAAAAAAATCCAGGTAGTAGTGACTGTTGTGCCTACCACATAAAATAATTGTAAGGAACAAATGAGATAATAAAGAGATACTTTGTAAACTGTGAAGGAATATGGGAATATCAGTAATTATCATGAACTTATTTTCAACTACCTGAGGGGAAAGAGGAAATGATAGTTCAGTACCATAACCCTGGTTTTTCTGAAGGAGAGATGAAATTGAACAGATGACAGCCAAGAACTCTTTCAGCTCTACTATTGTAGTATTTCGGAAGCCATTGGTACAAATAGAATTTGCCTAAACTTTAATCACTTAAATTGTATGTGTTTTTTAAAATTTCCAGCTCACCAGTTTTTCCCTGAGATTGAGGCCCTTTGGTATATTATGGAATTATCTTAAAGATTTTGTATTGATCTGGGTAGAATATAAACTCAAGAAAATAACTTATCCTTTAATCCAATCAAACTTATATAATAAGCAGTGAATTATAGCAAAATGTCTCTAATGCAATATACAATGACTTAAAGTATTAAAAATGTGGTATGGGTTGAGTATCCGTTATCTAAGATGCTTGGGACTAGAAGTGTTTTGGATTTCTGATTTTTAAAAAAATTTTAGAATATTAGCTTTATACTTCTTGAACATCCTTGATTTGAAAATCTGGAATGCTCTAATGAACATTTCCTGTGTGTGTCATGTCAATTTTGGAGCATCTTGGATTTCAATTTTTGGATTAGGGATACTCAACCTGTATATTTAAAACACTTAAAGTGTAAAATTTCAAAACCAGACACCAGTTTTATAAGAGTTGCCCTACTTAAGACAGATTTGAGACATAAATTTAGTCATACCTGTTTTCTAAAGCAAGTGGGCCTGTTTTGGTTATAATTAGACACTAGTTTCCTAGTAAAGAAGACATAGTCTAAGGCTAAAAGCTGATATTTACTCTTGTTTTTTTAAGAAATTTTTAAAAATAAGGTCTCACTCTGTCACGCAGGCCTGAGTGCAGTGTATATATAGCATAGCTCACTGTAACCTCAAACTCTAGGCTCAAGCTATCCTCCTGCCTTAGCTTCTCTAGTAGCTGGGACTATAGGGGTACACCACTATGTCCAGCTAATTTTTTTATTTTCTGTAGAGACAAAGAAGGTCTTGCTATTTATTACCCTGGCTGGTCTCAAACTCCTTGGCTCAAGTGATCTTCCCACCCTGGTGCCTCTTAAAGTGTTAGGATTACAGGCCTGAGTCACTATACCCAGCCTACTCGTCACGTTTAAACTATGTATTTAACATTATGACAGATTATGATAATTCTGTAATATTATGAGTCAGATTGGTTATTTTTATTATCCTCATTTTTGAGAAATGAAGATTAGAGAAACGATTAGACTAAGATTTTCATTTTGAGACTCTACAGTTACAAAGCTTTGGTGGTAGATCTGTCATTCTAGTTTCACTGACTTTCTTACATATATATATATAATAGATATATGTGTGTGTATATATATGTGTGTGTATATACATACATATGTGTGTGTGTGTGTGTGTATATATAAATATTTGTTCTGTGGTTTGTAGATAAAAATGGGCATTCTAATAGGTTATGTAGACATTAACCTTAAATACAAAGTCTGCTGGGCTTTTCTTTTAAAATACTTTCTTTTTTAAATACTTCTGGATTTTAAGGCATTCTCAAGGGTCCCTTTAGAGGCTTACCAAGGACATCCAGCTGCACAGTAAAGGTGGCTTCTCCTGCTCTATTCTTGGCAACACATACATAGGCCCCTGTATCTGAAGCTCTGACTACTTCAAAGATGAGTGAATGAAGACCCTTCTCAGACACTATCATTTTGTGCAAATCATCTGATTGAACTGGTCTTCCATTTAGATACCATGACACATCAGGAGCTGGCAGTCCACTCACCTAGAAAGAAAAACACAAGGAGATGGCAGAATTTTAAAGTATAGCATCACTGGAACCTATTCTTCCATATATGAATTTAAACAGTCCCTGGGTTTGTGATTGAAATGCAAAGCAGGAGCTCAAAAAGGTATTTATAATTTTTTTAAACAAAACATTGGAAACTAAGATCCCTGTAGGCTATCTCAAACCATAACTCTTTCACATGCAACCTCAGTCTCTTTACGAACTCTTATTTACTATATTTAGAACATTAATTTATGTTATATTGGTTTCCATAAGGAATATAGAAGTCCTATGGCTTTTCTGGCTAAATGTGACTGCAAATGAAGTTCCAGAGGCATATATAGGTGAAGCTTGCTGATCTAATGAGTAATTTTCCTAAAACAGAGTGTTCTTGAGCTGTAGTTTGGCATATAAATGGCAATTTGTTAAGTGTTTTTACATAAACGTTTAACAATGAAATCCAAAGCTTTAACACTATAGTTCATAGGGAATCTGGAAAAAAATTTTATAAGGAAAAAAATCTCCAAAATGAGGATAATAAAAATACAGCCTCTTCTAAAGAGCTATTCTAGTCTGAGGGACTCTTTTAGGCCAAGAGAAAGCAAGGTGGCTTGAATTTCTTGATAGAGGAGAATTGGAAAGACATAATACTTTAAGGCTGGGCACGGTGGCTCATGCCTATATTCCCAACACTTTGGGAAGCCGAGGCGAATGGATTGCCTTGAACCCAGGAGTTCTATCTAGACCAGCTGGGTGTGGTGGTGTGTGCCTGTAGTTTCAGCTACTAGGGAGGCTAAGGTGGGAGGATGCTTGAGCCTGGGAGATGGAGGTTGCAGTGAACTGAGATGGCGCCATTGCACTCCAGCCTGGGTGACAGAGCAAGACCCTGTCTCAAAAATAAATAAATAAATAAATAAAAGGCATTATACTTTAGAAATTCTATTGTTCTGATAGCTTCACTAACAAAGAGTATTTATTAGGTATACCTATTTACTTGGTTAATCCTCATAACTTTTTGGGATATCTGTTATCCCACTTTACAGATTAGACAAAAGCACAGAGAGGTTAAATGACTTGTCTAAGGTTGCTTAGTTGAAAGGTGGCAGAGCCAGAATTCAAACCCACATCACTTTGACTTCAGAATTTGTGTTCTTGTCCATTGTACGTACTGCTTTGCAAACTATGAAGTCGGAAAAGGACATTTTCAAAACTTAGTACCCTATTGTTGATTTCTCCCCATTACTTTTGAACTCTTCTCTTACTTTGAAGTCCATTCTGCAGAATCTTCCTTCATCAATCGACATGTTCTCTGGTACTTCAATGAAACGTGGTGGATAAAATTTCTCCTGGATTGCGTCCTGATCATTCACAGTTCCCCTTGAGGATGATCTACTTCTACAAAAATATTTTGGTAACAATTATGCATAAACATTGTCATTGCTTTTCATTTTGCACAAATATAGTTTAGCCATCAATTTTTTTTTTTTTTGAGACAGAGTTTCATTCTTGTCTTTCAGGTTGGAGTGCAGTGGCCCAATCTTGGCTCACTGCAACCTCTACCTCCTGGGTTGCATTTTCCTGCCTCAGCCTCCTGTATAGTTGGGATTATAGGCATACGCCACTGCACCCAGCTAATTTTGTATTTTTAGTAGAGAAAGGGTTTTACCATGTTGGTCAGGCTGGTCTTGAACTCCTGACTAGATTATAGGCGTGAGCCACTGTGCCTGGCCTAGCCATCAAATTTGAAACCACAGAATCTACTGTTTGATCTGATGGTATAATAACAAGAGAGAGAGGCGTTAGGGCTGAATTTATTTACTGTGGCATATTTGATGACTGTTAGAAATGATAGCAATTTAGAAACATCTGGTACAAATTGTACATCTTAGTTCTCTTTTACAGTGCCATGAATTGATGAAGAAATGGGTCTATTAAAATGCCCAGTACTCAGTAGATTATTCTTATCACCAGAGATTGTATAATTAGAATTGAGTCTCCATTATCATGAGAAAATTGTTTAATATAGAAGCACGGTCCTGGCTTATTTGACCAAAACATTAAAAAATTCCCCTGTGATAGTTTTGATAATTAACATCAAAATTTTGATCATCTTCTCAGACATTAGAAAATACACATTGTATTTTTTTAAAAGATACAGAGTAGTCTTGAGGGCTTTATAAGTATTACATTTTTAAGCTGAAAATATTTTAGGTAGGAAAACATACATTTCTTTAAAATTAAAAAAATTTTACCTTACTTGTGATGTAGGAACTTGCAGTCGTGCATGTTCTGAGTTGTGTTGCTGAAATTAAAACATAATAAGAATGTTTACATGCAATTGTTACCTTGAATAAAGCAGAATTCAGTAGTTATAGATGAAAGGAACATTCCTATTGTGTTTGGCTGTACTTGTACAGCCCTGGCAAGTTCTATCTGTTTAGCTTTTGAGCACTTAAAATACAGGGAACTAACATACTACCACTCTAGCAAGAAAGCCCCAGAATTAATAGGACTATTAAACAAGTATGATTTATGTAAATTAACTAGACTTGGAATTGATGGTGGTTCATTTTTCAGATGACATTTTATGACAAAGGATGATGTTTCTCCCTGATGCATTTGAAATGGGAGCGCATAGTACAGATTGTCCTTTACTAAAACAGGAATAGACATGAAGTCACTTGTATTGGCAGTAGATACAGGGATGATGCCTTCTTCTCTAAAGTGGCACCAACAGCAGTAAACACATATTAGACTGGAAAATTCTTCTCTTTTTAGCTTGTGGCACAAGATCCTGATGGACTCCATGAAAGATATGTGTAGAGCTATGAAAAAGCTTTGTAAAATAGCATTAATTCCTGTTTAATGAAGTTATATTTAAGCAAACATCTTTTAGGATTTATATCTGAGCACTAGAAAATTATTTCTATTTGAGAATAAAATCAGGGATTTGTGAAAATTATAAGATAACTAATTGATTAAGTAGTATATATTTTGTGTGTTTCATTGTGCTTAGCACAGTGGGAGATACAAAGTATAAAATACAGTCCCTACCCAAAGCTGTGTAAGAACACACAAAATCTGAGTACAAATAATTTGTTTTGGGATGAATCTATTTATCTAATGTATTTTGTCATTTTTAAGGCTTAAACTCTGTAGCAATTTTTGGCTAGCCTTAAGGTTCTCTAAGTAAAATATCAAAACAACTGGTCAATTCAGTGATCAAGCAAATCAACTAATTTGTTGGTAAAGTAAAAGTAATCCAATTAAAAATATCCAGGCTGGGCATGGTGGCTCACGCCTGTAATCCCAGCACTTTGGGAAGCTGAAGCAGGTGGATCACTTGAGGTCAGGAGTTTGAGACCAGCCTGGCCAACATGGTGAAACCCTGTCACTACTAAAAATACAAAAAATTAGCTGGGCATGGTGGCATATGCCTGTAACCCCAATTACTTGGGAGTCTGAGGCAGGAGAATCACTTGAACCCAGGAAGTGAAGGTTACAGTGAGCTGAGATCGCATTCTCTGCACTCCAGCCTGGACGACAGAGTGAGACTCCATCTCAAAAATAAATAAATAAATAAAAATATCCAAATTAAGTCTTTGACATTTTTCTTTTTCTTTCTTTCTTTCTTTCTTTTTTTTTTTTTGAGATCGAGTCTTGCTCTGTTGCCTAGACTATAGTGCAGTGGCACGATCTTGGCTCACCACAACCTCCGCCTCCCAGGTTCAAGCGATTCTGCTGCCTCAGCCTTCCGAGTAGCTGGGATTACAGGCACGTGCCACCATGCCCAGCTAATTTTTTGTATTTTTAGTAGAGACGGGGTTTCACTATGTTGGCCGGGCTGGTCTCAAACTTCTGACTTTGTGATCCGCCCACCTCACCCTCCCAGAGTGCTGGAATTACAGGTGTGAGCCACCATACCTGGCATTTGTGGCATTTTTCTACAGTGACGGTGTGAACATGTATATAGTTATATTCAGAGATGTAGTATTTCGTTTACACCATAGTTTGGTGGTATTTTATATTATTTGGGTATAATGTTTGAAGTGTATAACAAAAGTGAGATTGGTCTTTTCTGATTTTGTAATGATATGTTTCTGTTGCTGTCTTTTTTCTCAGTACTATTACCTTCATTTTAAAGATTTTAAAAATGAATGAGAAAAACAATACATCCTTGTTTTTGGAATAATATACTGTATGTTTATAAGGTAAACCATCATCAGTATAATATTGCTTTGAGTAATTCCACTAATAGTGATGAGTTTGTGTCTCATTTTTGCTGTAATCTTCCATACCAAGTGCAGAGCCCAACATATAAGTAGATTCTCCATGTAAATTAGTTGAATGAATGAATTCATGAACTGTTTAGTAGCCAAAAATAAATTTAAGTTCTCTTTTCAGTTTCTAGTTCTTGCCCTGGTAGACGCTCTTCCATGCTTTTTAGCAGGTGTAGTCACATCAAACAGAACCAAAAAACTTAATTTCAAAGATTGGGTCTGGTGGCTCACACCTGTAGTAATCCCAGCCCTTTGGGAGGCTGAGATAGGCAGATCACTTGAGCTCAGAAGTTTGAGACCAGCCTGGGTAACATGATGAAACACTATCTCTACTAAAAATAAAAAAATCACCTGGGCATGGTGGCACACACCTATAATCCCAGCTATTCGGGAGTCTGACGCATAAGAATCACTTGAACTCAGCAGGTAGATGTTGGAAAAAAACTGAATTTCAGTTTTCTACATTTGGAAGCCAGGAATACTTGAGTTTCTAGTTTAATCTCTTTGGCTCCCAGTTTATTGTGGACATTTTGGAGGGAACGAAAGATAACTACAGATGGAAGAAGGAATGCTAACAGTCTGCCGTTCCAACTGTACATTTTTCTTTTTTTTTTTTGAGATGGAGTCTCGCTCTGTTACCAGGCTGGAGTGCAGTGGCACAATTTTGGTTCACTGCAACCTCCACCTCCCAGGTTCAAGCGATTCTCCTAACGTCAGCCTCCCGAGTAGCTGGGACTGCAGGTCCATGCCACCACACCCAGCTAATGTTTGTATTTTTAGAGAGATGGGGTTTCACCATGTTGGCCAGGATGGTCTTCAACTCCTGACCTCATAATCTGTCTGCCTCAGCCTCCCAAACTGCTGAGGGAGTTTATTTAGTCTTCACTAAAATACAAAAAATTAGCTGGGTGTGGTGGCGTCTGCCTGTAGTCCTGGCTACTTCAGAGGATGAGGCAGGAGAATTGCTTGAACCCGGGAGGCGGAGGTTGCAGTAAGCCGAGATCACTGCCACTGCACTCCAGCCTGGGCAACAGAGCAAGGCTCTGTCTCCAAAACAAAGTCTCCTTTTCTAAATGCTTATAAATAGCATTAGAAACAAAAGTCAGTCAGTTCCATCCACCATTGGATACAGAAAGAGGCCATGATAGGCATGCATATATACATATATATATATATATATACATATACATATATATATAATACACACACACATATATGTATGTATATATATATAATTTTACCCCATTTTTTGATAGTTCTAAAACCTGGAAACACAATGTCACAAAGTCAAAACACCAGACGTCTAATGGTATTATTTTTTATCAGAACATTTATGGGTCAGTTAGCCCTAGGACTCTCTCTAGTGCCTACATGGACAGAATATATGGGTTGTGAATCTTCAACAGGAAAGAAATTAAGACTCTAAATGAAAGTAATTATAACCTTTCTCATAAGCTGTTTAACATTTCAATGTTTTAAAACATACTTGTGGTACTAAAGAAACATCCAATTCCTTTTGTTATGTTCCTGTTTTTAAAAAATGCTTTCTAAAAACCAAATAAACCCCCTCATTAGTAATAGTTCTAAGATTAACAAATGTATCCTTTCCAAGAAGGGATTAACTTTACAGAGAGCATAAAGTTAATATCCCACAGGCTTGCACCTGATCAATTTGATTTTTTTTTTTCTTTTTTTTCTGAGACAGAGTCTTGCTCTGTCACCCAGGCAGGCACAATCTTGGCTCACTGCAAACTCCACCTCCCAGGTTCAAGTGATTCTCCTGCCTCAGCCTCCCAAGTAGCTGGGATTACAGGTGCACACCACCAGGCTCAGCTAAATTTTGTATTTTTAATAGAGATGGGGTTTCACCATGTTGGTCAGACTGGGACACCTCAGCCTCCTTGAGCTCAGGCAGTCTGCCTGCCTTGGCCTCCCGAAGTTCTGGGATTACAGGTGTGAACCACCATGCCTGTCCTGAAAAGCAGACATTTAAAAATCTTACAGAATAAAAATACTTGACAGAGCACTTTAATTTACCTGCGAGTTTCGTGTATCACTGTCATCTTGAGTGTGAAACACGGCAGCCGCGTTCTGTGGTCCTAGCAATCTGCGAGCCATCTTCTCTTCATATGTTAGACGCTTTAAATAATTTATTGAGACAGTAATTAGATTTAATAAAGATATTTGTACAGGTTTACCTTAAAACCACTACTATAGGTCAGAACTTAAAATTAGTTCTATCTATTGAATGATAGAGTCTGTGGTTTTTTGAAGTCTTTTTCTTCCATTCAAAGCATTTTCCTCCTATTCTAGTGCCATTTCCCTCACTTGCAGTAAAGATTCACTTAGGCTTTCTTTTTGCTCTTATGAACAAAAAAGGCAAGCATAATCACCCTTAAATAAGGATCTCCTAAGTAAAGGGAAATTGTTCCCTTTCCTCCCTTGTTCTACATGTTCCAGTCAACTTTGTTTTTGAGTCCTTACATTTAGAAGTAATTTTTATTTAATTAATTAATTTATTTTTGAGACGGAGTCTTGCTCTGTCGCCCAGGCTATAGTGCAGTGGCACAATCTCGGCTCACTGCAACCTCTGTCTCCTGGGTTCAAGTAATTCTCCTTTCTCAGCCTCCCAAGTAGCTGGAACTACAGGTGCATGCCACCACACCTGGCCAATTTTTGTATTTTTAGTAGAGATGGGGTTTCACCATATTGGTCAGGCTGGTCTTGAACTCCTGACCTCGGTGATCCACCCGCCTTAGCCTCCCAAAGTGATAGAATTGTAGACATGAGCCACCACACCCAACTAGAAATAGCTTTTATTAAATGAGCACTGAATATTTGACTGTACTAACTTCTAATTGAGAGCAGTGCAACTGATAGGCTAAATGTATTTGTATTAAAGACTTATAGTACTGTTTAAAGATAAGTTACTAATATAATGTACACAATAAGAACTACATAAAAATTATAATTATCTGTCAATATTATACATCCAAGTACGCTAAGTTGAGTTGACAGTAATTCCTATTCTTTGAGCATCAAACATATTTTATAAGAGGATAATATTTAAAACAGAAAAATTTCATTAAATCATTCAGATAGATTTTTCATTTGCTTCATTCTTTTACTGCTATAAACCAAGAGGTGATTTCATGCAGAGAAAAATGGAATAGGGACCAAATATTCCTTCTTTTTGAAAAATCTTATTCCTTGCTGATTATATGGACATAGATCTGTGAGATAAAACTTCCTTATTAAAATTAGATTTATAGTTTAATTGGCCTTTTGTACAAAATAGACATCTTGCCCACTTGATTTCCATTATGAAGAAGGGTGTCTTTGCATTTCAGCTTTCTTTCCAAATCTTGAATCAAAGCTTCTTTTGATCCTTGTATTTCATGATCAGGAGTTCTTGGTGTGGGCTTAGCATTTGCAGTTTGGGATGGATTAGCATTTACAGGTTGGCCAGCTGAGGACTGTTGATAGCTTTAAAAAGAAGAAAGAAAAGATTTTTAAAAAGATCTTGGGCTCATTTTGTAAGTTACCTTTAGATATGTTGAGTTTATTATCACTTAGTACTACTAGTATTATTAAAAACAAATTGCCCTAACAACAGAAATATTTTATAAGAATGGTTAACATCTTTTTTTTTTTTCCTTTTGGCAAATGGAAATTAAGTGGCAGGAGGAAAAATTTAGATTAGACATAAGGAGGATGTCCTTTCTTGAAGATGTTCCCTAAAGAATGTGAGAGTAAGTCTAGTTAATGGCAGCTTGAGAGCTCTTCCAATCTTATGACTGAATTTTTTTTTTTTTTTAAATTTAGATTCTGGGAATACATGTGCAGGTTTGTTACATGGGTATATTGTGTGATGCTGGGGTTTGGCCTTCTAATGATTCTGTCACCCAAGAGGTGAACATAGTACTTGATAGGTAGTTTTGAACCCTTTTCTGCCTCCTTCTCCCCTTCCTGATTTTGGGATCTCCAGTGTTTATTGTTTTCATATTTGTGTCCATATGTACCCCAGTGTTTAGCTTTCACTTATAAATGAGAACATGCTATATTTTGTTTTCTGTTTCTGTGTTAATTTGCTTAGGATAATGGCCTCAAGCTGCATCCATGTTGCTGCAAAGGACATGATTTCATTCTTTTTTATAGCTGTGATGACTGAATTTCTTATTTGATTTATGGGTAGATATTGAGTGGTGCTGTGCTAGAACTGGTTCATATGGGGTGATTTTTAGCATCTTTTCCCAGCTTCCTGTGATTTCATGTTATAGTTTGAGATTGGTGGTGGAAATATTTACACCAGGGAAATTGGTAAATACCACAAATAATGGCTCTTTCATCCATTGATTGTTAGACATTTACCAGCACATCGCTGGCGTTTAGTGAATAATCTGTTGCTTTGAATGGAGTCTACTGTTTACACAGCCATTGACTTGCCTAGAATTTCCAATTCCTATTCATTTCATATTCTAGAAAATTCAAGTATGGCACTATGTAATAGCAACTAAAGTAATGACAGTTTCTTCAACATTGCTGAAGTGATTTTTAGAGAAAGAATGGGATGATTTGAGGAAGGAGAAAGAAATATAAACTGGAAAAAAAGCAAATAAATAGTCTTTATTTCAAGTTCTGATCCAAAATTTTTTCTAGGATGTACTTGCCCCTCTCGTATTTCCCTTGTGGATTCTGATAGAGGATAGGGTGGTATTTAGAGAGTCCTATATTTTTTAGATCTGTTAGGTAGCTTACACGTGTCACAGTGCTTGATTCAGTTTTTATCTAGTTTAACCATTTAGAACCCTGCAGGGGCTAATCTTTATTTTTAATTTTTATTTATTTTTTTGAGATGGGGTCTCACTTTGTCACCCAGGCTATAGTGCAGTGGCAGGACTTGGCTCATTGCAACCTCTGCCTCCCAAGTTCAAGCGATTCTCCTGCCTCAGCCTCCTGAGTAGCTGGGATTACAGTCGTCTGCCACCATACCCAGGTAATTTTTGTATTTTTAGTAGAGATGGGGTTTTGCCATGTTAGCCAGGCTGGTCTCAAACTCCTGACCTCTGGTAATCTGCCTGCGTTGGCCTCCCAAAGTGCTGGGATTACAGGTTTGAGCCACCTTGCCTGGCCTTTGGGGGTAATCTTTATTAATCTATTTAATGTGAGGAAACTGGCCATTGCCCTCAATGAGTGTTTTACCATTATCATAATGAATGTTCTACAGCTATCCAGATGAGACAGTCTTGGTCTCTTCTCTGAAATTATTTTTTACAAATATTCTCAAGGATCATTAAAAGGACTTGTGAGCTAAGTGGAAATGTATTTCCTCAAGTAGGGCCAGAGTTTTAATTTTTGCTGGCTTTAGGGACTTGGTTAGTAATCATTAGATTGTAAACATTCTGGAGAAAACAGTATGTCTTATTTCTCGTCATTATATCATTTATATCCATGAACACAAAGCATGGGTATAAGAGATACTATCAGTTGAGTAAATGAGTGATTTTCATTGTATTCAGGATACTCTGTTGAAGGCTAGTGACACACATTTCCTCTCCTGACATTTCAGGTCTTAAGATCTTCATGGTTGTCTGTATTAACCTTTAACTAAAGTCTGATTTGTTTGGTGAATTAAATAGCCAAACAAAATGTTTTTCAAAAAGTGAACTTTTAAAAATATAGAACTTTTTTTTTTTTTTTTAGAGATTGAATTCCTAGATCAAAGTGGCAAAATCTCTTTGGTTTTAGAGATCTCATATTTTTTCAATCATATGAAATTATAATAGCCTAGTGTTCTTTTTATTTTTTGTTTTTGTTTTTGAGACAAAGTCTCATTCTTTTCCCCTAGGCTATAGTGCAATGGCGTGATCTTGGCTCACTGCAACCTTTGCCTCCTGGGTTCAAGCAATTCTCCTACCTCAGCCTCCTGAGTAGCAGGGATTACAGATGTTTGCCACCACACCAGGCTAATTTTTATATTTTTAGTAGAGACCGGGTTTTACTGTGTTGGCCAGGCTGGTCTCGAACTCCTGACCTCAGATGATCCACCTGCCTCGGCCTCCCAGAGTGTTGTGATTACAGGCATGAGCCACCGCACCCAGCCTTTTCTTTCTTCTTTTTTTTTTTTTTTTTTTGAGACGGAGTTTTGTTCTTGTTGCTCAGGCTGGAGTGCAATGGCGAGGTCTCGGCTCACTGCAGCCTCCGCCTCCCGGGTTCAAGCAGTTCTTCTGTCTCAGCCTCCCAAGTAGCTGGGATTACAGGTGCTTGCCACCATGCCTAGCTAATTTTTTTGTATTTTTTTAGTAGAGACAGGGTTTCACCATGTTGGCCAGGCTGGTCTCAAACTCCTGACCTCAGGTGATCTGCCGGCCTTGGCCTCCCAAAGTGCTAGGATTACAGGTGTGAGCCACCTGTTTTTTTTTTTTTTTTTTTTTTTTTTAATGCTAGCTTACCATCTTTGTAAGTCACACATTTGTTAATGCGAATTACATTAAATAATTGTTTTTAGACTTGTCCTATCTGGGAAATTCTTAATATATCTGAAAAATACTGAAGGATTATCAAAATCAATCCTGAGAATCACCGATGTATATGTAACCTCAGTTACTTTGTTCACTGAATACCCTCATTATTACCAGTTTAGTTAGCTTAAGTGTTAGGACTTGATAAATGTTCCTATTTACAAACTAATAGTATGTTTGCACACTGCTTTATAGGTTCTTTCTCTATGATTAATTACCTAATTCCTTAATATTGCTACAGACCAGAAAACTGAAGCACTGGGTAGTAAAGTGCTTGCTGAATTTCATATTGAAAGCTTTTTGGAAGAATAATTGAGTTCCCCTCAATTTTCAGTCTGTAGTTTGATCAACTGGGTAAAATGTTTGCTTAAGAGCTTCCTATTGATGAAAACCTAAATAAAGGTTTCAGACTTCTCTAGGTCAGAATCCAAGGGATCATTTTGGAAGTCAGGGCAAATTGGAGCCCCTCATAACAATGAGGGAGTTGTGCACAAATGTTCAAAGGGCCAGGGCTTTCCACTCTGTACAGCTGGACAAAATGGGTATCAAGTGGCTATGGGAAGATTAAAGATTTATCTGTGGTTGCTGAAAATGGAACAGCTAAAGCTGGATCTTTGATCTCTGGTTTGGGGACCTCCTAGGCTTTATTTCTTATTATAGTTTTGCGTTTCTCTCTCTCTCTCTGTTTCTTTTTTTTTTTGAGTTGGAGTCTTGCTCTGTCTCTCAGGCTGGAGTGCAGTGATGCAATCTTAGCTCACTGCAACCTCTGAATCCCAAGTTCAAGCGATTCTTCTGCCTCTGCCTCCCAAATAGCTAGGATTACAGGTGCCTGCCACTGTGCCCAGCTAATTTTTGTATTTTTTAGAGAGATGGAGTTTCGCCATGTTGGCCTTGGCCAGGCTGTTCTAGAACTCCTGACCTCGGGTGATCCACCCGCCTTGGCCTCCCAAAATGCTGGAATTATAGGTGTGAGCTATTATGCCTGGCCTCTTTCTCTTTTCTTAGGTTTTCAATAACTTTCTTTTATGGGGAGTAATTTGGAATAGAACTGAAAGACTTTACTAAGAAAAACAGAAAAAGTTGTTTTACATTTTAAAATGCTTATGTAGGAAATATGGAAACAATAGAAAGCTAGATAGAAAATGATCATCAGGGTAAATGTAACCAGGAAAAATCTACTATATATCATGAATATTAAGGGAATTTGGGAGGGAAGAGAAAGAAAGGGCTCTCAATTATTGAAAGCATCCTTTTAAAATATTAGGTTAAACCTACGAGAATGCTATTTTTGTAGGTCAAAAACAGTTGATTATCAGCCATTTCAAATGGTTCGACTCAGTATCTGTAGGATTCTAACATGTTTTTGGTTTTCCTGATTTTTAGTTTTTTAAATATTGAAACTTTTTTTTGCAAGCTGAATTGCTATAGTCGGTTCAACTAGGTTTCCAAAGTTGTCACCAAAAATAGAAATTTCTAGAAAAATTAGCCTCTAGAGAAGATTGCGAGAAATTAGTGGAGTTGAGTGAATGTATCAGTAAGCCTGCAACAAAACATATTCCATTGGACAATTATTGAGATGCCTCTGATTCAATTCTCTGAGTGTTCCAGCCAGCCAAGGAACAGGAAATCTGATAGCCTTTAGTTTGCATAAGCACAAGGTATTCAGTTCATGTTTTAAAAAAAGCCTAACCATCATGTCCTTTTTCATATCAGGTTCTCCTAGAACAGTCTTAGGGCAGTAGAAATAGCACATGTTTTCATAAGGCCTCAGTATTAGTCCCTGTATTTAGATCAACCCAACTAATTTGAACAAGGTGTGGTTTTAATTAACAGAAGAAACCTTAAGGTCATAAGCCTTCATCTATTCAGGCTCTCCTTCTGATCATAGTAAGGAAAATGTATACACTCAAAAGTCTGAGTTCCAGATTTTTTTTTATTTGTTAATTTAAAATTTTTTCAGCCAAGTGGATGTTCGGGATTAGAGGGGAAAAGGGAAAGGAAGAAAAACTGAGAAGAAACTTAATAGCCTTTGCTTATGTGATAGGAGGAAATCCTATCTGAAGATGAGCAGACAGGTGTTCATCTCAGCTGAGCCCAGAACCAGAGGAATTAAATTTACAGCATGAGGAGCTTAGCTTAGAACTAAAGGAAAAGTTCATTGTTCTTAGGTATGTGAGGAATTGTTTTTTCAAAGATGGAAAATAATGGGTAAATAATTTTATGGGGTAATAGGTAATTTGGATTCAGCTCAGCCTGGACACTGGAGAATTGTCAGATGATCTCTTATTACCAGTATGCTGGTTCAGCATGTTCTATTAGAACTATGGAATGAGACTGTAAGGTCACATTGCCTTTTTAGATAGTAAAAAATGAACTGCAGCATAATCCTAAAACTCCTAACCCCCACCCCGCTGCAAACTCCTCAGATACAAGTTCACTGTACATGCAATATGTAAAAATTCACTTACTTGGAATCCATCGGGGAAGGGATTTTACTGCTATTGTAATCAGGCTGTGATGGTAATATGGAGCTGAGGAAGCTGGCTGGGGACTGGTTATAGGTGGTTGTAACCCTTTGGCCTGGGTTGGAGCCAGCAGGCTGCTGGGGAGAAGCAGGGAAAGCAGGGGAGGACATGGTGATGTGAGAGCTCACTGTTGAGGAGGCAGAAAATCTTTGTTCTGTACACTGGCGGGGCTGGATGATAATGGAAGACTGTTTGGTCTGGCTAGAGAAGCTGGAGGTTTCTGGTCCAGGAGGCTGCAGTCTGGGGCCACATGGGTTTTGAGACTGGATGAAGTGTTTTGGACGTTCGTAGTTAAACATGCTTAGTTGGTATATGGAAGATGAAGGCACGTTATTACTATAATGATTTGTTCCTGGAAGGGTGGAGCCCTGACTTTGGAGCCACAAGCCTGGAATTATGGAAGGTTGCCAGGAATCAGAAGCAACCTTGGTCTGCTCTTCCTCGTTCAGATCCTGAGAATACTGTGCTCCTGGCTGTGGTAGAGTGAGCTTCTCTTGAAGAATATTGTTCCTTCAAAAGGAGAAAATAATTGTTACAATATTTGCTTAAACAATAATATTGCTTATTTGACATCTTTCAGATCTTATGTGCTTTTTCTTTTCTTTTTCTTTCCTTTCTTTCTTTCTTTTTTTTTTTTGAGACAGTGTCTTGCTTGGTCGCCTAGGCTATAATAGCTCACTGCAGCCCCTCCAACTCCTCGGCACAAGCGATCTTCCCACAGGCAATCTCGGGAAGGACTACAAGTGTAAGCCACCACCATGCCTGGCTAATTTTTCTTTCTTTCTTTTTTTTTTTTGTAAAGATAGGGTCTTACTATGTTGCCTAGGCTGGTCTTAAACTCCTAGCCTCAAGCAGTCCTCCCACCTCAGCCTCCCTTGGTACTGGGGTTATAGGCATGAGCCACTGCACCCAGCTGAGTGGATGTTTTTTTTTTTTCATATGCAAAAATCCTTCTTTGTTGAGGAGTAGAGAGACACATTATGTTTTTAATGTAGGACACTTCAGGAACTCTAGGGGACTCTATAGTCAATGCTCATTGGGATTGGGGATATTCACTATGTAGTTTCCACACCAGGGTCAGGTAGAAAAGATGGGGAAGGAATCAAGCCACAAGAATGTTACAAGAATGGGGAAGAGAAAGTACAATAGGAGCATGTGCACTTGGGGATTGGGTCAGGGAGACAGGTCTTCCTGATGCAGTCCAAGGGTCCAAAAGTGGAGTGCTCATTTTGCACTGGGGTATACTTGAGGGTGCCGAAGCTGGGGACATTCTCTTGATTCCTATCAGTAGGAGAGTCTGGCTGGACGCTCCTCTTGCCCATAAGTCCCACAAATAAGTCCTACATGTTACGTTTCTGGGGAAGTGGTGATCTTCTAGATCTTCTTTTCTAGATCTTCTTCTTCTAGATCTACGTTTCTGATCTTCTAGAATCCAAGATAGCCTGGCTCAGGGCTATGAGCAGTTCCTCCAGAGAGAAGGAGTGGATTTCATAGAGTCTCTGAACCAGCTGGTAGAGATTCATGTCCTTGTGTCGGCCCCCCGAGAGAAGCCACCTCCTTCTTTGACTTATTACAGATGGCCCCAAAGCTCTGAGCTAGGCTGAAGGCCAGGATGGCTGTGAATAGCAGTGTGATCCTGATGGTGCCTGTGGAGCAGCTCTGTGCCTGGGCTGGGTGGTCTGGCAGGATCAGGGAGCTGGCCAGGAGTGCTGCCTGCTCCCCTCACACCTGGTGCTGCCTGTGCTGCTGCTGCAGAGACTAACCGAGTAGAGGGGATCTGGGAAACCTGATTGTTTTTTAACCTTACAACTCATTGCTTCTTTTTCTCTCCTTGATTCCTTTGAACATGTTAATAAACTACATGTTAATTAAGGAGTGACTGTGTGTATGTGTTTGTGTAGAATATATGTTACAGGTGGCATTCCAGAGTCATTTATAAATTTTTCTGTTTTTATTATGTATTTTAAAACAGAATCATAACTTATAATTCTGTTATTTTTAGATTATACTTTCTAGTTACTGATCTTGATGTTCTTTTAATTATTTAGAATTTTACTTTTTATTATTTTTACTTGTTTAGTAGGTATTTTAGACTAATTTTATTTTTGGTCTTTTTTTTTTTTTGCCACACCTTTGGAGATCTCAGACTAATTTTGAAATTGCTTTAGCTCTTTTACTTTTTCTTTTCAAATGGCAAACAGGAAGCATAGAAGTAAATAAGACATGTATGAAACTAGTCTATACCTTACCAAGAAAAGACAGGTACCATTCCCCCTACTTAGCTCTGTAGTGGCCCTCCTGCCTTCCTACTGTAGATCCTTATTTTTTCTTAGATGAACATTTGCCATGAAAGTCAACCTTGAAAGATTATATTTGCCTGATTTTTTTCCATTACTATAGTAAACCTAAGCGGGACTATATATAGGCATTGCATACAAAGATTAGCCCTATAAATTGTAACACTAATCATGTTTTCATTCAAAATATCAGATAAACGAATTCAAAAACATTTGCATATTTTGTTTAATATAGTATAAGCTGATACTGAGATAATGACAAATTGAACTTTTAACTGAAAAATTAACCAAATTATCATCATTGAAACTCAGTCTTATAATTATTTTAGTTACTGTCTTGGATAAAATGTCATTAATGAAACTTTTCCAGACCAAACAGTTTCATCCTAAATAGTAGGATACTTTCAAAAAATAGTATTTCAAGATTACCTATGTAGTTTAGAGTTAAATTAAAGTTAGCAATTTTAGGAAAGAACAGAAATGCAACTAAATAGCCAAGAGAAAGACTCTAGTGAAAAATAATATTTAAAAAGTTAAATATTCCTTAATTTCAAGTTTATGAACACAAATACATTAAACTAGAATGCATTTTAGAAATGAACTACTTTAGGCATTTAAATTGTTGAGGGGAAAACATCCTGAAGGAGGGCCTTAAGTAGATTTAAAAAAAAAAAGTCTATTTCAAGGCAAGTAGTTTTGTGGTTATGGGTTTATTCAGTCTGTTGCAGAATTGAATCCTGAGTTTGAGTCCTACATTTCTTTCTGGGCAGGTACATTATTCAGACTCATTTCAAGTAGCAAGGAATAAATATCTTTTCCAAAAACAGTTGTTTTTTCTTTACATATGTTTTCAGAATGTCAGCTGTCTTGCACATATTGATATTGGCCTACATTGTTAATAGGGATATTTTAAAAGCCCAATTAAAAATTTGTTATTTCAAAAGTTTCATTTTATCCATGTGTCAACAAAATTTTATACAGACATTTACACAGGTAATTCTGTGAGTCTTTTCTTTATGTTTGTAGTTACTGTTCAACAATTTAATTCTATAATAGATTTTGTTATATGACAGTATTTTATTCCAAATAATGTTAAATGAATTTCAAAGATTTTATAAATAAAGTACTATTCAGTCTCCTGTTTTAAAAATCTTAACCTTTTTTTCCTGCCTATCTCTAATATAGCATAAACTTGCACAGAAGACTGATAGGAGATATGTTGAGTTCATAAGACATCACAACAATTACATCAGATCAAGTGTCCCTTTTCAAGGAAAAATGGTGATTTAAAAATAATGACACACAGCTATCTTTCCTTCTACCATTTGTATCATGCCTTTCAGTCTCAATGAAATGAATGAGTCGTTTTCTCTTTAAATCGTTGTGTAATACCGTTATAATGTTGTGGCTTTCAAACTTTTTATCTGAAAATCATCTTTTTATACACTCATCTGATTTGGACAAAAAACAAAAGCAAGACCTAAAAGTGTAGCAGGAATAAAGAAGGGACTTACCCGTAGTTCCAGAGGGTGCCAGCTGGGTTTAACTCACTGTTGAAGGGAAGGAAGAGGCATCTCCTTCCCTCACAGACTAATCTAGTGGCTGTGTGCTTAGTATTATAGCACCACTGACTTTTATCAGCTGCCAAACAGTGACATCTGATGTGCTTGCCTGTCCATCTACCTATGCTGGCATGTCAAAGTAAGAGTCCACAATCTAAACAATATCTCAGATGTCTTAGTGATATTTAAGGAGTGGGATTACATGAGCTTCTCTTGCAAGCCTCTTTATTTTAGACGTGAATTTTGACTATGAACTTTAGCAAGCTCATGTGAGGGAAGGGCAGTGAATAGGGAAATGGGAAAAATAGAAAAAAAGAAACTCTCTTATTTCTTTATTACGGTGGGGACTTTGAATTTTCCCGATTTAAGAGACAGGACTAAAGGGAAAATAGTATTTCACGAGTGGAGTTCTTCTATCTATTATACTAAGACTTCTTCAACAATAAGACCAGTGATAGATGGGCTCCAGATTGATTTGTGTTGCATAATTCTTCATCTGAAGTCTTTTTTTTTACTTTTTCCTAATGAGAGTGGGATTCAATAATAGATTTGCAGTCTCTTAGTACTAGCAATTTGTTCCGAGGTGGAGTGCAGTATGGGCAAAGCAGGAGACCAGGGTCATGATGACATGTTACTGGGAAGGTATGGAGGTAGAAGAACATGAGTGTGTTTCTTTAGCAAGTTTTCTGTATCTGTATGGCATATGCCCCTTTTGCCTAGTACTTTTGTTTTAAAAGAGTTTTGAAACAACCAAGCAAATAAGCAATCTATATAATTAGAGCTGTCAATGCATGTTCATCTCCCTTTACTCCTAACAGTTACATAGTTTCCTTTTACTTTTTATCATGGAGAGCATAATGGTATTTAGGTTTCCATTTATGTGCAGGGAAGTAATTAATTGCAGAAGAAAATGTCGAATCAACAAATGTTGCGAAGTAGGGTAGGTGGCATGAGGATCAGGCCAATGGAATAGAATTATCTCCATGGAGTGGCTTCAATTCCTCTCCTTCATGGGTAGATACCCCAATCTTGATTTAATCTACATGTACATTTAGGGTCCAGCAAATAGATATTTGAGCACATATGAGCCATATAAGATTCTTTATAGCTGACTACAGCTGACCATGTAGGTGTACCTTTCTTTGGTGTTCAAAGAAAGTTTGATAATTTCTGCCTGGGCGCGTAGCCCTTAGTAGAAAACACATGCTAGACTTGGTGAGTAGGTGGTTGCCTACAAAGTCTTATTTCAGTAGTCTCCCAAAATATTCCTCAACATCTGTTCACTGATATTTCAAATTCCATTAATAGAGACAAAGGCTTTCAATATAAATTAGAGAGACTTAAAAAACAAATGCAAGAGATAGAATAAAAATAATAATAGCCAGTATACAGCATTTATTATGAGTAAGACACTTCTCCAAGCATTTTATTTTATTATTAGTTTTTTTTTTTTTTTGAGACAGAGTTTTGCTCTTGTTACCCAGGCTGGAGTGCAATGGCGCGATCTGGGCTCACCGCAACCTCCGCCTCCTGGGTTCATGCAATTGTCCTGCCTCAGCCTCCCGAGTAGCTGGGATTACAGGCATGTGCCACCATGCCCAGCTAATTTTTAAAATATTTTTAGTAGAGACGGGGTTTCGCCATGTTGACCAGGATGGTCTCGATCTCTTGACCTCGTGATCCACCCGCCTCGGCCTCCCAAAGTGCTGGGATTACAGGCTTGAGCCACCGCGCCCGGCCAGTTTATTTTATTTTATTTTTTTTAAGAGACAGAGTCTTACTCTGTCACCAGGCTGGAGTGCAGTAGTATGATCATAACTCACTGAAGCCTCAAACTCCTGGGCTCAAGAGATCCGTCCTCTGTAGCCTTTCAAGTAGCTAGGGCTACAGGCATGCACCACCATACCCAGCTAATTTAAAAATTTTTTTCGTAGAGACAGAATTTCAGTATGTTGTCCAGGCTAGTCTCAAACTCCTGGCCTCAAGCAATCCTCCTACATTGGCTTCTCAAAGCCCTGGAATTATAGGCATAAACCATATGCCCAGCCTATTCTAAACATTTTAAATGAGGTGTATGTGACGGACATTTGGTTCTGCTGGAGAACAGGGTTTGATTAGGACAAGGAAAAGGAAATAATAGATTTGAGGTCTCTTAGTACTAAAAGTTTGAGGTATACCTCACCAGCCAAGTAAGTTAGACATCCAGGATAACTAAATTCCTGATTTTGCCTACAGCAGGTTCTAAACGTACTACACTTGAGGAAGAATTTAGTTCCCCTTACTCTTTGTCTTTTAAGCTTTGCCTCTTCCCTAAGTCTTTGTAAGATATAACCCAGGTACAGTGTGATACCGGCTTTTATGGTACATCAAGGCTAAAGTTTTTTGCTATAATAGGGGACAAAGGGATGAAAAAGGAAAGGTAAGTAGGTTCTCATCTCAGTAGTCAGGGCTCTGTCTATATTTAATAATCTGTAATTTTTTTTTTAAGGAAAGGGGAGGGGAGGGAAAGGGAAGGGAGTGGAGAGGAGAGGAGGGGAGGAGGAGGAGGAGAGGGAAGTGGAAAGGGAAGGAAAAAAAGAAAAGAGAATTATGGGGAGAAGGAAAAGATAAATTAACAGGAAACTAGTGGGAAATTGCATTTATATTCATGGCCTCTAGGAAGTTCCTAAAGTCCTTGGGAAGTAAGCATTGTTACTTCCATTTTGAAGAGGAAGAAACTGGTTTTTCAGTAATTTTTTCAGTCAAAGCTGTCCTCCAAAGCCCCAGACCAACCAGTCATAGTAGCCCCCAGGGGAAAAGAGGAGGGTCAAATGAACAGCAATGTCTCTTTCCAGAGCTCCCTTCTTTTTTTTTTTTTTTTTTAAAGAAAAAAAAAGACAAAATGAAAGGGGGAGAGAGAACAGGAATCTTGCTCTATTGCCCAGGCTGGAATGCAGTCTAAAAATAGATATTAAAAACCTCTTTTATGCCGATAATTGTACTTATCAGCGGAAACAGGAAGGAATAAGGGAAGAAAATAACAAACAGCCAACGAATATTTCATTTAAGTCTGTGAAATGCTATGGAAATGCTGAAGAATGATTTACTTCCAATTATGTGGTCACTTTCAAAATAGGTGTAATGTGATACTGAGAAAGATGTATGTTCTGTGGACCTGGGGTGAAGCTTGTTGCAGGTCTGAGATCAAATCATAAATGTCCCTGTTAATTTTCTATCTCGTTGATTTGTCGAATATTAACAATGTGGTGTCAAAGTCTCCCACTATTATTGTGTGGGAGTCCAAGTCTCTTTATAAGTCATTGAGAACTTGTTTTATATATCTGGGTGTTCCTATATTGGGTGCATATATATTTATGATCGTTGACTCCTATTGTTGTATTGATCCTTTTACCATTATATAATGTCCTTCTTTGTTTCTTTTAGTCTTTGTTACTATTAAAGTCTATTTTGTCAGAGATGAAAGTTACAACTCCTGTTTTTTTTTTTTTTTTCTCTCCATTTGATTGGTAAGTCTTCCACCAAAGCTTTGAGTCTTGGTGTGTCCTTGCTTATGAGACGGATCTGGATACAGTGTACCAATGGGTTTTGACTTTTTATTCAATTTGCCTGTCTGTGTCTTTGATTGGGACATTTAATCCATTTAAATTTAGGATTAATATTGATATTTGTTAGTTTAATATTGTCGTTTAATGCTAGCTGGCTATTTTACCCATTAGTTGATATAGATTCTTCATTATGGAGATACTCTTTGCCTTTTGGTAAGTTTTTGGGATGACTGATACTGGTTGTTCCGTTCTGTGTATAGCACTTCTTTCAGAAGCTCTTGTAAAGCAGGCCTGGTGGAGGCCTGTGCTTTCACTAGGAAATCTGAGTGCTTTCTTGTTTGTGAAAAATTTTATTTTTCCTTCATTTATAAAGCTCAGTTTGGCTGGATGTGAGATTCTGGGTTGAAAATTCTTTTCTTTGAGGATATTGAATATTGACCCCACTCTCTTCTAGTTTGTAGGGTTTCTGCTGAGAGATCTGCTGTGAGTCTGATAGGCTTCCCTTTATGGGTAACCTGACCCTTCTCTCTAGCTGCCCTTAGAGTTTTCTCCTTTATTTCAACCCTGGTGAATCTAACAATGATGTGTCTTGGAGTTGCTCTGCTTGAGGAATATCTTTGTGGGGTTCTCTGTATTACCTGGAGTTGAATATTGTACACCTATAAATTATTATTGTGTACAATAAATTAGGTCTTTTCACACAGTCCCATATTTCTTGGAGACTTAGCTCATTCCTTTTTACTTTTTCTTCTCCATCTTGTCTTCTTGTTTCATTTCATTATGTTGGTCTTCAACCTCTGATATCCTTTCTTGATCAATTCGACTGTTAAAACCTGTGCATACTTCGCAGAGTTCTCCAATTGTATTTTTCAGTTCCATTAATTCACTTATATTCCTCTCTAAATTGTCTGTTCTCATTAGGATTTCATCAAACCTTTTTTCAAAGTTCTTAGTTTCTTTGCATTGGGTTAGAACATGTTCTTTTAACTCACAGAAGTTTCTTATCATCCACCTTCTGAAGCCTACTTCTGTTAATGGTACTCACTCGTTCTCCATCAGACCTTCTTCTGTTGCTGTTGAGGAACTGTGATCCCCTGTAGAGGGAGAGGGAGAGGTGCTCTGATTTTGGGTATTCTCAGCCTTTTTAGGCTGGTTTCTTCCCATCATTATAAATTTATCCATCTGTCATCTTTGTAATTACCAACTTTCTAATTAGGTCTCTGAGGGGATGTCCAACTTGTTGATTCCCAGCGCCGGAATCTGAGCAACCCACTGGACCAGCTAAAACAGCTGCATTAAGATTGATGGTGCTTTTCTGCCCGGGAATCTCTGGTCTGGCTTCCTTCTTGAGTCCATCCTTCAATCAGCTGAATAGGCGACTCTGCCTTCCCGGAGCGCCAAATGTCGACCAAAAGGGGACCCAGTCCTGTTTACTCTGCACCAAGAACTGCTGTGCCGGCCACAAGAGTCGTGCTGGTGACCTGTGGGGCTCCTCCACTGGGAATCTCCTGGTCTGTGAGCAACAAAAATTTGTCTGAAAGTGTGGCGTCCTCTCGTCCTCTGTGCTTTGACTAGGAGCTACAATCCCGAGCTGCTAGTGATCAGCCATCTTGGATCTCTCTCCCTGTAAATTTGTTTTTTTTCCTGCCTTTTAATGTTTGATTTGCTTTTTTGAATGGTGGCTTGTTTCCTCACAAATATGGCTATTTGAGTGGTTTAGTTGCCTATTTGAGAAAAATCATAGAATCTTAAGACTGGAAGAATTATTCAATGCCAGATGGTGAACTTTTATTCTAACCTGCTCATAAAGACAACATTTTCTGTTTCTTTTTCTAAAGTATCAGTAAGAGCCTTCTGTAAATTATTCAAATGCCCTACAAAATATAGTAACTTCCTACTATCTCACTGAAACCTTTCCTATAACATGTTAAGGGAATTCCCTGTCTATTATCAGTTTCAGAAACAGGGTAGCTATTTAACTGTCACTCATTCCTCCCTCTTCATATATAGGTTTTGTCTTCATTCAAAAATATAAGGGATATATGATATTGTAAAAATGGTGCTGTGAGCTTATTCTGAAGTCAGAGGTCAGATGTGTGTGATGAAACTCATTTATGCTATATCAAATGAAAATGTCACATTGAGGATGGAAGAGCTTAAGAGTGAAGAAAGTTTTATTTTAGTTTACGTATATATAATTTACCATGGTTATTGAAGTTCTGCATAGACATATAATGAAAGGGAATCCCATTGTAGCATTTGTAATTTGAACTATCCAGTCTAGCATTTGACTGTATCTTATATTATTCTCAAGCAAAAAAAAAAAACAAACTCCGCTAGGTTTGGAGTTAAAGAATACAAATGATAACATTAATTTGGCTAATGCTCTACAACTTTCTAGACATATTCACCTTTTGTTATCTGTTTTTAGAGATCTGAGTGTGAGAGCCAACTCTGCCACATACTTGCTGTATAGCCTTAAACAAATTGCTTAAGCACTGAACTTTAATAACTAATTGAAAAATGAGGCTAGGCATGGTGGAGTATTTCTGTAGTCTCAGCTAGTTGGGAGGCTGAGTTGGGAAAATTGCTTGAGCCCAGGAGTTCAAGGCTGCAGTGAACCATGATCACACCACTGCATTCCAGCCTGGGAGACACAGCAAGACCTAGGACCTGGACTCGCCCACACAAAAACGTACCAGGTTTATCAACCTAAATCAGATGATTCCTGAGAGACTCAAATGAAATGGGAAGTCAAGTAATCATGTAATGGACATTCTGTGGGCTTATCTCCTTAACTGTTTACTACTTATTTATCTTGCCGAACACAGTGTGGCTCATAGACACTCAATAAAAACTTGTTAACCTTTATGGAATATTTACCCAATAGTTTTCTCCACAGATGATTTTACTAATGAAGATGGTAATCACTTATGAAAGATACTCACTTACAAGTTCAGGGTCTTTTAAAGTTTTATTCGCTTATTTTTATTTTTGAGATGGGATCTTGGCTCACTGCAACCTCCACCTCCTGGGTTCAAGTGATTTTCCTCCCTCAGTCTCCTGAGTAGCTGGGATTATAGGTGCCTGTCACCTCACCCAGGTAATTTTTTTTTTTTAAGTTTTAGCAGAGATGGGATTTTGCCATGTTGGCCAGGCTGCTCTCGAACGCCTGACCTCAAGTGATCTGCCCACCTCGGCCTCCCAAAGTGCTGGGATTACAGGCCACTGTGCCCAGCCTGTAGTTTATTTTTTAAACAATATTTTGACTTGAGGTTTGTTTTAGGGGGTAGGGAAGTGGCAAATGGTGATGGATTGTATTGTTTTAAACATAACCTGGTGGGCAAATTCACTTAACTGAATTATCTTAACATTTCTACATTTGCTTTCCAAACACAAGGTCAGTTCTGTTTTTATTTTAAGGTCTGTTTTTCTTCATGAATAAAGAGGAAACCTGCATCACAAAAGTTTTACATTTTTATAGTGAGATAGGAGACTGAATTCTATTTTGGGAAGAGATTCCACTTCTTCAAAATCTTGTGTTATTTTAGCATTGATTTTTTTCTTTTTGGTATTTTTTTTTTTTGGAGACAGAGTCTCGCTCTGTCACTCAGGCTGGAGTGCAATGGCATGATCTTGGCTCACTGCAACCTCCACCTTCTGGTTCAAGCAGTTCTGGTGCCTCAGCCTCTTGAGTAGCTGGGACTACAGGTGTGCATCCCCATGCCCAACTAATTTTTTTTTTGTATTTTTAGTAGAGATGGGTTTTTGCCATCTTGGACAGGCTGGTCTCAAACTCCTGACCTCAAGTAATCCACCTGCCTCAGCCTCCCAAAGTTTTAAGATTACAGGCGTGAGCCACCATACCGGCCTGATTTTTTTTTTTTCTAATAAGTCTATGTAGAAAACCCTTAAATGTGAATCTAAGCACAGGGCTTAATATTTCAGCCATAGTGAAATGCATGCTGAAAGGCAAGGGAGGACCAACACAGTTAAAGTGACTCATGTCAGAATGCAAAATCCCTGAGGATGGAGCTTTGCCATTATCTATCTACAGAACCAGGAATGTTTGTTGAATGAATGCATGTTGGGTCTGTCTCCCCTTACTACTATGCTTGCAGCTCAAAGGTATTTCCATTGATAGTACAGAAGTCCTTCTTTGGAACCTGGATGTCATATTTATTATAACTGGCTGGTTCAGGAGTAATTGGCCTAAAGTTTATAGGGGTATTGTCTGGATTTGTATCCTTTGTTTAGCTTTCAGTGCTTCAGGGAGAGGCCAGTTTTGGAGAAAATTTGCTCTTGGATAACTTGGGAGGACGCTCTGATTTCTCTACTACTTTTCTTTCTGAAAAATATTCTTAATCACGAGTTCAGATGGAAACAAAGACTCTTCCTTTTGGCTCAGGGCTGAATTGTAGCAAGAAGATTTTGAAGAGTTATTACCTGGGGAAAAGAAGAGTTTTGCTGTGGAAGTTGTGGTGCCAGCCTCATTTACTGCAATGCACTTGAACTCCCCAGAGTCTTGAGGAAATACTTCTGTGATAATCAAGGTGCAGACTTCCTCTGGAAAGGGAAGAAATTCAACTTGATTATCATATTTGGACGCCCCAAGTTAACAAACTTATAGTGTGGGAGGATGTTGGGGAGCATAGGTACTAGGAATAAATAGGTTACCCCTGAGATTTAAAAAAAAATCCGTCTGATTAGGTATTTTCTCTTCTCAGTGGGCTCATAAAGATAAATCTTAAAAATACAACTCCATTGGCAGGTGTGGTGGCTCACACCTGTAATCCCAGCACTTTGGGAGGCTGAGGTGGGGCAGATCATGAGGTCAGGAGTTCAAGACCACCCTGGCCAACATAGTGAAACCCCATCTCTACTGAAAGTACAAAAATTAGTTGGGCCTGGTGGCACACACATGCCTATAGTCCCAGCTACTCAAGAGGCTGAGGCAGGAGAATCACTTGAACCTGGGAGGCGGAGATTGTGGTGAGCCGGGATTGCATCACTGCACTCTGGCCTGGCAACAGAGCAAGACTCTGCCTCAAAAAAAAACCAAAAACCAAAAAACATTAATTGATTGTATATTTCAATATAGCTAAAAGAGAATAATTTTAATGTTCCTAGTGTAAAGAAAAGTAATTAAGGTGATGCATATCTCATTTACCCTGATTTAATTATATGAATGTATCAAATTATCGCATATATCTTGAAAATATGTACATCTAATATATATCAATAAAATAAAATAAAATAAAAAAACTAAAACAATCCCAGCATGGTTCTTCTCAACTGCCTCTTAGGCATGTCTGTTTTCTCTGCTAGACTATGAGATCCTTGAAAGCAGGGATTACATTTTATTCCTTGATTTCTAGATTTCTGTAGCTTTAGTCCTAGATAAAGATATTCTGAACTGAACTAGAAATTATCAGTACCATCATGCTTAGACCTAATGTTAACACAGTGATGTCCACAGAGTGATGGGCACCATGCCTACTCCTTGGACAGTCAGCAGTTTGGTTGTTTGATGTCAGGACACCTCCTTACTGCTTCTGTGTAAAGTTATGGAGTCACAAATCCTAAACTAAGTGGGATTAGAGAGAGAATGTATATTCTTTTAGAGCAAGGATCTGGTCACTCTAGTTCATTGCTGTCTCCTTAATACCAAGAACAGAGACTAACCATAGTCTGTACTCAGTAAACATATGTTGAATGAATAAATATATGAATAAATACACGGATATATCCCAGTTATCTTGTTTCTTCTGTTGTGTCATTTCTTTTTTTTTTTTTTTTCAATGTTCAGTTTCCTTTAATGACCCCCATCTCCCTGAAGGAAAGGTGCAGGCAGCAAGGCGATGGCAAGAGATGTTCACTTGAAGATCTTGCCCTGATTGAAGGCTTTGCCCACATGCTGGAAGGCCCCCTCCCAGGAGAAGTACTCTCGAACCAGCGTCTGGGCCTCCTCGCTGCCAGGATCCAGTTTCCGCCATGTGTATGACTCCTAGTCCACCTGCCAATCTGGACTCAGCGGAAAGGCAAGCTCCTGGCCTCGGAAGACCCAGACTCCAGAAATTGAGCTACTATTGTTGGTTCCAAAGAGGATGACACTGGCGAAGGCATTCTTCCTCAGCTTGTCCAGTCGCTGGAACATTCCAGTGATGAGATTGCAGCTCATGAAGGTCTGAGTGAGTTCTTCAGGGAAGCGATACTCTGAGTACCACAGGGACCAGCCGTCCTTATCAAAGTGCTCCCAGAAATATGGCAGTGCCACAGACAGAGTGTCCTCATTGGAGTACTTGCGCTTAAATTCATCTAACACAAAGGTACTTTTGGGCAGGTGAGCAAAGGGGTCTTTGGCCTTGGGCTCAGCAGCCAGCGCCTGCTCACATTCATCCATCTCCTCCTCAGGAGCAGGGGCAGCTGCCTTTTTTTCCTCCTTCCGCTCAGCCTGGGGTTTCTGCTTCTCTTCTCGTGACCCCTTCTCTTTCCGTGGTGTGTCCCTTTTAGGTTGGCTCTCTGCAAACTTTTTAGCATCAAACTGGGCCATCTTCTCACACAGTTTCACTTCCCCCAAGACAGCCCGGAATTGGGGCTTGTTAATGCAGGTGAGGAACCAGCAGTTGGTATTGGGAAAGGCCTGGCGGAAAGAAGGCTCTAGGACCTGTTTATAAAGCCACAACAAAGTGCAGACAACTGTGATGTCAGCCAGTGTCACTCGTTCGCCCACCAGAAAAGTCCTCGTCTTCAAGTGAGCATCCAGCAGCCCCAGAATTCGCCTCACTTCCTCCTTCGCATTCTCAGTGGCCTGTTTGTTGTGGTGCATGATGCCCAAGGTGGGGAACACCCAGGTACTGGCTGGAGGTACTATGTCGCTATCGGCAAAGCTCACCCACTGCACCACCTGGGCGGCTGCCTCTGGAGTACTTCCCTGCAGCTCCTCATTGCTCACATAGTAGGCAATGGCATTGCTCTCAAACACACAGAATCCGTCGTCACCCTCAAATGCTGGAACCTTGCCGGCAGGAAATTTGCGGAGAAATTCAGGGGTGCGGTTGGTTTGGCCAAAGTGGAAGTGGGGTGGTGCGGAGAGCACGCGGACCTGAGCCCCGCTGTATTGAGCAGCGATGAGGGCCTTGAAGGCCCTCCAGTTTTCAGGATACATGTACAGGGTCCCAGCCGCCATGGTGATTCCGCAAAGAAAGGGGGTGTTGTGTCATTTCAAGAGTTGGGGAAGAGGAGCCTCAAAAGAGCTCATGAAGGCAAGAGTGACTTAGGGGACAAAGTCTTCTGATGCTACTGTTGATTTAATCAACTATCAAGATTTTAAGAAATTATACTTGCCAGGAATGGATGATAAACAAACTTCTGAAAGGTAAAACAAGAAAAAAGAGAATTTAAGTGATGATAATTAATTTAGTTGGGAGAAGGGGCCATATGTATATGAGAAATACCTGGAAGCAAGTACAAAGTTGACTAAACTGGAGTCACAGACAGTAAGTCAATTCTACAGAAACTCAGAAAAGGTGCCTAAAGAAATTAATAATTGGCAGGGTGCAAGAACTTGATTTTAGTTTTGCTTCTACCACTAAATTGCTCTGTGACCTTGGGAAAATTACTTTACTTCCCTGGACTTTCTTCATCCCTAACATGAAGATTAGATCAGATGAATATATCTTCTTTGAATATGAACCATTGTTGAATATACTAATACTGAGGTGGCCTTTTTCACCCAAGAGAATAATTTGTTTCCTAATTTCTCTGATTAAAATAAAATTGAATATAACATTATAAAAATATGTAGTATTACTGTAGAAAAATACACAAAAGGTTAATAATGATTTTCTCTATTTTTACATTTTTTCTTCATGTTATATATTTTCCAGATTTATTTTAAATTTGTATTACTTTATTTTAAAAAATGCAATAAATATTATTTTAACAGAAATATATCCTTTGTATAATAAAAGGATTTTTTTCTATATGTGATTTGTAAATATTTATTTTGTATTAATATTTAAATGAGCCTATTTTCTTCATTTGGCATAAGAATGACCTTGGATTTGAACACTGGTTTCAGCATTTACTAGCCTTGTGTTCCTGAGCAAGATTTTTTTTTGTTTCTAATTTCAGTTATTTAAAAATGAAGATAACACATACCTCAAAATGTTTATGTGAGGATTAAATGAGAAATTGTTTATAAAGTATAAACTCATTGTTTAACATGAGGTAGATTTCATACTTATTACCCTTCCCCAAATTATTTTGTAAGCAAATTACCTAATAAAGCATTTAAAAAGTTATTCATCAGTTTTCTTATGTTTTACCCTTTAAGAATATTTTTATTCTCATATTTCTTTTTTGTTTATATGTCAAAAACTCATTAGGAAAAATCAGATTAATTCATGACAATAAACCAGTCTTTTAACAACTATGAACATTACTCTTTCATCAAAACAGTTTTTGTGCAAGATCAGCTGAGGAAGTTCTTTTTTGGAGGGTTGAGCTTTGATACAACTGGTGAGAGCCTGAGGAGCCATTTTGAGCAATGGGGAAGGCTCACGGACTGTGTGGTAATGAGCAATTCAAACACCAAGCGCTCTAGGGGTTTTGGGTTTGTGCCACTGTGGAGGAGGTGGGTGCAGCCATGAATGCAAGGCCACACAAGGTGGATGGAAGAAACATGGAACCAAAGAGAGCTGTCTCAAGAAAAGATTCTCAAAGACCAGGTGCCCATTTAACTGTGAAAAAGATATTATTGGTGGCATTAAAGAAGACACTGAAGGACATCAGAAAAATTGAAGTGATTGAAATCATGACTGACTGAGGCAGTTGCAAGAAAAGGGGCTTTGCCTTTGTAACCTTTGGCGACCACGACTCCATGGGTAAGACTATCATTCAGAAATACCATACTGTGAATGGCCATAACTGTGAAGTTAGGAAAGCCCCATCAAAGCAGGAGATGGCTAGTATTTCATCCAGCCAAAGAGGTTGAAGTAGATCTGGAAACTTTGGTGGTGGTCATGGATGTGGTTTTGGTGGAAATGACAACTTCAGTCATGGGGGGAACTTCAGTGGTCATGGTGGCTTTGGTGGTAGCTGTGGTGGTGGTGAATATGGTGGCAGTGGGGATGGCTATAATAGATTTGGTAATGATGGAAATAATTTTGGAGGTCGTGGAAGCTACAATGATTTTGGCAATTACAACAATCAGTCTTCAAATTTTGGACCCATGAGGGGAAACTTTGGAGGCAGAAGCTCTAGCCCCTATGGTGGTGGAGGCCAATACTTTGCCAAACCGCTAAACCAAGGTGGCTATGGTGGTTCCAGTAGCAGCAGTAGCTATGGCAGTGGCAGAAGATTTTAATTAGGAAGCAAAGCTTAGCAGGAGAGGAGAGCCAGAGAAGTGACAGGGAAGCTACAGGTTATGACAGATTTGTGAACTCAACTAAGCACAGTGGCAGGGCCACCACTTCACAAGAAGACATGTTTTAGACAAATCTTCATGTGTATGAGCAAAAAACTCGAGGACTATTTTTGTGATTAATTGTATAACAGGTTATTTTAGTTTCTGTTCCGTGGAAAGTGTAAAGCATTCCAACAAAGGGTTTTAATATAGTTTTTTTTTTTTTTGCATTCATGCTGTTGATTGCTAAATGTAATAGTCTGATCGTGATGCTGAATAAATGTCTTTTTTTTTTAATGTGCTGTATAAAGTTAGTCTACTCTGAAGCCATCTTCATAAATTTCCCCAACAGTGTGAAGTTAGAATTCCTCAGGATGATGCCAGGTTCTATTTGGAATTTGTATACAACCTGCTTTGGTAGAGAAGTCATTGCCTTCAGAAATCTTGGTGTAGTTGAACTGATTGTTATGTTGTGACCTGAAGTTCACCATTAGAAGGGATTACCCAAGCAAATTCATGGAATAATTGGTTATAAAAATGATTGTTGGCACATTCTATGCAATATATCTAAATTAAATAATGGTACCAGCTAAAATTATAAATAAGAATAAAGCTTGTGTATCCATTATCATGTGTAATCAATAAACGATTTAATTCTCTTGAAAAAAATTAGTAAACTTTAAAACATGAAATAGACTTCAAGGTTAATTGGAATTAAAAGCAATTGAAAAGCTCATCATGATACTTTTTCTCAGAATCTGAAAGTCATCTGAGTTGGCTATCAGCACATTCTGTCTGTAATAGTGAACTTGAACTGTGGCTGTGGCCTAGATTTGGCATTCGAACATGATAGATTGACCTCTGGTTGTAGAGATGTCTTGAAGGACAAACAGAGTTCAGAGGATGGAAGAAACTGTTATACTATATGCAATGATTGAGATGCCATTTGCAGTAAGAGCGTACCTTTTTTTATCATAATTATTGACAGCTGACGGTATCTTAAGGAGCAGTTGGACATTCTTTTGGGCTTTGTAGTGTGCTTTACAGTCAGGTGTAAATTATTTTTATCTTCATAGAATTATATTTAATGAGAAAATTATTATTTCACTTCACCAAGAGCCATTTTTTTTCAAATTAGAAAACAGCTGGGTGAGGTGGGCCACACCTGTAATCCCAGCACTTTGGGAGGCCGAGGCAGGCAGACAACAAGGTCAGGAGATCAAGACCATCCTGGGCAATATGGTGAAACCCCATCTTTATCAAAAATACAAAAAAATTAGCTGGGCGTGGTGGCACACACCTGTGATCCCAGTTACTCAGGAGGCTGATGCAGGAGAATTGCTTGATCCCAGGAGGCAGAGATTGCAGTGAGCCAAGATTGGGCCACTGCACTACAGCCTGAATGACAAAGAGAGACTCTGTCTCAAAAAAAAAAAAAAAAAAAAAAAAGAAAAAACCAGATTAGTTGAACACTATTTCGTTACATTTGACTATTTTGTTGAATACATATCTAGTCACAGATTTAGTCTTTATTATTGGTCACAGTAGTGTGGGCAGTAATCTGCAGGGGACACATTCCAAGACCCCCAGTGGATGCCCGAGGCCATGGATAGTACTGAAACTTATATACACTGTGTTTTTTCCTGTACATACACACCTATGATAAAGTTTATAAGGTAGGCACAGTAAGAGATTAATAACAATAACAAAATAGAAAAATTATACCAATATACTGTAGTAAGAGTTATGTGAATGTGATCTCTTTCTCTCAAAATATCTTATACTCTTTTCATCTTTTTTCAGACTGCTGTTGACTAAGGGTTATTGAAACCACAGAAAGTGAAACTGGATAAGGTGGTGAGTACTATATTATAATTTGTTAAGAGCCTTGAATGAGGGAAGTTGGGCCAAAATTTTAACTGTGCTGCTGGCTGATTGAAGCTGGTTATAGTAACTTGGAAAAGACTATTAACCTCTCTAGAACTCAGGTTCTTTATGAAATAGAGCTAGCAAAATGCGTCTGAAAACTTCCTGTAAAGAATAAGAGTTATACAGATATATGAAAAGTATTTATGCCTAGTTTAGTATCACAATGTATAAATGAATGGATGGCATTTATGTTAAATGTACCTCTTAAATCCTGATCTCTCTCCCACTTCTACCTGCAACCCCAGGGTACTGTGGAATCTAAAATGATATTTCAGATTATAACTTGGCTCTGAGACCGGAGAGGGGTTATCTGAGGTCCTTCTATCAGGTGAGACCTAAGGACCAGCCTAGCGCTTCAGGCCTGTTGCCCCGAGATATCAGGGCATTTTACAGGGAAGGGATGCAGCAGGAGAGCCTTGTAGAAATAACAGACTTTGGTTCCTGACAGCATCTGTTAAATGGGAGCTTCCAGAGTCAATAGCAATGTCACTTACTCTTAATGACATTGTTTCGTTTGTCTCCCATCCTGTATCTGGCACAGATTAAATCCCTGCCCTGCATTTCATGCTTTGAACTAGCAATGGGCATTGATTTCAATTCTGTCAGATTTGGTAATTGGGAGACAGAGAGCCCAGAGAAGGCTCAGCTATAGTTTTGGTTTGACCCAGGTGATTGTGCTATTTTCAGTGGGTGACAGGGAAGGTAGTGATTTCCAGCTGTGACCTAATCAGGATGTAGATTCTACTTCGCTTGTTGGCTTCTTCAGAATGGCATTTTATGGCTAGTTAAAAGAATTTGACTATACCTTGAGGTCAGGCAAAGCAGTCTCCTTGGAGGGGACAGTCTAAGCATTGCCCTCCAGAACTGGAGGACTGCCACAGAGCAGAAGTCTAAAGAGCACAGGGTATGCCATGAATTGCTCTGCAACACTGAGCAAATCATTTCACCCTTTTCAGCCTCATTTTTCTCATATATAAAGTGATATTAATCTCTGAAATCCTTCCTGGTTTCTGCTTTTTTTCTTCTTATCACTTCATTAACGTCTATAACTTATTTATAAAATCTAAACCCCATCGTGCAGGATGGAGAGTTTACCTTAGTAAACACAGGGGGTACCACACAACTGGATCCTGACAGGCTGCTGCAGGGACTCTGCATCTGGTTTAAGGAATGAAAGAGAACATGATGCTGTCACTCATACTGTCAAAGCCCTGAAATTCAGGTACATGGTGGCCAAAATCTAACTGGCTCAGTTTTAGCTGCTACCTACCACACCCTAAGTTTCCTTTATGAAAAGCATGATGCTTCTCATTTCAGTGTCAGTTTGGATGTTTGCTTTAGTGGTATACTTTCTTCTTTATCTTCCAGCATTTCATTAGCTGAGATGGAGAAATACAACACCAGGCAATTTATATTTGGGAAATGCATATTGGCAAGTATTTAGACACTATAGATTAAAGGTTGAAAAACCTTTTAAATTTTACTAAATTTTTTTTCTTCCTCTATATAGTTGCTCTTCTTAGATCATTTAGGTTTTCAAAAAAGCACTTCCCTTCCTTGCTTTGGTTTTTTTTTTTTTTTTTTTTTTTTAATTAAAAGGGAATTCATCCTCGGGTAGTTGGAATACTCTCTTATGGGAACAAGTTCCTAAAAACCAACTGTCCTTTATGGTGTGGCACACAGACAAAGGGTCAAGCCATATAGAGCTACAATGGAATTCTTTCTGAAACCTATGAATTTCTTGAGAGCTTGTTTGGAGGTTCTAGCAGGGGAGCGCAGCTACTCGTATACCCTTGACCGAAGACTGGTCCTCCTCTATAGGGGATGGTCGTCCTCTTCGACAGAGCGCACAGCTTCAGGAGGGATGCACACGGAGCAGTGAGGGAGGAAGGGGACACCCGCCTAGCCAGCCAGATCAGCCGAATCAACCCTGGCGATCAGTGGGGTGACAGATGTCGCAGCCAGATCGCCCTCACATCTGAAACCTATGAATTTCTTTCTTGTTCTTTTGAGGTCATGCATCTAGAGGCTTTCTTCATGTATACTTCTTTTTTTATTCAGACAGAGTCTTGCTCTGTCACCAGGCTGGAGTGCAGTGGTGTGATCTCAGCTCACTGCAACCTCTGTCTCCCAGGTTCAAGTGATTCTCCTGCCTCAGCCTCCCAAGTAACTGGGACTACAGGCACATGCCACCATGCCCAGCTATTTTTATATTTTTAGTAGAGAGGGTGTTTTATCATGTTGGCTGGGATGGTTTCGATATCTTGACCTTGTGATCCACCTGCCTCAGCCTCCCAAAGTGCTGGGATTATAGGTGTGAGCCACTGTGCCCGGCCTCATGTATACTTCTTAAGAAAACTGCATTGATTCTTTTTTCTAGGGTCCATGTCTCCATTACTGGGACCCTCTCAGAAGGCCCAAAACTAAACCTATCCTCTGGAGGTCAATACACAGTGGTTGAACTGAAGTAGAATAACTTGATCTGTTGCTGGAGGTTTCATTAGCTGGGAGCTGATGGTCAGAGAAACTCTAGTGGTTTTCTTCTTTATCCTGTGGGGGAAACAAAATCAAACACAATCAGGTGAAAGAAAGATTAGAGGCAACTTTGATAGAAATGCCTCTCTGTATACACATTTGAATGTAGCACATATTTTTATCTATAATCCTTGTATTTCTTTATATTTGCATAATAATTTTAATGCTTTTTTTTTTTTTTTTTTTTTTTTTTACCATTTTAACCAATTATTAGTGGATTTTGGCTCCTAATAGTTTCACTTTAAGTTTCTTTTGTCTCAGTCTGGCAATCAGGAGGTGTTATAAAACACATTGTCTAGAAGAAATAACTTATAAAGCAAATAATCACTTCAAAATTTGTCTGCAAAGTTTTAGTTTTTTGGCATTTTTTAAAGTGGAGCTTTCACTTCATTCACATGCAACAAATGCACATCCATATGAGATTCAGTACTTACTCTGACATTTCTGTAGCACATTCCAACCACAATCCCAGGAATAAAACTTTTCCTTACTTCTCTGGACACCTTCAAGGAAGATAAAACTAAATTTTGTCTAAATCTCACTGGGTATTAATACAATTTAGTTCCAGTGTATTGTATTTATACTCAGACTAGCAGCAGTGTTGGTTATAGACAGGTTAATTCAGAACATCTGGATTTTTTTTTTTGATGGAGTCTTGCTCTGTTGCCCAGGCTGGAGTGCAGTGGTATGATCTCAGCACACTGCATCCTCCCACATCAGCCTCCTGAGTAGCTGGGACTACAGGCTGCACCACCACATGCAGCTAATTTTTGTATTTTTAGTAGAGATGGGGTTTCACCATGTTGGTCAGGCTGGTCTCAAACTCAGCCTGGCAACAGAGTGATACTTCATCTCAAAAAATAAAGCGTGGTGGCTCAAGCCTGTAATCCCAGCACTTTGGGAGGTCGAGGTGGGTGGATCACGAGGTCAAGAGATCGAGACCATACTGGTCAACATGGTGAAACCCCGTCTCTACTAAAAATACAAAAAATTAGCTGGGCATGGTGGCGCGTGCCTGTAATCCCAGCTACTCAGGAGGCTGAGACAGGAGAATTGCCTGAACCCAGGAGGCGGAGGTTGCGGTGAGCTGAGATTGCGCCATTGCACCCCAGTCTGGGTAACAAGAGCGAAACTCCGTCTCAAAAAAAAAAAAAAAAATAAATAAAATAAAATAAAATAAAATAAAATAAAAATAAAAACAAAAAACCCCATTATTTTGGAGCCATAGAGTAGTATCTGTGAATTTGTATTTTGGTCTGAAGTCTTTAGAATGTTTGTTATGGTAAGAAATACATTGAAACACATTACTATGCTTGTTATAAGGAAGGATGTTATCTTAGTCTCTTCAGGCTCACTATGATACCCTTTAAGATACCTTACTGGGTAATTTGTAAACTGTAGAAATTTGTTGCTCACAGTTCTGGAGGCTGAGAAGTCCAAGATCAAGGTACCAGCAGATTTTGGTGAGGGCTGTCTCCTTCATAAATGGTACCTTGTTGCTGTGTGCATGGTAGAAGGGGAAAGGTAATTCCCTCAAGTTTCTTTTATAAGGATACTAATCCCATTTATGAGATTGGAGCCTTCAGGACTTAATCACTTCCAAAAGGCCCTAGTTCTTAATGCTGTTACATTTGAATATTAGGTTTCAATGTGTGAATTTTGGGGGGACATAAGCATTTGGACCAAAGCAGATGTTGTCAATGTTCCTATTATCTTCATGATGATTTACTTGAGAAATATATTTCAATTGTTAATACTAGGAATAATTGAGCTTCTCCCATGATACTAGTTTAATTTTTCCTCATAGATACTATTAATCTTTTTTTTTTTTTGTGTGGGGGAGGGAGGCAGGAAGGGAGGGAAGAAGGACGGTAGGGAGGAAGGAAGGGATGAAGGAAGGAAGGAAGGAATGGAGGAAGCGGGGAGGGAGGGAAGAAGGACAGTAGGGAGGAAGGAAGGGATGAAGGAAGGAAGGAAGGGAGGAAGCGGGGAGGGAGGGAGGGAGGGAGGGAAGGGAAGGAAGGAAATCAAGCAATGAGAGAGACATTGCCGACCTGGATCTAGAGGTTTACAAGTTGATTTCTTTTTTTTTGAGAGAAGGAAAGAAAAAAAAAAATAAGTAAAGGAGAGGAAGAAAGAGGAAGAGAAAGAGGGAGAGTAAATGGAAATATTGCTTTATTTTGAAAAAATTGAGTATTAATAATGGCCAATCAATGTTTCATTTAAACTTATGGGTAGGTGTGATGTGGTATTGACAAGAATGTATATTTTGTGTATTTGAAGTGGAGAGCTCTATGAATATTTATTAAGTTTACTTGTTCCGGATCTGAGTTCGAGTCCTTGATATCCTTATTAATTTTCTGTCTCATTGAATCTAAGTCTCGTATCTGGGTGTTAGGATCATTAGCTCTTGTTGTTGCATTGATCCTTTTACCACTATATCTTTGTTGCTTTAAAATCTATTTTCTCCGATACGAGAATTGCAACTCCTGCTTTTTATTTATTTATTATTTATTTTTGCTCTCCATTTGGTTGGTAAATCTTTCTCCATCCCTTTGTTTTGAGTCTTTGTGTATCCTTGCATGTGAAACAGGTCTGGATGTAAAATGCCATTGGGTTTTGGCTGTGTCTTTTGATTGGGGGATTTAGTCAATTTAAATTTAGGGTTACTGCCATTTGATGTTGACTGGCTGTTTTATCCATTCGTTGGTGTAAATTCTTCTTTATGTTGGTGCTCTTTACTTTTTGGGGGTATTTTTAGAAAGGCTAATACTGGTTGTTTCTTTCTGTGTGTAATGTTTCTTTCAGAAGCTCTTGTAAAGCAGGCCTGGTGGTAATAAAATCTCCGAGTTCTTGCTTGTTCATAAAAGATTTTATTTTTCCTTCAGTTGTGAAGCTTAGTTTGGCTGGATATGAAAGTCTGGGCTGAAGGTTCTGTTCTTTGAGAATGTTGAATATTGGCCCCCACTCTCTTCTGGCTCGTAGAGTTTCTGCTGAGAGATCTGCTGTAAGTCTGATAGGCTTGCCTTTGTGGGTAACCTGACCTTTCTCTCTGGCTGCCCTTAGTATTTTCTCCTTTGTTTCAACCCTGGTGAATCTAACGATTATGTGCCTTGGGGTTGCTCTTCTTGAGGAATATCTTTGTGGTGTTCTCTGTATTACCTAGGGTTGAATTTTGACCTGCTTTGCTAGTTTAGGAAAATTTTCCTGAATAATATCCTGAAGGGTATTTTCCAGCTTGGATTCATTCTCTCCGTCGCATTCAGGTACACCTATCAAACGTAAATTTGGTCTTTTCACATAGTCCCACATTTCTTGGAGACTTTGCTCATTCCTTTTTATCCTTTTTTCTCTAATCTTTTCTTCACGTTTTATTTCATTAAGTTGGACTTTGACCTCTGATATCCCTTCTTCTGCTTGAACAATTCGAGTGTTTAAACCTGTGCATACTTCTCGGAGTTCCTGTATTGTATTCTTTAGTTCCATTAATTCACTCATACTCCGCTCTAAGTTGTCTATTCTCAATAGGATTTCATCAAACCTTTTTTCAAAGTTCCTAGTTTCTTTACGTTGGGCTACAACATGTTCTTTTAACTCACCGAAGTTTCTTATTATCCATTCCTTGAAGAGTGATTCTGTCATCAGGAGGCGCTCATTCTCCATCAAGCCTTGTTTCATTGTCGATGTGGAACTGTGATCATCTTTAGAGGGAGAGGCGTTCTGATTTTGAGTATTCTCAGCTTTTTTACACTGGTTTCTTCCCGTCATTGTAAATTTATCCTCCTGTCTCTTTGAAATTACTAACTTTCAGATTAGGTCTCTTGAGTGGACGTCCAGGTTGTTAGTTCCCAGGGCCAGAGCAGCAGCGTTAAAACTGATGGTGCTTTTCTGCCCAGGATTCTCCTGTCGGGCTTCCTTCTTGTGTCGGTAGTAGGCGACTCTGCCTTCCTGGGGCTCCAAACCTCTGTCAGAAGGGAAACCGGTCCTATTTACTCTGCGCCGAGCGCTCCCGCGCCGAGGTGCCATCACAGCCGCTGCCGGGCTCTGGTGTCCTGCTGGGGATCCGGGCCGGTCCTCAGAACCTGTTTACTTTGCTCCGAGAGCTGCCGTGCCAAGGTGCCGGTGGAACCGCTGCACCGGCCACGAGAGTCGCGCTGGCCACCCGTGTGTTTCCTCCACTGGGGGATCTCCTGCTCTGTGAGCAACCAGAATTTGTCTGAAAGTGTGGCGTCCTCTAGTTCTCCGCGCCTTCCCTGAGAGCTGCAATCCCGGGATGTTAGCGATCGGCCATCTTGGATCGTCAACCTCCTATTAATCTTAATATTGGTTATGTTGCTGTCTATGTTAACTACTTGACAGTTCAGAGCTCACTTCAGAGCCAATAAAATTTTTTAATTTAAAAATTTATTTTCGTTAAATTAAATTTACATTTAAAGATTCATTTTCAGTTTAGGAAAACGTCTGTGTTTAGAATAGTCTAGGTATATGAATCTACTTTTTTGTAAATTGTATACAATTTAAATGCACACATGAAGCATTTCAAATGAAAATTTAGCAACTAAATTCCAATATTTTAATGCAAAATACAGTTTTAAAGACTAACAAAAAAGGTAAGATTATTATTATTACTGTTATTACTTTTGAGACAGAGTCTCTGTTGCCCCATCTGAAGTGCAGTGACGTGATCTCTGCCCACTGCAGCCTCTGACTCCTGGGTTCAAGTGATTCTTCTGCCTTAGCATCCTGAGTAGCTGGGATTACAGGAGTGCCACCACAACCAGCTAATTTTATTTTATTTTTTGTAGAGAAGGGGTTTCATCATGTTGGCCAGGCTGGTCTTGAATTCCTGGCCTCAAGGTATCCTGCCTTGGCCTCCCAAAATTCTGGGATTAAAGGCATAAGCCACTACGCCCAGCTGTAAAATGAATTTTTATGTTGATTGCACATTGAAATGATAGTCTTTTATATATGTTGTGTTAAAACATATTACAATTAATTTTACCTGTTCCTTTTTGTTATTTTATTGTTACTATTAGAAAATTTAAAATTATATTTGCTGTTGTTATTTCTGATAGGCATTGTATTTTTATTAGATGGCACCATTCTGAACCATGAGCTTTCCTAAAGTGTTAATAAAACTTTCTCGATATCTTCTAAAGTTACTGGCTTATTCAGTTTTTCTGTCTCTCCAAAATAAACTTCAATCATTATATTTTCATCAAAAATTCTTTTTTTCAAATATATTTTCTTTTTTTTTAAATTTCCAATTTGTATATTATGTTCCAGGGTACATGTGCAGGATGTGTATGTTTGCTACATAGGTAAACATGTACCATGGTGATTTGCTACACAGATCATTCCATCACCTAGGTATTAAGCCAAGCATTGATTAACTATTCTTCCTGATGCTCTCCACCTATCCACCCTTCACCCTCCGAAAGGCCCTAGTGTGTGTTGTTCCCCTTGATGTGTCCATGTATTCTCATTGTTCAGCTCTCACTTATAAGTGAGAATATGTGGTATTTAGTTTTCTGTTCCTGAATTAGTTTGCTAAAGATAATGGCTTCCACTCCATCCATGTCCCTTCAAAGGGCATGATCTTGTTCCTTTTAAGGGCTGCATAGTGTTCCATGATGTATATGTATCACATTTTCTTTATCCAGTCTATCATTGTTGGGCATTTAGGTTGATTACATGTCTTTGCTATTGTGGATAGTGCTGCAGTGAACATACATGTGCATGTATCTTTATAATAGAATGATTTATATTCCTTTGGGTGTATACCCAGTAATGGGATTGCTGGGTCAAATGGTATTTCTGCCCCTAGGTGTTTGAGAAATTGGTACACTGTCTTCCACAGTGGTTGAACAATTTACACTTCCACCAACAGTATAAAAGCATTCTTTTTTCTCTACAACCTCACCAGCAGGTTCTCTATTCTCTTCCATTGGTGTATGTATCTGTTCTTATAATAGTACCATGATGTTTTGGTTACTGTAGCCTTGTAGTATGATTTGAGATTGGGTAGTGTGATGCCTCCAGCTTTATTCTTTTTGCTTAGGATTGTCTTAGTTGATCTCTTTTTCTGGTTTCATATGAATTTTAAAATATATATTTTTTCTAATTTAGTTAAGAATATCAATGGTAGTTTAATGGGAATAGCACTGAATCTATAAACTGCTTTGGGCATATGGCCATTTTCTCGATTTTGATTGTTCCTGTACATGAGCATGGAATATTTTTCCATTTGTTTGTGTCCTCTCTGATTTCTTTGAGCAGAGGTTTGTAGTTTTCTTGAAGAGGCCCTTCATTTCCCATTAGTTGTATTCCTAGGTATTTTATTCTTTTTGTGGCAGTTGTGAATGGAAATTTATTCATGATTTCACTCTTATAGAGCCAATAATTCAATAGAGATTAGAGTTAGGATCTCCTAAACTTGTGACCTGATACTTTTTTTACACTATATCTATGATGATTTATTTCCTCAAACCAACGTTTAGATCACGTGGCCCACAAAGAACTTTTATGTGATTTCCATGTAGGAGAGTTTAATTGGAAGATGTAGATTAGCCTAAGTAACAAAATATGGTAATTTCCAGAAAGTCCTTGGTTTATGGAAATAGAATATCTAAAATTGTAACTATTCCAGAAAATTCAGGCCATAAATTTGCATTACACAACAGTGCTTTAATAAAAAAAAATGAGTTCCCACTTAAAAGTCTTTTACATACAGTATTTGACACCATTACATACAGTATTTGACACCATAGAACGAGATTTATCTAATCTCCTAATCTCAATATATAATCCCTTAATACTTGGTGGCTCTTTTCAATCTTGAAAAACCCTTTATCATTTGGAAGTTTTAGAACCATATCAGGCTTAATTTGAATTAGACTAAAATTTGGTGATGTAAAAAGATTAACTAATAACTACTTTATGTTTTATTTGTTAAGGTGGATAGTGGCTATAGAATGTACCTTTTATTGTTATGTAAACTGTACATAAATATTCTATTAACTTTTCCTATGTATATAGTATTTTATAATAAATTTGTAAGATTAAAATAAATCTGAACCAAAGTTGCCTTTTTTCCCCATCATCAATATTTATTGAGCATTTACAGTGTAACAGGCACAATAGAACATACAGAAAACATTGTCCCTGCTCTTGAGGAGCTTACACTCTAAAAGAAAAAATATACCTCTTTTAAAATGGCATTTTTGTTTGGTGTTTTCTGCCAAGTACTAAGGAAATATTGTGTAAAGTGAGCTTTGGGTATAATTTAGCCCCATCATTATTTAGAGAGAGAAAGAGGAAGGATTTTAAAGGCAGACAATGACAGACAATTCAGGATAGGTAGGGTTTTAAAGGGAAATGAACACCATCTCATAAACTAAGGAGAGATTTGCTGCAGTAAATAGGATGAGGGAAATAGTTTGTGGGATGCAAGCAAAGGAAGCAGGGTATCTTAGACATTGAGTGGAGCCAGAAAGATCATGTGGCCTTTTTCCAAGTACATGGCCACCAAGTAGGAATGGTTGGTGACAAGACAGAATGCTAAAAAAGGAAGGTAATCTTGTATACCTGACAAATAGAAAAAAATAAAGAATCAAAATCAAAGGCAGGCTATAAGAGTATCAAGAAATTCTTAAACACCAAAAAGTAATTTGGAAGCACAAAATTTGTAGTTAATGCTACCCAATGTTATGATGGGTCAAGAACATTGTGGCTTCCTAAGTTAGAAAATGCCATATACCAAAATTTTGAATGGAACATATTACTTTTTTTCTAATCAATCTCCTCCTCTCCCAGAAAAATAGGAACTAATTTTCTTCAGGGTTGGGAGGAAATAGAGGGGATAATGGGACATGGTTGCAAACAGTAGTTATATTAGTAGTATTTTTGTTGTTATGATAAACTTTGTGTTTAAACTTGGTAAAAGTCCATTAGCTGCCAAGAGGGTATAAGGAATACATTTCCAAAAATGTACTATTTCCTTTAGAGAAGTTTCAGCGCCAAAAGACTAATTTATATGAAAAGCTGTAGAGAAAGTAGTTAAATGACCGTCCATTCATAAAACTTTTATTCCACTTACATGAATTAATACACATGTTCTTAACAATCATGCTAGGATTGTTCATGAAAATTTTATAAGACATGAAACAAAGCTAGCTATCATCTCAAGTTATTTCCCTATTAACTATTTTTACAGCACATGCATGTTAGACACGTATAAAAAAATCACAAAAGCAAAAAACCTAAACAAAGTTAAGTACATGGGTTTTTGTTTTACTGCAGTGCTTGATATACACGATTTGGCTCTCATAGAGCCAATAATTCAATAGAGATTAGAGTTAGGACTTTTTAACTCTAACAGTCAGTTTTAACACTGGCCCTTATGAAGCCGTAATGTACCAAAATTTGTTTTTAGGTTGCCTAAAACATCTAAATACAAATAAAATGAGTGCAGCAAAAATAATGAAAGCTAACAGCAGGTAACTTGGAATGTGAATTATTTCTGCCCTTATCCAGAGTAAAATGGGTCACAACTTTGTCTAAAGGAACACTTCTGCAGCTGTAGTCAAATGTGTGCACACTGACATTGAGTATTCCACAGACATACATGGTTTAACATGTGGTATCCATGGGATATCTGTTTCTACCACAGCCTTGTAAGTGCTCCAAACTTTAAAATACTCACAATTACTACACCTGTGACTGGAACCAATGATCCCTTTTATTCCCCACCAGCACAAAACATTATGTAGGCAGTTTTCTTTGCTTAGACATGGAAGCAGTTTTAACACTGGCCCTTGTGAAGCCACAGTATACCAAAAGTACTATGCCAAACATTTATAACTTATATAAAAATTCCATATTGGCCACCTCAAGATGAGAACAGGTAACTCCCTAAATGTTAACTGGCTCTACTCCCCTAATATTAAACATAAAAACCACATGGGAAATATAGAAATTCAAATAGAAGTAACATAAACCTGTCATAAATTGTAAATAAAATACTATTTGTGGGACAGCATGGATGACAAATGGTCTGTGTAAATTTTAGAATGAGGCAGATAAAAGTTTGAAGACCAGTTAATTTCCCCCTCCTTCTCCTGCTTCAGCTTCCTCTCCTTGGGTATCCGATGTCCACAATGTCAAGTTGTCTCTCAGTAATTGCATTATTAGCGTGCTGTCTTTGTATGACTCCTCACTTAATGTATCAAGTTCAGCAATAGCTTCATCAAAAGCTGTCTTTGCAAGAGAGCAGGCTTTCTCTGGGGAGTTCAGAATCTCAAAATAGAACTAGAGAAGTTAAGGGCCAGACCCAGTCTGATAGGATTTGTTGATTGCATTTGCTTTTTGCTGATTTCAAAAGCTTCTTGGTATGCTTGTTGTGACTCATCCACAATCCCTTTCTTGTCTTCACCAGCGGCAACCTCAGCCAAGTAATAGTGGTATTCTCCTTCCATTTTCAAATAGAAGACTTTGCTCTCTGCTTGTGAAGCATTGGGTATCAAGAACTTTTCCAAAAGAGACAGTACATCATTGCAGGTATCTCTTAGTTCCTTTCCAATTTTCTCTCTGTATTCTCAAGCCATCTGCTGTTTTTTTCTCAGAACTTTCTGTCTTTTGTTCAATACTTGAGACGACCCTCCAAGATGACCTACGGGCTCCTACAACATTTTTATAAGCAACTGGGAAGAGATTCCTCTCTTCATTGGATAATGCAGCTACTTGCTTAGTTATAGACTTCGTGCAGGCTGCCATGTCATCTCTCTCAGCCTGCTTGGCCAGTTTGGCCCTATGAACCAGCTCATTTTTATCCACGACTTGATGTTCTGTGTCCAGAGTGGGTGGTGGCAGTGCACGGACAGGGGCTCAGCAGTCTCTGGGCAGTGGCAGCAGCAGCCTGCCTTTGGTGTTTGTAAGAGTTAGTTTTTTCATTTTCTTCTTTTCTTTTCTCTCTCTCTCTCTCTCTCTTTCTTTTTGAGAGTTTCACTCTGTAGCCTAGGTTGGAGTGCAATGGCATGATCTCTGTTCACTGCAACTCTGCCTCCTGGGTTCAAGTAATTCTCTTGCCTCAGCCTCCTGAGTAGCTGGAACCACAGGCATGCACCACCATGCCCAGCTAATTTTTCTTATTTTTTTAGTAGAGACGGGGTTTTACCATGTTGGCCAGGATGGTCTTGACTTTTTTGACCTCACGATCTGCCTGCCTAGGCCTCCCAATGTGCTGAGATTACAGGTGTGAGCCACCATGCCTGGCCTTTTATTTTTTTATTTTTTTTAAGATGGAGTCTCACTCGGTTGTCCAGTCTGGAGTGCAGAGGTGTGATCTTGGCTCACTGCAACCTACTCCTCCTTGGTTCAAGCTATTCTCCTGCCTCAGCCTCCCCAGTAACTGGGGTTACAGGTACCCACCACCATACCTGGACAATTTTAAAATATTTTTTGTAGAGATGGGGTTTTACCAAGTTGACCAGGCTGGTCTTGAACTCCTGACCTCAGGTGATCCACCCACCTCAGCCTTCCAAAGTGCTGGGATTACAGATGTGAGCCACCATGGCTGGCCAGTTTTTTCATTTTCTAAGAACAGATAGTATTCTCAGTAGTTCGGAAGCAGATAAATTCAGTTCTACGAATATGCATGAGATATAAACATGCATTAGATTTTTATGTCCAAAATTAGGCACAAACAGAAAGAGCCTTTATCTATGTACTCTCTAAACAGGGTGGAACCAAACTTTGATGTGTTAGCTGCATTTGCTTGGCTTGGATCATTTTCCTAAAAAATGAAAACTTCACAAACAGTCAAACTCTTGAATTGGTAAATGGTTCCTGATGCCTCTTTTGCTAAGACTCCAGGAACAACGCAAAGGGTTTTGGAGTTAACTGACACAATTAAATTATATGAAAAGCTAAATAGTGCAAAAGATGAATAATAATAATATAGGTTCATCTTAATAATATCGTAAGACATCAGAGACATTAGAGACATTAAATCATGCCCGTGACATCACAAGACAGCACATGATCAATCACCTGGAAGGCTTTGAGAAGTAAGTGCTAGAAATAAGGAGATAGAAGCTTGATTGGTCTAAGTTCAGGGAGGACCTTCAACTGAATTTTGAAAAATGTTTAGAATTGGAAAAGATGAGGTACATATGTGAGATGAGGGTTGAGGGTGAATGGTAGTGGGGGATGGATAGAGAAGGTCATTAAGTAACATTCATGGAACATTAAACTGTGCCGGATACTGTGGCTTATCCCTTTATCTTGAATGTGAGGCAAGCAGCCCATGACCATTAGATGATGTGGAATACTCTGGGGTCAGATTGTTTGCATTTATTATTAGGTATGTTAGGTTTTTCTCTAAGTCTCAATTTCCCCATTGATAAAAAGACACAATAATACTGTTTATTTCTAGGGTTTGATAGCTTACAAAAGCACTTAATTTATATATGATATATATCAAGCACTCAATGAATGTTAGCTGCTAATATTATTCTGATGATTGTTATTATATGGTGATTCAGGAGATAGTCTACCCTTCCTCAGAGGTTACTGATCTAGGCTTCCTTGATATTTTTTCTCTTGTGAACTTAGAACTTCTATAATATACTTTTGTTTTTAATAATTTATTATCATGTACTTTCTTTGGAGGTTCCTTAAGATCAGGGATTTTTTAATATGTCTCCCTAGTGTTGAACGCATAGTAGGTGAGGAGTTGGTTGATTTTGCAGATTATTGCATAGGGAATATTACATTTTCCTAGGAGGTGTATATTGCTTTGTGCAGTTTTCCTCAATCCCACCCAACAAATAAAAGCAATTGATATAGCAGGATTCCTCCTCTATTGATGTTGGCAGTAAATCCTATATTTTACTAGCCATCTTAGGTGAGGTTAACCAATCATAGACTTGAAGACCAAGAGATGACATGAAAAATCTTCTGGTCTAACATCTTTGGAGAACAAAAGTAAGGTTCAGAGAGAGTATGTTGTTTGTCTGAGGTCATGTAATCTGTTGGTAGAGGAGTCAGGATTTGAGTCTTTTGTCTTCTAGTGCAATCCATGCAAGTTTATAGCAAATGGACTCTTTATTACTAGATAAATTCAAAACTGGATATTATTCTGAGTAGTTGAGACTGTAGTGTTTTTTTTTCCCTGTTATTAGATCAGAATATGTTTATGGTTCTGAATTCAGCGAGTAATGGAACAATCCATTACCAGAACATCCATTACCAGAACAGTCCATTAAAGTCCCAGAAGGACTTTACTTTTCAAAGGACTTAAGTGGACTTTTGTTTTATACATAAGCTCCATGAGGATGGAGACTTAGTCTGTTTTGTTCACTCCTGAATCCCTAGTGCCTGGAATAGTGCCAGGCACACAGGAGATGCTCAATAAATAATTGTTGAATGAATGAGTTTGCTTTGTCAGCAATATTGGTTAAGGCTTCAGTTGAGAATGTTTGTGACTTCTGGAGAGTGTAAACTTTAAGCATCAAACTCTGGAAAGAAATCCTGGAAACAACAGGGAAACTTTGGCTATGGCAAAAAGATAAAAATGAAATGCTTCCCCTCTGTGGGAAGAGAATGATTACATGAGAGAGTATATATAAAACTTCTGAAACTTCTTGGAAGAAACATACCTTATAAATAAATGTAAGGTCAATTGGTGCAAGAGGATAAAATATCCTCTAAGCACTTGGCACATCTCAGAGGAGAAGCTGGAAAACATTAGCAGGACAGTTTTGGTAGTGTGTGGAATCCAAGTTTTTGCCACCTTGAAGTCATTCTGTATCTGTAAGCTAATGAAAACAAAAAAGAGAAAATTCAGTCTTTATAAAGAGAAAGATCTTTGTACCTGGCTTCTTAATGTTCATGATGCTCCTTCTTCTAAGCATGAACAGTCAAGCTTCATGGGCAGGGCACCTGGCAGCCCCTGTTACCATTTAATCCTTGGGGTGGGGAGGCCAAGTAGGAGTTTCCCATTTTCTGTCCCTGATCTTCCAACCAATGAAAAAAGACAGTGATGACTAATGGAACAAAGAAATGCCCTGAATCTTACTTTCTGTATATTGCTGAGTTATATAATCTATGTCTGAAATGAATAAAAATATAGAAGGGTCAAGTAATACGGGGAAAGAGAGCACAAATTTAAGATGAAGGAAATTTAGATTCTCTTTTAGGGCTGTCATTAATTAGTTATGATTTGGACAAGACCTTTGGGGGTCTCAGTTATCTCATATCAGAAGTAAGATGGTCCCTAAGGTTTCTTCTAGGTTTAATATTTGCCCTTTTCAAACATTAAAAAATATCTCAGGGTCTGAGTAGATGAATTTCCATCATAGGAGAATAGAAAGAAAGATGAACATTGGTGCTTAAAGCAAAAGCAGTCAGCATTTAAGGAACTGGCTTTGCCTGCCACTTCAGAATGCAGAGGTTTGAAAGATGGTGAGCTGAGTCTTAGAAATTACTGAAATGACTTAAAATGTTATTTATTTATTAAAAATCTTTCAGAACTAATTTGAGTAAATGATAAAGCAAAGCCAAATACAAAAAGGAAGAATTTCGAAAAGAAAGCTCACCCTTAAATATTGGCTTCTCTTGCTAAAGCCACTGTGGTCTTTTACATTTGATTCTCATGTATTTTCCTCTAGGGGAGAAAAAAAGGAGATTTTTCAAAAGGAAAAAAACCCTTTTGTTTGTTTGGAAAATACAACACTCCAGAATATCAAAATCAAAGTGTGGGTTCTTGGTACATGTGGGCCCTACATGTGACTTATCCTGAAGTGTTCTTTCCTGATTTTAGGTAGCACTGGGTATGTTGTTGGGGGAAAAAATAGCCAGGGTTTTACTTTGGTGATGAGTTATGCTAGCAGGCTTCATGTCTCACGTAAATGGTAACCTTTGCTGAGTGTAACCCTAGCTCTTTGTAAAGAGAACAAAATTAGACTCCACCAAATGAAGAGTCTAAGACCTTGGCAATCTTACCCTGGAAAGATGACAAGATACATAGAGATCAGACAAATGAACAATGATGATGCCTTAACATTGCCTGAATAGGTGGGATGTCTGCAGAGTTATACTAACTTCATAGATATTATACAGGTTCAGTGGTCTGAAAAATAGGACATTAGATCTATTTGAAAGTGAACAACTAAAGAATTTGATAGTAGCTTCATTAGGAAAAAAGAGGAGAGAGAGGTAAGGTAAGGCAGATTTAGCAATGTACAGTATTTAAAATGTATTCAAGTATCACATTAGTGAGAATATTTTAAATTTATATAATAACTTAAACTCTGCATTCTTTTAAAATGTTACTTAGGTTATTTTGATTTGATGGAGAGGTTATTGTACTGTTCCACTTATTTTCTTTTATTTGCCTATTTTATTATTTAGTGTTTTTGTTTTGTTTTGTTTTTAGAGAGAGGGTCTTACTCTGTCACCCAGTCTGGGGTGCAGTGGCATGACGATATCTCACTGCAACCTTGAACTCCTGGGCTCAAGTCATCCTCCCACCTCAGCCTCCTGAGTAGCTAGGACTACTACAGGCACATGCCACCATGCTTCGCTATGTTTTTTTTTTTTTTTTTTTGTAGAGATGGAGTCTTGCTAGGTAGACCAGGCTGAAGATTTAGTGTTTGCATGTTTATTTACCTTCTCTTTGGTAACAGATGTCATACTAGGTAAACTTTATTCACATAAAGATAATTAATTCTAAGTGTCCATTAAGCAACAGATATTGTGAACGATTTTAACAGTTAATTTAATTGCTTTATTTATTTTTAGATTTTTTTTTTTTTTGAGATGAAGTTTCGTTCTTGTTGCCCAGGCTGGAGTGCAATGGTGGGATCTTGGGTAACCGTAACCTCTACCTCCCAGGTTCAAGCAGTTCTCTGGCCTCAGCCTCCCAGGTAGCTGGGATTACAGGCGCCATCACACCCAGCTGATTTTTTATTTTTTAGTAGAGACGGGGTTTTTCCATGTTGGTCAGGCTAGTCTCTAACTCCCAATCTCAGGTAATCCACTCGCCTTGGCCTCCCAAAGTGCTGGGATTATAGGTGTGAGCAACTACACCTGGCTTTATTTTTAAGTTTTTTATTTTTTAAGAGACAGGATTTTGCCATGTTGCCCAGGCTAGAGTACAGTAGCTGTTCACATGGGCAATCCTAGCACACTATAGCCTCAAACTCCTGGCTTCAAGCAGTCCTTTACTTCAGCCTCGGGAGTAGCTAAGACTTCAGGTGTGTGCCACTGCACCTGGCCATTTTTTATCCTCTATTACACCTAACGGGGTGGAGGAAGAACAAATAGTTGAGGAAAGAGGTACATGAATGAAGTCAGTAAAGGAGTTGTGAGTTTTGTGTCTATGAGATGGTTTCCATCACTTTCTGAACAAATCCAATTTCTGCTCTGGCCCACTGTGTCAGTTCATAGCCACCACTGTTACTGTAGTATTAGTCCCTGCAAAAATAAATGCATCTGTTTTGTAAACATACTCAAGCTGTTCAAAGAGGATGATATTTGACATCAACTGAGTATTTTGATGATAGTTTCGAAAAGTTCTTAAGGAAGCTTTATACATGGGAAATTCTAAAGATGTATCTCACTATTTCTTCCCCAGTCTATCTAGACCATTTTCTAGCAAAAGTAGATTTTAATTATTTCATATCTCTGATTCATTAGCATACAGCCTTCATATTGGTCTCTGTTTTGTTTTCTTTCTTGCTTGCTTGCTTTTGGAAAAAAGAAATCACTTTTTAAAAATTTTCAACACGTTTAACTGATGTCAAGCGTTAGCTGTTGTTTTCTACATGACTGGAAATTTTTCTTCATCACATTTAGAGTTTTGTCTCTTCCCCAGTGTTTTGTCAAATTTTTGATTTTACAAAGTACCAAAGAGGTGGTCCGTTCTGTTATTATTGATCATCCATCTCTCCATGTCAGATTAAAATACTTACTGTCCTGGTTCTCATGGTTCCTATATCTAAATTGTGTTTTTATATAAAACCATCTACTCTATGAAGTTATTATAAAAGATGCATCTCTATGTGAATATCTATGTAGCTCAACCCTTACTGTTTTCTTATTGTCAAGGTCCACATTGTTTATGGCCTTTCTCAGACAGCTTCTCCATCAAAGGATATGATGCCTGTCATGAGTTATGAATGTTACTACTTCTTTCCCTTGATACTGAAATCGTAGTGGAATTAGACACAACTGGGACATATCTTTAAAATCTTGCTCACTGGAGGGCTCTTCTGGGGCATATGGTCTTTCTCCTGTGGCTTGATGTTTTAGGTCAGGAATTTGAGAAGAGCTGGCCGAGCAGTTCATCTCCGATCCAAGTGTTGACAGCTGGAACTAGATAATGCATTTCCCAGATAGTTTCTTCACTCACATGTATGGCACCTTTGTGACACCTTGGTCAGTTCACCCCACTACTCAACTTGGTGTCTCATCCTTCAGGGATCTCCATGTGGCTTGAGTTTCTTACAGGATAGTGACCTCCTGGTAGCAGTTTCCTCACATGAAGGCTTAGGGCTCCAAAATAAAATGTTCCAAGAACCATCTCTTAAAGACTATCTTTCCCCAGTTGTTCTTGTGACAATAGAGGAAGTAGTTTTAAAAGACCCAGTTTGCAGAATTCTTCTTTATAAAAAATTCAGGCCTTAGGGTTCAGATACTAATATAAAAAGTTGAATTATGTGGCAAGCTACTTTTCACTTTGTTTTCTTAGGGAACTTTCAAATGTAGCTAAAGTTTGGGTTTATGATCTTTTTCTTATTTGAGGGTGAAATGTTGAAATTGAACTAGCCCTAGGACAAAGGAGAGGAACAGTGATGGTGGGGGCCCATATTCCAAGTGAATAGCTACACTGCTTCCTGGGTCTCACTCTCTAACACCTGCAGTGATCATGCTGCTGAGAGATGTCAGGAGACAAGTTGCCTAGAATTAAGAACCTTCCTGTCCTGGAAGTGAGAACTTCGAATCCAACTTTTGGCAGAACTTCTGATTGACATAGTTTGTATTTTGCAAGCTCTCCTCACCTCTTCTGTCTGCCCCTACCCAGAACGCTTTCCTACACATACATTACAGTGTTTCTTCCTTTAGAACTAGCCCTCCAAACCTATCACTTCCTCAATCCCACACCAGAACTAACTTGTTGTATTCTAATCTCTGATAGACTGGTTCGAAGATACACAGTTCTTCATGAACACATTTTACCCCTTCATTTGTCTTTAGGAAGAGCCATTGCTTTAACCCCAATGGTACCCTCTCCAGTGGTGGCATTCTGAAGCAGACACATCATCTTAGAGGTTGGGAAGATTGGATGTCTTTTACATTCTGCTGAATGCAGAAGAGACTTTGATACTTAACCATCGAACTTTTATTTCCTTTGATATGTCACTTAAAATAGGAAGAGGATGTTTGCCTTTTTTTCTTTGAAATGAGGTCTCGCTATGTCACCCAGGTTGGAGTGCAGTATTACAATCATATTGCTCACTGCAGCCTTGAATTCCTGGGCTCAAGTGAACCTCCCTCCTCAGCCTCCTGAGTAGCTCGGACCATAGGCACATGCCATCATGTTCAGCTAATTTTTAAACTTTTTTTTTTAGTGGACGTATACTTTTGTTATGTTGCTTGGGCTGGTCTTGAACTTTTGGGTTGAAGCGATTCTCCCTTCCCTCCCTCCCAGAGTGTTGGGATTACATGTGTGAGCCACTGTGCTCAGGCTTTTTGTTCTTTTTGATGCCACTGCCTTTGGTATTTTATAACATAAAAACTTTACATAAGTTTTACATGAGGTATATGCCCAGTAATGGGATTGCTGGGTCAAATGGTATTTCTGGTTACAGATCCTTGAGGAATCACCACACTGTCTTCCACAATGGTTGATCTAATTTATAACATAAAAACTTTACATGAGGTTTTATGTTATAAAATCATGCCCAATTTTTAAAAGGGGCTATTCCATTTCTGTTAGCCATACATACATACACACAGAGTTATTGCCCAGAGGAATACTTTGTGCCTAAGGGCAGCTAAGACCCTATAGTGTAATTAGCTGGGAGTCAGGTTACCTCCCACATGGACAGTGTCATGTGCTAGAGATGTGTGCAAGTAGAAAAGTCCTAGAGGAGAATCTGTAGCATTAAGCAGGCTTTGCAAATTAAAAAAAAAAAGATCATTCACAACAACCCTCTCTGACCTTAATTTTTAATAACTGTGAAATGGAGTTAATCGTGTAGGCACTGTACTAACCACTTTATATACATAATCTCATTCACTCCTCAATAACTCCAATATCTAGGGATATTATTATTCCCATTTTACAAGAAAGGAAACATAAGCTTAGAGAGTTTACACAAATTACCCAGTCATGTAGTTAGTAAGTTGTGGAGCCAGGAATAAAATCCACATAGTTCATCTCTAGAGCAGAGAGTTCTTCCTTGAAGTACTTTCTTGACCTGTGTGAGTAATTTCATAATGTGTACTTCTTGGGAAATAAGAGGAAAGGGGACCTACGCTGTAATGAAAAGCCTGAAGTTCTACTTTATTTATTTAGTCTAGATGATCCTTTATTTTTACACAGGTTCTTAAAGTCCAAACTTCTTCTTTTTAAAAATTATACTTTAAGTTCTGAGATACATATGCTAAACGTACAGGTTTGTTACATAGGTATACATGTACCAAGGTGGTTTGCTGCATCCATCAACCCGTCATCTACATTAGATATTTCTCCTAATGCTCTCCCTCCCTTATCCCCCCACCCCCTGACAGGCCCTGGTGTGTGATGTTCCCCGTTCTGTGTCCTTGTGTTCTCATTGTTCAACTCCCACTTATGAGTGAGAACATGTGGTGTTTGGTTTTCTATTCCTGTGTTAGTTTGCTGAGAATGATGGTTTCCAGCTTCATCCATGTCCCTGCAAAGGACATGAACTCATCCTTTTTATGGCTGCTTAGTATACCATGGGGTATATGTGCCACATTTTCTTTACCCAGTCTATCACTGATGGGCATTTGGGTTGGTTCCAAGTCTTTGCTATTGTGAACAGTGCTGCGATAAACATACATGTACATGTGCCTTTATAGTAGAATGATTTATAATCCTTTTGGTATATACCCAGTAATGGGATTGCTGGGTCAAATGGTATTTCTGGTTCTAGATCCTTGAGGAATTGCCCCACTGTCTTCCACAATGGTTGAACTAATTTACGCTCCCACCAACAGTGTAAAAGTGTTTCTATTTCTCCACATCCTCTCCAGCATCTGTTGTTTCCTGACTTTTTAATGATCGCCATTCTAACTGGCACGAGATAGTATCTCATTGTGGTTCTACTTTATAACTAGGCTTTGGGTTTAGGAGGACTCTCTTAAGGATATAAACAGAGATGTTCACCAATAATCTTTTCATATTCAAGACATTGGGTCAGAAACTTAACTCTGAGAATGGTCTACATTTATTGCTTGCATATATAAGAAAATATATGTGGTGTTGCAGTTAGTTGAACTAGACAGTATATCAAAAGCTATTTCCAAAATATGAGTGATGTGTGATAAATGTGTTGATTCAATTTTTTGTATGTGAAATAGCTTGGTCAAAGCCCCAAAACTCACATCGGAGGCCTTGGCAGAGGCAGAACTGAAAGAAAGTATGTTCAGGAAATAAAGATATTTATAATACCCAAAGGGCAAATTCTCACTAGGTCCAGCCGCCTCACTACAGAAAATGATATAATGAGACCCCACTGCATTTCTCTCAGCATCATGCAATATATCCTTGTAACAAACCTGAACGTGTACCCCTGAATATTTAAAAAAAAAAAAAAAAAAAAAGACGACCAGGCGCAGTGGCTCACACCTATAATCCCAGCACTTTGGGAGGCTGAGGTGGGTGGACACAAGGTTAGGAGATTGAGGCTACCCTGGCCAACATGGTGAAACCCTGTCTCTAGTAAAAATATAAAAATTAGCTGGGCATGGTAGCATGCATCTATAGTCCCAGCTACTGAGGAGGCTGAGGCAGGAGAATTGCTTGAACCTGGGAGGTGGAGGTTGCAGTGAGCCAAGATGCACCACAGCACTCCAGCCTGGGTGACAGAGTGAGACCCCATCTCAAAAAAAAAAAAAAAAAAAAAAGAGGGGGAGAGAGAGAGAAAGAAAAATAAAAGAATTCTACAAGGGGAGGGGAAGAGGGTGATTGGGACAGGTTAGCAGCATATCTTTTTTCCCTTACTCTCTTCCGCTAGTGCAGTTTAATTTAGCTTCTTGCCACCTTGGCAGTCTTGTTCTGTGTGAGAGCCTGAGAAGCTGAGGCGCAGATGGAGAGAAGTGGGACAGTGACAAGCTCATGGAGGCAAGGGGCAGTTTGAAGTGCCAGGAAATGGGGCCAGGGGGCCAGGTGGTCATGATAGTAGATAACATGCAAAGAGCAGGAGCATTTTGGGGAGGTTATAGAGAAGCTGGGATTTAGAGACCACTGAGAGAGTCAGTCAGGCTTTATAGCTTCAGACCTTGTCTCAGGGCTGTCCCTGGTCCCTATAGTCACTTCTGGGACAGTGCAGAAGCAATGTTCTCTAAGGTCACAGAGTTATTGAATATTAGAGCCCCATGTAATTTCAGAGGCCATCAAGTACATACACCCTCTCAATTTCACTTTAAAGGGAATTTAAAGTGATTGTCCAGTTGATCCAAAACAGCTTTGATTTTCATGGCAGGCTTTAATATCACTTTCTTTTGCAATTTGCTTTCGTGTTAAAAAGTCTGTCTATAAAAGACCCTGTGTGTGCGTGTGTTTGTCTATGTGCGTTTATATGGATGTGATGTTGATGTTGGGCTTGTTTGGTCAGAAAATAGAGTGAAACATTGTGATTTTAGTTACCTTATTAGCTGCTGATCAGGACTACAATTAGTCAATCTATGTATATTTACAAAGTATCCACTCAATGTATTCCTTTGTTTTTAAGGGCTAGACAGATATTTAATTTAATTTAATTTATTTACATACTGAGACAGGTTCTCACTCTCTTGCCCATGCTGGAGTGCAGTGGCACTCACTGCAACCTCAACCTCCCACGCTCAAGCCATCCTCCTCACCTCAGCCTCCTGAGTAGCTGGGACTACAGGTGCATGCCACAACACCTGGCTAATTTTTTTTGTTGTTGTTGTATTTTTTTGTAGAGACAGGGTTTTGTCCTGTTGCTGAGGCTGGTCTCCAACTCCTAGGCTGAAGCGATCTGCCGGCTTGGGCCTACCAAAGTGCTGGAATTACAGGCAATATTTTAAGCACATAATTTGGATAACCTTTTGCTTTCCTCCTCCTCCTCCTCTTCCTCCTCCTCTTCTTCTTTTTCTGAAATGGAGTCTCACTCTGTTGCACAGGCTGGAGTGCAGTGGTGTGATCTCGGCTCACTACAACCTCTGCGTCCTGGGTTCGAGCAATTCTTCTGCCTCAGCTTCCCAAGTAGCTGGGATTACAGGCATTACCACCACGCCTGGCTAATTCTTAGTTTTTTTTTTTTTTTTGAGATGGAGTTTCGCTGTTGTTACCCAGACTGGAGTGCAATGGCATGATCTTGGCTCACCGCAACCTCTGCCTTCTGGGTTCAAGCAATTCTCCTGCCTCAGCCTACCGAGTAGCTGGGACTACAGGCACGCACCACCATGCCCAGCTAATTTTTGTAATTTTAGTAGAGACAGGGTTTTACCTTGTTGACCAGGATGGTCTCGATCTGTTGACCTCGTGATCGACCCGCCTCGGCCTCCCAAAGTGCTGGGATTATAGGCATGAGCCTCCGCACCCAGCCTTTTTAAGGTATTTTTAGTAGAGACGGGGGTTTTACCAAATTGGCTGGGCTGGTCTTTAACTGCTGACCTTGTGATCTGCCCGCCTCAGCCTCCCAGAGTGCTGGGATTACAGGCATGTGCCTGGCCAACCTTTTGCTTTCTAAGTGCTGACATATTCAGTGGGGAAAGAAATAATAATAACAGCTCCTCAAGTACTATGGAAAAACACTTGATAGTTTTACAGTGATTCTCAAAATTTAACATGTATAAGCATCATTCCAAAATTTTGTTAGAATGCAGATTCTGATTTAGTACATCTGGGATTTCTTACAAACTCCTAGGTAAATGAATGCTGCTGGTCCACAGACCACACTTTGGCAAATAGCTGAATAAAGTCTTAACACTGGTTAAAATGTAAGGCATGCATAGGGAATAGCAAGTCAGTTTGATAGGGAAGATCAGATCTCAAGAAGCCTTGAATGCTAAGGTAAGGATTTAGCTAATATTCTGTGTAAAAGAATCACTGTAGTTTTCTATACTGGGTAGAGAGTGACATGATAGGACCTGTACTTAAGGGAGATTTATGTGTCATCATGTATCAGACAGATGTAGTAGAAGTTTTATGTTAAGTATTTAGGAGCAGAGACTCAACTCCTGGCCCTTAATGCCAAATGAGAAAAAGTTGCAGGAAGCGGGGAGAAAGGGATTGGCAATAGAGAGGCTAATTGCTTTACAGACTGGCTCTGAGTGAGGATAAGGAGTTGTTTGGATCACAAATCTCTTTAGACTGCCCAAATTCCAAGAGATCCCTGCAAATCCCTTGCTTATTTAAGGATGCAGTCATAAAATATGGTAAATTTCTCTGCTAGATCCAATTTATCAAAATGTATTGAGTGCCAAATACAGCCCTCTGCTATTTCAGGCATCTGTGTGTTTCCCAGTGTTTAATGCAGGATCCTTGTAATGTTAATGGTGAATGAAGGAATTCATTCTGCTTAATTCTCCTATTTCAACTTAAGATGTAACAATATATCCTTGATAAGACTATTTAAAAAGCAAGGACATGATAAACACAAAATACAGGTTAGTGGTTACAACTGGGGGAAAGTAAGGGGAAGAGATAAGAGAGGAGTAAATAGATGATGTGAATTATTGGTATTGTTCTAGTTCTTGGGTTGAGTAATTGATTCACTGGATTTGCTATATTATTAAATAAGGAAATGAACCAGTAAATAAAATAAAGTAGAAGAGTACTGTATATGTTAATACTCCAAAATATGATTAATTATGCACCGTCTATTTTTAAAAATATATATGAACACACACTCAAAAGTAATATCAGGGAGGGTCCAGCCTGTCTACAGGGTCTGCCAAAAGTGAGAGAATGAAATTAAAGTCACGATATCAGCTTATACCTATGGAGGGTTTTCTGTTTAGTATAATTTCAGAATGCAGGTAGTTCAGGTAGTTATCCCATCCAGTCTGATGCTTGGTGAGAAGGCAGTAGCACCAACAAAATATACTAACATTCTACTATCTAAATTTGTTTCATTCAGCAATTTACAGAGGGCTTTCACATATCAAAACATGCTTGCCTGCCATTTACTCAGTGTTACATTCTTGCCTTCTTGAACCTGGGACTAGAGGTCTTAGAAGAATGTCTTGTAGGAATTTGGTGTGAATGTCTTGGAGGAATTTGGAGTGAATGTCTTGGAGGAATTTGGTGTGCTCAGTATGAAGAAATATATCCTAGAAGGTGAAATCTACTTTCAAAATAAAAGTTCCTTCTTTGTTATCTGTCCTAGTAAGTGAATTGAGTTCTGGCTTATTCTACCGAACATACAGGAATTACCAATTTCAGAAACTTAGGATATAGCAAAATTCAGTCAGTGCTTAAACTACTCTGAGTATAATTTAACTATTTTGATGCATAAGGCATTTATAGGAACTTGGGTGTTCCACAAAAATGAATTTTCCAGAAAATTGAAATAAACCTATTAAGGCAAAAATATTTTTAAAAATAAAAGTAGTAAATGCTAAAGGACAAAAATTCTAAAAATTCAGAGTACAGAAGGTACAAAGTGAAAGGTAAAAATGACCCTTCTGAATCCCCAATTTCTACTATTAATAGTTTCTTATATATCTTTACAGAAAATATATCTGCATATTCAGTTATATTTATAATTTTATTTTTTTTCACAAATGGGATTATACTATAGTGGAATTACAGGATATTCATTTTAGATTTTAATAGGTACAGCTTCTGGGTTAATACTGGAATGAGAAACAAGGAAAAAAAATAGTTACAGCTAGATTACCCTTTTGTAAAATGGTACATTCTCAGTAGTTATTTGAGAATAACTTCCTCAATTGTTCTTATAATATATCCCATTGTTTTGCAAACTTGCCGTATTTTAGTCATAAGTGAGGCTGCACATCTTTTGTATGTTTATTGGTTGCTTCTGCTTTCCCTTCTTGTAAAATGCCTTCAAACTGAAAACAGAACATTAACAATATATTTTTACAGCTACATTTTTATAATTAGACTATATTAAAGGTGAATGTTCAATAATAATAGATTAAACTCTTGAGATTCTTTTTCATGATTTTTTAATACAATACATTGTCACACCAATGTCTAATACCAAGATGATGACATTTGGTGATTTAATGAACAGTTGTACTTCACCCAGTCTTTAGTCTAATTTGAGCCTCATGCAAGTTTGGAAAATTCCTGAAGTGGAAAGCATCAGCAATAAAAAGTGAGTTTGTGATAGTTGACTTCAGTCACTCCCAGCTTTGTCCAAACAGTACATACCTTCCTCCCACTTTGCTGATAAATGATGTTGGAAATAAATTTATACCCATATGCATAATTCTATGAGTTTAGGGCTCATGCCTCTTTTTGTTACTTATACAGTTTCTATCATACTATGGCTACTTAGGAAGTGTCTAAGAAAAACGACAATAATGCTGGTATTTGGTTTGTCAGTTGTGTCTTGGGGCATCAGTGGGACACAGAGCAGAATTCTTGCTAGGAATATGATCCTCACTTGATTCTAATTTTATCTTTGTGGTGAAGCTTTTAAATATGAGGACAGCTGATGTTGGATAAATCTGTCCTCACAAGCTGTATGAGATTGAAATAAAATTAAGTATTTGGGGTTAGATCCAAATGTAAAGATGTGGAAGTGCCTGATTAATCTTTTGATATTTCATTTTCTGCGTCTTGGTAAAAAGGAACTGTTTATTGTGAACTCCTAGCAGCAGTCCAGTTTGAAGCTTATGATAAGCTAAATGTGTGCCCTAACTTAAGGTCTAACATTTTATAAAAGATGAAGTAGAGTTCTTACTTTTCACCCCAACCTCCACCCTGCTGATGAAATGATAGGCTATATAGACCAGATTTTTTTTTTTTTTTAGCAATGTCTCTTTCTTTTTCTCCCTTGAATAACATGTTTATACTAATGAAATAGTGAGGCCCACGCTTGCACTTGGGTTGGGGTAATAATCCTGTGTGGTCTTTGTAAGTTTGCAAATGATGAGGCCCCAAACTCCTAGTAGATTCTTATCCAGGTGACCAAATGTATTGCTAATTGCTAAGGAATAAATAAATGTGTGTGCTCCAAGAATAGATGTCTGGCTCTTCTTCAGCTGACTGGATTACTAAGGTAGAAAAGCACTAAAAATAAATCAGGGCACAAATTCTCCTGCCAGGAATTGAGCATTGGGATAACTTGTCTGCCTGGTGGTGTTGACATCATCTGTTCTCCTAATGCTCTGCATAAATAGGAGCCGGAATGAGAAATAGATTTTGGCCATGGACTAGTGTCAGTAAAAGTCCTTAGCCCTTGTCCTGATACGCCTATTGTTGCTTCTTGCCAGGTTCAGTTAATTAGGCCATCCTCTAGGCGGCAGCTAAGTACATCAAGGTAAGAACTCAAAACCAAACTCAGGGTCAATCTCAGGGGAAATCATTTGATCTCTTCTAAGCTTCAATTATATTTTTGCGAGTTCTCTTCTGTCAGTTGGGTTTCAGCGTTTCCCCCGGGGGTCAGATTTTAACAGAGTTGGAAATGTGGGAAGACATCTCAGGAAATCATTTCTCTAGGACCTGAAGATTTCACAGTGATCCAAGTTCCCTGATGTGGAGTTAAGGATTCTTATCGCTGGATTCCTTTCTGTTATTACTTCAGATGTCCTGAGCAGAAAACCTTAGCCAGTTAGAATTAACCTCTGGATCTCATATGAACTAAAATGGGAGGAAATCCATGCACATCCCTACCTTCTTTATATCTGAACCTACTTTGTTTTAGTTTTATAGCAAGTTGCATTTAACTGGAATAATACTGTCTCACACTGATTAAGTGCTTGATGCTCACAAAATGCTTTCACACATTTATCTTGTGATCACAACAAGCCTGTAAGGAAGGGAAATGTTCTTATCCTCTTATTAACTGCTAGACTCAGAAAAGCCAACAGATTGAGACTTTGGCAGCAGTTGGTGCTAAGATCTTTGGGAGCTCTGAGATTTCATAGTCCACATAGTCAGCAGTGAACAGTCTGACCCATTTCTCTGGGGAAAGGTTGGGAAGTTTGTTCTGTCTGTTTAAATAGTTTGTTTATTTAAATATTTGTACAAAATATGTACTCTCATTATAGAAAATTTGGAAAATATGGAAGAAAAAAAAGTCAACCACAGACCGAGCAAGCAAAAACAAATTCCTTGGGTTTCCTGTTTTTTGACTGAATCTGTGAGATAGAAGGAGAGATCAGTAGGTATTCATTAATGTTTATTCTGTCTCCACCCCTTACTTGTGTTTAGTTAATAGGAGGATAAGAACATCTGCCTTCTTTACAGGCTTGTGGTGTTCACAAGATAAATGTATGAAAGCATTTTCTGAGCATCAAACAGAATAAACAATAATGAATTCCTACTGATCTCTCCTATCTCACAGACATTTAAATTCAGTCTCCTCTTCTAGGGATCCTTCATAGGTAGGTATTGACTCTAAGCCTTCAAAGCTGAGCTCTAAAAGGTGAGTCAGAATCTCCCTATAATCCTGGTACAGATCAGCTGTTAACTGTTCTCCTTTCATTACCCTTCTGTTTTTTTCCCCTCACGACACTCTTCCTTTCCTTCTGGCTATATCAGTACATTTTTTCTTCATATTTCTCTACTGTTTGTCATTTCCAGGCTTAAAGTCAGCAGCGAATTCTGCCTGGCCTCCCCAGAGCAGAGTCAAGGACCCCAATAACAATGAAGAGAATGAAAGGACAAATATGGAAACTGCTGCTTTTTCTAGTCTCCTACTCACCCAGCTTGGTACTGGCTTCTGAGACATACACTGACCAAAAAGAGGAGTATTGGGAAGTGCAGGAACTTTTCTTTTGTTTTTTGAGACGGAGTTTTGCTCTTGTTGCCCAGGCTGGAGTACAGTGGCCCGATCTCGGCTCACTGCAATCTCCGCCTTCTGGGTTGAAGTGATTCTCTTGCCTCAGCCTCCCGAGTAGCTGGGATTGCAGGTGCACACCAGCATGCCTGGCTAATTTTGTATTTTTTAGTAGGGATGGGGTTTCACTATGTTGGCCAGGCTGGTCTTGAACTACTGACCACAGGTGATCCGCCCACCTCGGCCTCCCAAAGTGCTGGGATTACAGGCAGGCATGAGCCACCGTGCCTGGCCCAGAGCAGGAACTTTAATAGCTCCAGATGTTTGAAGCCAGGAAATATTGAGCTCCAGTCTATCTTTGAATCCTCTCCTGCATTTTTCTTCATTCTTAAATAATAGACATTAGTTAATCATTTATTGATAAGTCTGTGTGTGTGAGTGAATGAATGTGTTTGGTCCTGAGACTAGAAGTAGGAAGCTACTATACTGGTTTTCTATAAGTTAAAATCATCTAGATTATATTCTCTGTCCTGTTCCCAAGGAATTAAGAACATTTGATTTTCCTCATCTGTAGGATCAATATGATGTGAGAAAACCCAGCTAACCAGTAGCCTTGGTTTCAAAGATACTCGCAGCCTCTATGTTGTCTGTTTTTCTGCTCCTGTTGTCCCTACAGAAAAAGCCCCTCAAGGCTGTGTTTGAGGTAGGTCCCTGCTCTCTGGCAAGAAGCATAGACTGGAATGACAGCTGTGTGCAAGGAGGCTAGTGGATAAATTGTAAAGGATGGGCTCACGCCTGTAATCCCAGCACTTTGGGAGGCCGAGGCGGGTGGATCACGAGGTCAAGAGATAGAGACCATCCTGGTCAACATGGTGAAACCCGTCTCTACTAAAAATACAAAAAATTAGCTGGGCACGGTGGCACGTGCCTGTAATCCCAGCTACTCAGGAGGCTGAGGCAGGAGAATTGCCTGAACCCAGGAGGCAGAGGTTACGGTGAGTCGAGATCGCGCCATTGCACTCCAGCCTGGGTAAAAAGAGTGAAACTCCGTCTCAAAAAAAAAAAAAAAAAAAAAAAAGGATGGGAAGGGTCTTCTCATTCTACTCTAGTTGATGTAGTTCCAGCTTTCAGTTGATCACACTTGGGAAGGGCTCATCTTCTCAACAGGACAGAAAATATGTGACCCCAAATTAACCACTAATAATTGTACATCAAATCCAAATGGGAATGAGGAGATAAAAGGCAGGATAGAGCCAATGTCTCATGGTAAGCAAAACATTTTTAGCTGGAATGTAAAGAATGTTGGTATTGGCGTTTAAAGGAAATGCAAGCTGCCCTTCCCTTCAATCCAGATAGCTCACAGTTGTTTGGGTCACAATTACTGTTTTACCAGTTTTGGAAATCTAACATTAATCTTAGCATTGGCTTTAGTGGGGAATCTATGCAATGTTGTAGATCTTTACGGAGAGGTATTTTAAACTGTGAAACAACATTTGTTTTTCTGGACACTTAAGACTTTTATACACTTTTGGTGGATGTGCTTTTGATTGTGCTGAATTGATCTATATCTTTAAAATATAATAAAAAGAATTAGGGCCAGCATAGAGGCTGAAGAATATCTCTTATCTAAAATGCTCGGGACCAGAAGCGTTTCAGGTTTCAGATTTTTTTTTTTCAGAGTTTGGAATATTTGCTGATACTTAAATCCTCCCTTGAGCATCATGTCAGTGCTCAAAAAATTTTGGATTTTGGAGCATTGAGGATTTTGGATTTTTGGATTAGATATGCTCAGCTTGTATAGAGAAACTTCCTGTTACCACACATAAGCTGAAATTTTTTTTTGACAAGAATACACTTTCACTCTGTTTTAAATTATAGGATTAAATAGCAGGCTTTGATTGAGGGTCTATTGTACTGCCCAGTACTGAGCAGTTGGAGTGTAACAGAAGATCAAACAAAGGAAAAAAAAAAGTCCAACTACATTTATAGTAAACTAAGTATACAGAACATGGTGTAAACTTTTTAGAAGCCATCCAACTCAGTATTTTTTGAGCATCTCATGTAGGCTACCTACTTTCTTTTGTTTTGTAGCCAGACTACTTCTTTCTAGTTTCATCCAATTGTTTAAAAACTAAATGATGCTTGTTGGGCATGACAGAAGCTGGGAGAACTCATTGTTATCCCATTTCCAGTAGTAGTCCAAAAAAAGGCAAATTGTTTGAGGATGATTCATTAGAAACATGGCCTCCCTCATCAAAGGATGGCATGTTCTATCATTAGAGAACTAATTTATGTGATGTGATCATGAGTGCTGTGGACTTAAAGGGCTCTATAACCTGTAGGAATTTGTGACTCAGCATCTGGCCCCTGGAAGCAGGTTCTTAGCGGGCTGTCAAAGCTCAAGGTGAGCTTCAGGTCGTCCAACTTCTCCTCAGGTTTTTTTTTTTTCTAAACAAATGAGGACCTGAAGTCCAGAGAAGAGAGGCCATTTGCTGTAGTGTGTTATTGCCAGAGGAATATCAGGAGAAATTGTGAAATTTGGAAAAAACATTACTAGATGTCCTTCAGAATGCTAGGCATTGACTAGTAAACCCTTCTAGGTTATCTGATTCTATAGTGATCTACACCTTTCATTGTCTTTGAACTATTTTAAATCCTTTAAAATTATAGAAAACTGAGGGTAATACAAGTTATTCTTGTCTGTGGAAATGCTTACCATGAGACATTGGCTCTACCCTGCCTTTTATCTCCTCATTCAGATTTGATGTGTAATTATTTGTCTTGTGGAGGTGCAATTGTTTACCACTCCTCACACACATGAAGCTGGGTTTGCATTTATTAACACATTCATTTCAGCATTCCTGGCTGCCTCTTGTACCAGTTTTTAACATTTTACTGGATCTGTCTTTAATGAGTTAAATTAAACCTTTGTCATGTGTTCATTTTATATTTGTATGGCAATCAAAATTTTGCCTTAAAAATTATCTTTTAACAGGAAGAAACTAAGATTTTAGTAAATATTCTCTGTTCCTTTTGTTAATTGGATCAGGCATCATTCTATAAAATAGAATAGATGCTTTGCAGGGCATGTCAGAACAATTGTTTTTTGAAGATGGGAACAAGGAAACAGAAAAATTAAAAAAGCAGATTGGTTAACATCAAGTTACTTCAAGTTACTTTTCTTATAAGGGCTAAAGCAGAGGGGACTTCCCTATCATGCCAGCTCCGGTTAACTGGGCCTCTTTTGATTGGTTACTGGGATTCCCCTGTTTCAAGAAAACTTGATCTGTTTGGGGTTTTACCTGCTTCCTAAATGTTTCCGTTTTTGACTCTGTGATATTTAGCAGCATGCGAGAATTCATTTTGGTTTGTCTTTTGGTGCCCAGAACAGGAGCTTAGTCCCAAACAGTGACCTATAAATTTTATTTAACACTTCATTCACTGTGAATAGGTAGAAGCACCATTTACATGGGTTTCTGAAATGGCTAATCAATTGTAACTTTTTCTCACATTTCTATGTTTATTGGTCACATGGGTGACATCTTAAAAATATTTTATCGAGGGTGAATTTCATGTAACATAAAATTAACCATTTTAAAGTGAATGATTCGGTGGCATTTAGTACATGCATAATGTAGTGCAACCACACTTCCATCTAGTTCTAGAACATTTCTATCACTTCAGAATAAAACCTCTTACCCTTAAGAAGTTTCTCCCCATTCCTCTTCCCCATATCTCCACCAATCCGTATTCTGTTTCTATGGAATTTTTTATTCTAGATATTTTATGTAAATGGAATCATACAATATTTGACATTTTGTACCTGGCTACTTTCAGTTAGAATAATGATTTAGAGGTCTAGCCATGTTGTAGCATATATCAGTGCTTCATTTTTTTATTGGTGAAAATAATTCCATTGTGTATCTATACCCAATTAGTTTATCCATTCATCCATTGATGGACTGGGCTGTTCCTACCTTTTGGTTATTATAAATAGTGCTGCCATGAACATGCATGTATATGTACTTGTTTGAGGATCTGATTCACTTATTTGGGGTGTATAACCTTGGAATGGAATTGCAGCATCATAGAGTAATTCTGTTTAATTTTTTGAGGAACTACCAGACTGTTTCCACAGAGGCTGAACTATTTTACATTCCTATCAGCAGTGTATGAAGGTTCCAATTTTGACACATCCTCGCCAACCCTTATTTTCCATTTAAAAAATTATGTCTATCTAGTGAGTGTGAATTGGTACTGCATTGTAGTTTTGATTTGCATTTCATTAACAACTAATGAGTTCAGCATCTTTTCATGTGCTTGTTAATTATAGAATTTTGAACATTGTATTATATTTTGGATGTACTTGGGAATATTTTGAATATATCAGGGAGGCTGGCTTTTGAAAAGAAATATTTGATGATTCCCATGTAATACAAGTAATCATCCCCTGATTTGTGTTTCTTAATTTAATATTTTATATATTAACATTTATTAAAGTGATTCCTATTAAAAAAATTATCTTTTTTGGAGACAACCTGGAGAAGATTTTCTTCATTCCCATATGACACTCTTGGCACAGTATTTTCACAGACCATTCCTGAATCTTCTGTAGTATCAAGCAACTGCTATTAAATAACTCAGAAAAATGTTGCTATGGTGATAATACTTGTCCTTGCTAAACGCAGCTATGTGAGCTGTTTTATGCTGTAAAATCTCACTTGGAGCTCTTTGTAAGATTTATTTGTTGATTTGCTTTTTGAATGGAGATATATGGTACATTCTATTTTATTTTATTAATTTATTTTTTGAGACAAGTTCTCATTCTGTGGCCCTGGCTAGAGTGCAGTGGTGTGATCATGGCTCATTGAAGCCACAACCTCCCAGGCTCAAGTGATCTTCCCACCTCAGCCTCCTGAATAGCTGGGACTATAGGTGCACACCACCATGCCCAGTTAATTTGTGTATTTTTTTTGTAGAGACAGGGTCTCACTATGTTACCTAGACCAGTCTTGAACTGCTGGGCTTAATCCATCCTCCTGCCCTGGCCTCCCAAAGTGCTGGGAATACAGGCATGAACCACTGCGTCCTAGCCCAACATATGGTACTTTTTTTTTTTTTTTTTGAGATGGAGTTTTGTTTTTGTTGCCTAGGCTGGCGTATAACAGTTCAATCTCAGCTCCCTGCAACCTCTGCCTTACAGGTTCAAGCAGTTCTCCTGCCTCAGCCTACTGTGTAGCTGGGATTACAGGCATGTGTCACCATGCCTGGCTAATTTTGTATTTTTAGTAGAGACAGGGTTTCTCCATGTTGGTCAGGCTGGTCTTGAACTCCTGACCTCAGGTGATCCGCCCATCTCAGCCTCCCAAACTGCTGGGATTACAGGTGTGAGTCACTGTACCTGGCTCCATATGGTGCATTTTAAAATAAATATCAAACAGCCACCATAACTTTTATTGAACATTTATTTGGTACCAGACTCTCTGCTAGGTGTTTTACATAGATTAGCTCCTTTAATCCCAGAAGAATGTCAGCCCCTAAGGATAAATAGTATTTTTTCTGTGTGAATTGTGGTATCCCTAGCATCTAAAAGAGTCCTGCCACAGAGCAAGTGTTCAATAAATGGTATTGGATAAATTAAACAACCTTTTGATGGTTGTTTGAGATAGTTATTGTGATTATCTTCATTTTGCAAATGACGAAGCTAAGAAATGTAAAACCATTTTCCCAAGGTCTTACAGATAGGCAGTAGTGGAATCCAGATTAGAACTCAGGCAGCCTGCTCCAGAGTCTGTATCATGTGGCCTTTAGGCCATAGAGTTCAGAAGAGCACTTTTACTTCTTCCTTGCAGGTACTACAGGGTGTCCAGCTATTTTGTAAAACAAAGAGGAAACAATTAAATTCATTTTAGTTCAACAAATATTTATTTATGGCCAATAAATAATATGTGCCCAAATACTTGTTAGGTATAATATTGAGAACTGGTAGTTAGGAAAACAAGATTATATTATGGGGTCTGACACTAGCTGGTATGACCTCGTACAAATAATATGCCCTCTCTATGCTTTGGACTCCTTAGTTGTAAAATGGAAAAGTTGGACCAGATGATCTAAATGTGCTCCAGCAAGTGTGGAGTTTTATTAAGAAATTAAGAAATAACATTAAGAAATAACACTGAGAAGGCCACAGTAAACTTGCTTGCTGGGGGTTGGGGTATTAGGGGTATCTTGGTTTATATATTTTAATCTTTATAGGGAATGAGAAAAGAGAAGAGGAAACAAAGTGGTCAATATATGATGGCAATCATAGAATGTATCACCTAGAAGATAAAATAAAGCAATTATCCCAGTAACAAGGAATCCTCAGTTCATCATTAATTTCAAGAGATGAAATTTATTCTATTCTGGCCCTTTCCTTTGAGAAGTATAATACCCTAAAATTACATCATATTTTATAGTTTCTCAATGTTTCCTCTCATTTGTACCTACAACTATGCTGAGAGGTAGTTTGGGGAGGATAGTATGGGGAAAAACCAAGGGCTTGGCCAAGGTTCAACAATTATCTAGTGATTCTCAGTCTTAGTTTTATGATGCTCAGCATATCTTAGCTCCAAATTTGAAGAATATATAAATTATTATTTTTAATGTTTTGATTTTTCTTTTAAATTCACTTGGTTAGAGAATATATATGCCTAACAACAGTTTTCCCTTAGGTTTCCAGAAGAGGATATTGCCTAATAAAACATAATAATAGGGTAGCAAAACTTCTAAAATAATGTGTTAATTTTATTTTTTTTGAAACAGGGTCTCACTATGTTGCTCAGGCTAGAGTGTAGTGGCAGTGGTTGTTCATGGGTATAATCACAGCATACTACAGCCTTGAACGCCTGGATTAAGCAGTCCTCCTGCCTCAGTCTCCCGAGTAGCTGGGACTACAGGCATGTGCCACCACGCCTGGTTCCTGTTTTAACTTTCTTTTAGAAAAGAAGATCTTAGGCCAGGCACAGTGGCTCATGCCTGTAATCCCAGCACTTTGGGAGGCTGAGATGGGTGGATCACGAGGTCAGGAGTTTGAGACCAGCCTGGTCAACAGGTTGAAACACCACCTCTACTAAAAATACAAAAATTAGCCAGGCATGGTGGCATGTGACTGTAATCCCATTACTCAGGAGACTGAGGCAGGAGAATCGCTTTAACCTGGGAGGTGGAGGTTGCGGTGAGCTGAGATTGCGCCATTGCACTCCAGCCTTGGTGACAGAGTGAGACTCTGTCTCCAAAAAAAAAAAAAAAGTTAAAAAGATCTTAAGGATGAAACATACTTTTTAAGGCTCACTTGTTTTATACTTTAAATTGGGTTGAATGATTATATTTCTTACTCTTCTAAGTGTAGCCAATGAATGCACTGAACTTACCACATGTCTGATTTATACACAGTGCTTCAGAATGCTGGGTGCCTCAGAAATTAAAAGATGACCCTTGCCTTGAATTTCACAAAAATTATGAAACATACAACTGACCACTGCATATGACAGAACATTATGAGTGCCAAAAGCTCAAGATAAGTGTTATAGGAAATTAAGATGAAGAGAGTCCTTTAAACAGTAGTGGTTGAGAAAGGTTTCATGGAAAAGGAGCCAAGTCTTGAAGGATGTAGATATTAAATGTGAAAGAGTGACAGTGAGAGTGAAGTAAGAGAAGGAAAGTAAGAGAAAGATATTAACAGGTGGAGGGAATGAGTATGAGTACAGACTCAGAAGGAAAAATATTCAGGGTGTATTTGGGAAAGTTGTGAACAAGTTGGACTCCTTGAAAAAGTTGTTAGAAAGATCCCTCCAATGATTGGTTCTTTGTAGGCCTATCATTGTTCTTTTTCCACTTCTCCCCCAACCCAAATAAAACAAAAGAATACACCATTAATTCCTTCATTCAGCTAGCATTTATTGAGTACCTGCTCTGTCCCAGGTATTTTTCTAGGGAGCATAAACTAGATCAACTGGCTTTGCCTTCAAAGGGCTCACAGTCTGATGAGGAAGACTAACTCTTGGTTGGAAAAGGAGTTACATACAGAGTACCCATTTTATTTGAAATGGGGCCACCTTGAAAAGAATGAGCTTGGCTGCATTGGGCTGATCGCCTGAGCTCTGTTTTTAGCCCTTGGAGCAACTTCAGGATGTGTGGCATTCCAGGAGAACAGCTGCATACTATATTCTGAAAATGACTAAAGTAGCACCTTCGTTTTTTCCAGACCCAAAGCAATGACTCTCACTAGGAAGGAGAGCCAAATCCTAACCTGGCTTGTGCTATTGGGCATGTTGTTCCACAGACTTTTAGAGGGGAAGTTTCAGATTGTCTTGCCTTTGTCCCAAAGAAAAGAGATACGGAGGAAGGAAGGGCTAAATTATAGAGGCCTCTCATTAAAAAAAAAAAAAAAGTTCATTATTGGTATTTCTTAGTGCAGCAAGAGATAATAATGATAGATATTATTTATTAAGTGCTTCGTGCCAGGCACTGTGATGAGAGCTCTAACTAACATTCAGCATCCAGTTTAACCCACACAACAGTCCTAAAAATTAGCTACTATTTTCATCACCTTTTACAAAGAAGGAAACTGAAGCTTAAGAAGATTAAGTAACTTGCCCATGTCACATAGCTCATGAGTGGATATCACAGAAAGAGTAATTAATATTGTAATGAGTTTTTATGTTTCATAATTTATAGAGAAAACTGAGGTTTAGAGAGAAGTGATTAGTCCATAGGGAAAGAGAAAAATGTCAGAGCCAGCTTTATAACCCATATCTCAATTTTATGACTCTTTAAAATTTTAAACCTTATTTATAATACAAAATTTAAATATATACATATATCTATATGTCTCTATATATCACCTAGCTCCTACAATTACTAAGTATTCATGATCAATCTTGTTTCATCTATACCCCTACTCTCTTGCCCCCACCATATAATTCTGAAGCAAATACTAAACATATTATTTTATCTATAATCAAAATATTTCTCTGAGAGATGATTTTTGTGAAAAATATAATACAATCATCACACCTAAACATTTGTAATAACTCCTAAATACCATCAACGATCTAGTCTAAGTTCAGATTTCCAGTTGTCTCATAAATGCCAAAGTTTTTCTTGCAGTTTGCTTGCTTGAATCAGTATCCAAATAAGGTTCACACATTACAATAGATAGATACATCTTCTAAGTCTCTTTCAATCTATAGCTTTCCCTCCAACATTTTTATGTTCTTGTGATTGTTGAAAAGACTAGTCATTTGTCCTATAGAGTTTCCTGCAGTTTTGATTTTGTTGATTGTATACCTGTGGTATAGTTTAAGATGTTCTTCTCTTCTGTCTTCTGTATTTCCTATAAATTGATTGTTGGATTTAGAGGCTTGATCAGATTCAGGTTTGAGTTTTTTATTTTGAAAGACTACTTCATAGGTGATGTTGGGTCGTGTTTCCCCATCAGGAGGCACAAAGTGTTTGGTTATCTCTTTTTGTGATATTATAACAGCAGTAATTGATTATTACTATTACTATTATTTTTTGAAATAGGGTCTCACTCTGTCACCAAGGCTGGAGTGCAGTGGCATGATCTTCGCCCACCGCAACCTCTGCCTTCTAGGGTCAAGCAATTCTCCTGACTCAGCCTCCTGAGTAGCTGGGATTATAGGAGTGCCACTGTGCCTATCTGATTTTTGTATTTTTAGTAGAGATGGAGTTTCACCATGTTGGTCAGGCTGGTCTTGAACTCCTGACCTCAAGTGATCCACCCACCTTGTCCTCCCAAAGTGCTAGGGTTACAGGCATGAGCCACCATTCCCGGCCTAGCAATCACTGATTTTTAATGCCTAGATACATTAATTTATTAGAGATTCCAAGGCCTTCCATTTACAGCCATGATGGAATATCAGGAATAGAATTTACCCTTCAACTTAGCTAAAAAACCCAGCAAGATATATGAAACAGTGGTTTTCAGACATTGGACAATAGGCATCATAGGAGTGTGATTCTTGAAGAAAGGGAAGTAATGTCTGGCATCCAGTGAAAAAGTACTGGACATGCAAAGAAATGGGATAATATAACCCATAACATAGATAAAATTTAATTAATACAGAATTCAGAAGTGACACATATCATAAAATTAGGAAACAAGGATATTAAAACAGCTATGATAAAAATGCTTCACGTGTTCAAGCATTTGTAGAGGAAAACATGAGCATAACAAGGAGAGAAGTGAAAGATGTAAGAAAAACACCCAAATCAAATTTCTAGAGATGAAAAATACAATATTTGAAATAAGAAGTACATTGGATAGGATTAACAGCAGACTAGACACAGTAGAATAAAAGATTACTACATTTGAAGACATAGTGATAGGAAGTACTCAAAGCTCAGAGAAAAAAGATGAAAAAAATGAACAGGGCATCAGTGAGCTGTGGAACAGTACCAGATGATCTAATGTACATGTAACTCAAGCGGGAGAAGGGCAGGGACACCAGAAAAGTATTTGAAGAAATAATGGCTGAGAAATTTTCAGGTGCCTTAATACTTAATAGGACCTGGAGACCTCTTTTTCTGTTGGGATTGCTTCTCTGTAGATAAAGAGAACAGTTTCATAATGAGCAAGAAGAAAGCTATAATCAATAAACTAACCCTTTTAGACTACCTAGTGACCTTCTGTGTTACGTGTATGTTGTTTTCCCTTTAGGACCATCTGGAAAATTTGTGATACTTGTTTTTTTTTTGTCTATACTTGAATCTCTTATTCACTCTTAAAGAGATTCCCATCCCTCACCACCATACCACCAAGTGCCCCTGGCTAACCTAAGGAAGTCCTGTACCTGTTTCCTGAGCTGCTGCTGGCTCCAGGGTCCTTTCATTCATCCATGCATCCACCTCCAGCTTTCCCTAATGAAATTTTGACTTACTTTGGACTGCCTGTCAGTTCATCTTAAAGGCTAATCCTTGATAATTAATTCTAGAGGTTTCTGATGAGTTAATGTATAACACTAACAGATTAACATTTACATTTAAAAGGCCATCCAGAGATATGCTCTATTTCCTATTTATTTAAGGCCTAGCTCAAATACAATCTTATTTATTCAACAATCATTTCTCTAGTGGTACCCTGAGTCATATACTGTGCTAGAATGAATAAGGCCTAGCTCTTGCCCTCTGGACCTTCACATTGCTGAAAGACAGACTTACAAACAAATACAAGTTGTTATCACATAAATACAGTAAAGGAGATATGAACAAAGGTTTGAGCACTCGGTGGGGAACAGTGAGCAGGACAGGGTACTCAAGAAGAAAGACCTTTGTAATAAGCCTGAAGAAGAAACAGGAGTGGAACAGTTTGAGAGTATAAAGAGAATCTTGGGCAAAGAAAACATCATCAGAGACACAGAAATAATGAAAAATGTCAGTTGCTGTTTACTAAGTCCTATGGTTCATGCACAAAGCTTTACAAACATTATCTCACTTGACTCTCACAAAAACCTTTTTAAATAGCTGTCTTTATAATATGCATTTTTCAGATCTGGAAACTGATGCTTGTGGGGAAGTTCCAAAAGTTGCCCAAGGTTGTCTAATATGGCAGAACTAGGATTAGAACCAAGAACTATCTGATTGCAAAGCATATAGTCTTAATCCTTAACTTACTAAAGAAAACTTGTGTTCAGAATATGGTAGGGTGAGAGCAAGGTAGTAGTAGGAGAGAAGGCAGAGAAGGTTTGTAAAGGCCAGACTTCTGAAAAGTTTTGTATGTTATACATCCATGAAATAGTTTATTTTATTTTATTTTCCCCTAACTCCCAAGCCAGAAGGAATCTTATTTTTCCCTTTAACCCCCGAGTACTTAATGTTTATATCTCACGTCCATTTATAACTTTTGCTTTTTTCCCATTTCCCCATTTACCATTAGGCAACAAAGTTTTAATCAAAGGTATTATTTATTTTTTGAAAAATTGTATAAACCAGGCAGGGTGATGTGTGCCTGTAGTTCCACCCACTTAGGAGGTTGAGGTGGGAGGATCACTTGAGCCTAGGAGTTGGAGGCTGTAGTGAGCTATTATTGCACCACTGCACTCCAGCCTGGGTGAACAGAGTGAGACTCCATCTCCTAAAAAAGATAATAAAGAAAAAAACACAAATTATGTATATTTAAATTATACAACTTGATTTGATATACATACTGTAAAATAATCACCACAATCAAGGTAATTAACATAGGCATCACAATTACCTTTTGTGTGTGTGTGTGTGAGGATACCTTTTGTATGAGAACACTTAGGATCAACAATGAATTTTAAGTATACAGTGTAACACTGTTACTGATAGTCACTATGCCATACATTAACTCTCCAGAACTTATTCATCTTGCATAACAGAAACTTTCTACCTTTTGACCAACATATCCTCCTTCCCTCAGCCCATGGTAGAGTCTATGAATTTAACTATTTTAGATTCCATATATAAGTGATATCATACAATATTTGTCTTTTTTTGTTTGGCTTATTTCACTTAGTGTAATGTCCTCTAGGTTCATTCATATTGACACAAATGGCAGGATTTTATTCTTTTTAAAGGCTGAATAATATTCTGTTGTACGTGAATACCGCATTTTCTTTATCCATTCATCTGTCAATGGACATATAAGTTGTTTCCATATCTTGATCCTTGTGAATAATGCTGCAGTGAACACAGAAATGCAGATACCTCTTCCAGATCCTGATTTCACAAAGGAATTACTTCTTATTCATCATCTTTATCCCATACAATACTCCATTCATTTAGTGAATGTGCTCTACTCACAGGGAAGGAGGGAAGGAGGGAAAGAAAGAGATAGGGTAGGAGGGAGGGAGACCTGTGGTTGTAGAAACTTTAGGCACCTGGGCTTTGCAATTCTTTTATTTATTTATTTTTGAGACAAGCTCTTACTGTTGCCCAGGCTGAGTGCAGTGGTGCGATCACAGCTCACTGCAGCCTTAACCTACCGGGCGCAAGTGATCCTCCCACCTCTCAGCCTCCGCCATAGCTGGGACTACAGATGCCTGCCACCACGCCTGGCTAATTTTCTCTATTTTGTAGAAATCCAATCTCGCTCTGTTGCCAAGGCTGATCTTGAACTATTGACTCAAACAGTCCTCTTACTTCAGCCTCCTAAAGTGCTACGATTACAGGTGTGAGCCACTGTGTTCAGCTGTAATTCTTTAAGAAGTTGTTGTTGCCTTGGAGAAATTAGAAACTCTTAGGCCATCGCTATATGCTGGTTGGTAAGTCATATAACTCCAGCATTGCATCCTGGGTTTCGATGTGCATGATGTCAATATGGGACAAGCCAACTGAGCTTTCTGCTAAAACTTATAGGAAAATCTGGTCTGAACCACAAATATCATGAATTCTAACCCAGGGACATAGCAGCTCTCCCAGTAGTTTTGCTGTTTTGTGGATATTGTGGTTCCCTTGCCTGGGACCCATTTGGTGTTTAGCACTTAGTCATAAATCAGCCTTGTGCCCTATTAGGCTGGGGCTGGAAAGTAGAGGAAGGGAGAGTAGGGGAGAGACGTAGAGATGTTAACTGAGCATGTGCAAATCAAGAAGGAAGACAGGAATCCAGGCTGTCTGCATACCTTTTTCTATAGACAGGTTGACTATGCAGACCTTTTTCTATGCAGCCTGGTTGTGACCTTTGGCCAGTTAGTTGTGTCTGCAGAAGAAATTGAGCCTTTTCTCTTCTTAAGCCTCCTTCAAATTCGTAGACCTGGAACATACCTAAACCTCAATTTTACCCCTCTCTTTACACAGTAGAGAATGAATCACCTGATTTAGAATCAGCGGATGTGGGTTCAGGTACTGACTGTCAGTTACTCACTGTGTGACCTTAGGCAAGTCATGTAGTCTCTCTGAGCTTTGGCTCTTTCCACAGAGTTGGAGTTAATGTTTCCTGTCTGCCCCTCCCTCCCCTGCCCCGGCCACACACACACAGTTGTTGGGGGAATGAAATGAGATAATAGGGATGAAAGTGTTTTGTGAATGGTCAAGCTCCATGCAGTTAATTGTAAGGGAGGAGGAGGAGGATGTGGTTTCCTGAGGGGCATTTGGGTTGTGGGACCCTATTGAATAAGCTCTTCTTTCTGTGCCACCTAAAGTGCCACCAGGTGGCAGCAGGATCCTATCTCTGCTCTTTATCTAATGGAGGATAAAGCAGGGAGAAGATAGGAAAGGCCTTTGGCTGCTGCTTTGCTCTGTTCTATAAAGGTGAAGAGGATTTATTTCTTTACCACTATCTACATTTCTTACTCCACCGAATCCCTCTGGTTAATATTGAATATTTCCTCAGAGGACCCCCATTCTTAAACTAGAATCTCAGGACACTTTCTCCATTTTTGAAGAGGCATAAAGGAGGGAAATAATTTGTCCGATGTTAAACAATTGGTTCATTCAAGAAATAAGACTTCAGTTTAGGCTTCTTTCTATGTGTGCAGTCCTTTTGAAAATGTATTTTCAAGATGTTTTGGGAGGCTTGAAGCTGCTTTGCTTCTTTCAGTGGAGGGGAATTTGAGGGCTTTCTGAGGCAGAGGGAAATAGAAAATCTATCTGTAGCATTCATTTGCAAATCTTTTGAAGTGTTACCTTGATTAAGAAACAAATTTAGGGGTACCTTGTTCAGAACCCCCAAGTATCTGAAAGGTAAGCCTTAGAAACTCTCAGATATGTACACTAGATGGAGTGCAACAGATACCGCAGGAGAGAGAATCCGTGGTGCATTGTTTTAAGGGTCGCATTTCAGAATATGGAGTTTTGCATCAGATGTCTTCCTGATTATAGTCTCCTCAGAGGGACATGTTCCAATGAGACTATTCTCAGTACACTCTGGCATATGGCAAAGGAAGGTGAGAAGGAGGGAAGCCAACCTTAACCATTTGCTATTGGTAATCCACATAAGGTGGCAAAGTAACAGAAATAAAAGCATGTGGACTTGAGAGCCCAACAGATGCCGGTTCAAAGCCTGTCCCAGTTACTTACTTGTATAGGCAATTTTCATAGGTTCCAGTTTTCTTATAAAACGGGGGTAATAAGATCTACCTTGTTAGCTCTGTAACATTTGACAAGTTATTTAACCTCTGTGTAACTCAATTATATTGTCTGTATAATGCAAAGTCCTACTTCATAGGGTTTTGTAATGATTAATAAGCTGTTACCTAGAACTATGCATGACATATAATAAGCACTTGGTAAACATTAGTTGTTGTTTTGGTATTATTACCATCATCACCATAGAGGGTTGTTGTGAGGATTAAATGAGACAGTGTATGTAAAGGTTTTAAAGAGAGCAGACACTCGGTAAAGAGGTATTTATTTATATGTAACTAATAAACACAGTGATGTAACTAGTATTTTACGGTGATAAATGAACCTGTTTACTTATGATATAAATATGGGAGTATTATTTTGCCTTTTGTTTTATGTTTATTCTTATTCAATTATTTGAGGATATTCCTGGCTTTTTAAAATACAGATCTGTCTTTTTTTTGTAATCTAAAGGCAATAATGACAATTAACATTTAGTGGCCCCTTTCTATATGCCAAACCCTGTGCTTTATGTATATTGTCTCAGGAGAATTTAGTAACTTTTTAAAGTCCCTACATCTACCAAATGACAGAAGTGGGATTTGAACTCAGACAGTGTGATTCTACAGTTTGTTTTCTTGTATACTATCCTGCTTACTTAAAAAAATGTTTGGACTAAGAGGATCCCATTTCTTAGTAATAGAATTATATCTTATGGCTGAAAGATATTTAAGAATTAATCATAAAATATATAATACATATCAGGCATAATAAAAATGCTAATTACCAATGATCTGGCAGAGCACTTTTGGAAACCTAACTTTAGGAAATAATCCAAAATACAGTCACAATTTTATGGATAAAGGTGTTCATCACAGTGTTATTTATAATTTGGAAAAGTTTTAAAGCAATCTAAACATCTGACCAAGAAATGGTTAGTAAAACATGGTATATCTACTTGATGAATCATTATGGGGGTCTTAGTAACTGTAAATGGTGATGCTGTTTAGAACGTTGTAAGAAAACAGATACTGTATATATGTGAAGTCATGAGAAGATAAGTAGATATTAGATATTTTATTTTTCTTTCTTGTATATTAATCTTTTGTTTCCTCATTCCAGCAAGATGAATAGGACAAAGGGATTCTCAGTCCTTTTATATATTAGGAGTTGGGGAATTTGAGTAATTTTTAAAGGTTGAATCTTTTCTGACCTGTAGGAATTCTCAGAGAATCTTTTCTTCACTCAGCAAGTAGATTTGGCCCCTGATGGACACTTAGATCAAAGATATAACGTCCTGAATCTTCTGGTGAGAGATGCTCATAGTTTTGTTAGCAACAAGTTTGTAGCCAGGAAGCAGAGTGGAATATGTAGAATTAGAGAAGGGCTGGGCAACAGGAATAGATGACTTTGTATACATACAGTGCGAGGACCCAAGGACTGGAGGGACAGTGTATCAGAGCTGAGACACAGAGGGGCTAAGTGACATGCTTAGGGCAGCACAGTGAGACCATGGAAGAGTTGGGATGAGAGTCCCTGGATTCCCAGCTTCCAGAGACATTGATAGTCCCCATCCCTCCAACGCCAGAGGCAGTTTTGTTGTAGCTCTAAATGTATGAGTAAGTGGATGCTCCTTGTGGCATTTCAGAAGGATGCTGTTTCCCACTAGTTGTTCTATAGAGGAATTGAGGAACCATCACATAATACCATAGGTCAGGTTTCCACTGAATTATTGACCTAAAAACTATATCTCAGACTCATTCCACCAAGCTAGAAGCCCAGCATTTTCATTAGGCTCTAAATTCAGATTTAACATCTGCTTTTGAAATCTCCTGGCTGAAGCTCTTCCAGGAGCAACTCTGAAGTCCTGGTTTCATACTTCTCTCAATTCCCTGTAATCAGAGACAGAGGGCGTTTTGGGAAGACATATGGTGAGATGGGGCTTTATCTGAAAATGTTCACGAAATGTTCCAAGGTTATGACAGGCATGATTTAGCTTATATATATGTCTTTCCAAGAGTCCGTGAGGTTGTTGCTGAAGTTCCTTATCAGTTTGGGAAGACTGAAAGCCTGCTTATTCTGTGTAATAAGACGAATGCATGCCATATGGATACCCAATCCTCTGGAAGATTCTCACCTGAAGAGACTGGCTTAATTGTATGGTAGATAGCAGACAGAACTGTTGGTCAAGGCCAGTCAGGGATGCTGAACTTCAGCTATAGGCTTTGCAAATTTACCAGTTTGTATGTATAGTCTTTCTCATGTACCTACCTCCTGGGTTGCTTGGAGGAGCTAGGGAATTAGATTCTGATGAAAAGGCATAGTCCTACTCTGCCTCTTTCTAAATACATAACCATGTTGTAATTGTCTGGATTACTGACATTCCCCCCTCAGAAAGTGCTTTTGTGAGGAGCAGGGATCCAGTCTTACTGTTGTCTTTATCCCCAGTGTCAGGCAGATACCTCGGCAGGTACTCAGTAGACGATAGTTGAACAGTGAATGAAAGAGGATGCAAGGTAGCTCATGTCTATAATCCCAGCACTTTGGGAAGCTGAGGTGGGCAGATCATGAAGTCAGGAGTTTGAGACCAGCCTGACCAACATGGTGAAACCCCATTCTACTAAAAATATAAAAATTAGCTGGGCATGGTGGCAGGTGCCTATAATCTCAGCTACTCAGGAGGCTAAGGCAGGAGAATCACTTGACCCCGCGAGGCTGAGGTTTCAGTTAGCCGAGATCATGCCACTGCACTCCAGCCTGGGCAACAGAGCAAGACTCGTCTCAAAAAAAAAAAAAAAAAAAAAGAGGATGGAATTTGAAGCTGGACAGATCAGAATTTTCCACTGTGTGACTTCAGGCAACTTGCTTAAGTAACAGTTTTAAAATTTGTAAATTGAAATAGCATTACCTACTTACAAGAGCATTTTTAGGATTAAGTTAATGAATGGAGGAACCTGATAACTGATTTTTTTTTGGATTCTGATTCAGTAACAGTCAAAGGTTGGAACATAGAGTCATGGAATTACAATGCAACTAAAAGAAAACTAGCCTCATTTCTGCCTGGCTAAGTCCTAATCCTTTGGATCTCAGTTTAAATATTATTTCTTCCAAGAAGTTTTTCTTATCTACTTCCAGTCCTTACTGTTCCCTGAATAGGTTAATTCATCCTGCTAAGTGCCTTCATAATGTTATATTTTCTCTGTTATAGCACTTGTCACTTCTTTCTGAGACAGAGTTTCACTCCTCACCTAGGCTGGAGTCCAATGGTACAATCTTGGCTCACTGCAACCTCTACCTCCCTGGTTCAAGCGATTCTTCTGCCTTAGCCTCCCAAGTAGCTGGGATTACAGGCATCTGCCACCATGCCTGGCTAATTTTGTTTTTTGTATTTTTAGTAGAGAGGGAGTTTCACCACGTTGGCCAGGCTGGTCTTGAACTCTTGATCTCAGGTGATCCGCCTGCCTCTACCCCCCAAAGCGCTGGGATTACAGGCATGAACCACTGCCCCCAACCTTGTCACAGTTCTTTTAAAGTATTATCTCTGTTAGACTGTAAATTACATGAGGGCAGGCATTATGTCAGTCTTGCTCACTATTGTATTTAAGCACATAGTAGGCATTTATTAAATACTTATTGATTGAATGAAGCGGGGTCTTAGGAAGGATAAGTAATTTTGCCAAAGCGTAAGCTAGACTCCACATCTCTTGACTCCTTGTATCACAACTGCCTCATGGACAGGCACTTTGGATTTTCAGGTTTTTAAAAAAAGTTTTTGTCCTTTTCTCTCATTAAGAAAAATTACATAAGCATTATACATAAACTGTATTTAGGAAATACAAGGTAAGCAAAGAGACAAAAAGAAAGAGGGAAGGTGTGTAGAAGGCATGATGCAAAGATTATTTTTTTGAGATGGAGTTTCACTCTTGTTGCCCAGGCTAGAGTGCAATGGCTAAATCTCAGCTCACTGCAACCTCCGCCTCCTGGGTTCAAGCGACTCCCATGCCTCAGCCTCCTGAGTAGCTGGGATTACAGGTGTCCGCCACCATGCCCAGCCAATTGTTTTGTATTTTTTGTAGAGATGGAGTTTCGCCATGTTGGCCAGGCTGGTCTCAAACTCCTGACCTCAGGTGATCAGCCAGCCTTGGCCTCCCAAAGAGCTGGGATTTCAGGCATGAGCCACTGCGCCTGGCCACAATGCAAAGATATTAAGAAAATCGTAAAGCTAGTGAATAAAAAACACATTATCTTAGAAGGAATGAAAAAAAGGCAGTTGGTTTCCCAACAGAAATTATGGAAGGCAATAGAATAATGGCCTTTAAATAATGAAATAAATAACTGCCAATCTGTAATTCTATATCTGGTGAAAATATTCTTTAAAGGTAAAAGTTTAAATAAAAAAAACCACATTTTTAGACAAAGGGGTTGCTTGTTGACCCCTACTAGACAATGAGATAAGAATAATAAATAAAAGGTATATATAGGGAAGGAATATGAAGTTGTCATTATTCAAAAACAAGACTGAGCACAGTGGCTCCCACACCTGTAATCCCAGCACTTTGGGAGGCCAAGGCGAGCAGATCAGTTGAGCCCAGGAGTTTGAGACCAGCCTGGGTAACGTGGTGAAACCCCATTTCTACAAAAATTAGCCTGGCATACCATGCGCACATTTGTAGTACCACCTACTCCAGAGGTTGAGGTGGGAGGATCACCCGAGCCCAGGAAGGTTGAGGCATCAGGGAGATGTGATTGTACCACTGCACTCCAGCCTGGATGATAAAGTGAGACCCTGTCTCAAAAAAAAACCCCCAAAAACAAAAACAACCCAACATGATTAACACGATTATGTCCGCAGAAAATTCAAAAGAAGCTGTAGGTGAATGATTAGAATCAGCAAAAATGAATTTAGCAAGAGCTCAGAATACAAGTCAACATAAAAATTCCTGGCATTTTATTATACCAGCAACAAATAATTAGAAAATAAATAGTATTGATTAAGTTTTACCTTAAAAAAAAAGGCGGCAAGATGGAAAAAGTAGGAAAGAAATAAAGACACATTACCCAAAAGTGTTGTCATATCACCTGGGGATAAACACTATTAATGTTCTAGGATGCTTTCTTTCAGACTTAGTTCCTGAGTGTTATGCACACATGTACATAACATGTATGTATGTTGTATGTATGTTCTGCACACACACAATTAATTAAAATATTTGTCTTTGTTGTTAAGTTGAGAAACTTCATAGAAAATAGGAAGGGTTTATAACTGGAATAATTAGGAAACCAGCCTATCCAGTGACAATGTCCAGAAGATAGGGACACTGCTGCTGTGGAGAAGCAGAAAGCAACTTTGGAGACTCCAGGATGTAGAAAATGGCCTCCCAATCAATAACTCAATAACTTTTTACTTTTAGGCTGTGTGTTCCCTTATTAGAGAAGGATTTGGCTCACTTAAAAGGATAAAGTTTTGCCCTGCATTGACCTTTTAGAGAGAGTCTGGTTCCTCTAATAGCATTATAATGGGGCCTGTTCTCCTGGAGGCTGGTTGCGCTGGAAGGCCTTTCGTTTCTAAAAGCTGTTCCAAGAACCTGTCAAGGCAATTAATTAAAAGTTAATAGAGCATTTTCTTTGAGTCCCAGGACTTGCTCGGCTATCTCGTTGGCAAATGACATTTGAGCTATAAAAGTCCACCTTGCCCTTGAGCTTCCTTGTGACCAACATGTGTTTTTATTTGTCATCCTGCCAGTGCAGGTATCCTGAGCTCTTATATTTCAGATGGAAATTTAGCTTTCTCCTTCTTCACATATTAAATCTAGAGGGTATAGTCCTCATTTACTGTTCAGATCCACACACCACTTTCAAGCAAAGATTTGTCATCCCCAGATGTTATTCTATATCTACCGTTCACAAATATCTGTTGAGGTCCCCCACTTTGTGCCAGATGCCCTACTTGGCACTGGAGCTACTACAGGGAATAAGGTACAAGCCCTGCCTTTGAGGAATGCATGTTGCTTGAAGGCACACATGTAAACATGTCTTCATGGTACTGCCTGGTAGGTATACATAGGGTATGGAAGCAATGACTCGGGGATCCTAATAGCCCTGGGGAATTAGAGAATGTTGTTGAGAAATGTTTAAGTGAAATCTTCAAGACTCAGAATTTCATGACTTATTGACAATACTGTAATCCCTGGGTAATTAGGATAATTTATGTTCTTATTGGATAATTAATAAAACATAGGTTTGAAAACATTCAGGCATTTAATAAGTAAATAATTACAGCCTAACTTTTTTTTTTTTAAGAGATGGGGTCTTACTCTGTCGCCCAGGCTGGAGTGCATTGGCATGATCATAGCTCACTGTAATCTTGAACTCCTGGGCTTAAGTGATCCTCCGGCCTCAGCCTCCTGGTGCTAGGATTACAGGTGCATGCCACCATGCCTGGCTAATTTTTAAATTGTTTTTATGGAGACAGGATCTTGCTGTGTTGTCCACGCTGACCTCAAACTCCTGGTTCAACTGATCCTCCAGCCTTGGCCTCCCAAAGTGCTGGGATTACAGGTGTGAGCCACTGTGCCTGGCCCTAATTTTGTTTTTAAAGAAGTAACTTTCAAGATCTATAAGTATTAAATTCTTTTTCCATGCCTAGGACTGGTCTTTGAAAGTTCACAGTCTATCTGAGAACAGATTTATCTACCTAAAATAGAGAATAGCAGGAAACAGTCAATGAGCAGATGCAACAGATGTGCTTCTGTTGCTAACATCACACATCTTTTCATTCCCTCAGGGGAAACAGTAATCCAATCTCAACAAGGAGCTTGATTTGGACACAGAAACTGGAGAAAGAGACCTGTCTTGCCTTTCTTATCCAACCAGAAATATTCATGTTCTACTTTCTCCCATTTATTGCATGAGCACATTTATTGCATGAGTGGCTTCAGGAAGAATTTTAGGGATTCCTAGAAATAACAGTCTTGAAATACTTTCCTCTTCTTCCTTCATGTAGATGCTTCCTCTTCTCAGTATATTCTCTCTTATGGGTATAAAGGTAAATTGAGTCCTACTTTGATATTAACTCTGCCTTCAGTTACCCTTAACTTTCCTTTAGTCAGATTTCAACCTAGCCTGAAGGAAAGCCTTCAGAACCCTGTGTACATGTTGATGGAAATGTAAATTTAGTATAGACTTTATGGAAAACAGAATGGAGGTTTCTCAAAAAATTAAAATTAGAACTACCATATGCTCCAGCAATACCACTCATGGGTATATATCCAAAGGAATTGAAATCAGCACATCAGGATATATATACAGTGGAATATTATTTGGCCTTAAAAAAAGAAAGAAATCCTGTTATTTACAGCAATATAGATGGACCTGGAGGACATTATGCTAAGTGAAATAAGCTGGGCACAGAAAGACATATACTATATGATCTTAATTTTATGTGGAATCTAAAAAAGTCAAACTCATAGAAGCAGAGAGTAGAATGGTGGTTACCAGGAGCTGAGGGGTGGTTATGGAACTGGGGAAATATTGGTCAAAGCTTCAAAGTCTCAGTTTGATAGAAGAAAGAAGCTCAAGAAATCTGTGGTCTATCATGATGACTGCAGTTAATTACAATGTATTGGATTCTTGAAAATTGCTAAGAGGGTAGGTCTTAAATGTTCTCACAACAAAAAGTGATAAGTATGTGAGATGATGGACATGTTAATTAGCTTGATTTAACCTCATAATATTATACATATATCAAAACACATTGTTCACTGTAAATATATATAATTTTATTTGTCAACTATACTGTAATTTTAAAAAGTAAATTAAAGAAAGAAAGACTTCAAAACCAAGACACTGAATTACTCCTCTGGTATACTGTAAAGGCTTGAAAGCCTCAGGTTGGTTGTAAATTCTTTAAAGCTGGTCTTGCACTTTTCTTATATTGAATGGAGAGCTAAGTATACAGTAAGGGCTTAGCTTACAGGAAGAGAGATTGATTCTGTTCATTAGGCTGATGAACTGTGCTGTTGAGGCAGAGAGGAAACTTAGGGAACTTGTTGCAGGAATGTTTTAGCATTTTCTCATTCAGCTCTGGTTTACTGGACAGACATATTCAGGATAGTTTACTGATTCTTTGAGGGCATAGGTAAACACTTATTCATTACACCAATAATACTCTTTTCTAGAAGTTTTTAAAATATGAGAAATTATTCTTAATCCAAAATGATTTGAGATTAGGTGATAGGAGGTTTTTGGAGTGCTGTCTAAAGGAACCTGTTTCCAGGGCTTTCTGGCAAACCTGAAGGTCCAGTCTTCTAAAAGGCTTATCTGGCAACCGGAGAGAGGCAGACAAGACAATGAGGCCTTATTTTATTCGCCAGCTGGCTCAGTGATAGACCAAACTGATGTGAACTATCCACAGGTACTGCAAAAAGAGAGAAAATAAAGGCTGATTTTTGGAAGTCTTTCCATGTTTCTTCTCATACATGAGTTTTACCCGCAATACTTGGTTTATGTTTCCATTATACCTTCTTCTCCAACTAGCTACTTACACACTTGTGTTCATCTACCTGCCAGAATGTAAGCCCCTTAAAGGTGAAGGAATGCATTAAAAATACATTTAATTTGGCCAGGTGCGGTGGCTCACGCCTGTAATCCCAGCACTATGGGAGGCTGAGGCGGGCGGATTAAGAGGTCAGGAGTTCAAGACCAGACTGGTCAACATGGTGAAACCCTGTCTCTACTAAAAAATACAAAAATTAGCTGGGTATGGTGGCTCATGCCTGTAATGCCAGCTACTTGGGAAGCTAAGGTAGGAGAATTGCTTGAACCAGGACCCGAGAGGTGGAGGTTGCAGTGAGCTGAGATCGGGCCCTTGCACTCTGGCCTGGGAGACAAGAGGGAGACTTTGTCTCAAAAAAAAAAAAAAAAAAAAAAAAATCACAAAAGTTCTTTTTTTTTTTTTGAGACAGTGTCATGCTCAGTCGCCCAGGCTAGAGTACAGTGACACAACCTTGGCTCACTGTAACCTCTGCCACCTGGGTTCAATCCATTCTCCTGCTTCAGCCTCCTGAGTAGCTTGTATTACAGGCGCCTGCCACCATGCCTGGCTAATTTTTATATTTTTAGTAGAGACAGGGTTTCACCATGTTGGTCAGGCTGATCAACTGACCTCAACTGATCTACCAGCCTCAACTGATCTCAGCCTCCCAATTACAGGCATGAGCCACCACACCTGGCCTGTCATTTCTTTATATTTGGATAACATAAAGACTTTAAGACCCTTTCTCCTTTGGGTCAATCAATGATTGGCACCATACACCTTTTACAAAACAAGGGACAATACAGTCCTCATTCACATCCTGGTCATGTCACTCCTAGAGACTCCCGCATTGCAAACCTCCCAGCAGGTGCAGCCCTTTCCTCTCCATTTGATGGGCTTCTCAGCTCCCATCACACTGACTGGACACAGACTCCCTAGAGGCAGCCCCCAAGAGCAGAAGAAACTGATGGCACAGGGGTTCCTAAAAAGTCATCAAGCCAGATGACACAAAACTCAAATGACATTTCACTTGTTTTGGTTCATTTTGTTTGAGGCAAGAGTGCAGTGGGTGTCCGACTAATCTTTTTTGGAATCTTTTGTAGAGATGGGATTTGGCTCTAATGTCCAGGCTAATTTTGAACTCCTGGACTCAGGTGATCTGCCCACCTTAACCCCCCAAAGCACTGAAATTACAGGCCTGCACTGTGTAATTTGCTGCATGACACAGCCCAATAACAAGGAAGAAACCCCACGGGTCCAGTGTCTATTCACATGGGTGGATTGATGGCTGGGAAACCCCAGCAGGAGGAGCCAAAAGAGCAGCCACCATACCTGCGTGTCCTGGTCCTCTCCTGAGGTGGCCAGGACAGAGGTGGGGGTGGCTTAGGGCTAGAGGAGGGAAGGTGATGAGATGGGGTGGGATCTGAGTTGGGGAAGGTAGGGGAAGGGGGGATGTTGGGCACCTGGAGGAGGAGGAGGAGAAAGGGGTCTGGGAAAGGAGCCAGTTCAAACTATAACTTCAAGGGCGAGTGGGAGGTTCAGCTACAAGTCAGGGAGAACGTCTATCAGGGAAGCAACAGGACATGCAGGGCGAGAAAGCAGGAAGCTCAAGAACAATTAGATGGAGACCAGACTCTGGTTTCCACCAAACCTTCTCCTGTCTGGGTGCTGCCTAAGCAACGCTGGGGCTTTATACTCCCTCTCCACCAATCCTTGGCCACTGAACATGGTGTCTCACAGTGGACATTCCATGGAGCACATGCGTCCTCCAATGCCTCTCCCCCATCTCAGTCCCCTGTGCACCTCCCAAGGACAGGTCCTCTCTGGAACAATCACGGACCTGATTTCTAGTCTTCCCCACCAGCTCCCTGTTCCTGCTTCTGGGCAGCTCATTACTGAGCTCCCAGGGCTTCTCATGGTCAGTCTTGGCTGCAAAACATAAGAAACAAATGATGGCAGGACAACAGGAAGAACCTCACACACAGCACAGTGGGAGGCTCTACAGCCCCTCTCAGCCATTCATATTCTAAGCAACAAAACATCAGAAGGATGCGGAAGGTCCCCATAGTAAACTGTCTCCATCACATCCATAGAGCCATCTATCCATCATTCTGCATCTTGGGAACTAATGTTGGAGCTACATTGGTTTTAAGCATGAATGGTACATTTACAAAAATTAACCTTATTTTGTTCATCAAGCAAATATCAATATAGTTCAGACAAATCCAAGCACACAGCAGGTTTTTGATCATAGAATTGTGCTAGAAGTCAATGATTAAAAGCTAACCAAAAATTACTATATGCTTGGAAATTCAAAGTGCCCTTATAAACAGAAAAAAGAATCCAAAATGAAATAAGACTGACTTTACACTTGGTGGCAAGATCATAACATGGCAATCAAATGTCTCCCTCTGGCCCGGGAATTCCACTGTGTGGCACAAGGTTGTGTGGTCTCAAATCACCCCTAACCCACCTAGACATGTTAACATCTGAAACAGGTTGATGGTGTCACTTATCTATATTATCTTACTGCCTGTGAAGTTGGACTTTTAATTCTGAATGCTAATGAGGGGGAGAAAACCAAGGTGACTCTCATGGTTGAGCTCCCAGGGATGTCCAAGGAATCTGTGCATTTCAAGAGACAAAGTTCGTCAGCCTCTCTCCTGGGTGATTTGGCTACAATACCCAGGGGGTTTGGCAGCATCATGAGTGATGGCTAGGGAGTGTGAAGCAGGTGGGCAGGACCCAGGGGCCTGGTGACCAGGTCAGACCCCCATTGTCCATTATCTTTTGTGGACCCATCCTCAGGTAAACTTCCCAAAGGCCTGCTTCTGCCTCATCACACAGGGTGTGCTCAAACTTAGGCCTCTCACAGCTGAAAACCACTGCTTTAAATGTCCTTACAATTTACTATGACATAAAGTTATTGTAAACTGCAAATATTCTATTCATGCTACAGATGGAAAGCCAATGCCTTTACCATAAATAGAAAAACAACCCTGAGACACAAGCAAAACAAAAATGAAACAGGGATAACACCACTATGGCATTCAATTCTGTTTGTATGCTGTCACCTGCATAAAGAGCCCTGAATTTGGGTTGTCTGGTTGTAAAAGGAGAGACCAAGTAAGTGGGTGTTAAAGTCAGATTAGCTCAAAAGTGAATGGCAGAGAGTACCGTGATGTCCATGAAGGGTTGCTGGGGTCACCTTATAGCCTAAGCAGAGAGAGGGCAAGGAAGGAGATGTGAGCAGAGTTTGGGGCCTCCAACCTGGGAGGTGATTCATGCAGCCCAGGAAAGGCTCCTCAAAGCCAGGGTCAACCTCCCTTGCAGGTAGGTCACTCATGGAGGCAGGGCCAGGCACCTTAGATTTGAGACCGGCTGTGCTGCTGACCAGCTATTTGACCCTGGGCGGGTTTCCTTTCACACAATGGGAGTGTAATGGCTGTGTCAAAGATTGTCTGAGGATAGGAGGAAGTAACCTGTTGAGCCCCTGTGTACTGTCATCACCTCCCAAGGACGTCTTTCCTCCCAGAGCTGGCACCTTGGAAAGTCCTTGGCTAAAGACAGTAATGAAGATAATGGCAGTAAATCATCATTTATGGCTGTTGAGGGAGGGGCGGGGGTACGGTTCCTATTCCTTGATAAGAATGAGGGTCTGGTGACTCCTGGGGACAGCTGAGTGAGACCTGTTGGTCTCCTGGGTCCCCAGGGGCAGGTCCATCTTCAGTGGCATTGGGCCTAGGCTGGGATGCTGGGGCAGCCACTGGAGCATCAGCAGGACAAACAGGCACAGAGGCCGTGCATCCATTAGAGGTGGCAGGTGTAGGATCACCTGTCCACCAAGTACAGTCATCAAGCCTGACTGACCACTGACCCTCACAGATGATGCCCTGTCCCTTGCCTCACACTTTGGTAGGGCAGCAGCTGGCACTTGGGGCCTCACAGAGCATCCCACTAAGACCTCTGTGTCCTGGTCACTGAATGGGCACTTGAGTCACCCAGGGCTATTGGAACAAGGAGGAAGAATCAGGCCCCGTGATGTTTTGGGACAGTGTTTAGGACAGGAAAATGCACAGAATGTATGCACAACATAGGGAAACTGTTGGTGTGGGAGCCAATATTTTATGACCTCCAGCCCTAATCTGAGCACTCTTACCTGTGCAATCTGAAGGAAACAGGAGACCTGCAGGAAAGATAGTGCCTGGATTTAACTTAAAGGAACAAAATGTTGAATGTTCACACTTCCAATATCCCTCTAAATCAACTCTTTCAATGCTTCCATCTTCACCACTATCATATGGGGTAACTGAGGCAGACAGAGATTTGCTGACTCAATGTCACTCAGTTGAGTCTGAGTTCACTGCTGATCACATCTGAACAAACTGCTTTTTCTGAAGTTTACCCCGTTTGATCATGCAGCTGCTGATTTTGTGCAGCCCTGAGACAAACCCCACCTGGCTGAGGATAAAGCAAATCCGAGGTGACTCTCAGTCCTGCTGTCATTTCCCATCAATTCCCCACTCTCCTCCTCTGCCCCTGCACAGTCTCCCGCACAGGCTGACACCATATAGTGGTCTTAATGGAGTTCACTGAATATTTCAGGTTCTCCTCTGAGCCCCTTGAAGGTGGAGGTAGCTATGGAATTTGCTTTGACTTAGATGTGCGTGCAAGTGAAGGGTATCACCTTGAGGCAAAAGGGTGGGAGCTGTTGAGACTGGCCACACTTTCCTTCATCTCTTAGAGCTGCTGATAGGTCCCATATAGAGGCTTCTCTTTTATTCTGGTGGGAGATGTGAGGATGTGGAGCACAGGGCCCAGGAGAGCCATGGAGGTCGGGTAGCATGAGCAGGAAAAGAGCCTTCAGTGTTGTAAATTTCCATTGATCGGGGCTGTTTATTACGTACAGTGACACCTGGTCCATCCTAGCAGGCATACACCATCCATTCCATGCTCTGTGAAGCAGACTAGCCTACTGTCAGAATATGAACTAGTTGTCAGGCACATGTAGGCTTCAGTTCCAGCTCTGCCTCTTATTGACCACAACCTCAGGCATTTGACTTTCAGTCTCTGAGCCTCAGTTTCAACTCTGTAAAATGGGCTGGCTATATTACCTCAGGTTGTGGAGAGAATTACATTAAATAAAAATGCACATAGAGCATTGAGCCCAGGGCCTGGCACACAGAGTGAGTACTCAACATTAGCCATATGTGGGGGCCGGCACGTCTGCCGGGGGGCTCTTGGCCAGCAAGAGGGTGCCAACCTGGAAAGGGGGGTGCGCGGAAGAGAAAAAGAAAGAACAGATGGGGTCTGGAGGGTTGAGAAGTCAGATGCTTCACCAACAGCTTTATTGAACTCAGGGCCTGGTTATATACATTACAAATAGAAGTGCTTACGTCATGGGATCAGTGTTTCGTGGGAACAGAAAGTTTTACAATATAATCACGAGTCACCATATTTTGGATAAATATGCTGGGAACAGGGAGATACATAGTCAGGTTAAAGTTGGGGGTGCAATTATCAGTCAAAAGAGTCCAGGTGCAATATCTAAGTTTAAAAGTTTAAAAGAAACTATTTATCTAGGGCAGGAGTTTCACAAGAAAATCACGGGCTACATTATAAATCATTAAGTCACAAGCAGTATTGTAAATACAGCATCAAGGGTCCAGGTGCAGGAAAGACATAAACAAAGCAATTTTTACTATCAGCTTGCTTTGAAGATTTAAGTCATAACTTTAAGAAAAAACTATAATGAATAGAGAAACAAAAGTGGACACTGTGAGAACCAAAAGTAGCCACCGTGAGAACAAAAAGTGGACACCGTGAGAACCAAAAGTGGACACCGTGCCTCCCATCACCTCAGCACAATAGAGTAATAACTCATGTTATTTTTTGTATATCACATAAGCCTTTTTGCAGTCCTTCTTCCCCATAGCTCGACTACCTCCAACAGGGGGCCCGTGTCCAGGATCAAGCTCCACCATATGGTATGACCCAGTACTTGGGGGTCTCACATGGAAGCATTCCCACAGCCATGTAGCTTCAGAATGCAAATTGATTGTCAAAACCCAGACAATGCAGCAATTACAAAATGAGAAATGTAAACTTATTTGTATATGTATTCTTTCAATCTTTATTTTTCAACGGATAGGATAAAACTACGAACAAGGCACGGTGGCTCATGCCTGTAATCCCAGCACTTTGGGAGGCTGTGGTGGGCGGATCATGAGGTCAGGAGTTCGAGATCAGTCTGGCCAATATGATGAAATCCTGTCTTTACTAAAAAACACAAGAGTTATCCAGGCATGGTGGTGCACACCTGAAGTCCCAGCTGCTCAGGAGGCTGAGGAAGGAGAATTGCTTGAACCCAGGGAGGTGAAGGTTGCAGTGAGCTGAGATCACAACACTACACTTCAGCCTGAGCAACAGAGTGAGATGAGACTCTCTCAAAAAATAATAAACCATGTATATTCTTTTGGAGCCAATGTTTTTCTCTTAAATGGTATATCATTAAAATATTTTTAGCTTAAAAAGAAAAGATGATTTTTGAGATTATCATTTTAATGATAAGATAATGCTCGATCAATATCCAAGATGGCCCTTTTAGGAGCAGCTCAGGATTGCAGCTCCCAGTGAAAGTGCAGAGGATGAGTGGATGCCGCATTTCCAGACGGATCTTTATTGCCCACAGACCAGGAGATTCCTAGGCGGAGGAGCCCTACGGGTCGCCTGCACGGCTGTTTTGGCCAGCATGGCTGTTTTGCTGGTGCCGCAGAGCGGCAGCTCTCTGTACAAAATACACTGGTCTGGTTGCCCTTTTAAGCTGGCCAGGAGATTCCCGGGCAGCACCATTGTTTCAGCCAGCGCAGTGGGTCACTGCACGGGAAATCAGCAGGCGACTGGAACACCTAGGAGAGAGTCAACAGTTCAACTTAAAAAAAAAAAGGCTCTGAGGCAGGGAGCCAGGTGATCAGGCTTGGTGGGTCCCACCCCCACAAAAACAAACAAAAAAACCAGCAATTGGAAATGCTTGGGGTTGAGAGTTTCACAGCAAGCACATCTGAACCCAGGATGGTGCAGGTCGGTGGGGGAGGGGCGTCCGCCATTACCGAGGCACTACACCCCTATGGAGGTAGTCCGCCATTGCTGAGGCAGCTTGCCATTGCCAAGGCAACCCGCCATAACAGAGAGAGTCTGCCATTATAGAGGTGGGCCACCATTGCCGAGGCAGTTCTAACCACACCCATATAAACAGGACTACAGGGAAGCTCAACGGGAGCAGGGCAGAGCTCAGCAAAGCCTCTGCAGGCAGACAGTGACTAGGCTGCCTCCTTGCTGGGCAGGGCAGCCCTGAAAAAAAAAAGGCAGCAGCACAACAGACACTCATAAATAAAGCCCTAACTCCCCGGGACAGAGCACCTGGGGAAAAAAAAGGCGGTTTATGAATTCTGCTGCAGCAGACTTAAACATACCTGCCTAGCAGCTCTGAAAGAACAATGGAGCTCAAAGCTCAACACTTGAGCTCCTATAAAGAACAGACTGTCTCCTCAAGCAGCTCCCTGACCCCCATATATCCAAAGAGTCACCTCACAAAAGATTGATCAGACTGACATTTGGCGGGCATCATTCTGGGACAAAGATAGCAGAAGAAGAAACTGGTAGCAACCCTTACTGTTCTGCAGCTGCTGCCGGTGACCCCCAGGCAAGCAGGGCCTGGAGTGGACCTCAGCAGTCCTACAGCAGAGGGGCCAGACTGTTAGAAGGATAACTAAGAAACAGAAATAACTTCATCATCAACAACCTGGACGTCCACTCAGAGACCCAATATGAAAATCAGCAACTACACAGACAACAGGTGGATAAATACACAAAGATAGGAGGAAACCAGTGCAAAAAGGAAGAAAACACCCAAAACCAGAACACCTCTCCACCTACAAGGGATCACAACTCCTCACCAGCAAGGGAACAAAGCTGGATGGAGAATGAGTGTGATGAAATGACAGAATCAGAATTCAGAAGGTGGGTAATGAGAAACTTCTGTGAGCTAAAAGAACATGTTCTAACTCAATGCAAAGAAACTAAGAACATTGAAAAAAGATTTGAGAAAATGATAACAAGAATGGACAACTTAGAGAGGAATATGAGTGAATTGATGGAGCTGAAAAACAACACAAGAACTTCACTAAGCATGCACAAGTTTCAACAGCCAAATTGACCAAGCAGAAGAAAGGATATCAGAGGTCAAAGATCAACTCAATGAAATAAAATGAAAAGGCAAGAATAGAGAAAAAAGCGCAAAAAGGAATGAACAAAAACTCCAAGAAATGTGGGACTATGTGAAGAGACCTAATCTACATTTGATAGGTGTACCTGAATGTGACGAAGAGAATGAATCCAAGCTGGAATATACTCTTCAGGATATTATCCAGGAAAACTTCCCCAACCTAGCAAGGCAGGACAATATTCAAGTCTAGGAAATACAGAGAACACCACAAAGATATTCCTCAAGAAGAGCAACCCCAAGGCACATAATCATCAGATTCACCAGGGTTGAAATGAAGGAGAAAATGCTAAGGGCAGCCAGAGAGAAAGGTCGGGTTACCCACAAAGGGAAGCCCATCAGACTCACAGCAGATCTCTTGGCAGAAACCCTACAAGCCAGAAGAGAGTGGGGGCAATATTCAACATCCTTAAAGAAAAGAACTTTCAACCCAGAATTTCATATCCAGCCAAACTGAGCTTCATAAGTGAAGGAAAAATAAAATCCCTTGTGAACAAGCAAGTACTCAAAGATTTTGTCACCACCACGCCTGCTTTACAAGAGCTCCTGAAAGAGGTGCTACATATAGAAAGGAACAACCAGTACCAGCCACTCCAAAAACATACCAAATGGTAAAGAGCATCAACAAAATGAAGAATCTGCATCAACTAATGTGCAAAACAGCCAGCTAGCATCAAAATGGCAGGATCAAATTTATAGATAACAATATTAACCCTAAATGTAAATGGACTAAATGCACCAATCAAAAGACACAGACTGGCAAATTGGATAAAAAGCCAAAACCCATCGTTGTGCTGTATCCAGGAAACCCACCTCACATGCAATGATACACAAAGCCTCAAAATAAAGGGATGGAGGAAGATTTACCAAGCAAATGGAGACCAAAAAAAAACCAGGAGTTGCAATTCTCCTCTCTGATAAAATAGACTTTAAAGCAACAAAGATCAAAAGAGACAGAGAAGGACATTACATAATGGTAAAAGGATCGATACAACAAGAAGAGCTAATGATCCTAAATATAAACGGACCCAATACAGGAGCACCCAGATACATAAAGCAAGTTCTTAATGCCTTACAAAGAGACTTAGACTCCTACACAATAATAGTAGGAGACTTTAACCCATTGTCAATATTAGACAGATCAACCGACAGATTAACAAGGATATCCAGGACCTGAACTCAGATCTGGCACAAGCAAACCTGATAGACATTTACAGAACTCTCCACCCCAAATCCACAGAATATACATTCTTCTCAGCACCACATCACACCTACTTGAAAATTGATCACATAATTGGAAGTAAATCACTCCTCAGCAAATGTATAACAACTGAAATCATAACAAACAGTCTCTCAGACCACAGTGCAATCAAGTTAGAACTCAGACTTCAGAAACCAACTCAGAACTGCACAGCCTCATGGAAACTGAACAACTGGCTCTTGAATGTTGACTGGATAAATAATGAAATGAAGGCAAAAATAGAGAAGTTCTTCAAAACCAACGAGAATGAAGACACAACATACCAGAATCTCTGGGACACATTTAAAGCAGTCTCTAGAGGAAAATATATAGCAATAAGTGCCCACATGAGAAGAGTGGAGAGATCCAAAATTGACACCCTATCGTCAAAATTGAAAGAGCTAGAGGAGCAAGATTAAAAAAACTCAAAACCTAGCAGAAGACAAGAAATAACTAAGATTAGAGCTGAACTGAAGGAGATAGAGACACGAAAAACCCTTCAAAAAAAAATCAATAAATCCAGGAGCTGGTTTTTTGAAAAGATCAACAAAATAGACAGACCACGAGCCAGACTGATAAAAAAGAAAAGAGAGAACAACCAAATAGATGCAATAAAAAACGATAAAGGGGAAATCACCACAGATCCCACAGAAATTCAAACCATCATCAGAGAATATTACAAACAACTCTATGCACATAAACTAGTAAACCTGGAAGAAATGGATAAATTCCTGGACACTTGAATCCTCCCAAGCCTAAACCAGGAAGAAGTCAAAACCATGAATAGACCAATAACAAGATCTGAAGTTGAGGCAGCATTTAAGGGCCTACCACACAAAAAAAAGCCTGGGTCCAGATGGGTTCACAGCTGAATTCTACCAGACATACAAAGAGGAACTGTTACCATACCTCCTGAAACTATTCCAAAAAATCCAAAAAGAGGGAATCCTTCCCAATTTATTCTATGAGACCAACATCATCCTGATACCAAAACCCGGCAGAGATGCAACAAGAAAAGAAAACTTCAGGCCAATATCCATGATGAACATAGATGCAAAAATCTTCAATAAAATACTGGCAAGCAATTGCAACAGCACATCAAAAAGCTTATCCACCATGATCAAGTAGGATTCATCCCAGGGATGCAAGGCTGGTTCAACATACACAAGTCTATAAATGTAATTCACCACATAAACAGAACCAAAAACAAAAACCACATGATTATCTCAATTGAAGCAGAGCAGGCCTTTGAAAAAATTCAACATCCCTTTATGCTAAAAACCCTCAATAAACTCGGTATTGATGGAACGTATCTCAAAATAATAAAAGCTATTAACGACAAAACAACAGCCAATATCATACTGAATGGGCAAAAACTGGAAGCATTCCTTTTGAAATCTGGCACTAGATAAGGATGCCCTCTCTCACCACTCCTATTTAATATAGTACTGGAAGTTCTAGCCAGAGCTAGCCAGAGCAATTAGGCAAGAAAAAGAAATAAAGGGTATTCAAATAGGAAAGGAGGAAGCCAAATTGTCTCTATTTGCAGATGACATGATAGTATATCTAGAAGACCCCATTGTCTCAGCCCAAAATCTCCTGAAACTGGTAAGCAACTTCAGCAAAGTCTCAGGATACAAAATCAATGTGCAAAAATCACAAGCATTCCTATACACCAATAACAGACTTAAAGAAAGCCAAATCAAGAATGAACTGCCATTCACAATTGCTGCAAAGAGAATAAAATACCTAGGAATACAACTAACAAATAATGTAAAGGACCTCTTCAAGGAGAACTACAAACCACTTCTCAACGAAATAAGAGAGGACACAAACAGATGGAGAAACATTCCATGTTCATGGTTAGGAAGAATCAATATCGTGGAAATGGCCATACTGCCCAAAGTAATTTACAGATTCAATGCTATCCCCATCAAGCTACCAATGACCTTCTTCACAGAACTGGAAAATACCTTAAACTTCATATGGAACCAAAAGAGAGCCCGCATAGCCAAGTCAATTCTAAGTAAAAAGAACACAGCAGGAGGCATCACACTACCAGACTTCAAACTATACTACAAGGCTACAGTAATCAAAACAGCATGGTACTGGTACCAAAACAGAGATATAGACCCATGGAACAGAACAGAGGCATCGGAGGCAACACAACATACCTACAACCATACAATCTTTGATAAACCTGACTAAAACAAGCAATGGGGAAAGGATTCCCTGTTTAATAAATGGTGTTGGGAAAACTGGCTAGCTATGTTCAGAAAGCAGAAACTGGACCCCTTCCTGACACCTTACTCTAAAATAAACTCCAGATGGATTAAAGACTTAAATATAAGACCTAACACCATGAAAACCCTAGAAGAAAATCTAGGCAAAACCATTCAGGACATAGGAGTAGGCAAGGACTTCATGACCAAAACACCAAAAGCATTGGCAACAAAAGTCAAAATAGACAAATGGGACCTAAACAAACTCCATAGCTTCTGCACGGCAAAAGAAACAGCCACTAGAGTGAATCGGCAAACAAGAGAATAGGAAAAATTTTTGCAGTTTACCCATCTGACAAAGGGCTGATATCCAGAATTTACAAAGAACGAAAACAGATTTACAAGAAAAAAACAAACAAGCCCATTCAAAAGTGGGCAAAGGATATGAACAGACACTTTACAAAAGAAGACATACATGAGGCCAACAAACATATGAAAAAATGCTCATCATCACTGGTCATTAGAGAAATGCAAACCAAAACTACATTGAGATACCATCTCACGCCAATTAGAATGGGCATCATTAAAAAATCTAGAGACAACAGATGCTGGAGAGGATGTGGTGAAATAGGAATACTTTTACACTGCTGGTGGGAGTGTAAATTATTTCAACCATTGTGGAAGACAGTGTGGCGATTCCTCAAGGACCTAGAAATAGAAATTCCATTTGACCCAGCAATCCCATTACTGGGTATATATCCAAAGGATTATAAATCATTTTACTATAAGGACACATGCACATGAATGTTCATTGCAGCACTGTTTACAATAGCAAAGACCTGGAATCAACCCAAATGCCCATCGATGATAGACTGGACAGGGAAAATGTGGCACATATACACCAGGGAATATTATGCAGCAATAAAAAATGATGAGTTCGTGTCCTTTGTAGGGACATGGATGAACCTGGAGAACATCATTCTCAGCAAACTGACACAAGAACAGAAAATGAAATACCGCATGTTCTCACTCATAGGCGGGTGTTGAACAATGAGAACACATGGACACAGGGAGGGGAGCACTACACACTGGGGTCTATTGGGGGGAATAGGGGAGGGACAGTGGGGGGTGGGGAGTTGGGGAGAGATAACATGGGGAGAAATGCCAGATATAGGTGAAGGGGAGGAAGGCAGCAAATCACACTGCCAAGTGTGTACCTATGCAGCTATCTTCCATGTTCTTCACTTGTACCCCAAAGCCTAAAATGCAATTTAAAAAAAAGATACTGCTCAATTTAATGAGTAATTTAATTATTACTATTGGACATTTTGTAGATTGCAAAGAGCATTCAAAACAAATGGAGAAGAAAAATATGTATTAAATGTTGTAAATATGAATTTGTCTTTATTCAGAAATATAGAACATATATATGTAATATAGAATTTATTTATTATGAGTCATGTTAAAAAGAAGGATTGCCTGAGGTCAGGAGTTCAAGACTAGCTTGGCTAACATGGCGAAACCCCATCTTTACTAAAAATACAAACATTAGCTGGGCATGGTGGCACATGCCTATAGTTCCAGCTACTTGGGAGGCTGAGACAGGAGAATTGCTTGGACCCAGGAGGCAGAGGTTGCAGTGAGCCGAGATCTCACCACTGCACTGAAGCCTGGGCGAGAGAGCATGACTGCCTCAAACAAACAAACAAACAAATAAATAAATAAGATAACATTTTTAAGTACCAATGGGCACTTGTCTGGTTGTTTTTCTTTCTTTAGGTTAACATGCCAGCAGTGATTCTTTTTGAGTTTATGACATAAGATAGTGGTTTTTATCCAAATAAGTCAACTACTTTACCCCATCCCTAAGCTACTTCATGGAAGGAAAAAGGAGGAAAAAGCCAGTACTGTGACTGCCTACGCTTCCCCCAGCATGGCCCCCTGTGAGACCTGTGGCAGCTGAGACCCAGGAACTGTTCAAGGGCGCCAGGCCCCATCTGTCTGCGTTCACTCACCTTCCTCAGGTACTTGCATGGGGGATGGCACCGACTTTGTGCTGCTGCAGCTCCCTGGTGAGCTGGCCCTGGTCATGGGACAGGAACTGTGGGGTCAGGATAATAGAGGTCTTCACCACCTGTAGAATGGGAACAGAAGCTCATGATGAATGCCAACCTATTAGACAATTAAAAAAAAACATTTCTTTAATGAGTGGAAAAACAAGGGGATGCTTGAGTCTATAGTGGTCAAGAGCATGGGGGCCTCAGAAAAGGTCAGAACCAAGTTCAATTTCCTGTACTTGGAATTTCTACTTCATGCCATGCAAAATTACTTTACCCCTCTTCACCTCAGTTTCCTTCTGCATGAAATGGGAACAATAAATTTCATTCCTCATTCAGTTTCTGTCAAGAATTAATGAGATAATACCTCTAAAACATCCAATTCATTTAAATGTATCATCATTTTTGTCATAACTAGTGAGATCAATTTCACTATTATTGCATATACAGTTCTGTGCCTGAAAACTACAAAACAAGAAAATGTTAACTCTAAAAAGTGTCAGTGATTTGTCATTGTTATATTATTAATCATAACCATATTTAACCACACAAGGCCTTGTACATGGCAGGTGCTGAGTAAACACTTGTTGAATCAATGCATGGGGGCTCCACAGCCACACTGTTCAGGTCCTGTTCTGTCTCCACACTTATTAGCTGAGTGATCTGGGCAAGAGAAAATTCACCTCTTATGTCTCCATTTTTTTTTTTTTTGGCATAAAATATAGATAATAAGAATCCCTAGCTTATTAGGTTGTTGTGAGGGGTGAGTGATTTGTCACATAGTAGGGGCTTGTTAAACATTAGCTGTGGTAAACTCCTTCCAGATTTTCCTTTTCAGAACCATGGATGATGCCATAGTGCCACCTGGTGACGCTAGAGTGTAAGTACACATGATCGCCAATATGCTCGCTCTCCACCACAGGTCCCAGACTGGGTAGTTACCGCCTAGAGGTTCTGCTGCATCTGCCTTCTCAATGCTCACGTAAAGACTTTTGTGTTTTCCTCTTTGCATCCCTGCAGATGAGGTTCAGGTTGCCTGACTCAGCTGGGTGATCCACAGGGCAATGACCACGGATGCCAGTCCTGTGAGGTCGCTGGAGAATATTCCTTCCTTTTCAAGCTCTGGGCAGATGACATGGCTGGGGTGACCCATGCCCTCAAGTTTCTTGCTTTGGAGGGTGACATTTTCTTTTGGCAAGGAAGGCAAAGGTCACAGGAAGCCAGAGACCTGGGACCTCTCTGTGCCATGGGCCCAATCTATAACCTGAACACTCTATGCTAAAAGCCCAAGGCTCGGGTGCTCCCCAGGGCTGCTCTGCCCCCTGGGTCTTGGCAGCATGGGGTCCGTGTGTGGGGATGCCAAAGACAGGAGCTGGAAGGTCTAAGAAATTGTTTTGGTTTGTTTTTTGAGACAGAATCTCATTCTGTTGCCCAGGCTGGAGTGTAGTGGTACGATCTTGATTCACTGTGACCTCTGCCTCCTTGGTTTAAGTGATTCTCCCTTCTCAGCCTCTAGAGTAGCTGGAACTACAGGCACTTACTGCCATGGCTTGCTAATTTTTGTAGTTTTAGTAGAGTCAGGGTTCACCATGTTGGCCAGGCTGGTCTCAAACTCCTGACCTCAAGTGATCTGCCCATCTCGGCCTCCCAAAGTGCTGGAATTACAGGTGTGAGCCACTATGCCTGACCAACAGGTCTAGGAAATTTCTATAGTTGAGGGGAGGACTGGAACTTCCTCAATATGTAGAGTAGGAGTCAAGCCTGTGAGATCTGAATGATCCGGGAGATCTCGGTTCACATGGGGGTGTAGTGGGAAGAGGAACATTGCACACTGTTGTTGATGGGCCATTGGAGGGGGTGCAGGGGCAGGTGACCTCACTTACCTTCTAGGGAGCCCAGAGGCCCTGCAGCTGAAGGCAGGAAGCCGTCTCAACGCCCTTCCTGCCAGCTGAATCAATTTTTTAGCATCCCCACCAGATCTCACTCATCAGGTAGGCAAATTACCAGGCAGGTGATTCTTCAGTCAAGCCAAAGCCCCACCTTGGGAGCTCTTTCCTTCCTCGGCCTACATTCTGACCACAAGAAGGCAGGAGCAGGAACTTGTATTACATGGAGCCTTTTCCCCATGATGCGGGTTTAGTCCCTATTCTACAGCTGGGGAAACTGAGGCACACTGAGCTGATGCAGAGGAATCTTAGAGGCAGAGCCGGAGTCCAGACACTCTGTGAGGTCAGCAACATCGAAGAAGGGGGCTGCTTCCCTGCCTGAGCCTGGCTCCTGGTGGGCCTCGTGCCTGGGAGGGAAAAGGATACCGGGTCCCCAGGCCCCTGCTCTAGACTGCATTCCTCACTTCTATCCACCACCCCCGGGTTCTCAACCCAGGAACCAAAGGGGCCTTTTGAGGTGAAAGGGTGATCATGTCCTTCCTAGGTCAGAGCAGAAGCCAAAGACCTCCTCCTACCCCCAGCCTTGGGACTTCCCAGTCCCTTCCCGTTGCATCCACTCTCCCTTGCTCACATTCTGCTTCAGCCTGCCAGCTTGCTATTCAAACAGGCCTCCTCTTGTCTTGGCCTCCCAAAGTACTGGAATTACAGGTGTGAGCCTCTGTGCCCAGCCCTGACTTCTGAGATCTTAATGCCCAGACCCCTCTCCTTTCTTGAGCCAATGGGGGCCATGACCCAGTGAGCTGAGCTGGGACCTGGCCGCCACTCACCCTCCTCATAGGCCACAGAGGCCTGGAGACAGCTTGGGGCATGGGACATGGACAGCCTCACTTTCTCCTCCCTGTTGTCCACATTCCCTTCCAACTGGACCAGGCTTTAAGAAGCCAAGGTGGAGACATGGCCCAGTAGGCTGACCCACTGAGCCTTGGAGCCATGAAGCTGGGAAGGGGAGGGCAGAGGCCTGAGTGGAGCCTGGTCCAAGCCCTGCCACTGGTCTCTGTCCCAGGGGCAGACTCTGGCCCAGGCTCAGGAAGGGGCTGGCTGGGGAGGCTGTGGTTGGACCTGTAGGAAACCAATGGAAGGCATAATACCGACGCCCGATCTCCAGGGTACCAGGTTCCCCACACCACATCCCTTCCCGAGCCTCCCAATGCCCCATCACCGAAAGCACCTATGAAAATACTCAGGGCTGGGCGCAGTGGCTCACTCCTGTAATCCCAGTACTTTAGAAGGCCAAGGTGGGCAGATCACTTGAGCCCTGGAGTTTGAGACCAGCCTGGGCAACCTGGCAAAACCCTGTCTCTACCAAAAATACAAAAATTAGCCAGTCTCATAACAAATAGCTTTAAATATTTTTTAAATATCCATCTAGGCCAGGCACGGTGGCTCACATCTGTAATCCCAGCACTTTGGGAGGCCGAGGCAGGTGGATCATGAGGTCAGGAGATCGAGACTGTCCTGGCTAACACAGTAAAACGCTATCTCTACTAAAAATACAAAAAATTGGCTGGGCATAGTGGCATGCACCTGTACTTCCAGCTACTTGGGAGGCTGAGGCAGAAGACTCACTTGAACTGGGAGGCGGAGGTTACAGTGAGCCAAGATGGCACCACTGTACTCTAGCCTGGGTGATAGAGATTCTGTCTCAAAAGCAAAATAAGACAAAACAAAACAAAACAAAAACCCATCTAGGAGCCCACCAACTCAGCAGCAGCCACCACAGGGTAACTTAGCAATGACTGCTTCCCAGGCCCCACCCAGATAGTCTGATTTAATTGATTTGAGGGGGGCCCCGGCACTTGTGTTTCTAACATTCCCAGTGCCCCGGTGTTTCTGCCTACAGCCCAGGCTTTCTGAGTTTGCATGGGAACCACGGCAAAGGTCTAAGCAAGTTCAAGGAGACGTGGGTAACGCCTGGCGTAACACTTCAGGCACGGAGCAGTTTACCTCAAGCCTTGGGAGCATGATAGGGAACAGGACCAGGACAGGGTAGTCTAGAATGGGGCTGGGGAGAGGCAAAGAGGCCCCAAGAGAACACAAGCCTGGAGGAGGCCCTGCAGGGGAAGGAGCCTCAGCTACCCTGTATTCTAGTCCAGACACTGCAGCTAAGAAGCTGTGCACTCTTCAGTAAGGGCGGCTCCCTCTCTGGGCCTCAGCTCCAAGGTCTGTAAAACATACAGAACAATGGTTCACAAAACTTAGCAGGACTTAAGAGAGTGTGTGTGTGCACATGTGTCTGTTATGAGTTAAATTTTGTTCCTCGGATATGTTGAAGTTCTGACCCCACATACCCATGAACGTGGTGTTATTTGGAAATAAGTTTTTTGCAAATGTAATCAAGTTAAGATGAAGCCACAGTGGTTGAAGGCAGGTCACACACCCAATGAATGCTGTTCCTAGGAGAAAGCCACCATGTGGGACAGAGGCAGAGACTGGCTTGACACCACCACAGCAAAGGGTTGCCAGCAGCCATCAAAAGCCAGAGGTGGTACGGAGGATCTTCCCTAGGGCTTTCAGAGGGAGTGTGCCCCTGCTGAAAACTTGATTTTGGACTTCTGGCCTCTAGAACTGTGAGACTAGATATGTCTGTTGCATTAAGCCTTCCGGTTGGCACTTTAATACAGTAGCTCTTGGAACTGAATGCAGGGTGCTTACTACACATGCAGAAGCATGTCGACCTCTGAGGAGATCCAAGTTGGGAGGAGGGTACAGCCCCGGACTCCTGTGGAATTTCACAGAGCACACTGAGACCCTGCCAGGCAAGTGGGAGAGGGGGACGGTCTGCAGACCACATGAAGTCGGCCCTGGGTGGCTCCCTGCATCTGAGCTCAGCCCCTCACTGGCTATCACTGAAGACCGAGGGCCCCACCTGCCTCTCTGCATCCTGGGTGAGTGCCTGACCTCCCTGAATCTGTCCTGGGGCCACTGGGTTGTGGGGAGGAACAAACAAGGCTGGGGAAGCTTCTCACCACTCCACAGACCCCAGAATGGAGCAAGTGAGAAGGAGCCAGCACAGCTGTCCCAAATAAATCAAGGACAGAGAAGCAAGAGGACCAGCCACTTGCTGAGTGTCTGCCACAGGCTCATTTCCAGGCATCCGGTTCTATTGGGCATGGGGTTTACAGATCCGGGAGCAGCCAGGAGCCTGGCTGGGAAATGGGGAAGTGACCATAAGTCCTGGAGAACAAGAACCTTGGAAGGAGAAGCTCCTTTGAAATGGCCATGGCTCATTCTCAACCCACAAATGCCATCCTCATCCAGCTCCAGATGCCAGGAAGGGAGGGAATTCCCTTCTCACAAGCACCTACTATATGCAGATGTTGTACAAATGTCTGTTTTCCTTCTAACGATTCTGCAAGGGAGATGGTAGATGTTCCCATTTGACAGAGGGGAACGGGGAGGCTCAGCAAAGGACAGTCACAAGGTCAAGTTCACCCAGCCAGGAAGACAGAAGAAGTGAATGGAAACACCAAGAGAACACCTGCTATGTCATGTGCCTTGGCTATGCAGGCAGTGGGAACTGGTATGCAGACCTCCAAAAACTACCCTGTGAAATACCTGAACCAAGATGAGGAAGCATGTTCAGAGAGGTTCCTTGTTGGGATCACCTGGCCAGGTCAGGGCAGAGTAGGCATTGGAGGCCGACTCTGCCCCTTCTTATTTCCCAGGGCTGCTGGAGGCAGGAAGGGGGAGGAGATGGGGCCAATAATGGCTAATGACAGCAAATATGTAGTGACTGTTTTCCATCAGTCACTGCTCTAAGCGACCTAAACATATTTAATCTTTGCAATATTAACCCCATGGGAGATATAACCCCCAGTGCAATGATTATATCATTTTACACGGGAGGAAACTCAGGTGCCAGGAGGCAGCTGGGCTCAGATTGAAACTTGGGCAGCCCAGCCGCTACCTCTCTGTTATAGGAGGGGCTAGGTGTTGGGGCGGTGGAGGAGCTGCTTTGTCTCGCGCCCGGGCCAGGCCTGGGGTTCAGCAGATGTTCCCCCAACCCAGAGTGACGCTCTGGCCCCATCCAGGGTGCTGGTCTGCAGTTCCTCAGTTGGCCACTAGATGGCGGGGCCGCCCGGGCAGTGAGGACCTGCTGGCTAAGGGGAAGTGGGGGCATCTTCCCCAGGGACTGTCAGCCCCGTCCTGGCCACCCACCTCCAGCTCCCCGGAGAAGTCAGGCAAATGAGGCCTGCTGTGGTTTCGGAGGGTCAGGCTGAGGTATAGGCCGTGGTCTGGGGCTGGGGCGAGGCCCAGCTGGCAGCTGGAATGCAGCAGGAGCCCACCCCGGCCCGGGATGTGCTCCCCGGAGACCAAGAGGGCCTGGGATGAGAGAATCTGGGTGTCAGGCAGGTACAGGGGTGGCAGCTTCCTCTTCTCACCATCCCCTGCGCCGGGAATGCAGCAGCAGCTGTCACCTCCCAGCCTCCTCGCCTGCCCTTGCCCCAGCTGACCTCTAAGAAATGCAAATCAGGGCCGGGTGTGGTGGCTCACACCTGTAATCCCAGCACTTTGGGAGTCTGAGGCGGGTGGATCACGAGGTCAGGAGTTCAAGACCAGCCTGACCAACATGGTGAAACCCCATCTCTACTAAAAATACAAAAATTAGCCGGGCATGGTGGTGCTTGCCTGTAATCCCAGCTATTCAGGAGGCTGAGGCAGGAGAATTGCTTGAACTTGGGAGGCAGAGGTTACAGTAAGCTGAGGTCATGCCATTGCACTCCAGCCTGGGCAGCTGAGCAAGTCTCTGTCTCAATGAATGAACGAATGAATGAATGAATGAAAAGAAACAGTGGCAACAGCAGCACCAGCTGTGATCATTACCTGAACATGCAGCAGGCGGTGAGGTTTATCATAGTTTTATGTCACAGGGTTTTATGAGGCAGGGACTGCTACTCCATGAGTCAACAATGTGGACTGAACACCTGCTACGTGCCAGGCTCTGTCTTAAACCTGGGGATACTACCACAAACAAAATAGAAATGGCCAAGCCCCTGCCACTTAGATGGCAGTGCTGGGAGACAGGACAAGGAGAAAGGCATTGTGCTTCCTGCTGGCACCCTCGGCAGAGTGAGCGTGAAGCCACCTGAGCTGAGCCATGCCCCAGCCATGCTCCACCGTCCACTTGTCTCATGAGGCCAGGACACGCCCACCACCAGCTCAGTTACCCATGACAGAGGTGGGCTTGCAAGCCTCGGGTCCTGGTTGATGTCTACCTGTGTTTGCACATGGGACCACTCAAAGATTGTTAGGTTGAGCTGACGCCCCTGAGGGCTGGGAGTGCATGTGTATGTCACCAGGGATATGGGGGTCTTGGAGGAGGGAGACCATGTGAGTTTCTCCTGGCAGTGACCTCAGCCCCGGGCCACACCACAGGCAGCCCCTGTGATCAGGCTGTGCCAGCCTCCCTGAAGGAGCCCACTGTGTACCACAACCATTTTGCCCAGGACAGAGACCCTGTATCTCGAGAGGCTGTGTCGTGATGTCCCCTCAGCAGAGTCCTAACAGCTGGGTGGATGAGATGTCTCTGCTGCAGTTGACCTGTGGAGACCAGTGGGTGGGAAGGGGCTGGCTTCTTCCCCCGACCCCAGAGTGAACTATCATGGGTGCCAAGATCTCACTTGACCCCTCCGCCCTTTGGGGAAGCCACTGTGGACAAATAACCCCAAAGAGAGGTTTGCACAGAGACTTGAGGGCGAAACCACATCATCATCATCATCAAATGAAGGTAATCAGAGCTCCCACCATGGAGGGCCTCTGCGCCAGGCATGGTGCCAACTGGTTCCTCATCTGAACCTCAGAAGAACCATAAGAGATGGTGGCAGATGAGGAAACTGAGTCACACAAGTCAGGGAAAAGAAAGCATCTTGCCTGTGCTCACACAGTCAGTGATGGTGCTGCCTGGCTTCAGGCCAGGAGCCCTGATCACTCATGTTCCCTCCCCCAGCCATGGTGGTTTAGCCATGGATGGTTTAGCCACCCTCGGGGACAGGCACCAAGGTGGCTTCCTGCCTTTCATTTCTGAGAATAATGAATAAGACAGCTGAGGTGTGAGGCTTCTCCAGGGGAGGGGCCCCAAGGAGGAACTGAGGGGCCAGGGGCTCCACTGTCTTCATTCTACCAGGCAGGGCCAGAGCACTCTGAGAGGTGACTGCCACAGCTATGCTGCCAGGCATGGGGAAGGCGGGAGGATGGACATGCAGATAGGAAGGACAAATGCACAGAGCAGAAGTGGGGGCTGGAAAGAGAGAAACAGAGGATGAGGGAGAGTGTCGGGGAGGGGAGGGAGGAGAGGGAGGGGTAAGGGGAGGGGGGCAATGGAGGGGAGGGGAGGGAGAAGGGGGAAGGGAGGGCAAGGAGACAGACAGGGGAGGAGGAGATGGGGAGGGCTGGGAAGGCAGAGTTGGGGGAGGAGGGAGGTAGGACAGGAGGAAAAAAATCTGTGGGTAGAAAGGAGAACAGGTGGCAAGAGAGCAGGTGAAGATGGTGGGGGGGAAGATGGAAGGGAGGATGAGTGGGAAAATGGAAAGGAAGATGGGAGGATGGGAGGAGGGTGACAGGTGACAGGGAGGCAGGTGGGGGGAGGCAGGTGGTGGGGGAGGCAGGTGGGGGGAGGCAGGTGAGGGGTTACTAAGAAAAGAAGTAGACAGGAGGAAGGCCCTGGGAGACCCTGCTTGGAGTTTCTTCTTTCTGCATCTTGCCTTATCCCCAACCATTACCTCTCCAGCTCCCATTCAAGAAGGACTTTAGCATTAAGTATTATCAGTGTTCATATACCTATTGGTATATGAACCAATTTTAAAGACCCCTTACAGTCTGTTTGCATAGTGGAGATGGCAATATTTTCATGTCTTTCCCAAGGTGTGAAGCACCAGCAGTGGTGAATAAGCACTAGCAGGTCCTTTTGGAAATTTTTGTTGAGAAAGCCATAAAAGAGAGGGTTTATACATGTGGAAACCATAGCAACCACATGGCAAACTACAAATACCAGGTCATGGTGGCAGCTCATCAGCACCTCATGATATCAGTCAAAGATGACATTGAAGATATTCAGGGCAGCCAGCAGGCTCCAAAGGTCACCACGATGGAAATCAACATTGTGTTGATCCTCTTGTTCTCACTGAGCAGGCTCTCATTTCCCCTCTTCTTGTCTACCTTTGCATTTCTCCTGTGGAGGCAGATAATAATTATCTTCAAGTAGCAGATGAGGATGAAGCCCAGAGGAACAAAATACTACATCATAAGCAGGGAGGTGGTGAAGAGCAGCTGGTTCTTTCTGGAGGGCCAATTCTCTACACAGGCCACCCGGTGGGTGTAGAGGTCAGTGGGGGAGAGAGAGGTTGCAGAAAGGCTCATCAGTGAGGTGGTAGGACAGGAAGAAGGGAATAGACAGCAGAAGGGAAAACAGCCAAATCAGTGTGATGCTCCAGTAGGCTTGAGTCACACTGGGCTTCCAGCCATGGGGGTTCACAAGTAGCTGGTATCTTTCCATGGCAATTAATACAAATGAGAATATGGACACAGAGATGGAGACACTCTGCACATGGGATTTGAGTTTGCACATGGTACCCCCAAATATCCCGTGGTTCATCAGAGTGTAGATGACAGTAAAGGGGATGCACATGACACACATCTAGATATCAGAGAGGGAGAGGTTGGCAATCAGTATGCTGGTGACATTCTGAGCTTTTCTCTGCTTCTTAAAGATGATGATGATGAGAGAGAGGTTTCCAAAAAGGCCCACAATTAAGACCACAGTATAGGCTGTGAGGAATAGGAATAAAGCTAGAGAAAGAGGTTGACAGGACTCAAAAAAATGCAGTTGTTGTTCTTTGTCCTGGTTGTATCAGATGCTGGCTGGTTTAGGGAAACTTCCATTATGTCAGGATTGTAAGAAGAGATTTTCTAAGCTTGCTTGTGTTATGGATGGATATTGTGGCCATTAGTCCTTGGGAGGCCCTTTGTTCTGAGGATTCCAATGAGAAATTAGTAGGGTTTTGTCTTCCCTGATCTGTGTTTGTATTTGATGGAAACACAAGAATGACTTGAGCATGCTCTTAAGAGCTTAAAAAAAGAAACAGAACCCAGAATATTAACACAAGTTCTTAACAATATGGATAATTCTCTAGGGGTACCAAAGCCCCTGAGAGGACATAGAGCAAATCAAATATCCAGGGGATCTCTGTGAACCTTTACCCTCCCCTCATCTCAGGTACTTTCTTTGTCCTGCTAGTATAGTCTTTAGAGCTAGGGAGGCAAGGAATGTAACAGCATTTTGTTAACTATAGAAGCAGCCAAATATGTGTTTCTATCCCTATCAACTTCTGTATTTTTTTTTAGGGTCATCTGAGTATGCACCCACTTGCTTCAATGGCCTTTAAAATGTCATGAGGATAGGGATTGTGCTGTAGAGGCTGGAATACTGTCTTTGAAGTTGGGTTCTGTTATGGTTTGTTTGAATGTTTGTGTTCCCTCCAAAATTCATGTTGAAACTTAATCCCCAATGCAACAGTATTAAGAGGTAGGGCCTTTAGGAGGTAACAACTAGGCCATGGGGGCTCTGCCCTCATGAGTGGATTAGGGCCTTCAACTCTCTGGGGTTGAAGCCACAGGCAGTTTCTGGGTATGTTGTTCAGATTTTGGAGATCAAGACAAGGAAGGCAGACAGTGTCTAGTGAGCCATTACCCAGGAATAACTTCATTTAAAAAGCATTCCTCCAATTCTTCCTTCCTTCAGATCCCTTCTTCTTCTGACTTCCAGAGGAAAGGCAGGCTCTGGTTCTGTGGCTCAGCATAGTTTAGGGTGGTTATATTCAGTGGAATTATTCATACCAGGATGTGCAACAGGCTTGAAGAACTCCCTGCCTTTCAAAGTGCTGAGATTTCTGGCCCAAAGAGAACGCATTTAGAGACAGCAAAGAGGGAAAAAACTCTCCTCATCTTGGTTTATTCTTTAGGAGTTTGAGGAAAACAACATAAATAGCATTGACAAAGGGAACTGAGCAATAGGAATGAAAGTTTGAAGTTATGGTGGCCTATTCTCACATTGTCTCTGAGATCTAAGGCTTAGTAGTTTCTTATTGGGAATAAATCACCTTAGGAATACTTAGGTCTGTCGGATACCACAGATGAACTGAGTGTGGTGGTGTGTACCTATAGACCTAGCTACTCGGGGGGCTGAGGAGGGAGGATCCAAGGAACTGATCTGTTGGTCAGATGTGTTAAAAGAAAAACTTCAGCCAAATTCAATTTGAAGGAGTTTAATTGAGCAGTGAAAGATTTGTGAATCGGGCAGCCCCTAAAATCACAGCAGATTCTGAAAGACTCCAGGGATGCCTCATGGTCAGAACAAATTAATAGATTAAAAAAAAAGTGATGTATAGAAATTGGAGGTGAGGTACAGAAACAGCTGGATTGGTTACAGGTTGACGTTTACCTTCTTTGAACACAGTTTGAATACTGAGCAGTCTATGAGTGGTTGAAGTATGGCCTCTGAAATTGGCCAAGACTCAGCTATTGCTACAGGCACATATTCCTAAATTAGGTTTCAACCTTGTCTGCCTATTAAGCTAGGTTACAGTTCATCCACAAGGACTCAGATGTAGAAGCATGGAGTCCTTCTCAGGCTATATTTAGTTTGCTTTAACAGATACCATGTAGTAATAGGAGAAATAGCAAAATTTATAAATAATAATATTCAAAAAGAAAGTTTAAGGCCTGGATGACTCACGAGACCCAGGGTTCACAGATAATGGCTGAAGGAGAATTTCAAGGCAAATTTAAGCCTTCCACTTCCTAAAGCATATACAAGGCAATATTTCTAGTTTATTTGGTCATTTCATTTTTTTAAAAAATCAGTCAAATTAATCATTTGTGTTACATGAAAACAAATAGACTAGAATCTCTGAAAGGTACATCTTAGAGCTTACCCTAAGAACAAAGTACTACATTAAGTAACCACACTTAGCATCAAGAAACAAGTGCCTAATCTCTTATAGTGTTATTAAAAAGTGTAATTGGCCTGGCTATTCAACATCAGGCAAACCTCCTTAAGTTATTCAGCTATTCATCCATTCCAAAAAATCAAATTTCATATCTGTCTATTGCGTAAGTGTTTGCTATCTTTTAAAACTTGAGGATTACATTTGACCCAACCATTTTTTTCTTACACAAGACTCCATCTCAAAAAAAAATTACTTATAAAAGGTTTATAAGTGAAAATAGCTTTGAAAAATGGAATAATTAAAATGAAAAGCATGAGTAACAACACCAAATATTTTAAAATATTTTAAAGTGTAAATAATTAAATCAATATAATCCTGGGCCAAGAATTAGCAGGCAGATCAAGGAATGGAATAGACAGAAATAGACACTGATATATATGATATGTTAACATATGATAGTGAAAGCAATAAGGATTACTGTTTGTTTGTTTTTGAGACAGAGTCTCACTCTGTCGCCCAGGCTGGAGTGCAGTGGGGTGATCTCAAGTCACTGTACCCTCTTGCCTCCCCGGTTCAAGCAATTCTCCTGCCTTAGCCTCCTGAGTAGCTGTGACTACAGGCATGTTCCACCACACCTGGCTAATTTTTGTATTTTTTGTAGAGATGGGGTTTTGCCATACTGCCCAGGCTGGCCTCAAACTCCTGGCCTCAAATGATCTGCCTACCTCGGCCTCCCAAAATGCTGGGATTACAGGCATGAGCCACTGTTCCTGGCCAGAAGTAAAGATTTCTAGGGAAGGAAAGAATTATTAAGTAAATATTGCTAGAATAGTTAACTAGCTGTTAGAAAAAATATTAATTTAGTTTCATAATATACACTAGAATAAATTCCAGGTGAAAGAATTTGAGAAAATAGACTAAAAGAATTTTAATAGACAATATAAGACAATATAGAAAATGGGTGGCTCATGCCTGTAATCCCAGCATTTTGGGAGGCCAAGGTGAACAAATCACCTGAGGTCCCAAGTTCTAGACCAACCTGGCCAGCAGGATGAAACTCCATCTCTACTAAAAATACAAAAATTAGCCAGATATGGTGGCATGCGCCTGTAATCCCAGCCACTTGGGAGGCTGAGGCAGGAGAATCGCTTGAACCCGGCAGGTGAAGGTTGCAGTGAGCTGAGATCACGCCACTGCACTCCAGCCTGGGTGACAGAGCGAGACTCAAAAAGAAAATGTAGAAAAAATATGATCTTTAAATGGAAAGGGATTTTTGAAACTTCTTCTAACTTAAATAAAACCTTATCAAGGAGCTGGTCTTTGACCACCTTGTCTAAATTAACCACCCTCGCCGCTTTATTCTGTTTTAGCACCCTATTTTATTTCCTTAGTTACAGTTACAACAATCTATGATTATGCTTTTTAAAAAGTCTATTAGCTTACTGATTTATTGCTTTTCTTACCAAATATAAATTCTTTTTTTGGGGGGGTAGGTGGGGGACCAGGTCTTGCTCTGTTGTCCAGGCTGGAGTGTAATGGTGTGATCATAGCTCACTGCAGCCTCAAACTTTTGGGGTCAAGTGATCCTCCTGCCTCTGCCTTCTGAATAGCTGAGACTACTGGCATGCACCACCTTGCCCATTTAATTTTTAAATTTTTATTTGTAGAGAGAGGATCTTGCCATGTTGTCCAGGATAATCTGAAACTCTTGGTCTTAAGCAATTCTCCTGAATTGGCCTCCTGAGGCACTGGGATTACAGGTGTGAGCCACCCTACCTGGCCAAATAGAAACTCTTTGAAGGCAAGAAATATGTCTCCTTTACTGCTGTATCTTTAGTGTTCCTGTATAGTTTCTGGCACATAGCAAGTCTTCGGTGAATATTTGTTGAATGAATGAATAAATGAATAAGCTTAAACTCAAAAGAAGAAAATACAAGAGGAAAAGTTAAGATGCCTATTTAAAAACTTTTAAACTTTCTTGAAAAAAATCAATATCTAAGTTAAGACACAAAAATGGAAATAATTACAAGACATGATGCAAAAGATATTTTTTATGAAGCATATGTATCAATAAAAAAGAAATATACTGATAGTATCTATTAGTATGTATGGACAATTAACAGAAGAGCAAATAAAGACTAATAAATATTTGCAAAAAGAGGTCTTGTTTCACTAGTAGTCAGAGAAATAGAAAACAAAACAGCAATGAATTATCATTTTCATTTAGCAGATAATCAAATACTGGAAAAAAGTCACGAATATCCTATACCCTGATAACGGAGGGTGAAAAGGGCACTTTATACATTATTGATGGACATATAATGTAGAATACCTTATTAGAAAACATTGGGAATAAACATTCAAGATATTTTAAAAATACTTATTTCCTTGGTCTCTACAGTCTAGTTCTACCTTAAGGAAATATTAGGAAATGCAGATAAAGATATATAAATAAAGATATTCTTCACAGTGTTATTTATAGTAGTAAAAAAACAAAGATCAATCTAAACCTCCAACATTAGGGGAATGGTTAAGTAAATTAGAGTATACTCGAAGTCTGCATATGACTTATGCAGCCTTTGCAAATGATATTTAGGAATAATAAAATGATATGAGAAATGCTTATGGTGTAAAGTTAAATGAAAAATGGATGGTATAAAATCATGGATCACAGTATGATCTCAAATATGCAAAGCAATAAGGGAAATATAACAAGGTTAATAGTTTAGGGTTAGGATTATGGGTAACTTTTATACTTTATAATGTTTTATATTTTTGTAGTTTATCAAGTTTTAAAAAATGAACATATATTACTTTCATAATTGAAAAGCAAGTTTTCTTTCTTTTTAAGCATACAATGTTGGACATATAGATCTCTCTGTCCTGTAATCGTTGGTGATAAAACTTAGTGAGCAATAGGGTTTTGTTTGCCTCAAGTTAAAATTCATTGCTTTAATTGCAAAAGTTAATTTATGAGCCAAAAATTTTATACAGCAGGTTGTTTGGTTGATGAAAGTATCCAAAGAAAGAACTGAGCATCTGATTTTTCTTATCTCTTCAGAGCCCTTGTGGCATTGATTTCTGCTCTCTCATTATATTGTATGTTTTATTTTTAGTTATAAAATATGTTTTATTGCCTTTAATCTGATATACCTTTATAAGCTTGAATTAAAACATGAGATGATTTTCTGAACTCACGTTTTTACCATGTTAGTGAAAGTTAAGATCGAAAACTGCAAGTAGTAGGTTCTGAACTCAAAGTCACAGTCATCCGTGTTCTAATTAATCAATTATTGCAGAAGTTTGGTAGAGAAAGGTTTCCCGGTTGTTTTTCTCCCCCCCACAACAGCCATCTTTACTTCTGTCAAGAATTATTTTGACTTTGTTAACAGCTCTCTCATTATATGCATTTTAAAAAGAAAAGCTGTTAATCAATCTGCTTGAATTGTTTTTTCTTTTTTCTTGATTTCAGTAGATCCTGGATGAAGTACTCACTAAAGTTTAGAGTATCACCTTAAGACCTGGGCAAAGGGCCCCCTGCTTTGGATCTTGTATCACAAATGTTCAAAATATAAGTGTCATTTAGGATCCAGCACTAAGTGGCATAGTACAATTTGTAATCCAAATGTCCACTGTAGTGACTAACACCATTCAGGCTCCAGCTAACCCTTCCCTTCATCTCTTGCCCTGTGTCATTGAAACAAAAAGTGATTCTGTGTGAACGTCATGAAGGTTATGGGCTGTTGATGCTGGTTATGAACGCTGCTTTGGAGTATAGGGAGGATTTGAATGACAGAAATTCTTAGGTGAGGGAAAAGACAAATTAATTAGCACAAATGCAGTAGAATCTTGCACATTGAAGTATCATTTTGCAGGGCTGTGGAGCATCTATTTTCTTGTTTCTCTTTGTATTCCAGTATGTGGTTCTGGAGATATAAATTAGGATGATATTTGTTAACAGTGGCTCATGGCAGTTGAGGAATATTTTGCAATATTAAACAATTTATATTACTCTTAAATTTTATATATGAAGGTCCTGATATTGTGGACATTGGCAGTAGATGAGCCTTGAACTCTAGGATTGTGAGTAGTTCTGTTTTTGTAAAAATACACAATAGGACTTAATTCATTTTAAAAAAAATTACATTAAAGTTTAAACTTTATTATAGTAAGTTTACTTAAAATTTGATAATAGTTATAATTTGTATTTTGTATTTAAATTTTTATAGACAATTCTATATTAGAATATTTTAGAAAAAAGATAATGTATGATAGCTGGGCACAGTGGCACATATCTGTAGTCCTTGCTACTCAGGAGGCTAGGTGAAAGGATCACTTGAGCCCGGGAATTTAAGCCCAGCTTGGGCAACAGAGCGAGACCCCATCTCTTAAAAAAAAAGGGTCTGTCTAAGCCCAGACACCAGTCTTCACTTCCTGTGAGCCCCGAGGAAGCCCTCTCTCCCCAGACATGGCCAACAAGGGTCCTTCTTATGGCATGAGGTGCGAAGTACAGTCCAAATTGAGAAGACGTACAATGAGGAGCTGGAGGAATGGCTGGTGGAGTGGATCATAGTGCAGTGTGGCCCTGATGTGGGCTTCCCAGACTGTGGGCACCTGGGCTTCCAGATCTGGCTAAAGAATGGCGTGATTCTGAGCAAGCTAGTGAACAGCCTGTACCCTGATGGCTCCAGGCCAGTGAAGGTGCCTGAGATCCTGCCCTCCATGGTGTTCAAGCAGATGGAGCAGGTGGCTCAGTTCCTGAAGGCAGCTGAGGACTATGGGGTCACCAAGACTTATTCTAGACTGTTGATGTCTTTGAAGGCAAAGACATGGCAACAGTGCAGAGGACCCTGATGGCTTTGGGCAGCTTGGCAATGACCAAGAATGATGGGTACTACCATGGAGATCCCAACTGGTTTATGAAGAAAGTGCAGGAGCATAAGAGGGAATTCACAGAGAGCCAGCTGCAGGAGGGAAAGTATGTCATTGGCCTTCAGATGGGCAGCAACAGAGGGGCCTCCCAGGCTGGCATGACAGGCTACAGATGACCTCGGCAGATCACCAGTTATGGAGAGAGGGCCAGCCCTGAGCCCTGCCATTCCCCTGCTCCTTGGCTGCAGGCATCCGACTTAGCCTGCCTTACCCATACCCATGTGGTACCTTCAGCCCTGGCCAAGCTTTGAGGCTCTGTAACTGAGCAATGGTAACTGCACATGGGCAGTTCCTGCCCCGTCCCCCTAGCCTCAGCCTAACTTCTTACCTGAAAGCACCACTGCCCTGGCCCCTTCCTCCAGCTGGCCCCACCACCCCTACTGTCTTCCCACTGGGCTAAGCAGGGGAGAAGCGGGCTGAGGGTAACCTGGATATGGGGCAAGTCCACTGTCCTCCTTGGCAGCAAAAGCCCATTGAAGAAGAACCAATCCAGCCTCCCCCTATCTTTTTCTGGAATATTTTTGGGGTTGGAACTCAAAAAAGGAATAAAAAATACATCAATCTTTAAAAAAAAAAAAAAAAAAAAAAGAACCAGGCACAGAAGCTCATGCCTGTTATCGTAGCACTTTAGGAGGCTGAGCAGGGTGGCTGTCTTGAGCCCAGGAGTTCAAGATCAGCCTGACCAACATGGCAAAACCTTGTCACTACAAAAAATACAAATTTTTGTATTTAGCTGGTGTTTGGTGGTGCTGCCTATAGTCCCAGCTACTTGGGAGGCTGAGGCATGAGAATTGCTTGAACCTGGGAGGCAGATGTTGCAGTGAGCTGAGATTACTGCACTCTGGCGTGAGCAACAGATTGAGACTGACTCAGAAAAAAGAACATAACATTTGAAAACCAATATGAAACTTTTAATTTTTAATTTTTCACATTTAATGTAGACTTTGATGATCTTTAGATTTTTGTTTTTGAGACGGAGTTTTGCTCTTGTTGCCTAGGCTACATACAGTGCAATGGCACAGTCTCAGCTCACCTCAACCTCCACTTCCCAAGTTCAAGCGATTCTCCTGCCTCAGCCTCCTGAGTAGCTGAGATTACAGGCATATGCCACCACGCCCAGCTAATCTTGTATTTTTTTTTTTTTTTTTTTGAGACGGAGTTTCGCTCTTGCTACCCAATGGCGCGACCTCGGCTCACCGCAATCTCCGCCTCCTGGGTCCAGGCAATTCTCCTACCTCAGCCTCCCGAGTAGCTGGGATTACAGGCAATCTTGTATTTTTAGTAGAGGCAGGGTTTCACCATGTAAGGCCAGTCTTGAACTGCTGACCTCAGGCGATCCACCTGCCTTATCCTCCCAAAGTGCTGGGATTACAGGCGTGAGCCACCATGCCTGGCCCATGACCTTTAGATTTTATACACTTTTTCTTTTTTTTTTGAGACAGAGTCTTATGCTGTCACCAGGCTGGAGTGCAATGGCGCGATCTCGGCTCACCGCAACTTCCGCCTCCTGGGTTCAGGCAATTCTCCTGCCTCAGCCTCCTGAGTAGCTGTGACTACAGGTGCACACCACCACGCCCAGCTCATTTTTGTATTTTTAGAAGAGACGGGGTTTCACCATGTTGACCAGGATGATCTCTATCTCTTGATCTCGTGATCCACCTGCCTCGGCCTCTCAAAGTGATGAGATTACAGACATGAGCCATTGCGCCTGGCCTACACTTTTTTTTTAATATCAATGTTTATTTTGTAATTGATGTGAAAATTATATGTATTTATAGTGTACACTATGATGTTTTGATATATGTATACATGTGGAATGATTAAATCAAGCTAATTAACATACCCTTCACATTACATCCTTATCATCTTTTTGTGATGAGAACTTTTAAAATCTATTGTCTTAGCAATTTTCAAGCATCCAATATATTATTATTAAACATTTTTTATGCTCTAAATAAATTGAATTTATTTTTAATCCTTTGGATACTTACTGATAATATGACACAAATTATAAGAAAAGCTTATAACATGATTATTTGATAAAATTAAAGTAGATAAATTGTATGCACTATATTGTAATTTAAAAATTATATATGTCTTTATCTTATTATTTATTTAGACACTGCCAGCTCATCAACATTACATCCAGACCTGTGCAATAATGCTTAAATTCAGTTGTCTTTGATATTCTGTCAACTTTTAGTTACATACAAATCATAACTTTAGGCCAGGCATGGTGGCTTACACCTATAATCCCAGCACTTTGGGAGACTGAAGTAGGAGGATGGCTTGAGGCCAGGAGTTCACCATGAGCAGTATAACAAAATTCTGTCTCTACAAAAAAGAAACAAACAAAACTTAGCCAGGCATGATTGGCATGTGCCTGTATTCCCAGCTACTCAGGAAGCTGAGGTGGGAGGATTCGGTGAGCCCAGGAGTTCAAGGCTGCAGTGAGCCGGGATTGTACCACTGCACTCCCACCTGGGCGACAGTGAGATACTGTCTCAAAAACAAAATTATATTTTTATACATATTTTAAAATTTTTGTCAAGGCACATGAATCAAACTTTTTTTAACAGTTTGTTTTATAACGTTTACATTTTTAGAGACATACTGTGGGCTTTCATTTATATTCTGGCTGTGGACCTTGCAAATATTAGGCCTGGATTTGCTTAAAATTATCTTATTTGTTTGCTTTAGAGTTTAATTATTTTAAAATAAGTGATATTTTAAAAATTTTAGATGTACCATTGTTTATCAAAAACTTGGGAAATACCATGAGGAGAAAAATAATATTGCCACTGTAATACCTCAATTTTGGCATTTTAAAGGATTATCCACTTTAAAATGTGTCTTAAATTTATTCTTTCTCAAACTCCATTGCCATTCTAGTCATCCTAGATTAAGCCACATCATTTCTCACCTGAACTAAAGCAATAGTGTAGTTTACTTGTCTCTCTCTGTTTTCTTTTACCTCCTTCTAGTTCTTTTTCCATGCTGCATCAGAATGGATTTTGAAAAAATATATAAATGAGATAATGTTGCTTTTCCTTACCTAAAGCTTGTTGACAGTATCTAATTGAGGTTGTAGCAAAAATTCAAATTATCTACTATTCCTTATGAAGTCTTACATGATATCTACCTCTCCAATTTTCTGTCATATCTCTCCTCTTCCCCACATCTATTAGGTCCTTCCCAATGTTAGCTTTAGGGAGAAGTTTTAATAGGAAGCAGGATATCTTCTTGACCCTACAGGAAGAACTTTGTGAGGTGGTAGCTAGCTTGATTATTAAATGGCAGCTAAAATAAATATTTTATTTTTGACAATGCTTACTCTTATGTCTATATTATTATAGGACCCCACCTTCTCTTAACGCTCTTTGATGATGGCTGGTTAAGTTTAAAGGGGTAAGGTAGAGGTAGGGATGGGAACTGGCAACATAAATTGGGAGATATTTAAAAAATGCTACTGCTTTTATAATAAAAATCCATTTTTTAGATAGAACATAGTTTAACAAGTTTCCCACTGATGGATATAGATTGTTTCTAATTCTCCAGTCCCATTGTAAATACCACATTATAAACAATGACCTTAGTGGTTAAATATTAGGAATTATCTTAAGGAAGTAACATTCTGTGGTACACTGATGTTTGAACATGCCTGATACAGCCTCATATCCAGACCTAATCAGTATCCTATGATGCCATGGCAGACAAATACGTCAAAGCATAAAAACCTTGGGAATAACTTTTAGTAGGATTTCATTTGGAATGTTGGCGTCTGTTAATTGTATAGAGTTCTTTTATCCCTGTAATCTTTGGCTATGCCTCAAAATGTAAGCCCGTTCAGGCACTGAACCCCTCCAATACCTTCTTGCCCATTTCATTCAGAGCATCCATCCTCTGAGGAACCTGATTCCTTTGCTGACTTAACTAGAAATGTGCCTTCTCTCACAGTCCAGGTCTCACAGGACTGAATACAGTAGTCCCCACTTATCCTTGAGGGATATCTCCCAAGATCCCCACTGAATATCTGAAATTACGGATAGTACTGAACCCTATGTCCACAGTGTTTTTTTCCTGGACAGCAATGGATGGGTTGTGTATGCAGCATGATATAAAAGAGATGATTTATCCTAGTCAGGATGGAGCAGAATGATGAGAAATTTCATTATGCTCCTTGGAATGACAATTTAAAACTTACAAATTTTATATTTCTTAGATTTTTCTATTTAATATTTTTGCACCATGGTTGATCCCAGGTAACTGAAATCATGGAAGGCAAAACCCCAGACTGGGAGACTACTGTATATATATTCAGTTGAACCTCATTCAAGGATTCTATATTTATGAATTCACCTACTCACTAAAATTTTTTTGTAACTCTAAAATCAATACTCGGCACTTGCGTGGTCACTTGTGGATGTGTGCAGGGTAGTTCAAAATTTGAGTCACCCAATGACCCATTCCCAAGTGAGGTTGAACAAGGCAACATTGTCTTCTTATTTCAGTTCTCATACTGTAAACAGTCATCCTTTTGTGGTTGATTTAGTGTTGCTTTTTTTTTTTTTTTTTTAACATGCTTGTGCTTTCTGTTGGTGATTTCACTGTTTGAATGGCCCCCAAATGTAGTACTGAAGCCTGTGATGTGCCTTAAGGAGAAAACATGTGTTAGATAAGCTTTGTTCAGGCATAAGTTATAGCGCTGTTACCATGAGTATATTAAATAAAGTATTGTTAAGCAGAAACACTGATAAAACAAGTTAAGTACTGATTGGTTGATGAACATGTTCTGACCAGAGGCTTACGAGAACTTCCTCCTGTATTTCCCTCTAGGATCAGTGCTTCGGTATTTGCTAGTGCAGTGTTCATGGCAGCTTTATAGAGACAACTACTGTAAATGACAATAACTGGCTTTATTTCTGGCGCTCTCTTGCCATTTTGATGACTTATTTTCTATTTTGTGGAATTTAAGTTCATTTGGATGTTTACCTCTAACGTTTTACTTTAATGACATTTTAGACTCAGTTCATTATCTTCAACAAACATTAATCTAGTGCTTTTCTGCTTCTTGGGAAATTCTTCTTTATCCTGAGATCATGAGATTTCCTCCTATATAATTCTCTAAAATTTCTATTCTTACATTTAGGTGTATAATCTATTTGAAAAAGACTTTTTGGTTTAGTACCCGCTAGAAATATAACTTCATTTTGTTCTCACAGATATTTGATTGTCCTACTACTGTTTACTGAAAAGACAGTTCCTGCCTCTACTACTTCACCATGCCATCTCTATCATTTATCACGCATCTGTATATGTTTGTGTTCTCTCAAAATTCCTGTGTTGAAACCCTATTCCCAGTGTGATGGTATTTGGAGGTGGGACCTTTGGAAAGTAATTAGGTCATGGGAGTGAAGCCCTCCTGAATGAATGGGATTAGTGCTCTTATAAGAAGAGGCCAAGGCTGGGTGTGGTGGCTCAGGTCTATCTAATATCAGTGCTTTGGGAGGCTGATGTGGGAGGATCCCTGGAGCCAAGAGTTCACAACAAGCCTGGGCAACATAGCAAAAGCCTGTCTCTACAAAAAAGAGGATTACATAATTGTTTTGAGATAATTGTTCTTGACTATGAGGATTAATAACAAGAGTGCTACTAGTCAAAGGTTGCACAGGTGAGGTCCTCACAAAAGTATTTTTGTGTGTAGAAGATTGTGATGGCCTTTGTGCAAGGTTGTGGCTTTTTTCAGTCTTTTATGATAGTTTTCATTATCAGGCATTGTGCACGAGGACCCTCTGTTCATGGCCTTCCCTGGCTCTCTTTGTCAGAGGTTTTAACACATGTGACTTCATTCGATTCTGACAACTTTCACAATTCTTGGATACTTCATATAATACTAGCATAGTTGGTATTTTTAAATTTCTCATTTTTTGATTCTAACATATAGGAATGCAAATGATTTTGCAAATGTATGTTATGTCATCTTGCGAAAATCTCTCATTAATTTAATAATTTATTCTTAGATACTCTTGAATTTTTCACACTTGTGATCCTACCATCTGTAAATAATGATAGTTTTGTTTCTCTTTATAATTCCTATTCTTTTTGAAAAAATATACTTGCATTGCTAGGCTGGCCCTGCTAGGCCCTCTAGTACATTGTTGAATAAAAGTGGTATTAACAGGCATTCTTTAAAGACAAGCTTTAAACATCTTACCATACTTATAGTAAATATTACACTTAATGTCCTCAGAGAAGTATTTTTGTGTGTATAAGATTGTGATGGCCTTTGTGTAAGATTGTGGTTTTTTCAGAGTCTTTTGTGATATTTCTTGTTATCAGGCATTTTGCGTGAACATTTACTCATAGTGTTTCTGACTAAGAAAAATTTTTTTCCAGTTCATTAAGAGTCTTTTAAAAATATTGAATGTTTATTTTTATCAAATACACGTTCTGTCATTATTTAGGTTGGTCATATTTCTTCTTCTATTCTGTTATTGTAGGTAATAGTATTAATTGATTTTCTACTCCTAAATCAACTTTGTATTATTTAGACAAACTTATGTTTTATCTTTTTTTTAATATTATCCCTTTTTATCCTTTTTATATATTGCTGCTTTCTGTGTGCTAATACTTTGTTTAGGAAGTTTGTATTCATGTTTTTTAGTGAGCTTACCTATAAGTTCCCTTTTTCTTACTGTCCTTAGTGGATTTTTTTTTTTTGAGATGGAGTCTCTGTCTGTCACCAGACTAGAGTGCAGTGGTGCAATCTCAGTGTACTGCAACGTCTGCTTCTGGGTTCAAGTGACTCTTCTGCTTCAGCCTCCCGAGTAGCTGGGATTACAGGTGCATGCCACCAAGCCCGGCTAATTTTTGTATTTTCAGTAGATACAGGGTCATGCCATGTTGGACAGGCTGGTCTTGAACTCCTGGCCTCAAGTGACTCACCCACCTTTGCCTCTCAAACTGCTGGGATTAAGGCCATAAACCTCCCACACCTGGCCTCCTTAGTGGATTTTTATGTCAAAGTTAAAATAGCCTCATCAAATGAGTTAGAGAAAGTACTCCCTTTTTCTAGTCTCTGAAAGCTTTGTATTATTGGTCTTGTTTCTCCCTCGAATGTTTGTAGAACTTTCTGGTAAAGTCTGGGCCTATAGTTTTCATTTTGGGAAGATTTTTGGGAAAAATGGAATGCTTGTAGGGTGAATTAGTTACTATTGGCTGCATTTGGTAATTTACAGCAAGAAAAAAAAAAGCTCAAAAAAGAATTGGCTTATTTGCAAGCAGAAAAGGAATTTAATTATTTAATTTGAAAGGAAATTAAGAGAGCACAGAAATTCAGTACTTGCAGGTCTGGAAGATACAAGTGATTCTCATTTCCAGATGGTAAAAGAGAAAACTGAGAAGGCCTTTGAATATTAAAGTCTGATTAAAAATGCTTAGCTGCTAAAGCAAGTATCCCTTGAGGATGTGACCATATAGTCATTGTTAAAAAAACTCTAGATGAGTTAAAGTTGTGTTTATTAAATCCTTTAAATTTGACAAAATGGTCAAGTAAAAGAGAATAAGGATGCCGTCAAACCTGATAGGTTTAAGTATCTGAACTAAATTAAATGAGGGAGAATTGTTTTGAAAAGAACTGTAGGTGTCACTATTACTACAGGCAGCTAACTAAAACAAAATTATAAAAAGTCAAGTACGTTTTTGAGAAAGAACTGTATTTCAAAAATAACCTCAGCCTGGACTAAAATTGTCTATGACTGTAGGCCCCCAATTTCTACAGGAAGGAAGCTGCTCAGTTCCCAAGAAAGACGTATTTTCCAGTGCCCTCTTCACCACCACCAAGGAGGATGGCTTCCTGCTGGAGAGAAGACCAAGAGCCATGGTGAGCAGGGGGTTGGGGAGCCCATTAGTATTAGAGAAATCAAGAGCTATTCAAGAAATATTCCCCCTCTCCAGAGTAGGAACTCCTTGTAATCATCTGCCCAGTGAGATTTTAGAATTGCATTTTCTATCCTTCTCTTTTCCAAATGGGAGGGTTTATTGGAGTTATTCTGACTCAGTTCCATTATTGTATATTATATATGTATTGGGGTGGGTGGAACAAATAACTGTTGTTATAAATTCATAAGTATCTAGGTGAAAATCAACCTCATCTAGACCTGATATAGAAATTAAGATTTAGATCTTGGACTTTAAGCTCAAGTGAGTGACTTTATGGGACTTTAAACTTTTTTTCTCCCTTGGGAAGTAAGTATATTTGCATGTGAGAGGGTACAGAATCTTACAGAAAATTGAGCAGAGCTAAAGGGAGAATTAGAGAACTAGAGGACAGCTCAGAAGATATTATCCAGAATGCTTTGAAAAGACACAAAAGGATGGAAAATATAGAAGAGAAATTAAGATATATGAAGGAAAAACTAAGAGAATTTATCATTCATTTAGTTGGAGTTACATAAGGAAAAGAGAGCAAGAAAGGGGCAGAGGCCATGTTTGAAGATGAAATGGTTGCAAATATTTCAGAATGAATTAAAGAAGCCCAGCAACCTCAAGTAGGATAAATAAAAAGAAATCTATCCAAGACACATTCTAGAAACTGCAGCAAACAACAGGCAAAGAGAAAGATATTAGAAACACCAGAGGAAAAAAAAAGTAGATTACTTTCAAAAGAGCAACAGTTGTATTATCACTTGGCTGCTTAACAGCAAAAATAGAAGTCGGGTGACATGGACTGGTATCTTAAAGGGGCTGACAAAATAGCTGCCAATCTAGAATTTACACTAAACCATAAATATCTTTCAAGAATGAAGGCAAAAGAGGCATTTTTTCAGATAAACAAAAGCTGACAGAATTCATCCTTTTTTTTTTTTTGAGATGGAGTCTCACTCTGTCACCTAGGATAGAGTGCGGTGGCATAATCTCGGCTCATTGCAACCTCTGCCTCCCAGGTTCAAATGATTCTCCTGCCTCAGCCTCCTGAGTAGCTGGGACTACAGGTGCCCACCACCACATCCGGCTAATTTTTTGTATTTTTAGTGGAGACCAGGTTTCACCGTGTTAGCCGGGATGGTCTCAAACTCCTGACCTTGTGATCTGCCCACCTCGGCCTCTCAAAGTGCTGGGATCACAGGCGTGAGCCACCGCGCTCGGCCAGAGAATTCATCACTAGTTAATTACAGGAAATTCTAAAGGATGCATACATCAGACAGAAGAAAAGTGATCTCAGAGGCAAGATCTGAGATCCAAGAAGGAAAGAAGAGCAGAAAAAGTGGAAAACATATGGGTAAACCTAAACAAAGACCAATTGTATATAACAGTGACAATAATGTCCTGGCAGGTATAAAAAATTAAAATGCACAGCACAACAACAATATAATCCAGAGAGGATAAATAGATTTTAAATAATCCTTGTGTCATCTAGGGGCAGGATAAAGATGTTTACTAATTTCAGTTTTGATAAATATGCATGTGATAATTCCTAATATAACTACTAAAAGAATAAAAACAGTATATTATTTCAAAACCAGTAGATGAAGGAAAAGAGATGATAAAGTACTCATTCTTTTATTATTATTATTATTATTTTATTGCATTTTAGGTTTTGGGGTACATGTGCAGAACATGCAAGATAGTTGCATAGGTACACACGTGGCAGTGTGTTTTGCTGCCTTCCTCCCCTTCACCCACATTTGGCATTTCTCCCCATGCTATCCCTCCCCAGCTCCCCACCCCGCTGTCCCTCCCCTATTCCCCCCAATAGACCCCAGCGTGTAGTGCTCCCTTCCCTGTGTCCATATGTTCTCATTGTTCATTACCCACCTATGAGTGAGAATATGCGGTATTTCATTTTCTGTTCTTGTGTCAGTTTGCTGAGAATGATGTTCTCCAGATTCATCCATGTCCCTACAAAGGACACGAACTCATCATTTTTGATTGCTGCATAATATTCCATGGTGTATATGTGCCACCTTTTCCCAGTCCAGTCTATCATCGATGGGCATTTGGGTTGGTTCCAGGTCTTTGCTATTGTAAACAGTGCTGCAATGAACATTCATGTGCATGTGTCCTTATAGTAGACTGATTTATAGTCCTTTGGATATATACCCAGTAATGGGATTGCTGGGTCAAATGGAATTTCTATTTCTAGGTCTTTGAGGAATCGCCACACTGTCTTCCACAATGGTTGAACTAATTTAAACTCCCACCAGCAGTGTAAAAGTGTACCTATTTCTCCACATTCTCTCCAGCATCTGTTGTCTCCAGATTTTTTAATGTACTCATTCTTTACAAGTTAAGAAATAGGGGCGCAACAAGGATGATCTTAGGTTTTCTGGATTTAGCAACCAGGTGGGTGACAATATTCCTAACTGATTTGGGAGCAGGAAAAAAAGAGAGTGTGGGAGGAAGGTACTGAGTTCTGTTTGGGACAAGTTGAATTTGAGGTGCTTGAGGGACAGCCATTAAGTCTCCTCTTGGAACTTAGGGCAGCAGGTTTTCTTTTTAAAACCATTTTTGGTAAGTTTTTGAGCTAAAGTGATTCCCAGCTCTGTCTGAATTTATGAATTAGCCTAAACATTCTGAGCTCCATTAGGCTGTTTTACCAATGTGCATTTTTAACAGGTTTTCCAACAATAAGTTAAGGGAAAATTGTGAAATTGATGTTTCTGGAAGCTTTTAAAAATTAGATGCTTTTCTATTTTGAAAGATTTAGGTTTGCCTTCCTTCCAGAGGGCTGGACTTCTTCCGGGATCAGTCTTTTGGTATTAAGGAATTTATTCTCTGCTCTTCTCTGCCATCTGGTGGCAAATGAATGGAACACTGCATTTGGAAGGGAAAGAAGGAATTTGAGCTTTTTATTATAAATTTTTTATGTATTTGGGGGGACACGTGCAGATTTTTAAATATACACATATTGCATAGTGGTGAAGTCTAGGCATTTAGTGCACTCATCACCGGCATAGTGAGCATCGTACCCAACAGGTAATTTTTCAACCCTCACCCCCCTTTTACCCTCCCACATTTTGTAATCTGCAATAGAAATTTGAGCTATTTTAAAATATGTAACTTGATGAAGAGAAGCAACATATGGTTGTGTGTATTTGTGAATCCAAACTTTGACACCACCAAATCACAGCAGTAGTTTTAGGGCAAAGAAATTGTCTATCTGTGGTATTTTCTGTATTCTTTCCTCACTCTTCTCTTACCTTCATTGCCCTGCCTTACCATCTGATTTTTCTTTTCTTTTCTTTTCTTTTCTTTCAGACGGAGTCTCACTCTGTCACCCAGGCTGGAGTACAGTGGTACAATCTCAGCTCATTGCAACCTCTGCTTCCTGGGTTCAAGTGATCATGACTCAGCCGCCCGAGTAGCTGGGACTGCAGGTAAGTACTACCATGACCAGCTAATTTTTTGTACTTTTTTTTTTAGTACATAGAGGGTTTCACCATGTTGACCAGGCTGGTCTTGAACTGCTGACCTCAGGTGATCTGCCCACCTCAGCCTCCCAAAGTGCTGGGATTACAGGTGTGAGCCACCACGCCAGCCTTATCTGGCATTTCTAACCTTATATGTAGGGCTAAGTAAACTGAGTCATCAAAGTTAAAATCATCCTTCAGCACTTCTTTTACTTAAATCAGTGTTGACTTTATGACCTTGTACAAATGTGTGGTCTCCTTTAGTTCCCAAAAATATTGGTGTCCTAATCTCCAAAACCTATGAATATGTTACCTTACGTGGCAAAAAGTACTTTGCAGATGTGATTAAGGTTAGGGACCTTGAATGGAGAGAATATTTGGGATTATCTGAGTGGGTACAATATAAACATATAATCTCTTTTCTGGTTGTAGTGGGGTATGGGAGTGGGGAGAGAAGGATAGAAAGGGGAGAGAGGGATGGAAGATGGGAGGGATAAAAGGAGGAAAGGAGGGGGAGGAGGAAGAAGAGAGAGAGGAGGAAGCATGGAAGAAAAGCAGAAGAAATTTGAAGTATGAAAGGAACTAGACTCACCATTGTTGATTTTGAAGACTGAGGAAGGGGGCCATGAGGCAAGGAAGGTGGGTAGCTTCTAGAAAGATTCTCCCTGAGAGCCTTCAGAAGGAAATGCAGCCCTGCTGAAACTTTATAATTTTAGCCCCCTGAAGCCTGTGTCAGACTTCTGACCTATGGAACTGTAAAATAATAAATAATCTTGTTTTAACTCACCAGTTTTATGATAATTTGTTATGGAAATGATAAAAAACTGATACAAAGCTCCACTTCATGTTCATGAGTCTGGAACCTCCACTGGGAAAAGTGCAGAGCTAGCTTGACTTTGGGCTAGTGTCGAACCTAGGGAACTTGAGGTAGAGAGATAATAAACTAGTTTGTTTGACCAATTTAATATTTCCTCTTTCCAGGTTATATTGTGACCATCAAGTGTCTATCTACCCTATTATTTCACTCTCCTCTTTTTTCTAGATTATGTAGTTTCCTTTTTCACATTTCCCCTCCATTTTAGCTTGCCTATATGTAGGAGTTTGTGATTATTTTAACGAATATTGATTGAATGCCTATCATATAAAGGGTTATTCATGGTCCCTGACATGGAAAGGCCAATAATTTAGTGGGGACAAGTAACAACAAATATTAAATAATGTTTGTTTCCCCACAAGTTATAATTTAGAGGGAAAACAGAGAAGTCACAAGAATAAACATTTTCTCTCTAGCATTATCAATTTCTCCATCTGTATTGATTCATTCTCATCCCATCTTACACAAACAAACTTTATTCCATATACCTCTGTAACCAGTACTCTACTTCTCTGCAGTTACAACAAAACTTCTTCAACTCCATTTCTGCACTTCTTGTTCCCTCTCAGCCCACCTTAATTACCTTTCTCCATCACTGCACTAAAGATTTGTTTGTCAAGGTCACTAATGACCTCTGTGCTACCCGACCTAATGGCCTCTATTCTAATCAGCTCATCTCTCAGCAGTATTTGTTTTAGGTGATCCCTCCCTTATTTTTTTTAAAAACAGCTTTATTGAGATAAGTTATATACCATACAATTCATCTGTTTAAACTGTATAGTTTAATGTTTTTAGTTTATTCACAGGGTGGTGCAACCATCACTACAATCTAATTTTAGAACATTTTTGTTCTCCCTAATGGAACTCTGTGCCCAATAACCATCGCTCCCCATTTCTCCCTCCTTTTCTTCCCCTAGCCCCATGCAACCATTAATCTACTTTCTGTTTCCATTGATTTGCCTATTCTGGACATTACATGTAAATGGAATCATACAGTATGTGATCTTTTGTGACTAGCTTCTTTCGGCTAGCATAATGTATTTCAAGGTTCACCCATACTGTACCATGTATTAGTACTTTATTCCTTTTTATTGCCAAATGATATTCCATATCCATTAGTTGATTATTTTGATTATTTCTACTATTTGACTATTATGAATAATGCTGCTATAAACATTTGCATACATATTTGTGTGGGCACATATGTTTCATTTTTCTCGGATATATACCTAGGAGTGAGGTTTTGCTGGGTCATGTGGTAACTTAATGTTTGAGGAACTACCACCTGTTTTCCAAAGTGGCCACACAACTATTCACGATAGTAAACACATGGAATCAACCTAGATGCACATCATGGTGGACTGGAAGAAGAAGCTGTGGTGTATATGCACCATGAATTACTATGCAGCCATAAAAAAGAACAAAATCATGTCCTTTGCAACAACATGTAAGCAGCTGGAGGCCATTATCTTAAGCAAATTAGGCAGGTACAGAAAACCAAATACTGTATGTTCTCACCTTATAAGTGGGACTGAAACATTAAGTACGCATGAACACAAAGAAGGGGACTACTTGAGTGGGGAGAGTGGAAGGAGGGCAATGGTTGAAAATAACCTATCAGGCACTTTGCTCACTATGTGGGTGATAAAATTATTTGTACATTATACCCCAGTGACACGCAATTTACCTACATAACAAACCTGCATGTACACCCTGAATAAAAAAGTATTTTCTACCCTAAAATAAAAGTGGAAAAAGTAAAAACAAAAAAACAAAAAACCGCAAGTGATGGCACCATTTTTACATTTTCACCAAGCAATGTATGTGTGTTTCAGTTTCCCCACATCTTCACTAACACTTATTATTGTCTGCCTTTTTTATTATGGCCATCCTCTCCCTCGTTACTGAAATACTTTCTTGGGTTGGCTTCCAACCCATGATGTTACACTCTCCTGGTTTTTCTCCTGCCTCACTTGCTGCTTTTTCTTGGTCTTATCTGTATGTTTACCTCATCTTCCTACTCATCTTCCTCTTCTTTTTCTTCCTCATTCTTATTTTCTTCCATGGAACTTCTAAATGTTGGAGTGCCCCAGAGTTCTGTCTGGAAATATCTTTCTATCTATATATTCTTGCTTTGTGATCTGGTCTCATGTCTTTAAATACTACATGAAAATTAATTATAAATTTTTATTTTTAGCCCTAACCCTGATATTCAACTGTTTACTAAACAACTCTTGTTAGATTATACCTAGTAGGGATTTCAGATTTAACATCTCTAAAACAGAACTTGTGGTTTTTAACAGCAGACCTGCTTCATCTCTGTCTTCCAAATTTTGGTAAATGGAATTGCTATATATCCAGTTGCACAAGTGAGAAGCCTGCAAGCCATTCTCAATTACTCTTTCTCTTATGCCCTATATCAAGTCCATCAGGAAATACCTTTTGGCCTTGCTATCCTAATGCCTTTTTTCTTTTCTTTGAGACAGAGTCTCACTCTGTTGCCCAGGCTGGACTGCAGTGGCATGATCTTGGCTCACTGCAAACTCTGCATCCCAGGTCCAAGCGATTCCTGCCTTAGCCTCCTGAGTAGCTGGGACTACAGGCACATGCCACCATACCTGGCTAATTTTTGTATTTTTAGTAGAGATGGATTTCTGCCATGTTGGCCAGGAAGACTGGTCTTGAACTCCTGACCTCATGTGATCCACCTGCCTTGGCCTCCCAAAGTGCTAGGATTACAGGTATGAGCCACCACACCCGACCTCCAGTGTATTTGAATTCATTCACTTCTTTTTCTGTTTTCTACTACCAGCCTAGTCTCAGCCATCATTATCTCTTCCTTGGACTGCTGTGGTAGACTCCTACTGATTTCCCTGCTCTCTATTCTACAGTCCAGAATTCATATAGCAGCAAGTAATCTTTTAAATTTTAAGATATCACATAATTGGAAATGCTTTCATTTTCCAGTAAAAGAAAAGGAAGAGGCATTACATTATTTAAAGGAAATTTCAGTTGTGGCTTATTTTTAAATGGTTATAAAAACTTTTAAATTTTCAACAATTTGTTCATAAATAAAGCTTCTTCTGGATGGTGAATATAAAAAATGGAAAAGATTATCATTAAAAAGTCTTGATCAGGGAATTGTATGTGGCCATTTCCGGTTCTTTTCTTCCTTTCCTACTTTCAATTTTTTTCTAAATAATTCAATAAAAAACCTACTAGGTAGGGCTGAGCAAGATAGACATGTGCACTGGATGGTGCTGGGGGCAGCCTGACGTGGGGTATCAGAACCCATGTGAAGTGGGAAGGGGTCTGTGAGGAGGATGATCGTAACAGCCCATATGGTGGTTGGAACTTGAGAGAGGTGAGGAGGTTTTCTGCATAGGAGAGTGGTGACAGCAGAAACCTGGCACAGGGTGTTGGGGCTTGAATGAGGTGAGGAGGGCACCTAGATTTTGGGGTAGAATTTATAGCTCAGTGACAAATGTTAGAGCCTAAGTAGGTTAAGGAAGATGCTTGCTGGCTTGGCACCATGTATCAGAGCTTGATTGGGTTGGGAGGGGAATCTCTGCAGAGGGGTGGTGGTGGCCTGGCATGTGGCATTGAGGCCCAGCATGGTGAGGAAGGCAGCTACATGGGAGAGGCCTGTGGCAGCAATGATGGGCCAGCCCAGTGTATGAGAGTCTGAGTAAGGCAAGAAGGCCATCTTTGTGAAGGGGTGGTAGCAGGAAAGGAAATTGATTATATGCAGGCAAGATTGAGCCAATAAGTAACTATATTGAGGAATGTGGGAGCCAAGTTTTCCACTGTCAGAGAAGAGAGTTATAAATATGCAAAAGAAAAAAACTGGAATAAACTTTGTGGTATTGGATTGGAATTGAGGTATTGGTGTGAACTCATGGTTAGATAGATTAATGTAGAAATAAATATAGACGTAAATGTGTGAATTACATACATTAATGTATGTGTATGCATAATGTGCCATGAGTCTGTATATATACATATATCCCCTAGCTCTGTCTGGGGGCAGCAATCCTCCAACAGCAATGTGCCACATCTAGTGCCAATATCCTATTTCTAAGTACCATTCTCCATTAAAAGGAACCAAGATTTCTTGAAATCGCTGATTCCAGGTTAGGGCAGTGAAAGTCCAAGATGAGTCTACGATATCTTGTCAGGCCGGAAAGTACAACGTGCTCGAAGAATTATGGGGACATGTCAAAAGAACACAGAAGTCAGTTCGAACGAATTCCCAGTAGCCAAATCTGACATACTTTGGGTGACAAAATAAATAATAATAGTAGAAGATTACAACCCGTGGAATAAAAGCAGGAATTCATGAGTCCATATGGATATAAATAAATGAATAAATAGTTGGGCAGAAGAGATCTAGTAAGTGTAGATGTAATGCTTGAGTAGGAAAATCACCATTTATAAATGATTATAGATTTATAAATGATTGTAGATTCAGCTGAGAATCATCAATGAATATTAAAAATTAGTGGATGAAAGTTTGATAAGGAAAGGGATATTATGTAGTTTCAAAATACCTCCACACAAATTTAGTACTTACAAAGAAGAACAAAAGCAACTTAGAGTGGAAAATCTGGCAGACACTCCCTTATTTGAGTGATTAAAGTTAACAGTAATGGGACAAGAAGAAATGTACTACCTGATAGGATGCAGTGTCACTTTTGTGACATTCCTGTTAAAATATGTAATCTTACTCTAATTATGAGGAAATATTAGACAAATTCAAATTGAGGTACATCATACAAAATAACTCACCTGTAAGTCTGTAATCTTCAAAAGAGGTTCAACAAGAGGCATGACAGTCAAAAACAGCATGTGATTCTGAACTAGATCCATTCATATTATTGGGACAATTGTCAAAACTTGAATGGGGCTTGTGGTTAGTTGGCAGTGATGGATCAATGTTAATTTCATAATTGTGATGGTTATATTGTGGTTATGTAGGAGAATGTCCTTGTTCACAGCAATTACACATTAAAGTCTTAGTGGAGGGCACTGGGGCATCACGTTGACAATTTATTCTCAACTGTTTCAGGAAAAATGTTATTTGCATTATTGTTGCAACTCTTTTGTAAGTTTGGAATTATTTCAAATTAAAAAGAAAGTAATTTTTAAATGAGTAAGCTAAAGGTTTTCATTAACGTGTCATCTTATTAAATATATCTGGATATCTTAAATATAAATAATATTTATTATCTTAAATATTAAGTATCTTCCCTATTCAATTTTTGTAGCAAGGCTCTTGTAGATAACACCAAATTCTTTCCAGTTTACCCCTGTGTATTATATTAATTTTTTTTCTGTGTATACCATGACATTAAAAATGCTGTGGAACATTAGACAAAGGGCTCCCTGTATGCAAAGGCCTGGAGCTCAGAGGGCATGTCTTTTAGGAGAATTGCAAGCCGTTAAGCATGTCTGGAAAGTGGAATTCGTGGTGGGGTGGTTGTCAAGGGAAAAGACATCTAGCAACCTTAGCTGGATGGTGGTGCCATTCACTGATCTAGGGGGTTACATTGGTAAGTCACTTCTGTGGCCCTAAAACTGATAGCATAACATTAGTGAGGGTGTACCCCAACTAGTAAAGCAACCATTTATGTAGAAACTTTCCCCAAGATGCTTCCTGACCTCAGAGTTCAAAGACAAATTGCCTTAAACTTGTGCCTCTAAGAGGCACACCTCAGAAATGTGAAGAGGGATAGAAAAAGTAGCTGGCCTCTGTCCTATCTATTATACTATCAAGTAATTTAGCAAAAAGGACATATTACAATAGACACATATGATAGCACAGTTTTTTAGTACTCAATAGAATGTGGCTTTAATTGTTAATAATAAAAATAATATATGTCCATTTTAGAAAATGAATCAAAGTAAAAGAAGAAAATAACAATCATCCATAAATCTACCATCTAGATAGAATCACTGAACCATTTATGGCATATTTTCTGACAGTGCTGTATAATGTATTTCTTTGTTGTAAAGATTTTCAAACATACAAAAGTTAAAAGGGGAATATAGTGAGTACCCATATGCCTTCCTCCTAGAGTCAATAATTATATATACTTTGCCATATTTGCCTAATCTCGTGTGTGTGTGTATGAGTGTATGTGTATAGATATTTTTATTAATAACCTGTGTTGTTCAATGTTCTTTTTTTAATCTCTGCTGATTATTGTTTTTTTAATTTTTATTTTTTTGGGTACATAGGTGTATATATTAATGGGTTACATGAGATATGTTGATGGAAGCATGCAATGGATAATAATCACCTCAGGGTAAATGGGGTATCTATCACCTCCAGCATTTATCCTTTGTGTTAGAAACAATCCAGTTATACTTTTTTAGTTATTTTAAAATGTACAATGAAATTATTATTGACTGTTCCTGTTATGCTGTCAAATATTAGATTTTACTTATTCGAACTCTTTTTGTTCCCATTAGTCATTTTTTTTAAGACAGTCTCGGGCCGGGCGCGGTGGCTTACGCCTCGAGGCGGGTGGATCATAAGGTCAAGAGATCGAGACCATCCTGGTTAACATGGTGAAACCCCGTCTCTACTAAAAATACAAAAATTAGCTGGGCATGGTGGCATGCGCCTGTATTCCCAGCTACTCAGGAGGCTGAGGCAGGAGAATTGCTTGAACCCAGGAGGCAGAGGTTGTAATGAGCCGAGATCGCGCCATTGCACTCCAGCCTGGGTAACAAGAGCGAAACTCCGTCTCAAAAAAAATAAATAAAAAAAAAGACAGTCTTGCTTTGTTGTGCAGGCTGGAGTGCAGTGGTGCAATCTTGACTCACTACAATCTCTGCGATTCTAGTGCTTCCGCCTTCCAAGTAGCTGGGATTACAGGCAGCCACCACCACACTCAGATAATTTTTGTGTTTTTAGTAGAGATGGGATTTCACCATGTTGGTCAGCTGGTCTCAAACTCCTGACCTCAGGAAATCTGCCCACCTTGGCCTTCCAAAGTGCTGGGGTTACAGGTGTGAATCCCATTAGCCATCTTCACTCCCTCGCCACCAGTACCTTTCCCAGGCTCTGATAACGATTTGTTTACTCTCTATCTCCATGAATTCAATTGTTTTAATTTTTAGCTCCAGAGACCATCCAAAGTTTGTATTTCTATGTCTGGCTTATTTCACTTAACATAGTGACCTCCGGTTCCATCCATGTTGTTGCAAATGAGAGGATCTCATTTTTTTTATGGCTGAATTTTCTGTATCCATTCATCAGTTGATGGACACTTAGGTTACTTCCATGTCTTGACTATTGTGGATAGTGCTGTAATAAACATGGTAGTGCAGATGTCTCTTTAATATACTGATTTTCTTTCTTTTGGGTTTATAGCTAACAGTGATAATGGTGGATCATATGGTAGCATTATTTTTAGTTTTTGGAAGAACCTCTATAGTGGTTGTACTAATTTACATTTCTACCCACAGTGTATGAGGTTTCCCTTTACTCCACATCCTTGCCAGCATTTGTTATTGCCTGTGTTTTGGATAAAAGCCATCTTAAATGGGGTGAGTTATCTCATTGTAGTTTTGGTTTGCATTCCTCTGATAATCAGTGATGTCGAGCACCTTTTCATATACCTGTTTGTCATTTTTGTGTCTTCTTTTGAAAAATGTCTATTCATATCTTTTGTCCACTTATTAATCAGATTATTAGATTTTTTCCTGTAGATCTGTTTGAGCTCCTTATATATTCTGGTTATTAACCTCTTGTCAGATGAGTAGTTTGTAAATATTTTTTCCCATTATCGAAGCTGTCTCTTCACTTTATTGATTGTTTCCTTTGCTCTGCAGAAGCTTTTTAACTTGATGTGATCCTATTTGACCATTTTCACTTTATTCACCTGTGCTTGTGGGATGTTAATCAAGAAATCTTTGCCACTCTAATGTCCTGGAGAGTTTTTACAATGTTTTCTTTCAGTAGTTTCATAGTTTGAAGTCTTAGATTTAAGTCTTTTTTTTTTTTTTTTTGCTCGCTGAAATCTTTTATTAACTTAAAAATATATAGATTAACTCTTTGCCTGAAGAAATATACATTTTCCTTTAATATTGAAGGATTTTTTTTTTTCTGGGGATACAGAATTCTAAATTGAAATTTTCTTGTTTTTTTTTTTTTCCTGGATTGAAGATTTATTTATTTATTTTTTAATTTTTTATTGCATTTTGGGTTTAGAGGTACATGTGCAGAACCTGCAAGACAGTTGCATAGGTACACACATGGCAGCGTGTTTTGCTTCCTTTCTCCCCTTCACCCACATTTGTCATTTTTCCCCAGGCTATCCCTCCCCAGCTCCCCCCACCCCGCTGGCCCTCCCCTTTCCCCCCCAATAGACCCCAGTGTTTAGTACTCCCCTCCCTGTGTCCATGTGTTCTCATTTTTCATCACCCTCCTATGAGTGAGAATATGCGGTATTTCATTTTCTGTTCTTGTGTCAGTTTGCTGAGAATGATGTTCTCCAGATTCATCCATGTCCCTACAAATGACACGAATTCATCATTTCTGATTGCTGCATAATATTCCATGGTGTATATGTGCCACCTTTTCCCAATCTAGTCTATCATCGATGGGCATTTGGGTTGGTTCCAGGTCTTTGCTATTGTAAAGAGTGCTGCAATGAACATTCGTGTGCATGTGTCCTTACAGTAGAACGATTTATAGTCCTTGGGATATATACCCAGTAATGGGATTGCGGGGTCAAATGGAATTTCTATTTCTAAGGCCTTGAGGAATCGCCACACTGTCTTCCACAATGGTTGAACTAATTTACACTCCCACCAACAGTGTAAAAGTGTTCCTTTTTCTCCACATCCTCTCCAGCATCTGTTGTCTCCAGATTTTTTAATGATTGCCATTCTAACTAGTGTGAGATGGTATCTCAATGTGGTTTTGATTTGCATCTCTCTAATGACCAGTGATGATGAGCATTTTTTCATATGATTGTTGGCCTCATATATGTCTTCTTTTGTAAAGTGTCTGTTTATATCCTTTGCCCATTTTTGAATGGGCTTGTTTTTTTTTTTCCTGTAAATCTGTTTGAGTTCTTTGTAAATTCTGGATATCAGCCCTTTGTCAGATGGGTAAACTGCAAAAATTTTTTCCCATTCTGTTGGTAGCCGATTCACTCTAGTGACTGTTTCTTTTGCCATGCAGAAGCTGTGGAGTTTGATTAGGTCCCATTTGTCTATTTTGGCTTTTGTTGCCAATGCTTTTGGTGTTTTGGTCATGAAGTCCTTGCCTACTCCTATGTCCTGGATGGTTTTGCCTAGATTTTCTTCTAGGGTTTTTATGGTGCCAGGTCTTATGTTTAAGTCTTTAATCCATCTGGAGTTAATTTTAGTGTAAGGTTTCAGGCAGGGGTCCAGTTTCTGCTTTCTGCACATGGCTAGCCAGTTTTCCCAACACCATTTATTAAACAGGGAATCCTTTCCCCATTGCTTGTTTTTGTCAGGTTTATCAAAGATTGTATGGTTGTAGATATGTTGTGTTGCCTCTGATGCCTCTGTTTTGTTCCGTTGTTCTATATCTCTGTTTTGGTACAAGTACCATGCTGTTTTGATTACTGTAGCCTTGTAGTATAGTTTGAAATCCGGTAGTGTGATGCCCCCCGCTGTGTTCTTTTTACTTAGAATTGACTTGGCTATGCGGGCTCTCTTTTGGTTCCATATGAAGTTCATGGTGGTTTTTTCCAGTTCTGTGAAGAAAGTCAATGATAGCTTGATGGGGATAGCGTTGATTCTGTAAATTACTTTGGGCAGTTATAGCCATTTTCACGATATTAATTCTTCCTAACCATGAACATGGAATGTTTCTCCATCTGTTTGTGTCCTCTCATATTTCGTTGAGCAGTGTTTTGTAGTTTTCCTTGAAGAGGTCCCTTATGTTCCTTGTGAGTTGTATTCCTAGGTATTTTATTCTTTTTGTAGCAATTGTGAATGGCAGTTCGTTCTTGATTTGGCTTTCTTTAAGTCTGTTATTGGTGTATAGGAATGCTTGTGATTTTTGCACATTGATTTTATATCCTGAGACTTTGCTGAAGTTGCTTATCAGTTTCAGGAATTTTTGGGCTGAGGCAATGGGGTCTTCTAGGTATACTATCATGTCATCTGCAAATAGAGACAATTTGGCTTCCACCTTTTCTATTTGAATACCCTTTATTTCTTTTTCTTGCCTAATTGCTCTGGCTAGAACTTCCAGTACTATATTGAATAGGAGTGGTGAAAGAGGGCATCCTTGTCTAGTGACGGATTTCAAAGGAAATGCTTCCAGTTTTTGCCCATTCAGTATGATATTGGCTGTTGGTTTGTCGTAAATAGCTTTTATTACTTTGAGATACGTTCCATCGATACCGAGTTTATTGAGGGTTTTTAGCATAAAGGGCTGTTGAATTTTGTCGAATGCCTTCTCTGCATCAATTGAGATAATCATGTGGTTTTTGTTTTTGGTTCTGTTTATGTGGTGAATTACGTTTATAGACTTGTGTATGTTGAACCAGCCTTGCATCCCAGGGATGAATCCTACTTGATCATGATGGATAAGTTTTTTGATTTGCTGTTGCAGTCGGCTTGCCAATATTTTATTGAAGATTTTTGCATCTATGTTCATCATGGATATTGGCCTGAAGTTTTCTTTTCTCGTTGGGTCTCTGCCGGGTTTTGGTATCAGGATGATGTTGGTCTCATAAAATGATTTGGGAAGGATTCCCTCTTTTTGGATTATTTGGAATAGTTTCAGAAGGAATGGTACCAGCTCCTCTTTTTGTGTCTGGTAGAATTCGGCTGTGAACCCATCTGGACCTGGGCTTTTTGTGTGTGGTAGGCTCTTAATTGCTGCCTCGACTTCAGACCTTGTTATTGGTCTATTCATAGTTTCAACTTCCTCCTGGTTTAGGCTTGGGAGAACACAGGAGTCCAGGAATTTATCCATTTCTTCCAGGTTTACTAGTTTATGTGCATAGAGTTGTTTGTAATATTCTCTGATGATGGTTTGAATTTCTGTGGAATCTGTGGTGATTTCCCCTTTATCATTTTTTATTGCATCTATTTGGTTGTTCTCTTTTCTTTTTTATCAATCTGGCTAGTGGTTTGTCTATTTTGTTGATCTTTTCAAAAAACCAGCTCTTGGATTTATTGATTTTTTGAAGGGTTTTTTGTGTCTCTATCTCCTTCAGTTCAGCTCTGATCTTAGTTATTTCTTGTCTTCTGCTAGGTTTGGAGTTTTTTTGATCTTGCTCCTCTAGCTCTTTCAATTTTGACGATAGGGTGTCAATTTTGGATCTCTCCATTCTCCTCATATGGGCACTTATTGCTATATAGTTTCTTCTAGAGACTGCTTTAAATGTGTCCCAGAGATTCTGGCATGTTGTGTCTTCGTTCTCATTGGTTTCAAAGAACTTCTTTATTTCTGCCTTCATTTCATTGTTTATCCAGTCAACATTCAAGAGCCAGTTGTTTAGTTTCCATGAAGCTGTGCGGTTCTGGGTTGGTTTCTGTATTCTGAGTTCTAACTTGATTGCACTATGGTCTGAGAGACTGTTTGTTATGATTTCAGTTGTTATGCATTTGCTGAGGAGTGATTTACTTCCAATTATGTGGTCAATTTTCAAGTAGGTGTGATGTGGTGCTGAGAAGAATGTATATTCTATGGATTTGGGGTGGACAGTTCTGTAAATGTCTATCAGGGTTGCTTGTTCCTGGTCTGAGTTCAAGCCCTGGATATCCTTGTTGATTTTCTGTCTGGTTGATCTGTCTAATATTGACAGTGGAGGGTTAAAGTCTCCCACTATTATTGTGTGGGCGTCTAAGTCTCTTTGTAAGTCATTAAGGACTTTCCTTATGTATCTGGGTGCTTCTGTATTGGGTCCATATATATTTAGGATCGTTAGCTCTTCTTGTTGTATCGATCCTTTTACCATTATGTAATGGCCTTCTTTGTCTCTTTTGATCTTTGTTGCTTTAAAGTCTATTTTATCAGAGATGAGAATTGCAACTCCTGCTTTTTTTTTGCTCTCCATGTGCTTTGTAAATCTTCCTCCATCCCTTTATTTTGAGGCTTTGTGTATCCTTGCATGTGAGATGGGTTTCCTGGATACAGCACACTGATGGGTTTTGTTTCTTTATCCAGTTTGCCAGTCTGTGTCTTTTGATTGGTGCATTTAGTCCATTTATATTTAGGGTTAATATTGTTATGTGTGAATTTGATACTGCCATTTTGATGCTAGCTGGCTGTTTTGCCCATTAGTTGATGTAGATTCTTCATTATGTTGATGCTCTTTAGCATTTAGTGTGATTTTGGAATGGCTTGTACTGGTTGTTCCTTTCTATGTGTAGTGCCTCTTTCAGGAGCTCTTGTAAAGCAGGCCTGGTGGTGACAAAATCTCTGAGTACTTGCTTGTTCGCAAAGGATTTTATTTTTCCTTCACTTACAAAGCTCAGTTTGGCTGGATATGAAATTCTGGGTTGAAAGTTCTTTTTTTTAAGGATGTTGAATATTGGCCCCCACTCTCTTCTGGCTTGTATAGTTCTGCCGAGGGATCTGCTGTGAGTCTGATGGCCTTCCCTTTGTGGGTGACCTGACCTTTTTCTCTGGCTGCCCTTAGTATTTTCTCCTTTATTTCAACCCTGTTGAATCTGATGATTATGTGCCTTGGGGTTACTCTTCTTGAGGAATATCTTTGTGGTGTTCTCTGTATTTCCTGCATTTGAGTGTTGGCCTGTCTTGCTAGGTGGGGGAAATTTTCCTGGATGATGTCCTGAAGAGTATTTTCCAGCTTGGATTCATTCTCTTCATCCCCTTCTGGTACACCTATCAAACGTAGGTTAGTTCTCTTCACATAGTCCCACATTTCTTAGAGACTTTGTTCATTCCTTTTTGCGCTTTTTTCTCTGATCTTGGTTTCTCATTTTATTTCATTGAGTTGATCTTCCACTTCTGATATTCTTTCTTCTGCTTGGTCAATTCGGCTGTTGAAACTTGTGCATGCTTTGCAAAGTTCTCATATTGTGTTTTTTAGCTTCTTCAATTCATTCATATTCCTCTCTAAGTTATCCATTCTTGTTATGATTTCCTCAAATCTTCTTTCAAATCTTTTTTCAAGGTTCTTAGTTTCTTTGCATTGATTTAGAACATGTTCTTTTAACTCACCGAAGTTTCTCATTACCCACCTTCTGAAGTCTAATTCCGTCATTTCGTTACTGTCGTTCTTTGTCCAGCTTTGTTCCCTTGCTGGTGAGGAGTTTGGTCCTTTGTAGGAGGCGAGGTGTTCTGGTTTCGGGTGTTTTCCTCCTTTTTGTGCTGGTTTCTTCCCATCTTTGTGGATTTATCCACCTGTTGTCTGAGTAGTTGCTGACTTTTCAATTGGGTCTCTGAGTGGACGCCCAGAATGTTGATGATGAGGTCTTTCTGTCACTTGGTTTTCCTTCTACCAGTCTAGCTTCTCTGCTGTACAACTGCTGAGGTCCACTCCAGGCCCTGCTTGTCTGGGGTACACCTGTAGCAGCTGCAGAACGGTGAGGGATGCTACCAGTTTCTTATTTTGCTATCTTTGTCCCAGAATGGTGCCTGCCTAATGTCAGTCTGATCAGTCCTTTTTGGACTCTGGATATACAGGGGTCAGGGAGCTGCTTGAGGAGACAGTCTGTACTGTATAGGAGCTCAAGTGCTGAGCTGTGAGCTCTGTTGTTCATTCAGGGCTGTTAGGCAGGTGCGTTTAATTCTGCTGCAGCACAACTCTTAGAATCCCTTTTTTTCCTCAGATGCTCTGTCTCGATGGGGTTGGGGCTTTCTTTATGAGTGTCCATGGCACTATCCTGCCCAGCTAGGAGGAAGTCTAGTCACTATTTCCCTGCCAAGGCTCCGCCCTGCTGATGTGGTGTAGGGCCTGTTGCTGCGGGCTCTGCCCTGCAGCCACAAGCTCTGTGCAGGCTCCGCCCTGCTGCCACCAGCTCCGCCCTGCAGCAGAGTCTCTCTGTTATGGCATGTTGCCTTGGCAATGGCAGGCTGTGTCAGCAATGGGAGTGTACCTCCGTAGGGGCGGATATCCTCGGTAATGGCAAATGCCCCTCCCCCACTGAGCTGCACCGTCCTGGGTTCAGCTGTGCTAGCAGTGAAACTCTCCACCCGGAGCGTTTCAAGTTGCCGTTTTGTTTTTCCCTTTGTGGGTAAAACCCACTGAGTCCACTCTTCTAGCTCCCTGCCTCAGAGCGCCTTTCTTTCTTTCAAGTTGAACGGATGGCTCTCTCCCAGGTGTTTCAGTCGCCCGCTGTTAGAGCACCAGGATCTGTGTGATTTCCTGTGCAGCTAGCCACTCGCTGGCTCAAACGCCACTTCCCAGGAATCTTCTGGTCTGGCTCACTGTCCAAGTCCCGTTTAATCGATGGATATGCTAATCTGCCCTCCCAAATCTCAGATTGCCAGTTTAGCGGGGAACCTGGGCCCGTGTGTTTTGTGTGGATTGTTGGGGAGTGCCTGCGCTGCGGCACTGGCCGAAGCGGCCGCAACAGCTGAACTGGCTGCGCTTACGTCCCGTGTCTTTCCTACACCTGGGACTTTCCCCATTCTGTGGGCAACAAAGATCCGTCTGGAAATGCGGCTTTGACTCACCCCCTGAGCATTCGCTGAGAGCTGCGATCCCGAGTTGTTCTTACTGCGCCATCTTGAAAACCCCCCCAGATTTAAGTCTTTAATCCATTTTGATTTAATTTTTGTATATGTTCAGATATAGGCGTCTAGTTTCATTCTGCTGAATATGGATATCCAGTTTTCCTAGCACCATTTGTTGAATACTCTGTCCTTTCTCCAATGTGTGTTCCTGATATATTTGTTGCAAATGAGTTCACTGTAGACATATGAGTTTGTTTTTGGCTTCTTTCTTCTATTCCATTGGTCTATCTATCTGTTTTTAGCCAGTACCATGCTGTTTTGGTTACTTTGACTCTTTAGCATAATTTGAAGTCAGGTAATGCAATTCCTCCAGTTTTGTTCTTTTTGCTCAGAATAGTTTTGGCTATCTTTTGTGTGTGTGTGTGGTTCCATGAATTTTAGGATTGTATTTTCTATTTCTGTGAAGAATGTCATTGTATTTTGATAGGAATTGCATTGAATCTGTAAATTGCTTTGGGTAGTATGGATATTTTAACAATATTGATTGTTGGTTTTGCCTTTCTCCCAAGACTGTTGAGCTCCTAGAGGCCAGAGACTTTATTGAAAACACCTAGCCCAGGAATGAATTAAATGAAATGATGAATAAATGACAAGAGAAAGCTCTAAATACTTTTTATTTCGAAGGTACATATTCTGCATATAAGTCTGTGCATGTGTATGTACTTGGGTATGTGTATTTTAGGGATATTCTAGAAATGTTAAAATTTTTTTAGTCCTCTAATTCTGATAAGCTGTCTCAACTTCCTACCCATCCAGCTGGTAATTCAATCCCTGTTATTACTGGAGTTGTGTATACAAGAGTTCCGGGGTTATGTGGGGCCAGGAGTGTGGATCTGGTTCCAAGACCAAGGTGGTATACCTTACTTTAAAAATAGTTAATGGCCAGCCTTCACTGTTATCAACGATGTGAGGGATGGGGTGGAGTTGGGGGGTGGTGGGGGCTATACACTGGTTTCCTCCAGTGGGGGAGACTTAGAAGCTTCTTGTCACTTCTAGACTTGGGAAACTATCTTTTATTCACACTAAACCCTCCTCTTCCAACATTTCCTTCCTTCTGGAGGAGACAGATACAATTCCCCCTTCTAAAAGCTTAGATTTTGCTCCTGAGGCAAGGGAATATACAGGCAGAAGAACAAGGTACAATCAACATCACCACAAAATGAAGAGGTCTGTTTATTTTCTCACCACAGGAGAGACCCTTTTAAAGACAATCTGCTTTATGGGTTGTTGTTGTTTTTCTCCACAAAAAGCATTTTATTAAAGAGAGAGAGGCAAGTGCCTTTGCATGAAAAAAGGTGGAAGGAGCCCCAGTAATGTCATGTTGACATTTTTGCCATTCTGACAAGTATGGGTTCAAATAAAGTCAGACTTAATTTGATTTGGCAAAATAAATAGTTTGAATTTTTATATGTCATCTTGATGGTATGATATTTATATCTAAATGCAAGTCATGACTTTTTCCTCTGCATTATCAATTTAAGTTCTTCATAATACAGTATACTTAGCTGGAATACTTAATGGTTTTCCTATTTATTAGTTAGCTATTTTAGGACAATTAGGTCATTTCCAACTTTTTTTCTAGTGTAAACAAATTCAAATAAATATCTTTGTAGCTCACTCCTTGCATAGGTCCTGAATTATTTCACTGTGATAAATTCCTAGAAGTATAATTGCTAGTTCAAAAGAAAGGATCAAATTTAAAAGCTCTGATATGAGTTATTAGGGTCTACTAGAAAAAAAATGTACTTTCACCAAAAGTGGCAAAGAATGATGCCCTTTTGAAATGTTCACCTTGAATAAAAAAAAATGGAACCTGTATTAATTTGCTAGTGCTGCCATAACAAAATATTATAGAATGAGTTGCTTAAACAATAGAAATTTGTTTTTTCCTAGTTCTGGAGGCTGGGGGTCAAAGATGAAGTGCTGGCAGTTTGGGGTTCTTCTGAGGCCTCTCCTCCTTGTCCTGCCGATGGTCATTCCTCTACGCACTTGTGCTCCTGTTGTCTCTTCTTAAGACACCAGACATGCTGAAGTAGGACCTCATCCTAATGGCATCATTTTAATGTAATCACCTCTTTTGAGATTTTATCTTCAACTATGGTTACATTAGGAGGTACTGGGGGTTATAGCTTCAAAATATGAATTTGAGGGTGGGGAACACGTGTACACAATTTAGTCCATAGCAGAATCCTAACTGCAAAACAAACTTGGATGTAATAAAAAGTTGATTTTAAAAAATCAGAGTTGCTGCTTTCTGGAAATGTAGCTGGCCATAGTCTTTCCTTTCTTCCTCAGTTCATTCTTTCTATGTATAATTTAGGTATATTAAAACACACTCTTTTTAGTGTGTGGTTCTATGACCTGTGTAACTATCACATTTCATTAGGGTTTTGTAATCAAGCTTGCAGAAGAAATGGAAGCCAAAGGCAGTCTGAATTTCAGTTATATTTTTATATGTTTTATTTTGGAAGGTTGAGACACCTGTAAGTGAGTGAAAGAAACAAAGTAAATGCAGATGATGATCTAAAAGGCAAAATAGAAAAAAAATAATTTTTGCCCTTATTGACCTAAAGAGTAGGAAATTGACTGCATCATTTAAGTGTTTACATAATCTTTTATTGACTATCCCTAACTTTACTGATCTAATCTCCAAAAAGAATCTAACATTCCAGCCTAGTATGGTGGTATGGATCTATAGTCCAGCTACTCAGGAGGTTGAGGCATGAGAATCACTTGAACCCAGGAGGGTGGAGTTTGCAGTGAGCTGAGATTGCACCACTGCACTCCAGCCTGGATGACAGAGCAAGACCTGGTTTCAATAATAATAATAATTAAAAAAAAGAACAGAAGCAATTATTGAAGGCCACCACTTCATCAAATGTGTCTGCACTGAGGGCATCATTCTTAGTGGCTAACTACATTGCTAAAGCTCAGAAGCCCTTCACCATTGGTGAAGAGTTGTTCTTGCCTGCTGCTAAGGACATTATGGTGAACTTTTAGGAGAGGCTGAAGTTCAAATGGTGGCACGTGTTTCTCTTTCGGCTAGTACCATAACTAGACAAATTGATGAAATAGCAGAGGATACTGAGGCACAATTGTCAGAGAGGATTAATGAGTCACCATGGTATTCAGTCCAGGTTGATGAGTCTAACGATGTTGACAAAAAGGCAACAATGCTTGTTTTTGTGCTATATAGTTTTCAGGATGATGTGCAGGGGGAATGTGTTAATGGCACTTTTGTTGCCAATCAACACCATAGGTGCAGAATTACTCAAGACTTTGAATGATTACATATCAGGAAAATGGAATTGGTTTTCTTGTGTTGGTATATGCACAGGGAGAGTGGCTGACATGACTGGATGGCTTTCTGGTTTCACTACTCAGGTCAAAGAGGTCACTTCTGAATGTGAGTCTATGCACTGTGTCATCCACAGAGAAATCCTACCTAGTCGAAAAATGTCACTTGAACTTAACGTTTTGCAGGATATGATTAAAATTATCGGCCGGGCACAGTGGCTCACACCTGTAATCCCAGCACTTTGGGAGCCTGGGGCAGGCAGATCATGAGGTCAGGAGATAGAGACCATCCTGGCTAACATGGCGAAACTCCGTCTCTACTAAAAATAGAAAAAAATTAGCCGGATGTGGTGGTGCGCACCTGTAGTCCCAGCTACTCGGGAGGCTGAGGTAGGAGAATTGCTTGAACCCAGGAGGTGGAGGTTGCAGCGAGCCAAGATCGCACCACTGCATTTCAGCCTGGGCAACAGAGCGAGACTTCGTCTCAAAAAAAAGAAAAATTATCAACAACAATTAAGTACATGCCCTTAACTCATGTCTGTGTAACTCTGTGAGATGTATATAGGAAGTGAGATGGCTTTCTAAAGGTAGATCACTGACCAGAGTTTTTGAGTTATGAGAGCTACTCCAGAGATTTCCTTTGCAATGCATTTTAATGACAGAATAGGTGGCAAAACTTGCTTACTTGTGTGACATATTCAACCTGCTCAATGAATTCAATCTGTCATTTCAGGGGAGAACGACAATTGTGTTCAAATTAGCAGATAAAGGGGCTGCATTCAAAACTAAACTGGAATTATGGGGGCGATGAGGGAACTTTGGGATTGCTGACATGTTTCAAACATTAGCAGAGATTTTCAAAGCGACTGACCCAATGCCTTCTTTCTCCCAGCTGGTGCATGATCACCTATCTCAGCTTTCAAAAGAGTTTGAGCTTTACTTCCCAATCACACACACACAAAAACCTTGAACTGGGAAGGAATGGATCCACCACCCATTTGTGAATAAGTCTCATTCTGTTGCCCAGGCTGGAGTGCAGTGGCGTGATCTGTGCTCACTGCAACCTCCACTTCCCAGGTGCAAGTGATTCTCTTGCCTTAGCCTCCCAAGTAGCTGGAACTACAGGTTAGCCACCACGCCTAGCTAATTTTTTAACTTTTAGCAGAGATGGGTTTCATCATATTGGCCAGGCTGATGTTGAACACCTTACCTCAAGTGATCTGCCTGCCTTAGCCTCCCAAAGTGCAGGGATTACAGGCGTGAGCCACTGTGCCTGGCCTAAAATATATTTCTTAATGTGTAATCTCCCAAATAAGTTATAGTCTTGTGCATCCAAAAAAGCACTGCCCCATGAATATCTCATTATTACCTTAAGCATTTACAATTATGTTCATAATCTTCCCTAACCCCCCACCCAAGACATTTCCTTTTCTTGGATTTTCTAATTCTACCATGCTGCAATTTTAGGCTTCTAGGTTTTCAAACATGGTCATGCTTCCCCCAGCAACTCCCTCCCACAACTCACCCCCGGCTCCTTTTTTTTGAGATGCAGTCTCACTGTTGTTGCCCAGGCTAGAGTGCAATGGTGCCATCTCAGCTAACTGCAGTGTCTGCTTCCTGGTTCAAGCAATTCTCCTGCTTCAGACTCCCAAATAGCTGGGACTACAGGCATACACCACCATGCCTGGCTTTTTTTTTTTTAAGTAGAGACGGGGTTTCACTTTGTTGGCCATGCTGTTCTTGTACTCCTGACCTCAAGTGATCCGCCTGCTTCAGCCCCCCACAGTGCTGGGATTACAGGTGTGAGCCACTGTGCCCAGTCCATTTCCCCCTTTATTATCAATGGGCAATTCCTGACATTTGAGGGGTTTTTTTTGGTAATAAGATTATAGCTTTCTACTCTCCTTTCATTTTTTTTTTAAATGGCATTTATCACTAACATGCCGTATACCATTCTTATTGTCTGCTTCTTCCTCTAGAATGTAAGCATCATGAGGGCAGAAGTTTGTGGTTTACAGCTATATTCCCAGCACCAGGCATAGGATTCATATAATTGGATAAACTAAGAACTTACTATGTGCCAGGCACATATACATACATGTTTACATGTAGAATCTCATTTAATTTTCACAACAGAAAGATGTTTTATTATTCTCATTTGAAGATAATAAAACTGATTACATTTTAAAAAATGTTAAGTAACTTGCCCAAAGTCACACAACTAGAGGGTTACAGGGTAAGTGATACACCAGTGTGTTTACCCTCAAACCTTAGCCCTTCTATATGCCTTTGTAATAATATCCAAACTACTTAACCTAAGATTCAAGACATTCCATAGTATCATTTCATAGTATCAAAGACCCTCAACCTATCTCACCTCTTCCTGTTTTCTAGCTAAAACTGCTGGTTCCGGTCAAACTAACTGGTCCACTCCCTGTGTCTTGAATCTTATGTGCCCTCTGGATTTTGCTCAAATAAACTCCCTGTAGAAATCTTTTCTTTTTTTCCTTTCCAACTTTTAAGTTCAAGGGATACGTGTGGAGGTTTGTTATGTGGGTAAATTGCTTGTCTTGGGGGTTTGGTGTATAGATAATTTTGTCACCCAAGTCATTGCCATAATACCTGATAGGCAGTTTTTCAGTCCTCTCCTCCTCCCACCCTCCATCCTAAAAAAAAGACCTGGTGTTTAATGTTCCCTCCTTTTATGTCCATGTATACTCAATGTGTAGTATAAGTGGGAATTTGTGGTATTTGGTTTTCTGTTCTGGCCTTGATTTGCTTAGGATACTAACTAGTCTTTGACTCTGAGGTTCAGTGGAACTTCTAATTCTTTCCTAAATCTTTCCTGAATACTTGACACTGTGAGGAATTCCTCTTAACTTATTCAGCTTTTACCATATGGTTTTGGAGGCTTCTGGTCACGTAATGCCTCATATTAACTATGTCCCACCCCATGTATCTTGCATGGCACACAAAGGCTCAATAAATGTAAGCCGTTATAATCTTCTATTCCCACCTGAGGGCACTAAAAGCAGTGACTTAGGGGTGTTGGATCTCTCTGTAAAACGTTCGTCTAACCAACACCTTTAAAAAGCTAACATTCTAGGCCGGGCGCGGTGGCTCATGCCTATAATTCCAGCACTTTGGGAGGCTGAGGTGAATGGATCACCTGAGGTCAGGAGTTCGAGACCAGCCTGACCAACATAGTGGAACCCGTGTCTTTACTAAAACACAAAACTTAGCCGGGGGTGGTGGTGGGCGCCTGTAATCTCAGCTGCTCAAGAGGATGAGGCAGGAGAATCGCTTGAACCCAGGAGGTGGAGGTTGCAGTGAGCCCAAATCACGCCACTGCACTCCAGCCTGGGCAACAAGAGCGAAACTCCGTTTCAAAAAAAAGCTAACATTCTAGTTGAAAGAAAGCAACACATGGATGATGTAAATTGTACATTAAAAAATTCACTGAGGTTGAATAAAAATGTCTGCTGGAGTGTCAAGGGGAGCTGAAAGGGCCTCTGAGGGCATCGCGGGAGGGCTTCAAGGATGGCAGGAGGGTGGCAGAGATGTCGCGCCTCGTCTGGGTCGTAACGTCTGAAGAAGCTCTTTTGGTTCCCCGTTGTCTTTCACACCGCCGCCTCGGGCTCGCCTTTGCGCAGGGCCACGTGTTAAAGTTTTAGCTTAACAGCAAGCCTGGCCCACTGTAAACGGTTAATAACCGCCTTCGTGGACCAGGCATTTGCCCTCCATCTTTGTGCCGGCGAGAGGAGGGGCGGGGACGCCAGGTGTAGCAGACGAGCCGAGAGGATCGGGTAGATCTGAGCCCCCAACCCCAACAGTCAAGTTTTCAAAAAGCCCGCGCGTGGTGCCCCAGGCCGCATCCGTTGGGAACGGCCCCCAGCGCGCCCCCTGCTCCCTCCCCCGCCTAGCCTTGGGCGGGAGAAAGCGCGGGGGTGGCACGCAGACTCTGCATACTGAGGGGGCCGGGGCAAGCGCGCACTGGGGAGCGCGCCCGTTCGACAGCCGCCGAAAACGGAAGTGGGTGCGAGGGGATCACGGTGATTGGCTGAACTGACATGTCTCTCAAGGGGCTGGCGCGAACGCCACTGCGGAGTTGGGCGAGGGGTTGAGGAAAGGGGAGGGGGAGAAACCTTGGGAACAGCCGCGGTGCCGGGAAGAAATGGATCGCGGCGCTGTGCGGAGGGCAAGGAGGAACCCATGTCAAGGGACAGAGGGGCAACTGGGAATGAAAGTGGGGTGGCAGGAGAGGGGACGGCAGCAGCACAGGCGGCGGGCTTGAATAGACCGCGGAGGGCGGGGAGTCCGTCATCTAGAGCGGCCCTGCGGCGCGGTAGGCGGGATTAATGAGAGCGAGGCGGGGATTGGCGGGCAGCCCTCGGCGGCCGTACGTCGGCGGTGACGCACGCCTCGGGGAGGGTGCGCGCGCGTTCAGCGGCCTCTTTGTGTGGTGCCCCGATAGGAGAGCGGAGGTGGTGGCGGCGGTAGCGGTGGCCTTGGTTGTCTTCCAGTCTCCTCTGCTCGCCCTTTTGCCGGCACCTCTCCCCTTCCCTCCCCCTTCCTCTCTTCCTTCCTTCCTTCCTTCCCTCCCCTTCCCTTTTTCCCTTCCCCGTCGGTGACCGGCGGGGGTGGCTCCAGCTACGGCTGGGCCCAAGCTGTGTAGAGGCCTTAACCTACGATAACGGCGGCGACGGCGAAACCTCGGAGCTCGCAGGGCGGGGGCAAGGCCCGGGCCGTGGAGATGGAGAATTCCCAGTTGTGTAAGCTGTTCATTGGCGGCCTCAATGTGCAGACGAGTGAGTCGGGCCTGCGCGGCCACTTTGAGGCCTTTGGGACTCTGACGGACTGCGTGGTGGTGGTGAACCCCCAGACCAAGCGCTCCCGTTGCTTTGGCTTCGTGACCTACTCCAATGTGGAGGAGGCCGACGCCGCCATGGCCGCCTCGCCCCATGCCGTGGACGGCAACACTGTGGAGCTGAAGCGGGCGGTGTCCCGGGAGGATTCCGCGCGGCCTGGTGCCCACGCCAAGGTTAAGAAGCTCTTTGTCGGGGGCCTTAAGGGAGACGTGGCCGAGGGCGACCTGATCGAGCACTTCTCGCAGTTCGGCACGGTGGAAAAGGCCGAGATTATTGCCGACAAGCTGTCCGGCAAGAAGCGCGGATTCGGCTTCGTGTATTTTCAGAATCACGACGCGGCAGACAAGGCCGCGGTGGTCAAGTTCCATCCGATTCAGGGCCATCGCGTGGAGGTGAAGAAGGCGGTCCCCAAGGAGGATATCCACTTCGGTGGGGGTGGAGGCGGCTCCCGATCCTCCCGGGGCGGCCGAGGCGGCCGGGGGCGCGCCGGTGGCCGAGACCAGAACGGCCTTTCCAAGGGCGGCGGCGGCGGTTACAACAGCTACGGTGGTTACGGCGGCGGCGGCGGCGGCTACAATGCCTACGGAGGCGGCGGCGGTTCGTCCTACGGTGGGAGCGACTACGGTAACGGCTTCGGCGGCTTCGGCAGCTACAGCCAGCACCAGTCCTCGTATGGGCCCATGAAGAGCGGCGGCGGCGGCGGCGGAGGAAGCAGCTGGGGCGGTCGCAGTAATAGTGGACCTTACAGAGGCGGCTATGGCGGTGGGGGTGGCTACGGAGGCAGCTCCTTTTAAAAGAAAATATAAAATGCCTGGGAGTGGCTGTTGGGGTAGCTCTTTTTGACAGCCCAAGTGGGGTCAACTCCTAAGCCCCAGCCCCTCACACCGCCTTCCCTGTTTTGCCCTTAGGGGAGCCACTTCTAAGGCTGCTTACCCTTGGGGGTGTTCCTCTATTTGCCTGCCACCTCTCTTGTCTCTCCCTCTGAAGATGGACTTGGCCCCACATACACATTTTTGTGTTACAGTCATTGATGGACTCTATTTTTTTATTATTACTTGGACCTTGGTCGTTTTTATACTAGCAAAATGTCTTGTTTTAATTTGTGTTTTTTGGGGGGAGGGAGGGAGTGAACTTGCTGATTCTGTAGCAAAACCTGGGCGGGGGTTGGGGTGGGGGGTAGTTTACTTTGTTGTAAGGACTTGATACCTGGCTACGGCGTTTTCTATGAAATCTACTTGGATCCCTTGCCTGAAATTTGGAAGCATATGTACAAAAATCATTTTTACGTTTTATTTTTAATAAATCATTGTGTTTGACCGTACATGTCTAACATTTTTTTTCTAGGATCCATTCCATATCGTTTTTAAGGAATATTTGTTTAAGATTTTACGTGTTAATTCTTTATTCTTGATGTGTACTTAGAGAAACTTTTAAGAGGTCCTGTGGGTTTTTTTTTTCCCTCGTTGCCCTGCTAGTTGCGTATTGAATTATATCCCTTACAGGCAAAACTTCTGAAGTGGTGGATGTGGCTTTTTAAACTCTTTTAAGTTTCTGTGCATCCATCTCTTGTACTAAGCGATTTGCTTATCATCTTGTCATGATTGGTCATTTCTATGACAATTTACTTCAAACTGTGTACTGTGTAGTTCTATATAGTTTGTGTTAAGCATGTCATTCATATAAACTGTTTAAAATTTTTCAGATGGCCTAGTTTCATCCCTCTTATTGGTTTGTCTGTAATGAATGGTTGAAAATAAGGGTTATATTTTACCCTCAAATGCGGTTTTGTACTTTCAGAGCAGGTTTAAACGTTTTTTTTTTTTTTTTTTTTTTCCCCTGTATCTGAACTGTTGTCCTCATGGAAATCCTTTTCCCAGTCTTTGTAGCACCATCTACTGGCAGAATGGCAGAGTAGCTGCGAAACAATTCGTTTAAAAACTTTAGGACAATTGCATCAGATTTAGAAGTTTTGCCATCAAAATTCTTTGCAGACTTGGAAGTTACACGTTTGCTTGTAACTGAGATGGGCTTCACAGGAATGTAGTTGCCAGTTCATATCACACTTACCCTTTCTATAAGAGATTTGAAAATGTAAACTGCTATGCATAGCTTGGGCAATAGCCCTAAATTGCTATGACAACTAATGAACCAACTACATAATACTGGTATTTTAGGTGCAAGTTGTAAAGCAAAATATCTGTATTGTGCTTGGTTAACAAATGTATATTTGTAGTCCTTTCATGCAATAGCATTCAAGTTGTTGTTTATAAGAGAAGAACAAAACTGATAATAGGAGAAAATTGCCTTTCTGGATAGAAATATAGAATAGCAACGTTTATGGATATCACAAATAAAGAATTCAATTCTTTACATGAATGAGTGAGAGTATGTGTAACCTGGTGGGTGGGTTCAGAGTATGTTTAATATGCTTAACTTGATGTTATTTAACGTAAATATTGGACTTAAATATGTTGAAGGCTCAAAGCTATACCAAGAAGCTTTCTGAAAAATTATTGGGCTTTAAAATAAAAGAATATTTTAATACTGAACCATTTTTTTTTAACTTGTTACTGTTCAATTCCTAAGGTCTAGTTCTTGCCAGTTTTTTTTTTTTTTTTCTGATTGCCAGGACTCTACTTCTAAAGAGGCGTGGAGAAAGGTTAAGATTATTAGGCCAGGTTGTGGTTGCTCAGTATTCACTTTGGCAAAGGATAGCGGATGCTTGGTACAAATGGTGTTCTAGGTCAAATGGGGTGGATGCTTTTGCACATTGAAGTGATTAACATGTCAAATCCTTTGCTCTCAAATAGTTCTACAGTTTCCATCAATTTCTGTCTTATTTTTTAATTCTAGTGATATACATCATACTACATGTGGACTACTTCATTTGGTAATTTGGTCCAGCTTTTTGGTGGCTGTACAGTGGCCTCTAGGATACAGAAAATGATTCTCTGAAATTTTTTGTTAAAATTGTTAAATACTACTCTGCTTGACTTTTTTACTCAGTTTTGGTGGGAAGATATGGGTCAATTGGAATAGTTCTAGTTCACCTTTGTCAGGGTTTTCAGTTTAATAAGGTTATTGTCATTTTATATTCCCAACAGGGGCTTCTAAAGTTTGCAAATGAGTTATGTAAAAGTATTTTCTGTTTATTAGGAAAGCAATGTGTTCTGTTCATGGTATAATAATACTTTATTGTGTCTACCCTTAAAATTGCTATAAACTAGTGAAGACAAAAGCATACTGGTATTTAGTCATTTGTGGGTTCCTCTTGTCAGTTTATATGCAAACATGTTTGGCATGTGGGACTTGGGGAGGAGGAACAACTGCTTATATATTTTGACTCCTTCCACCTCTGAAAGTTATCTGAACATTAGTCAGATTTAAGAGATCGGATCATGGGAGCAGGTGCTACAGAACCTAGTAAGTGTTGAATATAATTTTCAATTATATTCTTCTTGAATGTAATTTGATGGATTAGCAAAATAAAAGTGAACCTTTTATTTTTCATCTTTCTTAATGTGAAGATCTTTTGCAGTTACATTCTCTGAAGTGTAAATTCAGTAGTCGTTAGTTGAAAGTGGTTTGAAAGGTTGTTAAAGACGATACAGGTTGAATATCCCTTATCTGAAATTCTTAGGCCCAGAAGTGCTTTGAGTTTGGGATTTTTTTCAGTTTTTGAATATTTGCATTATACTTAACCATTTGAGCAGCTCTCATCCAAAAATGTAAAGCCTAAAATGCTCCAATGAGCATTTCCTTTGAATGTCAAGTTTCAGATTTTGGAGCATTTTGGATTATTTGATTTGGAATACCTGTAAGTGTTTCAGGTAATTTAAAAAGCTCTCACTGGTACTAATATACTGTATCAAAAAAAAAAAAAACAAAAAACAACTTTCAAATGGTTAAAGGATAACTATCAAATCAGAATGACTATACTGATTGCACCCATTTATCCATTGTTAAATGATTGGAAACATTTCATATTCAAATATAATTTTCATAATTTTTGTTTTAAGCAAACCTAAAAGATTGCAGATACTTGATAATTTTGCATTTATGACCTTCTTCAAGACCAGAAGTGACAGTATCAGCTATTTGATTTGTAGGCTTATTTAGTTTACCTTTTAAGTGTGCTTAAGTTTTGAGAATTTGCATTTTAGGTTAAATTTTGTATGCCTGTGTCTTCTGCTGATTGCAAATAGGCATTTGGATGTTGGAATTTGAGCAGAACTACATCTAGACTGTATGGATTTTACCTAAAAAGACAGTACTTGCACTTAGGGTAAGTGTCTTTCTCCATTTAACCAGCTTATTCAATCATCTTAAGAGTGATCATTGGGACATTTTTCCTCCTCTTAACCTTATTTTGGCCTTTTGAAACACAGCAACTAAGATTGCCTCTAACCAAGGGTAGGACAACACTTTTTCCTTAGTGTTTTATTGCAGGTTACTTTGATTTGCTTTTGTCTTATGCTTTCTATTACATGCTTCCTATTACAAATGAAAACATGGAAAATTTTTTTTCCAATAAGAAGTTCCTTTAATGAGTAAATGAAGCTTGAGAAACGTAATTTCTACTATATGTTACTTTAAAACTTGTAATATTATGTAACATTTGGATTATACTTTAAGCCACAGAAAATAGCAATATTACTGGGCAGTACAAAATACAGAAGTCCTGATTTTTCTTGGGGCTGGTATATTTTTTAAAATACTTAGAATTAAATACTAACTATAAGACCAGACTAAACAAAAAGTAAGTAAAACTTAATATGAACAAAACCCATCTCAGATAATCACTGCTAATAGGTATGTATTCAGCTACATCTTTTGCATGCACCTACATTAACTCTTAAAAATAGAATTATATCATTTTGTAGTTTAGATCATGAACATTCTCACATACCAAGACAAGTAGACCTATTTCATTCTTATTAATGCCTGTATAATGTTCCATAATATAGCTAATATTGTAACTTAAAACATTCCTTTGTTGAGGGACATGAAGTTTTTTCCATTTCTTGCTGTTACGAATAACGATGTGATGAGTGATGATTATGCCTGTAAATATGTTTGTGCTTGTCAAATACTTATTAGCTGATGAGCTGGCTTCTCAGCTAAATGCACTGGAATAATGAAAGTGCAGCAGCTTTCTGATATGAGTATTTTTCAATTCTCAGTAGATACACAGAAAAGTATGTACCTATTTGTGGCTTTTTAAAAGCCTTTGGGTAAACTCAACCAAAACATTTTACTGAAAATTTCAAAGTTAGCTTATATGTGATAAAACATTGTTAATAGCCAAGGAAGACCATTACGTTGCTGCTGCTTTTTGCTTTCTCCAGTAGTTTTAACTGCAAGACTGTTTGCCAGTTGTTTTCCATATGATGTCCACATTTATCACTTAAGAAATTTCATTACTGTCTGAAGAAATAATAAGAAAGCTACCATTCAGTATTGGCTATGTGCCCTGTACTATGAATATATGCATCATTTTAAGTTTATTTTAGTCCTCAATAATTCTATGAAGAGATTCTTTTAACCTCCATTTTGCATATTAGCTACAGCCTTATAACTTAAGTAAGGTTATGTAGCTACAGTCAAGAAGAAACGGATCTGTTAGCTTAATTTTAAAAGTTGTAAAAAAAAGTTGCTCCTCCCATTTCTTTACTCAGTGCTCAGAGGTAACCTATGTTTAATACTTTGTCGTCTTCTAAACTTTACTTGCATGGATACATAAAAACTTTTTTTTAGAACAAAATGGATCACTTAGTATGTTTACATATATATGCATAAATGTGTATTTTAACATCAAACACATCTTCGTCTACCTGTGTATGTACCTCTGTCATATAACTATTCTACAGTATAGATGTGTCATTTATTGGTCAGCAAGTTTCCAGTTTTTTGCTTGTAATTTAAGACTCCTTTTGCAGGGTTTGCATTGACATTTACAACATACTCAAGAGGAAAAAGAAAAGGTACAGCAGCCTAGCTGAAGCTGTTCATTACACTGGTGTCCAGATAGTTCTCTAGGAAACCTGCTAGAGTCCTACAAGGAATTGGTGGATATTCTACAGTCTTAACATTTCAATTTTATTTTGTTATTTCACCACAAAAAATTTTGCAGACTTTTTAATTAGAAAGACTTAATTAAAAACTATGTGTCAAGGAGTGGTGGCACACACCTGTAGTTCCAGCTACTTGGGAGTTTGAGGTGGAAGAATTGCTTGAGGCTCGGGGGTTAGAGGGTGCAGTGTGCTATGATCATGACTGTGAGTGACCACTTCACTCCAGCCTGGTGACTTAGTGAGAGTCTGTCTCTGAAAAATAAAAATTAAAAAAAATTTAAAGATATGTAGCTTGTCTCCATTAAAAACAAGCCTTAGTTCCCTTACTTTCTGAAAGAAGTGTACCTTGAAGTCTGAGATTAGAGCAATAAATATGCCATTTATTGTCCTTTTTTCAGTTTATTCTAACTAAAACTTGAAGCATGATGTTTGTTGTAGGTTAATAGAGATTTTTCAGTGCAGAAATTGTCTTCAATTTAATTTTAAATTACTTATTAAGTACTCTCTCAAGAAGAGAAAATAAGACAGGAAAAATGGTGTCCTGGGAGAGGATTGCTCTGAATCAGATGTGTGCAACACCAAAAAATCTCAATTTCCATTTGAAATGTAGATTCAGATCTTGCTATTTTCTGATGAAAAAGCTAAATTTGCTCTAATTGAAAGTTTATGTCCTTATTTTCATTTTAAGTTAACAATTGAATAATTTTTGAGGAGGCAAGATAGTTTGAAAATAATAAATGGACATGAATTATTAGCCCCAAATTTCAATTTAGCACATCATGGGTGTTCTTGATGCCTAAATTTAGTCTCTTACTAAATACAGTATGTGGAAGTATTTTACTTGGGAAGTAGAATTTATTGTTGTTCCAAAAAGTGGCACAGGTCTGGTTTGGGAAAATTAGTCTCTGACATTGGAACTTGCTTTTGAGTGAACTTCATGTTTGCCTTAAATGAGAATTTAAATGTTACAAGATAAAACATTTATTATAAAAAAGATATTTGAAAGCTGCTATTTAAAAAGAAATTACAAAGTGGGAAGACTAGAAAGGGCAATTCTCTATTTTCCACCTATTTTTTAACTTTCATTTAAAGCTAGATAAATTGAACTTTCAGAGAGGGAAAGGATTCAGGAAGATGGCTTTGGTAGGTATTCTTAACTACTTCCTTCTCTATTCAGGCAGAATTTCTTTGTTTCTTTGATTCTTTTACCATTTTGTATGGTTTACTTAAAAAACCTCTCTGAAATAGGTATCATTTCCTGCTCTAAAATTCTCAAGTGTAAACTTTTGCCATTTAAACGTTGTGCTTCTTTTCCAGTGTTTATCATCAATTTCATTGGGTGTTAGGCACCTTTGTGTAAGACACTAACATAATCTGGAGGTACACAGCAGTGAGACAAACATGGTTGCTGTCTTCGGATACCTTGCATCCTGGGTGGAATTCAATATATTTTGAGATGATGCTTTTTTTTTTTTTTTTAACAGCATTGTGTCACTATCTCAGATTGTTCACACCAAATTGGAGTTAGTTCCATTGTCATTGAATGTACATTCTCTGATGAAAATTAAGACTCTTTTCTCCTCAATTGATTACTTTTTACTAATCAAATGTTTTGTTTTTGATGCTTATGTTACAAATGTAATTTGCTTCATAGTGGACCTCCGATTTAATATTTCATAGCCCTTAAGGACATAAATTTTGGCATCCAATAGATCAAGTTCTATTTCTGACACAGTCACTTTCTAGCACTGTGACCTTGGACAAACTGGCCCAAGCCTCTGTTTCCTTATTTGTAAAAAAAAAAAAAAAGGCTGTAGTAATACCTGCTGCATAGCAGATTCAATGAAAGATTGCATTGTTAAGCAGATTCAATGAAAGAATGCATATAAAGAAGGGCTTACTGTAGTCTCTGGTACACAGTAATCAATTACTATGTGGCCCTGATGAAGAGGTGGACAGACTAGAAAAAGGCATACTTCTATGTCACCCGAACCGTACCAATACAGTATTTGCACGGTAAATGAAATCAATGAGTATCTCAAAATAGTAGTGACTTACACATATGTAGTCCATAGAACACTCTTAGTACCTGAAGCATGGTCTTTAGGCTTTGCTCTTTACTTGTTGGGTGAGCTTCCACGCAATAGTTCTCAAAATCACTGCTGCTGTAACACTAGTAGGACAGAGATGAGTCATGTTAGCTATCTGTAATGTTTTAAATATTTGTTAATATTAGGAAGGTATAAATAATGTGAGTGTTCCTTAAGGCAGGAAGAAGGATCAAGAAAAGCATTGTGGAGCTAATAACATTTAACCTTAAAAGATTTCCAGAATCTACAAATAACTAAAACATTTGCAAGAAAAAAGCCCATTCAAAAGTGGGCAAAGGATATGAACAGATACTTTACAAAAGAAGACATACATGAGACCAACAAACATGAAAAAATGCTCATTATCACTGGTCATTAGAGAAATGCAAATCAAAACTACATTGAGATACCATCTCAAGCCAGTTAGAACGGCGATCGTTAAAAAATCTGGAGACAACAGATGCTGGAGAGGATGTGGAGAAATAGGAACACTTTTACACTGTTAGTGAGAGTGTAAATTAGTTCAACCATTATGGAAGACAGTGTGGCGATTCCTCAAGGACCTAGAAATAGAAATTCCATTTGACCCAGCAATCTCATTACTGGGTATATACCCAAAGGATTATAAATCGTTCTATTGTAAGGACACATGCACTTGAATGTTCATTGCAGCACTGTTTACAATAGCAAAGACTTGGAACCAACCCAAATGCTCATCAATGATAGACTGGACAGGGAAAATGTGGCACATTATACCATGGAATACTATGCAGCCATAGCGATGAGTTCTTGTCCTTTGTAGGGACATGGATGAACTCGGAAACCATCATTCTCAGCAAACTGACACAAGAACAGAAAATCACACACCGCATGTTCTCACTCACAGGTGTTGAACAATGAGAACACATGGACACAGGGAGGGGAGCATCACACATGGGTCTGTGGGTGGGGGGGAACTAGGGGAGGGACAGCATGGGGAGAAATGTCAGATATAGGTGATGGGGAGGAAGGCAGCAAACCACATTGCCATGTATATACTTGTGCAACAATCTTGCATGTTCTTCACATGTACCCCAAAACCTAAAATGCAATAAAATATATATTAAAAAAAAGATTGGTCTAATAGAGAAGGTGGGAGGAAAAAGGGCATTTTAGGTAGAGGACAGGTGGAAATATGGAACATATTCAGAGAAGTATGCTTATTGGATGCTAAACATTATACTGGGTATAATTACAAATCTTCTCATTGCGTCATTCAGTAACCTTCTGCTTCACAGATAAGGTCGCTAAAACTCAAGCCGAAAAGGTTAAGTAACTCCTAAGGCCCCCAAGCTGCTGACATGATAGAACTGAGGGTTGAATCCAAGTCTGACCAGTTCTAGTCATTTTGCTCCTTCCACTAAGCTTCATTGACTTCTGGATAACAAATGACTAATTTGTACTAAGATAAAAGAGAGTTGTGAGAAATAAATTGGGAAAATTAAGTTGGAACCAGGATGCTGAGGTCTTTGAGTAGTAGGCTAATGAGTTTGGACTTATCTGGTAGGCAGTGAAAGTCATTAAAGATTTTTGAGCAATAATAGAGGTAGTGAAACGAATTCACAAAGATTAGTCCAGTAGCATTGAGGACCATAAATGACAATATGGGGGATGTTTCAAAGTGGCAAGTTTGCTAAGACAACTGATGAGAATGAGAGCATGAACAAAGAGGTGGCATTGGAAATAGAGTGACAATTTGAGGTAAGTTGTGAAAGCATAATTGACAAATGATTGGCTATATGAAGAAGGAAAAGGGAGTAGATTAATCAAAATTACTGTGTGAGAAGATGTTGTGCGACTGGTAGTAGGAAGAGGAGATTTAGTTGATTCTGGTAGCACATTGAAGCATTATGTCTTGCACGTATAGCTTTACAAAATGGCCATTGTGCTGGATAATCTTTTTGCCTTTCCTGATCCACTTTCTATCTTTATCTCTCTTGTTCTGTGTTCCTGGGAGGCTGACTCCTAAAGAACTCTATATTCTTTTTTCTAGCTTTATTTATGGTGGGTTTGGACAGTGATAGAAAGGTGAGACAAAAATATTTGTTTCTTCTCTTCCTCACATACTTAGCAAGAGATTGTCAGTGGCCACAACTCTGCTCCCATGGTCCTCTTTTATAGCTTTAGGTCTTTTCTGACTTCTTGTTACCGTCTCCTATTTACTAGATTCTCTAGTTCCAAGATGGTTCAAACCTTGTTGATTTCCCTTAACTCTGCCCACACCCTTGTAAATAATTTCTTTTATTAAAACTCTTCAATAACTGAATGTACTGTGGTCATCTCTTGAGTGAAATTAAATAAACTTCTTTCACAATTTCTGACTTGATCTTCCCAGCATCACCAAATGTGAAGACCTAGCTATTTGCACTGGGTTACTATTCCTAAATTCAGTGTCTCCCTGTTTCTTGCTTTGTCAAATTAAAATTTGTTACTCTTCTGCTTGGTGATTCTGCTGGAAATACCGAAGAAAAAGACAAAAATGCCTGCCCTCCAAAAGCTTATATTTTTACTGAGGAGAGACAGGCAGTAAGACGTAATAAATTATATGGTATGTTAGAAGATGAGAAGTATAGAAAAAATTAGAGTGAGGAATGGTGAGTGTTGCGAGGGATGTTTGATAGGATAGGGTGATATGGGCAGGTCTCTCAGAAAGTGACATTTGAACAAAGACTTGAAGGAAATGTGGGAGTGAGCAATATAGGTATTTAGGGGAAAAGCATTCCAGGTAGATGATTAGGAAGAGCAAAAGCCTTGAGGCAGGGCTGTGCCTGGCCTCTGAGGAAATACAAATTGTTCGGAGTTACTGGACCTGAGGGAAGAGGAGGAAAGGAATAATGAGGTCAGAGAGGGGCCTGATCATGTAGGGATTTGTAGGTTGTAAGCATTTTGGCTTTTACTAAATGAATGGTGAGCCATTTGAGTTTTGAGCAGAGGAGTTCCATGATCTGATTTGAATTTTAACAGATTCTCTCTGGCTTTTTCAAAATTCCTATTCCTTTCATACAGCCGCTTTCAACGAGGGTTTATAAGGAAAGCAATCGGAACTACTTGGATAAGGTATAAATGATCCAGAATCTTTTTAACTCTACCATGGTGTATATGTATATATGCTGAGAGATGCTGCTTTTTGGCCAAAATGAATCTTTAATTGGGGGTATGCAGAAAAGTTATATCTGGCCTGAGGCTGTTACCTTTTAGAATGGCTTACTTGCAAGGTTGGCCCTAATCTGAACACTTGGATTTAGGGGTGTTCCCAAATCTGAACACTTGGATTTAGGGGTGTTCCCACTGTTCACTAACTAATAAAGGTGGTTCACTGTACCTAGACTGTGCAAATAAGATGATTTATGCTAAACATCTGCTTTCCTTCTGGGAGTCTGGAATTTTGCTACATGCCCCATAAAGGGTGTCTGTATGACCAAACTCCTAGTGAAAACCTTGTGTACTGAGTCCCTAGGCAGAAACATCACTCATATAAAAATGTGCTCTGTGTGAACCTTCATGGGAGGGAGAGACCCTGAAAAAGGCTGCACATGGATTTCTCCAGACTCTGCTTATGTCTTTTTCCTGTATGATCCAACTGTGTACACATACTGTGTCACTGTAATAAACTTAAGCCATGAGTACAATACTTGGCAGTGCTGAGTTTTGTGAGCCCTTCTATCAAATCACTAAATATGGGCTTGGTCTGGAGGATCCCTGACACAGGTAGATTTTTTTTTTTTCTTTTTTGAGAGTCACCAAGTTAATGGGAAAACATTAGGTTGTGGATAGGAGTAGTTGGGCAATTTATCAAGAATTCAGCCAGCTCTGTTTATTGGAGAGCTCTTCTGAGCTGTTTCTGCTTTGTTAATTCCTTTTCTTTCTCTAAAAACTTCCCTCCAATTGGTTTTTGTCACACTTTATACATTTATAACAAATTGCTGACAGGAATTTGTCTATCACATTATGAAAAATGGCAAATGAGAGTAAAATCATGGATTTATTAAGAACTATTAAAGTATTCATGTGCCCTGGGACACCATTTCTAGGAATTTAACCTAACAGAACAGTTTATTGAACAATTTATTGAAAGGAAAACAGTTTGCATAAGAATTATAACAGCAAAAAATTGGAAACTATCGAAATGTCAAATATTAGGGAAATGTTAACTGTGGTGTGTCAAAAGGTGAAATATTAACTCAGTGTTCATTAACAGGTGAATGAATTAACAAGATGTGGTATATACCTACAATGGAATATTCAGCCATAAGAAAGAATACACTTCTGGTATATGCTGCAACATGAATGAACCTTAAAAACATGCCAAGTGAAATAAGCTCTGCACAAAAGAACATACTATGATTGCACTTACATGAAGTACCTAGAGTAAGCAAATTCATAGAAATAAAAATGGAAAATTACTGTTTAAGGGATACAGAGTTTCTTTTCAGATGAGAAAGTTTTGAAAATGGATAGTGGTGATATATGACATTATGAATGTACATAATGCTGCTGAATTGTACATTTAAAAATGGTTAAAATGGCTTTTTTTCTTTTTTTGGAGGCAGAGTCTTACTCTGTTGCCCAGGCTGGAGTGCAATGGCATGATCATAGCTCACTGCAGCTTCAAACCCTGGGCTCAAGTGATTCTCCTGCCTCAGCCTCCCCAGTAGCTAGGACTGAGTACAGGCATGTGCCACCATGCCTAGCTAATTTTAAAAATCTTTTTCTGGAGATGGAGTCTTGCTATGTTGCCCAGGCTAGTATTGAACTCCTGGGCTCAAATGATCCTCCCATCTCAGCCTACCAAAATGCTAGGATTACAAGTGTGAGCCACTGCACCTGGCCTAAAATGGCAAAGTTAATGTATATTTTACCACAATAAAAATTTTAATGAGGCCGCACGCGGTGGCCCACGCCTGTAATCCCAGCCCTTTGGGAGGCCAAGGTGGGGGATCTCCTGAGGTGAGGAGTTCAAGACCAGCCTGGCCAACTTGATGAAACACCATCTCTACTGAAAATACAAAAATTAGTTGGGTATGGTGGCTGGCACCTGTAGTTCTAGCAAGCCAGGAGGCTGAGGCAGGAGAATTGCTTGAAGCTGGGAGGTGGAAGTGGCAGTGAGCCAAGAGTGTGCCATTGCACTCCAGCCTGGGGGACAAGAGTGAGACTCCATCCCCCCCCAAAAATTGTAATGAAAAAATATATTATCTAACATAATAAATATGCAAGTATATTAAAGTAGTCAGATTAAAAATTATATCTTAAAAATATTTTTTTGTGATGAGTCTTGCTCTATTGCTAGACTGGAGTACAGTGGCACGATTTTAGTTCACTGCAATCTCTGCTTCCTGGGTTCAAGGGATTCTCCTGCCTCAGCCTCCTAAGTACCTGGGACTACAGGTGTGCGCAACCATATCCAGCTAATTTTTGTATTTTTAGTAGAGACAGGGTTTCACCATGTTGGCCAGGATGGTCTCAATCTCTTGACTTTGTGATCCACCCACCTCGGCCTCCCAAAGTGCTGGGATTACAGGTGTGAGCCACCGCGCCTGGCCTTAAATATTTTTTTAAAGACAAGGTCTTGCTCTGTTTCCCAGGCTGTAGTACAGTGGTGGTGCAATCATGGCTCACTGCAGCCTCAAACTCCTGGGCTTAGGCGATCCTTCTGCCCCTGGCTCCCAAATAGCTAGGACTACAGGTGCACTGCACCATGCCTGGTTAAGTTTAAAAAAATTTATTTTAAGAGTTGAGGTCTCACTATGTTGCCCAGGCTGGTCTTGAAACTACTGGGCTCAAGCGGTTCTCTCTCCTTGGCCTCCCAAAGTGCTGGGATTAGAGGTGTGAGCCACCATGCCCAGCCAAAAAGTTTTTTTTTAAATGAAATCATGGACATTGAAATTACCTATTTGCAATTATTTACAATTACGAATACCTTTAAAAAACTCCATAGAATTATTAAGTTCTCAATTTATTTCTATTTCCATGTCATCTTCCCTCTTTCCCCAACTGAAAGTTGCATCTTTTTCCACTGAGTTTCCCTGATACCTTTTCTGTACTTGAATCTCATATTTTTTACCATTATATATGCCTATGTCTAATTTTCTCAAACAACTTGTATGCTCTTTGGCATTATATTAATATAGGATTTATGTTGCCACTCACTGGTACAGCCTGCATAGTAGATATTCAGTGAGACTTAGTTGACTGAATTATAAGCATGCCATTGTATAATGGTAGAGATTTACCAAAATGTTTGAGCATACTTGCTCATTGATTTTATATCACTTCACGTGTGTGTTTGCCTCAATTCTCTGTACTTGCTAGATGTGCAGACCTGATCTCATCCACATACACATCACTGTATTCTTGACTTTGGGGCTTTGCATCATTTATATTTTACCTTTTTATGTAAAAACAGCCTAATTTTCTTTGGATCCAGAAAGGAAAGAACTGGAGACATGAGGCAGGGGCAGCAGATAGAGGAGAGGATCATCACAGTTGATTTAAAGTTACATATGCCTATTGAAAAGTTGTAAGTAAGAAATAATGCTCATTCCTGAATAGAATGTCTGCAAAAGAAGCAGATTTTTTTTCCTTCCTAAGCCACTGGTGTAATAATTAGGTTTTGCTTTTGTTATGAAGAGATGTTCACGTTTGCCAGCAGAGGGCACCAGTTGTAGGTTGTAGATTCATAGGAAGCCTCAGAGACTGGTGTACTGGTCTGTGTGAAGCACTCTGCTTGTTGCTTTAGTTGGTCTGTCTGCCCCTCACCTGCCTTTTTTTTTTTTTTTTTTTTTTTTTAATATCTTAGAGTCCAGTGGTACTCTTCCAGCTTTCCCCAAGAGCATTCTTTGGCTAGGCCTGGTTAATAAGCTAGGTGCCCAGAGGAATCCAGGTGGATGGACTTCGTTGTAGTAGCTGTTTGGAAGCCTGGGATGCCAGCTTATATGTAATATCCTCAGGGGTTCAGAGCTGTTTTTCCTCATCCAGAGGTAAGGTGAAAAGGGCATTAAGCTAGGCATCCGAAGGTCTGGTTCTACACTGAGCTTGGCTCTCCAGGTAGTTTTGAGCCAGTTGCTTTTTTTCTCTCTCTCAATTAGCTTATCTTTAAAATGGAGATAGTAAGATAGCAGTAGTGCATTCTGTGTATAGCTAATAGTGGCCTGTGAGGTCAGGTAGACCTGGGTTCAAATCCCATCTTTGCTATTTACTAACTGTGGGGCCTTGGTTCAAGTTATTTAACTCTCAGAACCTCGATTCTCTCATGTTCAAAAGAGAGATAATAGTCCCACAGGATTGTGGGGATTAAATGAGAAGGGTACATGTGAAGTGTGGAATACAAGGTCTGGTCCAGAGTAAATTTTCAAGGAATGGTAGCTATTATTACTATTCAGAGGATGTTGTCTTAAGTCAAAGGAGATGATGGATATGAAGCACTTTGTAAACTTAAAGTGCAACAGAAATGCCATGGGTGATTATACTCCGGAATCCACTTGGCGTAAATTATTTTACCTTCAGAGGAAGAGTCTGTATTCCACTGGATAAGGTACTGTTTTATTTATCTTTTGACTTTTTGGGGTCTCAAGTTTCTTTTCAGTTTCTGTCTGGCTTTGTGAGGGTGCTTGGCAAGTGGTCCAGAATAGGAGAGGGCATTTTGGTGATACAGGTGTGGGTGGACCTTAATTTACCTTTGGTCATGTCTAGTCCTTGCTGACCTGTTAGTAACAGTGACCAGTGGAGATGTGAAAATAGCTCCAGGAGAGGCCCTACCCTGGTTAATTTTCATCTTGAACCTAGGACCAAGCACTTACAGAGCTATAGTTTGATAGCATTGGCATAGACAATGAAAATTGTAGCTGCTAATGGTTACTAATGCTTATTACAGGCCAGGCTCTCAGCTAAGTGCTTTACATACTTTCACATTCTAACCTAACAACACCGTGAAGTAGATACTCTTATTATCATCACCTTTTTGCAGATGAGAAAATTGAAGCTTGTAAAATAACTTGCCTAGGGTCATGTTTTTGATAAGTACAATTGGATCTTGCCCTGTCTGATTTTAATGGTCTGGGCTCTTTTCATTTTTCAGGTGATGTTTGCATCTAGCTGTGCATTAGTCACCTATGAAGTTCATTGAAATTTCTGTTCCCAATGGGTACAGTAGCCCACACCTGTAATCCCAGCATTTTGGGAGGCTGAGGTGGGAGAATTGCTTGAGCCCAAGGAGTTCGAGACTAGCCTGGGCAACAGAGACCTCCGTCTCTAAAACCAAAGGAAAAAAAATAAAAAAGTTCCTGTTCCTCAGGCTCTGATTCTATGGGTGTGAGGCAGAGCTGGACCCCGCAGTGTTTTTTCATTTTTCCAGATTTATTGAGGAATAATTTGCATAAACTAAAACTCACCCATTTTAAGTATAGAGTTTAAATGAAATGCAGTACTTGTATACAGTTGTGTAGGCATTACCACAGTCAAGATACAGAACATTTCTATAACCCTAAAAACTTTCTTCATGCCTGTTGATCTTCTGGCACCTACCATTTTAACCAGCTGGGCAGATGGTTCTGATGCACAGCTGTGTGTGGGATCATTATACTGTGTTATGGTTCCTGCAAATGTGAGGTGAGGAATTGATGTCCTGGAGAAAGAGGGTAAAGGTGAGAAAAGAAGTAAAAGGGCATTTACAAGGAAGAATGATTGGCTTAGCTGTCTTCAGATAAACTGTACTGGCTCCCTGTACAGAGATAGGATATGGAAAAGAGAACTTTCTAGATAAAATCCAGCTTAAAAAAGTTTCTCCTCCTAACATGGTTTCTTCCTAAGCCACTTAAGAGCTGAATGATTCTAAATAAAGTTGGTGTGGATGGCTGAATCAATTGCCTTGGGGTAAGATCTGGGGCCACTAGGTACTTTTGATAAGCTGTGGAAGAAGGCTGGTGTATGGGAAGGACTGGGTTAAGACAGGGATCCCCAGGTTACAGACTGGTACTGGTCCATGGCCTGTTAGGAACTAGCAGCGGCATTAGATTCTCACAGGAGCATGACCCCTATTGTGAACTGTGCACGCAAGGGATCTAGGTTGTATGCTCCTTATGAGAATCTATCTAATTCCTGATGGTGTGAGATGGAACAGTTTCATCCTGAAACCGTCATCCCTCTTGACCCCCTACCCCCATCCTTGGAAAAGTTGCCTTCCTTGAAACTGGTCCCTCGTGTCAGAAAGGTTGGGGCCTGCTGGAGTAAGACACTATTATTACTGGGCAATCTGAGGATGGGACCTTTTACTCCAGACACCACTTTGGTTCTTTTTACTCTCTCTACTGCAAGACTCCAACAGCAACTGTCCTTAATATGAAGTCCAGTAGGGAAAATTAGCCGAGAGCAAACAGGTTCAGGCTGTGGCTCAGAGGACATTTGGATAATAAGGTAGATAATGTAAAATGTATCTCTGAAACTAGAAAAGATTGGGGGTAGGAACTTTGTGCCAGGAGTCTGGAGACTGTTTCTTGACTCAGCTCTGCCCCCTGGTTTTGCTAGATGACTTACCTACCTTCCTTCCTTCCTTCCTTCCTGCCTTCCTGCCTTCCTGTCTTCCTGCCTTCTTTCCTGTCTTTCTTTCTTTTCTTTTTTTTCTAAATTTCAACTTTAATTTTAGATCAAGGGGTACATGTACAGGTTTGTTACATGGGTATCTTGCATGATGCTGAGGTTTGGGGTTTGAATGATTCTGCCACCTAGGTAACAAGCATGGTACCCAATAGGTAGCTTTTCAACTACATTTTCAGCCTTGCTCCCTGTATTAGGTAGTTTTTGTGTTGCTATAAAGAAATACCCAAGGCTGGGTAATTTATAAAGAAGAGAGGTTTAATTGGCTCATGGTTCTGCAGGCTGTACAGGAAGCATTATGCTGGCATCTGCTTCTGGGAGGCCTCAGGAAGCTTACAATCATGGTGGAAGGCAAAGGGGGAGCTGGTATATCACATAATGAGAGTAGAGGCAAGAGAGTGAGAGTGAAGAGGAAGGTGCCACACACTATTAAACAACCAGACCTGGAGTGAACTCAGAGCAAGAGCTCACTCATTATCATGGGGACAGAGTGAAACTATTAGGAGAGATCTGCCCTTATGATGCAAACACCTCCCACTAGGCCCTACCTCCAACTCCAACACTGACGGTTATATTCCAACATGAGATTTGGTGGCTACCAACATCCAAATCTTATCACCCCTTTTATCTCCCTCCATCCTCTAGTAGTCCCCAGTGTCTATTTTTCCCATCTTCATGTCCATGTGTACCCAGTGTTTAGCTCCCACTTATAAGTGAGAATATGCAACATTTGGTTTTCTGTTTCTACATTGATTCACATAGGATAATGGCCTCTTGCTACATTCATGTTGCCACAATGGACATTATTTTGTTCTTTTTTTATGGCTGTGTAGCATTCCATGGTGTATATATGCCACATATTCTTTATTCAGTCCACCACTGATGGGCACCTAACTTGATTTCCTGTCTTGGCTATGGTGAATAGTGCTGTGATGAATATATAAGTGCATGTGCCTTTTTGGTAGAATGGTCTATTTTCTTTTGGGCATATACCTAGTAATGGGATTGCTGGATCGAATGGTGGTTCTATTTTTAGTTTTTTGAGAAATCGCCAGTCTGCCTTCCATAGTAAGTAGCTGAATTAATTTACATTCACCAGCAGTGTGTAAGCATTCCCTTTTCTCCATAGCCTTGACAACATCTGTTATTTTTTGACTTTTTAATAATAGTCATTCTGACTGGTATGAGATGGTGTCTCATTGTGGTTTTGATTTGCATTTCTCTGGTGAGTAGTGATGAGAATTTTTTCATGTTTCTTGGCTGTTTGTAAGTCTTTTGAGAAATGTCTGTTCATGTCCATTGCCCACTTTTAAAAATGGGTTTTTAAAATGTTTTTTGCTTGTTGAATTAAATTAAAAAAATATTTTTTGCTTGTTGAATTAAATTTCTTATAGATGCTGCATGTTAGACCTTTGTCAGATACATAGTTTATGAATATTTTCTCCCATTCTGTACATTGTCTGTTTACTCTGTGGATACTTTTTTTTTTTTTTTGCTATACAGAGGCTCTTTAGTTTAATTAGGTCCTATTTGCCAATGTTTGCTTTTGCTGCAATTGCTTTTGAGGATGTAGTCGTAAATTCTTTGCCAAGGCCAATGCCCAGAAGAGTATTTCCTAGGTTTTTTACCTAGGATTTTAATAGTTTTAGGCCTTACATTTAATTGTTTACTCCATCTTGAGTTAATTTATTTTATTTTATTTTTTGAGTCAGAGTCTTGCTCTGTCACCCAGGCTGGAGTGCAGTGGTGCGATCTTGGCTTACTGCAACATCTGCCTCCTCAGTTCAAGTGATCCTCCTGCCTCAGCCTCCTGAGTAGTGGAGACTACAGGTACACACCACCACACCTGGCTAATTGTATTTTTAGTAAAGATGGGGTTTTTACTTTAGTAAAGATGGGTTGCCACATTGGCCAGGCTGGTCTCAAACTCCTGACCTCAGGTGATCTGCCTGCCTTGGCCTTCCAAGGTGTTGGGATTACAGGCACGAGCCACTGCACCTTGCTGAGTTAACTTTCATATATGGTGATAGGGTCCAGTTTCATTCTTCTGTATATGGATAGCCAGTTATCTCAGCATCATTTATTGAATAGGAAGTCCTTTCCCCATCGCTTATTTTTGTTGACTTTGTCAAAAATCGGTTGCAGGTGAACAGCTTTATTTATGGGTTCTCTTTTCTGTTCTGTTGTTCTACGTGTCTGTTTTTGTACCAATACTGTACTGTTTTGGTTACTATAGCCTTGTAGTATAGTTTGAAATCAGGTAATATTATACCTCCAGCTTTATTCTTTTTGCTTAAGATAACCTTTCTTTTCTAAATGGCCTCTTCTGAGTGTTCTCTATTCTGCCTACCTCCCGTGAATCATGAATGGTGAATAAAGTATGAAGGTGGTAGTTGTATGGTTTTGACACATACATTATAGTCATATTGGTTAGCATGGCAAAGTGGGTTGCAGGGAAATTTTGCAGGAGTTTTATATTTGCTCTGTTTTTTTTTTTTCTGGCTGGGGGATGGAGTCTTGCTCTGCCGCCGAGGCTGGAGTGCAATGGTGCGATCTCAGCTCTCTGCAAACTCTGACTCCTGGATTCAAGCAATTCTCTGCCTCAGCCTCCCAAGTAGCTGGGATTACAGGTGCCCACCACCACGCCAGGCTAATTTTTGTATTTTTAGTAGAGATGGGGTTTCACCATCTTGGCCAGGCTGGTCTTGAGCTCCTGACCTCGTGATCCACCTGCTTCGGCCTCATGTGCTGGGATTACAGGCGTGAACCACTGCGACCAGCTTATGTTTGCTCTTAATAGTTATATTTTGAAACTTGAATGTGCTCAACCCTTACACATATCCTTTCCTGATCTTTTTTTCTGTCTGGTTTGTTAGATGTGGCATTTCTCCACCTTCCTGTATGAAGAATATGTAAATGTGGGTATGTGCAAAGGAGAGTCATTTCTTTCTTATGTCCCTTTTATGAATCACCCAGTTGTCTTCCTGGTGGATGTCTGAACTCTGGCACGGATTCCGAGATTCAGTTTCCTTATTTGTAATGTTCAGCTTTTCGTGGACCCTGTGATTGGCCTCAAAAGGAAATATCTGGAGCAGGGCCACAAGGCTGATTAGAGGAGGAAGGGACATAGAGGAAACAAGATATGAATGGTATTGTGAAAGGAAGAAGTGAAGATAAAGTGCTGTGTGGGGTGTAAATGAAATTACCTAGGCCTCTTCTCACTTGAGAAACAGTGAGTGTGGGTAATGGTCTCATCTAAGAGAATGCTGAGGTGCCAGGGGAAGTCATCTTTGAGAGTAACTCTATAGCTATTTTGAGTTCAGGAGGCCATATAAAGTTTTAGTTACTTTTACTTTCTATCGCCTCTATATTCCTCTGTTCCTTCTGTGGTTTCAGGGCTTTGTAGTAGTAAAGAAATTTAACAGTTTAAATTTATAAGGATGTTAGATTTACTGAGGGTCTCTTTGTACTTTCACCTACACCATGTTATCCTCCTTGAAGTCCCCTATAAAACATTAGAGTCTAGAAAGTATTTCTTCTAAAATAATCACACAGATTACTCTGAGAAGAAAAATGGACCATTTAAAACATTTTTAGAGTCCTGTAATTTTGGAGCTGAAAGGGACTCTAGAGATTGTCTGGTCTGATCCTATATTGTGAATCAGTTACTGAGCATGAGGTCCAGAGTGTGAAGAACACTACTCAGGAAAGTCCCTCAGCCAGTGAGTGCTAGTACAGATCTGGAAAAGCCCGGGGAGACATGAAGGGTCCCAGAAGAGAGATGCTCATAGCTGATTTTTCTGAGGCATTAGGGTAGCTTCTGCACCACTTTTTGTGGCTAATTGCCCCAGTTACCTCTAAGGCTCTGTGGCTAGGAGATAAGACTGGCCTCCTGCCTTCCACAAGATTATGTTTTAGTTTGGGAAACAAGATTTATAAATAATGAATTAGCCAAGACAGTATATTAGGTGTGAGATGACAATACAGGACAGTACGGTTTGTAGCAATTTTGGTGGTGACTGGCTGTCACTGGTGTGATTAAAGAAAGTTTTATGAAGACGGGATTTGACTGGCCTCCCAGAAAGACTAAACGACTGGCATTGGAGAAGGCATTCCAGGCAAATTAGTCTAAATTGAAGCTCAGCAGCTGGAGATTACAAGATGTGAAAGATCTTTGGCTGGAGATGGGGGTTCAGTGGGAGACTTATTAGTTGGAGCCACAGCTTAAGTCAAATTCCAGTATGACAGATTTTAGTTAGATTTTTTTGGAATTGTGCTATAAAACTGGTAGTATCCATTGTGATAGCTTTACTGCAATAGTCTTTGGCCTCTTGCAGTAAAATAGGGTTTGTTTCAATTTCACCTCTTCATATTACCTCTCTTTTTTGAATTTCTAATTTTCCAATTTTTACTTTTAATTTCTCTTTGTATTCAAATTTCTGTCGGTGCTTTTCCCTTAACTCCTCTCCATCTATCAGACACTCAACGCTACTATAGAATTTGGGAGGAGGATTTGGAACATAAACTGACCTACAAGTGAATTTCCCCAGGTGGATGATAAACTCCACTGCAGGCCACAGAGGGGCCTCCTCATTCCAGCAATCTGGCCAGGCTGATAGACTCATAGCCTATGGGGGCAGGGGAGGGTGTAGGGGCCAATATTTCTCGGGCTAGTGAGGAACTGCCTGATTCTTTGCAGCCTAGACAGAGGAGGAAGGAGCCCCGGGGGCAGGCTAATCGCCTGGGCTGGGGATGCCTAGGCAGATGCAGAGGCAGCTGGAAAGGTGGCACGACACCTTGGTCGCTGGAGCTGCCGCTGTTCCTAGGAGACCAAGGAGCAGCAAGCCTGCGGGGGAGGGGGAGCAAGTGGGTTGCTGCTTTTAGCAGCTGAAAGGGCTGCAGGGAGCTCTGGGTAGGACATTTTCTGCTGCTGCTGCTTTTGCGGTAGAAGCTGCCGCGAGTAACTCAGAGGAAGGAGGATTGAGAAGGGAGGAGGCTTCACTTGCAGCCATGCTGAATCACTGTTGCTGATCAGATCTCCCATTGGTCTGCTGGGAGAATCAAGAACAGAGCTAGGATCCCCGGGTGCATGCACAGTTCAGCGGCTACCACCGTCACTGGGCCTCACACAATGGAGGGTGAAAGGTATGTATGTATAAGTGTGTGTGTTGTGTGTGTACATAAGTAAATGTGTGCTTGCGGTGCAGCCACCAGCTTTTGTGTTTGCATTGGCTAGGCAGGGTTGGAAGACCTAGCCACTGATGGATCTCAAAGGGCGGCAGAGCAAGAGCAGGAAAGCCCCTTTCCAAACCACCCCTTCCAGGGCTTGAATCTCCAGAGATCTGGCTTCCGCAAAGGCAGGTCTGGGTTTGCTAGGCAGCGGAGCACCCTGAAAGAAGGGACTTCTGGCTAGTGTTCGGCAGTAGTTTCACCACGGGCTGAATCGGGATTGCCTTTCTCAGGCTGTTTCAAGGAGGCGTTTCCCTTTCCTGGCTACTTTCCTGGGGTGTTTTTTTCTTTGGTGGGGTTTTTTTGATGTCATAGTGGGGCTGGCCTGATATATTGTACTTGCATTTTCACGCAGGAGTGCTTGAATCTTCAGCAGGCATGCCATGCTGATGGCTGTGTGTGTGCATGCGTGCATGCTGTGTATGTCTGATCCACACACACATTCAGGGATGAAGGAGAGAAACCCAGTCAGATGACACTTGCTCTGAACTGAGTTTCATATTTGTATTGAAAAGTTTATGAGTCATGCATGAAGGTATGTGCTTCTTCCATCAGGGATTTCTTTTGAAATAGGTACCAGCAGAAGAGATTTTAAGTTCTTTGTTGAGCTGGATCTAACTAGCGAGGGTTTATTTCCTGGCAGGCACATGCATCTAAATTTTTAAATTGTTATCTGAAGATCTGAATCTTTCATTGTGAAGGTGCTCAGTGCAGTGCAGAGGCGACATTCCCCTGTCTATGAAGTAAAATATCTCCTGAGTGCCAACCTCTGCATTCTTCAGTGTGCAGCTGGTAGAGTACTGGGCTTGCCTTTTCTCTGAGGAGAGAAGACTGCAGGGAGGGGTCTGGCCATGGCAGTGAGCCACTGAGGGGAAGGCTGCTGGTCCAAGTTGCCAGTTTGATGCAGGCAGTAACCATCTGGTTAACAAAAGCGGGCTCAACTAGGTCAACACTAGAGAGTTTCTCAATGAACACTTTCCTTTTCATGGGTTGTTGTGACTCCTGCATCTCACGTGGCACAGTGATGTCATTAAACATCTCTAGACCCCATTAGAACTGGTCTGATGGTTGGGTGCCATCTCATTCTCCTGTCTGAAGAGGCTCTGGGAACTGTGCTGCTGGTGCATTCTGTTTCTGGATGCTCTTTGCAACTGGAGCTTAGTGTTGAGCTCCGTGTGGCCTGCTGGGCAGCAGAACATGAAGGGCTATTTCTCTAGGTGGGGGCAGAGATGAGCAATGTCTTTGGTCCCCCAAACAGTGTCCCATTGGTCTGGTAGGTGGCAGAGAATGGGGTTGATGTGATGGAGGTTTAGAGACTCTGGTCATGCCTATTTGTTTGACCCGTGGTGTAACTGGGGTTGAGATGTCAGTGTGAGATTACCAGCAGTGGATCAAACAGTTTTGGGCACTGTATTCCCAGTTCAGAAATGTAATGAGTTCCTGCCCCGTCCTGGTGCCTCTCAGCTGGGATGGCTTATATCTATAACTTTAGAACAGCAGGTTGCACGTGTTCTTGTACCTTTCCTCTGCTGAAGGCCGACAGTAGACAAGAAATCCAGACCAAGCAGCTTCCAGTGTTCACCATGTCACCCGGGTCATATCTTTTGTTTCTGCTCCAAGTCCAGATTACCATGCCAGGCATTCAAGTCTTCTGAACTCTGACTCCTTTTGCCATTCCCACGCTCACTCCTATACCCACTAAGAATTCTGTTGGTCTCTTTCGTGATCACCTGTCCTATACATTATTCAATCTAGCTTTATATCCTTAGCTCCCAGAGTTCCTTTTGCTGGATGTCTTTACCTTCTTCTTTTGCAAAAGTTATCTATCTATGAAGGTTATTCTAAAATTCTACTTTATCTTGGAAAGTCGGCTTTTCTAGTCCTGGCTGATGTTCTTCTGAATTCGAATACCTCTAGTTTGTCCCTCATATTGGACACGGAATAATAGGCCCACCGGATTTTTCAGTGCTTTTATTTTATGTATCTTACCAGTCCCCAGACTTGGAAACAGGTCCTCAAGGGCAAGGATGATGCCTTGTACTTCTGAATACCCCCATTGACTACTGTGTGGGTACACACATAGCAGGTGCTGAATAGTTATTAGCTGATTAACTAATAACTTTTGTGTGAGCTCTGATAACTAAAAAGAAAGTTGGTGAGAGAAGAGATTGAAACCTTTGGCCAATAAGTTCATCTTTGGATATCAGCCTTATTATCTTAGCACAGGTCATTGACTCCATGGAATGCTTTGAGGTAGGGGGAGAACAGAAGGAAGTAGCCTTGTTTTACAAGTGCCCTGGGAAATTGAGGTCTAGAAAAGCTGAGTGACTTGCCTAGGATCACATGCCAACCTCCAGAGACTGGAGGGATCTTGAATCTGGTGTTTATTCCACACTTAACCTGCTGAATCTTAATTGGGGCTGGCTGTTTTTAAGCATTACAAATTTTCAACCAAGAGATTGCTAATGAATGGTTTTTTTCTCTTTGCCGCGAGGGCATGAAAATATTTCCTACCTTTAAAGGCTATTAATTAAAAGCATGGGCTTTGGAGTAACATGGACCTTGTGGTGAATCTATTTTACAAATAATGTGACCTTGAGTGTGTCACATTTTTTTCAGAATTAATTTTTCTCTTCTGTGTAAAGGGAGTAATAATAGTACTTATACTTTTAGAGTTGTGAAGATTAAGTGATACCATATGTGTTAGGTACCTAGTAAAGTTTTTTTTGGCACAGAGTAAGTACTCAGTAGATGGTAGTTGCAATTATCATTGGTATCCGCCTATTGCTATGTTGTACCCTGTGCCTCACTGCCGGGTTACTAACCAAGGCATATTTTAGGGCCTCTTTGTTTGTCATCCAAAACGGATTATATCAAACCATTTCCATGAGGAAATTAGGTAGCTTATCAGGCCATCATCTTGCTTCTTACTTAAAACTATCTCCTTATAGTAAGTTACCTCATAGGGCTTGGCATTTCTTCTTTTAGGTTTCACTAAGATCTGCTTTAATCTTCCTTTTTATAGACAACCTGTGGCATCTAGTTGCCTCAGTGGTTTGGAACCATGGGCTAGATACATGTTTGTTCAGGCCAAAATCTTAAGAAGAACTTGCGAATTTGCACTGTCCTTTGCTGTATCTTTCAAGATTTCCAGGTCTCTCCTGGACCTTATGATGAGGGAACTTCCCCAGTTTACTCCATGGGAGGATCACTGTGGCTTGACCAGTCAGAGGAAGATGATTTTGTCTTCTGTTTTTCCAAGGGAAAGGCTCTCTGGCTCTTAGCTACTACAATGATAAATTGTGTCTGTGTGAGTGTGTATGTAGAGAAGACAGATATCAAAAATGGCAGTTGCACTTGCAGTTGGGATTTTATTTCAGTTCTGGAAATCAGCCTTGTGGATAGGTTAAAATAAAATTTCAACATAAATGGTTAGTAAGACTCATAGAGAAAGAAAGTAAAATGGTTGCCAGGGGCTGGAGGGAGGGAGGAATGGGAAATTATTGTTTAATGGGTAGAGAGTTTCAGTTTGGGAAGATGAAAAAATTCTGGAGACGGATGGTAGTGATGGTTATACAACAGTATGACTGCACTTAATGCCACTAAGCTGTGCACTTAAAAATGGTTAAAATTGTAAATTTTATGTTACCCCTATTTTACCACAATAAAAACAAATTTAGGCCCAGACTGGCAGATCTGAAAGTTACAGAGCTCCACAACTTTGGAAGAAGCATCATAAAAAGGGGAAGTTGATTGTCTATTTCTCTTAAAATTGTGGTTATTTTCTTCATCAGAAGCACAGGGATGCCCTTGCTTGAGAGGGGCACCATATACCGGGCACTATGTCATGATTTTGTGTGAGGTGCCTCAGAGAATGGTTTTTACCGACTGGTATTTATGAAGAAGAGACTGTTTCTGGACCTCAGGGAGCTTCTGAGCCAAAGGAGCTCATCTATTTATGCTTGATCCGGGAAAGACAGATACAGAATATTTTCTGAGGAGACAAGACTTAGAAAGCCAGTGCTCTTTAAATGTTGAGTTTTGCAATGTCACGTTAAATGCTGGCAAGACCCTGGAAAGAGCAAGTGTTGAGCAACCGAGCCTTTTTTTCTGTTCCCAGTGGCTAGTCACTAAGGCCTCTTCCAGCATTAGAAGTCAGGGATAGAAAATTCTGAAAAAAGTTTTGGCATCACTACTACCTGAAGCAGATGTGCATGCATTTCAACCATGATAATTGAAACCAAATTTTTCCATTTTAGAAACACTTTTTTGGCAAAGTAAAGTTTTCAACTGCAAAAACAAAGTCAGGGAAAGAAACCTATTGATTTCCCTATACCCAGATTTGGATTTTTAGGATTTTGCTTGCTAAGTTTTGAATTGGTAAGACAAATCTGGCCAAGAAAATTTTTGTGTAAGTTTTCGTAAAGCAAGTGCTTTATTTGATGAAATTTGCCATCATAGAACTGACCTAATTTTTTTTTTTAGTTTCTGGATGAATGCTCAAACTAGGTTAAATGGAATAGAGCGTTAATAAACCATGTAAAAAATAGCTTGAACATGTGTTGGTAGATTGTTTTTTCTGTTAAATAAGTTCAATGCCTCTCAGGTCAGAAATCTAACTTTTTATAATTATGAGGATTTTTAGAGTTTAGCACAACTTTCCTGGACTTTTCTTTTTCACTTATGATAGTATATTGTAGCCACCACCAAAAACCACACACATGCAAAGGCTCAGCTCTGCTATTCAAACCAAACATAAGCTTGGCTTCCAAAATGCCACATAATGAGGAACGTGTTTTCTTTTAGTCTTTCTCTCTTCTTGTCTAATTCTATCAGTCTGTGTAAACTGTTTTACATTTTTATACAGCCCACCTAAGAGTTTTCCCCTTGAGTTCTGAAGAAAGCAGTCGGTGACTTGGGCTTTTAGGAATGTGATTAGTAACATACCCTGTTCTCGAGCTCGTTTATGAAGGAACATGACAGCAGCTGCTGACCAGCTTTGTTGAATCATGATTGGCTTGTGTGAAGCCTCCAGTATGGAAACTCCAAGTTCAGTACAATTAATAACACTGACTCCAATGCACACTGCAATTTCCCATAATCAGAAGTGAAGTAGTGCTATATCACAGGTCCTAGGAGATTTAGTCTTTTTTCATCTGGCTTGGTTTGGCCACATAAGGAAGAATGTCAGAGAGTGGGACATGAGGGGTTGTGCCCCCCTTGGCCTGATGGGGTATGGACATTATCCTGAGTCAGTGGACCTTGGAGTCAGGTAGACCTAGGTTTCACTGCCAGTTCTGTACTTACTAGTTATGTGGGATTTTGACAAATTTTATCTCTGTTCCTTAAGAGATAATACTACCTACCTCCTAGGGTTGTTCTGAAGATAAAATGAGATAATGGAGGCAAGGTACTTTAACATATCCTCAACTTTCAGGAAGTGTTAACTTGATCTGTACCTTCCATGTTCTATGTGTCCATGTGGGCTATTACAGGGATTCAGGTTAATGCTCCGAACTGAGGTGGAACTGCTAAGAGAGGATGAAGAATATGGGGCTCTCTGGTAGCCTGTGTGTAAATGGTACTTCGTGATGGCAGGACTGCACCACCAAGGTCAGGTTCTTCATTAATCCAGAAGTAGAAATCTAAGTTTGGTCATTTTGGTCTTGAACTTTAGGATTGGGATACTTAATAGATCTGCAGTTTGACCAGAATGCCTGGGGTTCAGAAATGCTATCTAGTTAGGGTCCCATTGCTGCCCAGAGTTGGAGGAGCAGAGTCATGCTGATGACCTCATGAGAACCTAAAGTACAGCAGTCAACATGTCATGAGTTTATTGATTTGCAGTAAAATATTATTGGCAAGATATTCCTGAGGGTCTGCAACCACTTTCTGTCTCTCCGAAGGACAACCATGGGAGGCCAAACTGGTCAAAAGGCTGAAGAGTAAACTAGGGACTGAGTGATGGCAATGGAGTATTTATAGGCTTTAAGTTCCACCATGGGGATCTGATCTGAGGCTGAACCAGCTGACGACGTGTGATGACTAAATCACTTTCCTAGACAGAGCGCAATGGGTTCAACCAGGTGCTTTCTTCTCGGTCTGATTTGTAGTTTTTGGTTATTCCTTTCTAAATGACACCTTTGTTGAGAGTTTTTAATGCATTCAGCCCAGCTTTTCTCTGGCTCAGAGTTGTTTTGCCTTCATTGGGTGGCTTTGCCTCTTTATTCCATCTCATCTCTAGCTTGAACATAATATGCTTCGGCCCCTTGTATGTGGCCAGTGTCAGCCCATGACTTCTGAATTTTGTTTGCATCTCTTGGAGACTTTAGAGGTGAAACAGATCATAACCTTTAGCAGCATTTCTCACACTCCCCTTTCCTTCCCTCTGCATTCTCACACACCCGGGATGTTCTGGAGCTCCTCATTTGTTTTTTCTTTTTTAAAAAAACTTTTATTTTAGGTTCAGGGATACACGTGTGGGTTTGTTACAGAGGTAAACTTGTGTCACAGAGGTTTGTAGTAGAGATTAGTACCTGTCATCACCCAGGTACCCAATAGTTCTTTGTTCTGTTCCTCTAGCTCCACATATCCTCCATCTGCAAGTAGGCCCTAGTGTCTGTTGTTCCCTTCTTTGTGTCCATGAGTTCTCATCACTTGGAGCACTCCATTTGTTAGATTCCCCCAAACATTTCTGTACAATCAGCCTGCTTGGAGACTCTTCTATTTCCTGCCTTTCTGGCATGTTGTTTAGTATTCTTTCCATTCCATTTACTGCCTCCTCAGCAATAGAAAGAATCTAAGAACAGACACAATAAGCAGCAACCCATCCCCCTTTCTTCCCTCTTCTCCAGTTGTTGCTAGTTTTCTCTCACCCACCTCCTCCTGATTCTATGTCATCAATGCAGGGAACCGGGCTGCCTAAGAAAGTACTCCTCTCCAAATGAGGGGTGGAGGGGATAAGGAGAGGAAGTTGAGTGGGTCAAAGCCATCATTATTGAGGGGGAGTGAGGAAAGCTACAGTGGTCAATAGTTGTACCTAATTTACTTATCTATCCATTAATTTACTCAGTAATCATTTAGAGTACCTGTCATGTGACAAAAGCTAAGAATTCAGAGGCAACCAAGATACCGTCTTGGTTCTGATGGAGCTCACAATCTAGAGTGGACAGTGGTGTGCTGGAGTCTGCAGTCATCCACTTGTAAAACTGTTTGTTAAGTTTTCAGGAATTTTGTGAGCCAACTATTAAATATGGCCATTATTAATAATTAAATTATGTAACATAAATTGTATTAAAAATGAATGTAATAAATACCCCAAACTCATCATTTCTAATTATTTTCACTATAATCTTCTAGGGCTTTGAGGTTATGTCTACTGTATCTTGCTGTAGAAATACTATACAGTGGTATAATGGTGTGCTGTTGCACATCTCTTCCCAAATCTCATGTTTGGTGGCATCATATTGGTAGCTTAAAATCTGCCATGGTGGGAGTACTTACACTCTGGAAATTGGCAAATATTACAAATCAGGACTCCTTTCCTGCCAACCAACTGTTAAACATTTACCAGCACACATGGTGTCCAGGAGACAGATAAGTAAGAGGCAATTAGAATATAATACAGAAGGAAGCACAGAGTACTGTGGTAATACAGAAGAGGGGAAACTGATCTAGTTTCCCACTAGATTTTCACTAATATAGTGAGTAGTGGAGTATGAGATGGAAGGCTTCCAGCAAGCGGCTTGAAGGCTGGTAGGAACTAGGGAGACACAGGGGAGAATGAGTGGGGAATAGAATAGAATAGTTTTCTTCAGACAAAACTTCACAAGGTAGAGAGCCTAGTGTATTTTGGCTATTGAAAGTAAAATTTTAGTACTACAATAATGAGAAGTTTTCAGGGCAATGATGGGATTAAAGGCCAGGCTAGGTCTCTGAGATTTATTCTGAATGCAGTGAGGAATCAGTGAGGCTTCATGTAGAGCATGCCTTGAACACACGGGCATTCTGGAAAGGTCTCTCTGGAGTCTGGGAGTAGACTATTCTAATAATCCTGGCAAGAGACCATGATGGCCTGGAGTGGGTTGTAGTGGTAGTGAAAGTGAGAAGGAAATGGGGTGCAGAGATATTAACAGACAGGATTGATATGATTTATGGCTGTATGTGATGAGTGAGAGAGAGGGAGGATGATATCAAGGATGACACCCCAGTTTTTAGCTTGGATAGGTGATTGGGTGGTTGGTTATGCCTCTGAGATAGAGAATACAGAAAAAGTAGCAGGCTTGAGGGAAGGTGGGGAACATAAATTTTGGATAAGTATGAGTTACCTGTGTAAAATCTAAGTAGGGGAATAAAATAAGACATTGGATATGTGGATCTGGAATTTAGAGGATAGAGGAGGGCAGGAAAGAGGGCTTTGGAAGGTAGTGTGCTAAAAGGGGGCCACGATTTTAGAGGTTACATATTTTTATTTGTAACTTTTATAATTACTATTTTGTGTATATTTATATTTTAACTCTGAAGGCCAACTCTACTTTCTTTTAAAAAAAAGTGTTGGTCAGACTATCCCCTTCTGCTCCACCATCTAACACTTATAAAGACAAGTAAAGAATTTTCAGGTAGAGTTCAGATAACAAATACGTATTGAGGACCTACTGTGGGCATGGCCGCATGCTGGGCAGGCTAAGCCATACAAAGAGTCCTCAGAAACATGTTCCTTGCCTTCCAGGTATGTTGAATCTAGGTGGTTGGATTGGTACCATGAAAAAGCAATCAGGCACAAGGCAGAATTCTATGTGCCAGTTGAGTTACAGGTCAGAAATACTACAGGACTTCAGAGAAGGAAGAGTTAGGACTGAAGTATTCTGAGGGCTTCATAGAGGAGGCAAAGCTTAACTAGTCTTTGAAGAACAGATATTTAGATTATGATACAGGGAAAGAGAAGGGAAATCTAGGTGCCTGCAGTGATGGTTGGCACATAATAGGTACTCAGTAAATATCTGAGTAAGTGAGAGAGCTAAGGCTGGCATTTAGGTTCAATCCAGATCGAGGAGGTCCTTGGATACTAGGCAAGAATCATGACTTTATCCTGTGGACTGATGATTTTTCAGCTTAGCTATAGAGTCATTTGAAAGGAAATTTTATGTGGGCACCTAACGTGTAGAACAAATGGATGCCAAGGGCTGTGACTGAAGAAGCTTCAGCTCATAAACCTCACAGCCCCTGAAGAGACCTATATGTAGTAAGGATCTGAAAGTCATAGTCAGATGACCTTTTAGAAGGATCAGTTTGGCAATGGTGTACAGGGAGTACTTGGAGGGAGAGCATCTACAGTGGGGAACAGCAGGTGGGAGGCCACTGTAATAGTCTAAATCAGGGGAAAAGAGAAACAGAAAGCCCAGGAAAGAAGGGCCAGCTGTATCTATACTTATGGCTATAAAGCTTGACTGTCTTGTTGTATGTCTTCCTGAAATGGGGTCTGCGAGTATCTGTGAGTGTGGGTAAGTTGGAGCCAATTTGCAATATCCTTTCTGTGGGCTGTTGAAGGAATCATCCACTGCAGTGGATTCATCATGGCACCACTGGTGGTTCATACGAGCATGTTTGCTAGTAACAGGCCAGTGTGGAAATTAGTAAGTATTGAGCCAGATATCTGGTGCTTTAACAAAGTTGACTAGATTTATGTGTTCTCATTCTGCTGCAGCTTATTTAGAAAATGGCTTAGATGATCATATCTGTATATTTCTATAGCAAAGAGGGAGATTCTGCCTGGCCCATACTTTCTCACTGTATCTACGATTGTTGACCCATTTGGATCTTAAATATGGCTGCTCAACTTGAATGTTTCTGGAACCCCGAACATTGGAATATACATAAAGATTCCTTTGTTTAGCAGTTTGAGCTGCAGGTCTGGTGGGAGGGGCACATATAAATTAACATTGACTATGGTTTTTAGTAGGGGCTGGAGCCAGTTTTTGCTCTTGGAGAAATCAACCATTTTGTGCTTAGAGTAAGGACATTTACTGTGAAATGCTTTTCAACAGAAAACATCTTGTGACTGAGTCTGCCTGAAAGTGTGTGTGTGTGTGTGTGTGATTTTGAGTGGGTCTGGGTAGGGTGAAAAGTATGGTATTATTCTTGAACAAGATAGTGGGAATATACCTTAGTGTGGTTTGTGTTTCACAGATGAGGAGAGGGGATCCATTAGCCTTATTTGGGAATAAGAACTGAGAATGCTTGGGATTAGGACTTGATAGGGTGGGGATGGGGCAATCTGTTGCGGTCTCAGTAGTTAAGATCTGGTATGAATGGAGGGAAAAAGGTTTAGGTGATGAAATGGTAAGATCTAGCAACTCTGTGCCCAGGCATGTGACCATAGGTTGAGACACATATATATATGTGTGTGTGCATTTATGTACCCATTGCTGGAGGGTATAGGTTGTAAGCTTCAAGTTCAGGACACCTAAACTCAGATCCCATCTCTATTACTTATTATTTGCAAAATCTTGTAAAGATTTTTTTTTTAACTTCTCTGAGCCCTCAGATGTTCATTACTTAATTTCTTGTTCTCTGCAAGGTTAATGAGTTGCCAAGAAGCTTGTACCTTCCAGAGACCAGGGACTCAGAATCTTCTCCAAACATCCTGTATCTTTTCATGGAGGAGCAGGGGAAAAAAGGAACCTGGTTTCCTTCAGATGTCAAGCCTTGCCTCTGCATCAAGAGTGGAAAGGGCTGTGGATGGATAGGCGGACACTGTTGTCTTTCCCTAGTCAGTCCTATGGTTATCAGCAAGTTACTTACTCTTTCAGGGAGGCTCTAGTGTGAATTATATTTTGTTGAACATTAGTCCTCTCATAATAGGCAATCTATGTTTGAGACCTTTTGGTAAACACAATATTGTATTAAAAGGGATATATCGTTATTGGACCATTCTGGAAAGTGCAAAGAGCAATATACCAGAAGAGTGAGCTTTCCTGTTTACTAGCCACACTGGAGATTGTGTCAGCGCTTCTAAAATGATTCTTTTTGGTTTATACCTGTTCCATATCTTTGAAGTGAAGCTAATGATATCTGTTCACTAGGTTTTTTTCATGCTTTAATCTTATTAGTTCCCTGTCAAGAAGCTTCAGTGGCTTCCTGATCTATACCTAATTATGCTTTCTCATCCTGGCTTTTAAGTCTCTCCACAGTTTGAAGACAACATTTATAATGAATACTGATAGAGTATTTTACAGGTTATAGATTTATCCTAAGAATGCAAGTATGGTTAATATTAGAAAATATAGTGTCATTCATCATATTACAAGAATAAAGGAAAAAACTTATATGAACATCTCATTAGATACACAAAGACATTTTATAAAATTTAGCATAACTTTATGACTTAAAAACTCTTAATAAAAATAGAAGGGAATTTTCTTAACCTGACAGAAAGCATTTCTAAAAATCCTATAACAAATATACATAATGGGTGAACATTAGAAACATATTTAAAAGTGGGAATATGACAATACTATTCATTAGCATCCTTTCTGTTTGACATTGTGTGGCCATCCTAGCCCGTGCAAACTTTTTTTCAAAAAAGAAATGAGAGGCCTAAGAATTTGATAGGAGAAAAATCTCTGGCATTATATGCAGATAATATGACTGTCTACATAGGACACCTAACTTAATCTATGTACAAATAGGAATAATAGGAACGTTGGTAATGGCTAGATATATGATCAATTTGCAAAAATCAATGGCATTTTATAAACAATAACAGTCAGAAAATATAATTTAAAGATACATCATTTCTATCACAAAACAGCAATAAAAACGATAAAATACTTAGGAATAAATCAATCAAACATGTGTAAGGTCTTCATACAGAAAAATCTAAAAGTTTGAGTGACAGTAAAGAGGACTTAAATACGTGGAGTGATATCCTATGTTCATAGATAGGAGGGTATAATATCAGAAAAATCAAGGTTTTTTCCAAATTGATCTATAAGTTCAATGCAGTTCTTATCAAAATTTCATTTGAGTTCTTATGGAATTTGACAAGGTAGTCAAGACACTTCTCAAAAATAACAATAGGATTGGGGACTTTCCTTGTTAGATATTAGACCTTATTGCAAAGCTACAGAAATCATGTGGTATTGGTACAGAGACAGACAAACTGACCAGTGGAATAGGTTAGTAAGTCAAGAAATAAATCTCTATATATCTGAAACTTTAATATGTGACCTAAGGTGGCATGCCAGATGTGTGGGAAAAATAAAAAGTATTAAGTACATGGAACTTACGGAGAAATTTAGATCCCTCTTTCACATCCTGAGATAAAAATCAGTATCAGGGCCTGGCATAGTGGCTCATGCCTGTAATAGTGGCATTTTGGGAGGCTGAAGTGAGCAGCAGATCACTTGAGGCCAGGAGTTGGAGAACAGCCTGACCAACATGATGAAACTCCCCATCTCTACTAAAAGTACAAAAATTAGCTGGGTGTGATGGTGCACACCTGTAATCCCAGCTACTTAAGAGGCTAAGGCACGAGAATCTCTTGAATCCAGGAGGCAGAGGTTGAGCCGAGAGATCTGCACTCCAGGCTGTATGACAGAGTGAAATTGTCTCAAAAGAAGAAAAAAAAATCAGTTTCAGATAAAATAGGGCTTAAATGCCAAAGCAAAAATGTTAAACCTTTAGTAGAAAATGGAAGTTAATATTTTTCTAGCTTTGTAGTAAAGAGAGACACTATAAAATAAATTATGCTTTGGAATTTCTCATCTTTTGAGGAAAATTTTCATCTTTGCTGGTTGCTTCCCCTCTCTGATCACATTTTCTGGCTTGAGGTTTTCTGTACCTGCTTAAACACGCAACTCTAAGCATCCTCCTTTGTGCATATCTTCCTCTGTTCAGCTAACTTCCTTGTAGGCAGAATCCAAACAATCCCAAAGTTCAGATACTCATGGCTTACATTTGTATGATGAACTGACTGTGAGGAAGGGAGCCAAAAAGGAGTCTGTTATGGTCAGGCAAGCTGTGGGTCTGCCACGCTGGTTGTATTGAAATGTTCCAATAGTTATGAACCCCAGTGTGAGATCTATAGTGATTCTCAGGCCTCTTAAATGTCCTCTGAATCATAGAAGCCTCTTTCTCTAGCAAGGTTGCAAAGTTAAGTGGTGGCATGGATAGAGGCTCACTAGGGAAAATCAAAGGAGAGTACCCTCATTGTCCTAAAGTTGGAGTGAACTATGGGGTCCCCAAATCTACACAAGTGGAGAAGGTTCTGTTTTCCTAGTAGCAAAGTAGAGCTTAGCCTGGTTCAAACAGATAATGCCAAGGTCTCACACTTGACATGGGAGCTGAATAGTTTCACCAATTTGGGGAGAAAGACCTTTCCTTGCTCATTCTTTTGATTCCTTCTCTCCACTTTCCATAAAGTTGAAAGATGTTGTTGAGTAGTAGTTGGTTAACTAGCTGGAACCCCATGGCGATTTGAGTATTTTGTCTCTCTCTTTCATTTTTTTCAAGAGACAGAGCCTTGCTCTGTTGCCCAGGCTGGGGTGCAACAGCATGAAACTCCTGGGTTTAAGCAGTCCTCCTACTTCATCTTCCTGAGTAGCTGGGTCTACAGGCAACAGCCACCATACCCTGGACTCTTGATTTTAATACAGAAGGCCTTGAGATAATGGTTGACTCTTGCTAGTTACTACTTACTCAGTCTACACACAGATAGGCTTTCCTTCATAATACTTATAATCCTTTGTCTTCCTATGGGATTGCAGTTTCCCACAAGCTTTTGCTGTTGTTCCACTGCTTCCTGGAATGTAGCCAATGTGATTTTTCTAAAGCACAGTTTTGTTTACCTGCTTTCTGCCCTACTTTTGTTTAAAACCCTCTGATGGCTTGTCATTATTTCAGAAAGAAACCCAAACTGCTTAGCTTTGCTTATATGACACTTACAAGACTACTCAGTCTTCTAGTTTTTTCTCTTGATATTCTTTCTTGTGCTCTCCTTTAGTTTTACTGAACTACCAGTGCTTTGAACACACTTTGCTCTTTTTCTCCTCCAGGTCCTTGTGCATATTGTTTCCTCCGCCTGGAATACTATTCTTCTTTCTCTTTACCTGGCTCATTTCTGCTCTTTCCTCAGGTCTCAGATTCTAGGAAGCTTTCCATAGCTGGAACAAGTTGGCCATCTCCTGTGCTTCTGTAAATCCTATTTAAATGTTTACTTGGCATTCTCCCCTACTGAACTCTAAGCTTCATGAGGGCAGTGATGGTGGCTTTGTTTATTGTTTTGTTTCCCTTAAATCTAAATGCAGTGCCTGGCGCATAGTAGCCGCCAGTAAATGCTTGTTGAATGAACAAACAACCCTGTGAAGTGAGTGATAGAGTACTTAGTCCCCTTCAATTTTCAGGATGGAGAGATGGAGAATAAGGACGTCACAAAAATCACACAGTACTTGGTGGAAGAAGCTGAGCTATGACCTGCAATGGAAGATCTGAAGAAATTCCCAGTACATTGTCTTTCCTACTGGGTCTGTGTGAGAACAGGCTGACAGATGCCTCTGGTGGGTGGGTAAATGCGTGGGCTTTTGGCAGTTGAATGAATGGGTTTACCAATGTGTGATTCTCTTTCCCTCCCTCTTCCTTCCTGTTCACAGCATCAAGCTGAGCCCCCAGACTCTGATACAGGGTGGGGATGATGAGAAGAACCAGAGGACGATCACTGTCAACCCTGCCCACATGGGGAAAGCATTCAAGGTTATGAATGAACTGCGGAGGTACTTTTTCTATCTTGTCTCTGCCCTTTCAGAAGGAACTTGTCCATGAGCTTCATTGAGGATTGAGAACAGAAGTCAGAACACGACCACCTAGGGAATTTTGACTCTTCCCACCCACTCTCAGTCACTTAGTTTCCCCTTTCAAAGTCTGGTTGAGACAGAATGGCTTTGCCAGAAAACTGTCTTTCCTTTGTATGTATTTAACACCTATCATTTTAATAATTAATCACAGGGGAAAAATCCTTCATAGTTACAGCAAGTCTGTTCATAAACTTGATTTCCAACAGAATGAGCTGCTTGAAAATCTATAATAGAATGATTGCAACACCCACACACAGTTGCAGATTAAAGACTGTGGTGGATGTCACGTATTTTCTTCTGGTTTCACTCTCTTTCACTGGTCTAAACTTAGGTTGGCAAGACAACCACATGAATGGAAGAATACCTGGCTCCTTAAATGTAAAGAGAGAAATGAAATGTGAATACACTCATCCTCTCTGAGCTAATAGTGAGGGCTACGCATGCTATTTGTAAGGCCAATGTGCGTGTTTGACAAGCTTGTTGCAAGGCAGCTTCAGGGCTCTGAACATGTGTTTCTGTACATGTTTTTCTACACAAAGCCTGAGCACGCAATCTCTTCCTTACCAGAGAGCTCAGAAGCTTCCTTTGCCCGTGCCTTTATTTATTGCATACTTCATCCTGTTGTGAGATGTAATTGTTGATTTCATCTTTTCTCTGTAGTTCATGAGCTCTTTGAGGGCAGAGGCAACTTTGGAGTAATTTTTATCTCTAGCACCTGGCACTTCATAGGAACTTCTTCTATTCATTCACCAAAGATGCCCAGAGGCACTGGGTGAGCCCTGGAATGGGTCAGTGGGGTACAAAGTAAAAAATATAAATAGGTCAATGAAAATAATCTTTCTATAGTACAAATAGGTATCAGGATGGAGGAGTGCGTCCAGCGCCTGATAAGTGGTAAGTATGCGGTAATCATTTGTTTCTTAAAGAGGGCTACAGAAGCAAGCATGACAGGTGGGAACTTTGGAGAAGAGAGTTGATGCTTGAACTGAAATTTGAAGGACAAATAAGAGTTAGAGAAGAGTAGTGGGGATAGGGAGAAGCCTTCCAGGCAGAGAAGATGGCACATAGCCAAAGAAGTGTGTGTTGAGTGCAGAGTTGAACTACTTTTAAACAAAATTCTATCTGATTCTATGTTTGCTTTCTTATTTCTCCTTTCTACAGGGCCCAGTCTCTGGCATTAATAACCAAGTTAAATTAAATTTGTCTTATGCTCCACTACTCAATTTTTGTTAGGCCTCCTGCCAGATTTCCTGGAAGCTTTGCCCATAGCTGTCTTAGGCTTTGGGCTGTACTGAGGTCCATGCTTGTGGGCATGATTCTCTTGTTACAGAAGAATTTTTCTTGTGTTCCCTAGACACTATTGAAATTCCTCATTTAGTTCTTTTAAGTATGGCTTGTGTCCTCTGTCTGATTCAAGAGTCTTTCACCAGGCCTTGTTTTGCCTGATATAGTCAACTCTAGTGATGCTGAAAGGGAGAATATAGGAAATAGATATGCACACAAGATTCCCTGCACCTCTACTTTCTATTATTAGCATCTCCCCTCCTCTCCCCTCCCCTTCTCCTCCCCTCCCCTCCCCTCCTCCGCCCCTCCCCTCCCTTCCTCTCCCCTCCCCTCCTCTCCCCTCCCCTTCTCTCTCTCTCTCTCTCTCTCTCTCTCTTATCAGTCTGTCACTTAGGGTGGAGTGCAATGGCCCAGTCATAGCTCACTCTGATCTTGAACACTTGAGCTCAAGCAATCCTCCCACCGTAGCCTCCCAAAATGTTGGGATTATGGGCATGAATCACTGTGCCCAGCCCCCTTTTTCTTAACTAATTTTTTAAAAAGACATTCTAAGTTCTATTACTTCTGTTACAAGTTACTAGTTTTTTCTCTTTCCCCAAAAGCATTGACTTAGATTTAACCTTCTCCAACAGTCCTACTTCTTCTTCTCTTTTGTATAATTCAGCATTTGCCAAACTCTGTTCTGAGGAATGCTAGTTCCATTAAGATGCTCTGTCAGAAAAAAGAGCTCTGTGCCCCAGTGAGTTTGAAGAATGCTGTATACTGTACCCCTCTCTGAGGCTCATAATATATACTGGCATATTAAACACTCTGAAAAGTCCTACAGTAAACTTGTCTGACCAAGGGTTTTCCACATGTATTTGACTGTAGTGCCTTCTTTGATGGTTGTTGTATAGAGAGCAAGTGTTTTGTGAAACTTGTTTTGGGAAACACTGTTCTAATACCAGACATAGTCCTTTGCTGAAATTTAAGCGTATAATCTTATTTTCCCTCTGTTTGTTGTTTCAAAGGGACCACGATCTGTATATATTTAGCTGGCTGGGAAAATTTTAATTCAGGTTTAGGCATAGATTTTCCTTGAAATTTTTCTTTTGTAAAATAAACATATTTATTATAGAACATTTAGAATATATAGATGAGCAACAAGTCATGTATAATTTTAGTACATAGTGGTAATCATTGTAAAACTTTGGACGATATACCTCTTCTTTAGAATATATGTCTCATTGCAAAAGACATTGTGGCACAATAAAAGTCTCTATATTCCTTAGTTTAAATCATTTTAGCAAATTTTTATTTATTTATACATATGTATATTTTTTTTGAGTTGGAGTTTTGCTCGTTGACCAGGCTGGAGTACAATGGTGTAATCTTGGTTCACTGCAACCTCCATCTCCTGGGTTCAAGCAATTCCTCTGCCTCAGCCTCCTGAATAGCTGGGATTACAGGCACCTGCCACCACACCCAGCTAATTTTTGTATTTTTAGTAGAGACGAGGTTTCACCATGTTGGCCAGGCTGGTCTTGAACTCCTGACCTCAGGTGATCTGCCCTTGTCGGCCCTCCAAAGTGCTAGGATTACAGGCATGAGCCATGACGCCCAGCCAAATGTTTATGTTTTATATAACTAATGGCCACAAGTCTGTAGCTAAGACCAAGCTTACAGTAGCTCAATGTATAGAACTTACAGAGAAGTCAATTTTGTAACTTTGCATTTTGGCTTTGATTCTTGGCTATGTTGCTTAAAAGATTTTATGGGTTGATGGGTACCATAAAATCTTTTGCCTGCCCACCTCCATTACTATCTGATGGGAATGTTTAAATTGGATACAAGTCTTTTGGCTCTAAGTCCTAGTCCATAAGGGTCCCACCAAGGGACAGGACGGACAGGGGCAGGCAGGCACACTACCCTGGTAAAGATACAGGACAAAATAAAAGTTTGGCCATAGATGCTGCCCTTGGCAGATCTTGTCCAACAGGGTGAGAATGTAAACTAAAAATAAAATTCTAAGCCCCCCAGTGGACAGAACAGACCATCTGTTGGCCAAGGGGACCCCTGATTAATTTTGAAAATGGAGTTCTCAGCCATGATGGGATGGGAGGGGTCAGACTCCCTCCCTTGGTAACCATGATTAAGCTTCCTTCCCCTAGGTTCTAACAAAAGCCAATCCTTTCAAAAGACTCCACCACTGATATCAACAAACTGTCTGACACTGCCCTTCCGTTTTTGCCTGAGAAGAGACCACCGACCACAGGAGTGGTTCTGGTTAGTCTTTTGAGAATGCACAGTAAGGGGTTTCACGGCCTCTGTTTCACCTTTTGACGTCAGAGGACTGAAAACTCCATCCTCTGATTACTTTAGCTTTTGAACTTGGAGAGCAAGAACTTCAATTGCGTATGTGCACGTTTCTCTTTCATAAATATACATGATTTCTTCCATAGCTTATTGATTATGTGTATTTGGCCACCTTGATTACCATACATTCCTGTTTCCTTTGCCCCTCTCTCAAAGTATCTGTTTCTGGCTTCTGGCTGAAAGCTGTGCTTCCTAGCCTGTCAGAATAGCCACACTGCAGATCGTAACCTTTATAGGAAGTAAAGTTTTCTCTTCTTTTAAACAAACAAACAAACAAACAAATGCCTTAGTTGGACATGGGAGTTTGTGACTGTAATCCCAGCTTTGCAGGAGGATCACTTGAGCCCAGAAATTTGAGGCCAGCCTGGGCAACATAGTGAGAACCATCTCATTAAAAAAAAAAAAAAATTTATGTGTCGACCTAACTTATAACAATATTGAACAAATTTTTCTATGTCACGAATTGTTCTACAATATAAAGTGGATCAATGATATTCTATTTTTGATTTATTTTTTAAAAAGAATTCCCTGTTGTCAGATGTCTAGGTTTTCCCAATTCCTCATATAAATAACCCCCTGCTATGGTTACCTCTGTAGCCATATAACACAGCAGTTACAAACATAGACTCTGGTTTCAAATCTTGGCTCTAGTACTTATTTTGTGACCATGGGCAAGTTAATTAATCTCCCAGATCTCACTTTTGTCGACCATGAAATGAGGCTAAAAAGAGTACCAGTTTTGCTGGCTTGTTAAGAAGATTAAGGAATAAAGTGCTTAAAACAGTGACAGCACATATATTACTGTTGTTGAATACTTGTGCACATTCATGATTATCTGTGTAAAAGTAATTTCTAGAAGTAGAATTGCTGATTTGAACAGCCTGTAGAATAATAATAATAACTATTCCTTAGATATTGTGAGATCCTGGCACATAATATTCTATAAGCATTAGCTATGATGATGATGATGTGCTAAACACTGTGCTAGGTTCAGGAATATGGTAGGAGATAAGAGGACCAAAGTCTTGCCCTTAACGAAGTTTGTGTTTGCATGTTATTGAAAGGCTACATCAAATTCCAGGGTATTTAAATGGCTAACTTCTAAAAACTAAATTGGAAAGGTGAGGCAGGGAGGAAGGGGACCTGCATTGATACTTTCTTGATCTGAGTGAGTTTAATGGGAACTAGAGAGAGGCTGGGTGTACTTATGGAGGCCTGAGCTAAAGCATCTTGCTATCCAGGGGTTATGCTAATGAAATGTTACATGATATTAAAGGGACTTGGGATTATTTCTTGCATTGCTTTCACATAACTATTTTGGTATAAGCACACATGTTCTTTGCAGTTTATGAATCACACAATTCATGAGTTTCCTATTCTTTTTACCTACATGGTAGAGAATGGGCTGTTGGCATGGTAACTGCCAAGGCTTCTTCCTCCTTTTGTACTTCATTGCTCTGCTTTGGCCAGACCACAGCTGCTGCTTCTGGATGGCAGAGCTCTAGTGACTCTTACTGACATATCCTAACTCCTGACTTACCATCCATCCAGCAACCTCATTTGCTGGCTGGATGGTAAGTCAGGAGTAAGGATGTGTCAGGAGAAATGATGTGGGCCTTCTTAGAATAGCACATCCTAACCTGCCTGAAAAGAAGGGGGCAGAGAGAATGAAACAACCAATGAGTAGAATCCATGTGCAGTCTCTTTTCTCATTTTGTCAATTTTAATCTCCTATTTCCCTATTGCAAACAGTTCTCTGCTCTCATCTTTTTTTTTTTTTTTTGATGGTCTGCCACTATGCTTTTATTATTGATATGAACCATCTTAGCACATTGCTTTCTGTTTTTCTTTTGGTAACAGCTTTATGAAGACATAATTCAGATGCCATACAATTTACCTGTTTAAAGTATACCATTTAATGGCTTTTAGTATATTCACAGAGTTGTGCAATCATGATCTTAGAATATTTTCATCACCCTAAATAGAAACCCTGTATTCTTTAGCAATCACCTCCTTCGTACTTTCCCCCATCATTACAACCACCCCCCATCCGCCCTAGGTAACCACTAGTCTACTTTAGGTCTCTATAGATTTGCCTGTTTTAGAATTTTACAGTGTGTAGTCTTTTGTGTCTGGTTTCTCTCACTTAGCATAATGCTTTTGAAGTTTATTCATCTTGTAACATGTCTCAGTACATCGTTCCTTTTTATTGCAGAAAAATATTTCATTGTATAGATATATCACATTTGACTTTTGGCTATTATAAATAATGTTGCTGTGAACATTCATGTACAAGTTTTTGTGTGGATGTATTTTTTTTTTTTTTTGAGATGGACTTTCGCTCTTGTTACCCAGGCTGGAAGTACAATGGCATGATCTCGGCTCACTGCAACCTCCACCTCCTGGGTTCAGACAATTCTCCTGCCTCGGCCTCCTGAGTAGCTGGGATTACAGGCACACGCCACTGTGCCCAGCTAATTTTTTGTATTTTTTTTTTTTAGTAGAGATGGGGTTTCACCATGTTGACCAGGATGGTCTTGATCTCTTGACCTCGTGATCCACCCGCCTCTGCCTCCCAAAGTGCTGGGATGGATGTATGTTTTTATCTCTCTTATGTATATATCTGGGAGTGGGATTATTGGGTCATATAGCAACTTTAATCTTTGAAGGAACTGCCAAACTGTTTTCAGAGCAGCTGCACCATTTTACGTTTCCATCAGCAGTGAGGTTCTAATTTCTCCACATCTTCTCTAACACTTGTTATTGTTTGTGCTTTTGATTATAGCTATCCTAGTGAGTGAAAGGTGGTATCTTGTTGTGGTTTTGATTTGCATTTCTCCGATTGTCAATGGTGTTGAGCATCTTTTCACGAACTCATTGGCTGTTGCTACATCTTATTTGGAGAAATGTCTATTCAGATCTCTTGTTCATTTCTAATTAGGTTATTTTTCTGTCTATTATTGAGTTGTAACAGTTTGAGTTCTTCACATATTTTAGATACAATCTCATTATCAGGTAGACGATTTGCAAAAAATTGTTTCTCGTTCTATGGATTGTCTTTTCATTATCCTGATGGCATCCTTTGAAGCACAAATGTTGTAAACTTTGATACCTGATTTATCATTTTTTCTTTTATTGTTTGTGCTCTTGGTGTCATATCTAAGAAACTGTTGCCTTATTTGGAGTCATGAAGATTTACCCCTATGTTTTCTTCCAAGAGTTTTTATAGGCTTAGCTCTTACATTTAGATATTTGAACTATTTTAAGTAAATTTTTGTATATGGTGTAAGGTAGGAATCCAACTTCATTATTTTGCATATGGATATCCAGTTGTTCCAGCACCATTTGTTGAAAAGACTATTTTTCCCAGTTGAATGATCTTGCCACCTTGTCAAAAAAATCAATTGAACATAAATATGGGGTTATTTCTGGACTCTCAATTTTATTTTATTGATCTATATAGCTATCTTTATACTAGTACCACACCATCATATTTTTTGAAATGGGGTTTCACTATGTTGTGCAGGCTCGTCTTGAACTGCTGGGCTCAAGCAATCCTTTTGCTGTAGCCTCCTCAGCATCTAGGAGGCATGTACCATCGCACCCAGCTACACACTGTCTTTTTTTTTTTTTGCTGATTATTCCTCTCCTTAACCTCTCAACCATCTCCCACATCTGAATTCCAGGACCATGTAACTACTTGCCTGCTTGATAACCTTACTTACATGTCCAATGGTCAGCTCAGACTTAACATGTTTAAAACTTAACCTCTAATCTTAAATGAAATATATGGAAACAAGAAGATATGGAGGAAAAGTGAAGTAGACAATTGAAAAAAATAAACATTTTTTCAAATTTGTTTTTCAAAATATAAAAAGTTAACATTTGCTAAATATTTTCTGTTAGCACTATGCATTATCTGATTTACAGCACATCTCAATTCTGTGACACTCTGAGTGTATTGTATACCTGTCTACACTAGAGAGTGGTGAGGCAGAGGTTTGAGAGGCTTGATTTGAGAGCCTCAGCTCCTTCCTAACCTTACATTGTACTTTTCCACAAATGGCGAAGTGTCTAGTTCTACATTTTTTCTCCTCAAGATTGTCCTTTGGAGTAGTGTGATAACTCAGAAAAAAGGATCCCATAGGATCCCAGGTAAATTGAATAGGAGTGCTTGTGAGCCATGCAGTGCTTTAGAGCTACTACTTCCTTCTTCCATGTAGTGTGCATACATAGTGATGTCTCCAGTGTGCAGACAGGCTTCCCCACCCCCAGGGAAAGCCCATCTTAAGTATTTGGCAAGTTTCTTTTGGCCAGTTTTCCAGGTTAGCATTTCTCTGGCCTTAAGACACACTTCCCACCCATCAGAACTGCTGTCATTGATTTGCTTAAGTGGATTCTCTATCTTTATTCTTCATTCCTTTTTGTTTCTTTCCCATTTGTTCAAGAATTATCAGCTTCCCTGGATTTGTGCAAGGTAACATGCCCTGACATTTGCTTGTTCAGCTCCTGGCACTGAACATTTGTTCAGCATTTCTGACCCTTCTCTGTCAACAATTTTCTGATTAAAATATAGGTTACCAAAAATATATAACTGGATATAACTGGTTCCTTTTTTTTTTTTTTTTTTTGAGAAAGAGTCTTGCTCTGTCACCCAGGCTACAGTGTGGTGGCACGATCTTGGATCACTGCAACTTCTGCATTCTGGATTTCAAGCGATTCTCATGCCTCAGCCTCCTGATTAGCTGGGATTATAGGCATCTGCCACCACACCGGGCTACTTTTTTTTAGTAGAGACAGAGTCTCACCATGTTGGCCAGCTGGTCTCAAGTGATATGCCTGCCTTGGCCTCCCAAACTGTGGTTACTCTTAAATAGCAGTGATAACTCAATTTTCTTCCTAAAATACTTAATATAAGTAAAAATGTCCACGATGAGTCTGTTCATGTTGGAAATACATTTTTAGAATAAAATTTAATGGAACTGAAAATGCCATTTTCAGATGGCATCTATAATTCCATTTGGTCCCCATGATATGTGCCCCAAAGGCAGCTAAACCAGGTGTGAAAACTGTGGTGAGCTTATTTGCCCATGGTCTCTTAACCAGTTAGGGACAGAGCCAGTTCTGTTCCTGGTTGTACTGGTTTATCCTGATACAGTTGGTGGTTAGGGTCTGCTGCCCACTGCAGATAAGGTCTCAATCCCCCGGTTTTGCCTGTTGGTGCCCAAAGGAAACCTCCTTACTGATACCTTCTTCCGCTTCCTGACTACTTCTCCCCGTTGGATCTAACCTGTCTTCTGTGTTTTCTCATTGCAAGTGTCAGCCAATCATGAGGCATTGTGGTACTGTGGAAAAGTCACTGTATCTGTAGTGAAGAGAGCTGGATTCAAGACTTAGGCTTCTGTGGCTTTGGGCATCTTTTCACCTCTCCGAGTTTCATAGACCAGATGATCTCTAACAGCATTTGCAGCTCCAGCCTTCTCAGACCTTATGAGTCTATTCGTCTGATGTATGAACCCAAACAAATTTCTTAGTAGTTGACAGTGACTTAATGGGCTATACCAGAGACGGCAAATATGGAGCTTTTCTTCCATCTGTCAACCATGGCAGACTTATTAATTGGCCTCAACATTCTCACACAAAACCTAGTCATGACCTCAGCCTTCTTAAATCAGGGGAGCGTGCTAAGTAACCACTACCAGTGACTCACAGTTGAAGTGTGTTTGTCTTCCTTATCTTTCATCCTCTCTCTAGTGCTTTAAGCTCAAGGAGGGATGAGTGGTGATCAGGATACCACAGAGGTTAAGAGCATGGGCTCTGGGCTTCAGCTGGCTTCATTTAAATCCTGTTTCCACTGTTCCCTTTCTGTGTGACTTTGGGAAAATTACTTCTCTGGATCTCAGTTTCTTCATTTGTAATATGGGCATAACAATTAGCCCTATCTCATGGGGTTGTAGAGAGGATTAAATGAAGTAATATGTGCAGCCGACTCTGTGGCGCAATGGATGAAGTAATATGTGTAAAAAAGTGCTTAGAACAGTGCCTGGGACTTAGAAATCAATAAATATTCACTATTATATTGATAACAGGAATGACAGGAGCTTGGAAGAGTAATGAAGGAAACATTCTTGGGTTGATGGGAGGTTGTGACACCCTATCAATCTCTAAAGTAGTCATATCTCCACTCTGCCTATGAATGTGGATTGATCACACTTCATTCATTAATTTATTTATTAAGTAAAAACTTAGGGTCTGCTATGTGCTAGGTATGCAGCCAGGTGTCTAGGATACAATATTAAATAAGACAAGCCCCTTCGTGAGTTCAGTGGGGGTGACAAAAATAAAGGTAATTACAGTATTTTTAAGTAGTTGCAGTGATTGGAGTCTACACAGGTCTTTAGGGAGCACTGTGTTTATGGGCAGAGTCTTCTTGTTGATAGTGTTAAATCTGGGTGGAAGGAGAAATACCTAAGGCTGGCTTGCCTCTTACTGATGTTGCATATACAATGCGTCTCTTGGGGAATTGTTAGTACGTGGTCTTGCTGGTGACACACTTCAGTGGTGTGCTCATGTTCCTCAGCATTCACTCAGTCACTCGAATGACAGCCCCAAGCTTTTGCCATTCCTTCCTAAGTCACTAAACCCTTAATTCTCAATCAGACTTCATGGAATTGGGGAACAGAGAGGTGAAGACAAATAAAGTAGCCCTGAATTTATAGCCACCAATTAGTTGGATCTCTCCTTGTACCTTAGGAAAGCATGAATGCCAGGTATATCAGGGACTTGGAAAAGTTGATGAATCCATCCCCCTGTCTAACTCAACATAGATCAAGTCCCTATGACAGCTTTGTGTAGTAATAGTGTGAAATCTGGGTGGGAGAAAAAAATAGCCTTATAAGATGAGGGTAGGTGTCCGTGCTGTGACCCATCCTGTCCCCTCCCTGGTGTCTTACAGTAAACAGCTGTTGTGTGACGTGATGATTGTGGCAGAAGATGTCGAGATAGAAGCCCACCGTGTGGTCCTGGCAGCCTGCAGCCCCTACTTCTGTGCGATGTTCACAGGTATGGTGTGCGGCCAACATTAACCCATGGTTATGGGGCTGCAACTCTACTGGGAGAATGTTGAGGGTGGTGACATGAGGGGAGGGAGGAAAGAGAAAGCCATTAGCCCACCATGAGGGGCTTCTTTATGCCAGATATTGTGCTTTGTGCCATGGAGGACTTGATACAACCACGTCCAGGCCAGTTGGGCATGTAGCCCTTTCTACCATGAGGAAAAAAAATACACTCACATAGCTCATTAGTTCTCAAAACTCAGCATGCACCATCGTCATGTGGGGAAGGGTGTTAGCAATGTAGATTCCTGGGCTCATGGCCAGGCCTTCTGGTCTCTCACTTTGCAGATGGAGGACACTGAGGCTGATACAAGGGAAGAGACTTGCCCAAGGTCACAGTGAATGAGTGGGACTTGGCTTCCTGGCAGCTGACCCAGTACCCTACCAGCTGGCCTACATATTGTCCTTCCTTAGCCCTTCATTCCAGACAGGGGCCCTGGGCCTCCTTTAGCCTTTATAGGAGTGTGGAGGAGAGTTGGAAAAGTGATGATAGGGCTTGAGGGGGATGAGAAATAGGTATAATCAATATCTGGCATTCAGTTTCAATACATTTGCCAACTTTCCAGGGTCCCTGTTTCCTGGGCATGTCCAATAGCCTTGTCCAAATCGATCCCATCTGTTAGTTCTGAGACTGAATTACCTGAAACCCACAGCCGAGCTTCCTGTCTGTAGTTCTCAGCACCTCCCCTGAACCGGGTACCTTCAGTGCTTTATAAAATCACTGCTGACAGAAGGAGGCCATCTGGGCTTGGTGAGACACCCCAGAATGGGTCAGGTGTCCCTTCTACATGCTTTCCAAGTGCCTGTGCCTGTTCTGAGTATGGCAAATGTCACTGTGCATAACTGTTTGTTTCCTGGGATCTCTAATATCCATGCCCTGGTATCTCATGTAACTGGCTGCTTTCATCCTGCAAATGTCTCTTCAGGCAGGTCCCCTTTCACCACTCTGGCCATAGTTCCACACCAAGCCTCTCTATCCTATAACTTGACTTTATCTTTTCATAACATTTATCACTATCGGAAAATCATCTTGGTTTGTACCTGTCTCTCCTCGCTAGAATATAAGCCCCAGGAGGACAGGGACCTTGTTGGGCTTGTTTGTTACCATATCCTGAGCACCTGCTACATGGCAGGACACAAATATTTTTTAAATGAGTGAATGAAGTGTCTTCTGCACTTGACTGTGAGCTTTGGGCATTTAGGGAACATGTCTTGTTATTGTTGAATCCTCTGTGCCCAAATAAGTGAATGTCTGAAGAATGAACGCAAGCTTGCTAAGGATGCGTGAGTGAAGGCACATTTGCTGAATGGAGTGTAACCCTCTTCCTAATATGTTACACAGCTGAGCAAGACTGGTTTTGTTGGGAGATACTTGTGATTTGTGCATTGAGAGTTTGTCACATGTGTGTCCCCCAGGAGCTTGTCTCAACTTGGAGTGGTGCCTCTGCTAAGGGACCAAGCTACTCTTACCTCACTTTCATCTTTGGGTCAGGAATTTCACATTGTAGCCTGGAAAACTAGCTAAGTTCAGTATCTGGAAATTTTGAGCTGCATTCCCTTTTGACTTGTCTTAAACCCTAGTTGCAAGGCCTTTATTTCCTTTTTTCCCCCTTTCCTTCATCCATCTCTATTTTAAAATAGTTCATCTTGTCTACAATAGTTATTTAGCTGTAACTTCAATAAATAGCTCTGCCAGTCATCCTTTGTGTGTGGGGTTTGGAAAGTTCAGTGTGGAGAGAAATCTGTTTGGAATTCCAATGAATTGTCATACTGGCTCCACTTTCTGCTAATGAACTTGCCTGTGAAGTAGCTGAAGTGTCATAGCAAAACCGAAGTGATTTTACAAAGTGGAAGAAAAAATGTTTCTGGGGCATTCTTAGATTCTAGGAATTGAAGGGACAGGAGACTCAGGAGAAGAAAGCAGGGTGATGCAATGCCCAGCCCTAACCTTCCGTTGAATCTGGGTCCCGTCCATCCTTCCGCCCATCCATTCACCCAGCCATCCAAATACTATTCATGTGTTTTATTATAGATAAAAATCAGACACTGTGGGCAAGCAAAAAGTAAAAACTTATGTGTACCACAACATCTAGGTAAGAGTATGGTTTATATCTTTTTAGATTTTATATTTATAAATGTGTACATATACAAAACATATATTTGAGTTCATTTAATATATACAGTTGAATAGTCTTTTTTTTTTTTGAGACAGAGTCTTGTTCTGTTGCCTGGGCTGGGGTACGGTGGCATAATCTCAGCTCACTGCAACCTCCACCTCCTGGGTTCAAGTGATTTTTGTGGCTCAGCCTCCTAAGTAGCTGGGACTATGGGTGTGTGCCACCATGCCTGGCTAATTTTTGTAGTTTTATTAGAGAATGGATTTCACCGTGTTGGCAAAATGATCTTGAACTCCTGGCCTCAAGTGATCCACCTGCCTTGGCTCCCAAAGTGCTGGGATTACAGGCGTGAGCCACTGCTCCCAGCCAAAATAGCCTTTTTTGATGTATGTATTTTTTTAAAAATTGCTATTCATCTTCCTGGAATGTTCTTTCCTCTGTCTCTTTGCCTGCCTGACTCCTGTACATCCTTCATTAGTGCTTAAGCATTGCTTCCTCAGGAAGGCCTTCTATGTCCTCTCTGGCTTAGGTTAAATTCCTTCACTACTTACTCCCATGGTACTTTATGCTTCACTCTAGTATTACTACTCATCTTATTACTTCCTCAATATTTGATTTCCCTGGTCAATCATAAGCTTTATGAGAGTAAGAGCTGTACCTTTAAAATTCACCACCATGTCCCCGCTGCCTAGCATGGTCTTCCATATAGCAGGTGCTCAATAAAAATTTGTTTAATTGAGCCTAGCAGTATATAATGAATATCCTTCCATGTCAATGAAATTGCAGTTACAACCTAATTTTAATGCCTTCATGTGATTCCATTATATATACTCTAATTAAAAATTCATTTCCTTCTTTATTGGAAATCATAGTTTTATGTGATATTTTGTTATAAATATTGTTATAATGGGAATCCTTGCATCTTAATCTTTATTTATATTCCTGATTATTTTATTAGAATAGATTTCTAGAATAAGAAGTACTTGGTTAAAAGGTATACACACCTTGAAGACTTTTGAGACATGTGCCATACTGATCTAAAGAACAGTTGTACTGGCTTATGCTCCCATCAGTGAGATATCTAAGATTTATATAGTTTTAAGGCCCCTTGATCTTGCCTAAACCTCAGTAAATAGGTACTAAAAATATCCAGTAACATTGCAAAATTTTATTCTAATTATCAGGTTCAGCTTCAAAACATGTAAAATGCATTGTGTGCTGGGGGTAAGAGGCTGAATCTCGTTAAGTCCATTTCTATCAGTATGTTTAAAGCCAAAAGGAATATAAAATACAGGATGTCTTCTGACTTGAGTTGTGTGATTATGATATTTTACCCAAGCTTAAATGTTTTTATTTTTTTGTCCCCTGAGTTCATATTCTCCAAATGTCCTGATGTGGTTCCAAATACCAATCCCACATTCCTTGACCATGTCCTGTAGTAGTAATTGTCCTGTGGACAATAACTCACTGTGAAACTGAGATCTGAGTGCCTATCAGAGAGTGTCCCAATCCAGACAGTCTACGAGAAGATCTGGGGTGAGCAGTCAACCTATTTGCCTTTCATTGCTTTCAGCATTGCTTGAGTGTGGAGGCCAGTAGTTCTGTGTTCCATCCGTCTTTTTCCTAAAAGGATGGAATACTTAAGATTCTTTCCCCATCCTCCCCATGTGGCACCTCCATCCCAGAGGAAGCAATTTTCCCCAGATCTCCTCATCAGTGTTTCTCTCTTTTTATCATGGCTTCTGTGTACTATATAGTATTTGTATTCCATATGGATCCCTGACCTACATGTCATCTAGATACAGCCCCCCATTTTATGGTGTTAAAGGAACTGAGGTCTAAAGAATATATGGGCTTAGGGTCTTATGCCCATAATCATGCAATGGCTAAAAGACACTTGGGCTTCCATCCCACATGAAGTCCTGGGAGTGATCTGTCCCACTCGTCTGGTCCTATTGTACTGTTTGTAGTGGCTGATTTAGATTGGTTTTTGTTTTTTAGAGAGGAGTTACTGTCCAGTTTTTATTAGATTTAGGCTGATGTTCAACTGGCATCTTTGAATATATGGTGAGTAGAAATAGGGAGGACAGGTCAGGAAAGTTCTGGGGGTGAGACAAGGGGCTTAGACTTTGAGTAGGCACTAATCATCCACAAAGCAGAACCATGAGGGCCTGGCTGTCTTAGTCTCTTCCCAGGCATGAACTTCTTGCGTAGAACTGTTGTTTCACCTTTGCTGCAAGCCAGACTTTACCAGACCCTGGCCTGTGGCCGGTGTCTGTGTTCCCAGTGTTTGTATGGTGTCCTGATGCCTTTGAAGAGCTCTACATAACATGCAGCTCAGCAAAACTGATTACCGGGCAATGGACAATGAGAGAGGGAGAACTAGGGAATAGAATTCTTTTCTTAGACAAAGTGGACCTTCAGGGAGGTTGTAGGGTAGTAATTGTAGTAGATAGGGTCTGCTTTCTGAGAGGTTTGCCCCTGAGGAGTCAGAGATTAGGTAGATAGAATATTTCAGAGAAAAGGGATGGATGTGTCAGAGGCTGCCTGGGATTAAGGAGCAATGGGTTCACCTTCCATGTGATTATCTTCTAGAGTTAGTCATCTTTGGGCTAAGTGGCAGTGACACAGGCCTTCTTCTTCCTGTCCCTATCATATCACAATAAAGTCAGACATCTTTTTCTGGCCCAGGAGATCCAGATTTGATGGTGAGGGAGCCAGCAATCCTGTCTAATAATGCTACTCTCCGTGCAGAAATGGCAGGTGTTTTGAGCAGGGATTTGGCTTGTGGTTCAACACAGGACTGTGTGGTGCCTAGGAATAAAGACTGCTATTCAGTCCCAGTGGTTTCTCCATTAAGGTGCAGCTGGTTTGACCAAGATGGTCTGAGGTAGACTTGTTTGGGTTTGGAGTAGCTCGGCCTTAAAACTGAGATCACCATTGGAGATAAACTATTGGTAAAGAATGTTTTGTGAATGTTCATAGAAGAGGTTAGGAGTTGGTGATGTGGAGGCCTCTTTGCTAAGGATTAAACACAAGATTGGTAATTCTACCTTGTATTGGGAGATGGTGCAGTATCTTGGAAAGGGCTTTAGAGTAATAATGACCTGGATTCCAATCTCAACTGCATACGTGTGTGGAGAATTCACTTTCCTCTCTGATCCTCAGCTTTCTTATTGAAAAGACTGGAATAATAACAATAACAAGGGAACAAATATAGGTAATGGGTATAAGGCACTCAGCACTACATAGATACTTAATAAAGTCTACTTTTATTACTGTAGAGCACGTTATCGTTTTTAAAACTCTTGCGGATGTGGTTGGGGGGTGGTGATTAGGGTTGATTTTTTTTTTTTTGTAGTCACTTTGTAATGACACAGAGACATTTTTTCCTGACTTTGTGCTCCCTGTGCTTCCAGTTGGGCAGAAAGATCTTTCTAGAGGGAGGAGGGATGAGATTCCAAGGGGAGTGGGTGAGGAAGTGATGTCTGTCACTGTGGTTCTGCTGGATCCTGCTGTCCCAGCTCTCACAGTCTCATTGTCTCCTTTGATTCTCACAAGGCCTTAGGATAAAGGCAGAACAGGGAATGTCCTTATTTCACGGGTGATATAGGGTAACCTATGGTTCAACAGAGGACTCTGTGGCACCTAGGAATAGAGACTGCTATTCACTCCCAATGTGACATAAGAACCTGTGAACTAAGTCCATTCCCCGATCTGCAGTCAAATGACCCAGAACACTCACCTGCAGCAGGTTGGCCAGGATTCAAGGAGATGGCAGGGTATTTCTTTCTCTCCTGTGAGGTTAATGTCTTTGGCCTTCGTACTCAGCTCTGGCCGAATGAGTTGGCAGCCCAGGTTTCAGGACTTAGATGAGGATTAGGGGGAAGAAAGGTCAATAACCATCTTAATGTCCATGAAGAATCATTGTGCAAAAGATAAGAATTTTTCTGTTTTCTCTCTACCCAGAACATGAGACTAAATTACAACACTAATTCAAGTTAGAAGCAAGAAGGTATTCTATGACATAAGGACTCTTGAACACTCCATTTTCTTGTCCTTTAGGACATATGACTATGTAGGGGTGGTTGGTGGTTTAGCTGTGGTGTTCTTCAAAGAGACCTGCCAGCCGGTCTATTCCTTTTTCATTCTCCAGGCTTTATTTACTTAATAATAGGGTTGTTTTTATACCAATGATCTGGAAGATGAGCTAGCGATTTTTCTAGACATCTTGAGTCTTCTGTGATTGTGAAAGGTTTCCTTTTACTCCTCCATTCCATACTCCTCCCTCCTTCTCTTCTTTGGCAGTCTTCCACCTAAAAAGATCTCAGCTGTGCACATAGTGTGCTTGTTAGGATCTAGATTGAAGGCTTGGAACCTTTTACTTAATAGGCTTCTGGGATTGCTTACTCTTCTTGGCCCTCTGTGGTTCTCAGAGGCTGCTAAGTGCAAAGCCCTAAGGGTCTGAGGATTTAAAGAAGTTCAAGACACAGTCAGGCCAACATCATCCTTAACCTGATATTCTGCATCAGTCTTCTAACTGGTCAATCTGCCACCTGCTTTGTTTTCCCATTCCCAATCCATTCTCCATACTGTGGCTACAGTGCTTTTCCCAGTATAAAAATCTCATGTATCCCTTACCTGCTTAAAATCTATCAGGGGCTCCCTGTTGCTCTTAGGATGAGGTGTAAACTCCTTAGCATGGCCTGTAAGTCCCTCAATGGTCCAGCTCCTGCTTTCATCTACAGCCCTGTCTCACCATTCTTCCCTAATGTGTTCCAGCCAGACTGAACTTGTTGTGGTTTCCAGACAGGTCACATCCTTTGTTACCTCAGACCTTTTTATACACTATGCTGTCTGTCTGGGATACTCTTCCTCATTTTTCCTTCTCTTTTGAATAACTATGACTCCTCCAGATCAGTGGCTCTTAACCATCATGCATCAATCTGATGAAAACAATAGCTTCTCTCCCTGGAAGAGAAAACCTGTGTTCTTGTGTGCTCATGATTTTGCATGCAGCTTTAGGGTACAGGAATCTCTGGCTTAAGAACCTTTCAAGCTAAGTCTCCTTTTCTAACATCTGACATCTTTTGCAGTTATTGGTTTTCTTGTCTCTCTCTCCACTAGACTGAGCTCCATGAGGGTGGGGCTGTGACTTGTTAGCTGTTGTATTCTCTGGACCTAGCACAGTGTTTGAGACATGAGGACACATCTGATTTATGTTTGCTGAATGAATAAATGAGCAAATATCTGCCCTTGAGAGAATCATGCTCTCTTTGGAGAAACGGGACGTGCATGTTAACAGATCATAAGCGGAAGATGCAAAGGGCTAAAAAGATGTGCAGCTGACAGCCATTCTCTGAAAGTTCAGAGTCTGAGGTGGCTTTCTGGGCCCCTTGGGAAGAGCTAGCAGAAGAGAGCACTTGGGTTGACCACACAGATGGAAGGACTTACATGGCTCATCTTGTTTTCTAGAAATATTTTCTCAAACTATTAGAGATGAGTGAAGGAGCAAGAACGACCAAGTCCTTGATGGTTTTTCTCCTCCAGAATTACTGAAGCCCATGGAATTATGAGATGTCAAGAGAATCTCTCTTTTTTTCTTTCTACTCCAATAAATATTTTTTAAGTGCTTGTTTTATGCCAAGCACTTTGTTATGTGTTAAGGATATCTTGACAAATAAGCTTGGCAAGATCTTAGCTACTTGGTTCTTTGTTAGGTATTAAGTACTAACTTGTCCTCAGAATTTGGACCAAGGCCTTGAGTTTGGGAATACTTTTATTAAGGTTATTAGTTAGGATGAGATTTTATTGAGGGATGTATTGGAAATGACACAGGGTCTAGAGTTAGGCCAAAGTTCAAATCTTACTCCTGCCTCTTAGAATTTATGAGTAAATACCTCTTGAAATGCCAATTTTATAATTGGTAAACTGGAAGTAATACTGTCTACCTTCTGGACATGTTTCAAGGGTCAAATGAAATAATATGAGTCAGGTAAACATTAGTGTACCTTAGCAGAGGGTCTGGTACACAGTATTGACTAATATGACTATTTTTAGGCCCCATTTAAACTAAAGTCTTAGTTTGGTTTAGTTATTTTTGCTGGTTCAGAAGATAATAAGATTGGATTATACAAGCTTTTTCAGAAAATAAGTGCTGTCTTTGAGCCCTTAGTTTTTCTTTCACATCATTTTTTTCTTGCTTATTTAAGTTTTAAGTACTACTTACAGAAAATTAGAAATTTAAGAGTCATGTAAAGGAGCAAGGAAAAGTCTCCTAAAGACCTCCTGTCTAGGAAACTGTCTTAACCTTTTCTGAATCATAGATTCCTGTAAGAATCTGATAAAAATGACCTGTCATTCCCCTAGAAAAAGTGAACTTTTATACAGATAAAAAAATATTTTCATACAATTCCAGGAGTTTTTTATTTATCCCAAAGTTACAAAACCCTAACCTGACTTTCAACCGCAAATTCCACAGGCAGAAAACAATCAGCCCAGGCTCTGATTTACACTGCTGTGAGGGCTTCTGAATCTCTTGGTTCTTACAATCTGGCTGCTGTATTTTTTTTAGTCTTATTTTTTGAGGACTAACTCATTAGACAAAGAATTGGCTATCTTTGATTATCTTTGGCAGTATAATTACCAACTGGACCCTCATTAATGAACTTTTTAATAACTTTTGATTTCCTTGTGTATGCATGTTTTTGTTTGTGTGTCTCAATAAACTCAAGAGAGAGATTGTGGAGCCTGTGTTATGGGTGGAGGAGAAATATACTGTTTTTCCCTGTTTTTCTTTACCTGTTTGTTCTGCCCCAGGGCACTGTACTGAGGCCTTTCACGGGCTTCATTGGCAATCAGAGGAGAGAGAACAGGGTGGAGGGCCATAGGTCTACCTGATCTGGCAGCTGAGGGAGCAGGCAGGGTTTGGAATGGCTCCCCCGCTACTTTCCTCCCTGTTCCAGAGTCATTCAGCTCTTGAACTGTGTCAGGATGGGACTCTGGATTGGTGGAGGAATCATGTGCAGTCCATGCAGCTTGGAGGTGGGTGTCTGCAGCCCACATGCTGTACTGTACTTTATTTTCTTGGCTCTGGTGTATGAATTCCGCAGAGAGAAAACAGCCGCCCAGGCTCAGTTTTCACACTCACATTAAGGCTTCTGGACCCCTTGTTTCTTGCAGTCAGGTTGTCCTTTATTTCTGTTTACAAAGACATGTGTTGCCTGTCTTTCCTGAAATCAGCAGCTTTTGCTGAATGGGCCTGGCTTTACATAAACCCATGTGTTGTTTGCAGAGTGCAGGCTGAAGGCAGGGGCCTCAGGACCATAGCAATGTGGTGCTGCTATTGCCTTTATTTATAGCCCTGCCTTCTCTCATTTTTGGATTATTATCAGGGCCTCCAGCTGTTCTCCTGCCTGTGATCTAGCTTCTACCCTACATCCAAAATTTCATTAATTCTCAATGGTGCTATACCTGGGATAAAGTCCCAATTTGTTTACCTCACTTACAGGGCTTGTCAAGTCCTGGCCCCATCTACCTCTCCAGCTTCCTTCTTCTCACTGTTACTCTGTATACCAGCCACACCAGCCTCTCGCCATTTCATCAAAATTTATTTTTTGGGTACTTTCCTCTCTTTGCACGAATGGTCCCCAGATTCAGCTCATCCTTCCTTACCTTTGCTGCCTGTAGAACTCTTCCTCATCCTCTATTTACCTCACTAAATGTGATCTCTTACTAGGGTGTCTGACTGCAGTTCCCAGGAGAGATTTGTTGCTCCCTCCTCTGGGTTCTTGGGCTTTAGTATAGTGTAGTGGTTACAAGTGTGGACTCCAGAGTCAGACTTCCTGGGTTTCAACCCAACTTGGCCTCTTCCTAGGTGTGTGACCATGGGCAAAATGAATTACCTACCCTCCTGTGCTCAGTTTCTTCGTCTGTAAAATGGGGGTAATATTAATAAACCTCATAGGTTGTTGCGAGGATTAAAAGACTTTAAAGTGCTTAACACAGTGTATGGCCATAGTTAGCTTTCAACAAATGTTACTTATTGTTATCACAATACTTTGTGTATAATTCTGTCTACTAAGTTCTTATCACCTCTGTTTATAAATACTTTTATATATCTGCCTTACTAGACTTGCGTTCCTTAAGGATGGGCACATATCTTCACTTTTTCTGGCCTTGTATATGGAAGTTTACAGCAAATATTGGTTAAATGAGTGGTTGGACACAGATTTGCCCTCAAAATGGAAGTGGGCAATAGAGTAAGGAATGCTTACGATTGGGTTTGTGGGTGATCACAGATCCAAAGTTGAGGTAACCTTGAGGTTACCTGGTTTATCCCCCTCTGTGCCTGAATCCCTCTGCTACCTCCTGGAGCCCAGGAAGTGCTTTTGTGTTTCCAAGACAGGGCAGGAGTGTGGAAGGTAAATATATCCCAGGTGCCGCATTCATGTCCTTTTTGTTTTTGTTGTAAACTCTAGGTGACATGTCTGAGAGTAAAGCCAAAAAGATAGAAATCAAGGATGTGGATGGGCAGACGCTAAGTAAGCTGATCGACTACATCTACACTGCTGAAATCGAGGTGACCGAAGAGAATGTCCAGGTATACTCAGGCTCACTAATAGCTCAGTGTATTACACACTCAGGAGCCACTGTTTTACGGTGTTATTTTATTTAACTCTCTCAACAATTCAGTTGGTTACTAAAGAGGAAACTATGGCTCCAGAGAGGTCAGGTGACTTGCTCTGGGCCACATGGTCAGGAGGTGAGCCAGCTGGTCCTCAAACTCATGACTCTGGCTTGGGCACCCCTGCTCATGATATCCCTGGATGAGCCTGGGCCCGGGAGTAGAAAGTCTTTAACTCATGTCAGTTGAAAATCTTGCAAAGGAAAAGCTGGGAGCCTGGGTGACTCCTCTTCTCCCCAGGTCATTGTCTTGTCTCAGAATTCAAATAGCTGAATAACTTTTGGGTACTAACAGTAAGTGCAAAGTAATTTGGCATCAAATGAGCAGGGGGAGGTTGTAGAAGTCTGTAATTGGAACTAGCTCTCTTTTCATCATATATTTATTTAATAACTCTTTTTCTGTAAAATACAAAGTGTTTCCAAACTTGGATAATTAGAAGATATTCTACTTTGGATCCTTATTGCCTGGTTAGGATTAAGAGGTACATAAAGCAAGGTGGAGTTTGTGTGGACATAATGTTCGCTGTTTGGAGGTCCTGAGCCCAGAAGCTTCTGTCTCATGAGGTTGGGTTGTGTTACCCTCCCAGCCTGTGGATGCATTCACCAATGTGAAAATTCTCTGAACCTCCTTGTTCAGGGACTTTTAACCTCTTTGCTTTCAACTGTGGTTAGGTCAAGGGTGATGTTGGAGAAAAAACAAAAAAGATTGGGAAGGGGCTGGGCGTTGCCCTTCCATGGTGGAGGTACTAGCAGTACATTGGGAGGCTGAGGCAGGCAGATCACCTGAGGTCAGAAATTTGAACCCAGCCTGGCCAACATAGTGAAACCCCATCTCTACTAAAAATACAAAAATTAGCTGGGCATGGTGACAGGTGCCTGTAATCCCAGCTACTTGGGAGGCTGAGGCAGGAGGATCATTTGAACATGGGAGGTAGAGGTTGCAATGAACTGAGATCGCACCACTGCACTCTAGCCTTGGTGACAGAGCAAGACTCTGTCTCCAAAAAGAAAACAAAAAAGATTGGGAAGAAGACATTTTGGATCAAAGTGTGGATTCTTCTTCACGCTGTTATGTATTTGCTGAGGTGGTTGCTCACAGGTTGTCTGTGAAGACAGGATCTATTGAGGATTTGGTACACTGAGGAGATGAGCATGGAGGCACTGGGGCTCTCCTGAAAGCCTCAGAAACAAGGGTCAGAGATCTGGGACTTTGTTAAATGGCTGTGAGAGCTACACTCCTAGTCCCTTCCCAGCCACATATACCTTGGAGATACCCTGAGTTGTCCTTCCATGGTGGAGGTACTAGCAGTCATAACTGACTTTTATAAGCAAATATGTGCCCATCAATTCACATGCATTATTCATTCAATTCTCATAACCACTCATTGGACTGTACCAGTATGATCCCTCCTTTACAGCTGAAGAAGCTGGTGCTCAACAGGGTTAAATAACCTGTCATGGTCACAGAGAGAGTAAGTGGTAGAGTTGGGAGCTGAAGCCAGCCCCCTGTGCTGTGCTCTAAGGCTGTGATGAATTCTTGTTTCTTGTTAAATGAATGATCAGAAACTTGACTTTGGCTCATAATGATTTACAATAATAAAAACTGACATCAACTGAGCACTTCCTAGGTACCAATCACTGTGTTAACTACTTTAAAATTTTCTCATCTGATCCTCATAAGATGCCTTATTGTCCTCATTTTATTGTTGTGGGGACAGAGGCATTGAAAGGTTAAGTAATTTGTCCGCAGTTGTATGGCTGGTAAGTGGAGGAGTCAAAATTTAAAATGACACTTAAACACAGTGCTCTTTGTCAGCTCTTCTGTTCTTCTATATATGCCCTCCCACCCCCAACCTCTTTTCCTTTCTTTCTTTCTTTATGTGGCACTGATTCAGTGCCAGATCCACTGTGTGGCTGGGGCAGAGGCCCTGGGTGGCCCCAACACCTGGGCCCCTGGCTGGTGCCCTCCATCCGTGCGTGGCCCTGCCTCCCGTCAATTCCAGGAGTAGGTGCTTTCTGAGGCAGGGCATTTCCTTTTGTTTTTGCTAAAGGAAGCAAACTCTGTGACGGGATATCCTCTGCTGTGTTTTCATGTTATCTGAGGGAGGAAAAAAACAAAATGAGACCTGCACATGAAAAATGGAGGGGAAGCCATTGCAAGCTGAAGGGTAACCTGTAAACTCTTTGCCAGGGGCCATTTCAGGGCCTGTTTTCCAGGAACTGTAATGCTGAGGTGGCGGAAGGCAAGCTAGAAGACTCTTGACTTAGGGTAATCTTCCATCCTGATGGGTGGTTTTGGCCAACTACTCCTTCTCTGAGCTCAGCCTCCTCCCTCCAGGGACCAGGCAGTACTGCCTTAGTGATTCTGGGAGGACAGTCTTGCTTCAGAGCTGAGGGCCCACGCTTGGCCTCTTGTTCATCATCTTGTCACTCCTGCTGCTTTGAAGGAGTGGAGTTTCAGGCAAGAGAAGAGAAGAGAAATCCTCTCAAAGCCCTGTTGATGTGGGAAGAGGAAAGTGAAGATAGTCACTTCATGGATGTGTTGCTGTCTTTTCTTTCAGAGCCTCTGGAGATGTGTTTTGTACTTGTTTCTAGATGCCAGAACCCCATTGGATGGGGCCTTCATTTATCCAAGAGACCCAGAGTCTGAGCAGTAATACATCTTCCAGCCTCCAATCCTTCCCTTCAGCATTCTGATTTCCTTTACTTTTTTTTTTTTTTTTTAACACATTCCTGTATGAAGCAAGTAGAAAGAAAAAAAAGCTTTGACTCTAAGCTAGTCTCAGTGGAAGATCAAAGAGAGGAAAAGAGCAATTAGAGAAACTGCAAGCCCCATTCATTTTAGGAAGTCAGTTTGGGAAGTCTTTTGGGTAGGAGTGAACTCAAACAGGGGTATGAAGAGGTAGAAAGCCTTATAATTTTTGCCTACTAAGTGGGTATTGTGAACAGTAGGGAAAGCAATGTGGGTAGCTCTCTCCAGGGAAGTTTTAAAAATTAAAAGTGTAGCCTAAGGAGAATATTCAGGAAATATTTATTATTTCATTTCTCTGGCTGGTTGTCATAAGCTTGAGAATTTAAACACCACACTGTGCTGCTGTCTCCTTGGAAGAGAGGAAGGAGGAAGGGACTCTGTGTCACTAGCATGATCTTGTGTTTGTGTATTGGGTGGGGGGAGCTCACTGGAATGCAATCTGGGGGCAGATTGGACTCTCAGAAATCCTTTTGGGTGGTAGGTGGTGGGGAGAGGGCTGCTGTTGCATTCCTGCCTCTTCTCACATGTGGCCCTTACTGGGTTTACCACACCTCTGAAGAGGGTGTGTGCTGGCTGATGTTTGACAGCTTCCTCTACCTCAAGACTTCTGAGGGTCACTGGTTCAAGGTTACTGCTCCCTAGGATGAACACCTATCCTAGTTTGCCCAGAAGTGAGGGGCCTTCTGGGGTTTGGGACTTTCAGCAGTAAAAGGGGCAAAGTCCCAGGAAAATCAGCATGATTGGTCAGCCTGTGGCCTTAACTCCAGTCTTAACTCTAGCTGTTACTGGCCAGCGGGTGTCATGGAGGTGATCTGGAGATTGGGAGCAGAGCTTTTTATTCCTGGTGTACATTCAATAAGAATGGTTAATGGATCACCATTTGACTAGCAGGCAGAGACTAATCTGGTCCTGGAATCTGTTCGGCCAGGCTGAACCAGCTCACAGGTTAATTGAGTTTCCCAGTTTATGGCTGCTTAGTGGGGATGGTGGCTGTTTAGTGGGGATAGAGTTCAGGTAGCTAGATTTGGATTCTGGCTGTGTTTACTTATAGTCTAAAACTCTCAGAAGAGGGTGATTTTATCTTTTTCTTTCTCAGGAATGAATTAGTGGTTCAGAGAATACCACAGACATGGTGTTAATTTACTGTTTCCTGCTGGGGATATAGGATAGTGGAAGAGAGGGTGGAGGAAGAGAAAAGGAGCACATTTTCTAGAACTCAGCTGTCGCGAGGGAGAAGTGTAAGCCTGTGGGTAGGAGCAGCCTTCCTTGCTGAGCGTTGGCATTTGGCTCAGGAGTTCGAGCACTGATAGTGGAGGCTCTTGGTGGCTATTGCCTGTGGGGAGGGATAATGGAGGGTGACCGACTGTCCCACTTTTAGCCCTGAAAGTCCTGGGAAACCCCTCAGTCCTGGGAAAACTAAGACTGTTGGCAACCCCAGTGGAGGGACAAGACCCCCAAATGGCAGTAGGGCAGAGTTTTTGGCCTGAGTACATAAAACTGATGAAGAGTCAGAGCTGAGGACTCAGAGCTGTCTTGGGAGAAAGACAGAGTCCAGAATTTAAATCACTTGAAAAAAAAAATCTTTTTTAAGTGTCCTGAATGAAGAAAACAAATGCATCTGTAGCTGATATCTTCCTGGACAAGCCCTCATGGCTGGAAACAGCTAGAGTGTAGCTGGCTCAGTCACTCTCAGAGCCAGGACAGCAGCTGAGAGCAAAGGCCTGGGACAAGGGGATTATTTTGGGGTGAAATGGATGCTAGGGTCCCCAAGGTAAGCGGCCTTAAATCAAGCTATTATACAATGTGATTTTTTTCTGAATTTCTTTTTGGAAAATCATGCTCAGACTACCTGCTGCTTCCATAGGTGAAGGGCAGGGTGGCAGAGCTGGAGTGGAACAGAACTTTGGCCTTTTGTCCTGTATGTTTGATCTAGAGGCAGGCTTCAGCAGCTGAGGGGAAGTCCTAGGGAAACTTGACAGAGGCTGGCTGGCTGAGAACCCAGCAGGCCTGCTCAAGCCGGTCTTCCCTGGCCTTTAGGAAAAACACATGAACATACACCTAAGCAAGAACTATTTCTGTCTTCCAGGATATAGAATAAATACTCATGTGTCCTGTGACCTTTTAACTGGAAACTTAACTCTCCTTTCTCTATGAATGTACCCAAATATGATCTTTGCTTTGTATCTGTTTGATGGGAGAGTAAAGTGGCATTGCCTGAGTTCTGAGGGATTTGGGATGAATCTTGTTCCAGTAGACTCTAAGCTCCAGGAGAACAGGATCTGGTTTCTCTTGCTTTCTCTTGAATCCCAGAGCCTAAACTAGTGGCTGGCACACAGATGTTCAGTAATTAATAATAATTCATTATGTACCTTTCTGCATGAGGACAATATACTGAAGGTTGTGGGACAGTGGCTCTAAAACTTGGCTGTACATGAGAAGCATGTGGGGAGCTTTGAAAAACATCTTAATGTCCAGGCCACCCCCATAACTATTAAGTTAGATTCTTTTAGAGCAAGACCCAGGCATCAGTATTTTTAAAACTCTTACGATTCCAGTGTGCAGCTCAGTATGAGAACCACTCTGTGTGTGTGTGTGTGTGTGTGTGTGTGTGTGTAGTTTTGTTACTCAAAGTGTGGTTGGTGGACCAGCAACTGCAAGGATCGCTAGGGTTCTTATTAGAAATGCAGGCTCTCAGATCCCATCCTAGACCTAATGAATTAGAATCTGCATTTTAATAAGATCCCCAGGGATTAAGGACTGGGAAGCATGGCTGTAGGGATGCAGAGAATCTGCTGGTGTTTAGGGTTCATGAAGTGCAGAGTAGGGGGAAATAAGGCTGGAAAGCAGGCTAGGAAGTTTGGACTTATTGGGCAGGCATTGGAGAGCCATGAAAAGATCTTGAGCTTGGGAGTGATGTGATAGGAACAGAGGGATGAGTCCCTGCCAGTGGGATCCAGTGTCTGAGAAGAATGTCACCTTTTCTTGCAGGTGCTGCTACCAGCAGCCAGCTTGCTGCAGCTTATGGATGTTCGGCAGAACTGCTGTGATTTCCTGCAGTCTCAGTTGCATCCCACAAATTGCCTGGGGATCCGTGCATTTGCAGATGTGCACACCTGCACTGACCTTCTGCAGCAGGCCAATGCATATGCAGGTAATGGGGAGCCGGGCTGCTGCACCTCCTCTGAGTTTGTGGATCTAATCACCTGGCCTTCTGCAGACTCCTCAAAGATTATGAGAAGTGGTCTCTGCTGTGAAGCAGCTATGATTTAGTTAGGGATACAAGATCCAGGTGGAAAGATAATTAATGGTAGGAAAGTTAAGCTCATTGCCAAGTGGAAAATGATTAATTGCCAAATGGATGGTAGAGACGGTAATTTTCACTAGAGTAGAGGAAGGAGATCTAAGAAGACTTGTGGGGTGGGGAGAGTAAATTGAGCTAGGTCTTGAAATAAACAGTTTTTGGTATCATTAAGGAAACCTTTATTTTCATCAGGTGTTCCGTGAACAGTCTTTTAAAAGACACGTCCTATTGAAGGGCTTATAATGATGAGGGGTACCCTGCTCCACCTTTCCACACCGAGTTCTTGTGCTCCACAGCCACTCACTTTCAATCCTTAAAGAATTAAAATGCAGGTTCTGATCCAGCTAAAAGCTACTTCATCTGCAATTCACCTCCATTTATCAAAATAATATGTGTAACTGCTGTTTTTTGATTTATTAGTTTTAGATATTATTTGTTGACTTCAGAAGAATAAGGTTGAGCTTTTGCACACTTTCTTCTTAAATACATGCAGCCATCCCCCTCTTTATTGTCCAAATATCATTTCCACAACTGAACTAAATAATCTATTACAATTACAGGGATTTTTAAATCAGAAAATGAATCAGAAGGGCAGTTAATAATTGTATTTTTCTCTTAAATAGTGTATGGTTCTACCACTAATTCTTGTTGGAACAGTCCTCAATACATCAGATCATCTGTTGATTCACTTATTTTTCTTGGAGATGTTCTCTGCGCTAGAGCTTGTCAGTTTATTATTTTAATAGGGTTTTGAAAGGGAGTAGAAATGAACATTTATATTCAGCCCACCATGTTTACTTAGCTAGCTGGAAATAAATCTTCATTGCCACTTGTTCCAGTCTAAAGAAAGATGATGAATGACTTGGAAATAGGCCTGATCATTTTAATTGATAAATTCAGCCATGGCCACCTTCTTCCCTTGTAATAAAGCAACTCCTTCTTTTCCCTGCTTAAACACTGTCATGGCTGCTATTCTGTTCAGTGTCTCCTGCAGCCAGTGTCTGGAAATTAGCTGAGGACTACTGGCTGCCCACCTGCCAGCTAGCTACCTGTGCTGTGTTAGCCTGTTGGTCAACAAAGCAACAAGCAGTTGTTCTGTTTCTTGGCATGCTTTTTCTCTCTGATTAAGTCCCTGACCCCAGGAGCCTGCAGATACTTTCATGTCTCCCCACAATCTGTTTCTGAGGGCACACATGGGAGCAGTTGTAAAGTTAGTCTTGATATGATGGTTTTTGTGAAGGATTTACCCAGTAGCCCCAATTCTGAGTCCTGCTGATTCTTTCTGGCTCTAAACTTTGACTCTTCTGTTTCTCTGCTGTTCCTCTGCTCTCTTCCCCCTGCATATTCTCCACTGCCTTTCCACATTTGCTTAGGGAGCCTCTTCTCCCTAGGGAGGACTCTCAGTGAAGACTTTGAAGAGGTTACTTTCTAGATAGATGGATGTGCTAAGATTTTGCTTTAGCAGGAGCCAAGCTCTTTGCTAAGGTAAGCATTTTCTGTGCAGATTATTTTCACAAACATTTCTAGTGTAGTGGCAAAGGAAGAGTGCTTAGATGTCAAAAATTATCTGTCTTCTTCTGAGTCTCCTCTTACCAGCCCTCTCCTTCCACATAGCATGTGCGTGTATGTGTGTGCACACCTAGCACATATCCCACCCTAATGGTCTGATACAGTTGTCTGAGGTTTGGGAAGTATACTGAATCTCCACCTTTTTAAAAATTTTAAATTACCTTTTAGATTCAAGGGGTACATGTGCAGGTTTGTTACATTTGTATATTGTGTGATGCTGAGTTTTGGCTTCTGTTGATCCCATTACTCAGATGGTGAACATAGTACTCAATAGGAAGTTCATCAGCCCTTGGCCTCACTGCTTTTGGAGTCCCCAGTGTCTGTTTTTCCCATCTTTATGTCCATGGGTACCCAGGATTTAGTTCCCACTTGCAAGTGAAAACATGTGATATTTGGTGTTCTGTTTCTGTTTGGTTAATTCACATAGGATAATGGGCTCTAGCCGTGTCCATTCTGCTGCAAAGGACATGATTTTGTTCCTTTTATGGCTGTGTAGTATTTCATGGTGTATATGTACCACATTTTCTTTATCCAATCCACTGTGGATGGGCACCTAGATTGATTGCATGTCTTTGCTATTGTGAATAGTGCTTAATGAACATACGTGTGCATGTGTCTTTTTGGTAGGACAATTTATTTTCCTTTGGGTATATACCCAGTAATGGGGTTGCTGGGTCAAATGGTGGTTCTATTTTCAGTTCTTTGAGAAATCTCCAGATTGCTTTCCACAGTAGCTGAATTAATTTACATTCCAACCAGCAGTGTATAAGCATTCCCTTTTCTCTGCATCTGTTGTTTTTTGTCTTTTTAGTCATAGCCATCCTGACTGGTGTGTGATGGTATCACATGGTAGTTTTGATTTGCATTTCTCTAATGTGAATCCCCACCTTTAATAGAGTTCCCAGGCTCTTCTGGCCTGGCTTTTCCCAACTTTAATGTCTGTGTTTTCTCCCTTTCTCCCTTGCACTGTATGATGATGAGACTCATCTGTGGGAGAGTGCAGCAAATGCAGCTGGGAACACATCCATCTTTCTGGTACTCCTTGGTCCTGTTGCTGTCATTGTGACTGAGTTCCATCTGCATTATGGGTGTGTGTATGCAGCCATCTTGATGAATTATCCTTAGCTAGTGCTTACTGAGCTCTCACTTTGAGTCATACCCTCTGCCAAGCATTTTATTGTCCTCATCCCATTTAATGCATACAATAGCTGAGGAAACCAGAGCATAGAGAGGTGAAGTAATTTGTTGAGGTCACATAGTGACAGAAGGGACAGAAGGCAGGATTCAAGCCCAGACTGTGCCAACTCCAGAGCTAGTGTTTATTACATTCTACAGCTTCCAGGCCCAGTTTGGACATAAGGACTCCCTGTGAATCAGTAACTGAGGAGTGCATGTGGCTAGAGTTGGCATTTTCCATTGGATGCATGTTCCTGGAAGCCTGTGCAATGTAGTCACCAAATCCCAACAACCAGGCAATGTAGACAGACATCCAGCTGTCCACTAGACAGGGTATGTCATCATCTTGGGGTGGAGGAAGGACCATGTGGGTGTCTTCTTCTCTTTCCTGTTGGATGACTTCCTCTCAGACACATGGAGCCTGTTTCTTCACTGCACGAGTGAGCAGGCCCTCCTCCTTTCCCTGTCTGGGTCAGCATGATCTTCAGGCTGAGAGTCTCCTCCCTGTTATATAGGCCTTCTCTGGAGCCTGTGACCCTCTCCTGGGTGGCTTTTTCTGTAGTGGTCTGCTGTGCACACTAGGGAGATAATATTTTTAAAATAGTATAATGTAGACGATAAGGCCATGATGCAAAGAGGTTAAAAGAAGGGTATGAAGGCTAGATTGTGCAGTGTTTAGAGAAGAAGTAGAAAACTATTTTCCATGCTCACTCCCTTGAACCTACCCACTGATGTAGGCCTGATTTTTTCCTTAGTCTTGTACCACTGACTTTAGATGGAGTCTGGTGTTCTCTGCTATCACTGCCTCTTGAGATAGACCTGTGACCTCATTCTGTTGGAAGTACAGGGGTGCAGGCACCCACTAGGGTCATATACAAGGGAAAGCATTGGTCTCTGTGGTCACAGGCCTCCATGGACCCAGGCCTTGAGTTAAAAAGTATTTCATGCCAACAAACTATAAGGAGACCTTCTGTATCGGAACTAGGAATCAGACCAGCTAACACTTTGGATCTGAGTAATCCTGAGCCTATTTTCTCCTTTCTGTGATGGGAGTAAGCACATCCTATCCTGTCTCCAAGGTAATTTGGAGATTGGGGGAATGGGGAGGAGAGCATCCTATGGAAGTAGACACCACTGGGGCTGTGCTGTGGAGCCTCCCTGCCAGCCTCATCATCTGCAGTGAGGGAGCCTCAGAGTTGGATCCGGGCAGGAGAGACAGGAATCCTCAGGTATTGCTGCTGCAGACCACATGCACTTTGTGGGAGGAAGGCCATATCCAGGACTTCTGGTTTTGGTTTCTCTTTATCTAGATGTATAGTGCAGGCAGGTATATCCTGTGCAATCTCCCCTACTCTTCCCAGTTTCCGGCTAGCTTTGCTTTGCCTTCACTTATCTGTAGATTTGTTTTGCTGCTGAATTCTCTTTCTTTTCCTTCTCTAAAAAGCTTTCTTTTTCTATGCTTATCATTATTGTTGTTGTTATTCTTGCTATTTTAAGAAAAACGCATCCCTGACTATTAACAGAAAAAGCACATAGGTGGAAAGAAGATACCACAATCCTACCTAGAGATACCTGCCTGCAGCACCTTGATGTATATCCTTCCAGATCTTTTTCACTGTATATATGTGCTTTCCAGCTTAAAAAACATTCTAGCCAGGTACAGTAGCAGGTGCCTAAAGTCCGGCTACTTGGGAGGTTGAGGTTTGATAGCTCAAGCTGTCATGCATAGCATGAGCCCAAGTCCAGCCTGGGCAACATAGCAAGATACCCCATCTCTTAAAAAAACATTCTTAGCAGTATATTCTGAATGTCTTTCCATGTTAGCAGATACATTTCTATACCACTGTTTGAAAAGTTTAGGTAATATGTTCAATAAAAGCAATTTATACTGATGACCAAAAAATGCAAACAGTACATAGAGGTATAAAATGCAAAGCCAGTCTTCTCCCAGGCTGTCTCTCTGAAGTGGGGAGATCCTTGGTATCCCTACAGAATGTATATGTTATGCTTTTGAACTTATACAAACAGAAGCACTCTGTACTCATTGTACTTTTGTTTGACAATACAAATCTTGCAATTATTTTCAGACCCCTGTGTGTGGCTATATCATATTCTTTTAATCTTCTGCATCGCATGGATGAGGTATAATTTATTTAACCGGTCTTCTATCAATGGACATTAATGATTCTGGTTTTTTCTTTTATTTAAAATGCTTCAGTGAGAATTCTTATACATAATATTTTGGAGTACACTTGCTAGTGTACCTACAGGATACAAACTTAGAAGCATAATGGTTGGATCAAAGAGAATATACATTAAACTTTTTTTGATAGATTTTTACCAACGTGCTCTCTAAACAAATGTGACTTTATTTTAAAGCCAGTTCTTGGCTTCTGATAGGTCCTCAGCTTTTCCAGCAAGAGCCCAACTTTGTGGGGGCTAAAGCATCATCTCTATATCCAGCTACCTATTTGGTTTCCTGTTTGGAAGGGTCCTGTCTCTTCCTGCTGTGGCAGTCCCTCCTGCTTCCTCTGGATTCAGTCTCCCCCTCAGGAAAATCTCCCAGATCTTTGCTATGATATATGTTATTCTGGGGTGAAGGGGGTAGGTACACATTTAGAAGCCAGCTGCTCAGACCCTTGTCTCAGCTAATGGCATCGCAGTCTTTCTGGGCAGTGAGAAGCTGGGAAATGGACCCCAGTGTCTTTCACAGCCCGTTTCTTATACTTCATTATTGTTGTTTCCAGGGACTGCTTAATCTTTAACCTCAGAGGCCAGGGCCCAGGTTTATGGGGACTTCGTTGTTTGGTAATTGGAGAGCCATGCACTGGGCCATCAGCAGAGCTGTTTGGGAGGGATGTTAATGGGACTTCATTAAAGAAATGGCAATTAAAATTCTTTGGACATGTTGTTTACATCAGTTTGCCAAAGCTAAGCGAAAATGTCCAGAGACAGGATGGAAAAGCCATTGGATTTCACGTGCTCGTGGAGAGAAATGACCTTTTTTTGATAGATTGAGTCATTTGAGATCATGGAATGAAGTAATTAAATTAAGGGCGGCACAAAAATTTGGAGAAGCGTTAGAAAACCTCTGAATAAAATTGCTGCTCCTAACTTGTCCTCTTCTAAAATTGCTGCTCCTAACTTGTCACCATGAAATAATGATGATGACAATGATGGGTATTTCTATCATTTTTGCATACTTGCTAGGTGCCAGGAATGACGTTACATGATTCATAGGCATGGCCTCATTTTGTTCATCTAAGTATAAGAGATAGTTATAATTTTCTCAGCTTATAGGTGAAGGAACTGAAACTCCAGAGAGGTTTGGTAACTTGTCCAAGATCATATGTTAATAGTTTGTAAGTAGTAGTGCCACAGTGAGGCCAGCTGACTGCAGAGGTCTGTGTCCTGAGCCCCAGCTACTTATTTTCCACCCGCCCAGACCAGCACAGCCTATTTTAGCATGATGGTTGCCTCACTCCTGCTTCTCTTGGATTTTCTGCTTCTAATTTGAAGGTGGCAAATGAGGCAGTCGTGCAGACATAGATAGTTTTTGTTGCTTGCTCTTTGTTAGGATTTTAGGAAACTTCCCTTGTTCCATTTTCTGGGTTATGGGGAACCTCACTGTTGAATCAGCACTGTTATGGCCCTTGGCTCTGTGTGTGTGTGTGTGCGCGCGCGTGCGCGTGAAAGGGAGAGGACAACACATGTATTTCTGGAGTTAAGGCAACATAGAAAGAGAGCTCATTTCCTGCCTTCCCAGGGAGTGTGGAGGTAATATTTAGAGTCTGAGGACTGCTGGTCATTACCCTTCTGAGAAGAGGTCAAGGTAGGTCTCTGTTACTTCCCTGTAGGAGCTGAGCCTTCTTTCTAGAGCAGAGAAACTGTAAGCCTGGAAAGCTAAATATTGATTCAAGAAAGCTTGCCGCTGGCCTCCAAAAATAGAGTAATAAGGGGTAGAAGAGAGAGTTTTAAGGCAGTTCTGTGGTTTTTTTTTTTCACCTTGCCAAATTTTTTGATTTTGTTTGTGTGTCCACCTGTGTCAGCTAGTCTCTCCTGAGGGTGTGACCTGAGGTTCAGTTCAGAGGCACTCACACTTGTTCCATGGGGCTGCTGGCCCTGAGAATTATGAGGCTTATGGGGTTTATTTCATCTCTGCAGGTCAAGGAAGTCATAGATGCGTCATCATTCCATTTATTCTGAACTTGTAGTTAGTTGAACCAGATCAAAAGTTTAGGTTTATTTTATTCCATAAGGAGAGAGGAATAGTCCTGGGGCTAGCCTGAGAGGTTGCTTGAGCCGTAGGCACTCTTGAAGAACAGTCAGGAAAGTGAAGCAATAATTTTAGAGCTCAGTATACACAGATGAGGATTCAGCTTCAAATGATACAGACTTGGTCCCTGACCTCTTGGGGCTCCCAGACCCAATAGAATAGAAAGATTCATGTAATAAAGCAGGGTGATTAGGGATATGATTGTTATTTCTTGTTTGGGGGCTTTGGGAGCCTCAAAGACTATCACTTCCTTTAGCCTGGTGAAAGGGAGGATTAGGGAAATATCTTAATTCTGGGGTTAGGTCTGAGATTTGAACCAGAACTGACCCCAAAATGCCAACAATTCAGGAATTTAGGGACTAAGATTACTCTCTTTTTTCCCCAAAGAGAGGTTTTTAGATGCATATCCCCTGTCTATGTCTCTCACTATGTCCAGCACCCCTAAGAGGGATTCTTAAGGTTTTTGTTTTCTGATATCTATGTTTAATTTTACCCCAGTGGACTGCTCAGGATTGGTGTTCTTGATACTTATCAGAATATTTATTATTATAATCAGACAGTCTTGGTTCCAAAACCTGGCTCTGCCAGATTTACTATTCTGTAAACCAAAGCACATGTCTTAGACTTGCTGAGCTTCTGTTTCTCCATCTGTAAAATGGGGATATTGATACTCACTTTAGTAGGGCTTTTGGGGGGATTGAGAGACACAATATATGTAAAATACTTAGAATAGTGTTAGCTAATATTAGGAAGTGGCCTGAACTTTCTGCAAGACCCAACTGTACCACCAGAGAAAGCCCTTTCCTGGGAATGTGTCATCCAAATTTTATCATCCTTTTAACTTTGGGAAGATATGTTTGTGTTGCTTGGTGGGAAAAATACTGAAAGTTGTATAGTGCCTCTTCCTCTTCTTCTTAATTTCCCATCCACATGGACATGAACATACTCATTGTGTTTTACCAATCAGGACTTGGAACTTAAACAATATTTGTTACTTATATTAAAGCCTGATTAATTAGAACTCTTAACCAGAACCCTTAATTAACTGACTTATTTTTCTCTGTGTCCACTTCTCTCTCTTTTTTTTTTTTTTTGAGATGGAGTTTCACTCTAGTTACCCAGGTTGGAGTGCAATGGCGCGATCTTTGCTCACCGCAACCTCCGCCTCCTGGGTTCAGGCAATTCTCCTGCCTCAGCCTCCTGAGTAGCTGGGATTACAGGCATGCGCCACCGTGCCCAGCTAATTTTTTGTATTTTTAGTAGAGATGGGGTGTCACCATGTTGACCAGGATGGTCTCAATCTCTTGACCTCGTGATCCACCCGCCTTGGCCTCCCAAAGTGCTGGGATTACAGGCGTGAGCCACCGCGCCTGGCCCCGTGTCCAGCTCTCTTTAAGAAAAAGAAGCAGGACAGGCACGGTGGCTCACGCCTGTAATCCCAGCACTTTGGGAGGCTAAGGTAGGCATATCACCTGAGGTCAGGCATTTGAGACCAGCCTGGCCAACATGGCAAAACCCTGTTTCTCCTAAAAATACAAAAACATTAGCTGGGCATGGTGGTGTGCACCTGTAATCCCAGTTACCTAGGAGGCTGAGGAGGGAGAATTGCTGGAACCCAGAGGGCAGAGGTTGCAGTGAGCTGAGATTGTGCCGCTGTACTCCAGCCTGGGCAACAGGGCAAGACTCTGTCTCAAAAAACAGAAGAAGAAGGAGAAGGAGAAGCAAAATGATAAGAAAAGTTAGAGTCATTACTGGAGAGTTATGGCTGGCCCATGGTTAAAAGGTACTATGCCCCCTGCACATGCATTCCCTGCCCCAGGATTTCGCCTCATCTGCCTCTCCATCACATCTCCAAGAGCCTGGCAGAGCTCCTCATACTTAGGGAGGGCTCAGCAAATCTTTGTTGGACAAATGAAGATATTACCTGTGTTCTAGCTAGACTTCACTATTGCTGTTCCTTACACATGCTCTGAATTTTCCTCTTCCCTGCCTTTGTTTATACTGAAAGTATTTCTCTCAGTCCTATAAGAGGTGGACTTTGGGATGGAGTTATTTGTGCCTTGTCTTGTCTTGCTTATAAGGCAGTAGGTTCCTTTTAGACATCAGTTCTGTTTTCTTATTTCTGAAGAAACACTGCATTTGATACATCATATGTTAACAGTTATCTAGCACTTGCAGTGGACTCAGTAAATGTGAGTTACATCTATTTCTTTATTTAATGCCCATATCACCTTTACAAGATATGTACTATTATTATCTCCATTTAATATATGGGAAACCTACAGCTTCAAGGAACTAAATAACCAATATCTCTGGACAGTTTGTTGAATTCAATAGAATTAAATTTGGTCTCTAAGATCTTACATGTCCACAGCCTTGCCCATAGGACCTGCAGTCCCAAAAGATGTCTTTAAAACACTTTTTTTTTAATAGAGAGGGGGCTTCACTTGATTGACCAGGCTGGTCTTGAACCCCTGGCCTTAAATGATCTTCCTGCTGAAGCCTTTCAAAGTGTTAGGATTATAGGTGCGAGCCACTGTGCCTGGAGCCAAGCGATATCTTGATGATAAAGAAACTCTTCTCTGTTAAAGAGTGGTGCTGCCCATAGACCTGGACTTTGCAAAGCAGGAACACAGGCTGATAATATTCATCCTTTATTTCTAAAAAGCTTCTTAAATATCTCAAAATGAATTAATATATATTATCATCTTTGGGCTTCAAAGCAATCTTGAGACCTATGTCAGGTATTATGATTGCCTTTTATGGATGAGCATGCCAAAGCCTGGGAAGAAGTGACTGTAAGAAATGAACCCAGGTCTTCTGATCTTTAGCAAAGGCTCTTCATTACATTCTCCATTAATATATTAACAGCAAAGCAAAACAAACAAAAAACCCCAAATAACTGTTCAAAATAGAAGATGGTTCAGGAAGGTGTCTTCTGGGAGCAAAGTGGGTTCTTTCCAGGAAGCACCTGTGGAGAAGGCTGACTGGAATACAGAGTCTTCTGGGGAAATCCTATTTCCCAGGAAATGGAGTTAGCTGGAGCATCCTGTTTCTCTTCTCTACCCTGTTGTTTCTTGAGTGTTGCTAACAGAGAGGGGATCCTGGTCCAAAGACTCTGTGGGCTACCCCTGTCTCCTCAGACTAAAGGGAGAAGGGAAGGCATTTTCCTCTTTGATCCCTCTTTGTTTTTTTTCTGTTCATGCCCTACAAACCTCCCAGATACATGGGTGCCAGCCCTGGGTGGGAAGCTGCTGCCTGTTATTTCTCTTGTTGCCCCTTCCCTATCAGACACTGCTTCCTGGAAGAATTTCTGAATGGGATTTCAGTGGAAGGTTCCAGATGGGCAGAGAAGCAGCCCACTTCAGAAAGGAGTCTAGATTTAAACCCTCCAGCGGGGGAGGGATAGAGGGATGGAGGTGAGTGCTGACTACTTTCTGTCTGATTTATCTCGAGGATTGCTAATTTATTCCCCACATCACCTAGAATATACATTACTGCACTTCCTTTATCTTCCCTTTCAGAATCTAAGCCTATCTACAGCCTTATGAGCTCTAAGGAAATTTTTATTTCATAGCATAGAATTTTACTTTCTTACCTCCTCTTGTTCTTTTTCCTTCTCCAACTGTCAGTTTTTTGGTCAACCAAAGATAAATGTGGGAAGGCCAGATGTGGCTCTGGGGAAGAGATGTTGGTGCTGGTTTGTGGGACCCTCCTGAGAACCATGTGGTCCTGCTGAGCTCAGCTGTGGCTGGTCCAGAGAGGCTCAATGTCCTGTGCTTGGTCATGGTGTGGTGGCTTGTGTGGTGACTGCTTTTTCTATCTGCTATTTCTTGGGTGTTACCAACTGACAGGGGACTGTGGTACAAAGACTTCCTGGATCAGAAAGGGAATGGAGGGAGAATCCAGTACTTTCCCAGCCTCCAGCCCAACAACAAATTTTATCATCCAAAGAAGATTGCTCTCTTGCTTTTATTTTAAGATCTTTAGGAATGAACACTTAAAAAATAATACTATCTAGTCTTAAATATTTCCACAGTTAAGAAGGTTTTTTGAATATTTATCTTAAAAACTAAAGGCTTTTTTTGTATTGATATACAGAGAAGCAAAGACCAGTGTCTTACCATGTTGACACTTTGTGGGGGGTTATCCTGGCAGGACCCATAGACCATAGCAGCCAGGAAGCGCCTCAGCCCAGAAACTAAGCAGGGTCAAGCTTGAGGGAGGCTTGGATGGGGGACTGCCTAGGGAGACCGGTGGTTGACAGTTGCTTCCCTTCATAAAGAAACTGACTTTTGGATTTGTCTTATCATGTATAAACATTCCTGAGTTTCAAGATGGACAACCTTTAGTTGTGACTATCACAACTAATATCAATAGGCTGGTTTGGAGCAAGTGGGAGCCCTATTTTGTCCAGTGGAAGATGGAAAATATTGTTTATAACTCAATCTACGAGAGTAAACTATTAATGTTTAGGGAATCTGGATGAAAGTAGAAATTTGTATGAGAATTCTTTAGGTCTGAAGTTATTTTAATATAACAAGTTAAAAATGATTTTCACAAGAAATGATTTCAATCTTAAATTCTTTGTTTGATTTTTATGAAGTTGATGAAGTCAGGGGCAGTGGCTTGTGCCTATAGTCCCAGCTGTTCAGGAGGCTCAGGTGGGAGGATCACTTGAGCCTAGGAGGTCATGATCAGCCTGGGCAACATAGCAATGATGCCATTGGCCCCAAATCATAATTATAAATGGTAAAGCCAGGATTTGAACCTAGGCTCCTTCTTTCTGAAGTAGATGATGACATTTCATTGAGTTTAATGCTCTGGACATAGCAGGATAATGGCCTGGACAAATGTCAGGGTAGGACATGTCCCTGGCATTTCCCTTTTGCAGACCTTAGGCCTGTGGGTTTTATCTTATTCTAGTTGTCACCAAATTCCCCTGTGTCTTACAGTTCCATAGCCCTGGCTCCATGGACTGTTCCTAGGGGTAGTGGGGCCACCCTGTTGCCACCTGGATGAATGCTTAGTTGGGCCTTGTGAACCAGAGACTCACAATAGTAGGCTTGACTTTGGGCAAGAAAGGATGATCACATCTTCTGACCTTCCAATGCTGACTTCCTATAAGAACCCCCAGAGATCTCTCAGACACACAGCAGTTCTGACCCATTTTTGTTTGGCTGAACTTCAGGGTGCACTATCTGTGACTCTACCAGCTTGTACCCTGAGGAGAAATGAGCTCAATTATGGAGGCAGGCCCCAGTGAGGCTTTTCTGCAATGCTATTATTAATTGCATGGAGCATGGAAAAAATATAAAGTCAGATCTGTCTGCCCCATTTTCGTCTTTGTTGATGTTCAGGACAGAGGCTCATAGTGGGTGATACCATCACTGCTGAATTAAAAGGCGAGTTTCCCTCCAGCCATGATGTCTCTGCCTTTCTTTCACTCCATTTCCCTCCATGGCCCCCCTGACCCCCTTTAGGACTCTACTGTGAATCCCACAGATTGTCATGGAAGGGCAGGAGTGTGTTATAACTTTGTTTTTTAAACTTCTGCTTTTCTTTTGGAACAGAGCAGCACTTTCCAGAGGTGATGCTAGGAGAAGAGTTTCTTAGCCTGAGTCTGGACCAGGTGTGCAGCTTGATATCCAGCGACAAGCTGACCGTCTCTTCAGAAGAGAAGGTATGACATGGCTCATTGGGGAAATGGGAGCATCACTCGTCAGGTGGTCATGGGAGGGATTTGTGGTTTCATGAGATCTTTTCTTTTCTTTCAGAGAAAAATAACAGCTTTAAAGAAAAACCCTTTTAAAAATTTAAAAAAAAAGGCTTTCTGGCTCATGACCACTGCATTCTAGACTCTTTAGAGAAGAAATGACAGTGATGATGATGATGACAAAGCTGCCACTATTTACTGAACACTTACAGTTCGCCAAACACTATGCTAAGTGCTTTATGTTCTTGGGCTCACTCCGCCTCTACCGTAGCCCTGTGAAGCAAGCACTGCTGTTGTCCCGGTATTACAGAAGAGGAAGCAAATTCGGATTCCTCTTCTACCAGGAAAAATTTATTTACGCCGGTAGATGTAGTCTACTATAGTGAGATAACATAAGCTTCGGTGTTGGCCAGCAGGGTCCAAATCTCAGCTCCAGTATTGACAAATTAGTTATGTGACCTTGGGTGAGGTTCTTTGCCTCTCCTTTGTTTCCTCTTGTAAAGTGAGGATAATAGTATTAGAACATATTCCACAGGGCAATTAATTGGGATAATATATATAAAATGCCTGGTATAGTACTTGGTCTTATTCCTTTCTGTATTCTCGGAGATGCTCAATACATGTTTTTTGAATGTCTTAGTTCACTCTTTGCATCCAAGCTTGAGGCTCTTTCTTGAGCGAATATTTAAGGAAAAACATTGAAAAGGATTTTGTATCTGAGATGAAATTGCATTCACATGTCCAGAAAATGGGGTAAAACACACACACCTTCCTGCCATCCTGGGAAAGTTTGATCAAGAAGAAAAACAGTCGTTTGTTAAAACTGTAGGCTTCCCTGAGACTAGCAATGGATTCCCAGAAGGTGACTGGCACAATAAACTGGACTCTCCCTTAGGCTCAGGGAGGCCTCAGCTTCCTTGAACCTTTATGGGCACAAAGGACCCTTTCTGCCTTAAAGTCAGAAACTGAGAGGATGCTGTGCCTTCTTACCAATCATATGTACTGTCTGCTCTGGATTTTGCTACCAAATTGGCACAATTGGAAGGAATGAACCAGTCAGTTGATTGGCTATGTGAATGTTGAGACAGTTGGTCAATTTGGGGCCCTCTTGAGCATGTTCTAAGTGTAGAGTGAGAAAATGGAAGCCCTCATATAAACAGCAGGATTTGAATTAGCTTGGGGTATGTGGGTTGAGAGTGGGAGAACTGTTACTTTGAATTCATGCTGGCCCATCCTGCTCTTGAGATCATAGCAAGGTTTCTGCACCTGAAGGTGAATCTGTGCTTGCTGTGTCTGGGTGGGAGTAGGGGTGGGTTGTTAATAAGGAGAGGCATTATAGTGCTCTGGAAACCACTTGGGCTTTGGGCACAGGCAAACCTGGTTCTATTCTCTGCTTTCTGGCTATATGACCTTGAGAAGTCGCTAGTCTCTTTGAACCTTAGCTTCCTTAAATTTAAAATGGATAGCAAATATAGCGTTTGCCAGGTGCTCAATAAATGGCAGTTGTCATTGTAATTGCATAATCATCTATTTATAGGCACCATTAATAATGATCATGGTACCAATTTTGCCATTGATAATGGTAAAATATGCCATTGAGTTAATTACATCTTTCCAGAAACAAAGAAACATAACTTTAAAGGTATACACTTAAAAATTATTTGAGTGGTGCTCAGTAATTCATATGCTTACATATGAGTTGCTCTTTCTGTATAACCAGAGTTTGGAGTATAGGTATTTTTCATATTAAGGAAGTTCTATTTCATATTTGCTTCTTGGAACTTAGGTGTAACTTCAGAATTATGTCCTGCTTTTCATAAAGCAGATGACTTGTGATCTTGATCCCTTTAGCACCTTTAAGGTTGGCAGTGCAATTTTGAGTTTTATCAAAGAATAGCGGGGCTTGGTTTACATTTTCTCTTTGGCTAAACTCAGTTTTATTTCTCCTTAATTGATCATGTCTTGCTGGAAGTTAAATAGCTGTAAGCTTCTGACAATTAGATGTTTTTCATTTGAATGCTAGTCCTTTAGGCTTTGAAAATTCTGTGTCTGTTCCAGGAGATTTAGTGATTTCTACTCCCTTTAATTACATTGTGTATGATAAGCAATCTCTTGCATGCATAACAACCTTTCCTTTCAGTACTGTTTTGTAGTGGAATTTTAAAATGTATTTGAAGTAATATTAGGGATCTTAAGTTAAAATTCAATTGCATATGATGTTAACAGTTGCAGAAAACTCAACTGGGTTGGTAATCAAATAACTTGTGTTCCGCTGACTCCACACGTAACAGCATGTCAGCAATTATGACTTTCTGTGTGCTGCCCACAGATTTCTTTGAACATATATTTAAAAAGCCAGATTTCAGACATTAACCTGTAAAAAACACATGCATCTTAAAATAGAGGAAATGGAGTATTTTGCTGTTAACAATGCGTATAAGTAACAGTGGCCAGCCCTAGGCAGCTTCCATCTTGGGAGTTTGCAAGTATAAGTTCTACAGTCAAAGGGGATGAGTTTGAATCTTGACTTTCCTACTTAAACAAGCTGAGAACCTTGGGCAAGTTGTTTATTTCCCACAAGAATGTATGTACCATATACAAGTAGACAGGAATTTTATCTGTCCATTTGTCACTGCTGGAGTGGTATCAGGTTCATGGTAGGCACCGAAAAAATTGCTGTTGAATGACTGCATAAAAGAACCTCCCTATGGCTCAGTTTTCTCATCTGTAAAAGGTGGGTAATGGTATCTACCTTATAAGGTTGTTATGAGGATTAATTGGGATGATATATGAAAAGTGCCTAGAATACAGGAAGTGTTCATTACTGTAAGACACTATTGTTATTGCTGCCATTATTATGGTTGTTACTGCTAGTACTGCTTTTAGTGGTAGTTATAACTGTTGAATGGTGCTTTTCCCAGTACCCATATTGGTCTGGGCTGTTGGTGAGACTGGGGGCCCAGTACTTAGCAGGGTCAGAGAGTGGTTGTGACCTCATGTACTCCAGTGCCCCCAGCCCTGCCTGGGCCCCTCCCAGAGCTCAGAGACTGTTCTTCTTTCAACATCACTTGCTTTTGCCCATTCATTATCTCCTCTACTGCCCTCAAATACCTTGAGGGCTGTGAGGGTATCTAAGTCATCTTTGTATTACATACAGTGCCTGACTCAGCGCCCCAAGAGGTGCCATGGAAGGGCTCAGCAGATGTTTCCCAAGGGATCGAGGCAGGCTGGGGCTGGACTCTGCCCTGAGCCAGCTGAGGTTATGGGAATAATTTTAACATTTTTCCAGAAAGTACGGACAGATAAGGGGAATTTGAGGGCAGGGGAGGGTGTGGATCCTTGCCATTTTTGCTCTTGTTTTTCCTTCATGTGGTTTTAGAAGTCCTATTATTTGAGAGAGGTCAAATGGCTGTGATGGGAGTCACACAAAATCACTAGTTCATTGGGTGGAACCTTCCCTTTCCTCATGTCATGCTGGACCCGTATTGACTTCAGTAGGGATGGCACCATGTTCAAGAGGTCGAAGAAGAGGCCTGGAGGCAGCGAACGAGACATAGGGTTTATTGAGGGCATTTACATACAGGGCTGTCCAGTGGTGGCAGGCTGGACAGGGAATTGCAACTGCTTGTAAAATGCATTCAGTTTATATAGCATCTTCACTTAGCACCCTCCTGCTAGGGACCTTCGCCTGGTAACCCTCATTTAACACAAAACAAAGGGCCTCAATCCCCTGCATGTCCCAGGATGGGCTGGGGTACATCAGATGTTCCTCACAGGTAACGAATGAATCTCCGGGTTCTTTATTCCTTAGCCGGGAACACTGAAAACAGATTCTTTTTAGACTGTAGAGTCATTCTCATGCTTAAGTTATTGCTGTCAGGTGCATCTACCACACACTCCATTGCCCTGAAGACACAACCAAAAAGATAAAGCAAGTCCCTCCAAGGCATCTGATTTCTTCCACATGGTGGGTGTTGAGGGGTCAGGGCTAAGCCTGTGAACTGACAGCATGTTTATTATATTTCCCTTTAAGACACAAAGTTCAGGTCTGGCAATGAACATCCTCAGTGGCCCAGTGACCCAGGGGCAGGGTAAACAACCTGCTGGGTAAACCCTGCATTTCACCCCAGCAGGGAGAAATGCACTTTAAGGAAAGGGATACGACTCCTGAGTTCCAGTGCAGTTTTGCCCTTGAATTGCTGTGGGGCCTAGCAAGTTACTGGGCTTCTTTGAATCTTTGCTTTACTATCTGGTAAATATATTTCTCCATCTCAAGATCCCATACCTTCTTATGAAACACTATTGAGGCTTTTCAGAGACACCTCTGAGTGAGTCTTAACAGGGAAATGACATCTGTTTTAGATACTGGTTAGGAAGAAATTTATTAAGTCTCTTTAAAAAATTAGTGTTAAGTATGTGCTGGAATAAGAACTATAGGTTACTTTCTTTTTGCATTATCACATTTTAAAATGTGCTGTTGTCTCCTCAAACTGCATTTTAGGGGCCAAATTCTGATATCTTATTTTTTGGCAGGGACTGGGCCCTTGTCTCCTAGGATCATTGGTGTTGCATGTTCTTCTGTCTGAATTCCTTGCCTCTCCAGCCAGGTGGTGTGGGAGGCAGGCTGGAGGGCCTCAGCTGGTGGGCTAGGCTTGCGTGATTGCTGTGGAGGCATTGCCAGGTGACTGAGCAGGTGTAGCCTGCTGCCTAGGCCAAGCTGTTGGCAGCCCTGCCTTACTCTGAGGTTATCATTTAGAGTTGCCAGCTTCTCAGCCTACCAGCAGTGATCTGTTAATGCCCTACCTTGGCATTACTCTTTTTACAGTTCTCCTTTGGACAGTGCAGTTCAATAACCACCTATGCACAGAATGCCACAGCACCGTGCCTCCAAATCTACCATGACCAACCAGTATTCTCCAGGTACATTTCGCATTATTATTATTATTTTTAAAACATGAAGTTTTGGCTGGGCATGGTGGCTCATGCCTGCAATCCAAGCCCTTTGGAGACCAAGGCAGGTGGATCACCTAAAGTTGTGAGTTCAAGACCAGCCTGACCAACATGGTGAAACCCAGTCTTTAAAAAAACAACAACAAAAAAAAAACCCATGAAGTTTGTACTGAAGTAAGTTCATGGAGAAACAAACAAATAAAGCATACAATTAAACTTTTTACAAAGTAAAACACCCATATAACTAGCATCCAGATAAAGAAACAAACCCTAGAATCCCCTTCCAGTTACTATTCCCTCCCCTGGGAAGGACATCTACCTTCTTGGCTTCTCATACCTTAGATGAGTTTTACCCATTTTGGAAGTTTATATAAATAGAATAATGGTGTGTGTGTGCTTTTGCGTCTGATTTTTCCTGTTCATCATGACATTCAGAACATTATTTCTAATTCTTACAACAACTTGCAAGGCAGAGATTATTGTCTTCATTTTGCAGAGTAAGAAACTAAGGCTCAGAGAGGTAACACAGCTCATTAAGAGTAGATAGCGCCATGATGTGAAGCTGCATGTGTCTGCCTCCCAAGCCCTGCTCTTTATTAATACACCCCCACCCCGATGAGGGGTACAGAGATGAGTGACAGCTAATTACTATTCAGGGGCTCATAGTCTGGTAGGCAGACAGACCGAAAACATGTGTCCATAGTATTTGTCCAAGAGAAATAATTGCTTATAATTGTAGTTCAGGGAAAGCACCCTGAAATATTTTATTCCAGGTTGTTGTATAGGAACGACATCATGGAAAAGAGAATCTTTGAGCTAAACTTTGGAGAATGAGAGTAGAATTTTGGAAAGCCATTTAAGTTGGACTATTCCTACTAAAGATCTGGAAGTTTGGAATAGCTTGTACTTGGGGAGAAAAGCAACCTTTGTGACAAGAACCAATGATCTTCAGTGGGGTATGGTGGGAGATGAGGCTGGGTATGGGGTAGGAGTCTGTGAAGAGATTTAAGGAGGGAGAACTTTCTTCTTGAGGTCAGTATTTGCCTAAATGTGTCCATAAAGACACAGTATTACAAGATGTTTATAGGTGTTTGAGTTTTTTTTTTTTTTTTTTAAAGCATTCTCAGGTTAGATACATTTAGGAGACACTGGCTGAACAAAGTAACCAGGTTTCTTTACTACAGGACTTGTCAGAACTTTTATATGAGCTTTGCGAACCTTTAAGGGGTATTTGGGAATACAGTATGATGTGTTTCTTGGGCTCATTTGGCCCCTGAGCCCCTTTACTACAGAATATCTCCTGCATCTGATATCCTTAGGAACACATTATGGAGAAGAGTCTTTAAGCCACCTTTCATTGGTTATCCCAGATATTCTACTATTTTTTGCATCTTTGATATGTCTTTCGGTAATTCATTTCCTTGGTGATTTATAATTTTTGATTGTGACTTCATGTTCAGAGGGTGTCATATCCTGGGAATCTAGGTTGTCCTGGGCTGTGGACCCTATAGGGTAGGTTTACTGGTTTAGGAAACGGTTTTTATATTAGATTTTGTCTTATATATTTCCTATACCACCTGAATGATGTCAGTTCAAACTCTATGTTTGTATGTGGCATGAGCCTAGGGTTTGGGTTTCTTGAAGATGTACATTTTACTCCCTATCTTTCCCTTCTTCCTTGCCTCCCTCCTCGCTGCATTCCTCAGCCCACAGGAGATGGCAACCTTCCTTCCCCTTACCCATAGCAGATGAGTAGAGTTCATCTAGTCTTAGTTTTACAGCTGGGCAAAACTGTCCACAGGAGTCTGTGGCCCAGACACCCTACCCAATGGGACACCAGTCTTCAATTAAAGCTCATATCTGAATTGTCTCTGAGACATTTTGGCTTCAACTTTTGTTCAGCTTCCTGGCTTGAATTTCTTCTTATTTAAAACACTCAGGCATTTTCTTCTTGCTTTCCCATATGGCTCAAATCTTTACTTTATTGAATACATTATTTTCACATGTTTGGAACTACAGGGAACTATTCCTTCCAAAGCAGCTAAGTCCACCATATTGACTGGCAGACATTCTCCATCCCTATGTCATCCTGCACTCATGGTTAGGATTAGTGCCACTGAAGTCTCTCAGCTTGTAGGTGTTTCTATCAAACCATTATGCTTCAGTCCTTTCCTTATTCTTTGTGGACTCTTAGTGAAAATCTGTTTTACTGGCTGTAGGCAGTGATAGAAAGCTGAAGAACAATTTCCAGGCCAAGTGATCTTACTGTTTTAATTTTTTCATGATTTCTGGTTATCTGAAGTCAGATATCTGGCAGTGTGCTGCTGTAGGAAAAGAACCATACATTCATTCATACCTCCCCCCTTTTTTTTTTTTTTTTTGCCAATCAGTTTGGGCTTATGAGGTTGCTCAGGTTAGCCTTGAACTGATGACCTCGCCTTCGCGAGCGCCATGACCTCCGGCGGGAGCCACTTTGGACCCCAAGATACCTCCCTTTGTAGAACTTATAATGACTTAGAGAAGAGATATTTTATCAAATATGTGCACAAGTAAATATATCGCTACAAAGTGAGAGGTGTGTTATGAAGGAGATGTGCAGGGTGCTGGGAAAGTGTAGATTGAAATCAGTGGTTCTAATTGCTGTCTTCTCACCAATTTGCTAGGTAATGTCAGGCAAACTACTTCGTTTCTCTCTGCCTTTCTTTCTCCTTTTGCAAATGACTAGCAGTTTCACAGCGTCCTTGTGAATCTAAAATGAAGCAACTACAAGGAAGAGCTTTTAAGTGTTGTGTGAAATGGTGATGGTATGGTCAGAAAGATGAACTCAACTGGGTAGGTTTCTAGGGAGCCTTCAGACTAGGACATCACTCAGTCAGTGGTGTGCTGGTAAATGTTTAACAACTGGCTCCCTAAAAAACATTCTAAAAGCCCTGATTCTTTTATTGATTCATTTGCTGATTTCCATGGTGTAAATATTTCCATCAATGCTGACTTCAACTACCAGTGTCATGTCACTAAACGTGGAGTTAGGAAGAGATATGCACAATAAGCTCTAATTGCAGCACACCACTGCTCCCAGTTATACCTGGCATTGAGTGTGACAATGAAGTGAGAGTATGGTTAATACAACTTGTTAAGCTTTCATTTAAGAAACACAAACAGGAATCCGACAGAATCATTCTTGTGTGTAGAAGCACTGTCTTCTTAATTAATTAGTTAATCCATTTTTTTTTTTTTTTTGAGACGGAGTTTCGCTCTTGTTACCCAGGCTGGAGTTCAGTGGCATGATCTTGGCTCACAGCAACCTCCACCTTCCGGGTTCAAGTGATTCTCCTGCCTCAGCCTCCTGAGTAGCTGGGATTACAGTGCGCGCCACCATGCTCAGCTAATTTTTGTATTTTTAGTAGAAACGGATTTCACCATGTTGGCCAGGATGGTTTTGATCTCTTGACCTCGTGATCCGCCCGCTTCAGCCCCCAAAGTGCTGGGATTATAGGCATGAGCCACCACACTCAGCCTATCTTCTTAATTTAAAAGTATGGCAGGGGATTTGGTAAACGTTATTGCCTCAATCCCTGGGAAACAAATAAGGATACCCACGGGAGCTGTCCTAGGAGGGTGTGAGGATTCTAACTAGGATTGTCCGTTTAGGAACTTAGTTTCCCAACTCAACAGTCTGCCCATGTTTTTAAAATTAATTGTGTCTCTCAGATGCAAATTGCATAATGTTTGAGCATGAGTTTTTGGAGTTAGAGGAGAGTTCATGTCAGATCTACTACTTCCTGGCAGTAGACCTTGCACAGCTTGCTAACCTCTCTGAGGCTGTTTCCTCTTCTGTAAAATGTAAGCAGTGACACCTGCTTAATAGAGATTTTTGGTGGATTAAATGAGATCATATGTATAAAATGCCTGTGCTTGTTGTTGTTGATAAAGTTACTCCTCAGATCAAGTAATAATCAGGTCCATGTACAGGAACCTAGTTTTTTTTTCCCCCCGATACTGTCAAAATTAGCTTCTTTTCCTTCTTCCTATGTTTTGCTAAGAATTGCTCCCAACTGAACTTCTCCCCTGGCCAAGTCAGTGCCCAGCCTTTTGAACTTGAGTCCTTCTTGATCTTCAAAACATATTTTGAAAGCAGGGAAAAGTGCTCCAGGACTCCTCATTCTCCTTGGGGCATGGAAGTCCAGCCTGGCTTGGCTGCCTGTCTGTCCAGAGGGACGGAGTGGAAGGACTGGATTCATCTGGTGTTCTCTGGCCAAGACCTGTGCTTACATCTGAAGTGTGGTGAGCTGGGAGCTATGGAATCTGATTTTCTCCAGCTTCTTTCCACATGACAGTCTTGTAGCATGCAAAAAATTGGTTCTAAGACATTGATCAGTGAGGAAATGGGGCTATTTCTTTGTTTTAAAAGTGAAACCCTAACTGTGCCTAAGAGCAGCTGATTATTTCATCACAAAAAGTAGTATCTAAGTATATATCACCTCGTCCTGGTGATGGAATCTATAGTCTCTGCTTAGATTTTATAGACCGGGGGTTGACAAACTTTTTCCAGGAAAGGCCAGATAATAAATATGTGAGGCTTTGTCTGTCATGGCTTCTCTTCTCTGCTACTGTAATGTGAAAGCAGCCACAGACGATATGTAAATGATGAGTGTGGCTGTCCTCCAACATAATTTTATTTACCAAAACAGGTGACAGGCTGGATTTGGCCTGTGGGCAGCAGTTTGCAATCCCACTGTTATTAGATCTATTAGACATTTGAGAGTCAGCTAAGAAAAATGGGTTTAGAGCAAGAGCACTGAAGTTGGTTTTGTATATAACCAAGCATAGCTGGCTCTGCTTCTTTTTAGTTCTGGGACTTGGGCAAGTCATTTAATAAGGCATAAGAGTATCTGCTCATTGGGTTACCTTGAGAACTCAGGGAAGTGATGTTTATGGACAGTCCTTTGATGGGAAGGATTATTGGGAAAGATTTTAGGTACATTGAAAGCTAAAACAAGTTGGAAGTTTATTTGCTTGTTTATTTTCAAGCATGAAGTCCAAATGAAAAAAATATGTGGCCTTCTCTAGCTGCTGAGAAGGTCACTGTTGTTGCTGAATGCTGTGGCTTTCATAGCTGAGTAGGTAAACAGTGCAACTAAGCGGAACCAGTTAAACAAGTCAAGCCAAAAATAAAGATAAGGTTAAATATCGACTTCAGTAGACTCAGCTTGCTTTTTGTTTTTATAACAAAAATTAAGCTGGTTGATGGGGAAGAATGTGATCGATAAATGCTATCTACTCAAGGACTTATAGTTTATTCTTCAGCAAAGCTTTGCCTGTCAATTACCTTGTGTCGTGCTAGGAAGCATTGGGGGATGGTGTGCAGAGATAGAGCTGGTACACTTCTCACTCTGCATAGGCTCACAGTCTAGTAAAGGGGACTAGAAAGAGGTGTGGCTAACCAACCACATGCAGGGCAGAATGGGGTAGTCTGCCCATCACCTAACGCAGCAAAGGCAGACTTTATCTGCCTTACCCACCAAGATTCCAACTCTTTCTTCCCCAGCCCTGCTCCAGCGTGGGCAGCTTCCACACATCTCCTTTCATGCTTATTCTGAACGCATTTTCCATTCATTCATTTTAAAAGTATTTCAGTTTGTGTTATGTGCCAGCAAATAAGACAAGGTCTCTCATGGATCTTAAGGGCTAGTGGAAGAAACATAATCATTCAAACAATGCTATGAGGGTGAGGGACATAGCTCCATGAGAGCTCCTAATAAAAAATGAACTAGATGAGGATTTCTATGGTGTATGTGCTTATGTTTGTACATAAATAGGTTATTTTATATAGAAATAGGAGCAAACTATACATACATACTACTCCTTTCCTTTTCTACTCCCTTCCCTTCCTTTCCCTTTCCCTTCCCCTTTCTCCTTCTCTTTTCTTTTCTTGCCAAATTCAAGTTATTTCCAGCCTGACTTAAGTATATAATTAGGAAACAGTGGCAAGTGTTTTAGGGCAAAGCATCATTAACATGTCAACACACAAAAAATATACTTAAGAAAAATCAGAATACTTTTTCCCCCTTGCAGATAAAGCTTTCATTTCAACTTTCTGCCATCCTGTAAGTTTTGTTGTAGTTTTCCCTTAGAATTTCTTTTCGTCTCCCTTCTACTTCTTATTCTGAAAAACTAAAAACCTATTATAAGTTTGCAAGAATGAACATCCACATCGTCTTTACCAAGACTGACCATTAATACTTTATTTCATTTACTTTATCTCTCTAGATTTAATCTTTCCTTTTGCTGAATCATTTGACAATACATTGCAGACATTATGACACTTCACCCCTAAATATTATAGCATGTATTTCTTAGGAACAAGGAAATTCTCTTTTCTAGCCATATATCCAATTATACCAATTAAATTTAATATTGATCTAGCAATATTATCTAACAGACAGTGGATATTCACATTTTCTTAATAGCACCCCAAAAGCCATTTATGGCAATTTCTTTTACAGCCATAATCTAATTAAGGTTTATGCACTGCATTTAGTTGCCTTGTCTATAAATCTCCCTAATCTGGAACTGTCTTCCTACCTTTTTCTGTCTTCCATGATATTAACAGTTTTGAAAATTCAGGCAAACCATCTTGTAGAATGTGGTAAATGTAGAGTTGTCTGATCATTTCCTCACCGTAAGATTCAGGTTAAATATTAATATTTTAGGAAGAATAATACTTAGGAAGAATAATACTTTTAAAACTATGTGTTTTTAAAAAATCAAAATCAGGAATATAAGTTTGTCCTCTTATTGGTGGTGTTAAATTTGGTCCCTTGTTTAACATATTGTCTATCAGATCTCTCTATTTGAGGATCTTTTCCCTCCGTGTAAGTAATATGTAATCTGTTGCGTGATTCTGTCTTTTTTTTTTTTTTTTTTTTAAAAGACAGGCTCTTGCTGTGTTGCCCAGGCTGGAGTGCAGTAGTGTGGTTACAGCTCACTGCAACTTCAGTCTCCTGGGGTCAAGTGATCTTCCTCAAACAGCTGGGACTACAGACAGGTGCCGTTATGCCCGACTGATTTTTTTTTTGTAGAGATGGGATCTTGCTAAGTTTCTCAGGCTGGTTTCAAACTCCTGGGCTCCCACCCTGGCTTCCCAAAGTGCTGGGATTACAGGTTTAAGCCACTGTGCCTGGCCTTTAACAACTTTTGATTTTAGCATCTATTGGTGATCTTTGCTCAATCAGTTATTACATTGGTGGTATTGCAAAAATGGAATTTTTCTAATTCCATTATTCCTTTTACGAGGCATTTTTTTTTTCTTGGAAAGGAGAGAACTTCTTACACTTTTTAAGTATCCATATAAGAAAGAAGAGACCTTCCTATACTTTTTTAGTATCCATATGGGTTCATGGATTATATTTTTAAAATTATTATTATTATTATTTTTTGAGACAGGGTCTCACTTCATCACCCAGGTTGGAGTGCAGTGGTACACTTATGGCACACTGTAGCCTTGACCTCCCAGGCTCAAGCAGTCCTCTCTCCTTAGCCTCCCTAGTAGCTGGGACTATAGGCATGCTCACCGTGCCTGGCTGATTTTTGTATTTTGTAGAGATAAGATTTCGCCATGTTGTCCAGGCTGGTCTTGAACTCCCGGGCTCAAGTGATCTGCCTGTCTTGGCCTCCCAAAATGTTGGGATTATAGATGTGAGCCGGCATGCTTGGCCATATTATAATTTTTTTTAAAAAAATTAAGGCTATATTCCCGTCTTAGCCTCTCAAGCAGCTGAGACTACACGTGCCACCATGCGTGACTGATTTTTTTTTTTTGGTAGAGATGGGGTCTTGCTAAGTTTCTCGGGCTAGTCTCAAACTCCTGGGCTTCCACTTTGGCTTCCCAAAGTGCTGGTATTACAGGTGTAACCCCATATATTGAGATATATGGATATTAAATGGACAATTTGATTAGTTTTGACAAACGTATATGCGCATGTAATGCACACCCTAAACCACAAAAAGTTTCCTTTGAACCTTTTTCAGTCATTCCCTGACGCTGCTTCCTCTCAAAGCAGCACTAATCTGATTTCTTCATTATTCTCTTTGATATTTAAATTGTCCCAAATATTGGCATTGAAAGCCCCATCCAGCTGGCTCTGTGTCCTTTTGAGATGTCTTCTTTAATCATGTATAAAAAGATGTTTTGCTTTATTCTTTTAATAGCTGAAAATAGAGTTGGCACTCTGTATCCATGGGTTCCATATCCGTGGATTCAACTAAGAAAATATTCAGAAGAAAAAAGTTCCACAAAGTTTCAAAAAGCAAAATTTGAGTTTGCTGCAACATTAAATACTACACAGAATCCACTTGCATGAAGTGATGTATGGGCATTATATTAGGTATTATAAGTAATCTTCTATAATTATTTAAATTCTATTATTCATATACTTTAAATAAATATATATATATAAGTGTATGGGAGGATGTTTTAAAGTATATGGGAGGATGTACGGAGGTTATATGCAAATATTATGCCATTTTATATAAGGGACTTGGGCATTGGCAGATGTTGGTATCTGTGGGTGGTTGTAGAACCAGTGCCCTGGGGCCAGGTGCAGTGGCTCACGCCTGTAATCCCAGCACTTTGGGAGGCTGAGGCAGGTGGATCACCTGAGGTCAGGAGGTCAAGACCAGCCTGGCCAACATGGTGAAATCCCATCTCTACTAAAAATACAAAAATTAGCCAGGCATGGTGGTGTATACCTGTAATCCCAGCTACTAGGGAGGCTGAGACAGGAGAATCACTTGAACCTGGGAGGTGGAGGTTGCAGTGAGCTGAGATTGTGTCATTGCACTCCAGCCTGGGAGACAGAGCAAGACTCTGTTTTAAAAACAAAAACAAAAACAAAAACAAAACAGTGCCCTAAGGGTACTGAGGGATAACTATATCTAATGGTATGGATACTCCTTTAATAATTTTTCCTAAAGCCCACTAGTGGACTTCAGGTAGTTTTATTTTTTTATCCCGTTACAACCATGCTGCAGCTAACATCTTGCAGCACATATTCTATTCTCTTACACTGATGTGAGTATAGGCTAGAACTCAGAAGTGGTATTTTAAAGTCAATGAGTATGCACATTTAAAATTTTGATTGAGAATGCCAATACTTCCCTCCCCTCTTAAAAAGCATATTAATGAAATTTTAACAGACATTGCTGGTTTCCCCATGGCCCCACCAACACTGAATTTTCTCTGTCTGTGTGTATCTGGTGGCACAGAGTTCAAATTTGGACTTATCCCTGAGTAGAGCAAACATCCAAAGTATAGGTCTGTCTTTTTGGTTCCAAGCCCTCCAGTTTTGATTTGCATAGAAATGAAATCTCTCCTCAAGGAGAAATGTTTTCCATTCCTTGTCATTCAGTGTCACATTGACCATCACAGCCAGCTTTGGGCAGAGGGCATTCTTCCTGTTTTTATTCTGCCTTAACTTTACTTGGGACATATGTGAGGAAAGGGAGGCCTGGGGGATGATGACATTGCCCCCAGGGTCTGATCTTCCTAGGCAGCCTCTGTAAATTTGGTTCACAGTTACTGCTCTGTATTTCTACGCTTAAATAACTATTGGAACTGGTTTTTATTTTAGAATGAACCATGATGATTCTACATTTGGGATAGCAGGTTTGTCCGTGTGTGTGTGTGTGTGTGTGTGTGTGTGTGTACAGTGTGTGTGTGTGTGTGTGTAGAGTGTGTGTGTGATTGCTCTCTGAGGCCAGCAAGTAAACAAAGACTTTCTGTTTTTATTTTAAATATTGAGTCTCAGATTAATTTAACACCTTTAGGGATGATTCATAACTTTTTCTCCTTTTTTTTTTTTTACAGATTGAGGGTTGTTTGAAAGCTTTTGTCTCTTTACTGAAGTTGCTCATGTTGCTTTTCTTTATAGGTGTTTGAAGCTGTGATTTCATGGATCAATTATGAGAAAGAAACCCGCTTAGAGCACATGGCAAAGCTGATGGAACATGTCCGACTCCCTCTCTTACCTAGGGACTACCTAGTTCAGGTGAGTACTGTATGAAGAACCAAGCACTTCTGTATTCACCCAGGCCTCTAGGAACAACAGTGGGCAATCCTGACTGGACGGAGCGGTTGAGTCTTAGTGGGTCTTCTGTATGTGCTGAGGGAACCAACCCACTGGGTTAAGTGTTAGGTGTTGTAAAGTTTAAGAGCATAGGCTTGAAAATAGGACGCTTAGGTTTCAGTCTCTGCTATACTGCTTATTAGTTTTAGATTTTTATTTAACCTCTTTAAGCCTCAGTTTTTCTTCCATAGAGCAGATATTATAGTAGAGCCCGCAGGGTTGTTGTGGGCACTAAAGGAGTGGAGTATGCAAGTCAGACGTTTAGTGCGGAGCCCGGCATAACATGTTCCATGGAAGTTAGCTGTCTCTGTTGTAGAGGGCCGAAGCAAGAAGGGTCATGTCCACAATGTTTCTATATTCCCTTTTTGTCTTAGTTTTAGGAAATTTGAAGCCAAATTAAAGACTGCAAAAACCGGGTGCCTAGAATATGTAGTGATTCTACTTGGTCTGGAAAGGAAAGAAAAATTAAGAATTGTGGGGTTCTCTTATGATGCCATATGTTTTCTCACTTAATCCTTGTAACAACCCTGAGAAGCAAAGATTGTAACTCCTTTTTACTCATATAGGCCTTGAGGCTTATGGAGGTTGGAATTTTTCAGGGGTCACCAGGCTTAGGGAGGCTCAGGACTCAAATCCATGTCAGTCTGGCTCTGAAGTACATAGTTCTTCAGCAAGCTAGCTGCCACCATTGATAGGCTCTTTTCTGCTTACCCATTACATGACTTACTTTATATAGTAAATGGCATTAGACACTTTAGAAGCAGAGAATAAACCTGAAAATATATAAATAAAACAAAACATCAAGACAGCAGGTTAGCCCTCAGCTGTCTCCAAGGAGTCTCTAGAAGGAAGGGAAGGTGTGATGCAAGGATAAGAGGCAGTTTAGCAGCCCAGTAAGCTCTTCTTACTCTGCAGCTGTATAATACTGGGCACATACTTAACTGTTTTAAAACTCAGTTTTCTCATCTGGTAAAAATGGCGTTTGCCTTTATAGGATTGCTTGAGGATAAAATGAGATAATCCACTTAAGGTCTGTAACACAGTGTTCAGTGAATGTTACTGATCTTACTTTGTAGTGTTCGTGACCACTGCTGTGATTCTTAGTAGCAGGTGACACAGTATCCTCATGAGCACTTGTAAACTCTGCTGGTGACACTTGTTGATCGCAGATATGAGGGGTCAGTGAAATGTTCCCTGAAAAGCTGTACCTCAGCCTTCTCAGCTGCTGAGGGATAGGCTTCCAAGCTCTTAAATGGAGTACCCACACTACGTTGGGTGGTACCACCGCCACCTGGTGGCAGCATATCCTTCCTGTAGAAAAGGTCCCCTAAGCAGAGGGAGTGAACAGGCCTGAGCATCCCATGTCTGTCAAACCTCCCACTGTCCTGTGGGAAGCTGGCCGGGGGTGGAGGAGGCATCTGGACTCCAGCATAGTCTCACTTCTATAGGGAGGGTGGGCGGCCTGGGGACATGGGTTCCAGAGGAAGCTAAAGCGGCCTTAGAGACCCTCGGTCACAAACTCCACCAGGCATCCATAACTGAAACTTAATAAACATCACCATTAGGAAATGGTTCTTGGATTATTATGCCAAAGTAGAGTTTAGATCTAGAAAAGAAGAGGGTCAGAGGCAATGGGCATGAGAAATAATGTGTGGGACTCCCCTGCCCTTTTTTCAGAAAGGCCTTTTATCAGGCTTCCCAGAATGAACACCTGTGGAAGAGGATGTTTCATTAACATTCATTTGACTTGGAAACTTCAAATGAGTATAATTGCTGGGATGGCTGTTGGTGATGGAGGAGGAGGAAGAAGGGAAAGCCCTGGGCAGACCTACACCAATGCTGCCAGACTTCTGGGGGAGGTTTTTTTTTTCTTTCACAAAAGCTAGCATTTATTAGGCTTTTACTCAGCATTTAAAAATATTGTATTAAATTAATAATATGTTGTGATAAAATATATATAACATAAAGTGTTATTTTAACCATTTTTAAGTGTACAATTTAGAGGTATTAATTACATTCACAATACAGTACAACCATGACTATATAGATTTCAAAAACCTTTTCATTACCCTCAAGTTGAAACTCTGTACCTGTGAAGCACTAACTTTACAGGAGAACTTTTAATTCAAGCTGAGTAAGTTCTTCTAGAGAAATAGCTGCTCATGCATTTCTCTTTCCTTCCAACCTTGTTTAGACATCCTCTCCCACCCTTTTTATTTTGTAACTGACCCTAGAAGTTTATGATTCGTCTCAAGCTGGCTCAGTTCCTTACTGGGAGGGGAAAAAAAAACCTTCCAAGGAAACAGTTCCTGGGGACTGTCTCTGGGGAGGGAGGTGCTCAGAGGTACACAGAGGGCTTCCCTCACCAATCCCTTTTTTCCCTTCCAGCTCCAATGCTGCCCAGCAGGTGATGGCCCTGGCTGTGCTTTCATTCCTAGTGACAGACGGGGACCCAGGAGAGGCTCAGTCAGGCCTTGTGCATCACTGACTTGAGGGCTGAGATAATTGAGGTGGGAGGCCCTTCTCATTCTCTGACTGGACTTTAATTCTGCAGGGTCAGAAACTTCTGGGTCAGAAATTTTGTTTTGTTCATCGTTTTCCTTCTGGGGACCAGCACAGGGCTGCCCAACTAGGAGACATTCAATCAGTGTTAGCTGTTGAATGGAATCGATCTTTCCCAACACAAAGCAGCCTCAGAAGACCACACTACGCTCAGTGATCTAACCTGGGCCAGAAGGTGGAGAGTTGAGAGTTAGAGCATCAGAATGGCTTCATGCTTGGTCTTGCTGGTGAAACCTTTAGGCTAACATTTGCTGATTACCTGCTTAGGTCCTGAGCTATGGAATAAGAGGTGAAGAAGCCCCAGCTCCAACTTAGATGGAGTCCTAGGTGAGGTCAATAGGTGGAACTTTGTGCAGGATAATTTTTCTGCTCTGATGTTGTTAATCTGTTAGAAAGAGCCTTTCTGCCCTGAGACCTTCACTATAAGACAATAGATAAGAATCTTTCTCCTTGACAAGCTTAATTTGCTCAGTGCCTCCAGAGGTTGGCTGATGGCTCCCACACCCTTTCTTCTTTCACCTCACTCCTCCTCTCCGACGTCTGTTTTCCCTAAACATCACAATGTATTCAAATCAGGAGAAATGTGTTTAGAGGTTTTTCAGGATGGCTGTCTTTTGTTTTGCATAAACTCATTTAAACCTCAAAACAAACAAAACTGGTGAGGCTTAGATACCTTTAATATGCCCATTTTTACAGATGAGGAAACTGAGGATCAGAGAGGTTAAGTAGTGGATCTGGTCTAAAGCCAGAGCTTGATCCCTTATCCCACTGTGCTCTTAAGATGCAGGAGGTGAGCAATAAGTTGTAACTCTTTGGGTCTGAGATGATGTGGTGAAGAAATGAATGAGTGTGGAGTACAGGAATGACTGAACCCAGGGAGAAAGCTTGGGAAATGTGGCTGAGCTCTGCTGTAGGATCACCTGTGTATTGTTACCTCTAGACGGTTGAAGAAGAAGCTTTGATAAAGAATAACAACACCTGTAAAGACTTCCTCATTGAGGCCATGAAATACCATCTTCTTCCTCTGGATCAGAGGCTGTTGATTAAGAACCCAAGGACCAAGCCCAGGACTCCAGTCAGCCTTCCCAAGGTAAGCTCCAGCCCAATCCTCGCCAAGAGTCAGGACTGTGCCCTGCAAATGGCCTTCCACTCCTGCCTCCAAGTCTTTCCTCACCCATGGCTGCCCTGCATCTTGCTTGCATTTATAACCTAGGAGATGGAGTCTTCTGGTTCCTCTTGAATCTGCTGGTACCTCTCTCTTCTGGGGTCTTCCTTTCCTAAGAGTTTTAAGGTAACCTCCAGTGTCATCAGGGAGGTTTGAGAATAACTCAGAGCTCCCCTTCACTCCCACCCTGCCTTCTCATTTCACACCATGGCTTGTGCTCTGTTTCTGTTGGAAGTAGAGGGATGACTATGTTGGTTTCACTTAGTGATGGCCATACTGGTCCTCTTTCTAGGCCATGCTTTGAGTCAGAACAGTCCCAGTCTGTTTCTTTCCCCCACTTCAGGGAAGGACATAAAGGACTATTAGGGCTGCCAGAGAAGAGAAAAGGGGTCCCGAGAAAAGAGATCCTGTCAAATTGAGGAGTTTGACAGGTCATGAAGCAGGGGAAGGAAATGGAAGAAATGAGCATTTGTGAGGGAGCAGTCAGGGAAAGGGAAGGAAGACATAGGAGGGGACCCCAAGATCTAGAGATCTAGAGTTTATGGTTTGTGCTGGCTGCTTTTGTTCCCTGCGAGTCTTCCTCTCAGACCCTCAGGTCCTTATCTACAGAATGAAGGATGCTCCACCTGATTCCTGAAGTCCTATCTGACTTGGCGCCAAAGTGGTCATTCTAGGAGTCTAACATGCTGATGTCTGGGGGAAGGAATCAGTCAACCAAGGAGGAAAGGAGAGGTGGAGAGGAGTGGGTGATGTTGTCTCATGGATGACACAGTAGGCAGCACCAGGAAATTATTTAGGTCCTTGCTTTGTCGTCCTCCTCCTCCTTCCAGCTGGCTGCCCTCCTCCCTGCCTGCTTCTTCCAGGAAGGTTTCATAGTGGCTAGAGAAGCATGTTGTTTTCCAAGACCAGGTTGTTGGAATTCTCTGAGGTTTGCAGGACCTTCTTTCCCCTCTGCTCCACGACCTTGGATCATGGGGAATATATTGTTGCAATGTGAACAAATGTCTCAGTGTCCCAGATAATAATATAAGCAGCTAACCTTTATTGAATGCTGAGGGTGTCACTTGCATATCTTATTTAGTCTTTTCAACAACCCTATAAGGTAGAGACAGTTATTATCCTACTTTTATAGAGGAGGAAACTGGGGTTCAGAGAAGTTAATTGACTTGCCCAAAGTCAACACATGTAATGTGGTAGAACGAGCATTTGAATTGAGTCTTTATCACTCTCCAAACCTGTTCTCTGAATCCATACCATCCTGCACCTGGCTTCACCTTTGTAAACCTGAGAGTGCATACTTGCCTGTCAGTCTCATGCTGCCTAGTGCAGGTTAGAAGAAGGCACAGCCGCAAGGCAAGGCCTTTGTCTGGCTGAACATTGGTATTACTGCGGGTTAATGCCTTTTGTTTCATTTGGTTAAAATATTGCACTGGAACTTCTTCATATTTTTCAAAGTGAAAATAACTTAACTTTCTTTAATTATAGACATATGTGCTTACTGTAGATTATTAAAAAGATAGTACAATTTCAAAATAAAGTAAAAGTCACTTGAAATGTCTCCTAGGGTAAAAAACACTGCTATTGTTTGGTAAATTTTCTTTCAGACATGTCTCTATATACTTTTTCACAAATAGATGTAGTGTATTGCTATATAGATTCAAATGTTTTACCCCACATGCAGCCATGTGGTACAGACTGCTTTTAATATTATCAGTATAGGTGAAATCAGCATTTAGATTGTAATGGTACATGGTGTTTAATTGTACTTATGCACTATTATATACATATTATGGACAGTCCTCTACTGATGGGCTTTACAGTAATTCCTTTTTTCTGGTATTGTAAACATTTCCGTGTCAAGTATCCTTTAAAAGGTGGTATTTTGTTTTAGTTTGTATTTCTTTCACTGGGAGTGAGATTAATCTTGGTTTTAAATGATTATTGGCATTTGTATTTCTAGTTTGGAGAATTCTCTGTTCATGGTCTTGCTCATTTTTCCTATTAGATTGTATGTTTTTTATTAACATTTTTTATTTTTAATTTTTTGAGGCAGAATCTTGCTCTTGTACCCAGGCTGGAGTGCAGTGGAGTGATCCCAGCTCACTACAGCTTCCACCTCCCGAGCTCAAGATATCCTCCCACCTCAGCCTCCTGAGTAGCTGGGACTGCAGATGTGTGTCACCACACCCAGCTAATTTTTTTTTTTTAATTTTTTTGTATAGACAAGTTTTCTCCACGTTGCCTAGGCTGGTCTCGAACTCCTGAACTCAAGCAATCCACCCACCTTGGCCTCCTAAAATTCTGGGATTATAGGTGTGAGCCACTGTGTCTGGCCTTATTTTTAGTTTTTAAAGGCTCTTTGTACATTAAAGAGGTTAGGCCTTTTTATATATGTATTTCAAATATGTTTTATTCTTAGTTTGCAGTTTGCCTCTTGTTTATAGTAATTGTTTAGTCCAAAAAACCACAATTTTCAAGTAGTCAAATTGATCTGTCTTTTACTTTATAGCTTGGGCTTTGTGTCATGTTTAGAAGTGTTTTCTTTACTCTGAAATTATTTAAAGAATGTCTCTATGTTTTCTTCAAGTGCTTTATTAATTTTGTTTTACATTTGAATCTTTAATGCACTTAGAATTTTTTTGTGTGTGTAAGGAGTGAGGGCAGGGATTCAGTTTTACTTGCATTGCAAATGAGGAGCCAGTTGTCTCAAAGTTATTTTGGTTGTTAATTTCCCTTTTCCCCCATTGGTTTGAACACTATCTTTATCATGGTCTAAATTTCCGAAAGTTTCATGTCTTGAGAATGTTAATTCTAAGTGCACTTTTTTATTCAGCCTGTTTACTTCCCTGGGTTTTCAGCTGGTCTTCTGTTTGTGATGTTTCCCTTTGGAAATGGTGGTTCTCATCCTCTGTGATATCGGATGAATGACATCTTTGCCTGAGGAGTGTAGTCTGGAGCTAAGGGAATGGTTCAATGCTGGCCCAGCTTTTTTTGTGTAGAAACCATACCCAGTGACCTCTCCTTTTCTGGACTCCATGTCTAGCTCTTACCCCATATACCCATAAAACGATAGTTTTAAAATTAAAGCCCAGTTTGTGCCTTAGCCCGGACTAAGCATGCTGAGAGCTGCTCCATCATCACCCCTGTTCCATCCCAGGGATTGAATCTATAGTTGAGAAAGAGTCTATCCCTTGTTTCAGGAGGTCAAAGCCATCCTCCTGTCATCCCAACTCCTTAGGAACCATTTATTTTCTAAATGAAAACATTTAGATTCCTGGGCACCTAGCCTTCTGCAGGCAACTGGAACCATGGCTTCCTTAGACTCTGTTAAAGAAATAAAGAAGACATTATTGCTCTTTGTCTCATGGTTCTCCTGTCTTTAATCCTTGAATGATTTAAGGTTATATTGTTCAACCTGCTTCTTAAACTATACTCTTATTACCATTATTTGAGCACTTAAATTAGTGAGGAGATCCCCACTGAGGGCTTGAGGAATGAATGGGGTATGTTGAGGGAAACGATCACTTAGGTATTATCAGGTCATGTACTGTCTAATTAAATTATCACAGTAATAGATCTGAATTCTTCATATCCCCACTTTACTGAGATTACTCAGAAAGGTTAAGAAACTTGCCCAGTTAATTACTGGCTAAGTGCAGAGCTGGGGTTTGGTCTGTCCCTCTACAGAGTCCATGCTTTTCCTTTTACACCAAACTGCTTCCTGAGAAACAGCTTTGAGATTTTGGTAGTGGTTTAAAGAGATGATTTTCTTTCAGACTAATTGAGGTATAATAATTTATATGCAGTAAAATTCACACTTTTTAGAGATACAGTGTGATGAGTTTTTACAAATATACAGTCATATAATCATCATCCTAGTCAAAAGACAGAATATTTTAATCACTGCAGAAAGTTTCCATGTACTGCTTTGTAGTCAGTCCTCTTCTTCTACCCTGAGCCTCCGACAACTACTGATCTGATTTCTGTACCTCTGGTTTTGCCTTTTCTAGAGCGTCATGCAAATGGCATCATGCTGTATGTAGTCCTTTGAGTGTGGCTTCTTTTTCTTACCATAATGCATTTGAGATTCATCCATGTTGTCGCATGTATCAGGAGTTCATTCCTTTTTATCACTAAGTAACATTCCATTTTATGGATGAACCATAACTTACCCATTCACCAGTTGGTGGACATTTGGGTGTCCATTTTTGGCTGTTACAAATAAAGCTGCTGTGATTTCACTTACAGATCTTTGTGTGGACATATGTTTTAATTTCTCTTGGGTAAATACCTAGGAGTAGGATTGCTGGGTTGTATGGTAAGTATATGTTTAACTTTATAAGAAATTGCTAAACTTTTTTTTAAAATGGCTGTACTATTATGCATTTCTACCAGCAATATATGAGTTTCAGTTATTCTGCAGTCCTGCTACTACTTGGCATTATCTATTTTAAAAAATTTTAGCCATCCTAGTAGGTATATGGTGGTATCTCACTGTAGTTTTAATATGCATTTCTCTAATCATTAATGATGGTGAGATTTTCTCATGTACTTATTTGCCACCCATATTTCTTCTTTGGTGAAGTGTCTGTTAAAATCTTTTGTCCATTTGAAAAAATTGTGTTATTGTTTTCTTACTGAGTTGTAAAAGTTCTTTATGTATTCTGGATACAAGTCTTTAATAAGATATATATTGTGCAAATATTTTCTCCCAACCCGTGTCTTATATTTTCATTTTCTTGGCAGGATCTTTGGAAGATAATTTTTTAATTAATAAATTTTTTAATTGACAAAAATTATATGCATTTATCATGTACAACACGAGGCTTTGAAATAGAGATACATTGGGGAATGGCTAAATTTAACTAATTAATGTATGTATTACCTCATTACTTACTTTTTTGTGGTGAGAACACTTAAAATCTATTCTCTTAACTATTTTCAAGAATATAATAAATTGTTATTAACTATAGTCACCATGTTGTACTATAAATTTCTTGAATGTATTTCTTCCATGTCACTGAAATTTTGTGTCCTTTGATCAACATCTTACCAGCCAACCCCTTCCCCTATCTCTTGGTAACCACCATTCTATTCTCTGCTTCTATGAGTTTAACTTTTTTAGATCCCACATATGAGTGAGATTGTATGTTATTTGTCCTTTTGTGCTTTGCTTATTTCACTTAACGTAATGTCCTCCAGTTAATCCATATTGTCGCAGATGATAGGATTTCCTTCTTTTTTAAGGCTAAATAGTGTTCTGTTATGTATGTGTACCACAGTTTCTTTATGCATTCATTTGTTGATGGACATTTAGCTTGATTCCAGTTCTTGGCTACTGCAACTAATGCTGCAATGAACATGAGAGTAGATATGTCTCTGACATACTGATTTCATTTCCTTTGGACATATACCCAGTAGTGGGATTGCTGGATTATAGAGTGGTTCTATTTTTATTTTTCTGAGCAAATTCCATACTGTTTTCCATGATGGCTGTACTTTGAAGTAAAGAAGTTTTTAGTTTTTCCATTTTTTTCTGTTGTGGTTTATTTTATGTTCTATATTAAAAAAATCTTTGCCTAATTTGAAGTCACAGATTTTCTCCTATGCTTTCCTCTAGAACTTTTAGGTTTTTCATTGAGGTCTATGGATCCATTTTGTGAAGTTTTTTTTTTTTTAATGTGGTTGTTGCATGAGTTAAGGGCCTAAGTTTCTTTTGTTTTGCATATGAATGCCCAGTTGTTCCGCACCATTTATTGGAAAGATTCTCTGTTACTTTTTAAAAATAATTGACTGTATATGTGTTGGTCTATTTCTGGACTCTCTTCTGTTCCATTTTATCTATTTGTCTACCTCTACACCAATACCATGTTGCCTCAATTACTAGCTTTCTAGTAAGTCTTGAAATTAGGTAGTATGAGTCCTCCAGTTTTGTTCTTCAAAGTTGTTTTGTGATTCTAGGTCCTTTGCATTTCCATTAACTTTCAGAATCATCTTGTCTATCTACAAAAAAGCTTGTAGGGGTTCTGATTGGAATGGTATTGAATCTCTAGATCAAATGTGGGAACTGCCATTTTAATAATATTAAATCTTTAAATCCACAAACACAGTATAACTCCATTTATGCAGGTCTTCTTCAATTTCTCTCATCAGTGTTCTATGGTTTTCAGTATATGGGTCTTATGTGTCTTTTGTTGGATTTATCCCTGGAATATTTTATTGTTTTAGATGCTATTGTAAATTTTTTAAATGAAATTACAATTTCTAATTGTTTATTGCTAATACATAGAAATGTGATTGATGAGAAAGATTATTTAATGGGGGAAGACGTCAGATTGGTGATGGCTTCATTGCTTTCTGAAAACAAGGACTATAGTTTCAGGAGATTACTGAGTAGCCCAGGCTGATGCTTTAGGCAGGCATTTAGGGCTCTCTTCTAGAGTTTTAGCTCCTCCATGCAATTGTAGGTTCCACAGCAGCAGGCATTACTCATCTATGTTCTTGGCACATGGCCTCAATTAAAGAAATTGATTTTCAAAGAAGAAATAACCTCATAGAAACTTAACACTGACCATTTATATTACCCCTCATTTTTTCCCAATAGTCTTATCATCATTCATACCTGTGTTTTCACATGGATTTAGTAAGGATTTATGACCTACTTTATATCCTCCTTTGATCACTAATGTAGGTTGACTCTAGAATGTTTGATTCAAGCCAACAAGTCCAAATTTGAATGAATCCAGTTGTCATTCCTGGGGGGTTAAAAAGGTCTCTTCGTTTTTTGTTTTTAATCTAAAATCCAGCTATAAACAATCGTGTATGCATTAATTCATTGCTTTTTTTTTTGAGATTGAGTTTTGCTCTCATTGCCCAGGCTGGAAAGCAATGGCATGACCTCAGCTCACTGCAACTTCCACCTCTCGGGTTCAAGTGATTCTCTTGCCTTAGCCTCCCAAGTAGCTAGGATTACAGGCACCTGCCACCATGCCTGGCTAATTTTTTGTATTTTTAGTAGAGATGGGATTTCACTATACTGGCCAGGCTGATCTCGAACTCCTGACCTCAGGTGATCCACCCTCCTCAGCCTCCCAAGGTGCTGGGATTACAGGCTTGAGCCACCATGCCCAGCCAATTCATTGCTTTTTAATTCAGTCATCCAACATATGTTCAAAGAGAAATCACTAATTGCCAGACACTGGGGTAAGCACTGGAGTCACGAAGGCTCATATGAACTGGTCTCTTCCCCAGAGGACTCCCAGAACCAGGAGGAGGGGAAACAGATGTGAAAAGACAATTCCAATGAAGTGAGTAAATGCCTTCATGGGGGTACAGGCACAACACTCTGAGAGCAAAGAGAGGGGTAAGGGGTTAAGGAAAGTTTTCTGCAGGAGCTAACAGGAGCTGTGTCTCCAAGGTCAAATGCAAATTGTCTGTGAGAGTGAACATCCAGAAACTGGTTCCGATGACTGCAGGAGAAAGCTGGTTTACACCCTCTGTTGACCACATAGAACAATTTGTACTTTGCAGCTTCTTCCCTGGGTCATTGTCCTTGTCTTCATCACTGAAGGTATTGATGATGATACAGTAGTATTGTTTAATTACTAATTACTGAGCAGCTTCTTTGCATTACTAGCCTAAGTACATAATGTCCACTGTCTTATTATGTCTTCGTTACAACTCTGGAGGCTTTGAGATAGGAGAAAACCAAGATTCAGTGAGACTGAGTGAGACTGAGTGACTTGCCCAGAGCTTTACAGCTCTTAAGTGGCAGTGGGAAGACTTGAATCCAGGTCTGGCTGACTCAAAGCCTGGGCTTTTAAATTACATGATACTAATCCCCACAATAATGGTAACAGCAGATCTCAATTACTGAACACTTACCATGTGTCAGCCGCTGGGCTAAGTGACTTATATTTGTTATCTCATAGGATTTTCATAACTATAATTATCCCCATTTTGCAGATGAGGAAATTGGACCTTGGGTTATGTCACCCACTCATTATGTATTAGTTATCTATTTCTGCATTACAAATTACCCTAATTCTGATGGCTTAACACAATAAACATCTATCATCTCACAGTTTCTGTGGGCAGGAATCTTGGAGTGGCTTCGCTGGGTCCTTTTGGCCCAGGGTTTCTCATACAGTCAAGCTGTTGGTTGGGGTACAGTTATTTCAAGGCTTGTTTGGGGAGGATCTGATTCTAAGCTCACTCATGTGGTTGCTGGCAGGCCTGTTTCTTGCCATGTGGGTCTCTCCATAAGCTGCTTGAGTGTCCTCATGACATGACAGCTGGCTTTCTTCCAGAGAGAATGATTCTAGAGCAAGAAAATGAGAGCACATACCTAACACAGAAGCTGTAGTCTTTTTATAACCTAATGTCAAAATCCATGTCCTGTCCCTTGTTTCTTTTATTTGCTAGGTACAATTCACTAAGTCTAGCCCACACTCAAGGGGAGAGGCTTTAAGTTCCATGTCTGAGTGTAGGAGTATCACAGAATTTGTGACCCATCTTTAAAGCACAGCTAGTAAATGGCTGTGTTGAGATTTAAGCCTAGGATGACTGACCTGAGGCCCTGCGCTCTGAACTGTTTTATTATATTACCTCCAAATGTCACAAAAGCATTGTAGCCGAATGCTGTGTTGAAAGAAACCTGATCCTGCCCTTTGGGGACTTTTAATTTTAAACAGTCTCTCTGAGAAAGTAAGATAGAAATATATGAATATTCTATTCTATTTGAAAAACCAAATAAGTAGAGGAAGAAGAGAAATTAGGAGATAATTGGACTAGTTGGAGAAGCAGGCATAGGAATTCCACGGGCAGGGTGGTTTGGGCTTTCATGAATTCAGTCCAGATAGGCTTTCTGGTAGAGCAAACTTTGAAAAACAACGTGGTGGAGAACGACTTGCACTATATCCAGCAATCCTTAGCAGTAACTCTGTTTGCCAGCCAAGGCCCTTCCCTGAGAGGAACAGGACTCTGCCTTGAGATAGCTGCAGAAGCTAATAAGGGTGTTTTTTCTGAGCCTTATATACATAGATATAAGACGTAGATCCTGAGACATCCCAGCTGGAACAGCTAACAGCATCATCTTGACTCCCACACATTCACCGCCCAGCACTTTTCCTGAGGCTGGGTTGCCATGGACAACCAGAGGCTGTCTCCCAGCCACTCAGAACGCTCCTACGTTACCCTGTTCCACAGATGGCAGCAAGGAAATGAGGTTTCAGGAAGATGCAAATGAACTTTTTGGAAATGAACTGAACCTGGCACTTTTCACTGTCATTCCAGTTCAGTTGGCATCTCTATTCAGCTCTTTAAAAATGCTGCTGAAACGCCATTTGGGCTGGAAGTGGGTGGCTTGCTCCTGAATTGGGCTGTCCTTTTAGTAGCTGGTGTTGGAAGAAACTGTTGACAGGCTGGGTGTGATGAGCTCTTATTTGGGCCAGGCCCCTGGATGGGCACTGCCCCCTTCTACCTTGGTCCACACCCTGGCAAACATCCTGGGGTCGTGAAAAATCCCCACAATCACCCCCAGAATTAGGGGCACTTATCCTCCCTTCATAGGTTCATAATATCTTTTTCTACCTTTTATTGGGAGTCTGCTTTTTAGCACCTGCCTTTGAAAATAATGGTGACACTGGCACTATTAAGCCTCCTGACACCCATATGGGAAGCATCCTATTACCCTGATATTACAAGTTATGAAAATGAGACTTAGCAATGTTAAACGTCTTGCTCACAGCTACAAAGCTGTGTGTGTGTGTACATATGTATATATGATACATAGGTATATATGTACGTGTGTGTGTACATATGTATATATGATATATGACACACATATATATACATATATATGTATATATATTACATTTGGGTCCAGATGTGTCTGATTCCAAAGCCCATTTTTTCCACCCCTCCTCTCTCCCCCTGGGCCTTGCCCTCTTATTACCTGGTTCTCAGACCCCCATTGTCTCTGCACCTTGCTATCAGTACTTGCCTAGAGCAACTGTTGCTCAGGAACCTGCTTGGACAAGTCTTCTGGCTCGACCTCGACATGCTCCTTCGGATGAATTGTTGGTGTTAGCCCTGCGGCCCCACGCACCAGGGTAAGAGAGACTCTCGCTTCCTGCCCTGGCCCGAGGGACCGACTGGCTGGGCCTGCCTTCTGCCCAGCTCACCGGTCACAGAAGAGAGTTTGGACATACATTCTACTCTTGCCCCATGAAAACAGTGTGTAGAGTCCAGATTGTTTCTCTTACCTGAGTGGAAATTTGAATGACCTATGTAGTCTTGAGGCCAGGGCTAGGGTTTTGATCTACACATAGGCTGGAAATCTCTACTCTTTTCATGGACTGTCCCTTTCCCTGGCTGGTCCCTGGCACCTAATGGCTCTCAGACACAGAGTGGTTGTGATTTCAGTGAGGAGGGACCAACATGCCTTCAATCCCACAGTCACACGGGTGGAATCAGAGTCATCTATGTGAGCAAGAGAACATTATATATTTATTTTAAAAAATATTATGCTGGGAATAAAATTTCCTTACTAAGGAATCAGTTTTTCCCATTGGCTCACTAATCTCCCTAAAATAAATGGCTATTTGACTTTTCAAAATAAGGGTGTTTTCCTTGGGAGGTATCTAATAATTGTCCCTGCCGCAGTGGAGTTCAGCTCACTCATATTCTGTTAGTCAGAACCCTCCATTCACCAGAACTTCTGCAGCCTTCAGCACAGTGACAGTTGAGACTTGGGATCAGAATCCCGAGGCACCCTGCCAGCTTCCTAAGCATGCTGCAGTTCATGAGAGTGATTGAATTATGTTCAGTCTAGCATGATTGTTCGCCTAGAACCATTTCTTTAGTTTGTGATTCGTACATGACTGATGGTTCTCACTCAGGGTTACCTTGAAAGATAAATGTTAAAAATAGCGATCTCTAAATAAGCTGATCTGATTCAGTAATTTCTAATAAAGACATCATAAATCTTAAGTAAATTGGGGTTTAGGAGTGTTGGGGAAAGAAAGAAAACATGCTTGTTGAACTCCCTGGGCCTGAGTGTTTCTGGAATATAAAATGAGGACTTGTAGGTGAGAATGGTTCAAGTCTCTTCCTCTAATATCCTGTGGTCTTCTTAAATAGCTAGAAGTTTGTGATTTCAGAGATGTGATACATGTAGACTGTGGGAAATACTCATATTTCCCTAATTGGTTGCTAACATCAGGTATCTATGGAAATAGCTATCCATTAGCATTCACGATAGGACATTTATTCTTTTCACTCTGCATGAGCAACACAATGGTGGGTATAGTGCTCCATGTATGATGGCTTCTTGCAACACCTACTATAAAAATTGGATTTCTTTTGACCATACTGGGCTGTATCAATTTACATTCCCACCAACAGGGTATATGAGTTCCTCTTTCTCCACGTCCTTGCCAGCATTTGTTATCTTTTGTCTTTTCTATAGTAGACGTTCTAATTGGGATGAGGTGATATTTCATTGTGGTTTTCATGTGCATTCCCCAGATGATTAGTGATGTTAAATTATTTTTTCATATACTTGTTAAGAGAAATACCTATTTAGATCTTTTGCCCATTTTTAAATCAGATTATCTGTTTTTCTGTTATTGAGTTATTTGAGTTTCTCATATATTCTGGGTATTAACACCTTGCCAAGTGTGTGCTTTTGGCACCTTTGTGAAAAATCAGTTGGCCATAAATGGTGGATTTATTTCTAGGTTTTCTAAGCAATTCCATGGATCTACATGTCTGTTTTTATGCCAGTACCATGCTGTTTTAGTCACTATAGCTTTGCTGTATATTTTGAGGTCAGGTAGTGTGATGTCCCCAGCTTCGTTTTTTTTGTTTTTTGTTTTTTTTTGCTCTAGATTGTTTGGCTATTCAGCATCCTTTGTGGTCCCATATGAGTTTTAGGATTTTTTTTTCCTATTTTTGTGAAGAATGTCGTTGGTAGTTTGCTAGGAATTACATTGAATCTGTAGATTGCTTTAGGTAGTATGGGCATTTTAACATTATTATTCTTTCAATCCATGATCATGGGATATCTTTCCATTTATTTGTGTCCTCTTCAATTTCTTTCATCAATGTTTTCTAGTTTTCATTGTAGAGATCTTTTACCTCCATGGTTAAATTTATTCCTAGGTACTTTATTTATTTATGTTAATGAGTTTTTTCTTGATTTCTTTTTCAGGTAGTTTGCTGTTAGTGCCTAGAAACAATGCTAACTTTTATATGTTGATTTTGTATCCTGTCACTTTGTCAAATTCAGTTATTCATTTGAATAGTTTTTTGGTGGCATCTTTAGGCTTTTCTATATATACAATATTATATTCTCTGCAAGCAGGTACAGTTTGACTTTCTCCTTTCAATTTGGATGTACTTTATTTCTTTCTCTTGCCTGATTGCTCTGGCTAGGACTTACAGTACTATGTTGGATAGAAGTGGATAAAGTGGGCATCCCTGTCTTGTTCCAGTTCTTAGAGGAAAAGCTTTCAACTTTCCCCTTTCCAGTATGATGTTAGCTGTGGGTTTGTCACATATGGCCTTTATTATGTTGAGGTGCATTTCTTCTATATTTAATTTGTTGAGAGTTTTTATTGTGAAGGGAAGTCGAATTTTATCAGATGCTTTTTCTACATCTATTGAAACAATCATGTGGTTTTGTCTTTGATTCTTTTAATGTGATGTATCATTTTTATTGATTTGTGTTATGTCAAACCATCCTTGCATTCCTAGGATGAATCCAGTTTGATCACAGTAAATGATTTTTTCAATGTGCGGTTGTATTTCATTTGCTAGTATTTTGTTGTGGATTTTTGCATGTGTGTTTATCATAGATATTGGCCTATAGTTTTCTTTTTGTGTGTGTGTGTCCTTGTCTAGTTTGGTATTAGAGTAGTGCTGGCTTCAAAGAATGAATTTGGAAGGATTCTGCCCCTTTCAATATTTTGGAATAGTTTCAGAATAATTGGCATTAGTTCTTCTTTAAATATTTTGTAGAATTCAGCAGTGGAATCATCAGGTCCTGGGCTTTTCTTTGACAGCGGACTTTTTATTAGTGATTCAATCTTGTTGCTTGTTATTGGTCTGTTTGGGTTTTCTATTTCTTCATGATTCTGTATTGGTTGGTTGTATGTGTCCAAGAAAAATTAAAAATAGAACTACCATGTGACCCTGCAATCCCACTATTGGGTATGTATCCAAAGAAAATGAAATCAGCATGTTGAAGATACATCTGTACTCTCATGTTTATTTCAGCAGTATTCACAATAGCCAAAATATTGGAATCAACCTAAGTGCCCATCAACAGATGAGTGGATTTTAAAATATGGTATATATACTATTCAACTATAATTATAACTATAAAAAGGCCGGCACAGTGGCTCATGTCTGTAATCCCAGCACTTTGGGGGGCTGACAAGGGCGGATCTCCTAAGGTCAGGAGTTCGAGACCAGCCTGGCCAGCAGGTTAAACCTGTCTCTAATAAAAATGAAAAAAAATTAGCTGGGTGTGGTGGTGGGCACCTGTAATCTTAGCTACTTGGGAGGCTGAGGCAGGAGATTTGCTTGAACCTGGGAGGCAGAGGTTGCAGTGAGCCAAGATCGCGCCATTGCACTCCAGCCTGGCTAACAGAGTGAGACTCCACCTAAAAATAAATAAATAAAAAGGTGAAATCCTGTCATTTGTGACAATGTGAATGAAACTGGAAGCCATTATGTTAAGTGAAATAAGCCAGGAATAGAAGGACAAACACCACACGATCTCACTTATATATGAAATCTAAAACAGCCAGTCTTGTAGAAGTAGAAAGCAGAATAGTGGTTATCAGAGGCTGGGGAAGGGAGGAGGGAGAGGAGATGGGGAAGGGGAGATGGGACTGGTCAATGGATACTATGTTACAGTTAGACAGGAGGAATATTATTCTGGAGTTCAATTGTACAGTAGAGTAACTATAGTTAACAATAATATATTGCATATTTCAAAATAGCTAGAAGAGAAGATTTTGAATGTTCTTACCATGAAGACGTAATAAGTATTTGAGATTGTGGGCATGCTGATTATCTGGATTTGATCATTACCCAATGTATGCATGTATCAAAACATCACACTGTACCCCACAAATATGTGTACCTATTATGTGCCAACTAAAAATAAAACAAACAAATTGACTTTCCTATGCCTATGAGAGAAGTAGATGTATACCTGCTCTTCCTGCAGCCTTGAGCTCACTCTGAAACTGATGGTCCTATTCCACAAAACCTCACAATTCCTTTTCTCAGATATTTGTACAAGTTTTCTATGTTTAAAGTCATGTCTCACCAGTGGTTTTATGAGCTCAAAGGCAAGTTTGTTTTGAAAATTTTATCTTGTATTCTTTTTTCATTTGAGACAGGGTCTCATTCTGTTGCCCAGACTGAAGTGCAACGACTCTGCAATCACAGCTCACTGCAGCCTCAAATTCCTGGGCTCAGGCGATTCTCCCACCTCAGCCTTTCAAGTAGCTGGGACTACAGGCATGTGACACCACACCCAGCTAGTTTTTGTATTTTTGTAGAGATGGGGTTTCACCATGTTGCTCAGGCTGGTCTCCAACCCCTGGAATCAAGAGATCCACTTACCTCTGCCACCTAAAGTGCTGGTATTACATGCGTGAGCCACTGCACCTGGCTGTCTTATATTATTTTTGTCTTTCTACTCAGGTTTTACTTTAACATAAAAAATTTGCATTTTGGAAGGATTTTGCATTTTGCATTTTGGAAGGAATTGTGAAAGTTCTCAGAGATGAGTGGTAGATTTTCTCCAATATGAATGTACCCTCTATATCCCTGGTGGGAGATAGTTTCTTGGGCATGGTGAAGGTTCCTGAAAGCCTTGCCTTTTTTTTTTTTTTAATTTACAAAAGAAGCTGGATAGCTTATGCTAATAATAAGCAAACTTTCTTTTGGTGGTCGAGTCAAAAGATGGGAAAAGCCCTCACTTTCTCTTTTTATTTTTTATTTTTATAATGTATTTATTATAATATAGCCCATATTTCTCTTTCGCTTGTTTTTTCTGTCTCCAGAATTTTAATCTGGTGTTCCAACATATCTTAACTAAAGAAAATGACATTCTAGTTTAGTTTTTTTTTCCATTTTTTAAAACTCTGTATTGTTTGTTTAACACCTTGCATGTGCCATTTACTTTTTATTCATTTATTCTTTATTCAAAATAAATACTTAAGCCCTCACTTTTACCTGGCAACATAAATACAGGGAGTTATCTTGGTGACTAGGCAGATCCATTTTCTGCCCAGGCAGGGCTTGCTGTCTAGGGTCACAAAAGACAAGTCACCGACGGTCAAGCACAATGCAGAACACACAGGGCAGGTGAAATCTCAGGAATGTGTAGCTCTGACTTGGAGGCCAGAGAAATCAATTTGGAGGAAATAACATGTAAGCTGAGACCAGAAAGATAAGCAGGTGTTAAAGCAGAGTGCTCAGAGATGGGAAGAAAGTTTCAAGTCAGGGCACAGCATGTGGGAGGGTGTGGGGTGTCTGAAGTCCTTGCAGAAAGAAAACTTAAAACTGCTTTTATTCTCACTCAGGTTTCAAAGAAAATCCTTGCAGTATTTGCCTTCAGTTTAGCTTTACCTACTCAAAACCAGAAGGACAATGCAAGTTCTGGGCATGCTTACCAACACAAGTCATTCTGTCCTGGAAGAGTAGGTTAGGCATTGTTCAGAGTTTGCCAAGGGCTGTGTTCATTAACATCCCCCTTGAACTGTTCGTGGATGCCTGTCGAAGCAAAGAATTACAGATGGGAAGTAATGTAGAATTCATCTTTACTCTGAAAAGGGCTACTCTTGACACAGGGCAGTGGGCCCTCTGAGCTGAGGCACGCAGGAACGTCAAGAACAGAATGTTTCTTTCTGGAAGCAGCAGTGGCTGCAGCAGCAGCAGCTTGAGCTTGGACTGTGTGTCCTGGGTTCCTTTGGAATGCTTTACAAGTCAGAACTGATTTCTTAATTTTTGAACACTGGTCACCCACTTTTGGTGACAGACAGCTGTGGACTAAATCTGATGACCAGTGACCACCCACATGGCAGTGGGTGAGCCTGTTCTGGAATGTTGGGGAATAAATGATTGATCTGTAGCAATGGTGGTGAGCTCTGGTTTTGCCTCCCGTTTGGTGGGTAGTGTTCGCTTGAGGGATATGCTCCTGCGAGCTCATGCAGATTTTGATGGCCACTTCTCTCCCCAAAAATACATTGTGGGAAAGTAAAAAGCACTATGATAATTCATAATGGCAAAATTTGTTAATGGCATATCATCAGGAAATCCATACAGGGTGTAGGTTAAAAAAGTGGTTCTCAAAGTAAGAATCTTAGAGTGGAGCAGCAGCAGCAGTACCTGGGAACTTGTTAGAAAGGCAGATTCTGGGCTCCACTCCAGATCCACTGAATCGCACTTTGGGGATAGGGTCCGGCAGCTTGTGTTTTTACGAGTCCTCTATGTGATTCTGTTGTATGCTCCAGTTTGAGAACCACTGGATAAATGAGACAAGCTACAGGTAATGAGCAAATGAATTTGCTGGTTGTGACTTCCACTCTTTCTCTCCACTCAAGAAAGCATATTGGAATGCCATTGAGTGAGAGTGACATCAGTGTGGGGATAGCTGTGAATTTGCACATGCTTATTAACATATGTAAACTATAGGTAACTGGTACTTTAATTTTATTTATTAATAACATGTGACCAAAGTCACAGCAGTGGTACCACAATTAAGTATGGCAGTTCTGTTAACCTAGCCAGAGCAGTAGTTTTCATTGTTTTTTGACCATGCCCTGCAATACAAAATAAATTTAAATTGCTATCCAGAAGACACATGTAAGTGTGTATAATCAAAACAAATATTTCATGAAATGATATTCTTATGATATTTTCTGTGCTTTTTAAAACTATATATGCTGGTCATAATCCATTACATTGATTTCATGACCTACTAATGGAAAGTGACCTGTGTTTTGACAAACATAGATGCAGCAAGTTGTGTTTGCTCGGATCCTGTCTCTAGAGCAGGAGCTGGGGGTGGTGACTGGCTTCACCCTCTGTCAGGTAGACTTGAATTTCAGATTCTGCCTACGCTCTTAGCTGTGTGACCTTGGGCCACTTACATATGTTCTCTGAGCTTTACTTTCCTATCTGTCAATGTGGATGATGATATTTACCTCAAGACAAGCCTTGTCACCACAACTGTGAGGTAAATATTATCATCCACATTGACAGATAGGAAAGTAAAGCTCAGAGAACATATGTAAGTGGCACAAGGTCACACAGCTAAGAGCGTAGGCAGAATCTGAAATTCAAGTCTACCTGACAGAGGGTGAAGCCAGTCACCACCCCCAGCTCCTGCTCTAGAGACAGGATCCGAGCAAACACAACTTGCTGCATCTACTACCTTACTTGTGGAAATAGGACTGACTGCTAGAACTAGTTTTCAGAACATTATCAGTTTAATAACTTTTATAATAACCACCTCACAGCAGTTTTTCACAATTCTTTTTATACTGCAGTGCATAAGTGCACCCTACATTCTAGGCATTCAGAAATACTTTTGAATAATAATTAAAAAAATACATCCAAATTATGCACTTTTTCAAAGTATATTCAAGTTTGCTTTGATATGAGATTTAGCACCCCCCATTCCCAATCTTGAGGGCACTGAGATTACAGAAAATGGCCTACGTGACTTCACATACCCACAAGCTAGCCCCTGAGTGGGGCATTTGGGAAACAACTTATGATTGTGTTTTTGTGGGAAGATGCTTGTTAGACTTTTCTTGAATACTCATATCTGTTGGTAACTAGGGGCAGCATCTTCATGTATGTAGCTCTGTAAACTGGCATCTCTGATCATCCATAGACCCTGGGCAATAAGCATGTGGAAGTACCAGGGATAGGTCACCCATAAATCCAGATTTTGGGGAGAATGCGCTAATGTCCACTTGTCTCTCTGGAGGTCATGATTGTGGTTGGCGGCCAGGCACCCAAGGCAATCCGCAGTGTGGAATGCTATGATTTCGAGGAGGACCGGTGGGATCAGATCGCTGAGCTTCCCTCCAGGAGATGCAGAGCAGGTGAGCAGCCCTGTCTCCCACTTCTGCAAGCTGTTTTCCCCTGCTGGTCCCCAATCCATGCCGGAAGTCATGAGTTACTCCTTGTTTCCTCAAGCATCTGTGCATTTCAGGCTCCCATTCTTTTCCCTCCTGCAGCTTTATTATTTTTTTTTTTGCAGAGACAAGAGACAAGTGAACATTTATTTTTGTACCCTTCTGCCTATGTGTATTTCAAGTCTTTTTCACAACAAGGCCCCAGGAATCTCCAGATTCTATTATGTCCCTGGGCTTGTCCACTGCTGCAGGAGTCTTAGGGTGCCTCATACAAATGCTAGAGTTACTCAGTTACCAATATTAAACCGTAGGATAGGAGATGCAGCAAGCAGATTCCTTCCTCCGTGGAATGTGCTGATTTCAGACGAGGCGGCAGCCAATGTAGAAAATGCCAGAATTCAAAGTAATGAGAGGTGCTTGCCATGAACATAAGCTACTGCTTTTTCTTTTCTTTTTTCTTTTGAGATGGAGTTTCACTCTTGTTGCCCAGGCTAGAGTGCAATGGCATGATCTTGGCTCACCGCAACCTCCACAACCTCCGCCTCCCGGGTTCAAGCGATTCTCTTGCCTCAGCCTGCCGAGTAGCTGGGATTACACAGGCATGGGCCACCACATCCCGCTAATTTTTGTGTTTTTAGTAGAGACGGAGTTTCGCCATGTTGCTCAGGCTGGTCTCGAACTCCTGACCTTAGGTGATCCGCCCTTCTCAGCCTTCCAAAGTACTGGGATTACAGGTGTGGGCCACCACACCCGGCCAGCAGCTGTCTTTTCTTTGATTCTTCTTTTCCAGTTTTTGAAGATACTTGATACAAATTCTCCAAAACCCAAAAACACATGCTTCCACTTCATTGATAAAAATTACTGCAGTTTGGCACCTGGGTCTATTTCAGCTGGCAGATGAGCTGATTGATGTGTTTACCCTGATAGCCAGGTGTGCCCATCTCCTTGAGGAAGCTTACTCTGTTTTTGGTAGCATGATGGGCCACTGAGAGGTGGAAAGGGAGCAAGAATCATGAGATCTCCTGGAAATGCTTCCCCAGGAAGGCAATTTCATGAATGAGGTCATCCAAGCAAATGACACCAAACTTCCCCAGGTGTTCCTCGATCACTGTGTTGTCTGTCAGAGGGATGGTCTTATTCTTGACCTTGGCTTGTCCATGTTTGAAAATGATCTCCTGGACAGACTTCAGATTTGGAAATCCCCAGGTCACATGAGGTTCCACTATATGCAACATTTTTAGGTTCTGGCGGGTGACTTTTACAAAGACACCATGAAAAAATTTCTCTAGGCGAAGTCTTGCAATGGTTTTCTGCACCAGTAAACTCAAGCCATCCATCCTTTCAAGGCATATAACAAAGGCCAAGGAATGTTTATCTGGCGATTCCAAGGCATGAGGTTTCACTTCTAGTTATCTGACATGCACCTTGTCACGTGTCTGCCACCAGGAATCATGTAGGAATGATTCCAGTTGCTTAAACCTGGGCCCTTTTCCTTTCTTCCTTCTTTGCCAAAATGCCTGCTTTGCTGAAGTGGCTTTGAGGGCTTGATAGGCCTTCCTCTTTTTCAGGAGATTTTCTGGAACCAAAGGGATTTTTCTTTGCTCTTGCTCCACCATCTTTCCATTGTAGCAGCTACTGATCATCTTTTTTTATTGTTGTTAAGACAGAGTCTTTCTCTGTTGCCCAGGTTGGAGTGCAGTATCATGATCTCAGCTCACTGCAACCTCTCGTTCCTGGGTTCAAGTGATTCTCTCACCTTAGCCTCCTGAATAGCTGGGACTACAGGTGCGCACCACCACACCTGGCTGATTTTTAAATTTTTAGTAGAGAGGGTTTTTACCATGTTGGCCAGGCTGGTCTTGAATTCCTGATCTCAGGTGATCCACCTGCCTTGGCCTCCCAAAACACTGGGATTATAGGCATGAGTTACTACACCTGGCCACCTGCACAGTTTTTGGCTTTTTTGGGGTCAGTTCTTATGAGCTTGGTGAGTTAAAGCTAATTCAAGTATTAACTTGAATCAGACAAAAGTAGAAAGCTAATAGGAAAGAAATCCAGTGAATCCCATAATGACTGTCAAATATCTAAAGTATCTTCTGTGGTGGCTTTTTCTGTGTCTGTCTTGCTCCTCATTGTCATCCATCAACATGAGCAGTCATGCGCCTGACCTGACCTAGATGTCTTGGTTTCCTGTGCCTCAGGTGTGGTGTTCATGGCTGGCCACGTGTATGCTGTGGGAGGGTTTAATGGCTCACTGCGGGTGCGGACAGTGGATGTGTATGACGGCGTGAAGGACCAGTGGACGTCTATTGCCAGCATGCAGGAGCGCCGGAGCACACTGGGCGCGGCAGTGCTCAACGACTTGCTCTACGCGGTGGGAGGCTTTGATGGCAGTACTGGTAGGTTCAGGGTGTGTTCCCAACCACTCCCAGCCTGGGATACATCCTCCATGCAACACTGTTTTATTCAGCCAGTTCTGGACTAACTTTCTGTCTGTTTGTAGCTACTGCCCCAGGGACATACTCACCCTTCTTCCTCAACCAGCTTTGTGGGGAAGAGCCAGGCCTTCTTCCACACAGAATATGTAACTGCCCATGTACTAGGCTTTCTAGGACCTCACACTCAGAGTCCCTTTCCTACTTTCCAGTGTCTGGGGACATATTTACTCAGAAGATGAAACTTGGAGAGAATGCTTAGCTGGGGGTGGGGGTGGGGTGCCTCAGACCTCCAGTTTGAACCCTCTGCTAGACAGGTGAGGGAGCTGAGTTTGGCACTTGGAAGAGACCTGGCTTGGGTCACGCAGTGGGCCAGGCTGCCCATTTTTTCTGTTGCCCTTTCTATGACCCCACTGAAGCTTTACCAGTGGGGTTTCACCATAGGTGAGTCTCCTTGCCTCTGGATTCTATCTAGCTTCAAAATTTCAACTCAAAACCAATAGTGGACATAAACTCAGAGAGGTGATCTCATCTCTACTCATACTGCCAGGTAGATGTCTCTGTGGACAGTAGCTCTATTAAACTGATATGATCTCCTTTGGCCCCCAGGGAGGTGAAAAGCAGTCTTTTTTACTTCTCTGAGTTTTATTTGTGTCTTCACAACTTGGGGACTTTTCTCAGCCTTCTCTTTGCCTCACTCATGTAATTCCAGGGTCTTTAGCCCCTCTCGAGGCTGCCTTTAGTGAGTGCGAAAAAGAGAATGAAAGGGTAATGGAGCATTCTTTCTTTTGGGAATTACTTTTGGCTATTAGTAGAGAACATGATTAAACAGTGCCTCAAAACATGAGGGTTTTGCTTTACTCATGAAACAAGAAGCCTAGAGGTTAGCAGTTGCTGAGTTGGTCCAGTGGCTCATGGACATTGAGGCCACATTCTTTAAGATTCTCTTGGCCTTTTTCTCATGATTGTGAGGATGGCCATTATAGCTCCAGCCAACACATTTGTGTTCCAGGTAAAAGCAAAGGCTATTTCTGAAATCCACATAGACTTCTGCTTAGGTCTCATTGACTTGGTCACCTCTAGCTGCAAGGGAGTCTTGGAAAGCAAGTGTTTAGCTTTCCACTGCTAAGGTAGAGGAAGTTAAGGGGAAGGAGATTGGAATAGGTGTTCAGTGAGGCTACCTCAGGTGTCTACTTGGAATCAAAGTATACCACTCTGCAGTTTTTATGATCTGCATTTGCCATGCATTTCAGGTATGCCCTTTGTCCTTTCACAGCCCACCCTCTGAGAAAAGTCTTAATAGTCCCCGCAGGTAGACACTGAAGGTGTGTTTCAGGGAGTTTCCACAGGTTGCATGGTGATGCAGAAGTGGCACTGAGCCATACATTTAGGTTTCCAGCCCCTGCATTTGGACTCCTCCCCTATCCTCACTGCTTCTCACACAGCAGGGTGAGGCCTGGTGCCACGGAAGTCTCATGAGTCTCTTGTCTCCCAGGCCTAGCATCGGTGGAAGCCTACAGCTACAAGACCAACGAGTGGTTCTTTGTGGCCCCGATGAACACGCGGCGGAGCAGTGTGGGTGTGGGCGTTGTGGAGGGTAAGGAGGTGGCAGTGGCCAGTGGCCAGGCCTACCTGGCTCACGGGCCTTGTCCTGGGTCCAGTATCATGCTTGGTGCTTCCTCTACCTTGGTTTATTCTTGAGATCACTCCTCTGAATTAGGTACTATTTTCCTGATTTAACAGGTGAGGAAAGTTGAGACTCAGAGAGGTGGTGGAGCTCCTGGCCCAAGGCTGCTAAGTGGTGGAGCTGGGCTGGGGAGTAGAAGCCCAGAGGGGGAAATGTCGGCCTGTGGTTTGGCCCCTTGTTAGTAGCTCTGCTATTGGTTGGGGAGGGGAAGGGAGTAGGGAATTCATAGTCAGCATATAACCCAGGAGGATAACGTAGTGGAGTGAAAGTTAATTGCATTTAATTAATTTTGTCCTCATATTCATATGTTGAACATTAACAGAACTGTGAGTGAGGTAGGCACCTCTTCTTAGATCTGATGACTGTCTCTGCAGGGCAGGCTGGTGATTGAGACCAGCTCTAGTCAGGAAAGCTGTGTGGGGTAAGGCAGGAGGGAGTGGTGAGGTCTAGGGCCTGGTCAGATGGTACACTTTTGTTTGTAAAGAACTCTCACGTCTAGTCTCTGGTTTGCAAAACCGTGGAGACAGGCAGGACTTGGATTTCCTCCACCTTCCAGACGTCCCACATTCCAAGGACAGTAAATAGCATAGCCTGTCCTTGAACCCAGGGGTCTTTCCGACTCCTAAGCTGGTGCTCTTTTCACTGTGCTGTGCTCCTTCAGAGTGCTGACAAATGCCAGTAGGTAGGAGTTCTATAAATATGTGTGAATTCAGTGTACCAAAGCATACAATATTATTTGAACTAAAAGGTAATCATTTGCATGACAACACTGATTCATTAACCTGTACTGATGTGGGGATTTAGATGGAATATCTGTTTATTCAGACATGTGTGCAGACATTCCATCTCTCATGTACACACTCAAGAATCCACATGCAGACACAAATGTACCCTAGGGAAAGCGTAACATCCAGTGAATTAGACATTAATAGAAAGATTCTTTTCTCGCATTGCATTTCTCAGTCTGCACTGTATTGTGTAATTTAAGTTTTTATTTAAAGATATACTATTCTGGCTGGGCGCAGTGGCTCACACCTGTAATCCCAGCACTTTGGGAGGCCGAGGTGGGTGGATTACTTGAGGTCGGGAGCTTGAGATCAGCCTGACAGACATGGAGAAACCCCATCTCTACTAAAAATACAAAGTTAACCTGGTGTGGTGGCGCATGCCTGTAATCCCAGCTACTCGGGAGGCTGAGGCAAGAGAATTGCTTGAACCTGGGAGGCAGAGATTGCAGTGAGCTGAGATCACACCATTGCACTCCAGCCTGGGCAATGAGAGGGAAATTCTGTCTCTAAAAAAAAAAGTATACTATTTCAACGTACTAAATAAGTCTTCTTTGTGAGGGCAAAGATTTTGTCTTCCTACCAAGGTAAATTGTGTCTTGCAATCTCATTCTCTTGGTGGAGCAGAAATTGATTTGTCTGCCAAGTATAAGTGCTTTGTCTAGCCACCTTCTCATTTCTTTTCTTGTTCCTTAGCCAGAAACATCAAATAATAGACTAGGGGTTAAAAATTGGAAATCCCTGTTAATAGACTCCAGGAGGAACCTTGAGTGGGTATTTTTTCAGCTGATGCAGATGGAATGGTTGATGGGGGTTAGAAGAGGTGCCACAATGGTGGTATTTAAAATGCTCCCCTTGACAAAGGCTTTTGTGAGCATGTTCTATATTTGGAAGAAGTGCTGTCTTGTAACATGCCCTGTTGGCATAGAAGACAGGCTGGGGATTTGTTTCTTCTGTCCCTCCTGAATCTGAGGCTCTTTTGGCTGTGGGTCACCCTGGGGCAGCAGAATCCAATTGACAGCTGTAGTGAGAATGTGGAGGGAGGAACTTAAGTGGACTCTGTCTGCTTCACTGTGGCCTTGAAGAGACAGCTCTCCACACTGTCTGGCTTCGTCTCCTCCCTCTCATCATCTCATTACCATGGCAATACAGTTTGAATGACACTGAAAAAAAATATGGAGGAAATCATGATAATTTGCTACTGGCTGCCTTGAAGAATACCTACTTAGGAAAAGGACTGTGTGGATTGAAGTGTAGGCAGAAGCTCCCCAAGAGAGCGGAGAGTGTACTGTGGAGATTGTCGCATCTGAACCAGCATACACCTTACAAGTAGCCTGGACCCTAGAAGAGCTGCTTAGTCAGGTTCAAAAAAAATTTTTGACTTGGTGAGTGCAGAACTTAGGAGGACATGTTTCTTTCTTTTGGGTCAATTGAGAGGAACTTGGGGCAGAAAACAAAGCCAGGCTTGATGATGATAGAAGAAAAACATTTATGGGCTGGGCACGATGGCTCACACCTATAATCCCAGCACTTTGGGAGGCCCAGGCAGGTGGATCACGAGGTCAAGAGATCAAGACCATCCTGGCCAACATGGTGAAACCCCGTCTCTACTAAAAATAGAAAAATTAGCTGGGTGTGGAGGCGCGTGCCTGTAGTCCCAGCTACCTGGAAGGCTGAGGCAGGAGAATTGGTTGAACCCGGAAGGTGGAGGTTGCAGTGAGCCGAGATCGCACCACTGCACTCCAGCCTGAGGGACAGAACAAGTCTCTGTGTCAAAAAAAAAAAAAAAGAAAAACGTTCTTACATTTTATAGTGCAGCAGTAGTTCTGGTAGCAGAACATAGGTTTGAGCCTAAGAAACTTTCTAACTTAAAATAATTGCAGATTTTCAAATACCAGTAGCATTCTTGGTGTCTGTCCATTAAGAAAGCACATATGACCAAAAAATCTACTGAGTAAGTAATCCTGTTAAGTGGATTTAATGATATTTATTTAGTCTATATCTATTGTGACTCCTCCCCCTGTTCCCACAGAAGAGACCATCCCATTGCATTTTAAGACTAAATTTTAAACCCAAAATATTTGAATTTCTGCTTTGGGAAAGCTCAAATGGCAAAGTTTTCCTCCTGTGTCCAACCTCACTCTCAACCCTCAACCCCAGGCAGAAATGATGCTCTTGGATATAGCAGCTTAATGGTGTTTTAATTTAAAAGTAGATGATGGTACCTCAGGGTTCTTGTTCAGAGATCACAGGGTGTCTGTAGAAAAATTCCAGTCACCCTGGCTCACAATGTACAGAGAACTCTGCATTCACACAGTCTACCTGCCAGGGTTGTGGAAGGAGTAGAAACAATGGTTAAGACAGGTTTTGGGTTCTCATTGAAGAATATTTTTCCACATTTACTTCATCTGTTATTTTGATCCTTTAGTTAGAAAGGTGGTCTGCTTGCCTATAGCTGGAGGCCTTCTAGCTTTCCATCTATCCGGTGCTGGTGTCTTGTTTTAGAGAAAATGTAACCTAATTCATTAGCAAGATTATGTTGAGCCCCAGTGGTACCAAGCCATAGCTTTGTGTTGGGTATTTGGGGGTACTTATTTAGAAAGATGTTCAGTGTTTGCTTGTAAGGCGCTCATGGCTTAAGAGCAAGTAGCAAGTAGAATATGTGAAGAAATGTGAAGGATGCTTTGCGTGGTTGAGGAGTAAGTTGGTGGTCCCCTGAAGAAAGGGGACTCAGAATTCTGAGGTAAGGGTGCCCCAGTTGGTTACAGATAGGGTTTCAGCCGAGCTCTGGTTTCATGCCAGTGTCCCTGGCACCACACTCAGCCACTTTGTCTGTTGCAGGGAAGCTGTATGCTGTTGGGGGTTATGATGGAGCTTCCCGCCAGTGTCTTAGCACCGTGGAGCAGTACAACCCAGCGACCAATGAGTGGATATACGTGGCAGACATGAGCACCCGCCGCAGTGGTGCAGGTATGGGGGAACCTTGGGGTCCCAGCTGTGTCTGATTAGCTCACAAGTGGGTCTTTAAAGTATTTTTTGGTTTTATTTTAGATTCAGAGGGTACATGTGCAGGTCTGTTACGTGGATATGTTGGATAATGGTAGGGTTTGAGCTTCTAGTGTACCCATCACACAAGTAGTGACCATTGTACCCAACGGGAAATTTTCCAACCTTCACCCTCCTCCCAGCCTCACCCCTTTTGGAATTCCCAGTGTCTATCGTTCCCATCTTTATGTCCATGTATATCCATTATTTAGCTTGCACTTATAAATGAGAACACATGGTATTTGATTTTCTGTTTCTGGGTTATCTCACTTAGGATTATGGCCTCCAGCTCTATCCATGTTGCTACAAAGGACATGGTTTCACTCTTTTTTTTGGCTGCATAATATTCCATGGTGTATCCATATGATATTTTCTTTAATTAACCATTAGTGGATACTTCGCTTGATTCTATGACTTGGTGTTGTCAGTAGTGCTGCTTTAAACATACAATTGTATATGTCTTTTAATGCTTTCTTTTCTGTTGCATAGCGGGACTGCTGGGTCAGATGGTAGTTATATTCTACGTTTTTTGAGAAATCCCATACTGTTTTCCATAGAAGTTGTATCAATTTATATTCCCACAACAGTGATAAACATACTCTTCTCTGCAACCATGCTAACATCCAGGTTTTTTTTTTTTTGACTTTTTAATAATCACCATCTGACAAGTATAAGATGATACCTTGTGGTTTTAATCTTCATTTTTCTGATGACTATGATGTTAAACATTTTTTCATATGTTTACTGGCTACTGGAAAGCCTTATTTTGAGAAATATCTGTATGTATATCCTTTACCTGCTTTATAATGGGGTTGTTTTTTCCTTGTTGAGTTGCTGGAATTCCTTATATTCTGAATATTAGTCCTTTGTTGGAGGAATAATTTGAAAATATTTTTCTCCCATTCTGTAGGTTGTCTGTTTACTCTATTGATTATTTCTTATGCTGTGCAGAAGCTTTTTTGTTGAATTAAGTCCCACTTGTCTATTTTTGTTTTTGTTGTGTTTGCTGTTAGCATTTTAGTCAGAAATTCTTTGCTTAGGCCAATCTCCAGAAAAGTTTTCCACAGGTTTTCATCTAGAACTTTTATAGTTTAGGTCTTCCATTTAAGTCTTTAATCCATTTTCAGTTAATTTTTGTATATGGTAAGAGATAGAGGTCTAGTTTCATTCTTCTGTATGTGGCTAGCCAATTTTCCTAGCACCATTTATTGAATAGAGTGTCTCCCCATTGTTTATTTTTGTCAGTTTTGTTGAAGATCAGCTTGTTATAGGTATGTGGCTTTGTTTCTGAGTTCTCTATTCTCTTTTTGTGTCTATTTTTGTACTGGTACCATGCAGGTTTAGTTACTATAGCCTTGTAATCTAATTTGAAGTCAGGTAATGTGCTACTTCTGGCTTTGTTCTTTTTGGTTTAGTTTGGCTTTGGCTGTTCAGGCTCGTTTTTGGTTATATATAAACTTTAGGATTGTTTTTTTCTAATTCTATAAAGAACTATGTTGATAGTTTTATAGGAATTTTGTTGAATCTGTAGATTTCTCCAGGCAGTATGGTCATTTTGATGATATTGATTCTTCCAATCCATGAGTATGGGATGTTTTTTCATTTATTTGTGTAATCTGTGATTTCTTTCATCAGTCATAAGTGGGTATTGGTTCAACAACTTAACATTTTATTTTACCTCCTTCTTCTTTCCTTTTGCTGTATATAATCCCACTATCACCTTTGCAGCTAGACACAGCACTTATCAGTTAACCTTTCCTGGGGGATCACTAGAGAATGGATGAGTTAATACTCTCCTCCTCACCATCCCTTCTATTCCTATGAAGGTGTTTACATCTTTTGAAAGTGAAGGCTTACTCTGTGCCAGGCACTGTCCTAACAAGTACTTTTTTGTGTCTCAATCCACTTAATTCTCACTGCAGCCCTACAAGGTGGATACAATATGAATTCTACTTATCAGATTTAGAAAGTAAGTCTGCCAGTGGTTGAACAATTTGCCCAGGGTCATATAATTAGTAACTAGCAATATCAGGATACTGACTCCAGAGTTAGCATTTTAAATCCCTAAATTATCAGCCTCATTCCTCTGAAGTAGTAAGACAAGTCTTCAGTTGGCAAAGCTGAGCTTGCCTATCTGGGATTGAAAGCCAAGCTATGAGTGTTCTCGTTTGGAGATAACATGCCCCCCACTCCCACTTTTCCTCGCTTTGGCCCACTCCCCAACATGGGAAGAAAATGACTTTCCAAAAGGTTTTTCAATTCTACTTCTTGTCAGAAGACCAGAAGATCTGTGGTACTTGGGGATTTTTTTCAGGAAGTGGAGCAACAGCCCCCTTCTCCCCTGCTTTGTCTTCCCATTCATTGTCTCAGAGGCCCAAAGGGAAGGGTCTGAGAGGGCAGACAGAGTCATTGGTCCACTGGCTCTTTATTGCTGGTTCCTGTGGTCAGCGGTGACTAATTACCAATCTGCTCCTGGCAGGAAGACTGTGTGACTTCTGAGAAGGGAAGCCACATTCCCTCAATGTTTTCCTTTCTCTCTCTCTCTCTTTTTTTTTGTACTTTTGCAGATTGAGTTGTGATCTCATTTTATAGTAGCAAACATATGACCACTTCCTCAGCATTCCTTAAAAAGTATGTGATTTTAATATTTTCAGAGAACCTTTATGTACTCACTTGGTTACAAAAATAAAATCTGCGTGATTCCATTTAAAAAACATTTGAGTTTGGAGTGCTATTTTTAGGGAATTTTTGTCTCTCCTGATTCTGACAGGTGGCCCTTCCTGAATGTGGAGCCATTGCCTGGAAGTCAGGAGGCCTGGGTCTTGATGCTGGGTCTGCTGTCATTTGTCATGTGACCTTTCCTGGGCAAGTCCCTTCCCTTCTTTCTGGCCCCTAATTCCTTATATGTGAAATGAGTGGGTTGTTGTAGATGTTCCCTAAGAACCAAGTCCATCTACAAATCCCATTATTCTTTTCCCATCAGAAACGTCTTTTGGAAATTTTGGTTTCTTTAGAGCCTTCTTCATACTCCCTAGGAATCCTCTGATGTGATGTAAGGGGTGAGAGCTCAGCATGCCTGGGGCAGCACACCCTGAGATACGTGGCTGCTCCTAGGACCGAAAGCCTGGGGAGGCAGCCGGGCGTGGAGCTGCGAGGGCAGTCCTGCCTTCGGAAGCTCAGGCTTGTCTCTGTGGAGGGAGCTGCCTTTGGAGGCTACAGCTGCTTTGTCTCTGCCAAGCTGCTGAAATGGTTATTGCTGGGTGGACATCACCTGGCCCTACTCCTGCGGCTTACCTATGCTGGAGGACCTGGGGGTGACACGTCTGCTGCCTGTGTCCCTAGGAGGCACATTCACCTTGATTTAGGAAATGAAAACCAAGCCTTTTTCATGAGACGACTGTCAGAGCCCTGGGCTTGGCTCCTAGGTCAGCCTTTCTTCAGTGCTTCACTTTCCTAAGATTTGGGCAAGTCTCACCTCTTGAGTCGGGAACCCACATACTGGTCACAGTGGGTGTTCTTGTTGGCTGAAGACCCAGAGACCAAAGGCTCTGGCCTTTGGCTGCCTGAGGCCCTTTGAGTTGCCAAGAGCCCCTGTGGCTCTAGGTCCAGGAAACTGCTGCATGAATGTTTCTGGATGAGGCTGCATGAGGGCAGAGGGAGAGTTGCCCAGGCAGTGGTGCCTGAGTGCCCAGAAAGCAGCTTGCTTCCTCAGCAGGGTGTGGGCAGTGCCACCAGAAGATTAGGGGAAAAAGAGGCCATCTTTCAGGGAATGCGTGTTCCTGCTGAGCTTGGAGTTAAGGAAGGTGAGGCAGCTTTGGAACTCAACTAATTTATTAAACCTGTCAGTTAGAGAGAGCCATTATTGATATGACAGCACCATCTGCTGTTAGTTTAGAGCAACTGCTAGGAGCCACTAGCATACTGGCATAATTGGTGGGAGGGATTTTATTAATTTATATTTTTGTCATTCAAGCGGTATCTCTTGAGAACCTACTGCTGTGGGACACAGGGAAGCAGGTGAGGACAAGATAAAAAAAGTCCTTATCCATAGGAAGTTATGGTCTACAAATCTGGTTCTTGGGTCTGAAACCTGGCTGCACATCCCAGTCACCTGAGGAACTTTTTCCAACTCCTGACCAGTGTGAAATCTATATCAAAAAGCTCCCCAGTCAATTGAGATACAGCCTGTCCATGCAGTGGAGTCGTCTGTGGTCCATGGGAACTACTGATCTAGTACAACTCTTCCCCTTTACAAATAGGGAAACTGAGGCCCAGAAAGGTTAAAGGTCACCCAGTGAGCAAGTCAGAGAGACATGTCCAGAACACAGGTGTTCTAGCTACCAGGTCAGTTGCACTTTCGTTCTTTCTTTCTTTTTGAGACAGAGTTTTGCTCTACCACCAGGCTGGAGTGCAGTGGCTCGATCTCAGTCCAATGCAACCTCTGCCTCCTGGGTTCAAGTGATTCTCCTGCCTCAGCCTCCTGAATAGCTGGGACTACAGGTGCAGGCCACCATGCCCAGCTAATTTTTGTATTTTTAGTAGAGTCGAGGTTTCACCATGTTGGCCAGGATGGTCTTGATCTCTTGGCCTCATGATCCGCCCGCCTTGGCCTCCCAACGTCCCGCGCCCAGCCCAAGTTGCACTTTCTAGATACTGTGCTGTCTTCCTTCTTTATGGTTTTCATCTTCTTGATGAAAGGATCTTAAAAGATGACACTGAAATCTGTAAGCAAAGCAATTCTAGCACTCAGCTCAGGCCGATCAACATGGTGAGTGATCTAATGATGCCCTCTGCAGCCTAGGAGGAGAGAAGTGGGCAGAAAGAGCAGCTTCTGCAGACACGACCAGCAGGAGGCCTCCCTAATAATAATTTCAGCACTTTGCTGTGTGGCTAGTTTCAATTTTTTACTCTTTTTACTCAATTAATATAAGGCTGAGTAATATAAGTAATACAACATTGTAGGAAAACTAGGCAATATCTATATTGCCTAGGAAAAAGGAAAACGTACATTACCACTCAAATAATTATTCTTAATATTTTTATGGATTTCATTCAGTCTTTTTTCTTTGCTTATGAACATCTTCCTCCATATAGATGCATGTATATATTCATATATATATATGTGTTTTTAAAAATAGAATTTGGGTCACATTTGCTTTATATTTCAAAGTTTTGAGGTTTCCAGTCTTATAGGAGGCAGGCAGGGTGTCATTATATTTGTTTTACAGATGAGGACACAGGTTCAGGGAGACAAAATGGCACTCCCCAAGTCACCTCATGGGTCGGGACTGTTCAGGACTGGACGCCAGTCCTTCTGATTTCTGGTTATTTAGCCAGTCTGAGGCTGGGACACTGTGTTTGCCTTTCAGGGGTTGGAGTGCTCAGCGGACAGCTGTATGCCACAGGTGGGCACGATGGGCCTTTGGTGAGGAAGAGCGTTGAGGTTTACGATCCTGGAACAAATACCTGGAAGCAAGTAGCAGACATGAACATGTGCCGGCGCAATGCAGGTAATGACTGCTCTCTCCATCTCCGCTTTGGGGGTCGTGCGGCTTTTCTTCCTGAAGACACTGGCTCTAAACAGTGGGGAGATTCCCAGGGTCTGGAGCTGAGCTTGTATCCTGAACAAGGAGTGTCCATTTGCCGGGTGGGCTCTTGGTTAGAGGAGGGGAGAAGTTGAGACCCAAAAAGCTAGCTGCAGATCCTGCAACCTAGATGCAGGGGAGCCCCTTTCTCACCAGGGAAAGGTGATGACTTTTACTGCACACAGATGAGCACAGACCTGGAAAAGTCCTCTGGTTGTCATCAATGTCCCTACCTGCCCCCCCACCCCCAACAGCTTTGGTAGGTAGCTAAGTACAGGGCCAGACAATGGCACTTGGTTCTTTTCTTTGGCAGTGCCTGGCTAGGAGAACCTTTCAATTCTAACCTGAAACCAGTCTCCTTCCTTACAGGGATAGTCGGACCCTTGATCAGTTCTTCTTTCCTTATTGCTTTCTTCATATTCCTGTCTCTCCTTTCCGTCTCATCCCCTGTTCCTTCCTGTAGGAATGGTTTACTGTAGAGTATCTAGGTATGTTTCCTGGAGCATGAGGTCCCTTTTAAGCTGTCTCCTTTTTGAGCTTTGCCTTGTGGGTCGTGTACTCCGCCAGTGGACCTTTATGCCTCTTTGCTCTAGGGAAGTGTTGGCTTAGCCCAACTTCCCCGGCTGGAAAGACACACAGGTGACATAGGCAGATTCATTTCCATTATTCTCATATTACCTGTTTGCCACACCCATTTGTGGCCGACTTGGAAGTGTAACTGGGGGTTGGAAGAATATTTATTAATTTGCTCATTGCCTAAGCCTGCTGTAATAGAAGTTGTCATTTGGCTTCAAGTCACATGAGCAAGAAATTACAGGACCCTTATAAGCAGCTATCTAGAACCTGAGAATTAAGTTTAGATGTAAATGTGTGTTTGTATAAAATTCATAGATATTTCTATTTTTTAATAACAAAAATGGAATTACACTATAACACTATTTTATAACCTGTTTTATAAAAAACTCACTTTATAATCTTTCATGAACATTTTATTACAACACTAAACTTATTTATGTGATATTTTAAATGACTATATCATAATTTAAACAACCAATCTACTATTGGACACAGGTTATTTCCATCTTTTCTATACTATAAGTAATACTTTAGTTACTATAAATGGTCCTTATAGCTAAATGAGTGTACACATTTAAAATTATTTCTTTAAAAGACCAGAAGTAAATTTTTTTTTCCAGACAAAGTCTTACTCTGTCGCTCAGGCTAGATTGCAGTGGCATAATCTTGGCTCACTGCAACTCCGCCTCCTGGGTTCAACAGATCCTCCCACCTCAGCCTCCTGAGTAGTTGGGACCACAGGTATGCACCATCACGCCTGGCAATTTTTGTATTTTTTTGTAGAGACAGGGTTTCACCATGTTGCCCAGGTTGGCCTTGAATTCCTGGGCTCAAGTGATCCATCTGCCTTGGCCTCCCAAAGTGCTGGGATTATAGGTATGAGGCACTGTGCCTGGCCGGAAGTGGAATTTTTAAATCAGAGGGAGCACATGTGTTTTAGATGCCATCCAGGAAGGTGGTCCATTTTATCCTCTGAGAGTACTTTCAGCAACATTGATAATTATGACTTTTTGGAGTATCACCAATCCCTTAATCAAATTTTGAAAAAATACACAATGTACTGGACTATGGCCCTTGCAAGTCTTAATGAACAATAACTAATTATGTTTTCCTATGCCTTAGACCTTGCTACATGAGACCTTGCCCAAACTCCATCTCACTCTGAGATCAGTATGGGAGCTGTGCCTCATCCCTGGGAGCTGTATGTGAAATAGACCCAAGTCTTGTAAAGGGATTACAAACATAACCGTCAGCATCATACAGCGGGCTTATCAGGGAAAAACGTAGCAGCAGAGAAGTAGTAGCATGCATGAAATCCCCTGAATTGTCTTATTCCCTAGCTCAGGCTGGGCACAGGAGGTCTGTATACACCTTCCCAGTAGAGAGCGGTCTGTGCCCATAGGCTCTACATACTTACTGTGTAGGTGTGAGTGTGGCAGGGGGCATACGCATTGTAAGAAACAAAAACTCCCCGGCTGGAGAAATGATCTTGTTAGGAAGAAGGATCCTTGGAGCTCAGTGGCTGTTGTCATATTTTCTTCCACTAAGCAAACTCAGACCTGTGGAGCTAAATCTCTGTTGTATTACCATAAAGGAAGGAAAAGAGCCTCCCAGCCTCTCCAGATTTGTCTCTTTATCAATTCTGATCTCTTGGTGCACCTGCTGTGATGTCTCTTACGGCTTTTGTTTGACTACCAGGGGTCTGTGCAGTGAATGGGCTCCTGTATGTGGTTGGAGGGGATGATGGGTCCTGCAACTTGGCTTCGGTGGAATACTACAATCCTGTCACTGACAAATGGACGCTGCTTCCAACCAACATGAGCACGGGGCGGAGCTATGCAGGTCAGTGTGTGCCATCTCTCTGCCCATCCCAGAGGCCTCCAACACACTGGGGGCTGGTGGGATGAGAATATGTGAGCTTGCTTAACTTGGACCTGAGTGCCTCCTTAAGAGATGACAGGTAATGGTTATGTGGCCACCACTCCTTCATTCTGTGCTCATGACAGATACAGAAAATTGGCACTGATTACCTCCTGCCCTGACCTTGTGAACCTGAAGGTAGCCTCAGAATGTATAACAGAGTTCCAACTGAGTAGTCACAAGAGAGTTTAGAATTTCACTGGCATTTCTGGTTTACTTTGTGCCAGGCTCCTAGATGGCATAAGATGCAATGCTTTCTGTCCAGAGTTGAATTTGAAGGGTAAGACCTGCCCACACAAAGCAGGGGAAAGACAAGATGATGTATATACACGTTCTAAATGACATGCGCTAGACAGGCTTTGGCACACAGAAGACTGGTGAGAACTGGCAAATCCAGGGAACCCTTGCTGGAGGAGAGGGGCTCAATTAAACTTTGAGGGTGGATCAAAATCACACAAATAGCTGTCCTTTACTGGGCGCCTGGCCCATGCCAGGGGCAGTGAGTTAGGAACAGAGTGTGCATTCTTTCTCATCTTTTCAACAACTCTCAGGCTAAATGGGACTATATCCGTCCATTTATGGATGATGAAACTGAGGTTTGGAGAGTTTAAGTAACTTGCGAAAGGCCACATAGCTAATAAATGGCAAAGTCAGAGTTCAAACCCAGAGTTCTAAGTCCATGCCTTTTGTGCTACCCTGGCTCAGGGTAAGCCTTAGAGTAAGGCACCAGGGTGGTGTGGAAGCTTCTTGGGGAGTGTGTGTGAGGGGTTTGGTGAGGTGCAGGGTCCAGGGTGGCATCAGAGTTGGTACTGCTAAGGTTGGGTCCATGGCAAGATGAACAAATATATATCTATGGTGTAGTTCAGTTCCTTGTATCTGTTTTTCTAGAACCTGGAATAGAGATAACATTATTTATCCAGCACACAGAACATACCAGACATTATCCAAAGTATTTCATGGTCATTATCTTATTTGATCCATACCACGACTCCAGGAATATTCTTCTTCCCATTTTGCATTATAAAGGTCAGTCATTCCTTCTTGTTTGACTGCAGAGGAAGAGCGGGCTGTGCAGATTCGAAGGAGTTTGTAGCACATTCTTTTTTTTTTTGAGACAGAATCTTACTCTGTCACCCAGGCTCAGCTCACTGCAGCCACCACCTCCTGGGTTCAAGTGATTCTCCTGTCTCAGCCACCTGAGTAGCTGGGACTACAGGTGCCCATCACCATACCTGGGTAATTTTTGTATTTTTAGTAGAGATGAGGTTTTAACATGTTGGCCAGGAAGGTCTTGATCTCCTGATCTCGTGATCCTCCTACCTTGGCCTCCCAAAGTGCTGGGATTACAGGTGTGAACCACCACGCCCAGCCTGCAGCACATTCTTTCAATGTAAGACTTCTGTGACAATGGACTTTAAGTTTTTTCTTCCTTTAGAGCTTTTTTTCACCTCATAATGCTTTCCTTGGCTTAGTATAAAACATTTTAGAAGATGTTTAGTCCTGGAGTAATTCTGTTATGGGATGAGTGAGGCAAGTGAGGGATCCTCCCTTGATTCTATGTGTGCCTTAATGAGAGGGGAAGAGTTAAGTGTAGGTGGTTAGAATTTCATATATATGCTGAATATTTCATGTCCCTTTCTTCACTGTCTGCCCACTCCAGAAGTAGGTAGGAAGAAAACAAGCGAACCTGCAATTTTATCTTCAAACCCACTTACTGAGCGGGTCTATTATCTTAAAATCTAAGGAAATGCTCGAAAATGCAAAGATTTATGGACAAAGTTATTTATTGGGCCCTTACTCATAATAGCTAAACTCTGAGAATGACTTACTGTCTGGCATGAGGGAGATAGCTAATAATCTATGGGATACTTGTATAGTGTATGGATTCTTAATGTTATGAGAAAACATTTGTAATAGCCTGTGTGAACTATTTTTAATAGCCTGTATTGGCGGGGGATTGGAGTGGGGGTTGAGTAGCTGCTGCTTCTACAAATGGATACTGGAGTCAGATATGAATTGAATCCCAGCTCTGCCACTAGCCCTGAGTCTCTGGGCCATGTATTCTATCACACTGAACCCCTGTTGTCTTATTTGTAAAATGGGAATAAAATTAGACTAAGCCTTTTAGGGCTGCTGTGAGAATGCAATGCAGTAATATATGTGAAGAGCTAAGCACAATACCTGCCTGGCACTTGACACCATGCAGTAAATGATTGTGATTATTATTAGATGCTAGAAAGTATTCCAAAAAGACAGTGGTGGTTTTCTTTGTGTGAAGGGATTAAAGCTTTTTTCTTTGTGTTCTTCTGCATTTTCCAGATTTCCCATAATGAGAATATATTACTTTTATAATCAAGATAAAAGTTATATGAAAAAGCAACACAGGAGCCTGCTTTCAAAAAAAAAAAAAAGCTACCTTCTGAAAGAGATGTCTGAGATTCAAGTAAGATGCTGTCAAGATCAGGCATTTGGTCTGGACTCAGGCTCTGCCTGCCTCGAAGCTTCTATGTCTGCGCCTTTAGCCAGGAATGAACAGAAAATAGATGTCTTAGCAGAATATCTCCAATGGGGTATCCTGGCTTGCTTTTAGCCATGTTCTCTCAATCTCATCTTCAACCAGAACATTTTATAGTTGTGGGACTATGTTAAAAATAAGGCTCCAGTAACCATCCTGCCTGTAGGCACCTGTAAGTTAGGATTTCATTTAGCAACAGACACCAGAAACTCTGACGGATACTTTCCTAAATAAGAAAGTGAGTGGATTTGTCTCTGGTAAAAAGAAATCCAAGGTTGGCCTGGGGGCTTAGACTGACATTGAAGAACCAAGTTTCTCCTCTCTTCTGTTCTGCCAGCTTCATTAAAGGCTGTTGCCTCCCCTTGGCCTTGCTTGAGCATTCTGGGCACAACAAGAACAAAGCCAGTGTTGCAACACTGGCACACTTGCCTTTATAGTCGTATTGGCCAGCACTGGGTCACATGGCACGCCTAGCTGCCAGGCAGTCTGGGCAGCTGAGCTTGCAGCTTGTGCTGGTGGCTGTAGTAGAGGATAGCAAGTAGGAAGGACGTTGATGGAATCAACATGTGGTATCTGCCATGTAGCCTCAGTCCCTTACAGTGAGATTTTGGGTCATGCGTGGATTTATAGTTAGGTGCTGAGCATGGTTCACCCGGACTAAAACAGTAACACAGCATACATGTCTGGAGCATTTATCAGAGTCAAGATTGTCACACTGGCAGGGTCTGTTAGATGACATTTGTGTGGGCACTGAGCATAAAAAGGTCAAAGAACTCACTGAAGGCCACAGTGCAGGTTGACTGGTGGCAGAGCTAGGATTGGAATTCAGTCTTTCTTCCTCCCATGAACGCAGCCTACTGTACTTACCACTTCATGAGAGTAGAGGTGTCTTCTAAAAGTAGAGACGAATCACCCATTGCTTCTCTTAAAGTGATTCAAATTTAGAACTGCGTAGCTGCCCCTGGGCACTAAACATTGTTGAGGTGGGTGCTAGAGCTGGGGACAGGAGTCACCACAGTGAGTCCATGTGGTGACACGGGGTGAGGCCATTAGCCAGTGGTATTTGAGAGACTTGAGGTTCAAGTGTCTTGCCAGGGCTTGGCTGTTGGAGTGGGGAACAGCCAGCTGCTAGCAGCCTGAGACCACAGACACTTCAATATTAGGAAAAAAATGATACCTATTTCCCTTGGTTGTGACTTAGGCTATCTTGGATTCATGAACTCACTGGGAGCCTGAGTAACTTTGGAGAAGCTAAGATGGTAACTTTCTCTGTTTCTTATTAGGTGTTGCTGTGATTCACAAGTCCTTGTGACCCAAATTCCCACTGCCAGGAGGTGGAGGAAGGAGCAGGTGCTGCTTGTGACTCTGAACAGTAGGACCGTGGTGACTGACTGGATTCAACTCACTCGGCAGGGTCTGTGCTGCTGTAAGAACCTGGCAGACTGGTGTAGTTCATCACCATGTGGACGCCGTTACCCACCCCCTGCTTCCCTGAGGTGCTTTGGCCTATACCCTGAGCAGGGGAGTTCCTGACAGCCCCAGGCAGCACCTTTGGGCTTTGTTTTGGTATTTCTACAGGGACAACACAGAACCTGGAACATGTGTGTGTGTGTGTGTGTGTGTGTGGTGTGTGTGCAGAACATGGTGTTTCTCTAAGTTAGGGGGTGAGCATGTGTGACAGTCTACTGGATTTCTTTACTACTGATCCTTTCACTATGTTAAGAATCAAATCTCAGTGACATCTCTTTTGGATTTGTCCCATGGGGACCCTGAGACTACTAAAGCTGCTTTCTTCTGAAGGTCCAGTTGGACACCCTGGGAATGTCCAGGAATAACCAGTGAGGGGCAGTTCTCTGGCCACGCCCACTTATGTACTTGACTACCACGACTTTGTCTGCAGAAGAGCTGGAGAATTCTCAAAGCTGCACCGTGTCCTTCCTCTGTGTGCTAGAATAAGGGACAAGTGGGATTCCCTGTGCTTCTCAGCCAGCTGTTTTTCCTTGAGTTCTCCTCTAGGAAGCAGATGAGAACTGCCCAGTCTTCATGTCTAGGCCATTGGTCTTTGATACCATAGATTCCAGGCCTGGGAGATGTTATGTCTCTTCAGCTGGGAAAACTAGCTCTTCAGAGAAGCCTCCGGCAACACACTGAAAAAACAAAACAAAACAAAACAAAACAGGAAAAAACAAACAAAAAACCAAAGTGGTAAGGATTCAGCTTCTGCCTATAGGGGTCTCAGAGAAGGGTCCTACTTTTAGGTTTTCCCAGGACAGGACAGTCCCCATTTATACTTATTATCCAGGCTTAATTATTCACAGCACCTCATTTACTCTCAGAAGTGTTCTGGTTTGGAGGATAAATAAGAGGTCACCCTCCTCCAAACCCAAAGATAGATTTGTCCCTGTGTTGGATGGGGTTGTGTGTGATTCAGATGGACATTGTTTGACTTCAAAGGAATATACCACTAGAGCTGGCCCTTGGCGCTTTGTGACAATGGTCAAGTCTGTCTTATGTCCTTGTCTTTTTTTTCCTGTGCTATTCCCATATTCCAGGGTGTGCACCCTCTCCCCAACCCCCAAGGACCTCCACTTCTACTTTCTCTGTGGGGTAGGAGATAATCAGTGGGCCCTGGATTTGAGGCCTCCTAAGGGGTGCTTGCATTTTAAAAAAGGAGCTTGATGAGAGCTTTGTTAATTCACAGGTAAAAATTATTAATGATGGAACTTCAGGCATCTTGAGGGGTGGGCATTTGAAGGTGTATGGAGTAATTTGTATTTTAAAAACCTTAAAGTTGTGCTGTTCCTAAATTAGCAAATTGCTTATGCTGGAATTTGTGGCATAAGCAGGGGAAGTCTTGTGTCTGGAGATTAGTCTCATACCTTGCAGTCTGGGACACCCTCCTTAATGTCAAAATCAACCCACAGGAAGCCAAGGAACTGCATAAATGTTGATGTTGGACTTCCGATATGATTGGGCTACTTCCAGGCGGGCGCTGCGGGAGATTGGCATCCCCTATCCCCTGCAGTGAGAAACCCAGGAGTCTTCCCAGCCAGTGGGCCACTTTGTGCATTTACTATATACTTATTATGTCCTAAATGTGCAACTCTCCTAAAGGCAAAACTTCTCTTTCTGATGTTAAGCACATGTTACTTCAACAAGACGCTTGGAGAATAAAAAGGTGCCCAGAATTTTTAGAAGCCTTCAGAAGAGGCTACAGTATCCAGCTTTGGTGGACCTGGAAGAAATGTCTTCAAAGGAAGCAAGGCATGCTTTATTTGAGTGGGGATGACCGTGGCTTCAGAACTCGACCTGGCTATGGGTTGGAAGCTGATGGGATGAGCTTGTTGTTTTAAATGTCCTTTCTCCTTCTCTGAGGAAATTTTGAGACTTGTTTAGGTGTGTCTGTGTGTTGGGGATGAGGTTGGGGTTGGGATCTGATGAATGCCAGTCACAGAAGCTCTCAATTTCAGGTGATAGGTGAATTCCCTGCCCCTCCCCGCCACTGAGAAGCTAGATTTTCATGCTGGAGAGGCAATTTTTTATGTGTCATCTTCCCGGGAAGGATCCCTCCACTGAAAGCTAGCCAGTCGTGTTTTCTGCTTTCGGAAATTTGCAACTGGTTTCACCTCATGCCTTCCTTCCTACAAAGCACTGCCTCTGCTGGGTGCGCTGCTGAGGCCATGTGCACTTCACCCTCGTGTGTCCTTTCTCATGGGGACCAGAACACTGGTACGTCATCACCAAAGCCAACCTGCTCTAGCTGCCCACAGATGCCACCCAAAACCTGCTATCTCTTCATTGCCAGGTACGATTCTCTTTCCACAGTGGACACAGCAGGCTATTTTCTAGTTTGTGTTGGTCACATGGTAGATGAAGCCTTTTCCTTCCCCGCTTAGCATGGCCACGGCTGCTTGTGAATGCAGCTTTGCCAGTGGCATATCTGTCATCTGATTGCGGTGGAGAAATGGAATTGAGGCCCAAGGTTAGAAGCAGCCGAGACGCCACTTGGATACTGATTTGAACAATGTAGAAGTCAGATTCTGAATTCCAAAGTGATTTCTCCTAAGTACCCAATGGCATCTCTCCATCTACAAAGTTGCAGTATTATGCAAATGAAAGTGACCTCATTTTCTGCTATGCAATAAGAATACTTAATTCTATTTCCCAACAAGCCAGTTGCAATATCCCCTAAGATGCTCTATGAGCTGTCTTACTTTGATATCTGTTGTGTAATGTTTGTATATTTCTGAGCCAATCCTTTCAAAGATGGACTTTTTATAAAATTGAAGCTATAGCTTTTAGGCTAAAATTTTAATGTAGATATTTTTATAAGATTTTTTTTCAAGATATTTGAATCGCTTTTTATCATCCATGATAATGAAATGTTATATTCTTTGCACCATTCACCCTCATAGTTCATGCCCATAGCTCTCTTCCTTTTTCTCACCCTCGAGAAACATATTTTTCAGTAGCTCCAGGTATATGAGCCATTTTAAAAAAAATACCATATTCAAGGGAGTCTGCTGAATTTTAAAACATAGTCGCTGGTGTTTCTTGAATTGCTAGGGACTGATGTTAAGTTTGACTCAGCACTTGCCCATCTGTATTGATTGTCTTTTTTTTTTTTTTTTTTGAGTCTGCTTTCTATGGGGGTGAGGCTGGGCTATCTCATGGTGGCTCCCACTGAGTGGCACTGAGCCTGGCACCCTGTGGCATGGAGAAGCCCCAGGGAAAGGCCTGCCCCCCAGCACATACTCCCATAGCATCCTACGTCCAGCTGACCATTCTTTTTCTCTTCTGTCTCCTTGTTCATCTGAAGCTTCCATTAGCTTGAGGCCTTTGCTGCTGGATGATGTCCTTTTTGGGAGCATCTTGTCTGTAAACTTTAAAAGTGGGGGTCAGTCCTCATGATCCCCACTAAGAATGTGTCAGGCATGTGCTTTGCAGATGCTCACACTACACTTACAATTTGCTTCTTGATCTGTGTCTGTGCTCCAGGCTCTGTTTTGTATATTTATCTGCCATTAGCATTATGGTTTTTAAAATTTATTATTATTGTTGGGACAAGTGCCATTAAATTGCCTCCACGTTCCCCATTTGCACCTAGCTGGATGAAGCTGGGAGGTTGAGCAAACTCATATTCCACTTAGTTGGAGTTTTTAAGGCTCTGTTTGCCTGGAGAAGCGAGGAGGTTAGAATGTATTTTTGTTTAAGTGTTTGCACTATTTAGAGTCCTAAGCCCCTCATGTCCAGCTGTGCTGTGTTTCTCCTGACCAAGCAGGAGAGCCAGAAGCACTTCCAGCATTTGGGAATGGAATAGATTTCTTCTGTAGTGGATAATCACAGTCTCATAGCCCCCATGCAGCCTTCATCACAGGGCTCAGTGACTCATGGATATAGCATCAGCCATGGCAGGAATGCACAGGACTGTGGCATTTGCAGCATCAAATTGCTCTATTGCCTTGTTTGGTTATGAGATTGTAAACTATTCGCTCCCCCGATCCCCCCCGTTTTCAGTGGCAGTAGAGGACCCTTGTTGGACTTCTTGTTTAATTTGCATATTACATGTAAAATACTTTCTTTGAAAGAAAACTGAAGACATTGAATGTTTATGTCTACGTGGGTGTTTTGTCCCTGTGGTTGTCATAGGCAGTCAGACTTGATCACTGACACCCGTACAACATATTGCATAGGTAAGATCCTTGATCTGGTGTTCTCTGCATGGCTGTTAGGGACTGTATATCTTGTAAAAGAATCCTTGTCACATGCTTGATCAGTTATGGCAATAGCTGAAGAAACATTTCCTCAAATGTATTATTTTAACAGGAATCATGTTCTAATTTCCCATCCTTTAATTTTAATAAAAGCTGAACTGTGCAAACTTTTCTCAGTATTTCATTTCTATAGTCCAGTCTCTCTGCTATATCTCAGACATGAAAAGGACAGACTTATTCCTATATGTCTTTCGGTTAAAAATTTTTTTAAGATCTACTGGACAAGGTCTATCTTCCTTGGTTTCTATCACTGGCCCCAGCAGAGTGCCAGACCCACAGAGTGCCAGACCTTCTTCAGTTAGGCAAAGAGAGGATAGTCCCTCCAGGGGGTGTTAGGTGGTATGCAACTGCTGGATAATCACTGGAAACCACTGGGAGTCAGATTTTTGGGTAAGATGGCTGGCTCAACTGGGCATCACCATTTGGGAGGGAAGCCTTATATGAAGTGGGTGGGGATGTGTGGCTCAGCTGTAACTTCTCAAAGCCTTCTGCTCAGAGACCTTAGCTGCCTCTCTAGCTAACAAACTGGTCAGTGCCAAACCCTTTTGGGATGTCAGTGGCTCTGGCCTGTACCAGGTGACAGATGGTCAACACAGAGGTGTTGGACTTATCTTCAAGCTGGAGAGACCCCAGGAATGAGTGAAAACCCTTTGCCAGGTTCCTCCCCAGATTTGGGAAAGCAGATTCTGAACTCCAAGAGGGCACAGCCTGCTTGACTTACTCTGCACTCCTGGTGCCTGGCGCTCAGCTAGCATTCAGGACTATTGATGGGAGAGGGCGGAAAGACATGTGAGGAGGGCTTGGCTGGCGGCGTCTTTCCTTCATCCACCTCCTCTCCCCTCTCCTGGGCTGGCCTCCACTGGAGCTCTGTTATTCCAGCTCTCACCACTCACCCTCTGCACCTGTCGGGTAGTTCAGAAGAATGAGGTCAGGCCTCGTTGAGCCCCATGGACCCCAAGCAGATGGGAGGAATTTGTGCCCCTGGGACAGAGGAGGCCCAGAAAGGTGAATCCATTTGTCTGAGGATGTGCTGTGAGCAGTGGAGCACACCTGGATGAAACCTGCTAACTCTTTTGACCCACAACTGAGTTTGAGCGTCAGCCTGAGAAGAGGGTTCAGGCTGCAGTTGTTTCAATAATCATAGCAACCAGCATTTATTTTGCATTTGATGTGTGCCATGCCCTGTGCTGAACACTTTAATTCCAGTTAATCTCTGTAAACACCTCATGGAGGCAGATGATGACATGACACTCTACCTAATTCACAGGATTACGGGAGTTAGTTAATAGACCCTTGAGAGGAGATGCAGGCCCCCTCCTCCTACTGAGGCTGCTTGCTGAGCTGTGTCATCCTCAAATCCCAGAAGTCATACCCTGTGAGTGCATTCTGCAGCTAGGAGGTCACGAACGTCTGGCCCTTAAGGGTGGGCAGGAAAGCAGATGCCAGAGCCAGGCTGAAGACCTCCCCCTGCGGCCAACCTGCTCTGGGCCTCGCCTGGCCTTGGAGAGGCCCAGTGAGTGGTTGATGGCTAGTGAGGGCTTTGTCTCAGTGCACATACATTTCCCCTGCTATTCTGCTGGCCTGGTTTCTCCTTATAGGAAAAATTCCAGAGTGATTTCATATTTGGTGGTTTTTCTACCAACCTATGTTTCCATAGTTTACAAATAGTGTCTTTTGACCCTAACAAGCTATTTTACTTTACTGAAAACATCTTTTGTTCTGTTTCCCTCATGTGATTTTCCCGTAGGAGTCTGCACTCCCCGTTGTCCATCCCTTTCTGCCCAGGCAGCTTCTCCTGCCGTTCCAGGGTCAGTGCCCAAGGGAAGGGGCCCCTGACTGGGATTTTAGAGATTTTCAGATGCTGCCCATATGTTTGCACATGGGGAGACTGGGGCTTGGGGCTCTAGAGAGGCAGCTGGCTGTTGTTCTTAGGGAGTGTTGATGTGGCTTTCTCTCTAGACCACTCACAACTCCAAAGCTGCCCCTTAGTGCTTGAGGCCGATCCAGGTTCCCCATCACCCTGGTGGAGGCTCCAGGACCTGTGCCTACCTGCCTGCCTGCCTGCCTGCTTCTGGGGTGGCTCTGGGGTTGAGGAAAGGCAGCGACTGCGGGCCTGAGGGTCAGGACCCTTTTGGGGGTGGAACAGAGTGGAGGGGTGGCCCTGACATGGCAGGGCTGCTCTCTCTCAGATTCCCACCCTATGGTCACTCCAGCTTCAAAGGCTGCTCCAAGCTCCCAGGGTCACTGGAGGCTGCAACTCTCCTTCGCTGGTGTCAGGGCTCTCGGCTGGCCTAAGGTGGAAGGAGGCCTTGTTTTTGGCTGTGTGACCTGCAGCACATCCTTTTCCTTCTCTGGTTCCTCATCTGTCAAATGGAGGAATGTGTGTCCTTATGAGCATTTACCGCACTCACTGGGCCCTGTTCTAGCTCCTACTTGACTGGCAAGGAGATGGTTGGGTTCAGGGAGGCTGAGGGATGAGGGGAGCAAGAATTTGAACCCACATCTTCGCTGGTAGCAGTTTTTGACTGCTATGCTGCACAAGATGTTAATCTATTAGACCTCTGGACCCTGCTGGTGGACATGCATGATAAAAATGTTTCGATGAATCTCTGAATTGTAAGATAAGGCTGGAAAGTTTGGCTTTAGACCTCTTTCCTTTCCTTGGTTTTTCTTTCCTTCCCATTCCTAGTTTCCAGCTGCCTCCAGGAAAGACCCCACTGTCCTTCCCAGTGTCTTTCATTCTCCCTTTTCAGTGTGTTCAACAGTTACTCCTTCAACAAGAATATATTCATCATCTATGTTGTGTGTTTCTGGGAGCTTGAGACACAACTGCTAACAGAACAGGTGATCCCTGTGTATGTTTCTAAGGAACATGGTCAGATAAAGACGCAGGTATAGTCTGGTGTGCTGTAGGGGCAGGGGTGGGAAAGGAGGGGAAAAACATGCCCCCAAGAGAGAAGGAGTCACAGGGAGCAACAGGAGAGACAGAGACTGGGGGAAAGAGGGTGAGATTCACACAGAGCAAGAGACAGAGTGAGAGAGACAGAAACACAGGGAGGCAGAAGCATAAAAATGACACACATGGCCAGAGAAGAGATACCATCCATATAGAAACACAGAGGCAGAGACCCAGAGAGAGAGCGAGAGTGTAAGAGAGCAAGAATCATTTCTGGCAGAGGACGGGTCAGCATGGCCTTTCAGATGGGAAGCTTTAGAGTCATCAGGAGACTTCAAGCCTGAGTTCAGGCAGGGTGATCACGTGGGTTTGAGCAGTCTCCTCACCTCTCAGAGCCAGTGCCCTGATCTGTAAACTATGGATGTTGTACGACTTCTATGAGCTCGAGGAGATGAACATGAGAAGGCCCTAAAACATAGAAGGCAGCTACTTCAGGCCCTCGGAGTCAGGCACAGCCTGGCAGAAGCGGCCTATAGCATGAGATGCTCTGGGTTTCTGGTGGCGGGCGCTGGTGCTGGAGATGTCCTGACTGCGTGCAGGCTCAAGGGGCTGAAGTGTGAGTGGAGGGAAGTGCCCAACAAAGGATGAGCTCTCTGTCCCAGGGTCTTCTCTGGGCCAAGAGACCTTTTTTCTTTGTTTTTTTTGAGATGGAGTTTCACTTTTGTGACCCAGGCTGGAGTGCAATGGCGCGATCTCGGCTCATCACCGCCTCCTGGGTTCAGGCAATTCTCCTGCCTCAGCCTCCCGAGTAGCTAGGATTACAGGCATGCGTCACCATGCCCAGCTAATTTTTTGTATTTTTAGTAGAGACAGGGTTTCACCATGTTGACCAGGATGGTCTCGATCTCTTGATCCACCCGCCTCGGCCTCCCAAAGTGCTGGGATTACAGGTGTGAGCCACTGCGCCCGGCTTTTTCTTTTTTAAAAAACACAAGCTCTTTGATAAGCAGGATCTCACTTCTGAAGGATGCCTCAAGTGGAGTCATCTGGCAGGGCCTGGTTTCACCTGTGGCCACTTGGCTGCCCTCTATTTGGCACAATGTGTTGAAATCCCTTTTAATTTGCTCCTTCCTTCTGAGAGGGGGTGGAAGGCATGAATCGCAGGAGCTTACTTCCTGCTTTTGGAGTAGGGCCTCTTGGTTTCAACTCTGCACAGCACGCCAGGGAATGTGGGCTTTGGTAAGCATGCGTGGTAAGTGTTTACGTGACTCAGGAATCGCCCATGTGGTTGCATCTGATTCAGAAGTCCTGTGGGGTAGCCTTAGCAGTTGTTGTTGTATGCACTGCCTCTGCCTGATGTATACAACAGTCACTTTCTCAATTCACGGGTGGCACATGCTAAACATCCGCATGGTGCCTGTGCATAGTGGGTAGTGTACTAGGGGGAGCGAATATTATCTTATTCCCTTTATATAGATAGGGAAGCTGAAGCTTAAGAGAGGTTAAGGAACTTGGTAAAGTTCTCCAAGCCTGGATCCTATCACCCAGGATTGTGTCTGGTTCCAGGTGACAGCAAAATGACTACAGTGGCTTTTCCAAAGAGTGGACTATTTGCTTACATAACCACAGGTACAGAGGCCGGCTTTCCAGGATTGGCACAGCAGCTCCACCTGGCCAAGTCCTGCTGTCTTCCTGTTCTTCCATCCTTAGCATGCTGGGAGATAGGTGCTCCATAGCTCTTTTGACATCTGCAAAACAGGATGAAAAAGAAGCGAGGGTGGGGGTTCAGGGGGTGGGCGGGGAAGTAGAAGATACAGTGCCTGTAACAGGAAAGCAAAACCTTTTCAGAAATCCCTACTAGAGCACCATTTACTATTCTTGCAGTGCCCCAGCTGCCAGCGAGTTAGGGCAGATGAGTACTTTTACTTGGGCATGCTGCTCCAAACAAACTCAGAGTTTGCTTTGGGAGAAAGAAGGGGAGAACGGACATTAGGTGGGCAACCAGCAATGCTGGCCACAGTGAAAAGTCCTTATAGCCTTATGTCCCCAGATGTCATGTGGCTTCCTCTCCACCAGTCAGCTTGGACGTTGCTTTCTTGGATACCAAAGTCCAGGTCTTTTTGGTCCCTCCCCTAGCATCTGCCCTGCAGGTTATTTTGGCTAGATACTAACTGTATGCAGGGCTTCTTGTGAGTGAGTGCCAAGGATGCTCCCTGTGCACTTGGCATCTGCTGAGGGGATACAGAGTGGGGTCCAGGATAGGGCTGGGCAGGGAAGGCTTCCTCTCACTGCTGCACTCCAGCCTTCTTCCTTGCTCTATTTGGCATCAACAGTGGGTGTCCCTTTTGGAGGATAAATGAGAAATCCTAAGGCATGGAGACCTTTAGGAACCCATTGCTGAGGCTTTAGTGGTGGCTCATTTATCAGCTGTGGAAGTTTTCCTGAAGCACTGATTGAAAGGACCTGTCAGCTGCAAGATCTATGAACTTTATCTCAAGAATGACCCATCCACGCAGCACCATAAATCTTTCTGAGCCACAAACTGAGAGGTGGAGATGGGTGAGATTTGGTGTTGGCCTCTTGGAGCCGATTTTCCCAACTCCCTTGTCCTCTTGCCCTCCAGCACATCCTCACATTTAAGGATAGCCCATTCAGTGGTGTCCCGAGCTGAGCTCAGCTGAAGGAGGTCACAGAAATGATTTGGCCAGCCTTGCTGCCAAGGGTCTATCCCAGGTCTGTGCCCCTCAGGTGTGGGCCTGACTCTAGCCTTGACACTGAGTGGGCAGGGAGGAATGTCTGGGCTGGAGGGGCTTGGGCCTTGCATTACACCTCATACAGAGGATGTGGCGCAGCATGGAAAGGGTAGAGTGAGAACGAGAAGATCTAGTCTCAAAACGTCGTTTGACAATAGAGCATAATGGCCAGGGCACAGACTCTGGTTTGGACAGCGTGGGTTTGGATCTCTGTCCGTCAATTACTAGCAGCGTGACCCTGGTGATAAAAGGCCCTTCCAGGACAAACGGGTCCACACAGGCAGTGCACTTCAAGGGTGAGGAAGCCCGCACTCTAGGGGAGCTAACAGCCCCCTGCGGGCCTTTCCCTCGTTCTGGGCCTTACCTCCACCTTCAAGCAGCAGCCTGGATCTGAGGTGAGAGTGTGCAGGGGAAGGCTGAGGCATTGTAGGGCATTTCGAATGTATTTTCCAGCCACAGATCCATCATTTTAATGTAACCTAGGCCTCCTATTTGAATGATTAACTAAGGAACTGTCTGTCCTGGTGCCAGCAACTGCTGCAGAGCCCAGATAAGGACGCCCATAAAACCATCTCTAGGCAGCCAGGCAAGGCTTTATGCATGTCCTAGAAAGGGTAGATTGATTTCTAGTAGTTTCCATTAGAAATTTTTTACCTGGATCTGGGAAACTGCTAGGCACCAGGAGCCTGTGAATGTAGGTGGGTTAGCCCCAGGTGGACTCCAGGAGGCCCAGGTGGAGATGGGTGGGGTGAATGAGAGAATTAGGTTTTGCTGTAGTGCCAGCTATACATCATGGGGGTGCCAAAGTGAGCTCCAGAACTCTGGGGTGGTGTCATGGAGTGCTCCCACTGCCAGGCTGGGGGACTCCTGTCCACTGTGAAGCCCTGGGCAGGAGCTACCCCTTCCTGAAGCAGTCCCTACCTGGATGCCACCTTCTCTGAGCTGCTTCTGTACTTTGCATGTGCCATGCATGTACTGCATATTTTTGAATCTTCATGAGTGTCAGGCTCTGTGCCAGCTCTAGAGATAGGATGTAAATGAAAGGATCCCAGTCCCCGCGGTGTTCATGTCAAGTTGTGGAGACAAAGTCATAAAGAAGGAATGACAATACAGTATAGTAAGCATAAGGGCTGGGGAGTGAAGGGGCCTGTGGAAGCACTCAGAGGGTCAGGGCAAGGGTCCTGGTGGAAATGATGATGAACGGAGTCATAATTTTGGATGGATGATGGGTATCAGCCAGGTGAGGGGATAGATGTAGGTGTTAGGGAGGAAGGAGGAAGGAATTCCGAGTGCAGAGGACTGGTGGCTAGAGAGATGGCATTTATGGGAAAGCATAAACAGTTCAGTGTGGCTGAATCATAGTGAATGAGGAGAGTGTGGAGAGAGATGAGGCTGGATATTGGGCAGGGGCCATTTCACAAAAGGACTTGAAACTGTGATGAGGAGGTGACCCTCTGTCTTGTGGTTGATGAGGGAACATTGAAAGTGTCTAAGGTTGGGTACCCCAAGAAACAGACTCTGAGATGCTGATATTTTCATGCAGAATGTTATTGGTTAGTGCTTTTGGCAATAATGCCTATGAAGGGGTGAGGGAAGCAGGAGAGGGCAGAGGGCAAAGAAGTCACAGTGGAGGCTGCAGAAAATCCCTGGGGTGCTCTGGAATTGGGTGGCCTTGCAGTGTTGTCCTGAGTTGATACAAGGGAGACAACCCTTTGTATCTTTGCAAAATTAGTGATTGGTGGCAAAAGTACAAGCAGCCAAAGAAAAAATGGGTAAATTAGACTTCATCAAAATTTAAAAAATTCAGCGCTTCAAATGATACCATCATAAAGTAAAAAGAAAACCCACAGAATGGGAGAAAGTATTTGCACATCATCTATCTGATAAGTGTGTAGTATCCATAAGTATAAATAATTCCTACAGTGCAACAGTTAAAAGATAAATAACCCAATTAAAATAGGCAAAGGATTTAATTTCCAAAGAAGATACACACATGGCCAATAAGCACATGAAAAGATGCTCAACATCATTAGCCAGGGAAATGCAAATGGAAACTACAGTGAGATGGCAATTCACACCCCCTAGCGTGGCTGCAATAAAAAAGACAGGAACAAATATTGGCAAGGACATGGAGAAATTGGAATCCTCAGCCATTGCTAGTGGGAGAATAATGTGGCACACCTTCTTTGGAAAACGGACTGGCAGTTCTGCAAAAAGTTAAATGTAGAGTTACCATACTACCCAGCAATTCCACTCCTAAGTATACACCCAAGAAAACTGAAAACATGACCCCACAGAAACTTGTATATGAATTTTCATAGCAGCATTATCTATTGTAGCCCCAATGAGAGGGAAGAAAACCCTACATGTTCATCAGTTGATGAGTGGATAAACGAAATGTCGTATATTTACAGTGGAATATTATTTAGCATGAAAATGAATGAAGTTTTGATACATTCTGCAACATGGGGGAACCTTGAAAACATGCTACTTAAAAGAAGGCAGACATGGAAGGCCACGTATTTCATGCATCCATTGATGTGAAAATCCAGAATAGGCAAATCCATAGAGACAGCAAGTAGTTTAAAGGTTGCCAGGGGCGAGGGGAGCGGGACAGGGACTGGCTGCTAATGGCCTTGAGGTATCAGGATATCTTTTTGAAATGATGGAAATGTTCTGGAAATAATGACGATGGTTGCACAACTTTGTGAATATACCCAAACTCCCTGAATTATAATTTAAAGGGGTGCATTTTTATGGCATGGAAATAATGACTGAAATAAAAAATGGTCACTGAATGTGCACACTTTGGGGACCTGGGTTACACACCACTGCATCCATTGCAGAAAGCTTTGTTTGTGGGAGTAGCACAGTCAGATTGTCACTTGAGCATGTGACCCCCATGACAACCCTAAGAGGCAGGCATTGCTATTCCCCGCTTTAAATGCGTGAATCAAAGCCTCAAGAGGTTAAACAACTTGCAGAGGGGACTAGAGATGATTTGAACAGGAATGTGAACTCATGTCTATCTCAGGTTGAAGGCCACGTTCCTTATGATTCTGAGCTATTTCGTGTTCACTCATTCACAGATTTGTTTCCCTTGAAAGATTAATTGGCCTCTACTACAGATGCCATTCCACCACGAACGTTCAGCACCAGTATTCTCCCAAGCCACAGGAAAAAATTAACAGAAGGAACAGCATTTCTCATTTTTAATCTTTTTTTGATGCAAATTTTTGCTTATACTTTGACAACTTGTTTCTACTAAAAATCTAGTATCAGAAGGCATCTTATTTGTCAAAAATATTACAAACTTATCTTCATCAATATTTCAGTTTCCTGTCAGATGTTCCCACACCTAAGCACATTCCCTTGACGACCTGGGGAGTTATGGATTTCAGTCATTGAAGTCAGGGCTGATGGAGACGCAGTTTCACGCTGTTTTCCCCAGGCTTCTCCATGAGGCTGCATCGCTGTGGCTGATGGAGAGTTGAGGATATTATCCTTGGCGTATATGCCACTGACTCACTCCTTTGTCAGACCTGCTCTTTCCAAAGTCCCATCTTGGTGCCTCTTTGATACACTCTGGCTGGGGGTAAGGGAGGAGAGGGTGTCAGGTGCATCTGAGATGCTTTTGGTAGATTCTTCTCCATATGAAGGAGGTTGGGAGGAGGTGCATGGGTTGGGGCTGTTTAGTGGGGAGATGGAGGAGCCCTTGGAAAGGTACTTTTCAGACAAGAGGACAATAGGGGTGATTTTCAAGACCCCAGGAAGGACCCACACATCTTGCGCTACTTACTTACTGTGGCCTGAAGTTTCATCCTTAGATGCATTCTGCAATACGGGGACTCAGACAAGGAGGCTGTTGATGCTAGTGAAATGAAAACACCCCTGCTGCCCAGGTTACAGCCTCAGTGGTTACTCCTATTTCCACGTGAATGCCCAGGCACATTTCCACAGTAGGGGAAGCAAGGGGTGCCGAAGACCTGAGTGGTGGCCAAGAGACCAGGGAGGGGAAAATCGGGGGTGAAACAGCAAAGTGGTGAAGAGGGCTCTGGTGGTGCACTGTCTAGTTATGAGCCTGGCTCCGGGTGTCACCCTGGGCACAGTCTGTGTTTGCTACCTGATCTTTGAAATGGAGGTAATAACAGTCCTCAATTTGTTGGGTTGTTGGAAGGATTAAATGAGATAATACATATTTGGCAGGCATACAGGAAAATACAGTCATATGAGCAGAAAAATGCAGTCTCTAATAGTGTTCTAATTTGTCTCACAAGTTTCCCACTTGCTGGCTTGTGGGAAGGGAAACTTTTCAATTTTAGTCTAATCTGGTAAATGTAGACTTGGTTCTTGCCTAGTCAGGGTTCAGTTGTAGAGAGAGAGAGACATATAGCAGGATATTTAATGGCTTATGAAATTGTTGGGGAGGTAAAGAAGCACACTGTAGGCTGCCATGGCTCTCTAAGCTATACTGCTGAGTTAGGGTGCCAGGGGTGTACTGCTTCTGCCCCAGGCAGGAACCTGCAGAACTGGAAACAGCTCCTGTACCCACCTTTGCCACAATCGACACCAGGAATACAGGCACTCCACAAATCCTCGGTGTCCACTCTCTGTTTTGCTTTAATGCATTTAATGCTTTCTTGCGGGTAGCAGAAGCTAAACTGCATTCAGAAACCCTAGCTGTAAATGAGAATGGAAATGTGGTTTTTAGCTTTCTAGGCTCTTTTTGATAGAAGCAGGGTAGAATGCCCGTGGAACTATCAGTCCTCAGTGTTCCACATTCTTCCCATGTGGCATCCATACACTCCCTTCTTCCCATGCACCTAAACAGCCGTGGCAAGAACTGGCTCCTTTCTAACTGCTGCAGCTATCCTCTGTGAAAATTAAAATGTGCTTACCCTTCTCCACAAAGGGAAAGCTTCAAATGCCGCCAGTCACTCCATCTCTAGGTGGCATTATTCCTCCTCTAGTTTAGTGACAATTCTGCCTTAATATCATATAACCTGAAGCCTAAATATAAAATTAACAATCACAGAATATACTATGCACAACCTCAGTATATATTATGCAAAGTAGAACAAAGGAGAGAAAGAGGGGAATTGAGGCCTGTGTGTATGTATATTGTATAACGTGCATACATACTCACATAACTGTTAGTTTTTATGGTATCACAAAGTGCTCCAAAACTTACTGGCTTGAAGCAATCACTCTTTATTATTTCCCACTATTCTGAGGATTGTCTGGGCAGTTCTCTTGGTCCGATGTGGTTTGGCTGATCTCTGCTGGGCCTGCTCAGGCGTCGGTCATCAGCCAGCAGGTCGGCTAATGGCTGAATGACCTAGGATCACTCAATTGTCTGGTGGTTAGCAGGTTATTGGAGAGGGCACTCATCTTCCAGCAGGTTAGCTCAGGCTTTTTCACACGGCAGTCTCAGGGCCAAGCCCTAGCGTGCAAACACTTTTAGAGCGTTTGTTTATATTACATTTGCTAATGTCCCATTGGCCAAAGCAAGCCACGTGGCCAGCCCAGACTCAAGGAATGAAGAAACAGACCCCATCTTTCATTGGGAGGTAAAGAATTGATGGCCATCTTAACCATCTACCACAGTGTATGTATACAACAAGACAGGCCATATGTGGGGCCGTCAAACAAGTCTCAATAAATTGGAAAAAAAAAAAACAAACAACTGAGGTCATGCAGAATACCTTCTCTGACCACAATGGAATTAAACTGGAAATCAATAGCAATAATATATCAAAAGAAAAAAAGCCAAATATTTGGAAATTAAGCCAAAGTCCTGGTCAAGTTTTGGGGAGGGTGACAGGGCGTTGTTTGTCTTGGCTTTTCTTGATTCCCATCTTGTGTTAATTTTTTCACAAGGATGGCAAAGATTTAGGAAATTTGTCAGATAATCATTCTTTATTCTCTCAAGCACAACCTGTTGTCACATTTGCTGATTAAAATGTGTTCTTTTTCTAAGGAGTGCCTTGATCAAAGAGGCTATTTGTGAAGATGACTTTCATCATATTCCAGTTATCCAAACTCTTGTTTTCCATCTCCTCCTGATCGGCTCTAAGCATTGGGCCGTCCTGACCCCAGGCCCCCACCTTTGCTGTCACAAACGTTAAGCAGAATGTGGTCATTATTACTGGTTTTCCTAAGTGTCTGGAGAACTGGCATAGACTCTACTGATATAAAAAGCATATCAAGAAGCCTCTGGTACCCTATTCTGAGCCTAAGGCACACATCACTCACTAATCAACTGTGACACTGACCCCTGCAAGACAAGGCACCAGGCTGCCCCTGCCAGTCAGTTGGAGTTGGCGACAGGGATGAAAGTGATTTGTCCTTTCAGTTTTAAGCACTTGCCCTTGGGTTTTTCTGTATGGTGCAAATATGATGTATTGTGCTGATGTTCCAGATGTTGGGGGCTGGACTATAGAATTGTATGTGCTAGTGATACGCTGTAACTGTCAAAAGTGCATGACGTTGACTACATGCAACAATAAAACAAGTCATGGCTCTTTCCCCTTTTTCTGTAATACTGTAAAACTTGCACTTTTTTTCAAGTTGAAATAAAAAAAAAATACCCTGAGTAGTGTTATGTGAGCAGACTTAACATCAAGCCACCTGCCGTCCCTTGAGCTGTCTTCCCCCTTTATTTCCAGATCTTAGGACATCCTAGAAGCTTTTACCTCTTCTATGAAGAGGCTCTCAAAGATTTTAATAGTCAGTTCTGCCCTGTAGCATAGGAAAATACCTTACTTGCACACCAGAGGCCCCTGTTTGATTTAGAAGTACAAATAGTTTAACAGCTACCAGCTCTCGAATTTCTTGTGTGCCCGGCACTCCCCTGAATAATTTATCTGCACCAGCTCACTTACTCCTCACAACAGTCCTGAGCACCTGGTATTAGCATCTCCATAGTGCTCAGGATGAAATGGCTCAGAATGGTCAAGTCATTTGTTGAAAATTGCATGCTAGTAAAAAGCAGAGGTAGGATTGGAATCCAGGTCTGTCTGGCATCAAAACCTTGATTAATCTTCCCCTTGGTCTCTCCCTCAGGGGACGTGGTGCTCCTTGTTTTGGGGCTTATAGGCTCCTCTGTCCTTTTTCCTGCTTTCGCTCTACCTTTGACTTGCACTAAATCAAATGCTTTTCAATCTCAATCTTGATCTCTCCTCAGCACCATCCATGTCCCCACACCCACAGCCCACTTCTGTTAGTCTGAAAAGGGCAGGCATTTCTCAGAAACAACATCTTTCATCCCAGGCACCCAGCTTAAAACACAAGAGTCCTGGAGCAGAGAAATTTGCCTGAGAAGTAAGCAAATGTCCTTTCTGGAGAGCAGAATTTGAAAGAGGCAGGGAGCTCAGCAGAGCAGGGGAGGAATGGCATGGGGGAGCTGGGAGCTACAAAGTCAAGTTGCACTAATCTCACCAGCTTCAGGCCTTAGACTGAGAGATTTATTCATTGTTTCCCCACTGAGCTCTGGGTGTGCCTTGGGGCTTCGTCCTTTTGGTGCCGGTTCATACTGAAACTTCAGGCCATGCTCTGCATGTTTTCTCACTGCTCTCTGGCTAGTTGCAAAGACCAACATCCCCCTCCCCCATCCCTTTTGAGGCTCAGCTAAATTATTGAATATCAGGAAATAAGTACTACTCACTGCCTGGTAAGAAGCTGCCCATCACAACCCGAATCCTGCAAGCCAGGGAGTCTGTGTTCCTGACGTTTGGTTTAGGACTCACACTGACCACTCCAGTTTGTCTTCTCTGTCTGCAGTGTCTTAATATTCATAGAAATATTGCACCTGAGGCTGTGGTCTTTGGGTCTCAATAGCTGTACTTTGGTTTCAACTGCTTTGGAGGAAGAGGCATCGCCTCATGCTGCTTCCAAAATCACTCTGATGTGTCCCTGTGTTTTACGTCATGCAATCTTAAATATATCCTTAAATATAAAGAAAAAAAATCTCTAGACTTTTCGCATGTTGTCCTGGGACAGAAATGTAATTTTCTTTGGAGGAGCCTTGCTGATGATTTGCCCACATCCCCGGCCTGGCAGAATTTGGTTCTGGAGGCAACCTGTCAACTGTCTCTCTCCTTCCTCTGCAAGTTCCACCTCCTGCCTTTCTCTGCCTTCAGCCCGCTGGGATCCAAAACACACAGACGTGCCTCTGGGTCTATTCCATGTATAACACCAAACCAAACAGGAAAGCTTCAGCCCACCTAACTGGACCCTACTGGAGAAGGGAAAGAAGTGCTGCTTTTTCTCGTGATACTGGTGCTCTGATTTCCTTGAGGCCCCTGAGAGAGGTTGGTTTTGACTTCTTAGGTGTTGACCATACTCTTTTGCTAATGTTAGACCGTGGGACTTAATATTAGCATATAATATTAGACCTGGGCCCTGGAGCAAATAGCTGTTTTTTGCCTACTTGCTTGGCATGTAATATTAGATAGGGGCCCATGTGTCCTATCCCGTTGGAGCACACTGACTATGGGAGTGGCAGCGGGGGTGTCTACCTTCCTATCTCTGCCTCTCATTCAAGCCCTGTGCTGGCAATTCCAGCCCAGTTTTTGCAGAAGCGCTGTGTCAAAATGGTAGGAGACAGGCAGGGTGCTCCCAAAGTCTCAGCATAATTTGGTTTCATTACAAGGGTTTTCATTTTGATGGCAACATTATTCTTTTCATGGAAGAAATTATCTTCAAATTATTTAATCGCACTCTTTTTTCTCTGGGGATACTTTGGGGTATATTGCTGCAGTCTTTACAGATTGCTGGAAAGTAGCTAGCCTGTCTATCGTCTTAATCATTATCACAGGCCCACATTTGGAGGAGAAGAAAGTCTCTAGTTACCACAGAGACATTTGGTCCCTGAAATAATCCTGAAATACCCATGCTTTCCAGAGTAGAAGCATTTAGGCTCTTTTATTTCTCCAAAGGAAAATATTATCAGCCTAGGAAGAGCTGATGATTTCAGTCAAGGAAGGTTAGGAAGGAGATTGACTCCACCATCTTTCTGGGGTAATGTGTTACCCTGAGATGCAGATCCTGGGCAGAATGTTCATTTTAATTTTGCTGTGACATGGAGTCTAGGAAGCATTACAAAATCATAATAGTAGTTGTTGATAATAGTAAAGCAGCCGGATAAGCTGGGATCTGGAGAAGGCCCCTTAGGGGTAAGTGGTAGGACTCAACCTGATGTCACCATGACAGGTGGCACCATGGTCCCCAAATCCCAGCCCAGAAGCAGCCCTGGAGGAAAATACAAGGTGAGGGAGGGTTCCAAGTGAGGCAGAAGCCAAGGCTGCTTGAGCCTCATTGGCTTCTTGAGCCAGTATCAGGAGCTGAGCAACCCCAGACCTTTGTGGCCTCCTAGAGGGTGGCACTTTGTGGAAACTTATGCCTCCTGGTCAGGGGAGTATTACGTGGGCTGAGGGAAGAGCTGGGGACTGCTGCTGTAGATTAATCAGGGGGAACCCTGGGAGAGTGGACCAGGGCACCCCACAGACCCATAGAGACAAGAACATAAGACATAGGTGGCCACTCCGGCTAGCTGTCCTTAAAGTAGCTCTCAAATTCCTGAGTCTGGAATGCTCTTCCCAGGCACATTAGTCTACCTGGCTCAGGCAGCCCCTCTTCCTGGCAGCCCCTGCTTTTAACCCTCCTTCCCTAGCAGGATTGATTGCTGTCTCCTTTGTGTCCCTAACGGACCTTGTGCAGACCCTTGGTGAGGTACCTCTACCCTAAAATGCAATCATCTGTTCATGATGGCATGCTTATCTGTCCCTAGATGACTATGAGATCTTGGAGGACAGAGCCTAGTATAGTTTCTGACCCAAGATATGGACTTAATAAATGAATGACGAAGTATTCATTGGCTCGCTCCATATAGAAAGATACAAACAGAGGGTGAGAAACAATGGCCTACGTACTAGATCAGGGCTTGATTCCTGGAGCAATCTTCACTGGCTGTGTAGCCTTGGATAAGCCACTTCATCTTTCTGAGACTCTGTTTCCACATCTATTATGTAAAGAGGGTGATCCTGAAGGCCTGAGGCTCCAGTGCTGGTCAGGGATGGTATTTAGCCCTATTCTGCATGTGGACACGGGCACAGCTACCCCAAGAAAGGCCTCTTGGCAGGGTTGACATGGTCAACTTTGTTCTCCCAGATGGACGGGCCATCTTCCAGGGTGGAAGGTGTGATGCCAGCTGACACAGCCTGCTGCATGCCAGGCTTTACATGCATCATCTCCTCCATTCCTTGTAAAAACCTCATGCAGTGAGTCCCACATTGCAGATGGGAAAACTCAGACTCAGAAAGGGGAAGTGCTTTTCTCAAGGTTCTTAAGGCTGTAATCCTCATGGTCTGACTCCAGGACCTTGCTCTTAACCATTGTGTTCCACTGCATTTCTGTGCCTTAGAGGAACCTAGGGGTCAGTGGGACCATGCCAGGGTAGGCCTTCCCACCAAAGGCTTGAAGGAGGGTAATGAAGTCAGCCCTAGACACAGGTGGAGAGGGGAAGGGAGCGCCCTCAGCCTTAGTCCTGGATTTGGGGTTCCTAGGGACTTCCCCTTTGGAGAGCTGCACTCCAGTGGCCTCAGGGGACCCAGCATCTGAACCCTTGGTTTTAGCTCTGTAGTTCTTTCTCTTTGTTTTCCCGCCCAGGAGGCAACAGGAGGCTTACAGTCTGGGCGGTGCCGGAAGTAAGACCCGCCCAGGAGGCAACAGGAGGCTTACAGTCTGGGCGGTGCCGGAAGTAAGACCCACCCAGGAGGCAACAGGAGGCTTACAGTCTGGGCGGTGCCGGAAGTAAGACCCGCCCAGGAGGCAACAGGAGGCTTACAGTCTGGGCGGTGCCGGAAGTAAGACCATCATTCTTATTCTCATTGCTGAAGAGGAAACTGTGGCCCTTCCTTCATCCCTCCGCCCCCTCAGCTGACTTAGCCAACAGTACTTGAGAGGTGACCCAGAGGCCCAGTAGGAGGCTTAGCAAAGTGGTTAGGGTATGGCTCAGAAGTCAGATAGACCTGGGGTTCTAGTCCTAAGTCACTCACAAGTTGCTTAACTTTTCTGAGTCTCAGATCCTTCACCTGGTGTACAAGCCTTATTTGAAATGTTGGTCTGGCTTGCAATAGCTGCTCAATAAATTATAGTTATTATCATCATTAGTAGACCTGGGGTGGATGTGGGGTGAGAGAACAGGGGCCTGCTCTGTGAAGCATGAGTGAGGGTGAGCTTTGGAGGGCTTAGGTCTGCCGCTAGGGCTCATCCTTAGCTGTTGGCTCCGCCGGGCATGGCGCCTCCCATGGGTGAAGTTATTGCTGCCTCTTTTCTGAATCCAAGCATTTGATAAGGGCAAATGTGTCTACTGATCTTCCCTAGAAAAGTTGGTTTGAGATGAGATAAAGGATGCCACTTAGAAATGACTGGATATATATTTCTGACAATGTCAAGATTTTTATTTAATTAAAAAGCATTTATTTCCCACTTATAAGTGAGAACATATGGTATCTGGTTTTTCATTTCTCCCTTAGTTCACTTAGGATAATGGTTTCCAGCTGTGTCCATGTTGCTGCAAAGGACGTGATTTCACTCTTTCTTATGGCTGCATAGTGTTCCATGGTGTATATGTAACCTTTTCTTTACGCAGTCCACCACTGATGAGCACCTGGGTTGATTTCATGTCTCCTTAAACATGGGAACAATAGACACTGAGGAATACAAGAGAGGGGTTGGGGGCAAGGGTTGAAAACTACCCACTGGGTTATATGCTCAGTACCTGGGTGACGGATTCATTCACACTCCAAACCTCATACTCCAAACCTCAGCGTCATGCATTTGTAACACATCTGCACATGCACACCTTGATTCTAAAGTATAAGTTAAAATAAAAAAAGAGAAAGAAAGCATTAATTTGGGATTTGGGCTGGGTTTGGGCAGGATTTACCTGCCTCTTGATATCTTGTTTCTCCCTTTTGCGAAGCACTTTGATGACATGCTGCTTTTCCCCTCCACCAAGGGAGGGAGGTTTTTCACCTGTTTTCCTCTCAGGGGTGCCACTCCTTCCCCCTGCCCTAGGGGCTCTGGTCGAAGACAACCACTTAGCTATCAGTGGGGATGGGGCCTACACTGGGGAGAAAGCTAGGGAAGCAGGCACCCAGAGGTGCCCTTGGCTTTTTCCAAGTATAGGGGAGTGGTGTTTGGAGAGGCTGAGACCTCAGGAATATCCTAGAACTCAGTGTTGGGCCATTGCCCCTGGAGCTACGCAAGGTCTAGATGAGAAGGTATTGGGCTCCAGTCTTCTCTGTCCTATTTGCTACTCCCCCGTCCCCAGTTCCCACTAAAAATGTCACCAGACTTAGTACATAGCTCACCATACCTCAATCTACCATCCTCTCCAGACCACCCTCCACTCCCACCTGGATGAAAGCATTAGCTTCATAACTCATCTCCCTGCATCCAGCGTCCCACAGCTCTCATCCATGCCCTGCACAACAGCCAGTGTGACCTTGCCAGCTTAGTGACTTGTCATGATGCCTGACACATAATAAAATACCGTAAACACAGCCCCCAGTGCTCTGTGTGCTCAGGTCCTGTGTCTCTCAGGCCCATCTCCTCCTACCCACCTTGCCACAATCTGCCCCCGCAGCCTTCCTCCAGCACCCAGGCTTCAGGGCTTTGCCCATGCTCTTCCTTCATGCTGTGATGCTTTCTCACTCCCACGCTCCCTTAGCTCCATGAACTCCTACTCACCTTTCATGTTTCTGCTTAAATGTTTTCCGTTAGGCCTGGCGTGACCCCATCAAACTAAATCAAATTGAATACTCTCACAATTTGCCTTTCCTCCATGGCATCCATCACAGTCATTCACGACATATATTTTGAAGTTGCTCTAGGCAGGGTCTCTCTCCAACACACTGCAGGCTCCAGGAGAATGTCTTGCATAGAGACTGGTGCATAGTAGGTGCTCAAGATTGTTTCCTGAGTGAATGAATGGAAGTTTTTCCTTTTTCTCTATATTGAGCCTACCTTTTAGGAGTTTCTCTGGAGATGATTCCCTAATATGTTTTGAACCTTGTGAATTTTGACTGTATGGTAAATTGACACTCAAGAAAGAAGAAGCCTGCATGGACTACTCACCCGATGTCCCTACTCGTTTATGATCCTTGGCAAGGGTCGTGGTACATTTCCTGGTGTCATGTGCAGGGCCTCCCTGCTTTTCTTGCAGCATGGCCGTAGGTATGTGTGGATGTCCTCCCGGAGCTCAGTGAGATCCACCACTCTGCCATTGAAGGGCTCCCTGCCCTCCTGCCATATGGACATACTGGCTTTTCATCACACCCTTGGTGAGCACCAGGCATGTTGCCAGGCCCTGGGGGAAGTCATTATGAGTGTAAGCTGTCAGGTCAGAAAAACCTGGATGTGACTTCTGAATCCATCACTTACTAGTGGTGGGAGATTAGACCAGTTATTTAACCTCTTATCCTCAGTTTTCTTATCTGTAAAACAGGGATAATAATAGTGCACAGAGCATGGAGTTGTGAGGAGGACTGAAAGAGGCAGGCTGTGGAAAGCACTCAGGTCAGTGCCTGGCATGTGGTAAGATGCACAGATGGTAGCTGCTGCTGCTGCTGTTATTAATATCAGGAAAGGGAAATTAACATTGGTCAGGCCAGACACTTCCATAAATCCTCTCTGCAGTGTGGCTTGGTCTCTGGTACTATGGGTTCCTGCTGGGAGGAGTGGAGGGCCGAGGCAGGTGGGCTGTGGAGAGGCACGCAGAAATCTGGTGGCCCTGTGGGGCTCTCAGGAAGTTTGTTCTGGTTGTGTGTATGGGGGCCTCCCACTCAGCATATGGGGCTGCTTGGCTGGGAGCCACATTTCCATGGGAATCCACGGGCTAGTAGGTCTGAGCTGTGTGCTGAGATCTATGGGATATTTTATTTGGAGAGAGACAAAAGAAACTTCTGTTAGGTTTCTTGTATCTCATGAGACACTTCTCCTTGGTCTGGGAGGGCTTCAGACATGGGGGTTGGCCCCATACACCAGCAAGCAAGCTGGTGGGGATGGCGGAAAGGTGAACTGCAGGGTGGAGGCAGCTTCTTGCATTTCTTGAAATTACAGATTCCTAGAGGTAAATGGGATGTGACAGATCATCAAGTTCAATCTTGCAATTTCATACATGAGGAAACTGAAAACCCAAGCAAGCCATTCTGCTTTGCTGTGACTCAGTTTCCTGATCTGTAAACTAGGGACATTGGCATCTCCTTTACAGAGCTGGTGTGAGGATACGGTGTATGTAGTGCTTGGCTTGTAGCAGGTGATCAGGCAATTTCATCCCTTCCTCTGTGCATGCCACTCCCACATTCTGCTAGGTTTCTCTTACTGAATCAAGGTGACAGGGAGATTTCTGCAGGGGTTTCCAGTATAATTTATTTTTATTATTTATTTTCATTTTTATTTTTTGAGATGGAGTCTCACTTTGTCACCTAGGCTGGAGAGCAGTGGGGTGATCTTGGGTCACTATCGGCCCCGCTTCCTGGGCTCAAGCAATTCTCTTGCCTCAGCCTCCTGAGTGGCTGGTACCACAGGCACATGCTACCACACCTTGCTAATTTTTGTATCAATATCATTTTTATATGTGCATAATGAACAATGTTAGTCCTGGAACCACAAAACACGAATTTGAATCCTTGCCCTGGTGCCATTGGGGAAAAATATCCCCAGTTTGGACAAATTGCAGGATTTCTTGGGAACTCGGCTTCCACATCTAACTGGACAACATCTGCTCCCTACCCCCACAGGGCTGAGACAGAGCTTGGGTAAAATGATGTACACTGAAAGGCCTGCATGTCTAAAATGCCCAGAAACTGGAAGGCGCCATCCTTTCTGCTTATGTATATTGCCTCTTCCATGCCCTAACACGGATTTTTCTGCTAGAGAAATGAGGCCTTCAGGATTGAGCTGTGCGTGGGAGTGTGAGTTGGAGTTTGATCTGGTTCTTTGAGTGAGTCTTCAAGTATGTAAATGCCATGAGCTGGTCTAATTGAGTCCCACCTTCGGGTTATCTTCCCCTTTCTTTTCTTTTTTTCCTGATGTGTGTGAAAGCTGGGCCTTCTTTCCTACGTGTTACTTTTGGCGATGATCTGTATAACCAAGAGTGAGCAGCTGCTGAATTGGCTGGAAATAATCCCAGACTTACTGGATGAGAGCATTGCAATCTGATCCTGATTCACAAGACTAAGGGCTGAATTCCATGACAGAGGAGTCAAATCTCTGGTTTATTTACAGGTAAAAGGGGCAATTTAATCTGATGCAAGAGGTGTTTTTTTTGTTTGTTTGTTTGTTTTTTAAACAGCAGTAGTAATTGTATCTTTCTCATGTACAGCTAATTACATCTTTTAATATTTTCCATCTAACAACATTTATTCTTTTGTCTTCCAGGCATCCTTGGTAAATTCATTTCTTTTTTCTCATTAATATGTTTATTAATCCTCAAATATTTATTGTGCTTCATCAATAAAGTGAGGATGAACAGAAATTTGGATTTTGAGCAGTTGAAGCTATAGCCAGGTCAGAATCACAAAATATAGGATTTCTGTCTGCTGATGGCTTCATTCCCCAGCATGGGTTTTGGGGATCAAGAAGCTGGGAGTGAAGAACAATTCAAGTTCAGTTTTCTTCCTGACTCTTGGGGCATTCTCAGCTCACGACCTGGGGCATTGTGGGTGTCTGAGGTGCAATCTTGCTGGCTTCAATGCACGTGTCCTAAGAAGCATGTTCCTGAGAGAACTAATCTCAGTGTCTATAATAAGTTAGGGTTTAGAACTCAAAAGCAATTATTTAGAATGTTGTTCTCTTGCCAAGTCTTCTTGAAACTCTAATACCTAGTTTCTTCATAGGTAAGATGGAAATTAATAATAACACTAATAATAATAATGTGAAATTTCATTTATTGAATAGTATGAGCCAGACACTGTGCTAGGCACTGCAGTTAGATTACCTCATTTGGTCCTTATATGAACCCAAAAAGAGAGGTGCTAATTGTGCTCCTCTTTAACAGATGAGCGAATTTGGGCACAGACGAGGTAATCAATTAACTTACTCAAGGACACCTGGACTGTGAGAGGCAGGGCTGGAGTGATCATTGTGTAATGATGAATAAACCCTGGATTGGGAGCAGAGACTTGGATTTCTGCCTTGATTATCTCCTAATTCTGTGACTGTGGAAGTCACCCAACTTCTCTGGGTTTCAGGGTTTGTTTTTGGGTTGTTTTTGTTGTTTGCTTGTAGATGAAAAACATGCTTGGAAAAAACTGGACTTTACTTAAGCGCTGTTTTAGCTCTGACATTCTGGAATACTAAGAAATTCTACTGAGAATAAAAAGGGCCACTGAAGCGAACTGAATAGAATTCTCTCCCATGCAGAACACTCCAGATGGCCTTGATTTCTAGCGGTGACACCTCTATGCCAGTGCCTGTGATTACTTTGCAGCAAAGTTCCTACCAGGCTCCGAGCAGTTCTCAACCATCTCACACTCCAAGCCCCTTGAACATTGCTCTCAATTCTGCAGTTTCTCCTCATGTGCCCTGAAGCTCAAACTGCACGTAAACAACCAGTCCAAGAATAATAATTCTGCTTCTTGGGATTGAGGAGTGTATCAATTTTCTGTAATTCTTTGTAGCAGAGTGAGCATACATTATAGAGTTCAAGTGTTTTGAAAATAAGCTGTGAAGAATTGTTATCTGCCGAAAGAACTGGCAATTTGTCAGCGTTCAGCAGCTGCAGGGCTGAGTGACTCTGAGCAGTATATGCTGTCAGTGCTGACCTCAGGGAAGTATGACAGAGGAGGTGGGGGCAAGGAAGGGAGTGCTCCTCAGTATCTCAAAGAGAAAAATAATTTAGCTGTTGGAGGTATGAGAGGACTTTTACAAGAGCCTGAAAGAAGCTATGTCAATTGTGACACATAAGTCCTAATTTGCAGCAAGATATAAAAGAAAAATCATAAAAATGTTGGTACAACTCAATCTTAGCATGTTGACCTACCTGCTGTTCTCATCCAGCCCTAAGAACTCATTTGCTTTTATCAACACCAACAAATCTCAGTCTCCTTGATAAATTTTTTACTTTCCTTCAGCAATTTTGTAGTTCATATTTCAGTTATGGTTGACTGTGGCTTCTCAGTAACTACAGTTTGAAAAATAAAACAGAAACCTTCTTTTTCATTTTGCTAATTAATCTTTCAGTGGTCTCTGCTTTTGAAATAGCCTTTTTTTCTCTCTCTCTTTCTCCCTCTCTGCCTTTTCTTGCTTTCCTTCTCTCCCACCACTGCCTTTCTCTTTTATATTTTTAGAATTCTTGAAAGAGGTTGCTCAGTTGTCATTGATCTCTCAGGTTAGGAGTGGTTGGCAAGCAGGACCAGAACCATGGACAGTGCCACATATGCGCTTGCTTCTCCAGATGCACCATTCTGTTTAATTAAAATGCGTTTAATGGCATCACTTTAGGGCAAGATTGAAACCTGTAGAAAAAGCTTATATACTCATTTAGATGCTACAGAGATGAAAGTATACTAATATGTCCCTTGTTGTTCTAGGAAAGAAAATATTTTATTCCTAGGAGCCTAACAGCTCCAGACAAAATTTGTGTCAGAAGTTGCTAGCTGTTAGCAGGGAATGGGGATCCTGCGACAGCTGGTAAGATTAAAAAGGAAGAAAAAGCCAGAGTTGACTTTGATTGCAAGTTTTGGGGCCAGAGTTGGGGCTGTGTATTCCTCAGTGGAGACTAGTGAGTGGTTTTCCTAGGGGTCTTGGTCAACCTGCCTGAGATGGAGACATCTGGGCATTTATAGGAGTTATGGATGAGAAACTGGGGTACATTTTGTTCTCACAGGAATAGAGTATCAAATGACATGCAAATTGGCCCCAACTATTTTGCTGCCATTAGCTCATGTAGTTTACAGAATGTCACAGAACTAGAAGAGTAATAATTTAAGTATCAGGAACATTACCTAGAAGTAAGGGATAATTCAATAGGGTAGAGCACATTTTCCCAAATAGCCATGATTAGGGGAGGTCGTCTGTTGAGGAATGAAGGTTGAGATGCTTTGCTGCTCAGAGGGTCTGGTCCTGGAATTATAGTAATATAAATAGAGAGACAGAGCTCTTATGATGTCCATGTACCTACCATCAGAGACTCAAAAATATTTAAATGTGATTTTATTTATTTTGTGGTATGTGATACAAGCAATAACAAAATATAAAATATTAAAGGTACAAAAGACATTATGTTTTTATCGTCATGCAGGAACAATTAATTTTTGCTATTTGAATTTGTTAAATTTGTTCTTTTACGATATCTCAGTTTTGTGCCATTTTAAAAAGCCTTTGACTTTAGAATGATAAAAGTCATAAAGTTATAAAATATATGCCATATATTTTGTCTAGCACTTTTATGGTTTTATTTTAAAAATGTTATTATGAAAAATTTCAGGTAGCTCTCCCTCTTTTTCCTGTTTGCAGCCATCTACTTCTTCTACCCAGAAGTAACTGTAGTTATAAATTCTTCAAGAATCCTAAAATGTACTGTGCACATAAAAGTATACACTTGCCATATTTCTTCCTCTTTATATAAAAGTCATAGCCTACTGTACAGACTATAATGCAACTTCCTTTTTTCAATTAACAAAATGTCTTAAAGATCATTTTATATTAGTACATAGCAAGTTGCCCCATTGTCTACAGATTTCAAAGACTGTTAGGATATGTGATTCTATTGAAGCTTTGTGCCAGCCCTGTTCTGTAAGTGAACAGACATTTCTGTGTTACAGATGAAGAAAACTGATTTACCGAGAAGTTCTGTGACTTGCCTAACTCTTATTTTCTCCAATAGTAACAGGAAGGATGCAAACTCAGGACCTGTGGTTCCAGTGCTAAAGCTTTTCTTTCCCTACACACAAAAATTATAGTAAATATTCCTCTAAAAACCCCCTATCAACTTAATCTGCTAGAATGGAATTACCCAGTTTTCACTTTTCCTTATTTTATCCATATCTAGATTGGTAGCAATTTTATTTCAGTGTATTTTACATATAATTCCACCATGCTCAGGCTTCCATTGTTGTTAAGTCAGCTGTCTATGGAACTCATTCCCCTTTGTCACAGTCCCATGAGTGCTTTTATGTTTTTTCCCTTTATCTTGGGTGTTCTGTGCTTTCACTATATCACATTTCAAGGTGTTTTTATTTTTCAATTTTATTCTTCTTGGTATTTGTTGGGCTTTCTGAATCTGTGGATTGGTATCTCTTACATGTTCTGGAAAATCCTCTCCAAACTTTGCCTCTGAGTCATTTTCTCTCCTCTCCTACTTTTGGAACTCTGGTTAAACATGTTGGATTATTTTCACTCTACTCCCTTATCTCTTTGTTTTTGTAATAGCTTTTATTGGGATATAATTCACATACTATACAATTTTTAAAGCATATAATTCAATGGTTTCTTTGTATGTCCAGAGTTGTAAAACCATCATGGCAATAAATTTTAGTGCTTTTAATCACCTAACAGAAACTTCATGCCCTTTAACTATCATATCCCAATTTCCCATCTCACTTAACCCTAAACAACCACCAGTCTACTTTCTGTCTTTATATATTTGCCTGTTCTGGACATTTAATATAAATAAAATTATATCATATGTGCTCTTTTATTAGCAGCTTCTTTCACTTAGCATAACGTATTTAAGATTCAAACATGAATGAAGTACATTCATCCATGTACTTCTTTCCTTTTAATGATTGAATACTATTCCATTTTATGGATATACCACATTTTGTTTATACATTCATCAGCTGATGGACATATAGGTTTTTTTCCCCCACCATTTGTCTATGCTGCTATAAACATTCATGTAAAACTTTTTGTACAAATGTATGTTTTCATTTCTATTGGGTGTATACCTAGGAGTAGAATTGCTGGAATGGTAACCATACATTTAACTTTTTGAAAAACTTCTAGATGGTTTTCCATAGTGGTTGCACCAACTTAAATTCCCAGCAGAAATATATGAGGGTTTTTATTTCTTCACATCCTCACCAACCTTATTATTATCTGACTTTTTGATTACAGCTCTTCGACTGGCTACAAAGTAGTATTCCATGGTGATTTCAGTATGCATTTACCTGATGATTAACAATGCTGAGCCTCTTTTAAAATGTGCTAACTGGCCATCTTCTTTGGAGAAATGACTGTTCAGATTTTTTTTTTTTTGCCCATTTTGACTGAGTTATCTGGTTTCTTTTTTTTTTTTTTTTTAAATTTTTTATTGGATTATAGGTTTTGGGGTACATGAGCAGAGCATGCAAGACAGTTGCGTAGGTACACACATGGCAGTGTGCTTTGCTTTTCTTCTCCCCTTCACCCACATTTGGCATTTCTCCCCAGGCTATCCCTCCCCACCTCCCCCTCCCACTGGCCCTACCCTTTTCCCCCCAATAGACCCCAGTGTTTAGTACTCCCCTTTCTGTGTCCATGTGTTCTCATTTTTTGTCACCCACCTATGAGTGAGAATATGCGGTGTTTCATTTTCTGTTCTTGTGTCAGTTTGCTGAGGATGATGTTCTCCAGATTCATCCATGTCCCTACAAACGACACGAACTCATCATTTCTGATTGCTGCATAATATTCCATGGTGTATATGTGCCACATTTTTCCAATCCAGTCTATTATCAATGGGCATTTGGGTTGATTCCAGGTCTTTGCTATTGTAAACAGTGCTGCAATGAACATTCGTGTACATGTGTCCTTATAGTAGAACGATTTATAGTCTTTTGGATATATACCCAGTAATGGGATTGCTGGGTCAAATGGAATTTCTATTTCTAAGGCCTTGAGGAATCGCCACACTGTCTTCCACAATGGTTGAACTAATTTACCCTCCCACCAACAGTGTAAAAGTGTTCCTTTTTCTCCACATCCTCTCCAGCATCTGTTGTCTCCAGATTTTTTAATGATCGCCATTCTAACTGGCGTGAGATGGTATCTCAATGTGGTTTTGATTTGCATCTCTCTGATGACCAGTGACGATGAGCATTTTTTCATATGATTGTTGGCCTCATGTATGTTTTCTTTCGTAAAGTATCTGTTCATATCCTTTGCCCACTTTTGAATGGGCTTGTTTGTTTTTTTCCTGTAAATCTGCTTGAGTTCTTTGTAAATTCTGGATATCAGCCTTTTGTCAGATGGGTAGACTGCGAAAATGTTTTCCCATTCTGTTGGTTGCCGATCCACTCTAGTGACTGTTTCTTTTGCCGTGCAGAAGCTGTGAAGTTTCATTAGGTCCCATTTGTCTATTTTGGCTTTTGTTGCCAATGCTTTTGGTGTTTTGTTCATGAAGTCCTTGCCTACTCCTATGTCCTGGATAGTTTTGCCTAGATTTCCTTCTAGGGTTTTTATGGTGCCAGGTCTTATGTTTAAGTCTTTAATCCATCTGGAGTTAATTTTAGTGTAAGGTGTCAGGAAGGGGTCCAGTTTCTGCTTTCTGCACATGGCTAGCCAGTTTTCCCAACACCATTTGTTAAACATGGAATCCTTGTCCCATTGCTTGTTTTTGTCAGGTTTATCAAAGATTGTATAGTTGTATGTATGTTGTGTTGCCTCCGGTGCCTCTGTTTTGTTCCATTGGTCTATATCTCTGTTTTGGTACCAGTACCATGCTGTTTTGATTACTGTAGCCTTGTAGTATAGTTTGAAATCCGGTAGTGTGATGCCCCCCGTTGTGTTCTTTTTGCTTAGAATTGACTTGGCTATGCGGGCTCTCTTTTGGTTCCATATGAAGTTCATGGTGGTTTTTTCCAGTTCTGTGAAGAAAATCAATGGTAGCTTGATGGGGATAGCGTTGATTCTGTAAATTACTTTGGGCAGTATAGCCATTTTCACGATATTAATTCTTCCTAACCATGAACATGGAATGTTTCTCCATCTGTTTGTGTTTTCTCTGATTTCGTTGAGCAGTGGTTTGTAGCTCTCCTTGAAGAGGTCCCTTACGTTCCTTGTGAGTTGTATTCCAAGGTATTTTATTCTTTTTGTAGCAATTGTGAATGGCAGTTCGCTCTTGATTTGGCTTTCTTTAAGTCTGTTATTGGTGTAGACGAATGCTTGTGATTTTTGCACATTGATTTTATATCCTGAGACTTTGCTGAAGTTGTTTATCAGTTTCAGGAGTTTTTGGGCTGAGGCAATGGGGTCTTCTAGGTATACTATCATGTCATCTGCAAATAGAGACAATTTGGCTTCCACCTTTCCTATTTGAATACCCTTTATTTCTTTTTCTTGCCTGATTGCTTTGGCTAGAACTTCCAGTACTATATTGAATAGGAGTGGTGAGAGAGGGCATCCTTGTCTAGTGCCAGATTTCAAAGGGAATGCTTCCAGTTTTTGCCCATTCAGTATGATATTGGCTGTTGGTTTGTCATAAATAGCTTTTATTACTTTGAGATACGTTCCATCGATACCGAGTTTATTGAGGGTTTTTAGCATAAAGGGCTGTTGAATTTTGTCAAATGCCTTCTCTGCGTCAATTGAGATAATCATGTGGTTTTTGTTTTTGGTTCTGTTTATGTGGTGAATTACATTGATAGACTTGCGTATGTTGAACCAGCCTTGCATCCCCGGGATGAATCCTACTTGATCATGGTGAATAAGTTTTTTGATTTGCTGTTGCATTCGGCTTGCCAATATTTTATTGAAGATTTTTGCATCTATGTTCATCATGGATATTGGCCTGAAGTTTTCTTTTCTCGTTGGGTCTCTGCCGGGTTTTGGTATCAGGATGATGTTGGTCTCATAAAATGATTTGGGAAGGATTCCCTCTTTTTGGATTGTTTGAAATAGTTTTAGAAGGAATGGTACCAGCTCCTCCTTGTGTGTCTGGTAGAATTCGGCTGTGAACCCGTCTGGACCTGGGCTTTTTTTGTGAGGTAGGCTCTTAATTGCTGCCTCGACTTCAGACCTTGTTATTGGTCTATTCATAGTTTCAGCTTCCTCCTGGTTTAGGCTTGGGAGGACACAGGAGTCCAGGAATTTATCCATTTCTTCCAGGTTTACTAGTTTATGTGCATAGAGTTGTTTGTAATATTCTCTGATGATGGTTTGAATTTCTGTGGAATCTGTGGTGATTTCCCCTTTATCATTTTTTATTGCATCTATTTGGTTGTTCTCTCTTTTATTTTTAATCAATCTGGCTAGTGGTCTGTCTATTTTGTTGATCTTTTCAAAAAACCAGCTCTTGGATTTATTGATTTTTTGAAGGGTTTTTCGTGTCTCAATCTCCTTCAGCTCAGCTCTGATCTTAGTAATTTCTTGTCTTCTGCTGGGTTTTGAGTTTTTTTGATCTTGCTCCTTTAGCTCTTTCAATTTTGACGATAGGGTGTCAATTTTGGATCTCTCCATCCTCCTCATATGGGCACTTATTGCTATATACTTTCCTCTAGAGACTGCTTTAAATGTGTCCCAGAGGTTCTGGCACGTTGTGTCTTCGTTCTCATTGGTTTCGAAGAACTTCTTTATTTCTGCCTTCATTTCGTTGTTTACCCAGTCAACATTCAAGAGCCAGTTGTTCAGTTTCCATGAAGCTGTGCGGTTCTGGGTCGGTTTCTGAATTCTGAGTTCTAACTTGATTGCACTATGATCTGAGAGGCTGTTTGTTATGATTTCAGTTGTTTTGCATTTGTTGAGAAGTGCTTTACTTCCAATTATGTGGTCAATTTTAGAGTAGGTGTGATGTGGTGCTGAGAAGAATGTGTATTCTGTGGATTTGGGGTGGAGAGTTCTGTAAATGTCCACCAGGTTTGCTTGCTCCAGGTCTGAGTTCAAGCCCTGGATATCCTTGTTGATTTTCTGTCTGGTTGATCTGTCTAGTATTGACAGTGGAGTGTTAAAGTCTCCCACTATTATTGTGTGGGAGTCTAAGTCCTTTTGTAAGTCATTAAGAACTTGCCTTATGTATCTGGGTGCTCCTGTGTTGGGTCCATATATGTTTAGGATCGTTAGCTCTTCTTGTTGTATCGATCCTTTTACCATTATGTAATGGCCTTCTTTGTCTCTTTTGATCTTTGTTGCTTTAAAGTCTATTTTATCAGAGATGAGAATTGCAACTCCTGCTTTTTTTTGCTTTCCATTAGCTTGGTAAATCTTCCTCCATCCCTTTATTTTGAGCCTTTGTGTATCCTTGCATGTGAGATGGGTTTCCTGGATACAGCACACTGATGGGTTTTGGATTTTTATCCAATTTGCCAGTCTGTGTCTTTTGATTGGTGCATTTAGTCCATTTACATTTAGGGTTAATATTGTTATGTGTGAATTTGATACTGCCATTTTGATGCTAAGTGGCTGTTTTGCCTGTTAGTTGTTGTAGATTCTTCATTATGTTGAAGCTCTTTAGCATTCAGTGTGATTTTGGAATGGCTGGTACTGATTGATCCTTTCTATGTTTAGTGCCTCTTTTAGGAGCTCTTGTAAAGCAGGCCTGGTGGTGACAAAATCTCTGAGTACTTGCTTGTTCACAAAGGATTTTATTCTTCCTTCACTTCTGAAGCTCAGTTTGGCTGGATATGAAATTCTGGGTTGAAAGTTCTTTTCTTTAAGAATGTTGAATATTGGCCCCCACTCTCTTCTGGCTTGTAGTGTTTCTGCCGAGAGATCTGCTGTGAGTCTGATGGGCTTCCCTTTGTGGGTGACCCGACCTTTCTCTCTGGCTGCCCTTAGTATTCTCTCCTTTATTTCAACCCTGTTGAATCTGACGATTATGTGCCTTGGGGTTGCTCTTCTTGCGGAATATCTTTGTGGTGTTCTCTGTATTTCCTGCAATTGAGTGTTGGCTTGTCTTGCTAGGTGGGGGAAATTTTCCTGGATGATGTCCTGAAGAGTATTTTCCAGCTTGGATTCATTCTCTTCGTCCCCTTCTGGTACACCTATCAAACGTAGGTTAGGTCTTTTCACATAGTCCCACATTTCTTGGAGACTTTGTTCATTCCTTTTTGCGCTTTTTTCTCTGATCTTGGTTTCTCGTTTTATTTCATTGAGTTGGTCTTCGACTTCAGATATTCTTTCTTCTGCTTGGTCCATTCGGCTATTGAAACTTGTGTTTGCTTCGCGAAGTTCTCGTATTGTGTTTTTCAGCTCCTTCAATTCATTCATATTCCTCTCTAAGGTATCCATTCTTGTTATCATTTCCTCAAATCTTTTTTCAAATCTTTTTTCAACGTTCTTAGTTTCTTTGCATTGATTTAATACATGATCTTTTAGCTCACAAAAGTTTCTCATTATCCATCTTCTGAAGTCTAATTCCGTCATTTCGTCACAGTCATTCTCCGTCCAGCTTTGCTCCCTTGCTGGTGAGGAGTTTTGGTCCTTTCTAGGAGGCGAGGTGTTCTGGTTTTGGGTGTTTTCCTCCTTTTTGTGCTGGTTTCTTCCCATCTTTGTGGATTTGTCCGCTGGTCGTCTGCGTAGTTGCTGACTTTTCGTTTGGGTCTCTGAGTGGACACCCAGAATGTTGATGATGAAGTATTTCTGTTGCTTGGTTTTCCTTCTACCAGTCTAGCCCCTTCGCTGTACTACTGCTGAGGTCCGCTCCAGACCCTGCTTGTCTGGGGTGCACCTCTAGTAGCTGTGGCACAGTGAGGGATGCTACCAGTTTCTTTTTCTGCTCTCTTTGTCCCAGGATGATGCCTGCCTAATGTCAGTCTTTTGGATATAGAGGGGTCAGGGAGCTGCTTGAGGAGACAGTTTGTACTTTATAGGGGTTTAATTGCTGAGCTGTGCACTCTGTTGTTCATTCAGGGCTGTTAGGCTGCTATGTTTGATTCTGCTGCAACAGAGCTCATTAAAAAACCCTTTTTTTTTTTTTTTTTTTTTTTCTCAAATGCTCTGTGTTGAGGGGTTTGGGCTTTATTTTTGGATGTCCGATCAGGTGTCCTGCCCAGCTAGAAGGCAGACTAGCCACTGTTTGGCTGCCGAGGCTCCGCCCTGCTGTTGTGTGATTCGCGCTGTTCCTGCAGGCTCTGCTGTGGTCTCCACCACGCCCTGCGGTGGGGTCTCTTCGTTGTAGCGTGTTTCCTCAGCAACGGCAGACTGCGTCAGCAGTGGGCGTGTATCTCAGTAGGGACGGGTTGCCTCGGCAACGGCTGGCTGCGTCAGCAATGGGCGTGTATCTCAGTTGGGGCGGGTTGCCTCGGCAACGGCTGGCTGTGTCAGCAGTGGGCGTGTATCTCAGTTGGGGCGGGTTGCCTCGGTAGTGGTGGACGCCCCTCCCCCACAGAGCATCTCGGACCGTCTGCTCGGGATAGTTTGAAATCGCAGTTTTGTTCGTCCCACTGGGTATCCCAATCCCTGCAATCCCCTGGGCTGGCCTAGTGTCCAAGTCTCATTCAGTCTCAAGTCCAGCCCTCTCAAGTCTCAGGTTGCCGGTTCAACAGGTTGCCGGACAAGCGCGCCCTGTGGGGATTGCTGGGTAGGGCCGGCCGCCGCCGCCCCAGCTGCCGGCTTCGCCAGGCAGACCTACTGCCTGGCGTCCCGTGTCTTTTTTATACTTGGGAGTTTCCCCGTTCTGTGGGCAACAAAGATCAGTCTGGAAATGCCGCTCTGACTCACTGTTTGCGGATTCAACGAGAAGAGCTCCAATCCTGGGTTGTTCTCACAGCGCCATCTTGAGTCCTCCCTCTGGTTTCTTAAAAAATTATTAAGTGTGCTTTTATGTATTTTAGATACAAATTCCCCATCATATACAGTTTGCAAATATTTTCTCCCATTCCATGGGTTGTCTATCACTTTCTTGATAGCGTCCCCTGAAGCAAAAACATTATTGAAGAAGCCCAATGCCTATTTTTTGCTTTTTTTTTTGAGACAGGGTCTTGCTCTGTAGCTCAGGCTGGAGTGCAGTGGCATGATCATGGCTCACTGCAACCTTGACCTTCTGGGCTCAAGCAGTCTTCCTGTCTCAGCCTCCCAAGTAGCTGGGACTACAGGCATGTACCACAATGCCAGGCTACATTTTAAATTTTTTGTAGAGATGGTGTCTCGCCATGTTTCCCAGACTGTCTTGAACTCCTGGGCTTAAGTGATTCTCCCTCCTTGGCCTCCCAAAGTGCTGGGATCACAGGTGTGAACCATTGTGCCTAGTCTAATTTTTCTTCTGTTATTTCTTGCACATGTGGTGTCATATCTAAGAATCCATTGCCTAATCCAATGTCATGAAGATTTAGCCCCTATGTTTTCTTCTAATACTTTTATAGTCTTGGCTCTCACATTTAGATATTCATCCATTTCAAGTTATTTTTTGTATATGATGTGACATAGGAGTCCAACTTCATTCTTTTGCATTGACCATTCGGTTGACCCAGCACTATTTGTTGAAAATATTATTCTTCCCCCATTGAGTTGTCACAGATCCTTGTTGAAAACTAATTGATCACAAACGTAGGGATTTATTTTTAGACTCTCAGTTCTATTCTATTGATCTACATATGTCCATTCTTATTTCAGTAATACATGATCATGATTACTGTAGCTTTGTAGTATGTTTTGAAATCAAGATGTGTGAGTCCTCCAATTTCATTTCTCTTTTTCAAGAGGGTTTTGACTATTCTGGGTCTCTTATATATGAATTTTAAGATCATGTTGTCAATTTCTAAAAGGAAGCCATCTGGAAGTTTGATAAAAATTGCACTGAATTTGTAGATCGATTCATGGGAGTCTTGCCATCTAAACAACATAAAGTCTCCTGTTCCATGAACTGGGAATGTCTTTCCATTTACTGAGATCTTTATTTCTTCCAGCAATAATTTATAGTTTCCAGAGTATAAGTTTTTTACTTCTTTTGTTAGACTTATTTTAAGCATTGTATTCTTTTTGATGTTATTTTAAATGGAATTTTGTTTATAATTTCACTTTTGGATTGTTCATTGCTAATGTGTAGAAATACAATTGATTTTTTATATTGATTTTATATTCTGCAACCTTACTGAACTCCCTTATCAGTTCTAGAATTTTTTTTAGTGGATTCCTTAGGATTTTCTATTTTTAAAATCATATCATCTGTGAATATAGTTTTAGTTTTTTTTTTTACAATCTGGATGTCTTTTAATTCACTTTCTTTCCTTATTGCTCTGTGTTGGATATCTGAGACTATGTTGAATAAAAGTGGTGAAACTGGATACTCTTTTGTTGTTTCCGGTTTTAGGGAGAAAGAATACAGTTTTTGTACCATTAAGTATGATGCTAGCTGTGGGTTTTTCAGAGATGCCTTTTAGCATGTTGAGGATTTTACCTTTCATTCGTAACTTGTTGAAGGTTTTTTATTTTAATTAGGAAAGGCTGTTAGATTTTGCCAAATGCATTTCCTGCATCTATTGAGATAATCATATAGTGTTTGTTTTTTAATTCTATTGATATGGTATAATGCATTAATTATTTACATATATTAAATATCCTCCTTGTCTTCTTTCCATATTTTTCATCTTATTATTCCACTTATATTTTATTGTAGTATGTGCCTCCCAACTTAAATATGAGCCTGATGAAGGCAGAAACTGCATCTTGCAATAATTATTGGTTTTCGGGTGTGAGATCTTTGTGGATCTTGAAATATGTGAACCCACTAAACACCCCCCTGGTAAAAATACCACTAAGAATAAAGGGGAGAAAAACTAAGTTGGATTGAGGTGTGTATTCTGGGTAGTCATTGGGTCTCCATCACCAGGGAGGTGTCTTTTTCTTACAGATAAGTCTTCAAGAAAATACTTTAAATTTGTGCCTCAGCAAAACGACAAACCACAGACTGCAGAGTCACTCTTGGATCGCATACATTTCCAGTGCTGCATTCTCTAGGGTCACAGGCCATTCATATTCATGGTACCTGGCATGTTAGGAGGATAATAATTGTTTGATCATTTTATTAGGACTGTGTTCCATGCACTAAGCAGCAGGTTAAGTTCTGAGGTTATAGAAATGCAAACCACCATGGCACATGTATACCTATGTAACAAACCTGCACATTTCTGCACATGTACCCCAGAACTTGAAGTATAATAATAATAATAATAATAATAATAATAATAATAAAGAAATGCATGAAATATGGTCCTTGCTTCAAGGAGCTCAGAATCAGTGGAGATAAAAGACACTTAAAACACAGGTGAAAGTGCGATAGTGGTGCGAACACAGGGGAGGAGAGAGGATGTGGCTTTCTCAGGCAAGTGAGTTCTGTTTTCCCTTTCTCACCTCCACTACCATCTCCTGGTCCAAGTCACTATCCTCTCTCTCCTGGAATAATAATCAGGTAGGAGCCTTCTAACTGATCTCCCTGCTTTTCCCGGCTACTTGTGCAGTTTATTTTCAGTAGCGCATCCAGGGTGGTCCTTGAAAAGCTTAAGTCTTCTGATAGCCACGGCCCACACTGACTACCTGTCTTTCCACTGTTCTCAGAGCCCGAGCTGCTGCCATGGTTCACAAGTTCCTACCTGATCTGGTCTTCTACTATGTCTCTGACCTCTCTTACACTTTCACTTTTGATAATACCACTGCACACGTTAATTTCCTTGTTGGCCTACAGCACATCTCCACCTGGGGTCTTTCCTTTTTTGCCTTCCTCTTCCTGGACCACTCTTCCTCAGGTATCGCTCCTTCCTGCTCCCCAGGCTTCTTGCAAAGCCCTTGTGAATAAGGCCTTCTCTGATGTCTCTATATAAACTGAAAGACTCTCTTTCTCCCACTCCCTCTCTACCTGAATCTGCTTTATTTTTCTCTATACCACTCATTCATTTGTTGATGATCTGTCTTTCCAGACTAGAATGTAAGTTCCATGAGATCAGATGTTTTTGCCCACTTGATTCATTATTGTGACTTCCACTGCCTGGCCTGTTTCCTGGACCGTTGAATATTTGCTGACCAATTTGATGTACTGACATCCTAGAGTCTGAATAGGAGGGACTTAGGATGAAAAAATGGTCTGGAATATGAGGTAGACCGGGTGTTCATTGAACTGAATGATTTATTTCTCCCACATGTAAGGGTTGATTTTTGGACTAGATGGTTGCTGATGTCCATTTTCATCCACTCATCTCTGAAATACTATAACAAAATGGCAATTTGGAACCTAAAGTGGACCAAAGGTCTATGTGAAGGACACTGACAGCTTTTTGCAATCTGAAGGGGGAAGCATGCCTGAAGGTACAACACATTTCCGGGTAGTAAACGTGGCTCCTGAGACTGCAGCTGGTCATGGAAGCCAACCAGTACCAGTTCGGAAAGCATCTGGTTCTCTCTCTCATCTCAAGAACAACCCTTGCACCAAACCCCAAAGCTCAAATTTAATAAGAGCCTTCCTTAGCATAATGTATTATTAACAGACATGGGCTATTGAGTGCTTCCCTTGAGCCATGCTCTGTGCTGGGAGCTTAACACAGTTCTCTTTTAATCCTTTGAGTTATATATATTGATATCATCTTCATTTTACAGATGAAAAAACAGAAGCTCAAAAAATGTTTATTATTTGCCTAGGGCTATGTGGCTGGCAAGTAGCTAAACTAGTAAGTTTTAATTCCAGTCTGCTAGAGTCCAAAACTCATGTTCTTGGCTACACCGTATATCCCCAGATCAGCCACCTGCAACAGATACATTACTTCAGAGGGTAAGAACACATCCCTGCAGTTTCTCTGCTTTTCTGCCTTTGGAAACATGGAGAGAAAGGTCTGGCTGGAGGATCCATGAAACAGCAGGGAAGAAAGAGGAAGGTGGGGAGTCATGGAGACGACTGGAGAGAATGCTATTGTACAGGAGATGTTGGACTCTGTGTATGTATCACAAGCTAATTAGGAGAACAGATTAAGCTGCTTTGGTGTTTAAAATAGCTGCGGGGAAAACAACCTTAATAGCAGGTTGCAGATGAAAGAAAATGAAATGAGAGAGAAATGAGGAACATTTTAAAAGAAAACAATCAGGCTGGAGGGAATGGAGAGAGGAGAATAAAGCAATGCGTTTAAAAAATTAAAGAAATTAACAGGGAGTGGCTTATGCAAATCTGGTGAATGACGTGGAAGAGTCTAGTCCCACAGTAGCCTCAGTGTTTGCCATGTTCAAAGCCCCACAGTTTCTATGGTACAGGAGATAGAAGGAAAGTGGTAAGCAATTTGGGGGGAATCACTCAAGAGAAACTTCAGGGACCAGGGTGTGCTCTTTTCCTGCTCATTCTCAGCCCGGCCACTCCCTGTGGTTCTGCCTTGTTTCCCTCTTCTCATTCCTCCCAATGAGATACCTGGTCATTCTACCCCTCTCATGGATCGCCATCCCTTAGTGGACAGCTCTCAGATCCGGCTCTTCAGCCCAGATGGACCTCCTGAGTTCCCTCTCTGTTGCCTACCCCATCCTGCACTATCTTACCTAACACATCGAAAAGAAACTCATCTGTCTCTCCATGTGCCCATGTCAGCACATGGTACCACCATCTACCCAGTCATCAGGGCCAGAAAACTGGGAATTTTCTTGACTCTCCTCTCTCTCTCATATACCCATCAGTCAGTCACTGGATTCTGTTGCCTCTGCTTTCTACATATATCTCTAATCAGGTCAGCATTTCTCTTTACCTTACTGCCACTGTCCTGGTCATCACTTACCTGTACAACTGCAGTAGCCCAAAGAGTTGTTCTGTTTCATTCTTCTTACTTCCCAAGCCATTCCCCACACAGCAGCCTAAGTGGTCCTTCCAGAATAAATCTAATCATATCACTTTCCCTCCTGAAAACCTTCAATGTTCCTTTTATTTTCTGGTTATCTATTGCTATTTAAGAGGAGACCCCAAAACTCAGTGGCTTAAAACAACCATTTTATTATATTTTATAATTTTTGGGTTAGGAATTCAGGCAGGGCTTAGCTGGGTGATCATTCTGTTCCATGGGGCATCAACAGAGGTCAGTTAGTGGTATCCAGCTGGTAACGGGTTTCACTCACAAATAGGGCCCTTTGCATGGAAGGTCAGAAGGCTAGCCTCAGCTGGGCTGTCAGCTGCAGCTCATACATGCTGCCCCTGAAGCATGATGGTCTTAGGGTGGTTGGTCTTTTTACATGGTGACTCATGGCTCCACAAGTGTGAGCTCTAGGGAACAAAGTGGAAGCTGCATGGTGTTTTATGGCCTAGCCTCAGAAGTCATGTAGCACCATTTCCATACTACTCTATTGGTTGAAGCAGTTACAAGCCTGCTGAGTTTCAAGGAGGGGGGATATAGAGCCCCACCATGGGAGAAATGTCAAGGAATTTGCAACCATGTCTTCTAACCACCTCAGGGTGAAGAACGGCCTCTGTAGCATGGTATTTGTGGCCCTTCATAAACTGGCTTTTGCTGATCTCCTTCCTGCTCAACATTCCAACTCATTGTGTTTTATGCCCCAAGGATGTAGCCCTCCTTAGTAACTTACAACTCTTTAAGTAGTCTGAGCTCTCCTGAGCTGTTGGACTCCTTACTCTGTTTATAGTGATCTTCTCACTCTGTCTTCATTTGACAAAAGTTTTTTCCCCCCTCAGAGATATATATTTTCAGACACAAAGCTTAAAATCTCAAATGTCAACTGGTAGGATTTCAGAAAAAATAATAGAACAGTAAAAAATAAAAATCAGGTTGTAGATCTATGTTGGGAGAGGAGGTTAACTTTCCAGGTAGTTCATATTGAGAGTGTGTACACAGCTCTTGAGGGTCATTTCTGCTTTCTGTGGCTTTCTTTAGCTAAGGCCAGAAATTAAAATAAATCCCAATGGTTGTGGAGATCTCTTCTTACCCATCCATCCACCCAATTAGAAAGAAAAACTTGTGGAAGGCAGGGGATATCACAAGAGAAAATGGCACACCAGGGTGTGACGTCTCAAGTAAGAGGCTTACTTTACAGTTAATACTAGTATGCTACTGTTCATAATACTATGTGGTAAAATTCTCATGTCATAAACATATATAAGATCTTATACGAAACTCTGAATGGATTGACACTTGATAATTCTCTTAAGTAGAGCACAGTAAAGCAGGTCGGCTACATTCCATCAATTGTTTAAAATTCTTTTTGACTTTTTCTCTTGGTCTTCTGTTATCCTTTCTGCAGGTTGCTTCTTCAACCCTTACATTTTTCTGGTTTATAATTTGCTTAGGTCTTGCTTCTGCATATGAATCCTTCCATAAGTTTTACCCAAAGTATCATGGGAGATATTTTTCTTCTTCTTTGGTTTGAGAGCTTTAGGCATTTTCATAGTTAGTTTATAAAGGTCATCTAATGCCAGGTGTGTCCTCCTCAGAACCAGATCCAGTAAGGGTCTCATCTCTTCCAGTTCAGCATCTCTTCCATGGTATTCAGCAACCAGATTTCTTTAACAGCAGCTTATAGTTTTGAAAGTAAATCTTCCCATTCAGTGCAGTGAAGTGCAGAACATACTCTAATCCAGCCAGGCAGATATTTGATACTGTGGGGCCTCTGAGGAAATCAGTAAGAAGACTTTTTAGTCTTCTGTGATCTTCTGTTACATCAGGATCATCACCAGAAAATATTAGCATGGATTTTGTTCCCTCATAACATTTACTCTTCTTAATGTCTTTTAGAGAGACAAAATTCTCAATACCTAGTTCGATGAGATCCAGCACATGGTAGTCATACATACGACCTATTACTAGATTATTTGGCCGCTTCTTATTATGGGAGCCAAACCTCCATAAAGAACAATCTGACTTCTTTGAAAAGAATTCCAATGATGTCTGATCCTCAAAAGGTCTTGTAATATTTTTCTTTTTATACGGTATACCATTACGGTTTTTTCAGTGCACACACATCTTGAAGTATTTGCATCACTGTTGCATTTGCATTTCCCCCTTTAATCGGCATGGCATTTTTATTGTTTTCATTGAGTTTCGGCTCTCTCTTTTCAAGGAATCTCTTGGCTCTTTTCATTTTGAGCTTTACAACTTGATCCAGAGTGTCCATTGCTACTGCTACCTGCAACTCTATTTTTGACAAAATTCTATACCCATTCAATTCTCAGCTTAAGTGCTACTCCTTTTAGGAAGCTTTCTGTGAATCAGTCTAGGTTCGATTTTTTTCCCAGGCAGTCAAATAATACTCATTACACAGTATTGCAACTGCTTGTTTAACAGCCTACATCTCTCACTAAACTGAAAGTTGTTAGAGGATAAGACTATGTATTATTCATCTCTTTCTCAGAATTTAACACAAGATTTGGCACCTGTCAATCACTCAATAGATGTTTATTGAATCCCTTACTCTCTCTGTGTCTCAGTTTCCTCATTTCTAAATTGAGCAGGTTGGTTAGCAATTGGGATAGCAACTAGGTTTATTTTATGTGCGTTTGTCTCATTCCGTTACTCGGCATAGAATTGGAAAAAATTATGAAGTTATGACTGGATTCAGCAAGAAAGAAGACGGTGATCCATTAGTGATGTCTACCATGGGTACGGCAGAGGGAAGAGGCAGCATGTATGCTGTGTATTTAACATGCCTAGATTAGATCACTTCCAGGGCTTCTCCAGCCTTAAATGTCTGTACATAGTACTGTCTATATCACATTTATCTTGAATCCCACACTGTAAGAACTGGGAGTTTCTCATGGTGTCACTCAGTCTAATGTCTTCATTGCATAGATGAGAAACTAAGACTCTGAGGGAATTGATTCACCTGGATGTCAGAACGTGAGTACAGGGACAGATATAAATTGAATTAATTTGCACTTATCTAAGCCAAGCAGGAATAGAGGGTTATTATATAATAGATGCTAACCTCAGCTCAATATTAATTTTGCCCTTGCCTACTTCAAGTTATCAGACAACTTGGCAATAGAACCCAAACTGGGCTTAAATCCTGGGCACAATCACTCACTAGCTGTGTGTTCTTGAGGGAATTACTTGACTTTTATAAATTTCAGTTTCCTTTTCTGTAAATTGTGGATAATATCTATTGCATAGGTGAGACAATGTAGGCAGAGCACTCTTCATATTTCTTGAACACCATAGAGTAGTATGGAAACGTGGGGACAATGTAGGGAGAGCACTTTTCACATTTTTGGAACACAGTAAGGACTCAAATGTTAGCTTTTACTAGTAGTAGTATTAGTATGGCCACCTCTGGTGTTATCACCAAGCTTTTTACCTGGCTTACTCCCTGGAGCTAGCACAGAGACCCAAACAGTGCAAGTTGCAAGGCTTGGGGCACTGGTTATTTGGACTCTCGGGAGGGACTTGCACTTTGTTAAGGAAAATTTGAAGAATCCTATTTTCCCCAACCCAAGGGCTTTGAAACCGAATGCAGTGACAAATTGTGGCTTGCTCCTGGGTAATGTTTCTATACCACTATCAGACCAGCCACATTTTCAATCAGGATTTCTATAAAGGAGAAAGGGCAGCTCATCTAACAGGCCAGATGCTTGATCAGATCTGAATAGTTTTGTCTTTGGGAAAGAGAGGGAAGAAACGGTAAAAGTCAATAGAAAACAATTGACTTCAGACAAATATATATCTATCTGTCTCAACCAGAGGGGACAGGATCAGAGTCTCCCAGTGTTTAGGGTTTTTCACTGAAGGTTGAATACTAATGAATTAAAGTGAGCTGACTATAAAGTTTAAAAAATAAATAGTTTGGGAAAAATCAATAGAAGGCGATTATTGTAGAGGCTTGGCATAGCAGTGAGGACTTGGGGAGCAGCAGGGAATGGTTAGGTGTTAATCTAATTTGGGGAGGGCTAATGCATGAAGCTCTCCAGGCAACAGTGACAAATGCACTTCTAATCATCTCCATATTAAATTTAGTATCAAGGAGAGGAGCACTTCTCTCTCTTCAGTTTCGCAGGAATGTGATTAACATGGATATGAAAAAAGTTAAAGGAAACAGAATTTGATTTGAACTTCATAGACTATTTCAGTGTGAAAACTAAGATGTATTTGTAGGGTTTTAGTGGATAAATTTACAAGGATTCTAAATTGTGATTGAACCAATTCCATCTTGTATTTTTCTCCCTCCCCTTCTAGTCTCCTGGAGGTATAAGTCTGCTGAGAATCAAGCAAAAGGAAGAAAGAGCCAACCCAGCTGAGGGTGAGCCTTGCTATGGTGGGGAGGAAAACCACTGTGGGAACATAGCAGTGTGAAAGATCTGAGGCTGGTTGTTGACAGGGGAAATGGACCCCTTGGTTGGCCCTGAACCCTTTATCAGCACAAGAATGGGCGCTCTGAATTTGGAATTAGAGAGCTGAACACAAGAAGGAGGTGCTGTACGGTGATTCTAAATCTGATGGTCAGCAGTTGGCTATAGTGATGACACAGCAGCAAGTCCATTGACAGTGGTCCGGGAGGGATGACTCTGAATTTTCGTCTTCCTGCAGTCACTCTCTCTCACCTTCTAAGTAAAAAGTTTAGGATTCAAAGGCCGAGAATGTAAATGGCTGCCTATGGGCATCTGCACCTGGAAAGAACTCTTCCCACTGAACAGAGACACACCATCAGTGACAATCCCAGAATGTGCTGCAGGGTTTGCATGCTAAGATTCTCTCCCTCAATTTTCACAATTTGGGGGCATAGTGAAGGAAAAAAGGGGGAGAAGAAACCTGAGGCTCCTCCTGCTTTGACAATGAAGGTGCCAGCAGCTTTCCTGCCTTATATTTTGAACACTGGCTGTGCTTTATGGCTGTCAGGCTATGGTGTTTCAGGCTTACTTTTTATAAGAGGTTCCTTTTTGCAATGTGCTTACAAATTTATCCCCTTTAGGGACGGGCCTTCTTTGAACATGCTCTACCTTTAGTAAGTAATTTAAGGAACACAGACCATTGGTCTGGCTACACATCAGAAAACGGTGTAATTAAAGGGATGAGTTTAATTGGGAAATTGACCCAGAGCTCAATTTAGCATCATCATCCAGGCCAGACAGGGTTAGGCTGACGTCAGTGGGAGTCTGGCTGCCTCAGGAGTTGGGGACAGAGCTTGCTTGATTAAGGTGTTTCCTGGGAAATGAAATTAAGCCTAATGATTTTCAATGAAAGGGACTGCTAATTGGGAGGCAGTGCTGCTTAATTGGGATCATCTGCAGGTAATTAAAGGTTTCCTCCTGATGGCCTTCACTGCTTATGACTCTGGGAGGTTAAGATAACGTGAGTGATACAGACGTTCTCAGCCCTCTGTGCAGAACCTCTCTCTTGACCCTCTGTCCAAGGCCACACAACTAGGCCACCTTTCTAGTCCTTGGAAAATGGTGCTTAGAGTGATGTCTTCAATAGACCCTCAGAAGCCTGGGTGAGTTTAGGTTTCTGGAGTGAAGCTGCTGCCAGGGAGTCTGTGAGGTCCCTGGAAAGGGGAGAAAAAGGCAATGAGGTTACATGGCATGCCAAGGAGGTGCCCTGTGTTTTGGTCTTGACACCCTGACCTCCAAGACCTTTGTGTCATATAACTCTGGCTGAATGGGACTCAAGGTTGACAATGTTATCTTCTGTAGAGATAGGTGTCTTGCCCCATGTGGGAAGGAAGTCCTAGTATAAAACACCTAATTAGGAGTTGAGAAAACTGATTTCTGGTTCCAAATTTACTACCAACTGGCATTGTGACTTTTTCTCTTTAAGCCCCAGTTTTCTCTTCTATAAAACGGGAATGGCTATACCTAACTATGGATTACGTAAATACCCTTTCATTCCAGGTATTGGGTAAGGCCTGGGGAAGGATAGAATTTTAATCTGTGTTTTAAGGAACTCAGTCTATAGTGGGGAAGACAGACCTGTAAACCAACAATTGCCATTTGGTGTCACAGCCCTATAGGACAATAGAGGAAGAGGTCAGTCATCAGAGAAGGCTTCAGAGAGAACGGAACATGAAGCATGATTGTTATGAGAATAAGTTTTGTGACTGGATGAGGCAGGTGGCGAAAGCATGCCAGGCGGCGCAAACAGGGTGTGCAAAGACACGGGCATGCAGACCCTAGGGCACAGTCTGGGGATTGTCCCCGGTGGTGCATTTCTGCTGGGTGGGAAGGATGTACATTGTGAGGAAGGAGAAAAAGGGCAGTGGCGGTCACAGGTGACGAATCACAGAAGGCCATGTATGTTACTAAGGGAGCTTGCTTGGACTTTCTCTAATAGGCAGTGCGTGGTCACTGAAGAGTGTTAAATGTAGGAGTGACAGGTCAGGACTGAGTTTGAGAAAAGCTACTGATAGAAGTGTGCTCCCAGGCGGGGCGCAGTGGCTCACACCTATAATCCCAGCATTATGAGAGGCCAAGGCAGGCAGATCACCTGAAGTCAGGAGTTTGAGGCTAGTTTGGCCAACATGGTGAAACCCTGTCTCTACTAAAAATACAAAAATTAGTCGGGCGTGGTGGCACATGCCAATAGTCCCAGTTACTTGTGAGGCTGAGGCAGGAGAGTTGCTTGAACCTGGGAGGCAGAGGCTACAGTGAGCCGAGATTGTGCCACTGCACTCCAGCCTGGGCAACAGAGCAAGATTCCTCCTCAAAAAAAAAAACAAAAGGTAAAAAGAAGTGTGCTCCCAATTTGGAAGCTGGAGGTGATCCCTAAATTCAGGCAAAGGCAGTGGGAACAGAAAAGGGAACAATTTGAGTTTGTATCATGAGTTGCATTGTTTGTTCGTGTACATTTTAAGCTTCTGAGAACTCTGGAATCACAAGCCTCATTATATAGCCCCTTTGTTCACACTTCTTTACCTGCTGTAACCCCACATTCTGAAGAGAGAGGCTCCCTGGGATCTGACTTTCCAAAGGAAACTTTGGTGAGGCTTTGGACTTTCCACCGAGTCTCGTCAGGTAAGAGGAATGAGATAGGACCAGAATTTGGGGCCTCTGGCCACCCTAGGAGGCTTAGAAAAGAGAGCTCTGGCAACAGGCAGGAACCCAACCCAGCTCTTAAGTGTCAGTAGCTTTTGAAAAAACATGCGATGAAAAGCAGCCGAGACCGGAGGCACAAAGGTGAGCAGGAGCCGTGGGTAATTGCAGCTTTCACTGAGACTGCAATCTCATGTTCTCTCCTTTCATACCTGGCAGTTTGGGTAATAGGCAGAGCATTCATGTTGCAATGGATAAGGTAGGGTCCCATTTCCAATTTTTTTGAAAAGCTGTTCCCAAGAGTTGGGTCACCTTAAAGACTCAGTATCAACTGTTGGTGCCAGTGCAGACTCTTGGGACTAAAGCTATTACCTTCTAACCCCATCAAAAAGCATCTTCAGAGTTGAAGTTTTTTGAAGTGTTCAGCTATGATTCTCTATAAAGTGCCTCTTTGAATAGCTCCTGTGCAGAGTATGAGTTAATGGGGCTGAGATAAGCTAGATGGGGGATTTCTTGCTTTTCCATCTGAAACCTTAACTGATCCACCCCTCCTCTTCTTAACTCTTACAGCACTGGCTATCCATACCACCCGTCAGCAAAAAATGCCCTAGGCTGAGATTGAAATGTGTGTGTGTATCCATGGAAAAAGGACTGCTGGGTACATTTTCAGAATTCTCACTCCAAAGAGCAAGTTCGATTCCTTTCAGCTTGTTTTGCGGTTTCCTTTTGAAGTCCAGCGTTAAAAGAACTGGACTAATAAAAGAGTGTGAAAGGGCCTTTTCCTCGGTGGAAACCTCAGCTTGACCTGTCTTTTCCCTCCAGCCCCTAGAGGGCAGGAGCCTGTGTTTTCTCCGTGTTTCTGGGCAAAGTGAAGCACCCAATAGTCCTTTAGGACAAACTTTACACCATTGACCATGTGAAACTGATTCATCCAGGGTGAGTGAGTTTGTCTTATTACCTTGGTATACTCTTGCTGGGTGAATGAATGAATTTACTTTGTTCTAGGAAAGTGTTTCCTGAAAGGGACCGTAGGAGCCGTGCTATAAGATCTCCATGCCTTTGGAAGGGCTGTCCTACATAAGCACCTTCTCACTGTGCTTCGGATAAAGTCCAGCCTCTTTACCAGGGCCCAGCTTCTGTGGACTCTGTGGCCTCATCTAGCTCTGCTGTCCTCATTCTTGCTCTGTTTCAGCTGCACAAACCACTTGTCATAGCCCTACTCCAGGGACACACCCCAGACAGTTCCTTTGACTGGGAAGTTCTTTTCCTCTGTGTCCAGCTAATTCCTAGTCATCTTTTAGCTGGCCCTGGTGAGGCCTTCTCTCACCCCTAATCCATATCCCTTTCTATACTCTGTCATCAACCCCCATACTCTTGTATCTCCTATTAAAATTTGTCCTTCTATATTTATGTGTGATATTATTGGCTTAGCCATTCTCCACATCTAGACTCTAAACTCACAAGGGCTGCACCTTATTCTGTCTTAGTCACCACTAAATTACAGTGCCCTGTACAGAGCCTGGTATATAGTAGGTGCTTAGCATACATCTTTGAGGAAATGAATATAACTGATGTTGACTCTTAGTTCAGTGTAGCAGCCAAGGTGGGCAGAGCTGGGATGTATTAGCTATAATGCAAACAAGCCTAGATCTGGCCCACCCCAGAAACAATGAAGGCCACAATGCTTCTAGAACTTTCCTGTCTCTACCCAACAGGAGCTATCAGAGCAGAGCAAAGAGGCTCATGCCAGGATCTCGATGCTTCTGACTCAGTAGTAGTTCTGTATTTGCTTCTCTCATCCTCTGACTCCCAAAGTACCCTTGGTACTTTCTTTCTCTCTCTGAAGGGTTTGGTGGTCTGATGGCCTTGGAGCCAGTATGGGGAAGGAGGAGGGATGAGCTTATTTGGCCAGATTGGAGGCTGGCAGAACAGTTTTCTTAGCAGGGTGTCTGTTGATAAAATATCTACAGCCAGTTGTGAGAGGTTATTAATCTCAATTAAATCTGATTATGACATAATTGGATTTGGAAAGAGACTGTCCAAGTCAAGCCTGGCCCCTCTTGATGTTTACCCAATGGCAGGATCATACCACACAGACTGGTGTCCATGTCGGACAGAAGGAGAGCCTCTGGCACCTCCAGGAAAGAGGGCCTGGATGCCGTGGATATTCAGGTCCCTAACCACAGAAAGCTTCACAGATTGTAGTAGTCTAACTGTTGCTGGCTTCTTGGTGAGATGTGACATTCATTTTGGGGACTCTATTAATCATTACAATTATGGAATTATTACCTTGAAAAATGCCATTTTCGTTACCTTCCCAGTAAGGATGTGTTGGTAGAGGACTTGGTCCTCATGTTAAGCCAGAGGAACAAGCTGGCACCAGAAACTTCCCAGGTCCTGCTGAAGGCCAGGTGGATTCCTGAAGAAACAGGAGTTTGGCCTGACCTGGTGGGCTGCTAGGGGCTCCAGCTTTTAAAAACCATGGCTCAGCCTGCTGTTATCTTAGGGAACAATGAATGGGTTATTAGCTTGTGGGCCAGACAGGCTGGGCCAACTGTGCTAGCCTGGACTCAGAACTGCAGAGGGCTGGGGAGCCATTAGCTACTGAGTGCTAGAAAAATATTAACAGATGAATCCCTGCCTTTTTACAGAGCATGTGTCTGAAAGTACAGGTAAAAAATAGGTCCAAGCTGAACAAGAGACTTATGTGTTATAAGGGAGTCTGTTTTCAGAGAATGGGAAAGATCACAAAAAATTTAATATATTTAAGCATTTAAACATAATTGATAATAGTGTGGTAATGCATCATGTATGTTATTTTAAAAAATAAAATGTACTTTCATTGAAGTAATATATGCTCATACATTAAAAACTCACAATGAGCTGTAGCAGTCAAGAGTCCTGCCTGCCCCTCATCTCTTTTCAGAACTGTCTCCAGGGTCCACTACTTTCAACACCTTTTTATTTTTTAAATTATATTTTAAGTTCTGGGGTACATGTGCAGATCATGCAGGTTTGTTGCATAGGCATACAGAGAGGGGAACATCACACACCAAGGCCTGGGGGTTGGGGGGCTAGGGGAAGAATAGCAGGGGGTGGGCAGACTGGGGAGGGATAGCATTAAGAGAAATACCTAATGTAGATGATGGGGTGATGGATGCATCAAACTTTAATATTTCTTTAGAAACTTACCTCCATGTTTGTAAATAATATGCTACTATTGCTATTTCTTGACACATTCATTTTGGGCATTATTGAATTCTTGTTAGAGTGTAGGTAGGTTTAGGATGCTTACACACACCCTTCTATTCACTTTCTACCCCACCTCACTGCCACTTCCCCATCTTCCAGTAAAATGACATAAGGTATTTTGGTTGAATTGGGAGTCTACGGTTGCGTTGCTATGATGACAATTGTTCTTTGAGAAGCCAGGTAAAGTACTATAGTTGTTTTCGTTCTTTGAGAATTTTTAGTTTGGTTTTTATTTTCTAGAGTTACTGTCTTTTTCTTTCTATTTTTTACTCTCAGAACTTTTTTTACATAACTTTTTTTTCACTTCTATCAGGTTTTTTTTTTTTTGGCAAACTATATATCAATATTCTATAAATTCTGTGTGGTTGTTTTCCTCTTGGAGTCCCCCTCCTTGGAAACTTCCATTTTCCTGTTTCTGACTGGGACTGATTGTTCTCTAGGTGACATGGTTTTGGCTGTGTGTCCCCACCCAAATCTCATCTTATAGCTCCCATAATTCCCATGTGCTATGGGAGAGACCTGGCGGGAGATGATTGAATCTCCCAAAATGTGATGGTTTTAAATACAAGAGTTTCTCTGCACAAGCTCTCTCTTTGCCTGCCACCATCCATTTAAGACGTGACTTGCTCCTCCTTGCCTTCCACCATGATTGTGAGGCTTCCTCAGCCATGTGGAACTATAAGTCCAATTAACCCTCTTTCTTTTGTAAATTTCCCAGTTTCAGGTATGTCTTAATCAACAGCAAGAAAATGGACTAATGCACTAGGTCTTCATCACTTGGGAACACTGTAGCTTTTCTGCTTTAGATTCTCTGCTTAAGTTTTGAGTTTGTTCAAGTTTAAAATGTTTCTATTTACTCTGAACTGCAGAGGGGTGGGGAATGATAGTTTTGGTGCTTATAAAATCTCAGGTTTAAAAACTCACTCTAAAGCTGTGCCCCATTGTCTTCTGCAGTCCATGTCCAATTATCACACTTTCTTTGGTATCTCTCTCTAGAAAAGTGGAAACTAGGCAAAAGTTTCAGGAAAAATTATTTTTGTCTTCCAAATCTTCCACTGATTTTTTAAATTGGCGCTATCTTATTTGTAATTTTCAAGTTCTTTCTTGAACTCTGTTCTCTTAAAAAAGATAGGAACCTATTCTGGCTTATTGTATGCAGTATATTGTTTTTTATTAAAAATTTCAGCATTTACTCATCTTTATTAGTTCATTTTTTCTGGTTCTTTCCATTTTTCCTGTTTTGTACTTTCTTTCATATTGGAAGGATTCCTGAAATGTTAAGTGATCCTGTTTGCTGTTAACATTTAACATTATGGTTTTTAAAGGCAGGTAGGGGTGTGTGTACATGTGTGTATGTTTATATGTGTAAGAGAGAGAGAGAGACTAGCCAATTAGTAGGCTTCACTGTAGTAGTATCAGGAAAATATAAGAATCTGGCCAGCTTTTCTATGGATAAAAATCATCTTGCCTGCAGCCTATGGGGAGAATGCCTGATTACCAGCTTTCTGGTAGTGGAGCAGAGGAATGGGGACTGCAGGCTTTAAATTAACCTCCCTTTGTCTCAAATATGCCTGATTCTCTGTGCTCTGATTTCTCCAAAGAATAAACCTTTGGTTTCCTTGGGAATAGGGTGGATGGAATTAGTCAACTGGCTGTGTGGAAGTGGAGAGGAAATCTTGGGGCATAACCCTTCTGTATGTCCACTTTCAGTAAGTCCTGTTTTCAGCATTGTGCCTCCCATTCCCAACCTTCTGCCTGTTGTTGCATCTAGAACCTTAAATCTCGAGCCTTTCTGGAAGGTGTGGAGAAAAGAATTAGCTTATTTACTATAGTGATCTCCATTTTGTAGGCACATTGGCGGCAGCTTCCTCTGCCCTGCTGTGTAAGTTACCAACCCTCCATTTATTTGCTGTCTTCCTAGTTTATATACATTTCATTCACTGTTATCTCCTTTCTCACTCTCTTTTCCTTTGGTTATTTATACTTAAAAATTATTTTACTATCATTTTAGTGGGATTTTCAGAGGGAGAAGAGACAAATGCTTGTGGTCAAAGTTTTTAAAAATACTTTTGTTCTTTTTCAAAATTAAACATGTAGTTGACTGGCTTAGGTCCAGCAAGTACTATTCTGCTTTTGTATCATCAAATAAATTTCATCTTTTTATAAACTGTACAGTGTTTATATGCTGTTTTTCCTCTAGTAATAGGCCTTTGATTTTATCCCCCTATAATCTAATATTGAAGAATTTGTAAAAATAAGGAGCAACACACAAATATAGTGAAGCTAACAAAACTGAACTGCTGTTTGGGGAACAAGGTCAGCCAGTAACAACCTGAAATGTTTGTCTATTAGTTAGGAAAGTTTGCCTTTGAAGAACAAAGAACAGATTAGAAATGACAGCGTATGAGGTACAACAATTAGATGTGGACATTAAGGGCTGTTAGTAGACACAACAAATGAGGCTTCCTGTTGTGCTTCTCCCCACCTGCCTTCACTTCCAGTGTGTCTACAGGACTCCAGCAACCCACTAGCTTGAGCTCCTTTCATCCTTCAGCACCCAGCCCAGACAGTTCCACCACTGAAAACCTCTCTTCGATCCTAGCAAGGCAAATTGCTCTGCAGATACTTTGCTTTTGCTTTCTTTTCCAAATCCTTATGGTGGTTTCCAAATGTCCTTCTGTAAACTGGTGCTCAGCTGTGATGAAATTTCACTGGTCTTTAGAAAAATCAGAAAAATAAAGAAATGTAAACTGTGTATTTGTGTTCATTGTGGGTATACACATGGTGTGAAGTGCCAACTCTTTTTTTCTGGTGAGGAAAGGCCTTCATTATGAAACTGCCCTTTATTTTTATTCTTAGATAATAAGGAAATGTCTTTCACAAAATGGTGATGTTAGTAAATAGTAGACAAACAAATGTTTGCTTAGCAAAATAACAGGTTGTAAACATTAGAAACCAAGCTCTGAGTTAGGGTACTAGAATGTCACATGGGAGCAGTCATTGGAGTAAACCACCTGATATTGTTTGACTGTGTCCCCACCCAAATCTCATCTTGAATTGTAGCTCCCATCATCCCCATGTGTCATGGGAGGGACCTGGTGGGAGGTAATTGAATTATGGGGATGGGTCTTTTCCATGCTGTTCTTATGAAGTGAGTAAGTCTCTTGAGATCTGATGGTTTTTTAAAAGGGCAGTTCCCTCCACATGCTCTCTTGCCTGCCACCATGTAAGATGTGCCTTTGCTCCTCTTTCACCTTCTGCCATGATTGTGAGGCCTCCCCAGCCATGTGGAACTGTGAATCCATTAACCTCTTTTTCTTTATAAATTATCCTATCTCAGGTATGTCTTTATTAGCAGCATGAGAATAGACTAATACACCACATATGGACTTAGCTACATTCTTTATACTTAGTCTTTGCTTTCTTACAGCAAATATCGCTGTCGCAAATTCTCATTCCTATGCTGAGTGTGTAGGGTCTTTAGAAGACACTCAGTACACCTCTGGAAATTAATGGATGAACCAGTCATGTTCCCTGGCTGCTGGGTTAAGCTTCTGAGCTTGCTTTCAAGGATTGGCATTACTTGTATGGGACTCAGGTCTTGCTATTAATACCACTGTTGCATGTTCAGTGCCGAGGCACTTCTCTGCCTTTCCATTCCACCTGCAGCTTTCATAGGGAGACCAGCCCCAGCTTGGCAGCATCCCAGGGACCAAAATTCTTCCAGTACATCCTCTTCCTTCCTCCTCAGCAAAACCCACATCCTTCCCTTGCCTCTCCCACTTAGGGGAGTTCCTTAAGGGACCCTGTTTTATTCATCACCACATCTTTACTCTCTTCTGGCAATGAGCCAGATGCCTGGAACGCAGTAGGCACTCAGTCAATGTCTGTGGAATGAATAGTAAAGAATCATGCCTGGAAATTTCACAGTACATGTGATTTGCAGGTGCCTCCATGCGTTCATCATTTACTAGACAAAAACAAATGAACACTGAGAACTTTGTAAATCACAAATTCTAAGAAATTCATGGATGATCTTGTGTAAGAATTTCTTAAATTCTTAAAATTATGTGAAAAATCTTGTGTACGGTTGATGAATGTGCATTTTTCTGGGAAAAATAATTTTCATGACTACACCTTTAAAAAGTTAAGAACTATCAAAGAATATGAGGCTTGAACCTATGCACAAATACGCCTGAATGCACATGCTAAGATGGGAAGTGCTATATTGATACAAGAAATTTTTATTATTATCTTTGGGAGTCTTGCGTTGGGATACCTGACCTTCTGGCTTGACCACATTTTTCTTTTTTTTGTTGTTGTTGCCATTTTTTCTTGGAAACTCTGTAGCTTTGGGGTCTAGTATTTCACCACTGAAAACGAAGCCTGGAATTTTAGAGTCAGAGTCACCAAGCTTACTACATGAACCTAAAGCTCCAGGTGACTCAGAAAGATTTTTAGGTTAATAACTAACTGGATCGGATAGAGTGTTTTGTTTCACAAACATGATCATAATTTGCTCTTATTTACTTTTAAATTATAAGTGATTATTCAGTAGTTTTTCCTCCTTTTTAAATGGGCTCTTAAAAACATTGCTTTAATAAAATATAAAACTTAAAAGCAGCTGTGGTGTTGGTATGTAATGATTGAAGTATAATTAAGAGTCATAATTATCCCCAGTTAGCATTTGGAATGCCAAAGTAGGAGCCCCAATCAGCTCAATGTGCACAGGAGAATCCGATGTGAAACAGGGACAGGGCATGGGGTGGGAGGGCTTGATTTAGGGACCCCTAAGCATCAAATTGAAGAGGGTTAGTTGTGGAATGGGACATCTAGGAATTGATTCGTCATGGGTGGGGGGATTGTGGAGGGAAGGAAGGTCCCAGCCTTCTCTGGTTTAAGGAGAAATGAAAGCCTTGCTCAGGGGAAGGTGCTTCTGGTGAATGTTTTCCTGGAGTTCTGAGCCTTAATTACTCCAGATCAGACAGACACCCTGGAAGAACTCCTTGCCCTTATGAAAATGTAAGCCACTTGAGGGTATATCGAGGGCCAGAAAGCCCATCCTCTATAGCCCACAGGGACTCCGTGACCTAGTGTAATCTCCAAGGCTGCCAGCCTTCCCCACTCCCACAATTTTTTGCTGCCTTACCCTCACCTGCCTTCCCCAAGACTCCTCTAGAAACCTTTCCTTTCCCCATCTTCTCTTCACCGTTAATATGAGAAGCGTTCTGCATTCCCATGGCCTTTGGGCACCCCATGGTCCCAAGGGAGTAGGAAGCCCTGTTACCTACCCATGCTTCCTCTAGGAAACTTGGTGTAGATCAGAAAGTGTGGTGATGATTTCCCGCCTCCACTCTGGTTATGAGTCTCCCTAAAAACAAGGAAGCCTGTAGAACCTTTCCCTGCTATTAGCTCATGAATGCACCCAATCTATGACTTGATGACATGGAACTAACAGGGGCAGCAATGGCTTTAATGCTTGTATAATTTGTCTTGTGAGGATGGACCTGCCAATGTTGTTATTTCCCTCGAGCACTGCTCCTATATGATGATGGTGCCTGGACCAGCGTGGAGCAGGAGGAGGTCTAAGGAATGGCATGCCTTGCAGACCCGTCAGCTAGGGGTGCAGGCACATGTCGCAGAGCCATGGTGGGATATGGCTGGAAAGGTCCCTTACAACCAGCTCACAGTAGTGGACTTTGACACTGGGTTTTATTTACCAATGCGGGTTAGTACGGGCTTCACTAGAGGATTTTGAGTAAAGGAGAGACCTGCCTGGAGTTGGGCTTTGGAAGACTTGTCAGGCATCCTGTTTGGGGGTGTTGATAGATGCAAGGAGTCTGGAAGCAGGGAGATGTATTGTTTTCAGTCCAGAGAACGGTGTTGATGAACTGGGAAAGGCTGGCTGTGGGAACGGCACGGGAGCGCTGTGGTTTGATGGGTCTAGGGGTAGGGTGTGGGGAATACCAATAGAGGAGCCCATGTATCTGGCAAGATGGTACAGGGGAGTAAGGGGGAGGGGGCCAGGCAGAAATGTCAGGGTTGGGATATTTTGAATTTAGGTAATTGGTGGGATTAAAAGAGGGAGAAAGGGGTATGAGACTATTTGGGAATGAGAAGAGGAAGAGACCAAATTTGGGGTGAGTCATATTGTTTGAGAAAAATTGAAATGTCCAACCAGCATGAGGAGTATGGGAGCTGGGTTGGAGTATCTGGGTTGGGGGAGAGCAGAGAGAAAATGCAAGAGGATGAGGCAAGTCCCTTGGGGGTGGTGCCTGTGTGAACCCAGGGCCAGAAAAGAGCCAGGGGAAAAACAATTCTGCTGGCAAAGCTGATGGCTTTCTTGGGACCTTCATTCTTAAGACTGGAGCAGCTTGGGTTGGGTCTGTGGACTCACTGTGACTCTGGTCTGTTGAAGGTGTAAAAGGAGGCTCCCATGCTGGTTAGTAGTCTCTGACCCCAGACCTGGGCGGATCTGAGTTCTAATCCCATTGTACACTTCTAGCTGTACAACATTGACTAACTTATTGAACTTTCTGGATGTCAGTTTTCTTATCTGTAAATTAGGACCGGCCTCATAGGTCTTGCAGCAAATATTTCCTGAGCACCTTTGGTGCTAAGCATGGTGGGTTTACAGAGATAAGATCTCTGCCCTCAAGCCATTCATCACCTAGAGGAGAGAAAGAGAGAGACAGAAAGCCAAATACAATAAAATGTAGTGGGTGCTACAGAGCCTGGACCAGGGAGGATTAGGAACTTGTGGAAGTGTCATTAAAATTGGATTGTGTGTGTGAGTGTGTGTGTGTGTGTGTATGTGCCTGTCTGTGTGTTGGGGGTGGGAGAGGATGTTTCCTGGAGGGAATGTTGCAGATAGTTTGAAGATTGAGTAGGAGTGAGGCTGAGTGATTCTCAACCTTGGCTGCCCATGAGTGACCATCCATGAGTCAGGGCTCCACCCTGACCAGTTAAATCAGGATCTCAGTGTGGGGGTTGGAGGTGGGTTGGATAGGGCCCAGGCATTGGTATAATATTAAGGCATGTTGTGATTCTCATGTGCAGCTAACATGGAAAACAACTGAATTAGCCAAAGGGGGAATGGAGAAGAGAAAGTGAATCCTACCAGAAAGAGTGGTGTGTGTGAAATCTCAGAAGGGCAAGAGGAAAAGGTTCAGAGGGACTGCAGAAATTCAATTAGAATATGGTTTTGCAAACTGGAGTTCATGGTTTGTTAGTGAGTCATGAAACTGATTTAGCATGTCATGACCTGCTTTAAAAATCAAACAGAACAAATGGAATTGAAAATATCAGGGCACATGGTGCATAGTAAAGATCAGTTTCTAGAAACTTTGGCTTCACAAACACATGCGGGTGTGTGACCTGGGACCTGCAAAACATACCTCTTGCCCTGGGCACAGTCATAGACTTCGGGGAACGCTGGCTCAGCTGGATGGAGTGCCGAAGTTGGGTAGTGATGGGGAGGTAATGAGGACTGGGCTGTGAAAGGCACTTGGGCTCTGTCCCTAGGAGAGCAGGGAGCCTTGATGGGTTTTTAACAGACAGCAACAAGGTCACCTCTGCATTTCAGAGCAGTCCTTCATCTACAGTGCAGCTTGGAGGAGGAAGAGAGGCTGTGGCTGTGGTGATGACTCCAAGGGAGATGATCAGGTGTGACTGGCAATAGCTCAGGAAAGGAGTGGAGGGGACACAAAAGGAGGACACGGGCTGATGGATAGACCTTCACCTCTGCCCTCATCTTTCCCTTATTATCATTATTATTATTTGAGACAGAGACTTGCTCTGTCACCCAGGCTGGAACGTGCTGGTGCAATCTCAACTCACTGCAACCTCAATCTCCTGGGGTCGAGTGATTCTCCTGCCACAGCCTCCTAAGTAGCTGGGATTACAGGTGATCGTCACCATGCCCAGCTAAGTTTTGTATTTTTGTAGAGATGGGGTTTCACCATGTTGGCCAGGCTGGTCTTGAACTCCTGACCTCAAGTGACCTGCCTGCCTTGGCCTCCCAAAGTGCTGGGATTATAGGCATGAGCCACCAAGCCCAGTTCCTCTTTCCCTTATTGCTCCTTCTGTGGCAAGTCCCTTGGTCTCTAGCCAAGGTGCAGACAGTCCTTCCGGCCAATCACAAGGGCTTGATTCAGGACCTTCGCAGCATTTTTTCTCTCATCTCTTTACCCACTTTCTGTCTCCATCTGGGGAACTCAGCATCACTTCAATGATTCAAGCAGGAGGGGGAGAAACCTCCGGAGTCTTTCTTTAAATGAAGGCTTTTGGGGGGGGCTTCCTGCTCCCCTAGATGCAAAAATAGCAGAACAGATGTAACTAATGCTTTAAGAGAAAATTTTCTTTGAGCTGATATCAAACATAAATGTTGGGCCCTGATGGGATGTTCAGAAAGTTCTAGGTGGGAAAATACTCCATTTTATCTCATCTAAGGATGGGTGCTCTGTGGGCTCCCTCTTATCAGCAGGATTTGTGCCTTTGTGGCGCTAGAGGCTCAGATGAGGGGTGGGAGCAGTCAAACTGCAGCCTTCCTCTGTCTCCGTCCTAGGCTATGTACTGGGGATAGAAAGAAGAGTAACAGGCAACACCTCCTATGACCACACTTGTGGGGAGTGAGTGGCACTGCCAGCCACTGTGAGCCACCTGCTATAGCCCCCCACCCCCCGGGCCACCCTGGCCCCCTTGCTGTTCCTACCACACCCACCCCTGCCTTCGGGCTTTCATTTCTGGTTTTCCCCCCCGGGCCACCCTGGCCGCCTTGCTGTTCCTACCACACCCACCCCTGCCTTCGGGCTTTCATTTCTGGTTTTCCCCCCCGGGCCACCCTGGCCGCCTTGCTGTTCCTACCACACCCACCCCTGCCTTCGGGCTTTCATTTCTGGTTTTCCCCCTGCTTGGAACAGTCCTCCCCCAGATCTTCACAAATGTCTGTGCTCACATGCCACCCTTCCTGCAATGGCCTTTTCTGACCACCAAGATAGATTTTTCTTCCAATTATTTTTAATATTTGAGTCAGGGTCTTGCTCTGTTGCCCAGGCTGGAGTGTAGCAGTGTGTCCATGGTTCGCTGCAGCCTCAAACTCCTGAGTTTAAGCAATTTTCTCACTTCAGGCTCCTGAGTAGCTAAGACTAAGGGTATGTGCCACCATGCCTGGCTAATTAATTTTTTTTTTTTTGTAGAAATGAGATCACACTGTGTTACCCAGGCTAATCTGGAACTCCTAGCTTCCCAAAGTGTTGGGGTTATAGGCGTGAGCCACCATGCTCAGCCTCTTCCAGAACTTTTTTTCTCTCACCCTGCTTTAATTTTCTTTAATTGCCCTGATCCCTACCTGAAGCAATCCATTTGTTAGTTTTTGGTGGCCTTTTCCCTCAACTAGAGGGCGAGTTCCATGAAGGCAGGGACCATGTCTGTCCAGGTCTGCCTCTTTCACTGCCGTGTCCCTTGTACTGGAACATGTGAACGTGTAGTGCATGTGGCCCGAGACAACTAGTGCTGAATAAATATTTCTTTAATGAATGATGGTAGATGTGGGCATCATTGATGGATTGACACCCAACCATGTATGAAACACCCTGCTTGCTGGTGAAGGAGATTTGGGAAGCTTGGTTTATCTCCTGGGGCTTTTGTGGGAGACAGCCACATGCAGTGTGACACTGCATGGTTTTGTACCCAAGCATCTTCCCCTGGGGCTGTGATATGGTTTGATTCTGGGTCCCCACCCAAATCTCATCTCAAATTGTAATCCCTATAATCTCCATGTGTCGAGGGAGGGAGCTGGTGGGAGGCAATTGGATCATGGGGTGGTTCTCCCCATGCTGTTCTTGTGATAGTGAGTCTTCATGAGGCCTGATGGTTTTATAAGTGTTTGACAGTTCCTCCTTCACATGTTCTCTCTCACCTGCTGCCATGTAAGACGGGCCTGCTTTCCCTCTGCCGTGAAGCCTCCACAGGCATGCGGAACTGTGAGTCAATTAAACCTCTTTTCTTTATAAATTACCCAGTCTCCGGCAGTTCTTTATAGCAGACTAATACAGGCTGGGACTCTGCTCAGAAGGTACCCTGCTCCCCTTGGGGGCTTCCAGATGGGGTTTAGTGGTTTGTCCTTTAAGACTGACAGTAGCGGTCCAGGTCCATGCTGAAATCAATGAATAAGTTATGTCCAAATAGGCACTGTGGTTTTGTAAGCATATTTACCACCAGGCCCAGATCTGGGACTCAGCCGTACCCCACTCCTTGCTCCTGGAGCCTGTGCCACAGCCTCCTTCACATGTGTTCTCAAGGCCGCCCTCCTCTGCTCCGAGGCTGGAATCTCCGCTTCCTTCCTTTGTTCCCTTTCTCATCCTTCCATCTGGACTGGAGGCTGACGGGAGTTTCATCAGGTCACAGACTCAGAGGTTTCATGTGTCTCATTTTCTGTCAATCTGAGTCCCCATCATACGAGGCTGGCAGAAACTTGGGCTCAGTCATTCTTGGGTACTGCCTCTCCTTAGGCAGTGACAAGGACTTAGAAAAGCTCTGCCGTTGACCACGGAGCTGCCATTCTTCCAGCCACATAGTTCCCTAGGTCCGAGTTCCTGCTGTTTCTTCCCACACCGGGGCCCTGAGCCTCCTGTCCACTCTGCCTACTGCATAGCAGTGGTCATTCCCATTGCGCACCTACCCCATGCGTGTTTACAAAGAGAAACAGGAAGCCCTGTCCCTACCCTCAGAGACCAGCCTGTGTAGCTGCAAGTCACAAGGCTCTACATGTAAAAAGGACAGGAAGCAGATCATGTGTTAAAACCACCAAAATCAGTGTTAAAACAACCAAGTGCAGTGGCCCAAGATCTCCTCCTGGTGAAGGAGATTTGGGAAGCTTGATTTATCTCCTGGGGCTTTTGTGGGAGACAGCCACATGCAGTGTGACACTGCATGGTTTTGTACCCAAGCATCTTCCCCTGGGTACAAAACTCATGATCTACCCACCCAAGGTGCTGGGATTACCCACCAAGGTGCCTGTAATCCCAGCACCTTGGGTGGGTAGATCATGAGTTCAGGAGTTCGAGACCATCCTGGCCAACATGGTGAAACCCCGTCTCTACTAAAAATACAAAAATTAGTTGGCCGTGGTGGTGTGTGTTTGCAATTCCCAGCTACTCTCAAGGCTGAGGCAGCAGAATCACTTGAAACAGGGAATTGGAGTTTGCAGTGAGTTGAGATCACGCCACTGCACTCCAGCCTGGCAACAGAGCGAGACTGTCTCAAAAAACAAAAACAAAAAAGCCAAAGACTTCAGCAGTTGGGAGGAAAGTGGGGCGGGGGAAGGGTTGGAGAGCTGGTGAACGGCTCCTTGTGGGGAGACAATGGTAAATCTGCATCTGGAAGGTGGGTTGATTTGAGGGTTTTTGTAAGGAGGTTGGGGAATTTTGTATGAGGGATGGGAAGAACTTAATCCCTACCCCCCATACAAAACCCAGCCAGCCAACTCCACAGCCAATATGAGGTGAATTTGCCAGGAGAAGGAACCAACCTGACCTACTGAACTCTGAAGAACTTAAAATGAGTGCTTGGCTATTTCTGCATCAGTATTCTCCCTGCTGCTGCCAGCCAGGCCTGACAAAGTTGGGTTTGAGATGCTGCAGCTCCGGATGGCTTTGCTTCTCTTTGTAACAATGTGTGGCTTTGAAATGTAATATAACAAGTTCGCCTGTCACAGGCCTGAGCAGTTCCTCAGCTGTCGCCCCCAGCTCTGCTTCTACTGCAAAGGGGCCACATTAGAATCCCACCCTGGAGAAAATGAATCTGGAGTTTGTGGAAGACGGCAGGTGCTTTTTATAGCTCTCAATGGATTTTGAGTGGTGCAGAGAACTGACAAACCACCTCTCGAGGCAACGGCTCCTCTGGACACAGTGTTTTGAAAAGGATTCAATTCCACTTAAATGATGGCATTTTAAGTATTTTTTTTCGCTTTCTTTACCCCCTGTCTTCCTTTTTCTTTTCCATAGGAAGTAATGTGAATTAAAATTGCCTGGGAAAGTCTAGGCATGAATATTAAAATGTTCGGCTGCTGGTTAAAGGAAATTTATGTTTGCAATTTCCCTCTGTTGTAGAAGCTTGCTTTTATTTTTAGCAGAGGCTGTTATCCCCGACTTCAGATGTTCCTCTTGGTGTTTCTCCCTCTTTCTCTATAATTCCTGTGTCCTGTTCTGTCACACCTCTGTGTCTGGTGGTCTTGGGAACAAGTAAGTGCCCATCATCTACAAAGCAGGGAAGCAACATTCTAATGGCCATAGGGTCCTGCAAATAAGCAAATGAGTGACATAGGGTGGGGGCAGAGTGGGTGTGCCCACTGGAAAGGGAAGAAGCTGCCCCGCCAGCTGCCCGCTGATGGTCGGGGCTAGGCCTCCAGGTTTTCATCCACATTGTAAGGTGAAATTCCTTGAATTTTAAATGTAGGTAACTAAAAAACAATCCCACTATGTGGCTGAATAAAACACGCTCATCAGATTCAGCCCTGAGGCTATCCGTTGGAGCTTCTGCCATAGATGCATTAGGCCAGTTATGGAAGCTTATCACACAGTGATAAGCCCAAATTACCCTCCAGCATAAGACCTGCTTGGCCGGCAGCTGCCTCTTTAGGGATAGTTTTAGTTTGAAAGAGTGACCTTGTGGCGTAGAAGAATGAGCCTCGGCTCTTGCACTTTTGTTCAAGTTCTGCAACTCCTGGGCCCGACTGACCTTGAGCAAGTTGCTTGAACCTCATGGGTCTTAGTTCCTCTAATTTTTTAAATAAGAAAAATTATATCTGAATTACCTACTAGGTTTCTTTCGAGGCAAAAAGGATCACATCAGTAACCGTGACTGCAAAAGTGCTGATACCAATTGCTGTCCTTATTTTGTGTGGCCAGCACATGGTGGGAAGGAACTGTGAACTTGAAAAGATGCTTACTCCATGCCTGTCCAAGTTCCAGCCTGTTTCTTAGTTCTGGCCTAAGCCCAAGGGAAGTGAGGCTTGGGGCTTTGTCTGTAGTAACGTGACTTCCCAAAGCCATCATGGCACAGACCACTGAAGGCGGAGCAGGGGCGGGCAGGCAGCAGGGGCACCTCAGGTCCTATCTCACCTCACCAAGCTCTGTGGCTCAGAGCATTCTTGAAGAACAATGTGTTCAGCAGATTGTTTAAATAGAGTATTTAAACATAGAAGCGCTATCTAGGATAGTGTTTCCCAAGCTGCTGTTCTAAGGCATACTACTCTCTAGGATGTTGAAAGAGAGGAGGACAGGATTTCATACTCAGCTAAGCTGGGACACATTGTATTAAAGTTAAACAGGTGTCTTTCTGGCGGGACTGTGAGTTCTTTTTTTATTATGCGAATGTATACTGTGAGGTGAGTATACACCGTATTTCTCAAATCTTTGTTTATAAGCTTTCATTGGCATTTCATTAAGAGGCAGTTTGGGTAATGTTGACCTACGTTAGCTGATGCATTTTTTTCTCTCCACGGATTTCTGTTGCATGCCACTTGAGTACTGGGGGATAAATGAGCTGAAGCAGACCTAGTCTTGGCCCTGCCCTCCTCATGTTTCCAGTCTAGTCAGGGAGGCGAGCACTAACCAAGTAAGCACACATTTAGTGCAGAGTCATGGCAGGAGAAAACCCGTGTGGGAGAGGAGTGTGGTGCCATGGGGAATCTGCCCCTCTGTGTGGGTGTCCCAGAGGGAGGGAACACTTTGAAGGATGCAGAGGTCTGAGCCAACCTGGAGAGCCCAGAGCCAGGAGGTATGGGTAGACAGGAGCCAGTGTGGCCAGAACCCTGGGAGTGAAGGCTGGGGATGTGTGTGGGTGGCTGGAGAGGCAGCAGGGCTTGGCCACAGGAAGGATTTTGGCCTTTATCCTGAGGGTAGTGGGACCTCCAGAATCTTTCTTTGTAGGGAGAGGGGAGGCAGAGCAAGAGTGCTGTTTCCATTTAGGTTTTGGGGTTGCTTGTCAGGGAGCTGATGGAGATTATGGGGGAGGCACTAAAGCCTCCCTAAGCTGTGATTTGGTGTGGCCATTGCTTGACATCTTTGGGCTGCTGGGTGGCTGGGGAATGTCTGCACAGGGATGCCTCCTTTTTGCTGTCCCAGTTGCAGGAGGCCTTCACACACGGAGCACATAGAATGACAAATAAAGCTGGCAGTGTAGAACGGTACTGAATGTTTTGCTGTCTTGTTACTTGACCTGTGGGTGCAGTTAGCTTTCCATGCAGATGTACTGTTTCCCAGGAAGGATGCTACTGCCTGCTGGGAAGCTAGTGCTGGGGCAGCTGGTCACAGTATGCTTTTTCTGGTCCCTGTTTGCTCTGGAATCAAGAATGTGCTGATGGTGTCTCCCTGAGGACGAATGTTCCCTTGAATTTCATGTTACTCAGCCAGTATAGCATGAACTACCCTCCATGTGTTCAAACTTCATCCCATAAATATTTATTAAATGTCTTGCCAAGCATGGGAGATAGAAGAATGAACAAGACAGGCATGGCCCCTGCTCTTACCCAGCTCTCCTGCTCATGGGAGGCAGACCATTAAATAGTATTGCCAAAGGTGAAGGGTTTGGGTCCCTACCTAGTTCAGGGGGCTTCAAGGAAGCCTTCCAGAGGAAATTGCTATCCAGGGTGGAGAATGAGTATGCGCTAGCAGGGTGAAGTAAGGGGTGGGAGAAGAATGCCAGAGAAAAAGGAAGAACAGACACAGTTCTAGAAGTGAGAGAGTGGGGCTTGTGCAAGAGTAAGGGGAGGCCGGGTGCGGTGGCTCATGCCTGTAACCCCAGCACTTTGGGAGGATGAGGTAGGTGGATTATCTGAGGTCAGTAGTTTGAGACAAGCCTGACCAACATGGTGAAACCCCGTCTGTACTAAAAATACAAAAAAATTACCCAGGTGTGGTGGTATGCACCTGTAGTCCCAGCTACTCAGGAGGCTGAGGCATGAGAATTGTGCAAACCTGGGAGGGGAAGGTTGCAGTGAGCTGAGATCATGCCACTGCACTCCAGCCTGGGTGACAGAGCAAGACGGTCTCAAAAAAAAAAAAAAAAAAAAAAAAAAAACATCGAAGGGAGATTCAGCATGGCCGCAGCATGGGTGCAGGGCAAGGTGAGGAAACTTTGTAGGATTTCCACTTTTCTTGCTCTCCTGGAGAATGTGTGGGGGAGTCCTGAGTAGTCTTGGTGGCAGTTGTCCAGTGCATCCTGAGCACACTCAGTCCTACATGCAGCAAACTAAGCTGTGCTTCTAAACTGACTGCAGGCACAGGCCGCATAAGGAGACAGAGCGAAACATTCAGTGCTCCATCTGTAAAGGCCTCCTGCAACTGGGGCAGCAGAAAGGGGCCATCCCTTGTGCGGATATTCCCCAGCCACCTCAACAGCTCGAAGACGTCAGGCAATATGACAATGTCTGTCAGGCAATACAACCTGTATGACGGGTTGTGACACTAGCGATGTCAGAAGTTGCAGGAAGTAATTATTGCAAGCTCTTGGAGCAAGCTTACTGCTAAGAAGACTTTGCATGGATGCCCTGAGCCCTGCACCCATGAATTGATATAACTGCAATGACAAGGGACAGCTTTTTTCATTTAACGAAAGGAATTGTGGCAGTGGGGGGCGGAGTAGCAGAGATATATCGGCTACAGTGACCTTTCACGGTAGGCAGAGAAATGCCAGTGTTGAAACAATTATCTCAAGTGCCCTCGGGTACCAGCTTCCTGTTGATAACATGTGGTGCTAATTACATTGAAGAATTTAGGGCAGATGTTGTGTCTAGAATTAATTGGCCTGCAGAAAGGCTGAGCAGGGCTCAGGACCAGAAGCAAAGATGTCAGCCAAGTGTGTGGGGCAGCTTCGCCTTCTGGCTTCCTCCTCTCATGACTTCGGAGGAGGTTCCACTCTCCTCCAGTCACTATGCTTTACTGCACTCTCTTAACCTTTTCAGTGAACCAAAAATTTGATTGGCCAACCATTCACCCCCTTTTTGGTTTATAGTCTTCTAGATCTGCAGGGCAGGAATCAGTGGCCAGTTAATCAAAATACTCTGTGTGGAAAGGTCAGTATGATGAGGCCCCTGCAATATATTTCCCTAGAATGGGTGGTATTAGTATTCTGCCTCTGCATGCCTTTCCGTATTGCCCAAGTCGAACCCTGTGGTCAGGAAATTGCATCAGTCCTGTGGGTTCCTGATGGCTATGATTTTAATTAGAGAGAGGAACAGTGTCAAGTCTGATTGAGTTGCTCTTTCCTCCTATTGGACCACTGTTCCTGGGAAAGGTGGGCAGTGGTGCTGGGAGATGCTCAGTGGTTTCCCTGCTGTGAGCACCCAGTCCCTACTCTGAATTTCTTCTCCCTCCCTCCCTCCCTCCCTCCCTCCCTCCCTCCCTCCCTTCCTTCCTTCCTTCCTTCCTTCCTTCCTTCCTTCTCTCCTCCTCCTCCTCCTCCTCCTCTTCCTCCTTCTTCCTCTCTCTTTCTCTTTCTCTCTTTCTTTCTTTCTGGGTCTTTCTCTGTCACCCAGGATGGAGTGCAGTGGCATGATCTTGGCTCACTGCAACCTTTGCCTCCGAGTTCAAGCAATTATTTTGCCTCAGCCTCCTGAGTAGCTGGGACTATGGATGCATGCCGCCATGCCCGGCTAATTTTTTGTATATTTTTTTTAATACAAAAAGTATTTCCAGATGGGCTTTTACCATATTGCCCAGGCTGGTTGGGAACTCCTGAGCCCAGGCAATCCACCTGCCTTGGCCTCCCAAAGTGCTGGGATTACAGGTGTGAGCCACTGTGCTGGCCTGGACTCTCTTCTTTCATAACTCACAAGTGTAAGGGCTGATGACAGTGTTAATTAGCCTGCAGCCAGGCTGCTTTGTGCCAGGTCTTGTGCTGAACATTTCACATGAATCATCTCATGGAATCTCTGTTACAGCCTTGTGAGTTTATATGCTTCTTTGTCAGACAAGGAAACAGAAGCCCAGAAAGTTTAACTAAAATGCTCAGGCCACCCAGCAAGTAAGCAGGAGCCAGGGTTTGAACTCAGGGAGTTTGACTCCAGAGTCACTTTGTTACAGTCCCTTGTCCCCACCAGATCCTGAATTCTCTGAGGACAGGGATGGTGGCATATGGTTTTGTTCATCCCTGTGCCCTCACTCCTAATGGAAGCCAAACACAAAGGGTGGGGGGTCTCGCAGGCATTTGTTAAATGAATAAATGAACTTAACACCCAAACCTTGCATGAGTGTGAGAGCAGGAGAGGCAGTCTGGAATCAGGTTCACACCCTCTCACCAGCTTTGGTGTGTTTTACATACAGGGTCTGAAGGGATGGTGTGAGGGCCCAGGCACAGTGCTGGTGAGCAGTCTGCTGTTCTTGAAGAATCCAGTGGGCTGGGCATGGTGGCTCATCCTTTAATCCCAGCACTTTGGGAGGCCGAGGCAGGCAAATCACAAAGTCAGGAGATAGAGATCATCCTGGCCAACATGGTGAAACCCCATTTCTACTAAAAATAAAAAAATCAGCCGGGCGTGGTAGTGGGTGCCTATAGTCCCAGTACTCGGGAGGCTGAGGCAGGAGAATCACTTGAATCCGGGAGGCGGAGATTGCAGTGAGCCAAGATTGTGCAACTACACTTCAGCCTGGCAATAGAGCGAGACTGTCTCAAAAACAAAAACAAAAACAAAACAAAAGATAACATAACATAAATTAGCTGGGTGTGGTGGCATGCACCTGTAGTCCCCAGCTACTTGGGAGTCTGAGGTAGGAGAATCACTTGAACCCAGCAGGTGGAGGTTGCAGTGAGCCTAGACTGCACCACTGCACTCTAGCCTGAGCGATAGAGCAAGTCTCAAAAAAAAAAAAAAATCTAGTGAAAGCTGCTGTGCTTGTCGAGGCAAACTCACTTCTGAGAAATGAAGACATTGTTCCATTAAAGGTCATTGTGGGCTATTTGGTATCATTTCTTATTTTCCAAAATTCTTTAGCATTGAAAACTTTAATCCATAATAGTTAGCTAACCAAAACTGGAAGAAAACTCTAGACATCTTCATTTACCTTTCAGATATCTTTAGAGAATTTTGTCCTCCAAATAAGTGGTGGGAGGGGCGGGGGCGGGGTGCACCTGCAAGGGTCTCCGTTACTGAACTCAGCACATTGGTTTTCTGCGGTGAATGTCTCTTATTTTTATCATAGAAAGCTGTTTCATTTTGAAAAATTTAAATTATATAAACAAAACAGAAAGACAAGAAGAGTATAGTAAATAAAAGTCCCTCAAAAACCCACCTCCCAGAGCTGAGTAGTAATTTGGTGAACATCTTTCTAGCATTTGTGTGTGTATAAAATACAATTTTAAAGAGAGTAAAATACTGTAAATACTGTTTTGCAATCTGCTCCCCTCTCTCCTCATTTAATATGCTCTGGAGATCTTTCCATATCAATGGAAATGTGATTGATGCTACATTATTCTTTTTAATGGCTATATAGGACTCTGTTGTGTGGCTGTTTCAGATTAATTTAATCTGTGCATTTATCCACTTCATGTAGCACTATAATTATGCATTAATTGTCTCTATGCTGTGAGCTCATTGAAAACAGGGACACAGTTAAACCCATGGGCATACAATAGGTGTCCTATAAATGTTCGCATGTGTAGATGGATGGATAAGTGAGTGAGAAGGAGAGGAAGAGGCTTTGTTTTGTCATTGCTATGGATGGTTTCTGGCTGAACCTGTCCGAGTGACAGCCTATTAACCCAGGGCTGGAGAAGGCATTTTAGTGATTATACAGCTGCAGCGTCCCTGTCCTTTTGGAGCCATGAGTTTAAATCCTAGTGCCATGAGGAAGTATTTCTGACACCAATCAGATTAATTCCTGATCTTCCTGAAGGGAAGTCCTTGGTTTCTTGACCCTATGGGTTACTTTCTATGCCGCTGCAGCCTCTCTTCTCCTCATCTCTTTCAAAGCCACATTGGCTGCCCAGGGGAAAACACCTCTTACACATTTAGGGAAACTGGAATTGGCTTTTTGTGGGGAGTTGAGGGGCAGTGTCAGGGATAATAGCTACTTCTCTCTCTCTCTGTCTCTGTCTCTCTCTCTCAGGGATAATGGCTGCTTCTCTCTCTTTCTCTCTCTCTCTCTCTTAGGGATAATGGCTACTTCTGTCTCTCTCACACATCTTTTAAAGTTCTGAGCTGGATGCTTAACCCCATTCCATGGGTACAAAATGTTATGAAAAGTAAAAAGAAAAGAAAACCTCCAAGATCACTGACTGAAAATAAAATTAAAATCCTAGAGGCCTGCTTCTGGGGGCAGGGAAAGATAGAGTCAAGCTGGCGTTTACCCTGGGGCACAGCAGTGGGAGGCACACAGATGGACTTCACTGGGTCTATAGCCATTGCTAGATTCTCACAGGGCTTTGAGACCCCAAATAAGTTTAGAGCCTCTGTTTATAGAGGAAAAGCAAAGTAAGTACCTAAGCCTCATTTTCCTTGTCTATAAAATGGAACAATTACAGAATTGGGTGAGGATTGAAAAAATAAGATGTTAAGAGTGCCTGATTCAGGGGCATGGGAAATAGGTACTGTTACTGATGCTTACAGGGTAATGTAGCACGACTTTCCCTGCTCTATGGGTGACTGTCTCGTCCAGCATTGTCGCGGGCATGTGTGTCTGTGCCAGTGTGCGCGAGTGTACATGTAATGGGCTATAACTGGAGATGTGCTTTAGCAGTTGCTGTAGTCTAAATGTTTGTGCCCTGCCCCACCCCAATTTGTACACTGAAACCCGATTCCCAATGTGGTGTTATTAGGAACTGGGACCTTGGGGAGGTGATTAAGTTATGAGGGTGGAGCCCTCTGAAATGGGATTACTGCCCCGATAAAAGAGGGCTGGGGAGCTTGGTTGCCCTTTCTGCTATGTGAGAACAGATAGAAGATGCCATCAACAAGGAGCCCTCACCAGGTACTAAATCTGCTGGCACCTTGGTCTTGGACTTCCCCAGCCTCTGGAATGGTGAGCAACACATTTCTGTTGTTTATCCAGTGTCCAGTCTAGGGTATTTTGTTATAGCAGCACAAATGGATTAAGACAGCAGCCTTGCTCTGAAAGAGTGTTGGTCCCGTGGACCAGAGAGAGAGAGCAAAATTGGTGCCAAGTTAGAGGCTGTCTCATTGTCCTGATGTGAGCCTGGCAGTGCTGAGGATGGATGAGGAGAGAAGCAAAAAGGAAATGCTTCTTATGACTTGGTGGCTGGAAGAGGAGTTGAGAGAGAGAATCCAGAGGAAAATGGGTAGTGGTGGAGAGGTTTGCAGGAAGAATTCGGTTTACTCCTAATGGGTCTGAGGAGAGGTAGGCCATAGGAGTAGCAGTGGAAATCTAGCAAAAATACAAGTCTCAGAAACATAATCACTTTGAACTCCTTTAGTTCTTTATTTGCATGAGTTGCAGTTTATGGGGATTTTTGGATTTTCGCTAAAAGAAGGGGGCTGACTTCTGGCAGAGGGAGAACCTGGAGCTGATAGAGAAGGAGAAGGAAAGGTGATGGAAAGGGTGCCCTAGTGTCCCAGCCCAGTCCCTAAATGTGACAGTGAAAGGCTTAAGGAGAGAAGCTGAAGTTGCCATTTTTGCAAAGGACCCCATAAGTCATGGAGTTGCTGAAGGATGCCCTGTCCCCATGTGACAGAGTGACACAGAGTCAGGGAAAGGGGGTTTTCCACTTGGGTATAGAAGGCAAAATGAATCTGTAAGCACAGGAAGAGAGGTCCTTTTTTTTTTTTGAGAAAGAATCTCACTCTGTTGCCCAGGCTGGAGTGCAGTGGTACAATCTCGGCTCACTGCAACCTCTGCCTCCTGGGTTCAAGTGATTCTTCTACCTCAGCCTCCCAAGTAGCTGGGATTACAGGCATGAGCCAGCACGCCCAGCTAATTTTTGCATTTTGTTAATTTTTGTACCATGTTGGCCAGGCTGCTCTTGAACTCTTGACCTCAGATGATCCACTCAACTTGGCCTCCCGCAAAGTTCTGGGATTATAGGCATGAGATACCATGTCCCACAAGGAGAGACACTTTTGGAGTGGATGTTGGCATATGATTGATGCATTTGTGATTGATACTGTCAGAAGCAACAGAAATGAGACTCTCTTGTTGAGTGTGGGGGGGACTGTAGATAAGGCAGAGGAAATACATGGCTGATCTTGCATAGTGATCACAGATGACAGATGGGCTTATGAACCTGTAAGAGATATTCCTTGGGGACTGTTAGGAGATGGAAGATCACCAAAGACTGGAGGACTTTTGTAAGTGTGTAGGGCAAGAGTAGGGAATCTGTTTTTAAGGTCAATGTGCCTTCATTTCCATCTACAGGCTGGAGAGACCAGGGAAATTTTGGATAATGAAAGTAGCTACCTGAATGTTAGATTCAAGGAAACTCAATTCAAGAGTTTGAGGACTCAATTGATAATTTTTTTTCCCAGCTTTTAGTATTAGCCAGACCTTTGCATCAGTTTCCCTCTCCTCTCCCCTCCCCTCCCCTCCCATCCCCTCTCAGATGATCCACTCACCTTGGCCTCCCCCAAAGTTCTGGGATTATAGGCATGAGATACCATGTCCCACAAGGAGCAAATGGGATACCATGTCCCACAAGTCAGCAAATCAAAATAACTGAAGTTCTTGATTAGAACTCCAGTTTTTTCAAGCCCACGGCTACAGACCCATCTCTTGGGACTTCATCGCCTCCCAGTTTGCTTCAACCCCTCCCCTCCCCTCCCCTCCTCCCCTCCCCTCTCCTCTTCTCCTTCCCTCTCCTCCTCCCCTTCCCACCTCTCTTCCCCTCCCCTCCTCTCCTCCTCTCCTTCCCTCTCCTCCTCCCCTTCCCACCTCTCTTCCCCTCCCCTCCTCTCCTCCTCTCCCCTCCTCCTCCTCCTTCTTCTTTTTCTTTTCTTCCTCTTCTTCTTCTCCTCTCTCTTTCTCTTCCTTTCCCTCTCCCCCCCTCCCTCCCCAACCCTCTCCAGCAAGAATCTGCATCTCAGAGCTGGGTCCTGACAAAGAAAAGTCAGCAAATCAAAATAACTGAAGTTCTTGATTAGAACTCCAGTTTTTTCAAGCCCACGGCTACAGACCCATCTCTTGGGACTTCATCGCCTCCCAATTTGCTCTGGCTTGAGTGTTCTTTGTAGGGTGACTCTGTGGGTAGAAATGTCTAGAAGCCCTCTGTTGAGAAGGGATTATTGATTTTCCAGCCTACCACATGATGCTTGAGCTCCAAAAGGCCTCCTGGGCAGAGCTGCCTTGTCAGTTCTAGGATCCACTGGGTCTGTTTCAATAACTGTCGCCAATTCCCAGAAACACAGGGGCTGGATGTAGAGCTTGTGGCTAGATTCTTGGGTCTCCTCTTTCCTTCTCTCAGTGTATCTACCTTTTTCTCTCACCCACCTATGAGGCTAGTTCTCACTTTCCATTATCTTTGGCGATTACTCCCTACTATCCCCAAAGAGGAATAAGATGTGGTTCCAGGTGGGTAGAGTTTTCAGCTTTTAGGCCAGAGATAAGGCATGGGCTTTCCAGGTCCCAGTCTCTCTCTCTCTCTCTTTTTCATTTGAATTTTCTTTTTTTAAACTTCAAAACATTTTTTAATTTTTAATTTTTGTGGGTACATAGTAGGAATATATATTTATGGGGCACATAAGATGTTTTGACGCAACTATGCAGTGCATAATAATCACATAATGAAGAATGGGGTATCCATCCCCTCAAGCATTTATCCTTTGTGTTACACAATCCAAGTATATTTTTTTGGTGATTTAAAAATGTGCAATTGAGTTATTATTGACTATGGTCACCCTGTTGTACCATCAAATAGTAGGTCTTCTTCATTCTTTTTTTTTTTGTATCTATCAACCATCTCCACCCCTATTTCTTTTGGGTCACACCATACCTGGTGCCCAGTGTTGGATCGGACTCTCACACCTGTCTCCCAGTCCTCCTGGACAGAACCCCCAGCTCTCACTCTCCTCACCTTTGAGCTGATGCCCCATTGCCACAGGGCCCTGGGCTCCGCTGGGTGGCAGTGGGTGCTTACATGAGCATCTTCTCTTGTAACACCTGCTGGATTCCACATCTTTCCTAAACCTCTTTATAGTGTCAAATGCCACCACTTACGGTAATAGGTTCTACAAACACCTAACATCGTCGAGGAATTTATTTCTTTCAGAGAGAGAACTTTTCTACTTTAAAAACTTTTTTTGATGGAAATATTTTAATATTTATTATAAACTTCCTTGCCTTTATGATCAGAGTATTGATTATATTAATAGGAATAATTTTTGTTAATCCTGTGGTAAGATATACGTGTTTCCTCCCTCCAAAAATCTGTGTTCCATGGAGCCGGGCTTTTCTAGTTCTGCAGCTGGTCATTTTCACTCTCCTCCCATGCCAGTCTGCATTTGGCAGTCACGTCTCATGCCTTGCCCTCTCATTGTTATTCTCTACTCTTTTAGAAAATGTTGGTATGGTGTGGTGGCTCACACCTGTAATCCCAGCACTTTGAGAGGCCAAGGAAGGTGGATCACTGAGTTCAGGAGTTTGAGACCAGCTTGGTCAACAGGTGAAATCCCATCTCTACTAAAAATACAGAAATTAGCCGGGCGTGGTGGCAGGCGCCTGTAATCCCAGCTACCTGGGGCACTAAGGCACAAGAATCGCTGGAATCCAGGAGGTGGAGGTTGCAGTGAGCCAAGATCACACCACTGCACTCCAGCCTGGGTGACAGAGTGGGACTGTCTTGAAAAAAAAGTTTAAAATTTTTTGATTGTAATAAACACATTTATATAGAAAATAGTTAAAAACAAATATGGAGAAGAAAATACAAGCAAGTATGAAGAAAGCATTTTTTCCCCATCTAGTTCTCCTTCCCTTTGTCATTACACATATGTATGAAAATTCAATAATACTGAATATATATTAATATATATTTCAAATTACTGAGCTATTTTACAAAATGATTGAATAGTGTTTTATCATAAGATGTACAGTTTTGCCACATTTTCCCTGTCCAGTCTATCATCGATGGGCATTTGGGTTGATTCCAGGTCTTTGCTATTGTAAACAGTGCTGCAATGAACATTCGTGTGCATGTGTCCTTATAGTAGAACGATATATAGTCCTTTGGATATATACCCAGTAATGGGATTGCTGGGTCAAATGGAATTTCTATTTCTAGTTCCTTGAGGAATTGCCACACTGCTTCCACAATGATTAAACTAATTTACACTCCCACCAGCAGTGTAAAGGTGTTCCTATTTCTCCACATCCTCTCCAGCATCTGTTGTCTCCAGATTTTTTAATGATCGCCATTCTAACTGGCGTGAGATGGTATGGAACATTACGCAGCAATAAAAAATGATGAGTTCGTGTCCTTTGTAGGGACATGGATGAACCTGGAGAACATCATTCTCAGCAAACTGACACAAGAACAGAAAATGAAATACCGCATGTTCTCTCTCATAGGTGGGTGTTGAACAATGAGAACACATGGACATGGGGAGGGGAGCACTACGCACTGGGGTCTGTTGGGGGAATGGGGAGGGACAGCGGGGGGTGGGGAGTTGGGGAGGGATAGCATGGGGAGAAATGCCAGATATAGGTGAAAGGCAGGAAGGCAGCAAAACACACTTCCACGTGTGTACCTATGCAACTATCTTGCATGTTCTTCACATGTGCCCCAAAACCTAAAATGCCAAAAAAAAAAAGATGTACAGTTTTAATTTAGCTCATCTCTTATGATTTAACATTCAGGCAATTTACATTTTTTAAACTAATTAAATGTATGATAAATATTTGTGGGTATTTTATCCTCATTTAATTTTTTTTAAAAGATAGATGCTCAGATGTGAGATTAATTGATCATATTCTAGAGTTTTGCTTTGTTTTTTTTAAGCCCAATTTCATTGACTGACCGTACCAATTTTTGCTGATAGCAGCATCCCTCCTCTTCTCTCATTGCTTGTGAGAGTGTAAAACGGTACAACCTCTTTAGAAAACAGTTTGACAGTTTCTTAAAAAGTTGCCCTATCATATGACCCAAGCCTAGGTACTAACCCAAGAAGAGAAATATATGTCTACAGAAAGACTTTTACATAAATGGTAATAGCAGCTTTACTATAACAGACAAAAATTAGAAGAAACCCAAATTTCATCAATGGATAAATAAATTGTGATGTATTCATAGAATGGAATGCTGTCAGCAATAAAGAGGAATCAACTATTTTTTATGTGCAACAATATAGATGAATTTCAAAATAATTTTGCTGGGTGAGAGAAACCAGACAAAAAAGGAGACGATACTGTGTGATTCCGTTTATATGAAGCTTGAAAAAAATGCAAACTAATCTAGAGTGACACAAAGCATAACAATGGTTGTGCAGGGATGGATGAGTTGGAAGAAGTGGTGAAGAGGCTTTACGAAGGTGCACAAGGAATACTTTGGGCGATGACTATGTTTGCTGTCTGGATTGTGGCAATAGCTTCATAGGGGTACACATATATATCAGAATTTATCAAATAATACATTTATGTATAGTTTATTATATGCAAATCATATTTTGGTAGAGCTAGTTCTTAAAAAGATATTGTTATATATGGCAATTTTTTTCTAGGAAAGTATTAGTTAATATTCCAACTGGGAGTGTGTAAATCCCTTCTCACGAGATTGGTACTATTAAGTTTTATAATTTTTAAGCAAGTGTGATCAACTGAATAGGTAAAAACTAATATGCATATTAAGACTATTAACCCTTATGCTTATGTTTACTTCATACACCTTTCCTCCAGTTTATGGTTTTAATTATTACGGAGAATTTGTGATAGACAAGAACTGTAAAAAGTTTTAACGTTAAATCAATTGAGCATTTCTTTTATGTTTTTCTGCCTTCCTAATGTGCAACTTTTAATTTTGGAAAAAGGATTAGTCAAGTACATTAACATTTCTTGTTAAGCATGAGTGAATGAGGCTGCAGTGTGGAACTGTGATTTTTTTCCCACATAGTAGTATATGTGAGTTTGGTGACAACTGTTTAAGGCCTTTCGAGATCATTATTTTCTATGTTTATTGTTTTCTATGTTTCTATGTTTATTATAAAAAGAGTGTTGAAGTACTCTTTTTAATGTTAAAATATTGTAGACCTCCATATGATAGTGATTATACTTTAGGGTCTGTTGATGGAGAATACATAAGTACCAAAAACTCCTACACATTCAGTTGCTTTAAAAAATGATTTTGCCTAAGCAATGTCTAGAAGGGTTTTTTCTGATGTTACCTTCTGGAGGTTTTATGGTTTTGAGTCTTAGATTTAAGTCTTTGATCCATCTTGAGTTGAGTTTTGTATAAGGTGCGATATAAGGATCCAGTTTCCTTCTTCTACATGTGGCTTGCTAATTAACCCAGCATCATTTTTGGAATAGCATGTCCTTTCCCACATTATGTTTTTGCTTGCTTTGTCAAAGATCAGTTGGCTATAAGTATTTGGCTTTATTTCTGGGCTCTGTATTCTGTCCATTCATTGGTCTATATGCCTATTTTTATACTAGTACTATGCTGTTTTGGTGACTATGGCCTTATAGTATAGTTTGAAGTTAAGTAATGAGATGACTCCAGATTTGTTCTTTTTGTTTAGTCTTGCTTTGGCTATACAGGCTCCTTTTTGGTTCCATATGAATTTTAGGGTTGTTTTCTCTAGTTCTGTGAAGAATGATGATGGTATTTTGATGGAAATTGCATTGAATGTAGATTGCTTTTGGCAGTATGGTCATTTTCACAATATTGATTCTACCCATCCATGACCATGGGTTGTATTTCCATCTGTTTGTGTCACTTGTGATTTCTTTCAGTGGTATTTCATAGTTTTCCTGTAGAAGTCTTTCACCTCCTTGGTTAGGTATATTCCCAAGTATTTTTTTTTGCAACTGTTGTAAAAGAGTTTGAGGTCTTGATTTGATTCTCAGCTTGGTTGCTGTTGGTGCATAGCAGCACTACTAATTTCTATACATTGATTTTGTATCCTGAAACTTCACTTAATTTATTCACCAGATCTAGGAACTTTCTGGAGGAGTCTTTAGGGTTTTCTAGATATATGATCATAACATCAGCAAGCAGCAACAATTTGACTTCTTCTTTACTGATTTGGATGCCCTGTATTTCTTTCTCTTGTCTGATTGCTTTGGCTAGGACTTCCAATACTATGTTGAATAGAAGTGGTGAAAGTAGGCATCCTCATCTTGTTACCATTCTCAGGAAGACTGCTTTCAATTTTTCCTCTTTCAGTGTAATATTGGCTGTGGGTCTGTCATAGCTGGCCTTTATTATCTTACAGTATGTCCCTTCTATGCAGATTTTTGCTGCGGGTTTTAATCATAAAGAGATGCTGAATTTTGTCAAATTCTTCATGACCAAGAACCCGAAAGCAAATGTAACAAAAACAAAAATAAATAGATGGGTCTTAATTAAGTTAAAAAGCTTCTGCACAGCAGAAGATATAGTCAGCAGAGTCAACAGATAACTCACAGAGTATCTTCACAAACTATGCATCGAACGGAGGACTGATATCCAGAATTTACAAAAAACTCCAAGAAATCCGCAAGAAGAAAGCAAATCATGTCATCAAAAGTGGGATAAGGACATGAACAGATGGTTCTCAAGATATACAAATGGGGGGAGGACTCAAGATGGCGCTGTGAGAACAACCCAGGATTGGAGCTCTCGTTGAATCCGCAAACAGGTGAGTCGGAGCTGCATTTCCAGACTGATCTTTGTTGCCCACAGAACGGGGAAACTCCCAAGTATAAAAAAGACACGGGACGCCAGGCAGTAGGTCTGCCTGGCGAAGCCGGCAGCCAGGGCGGCGGCGGCCGGCCCTACCCAGCAATCCCCACAGGGCACGCTTGTCCGGGTGCCCTGTTGAACCGGCAACGTGCGACTTGAGAGGGCTGGACTTGAGACTGAACGAGACTTGGACAGTAGGCCAGCCCAGGGGATTGCAGGGACAGATCGTTTGGGATACCCAGTGGGACGAACAAAACCGTGATTTCAAACTATCCCAAGCAGACGGTCCGAGATGCTCTGTGGGGGAGGGGCGTCCACCACTACCGAGGCAACCCGCCCCAACTGAGATACACGCCCACTGCTGACGCAGCCAGCCGTTGCAGAGGCAACCCGTCCCTACGGAGATACACGCCCACTGCTGACGCAGCCTGCCGTTGCTGAGGCAACACGCTACATCGAAGAGACTCCGCCGCAGGGCATGGCGGAGACCACAGCAGAGCCTGCAGGAACAGGGCGAATCACACAACAGCAGGGCGGAGCCTCGGCAGCCAAACAGTGGCTAGTCTGCCTTCTAGCTGGGCAGGACACCTCAATGGACATCGAAAAATAAAGCCCGAACCCCCCAACACAGAGCATTTGAGAAAAAAAGGGTTTTTTTTAATGAGCTCTGTTGCAGCAGAATCAAACATAGCAGCCTAACAGCCCTGAATGAACAACAGAGCTCACAGCTCAGCAATTAAGCTCAAAAAAAGTACAGACTGTCTCCTCAAGCAGCTCCCTGACCCCTCTATATCCAAAAGACTGACATTTGGCAGGCATCATCCTGGGACAAAGATAGCAGAAAAAGAAACGGGTAGCATCCCTCACTGTGCCACAGCTGCTAGAGGTGCACCCCAGAAAAGCAGGGCCTGGAATGGACCTCAGCAGTCATACAGCGAAGGGGCTAGGCTGGTAGAAGGAAAACCAAGTAACAGAAATACTTCATCATCAACAATCTGGGTGTCCACTCAGAGACCCAATCGAAAAGTCAGCAACTATGCAGATGACAAGCGGATAAACCCACAAAGATGGGAAGAAACCAGCGAAAAAAGGAGGAAAACACCCAAAACCAGAACACCTCACCTCCTAGAAAGAACCAAAACTCCTCACCAGCAAGGGAGCAAAGCTGGACGGAGAATGACTGTGACGAAATGACGGAATTAGACTTCAGAAGGTGGATAATGAGAAACTTTTGTGAGCTAAAAGAACATGTATTAAATCAATGCAAAGAAACTAAGGAACTTAAAAAAAGATATGAGGAAATGATAACAAGAATGGATAACTTAGAGAGGAATATGAATGAATTAAAGGAGCTGAAAAACACAATACGAGAACTTCGCGAAGCATGCACAAGTTTCAATAGCCGAATTGACCAAGAAGAAGAAAGAATATCTGAAGTCGAAGACCAACTCAATGAAATAAAACGAGAAATGAAGATTAGAGAAAAAAGCGCAAAAAGGAATGAACAAAGTCTCCAAGAAATGTGGGACTATGTGAAAAGACCTAACCTACGTTTGATAGGTGTACCAGAAGGGGACGAAGAGAATGAATCCAAGCTGGAAAATACTCTTCAGGACATCATCCAGGAAAACTTCCCCCACCTAGCAAGACAGGCCAACACTCAAATGCAGGAAATACAGAGAACACCACAAAGATATTCTGCAAGAAGAGCAACCCCAAGGCACATAATCGTCAGATTCAACAAGGTTGAAATAAAGGAGAAAATACTAAGGGCAGCCAGAGAGAAAGGTCGAGTTACCCACAAAGGGAAGCCCATCAGACTCACAGCAGATCTCTTGGCAGAAACACTACAAGCCAGAAGAGAGTGGGGGCCAATATTCAACATTCTTAAAGAAAAGAACTTTCAACCCAGAATTTCATATCCAGCCAAACTGAGCTTCAGAAGTGAAGGAAAAATAAAATCCTTTGCAAACAAGCAAGTACTCAGAGATTTTGTCACCATCAGGCCTGCTTTACAAGAGCTCCTAAAAGAGGCACTACACATAGAAAGGAACAACCAGTACCAGCCATTCCAAAATCACACTAAAAGTTAAAGAGCATCAACATAATGAAGAATCTACAACAACCAACAGGCAAAACAGCCACTTAGCATCAAAATGGCAGTATCAAATTCACACATAACAATATTAACCCTAAATGTAAATGGACTAAATGCACCAATCAAAAGACACAGACTGGCTAATTGGATAAAAATCCAAAACCCATCAGTGTGCTGTATCCAGGAAACCCATCTCACATGCAAGGATACACAAAGGCTCAAAATAAAGGGATGGAGGAAGATTTACCAAGCAAATGGAGAGCAAAAAAAAGCAGGAGTTGCAATTCTCATCTCTGATAAAATAGACTTTAAAGCAACAAAGACCAAAAGAGACAAAGAAGGCCATTACATAATGGTAAAAGGATCGATAAAACAAGAAGAGCTAACGATCCTAAACATATATGGACCCAATGCAGGAGCACCCAGATACATAAGGCAAGTTCTTAATGACTTACAAAGAGACTTAGACTCCCACACAATAATAGTGGGAGACTTTAACACTCCACTGTCAATATTAGACAGATCAACCAGACAGAAAATCAACAAGGATATCCAGGGCTTGAACTCAGACCTGGAGCAAGCAAACCTGATAGACATTTACAGAACTCTCCACCCCAAATCCACAGAATATACATTCTTCTCCGCACCACATCACACCTAATCAAAAATTGACCACATAATTGGAAGTAAAGCACTGCTCAACAAATGCAAAACAACTGAAATCATAACAAACAGCTTCTCAGACCATAGTGCAATCAAGTTAGAACTCAGAATACAGAAACCAACCCAGAACCGCACAGCTTCATGGAAACTGAACAACTGGCTCTTGAATGTTGACTGGGTAAACAATGAAATGAAGTCAGAAATAAAGAAGTTCTTCGAAACCAATGAGAACGAAGACACAACATGCCAGAACTTCTGGGACACATTTAAAGCAGTCTCTAGAGGAAAGTATATAGCAATAAGTGCCCATATGAGGAGAATGGAGAGATCCAAAATTGACACCCTATCATCAAAATTGAAAGAGCTAGAGGAGCAAGATCAAAAAAACTCAAAACCCAGCAGAAGACAAGAAATAACTAAGATCAGAGCTGAACTGAAGGAGATTGAGACAAGAAACACCCTTCAAAAAATCAATAAATCCAAGAGCTGGTTTTTTGAAAAGATCAACAAAATAGACAGACCACTAGCCAGATTGATTAAAAATAAAAGAGAGAACAACCAAATAGATGCAATAAAAAATGATAAAGGGGAAATCACCACAGATTCCACAGAAATTCAAACCATCATCAGAGAATATTACAAACAACTCTATGCACATAAACTAGTAAACCTGGAAGAAATGGATAAATTCCTGGACTCCTGTGTCCTCCCAAGCCTAAACCAGGAGGAAGCTGACACTATGAATAGACCAATAACAAGGTCTGAAGTCGAGGCAGCAATTAAGAGCCTACCACACAAAAAAAGCCCAGGTCCAGACGGGTTCACAGCCGAATTCTACCAGACACACAAAGAGGAGCTGGTACCATTCCTTCTAAAACTATTTCAAACAATCCAAAAAGAGGGAATACTTCCCAAATCATTTTACGAGACCAACATCATCCTGATACCAAAACCCGGCAGAGACCCAACGAGAAAAGAAAACTTCAGACCAATATCCATGATGAACATAGATGCAAAAATCTTCAATAAAATATTGGCAAGCCGAATGCAACAGCAAATCAAAAAACTTATTCACCATGTTCAAGTAGGATTCATCCCGGGGATGCAAGGCTGGTTCAACATATGCAAGGCTGGTTCAACATATGCAAGTCTATAAACGTAATTCACCACATAAACAGAACCAAAAACAAAAACCACATGATTATCTCAATTGACGCAGAGAAGGCATTCGACAAAATTCCACAGCCCTTTATGCTAAAAACCCTCAATAAACTCGGTATCGATGGAACGTATCTCAAAGTAATAAAAGCTATTTATGACAAACCAACAGCCAATATCATACTAAATGGGCAAAAACTGGAAGCATTCCCTTTGAAATCTGGCACTAGACAAGGATGTCCTCTTTCACCATTCCTATTGAATATAGTTCTGGAAGTTCTAGCCAGAGCAATCAGGCAAGAAAAAGAAATAAAGGGTATTCAAATAGGAAAGGTGGAAGCCAAATTGTCTCTATTTGCAGACGACATGATAGTATACCTAGAAGACCCCATCACCTCAGCCCAAAAACTCCTGAAAGTGATAAGCAACTTCAGCAAAGTCTCAGGATATAAAATCAATGTGCAAAAATCACAAGCATTCCTCTACACCAATAACAGACTTAAAGAAAGCCAAATCAAGAACGAACTGCCATTCACAATTGCTACAAAAAGAATAAAATACCTTGGAATACAACTCACAAGGAACGTAAGGGACCTCTTCAAGGAGAACTACAAACCACTGCTCAACGAAATCAGAGAGGACACAAACAGATGGAGAAACATTCCATGTTCATGGTTAGGAAGAATTAATATTGTGAAAATGGCTATACTGCCCAAAGTAATTTACAGAATCAACGCTATCCCCATCAAGCTACCATTGACTTTCTTCACAGAACTGGAAAACACCACCATGAACTTCATATGGAACCAAAAGAGAGCCCGCATAGCCAAGTCAATTCTAAGCAAAAAGAACACAGTGGGGGGCATCACACTACCGGATTTCAAACTATACTACAAGGCTACAGTAATCAAAACAGCATGGTACTGGTACCAAAACAGAGATATAGACCAATGGAACAAAACAGAGGCACTGGAGGCAACACAACATATCTACAACTATACAATCTTTGATAAACCTGACAAAAACAAGCAAGGGGGAAAGGATTCCCTGTTTAACAAATGGTGTTGGGAAAACTGGCTAGCCATGTGCAGAAAGCAGAAACTGGACCCCTTCCTGACACCTTACACTAAAATTAACTCCAGATGGATTAAAGACTTAAACATAAGACCTGGCACCATAAAAACCCTAGAAGGAAATCTAGGCAAAACTATCCAGGACATAGGAGTAGGCAAGGACTTTATGAACAAAACACCAAAAGCATTGGCAACAAAAGCCAAAATAGACAAAAGGGACCTAATCAAACTCCACAGCTTCTGCACGGCAAAAGAAACAGTCACTAGAGTGGATTGGCAACCAACAGAATGGGACAAAATTTTTGCAGTTTACCCATCTGACAAAGGGCTGATATCCACAATTTACAAAGAACTCAAACGGATTTACAGGAAAAAAACAAACAAGCCCATTCAAAAGTGGGCAAAGGATATGAACAGACACTTTACGAAAGAAGACATATATGAGGCCAACAATCATATGAAAAAATGCTCATTGTCACTGGTCATCAGAGAGATGCAAATCAAAACCACATTGAGATACCATCTCACACCAGTTAGAATGACGATCATTAAAAAATCTGGAGACAACAGATGCTGGAGAGGATGTGGAGAAAAAGGAACACTTTTACACTGTTGGTGGGAGTGTAAATTAGTTCAACCATTGTGGAAGACAGTGTGGCGATTCCTCAAGGCCTTAGAAATAGAAATTCCATTTGACCCAGCAATCCCATTACTGGGTATATATCCAAAAGACTATAAATCGTTCTACTATAAGGACACATGTACACGAATGTTTATTGCAGCACTGTTTACAATAGCAAAGACCTGGAATCAACCCAAATGCCCATTGATAATAGACTGGATTGGAAAAATGTGGCACATATACACCATGGAATATTATGCAGCAATCAGAAATGATGAGTTTGTGTCGTTTGTAGGGACATGGATGAATCTGGAGAACGTCATCCTCAGCAAACTTACACAAGAATAGAAAATGAAACACTGCATATTCTCACTCATAGGTGGGTGATGAAAAATGAGAACACACGGACACAGAAAGGGGAGTACTAAACACTGGGGTCCATTGGGGGGAAAAGGGGAGGGCCAGTGGGAGGGGGAGGTGGGGAGGGATAGCCTGGGGAGAAATGCCAAATGTGGGTGAAGGGGAGAAGGAAAGAAAAGCACACTGCCATGTGTGTTCTTACGCAACTGTCTTACATGCTCTGCTCATGTACCCCAAAACCTAAAATCCAATAAAAAAATTAAAAAAAAATATATATACAAATGACCAACAAACATGAAAAATGCTCAACATCACTAATAATCAGTGAAATACACATCAAAACCATAACATAATGCTATCTCACTCCTGCAAGAATGGCCGTAACTAAAAAAATTAAAAAATAATAGATGTTGGTGTGGATGTGGTAAACAGGGAACACTTTTACACTGCTGGTGGGAATGTAAACTAGTATTACCACTATGGAAAACATTATGGAGATTTCTTGAGGAACTAAAAATAGATTTACCATTTGGCCCAGCAATCCCACTACTGGGCATCTACCCAGAGAAAAAGAAATCATTATATGAAAAAGACGCTTTTGCACTCATGTTTATAGCAGCGCAACTCACCATTGCAAAAATATGGAACCAGCCCAAATGCCCATCGATCAATGAGTGGATACAGAAAGTGTGGTGTCTATCTATCTATATATGTGTGCCATGGAATACTACTCAGCTATAAAAAGGAATAAAATAATTGTTGTTGCATTTGCAACAACCTGGATGGCATTGGAGACCATTATTTTTTTAAGTTTTTTTTTTTTTTTAATTATACTTTAAGTTCTGGGGTACATGTGCAGAATGTGTAGGTTTGTTACATAGGTATACACGTGCCATGGTGGTTTGCTGCACCCATCATCCTGTCATCTACATTAGGTATTTCCCCTAATGCTATTTCTCCCCTGGCTCCCCACCCCCAAACAGTTCCTGGTGTGTGATGTTCCCCTCCCAGTGTCCATGTGTCTCAATGTTCAACTCCCACTTATAAGTAAGAACACGCAGTCTGTGTCTGTGTTAGTTTGCTGAGAATGACATTTTCCAGCTTCATCCATGTACCTGTAAAGGACATGAGATCATCCTTTTTTATGGCTGTATAGTATTCCATGGTGTATATATGCCACATTTTCTTTATCCAGTCTATCGTTGATGGGTATTTGGGTTATCTCCAAGTCTTTGCTATTGTGAACAGTGCTGCAATAAACATACCTGTGCATGTGTCTTTAGAGTAGAATGATTTATAATCCTCTGGGTGTATACCATTTGACCCAGTAATGGGATTGCTGGGTCAAATAGTATTTCTGGTTCTAGATCCTTGAGGAATTGCCACACTGTCTTCCACAATGGCTGAACTAATTTACACTCCCACCAACAGTGTAAAAACGTTCCTATTTCTCCACATCCTCTCTAGCATCTGTTGTTTCTTGACTCTTTGAGGATCGCCATTCTAACTGGCATGAGATGTTATCTCATTGTGATTTTGATATGCATTTTTCTAATGACCAGTGATAATAAGTTTTTTTCATGTTTTTTGACCACATATATGTCTTCTTTTGAGAAGTGTCTGTTCATATCCTTCACTCACTTTTTGGTGGTTTTGTTTTTTCTTGTAAATTTGTTTAAGTTCCTTGTAGATTCTGGATATTAATCCTTTGTCAGATGGATAGATTGCAAAAATTTTCACCCATTCTGTAGGTTGCCTGTTCACTCTGATGATAGTTCCTTTTGCTGTGTAGAAGCTCTTTAGTTTAATTAAATCCCGTTTGTCAATTTTGGTTTTTGTTGCCATTGCTTTTAGTGTTTTAGTCATGAAGTCTTTGCCCATGCCTATGTCATGAGTGGTATTGCCTGGGTTTCCTTTTAGGGTTTTTATGGTTTTGGGTCTTTCATTTAAGTCTCTAATCTATCTTGAGTTAATTTTTGTATAAGATGTAAGGAAGGAGTTCGGTTTTAGTTTTCTGCATATGGCTAGCCAGTTTCCCCAACATCATTTATTAAATAGGAAATCTTTTCTCCATTGCTTGTTTTTGTCAGGTTTGTCAAAGATCAGATGGTTATAGATCTGTGGTGTTATTTCTGAGGCCTCTGTTCTGTTACATTGGCCTATATATCTGTTTTGGTACCAGTACCATGCTGTTTTAATTATTGTAGCCTTGTAGTATAGTTTGAAGTCAGGTGGCATGATGCCTCCAGCTTTGTTCTTTTTGCTTAGGATTGTCTTGGCTATACAGGCTATTTTTTGGCTCCATGTAAAATTTAAAGTAGTTTTTTTTCTAATTCTGTGAAGAAAGTCAATGGTAGCTTGATGGGGATAGCATTTAATCTATAAATTACTTTGGGCAGTATGGCCATTTTTATGATATTGATTCTTCCTATCCATGAATGTTTTTCCATTTGTTTGTGTCCTCTATTATTTCCTTGAGCAGTAGTTTGTAGTTCTTGAAGAGGTCCTTCACATCCCTTGTTAATTGTATTCCTAGATATTTTATTCTCTTTGTAGCAATTGTAAATGGGATCTCACTCATGATTTGGCTCTCTGTTGGTCTATTATTAGTGTATAGAAATGTTGTGATTTTTGTACCTTGATTTTGTATCCTGAGAATTTCTGATGTTGCTTATCAACTTAAGGAGATTTTGGGCTGAGACGATAGGGTTTTCTAAATATACAATCATGTAATCTGCAAACAGAGACAATTTGACTTCCTCTCTTTCTGTTTGAACACCCTTTCATTCTTTCTCTTGCCTGACTGCCCTGGCCAGAACTTCCAATACGATGTGGAATAGGAGTGGTGAGAGGGCATTCTTGTCTTGTGCCAGTTTTCAAAGGGAATGCTTCCAGTTTTTGCCCATTCAGTATGATATTGGCTGTGGGTTTGTCATCTCTTATTATTGTGAGATACTTTCCATTGATGCATAGTTTATTGAGAGTTTTTAGCAAGGGGTGTTAAATTTTATTTAAGACCTTTTCTGCATCTATTGAGATAATCGTGTAGTTTTTGTCATTGGTTCTGTTTATGTGGCTTTTGTTGACTGATTTGTCTATGTTGAGCCAGCCTTGCACCCAAGCTGATTTGATCATGGTGGATAAGTTTTTTGATGTGCTGCTGGATTCGGTTTGCTGGTATTTTATTGAGGATTTTCATGTCAATGTTCAGCAGGGATACTGGCCTGAGATTTTCTTTTTGTTGTGTCTCTGCCAGATTTTGGTATCAGGATGATGCTGGCCTCATAAAATGAGTTAGGGAGGAGTCCCTCTTTTTTTATTGTTTGGAATAGTTTCAGAAGGAATGCTACCAGCTTCTCTTAGTACCTCTGGTAGAATTTGGCTGTGAATCTGTCTGGTCCTGGGGTTTTTTGGTTGGTAGGCTAGTAATTACTGCCTCGATTTCAGAACTAGTTATTGATCTATTCAGGGATTCGACTTCATCCTGGCTTAGTCTTGGGAGGGTGTATATGTCCAGGAATTTATCCATTTCTTCCAGATTTTCTAGTTTGTGTAGAGGTGATTATAGTATTCTTTGATGGTAGTTTGTATTTCTGTGGGATCAGTGGTGATATCTTCTTTATCATTTTTTATTGTGTCTATTTGATTCTTCTCTCTTTTCTTCTTTATTAGTCTGGCTAGTGGTGTATCTATTTGTTAATATTTTCAAAAAACCAGCTTCTGGATTCATAGATTTTTTTGAAGAATTTTTTTTTTTTGCATGTCTCTATCTCCTTCAGTTCTGCTCTGAACTTAGTTATTTCTGGTCTTCTGCTAGTTTTTGAATTTGTTTGCTCTTGCTTTTCTAGTTCTTTTAATTGTGATGTTAAGGTGTTGATTTTCCATCTTTCCTGCTTTCTCCTGTGGGCATTTAGTGCTATAAATTTCTCTCTAAACACTGCTTTAGCTGTGTCCCAGAGATTCTGGTACATTGTTCTCATTGGTTTCAATAAACTTATTTATTTCTGCCTTAATTTCATTACTTGCCCAGTAGTTATTTCAGGAGCAGATTGTTCAGTTTCCATGTAGTTGTGTGGTTTTGAGTGATTTTCTTAATCCTGAGTTCTAATTTGATTGCACTGTGGTCTGATAGACTGTTTATTATGATTTCTGTTCTTTTGCATTTGCTGAGGTATGTTCTACTTCCAATTATGTGGTCAATTTTAGAATAAGTGCAATGTGATGATGAGAAGAATGTATATTCTGTGGATTTGGGGTGGAGAGTTCTGTAGAAGTCTGTTAGGCCTGCTTGGTCCAGAACTGAGTTCAAGTCCTGAATATCCTTGTTAATTTTCTGTCCAGCTGATCTGTCTAATATTGACAGTGGGGTGTTAAAGTCTCCCTCTATTATTGTGTGGGAGTCTAAGTCTCTTTGTAGGTTGGAGACCATTATTCTAAGTAAAGTAACTTAGGAATGGAAAACCAAATGTAGTATGTTCTTGCTTATAAGAGGGAGCTAAGCTATGAGAATGCAAAGGCATAAGAATGATATAGTGGACTTTGGGGACTGGTGCGGAAGGGTAGGAGCAGGGTGAGGGATAAAAGAAAGCACATTGGGTGCAGTGTAGTGATGGGTGCGCCAAAATCTCAGAAATCACCACTAAAGAACTTACTCCTGTTCTCCAAAAGCCTACTGAACCAAAAAAAAAAAAATTAAAAAATGAATTTGCATTATAATAATCACCACAGCATTTATATACATGTTGGGAAATAGTGCAGCTCTGTGTGAAATACATATTCTGTCTACAAAGTTTGGTGTGCTTGCGGGTGCTTGATCCGCTGTAATAATTGCAATGCATTTCATGTTTGGGAACCCACACAGGGAGCCACACCTTTCTAGGTAGAGCTGAGACTCAGATATTTTGCCTTTGCTGAAATCTGCCCCTTCCTTTAAACTACTTTCTGCTGCAAATTGTGGGGATGTGGATTTGGGGCTTCCAGGAAGCCTGAATTTGGCATAAGTGGGAGTATTAGTAGGCTTTTAAAAACTTTTGTCTCCAACCTACCTTTTTCAGTTATGAAGGCGCATCTTATTCAAGAGTCCTGAGAGTGGGTGAAAGAGATATTAATTATATGCTTCTCATTTTCTTTCAGGGAATGTCTTTGCCCAGAATAATCAGCATATGGCTTTTCCCTGGTTCCTTTGTCATTTTCTCTCAGGGGACTGGAAGTATGCCTGTTTAAATGAGATAACATGTGAACTGCCCAGCACAGGGCCTGGCTATAGTTCATGCTCAACAAATCTTTGTTCTTCTCTCCTTTTCTCCTCTATTTGATAGCAGCTTCCAAGCTCACATGCAAATTGAGCATTGATCTCACAGCAAATATGTTTTGGCTTAGTGATGAGTCCACTCAAAAGGAGGGAGATAGTTATTTAAATTATTGAAACACCTTAATCCATAAGCTCACATAAAGTTGTTTTGAACTAATAGTTTTAGGCACTTAGGCTCCTGTGTTCCATCTTATGGGTGGTTAATGTCTCTTGCTATTATGTACCAGGCAAAATCTCTCTTGCTGTCACATACTTTAAAGATTAAGGCATTTGAAATTTTCTTTTTGTTAAACTTGCAGTGGAGTATTGGATTCCTTGGTTCATTTAAAAAAAAAAGCCCTTTATCAAAATGTTAAGCTTGGTTAATTTGCATAAAACATTTCTTCTGCAATTTACTCTCTATTACTTTTGAAGCACAAATTGTCTCTGCTGCAGCGTGGGGTGCTTGTGATGGCACTCAAGCTATTAGGGCATTCAATTCCAGGAATGAACAAGTCTTAGGTTTCAAGCTCAAGGAGAGAAATTGGAATCTTGTCTCACTTTATTGGGTGATCTGAGCTGATTTGAAGGAGAAAAGAAAGAAAAGGAAGCTGATCTTGCAAAGAGCAGGTTCAAAGGCCTAGACTGAGAGTATAGAAAGGTGTGGATAGAAGCTGGGATCAGTTCTGATCTCACATATGCTCAGGGAGCAGAGGAAGATGAAGAAAAGCCTTGGGGATGTCTCCAGAAAGAAGCTCAGGGACAAATCTAATGGGCATTTGCAGCCAGATTCCTCTGCCTAAGATGCAGCCCCCATCCTGCCATTCCTCTGTTTTTCATTCAGCCTTTCTGCTTTCCATTAGCCCAGAATCAACTCTACATTCAAACAGGGAATCAGAGTAGCTGGTGGATATCAATGCTGAAGGCAAACAAGCTTCAGCACAGCAAGCAGGCTGTTGGGAAACCAGAGGCTGAGAGACTTGCCTGGGATCTCAGTAACAGCAGCCTTGGTGGTTCTGGCTTTTCTACCTCAAACCCACCCACCTCAAACCTGGGTTTGATGCTTTCTGTGCAGGGCAGCAGAGGGGAGCCTTTCTGCACTTACTGGCAACCTCTCCTTTAAGGCGAAGCCACTCAGCCTGAAAAACACTGACATTCACAAATAGCAGATGGGCAGGCCATAATTAGGCAGTCTCTGGCTCCTCTCACTCCACTTTTCTTAGAAAGGGGAAGACTCACAGAAAAGGGGGGAGGGTTCCCTGCTGGGGAAGGGTCTTTCCTTTGCACACAGGAGTTTCTTCCTGAATCATCCTAGTTTTTTCTCTGAAAGTTCAGGAAGAGCTAATGTTAGTAGGAGCAAATTTGGTGAAAGGTGGGATTCGTGTGCAGGGAGATGGGGTTATATTTAGACCCGTATAATTAAAGATCCATTTATGTCTGAGCATCCTTAAACAGACAAATATAAAACTCATGAATACCAAATTCTATTTGGGTAACTGGCTGGAAGCACATACACACTTGCACATGCACATCCTTTGAGCTTGTCTCTGTCTATTCACCTAGAAATAAAGGCACCACCCGTCTCGGCTCAGGGCTAATGAATTTTGAGGCTCACTTCCTAGGGCTACAATAAAGAATTCTTCAACTCTATGTTCAAACAGAAAATCAGAGCAGGTGGAGGACATCAGTGCCGAAAGAAACGCAGGGAATCAGGGTAGGTGGTGGATGCTGAAGGGAACAGACAAGCTTCAGGACACCAAGCAGGCTTCGGGGAAACTAGAGGCAGAAAGACTTTGGGGTTTTAGTGGCAGAGGCCATCATAGCCCTGCCTTTGCTCAGAAATACCCTTCTCAAATCCAAGCGCTCTGTTCTGATTTTAAAAGTCTGGTTCTCTTACAGCCTGAAACCTGAGATGCTCTGACATGGATATTGACAAGGGAGAGACCAGCTTTTCTTCTGAGTTGCTTTTCTTGTAGGACTTAAGTAGAAGTAATGTTCAAAACCTAAAAACAAAGAAGCAGTGATTCACAGCTATTGAAAAAGTTTGTTTTTCACTTAAAAATACTTCAAAAATAAGAAAAAAACACAAATTCCCAATCTCATAGAAGCCCAGGCAGAATAGAAAATGGGGAAAGCTTCCTTTTTCAATGGGTTAGTGGTAGTGAAAGTCCACTGATACCGACTTCTGCACATCAGAGATCTCACACATCTCCATATCACATCAGAGATAATCATGTGAAATTACTGCAGTCATGTCGTTTTCCAAGCAAGTAGGTACAGGTAGACTTTTGGATTTCAAATGTACTGGAGTTTAATGACCTTAACATCCTTTGCCACAGAATCCAGCCAAGGCCCCTCTCCCTTTCTCCCTCTCTCCTCTGAATGCCACACACACAGGCATGTGTTCTACACAATTCTGTTTTATCCTGTCTGATGTTTATACTCCTGCGATGCAGCATCTGAAGGACAGAGAACGCAGCCAGGGGAGCCATGACTCTGGGTGTCATGGGATCACAGAAGGGATACACAGGAGAGTGGAAGTGCCAGGGACTACAGGAGAGCATGGCCATGTCCTCCTAGAGTTTTCTCATCAAGGTCTTCAATGCAGATGGAGAGTGTCTTCTGACAGAGATGGGAGAGATGGCTAGTATGTTGAATGACAGGTTCAGGGGTTGAAGAGTTCTTGAGTGGATGGAACTGAAGCCTAGAATTCAACAAGGCAAAAGCTAAGGGGAAAAAGGTAAGGCCTAAAATACCAAGGACACCAACATGGAATTGGGGAGGAAGGACTTAGCCTGTGTGGATATGATGTGGCGATGTAGCTGATTGTGAATGCATTCTGAGTCAACAGTGGGATATGGGAGCAGGGAGGTAAAGTGATCTTTGGCTACTTCACTAGAGGTCTGACTGGAGTGGAGGAGCTTCCAGCCCCCTTCTATTGTAGCCTGGACGTGCTGGAGCATCCTTCTTAGGTCAGGACCCTCCAGTGAGAACTGCACAGAAAATCGGAGCGCATTGGAGGAGGGTCCAGGCCCTTGGAGAAACTGGAGACCCTACCGATGAGAAGGGAAGGCATTGAGCTTATTTGATCCAGAGAACTGAGGGCTGTTGAGTTTATTTTAAAGTATCTGCAAGACTGACCAATGAAAGAGGGATTTAATTTGTTCTGGGTGGTCTAATGCAGGGGTCACCAAACTATGGTCTACTGCCTGCTTTTGTAAATAAGGTTTTATTGGAGTACAGCCATGATATTTTATATATTGCTTATGGCTACTTTCATGCTGCAATACTAGAGTTGAATGGTTGCCAAAGAGACCACATAGTTTATAAAACCTAAAATATTTACTATCTGGATTCTTTCCAAAGAAAAATGTGTTGACCCCAGGTCTAACATATGGGAATAAGGTCTGATTTGGAGGATTTCATGGTAAATGCTTTAAGAAGGTATATTTTACTCAATAAAAGGAAGAAAAATTAAATTTAAGTATTAATTGAAGGTAAGAGTTGAGCTACCTTCTTGGTGGGATTGCTTTAGAGGCAATTCAGGCATTAGTTTGTGTTTGGTCTTAGGTGGCCTTGGACTCTTCTCCAATTTTGGGTGTTTCTGATTCACTGCCTTATGGAATTACTTAAGTTACTTTTGGTTTATTTTCTGATTGACAAATATGGTCACCTCTATTGTTCGCTACCCTCCTCTTCTTATACACAGAGTTAACATCTTACTCTGATTTGTAACTCCTGCTATGGCTAAGGTAAGTCTGCCCTGCACTCGCTTCAAGTGTGTTTATAATGAGAATTCTAAGAGGGTCCCCTCTTAGGGTTTCACCTACAAAGATGCCCACAGGCAGGCATCTCAATGGCAGTATTGTAACAGCAAATCTAGGGAGGTAGTATGGATTAGAAATAGTACAGGTCTTAGAGCCAAACAGCCTTAGGTTTGAATCTCAGCTCTACCATTCACTGTGATCTTGAAAAAGCTTCATTCTTTCATTCATACATTCAGTGTGTACTGGATACCTACTATGTATGTGCCAGGCACTATTTAAGGCACTTAGGACATGTTAGTGAGCAAAGGAGTAAAAATTCCTTCCATCTGGGAGCTTATAGTCTTCCAGTGAGACAGGTAATAAATAGAAAACATAGTAAATATGGAAATTATCTAATATGTTGGAAGATGACTAGTACTATGGAAAAATAGAAAGTAGAGCAGGATAAGAATATTTGGAAACTGAGGTTTACAGTTTAGAAAAGATGGTCAGAATAGACCTCCTCATTGAGAAAGTGAAATTTAATCAAAGACTAGAAGGAGGTGAAGGAATTGGCCATCCAGACCTCAGGAGAAGATCAGGGCATTAAGGTAGGGCCGTCCCTGGTGTGTTCAAGGAACAGCAAGGAGGCCAGTGACTGGAGTGGAGGGGCAGGAGGGAAAGCAGGAGGGGAGGGAACCAGGGAGGAACTGGGGTGGGGAGGGTGGGTAGAATGGGAGTGGATCCCTCAGGGCTTCGCACATACTTTGTCTTTTACACGGAGTGAAATGGGAAGCCACTGTAGGAGCTTCCATTATGAACAAGGGAGTGGATCTGACTTTTGATTCAACAGAATCTTCTGCCTGCTAGTTGAGATTAGACGATAGGGGTGTGTATTCGTTTCCTGTGCTGCCAAAACAAATTACCACAAATGGGGTGGTTTAAGACATCAGAAATTTATTCTCACAGTTCTGGAGGCTGGGGGTCTGGTCAAGGTGTTGGCAGAGGTGTACTCCCTCTGGGCTGTATTAGGATTCTCCAGAGAAACAGAACCAATAGGGTGTGTGTGTGTGTGTTTATATACATGTACATAGATGGTCCCTGACTTACAGTGGTTCGACTTAATAATTTTTTGACTTCACAATGGTGTGAAAGTGACACACGTTCAGTAGAAACTGTACTTTGAATTTTGATCTTTTCAATAAATCACATGAGATGTTCAATACTTTGTTACAAAATAGTCTTTGTGTTAGCTGATTTTTCCCAACCATAGGCTGATATAAATGTTCTAATCATGTTTAAGGTAGGCTAGGTTAAGCTATGATGTTGAGTAGGTTAGGTGTCTTACATGCATTTTTGACTTACAATATTTTCCACATATAATAGATTTATTGGGTTATAACCCTGCCCAAGTCAAGGCAGCCTCTGTGTACATATGTGTAGACAGACACACACACACACACACACACACACACACACACACACACAGCAAGAGAGAGAGAGAGAGAGAGAGAGAGAGAGAGAGAGAGAATTTGTTATAAGGAAATGAGGAAATGGTTCACATGATTTTGGAGGCCAAGAAGTCCCAAGATCTGCAGTTGGCAAACTGGAGACCCAAAAGAACCAATGTGTAGGTTCAGTACAAATCTGAAGGCCTGACAACCAGGAGATCTGATGGTGTAAGGTCCAGTCTGAAAGCAGGCAGCCTTGAGACTGGAAAGAGCCAGTGTTTCTGCTTGAGTCCAAAGGCAAGAAAAGAGCAGTGTCTTGGCTCAATGAGTCAAGCAGGATGAGTTCTTTTACTGAGGGAGGGTCAGCCTTTTTGCTCTGTTGAGGCCTTCGATTGATTGGCAGAGACCCACTAATATTAGGGAGAGCAATCTACTTACTTACTTACTTACTCAGTCTACTGATTTAAACGTTATTCTCATCCAAAACACCCTCACCAGACACATAGAGTAATGTTTGACATAATACCTGGGCACCCTTGGCCCAGTCAAGTTGCCACATGAAAGTAACCATCACAGCCAGGCGTGGTAGTTCACATCTGTAATCCCAGCACTTTGGAAGGCTGAGGTGGGCAGATCACGAGGTCAAGAGATTGAGACCATCCTGGCCAACATGGTGAAACCCCATCTCTACTAAAAATACAAAAATTAGCTGGGTGTGGTGGTGTGCACCTGTAGTCCCTGCGTAGCTGGGCAGGAGGCTGGAGAATCACTTGAACTGGGAGGCAGAGGTTGCAGTTAGCAGAGATCATACCACTGCACTCCAACTTGGTGACAGAGTGAGACTCTGTCTCAAAAAAAAAAAAAAGTAACCACCACAGGGGCTCCTGGAGAGAACCTGTTCTTTGCCTCTTCCAGAGAGTAGTGGCTCCAGGTATTCCTTGGTTTGTGGCTGCATAATTGCAATCTCTGCTGCCATCTTCACATGCCCTTCTCTCTCTCAAATCTCCCTCTACTTTCCTCCTATAAGGACTCTTGTCATTGGATTTAGCCCACTCAGATGATGCAGGATGATCTCATATTGAGATTCTTAATGATATCTGCAAAAACATCTTTTGCAAATGAGGTCATATTCACAGGTTACAGGGGTTAGCATGTGAATATATCTTTTTGAGGGGCATTCAACCTATGACTGGAGGCAAGGGCAGTGGTAGGGAGATTGGTTAGGAGGCTACTGCAGAAATCCCAGCAGATGATAATGGCTTAGGCCAGAGTGATAGCAGGAGAAATGGTGGAGAGCTGAAAATATTAATGACAAATTGGATGGGGAGTGTGAGAGAAAGACAGGATTCAATGATAACTCCAAGGTTTCGGTATGAGAAGTTAGGAGGATGGGATTCCTTCTACGGGTTGGGGAAGGCCAATGGTGGAGCAGGTTTCTGATTGATTCACTGTTTAAATTATTTTTTGGTGGAGCAGATCTGGAGTTCAGTTTTGGACATATTAAGTTTGAAATGTGTTAGACATTCAGGTGGAGATACTAAGCAGGCAGTGGGATTCACAAGTCTCAAAACTGAGAGGAGACATCTAGATTAGAGATGTGAATTTGGGAATTTTCAGCATATAGAAGGTATCTTAAAGCCACATGACAAAGTGTATTAACCTCAAGGAATAAGGATCCAATTATATGGAAAGTTGTGTGGAATCCAGCTTGTCTGGGAAGGGTGAGTCCAGGCTCATCTGAGGTGAGACACTTTAGTCGTTGCTACTCCTGAGACTGGCAGCACTGACATCACCTGGGAACTTGTCAGAAATGCAGAAGCTCTGATCCCACCTCAACCCACAGCATCAGGATGTGCACTGTACAAGATGCCAGGTGTTTTCAATGCATGTTGAAGTTTGAGAAGTGCCACTCTCATCAGTACAATTACTCACCTCACTTTCAGTGTTTGTGGGATGGGCTTAATTTAAATTTTCTGGGAACACTCATTTAGAATGTCTGCTAGAGTGAAACAAAGGATTAGGGAACATTCTATAGGAAAGGGCAGATAACTCATTATCTAAGAGGTGTCCCCAGAGGTCCAGCAAGTTGCATCAGCCTCAGGGGAAAGCAGGCATGAAGGTGCAGGTGAATGGGGATCATCGTATGTTGACCATTTGACTCCTCAGTACCAGTCTTCACAGCCCAAGAGTCCTTGTGGTGTTTCTTCACTTTCTCCAACCCCCTCTCACCACCTCCTGATACAATAATTGTGAATTTTATAGCCCTGAAAGGATCTGGGGTCACCTCAGGTGCATGGATTTTTTTTAACAGATAAAATGTGATTTCTCTAAAAGTCTTAAAACATTTATTTTAGAAGGTGAGTCTTTTTCCCTCTGTTCAGTGAGGTTTGTACCAAAATAATCTATAAATCCTTGTGTGTAGGTGAACAGACTAATTTTAGGAGATGCTCTCTCCTGGGAGAATGGCTCACAGCCTGAGGACAAAGGTACTGATGTAACTCATTTTAACCCATGATTTGAGAAATCCACTTTCAAATATTTGCTTTATGAGGATTTTCAAAATATGTCTTATTTTATATAGTAGGCCCATTTCAGAAGACTTCTTGTGAACTCTAACTTCTAGAAACCAAGCTGCATTTCTCCATGAACTAATGTGATTGTTTCAGAGATACTTTGCCCCCATTTCTGAGTGAGGCACAAGCAAAACTTATCTCAGCTTGGGAATAGGGTGACCAACTGTCCCTGTTTGCCGGTGACTGAGAGGTTTCCTGGGATAAGGGCCTTTTAAAAAGATAGGCAATACTTTTAGAGCAGTTTTAGGTTCCCAGCATAAATGAACAGAAAGTACAGAGACTTCCTATATTACCTCCTTCCCCCACACATGCACAGCCTCCTCCACTATCAACAGCCACTACAGTGGGAACATGTGTTATGATTGATGAACCTACTTTGGCACAAATGTATAATGACATTCATCTACCATTACAGTATCATACAGAATAGTTTCAGTGTTCTAAAAATCCTCTGCATGCCACCCATTTAACCCTCCTTCCTCCCAAATCCCTTCCAATCAGTGATCTTTTTTTACTGTGGATTTGCCTTTTCTAGAATGTTATATAGTTGGAATTGTATAGTCGATAGCCTTTTTAGATTGGCTTCTTTCACTTAGTAATAGGCATTTAAGTTTCCTTCAGGTCTTTTCCTGGCTTGATAGCTCATTTCTTTCTTAGTGCTGAATAATATTCCATTGTCCGGATGTATCACTGCATGGCTTACTTATACATTCATCTACTGAAGGTTGTTGGCTTCCAAGTTTTGGCAATTATGAATAAAGCTGCCATAAGCATCCATCGACAGATTTTTGTGTAGACATAAATTTTCAACTTATTTGAGTAAATACATATGAGCATGATTGCTGGATCCTACAGTAATAGTGTATAATAAATCGCCAAGCTGTCTTCCAAAGTGGCTGTAACATTTTGCATTCCCATTGGCAATGAATTAAAATTTCTGTTGCTTCATGTCCTCACCAGTATTTGGTATTGTCAGTGTGTTGAATTTTGGTAATTCTAATAGGTGTGTAGAGGTATCTCATTGTTGTTTTAATTTGCAATTCCCTAGTGACATTTGATGCATCTTTTTTATATATTTATCTACCATCTGTGTATCATCTTTGGCAAGTTATCTGTTCAGTCTTTTAATTTTTTAATCAGGTTATTTATTTTTGTACTGCTGAATTTTACAAGTTCTTTGTAAATTTTGGATTAAAAGTCCTTTATTAGATTTATCTTTTGCCAATACTTTTCTTATCTGTGGTTTGTCTTATCATTCTCTTGATCATATCTTTCATAGAAGAGAAATTTTTTGTTGTAATGAAGTCTAGCTTATCAATTATTTCTTTCACAGTTCATGCCTTCAGTATGTGTCCAAAAAGTCATTACTATACCCAAGATTATCTAGATTTTCTCTTGTTATCTTCAAGGAGTTTTATAGTTTTGCATTTTACATTTAGGTGTATGATCTGTTTTGAGTTAATTTTTGTGAAGGATATAAGGTCTGTGTCTAGATTCATGATTTTTGCATGTGGATATCTGGTTCTTCTAGCCCTATTTGTTAAAAAGCCTATATTTTCTCCATTGTATTGACTTTGCCTCTTTGTCAAAGGTAAGTTAACTGTATTTCTATGGGCCTGTTTTTGAGCTTTCTTCTGTTCCATTGATCTATTTGTCTAATCTTTCACCAATACCACATTGTCTTGAATATTATATCTTTATAGTAAGTTTATAGAAAGTCCAAACTTTGTTATTTTTAAATTGTAAAAAGTATACAATGTGATGTTTTGATATAGTTATCTTGATATACCATACACATTGTGAAGTAATTACTATGTTTGGGCAAATTGCATGCCCATTGTCCCACATAGTTACTGTGTGTGTCTGTGTGTGAGTGTGTGTGTGTGTGTTAAGAGTTTCTAAAATCTATTCTCTTGGCAAATTACCAGTATATAGTATATAATATATTATTAACTATAGTCCTTATGTTATGCATCATATCTTTTTAAATTACTCATCCTACATAACTGCAACCCACCCCCTCTATCCGCCCCGGTAACCTTTTCTTTTTGTATATGTTACCACGTTATTGAGGTCTGATTGACATACAGAAAGCTATATGGATATATGGTGGATATGTTAAACTGCTTGACTGTAGGAATCACTTTTTTGTGTGTGTCTATGTATGTAGATATGTATGTGTCTATCTACCTCGTCTATCACTACAGTCATGTGCTGTATAATGACATTTTGGTCAACAATGAACTACATATACAACAGTGGTTCCATAAGATTATAATGGAGCTGAAAACTTCGTATCGCCTAGTGAAGTCATAGCTGTCATAATGCCTGACTTTGTAGCTACCTAAAGTTGTAGCACAACACATTATACATGTGTTTTAGGTGATGCTGGTGTAAACAAACTTACTGTGCTGCCAGTTGCATAAAAATATGGACCATACAATTAGGTTCAGTATATAATACTTGATAATGATAATAAATGACTATGTTAGTGGTTTATGTACTTCCTACACTATACTTTTTATTGTCATTTTAGTGTACTCCTTCCAGTTATGAAAAAGTAGCTAACTATAAAACAGCCGCAGGCAGATCTTTCATGACATATTCCAGAAGAAGGCATTGTTATCATAGAGAAGACAGCTCCATGCATGTTATTGCCTCCCTCTGAAGACCTTCCTGTGGGACAAGATTTGGAGGTTGAAGACAGTGATATTGATGATCATGACCTTGTGTATGCATTACCCTGTGTGTGTTTGTGTCATAGTTTAAAAGTTTTAAAAGTAAACAAACAAACTAAACACCTGGGAAAAAGGGTGGTTATGAGCTCTGCTGCAGCAGACTTAAACATGCTTGCCCAGCAGCTCTGAATGGAACAATGGAGATCCCAGCACAGCACTTGACCTCCTATAAGGGACAGACTGTCTCCTCAAGCAGCTCTCCGACCCCCATGTATCCAAAGAGACACCTCATAAAGGAGAGCTCAGGATGACATTTGGTGGGTATCCTTCTGGAATGAAGATAACAGAATAAGAGAACAGCAGCAACCCTTGCTGTTCTGCAGCCACCGCAGGTGATCCCCAGGCAAGCAAGGTCTGGAGTGGACCTCCAGCAGTCCTATAGCAGAGGGACCTGATTGTTATAAGGAAAACTAAAAAACAGAAAGAAGTAACTTCAACATCAACAAAAATGACATCCACTCAAAGACACCATCTGAAAGTCACCAACTACAAAGGCCACAGGTAGCTAAATCCACAAAGATGGGAAGATACCAGTGTAAAAAGGATGAAAACACCCCAAATCAGAATTCCTCTCCTCCTCTAAGGGATCACAACTCCTCATCAGCAAGGGAACAAAGCTGGACGGAGAATGAGTCTGATGAATTGACAGAAACAGGCTTCAGGAGGTGGGTAATAACAAACTTCTCTGAGCTAAAAGAACATGTTCTAACCCAATGCAAATAAACTAATAACCTTGAAAAGAGGTTTGACAAAATGCTGAGAATAAACAGCTTAGAGAAGAATATAAATGACTTGAAGGAGCTGAAAAACACAACATGAGAACTTTGTGAAGCATATACAAGTTTCAATAGCTGAATTGACCAAGCAGAAGAAAGGATATCAGAGATTGAAGATCAACCAAATGAAATCAAATGAGAAGGCAAGATTAGAGAAAAAAGAGTGAAAAGAAATAAACAAGGCCTCCAAGAAATATGGAATTATGTGAAAAGACTTAATCTACATTTGATAGGTGTACCTGAATGTGACAGAGAGAATGAATCCAAGCTGGAAAACACTCTTCAGGATGTTATCCAGGAGAACCTCCCCAACCTAGCAAGGCAGGCCAATATTCAAGTTCAGGAAATACAGAGAACACCACAGAGATATTCCTCAAGAAGAGCAACCCCAAGACACATAAATGTCAGATTCACCAGGGTTGAAATGAAGGCTAAAATGCTAAGGGAAGCCAGAGAGAAAGGCCGGGACAAAGGGAAGCCCATCAGACTCACAGCAGATCTCTCAACAGAAACCCTACAAGCCAGAAGACAATGGGGGCCAATGTTCAACATTCTTAAAAAAAACCAACTTTCAACCTAGAATTTCATATCCAGCCAAACTAAGCTTCATAAGCAATGGAGAAATAAAATCCTTTAAAAACAAGCAGTTGCTAAGAGATTTCATCACCACCAGGCCTGCCTTACAAGAGCTCCTGAAAGAGGCACTAAACATAGAAGGGAACAACCACTACAAGCTACTCCAACAACGAACCAAATGGTAAAGAGCATCGACACAATGAAGAAACCGCATCAACTAATGGGCAAAACAACCAGCTTGCATCAAAATGGCAGGATCAAATTCACACATAACAATGTTAACCTTAAATGTAAATGGGCTAAATGCCACAATCAAAAGACACAGACTGGCAAATTGGGTAAAAAGCCAAAACCATTGGTGTGCTGTATCCAGGAAACCCATCTCTTGTGCAAGGACACACATAGGCTCAAAATAAAGGGTTGGAGGAAGATTTACCAAGCAAATGGAGAGCAAAAAAAAGCAGGAGTTGCAATTCTCATCTCTGTTAAAATAGACTTTAAACCAACAAAGATCAAAAGAGACAAAGAAGGGCATTACATAATGGTAAAAGGATCAATGCAACAAGAAAAGCTAACAATCCTAAATATGTATGCACCCAAAACAGGAGCACCCAGATATATAAAGCAAGTTCTTAACAACCTACAAAGACTTAGACTCCCACACAATAATAGTGCGAGACTTTAACACTCCACTGTCAATATTAGACAGATCAATGAGACAGAAAATTAACAAGGACATCCAGGACTCGAACTCAGATCTGGACTAAGCAAACCTAAAAGACATCTACGGAACTCTCCACCCCAAATCCACAGAATATACATTCTTTTCAGCACCACATCGCACCTACTCTAAAATTGACCACATAATTGGAAGTAAATCACTCCTCAACAAATGCAAAAGAACAGAAATCATAACAGTCTCTCAGACCACAGTGCAATCAAATTAGAACTCGGGATTAAGAAACTAACTCAGAACCACACAGCTTCATGGAAACTGAACAACTGGCTCTTGATTGTTGACTGGATAAACAATGAAATGAAGGCAGAAATAAACATGTCCTTCAAAATCAACAAGAACAAAGACACAACATACCAGAATCTCTGAGACACATGTAAAGCAGTGTCTAGAGGAATATGTATGGCAATAAATGCCCACATGAGAAGCAAGGAAATATCTAAAATGAACACCCTATAATCGAAATTGAAAGAGCTAGAGGAACAAGAGCAAAAAAACCTCAAAAGCTAGCAGAAGACAAGAAATAACTAAGATCAGAGCAGAACTGAAGGAGATACAGACACAAAAAAACCTTCAAAAATCAATAAATCCAGGAGCTGGTTTTTTGAGATCAACAAAATAGACCACTAGCCAGATTAACAAGAAAAGAGGGAAGAATCAAATAGATGCAGTAAAAAATGATAAAGGGGGTATCACTACCAATTCCACAGAAATATAAACTACCATCAGAGATTACTACAAACAAGTCTATGCACACAAACCAGTAAACCTGGAAGAAATGGATACATTCCTGGACACTTGCACCCTCCCAAGCCTAAACCAGGAAGAAGTCAAAACCTTCAATAGACCAATAACAAGGGCTGAAGTTGAGGCAGCAATTAATAGCCTACCAACCAAGAAAAGCCCAGATCCAGGTGGGTTCACAGCTGATGTCTACCAGACATACAAAGAGAGCTGGTACCACTCCTTCTGAAACTATTCCAAACAATCCAAAAAGAATGAATCCTTCTGAAATTATTTTGTGAGACCAACATCATCCTGATAACAAAACCCAGCAGAGACTAAACAAAAAAGAAAATTTCAGGCCAATATCCATGATGAACATATGTAAAAATCTTCAGTAAAATACTGGTAAACTGACTGCAACAGCACATCACAAAGCTTATCCATCATGATCAAGTAGGCTTCATCCTGGGAATACAGGGCTGGTTCAACATTTGCAAGTCTATAAACATAATCCACCACATAAACAGAACCAAATACAAAAACCACATGATTATCTCAATAGGTGCAGAGAAGGCCTTCAACAAAATTCAGCAGCCTTTATGCTAAAAACTCTCAATATCCTAGGTATCAATGGAACATATCTGAAAATAATAAAAGCTATTTATAACAAACCCACACAAACCCACAGCCAATATCATACTGAATGGGCAAAAACTGGAAGCATTCCCTTTGAAATCTGGCACTAGGCAAGGATGCCGTCTCTCTGTCTTTTTTTTTTGAGATAGAGTCTTGCTCTGTCACCAGGCACCAGGCTGGAGTGCAGTGGCGCAATCTCGGCTCACTGCAACTTCCGCCTCCTGGGTTCAAGCAGTTCTCCTGCCTCAGCCTCCTGAGTAGCTGGGATTACAGGCATGCACCACCATGCCCAGCTAATTTTTGTATTTTTAGTAGACACGGGGTTTCACCATGTTGGCCAGGATGGTCTTGCTCTCCTGACCTTGTGATCCATCCACCTTGGCCTCCCAAAGTGCTGGGATTACAGGCATGAGCCACAGCACCCGGCCAAGGATGCTTTCTCTTACCACTCCCATTCAATATAGTATTGGAAGTTCTAGCCAGAGCAATCAGGCAAGAAAAAGAGATTAAAGGTATTCAATTAGGAAAGGAGGAAGTCCAATTGTCTCTATTTGCAGATGACATGATTGTATGTTTAGAAGACCCCATCATCTCAGCCCCAAATCTCCTTAAACTGTTAAGCAGCTTCAGCCAAGTCTCAAGATACAAAATCAATGGGCAGAAATCACAAGCATTATTCCTATACACCAACAACAGACTAAAAGAGAGCCAAATCAAGAATGAACTCCCATTTACAATTGCTACAAAGAGAATAAGATACCTAGGAATACAACTACCAAAGTATATAAAGGACCTCTTCAAGGAGAACTACAAACCACTGATTAAAGAAACTTGACACAAACAGATGGACAAACATTCCATGCTCATGGTTAGGAAGAATCAATATTGTTAAAATGGCCATATTGCCCAAAGTAATTTATAGATTCAATGCTATCCTCATTAAGCTACCTATGACCCCCTTCACAGAACTGGGAAAAAACCACCTTAAACTTCATATGGCACCAAAAGAAAGCCCAGTTAGCCAAGACAATCCTAAGCAAAAAGAACAAAGCTGGAGGCATCATGCTACCTGACTTCAAACTATGCTACAAGGATACAGTAATCAAACAGCATGGTACTGGTACCAAAACAGAGATATAGACCGATGGAACAGAACAGAGGCCTTGGAGGCAACACCACATATCCACAACCATCTGATCTTTGACAAACCTGACAAAAACAAGCAATAGGGAAAGGATTCCCTGTTTAATAAATGGTGTTGGGAAAACTGGCTAGCTATGTGCAGAAGGCAGAAACTGGACCCCTTCCTGACACCTTACACTAAAATTAACTCCAGATGGATTAAAGATTTAAACGTAATACCTAACACCATAAAAACCCTAGAAGAAAACCTAGGCAAAACCATTCAGGACATAGGCATAGGCAAGGTCTTAATGACCAAAACACCAATAGCATTGGCAACAAAAGCCAAAATAGGCAAATGGGATCTAATTAAACTCCAGAGATTCTGTACAGCAAAAGAAACAATCATTAGAGTGAACAGGCAGCCAACAGAATGGGAAAACATTTTTGCCATCTACCCATCTGACAAAGGGCTAATATCCAGAATCTACAAAGAACTAAAACAAATTTACAAGAAGAAAACAAACCCAAACAAAAGTGGATGAAGGACATGAACAGATAATTTTCAAAAGAAGACATATGTGAGGCCACAAATATATGAAAAAATGCTCATCATTAGAGAAATGCAAATCAAAACCACATTGAGATACCATCTCACGCCAGTTAAAATGGCGATCATTAAAAAATCTGGGGATAGGCCGGGCGTGGTGGCTCACGCCTATAATCCCAGCACTTTGGGAGGCCAAGGCAGGTGGATCACAAGGTCAGGAGATCGAGACCAACCTGGTCAACAAGGTGAAACCCATCTCTACTAAAAATACAAAAATTAGCTGGGCATGGTGGTGAGCGCCTGTAGTCCCATCTACTTGGGAGGCTGAGGCAGGAGAATTGCTTGCACCCAGAAGGCAGAGGTTGCAATGAGCTGAGATCATGCCATTGCACTCCAGCCTGGGTAACAACAGTGAAACTCCATCTCAAAAAAAAAATCTGGGGATAATAGATGCTGGAGAGGATGTGGAGAACCAACCCAAATGCCCATTGATGATAGACTGGACAGGGAAAATGTGACACATACACACCATGGAATACCATGAAGCAATACAAAAACGATGAGTTAGTGTCCTTTATAGGGACGTGGATGAATCTGGAAACCATCATTCTCAGCAAACTGACACAAAAAGAGAAAATCAAACACCACACTTATAGGTGGGTGTTGAACAATGAGAACACATGGACATAGGGAGGGGAGCATCACATACTGGGTCTGTTGCGGGGGAATACGGGAGGGACAGCAGGGGGTAGGGAGGTTGGGGAGGGATAACATGGGAAGAAATGCCAGATATAGGTGATGGGGGATGGAGGCAGCAAACCACATTGCCATGTATGGCACAAAGCCACTAACAAATTCTAAAAATAGAAAAAAGCTTATAGAATAAAGATAAAAAGAATAAGGTTATAAAACATGTTTGTGTTTCAAGTTGTTAATTACAAAAGAGTTAAAACACTAAAAAAATTTACAAGCTGGTAAAGTAAAAATGTTATAGTAAGCTAAAGTTAATTGATTATTGAAAAAAGAAAAACTTAAAAAAAATAGATTCAGCATGGCATAAATGTACAGTGTTGATAAAGTCTACGGTAGTGTATAGTAATGTCCTAGGTCTTCACTTTCACTCACCACTCACTCACTGGCTCAGCCAGAGAAGATTCCAGTCCCACAGCTCCATTAATGGTATGTGCTCTATACAACTGCACCCAATTTTTATCTTTTAGGTATATATTTTTACTGTACCATTTTTATGTTTGGATATCTTGAGATACACAAATGCTTACCATTATGTTATGTTTGCCTGCAGTGTTCAGTACAGTAACATGCTATCCAGGTTTGTAGCCTCAGAGCAATAGGCTACACCATATAGACTAGATGTATAGTAGGCTATACCATCTAGATTTGTGTAACTACACTCGATGATGTTCTTACAATGCTGAATTGCCTACTGATGCATTTCTCAGAACATGTCCATTGTCAAGTGATGCATGACTGTATGTCAAAACGTCATGTTCACTGTAAATATGTACAGTAAAAGAAAGAACAAAGTTGGAGGACTGACATGAGCCAACTTCAAGACTTACTATAAAGGCATAGTATTCAATTCAAGACAGTATGATATTGGTGGATCAATGAAACAGAAGAGAGAGCTCAGAAAATGGACCCATATAAATGTAGTTAACTGATCTCTGACAATATGAAATATACACAATTAATGTATACAACCTTGATTGGCTTGAAGATAAGCATACACATGGGAAACCATCACCACAATCAATGCCATAAACATATGTGTTGCCTCCAAAAGTTTCTTCCCACTCTTTATTTATTATATTATTTATGATAAGAATACTTAAAATCTACACTCTTAGTAAACTTACTTTTTTTAAAAAAATTTTTTTATTGCATTTTAGGTTTTGGGGTACATGTGCAGAACATGCAAGACAGTTGCATAGGTACACACATGGCAGTGTGTTTTGATGCCTTCCTCCCCTTCACCCACATTTGGCATTTCTCCCCCCACTGGCCCTCCCCTTTTCCCCCCAGTAGACCCCAGTGTTTAGTACTCCCCTCCCTGTGTCCATGTGTTCTCATTTTTCATCACCCGCCTATGAGTGAGAATATGCGGTATTTCATTTTCTGTTCTTGTGTCAGTTTGCTGAGAATGATGTTCTCCAGATTCATCCATGTCCCTACAAATGACACGAACTCATCATTTCTGATTGCTGCATAATATTCCATGGCGTATATGTGCCACATTTTCCCAATCCAGTCTATCATCAATGGGCATTTGGGTTGGTTCCAGGTCTTTGCTATTGTAAACAGTGCTGCAATGAACATTCGTGTGCATGTGTCCTTATAGTAGAATGATTTATAGTCCTTTGGATATATACCCAGTAATGGGATTGCTGGGTCAAATGGAATTTCTATTTCTAAGGCCTTGAGGAATCGCCACACTGTCTTCCACAATGGTTGAACTAATTTACACTCCCACCAACAGTGTAAAAGTGTTCCTTTTTCTCCACATCCTCTCCAGCATCTGTTGTCTCCAGATTTTTTAATGATCACCATTCTAACTGGCGTGAGATGGTATCTCAATGTGGTTTTCATTTGCATCTCTCTGATGACCAGTGACGATGAGAATTTTTTCATATGATTGTTGGCCTCATATATGTCTTCTTTCGTAAAGTGTCTGTTCATATCCTTTGCCCATTTGTGAATGGGCTTGTTTGTTTTTTCCTGTAAATCTGTTTGAGTTCTTTTGTAAATTCTGGATATCAGCCCTTTGTCAGATGGGTAAACTGCAAAAATTTTGTCCCATTCTGTTGGTTGCTGATCCACTCTAGTGACTATTTCTTTTGCTGTGCAGAAGCTGTGGAGTTTCATTAGGTCCCATTTGTCTATTTTGGCTTTTGTTGCCAATGCTTTTGGTGTTTTGGTCATGAAGTCCTTGCCTACTCCTATGTCCTGGGTGGTTTTGCCTAGATTTTCTTCTAGGGTTTTTATGGTGCCAGGTCTTATGTTTAAGTCTTTAATCCATCTGGAGTTAATTTTAGTGTAAGGTGTCAGGAAGGGGTCCAGTTTCTGCTTTCTGCACATGGCTAACCAGTTTTCCCAACACCATTTATTAAACAGGGAATCCTTTCCCCATTGCTTGTTTTAGTCAGGTTTATCAAAGACTGTATGTATGGTTGTAGATATGTTGTGTTGCCTCCGATGCCTCTGTTTTGTTCCATTGGTCTATATCTCTGTTTTGGTACTAGTACCATGCTGTTTTGATTACTGTAGCCTTGTAGTATAGTTTGAAATCCGGTAGTGTGATGCCCCCCACTGTGTTCTTTTTACTTAGAATTGACTTGGCAATGCGGGCTCTCTTTTGGTTCCATATGAAGTTCATGGTGGTTTTTTCCAGTTCTGTGAAGAAAGTCAATGGTAGCTTGATGGGGATAGCGTTGATTCTGTAAATTACTTTGGGCAGTATAGCCATTTTCACAATATTGATTCTTCCTAACCACGAACATGGAATGTTTCTCCATCTGTTTGTGTCCTCTCTTATTTTGTTGAGCAGTGGTTTGTAGTTTTCCTTAAAGAGGTCCCTTACGTTCCTTGTGAGTTGCATTCCTAGGTATTTTATTCTTTTTGTAGCAATTGTGAATGGCAGTTCGTTCTCGATTTGGCTCTCTTTAAGTCTGTTATTGGTGTAGAGGAATGCTTGTGATTTTTGCACATTGATTTTATATCCTGAGACTTTGCTGAATTTGCTTATCAGTTTCAGGAGTTTTTGGGCTGAGGCGATGGGGTCTTCTAGGTATACTATCATGTCGTCTGCAAATAGAGACAATTTGGCTTCCACCTTTCCTATTTGAATGCCCTTTATTTCTTTCTCTTGCCTGATTGCTCTGGCTAGAACTTCCAGTACTATATTGAATAGGAGTGGTGAGAGAGGGCATCCTTGTCTAGTGCCGAATTTCAAAGGGAATGCTTCCAGTTTTTGCCCATTTAGTATGACATTGGCTGTTGGTTTGTTGTAAATAGCTTTTATTACTTTGAGATACATACCATTGATACCGGGTTTATTGAGGGTTTTTAGCATAAAGGGCTGTTGAATTTTGTTGAATGCCTTCTCTGCATCATTTGAAATAATCATGTGGTTTTTGTTTTTGGTTCTGTTTATGTGGTGAATTATGTTTATAGACTTGCGTATGTCGAACCAGCCTTGCATCCCCGAGATGAATCCTACTTGATCATGATGGATAAGTTTTTTGATTTGCTGTTGCAATCGGCTTGCCAATATTTTATTGAAGATTTTTGCATCTATGTTCATCATGGATATTGGCCTGAAGTTTTGTTTTCTTGTTGGGTATCTGCCGGGTTTTGGTATCAGGATGATGTTGGTCTCATAAAATGATTTGGGAAGAATTCCCTCTTTTTGGATTATTTGGAATAGTTTCAGAAGGAATGGTACCAGCTCCTCTTTGTGTGTCTGGTAGAATTCGGCTGTGAACCCTTCTGGACCTGGGCTTTTTTTTTTGTGTGGTAGGCTCTTAATTGCTGGCTCAACTTCTGACCTTGTTATTGGTCTATTCATAGATTCAGCTTCCTCCTGGTTTAGGCTTGGGAGGACACAGGAGTCCAGGAATTTATCCATTTCTTCCAGGTTTACTAGTTTATGTGCATAGAGTTGTTTGTAATATTCTCTGATGATGGTTTGAATTTCTGTGGAATATGTGGTGATTTCCCCTTTATCATTTTTTATTGCATCTATTTGGTTGCTCTTTCTTTTCCTTTTTATCAGTCTGACTAGTGGTTTGTCTATTTTGTTTATCTTTTCAAAAAACCAGCTCTTGGATTTATTGATTTTTTTGAAGGGTATTTCGTGTCTCTATCTCCTTCAGTTCAGCTCTGATCTTAGTTATTTCTTGTCTTCTGCTAGGTTTTGAGTTTTTTTTATCTTGCTCCTCTAGCTCTTTCAATTTTGATGATAGGGTGTCAATTTTGGATCTCTCCATTCTCCTCATATGGGCACTTATTGGTATATATTTTCCTCTAGAGACTGCTTTAAATGTGTCCCAGAGATTCTGGTATGTTGTGTCTTCGTTCTCTTTGGTTTTGAAGAACTTCTTTATTTCTGACTTCATTTCATTGTTTATCCAGTCAACATTCAAGAGCCAGTTGTTCAGTTTCCATGAAGCTGTGCGGTTCTGGGTTGGTTTCTGAATTCTGAGTTCTAACTTGATTGCACTATGGTCTGAGAGACTGTTTGTTATGTTTTCAGTTGTTTTGCATTTGCTGAGGAGTGCTTTACTTCCAATTATGTGGTCAGTTTTCGAGTAGGTGTGATGTGGTGCTGAGAAGAATGTATATTCTGTGGATTTGGGGTGGAGAGTTCTGTAAATGTCCATCAGGTTTGCTTGTTCCAGGTCTGGGTTCAAGCCCTGGATATCCTTGTTGATTTTCTGTCTGGTTGATCTGTCTAATATTGACAGTGGAGTGTTAAAGTCTCCCACTATTATTGTGTGGGAGTCTAAGTCTCTTTGTAAGTCATTAAGAACTTGCCTTATGTATCTGGGTGCTCCTGCATTGGGTCCATATATGTTTAAGATTGTTAGCTCTTCTTGTTGTATCGATCCTTTTACCATTATGTAATGGCCTTCTTTGTCTCTTTTGATCTTTGTTGCTTTAAAGTCTATTTTATCAGAGATGAGAATTGCAACTCCAGCTTTTTTTTTTTTCTCTCCATTTGCTTGGTAAATCTTCCTCCATCCCTTTATTTTGAGACTTCGTGTATCCTTGCATTTGAGATGGGTTTCCTGGATACAGCACACTGATGTGTTTTGGTTTTTTATCCAATTAGCCAGTCTGTGTCTTTTGATTGGTGTATTTAGTCTATTTACATTTAGGGTTAATATTGTTATGTGTGAATTTGATATTGCCATTTTGATGCTAGCTGGCTGTTTTGCCCATTAGTGGATGTAGATTCTTCATTATGTTGATGCTCTTTAGCATTTAGTGTGATTTTGGAATGGCTGGTACTGGTTGTTCCTTTCTATGTGTAGTGCCTCTTTCAGGAGCTCTTGTAAAGCAGGCCTGGTGGTGACAAAATCTCTGAGTACTTGCTTGTTCGCAATGGATTTTATTTTTCCTTCACTTCTGAAGCTCAGTTTGGATGGGTATGAAATTCTGGGTTGAAAGTTCTTTTCTTTAAGGATGTTGAATATTGGCCCCCCCTCTCTTGTGGCTTGTAGAGTTTCTGCCAAGAGATCTGCTGTGAGTCTGATGGGCTTCCCTTTTTGGGTGACCTGACCTTTCTCTCTGGCTGCCCTTAGTATTTTCTCCTTTATTGCAACCCTGGTGAATCTGACGATTATGTGCCTTGGGGTGGCTCTTCTTGAGGAATATCTTTGTGGTGTTCTCTGTATTTCCTGCATTTGAGTGTTGGCCTGCCTTGCTATGTGGGGAAATTTTCCTGGATAATATCCTGAAGAGTATTTTCCAGCTTGGATTCATTCTCTTTGTCCCCTTCTGGTACACCTATCAAACGTAGGTTAGGTCTCTTCACATAGTCCCACATTTCTTGGAGACTTTGTTCATTCCTTTTTGAGCTTTTTTCTCTGATCTTGGTTTCTCGTTTTATTTCATTGAGTTGATCTTCCACTTCTGATATTCTTTCTTCTGCTTGGTCAGTTCAGCTGTTGAAACTTGTGCATGCTTCGTGAAGTTCTCGTATTGTGTTTTTCAGCTCCTTCAATTCATTCATATTCCTCTCTAAGTTATCCATTCTTGTTATCATTTCCTCAAATCTTTTTTCAAGGTTCTTAGTTCCTTTGCATTGATTTAAAACATGTTCTTTTAACTCACAAAAGTTTCTCATTATCCACCTTCTGAAGTCTAATTCCATCATTTCATCACAGTCATTCTCCGTCCAGCTTTGTTCCCTTGCTGGTGAGGAGTTTTGGTCCTTTGTAGGAGTCGTGGTGTTCTGGTTTTGGGTGTTTTCCTCTTTTTGCGCTTGTTTCTTCCCATCTTTGTGGATTTATCCACCTGTCGTCTGAGTAGTTGCTGACTTTTCAATTGGGTCTCTGAGTAGATGCCCAGATTGTTGATGATGAAGTATTTCTGTTACTTGGTTTTCCTTCTACCAGTCTAGCCCCTCCACTGTATGACTGCTGAGGTCCACTCCAGGTCCTGCTTGTCTGGGGTGCACCTATAGTGGCTGCAGAACAGTGAGGGATGCTACCAGTTTCTTTTTTTGCTATCTTTGTCCCAGAATGATGCCTGCCAAATGTCAGTCTTCTGGATATAGAGGGGTCAGGGAGCTGCTTGAGGAAGCAGTCTGTACTTTATAGGAGCTCAAGTGCTGATCTGTGAGCTCTGTTGTTCATTCAGGGCTATTAGGCTGCTACATTTAATTCTGCTGCAGCAGAACTCATAAAAAAAACTTTTTTTTTCTCAGATGCTCTGTCTCAGGGGGTTGGGGTTTTCTTTATGTGTCCGTTGCACTGTCCTGCCCAGCTAGGAGGCAGTCTAGTCACTATTTGCCTGCTGAGGCTCTGCCCTGCTGGTGTGAGGTCCACCCTGTTGCTGCAGGCTCTGCCCTGCTGCTGCGGTCTCCACACTGCTGCCACGGGCTACACCCTGTGGCGGAGTCTTTTTGTTGTGGCAGGTTGCCTCGGCAACGGCAGGCTGCGTCAGCAATGGGAGTGTACCTCAGTAGGGGCGGGTTGCCTCGGTAATGGCAAACGCCCCTCCCCCACCGAGCTGCACCATCCTGGGTTCAGCTGTGCCCGCAGTGACACTCTCCACCCGGAGCGTTTGAAATCGCCATTTTGTTTGTCCCACTGCCCTCGCCCAAACACCGTTTCCCTGGAATCTCCTGGCCTGGCTCACTGTCCAAGTCCCGTTCAATCAGATGGATATGCCAGTCTGCCCTCTCAAGTCTCAGATTGCCAGTTCAACAGGGCACCCGGACCAGTGCGCTTTGTGCGGAGCACTGTGGAGCACTGCTGCGCTGCAGCACTGGTTGCCAGCTGCACCAGCCGCCGGCTGCACCAGCCAAAACCGCTTCGCTAGCATCCCATGTCTCTCTTATAACTGGGAATTTCCCCGTTCTGTGGGCAACAAAGATCCGTCTGGAAATGTGGCCCTGACTCACCCTCCACGCGTTCACTGAGAGCTTCAATCCTGGGTTGTTCTCACCGTGCCATCTTCCTTAGTAAACTTTCAAGTCTATAATACAGTTTGGTTTACTATAGGCATGATATCTTCTTTTTTTTTTTTTTGAGACAGAAACTTGCTGTGGCACCCAAGGCTGGAGTGCAGTAGTGGTGTGATCTTGGCTCACTGCAACCTTTGCCTCAGGGGTTCAAGATATCCTCATGCCTCAGCCTCCCTTGTTGCTGGGATTACAGGAATGTGCCATTGTGCTTGGCTAATTTTTGTATTTTTAGTAGAGACAGGGTTTCCCTGTGTTGTCCAGGCTAATCTCGAACTCCTGGCCCCAAGTGATCCACCCACCTTGGCCTCCCAAAGTGCTGGGGTTACAGGCATGAGCCACTGCACCTAGTCATGATGTCTTTTAGTTTGTGTGTTTGGGCTATTGGTATTTAAAGTAATCGTTGGTATAGTTGAATTAATATCTACCAGTTTTTGTTAATGTTTTCTATTTATTCTTTGTTCTTATTTGTCTTCCATTATTTTTCTACCTTTTTTGGTTTTAATTGAGCATTTTATGTAATGCTACTTTTTTTTTTAGCATATCCATATGCTAGAAAGTGTATACTTTAAAATTTTTAAGTGGTTGGCCTACAGTTGGTAATATACATTTACAACGAATCCAAGTTCACTTTCAAATAATACTATATTGCTCCCCAGGTAATCCTGGTACCTTATAATAACTCATATCCTCTCTCCCATTGCTTACAGCATCGCTGTTACTCAGTTCACTTATGTATCAGACATAGTCATGAATAACATGGTTGCTATTATTATTTTGAACAAGCTATTATTTGTTAGATCATTTAAGAATGAGAAAATAAGAGATTTTAATTTACCTTCAATTATTCCTTCTCTAATGTTCTTTATTAATGTAAATCTGAGTTTCTGGTGTTTATAATTTTGTTTGAAGAAGTTTTAGCATTTCTTACAAGGCAAGTGTGCTTGTAACAAATTTTCTTAATTTTTGTTTTTCTGAGAAAGTCTTTATTTCTCCTTTACTTTTGAAGGATAATTTCACAGAATATGGAATTCTAAGTTGGTGAGTTTTCTTTTTCTTAACAATTTAAATGTTTCACTCTATTATCTTCTTGCTTGAATATTCTTTAAAGAGTCAGATATAATTCTTATCTTTGCTTCTCTATAGGTAAGAATTTTTTTTGCCTTTGGTTTTTTAAGAGTTTTATAACTTTGGTTTTCTGCAGTTTAAATTTTAGGCTCATGCTTGTAATCCCAGCACTTTGGGAGTTTGAAATGGCAGGATTGCTTGAGCCCAGGAGTTTGATACTAGCCTGGGCAACATGGCAAAACTTTGGTTAACTTTTGTGTTCTTTTTAATCAAGACAGGCATGTACCTGTTGTCTCAGCTACTCAGGAGGCTGAGGTGGGAGATCGCTTGAGCCCAGGAGGTAGAGGCTACAGTGAGTGGTGATTGGGCCAATGTACTCCAGTCTAGCCTGGATGACAGACCCTCAAAAAAAAAAAAAAGAACAGAAAAAAAATAACCTAAGTAAATGCCCAGGTGTAGCTTTTTTTTCTTTTTTGGGATTTGTCCAGCTTGGTGTTCTCTGTGGTTTGGTGTCTTACAGTAATTTTGGGGAAATTCCCAGTCATTATTGCTTCAAGTATTGCTTCTGCTCCTTTCTGACTTTCTTCTTCTGGTATCCTCATCACATGTGTGTTACTACATCATCTGTAGTTGTCCCTCCATTTTTGGATATTCTGTATTGCTTTTTTTCAGTCCTTTTTCTCTTTGATTTTCAGTTTTAAAATTTCTATTGACATGTCCTTAAGCTCAAAGGTTCTTTCCTCAGCCATGTCCAGTCTACACAAGAACCCATGAAAGGTATTCTTTGTGTCTGTTAGAGTGGTTTTTATTTTATTTTTTATTATTTTTAAAGATAGGTTCTTGCTCTGTAGCCTAGGCTATAATGCAGTGGCATAGCCATAGCTCACTGTAGCTTCAAACTCCTGGGCTCAAGCAGTCCTCCTGCCTAGCCTCCCAAGTAGCTGGGACTACTGTCACATAACACCATTCCTGGCTAATTTTAAAAACATTTTTATAGAGATCAGATTTTACTATGTTGCCCAGATTTTACTATGAACCCCTGACTTCAAGCAATTTTTCCACTTTAGCATCCCGAAATGCTGGGATTACAGGTGTGAGCCCCTGTGCCTAGTCTGTTAGTTACAATGCTTTTTATTTCTAGCATTTCTGTTGTATTCTTTCTTAGAATTTCCATCTCTCTGCTTGTTACTCACTGTTCTTGCATGTTGTCACTTTTTCCATTAGAATTCTTATCATGTAAATCATAGTTGCCTTAACTTTGTCTGATAGTTCCAACCATCCTGCCAAACCTGAGATTGGTTCTGACACTTGTTCAGTCTCTTCAAATTGTGTTTGTGGCCTTTCAGTATGCCTTGCAATGTTTTTCTTAATAGCCACACCTGGATGAAGGGAAATGGGCATTTCGTTGTGTGGTGGTGAGGTGCTGGCTGGGGGAGGTGCTCTCTAGTCCTATAATTGGGTTGTGGTCTTTTAGTGAGCCTGTGCCCGTGGACTGTGACTTTCAGTGTTCCCCGTTGTTCTCTGTTGCCCACCTTATGTGGGACAGCATGGTTAGAGGTGGCCCCGAGTTCTGTATTTCCTTCCCTCACATGGAAGGCCGGTGTGGGATGCAGTTGGGTATTTCCTTTACCCAGTTAGGTTGGACTCTGGTACAATCTCGATAGGTTAAGCTCTGGTAAAACAGCTTTTCTTGGAGGCAAGCCTTATTAAGAAGGACAGATTCCTTGGTGTATTTCAAAGCGGCTGCTTTCCCTGTCTTTCTGTTGTGAGCATGAGGGGATTTTTCTTCCGCCTTCACTGTGAGAACCTGGTAGGCTTCTAGAGATAAGACTCATAGAAGTGTGAGGGCCTGCCTATAACTGGGGGTGCCTGGAATTTTTAACTCTCAGGCTTGTCCACGCTGAGCCTCTAGCAATTCATCAATTACAGTTAAGGTCATCTTGCTGCAATACTGGTTCCCACAGAGGTTTCTTTTTGCTCATGGGATTCTGCTCTGGTAAGTTGTAATTTTTTGTCTCTGCCTGTCTGAGTGTCCAACTTTTGGGGCAGTTGTTTGCCCCATGAACCTTCCTTCTCTGATGGATCTGAGAATTATTAATTTTTCAGTTTGTTTAGGTTTTTACTAGGACAGAGTGATGCCTTCCAAACTCCTTACATGTCAGATCAGAAACTGGGAGACAGGTAAGGGCCTTGTCATACTAAAATGGGTATGGTTTTGGGAAAACCAGGATGGTTGATCACTGTAATTGATCCTGGATCCTGTCTGGGCTCAGGTGAATCCCCCAGGACATGGCATTCAGTGTGTTGGAGCCTTAATTTCCTTTTGGCTGAAATGAGAGCGGGTTGACATTGGGCTTCCTTCTATCTAAGTTTGTAGGATCTGATTTTCTTATGCTGGGTATTCTTAAAGCAAGACATCTCTGGACTTAAACTAGTGGAGACTACTTGCTAGGAGAGAAGACCAACGTTCTCTTGTTAAACATCCTTATCCTTGACTTGGACTAATCTTGGTTTGGAAGGCACAGTGACCCTTTGCTCTCACAGGGCCTCCCTGCTGTTTTCACCCATTACAACAGTTGTCACACAGCAGGGAGTTCTTGCTCTTAAATATCACCTATTTCAACACAGAACAATTTTGGTAGGTGTGGACTCAGGATGTTCTGCCCTTTTTGGTTGAACTTGACTGGAAGGATCTGAAGCAGAAGTCAGAGTGGGGCAGGGCGTGGTGTGAAGGCCTGGCCCAGCCTATTAGCCTTGGACACAATTCTTGCAGGTTTGCCTCTGATTTACTTCTTTTCAAAATGCCTTTCAGTTTTGTATCTCCAATTATTTCATGATCCCTGATTTGCCAGCAACATAATCAGAAATATTAAGTGCATCATTATCTTCCAAAGTCCACAGCAGAGAAATAGCTTAGACAATTTTTATGAAATTGTAATGTGCCCACTTGAACGCAAACCCTAATTTCCTGAAGTCTAGCTCTAGTTTGAAGAATTGCCTGATTTTTAAAAGTTGAATTTTGCTGTCAGAGAGGCTGACTATACTTACTGCCAGCATTGTTATTTGTCTTTATATATTTTAGTCTTAGCTCTTGAGTATAAAAAGCTCTCTCCTTCCTTCCTTCCAAGAGTTGAGTTTCAACCGCGTGACTAGATTGTAAAATTTTGCACAGGCTTAAGGCTTCGCAAGGAAATGGAACATGCTGCTGTCTCATTGTTTCTTCTGGCAAATGACACATTTTCCCAGTGGCAAATAGACATGGGGAGAGGTCAAACAATTCTGAAAAGCAGAAAGGACCTTAAGAGTTCTTCTGCTCCAGCTCTTTGCTCCCTGGCAGGATTGTATTCGAACAATTCTAGGTAGGGGAGGGGGTGTCACAATGTCCTTTGGGAATCATTTTATTCCCAAGGGTCTTGTGGAAGGTCTTTAATTGCAAGCCAAGTCATCCACAATTGCAGAGGACAACACTACATAACAGGTATGGTTTTAAGTACTGAGATACAGCAGTAAGCAAGATAGGTAAATACATAAGAAAATCGGTAATACTATCAAAAGAATAAAACAGGGACATGTGATAGAAAGGCCTAGGGATGCAGCGAGGGTGACACACCTTGAAAGGAAATGGGCCAGGAGAGGTTGTGTGAAGTATGTGCTCATATTTAAGCTGAGATCTGGATGACAGTCATTTAGATACTATCCCATAGATAGCTGGGAACCAGCAAAGATTTCTCAAATGGATGAACACAGTATAATGTAATCAGTAATCTATGACCATACCTAAATGAGCATGCATATATGTCATATTTTATAGAAGAAACTCAGCCTGGCCAATAGGTGAAACTCCTATCTCTATTAAAACACACACACACACACACACACGCAGAAATTAGCTAGGTATGATGGCAGACACCTGTAACCCCAGTTACTTGGGAGGCCGAGGCATGAGAATTGCTTGAATTTGGGAGGCAGAGGTTGCAGTGAGCTGAGATCATGCCCTTGCACTCCAGCCTGGGTGACAGAGCAAGCAAGACTCCATCTTTAAAAAAGGAAGAACCTCTGTGAAGTAACTGTTATTCCCATTTTACACACGAACACTAAGATTCAGAGGCTTCAGTGAACTTGTGCCAGAGGGGACCAACAGTCTCTTACACCTTTTGATGAGAAATGTGGAGATTCCTTTTCCTTTTCTCATTCCCTTCTGTTCCCCAAGGCCACAGAGGTAGTCCAAGGAACTGGCTCTTTCACACGTGTTGTCTGACTTTATGTCAGTCACCTTGGGAATGAATATGCCTATCTATAGATGGATGAGGTGCCCTTGAGAGGCCTCACAGACCAGATATTTTGAGCATGGAATTCATCCTTACATATACTCTTTTTAGGCCCAAGGGAAGCAAGATGTGTGTGTGTGTGTGTGTGTGTGTGTGTGTGTGTGTGTGTGTGTGTGTGTGTTGGGAGGGGGGGGTCTTCTGGCTCTTTTTATGAGTTGAGGGATGGTAAAACAGGAAGCCATTTCCTCTCCTGTGTCCTGGAGGGAGAACCGCAGAGCACACTGGGGTCTTTGCCAGTCTATGTTGGGGGTGTTCAGCTGCTTTTGAGACCCCACATTCCATCCGGTCCTTGTAATAAATGGGTGCACACATGTTTATCTCCCCTGGTTCCACCATCCTCACAATAGTGGGCTTAACACTGACCTATTAAGCTGTTTATTATGAGGTGAGGAATAAAAACAGTCTTTTTTAGTTTCTCAAAAAGTAGGTCAAACATACCAAATCTGTTACCGTGTTATTTAATCTTAAGATATTAACTCCCATCTATTCTGTAACCTCCCCTGGGGAGTTTGCAATGAGAGGGATGTTTTATAGCCTGAAATGTGTGTTTGATGATCTCTGCCTCATTAAATTGGAATAGAACCCGTCATTTGTTCTTCTAATAGACACTTAAACAACACACCATATATTAACACTCTTTGTTACAGTTTCTGTTTGAGATACCTAAGCGGTCAGAAGGAAGCCAAGGTCTTGAACCCCCCTCGACCTTCCCCCACCCAAATGCCCCAGCCATTTCTGGGACTGTTAACAATAGATGTGGAACCACTTACCGCTCCTCCACAGGACAATGGCTCTATTTTGTGTGTGTATGTGTTGAGGGGAGGTTGGTGATGACTTAAACAATTGTTTTGTGGTAAAATACATATAATAAAATATGTACCATCTTAACCATTTTTTAAATTTTTTGAAGGAAACACCATACTGTTTCCCATAGCAGCTCCACCATTTTATTGAATATATGTATAATTATTTTTAATCATTTAAATTCTAATGATATATAATTCATTATACATTCAAATATTTTACAGAAAAATATCCTTTACCTTAAAATATTCTCTGTATGTTTCCTTTGCATCCTTGTCAGTAGATCTCCCTTAGGAGTCATCCTTGACTTGCCTTTTTTCCTCCATATCCAACATTCAAAGCATGAAGGAATTCTGTCAGGTTGGTCTTCAAAATATATCCAGAATCCCATCAATTCTTACCATCTCCACTTGCCTGACTTGCTAGTCTGCTCTCCTCAGCACAGCTGGAACAGTCTCTCTAAAACCTGTCAGATCATGTCATTCCTCTGCTTGAAATTCTCCTAAGGTTTTACCCATTTCATAAAAGCAAAGGCCTTACTATGGTTTTTGCATGGCCCATCCATCCCTGCACCTCCTAAACTTGCCTCCATCATCCCTGCTGCTCTGCTTGAACTCACCTCCACCATCCCTGCCCCTCTTCCTGAATATGCCTCCATCATCCCTGCCCCTCCTCCTGAACTCACCTCTATCATCCCAGCCCCTCCTCCTGAACTCACCTCCTTCTCAAATGGACCTTTCCAGAGCACCCTGTTTAAATGGTTAAACTAGCACCTTCCCCACTCACTCCTACCCTCAAACCCTGCTTGATTTTCTTCACAGTCCTTAGCTCCACCAGTCACATTTGCCTGTCTCCTGTCTCCACCACAAGGTAAGAGCCTTAAGACATATACCCTTGTCTGTTTTGTTCATTCTGTATCCCAGAACCCTAGCAAGGGCTGGTGTATCTAGGAATTCCTACCTAGTCCTTGAATGCATGTTCATACCTACATTTCATATAGTATAGTAGATGCATGTTCATACCTACATTTCATATAGTATAGTAGGTGCCTGTTCATACCTACATTTCATATAGTATAGTAGGTGCCTGTTCATACCTACATTTCATATAGTATAGTAGGTGCCTGTTCATACCTACATTTCATATAGTATAGTAGGTGCCTGTTCATACCTACATTTCATATAGTATAGTAGATGCCTGTTCATACCTACATTTCATATAGTATAGTAGATGCCTGTTCATACCTACATTTCATATAGTATAGTAGGTGCCTGTTCATACCTACATTTCATATAGTATAGTAGGTGCCTGTTCATACCTACATTTCATATAGTATAGTAGATGCCTGTTCATACCTACATTTCATATAGTATAGTAGATGCATGTTCATACCTACATTTCATATAGTATAGTAGATGCCTGTTCATACCTACATTTCATATAGTATAGTAGGTGCCTGTTCATACCTACATTTCATATAGTATAGTAGATGCCTGTTCATACCTACATTTCATATAGTATAGTAGGTGCATGTTCATACCTACATTTCATATAGTATAGTAGGTGCATGTTCATACCTACATTTCATATAGTATAGTAGATGCATGTTCATACCTACATTTCATATAGTATAGTAGGTGCCTGTTCATACCTACATTTCATATAGTATAGTAGATGCCTGTTCATACCTACATTTCATATAGTATAGTAGGTGCCTGTTCATACCTACATTTCATATAGTATAGTAGGTGCCTGTTCATACCTACATTTCATATAGTATAGTAGGTGCCTGTTCATACCTACATTTCATATAGTATAGTAGGTGCCTGTTCATACCTACATTTCATATAGTATAGTAGGTGCCTGTTCATACCTACATTTCATATAGTATAGTAGGTGCCTGTTCATACCTACATTTCATATAGTATAGTAGATGCCTGTTCATACCTACATTTCATATAGTATAGTAGATGCCTGTTCATACCTACATTTCATATAGTATAGTAGATGCCTGTTCATACCTACATTTCATATAGTATAGTAGATGCCTGTTCATACCTACATTTCATATAGTATAGTAGATGCCTGTTCATACCTACATTTCATATAGTATAGTAGATGCCTGTTCATACCTACATTTCATATAGTATAGTAGATGCCTGTTCATACCTACATTTCATATAGTATAGTAGATGCCTGTTCATACCTACATTTCATATAGTATAGTAGATGCCTGTTCATACCTACATTTCATATAGTATAGTAGATGCCTGTTCATACCTACATTTCATATAGTATAGTAGATGCCTGTTCATACCTACATTTCATATAGTATAGTAGATGCCTGTTCATACCTACATTTCATATAGTATAGTAGATGCCTGTTCATACCTACATTTCATATAGTATAGTAGATGCCTGTTCATACCTACATTTCATATAGTATAGTAGATGCCTGTTCATACCTACATTTCATATAGTATAGTAGATGCCTGTTCATACCTACATTTCATATAGTATAGTAGATGCCTGTTCATACCTACATTTCATATAGTATAGTAGATGCCTGTTCATACCTACATTTCATATAGTATAGTAGATGCCTGTTCATACCTACATTTCATATAGTATAGTAGATGCCTGTTCATACCTACATTTCATATAGTATAGTAGATGCATGTTCATACCTACATTTCATATAGTATAGTAGATGCATGTTCATACCTACATTTCATATAGTATAGTAGATGCATGTTCATACCTACATTTCATATAGTATAGTAGATGCATGTTCATACCTACATTTCATATAGTATAGTAGATGCATGTTCATACCTACATTTCATATAGTATAGTAGATGCATGTTCATACCTACATTTCATATAGTATAGTAGGTGCCTGTTCATACCTACATTTCATATAGTATAGTAGGTGCCTGTTCATACCTACATTTCATATAGTATAGTAGGTGCCTGTTCATACCTACATTTCATATAGTATAGTAGGTGCATGTTCATACCTACATTTCATATAGTATAGTAGATGCATGTTCATACCTACATTTCATATAGTATAGTAGATGCATGTTCATACCTACATTTCATATAGTATAGTAGATGCATGTTCATACCTACATTTCATATAGTATAGTAGATGCCTGTTCATACCTACATTTCATATAGTATAGTAGATGCCTGTTCATACCTACATTTCATATAGTATAGTAGGTGCCTGTTCATACCTACATTTCATATAGTATAGTAGGTGCCTGTTCATACCTACATTTCATATAGTATAGTAGGTGCCTGTTCATACCTACATTTCATATAGTATAGTAGGTGCCTGTTCATACCTACATTTCATATAGTATAGTAGGTGCCTGTTCATACCTACATTTCATATAGTATAGTAGATGCATGTTCATACCTACATTTCATATAGTATAGTAGATGCATGTTCATACCTACATTTCATATAGTATAGTAGATGCCTGTTCATACCTACATTTCATATAGTATAGTAGATGCCTGTTCATACCTACATTTCATATAGTATAGTAGATGCCTGTTCATACCTACATTTCATATAGTATAGTAGATGCCTGTTCATACCTACATTTCATATAGTATAGTAGATGCCTGTTCATACCTACATTTCATATAGTATAGTAGATGCCTGTTCATACCTACATTTCATATAGTATAGTAGATGCCTGTTCATACCTACATTTCATATAGTATAGTAGGTGCCTGTTCATACCTACATTTCATATAGTATAGTAGGTGCCTGTTCATACCTACATTTCATATAGTATAGTAGGTGCCTGTTCATACCTACATTTCATATAGTATAGTAGGTGCCTGTTCATACCTACATTTCATATAGTATAGTAGGTGCCTGTTCATACCTACATTTCATATAGTATAGTAGGTGCCTGTTCATACCTACATTTCATATAGTATAGTAGATGCATGTTCATACCTACATTTCATATAGTATAGTAGATGCATGTTCATACCTACATTTCATATAGTATAGTAGATGCATGTTCATACCTACATTTCATATAGTATAGTAGATGCATGTTCATACCTACATTTCATATAGTATAGTAGATGCATGTTCATACCTACATTTCATATAGTATAGTAGATGCATGTTCATACCTACATTTCATATAGTATAGTAGATGCATGTTCATACCTACATTTCATATAGTATAGTAGATGCATGTTCATACCTACATTTCATATAGTATAGTAGATGCATGTTCATACCTACATTTCATATAGTATAGTAGATGCATGTTCATACCTACATTTCATATAGTATAGTAGATGCATGTTCATACCTATATTTCATACCTATATTTCATATAGTGATAAACTTTTAAAAGGCTCTGGAGTCAAATGTCCTAACTTCCAAAATGGGTTCCAATTTAATGACTTTCAACACTTTGCTTAACCTAAGCCTCGATTTCCTCATGTGAAAATGGGGATAAATAATAACACCTACCTCATAGAATTATAGCTGAGGATTCAATCAGATAATCCGTGTAATGTGCTAGTCACTACATCTGCAAATGGTAAGTGATCAAAAAAAGTTATTTTGTCATAATTGATGTTATTCTTTTGATTTCTGCATTTTTTACTTGATCTTGTTTCATGTGCACAATGGCAAATATCACTTTTTAGGGCTATATGATCTGCATTCTAATGATTTATGGCACCTGGCTTAGCCATTTCCCAGGTAGATGATTCTGAGCTTTTTTCCCTCTTTATAAATAGTGCTGTGACCAGCTCCTTTGTACACCCTGTCAGTGTGTACTTTTCATTCATCCTTGTTAAATATAAACTGTTTGGGATGTTGTCTTTTATTTGGCTTGCTGGATGTAAGACTTGGAGGTGGTCATGTGGCCTTTCTCCACTTGGCCCACACAGCACCCCCAGTCCACCTCCAATGATACCAGCTGGACACAGCGCTCCTACTTGTGGCTTTTCTGGTTGAAGTGGAGGCTGATGGAGGGCAGGAGTTTTTCTGTGGAGGAACATGACCCAGAGGAAAGGGAACGTGCTCTGTGGTTAGGCAGACCTGGGGTAGAATAACGGTGCTGACGTTTCCTAGCTGTAAGATCTTAGTCAAGGTCTTTAGCCTCAACTTCAATTTCCTTGCTTAACAAAGACTAAAATGACCTACCTGAAAGGGTTGCTGTGAGGACGGCAGATCCCGTTCAAAGCACGTTTAGTATAGTGCCTGGTTCACGGGAGGTGCGTAGACAGTGTCTGCTGTCATTGTTGCTATTGTTCTTTGCTGGGAGGTGGTCTCTGCCCTACAGGACTCTGGTTAATGGCGGAGGGTGGGTAAAATGTTAAGGTCGAATGATAACATTGTTGCTTAGTCTCATGGAAATGCAGGTCTGCCTTTGCGTGTTGGAAGATAGGTTTCAGCCCTGCACCTTCTCCTTCTAGAGAATGCTCTGACTTGGTTTAAACTCCATCAGTGAAAAAAGCTTTCTTTTCTATCTAGCCTAACCCTTCATTTCATGTTGTTTGTGGCGCCAGTGCCATCAGGTGCCTTGCCTGATATGACTGAGCGGACTGGTGTCTGGTATGAAAGCACAGATCCTGGCAACTCCAGTCTGGCGGCTTCCCCTGTTAGAATAAACCTGCAAGTGTAACCCCAGAAGGACAATGCAAGTCTTTCTCCCTGTATTTTTCTCTTCTCTTTTTAAAAATGCCATTTATGTTAGAGCTGAGAGAACATTCAAAGTCTGAGTTAGAGGTTTCAAATGTGTGACACCTGGGGAAGGAGGCTGGTGGGACACTTGACTGCTCCAGGAAGAGGTGTGATTTGTAAATCTTGTTGAGGTCTGAGGTGACAGGGAAGACCAGAAACGTGAGAGAGAGGGAGAGAAGATAATTAAAACAACTACAGAGATAGGATTATTTATAATGGTACAACAGAGGGAGTGAATTCAGAGATGGATCTGAGTTCTGCGATTACAAATAAGTTACGTATACATATCTCCCAACTGAAGCTGACCTAAGCTTCAACTGGGAGATATGTATATATAAAAACAAACTAAATGGAATGTACTGACAAAGGTACCTGAGTGCTCACCTTCCCCTCAGCTCTGCTTTTCTCTGTTGGCCTTGTTCGGCATCTCCTCCAAGAATGACAGGATGGCCACTTTGACTGTCATCTTAGCATCGTCAGTGAAAAGACACCTCCTCTTTCCTACTAATTTCAGTGAAAGCCCTAGAACTGAGCCTCATTGGCCTGGCTTGGGTTATGTACCCATCCTGAAACAGTGTCTGTGGCCAGGAGAATCATATGCTTGTAGGGCAGGCTGGGGTTGTTTGTCCAGCTTGGGAAGCACCTGCCTTCCTGCATCATATGGGCTGAGGGAGGGCAGGAGGGGCTCCTCATAAGAAAATCAGGGCACGTTTAGCTGAAGAAAAAGTAAAGAAAACTGGGCAGGCAAAAGCCTCGGGTCTCTGCTCCATTTATTTATTATGTGCTGATATTTACTCATATGAACATTTTGCTTTGTGCAAGTGAAAGGGTGCCCCATGAATGGCTTGTATCAAGTGAATGTACCCAGTCTTCATAAGAATGAAATTATAATGTATCACCTTTTGTAATTTTTCTACAACCGTTGTACACACCACAAGTAGGGGGATTGCACATGACTATTGAATTTGAGTTCAATAAAAGATATGTACCTCCTGAATTACACTTCCACACACAAGATAGGATACATTAACTTAATTACTTTTGGATTCAGTAACATAGGCCATTGCCTTGGGAATTTATTTTGTGTTATACCCAGGGAGAGAAACTGGGCATCATTTCTAAAGGCAGTCAATTTCCAATTATCCATGCTAATGGAAGAACGCAGCACGTGGAGACTCTAAATACAGTTTCTGTTTGGTTTAGGGCGTGGACATGAGTTTTTATTTTTCTACCTGAGTTATTTGTCTCACTTGGGCTTAGAAAATATTAAAAAGAGTTTGCATTATCTGTATCTGTACTTTCTTTCTTCTTTTTCCCTTGGTTTACAAAATATGAAGTATATTTATTTGGATTAAAAATTTTTTTTCATTTTGAACTAATTTTAGGCTTGCAAAATAGTTGCACAAATATATAGTTCCTTATATCCCTCATCCAGCTTAGCTTAATGTTAACATCAGATACATCATAGTACAAAGCCAGAAACTAACGTTACACTGTAAACTACAGACTTCATTTTAATTTCACCTATTTTGACCCTTTTCTGTTCCATAAGCCCACATTTAGTTGTTATTTCACTTTCGTCTCCTCCAATTTTTGACAGTTTCTCAGTTCTTCTTATTTTTTATGATCTTGATGCTTTTGCAGAATACTGATCAGTTATTTTGTGGAATGCCTCCAGTCTGGGTTTGTCTGATGTTTTCTCTTGCTTGGAATGAGGCATCTTTGGCAGGAACATCAAGGAAGTGTCCTCTGCATCGTATCAATAGGTTCACGATGTCAGCATGTCTTATTATTGGTGATTTTGACCTTCGTCCCTTGGGTAAGGTGGTTTCTCCATAATAAATTTACTATCCTTCCTTTTATAATTAACAAATATCTTGGGGGAAATACTTCGAGACCATGCAAGTCCTGTGTTTCTTCAAACTGTCACCTGATAATTTTACCATTCGTTGATGGGTCTTGTCTGCAACAATTACTATAGTGTTTGCCTAATGATGATTTTCTATTTCCCTTTTTCCTTTTACATTTATTAATTAGAATTCTACTGGTAAGGAAGAACTGTCCTTTCTTCCCTATTTATATGTTTATTTATTATATTCCTGTGGGTTCAATCCACCACTATCATTATTTTTTTCCCCCAATTTTTCTAGCTCTGACCATTAGAAGCTCCTTTAGTTTTGTTCAATAGACTTTACTTATTTAGAGTAGTTTTAGGTTAACTGCAAAGTTGAGCAGAAGGCATTGATATTTCCCACCTACTCCCTGGTCCCCCAACATGTATAGACTCCCCTATTATCGAGATCCTCTACCAGAGTGGTACATTTGTTACAACTGATGAATCTACATTGACATACCATCATCATCTAAAATCCATAGACATTATGTTTCAGTCAGTGCAGTATATTCAATGGGTCTGGACAAAGTCTAATGACATGTATCCATCATTATAGTATCATACAAAGTAGTCTCTCTGCCCTAAAATGCTCTGTGCTCCGCTTATTCATACCTCCATACCCACTATTTTCTGACCCCATTGATCTTTTTACTGTCTCTGTGGATTTGCCATTTGTAGGGTATCGTGTAGTTGAAATATCATGCAGTCTGTAACCTTTTCAGCCTGGCTTCTCTAAGTTAGTAATAAGTGTTTAAGTTTCCTCCATGTCTCTTTGTGGCTTGATAGTTCATTACTTTTCCGCACTGAATAATATTCCATTGTTTGGACATACCACAGTTTATTTATCTAGACCTTATTCTTTTGACAGTCCACATCCTTTTTGAGCATTTTCGAACTTTCTAGCACCACAAAGTGTTCCAGCTTTATCTCACATTTTTGCTGCTCTGGCACTGAAATCAATTACATTTCAAGGAACCTTGGTTCGTTTTACTGAACAGTGCTTAGAATAGACTAGTACTGTGAAACCAAGACCTAGGCACTATGTATGCTCATTGATACTGGGTTGAATTTGTTCTAGACCCTCTCCATAGAGCTAGGAAATATATGTATTGTACTAATCCTTACATTAATACCATCTATATTTCTTGCACTGTGGTTTGATGAAAGGAGTGGCTATTGTTGTAGAGATAAAAACTACATATGGTCCCAATAACATGGGTTCCCTTACCCTAAGGCTAATTTAGCTACTGCCACAGCTGAATGTTCCACCCGCCAGAAACAGAGACCATTGCTGAGCCCTGTGTATCAGACCTCTTCCAACTTGGAATGGGCAGTGTTTCATTCTGACTGGGACTGACACATATTCAGGGGCCAGATTTGCCTTTCCTGCTCACAGTGTCTCAGCCAGTATCACAGTGTGAGAGACCAAATTGGTGTCTGACGTACTGGCATGGAATACCACATTACATTGCCTTTTATGGGAAAGAAGTTATGGCAGAGAGCACATATCATGAGATCCACTGATCCTTGTAAAAACTGTACCATCCGAGCGCTGGTAGCCTGATTAAGGATTGAAACAACCTCTTGAAGGTATAGCTGAGGTACCAGTTTACAGGTAATATTATGCAAGGATGGGGCAACATCCTTTAGGCTGAATATGCACCTTAAACCAATAGATATTAGATGGTTCTGTGTCCCAGTAGACAGAATACACGAGTCAGAGAATCAAGGGGTAGAAGAAAGAGCACCCCTCATCCTCATACCCTTGCACCCTGGCAGCCGGCAACCAATGCCATGGGGAAACAAAAGACCAGTCCCTCAAGGGGCACCAAGATGTGTACAAACTCTGTTTCTGAGTTCCTTGGGGACAGGACGGAAGTGGCCTCTAGCAGAGACCACTTTGCTTGGCTTTCTTCCCCTGAACTCGTTTGCTTCCCCTGCTCTCCTTAGAGCATCTTTTCAATCAATCACTTCGCTTGGCTTTCTTCCCCTGAACTCGTTTGCTTCCCTTGCTCTCCTTAGAGCATCTTTTCAATCAATCACTTCCTCAAGAATCCTTGTCTCAGGCTCTGCTTCTAGAGAGTCAACCTAAGATAGTGCTGATTGGTCATTTTTACTCAATTAATATCATACTTTCCCAGCTCTTAAATATTGTCAAATAAGATTTCTAATGGCCGTATGATGTTCTATTATATGAATATTATGTGGTTGTTCCTGAGTTTTCACTATTATAAATAATTCAGAGAAGAACATAATTGTTGCTGAGCTTTTGTAAATATTCTTAATTATCTTTTTAAGTTAAATTCCTATGGGTGAAGTTACAAAGTCATGGTTCACAAATATTTTCTGGCTCTTAACATAGATATCAAGAACTTTGGCCTCCAAGTGGACTGTACCAGTTTATGAGTCCACAAAGAGAGCAACTTTTTTTTTCATTTTTGCCAACCCAGAGAATAATGATTTTTTAAAGTATTTGCAAATTTGATCAGTGACTGATTATCTTAATGCATTTTACTTTAGTTACTTGGCAGTTTGGTTATTTGTATTTCTTTGGTGAATTGTCTGTTCAAGACTTTTGCCCATTTTCTTATTGATGTATTTTCCTCATGAATTTCTTTCTTTCTTTCTTTTTTTTGAGACAGAGTCTCAAAAAAACAAACAAACAAACAAAAAAAACAAAACAGAGTCACTCTGTTGCCCAGGCAGGAGTGCAGTGGTGTGATTTCAGCTCACTTCAACCCCCATCTCCTTGGTTTAAGCAGTTCTCCTGCCTTAGTCTCCTGAGTAGCTGGGACTACAGGCATTGGCTATTTTTTTGCATTTTTAGTAGAGATGAGATTTTACTGTGTTGGCCAGGCTAGTCTCAAACTCCTGAACTCATGTGGTCTGCCTGCCTCGGCCTCCCAAAGTGTTGGGATTACAGGCATGAGTCACTGCACCTGGCCCCTCATTAATTTATTTGATCCTTTTCTGTAACTGATTGAAAGTACAGGGAACTTTCAACTATAGATGTAAAGGGCACCACACAGCTTTTCACAGAGTACAATGATGGGGTAGAGGTACCATGACCTGTCCCTTCATTTTATAAGAGAAGAAACTGAGTCCTAGGGGTATCCAGGAAAATCTGACATTGATTGAGCACAGGCCTCATGACTCCAACAGAGTTCTTGCTCCACCACCTTTGTCAGAAGTGAGGGCTAAGCGTTGACAGAATAACAGCCTCTATTCCCAATCCAACATTAATTGTGCACTTAGTGTGTGTCATCTTTGGTGCAAAGCACTCTATGTATATAACCTAATCTTCTCAAAACCCTAATAGATATGTGCTATTATGACTAACACTTTACAAACAAGGAAACTGAGTCACATAGAGGGTGAAAAACTTGTAGAGATCATCCATTCTAGGAACACTTTGGAAGAAGGAAAAGAACATTCTCCACGATTGTGCCCTAACATAGTCATGGCTTGTGCCTGGTGCGGTTCTTTTCCTCTTCCCTCCCCTCCTGCTAAAGTCATTCTGTGCACCCAATTCTGTAACTTGCTTTTCTTTCACTCTATGTTTCATGTTGCTTCGTGGATTTAATAGACATCATTTTAATGCCCTGCATAATATTCCTTTGTTGAGCAGATGCTAAATTATTGAATTTACTGCTCTCCCACTGAAGATGTTGGGAGAATTTCTGGGGACCCCCGTGGTCTCCCCTGCAGTTCTCCCTGGCTTGATAATTCCCTCTTCACTTCATGCCTTGAGTGAAATGATAAAAATTTAACTTGCAAATTGCCTAAGGATGTCTTTAATAGTTGGAGGCATCTGTAAATTATATGCAAATATGTGTGCAGCCAGGCGAATTCTTCCCAATGCTTTGACCTTAAGAAAAATCTAGTGGAGATGAGTGTGTAAGTGGTTAAAAATTTCTTCTTGGAGCCTCAGTTTCTCAGTCTATAAACTGAGTGTACTAACCTGCTTGTGTGAGCTGCATGTGTGAGATTTTAAGAAGAAATTGCGTAGTATAGAATTATAAAATGCCAGTACCATTCCTTCTGAAGTTATTCCAACAAAAGAAAAATAAGGACTCCTCCCTAACTCATTTTATGAGGCCAGCATCATCCTTATACCAAAACCTGGCAAAGACACAACAACAACAAAAAAAGAAAATTTCAGGCCAATATCCCTGATGAACATCATGTGAAAATCCTGAAAAAAATACTGGCAAACTGAATCCAGAGGCACATCAAAAAGCTTATTTATCATGATCAAGTTGGCTTCATCCCTGGGATGCAAGGCTGGTTCAACATACACAAATCAATAAATGTAAACCATCACATAAACAGAACCAATGACAAAAACCACATAATTATCTCAATAGATGCAGAAGAGGCCTTTGATAAAACTCAACACCTATTCATGCTAAAAACTCTCAATAAACTGGTATTGATGGAGCATATCTCAAAATAAGAGCTATTTGTGACAAACCCCCAGCCAATATCATACTGAATGGGCAAAAGCTGGAAGCATTCCCTTTAAAAACCAGCACAAGACAAGGATGGCCTCCCTCAACACTCCTATTCAACATGGTATTGGAAGTTCTGACTAGGGCAATCAGGAGAGAGAAAGAAATAAACAATATTCAAATAGGAAGACAGGAAGTCAAATTATCTCTGCAGATGACATGATTGTGTAGTTAGAAAACCTGATTGTCTCAGCCCAAAATCTCCTTAAGCTGATAAGTACCTTCAGCAAAGTCTCAGCATACAAAATCGATGTGCAAAAACCACAAGCATTTCTATACACCAATAATAGAGAGACAGCCAAATCATGAGTGAGCTTCCATTCACAATTGCTATAAAGAGAATGGAATACCTAGGAATATAACTTGCAAGGAATGTGAAGGTCCTCTTCAAGGAGAACTACAAACCATTGCTCAAGGAAATAAGAGAGGACACAAACAAATGGAAAGACATTCCATGCTCATGGTAAAGAATTAATATCATGAAAATGGCCATACTGCCCAAAGTAATTTATAGATTAAATGCTATCCCCATCAAGCTACCATTGACTTTCTTCACAGAATTAGAAAAAACTACTTCGGATTTCATACAGAACCAAAAAAGAGCCCAGTTAGCCAAGACAATCCTAAGCAAAAAGAATAAAGCTGGAAGTTTCATGATACCTGACTTCAAACTATACTACAAGACTACAGTAACCAAAACAGCATGATACTGGTACTAAAACAGATATATAGAGAAATGGAATAGGACAAAGGCCTCAGAAATAATGCCACACATCTACAACAATCGGATCTTTGACAAACCTGACAAAAACATGCAAGGGGGAAAAGATTTCCTATTTAATAAATTGTGTTGGGAAAACTGGCTAGCCATATGCAGAAAACTAAAACTGGACCCCTTCCTTACACCTTATGCAAAAATTAACTCAAGATGGATTAAAGACTTAAATATAAGACCTAAAACCATAAAAACCCTGGAAGAAAACCTAAGCAATACCATTTAGGACATAGGCATGGGCAAAGACTTCATGACTAAAACACTAAAAGCAATGGCAACAAAAGCCAAAATTGACAAATGGGACCTAATTAAAGAGCTTCTTCACAGCAAAAGAAATAATCATCAGAGTGAACAGGCAACCTACAGAATGGTTGAAAATTTTTGCAATGTATTCTCACAAAGGGCTAATATCCAGAATCTACAAAGAACTTAAAAAAAATTTACAAGAAAAAAACAGCCCCATCAAAAAATGGGCAAAGGATCTAAACAGACACTTCTCAAAAGAAGACATTTATGTGGCCAATAAACATATAATAAAAAGCTAATCATCACTGGTCATTATAAAAATGAAACTCAAAACCATAATGAGACACCATCTCATGCCAGTTAGAGTGGTGATCATTAAAAAGTCAGGAAACAATAGATGCTGGTAAGGCTGTGGAGAAATAGGAATGATTTTACACTGCTGGTGGGAGTGTAAATTCAACCATTATGGAAGACAGTGTGGCGATTCCTCAAAGATCTAGAACCAGAAATGCCATTTGACACAGCAATCCCATTACTGGGTATATATCCAAAAGATTATAAATCATTCTACTATAATGACACATGTACAGCTATGTTTATTGCAGCACTGTTCACAATAACAAAGACTTAAAACCAACCCAAATGCCAATTAATGATAGACTGGATAAAGAAAATATGGCACATAAATACCATGGAATAATATGCAGCCATAAAAAAGGATGAGTTTATGTCCTTTGCAGGGACATGGTTGAAGCTGGAAACCATCATTCTCAGCAAACTCCCAAGAACAGAAAACCCAGCACCACATGTTTTCACTTATAAGTGGAAGTTGCACAATGAGAACACATGGACACAGAAAAGGGAACATCACACACCAGGACCTGTTGGGGGTTGGGGGGGCTAGAGGAGGGATAGTGTTAGGAGAAATACCTGATATAGATTATGGGGTGATGGGTGCAGCAAACCACCATGGCACGTGTATACCTATGTAACATACCTGCACATTCTACACATGTATCTCAGAACCTGAAGTATAATAATAATGAAAAAGGAAGGAAATTGGTATTTCAAAGAGATATCTGCTCTCCCATGTTTATTGCAGCGCTATGCACAATGGCCAAGGTTTGGAAGCAACCTAAGTGTTCATCAACCCAAATGATAGACTGGATAAAGAAAATGTGGCACATATTCACTGTGGAATACTATGTAGCCATAAAAAATGATGAGTTCATGTCCTTTGCAGGGACATAGATGAAGCTGGAAATCATCATTCTCAGCACACTAACACAAGAACAGAAAACCAAACACCACATGTTCTCACTCATAAGTGGGAGTTGAATAATGAGGACACATGGACACAAGGAGAGGAACATCACACACTGGGGCCTGTTGCGGGGGGTGGGGAGCTAGGGGAGGAATAGCATTAGGAGAAATACCTAATGTAGATGATGGGTTCATGGGTGCAGCAAACCACCATGGCATGTTTATACCTGTGTAATGAACCTACACCTTCTGCACATGTACCCCAGAACTTAAAGTATATTAAAAAAAAATGACAGAACAGATTAAGTTTTATAAACATAAAGCAGGCACAAATAATCAACATCAGCAAAGAAAAACAACACTACAAGGTAAAGATATTATAAACAAATGTGTGCAAAAATTTAAAAGGCTGGATGAACTAGCCAAATCCTTAGAAAAACAAAAATTTCAAAACTGACAAAAGAAGAAATAGAAATGAGTGCTTCTATGACTATTAATAAAACTTAATCCATAATTAAAAATTTGCACCCCTGCACTCTATCACTCCATTACCAAAATCCAGACTCAGGTAGCTTATCAGGTGAATTTTACAAAACATTTAAGGAAGAAATAACATGATTTTAGGAAAACTCTCCCAGATTACTTTAAAAAAATACTTTCTACCTCATTTAATGATGCTAGAACAACTCATAGCTGTAAAATTTTTAAACAAAATATCAGTCAATCAAATACAGCAGCAAGCAAGAAGGATAGTACATTCTGATCACATTTATTCCAGGAATCCAAGGTTGATTTAACGTTTGGAATAGATCAATTTATTTTACAACATTCACAGGATAAAAAAATAAAATAATATGATTAGATTTATGGATAGAGTAAAAAAATTATTAAAATCCAACATCTACACATAATAAAAAGTTTTAGCAAAATAGAAATAGAAAGGAGCTGATGTGGTTTGGCTGTGTCCCCATCCAAATCTCATCTTGAGTTGTAACTGCCACAGTTCTGACATGTGTGGTAGGAACCTGGTGGGAGGTGATTAAATTATGGGGGTGGGTCTTTGCTGCTCTGTTCTTGTGATAGTGAATGGATCTCACAAGATCTGGTGGTTTTAAAAATTGGAGTTTCTCTCTACAAGCTCTCTTTTTGCCTGCTGCCACCCATGTAAGATGAGACTTGCTCCTCCTTGCCTTCCACCATGATTGTGAGGCTTCCCCAGTCACGTGGAACTGAGTTCTTAATTAAAACTCTTTCCTTTGTAAATTGCCCAGTCTCAGGTATGTCTTTATCAGCAGCATGAGAACAGACTAAAACAGGAGCTTTATAAATAACACAAGGTATTTATATTCTCACTGGTAAAATGTTGAAAACTTCTTCTCCAAGAATGAGAATGAGACAATTGTGCTTGCTATTACCTACATCAATTTTGTATTATACTAAAAGGTGTAGTTTATGTAATAGGGCAGGAAGAAATATAAATATATATGGATTGGAAAAGAAGTAGTAAAAATTTTCATTCTTTTGCAGTAGATATAATTTTGTACATAGAAATCTCAGAAGAATCCACAAAAAGAATTAATAAATAAATTAGCAAGATTGTTCCCCAACCTAGCAAGGCAGGCCAATATTCAAGTCCAGGAAATACAGAGAACACCACAAAGATATTCTGCAAGAAGAGCAACCCCAAGGCACATAATTGTCGGATTCACCAGGGATGAAATGAAGGAGAAAATGCTAAGGGCAGCCAGAGAGAAAGGTCAGGTCACCCACAAAGGGAAGCCCAACAGACTCACAGCAGATCTCTCGGCAGAAACCCTACAAGCCAGAAGAGAGTGGGGGCCAATATTCAACATCCTTAAAGAAAAGAACCTTCAACCCAGAATTTCATATCCAGCCAAACTGAGCTTCATAAGTGAAGGAAAAATAAAATCCTTTGTGAACAAGCAAGTACTTAAGAGATTTTGTCACCACCAGGCCTGCATTACGAGAGCTCCTGAAAGAGGCACTACACATAGAAAGGAACAACTAGTACCAGCCATTCCAAAAACATACCAAATGAAGAATCTGCATCAACTAACGGGCAAAACAGCCAGCTAGCATCAAAATGGCAGCATCAAATTCACACATAACAATATTAACCCTAAATATAAATGGGCTAAATGCACCAATCAAAAGACCCAGACTGGCAAATTGGATAAAAAGCCAAAACCCAACAGTGTGCTGTATCCAGGAAACCCATTTCACATGCAAGGATACACAAAGGCTCAAAATAAAGGGATGGAGGAAGATTTACCAAGCAAATGGTGAGCAAAAAAAAGCAGGAGTTGCAATTCTTCTCTCTGATAAAATAGACTTTAAAGCAACAAGATCAAAAGAGACAAAGAAGGACATTACCTAATGGTAAAAGGATTGATACAACAAGAAGAGCTAACGATCTTAAATATATATGGATCCAATACAGGAGCACCCAGATATATAAGGCAAGTTCTTAATGACTTACAAAGAGACTTAGACTCCCACACAATAATAGTGGGAGACTTTAACACTCCACTGTCAATATTAGATCAACCAGACAGAAAATTAACAAGGAAATCCAGGGCTTGAACTCAGACCTGGAACAAGCAAATCTGATAGACATGTACAGAACTCTCCACCCCAAATCCACAGAATATACATTCTTCTCAGCACTACATCACACCTAAAATTGACCACATAATTGGAAGTAAATCACTCCTCAGCAAATGCAAAACAACTGAAATCATAACAAACAGTCTCTCAGACCATAGTGCAATCAAGTTAGAACTCAGAATTCAGAAACGAACTCAGAATCACACAGCTTCATGGAAACTGAACAACTGGCTCTTGAATGTTGACTGGATAAACAATGAAATGAAGGCAGAAATAAAGAAGTTCTTCGAAACCAACGAGAATGAAGACACAACATACCAGAATCTCTGGGACACATTTAAAGCAGTCTCTAGAGGAAAATATATAGCAATAAGTGCCCACATGAGAAGAGTGGAGAGTTCCAAAATTGACACCCTATCATCAAAATTGAAAGAGCTAGAGGAGCAAGATAAAAAAACTCCAAACCTAGCAGAAGACAAGAAATAACTAAGATCAGAGCAGAACTGAAGGAGATAGAGATACAAAAAACCCTTCAAAAAATCAATAAATCCAAGAGCTGTTTTTTTGAAAAGATCAACAAAATAGACAGATAACTAGCCAGATTGATAAAAAAGAAAAGAGAGAATAACCAAATAGATGCAAAAAAAAATGATAAAGGGGAAATCACCACAGATTCCATGGAAATTCAAACCATCATCAGAGAATATTACAAACAACTCTATGCACATAAACTAGAAGAAATGGATAAATTCCTGGACACTTGTGTCCTTCCAAGCCTAAACCAGGAGGAAGCCGAAACTATGAATAGACCAATAACAAGGTCTGAAGTTGAGGCAGCAATTAAGAACCTACCACAAAAAAAAGCCCAGGTCCAGATGGGTTCACAGCCAAATTCTACCAGACACACAAAGAGGAGCTGGTACCATTCCTACTGAAACTATTCCAAATAATCCAAAAAGAGGGAATCCTTCCCAAATCAGGATGATATGAGACCAACATCATCCTGATACCAAAACCCGGCAGAGATCCAACAAGAAAAGAAATCTTCAGGCCAATATCCATGATGAGCATAGACGCAAAAATCTTCAATAAAATACTGGCAAGCTGATTGCAACAGCACATCAAAAAGCTTATCCACCATGATCAAGTAGGATTCATCCCGGGGATGCAAGTCTGGTTCAACATATGGAAGTCTATAAACGTAATTCACCACATAAACAGAACCAAAAACAACAACCACATGATTATCTCAATTGACCTAGAGAAGGCCTTTGACAAATTCAACAGCCCTTTATGCTAAAAATTCTCAATAAACTCGGTATCGATGGAACATATCTCAAAATAATAAAAGGTATTTATGACAAACCAACAGCCAATATCATAGTGAATGGGCAAAAACTGGAAGCATTCCCTTTGAAATCTGGCACTAGACAAGGAAGCCCTCTCTCACCACTCCTATTCAATATAGTACTGGAAGTTCTAGCCCGAGCAATCAAGCAAGAAAAAGAAATAAAGGGTATTCAAATAGGAAAGGAGGAAGTCAAATTGTCTCTATTTGCAGACAACATGATTGTATATTAAGAAGACACTACTGTCTCAGCCCAAAATTTCCTTAAACTGATAAGCAATTTCAGCAAAGTCTCAGGATACAAAATCAATGTGCAAAAATCACAAGCATTCCTCTACACCAATAACAGACTTAAAGAGAGCCAAATCAAGAACAAACTGCCATTCACAATTGCTATAAAGAGAATAAAATACCTAGGAATACAACCAACAAGGAATGTAAAGGACCTCTTCAAGGAGAACTACAAACCACTGCTTAACAAAATAAGGGAGGACACAAACCGATGGAGAAACATTCCATGTTCATAGTTAGGAAGAATCAATGTTGTGAAAATGGCCATACTGCCCAAAGTAATTTACAGATTCAACACTATCCCCATCAAGCTACCAATGACTTTCTTCACAGAACTGAAAAAAACAACCTTAAACTTTATATGGAACCAAAAGAGAGCCCACATAGCCATGTCAATTCCAAGCAAAAAGAACAAAGTGGGAGGCATCACACTACCAGACTCAAACTGTACTAGAAGACTACAGTAATCAAAACAGCATAGTACTGGTACCAAAACAGAGATATAGACCAATGGAACAGAACAGAGGCATTGGAGGCAACACAACATATCTACTACCATACCATCTTTGATAAACCTGACAAAAACATCAATGGGGAAAGGATTCCCTGTTTAATAAATGCTGTTGGGAAATCTGGCTAGCTATGTGCCGAAAGCAAAAACTGGACCCCTTCCTGATACCTTACACTAAAATTAACTCCAGATGGATTAAAGACTTAAACATAAGACCTGGCACCATAAAAACCCTAGAAGGAAATCTAGGCAAAACCATCCAGGACATAGGAGTAGGCAAGGACTTCATGAACAAAACACCAAAAGCATTGGCAACAAAAGCCAAAATAGACAAATGGGACCTAATCAAACTCCACAGCTTCTGCACAGCAAAAGAAACAGTCACTAGAGTGAATCGGCAACCAACAGAATGGGACAAAATTTTTGCAGTTTACCCATCTGACAAAGGGCTGATATCCAGAATTTACAAAGAATTAAAACAGATTTACAAGAAAAAAACAAGCAAGCCCATTCAAAAATGGGCAAAGGATATGAACAGACACTTTACAAAAGAAGACATACATGAGGCCAACAAACATTTGAAAAAATGCTCATCATCACTGGTCATTAGAGAAATGCAAATCAAAACTACATTGAGATACCATCTCACGCCAGTTAGAATGGCGATCATTAAAAAATCTGGAGAAGACAGATGTTGGAGAGGGTGTGGAGAAATAGGAACACTTTTACACTGCTGGTGGGAGTGTAAATTAGTTCAACCATTGTGGAAGACAGTGTGGCGATTCCTCAAGGACTTAGAAATAGAAATTCCATTTGACCCAGCAATCCCATTACTGGGTATATATCCAAAGGACTATAAATCGTTCTACCATAAGGACAGATGCACACGAATGTTCATTGCAGCAGTGTTTACAATAGCAAAGACCTGGAACCAACTCAAATGCCCATCAATGATAGACTGGACTGGGAAAATGTGGCACATATACACCATGGAATATTATGCAGCAATCAAAATGTCCTTTGTAGGGACATGGATGAATCTGGAGAACATCATTCTCAGCAAACTGACACAAGAACAGAAAATGAAATACTGCATGTTCTCACACATAGGCAGGTGATGAGCAATGAGAACACATGGACACAGGGAGGGGAGCACTACATAGTGGGATCTATTGGGGGGAGTAGGGGAGGGACAGTGGTGGGGGGAGCTGGGGAGGGATAGCATGGGAGAAATGCCAGATGTGGGTGAAGGGGAGGAAGGCAGCAAATCACACTGCCGTGTGTGTACCTATGCAACTATCTTGCATGTTCTGTACATGTACCCCCAAACCTAAAATGCAATAAAAAAAAAGAAAAGATTGTCATGTACAAGGTCTATATGCAAAAATGAATTGTATTTTTAAAATCAAGAAGAAAACAATTCAAAAATACAATTTAGAACAGTATCATTAAGATCGAAGCTTAGTTTATGCCCTGCCTCCTGAGGGTAGGCCAAACTTAGTGACATATTTAAAGAATAGAGAGAAAGGTAAAAACTGTAACTTCACAGTGAAGAAGAAATCTGACAAGCACCACCTTAACCACATGATGAAGGGTAACATCATCACTGATACCGTATGGTTAGCTTGTGCCCCCTAATATAGTGTAACTTTACCCCTGTATCATCTTTTAAATAAACCCATAATACCAGTCCAATAACGATGAAAACATCAGACAAATCCAGATTGGAGGACTTCTACAGGACACCTGGCCAGTAATCTTCAAGGCTGTAAACATCACAAAAACAAAGAAAGTGTAAAGAAAGACACAGAGTTCAGACGAAGGAGACACAACAACGAAGTGCAATGTGGTTTCTTGGATGTGCTCCTGTAACAGAAAGAGGTCATGTACTGAAAAAAGTAGTGAAATCCAAGTAAAGCCTGGTGTTTAGTTAATACTGATGCAAGAAAACGTGGTACATACACACAGTGGATAGTGAATAATGAGATCCTGTCATTTGCAACAACATGGGTGGAACTGGAGGTCATTATGTTAAGTGAAATAAAGGCACAGAAAGATAAAGTTTGTATGTTCTCATTCATTTGTGGGAACCAAAAATTAAAACAATGGAGTTCATGGACACAAATAATAGAATAATGGTTACCAGAGGCTGGGAACAGTGGTGGGGTGTGGGAGGTAAGTGGTGATGGTTAATGTACTTAGGATGAATAATGTTAGTATTTACTAGCACAGCAGAGTGATTACAGTCAACACTATTTTATTGTGCATTTTAAAATAACTAAAAGAGTATATAGAATGTTTGTAACAAAAATAAATCATAAATACTTGACTGATAAAAAATTATGAAATCCTATAAATTTAAGGGGTACAAGTACAGTTTTATCATATAGTGTTGAAGTCTGAGCTGTTAGTGTAACCATCACCTGATTAGTGTACCTTGTACCTATTAAGTAATTTCTAATCCCTTACATTCCTCCTCCTACCCTTCTAAATCTCTAGTGACTATTGTTCCACACTCTATGTCCATGTGTACACATTGTTTCGATCCCAACCATAAGTGAGAATACGGAGTTCTTGACTTTCTGTTTCTGAGTTGTTTCACTTAATATCATGGCTTCCATTTCCATTCATGTTGCTTCAAAAGACATGATTTTATTCTTTTTTATGGCTGTATAGTATTCTATTTGTGTGTGTGTGTGCACTCCACATTTTCTTTAATCATCTGTTGATGAACACTTAGGTTGATTCCATATCTTTGCTTGAATAGACATTTCTCCAAAGAAGGCCTATAAATGGCCAACAGATATATAAAAAGATGCTCAATGTCAGTAGTTATCAAGGAAATGCAAATGAAAATCACAAGGAGATATCATGCCACACCTGTCAAAATGGCTATTATAAAAAAACTTATCTTTTATAAGTGTTGGTGAGGATGTGGAGAAACTGAAGCCCCTGTACACTGTTGGTGGGAATGCAAAATGGTGTAGCCGCTATGGAAGACAGTATGGAAATTTCTCAGAAAACTAGAAATAGAACTACCATATGATCCAGCAATTCCACTTCTGAGTATTTATCCAAAAGAACTGAAATCAAGGCCTCAAAGAGATATTAGCCTTCCTATGTTAACTGAAGCATTATTCACAAAATGTGGAAACAACTTAAATGTTCATGGATAAGTAAATGGATAAAGAGAAGGTGGTATATACATACAGTGGATTATCCAGCAATTAAAAAGAAGAAAATCCTGCAATATGTGACAATATGAATGAACCTGGGGGATACTAAGTGAAATAAGCCAGACACAGAAGTTCAAATAATGCATGATTCTTCTTCTATGAGATATCTAAAATAGTCAAACTAATTGAAGCAGAGAGTGGAATGGTAGTTGCAAAGGGGCGGGTGGAAGAGGGAGTTGGAAGTTGCTAATCAACAGGTATAACATTTCAATGATGCAAGATGAATAAATTGTAGAAATCTGTACAACATTGTGCCTATAAATGACAACGTTTTAGTATTTTAACACTTAAAAATCCATTAAGGAATTATATCTCATGCTGAGTTTTTTTTTTTTTAAATTTTTTATTTCATTTTAGGTTTCGGGGTACATGTGCAGAACATGCAAGACAGTTGCATAGGTACACACATGGCAGTGTGTTTTGCTTCCTTTCTCCCCTTCACCCACATCTGGCATTTCTCCCCAGGCTATCCCTCCCCAGCTCCCCCTCCCGCTGGCCCTCCCTTTCTTCCCCAATAGTCCCCAGTGTTTAGTACTCCCCTCCCTGTGTCCATGTGTTCTCATTTTTCATCACCCACCTATGAGTGAGAATATGTGGTGTTTCATTTTCTGTTCTTGTGTCAGTTTGCTGAGAATGATGTTCTCCAGATTCATCCATGTCCCTACAAACGACACAAACTCATCATTTCTGATTGCTGGATAATATTCCATGGTGTATATATGCCACATTTTCCCAATCCAGTCTATCATCAATGGGCATTTGGGTTGATTCCAGGTCTTTGCTATTGTAAACAGTGCTGCAATGAACATTCGTGTGCATGTGTCCTTATAGTAGAACGATTTATAGTCCTTTGGATATATACCCAGTAATGGGATTGCTGGGTCAAATGGAATTTCTATTTCTAAGGCCTTGAGGAATCGCCACACTGTCTCCCACAATGGTTGAACTAATTTACACTCCCACCAACAGTGTAAAAGTGTTCCTTTTTCTCCACATCCTCTCCAGCATCTGTTGTCTCCAGATTTTTTAATGATCGCCATTCTAACTGGTGTGAGATGGTATCTCAATGCGGTTTTGATTTGCATCTCTCTGATGACCAGTGATGATGAGCATTTTTTCATATGATTGTTGGCCTCATACATGTCTTCTTTCGTAAAGTGTCTGTTCATATCCTTTGTCCAATTTTGAATGGGCTTGTTTTTTTTTTCCTGTAAATCTGTTTGAGTTCTTTGTAAATTCTGGATATCAGCCCTTTGTCAGATGGGTAAACTGCAAAAATTTTGTCCCATTCTGTTGGTTGCCTATTCACTCTAGTGACTGTTTCTTTTGCCGTGCAGAAGCTGTGGAGTTTGATTAGGTCCCATTTGTCTATTTTGGCTTTTGTTGCCAATGCTTTTGGTGTTTTGTTCATGAAGTCCTTGCCTACTCCTATGTCCTGGATAGTTTTGCCTAGATTTTCTTCTAGGGTTTTTATGGTGCCAGGTCTTATGTTTAAGTCTTTAATCCATCTGGAGTTAATTTTAGTGTAAGGTATCAGGAAGGGGTTTCTGCTTTCTGCACATGGCTAACCAGTTTTCCCAACACCATTTGTTAAACAGGGAATCATTTCCCCATTGCTTGTTTTTGTCAGGTTTATCAAAGATTGTATGGTTGTAGATAATGTTGTGTTGCCTCTGATGCCTCTGTTTTGTTCCATTGGTCTATATCTCTGTTTTGGTACCAGTACCATGCTGTTTTGATTACTGTAGCCTTGTAGTATAGTTTGAAATCCGGTAGTGTGATGCCACCCGCTGTGTTCTTTTTGCTTAGAATCGACTTGGCTATGCGGGCTCTTTTTTGGTTCCATATGAAGTTCATGGTGGTTTTTTCCAGTTCTGTGAAGAAAGTCAATGGTAGCTTGATGGGGATAGCATTGATTCTGTAAATTACTTTGGGCAGTATAGCCATTTTCACGATATTAATTCTTCCTAACCATGAACATGGAATGTTTCTCCATCTGTTTGTGTCCTCTCTGATTTCGTTGAGCAGTGGTTTGTAGTTTTCCTTGAAGAGGTCCCTTACGTTCCTTGTGAGTTGTATTCCTAGGTATTTTATTCTTTTTGTAGCAATTGTGAATGGCAGTTCGTTCTTGATTTGGCTTTCTTTAAATCTGTTATTGGTGTAGAGGAATGCTTGTGATTTTTGCACATTGATTTTATATCCTGAGACTTTGCTGAAGTTGCTTATCAGTTTCAGGATTTTTTGGGCTGAGGCGATGGGGTCTTCTAGGTATACTATCATGTCGTCTGCAAATAGAGACAATTTGGCTTCCACCTTTCCTATTTGAATACCCTTTATTTCTTTTTCTTGCCTGATTGCTCTGGCTAGAACTTCCAGTACTATATTGAATAGGAGTGGTGAGAGAGGGCATCCTTGTCTAGTGCCGGATTTCAAAGGAAATGCTTCCAGTTTTTGCCCATTCAGTATGATATTGGCTGTTGGTTTGTCATAAATAGCTTTTATTACTTTGAGATACATTCCACCGATACCGAGTTTATTGAGGGTTTTTAGCATAAAGGGCTGTTGAATTTTGTCGAATGCCTTCTCTGCATCAATTGAAATAATCATGTGGTTTTTGTTTTTGGTTCTGTTTATGTGGTGAATTACATTTATAGACTTGTGTATGTTGAACCAGCCTTGCCTCCCCGGGATGAATCCTACTTGATCATGGTGGATAAGCTCTTTGATATGCTGTTGCGATCGGCTTGCCAATATTTTATTGAAGATTTTTGCATCTATGTTCATCATGGATATTGGCCTGAAGTTTTCTTTTCTTGTTGGGTCTCTACCAGGTTTTGGTATCAGGATAATGATAGTCTCATAAAATGATTTGGGAAGGATTCCCTCTTTTTTTAGCATAAATGATATAATAATACTGATGCCTTTCTAGTGTTGTTCATTCCTGGGCACTTAAGCCAGTTCAGTTTAGTGTGCAGAAGCTTCCTGACCCACCGAATTCCATTTTGGAAATTTTGGTAGGCAATACTGCATGGAAGTATGGTTTTGGTTCAGGCTAGTTCAGTGGGTGGTTTTGGAACTCTGCTTGTGTTAGTTAATGCTGCAGTAAGATGGGGCTTCTTGGGGGGCACAGCAAATGAGTTGGGTTCCTTTTATTGTGTTTCCTGGGCCCTTCTGGCTGTGTATGACTCCTTCAGCTCCAGTTCTGCTCTCTGGTCTCCATCCCAGCTTGGAAGCTGCTTGGGTGCTCATTCCTTAAGGAACTCCATTTTGCTCCTAGTCTTGGGATCCTCGCTGAGCTGGAGCCTCTTTCAGCATCCTCGTCCTGTGGGACACAGCCACACTGTTGACTCAGCAGTCAGCATCCTCTATTCCCCAAGGCGTGAGCCTGCAGCATACCCACACTGTGTGGCCCTTCTAAAGGCAGCCTTCTGGCCCTGACCCTGAAAGGAAAGGAGGGCCCTGCCAGCCTGTTCCAGAGATTTGTAGTGTGTGTGGAGCCTGATGCCAACATGGGGATGCATTTCTCTTTGTAAATGACTACAAAGCTAATGAGAAAAAGAAAAAGAACCTGGATTGCTTTTCTGAGAAAGGAAAAGAAAATTGTCTTCGAGTCTCAGAGGGCTTGTTATTCAGCTAACAGAGATCAGGTGTCTACATATTTTCCATCAGATTATAAAGTGCATAAGGCTTGGACATCAAGGGAAATGCTGTGGGTTCCATGGGAGGTGGCAGCAGTGTGCCTGAGTGCTGCAGTGTGTCATAGCGGGAGCTTTGACGTCAGGTAGTGCCTGGCTCTTCTTCCACTTACTCAGAGTCATCTGGGACTCAGGCTTTTCTTTTTAACAGGGGGCTTATCATGGTGCCTATTTCATGGGGGACTGTCAGGAGGATTACATCAGATAACACACAGGACCACGGCGTCTAACGTGCCGTGAGTGCTCACATGTGTCAGCCCATGTTGTTAGTATTGTGGCCCTCATGATTTTTTCCTCTGTAGTCAGAACTTGGGCATCCTGTGCTCTGTTTCTGAGTAGGTGCTTTGCCATTAGACTTTTCTGGTGTTTGTTTTTATTTCGTTGTGAGGTATTCATTTGCTTAAAATCAATTCTTCCTAAGGTGTGTCATCACTGCACCATGGCTCTGCATGGGGGAAGAAAGCAAGAAGGTGTGCATGTGTGTGTGCGTGGATGGCTGTGAGAGATGCAGGGAGAAGGAGTGAGCCTGGCTCTGCTGAATACATGTAATCAATAGGTGAAATCGACGTGTTTGCAAAAGCTACAGACCCTGCTGTGTGAGCTGCTTTCAGTGATGTCAAGAAATGCGTCTATTTCATTACTCCTCTTCTTGGGATGAGGAATTATTCCAATATCACCTTCAAACCGCAGCAGAATAGCCTGGGAGTGGGAAGGTCACGTCATTCCCTCACTGTCCCTACTTTCTATCCAAGGGGGTTAAAATATTCAACATAAACCTTGGAGCTTCTTTGCTTCAAAGAAGGGAAGGAAACAAATGCACTATTGAGCTATGAGCATTTGTTAATTCAGTCAATATTTATTGTGGACTTAAGTCCCTGTTTTCAGCACTATGGGTTGAGCAGCAAATGAGACAGACCCAGACCTGGACCCCGCCTTTGTGCCGCTGAATGTCAGGTGGGAGAATGACATCAAGCAATTGTGCCCTGTGATGAGTGTGAAGTTGTAAGGGTCAGGGGTGCCTTTTCTGAGGACTTAGAGAAGATGTGGCCAGAAGGGTGGGTGGGGCTGTCCAGGAGAAGAGGGGACAGGGAGGAGAGCATCTTGGCAGAGGGAAGCCCTGCAGGAAAGGCTCTGAGTGGAGGGGACAGGGTGCGGATGGCCAGAGCAGGAGGGGCAGGAACGTCCAGGACAGAGGGAGCTAAAGCTCCTGGGCTTAGCAGGATGCACCGGGAGTCATGGTGCAGTGCCTGGTCTTTGTCCTGAGGACCCAGGAAGGGAAGTAAGTAGAGCAAAGTGATCACATTTACCCTGAGAGAGGACCACTCTGGCTCCTGTGTGGATAATGAATAACCATTGGTGAGCTGAGAGAGGGAGACCCTTATAAGGCCTCTGTGATGTGCAGGTGATACGTGGTGGGAAGTAGACTCTAGAGGTACAGCAGTGAGGAGCGGGCGGAGCTGAGGGGAGTGACAGGGAGATTGACAGATAAGTGAGTCACTGAAAGTGGGGGCTGAGAAGGAGGGCAGAGTGACACCAGGGTCTAGGTGGGGTGGGGAGTGGTTTCCCCAAGGTGGGGACACAGGAAAGAAGGTAGGTTTAACAGGGGGATGCAGCTCAAATGTTCAATTTTGGACACACTGAATTCGGAGCATACCAATGAGACAGCGAAATGGAGATGCATGTAGCAGGTAGATACATGAGTTTGCACTAAAAATAAATCTGGGCTGATGATAAGGTATTATAGGCACCTCTTTTATTGGATGGAGCCCTATGGGTGATTTGATTCTTGCCAGCATAGCATCATGAACAGGGGATGGGGGTACACCTAGAACTTTCTGCAAGTAGTTACATCTTTCTCTCTCTGTGACCTTCAGCAATTCACCTAGCCTTTCTGTGCTCCTCTAGCCTCAGCATAAAATGGTGATAGTTACGTCTGCTTCCGACTACCAGTAGCACATGTTTGAGGATCCATTAAACTGAAAATAAAACATGTGGGGCTCGTAGAAATAAGAACTATGTTAAAACAAGGAGTTATTATAGTTGTGCATAAGCCAATGAAAAGCAGAAATACAGCCCCAAGGCTCAGTATTGATTTTGGTCCTGGGTGCTTCCCGCAGCTGAATAAATCTGCCATTTCTCCCCCCGAGTGCTGGCGGAGCTGATGGCAGGTCTCCAGCTCCCAGCCTCCTTGCCCCCGCTCCAAGGTTATATTCTTCCTTGGCTCAGGCCAGATCCAGCACGCCCACAACTGCCTGTGCCCCTCTGGTCACCCTTCCATGCAGGGGATGGCTATGGGGAAGATTCCAGCTGTGAAGTTGGAGCATGGCTAACAGCAGATGCCCTCTGATTAAACTGGGGCCAGGTCCCCGAGGAAAGTGGAACTTGGATCTGCAGAACAAGGGATTTAAGGACAGAGGCAATGGCCCTAGACAAGGCTTTCATACTTTAGGAGGCATTAAGGGTTTATGGAACTTGCTTCATGTGTTGAAGCACTGGATAATATTTATTGAGTGCCCACTGAATGCCAGGTTCTGAGATTAGCCCGGGGGTACAGGAGTAAAAAAAGACAGTGTTTGCACTCTCAGAATTAATATTCAAATTGAGGAAGAGAGAGGTAATAAAGGAATAAAACACTCTTAAAGGAAGGACTCAGCAACCAGATACAACAAGAGAGAATATGGATGTGGCTGGGAGGGAAGTGTCTGTTTTAGAGGGTGTGGTCAGGGAAGGCATCAGTGAGATGGTGACGTTTGAGTGAGACCTGACAGCTATGAAGGAAGAGAGAGGGAAGAGCAGGGAGAGAAGAATGTGGGCAGGAGGCCTGGCTGGAAGGGAGGACCTGCGGGGCCTATGCTCGCTAAGTTTGCAGAACCATGAGAAGGAATGTGGCTGGAATCTAGGGAATGAAGGACAGAGGTAAGGGGCTAGATGGTGCAAAGCTTTGTGAGTCCTGGGAGGAAATGTGAATTTTTGTTTTGCTGTCATGGCAAGCTATTGAAAGGTTTTATGCAAGGAAGTGATTTCTATTTTAAAAAGATTGTTACATAGGTACAATGGAGTACTATTCAGCCATAAAAAGAATGAGATCCTGTCATTTGCAACAACATGGATGGAACTGGAGATGATGATGTCAAGTGAAATAAGCCAGTGGTGGAAAGACAGATGTCACATATTCTCAGGTGTTTGTGGGATCTAAAAATCTAAATAATTGAACTTATGGACACCGAGAGTAGAAGAATGGTTACCAGACGCTGGGAAGGGTAGCGGGGGGTTGCAGGGAAGGTGAGGGTGGTTAATGGATCAAAAAAAAAATAAAAAGAATGAATAAGACAGAGTATTTGGTAGTACAACAGGGTGACTATGGTCAATAGGTTAATTGCACATTTAAAAATAACCAGGCCGGGCGCAGTGGCTACACCTGTAATCCCAGCACTTTGGGAGGCCGAGATGGGCGGATCACGAGGTCAAGAGGTTAAGACCATCCTGGCCAGCATGGTGAAACCCCGTCTCTACTAAAAATACAAAAAATTAGCCAAGCATGATGGCGCATGCCTGTAGTCCCAGCTACTTGGGAGGCTGAGGTGGAAGAATCGCTTGAACCCAGGAAGCGGAGGTTGCAGTGAGCCGAGATTGCACCACTGCACTCCAGCCTGGTGACAGAGCAAGACTCCATCTCAAAAAAAAAAAAAATAATAATAACCGAAGGAATGTAATTGGATAGTTTCTAATACAAAGGATAAATGCTTGAGGAAATGGATACCCAATTCTACATGATGTGATGATTATGCATCAAACATCTCATACACCCTGTAAACACAAGCACCTACTATGTACCCACAAAAATTTTAAGAAGAGAAGTTTCTCTTAAAAAAAAGATTGTTCTCACCTTAGGGGATAATGAGTTGCAAGGGAAAGGAGGGAATCAAGAAGCACCGCAGTTCTTTGCGTAAGTGATGGTCTTGTGAACTCGGGAGTGTCCGTGGAAGTGGGTGGCTTCAGGGGGTGTTTGAAAGTGGAATGGACTCCCCTTGCTGATGGGTGGGAGGTGAGGGGCGAGGAGATGGACGAACTAGAGATGACTTGTGGGATTCTGGCTTAAGCTGCCATATGGTTGAGCATACATTCACTGTAACAGAGATGAACGGAGAACACAGATGCATGGAGGAAATCCAGACTTCTGTTTTGGCCTGGTCACAGGTCTGACATGTCTGTGGGGCACTGAGGAGAGATAAAGTATGAAGCTGGAGGTAGAGTCAGAAGTCATCAGAATTTCCAGGCTGGAAGTGTGCCTGGAGGATCTCAGCATAGGACTGGACTTGGGCACCTAGGGAAAGGTTTTGGGGGAAAGAGCAGAGGGCTGGATCTGAGCCCTGAGAAGCCCTGGAATATCAGCAGGAATGATGGTGGTGGGTGGGTGGTTGGGGCAGAAAAGCCAGCAGGGCTGGAGCCACAGGAGCCAAAGGAAACTGGAAACTCCCATGCTGGGGAGGATCGAGGGTACCCACTTGGTCTGGTGACCTGGAGGAGGCTGCTGATGGTGACAAGTCATTTCAGTTACTGAGGACGAAAGGCAGATTGGAGTGGGTTGAAGATTGAGTTGGAGGTGAGGAGGCAAAAGTGACATTTAGGGACAACTCCTTGGAGAAATTTTGCTGTCACACTGGGAAGATAAATGGGGAAGTGCTGCTTACTTGGGTTTCTATGAACATAAGAAACAGTCTCTTCATCGTTTCTAAACCTCTCTCCCACTCTGATGCACCCACCCACAGCATTCCATGATAAAATAAACCATGGATGATGCGCAGTCCCCAACATAGTAGCTGTGACTCCACTCCTTTTTCTCCCTTTTGAGAAAGTTTCTAGGAATGCAAATCAGTCAGAGTAAAGCTGGGATAACCACAGATCTGCTGACTTCCACACATTCAACTATTCCATGTAACCAAATTATTTGTAGCAGAACATACTATCGACCACACCTTACATTGTTGTTGGCATGCTGGCTGAGATGTGTTGTTGTTCCAGACATGGTTGGGTGGCATTCATTCATTAAATCATTCATTCATTTATCAACTACTTTTTGAGCATTAACAGCATGTCAAGAGCTTGTACTATGGGCACTGGGAGAAGTGGTGAACAAGACAAACACAGCCTCTGCCCTCAGAAGCTCCAGCCAGGTGGGGAGGCAGACATGGAGTAAGCGATGTCAAGTGAGCTTACAGCCAGAGAAGCACTGTGTTCTCAAAGACAACATCACTGCTGGTGCTGGCCTGGTCCACAGGCGTAGCAAGAGTCTCTCTGAAGAAGTCAGGATGAATAAGAAGAGAGAAGAACTAATGAGACTTATGCTGGGGCTGGGTGTGGACAGTAGCCCAGGCAGAAGTGAATGCCCAGGGATGGAGGAGAGTGAGGGGTGAGAGGCAGGGGCCAGACGGGCAGGGCCTGGGGGCTCCAGCCAGGAGATTGATGTTTATGAGGAAAACATTGTGAAGAATTTTGTGTTGAAGGGAGAGGGGTGATGGGATGGTCAGACTTTTTCTGCAAGAGCGCTCAGGTATCTGGGGAATGGGGTGTAGTTGGACAGAGAAAGGTGACAGGCCAGTGTCACCTGTATACAGGCAGGGGAAGGCATTAAGTCCCTTCCAGCCCTATTTTATCAAACCTTGCTGGGTATTTGGAAAGGGGCTGGGGGCTGGGGCAGGACCAGCCTATTGCTTCTCAGTGTCCTGTCCCTGTAGCCTGATCTGCTTTTCCTCTCTCCCCTCCCTCCCATCTAGGGGAACCCAACAGGTTAGTTGGGGCCGGTTCTCAAGGGCCAGGACAGGAGCAGACACCATGGGATACCCACAGGGTCAACATAGGGACACAGAATGGAGAACTAACAGCCACGGAAGCTAGAGGGGCCGTCTGAAGGGACTGACAGTGGTAAGCATGGAGTGCAGAGATGCAGGTGCGCGCATGACTTGGGATGGGCAGTGCAGAAATTCACTTATCCAGGGAATGGCAGGGCAGTGATTCTCAAACTTTGCTGCGCATAAAAAACGCCTGGGGAGCTCATTGAAAGTGCAGGCTTGGAGGCCTTCCTAAGGAATGCTGACTCAGCAAATGGGGCTGGCAGGGCAGGAATCTTCATTTTTAAGCAGCTTTTTCCTCTCTCCACGCAGGTCATTTTGATCTAGGTAACCCAACAGCCTTCCTTTCGAGAATGCCTCCATGCTGGCCCGAGTCTTGGCCTTATATCCTCAGTCCCCTCTTCTGCCTCGCACCAGCGTGAGCCTGAAAGCTGATTTCAGCCCTGCCTGAAGATGCGAATGACCACGTTCCGGGCTGGGGCGGCCGGGCTGTCGGGCAGGCAGCGCGCGGCCGCTAGGGGGCGCCAGAGCCCTGGCTCGTGCTCTCGGGCTCCTCCGCCCGCGGACGCCGCGCCCGAGCCAGCTAGCGAGGTAGCGAGCGTAGCACAGCGCTGCGGGCTCACAAAGCGGCCGGACGCGCAGCGGCGGCGGGTGGCAGGAGCACAGGGGCGCGAGCCGGAGATCAGCCTTCCCGGCGACCGTGCCGCGGGAGCTCGAGCAACTCGGACGCGGGGACCCGGGCCGGCCCCCAAGGTACGTGCCCAGTGGAACCCCGCGCCCCAACTTGGAGTAGTTGGGACGTCCCCGAGGCCGCCTGGGGGGCCGGCAGGGTCAGGGCCCGGGGTTGCCTCCGCGCCCCCCTCTTGCCGCCGAGGCCGCAGGGCGCGCGAGGGAGCCTTTCCCTTAGCTGTGGCCGGGGACCCCCAGCTGCAGGCAGCTTCCACCCCGCTTGCCGGAGCTCGGGTGCTGCTGGAGCCCTGTTCTCCTCTCCCCTGCTCCAAAGCCGGGTGCACCGTCCGTGAGAGTGCTGCGTGCGGACCCGGGCTCCCCGCTTCTGGGGAGGGGTACCAAGCCCCTGACAGGAGGGCGGCATCTGTGGGGCACTCGGAGAATAGGAGAGAAGGGTCCCTGTAGTTGGACGGCAGCCTCCGATTCGTGACGCAGCCTCCAGGTTCGTAGCTGAGTCCCCCATTCGTGAGAGGGGTCCCTGGGTCTAGACGCGCGACAGGCGCCTCAGGTGCGCGAGCGCTGGCCATCCCCGCCGCGGGGTCCCTGCCTCCTCGCTGGGCTGGGCTGGGGCGCTGGGACGCCCCGGTACGCGGGGCTCGCGGCCGCCCGCCCTCCCAGCTCACAGCCCCTCGCTCCCTGCCCCGCAGATGCCAGCGATCGCGGTGTTGGCTGCGGCCGCCGCGGCGTGGTGCTTCCTCCAAGTCGAGAGCCGGCACCTGGACGCCGGCCCCAACCACGGCAATTTCCTAGACAATGACCAGTGGCTGAGCACCGTCTCCCAGTACGACCGGGACAAGTACTGGAACCGCTTTCGAGACGTGAGTACCAGCGCCACCCGGCCCTGGATGGGGGGGCGCAGAGCCTCTCGGAGAGGGGACCACTGAAGCGGGGTTGGGGTGGGGGCAGGTGCGCATCTCCCGCGGGGGCTGGTCGGTCCCTGCTTACTGGGCACTGTCTTGCCTGAAAGGAACTTTAAAGAACTTCGAAGGCTCCATGCGCTTGCCTGGTACCTGTGGTCCAGGTGTGTGTATTTGTAGGGCTGGGGGGAGGTGACTGCACTAAAATACGGCACAGATCACCAGCAGCTGTGAAGAAAGGTTCCCTGCGCTTCCGACTTCTAACCGTGGTGGTAGACTTTGCTTAGCTCCCGAGAAGACCTCCGGGGGCAGCGGTGATTTGGACCATCTCTAGGATGTGTCAGGAGAGTTCCTGCTGGAGAGGTTAGGTCTGGGAGTCCCAGCTATCTATGGGGGAGTCAGGTGTTGCCTGTGTGTGTGTGGGGGGGGGGGGCGGTTTATGGCAATGGGCCTGATAAAATACAGGGGAGGTGGGGTGGTTTGACCCTCGGAGTATTGAAAGGAAACAGGAACAGCTAGCCCTGCAGTTGATCCCCTGCCCTGAAAGGGACCCGGGGTGGCAGAGCATTGCTCCTCCTAGGAAGTCCTGAGGGTGGAGAAAGCTGCTCCCGGACACCCAGAAGCACACTTGCGGCCGGTTTCTGCCTCAAGGCTGGCTGCTATTCCCCAGGTGTGCCTCAGGGATGTGGGGCAAGAGGCATCTGGTGCAGTCTTTCCAGCAGATGGCATCTCCTCTGTTCTGTGGGAGCGGCTCCTTCAAGGACTGCCCCAGCTGGCCAGGGCCATGCCCTTCCAGGGGACTTGGAAGTACCACATTTTAGGGTAGGGTGTTAGGAATTCCTGTTTCTGAGAAGCCTTAAATGTTGTAAAAGTGCCCAGGGAATGAGTAAAAAGAGAAAAGCTTTAATGTTCAAATGCAGTTTCTTTGTTTGTTTCTGACCAGTTTTAGGTGTTAAACTAATATTTTTAGCAGCATATATATATTTTTTTAAGTGGTAATTTGACCCATGCCACAGACCTTCTTGTTAATGTCGCAGGGCATAGTTTACAGAGACTTTGAGGTGGGGTATGTGTGGAGGTCAGCTTCCTCCACTGGACTTCTCTGAGTCCTGCTCCCAGTATCTGCAGGCCGAGGGGATTTGAGAAATTGAATGAATCCCAGATGTTTCTATGCACCTTCTAAAGAGCACCCTCTCCAGATCCTGATCCAGAAGAGATGCACTCAGAGCCTTGTGTGGGGGCTCATCACTCTCCTCTCTGTTCCTCCTTTTCCTCTTTCTAATTGCGGTTGGGCTGCTTTTCTTGGAAAGGGGATTTCAAACACATTCAGTGAATAGCCACAGTTATTTGGGGCCTTTTATCAAAACTGTAATTTCATTAAAATTTTTTAATTGGTACCTAGTAACTGTTGGGGTCTTACTTTGGCAGTAGATAGGCCCCCCACTCTCCTCCCCTACCCCAGTGAGACTCCTGCCACTCATTGCCCTGTTCCTGACCTGCTCCCTTAACTGTTCAGATCTGAAAATCCTGCATTGATGACCTTTGCCTATGACTGAAAAAGATGCCCAAACCACGAAAGATTCACCTGGGGCAGAGATAATTTTGCTTTTTGTTTTGTTTTTACCTTTCTATGGTTCCATTTTAGATAGAGTTGAGGAGCAGGGCAGATGCTCAACTCTGCTAGAGGCAGAAGAATCGAGCCAGGATTAGAAATGAAGGGCCACCTCTGCAGATGCCTTGGTGCTCCTGGCAGCTGGACCGGGATGAAAACACTTGCGCTTGTTGGGTCTTTGGGTTGTGGAGAGGTTTACTGTGCCTCCATGCTGTTCAAGATTTTGTAGTCTCAGTGTATTATAAGCATGATATTCTGGATTCCTGCTTAGCTTTAAATTTTTAAAAATTGGGCTTCTCTTCCTTTCTCATAATTCTTATGGATGATGGTGACATTTTTAGATCTTTGGATCAGTGTATTTCCTTACCTGACTGAGGATGAAGCTCACCCGAAGTGCTTGTTAAATCACAGCATCTAGGATCCTCCCCTGGAGAAGTACTCTTTAGATTTCTGGGGCGAGTGCTGGGAATCCACATTTTAAACAAACATACTAGGTTATTCTTATAATGTTTAGGAAATACTGCCTTTAGATAGTGTAAAAATGTCTAAGACACAGCAAAAAGAAAAGCTTTGATGTCCAACTGCACTATTTTCTTGTTTTTGTTTTTGGTGCAGTTTTAGATGTTAAACTAATGCTTTTAGCAGCATATATTTAAAAAATGATAATTTAATGCAGCATACCACTAAAACATCTAAAATGTTCAAAAAAATCTCCAACAGTTTCAAGCACCTCCCATTTTATATGCTTTATGGAGTCACCTGTCACTAATAGCGGCTCAGACATAATTTAATGTCATTAACCTCTTTAAAGTGTTGTGGAACTCAGGCCAGACACTCTTTTAGGGCAAGTCCTTGGAATAATCACAAAGCCTGAGCCTGGAAACAGGTAGTTAGAAGTTGCTTTCTGTAGAAACCTACTATTCAGTGAACAATCAATAAAGCCTCAGCTAGTCTTGCAGTTGCTCAGCCAGCCTGATCATTTTCATTGAGCTAAGCCTTGCTTGAGATTGACAAAGCCCCATTTCTTTAGTTGTTTTGTTGAAGCTACTGATAACTTTGAAAGGCTGTGTCCCACAATTATCGTTTTGATGATTGTCAGTTTTTGAATCTCATTGTGAAAGAAAACTTCTTGCCTTCCTTCTGACTTGTCTCTTTGTTGGACTTGGGAGGGGGGATATTCAGATGGGATTTTTGAACCTGGGAAACTGAAAGCTAAGGGCTATTGTTAGAGAGTTGATTGTAGCCCTTGGGTGGTGTTGCAGGGTCAACTTTGAAATGAATATGACAGTGGGGTGTGTGCTCCATCTCCCTTGACTGTTGGGTGTGCTGTGACATTGGAAGAGGGGACTTAGCAACGTCTACTTATCATTTTGGAAAGTGCCCTATTGCTCTAGGTGTGTAAATAGTTACTATCCCCTTATTTTTAGAAGTAAAGCTTTCAGAATAACTCCATGGCTTATTCCCTGGAGTTACAGATCCAGGAAAAATAGAACAACATTCAGATAATTGCCCTTAAATGTATTTGTGGTCTATTAGTTTCATCATTATTCTTTTATAAACACTAGCAATTGGGAAGTTTGGTCAGATAGAGACCTGGAATTTTGTACACATACAATGTTAAGGAGGCGATGAAGAGGCAGATGTTTGTATTAAGTTTTACAATAATTCTCCATCTTTAGCTGACATGCATTTAACTCCTTCATGGTTTGAGGTTGAGGACTCAAGATGCCACAACCATTCTCCTAATTTGTCTGAATCTGATTTGGCGTTGGCTTTCCATAACCATTACTGTAGGAAGTTTTCCTTTTTTCATCAGTACATTCATTCATTCCAACAAATATTTGTCTACCATCAGCTAGGCATTGGGTTATGAGTGAACAAGATAAGTAAATATAATCTCTTCTTTCATGTAACCTCTTGTTTGCTAGAGGAAATTCTTTAACTTATGCTGTCATAGACTTCTTATTCTGTTGTAACAATTTTTTTTTCTATTAACATAATGCAGTCTGGTTATAACTGAAAGATTAAAACATTGCAGAAATAGGTAATAGCTAACATTTTATGGAGCACTGGGTGTGCCAGACAGTGTTTAAAGTACTTTCCATATATTATCTCACTTAATATTCATACAATTCTATGAGAGAAGTACTTTTACTATCATCTCCTATTTTCTGGGAGGTTAAGTCTCTTGATAAAAATTACAGAGCTGAGATGTTGAGGAGCTGGGGCTGGAACCACGCCATCTGACTCTAGACTCACACTGTACCACAGCCAATCAGGAGCTGAGTGGATTTGGGGTGCAAGCCTCCGCTGATAGCACATTGCAACTTTTTCGTGCTTTATGAATGAGGGCAATCCATGAATAACCTTAGGTCAAGACAAAGTGGGATGGGAAGTCAGGTGGACATAGTTTATTGTTGGGGTCATGTCAGGGCTTATCGTCTCCTCATAATGAGATTCTGTTTTGATTAAAATAATATTGTTGCTTACACCAAACATGACATTTTCTTTCTTTTGCACACATGAAACTATCCCTGACATTTAACTTTAGGATAATTACCTTTAGCAGGCCCGAAGAATCAGAAGTGTTGCTTTGGCTGGCATTTATCTTACTGTGGAGTGACCTGAGTGTGTAATTCTAATAACAGCACAAGGACCAGCTTCTGTTCTTTTTCATTCTGGCGCATGCTCTGTGGGATTTGGTGGTCTCTGTAGCAGAACTGGGGTGGCAGTGAGCATCTGATCTGCTCATTTGATCTTAACATATCAGCTATAATGAGTTTCAAGGGCAAGTGGAGCCTATTGATAAAACAGTGGCTGGCCCAGTCAGTGGGACTGGTGACAAAAGAGGTGGTATGGCTTAGTGGATCAGTCATTAATCTGTCACCACGGAAACTCAGCCTGTAATCGAGAGTAGCAGAAAATCATTTTGATTAAACAGGTTCGAGGAGGCTTAAATGAGTTTGTGATCCTGACTCTCTTTAATGAACCCACTATCTTAAATCCCCTGTACTAGCTGACCATTGATAGAAATAATTATTTCACAGGATCATTATAAAGGGACAGTTTAAAAGCTGACAGGCCTGAGAGCCTTCTTGTCTTCTCTGTCCTTACCCTCAGTGTGCCCTTCCCAGAGAAAAGCTAGGTCTTCTTAGATGGCAGAACTCCTTGTCCCGGTTGACCTTTCCAGGCCTCTCATGGTACTTCAGTAGAACCGTATTGCTGGGAGGATAAGTGCTCTCCTATATTCTGATGAGGCCAGTTTCAAAACCAAGAAGTGACTCCAAATGGATAATGGACCGATAATACTTGCCTAGAGGAGTGGAACCTCATCATTCACTCAACCACTTCACGTTGCTTGAGGAGGCAAAGTAATGTTAGTAATTAAATGTTATATCATCATTTCTTATTGATTTACTCAGTATAATGTGTTTCAAGCCAAACACAGTATCTAAACACAAATACATTCAAGATGACTAATTTTACTTTTCCTGTGGTGGGGTGACTGCCTGTATTCCTTGGAAAATTCATAACACCCAGACTTATACTCGGCCTTCTCTCTCCAGGTGAGATAATTACAAACAAAATAAATTTCCCATAAGAGATTAAATAATTCACTTAAGGTAACAAGTATTTGTCCATCACATTTCATTCAGCATAAGATGCCTCCAATGGTAAGATGCATCATTTTAATGAACTGTCAAGGAAGAAGAGAGTGCCCAGTTGAAGAGTTTAATAGACCTCGGGGTAAAGCTGGAATTCCAAAGGGCTACACCCTCTGTGTGGAGGTAAACAAGAAACAAACTCACCCCGAAGGGAAGGGGCCACAGCAAGGCAACTTGCTTGTCTGTACCTTGCATTGGTGGATGGAGAGAAAAGATACGCTCTAAGCAACTGAGCAGGCTGGCACTCTCGCAGCTTTCTGGTCTAAATGCACACTACCGTTGTGCCTTCCCCCCAGAAAAAAACTTAGACACAGTTCATTTAACTTCAAGCAATCTGAGATTATTGTCTCTGAGCCTCTGACTTTTCATTTGTCAGGAAGTAATAATAATATTCTCTTGGTGAAACTCTAGATTGCAAGTGACGGAAATGTGGTCCAGTCTGGCTTAAATGGAAGAGAAAACGTATTCTAACTAAAAGTTAGAATAACTTGTGTGTAACTAAAAGTTCTAATAAGCCATGGTTTAATGTAAGGCTGGATCCAGGGGCTCAGGTTACGTGGTAGGACTAGGAGGGGTTTGTGTGTGTCTCATTCTGCCTTCCTGCTCCCCATCTTTGGGCTTTGTTTCTCCTATGTTGGTTTTGTGCTCAGGCTGTTTAGTTCCATGTAGTGGCTCATAGCAACTGCAAATCTGCATCATCATGGAGTTTTCATGTTCTCAGCAGTGCCAACAGAAGTCCCAGAACTGAGACTTGCCAGATTTCCCAGCATTAGGCACCCATTCCTCCACCAGTTACTTTGGCTAAGTTGGTAGAATATGCTGATTGTCCAGGCCTGGGTTATGTGCCCAGGGCTGGGGCCTAGGACTAGAGGGGCGGAGGAGGTTTCATTGGATCCCACTGTTGATGGATGGGAGAAGGGTAGTTTTTCAAGGGGAAATGGTTGCCTGATGGGCACATGCCAACAGATGTCCACTGTATTGACCAAGCTTATGGATTTAGCAATTTATGAAGAGTAAATTTAACCAATTTATGAAGAGTAAATTGGTTAATGCAGGTGAATGCTTAGCACAGTGTCTGGCATCATAAACAGCAAGTAGAGGCTATTCTTTTTATTTATTGTAACAACTCCTGTAGCACTTTAATGCAACATTCTTTGATTTATCATTGTATATATCTATATTTTAACTTGTTTAATAGTTGGATGCCTGCTGAAGAACCTGTCTTACCTCACACACAACAGGTGGCCAATAAGCATTTTGTTGGCTTGAATTGCCTCCTGAGCAAACCTCTTGGATGAACTTGAGGAAGGAAAGCTTTTAGGAGCATACGAGGCACATGTGTTTATAGTCTTTGAGAGGCAGAAATTCTGGGGGTCACACATATTGAAAAACTTTTTTTAGTCTAACTCCTATCTCTAAGCTGGGACCTCACCACTTTGTAATTCTTTTTAAGCTACACCATCGTATATAGCTTGGTGTCCTCGAGACCTTTACCACAGAGTCCCACTCAGAAAGCTGCTCATTGAATGTTGGAATGAATGAATGGTTGAGTGCACTGTCCCAGACCAGAACTTTCCACATTTCTGGCAAGTGGAGAGGGCTGTCATTGCAGAGTGAGTCATACTAGCTTTGAATGTGTATGTCTCACTCTATTAGTAATTGACAATGACGATGGATACTAACAAATGCAGTGCTGTTGAGAAGCAGAGGGAACCCAGCAGGGAAATGCAACCCCCCTTGCAATTCCAGCACAATCTCTGATTCTGTGAAAAGCTCATTGAGGCTGAGTCATGTCATGGTGTAAATGCCCACTCTCAACCTGAGATCACATTCCAGTCTTGCCAAAGCTAAGCTTAGGTCTTTGGCTAGAGTGTCAGTTTCCTCTTCTGTAAAACAGGAATGGTGATACTTGCATTGTGGGGCTTGTGGGGAGGACTGAGTAAGCATGTGGCACAAAATAGGTGCTTGTGATCTTTGAGTGGCTGGTATATCTATTTTAATTTATATGATCTATAGTCATTTAATTTAAGGGAGCTTACTTCTCTTCTGCCTTGTGAGTGTGAGTTGTTGGCACTCAGCTATAGATGCTGCTTTCTGTCTCTTAGAAACATGTTGGGGGAGTTTGTTCCATGATCCTGAGCCTCTCTTCACTGCATTTCTTGCCAGTCTGGAAGGCTGTGTGAGGTTCCATATGGCCCGTTCTTTATTATTTTCCAGTTGTAGCTCTTGGCACAGAAGACTTTGCCATCATATTTCATGTTCTTGCTGGAATCCCCTCCCCCAAACTGGCAACTCTCATCATGAAGTATCTGGGATGGGGTTTGTGTGCAACTGTGCCTGAAATCCGACTTATGTGAAGGATGCCCCTGGGAGCCCCATGATGCAACTAAGCACTACTTGGTGTCACATTAATGTTAAGCTCTGATCCAGTTGCCTCCAGCCCATCTCAAGAGGTAGAAACCTCATCTTGTCCTGCAGAGTGGTCCCAGGCAGGCTTTAGGAGCAGCAGGGGATGGAGTCCATTTTGAGACAAATGATCCAGCCTCTGTATTACCATGGTGTTCTCAGCACCCTCTGTACACCTGGTGCCCATAATTTGGTCTTGATTTTGCATCATGTTGGCATCACTATGCTTGGGGAAGTTCTTGCAGCGGCTAGCACATACTTCTTGGCATTCAGGTGGTCCCCAAGTGCCAGATTTGGCTTTAGAACCAAAGGAGAATACTAGTAGGATTGGTCAGACCTTTGATCTTTTCTCTCCAAAGACCCAGTTCTTCAGTTCCAGATCATTTACAGGTCATCAGAGAGCCTATTATTCACTACAGCCCAAGCAGGTTGGCTGTGGCTTAGGAGACACCCAGCAATAACAAATAGTTAATGTAGGTAGGGTAACTTGTTTGCACACAAGATGTTCTTCAAATGCCAGCTATGTGCCAGGCCTCTGCTAGGCGCTGGGTGAAGAAGATAGACAAGTTTATACCTTCACGGGGTTTATGGTCTAGTGTGGTAGACAAATAATCACAAAATAATCATTTAGGTTCCTTTGAGAAAAGCACTACAAGGCAGAGGCACTGATGCTCTCAGAACATGTCATGGGAAGGGGGAGGAGGAACTCATTAACCATTTTGGCTGGGGACTGCTTCCCTGGGAAGGGCATTGAAGCTGAGCCCTGCAGGAGGACGGCAGTGAACCAGGTGAGGAGAGGCTGTGGGGAGAGTGGGTTTGAGGATCTTGAAGTGGGAAAGACCTTGATGTGTTTCCATCAGATGTGTTTGCCCTAGGGTTCCCTGAAGTAGCAAGCTCTCTCCTAGTGTATTTAAAAGCACACTTCCACATTTTCAACTTAGCACACATTTGGGGGCAGAGGAATGAGTCAACCACAAAAAGTGAGGCACGCAGATGGCCCAGGTACTTGGGAGGATGGCCTGTTCTTTCCCCCAATCTTTGTGGCTCTCTGTGTCATCTTCTGCAGCCATCTCTAGTGTGTAAACATCCCTCACCCTGGTCTCTGCTCAATCCTCACTCCTCTGGTGTCCGTGGTCTGGAGTTTTTCCTTCCCTCTGTGGTCAAGTGTCCTGGGCTTTAGCACTCTGACAGTTCCCACTGCTGTTTAGAAATAAGAACATCATAGTGTTTCTTGGGCAGAATGGTGATCTGTGAACTTTATATTTTAAAAATGAGACTGGTATACATGAGGCTGCTCCTTCCCCTTTTCCTCTTATTCCACTGTTGCTTTGAGGCTAAAGATGAAAAGCAAGACTTTCAAGCTCAGGGATCAGCTTAGCGGCAGAGACCGACATGTATACAGTTACTTCAGCGCCACATGGGGAGTGCTGGATAGCATGTGCACCTTCTAGCCCTTGGGTCTGAGTCCGCCCAGCGTTTCTACGACAGACATGAGGATAATAGTTTATTTTTGGGGGAGTTGAAAGATGCATTCACAGACTGGTGTTGTGAATTATCAGGGATTCCTTTAGGAGGGTAATGCTAAGATCCAAGTTAACTTGATTGGATAGCTTTTCTCATGGTTTTATGAAAATATACTCCCCACACCCTCTTACTTGATCCTTTGAAACTAACTTTTCTGTGGGGCAATGGAGGAAGGAAGGACATATTACACAAGGATTTGTAATGCTTCCCAAACCCTTCCTGTGTGATCTGGGACACATCACACTACAGAGGGTACCATCCACATTCCCCAGCAGAATTATGAGGTGGGTGAGCAGTCATGTGAAGTCCATCGGTGCCTGTGATTGGAGCAGGGAAGCGGAACTTACTGCAGGTGTTCCAGGCAAGCTTTGTGCAAATAAAACACGGAGAAAACAAACGTGCAGAGAGCAGAGGCCTCCACTTTCTATTTCAGCTGTACTCATTCTGTCCCACTGTGCAGATAGAGCCACACTCTGACTCAGTTCTGAGACGCTTGACCAAGGCAACAAGAAAAGATACCCGGAGTGGTCTGTTAGAGTGGCATTCTCAGATTAACATCTTTACAGTCTTGTGAAATCACCGTCATGGTTTATTTAAAATGCAAATTTCATCCTCCTAGTCCAGAGCATAGTCTTTAGAAGGTCAAAGGTGGCACCCAGGAACCTGCATTTTAAATGAGCAGTCCAGGTGTTTTTTTTTTTTTTTTTTTTAGGCAGAGTCTTGCTCTGTTGCCTAGAGTGGATTGCAGTGGTGCGATCTCAGCTCACTGCAACCTCCGCCACCTGGGTTCCAGTACTTCTCTTGCTTCAGCCTCCTGAGTAGTTGAGACTACAGGCATATGCCACCACACCCAGCTAATTTTTGTATTTTTAGCAGAAATGGGGTTTTACCACATTGACCAAGCTGGTCTCAAACTCCTGACCTCTAGTGATCAACATCCCTTGGCCTCCCAGCGTGCTGGGATTACAGGCTTGATCCACTGTGCCCAGCCTAGTCTAGGTGATTCTGATGTAGGTAGTTCTCAGACTATAATATTAGGAAAATCCTAGAGAATTGTTGCTTATCCCAAATAGCCAACACCATTTAGCTGCAATGAATAATAATATTTTAGACAAAATGAGCATTTTCTTTTGAAGACTTACAATAAATTGATATGAGTGCAGTATTTTCCCCTTATGCCAACAGGGCTACCATTCACATCAGAAAAAAATGATCTTGTTTTCCAATGTGTGACTTTACATAGGTCTCAGCAACAACTATTGTCATGAGGTGTTCCTGGAATGGAGTAACATTTGGGTCTTGATTGGCTGCTAGGGCCTAGGAATGCTTGCACACTTGAGCACAGTAGAATTGATGTGGGACCTTCTACATGACAAAATTCCAGGGGATCACCTCAGCAGATCTGTCTCCAAAAGGCCCGATTCTAGCCAACTCTGTCCTGACTTTGTATCTTCTCTAACAGAACTGCTATGTTTTCTGCACAGATGAAATGAGGGAAATTGACTCTGGCATTAGCTTTAGTTTATAGTGAAAAGAGAATTGAAACTGAAGTGGTGTTAAGGGTATGTAACCAACAAGGAATGGTGGATGTAATAAAGACTGTTTACTTTTGGGCACTGAGATGCAGATACTGATAGTCGGAACCCCAGAGGGAGTCTGAGACATAGGGGCTGGACGGTGACATTGCCTGATATTCTTTTTGGTATAGTCAATTCTTTTCTTGATTGACCAGGCTTTTTTTTTTTTTTTATAAAGATCAGAAGGCACCCACCCCCCTCTCCCCCTCCCACCAAAGGACACATAAAAGTTTAGAAAATTTATGAGCATCAACCAGACTTGGCAGTTTTCCTCATTCTGAAGTCATTCTGTTCCTACTGAACAAACTTTCAAATGTTCTTTACCCCAGCTGGTTGAATTTCCTTTAATTAATGGTAAATTAATGGTACCTAAACTTGATTAAAAAAAATGTTGCCAAGAGGGAGAAATAGTTAAGTTTATTGGACAGAATTATATGTCTATTTGGGGTCTTTCCATTGTTAGGGGAACATGGGGAATTTCTGGGTCTTTCCATTGTCATTGGACATGATGATTCCCTTGTGACTTCTGTGTGTGTGGTTGGCTGGTATCAGTACTTTCATATGGCCAAGACCTCACTTCCCATCCGGGTCAGCCAGCCTGGTCGTGGCTCTGGACCTGGTCTGGAGCCTTTGTCCAGCCACCTGGAATGAGGCCTGCATCACTTCCAGTGAATAAAACAGTCAAATGCTATCCACAGTAAAGATAAAAATAATGTTGTATTCACTGTTGTTAGAGAAATCGTGAGATTTTTGCATGCCAGAATTGTTGATTTAAAAATTCCTGCTTCAGAAAGACCTTTTCATGTGTGTTTTGGAATATTTTGCTTCTTTCCATGGCCATCTGGTCCTAGATCTTTGCCTTTTTAGACCCTGTTGTACTGATTCAGTAGGTTTTGTTTGTTCATGCATTCATACCAAAGATACTTACTGACGAGGCTACCATGTACCAGGCACTGTGCTATCCACTTAGGACGCAGCAGAGGGGAAATAAACATTCCTGTCCCCCAAACAGGTTGCAGGCTTTCTATTTGAGACAGAGTGAAGAGAAAGAGGTGCTTGGGGGTCAGGGAATCCTGTTGAATATTTTTCTGCAAAGAAAAGGGCCTACTCTGCAAATGGCCTGGAGCAGTTCTGCCCAGCTGGGCCTCCAGAGGCCTCCATTGTTCTTCTTGTGATCCAGGGCCATATCTCTGAATCTTTCTGGTTGTCAGGTCACTTCAGCTTGCGTCAAGTCTTCCTGGCAAACACCTCTGTTATTTTGCCCACTTTTGTGGGTGCAGACACTGCCAATAGGCAAACAGGAAGGTGCTGGCCTGTACAATCAAGGTGGAGAGTTCAGACATGACAGAACTTGTGTGTGCATAAATGCTGAAGCGTGGTGAGTTTAGTCTTTTCAGGGCTCTTGGTCAAGGGCTGTAGTGCATGGAGAGGTAATTATGAAAAACACGCCCCGTCTTTAGCAGCCCTGGATTGGTAGGGAGTGTATTTCATTGGAGCACAGCATGCAGAGCTCAAAAGATGCACATTATAAATGTCACACTTGATGCAGTTCTCAAAGTGAACACACCCAAACAACCAGGCCAGGAGACAGAATATTACCAGCATCTTTGACGACCATCTCATTCTCCTAGCAGTCACTGATTTCTAACATCATAGATGTGTTTTGCCCATTTTCTTACTTGTATAAACGGAATGAGTATGTACTTTTAAATGTCTGGCTCCTTTTTTTGACATTAAATTTTTTATACTTTTCTGTGTGTGTGTGTGTGTTTATTTTCATTATGGTATAAATATTCCACTATTTATTTAGTTGTTCTATTGTTGAGGCGCAGTTAGTTTCCAGTTTTTGGTTATTACATAATAGCACTCTCTGAGGCATGCCTTTTGGTGAACCTACATACACATTTTTCTCAGGTACACACCTAGGTATGGGAATCCACTGGTCACCATAAGAAAGGTGAGTGTTTAACTTAAAGAGAAGCAGTTAACTAGTTTTCCAAACTGGTTCTGCCAATTAATCTTTCATTCATATATGAAGGTTCACTGGGAGCAACATTTTTTGTTTTACCGATTGAGAAATAAAAAACAGAAATCCTGTAATCTAACTCATACATCCAGTTCAACAAAACTGTGTCAGTTATGTGTCAGACATTTGCCTACCCTTATGAAAATTATGTTCCAGTTGAGGGAGGAAAGCAACACAGTTAAAGATACAATGGTTGGTTTTAAGTGCTGGGACAAAGATACCTTAGTATAGCGGGAATATAGAAAGGATACATTTATGCTCTAATGGTGGGTCTTCCATTATTCTTTTGACTTGATGTTGTTCTTTTCCCAATTTAAAGAAAAAGATACTTTAAAAAAAGAAGTTAGATGATACAGAAAAGTGGAATAAGTTACTTCCCTCTGAAATACACTCACATTGAACACTTTTTGGAAAGGGTCTATTTGCCTCCAGTAGACTTTTGAATACTAAAGTTTTTATTTTCGTGGTTGATATCATGCTGTTTATATGATTTGGGGCTGTCTTTTCTCATATAACAAAGCATAAATATTTTAGTGTGGTGCTGTTCTTTGTAAATAACATTTTAATGGTGTATTTGAGTCCAGTGAGCGTATATGCCACAGTATACCAAACTAAGGTATCTATCTGATGGGAGGCAACTGGCTGTTTCTTTTTTTTCCTTATTCTAAATAATTGTGTGATGATTATTTTTGGTCATACGAGTCTTTCTACATTTACAGCTATTTCCTTTTGATATATTTCCAGAAGTAGCAATGCTTGGCGTGCTGTCACGTGTATTTTAAAGGCTGTTCATGTATGTTATCACATGGTACTGATTCTACCCCTGGAACTGTAGAATATGTGTTTTACTGCAACCTTGCCAGCTATGGGTATCAGTGAATGTTGGTAAAGAAGAAGAATTTGGTGGAAACATGGCATGCCAGGTTATGTGCAGGTACTAAATCAGCACAGGTAAAGTGAGGCATTATCATCAGAGTCCCGATGGGAGGAAAGTTTTTCGGCTCCCACTTCAGTTTTGTCAGGGAAACAGGTGTGAGAGCTCACAGCTCACCCAGAGCCGGGAAACAGAAGCTGCTGCCCTTCCTCATGCTTGTGCCTGGCCTTGGGAATGCTTTGCAGAGCCTGTTCTCAGAAGAGCCCTTTGAACTGGTTGTGGGGATATTAACGAATCCCAGCCTTGTTCCTAATTAGGAGCAGGAGCAGATGCTCCAAGCTGGATTTTAAGTGAGATTGCTGCTGACCGATGCCCTGCTGCTGGTGCAATGTATGGATGTTTTAATGCCCTTGTGGTGGAGGAGGGAGAGATCATTAAAACCCAAGTCCATTCCCACCACAGCGGTAAAGTGGTTTTTCCTGTCGAATACAGACAAGGCTTGGGCCTACATCTCAGCCTTCATTTGTGTTCAAGACATCTACTTGATTTTCATTACCCAATATTTCCTCCCACCCCAGGCTTGTCTGGTGCACTCATCTCAGAGAGCAGGCAGGGGAGAAGGGCTTCCCCAGATGCTGTCTCAGCATCATGAATGAGACAGAAAACACAACAGTTCTCACAGTCTGTGTTAGCTCTTTGGGAGCTCTCTGCCAGCCTAGAGAAGTGATTCCCAGCCACAAGATTTTGCCCCTAGAAGGCTTTTGGCCCTGTCTGGAGACATTTTTGGTGTTATACTGGGTGGAGAGTGTGCTACTGGTATCTAGTGAGTAAAAGCCATGGGTGCTAAACAGCCTACAGTGAACCTCCCTCCAACCCCAAAATAATTGTCACTAGGGTCAAGGTTGAGAAATACTGGATTAGAGATATGGTTGCTCCTTTTATTATAATTTTTTAATATGAGATATGGCTGAGGGGATGAAGGGTAAGAGTGCTGTTCATTTGAGAAATACATGTGCCAGGTACTCTCCTAGGTTTTGGGACACAGTTCTGAACAAAACAGACAATGTTCCCTGCCCTTGTGGAGCTCACATTGTAGGGCATAGGGCTCTTCTCGGTTGTGACCTTTGACTTTTCCAGAACCAAGGGAAGGGAGGGCTGACTGAACAAATACATTACTTTTTATTTTTTGTCTTATTTTTTTGAGATGCAGTCTCGCTCTTGTTGCCCAGGCTGAAGAGCAATGGCGCGATCTTGCCTCACTGCAACCTCTGCCTCCCAGATTCCAGTGATCCTCCTGCCCCAGCCTCCAAGTAGCTGGGATTACAGGTGCCCACCCCTATGCCCAACTAATTTTTGTATTTTTAGTGGAGACGGAGTTTCACTGTGTTAGTCAGGCTGGTCTTGAACTCCTAACCTCAGGCGATCTGCCCGTCTTGGCCTCCCAAAGTGCTGGGATTACAGGTGTAAGCCACCAAGCCTGGCCTAAGTACATTACTTTGTATATCTCAAGGAAGTTTGATAGATTATTACATTCAATCAGGCATAATAAACACTTTGATTTTTATTATTTTTGCCAAGATAAATGGCCACTGGGAGATGTTGTTTATTTACCTATGCATGACAGTAAATTGGCTGCACCGTGAATCAGAGAGCCTGTTTGATTGTGTTACCCTGAGGAGTGGGAAATGCAGCATAACAATATTTCTGTTCCCCAAGAGAACTGAGAGTCTCCAGATAGGCAGGCCGAGTATTCTCCCCTAATTCTTGTTTCTCCGCACATTGTGGGTAGTATCCGTTATTTCCAACAAGATGAACTTTGTTCACAGCTTGTCTCTTTCTCATCTGCTGCATGGCAAATTTCAATGATCCATGCCCCTGAATAGCAGTGACAGCCAGCGTCACACAGCTGGGTATTAGGGAACATGTTCCTTACCCTGGTTCCCATTTGGTCAGTTTGACACACACCTGGATTGTGAACCCCTGCATTCCAGGCCTTGGTTCCTGTATTGTGGCATCTTGAAGCCTCTTTAGATGGTCAATATACATTCGAGGCTGTGCTGGGGGAGAATCTTCTCTTTCCCTGTATAATTCTAGTATCTGTGCCTTGGGGTGGGAAAGGGGACACGATCCATGACAAATGGATCAAGCCCACCAGCCTCTGAGAGGCTGTCTTTACTTCTGATCAAGTCATCTGTGAGTCCACATCAAGTCCGTAGGATAGTGGAGATGGAGAGGTAACCCCTCTGCTCTTTCTGGGTTTTTCTGTAGCTGCTGCTCATGGATGTGAAGTTTTAGTCCAGAATTATGGGGTGTACCATGTGGCCCATTCCCATGATTGGCAGAGAGAGTTCCCCTTGGCATTTTCTGCAGTTTCCCCTTCCTTCCCCCATTCTTTATTCTGTATCCCTCCGTAAGTCCTCCCAATTTCCATCCCTGACATCCAGCATGGGTTGCTATCTCTGTCCTGGCTGGTCACTTGCCAGGTGAAGAACAGATGTCTTAGGGATGAGTAGGAGTGTGGGAGAAAAGGTCTTTTGGGTCCAGTCTGAAAGGCCCCCTTCCCTTTAAATATTAACTTCCTGCCAATGTAACTCCTGAGCAATTCTTTTTTTTCCTTTTTTAACCTTTTTTCTTTTTTTACCTATGTGTCAATTGACAACTCCTGAGCAATTCTATGCTAAAGTGTATCTTTCTCCTTTCCCGCCTTGAGTTAAAGTCCAAAGTCCCACTGAGCTCTTTGGCATACTTTAGGTGGCCTGGAAGACAGAGAAGAAAACCTGTAATGTCACAGCCTGCTCCTTTATCACAGCTTGGCAGGACCCCATCCTTTGAGGTGCTCACACAGACCTGTTGCTGATGTTGCTGCTGTGTGACTTGTCATCCAACAAGGGACCTCAACACTCCAGCGAATCTTCTGGAGTAAATTTTTAAGATACTTAAGTTATAGTTGTAAAATTTTACTCTCTCCTCCATTCCCCTCCCCATTGCAGAGTTAGTGTTTATGCGAAATCTACATAAGACTGACCAGCAGAGTGGTTGAGCTTCTGCAGAAAGAACATGGATGTTGATTCATAGGCAAGAAATGCAGTTTGTGTTATACTGGACAAGGGAAGCAGATAATCATTTTCTTCCCATGTTTTTGATCAAGTAAAATTTTAACTTTGAAAGATGCTAGTTTGTTTTAATTACTAAATGCTTGTGTGGTAGGCATGGTGCCAGACTCTGGGGTGTGAAATTGAAGACTAAATCTTGGCTCTGAGGAGCTGAGGCTGTACTTGGATAAACAGGTAAATAATTATAATGCAAGGTGACATGAGGGTAAGCATAGGACACCAGGTGAGCCTCAGGGAGGGTCATACAGTCCCAGTGGAGAGGTCAGAGAGGCTTGCAGAGAGAAGGCATCTGCTCTGAATTGTAAAGTGCCTTTTGGAGAAGTATCAGAGGAAGAGGGCAAGGGGGAGAATGATGCAGAAGAATCTATCACCCACATAAACCCCAGAGGTGTACACAGCTAGGACTTTGCTTTAAGTCCCATTCACAGATGCACATCCAGCAGCAAAAGGAATTCAAGAGGAGTTTCAGTTTTTACTTCGAGGAAAAAATATTAAAGAATACTCAAAATCATAACCCAAAATGAAGGTTCTCAAAAGCTCTGTTCTCCCCTTCCTCCTTTCTCTTCCTTCTCATCTTCCTTTTCCTCTTTCCCCTTCTCATTCTTTTGGTCCCTCTGTGTGCTCAGCAGTCTCTTTTATGACAGCAGCATAAAACTCTCCTTCTTAGCCAGGAGGCACTTGCCTCTCCTGGTTAAACGTTTCCCACTTTCCCCTGGCTTCTTAGGTGCTCTTCTACCCTCCTGACTTCCAGGCTAGAAATAGATAAAAGTGCCCTCTTTAGAGGGCATGGGGTGGGTGATGTGGAGTGGGGAGAAGTTGGGGAAGCTTGACATCTTAATAAATCTCCTCCCTGTCACACTCATGGGTCATTTGGCCATTCAGTGCCCACCCTCTCAGTAATGATAGGTGGGCTCTAATCCACTTACTTCTCTTGGACACATTATTTTCAGACATTCTAATCTCTCTTTCCCAGCGGGTGTACCCTCTCTGTGCAGAGCAAAACAACTCTATGTCCAAAAGAAGCAGGAAGGCCACATAATAGGATTAGTATATCACAGTTGGTAGAGCCGATTAGAACTGATTGTCTTGGGGCAATATTGATTGTCTTTTGGAAATTATTTCAGTAATACGAGTGAATGAGAGAGAGAGAGAGAGAGAGAGAGAGAGAGAGAGAGAGTGTGTGTGTGTGTGTGTGTGAAGGAGAGCAGTGTGAACAGCTGCAGCTTTCTAAGACCAGTTGTAACACATGTCCTTGTTTACCAAACATGTATGGGCAGCCAGCGTATTGAAGAATTTCAATTTGGGAAATAAACATGAGGCAGTTTTGTTTATTTTTAATTGCTGCTTTCCCTTAATAACATCTTGGCAGATTGCATAGCTCTCTATCATGTTTAGCCTTAAAACTAAGTCCGGCTGAGTTTGCAACTTGCATCTTCTATCAGATTTGGGGTTTTCTCTTCCTCTTCCCCTGCACAGTTTTGACTTGTGGCTTGAGGAGTCCGAGTGGGGATGAATGTCTGATTGATTATTTTACCTTCTTCCCCTCAGGCTTGGCATCAAGGCATGCCCTCTAGAGGGCCAGGCAGGGAACTTGCTTACTATATAATTTCTTGATGCAGTGGTTTGAATCCAGGTCAACCTCTTCCTTTCTATCTTGCTTTTATCAGTTAATATGGCTTAAATTATGCTGTGGTCACCAATAACCAACTCCATGTGAACTCCTTTTGCTTAAAACAACAAAGATTTATTTCTTCTCATGCCACACATCTCATGGATTGGGAGGGGCTCTGACCTGCGTTGTCCCAGGACACCAGGCTGATGAAGCCTCCATCTCCATGCATTCACTGTACAGGAGGAAGAGTGTGCTGCAGGGCCTTGCATCAGCAATTCAGTGCCTCTTCTTAGAGGAGACACCATTTTGGAGAGCAAAGTAGGTCACATGCCCAGACCCCACATCAGTGGGGCAGTTAAGGGTGATGCTGTCTTGTGCCGAGGAGAAGGAGAAGCCACATGCTTGGCCAGTGGCATTAATAATGTTTCAAGGACATCCCTTTCTGGGGATCTATCCTGCAGTTTATGCTACTAAAGCCCTCTCACCTATAGGTGGTCCCCATTGATGGATATGCATGCAGTGGCTCCAGCTGAGCTGTTGATGATGCTCCCTAAACTCTCATTCCTTGCTCTACTAACCAATAGGGACAGTGACTTCCCTAATGCTGCCCCTTCTCTCAATTTGGTTAGACCTCTTGAATTCCCTTTTTTCTTCCCTTTAATTAGTAACAGGACAGATAAGCAAGTTTGCTGCCTGAGAAAATGCCCAAGTGGGGAAACAAATCTCTTCTTGCAGGTGCTCCAGTTTTTGAGCGGTTCTCCTATCTAATAACCCCTTAACTGGCACTGGACTGGGGAACGCACCTCAGTGGGAAAACCTGATGAACCTTGCATGTCCCCAAAGTCTGGTGACCACTGCCTTCTCCCTTTGATTTTCTTCTCATACAAACGGGGGAGCAGAGAGGGCTGGTATGGAGTAATGGTAGGGGTTAGTTATTTCTACCCCTTTTATAAAGCTGTCTAGGTAAAAATCATTCTTTCACATCTGGAAGCTCATCACCTGCTCCCCATCCCTATCTCCCTTATTATTTTTAGAATAGTAAGGAATTTGGTGCTGAACTTTGATCTTGGTCAAATTTGTGGTGAATTCAAAGTCTCACTTAAACAACACAGTGTGGATATAAGGGACCTAACTCTCTGCCTGGAAACACAGTAGTTTATTGATAAATAGGAAAACAATAATATATACCAATTTTAAAATACGCTAGATTTGTGGCTTAGCTTATTTTGGTGGAACTTCTACTGAATGCAGATTTCTTTTTCTGTTCAAATTTACTAGGAACTAGGGAGAAAGCTTGTTTCATTTCTGAAAACAAACATTTTATTGGGTCATTTAGTTTATGTTGCATTTGAAGTAAAAGCAGTGATTATTTCAAATCTGAATGTCTGACATGTGGGACTTGGATGTGATTTTTACTTTAAATTCAGTATTTTCTCCCCTTTTTGGGATACCAAAGCCAGACTTGTCTCCTGGAGACTTTGAATTTTGCCACAAGGGGTTGTGTCTCAGGCCCTCATGCTTGGTTATCTGATCTGTTGGTGGATGACTCCAGCTCACCAATCTTTGCTCTAGTGGAACTTAGATGCGATTTTTACTTTAAATCCAATAATTTCTCCCCTTTTTGGGATAAGAATGCCAGGCTTTTCTCCGGGAGACTCTGAATCTTGCCACAAGGGATTGTGTCTCAGGTCCTCATTCTTGGTTAACCGATCTGTTGGTGGATGACTCCAGCTCACTAATCTTTGCTCTAGCAATAATAGCAGCTGGTATTTATTATGACGTAGTCTGCGCCAGGTGCTATTCTAAGATGGCCTTGTCACCATCTTCTGTGTTTTTCCGTCCTCCTGTGCATGCGTATGCCCACACATGCACTGGACTTCTACCCAAGCCTTAGAGATAGCCCGTTTAATCTTCCTGGTTCTGCCAGAAGATCCCGTTACTTCCATTTTATACCCGAGGAATCTGAGACATAGGGTGAGGAGGTGACTTGCCCAAGTAGAAGAGCTAAGGAAAAGCAGCGGAGCTTCAAATCTGTGTTTGACCCCAAACCTGCATTCTTCGGCATGCTGCGTTGCTGAATGGAATCTACTTCACTCTGTTCATCGGCTTGGCAGCCAGCAGGTTGACAGAAACCGGGTCTTTTTCAGCTTCCTTACTTGAAGCCAAGTGTCCCTCTTTCCAGAGTCACCAGGATACGCTGATGTGTGGGCACTACTTTTGTCAGCTTTTTACAGTGGTCCTTACCTTCAGGTGCTGTCTGAGCTGACATGTGGAGCTTAGCAAGGGGCGCTCTGTTGAAATGAGGCTCCGTTTTCCCCCTCAAATGTCATCATTCCCTGGAGAGTAAGTGGGGAAGCGTCACAGTCCAGTGGACGAGCAGTCTAGCTGCTCGTAGGGGTTGTCGGCAGGTTGACAGGTTTGCTTTGACATATAGCCAGCAGGCTGGCCCCATCTGCCTCCCTGCAAGTTATACTGAGAAATGCTTCAGAAGCTAGAGGTGCAAGTTGGCTATACCCGAACTCTGAGTGGTCTGCAAGTATCTTCCTAACCTTGAAGCTAATAAGAAAGGGATCTGGATTGTGCGTCTCTGGAATTCTTGCAAGGGCCTTAACAATCCCACTTACAACAATAAATTTACTTCTTTAAAAAAAACCCATAAAATAAACCTCACTTTTTGAGAAAATTAATCATAAGAAAAAAAACCCTGTAATCCTGTCACCCCAAGATAGCCACATTGCTTTATGCATTTATATACCCACACATATGCAATTTTAAAGGAAATCATGTTGTGTATATGCCTTCTTCGTTTTAAAAATGCTACATAAACATCTTTCTGGATGACCATGTCTGCCTAGTATTTCTGTGGGCGGGTAGTTCAATAATTTATTTAAATAAGGCTTCTTAAAACATTTGGACTTTGTTCAGTTTTCCCCTATTATAACAATGTTATGATAAACATTTTCAGTGATTAAATCTTTGTTCATCTTTATTATTTCCTTGGGATCCATTTTTAGTAAAAGAATTGCTGAATTGCTGGGAAATAAGAATATGTAAGACTTTTTTTTTTTTTTTTTTGAGATGGAGTCTCATTCTGTTGACCAGGCTGGAGTGCAGTGCCACGATCTTGGCTCACTGCGACCTCCACCTCCCAGGTTCAAGTGATCCCTCCACCTCAGCCTCCCAAGTAGTTGGGATTTCAGGCACATGCCCCCATGTCTGGCTGATTTTTGTATTTTTAGTAGAGATGGGGTTTTATCATGTTGGCCAGGCTGGTATTGAACTTCTGACCTCAAGTGATCCACTCCCTTCAGCCTGCCAAAGTGCTGGGATTACAGGTGTGAGCCACCATGTCCAGCTAAAAATGTAAGACTTCTGATGTGTTTTGCTGAGCTGCACACCTGCTCTAACCCACTCAGTCTGAGAAAGTCATGTTTCACAATACCAAGAACATCACTGACACCCCTAGAAAATGTTAAGGTCCCCGCCCTCAAGATCTCAAAGTTCTTAGTTTTTTCACTGACGTATTCCTTCCACCTTCTAGATCTTTACTTTTCTCTTCTAAAACACAATGCTGACTTTTTAAAGTAGATATCTATGCATTCAAAATGTTTCAAAAAGGATATAGCAAATGTACTTGCTTCCACCTGTTTTTTATCTGTTTTGTTCTCTGCTTCTCTTTGCTACCTGCCACAGGTGACCACCTTTATTAATTTCTTACACATTCTTCCAGAAATTGTGTTGCATGTAAGCAACTGTGTAATTTGGGACCTACTGGAGAGTGGAGGGTGGGAAGAAGGAGAGGATCAGGAAAAATAACTATTGGGTACTAGGCTTAATACCTGGATGATGAAATAATTTGTACAACAAACCCCCATGACATGAGTTTACCTATGTAACAAACCTGTGCATGTACCCTTGAACTTAAACCCCTATAATTTGCACCTTTCCCAACATTTTACCCCAAGGTAGGAGCCTATACACACTGTTCTCTAGCTTGCCTTTTTAAACATAAAATATGATAAAGAAACTTTATGTATCTGGGTGCTCCTGTATTGGGTGCATACATATTTAGGATCGTTAGCTCTTCTTGTTTCATTGATCCTTTTACCATTATGTAATGCCCTTCTTTGTCTCTTTTGATCTTTGTTGGTTTAAAGGCTATTTTATCAGAAACTAGGATTGCAACTCCTGCTTTTTTTTTTTTTTTTTTTTTTTTTTGGTCTCTGTTGGCTTGGTAAATCCTCCTCCATCTCTTTATTTTGAGCCTATGTGTATCCTTGCATGTGAGATGGGTTTCCTGGATACAGCACACTGATGGTTTTTGACCTTTATCCAATTTGCCAGTCTGTCTTTTGATTGGGGCATTTAGCCCATTTACATTTAAGGTTAATATTGTTATGGGTGAATTTGATCCTGCCATTTTGATGCAAGCTGGTTGTTTTGCCCATTAGTTGATGCAGTTTCTTCATTGTGTCGATGCTCTTTACCATTTGGTATGTTTTTGGAGTAGCTGGTAGTGGTTGTTCCTTTCTATGTTTAGTGTTTCTTTCAGGAGCTCTTGTAAGGCAGGCCTGGCGGTGATGAAATCTCTCAGCAATTCCTTGTTTGTAAAGGATTTTATTTCTCCTTCAATTATGAAGCTCAGTTTGGCTGGATATGAAATTCTAGGTTGAAAGTGCTTTTCTTTAAGGATGTTGAATATTGGCCCCCACTCTCTTCTGGCTTGTAGGGTTTCTGCTGAGCAATCCGCTGAGTCTGATGGGATTCCCTTTGTGGGTAACCCAACCTTTCTTTCTGGCTGCCCTTAGCACTTTTTCCTTCATTTCAACCCTGGTGAATCTGACGATTATGTGCCTTGGGGTTGCTCTTCTTGAGGAATATCTTTATGGTGTTCTCTGTATTTCCTGGACTTGAATGTTGGCCTGCCTTGCTAGGTTGGGGAAATTCTCCTGGATAATATCCTGAAGAGTGTTTTTTAGCTTGAATTCATTCTCTCCATCACATTCAGGTATACCTATTAAATGTCAATTAGGTCTTTTCACAGAATCTCATATTTCTTGGAGAGAAATTTCTTTTCACTATTGTTTCTCTAATTTTGCCTTCTCATTTTACTCCATTGGGTTGATCTTCAATCTCTGATATTCTTTCTTCTGCTTGGTCGATTCGGCTATTGAAACTTGTGTATGCTTCATGAAGTTCTCATGTTATGTTCTTCTTAAGCTGTTCTCATTAGCATTTTGTCAAGCCTTTTTTCAAGGTTTAGTGCTTGAAAAGTTTATTTGCATTGGGTTAGAACATGTTCTTTTAGCTCAGAGAAGTTTGTTATTACCCACCTTCTGAAGCCATTTTCTGTCAATTAATCAGACTTGTTCTCCATGTAGCTTTGTTCCCTTGCTGGTGAGGAGTAGTGATCCCTTGGAGGAGGAGAGGCATTCTGATTTTGGGCATTTTCATCCTTTTTGTGCTTTTTGGGCATTTTCATCCTTTTTGTGCATTTTCTTCCCATCTTTGTGGATTTATCTGCCTGTGTTCTTTGTAGTTGGTGACTTTCGGATGGTGTCTTTGAGTGGATGTAATTTTTGTTGATGTTGAAGTTAATTTCTTTCTGTTTTTTAGTTTTCCTTCTAATAGTCAGGTCCCTCAGGTGTAGGACTGCTGGAGATCCACTTCAGACCCTGCTTGCCTGGGGATCACCTGTGGTGGCTGCAGAACACTAAGGGTTGCTGCCAGTTTCTTCTTCTGTTATCTTAGTCCCAGAGGGCTACCTGCCAGATGTCAGCCTGAGCTCTCCTTTATGAGGTGACTCTTTGGATATACAGGCATCAGGGAGCTGCTTGAAGAGTCTGTCCCTTATAGGAGCTCAAGCGCTGAGCTGTGAGCACCATTGTTCTATTCAGAGCTGCTGGGCAGGTACGTTTAAGTCTGCTGCAGTGGAACTCATAACCACCTTTTTCCCCAGGTGCTCGGTCCTGGTAAGATGGGGCTTTATTGATAAGTTCCTGATGTGCTGCTGCCTTTTTTCAGAGCTGCTCTGCCCAGCAAGGAGGTAGCCTAGTCACAGTCTGCCAGCAGAGACATTGCTGAGCTGCCATGGGCTCTGCCCAGTTGCTGGGTGAACTTCCTTGTGGTTTTATTTATAGAGGTATAGTTAGAACTGCCTTGGTAATGGCAGACTGCCTTAGTGATGGCAGACAGACTTGGTAATGGCAGATGCCCTTTCTCCAACAGAGCAGGACCCTCCTGGGTCCAGCTGTGCTTGCTGTGAAACACTGAGTCCAGAGTGTTTCAGATTGCTGGTCTTTGTAGGAGTGGGGCTCGCTGAATCAGATCACCTGGCTCCCTGTTTCAGCCCCCTTTTTTTCAGTTGAACAGGCAGCTCTGTCTTCCAGGTGTTTGAGGTGCCAGTTGAAATGGCCATCCAGATTTCTGTGACTTTTTGTGCAGAGACCTGCTGCGCTGGGTGAAACAGCTGTGCTGGGAACTCACAGTGCTTTTCAGCCTGGGAATGTCTTTGTCTTTGGGCAGTAATAACTCATTTGGAAATGTGGTGTTTACTCACCCTCTGTGTTTTTCTTGCTGGGAACTGCAATTCAGAGCTGTTCCTATTTGGCTGTCTTGGATCTGCCACAACATCTTCATCTTTTTTGTGTTTTAAACCCTTTAGGCCAGGTTTGGTGGCTCATACTATAATCCCAGCACTTTGGAAGGTTAAGGCAGGAGGATTATTTGAGGCCAGGTGTTCAAGACCAGCCTGGGCCACATAATGAGACCTCCATCTTTACAAAAAATAAAATTAACCAACATGGTGTGCCTGTAGTCCCAATTACTCATGAGGCTAAGGTGGCAGGATGGCTTGATCCCAGGAATTCAAGGCTGCAGTGAGCCATGGTTGTGCCACAGAGTGAGACCCAGCCTGGACCACAGAGTGAGACCCTGACTCAAAGAAAAAAAGACACTTTAGGTGATGCATTAACTAAGTATCTCATGTTTTCAGTAACAAAATTATCAGACCCAAGAAGTTTAGCATTAATATAATGATGCTATCAAGTCTGCCTTAACATTTCTTACTTTAGCCAGAATCTTGTTGAAAAACATTTCTCTTACTTTACAAAAGCATTATATGTAACTGTTTCTTTCTTTCATTCCAGGATCTGTGAGATATTGAATTTGGTTGTTATGTCACCTTTTATCTAGAAAAGAGAAGAGTACTGCTACCATTTTGGGGAAGGGAGGTCTTTGAGGACATGGCTATTTTTCAAAAGTTGAGGTGGTTGTCCTGTTGAATGTTAACCCATCTGTATTTGCCTGGTTGCCTCTTCATTATTTGACTGATCAGATGCTTTACCAGGAAGATCACAGCAGTGATCTTCTGTATTTTACTTCCTGCTGTATCACATAAGATGCCTAATGCCACTTTGTCTCACTGTTGGGGATGCTTAGTTTGATCACTCGGTTAAGGGAGTGTGCTGCCAGCTAGCTCAGTGTAAAGGCACCCTGTTTCCTTTGTATCCAATAAATAATCTATAAGTTGGAATTTTGAGAGCATGTGAATATCCTGTTCTTCACGGCCTTTTACCCAATGACTATAGCATCCATTAATGGTCCTTTCCTGTAGTATTACTCTGCAAAGTGATGATTTTCCAGTTCTACCTACATGTTTTCACTAGTATTTTTTGGTAAAGAAGAGCTTCATTGCTGTCCCACTTTGTTAGTAACACTGTGGACTCCTGGACTCTTTTTTCAGTTCAGTGTATTACCATTCAGCATGTTGTCGTGGACATCACTGCAGCTATTGATGCACTAATTGTCCCAGATTTGACCCTGGGAGCCCTTTCAAGCTTGCTTTTCTGTTCTTTTGAGCATTTGCTTACTTTCTGGCATAATGACGCTTATCTTGCATTTTCTGAGTCTTGAAATCAGATTTAAAGAATCCTGGTTCCTTAAAGAGGACTGGTATTTACAAACCAAGATCGGGGGGCTGGGTATGCATGCCACTTTTGGGACTTGTCAATACTTTTAGGCACGTTAAGTGCACAGAGGTAGGAATGATAGAAATTATGAGCTTGTATCGATAGTTTCAGTGTAAACCTAACACCATCTCATTAGACTTCATAAAATAGGCTCTTTATTTTTCCCACAGTGAGAACCCTGATTCCAAATAATATCAATACATTTACTTATTTATTGTATTCTACAATGTATACAGGAGTTTAGGAATTACAGTACTGATCATACAACAAACCTACAAAAGTTTAAGATTTCTTTATTTTTCCATAAGTTATTGGGGTATAGGTGGTATTTTGTTATATTAGTAACTTCTTTAGTGGTTGTGAGTTCCTGGTGCACCCATCACCTGTACAGTATGCACTGCACCATATATGTAGTCTCTTATCCCTCACCCCGCTTCTACTCTTCTCCACAAGTCCCCAAAGTCACATAGTATCATTCTTAGGCCTTTGTGTCCTCATAGCTTCGCTCCCACATATCAGTGAGAACATGGACTGTTTGGATTTCCATTCCTGAGTTACTTCAGTCAGAATGATAATCTCCAGTATCATCCAGTTCAATGCAAATGCTGTTCATTCCTTATAATGGCTGCATAGTATTCCATCATGTATATACACCACAGGTTCCTTGTCCACTCTTTGATTGATGGGCATTTAGCTTTATTAAAGTTGTGAAGTGAAGTTGTCCTAACAGTGTGAAGAAAATAATTCAGGTGCTGTAGACAGCCAGCCCTTTTTGTTCTTATGGTATATCCCTTTAAAGAGTTAAAGGAGTGGTGTTTTGAAAATTACTTGGACAAATTATTATTTTTACAGTGATTTTGTTTCCATGTTAATATACAATTAGGTCTGCTTATTACTGTTGGTATTCAACTTTAGGGTGTGCTTTGTTCATCACTTTAAAATTTATTTCTTGAAAATGTAAAACATTTATGTTCAAAATCAAAACTATATAGAGAGGAATAGAAATCTTACTCCCTGTTTACTGTCCTTCCCCCGAACCCCCATTCCTTCTACCCACTGTGAGAACCATTTCCAGTAGCTACTACTTTATTATTTGTTTCTTTCTACAAAAGCAAGGATGTATATTCATGTTTTTATTTCCTCTCTTCTCATATGTATATATGTATACATGTTTACTTTTGCACCTTGCTTTTTTCCACTTACCAATACATGGAAACAGCTTATAGCAGTTTATCAAGATCTTTCTGTTTCATATGGTGCAGAAATTTTCCCATTGTGTGGATTTGTAGTTGTTTGTTCAGCCAGTCTCCTATGGATGGACATTTAGGTTGTTTGAAGATTTTCTGGCATATTCATGAGGGTGAGTGAATAACCTGTGCATCTGTTGTTTCATATTTGCAGAAGTATGTATCTTTGGGGTAAATTCCTAGAAGGGGAATTGCTGGGTCATAGCAGAAGCATATGCAGGTTTGTCAGCAATTGCCAAATCCCTCTCCACAGGGCTGAACCATTTTGCACTTTAACCAGCAACATAGAACAGTGCTTGGCTCCCTACAGCTTTGCCAACAGAATATGTGATGAAGCGTTTGGACTTTTGCAAGCAGGATAGGTAAGAAATGGTATCACAGTGTGGTTTGAATTGGTATTTCTTTTATTATAAGTGAAGTAGAGCATCTTTTCAAATACTCTGTGTGGATATTTTATGAATTTTGCTCATTTTTCTGTTGGGTCCTAATTCTTTTTTTTTGAAATTTGCATAGTATTCCATTCTCTGAATGTATTTTGATTTATTTACCTTGTCTCCTATTGGTGAAAACTGGGGTCGTTTCCTATGTAATGCTGTTAAAAACAATACTGTAATGAACAATCTCAGGGAAGCCTCATTTCATTCATGTGCAGCTGTATCTGTAGGTGGAATTTCAGAAATGAATTTGCTTGGTTCAAGGGTATATGCATTAGTTATGTTAATGAATATTGCCAAATTACACTCCCCTTCCATGGGTGCCCCAGTTAACGCCCCTACCAACAGCACGTTAATGCCTATTTTCTCCTGACTGACTGAGTGATTGCCTTTTGAATTTTTGTCCTGATAGGAAAAACATGAGATCTCAGTGAAATGTTAGTTTGCAATGAGCATTTTTTTGTGTGTACTTAAGACATTATTTTAAGGGTTAAGCCTCCTTTTCCCTGGCAGAATCCATTCTTCCTGGATGAGGTGGTGATGGGGGAGTCAAAGAGAAGACAGTATGATGCAGATTGCTCCTGTCTGACCAGAAACTGCCTCTGGAGAATTGCAGCCACAGACTAAAGCACTCATGAAGTGTCCTTATTCCTGAGGTCCACTCCAAGTGTGTGAAGTGTTTGTTGGCAGCACTGAGCCAGGGCCCCTGATGTGTCCTCCCATGAATTCATGGCAGTGAGTCTTTGGCAAGCCACCCTCCAGATGAATTCATTAGTGGAGAGAGAGAGTGAATCTGGCACCACAATTTGTGACTTGAGGGATGTTTTCATCCCTCTTATTTCTGCTCACCCTTGTCAGTTGCTCTATTCTCCTCTCCTGCCCAATCTACCTGGGTGAAGTCACTCTGCCCTATTATTTTCCATGCCATCAGATCCCATGGATGTGTGATTACCTCTTCACTGATTGCAAGGCTGTGGAGTTTCTTGATCACCTTGTTCTCAGCCTCTTAATTCCCTGCTGAGAAGTGGAGGGAGTGATGGGGCCCATCCTGCTCTTGGGAAACACTCCTTTTCTGGCTGCTGAGACCTTGCCCTCCTAGGCATGGTGTGCTTTGCCGTGGGTCTGATCTACTGAAGGCTGGCCTCCAGGAGCCATCATTGTCTATGCTGGGCTTTCACATTAATTTCTAATAGTCACCAGAGTCCTGCAGTTTCCAGCAATGTTTATTAGCCACGCTATGGTGGAAAAGGTAGTGGTGATGGATCTTTTTCTTGATTCTGGCAAATACAGATGCACAAATAAGAATAGCAGCTACTATTGACTGAGAAATTACTATGGGCTGAGCACATTACTTGTATTCCATTTAACCTTTGCAGCAAGTGAATGAAATAGGTGCCATATCATCTCCGTTTTTACAGATAAGGAAGCTGCCCAAATATTCATAGCTATTGAGTAGCAAAGAAATAAAAAAGTAAAAATATACAAGTAATTTGACTTCGGGGAGTATTATGATTTGGTGGGGAGGGCAGCAAAATCTGCAAATCTAATTATATAAAAAATAAGTGTCATTTATTAAGCCTCTGTCATCTGAATAGATCAGCCCAGGATCACCCCATGTGGCTCTGGAGACTTCAGCTTGGGTAGAGAGTTGAACAGAGCTTAGTCCTGCACAGAGCAGGTGGAGCTGTTGATCAGTAATGCCAACATTTAGTGAGCATTTACAGCATGCCAAGTGCTGGGCTGAGGACTTTGTGCAATTAACTCATATTACTCTCAGAACAACCCTATGATAAAACGGTTTTACCCCAATTTACATTTACACACGAGAAGACAGGCTCTGAACATTAACCGTGTTGCCCAAGGTTGGATGACTGACCACTAGAGAGCTGGCTGATCTGCCTCCAGTTACTCATGCTCCTAGCTATCATGCGTCCCGTGAGGCTGGGGAAAGTGTGCCAGACCACTGGGCAGCTTCCTGCAGGCAGATTCTCCCTTTTAGTATTGGACAGAGGGAAGCTAGAATTTTTTTCTGTTTACTGTTTGGTGAACCCGCGACCAATGATTTTAAGAAAGCAGATTTCCTCTCTGGCTTTGGTGGGCTTGGTACCAAGGCAGTCTCCATGGACTGCAGAGTGCATGACTCTTGGGTGAGCCACCATACTAGACTTGGAGATGGCTGACCACTTGTCAGGGCATGCTGCGGTCTCGAGGGCACTGTGCCCAGCAGCCACACCTTCAGAAACCTTCTGGATGTCCCTGGGGCCTCTTCTACCTCTTCCTGGGTTTGGACTTCTTGCTAATACTATCATCACAGTGTGGGATCAGCCTCACCTCCCACACTGTGCCCATGGATAAGACAAACAGCATAGCTCTTATCTCAGAAGGCCAGTGCCAGGCTGGCTGACCCAGCTTGACTGACCTCTTTTCATAACAATACCTTACATTTCTCTTTAAATTTTTTTTGATCAATCAGCAAAAATTTAAAAGTATGTTCTCAGTGCCACAGGAAGACACAAAGACACTGCTCTTGTGGAACACGTTGTTTAGCTGAGGATGCCCTCATAAATCCATCCACAACAAACGGTCAACTACATTTCATTGTGGATGGATTCGAAATTGATAAGGCAGAGCCCAGGTGAGTGCCACGAACATCATGCAGGCATCTGTGCTCTGAATTGAGCAGGAGATTAGTGTGGTCTAGAGTCTTTCTAAGGGAGGTGGAGCTTCAAGGGTATGAGATAACTTATAGTAGCATAATGGAGTGAAGAGTATTCTAGGTCCTGGGAGGTTTTCACAGCCAGCCTCTGGGTCCCAGATGGGAATGTCAAGATTGAGCTGCTCTGAAAGCCCACTGTATAGCAGCATAGTCAGTAATGCAGCATGCCTGAATAGTGTCCACAGCCACCGCCCATGGAATAGCCTCTTTGGTGGGGGTAGACAATGGAGGGAAGGCATCTCTGTGCAGCAGCTTATCCATGTCACCAACCCATCCCCATGACAGAGGCCCATGACAAGGTGCTTCTGAGCCATCAGGAACATTAACTCAAGGTGGTTGGGATATGTATAGCACAGTCTTTCCAAAGTATGTTGCACTGAACCTTAATCCCATGAGAATAAATGATTCCCTAGAGAAGAACATATTTCCTTTAGATATGCACAGTACACATTAGTTTTTAAAGGGCTCTAACATGTTCTATAGTTAAAGAACCTATTTAACTTTTCAACCCATTGTTTCCCAAACTTACTGACTATAGGATCTCCCTACTTTTTTTGCATAACTCCTATTAATATTGATAAGAACCAGGGTTCGTGCCTTTAAAAAAAACTTTGGGAATGATAAGATAGTATATTTCTGAAAGATTTCCATGGTAATCTTAACTGTTAACACTCAACTGTTAAAACTTTTGTATTTAAAGGTTCCAGCTCTTGGATGACTGAATAGCAAAGTTGTTCCCGGCTGGTTCTGAACAGCTGACTACACATTCGTTTTTCCTCCTGAGTTAAAATGTTAAGTTCCTTGAGGGCAAGCAGTGAACTCTTAACATCCTTTGTATCAAGCCCACAGCTTTCTCAGCACTGGCTATGTAATAGCCACTCAATAATAACTTGTTAATTGATTGATTGAAGCCATTTGTTAAAGGCCAAAGAGTTAATTAGTTGATGTGGAATCCAGTTCTTTGAACTTCCAGCCAGAGGCTTGTTTTATCCACCCACAGACTCTAAATTTAGCACCCTCCAGCTTCCTGCAGTTTACCAAAACTATTTTAAAAGGTTAACTAACTCTTTTATTAAGTGGTTTTCTGCAGGCCCATCATTCCTGACTCCCTTTCTCCTATTATCATGGGTCTTAGCTGTGATGAGTGGGTAAGGGGACAGTTGTCCGCAGGTGCGTGTGTGTTGGGGAAACAGCCTTTCTTCCTCAGTTTTCTCTCACTACAGCTTCTTGACCCAGGAAAGCATGTAACTGTGATCATGCCTGCTTCCTTCTCCCTGTGGGTTTCACTTTGGGAATTCCATTCTCATACTGGTTCTGTGGGAAGTAGGGCTGAAGACGGGCAGTTCCCATAGCTGACTTTCAGCTGACACTCAATTTTTGAGCATAACAAAAATGTGTTACTCTCCCCGCAAACTTCCATTGCATTATTATTATGTATGTATTGGCTACTGACAGTGTACTTGGGGGTTTTGCAGAATCAGTAGAAAAGATGGTCCTTTGTCAATAGGATGACAGTGTCAGCCATTTGTCATAAGTCTATCAGCCCAGGTTAATGTGGATATAATGAGTGTCTGTTAATTTCTTTTCCTGTACAAATGTATCAGATTTCAGATGTATTGAAATGTGTCCTTCTATGGCTGATGCTTGAACCTACAGCTTGCTGGTAAACAGGAAAAGGCATTGGAATAATTCAGTTGGCTTGCAGGAAAAGTTCTTTATTTAAACACCCACTGGGCTGTGTCTGTTTCTGAGTCTATTCTTTAACCATGAGAATCAAAAGAAAAACGTCTTTGAGTGTGTCAGTCCACCTCTGCCATGTGTTGGCATTCCTCTGTGCAGCATTACTATGTAAAAATTAATTGAATTTAAAGAAATGGAATGAGGAGACTTCACTGTTCCAAGTGATTGTTTTGGTTAGCAGCAGTCCATTGGAGTGAGATCTGATTTTGGTTACAGACAGTGTGTCCTACTGTATAAAGCTGTTTTAATAGAAAAATTATTAAAATAATTCTAAGCCCTGAAGGCACTGGAGGTTTTAAAAGTATGGAGGATTTGAAACCAAAGTGGGTTTTATTAAAACTGTTTATCTGGATTGTTTGTGGCACTAACCTAAACCATGGAGGGCCAATTTGCCTGAATTACATTGTTGGATTTAATTTAGTTCAAAACAAGGGCCAGTTAGAAACGTTTCTATCTGATGTTGCTTAGGCACGTATCTGCCTCCACCCTTCCATTTGCTGAGCCCCTGCCATGTACAAAATATTTCAACCTTGCAGCCTTCATAAACTCTATTTCCTTTGTGTCTAAAATGCTGTCTCTTGGCCGGCTATGCCCTTTACCTGGTTAACTCTTCCTCATCCTTTCAGTGTCAGCCTAGGTCTCCTCCTTAGGGAAGCCTTATTTGAATCCCAAGCAGATCACATTCTTCCCACAATATTATCAGATGTAGTTTTTCTTCATTGCCCTTGTCATGCTTTAGGTCAATGATAATTTGTTTTCTTTAATATCTGTTTCCTCTGCTAGATTATATGCTTCATGAGAACAGAAGTGTGTCTGTTTTCTTTAATACGTTTTCAGGGCCCTTGTACAGTGCTTGGCACCAAGTAGGTACTCAAATAGTTGTTGAAAGAAGGAAAGAAAGAGTTGGAAGCTCATTGTGAAGATTTTGGCTTTTTGGATTGCAATAGGTACACCTCTCAGGAGGCCCTCAAATATTCTCACCTGGCATTCATGCCCTTGTGTAGTCCTCTCTCCTTGAGTATGGGCTGGACCTAGTGACTCATTTCTAGCCAGTAGAATATTGCAAAAGTATAGGATGTCACTTCTGAAATGAGGTTACAGAGAGAATGTGGAGAGCTTGTGTGCCCTCTCTTACTGCCTTCTTTGCCCGCCCTGATGGAGGCCAGAGGCCATACTGTAGGCTACCCTGCCAGAGACCTAGGCCATGTGTCAAGGAACAGAGGGAGGCTTCTGGTTGCCAGCCAACCAGTGAGGAACTGAGGCTCTCAGTCCAGTAGTCCCTGAGGACCTGAATCCCGCCAGCAACCATGTGAGTGGACTTTGAGGTGGCGCCTGCCTCCCTCCCTCCAAGCTTCCCATGAAGCCTTGGCAGATCCCTTGATTGCAGCCTGTGAGGAATCTTGAGGCAGAGGCACTGAGCAAACTGTGCCCAGATTCCTGACACAGAGAAACTGAGCTCATTAATGCTCACTATTTTAAGCCACTAAGCTTTGGGGTAATTTGTTATGAAGCCATAGATAACTCATACACAGATTTTTCTCTATTAGGTTATTAGCTATTAATGATGCTCATGGAAGCTTAATACATGCAATGTCTTGTGCTAAACTCTTAAGGTGCGCACTCTTTTCTATTCCTCACATTAACTCCGTGCAAGTTCCGTTATCTCCATTTTACAGATGAGAAAGATGAGTCTCGGAAGACCAAGACTCTTTTGTTGTCTACTTTTCTATTCTTTAGTGTGATTCTATATCTCTTGTCTCAGAATTGATTTTTGGCAACTTCTTGAGTACTGTGTGGTTGCATGATAATCACTTACCCAAATAGATTCATTTTGAATGATTGCCAAATAACCATGCATGTATAGATACAGATTGCAAAGAGAGATTGAGTAACTTATCTAAGGCCTTAGCAGAGCACTAGGTGTGTAATCCTGGAATCTGCTTTTACCTACCAATCTAAAGGTAGACTATGATCTAGAATGGCTTTGGGCTCCTTCTTCATCTAAATACCAGGGCTGTTGACTTTATGAGCTTCCAGGACTCAATGCAAATAAGTTGTCCAACCGTTCAGTCTGAAGGTTTGGGCAGTGGCTTAGCTTGGACCCTGTCTCTTTAAGGAGCTGAAATAAGCCCCTTTAGGACAGAACAGATCCAGCTGTTGTTTTATTTAGGCATGACTCTCTTAATACCCTATGAATTAGCATGCTTAGTGTGGAAACCCAGAAAGAAATTCTGGTCAGCCATTCTGCTTGTGTCCAAGAATAAAATCCAATCAGGAACACAAAAGATGGTGGCTTTTGGAATAAAATGAGCAGCATCCACTGTGATTACAGCTTGTTTTCAACTTCTGCAAGATGAAATTAAATCGAGTAATTGTTTGCACATTTAACCACATGACTCTGATTTGTCTGAGGCAGATTGTGGCATTGTGAATATTTAAACCAGTAATAAAGTCTTTAAGCTTATGTTCCATTTTATCTCATTTATGCGTGTAGATCTTAAAATCTAATGAACAGAATGTAAGATGTTTGGGGGAAGAGACAAATGTGTACGATCACTGTGGGTTTTGGTTATTAAGTTCCAAGACCTTGTGCTGTAATTTTGTATGCATTGTGATTCTGAGCCCTGGATTCTGGTATATATGTTCTTCCTTAGAAATCTTGGAAGACCAAGACTCTTTTGTTATCTATTTTTGTATTCTTTAGTGTGATTCTATATCTCTTGTCTCAGAATTGATTTTTGGCAACTTCTTGAGTACTGTGTGGTTGCATGATAATCACTTACCCAAATAGATTCGTTTTGAGTGATTGCCAAATAACCAGGCATGTATAGATACGGACTGCAAATAAGTATTGGGTGTGTAATGTGTCTTGAGTGTGTAACTCAAGACATTTCATATTGAGTATGAAATGTGTCTTGAGTGTGTAACTGCTTGAAATATTGCTTCAGATTAGACCTTGTATTCCAGAGACATGCCTGTGTATCTAGTAGCATGTGTATCTCTGACAGTTCAACAGAACTTTCCCAGGTCAACAGGAATCAAGTTGGGGCTCTCAGGAAGAGATGAGTTTACAATTTTTAGAAATTATAAGCTTATACATTAGTCTTAATGTCGTTATGAGAAGGAATTTGGATGGAACTTGGATTTTATATTCCAAGGCTTGACTTTGCCCATGGTGTTCAGCTGTCATATATTTTAATTTTTGTTAAAGCTATCATGATGTTGGCAGCTTTCTGATGCTGGAGTTGTTTTCTAACCTCAGTGAGATCACAAGCAGATTAAGTGTGTCTGCTTTGGTAGTCTCTTCAACAATCTAAATTTGGAGAAGTGTGTTCATTTATTTTGGTATCTTATGTCTTTCTCATGGAAGTATTTTATGAATATAACCAAAATTGATGGGCTTGGGTGCTTGTTGGTTACTTCTCATTCTGTCGCGAGTCCTGGATTCTGGTGTTACCTGGCACTCCCTTCCTCTCCTCTGGCTTCTATAGCATTGTTCTCTCAAGGTTTTCTGCTTGGTCTCTCTGATACCTCTGGCTATTTTTGTCTGGGTCCTATTTTTTTTCTCCCAACTTTTAAATATTGGTGATTCTCCAGCATTCTGTCCTCAGACCTCTTTTCAACTTACTAATCTCTCCTGAATAATTTAATTCACTAGGAATGTTTTTGCTACCACATATATACTCACACTGTAATACATGTCTTCAGTCCAAGTTGTTCTCCTAGGTTCAAGACACCACTTGTTCATCTGCCCAGCAACCTCTCCACTTGAATGGCCCCTTCACCTTTCCACGGCACAGTCAGCATGTGCAGACCTAAGTTCCTCTTTCTTCTAGACCTGCTCTCCTTCTCCTTGCTTCTCATTGTGGTGAGTGGCATTGCCCTTCATCCTGTAACCTAGACTGGCAGGCTATTGGTATCTACCACCCCACCCTACCCAGGCTTGTCCATTTGAGTCCTCAGTTGCTCTCAAATTCATCTTCACTGGCTCCTTGTCAGTCTCTTAATTTAGGCCCATTCCGTTTCTTGCCATACTGTCTTTTCCATATTCTTAAAAATTTGGGGTGTTGAACAATGAGAATACATGGATGCAGGAAGGGGAACATCACGCACTGAGGCCTATTGGGTTGGGGGACTAGGTGAGGGATAGCAGGGGGTCAGGGGTTAGGGAAGGTGTAGTATTAGGAGAAATACCTAATGTAGATGACAGGGTGATGGATGCAGCAAAACCACTGTGGCACATGTATGCCTATTAACAAACCTGCACATTCTGCACATGTACCCCAGAACTTAAAGTATAATAAAAAATTATAAATTTTTAAATTATGATTTTTAATTCTTTGGATACATGGTATATATATTTGTGGGGTGCATGAAATATTTTGATACAGGAATGCAGTGTGTAATCATATCACAAAAAATTGTGTATCCATCCCTTTGAGCCTTTGTTTGTTTGTTTTTTTTTTTTTGAGACAAGGTCTAGCTCTGTTGCTAAGGCTGGAGTGCAGTGGCATGATCATTGCTCACTGCAGTCTCAACCTTGTGGGCTCAAGTGATTCTCCTGCCTCAGCACCCCCTGTTGCCCCCCAGTAACTGGGACTACAGGTGTACACCATCACACCTGGCTAATTTTTGCATTTATTTTTTAAGAGATGGAGTTTTGCCATGTTTTCCAGGCTGGTCTCAAACTCCTGGGATCAAGTGATCTGCCCTCCTCGACCTCCCAAAGCGCTAGGATTACAGGCATGAGCCACTGTGCCTGGCCACCTCAAGCACTTATCCTTTGTGTTACAAATGATTCAGTTATACTCTTTCAGTTATTTTTTGAGATGGAATCTTGCTCTGTTGCCCAGGTTGGAGTGCAGTTGTGCCATTTTGGCTCACTGCAACCTCGGTCTCCTGGGTTCAAGTGATTCTCCTGTCTCAGTCTCCCAAGTAGCTGGGACTATAGGCACTTGCCACTGTGCCTGGCTAATTTTTGTATTTTTAGTAGAGATGGGGTTTCGCCATGTTGGCCAAGCTGGTCTCAACTCATGACCTCGTGATCCAGCTGCCTCAGCCTTTCAAAGTGCTGGGATTACAGGCGTGAGCCACTGTGCCCAGCCTCTTTTAGTTATTTTTAAATGTACAATTATTATTGATTATAGTCCCCCCATTATACTATCAAATACTAGGTCTTATTTATTCTTTCTAATTTTTTTTTTGGTACCCATTAACCATCCCTACGTTCTTCCTCCCAGTCCAATCCTATTCCCCTTCCCGTCCTCTGGTAACCATCCTGCAACTCTCTATCTCCATGAGTTCAGTTGTTTTGATTTTCGGATCCCACAAATAAGTGAGAACATGTGAAGTTTGTCTTTCTGTGCCTGGCTTATTTCACTTAACATCATGATCCCCAGTTCCATCCGTATTGATGCAAATGACAGACTCTCATTCTTTTTTATGGCTAAATAGGACTCCATTGTGTATATGTACCACATTTTCTTTCTCCATTCATCTGTTTTTGGCACTTAGGTTGCTTTCAAATCTTGGCTCTTATGAACAGTGCTGCAACACACATGTGGCTGTAGAATCTCTTTAAAGTACTGATTTCCTTTCTTTTGGACATATACCCAGTAGTGGAGGACATTATCTTTAAGCCACCTTCTATGTGGACCTTGCTTTGAGCTCCATATTTCTGAAACCTAAATCTGATCTTGTCACATGCTGGCTTAACATGCTTCAGTGGTGACTCCTCATTGTGCTCAGGACTAAGTCCAAATTTTTACTGTGGTCCATGAGGCCCCTGAATGATTTGGCTCCTGCTCAGCCCTTTAGCCTCATCCTTTGCCACTCCCTGAATGGTACTGAAACTGTCAGCACTTGTTGAAGCTGGAATGAGCTTGCTGTTCTCAGTGAAGCTCTCCCTGTTTCTTCTGGTGAACTTTTGGCTTTGTATTTGGCTCCTAACCTCTTTGTTCATCTCTCTGAGATACTATTCAGCATGCTGCATTCTGACATATGGATATGTTCCTCCCCATTCCTTTCTTTGCAGACTCTCTTAACCCTTAAAGAGCATTATATCTGAAATAAGATCAATTAATGATAATAGCTTACATTTATTAAGCCCCTGTTTAACATGCTAAACACCGTTCTAAGTGCTTTTCAGGTATTTTCTCATTTAACACTCACAGTAGCCCCATGACATCAATATCACTATAATCTTCATTTTTTTCAGATAAGGAAACCAGCACACAGGCAAGGTAACTTGCCCTGGGGCATCCAGGTGGGAAGTGGTGGAGCTGGGGTTCAAAGCCTGGCAGTCTGACCACGAACCTGCCCCTTAGCTGGTGCATAATCCAGCTGCCCAGTGTCTGTGGTTTGCAAAAGTTAGTCTGACCTGAGGAAGCCTTTCTCATCTCAGAGTATGAGCCATGGCCTTGTCTGTGTCCAGCTGCAGTGAAACTTTGGGCTGAATGCCTGAGTGGATGGAAACTCCAGGCTCTGGCTGCTGCCGGAGGAACAACAGATGTGGTTCCTGCCTTTGGGGTCTTTCTGGATCCTGGCTGTCAAGGAGAAATGTGCATGCTAGAAATAGAAACAATGGAAAATTCTACCAGTGAAAAATTAGAGAAAATAAAGTGGTTATAAGGGTGTGAGGTTTGCCCAGATATGGCCTCCTGATGTCCCTGGCCCAGAAGGCTAAGCACAGGGGGCATCAGGACCGTCCCACTTCCTCTCGCTCAAGCCTTTTAGTGCCAGAAGGTACAGGCACAGGTTGGGCACTAACCTCTTCAGCAGAGTCAGAGGGTCACGGCTTGAGTCCTCATTAGGTGTTTTATCTGGGGCTCTGGATGAGTCTCCTTGTTGTCCAGAGCCTCAGTTTCTTCATCTGATGATGTTAACACTAGCTTCATGGGGAGTTTGAGGATCACAGGAGATGATGGGATGTGAAAGTGCTTTGTGAGTAATCAAATGCTACAGAAATGGTGGTGGTTTTTATTATTAGATCATAGAGAGGTTGGCTGGAAGATATTTCTGATTTATCTGAGTTTCAGTTATTGTCTCTCTATCTCATTAGTACCAGTAAGTGAGACTTGGCTGCATTTTGCTGTTTCTAGGTTAGGATAAAATTTTCTTAAAAGGCAGCTCTGCTTTTCATAAAGCCTCATTAGAGCCCAGAGACGGGGCAGAACAAAGACACAGGCCCCGGAGCACACTGTGACTTGCAGCCTAAGCTTTCCAGGAGACTCTCATTTCAATTACAGTGGAATGCCAGTGATCTTACCCCTGTCTCTCCTGCCCTAAAGTCCACAGTTGTGGGAGTTTTATTAGCAACACTGACAGCATTTCAAGGGGCTGCCCCCAAAAGCTGCTTCATTAATGAAGACATTTCTGGAAGTATCCTTTCTGGCTGACTGTGTGTTCAACTGGTTCCCCATGGCTTTTCCTCCATTTGATGCGAGCATACACGATACCCAGCTGCCAGTGTCTTGGATGCAGATGGTTTAAAAGAAAGTAGAAACTCTGAAGCTGCAGTCTCTTTCAGATCTGCCTTAGCATTGCATACCCTTAAACAGATTTTCTACCCAGGGAGGTAAAGTTTCATGGATCTCTTGAGACATGGCCTGATTAATTAATGATTCCATTTATTTAACGAAAATGTATTGAGTACCAATATGTGCAAGGCACATTTATAGATCCTGGAGAGACAGACTTGAGCAAGATGGAAGAGGTCGTTGCTCTCCTGAGTTTTACATTCTAATAGGGCCATGGACAACAAACCAGCCACGTTTGTGTATTAGAATTTCGGATGGAGCTCCGTGCAGAGAAGAAGACAGGACAGGGAGATGTGATATGTGTGATATGCCTCCTTGGGGGCACAAAAGTTAAATAAGAGCAGCCAGGAAGGCCTTGCAGAAAGTTGAGTAGAGGCAGCTGAGTTAAGACCTCAGGAGAGGCATTCTGGTTGAGGGAGCAGCAATGTAGAGGCCCGGAGGTGGAAATGAATGTGGTGTGTTTGAGGACTAAAAAGAAGGACGTCTGGAGTGCATTCAGTGGGCATAAGTGTGGGAGAACTGATAGGCAGAGCTCTGTTGATCATACAAGGCCTTGTAGATCAGTGTAAGGAATTGGATTGTATTTGATGTTAGAGATCACCTTCTCTTGTCATAAAATTCAAGTGCAACAAGCAGTAACTCAGAGTGGATTTGCTTGTAAAGTCTTTGCAACTCCATGTTACTTGCCTCTCTACTAGAGACAGTCACCATTGTCCTCTCTGTATGTCCAGTATTCACCCTGGAACCTGGCCTGCATCTGCTTGTTACTGGACCAACTTACTTCAACATCTGTAGAGTTGGGGTACAGGAAGAAGGCAGGGAGTGGCTGCTGAGCTCTACTCCTTGGCTCTTCTGTGTCCCCTCAGTGCATTAAACAGGCTGGTCCTTATCCTGTACCTTGACCTAGAAGACACTCTCTGGTGACCTCATATACTAAGGGCTTACTTACTGCCCTGCTGTGAGCATTGTTAAGCATACAGGGGTGGAGATTTTCAGAGGAGTCCTGGTCAGTAGTCCTTGCAGTTGGCAGGAGCAGATCTCCCAGACTTCTTGAGCCTCTCTCCATTTTCCAGCACAGGCCTTCCCCATGCTGACCATCTCACTGCCTGACTCATATTTGTCTTTCATATTGTCTTTATATGTACCTGTTTGGGTGCTTTAAAAACTAATTCAATTCAGTGAATTGAATCAATCCCCTTAGCTTGGATTTTAAGGCCCTTTACCATTTGGTACTACTTACTACCCCATCCTTCTTACTTGTACTTCTCCTACACAGATTCTCTCCTGTACCATACCATAGCCGCAATCTGTAAATACCACTGTCCTTTGTGCATCTGTGTATGCCAAGCGTCTTCTCCTAGCATACCTTTTCCATTATCCTAGCACTCCAGGAACACCTTCAATTTCCAGTTCCAAGCCTGCCTCTTTGGGCAGACTTCCTCAATTGCTTTAATTCATGAGGATATTTCATGTACCTTTGAATGGCTCTAGTGCTTACAGTCTTTGTCTGTAATGGCCTCACCATGTAGTTATTTTACCTTTTTATCTCCTCCAGTGTACTGTTGGCTCCTGGAGTGCAGGGCACTTGCTTTATTGATGGTGTCGATAAAAGCCTCAGGAATGGTGAGAATCTGTGAACAAGCTGGGAACCACATGCACCTCCTTCAGGTCAGGGTGGGAGTATATTCCCAATGAAATAGTCCAGAAAGATGGAGTAGCATTGCTTAAATTTCTCGGTGTTCTGGTCAGCTTTTCAGATAGTTTCCAAAAGAAGTCCCTTGCTGAAAGAATTCCCTGTGTCTCCAGCTGTGAGCAATGAATTAAAAAAAAAGAAAGCCTTACATTAGCCTCTCTCTCTGTGGAAACCAAGGACATCCTGCCCTTGTAACCACCTCTTTATTGATGGGAAAATTTCTCTAAGGCTTGGAGTTGGGAGTTGCCTATTTTTGTTGGAGGGGGAAGGTCAGCTCTGGAGATAGGTGAATGTGGCCACAGGGACTGTCTTGTTGCTTCTGGCATTGATTTGGTCAATGTTCTTTGTCTCAGACTTGAAGATGCTTCCCCTGCCCTTGAATTCAATAATAGGTCTTGTTTTTGGCTCTCAGGAGACTACACGACATGTATATCCACACTCATTCATTTTGATTAAGAGCGGACCCTATCTGGTTCAACATGTAGTCACCAACACACTCACTTGATATGGGATATTGGACTTGGGTTGCCTGCCTCACTGCCCCACCTGACCACATGGAATTGTGTGTAGAGCTTCATTGGGAAATGGCAAGATACAGCCAGACTCCAGACTTTCCTTCCCATGTGTATTCTCTGTTTCCTTGTTACATAACATTCCAGCTTAGCACAACCACATTGGTGGCCCATCTTTATGAGCTTAGAAGATGACAAAAACAGTTGCTTCTAGTATTTGTTTTGACATGAGTGTTCCTGCAGCATTTGATTTTAGCTGGGGGTCTAATCTGTATGTTATCATTTGATGCTCAAAATGCTTCCCTTGTGCCCACAGAGCACAGGTGTTTTCTTAAAGGGACAATGTGATACCCCCAAGAATGTTAGATGTTTTCTTGCCTTTATTTGCTAAAAAACAAAACAAAACAAAAAAATAAATGGAACTCTTACTCCAGGAGAAATTTAGTTGGAGCAAAATGAGATAATTAAAGAATAGTAATGTTTCTTAAATCTCATAGCACATGAGTTTTTAACCATATCTTACCATAAAAGCTTGACCGAAGGCCAAGATTCACTGACTTTCTCAGGAAGAGTGAATTATTTTGCAAAGTTAAGGCATCTAGGGTCTAAAGATGTTGCTCCAGGCAGTATTTAATACTTTCTATATTTTTAAAATTTGTTTCTCTTATTACAAAAGCAATAGTAACATATATTCATTGTAGAAAATTTAGAAAGTAGTGTCAACTCCTTTCTTTTTTCTAAGACTCTTCCAGGCTGGTCAAGAGAACCTGATTATGGAGCCAGTTACCTTGTGGTATCTTCAGGAGGGTTTGCTGGCCAGTCCACATGTCTTGATCATATGCCATGAGAAAGTGACACTGGTGTCTGTTTATGTGGATCCTTTGCCAGGTCCTGTCTCCCATAGCCTGTTCCCTCTGAAATGTGCTTCTCTGACTTAATCAAGAAGAGTTCAGCCTACATAGAAGGAGCACTCACTGGAATGATGATGCTGTGGTCCATAAAGAAACCATCTCTCTTTAAAAGACACCTCAAGATTCCTTTAAGTTCTTGCTTGTATTTCATAGCAGTGCACTGGCTGCCACTGTTTTCTTTATTTTTGATAACCACAGAACAGAATTGAGTCATTTCTGTGGGTTTTCTCATTTTGTGTCCTTTGGTTTATCCCCCATATGCAGCTCCCACTTTGTTTAAAACTGAAGGAGATTTATCTTGTTGGAGGAACAAATTCCTTTTTATTTCCCTCTGGGATAGTTAGACAAGCCAATATGTTCTTGTTGAAATAAAAGGAATGTAGTAATTCTGTGAGGGTAGGCTCAGTGCTTTTTAATCTGCATCCTGAATGCCTTTCACACTATTTGGCACATAGTAGGTACTCAAACAAGGTTAGTTGAATTACTGATTTAAAACACCAACACTGGCCGGGGCGGTGGCTCAAAGCTGGCTAATCCCAGCACTTTGGGAGGCCGAGGCGGGTGGATCACGAGGTCAACAGATCGAGACCATTCTGGTCAACATGGTGAAACCCCTCTACTAAAAATTACAAAAAATTAGCTGGGCATGGTGGCGCGTGCCTGTAATCCCAGCTACTCAGGAGGCCGAGGCAGGAGAATTGCCTGAACCCAGGGGGTGGAGGTTGCGGTGAGCCGAGATCGCGCCATTGCACTCCAGCCTGGGTAACAAGAGCGAAACTCCGTCTCAAAAAAAAAAAAAAAATAAAATAAAATAAAACACCGACACTGATTTAAAACTCCTAATTAGCTTATCTCATGGAAAGAGGGCTGTCACACTGCATATCTCTAGGGGAACCTGTCTGTGCAGCCTAATGGAGCAGCCTTGTCTATAAGTAATAGTCAATCCAGGGTATGAGATTTGAAAGGCTTCTTGATTCTTGGTATGGTTAAAACAAAATCTTGAAAAGTGACGTTGAGTCTGAAAGCTTCTCATGCTCTCCCACTGCCCCACACTGATAATATTCATCAGTCTCCTCAAACCTAGGAACATTGTATGCTGCTCAAACTCATTCTGCCTGGATAGACTTCATCTAAATTCTAATCCATGCCAGCACTGCTTCTACTTTATATCATTCTGGTCCAACCCATTCATGTCTATTTTCTCTTTGATCTTCCTCTGAAAAATTCATAAGGACCTCTGCAGGTATCTGCATATGTGTGGGTTTCTGCTCAAAACCTACTATATGTGAAACTCCTTCTTCTTGATAGTGAAGCCTCATCTAAGGTAGTGATTTTTCTATCTGATGAGTTGTTTTCCTATTTCAATTTATTCTCTACAGGATATCAAGCTAAACTGAGAGCCCCACACCGTTAAGTAGGATGACTATTGGAAAACATGAGTTGACCAAACAACTTGCAGACTTACTTCAGATTTACTGAATAGTTTCTTGAAACAAAGGTTAATATACCCACTAGCTGAGGTATAGTACTTGGTAGTGTGTGTTAACAATGAATTTCTTCTGTGAGTGTCAAGCTATCTTGTATTGAAGTAGCCTGTTTGGGATCATGATTATAGTCTCATAGATAAAATAAAATTTATACAAATTTCCCATTAATTCTAGGTGACTAGCTATTGTTTGGGTCCACCATGGTATCCATTACATTCTGGATATTCTCTACAGAGAATCATTTTTCTGATTGTGGGTTCTTTCCTTCATCATTCATTGTTGCCTCCTTGAGGACAAAGACTTTCTCCTTTCATATGCATTCCCAGTGGTGATAATTGTGACAGAATGTAATATCTTTCAGTAAGTGTTCATTTACTTAATAAATATATCAAAAATTCTAATTAAGCTGATGGGTCAAAAACACCCTTGGGTCATTGGATATAAAGATAAAATCTGGGATCAGGAGTTACCAAGATTCTTTAGCATTTAATATAGTTAGAGAATTCGAAGGTATAATGGGCACATTGCTTCTCAGTTTGCCAAAAGGAGAGGAGAAATCATTTGTAAGTATTAAAAGTATGTGCAAACAGCTCCATGAGTTATGATGCATGAGTTATTGGTTATGTTCATTTTGTAATAATATAGAATCCTATTTCTCCTCCTGTCAAAAGGAAAGCTGTGAGCACTGGATTGAGCAGGAATCTCCTGAGAAATAGGAGAAACAACTGGGGGCAGTGATAAGTAAACACCACGGACAGCTGCAGAAGTTTTTCAGATTCAGACTATGGCCCCTCATGTGAGCAGTCCAGCTTATTAAATTGGACTAGGAAAAGAAATTAGTCTCTGAATTCAGTTTCTCCTTCTCCTCCTCCTTTTTCTTCTTTCTACTTTCTCTTCCTCTGTTTTTCTTCTTCCTCCTCTTTTTAGAGATAGGGTATTACTCTGTTGCCCAAGCTGGAGCGCAGTGGCGTGATCATAGCTCACTGTAACCTTGGACCCTTGGGCTCAAGCAATCCTTACGCTTCAGCTCCTGTGTAGCTAGGTGAGTCCCACTATGCCCAGATAAAGTTTTCTATTTCTACTTTTTGCGGAGATGGGGTTTTCCTATGTTGCCCAGGCTGGCCTAGAACTTTTGGGCTCAAGCGATCCTCCCACCTTGACCTCTTAAAGTGCTGGGATTACAGATGTGAGCCACTGTGCCCAGGAAGTCTCTGCATCTTAAGCCATGAAGAAAACTGGTGGCTGGCAGGAAGGATTGATTCCATTTTAAGAGAAGATCCTCTGTCTCAGATCCCCAGGGATGCAAGTATTAGAGACAAGGAGCAACCTGTTGCTATAGGCCACATCAGCACAGATACCCATGGTAAATGGTCGCTGTTATTCCAGGCTATCTCAGGGCTATGACTTTGGCTGGGTGCTGTCTCTTTAGCATTGTCTTTATTTAGGCTCCAAGAAACAGCTATTCTTCTTGTACACCCTGTTAGGCCAGCCTGGGCCCTGTCTCCTAGGAGACATGCTTGATATTCTGAGAGCAACTATCTTAGTTTGATTCAGGCAGCCTGGTGTCTACAGTGTGCCCTGGAAACAAAACCATCTGTAAAGAAGGATCTTTTCTTCTTGATGAGTTACTGTGGGACTCTGGGCAAGTCTCTGCACCTCTTCTGGCCTCAAATAACTTTATTGTCCTTAAAATAAGGTGATATGTGTGAATAGACCCACATTCTTTGAGGAAACATGCTCCTGAAGATGGAAGTGAAGTAATATTATCACAGTGATAAATGGGTGCATTCTCTTATGTAAAGTACAAAGTCTTGTTATAGCCTCAAAACTTGGCCCCATTTCTCCACAATTCCTGGCTAAGCGAACTGATAACCCAAAGGTTTGAGAATTGAACACGTATCTGAAGAAGCTTAGCCTTTAAGACAATGGAGGTCTGGTTTGGTGATAAATTTAATTTGAAAAGAGAGACCATTTTCTCATGTATTATTTTCTCTTGGTAAGAAACAATGGAACAGATAGATAGATATGTGCTTCATATTCAAGTGTTCCAAATTATGCGTGACAGCTTTCCAAAAATTGGTATCTAAATACAACTCCCCTTTTGCATATATATGATTTGACAGCATTCTTGGTCTTGGATTGTATAAGGGCTGTCATTTATTGCTGTGATTCAGCAATTGTGATTAATTGTTCAAGGGCCTTCATTGTCCTTTGCCAAAACAAAATTAAGGGAAAACAACATTCTCATCATGCCAATCATGTAACTTTAATGTTTATTTATCCTTCCATAGAGGAATCAATATCTATTTTTGAATGAGAATACAAATGAATATGAGCCTCTCTCAAACATTGCTGGAATAAATCATTTTGAATTCTTCTAGGGGACTCACTTCATTACCTTAGCAAGTTATATCTTACTGTTCACCCCTCCCCTCCAGCCTCAGCAGATTTTGAGGGACTTGTATGGATTTATAGGGATGTGGCCTTTGCTTTAGGGTTTTTTGGTGATGTAAAAGAGATTTTAAATGCTCTTTCATATGGATGTTATTGAACCACCTTAAGCAGGAGCTCAGTGATCCTCTGAATGTGTTTCCCATTCTTCTAGATATTTTGGGGGGATCTTTGTGGTTGACTTATAACCCATCCTGTGATTGCCAGAGGTGATGTAGGGGTGGCTGTCCTTTTAAGTCTGGCTTCCTGTCTGTTGTTGAGCTCTCATTAACACTCATATAGGCCCACGTTTTGCTTGTTAGATGAGCCACCTTAAGTTGTATGAACTGGGCTACACTAACAGAGACAACAACAATTCTATTTTATACTGTGGAAATTTATCTTCACTTTTGTCACCAGTGCTATTCTTGAGTACAGTATATGGACTCTGAAATCTTGCTTTTCTTACTTTTTTTCCTGTTCCCAAGTAGTATCTGTCTTTTATTCTTGATAGTGACATCCTTGTACATCATAATGTTTGTCCTTAGGGAGCATGGCATTCATTTGCATTCACCCATGCACAAACAGCTAAATTTGGTTTGGAGAAGTGATACCCAGGGGATAAGGGGACTCCACTACAGTCATATTAGACCTCTAAGACCTTGATTTTCCATTTAATTTTCTGCACTCCCTGGACCCCCACAGAACAGGGCAATAAAAAACACACAATGACATCTTGATCCTGTCTCATTCTACCCGTTAAATTGCATCAATGTCGTGGTGTAGATACCTATGGAGCAGTGTGGTAGTATTTATCTCAGTAATGCTGCTTGGAACTGTCCGTGGTGCTGATTGTGTTAAGAAAACTATTCTTTTTTTTTTTTTTTTTTTTTTTTTTTTTTAATTTTTTATTGGATTATAGGTTTTGGGATACATGAGCAGAGCATGCAAGACAGTTGCGTAGGTACACACATGGCAGTGTGCTTTGCTTTTCTTCTCCCCTTCACCCACATTTGGCATTTCTCCCCAGGCTATCCCTCCCCACCTCCCCCTCCCACTGGCCCTCCCCTTTTCCCCCCAATAGACCCCAGTGTTTAGTACTCCCCTTTCTGTGTCCATGTGTTCTCATTTTTCATCACCCACCTATGAGTGAGAATATGCGGTGTTTCATTTTCTGTTCTTGTGTCAGTTTGCTGAGGATGATGTTTTCCAGATTCATCCATGTCCCTACAAACGACACGAACTCATCATTTCTGATTGCTGCATAATATTCCATGGTGTATATGTGCCACATTTTTCCAATCCAGTCTATTATCAATGGGCATTTGGGTTGATTCCAGGTCTTTGCTATTGTAAACAGTGCTGCAATGAACATTCGTGTACATGTGTCCTTATAGTAGAAGGATTTATAGTCTTTTGGATATATACCCAGTAATGGGATTGCTGGGTCAAATGGAATTTCTATTTCTAAGGCCTTGAGGAATCGCCACACTGTCTTCCACAATGGTTGAACTAATTTACACTCCCACCAACAGTGTAAAAGTGTTCCTTTTTCTCCACATCCTCTCCAGCATCTGTTGTCTCCAGATTTTTTAATGATCGCCATTCTAACTGGCGTGAGATGGTATCTCAATGTGGTTTTGATTTGCATCTCTCTGATGACCAGTGACGATGAGCATTTTTTCATATGATTGTTGGCCTCATATATGTCTTCTTTCGTAAAGTATCTGTTCATATCCTTTGCCCACTTTTGAATGGGCTTGTTTGTTTTTTTCCTGTACATCTGCTTGAGTTGTTTGTAAATTCTGGATATCAGCCCTTTGTCAGATGGGTAGACTGCGAAAATTTTTTCCCATTCTGTTGGTTGCCGATCCACTCTAGTGACTGTTTCTTTTGCCGTGCAGAAGCTGTGGAGTTTCATTAGGTCCCATTTGTCTATTTCGGCTTTTGTTGCCAATGCTCTTGGTGTTTTGTTCATGAAGTCCTTGCCTACTCCTATGTCCTGGATAGTTTTGCCTAGATTTCCTTCTAGGGTTTTTATGGTGCCAGGTCTTATGTTTAAGTCTTTAATCCATCTGGAGTTAATTTTAGTGTAAGGTGTCAGGAAGGGGTCCAGTTTCTGCTTTCTGCACATGGCTAGCCAGTTTTCCCAACACCATTTGTTAAACATGGAATCCTTGCCCCCTTGCTTGTTTTTGTCAGGTTTATCAAAGATTGTATAGTTGTATGTATGTTGTGTTGCCTCCGGTGCCTCTGTTTTGTTCCATTGGTCTATATCTCTGTTTTGGTACCAGTACCATGCTGTTTTGATTACTGTAGCCTTGTAGTATAGTTTGAAATTCGGTAGTGTGATGCCCCCCGCTGTGTTCTTTTTGCTTAGAATTGACTTGGCTATGCGGGCTCTCTTTTGGTTCCATATGAAGTTCATGGTGGTTTTTTCCAGTTCTGTGAAGAAAGTCAATGGTAGCTTGATGGGGATAGCGTTGATTCTGTAAATTACTTTGGGCAGTATAGCCATTTTCATGATATTAATTCTTCCTAACCATGAACATGGAATGTTTCTCCATCTGTTTGTGTCCTCTCTGATTTCGTTGAGCAGTGGTTTGTAGTTCTCCTTGAAGAGGTCCCTTACGTTCCTTGTGAGTTGTATTCCAAGGTATTTTATTCTTTTTGTAGCAATTGCGAATGGCAGTTCGCTCTTGATTTGGCTTTCTTTAAGTCTGTTATTGGTGTAGACGAATGCTTGTGATTTTTGCACATTGATTTTATATCCTGAGACTTTGCTGAAGTTGTTTATCAGTTTCAGGAGTTTTTGGGCTGAGGCAATGGGGTCTTCTAGGTATACTATCATGTCGTCTGCAAATAGAGACAATTTGGCTTCCACCTTTCCTATTTGAATACCCTTTATTTCTTTTTCTTGCCTGATTGCTCTGGCTAGAACTTCCAGTACTATATTGAATAGGAGTGGTGAGAGAGGGCATCCTTGTCTAGTGCCAGATTTCAAAGGGAATGCTTCCAGTTTTTGCCCATTCAGTATGATATTGGCTGTTGGTTTGTGATAAATAGCTTTTATTACTTTGAGATATGTTCCATCGATACCGAGTTTATTGAGGGTTTTTAGCATAAAGGGCTGTTGAATTTTGTCAAATGCCTTCTCTGCGTCAATTGAGATAATCATGTGGTTTTTATTTTTGGTTCTGTTTATGTGGTGAATTACGTTGATAGACTTGCGTATGTTGAACCAGCCTTGCATCCCTGGGATGAATCCTACTTGATCATGATGAATAAGTTTTTTGATTTGCTGTTGCAATCGGCTTGCCAATATTTTATTGAAGATTTTTGCATCTATGTTCATCATGGATATTGGCCTGAAGTTTTCTTTTCTCGTTGGGTCTCTGCCGGGTTTTGGTATCAGGATGATGTTGGTCTCATAAAATGATTTGGGAAGGATTCCCTCTTTTTGGATTGTTTGAAATAGTTTTAGAAGGAATGGTACCAGCTCCTCCTTGTGTGTCTGGTAGAATTCGGCTGTGAACCCATCTGGACCTGGGCTTTTTTTGTGAGGTAGGCTCTTAATTGCTGCCTCAACTTCAGACCTTGTTATTGGTCTATTCATAGTTTCAGCTTCCTCCTGGTTTAGGCTTGGGAGGACACAGGAGTCCAGGAATTTATCCATTTCTTCCAGGTTTACTAGTTTATGTGCATAGAGTTGTTTGTAATATTCTCTGATGATGGTTTGAATTTCTGTGGAATCTGTGGTGATTCCCCCTTTATCATTTTTTATTGCATCTATTTGGTTGTTCTCTCTTTTCTTTTTAATCAATCTGGCTAGTGGTCTGTCTATTTTGTTGATCTTTTCAAAAAACCAGCTCTTGGATTTATTGATTTTTTGAAGGGTTTTTCGTGTCTCAATCTCCTTCAGCTCAGCTCTGATCTTAGTAATTTCTTGTCTTCTGCTGGGTTTTGAGTTTTTTTGATCTTGCTCCTCTAGCTCTTTCAATTTTGACGATAGGGTGTCAATTTTGGATCTCTCCATTCTCCTCATATGGGCACTTATTGCTATATACTTTCCTCTAGAGACTGCTTTAAATGTGTCCCAGAGGTTCTGGCACGTTGTGTCTTCGTTCTCATTGGTTTCGAAGAACTTCTTTATTTCTGCCTTCATTTCGTTGTTTACCCAGTCAACATTCAAGAGCCAGTTGTTCAGTTTCCATGAAGCTGTGCGGTTCTGGGTCGGTTTCTGAATTCTGAGTTCTAACTTGATTGCACTATGGTCTGAGAGGCTGTTTGTTATGATTTCAGTTGTTTTGCATTTGTTGAGCAGTGCTTTACTTCCAATTATGTGGTCAATTTTAGAGTAGGTGTGATGTGGTGCTGAGAAGAATGTGTATTCTGTGGATTTGGGGTGGAGGGTTCTGTAAATGTCCACCAGGTTTGCTTGCTCCAGGTCTGAGTTCAAGCCCTGGGTATCCTTGTTGATTTTCTGTCTGGTTGATCTGTCTAGTATTGACAGTGGAGTGTTAAAGTCTCCCACTATTATTGTGTGGGAGTCTAAGTCCTTCTGTAAGTCATTAAGAACTTGCCTTATGTATCTGGGTGCTCCTGTGTTGGGTCCATATATGTTTAGGATCGTTAGCTCTTCTTGTTGTATCGATCCTTTTACCATTATGTAATGGCCTTCTTTGTCTCTTTTGATCTTTGTTGCTTTAAAGTCTATTTTATCAGAGATGAGAATTGCAACTCCTGCTGTTTTTTGCTTTCCATTAGCTTGGTACATCTTCCTCCATCCCTTTATTTTGAGCCTTTGTGTATCCTTGCATGTGAGATGGGTTTCCTGGATACAGCACACTGATGGGTTTTGGATTTTTATCCAATTTGCCAGTCTGTGTCTTTTGATTGGTGCATTTAGTCCATTTACATTTAGGGTTAATATTGTTATGTGTGAATTTGATACTGCCATTTTGATTCTAAGTGGCTGTTTTGCCTGTTAGTTGTTGTAGATTCTTCATTATGTTGAAGCTCTTTAGCATTCAGTGTGATTCTGGAATGGCTGGTACTGATTGATCCTTTCTATGTGTAGTGCCTCTTTTAGGAGCTCTTGTAAAGCAGGCCTGGTGGTGACAAAATCTCTGAGTACTTGCTTGTTCGCAAAGGATTTTATTCTTCCTTCACTTCTGAAGCTCAGTTTGGCTGGATATGAAATTCTGGGTTGAAAGTTCTTTTCTTTAAGAATGTTGAATATTGGCCCCCACTCTCTTCTGGCTTGTAGTGTTTCTGCCGAGAGATCTGCTGTGAGTCTGATGGGCTTCCCTTTGTGGGTGACCCGACCTTTCTCTCTGGCTGCCCTTAGTATTCTCTCCTTTATTTCAACCCTGTTGAATCTGACGATTATGTGCCTTGGGGTTGCTCTTCTTGCGGAATATCTTTGTGGTGTTCTCTGTATTTCCTGCAATTGAGTGTTGGCTTGTCTTGCTAGGTGGGGGAAATTTTCCTGGATGATGTCCTGAAGAGTATTTTCCAGCTGGGATTCATTCTCTTCGTCCCCTTCTGGTACACCTATCAAACGTAGGTTAGGTCTTTTCACATAGTCCCACATTTCTTGGAGACTTTGTTCATTCCTTTTTGCGCTTTTTTCTCTGATCTTGGTTTCTCGTTTTATTTCATTGAGTTGGTCTTCGACTTCAGATATTCTTTCTTCTGCTTGGTCAATTCGGCTATTGAAACTTGCGTTTGCTTCGCGAAGTTCCCGTATTGTGTTTTTCAGCTCCTTTAATTCATTCATATTCCTCTCTAAGGTATCCATTCTTGTTATCATTTCCTCGAATCTTTTTTCAAATCTTTTTTCAAGGTTCTTAGTTTCTTTGCATTGATTTATTACATGATCTTTTAGCTCACAAAAGTTTCTCATTATCCATCTTCTGAAGTCTAATTCCGTCATTTCATCACAGTCATTCTCCGTCCAGCTTTGTTCCCTTGCTGGTGAGGAGTTTTGGTCCTTTCTAGGAGGCGAGGTGTTCTGGTTTTGGGTGTTTTCCTCCTTTTTGCGCTGGTTTCTTCCCATCTTTGTGGATTTGTCCGCTGGTCGTCTGCGTAGTTGCTGACTTTTCGTTTGGGTCTCTGAGTGGACACCCAGAATGTTGATGATGAAGTATTTCTGTTACTTGGTTTTCCTTCTACCAGTCTAGCCCCTTCACTGTATGACTGTTGAGGTCCGCTCCAGACCCTGCTTGTCTGGGGTGCACCTCTAGTAGCCGTGGCACAGCGAGGGATGCTACCAGTTTCTTTTTCTGCTCTCTTTGTCCCAGGATGATGCCTGCCTAATGACAGTCTTTTGGATATAGAGGGGTCAGGGAGCTGCTTGAGGAGACAGTTTGTACTTTATAGGGGTTTAATTGCTGAGCTGTGCACTCTGTTGTTCATTCAGGGCTGTTAGGCTGCTATGTTTGATTCTGCTGCAACACAGCTCATTAAACAACCCTTTTTTTTTTCTCAAATGCTCTGTGTTGAGGGGTTTGGGCTTTATTTTTGGATGTCCGATCAGGTGTCCTGCCCAGCTCAAAGGCAGACTAGCCACTGTTTGGCTGCCGAGGCTCCGCCCTGCTGTTGTGTGATTCGCGCTGTTCCTACCGGCTCTGCTGTGGTCTCCGCCACGCCCTGCGGCGGAGTCTCTTCGTTGTAGCGTGTTGCCTCAGCAACGGCAGGCTGCGTCAGCAGTGGGCGTGTATCTCAGTAGGGACGGGTTGCCTCGGCAACGGCTGGCTGCGTCAGCAGTGGGCGTGTATCTCAGTTGGGGCGGGTTGCCTCGGCAACGGCTGGCTGCCTCAGCAGTGGGCGTGTATATCAGTTGGGGTAGGTTGCCTCCGTAGTGGTGGACGCCCCTCCCCCACAGAGCGTCTCGGACCGTCTGCCCGGGATAGTTTGAAATTGCGGTTTTGTTCGTCCCACTGGGTATCCCAAGCGATCTGTCCCTGCAATCCCCTGGGCTGGGCTACTGTGCAAGTCTCGTTCAGTCTCAAGTCCAGCCCTCTCAAGTCTCAGGTTGCCGGTTCAACAAGGCACCCGGACAAGCTCGCCCTGTGGGGATTGCTGGGTAGGGCCGGCCGGCCGCCGCCGCCCCGGCTGCCGGCTTCGCCAGGCAGACCTACTGCCTGGCGTCCCGTGTCTTTTTATACTTGGGAGTTTCCCCGTTCTGTGGGCAACAAAGATCAGTCTGGAAATGCAGCACTGACTCACCGTTTGCGAATTCAACGCGGGCTCCAATCCTGGGTTGTTCTCACAGTGCCATCTTGAGTCCCCTCTCGAAAACTATTCTTGAATAAGAGTGCAGCCTTGGATTGAATGAAACCTTTTGCTCCCTGAAATTAGAGCTGTAGATTCCCATGGCTGGGTTTTGCCATACTGAATGAAATAGAAAATTGGGGACAATTATTTCACTAGATTGAGCCAAAATAATGGTTTTAGCTTTTAGTGCCTTGATATTTTGGGCCCAAGTTTTCTTGGTTTTAGACACTGGAAGAATTTCTTACTACTGGGCTGTTTTTGGTAGATAAAACTCATGTTTTCATTTTTTTCTTTCCTGTAGCTACCCAGGAGTATCACAGAGAGCACACAGGGAATTGACAATTATTTTTAATGAGAGGTGTGTATGAAGCAGCTTCTTACTCTGAATTTCCTGTACTGCTTTTTAGTGGAATCAGGGAGTTTGAGATGTGCTTCTGGTAGTGTTTGCATTGACATTGAATTTCATAATCACTTTCTGGAAGGACCAAATGGGCTTTGGCTTTGAGTTTTATTTCAGAAGCATGCCTTATTTTTTTCTAAGCAAACCTGCTGGTTGTGACATTTGGGGAAAACACAGCTCTCTAATATTTGCCTTTGGTTTGAATGAGGTGAAGAACATGATAAAGTGGAAAAGGACTTAAAAGTCAAGTAACCATCATCTTCTCTTTTTCTAAAACTCAGATTCATGGACTTGAAGGTGTCCTGGATTCTTAGGGTGCTAGTGCCTTAGAAAATACTCAGGAAACAAGAGAGTGCTTTTTTTCTCCACCCAACTAGCTCTGCCACTTTGATTCTAGCACCAGGACCAAAAGCAATATTGAATTTAATGTATATTTCTTGAGAATTTACATCTGGGCTCTCATGGAGCTGATAGAGCAATGGAGAAAACAGACATAGGATAGCTAATTGCCCATATGCCAAGGGTGCCATGTAAGTAAACAGGGAAACTATACTTTTTGCATTTGAAATGCGAGTAATAAAAATACAAGTACCATTGTGAGTCAGAACTGTGTTTTGGGGATTTGTTGTTGTTGTTTATTTTCTCACTAAGAATTATTACATGAGGTATTAGATGAGACATGTCACCTATGCACATTATAATCTAAATTTTTAGAATGTCTGTTAGAGACATCCAAATTAAAAAGAAGAATTCTTTCAAAACTATTTTGTTATAAACCTTGAATCGGATTCACTTTTTTTCTTTTACTAAGTGTCAGTAGGTAATAGGCAATGCAAATGGGGAAAAAGATAACTGAATCATTTGGGATTCAGTAAGTCCCACTCTTTCAAAATAACGGCTTCATAATGACTTGGCAGAACACTCCATTTTCATATTTTCTTAGTCTGTGCAACAACAGGCCCTCAGAATTGGTATAAAATACATTTAATTGGCAAAAAGCTCATCCAATCATAATGCCATTTTGATAGAAAACACACGGCATGTGATGGCGAAGTTATACACCATGAATGTAAATAATTAAATTTTAGCTTGTTTCACAAAACATACTTTCAAGGTTTTCTATGTAGTTAGTGGTCTAAAATATGTAGTTGTTACACAGATTAAGAATCCCACATCCGAAATGTGAAACACTGTAAATACAAAACTTTTTGGCTATCCACTTGATGCTCAAAGGAAATGCTCATTGGGGCATTTTGGATTTTCAAATTTGAGACCTTCAACAAATGTCAGTATATAATGCATGTATTCCAAAATATAGAAAAGTCCACAATCTAAAAACTACTGGTCCCAAGCATTTTGGATAAGGGAAACTTAACCTCTAGGGTCCAAAATTACCCTAATTTGTGGAACTCATGAACATACATGCATACTTACTGAGCTAAAAAGTCATAGAACTGGCTGAAGGAAACAAATCTAAATGGGTGAAGCAAATCAATGGATTCTGCTGGCAGCATCTTATACAAGCCAGAATTAGTGTGCTGCAATAGGATTAAGATTTCAAGTGGAAGCATAAAATGTATGTGCAGGACCAAACATAGTCTGAATGGGCTAAATCCATTTTTTATTTCTACATAGATCAAGGGAATGAGATTTACTGCGATGATGCTTGTTAGATATTCAAATGAGAGCGGGATTTTTCTGCTGTTGCAGGGAAAGCACATTAGTTGGATTAGTGCAGATCTTTCATACTACTTGGAGGTAGATTTCAAGAGTCTGTTTATGCTTAATGTAATTCTTGTTTGTGTTTATTGTCACTAAAAAAAGGAAGTAAAAGAGGTGACAGATGTCCTGCAAAATTGAATACATTGTAAAACGCACTGTGATAGCATTGAGTTCATTCCTGCTAAGGCTGAAATGTGAGCTTGGGGCAACATTGAAACTGTATATTGTGACAAGTCACTTTGAAAAAAATTTTGTGTTGTGCAGGAGTGTTTGGTGATAAGCAGAGATGGAATGATCAAGCATATCTTCTGGCTTCAGGGAGCATGTGGTATAATAAGAATGATATATACCTCAGAAAGGGAAAACTCTTCTGTTTTAGACTAAGGATCAAGGAGGGAGAGGTGACCTAACCTGTGGCCTGTGGCTTACCTGAAAAGTTTAAGAGTCCTGGGTAGGGTGGGTCTGTTCCTAGACTGGGATTGGTATGGGGATTATTAGTGGCTTCAGAGCAACTGAGCTGCTACACTGGGTGAGACTGAGGGGTTTTGAGCAGGAGAATGCTATGATTGCTCTTGCCTTGGTGAAATTAACCTGACATGGGTGGGCAGGGAAGATGAGCTGTGGAGGAGGGGGCACTGGTTGGGAGGATATTTTAATAGTTTGGGTGAGAGAGAGAGGGGTGGAGCAGCCACAGTGAGAATGGATGGGATGACATGGATGCAGCATGGAAATAGAATTGGCAGCATCTAACAGCTTTCAGATGCAGAGGGCTGGTGAGGTGAGAGAGCCTATGACTTCAAGCCCAGGTAATAGGGAAGATAATGGTGCCATTGTCAGGAAAACAGGGAGAGCAGTTTTGAAAGAAGCTGAACGTTGTTGTGAAATTTGGAGCTGAGGGCTGTCTGCATAATTTTCAGAGCCCAGAAAAAAGTTAAATGTGAGGCTTCTTGTTTAAAAATTCCTAAGAATTTCAAGATGGCAATAGCAGAGTATGGCCCTTCTAAGCATGAACCCTGTGTGAATGCCCGGGATATACACCCATGGAATCAGCCCTGATTGAGCTGGAGGTGTTGAGATGCATGTGTACCCTACACCTTTCTTGGGGGAGACGCACTTGCCCCATTTTTGGAATGCTCAAGTAAAACCTCAGAGCAGATTTGCATGTACTGTTGCAGGATGCCACAGAGTGGTGACCAGGGCTGAAAAGGACAAGAATCACAGCAGTCTTTGAGTGGAACTGAACTGTCTCCCAGTGTTTTAGCACTTAGCATTATCAAAGGTGAGAAATTCCCTAGAACAGGTGTGGAGTCATGAGTCCTCTGATATTTGTCATCAATTGCAATTTGAGTGAAAACTATTAAAGTTGAGAAGCGTCCTTGGTCTTCTTGCCCTTCCCCACTCCATCATCTCACTCCTCCAAGGGTATAGCTTGAAGATTCCCTGAGCTTTTTTGCATCGAGGAAAGAAGATTATACACCTTTTGGGAGGTATCTACTGTGTTTTTTTGGACACATTCTTCTAGAGAGTTTTTATGAATGCCACATTGTTTAATTTAAAAGATAATTATTTTTTTCTTATTTACTTTTGTCTCTTTCTTTCTCTCTTTCCTTCCTTCCTTCCTTCTTCTTTCCTTCTCTCTCTCTCTCTCTCTCTCTCTCTCTCTCTCTCTCTCTCTCTTTCTCTCTTTCTTTCTCTCTCTCTCTTTCTTTTCTTTTCTTTCGACAGGGTCTCACTTTGTTGCCAAGGCCAGAGTGCAGTGGCTGTCATCATAGTTCACTGCAGCCTGGGCTCAAGTGATCCTTCTACCTCAGCCTCCTGAGTAGCTGGGACTACAGGCATCTGCCACTATACCAGGCTGTTTATTTTTATTTTTTCATGGAGATGGGGTTCCACTATGTTACCCAGGCTGGTCTGGAACTGCTGGGCTCAAGCCATCTTCCTGCCTTGGCATCCCTAAGTGCTGGGATTACAGGCATGAGATGCTGTGCCAGGGTCCTTGTTTAATCTTAGTCATGGGTTTTGCCCCCTTTTACAGATAAGGAAAGTGGGACTTAGAGAGGCAAGAGGCTCAAAATTTCACAGTTACCACTTGGCAGAGCCCATCTCTGTGATGCTGTCTCTCTTTGCTGGCCACGGAAACACAGACAATCAGAACGCTTAAGATTGAAAAAAACTGAGTCGTAGCTGAGCTAATGTTAAAACTACTTTCTGAGGAAACTAACTGGTTATTTTATTCAGTGCTGAGGGGAGAGAGGTGAGGTAGAGCAGAGAATGTTTTTGAGTCAAAATTGTGCAGGTGGTTCATGCTCCTGACACATGGCCCAGGAGTGCCTGTGTCTGTTCGAGGAGACTATCTGTCTTTTTGTCCCACTGGGCAGAAGGTATTGGGCCATTGGGTCAGTTGAGAAGAAATCATTTTCCGCTTTGTGACTGTGATCAGCCAGCAGGCTGGAAAGAGTGCCAGGGCAACTGGTCCTGCAACTGTCCCAGAGACTGAAGCCGAGCATGTCCTTCCTGGCTTCTTAGCGGTTCCAACGCCTTGAAGCAGGGCCTGAGGGTAAGGAGATCACTGGAAGGCTGTGGAAGAGAAGTGACACCTGAACGAAGAGTGCTGTCTCACTTTCCTGGCAGCCTGCTGACAACTCAGTGGAAATCAGGTGTCAGGCCACATCCTGCTGATGGGCAGATCTTCCTCCCTCAGGCAGAGCTTTTCTGATAGGGCCCTGCCTGACAGGAGGAGGGAAGTTGGGAGGGCACAAAGTAGAGCAGATGCCAAGTGCCAGATGTCTCTGTACAAAGTGTCTGCTAACTCTGAGAAAGATGCAACAACAGAGAATGTTTTGGAGTTTGAAATCGTCATTGAATTAATTAATTCTGAATTAATGATTCAAATTAATTGATGGGGAAAAATGTCCTTAATATGCTGCTGTTTGTATATGCAAGTTCAAGGAAATTTTACTGTAAAATTTAAAAAAATCTGATTGTCACTCATACATTCTTACCTAAATTTGAATTCCACTGCGTGGCTACACCTAATGAAAAGAAATCTCTGAGTCCTGGCCCCTGTATGTAGCCCAGGCACACAGGGGGTCAGGTGGCATCTGTAGGTGTTTGGGCATCTTTGGGGTTGCATTTCCTGGTGGAATTCTGTGTGATACTCCCTACCCTAAGAGACCCAAAGAAACTTCCAGGTTTCTAATCAAATGATATTTGGGAGAAGGATGGTGGACTGTAACCTGCTTTAAGATTATGTGCCCTGTGTAGTACAAATGTGAGGTGAGGCATGGTTCTTAATGACGTACCAATGAGTGCGTATGTATTTATTTTTCAATACCAATGCTCAATGCTTATTTCATGTTAGAGACTGAATGGTAGTATTATGGAAAGCCAGGCCTCAAGCCCCTGGGCTTTCGAATATAGCCGGATTATATCACCTACCTTGAGGTTGCTGGTGTTTTTGGCTGGCTTTATAGATGTGGTTTAAATTTATTTAGGAATTTTCTTGCAGGCATAGATTGAATCCTGGTAATTTCTCTTATAGGTACGATAATAGATTCACAGATGCCTGAACAGGTGAGTAGGGTGGTTTAGGAAGGTGTTCCCTACTTCTGGCTCTCAGACCCCTGCGTGGAGTGTTAGCTGTGGTGATGGTGGTGAGTCATTTATGGGGGGGTTTACTTCAAGTTGGTGAATCCATACAGTTGCCAAGCTTTGCCTATTATATGGGTGTGGTTGAGTGTAATATAATACCAATTTATTTCAAAACACCTCTGATTTGCCAGTAGCTTTTTGTCACAGTGTACTTATTTTAATTAAGATTTTTCTAGATATTTAGAGGAGTCTCCTCGGATAGAAACAGGACAATTTAGAGGAATCTCCTCGGATAGAAACAGGACAATTTAGAGGAATCTCCTCGGATAGAAACAGGACAAGTAAAGGATCCCTGCGGCTGGGTCATGGTCTCCTCTGTGTATTCAGTGGCATATATTATGTAGCACACAGGATGGTTCTTTAGTGTGGACACTCTTCTCTGCTGGTAAAGGCCTTTCTCAGCTGTTGCCTTCCTCCTCTCCACCTTATGCAAGAGGGGTAATAATTTATGTTAAGAAACAATGGAAAACATTAGGCTGACCTTTTGTTCAAAATAGATATTTATGCTTATGAGAATCATCACCACATCTGTATCCCATATTCATAGCAGCCTAACCACAACAGCCAAGAAGTGGAAGTAACCCAAAAGGGCACTGATGGATTCATGGGTAAAGAAAATGTGCTGTATACACACAAATGGAGTATTTTTCAGCTTTAAAAGCAAGGAAGTTCTCTCACGTGCTACAACATGGATGGATGTTGAAGACATAATGCTAAATAAAATAATCCAGCCACAGAAAAATAACTACAGTATGATTCCATTTTATGCAGTATCTAATGTAGTCAAACACATAGAAGCAGAAAGTAGGATGGTAGCTGCCAAGACCTGGGGGAAGAGGAAATCGGGTATTGTTTAATGAGTATAGGGTTTAAGTTTTGCAAGATGAAAAATTTCTGGAGATTGGTGGCACGACAATGTGAATATACTTAACAGTACTGAACTGTACAATGGTACATTTTATGTTATGTGTTTTTTTCTTTTTAAAAAATTTATATTTAAGTGTCAGATGTACATGTGCAGATTGTGCAGGTTTGTTACATAGGTATACACATGCCGTGGTGGTGGTTTGCTGCATCTATCGCCCCGTCACCTACATTAGGTATTTCTCTAATGCTATCGCTCCCCAATCCCCCCATCCCCTGCTATTCCTCCCCTAGTCCCCCGCCCCCCAGGCCCCGGTGTGTTCTGTTCCCCTCCCTGTGTCCGTGTGTTCTCATTGTTCAGCACCCACTTATGAGAAAGAACATGTGGTTGTTGGTTTTCTGTTCTTGTGTCAGTTTGCTGAGAATGACGGTTTCCAGTTTCATCCATGTCCCTGTTACGTGTTTTTAAAATCACAATAAAAAGAATCATCGTGTTTAAAGTTTCTAAGCCACGTTGACTTGTGCCCGCCTTGTCTTTTCCATGGCATTGGCACCTTCCCAATTTTTTCATACTGTGTATCTCACATACCTTCCTCCTGAGGGAATTCCTCAGAATCCAGGTTAGACTTGTTCTGGGATCTCTCACCTGTGGGATCCTGCTGAGACCAAAGGGAAGACTGCCTTTGCCTCTGGGCCCCTGCTGTGGTGAATGCCTACTCTTCACATCTCCTAGTATCTATGATCTGTTTCTTCCTGGCCCAACAGCTCTCTGGAGATCCAAATGCTGTGTCATTTTCTGCAGCTGCATTGATTAGTTGCATCATTAGTTTTGGCTTAATTGCAGTGACTCTGCTGCTAACGATTTATATAAGGTACAGCAGGAAAAAAGTCTTTGGGTGCTTCTATCTCCCCAAAAGATAAAATGTGATCATTTTTCCATATCATTCGAATTTTTATTGTTAACAAATGCCTGGCACTGTTTTTTGGTGTGATATTTAAGTCCAAAGGGATATTGTGGAAACTGCATATACATAATTTAATGTAGAGCATAGAATTTTAGTGCTGGAAGGGATTTCTGAGAGCTTTAATTTCAACTTCCTTTTTTTAAAGAGGAGGAATTTGGGGCCCTTATTAGGGAAGTGTTTAATGGCGAAGCTGGAATCAGGCTTAGGTCACAGTTTGTATTGTGTCCTCTATTTCTCAATGCATTCCCTTGGAATTTATAAAACTATATCCAGTGCCAGGGATTTGAACACCATTCATTTTAGAGCATAATATATTTATTAGCTTGAAGTCATTGTACATTCAGTCTGTCAGCAACGAGAAGTGGCTGGTACCTTGTATAAATTCTTCAGACCATATCTAAAGTCCTATATCAGTTACCTTTTCTTTACCCCAGAAATGTGCTTCTCATGCCATGTGCAAAAGTCAACTTTTGTACTTAATGCTTCCAAGGAGCTGGCTATTAGAGGATTGCTGGATTAAAACATTTTGAAAATGGGAGAATTCTTCTACAACATGACAAAAATCGTCCTTGAATTGACCTTCCTTGGGAAATAATGTTTCATTCACCTTTGACTCCCTCTTCACTTTCCTCATTTAAACTTGTGTGATACTCTTCAGGGACCTTGTACATTACTCCTTGTGAGATTATAAGCTTCCCAAGCCTCCCTGTCACCTCTGAGTGCTCAGAGGGACCACCCTTTTCCCCCTCAATCTGGCTGTATTGAATTTAAGTAGATCAATGATAGGGTTGAAGAAAAAGTATGATCACAAATAAAATGCAGCTTCCTAATGCAATGTGAATAGCATTTTGTAACCAGACAGAATGAATCCCACCTAGTTTCATGGGTAGGTGAAATTTGGTCTCAGTTCTGAAGGACAGAAAATTTGTGAAGCTAATTTTAGTATAGGGAAAATAGCATACCTAGGAAGAGGGGACTATAGAGAAGCGGGGTGGAGGAGGGCAGTGGACTTTCCTTTTGGAGTGTTTACTTGGCTCATGTGAGCCCTGCTGTTCTACGTCATTCTCCACCATTCTTAATAGTGGTTCCCTCCAGGCCATTCTGTCTGGAAGCATCCTGCTTCCATCCCAGATATCTACAGTTGACTGAACTAGTGACAGGCCCCTAACCCTAGATCAGAGCCTCTTTCTTGGGAATTTGGACTAGGAGCTGGGAGAGGCACTTGGTTAGCTGGGTTTGTGCCATGTGAGCTTGGGAGATGGGAGATGGACAACCTGGTACCTGCCAGGAGGCTGGAGAAGGGGACGAGAATAGTCAGCAGAGGGTGATTTTCCAGTCCTTAGGGCCTTGCCTGGTTGCAAGGCCTGGCTATAGCCCTGCCTGCACGCCCATGTCAATATTCCTATGGCTGCAGCATAGATTCTCTGGAGGTCCCCACTCTCCTCTGGGAAGAAGTGAGGATGACTCTATTACTTGCATCTATGAGTGTTAAGAATAAAGGAGCCTCAGGGAGCAGAACGAGTCCTGATTGTATCTCAGGAGTTTGTTGCCGAGGTTTGGTTTTGATCTCTTTGGAGGCCAGGTGGCTTGCTTGGTCCTAGTGTGCCTGGGTCAGTGTGTTCTCTCTGCTGTGACTCAGCACCTCCGGCCATTCTGAGCTTAGCACCTGAGAGAGGGGATCATTGGTTGGAAGCTTACATATATATTTGGTAAACCTGGGACACCTATACTGCACTCTGCACTTGACCCTGTTGTGACACCAGGCAGAGCCCATGTAATGCATGCTCAGGCCCTTGAGAGGGTGGGAGTGATGGACCCAAGGTGCTCCAGGGAGCAGGAAGACATCACAGGGAAGGTGATGTGGAGTTGGATGGAGGAATCTGCCTGGTGCACAGGGGGAGCATCTAGGCAGAGGTAGAGGGTGTGTCAGGTGGAGAAGAGCATGACACAGGGGATGCAGGGAGAGGTCCAGAGCAGATGGCATTTGAGACAGAAGGGGAAGTACAGTTGCACTCACAGGCAGAAACTAGGTCCGAAAGCATCTTGGGAGCCTGGCCGAGGCTCACGCTTCATAGGTAGGGTGATCGTACATCTCACTGTCAGGGACAGTCCCAGTTTATGCCTGTTATCCTGGTATAATGATGAACAGGGCCCCTCTTTTACTCTTAAAAGTACCTATGTTTGGTAAGAAATGATACTTTTAAATGATGGGACCCACTGAAGGATTTTAAACAACAGAGGGACAGGGTGAGATTTCAGGTTAGAGAGCTGATTCAGGAGGCTGGGGAGAGATGGAGGGGCAGGAACGTGACTGAAAGCCAGATTAGAGAGAAGGGCCTGAGCAAAGCAGTGGTAATACAATGGAAGAAGACAGTGGTCATGTGAAAGCTGGCAAGGAAGTACAGACCATGGCCCTTGGTGAACCCACAGCTGTATGGAGAGGGGGCTGGTGAAGGTAGCTGAATAAGAGCAGGCATTGGCAGGGGTGCACTTGAAGTTTGTTTTAGGTCTGTGGTTTAGGGTCATGGGGAAGCAGGACAAGGAGTCAAGTGTGGACCTGAAAGTAGTGGTCTGGGGCCCAGGAGAAAAGTGTGGCCTGGGACACCCATCTGGAAGTCATTTGGTTGTGAGTGAGAACTGGATCCATCAGTGTGGATGCTACTGTTCATGGGGAGTGGTGTCACGGAAGAAGAGAAGCATCGAACACTAAGCCTTTGTTTAGGGATACCAGTGTTTAAGAAAAAGGCAAGAAGAAATGAGTGCACAAAAAGGACACTGAGAAGGACTAAGGAGAGAGGGCATGGCAGGAATAGCTGTTATCATGGATTGGAGATCTGTGATTCACATACTATGCTGAGAACTCCAGGTCCTCACATTGTAAATCTGCAAGTCTTGCAGGTGCGTGGAATTAGCCATGACTTAGGGGCTCAGAGTTTAAATAACATGTCCAAGTTTAGCTGCTGAGCCAAAGTGGCAGACCTATTTTTTTTTTTTTTGTCAAAGCCCATGTTCTTTTCCACCCCATGGGGGATTGGTGGTGGTAGCAGAGATGGACGCTCCAGAGTCCAGAAAACCTCTTCCTTCAGGGGACCTCGGCAACTTGGGCAGATGTCAAATTGGAGGAACTTGACCATTACAGATACCAGTGAGAGGGAGGCCACTGGGCTTATTTCTCTGTTGGCCCCACTGAGCAGGTCACATTGACAGAGACCTGGACAAGAGGCTGTTTAAAATGGAACATGAAAAACAATGCCAGGGATTTAATTGCACCATGAATTGTGGCCAGAAAAGGAACCTAGCAACAAACTCATTTTCTGTTGGGCACAAGGCACAGAGGATCTACTATAATTATATCTGTTTTTTTTCCTTGTTGGCACATGCCTCCCTATTTATTATCTCCTTCCTTGAGTGCACATGATGGATCAGCTTTTGTCTAAGGTACTGATGTTTGCATTGCATAGCTGCATTGTGAAGAGTTTGCAGGGTCCTCAGTGTGAGTGTGGGCACACCCCTGAATCGACATTTATGGAGCACCTACTGTGTGTGCAAGGTAGTGTACCTGTGTGTTGTACATGCACCATCTTATTTCATTCTTGGCACAACCATATGAGTTAGGTAATATTATCTTCATTTTAGCAGTGCAGAAACAATACTAAGTTAGCAATTTGTACAAGATCTCGTGGCTAATAAATGGCAGATTGGAGATTTGAACCCAGTTCTCCCTGGACTTCCCAATTATTCTCTACATCTTCCTTCCTTTGCTCTGGACTAGTGTCTTATCCAAGTCAGAACCTTCTTGGCTTGCGTCTTTTTTTCCCCACTAAACTATGATTGCTCTTGAAGACTGTGCAGGGCTAGCATGACTGTTTAAAAAGTAACTGGTTGAATGACCCAAAACATTTCAAACAACCCATGAAGAAGCCTTAGTCTGCAGCTGGTCTAGCTGAGGTCTTGGGATTAGCTGAAGTCCCAGGAGGAGTGGATCAGGATCTGCAGAAATGAACACTCCAGGCCTGTCACTGACAGGCTTTGTTCTTTTTGCCTCTTTAGAAGTGGAAGGAAGCTATTTCGGAGACTAAGAAAATTGTGATGCTTTCAGACACCCTGTGACCTTTACGGGTGGCTCTGGGGCCCTTTCTTCTTGCAGGGACATGCTTTCCGGTTCTGTTGGGAGCTCTGCACCTGCCTATAGAGCTGGAGTGAGTGTTCTTTTAAAAGGCAATGTCTTAGTACATAGACAGAAACATCCCTTTTGTTTGAGACCTCTTGCTTATGGATTTTCTTTTGTTACCAGTGTGGGTCTGTGCTCTTTTGCTAATGAATTACCCAGGAGTCAATGGCCCATGCACAATGGATTGGTGTTGCCATCCATGCATCATAAGACACAGCTGACAGCCCTGTGTGGCTGGGACCCAAGGGTCAGAGCCTCTGGAGTGATTACAAAGCTCTGCCATTAGCCACTTTTCCTTTCCCTTTCTGTATGCCAGGCAGCCCTGCAAATACGCATTTGCTCGCTTGCCTGGTGTGAGCAGTGGTTTAAGCCTGGTGGGTGGCTAACATGGCTGATTTGATTTATCTTACTAAATAGTATGATTCGATAAAAGTTGGAATCATAGACTTAGAACCAAAAGCAACCTTGGTCCAGTGCCTTTATCCTGCAACTGAGAACACCGCAGCTGGAGAAAGGTGGTGATTTTCTTGGCTAGGTCTTGAGGAGATTCCAAGGTGACAGCTGAGGCAGTAGCCTCTGCCTTGAACCCTGGTGATTTTTCTCTGCTACCACTTCAGATGTCTCCATGGAAAATGCTTCCAAGGCTGTTCCCGTTGCCTAAGAGAATTGGAAAACAAGATTATAAAGAGATTGGAGAAACCTCATCAGTTTTCCAGTGGCTATTGGTGGGTTTCTTCTCGGCCACTCTGATGTTGAGTCTGATTGTGACTCATCTATTTCTATCCAGAATCACAGGAAGAGTTGTGATGAATCACCTGCAGACAAGTGAATGAGCATCAGTTGTCATATAAGAAAACTCCTTTACTCCTCAGGTTATTAGAGCTATTGCTGCCCTCCAACAGTCATGTAATAAGTGAAGCCTCCCAAGGCTGAATGGCAGCAATAAGTGCCTTATTTGCACCTAAGGATTTGCTTGTTCTCTCCGTAGGATCTGGGTCAATAGACATTATTTTCATAAGACCTTTATCTTTCTTTACTTACATTAGACAGGCTTTTTTTTTCTGGAACTTGCTTTTGAAGCAGTAGGCTTTGGGGAAAAAATAAAACTGGCAGATTATAAGAATAAAAGCTTAAATCAAATTTAGATATAAAAAATAAAATATAACTTCGAGGGAACCAAATCACGACACCATTTCCATTTATATCAACACTTCACCATAATGTGGTTAAGACTCAAAATTTGATTCTGAGTTCTGTGAGATGATTGCTCATAGCAAAGGTACAGTTATACCCACTGGATGGTGCTTACATTGGTGAGATCATTTAAAAAAGATCATGAACAGCAAGCAGCAGGGGTCAACCTTTGACATAATCAGATTTCATATGAGAGTCTGTTACATAATCATTCCTGTTGCTCTTGGCTTTGCTCTTTAATGAACACCCCTCCAAAGCTAGCTGTACATATTTTTTCCTACAGTTACATTCTTGGGTCATGCAAACTTATTTCTTCTCTCCCTTTCTCTCTTCTCCCTTTCTGTTTCTTTCTCTTTTCCTCTTTCCTTCATTTCTTCTCTATTTTCTAGGAGCTTTTCTCAAGTTTATCTTTCAACTCTTTGTTAAGATTTCCATCTGTAAATATGCACGAATATATGCATGTACCTTTCCAAGCCTTTTTTTCTTTTGTCTTTCCAGATGTTCTTTTGTCGTATTATTCCTATTTCAGGGGGACTATATCCTTTCTTATCTCCCTAAAAATATTCATGGTAATTACTTTAAAGATTTTTCCCCCTCCCTGCAGAGTCTTTTTTCCTCCAGGCTCCTTTCTCCTCTATTTTGATGTCCATTTTCCCCCTGAAAGGTTTTCCTCCAATGTCTGATAATACTCAGTTGGTTCATCTGTAAGAGGTACTACAAAGCTGTTTGGAGGCTTTGATGTGTGGGTGGGGCTAATCGACTGAGCTTCACAGTAGGGTGATCTGGCTGGGCTGTTTGAATAAGAATCAGTGTTGGTATCATTAGGTCTTTCCTTTTAGGCTTCTCAGACTCCTCAGAGAAGATGCTTATCGTTGCTCACCTGTAGAATGAAGGGCCAGCTGTTTTTACTGGGAGCCAGTGAGGATGAGAGAGTTGTGTTTGTGTGTGGTGGGGTGTGTGTCTTGGCATCCCCCTTTGTTTAATACTCCTACTTTAAATGAGGTACCCCAGCTTTAAACCTATGCCCTCAATTAACAGACCCTGTGATGTAACAGTTAATAAACTTCCTGTGTTTTGCCATGGTAGAGAAGGAGCAGGTAGCTCTGTTGTGCAGAGTGGCAGAGGAGGTCTAGGGGCCTGACAGCCTCTTGATCAGGATTGCATTCAATTTGTCTTACTTTAGCCCCCTCACCCCATACCTCTGGAGGAATCTATTAATAATAGCATGAGCTCCTCAGCCTTTTGAGACTCTCTGTTAAATGGATTGGTCCTTAGATCTCCCTTTGCTAGTTTACACTTTAGTGTCCTCAGGTCGGCGAGATTTTAATGAGTGAGAAAGCCCAGGTCAAGAGAAGAGAACTGGCTTGTCTGTCATCACAGAACTAGTTAGGGCAGAAGCTGGTGTAGAAACTGGGTTTTCGGACTCTTCATCCATCATTGAAACTATCCTGTGTACTTCACCACTATGTCACACACACAACCACACACAATCTCCTCATCCTCTATCTCTTCATTGCCCTTCCTCCCCCTCTCCATTTCATGTGACCGCCACACAAATCCTATGAGTTAGGCTTGATTATCTTGATTTTACAAATTAGGAAACTGAGACTCAGATGGTATAATTTGCTTGTGGCCAGAGTTATCTGGTGGTAGAGCCAGCGTTTGACTCCAAAGCACGTGCTCTTTTCTGCTGCATTGTAACCTCCTGTGTGTCATGTGTTGAGCTGCTGAGCCCTTCCTAAAGAAACCAAATGATCTGTAAACTTTACTTACTTTTATCACGGACTTTTACAGCTGACTTGACTTGAAAAACTTAAATAATGGCTATTTTCCTTGTGAATGGGGAGTCTGTCTAGTCTACCTCCTCCTGCTCTCTCTGCAATTCAGCAGTCTGCCTGTTAGTTCGTTTTGGCTGAGAAGAGATTCTACCTTCCTTTTTGAACCTATGGGTGGGAATTTGGACAGACAGGTCATCAGGTTCAGCTTGGTGGCTTTGTGGTGGGGGTGTGTGTCTATGTACACATGCAAATATCTCCAAATGAAATTTTAGAAATGAAGTTTTCTTACAAAGGTACACAGTGGTGGTAGATTGGTCAACACATTCTAAGAAGGAAACTAGCTGTGGACATTCCCTTCTGGGGCAGGACTGGGATCAAGGATTTGAGGATTTGCATTTCTCCTCTGGGTTATTTAGGAGGTATGACCAGGAGCTGCTAGCCTTGGGTTTTCTGTGTTCCCTGTAGTGTTCCCTCTGTTAGGCAAGGTGTCACCCTGGAGATTCCTCTCCCTCTCCCACATCCCATTCATCTTCAAGTCCTCTCATTTTATCTTTAATTATATTAAACCAAATATATCTTGAAGTCATCTACTGGCATCCATTTCCCCATCTCTGCTTGAGGGCAGACTGCCATCATCTCCTGCCTGGACCCGTGCAGGGGCCTCCAGTTGTTGATCCACCTCCCTGCTCCCTACTTTTTTCCTCACTGCCCCCTTACCTCTCTCTCTCTCCTTCTTGTCTCTTTAAAAAAGCTCACAATGTATTCAGCCTAAAAGAGAAAAATCTGACGTATGCTATAACATGGATGAACTTTGGGCCTTTATGCTGAGTGAAATCAGCCAGTCACAAACAGACAAATACTTAAGTTTTTGTCTTAACATAACATAAGTCATAACATAACATAAATCATAACATAAGTTATGATTCCACTTATATGAGATTAGTCAGAATCACAAAGACAGAGAGTAAGGTGGCAGTTGCCAGGGTCTGGCTTGGGAGACAGATTGGGGGTTCCTGTTTGTTGGATATAAATTTCAGTTTCTCAAGATGGAAAAGTTCTGGAGATTGGCTTCAGTGAATCAATTTATAACTACTGAATTGTAGACTTAGAAATGGTTACAATAGTTTACAGTAATCTGTACATTTCAAAATAGCAAGAAGAGAATAATTCAAATGTTTCTAGCATATGTAGACAAGTATGTAAGGTGATACCTATCTCAAGTGTGCTGATTTGATCTTTACAAATTATGTGAGTGTGTTTGAATGTGTTAAATTATCACCTGTATTTCATAACTTTGGACATCTATTCTGCATCAATTAAAAATTGTTTAAAAATGGCTAAGATAGGAAAGTTAATGTATATTTTACTACAGTTTTAAAAAAAAACTACAGGATTTTTTTTAGAGGTGATAAAAATGTTCTAAAATTCATTGTGTTGATAGTTGCACAACTTTACTAAAACCCATTGAACTGTGCACTTTAATTGGGTGAATTGTATGGTATACGGATGATAATCTCAATAAAATTATTAAAAAACTTAATCTCTTTTATTGCAAACCTGCTTTTTAATATCCATCAGGGCTGACCTCTGTTTCCCCTGTGCTCCTCTGCAGGGACTCAGAGATGGTTTTCACGAGGAGATATCTCTGTCTTGGCTCAGTTCCAAAGGCTAGTCAATTTGTCCCAAACTGAAGTTCCCTAGAAAGACTTTGGCTTGTTTGTATCCACCTCTTGGGCTGAGTTGGAGGACCAGGAATGGTGGGAGAGAGTGTACCATGGTGGCAGAACTGTCGGAGGTAGTTGTATTATTATTTTAAGATGATTTATTTATTCTTTGAAAATGCAAAATTGGCACTGAGCATGAAAGAACAATTGTGAGTCTGCGACATGGTCTAGCCCTCCAGTTCTGTACTGATACTAGGGCTTTTGGACCCATTTGTCATTCATTCAGGAAATGTTGACCCCTCTCTGTCACACCCTGAAGAGAGATAGGCATATCTTTCATGATGTGGTGTTGAAATTTAGGGGTACAATCTAAGACTTTCTTTGCCTGGTGTAGTTTACTTAGGAGTAAAAATGTATAAAACACACAGGAATAGCATAACAGGAAATGTTGCAGAATCCATATGAGGAAAATCACAAAAATTTACTGACTGCCATAAAAGAAGACTTCAATAAATGGAGATGTGTGCTGCCAGTTTCTCTCTGTGTGATAAAGATGTCAGTTCTTTCCAAAGTAATGTATCATTTCACCCGATTCCAATCAGCATCTCAGCTGGGGTTTTCTTTCTTTCTTTCTTTTTTTGGATTATGTCAAATTATTCTCAAATATGAATACGCTGGCTGGAATTGCTAAAAAATTTTTTGGAAATGATGCATAATATAGGAGATTTGCATTTCCAGATATAAAATGTACTCAAATGATGCTAATTAAGACCACGTGGTTATTGCAGGAACATGCCAGTGCGTGGAATGGAATAGTCTAGAAACAGAGCCTAATGTGAAAGAGGGTTTAGTGCATGATGGAGGAAAAGAATAAATTATTTAATATATCTAAATTAATTACTTAGAAAAAATAAGATTAGAGTCTTTCCTTACTCTATATACAAAATAAATTTTGGTTTGATGCAACAATTTTAATAATAAAAAGATGAAAAGTAGGAAAAATTGTGGGTAACTTCCATATTAGGGAAGTCAACAGAAACAAAATGTCACTGGAGGAAAATGACTCATCTCTCTATATGAAATTAATTTTTTTGAGATGGAGTCTCGCTTTGTCGGCCAGCCTGGAGTGCAGTGGCACAATTCCAATTCACTGCAACCTCTACCTCCCAGGTTCAAGCACTTCTCCCTGCCTCAGCCTCCCAAGTGGCTGGGATTACAGGTTTGTGCCACCACGCCTGGCTCATTTTTATATTTTTTATTGGAGGTGGGTTTTTTTCCATATTTCCCAGGCTGTCTTGAACTCCTGACCTCAGGTGATCTGCCTGCCTCGGCCTCCCAAAGTACTGAGATTACAGTCATGAGCCACCATGCTTGGCCAAAATTAATGTTTTAATAAGAAAAAAAAAAAAAAAAACCTCCCCCAAGAAATTAAAATTAAGATGCTGATAAAAAAAATCTTAGAAAAACACATGCAACAAAGCATTAATTATGTTAATATATAAAAACAACACTAGAAGCTTAGTGGGAAAATTGGCAAAGGAAGTAAGATGGCAATTAATAGAAGAAATACAAATAGGTAATAAATATGAAAAAACTCTTAAACCTTTCAATGCCTCCCACTTAAATAAATATATTTTATAGGATGGCTTATATGTGCTCCTTAAGAGAATCATGTTTTCAATGAACCCTTAATATCCTAAGGAAATGAGTTTAATATTAAGTGGAAACAACAGGAGACAAAATAGTATGTTAAAAATCTGTAAAACAAAGAGAAAGATACAGAAAAAAATTGGTAAGACATTCATTGAAAGTTTAGTAATACTTTTGGAAAGAAAAAAAAGAGTTTTAAATTTAAGCTATTCATTACACCATTGGTAGAAATGTAGATTGGCATAACTTTTAGATAAAGCAATTTGGCAGGTCTTATTAGGAACTTTAATGAGTCAATGAATGCTATCCGGGAGTTTATTTTTGAGAATTTCTCTTAAGGAATTAATTAGACATACAACCATAGGTTTGCCTATGTGAATGTAAGTCAGTTTATTGATGACAGTTTAAAAATTGGAAACAAGCTGTAAATCCAGTGAGAGGTTATTTAAAGAAATTACATTGAATGTACTTGATATAATGTTTAATGATAGTATAAAATGTAAGATTATAAATATAACATGTTCATATTGTGATAAAAATATGTAAGCTTAGAAAATACATCAGAAGGAGAGTAAAATGTTAATTGTGATCATACATGGTTAGAGGGGTTGTTGGAAATTTTAATTCTCTTTGTTTCTTTATATGTTTTCCATATTTTCTTCCTTGAGCATTTATTACTTTTATAATCAGAATCTTGTCTTCATGGAATACTTAGTATTTAAGCAAACAGTTCATTGATGTTTCAGGAATTATACAAATTCTCCAGGCTACTGATATTTAGCAGTTAACATTCTTAAGAAACGGAGAAGGGAAATCTTTTTCTCAACCACTTTTAAGGTTTATACCTACTTCCTTGAGATCTAATATAGTTTGAATGTGAGACCTGAAAGGTAATAGTAGGAGAGTTCTCATTTATCCTGCAGGTCTATCGAAGATCACTGGAATGGGGGATGCATTTTAGGAGTTGAAGTAAATTCTATTGTGAAGGACTGAAGATCAATATAGAAATGTCTTTTTTTTTCAAATGACAGCTGAGGAAGAAAGATAGATCATTACTCTCTGCCTATTTGGAGGCTCTTCACGAACTGCTTTTAAAAATCAGTGCTCAGTTCAGCAACTTTGCCATTTCTTCAGACGGCCAGTTTTGGTGGATCTATTTAATTAGATTTAAACATGGCATCTGTAGCCCCAGTAAATTCAAATAATTAAGCTTCATGATTTCTTGTGTGTTATAAATGTCACTAAAATTGCTGTTGTGGAACAGATTATTTCTTTGGTAATTGCAATTTTTGTCATGAATTGTTTCATCACTTATAGTGATTAGAACTTTGAAATAATTCCTTAAAATGGCACTCAGTTAAATACATGTTTTTTTTTTCCTTTGGATTGAGTCTCCTTGTCTGTTTTTTCCCCTCAAATATTTGTGCTAGTGTGCTTTCCTTCCATATAGGAAAGGATACAGATAAATGCTTTCAAAGTGTACAGTGCTCAGATTTAGAGTTGTCCTGGGAGGGTAGCCTCAGTGTTCCTTTGGAAGGGAAGCTCTATGCTAGTTGGTTGGATTCCATCTGGGAGTATGCATGATAAAGGTTTTTGGAAGGTTAGGACTGGCCTGTGGTGTCCATCAATAACCAAAGACCTTTTGAGATGTTTTCCTGTTTGCTATGGCTCCTCAGTCTCTTGGGAAGTAACCTAGACAATAGTGACATGGAAGAGGTGGTTTTGGAAGTCAGATGGGGCCTCTCTTTTCTGATTATCATTGCTAGACACTTGGAGGATTCTACAGGTCCTCCAAAATGCTGGTCAGTGATTGAATTGACAATTTTGAGAACTTGATGTGTGTTAAGAGTCCTAGATGCTGTGGATGCAAATACATCTTTATCTCCTGCCCTCCTCTGTGAAATAAAGATGCACCTTCACTGCCTGGTGACTGGCAATTGTCTTTTCTGTTCACCCTAATGCACAGTTCCCCCCAACCAAACAAGAAGCTCTGCTGTCTCTGCTCACTTTGCTGCTATTTCTACCTGGAATCATCTATAACACTCCTTCTGTTTCAGCAATAAAGGTTCCGATTTTTCAAGTCCAGCTCCATTTCCATCTCTTCTCTGGAACTTTTATCAGACCCCAAAGCCAGGTGCAGTGGCCCTGCTCTCAAGATTCTGCATTTGTCTCTAACTCCCTTCAAGGCAGGTGCTACATCTTACCTTGTAGTGTGGCTATTTGTTAACATCTTTTTGCCTTCCACAGGGCAGGAAACCATTTGACTTACCTTTGGTTTCCTAGAGAACAAAGTAAATATGCTTGTTGGCTGAATGGGTGAAGTGCCTTTTAGATATGTTGATCTAGGACAAATATGCAGTGGGGGCAAGCATTTCAGCACTTGACCCAGGGTTTTACTCAGCCAATGGTATTGTCTGACAACTTACTAACTTACTGAAAACTCAGTAAGATGATAATATCAGTATTAGGATCAGTAATGCCGGTCATTATTTTATTTCGTTTTCATTTTAAAAATTCAATACAATGTAACATAAAAATCACCATTTTAATCTGTGAACTTCTGTGGCTTTAAGTATATTCACACTGTAGTACAATCATCACCACTGTCTAGCTTCAGAATTTTTTTCATCTTGCATAATGGAAACACTGTTCTCCTTTCCTTCCAGCCCCAGGTAACCACCATTCTACTTGCTGTCTCTGTGAATAGTCTGACTACCCTAGGCGCCTCACAAAAGCCAGGCAGGAATATAACAGCATCTGTATTTGTGTGTCTGGCTTATTTTGCTTAGCATAATGTCTTCAGGGTTCATCCATGGTATGTCATATGTCAGAATTTCCTTTTTTAAGGCTGAATAATATTTCATTTTATTCTATGCTACACTTAAAATATCTTTTCACCGGTCAGTGGACACTTGGGTTGTTTCTACCTTTTGGTTATTGTGAATAATCCTTCCGTGAGCATGGATACAGATATGTTCCCTAGTCCCTGATTTCAGTTCTTTTGGGTATATATCCAGAAGTGGAATTGCTGAGTCATGTGGTAATTCTATATTTATCTTTTTGAGGAAACTCAGTGCCGTTTTTTCATAGCAGCTGCATCATTTTATGCTCCCACCAGTGGGGCACAATTTTTCCATATCCTCACTGACACTTGTTATTTTCTGGGTTTGTTTTTGTTTTATGTAATGACCATCCTAAGGGGTATGGAGTAGTATCTCATTGTGGTTTTGATTTGCATTTCCCTAATGATTATGGTTATTATCTTTTCATGTGCTTATTGGCTGTAGTTTATCATTTGAGTAGCTATTTAGCCAGACATTACACAAAAGCATTTTTTTTTTTTTTTTTTTTTTTTAAGATGGAGTTTCGCTCTTGTTACCCAGGCTGGAGTGCAAGGGTGCGATCTCGGCTCACCGCAACCTCCGCCTCCTGGGTTCAGGCAATTCTCCTGCCTTAGCCTCCTGAGAAGCTGGGATTACAGGCACGTGCCACCATGCCCAGCTAATTTTTGTATTTTCAGTAGAGACAGGGTTTCACCATGTTGACCAGGATGGTCTCGATCACTTGACCTCGTTATCCACCCGCCTCGGCCTCCCAAAGTGCTGGGATTACAGGCGTGAGCCACCGCGCCTGGCCCACAAAAACACTTTATGTGCACTGTCTTAGTTCATTTTTTGTTGCTGTAATAGAATACCCAAGACTGGGCAATTTATAAAGAAAAGAGGTTTATTTGGCTCATGGTTTTTCAGGTTGAGAAGTTTAATGGCATGGCCTTGGTTTCTGGTGAGAGCTTTTAACCTGCATCATAATATGGTGAGAAGGTCAAGGGGGAAATGGACACCTGCAAAGAAACAAAACCCAAGTGACATCCTGGCTTTATAACAATCTACTCTTGCAGGAACTAATTCATTTTCCTTGAGAAACAATCCAGTCTTGCCAGCGGAAGAACTTACTTAGTACATCAAGAATGGCACCAAGTAACCTGCCAGGGTGAGACCCTCAAGACCCAAACACTCCCACCAGATCCTGCCTCCCAACACCACTACATATGGGGATCAAATTCAACATGAGTTTTGGTGGAGACAAACCATATCCAAACCATAGCATGTGCCATCTCACTTATTTCTAACAGCAAACCTATGGAATAGGCAGCTATAATAGATTCATTTCATGGAAGATAGAAACAGAACTCTGAGCAGTTAAATAACTTGTCCAGACCCATGCAGCTAGTGAGTGACTGTGCTAGTACACAAATCCAAGTGTTTCCAGTTCAAAGACTAGGTTCTTAATCATCTCTTGAACCATGCATTTCAACACTGTTTGGCTGTAACAGAAAACCTCTCCTACACTGGTTTAAAGAATGAGGAGTTTGTTTTTCATACTGCTGCTGTCCTTGCCTCATCAGCTCAACAGCATCAGGGCTAACATCTGATTCTCTGGGTCTTTCGCTTATGGCTCCCTCATTGCTTCCTGTTTGTGGGATGGCTGGTATAGCTCGAAACATTATGTATATGGTGAAGATGGGGAGAAGAAATGAGGGCCAAATTAGCTGGGACTGTCTTTAGAAAAATTAAAGCAAAAGCTTTACTAGAAGCCTCTGAACAGATTCCTGCAGACATTGCTGTGGCTGGATCATCTGGTGACCCTTCAGTGTAAAGGAGGCAAGTGGGTGGCTGATGCTGCCATCTCTGTAGTGAAAGGGCAGCATGGGAAAAGGGGTTTGCAGTGGCTTTTGGGCAGCCACTCAGCAGTCAGTCATGGCATACATTTCTAAAGACATCCATGGTTTATTTTTTCCTAATTTGAATTCTAAAGCCAAAATGAGTGTGATTAAGTTCCTCTGCCACATTTTAACTGGAAACAAATTTTATGTCAAAATCTTCTCTGACCAAGGAAGGCATATACAAAGATAATGACAATACCAGGAGAGGTGGATAAAAGATTCAAGTCCAAATCACTTAGACTGTGAAGGACTATACAAATGTAGTTTTGCTAGACTGGGAGCTTCCTGGGGCAGAGACTGTGTCTCATCATTGCTGAATCTCCAGGGTCTAGCAAAGGGCCTGAAACATCAAGGGCAAAATAAATAGGTGATTACAGAATTGGCTGAAGCATCATTTTAATATACCAGTGGTAGAAAAGCTTCCAGGACACCCAGCTGTCCTGGATGAGGGAAGGAGAAGCTGTCTGTGAATTGCTGAGTATGAGTTGGGGTGATGGATAGTCTTTTTGCCCCCCCCACCCCCCCGTGAATAGAGCCTTTGGTATCTTCTATGATAATGCTATAGGTACGTTTAAATCAAAATTTAAATTCCAAGTAAATACACTGCTGGCAGAAATCAATTAGCCAGCAGTGCCATCTTTTAAAGATGTATCACCTGCCATGTGGCTCTGTGTGCTAGAGTGTTGAACACACCTCTGCGTAGTAAGATTAGTATCATGTGTTTATCATCCTCATCAAACACTGTTTACTAGCTGCCTGGGGGGAACTTCTCAATATGAAATGCTCTCCTACCTTCCTAAGTACTTGCTCTTCTGGCCTGGATTGAGGTGGACACACAGGAATTGAAGACACACTTCACAAGCTGTCCTAGAAACAACACATCTTTACAGAGACCACTAAGGCCAAGGTCCTACCCCAATCACAGTGTACACATTGCCTTGCTTAATTTATGCCACAGCTTTGAGTAGTTTAGTTTGAGTGGTCAGTCCATCCAGGACTTGAATAGAGATCTTTGGTCCCCACAGTTTAGGTTCTCTCCTCTCTGTTGGATTATAGATGAATTGATCTCTTGGGTCTAGAGTGATGTCAGTGTCAGTATGGATGGATTGATCTCTTGGGTATAGAGTGACTTCAGTGTCAGTATGGGCTAAGGATTGAACAATGGATTAAGAGTCCAGTGTTTGAGCCACAGCTCTGCCAAAGATGGCAAGGCTTTGGGAAATCCCCTTTCCTTTTCTAGGCCTCAGTTTATTCTTCTGTTATGTGGGCATGCTGAATGTGCTAAGCCAGATCATACTTACTGAGTGTCTACTACGATCTGGGGGATGCACTGGCACCAAGGCCGTTGTTTTCAGCAAGTTGAACTTGTTTCTGCCTTTTTGGAGCTTACATTCAGTAGATATAATGGCCATTAAATAAATACTTATCCAAGTAAGTATGAATTACAGTGGTGGTAAGTGCTGTAAAGGAAAGTATGATATAATGTATTATGTAATAAGAGACCTGATATGATGGGGGTGGGGGTGGGGGTGAGCTGGAAACACCTCACAGAAAAAGTTCTGCCTTAAACAGATGAAAGTACATAGGAGTTTTCTGTGGGATATGTGATCCCAAGGCGCAGAGTCATCAATGTATTCCCATAGACAGAGCAGGCTGAGAAAGTAAAATCCTGCTGCATTTCAGGAACTGAAAGGAGACCAATCTGTGGGAACAGAATGAGTGAATAGGAGAAAAGCAGAAAGACTGCGGAAGGGTAGGCAGGGCCCAGAACACCACAGAATCATGAAAACCACGTGGAGATTTTGGTATGTATCCAAAGAATAAAGGCAAGCCACTCAAGGTAGGACGAGAGTGCCATGATCAGATGTTAAGGCTGCAAAAGATCACTCTTCCTGTTGGATGAAAACAGGTTGGAGGAGAACAAGGGCACCTGGGTTGGAGGAAGTTCTATCAGTCTGTCCTCTATCAGAGCTGCTCCTGGTTTAGATGATGGCAACAATAGAGATGAAGAGAAACTGAAGGGCTTGAGAGAGATTCAGGAGGAAGAATGGATAGAATTTGGTGTTTTACCTTCAGGTGGAGGAATTAGGGAAAGGGAGGTGTTAAGATAACTCCCATAATTCTGGTTGTCTGTCTTTGGGGGATGGGTGGGCTAGGAGCCAGTGAGGAGAACCAGAAGGGGGCCCACAGTTTGGCAGCAGGACATTGAAGGAGGACTTGGGCCTAACTGGGATGAACTAGTACTTTAAAGCTTATCTGAGGGAGAACATAGTATTTCCATTCAGTGAGTAGACAGAGTCTACACATTTTCCAGGGAAAGATGCAGAATGAAAATGGTTGATAAGAACAGTGAAAGGAACTTAGATTCCATGAGGTCCAGCAAACCATGAGTAACCAGGAAGAGTCGAGGGAGTTGCCTTGAAGGACAGGTTGGGGACTGGCTCTCCCATGGCCATCTCTCCCGGTTGGTTGGTTGTCATTGCCTCTGAACTGGGCTCCCTGCCTTTCTGTATTCCCCACACACCTCTGCTAGTGATGTGACTGTGTCTCAGAAACCCCTTGCTTAAGAGGTTAAAAGCCTGAATAAAGGCTCTTTGTTGTATGAAGAACCGAACCTACTCTCTCAGCCTCTCTCCTACTACTGTCCTCTCCACTTTCTCCTTCCTTCACACATTCTAACTTGTTTTTTTTTTGAGACGGAGTTTCGCTCTTGTTACCCAGGCTGGAGTGCAATGGCGCGATCTCGGCTCACCGCAACCTCCGCCCCCTGGGTTCAGGCAATTCTCCTGTCTCAGCCTCCTGAGTAGCTGGGATTACAGGCACGCGCTACCATGCCCAGCTAATTTTTTGTAATTTTTAGTAGGGACGGGGTTTCACCATGTTGACCAGGATGGTCTCTATCTGTTGACCTCGTGATCCACCCGCCTCGGCCTCCCAAAGTGCTGGGATTACAGGCTTGAGCCACCGCACCCGGCCTCTAACTTGTTTTTAACCTGAGTGCAGCCAGGTTACAAAGAGATTGGTATGTCTACAGTGGCCCCAGGGAATGACTTGTGCTGGGTCATGGCTTGGCTTATCCATAGAAAGTCCGGAAGTGGACAGAAATGGAAAACTTCTGGGTTCTACAGTGCAGGTACAAGTAAAGAGAGGTTACTCCCGGCACAGCAGTACCTTTGAGCATGGAAACAGGACTTGGCCAGGATAACATGACTTGCTGAGTAGCCAAAGTATTGCCTTTTATGGTAGGACAAGTTGTTTTCGGGTTCTGACCTAGAGTGGAGTAGTAGGGAAATCAAGAGTTCTGAGGTCTTTAGCCTGGTAGGCATCTTACTCTATGGGGGATTCTGTGATCACTGAGCTCTGGATGCACCTTTGTGAGAAAACAAGGGAGACCGCAGAGAGCTCAGCCCTTGCCCATGTTTTTGGCTTTTTCCTAAACCTGCTTAGCTGCTTCTTACAGAGTAAATGAAGAAAACCGTGTTTTCATGGGGACCTTGGTGAGATATAAGAGCATAGCCCATGCTGCTTTTGGGCCCATGCATAAAAGTATCAACCACGCTTGGGGAGAAAGGCTTCTCTCCACTTCAGCAGTGAACACAGTGCTTTTAGTTAAGATAATACCAGCTGCTGTAGGAGAAATCCCAGCTGAGAGAAATCCCAGCACCTCAGCGGGTTAGTGGGAGGGCTTTGCTTCTTGGCATCATTCAGGGACCTAGGCTATTGGGGGCAGCTGCTCTCTCCAACATGAGTCCACTGGCAAATGGGGAAAGAGTATGGAGAAGGCACACCTACTTCTTAACTGTTGGACCTGGAAGTGACACACATTATTTCTAGTCACTCCATTAGCAACCATTAGTACCTAGATGCAGAGGGCTCTGGGAAATGAAGTTTTTGGCTTGGCACCTGCTTCCCAGCAATGCCTCTGCTCTGGAGGAGAATATGAATGGTTGGTGGGCCACTCACTCTCTGTGCCACACACAGCAATTGTGCACCTTATGGGAGTCCCTTGGAGTCTGTGACCCCTGGCAGAGATGTCAGCACTCTCAGGGTGTTGTGTGGGTAGGACTGAGCAATCGGGGTGCTGGACTGGGAAGCATTCTTTGTGAATTCTTGTTTTCACTTCTGGGGGCTCCCAGAAATAACTGGGTAGCACTCCGGTAGCAGGAGGTCTTACATCATGTTGAGACAGTCACCCATAGGTTAGGAAAAGGCCTACAGGTTGATGAGGTTTGAGGAAACTCAGGTCACATGTAATAAAAATTTTCCAGAGTTTTCCTAGGGGAGATGATCCACATTTCTTCCATAGAAATACCCTACAAATGTAGAAGAATAACTCACCAGGCTGCCATTGTTAGAAACGTCTTTTGAAAACATGCCGTTTGTCTTGACTTTTACCTAACACTCAAAGGCAAACTTCTCATCTGTGTTGGGCTCAGCATGAAGGGGCCTCCTTGTGTGGATGTCCGCCTCTTGATTGTAGATACTCCTGTCACAGATGAATATGTAAGCGGACATTCTGACTTATAAATCAGTCTTACCTTTGTTGCAGAAAGATATGAGTCAGTTCTTAAGCTCATCTACATCCGAAAATTGAGCATCAAGCTTGCTTTTCAGGTAACTTTTCAAAGCTCAGGCCTCAAGAGCCCTCATTTCTTTTGCTGATGTCAGTTGGTATCCAAAGAGCATACCATGTCTGAGTAGGAGTTCCTGAAAAGCTGTGCATTCATATTGGGTGTCCAGAATTCTCATTGCCTCTTTCTGCATTTGGGAGTAAGCAGTTGATAATCTTATTACAAAATGGACTGCAGTTGATATGTAAAAAAGTTATGTCATGGCATATATAGATTAAAAACAAACAACAGCAATGATGATAGGCAGCTAACAATTGATCACTTACTGTTGGCCAGGCATCTTAACTGGGCAGTACTTTATAAGCCAGGTGCTGTTGTCATGTCTATTTTATGGATGCAAAAACTATGGCAGTTCTTCAAAGATCATATTGTATACTTGAATTTTGGCCAAACCAGGGTTGGAGCCCAGCTCTTGGCTGTAGTACCTAATTTCTGGATAGACACTAACCTAGAATGAGTTGGTGTACTTCCGGCAACATTTTTTTCCCTGTAATGTACCCTTAACAACATAGAAGAGGTAATGTATACTCCAAAGAGGTTTGAGGGTTTTGGGAGTTTAACTGGAAGCATCTATAATAGTGGGAAATGTCTTTTTAAACATCTTAATAGATTTTGTAAATACGGCTTTCTATTTTATAATATAGTGTGACTCTTTTACCATGAAAAATGGTAACATTTTCATTTTAAATGAAAACATTTTCATTTTATCATTTCTAAATGTCCGTGTCAAACTGACACTTTAGAAAATATGCACCATGTTATTTTGTGGCTTGCTGCACTCTCTGGTGAAGTGCAGGACACCAATAGAGGTAAGCGGGTCCCAGCTTGAGAAGCTTTAATACATGGTTTGCTAAACTAGAGGTTATAGATGTGTGATCAGCATCCAGACACTGAGTGCAAACATGGATATTTGGAGAAGCTTTATTTCTCTGTAATGCTGTGTCATATTATGATTCAGCAACATTATTAGAGTTGTCATTTGCTTCAGAAAATACATGTGGTATTCTTCTTCTTCTTTTTTTTTTTGGAGATGAATTTGGCAGCAGGATTCCAGGTCACTCTCTTTTGGAGGGCAGTTGGGAGGATGTTTGCTGGGACACAGATGAAAAGCCACACATGGGAGCAGGAGGTAATGTTCAGTAGGATATATCTTTGTTGAATATTCTCCCCTGTCTCCAGCATCATAGTCTTTTTCCATACCAATGCTTTATGGGAATCTAGAAAATAAACAACTGGGGCAGATCAATAAGTACATTAGTAATAAATGTATCTCCACTAGGTAAGGCCATCCATTCTACTAAGCCCAATCTTAAGTGTTGGTTTAAAATATTAGCCTTGGGAAAGCATTTTAGAAATAGTCAGTAGAAACAAGGGACAGCCTTACATCTTTATAACTGTTGTTCATATTTATGAATATAGACAGACCCTTTGGTAGACTTTTAGAATGAAAACTTGTATTGGTAACAGGGAAGACTGCTTTTTAAAACAATTAGTTTATTGAGGAATAATTTATATGCAATAAACTGCATTTATTTAAAGTATACAGTTTGAGGTTTAACAAATGTATTCACACATGTAAATACCACCAACATCAAGACTTAGGACATTTTCGTTATCCAGAGTTTCCTCATGTCCCTTTAACACTCAGTCCCTCAGACCCAGGAGACCTCTAATCTACTTTGTCACTGTAGATAAATTTTATGTGTAAGTGGAATCATATAGTATGTAATCTTTAGTGTCTGGCTTCTTTCCCTTAGCACAGTCTTTTTTAGATTTGTCCATGTTCTTGTGTATATCAGTAATTCTATGTTGTTGCTGACTACTTTCCATTGTATAGATATAACTTGTTTACCCACTCACCTGTTGATGGATATCTGGATTCTTTCCAGCTTGATACTATTTTGAATAGGGTTGTCATGAGCATTCATGTACAAAGCTTTTGTTTGCCATGAGCATTCATGGCAATGAATGCTTTTAACTTCTCTTGGGTAAATAGGAGTGGAATTGCTGGGTCATATTTACAGATCAATGGAACAAAATAGAGTGTTCAGAAATAGACCCACACATATATAGGCAGCTGAATTTTTTGTTTGTTTTTAGAGATAAGGTCTTGCTCTGTCACCCAGGCTAGAGTGCAGTGGCATGATCATAGCTTGCTGCAGCCTCAAGCTCCTGGGATCAAGTGATCTTCCCACCTCAGCCTCCTGAGTATCAGGTGCTACAGGTGCATGCCACCATGCCTGGCTAATTAAACAAAAATTTTTAAGATGGGCCTTTGCTTCATTTCCTAGGCTGTTCCTTGGCTTAAAGCAATCCTCCTGCCTTGGCCTCCCAAAAGACTGGGATTATAGGCATGAGCCACTATGCCTGGCTTATTTTGTTTGTTTTTACAAAGATGTCAAGGTGTAAATCACTGGAGAAAAGAATAGATTTTTCAACAAATATTGCTGGAACAACCAGGTAACTGTATGAAAAAAAATGAATTTTCACGTATGCCTTACAAAATACACAAAAATAAACTTGAAATGGGTTATGCACATCTGAACATCAAAGTAAAATGTAAAACTATAAAACTTATAAAAGAAAAATCTTTATTACCTTGGAGTAGGCAAAGATTTGTTAGACAGGACTCCAAAAGCAGTACTCATATGAGGAAAAAACAACAACTGAACTTCATTAATATTAAGAACTTGTGCTCTTAGAAAGTCTTCATTAAGAAACTGAAAAGATGAGCACATGCTGGGAGAAAATATTTTATATACACACCTGTGCATATACACATGAATATGGATATGCATATTTATACAAAGAATTTATGCCCAAAATATATAAAGAAATATTACAACTTCATAATGAGAGGACAATCCAATAAGGAGATGGGCAAAATATTTGAGCAAAAACTTTACAAAAAGCGATCTATAACTGGTCAATGGGCACATAAAAAGATGTTCAAAATTGGTGCTTATCATGGAAATGCAAATTAAAATCACGAGAAGATACTATTTTACCTTCCTGATAGTGGCTCACATTTAAAAGTCTGGCAATACTTGGTGCTGGTGGGAATGTGGAACTCTCATTGATTGTTGCTGAGAGTGTAAAATGGTACACTTGCTTTGGAAAAGTTTATGGCAGTTTCTTATTAATACTATTTTTGATAGCCTTCTGATTTTTTTCTTAGTGAGTTACAGTTATATCCTCCACTGTATCTTTTATTTCTCCCAGTTTTATGGCTTTTTGGGGAGAGTGATAGGTTTTCTCAAGTCCTATTATTATCTTTGAGTAGGATTATATAAGGCTATCACTTTTGCTCCTCTGCTTAACTAAAGGTAATATCAAAGAAACTGATAGGTATATTTCAAAAGACAATTACTATAAGAAAAGCAGTTAATATATATAACTAATGTTGATTATGAGAACCCATGTAGTTACCATTTCTAGAGTTCTTTATATCGTTATATCTTTGTGTAGATCCATGTTTCCATCTGGTATAATATTTATTTGGCCTGAGGCATTTAATTTTTGTTTTGTCTTGTTTTTTCAGAGGGGCAGATCTGCTGGTGATGAATTCTCAAGGGTTTTGTATATGTCTGAAAAAGTCTTTATTGCAACTTTTGAAAGACCTTTTTGCTGGGTATAGCATTTTGTGTTGACAGATGTTTTTCCCCCCAGTACTTTAAAGATGTTGCTCTTCTGTCTTGCTGGTGTTGTTTTCAGCCAGATATTTGTTCCTTTTCTTTTCTCTTGTTCTCTGTATGTAACATGTGTATTTATCCTCTGGCTACTTTTAAGGTTTAATGACTTTTCCTCTTTGACTAATTTGGAGCAATTTGATATGAGCATTTGTATCCTTTTCTTCCTGTTTCCTATGCTTGAGATTCGTTGAGATTCTTGGAACAGTGGGTTTACAGTTTTTATCTGCTTAGGTTTCTGAAAACTAACAAGGCGACTTGAGCTTTTGGGATATCTAGGAAGATGTGATTCTCAGGATTGCCAAGGTTAATTAATTGAATTAATTTTCATTCAATTAAGTTAACAGGTAAGTAAGTGGATATAGATCAGGAAAAGTTTCTCTTTTTTCTCAGAAACCTTAAGTGGGCTTGCCACTAGACTCTGGGTTAAGAAAATAAGGACCTTAATTTTAATTTTTATTCACCTGGGCAATTGACCAGGTAGAGATTTCCCATTTGTGGCTTTTTGGCTTAGTGCTTATTGGAATCACGCTTCTGGAATATGGTGAAGAATTCCTCTGAACCAGGGAACTGCCTGGTTTTCCCATTGTGGGGAACTGAGCAGTTTTCATTATTCTTTACAATGGAGGGAGAGGTTCTTCCCTCTCCCTCCATTGTAAATAATAATGACAACTGGCTCCCATCTTGACCTCATCCTAGAGGACCCTTCCTACCATCTTTGGGTGCATATCCCTCAACCCTGGGCCTTTGTAGCTCATAGTATACTTCTTAGTATACTTCTTAGTCACTGGCCTTCATTAGTCAAACAGACATATGGCTTGTGTTCCTCCTCCTCCCTCACAAATCCTATTTAAACAGCCCAGAGAATTACCAGTAGCACTGACTCAGCTCACAAATATTTGTGTCCTCATAATAGGAAGGGATTGCCTTTTATGATTGGAATCTCAAACTATTTGGAGCCTTGTCTATTTGTCTCACCTTCCTCCCTAATTCAGGAACTATTTACAAATCTCTATTTACATATTTATCCTGAAATACGTTTTTCTCATCAGTTTTAAATTTAATCTTGCAAATGGCTGTATCCTTTAAGTAGGACTTAGAAATATTATCCTGTATCTCCTTTTCTGGCTTACTTACAACTGTGCTAATTCCTAAATTGGAATGCTTCCCTGGTCCTAATTGAATGTTCATTTGTGGATTCAGGCCAAATTCAGATTCAGGGAGGTCTTTGATGGAACATGCTTTGATCAGCAAAGATATAGCACCTGAGGGACAGGATGCAATATCCTCCAGTTAGTAAGGGGGGCGGGAACATACTTGGGATTATCTATGACTTTATTTAGCTTCAGAATATGCAGATGTTGAAGCTCTAGACCTTAGGTACTAAAATATAAAGTCTTGGAAAATATTTTTAATACCTTCCAGAAACACAGAGTGCTTATTTCAGGAATTACTGAAAATGTAAATCTCTGTTATTTTCTTTTCCCAGCGATGTAATTAATACGTGGAGACATGGTCACATCCCAATTTAGTAAAACTTCTCCAGCAATAAATCATGACCAGAAGGGTATTTTCAATGTTTTGCCACCAGCAAGTGAATGTCTTCCATTTAATATGGGGAAATGTAAACAGAGCAAGCATTCCTGTTTCTCCAGGCTTTAAAATCATTAATAAAGATGTCTTTCCTCCAGAAGAGAAGGGTAGTGAGCAGTCACATTTTTATTATTCTACTGAATAAGTGAATATACCCAGCACATAAATTAGCAAATACATTTTCTCCCTGCAGCACACGTTGACATTTTCCTGTAGATGGTTCAGTAGAAGGGGAAGCTCAAAAGGTGGTTAGTGACAAAGGACAAGCATGTCTGGTTGCTATCTTTTGCCCCTCAGAAACACTGGCCTGCTCACCGCTCTCACCCAGCCAGTGTACTTGTTGGGAGGGGAAGCTTTGTGACTATAGACACTGTAGTGAAGGATGGAGGAGGAATAGGAAGTAAGCAGAATCTGTCTGATCCCTAAGAATTATATTTTTGCTCATCTGCAATAAATTTGTTCATTTGGTTGTAAGCAGGACAAAGCATTTTTTTGTGTGTGTTTTCTTTCCATTTGGAATTCTTTACCAATTGCAGTTTGTCTATAGATGATATTTCCTTGAACCAATAGTTGGGAGACAGATTATTTGACCTGTAGATGCCCATATATTTGTTTCAGGAGAACAGGTGGGTGGAACGAGGGTAATCTCTGTTTAAAAAAAGTGGGTGCAGGGCTGAGTAAATTCAGATTCTTGTCATGCAATACCTTGTGATGGACAAACTAGTTGTTGATGGGAACAGTTTTGGGCTCAGTGTGACCAGTTTGGTATTTCTTGATTGTGAGTGAGAAATATTTAATCAGGTGTTTAGGACTGAAGTTTGTGTAGAGGCAGAAGCCTTCCAAATAGAGTTGTGACATCACATTATACCCTGATGTGACATAGGGCATGGTACTGCTTCCTCCAAAGGTTGTGGCTTCAGAGAAGCCAGGAGTGTAGCTCAGGTCTTGGTTTGAGGTTTGTGATTTATGCTCGGGTGGGATGGAGTTCATGCCAGGAGCTGTCAAGGAGTAGATGTGGCTGAGATCTTCCAGGAAGGCAGGACAAGATCAGCTGGAAACTACCCTAGTAAGTGAATAGAAATCCCATTCATGTATCCCCCTCAGCCATTAATTATCTGCTTATTATTGTTATTAAAACTGTTCAATATCAAAGTCAATTTTGAAATAAGAGAGGTTTGTAAAATCATAGATTATGGTGCATGTGTGTTTCTTTTGTTTTTGCTCACGGTTCAAAAAATTTTACTTGTCATCAGTGAAAGAGAATTAGTGTTTATGCATTTTTATATTTTCTTCCACTAGTTTATGTTTAGAATGCAGTATAATTCTGGGGGGAAAAAGTCTCAAAATAGACTAAGAGTCAATGAGAAGCAGATTATAGCTCTTCATTCAACAGAGTTGACTGAGGAGAAAAGAATTTTGAGCTACTGTCCTCATTTCTAAAATGAGGTAACAGTGGTATTTACATCATAGAGAACTAAACGAGGTTATGACTGTAAGTTTTTGATACAGCACCTCCAAAAATTACTTTTAAGATTTTATAAAAATAGCGTTAGATTCTACATGTTGTTTTTAAAGGTACCTTTTTTTTTTTTCCCTTAACACTAGATTTGGGACAGCCTTTTCTGTTAGAACATAGTGATATAGTCAGATAATCAGAGTACGCTTGGAGTCACATTTATCTTCCAAGTCTTCTGTTGAAGGAAATTTAGGTCCTCTGCACTTGTCTTCCCTCACAGTGCAGTAGAGAACATTCCTGCACATTTATTTTGCTTTATTTGTTTATTTTCTTTGAAGGATAACATCTCTGTCACTTGTGCCTGTGGCCTGTGAAGGGCAACATAGTCCCTGCCTTGGATCCCAGGCCCTGGTGAAGACTCCACTGAAGTTCCCAGGCTTCTCCTGAGGTGGGAATTGGAGTCGATACAGTTCTCTTTCTGTCTGAAGGACTGCTCCTCTTTCTGAGCTTCAGGGGCTCTGAGTGGGTCAACTTGATTCTTTCCATTTGGCCTAGGAATGATGTTTCCCAGACAGTGACCTTCACTTCCCTTGTGTCCCTCCCTAAACCAAAGTGGACAGCCATGTAGTTGTTTTCTCACTCACTGACATTTCAAGGTGACACATTTTACTTGGGAAACATCTGCCCATACTTAGCCATCTCCCATGAGTTGCCTTTTTTAGGCTTGTCAGCTGTAGAAGGGAAGTCCAGCTAATGTTTCACTGTGGCTCAACTGCTGTAGGGTTGCCAGATGTTCATTTTGGCATAAGGCACTCCAGCTGGCAGAAATTGGGTATCAACGAGAGGTCTATACCTGCCCCCTTGTCAGTGAGGTCCTGAGGTGGAATGGGCCTTCAGAGTGCAAACCTGTGCTCTGACAAACTAGAGATTTTGCCTGAGTGGAGTGGGGCTTGTGGGCCTGGAAAATGATTGTCTGGTGAGAGAAGTCATACATGAGGTCACTGTTGCACTGGGCTCATGTAGTTTATCTCCATGACAGGTAGTTCTTCCCTGCAACTCTGTGTATTGTGGGCAGATTGTTGATCTGGCATCAGAGGGCTCTAGATCAGAGTGCTGGAGTGTCTGTCTCCCCACATTCTTCTTTCTCCTTGGCTGCTATGATAGCCACACAGACCTTTTCTTCCCTGTAGAGGTGAGGGCTAGAAAGTGCAATGCAAAAGCATATTCAGCCTTTTCCTTTTCAAGGTCTAAATAGATTTTTAAAGTTTTTGGAGAGCATTGAAGCTGTGGAATGAGGTGGAATTTTGGTGTTTGGGAGAGCTATCATTACCCATTGCATTTATTTAACTTCCCAACTTTGCCATGCTCTCATTTGTAGGATGGGAGCCTCACAAGGCCCTGGTGAGATCAACAGACCCAGAAGTTGTCAGCCCCATTTTACAGAAGATAAAAGTGAGGCCCATGATGGGAGGTGGTGCATCTAAAAACATACAGCCAGGAAGCAGCGGAGTGGGAAGAAGCCTGGGGTCTCTTTGCTTCCGGTTCAGGATGTGTTCCAGAAAATCAATCACATTGATTACTCAGAGGGATTGTCTTCAAGTGCCAATAGTATTATGTCTTTACTGTTCTTGAAATCTTTTGGGACCCCTTGTTGACTTCAGAGTGACACCCAAACTCAACATGCCCGACAAGGTCCTTGGTGATTTGACTCTGCCTCTCTCTCCATCCTCATCACTTATGCTCTCCCCTTCTTCAAGTCTTTGCTGTAATCCTACAGAACACCCTCCATCGCGCCTCCTGTCTGTAACTGTGCTCGTCTCTCTGCCCATCCTCATTCTGTGGATTAATTAGGACCTATCCTATAGGCCTCAGCTCAGAGCTCCCTTTATATGGGAAGTCTTGGCTAGATCCCAGACTGGGTTAAATAGTCATCCATTCTAGCTGCTCACTGCACACCTTACTCCATTGTATTGTGATGGGATGGTGAGGGCAGGGAGTACACCTGTCCTTTTCTTCACTGTTTCTTCATTGGGGCCGAGTATAGTGCCCGGCCCATAGGAGGGTGTAAAGTAAAGACCTTCTGGCTGGAAGCCATCCTGCCACTGGTCCTGAGAAGCATGGGCATTTGTGACTTGATTCTGGAGTTTATCCAAAGCAGGACACTAGGAAATATACTTTCCTGAGGTCCTTAAACTTGATGTGCTTATCTGCAAGGCGTGGTGCTCTTCTCAAGGTGGCATTTCTGCCTTTTCTGTGGTTTGCATCCCCTTCTCCCTCCCACTGCATTGCTGCCCCTCTCTCCATTTGGGTCTCCTTACAGGGAAAGCAGGTTTCCTTTGTGTGTGGGATGTCTCTGACTCTGCGTTGGGTGGTGTCCATCAGAGAGTTGGCGTGGCACATTCCCCTCTGAACTAGAGCTCATGCTCACGTGTGAATCTTGCTTGTCTTCTCCTTGGGCTCGAGGCAGAGAGAGCTATCCAGTGGTGGGGAGCACAGTCTCTATTTAATACTTGTTGACTTCATTAAAATGCGGGGATGTCTTCTGGGCCAATTATCCAGTGGGCACAAAACGGAACTTGTTTGGAATAATGAAACCAATAACAGAACCGGACAGCCGTGATTCATATGGCCAATGAGATGGTTTTCAAAAAGCAGCCTTTCTCTGGCTTCCTGCAGTCAACCTACTCGTAACATCTTAAAAAGGCTGTTGTCACGATAGACCTACATCGTCTTCAGTTTTTGAAGGGCTGGTTCCCCTTAACATCTTGATCAGTTCTTCAAATTAATTTTCATCAGGAACAAGTTAAATGATACCTCGGATCCTTTTAAACACTAACAGGCACTGTGTTGGAGTGTCCAGATAAGGGAGAATAGATCAGCTGGAAGATGTTGTAATAAACCTGCACAGCATCTTGATTAAGTGCCTGTGAATCCCGAATATCAGGAGCATGAAAATAAGGGCATAAAATGGGAAGGCTTGCAAAGTTAATAAGGTCTGTGGTGTGATGATTTGGGAAGTGGTGAAGCTGAGGGAGAAAGAGAAGTTTTCAGGGCTTGAGACAGCTGGGGCCCAGGCCAGCTATGTGATAGCACTGGGAGGTGGCTCATGGTGGACTGTTCCCAGACCATTTCTGATATGCCTGGGCATCCCTTCCCGCCACCACAATGCTTATCCCTGGCCTGAAGCATAGGAGGTACCTGGTAAATGCTAAACCAAGCTAAACTTAATTTTCATTCAACTATAGGTTCCCCAAGGGCTAGACATCTATTTTTCTCAGCACCTTGTTGTGAGCCTAGCACTTAATAGCTGTCAGATGATGGAAGGAATGGAGTCCTGGTATCTATATCCTTCTAATCTAACAGAGAAACACAGGAACATCAAAACCAAAAAACAAAACGAAGTTTTTCAACCCAGACATTGTGGGCACAATAGCTAGTCTTCAATGGCAGCTGTCGTGTACCTCTTACCCATGTAATATTTGTCATGTGCCAAGTATTGCTAATTTATCATGTGTTAAAATGCTGCTAAGGCTAATTTTATTTAATCCTTATAGGTAACCATAGGCTGTAAGTACTATTATTATACCATTTTACAGAAAGTGATACACAGCTAGCACACAGCAGATTTGGGATGTGAGCCCAGGCTGTCTGACTCTAGGTCCTGTGCTCCGAGACGCTAGGCCAGACTTCCTCCTCCAGATTTCCTTTAGCCCAGTGCTCTTCAGCTCAATCCCATGGCAGCCTCCCTCGCCACCTGCATGCTGCCTGTGGATCTGCAATTCCACAAACATGGCTTTGGTTCAACTTACCTGCCTAAGGTTATAAAGCTATGTCTCCTATGAAGCATGTAACAAATGAGATTGGTACAGACATTTTCAGTGCTTCTAACAGTCTGCCTCCTTCCAGGCTTTTCCTCAAAGGGAAAATCCCTTTGAGGATGGAGAGGCAGGGACCCTGTCTGGGGCTTCCTGGATGGAGTTAAGAGTGGGTGGTCATGACACTTTGGAGATCATATGGGGGACTGGAGGTAGCCTGGATTCCTTCAGACTTGGAAGTTCTGTCCTTATTTCCCAGGAATCTGATAGGCTGTGCTCTAAAATGTGTGTTTGGGGAGGGGGTTTGGGAGGGAGATGGGATGACCTTTATGGAACATAAATTGAGCACTGGGTACAGTGCTGGGATCTGTCTTCCCACTCACCCAGTGAGGAAGGTGGAGTTATCCTCCCGTTTTATTTGGTTGAGGAAGTTGAGGCTCATGGAGGCTGAGAAGCATGGGCAAGGCCATGCAGCTAGTATGTGGTGGAGCTCGATGTTCCTGGTCTGTCTCATGATCTTCCGTTGACATCTTGTTTTGATTTTTAGGGGAATTGGCTTTTGATGGAGGCTGGTGACCTTTGCCGTGACATAAAATTAGAAAATGAGCTGCAGGTAACTTCAAGAGTTATGCAGTTAAAAAATAATAAAGTAAATGGGGTGCAGAGAGGATAAATGTGTCCCTTTCATGTTGGCCATAGCTAGGAGCTTAAGGTTGTTCCCTTTTCCCCTTAATTTGTCTCAAGATTGGGTTGGGATTAGAGGCAAAGATAAGCTCTTTATTCCTGAGAGGGAAGGTAAGGACTAGGTTTAAAGGGGACTTAGGAGGTATTGCGTGCTATCGGTGGCAGTGGCAAGGCAGGAATGATCACAGCAAAGGGCCAGGGTGTTTCTTCTTCAGCCTCAGTCTGCTGGGCATCATGGTTGAGCCTGTACAAGAGGAAATGTGTCCCTGTCTGTCTCTCTCCCCTCCACAGCCCCACCCGCTACTATCTGATAGTTAGACTGTACCACTTACCATTCATGGTGGGGTTGGGGGACACCTAGCCTCTTCCGCCTTCTGTAATGTATAGAGAGTGCCAGGGCCACAGCTCAGAATAACACAGCCAAGGTCTTTGTTCTCATGGGCCTTATGGTCTAGTAGAGCTGACGGACATTAAGCCAGAAGACAAATAAATCGTCTATTTTCAGGTAATGGTAAATGTTGTGAAGGAAATAAGTCAAGATGCAGTGAAAAAACATCTTCCAGGGAGATGAAATATCATCTACAAAGATCCCAGGTGGTGCAGAGCTTGGCCTGTTGCAGAGGCTGCAAGGAGCCCTTGTGCCTGGAGCCAAGTGAACAGTGGGGGTGGGGGTGGGAGTGGGAAGGAAGCCAGCAGGCATAGACCCTGCAGGGCCTTGTGGCTTGGAAGCAGGACTGGAATGTCATTCCAGGCACAGGGGAAAGCACTGATGGGTTTTAATCTAGGAAATGATGTGCCCTGACATAGGTTCCAGATGTTCTCCGTCTCTCTGGCTCTGTTTTCTCTGATGCTGATAGGTGCACAGTGGCTTTTGCTTTCTTACAGAGCAGAAAGACTTGAGGTTCTGTTTTGTGTTGTGGGGAGAATGAGATTCTTCTTTTTTTTTGAGTTGGAGTATCACTCTGTTGCCTAGGCTAGAGTGTAGTGGCACGATCTTAGCTCACTGCAACCTCCACCTCCCAGGTTAAAGCAGTTCTCTATCTCCTGAGTAGCTGGGATTACAGGCACCTGTCACCACACCTCGCTACTTTTTGTATTTTTAGTAGAGATGGGGTTTCACCATCTTGGCCAGGCTGGTCTTGAACTCCTGAGCTCATGATCCACCTGCCTTGGCCTCCCAAAGTGCTGGGAATACAGGCACGAATCACCGTGCCTGGCCAAGAATGAGATTCTTTATGTTAGCCTCGGTGATCAGAGTTCTCTCTGTGGTCTAGCCTGAATCACTGGCATTTTATGTTGGGGTTTGGACTCAAGAATGTAGTGCTTTGTACTGCTTTTCTCATATGTATGTACATGTACATGTATATACACACACACGTGTGTGTGTGTGTGTGTATCTTCCAGGGATATATATATATATATTTTTTTTTTTTTTTTTTTTTTACAGGGACCTTGAGGAAGGGAAAATGAGCTCAGGCAGGATTTATACATTCCTGGGTCACTACAGAATGCTACCATCGAATAGTTTCCTAACCTGATCACCACTCCCCCTTCTCAGGTACATCAGGCTAGCAAGTGACTGCAGGAATGCTGGGGTCCTGTGTCCCAGGAAGGTTTAATTTTTATCATAACATCTGCCCTCTGGGTTAAGCCTGTTAGTGCTCCTTTTTCTCTGCTTCTTGTCTCTTCCCAAGTTTCTCCCCAGTTGTGAAATGCAGCTTAAAGAGCATAGCGTTGTCACCTTTCCCTAGAGAAAAAAGATCAATTGCTCTAAAATTTCCCATTCTCCTTGGACAGCAGTGTTTTAAAGTGACAGCTATGGCGTTGAAGTAAAAATCTTATATCTATTTTTTCCAGACCATGAAATTATGTCCTGCTCCAGTACGTATTTCACTGATATAATTAAGCTCTTAATTTTCTCTGAGTTTATTTCAGTCATATTTTAGCAGCATCCCAGGATGCTGTTAATGCCTGACAGCGGTTAAGGGCAAGACCTTAGTTCAAGACCCAGCCTGGCCACTCACTCACTTTTTGGCCTAAGGCAGATTTCTTTTCCCCTCGAGCATCAGTGTCCTCAATGTAAAATTGTTATAATGGTAGAAGCTAATGGCAGTGAACATTCATATTAAAAGATTGAAGCACTTGCTTGAATAATTCATTGAGTCCTCTTATGGCAAATGCTATTATTATTTCCACTTTACAGGTGCAAACACTGGGGTGAGGTTCAGTCACTGACCAAATGCCACTCATCTAGAACATAGAAGAGCTGGGATCTAAAGCCGGAGTCTGTTCTTGGCCCCTCACTAAAGCTATCCGTAGAGCCTCCCTCTGAGGGTTGCTGTGAGACTTAAATGGAAAAATGTGTGCATTACACTTACTGTGGTGCCTGGCACATAGTCAGTGTTCTCTAGTTCTGAGGGGTTGCCCTCTTGGAAGACTTCTGAGTGGAAGGGCAGAAGCTTCAAATCCACATGGGCTTTCTGCTGATGGTGACAGTTCTTTGGCAGCCAGTGCTCAAGATGGACTGCATGTTAAGCCATTAGGTGTTGACAAGGTTAAGGCTCTCTGAAAATTGGTGTTCTGCCCAGTCGCCCAGGCCCACTGGCTGCCTTCAATATCGTGGGCACGTATCCACTCCTGCCTGGCTTTACTGCTCCTGTGGGAGTCCTCGCTCATTGATACATACCTCAGTCCCGGAATTAATCTCTTCCTTCTGATGACTTTGGCACCTACAGCGTTTGGCAGTGGCATCAAGCACTAGGGGCTGACACAACTTTTATGTGTCCCTAGGTGTGACCGTCCTGGTGAGAGGCTGCCCCTGTCTGCATGCCTGGCTCATGGGCTGCAAGTATGTATTAGTGGTGAGCCTCTGGAGGAGGCTGGGCTTCTTTAGCAGGGATCCTACAGCTTCTCATTTTGACTCCCTAGAAATTGGGGCATCCTCTCAGCTGGACTGTCACGGCAGCCTGGACAGCCACAGCTTGCCTGGGGACTCTGAATCAAGGAGTGACAGAGCCAGGCTGCTTTCTAGCCACAGTCTTCTGTTTTCTTTTTCCTCGTAGTTGGTGGGCCAAATAGGTAAACAGAGGAGAGTTGGAGACTCAGCCATTGGAGGAGGCCTGTGGGATGGTTCTGCTTGCCTGGTCTGAGTTCCCAGATGGTGTGGAGAAGATGTGATACTGATCCACAGCATGGCTCTGAGGGCCCTTGCTTCCTTTTCTGACCACAAAGAACCTCTCAAAGGAATGAAAGAATGTCCTCTCAAAGGAATGAAAATATTTGGCTAGACTGGGAAAGGAATTAGCCAACTTTTTAAATGGTTACCCTTGCCCTGTGCAATTTAGCAGTTGTCAGTGAGTTTGTTCTTGGTACTTCTCACTTATGTAGCTGGTGGCGATCTGGAGCTCATATAGATCTGGGAGAGAGAAACAGGAAGAGCCCTCTATGGCCCAATAGGGTCTGTCCGCTGGTCCTTGGCTCATTCATGGTGACAGAGCTGGGACGGCGAAGGGGCGTCTGGCATTCAGCCATGTGCTATGCACATGAGGACCCTTGTTTCTGTCTGGAAGAGAGGACACAGGAGGAATTGGCAGCCAGCTTTACCTCCTGCCTCGACACCTTTTCCCAGGAAGCGCACCCCAAGCTCTCTCCCTTCAGAGACTTAACAACTTGCAGTTCAGTTGATTTATGGGACTAAGATAAGCTCATTATGTGAGCTGTCAGTAATTATATGAATTGATGAGGGGATTCCCCTGTTCCTTCCCTTTGATGCTTGCAAAATCATTTCAGGTTGATTTCACTTTCTTGACCTAAACAGTGATGAATTTAGATGTTAGCTTCTTTTCGTTCAGAATAACTTCTGATATCTGCACCTATTGCATTGTAACAAACTTGTCTTAGGTGGGGTTTACAGGAAATTTCCTAGCACCATGAGTGACCAAAGGCTCCCTGCATATTTGATACGGTTGTATTGTCTTTATTTTCCTAATTGTTAAATGTTTATTGAGAGCATCACCTGGGAGGGCTTCAGTGTGCTGGCTCCTGGTATGAATGTTTGCTGTATTGGCAGCCAGATTCAAAGGAAATGATGGAGTGTTTTTTAAACATGAAAACTAATAAGCACCTGGAAACACAGCTCTGTGGTAGTGCTGATGCAGTATATCTCTTTATATACCAGTAGGCTAGTGTTTCAGTGATTCATAAAACTGATCAGCACACGAGAACCAGAGGTGACAAACCCATGGGTTAACTCTGGCTTGGATGTGTTTTGTTTGTCCTCCACAACCATATTTAAAATGTTATTTTGAATTAGTTGTTAACATTAAAAAAATTAGAAGATGACATCTAAAAGCATCTAAAAATCCATTCATCTGGATGGCCTGATTCTCTGGGAAAATCCTCAGACTTGAGCACACTGGCCCACGATCCCTTTTGGAGACAGTTGGCTGTCGTAGCAGCTGCCCCTTTCGGCAGTGCATGCATGCACTTGCCATCCAGCGTTTTTCTCTATTTCTACTTGACCTACTTTGTTTTTTAATTTATCAGTTTGGCCTCATAGACACATATGAATTAGTGACTCCCGGACCAACCAGTGAGTGTAGTTGTGCTCAATGAGTTATTGCCTGTCAACCCTGCCGCACCATCCTGGCCTGAGCTAATACCTCTGGTTGGGATTGGCACAGACATCTACCAGCGGGTTTGTCTGTCTCACCTTTGCGTCTTCCCTGCTCCTCCCAGCCCCAGTCTATGCTCAGCACATAAGTCAGACTGTGCCTTTGAAAATGTAAGTCAAAGCATATCACTCCTCTGCTCCAAAGCTTGCTGTGGGTCCCCATTTCTCTCAGAGGAAAAGCCAGAGTACCCATCCTGTTACCTTGGAACAGGTAACAAGGTAACAGGTGATGGGCCTCCTGTTGCCTCTCGAAGATGGTCTCCTCCTCTTCCTCCTCCTCCTCTCTGCCTCACTCACTCACTCTGTTCTGCTGTTCTTTGAATAAGCCAGACCTTAGGGCCTGTGCCTGTGCTACCTGGAATGCCCTCTAGATATCTGCAGGGCTGATTCTCTCACTTCGTTACCAATGGGGCGTCCCCTCACCATCCCATTGATTACTGCAACCTGCACATACCCTACCCCCTGCATTTCTCACACCCTCAGCCTGCAGTACAGTTTCATTTTTTTCATAGCATTTATTCCCTTATGACACATTAGATGCTTTCTCTATCATGCCTCTTATTTGCCACTTCTGTCTGCTAGAAGGTGAATTTGATGATGGCAGGAATTTTTGATTGTTTACCATTTTATCCCAAGCATCTTGAGGCACGCCTGGCCCAGAGTAGGCATTAATAAATGTCTGTTGTTGGATGTTTCTGTTTTCTGAGCACTTCCAGGTGCTTAACCCTTAGAATGATGGGAATTGGGGATTGTCTATTTGGGTACACACTCCCAGCAGGGGAGCTCAGCAGAGGTAGTGCAGCATGACTGCTCTCAGCTGGAGGTGTGAGGGCCAGAAATCATCTTCTCTAGTGGTCTCCTTGCTCTTCTATCTCTTTCTCTGTAAATGGGAGTTAAGGTGCCAGCGTATCTGTCAAACAAAGCAAGAAGGAAATGGAGAAGGAGGGAAAGAAGGTGAAGGGACAAGTGTAGGTGGTTCCAGTCCTGAAGTCATCAGCTCTGGACTGTAGGCCCATTTCTGAGCACCAGTTTTACCATCTCTGAGATGAGTCCTGTTGTTTCAGAGACTTCTCTGAGGTTTCTCACAACTCTGTAAGCTATTAGTAGTTTTACGAGGGTCCTGACCCACAGTGGCTGTATTTCACATTTAGCAGAAGAACTTTAAGTAGAATTACTTGTGCCTCTCATCTACACTGTGTTGGATCCATCATTTTTCCTAAATCAGTGCTATTAAAAACATACTTTTTCTTTTCAGATTTCATTAGAGACTCCATTCTGGGTTAAGGTGTTGCCCCCCGCCTCAATGAAGTATGACATGATTTCAAAGACCAGTTTTACTGGGCTGTGGTTTTAATATCCCCTCTGGGAAGACGGAGCAGGTTGAGATCTGATACCCTGGGGCTGCTTTTGCAACCCCAGCATTCACACTGACGTATGTTATTAATGGAGTTGTTTAGATTTTCACTGCCATTCCTAATTACTTATAGAGAATTAACTTCAGTTAAAGATGAAAAATATAGGCCAACTATTGCCTCGGCTAAGTGGCACAAAACACGCCTCATTCCCACTCCAGATGGTTGTCAATAAAAAATGACATTTAAAAATGCTGACTAACTTCAAGCCTGTGAAATGCTTTCTTCCATAATTCAAATTCATTTTTGGGAAGATGTGCAAGTCTATTTTCTTATAACTCCTATTTAACCTCTGATAAACTAGAGTATCTACAATGGTTGTACATTTTCCTAAAAGCTTTTCCAAGAGAAACTTAACAGCTTCTGCTGAAACAAATGAAAACTCCTCTGACTCAGGAGAACTGAAATAAATGGGCCTACTTTCTCTAAGACACAGCAGCTTTGCACTTGTAACCTGTCTTCCCTGGCTTTTCGGTGCTGGCCTGAAGGTGAAATCTTCATGAACAGTTGCGGCTCCTTGTTGCTCCTGGGGAGGGAGATAGAATGGCTCTGAGGTAACACTAATAAATGCATCATTTCCAAGTGCCCCTTTCTTCCCAGAGAAACGTGAGACTAAAATCTTGGTATCTTAGGCAAAATAGAAGCCTTTCTTGAGTAAAAACACCCTTAGCTTTCCCCTAAAAGAAAGAGGTGCAGGAGCTCAAGGAGAGGTGGGTGAGAGAGAGGGTGTGGGGAGTTAGTGCACATCACACATACAGGTACCATGAGCAGATTTTCCTTGGTGCAAACTCTGTGACCTTGAGAAAATTGTATAATTTCTTTGATCCTCCATTTCCCAATCTTTTTTTTTTTTTTTTTTTTTTGAGTCAGGATATTACTCTGTCATTTGGAGTGGAGTGCAGTGGTGAGATCATAGCTCAGTGTAAACTCAAACTCCTGGGCTCCAGTGATCCTCTTGCTCCATCCTCCCAAGTAGGTGCATGCCACCATGCCCAGTGAATTTTTTTAAACTTACTTTTTTTTTTTTTTTTTTTTTTTAAGAGATGAGGTCTTGCTATATTGCCTAGGCTGGTCTCTAACTCCTGGCCTTAACTGATATTCTTGCTTCAACCTCCCAAAGTGCTGGGATTACAGGCATAAGCCACCATGCCCAGCCATCATTTCCCAGCTTTAAGATGAGAATGTTAATAGTGCCTGCTGCCTAGGGTCAATCTGAGGACTAAATAGGATGATGCACATAAAAGTAGCACATGATAAGCACTTAGTCAATTTTAGCTTTTATTAGCAATCATTTTGCAAAGTATCCCCCTGCCCCTCACAAGACTCTTTCTTGTCCCTGTTGGAATGATGGAAAGACAAACTCCTTAAGCACTATTCCTTTTCCTCCAGCTGAAGTGTTTCCATGAGTGGGACCTGGTGTCCACCTCTCTTGATGACTAGTCCAGCATTATCCCACCTGCTGGAACCAGCAGGGATGACCCCTGGTTTCTAGCCTCTGGTTATGTTGGGTTTGGTACAAGGATGCTTGATAGCCCCTGCTGGAAGACAGGCCCTCTCTGTCCACTGACTTTGGCTCCAACAAAGGCGGAATATGGAGGAGTGGGCTGCAGTGGGGTTTCCAGTGTGTGCTCTGCTGGGTAAGTCTGAAAGTGGCTGCGGAAGAGCCACCCTCTGGGTAGTGACAACCATCCCTAATTTGTCTGTCTGTAGCTTGGCCTTTTCTTTTCTCTGATCCACACTTTTCCTCCTTGCCAGCTGTTCTTTGGACCATCTGTGTTTGGGTGTTCGCCTGTGCAGTACTGAGCTCCCTGGCTGGAAGAAGTGCTTAAGTCTTGTCAAGGGCCTTCTAAAGTTCTGAGTGCTGTGTGTGCTGAGGGCCATGCAAGGGCCATTTGATGGCCACTGTGCTGACCACACTGCCACTGTACTCCATAAAACCCTGAAGACTAGTTAGGCGGAGAGCTCTTCCACTTGGTCCCTCAAAGCAAAAGTAATACAGTATAATCCAAGGGTCCTGTTTTTTTTTCCTAGGAAATACAGTGTGTCTTGCAGATTTGCTGTGGTGACTGGGTGGGGTGAACAGGCAGAGACAAGACTTTCCTCAGGCCTAGGTGTGGGAAGGGACTCTACATAGCTTCCTGGAAGACTTCAATTGTGTCCTTATCTGCCTGTGTATGTTCCTGTACAGAGCTGGCCTGAGCCCTTTCTCTGTGAAGACTTCCTATAGTCTTTCTCTAAGTCATTTGCATTTGTCCTGGGGACCTGCAATGTCTGCATAGGCTGGCTTGGTACAGTCTCTGTTTGTGTTGACAGGCAACAAGAATCGGCCTGTATGAGGCTGTGCTTGGAACACTGTCCTCTTCCGCACCGTGGTCTGGTGATCACCCAAGCTGGCCAGAAGCTACAGTGACCACAGCCTTATGGTGCACAGGCTGCCTGCAGAGGGGCAAGAAGACGCCAGTCACCTTAAAGCCCATGATGAATCAGCTTATCTGCAGTTTGGTGGATGAGACCTGCTTTAGGGTGGAAAACGTTGAGATTAAAAAGCAATTCTGTGTATTTTCAGGAAATGTTGAGCTTAGAGATAGCAAGTCCAGAAAAGAAGTTAAATTCTCCCAGAGTTAACAAGCCTAGTGGTTTCTTTTTTCTCACAAACGTCTCCTCCTTTTCTCTTCCAGCACTGTGTCAAATTGTGGGGTTTGCCTGTGTGTGCAGGAGGGCTCTGAAGAGAGACTTTCTAAGTTCACTTACTAGTTCCTTAAAAAAAGAATTTTTGCAATTAAAAGCAATCTAAATTACATCAAGTTTTAAAAATATATAGTTTGAAAAGGTCAACTTTTAATCACTGCACAAAGCTTTCGTCTGCTGTTGGCGGGTCTTACTTTACAGTGCAAATGTCTGGCCTACGCTGGTCTTTGGGGTTGACCTGTACCACTCGGTTGGGAGCTGTGGTGGTGGTGGTGGTGGTGAACTCTGCAGGGAATGTTTTCAACGATTGAGACAAAGTCACAGTTTTTTTTTTTTTTTTTAATACTTAAAGAGGCAGTATGGTGATAATGATGATTGTTTCATGAGTATATGCTACCTGCAAGTTCACCAAGTCATATACGTTAAATACTGACAGCTTTTTAGATGGCAGTCATACCTGAATAACAATTATAACAACAACAACAAACAATAAAGGGGCAGTATGGCCCAGTAGTGAAGAAGCTATGCCCTGGGTATCTCCTGGGAGGTTTATTAGAATTAAATGAGCTCATGCCTGCAAAAGCTTGCCATGTGCCATGCCTAGTCCTCAGTGTTAGTTATTAAGGTTACAGGTTTCCTTGATGTTCCTGCTCCTGACATACTTCAGACCTTTTTCTGGCATTACTTTTGGCATCCTACATAGGTTACTGTGACTTGAAAAGTAGAGCTTTCAGGAAAAATAAAAGGCTTGTTAAAATATAACTGTGAAGTGCCTATCTTTGGGTGGCACGCATTGTCTCCTTGCCTTTCACTGCATGGGCTTTAGGATGGTTCATTTGTACACAGATGGTCCTCCCCCTTTCCTCTTTAGTTCTCCCTAGTCACTTGCAGTATCAGGTTTTTGGAAAATCCAGCTGGCATGGTGCATGCTGTACCTATTGGGTTGGTCTCTTTGCCCTGTTTGTGGGCTGCAGATTATGGTAGGTTGGTGCTTTCGGCATCCCCCATAAAGTATTTTTCATGCAGCTTGTTCATTTGCAGGAATAAACAAGTGCTGTAGTATTAGATTTTATCGATCGCTTAACTAGGAAGAAATTATGGAAATATTATCCATAAAATCACCATAAAACCCTGTTAATCTGCCAAATTTTCAAATTAGAGAATCAATTAGATTTGTGAGTATTTGTTTAGCTGTGGTCTCTGGGTGACTCCTGCTTTATTTACTCTTATAATTCCCCCAAAGATTTGTTTCTGTCTTCCTGAGAGAAGAATGTGTTCTGCATATCCTATCAGAAGCTGCTTGAAGGGATTGAGACAGAGAGATAAATTAAGCAAATATTTCAGATTTGTTACTATATTTTTGTGAGCCATATAAGTTAATGATCCAAGGCCAGATACATTGCTTAATGCCAGATACAATCACGTTACATTCTGCTTTTCCTGGGGAGGCTGAGGATGGATTGCAGTTCAGGTTTCTCTGGCCCATCTCCCAGGGTGTTGGGGATCTGCTGCATGCCACTTTATCTTGGAATGAACACTTAGTCTCAAGGCACCAATTATTTCAAAGGAACAAATTATTGTCATGGTGCCACCTCATTGCAACCCATCAGCTAACGAGCCTTCCTCACGAAGGTTTGCACATGCTCAGAAATGGCAGGCAGTCTGGCTGGCAGGCCTCATGGAAGTCGTATCAGCCAGTGGAATGGAATCAGGTGTTGGTGATATTGGCAGCCTCCTGTATAGTGTGGCTGGCTAGTTAGACAGTGTCCTGGGCAGTCTCTCCAGGGTACTGAGGATTGGCCCTACCATCACCATTCTAGTAGTTTATCTTCCTTCTTTAGGTTCTGATGATTCTCTTTTCTTTGGGAAATTTTCATTAAACATTCACTTGATAAATATTTACTGAGCATCAAGTATAAGTGGGGTGCAATGCTGGCCTCTGTGGACAGGAGGGTGGGTGTGTCCAAGAAGGCTTCCCGGGGGAATGATGTCTGAGCTGAGTCATCATGTCTGAATGTGTGAGAGCTAGCCGAAATGACTCAGGCCCCTTGCAGCCCTGATAGTCAGTATTAGTGTTATTCCCACTTGATGGAGAAGGACATGAATCTCAGAGAGGGTAAGTGACTTGCTCAAGGTCAAGAGCTAGTAAGTGAACTTAGGAAGTCTTTCTTCAGAGCCCACATGCTCAACCACTGTTCCTTAGTAGAGGGCAGACAGGCAAAATCCACAATTTGACCCAGTGTTGGCAAGGAAAAAGAGGAGCCATTTGTGAGGAGCAAGAGGAAAATGAATAAACCTGACCTCTAGGGCTGCCTCTATGAGAGGATGGGAGTTTGGGGTGAAGAGAAAGACAGACTTGTTCTCCATCCTTAAGGCTTTTAAGGAGTTTATGATCCAGTTAGAAAGATAAGGCTGGAATGCTCTGTTTGATAGAAATGGAAACTATGATCACATGTATAGCCCAAACATTGATCTCCAAGAGATGACAGCAAGTGATCTATAACCACTGTTATCCACACATAACCTGTGTAGGGGCCCAGTCCTCAAACATGAAGGAATAATGGGCGTGGCTCCACTCAATTCTTGGACCAGCCCTTGCTAGGTGGCATGCCACTGCTGTTCTAGACGGTCATCCTTGGAGCTCCCTGCCTCCCACTTCTGGAGGAGTTCTTTGGTAAAGCTCTGGCTTTGTGGCGGGATCATGGAGCAGGGTGTTGAGCTTTTGGACCAAGAATCTGGAAGCCTCAGTTCTCATCCTGCCTTGATTGCTCACTCACTGAGTGACCTTGGGCAACTTGCTCAACATCTATGGGCTCTGTTTTCTTCATCTGTCGAGTGAAAGTAATACCACAAGGTAAATAGGTATTGATGGTTGCAGAAGTCTTTTTAAGCATCCGAAGTATGAAATCAGAAGACTCTTTGGAGAGCAAGTTCTTAGTGTTACATTTTTTAGAAGGGGCAGTGAATTGGTTCAGCCACATGTCAAGGTCAGATAAGTCACTCGATCCACATGAGATTAATAAATGTACTACTTTGGACAACTACTTAATATCTCTGAGTTTCTTCCCCTGACTCTAAAATGAGGAGGCTGAGTTTTACCTTACAGGGTCATTAGGAAAATTAAATGAGATAGTGCATAAATGGCTCCGGAAGCAGAGAATGTTCATTACTTTCCCCTAATAACAACCTAGATGTGTGCTCATAGGTAGCTGCAGGTGTAGCAGGTGCACCGGGCAGGGGTCTCCAATCTCATATCTAATCCAGTGTCTCCCAGATTTGTGGGCACCAGAGTCTTGATTGCTGCCACATCATCAGACACCTGAATTTATGTTAAAATATTAAAAAAATCAATTCCCCTTTCCCCCTTAGTCTTAAAGAATAATCCATGTGAAGCCACAGGTTTAATTACCTTCACATAAATTGTTTAAATAAAAATATATGTGTATTTTCTAAATTCCTCAGTTGTGTCACACTTCGAAAAACACTGTGCTAGTCAAATGCCTTTGAGATACTTGTCATGCTTGCTGGTGGTGGTTTCTCTTACTTTTCATTAAATATTCAAGAAATTTGGGAGATAGGAAATTTGAGGAACAGAACTAGCTGACTTTCAGTGAGGATCCCCAATCCAGTTTGGTGTCTGGGTCCTGAGCCTTAAAAACTTCATCTCTCTCAAGATAGTGGAACACAAGGGTCTTAACTGAGGCAGTCCTTCAAAAAGCTGCAAAATATTGAGGAGTATTATTGGCTGCAAAGAAATGTAACTTATGTTGGAGAGATATTCAGAGTTATGAATGGGTGCCATTAGTATGCAGTTGTAGCCTTTCCTTTGGTATTGGGGCATTGGGATCTTTCTGGGAGGAAATTAAGTGAATGACCTCGGTTAGTTATTCCTATCTAGGCTTTTCTCAGAGGGTGAGTGCACATGCAGGATAGAATCCCACCCAGGATAAACAGCATGCTTTGGACTGGCCTGCTGGGCTTACCGCCTCACCTCTTATTCCTATAAGCTTCATGCCTTACAGGAACTGACTTGTATCTCTTCCAAGCTGCATTGCAGGAACATTATTTCTGCTCCATCAACCGCCTCACCTTACCATAGCCTTGCCTTCTCCTGTTTTTCAGTGCACACATAATGTAGCAGCTGCCTGCAGTTGGGCTGGTAGCTGGGTGATTATATTAGTTATTAAACACAGTCAGTTGGGAATGAGTCACCAGGCATCAAGTGGCAGATCTGGTGTGGATGAGATGTGGGGAGGATTCACAGGCCTGACAAAGTGTCCTTCCTCCTGTTGACCACTTTGTTCACTGCTGGAGACCAGCTCATCCCAGACCAGTGAAAATGTGTCCTGTTTGTCAAGACTGCACTTCTATTCTCTTCTGAAGAGAAATGTGGTTTTAATTCCAAAGACCAGGCGGAATGGCTTATGTTCATATGGCTGATAAATCATTTTAAAGAAAATTACTTTGGCACGCCTGACATTTGTATGAATTGCTGATGAATTAGAGGAATGTATCCAGATCACGTCAGAAATTTTTTACCCTTACAAAACATTGTGGTCTGCGGGAAACAAAATTCAATAAAGCTATAAAGCTGTCTGACCATCCTTCCAAGCTACAGAAATGCAGTGTTCTGGGAGCATGTCACTGGCATATACATGCCACATGCTGGGCAACCTACAAGGAAGAGAAAACCCCAGGGTAGAAATGAGGAGGTCTGGGTTTGGCCCCAGCTCTGCCCATTGGCCACCATGCACCACCAGGCAGAAGTCACTTAGTCTTGCTGGATCTCAGCTTTGCTGAGTTATTGACACCAATTCTGATCAAAGCTTTACCCATTCTCTGAGAAACATGTACATATCCAAAAAGCATTTTTTTCACACAGTGCCAGTGCTTGGTGGACTCTGTGAAGTATATCTATGAGTCTCAGGTTAAGGACCCCTAGACTTAATGAGCCTTACAAACTCTCTCTGCTCTAGAGACTATCTTAAAACCCTATTACACTTTGTGATACTTCTCTCATGTAAGAAACAAGAACTGGCTCTTGGAGCTGACTTTCTCATTCCTGTGGGTTCTGCCTCCTGGTTCAGCTCAGTGAACATTTATTGAGCACTTATTGCATGTAAGGCACTGATTCAGATGGGAGAGTTGCAAAGATGGATGAGATTGATACCCAGCCTTTGAAGGGTCTAGCCTGTGGGAGTCTGTTCGTGTGGTCGCCAGTGTTAATACTGATGAATGCTATAAGGCATGGTGGCAGCAACACTGGAGAGAAGGTCAAGGTTTGAGATCTGATTCCAGCCTTGTGATGAATTATAAAGCTGTCCTTTGTGATCCTAAACATCTCACTAAGTGCCTCAGTTCCTTCAAATGTACAATAATTTTAAGACTTTCTCTCTTTCAGAATTATAAAATTCAGAGATGCTAATGAATTAACTTTAAAAGTTGACATTAAATGCTATGGGACTGTGTAGTGTGTAGAGGGCTTAAATGATAACTCCTGTTATTAAGAGTTTTACAGTCAACTGGTGGAGACAAGATCCACCAGTAAACTGTACAACTCTTAGTATCAGGAATCTTTTTTTGTGGTTTTTTTTTTTGAGATGGAGTTTTGCTCTTGTTACCCAGGCTGGAGTGCAATGGCGCGATCTCGGCTCACTGCAACCTCCGCCTCCTGGGTTCAGGCAATTCTGCCTCAGCCTCCTGAGTAGCTGGGATTACAGGCACGTGCCACCATGCCCAGCTAATTTTTTGTATTTATAGTAGAGACGGGGTTTCACCATGTTTACCAGGATGGTCTCGATCTCTTGACCTCGTGGTCTACCCGCAGAAGATGTAAGAATGAATGACAGTGCACACCAAGGGTTCAGAGAAGGAAGCATTGCCTGGGGTTTGGCTGACTGAGGAAGCCTCTGCTTAGAATCCAGGGAATCTTCATTTTGAAATATTTATTACTTTACTCTTATTACTTTATTATATAAGTCATCCATGTTAACTGTAGATAAATAGAAAATACTTATTAAACCCTAAAACACAATTCATCATTTGAGCATGTGGAGATAATCACTTTTTACCATTTGGTGTAAACTCTCTAGATCTGTGGATGCATGTACTTGCATGGAAATTCATTCATTTAATAGTGTTTCTTATGAGTATAAAATGTTTCTGGCCTTGAGGTAGGCACTTGAGTTTATTATGGTAAACAAAGCAGATACAGTTTCTTAAGAACATTCTCTGCTAGGCTGGGAAACAACCTAGCATTAGATGAACAATTATTAGAAATATATAATTGCAGCTGTGTCACTGCCTATGAACATAAGCGCACACATATGGTTGGGACCATGTTATTGCTCTGCTGTCTATGATATTCCCTTTCTAACGCACTGTGAACTTTCCTTGATGTTACTTGATGCATATATCAGCTATCTGTTGCAAATCAACCAGCCACAGAAACACACAACAATAAGCACTTATGTCTGTAGTTAGCTGGAATTCACTCACCTTGGCTGGTCTCCTGGCATGGCTGTGCATCTACTGGCTGTCAGCTGATGCAGGATGGCCTCAGCTGGGGCAACTCCATGTGTCTCATCTCCTAGCAGCTAGCTCTGGCATGTTCTCATGGTGATGGCTGAGGAGCAGAAGCTGAAACACTATGTTTTTTCAAGCCTCTTCTTGTGTCCTCTTTTGACAAGTCACATGGATGGGCTCAATGGCAGAGTGTGAGACCACTGCAAGGTGACATGGCCAAGAATGTACATACAGTAAAGGGTTAAGAATTGGGGCCCTTAATGCAATTGATGTGTAATATACATCCTCATTGCCCTTCTTACTTGCTGCACAAAATTCTATCATGTACATAAAATGTGGGGAGTGGGGGAGGGGACTTTTAAGACACAGGGTATGTGTTGGCAAAGATGTGGAGAAAGCACTGGATATTGGGGCTGGGTCTGCCCATTTGCTATGAGTAGAGGAGGGTTGCTGGGCATCATGTGTTAGGAGAAAGAGGCTAGACTTTATCTTGTCAGTAATGGAGGATGACACAATAAGGGTGGGGCCTCAAAAAGTAAATTTAAGAATGATATTTGGCACACATTTGGGTGAACAGAGGCTGGATAAAGGGAACCAAGTCATTATGTATTGGAATAATTCAAGCATGGGCCTAGGGATGGAAGGAAATGGAAGTGAAGGGATAGACCAAAGCAGTCCGATTAATAATTGTAGCTTTCGTTAATTGAGTTCTTACTAAATGCTGGGCACTATGCCAAACTCATTGTGTTTACCTGTAATCCTCAGAACAGTACTTGTATTATCCCCTTTTACAGATAAGGAAACGGAGGCATAGTAGTTAAACAGCTTGTTTAAGGTCACACAGACACCTTGTCACAGCCTGGGTGTGAGCCCATGCCATCTGTCTCCAGAGTCCGAACCCTTCCCTGTAACTCCAGAGACCACCCCTGGGGGCAGCACATACCATCCAGGGAGATTTGCTAAGACTCGGTAATTCCTTATGGAAGAAAAGAGGAACAGAGATAAGTTATAGAAATAACTGAGCATTCTAGCCATAGGAGTTGTACTTTGGACAGAAGTAGGAAAGCTAGGTGAAAGTCAGGTTGTGGGCTGGTGTTGGGGATTGTAAAGTTGTTGAGGTTGGATATGCCTTGGGCAGTTGGATGTCTACAGACTGTGGGTGGAAGCAGTGGTAAAGCCATGGACTTGGGGGTTCTGGGAAACACAAAGAGAAGGGAGGGCTGGAAATGGAGCCTTGAGACCAGTGTACACATTGGAACAGAAAGTTGAGCCAGTGAAGGAGTGACCTGAAACGTAGGTGTAAATTGTAGATAGAGTTTAGTTTAGACTAAAGGAGAAGAGTTTCAAGATGGAGGAATGGTGTATGGTCAAGAGTGGGAAAAACCATGAGGAAGAAAACTGAGAAGAGTTCAAGGATTTGGCAGTGTGGAGGTCAGTGAAGGGGTTGGAGAGGGCAGTTTCGTGGAGCTGTGGCAGTAGAAGGCAGGTCGCATAGCTGCCTGGAGGGCAGTGTGTGGACGTCAGATTAGAGCCTATGCTCAGGGAGTTTGGCAGCTAAGCCCAGGACCTTTGTTGGGGATGGCAGGGCTAGGGGAGAAGGCTGTCCTGTGCCTTAGAGACTTGGAGCTCAAGAGGAGGCAGCTGGGGATGATTGAGGTTGCTTGAGAGAGGGGCCTGATTGCAGGAGCAGATCCCAGGAGGAATATATGAAAAATGCAGACAAGGAACCAGCTGAGGAGGAGGAGGAAGAGGAATTCACCCTGGAGGGAGGAGGGAGAGTTGTGAGGAAGGACCTGGGGAGACGCTCAGTGAATTGGAGGTTTGGTGGGGCTGGGAGAAAAGGATGAGCCCCATTCTGATGCGGGCAGTCGCCATTGCTGTACTGCAGTTACAGTTTCCTACACAGGAGCCAGAGGTTCTTCTGAAAATAAAACCACCTCTCTCTCGTGCCCTCAAGACAAAGTCTCTTCTTAAGGTGGCCTGTATTTCTGGGTTCCTGGCAGTTCTTTAGCCTCATCCAGCCATTCCCTCTCTCCGTACATTTGCCAGAGCACGTATGTTTATTGCAGCACTTTAACAATAGCAAAGACTTGGAACCAACCCAAATGCCCATCAGAGATAGACTGGATAAAGAAAATGTGGTACATATACATCATGGAATCCTATGGAGCCATAAAAAGAATGAGTTCATGTCCTTTGCATGGACATGGATGAAGCTGGAAACCATCATTCTCAGCCAACTAACATAGGAACAGAAAACCAAACACCACATGTTCTCACTTATAAGTGGGAGTTGGGCAATGAGAACACATGGACAGAGAGGGGAACATCACACATCAGGGCCTGTTGGGTAGTGCAATCAGGCCCCTCTCTCAAGCATCCTCAATCCTACAAGGGAAGGGAGGGCATTAGGACAAATACCTACTGCATGCAGGGCTTAAAACCTAGGTGATGGGTTGGTGGGTGCAGCAAACCACCGTGGCACATGTATACCTATGTAACAAACCTGCATGTTTTCCACATGTATCCCAGAACTTAAAGTATTAAAAAAAATACTTGCACCAGCTCTGTTCCATTTGCCACATCCCCTACCAGCTACTCCCTAACTGTAGGCCTTGGTTCAGACAGCTGACCTCTGGCTTCTTTCCTGAACTCTGCTGGAAAGTGCTGGCCCTGATGCCATGCCTTGCTGGCAGTAGGGGCTCAGAACAGATTTCCTGAAGGCAATTGAGGCGGGTCACGTTAAAACATAGAGGGAAACCTTTTTTGCCTCTGGTAGTTGAGAACATCTATGAAGGTAGGGATTTCTCTGGTGTTTCTCTCAACCTCTTTGTATGCTCACCAGGAGAACCACTGTGTAGTTTTCAAGCCTAAGCAGCTGTCCCCTGCCTTGCAGTCCCCTTTTCTCTTAGTCAAAGCAGAAATAGAATGGGCAAAGCAGACCTCACAAAGACCCTCTTCCTCAAGACAAATAGCTGGTGTTCCTATTAAAATGGTAATTTCCTTTATTTAAAAAGGCAGATGTGGTCAAATTAAGCTAATCTAATTTGCAATTTTTCATTAAAAATATATGAGTTAGGCTGGGAGGCTGTTCAGGTCCCAGGGGTCATTGCGTTAGCAGTCTCGGGAACAAATGTCCTTTATTTGCTTATAGATGCATACGGGCTTCCAGGCAAGCATGATTTCACCACATTGACTTCTCCATGACCTTCTTTCAGACCACAGGGGATTTCTGACTGCCAAATTGTCTTGTATTTTGCCCTTTTTATTAAATAGAAAATCCCCAAGTCCCACCAGGTTGCAGAGTCCCTTCTAGAGAGAAGAGGAGAAAGGGTCTCCTTTAGTAGGGAATATAGGACAAAGACATGGGAATTTTTATGTCACAGTAAGAAAGAACACGACGTTCTGCTTGAGCCCTGGTGGAGGTAGAGATCCTCTCCCACCCACATACGTTGATCAGAGTGAACAGGACACTGTGGGTAGAGGAGGATGGGGTGGTGGTATCCCTGCATGCTGAGTATGCCCTTGACATTCTCACATCACAGAATTAGTTGATACTGTTAGTAGCCTAGAATTTTTCCAATAAAATGCCATCAAGCATGTCTGACACCTGTATGTACCCATCCAAACCTTAAAGACACAACACAGCTAAGTTGCATGGAACCCAAGATGTTGTGGCCAACTGGTTTTTCTTCCACACTCTAGCCATGAGGGACTTGATTCAGATCTCTTCCTTAGCATCTTGGAGGCCTGGATGTGAGCACCAGCTCTGCCTCTTGCAGCTCTGTGGCTCTTGGTCTGTGAAATGGGGATGTCGCTATGCTGAAAACTGACCTGCAAGTGCTCCGTGGAAGCTCGGCACGTGGTGGTAGTCAGGAACAGTGGCTCTTGTCATCACCACCTGCTTTGGGATTGCTCATCACCTCATCAACTGTTGGGACCATGTGTTAAATCCACCAAGTCAGGGATCCCTCCTGCTTCTGGTTCACCTCAGCAATGACACCTTGAACCCCGATGAAGGATGTTTGGTGCAATGATGCTCTGTGCTGTCAAAAGCTTAGTACAAATCTTAGTCGTATTAGATAGCAGGGATTCAAACATTTGGGGTCCACAGAGACAGGCAGTGCCTAAGAGAGGGCAGGGCATGTAAGCTCCTGAGGGGACAGGACCAGGAAAAGGTGTTCTTGGAAGTCTAGAAAGCTCTTGACCCTTCTGGTAGTCTTGTGCAACACCAGAGCTTGTGAGGAATTGGAGATGTTTCTGTGCTATTTAAAGAGGGCTGTTATACTTGGAACTTATGTGTCTTATTTGGATTATCATTTGTAAGCCTGCGATAAAAACCATCTCCCAGGAAGTGTGTGGCAGTGTGCTTTATTTGTACCTCTTGCATCCTGCCTTGATTGGTCTTTGGAATGAGCCTTAGGTGTTTTGCTGTAGTTGGCTTATTTTCTTGCCTACCTAAATTATGCCAATTTGTGCAAAGTGCTGTATATGATGACAAGTGAATGGTCTGGCAAATTCTTTCTTCTGCAGCCCTTTTCTTGTCAGTGTCACAGCTGTGAGTGTTGGCAAGATCCTTCAGATAGATTTTCTTTTCCTCTTAAATGTTTGTCTAAAACTAATTTTGACTGTTTTGAAGAGGTTGCTGAGCAGTTTTGGTGTTCTGTAGAACAGAATCTGCAGCCCTGGCAGAGGCGCTGAAAGTTTCTCGTTCAGTGTGATGTGTGAATGCCACATCCAGAAACTGTGTCCACATCTTTGGAGAGCTGGAAGGTGACAGTGGCCATTCATGCCATTGAGCTGAACTGGAGGGCTGCCTCTGTGGCTGGGGCCCTCCATGCCATCATACCATGTGGACTTGAATGAGGGGTTGAAGTCCTTCAAGGGCAGGAAATGGTACAGGTCATCATAGACCCACCCACTCTAGACATCCGTCTGTATATCAAGAAAAATAGAGCATAGTCTTGTGACCTTGCTTTTGTTCTACAATGTCTTGTAAATTCAACATCAAAATTTCCCCCCACATACCCCTCACCCTAGAGATGCCATCAGAGAACACAAGAACTTGGCATAATATTTGAAAGAGTATCTGCATTCAGTGGGGTTTCTTGGTCTGCCATGTGCTTATATACTTTGTGTGGTTTCAGTTAGCATCTAGCACAATACTGTCACCCAGGAGATGAAACTCTCATTCACTCAGTAAATACTAGTTAAATGTGTGTGTGAACAGACTCTTCATATCTGTTGATTGGATTTCATATTATAAATATTTCCTCTGTGCCATCTGACAAATCATTTTGGTGTAACTGTTCCTATTTTTCCCTTTAAATGCACTTTTAATTGATCCTGGGTGGAACAGGTAGAACTTAGTTCAATAGCCTTTATGGGGATGGGAGACCTGGATTCTATTTTCAGCACTGTCTCTTCCTCTCTGTGTGACTTTTTCTCATTGTATGGAGACTGCATCTTACTCATTTGTGTATCCTTAAAAGCAGGGGTCACAAACTATATATAGCCCACCACCCTTTTTTTGTTAAGTAGACTTTGCTTTTTTTAAGCAGTTTTAAATTTACAGCAAAAATGAGAGGAAAGTACAGAGATTTCCTGTATAGCCCCTGCTGCAACACCTGCACTACCTCTGACCTATTATCAACATCCCTGCAAGTCACACATTTGTTGCAGTTGATAAACCTACATTGACACATCATTATCATCCAGAGACTATAGTTTACATTACTACAATTATTCTTGGTGTTGTGCATTTTATGGGTTTGGGCACATGGATACTGTCATGTATCTATCACTGTATTAATAGTATTCTACAGAATAGTTTCACTGCCCTAAAAATCCTCTGAGGTCATACAGTATTGTAAGCCTTTGCACACTGGCTTCTTTCATTTAGTAAAATGTATTTGAAGTTCCTCCATGTCTTTTCATGGCTTGATAGCTCATTTTGTTTTAGTGCTGGAAAATATCCCATTGTCTGAATATACCATAGTTTATTTATTCTGAAAGGTATCTTGGTTGCTTCCAAGTTTTGACAATTGTGAATAAAGCTGCTGTAAACATCCATGTGCTGGCTTTGTGTAGATATAAATTTTCAACTCCTTTGGAAAAATACCAAGGAAAGCACTTGTGCTAGATTGTATGGCAAGAGTGTGTTTGCTGTCACCAAACAAACCTTTGGTTTGGTTTCTTTGGTAGTATAAGAAACCACCAAATGGTCTTCCAAAGGGGCTGTACCCTTTTGCATTTCTACCAGCAATGAATGAGAGTTCTTATTGTCCTACATCCTTGTCAACATTTGGTGGTGTCAGTGTTCTGGATTTTGGCTGTTCTAATAGGTGTGTGGTCGGATTCATTGTTGTTTTAATTTGTATTGAGACAAATTTAATGTCATGATGTAAAGCATCTTTTCATAGGCTTATTTGCCACCTATATGTCTTCTTTTGTAAAGTGTCTGTTAAGGTCTTTGACCTTTCTTTGTTTTTTTAAAATCAAGTTGTTTGTTTTCTTATTGTTGAGTTTTAAGAGTTGTAAATTTTGGATTACAGTGCTTTGTCAGACATGTCTTTCACATATATTTTTTATGCAGTGTGTGGCTTTTCTTCTAATTTTCTTGACAATATCTTTTGCACAGCAGAAAATTTTAAGTTTAATGAGGTCCAGCTTATTGATTCTTTCTTTCATGGATTCTGTCTTTGGTGTCATATCTTAAAAGACATCATCAAGCTTTCTAGATTTTCTCCTGCATTATCTTCTAGGAGTTTTATAGTTTTGTATTTTACACTTGGGTTTGTGATCCATTCTTAGTTAATTTTTGTGAAGGTTATAAAATCTGTGATTTATTTTTTCTTTGCTCGTAGATCTCTAATTTTTCTAGCACTATTTGTTGAAAAGACTACCTTTTATCATTGCTTCCTTGTCAAAGGTCAGTTGACTATATCTGTGTGGGTCTTTTTCTGGGCTCTCTATTCTGCACTATCTTGATTATGGAAGCTTTATAGTAAGTCTCAAAGTTGCGTAATGTCAGTCCTGACTTTTTTCTTCAATATTGTGTTATCTATTCAGGGTCTTTGGCCTCTCCATATAAACTTTAGAGTCAGTATGTCAGGATCCACAAAATAACTTGTGGGAGTTTGATTAGGATTGCATTAAATCTCCAGTTGGGAAATACTGATATCTTAATAATATTGATTCTTCCTATCCATGAACATGGAATGTCTCTCAATTCTTTTTTTGTCATCAGAGTTTTGTAGTTTTCCTCACATAGATCTTGTACTTTTTTTAGATTTATACTTGAGTTTTTTATTTATTTGGGTGCTAATGTAAATGATATTGTGCTTTTAATTTCAAATTCCACTTGTTCACTGCTGGTAAATATGAAAGCAATTGACTTTTGTATATTAACCTTGTATCCTGCTACCTTGCTGTAATTCCCACCACCTGCTTTCGTAAATAAAATTGTTTTGGAGTACAGCCATTCTCATTTGTTTACATGTTGTCTGTGGCAGCTTTCGTGCAGAAGAGTTGAGTAGTTGCAACAGAGACCATATGGCCCAGAAGACTTAAAATGTTTACTATCTGGCCCTTGACAGAAAAAGTTTCTTATCCCTCCTCAAGAGCATTCAGAAGGTGTTTAGCAGATGGTAGGAACCTGGCAGAGTATGTGTTCATTGAATGCCTGAAGAATGGATGAATGAGTTGGTTTATTAATCTGCAGGTGGAGTGTTCACTCCTAGGAGATGTGGAGGAGGTAAGGTTGTGGGCTCAATCCCAGCACTACCTCTGAGGACCAGAGGTCTATACAGGAATGTGGATGGTGAAGCTGACACCGCTGTTGGACTGTGAGGAGTGGCTGTTGGTATTCAGTTATTTAGTTATTAGATGTTTATTAACAAAACAATTCCCAAGCACAATAATGAATCATTATTCTGGTTATGGAGCACATACTATTTGCTGGTTACTCTTTGGTGCTACATATGTGATATCTGAAGTGTTTTTAACATTCCTACATGGCTGGTCATTTTCCTGTTTTGCAGATGGTAATGGTAAGGCTTAAATATTGATTCACACATCTGACATCATATCATTAGAATGCAGCTGAGCCAGTTTCAAAGAATGGGTCTATCTGATGCAGAAGCATGTGCTCTTACCACTGAGACCACAGACCTTTATATGTACCACACACTCTTACTAGTACTGAGGAAGTGGATATCAACAAACAGGGTTCCTAATCTTAAGGTGATTGTGATCTAGAGTGGAAGCCTGAATTGTCTCAAAATTTTTTTGGAATGAGGTACTAGGAAGGCTTCCTGGAGAGGGAGATGAAGGTTATAACTGTGATAAAAGCAACATGTAAAGTTTATTATTTGCCATGTGCCTATACTGTGCAAAGTATGTTGCAGACATTATCTCTTGTAATCTAACTCGATGTAATTATGTGATAGATACTACAGGGGTGAATCATGCACACCCCGCCATCTGCAGTAGTTAGGTTCAAGTCATAATCCCTGGTACCTGTGAATGTGACTTTGTTTAGAAAGAGTCTTTGCAGATGTAGTTAAGTTGGAAATTTTGAGGTGATGTCATGCTAGGTTTAGGGTGGACATTAAATCCAATGATCAGTGTCCTTAAAAGGCATATTTGACACACAGAGGGGAAGGCCACATGCAGTTAGAGGGGGAGATATTGGAGTTTTACTGCCGCAAACAAGAAAGTCAGGCGCCACTAGAGACTGGAAGAGGCAAGAAAGCTCCCCTAGAAACTTCAGAGGGATTCTGCTGGGCACCTTGATTGTGAACCTCTGGCCTCCAGGAAACATACACACATGTATGTGTATATATGCTACCAAGGCTGTGTCAATTCATGGCGGCAGTCATAGAAAACAGTTATTACACTACCCAGGGAAGTTGCATTTGTTGTTCATGGTGGCATACCTGGTGAGTGGTAGAGCTTTGAATTGAAGCTAGAGCTTTGATAGGGTAGTCTATTTTAGACTGCTAGAGCAGGGTTTGGGTTCCAGGTATGGTGGAACCTGATTAACAAAATATCGTGGGCAGAGTCCCAGCGGGCAGCTCTGCCTGTCAATTCTAAGTGAGCATTTGTGCTTATTCCTCAGAGGCCTTGTTTCCCTGCCACAAGGGCAAGCACCCCTTTGCCTCCTGTATACAGAGGCCCAGGTGGAATCCCCATAGGGAGCTTGCTGGGCCATATGTCCATGCTTTGCTGACAGTCCTTGTGCCTGGAACAGAGCCCATGTGGTTTGTGCCAGCTGGGGACTCGGAGGGTAGCCTTGGAAAATGTGGCCTGGAGCTGGACTGGACATTTGAGGCACAGGGTGTGGACATAGCAGGAGGAAGAGGTGTTCATGCTTGGTCTAGCGGGTGGGGAAAACAGTGTGTGCCTTTTATGTTCCCTGAAAGAACAATGACCTTGGTTGGGCTGATGAGGAGGGAGCCAGTGCTGAGTTTTACCGGAAGCTTCATTTTAAATTGCAAATGATTCAGGACTCTTGGGGGTTGTGGGGTGGGGGTGGGTGGGAAAGAAGTGGAATAGACACCAATGCCTGAAAGAGTGAAAGCATGCCCTGAGAGCTGCAACTGTGGAAGGCCTGTCATAGATGCCTGTTGATGAGAGGGTGGTATGGGCCTACAGGGGCCTCACAGTTAACTGTTTGTTGGACTCCCTACTGTCAATCATTTCCATCTCAATCAGTAGATGCTTCTATTTGGCCAAAGCCTGTGGCACTGCCCTCTTTATTCTTAGACTGCCTTGGTTTCTCTCACTGCAGCTCCATCTTAACTAGCTGGAGGGAAGGAGAAAGTTATCCTGACTAGGTCACCTTGTAAGGCCAGCCTTTCACACAGGCTGGCTGCATTCTTGGGGGTGAGGATCATTATTAGAGAACTTCTAAAGTCTCCCACAAATCTGTTTCCATCTTGTCTTCTTAAGGAGTATAGGTAGTTGAAACTCAGCCAGCTGGTTAGCTTCGAGTGTAGTTGGAAAGACCAACTCATCAGGTCAGCAGTAGATACTAAGGGCCGGGTGGGTCAGGATGTGGGGAGGGGAAGGGCAAATGGAGCTGCCATTTGTTGAGCCCTGCCAAGTGCCAGGCAGTATGCTAAGATTTTAAGATATTTTCCCCCTGTTTTTCTTAAATATCACAGCAACTATTTGAAGTATATTTTCCTGTCTCATTTTCTATGTAGGAAAAAGCGTTTAAGGGCTTAACTCTTAAGCAATGAATTTAAGGACTCACAGTAAATAGCAGTGATGGGATTTGAACCTGGGGTCTTTCTGACTCCAAAGGCCATGCCCTTACCTACTGCTTCTGAGGCATGAGGGGCAGGTCAGGCAGGGTTCCCGGGAGGCTGCTTGGTGATGGCTGTTTTACATGGAGATTGTGGAAAGGGACTGGAAAAACAAAGAGGCCATCTTTTACTAATTTCATCATTTTAACCAGTCCTGGCCCAGCAACTAAGAAAACTTCTGAGACATTGTCACATCACATGCTTTCATTTTATGGTGAATATGTTTAAGCTATTCTCTCCCACTGGGTAATGCTAGCCACTCTCTCCTCCTGGGCATCTAATATGGTTTGGATTTGTGTCTCCTCTGAAATCTCATGTCAAATTGCAGGAGGAGCCTGGCTGGAGGTGATTGGCTTATAGGGGTAGATTTTCCCCATGCTGTTCTCATGATAGTGAAGGAGTTCTTATAAGATCTGATGGTTTAAAAGTGTGTGGTACTTCCTCCCTCACTCTCACTCCTCCTACCGTGTGAAAAAGGTCCTTGCTTCCCCTTTGTCTTCTGCCATGATTGTAAGTTTCCTGAGGCCTCCTAGTCATGCTTCCTGTTAAGCCTATAGAACTGTGAGTCAATTGGATCTCTTTTCTTCCTAAATTACCTAATCTCAGGGAGTTCTTTATATCAGTGTGAAAATGGACTAATACATAGAATTGGTACCAGGAGAGTGGGGCACTGCTATAAAGATACCTGAAAATGTGGAAATGACTTTGGAACTGGGCAGTGTGTAGAGGTTGGAAGAACTTGGTGGGCTCAGGAGATGTGGGAAAGTTTGGAACTTCCTGGAGACTTGTTGAATGGCTTTACCCAAAATGTGAACAATATGGACAATTATGTCCAGGCTGAGGTCGTCTCAGAAAAAGATGAGGAATCTATTGGGAACTGGAGCAAAGGTCACTCTTGCTATGGTTTAGTAAAGAGATTGGCAGCATTTTGCCCCTACCTTAGAGATCTATAGAACTTTTAACTTGAGAGAGATGATTTAGGGTATCTGGAGGAAGAAATTTCTAAGCAGCAACGCATTCAAGATATGACCTGGCTGTTTCTAAATGTATATGCTTGTATGTCTGAACAAAGAGATTATCTGAAACTGGAACTTATATTTAAAAGGGAAACAGAGCATGAAAGTTTGGAAAATTTGTGGCCCAGCCATGTGGTAGAAAAGAAAAACCCATTTTCTGGGGAGAAATTCAAGTCTGCTGCAGAAATTTGCATAAGTAAAGAAGAGCTGAATGTTAATAGTCAAGACAATGGGGAAAATGCCTCAAAGCCATTTCAGAGACCTTTGTGGCAGCCCCTCCCATTACAGGCCCAGAGGCCTAGGAGGAAAAAATGATTTTGTGGGCCCAGTCCAGGGCCCAGCTGCTCTGTGCAGCCTTGGGACATGGCTTCCTGTATCCCAGCCACTGCAGCTCTGGCCATGGCTAAAAGGGGCCATGGTACAGCTTGGACCATTGCTCCAGAGAGTGCAATTCCCAGGCATTGGTGACTTCCATGTGGTGTTGGGCCTGTGGGTGTGCAGAAGAGAAGAGTTGAGGTTTGAGAAGCTCTGTCTAGATTTCAGAGGATGTGTGGACATGACTGGATGTTTAGGCAGAAGTCTGCTGCAGGGGTGGAATCCTCATGGAGAATTTCTGCTATGGCAGTATAGAGGGTAAATGTAGGGTTGAAGCCCTCCCACAGAATCCCCACTGGAGTACTGCCTGATGGAGCTGTGAAAAGAGAGCCACTGTCTATCAGACCACAGAATAGTAGATTCGCCATAGTCCAGCTTGGTCCAGCTTGCACTGGACTCCTGGAAAAGCCATAGGCACTCAATGCCAGCTCATGAAAGCAGTTGTGGGGACTGTACCCTGTGGAGCTGCTTGAGGCCTTGGGAACCCACCCTTTGCATCAGTCTGGTCTGGATGTGAGACATGGAGTCAGAGGAGATTATTTTGGAGCTTTAAGATTTAATGACTTCCCTGCTGTGTTTTGGACTTGCATTGAGCCTGTAGCCCCTTTGTTTTGGCCAATTTCCCCCATTTGGAATGGGAGCATTTACCCAATGTCTGTACTCCCTTTGTATCTTGGAAGTACATAACTTGTATGTGATTTTACAGGCTCACAGTGGGAGGAACTTACTTTGTCTCAGATGAGACTTTGGACTTTTGAGTTAATCCTGGAATGAGTTAAGACTGGGGGACTATTGAGAGGGATAATTGTATTTTGTGTTGTGGCTTGGGTTGTATTTCAGGGCTCCCAGGGGAAATGAAGAGGCTCAAGAAAGGACATGAAAGTTTGAAGGGCCCAGGGATGGAATAATAAGGTTTGGATTTGTGTTTCTGCCCAGATCTTCTGTTGAATTGGAGGAGGGGTCAGGTGGGAGGTGACTGGATTGTGGGGGTGGGTTTCCTCCCTGCTGTTCTTGAAATAGTGAGTAAATACTCTGTCACTCTCTCTCCTGCCACCATGTGAAGAAGGCCCTTGTTTCCTTCACCTTCTGCTATGATTGTAAGTTTCCTGATGCTTCCTAGTCATGCTTCCTGTTAAGCCTATGGAACTGTGAGTCAATTAAACCTCTTTTCTTCATAAATCACCCAAAATCTCAGGTAATTCTTTATAGCAGTATGAAAATGGACTGATAGAGCATTCCTCTTCCTAAGCAAGAGCCTCTTTCAGATGCTCACATTCATACATTAGATACACACAGATCATTTTATTACCTCTGTCTCCTTATTGCATAGGAAAATGTACCCAGAAGCTATTGTGGTGACTATAGCAATAAAGCAATTACATTAATGAGTTTTCTGTTGAGTTATTCATTTTAGCTTTGGATGTTGTCTAACCTGTCACATTACCTTTCCCCCAGCCCCCACTATTTCTACTCCCACCTATGCGCTTAGTGACTCCTTTTGGTGGCAGGTGGATATATTATGCCAGAGATGGACTTCACACACACAGCATTTGCTTCACCAAGCTCTTGGTCTGGAGTTTATTTGGCGTGGGTCTTAGGGAGTTGCTATATGAATATCTTAGAGGGAAAAAAGGAGAATGATGAATGCTTGGAAAGCCCTTCCCTGACATTCTAATTCTTACCCACTAAGTGTTAAAGTGGTAATATTTAGTTTGATGATTCAGTCTGTGCAGGGGAATTGGTTTTAGTGCTATCACCACTGGGGCTCATGAATTGATCCACCGCTAAGGTCTGAATGACTTGAGAGATGAGTTTATTTGGACTTTGGAAAGAGAAGATAGTTTCAAGCCCCACTTACCCCACAGCTTCTGTTGTCACATCAGGCCCTGGCTGATGTGGTGGCACTGCCAAGCATGTCTTGGCTCATCAGAGCAAAATCTCACATTCAAGTCAGATGCTGATTTCATGTATGATTTATGGCTGTTAAGCCAAAGACATGAATAAAGTTTAAAATCATTGGCTTGTCTTGTGTGATTTTTAAGTAGCTCCCAAATCCCTCTGGTCAGCAATGGATGCTGCCTAGAAGCATTTGCAGTGTGCTTAGGTGTGGGGGAGTATTAAGAGACCTTGTCACTTGAGCAGTGTCTTTTTGAACATTAAACCTCCCTTTTTTGTTGGTTAAAGCCACAGGATGGCTCAGAAATGCATTCGCATATTACCAAGGATTTATTTTCCTTTCAGTAAAGATAAATCTGTTTATGTTTGATCTTTGTCATGTTTGAAGGAGATTAAAATAGAATCATTATGATGAAACTCTGTTCAAATGGTTAGTCTGTTGTTGCTGTGATGGAAAGCTAGAATAAGTTTTCATTCTGGTGGCTTCAAAACATGATCTTGACATTATCAGCCCTACTAGGGGCCAAGATGGGGGATGCTTTGGGGATTGTGGGGTGGGGGCAGGGAGGCAAGTGCTCTTTGGCCCACAGCCGTTTACGGCATCCCACTATCCCTGTAGACATGCCTTTGAGGTTAGATAGTGCTGGGAGAGTGTTTAGGTCTCTTTTAGGATCTTGGAGCAGAGGGTGGCTTGAGTTGCACTGCAGGGCTCCCAGGGGAGAGGAAGAAGCTCAAGATATTGTCTCGGTTGTATAAAAGGCAAGCCCCTCCACAGCCAACCCCATGGAACCCTGGAAAGTGGCTCAGGGTACAGCAGTGATTTCCTGGGTCTGGCTCCATGGACATCTCCAAGGCTAGCAGTTTGCCTTTCGGGTGCCTTTTTATTTGCCTCTGCTGCTGCTTTCTTCTCTCTGTCTAGCTACTGACGCATTCTTTAAGCCCCACTTCAAACTCCCCACAAGGGAATGGAGTTGGTACAAGTGATTCTGTTGCTGGCTAGTCTTAAACAGCCTTTGCCTCAGGTGGTCTGGCTGGTTTAGGCCAGGCATGTTTGCCTGGTACCAAACACGCTGACCTATGGCCATTGAACTCTGTCCAGCTGATTTGCTCAAAAAGAAAGCTGTCAGTGGGTAGCTGTTTGCACCATTGTAGGCTCCTCTCTGGCTCAGGTGGGGATTCCAACCTCGTTCCCATGGAGGGCCTTTGGGTTTGTTAGCATTTCTAGCTCAGAGACTGCAGCCATTTATGTGTGAGATAAGTTACTGCCATTTAACTTAAACTTCAAGGTGGTTTTTCACCATCAACAGGCCTTTTCACAGTTTACGGAGCTGGAGTGGCTATGCCTATCCTAGCTGTATCCCCAATGCCACTTCTTTCTTGACTCCTACTAGATCTGTTGTCTCCATTCTTCCTCTAGCTGTAGAGCTATGAGAACCCAAGCATCTAAGTCTCCCTCACATAGCAATTCACATGCAGAACAAAGTTAAGAAATGGAAGAGGAGAGGTGTGATCGTATTGCATTTTTGCCAGCTCTGTCTCCTGCTTCCCATTTAGGCTCACCTGATTTCTTTTAGAACCTGCCTGATTTTTCTTTAGAACAAGAAATTCCATTCAGGACTTATTTGATTAATTTGTTGATCTTGGAACTTGTCCATTGTAGAGAATGTCGAGGGGTTTCTTCTGAACACATTGTAAAAGAATCTGGAATCCTCCTACAGCTGGTGGTCACGCAGGAGCCTAAGAAGTGGTCCCCTCCCACGATTTATCTGTCAGCTTATTGAATTGCTTATGTCTTGCCTTCTTCCAAAAACTTAATTTTTTATTCCACAAGTAGTACATGTTCCTTGTAGATTAAAAAAAAATAACAGGAACAAATTGTTCCTTGATACTTGGGGTGGGGAGTAAGACATCACATGTTAAAATATTCTATTTTTCTTCTAATTTTTTTTTTTGAGAGATGGAGTCTCACTCTGTCACCAGGCTGGAGTGCAGAGGCGTGATCTGGGCTCACTGCAACCTCTACCAGTTTCAAGTGATTCTCCTGCCTCAGCCTCCTGAGTAGGTGGGACTACAGGTGCACAACACCATGCCCAGCTAATTTTTGTAATTTTAGTAGACAGGATTTTACCATGTTGGCCAGGATAGTCTCAATCTCTTGACCTCATGATCCTCCCATCTCAGCCTCCTAATGTGCTGGGATTACAGGCTAAAATATTTTTCTAAAGTTAAATCAACTTTAGGCATAACTCGCTGAGATAGATGAGAAGCCCAGTATCATGCATTCCTCAAGACTTCTTCCCTTGAGAGGGGTAATTTGTAAGACTCAGGAGGGAGAGGGGATGGTTAGGAGACTCTGCAGGCCCCAGCACTGAGTGTTCCTGTCTCAGAGGTACCTCCCTGTCCTTTCCCACACAGATTTCTACCCCATGCTGGCCCTGTATTACAGAGGCGTCAGGCTCTCCCAAGGGAGGCCCCATAAGCTCATCCCTGCCTTGTCCAGTAACCTTTGTGGGGCCATTTCCTGATTCAGTGCTTGAAGCACATACCTTCATCTCTCCTATTTGAAAATGCTGGTACAATTAATTTGCCTCATTAGACCAACAAACTGAAAACAAAAATTGGAGGAGGACTTATCCACTGCCTGTCAGTTCCTCCCCTCACATTTGGAAATCCGCAAATAATAATGTTTACTCCTTTGTAGAGCAAGGAGAGTCCAGACCTTAGGAAGTTCAAAGCTGGTCTTTCCTTCATGAGTTAGGAAGCAAGGTGCCATATTGCAGCAAAAACAGATGAGCAAGTGACACCAGTGAAATTCTTAATGTACTCTTTTAACATACTGGCACACAAAAAGAAGGCCCAAGTCACCCATTGTCCTTCTGTTCATACTTAACAGCTGTTAATACTGTGCTGTTGACCTTCTAATCTTTTTTTCTATGCATCTATATAGAGGTGTACCAGAAAGGTTGGAGACAGCTTGCAGACAGTCAGTATACAGCAGTATTTGAAGAAGAAACTGACATGAAGGGGGAAAAAAACCAAGGGCCTGAAACTAAGATAAGTTCAGGAGTTACTTTTCCCATAAGGCTTATTCTTTTCCCTCAGCTCCAGAAGGGATTTTTCATGTAAAAGAATCTTCCACAAGGAGCTAAAAAGTGAAACCTGTTTGTAGGGTGGATATAATTTCCCTTTTAAAAGCACCCCCTCTGCCCCCATCCCAGGGGAGCTCTGCAGCTGAGGACCTTGTAATTGCTGAACTGCATTTCGGATCGGAGTGCCATTGTGATCAAACCAAGTGACTCATTACTCCTTTGCCTCTTGCATCAAAACCACTCACACTGACAGCGAGCAAAGCCAATCACACTCAGCCTGTGATTCTTGGCAGGCCGACCTCCCTTTTAATAGGCAGGGTAGTGTGGGAGGGCGGGGCAGCTGGTGCTGGCTGCAGGAGGAGGGTGGTGGTAGGTAGCCAGAGGTGCCTGTGCTGCTCTCTTCTTGGAACCAGAAATACCCAGGGCTCTGGGTTGCTTTCTGGGAGTGTAACTGGGTGGGTCCATGGGCTTTTATTCTAGGCCTTGCCTGTCCCCAGACCTGGAAATAATTAGAGGCAAGTGTGCCTGGAGTTGTCTACTGTGTGGGGAAAGCCTGGTGGGCTGTTAGCTTCCTTTTATCATGTATGTCTATTTTATTTCATGTACTCGGTTGTTGAGATAGCCAGCGACAGTTTTATTGCATTCAGTGCTTTTGAGTTTCTCGTGGGGCCTTCTTAAAAGGCCCGATGCTCCTAGGCACAGAGGAAGGGAACATTCTTCTAAGCCCCTTTGAAGTGGCAGGCGTGGACTTTGTTCTCTGCAAACATTTTTCTGAGAATCAAGCTGTGGATCTCCCCAGCAGGGTGGACGGGGGTAGCTGGAGGTCACGCACAGCCTGTGCAGACTTGGAACACAGAGCTCCCGTTAGGCGGTTCCATGCTCAAGTATTCTATTGTTAATGTTGAATTTCTGTTTTAGAGTTAAAAAAGTTCTTATTTTTAGTTTTTTACAATGAGGAGATACAATTGCTTTCTTTCTTAAATGCATCTGGCCTCATTCTTACCTAAAAGTGGAATTCTGGATTAAATAATTTACTGAGATATTTTGGAGTTTTTATTATACATTTCTATTGAGGTATAAGACACATACAGAAAAAGTGCACAGATCTTAAGTGTACATCTCAGTACACATTTACCTCTACATACTCCTTTGTAACTTTATCCAGATGAAGAGAGAAAGCACTCCCAGCACTTTCAAAGGCCCCTTATGACCTTCCCAGGCAGTGCTCCCTTCCCAAGGGTAAACTATGCTTCTGACTTATCACCAAATACTCATTTTGCCTGTTTTTGAATTTGGTATAAAATGAATTCATGAATTCATCCAGTGTATGTTGTTCTGTATCTGCCGTCTTTCACTCATTATGTCTGTGAGGTTACCATGTTGATGTGTCTAGAAGTAATTGTTTGTCATTGCTGTGCTTTATCCCTTTGTTGATCAGACATTTTACTTCTTGATTTTTTTTTTAAAGCTTGTCTTATCAAAAGCCATCTTTTGATATTGGCCATCATTTATTTCAATGATTTTTTAAAAAATCAGCAGTGGGTCTTTCTTTTTTTCCAAAGGAAATGTCATATAGAGTCTGTTCATAGAAAACAGATAAAATGTGAACTGCTGAAACTGAAATGGGAGAGGATGGCTTGGAGCCCCTTCCTATGGGGATAAGAGAAAGGGGATTGCTATCCCTTGTCCCCATAGGATGGCCCTTAGGTGTTTAGCTTATTGGTTCAGACTTGGCTTCTGGAGTTGGACTGCCTGCCTAGTTTCTCCTTGCTGTACATTCTTAGACAAATTACTTAACCTCAATTCCCTTATCTGTGAAATGGAGATTTTAAAAAATAATACTGACATTGCGGGGTTATGGAAAGCATTAAGGAAAGTGGTGCAAGGAAAGCACTGCCCACTGTGTTCCACTCAGGAAGGGTGTCATAAACAGTGTGATGAGTGCTGCTGTCATCTTGGTAGTCAGTGTCATTCTCTGCAGAGCCCTAGCACTCCATGGGGCACCATCAGAAAGCCATGGATTCATGGCAGTAGCAGAATCACAGCCCTCACTGTCCCTCCAATCTGTGAAGATGTGACATGCCATGGCGTGTTGGCATGCCTCTGAGGCCCTCCTCCCTGCTAGTGTGGGAACCCATGGACAGCAGGTGCGTCACTCATCATGGGACTGGCAGAAAGCTGGCACTCTCCTGACTAGTGGAACTGGACCCCCCAAGCCCTACTTCTCAGACCCATTTTTCACTATGTACCTGGGCTTGGCGGGACTTCTGAGTCTGCTAAATAAAGACTGTCTGGGGCTTCATCTTTGTGGCAGGATATCCTTGTGGCATGAATCCAGAAAGAGGTTAGGATGTGAAGAATGGAGCCACTTTCAGGCTTTTATAATACCCTGGCTTCCAGCCAAATTGGACTTTTGGAGCCAGGCCCAGGCCCATGTGTTGCTGGAAGGATTAGATATTACTATTACTGTTGTAATAACAATAGGCGACAATTATTTAGTGCATGCAATCTCCATTGGATGTGTTATTTAATCTTTCTGACAGCCCTGTGAGATAGGTATACTTACATGTGTTGATCTGCCCACTGGGCATCTCCCCATTTTAACTAGAATTAAATTCCATGAATGAGAGATTTTATTTTATTTTCTTAACTGTTGTATCCCCAGAAGCTAAAACTGTGTGGGCTCAATAAATATTTGTAAAATGAATGAATAATTCTTTCTATTAAAGAAGAAGAATTTGGAGCTTGGACCAGTTAAATGACTCACCCAACATCACACTACTAGTAACAGGCCGAGCCAGGTCTCTTTGATCCTGAGCTCCTGCTGTGAACTGTCCTCCTGTACATGAGTTGGAGGAAAGGCCCTCCTGAAAGGATTGGTGAGAGAGAGGGATTTTACCTTGAGCTCAGTGTTTGTATGTCCTGTGATGATGAGCCCAGCGTGCTGCAGAATACACATGGGACGTGCCACCTGCCATTCAGGTGGGGTCATTCAGGACCCTCATCCACATGGGCCTAGGTCTTGGTTGCCCCCAGACAGCCTGGCAGGGCAGAGGACTTGGCGATGGGCTTCCATCTTGTTCCTTCACCAGGATTCTGCAGGTATTGGGCAGGTATTCCTGTCCTGGACCCTTCTACAGGGATGCTGCAGAGGAACTGATAAGGCAGGAGGTGAAACCCACCCTTGTCTGACAGAGGCCTTGGATCAGTCCTGTGCTTAGGGAAATGATCGTTCATGCTTGGGGATTTTCATCCCCCTTCTCTTTAAACTCTAGGTATTCCCAATGGGAAACTCCATGTTGATCTTGTTAATCTTATGGAGGCTTTTCAAGCCATTTTGATTTTTAAATGCACTTTTACTCACAGTACAGTTGGCAGCAGGTAATTACCATTAGGCCTGTCTTCGTTTGTTTTGTGCTGCTTTATCAGAATACTTGAGACTGGGTAATTTACAATGAATAGAAACTTAACGTGGTTCACAGTTCTGAGGAAGGGGAAGTCCAAGATCCAGGGGCCTAAATGTGGTGAGGGCCTTCCTGCTACATCATCACATGGTGGAAGGTGGAAGGGCAAGAGAGCATACACAGAGAGAACAAGAGATGGGATGCACAGCCTCAAGCCTTTTTAGAATTGGCATTAATCCATTCATAAGGGTGGACACATTCAAACCATAACAGTGTCCTCATACCACAAACTGTAGCTGCAAAGAGTTCCTGTATCCTATAAAACCTGCCTGGCTGACACAAAGGGACAGCCTAAGACAGGGGCTGTGCTGCTCTCACTGCTGGTCACAGTACCTGGCCACGCCTGTCAATGGCCACCATGTACTGCACTCTGGTTCCAGAACACAGTTCAGCCCTGGCCTGAGGACTCATGGCCATTTTCTGGTTATGCCTTCAGACTTTTGCCCTCTCCAGTGTCTCAATCATTCTGAAATACCCAGTGTGCTGCATAAGGTTTTCTGATTAAAAGAGACTCGCTTTTGAGTTTAAGGAGGCAAAATGAATAGTGCCACAAATTGAAAATCAGACTGACCGAGATTCAAGACCCAGCTCCCTCACATTCTGGCTGCAAGATGTTACTTACACTAAGTTCTGCTTCCCTCCGCTTAAACTGGTGAGGCCAGCACTTGCCTTGGAGGGCTACTGAGCATTAAATGAATACATGGGATATACTTAGCATAGTGCTAGGCATATGTAAGCAATCCAAAAGGTTAGCTATTTATAACTGGCTTCATGAAAACCTGATTTTTCACTCGATTGCAAGAGTCAAAGTAGCTTGGTAAGTAAGGAAGCCTCTGGGGATTCTACAAAGCAATTTGCAATGAGCATCCATCCTTCTAGGTAACAGGATTTACCAGGAACTGTATATACAACATTCCATTACCAATACAAATGAGGAGCCGAGGGGATGAGGATGACTTATAACACCAGAGAGCCCCAAATCATAAACAACCTCTTTGGAGGTTGATAAGTTTACCTCAAACTATAATCCAGATGTCTCCACACCCAAACTTTCTCCTCTTAGCTTAGGTTTCCACCCTGGATAAGGTGTTGATGACAGCAGCGGCAATGACGACCGTCCGAGACTTTGTTACTGCTTACTATACACCGAGTATCAAACTAAACACCATTCATCTATTCACCCATTTAACCCTCACAGAAACCCATGGAGGAGGAAGGGGCTGTTACTATCCTCAGGTGAGGTCAGCGCTATCCAACAAAAATATCACATCAACCCAAATATGAACCACGTATATAATTTGAATTTTCTAGCAGTCACACTAAAAAGCAAAAACAGGTAACATTAATGCTAATATTTTATTTAACCCAACATATCCAAAGTATCATTTCAACATGCCACCAATATTTTAAAATATTAATAATCTATCATCCTAAGATTTCAAAATCTTGGTGTTTTACACTCCCAGCACATCCCACTGTGGGCTAGCCCAATTTGAGATGCCGAGTACCCACATGAGCCTGGTGGTCACTGTACAGAACTGTGTAGGTCTAAAGAATGAGAAAACAGGAAGAAATTTGGTCGGTTCCCCACAGGGACGCAAGCAGTCTGTGTCCACAGCCAAGCTCTCAGCTACTATGCTCCTCAGCGTCTCACTTGCTGAATCCACTGAACCCCACACTCTGCCAACCAATACCCTCCCTGAGCAATAGAAGCTTGATCTTTCCATATGATTGACTACAAACCCCTTCCTGCATGCTGAGAGAAAGCGTAAGGAGACGCCTGCATTGTAACTTTTAAAGAAAAGATCTTGACGATACACCATGGCTAAAACTTGCTAAAAATTACCCCAGGGTGAGAAACAGCTAAGAGGAGACAAGCACTTTTTCAACAGCACCCAACTGATGTCAGAGGGTAATTCCAAAACTGTCACACACACAAAAGGGTCCAACACTGTTCCAGAAATTCCAAGAAAGGGTAAAGAGAGTGAGTGTTATAGAGATTAGATACAATTAGGTAAGGACTCCAATGTAAAATGCCAGAAAATGACAATGCTAAGCACAGAAAAATATGGAATAGAAGAGGAGACAATACATACTTAAGTGGGAATGGGTAAATACACACTTAACTGGAGACACAGCAAAGAAAGGATGAGCACCAAGAAAAAAAAAAAAGACCTGGAGGTGAGCAGCTACTCTCTTCCTGCATCTCATCTCATAAATCTTCAGTTCTTCATTCAAGAATGTAGAATGAATGGCCCATATACCAGATAGGCTTTCCCAAAACCCTGGGGAGGCAGAGATGCTTGACAAATGCATTAACTTTGCCAATGCTGCTTAAAGGAGGCAGGTGATAAAACGTTTCCAAAGCCACAGTGTTTTCCTGGAGAAATCTCAGTACAGCTAAAACTCTAATGACTGCATGTGTCAGAAAGGATCTTCTCTTTCATTTAGGCCTGATGTAAATTTGCTGGTGACTTTACTGTGTTAGCTAAATTCCAGGAAAGATACATGTCACTGGGTTGGGTGTTTCTGTTGCCTCGGGACACTGAATGGTGCATTCTTTAATGAGCAACTGTCACTCACTGGAGCAGTTGCCTTTCGGGGAGCCTTTCTCTTGAATAGAATAATTCTATTTAGTATCCCAGTTATTTCCTCTTTGACCCCCTTTCAGTCAAAATATGCAAGGTTTATTCCTCACCTCTTGACATCCAATGCCTGTTAGAGTCTTATTAGCATTTGTTCTCATTGATGTTCATTGCATTTTAAATGAGGCAGGGACGTGATTAAGAGGTGGAAAATCACCGGACTTGGTCGGCGTATGACTGTCTGATCGTGGCATGATGACCAGCTCAGCATTTAATCAGATCTCTTGTGTTTTCAGTTTGCTTTCATACCCCTGGAGGGAAAAAGTTCAATGCCAAGTCACGCTCTGGCTTGGCAGAGGTAGTCAGCAGGTGAGAAGGGTACAGAATCGGTTGGTCCTGAGTGTGCTGAGAGGCAGACTAGATCCTAGATAGAATTCATCTATCTACCAATCACCGTAGGCACTATCCTTGCATTGCTTGCTACAAGAAGAAGCAGGCTAGAAGGGCTTATTCTTATAAAGAGGTGTACCTGTGGGATCCCAGTAAATCATTGCACTAATCCTGTGGGGTTGGTGGTTGCTATGGATGAAATTGTGTCCCTCCAAAATTCCTATGTTGAAGCTCTAACCCCCAGAGTGATGGTATTTGGAGATGGGGCCTTCGGAAGGTGATTAGGTTTGGATGAGGTCATGAGGGTATGGCCTTCATGATGGGATTAGTGTCCTTATAAGCAGAGGCATCAGAGAGCTTGCCTCCTCTCTCTCTCTTGGCCATGTGAGGGTACAGCAAGGAGGCAGCCATCTGCAAGCCAGGAAGAGAGCCTTCACCAGGGAACTGAATTGGCCAGCACCTTGACCTCAGACTTTCAGCATCCAGAACTGTGAGAAGTAAATTCTGGTTGTTGAGGCCACCCACTCTAATGCATTTTGTTATGGAAATCTGAGCTAAGACAGTGGTCCTAATTCTATTTCACAACTTCGGGAAGCTTATATAAGTTCTCAGTCAGTTAGTGGCACACCCAGGTCAATCTGGGGGTAACAACTGGTTTCCCTGGCTCTTTTCGACCCCCATGTGGATATTGCCTGTTGGGGTTTTGCTTATATATGTTCTCCTCAGGAGACTCTCTTACAACTCTGTCATTGTCTCTGGGTTCCTCACAAAGTCATGTATAGAGCCAACATTGAATAGATACCAGCATAGTGAATGAATGAATATGACAGCCAGGGATGGAAACCAACCAAGGAAAGAGGTAGATAGATGGAGGAAGCCCCAAGTCACTCACCTTTTCCTTTCACTTATGTCTTGTATATGAGTTTGCATGAATAAGGTTCCCAGAGAAGCTTCCTCTGCTGTCAAGACACCCACCCTACCAACAAGGAGGGAGGGTCTCAAGCTGTTCTTTCTTACATGGGCCCAACTCAGCCTACTTGTCAGCTCTGACACCACCCTGGTGGGAGTCCGCACCTCTGCTTCCATCTGAGCACCAGGCCGGATGGGAAAGAAAGGGTTAAAGCCTGCAAGTATGAGTCTGTTGTACAGAGCAGCATCCAGGTCATTCCTTCAACACAAAAGGAATGAAATCCTGCTCACCTAGCTGCAGTTTGCAGCCCAAACCTCACTGCTCTGTGCAGAATAACACCGGGCGGGCATGAGGCCATTTTACTGAGATACAGCAAGATTGATAAGGGAGCAGAACACATGTTCCTCTGGAACACACAGTCCTGTGTGCAGTTGTGAAGGGAGACACAGGGGAGATGCAGAAGCAGTGAGGACAGGCCAGTGGGGAAGGGAGCGGGAGGCACAGGGCCAGCAGGGCTTCTAGCCCCAGGCAAAGGCCAACCCAAGACACTTCCTGGGAGGAAGAGTCGCATGGTGGTAAGGGTCCTAAACCTGGGCTGTGATGGGTTTCTAGCAGTCTGAAGATGTCCTGAAGCTGTGTGTGGAATGCTTCATGTATCCCCCTTGCACACCGTCCTCTAGCCTAGCTGGCTGTGTTTGGGACTGCATAGGGCCTTTGCCTGTGCTCTCCTTCCTGCCTGGATCAGCTTCTCCCATCGCTGCCTAGTTAGCTCCCACTCTGCCTCCAGGTCTCACTTCCTAGTGGAAACCTTTCCAGACCCCCAGAACAGGTCACAGGTGTCCATTGTTCCATCTCAGGACCCTGTGCTTCCTCTCTTTATGGCATGGTCCAGTTGTCATTGAACCTTAACTTGTAACCCTCCTCCCACATCTTTTGGCCACTTGGGTTATTGTGCTTCACTAAGTAAACTGGATTTCCCTGACTGTTTGTTAGGATGTTCATGCCTGGAAACAACTCTCCCAGCCCTGGCTCAACATCATCTGGTTCCAAAGCCATAATGAGCTGACCAGAGTCTTTGTGACTATTAGCTACAGACGTGTGAGTGGGAATGTGGTCGCATTAATTTGGGCTAGTGAGTGTGTCTTCTAGGATCAGGGTTTATCTCAACAGAAACTGCTTTGAAGAGAGGGTCATGTGATAATGAAACTGCCTTTTGCGGGTGGTTGGGTAGTGTAAGTGGGGAGAGAAAGCCTGGCGTGGAGAGCACATGGGGTGATATTTCCACTGCAGTTTCCTATCTAGAGGTGGACCCGTGCCCTCTTTGCCCCACCTTGGCTACAGCCCCTTTCCTGCATCCATAGCAATAGCTCCTCTGACTTTGGGGACAGTGATGAACTCTTTATGTTAGTTAGCATCTCAAGAACTTGGCACAGTTATTGGCAGGTAGTTGGTACCTAACTGGTGTTCGTTCCAACGTGAAAGAAGAGAAGAGGCATTGGGGGGGTGGTTTCCAAACTGTTTAGCCTGAGCTGCTTTGCTGGGATGTGTGGTTTTTATGGGTCAGCATGAAGGAGTGTGGGCAAAGAAAAATGGAACTAGAAGGAGCTTGACATGGGATAGCTGTGGGGAGTATAGATCACGAGTGTTGACACTTCTGTTCACTGCATGCCTGCTTTCGAATTTAATGTTCCTGAGGCATGTCTCAAATTGAGTTATTTATATACTTTTTAATTAAGTTGTAAACTTCTTAAAGGAAAGTGTCCCCCCAGGTGCCTTATCTGGGGTTTTGATCCCCTGGAGCTGCTCTAAAAATACTCAGTGACTTGGTTTCTGTAAACTTGAACTTCATAGTCTTCCGGCCACAGTACTCAACAGTGCTGCTGCTGCTTGCCGCAGGTTGACTGCAGGGGTGGGTGTGACTCTTCAGGGGTGTTGAAGGCTTACGGGGATTCCAGGCCAGGGATCCTCTTGTCAGTCATGCATTTTTTACCAGTTGTTGCCACCTGGCGATTGTCAGTGCTTCACTTCGAGTAGCAAAGGAAGGGCATCAGCTTAGGTGGGGAAGCCATTGATGGAGGCAAAGCAGAACTATAGGCGCTCTGTCCCCTGAATCCAGGGCTTATATGAAGCAAGTGTAATTCAGATACTTCACCTACTTTAGGATATGTGAACAGGTGAATTGACAAAACAAAAACACTGGAAGCACAGAATCACTGCCATTGACTCAGTTGTCACACTGCACCTTTCTCATCTCTGGCTCAGCAATTTAAGCAGTCTAAGGCCTTGTGTTAAAAAATTGCAGCCACAGTTATTTGTTATTCTCCTATTTTACTTGGTCTGTTGATACTTTTCTTGTTTTGCTGACAATGGCCACACTTAGCTGGAACATCCATCCCCCTTTCCCTCACCTTCTCTTGGAGCCATATTCTTTTCCCTCTGGTTCTGACTTTCACAAGGCTGGTGAGACTCCCTTGCCCCACCTGTTTTGACTAAACTCCTACTTCATCACTTATGTCTTGGCAAGACTTGAAGACCTTCCCATTCAAAGCAGTTAAGGTGTTCTGACAAGCAGTTGTTAGCGTCAAATGGCATTAACTTACTTCACCTGAATATAGTCCTACACCACAGGGGGTGGAGTAAGGCGGGACTCCAGCTTTGACCTCCTAGGTCAGTTTGGTGGAATTTAGCGCACAGGTGTTGGAGTCCAACAGGAGCCTGCTCTGTTACTTTTTGGTGGGGTGGTCGCAGGCAAGTTTGTTAACATCTGTGTCTTTTCTTGTCTGAAAAATAAAGATGATAACACCTGTCTCCTAGGGTTTTTGTGGAGATTAAACAAGATCTTCTATCTTTACATTAGTTTGCATGATGCTTGATACTGAGTGGTCAGTAAATGGTAGCAATTTGTGGTATTATCTAGTTTATAGATTTTGATAACACAGCTCCAAATTTTCTATTTAGAAAACATCAAAATTGTTTTGTTTCCTATGTGACATCCTGGATCTTAATAAAATTGAGGAGCGCTGTCTTATTGGAGCGCTGGGGGAGTATTCTTGGAGAAGATTCAGTGAAGTTCTTGACTAAAGTGCGGAAATCCCAGATTTTTGTCTGTTTGCTTGCTCACTGAACTTCAGGGTGAAGAGCTCTTCTGGGAGCCTATCCCCTGTCCCTGCCTCCCATGGCACTGGTTGGGAGCCCATGACATGCTCAGAGCCTTTGCTGCACCCTTTGGGGCAATTCGTGAGGATTTTCTTTTTTTTCCAGTGCTGCCAGAAGTTTTGGTGCTGTACTTTTGAGTGCCGTTGTGTGTAAGTGGTGCTACAGAATATTTAATAAGGTCAAACATAATACATGTTTGAAAACTGTGTAAGTTGAGTTAGGAAAACAGCTTTGATTGCATGAGTAATATTTAAAGTGCCGGTTAAAAATATAGTAACTTTTCTATCAATAAAAGAAAACCTTCTGAGCTCTGAAGAGATTTTTAAAACAAGATCCAGTGGCTCTTGCCTGTCTTGGTGAACGTTTTTCATTAAACAGATGATTCATATTATGAGAGCAGAATGATTAACATGAATTATGGGGAAATTATTCTAAGACTTGAGTGTCTGATTTATGAATGGATTAGGAGGCAGATTGCGTCACAATTTTTTTTAAAGAGATTTTTAGCTGACTAACCAAGACCCTCAACAAAAGAGGGTTCGCCTCAGTATTGGTGTTCCTTTGAGGGGCAATTTCTCAGGGTCCTTTATTTAAAGAGGGAAACCTACTTCTAGGGAAGAGTGGCTATCTGCTTCTGTTAGTTCTGGAGTAGACTCTAAAATTCGTCCCAAACCTGACTCAATTAGAAAGGCTCGAGAAAGCCAGAACTTCCTCTTGTGGGGCGAACCTTTGAATCCAGGCCATGTGCCAGAGAGCTGGGAAGAAACCAACTTAATTCACATTGGCTGGAGATTCCCGTGTGGGTGCACAGAATGGCTGGGGCTGTCCTCACTTGCTTACTGGCCATAGCACTGCTCTCAGGAAGGTCCGAGTGGAGACTCCTGGACTGAGAACTGCAGCCTGGGAGGAGAGGGGATGACTGAGCAGGGGGCAGCTGTGGAAAGCTGGGTGTTCTGCAGATGCATCCCACAAGCTTGGGTGAGTATCCTCACCAGAAGTATGACCTGAGGCCCTTTTGTGTGCCAGGGCACTTGGACATGAATTCTCCCTGTGATGAGCTCACGTTCCATCTGGGACAACAAACGATGAGCTGACTGTGTCCTACAGTGAGCACGAAGGAGCGGTTTGTATACAACTAAGTCACCTGATCCTAATAGCATCTCGTTGCGGAGGCACCATTATTAGCCCCATTTTACAAATGAGGAGCCTATAGTCCACACAGTAATAAGTGACAGAGCCTCAGCTAGGACACAGCTTTGCCTGATTCCAGGGCTTGGCTCTTAAATCCTGCTCTATCCTTGGTATAAATGGTAGCTAATGCTGTGGTGTCATAAGCACTGAGTATTGGGCACTGTCCCACAATATAGGCTCTGGGAGGGGCAGGTTCAGATTTTGCCCTTTTTATGCAGCACCACTGTAGGTGTTTGTCAGGGAAGTGGGTGTATTGCCTTTGTCTTAGGTAGGGCAGCTATAGATTGAGGCAAAGCAGAACTATAGGCCCTCCTATGTCCTAGATTCCGGTATCAACAGAGCTGTGGGACCCTCATGCAAAAAGATTCTGCAGCCTTGCGCTCATCTACCCCATCCAAAGGCTGTGTAAAAATGACTCCATTTTTCTTTGACTTTGTGCAGATTCTTCTATCAGGTCACTTAGGTTTCCACTGGCAGATAAATCACTCATAATTTGAATGTTAAGCCCCATGGTGCCTGGCACATGGCAGCTGCAAAAACCATCACCCAACATCTTTGTCTCTAGCTTTGAGGTTGATGAAACAGCCACAGTTGTGCAGGTGGTGATTAGGTATTAGGGAAAACTGCTTGCAAATCTTGGTATTTAACTTCTGTCCTTCTCCAGTGAGGCAGTCTCTGTCAGAAAGGCCAGCAAAGTGGAAGTGAACACCCCCATGTAATAGAGGTTAATAAGGTCAGAGTTTATTTAGAATTAGAAGCAGGAGATGAGTGGCTAGGGAAAATAAGCAGCAGAGCTAGGCTGGGGACAGGTGCAGGGCCCTGGGATCTCAGGCTGTCAGTGTAGAGATGGGTAAACAGAAGGTGCTCCTGTACCTCACTGCTCACTTTTACTGCCATCCAACCTACTTCCTGCAGAGAAGTGTCTCCCTGGATCATCTGAGCATGGATTTGTGCATCTCAAGCCTGTCCCCTGTGACTGGCTTGCTCAGGCAGGTTCTGCAGGACACCTGCACCTCGCTTCCAGTACTACACTTCTTTAATTGGGAGGTTCTTTGCAAAGTAAGTCCTATTTTCCTTTAACTGAGGTTATTTAAGAAAGTCTCCATTTCTCTTTATCTTCCTATATTTATTTTGCACCTGGTATGTGCCTGGTGCTGAGGATATGATGATGGATAAGACAAATGTAGTCCCTGCCCTCCAACCCCACATTGTCTCCTGACAGCTCTAGGACAGTAAGGATTCTTAACCTTTGCGTACAGGTGAGGTATCTGAGGCTTAGAGCAGGTTTGTCATTGACCCAAAGTGATGCATAGCTGTGAATGCAATCCAGGTCTGTCTGTCTTCAGGTTCTATGCTCTTAACCATGAAGCTGAACTGTGACTCAGTACAGTGAATTTCTGGTAGGGCTTCTCAGACTGCAGTTTGTGTCTTAGCTTCTGCACTCAGGATTTATGGATGTGTAAGCCAATATTTACAAGTTCTGAGTGGGATCACTTAGCAGTGTCCTTGCATAGAGCATAAAATCCTTTTGTAAAGAAATGAGATATATTTAATGCATGTCTGTGGTGTGGGTTTTTGGTATCCCTGGACCTATTTTATTCTGCTGGGAACATACTTGTACTGGGGAGGGAGAGCTCGGTAGCTGCTTGTGGGACAGATGCTCATCTCAAATTATAAACTTGGGAAGGCAAGGTCTTACTCATCCTTTATCTCCCATACTCAGCCTGATACTGGCACAAAGATGTGCTCAGTCTGTGTTCCCTGGTGAAGAAGGATTGATAACTGTCATTGTCATGAGGGCCTCTGAGGCAGAATAACCTCATGAAAAAGTGTGTCCCCTTTGTAGTCAAACTGACCTAGGGTTGAGTTGAGTCTTGCCACCTTTTGAGAGCATAGCCTGGTAAGGAATTTAATCTCCCTGAGTCTCAGTTTCCCCACTTGAAGGTTGTGGGAATTAAATTAGTGCTAAGTCAGGAACTTAGCACAGTGCCTGCCCATGTTAATCCAGGGGTTGCAAACTATAGCCCTCAGGCCAAATCTGCCTCAAACTTTTCATAGAGGTTTATTTAAATGCAACCATGCTCATTCTTTTACGTATTATCTGTAGTTGCTTTGGCACTGCAGTGGCAGAGCGGAGGAGAGGTCATATGGCTCACGAAGTGGAGAATATTTACTATATGGCCCTTTATGTTAAAAGTTTGCTGACCTCTGTGTTAAGTCCTTAATAAGTGGTAAGCTGCATTGGTTATTATAACTATTGTCTTTATAATTTCACCACTCCCCTTCTAACCCTTAATTAAGTCACTTTTAAAGCAGTGACCTTCTTCTGAGTTTTGGGAGGAACTTCTCAATGCTTGGTGAACACGTTTGTGCTTCCTTTGGTTTTGGTCTTGATGGCTCTAAAGATTTGGGTGGAATTCCTTCCCAGCCTTTTCCTTCTGGTCTTTTGATCCCTCATGTTTTTGGGTCTGTCCTCAAAGGTGGCGTTTCTTCCACCACTGTCTCTGAACAGCTCTCCTTACTGAATGGCTGGGGATGAGAGGAACACTTAAGGGGGAAGCTTGCTGTAAAATCATTGTGTTTGAAGGTCCTTCATGCTTCCAGGGAATCTGGAGAGACAGGAGTTCCTGAACTCTGGGAACATGAACTCACCCAGGGTCTTGACTTCTTTCCTGAGACTCTCTGCCCTGATTTTAGAGATGAAAATCTCCTAAAACATGAAGGCAAATTTTATTTCCTAGCAGTAGTTTCCTTTTTAAAAATGTAATCTTATTTTTGAATCATAAATGTAATATATGCAATTTGTGGAAACATGGGAAATGAAGGCAATGCCAACAATTCATCCAAATCTTACCACCCAGATAACCACTTTTCAGCATATTTCCTTCCAGATTCCTAATCATGTGTAAATGTTTACGTAATTGAAATCACATTGTTTAAGTAATTTTCTTTCCTGCATTTTTACTTATGTCATAAAGCATTTCCTCTAGTGTCTGGTGTTCTTTGAAACCATAATTTTTATCTGTGGGTATACACATGCATCCATCCACCCATGCATCCAGTCATTCAATAGGTATTTCCTTACTGCCTCTTATATCCCAGACCCTGTTAGGCGACTCTGACACAGTGATCAGTAAAATAGACCTTATCTCTCCCTTTACAGAGCTACAGTCTAGTAGGGCATATAGAGAGATGGTTAATCATTATAACATTGTTGTAGCTCAGACTGCTATAACAAAATACCATAGACTGGGTGGCATAAACAAAAGACACTTATTTCTCACAGTTCTGGAGGCTAGAAGGTTCAAGATCAAGGTGCTGGCAGATTCAGTGCTTGGTGAGGCCCTTTTCCTCACTTGCAGATGGCTAACTTCTCTCAGTATCCTCACATGGAGAAGAGAGGAGGCTCTGGGGTCTCTTCCTTTTATGAGGACACGAATCCCTTTGTGGGACACCACCCTCATGACCTCATCTAAACCTGATTACCTCCCAAAGACTTTACCTCCAAATATTATCATACTGGGGGCTAGGGTTTTTTTCAACATGTGAATTTAGGGGGAACCCATACATTCACAGACATCATATGATAATGCTTTAATGGAGGAAGACATCATATGATAATGCTTTAATGGAGGAAGCAGAGGATATGTAGAAGCAAATACAGAAGGGACCCATCACTGCACTTGAAGTGTTGAGGGAAGGCTTCCCAGAGGAAGCCGGTCCCAGTCTCTGAGTCATCTCTTTGGAAGAAGCTTGAGAAATCCTGACCTACCAGCTTTCTTTGGGATGGTAGACAGTCTTCTGAGAAATATGTACCTAAATGGGATGGAAGGAAAATAAATTAGTAGTTACTGTGATGGGTGGAACCCCAAATATTACTGTGCTGTATTATTATCAAGACTGTCTTCCTAACACAGGGCACTTTAGAAATAAAGTGGGGCACTGGAGAGATCAAAGTGGGCAGACTCATTTGGAAATGTTGGGCTTGTTCCTGAAATAGGAGGCAGTGTTGCAGAGAGAATCACCTCCATTGACGTAAGGGCACAACCTAGGAAGGGTAGTATTGGAAGTACTCTTACCTTTTGAAGGTCCAGCAGCACTGTTGTGAGATCCTGGACAGGTCTGCCTTCTGGGGACTTTAGGGATGCTCTTGGTCCCTGTGGGTCCAGATGACCGTTGGATTAATGTGGACAAGGCTGTATGCCTTTGTAAGATGTGAAGTGACACACCATTTTAACAAGGGCAAAACTCAAACCCAGTGCTCTTCCCAAGTTCTGAGCACACAATGCCTACCTTCTTCCTTTTGCCTTGTGACCTGTTTGTTTGTTTTTATGTGTTTCCCCTGAGGAATGACACGGGGGAGGGGAGATGGCTATTGTGGCAAACTGATTGCATATTGGATCTTGGATGTTGATGTTTGACAGCTGATCTGGGCTCAGACTTGTGCATCTGCACCAAGAGACTAATGGCACCAATTTCTCTTTGTCTTAAATCCTCTCTGAGTGATTGAAATAGAAGTTCTCCCCTCTTTTTTTTTTTTTTTTTTTGAGATGATGCCTCGCTCTGTTGCCTGGCTGGAGTGTAGTGGCGTGATCTTGGCTTACTGCCACCTCTGCCTCCCAGGTTCAAGCAATTCTCCTGCCTCAGCCTCCCAAGTAGTTGGGACTACAGATGTGTGCCACCATGCCCAGCTAAATTTTGTATTTTTAGTAGAGAAGGGGTTTCACCATGTTGGCCAGGATCGTCTTGATCTCCTGACCTCATGACCCATCTGCCTTGGCCTCCCAAAGTGCTGGGATTACAGGCATGAGCCACTGCGCTTGGATTGGCCCTCTTTATTACTTGCGTGATGAGGAGATGGAATGGGTCAGGGACACCCTTGTGGGGATTTAGTAGTACATTTGTCACCACAGGCATCTCTGAGTTGTTTCAGGATGAATCTGTGGACCACAGCCACCTCCCAGCAGTGGATAAGTAACCACGTAGATGTGCAAGTGATGTGGAGAAAGTTCCATGCTATATTATGTCCATCCTAGAGGGAAAAGAATCCAGTTCAGGAAATGTACCTGCCAGTGTATTTCTTCTTGACTTTTTATCTTTATCCAAGTTGGGCAAGCATATAAAGATGCTGACTGTATTTGCTCCTTAGTGTGGACTCCAGTGCTTCATAAAAAAAGTAAAAATGGCTTTTCATTAGCAAAAGCCTGCAAGCAAGGCAGAGACCAACACAATTTGCATTTCTTTACCTTCGTCTGTAAAATGTGAGAGTTAGCACTACCCTGTAGGGTTGGCTGTTAGGATTAAATTAAAGAGCACATGTGCTAACCTACTGCCTGCCTTGTAGTAGGTACTCAATAAATGGAAGGTGTTATTTTTATTGATATAATCGCTAATTTTGATTCAGGATTCAAAGTGCTTTACATGTGTTAACTCTTGTAATTGATTTTGTATGCTCTGGATCAAACATATTTTGGTGTTTAATCGGAGATGGAGGTGACGATAAGAATGCCTTGTGTCTTGCGCACATTCCTGCAGGCAGCTGCTTTCCTAGTGATGAACAACCGGGGGGTGGGGGGGTGGTGGTCTTAGAACCAAATGAAATTATCATGCAAATTTCAGGTTCAATCCCTAGATTGCTTTCTAAGATACAGTAATATTGCTGTGAAGCGATCCAAAGTTTTATTTTTAAGAAGGTCTTATGCCCCAGTTAGAGGGAGAATTCTTACCTCATATGGACATGATGCTCAAAAGATTGCTCCTAATATAGGTCTTATTTCACAGACTCCCCAGTGGGCTCGATTTATTTAGACTCCCTTTGAGGCTAACTGGCTGTGATAGACAATTTTTAGCCTTCATCCCAGAAATGATGCCTTAAGAAGCTGTGCTCTGTTCTATACTGCAGGCTTTGTGATGAGTTCATACTTTCAGTACCATCTAAAAGTGCCTATTAAATTGGAGTTCAGGGTATCTAGATTCTTGATTTGATCATGTAAGTCTTGAAATTTTGTACAGGAGGCATAGAAAAACCCTTCAAAGTTTTGAGTGTTTAATCGGTTTGAACTGAGTCTTAGAAAGGGGTTAGCCAAAGAATATCAAACTCTGATGTAAACAGTTCATCAAAAACCAACAGAATATGTCTCTTAGATGCACAGTCACCTGGAACACTCCAGGTTTGCAGAAAATGCTGAAGACCTGTTGGATAGATTCAATTTCTTATCATGGTTGGTGGAAAGATACGGCTGTCTGGGGAGGTATTACAGGGGAGAAAGCCTCCCTTCCTCACTTCCTGCATGAAAGGAACAAGACCTAAATGTATTGTACAAATCAGGGGCAAGAGATGCCCTGCCTGGGTCAAGCCTGTGTCCTCTTTCTTCTGTGAGTTGGGCAGTGGTGTTGGATGAAGCTCACCTGTTGGACACACTTGGCAGGTATGAAGGATGGTGGAGAGATTTTCTGGCCTTGGGAAAGTGACTGGCTTTGTCCAGTCACTGCTCAGTGATGTGTCTTATGGACACATAGCATGCAGCCACAAAACACCTTTACTCTGCTCCTCCTCCTTAAGCAGGCTGGTTGGGTCGCTTGGTGCTCTCTGACTTCTGCATAGAAAAACCTTCAGGATTTGCAGTGACTGGTACAGTCCTTGGGAAGGAAACAGGACTCCAGAATTCCTTGCTGGAAGGCAAAGTTCCTGGTCTTGGTTCTTCACATTTGTGTCTCAGGGTGAGGTAAGCCTGGCAATGATTTCTTGATTCCAAGGAAGATGATCTATAAGGTTTAAATGGAATGGTACCTTAGGGTAATATTTATTCTGATGAAAGGTGGATTATAAACAGAAGGTAAGAAGAGGGGATTATAAGGGTTCCAACTACTCTTGTGACAGAATGAGAGAAGTTCAATTTCCTCAACTTCACAAAGATTGTATGAGAATCATTAGTCACAAAAGGAAACACAACTGATCTCTTTAAAGGAAATATGTAGTTTATGTTCAGCCTATCCCAGCAGTACAAGCTGGGTTGCATCGTGACCCTTAAAGCATTTGTGTACACTCACCTGCTTGCCGTTCCTCATATGTGCATGCACGTGTTACATGTCCGTCTGGCAAACTCCTACTCATTCTTCAAGATCCAGTCAGGTATTTCTTTCTCTGCACAGCCTTCCTTGACCCTCTCCAACAGAGCGGATCATGAACTCCTTTATATTCCCACTGACCTTGAACGTGTGTTTATTACAGTTCTCATCCCCATATCCCCCAGTGCCTCATGCTGTGCCTAGAACAAAGTGGGCATCAGGGCTAATTTGTTTCACAGTGGTTTGTTTACATGAGCACCTACCCTTCTGGGCTGTGACCTTCCTAACAACATGGAACGTGTTCTGTTCACATCTTTGTCCTTAGTACCTGAATCATAATTATAGATGTTCAATTAGGATTAGCTGAATGGATGGATTTAGCTCAGTGGCCTAAGAAGAGGATGGGCTAGTGTAAGACAGCAAACTCCACGGGTTGTCCTCTCGTTGGATTCCATTGTAAGCTCTAATGCCCTGTTCAGGGGAGTTTCTGTAGGGAAGGTGGAGCCATGGGAGAGCAGAAAACAGTTCTTTGTATAGATATGAGAGAAAGGGAGGGGAGTCTCTGCTAATGGCCAGGTCAGCAGTAGGCCATGTTTCCCTTTATGTTCCTGGGAGACAGGATAAGCTCCTGTAAAGAAGGCACCCTGTAGCTATATTAAGGTGGATATTGGCTATAGGATCTGCAGCTGGAAGAGGAAACTTAGTGAGTAGCTGGCCCCCTGGTTGGTCTGCACACCTCTCTAATTTTTTTTTTTTTTTTTTTTTTTTGAGACAGTCTTGCTCTATTGCCCAGATGGAGTGCTGTGGCATGATCTCGGCTCACTGTAGTCTCTGCTTTGTGGATTCACGTGATTCTAATGCCTCATCCTCCTAAGTAGCTAGGGTTACAGGCATGTGCCACCGTGCTTGACTAATTTTTGCATTTTAGTAGAGATGGGGTTTTGCCATGTTGGCCAGGGTGGTCTCCAATTCCTGGCCCCCAAGTAATACATCTGTCTGGGACTCCCAAAGTGCTGAGATTACAGGCCTGAACCACCACACCCCACCTCTAAAATGGTTTTTGGTGGAGGTAAATGGAATTTATCTGCTCAGGTTCCTGGTAAATAAAATGACACAGCAACAAAAGAGCACTCTCTGCTTACTAACGTGATGCTGGGTAAGTGCCCACTTCCCTTTTAGATTTCCCACTAAGTTTCCTAAATGTCCAGATGGCAATTTGCGGGTGAATAATTTATACCAAGATCTCTTATGCATTATGCAGTGCAGATTTAAATTACAAATTGACCTCACTTGGCAGTGTAACTTAGTAATAAGTGGGCTTTGTGGTGGTGGGCTTGATAGGCTAGCCTGTGGCCAAGTTAGAATTAGGCAGATGGAAGTGGCATGGTCATCCTAATCCAACCTACACTGATGAGACACAGCAGGTGTAAGGAGGTCCCAGAGCTTGGTGTGTTTTCACTCAGTTGAGCCCACCCTCTGAGGGTGAGCTCAGGGCAGGGCTGTTCAGGCACTTCAGTTACTGTCTCAGGAGTACACAGGTTCCTTCCGACAGGAGGGTAGTGGAAGTGACAGGTAGAAGAACTGAGCCACTCCTGGAGTCTTTGGCTTCCCAGGAGGAGTGGGTTCTGCTCCTCCGGCAGAATCAGTCCAAGGCGGCTGAGCTACCAGGCTGGCATCTGCTCCACTGGCTCTGTTGTGTTCAGCAGCTGCTGCCTGAGCATTCTTGACTCTGTGAGGGAGGCATGCAGGACTCCACCCAGGGGCTGGCTATGATCTGAGCCAAAAAAGGAGAGAGGGAGGCATGAGGGCAAAAAAGACTATTGGAGGAAGAGTGGTGTGGGGGTGTTGTGGATAATGTCTGGAGTGGCTCAGGTCTTTGACGCAAACTGGGTAAAAGAGGTGTGCTGGGAATGCTGAGACGATCCAGCACCTCCAGGATTGTCATTGCAAACACACATGGTGCCCGGTCCCACACCAAGCCCTCATCCTGGGTTACTTCACTGATTCCTCATGACTGCTCTTTGAGATGATGCTATCCTGTTCTCCCATTTTGGTGGTGAGAACTAAAACTTAAGAGTCAGGACTGTGTGTGGTGGCTCATTCCTATAATCCCAGCACTTTGGGAGGCTGAGGAGGGAGGATCACTTGAGGCCAAGGGTTCAAGACCAGCTTGGGCAACATAGTGAGACCCTGTCTCTAGAAAAAATTAAATTAGCTGGGTGAGGTGGCACACACTTGTAGTCCCAGTTACTCTGGAGGCTGAGGCAGGAGGATCACTTTTTCCCAGGAGTTTGAGGTTGCAGTGAGCTATGATCGTGCCACTGCACTTCAGCCTGAATGACAGAGTGAGACCAAAATTCTTAAAACAGGCCGGATGCAGTGGCTCATACCTGTAATCCTTACACTTAGGGAGGCTGAGGTGGGAGGATTGCCTGAGCTTAGGCATTCAAGACCAGCCTGGGCAACATGGTGAAACTCCGTCTCTACTAAAATACAAAAACTTAGCCAGGCATGGTGGTACGTGCCTGTAGTCTCATCAACTCTGGAGGCTGAGGCATGAGAATTGCTTGAACCCAGGAGGTGGAGGTTGCAGTGAGCTGAGATTGTGCCACTACTCTCCAGTCTGGGAGACAGAGAGAGATGCCTTCTCAAAAAACCAAAAACCAAACTTAGAGTGAGTCACTTACCTAAGGTGATACAGTCTATAAGAGACTTGAAAGCATGTTTTTCAATTAATGAAATATTCACTGAGTACCTCCCAGGGGCTGATCATTTCCTGGGTGCTGGGATACAGCAGGAGGGAGGAACACAGCTGTGTCCTCAGGAAGGTTACATTTTGGTGGCTGAGACACAAAGCAGTCAGCAAACAAAGTACCTGACATCTGCAGCTGATGGCTGGGGCCTTGCTCTTAAACTTTATGGTCTATGGATTGATTAGACCCAGTGTGTTCCACAAATATTGATAGAAAGCCTGTGGCATGTAAAACTGTCTGTACCATGAGAGGTGAGCTCAGAGGCAGATACACTCAGTCCTGAGTTCAAGGAGCTCACAGTTGGTGGGGCAGAGAGAAGTCAAGTATACAGGTGACACAGGGCAGAGTGTGGCCCCAGGGAGGGACTGAGGAGGCTGCCTGGGGGGGGGTCAAGGGAGGGTGCAACGTCATCCTGGGGAATCTTGGAGAGGCCTCAGTGGGAGCCGGGTTTGAAGTATTCTTGAGGAGTAGGGAGAGGACCAATAAGGACAGGGCCTTGCAAGGGCAGAAATTCATAGGAAGTATTCTGGGAAGATTTGGGTGGAATAAAGGATATAAGTAGAGGAATGCAGGATACTAGGAAGGGAGAGGCTGGGAGCCAGGGATCAGTGCTTGGTGTGGCCAGGGCCAGGGAGCCACCTCTGGTTTCCTGCGGCAGTGGATTAAGAGACCCTTTGGGGTGAGTGTGAGGATGGCGTTAGTAAGTGGAATGAGTTGGAGAGATTGGATATCAGAGCTCCTGAGGGTTGGAACATGAGTGAAAATTGTGGGAGTGGAAAGGAAAGGGCAAATGCGAGAGTTTCCCACCTTCAGCAGGCATCAGGAAATTAAGCTGGTGATGCTGTTTGGGAGGGAAGACGTGGGGTTTAGCTTTGTCCTGTGGTGCTGGGGAGGCCAGCAGGTGTCCGTAGAGGGAGGATATAGGTAAGGAATGGAAACTCAGGTGTTACTCTTCTGAAAGTGGATGGGTCTGCCAGGGAGAGAGACTGGGGACAGGAAATTGAAGAGGGGACTCCTCGGCTTGCCCCTCCTGAACCTCCCATCTAGGAAGAGTTCTAGTTCATGAATTAGAGCTTTAGGTATTCTGAGATTCTTGATTTGTTTGTATATCACTGCAGTCCCTGTTGGTCAGAGTGTACAGTTAGTTTCCTGGAGGGACCTGGCAGCAGCTACAGACTTTGAATGGACTGAGTAATTAGTCTCTGTTGAGAGTAACCATTTAACTGATTGGGAGCTCTCTGTTATCTGAGCAGAGACATTTGTTTTTGATGTGTAAAGATAACTCATCCCGAGGTGTGTGGTGGCAGGTATGGTGCCAGCAGAGGCTTTGAGATTGGGCTGTGTGTCTGGTTCATCTGGAAGAAGGCATGGGCTCCTTTGGCTTATGTCGCTATTTATTTATTTCTATTTTTATTGATTGATTGAATCGGTGTTTTTCTCTGTCACCCAGCCTGGAGTGCATCGGTATGATCTCTGCCCACAGCAGCCTCGAATTCATGGGCTAAAGCCATTCTCCCACCTCAGCCTTCCAAGTAATTGGGACTATAGGCATGCACCACATACCCAGCTAATTTTTGTATTTGTTTGTAGAGGTGGGGTTTTGCTATGTTGGCTTCTTGGGCTCTGTTGATCTGCCCACCTCAGCCTTCCAAAGTTATGGGATTACAGGAGTGAGCCACCCTTCCTGGCCCGTGTCACTTTTTTTTAGGAAAGGGTTCTGAAAGGTGTTTCCTCTCTGTCCGCTGTCAGTTTTTCTTCTCTGACTTGGCCAGCACTGCAGTGGTACTTGGTGAATCCAGAACTACAAGGGTGGCAGCTGTTAGAAGGACTTTGCATGGTTTTTTGTAAATAGAGAAAATAAATTGTATGTGTGTGAGAGAGAAAAGAATATGGCGAAAGGGTCACTGCAACGTCCACCTTCTACAATCACACATGAAACGTCACCCACTCTTTCCTTATATTTGTTTTGAACTAGAGAAGTTATTTCACTAGCATTTATGAGAAATGACAAATTCTCCTTGACTATGGCCTATCAGGGTCTCTGAATGCCTGGTTCTGGCCGCCTTTTCAGGTAATTTCTGACTTAAATGACTTTTTCTCCTCCTCTACCCCCTCTACCCTTTCCTCTTCCTCCTTCTTTCTTCTCCCTCCTCTCCCCTTTCCCTTCTCCTGTGCCTTTCCACTGTGCCTTCTTGCTGAGCTCCTATGTGAGCTGTGCCAGGCTCTCTGTTAGCTCTGTAGCAGATGTGGTTTAATCCTTCCAGGGAGGGATAGTCGTATGCAAAAAAGATGAATAACAACTTAGTGAAAAAGATAGAAGATTCCTTCCCAATCATATGTCCAAGAATGCCGCATCCTCAGCAGTCACTGTGTCATCACCACCTTGAGGGGAGACACAGCGAGCCTTATTTGTTTTTCTGCCCTCACAATAGTTGACCGCATAAGGGGCCCTGTTAAATATGTAATGAGTGATTAACAGAGATGCCTTTGTGGATGGAATTTAGTTCTGTGCCTTGAGGAAGAACATCTAGTCTATTAAAATATTTACTGGCACGGTAGTAACAATGATAGTAACTGTCGCTGGTTTGTGGCATGCAGTGTATCAGCCCTCATTCTAGATATTTCTCCACAGTTTTTTCAAGCCTTCTGAACAGGCTGGCAAGTCCACACTTTACTCATGAAGGAGAAGAGAAGTTAAGAGACTTGCTCCAGGTCTCACAGCCAATACATTATAGAGAGGATTTCAACCTTATCCTGTCTGATTGCAGAGCTGGAGCCCTTTGAGTCTCTCCCCACATCCTTGCTTATGGATTGGCCTTAAGGTCTTTTAGAGCCTCCAGGAAAGTAGCTTCTCATGCAGGTTCTCCACTGTGTGGTGTAGAGGAAGTCTGATGAGAGGCTGAGCTGGGATTCATGTTCCTCCATGCCCGTTCTTTAATTTTGGTTTATATGGGCTCTACTTCCATCAGGATTATGTGGTGCTTCTGATGTACATGAAAACAATTATGTGTCCTTTTTGTGTTTTTAAAGGGTGCTATCTTAAAGGACGCATGAAAGGTGGTGACAGTCGAAATGTTTAGTTACCATATGATTGTGGCAATGTGCTGCCCTTGGATGTGGTCAAAACATAGAACTATCTTGGCTACAGGTTTACAGCACTGGATGTCAGGCCCTTTGCAAGGCGGCTGACTGGCTGTGAAACAGAACTGGGAGGGCCTGGAGAGCAAGATCCAGGAGTTTTCTCATGCTCTGGGAATGGAGAAGGCAATACTCCTTGGATTCTGTCTCACGTTATGTTCCTCTCCTTGTCTGGAGTAGGTGGACAACAAGGGGATTGTGGTTTTCAGGAGGGCCCTTGGAATCAGCAGAGTGATGAGAATATCTCCTGTAGAGGGTGATTCCCAATAATCAGCTGTCGTTATCACAGCCACCTAGCAAGAAGAGGGCATTGTGTTTTCATTTCATCAACGAGAAGCCTGAGTGGCCAAGCACTTTGGGCAGCTGCACACACCCCATGAGTGGCACCCTCAGCAGATGTGTCTGAATTCTTTCTGAAGGACCATCTGCTCTGGTGGGAGGGTGGGGATTCACTCCAGAAGGCCTACCTTTCCAACCCAGCATCTTGCTTCTCTGATGCTCTTGTCTTCTTCAGATTAGTCTGGTTATTGGGCTATCTCAAGTGCCTGTGGTCCTTGGTGGGTCAGGAATATTTTTATAACTGTTCTCTGAAATAAATGTGGCATTTGCTGAACCTGCAATTGAGCCCTAGTTGGACATTGTGACTGCCTACACTCAGCTGGATCATGGTAGACTCATGAATGAAATATGTCCTTCATGTGAAGCACATGGGAAGCAGGTATGTTGATAAAATAGAAACTCATGTCCCCTGAAAAGTGATCAGACTTGATCTTAGCATAGCAGTACTTCCGTGCCCACTTTGATGCTACATTACACACACACACACACACACACACACACACAATACCCTATATGTTTTCTGCTTTTTGAAGAAGGGGTCTCATTTACACTTTCATTTTGTATTAGACCCCAAAAATTCATTTTGTAGCTGAGGATTGCATCCACTGAAACCAGGGGGATGATAAAGCATGAACCAGACAGAGCCCTGCCCTCAACCCTTCCCCTGAGACCAACAAGTTGGAGAAGCCATGTGTGTGCACTCTTTTGGATGATTGCAGCTGAGTCCAGCCTTCTAGCTCTTTCCCCCGCATCCACTCCTACAGGTGCCAGACATGGGAGTGAAGAGGTGTTGTATCCTCCAGATGAGTTCAGCCCTTCTCCAGATGAACCTCCTCCAAGTCACCTTGGTTGATGCCACGTGGTGCAGAAGCCTTGCTCAGCCACGCCTTACCACAGAATTGTGAGAGACAATATGTGTCAGTTGTTGTTAAGTCACTAAATTTTGGGGTAGTTAGTTCCGCAGTAACAGATATTGGGACAGTGTAATTAGATCAGCAACATTTCCCTTCAGACCTTCTTTTTCCTTGGCTTCACTGAGGTTTCCCTCTTGGGTTTTCTCCCACCTCCTTGGCAGCTCCTCTTCTCAGCTCTCCTGTCCGTAGCACTGTAACATCTCTGGGGTCAGTCTCATTCCTGTCTGTGACTTCAGCCATGCCATCCACACCAGCACCTGACTCCTAAGCATGTGCCTCTGTTTGAACTGCTAAAGGAACACATTTCTCAGCTCTATATATCTTCTGCAAAGTTTTCTTCTGATCTCAGCACCCAAGCATTCACTCTCAGCATGCTGAGAACTGGGCTTAACATCTCCTTGTCCCTCCACATTATGGCTTGAATTGTATCCTCCCAAAAAGAGATGTTGAAGTCCTCATCCCTGGTACCTCAGATTTTGGAAATAGAGTCTTCAGGGAGGTAGTCAGGTTACTCTGAGATCATTAGGGTGGGTCTTTAATCCGGTTTGACTGGTGTCCTTATGAAAAGGGGAAATTTGGACACAGAGACAGATATGCACAGAGAGAAGAGTGTGAGGACGCAGAGGTAACACCATGTGAAGATGAAGGCAGAGATCTACAAGCCAAAGAATGCCAAAGATGAGCAAACCACTAGAAGCCAGGAGCCTGGCAGGGAACAGATTCTCCCTCCTGGCCTCCGAAGGAACCAGTTCTGCAAAGCTCTACCTTGGGCTACTAGCTTTCAAATCTGTGACAATAATTTCTGTGCTGAGCCACCCAGTTTTTGGTCATTTGCCTGACTACTCTAGGAAACGAAGATACTCCCCTATACCATCTATGCTGTAAGCTTGATCTTTCTCCTCTAGTTCTGGTCTCAGCAAATCGTTCTCCAGTTTCTCCCCTTGCTGACACTGGAAACCTGAATCTTCAGCCCCAAGAATTGGGCTGGCTTGAAGTTAGGCACTCAATAATATTGACTGTTTAATAGATGCCTTCAAATATTGCAGGCCTTTTGGCAATTATAGCTGCTACCCTGAGGATGTGCAGAATTTGAATTAAAAAGAGAGGCAAACCCCAAATATCTTTTTTATCCATCCCATCCCTCTGTACTTCAGGTTTCCTGAGAGAAACTATTGATTTCTTCTTGCAGCCATGGGCAAGGCATCTATTGAGAGCCACATATATGTAAATAAGGACTCAGCAGCTTGCCTGCCTTTCAATTCTTCAGAGAACTATTGATTTTGACTTGGGAGAGTTACCTGAAAGTTCTCTTTTGACCAGTTTCTCCGTCATTGTGTAAGAGCAGCACCAGTGTGTTGAGTTAGACAATGTGACCTTTGTAACCAATCTTGCAGGTTTGGCTGAGCTCTTTGGATGGCTTAGGGCGAGGAGGGCAGTGTTAGAGCTGTACGGATCTGCAGTGGGTTATTGGAGTTGTTGCAAATGCTTACCTCTATTTTTCCCCTTCAGTGATATTGAAATCACTGGTCTGCAGAATTAAGAGTCAGGTTTCCAAAGAGATGTTGTGCTATTTTTCTCTTGATGGTGATTTGAACAAGTCCGTGTGCTCCATCCTTTCAGAGCATCTGGACTAACCTTGGCAACAGGAGAGCAATATAATTGTGGCAATTTTATTTTATATTGTAACTACTTCAACATATTTCTGATACTTGGTCTATGCAAAACAATTTTTTTTTTTTTTGCAAAGAAATTATAGTTTTGTGTTGAAGCCCTGAGCAGGGTACAAAGACATCAAAGTCAGCCATAATCATAAAAAGCACATGCAAATCTTTCACATTAATAATTCACAGTTAAGTACAGACACTGTTCCCCCCACCCGACTCCCAACCCTCTGGGATTACAGCAAGTAGCAATTTGTTTAGCTTTGGTAAAGGGCACCAAATCACCAAGTTTAGATGTTCCAATTTGTTCATGCACTTGCTATATGGATTTGATTTAGGCCAATAATCAACTTTATAAATGGATAAATATTAGGAAGGTCTGATTTGTAAGGGACAGTGCTAATTTTATAGGCAATGTCAGTATCATTATCCTCTGAACCCCAAATTGTTCCATGTCTACCTCCAACCTGTTTACTTTCCTCACTTGTTCATTCTGTAAAAATTTACTGAGTGCCAACATGTGCCAGGCTTGGGCTTGGTGCTAGGGATACTTGGTGAACAAGACAAGCTTGGCCCGGTTGTCTCTGGGCAGCAGAGTCTAGTCTGTTTGCACCAGGTGTGGCCCACAGCCCAGCAGCAGCAGCATCACCTTAGAGCTGGATAGAAATGCCGCGTGCCAGGCCCCGCTGCTGATCTACAGAATCGGAATGTGCAGTTTAACAAGATGGCCAGGCGATTCCTATTCCTATAGAAGAGGACGTACATCTTCAACAAGTTATTCTAATACGGTGTGAAAATGCTCAGGAAGGCCATGTGTAGGGCATTCTGAGAGGAGCTGCAGGTAACACCTGTGCTAGAGTAGGAGGGGCTTTGGGGGCTCTAAAGATTTTGGCTTCAAAGCAAGAGACTGTTTTCTTGTTTGTTTTGAGATGGAGTCTTGCTCTGTTGCCCAGGCTAGAGTGCAGTGGTGCCATCTCGACTCACTGCAACTTTCACTTCCCAGGTTCAAGCCATCCTCCTACCTCAGCCTCCGAGTAGCGGAGATTACAGGTGTGTGCCTCCATGCCTGGCTAATTTTTGTATTTTTAGTGGAGATGGGGTTTCACCATGTTGGCCAGGCTGGTCTTAAACTCCTGACCTCAGGTGATCAGCCTCCCTCAGTCTCCCAAAGTGCTGGGATTACAGGCGCGAGCCACCATGTCCAACCCAAGAGACTGTTTTAGTTGATACTAGAAGGACAAAGAAGCATGAACCAGGCAGAGACTGGTGGTTGTGTGAGATCTCACGTTCCAGGCAGTGTGCCTAAACTCTGACACATGAGAAATTACACTGTTAGAAGAATCACAATCTTTAGAGCTCAGAGCACTAGGGGCAACATGGGAGGCAGAGAGGGGCTTCACATCCTAAACAAAAGAAGTTTGAACTTTCCCCAGATGGTCACAAGGAGCCATTGAGGGATTTAAACATTGTTTGATTTGAAAACGTGATTGGATTGAAGAAAAATCACTTCAGCTATGGTGTGGGAGATGGGTTGGTGCCAGGGAGGGTGGAGGGCTACCCAGGCTACAGAGGATAGGCCTAGACCAAGTAATGACACGGCAGGGGAGGTAAGTGGTACTTTTGAGACACATTCCGGAGGCAGAACTGGAAGGACCCTGGAGTGGGAAGGCAACAGTCAAGGGAGAGGCCCATTAGGAGGTGCTGTTGACTGGACCCTGCAGAAGGTTTGGGTAACTTTTTCTGAAACTCACGTTCTGGAATCCGCCCCACTAAACATATGCTATGTGGATTTTGGGATATTTCTCAGTTCCCCTCTTTATCAGATCATCAGTGTTTTGAAGACGGGGCTCATGTATTGCACAGTTTTGTTTGACTTACAGTGTCTAACACTAAGCTTGGCGCACAGGCTGTGAGGCATCTTTTTTCTGAGTTGCAAACCCCTTTTGAGGAGAAGGTTGGTGGAAGGAGGTAAACCTTGGAGGAGAATTGTCTGGAAAAGCCCCGTTTCCCTGTTTGTTTCTTTTAAATTTGAATGATGCCCCTGTTTGTATGGCGCTTTACAGTTCAGGCATCATTTTCATAACCATCACCTCATTTGCATTCCTTCCGTCCACCCTCTGTGCAGCTTTAGAAAAGGTTGTGCATTCACAGCTCAATGTTAATCAAGGGCTGATTATCTCGGTCTTTTTCTCCTCCCTGTTCTGACTTCCTGCCTTTTGACTTGGGAGTTATAGCTGGAAGCAGGTTGGGGTCAGACAATGCAGAGTTGAGTCAAATAAATCCTATCCATTTAAATGAGCCATTCAGGAGAAAGGACGGATGGAGGAAGGGTGCAAGGAAGGAGGGGGAGCAAACTCCTGGTCTGTGGCCCCAGCTTGCAGGTGCCTGGCTCTGGAGGCCAGGAGGAGCCCACAGGGAAATGCAAGTTCTCAGCCTTCCTGGACTTCTCATTCTTTGAGGTCTGTTCTGTTGTGTGCTGGGAGAGGAAGCCAAAGGGCATTTGGTACAGGAGAAAGGAGAGTTGAGGCCTTACCAACATTGCCTCTTGAGAGGGAGCCTGTGTAAAGGAAGACGGGGCTTTGGGAGGCACAGACCTGAGTTTGGATCGTTACTCAGCTACTCATTAGCCCCATGGCCTTGGGCAGCTGTTTAGGTTCTTGGAGTCTCTTTTTTTCTATAAGATGGCAGTGATGAGCCCTGTCACACAGGTGTGCGAGGCCCAGATGAAGCAGAGGTGAGTGCTCTTTGGTGCCCCCACTTTCTGGTGGAGTGTCTGCATTAATGCTGAGACCTTTGTGTCTATCTGGTAGCCTCCCCTTCCCCACCTCTTTAGAGATGAGGCTTCCTTAAGATCTGGGAGGGCATCATGCTGTAAGTAATCTCTATGTAGAGTGTTAGGGTCCTCAGCCTTAATGTGCAAAATGCTCATCCAGCAGTTTGTTACACATCCCTGGGCTCAGCCCCTAGAGAGAGTGATGGGTCCAGAGTGGCTCCCAGTTGATTTTTTTTTCATAGGGACCACATTTTGGGAAAGTTTGGAATAGAGCCAGAGCTAAAGAGCCACTTAGGCCAGGGTGTTTGGTAAAAATACATATTTTCAGCCCTGCTCCAGACTGACGCGTGGGACTCTCCAGAAAGCCTGTATTTTTACCAAGCCCCAGGTGATTCTTGGATAAAGCGAGTTTGTTTAACACTGAGCTGTGGAATCCAGGTAATGTCCGTCTCTGCAGGAGTATTTGCTGCACAAGGTACAAGCAACTGGGGATGTGTTTCAAAGGCAGACACAAGCTTACCCCATAAACAGGAAGAGCTCATCAGGGAAGGGATTCTGAAGTGCTCACAATTAGGACTGAGTGGGTACAGCATTGTAAGGTGTCAAATTCTAGAAACTGGTAGTTAACAGGCAGTCATATTCTTTACTAAAATGAGGCTTTGGGACTGGATGACTTTAGTCCTTCCAGTTCTGAACTCACTTGGCTCCAAACAATTCCATGTAAGTTACATTAGGCAGAAATTAATATTTCTTAGAAGGGTGCCCCCAATATCTGGTGTTTGCATTCTTTGAAAATATTAATCAATATTGTGTTGAGTTTATTCACTTTCTACATTTCGTCCATGTTTCTTCTTACCTGTGATTGTATTTTTGAGGGGAAGTAGAGCATGTGTGGTTCCATGAGACTGCCTAAGAACCTTCTATAAAGCTTTTGTTACGCAAGCTGACAGCACTGCTTCCTGGTGGTAGCTTTTGGAATTGCAAGCTCATCAATTTGGAGCTATAGGAAACACTTGCATTAGAATCCCTTGGGGTTTCTGGGGACGGGGGAACAGTCTTTGTTTTTTTTTTAAAAAGGCAAATTCCCATTTCAGACCAACTGAAACAATCTGTGTGGGTAGAACCCAGAAACCTGCATTTACACTAAATACTTTATGTGAGCCTTATGCCCAGTGTTGTTTAAAACCATTGCTTGACAGCAGGGTTTCTCAACTTGGCAGTATTGGCTTTTTGGGTTGGAAAATTCCCTGCTGCAGGTGGCTGCCCTAGGCGGTATAGGATAGCATCCCTGACCTCTATCCACTAAAAATATCAGTGGCACCATCCTTCCCCGTTTGTGAAAATCAGAATTCTCTCCAGATATTGGCAAGTATCCCCTATGGGGCAAAATCACTCCCACCTAAGAACTGCTGCCCTGAGGTGTGCTGTGAATGTCTAGCCTGTTTCAATGACAGCATGTGCCACAGGGTCACTCAAAATTAAGATGTGACACCTGTCTTCAAGGAAGGTTATTCATGCAAATGTGAAATGACTTTGGATTTGTAAGTAGAATAAAACATTCTGGCTATATGACCTTTGTTTTGATTTTTAAATAGTCATCAGGGAAAGTCATACATAATGGGCTGGAATTAAGGACTCCCCACACTTGAGCATGGGCTACCTGTGCCTCTCTCAGGTGGCTGTGTGAGCTCAGACTCCTGGTGCATGGGAGCCCCTCGGGAGAGATTGAGAGACAGAAGTGTGATTTCTTTTCTCCCAGAATTTCTTTGCAATAATTAAGTTCAATTAGGTTTTTCCATTGTGGGAATGGGCTGTTTATTGTGTGAATTGTATTTTTGTACAGAAAAAAACATTCCCAAAAGTTATAGACAGTATTCACTGTGGGGAAGAGTGTTCACTGGGCATTCCTGTGGACCCCAGCCTTGTTAAATAAAACTTGCTGAGCCTGTTCTATGAGGGGGAGCTGAAGTATCCTGTATGGCACCTGGTGTGGCTTTCCCACAAGTGACCTCTTGGACTTAACACTTCCACTGAAGGTCAGTTACTTGGTGGGAATGTCAAAACCCCCATAGCACCTTCCAGGCTGTCTGATCTTCTCATGCTGGGACAGAGGGCCCCACACTGGAATAGCCAAATGCCAGGGAACCTGTTGCAGGATGAATCCTTGGGTATTGTAGAAGGGATTTGACTTCTTGTTCCCTAAAAGTAGAGGGTTGGGATAGACCCTAAGGAGGAGCTGTGTGAATATGCTTCTTGTTGAATCTGGGATTTCATACAGCAGGGCTGAGAGGCTGAGTTTTACAGGTGGCTGTGATGGGTGCTGGAGTTGAGGCAGCTGAGTGGATTGGAAGCAGTCAGGTGCTTGCTTACTGCAAGGCTCTTCCATTGTGCCTCTGTGCAGCCCTAGAGAAGCCCCTGCCATATCTCGGGCCCTTCCTTCCACCGTTGAGTGGGAGTGTTGAGCTTGGACATCTCCAAGGCACTGAAATGTGGCATCACTATGTGGATGGAAGAAGTTCTATTAGGTTTTTCCATTGTGGGAAGGAGTTGTTTATTGTATGAATTATTTTTTTGTGCAGAAAACACATTCCCAAAGGTTATAGAGAATATTTACTATGGGGAAGAGAGTTCACTGGGCATTCTTGTGGACCCCAGCCTGGTTAAATGAAACTTGCTGAGCCTGTTCTATGAGGGGGATCTGTGACTTGTGGGGTGAAGAGCTGGCCTTTGTACCTCTTCTGCTCTGGGTAAGGCTAGACAAGAGGGTCTTGAGTAGGGAGGGGAAGGAAATACTATGTGGTTTTTGACCTCAGTCTAACTCATCATCCCCTCCTGAAGGTCTGCAGGTCTAGCTAGTCTCTGCGTCAATATGAACACTGGACAGAACAGCCAACCTTCCCGGCCCTCCCCTTTGTGACTGAGGCCCTTGCAGCTTCCTCTGACACCTGTGGGGGTGGACAAGTGTCAGGATGTACTTGCACTTGATTGAAGGCCTTCTGCTCAAAGACAGTCATCCAGCAGCCTTCTGATGCCTGAAAGCTTGCTTTGGGAGTACAGTTCTTTCGGTTTAACACTTGATCTGGCATCAGATCATTTAGCATTAGTTATTACATTTTGGTGTGAATGAGGTTCAGCTCATTTCCTATGATCAGATTTTGCTGGGAAAAAATATAGATACTGTACTTCTGAGGGGGTCAGGTCAGAACAAAGACTGGAACAAAAAGCCAAAAGGAAAAAAGGCACCGAACTTGAAGACCAGAACTGACAAAAGAAGTTTCTACTCTCCAGTGTTGCCAAAGGGCAAGGTTCTCTGACTCCTTCCTCAACCACAGGTAATTTTCTGAGAATAACTGAGCATCTTCCATTTCAGCCTGCTCTCCTCTTCTAGTCTGAAACTCTAGCCAGATTTCTTTAAATAACCTCTGAAGACCCTCATTTTCTTCCAGGAGCCTACTGTCTTTGTCATTCTACACCACTATTATTCATACTTCTGCCTGACTTTCTTCTAGTGCAAATCGACTTTATTTGCTCCTGAATGGGTAAGAAAGAGGTCACAGAAATCCCTCTTGAGATAACAAGTCTTACCACCCTCCATGGACACAGCAGAGATTGGCTGGGCTACCAGATGAATTTTTTATTTATATTTTCAATTATTCATAGTGATCAATTCCATGGGGTGAGCTGAAAGAAATGCCCCAGACAAGATTTTTATTTTAGTGACATAAAGAATAAAATGCCTTTCGGATTCTTTATTTTATTTTCTTCCATTGAAAAATGCCGCTTCTGAAGGAAACCTGGCAGTTCCGTATCGGTGCATTAGGGCAACAGTATACCTAGGAAGGAGGGCCACGGTGAGTCTGGGATTTCATGTCCACAGCAGGTCTAGGTCAGACATGGTCCTCCATGGAGGTGTGTTTCTGAAGCGCTTTCTGTGGAACACCATCCACCAAAATGGTCTTTGCTGAGAGTTTGTTCACATCCATGTTCGCAAGGCTTTGCTCATGTCCTGGAGCTGGACGGGCCTGTGTGCCCGCACACTGCACCCCACACACCGCAGCCCTGGCTCTCTCTGGCAAGTCACTGAGTACAGTCACATGGTAAAGGATCAGCGAAGTCTTGCAGTAAATAGTTTGCTAGGTTTTAAAACCACCCATTCTCAGCTAATTTGGCTACAGAAGCTTTTTGTTTTCTTCCCGTGACACATCATTAGAAGGAACAAGTTTTTAGAAATGCTGCTCTATGAAATGATTTTCTCCTGGGATTAGCTGCTACCCACATCATTGTAAACATGGAGTTTTTGCAAACCTATCTGAGTGATTGGCAGGGGATGCAGGGAAGTGTCCTCTCTGCTCTCAGCAGGAGGGCCAGGGCTGTGTCTGTTCTATTCAGGGGTATAGCCTGAGGGTCTACCACAGTACCTGGCACATAGAAGCTCAGTAAAAATTAATGGAACAAATGAGTGAATAAGAGAAGTTTTGTTTAAAAAAGGCAACAGGCCTGTAAAACTCTTAGTTCACACATGTCCTCTGTGCCAGTAAGCACAATCTCAAAAGCCAAGTGACGTATTTCATTTTACTTTTATTTTTTGCTATTATTTTTTCAAACCTGAAACACGACTGCATCCCTGAGGCCTAAGCCATCTTCCTTGGCAACATCCTGATTTCGTTTGTACCATGATGCACCTGTTCGATTTGCTGGATTTTCTTGACACTTATGAAGAGTAGTCTCTGGGAACAGGTTTTGTTTATTCTGAGCAGATCTTAAAATACAACTACGTTTATACTATGCCTGCAAGGCACTCTGAGCAAACACACACATTAGGAGAGGATATAACTTGTTTCTTGTCTCTGAGACCTTGCCTCGCATAAAGTTTCTGCCAAATGTGTGCAGAACATAATGCTTGAAGTTGTTCCTCCTCGAGGAGACTGTGGCCTGGATGGTACAGCGAGTACATGAATGGAGACAGTGAAGAGAACATCACAGATATGCATGTTGATTTCAGAGTTGTGGAGCGCCAGAGGGACGAGGCCCATGGTCCTGTGGAAGGGTGCAGAGTATGAGGGCTCTGGATGCGAGTCCCAAATGCTACATTTATTAGCTCTAGGACCTTGGGTGGGCAAGTCAGACAGCCACTGTGGGCCTCAAACTTCCTCTTCCTTTTTTTTTTTTGTGAGATGGAGTCTCACTCTGTCACTGAGGCTGGAGTGCACTGGTGTGATCTCAGCTCTCTGCAGCCTCTGCCTCCCAGATTCAAGTGATTTTCCTACTTCAGCCCTCTGAGTACCTCAGATTACAGACACACACCACCATGCCCAGCTAATTCTTGTATTTTTAGTAGAGACCAGTTTTCGCTCTGTTGGCCAGGCTGGTATCAAACTCCTGACCTCAAGTGATCTGCCCACCTTGGCCTCCCAAAGTGCTGAGATTATAAGCACGAGCCACCGTGCTTGGCCTCAATTTTCTTACTGCTGAAGGTCTGCTGCCTCCCTGACTTCCTCACTTAATTCTTACAACAACCTGGTGAGGGGTATTACAGTTATTGTTTCACAGATGCAGAACTGAAGGCTCAGATAGGTGAAATATCTTGCTTTAGGTCATAGCTAGGAAGTGGCAGGGTGGGTCAGGAATCCAGCCAGGGCTGGTTGCTCTGAAGCCTCAGAGTGTGGCACTAATCATCATCCAGCATTCTCTCAGTGAGAGCCTGTTTATTGGGGAGCTACAGGAAGGGGTCAGAAGGAAGGGATTAGCAGAAAGGTTCAGGCCAGGCAGCAAGTGTCAGGTAATGATACATTGCACCCATGCCGTGGAGGAAGGCGTGCCATCCAACTGTGCCAGTTCCCCTCTCTTGAATCCTGAGGATCAAGATCTCCTTCAGTCATGACAGCTGGAGATCGAAAGGCCCCTAGCTGTCTACATTCTCTGGTGTGTGTTTTAATCAAGTGTTTTTTTTTTTCCTTTGAAATAGTAAAGTAGAATTTATGAGGAGCTTCTACAACATGCTCTAGAGAACATGACCCTTGTAAATATCACGTTCCCGCCCATCTGGAAGGATGAAACAACTAGGAAGTCAGAAGCTGGCATGTGCAGGAGCACACATCACACCTGAGCTAGACCCTGTCCAGAGCAGACCTCAGGCTCTCAGGCTTGGAGGGTGCTGTCCCAGATTAGGAGCACTCATCCCAGGGGCTTCCAGTTTGCTGTGAGGCCCCCCGTGACTTCTTCAGAGCATCTTTTCTATAGTCTAGAGTTAATCAGAACCCACGGCTTAAAAGTAGAATCATGGTTCACCAAGCACAATCTGGGCATCTCTGCTCGCTTCCCCAAAACCTCTAACCAGCCACGAACACCCTTGCTATGTGTACCCATCTGGCCTCTTCCAGTGTCATGAGACAGAATACTTACTTCAAACTGATTGAAAAAAGGAGCTTTAAGACACAACCAAGAATTCAAGAGATAGTTCTGGTTTTAGGTTTAGCTTGATGCAGAAGCTCAAAAATGCCACTGGGAGCTCAGTTCTCCCTTCCCAGTGCTGAGATCTGTTCTCCTCTGTGTATTCAGTCTGTTCTTGGGCAGGCTTTCCTCATGGGGTGAGATGGCTGCCACAGTGCCAGTCTCATAGGGCCTTGCATTTACATTTAGTAAAAAATGTTTTTCAACCATTCTGGCAACCATCTCATTACATTTCCTTGTCCAAGGAAAATGTGCCCATTCATGGACCAATCACCTGGGCTAGGAAAATGCAGTACATTGGTGGGCTTAGGTTTGGGTCATGTGTGCTATCATGGAGCTGGGGTGGAGTCCCAAAGTCAAGGACTAAATATAGGGGTAGCTAGTTTGCCAAAGGAACCTAAAGAAAGGAAGGTGGATGCTAGTGGCTGTGATATAAAACTTGTTACTTCCCTTAGATCTCTTTGGTCCTCTGGTCACTGGCTATACGCTGGCGTTATGTGTGCTGGCTGGGAAGAGGCCAGTGTACGCTTCTGATTGTATTAGAAAGCAGACATGTATGTGTGTCCTGGATGTGCTAACACTGATGTGACAACTTATACTTAATGAAGTCAGTGACAATGTTACAGTTACCATTCATTGGGTCCCTCGCACATGTCAGGCATTGTCAGTCCCTTTGATGCACATTCTCTCACTTAATCTTTGAAGTAACAATACAGAGGAGTGTCACCCGCCTCAACCTACAGATAGAGAAACAGACTCAGGGAAGTAAAATACCTTCAAGATGATACAGTTAATTTGTGGAGAGGCCATGGTGAGAAGTCATTTGGGTCTTGTGGCCAGAGTGTATTCTTGCTACCAAATCACTCTCCCACTCCTGTGGACATACTTATGTGAAAGAGAATCAGATGTTTAGTAATACTTCTTCACTGACAAGGAGAAACTGAAAAAGGTCTTCGTTTAGAAAGGTCAGAGCTTGATGCAGTTGTAAACTGAATTCTTTTCTGTGTATATGTGAATAGATACATTTGCATATATGCTGTTATAAAAATGGAGAGAGTTGAATCCCTGGTCTTCGTGTGAATTGATTCTTGCTTTTGCCTTTAGTTGGATGGCTGTTGCAGCTGATGCTGCCTCGCTGATCCTGTAACTTTAGTTATTAGGTGGCTGTGGTCAGAATGTCCAGAGGTGGAGGATGCTGTGAAGTCTGAGGCCACAGCTTTAGTAGCCTTATCATTTTCATGGTACATGATACAGAATGGAAGATGCCATCAAGTCTCCTGGGTCAATAGGGATACCCAGGAGGTAGAATGAGAAGGCCACATAGAAAGGATAGGTTTAACAAACTCCAGTGGAACTGTGGTCATTAGAAATGTTACCTGCAGGATGTTCAGCCTTGCAGACAAAACTACTTCTATAGCCTGATACACAAAGCTTTCTTCCTCATAGTCCCATCCTATAGCTCTGTAAATAGGTTGTCATATCTGCCAAATGGGGTTGTTACCCCTGGACAGTGTACTTTTTTGCTTCCACCTTGGTGTATGTAACTTCTTGAGCCTGTGCCTTAGAACTTTTTGAAAAACGTAGATGCCCATCAAGTATGTATACACCCACGAGTTAATTTAGCAGGTACTAACTGAGATCCCATTGTGTGCCAGGTGCTGTTCTAGGTGCATGGGATATAGTGGTTAGCAAGGCAGACAGTGTCCCTGGTATTTGTCCTGGGGAAGCTCTCCTTCTGGCCTTCACTGAGTAGATCATTCACTCTGAAGGTTCTGCTGGGCCTCTAGCCTGGACACCTGCCCTAGGAGCCCTTTTCTTAGGAACTTGCACTTGAAGCTCTCTTGGCCTCCAGTCCTGAAAACATATTTCATTCCTTTGGCTGTCCTTTTGCTAATGCCTCTAGGCAGAGAGCCCAGGGAAGTAGTTCCTATTTTAAGGGAGAAATTTATTTTGTAGGCTCTTTATCCAACCCTCCTTTGATGTAAGTCACAAAGACTCATTCAGGGTAGGAGGAGGAATAATCAGGAGGCAAAGAGGGTAGTTTGTGCAGCCTGATTGCTGACCTCACGGAGACCGTTACCAGGAGCTAGAGAATGAAGGGGGCCAAGAAAGCAACTGTCGGTCTCTTCTCTCTGTGTTCTTTGCTTTTCTGCTCTGCACTGCTCTTTCCTGAGCCTGTGTTTACCTGCTTTGCTAGGCAAATTGGTAAATTTTATAAATTCCACAGCTCTGGAATTTATAGAGCCTTATTTCAGATTACCAGTGGAGAGCAATAATACTGTAAATTCCCATTCCTGAGGTCAGAGAAGAGAATAACTGGGTCAGCTGTGTTGCCCACAGCTCCACAGCTGTGATCTGAAAGGGGATGGTGGGTTCTGGGGTGCAAACTAGGCTGCAGGGCCTGTTCCTATGATAGACAGAGGTCAATCGTGGAAAAATGCTGATGAGCTAAGGATACCACCCTCAAGGTTTCCTCCCAAGTCAGTCAAGGGAACTTGCTGTCTGCTCAGTTTAGGATCCTTCTCCAAACCAGCAAACTGCAGGATTGGCCTCAGCTGACCCTTGTCCTCAATCTTAACACCAAGGATGGAGAAACTCCTGTGTTAGTGTGGTAGAGAGTATTCATTATTTTAGAAAATTCTGTAGGTACTGCAAAGTACCTAGAGATCCAGTGTGTGATATTAATATTGAAGGAGAGAAAATCATTAGTTCGGGTCAGTGAATCCTCTGTTACAGAAGACTGTGTATTCCAAGAAAATAAAGAGCCTTTCTCATGGGGAAAAAAAGAAGCATTTGTACAGATAGGCTGTGTTCTAGATTGGGGATGGGCACTGCAGGGCTCAAGCTTTATAATGTATTTCAGTTCCTCTCTCCTGTATTTGATTGACTTGAACACGTTGAAATTTGTTCCAGTGTGTTAACAGGACTGGTGTGTGCACGTGCAATATGCAAGTTAATTAATGTTTGCTTTCTCTGTGCAAGGTCTTCTGGGGACCCATACACTGGCCTGATGAGGGCAGGGGGTGTGCTTACTTGACAAAGGAGGCCTTAAATCTTTCAGGTCCCTGAGTTTCACAGTAGCCATTAAGTATCTGCTCAATTGCAGGGGCCATAAGCAGTGTCGTCTCAGACTTTGCTATTAACTCTTCAGTTATATACTCTTGGCCAATTATTTTACAGGTGCATTACTCAATTACAGCATGAATTTTCAATAATGAAAGCAAGTGCATGTTCATGATAAAAATTTGGAATATACAGGAAGCAAAAAGGAGAATGTGAAAAGCACCTGTCATTCGGCTACATAGAGAACAAACACTATAAACATTTTGGCATATTGCCTTCTCTTATTCCTCTTAACCCAATGTGTGCATGATACATTATTTTTTTAAAAAAAGCATATGATTTAATATCTGGTATTCTGTGTTTTTTTTAACCTGTATTTTCCCATATCGTTTGCTATTCAATGAATGCATCTCTTTTACAGTTTTATTGATGTGTAATTTAATACATAGAAGTTGCCCATTTTAAGTACACCATTAATGAATTTTAATAAACTGTCAAGTTTTGCAACTGTACCACAATCCAGTTTGTGAACATGTCCATTGTCTCCCCAAATTCCCTGAGATCTCACTTGTACTCTAACCCCAGGCAACTGCTGGTCTGCTTTCTGCCTCTGTAAATGTGACATCTGTGGACATGTCACAGGGGTGAAATCTCACCATGTGTGGTTTTTGGCATTTGGCTTCTTTTTCTGAGCATCACAAGTGGTATCCCCCTTGTTGAGGGGTTGCTCCCTTGGGTGCAACACCGAAGTGCAAATAAGCCAGTGGTCAATTTAAATGTTATCTTCTCAGTGCGCTGGGACCCACAGTCTGAAGGCTGTAAGCATCTCTCCTGCCAGAGGAAGGCAAGACAGCAAAGGTGTCTCTCCTCAAGCCAGAGGACAGCAATTACAAATGTTAGGACTGTGAGGAGAAAATGAGGCGTCTGTGTCAGCATCTCTCTGACCTCAACAGGGGACTTTGTCTTAGAACCTGGGTTATTGCTTCATTCTGAACCAAAGACTGTGTTACAGCTATTGATTTTTACCATGAAGGTTATCTTTGAAACCACAGGGCCAGAAAAACGTTACCTGCCTAGGAGAGAATATGGAGCACCAGAGTAAGAAGTGCAGGAAATGCTCTGCGACCAAAGCCTACCGCACTCCTGGAATTGAAACATTTTTGCTCTCAGTTTGCACTAGCTAATTAGAGAGACCTTTCTCAAACCATTTGCTTTCTTGCGCGGAGCTTAAAGGACTCCCAAGACATCTTGCTGGAATGTTTACAGCCTGTCCACCTTCAGACAGGTGGAAATGATATAGTTCCTTTTGGCTGGAACCCTGTTCATATATTTGAAAGAGGAAAGCTTTTGAAAAGTCACCTCTTCTATTCATCTCAGCAGAAAAGAAACATATTTGGACGCTCATACACTATGTCAGCTGGAGTTCAAGTTATGTATCTGCATTGTTTTGAGGCAAGTCTGTCTCATGGAATCTGTGCACTCTTGTGAAGATAGCGAATTTTGTACCACTCACAGTGCAAGAGCCAGGCAGAAGCAAGAGGAACAGTGGCTCTGTTGGCAGAGACCCCCCCAGAGAGTAGGACTCCACTGGGCCCTGGTGGGACACACCTTTGAAACTCCCCAGTCAAGATGGAAACTACCGAACCTGATTCACGTTCACGATGATGCACTGGACGTGATGGTTACAGAGCTTCCAACTTCTGACTGTTTTGTCTTTTGTTGTTGTTGTTGTTTAGTAATAGTAGAGGTCATTGAGATTCATATCCCAACAAACAGATGCATCTATCTGGAAAATCTCACACTTCTATTCAGTGCTTACAGAAATCTTTATGTATTTATAGATTTAACGTGGATATGCCAGTGTTCCTGAGAAATGTAAGTTCTCGGCTTTGACCAGATTACAGTTACTATTCATTTGTTTCCAGGAACTTGGGTGCCTGGCATACAGCACATCCTTGCCAAGTACCAGTGCCTGAGCACTGGAATTCTGAAGGATCTCTTACTCTCTTGGTCTGCAAATAGGATTTTCTCACTCTTGCCTTGAGATCCTGTGTGTTTCTTTTTTATCAGAAGATCCTCAGGCTTGGGCTTATCAGAAAGACCAGAGCAGATGTCCATGTAGGAGATCAGGGGGGCTTCTCCATGTCCCTGATTGGTCCCTAGTGGTGGCTAACATGGGGGTCTCAACCTGAGGAGGGACACATTGTCTGCTGGAGGTCTGTGGCTTCTGACTTGACTCCCTCCTCCTCAACTCTTTTCCCGGTCCCTCCTGAGCTGCTTCGCAAGCTGTCTAGCGCATCGTGTTCACAGTGTCACTCCTTTATCCAAAAGCCTGCAGCATCTCTCCTCTACCTATAGAATCCAGACCTAGCTCTTGAGCCTAACGTGCATTTCTAGCTGCTCCTTTGTAGTTCTCTCAAATTATTGTCCTACACAGCTTTGTACACTTAGGCCCTTTTGCCTGGTGGGCTCGGTGATGACTTTAATGTGCATCAGAATCACCTGAACATGTGATAAAAACTACAGACTCCCAGGCCCAACTCTGGGAGCACTGCTAGTAGGCAGTGAGTTGACCAACACCTAGGGGAGACTGATGCAAGTGGGTAGGGGCCATACCTGTGCTGCTCTGGCTCTTGACATCCATTGATATGTACCACTTTTTAGGGCCTGACTGAAATTCTTTTCTCCTGGGTAACCTCCCCTCTCCCTCTTAGACTCACCCTCATTTTTTGCAGCACTTACTATTTGTGATACTCACTTTGCACTTACCATATTTTGCCTTGGACCATGATTTAAATGTTTATTATATATGTATTTTTTCAGCAGACATCTGTTTGTTTGTCTGCCTCTCTATCTACACACAATGGCCTCTCGGCCTTTTGGCTAAGATCAAGTGTACTATCTACACACACACAGACATATATATGAAAGCGCTTTCTATTTGCATGGCACTGTATCATCTGAGAGCACTTTTGTATATATTCCTTAGCTCCTGCAGAGCAGAACATTTGCTCTCTGCACAAAACATGGCACATCCCCCTCCTCCAGCCCATAGAAGTGGAGAAGAATCTGTGGTGCTGGCCAGCCAGTCGCTATAGTAATCATACAGGGCCTGTTGAGATAAGCAATGCTCGTTCTTTCAAGCATTCGGCAAGTGTTACCGACTGCTGGTTTTGTGCTAGGTGCTGTGTTGGGTGGTGATCCAAGGAGGAAAAGATCATGAAGAGCTCAGTGCCTGGGGAGTTTGGAGTGGACAGCTGGGGCGTGGGAGCCGAGGCAGGGCCAGAGAGGGGAGCAGAAGCCAGAGTGGCCACCTGGGGCCTCGCAGGCCTTGCTCAGGAGTTTCTATCACTGGCTTTTGGGTGTGTGTGTTACTTTGGATGCAGGGCAGTGATGTGATCTGAGTAAGTAGAACTTTAATCTTGAAAAAAAAAATGGCTCTATTTCAACTATCGGATGAAATTCGGGTGGAACATGAAGGTCTGTGAGGGGGCTGGGGAGTGTTACGTCTGCCTGGATGTGCTGTGGCAGGTTGATATGGTTTGGATTTTTGTCCCCTCAACATCTCATGTTGAAATGTGATTCCCAGGGTTGGAGGTGGGGCCTGGTAGGAGGTGACTGGATCGTGGGGATGGGCCCCTCCCCAGTGGTTTAGCATCATCCCCTTGGTGATGCATGAGTTCTCGCTCAGTTCACTAGGATCTGGTTGTTTAAAAGTGTCTGGGACCTCCGCTTTCTCTCTGTCTTGCTCTTTCTCTCACCATGTGATGTGCCTATTCCTGCTTTGCCTTCCTCTATGAGTTAAAGCTCCCAGAGGGCTCACTGGGAGCTGAGTAGATGCACGCACCATGCTTATACAGCCTGCAGAACTATGAGCCAGTTAAACTTCTTTTCTTTATAAATTACCCAGCCTCAGGTGTTTCTTTATAGCAATACAGGAATGGCCTAACACACAGGTCTTTTGGAGTCTGCTTCTCTCTGGTGGGCCCTGGTTAGGGTCTGATTATGTGCTGCATGCCCTGGGAATGAGCTAGGTCTTCTTGGCCACACTTTGGCAGGTCTTCCGGTTGCAGGGATTCAGAAGACTCTGCAGTTGGAAGACATCTTATGGATCCCTTTGTTCACCTTCCTTATTTGAGAGATGACAAGGCAGACTCAGGGGAGGCAACTCACCTGGGACCTACAGGGGCAGCCTTGCCAGTCACTTCACTGCTCCTTTTTCTCAAACAGAGGAACAAACCATCCCTTGGCCTCAGTAGCGTGAATGCTGCTGTACAGCTGAGTGAAGAGCAGGCCTCCTTTGATTCTCTTGGGAATCACAGTGGATGCCCAGGAAGTACAGAGAGACTAGGAATTTGAATCCCAGCTCCTCCACCATTTGCTGATTATATGACTTTCAGAAAGTTATTTAACATCTCTCTGGACTTCTCCTGTAAAATGATAGTAGTGGCCGGGCGCGGTGGCTCAAGCCTGTAATCCCAGCACTTTGGGAGGCTGAGGCGGGTGGATCACAAGGTCAAGAGATCGAGACCATCCTGGTCAACATGGTGAAACCCCATCTCTACTAAAATATATACAAAAAACTAGCTGGGCATGGTGGTGCGTGCCTGTAATCCCAGCTACTCAGGAGGCTGAGGCAGGAGAATTGCCTGAACCCAGGAGGCGGAGGTTGCTGTGAGCTGAGATCGCGCCATTGCACTCCAGCCTGGGTAACAAGAGCGAAACTCCGTCTCAAAAAAAAACAAACAAACATGATAGTAGAAATACCTATCTTGCAGAGATGTCAGGTGAATTAAATGGTATAGTGTCCATAGTACTTATCACAGTACCTGATATAATAGGTGCTCAATAAAGGGAATGTTGAAAATACCTATGGCTGAATAATGCTTGGCATGTGTGACTTCCTTAGATGAAAGCTATCATTATCAAGGTGAATGTGGGGCTGGGAAGATCTTTGCAAAGATTCACACAACTCCTTCCTGGCAAACGGAGGGAGGTTTGGTGGAGTGCTTTAGAACATTGAGCTCATTTAGAACATTGGCCTCATCTCTTCATCTCCTCAGTCTATATCTGGCTCATAGTAGTTGGTCAATATATATTTGTTGAGTTGCTTGAGTTGGGTATTTTTACTATCAGGAACTTAAAGCAAGTTACATACCTAAGTATCAGCCTTGCATTCACATTCACTTTTAACTTTTGCTTCTAGCTTTCTGTGTGAATTTTTACAGTGCATCTGGTGATAGGTTTGGAGCAGGTTCGTGTCTTGTGATCTGAGAGATATGTGGCTTTAAAATAAATGCTGATGCATTTAAGGAGTGAATTAACCTGGCCTTATCCTAATCTAAGTAAAGAGGTAGTGTCAGTTTGCATTTTGGCTGAAGCTGGTGGAAGGAGCTGGGAAATGCAGGCGGATTGTAGGTATGTAGCCCTCACTGTAAGAGCCGCTCACCACTGACAATTGCAATTATAGTTTCCATCCCCACAGTGTCTGGCTGGGGGGTCTCTGATTGAGCCAGCCAAAGGTACTGAACAGAGATAGAAGGCAGGGAAGTGGCAGGAACATAAATATTATGAATTGGACCCATAGGTCATCTCTTGGCTCCTGTGCTTTGGGCGGCTCGTCATGATGAAAGAGCTAATTTTCAGGAGCAGTGGCCTGGTGGGAGGCCTGGCAGAGCAGAGTGAGGTCTCAGCTCTGCTTCCCATGGGACATACAATATGGCTGGTCTGGCTCCAGCTCATAACAGCTAATCCCCACTGAGCCTAGTTTGAGGGCCTGGGGAGTCTGTCTTGTAAATGGGAGAGAGACAGGAGCTGCAAAGAAGGTTCTGTTTCCAAAACAGCATTTCCTTCTACCATTTCTTCAGTCTCTTTCAGATCCTTACCTAGACTCATTCAGTTGAGGAGGCCTGTGGGTGATAGGCTGAGTGAGCCACGCAGATGGCTTCTTGAGCTTGCACTGTGGGATAGCATGTGTGCACAAATGAATGTGGTGTGTTAGAGGAGCCAACAAAACAATAATGCAGAAAGGTTCTGCAGGGGCCAGAGAGCACACCATCCCCCTGCGTTCCCTTCTCCCTCCCCACTGCAACCCTCACTTAGAATCAGTTCCCATTTTATTTTCATGGCAGCACTTCTTTAGGTTGGACATTCCTCTAAAGTTTAGTTTTAAACACTGGTTATTGCATGCTTAGTGTCTAAATAAACAATTGAAAAAAACTCTACTGTTAATGAAGGCTCTAGTTGGATTTGTGTGATGCATGGCATGTGTATTAGGGTTCTCCGGAGAAACAGAACCAAAAGGAGATACTAGGAGCTATAGATAGATGTGTATGTGTATGTGTGTATATATATATATATATATATATATATATATATATATATATATATATATATATAAATAGATTTAGTGTAAGGGTGTGGCTCAGTGACTATGGAGATTGAGCAAGCCAGAGACCCAGGAGAGCCACTGGTATAAATCTCAGTCCAAGATCTGCTAGTCTCAAGGCCCAAGAAGAGCCTATTTTTCAGTTCCATTTTGAAGGCAGGAAAAGACCAATGTCCCAGCTCACAGTTAGGCAAGAGGAGCTCCCTCTTACCTAGACTTTTTGTTCTATTCAGGTTTTCAACAGATTGGTTGAGGCCCACCCACACTGGAGAGGGCCAGTCCGCTTTACTCAGCCCACTGACTCAAATGTGAATCTCATCCAGACACCCCTTCACAGACACAGCCAGAATAATGTTTCACAAAAAGTCTGGGCACCCCACGACCCAGTCCAGCTGACACGTAAAATTAACCATCACAGGATCCAAAGGCTGGGGTGGGGTGGTGAAAAGTCAGAGAAGCGTGCCAGCTCTTTCTGACTTTATATACCATTTGCAATTCCGCAAAGAGTTGCAGGTAGCAAGAAGCGTTCTTAAAAGATCCCATGGAATACAGAGACGATGCCTTTAGAAGAAGTGATGCAGATGGTCCTGCCGTGTACTAAATGCGTGATCCTGGCATGTCTCCTAGCCTCTCTAAGCTTCAGCTATCTCAGCAGGAAAGTGCGAATGAGAATAGCACCTGCTCCTTAGGATTGTTTTGAGGAGAAAATGAAATAATTCATGTAAAACACTTAGCATTGTGCCTTGGCCTGTAGCACACTGGCTGCTGTTATAGCCGTGTTCTGTGTTGAAAAGGAGGGCAGCGACTAGCGCCAGTATGAAGTGAACACTGTGGGCCTGGCACAGTGTTAAATGCTTTGTCTGTGTGAAATTTCTTCTGGCCTGTGTGTTCAGGAGCTAGATTCAGGTCTTAGTATCTGATTTGTTCTCTCCCCCGAAGAACACACAGATATTTTCTCTTCTGGTTTTTTTCTTTTGTCATTTAAATGAGAGGAGTTTTATATCTTTGTGGAGGACATAGGTCATCCTTGTGAACTGTCACTCTTCCCAGTCCATCCTCTTCCTGTGATCCCTGTCCCCAGAGTGCAGATGAGGTTGGGGATATGGCCTAGGAAGCTGAGGCCCCTGACCAGGGACTTCAGTACATTTGCCATCTATCTTGGTGAGATTGGCAGATTCTGCAGAATCATATGGTTACCCTTCCAGTGGGTTACTGGCGCAGATTTATGGGTCAGTCCAATCATTTTGCACAATTTGTTCTCCAGTTACTAGCAAAGAGAAGTTCAGCTTTCAGTGGGAGGTCAGGGGGCACAAAAGGCTGTGATGAGCTGCTGCTGTTTCCACCTTCAGTGGCTTCACAGGTGGGCATGGACCATGGACAGTTAATTCTGCAGTGTGATCTTAAGAATCTGAGAGGTGTCTGTAGGAACAGTATATTCATTCTTTTTTCTTGCTGTGGCTTTTCTCCACTGTTGCTTTGGCTTGAGGATCGGGGCTATTTGCCATGTTAGGAAGATCCGCAACAGGCAAGTGGGCGTGCCTTTCCAGCAGCTCATGCATGTGTGTGGAGGACTTGTCTATGAATTTTGTTCATTTTCTTCACTGTGACCCTAGGAGCTATGTGTTTTTATTGTTGTGTACCTTACAGATGAGGTAGCAGAGGCACAGCCTGGTTATTTGCTTTGTCTGAGGTTACACAGCTTGTGTGTGAAAATTAAGCCTATATTTAAAGAATGTACTGGCCTGTTGGAATAGAAAGCACCAAGACACCATTTAAAGAGCTGTGAAAGGCTGGGCATCCTCCTCTGTGTTGCCTTCCTCTTTTCTGGGAGGTTGAAAGCAAATGTCTCAGCCACTGGTATCTCAGTTTCCCTGGTAGCAAAATAGATATAGTTGTACTGGCTTCTGCCAGTGCCACAGGGATATTTAATACTTCATTATGTTATACTTAAGAATCTATTTTCTTATTTGTTCATGTGAGTTGTTTATGAGATTATAAAAATAAACCTGTATTTTTTTATATTAGAAAGATGAAAAGTTACTAAAAACTGTTAGTTGTATGTTTTTGGTAACATCAGTTTTTATTACTGGGATATACCCAGTGATAATAATTACAGCTGGCACTTACTGTGCGGAAGGCAGCGCTTTAGGTGGTTGACTCATGAGATCTTTAAAACTACTCTGTGCAGGAGGCATTCCTGCCATTCCCATTTGACAAGAGGTAAGTGGCGGAGCCGGGACAGGAAATCAATCGGACTCGGAGCGTGTGCTCTTAACTACAGTGCTCTCTCCCTGCCCAGATCAAGCACATAGCTCCTGGACTTTCCACAAAGTTCTGTTTAGTCACTGATGAGTGAACATTTTTGTTTTTTAGAATTTAAGGGAAGTATATTTAGAGTGAGGCTCTTTTGGATCATGTTAGAAATAATGAGGTTTAATGCAATATGTATCAAAATACACCCCACTTGAGGGCATCCTGAGAGAAATTACTTGTTTGACTTTTCACAGTGAGCATAAACACAATGGAATGATAGATGAGACAAATTCAGGTAATCTCCGGATTTAAATTCTGAACTGTTAAATAGTATTTTTCTGTGAAGGGTTGAATCTCCTGATAAGCTCCAAATTATATTCCCACCTTATTTGAGAATATGTGTTGGCAGGTTTAACAAGATCTTGGCACATTCTAATTTGAGATTTATTACGAGATGTGTGCATGTTTAATAGCGCCTTAATTATTCATATCCACGTCTTCCTGACACTAACTTCCTTCAGCTGTAGATAAATTCTTGGCGCATTGGGGAATATTGGCTTTTGCTGTTAAAAAGATCCAGTAAAAGAAAAATCAAATGCATATGCAAGAAATTACCCGGGGCAACCAGCTGCACTCAGGCTGGAGCTTGTCCCTCATATAGGATTGACAAGCAAGCTCTTCTCTGCCCTTGGACTAGGGAGCAACCTGGTGGAATGGAAGGAGCTCAGGTTCTGAAGGTAGGCTCACCTGAAGTCCATTCCGGTTACAGCCTAAGAATCAAACACCTTGGGCCTGATTTCTTAAAGTCTCTAGGATCTAGATTTTTTTTGCATGCAAAAGTAGGTACCTAATGCCTCTCTTAAAGGTTTGATGTGAGGATAAATTGAAACATCTGTCAAGTGTGTGTGTGTGTGTGTGTGTGTGTGTGCACGCGTGCGCGGTGTATGGTACAGGGAGTACTGAATGGGAGCTGCATTTTTTTCATTTCCTCATCTCCTATCATCAGTCCTTTGAGTCCCTCCATGGATATGACACAAGATATGATGCAATAGTAATGATCTGTTATGGAAAATAAAGGGAATATGGTAGGTGAAGTCCTGGTAAAAATGTAGGGGAATAGGTGCTCACAGTCACTGCTGATGAGTGTGAATTGGTGCAGCCCTTTTAGAGGTTAACCTATTGATATCAATCAAAACCAAAGGCCTCAGGGCCTTGGCCCTTGCTGTTTCCTTTGCCTGGAATGCTTTCCTCCCACATGTCTCTGTGGCTTTCTCTTTATTTTAGCCCTTGGCTCAAATGTGACTTACTCAGGGAAGTCACAGCTGACTGCCCTGTGTAACTACACTGCCCTTCATTCTGGATTGTTTATGCCACTGTTTTCTCCATAGCGCTTAATATTTCCTGGTGCTATTACATATACATGTGTGAGTTTGTCTATCCATCTCCCCCAAAAATGAGAGTTCTGAGAGGGCAGGGACCTTTGATTTGTTCCTTCCTGTGTACCCAGCCCTGAGAGCAGTGCTATGTCCGGCATAGAGTGGGTGGTTCATAAATCATTGTTGAGTAATATAATTACAAGTTACTGCCTTGAAGTTCTGTTTTGGCAGACAACTTCAGAGAGCTGGGCTGTTAGCTTTCAGGAACTGTGTATGCAGAATTCTTCTTAGCAAAGGCATCAGTGACTTAAGAGAAGTGTTTGTATACAAGATCTGGCTCTCTTGTTGAGGAGTGTGCTGGAGTACTTTGTCCTGGCCCCAAGGCATAAAGTACAATGAACCCAGTGGCCAGAAATCATGTGGCTTCCTGATGAGAGAAAGATGAAATTTCCCTGATTGGAGAAGTGGTGTCATGCAAGGGAGGGCTGGTATGTTTTTTAAATACCAAGGACATATGTTGAGAGATAATGCCATAGCTGCTTGGTAAGTAGTTTATTTCCATCAAAAACTTTTTTCACTATTTTAAATTATATAATTAAGTCATTATGTTGACAACCTCTTATCTCAGTTGCCCCCGTCCCCAAAATCTTTACTGTTGGAAAGACAGAGCTGTTAGTTTGCCATATCTATTACCAGACATACTTTTCGTGTGTTTATGCACATATATATCAAACTCAAGGTCTGCAGGTGTATGACAATTTAGCTTACTTGGTAAGTGCAAACCCCATATATATATATTTTTTTCCAGGATTGACCCATCAAGCTTATCTACACAGCTTACTATTGGTGTTGCTCTGCTTTCTCTGTCCCTCTGGAAACTAAATTTTGGGAAGAGGAAACCTACTTGCGAAATGGGTTGTGTTCAGATTATTCTGAGATTTCCAGCTTGTACAGGAAGTATCGCTTTTTTTTTTTTTCAATTGTGGTTAAAAAACCAAATAACATGAAAGTACCTTCTTAAGAAATTTTAATTGTACCACACAGTGTTAATTATATGCACAGTGTTGTACGCTGATCTGTAGAAATTTTTCATCTGGCATGATGGAAACTTTGTGTCCATTGAATAGCCACTCCCATTTGTCTTCTGCTTCATTCTGCAGCCCCAGGCAACCACCATTCTACTTTTTGTTTTTAAAGTCTAACTACTTTAGATATCTCATGTAAGTAGAATGATGCAGTATCTCCTCTTTTGTGATTGGCTTGTATTATTTAACACCATGTCTTCCAGGTTCATTCATTTGTAAGAATTTCTCTCTTTTTTTTGAGATGGAGTCTCCTGTCACTCAGGATGGAGTGCAGTGGTGTGATCTTGGCTCACTGCAAACTCTACCTCCTAGTTTCAAGAGATTCTCCTGCCTCAGCCTCCTAGGTAGCTGAGACTACCAGTGCCCGGTCCCACGCCCGGCTAATTTTTGTATTTTTAGTAGAGATGGGGTTTCACCATGTTGGCCAAGCTGGTTTTAAACTCCTGACCTCAAGTGATCCACCCACTTCTGCCTCCCAAAGTGCTGGAATTACAGGCGTGAGCCACTGTGCCTGGCCAAGATTCTCTCTTTTTTTAAGGTTGAATAATATTCTTGTGCATTTGTACACCACATCTTATTTATGCATTCATTCACAGATGAACACTTGGGTTGTTTCCACCTCTTGGCTTTTATAGATAGTGCTGCAATGGACATGGGAGTGCAGGTATCCCTTTAGGATCTTGATTTTAAAAATTTTGGGTGGGTACCTGGAAGTGGGATGGCTGCATCATATGGTAGTTCTCTTTTTAAATTTTTTGAGGACCCTCTATTCTGTTTTCCATAATGGCTGTACTAATTTACACTCTCTGATAATATGTGAGCGATTCCTTTCTTCCACACCCTTGCCAACACTTACCTTTTGTGTTTTAGATGATAGTCATTCCAGCAGGTGTGAGGTAATATCTTATTGTGGTTTTAATTTGCATTTCTCTGATGATTAGTGATGTTGAACACTTTTTCCCATACATATTGGCCATTTGTATGTCTTCTTTGAGAAATGTCTATTTTAAAAATTGAGTTGTTTTCTTGCTGTTGAGGTATTTGAGTTCTTGATACATTTTGGATATGAATCCCTTCTAAAGTATGGCTTGCAAATACTTTCTCCCCTTTTGTTGAGCCCATGCCATGTCAATGTTTGTTTCATACATTTGGGTCCTCTAATATTAGGTGCAGATATATTTATAATTGGTATATCTTCCTGGTGAACTGACCCTTTTATCAACATATAATGTTCTTATTTGTCTCTTATGATAGTTTTTGACTTGATGTCTGTTTTGTATGAAATACATATGACCACTCTGCTCTCCTCTGGTTACTTTTTACATTGAATGTCTTTTTCAATCCTTTCACTTCCATCCTGTGTGTGTCCTAAAATCTAAAATAAGATCATCTTAAAAAAAAAATCCATTAAACTACCCTATGTTTTTTAATTTGGGATGTAATTTGGTTTCATTTAAAGTAATTACCGAAGGGGAAAGACTTACTATTGCTATTTTGCTGTGGCTTGACTGTGTTTCCCAAAAGGCACATGTTAAAAACTTAATCCCCATTGCAGCAGTGTTTGAAGGTGGGGCCTAATGAGAGATGATTAGGCCATGAGAATAGAGTGAATGAATTAACACTGTTATTGCAAGAGTGGGTTGTTATAAAAGGGAGAGTTCATCCTCCTTTTACTTGCTCTTGCCCTTCCACCATGTGATTCCTTTCACCGTGTTATGACACAGCAAGAAGGCCCTTACAAGATGCTGGTTCCTCAGTCGTGGACTTCCCAGCCTCCAGAACTGTGAAAGAATAAATTCCTGTTCATTATAAATTGTCCAGTCTCAGGTTTTCTGTGACACTAAAATGGACTAAAATGCACTTTAATTGTTTTCTGCTTATCTTTTTGTGTTTTTCTTCCTTTTTCCCCTCTCTCAATTATTTTCTCTTTTTTTGGTAGGGATATGCTTTGATTCCCTTCTCATTTTTATTTATGTATCTTATGTGATTTTTTTGTGGTTACATGGGGCTTATTTTACAGTAGTAATATCTATATATTTTAAGCTGATAACAACTTAGCTTCAGTCACATACAAAAATTCTACTCTTTCACTTCTTCCCTCTGTGTTTTCTGTTATTGTCACAAATTGCATCTTTTGTATTGTTTATCCATTAACATATCTTTATAGTTATTTTTGTACTTTTTACTTTAACTTTTATGCCAGCATTAAGTGATTTACCTACCATTGTTAGAGTATTACAATATTCTGTATTTGTAATATTTATATATTTGCCTTTACCAGTGAGCTTTTTTTTTTTTTGAGACATTATCTCACTCTGATGCCCAGGCTGGAGTTCAGTGGCACAATCATGGATGACTGCAGCCTTCACTTCCTGGGCTCAGGTTATTCTCATACCTCAGTCTACAGAGTAGCTGGGACTGCAGGTGTGTGCCACCATTCCTGGCTGATTTTTGTATGTTTTTGTAGGAATAAGGTTTTGCTATGTTGCCAAGGCTGATCTTGTACTCCTAGATTCAGGTGATCTGCCTGTCCCAGTCAGTGAGCTTTATACTTCTATATGCTTTTATGTTGCTGACCAGTGTCTTTTAGCATTCTTTCTATTCAACTTGAAGGACTCGGTTTAGCTTTTCTTGTAAGGCAGGTCTAGTGGTGATAAATTTTATCAGCTTTTGTTTATCTAGGAAAGCTTTTAATTTTTCTTAATTTTTGAAAAATGTAGATACAGGAATCTGGGTTGACAGTTTTTTTAAAATCACTTTGAATATATCATCCCACTTGGCCTGAATATGTCATTTTGGCCTGCCCACCTTTTGGCCTGCAAGGTTTCTGCTGATATATACACTGATAGTCTGATGGAGACTCCTTTGTATGTGATGAGTCACTTTTTTCTTGCTTTCAAAATTCTCTCTTTGTCTAACTTTTGACAAATTGATTATATGTAACTCTGTGGATGTTTTGGGTATGTTCTGGTTGAGATCTATTGGGTTTCTTGGATTTGGATATTCATTTCCTTTACCACAGTCATTATTTCAGACATGCTTTCTGCCCCTTTGTCTCTCTCTCCTCTCCTTATTCTGGAACACCAAAATATACCTATATATACCTATTCATCTTTATGGTGTCCCATAGTAGGTCCTTTAGGCTTTCTTCACTTTTTTTTTTTGGTTTGTGTTCCTGTGACTGCATAATTTCCAGTGGCCTGTCTCTGAGTTTGGTCATTCTATGTTGCTTAAACAGTTATGCTCTGCTCTTGAATTACTCTAGTGAAATTTCCAACTCAGTTATTGTGTTCTTCAGCTCACAAATTTGTTGGGTTATAAAATGTTCCTTTTCTCTTTGTTGATACTCTCATTTGTTTGTAAATAATTTTCCTGAGCTTTTTAAGCATCTTTATGATGGTTATTTCGAATTCTTTATCAGATAATTTATATAACTCTGTTTCTTTAGGACCAATTTCTGGATATTTATTTTGTGACTTTGATTGGGCTATGCTTCCCCATAATTTTGTGAGCCTGATAGTTTTGTGTTGGGATTTACACATTTGAAAACACAGCCACTTTTTCCAGTTTTTCTTACAGGGAAAGACCTCAGTAATCAGCCCAGCTAGAGATTCCAAGGGTCTCTTAAACCTTTTCAGGGGAGAAGTCTTCTCTAGGCTTGTGTTTATTTCCCATTTAAAGGGATTTGCTGATCCGGTCTCTCTTTCAGGAGCTTGTAGCCTCTTGCTCCCTCTGGTGTCTGTATGAGGTACTTCAGGTTTTCTGGTACTTTATCATTGAGCTCTTTTCTGTTCTCTGGCTCCCAGGTATCCGAAGTTTTCTGAGTCAGTCATAACTCTTAAGTCAGGCAAAACAGAAACCACTCCCTCAGGCAGCCCTTCAAAAGCAAGCACATAATGTATACATTCCTCCTTTCCCTTTCCCTCCCATTGGAGAAGCCATGAGTTGGGTGCTTTCTGCAAATTGTGGCAAGTTGTGCTGGTGTCTCTGTGTGATACTATAAGTTCTCTGGTGCTGCCACTAGCTTCTGTGCTCTCTTTTGTTCTCTGTGGATCCCAGGTATCCAAGGTATGTCAGTTTCCCATCAGCACTCTGAATCACGTGAGACAGAAATCAGTCCCTTGGGCAGGTCCCTGAAAAGCTGGAACATTGGATGTATGTTCTACTTTTTAATTTCCCTCTGAAGGGAGAATCCACAAGTTGGATTCTTCCTTTTGATCATGGGCTGTGCTGGCTTGGGAGAAGGATTGATGCAGTTGGAATAAAATAGTTTTTTGTTACCCATTTCAATGTAGCTGTTCTTGATTTTGAGTTTGCCTGGGTACTGTGACTTCCTAACTGATTTCTGGAGTTCTCATAAAGGCTTTTGGGACATGCGTTGTTGTTAAAGCTGGTGTTTCTGTTGGGAAATGAGCTCTCGGGTTTCCTATTCTACTGTCTTGCTGATGCGACTTCAATAAGAAGTATAGTTTTATGGCATTGCATAAAATTGTATCCTAGCATCCCTCTACTGAAAACATAACTAGTTTTATCATTGAGGGCTTCCAAGAAAACATTTACAAGTATTAAAAGGACTTGCTCTTGGAGAGATGTCAATCTATTACTTACAATTAACAATAAGCATATTGGAAAAATCTGTTGGATGACAGAAAAGGGTAATGAATGGCTTTAAATTAATGGATCTTTCACCTAAAGCTAGCCATGGAGTATTGGCTATAAATCAATTAAAGGCCAAAGGAAATCTTCATCATTGAATTCTGTGGGTTTTTACCTAGAAAGATTGCCCTCAAAATGCAGTTTCCCTGGAAACCTGTGAATCTTCATTTCTCTGATGAGAGACAGCTTAAAATTCAGCTCGGTAGTTTTTGTGATGTCTCAAACAGGCTCCATAATCTTTGTGATATATAGTCTTGGAATTTGTGTGCGCCTTCTCTTTTTTCTGAGGGCAGAGATTGGACAAACTTGAACTGCTGATATAGAGAAAGTGACTTATTATGGTTTTTAGCTTTCAACTGCATAGCTTGGCAAATTTTTAGGAGCTAAAGCATGAATTGTATGCCCTGGATAGAATGGCATCCATGAAACATCCTGTCACTGAGCAAGTCTGTGAATGAATGAACTTTGATTTCCTGCAGAGAAGCAGGTGAATCGGTCAGTAAATCAACATTATTTACTGACCTCAGGGCAGCGTGTCTTAGGATTAGGAAAAATTTTATCTTAACCAAGAGAAAAGTTAATGGAGGGCCTGCTCTGTGCTGTCTCATGTCTGCTCTGGTTTTTAGAGTCTTAGCATTGTCCCCAAACACCTACTTGCAAGGAAGGGAAAATTAAACAATAGGCAATTCTTGTTTCATCTTTGAATTCCCATTTAATCAAGGGGTAGTCTCCTAGTAACATCCTAGGTCTGCTTTTGTTTCCACTTCAGACCCACTTGGCCATCTAAACAATTATCTGGCTCACAGCCCACCAGAACCCTAGTTATAGGGAAAGGAATCTTGAGCACTCTTATCTCTTCTCAAGGTACTGAGAGGGGTTCCCAGGACACTGGGCTGAGAAGACAGACAAAGCCCCTCATTGTGATCAGGTGGTCCCTCAGTGCTGCTACCTGGAAATAGGTATTCTGCTTGACATTCTAGACAATAGAGCCATGCTTTTTTTTTTTATTATCTAAGGGACAGCCTTTTCTTTCTTCTCAGGTAGTTGGCAGCTAGCAATTTAAATGAGCTGGATTTATGGATGGCTGCAGAAATCCTCTTTACTCAAACCCAGTATCTATCCATCAGCCACTGTGCAGCACTTTTACAGTAGAGGCAGCGGGGGGACAGCTCATCAGAATTGCCCCAGTGGAATGTTATGATAGGAAAAAAGAGGAATAGATTACATATTTATGTGGTCTTTGAAAATGCAGTGGGACAGGAAGATTGCTTGTAATGTATGCAGTTACATTAAATGACTATTAACCTTCGTTGGTTGCAGATGTCTGGCGAATACATTTGTGCCTATGTATGTTGTGTGGCTTGAAAAATTAATGAGACTTTTTAAATAATCAAATTAAAAATATTTGTTACTTCAGGTTCTGGTGAGCTATCAAAGCAAAACTGGGTACAGCTTACAAAAATCAAGTGTCTACTGAGAATAAAAATTTGAATTGCAGGGGGAAATTGACAGCTATGTGGATCTTGGAAACTAGTTTCATCTGATGGAGTAAAATAAGAGAAAATATGCCTATTGTGACTTGTTTTATTTGTAGATTATGGTTGGTGAATTCTCTCCTTTGCTCTGAATGCATCACACTCTGGAGGAAGGAGGTGGCCTTGCAGTGATGTTTTATTTCTGTGGATGCCAGACTTTTCTTCAACCTGTTGACTTGTAGGGTTGACTTGTCAGATGTGGTAAAGAATGGTACCTGCTGAGCTGAGCCTTCATTTCCTCAAATGGTATGTCTGAGAGGCTTTTTTGACAAGGATGTTTTAGTTATGCTGTATACACCATTAGAATTTCAGTTGTTTTTTAAACATTCTCATCTGACTTTCACAAAGCTTCCCTCCATCCATTCCTGAAACTCACCCATTCCTGATCTGCTGAAGCCCATGTTCTCCCCAGTGTCCTGCATTGCATCTCAACAGCAGTAATATAGGTCAGGGACGAATCCCCTGGGGCCCCTGAAGGTTGCAGACCATGAGATCTCACTACCGTTTCTCCATGGCCAGGAGATAGGAGGAACAAGGAAGAAAAGGCTTCCAGCAATTTCACTGTAGAGCTAAATGCAGAGGCTCTTTCTGCTTCTTGATTGAACATTTCTTACAGAGCCCTTTGTGCTTATCTAGCTGTAGGGAAATGGGGAAGGGAGGCAAGGACTGTAGCTGGTGACCAGAGACTCTTGCCCAGGATACCTACACTCATCTCTGCCAAAAGACATCCCCCTCTGCCTCAGCTAAGCAGTAAAATCAGGGAGCAGCCATGTTTTTCCCAAAGCCCTTGAAAGATGGTAGGCTGCTTGATCTTCCTAGCTGAATGGCCATTCAGAGCTTTTGTCAGCTTGGGAAAAAAGTAATCCTCAGAAGGATTCACAGTGTCACCCGCCCTTGGATCACGAGGCACCATGGGGACTCTAGTTCTTAAGTGGATCTCCTCCAAAGACAGGTAGATTTTTTCTCCAGTGGGCACACAGTGGGCCCACGCTGAACGCAGAAACGGTGTAATTCTAATTGTTAAATAAGAAAAATGACATATTGTGAGTTAGGCTAATTGATCTGCAGAATTCTGGTTTCCTTCAATTTAATACTCTGTCCTGGGAATGAAGGAAATATTCAGAGAGCAGAAGAGTTAGAGATATAAACTGCAGGGGAAAAAGGAGTTAGAATAAGGTTTTGCTTGTACAGTTCTGAATTCCGGGGATTTAAAAGGAAAGGCATCCGAAAATGCTCCTGTTGCCAAGGCCAGGTTGTCAATAATAAACTGTGAGCCACAAGTCCTGGTGTGGGCCTGGAAGCCAGCAGAGAGGGAATTCAACCTGGCAGGTTCTCCAGCGCTCAGCCTTTAGCTCTTCAGGACTCAAATTTTGCTCTGAATTTCTTGAATCATATGATATCAAGGACTAGGAGGGAGGGCTCATGTCACAGCTGAAAGAAAGGACAACTCCAAGAGCTCAGGAATGACGAAGTTCTTTTTTGAAAATAAGAGGATTGCCTCTAGCTAGCTGCTGTGGTTTGAACGTGTCACCTCCAAAATTCAGGTGTTGCTCATTTGTTAGCATTCAGAGGTGGGCCCTTTGAGAGGTGATCTGTCTGTGAGGGCACCTCCTTCATGAATGGGATTATGACTCTTATAAAGGAGGCTTCACACAGCAGCACTTGGCTCTTGTCCTTCTACCATGTGAGAACACAGTGTTCCTTCCCTCGGACGGTACAGTCTTCCTTGGATGCCAAATGCTATCACTTTGATCTTGATTTCCCAGCCTCTAGAATTGTGAGAAATAAGTTTCTGTTCTTTATAAATGACCACAATCTCAGGTGTTTTGTCATAGCACAAGTGACTATCAGCCAAACCTTCAACAACTAGCTGCTCGCCTCTGCTTCCTGTGGCCTTGGCATAACCTGGGAGCTATTGGAAAGACTTACTCTCTGGTACCCTGCTTCTAGCCCCCACGACCTGCTCAGTCAACATCTGTATTTTAACAAGATCTCCTGGGTATTCACATGCACCATGAAGTCTGAGAAGCAGAGAGGGACAGATGAGTTATCTGTGTCCTTTCAGCAGATCTTCATAGGAACCTACAGCCTGGCCTCCGTGCTAGTGCTGGACACACGGTGAGAGGAGACAGACGCTGTGCCTAGTCTCAGGAAGCTAAGTATCCAGAGGAGAAGATGGCAAATAGTGATCATGAAATGATCTCAGGGGTGTTTGTGAGATCCTTGAGCCACATTGCAGCAGGAGGCCACTTGATGTGCTGTGGTGGCAGGTGTGCTGGCATGGAGGTCTCCTTTCTCTCCTGTGTAAAGCAGAGGCATTGAAGGTGAAGTGCTCAGCTGCTTCTAGCTACTATTTCTCATGTATCAAAGTGGAGATGTAGGGGTGGGATGCAGATTTGCTTCATAAGGCTGGTGAGTTATTCACCGAAAGTTGTTGAACCTGTATTCTATACCCATTGCCATACATGGTTCAGAGTTGAGGACAGATCCTTGGAACTCATAGCCTCATGGGAATGACGGATGAGATGGAGAAGGAATTACAGTTCCACAGAGTACAGCCCCATGGAATATGAAATGCAGAGAGGCACTGAGGATTACTGTTGAATTCTGCCTATGGTGAATCTTGGAAGGCTTCCTAGTGGAAGGAGATGGATTTTTAGCTAAGACAGTGCGACTGTTCATTGACATGGTTCTAGCTCTAGCTTTTGCTATTTTTTCCCCTCTCAGAGCTACATAGGGTCATTGATAAACTCAGGTAGAGGAGAGCCAGGGACCTGTAGAGATTGGCAGAGTAAGCAGACAGGTGAGGGTTCCTATTTTACTTAAGCTACAGGATTTGATGGATACTGAAGCTGGCTTTGGTGCATACAGCAACTGTTTCAAAATGTTCCTGAAGACAACTTATTTCTTCTGGGTATTGAGACTGAGCTGGTGCATGTAGGTGGACACAGAGCTTTAAATGCTGCTATCTCAGTAAAGCCAATTAAAGACATGGAACTGGCTTGGTTTGTCCTGTGAGCCTAATTTATGGAGCTCCTGCTTGGTGCTGAGCTCAGGACGAGAAGCAGTGGAGGAGTAAAGGGAACATGGAAAACATGGTCTATGCACTCTACAGCCTTTAAAAATGGCAGGATCCCACATGTCCTTTTAAACAGAGCCAGGCAGTAAACCAATAGCTAAGGATTCTAGCTGTGGATAAACAACAGACACATGACAAATACTGATACTGGCTACTTTTCATAGAGAACGGAGTGTGTTCCTGGCACTCTGCTGAATGCTTTATATATTGCATTTCTAATTAATTTTTTAAAAATCCCCAAAGCAGGTTTTATTATCTCTGTTGTACAGGTGAGGAAAACGATATTCAGAAAACTTGTCATTGGAAGAACTGGGGTTCCAGTATAGGTTTGCTAGGTGCTAAGTCCTGTCTTGTTTCTGTGGAACCATGTGTCACTTCTAAATTCAGCCCATGGAAGCTGGTGGAGGTACTAGAGGGTAGAGATGGTAGCGTTTGTGAGGCTGGAGTTTGGGGGCCTTTGAACTAGTGTTAGAAAGCAAGAATTGTCCCAGTATCATGTGGGAGAATGATGTTTTCTGGTCCTTATTCACTGATGAGCAGGGATGTGCCTGGTTGCCTTGTTAAGTAAAATGAGCCAAGGAAAGAAAATGAAGTGGGTGCTGCTTGTCCTCAGAGGCTGTCAGGCTGCGGAGGGGCTGGGAAAATGGAGGTTAACTTGGATAAAGCCCCTGGGCAGGAAAGCCTAAGGGGTAGAGCTCAGAGCTTGAGGCCAAAATGAATTGAGATGATCTAGAGACAGGGAGCTCTGAGAGGGCGATGGGAGGAGAGCCTGGATGTCTGCAGTTGGGTGTAGTGCAGGACCCATCTGGGAGGACAAAAAGCAGGCTCTAGCCAGAGTCTTCCTCTCTCCCTGTTATGAGCATCTGCCAGTTCTGCTGCCGCTCTCTTCTGTGGGAAGCATTTACAAGGGGTTTCTTCATTTCCCCCAAGATGTAGAGCCTTGCAGTATCTGGTCAGAAATAGCTGGGAAAACGGTTTTTCTTGTCGTGCATGAATGCAACCCCTCTGAAAGTGCCTTTGTTCCAAGGAGCTCTGGAAGAAGTATAGGCAGCAGCTGGGTAGGGCAGGGTGGCCTCCTGGCCAAGCAGTGGGTTGTAGCTTGGATAGGCTTGGATAATTGTTTTCCTCAGAGCATCTATATTTGTGCAAAGTAGCAATATGTTCTGGGAGCTTAGAAGAATGGGGTCAGGTTCATTTTAAGAGGAGGTAGGAGGGAGGCTGAAGCCTGTGACTCTCCTACGGGTCCCTTCTGAGGCTATTGGTGTCCTTCCTTTGGGGGGGTGTTCCAGGTGCCTGGCGCGTGCCCTGATGATTTCCTGAGACTACCCCTTGCAATAGGTAAGACACTTTCTGCAGCAAGATGCTGGGCTTTGCTTTTCCTCTCTTTAACCTTGTTGTCCTGACAAGGTCTGGCTCTTCTGTGTGTCCTTACCTCATCCCTACTTCCAACTAGATGATTGTAGTGTCCTACCAATAGGGCTAATAGGATTAATGAATGTAGCAGGGACTGGTTTCTGTGTTGCTCCAAAAGCACAATGCTTTATGTTTATTAAAACACACACACATCTCCACTGGGTGCGTAGGAGAGACTCGAACTGTGGAAATTTCAGGCACTGTTGGGAATGGATGGTAGGGACATGTTTTGGTCCAGGTAACTTAACCCCACCCTCTGTTACCCCTAGTAGATGGCACTGTGTTCTCCCCTGGGTCCAGCCTTCCTTTTACTCTGGGAGCTGCAAGGGAAGACAGTAACCCAGGATACTCCTGGTTGGGATTAATGTTTCCCTGACAGTAGGAAGATGGGCCTGTCCCTGGCTTACTGTGGTCTGGTGGTAGCTGTCATCCTTGAGATCCACAGAGAAGTGGGCATTCCTCCTTCAGGGGCATTTAGTCTTCAGAGAAATCCTCCTAACACCTAAATGTCTCTTGCTGGTAGACAGTTTACTAGATGGGGATGATGGGAGAGAGGTGGAGGTAGGATTTTGGGGCAAAGAGAGCATCTCTTCTCAGGACCTCTAGACAGAGCCCCTGTGGATGCTCTCCTGTCCGCTGTACCCTGCTCACTGTGTGCTGGACGGATGGGCCTGCTGCTCCTGAAAGGGCACAGATTCCAACCTAAACCACCCCAGAATTCCTGACAGCTGTGGGTTCCTGCTTTGGTACTGGAATACTCTAATTTATAACCCAGCATCTGAATTGAAATTAAGAAAAAAGAAAAAATTTTAAAAACGTCTGCTCCTTCCTCACTAGTGTGGTGACAAAGGATTTCGACTGTTGATTATGGCATGGTTTTCCTGAGGCCTCGGCAGTTTTCTGCTTTATTCTTCAGCCCTCCTGGAGGAGGTCTCTCTCATTTGAGTGCTGTGGGGATGAGTTCAAGCAGCCCCATGACCCTCTGAGGTCCCGAGCTGGGCCAGACCCTGGAGTCTGGAACCTGTGACATTCCTTCCCTCTCCACCTCACTTGGCAGGAGACTGCCTGGGACCAGGTGTGGTAAGCTCTTTCAGGCCAGCTCCGCTGCTAGGGATTTAAGGGAGCTGAGTTTGAATACTGAGCCATCCCCTAGAGGATTTCCAGGCATTTTTTGAAATGAGATGTGTCTAGGATCCCTTTGAAAAAGAAGTACCCGAAAGAATTGGCGTATTAATGGAGCTACGTGCCAAGCAATGAAAGTGTCTCCACATTTTCAAATACCTGGGTACCTGATTTTTCTAGTTTGGGCATAGAAATGGGAGACTAACTTTTGTCAGACAGTAAAGCCTAATTAATTCAAGCGAGCTAAGTAAATTAGGGCATAGGCATACACCACGGTGCTAGGCAGCCGCTAAAATGATGCTGTAGAATATTTAATGATGTGAAGCAAAGTTCATGCTTTATTAAGTGTAAAAAGCAGGTTACAAAAGAGTGGGTACAGACTTATCCTATTCTCTCATAATTAAAAAACAGTACACAAAAAGACTGACTAGGCGGACACCGAAATGTTAACAGTGATTCTTTCTGGGAGTTCTGCTTTCAGGTGATTATTTAAAAATTTTTACATATTTATATATTTTCCAGTGTATACATATTTGTCAAAAGGAGAAAAGTCAATAAAAGTGTCCACATGAGCTTCTGTTTGTGTAAAGATTAGACTGAAGGAAAAGGAGTGAAGAAGATGTTTTGAAATTATTTAAAATGGTGTTGCACACGTTACTTACGCTTGCAGATGAAGAAACTGAGGTTCAGCAGAGTGGGAATAACCTTATCTGTTATACATGCTTGTAATTATGGAAGGAGAACATTTGTAAGGAATCCAAGACAGCAATATGTTTTAATACTCTCCAAATGATTTAATATATAGTCCACATTGAAAACCAACCATCCCCATGATGGCTCCGGAACAGACACACATTTGCAGTCACCCTCCCTCCCTCCCCTCAATAAGAGAATGTAGGGAGATGCTTAGCGCATAGTAGGTGCCCAGAAGATTCATCTTTTTTTTTTTTTTCCCTGGAATCAGTGCTTTTGTTCTGGTTGAAATTAAACTATGACATTCTAAAGCAAATGGGGAAAAGAGATGACTTTGAATTTATCCCTTTTGGATTATACTGTTTGTTAAACTAACACTCAGAGGCTTGGTCTTGTGGCCTCAGATCTTAGTACCCATTTGGAAACATGTGCTTTTTAAGATGAAAACAGTATAGATTTTCAGACTGGCCTGTAGGAGATTTGTTCCAGAATGAGATAAGGGTTCCCCAAGGCCCGTTCCCTCACAGAGGGTGCCTGTATGAGGGAATTGAGCAATTCTTCTGTTCCTTTCTTGTGAGAGTCAAGTTGAGTTTAAAGCTGTATGTTACCTACATCTCGGAGAGATAGCTTTTTCTTTTGTTTAGCATCGTAGCTTCTCGTTTTCTGGGTGACTTTTGCAGTTTTACATGAATGTTATTCAGTAGCAAACAGCCAGTAAATGTTCTCTAAATCATTAATTCATTAATAAGCACATTAAATGCTTGCAGCTTTGCAGTGATTAATGATGAGGTCCATCCTCCACTGGAACTGCCATTCTCAGATGCAGATTCCTGTTCTGTTGAGTGGAACAGGGCAGATATAGGAAAAATGCCAATGAGTTGTTGGATGACTGGGCTGGAGATTTTTTGTGCAAATTCTCCTTTCGTCACAGAAAGCAAGCTCCGCAGAGGCCAGCTCATCAAATATATGTTGCTGTTTTGATGATTAATGATTCTGGCCTGTTGATCCACCCTACTTTCTTCAAAACAATTATTTCAACTGTAGTCTTCTCTGGGGAATTGCTTCTTATGGTTTATAAATCAGTAGACAATATAAAATTCTTAAATGAGGATGACACTAGCATGGTTCCACCTGGATGCCATTATGCTGTGCTGTGTATAATTACAGCGAGGTCTGCTTGCTTTTTTCCTGAGCTCAGAAAAGCTTGGTGCCACTCATTTAAATAGGAGAGACAGGAACTTATAGAGACTGCCCATGCCGGGAGCTGTGTTAAGCACTTTGTGCATACGTTTTCTTGTTTAATCCTTATGAGACTCCTTTTGAGGAAGGTAAATGTCTCTTCCATTTTACAGAACTGACTCAGAGAGGTTCAGTAACTTGGCTGAGATACACAGCTAGCGAGTGATGCAGCCTGAACTGGAAGAATGGCAGGACCCTGGCTTGAAAGCCTGTGCTGTCTTTAGGCTTTTGTGCCTCTGGGGTTGTTGTATACAGAGGCAAGCACTTTTGAGTGAGGGTTCCTTGGTGACTAGATTAATGATGTAAATGTGGAAAAAGAGACATTAAGTAACAACTATTTACAGAATGCCTATGATATGTGATATGTCAGACCCTCTTGGAAAAGTGGAACCTATAAATTGTATGGGGACTACTCACTGAGCACCTGTTACTTGGGAGGCATGATACTAGGTGCTTCACATACATTTTCTTTGTTTTTTTTTTTTTTTTTGAGACGGAGTTTCGCTCTTGTTACCCAGGCTGGAGTGCAATGGCGCGATCTCGGCTCACCGCAACCTCCGCCTCCTGGGTTCAGGCAATTCTCCTGCCTCAGCCTCCTGAGTAGCTGGGATTACAGGCACATGCCACCAGGCCCAGCTAATTTTTTGTAGTTTTAGTAGAGACGGGGTTTCACCATGTTGACCAGGGTGGTCTCGATCTCTTGACCTCATGATCCACCCACCTTGGCCTCCCAAAGTGCTGGGATTACAGGCGTGAGCCACCACTCCCGGCCACATTTTCGTATTTAATCCTTAGGATCATTCTATGTGTTAAGTCCCTGTAGCCTTAACTCATAGCTCAGTGAAGGTAGGAAATCTACACACATAGACACACCTATTTTAAGTGGCAGGACCAGGATTTGGGCTCATTTTTGAGTTTGTTATTAACAAATAATTATAGTGAGTGAGAATCAGGTTATAGCATACTCAGCCCATGACAGAGGATCACTGTATTCATCAGATGTATAGGCTGTGTTTAGTGCTTGTCCCAAGAGGAAAGGCGCAGGCACTAGGTGGAGAATAACAATGCCTGGCTGAGAAACGTGGGCAAGGCTTTGGGAGCAGGGGACGTTTGGTTTGGTTACTAGGAGTGGGCTCCTGAAGCAGGTGGTGAGGACAAAGCCCTGGAGACCAGGATGAGGGGCCAAAAGGAGCCCACAGAGAAGGTGTGTGGTGCCTGAGACCCTAAGCAGGAATTCCAGCAAGTCTCTGCCCTTCTCCTTTCTCCTTATCCATGCTCTTTTCCTCTGGGCTCTCTGCTGCCTCTCTCCTTGTGCCAGGAAGCAGTTGGAAAGCCTTTCCCATCAGGAGTGTCTGGGTGTTTTAGAGGAGAGAGAAAGACGGTGATGATGTTGGTGTCCTTCACTTCTCACTGGAGATCTGTCTCCTTTTGGATGACTTTTTCCCCAAAATGCAATGCGCATTTTTTTTTTTTTTGGTTCTGATATGAAAGCAATTCCTACTCATTACAGAAGAATCAGATTCTTCAGAAAAGCACAGAAAAAGGGGGGAAATCCACATTCTCACCACCTGGAGATAACCACAGTCAAAAGTTTATGTGTATTTCTACAGTCACGTCAGTATGATGTAAATGTGCATACTTCTCACCATCCAATCTCTGGTATAATACTGTCTTACTGTCTTCTGGGTTTCTTCACTACCACCCCCAGTCATCTTTACACGTCAGTATGTTTAATATGGATTATTGTTCCTAATGGCTGCTGAGTACTCCATAGGACGGTTGTATAAACATTCATCTTTAGACGATGTATCTGTCAGAATCCAGTCAGGAAAACAGAAACCACATTAGGTGTTTTAAATGGAGAATATTTTATATAGCGAATTGGTTACACAGGAGATGAAAGAGCTGACAGCAGTAAGGAATTACTACCACCCCTAGGCTAGGGGTCACATGGGAGGAGGCGGTGATGATACCAGAGGCCAGGAGCCAGGGCCTTCTGGTGGGGGCTGGAACCACAAAGGCACTATCCTCAGGAACTGGAGCCCTGGGAGAGATGCATGGCACTGTTCTTTCATGGCCGAGGTACCCCTCAAAGCAGGGGAAGCTGGGGAGAAATGCCTTGGCTTCTGGTTTCCTACCTTCTAACGTTCTGTCTGGGCCTCCAGCTGGACAAAGCTGCCTTGCTGCAGCCAGAGGTCAAAGGACTGTGAGAAATAGCTTTCTCTCTGATACAGAGCAGAGCAGAGCAGAGCAGAGGCATAGCCAGGAATTGTTCTGAGATCAAACAGGCAGATGACTGGTACGGATGAGAATCAGTCAACTTAGTCCAAAGGCTGTTTATGTGTCTGAAAAAACTTGGTAGAATTAATGAGATAATATCTTTTTAGTACTTTTGTATGCCCTGCACTGGCTGAAGTCCAGTTGGGAATACAAAGAACTATGGGACATGACTCCTGCTCTGTAGTAAAGTTCAGTAGGGGAGGTAATAGGAACGTTAACGCCTGCTGTTTGTTGAGCATTTACTAACTGCCGGGCACTGTGCTCAGCCCTTTGTGTATATCATCATTTTAATCTTCATGGCTCATAGCAACACCTTCATTTCTTTTGAACACCTACCTTGTTTTGTCATGATAGAAATGCATACCTGGTTTAGTGCAGGATGTGTTCCTGGAAACGAAAGTGCTCACTGAGTCAGCACTGTGCAAGGTCGTGATACTTGAGCCCCCGCAGCAAGTCTTCAGATGTCGGCAGTCACCCTTCCAGGCAAAGTCCCCAAGGCCATGTCAGGCATCCATCTTTGCCTGTCATACTCCCCATTTCTGACAGCTGCAGAGTAGTCCATCCAGGCTGCAGCAGTTTTTATGATGTCTTCTCTGAGTCACCAGTGTGGTCACCAATGGCTAAAAGCCTGCTGGTCTTTGCTCTGTGTTCTGTGGGTTTTAATCTGGGAAACTGGCATTTTAGCATCATGTGCCAGATTTTTCCTTTGCTAGACAACTTTTACAAACCATTATGGGTGTTACCCACAGTAGGTAAAAACCGTGGACAAGAACACAAAATAAACGGTGAGAAGAGAAGCTTCAGCATAGTAGGCACATGCTGCAGAACTGAATTGGCTCAGGACGGGGTGGCAGAGCGTGCTGGCTGGGAGCTTTAGCTGTATGATGGGTGGTGTTTTTTCTCCCTGGCTGAGAGCATAAATCATACTTGGAGAAAAATAGATAAATCTCATAACTGGGTTCTTGTGGCTTGTGTGTATGTATGTTTGGTTGTTAGAAATGGTTTTGGAGACAGCAGTTAAGTGGCTGGGCTCTTCCATTGGTAAAGGCCTGCCTCCAGCTTTGTCCTGTGAGGATAAGGAATGTGTCTTGCTTTGCTCATAATTGTATCTTTATCTCCTAGTATGTGGAAACTTAACAAATATTTATTAGCAGTTAATAAATATAAAACTTAATAAAACTTAACAAATATGTATCAGGATATATGCACTATTGTGTAAAGCTGTCCTCATTTTACAGGCAAGGACATTGAGGCTCAAATAGGTTAGATAAACAACTAGCAAGTACTAGAGTTGGTAATGGTGGATTCTATCTGATGCCAGGATGGGGCTTCCTGAGGGCTCTGTGTGTGCAGAGAGCCTTCTAAGACCACTGGATTTTCCAGAGAGAGAGAGCAGTAAACTCAGAGATTGCAGTGGTTCAAACATGGGTGCATCCAGATTTTGTGGGGCCTAAAGCTTGTATGACATAGTGGTCTTTTTATAAAAAAATGCCCATAGAATTATATGTGCACATTTAGGAGTAAAAGTATGTGTTGTTTAGGCTGAGAAAATAATCACAAAATTACAGACTCTTAAAAGCTTATGCACATCACAAACACGGTCCAGTCTGAAAAATAACAGATTGATGTTGTGGATTAACTGCTTGACACACCTTTATAATAAAATGTCCCCATATGTTATGTTTTTGCTGTATGCTTTTTGGTTGTCTCTTTATATGATATCAATTTTGTAATCTTTCTCTACTGAGAGACTGAAAAGATAATTCACTCTTTCCCTGAAAAAGTGAGGAAATTTGCTTTTTCTTTTTGATAATTGGATGAAGAATGCATACAACTTCCTACACAGATGTCCCCTGCTCACCTCTTGTAATGTTGCTCCCCTCAAGCACAGGGACTCTAATTAATTCCGTGTCATGTGACTCCCACCCAGAAATAGAGGAACAAAGCATGAACGTTTGTGACTGTACATGGTGCATTACCAGGGACACTCCTGCTGGGTGAGAACTTGCGTTTTGAACAGGCAGCAATGGGCACCAAACCCCTGTGGCGGTTTTATGTGTCTGATTACTGGAAGGTTGTGTCACAGATTAGATTCTGGCTCAGTAGGTTTCTGAGCTTGTTCTCCTCCACCTTTCCGGACTTCCAATGCTGTGCACTGTATGACATGTTCCTCTTGTCATATGACTTTCTCCCCCATTCTTAAATATTACTATGATTTCCTGAAAGCCATTTCTATGCCACGGTGACTAGCGGTAATTCTAACTGTACATAGATGTGACCACAAACTACATGGTCCACCCCCCTGAATCCTCTCTGAATACATCCCCGCCTCTTAGCTGGATTCCAGTGCTACCCGGAACAAGGTGAGATAGAGGTTTTAACCAATCGTTGTTAAAAGATCTTGGCTTTTGCACATTTTATGTAAACACATATCCATGTGAATGCATTGCTAGGGCCCACCCCAAAGTCTTGGAAGGAGCGTGCACAGGAGGAGCTCTGAGGCTCTCTTAACCTCACAGCCTGCCTGCCTCTAGCCCAGGGGAACTCTGGCTGCCTTGAGTGAAGAAGTTTGCACGGAAGAACTGGGGTGGAGCTGGGTGTGAAGGCAGTAGGACTGGGAGCAGCCTCAATGAGGAGACATGCTTTTACAGTAGAGATCATAATTAAATGGCCAGTGAGCTGTGAGGACAAGACGATGGTGTAGAGTAAATGATGAGAATGGTCATCCCGAAACCAGCCCATGTTGCTGATTACAGCGCAGCTGCTGACATCCATGAAGCACTTCTGGTGGCCAGGTGAGTTTCTCCAGGCGTATCTCAGTTAGTCTCCAGGCCATGTGCTGAACTGTGGCTTCCAAAAAGATACTAAGTCTTAACCTCTGGTATCTATGAATGTGACCACCTTTGGAAATGCAGTCTTTACAGATGCAGTCAAGTTAAGATAGAAGCAGGATGGGGCCGAATCCTATATGACAGACATCCTTATACAGGGAAAAGAGACATGGGGCACAGACACATGGGGTGAGAGTGCCATTCAAGGCAGAGGTTGAAGTGCTGCCTTCAGGCAAACACCCAGGATTGCCGACAACCAGTAGATGCCTATCATGTGATAAGCGTGAGTTTGCTGGGCCATTATGTAAGTAGAGACTTTACTAATAGTGTAAAGACATAAGCCTGAATAAGGGCTACAGCAAATTCAAGGGTGGTTAATAAAATTAGAATAATGAGTGTTACCGAAGTTGTGGATAAATTAATAGTTGAATCTTGGAAGGGTCAGGGGAAGGAACGTGGCCCTGCCAACTGTTGGTTTTGGACTTCCAGCCTCAAACTGAGAGAGTACGTTTCTGCTGTTTAAGCCCCCAGTTTATGGTGCTTTGTTATAGTGGTCCTAGGAAACTGATGCACTCCCCGCCCCGACCCTACAAGGTAGGTGCAATCATAGCCCCCACTGACAGAAGAGGAAGCTGAGACACAGATTAAGTGACTTGTTCATGTCATGCAGCCACTCATGGTAGAGCCTGGGCAGTGCCCCCAGCCTCCTCTCTGTAGAGAGGCCTTTCTGGTGGTATTCCCGTGGTACATGGATCACTGGCCCACAGCAGCAGGGGTCTTGCTGCTCAGTTGACAAAGACAATCTGCCTTGTTCACCTGTTGGGGGGAAGCTGTCTTCTTTTATCAAACCTGCTAGTTTCCCATGTCACGGACCTCACCAGGGCACCTTCTGTGGCACATTCTTAATTTCTTCTTCCCATAAAAATCTGATTCCTGACTGCCCCACATATTCTGCAGTTCCTGTCCCCCAGCTCTGCACAACAGCTAAGCTTACATTTTAGCTGACACATTTCAAACTGATAAACTTGGCAAAGCACATGCCCTTCATTTGTGGGCCTTCTGGAAGGCTGAGAGGAAAAGCAGCTGGGCCAGGGCTTGTGAGCTGCTGTTTACACAGGTTTATTGGCAAGCCTGTGTATTCCAGGGCCTGGGTCAGGTGCTGTGGGAATGCAAAGATAAACAGAACATCGCTCCTTTCCCTACCTTCAGGGTTACATGTGGGTTCAAGCCTTTGAACATCAAAACCTGGTTTATTATGGATGTAAAATTTTGACTGTGGTTATCTCCAGGTGATGAGATGGTGGGGTTTTTTACCTCTTCTTTCTGCTTTTCTGGAGAATTTGATTCTTTATAATGAGTAGGAATTGCTTTTATAACAGAACAAAAAAAAAAAAAAAAAAAAAAGAGAAGCCCATTGTATTTTGTGGAAAAAAAATCATCTAAAAGGAGGTAGATCTTCAGTGAGAAGTGAAGGATGCCTACATCATCATCATCTTTCTTTCTCCTCTGCAACACCTGGAGCCTCCTAATGGGGAGGCTTTCCAACCGGGTTCCTGGGACAAGGAAAGGGGCAGCAGGAAGCCCACAGGAAAATGGAGTAAGTACAAAGAAAGGAGAAAGGTAGACAGTTGATGGAATTCCTGCTCAGGGTCCCAGGCACCATGCACCTTCTCTGTGGGCCCCTCCTGGCCACCCCAGCCTGGTCTACAGGGCTTTGTCCTCACCACCCCTTCAGGAGCCCACTCCAGCTCCCTAGGAACCAAACCAAACCTCCCTCCTCCCGAAGGCTTGCCTGCCTTCTCAGCCAGGCACCGTTATTCCCCACCCAGTACCTGCTTCTTTCCTCTTGGGACAAGCACTAAATACAGCCTGTGCATCAGCTGAACATATTGATCCTCTGTGGTCGGTTGAGCATGCTATGACCTGATTCTCAATCACTGTAATTATTTGTTAATAACAACTCAAAAATGAGTCTAAATCCTGGTCCTGCCACTTAAAATATGTGTGTCTATGTGTGTGGATTACTTATATTCACTGAGCTATGAGTTAAGGCTACAGAGACTTATCACCTAGAATGATCATGGGCATTAAATAAGAAAATGTATGTGAAGCATCTAGTATCATGCCTCCCAATTAGCAGGAACTCAAACAGTGGGCACCCCTCCCCACAACTGATAGGTTCCACTTTCCCAAGAGGGTCTGACATATCACATATCATAGGCATTCTGTAAATAGTTGTGACTTAATGTCTCTTTTTCCATATATATATCATTAATCTATCACCAAGGAACCCTCACTCAAAAGTGCTTGTCTCTTTGTACAATAACCCCAGAAGCACAAAAAGCCTTAAAAATGTACAGACTTTCAAGTGGTGGTCCTATGATTCTTCCAATTCAGGTTGTACCACTCACTGGCTGTGTGTCTCAGCCAAGTACTAAACCTCTCTGAGCCAGTTCTGTAAGGTGAAAATGACATTACCTTCCTCATAAGCATTCTCATGAAGATTAAATAACAAAATAATATTGCTAGTATTTATTGAGCACCTACTTTGTGCCAGCCCTATGCCAGACCCAAAAATGCTCCTGTGAAAATGACTGGAACAACCGTGGCCTTGTAACTCCCCAAAGACTGAGACGGCGGTGGGAAGCAAAAGATGCACTATTTAGAGTTTCTTAACCTTCAGTCAGGAACTCCTAGTGGATGCAGAGTTCATGGACATTTTAAAAGGGCATACCTTACTGCTGAAATTATTTATAACATTTATGTAAGTGTACAAATGTTTAGTTCCTTGGGAGAAGAACTATAGTTGGGTTAGACTTTTAGTGGCATCTACAACTGATTTAAAGGAGGTTCAGTGCTAATTCCTCTTGTAAAGCAAAGGAATCTCCCACAATATGCATGTTTTCCTATAGTTTATCATTCAAAAGTATTTAATATCTAGTTTGATTTTCTCTTTCCTTTTATGTTCTTCTTCTAAAAAGTCTCATTTCTGTAGGGTGGACCAGCCTGAATTTCTAGACAACTGTTTATAGGTTCTGCAATATTATTTGGCAGTAAGTTCAGGCTGTTTATAAGATGCCTCTTCAAGAGCCAATTTCATTTTATAATGGTTGAAAGCACATTGTTTTAGAAGTGCCATGACCCTCAGCATTATGGGCCACCTGGAGTGGGCTTGTGGATGTCAGTCATCATACTCACAGCTCTTGCCCTCCTCCCAGTATTTAAATTCGTCATCTATGACTCTGAAGTAATACTGTTTAGAGAAAATTTGTGAATCTGGAGTTGTCAAAATTGAAAACCTGAAATCAGCTGGGTTTTTATTCTCTAAATTGTCTCTGCTTGTTTACAGGAAATTTCATGAGGCATAGAATTATCTTGCCAATAATAGTTGAGTAAACCATGTCATTGTTCTTCCTTCTGTGCCCTGAGTAGTCCTTGGCCAAAATGAGAACACATTAAAAACAGTAGTGACAACATGCTTAATGGGTATGTTTGCTGGTAGTTCTTGAAGATCACAACCAGAGTTCATTCCCAGGAAAAAGGAGACACGAAGATACTGCTGTAGTATTGACTGACTATTCTAGAGTAGACCAAGGGGAACTGATGGTAGAGGTGGAAGAAAGGTTTATTTGAAGCTGTTCATGCTTCTGAAGGAGTTCACAAATGGTGTTGGCAGAGAATGGTACTGCCTGCATCTTGCCAAAAATAGTTACCCTGTGGCTTCCCCAGGTGCGTGAAGTAGTATTGTCATGATATCTCTTAGTTGGTAAACTGCTTTGAGTAATGTCAATGACAAGTAGGTCCAGGACAGCCATGGGTGTCTGCTAAGATCTGCTCTTTATTCAGGTTGGAGGAGAAGATCCTGCAGGTATGAGTAGAGCAGAGGCATCCCCCTTGCCTGGGAAGGGGAGAAAGTCCCCTGTATAGACCCTGGGTATCTCTACTGGGGGCTCCAAGGCTGTAAGAGAATACTTAATTCCAACGGAGGCATGGACAAAGAGATCAAGGGGTCAATTAAGATACTAGAAGATTCCCAGGGATGTCTCTGTTTCTTCCCTGTTTGGCTAAGGATGAATGCCTTTTTTTAATTAAGACCTCATGATCTTAGACTAGACTCCTAAAGAAGCCTTTTCTCTTTGAGGAATAAACCCAGTGGCTACCAGAACCTGAAATGGAATGAACCCTTGTGAGAAGAGGGCTGTACTTTGTTCATGGGGCTTTTTGCATGAGGGTGCTCTCCACTCACTGTGGCATGGAGCCCCTGGAGGTCAAGCGAGAGCTGTGTTACAGCTGGTTTCAGGGTTGGAGTATGCAGTTAAAGTACTGCTAGAACAGGCCGGGCATGGTGGCTCATGCCTGGAATCTTAGCACTTTGGGAGGCTGAGGCAGGTGGATCATGAGGTCAGGAGATCAAGACCATCCTGGTTAACACAGTGAAACCCCATCTACTAAAAAATACAAAAAATTAGCCAGGTGTGGTAGCATGCGCCTGTAGTCCCAGCTACTTGGGAGGCTGAAGTAGGAGAATCGCTTGAACCCAGGAGGCAGAGGTTGCAGTGAGCCAAAAAAAAAAAAAAAAAAAAAGAACTGCTAGAACAATTGGAAAGGGAGGGAAGACATTTCAGAAAGGATGAAACCACAGAAGGGGAGCACTAAAATCATTGTAGACTCCACCCAAATCATTGGCGGACCTCTGAGCTCACATGAATGGGTGAGACTCCAAGGTTTCCAGCAAAAAACAACAGCAAAAGTCTGTAGGAACTGAGCAGTTTCAGCTGTGACTCATTGCAGGGGAGACAGTTTGGACTTGGAGTCTAGCCATATTAACTGCCTATTGGATACAAAAGTTATTTTAAAATAAAGATAAAAGAACCTGGAGACTCTGTGTGGCCAACAGTATGTTATGTACAATACAAATTACTAGGCATGTGAAGAAACAGGAGTGTCTAAGTCATGGTTAGGAGACAAGTAGGTGAAACTGACCCTGAGATGATCCAGATGTGAAAAATAGGAGAAAAGTACTTCAAAGTCATGTTATAAATATATTCAAAGGCTTAAAGGAAGCAGGAGACATAATACACAGATTGGGGCTTATAAGCAGAGAAATGAAAACTACTTTCTTTTATCGTACTTTAGGTTCTGTGGTACATGTGCAGATCATGCAGGATTGTTGCATAGGTACATACAAGGCAAGGTGGTTTGCTGCCTCCATCCCCCCGTCACCTATATCTGGCATTTCTCCACATGTTATCTCCTAAATTTTATTAGATGGAGTCAAGAGTAGATTGGAAATGGCAGAAGAAAAAGTCACTGAATCTAGACTTACATCAATAAAAACCTTATCCAATATGAAAAAGAGAAAAAAATTAGGAAAAAAAATCAACAGAGCATCAGGGGCCTGCAGGACAATATCAAGTGGTCTAATATATGTGTAATAGGAATCCCAGAAAAAGAAGAGGCAAGTGGGACAGAAAAAAATGTTTGAAGAAATAATGGCCTAACATATCCTAAAACCGGTAAAAATATTAATTTATAGATACAGCAAGCCCAGCAAACTCAAAGAAGGATATATACAAAGAAATCTGCACTTAGGTGTATCATAGCCAAAATGCTGAGAACCAAAGAAAGAGAAATTGTTAAAGCAGCCATAAAGGGCAGAAGGATATGTTATTTATAGTGAGAATAATGATTTTTAAAAAGCTGACTCTTTATTAGAAATAATGGAGACCAGGCCGGGCGCAGTGGCGCAAGCCTGTAATCCCAGCACTTTGGGAGGCCGAGGCGGATCACAAGGTCAAGAGATCAAGATAATCCTGGCCAACATAGTGAAACCCCGTCTCTACTAAAATATAAAAAATTAGCTGGGCGTGGTGATGCATGTCTATAGTCCCAGCTGCTTGGGATGCTGAGGCAGGAGAATTGCTTGAACCCGGGAGGCAGAGGTGGCAGTGAGCGGAGATCGCGCCACTGCACTCCAGCCTGGCGCCTGGTGACAGAAGGAATAAAAAAAAGAAATAACGGAAACCAAATAACAATAAAACAAAATATTTTAAATTTAAATTTGTTTAGAACATTAAAATCTGTCAACTGTTAAATCTGCATTAAATAAAAATATTAATCGAAAATGAAGGTAAAATATTTTTAGATAAAAGCAGAAAGTTTGGCACCAGCAAAACTACACTGGTAGGATATGCTAAAGGAAGTTTTTCAGTCTGAAAGACAGTGGCACCAGAGGGCAGCATGAATGTACAGGAATAAATGAGATGTGTTTATATTTCATATGTAAACAAATTTATGTATAAGTATAAATGTATATAGGTATAAATATATTTTTTTCTTCTCTTGATTTATTTAAAAGACAGCAATTTAAAACACTTAAAAACTTTATTGGATTTGTAATAGGTATAATGTATAACCCAATATATATTATATAATATGTGCATATATATTCATATATATAAACATCAGCAATAGCCTGCAGGAATAGGATGTGGGGAGGGGATAAATAGAATTATTTTGTTTCCTATGTTAAGTGGTACAACAGAAACTCTGCCTAGACTGTTATAATTAAGGATACATATTGTGATTATCATGTCAATTACTAAAAAAATGTAAAAGACAGTATAAGAATTAAAATGGTATGCTAGTAATGTTCAATTAAATGAAGAAAGGAAATGAGAATTGGAACAGATGGAACAAATAGAAAACAAATAGGAATATGTCAGACCTAAATCCAACCATCTCAATGATTATATTAGATGTAAATAAACATTCATGTAAAAATCAGAGATCGTCAGACTGAATTGAAAGGAAGACACCTAAATGTTATCTACAAGAGGCTTACTTGAAATACGGAGAAATAGGTAGGTTGAAAGTTAAATTGTAGAGAAATATATACCATGCAAAATGTAAGAATAAGAAAACTTGAGTGACAATAGTAATATCAGACAGTAGACCTTAAAACAACGCATATGAATCAACATAAAGAGAGGCATTTCATAAGAATAAAAAAGTCAATTCACCCGGAAAACCTGACAGTCATCAATATGCACGTACCTAGTAACAGAGCTCCAAATTATTTGAACACAACCAGACAAGTATAGGAAGAAATAAACAGATTCTCCCTTGTAGTTGGGGATTTCAACACTTCTCTCTCAGCAATTGATGGAACGATCAGATTAAAAATTAGTAAGAAACAGTAGATCTTAAAAACACCATCCACCATCATGAATTGATTTTTGTAGAACAGTCCACCCAAAAGAAAAACATACTTATTTTTTAAGTGCATGTGGAACATTTGCCAAGAGAAACCATTCTGTGTCATAAATAAGTCTCACATTTCAAAGCATTGAAATGTTAAGAAGTTTGTTCTCTGACCACACTGGAATTGAATTGGAAGTTAGTACCAATATATATCAACAAAATCCTAAATAAATGAAAATTAAACATGCTCTGGGGAGACCCCGTTCTGGTGTCCAAAGCAAGACAACCTGCCTTCAAGGTGGGTTATGGTCAGCCCATCACAATGAGAGACGGCAGCTACCATTCACTGGGTTCTCACCGCACACATAGCACTGTTAACAGTTATCTTAGATGGAATAACTCATGTAATCTTCATACCACTATTCCTGTTTTAGAGGTGAGAAGAGTGAGGCTCAGAAAGCCTAAGTGACTTGCCCACGGTTTCACAGCTAGTGGGTAGGTGAGCTGAGGCTGGGGCCATGTCTGTCTGATTTCAGAGACAGACTTCTCTGGGATGTAGTAAAATATGGCCTTTTAATCATGCTTGTATGGTCAAATTTTCTGTCTTGATGAGATTTTGACTATACCATGCTGTTTTCTGATGAAAATGTATCCATGCCTACCTGATTTGTACTTTCTCCCATCGTTTTCCTCTTTCTATTAAAATTAAGCATGCACAGAAGTCTGCCCTGTGTTCCTCAATCGAAGACATCCACTGACCTCCCAGATCTTGGTGAGACAGCTTCTGACAGTCCTTGGTCTGCTCATGTTTGTGCCCTATCAGGTCTCCCCAGGGTCTCACTGACTTTCTTCCTGCCTCTGAACCACCTCCCCACCCTGGATTTGAATGCTCGCTGCAGGCCAGGCCTTCTCCTAGTCCCTTTTAAGGGACTCTTCCTCTCACAAAATAGAGGCACACCTCATCGTCTCCTTAAAACATAGTCTGATAGTTTATCATTTTGAAAACAATTCATGCCTGCTATTGAAAAAGGAAGAAATATCCCATCACTAAGAGGTAGCTACCCTTAAGATTTTTTTTAAATATTTGCTTCCACCGTGTTTTGTTGTGCATGCTTAACAGAAACCTAATTTTTTAAAATTGTAATTTCTTAAAACTTTCTCACTTCAGATTCTTTGGAAGCATCCTTTTTAATGTATCGTGATATACCGTTGAGTGAATGATTCATAGTTTACTCAGTCATTCCAAAGGAAACACAGTCTGAGGGCAGTCTTAATTAAAGGGGGATAAGTAAACACATACACACACACACACCGCTTATTTGTGTAAAAACATACATGTATGTGTGTCTTCACAGATATACACACGTAAAGATATGTATACATACACGTATGTGTGTGTATGTACATCCCTCTTTAATTGAAGCTTCAAGAAAAGGCAAAAGAAAGAAAATATCCATACATACTATGTTTATTTACATATATACACATTTATCTATTGCATGTATATGTATGGTGTGTTTATACACATATACACACATAGATACTCTTGTCTGTCTCTTCTTGAGGTTCACTTAAGCTAAAATTCTTTAAGCAAAGTATATTGTGTTTCGTTGAGGTTAGCTGTGCCTCTCTTCCGCTTTTGCAGGAGAGCGTGGTAGTCTGGTCTCAGGGAGCCTGCTGCAAAGGTCTCTGCTGCTCCATACGTGGGCTTCGTCAAATCCCAAGTCCTTAATTCCCCACCTATGTGAGCCTGTGTCAAGATTCTGCATAGTGTTGAATGTACCTTTTAACCTGTCTCCCTGGGATGATAAATTGTGCTAGTCAGGACATCTCTACCAGTCCTTACAGAGGAGAGCCCTAAACTGCAATTTATCGGTGCTTGTCACAAATGAGTGCTATTTACTTATGAGGCCTGCATTAGTGCCGGGTCAGTGGGGAAGCCTTTCTAGCCTCCAATTCACTGGGCAGCATTGTCCAACAGTAGTGTTCATAGGCAGAGCTAGGAGTGCAATTTTGCAGCCTGGATGCTCCTTTAGTTCACATTCAGTCGGCCATACCATGCTTTGCAGTCACCCATCCCAGCTTCTCCATTACTTGGATGCCCATTCTTGCTGCTTTGCTCATCACTCGTGACTGGAAATGACGTCCTTTAATGCAACCTGAGTCCCAAGTTTGAATGCGGGCTCCCGCTGCGTGACTTGGTGATATTTGAGAACGGCACGCATATTGCTTTTCTGTGCTTCAGTTTCCTCAGCTTCTGACTTAGACTGTTCAGGCCACATTAACAATACCATATGTTGGATGGCTTGTAAACAAAAGATACTTATTTCTCATAGTCTGGAAGCTGGAAAGTCCAAGACACTGGCAGATTCATCATCTGGCAAGGGCCCATTTCTCATAGATGCTGTTTTCTCACTATGTCCTCATGTGGCAGAAGGGATGAGGGGTCTCTTCAGGGCCTCTTTTATAAGGACACTAATCCCATTCATGAGGGCTGTGCGCTCACAACCTAATAGCCTCCTGAAGGCTCTACCTCCTGACACCCTTATGTTGGGGATTAGGTTTCAACATAAAAATCTGGGGAGGGGGGTCATAAACATTCAGCCCATAGCAACTTCTTAACAGGAATAAGAGTAAAACCCCCTTACTGAGTTGTTCAGAAGATTCAGTGAGTAAATACATGAGGGAAAACACTGTAAAATGAAGTCATATCCATGTATTTTTATTGTTTTAATATATGATATACCTCCACTGATATTTGATTGATATAAATCAGAGACCACTCCCGATAACATGTATATTTTTTTCTGTAAAAAAGTATTAACTAGGCCGGGCGCGGTGGCTCAAGCCTGTAATCCCAGCACTTTGGGAGGCCGAGACGGGTGGATCACGAGGTCGAGAGATCGAGACCATCCTGGTCAACATGGTGAAACCCTGTCTCTACTAAAAATACAAAAAATTAGCTGGGCATGGTGGTGCATGCCTGTAATCCCAGGTACTCGGGAGGCTGAGGCAGGAGAATTGCCTGAACCCAGGAGGCAGAGGTTGCGGTGAGCCGAGATCGCGCCATTGCACTCCAGCCTGGGTAACAAGTGCGAAACTCCGTCTCAAAAAAAAAAAAGTATTAACTAAACTTGCTTGGTCAGTGAAGTGAGTGTTCTCTTAACTTCCTGATGCCAGCATTGTAAACAGTGTCTGTAGTTGGCCTTTACTGGGGAAAAAGATCATGTGGCTACTTTAGCGAATATTGGGTCCTTTAATTCTTAGCCTTCAATGCAATTTTTAAATTGTCAGAAATGATAAAGTTGTTTTTTCTTAAATAAGTGGAGAATTCTTCATTGGCTGGCTCGGTGGTGAGCTCCTGGATCCAACCATTTTGATGAAATGTAGACATGGCCATCTCTGTTTCCAGGAAGATTAGCTCTGTACTACTGGTAGTGGAGCTCTAAGGAGGAAGAGTGGCAAGTAGGGTAGATATAAGGTGACCTTTTGTGGTGGCAGTGACATTTAGTGCAACACAGTGACCACTGAGTAGCATTATGTGAAAGACATGTTGATTTGTGACTGCAGGGGACATAGTTTATTGTAGAATGTTGGGGAAGTACAGAAAAGCATAAAGAACAAAAAACAGCTGTATTGCAGCCATGCAGGTGAACTTTTGTAGTTTAGCTAGGTATTTATTCAGAGTATTTAAGCAGTGTCTCCCATGAGTCAAGTGCTGGGATGCATCAGTGACCAGGATGAAATTCCTGCCTTCATGTAGCTGATGTCCCAGTGGAAGTAGAAGACAGGGAGAAAATGAGTGATGAATCCTGCAGAGAAAAATAAAAGGAGAAAGGCAATACCAGATGTAGGTGATCACAGGGGTGGAAAGAGGAATTTGGTTTTCTCTTAATAGCTAGTGAAGGCAGGAAGGATTCATTTTTAAATGACAGTTGAGCAGAGATCTCAAGAAACAGTAAGTAAGCTGTGTGGATATCTGAAGGAGACGTATTTCAGAGTAAAAAAACAGGAAGTGCAAAGGCTCTGAGGCAGGAATGTGCCTGAAACATTTCTGCAGCAGCAGACTAGAGTGACTGGAGCAGAGTGAAGCAGCGGGGAGAGCTGGAAAGTAGGAGAAGCAATAGAGTCAAGCCCTGCTCCTGGAACATCTTCCCTTCTCTGTGGCATGCTGTCTTGATTTATGCACAGAACCTTGCATAGGAATGCCAGTCGATATGTGAAAAATAATGGAAAATGTCACTTTGGGATAAGGGAGGTGACAACTTCCACGACATTGGCCTTTGTTTTCAGTTGAGCTTATATACATGGAGGCAGTGTGTTATGATGGAGACAGCATGAGTGTTGAAGTCGTAGGACTTGTGTTCAACTCCTGACTGTGTCATGGCCAGCCCTGTGTCCTTGGGCAGATCATTTATCTTCTTGGAGCCTCAGTTTCTTCACTTATAAAACTTAATATAGAGTTTTTGAGAGACTTAGACTTACAATGCATAGTAGACACTCAAACCCAGCCATTTTGCCTGTATCTCTTGATAGGGAATTGCTATAGTTTTTCTCATGATGGAAAGAAATATGGTCTACTACAGCTAACTCTCAACTATGTTTTCTTAGATGCTACTGTTTCATCTGGAACCATATGGTTCAATAAAGAAGCCAAAAGACACATGTGGCCATTTAAATTTAGATTCATTGAAATTAAATTAAATGCTCAATTCTTCAGTCATGCTAGTTATATTTCAAGTGGCCAATAGCCCATGTGGCTGCTGTTTTGGGCAGTGCAGAATAGAGACCATTTCCAGCATCACTGAAAGTTTTCTTGGGTGGTGCTGCCCTATAGCAAGCTGCAAACTTCTACTTATTCCGAGCTCTTGCCTGTGTATAAGGAAAGTGGTAATACCTTTCTTTATAGTAGCATTCATAATTTTGTCTCTGGACCTCCAGGAGCACAGTCACATTGGGTGCCCACAGTGGGCAAGGTGGGATTTCAGAGCCCCATGACAGGTTTCCTGAATCAAATTTCTGTAGGCAAGGCCCAGGCATCTGCCTCTTTAACCACTTCCTCTGTAATTCTGATTCAGGCTAAAGATTGGTATTTGAAGCTCTAGAGGGCATTGTCAGAATTTATTAAGGCATGCAGCCCATCCTAAAATGCTCAGACGATGCAAGCTACAGAATTGCAGAATATTAGTACTAATTGCATATTGCTTTGGTGGATCACTTCCCTTCATCATGGTCCACTTGAGATTAAACTAATTTGCTGGGCTCTGTGAACTCCCCTGGAGATAGCATTTCATGTGCTCTAATAAAAGTTGCCAACATGTTATTTGTGCTTTCAAAATATTCCTGAAATAAATGGTGCTCTGTGTTGGTTTATTAGATTTATTTAAAGAAATAAGCCCAATACCCAATGGCTTACAATGTACATTGAAAAAAAATTCAACAAACCAACTGCAGAATTGAATTAAACAGCAGTGGCCACAATTTTCTCAAAAGAACGTGCCAGATGGGCACTGGGCACAGGGGATTACTAGACCAAGAAGATAAACAAGATTAAAATGGAATTATTTCTCATTCCAAATCAGGATCTTCTGCCGTGTTTGCAGCAACAACTCTGAGGGAAATGTGGCCTGCAAAGAGTTTACCGTCATGGTGCCAGTTGTGTGTTTGTCCAGTGATAAATCAGTGGATTTATGGATTTAATTTCCTCTTATTGCCAACTCCCTTCCTATCTGAAGATACGAGTTTAAAAGTAACGGTGTATATCTACAGGTAGTAAAATTCCATTTTGTTCTTTCTCGGTGGCTGAATCCTGTATGGAATGAAAATCACAGGAAAATCTTGTTAAAGATGTGTCAATGCATTGCACTGTAGAGATTCATGTGCAGAAGACTAGCTGGCTCTGCACTAGTTCTGTTCCGGGAAGGGCTTTGTTCTAACAGTTGTTTTCTCTGGAAGGTGATGGGCGACTCAGTCTTTTCAGATTACATCCACACCCATATGGTAGCTGCCCCGGCATTTTGGTCAAAAGTTTGGCTCCCCCAAACTTTTTTTTTAAACTACCCCAGCGAGTAGACAGCACGGGATTTTCTTATGAAACCAAGCTCCTTCTTTTCCTGGATGCCGAGCAACATTTTTGGGGGTTTAGCTTAGGGTAGTTCTCATTTGAAGCTCTCCTCAGGTGTAATTAAGACTTCAGCTTCACCCCTTTTAGTCTGCAGTTTCTTGCTTTAGAAAATGTTCCTATCTCATACCTCATACAGAGAGACCTCTGCTGAGTTAAGATGCTCATGGTTACACATGAATGAGATTTAGTTCAGGCTGGCTTACATACAAAGCAGAGTTATTGTTCCCTGTAATTGGAAAGCTCAGTGTTGGACTTCAGGCACAGCTGCATCCAGGCTTGCACTCGCTTCCTCCTCTCTATTGGCTGCAGCTCCATGGGCACATTGGATTTATTCTCAGAGATGCTTTTTTCATGTGACTGGGAAGATCTTCTCTGACAGTTCCAAGGCAGCCTCTTCCTAACAGGGCCATGTGGAGAGAGAATACTTTCTGGCATCCACATGCAAACAGGAAGGGTTTTTACCAAGCTATGAAGGTCACACATCCATTCCTGGATGAATTGCTGTGGCAAGGAGGGTGAGCTCACAGTGGCCAGCTTGGCTGGGGGTGTGGTCAGCTATGCCTGGACCTTAGGCAATTGCTTGGAAGAAGCGGGAAGCCTGTGGCACAGATAGAACAGAGGTTCTCTCCACCACTCTAGCCAGGGCATGCCCAGACCTCCCATCAGCTTTCGTTTGCATGGGGTTCTCATAGCTCAGCCCACCCCGTCTTTGCTCGAGGGAGCTCCATTCTTACTTGCTGCGTTTGGTTCTAGCCTGGGCCTATAAAGCAGTCTCATAGGTGTGAACCCCTCTGCTCACACCTGACCTCAGTGGTGGTAGCCTCCTGGAGTTGCCATGGAAACACCATGATGTCAGGGCCTGTTCTGATTCTGGTTTGTGGGACCTGGGAGACCATACTGACCTTTCAGGTGAAGGAGCTCCACACTTGCAACCTGCCTGTGCCCCCCCTGGCAATGTGAAGTTAACTTTTCTGAGCCTCACGTTTTTCGTCTTTCAAATAGGGACAGTAATCATAGCTATATTAGAAAGCTGTTGTGAAAATTAAATAATTTGGCACTGAGAGCTTGCCTAGCCCGTTGCCTGGCATGCGGTCGGTGCCCATTCCCTGTGGCTCTGCTCCTCCGGTGTCTGTCTTCTCTCTTCCCATCACTGGCATGCATGCTTCTACTGAGGCAGATGGATGGATTTCTTCTTGTTCTGTAGATCGCCAGGTAGTCCAGGGAGGTGGTAAGTTGTGCAGTTAAACTTGTGGGTTCTGGATCAAGACTACCCAGGTGAATCTAGGCTCTGGCTTCTGCCAGCTGTGTGTCCGTAGGCCAATTCCCAAACTCCTCTGTGCTTAGTTACTGCACTTGGAAAATAAAATGGGGAGTAATGAGGATTATATCAATTGAGATGCTTTATGCAGTTGGAATGATACCAGCACTTAGTAAGCAATCGATATATTAATTACTACTTGTGCCAGTACTAGTCTTCTCTTGTGCCTTTCTGGCTTTCCAGACCTGTCAGGGTTGAAGCTAGACAAGGGCCCCGCCTCTCCCTGACTGGGGGGTATGCAGCTTCAGCGGTTCTCCTGGTGTTAGGAAACCTGTCCATTCTGCCATGCGAAGGTTTTCCTGGAAATACCTTTTCCTGGCTCAGAGTATTTCTTTATTTCCAACTGAGCACTGGCCCAGCTCGATCATATTAAGACATCAGAATAGGCTGTTTCTGTTTGACTTATTTCTCAACCTTTATTGAAGTGTGATATTCCTGTGTGCAAAGTACATGAATAGAATGGACTTACTACAAAGTGAGTGCACACATGTAACCAGCCCTGAGATCAAGAATCAGAATATTGCTGGCACCCCAAAAGCCTTGCTAATGCTCCCCTAATCTTATTCTCCTCCTGACTCCTTTCACCTCCCTTCTTTCCAAAGGATACTGCTATTCTAACTTTTCATTGTATGTTAGTTTTGCCCTTTTTTAAACTTCGTATAGATGGATAGATGGACTGACACAGTTTATATTCTATGTCTGGCCTTTTGTCAATCACTGTTGTGTATTGACAAACATACATAACATATGCATTATCTCTGTGGTAATGCGTAGCAGTAGTTTTATTTTTCTGTGTAAAATTCCATTGTGTGAACATACCACAATGTTCATTTTATTAATACTCCTGGTGCATATTTGAGTTTTTTCAAGTGAGGGTTATTTTGAGTATTTCTGCTTATGAACATTCCTGTTGAGGTCTTTTGTATTCCTTACTCATTTTCATTGGGTTCAATCCTCGGGTTAGAGTTGCTGGGCTGTGAGGTACATGTGCTTATCTTCAGCGCCTGTGGCCAGTTTTCTGAGGCGGCTGTCCCGAGTTAGTGCTGCCTTCCTGCCAGCAGCGTGCGGGAGTTCAGTTGCTTACATCTTTTCCTATGCTCAGCATGGCCATTTTTCAGTTTTTAGCCATCCTGGTATATACTGGCCTGTGGGTATCCTATTTTTAAAGTGCCTATCCGTACCTCCTGCGTCTTATTTTTAATTGGATTATTGGTCTTCTCCTTATTGATTGGTTTAAGTTCTATATTCAGGCCATTTGTTGGTTTTAAATGATGCAAATATCTTCTCTCTCACTATGTGGCTTGGAATTTTACTCTCTTTATGGTGTTTTCTGGGGTGGGAGATGCTTTATGAATTTTATTTTTTGCATGCTCAATCCCTTACACATTTTAAAGCAAGGTCTGGGAAAATATGGTTTTCCTCCTCTTGTTGAGCAGGGTATACAGCTCTACAGGGCTTTGTTCTAGCTTCAACCAAAACATCTCTAGCTGGGAAACTTGTGGTCTTTCCCCACTGAATTGCTTCTGCTTTATGATTGAAAAAAACACCTCCTCTCACCTTTACCTCTGGCTTACATGTTAGACCTCTTTGTAAAAGATTCTGAATCACTGACTCTTTGGACCATATTTTAGACCATGTAGCCAGAATGTGCCATATTTTAAAGAAAAGCAACAAGCCAATGAAATATTTCCTTTAACTATATTCCCCTAAAATGGTTATATGATGGGCAGGCCTTGAAAGAAAAAGAGGAGTTAAGGGTTAAAATACATATAAATGATAATCATTTATTGAACAAACAGTATTACTTATAATGAGCATTCATCAGTCCTTTAAGCACATTACATGGATTAACTCATTTTGACTTGGTAAGCTCTATGAAGCTTGCCTCATTAATAAACTCATTTTATAGATTGGATAAATGAGGTACAGTTCATTTCTAAGGTTACATAGTCAATAATTTTTTTGAAGCCTAGACTCAAGCTGGGTTCTGTTGGACCCCATAGCTCAGTATTCTGCGCTGCTCTGCTGGTGAGGATGTACCCTTGGTTTTTGCAGTTTGCATCAAGCTAATCAAACCACATTTCAAGCTTTCTGCTATGAATAGTTTGGTGCTGAGGAAAAATTGGATAGCTTCTCCTTCCCCAGTTCTCCATCACAGAAATAAATCAGTGAAGTCAACTCTCGTCTTACTGGCTTTTAAAGCTGTTTACTAAAACATTATTCCAGATGGCACTGTGTCTCATTCTCCTGGTACAGTTAGGAGAGGCTGGAGGTTCTAGGTAGACCAGGAGGGACTTCAGTAACCTGGCTTAGAATTCTGTATGTAAAAATCCTTGTGAGTTAATTTTCCTTCTAAATATAGCCTGGTGTCCAGGCTTCACAGCAAATGACTGCCAGGTCTCAGGAACCTAGGAGAGGCTAGTGATTTGATTCTCTGGCTGCTTCTAGACCCTCTCTCTATTCGTTGGTTAAAGACAATGAGTTCGTGTCCTTTGTAGGGACATAGATGAATCTGGAGAACATCATTCTCAGCAAACTGACACAAGAACAGAAAATGAAATACCACATGTTCTCACTCATAGGCGGGTGATGAACAATGAGAACACATGGACACAGGGAGGGGAGCACTACACACTGGGGTCTATTGGGGGGAATAGGGGAGGGACAGCCGGGGGCAGCTGGGGAGGGATAGCATGGGGAGAAATGCCAGATGTGGGTGAAGGGGAGGAAGACAGCAAATCACACTGCCACGTGTGTACCTATGCAACTATCTTGCATGTTCTGCACGTGTATCCCAAAACTTAAAATGCAATAAAAAAAGACCCTTGCTTTATATCCCACTGGCTCACAAGTAGGAGGGGTTCAAAGTAGAGAGTGGGAATTGGCTGTGTCTGGGAAGATAGGGCCTTTAGAAGGGGAAGCATTGAGTAGGATTCAGGAGGCTGTGCTGGTCTTTCTATGCTGTGAGCAGCTTATTGTCGAGACCTGGGACAGAGTTAGGATTGGGTATGTCCAAGGGTTCCAGGTCTCTTAGGTTCTTGGCTTGGAAAGGAGTAATAGGTGTGCTGCCTTCACTTGTTCTTTCAAAAGTCAGTAGCAGTGTGCAGTGAGCCACAGACTTTACCAAAATTGAGATTGAAGCTGCCTCTACATGGTGGAGTTGTGTGCATTGAAGGAGAAAATCACACAGAAGCTGAGGACTGCACCTGGCTCCCTCTTGCTGAGTGAAGCACCATCAGTGCTCTTGGGACCATAACAGTGGTGAAGTTAAGTCTCTCTGGGACTGTTAAAACTCACTTATTTGTCATCTGGAGGGGACTCTTGCTGCTTCCCTTCTCTCCTTAACCAGAGGGTCTTTTCTTGTTGTGCTTCCTCTTGATTATTGATTACCTCTTGCAATGGGACTTCCCTTCACATTTAACTTGAAAATAGTATTTTCTCAATTTTATGGCCTGTGACTTCTACCCGCCCATTGCTTCTCTCTCCACGTAGGTACTGCCTAAAGCATAAACAGCTGTTTTCTGGGTAATTTTCCACATTGTATTTAGCAGTAGTGAAGGGCTCTGGGAATGATTGCCCTGGCCTGAACCAGCCGTCCATAGACACAACTACAATGGCAGCATACAGATTGGCTGTTTAGGGAGTTCCGAGCTTAGTAATTGCAGGGAGCAGTTTGCTTTCTCTCTTCACTAGTGTCTGTCTAGAGACAATTGCAGAAACTTTTAGTGGCATCTGAGAAAAATCTTGTCCTTGAAGTTGGAGATTAAAAAAGGAAAGCATAGTTTCTTCCGTTTGTTAACTAGTCCCTATCCATTTAACTAAATTTTTGCTCTCTGAAATCTCAGGGAGATGCCTCTGAGTCTGTTTTTTTTTCCAGTTGGATAGGATAGGGGAGAACAGAAGTCTCAAGGAGGCTTACAGACCGCTTCCCGGCACTGTCACTGCAAGGAAGTCTGGTCGAGCCCTGAGGCAGGAGCACGCCTCTGTGTGGAGGTGTGGCTGGTAGTGTTTGGCTTGGTTTGTCTCCTGCAAGTTATGACCAGAAGGTCTGAGTCCAGGAGGAGGGGCATGAGGAGCAGGACATATGGTCAGTCTTGAAACTGGACCCCGGCTATCTTTTGACAGGGAGCTTTGGGGCAGAAACAGTTTGCACCATGGCAGCCAAGTGGGGACTTGTATGTCCCCATAATGCTTGGGAGATGATCTTGGAGGTGTGGGTTGGGAGATCTGTGGGTTGGGAGACTGCAGGACCAACTGAAGAGCAGTGTGACCCTGGGTGCCACCTATTTTTCTTCTAGGTTAACCGTGTGTTTTTGTTAAGGATGGCACCCATAGAATAGAAATATCAAGGTATTAGGGAAATTCTCCAGCACCTCCTGTTGTCTTTTAATAAGCTCTTAAAAAGCGATCACTAAGAAAGCCAATAATGATTGAACTGAATAGAATTTGTGTGATTCTTCCTTTAAAGTACCCAGTTTCCACTGTTACCTTTTGAGATAATGATGCATGTTAATTCATACTGTGTGTGAAACAGTGGTCTGTTTGTCTTCTTACTGCAAAATTCTATCCTAAGATTGTTGGGGGGACTTGGTCCTCCTTGTGGCTGAGACTTGGTACCTGGGTCCCTGTCACTGGCTTCACCCACACCCTTCTGCTCTGTGATTCCATACACTCAGAAACTCTATTCTGTCTCCTGTCACTGTTCTAGGCTGCAGTCTCCCCTGGATTTTGGTGAGGCTTGTCCTCCCTCATTCTGCCTCCCTGGGAGACCTAGTAAGAGCTAGGAGGAGGGGCTCCTCTGGATGAGTACAGACCTGCTCCAGGGTGCTTGGTCACTATGTGCAGTGCAGATGGGATTTCAGCCTTCATTACTTTCCTGACCTGGCGTTCTTGTGCAGTGAGTGACCTGTACAACCATTGAAGCAGTCCTGTGGACTCTCGTGGTCAGGACAATGCATAGATGTTCAAGAAACATTAGTTCCCTACATCCCTTCTTACTCAGTATAAATTCACTCTTTTCTGAGAAGAGAGTCGCCAAATTTAGAATGTTTTTGAGGCCATGTGATATAGTAGGAAGTGTCTGACCTTTAAAAACGAATGGACCTAGATTTAGATCCTGCCTGGCTTTGTACTTTGACACTTAGCCAAGTGTGTGAACTCAAGCAGGTTCCCTAACATCTCAGCACCTTATTCCCTTTATCTTTAAAATCGGAAAAACAGCATCGACCACATAGGGTGGTGAAGAACATTAAGAGATCTAATCTTTTTAGAGCAGGATGGACAAACTCCGCCTGCAGGCCTGTTCCATCCAGCTAGTTTAGAATGATTTTTTTTTTTTTTTTTTGAGATGGAGTTTCACTCTTGTTGTACAGGCCGGAGTTCAGTGGCATGATCTTGGCTCACTTGAACCTCCGCCTCCCAGGTTCAAGTGATTCTCCTGCCTCAGCCTCCTGAGTAGCTGGAGTTACAGGCATGAGCCATCATGCCTGGCTAATTTTTGTGTTTTTAATAGAGAATGAGTTTCTCCCTGTTGGTGAGGCTGGTCTCAAACTCCCAACCTCAGGGGATCCACCCACCTCAGCCTCCCAAAGTGCTGGGATTTTAGGCATAAGCCACTGCATCCACCCCTACAATGATTTTTAAAGGAGGGGTTAAGAAGAAGATGAATGTGTGACAGAGTCTATGTGGCCCAAAAATCCTAAACTATTTATTTACTATTTGGCCCTTTATAGAAAAAAAATGTATCGACCCCCACTTCGGAGGATGAGCCCTGCCTGGCACAGAGCAATGGTTCTACATGTGATATTCTCCCCTCTTACAAATGTCTCCCTAGGGCTCTTCCATGCCTGAACATTTGTTGCAAAAGGCTTCCATTACCGAGATCAGACACAAAGGCCAAGGCGAGGCTGAAATGCAGATCTCTTCAAAATGGAGTAGGATGGCCTTGGCAGTCCCGAGTTTCATGAGTTTTTCCTATCTCTAAGTAGAAACCTCACCGAGGACCTTCTGTGCTAGTAGTCTCCACAGCGGTGAGTGGCTCGTGATAATTTCTAATAAATAACCATGTTTAAGCTGAATATGAGTTGGCCATTTTTCTGACGGTCTTTAAACTGGTTATTTATTTTCTTGGAAAAATAAAACCCAGAATGGTTTGGTAATGAACTGCTGCTGCTGTTAGGGGACTTGTTCACATTACGGTGAGGGAAATTTATGTTCCCAGGTAGATTTTAGTTGTGAAAGATTCAAGAATAATGTGGTCCTCTAAAGAGTGGAGAGACAGTGTTAATCAGCGCAAAAGGTCTGTGTTGCTGTGGTCGAGTATGCGTTCATAATTTATTTAATAATTTCTCCAGTTATGTCATCAGGCATAATCACTGTGTGGAAGAGAAGAATGCAAGGACCAGCAGGAAGGCAAGCAATGACCAAAATCAAATCTGCGTCTAATTTTAGTGAAGCGGGCCCCAGGTTTCCTAACGTGCATGTGTGCCAGTAACCTGCTTGGCCGTTGGGCCCGATCTGTGCTTGCGCTGCTGCTGGGGACCAGGCACGTTATTCCGGAGCGATTCACAGATCAGACTGCAGGCTGGTGTTCATTAGCCAGTTGGTCTCCATACATGGAGAACTGGTTCTCCCTGGAACCTGTGTAAACAAACACTGTATCAGTGAGACTCTGCCCACTGCCCCGTCTCTACCCAGGAGGCACGCAGAGGTCCAGTGTCATAGCGAGGTTGGTGTGGGGCCAATTGTTCCTTGTCCTGTAGCTCCCAGAGCTTCCCTCACAGTCACAGAACTTGCCATCTCTTTGGACCCACCCCTCCTTTCCCAGAGAGGAGTCATTTGCACACAGGTGTTAGTGAGCCCAGTGGAATTCACCACAGATTTTGTGTGGGAGACTGAGAATGGTTCTTACCTCACACGTTCCACAGCAGACAGTCCCAAATTTGTGATTAAACATGTATTTTCTCCCTTCATGAGGTCACTCTGCCACTCGAGGGCCCTTCCCATTGACTGGCTTTCTCCTGACCTTGCTTGAGTGCAGAGCCAGGCATAGCACCTTCCCTCTCCTTCGGTCCCCTTCCTTCCAGATGTCTGTTAGGGTTTCAGTTCTTCTTCCCTCTCTTTCTAAACTCTGGGTTCACTCATATTTTAGTGCAGAAAGCTCAGTTTCCTTGTGCTTTATCAAGTGTGGTCCATTTCCTTCAAAACATTTGTTAGTTGCCAAGAGGAGCGATAATTTCTCCATGTAGCAGCTTTGATTCCTGCTCGAGTCTCTGCTGGTTGCATGGGGCTTAGTTGAGTCCAGTTCACCCTTTGTAAGCTGATGGATTAGAACTTGGTGGAACCTGTAGCCAATTTGGGGCATTAGGCTATCGTGGTGCATGGAAGGAGCCATTGGACAGAGCTAGATTTGAATGCTGGCTCTTGTGCTCCCTGCCTCGTATCACCTGGAACAGGTTACTTAACCTCTCTGAGCCATAGTTTCCTCAGCTACAAAATGTAAAGGCCACCATCATCCTTGCAAAGTCATTGTAATGATATCGTGGAATAATCTATGTAAAGTGCAGGGTGCTGTGCTTGTCAGGCCAGGGCTGTTCAGTAAACATTCATCTGCTTCCTGTTGTAGGTGGAACACAGGCTCAAGTTGCAGTTTCTTGGTTTCCCCTTAGGAAATGGCAAGGGACCATTACTTCCCCTAGGACCTGGGTCCTTATTTCAGGTCTATAGTAGAAAATATTTTCACATTGACTATGCTCATTTTCTTGGTCACTTTCTCTTCCTTGAAGGCTATTTGCAGAATATTTTCATTCCCTTTTACCCCTCCACTAGTTCTTTGTTTTGTTTTGTCTTTGAGGCAGGGTTTTACTCTGTCACTCAGACTGGAATGCATTGGTGTGTTCTTGGCTCACCTCAACCTCTACCTCCCAGGTTCAAGCAATTTTCCTGCCTCAGCCTTCCAAGTAGATGGGACTACAGGTGCACACCACCACACCTGGCTAATTTTTGTATTTTTTTGGTAGAGACAGGGTTTCATTGTGTTGGCCAGGCTGGTCTTGAACTCCTGGCCTCAAGTGATCTGCCCACCTTGGCCTCCCAAAGTGCTGGGATTACAGGCCTGAGCTGCCGCGCCCAGTCTCTACTAATTCTTAAGCGTCCTTATCCTCCATCCTTTCCTGGCTAAGGCTGACAGGCATGCCATAAATTCAGGAGGCAGACACCCTGGTAGGAGTTTGTCACTTCAGGCTTGGATCCCTTATAACATGTGGGTGATCTGGGAACTGTTACAGTCTCTTTCTGGCTCCGAGGAAGGATCCAGGAGCAAGTGTTGAGGAGCAAAAGGGAAAAGATTATGAAGGCACAGAAGCTCCACTGGGAGGTGGAGGCATAAAGGGTAGAGTCTTTGAGGATAAGCCTTACCACAATCCAGATACCCACTTGGAGGGAGCCCTATCCCCAAGGCAAGATGGCAGGTGTCTCAGTGGACCAGATTTAACATGAGGAACTGAGCCTCACGTCCTTACCTGAGGGCATTCCCACCTGTGCTCCTGTAGCTGCCCACATCTGCAATGCACATTTGCAGTTGGATTCTGAAATGGCTTTTCCACAAGTTCTGTATCTATCCAGAGCATAAGAGGGCTAAGCACCTAACACATCTGCAGTCAGTTCTTGGCCCTTTTCTGGGCAGCTCTAGTCAAATGGGAACCCCTGGGGTTTCAGAGCCTCACTTCAGAGAGGAGCTAGAGTCTAGTGCAGTATTTCTCGGTTTTCTCTTTTGGTGCCTGCTCTGGCACTGGGCAATGCTGAGTGAAAAGTAGCTTTTGAGGAAGCCACGTCTCTCCATGGCAGGGACCAGGAGGAAGAAGCTAGAGATTTCCTCTGGCCCAGATGATGTTGGGGAGTCACACCATCATTTGGAGGCTAAGGAAGAGATCTTGAATGGCTGACTTCGAACCTGGTAGCTCTTCTCCAAACAAACATTTCTGTTTGCATTATCACCTTATTATGAAAGCATCACCTCCTTCCTGCTGGGTCTGTTCCCACTGATAGCAGGAGTGTGGGCCCGTCAGGAGCTGATGCAGATGTTCCCATGCAGGACGCCTGCAGACAGCTGGATGGACTGCAGTGGCAGTCAACAGATAATGAGAAATCCATCACACATGCTTGCTTGCTCGCAGCTCCGAGCCGCATGCGTTAAGCTGTGAGTAATGTGATTACTTAAGTGGCATTTTATTTACACCTTTACGCAGAGCAGTGGCTGCTGCTTTTCCAATGCAGCTATCACCCAGATTTGATTTTAAAAAATCTCCTCAGAGTCAGAATGGCAGCATCACAAATATACTGATCCGGAGGAAACTAGTGGTATATTTTTAAAACTCTGTTATCAGCTTAAGGCAGAGGATAAACTGGGGTCAACTACAAAATATAGTTACCATTTCTTGGTGCCTCCTATGTGCTGGGTGTTTGGCATGTAAGTCTCAAATGATCCTCCTGTTAACCTCGATAGAGTAGGCACCATTGCCCTCATTTTCAGATGAGGAAACTGAAGCCTAGGAAGGTTAAATGCTTGTCCAGAGTCACTTAGGCGATGGCAATAGAAACACCAGGAAAAGTTACCAGTTATAAAGCTGCCATAGCTGTTCATTTATTTCATGTTTTAGACCGGGAAGCAGAACCGTTGATTTCAGCTCCAAGCTGGGCTAAGAGCTGAGTTTTGTGAAGAGAGGCCTGAGAAACGGACATCTGAGGCTGTGATGGGCAGCTCTATAATAACCCACACAGTATTGTTCCCAAATAATTCCAGCAGGCAGCCCTGACAAGGTGCCTTCAATTCTAGCTGTGACTCGTGTGTCCCACTGGTGAGTTAGATGAGGTGTCTGAGCCCCGAATACCTTATTTAATAGAGCCACAATTTGGATTTTTTTTTGCAGGAGCTGTCACTGCCTTGTGGGTAAATGTGATTTCTGGGGCTTTCTCCTGCATGTTTCTGGCATGGGCCATGGGCTGTGTGTTGGTGGGTGAGCTGAGGGTCAGTCGCTGTTTATTTCAGATCTTTCATTTCTTAATAGGGTAGCAGAAATACCAGGACAAAAGAAACAAATGAATGGGTAACACTATTTGCCATCCCAGAAATTATAAGGGTTTGTGGGTCCATTCAGCTGCCTGGAAATATTTCTGGACTTTATCCATGATTGTGGCCCAAGAAGCTCTTCGTTTTTACTTCTCACTTCTGGGACGTAGATACTCTTCTCCGAGTCTATGCCGCTGGTGTACATGGACCTTAAACTGCAGATTTGAGTGCTGTGTGAATTCATGTAGAAATGATTTTACTTTTCTGGGCTATAGTTTCCCAGATTATAATGTTAGGGTGATGCTGTCTTCCTTATACCTACCCCAGAGGGATTTAAATGAATGAGTAAATGATTGAATGAATAAGTAAATGAATAAATATATAGACAGTATACACATTTAAGAAGTAATCCTTGTGGATTTTTTTAAAAATTGAAAAGTAGCAAAGCAGAGGCAGGAAGAAATCCTTTGTATTCCCATAATCATTGTTACCATTTTGATTTTTCTCTAGTCCTTTCCTGTGTTCTCTTCTCTTCTTCTTTCAGTGGGTCATGGGCACTGTGTAAGGATGGTTGAGGCTTCCAGCATGTTGGTGGAGGTGGCTGTCCTTCCTTTGCAGGCCTCTGAGCTGTGGGAGGAGGAGTTTGGTGCACAGGGGCTGTGTTTATGAGGTGGAGGAAGTTGTTACTGTGGCAACTTTAGTCTCCTTTCTTATTGTTCTTCTGTTTTCTTCTCATGTCTTCCTATGCAACTTTCCTCTGAGAGTCTTCAACTTGCAAGAGAACATAATTTTGCCAAAGGATTTGGTCTTGGTAATTTGTTCAAGAGATTCTGTTTTAGTAGTTCTGGGCATCATGAGAAAAATCCAACTGGAATCTTTCTTAATGTTCATAAGTTATTTAACAGGAAAGAAAATTTTAAAGATCTAGGATGTAATTACTGTTTGTGTTCATGTTAGATTCTTGAAATTTGGAAGCAAAAAGAAAAATAAATGCAAAAGCAGCTTATTGCTTTAGTCTGCCTTGGATTCTTTCAGTGCATTCCAGTCCTTGCTAGTCTGAAAATTGCTCCTACTTTATTTACACAGAGCTTTTAGGCATATTTGATTTATCATTTGACATGTCTAGAATCATAGAACTCTAGGACTGGAAGGGACTTGCAATGTTATATTAACATTCCTATTTCTCCAAATAATAAATGAAAAGAATGTGTAAAAATAAAAGTATTACATGGTTTCTGCCAGCTGAGTGTTCCCTACAAGAAATAAATATGTCCTTATTGATGTGTATTTTTTACCATGTAAATGATCTTACCTGGTAATTTTACCCTGGAGAGTTTTTATTTTTAAAGATGGGGCTGGTTGTGGTGGCTCACACCTGTAATACCAGCACTTTGGGAGGCCAAAGTGGGTGGATTACCTGAGGTCAGGAGTTCAAGACCAGCCTGGCCAACATGGTGAAACCCTGTCTCTACTGAAAATACAAAAAGTTAGTCGGGCGTGGTGGCAGGCACATGTAATCCCAGCTACTCGGAGGCTGAGGCAGAAGAATCACTTGAATCCAGGAGGTGGAGGTTGCAGTGAGCCAAGGTTGCACCATTGCGCTACACTCTGAGCAACAAGAGCAAAACTCCATTAAAAAAAACAAACAAACATGGGAATCAGGGAACCCTGGTTTTTCCTCTTCCCCTTCTCCAGTCCCCTGCAACCTAGAGTGGGACCTTTGAAAGACTGAGTGAGAGCCAGAGGCCGTGAATCATAATTACTGGCTGTGAGGGGGACCTTCAGGGTCCTGGTTCCATGGGCACATGGCATGGCTCCATGAGCTCACCTTCAGAGGGAAAGATGTTTAATTATTGAACAAAGGAAAGGTGCAGTAAGCTCTCAGTATGTCTTTTTAGGAGGGAAAGAGGGCAGGCAGAGGATTTGTTGGTTTTAATTATGCTTCATAATGACTCACACATGTCTATAACAGGTGGCATGGCAAAATTTGCTGATGGATTGGAAGGGCCAGGGCGTGGGCTTGCTTCTTGTCCTTTGGGTGGCATAGACACAGTGTCATGGCTCAGCATTCCAGCTAAAGTGATGGGATTGTAATTATCATATGCATTCTCCCCGTCAGCCAGCTGCAGTAGTTACAGAGTTTCCTAGTCATAGAGCAAAGGGCTGACTGAGAGGTGCAGGAGACACTGAGCATAGCCGCCAGCATCTCTCGTTGTCTCTCCCATTGTTGTCGCACCTGGGCTCATGCTTCATGGTCTTTTGCTGTAGCTTAGAGCTGCAGCAGCAAGGACTGAATGCTCGTGCACCTGCCAGATCCCCTGAATGCAATGTCCTCTCTCACCCCATTGTGTGTTCCTCCCCTGGAAAACAGTCCTTCAAGAGCCAGCTTCAGCACAACTTCCTCAGTAGAATCTTCCCTAATTCTCTAGAATAATTTGTGGCTTCTTCCTCTGTGTATCCATAGATCATTTTTCTAAGGGATATTTACCAGGTCATGTTATGCTTAATCTGTTTACATTTCTTGTTCCTTCTCATCTGCGAGACCGTGGGTTTCGTGAGGGTAAGGCTAGTTGTTAATCTTCACTTTGCGGCTAAAGAAAACTTCATGCAAAGTCTCCAGCCATAGTTTTCCAGAGAGATGATTGATGCTAAAGCCACTGCATCCTCTGCATGGTGCTCTGATGTCGGTGTTGGATGTTTCACTTTGCACAGGGCCACCAGGAGTGCTGGTGGTAAAGAGGTGTGAGTGCTCAGGTCAGGACACACAAAGGGAGGAGGCTCCTGTGTGCCTCATGCCGGCCTGCTCTTGAGGCTGCTGTCTTTGGGGCTGCAGGCCATGATTCTTCCCAGAAAACCATCTTAGTGAGGCTGGGCCAGAGAGTAGGGGTGGATCAGGAATTCAGGGTGTCTTGCCTGCTTTCTTGGGGCCAGACACACGACAGATAGACCTGCTGTTCACTTACTTAGAGACTTTGTGAGGCAGGTGTTTTCATCCCCTATGTCATAGATAGGAAGGTTGAGGCTTCACACATAATGAGAGTCCTGATAGTGGTGGTGAGAATCTTTTGAGAGGCCTGGGATCTGTTCTCTTACCTCCCATTTCTTGGTATCTCCTGTATCATGGTGCATCTCCACAGGGCAGGGAGCCCCACGCGCTCTCTCCAGGGTCTCTGGTGTTCACATGATGCCGTGGAAGCAGTAGTATGTAGTGGTTAGAGCATGATCTTTGAAATCAGGCAAAAATGGAGTTCAAATCCTGGTTCTGCTTCTCATTAGCTGTGTGAACTTGTATAGGGATTTTATTTCTCTAAGCTTCAGTTTCCACAACTGTAACATTGGGATGCTTGTCTCAGATGGTTATTGCGAGAGTGGCTCATGCCTTTAATCCCAGCACTTTGGGAGGCTGAGGCAGGAGGATTGCATGAGGCTAGGAGTTTGAGACCTGTCAGAGCAATGTAGGAAGACCCCATCTCTAAAAAAAATAAAATAAAAAATTGGCTGGGCATGGTGGTACACACCTGTGGTCTTAAGTACTTGGGATAATGAGGCAGTAGGATCACTTGAGCCCAGGAGTTCCAGGTTACAGTGACCTACAATTGTGCCACTGTACTTCAGCCTGGGTGACAGCAAGATCCTGCCTCTTAAAAAAGGAAAAAAAAGTGGTAGCTTCTGTTATTACAATTACTATTAATATTACTATTACTTTAATGTTTTGGTTTGTGCTTCGATTTGATGCAAGTCCTAAATTTGGCGTCAGATTTTGGCTCAGCTGTGGTATTCCAAATCATGAAGAATCATGAAGTCGTCTTAGTCCCTGAGGGACTCTCAGGGCATTAGGAAATGTGGGGTGGAGCCACTGGGAAGAAATCTACCTGTCTTCCTCCTGTGAAGCCTGGTTGACCCTGCTGAGACCTTCCAATGTCATCCCCACTGGTTTCTAGGTTCCTGTTACTGCCCCAGTTAGAGTCACTAAAAGGGAGTTATCTATTTCACCCTCCTCAGAAACCTCCAGGTCATAGAACCATCAGTTTTGAGACAAAGGGGAATAAGTTGCAGGGTTGCAGCACAATACTGGCATAAAAAACCAGCAGAGGTTGGTTTGTTGTCTTATTCATTCAGTAGATATTTGAGTACCCTGTGCCAAACGAATGCTGTACTGAGGTTCAGCAGTGAGGCCACCCAGCCCCACCTGGTGCCCTAGGGACTGCCATCTGTGTGGCTGAGTTGCAGGGGAGTAGCCAGCTTCTACAATGTGAGCAGTTCAGTGCTCTGTCCTGGGCTGCAGATCACACACACAGGCACCTGGAGTGCAGAGGGACTGCAGAGAGGGAAGGCTTCCCATGAGAAGAAGTGTCTAAACTGGGATTTGATAGAGGAGTAAATGTTAATCAAAGAAGGGTGAGGAGGAGTGTTTCAGGCACAGAAGGAATAGCCTGGACAGAGTTTTGGAGGTCGAAGAGAGCGTAGGTTGTTGTAAGGTTAAAATGTAGTTCATTGATAGCTCGAATGGAACATGTAGGGTGGAGTGTGGCCATAATGGGACTGCAAGGCTCAGCAGGTGCTGGGGCACAGAGGTCCTGTGAGCTGGGCTCTGTGAGGTGGACTTGGCCTTGACCTGGGAACACCTCCAGCATGTTAAGCAGGGGAGCGATGTGACCAGGACTTCCCTTAAGAAGGTAACTACTGAGGCAGTGTGAACAGCTTGGGCAGGGCTCAGGGGAGGAAGGGAGGCTGGTTAGGACACGTGACCATGTTGTAAGGAGAAATCGTTGAGTCTGAGAGGAGGCAGAGGAGTGGGGAGATGTGAGAGAGACCCAGGAGTGCAAGCAGAGAGGCCTTTGGTGTTGCCTGAATGGCAGAGGGAAGGAAGAGGGAGGAGTCCAGCCTCCAGCTTGAGTTCTTGCCTCCGCGGCAGGTGGACAGAGGTGCTATCTACTGACCTAGAGACATTTTGAGGAGCAGACCCTGAGAGTGGGAGGTGGATACAACTCTGGAAAGTTCCAGAAGCTTGGGGAGAAATCCCCTGATGTTCTGTACCTGGTTTGCTATCCATAGTGGGTCTGGCCTTCCCTTGGTCACCTCAGTCACTGTGATTTAGTGTGTGACTTCCTATGGGGGCTGCACATTAGAACCACCTGGAGAGCTTTTAAAATATCCCAGTGGGGAAGCCACACCCCAGCCACTGAATCAGCACCTCCTGTGCTGGGCCAGCCTTCAGTGTTGAAAAGCCTCACAGCATCCCCAGCCATCAGCCAAGGTGGAAAACCACTGCTTCTGCCAATCCCTGTGTTTGGCACCTCACAGAGAGGATAAGTGAGGAGGAAGGGTGAGGTGGGAGTTAATAGCTGGTGTTTTATTCTCTAGAAGGTGGCATCTGGATGTTCAGGGAGGCCTGCCAGCTATGGTGGGGGAAGGGGGCAGGCATTCTCAGAAAGATGGCTGTTTCTAATTAATTTGCAATTTGTGATACTCGGACAAGGTTGGGCCTCAGGCCAGTATGATTTGTACTTTCTCTGAAATGAAGGTTTACATGCTATAAGCTATAAGATGAGAATGACTTTTTTTGGTGTGCCAAGGAGACATACCCTTTCTGGGTTCCTCCATCTGTTTTCTACATGGAAATTAATGATTACACAGAAATTTTACTTGTTCAGGGCAAGTTCAGGTCCCTTATCACAATATAGTTAATCTTAATTGAAACTTTAATTAATTTGTTTACATTTACATGATAGGTAATACCTTTCAGTGGTTTAAAACATCACCTCAACACACAAATGGCTCAATGGTGTAAGTATTACCTTTTTAAATAAATGGGGTCTGTTTAATGGAGGGGGTCACTGATCTTAGATAGGAGGAGTCCGCTCTTTTCCAAAAACATACCTGCAACTCAACTTTTCAAATTACATTGATTTTTTAAAAATCACTCTTCATATGTGAGACTAATAAAATTACATACATTTAAATATTTCATAATTGTTTTTTCCAGTTGCAATTGGTCTCCCTTCACTTGGGCCTGATTGGGAAGATTCAAATACGCAAGAATTGCCTTAATGAAATTTAAAACATGTCCACAAAGACTAATGTTTCCCTCAGTGTTCCTGGGACATCCCACTACCATAAACCTCAGGAAATGGATGTGATGGAGTGTGTACCTTTTATTTGTTCTGTAGGCCAGATATCATACCAGGCACTTTGCATCATTGTTGCAAGTCATTATGACCATCCTTCAAGGTAGGTGCAAGTGGTCTTGTTTTATGGATAAGGAAGTGGGGAAGCTGAGTAGATTGTGCAAGGCCACATAGCTGGTGAATGCGGGAGCCAGAATTTGATCCCGCGTCTGCTTCAGAGCCTGCCCTGTTGACAGTATCTTCTCTGCCTTTAACTCCCTGGTGCTGACCTATTCTTTCTCTCCTAGACACTGAAAAGGCTTCTCTTGGCTAGCCCAATTTGATAATTTTGCTAATAAAGTCAAGGTTGTGGATGGTTTTGAGTCTCAGGAGACAGCACATGTCTTGGCCAGAATACAAATGGAGCATCATATGCCAGTTCATATCCCCAGAAGGAAAACCCAAACGCAGAGCATATTTTTGGGGAAGAAACCTCAGACTCAGTTTTTTTTTTTCCCCTTGGGAAAAGCACAAGCCAGTGGGTTACTTCCCTCCACGCCAGCTTGAGTGGACTGACCAACACAGACAGAAAGTCCCCAAGAAGAAGGAGACACCACCACTCTTTGTGGTGGTGATGATCCTTTAATCAGCCAGAGGGGCAATGACAGTGCTATTCATTTTACATATTTCCTGGGAATATAAATCCATCTTTCTCAGGTTTGAGGACCCCTCAAGCTATTTTGAAACTGCAAGGCAAAGGAATTTCTTTGTAGAAATGTAGAACGTGTGTTACTCCTGGCCTCGGATGTCATCCTGGGGTTTTTCTTGAATTTCTCCCTTTGGACCAACGTCAAAGGCGATTACTCATTTGAAATTCTTGTGGACGGCAATCAAGGCTGAGTGTTTGGATTTAATCACGAGTTTGCTAGCTGTTCTGCGGTAATGACATAGATCACTAGAGCACTGGCAGATTTCTTCCCACTTCAGTTATTCTACCCCATAACCTCATGTCCTTTCCCATGAACTTAGTGAATTGTTGGGACCTTTTCAAAGGAATGATGGTAGGTGACTTAAGAGAGAATATCTGGGTGACCTTTCTAATGTTATGATAATTTGAAAATTTGTTGCAATTATCAAAAATGTATACATTTCTTCCTATTGTTTGATGTGATTCTTTTATTTTTTCTCATTTGTAATGCTTTCGTACTCAGGAAGTTGAGGTAGGTTTTTGATTTTTCAACTGTATGTAGACATAGCATCAAAATAGTTGCCAAATAAAATGTAAATTTCATTCTAAATCTTAAATCTCAGTAGTAAATATTTGTTTTAGTTCAGTGAACCAGTACCACACACGTTTATTTTTCATTGGTATATCCAAGGGATGCAATTTATCAAATGCATATAAACAGTCCATTTGCTGCTTTATCTTTTCTCATTAGTTACAGTACAAGTATGATTGTCAGTTATTATCTGTGTTTTACTGGTGGGTTATTTATTGAAAGAGCAGAGCAAGTGACATTGTTATTTTCTGAATCATTTTGTCTAAGACCTGCAGGACTTTAAACCAAATGTCAGACCAATTTATCAAAGAATTGCTCTATTCAGGATGAAAGTGATTTAGAGTGTGTGTATAAACATACACCCACCTGTACTTACACACACCAGTAATAGTTATGGGAATTTCACAGAGATACAGAGATGTTAATAAAACTGGAACTGGTTACTTATATTTGATGTAATTTAGCAAGGATTTACTGCATGCTTTTAAGTGACATCTTAGGGGATGTGCAGGTCAGTAAGACCCCTCTCTGCTCAGAAGCAGCGTAGACCCATGTGTGTGTGCATGGGTGATTTGTGCACACAGAAATGTATTAATGCAGACAGCTCCCAGTCCCTGTTGTACGGGGTTCTCAGGTGGTAAATATGGATGGAAGGCTGAGGAGCCTCAAGTCACTGCCCAAGCTGGGCCACTTCATTCAGAAGGATTCTCACTGGGGCTCCTCACCAGAGATGGGGAGGAGATAGCAAATTATTTGCCCAGATATGTGAATGAAAACAGCTCAGAGGTAGTGTAGTTGTGAGTGAAGCTAGCTCTTTTCTCAATAAATGGAGTGTTTTGTACCTTATAATAGTTTGATTAGCAGAGATTTCAGTTGCACACAAAGTTACAGGCTAATGGATGCATTTACATAATGGTCTGGAAATTTCACTTTTCTGGTGACTTCTGTTATTATTTTGGGGACATTTCTCCCACCCACCAATTAGACCTTCTTCCTATTCCCCCAGTCAAGTGTCAAGATAAACAGAACCAGTTTGCACTGAATCCCCTTGAGAGCTGTTTGGCTGCAGTCCCTTCATTGATCTCTTTCTAAAGGTTGCAGTTTTGGTAAAGTGGGGTCTGCCTCCATCAGGGAGCTACAAACTCAATTCTGATCCACTTAGCCTTGCAGCGAAGTGCTTCTCTGTTTTGTGTGCATCTGCAATCGGCCCACAGACAACTCCAAAGTGACTGCCTGCCCTCCTTTTAATTTGCTTCCTTCTGTTTATGTCTCTGTTGCTCCCTCCTGGTCAAGACAAATGAGGCTCCCATTTATTTTCTAGGATAGTAATTTGTATTAATATTATTTCAGGTAATCATCAGATGAAACGCAGGGTTCAAACAGCTTAGCTAAAATATGTATGAAGGAGAAATGATCTGTTTCATGTGAACTAAACGTGTTTGATCTGTAGCATCTGAAGCTGTAGTATGTAATAAATTACCTCATCATCTTCATAATTGGGTGCCAAGGCAATTGGGTTTCCATTTGGTTCTTCCGCCCCATCTTTTCCTCAGAGTCAGCTTTGACATTCCTTGGAGATTAAATAGGCACCTCTTGAAAGGCAAATCCCTGGGGAATATTTGAGCTAAATTGCATCAGTCATTTTGGGGCTATGATGTAGTAAAAGAAAATTCAGGTTCTTATTTAAAATGAGCTGGAACCATAGACCTTGCAGTTTGTTATGATCATCCATGATGAAGAGACTTAATCACCCGAATTATAGCAGGAAGATTTTGGCATCATTTCATGTTAAGCAGACTTAAATATTTTATTGAAAGATGCATTTTAGAGTGGAATGCTCTTGGCATATTTATAGGTATGAAAAACATATAGTAATATAACAAATATACTCTTTACTTATATATATATAATGTGTATATATAAAACATTATTTTATTTTCCATCAATGCTTATCAGAACGGAATACCTCTAAAGTATTAATAGGTAAATTCCTCTGCACCAGCCATCAAGTGCCAGTAATTTAACAGGATTCAATACTATGTTTGTGGAATATTTAATAAGTGAGATAAATGGAAAAATACAGTTTTATCTATGTTGATCAGCTGTAGAAAATAAAACGATAACTGGAGGCTTAGTTGCTTCTAGTCTCTGATTCTTCCTCTCCCACTAACACCAGCCCTCCTCCCCCATCCCAGACATGGATGATTTGTCGCTTACTATGATCTTTATGTTGACTTTCTTTTTTCGGACAGTCTCACTCTGTCTCACCCAGGCTGGAGTGCAGTGGCTTGATCTTGGCTCACTGCAGCCTCTGCCTCCCAGGTTCAAGTGATTCTCCTGTCCCAGCCTATCTGGAAGTTGGGACTACATGCATGTGCCCCTACACCCAGCTAATTTTGTATTTTTAGTAGAGACAGGGTTTCACCATGTTGGCCAGGCTGGTCACGAACTCCTGACCTCAGGTGAGCCAACCACCTCAGCCTCCCAAAGTGCTGAGATTACAGGTGTGAGCCACTGTACCTGGCCTATCGACTTTACGTGAGAGTTTCTGCTGTCCTAGAATACTGCATGACTATAGACCTAAGTCAATATGGTTAAGTTTGAGCCTCTGTTTACATTTATAGGTTCTTTCAGATTTTAACAACCCCTTAAAAAAGGGTAGAATAATAGTCATTTATTAAATGCTACAGTGAAATGGAATCAGTCTTTCCTCATATGGGTCAGTTAGAATTTACAGCAAAACTGTTCTCTGCCCTGTCCAGAAGAGTCCTGACATAATTATACTCTTCAGTGTAGCCCAAAAAATACACATGTAGTAAACACTGCCATCCTTCATTCCTCAACCTGTAGCATGCATTAATGGGACTTGATAAATGACTGTATTTAGATACACATCTTTCTGTTTGGGTTTATGTTTTAAAAATTAACTGTTGCTGGGTCCTTGCAAGTCTTTAAAAAAGCTTTATCATTAGATGATAAAATTGCCACTCAAGAGTCTAATTCAGACAGATATGCCTTGCCTGATAAGTTTGATCTATCCAATATGTCTTTTACCACAGTTTGAATTTTAACAAGCCATGACTTTATTGGGGCAGAGGGAAGGTCAGGGGCAAGGGCTGTTAATGTCCCACACTCTGTTAGTTTCAGGGCTTAAGTCTGGGGCCCTGCAGCACTGGGATAGTGTGGGGGCAGACACACTACTTCCCAGGGTAGAAATGATAAAATTATTGACAGCATAGTGAGTCATGGGTCTGTTTGTTTTAGGACAATGTAAAATAGATAATATATGTTTTCATTTAGATAGAAAATAAGATTTTTTTTAAAAAAGCCTGGTTGTGCTACCTGAGTCTTAGGCCCTGGAGAAATGCCCAGGCCTGGCATTGGTAGGTGTTGGTTCAGGACCATTGACAGTTATCCTTTATGTCCTTTGAGCACCCCAGTCATTAAGTGGGACTCACAGAAGAACACATTTTCAGGAGGCGAAGTTCTAGAAGAGACATTGTTTTTCTAGACATTGTCTTTTCTCTTTGGCTTTCTCCACTTGAGTTTGGCCTGTGCCTCACCGGAATTGTCCCAGATGCAGAGTGACTTAATGGATGCAGCCCCGCCTGCTTGTACTCACCGTGTGTGGAAGCCCTTGAACCTAGCTAGGACAGTGTGCAAGCACGGTCATGTACGCTCCGTGCTTATTCCCTGACCTGGACTGCAGCAGTGGCTGCTCAGAGCCCCTTCCCCCATGCTCAGTGACCATCCCCGAGGTGGGCTGTGGTGCCTAGAATCCTTCACATACGTTCATGATCTTGGCCCCTGATGTGAGGTTTCCTCCCTCAGCTGCAGCCGAAGCAGTGACACCTAAGGTTTTATCAGCTCTGGCTCATTGGTTTTTGCTTTGGCAATCCACTTTCCTAAGGCAGGGCAAAAGCAATCAGATCCAGAGAATCATTTTTCTTCCCTGCTTGGCCTGGCTGGGCAAGTGGTTGAAGGACTTATTTTGCATAATGAGTTTTCACTCAAGGTGTACTTTCACATTTTGGCAGCAATTAGGCAGTATTGTTACATTTGCAATGAGTTTTAAATATTCTAATGCAGATAGCTACTTTTGGAGGCCTTATACTTAAAACTGTGATTTTCCCTAGGAAATATGTAAAAATGGCAATTACAGTTAACCTGAAAAAGTGACAAAAGTCCAGACAAATGTTTCAAATTCCATCCAAGTTATAAAGAGTTATAAAGTATGTTGAAATCATTAGGGAATATCCAGTTCTTGAGACTTGCTGAAACCTTTCTTTGACATCAAAGAGAATGTGGCCTGTGAAATTAAAATTAAAGGAACTTGTCTTTGGTTCCAGCCCTTCCCTGTTGGACATACAGCCTAAACTTCCAAGGGCTTTCTGTATTAGAACAGCATGTTCAAGTAGAAGATATTTCACAAGATTCCACATTGCCATTAGACGTGATGCCATCTTCTGTATGTGGAGAGAGCACTGATAAACCACAGTTGGAAGGATGAACGGTTTGATCCTTTTTTTCTCCGCTGGTGGGAATGAGTTCATCTTCAGTTATCTCTTCCTCTGCCCTTGAGAATAGCAGAATATGTTGGTAACATGGTTGTCTAAGGCTAAGAACATTTTGGTCATCAAACCTAGAAATTGGGTGCTAAATTTCCTATCTACTATTCAACCTTTACCTTAAAATCATTTAACAGTGGCTGCTGAGTTTCTGACAGCACAGTTGCAAAAGTTTGAGATTGTATTTAGAATTATAAATGGGGAGGGAGATTACAGATAATTTTCTCAGTGATATTTCGTAGTATAGCACTCAAAGACTTCCTACCCAGATAGGTGAGAAGACCTGTTATTCTATAAAATTAAAGCTAGAGCAAAGTGGGCAATTCTTTGAAACTAAAAGTAATTTAGTGCCGAATCCTCAGGTTCCAGAGGAAGCAGTTTATTTCCTAATGCGTTAGAAGATGGAATCACTGGCCAAGAAACAATGTGTTCTGATTTTACTCTAAATCTAGTTTCCTAAAATCTATTTAAGGGCTTAGGTGAACTCAGCAAAGATACAATAAAGCTACATAATTGAATGACACTGAGGCCGATAAAATTCACAGGAGATTGTGTCAGAGATAAACTGTGTCAGAAGACAGCATGGACAATAATTTAAACTAATTGTGCACTTTGATGTAAATTAGCTTTTCCAGAAGAGATGTTGAGGCTTCATTTTGGACAGCTTTCTGAAACTGCAGCATGCAGATTGCCTGCCGAAAACACATATAGCAAAGAAATTGAATATTAACTAAAAAGGGACAAATCCTTAAAGATGGTATGGGGATAATGTGCATGGGTGACCCCTGTTCAACTTGCAAACTGTTCAGTTTTGCTGACAGAGTGGGTGTGCCGGGAAACAACGGGGTCAAAGAGTGCTGACGGGGAGAATGAAGGGAGTAGACAGTGGCTGTTTGGAAGGAAAGGGTTATTAGGAGTGGGGAAGAAGTTAATATCGCTATGAAGAAGTAATTGAGATCCTTGCAATTTCAAAGCAATGAAGTTTCTAGCCTCAGAGTGTAAACTGATGCAACCCAAATGCAAGAAAGACATGGTTATGAAGAGACCAGATTGACCAGCCTTTGTTTTTTCATCTTTCCATACCCAGAACAAATGGTATTAAGCTAAATGTACGCCTTTGGTTAATTCTAACATTGAAAGGCCATCTCTTTTTACGTTTTGTGAGTATTGAAAAACTGGAAGTGGGCACCACAGGATGCATGTCTCTATGTAAAAGAAATGTTGACAGTTGAATTATCAGCTGTTACAAACACAGAGGCTTAATCATAACTGAGAGCAGCAAGGCATCACCTACAGTATAATTGATAACAAATACACCTTGCACTTAAAAGGCATCTGGCTTTATATGTCAAACCAAGAAGAGCAGTGCTGTTGCCTTACTGGGATGAAATGTTTTTACTGTTCTCAGGATTTAATACATACAGCTTGAAAGACAGGAATTTGAAAAGTAAATTGATATTTTTTTATTGCATATTAATGCCTGTTTTGGGAAAAATGTCTAAGCTTTCAGTGTTTTCCTTTGTGTTTTGGGAGGTGAAAAGAAAGGCAGGTTTTTACACAGTTAGGTGAGAAGCTTCTTGAACTCTGATCTTTGTTTTCTATTTTTTTTCCTTATATAGGATGATTATTTCAGAAACTGGAATCCCAACAAGCCCTTTGACCAAGGTAATGGATGCAATATTTCTTGCTGTATAGTCTGTGGTAAATGTGGTTTCATTGTTTTCCTTCCTTGCTGAGTTAATGTTCCCACAAAGGCCAGCCAGCTGTGTTATTTTATTGACTTTGGGGACTGAATCGACTGGGGTGGTAGAAATTATTTTATCCAATTGGTAATTTGTCTGAGGTTATGTCTAGAACTGATTTAAATAATTTCTCTTAATTGACTTGATCAGCATAATCGTTGATTGGTACATGGTGAAACCCCGTCTCTACTAAAAATACAAAAAATTAGCTGGGCATGGTGGCGCGTGCCTGTAATCCCAGCTACTCAGGAGGCTGAGGCAGGAGAATTGCCTGAACCCAGGAGGCGGAGGTTGTGGTGAGCCGAGATCACGCCATTGGACTCAAGCCTAGGTAACAAGAGCAAAACTCCATCTCAATTAAAAAAAAAAAGTGAAATTTGATTATCAAATTAACATGGTGAATTGTGGGGCTGAATGCAGTGCTTTCATTCATGGAGCTGACTTTGCCTGGAGATGCTTCCCTAATTCACATGAGCCATAAACATGAAACTTTCTTTCTAGAAAAAGGTTAATCTTGGGAGACTTTCAAGGGCACTGCTCTTTCATTTGTTAAGTAACTTCTTCATGGTTTCTAAATGGAAGCCTGTTTCAGAGTCAGTTCAGTGACTATGTGGGTTTAAGCATGACCCACAGAAGACTTTCTTCACCTCCATCCCCCAGCAAGCATCAAACCAGTCTCATGATAGCTGTTGTAAATCACTAGCAGCGTCCTCCTGTGAGTTATTTAAGACACAATGAGGACCTACCATGAATCATATCCCTTCCCCCATTGTTCCATGTGTGCTACTGTTGAAAATGATGGTAGATTGCACTTCGTGTGTGTATGCAATTAATGCCAAAACGCAGTGAAACAGTATTACCTACCACATCTCAAAGCATTCGTGCTTCTGATAATCAGCTTCATGAGTATTCTATGTGATCATATTGGTCAATTTGATATGAAGAAATTGAAGGAGGCCGTGACATGTAATGTGGAAGAAGGTGCTCCTTTCTGTCCTCTGCTCTGTCAGTTTAATGGGTCACTACCTCTGGACTCTGATTTTCTCATAAGCAAAAATAGTATTAAAGTTTCCATATATACATTTATCATATGCCTTGAAATAATGTAACATTTTGTTCATTCATGCATATATGCATTCATTCTCAAACATATATTGAACTTTCGCTGTATGTACAAGCACCAAGCCAGGTACTGGGGATAGAGCAAAAATGCCGTGGTGCCTACCTACAGGAGCTCAGAGTGGGGAGTAGGGAGATAAATCAGTCAGTAGCTGCAGTGGGATCTGTTAATGGCTGTGATGCAGGTGTGTTCATGGAAGCATGTGAATCTATAGATGGAGAACTGTATATGTATGTGTAAAGGGCAAAGTGTCCAGCAAAACTTTCCTTCAGAGGCTCTGTCTGGACTATACACATCTTAGTAGCCTTAGAGTGGTAAAGAAATTACTCCTTTACAGTTCTAACAATGACTGAATCATCACAGTGTTTCACTCAAAAGCATATGAAGACGTTTGTCATTTGGTTTAGAAATGTTCTATTAAAAGTGTTCAAAAATTTTAAAACTTTTTAAGAGTATAAAACTTTATCTATGACGAATACTGGTAGTTAAAGAGAAACCAATTCCCTGTCTGTGCCTGATGAACAAAACCTTCTGAAAACAACCTTACCAGGCTTTTGCTTGCAAAGGCAACTCAACTCACGGTCTCTGTGAACTGATTCTTTTTAGCCAAGAACTAGAAATAGGTTCTTGTGTAATAAGGATCAAATGTTGCCTAAATAAGTGTCAAAATTACTCTTTCCCAAAGCTTGCAAACCAATACACACACTCTCCCAAGGGAAGACATTTTTACTTTTACTAATGCACATTGGAGAAGGAATATATCAAGGTAGGTGTCATTTGCCACTTAGGATATAAATGATAGCTTCCCTTGGTTTGGGAGTTAACACCAAAATTTTGAGAACCACAAAAACACAGCCTTTAAATCTGTGTAGGTAAACAGTCCAAACTCTCTCCTAGGAATGATGGCAGCTATATCCAGCAGAGCCCCATCCTGTTCCCTCTTTTTCTAGCTCTGCAGGCTTGAAAACTGGGTCTGCTCAAATTAATCCTCCCAGAAAACTTTATGACTTTATGGGATATAATTAAGGACCTTAGCTGAGTAGCCCCACTTTGTACCTCAGGGGTAGCTGCTGTTGGCTATTTATATACAGAACCACGGGGAGCGCAGGCAGAGCTGAGAATAGCCTTCACTTAAAATATCAGCCCCAGCAGATGTCATCAATTACGTTGTGTGCGGCTCAATAAAAATGGGAGGTTACTCTATCAGCACTGACACCACTTCATGAAATATAAACCACAGGCATGGAAGACACAGAGCATTTCATCTTCCAGAAAATAGGAGGATTACTGAACTCCAGTGGAAGTTGTCAGCCAAAGAGAGGAGTCATTTCCTCTCCTGAGCTGAAAAAAGAATCAAACATAGTTAAAATAGTTTTGTGGTTGGGGGAAAGTTTTAGTTTGTAGAAATAGAACTTGTTGAAGAGTGTCTTCAGAGTTTCAGATGACAAATATGGTTTAGGATGAGGATGGAAAGGACTTCATGATGGAAGTGGGTGTGGAGTAGGCTTGGAATATAGAGGGAGAGGAGGAGAAGGAAGGCCCAGCATAGGGAATTCTGGTAATAGTGTAGTCAGAAAGGCAGATTTGAAAAGGGTTGAGGGAATATTCCATACCAATCTGCCGAGTTTGAATTTTGTTTTCTTGGCAGTGGGGTGCCATAGAAAGTCTTTGAGCAGGGGAGTGACATGATGAGGTCAGTATTTTAGAAGATTTGGTTGGTGACTCAACAGCTATAATTAGGAACTCAAAACATCCTTGCTAAATGATGTCACTCCCATAGGTAACTTCAAAGCATCATTCGTTGCCTTGGATACCTGGGCTCTGGCTGTCACCGGTGGTCCAGCTTATTAATTCAGCTCTCCAGCTAGCTTGACCTCTGAAATGTCCATGCACCCAAGCACCTTCTGGTTGTCATGTTGGTAGGGTGAATAGTTAGAAGGCTCAAAGTATTCAAGAAATAGTTACTTAGCTGTAATTTCTCTCTCTGCTTAAAGATACTTACTGAACCTTGAACAACAGGGCTTCATGGAGTGAGTGCTATCATCATGTAATTGACTCTAAGGCAGTCAGAAGAAAAGTATCCCACCTGGGGCTCTCCAATGATGAGACTCAGAATGTCTTTAACTTGTTGTCTTCAAGTGAATCGTTAATGCTTCTGTCAGTGGAGTAAAATGGCCATCAACATCAGACTTTTCTGAGATTAGGGTAAAGTCGTAAATAGTATACCCTTTTGTCTTATAATGATCTAATGCCAAATCTCACAGAAAGGATGGACAGGAATTCAGAATTGAAGGCAATGGTTTACTCAGGTGAGAAATTTCCCTTGTGCGGTCCACAAAGAAAGACGCCCTGCAGAGAGAGTTGGGCAGGCTGCACAGTTGGAGAGAGCCATGGGCCAGTGCAAATGGGTTTCTTACTTGCATAGTCAGGAGAAATGAGGGCCCCTGGATGGAACTTCAGAGGGCTGGCTGAGAGCACTCTGAGGTGATTCCAGAGTTTTTGGTTGCCTCTGCCACTTTTCCCTGCCAGCATCTTCCCTTAACTGGCCCCTGACAAACCCGGGAGCACATATGAGGTTAGTGCTTCTCAATGGGGACCTATGTCAGCAAGATGCTTCCCCAAGAAAACCATTCATCGTCTAATAAGGGACACACATATACCCTCATCTCTTGGAGATTCACAGTGCTCATTATCAACTTAAAAGCTCTGAGGAGTGTTGCAGTAAAGAAACATTTAACATACCATTTTCCATATCTGCTTGTGACCATGTTTTCAACTTTTTTCTGCTACACGCCTATCAGGTACTCAGAGGAGGTAATGTATTTGGCAGGATACACTTTGGTAAGTGCAGTCTGGGATCTTAGGGTTTGAAGTCAGATTCTCCAGGTTTAGAATTTGACTCTGTCAGTTACTAGCTGTGTGATCCTGGGCACATAGCTTAACTTCTCTGATTCTAAGCCATTGTATCTGGAAATAGCAATAATGATAAGTACTTTCAACAATAGCACTGAGAAGATGAAATGAGTTAATATGCCTGGCATGTAGGAAGTGCCTAAAAAGTGATCAGGAAGTCATTGATTGTTTTCATTCTCTTCCTATTTAGTAGCCTCTCCTAGTGGCTTTCTTCCCATTCCATTCTGGCTTTATTCCCTTCTTCTTTTCTGGTGGCCTTCCAAATTGTGATACTCTGAAGCTCTCGGAGCTACAATGACACTGGCTTGTCTTACCTAGTGCTGGGTCATCAGAGTGCCCACCAGATCCCCATTATTGGAGCTGAAGAGGTTCAGGCTCTTAATGTGTTCATTCTTTCTTTCATTTCATAAGGAGTTACCAAATACCTGATGTTTAAGTGCACTGAACTATATAATAGGGATGACGCTAAGGACGACCTCTCTTGGGGGGCACTCCCAGTTATCAGTCCTAAGAGACATCCATCCAAGGACCTGTTGGAGGAGGGAAGTGAGAAGAGTTGGTCTGGGTAGCAGGGAAATCCTTAATATGTCAAGTGTTTATACAGGTGACACAGGTCAGTTTAAGGTGACTTTTTTTGCTACACCTTGGCCTTATGTAGTCTGTGCCTTTCGTATGTGGACTAGGCTCCCTGATGCTGTACATCCAATACTTGCTGGTAGCAATTACCTTCAATGCAAAGAATAAGGATGTTGTCACAAAGATTGTATTTTATGCCTTCAAGTAAGATGTCTTGATGAGGGTCTGGAGGGGAATGAAATAATTTATTGAACCACAAAGCTGTTGTAAGAATAAAATAAAGGTAATGCTTTGGGGATTCATTGAACAGGGGATGAACATATAGCAAAGTGAATTCTAACAAGATGTTTCAAAGCTTCCTGACTAGACATTTTAGAAGAAGAAAATGTAAACTTCTTTTTGGTACTTTTGATGAACAAAAGGGTTTTTTTGTGCACTGGAGGACTGGGAAGGTAATTTATGTATATAACCACTATACTATTTTAGAATGCAATTCTGATTACATGAAGATGTCTCAAAGTGATGGAACTAACAGGTTCTCTGCTGGAGCCATGGTGCACTCAGGAAAAAACCCACCAATTTATTTGGCAATGAAGTTCCACTTGATGAGACAAATCACTCTAGGACAAATGGCAGAAGAGGTTTAGCATGGAACTTTACTGAGACAAGTGGGTTCCTTTAACGTGGAGTAAATGAATGTTTTAGATAAAGTGTATAGACATAGGCTTTAAAGATAATGCTTTTTATTCTGGAGTGGATACTAATCATTATTCCAGAGCAGACTGGCTACAGCTAAACCTCAGATGATACTGGAGATTTTCAAAGCAGCATATGAACTTGTAGAAATTGATCTCCAGATAAAAATAAAGCTCAGAGAGTCAGGAGCCCCTTTCACTCATGCTGTTCTCTTGAATAGAGAAAAGAAAGACCTCGCCCTTTGACTTCCAGTCTATTATACCAAGATTCTGACAAGCTCAAATTCTGACCAAAACCCTGAATGCTTTTAAGGCAAAAATTCTAAAATCTAAAAGGAGGGAGTTCTCGTGTTCCAGCTGTATTTCTGGAACCAGAGTCCAGTGGATTATTACAGCATTTGTGTTTTGCCAAGGTCTTAAAGGGTTCCTGGGGAGTCAAGATTGCTTATTTCTAAAAATCTATTGAAGGGGAGTTTTCTTTCTCTAGATTAATCTGAAAATTTACATAATAGGCTTAATAGAAATCTTAAGTCCCCATAGCTTTCTTCTTAATGTGGAGTTTAGCCTCGCCCCAAACGAGCCTCTGATTAGCATTTATAGGGCCTTGAAAATTTTTCAGTTTTTTAAGAACTTGTTCACCTTATCTGATCCCTGGAGCTGTTGATTTTCACAGGCAGCTGGCCTCATTTGTGGAAAGCATCTTAATACTTTTCTCCTGACTCTGTCATGTTTGGTCTGGTTGGTTTCTCCCTCTCACCTTTGCCTTTTCCACATAATTAGGAATATGCTTTCCCTAACAGCAACCACTCATCTTATTCACATTAACTTACTCTCTGCCCCAGACATGCATACTGGGCTCCAGCCTAATTAGTCTCTTCCCACTGCCATCTTTTCTTCTGTTTGATTGTAACAATAAAATAGTTCTATTAAAAAAATTTTTTTGGAGTACTTATTTTTAAACATTCTAATTCAGTACTCAAGGGAAGAAACATAAAGCTGTTGATTCAAGTATTAGTGTGCTCCAGCTTTAACTCAGCCTCTCTGCCTTCATGTTTGATCAAATTGAATGTTTTCCCTTTTGTCTTTGTCTGCCTTTGCCTGTTTATTTTGGAGAAATAAAACATCAGATATAAAATTTAAATCTCATGGGTGCCTCTTCTTCTTGCCCATTTTCTTTTCTCTAAAGGAGACCATATTATTAATTTGCTTTTCTGTTCATGCATGTCCTTATGTTTTTATGTTGTGTATATGTCTACAGGCAATATTACATTATATGTTTTGCAATAGAAATTAATGTTTCCCTCTGTTATCTGTTTATTCTACTTAACTTTGCTTTTGAGGTGCCTGTTTGATAGTTGTAGATCTAATGAACTCTTTTATATTGTGCTATTCTGTTGTATTAATATATCACAATTAATTCAATTATTCTTCCACTGATGGATGTTTCTCTTGACTCCATCTGTTTTGCTCTTGGTGCTGCTTTTTCTTAGTACTTTTAAATGTAAATTGCTTGGCCTGAAGAGTGTGGGATGCCAGGAGGAGGGCTGAGATGGGACATGGCTCTGCCATTGTTAAAATGTGCAACTTTGGGCAAATCACATGGACTTTCTGGACTTCACGTCACCTATCTCTGAAATAAAGAGGGTGGAGGTCCTTGGCAAGCTATGGTAGTTAAGTTCAGGCAGAATAGTTTTCTATATGTGTTTTCTCATAAAAGAACAATGAAAAATTTGAAGCACGATGCTGTTATTTCAAAGGTTACAGTTTAGCTAATGAGGTATGAATATACTGTAACTGAAATAAAACCAATGGAATTAAATGGGCCTTTTAACCATCAGGGGTGGAGAGGGCTCAGAATAAAAAAGCAAAAAAGTCCGAAGAAGTCTCTTCCCACAGAATCCCATGGGACACTGTGAGCTGTGGAGGAAAAAGCACGAGTTGAAAGGGCTCAAGTTCAAATCTTACCTCTCCCATAAACTTACTGTAAACATTTGAGTCATTTGACTTATCTAGCCTTTGTTTTCTTATCTGTAGAGTGGGGCTAATTACAGCTGTCTTGTAGGGGCATTTGTGGAGAGATCGTGTTTGCAAAGGGCCAAGGAGAGAGTATGTGGAATGTTCCCTACAAAGAGTGTGTTTTCCTGCTCGGTCAGTTCTGCCAGGAACTGTGTGAGCTCCATTTCCTCACTGAGTGCTGGGGTCAGCTATGAGTGTGCGTTCTGACTTCACTCTGACTTCTCAAAGAGCTCTCAGGACTCTGCGCCCCTAGAACCAACAAGCAAAAGCCATTCTGGGTTGTTGCCACTATTTGGAGGGAATCCTAGAGAATGATGAAGGGTGGTAAAATTCTCCCTGCAATTATGGGGCACTGCAGCTTTCTAATACTGTGTTTAAGAAGTTCTTTCAGCATGAACAAATCCATTTTAAAGACATGTTTATTACCTTTCCCCAAACTCATGAAATGTAGTGTTCGTTTTATAAAAAGGAAAAAAAAGCTCCCTGTTAATCCACCTGCTAGAACAACAGTCCCTGAATTAATTATATCGTATTTGTGGAGTCCTAATGAACCAGCCTTGGTTTGGGAAAATTCTCAATAGGGAAAAAAAATGTCAGCTGAATTTTAAAATCAATCAATAATGGTGTTAAATTTTTCTCATTTGAGAACGTAGAGTGGATTATTGTGTTTTCCCAATCAGGAGATGGCTGCTTGGAGAAAAACTGCAGGCATCACCTGCTTCCCCTATACCTTTCAGGTCCGAGATGGGGGTTTCCTTGTGTTAAGCTCCTCAATTGTACTATGTAGCAATTAACTGCTGGAGACCTATTAAATGTTTATTCTGCCCCAGAAACCATGCCTGATGAAAGGCAATGTGGTATAGTGGAAAGGCCCTGGGGCTTTGCAGTCTTAGAAACTGGTCCTAGCTCTTCCCTCTAATAGCTGTGTGTACCTAAGTGGGTGCCTCAGTTTTCCTATCTGTAAAATAGAAATTATGACATTTATTACAGCTGTGGCATGAGGGGTAAAACTCTGGATTCAATCTCATAATGAACATGAGAAGGGCGTGAAAGCTTTGGCAGGAGATAGAGTACTGCTATCTTCTTCTGGTGGTTCATATTTGGCATTATCTTAGTGATATAATGTCTCTACCTATTCCATCAGAGTGTGAGCTCATTGATCAGTTAATCATTGAATCAAGAACTCACAGATCCCCTAGTACATATGTGTTGGTTACAGGAAGGACTGCGGAGGTGATTGTGACAGTGCTCTCCTCAGGGAGCTTGTGGTCTACAGAGCCAAGAGACACACATGAAATAAAATCACTCAGAGGATGTGTTTGAGGTGCCCTAACAGAAGCTTGCAGAGCTGGGACTCAGGCCAGGGATTAGTCAGCCCTACCTGGCTGAAGGCCAGGAAAAGGATCCTAGAAGAGGTGACCTGGGGGCCCTTCTGAAGATAGGCAGGTGTTGGAGGTAGAGAAGAGGGGGGAGCATCTGGTGGGGAGAAGTGTTTTCTGATAGTTGATCCTTCAATGCTGCAGAAGTGAAATCTGATCATGCTTTTGTTCTTTGGCGCTGCTATTCTCATACCAATTAATGAGTGGCTAAAAAACAGTGGAAATTTATTTCTTATAGTTCTGGAGGCCAGAAGTTGGAGATGAGGATGCCAGCATGGTTGGGTGCTGGTGAGGGCCCTCTTCTAGGTGACAGATAGCCATCTACTTGCAGATGGTGTCCTCATGTTTGGGGAAAGAGAGCTCAAGAACTCTCTGGGGTTCCTTTGATAATGGCACTAATTGCATTCAAGAGCGTTCACCCTCATGATCTAATCACCACCCAAAGGCCATGCCTCCTAATGCCACCACATTGGAGATAGGATTTCAACATATAATTTTTGGGAGGATACAAATAGTCAGTTCATTGAAGATAGGATGCTTCTTTTAAAAATACTTTTGTTGAGAGCTAGGAAGGAAATGTCAATCATTACTTTAGTAGGCTGTTTCACTTTTCCCTTTGTCTTTCAAATCTCATTCTGCTCGGCACCTTGAAACACCCAGAGCAGGATTGTAGGTAGCAAGATGGGCTTGATGCAGTAACACTGGGAGTGGTGGGGACTGGGACAAAGTAACACCCAACACCCATGCCACCTGCAGAGAGCAGCCCTGACCCACCTCTAGCTGAGGATGTTATGAGGGCTTGGGTCAGCACTGTCTTCAGATTGCTTAAAAGCAGCTGGTAATGAAGATCTGTTTTTGTGTGTGAAACCTAGTTCTTCAGTGCTGGAAAATCAATTATTAAAAAAATACAATGAGAGGGTAAATGTGCCTTTGGGCTGTTTGTGGCTTCTCTTCTTGTCTTTTGCTTATGTTGTGCGTGTGCTGGAGGTTGATGTGTCCTTGGGGTCCCTCTGACTTGGTGCAGCTGCATAGCCCTCAGGGTGGAGGCAATGCCTCGCAGAGTTGGGGACAGGCTGCCTGAGTGGAAGTTGTCTTGGTTGGGACTGTGCTCAGAGACCACAGGAGGCTTGCTGTGGTTTGAATATGTCCCCAGTCCCACCCGCCCTCCACCTTCCTCCCGTAAGCATGTAAACATGCGTTGGAAACTTAATCCTTAATGCAACAGTGTTGAGCTGTTTAGGTCATGAGGCCTCCATCCTCAGGAATGGAGCCAGGCTTATCTATTGTAAAAGGGCTTGAGGGTAGGGATCTGACCTCTTGTTCTTTCTCACCATGTGATGCCTTCCTCCATGTCCCGAGGTAACAAGAAGCCCCTCATCAGATGCAGCCCCTTGATCTTGGACTTCTCAGACTCCAGTACCATGAGCCAAATAAATTTCTCTTCATTATAAATTACCCAGTCTGTGATACTCTATTATAGCAGCACAAAATAGACCAGTACAAGGCCTAAAGCTGATTGTAATAAGCACGAGAGCCTGAATTGCTATTTCTGTTTGGCCTCCTGCATCACCTGGAGATGGGCTGTTTTAGTCTTTAAAAGAGGGAAATACAACCCATGCCCTCATACATATACACATGTACAAGACTCATACTCAAAAATCCATACAGAATATGGTGCCCGCATGACTTAGAGAAGCATATGCCAGTTCCCAGAGACCAAAAGTGGAAAACCCATGTAATCTCAAGAGTGATGATGTGAGGTGCTGAGTTTCCTTGCTGTCAGGAGAGAGTGGACAGTTCCATGGATACTGGCAGCCTGGCCAGGAGGAGCTCCTCTGCAGAGGATGGGTGTTGTGTATAGTAGATGGCCCTGCACTGCTTTTCTTCCTCTTTGGCTCCAAAATTCATGATAGAAAGGATTAGAGAAGATGGAAAATGTCAGTTTGCAGTCATTGCCAAGACAATACAATCCCTAATTATGTGAAAAAAATGTCCTTCTTGCCCACTGGAGCCGCTGTGACATTCTAGTCCTAAATTTGCCCAGGGTTGTGCCACCCTCAGGCTCTTGCCCGGAACTCCACTCTACCTCCCCCTTTTCCTTCCTAACGTCAGTATATGGTAATCAGTGCACTGAGTTCTCCTCCTGCATTCACTTCACGTCCACTAGTGCTCAATCTCCCTGCAGGAACTTACTTGAACTGTCACTCAGTGGTCCTCGGATCTGCAGACAAATACGTGATAGCCCGACATGTCTTTTTTTGTTTTTTTCTTTGCCTCATTCACCAAAAAGCAACTTATAGGCCTATATAAGTGTCAAGTGATAACACAAATAATGAAAATACTTGAGTATAAGAAAAAAAATTTGAGCATGAGTAAATCAAATAAAGGCGTAGCAAAGATACTACTCTATCACATGCATAGTAAGTTTCTGTGCACTTCTGTAGCTGGGCTCAGAGCTTCCTAACAAAACAAAGAAGCACAGAGCACTATGTTCCCATGATGTGTAAACAAGGCAGATGTTCAGGAGAAATACAGGTATTCATAGTAGTGAGTCCAGAGATGCCTTCCTCCTGTGGGTTCTCCGAAGGGGGTTTATCAGGGTAGATTGTGTTTCTGTCAGTATCTGACAGTGAATACCCCAGTAAGCTTTTATGATTACTTCATCCAAAATTTTTCAGTATACAATGATGCTTAGTGCCAAAGTACAGTTCTGTAAATCAACTCAATAATTCAGACTGCACAGTCTTCTAAAGGGCTGGCTTGATACACAGATGAAATTGACAATATCAGGAAGAATGGTTGGCCTGCATCTCCATCAGGGAATACTCTGATTGTTTTGTTGCTGGTAACTGATTAGCACTGGGAACAGAGAGTTCTGGGCTTTCCTGGCAGGAACAAGGAGTTCAGATGATCTGTGCTGCCAATTAATAGAAGCATATGGTTCTTCTCTCTTCAGCCAAGTGGCAGGCAGAGCCAGTCTTGTTGGTGAGACATTCAGAATCCAAACCAGAGCTTTGATGCCTGACTGCATAGTTACCTTCCTCCACACTAACACTGTAGATTAGTTCAACCCCACAGGCAAATGAGGGATTAAGAATGTCAGCATTCTTCCTCATAGGCCACCAGGGCCAAGGGCAGTGTTAATGTGGTGCTTCACAGTGTAGCGTGGGCTTTACGTGGGTGGGAAATGATTTCCTTGAACACATGCATGCATATTTACATCTGTTCCTCAGATGTGTGCGGATGCTGACGTGTTCAATAAAATCCACATCTTATTTAAAGACATTAGCAAATCCATATTAGTTCTTGTCATTATAAAATTCTCAGCAACTAACAGAACAATCAGCATGATAGCTATCTTTGAAGGGGTCAAGGGCAGGGGGAATTTATACATTTTTTTGACAGTGGAAAGCGTTCCTCATGGTGGAAGAATTTGGGTACACTACCACAACACATACATGCAGGAGTTTGATTTTGTAATGTTTCAAGCAGGTATTATGAAGCAGTCATTAAAAAATACTGATAGATACCCACAGAATGCCTAATTTTAAGCCACATCTCTTTGCGGTGACCCCGCTAAGATAAAATTATTTGTAGGAGAAAAATATATCCTTGGGAAAAATACAATTTTTGGATATAAGCCATGCAAGTGTTGGCAGGCATCTGCTAATAATTATGATTTTTGCTTTTAGCGAGGTTGATCCTGAGTTGTTCTTTCTATCAGTGATTAGGCAGGAGGAGAAATTCCCAGCTTGTAATGATGAAATTATACTGTCAGATTAAGAGTGAGCATTCATCATTCTCTTCTCATAGCAAGGCACAGATTCCTTCACCCAGAAATGGTTTCGAGTGCTTTATGAATAGTTTTACAAGCAGGGGTAGCATGGTGAGACGCCGAGTGCTGGGGGCAGCCTCAACATAAGCTGGCACATTTGAACTCCTTCAGACATAATAGTCATACCTGGATATTTGTAGGTTGCTCAAAGAGACGCAGTTGAGGATTCCGTTTGGTTTCAGAGGGTGGCCCTGGAATTAGGGGGTGGGAGTTGTAAAGGTTTGGCTTTTGGCTCAATCCAGGTATGGCATTTTTACATCCCAAGCTGTAGGCTTGGGGTGGAGTAGGCTGCCATGGGGGAGACGAAGTCACCGTTCCTGGGATGTGTACATGTTAAGCACAGATAGCCACACGCCTGGTTTGCTGTAGGGGGAACTGAACATTGGATGAGGATAGAGATACTGTTGAGATTGTTTCTGACCTTGAGTTTAGGCAGTTCTGTGATAAGGCAGGTCTGTTGAGAGGTGATAATTTATTTTATACAATGACTCCCCATAGAATTTGCTCAAACAGTCTGCCTAATTGGTATGTCTGAGGTAGATTCAGTTTCCCAAAGTTACGTCTTTGCAGCTTTGCAAGAATATCTAATGAGTAAATTAGGTCAATCTTTTATAATCAAAGCCTCATCCATTGCAAATACAAGGAAGTAAAAAAGAAAAATGGCAGAATTTCTAGATGTTCCCAGTAAAGAAAAGTAACCTAGAGCTTCAGTTTCATGAATTTAGAGCCAACCTATTGCTCTGAATGGATTCTATTGTCTTTGGCAAGAAAAGCAGGGGAATAAATGACCTTGGTGCCCCATTTTGTCTATCCAGAGCTGTAGATACAGGCATAGGTTTCCAAAATGCAGTATGACTTCTCACTGTGAGACTCATGTAGAGGGAATGTTGTCCTCTAGAAAAGGAAGTACTTTTGCCTGACATTCAGGTGCTTGGGGGGAAGGCACGTGGGGGGTGAATCAAGAATGACATGGGAAGTCATTTTCTTTACCAAGTAACCACCGAGGGCCTGGAGGGGTAGGTTAGATCTCTGGGAGTCCCTACCAGTGTGCTGTTGTCCAGCTTCGAAGCATGGAGCCATATCCATAGATCCTATGCCACTGCCCCTAAGGGCATGCTCTTAGGAATTTCTGTCTTCTGACTTAGCTCACATTGTTTGAGAATTTAAGTGCATGCCAGATTAAATGTAGTTCTGTTAGTGTGTCAAGTAAAGACTCTTCACATGTTTAGAACATCATACTGTCTCAGACACCTACCACTCTCAGATGAAGAGGGATTATTATGTGTTTGGAAACTATGTGCCTGGTGTTTATATCTGGTCAACACTGAGTTGGCCCGCCCTGAAAGAGAAAGGGGAAGAACTGTTTCTGCCTCCAGGGACATTCAAGCAGAAGGATGACAGAGCAGGGATCAGTCAGAAAAGATACTGCCTGACATGAGGTAACTCATGCTGTAGGAACTATTCTATACAATATTCTCAGTGGCTGGTATATGGTCATAACTGTCATCCGCATTTTTCTACTTTGGTCTGTATTGCTCTAGATGTGTACCATTTTTCTTAGAACATGCTTTCCTCCATGAGTTTGATTATTCAAATGTACCAAATGGAAAATTATTCTGTTGGTATAACTTTCCAGATAGCATGGGGGAGATAAGCGAATTGTAATTAAGAAAGTGAATTAGAGCTCTCCTCTCTCATAGTTATTTAGCTGTTTCTTTAAGAGCTTATCATAATATTGTAATAACTAGCACATAGCTTGCCCCACGAGGATCTGCACACATTCTATTTTCCCGGCTTAGCATATTTCTGGCCCCTTCCTGTGGCCTGTCCAACTCAGTTTTGAGGTGTTGGTTTGCATGTTACTGACTCAGGAAGCTTTCTCTGATAAACTGTAGGCCACTTTAGGCCACCCTCTCCTAATAGGCTATGCTTTGCATTGTTACATGATTGTAATTTAATAATTTTAAAGAATTATTTGCTACTTGGCCTTAGCTAGACTGTGCTGTCCCTGGGAGCACTCTTACATCTCTCGTGTCCTGCTGTGTTGCCAGGGTCCAGCATGGGACTGGATGCAAAGTAAATGCTGAGTTAATAGCTGTTGAATTAATAATAATACCACTTATTGAACACCTTCTGCACTGTATTGCTACTCCTTTTGACAATGTTTGTGTGTGCACATGTGCTCAATGAGTGCTGACAACTCTATAAGAAAAGCATGGTGGTACCCATTTTACAACTGAGAAACTGGGTTCAAATCCTGAGAGTAACACACTCAGCAGCTTTCAAAAGGCATCAAAAATTCATAGGTGGTAATCTGGAAAAGTATCTTTGATATGATAATTATAAAAAAAGCAAATAATATGTCTAATACGATTCCAATTATGTCAAACAAAGTGTTTATATATGTATATATCTGACAAATGCTTCTATTTGCATATAAAATACCTGCATCAGTACCAAATTGTAATGGATCATCTCTGAGGAATGGGCTGAGAGGGGTATGAGGAATTTAGTTTTTGCTTCATAATTTTTTTATGCTGTCTATCTAAACATGTTACTTTGAGCTTGCTTACTCTTTAAATAATAAGCAAAGGAGGCTGGGTGTGGTGGCTCATGCCTGTAATCCCAGCACTTTGGGAGGCTGAGGCAGGCAGATCATGAGGTTAGGAGTTCAAGACCAGCCTGACCAATATGGTGAAACCCTGTCTCTTCTAAAAATACAAAAATCAGCCAGGTGTGCTGGTGTGTGGTGCAGGCTTGTAACAACTGGGATCCCAGCTGTTCGGGAGGCAGGCTGAGGCAGGAGAATCACTTGAACCTGGGAGGCACAGAGGTTGCAGTGACCCAGGATTGTGCCACTGCACTCCAGCCTGGGTGACAGAGAGAGATGCCATGTCATAAATAAATAAATTAAATAAATAAATAAGCAAAGGGAAAAAAAGGGTCTGGCCCGAAATTATCTAGTTGGTGTGGTGGCCAAGAGGGATTTGAACCCTGGCCCATCTGGCTCTGAAGGCTGTGTTCTGTTCTTGACACCCTTTATGCATCTAGGACAGTGGTTCTCAACTGTGGAGATTTTGCCCATCAGGGAATACTTGGCAACATCTATGAACATTTTTGGTTGTCATAATTTGGAGTATGGGAGCTGCTACTGGCTCCTAGAGGGCAGAGGCCAGGGATGCTGCTCAATACCCTCTGCTGCACAGGACAGCCTGACAGAAGTGACCTCATGTCAGCAGGGCAGAGGCTGAGAAGCCCTGCTCTAGGGAGGCTACTGGCCACCCTCGTGGAAGCTCTGATCTCAGACTAGACCCTAGAGAGCCCTGGCAGGACCATCAGCCACATTGCTGTGGAATGCCTGGTACTGGCCTGGGAGCCATGGACACAGAGCAGCTCTAAGGCCATTCATTTCCATGCTCAATGGAAACAGCAAACGCTGAATCATATGTTGGGCCTTATCCTTGACCAAAGATTTTAAAAAGACTGAGTGGCTGCCAAGATGGCCGAGGTGGCTGCAAGGTGGCCAAAGAGAAACTTCTACGGTCTGCAGTTCCCAGTGAGATCAACACAGAGGGTGGGGGATTTCTGCATTTCCAACTGAAGTAACTGGCTCATCTCACTGGGATTGATTAGACAGTGGGTATAGCCCATAGAGGGTGAGCCCATGGAGGTGTTGCCTCACCTGGGAAGCACAAGGGGTCAGGAAACTCTCTCCACAAGCCAAGGGAGGCCATGAGGGGCAGTGCCAGAATGAATGATGCACTCTGGCCCAGATACTATGCTTTTCCACAATTTTCACAACCTGTAGACTAGGAGATTCCTTCAGGTGCCTATACCACCAGGGTCCAGTGTTTCAAGCACAAATCTGGACAGCCATTTGGGCAGACACCAAGTTAGCTGCAGGAGTTTTTTTTCATACCCCAGTGGTACCTGGAATGCCAGCAAGACAGAACTGTTCACTCCCTTGGAAAGGTGCTCAAGCTAGGGAGCCAAGTGGTCTAGCTCAGAAGATCCCACCCCCATGCAGCCAGCAAGCTAAGATCCACTGGCTTGAAATTCTTGCTGCCACCACAGCAATCTGAAGTCTATTTGGGATGCTCAAGCTTGGGAGGGGAGGAGCATCCACCATTACTGAGGCTTGAGTAGGCAGTTTTCCCCTCACACTGTGAACAGAGCTGCCAGGAAGTTCGAACTGGGTGGAGCCCACAAGAGCTCAGCAAAGCCACTGTAGCCCGACTGCCTCTCTAGCTTCCTTCTCTATGGGCAGGACATCTCTGAAAGAAAGGCAGGAGCCCCAGTCAGGGGCTTATAAATAAAACTCCCATCTCCCTCACAAAGCACCTGGGGGAAGGGGCGGCTGTGGGCACAGCTTCAGCCGACTTAAACATTCCTGCCTGTTGGCTCTGAAGAGAGCAGTGAATCTCCCAGCCCAGTGCTCGAGCTCTGCTAAGGGACCAACTGCCTCCTTAAGTGGGTCCCTGACCCCTGCACCTTCTGATTGGGAGACCCATCCCAGCAGGGGTCAACAGACACTTCAAACAGGAGAGCTCCAGCTGGCATTTGGTGGGTGACCCTCTGGGAGGAAGCTTTCAGAGGAAGGAACAGGCAGCAGTCTTTGCTGTTCTGCAGCCTCCCCTGGTGATAGTCAAGTAAACAGTGTCTGAAATAAACCTCCAGCAAACTCCAGCAGACCTGCAGCAGAGGAGCCTGACTGTTAGAAGGAAAACTGGGAACAGCATCAACATCAACAAAAAAGGACGTCCGCACCAAAACCACATCCAAAGGTCACCAACATTAAAGAAAGACCAAAGGTAGATAAATCCATTAAGATGAGGAAAAACCAGCACAAAAAGGCTGACAGTTCCAAAAACCAGAGCACCTCTTCTCCTCCAAAGGATCACAACTATTTGCCAGCAAGGGAACAAAACTGGATGGAGAATGAGTTTGATCAATTGACAGAAGTAGGCTTCAGAAGGTGGATGTTAACAAATTCCTCTGAGCTAAAGGAACATGTTCTAACCCAGTGCAAGGAAGCTAAGAACCTTGACAAGAGGTTATAGGAATTGCTAACTAGAATGACCAGTTTAGAGAAAAACATAAATGACCTGATGGAGCTGAAAAACACAGCACAAGAACTTTGTGAAGCATACACAAGTATCAATAGCAGAATTGATCAAGCATAAGAAAGGATATCAGAGATCGAAGATCAACTTAATGAAATAAAGTGTGAAGACAAGATTAGAGAAAAAAAGAATGAAAAGGCATGAACAAAGCCTCCAAGAAATTTGGGACTCTGTGAAAAAAAAACCAAACTAAAGTTTGATTGATGTACTTGAAAGTGATGAGAAGAATGGAACCAAGTTGAAAAACACTCTTCAGGATATTATCCAGGAGAACTTCCCCAAACTAGCAAGACAGGCCAACATTCAAATTCAGGAAATATAGAGAACAGCACAGAGATACTCATCAAGGAGAGTAACTCCAAGACACATAATCTTCAGATTCAACAAGATTGAAATGAAGAAAAAAATTATTAAGGGCAGCCGGAGAGAATGGTCAAGTTACCCATAGAGGGAAGCCCATCAGACTAACAGCAGATCTTTCTGTGGAAACCATACAAGCCAGAGGAGAGTGGGGGCTAATATTCAACATTCTTAAAGAATTTTCAACTCAGAATTTTATATACAGCCAAACTGAGCTTCATAAGCAAAGGAGAAATAAAATCCTTTACAGACAAGCAAATGCTGAGAGATTTTGTTCTTACCAGGCCTGCCTTAAAAGAGCTCCTGAAGAAAGCATTATATATGGAAAGGAAAAACTGATACCAGCCACTGCAAAAACATACCAAATTGTAAAGACTGATGATAACTCTATGAAGAAACTGCGTCAACTAACAGGCAGTATAACCAGCTAGCATCATAAATTCACACATAACTATTAACCTTAAATATAAATGGGTTAAATGCTCCAATTAAAAGACACAGACTGGCAGATTGGATAAAGACTCAAGACCCACCAGTGTGCTGTATTCAGGAGACCCATCTCATGTGTGAAGACACACATAGGCTCAAAATGAAGGGATGAAGAACTATTTACCAAGCAAATGGAAAACAGAAAAAAAAAAAAAAAAAAGCAGAGGTTGCAAATCCTGGTCTCTAATAAAAACAGATTTTATTTTTTTATTTTTATTTTTTATTGTACTTCAGGTTCTGCGGTACATGTGCAGATCATGCAGGATTGTTGCATAGATACATACATGGCAAGGTGGTTTGCTGCCTTCATCCCCCCATTACCTGTATCTGTTATTTCTCCCCTCATTATCCTTCCTCACCTTCCCCAACCCCTGCTGTTCCTCCCCTAGCACCCCCCCAATTGACTGCAGTGTGTGATGCTCCCCTCCCTGTGTCCACATGTTCTAATTGTTCAACACTATTTGACCCAGCAATGCCATTATTAGGTATATACCCAAAGAATTATAAATTGATCTATTATAAAGACACATGCACATGTATGTTCATTGCAGCACTGTTTACAATAGTAAAGACCTGGAACCAACCCAAATGTCCATCAACAACAGACTGAATAAATAAAATTTGGCACAAATATACCATGGAATACTATGAAGCCATAAAAAACTATGAGTTCATGTTCCTCATAGGGACATGGATGAATCTGGAAACCATCATTCTCAGCAAACTGACACAAGAACAGAAAACCAAACACCACATGTTTTCACTCATAGGCAGGTGTTGAACAATGAGAACACATGGGCACAGGGAGGGGAACATCACATACTGGGATATGTTGGGAGGTGGTGGCTAGGGGAGGGACAGCAGGGGGAAAGAGGTTGGGGAGGGATAACGCTGGGAGAAATGCCTGATGTAGGTTACAGTGGGATGGAGACAGCAAACCACCATGGCATGTGTGTACCTATGCAACAAACCTGCAAGATCTGCATTTGTACCCCAGAATTTAAAGTATAATAAAAGAAAAAAAAGAAACTAAAAACTGTACAACTATGTGGAAACTGAACAACCTGCCCCTGAAAGACTACTGGGTAAATAACAAAATTAAGCAGAAATAAATAAGTTCTTTGAAACCAATGAGAAGAAGACAACATACCAGAATCTCTAAGACACAGCTGAAGCAGTGTTTATAGGGAAATTTATAGTACTAAATACTTACAGAAGAAAGGAGGCAAGATCTAAAATTGATACCCTAACATTGCAATTAAAGGAACTATAGAAGCAACAGCAAAAAATCCAAAAGCTAGCAGAAAACAAGGAATAACTAAGATCAGAGCAGAACTGAAGGATATACCGACATCAAAAACCCTTCAAAAAAGTCAATGAATCCAGGAGCTGGTGTATTGACAAGATAACAAAGTAGACCACTAGCCAGACTAATAAAGAAGAAAAGAGAAGAATCAAATAGACACCATAAAAAATGATAAAGGGGTTAGCACCACTGATCCCATAGAAATACAAACTACCATCAGAGATTACTATAAATATCTCTGCAAATAAACTAGAAAATCTAGAAGAAATAGATAAATTCCTGGACACATACCCTCCCAAGACTAAACCAGGAAGAAGTCAAGTCCCTGAATAGACCAAAAACAAGTTCTGAGATTGAGGTAATAATAGCCTACCAACTACAAAAACCCCAGGTCCAGATGGATTCACAGCCGAATTCTACAAAAGGTACAAGGAGAAGCTGGTACAATTTTTTCTGAAACTATTCCAAACAATAGAAAAAAAGGACCTTCTCCCAAACTCATTTTATGAAGCCAGCATCAACCTGATACCAAAACCTGGCAGAGATACAATAAAAAAAGAAAATTTCAGGCCAATTTCCCTGATGAACATCTGTGAAAATTCTCAATAAAATACGGGTAAACCAAATCCAGTAGCATATCAAAAAGCTTATCCACCATGATCAAGTCAGCTTCATCCCTGGGATGCAAGGCTGGTTCAACATATGCAAATCAATAAATGTAATCCATCGCATAAACAGAACCAATGACAAAAACCACATGATTATTTCAACAGATAACAGAAAAGGCCTTCAATAAAATTCAACACCCCTTCATGCTAAAAACTCAATAAACTAGGTATTGACAGAATGTATCTCAAATAATAAGAGCTGTTAATGACAAATCTACAGCCAATATCATACTGAATGGGCAAAAGCTGGAAGTGTTCCCTTTAAAAACTGGCACAAGACAAGGATGTCCTCTCTCATCACTCCTATTCAATATAGTATTGGAAGTTCTGGCCAGGGCAATCAGGCAAGAGAAAGTAATAAAAGGTATTCAAATAGGGAGAAAGGAAATCAAGTTGTCTCTGTTTGCAGATGACATGATTGTATATTTAGAAAACCCCATCATCTCAGCCCAAAATCTTCTGAAGCTGATAAGCAACTTCAGCAATGTCTCAGGATACAAAATCAGTGTGCAAAAAATACAAGCATTCCTATACACCAGTAATAGCTAAATCATGAGTGAATTCCCATTCACAATTGCTACAAAGAAGATAAAATACCTAGGAATATAACTTACCAGGGATGTGAAGGACCTCTTCAAAAAGAACTACAAACTACTGCTCAAGGAAGTAAGAGAGGACACAAGCAAATGGAAAAACTTCCATGCTCATGGATAGGAAGAATCAATATCTTGAAAATGGCCTTACTGCCCAAAGTAATTTATAGATCAATGCTATATCCTCATCAAGCTACCATTGACTTTCTTCACAAAATTAGAAAAAACTACTTCAAATTTCATATGGAACCAAAAAAGAGTCCATATAGCCAGGACAACCCTAAGCAAAAAGAGCAAAGCTGGAGGCATCACACTACCTGACTTCAAACTAAACTATAAGGCCACAGTAATCAAACAGTGTGGTACTGGTATCACAACAGATACATAGGCCAATGGAACAGAACAGAGGCCTCAGAAATAATGCCACACATCAATGACCATCTGATCTTTGACAAACCTGAAAAAAACAAGCAATGGGGAAAGGATTCCCTATTTAATAAATGGCGTTGGGAAAACTGGCTAGCCATATGCAGAAAATGGAAACTGGACCCCTTCTTTACACCTTATACAAAAATTAACTCAAGATGGATTATGGACCTAAACATAAGACCTAAAACCATAAAAACCCTAGAAGAAAACCTAGGCAATACCATTCAAGACATAGGCATGGGGAAAGACTTCATGACTAAAACACCAAAAGCAATGTCAAGAAAAGCCAAAACTGACAAATAGTATCTAATTAAACTAAAGAGCATCTGTACAGCAAAAGAAACTACCATCAGAGTGAAAAGGTAACCTACAGAATGGGAAAAAATGTTTGCAGTCAATCTATCCATCTGACAAAGGGCTAACAACCAGAATCTACAAGGAACTTAAACAAATTTACAAGAAAAACACAAAGAACCCTATCAAAAAACAGGTGAAGGATATGAGCAGACACTTCTCAAAAGGAGACATTTATCAAAAAATAGGTGAAGGATATGAACAGACACTTCTCAAAAGGAGACATGCGGTCAACAAAATTATGAAAAAAACTCATCATCACTGGTCATTAGAAATGCAAATCACAACCACAATGAGATACCATTGCATACCAGTTAGAATGGCGATCATTAAAACGTCAGGAAGTGACAGATGCAGGAGAGGACTGGAGAAATAGGAACACTTTAACACTGTTGGTGGGAATGTAAATTAGTTCAACCACTGTGGAAGACAGTGTGGTGATTCCTCAAGGATCTAGACCCAGAAATACCATTTGACTCAGCAATCCCATTACTGGGTATATACCCAAAGGATTTTAAATCATTCTGTTATAAAGACACATACACACATATGTTTAGTGCAGCACCATTAACAATAGCAAAGACTTGGAACCAACTCAAATGCCCATCAATGATAGACTGGATAAAGAAAATGTGGCACATATATGCCATGGAATACTATGCAATCATAAAAAGGATGAGTTTATGTCTTTTGCAGGGACATGGATGAAACTGGAAACTGTTATTCTCAGCAAACTAACAACAGGAACAGAAAACCAAACACCGCATGTTTTCACAAGTGGCAGTTGAACAGTGAGAACACATGGACATAGGGAGGGGAACATCACACATCAGGGCCTGTTGAGGGATGTGATGAGGCTAGGGGAGGGGATAGCATTAAGAGCAATACCTAATGTAGGATATAGGTTGATGGGTGCAGCAAACCACCATGGCATGTGTATACCTATGTAACCTGCATGTTCTGCACATGGATCCCAGAACTTAAAGTATTATAGTAATAATAAACCTCAAAAAAAAAAAAAAAAAAGAGGCTGATACAGAGAGCCAGACACCTATTGGGCTTTTAGGGAGGTGGTCACCAGGAGAGAGAGGAGGCCCTGGGACAGTACAGAGGAAACTAAGCTGCTTTTAGGATGGATGTTGTTGTCTGAATTTTTCCTCCTCATCTTGTCTTTTAATGCTTTAAAGCTTATTTATAACCTAAAATTGGGTGTCGTGCAGCCATCTCAAAGCCCATCTGTGGCACCATTTTGCTGGTGCCTACATAAATATGTCTCACCCAGTAGTTTTCTTTGGTTCGTTCATTACTGAGAAGAACCTCTCTAGGAGTTTAATGGATTGACGGTGACCACTCAGGTAGGGAGACTGCTCTGCCGAATCAGAGCATCAGCCTTGTGTTCTGTAGTGCAGCTCTTGGAAATAATATGATTGGCTTTCTCACTTCACAGAGGGGAAACCAAAGCTAGAGAGGTGAAGTCACTTGCCAAACACTCTCCAGCTAGTTACTGGCCCATCAGGACTAGTCTGCAGTCTCCTGGCTCCTGGTCTTGCAGTGAGTCCAGTCAAGACACCAATGAGAAGACAAGTGTGATTGTTTTCTTGAGAACAAACAGGCAAACAAACAAGAAAATAGTTTATTGTGTGGGTGAGGTTGGTTAAAATTCACTTTGGGGAATAGGAGGAGGGAAAGATGATGAGGGGTGAGTATTTCACATTTTCAGTGGCTTTTAGTATAATTCATTGGTTTTCAGAGCATGGCCCTCAGACAGCCACATGGTCTTTAGCTGCGGACTTATTAGAAACACAAATTCTCCATCCTCACCTGACCTGCTGCAACAGAGACTTGGGTGTGGGGACAGCAATCTGAGTTGAAACAAGCCCTCTGGTTGATTCCGATGCATGCTCAGGTGTAAGAACATGCTGGTAAGAGGGAAAGAAGCTGAGGCTCCACTTTCTGGTGTTGCCACATCATTAGCTGGTGTGTAGGGTATGTCACAGACTTCTCTGGGTCTGTAGAATAGGGATGGTGATACCTAACTTGTTGAATTGGTAGAAGCATCAGTCAGCTAAGACAGGCAAGTATGATTTGTACTTTTAGCCAAGTAATCCAACTTGGAACATGTGTTTGCTCTGATCCTCATGGACTGATAAATATCACTGGTACTCCCCCTTATGATGGCCCTTGAGGCTGCTTTCATTCACCTTTCTCTGTAGTGTAAAACAGCCTATTCCTGAATACTGAAGCCATTCTGTGTGTCCTCTTCAGGGAGGCCCTCTTGGAAAGACTCAGCTTCCCAAGTCTCTGCATACGAGGACAAGCAGCTTGTGTTGACAGGCAGTGGGGAGGATGTAGCTGAGGGAGCATTCAGGGAGGCTGTGCAGTGGAGCTTCTCCTGATTCTGTGAATGGACTCAGATACACCCTTGACTATTAAAAATCCTGATTTCAGTGTTAAAATATGAGAAATAATATTAAAAGCCAGCACGTACTTAGGGTTTCATACATTATTATGTTCAATCTTCACAACTGCTCTGTGGAGTTGAGGATATTACTGTACCAGTCTTACAGGTAAGGAAACTGAGGCTCAGTTAAGTCAGTTTACAGGGCAGGAATCAGCAAACTTATTTTTGTGAAACATCAGGTAATAAATATTCTTGGCCTTTGGGGTTCAACTCTGTTGGAACAACCCAATGTGGTCTTGTAGAGGGAAGCTGCCATTACAATAAGCAAATGAATGGGTATGGCTGTGTTTTCATAAAACTTTGTGGAAACTGAAATTTGGATTACATGAAATTTTCATGTGTTATGAAATACTGTTCTAAGTTTTTCATCTACTTTCAAATGTAAAAATCGTTTTAAACTCATGGGTTATATAAAACAGGTGGCAGGCCAGATTTGGCCAAGGGCCATAGATTGTTGACACCTGGTTTACGGTCGCCTGGAATCAAGGTTCCAATCCAAGCGTGTCTCTTCAACCAAGTTTTCATCTCCGGTATACTGTGCTGCACATAATAAGGAGAGGTTGCTGATTGTCAACTTGTTTATTTCTTAAAAAAAAAATCTGTGTTACAAATACTACTTGCCTTTATCATGAAGTTTGTCAGATTTTTTAAGGAATATCTAATTGTAATTTCCTCTAGACTGGTTTCTTTTTAGTTCATTGTTACTTCTAATTTGGGAAGGCATTTTGGCTTTTGAACTGACAGTTTGGAATTGTAGTTTTTTTTTCTAAAAAAAATGCACGTAGTATAAAAAATTCAAATACTTCAAAAGTACCCAAAATGAAAAGTAAAATTCTTTCTCTTGTTGCTTTTCTTCTGTAATAATTCTTCCCATACATAACTATTCTTAATAGCCATTTTGCATCCTTCCAGAAGTTGATTGTGTAAATACGTCAGTATATATGTATGAATATTCATTTTTAAGTGCATGCTTGCTTTTTTGTGTAATACATCTTAGAGAGTGCTCCATAAATTGTCCATCAAAACATAATTTTTATAACATAGTATTCTGTGTAGTGTACTTCTGAAATACTGTTACTTAACCATGATTCCGTTGTTGTCTTTATTTCTAATTTTTGGTTGTTACCAAAAATAGTTCATTCAGTATGCTGTAATTAAATCTGTCATGCATTCATAAATAATTCTGTGAGATAAGTTCCTAGAAGTGAAGCCACTGCATCAAAGGAAATGTGCATTTTTGATAATTAATGTTTTTCTTACATTAAATTTCAAGCAAGTTATTTGTCGGAGCCATGAGCATCCACGAAGAATAGCATTGCTGGCGGGAAAATGGAGTCCCTCCTGACACCTTTAATGCTTCCAGTTGTCTGTTGTTTTCTGTTTGGTGAGAAAATAGATTGTGTTTCATCTTCAAAAGAATTTATAGAGAATTAGTACATGGTGACACTAAGGTTTTGGGCTCCAGATCTCATCACGATCTTTGACATTTGTTTAAAGGAACAGTCACCTTTTCTTTGATAACATAGAAATGTTTTTTGGGCCTGCTTGGCCAAGATTCTCAGATGGGGAAGCAACAATGCTTTGTGAAAACCATGATTTCTGTAAATATTCCTTAACGTCTAAGGGAGGTTTGTTAATAGCTTATACAGCAATTAATGTCTACTGATTTTGGCCACTGGCTATATTCCAACTTCTGCACTAAGCCCTTTATATGAATCATCTCTTTGAATATGCATGACGAACATGTAAGACTGGGACTATTCTCATCCCTGTCTTTGTGGATGAAGAAACAGACAGGTTCAGCGAGGCCCAGGGTCAGAGAGCAAGTAAATAGTAGGGCTAGGCTTTGAACACAGGGCTGACTTCAGAACTGTTTTTGATCACTAGTCATCTCAAAATTTTCTAAGTATTAATTTACTGCATGGTAGAGATCAGTGAATGGTTCTGAGGGAGCCATGGAAGTAGCTGTTGCTTCTGCCTTCTGCTTCACAGCTACACATAGATACAGGTGTTTCTGCCAGACTGTGAGTTCCGAGGACAGGATGGTGGGTCACTTACAGCTATATGACCCAAGTGCAGAAATGTGCTCAACAAATGTTGACTAACTGAACAAATAAATGAATAAATTTATATACAAAAAAGAGTATATATTAAGGCTTTATAACATCAGGGGCTAAGTATTAGGGTATAAAGATGCTGTAGATTTTTAAGGAGAAGAGGGCTTAGAAAGTATATATTTTCCCGTATTTTCTCACTCAGTATGAGACCAAAAGGATAGTAAATTTTATTTTTAATATGTTAAAAATTTGCTTCATGGCTAATCCTTTGCCTCTAAGTTGTGTGTAGGGAAATAGGTAGGACGAGTTAATCCAAGGCTTTTTGCATCTAGTAAACAGCTATTTTTTTTTTTTAATTTTACTTTGGGCTCTGGGGTACATGTGCACATCCTGCATCCTGTAGGACTGTTGCATAGGTACATGCATGCCATGGTGGTTTGCTGTCTCCATTCCCCCCACCTTCGTCACCTACTTCAGGTGTTTCTCCCGGTGTTAGCCCTTTCCATCTTCCCTGCCCCCCTCGCTGTCCCTCCCCCCACTCCCCTCTACCCACCCCTACCTAGCTCAGTGAGTGTTGTTCTCTTCCCTGTGCCCAAGTGTTCTGATTGTTCATCACCTGCCTATGAGTGAAAACAAGCAGTGTTTGGTTTTCTGTTCTTGTGTCAGCTTGTTGAGAATGATGCTCTCTAGATTCACCCATGTCTCTACAAAGGACACAAACTTGTAGTTTTTTTATGGATGCATAGTATTTCATGGTGTATATGTGCCACATTTTCATTGTCCGGTCTATCATTAATGGGCATTTGGGTTGGTTCCAGGTCTTTGCTATCGTAAACAGCACGTAAACGGCTATGTTTTCGATATGATTTGTCTGTCCCGACCAAAGCTCATATTGAAATTTGATCCCCAGTGTTTCAATGTTGGGAGGTGGGGCCTAATGAGAGGTGTTTGGGTTTTGGGGGGCAGATCCTTCATGAATATCTTGTTGCTCTTACTCAGGTAGTGAGTTCTTGTGAGACTGATTAGTTCTCATGGAAATGGATTAGTTCCTGCAACAGTGGGTTGTTATGAAGCCAGGCCACCCTCTCAGGTTTTCCTCTCTTCCCCTTTGACCCTCTCTGCCGTGTCGTAATGCAGCAGGAAAGCCCTCACCAGACTTCAGGGCCATGCCCTTGAACTGAGCCTGTAGAACCGTGAGCTAAATACACTTCCTTGCTTTATAAATTACGGAGTCTCAGTATTCTTTTATAGCAACACATAATGGACTACAAGATAAGTAGGTTTTTTTTTTAAGTACTCTGCAAATGTATTTGGTGATAAGTGGTTGTGTAGCTGGGGTCCAGAAGAGCTATGTGTTATGTTTTCTGCACTTCGGTTGATTATGGACACATAAGCAGAAGAGAGATTGCAAAGAAAATACATAATTTGCATTAATTCCATAATCATAGGATGATGTGGGTACTCACCATAGCAAGGCCATAAATTCTGCATGGCTGGTGGCGCCTGAATCAAGGGGGAGTCTAAACCTGGTATGTTTGCCACTGACCTGCACCAGAACTGAGTGACCTGGAGGAGCTGCTCCAGCTCTTGGTGCAAGAACTGAGCTTGCTACTTGCCAGGCCCTGGGCCAGGTACCCACTTTCATCTCCAGCTTCCCTTCACAGTGCCGTCCTCTGCCCTTTCCTCACTCTGCCACATGGGCCTTTTATCTGTGCCTTGTTCATAGCCTCTGCCTGCCATGTTCTGCCTGCCGTCCGTGGTTTCTTCTTTATCCTGGTTGATGTCTCTTCATCCTTTAGATAGTCTTGCAGGTTGAGTGAACTTCAACTTCAGATGTCCTGCAATCTGCAGGGTGGTGGTACAGAAGTGTCCTGAAGACCTGTGGCATGTGCTGAAATGCTGATCCTGGGCTCCACTTATAGAGATTAGATGCAGCAGATCTAGCATAGGGCTTCTGATTTGGGTGATCCAGAGACTCCCCTGGAGAACCAGTGTAGCAGAAGCTCCATGTGTGTGATGCAGCTGCCAGAGACCCACTCTGATTTTCAGCTAGTTTTTTGGTTCTTGCTTCCACCCCTCATGTGTCATGGCCACATGTTGGGGAAAGTTGCTTGGACAATTTTAGGCTGAATATTGACAGAATGAGATCCAGAGTAATGGGTGGGAGTGGTCATTCATGGCAGATTGCAAGGGTGAAGACCCCCTCAGGTAACACTGTCCTTACCCATGTCAGGGCCATCAAATTTATAGTCCAGCAATACAAAGTGAATCGCAAAGTTGGAGATAAGAGACGCTGTGAAATGTGGAGACGGTAGTGGAAGCTCTGGAAGCCTTGAGGGAAAGTTGAACTGAGGATGTTTAATTTGTGAAAAAGCCAGTGTAGTAAGTGGGAGGAGGATAAAATACATTCTATTTGATTCCAGGAGTCTTAATGGATGTAAGTTATAGGGAGCTCAACTTTATCTTGGTAGAAGGAAATGTCATATCATAATGACAGTAGCAATAGACAGCAGACAGTTTACTCATCACTTGATAGATAGTGTCTCTAAGATTTACAGCATTACTCTAAATGGTTACTATTACCCCGGCTATACAGATGTTGGAACCGAGACTCAGAGGTAATTAAAAAGGTTGCTGCAGATATACAGTGATTAAGTGGGGAGTGAGAATTCAAATATTGGTCAGATTCACTTAAAAACCTGAAGTGTGTCCCCGCTGCTGTTTCCTCTCAGTAAGTAGAGTTGTCTGTAATGCTGGGCTACTTGAAGGGGGATTGAAGTCGTATCACTAACTGTTCAAGTAGGACATGGAGGACCACTAAGAAATCCAGACAGAAACTTCCCTAAAGATGCTCCTCGGCCTGGTAATGGGTGTGAATAGTTGTTACAGGCATGCGTGTTGGTCAGAGAAGCTGGGACAACATTAGTTTAAACATTAGACATCTTCTCACTGGACTTCTCAAAGCCTTTTATATGTTAATGTACATTGTGACTCTTGAAAGACAGGCAGCATACGCAGTGATTCCCAAACTAATGTAATCATGGATCCCATTCTTAAAGAATATCTCAAGGCAGTGAAAGCACTTTTCTTTTTTAAACAAATGCAGCTGTGAGAAAATTCATGCTGCAGAAAATTCGCGATTGAGCCATCTAACCATACATCTCTTGAGGCTTGAGGTTGCTGATGTCTCTGTGATTCCGTTCCAGAACCCTCTGTGCACCTTTGCAAAGCGGGAACCCTCCATGCCCGGTACTTCATCTGGAACTTATTTCTCACTCCTACAAGTTCTTGATGCTTACATTGCCCTCAATTTTGCTTTCATTTTTAAGGAGCAATAATGAATGTTTAATGAATTCCCTCCTCTGCTATGTCCTTAACTATTGATTAGAACCAACAATTGGCATAACTGTCATTTGAGGTATAATTATTTCTTATAAATGTTACATGAGTACTAGGAATGGCCTTGTAAAGCTCCAGAAAGTCATAGAAAGGTACACTTACATCTGTGTGTTTCTAAAACCAATTATTTTTCTATAATTACTTTTCAGATTGGCTATTAAGTTGCAAAGATCATTGATTTTTAAAAAATACTGGCATCAAGGAGAATCTTAATGAAATATGATGTGTTTACTATTTATTATTTTAGCTCTTACCTGGCAGCTTAATGCCAGTAATATTTATTGTCTACATTTAGTGGGACACGTGGTCATGTTCACTAATACCTTCTTAATTTTGTGGAGGATGGGGTAGGAAGGAGAGAGTTATTATCTTTTTTATTCAAATCCATAGAGGATTATTTTGCATTACTCAGAGTTTAAAATCAACCTTTAAAATTTTTATCTGTTTGTGTGAGCAATGTTCTCTTATTAGGTAGAGGTAAACTTTGTCCTGGACATTGGTAAGTAATACAATTAGTATTTAAAAAACAACAAAGATCTTTGAAAGAATCTTCCACTTGGTAGGGGATTTGATCTTTGGTTCTTACGTTGGAAGGGCCAAAATGACAGAAACTGGCAATGGTAGAGAGCATCAGTGGGAAAAAGGGCACTCAAGTGCCAGCAGTTGGCCAGCACCTCTCCCTGTGGAGTTGTTTGCAGTCATAAATAAGTTTGGTAGTCCCATTTTTTTTCTGGGTGTGAGCACTTTCTATTAAGGATGGAACAAAATCTCCATGGTTAGTGTTAAGTGGGACTCCGTTGTCTGGCAGGACATTGCTAAATTAAGGCTCACAAATTTCACATTCTCCTGACTTCAGAGTCAAAGCTGATTACTGTATTTTATAGTTCTTCTCTAAGAAATTAAGTTTTCCCCTTTGGTGTTATGGCTTTTTGGAAACTTCTAGGATTCAGCTTCAATATATGTAGTATCTTTTCAGATACCTCAAAAAAATATTTTTTCTCCTCCCTCAATTTCTGTTACGTGTTTTTCTTCAGAAATATCTTCATTTTGAAAATCGCATACTGGAAGCAACAGGCTTACAGTTACCTGAAAGACAGTATGTTTCCCAGAGTAGTGAGTGTCTCCAGGTCCCAGCATAAATCTGAATTTTCTACACATTGAATTTTGGAGGTTGGTTTTCTGTGGATCCCTGTACTACTAGCAGACTCCTTAAGTTCCTGGCTTTCTGTTTTTTGAGTACCTGTATCGAGCGTAATATAGTCTCTTTATAGGCAACATGTTATTTTTATGTGCCTTTCTTTATTACACATGATACGAAACCATCTCTGACATTTTTTATACTCACTGAATTTTTATTAGAGTTCTATCTTTCATCAATAGTTACCTAAGCTGCAGCACTCTTCTCTGGAATATTTACTGAGATTGCCAACACTGTTGGGAAAGAGGGCCATTGCCACCTTATTAGAAATAGTTTCATCCTCATTGCTTTTATCTAGTTAGTTAATCCTTTAATCCCTGTTCATTGCCCATAGATCCTGACTCTCCTTGCCACTGCTGTTGATGCAAGCCCACAGAACAGTGTGGTGGGAGAGGCTGGACTGCTAGTTTATCAGTTTCAAGTCATTACAGAATCATTAGTTCTGGTGGCTGCAGTGATTAGAACTGGAGGTCTCATACCTGAGGCTAGCCGTGTTCATTCATAATAAGGGATTTAGCAGATATTTATGCAAGCAGAAAATTGAATCAGCAGCACCATCAGTGTATTAAATTACGGCATTTTTCCTGAAGAATTCCTGTGAAATGTAATAGTAGATTTGGACAGAACCATTTCTTATGTGGATTAGTTTAGGGTCTTTTGGTAACAGAGAGGTAGGAAGTTTTCTACATGAGTAAGTCTTCCATTATCTTAGAGACTTTAAATCAGTTTGTTCTGGATGGTACCCATATGTGAATACAGCAGTCCACATTTAGATACTTACCTTTTTTTCCTGTCAATTTCAGAAAATCATCTTCTTAACGATGTCTTTGGTCTTAGGAAAGTGAGACTGAAAACACAAAATAGAAAGGCTCTGATACTGAATTTTAAATACAAAATACTAGCCTGCCTTTGACCTTTGGGTGAATTTCATTGTAATTTTAAGAGATTTAAAAATAGCCGCCATTTATGTGACATCTTAAGACCTCAGCGTGCTTTTCCCCAAGTATTAGCTGTTAAGAGAAAGGAAACATGGGGCTAAAGAGTGAGTCAAGGAAAAATCAGTGCCCAGTTGTACGTGGGACGGGCAATTCCCAGGACATGTTTGGACAACATTTTCTTAAAAATCATCCCATAAAAGATCACATTCCTTTCTGTTTATTTTTTTACTGAATATAGTTTTTAAATAAGGAATAAATAAATCCAGTTGGTTCAGAAATGAAAATAGAAGTACAGTAAAAAGTCTCTTTGTGCACAATTTTCTCACCCTATAACCACTGTTACTAGTTTCTTATGTATTCTTCCAGAGATACTTTAATGCACCCATTAGTTAGCACGTGCGTATATATTCTGTTTCTCCTTTTTAAAGACACATGAATATGTTATACACAATGTTCTCCACCCTGCTTTTGCAAATAATGTATCTTAGAGGTCTTTCTGTGTTTGTGCCTAGAGATCATTGTTAACTTTTTCATTCTTCTACAGCTGTATGGTTTTTGGAGATTTTGGGGGCAGGGTCTCACCCTGTCACCCAGGCTGAAGTGCAGTGGTGAAATCACAGCTCACTACAGTCTCGACCTCCTGGGCTCAGGTGATTCTTCCACCTTAGCCTCCTGTGTAGCTGGGACTACAGGCATGCATCACCACATCTGGGCTCAGGTGATTCTTCCACCTTAGCCTCCTGTGTAGCTGGGACTACAGGCATGAATCACCACATCTGGGCTCAGGTGATTCTTCCACCTTAGCCTCCTGTGTAGCTGGGACTACAGGCATGCATCACCACGTCTGGCTAATTTTTATATGTTTTTGGTAGAGACAAGTATAGTGGTCCATTTTCATACTGCTATGGAGAAATGCCTGACACTAGGTAATTTATAAAGAAAAAGAGATTTAATGGACTCGCAGTTCCACATGGCTGGGAGGTCTCACAATTGTGGTGGAAGGTGAAGAAAGAACAAAGGCAAGTCTTACATGGCGGCAGGCACCAGAGCGTGTGCTAGGGAACTGCCCTTTAAAAGACCATCAGATCTTGTGAGACTTACTATCTAAGAACAGCAAGGAAAGACCCCACCCTCATCATTGAGTTACCTCCTGCTGGGTCCCTCCCATGATGTAGGGATTATGGGAGCTATAATTCAAGGTAAAATTTGGGTGAGGACACAGACAAACCATATCACTGGGGTTTTGCCATGTCACCCAGACTGGCCTCGAACTCTGGGATCCAGAGGTCTGTCTACCTCATACTCTTGAAGTGCTGGGATTACAGGTGGGAGACACCGTGCTGGCTTGTATGGTTGTTTAGTGTTTAAATAGACTGTAGCTTATTCCACCTATCCTCTATTAATGAGGATTTTTGAATTGTTTCCAGGATTTTCTATCATAAGCAGTTCTGGAATGAATAACTTTGCATATATGTCATTTCATCATGTGCCTGTTCTTCAGTTTGCTAAATTCCCAGAAGAGGAGCTACTGGATCAGAAGATGTATGCATTTTTAATTTTGATGACTATTGGCAAATTGTCCCCCATTCCATTATGGTCACTGTCTTAGTCTGTTTGTGCTGTTATAACAGAATATAATAGACTGGGTAATATATAATGAACAGAAATTTCTTGGCTCATGGTTCTATAGTCAGGGATGTTCAAGATCAGGGGGTTAGCATCTAGTGAGGCCTTTTGCTGCATCATCCCATGGCTGAAGGACAGAAGAGGTGACAGAGAGCAAGAGATCAAACTTAAAGACTTGAACCATTTTATAATTGACATTAATCATTCATGAGGATGGAAATGTCTTCTATTGGGCCCCACCTCCCAATACTGTTGCATTGGGTAGTAAATTTCCAGTACATGATTTTTGGTAGACACATGAAACCATAGCAGTCAGTATTTGGGCATAAGTGTTTCCAACCGTCTTGGCAGTAAGTATGTCTATTCATATCCTTTGCCCATCCTTCATACGGGTTCTTAGTCTTTTACTTGTAAATTTCTAGAAGCTCTTTATAGAGCAATATTAGCCTTTTACCTGTAGTTTGAATCAATTTCCCATGGTAGTGTTTGTCTTTTGTCTTTGCTTATGTGTGCTACTAAGTAAAAGTTTCATTGTTATGTGTTCATATTTAACCTTGAATTTTATGGCTTCTGGATTTTTAGGTATGTCTTCAAGGCCTTTTCCACTTTAAGGTTAATAAGAGATTTTTCCAGTTTTTCTCCCATTATTTTGTAATTAAAGTTTTCTTCCCCACCCCACCACCTGTTTCATAGGATTTTCCTATTGATCTCATTATCCTTTTGGAATTTATTTTGGTATGTGTTGTAGGATATAAAACCAGCTTTATTCTTCAGATGCTATCCAGTTGTCCTTGTGTCACTAGTTGAATATACGTTTTGTTTTTTTTTTTGTCTACTGATTTGAGATGCCACCTTCGCCATACACTGAAGTATTTCCATTTGTATTTGGATTAGTTTCTGCACTTTGTATTTAGATCTGTTTGTTTTCCTCATAGTCACATTTTAGTACCAGTACCACACTATTTCAATCATTGCTTGATAATGTTACACTGTCTGATAGACTCGTTTTTCCTCATAACTTTTCTCTTTTAGAGTCACTTCTTTCTTTTTTTGATAGTCTTATATATTTATTTTTTTAAATGTACTTAAGGATAAACTTGTATAATTTCCAAACTAAAAACAGTGTTATCATTAGGAGAACATTACATTTACAGATTTCCTTAGAGAGTTCACAGCTCTGTGAGTTTGTCTTCCTAATATGGTTTGAATAGATGTCCCCACTCAGATCTCATGTTGACTTGTAATCCTCAGTGTTGGAGGTGGCACCTGGTGGGAGGGGTTGGGATCATTGGGGCATAGCCCTCATGGATGGCTTAGCTATCCCCTTGATGATAAGTGGGCTCTCACTCTGAGTTTTTGCAAGATCTGGTAATTTAAGAACATGTGGCATCTCCTCCCACCTTGTTCCCTTCTAGCCCTGTCATGTGCCTGCTCCCCTTTGCTTTCTGTCGTGATTGAGAGCCTCCCAGAAGCAGATGCCAATGTGCTTCCTATATAGACTGCAGAACCTTGAGCAAATCAAATCTCTTTTCTTACAAATTTCCTGAATGTCAGGTATTTCCTTATAGCAATGCAAAAATGTTTTAATACACTGTCCAAGAACATGGTATGTCTTCTTATTTGTTCAAGTTTTCTTTCGTGTCCTTCAGAAAGGTTTTAAAGTTTTATTCTTATAGCTCTGGTGTATTTCTTATTTAGTCAATTCGTTGGTATTTTATTTCATATGTACTGTATTACATGGAATTTTCTCTTCACATAAGTCTACTATGTGATGGAAGTTTGTGTGTAAGGAAGCTATGGATATTTGCAAGTTAGTGTTGTATTTTGATAGCTTTCTGAACTGTGTTGGGTTTATTATAGTTTTTCAGCTTATTCTTTTAGAATTTCTAAGTCTGTAATCAACTTGTATTTAAAGAGTTCTGGATTTAAGTACTCCTTAGCATTTTTTTACCTTTTTAGGCATTTTGTAGTTTCCCTTATTCAATGTAAAATAACAACGATGGTAGTGTACTCACTTGTCGTATTTGATCTTAATTTTTGTTGACTGTTAAAGGGAAAAACTTTTTCTCTACAGACCTATCACTTTGAACACAAAAGGTTTGAATGTGTTTTTTCTACACCAGGCGGTCCTCTGACTGTCTGTGGACAGTAACTGGGTGTCCTCCAGTTCAGTTCACTTCTGACACTATCCACTCACAGCCGGTGTCAGATCCTACAAGTTAAAGGACTCGGTCCTACAAGACTGCCTCCACTTCAGATGCCAGTCATAAATCTCATACTTCTGATGACTGACTATACATTCAAGAGTTCCCACAACCCCTACCTCATTTTCAGTGCTTTGCTATAATGGCTCACAGTGCCAGGTAAATACTTAAAACATAGGCAAATACTTTGCTTATTATTACTGGTTTGTTATAAAGGATATAAATGAAAGTCTGGATGAAGAGGTACACAAGGCAAGGGTCTGAAATGATCCTGAGTGCAGGAGTTTCTGTCCCTGTGGAGTTGGGGTGCATCACCTTCCTGGCATGTAGATAGATGAACCAACCCTATTGTTTAGGGTTTTTATAGAGGCTTTGCTATGTTGGCATGATTGATTAAATTAATGGCCATTGTAATTGTGGCATTCTCTATCCTTTCTCCTCTCCCTGGAAATTCGGGATGAGGGCTGCAAGTTCAAATCCTTTAATCACAATGTTGGTTCCTCTGGAAACCAGCCCCCCATCCTTCAGGAGTCACCTCATTAGCATAAACTCATATGGGGTTAAAAGGGTCTTCTTATGAATACCAAAACACGGTTCTCTCCCATGTATCACTCACATTTCAAGGGTTTTAGGAGCTCTGGGCCACCAACCAGGAATGAAGACAAAATGTGTATTTCTTATATCTCACTATCAATCACTTCTTTTGGCTAAGATCAAGTGTGCATTTCACTATCACACGTGTATTTTAGTGTTTCCCCATTAAGTGGGATCTTATCTTTGTAGGTGAGAATAATATATTTTATCATTTTAAGGAAGTATATATTTGTTCCTTTTTTTTTTTTCCTAGGCAGAGTCTTGCCATGTCGCCCAGGCTGGAGTGCAGTGGCGTGATTTCTGCTCACTGTAACCTCCGCCTCCTGGGTTCAAGTGATTCTCCTGCCTCAACCTCTTGAGTAGCTGGGACTACAGGTGCATGCCACCATGCCCAGCTAATTTCTGTAGTTTTAGTAAAGATGGGGTTTCACCATGTTAACCAGAATGGTCTTGATCTCCTGACCTAGTGATCTGCCTGCCTTGGTTTCCCAAAGTGCTTGGATTACTGGCGTGAGCCACCTTGCCTGGCCTGTTTGTTCTTATTTTATTGAGTATTTTTTGTTGTTGTTGTTATCAAGAGTGGTTGAATTGTACTCAGTGCTTCTTCAGCATCTTTGGAATGGTCACATGATTTTACTTGAGCTCTGTTGTGCACTGGTTTGATGGATTTACTGATATTGAGCAATCTTTGCCTTCCTTGTGTAAACTCTGGTCATGACGTATTATTCTTTTATTGTGCTTCTTGATTCTATGTGGTAATTTTTTTTTTGCTTTGCTATTCATAAATGAGATTCATTTTGAGTTGTCTTCTATGTATAGCACTTATTTTAAATCACTTTTTCTGTGAAAGAGTGTTCTAAATAATTTCACAGTGTGAGCAAGATTATGAGGAGCATGTTTAGCATAAAGGAACAAGTGGTTTCAAGGACTGCAGTGTGTTCATATATGTGAGTGTTAATTTCAACCAGTAGTGAAAATAGGGTTTGTCTCTTTGGGGAGGCATATTATGGAAAATAATTTATTAACACTTCATTAGTACTAATGAGACCTACTGAAAACAGTCATTAGTTAATTAAACTAATAGTTTAGTTTAATATAAGTAGCTTGGGTTTACATATATTAGTTTATTTTAATTCTCTATACAGCCCCATGAGGAATTGATTTCAACTTATAGAGAGAAAGCTGATTTGGAAGAGGTGAACAAGGCTTGCCCAGGATCACACAGCTAGTAAGGGACGAATCGCACATGAAATCTACATTTACTTGATCCCAGTGTCCATATTCCCAACCACCATGATGTATTGCTTTTAAAATAATTTGAGCTTTTGTAGGTAATTCGAGTTAAAAAAAAAAAAACTATTTCCTGAAGCAGTGCCTTCAAGTGTAGCCCCCAGACCAGCAGCATATGCATCAGCTGGAACCTTGTTGGATTCCCACACCCACCCAGATCTACTGCAGGAGGAACTCAGGGAATGAGGCCCAACAATCTGTGTTTTAATAAGCCCTGCAGGTGATCCTCACATACACTAAAGCTCAAGAACCCCTGCCTTAGAGAATGCATCCTCCTCTTCCCTTCTGCAGTCTGAATTGTAGGAGTTATAACATGTTGAGTCTTTGAATAAGGGCAGACTATTCTTTATTCTTTCCAGAAATAAAGGCTAATTATTTAACACCATACATCTTGTTCACAAAAGGGAATATTTGCTGAACCTAGATCTCTGTGAAACTTGAGAGAATTAAATGTTCTTGTGAAATGTCAGTAAAGCATCATTTACTCAGAGCCTCAGTCCAGGCAGAGGTCTTAAACAAACTGATTAGACTTCATTTTAGGAGTGAAAGCGGTTCACAGATGTGCATGTTTTCCGTGTATGGCCGATCTGTGGGATGTTCCTTCCTGGGACTAAGTAGATGGGAGGCTGTGAGGGGAGGGCCCAGCACCCTTAGTCCTCTGCCTCCCAGAGAGGCACGTGCTGCCACTGTTCCATTCACTGAATGAGCGAATGCTGGGAATGGGAGCTTATGGTTGGCCCGCTGGACCTCAGCTGCAGGTAGTGCCACTGAATGGAGGAGATGACAATAATTCACTTAACCTGAAAGGCAATTAATGATTTCCATGCAATTGCCAGTTGCTTGCCCTTCCCTTCTGGTGCAGAATTCATTCCATTGGCATCACTGATTTATAAAACGCAGACTGCTAGCAAGCTAATTGGGTGAAGTCATTATAGAGGGCAGTGTGGCTGTGAGCTGGAGCAGTTCTAAAGTGGGTTTCGATAACATGCCTCTCATCCCTGCCTTGGTCCTCACCCCAGAGCAATTAGATCTGAATGGTGTTGGTTGGGGGCTGTGAGGGGGATATGGGTTTACTAGTGACAAGTATAGTTTGCTGAAATGAGCTCTTCATTATATTCAGGTATTGTGTCCAGTTCAGGAAGCTCCCAGGCCTGACGTATTTCTGTGCTCAGTAGATGTTTTCCCGCTGTGCGTACTTGTGTGTGACCACTGGGGAATTGATATGGGAAAGGAACCAATTTTCAGGGTCTGCAGGGTATGTACTTGTATGAGCTGATTCTAAACCATTCCCTCCCCAATCCAGGTCAGATATGACCACGGACCCAGTCTACATCTCTGTGCCTCAGGACCTAAGTGCTGGAGACTGGGTTTGGTCAAGCTCAAAGAAGCTTGGGGAACCACACTCTTATGTACATCTATACACAGCCTGCCTCTAACATTTGTGGGGCCTGCAGGGAGAGTTTAAACAGAGGCTCATATACCTCCTGTCTAAATAACTTATAAATCAGGCTAACCCATTGTTAAACAATAACTTGTGTTCTGTCCTCCTTCCTTGGCAAGTTAACCTTGATAATTCTTTGGGAAGTGACAGCGTGAAAAGAGCTCCCGTTCTCTGACCACCCTTGGCTTCATCCACCTCCACGAAGGGCCTTGTGTGCATGCCGGCAGCCAGCCATCATGGCTCTGATCAGAACCCCCTCCTCACTACAAACCACTGCCCTGAGGCCTCTCCTTGGGCCTAGTGGGCCCTCATTTGTAGCTCAGGCCACTTCAAAAGGACAGACTTGGAGGACAGGCCAGATAGTCATGGAGGCTGGCTTGGGGCCAGTCGGGCAGAAAATTCTGGGATCTCCGGGACCAAGGACATGGGCTGGAAAGGCAAAGCATGAACTCTGGCTGGACATTTTTTCTAAGCCCTACAGAAGCCTCACTGCACTGGGAGGGACACAGTCAGGTGAAGCACAGAGTGGAGGCTCTTCCTGACGGTGTCTAAGCATGATGCTGGACTTGCAAAATGTTAGCAGAGTTTCATTTCTCTGGAGCTTCCATCAAAGGAGAGGCTTTAAACACAGACTTTCATGTTCATGTATACACCCCCACAGACATTTACATGTATTGATGATTGATCACAAGCCGAACCTGTTGTACTCACACATTCCACCCTTACACACTCACAGACTCCTACACTGCTAGTGGTCATATATGTACTACTCTTCGTATAAACACACACACTTTGTAGTTCTCACTTGTCTCCCATACTGTGGCGCCCATACCCAGACACCCAGACACAGAGCAGTGTCTTCATACAGACATGTGCATCTTCCTGCTTGCACATGTATGTATACCCACCAGCATTTCACTTATATACATACATACCTCCAAACGTGGGCATCTTTCTGCCCATACTCACTTCTCTAACATGTAGCTACACTTTATCTGGGCATGTTTTCTTGTTAGCACTTGTGATCGTTGATATTACCAGGAGTCAGGTTGAAACTAGTGGATGAAATAAGGTGTGAAGGTTTTGGGTGCAGTTATTTTTACAGAGGTTTCACTTATGACTTATGAGTGGATAGTGAAAACAGGCCACATTGCTATTCCTGATGACCATGAGGTAATCTGAACATAGACACCCACTTTACCATGTCTCTCTAGGTGACATACTCCCTCTAAAGGTTCACACTTGCCATGCAACAGGTCAGAGGACTTGGCCATGGCTCCCTTGCCTGGATATTTTAGGAGCAGTATTTAGACAACATCCTACATCAAAGAAACCGTGCAGCAAAGACAAAGTAACATTAGACCTTCCTGGGAGCCTCAGCTCCCAATTTGCCGATGATTCAGCCCCAAATGTCTGGTCTCCCGATCATTGCCCACTGGAAGGAGCAGACACAACGCACTTGGTTTTGTCCCTTCTGTCGCAGTGCTGTGTCTGAGATGGAGTAATATGTGGTCAGTGAGGCACTGCCAGGTCAGCAATATTTAGGCAAAAACCTTTTAATGTCAGTGTTGTGTCTACTTTAAAGTAAAAGATGTCCATCTCTTTGGTGAGCAGTTTTTGTTGGAAGAATGTGTGGTGTTTAGTAGTATATTTGTCAAACCTATGAAACACATTAGCACATCACTAATTAAGTAACTCCAGACTTCCATCAGTTGGTGAACATGGCGTTTTTCAGGCCGCCTCTCTAAATCCATGGTTTCCCCTTTCCCTGCTCTCATCTTTGGAGGCAAGTCACTAACGCTAGCCCACCCACAAGGGGAGGAGGGTAGGAATTAAGGTCTGTTATCTGTAGTGACCAGCATCTACATACATTATTTTGAATTATATTGAAAGAAAGATTTCACTCACCCTAACCTTTAAAAGGATATAATGAGATTTGATGTGATTTATGTTCTGGACAAGATGGTGTAGACTTGGTTATCCCTGCTCTTCTCTGTTAAATATGCTAATCAACACTGGAAATAGCAAGAAGGCAACCAAAAGAGAACAGTGGAAGTGGTAAGAAGAAGGTGAGCTGGTTTGGGAGCCCCGCACTGGAGAGGCAGTGCAGCAGCAGTGCATCTGCGTCCTCCCCTCATCCAGCAGGAGAAGGTGGCCGAGGCATGGTGTTTTGTATTTGACCGTGGTAGTGGATACAGGAAGGTACACATGTAGGTACACACAGAACTGTTTTGTATTTGACCATGGTAGTGGGTACCAGAAAGTACACGTTATGGTATTATGTGGAACTAGGCGTATATACATACGCATACACAAATAGCAGAAGAAAGCAGCACCAGCAGGCTAATCCCTGCTTTGGTACAGCAGGAGTTCGCTGACAGCGCAGGGTGAACCCAGCAGCTGGGCTCCACTAACAGTAGAGGCTAAGGGGGAAATACTGGCCTCCCCGCTGGGCCTGAGAATCTTGTCTTCTACTGAGAGAGGATAAAGTTTCTGGGGACCATCAGCAGAACAGGCCCCACAATAAGTGGCCTGGTATGGGAAGCCCCTTCATCCCTATAAGCCTGACTCCTTTTCCCCGTCCAGAGGCACCTGGGCAGCTGGGGACACTGGCAGGGCACTCAGGATGTCTTCTCATCCTCATGGGCCTCAGACTGTCCTTTCCAGCCAGGTGACACCAGATGGCCTGGTCTGAGAAGACCCTTTGCCTTGAAGAATGAGGGAGGCAAGAATGTCTGCTGTCACCACTCTTAGTCATTCTAGTACTGGAAATTGTGGTCCCTGCAGGGAGGCAAGAAAAAGAAATAAAAGGCACTGGAAGAAATAAAGCTGTGCCTATTAGCAGCTGACATGGTTGTATAGTAAATCCCAAGGAATGTTTTTAAAAGAAATAAAGCCTCCTAGTACTGATAAGTGAGATCAGCAAAGTCACAGGATACAAGAACACTAACAAAAATTTTTTGCATATCCTCATATTAACAATGAATATTGTTAATTGTGAAAATTAGAGTTAATATCATTTATAGTTACTCCAAAGAAAAAGAAATATTTAGATACACACGTGAGACATGTATAGCGGGGGTCCCGAATCCCCAGGCCACGGACTAGTAGTGGTCCATGGCCGGTTAGGAACTGGGTCGCACAGCAGGAGATGAATGGCAGGTGAGCAAGCAAAGCTTTGTATTTACAGTCATTGCCCGTTGCTTGTTTTGCTGCCTGAGCTCCTCCTCCTGAGCAGCATTAGATTTTCATAGGAGTTTGAACACTATTGTGAATTTCACATGTGAAGGGTCTAGGTTGTGTGCTCTTTATGAGACTCTAATGCCTGATGATCTGTCACGGTCTCCCATCACCCTCAGATGGAACCATCTAGATGCAGGAAAATAAACTCAGAGCTCCCACTGATTCTGTCATGTGAGTTGTATAATTATTTCATACATATGTAATAATAGAAATAAAGCACACAATAAATGTGATGAACTTGAATCATCCCAAAACCATCCCTGCCCGACCCTCCCCTGGTCCATGGAAAAACTGTCTTTCATGAAATCATTCCCTGGTGCCAAAAAGGTTGAGGGCTGCTGATGTTTAGGATCAATTTACTGAATATTATCAAGCACTGACGCAGGTCTAGGAAGGAGTCCAAGTAGGCAAATGTGATGAGCAGGACTGGGATCTACCACAGAATGTTCCATACAGCCTAAAACAAATATCTTCCCTCCATCCAGCATAGTGCAGAGTAGCACATCTATTTCAACTGACACATACAAATTGTATTATGTTTATGGTATAAAGAACACTGACGATAGATATCGAGGGAGACCTGAATGAATAGAAAGACATATCTTGTTTATGGATTTGGAGACTTAACATGGTAAAAATGCTCATTTTCTCCAAATTGATACACAGGTTCAATGAAATTCCTGTCAAAATCATAGCAAGGTTTTTTTTATAGACACAGATAAGGTTATTTTGAAAATGTATATGGAAAGGCACAGGCCCTAGAATGGCTAAAGTGATTTTGACAAAGAAGAATAAAGTAGGAGGAATCACTCTACCTGATTTTAAGACTTACTCTGTAGCTGCAGTAATCAAGACAGTGTGGTACTGGCAGGGGGACAGACACATGGATCAGTGGAACAGAACAGATAACCCAGAAATAGAGCCAGGTGAATATGCTCAACTTCTTTTTGACAAAGGTGCAATTCAGGGGAGGAAAGACGGCCTTTCCAATAAGTGGTGCTGGAGCGGCTGGACATTCGTAGGCAAAGAAACGAACCTGGACCGAAGCCTCATCCATAGACAGAAATTCACTCAACACGCATTGTGAATTTACGTGTAAAATTTAAAACTACACAACTTTTAGGGAAAATAACATTAAAAATCTTCAGGATTTAGGGCTAGACAGATAACTCAGACTTGAAACCAAAAACCTGATTCATTAAAAAAAAGTTTGTAAATTGGAATTATTAAAATTTTTTTAAAAAGCTCTTGCTGGATGAAAAACTCTGTTAAGAAGGTGAAAAGGGCCCGGTGCGGTGGCTCACGCCTGTAATCCCAGCACTTTGGGAGGCCAAGGCGGGTGGATCACGAGGTCAAGAGATCAAGACCATCCTGGTCAACATGGTGAAACCCCGTCTCTATGAAAAATACAAAAATTGGGCTAGGCATGGTGGCACGTGCCTGTAATCCCAGCTACTCAGGAGTCTGAGGCAGGAGAACTGCCTGAACCCAGGAGGCGGAGGTTGCGGTGAGCCGAGATCGCGCCATTGCACTCCAGCCTGGGTAACAAGAGCGAAACTCCGTCTCAATTAAAAAAAAAAAAAAAAGAAGGTGAAAAGATGAACCAGACTGGAAAATATTTGTAAATCACATATCTTATTCCAGAGGACAAGTGTTAAGAATATGTAAAACACTCTTAAAACTCAAGAGTGAAAAAACAAGCTAATTTGAAACAAGTAAAAGACACAAAGAGACATTCACCAAGGAGAATATACAGATGCTTATAAAAACATGAGATGATGTTCACCATCATCAGGGAAATGCAAGTTGAAGTGTAACAATAGAATATCACTAGACACCTATCAAAATGGCTGAAGTGAAAAATAGTGGCAACGCCCAATGCTGACAAGGTTGTGGAGAAACTGAATCACTCCTATTACCTGCTGGGAATGTAAAGTGACGTAGTCACTGTGGAATGCTAGTACCATACAGTGCAGCAATTGCACTCTTGGGCATTTATCCCAGAGAAATGAAAACTTATGTTCATGTAAGAACCCGCACATGAATGTTTATAGAAGCTTTATAATAGCTACAATCTGGAATCAGGCCAGAGGTCCTTCAGTGAGTGAGTAATTAAACCAATTGTAGCATATCCATACCATGGAATAGCACTTCGCCCTAATAAAGGAAGGCACTGCTGATACATGCAACATTCTGGGTGAATCTCCAGGGAATTTTGCTGAGTGAAAAAGTCAATTCCCAAAAGGTTTTAGGCTGTATAGTTACATAACATTTTTGAAATTCCCAAATTTTAGAAATGGAGGCAAGATTGGTGGTTGCCAGGGGTTAGGAATGGTAGGGGAGCAAGGGGGCAGGGTCAGCAGGAAGGTGGGTGTGTTATAAAAGGATGACACCTGCCAGGTGCAGGGTCTTATGCCTATAATTGCAGCACTTTGGGAGGCTGTGGCGGGTGGATTACTTGAGGTCAGGAGTTTGAGACCAGCCTGGCCAACATAGTGAAACCCTGTCAGTACTAAAAATACAAAAATTAGCTGATGTGGTGGTGCACACTTGTAACCCAGTTACTTGGGAGGCTGAGGCAGGAGAATCACTTGAATCCAGGAGGTGGAGGTCAGAGTGAGCTGAGATTGAGCCATTGTACTCCAGCTTGGGTGACAAGATTGAAACTTCATCTCAAAAAAAAAAAAAAAAATGGGTGACACCAGGGATCCTTGTGGTGAAGGAACTGTTTTGTATTTGACCATGGTAGTGGATACAGGAAGGTACACATGTGATGGAAATATGTGGGACTAGGCACACACACACACACACATACACAAATAGTGCAAGTACAGTCGAGGAAATCTGAATAAAATTGATGAATTGTATCCATCAGTATCCTAATTGTGATATTATACTTATTTTTGCAAGATGTTACCTTTTGGGGCAGTTGGGTAAAGGAAAATGAGGTATATCTCTGGATTATTTCTTATAACTACATATGAATCCACAGTGATTGCAATAAAAATTTCAATAAAAAGATGTGATCAGGTTTAATGTATTCTAAAAGTATTAAAAATGATCAAATGGGTTCTACTATAACATTTTCAGAAAAGGATATAGAAAAGAACTAAACAATGTGATGTCTGAAATTTCTATCCCCAAAGTTGGTAGATAAATAGGAAATAATTTAACACATATCAGTTTAATTCTGATGCTATATATTTTTTAAAATGGAGTTTTACTTTTCTTCTTACAGAAGTATAAAGATTCATTGTGTTTAAAATTTCCAAATAAGCCCAAAGAATAAAATAAATATTACCTATGAGCATTTGCTTTTTAATAGACAGCCCAGGCTGTTTTGTTTTGCTCTCACTGGTTCCTTCTGTCATTCATTTTGTAGGAAGCTGATGGGCAATTTTTCTTTCCAAGGAGTATTCTCAAGTCCTTGGGTATGAATGTCTTTATCTGACTGGCTGGGTCTGTCTTTCTGCAGGGTTGCTATTAGTTTGAGACAAGGCTCTTACACAAAGTTTAAGAAGTTAGCTACCCAAGAGGCTAGACCCAAATGTGTGTCTTTTATGTGCTCAGTGGCTCTGAGTTGATATTAGGTGGTTGCCAATAGCTGTTTGCATGTAAAGAAAGATGGGGAGAGCTTAGGTTCTAGAGTATCCAATTTTGTTTCTGACTAGCCCCTTTTATTAAGAGTGGAGCACAGGGGAGTCTTACATTGCCTTTCCTTCAGAGACCAGAGGCTTTCTTCATTGCCTACTACTCTACAGCAGGGGTCCACTACCCATGGGCTGCAGAGCAGAAGGTGAGCATTGGGGCGAGTGAGACTTACTGCCTGAGCTCTGCCTCCTTCAGATCAATTGCAGCATCAGATCTGACAGAAGTACAAACCCTACTGTGCATGTGAGGGACCTAGGTTGTGTGCTCCTTATGAGAATCTAATGCCTGATGATCTGAGGTGGAACAGTTTCATCCCAAAACCATCTCTGTGCACCTCCTTCTCCCCACCCACCTCCTGATCCGTGGAAAAATTTGCTCTAACAAAACCAGTCCTTGGTGCCAAAAAGGCTGGGGACTGCTGCTCTATAGCACAGTGACAAGGCTACTCTTAGCTTAATACATCTCTTGTCTGAGCCTGTTATGACATCTGTTCTTTGGTCTGCCCAGACAGTAGCCATCCACCTTTCTAGCAAATGTGTCTCTCCCCTTGCCTAATCTTGTGATTCAAGTGAGAGTGTCATCTTCCCATAGAGTCTGTCTCCTGATCAAAAGGAGTGACTGGGGGCCTGAGAGCTACCAGAGGTGTCTCCAGGACCCGGTAGTGGACTAGCCCCTGGTAGTACCAGTCATCCTCCAGACCAGCCCCCACTTCTGGCTGTGCTAGTTCACATTGTGTTTCCTTCACATGTCCCAATTCATACTTTCTCCAACATCAATATACATTATATTCTTTCTTTTTTTTCCTCCCCTTTATCTTACTGTTCTTAATTATAAGTGGAAAGGCAAAAATAAGTTCATCACTTTATTCTGTCTATAAGTTTCCTGCTGTATCCCAGACAAGGTTGGTTGAAGATTCCCATTGTGTGTCTAGTGGGGATCAGATGCTTTTCCAGGAGCAGCTCCAGTTTCACCACAAATTCCCCAATTGGAATTTAAGAAGGCCTGGAGTGGGGCTGCCCAGGTTGCTCCCAGTGCCTGTATTTGCAGTGCATGAGCTCATCTGGTTACTGAAAGCCACCCAGGGTAAGTCCTCACAAATTTGTGAATCAAGACCAATGCGGGATTACAGAAGTATATTTAGATTGTTCCTAAATTCTGACATTGCTCCTAGGTAAATACATCATCTGGGTAAGAGCATCTGTGAAGTAATTAAACTGAAAATATTATATTTGTACATGCTTTCTGCCCCTCAGCAAAACATTTAAAATACTCTTGGAGGTGATTTTTAAAATTTTGCACTTTTGTACTGCAATTCCACCTGAGTAACATTCAAGCAATATTTTGAGAAGATTAGTTTTTTTTTTTTTTTCTTTTTTTGTCTTTGTTTTGAGACAGATTCTTTGTGTGTCACCCAGGCTGGAGTGCAGTGGCATGATCTCTGCTCACTGACCAGAGAGTCAGTGAGCCTTCTGGGTTCAGGTGATTCTCATGCCTCAGCCTCCCGAGTAACTGGGACTATAGGTGCACGCCATCAGACCCAGCTAATTTTTTCGTATTTTTGGTAGAGACGGGGTTTCACCATGTTGGCTAGGCTGGTCTCAAACTCCTGGCCTCAAGTGATCCACCTGCCTTAGCCCCCCCAAAGTGCTGGCATTATAGGTATGAGCCACTGCGCCTGGCTAATGATTAGTTTTTAAGTCTCATATTGGGTGGGTTTAAGTCTCATACTGGGAAAGAAGTCCTTTTGTGATTCACTTTTGTGTTCAGTCTGAAGACTCACTTGGACACAAATAATTATCAGCAACAGGACTGCTATAACTTGTGAGGTATAAGATACTATAGGGTACACAGTAGTGATACTTAAACTGAATGAAGGACGAGTAGGAGTTAAACATCTAGAGAAAGCAGGAGAGGGCCATCTTCCAGGCAGAGGGAACAACCTATGCAAAGGCCCAGAGATAGGCAAGTCCTGAGCCTATGCGTAGGGGTTCCTAGGGTGTAGAGAGTGAGCCCAGAGGAGACTGACGCTGTGAAAATGAAAGTCTGATTATATGAGGCTCATCAGCCATGTTGAGGGGTTTGGACCTAACCTGGAAGGAGAAAGTGAGTAAAGCATGGTGGAGGTGGAGAATGAGGTGGTCTCTTTGGGGCTTCCATGGCGTTAAAGACCCAGCCTGTGTACATGGCACTTTGCAGTCCAGCATCACTTACTGAGAATAAATGTGGATGCCTTTGCAGCATGATGTTTCAGCCCTCAGGGCAAGGAGATCAAGCCACAACGTGTGTGGTAAACAGATTAATTTGGTCAATAGTTTAATTCTGGCAGCAGCTGAATGACATTATAAAGAATGCAGTGGCATTTCTACTGGAAATGTCTGCCATCATTTTCTTCATGACATGAGGAAAATAAAGGCTTCCCAACCCCAGAATGAATTAGCATGAAAGATGCCCATCAATCTCCCTGTGAAGAATCATTGTGCTGCAGAATTGCTTTAACACAGAGGAGGAAGAGATGATAATTGGGCAGGATGGTGTGCAGCCCACTGATAGTCTTGTTTCAAAAGCCCCACCTCTTTTCAGGATTTAGGTTGTGTCTGTATGTCACTGTTGGGCTGTGGCCTTGGATCAGCCCAATTGTCCAAGATTCAGGAACCTGGTGAGGTTGGCTCCAAGTGGGGAAAAAGGCTGCCTGCAGCATTCCTGATGCTTGCTGGGGGGCGGCCTCCTGGTGTCCTTGAGGGCTGGACCTCTCCTGCTTCTGAGCTTCTCCCAGGGGGCTTTTGTTTCCACATATTCCTTTCTCAGTTCTTGAAGTTGGCTTCTCTTTCCTCTTCCTGTAGCACAGTGGTCCTCAAAATGTGATCCCTGGACCAGCAGTATTAGACATGCACATTTTGCAGCTCTACCTCGGACATACTGAATTAGCACTTCTGATGACAGAGCCAGAAACCTGTGTTTTCACAAGCCTTCCAGGTGATTCTAAAGGATGCTGAAGCAGAGAACCACTGCTACATCAAATGTGTATGTTGAGGCATCATGTTGCATGCCTTAGCCTTTGAGAGTGTGGAAGGTCTGAGTTTGTGTTTGAGTATGGGTGAACATCCGTTTAGGGAAGGTTCTGTGCAGGGAAATAGTTGTAGGTAACACCTGATTAGGGGCTGAGTGAAACTTGAAAGTTCTTTGATACCCATTAGTACCTAAAGATGATGTTGATGATGATAGCTAACACTTTGAGTGTGTACTATGTGATAGTCACTTCCCCAAGCATTGTAGACATCATCCTATTTTATTTCTACAGTAACCTTTATGAGGTAGTTGCATTTACTGTCTCCATTTCTTAATGACTAAAAGTGAGGCTCAGAGCAGTTAACTAACTTGCTCAAGATCATCTGATCAGAAAATGGTACAGATGGAACCTGAGTCCAGGTCTGCAGTTGGCCACTGCAGTCTAACCCTTGTCATGCTCTGCTCATGTACTGGCTCTTCAGGGGATGGCTGATTTCAGGAGCACTTGGGTTTCCTGTGTGCAGCCCTCGGGCTGGCTTGGTGGATGTGTTTCAGTATACAGTCCTGCAAAGAGATCCAGTGTGAAGGGCTTTCGTGCTTTTGGGGAGAATGCTACTTAATCTTCTCTCCAAGAGTATCTTTAGAAGCATAAACAGGAACCGAGAAAATGAAGTGAGCTATTTTACACTTGAAATGTACCGCAAGTGAATGACTGCCTATTAAATTGGGCTGGGCCTGTGCTGCCAGCCCCCTGTGATTGAAGCCATTAAAACATACACCTGGAGTGCTAGCGGAAGCCTGACTAATTGTCTTCCCAGGTCATTGCAGCAGCCTGTGAGAAGGATGAGCCTCCCATGCTGCCTGTGGGTCTCCCTGGGGAGTTTCTTCTTGTTATTAAACAGTGAGAAGTAAAATTTTATTTTATTTACCGGGAGGAGGAATCTGGGCAGAGGCTTAGACACCTTCATGAAACCTTGCAGATAAGGTTTCTGTTTTATTAAGCTCAATAGAGACAGCTTCCGAATTTCAGCTTGCTACTTTCAGGTTGATCAGTGATGCTTTTTCAAGTTTCTCCCTGGTTCTGAAATCTGCACGTAGGTAGGTACTTTGGGAATCAGGTATGAACTGGCCTTTTGATTTTACACTAGTTTCCTTTCCCAGCTAACATACTTTAAGGATTTCTGTTTGGCTGTTTTCTCCTTATGGACCCCAACTTTGCAGTCTGTACCTTGAAAGCATGTCACTCACTCCAAGGAAGAATCTGGCTAAATGTAAATTAAGTCACAGTATATGTGTATACCCTGCCTACATAGCAAGCAATCCTCTGTCTGTTGAGTGTCTTACCATTTTCTGGATTTATATTGGAGACATCCAGTAGTGGACTGCCTTTCCCTATGATTTCTCCCTCCTAATTAGCTTGCAGTCAAGTTCCAGTAATATGTTAAGCCGAGAGCTTCTCTTGTTAATTTCCCCATAGAAAAGATGTGGCAAAGCTACAGGGAGGCTAAACTTGACCTACAAACAGTGCTGAGCTATGGTGTTCTTCTTTCCAAAGAATCAGCCTCTCCCTTGGATAGTAAGTTTGTTCAGCATCTGTTTATAATGTTAGAATGTTGCAGGAAGTTGGAAACTCTGTGGCATCATTAGATAGGGGAAAAACACCTCAGAATAGACTTCATGAAGTGACTCAACACTTCTCTTATTATTTAGTAGGTTCATGCACTAAGGTGATTCCAACTTTTGCAGACTTAACTTTTTCATGAACTTTATTTTAGTACGTTATGAACTGATGCCCATGAATGATCTTTTTATTTGCTAGCCTTATATATATTTTTTCAGATGTTCCTGAGTGGAAAGACATTCTGAAGTCTGGCAGCGCCTGTCAGCTAACAGTTCATGTTTTTGGCAAGATCATCACCTTTGCTTGTACAACCTTACATGTTGGAGCAATTTTTTGAACTTTTAGAACATGTTTTTGCTCATTATTTTATGAATATGTGATACAATGAGAATAATTTCATCTCAATGTTGAAAATAGGTGTTGAAACCTGGGTCTCATAAATGTGGAGATAACAATGGGAATCACAAGCATGCCCTAAATGGCACATCATTAGTCTCAGATGGATGGACACTGGAATTAAGACAGCCAACTAATGCATTCAATTGTGAGGACAGAGGAAAATAAAGGGCACCAATGAAATGCTTAAAAATGTGTCATCAAAGATGATATTTTGAAGGCTGAGTTATTAGGAATTTCATGCTGCTTTAATACTTAGGGAACAGTCCCCTTTAGAGAGACCTGTTGTTTCCTTGTCATGCTTTTTACGTTTTTTTTTTTTTTACATGTTATAGCACATTTTGTACAGGCTTGCCCTGGATTATAGGGGCCACCCCTTTAATTTGTCATCAAAGGTTCATTTTTCTCACATCATGATTGGGAGAAAAGTGACGGATTAATTGACAGAAATGGTGGTCCGGTCCTTTTTCCATCCTGTCTCTCTTCCTGCCCAGCTGTTACCTCCTTTCCTTGCTTTGTTTTTGCCATAGCATGGATACTTAACAAGCTCCATTTTACTTACTGTTTATCATCTGTATGTCCCACTTAGACTATAGCTCTGTAAGAGTAGGGAGTTTTGTCTGTTTTATTCTTCACTCCAGACCAGTGTGTCTCAATATCTTTTTTCATTATCGCTCCCCTAAAAAGACTTCAGATTTTTTTTCCTTAATTGCCTCTCCCTTTTCTGAAATTTAAAACCGCAAATATACTGTTTCCATGCTGTATGTTTATCTGTGCTTTATATGTTAAAAATAAAAGGTTTTCTTTTCATCCCTCAAAAACCAGTTTTTCCTCCCTTGAGGGACAGTGTGGCCCCCTTTGGGAAAGCACATTCTGGACCTAGTGTCAAAGGAGTACGTGGGGCACAGTAGGTGCTCAGTCAGTTTGTGTTTAATCAGTTTGACTTATCTAGGATGTCTGTCTTCATGAAAGTGGTTCAGCTCACACAGAAATGATGTGCTTGCAGTTTTCAAGTATCTATTTTTAGAATTTCCTTGTCTTTTTTTCCCAGTACAAGCCAAACAAATGTTGGCTAACCACTTGACAGATATGTGAAGGGGATCACCCTCTTACAGTTGTATTAAATCCGTGTTTTTAAGAGTCTGTGATTATCCAGGAGAGGAAATGCTTTAACTGAGGGTCTTATTTAAACCTATAGACAATTATTCCTGATGATCTATGTATACACAGAAAGCCAATGCACACATTTACTAAATGCTCTGATTAGCTACCGGTGTTAGCCTTTGTTCCCACTTAAGCTCTGATACTGAACCTGAACTGTTTGATGACAGAGCCCCTGACAGTATTTTGCTTGGCCCCAATAATGGCCCTACCCAAAGAGAGGTTTCCCCCACCTACTCTGAAGTGGGGGTGGGAATCAAATAGAGGCATAGAGGCACTTAAACAGATCTTCTTAGTATGCCGTGGATTTGCCCAGGCAGCCTGCATGTTTTCAGATCCCTTAAAACGCTAGCTGCTTTGTCCTCTCTCCTGACGGTGTGTGTATGTGACATGATAAAAGCCAGATTTTTTTTTTAGTGCATTAAATATAACAAGAAAACTCGAGGCTTCATGCTGTCCTGTGTGATGGGAACAGCAATAAAGCATCATAATTGGTGTGTTAAAGAAGCCAGATACCAGGAAGACGTTTTCAGATGGAGTCTGATCAAGGCTTTCTCATCAGACAGAAACAAACCCAATGCCCAGCCTCATGGAGGGTGGGCGTGGCTTCCCTGAGATGCCGTGGGAGGAATAACTGGTGTTTACATTCCCAGAAGGAAAAGTATTCATTCATCATTTTAGGTGCCTTGTTTCTCCATGGAAATATTTCAGATGTTAATTTTCTTGGAAGAGAAGATTGACATTCACACTTACTTTTATTTTTACAATTAAAGAAAAATATGAATATTCATGTCAAGGAAATGAATTTAGTTACAGTCTAAACAGATAGCATAATGAATGGTTCTGATAGTTCAGCTCTCATGGCTGTAATAATACAGTTCCTAAAACTGGAATCTATCGTCATCTCAGTCATTGACTGAAAATATCTCATTGAAGATATTGTGTAAAAGTCTGGGTGACAGGAATTTCATGCTGCTTTCGACACCCGGGGATGAGGCAACCTCCCTTATGACATATAGATCTGTTGAATTTTGTATTTGCTTTGTTGGGACAGATTCCTTGAAACAAGACCTATGTGTGTCATATATATTTCCTTGTAATAATTTTCATTTTAGTGGGGTTAGGCATGCTGCATCTTCTAGTGCTTTGTTCCAGCTGGAAGCATGTGCCAGTTTCTGATATGGCTCTGGACTTTTATAACCAGGAGCCATGTGCTTTCCGTAACTATAACCTGCTAGTCATTTACCTTAGGATGGACAGACATTTAAAAGATGGGATTTTTGGAAGGTGCTGAAATCAGACATTTAAAACTGAAATTTCCACGGCAACAGGCTATTTAGAAGAAACTCATGAATCCTTTAAAATTGGAATGCCTCCCCCATTTATGTTTCTATATTGATATTTGGATTTTTATATTCCAGTTTTTCTCAAAGTGAGATGCACCTGTTTAAACAGGTGTGTTTCTGCTGGCCACGTTTCTGTGGCTGTTGGCTTACTGTGGTGGAGTGTTAAATGAGTAATTCTAAGAGAATAATTGCAAAGATGCCTTGGAAACATGGATATAAAGTCAAACATCTTAATAGTAAAAGTTGGGGCACTTTTTCACTAGACTCTCTTTTGAATGTTAGTATTTTCTGTTCTGGAACTGTGAGTGTGCCCGAGAGAGACTTAGAACTCACTGTGGAGACTAGCAACCTTCACTCATTCATTCACCTGCCTATTCACGAACACATCTTAATGACCATTTGCTCAGTGCCTGCTGAGCACTGATCCCTCTCTAAGGTGTTGAATGTGACTCAATCCTTGCCTTTAGTGTCGGTTTAGAGAAGTCCAACGATGACACTAGAGGGCAGTGGAGTTCCTAGTGGTTAGGAGACTAGACTCAGGAGTCAGACCTGGGTGATGTTGGCCCAGTGACTACATCCTATGTAATGTGGCTTGTTCCTCTGTAAAGTGGGCTTAAAATACAAACAACGTCACAGGGCTCCTTGAGGATTAAGTAATCTAAATCCATGTAAAGTACAGTGCCTTGCATGTGATAATACTTAGAAAATGATGATCCAGGTTGTCCAGGCTGGTGGTGGTGGCTCACGCCTGTAATCCTAGCATTTTGGGAGGCCGAGGCAGGCGGATCACTTGAGGTCAGGAGTTCAAAAACTGTCTGGCCAACCTGGTGAAATCGTTATCTCTACTAAAACAAACAAACAAACAAAAAAAACTGGGCATGGTGGCGGGTGCCTGTAATCCCATCTACTCAGGAGGCTGAGGCAGGGGAATTGCTTGAACCTGGGAGGCAGAGATTGCAGTGAGCCAAGGTCACACCACTGCACTCCATCATGGGTGACAGAACAAGATTCCTCTCAAAAAAAAAAAAAAAAAAGGTGGTCCATTCAAGTGCTGTAGAGGGTGACTCCTCAAAATGGATCCTGGGTGGCACCGCCAGGCAGGGTGACTTGAGTGAAAGAATTAGTTATGTGCATGCCCCCCAAAATGAGAGAAGGATGTTTTCTTTTTCCACAAATTTAACCAAAACAGTGCTTTTGGAAATGAGGAGTTGCCAATATGGAATACGGAGGATGTGATTTTGAGGTCGTTTGATTTTGTTCTGCGCTGCTTTGTCTCTGCTCCTCTTCTTCCTTTCTCCCCAACATGGGTTCTTGTTGCTCTGTCTAGAAACACCACCCTCCTGGATCAGGAGATGCAGCTGACCCCACTAGATGAAGGGCATGGTGTCTAGACCCTCTGGACAATCCTTTCAGAATCTGTTGCTGGGGCAGATGGAGCACTGGGTGGGTTGCCCAGGGCTTAGACTCTAGATCAAGAGAATTCTGAAGCCCTTGGCCCTAGAAAGGTTCACATTTTCTAATGACTTCTTCAGGACCTGCTCACTCTTAGGAGGCAAAGCAGCTCTAAAAGACACCATGGAGACCCTATAAAATCATCATGTCTCTCCAGGAAAAACAGCCATGCTAGGTTATCTTCAGTGAAGTGGACTGGAGGCTCAGCCAGGACCAAGACCTCAGCTTCCTAGCACACAGCACAGCCTGGACAGACATGTTGAATGAATATTTTGATCATGATGAGCTCCGGAACACTGGGCAAAGGCACTGTGCCAGTTGTTGTTTCTGCACACATCTGTGTGTTTTCTGGCAATAAGGTATACTTTCTCATGAAATTTGACCTGGGGTTTTGTTTGGTGGTATTTTGAGCTTCTATTCATTTGGAGAAGAAAAGGCATGATTCTTCATTGCTGTAATTTTACCTTCATGAATTCAGAAATGCAACTCCTTGAATAATGAATCTCCTTTTACAAAGAAACATTTTTGCAGCAATGCCAATTTCTGGCTCATTAGGCCCATTCTAGCCGCAGAGAGGTCTGGCTTTCCCTGGGGCAGGCCCTGCTATGTGTTGGGATACTCTTCCATTTTCCAATCCCTCTGCCTCCAGAAAACTCTACCTCTTGTGAGGAAGAGTTAACATTTACCGAAAGGACATTTTGAAACCCATTGCCAGAATCCTGCTTACTTACTACTCTGTAAATAATTTTAGATGAGTGATTTTTGTCATCTTAGCATCATTAGTTCAGGTCCACACAAGGAACACAGTGTGTTTGTGTAAACAGGCCACCAGACAGATTAAGAGGGCGATACTAGCATTTCCTGGGTGCAGATGGCAGCTGACATCTAGTTGGAGAGAGTCCAGGTGAAGTCCTAGAGAAGAGAGCTTTGTATAAAACAGATTTCTTCTCATGAGCCTCTTTAAGGTTTCCCCTTGCAGGGCTTACAACAAAAGAGTGCCTTGGTGGGGACCCTGCATTTTGTCTGTCCCACTTCAGCCTGCTTGGAGCCAGCCTGGGCACTGTTTTATTCCTTGTTGTTGATTTTCCTTTTTTTTTTTTCTTGAGATGGAGTTTCACTCTTGTTACCCAGGCTGGAGTGCAATGGCGCCATCTCGGCTCACCACAACCTACGCCTTCTGGGTTCAGGCAATTCTCCTGCCTCGGCCTCCTGAGTAGCTGGGACTACAGGCACGTGCCACCATGCCCAGCTAATTTTTTGTATTTTTAGTAGAGACGGGGTTTCGCCCGTCTCGATCTCTTGACCTCGTGATCCACCCACCTCGGCCTCCCAAAGTGCTGGGATTACAGGCGTGAGCCACCACGCCCAGCCCCCTTGTTGATGATTTTCTTTCACATCACCATGCTGCCTCTTCACAGGCACCTGATGGCGGTATTGTCTGGCATGGTGGTCTGATGAGAAGGAGCTCCTCCATGGGCAGGTTCGAGACCACCTGTGCTTGTTGTACACCTTAAATGTAGGGAAGGAATCTGGCTGGCTACTATAGAACTCAGTTCTGGGTGCTTGCTTCTTCTGTGTCTCAGGAATAGGACCCATGGCTCATTTCTTTGATGTAGCTGAGTCACATACCTTGTCAATTTTCCCAGCAAAGCTTGAAGAAAATGTAGTCTTTCCAGAAGAGTTAAATAAGTGGCATCGAGGTTCTTTAGCTTAATTCACAAGTTTTCTGGGATTCCAAGTTCAAGTATTTGTTACTTTGAAAGAAAGTTAATTTCTCAGATTTATAAATTGTTCATTTCAAGCAGAACAAAGCGGGAATACTGTTTTACAGTGGCCGTAGTTGGATAACTTGCGATGTCCAAGAACCATGTGTTAGGACTGGATTTAGAGCAGTCTCCTCTGGCACCTGATGATGTGGTCATCTTTGGTATACCTTCCATTACTTTCTAGTCAGTTAGAAAAGGCACTGCTCTTTGCATAGGAAGATCTTACCATCAACCCACTAGACTGAAAGTCAGGAGTCCAAGATTCTAGTTCCAACCCTGTTAATAGCAAGCTGTGTTTCCTTAAACATATTATATCCCTCTGACAGGATTTAATTATTCCAGAAATGAAGAGAAAGGATCAGGCTTCATCTTGAACTCTGATTAGTTAGAAATGGATTTGTGGTCACAAGTCAATGGGGAAGAATTCTATAATTGATTAGCCATGTCTGCCATAGGGGAGGAAAGGGTGAGTGTTGGCAGTCCTGAGCTGGGTCATGCCAAATCTCCTGACCGTTTATACCTATGTAGTAATATAAATGCAGTGAGGATAGGTAAGTAAGATAGTGCAGTACGGTGGGTAGGAGTAGGGTTGGAGCAACACAGCCTGATTTCTATTCCAGCTTACCACTTATTAATCATGATATCTTGGATACATTACCTAGACTCTTGGAGCTGTAATTTCCACATCAGTAAAAGGAGAATGTTATAGTCCTTATCGCAAAAGACTGCTATGATTGAGTCACGTGTTTTAAGTATTTTGCATAGTAGATGATCAGTAAAAATGTTACCAAGCTGTTCTTACTAATATGAGAAGTACAGTGAGTACTTCTTTCAGTAACAGTGGGTGACTTTGCCAAGCAGTTTTTTATTTCAAACCACAGTGTGATACCGACATTTGGATGTAGATGACAACCTCTAAGCAGCACAGAGGCGTATTATATCCCATCCCTGAAGAGGAAATCCCATCTTTAGAATCAGAGCATCTGAGCTGGAAGGAATCACAGAGTCCATGTTTTAGAGATGGGAAACGGAGGCTGTGGTGGGGGAAGCCCTAGTCCCAGTGTCCCTGGGTAGAGTCAAGGCAAAGTGGGGACTGTTCTCAGACTCCAGTACATTCTTGAGCTCTCTTTCCCCCTGGCTTAGTGCTGCCCAGCACAGGGGCCTCTGCAAGGAGAGGAGATGCAGCTGGGTGCAATGGTGCTCTCAGCGCTCCTAGAACCCTGGGCTCTGGGAGCAATTTAGATCAAAGCAAAGTGCTACTTTGTCACTGGGAGCATGTTTATCTATTCATTATGTTTGAAAAGAGACTCCAGTTATAGGAAAGAAACTCTTCAGTCAGCTGAGTTTTTTTTATCTTTGTTGGTTTGTCTTGATTCCTTGTGGCTTCTCACGAACCTCCCTGTCTTGTTCTCTGTTCCCGGTGTCAAGTCTGAGCTCCATACTCCCTTCTCCTGACCTAAGCCTTCAGAAACTTGCCTCCTAATCCAGCTCCTGCCTCTGGGCTCCTCTCCCTGTCCTCAAGCCTCCTAATTCCTGCCTTATGCTTATTTTAAAACCATACCTTTTGCCCACTTCTTTCCATTGTGATTTCCTACTTATCCTGAAAGTTAGCCAAAAGATCGCCTCTTTTATTCCTTTCCCAGTGATGGCTTCACAACACACCCTCGACCCCGATTCCTCCGGGTAGAGTTGGGTGGTGTTTTAACCTCCTCTGCTCTCATTCAAACTTGCTATGTTACTCACATAGCATGAGCCTTTCTGTTTGTTTAGACAGAGTTTCTCTCTATGGCCCGGGCTGGATTACAGTGGTGTGATCTCGGCTCACTGCAGTCTCTGCCTCCCAGGTTCAAGGGATTCTCCCACCTCAGACTCCTGAGTATCTGGGACTATAGGTGTGCACCACCACACCTGGTTAATTTTTGTACTTTCAGTATTTTTTTGTATTTTCAACGGGGTTTCACCACTTTGGTTAGGCTGGTCTCGAACTCCTGACCTCAAGTGATCCACCTACCTCAGTCTCCCAAAGTGCTGGGATTACAGGCATGAGCCACTGTGCCTGGACTTATTGCATGATCCTTGAAAGAAACATTGCTATATTATACAGTTTTTCTTGGTTGTCCGCTAGCACATTGGCTACCCTGGGTGTGTATTTGATAAATGTCTGGATACTGAACTGAATGAGATATAACAGTTAATGCTTGTCGCATGCTTTCTATGTGCCCAGTGCTCTGCAGGGCCATATACAAGTGTCTCATTTGATTATCTTGAGACCCCTGCTCAAGATAGCCATCACCTGCTGAATGTGTTGCCCATTCTGTCTGAGTCCCCTCTGTCATTTAGGTTCTACCTCAGTGCCCCCTTTCCCTGCCATGCTAGGGATTGCCTTGTCATCTTTGCTCACTCCAGAATTCACGTCATAGGGAGCATTATGTGATGAGCCATGCTTTCATTGTACATTTGGTATGCCCCCTGGATCATTGCTTCTAGCAGAGGGGGCCAGGCTTTGAATCTGTATTGAACCCCAGTTATGCCACAGTTTGACCTTGGGCCAGCCACTGATCTCTTTAAACCCTAGTTTTCTTTGTCTCTAGAATAGGTACTTACGTGTTCCTAAGAACTTTAGCCTAGAATCTGAGGATTAACCTCTGAAGTGAACCCTCATGCATCAGATCAAAAATGTGCAGTTATCCTAAAGATACCTTGTGGTTCCTGGATCTACAAACATTGACAAACTCAGAGCTTTATGAAAACTTTCTACCACAAAATGCTCATGGTAGGGGAACATGAACCCTATTGCTGGGAGGTTTAGGGGTATGGCCGGAAGAAATCTTTGATAAACCTTAAATTTCTTTGAAGTCTTAGGTTGCATCTTAAGAATTCTTACACATTTTGAATTCTACTTCCTAACATATCTGTGTTTATTTTGGTATGAAAAATGTGTAAAATTATCATCCAGTAAAATTTACATTCCAGGAAGGTGCTGTCATCCCAACTGTTCTAATTTTCATGGAAGATGAGACATTTTGGTGCCGTGGCTTTTCCTCTTGTCCCTCAAAGCTTGGTTGATGTAAGTCTAATCTAGGTGAGGGCAAACTCTGACCACTGGGCTCCTGCAGAGCACAGTTCTTTCTTTCCTGGTCTGAAGACCTGATCTGTGTAAAGGGTGATTTCACCAAGTGGGTGGGGCTGCCTAGAAGACACTTTGCCTCATTGCCCAGGTGCAAACCAGATTCTTAACATTAATTTGAGAAGAATATATCTGTTTTCTATTGAGGTAAAAACATCCTTCTCGTATGTCTTAAATAGAAAGCTTGGTTCTCGGCACATAGTAAGTGTTCAGAAATGTTGCTGTCTCCCATTGAAATTGTAGACCCTGGCACCTACCCACCCACACTAGCCGATATTTATCCAGTACTTTTTGTGGGCAAGACTTTATCTTTCATTTATTGAGCCACAGTGTGTGTGCATAGGACATGGTACACCTTTGGTCTGCATTAAGGAGTAGATATTAATTTTTCCCTCATAATGGTTACATTGAACGTTTGCTTAAAAAAATTGGGGGTCGGACTTGTGAATTAAAAATTTGCATAGGAGTGGAATATTTCTACAGCAAACTGATCATGATTTAATATATGACATGACCATGTCATCTCTACTCATTCAGGTACTTTCTTTAAAATTCAGCTCAAATATAGTTTCCTGACCATGTCAGGCCCCACTATCTCTTGCTCATTCCCCATCATCTTTTCTCATTTGTATCCTGACACTGGCACTTGATATGTGAGGTATTGTTTCTGTTTATCTTTTCATGCCTGTGTCTTATTGTTGGTTTGAAGGTATAGACCACAGCTACTAATACATGCTTATTTGATCAACCATCTGACATTGTTGTTGTTGATTGCAATGTGCCACAGGTCTGCTTGGCTGTGGAGAAATACTGGTGAAGCAGATAAACATGATCCTTTCTTTCTAAATGAATGATGGAGCCACATGCTTCTGCAAGGGCACATTCAGTAGAAGTGACATCACTTTCTGGTGTCTGGATGTATTTTGATCGTGCCTGGGCAGTGGTACTTTAGGGAGATGTAAAATGGGGATAACAGTGGCACTTACTTGATAGAGGTTTGATGACATAAAATGAGAGAATATAATTGCTCTGCACAGAGCTTGGCTCATCAAGTCTAAAAATATGAGTTCTTGGTAGCGTTGTTGTCGGTATAGTCAGTGTGCAGAATCTCAAGGTGTGAGGTCTGTTTCTGCACTTACTTTTTATGTGACCTCAGGTTAGTTGCTTATCCTCTCTCAACCTCAAATACCTCTTGAGTAAATGGGGATAGCCGTAATGAACACGTGCACTCTGAATAGCAAGTGCTCAGTAAAGGGGCGTTATCACTATGATGGTGCTGGGGTGGATGATTTCACTTGATTTCTCTACTCTTTTCCCACTCACCAATAATGACTATGCCCAGATTAGCACCTTTTATGGTCTCCAGCTGCTGCAGTGGGCTTTCTCCTTCCTGAAAGGATCCACAGTGAGCTGCAGAGGCCTCTGCAGTACATTAAAACCAAGGCTCGTTGCCTTGACCTCCCCTAGGCCTGGCTGAGCACCTGCTCCCTGGTCAGCAGCAGTTTGAGTCTGGGAGGTCAGAGGCTGAGCTTGGGGTTGTGTTTACTTCACTCTCCCCACTTTTCTATTTCAACAGACTGTGCAGCGTCTTTGTCCAGCCAACCACTTGAGGCTGTTATTCACGTGCAAGAAGTGAGCTTCTGACCTTGTGTACTGCAAGGAAGCTCAGCTTCAGGGTGAGGCAGTCTGGCGACATACAAAATACAAATTCAGGAAATTCTGGAAATGCAGTTTGAAAGGACTAAGACTCCTTGCCTTTGGCCCAGGGCTTCTAGGTCAGTCATAGACTAAAAAGTAACCACATGGGCTTCTCACCTGACCAAGATGAGATTATTAATCAGGCACTGTGGAGGCGAATCAGGCCAAGGCTGTTGCACAGTTCCTGCTTCTGTCCAGCAGAATCCACAGTGCCTGACGCATAGTATATGTTCAGCTTGTGTTTGTTGAGTGAATAAAATGAATCCTGACAGAATTATGGTTTAAAGGGATTCTAAAGAATTGCACCATCATTAATGTATTAGTTGCAATATATTGTATACTTAGTATGTGCCAGGCACTGGGATAAACACTTTCTGATTGTCCCTGATTTTTAGTCTGAAGCATAATCTCCTGTTATTTTCTTTCTACTCTGACACACTCAACATACTCAATACAGAATACTTCACCTCTAGTCACCACAATATTTAAAGATTTCTCCACCAATACCTGATTCTCCAGCAGACACTAAGTGGATGTCCTACAGTTTAACTTAATTCTGACACTATCTACCAGGAGTTGCCATCGGATCCCACAGGTTAAGGGCTCACTCCACAAGAAGGACCCCCCACTTTGGATGCCAGTCATAAGCCCCAGGTTGTGACCTGTGCTTCTGACTGATTGGCTATAAATTGGGGTTCCCATAACCTCTTCTCAGCTTTGATTAATTTGCTAGCCCTGCTCATGGAACTCAGGGAACCACTTTACCCATTTATTATACAGGATATTACAAAGGGTTAGGGTTAGAGTTAGATGAACAGCCAGGTCAGGAGATGCATAGCACAAGGTGTGTTGAAGAAGGCAGAACTGCCATGTCCTTTTGAGGTACACTACCCTTTTGTGTTCAACAGTCCAAAAGTTCTCTGAACCCTGCTTTTGTGGGTTTTATGGATGCTTCATTACATAGGTGTGATTGATTACATCATTGGCTATTGGTCATCAACTCAACCTGCAGCCCTTCTCCCCAGCCCAGAAGTTGGGGTGGGACTGAATGTTCCAATACTCTGTTCATACCTTGAACATTTTGGTGACCTCAAAATATGAGGTCTTGAAGCTGTCTAGGGGCCCCCAACTGCCAGTCAACTCATTAGCATACAAAAGGCACTTATCACTCCAGAGATTCCAAGGGTTTTAGGAACGATGTACTAGGAGCCAGGGCCAAAGACCAAGTATTAGAACAAAAGATTTTATATCTATAAAATCTTTCTATACCCTTATCTATAAGAGTTTTAGGAACTTTGTCTCAGAAACCAGGGACAGACATCAAATATGAACAACTTCTTATATCACAATATCACACTTAGCAACATCCCTATTGAGGCAGGTGCCCTGTATTTTGTAGTTGTAGGACCTAAGCCTCACAGGTGCTTAAAGACTTGCTCAAGGTCACACAGTGAGTAGCTGCAATAGAAATCTGACATCTATTTGACTCTGAAGATCCTTCTCTTAACTCCTGTGCTCCAGTGGGATCCAGGATAATAGGGGCTAAAGGGTGGGACTGTATTCCTTTACATCCCTGGACCTCTGTTTCTTCACCTTCAAAGAAACAGCATTAGATGGAGGCTTTGGAGGTTTCTCCTAGGACTATCATTCTCAGTCGTTTTTCTCTGTGGGCATCAGGTATATGAAGGGCTGAGTTTTGACCCCAGCTCATCTTCCTGCAGCTGTTGTGTTGGCTGCTGAGAGTGACAACTGTGTTTCCATATTGTTTTGACTCATTACAAATAAAGAATTATAGCTGATTGGCTTTTGGACAGAGTACTATGGGAATGAACAACCTTAGAATTAAGCCCACTCCAGTGATGTCATGCGACCAAGTTTATTGACAATTTTGGGTCTAGATATCTTTCTTCCCTAACTGGCATAAAGCTGTACTATGGAGAATACAAGTAACAGAATTAGAAGATGAGACTGTGCAGTGGAGCACTGGGCAAACCTTCCCCTCCATCCCAGCTGCACCTGCGTGCCTTGTCTGGTGACCGGGTTATCTAGAGAATGGCAGCTCTGGGATTCACAATGATGACATATTGGTAAAGGCTCACCTTCACCTCTCCAGATGCCTCCTAGTCCCAGACCATGTATCTGACCTATACTAAAAATGTGCCTGTTATTATGTCTCTCGTGAACCTTCTTGAGTTAATAAAAAGGATGGGTAGGAGGCTTTTAAGTAATGGAATGAAATGACTCTTAAAACTGACTATTCTAAAGCATTTCAAAAACAAGTGTACATGTTTTTGTGTATTCATTCTTAGTTCTCCAAAGACTAAGGTACGATATTGCCTTGAGGGTTCCCTAGTTAAGTAATGTATCCAGTTCTAGCCTGGAAAGTATTAAGAAAGCAAGGAAGTTCCCTGCTTCTCTAGATGGCATTTTCAGTGTTTCTTTGAGATAAACTCATATAAAACTTGGTCCCGTTTCTTTTGCCTGTTCTGTGGAAGAGGGAGGGTGTGCAAGAAGAAGGGAAGCTGACAGAGCATGGAATGAAACTGAAACTCATTTAGCTGATATTATACAACTGACGTTTCCTCATCACTCTGCTCAATTGTACTGTGTATAACAGGGTGAAGTGTTACCCTCAAATTTTATAGAATTGGAAAGGCAAGGAGAAGAAGGTACTACTCTGGATCTTATGTTTGGTCCCAAGATCTGGCAGTTCCTGACTTTATAACAAAAAATCAATATCAAATCTAGTTGTTCTGGCAAATACATACGTTTGGAAAGTCTATAGTGGACCATTGAGAGCACTGAAAGTACTTGAGTCTTAATGCCCAAGAGCATAAATATGGATTTATTACCTTTGGTATTTGAGAAAGTTTATATTTCTCAGCATTTCCTGTGGTTTTATATTTGTATACCAAGTGTGTCGTGTGCCACTTTTAAAACTTGATCCCAGGAACCACATGCTAATTAACTGTATGAATCCATTTTTTACCGTCTAATATGACATAACTTTCCGGGCCAATCTTAGGCTAAAGGGTTGGGTTCTTGTTTTGTTTTCATTTGACTGACACTGAGACTGAATTCTCAGGGGGCTCATAATGGAGGCAGAATACAGTCAAGCAATATGTGGTTAGTCTGATTCAATCAAGCCCAGTGACTTCTCATCTGTCATGGAAGCCACTCTCGAGGTTCTTGGCTCAACAAATTATTATGGAAATGGTTTCACATTTACTGCCAATGGTAATGTTGCCTGCTTCCAACTTAGGGAAGGATATTTACAGTGTTTCCATTAGTTTGAGTCATATCAGAGCAAAATCAAACTACCTCCACATCTACTTGTGCTTAGAAGCAATTCATTTATAGCATGCAGGTCATGCAATGCTGGCTCTGACGTGGCCTGGTTATTTAGGGTTTTGGCAGCCTTAATAGCTTTGAATTACCCAACAGAAAATATATTTTGGAGATAGGAAATAGTAAAAACACTCTGTGTGAATAATTCCTACCATGGTGTGGGATTTGATACTGAAAAGGAAAAAGATTATTGCTGCCACATTCAAGAAGCTACATATAGAACTTTTTTTTTAAAAGATGTCTCATTAGGTTGAAGGGTGGAAATAACATTTATTGAGTGTGTTCTTTGAATTCGTACAACATTCCTATAAAAAAACTCACTTCTTATCCCAGTTCTACAAATGAGGAAATGGAGGTCAAAAGGGACTAGGAGACTTGCTGATTGATGATTGTTTCATCAGGAAGGAATGAAACTGGGTTTTACAGTCAGACAGCACTCACTCCACATCCTGTGCTCCTTATTTTGCTCCATAAAACTGGAATACTGCTTAGTTTTATTATTATGTTTTAAATAATTTCAACTTTTAGATTCAGGGACTACATGTGCAGGTTTGTTACCTGGGTGTAAGGTGTAATGCTGAGGTCTGGGGTACACCTGATCCCATCACCCAGGTACTGAGCATAGTATCCAATGGTTTGTTTATGAGTCCTTGTCCCATATCCTCCCTTTCACTGTAGCAGTCTCCACTGTCTATTGTGCCATCTTTGTATCCATGAGTGCCCACTGTTCAGCATCCATTTATAAGTGAGAACATACAGTATTTGGTTTTCTCTTCCTGCATTGATTTACTTAGGATAATGGCTTCCAGCTGCATCCTTGTTGCTGCAAAATATGTGATTTCATTCTTTTTTAAGGGCTGTGTAGTATTTCATGGTGTATATGTACCACATTTTCATTATCCAATTCACTGAATTTCAGATATGAAACGGTGTTTTGGATGGCATGGTCTCCTTAGGGAAGCAGAATTCAGTCTTTCTCCTCTCTATGAGTCATATGGCCTTTCTTAATGCCTCCTAATCTCTAAAAATGAGGACAACACCCTCAAGTTCACACAGTCATCCATATTATAATAATTCTGGGGCAGGTCAAAAGTTACTGATACGGGCATATCCACAGAGCTTCCTGTTCTGCCAGCCAACAAAGAGAATCCTGTAATTGTCAGCCTCTTTTTGATTTTTTTCTCTTTTTCCATGCAAATAGAAAAGAGATGTTTTTCTGGTTGGGAGAGAGGTTAAGCCAGTCAAAACAATTAGGGACATAGAAAAAAGGATATTTAAACTGGGATTATTTTGGAAGTGCACATGGTTAGGCTGGCTCTTTTGTGGGTGTGAGAGAGATGAATGGGAGAGGGAGGGATTTTGATTAATGTTGCTGGGGATTGTATGTTTAGAACATTTTAAAATGCCTTCCAGGGATAGTAGAGGATGAAATTTCTTATTTTTAAGTTGATAAATGAATGAGTCGTGCTCTGATTATAAACCATGTAGGATTGTGGACTCATAGGGTATGATAATAATTAAAAATAATACTCAATGGCAATAGTAAATCACAGGAACTACAGTTAGTATTGACGGAACATGAGCAGAGCAGGCCTCAGGCTGAGGCTTTACATGGATCCTCTTATTTAACCCCATAGCACCCCGGAAGCATCTAGTACAGGACCCAGCGCATCACATGTGCTCAGTAAATATTGGTCCATGACCCCTGTCTTTTGTCTGTGAGTCCCATCGCCACCTCCTCCACTGTCTCTGTTCCTGCTACAGGGCCCTATTAAGTCCGTCCACAGTGGTGCCTCCATTTACCATCTCACACTGGCAGAGGAGGCAACCCAGGGGACCTATTGTTACCTGCAGGTGAAGCATATGCAAACCCAGAGCAGTGTTGCAACCGAAGCCTCTCCTCTTCCTGTAGTTAGAAAAAGTTTGATTGAAAAAATTCATGGAGGAAATACATGTGCACCTGTAAATCATTTATTCACCATCTCTTCTACTACATAATACTACATCAAGAGAATGCAAGTGTTGGTGTGTTGGTTCCCACTTAGAACAGCACCCCACTGGAAAGACTCCCTGCTGGTGGGCCTGCTCCAGGCCTGCAGGTGCTCATTTTGGGCAGCTGGGGTTGTCAGTGACCCTGGCAGAGTGCTAGCGCTGCTGGCCAGTGACAGGCATGGAAGGAACTCATGAGACAGGTCACTCGGGGTTCCCTACCTGGATACCAGGGGACCTGGGCAAGAAGAACTTCTGGAGACCTGAGACTGGAACTTGTGGAATCTATGTTCCTCAGGACTGAGCTGCACTTTTCTTGTATGGGTGTATTTATATACATGTTCAGGGGCAACCATCCTACACTCATATTCTTCACAGGCTGGTGCCTCTGTGGTTCAGTATGTGGCCTCTGGAATCACCTGGCTGATAAATCATCGTCACATCCCTTTGACGAGACTTTAAATCTCTCTGGTTCTCAGTTTCCTTGACTGTAAAACGGGCCTGATATTTGTCTTATCTTTGTGGAGCATTTGAGGATTAAATCAAGCAACCCAAATACATTGCATGAGATGTTGCCTGGAATGTAGATAATGCTTAATAAATGTCAGCTGTGATGATATTTATGTGAAGTTTCTCCATTTAAATTAAATATGCCAGTTGTAACATATGAAAAGTAACTTTAATCTGTAGGACTATAATTAGCATTTTCTAAACACACCTACTGATGCCTCCCAGAAGCCCCAAAGAGCAGCTGGTTTTTACAAGTGAAGAAACAGACACACAGTGGGGCAAGTCTCTTGCTTCTTGGGCCCCTAGTGGCAAATGGCAGGGCCAAGAATTCCACTGAGTCATGGCCCAGGCTTCTCCCACTCAGTCATGAACCCTTCTAAAATAATTTCACCTTGTTGGCCTTTTCATATGCTAAGGACTCTTTCATTTCTCTTTCTGTGTTTGGTAGGCTGTGTAGAGACGGGCAGGTGAACCCAGGGTGGGTGGCCTAGGAGGCCAGCATGGCCTTGGGGCAGGAAGCTCCAGAGGCTTGGAGGGAATTCTTGGGCCACTTTGTGGCTTTGTGTTTGGGCACTCTCAGAAGCCCTTTTCTTTAACCTAACCTTACGTGTGCTTCCACTTAGGGGTTACTATTGACTTCTTGGACTCCAGCCCAGTGTGGCAGCCTGAACAAGGATGTTAAGTAGGTTTTTGAGTACAACTAATGGTTCTTGCAGAGGAATTGAAAAGAATGATACACATTGAATCTGGCTTTTGAGTTCTTGTGCTGCAGGGTAGCAGGAGTGTTACGAGTGTGTTTTCTGGTCTGCCTGCCTGGCTTCTCACCCTGGCTTTGCCACTTGTAGGATGCTTGACCTTGGGCATTGTATGTTGACCTCTCTTTGTGTCTAAATATTCTCATTCATTTGGCAATGATAGTGTCTTTCTGGTAATGATAGTGTCAAATCCAGGGCTTTGCTGAGGCCTGGATGAATTAATTTATACAGAGTGCTTGGAACTGTGCTGAGCCATGTAAGTGCTATGCAAAACTCAGTTGTTCCTTTTTTCTTTTATTTTACTCTCCCCAGTGACCAGCTCAGGCTCTTTAGGCTCAGAGATGCTCCTCGGTCCGTTTGTGACAAGTAAGAAATGTTGTTTGGCCTTCAGTGGTGGCTGTGACTTGATCATGTATCTTCTCTAAAACTAAGTCCAAGAGGCGTGTTTCAGGATCTGAGGACACAGGGACACTTGGAATCACAATAGCAGCAGCAGGGAGAGCCACTGCATCCCAAGTGCATAGTTCTACTGTCTCCTTTCCTGCCACCCCACCTAGGCATTCCATCACTACCAAGAGCAGAGCCTTTTTCACCTCATGGAGTCATAGGGTAAAAGCAACCTACCAGGTTGTGTAGTCCAGTCATTCATTTCCTGTAAACTGTTGACTTGTCCCTGCTTGAACACTCTCAGGCCTGGGAATCTCATGACCCACAGGGCAGGCAGCTCTTTAGAGAGCATAACAGCTTCCTTTCACTAACATGCAATTGGCTGCCTCATACTTCCCATTCATGGCTTTTCTTTTTATTCTGAAACCATGTAGAGAAACATCCACATCTCACTTTACTCCTTGACCGCACTTGAATAATTCATTCTTACCAAGTATCGTGCCAAATTCTGTGCTATGTAGTGACAACATGGCAGTGAATGAACTTGCTCTTGTGAAGCCTATAGTCTAGTGGGGAGATCAACTGGTAAACAAGCAAAAGGAGCATGAACGTCAGTAAACTTGTAAAGAAGCAAATGGGGTATGGTGATAGGAAATAAACCATCTTCTCTGGAGTCATTGGGATTGTCACTTCTTAGGAGAAAATCTTTTAGCTCTATCTTGATGACAGAGAGGGAGCCAGCCAAGCAAAGGGTGGTGATGTTGGCCTTTCATGCAGATGAAACAACTTGCACATGGCCTTGAGGTGGGAACAAGCTGAGCACGCTCGAGGAACAGAGGTGGGTGCTTCTAGGGTGTATTGAGTGAAGGAAAAGGAGTGGGATATGAGATCGCAGGGATCAGCAGAGGTCAAGTAGGATATGGGCTTTATTCCAAAGGCAGGAGGAAGATACTGAAGGATTTGAAGCAGACATGTCTGGCTGTTGGATAGAGACTGCATTTGGTGGGGTTGGAAGTGGAGAAGTTGGTTATAAGGTGCTTGTAATATTGCAGGTGAGTGGATTATGGCCTAGGGGCACGTGCTAGAAGTTCAAGGGAGGAGGGGAGGCTTGGGGGTATGTTTTAGAGGTAGAATCTATGGTAGAGGGTGATGGGCTGAACAAAGGGAAGAAGGGAAGGTGAAATTAAGGATGGTTCTTAGATTTGTACTTTGACCATTAGGTGGGGGATGGTGCCATTTATTGAAGGGTTCCGGAAACCAACTGATATGTTTCCCTCAAGCCAATCTGCTGCCTGAGTTTCCCATAGGAGCTGAGTCATTTCCGCCGAGACAATGCACTCTCCCAGACACAGAGTGGGGACACATGAAGCACTTTAGGTGTTGTTCCATCAGGTTTACAAGACTCTCTGCCATTTTGCAAGCTGTTGTGCTACTGGCTGAATATCACTGCAAATATCCTGAATAAAATAAAAAATATTAGCATCTAACACTGATCAAGCCAGTGCTAAAGACTTTGTAGGCATGATAGTAAAATTGATGCCCCTCGTAACAAGCCAAGAGTTAGGGGTAGTTATTTCCACTTTACAGAGGAGTAAAACAGGGGTAGAGTTGGTTGAGTAACCAGCCCAAAGCCACCAAGCAAATGCAGAATACAGGACAAATCCAGATCTGCCAGAGTCTAGAGCCCAAGTGCTTATTCACTAGCCAGAGTTACTCTGTGTGTTGCCAGCATTTTGTGTTTTAGGAGAATTTAACTTTTCCCCTCCCTTTGGAAGTGGCAGCACATCTACATTGCTAATCCACATTACTTAAGAGGGATTTTCCATAATGTCCTCCAATCAGCCTGATTAATATATGAAGGAGAGACAGTTATGCAAGAGTGACATTGCTCCCCATCTAAGCAGTTTCTTATTTACATGTGCAACATTAGAAAGCATCCTGTAAATCAAAAAGTTGTAAGCCGGGTAAAGTAAATAACTTCTGTTGATGACTTGGTGAGATACTTTAAATTCATTTACGCAGCCCTGTGTGCCAAGTTCTTAAGGATTATAGAGAGAAAATGATTTTCTCATTTAGCTAAAGCACACATTACCCTTCAGGTAAACATGGTAATGCCATTCTAAGGAAAAAAGTGTAAATAGCAGTAATGATAAGGAAATCATATAGTGAACATCAGTAATTAGAAGCAGCTCCCTGGGACTTCCCCAGGGAGTCAATGATAAGATGCTCAGGCTTGGAGCCATTCATTGCCTTTTCCTCTGCATGAGATGAGTGACATGCCTTTAGCCTTGCCACCCTGATTTGGGGAAATGTTCTCACACATGGGTGGTGAGGCTGAAGTTCTCCTGAACTTTATCAGTGAAGATCTCACATCAGGTGCCACTTTTCTCTTGATGATGAGGCTGAGCTCCTCACCTAGGGGCTGGGACACACTAGATCATCTGTTGACTGCCAATGGGCAAGCCCAGAAAAGTGTTTGAAATTTATCACCCATGTCTATGGTGTCACTTACCACATTTAGGGCATTCAAAGACAGACTGTCATCAGTTAGTTACTTGGTAAACCAAGGTAATCATTAGCCTAAATGAAGTTTCATTAAGGGTAATGTACTCATTAAGCATAAAATGGCTTGAAAAAACTGAACTATCATCATTTCTTAGAATAACTCAAACCTTGGCTAGGAAGGTTGACTTTCACCTTTGTGCAACAAGCAATCAACGTTTAATTAGTTGAGTGCTTTGATTTGTTGATTAGAATGCATCAAGGACGTGAATATGTATGATGTTCTTAAAGCTACATATTCAGATCAGCCGTAGCTTTTCTGAAGCTACTTGTCCAGCAAGTTGCAAAGGCTCACGATGAATATGGATGCTAGTGATTATTTGTAGAAGAACTCTTCTATTCCCATCCTTAGCCTTTACAAAGTTATTTTTGAGTTTACTGTGACCTGATTTTTAATTCCAGGAAAAGAATACTTTGCTGTTATTTTCCTTTTCAAATCAGAGTTCCTCAAATGAAGGAGACATTTCAGCTTGTGAACACCTAACTAATTCATTTATAAACTGAGGAAATGACTTTTAAACTCAAATAAAGCCTGTTCAACACAATTTTGACTCACTGGTTCTCCTGGAGGCATTTATACATGCTGGGAACACCAAGAAACTGATGTCATGTGTGTTTGTGTATATACATTCTTGCATACAGCTATATCAGGGTGGATAGAACCAGGCCTCAAATGGAGCAAAATACCAGTTTGTCCTGATCATTAGTCTAGCTTCTCTGGTTTGTTACGTTGCATGAAACCTTCTGGGTTTCTATTTCTAACACAAGGAAAACATTTAAAAACTTAATTATATATTAGCAGTATATTCACAAGCAAGTGTTCTGTCCAGATTTTGAACAAGTAGACAAATCTTTCTTAAAGAAACCTAAGAACCTTAAAGATTTATTTCTTTAAGGTTCTCCTTTTTTTTTAAAAAATCTTTCTATTCCTGCATTGGGATTAGAAGTGGTGAGGATTTGCTATAGCTCTGAGAGTCTGGGTTGTCCCTAGAGGCTGAGTCATAAAGATGGGATCAGTATGATTGGGAAATGATTGCCTCCAGTGAGGCAGAGCCCATACTCTGCCTCAGATGGATGGCCGCGTATTGTTCCTTAGCAGCCTTGAGTGTCCCTGTAGGTTGGAGTGTTCAGGCATAGACCGCAAAGTGAGTGGGCCAGGAGTCTTCGTAGCAATGCCACATCTGGGCTTCAGTTGGATTGAGAGTTGCGTGGCTTGCCGGGATGCAATTTCAGTGTGTGTTTAAGATTGCATGTGTTTTCTCCTTTTTTTCCCCCATGGAATAGAGCTGGGTGTATTTTTAGTATAGGTTCTTCAAAGCTGACAGAGTGTTGGTATGAAAATGATGAAGAAGAGACAGTGTGTACCATTTACTGCAGCCTTTATCCAAACTGGGATTAAGCAGCCTTTCTCAATGTGGTGCAAAATTATCTTTGTTTTTTCTTTCAATTTTTCTAGGGGAAAGCTTATATTGCCTTAATTGTTCAAATGAAGTATACACATGAGGTATTTTCAAATGTTAACACTGGCATTGGTACCAGGGCTTGGATTACATCCCAAATGGGGCATCTCTGGGAATTAGCTAATAAGGTTCTGTTTATATTAGCAGTGAGAATATTAAAATTCTCCCCCAAACAGCTGGAAATGTTACAGTGGCTTTGTTTCTGAAGCATAACAGGAATGAAGCACATTATTAATTTGGAAACAGGTAGGTAGGGTAGTCCTTCTTCCCCACTAGAATTAAATGATGAGAATGGGTATTTGTGAAATTGACTGAATGGTCTTTGGGGGATGCTTATTAAAATCCTAACATCGTTCCAGAGTTTTGTAGTGGATTCATTGTCAGCTGTAATCTTATTAGGACTGTTTTGTTTTGTAATCAACATTCTATCCATGGAGCCCCTAGATATGCAAGATGCTTCTCTGCTGGTCCAGCCCTTCTGGTCTCTTTTGTTCTGATGAATTAATTCCTCTCCTTTTCTGTCAATCAGATCTTTCACTCAGTGTGAGACATTGTCTTGCTGATTCCTTTCCCTTCCTGGGGCAACTCAGCAGAACAGTTGCCTTGATGTCAGGATTGTTTCTTTTTGTTGTTGTTTTCTTTACCCAAGAACACTACATTCTTTTTTTTTGAGACGGAGTTTTGCTCTTGTTACCCAGGCTGGAGTGCAATGGCGCCATCTCGGCTCACTGCAACCTCTGCCTCCTGGGTTCAAGCAATTCTCCTGCCTCAGCCTCCTGAGTAGCTGGGATTACAGGCACGCGCCACCATGCCCAGCTAGTTTTTTGTAATTTTAGTAGAGACGGGGTTTCACTATATTGACCAGGATGGTCTCGATCTCTTGACCTCGTGATCCACCCGCCTCGGAGTGGGGCTTTGCTAAATAGATCCAGGTAATGTCTATTCACAGTGTCACTGGCCCAACTTTTCAATTCATACAGTGTCATAAACAGAAGTCTCATTCTAGAATCAGCTCTGGGTTCTAATTCCAACCTCAGGAGGTTTTTAAACTACTCAAAGCCTCAGTTTCCATGGCACATGTATACCTATGTAACAAACCTGTGAGTTCAGCATATGTATCTTAGAACTTAAAGTAAGATTTAAAAAAAGAATAAAAATAAATGTAAAAAGAGGGATTTGAATTTGTAAATTCATCCATTTACTCCCATTCACTGCATGGTCAGTACCTATTATGTGCCAAACACTGTTCCAGCACTGCAGATACAACAGTAAATAGACAGGAATACCTGCCTTTCTGGAGTGTAGATGCTGGTGAGGGAGACGGCCAGCAATCAGGCTAAATCAGTAAAACACAGAGGCTGGTAGTGTAAGTGCCAAGGAGAAAAGTAAGGCAAGGAAGTGGGGGTATAACGTGAGGAGTTGACATTTTATTTTTTATTCATTTTAGGAGTTTTGATATTTCAGATGGGGCCAGGGAAAGGCCTTACTGAGAAGCTGCCAGTGAGCTAAGACCAGATGAAGTGAAGGAGGCAGGGACAGTGGGGAGAGGGAAGCAGCTGGTCCGGAGAGCCAAAGGGTGCATGTGGTGTGTCTGAGGAACCACGGGGACATCTGGTGGAGGGGGACAAGAATATTCTGCAATGAGAACAGGGAAGACATGGGGATATAACTAAGACAGAAGGACTCTTGACGTTGAGTGATATGATGGGATCACAGACTAAATGGAAGAAGCAGGGAGATCACTTAGAGGCTGCTGCTCTAGTGCAGGCTTGGGTTGCTAGGGGCTTGGGATGCGGTGGTGGTGCCAGATGCGAGAAGATACTGCTGAGTTCTGGATATGTTTTGGTGAGTTTGCTGCTGGAGTTTTTAGGGTGTTGGCAGCAGGAGGTGCTGGTTTTCAGGGAAGGATGGATGTTTACTTCAGGACTTGTAGAAGTTCCTGTGTTGGTCCGAATGTCAGGGTAGGGACCCAGGTTGGGAATGTAAGAGCTTTGGGAGTCATCAGCCTGTAGTTGGTATTTAGCACCATGACAGTGGGATGTCAGAGAAGCAGGGGACTGTTGACTAAGAACTGGCTTCTCGGACATTCAGAAGTTGGGAAAATGAGGAGACAGTAGTAGAAGAAGCTGAGAGGAAATTGCTGGAAAGGTGGAGGAAACGCATGAGAATGTGGTGTCCGAGAAGCAAAATACATGTTGAAGGAAGAGGAAGAGATCATTGGGGTTTAATGCAGCTGAGCGTCAGGGAAAGCAAGGACTTAGAGCTCATGAGGTTTCAGTAGTGGTCACAGAGAGCTGAGCACCATCCTGGTCAACTTTGTGCTCAACGAACTAGGTCTGTCATGACTCATGCAACCAGGAGGCTCTTTTCTGACCAGCCTAAACTGAAGAGAACCTATGCAGAGAAAAGAAACCACAGCTGAGAAGGGAATCCATGAGGTAAGGGAGGGTCATTGCTGGCCTGAATGGTATTGATGATATTGGAGGCATGTGTCAGACTGATGCCTTGTTCTTCTGAACACTGGGGTCATTGTATCAATGTGCGGGCTGGTTCTATGACAGGGGGCTGTCATCTGCAATAAGGTGGCAGCACCCTGTGTTCTCCTGGGTCACAATGTGACAGGATCCACTGACTCGGGCGCTGAGGAAGATGACTTTTTCCTCTTTAAAAGCTCAGTAAATGGTGAAAAAGTTAATGGACAGAACCGTGAACTAGATAGAATCTGCAAGTCAGAAGTAAATCCTAATAGTCTTTGGTAGGTCTTTGACAAATGGTAATGGAAGCATCACATAAAGGATTATTCTACACATGGTGCTGGGAGATTTTGCAGGTACTTTAAGGTAGATTTTGCAAATGCCTTAAGGCAGCATTCCATGCTACCCACCAAAATACATTTATTCAGTGGTTTAGTATTTATTCAGAAGAGTTATATATAAAAAATTAGAACATGTAACAGAAGACATGGTTGAGTTTTTATCTAACCATAAAAACAACAGTTCTTAAAACAAGAAGTTTTGGATACACTAAAATTAAAATATGTCAAGAATAAAATGACACACAAAATAAGAAAAATATTGCCACAAATATGTCAAGGAGATGCTAGCCATAATATATAAAAATTAATAAAAGTATTGAAATCTTACTAGATAAATAGACAAAGAGATGAGCAAAAAATTTCATAGACTATAAATAAACAATTAACATGAAAAAAGTATAACTTCATTAGCATTCAGAGAAGTGAAAAATGAAACAACATGCAATGTTTCTATTATTGGCCAGCATTTTTTTAAGAGATAGTATTTTCCTTTCTCTTTTTGACAGCTGTTTATCCAGCCACTCAATATGGCAAGCACTATGCTAGAAAGCATAGAAGTATAAATTCTGGAAAGCATTTAGCCATATATTGAGAATTTTTAAAAAAATGCATGTGCCCCTTTCAGAGTCTTCTAAGGAAATGAAGTTAGGACAAGAACATATGCAGAAATGCATTCATTGCCACATTATTTATAAAACCAACTTTTAATGAAACATTTGTTGATGAACCATTATGATGGATTAATTTTGGCACTATTATAGAATGGAATGTATGAAACTTTTTTACATTTGTTTTTAAACAACAGCTATGACATAAAAAAAGTGAAAAGGTCAGACTATGACATAGTTTGTATTGTATGACCCCAATTTCATAACAGAAAAATATTGATATAAATATAAGAAAAAAATAACTCATATGTTTATGAGGGGGTAATATTACAAATTATTTGCCCTTCTTATTTTTGTATCATTCTGACTTTAAAAAGTTTTACCAGTATCAGTGGGGATGATAATTGTAATAATATTTACTTAGTCTTTGCAGTGTGTCAGGCACTGTACCAGGAATTTTATATAGATTGTCTTGTTTAATTTCCGCAACTAGGATATAAATTGGGAAATACTATCATAGTCATTTAGTAGATGTAGAGACTGACCTCTGGTAGTTCAGTAACTTGTCCATGGTCAGACAGCTGTTAGGAAGTGGAACTGGATTTGAACCTGTTTAATGCTTCTTATCTCCTATTCCACATTACCTCTCAATGAAAATATGTTACTATGATAAATCAGGAAAAAAAAAACTTAAAAAAATTTAAAGGAATATATGTTCCCAAATTTGATTTTTAAGCTTGTTAATTTTTTTAGAGAAGTAGTATGAAGACTTTTCTCTTACAATGGGAGCTAGAATCTGAATATCCTGTGGCAGGCACGTCACAACCATTATCTTATTTAATCCTCACGCAGCCTTGGCAGGTAGATATTATGATTCTTATCCTGACCTTGTTGTGCCTGGGAAAACTGACCCCGAGTGGCACAGTGACTTGTCCGTGGTCACATAGCCAGTGCACTGCAGAGCTGGAATTCATAGTTCTGCTTTGTTTCAATGCAGAATTCATAGTTTGGCTCCCTCATCTCTCATCTCCTTCCAGAGTATCTCAGTCTTCCTCGGAGTGCTTTCTAAGCCACATCTTTTTAGTGGAGCAAAATAAGGAGGTGCCAGCAGCTTGCTCAGAACAGTCATTTGTTCTGATGTGACAGAGCCCTAACGTTCCTGCACATATGAGTTCCAGAGCAGGCTCTAGTTGTATGAATGGAGAGGTTCATGTCTACATGAAGTCTGGAGACTTACAGAATCAGTGAGCCTCTCACAGTCATCTAAAGAGTGTAAGATCCTGATTGTGTTGTCAAGGTTAAGGTGACCCTCCTTGGATGGGTATCCTGCCTCATTTGTTCTCTTTAGGCCACAGGGGACTTTGGTCAACCTCATTGCCTGGATTTCTTCAACTTCTCTGGAGTGGCTAAGTTATTTTCATTGCTGGATATCAATTTTCTTGAAGCTAGATGTGGATTCTCTCATGAAACCAGACCAGCCATTACAAGTCCCTTGTTGCCAGGATTTGCTGATTCAACAAAATATTTACTAAGCTCATATTGTGCAGGGGGCACTCTGAGGAGTACTGGTCACATGATGATAAAGACAAGCACAGCTCTTGCCCTCCAGGAGCTTATAGTTCAGTAGGGAAACATTAACCAAATGATCACATAAGTCAATTTAAGTTTTAAACAGTAATATGTGCCAAGTAGAGGTACACAGTGCTCCAGAAGTTTGTAAAAGGAGGATCTGACATAGTTGGAGGCAGTCGGGGAATGCTTCTTTGAGGAAGTGGCATGGAAGCTGAGACTTGAAAGAGCTAAATAGGTTAAAGCAGAGAAGGAAGAGCATTGCTGACAGGGGTATTGCATGTTTAAATACTCTGTGATGGAAGGCAGCGGGTGAGAGGGGGTGAGAGAAGATCAGTTGCAGAGAGTTGGGGAGGCCTGGTGAGAGATGCCACCGAGGGACCAACTGAGGCCAGACAGCCCAGGGCCATGCACCTTGTGGAGTACTGCCCTCATCCTAGCAGCAATGGGAACCCACCGAAAGGTTTTCAGGCAGATACAGAGGACTAGGAGACAGATTTATGTTTTGAAAAGTGCTCTCTGGCTGCCATGTGGGGAATGGGTTAGGCAGGGAGAGCTGGGATTTGGGGTCTGCAGTTGGGAGATTGTTGCTGTACTCATGTACTGTGCTCCCACAACATTTAACATTGCCCTGGGAGCATGGTAGATGCTAATTTGATTGACTTGTGCTTTTGGATGGCCTGAGAGAGTTGTTCTCTTCTCTCTCCCTCTTCCACATGCCCAGGGTGAAGTATCATAATGACTCTGGGGGCCACGCTTTGTAGCTCTAGGAGATGTGAGGGATACACACAATTCTACATACTTACTGCCATCCAGAGTGCTGGCATCTGCATCTCTGGCTTGGGCCAGCCTATTCCAGCCACCCCTGGAGAGATGTTGCCCTGCTGCTGCCAACCAGTCCTATATTCATACCTGTCTTTGCATTTCCTGCTGTAATAGCCTGCCTGGGCTGGGTCACCTGCCTTGGAGTAGGTAGTCTGGATGATGACTGACATAAAGTTTCCAAATCTGGAGCTGTGAGCCTCCCTCACATCATGGTATGCCCACTGGCCGCAGTGCAAGCTCAAGGCTGGACTGTTGTAGCCTGTGGCCAAATAGGGTGGCTATCATGCCTGAGTGCCATTCTTCATCCACTGCTCCAGCTCCTACATCTTCCTCTGCGTAGTGAGGCAGTAGTGACAGTAGAGCTGGATCTCAGAGCTCATTTTATGGCTGCTTGCATGCTTTGTTAAGATATGTTCAAAAAACAATTAATGCTAAACAAAACCACAGCCCTGAAATCATCTTAAGTGTCTGTGAGATTCGGGTGAACTGCCCACTGCCCATCAAGGCAAAGTGGCAGGTGAGTATCTGAGAGAGAACCTTCCCTGGAACCCAAACCACTAAATGGGCAGAGGCTCCTAAAAGTCCAAAAGAGAAATAGTTGAAGTGGAAGCAAGTGGAGGGAGTTGGAAACCTGTCCGCATATGTTGGCTATACTTTCAGTGAAGGGGCATTAAAAGGATAGGCCAATGAGATTATTTAGTTTGGTCTAAGAGGGTCATTTTACATTGTTCAAGTGAGAAGAAAACAAAAGAAGTGATGGATGACCCCTTTGCCTGGTGGTGAATTTAATTAGGGAGTGGAGCCTCGCTGTTCTTTCTCCCTCACTCACGTGTTGGATGTGGAGGGAATCAGAACCACATTGAAGAGAGAGAGTGGCTGCTGTCAGCATTTTGTTTTCAACACGATTAAACCTGTGGAGCCTGACAGGACCAGGGTCCTTCATGGTGCTTTGCATGGTGCTGGCATCCTTTATCCAAAGGCTTTGACTGGAAGTGGGTATGTAGCTACTGGCTTAGGGCTGGTGCTTATGGGAGGCTCAGATGGGAGCTTTCGCTGAGTCCTTGTGGACCTGGAGAGGAGAGTGCTCAGTGAGGGCTCTAGGGTAGAGGGTAGATCCATGGTGATCTCTGATCTCCTAGAAGGGCCTGGTATGGGGTGCAAGAGTCTGGTCCCTGGGAAAGAGGAGAATGTGGGATGAGGGGAGGAAGACTTGGCTGTGCTCTGTCAGCTCCTAGGGGGCAGGGCTTTCCATGTCATCCTTCCATCTGACCAGCATAGGGTGACACAGGGCTGAGTCCTGAGAAAGAAAAGACCAGTGCTCTTGCCTGGCCTCCACCCTCAGCTCTTGGCACTTTCCACCTGCCACTCTGCTTCGAGGAAACTGAATTGCTACCATTCTGCTAGCAGGCCACATGTTCTCTCACTCCTGTGCCCTTGTACAAGCTGTTCCCTTTTTCTGAAACGCTCTTTCACTTCTTTGTTTGACTAATGTCCTGGCCCCGGCATAGTCAATATCTCATTAGCACAGGTGATCAAGGCCACCATGCTGCTCTTTCCCCTCATGATGAGCTATTGCATCTGCAAAGCACGAAGGAAGAAAAGTTGCTATCATAGCCGCCTCTTTTTCCATCTGTGGGTGATACTGTTTGGAGTGGCTGGCCCAGCCTCTACTTGCCTTCTGCAAGCAGCCCAGGAATTAAATAAGCAATTAACCCTTTCCCATTCTGCCCAACAGAGTGAGGTGTGCATTATTTTTTCATAGGGGGAAGGGGAGAAGCTGTGGCAGGGGGCTTCAGAGCTGCCTCTGGCGAAGGAGAGAAGACCCGGGGCCATACTGGGGCTAGGGTTATATATATGATTGCCATGTTGTGTCTCACCCATTCTAATTTCCACACTATTAAATCTGTCTTTCCTAACATATCCTTAAAGGCGAAATAAATTACTGGCACCCTGTACCTATGGCCCTCCATGTTATTACCGCTAATGTAACTTCTTGGGGGCAGTCAGGCGCTGTTCATATTTCTTAGTCATTTGCACCCCCAAAGCTATACTGAGCTATCAAGTATTCATGGACACCATCCAGACCTCCCATTTTTCTCTGCTCGTTGTACCTAAAGGTTTGAGGGCAGAATGAAGCAAGGGCTGGCTGCATTACTTGGGGCTTCAGTTCTACCCTTTCCATCCCTTCTTTAATTGGGTTATTTCATTAGAGGTGGGTACCAGTCATGACTTATAAAATAATTCTCATGGTATCCTATGGTGACTGCCCATAATGGGTCTGGGGAGATGTCTGTGTCTCACTTAATTTACTAGAGAATGGTGCTGGGGTGGTTGGTTCTCATCTGTCCCCAGAATGGCTGGATGTTTCTTCTTCACTGCTTTCTGCCTGCTTCAGGGCCTCCATCACCCAGTTACTGTAGCCAGAGAACTGGACGTCAGAATGCCTTCTCCCCTCCCATCACTTTCTACCTCCTCTTAACATCCCGATCAATACCCAAGGCTTTGGATCACCTCCCAGGCACATTCCAAGTCTCTCTACTTCCCACTGTCTCTGGTGTCACTGTTTCTTGCCTGGACCTCTTGATTGTAGCAAACTCCTGACTGATCTGCTTCTTCCAGCCCTTACCCCTTCTTCCCCTCTATTCTCTTTGCCACACAAACATCAGAGTGATACTTTCTTCTCCATAGCTCATCTGTTTAAAAATGCAATGTTGTATCTACCTACCAGCATTAATACGGCCCTATCAGCTTCAGAGCTTTTACTTATAGAAAAGGAACATGAGATTTGTGAAGACAGGTAGCATACCTCTCCCAGATCTCATTCTCTCCTTGCCTCCATAGAGGTAATTACAATTCTGAATTGGTATTTCTCATGCCCATGTGTATGTTTTCACTATGTTGTTATCTGTAAGGAAACATTACATACTGTTATTGTACATGTATTAAGCCCCATGTAAATGATATCATACTATTTTTTTCCTAGACATATTCTTGAGGTTTCTCCATGTTGGTTCATGCAGTTCTAGTTCATTCACTTTAGCTGCTGGGCCATAGTCTATCGTGTACACAGTGATTTCTTTGTCCATCTTTCTGTTGATGGATATTGAGTCATCTTTGCAAAGTATGAATCACATCATGTGTCTCCTTTATTTACAACCCTTCAGTGCCCTGGGTGGGAGGCTGTGCAGGATGCATGCCCTTGTTTGTGCCTGGCCATGCAAGGGACTGCACAGCCCACACAGGCAAATGCTGGGGAGGCAGCCTCAAGAGTGGGAAAAATCCTTTTAACTTAGGCTAACTCTGTGCCTTTCCTTATTCCCACCTATCAGTGGCTGTTCTTGGTGAGTGACTAACAAATATCACTGGACTCTGCTGTGTTGGACTTCAGGTCTTGGGAGCTGGGTTTATGCTGATGTGCCAGGCTTTCATGTGGGTGAGGCTCTCCTGTGAAACTCATTCCTCCCTCTGTCTCCCCATGCAGCACACAGCCCTGGGTAGGAGGCTCTCCGAGCTTGTTTTTCTCTCTCTCTCTTTCTTTCTTTCTTTCTTTCTTTCTTTCTTTCTTTCTTTCTTTCTTTCTTTCTTTCTTTCTTTCTTTCTTTCTTTCTTTCTTTCTTTCTTTTTCTTTTTCTTTTTCTTTTCTTTTTTTTAGACAGAGTTTCACTCTTGTTACCCAGGCTGGAGTGCCATGGCGCGATCTCGGCTCACCGCAACCTCCGCCTCCTGGGTTCAGGCAATTCTCCTGTCTCAGCCTCCTGAGTAGCTGGGATTACAGGCACGCGCCACTATGCCCAGCTAATTTTTTGTATCTTTAGTAGAGACGGGGTTTCACTGTGTTGACCAGGATGGTCTCGATCTCTTGACCTCGTGATCCACCCGCCTCGGCCTCCCAAAGTGCTGGGATTACATTGTTTTTCATACTACTTACTTTTCCATCATCTCTTTCCTGTATCTTTTACATAAAGACAGACGGTGAGTTTGTTGGAATGCAGCATGCTGACATGGGGAATTTTCTGGAGCTGACAACCCTAGTTTTAAGACTCATAGGCTTTAGATACTGTTTCCTCTCAAATTATTCCCCTCACATTAATGTCTCCAATGACCTTGGCCGAAGTCAGTGAAGGCCATCAGTGGTGCACATGGCACATAGACTGTGCCATTTTCTATAATGAAAAGTAGCTCCAAACCTGTTTTACCTGATAGGCCATTATTATCTGTATTTTGGAAGGGTATGATTGATCTATTGATACTACAGGTCACATGTTGCAGTTTTGAAAAAGAAATTTATGATTCATGTGAAAGTTTTGAGGCACTGGATGAAACGTATCTTTTTTCAAACAAAAGTTTATATGTTCAAAGTCCAAGTATATTAGACTTCTCAGCTAAGCCCCAGGGTATGGGCTGTGTCTTAGAGTCTACTGTTACAGAATTTCCATCATACAGTAGGCCTTCTCAAAAATCAGTGGGTATGATATCCTGTGGTTTGCTTAGCAAAGATTATGAAAAAGGAGAATGAAGAAGAAAATATGTATTAATAACTAAGGACTTACTCTGGGCTTTGAAAGCTATGTGTTAACTTGTTTATTCTTCATAAAACTCATGTGTGGGGATGTTTTATGTTTCTCATTTTACAGAAGAAGAAACACTCAAGAGGTTAAGTAACTTGCTCAAGATTCCAGCCAAGAAGAGTTAGAATCTTCTTCCTCTCATATCCTGTAGTTTCTGGCCCTCTCTGTAGCTTCTAGCTGGAAAAATAAGACAAGAATTAATGAAGAAGAGAATAGAAGACAGCCAGGAACATTCTGTATCCTCAGATGCAAAGGGTAGACACAGACAGGAAGGTCTTTCTAAGCTTTCTTCTCCTTGTCGGGGACAGGCTTATTTCCAAAGGCTCTGAAACAGGTTTGCTCAGAAAATATACATAGACCTGTATTCATTGCCAGTGTCTGGATTATACACCAGCCCTGCTCAATCTTGACCTCAAGCTCATGGAAGACCGCGAAGGAAGGCTGCAGATGAAAAGGGCCTCTGAGGAGGCGAGTGGTTGTCAAACTTTCCTGAACTGTAACATGTGACCTGAAGGACCTGAAGGCTGGTAGACAGGGTGGGAAAAGCATTTCAGGAAAGGGAGAACAGTATTGACAAGGGTTCCAAAGTGTAGGGAGCACAGAGTATAGGCATACCTTAGAGATACTGTGGGTTTGGTTCCAAACCATTCCACTGAAGTGCACATTGCAATTAAGCAAGTCACATACCTTTTTAATTTCCCAGTGCATATGAAAGTTATATTTATGCTATCCCAAGCAGTAGGATTATGTCTTAAGAAATCAATGTACATACCTTAATTTAAAAATAAGCAATAAATACTCTATTGCTAAAAAATGCTAACCATCATCTGAGTCTTCAGATAGTCATTGTTTTTTTGCTGGTGGAGGGTCTTGCTTCAAAATTGATGGCTGCTGACTGATCACAGATTGGTGGTTGCTACATGTTGGGTTGGCTGTGGCAGATTTTGAAAATAAGACAAAAATGAAGTTTGCCACGTTGATTGACTCTCTCACAAAAGCATCTCTGTAGCTTGCTGTGCTGTTTCATAGCATTTTACCCACAGTAGAACTTCTTGCAAAATTAGAATCAATTCTCTGAAGCTATGCTATTGTTTTATCAACTAAGTTTATGGAATATTCTAAATTCTCTGTTGTCATTTCAACAGTGTTCACAGCCTCTTCACTAGGAGTAGATTCCATCTCAATAAAACGCTTTCTTTTCTCATCCATAGGAAGCAACTCCTCATCTGTTCAAGTTCTATTAAGAAATTATAGTAATTTAGCCACATCTTCAAGCCACTTCTAATTCTGGTTATCTTGCTATTTCCCCCACATCTGCAGTTACTTCCTGTGATGAAGTCTTGTACCCCTCACAAGTCATCCATGAGCATTAGAGTTGACTTCTTCCAAAGTTCTGTTAATGTCGATATTTTTATTTTCTCCCACAAATCACTAATGTACTCAAATGGCATCTAGAATTATGAATCCTTTTCAGAAGGTTTTCAGTTTACTTTGCCAAGATCCATCAGAAGAATTAGTATCTATGGTAGCTATAGCCTTATGAAGTATTTAATAAATAATAAGACTTGAAAGTCAAAATTACCTCTTGATCCATGGGCTACAGAAAGGATGTTGTGTTAGCAGGCCTGAAAACAACATTAATCTCCTATGTATTTTCATCAGAGCTCTTGAATGACCAGGTACATTGTGAAGGAGCAGTAATATTTCAAAAAAGATCTTTTTTTTTCCTGAGCGGTAGGTGTCTTCACCGTGAGCTTAATATATATAGTAAACCGTACTATAAACAGATTTGCCGTCACCTGGGCTTTGTTGTTCCATTTCTAGAGCACAGGCAGAGTGGATTTAGCATCATTCTTAAAGGCCCTATGATTTTTGGAATAGTAAATGAGCACTGGCTTCAACTTAAAGTCACCAGCTGCATTAGCTCCTAACAAGAGGGTCAGCCTGTCCTTTGAAGCTTTGAAGCCGGGCATTGACTTCTCTTCTCTAGCTATGAAAGTCCAAGATGGCTTCTTCCAATAGGAAGCCGTTCTGTCTACATTGAAAATCTGTTGTTGAGTGTAGCCACCTTAGTCAATTCTCTTAGCTAGATCTTTGGGATAACTTGCAGCTTCTCCATCACCCCTTGTTGCTTCACCTTGCACTTTTATGTTTGGAGATGGCTTCTTTCTTTAAACCTTGTGAACAAACCCTGCTAGCTTCAAACTTTTCTTCTTAGATGTCCTCACTTCTCTCAGCCTTCAAAGAATTGAAGGGATCTATAGCCTTGCTCTGGATTTGGTTTTGGCTTAAGGGAAGGTTTTGCCTGGTTTGATTTTCTGTCTAGACCACTGAAACTTTCTTCATACCAGTGATATGGATGTTTCGCTTTTCTATAATTTGTGTGTTCACTGGAGTAGCACGTTTAATTTCCTTCAATCACATTTCCTTTGTATTCACATTGGCTAAGTGTTTGGCACAAGATGCCTAGCTTTTAGCCTATCTCGGCTTTTGACATGCTTTCTTCACCAAGATTAATCATTTCTAGCTTTTGATTTAAAGTGAGAGATGTTGGACTCCTCCTTTCACTTGAACACTTACAGCCCATTGTAGAGTTATTAATTGGCCTAATTTCAATATTGTTTTGTCTCAGAGAATAGGGAGGCCTGAGGAGAGGGAAAGAGATGGAGGAGGGGCCACCTCAGTGGACCAGTCAGAACATGTAAAACGTTTGTTGATTAAGTTCACCATCTCATATAGGTGTGGTTCGTGGTACCCCAAAACAATTGTAATAGTAACATCAAAGATCACTGATCACAGAGCACTCTTAACACATAATAATAATAATGACAAGGTTTTAAATATTTCAAGAATAACCAAGATGTGACACAGAGATACAAAGTGAGCACACGCTGTTTGAAAAATCACACCAATAGACTTGCTCAACTCAGGGTTGCCACAAATCTTCAATTTGTAAAAAATGCAAGATCTGAGAAGTTCAATAAGCAAAGCACCAAAAGAGATGCCGTATAGGCAGAAAGTGGTGGCCAGGTGTGACTGGAGCAAACAGCAAGTTGGGGGCAGGTGTAAGATAGGGGAGAATGGGGCCACATGCATGGGGTTCTGGATAGCATAAAAAGAGCTCCCACCCTTTCTTCTGCCATGATTCATCTGACCCAGAGGGTCCTGTGGACTTGCCTGGGCTGATGCTCACCTAATAGGATTTGTAACTCTTCTTCTCTACACCACTGCTAAGTAAGAGATATGATTTTAACCAGGCAACCTTATATTTGCTCCAAGGGTTAGAAGATAACCTTCTAAAAATGCCTGTTCTTGGGCCATTGTTACTTCCACTAATTTATGCTAACTATGTGGTTATTTCATAATGGATCATAACCTTCCCATGTGTTGGGGCACCACTGCTGGTAGCTTTTGGAGGGCATCTGCAGGGAAATTACTGAGCGTTGTTGAGGGGAAGTGACACCAATAGCTTTGTCATTTTCTTTTTAGGCTCCCACACAGCTATATACAGATTTCTACTATTAACAGATTGAATTTTAATGGTTCATGTCTTGTTTAGCAGTTACAGCACCAGTAATGTGCCCAGAGTCAGTGTAGCATTTTGTCCATAGTGCCCAGCACAGTGCCTGGTACACACATGGGTGCTTCATGCCTGTGTGAGTTACAGTTGCATTTGAGGTAGGTAACAGTGGCAGATGGGGGAGAGATTAAGCTTGAACCCAGTAACATCTCAATAAGGAGGTATTTGCTATAGATGAAAAACTATGATAAGTTGCTGGAGAACGGGTCTGATTGGAGTTGGAACTAGAGGGCAGAAGAAGGAACTTAGACGTGAGGAGAGAAAGGACGACACTCTAGATGACTAAGTTTCTGGCTTGGATAACTAGATAAGGAATGCAGAAAGAAGAGATGAATGCAGAAAAACCACGAGGTAAACACTGGACTCAGCTGGCTGCCCTGTTTCCAATCAACCACCCTGGGGAGGAGGAGAAGCAGGCTGTTGACAGATGGGCCTGGGGCTTGGGGTTGGGATTGGGCCTAGAAAAATGTCTGGGAGTTGTCAACATGAGGCGGGTGTTAGCCATGGAGATGAGCAGCATGCTGCACTATCCTTTCAGGGAGAGTGAGGAGAGAACCTAGGACAGAACCCCAAGGAGCAGCAAAGCATAAGGAGCAACAAGAAGGATGAGACCAAGGAGCTGCTGGAGAGGCAGGAAGTGGACTGAACGGGGCAGTGTCACAATATCACAGAAACTACAGGGAGCAACATGTTCAGGAGGGAGGGAGACATGACCAGGGGCCAAGGGGCTCTAAGAGCCAGGCCAGATGAAGACTCTGACGTGGCCTTTGGAGTTAGTGGCCCGGAGGTTATTGGTCCCTTGGTGAGAACAGTTTTGTGGAGTGGAGTGACAGGGAGGGAAGCCAAGGGGAGGAGGCAAGGCAGTGAAGACAGTAGCTGTACACTGGATGGAGACCAGCACCTAGCTCACTGCCTTGTCCCTCCCTGAGCTGGATGCTTGGGAATCCTGAGATAACTGAAAGGAGTGCAGAGAACACCTGGCTCACAGACTGGAGGTGTTGGCTCCACCTGGGTCATATGGCCCTTATATAAGTCCAACCCCGCAAATGAGATTTCATAAAGACACAGTAACTGCTGCATCCTCCCAAGCCCCATGTCTTCTGTCCCCTTCCTGGTTTCTTGTGAGGCTGGAGGAAAGTTACTGATGATGTCTTGTCCAGTTTGGTCCAGAGCTTTGAAGATGTTTTCTTTGAGTGAAATTGAGTCCTTCTGAGACAATGCCGGTGACAGTGGATGAAATCCAAAACAGATGGCTGAGCAGGAGCATTTCTAGCCCTCGTGTCACTGTCTGGCCATTGATGCAATCCCCCTAGACCCCAATAGGGACCTATGCAAAGGGAAGGGTGGCTGATAAAAGTGTTCTGCTCAATGTAGCATGTCTCTCTGATCATGTACTGATCCTGTCCTTGATCTCAGTGGTGGTCAGTACTACTACACCAACTCCTTCAAGAAGGTTGGTCATGAAAGGACAGCGAGAGGAAAATGTCTGAAGGGGGCATATGGGGCCGAGAGTTTTTAAAGGTGGAGCAAGTCAAGGCTATTTGCTGTCCCACCTCCAGATCTGGATTTTCAGGAGGCTTTGTGCTTACGAGGACAGGATTATTATTATTATTTTTTGATTTGAAATAATCATCTCTGTTCTGTGGCACAGATAAATTTGGTCTCAAAGGGAATTTGTTTCCATACGCTGCTTTTCCCACTTCTGCCCCTTTAGAAGACTTCGTTCCTCATGGCTTATCAGGATGGAGCACTGTATTTTGTTACTGCCTGTCTTGTAGCAATACCACATTCATTTTGTTTTCAATTACCAAGATGTAGTTTGAAAAGCCTTATCTAGCAGAGACACAGCTTGCATCTTCCCTGTGCAGTATTTCTCTGCAGTCCTGCAGGGGCTTCCTTAGGTGCCAGCCTGGCTCACATCTGTTTTCTGCCCCTCAACGAGATGGCCTCCTCTTGGCAACCTGGCACCATGGTAGTCCATCACCTAATCTCATGCCTGTCCCACGATGTTTTCTGAATTCTTTCTGAAGATTTTATTTATTTCTTTATTTTATTAAGACTTAGGAGCCTTGGAGGGCCCTAGATGGAAAAGTGATTGCTACAAAGCTGTCAGGTATTAAAGTCATACAAGTGTAGCTAATTTGTCTGTTTCCATTTCCTGAATTAAAAAGAGAAATGCAACAAATTAAACTAATTGCTGAGACTCCCTTGGTGCTAGAGCCAAGCCATCTGTGCAAGGAATTTCAGGGTCCTGCCTCAGCTCATGACCTGCAGCTCTACTCTGGTGAGTCAGGTGGTGGTAGGCAGCTGGTGGGTATCTTCCGGTGGCAGGGGCTTCAGGGATGATGGCCTCAGCCTTGGAGCAAGTAAATTCGAAATGGATGGAGTAGAACCTGTGTAATCACTTCATAGGCTTCCAAAGGAAAGAGAATAAGAAATAAAAATATTCCTGGCCACCCAGCATATAAGAAAGATGGTTTCTCTTCTGTTTCACCTTCTCCTTCTCTTCTTCCCTCCCCATCTCCCAACTGACCCTTTCCATTTTCTCGTCTCTCTGCCCTGACTTCACCCTGTCCCTCCGTTTGTTTGTCATTTCATTCGCTCAGTCTGCCCCATTTGCTGTTCTGGGTCCTGGAGATATAGTGGTCAACAAAACAGGCAAGATAGTCCCAATCATGGTTAAGTTCTGTGAAGGGAATCAGCAGGTGTCAGTGATGGAAAATGACAGGGAGAGGGTGCTGAGGAGTGACATCTCTGATACAGGGACATGGGGATGAGAAGGAGCCAAGCTTGAGAACATTCAAGGGGCAGGGCTCAGAGAGAGCTGCAGTTCCAAGATCTCCCAGAGAAGCATTGAGAGCAGGGGTCAGGAGGGAGAGGAGGCATGGAGGGAGAGGAGGCATGGAGGGTAGGGGACTGAATGGGGGTGATGGAGGAGTTGGAGAGAGGTTGGGATGTGTGCACCTGTTTATGATCCTCATGAAGAAGTCTGTTGTCTTGTGTTCTGTGCCTTCTATCCTGATCCCCTGAGCTGGGTTGTGATGTGGCTGTCCCAGGACTCTCAGTATTGGGCTGTCAAAGGCAAGATGCCCCTTATGATTTCATCAACTCATGGACATGAGTGTTGATTTTACTTGAAACTGCAGAGCTCTGGCCAGAACCTCTGCTACTTGCCCAGCAACTTAGGTAGGGTGGCCTTTACCTTCTCCCAAATGGAGGAGCTTGACCTCTGCTGGACAGCAGATGCCAGGAGCTGATGGGACATTCGGGGGCAAGGAAAGACCCAGCAATCTGTGTAAGGAGTAACTTGTGTGAGGCCAGTGGAGGGAAGGCTTTCTGTGGCTGGATGCTAGGACCTGTTCATGAGAGGAGCTGAGATGTCCCTGGGCCAGGCTTGTGCCTCATTGGTTTCTTCTGACTCTGGTTATTTGAATCATGTCTGCTGTGAGCTTATTTGGCTAGTCTCCTAAACACAGCTGTGTGTCCTTGGGAGAAAGCTAAAGCCGAGATGGAAAGCAAAGCTATACTTAAAAATCGGTAACATTTGTTCTTGTGCTGGAGAATCCTCTTGCTTGTAGTCACTGGACTAACTTCTAAGGCCACACCTTAGCAGTTGCTGGTGGCGATCATAATAGCACAGAAGCAGTCAACAAAGTTGGGTGTCAGCCCCTGTGGTAAGTGTGTTGGCCAGATTGTCTCCTGCACGATAGATAACAGTCACCGTTCTGTATCATGAATAAAGAGCTAAAGCATAGAGTGGGCTAGGTGACTTGCTCAAAGTCACACTCCTGGGAAAGAATGGAGCCGGAATTTTAATCCAGGCAGTCTGACTCTCCACCTCTGTGCCTGCCTGCCTGCTGATGAGAAGTTCCTGAGAGGCAAAGCAACATACCAACGTCTACACAACCAGCGAGGGCTGGAAACTGGACTCACTGTTAGTCTTTTGGGAGACTGAGGCTCTCTCAGCCTTCCCTGAGCTCCCTCTGGCATTCTCCAGGTCCCTGATGACTCACAGCAGTGGCTTCCAGGTCCCACCCCTAGACCAGTGCCAAACAGGCTGCAGAAGTCCCCTGGAGAACTTAAAAGTACAGAATCTTGGTCGCTACCACCAAGATTCTGATTTCAGGAGGTGAGATCTAGGAATCCGTATTTTGTTGTGAAGTCGGGTTTGAGAACCACTGATCGAGACATTTATACTGTTATTTACTCGAATAAACTTCTACCCTGATCCCTCTTCATCCTCTTTAAGGCCAATAACTTTCTACACACTGAACCATGGTTTGCAGGCCAGGATGTTTTCCATGCCCCTTCTATAGACTTTTTTCCTGACTTTCATCTCTGTTGAATTAGCTATTCCTCTTTCTGTGACCCCAAGCAGGTTGCTTCACACCATGTGCGGGCCTTAGTGCCTGCTCACTCTTTTTCCCAAACTACTGGGATGAGTACTTTTTAATCATTTTATTCAGTGTCTGCCACATAGTGAGTACACCGTAAAGATGAATAGGATTGATGGATGCTTGGAAGGATATATTTACATGTAATGAAATGGCCTGCATTTGCATATGGAGTTGCATATGGGAGTTCTCCCCTGGTAGAGCCTATAGGGGATGTCCATAAGGTTCTTGTGCTTCAATTATGCCATTCACATGGATAACACCCGTGCGGGTGCCTTGTACCTAATAAACACACTAGTTGTTTTTCAAGTCTTGAGTGTGGGTCTGTACTGACTCATCCATTTTCCTTTACCAGGCCTCCTTGGAAATTGGTGACCTGGGCCTGAAAGTCAGGTGGCCAGAGCTGAGGTCATGTGGGTCTAGAGGGGAGGAGAGCTTCAGCTTAGGAGCTCAGCCTGATGGCACTGTAGCCACTTCTGTTGAGCAAGTGAAGACCTTTAGCTCAGTCACTCTTGACTGAGCACCTGCAGCAGGCCAGCACCCCATGCTGGCCAGAGGGTTGGATCAGACCATCTCTGTCCTCAAGGAGTCCACAGTCTGACAGGCAAACCCAGAAGCAGAACTATTGACCCAAAGGTTTAGTGTGAGGAGGGAGGTCACTCAGACAAGGACTCTGAAATCCAGTCAGGAATGTGGGGTGAATCCAGGCCATCTCTATGTGACCTCCAGCCAGGTAAGCTCTTTGGTCTCACTCATTGTAAGGAAGGGATTATAATAGTATGTTCTCGGTGTATGACGATAGGAAACACTGGCAAATATTTGTTGAATAACCAAGAGCTGAGACACTGTTTAGGGAAAGCCTCCCAGAAAAGAAGATGTCTGCATTTTATTTTGAAGAACGAGTAAGATTTAGCCAGGAGAAAGGCGTCTCAAGGATGGAGGGAACTGCGGGAGCAAAGGCCCGGTGGTGTGTGAGGTAGATGAGGGAAGCTACTGGCAGCTCATTTGTTATCTAGGCATTAAGTTTTAGGTGAGGAAAATCACAGCTGATGAGGGTCAGAGAGGTGGGTCCTACTAAGCAATTTAAACTTTATTCCAGAATTGATGGTATCCATTGAAGAATGCAGGGCAAAAAAGTGGCACGATTGAGCCTGCACACTCTACACAGTCTCGATAAGAAAGAGACCCTGATCTCTTTAGCTGTGCATTGATCAAGCTGGGATCTGTTCCTGTGGGCCCACGGCTGCAAAACTATTTGGAGAGTATTGTCCTCATGTCCCTTTTAGCTACTGGTGGAGGTTTGGCAGAAGAGTGCCTTGGGGCTCGGACCACTGGGAGCATGTCAGCCTCATGGCCAGGTCCTGCCTACCATGCCCTGCAGTCTCCTGGGGGATGAAAGGGAATCATCAAGCAAATCCTAATCAGATTTCGCAGGCAGGCATCTGCCCAGCCCGATTTAGATTATCATATATTATCCTCAGCTCAGAGAATTTGTGATGGTGGCAAGATTAGCTCACACTTTGCATTTGCCCTGGGAGTTTACACAGCAGCAAGCCTGTTTGTCAGCTAATGCTCCAAAGTTTCTAGCCCCTTTGGGGACCCTGTTTCCAGCTCTGTTTAATGTTTAATTCAAATGCAGCAAATGAGAGGTGCAAAGCTGATGGCAAGCTATAGACTTCTAGGCTTGGGAAACTGGCCATGGGGCCCCTCCAAGTCTAGCCCTCTGACTGTTTCTCCCATTCCCTGAATCCAGCCTAGAATTTTCATTTCTCAGGCAGAAAATTGAGAGAGCCTCATTTTATGAGGAGAACCACAGCCCCTGTTGTTTGGTGCTTCTTGTCCATCCTAGTCCTCATTGCTGATAGAATGAAGGACCCTAAAGCAGATACCCTTGTGTCACTGCCTGCCTCAGAAACTGACAGTACCTCTCAGTGATTATGAAATAAAGTCCAAACTTAACAGCCCAGTGCTTCGTGTTCTATCTGCAGACTAGACCCTTCTACCCCACACCTCCACCTTCCTCTTCTCCCTGTGTTTGTTCATGCTGCTGCTTCTCCTTTCTACCTGCTGGAAATCTTGTATGTTCTCAGAATGACTCATTTCTACCTGTTGGAAATCTTGTATGTTCTCAGAATGCCTCATTTCTACCTGCCAGAAATCTTGTATGTTCTCAGAATGCCTCATTTCTACCTGTTGGAAATCTTGTATGCTCTTCGGTGCCCAACATGATACTATTCCTTCTATCGAGACTTTTCACACCTGTTAGTCTGCTTCCTTGTTTTCCACTCGGTGTTTTAGGACTAGTATTAGAGTCATCTGTGAGGTTGGCACTCCAGATGAGGGTCCTTGAACTGATGATCTTGGTGTCACTTTTATTCCCCATCTTTCTGCCCAGTGCTCAGCTCAAGACCTCACAGTCAGCTCATGATATGTATATAAAATTGGATTCGATTCTAAGACAAAGCTGGGCAACCCATTCATTTATCATCCATTATTTCAATGTTTCATTGTGAGGATCAGGAGAATGAACAGCTTCTTCATGGCCTTTCTGTGTTGTTCCATTATCCCAATGCCTAAAGCCTGGGAGTTTCTATTTTGAGACTGTTTGTCGGAGACTGAGAAGGAGAAAGCTGAAGAGGGGAAATGAGGCCTCCTCACAGCTCCAACCTGAATATTCTAGAATTGGCTCATCCGGTTTTCTTTCAACCAAACAGTGGGGGTTCTTGGCCATAGCTGGAGGTGTCCTTGGGGTGGTAAAGGGAACTGTGCCAAGGAATCAAACAATCCCCTGGTTCAGGTGATTGTCAGTCCTGGGTGTCTTAGTAACAGGGTCTTTGAGGACTAGAACTCACTGGTTTCAAGTTTAGGAAGCTGGAAATGTCTTTGAATTTTGTGTTTTCTCCTGTGAAATGGGGATGCTAATGTATAGCTCATTGAGGAATAAGAGAATTCAGGTGATGTGTCTGATGCTTCAGAGAGTCAAGTATCTCTTCTTCCTCACCTATCTGCCCCACCCCAGTCATCACCCCCTTATCTAAGGCCACTCAGGGTAGAGTTACAAATATTATTTTACAAAACATAATGTTAATACTAGCATCTTACACACGCATCTTTTTGCTTTACAAAGTGTGTTACACTCGGCTTAGCAAATGCTTGCATGTGTTGTGTGCCTGTTGCTCCTGGCCATGCCACACTGTGCAGGTAGGTACAGATGATTAGGAAGCAGGTGCCAGAGGGGTGGAGAGCCAGATGCTTGCCTCTCCAGATCCAGGCGGATCCCCATTCAGCTACTCAGTGGCTGTGTGACCTTGGACAAGTGGCTTAACCTTTTTGAGTCTCTTCACTATAAGGCTGAGGTGCTAGCAGTCACGTTGCAGTGTTATTCTGAGAATGAAAGGAGATACCTCCTATGGTGCTCTGCTGCCTGGTGCTCTGTCACATCAGTGTGATGTGAGCAGTGGCAAGGTGGGAGGGGTTGGGGCCTGGTCTTCACGGAGCACATGCCACAAGTGGGTAGAAGGCCTCATCTACGTTTAATCTTCAGAAAAGCCTCAGGAAATAGGCAGGGACAGTCTAATTAATCCCCACATCTTTTGTTTTAAGGGAAGTCAGGGGCTTTCCCCAAGTCTCATGGCTGGCAGGTCATTAAGTGGGGCTTGGAGCAGGTCTTCTGCCTCATACTTTTGGCTACCCGACCTCAGGAATGAGCTCCCCTCAATCTCTATCTCCACAGAGCAAGGCAAACAATCTGTCATCATGCTAGGCAAGATTGAGGCTGCTACCGGAAGAATTTTTGATAGAAAAATTGGTTAAACAAAAAGGTGTCATGAGAGGGTGATGGGACCCCCACCCCTAAGAAAAGAGTGGTTCTCAGGTGTCTAGGGTGTTCGGATAAAGCACAGGTGAAATCAGATGACCCCTGAAGGTCTGCCAGCCCTGGCAGCCTGTAATTCACCCTGTGTGACAACTTAAATGTGTAAGTTAACTAATTGGTAGCATTATGTCCTATTAAGGGAGAGCAAATGGCTGTGCCTTTTCTGAGAGAAAATCAGAGCTGAAATCAAATGCTCTCAGAGGAATTCAGAGGTGGTGCCTTTATTTTTAGATCAAATTGGGAAAAGGGGACAGATATTTTGTTTTTTTTCACTGGCTATGGGTAGAAACAAGTCCTTTTATTTTTATTAACCCAGTATGGATGCGGTTCTTAGAAGACTGGGGATGGACTCTGCCTTTTGCACAGTCCTTTTTTTGTAATAAAAACTTAGTTTAATATTGGGGGAAAAATAACCTCAGAGTTGAAATAACCTGAATGGCCTTAGAAATACTCTGTAGTCAGTCATGTATTAGCCAGGTTGGAAACAGAGGAAGTCACCAATTCCCTACCCAAACAGAGGAAGTCACCAATTCCCTATCATTGTTTTCTGAGCACCTGCTCTTCTGGGCTGGGCACTGTTAGTCCCTGAGGTTGCAGAGGGACTCTTAGCCATGTATTAAAGTTATTCTGAGCTACTGTCTTAAGACGGGTTCAGGGGATATAGTGGTTTACACGGCAGAAAAGATCTCTGCTCTTGTCGATGTGCCTTCTACTGGGAGAGATAAACAAGTGTCTCTGGTGGGCCAGCCCAGATGCAGGTCACTGGCAGTCTTAGCCTCAACAAATCTGCATTTCTTATTTCTGCCCTCTTCCCACCTGAGGGTGCAGGGCTGGTGTGAGGGTGGCCCCAGAGGGAGAGGAGTTGGTTGGGCTGGTACGAGACTCCGTCACTTGCTTTCCCTTCTTCCCCGACAGACTCTGTAGAGAAAAAACTTCAGCATTTGGGTTCAATTCTTGCTCTGGTATTCAGTCATGTGAAATGTCAAGTCACTTGGCTCTCTGAGCCTCAGTTTCCTTAAATGCAAGGTGTGGATAAAGATGCTTCCTCATGGGAAGTCACAAGAATGGATTGCAATCAAGTGTCCAGTGCCCACCAGACATTACAGATGACAGGCTTTTTCTCTTTGCCCTCTAAGAAGGTGCTGCCCCAACAGTGGTACTCATGTACCTGAGAACTGGACTTGTTGGGAAATTCTATCTCTTGTTCCACAAAGTGTATATTTACCACGTGCCAAGCACAGGGGATTGGGAGCTAAACAGAAAAATTTCCCTTACTCATGGAATTCACATTCTAGTGGGGAAATCAATGTGAACTAATCAAACAAATGTGTTGGCCAATTTTAGGGCAGTGTCTTGGTGAAGCAGCAGGATGATCTGGGAGGCCTCTTGGAGGATGTGTCACTCATATTGATCTGGACAGTGAAATGGGCTGGGGGTTGAAATGGCCTCAGAGATTCATCTTTTCTCTGCTCACCTGCAGGGCTTTGGAGGTGATTTCCTGAAGGAAGCCGGTGTCAGGCACATTTCCTCTCAACTTGTGGTCCTTCTGTTTCCCTTGTCCGCACCTTTTCCTAGCTATACCGGCTCTATTTAGGACAGGAGGGCATGGGGACTTCCCTGGCTTTCATCTCTCAGTCCCTACTTGGAAAGCTTTTTGGTGGATTCGTCTTTCCCCACCCCCGGTCCCCCTAGAGATCTCCTTTCCCTCCCACTCCTCATTTCTCTTGACTGACTCACACCAAAGACATTTCTTCTTAAAAAGACTCTTCAAAGTGAATGCTTGGGGCTCCCCTTCCTCTTATCTTTGAGTCCAACAGCATTTTTGCAGAGGATTTTTTTTAATATGTGTTAATGCTAAAGGGAGTTTTAAACTTTGTTGTCTTATAAACTCCATTTTCTTTTTCTTCCTTTCCAAACCTCCCCAACCTCCTGAAGCCTCTTTTCCCTGTGTATGTATTCTGATCTTATCTCCTCTGCCATTCCTGTGCGATTCTCACCTCTTCGTTTCTGTGCTTTCCTCCCTGGTTTTCCCTTGCCCTCACTTTCTCTCTCCCCAAGCTGGACTCCCTGAGCTCCTTAACCCAGCTGTCGCCAAGGGCTGTTTTCTAAGTGAAGGGGCCTCTGGTCTCCTCCAAACCCAGACTTCTTTGAAGATGCCTTTGATAACCTGGGGATGGCCCCCAGCAGACCTGTACCACAGGACACCTATTTGCCCACTGGCTGAAGTTGCTCTGATTTCAAAGAAAGCAAATGTTGTCTTTAACTTCACATAGTAGATTTTCGCTGGGAGGAATTTCTGCAGCTACTAAGAAAAATGTACACCCAGCATTCATTATTGTGGGGCAGATGCTGCTCTATGAGGCCATTCATTCATCTCTTTTCCCTGAGCTTAATGTATCACACCTTCTGTTAATTAATTCCTTTAGTGCCTAGGGATTTCCTCCTGTCTGTAAGTTACAGTCCCAGTTTTTGGGTGCTACTGAAATTTTTCTGGCAGAGGAAGACATGATCTGAACTTTCAAAAAGAGAAAGCAAATGAATTAGTAGATTGCGGTTGTACTCTTAAGTACTCAGACCTGGTCACCACCCCTTTGCCTGCCCCGACCGGATCACCACCCCACAAATGCCATTTAGGAGAATATTGTAAAAAGAGAAGCCAGGGCTTTAGGATTTTTTTTTTTTGGCATCAATTTTGCTGCGTTTCATGAGCTAGATACCACTTATTAGCTCCATATGCAGTTTATTAGCTTCATTTTTCTTTTCTGTCTATGCCAGCCTTCAGCCTGCACAACCCCTACAGTTGATTTGTATTGATGAGAACATCGATTTGAATTGTTGCCTTTTCTGATGAAGGGTCCATCTTTCTGAGGACTTAACAGGTATAGCGGGTTCTTAGAGTCATTTTAAATTAAATTACTGATGAGTAAAATGTAACTTTCTAGTAAGTTAAATATACATATATATTAAATGTAAATATACATACATATTATATATAAATATACATATATATGTATTTTTACCTTATGTGTACACACACACATACACACACACATTGTGGTGGGGGAGATTTTTGTAAGCATTAGAAGCCAGTCGGGATCCTGAGTCTCTCCATTAAAACATCTTGAGTTCTTCAGCAGCGTCTAAATCTCCTCCAGGACATCCAAGGGTCTTCCCTGCTTCTAGGGGATCTGCCAACTCATGGCATCACCCCTTGCTATTGTGTTCACTGTCAGGAGAATGGCTGCCTGTGAGCCTGTTCAAGATGACCCTGATGCCAAATGCTGAAGAGGGTTGAAGACATACTGGCCATTTGTGTGATTAAGGAACAAGGTCTTTCTTACTTGAAGACAAATAAAACATTATTGAGGGATTTGCTTGATGTTTTTCATCTTAGGAGTTTTTATAAGCAAGAGGATTGGTAGTTTTAATGGTTGTTGCTTTAGATTAATTCAGTCATTAGGAAGATAAAGTAAAAGTTTATATTGTTGGCATTCCTATGGGTTTGATGTCCAGGTCGAGAAGTTTCGTTCTGTAGCATTACAGTTGGTGTATGTATAGTCAAAAATAGATGTGGGCAGTGCAAACCTCCTGTCTCTACTATTATTGCAGATAAATTTTTTTGTGAAATTTGAATAAACTATGCATTTCCTCTAAGAAGTCACTGCCCACTGCTTGCCATAAACGTGTGTTTGCATGTGCTGAGATGTATCCACATGAACATGTCTAAATGGGTGGTGGTGGAGGAGATTGGTGGGGCCAGATGGGATGGTTTAGAAGCTTTTCTGAGCACATTCTATATACCAGGTGCTCTGCAAAACACTTTACATGGATTGGTTGCTTTGTTATTTGACAACCTAGTGAGAAGTGAGATAGCTATAATTATTTTTCTACTTCAAAGATAAACTGAGGTCAAGTAAAGCCAAGTAACTTATCCAAGGTCACAAAGCTAGTAAATGGTGAAGCTGGGATTAGAACCTGAAGCCTGCACTTTTAACTACTAAGCTATGTTGACTGAGAATAACACTTAATAGAAAAATCCAGCAATCTCCAGGACTGGCAGATCAAATCATAACCATTTATTAGTCTCCTAATAAGATGTACCATTCCCTGGCACAACTGTGTGCCCTGCCCCTAAGCAGCTTACCTGCTCATTATAGACATACAGCTCTTCTGCTTATCAAGGGGTTGGATCAGCTCTAATCATATCACAATTTTGCTCAAAAATTTCACAGACCTCTTACCTATCCAAGCCACCAGTGCTTCAGTCGTGGCCTCTAGTCCTTTGATCATCACATGGTTTTACTACCCACAGTTTCTACCTGACTCGTGCTACCCATTTTCCAGGGCTCACTCCTAACACCCTCTTTTCCATACACCTTCATGCCTGATGCAGGTAGTAATTTCTCCCTCTTCATAATTCATTTCTATAGTAATTTGTCATTTTTCTCTCTTGCGATATTGGACACCTTTCTTTTTATAGTTGCATAAACTCCTTGAGGGCAGGACTGGACTTCAGATTTCTACAGAAGGAGTGAGAGTGGTTCTGCAAAGGTGTGTGGTGGTCGGGTACACAGGGTGGGCCATTTCCTGCTGCACAGAACGTGTAAGAAGGTGGTGGTGACCTCAGCCTCTGGCAAGGTTTTATTCCTTGAGTGAGGGGTGCTCCATGGGGCACATGGTACCTTTATCCCATTACTCCTTGCCATGGGCTATGGACCCCTCTTTTCTCGGTCATTCATTAGAGAACACTGGGGCTGCTGAAGGGCCAGGACTTCCCTGACACCAAACCAGAATGGTGTTTCTTCCCTGACCAATACCAACTTGTGTGTTCTTGGGCCTGGCAGTGAACTGGCTTTGGGACAAAATCTCTGATCCAGACCAATGCTCCCTTTTGGAATAGGGACTGTCCTGCACATTCTGGGATGATCTATTTTATTTCTGCCCCACTGATGCAGACACCTGAGTTCAGAATGAGACGATGAACAAGCCCAGGCACTGAGTGTGCTGCTCATTTGTCAGGACCATTGACTGCAAAGGACAGTTCGGACACGGTATGAAGGAGAGCAGCAGATTTGGTTGTGGAGTTGGAAATTAGGGCATGTATGAAAAATAATTAGAAATTGTAGCCTCAGGAAAAGAAGCCTGCAGGGAGATCTAGTAATTGTCTTGAAGTATATGATAGCCAATTTTACCACTGAGTTAGGTCAGCTTGTCTCTTCCCCATGGAGAGGAGAGAAGTATGTTTAAGCTTGGAGAGGAAGGGTTTCAGCTAAATGTGCAATTATTACCTGCTAGCATGAGCTGTCACCAAAGTGCTTGCATCGAAGTTGCAGAAAGGGCTCCTCTGTCCTGAAGGAAGGCTTAGACAGAAACAGGGAGCTGTCTTAGATATGCCTCAAGCTTCCTTTTGTTCCCTGAACTTGCTCATTTGATTTAAATGTGAAAAGTACCATGATGTATGTGTGAGTTAGCATGATGTGACATTACTTCGTTAGGTTAGACACAGATGCTTTTGAATTTCTTAAAGTAGGTTCGGATCTCAGCTCTGCCTTTCATCAGTTGGATAAGTTGGGGCTAGTTTTCCTTTCTGGACCTCTATTTCTTTTATTTTAAAATGGCAATTGCGCATCCTTACTGGCATTGTGGCAAGGATTAAATTATAACAAGTATACACAGATTTTAGAACTATTTGACACATAGATGGTACTAGTTATATAGTAGATAGATATTTACAAGGGTAAGTGTTGCTCAGACTTTTCCCTGGAGGAGTCATTATCCTGGTTAAGGAGATTTGATAAATACAAAGATACCTGTACACTGAGAAGATCCAGGCTGAAATTCTTAGGATCCCTAAGTTCTGACCTAATACGCAATTCAAAATAAAAACAATACTGAACTACAAAATAAATTCAAGAAAGATCGATTTGTATTGTATCTGATGTTTATTATAATTCTAGTCCACAGCTTGGTGGTGTTTAGTTTTTGTTTCTGAAATATCACAGTCTTAGAAAAATACTTTTGGTACCCTAAGCACATGTTCAGGCTGCTGGTGATGAAATGGAATAGCAATTGGATCACAGCTTCAATCTCTCTTTCTACAAACAATTCTTGAGCGCTTGATCAGTCAACATCTTGGTTGCAAGAAACAGAAGCCAACTCTGGTTAAGAAAAAGGTGATTTATTAGGACAGGCTCACAGAACTACCAGGGGGCTAGGACAATGGGCAGAACCTGAGGGCCCTGCTGAAGGCCATACATTGGAAGTGGTCAAGTCTAAGTGCTACCATCTTGGCTATAGTGAAAATTTGATCTTGATATTTTCTTTGAGTCACTCCATGAAAGACTTGGAAGTCCCAGAAAGAGGTCTCATGTTGAGTTCAGACCATGTAACTTTCCACAGCAATACCAGGATTCAGGTAAGAGAAATATCTGGTACCTTCACTTATGAGATGAGAGGCAAGTATCATGGAAGCTACATTCCCACTAACACTATACACAGTGGGAGGCTGGGGACAAGGAGAAAGGGAGTTAGATATTGGGTAGGGAATAAGAGAGACAGGTGTCTTCTGTGCCCTTGACGTGCCAGGCCCTGTGTATCACTTGCATCATGGTCAACCATGTGCTTAGCTGGTTTGTAATCTTTTGCCTGTCTATGAATTTTTGTCTTGTCTTTGCAGATAGCCTTTAGGTTCCAGGGGGCAGGGACCCTGGGTTATAAGCTTTGTAACCCCAAGTATGGCACTCAGTAAATGCCTGGTGATCAGTTGCATCCCACTTACTGGATTCTGTAGTGAGCTCACCTCCGTTAGCACAAACACAGATTGGGTGTCCCTAGAGTAAGGAGTGTGTAGTAGACACTGGGAGTGTGTAGTTAAGACTAGAAACAGCCCCTTGGCCTCTAAAAAATCAGCCAATATGTCTCGAGGATTGCCACCTACTACTAGAACAGTGTGCACTGTAGGCCTATGGTCTCTGGTGGGAAGGTTGAAAAATAAAATAAACTCATCCCCTCAATTGCTTTATTAAAGAATGCACAGATGACAGCGCATGAAATATTGGTGTACAGAGAGCTCGTCCTTCTGCACGGGAGAGGGGCCTCTGGTTAATTGGTTTTTCTACATGGCAACTGAGACAGCTTGGAAATGTTGTGACTATTGTGCTCACCTTATCAAGCCCTGTCTATTAATGGAGAGATAGACCCAAGTGATTCTTGTTTTCCAGATCCTCATTATTCTGCCATCACTGAGGTATCAAAATGAATGGAGGGGCACAGGGAAGTACTGGTGTTTTCATGTAAGCCAACTTTCAGGATCAGGCACTTTCTATGGGTTGAGCTTGAGTGCCATTCTGACCATCTTTTAAAAAATTGGTAGAATCTTATTTTGTTATTTGTCTCTCTGGAAGATTTAGAAAAGTTATGAGTTGGGTGTTGAAGGCCAGGCTGCATTGTTTGCTGTAAGAGGTTTAAGTGAAATAATTGTTGAGTTTCTTGAGAATGCAATTTCACTCAAGTGAAGTATGAAAACCTGCATTCAAAGGCCAGGTGCTCAGGCCATTCTCTGGCCACAGAGACAAATTGTTCATGGTGGTTTCATATGTAAGACGAACAAGACAGGAGCAGCTGCTCTGGTACTCTCAATGGCATTTTAAGTCACAGTAACCTTTATAATTGGAGGCACACAGATAGCATGTTTATCAGAAAGGTACAAGGATACCGATGTTGCCCTCTCAGATGTGAATGGCAATTCACACTCTAGCACCAGTTTCTTCTTTGTAGGAATTGTTAGTTGTGGGAACTGTTAGTAGGAAATGAGTTCTGCAGGACAAAAAACAGTCACTGAAAAAATAAATAAAAATAAAAAATAAATAAAAAACAGTCACTGAATGCCTACTCTGTACCAGCGGGAGGTTTTCCTCTCTTGTCTTTATTATTATTATTTTTACTTTTGGTCATTTGTAATCTTTTTTTCCGACAACCACTTGAGTCCAAGAATAAATTAAAGATATCTGCATATAAATATGTTTCAGTTGCTTAAAACTGGTAGATGGAGTTTCCTTGATCCAGCAGACATTTACAGAGCCCATAATACCAGCTGGTTCCTGACCCTCCAGGTTGGTAGTGTGACATCAATAAGATCGTTTCCCAATTAAACTCAGCAAAGATTGATTGAGTGCCAACTCTGTATCAGACACCATGGAAGTTAATGGGGGCACAGGGATGAGCGAGATCCACTCTCTGTCCCCAAGGAGCTCACCATCAGGGAGAAAGATATGCAGGAATGGCAAAGAGAGGACCCTGTGACTTCTTGCATGTGTAGAATTGAATTGAATATTGGGTCATAGGAAGCTGTTGAGACATGAGCGTGAATTCAGAGGGGGGAATGATGGGAGAAAAGCAGACTGTCAGGACACAACCTGGTGATGAGCAGGTGGTCTTGGGTGCATCAAGGATGCTTGCTGTCTCCAAAGGCTTGCTCATGTTTGAGTTCCATTGGAGGCTCTTCCTGTTCACTTCACAGGACACTCTCCACACTGGGAACCCCTAGTATATGTATATTTATATCCCTGTTATGGGGACAGTCTCTCACCTGGTTCACTGTGGACTCAGAGCACAGTGATTAAGGATAAGGGTTTTGCAGTCACCCACAGGAGGCCCCAAGTCACAGCCTATGATTCTGTGCACTCAGGTGAGTTTCATAGCCTCTGTGAGCTTTAGTTTCCTTATCTTTAAAGCGGTAATAGTAGTAGCACCTGCATAAGTCATCTTGGGCTGTCACAACAAAATGCCATATAATGAGTGGCTTGAACAACAGCAATTTATTTTCTCATAGTTCTGGAGTCTGAAAGTCTTGAGATCAGGGAGGCAGCAAAATTAGCTTCTGGTAAGTGTCCTCCTCTTGGCTTGCAGGATACTTGCCTTCTTACAGTGCTTACACATGGCCTTCTGTTGGTGTGTGCACACACACACACACACAGAGAGAGAGAGAGAGAGAGAGAGAGAGAGAGAGAGAGAGATAACAAGCTCATCGGTGTCTCTGCTATTCTTAGGAGAGTGCTGATGTAATCATGGGAGTTCTACTTCAAGACCTCATCTAACCCTGAGAGCCCAAAGGCCCTGTCTCTAAATACCATCACATTAGGGGCAGGGACTTCAGCAAATACATTTTGGGAGGGACAGAATTCAGTCCATAGCAGCACCTGCTTCATTTGGTTGCTTTTAGATAACGCTTGTGGAGTGCTTGGTCCAGTGCCTGTTACATGACAGGTACAATCAGGCATGTGTGTCCAAGGGTTCTGCACTCCCAAATTCAACCAACCATGAATCAAAAATATTGAAAGAGAAAGCAAAAAAAAAAAAAAAAACAATGTTTAAAATAATACAAATAAAAACAATATAACAACTATTTATATAACCTTTACATTGAATCATAAGCAATTTAGATATGATTTAAAGCATACAGGTGGATTGTCGAGGTTACATGCAAATACTACATCATTTTATTGTATCAGAGACTTGAGCATCTGGAGATTTTGGTATCTGCATGGGTACTGGAATCAACCCTCATGAATACTGAGGGATAATATTACTCTGTGAATATTTACTTTTGTAGTTGCATGGGTATATCTCTTTCCCTTGTAAAATTATGAGATATTTAAGTGAGGCCTGTATTTTATTTGTGGCTTTCTACCTGAAATGATTGCTAAAATGAAGATGTGAATGAAAGGAGAAGGATCAGACATTTTGGATTCAGAATAGTAGCTTTGAATCTTGTCCTGGCTGTGTCCTTGCCACATGCTCTGGACCAGTGATCCAAACTCTGAACCTCAGCATTTCAGATTGGTAAAATGAGAATAACACATCTTACTTCTCAGACTTCTGATGAGGACTAAATGAGAGAATGCATGTGAAAGCACCTGTATTTTCTGATACAGAGTGGATGTTCTCTAAACGTTGGTGGGATGAGGTTTGTCTGAAAAGCATTCATTGATTTGGTACAGTTAATCAACTTGTGGTCCTAACTCCCAGGTTGCTGTGACTCTTCTGCCTTTGATGTGGGCATTCTAGATCCAATGGGTGTGTACCTGGGCAAAGAGGCATTTGGGGAAATTTTTAAAAATTAATTTTTAATTTTTGTGGATGCATAGTTGGTATATATATTTGTTGGGTACATGAAATATTTTGATACAGACATGCAATGTGTAATAATCACTTGGGGATAAATGGGGTGTCCGTCATCTTAAGCATTTATCCTTTGTGTTACTGACAATCCAATTATACTCTTTTCGTTATTTTTAAATGTACAATTTTTTGACATTAGTCACTCTTTCATACTAGTAAATATTAGGTCTTACTCATTCTTTCTAACAATCTTTTTGTGTCCATTAACCATCCCTACTTCCCTATAACTCCTCACAACCCTTTTCAGCCTTTGGTAACCATTCTTCCATACTCTATCCCCATAAATTCAATTGTTTTAATTTTTAGCCCCCACAAATAAGAACATGCAAAGTGTCTCTCTCCATGCCCAGCCTATTTCACTTAACATAATGACCTTCAATTCCATCCTTCTTATTGCAAATGAAGAGATCTCATTCCTTTTTATGGCTGAATAGTACTCCATTGTGTATATGTACCATGTTTTCTTTATCCATTCATCTGTTGACAGACACTCAGGTTGCTTTCAAATCTTGACTATTGTGACTAATACTGCAATAAACATGGGGGTGCAGATATCTCTTCAGTATACTGATTTCCCCCTCTAAATACCTGGAAGTGGAATTGCTGGATAATATTGTAGCTCTATTTTTAGTTTCTTGAGGAACCTCCAAACTGTTATCCATAATGACTGTACTAACTCACATTCCTACCAACAGTGCACTAGGGTTTTCTTTTCTCCATATCCTTGCCAGCATTTATTGCCTGTCTTATGGGAAAAAAAGCCATCTTAACTAGAGTGAGATGGTATCTTATTGTAGTTTTGATTTGCATTTCTCTGATGTTGAGTATGTTTTTCTATACCTGCTTGCCATTTGTACAGTCTTCTTTTGAGAAATATCTATTCAGATCTTTTGCCTATTTTTCAGTCAGATTATTAGATTTTTTTCCTTTGGAGTTGTTTGACCTTTTTATTTATCTTGGTTATTAATCCCTTTATCACATGGGTAGTTTGCACATATTTTCTCCTATCCTGTGAGTTGTCTTTTCACTTTGTTGATTGTTTTCTTTGCTATTCAGAAGCTTTCTAACTTCATGTGATCCCATTTGTCCATTTTTGCTTTGGTTGCCTGTGCTCGTGCAGTATTAAGAAAGTTTTGCTCAGTCCAGTGTCCTAGAGACTTTCCCCCAATGTTTTCTCTGAATAGTTCCATATTTTGTGGTATTAAATTTAAGGCTTTCATCAATTTTGATTTGATTTCTCTTATGTGGTGAGAGTTAGGTGTCTAGTTTGATTCTTCTGCATGTGGATATCCAGTTCTCTCAGCACCTTGTATTGAAGGGTCTATCGTTTCCCCAATGTATGTCTTCTCTCTGTTTTCTTAGTCAGTCTGGCTAAAGGTTTGTCAATTTTGTTTATCTTTTCAGAAAAATCAACATTTCGTGTCATTGATCTTATGTTTCCTTTTTTTCGACTTCATTTATTTCTGCTCTGATCTTTATTTATTTTCTTTTAGTAAATTTGGGTTTGGTTTGCTCTTGCTTTTCTAATTCTTTAAGATGCATTGTTAGGTTGTTTATTTGAAGTCTTTCTTCTTTTTGATCTAGGCACCTAGGGCTGTAAAATTCCCTCTTAGTACTGCATTTACTTTATTCCATAGACTTTGGTATGTTGCATTTCCATTATCATTTGTTTCAAGAAATTTTTCAGTTTTCTTTTAAATTTCTTCATTGATCCACTGGTCATTCAGGAGCATATTGTTTAATTTCCATGTGTTTGTATAGTTTCCAAAATTCTTTTTGTTATTAATTTTTAGTTTTATCCCATTGTGGTCAGAGAAGATGCTTGATATTATTCCAGTTTTTTTTTTAATGTTTCAAGATTTGCTTTGTGACCTAACAAAAAAGGTCCATTCTTGAGAATTATCTAGGTGTTGAAGAAAATAATATGTATTCTGCAACCATTGGATGAAATGTTCTGTAAATATCTATTAGATTCATTTGGTGTACAGTGCAGATTAAGTCCTGTGTTTCTTGGTTAATTTTCTGTCTAGAAGATCTGTCCAGTGCTGAAAGTGGGGTGCTGAAGTCCCCAGGTACTATTGTATTGAGCAAGATGTACTCTTGCTTTAGCTCAAATATTTACTTTATATATCTGGGTGCTACAGTTTTGGGTGCAAATACATTTACAATTGTTATATCCTCTTATTGAATTGATGCTTTTATCATTATGTAATGACCTTCTTGGTCTCTTCAGTATGTCTAATATAAGAATTGCTACTCCTGCTCTTTTTTGGTTTCCAAGGTGTGAAATATCTTTTTCTATCCCTTTATTTCAGTCTATGTGTGTCTTTGTAGAAGTGTGTTTCCGGTAGACAACGGATCTTTCAGGAATTTTTTTTAAAGTCCATTCCTCCACTCTATGACCTTTTATTGGAGAGTTTAGTCCACTTACTTTCAATGTTACTATTGATAAATAAAAACTTCTTGCCATTTTGCTGTTTGTTTCCTGGGTGTTTTGTGGCCCGCCTTCTCTTCCTTCTTTCCTTCCTTTTTGTATTCCTTTTAGTGAAGGTGATTTTTCTCTGGTGATATGATTTAATTTCTTGTTTATTGTGTGTGAGTATTCATCATATGTTTTTTATTTGAGGTTACAATGAGGCATGCAAATACTATCTTTATAACCCATCATTTTAAGCTGATGACAACTTAACACTGCTTGTGTAAGTAAACAAATACACAAAAAGAAAACTAAGACTCTACACTATAACTCTGTCCCCCAGCTTTTTTTGTTTCTCTTTATATATTATTGTCTGTGTCTTGAAAAGTTGTAGTTACTATTTTTGATTCATTAACCTTTTAGTCTTTCTATTTAAGATAAGTAGTTTACATACCACAGTTCCAGCATTATAATATTCTGTGTTTTTCTTACGTTTACTATTGCTGCTGAATTTTGTACTGTCAGATGGTGTCTTATTGCTTATCAATGTCTTTTTCTTTCTGATTGAATTATTCCTTTTAGCATTTCTTGTAGGAAAGGTCTGGCATTGAAATCCCTCTGCTTTTTTTTGTTGTTGTTGTCTGGGAAAGTCTTTATTTCATTTTTGTGTTTGAAGGATATTTTCACCAGATATACTTTTCTAGAGTAAAATTTTTTTCCTTCAGCTCTTTAAATATGTCATGCCATTCTCTCCTGGCCTGTAAGGTTTCCACTGAAAAGTTTGCTGCCAGACACAGTGGAGCTTCGTTGTACGTTATTTCTTTCTTTTCTCATGCTGCTTTTAGGGTCATCTCTTTATCCTTGGCCTTTGGGAGTTTTATTATTAGATGCCTTGAGGTAGTCATTTTTGTGTTTTATCTGCTTGGTGTCCTATAACCTTCTTGTACTTAGATATTGATATTTTTCTCCAGGTTTGGGAAGTTCTCTGTTATTACCACTTGGAATAAACTTTATATCCCTATCTCTTTCTCTACTTCCTCTTTAAGGCCAATAACTCTTAGATTTGCCCTTTTGAAGCTATTTTCTAGATCTTTCACGTGTGCTTTATTGTTTTTAATTTTTCTTTTGTATCCTCTGTGTGTTTTCAAATAGCCTGTCTTCAGGCTCACTAATTCCTCTGTTTGATCAATTCTGCTATTAAAAGACTCTGATGCATTCTTTAGTATGCCGATTGTATTTTTTCAACTCCAGCATTTCTGCTTGATTCTTTTAAATTATTTCAATCTCTTTGCTAAATTTATCTGATAGAATTCTGAATTCCTTCTCTGCATTATCCTGAATTTCTTTGAGTTTCCTTAACATTTTAAATTCTCTGTCTGAACGATCACATATTTTTGTTTGTCCAGAATTGGACCCTGGTGCCTTATTTAGTTCATTAGGCAAGGTCATGTTTTCCTGGGTCATCATGATAATTGTAGATGTCCATCTGTGTCTGGGCATTGAAGAATTAAGTATTAATTGTAGTCTTTGCAGTCTGGGCTTGTTTATGCCCATCCTTCTTGGGAAGGCTTTTCAGATATTTGGAGAGACTTGGCTATTGTGATAAACTGTCTCTCCCTTAGGGGGACATCTCAAGCTCGATCATGCTGTGGTTCTTGTAGACTGATAGAGGTACCCCCTTGGTGGTCTTGGACAAGATCCAGAATTCTCTGTATTAGAAGGTGGAGGCTTTTGTTCTCTGCCTTTACTTTCTCCTAAAAAAAGTCTCTTTCTATTCTGAGCCATGTGGAGCTTGGGGTGGAGTGACACAAACATCCTTGTGGCCACCACCCCAGGACCACACTGGGTCAGATGTGAAGCCAGCACAACACTAGATCTTGCCCAAGACCTACTATAACCACTCCCTGGCTATGGATTATGTTTGCTCAAAGTCCTGCAGCTCCACAAGCAGCAGATGGCAAAGCCTGCCAGGCCTGTGTCCTTCCTTTCAGGGTAGTGAGTTCCCCCAGGTCCTGGGCAGGTCCAGAGGTACCATCTGGGAGCCAGGAACTAGAGTCAAAAGCCTTAGAAATTTACCTAGTGTTCTATTTTACTGCATCTGAGTTGGTAGCAGACCACAAGACACAGTCCTTCTTACTCTTTCCTCCTCTTTCCAAAGGTAGAGCAGCCTCACCCCACTGCCGCCACCACCACCACCACAGGCCCACAGGGAGTACTGCCAGGCTACTGCTGATGTTCCCTTAAGGCCCAAGGGCTCTTTAGTCAGTCTGTGGTGAAGGCTGCCATGCCTGGGACTCAGGGCAGTGGGCTCCCCTTTGGCCCAGGGCAGGTCTAGAAGCAGACAGCTTCTAGATGGTCCAAGAGCCACAGCCTAGAAGCAGGGATTGCAAGAGGCTGCTTGGTACTCTATCCCCCTGTGGCCAAGCTGGTACCTAAGGTACAAGAGCAAGCCTCCTGAGTATCTCACTGTAGCCACCACAGCTGGGAATGTGTTGGGTCTCACCTGAAGCCAGCACATCTTAGAGCCTCACCCCCACAAGGCCCACAGCATGCTACCCGGATATCACTGCTGGTGGTTCAGGGCCCAAGAGCTCTATATTCAGCAGGTGATGGATCCTGCCAGGACTGGCTCCTTCCCTTCAAGATGGTGGGTTTCCTTCTGGACCAGGGTGTATCTAGAAATGTCATCTCAGAGCTACAGCCTGGAATGGGGGCCTCTTGACTGAAAGGTGCCCTTTTCTGCTATGGCTGAGCTTGATGAGGTTCTTGAAGGGGATGATAATTTAAAAAAGAAAAGTCAAACTTAATCTGGTAGAGAAGTAATGACTTAGATCAAATATTCACATAGAAAAATGGCTTGTTTTGAATGTTCTTGGTCCTATTAACAAAATTGAATCTAGTGGTGAGAATTTATGGGGCAGCAAGCAATCTGTCTTGCCTGATGGTACTCAAAAGTGCAAATAAACTCTTCATATAACCTTTCTGCTTTCAAAGTTTAACAGCATACAAGCATTTACATTTCCAACAAGGTGGTCCTTACTCTGGTGTGTAAAATATATAGTCTGCTAACAATTTAAATTTTCTGAGAAGGTACTTTAAACAGAAAGAAATATGAGCAATGATGAAGACAGGTGTTTGATATGAGACCTTATAGAGAAGGTACTTTAAACAGAAAGAAATATGAGCAATGATGAAGACAGGTGTTTGATATGAGACCTTATAGAGAAACTGTATCTGTGCCTTGGTAAAGGAACAGGAAAATTGAGAGTCACGTGTTGGCCTGGAGTAGCTGCCATACCGAGTGATTGATCTTAGCTCTGAAAGCTTAGAAAATCTTCATGCCATCTAGCCTGGTCACTAAGAGAATAGGCCTTGAAGGCTGACAGACCTGAGGGTAAGTCCTTCTAACTTGGACTAATTATTATTATTATTATTTTTTTTTTTTATGAGATGGAGTTTCGCTCTTGTTACCCAGGCTGGAGTGCAATGGTGCGATCTTGGCTCACCGCAACCTCTGCCTCCTGGGTTCAGGGAATTCTCCTGCCTCAGCCTCCTGAATAGCTGGGATTACAGGCACGCGCCACCATGCCCAGCTAATTTTTTGTATTTTTAGGAGAGACGGGGTTTCACCATGTTGACCAGGATGGTCTCGATCTCTCGACCTCGTGATCCACCCGCCTCGGCCTCCCAAAGTGCTGGGATTACAGGCGTGAGCCACCGCGCCTGGCCCTGGACTAATTATTTTATGTCACCAAACCCAAGCTTTTGCATCTATAAACTGGGATAATAATGTCTATTTTAGAAGATTGTTATGATTAGTGAGATGGTAAGACAGCATCCTGCACATACATTTGAGTCTAGGAAGTGTTGGCTGATGTTATTATTACTATTCTGTCATTCACTAGTGATGAAATACATAGTGACCTATAGAAGTTTTAGAGGTTGAAGTAAAATGTCACGTCACCCTAAAATATCTTGTATAGAGATACTTAGGGAATTTGCCCACTGAGGTCCTCGAGCCCTGGAGGGTACCAGATATGTCTTAGACTTCTGTTTATCTTTGCTGCCTTTCCCTGGTGGCCATGTCTGCCTCTCTTGCATATATCACTGGAAAGTAAGTCCTGTGGCAGTGGGGGCTTTTTCTTTCCCATTTACTGCTGTTTCCAGCACTGAAACCAGTGCTTGGTATATAGTAGGTGCTAAATACATATTTATGTTGAATAAATTTACTGGCTTCTCACTTCCTGTCTCTGTTAATTAATTTAAAGGCCAATAGGGGTTTTTGGAGCAAAATTTCCCTTTCTCTTTTCATCAGAATCAGCATGATAGAGTAGGCAGAACACTGGGCTAGGAGTATGAGGTCGGGGTTCTAGTTTCAGCTCTGCAGCTAACTTGCTTGAGAACCTCAGAAAAGTCAGTCTTCCCTGTCCGCCTCTCCATTCCCAAACAGCATCACAAGGAACTGGTTTATATCATTTCTGAATGACCTTTCTAGTGCTGATGTGGAGCAAATAGGCTTTCAGAATATTCTTTAGGGACACATCTCAGTTTCTTGTCCTCTTTTCTTACGCCTCCAATAACTGCCAGGTTCACTTATTTTCTTCTTGTCTCCCATACAGAAATCACTCCAGCGCAAGAGAAGTTTTTAAACAATAGCTTTCCCCAACACATCTTGTGTATCTAAGCTAGGGTTTGTCAGCCTGGGAACTATAGACATTTGGGCCACATAATTCTTTGTTGTAGGGGAGGAGGCTGTCTTGTACATTGTAGAATGTTTAGCACCCCTCCTGGCCTCAACCCACTAAATGCCAGTAGCATCACCCCCACCTCTGCACACAGTTGTGACAAGCAAAAATGTCTTTAAATGTTGCTAAATGTCTATCGAGGCAGGGAGAGGGAAAATCATCCCTTATTTAGGCACACATTCTTTCATAGTCTTATTTTAGAAAGCATTATAAGTCCAGGTGCAGTGGTTCATGCCTGTAATTCCAGCACCTTGGGAGGCTGAGGTGGGAGGATCACCTGAGGTCAGGAGTTCAAGACCAGCCTGGCCGACATGGTGAAAGTGTGTCTCTACTAAAAATACAAAAGAATTAACTGGGTGTGGTGGTGCATGCCTATAGTCCCAGCTAGTTGGGAGGCTGAGGCAGGAGAATTGCTTGAACCCCAGAGGCAGAGGTTGCAGTGAGCTGAGATCACCCCACTGCACTCCAGCCTGGGCAACAGAGCCAAGACTCTGTCTCAAGGGGGAAAAAAAAAGCATTATAGGAAGAGGGAAGGTTTTATCAGGAGACTAGAACGCATGGGAATGGTATATTGATAAGGGGCTTCTTTTTTACCTGGGGAGGAAGGAAAAGTAAATAAAAAACCTTTCTTACCAGCTTGAAAATAAAGATATAAAGCTAGCCCGTATATTTTGCTGGGGACCTGAATTCACACTGAGATAATTCTATGTATAATATATCATCAAAGATGAGAATAGGGAGTGACAACTCTTAGATCTTACCCAGAATGTGACAGCTATTGGATCTTATTCTTACATCATGGAAATTGGATAGCTGTGGCATTGAATACTTGATGAAAAAGGTAGGATTTTAAAATCTTCCATCTTGCTCACATCTTAGATGCAGGCAAATCCCAGATTTTTGAATACAAAACCGGTTTGGAGATGGTCACGTCTTCAGTGCAGCCAGGATGTTATCAACCATGAGTTTATTATGAACTTGTTAATAGCATTTCATCAGCAAAAGTATGGTACGGCTTTGTGAGTGAAGTAAAAATATGTAAGATAGGAACTCACAATTTTGTTACAAGGAAGACAAAAACCAGGGGAAGCATAAATCAATGTATAAATCATAAAAAATTGCAGATGAAAGCAATGATGATTTTATAACATAAACAATTACTGCCATGGGAGTCCAAAGAAACCCAAGTGTGGCAGTCAGCCTTGCCTAGAGAGAGAGTTTAGAGGCTCCTGGATAAATAACATGGGGTGCCCTGAGTATAGTTTGTGTAAAGCCTTACATTTATATATATTTTTAGTCTACTTTTTTTATTTTTTAATTATACTTTATGTTCTGGGGCACATGTGCAGATCATGCAGGATTGTTGCATAGGTACATACATGGCAAGGTGGTTTGCTGCCTTCATTCCCCCCATCACCTATATCTGGCATTTCTCCCCACTTTATTCCTTCCCACCCCAGCTGTCCCTCCCCTAGCCCCCCACAACTAGTCCCAGTGTATGATGCTCCCCTCCCTGTGTCCATGTGTTCTCATTGTTCAACAGCTGCCTATGAGTGATAACATGCAGTGTTTGATTTTCTGTTCTTCTGTCAGTTTGTTGAGAATGATGGTTTCCAGATTCATCCATGTTCCTACAAAGGACACACACTCATTGTTTTTTATGGCTGCATAGTATTCCATGGTGTATATGTGCCACATTTTCCCTGTCTAGTCTATCATTGATGGGCATTTGGGTTGGTTCCAGGTCTTTGCTATTGTGTACAGTGCCACAATCAACTTATGTTTGCATGTGTCTTTATAATAGAACGATTTATAATCCTTTGGATATATACCCAGTAATGGGATTGCTGGGTCAAATGGAATTTCCATTTCTAGATCCTTGAGGAATCACCACACTGTCTTCCACAATGGTTGAACTAATTTACACTCCCACCAACAGTGTAAAAGTGTTCCTATTTCTCTACATCCTCTCCAGCATCTATTGTCTCCAGATTTTTTAATGATTGCCATTCTAACTGGCATGAGATGATATCTCAGTGTGGTTTTGATTTGCATTTCTCTTCTGACCAGTGATGATGAGCATTTTTTTATGTTTGTTGGCCTCATATATGTCTTTTTTCGTAAAGTGTCTGTTCATATCCTTTATCCACTTTTGTATGAGTTTGTTTATTTCTTTCTTGTAAATCTGTTTTAGTTCTTTGTAGATTCTGGATATTAGCCCTTTGTCAGATGGGTAGATTGCAAAAAATGTTTTCCCATTCTGTTGGTTGCCAGTTCACTCTGATGATTGTTTCTTTTGCTGTGCAGAAGCTATGGAGTTTAATTAGATCCCATTTGTCTATTTTGGCTTTTGTTGTCATTGCTTTTGGTGTTTTAGTCATGAAATCCTTGCCTATCCCTATGTCCTGAATGGTTTTGCCTAGGTTTTCTTCTAGGGTTTTTATGGTGTTAGGTCTTATGTTTAAATCTTTAAACCATCTGGAGTTAATTTTAGTATAAGGTGTCAGGAAGGGGTCCAGTTTGTGTTTTCTGCACATGGCTAGCCAGTTTTCCCAACACCATTTATTAAAAAGGGAATCCTTTCCCCATTGCTTGTTTTTATCAGATTTGTCAAAGATCAAATAGTTGTAGATGTGTGGCATTGCCTCCAAGGCCTCTGTTCCGTTCCATTGGTCTGTATCTCTGTTTTGGTACCAGTACCATGCTGCTGTTTTGATTACTGTAGTCTTGTAGTATAATTTGAAGTCCACTTTAAAAAAAATTATTATTTCAATAGCTTTTGGCATACAGGAGGTTTTTGGCTGAATCAATGAATGAATGGATTGTGTAATATAGGGTAATAAAACAATTCAAGGATGCCTACTCTTACCACTCCTCTTCAACACAGTACTGGAAGTCCTAGCAAGAGCAGTCAGACAAGAAAAGGAAATAAAGGGCATCCAAATCCATACAGAGGAAGTCAGACTCAGACTCACTGTTTACCAATGATATGGTTGTATACCTAGAAAACTCTAAAGACTGATCCAAAAAGCTCCTAGAACTGGTAAATGAATTCAGCAAGGTTTCTGGATGCAAGATTATCACATAAAAATCAGTAGCTCTTCTATATGCCAACAGTGAACAAGAGGAGAATCAAATCAAGAACTCAACCCCTTTTATGGATAACTGCAAAAGAAAAAAACTAGGAATATACCTAACCAAGGGGTCAAAAGACCTCTCTCCAAGGAAAACTACACAACACTGCTGAAAGAAATCATGGATGACACAAACAAATGGAAACATGTTCCATGCTCATGGATGTGTTAGTATACTTCTTTTCTTTCTTTTTCTTTTTTTTTTTTAGATGGGATCTCAATCTACAGCCCAGGCTGGAGTGTAGTGGCACAATCTCAGTTCACTGCAACCTCTGCTTCTCAGGTCGCAGTTCAAGCAGTTCTACTTCAGCCTTCCAAGTTGCTGGGATTACAGGCATGAGCCACCATGCCCAGCTAATTTTTGTACTTTTTATTAGAGATGGGGTTTCACCATGTTGGCCAGTCTGGTCTTGAACTCCTGACCTCATGATCTGCCTGGCTAGGCCTCCCAAAGTGCTGAGATTACAGGTATGAGTCACTGCACCCTGCCAGTACACTTCTATTTTATTAAAAATATTATTTCAATAGCTTTTGGGATATAGGAGGTTTTTGGCTGAATCAATGAGTGAATGGATAAATTATATAGTAATGTGGTGATAAAACAATTCAAGGATGTCCACTCTTACCACTAGAATCAATATTGTAAAAATATTCAATATTCAAAATTTCAATATTGTGAAAATAGCCATACTGCCAAAAGCAATCTACAAATTCAACGCAGTCTCCATCAAGATACCACCATCATTCTTCACAGAACTGGAAAAAACAATTCTAAAGTTCATATGGAACAAAAAGAGCCTGCATAGCCAAACCAAGACTAAGCAAAAAGAACAAACCTGGAGGCATCACACTACCTGATTTCAAACTATACTATAAGGCCATAATCACCAAAAGAGCATGGTACTGGTAGGCACATCGACTGATGAAACAGAATGGAGAACCCAGAAATAAACCCAAATACTAAGAGCCAAGTGATTCTCAACAAAGCAAACAAAATCATAAAGTGGGGAAAGTAGACCCCTTTTAACAAATGGTACTGGAGTAATTGTCTAGCCACATGTAGGAGAATGAAACTGGATCCTTATCTCTCACCTTATAAAAAAATCAAATCATGATGGATTAAGGATTTAGACCTAAGACCTGAAACTAAAAATTCTAGAAGATAACATTGGAAAAATTATTCTGGACATTGGCTTAGGCAGGGATTTCATGACCAAGAACCCAAAAGCAAATGCAACAAAAACAAAGATAAATAGCTGGGATCTAATTAAACTAAAGAGCTTCTGCACAGCAAAAGGAACAGTCAGCAGAGTACACAGACAACCCACAGGGGGAGAAAATCTTCACAATCTATGCTTCTGACAAAGAACTAATATCCACAATCTACAGTGAACTCAAATCATTTGTAAGAAAAAAATAATCCCATGAAAAAGTGGGCTAAGCACATGAATAGATAGTTTTCAAAAGAAGATAAACAGATGGCCAACAAACATGAAAAAATGCTCAACATCACGAATGGTAAGGGAAATGGAAATTAAAACCACAGTGGGATACCACCTTACTCCTGCAAGAATGGCCATAATCAAAAAATAAAAAAGCAGTAGATGTTGGCGTGGATGCGCTGAAGAGGGAACACTTCTGCACTGCTGGTGGGAATGTAAACTAGTACAACCACTATGGAAAACAGTGTGGAGATTCCTTAAAAAACTAAGAATAGAATTACCATTTGATCCAGCAGTCCCACTACTGGGTATGTAACCAGAGGAAAAGAAGTCATTATTTGAAAAAGATACTTGCACCTGTTTGTTTACAGCAGCACAATAGCAAAATCATGGAACCAATCCAAATACCCATCAATCAATAAATGGATAAACAGACATATATATATACATATATATGTATATATATATATGTATGTATATACATACATATATATGATGGAATACTATGCAGCCATAAAAAGGAATGAATTAACAGCATTTGCAGTGACCTGAATGAGACTGGAGACTGTTAATCTAAGTGAAGTAACTCAGGAATGGAAAACCAAACATTGTGTGTTCTCACTGACACACAATGGCACAATCACTGACGTGTGGGAGTTAAGCTAAGAGGATGCAAAGGCATAAGAATGAAACAGTGGACTTCAGGGACTTGAGGGGAAGAGTGGGAGGGGAAGGAGGGAGGGATAAAAGACTACAAATATAGTGCAGTGTATAGTGCTCAGGTGAAGGGTACACCAAAATCTCACTAATTACCACTAAAGAACTTACTCATGTAACTAAATACTACCTGTACCCCAATAACTTAAGGAAAAATTTTTAAAAAGTAAAAGAAAAGGACTGGGGACTATGAAGGCTACAAAGAAGGCCCATGCTTTCACCATTTGTTACAGGTTAAGTTCCTGGGGGTGTGGGGAACTCTGCCATCAAGATTTGTTTTTATTAAAGAGTGCTATTGGGAACACCTGTGAAGGAGTGACGGCAGAGGACTGGGCAGGAGATGTTGAACTGAGATGTACCCTCAAAGAGGATCAGCTGATCCCAGGGGAGCTCCAAAGCTGAAAGGGCTTTTCAGAGTCATCACACATGGAGGCAGAGGGGCGCCTTTGGGTCACATAACTCGGTCACTGGGTGTGATGTAGCATCCATCCCTGAGGAGGACTGGACAAGGAGACTCCTTCTTCCCAGGACAATGCCTAAGGAGAGACTCAGCTGTGAGCCACCTAGCAGTTGATGCAGCTGGGAAATAAGTGCCTTGGCCCTGCAAAGGCCACACCCAACATCCCTGACACCTGAGAAGGTCCTGGATCAGCATCAGCTGGGAACTTGTTAGAAACGAGTGTGTTTAGGCCTTACACAGGCCTCCTCCATCAGAAACTCTGGAGATGGGGCCCAGCAATCTGTTTTCACAGGCTGGCATATCTGGTTTTTTTTTTCCCACAAAAATGCCCATAACTTGTTTTTTGTGCAAGTTTTTTTGTTTGTTTCTTTTTCTTTTCTTTTTTTTTTTTTTGAGATGGAGTCTCACTCTTGCTGCCTAGGTGGGAGTGCAATGGCACAATCTTTGCTCACTGCAACCTCCGCCTCCCAGGTTCAAGCGATTTTTCTGCCTCAGTCTCCCAAATAACTGGGATTACAGGTGAGTGCCACCACACCCAGCTAATTTTTTGGTATTTTTATTAGAGAGAGGATTTCATTTTAGCCAGGCTGATCTTGAACTCCTGACCTCAGGTAATCCACCTGCCTCGGTCTCCCAAAGTGTTGGGATTACAGGCATGAGCCACCAGGCCCAGCCCGGAGTGCAAGTTTTAAACCATTCTAGTCCCAGAATCATAGTGACTAACCTTTCATCCATAGGAATTTCTGTTCATTCATGTCATTTCAGAGGTTAGTTAGTGCCTGGTGAATGGGATTGGGACCAAGTGATTAACAGAAAACTCTGTGGAGAGAGAAACCATGTAGAAGACTTCCTCACTTGCCAGCTTTAGGATACATGGTGGTCAAGACCCAGACCAGCAGAAACACTGGGAAGAAGAGGTCCCTTCCTTGCTCTGGGAGTCACCTCTGGAATCCAACAGCATTTAGACAGCACACTTAAGACTGAAAGAAAAAAGCAGAGTTGAGCCTATTAGAGGAGGGAAAATTCTCCAGGGCAGAGGATTGCTAAATTAATTACTCAGATGCAAAAATTTCAAAGGAAGAGTAATTAGCCTGTTAAACTAAAAAAGAAGTTATCATGTTGTTTGCCAAACAATGAAGTACCGAGGACTGGGAACTGCTTTTAAACTAAAGAAAACTAATCCTTCTGGAGCATTCCCATCCAAATTGTCTTGGGAGTCTTTGGAATTTGAGCAGTGTGGTTGTTTATTTTAGGAAGAAAAGATGTGTTCTTACAGAGCTCTAGGTAGTGCAAACACCAGTACTGGTGGGACCAAACAGGCAATTCATGTAGCAGTGCAGGAGGGAGGAAGGGACCCGGGCAGCAGAGTGTAAAGGAGGAGGAGGAAATGATACCAGGATGGAGGCAGCCATGTGTGAGTGCAAGTCCAAGAGTGGCCAGATCTTTCTACTAAAAATAACCCAGAAATTCATGCTAGATTTTTGTATGATATTCCTTAATTGCGTACTGCTAGCAACTTATTTTAAAAGCACTGTATGGGCTGGTCACCACACACCTGTGGGCTCATTGGATCCACTGTTCGTGGCCTCTGTTGCAGGAGGGCACTGGATCCACTTGCCTTTGAATTCTTGTTCATCCCTTCTAGCTCTAGGTGCTTGAGCAAACTCTGGGTCTTCTCTCCACAAGTCTCTCTGTTACGTTGGCTGTAGAATGAGGATGAAGGGAACACCTGGCTCATGGTTTTGCTGCGTGGATTCCTTGAAGTCATATATAGCAGGTACCTACCAGGTAGCTCTCACAGGCCTGCAATAACCTGAGCACAGGTATAGGCCCTCCCTTTTCAACATGTAGATTTAGCACCTCAAATGATGTAGTAGTGGGTGCTCAGTGAAACTCTCTGCATGTAGTAGGTGCTCAGTGAAGGTCTCTGCTTCACACACATGTGAATTATTGGATGTCAAACTACTTCAGAGTAAACTCTATTCTCCTACTAATTTCCCTTTTCAGATCAAAAGGTGAGGGGTTTCCATGGCAATGTGTTCCCATGGAATTATGCCCCACAATATGAATGTGCAGACTCTGCTAAGAGAGGGATCGTTTGAGGTGTCTTTGGAATTTGAGCAGTGTGGTTGTTTGTTTTATTCATGACCCATGGAAGCCAGGATGGCAGAAGCCAGTTTCATAGGGCAGACCACATCTACATGTCACCTCATTTTTGCAGCAATACTTGGTGCAAAAGTATTATACTGCTACAGGCCCTTCCCACTCTCAGGATGCAAAGGCACTTACCCTACTCCCCAGGACTGAAGAGAAAGGAGTGCACCCTGACGGTCCCTTACTTTGTGGTGCTACCATATCTGATGGTGCTGGGAGGTTTTGTCTTACTCTGTCCCTTAATGCTGCTGCCTGAAACAGGAGTAACAGTCTGAAAAGTTGTCAACTTGCCTTTTAGAAGTTGGTTAAAATCAGTGGCCTGCTTCATCAGTCTGAATGAAAATTCTAGATGTTGTCTTGGCTTCCAATGAGAGAAACTTTTCAGGCGGGAGCAAGGCAACCCAGCGGGTCTGCCCTGTAACAGGGCTTTGAAAGGGCATCAAGGGCCTCTTGCCCTTGTTGATTGGACAAGGCCCACAAAGAGACCAGATGGAGCCTTTGTTTGTCAGAGAAAGGAATACACCAGGGAGATTTGCTGCCCATTTAAAAAACGATTGGGCATGAAATGGATACTGTTTGAATTACACAGAGACACATCTTCTCATTAGCTTTTACAGGATCACAAAAAGCCTGTTTAGTCTCAGCCAGTGGGATCTGGTGCCAGAAATCTCTGTTACACATTTGCATAGGGAAGGAGTATTTGGAGAAGAGGGTATCCCTGTATTTCATCTCCTGTCACCCTGTTCTTGCTGTCTATGGAGTGCCTCATATCAGTTTCCAGCATGGCCTCACTGAGTGGAGGGTGTTAAACCATCCTTTCACCTTTCCCCATGTTGGCTAACTGGGCAACAATAGAGGCCAAGTGAGGTGATCAGGCTTCTGATTCGGGGAGTTGTGAGGGTGGAATGCAGTCCCATTGAGAAGGGGACTCACCAGCAGGGGAGGGGGGACTGCTGTGGATAGCAGGGCCATTTTGGCACCAGGGGCAGCTCACATGAGGTCTCCTGGAAAATAGAGATTAGAGGCAGTATAATTTCAGGACTGTAATTTGGCTTAAAGATGACCTGGCGGAAAAACTTGGAGAGGTGCAAAAGTATTATACTGCTACAGGTTTGGGTTGCTGCACTGAAAGGAATGCTTAAAAGGAATCATGTGGGAAAGGGTTGAAACTGACACTGAGGACTTGCTAAGATCAATGTTAAGCATTTGACACATTGTCTCACACAGTCCTCCTGACTACCATATCAGGGAGATGTTACCACTCCACTTTAAAGCTCAGAGAAGCTGTGTAACTTGCCCAAGGTCACACAGCATGCGAAAAACCGAGCCCAGATTTGGAACTGGCTGTGTTTGGAGCCCACAGTTCATGCTCCTTTGGCCCTTCCATATAATTTGTATCACACATGTTGGTGATTTGCTTATAGGAGCAAAGACAGTGACCAGGAAGTTGGCGATCTGGGTTCTCTGCAGACTGTTCACCTTTAGCTTTGGCATTCTGAGCAGTGGTCACTCCAGAACCCTGTGCTGAAGCAGCCCCATGGGTCTGTGAGGGCATTATGTGATCATAAAGCCAAGTCCAGATCTGGAGCAAGGCCGGCGCATTGCTGCTGATGAACCTCAGTTAGACTTAATCATGTTCATCAGACATCTGGAGACTCATTGCACCAAGGATGCACATGTTGATGTGAGAGGCTATCGTTCTAAAGATACTTCCTGGTCCTGGTCTAATAGTGTGTCCTTGGTAAATTCATGAGATCTATTGCTACCTGTTTCTTTATCCAACACTCCAAAGCCATTTTCCATCTTGGGGCCCTTGCAGTCCCTCTCCTGGGATTCCAGTGTTCCTCATCAGATCTTCAAAACACTGGCTCCTTGTTGTCAGATCATGGCTTAAATGTCACCTCCTCAGAGAGGTCTTCCCTGGCCACTTAATCCAGAGTGACCATTTAGGAGCTCTCTGTTGCATCACTCTTAAAATGTGCTGCCTGGGTCGTATCATTATCTCATGTTTTCTCCTTAAAGCTCTCCCTTATTTCTTCTTTCCCCTCCCTCCCTCCCTCCCTTCTTTCTTTTCTTTTTTCTGTTTTTTTAGGCAGGGTCTTGCTCTGTCACCCAGGCTGCAGGCTGGAGTGCAGTGGCATGATCATGGCTCACTGCAGCCTTGACCTCCTGGGCTCAATGGATTCTCCCACCTCAGCCTCCTGAATAGCTGAGACTACAGGCACATGCCACCATGCCTGGCTGATGGAAAAAGAAAGAAATTTATAGAGACATGTTTTTGCTATGTTGCCTAGGCTGTTCTTGAACTCCTGGGCTCAAGCAGTCCTCCCTTTTTAGTCTCACAAAGTGCTAGGATTACAGGCATGAACCACCATGCATGGCCTCCTTCTCTTCCCTTCTTTTCTTTCTTATCACCTCTCCGCTAGATCATACATTCATTAAGAGCTAGGACTTTGTCTTAGGCATCTCTGAATGCTCAATGCTTATAATAGTACTTGACATATCAAATGAGTTTCTTAAATGTTTGTTGAATTGATAAAGTCTTCCCTACATTAAAAATGAGTGTTTTTATTCTCTGAAACAAAAGAAAACAATGAGAGAAAAATGAGTGTGTGGATCTGGAAATACTCCAGGGATTCTCACAGCTCTGAATTTTTGTGACCTGGAAATCTTAAGTTATTAGATCCATCCGGAGATGCTCCTTGCACAGAGTTTATTCAGCATTAACCGAACATGCCTTTACAGCAGACACATGTCAGGGGTCTTAGGATCCAGAAATAGCAAAACTTGGCCCCTGGCCTCACAGAGCAGGCCTGAGAAGTGGTTAAGCCCATGGACCTGGGCTCGGCAATTGTTATTGAAGCCCCATGATATTCCAGACGCTGTGGTAGGTGAGAGGCATGTGCCAGTGAATAGGATAGACTGTCTTTGGTCCTTTGGAGCTTCGGCCAGATTTAACAGACTTACAGTTACATTTCCGATTGTCCACTTCCTAGTTGCATGATCCTTGGCAAATTCAAATGCTTGTCTCATCTCTCAGGTGGAGATAATTTTGGCCTAACAGGGTGGCATAAGAATGTAATGGTATTTTGCATTGGGCAGTGCAGTAGAGACTCAAGAGGCATAAAAGCACCTCACGTGTTTGAGGGTTTGTGGCTTGTCCATATAAATTAAGGCAGGGTAAATATTGGATGATAAGCAGAATATTGGCAGGAAATGGCAACTACGTTCTGGAAGGGAATTTCAAGCCAGACTGTAGAAGACAGAGTCATGATGGTCCTTTAAAGAAAAAATGAGAATCCTAAACTTTAACAAAAAAAATTAGAATGTCAACAAAACCCTGCTGGTGGAAAGAATTTTGGAGCCATGATAGTAACCAAAGATGGTTTTCTTTCTGCTCTGTCTTACCTGTTAGGTGATCAGTATTTATTGCTATAGAACAAAAAAAAGAAAGATCTTGCCCCTTGTGTTGGTTTTATGCTTGTCTTAGGAAACCCCATAGGTCCTTTCCCATTATTTATTGTTGCAACTGTCTTCCGTATGCAGTTAAGCCCTGATTTATGTTTTATATTAGCATGATAGGCCTTATCTTAGCTAATGTAAAGGAAGTAATTAGCCATTGAGTGGTGCATTGGTGGAGAGGTAGGTGGGAAAGAGCTGATTGTGAGTAAGGCAGGAACTGAGAATTGTTTAGCTTATTTAGATGCATTGATGAAGTATTTTAGCAATGACTGAACGGCACAGGACTCAAAAAAGAGGAACAACAAGAATACACAAGATTTAAATTATACAGCACTTACCAATTCCTATAATGGGGGATGCAATCATTTTTCTCTTAGCTTGCAGTCGTTTCTAATAGCAGATGCCCCAAGAAACGTCAGCTCCAATCAACACTAACTTTGTCATGATTGCTTCAACATTACGAGTTGGGGAATGAAATTGAATAACCTTGGGAACCAACCTAAGAAAGCAGAAATGAACCTGCTCTAATTGGAGAAAGAAAGGGCTTGGAAATGAATAGTTTTCACATATCTATTTGTAACCCCACAGCCAAGTGTTTCTGAAAAATTAACAGTGAGAGGGATGAAAGTAGTAACAGCTTTGATTTTAGTAAGTCTGGGGAACTGCAAATACTTTGTAGCTCATTTAAATACCTCACCCAGTGCTTGGCACTTAGAAGGCTCATCATAAAACTTTGAATTATACAGGGTCAGATCAGTTCTTTGAAAAACTTTAGGATCTTTCACCTGTGGGATTGAGATTCCAGGGAAGAGATGGTATGGAAGTCTGTTTTCAGGGGGCATGACATACATTTTTGATTAGCCATATTTAAAGGGAGCTGCTTTCTGGTCCTGCAAGAATGAAGAATTTGCTTATGAGAGTTCTTTGTATGTACTTTTACCGATATTGATTTTCCATCTTAGATAACAGTACCCTGGAGAGCTGACCACTTCATTCTAGGACCCTTTAAACTTGTTCAATACTTTCAACACTGCTTCAAACTTTTCTACCAAAGGGCTCCTAAGGACAAGTTAGAGCACACACCTATTTTGAAGTTCAGGGAGCAGAATCCACTGTGAGACATATGTTCTTGAAGTCTCTTCTATACAAGTTTATATATTTTGCATTCTATTAGATCATTGATTGCCTTAATGTAAATAAGTTCTAGCCAGGCTCAGTGGCTCATGCCTGTACTTCCAGCAGTTTGGGAGACTTAGGTGGGCAGACTGCTTGAGGCCAGGAGTTTGACACCAGCCTGGACAACACAGCCAGATCCTGCCTCTAAAAAATATCCTACAAAGTTTTAGATTACCTACTACCATCTAGTAAAATAGATGCTGCAGGGAGATTCAATAGAGATTTGCATTCTCCTTGGCCTACCATATAGTCTGAGAAGCAAGGATTAGATTGGATTATGGGAACACGAGAGAAAGAAGCAGTAGCCAGGCTGTGCTAGATGCATTTGGTGTAGTGCTACCTATTCCCTTCCTTTCGTTGGTTTTTAGACTTGTTAAGAGATGATCTCACCAGATTGCTCCACTGAAGCTCTGTTCCACTGGCTGCCATGCTGCAGAAGTGACCTCTTCATCTGAGACTCTGAGAGGTGATTAGAGATCCCTGTTTCCAACCTGGAATAGGCTTTTCCTACAGACTTCCCTGTTCTGGTTTCAGTTAACACCTGTCTCTGTCAGGATCTGTAGGAGAGGGCAGAAGACATTCACAGGCTGAGGATCAGAGAGCACCAACCTTACACGCCACACCTGCCTTGTTAAACTTTGCCCTCATTTGTCTCCAACATACCCCTTACCACCAGCTTCCCTGGACTCAACTCCTGTCTGCTTGGATCAACACTGTTTGCCAGGTTCTGTTTCCCTAACCAGGCTCTTCTTTTTTTCTAGCCTCTTACCAGTGGTGCTTGAATGTAGGCCCTTAGGATACCTTAACAATTAAACTCCATGACTCTTCAACAGAGGCTTTTCAAAGCCCAGAGAGCGTCTCTTAAAAAGAGCATGATCGTAGGTTTGTGTACAAGGCTCTGTAGTGTGAGCTTAGTGCCCAGAACTTAGGCAAGGAAGAGGATTTTCATCCTTTATTCCCAGCCCTTACGATCTGTGGGTAGAGACGAGGCAGTAGGCTCTACTAGAGAGGCACGAGCTACTTGGTTGTTGTAGGGTGGTTTCATCGGTGCTGTGGATGTGGTTAAGTCAGCAGAAGTTTTCAGGACATTTGAAAAGTTTCAATGTTTATTCTTATAGAGTTTACCTTTTTGAGGCTGGAAAGACTCAACAGACCTTGCATTTCTGAAGTGTTCTGAGTCCCCTTGCCCTTGGTGGACATACATTTTCTGTATTTTAGGAGTAAGCTAAAAAGATCTGGCAAGGGCCACGAGGATAATAAATGAGCCATGAGGATAAGAAATGAGCACGAACTATGTGCCAGGCCTTGTGCTAGACAACCTTCATGTGTTCTCCCGTCAGAGCCTCACAACATCTCAGTGAAGTGGATCTGTTTGCCTTGCAACTGAATCCTAGAGAGTTGAGTAACCCATCAAGATATCTCATAGAAAGAGGTGGTACAGCATGCCTGTAATCCCAGCTACTTAAGAAGCTTGAGGCAAGAGAATCGCTTGAACCTGGGAGGCAGAGGCTGCAGTGAGCTGAGAGAGCACCACTGCACTCCAGCCTGGGTGACAAAGTGAGACTCTGTCTCAAAAAGAAAAAAAAAGAAAGAGGTGGCACAGCTGGCTCTTTCCTCTCAAACCTACACCTCTCTGATCCAAATGCTTGGGTTCTTATCTTCTAGGTACACTAAAAATTTGGTGGTAATTCTTAGAGTTGCTGAGTTTCCCAATCCTTCCATGATCAACAACCATGGCTGCTGAATAATGTCAGAATAATCAGCACCAAAAAAGTTAACTCTCTGGACGTCTTTGGCCTGGGAAAAGCTCCATGATTTTATAGAAATTTTAATTGCATTAAAGTGAAGCACAGGTACAAAAGATAGAGTTTATGAGCCACAGTGATTTTTAAGTATACTTTTTTTTTCCAGGAAGTATTTGATTTTTACTATGCTTTTTATGCCCTCTTATTCTCTTAGGTTATAGAATTGGTTCTTTTGTATTTTGAGTAAATCTTTCTCCTCTGTTCATAAATGTCTTATGAATAATTTATGTCAATTATAATGAAATAGAAGCCAAGTACCTTTACTATTATAGCATTTTAATAAATTCTGGCCATTGTGATGGATGAGAAGGTGAAGACTTCTCTGGATGGCATCTTTTTCTCTACTTATAGGCAAGGCCATTCTCAGTTCCTGTTGCCTGCACTGTCCCATCCCGTGCTGTGCCAGTGGGCTTCATGCATCTCCCCATTCGCAGTGTGGAACATATGCATGCGTCACAGAAATCCCTCATGGGAGGAACCACAGCTAGTTCACCTGGTCCCTGTTGCTTCTTAACTCAGAGGGAGTTAAGTTCACGGCGCAGCAGTATTGCCTTGAAAAGCTCCTTGCACTTTCTTATTCATTATAAAAGTAATACAAACTTACTAAGATAGCCAACAATTTGACTTTGATTTCTGATAGCTCAATTTTTTTTTTCCACAGGAAGGCATTTTTTATGAGATCTTCTGGGTAACATGAGTCTTGGGGAAGGTGGACAGAGGGGTGTGATTCATTGCTGCTTGGCATTTTAATTGTCACCTTTATCCCCATCATGTTATTTTCATTAGTGGCTTAGTGGCTTCAAGTATCAGCTATGGTGTGTGACTCACCAGAATTAAAATCCAGTCTCACTGACTGTGTGACCACAAGCAGGCCTACCATTTCTCTCTCAGTTACCAGTTGGTAAATTAAGAATGATCTGATCGGCCGGGCGTGGTGGCTCAAGCCTGTAATCCCAGCACTTTGGGAGGCCGAGGTGGGTGGATCATGAGGTCAAGATATCGAGACCATCCTGGTCAACATGGTGAAACCCTGTCTCTACTAAAGATACAAAAAATTAGCTGGGCATGGTGGCGCGTGCCTGTAATCCCAGCTACTCGGGAGTCTGAGGCAGGAGAATTGCCTGAACCCAGGAGGCGGAGGTTGCGGTGAGCCGAGATCGCGCCATTGCACTCCAGCCTGGGTAACAAGAGCAAAACTCCGTCTCAAAAAAAAAGAATGATCTGATCTCTGTATCCGTTTCTTTATTGTTGAATTAGGATAATAGTACATTATTCTATAGTTGGTGGTTGTCATTGTCTCCATGTCAGTCCCCTAATTAAGTGACAGTATGTAATGTTCTCCTCCCCTTCCTTTTTATTTAATCCCCCTCTCCTTCCTCCTCTCCCCACTTTCAAAGGGAAATCATTTTCTTGCTGGAAATGCTGAGTGAGGGTCCTTGTCAGAGAGACTGGGGAACAAGGAAAATGTCTGATGATAGCTTGGAGAAGGGAGGCTTAGCTGCCCAGGCTAATAAAATTTTGTGGTTGTTGATTTTATGGTGCACGTTTCCACAGCTGCTCTGGCAGACCCCTCTTAACGCCTTCTTTTCTAATAATCAAGACGTGTAAATTACCATGTTGGGCTTATCAGTGGTTGCTCATAATGTCTTTGGATGTGAGCAGAGGGGCCAGGCTCTTCCCAGCCACTCTCAGTAGTGAGTAGTCCTTAACTCCTTCATCTCAGAGACAAATGCCAAGATCACCCAGGGCTGGGCACCTGCTCTGGAGCCTGGCCATGGTTATGGCTTGTCATTGTCTCCTTGCTGCAGGCAGGATTTGAGATAGAGAGCATTCAGGAGAAACTGAGGGCTCTGACCTGTAAGTGGGGCAGAGGCTGTGGCTGTGGGGAGAGGAAGGGTAGGGAAGGGAAGGGAAGGGCACTTCCTTTGGAAGAAGGCAGGTCTGGTTCTGAGTACTGGCTTTGGCATTAAGGCTTTATGGTGCGGGGAGGTTACTTTACCATTTCAAATTAGTTTTCTCATCTTCACCTTGCTTTTTCACTTAATTTATCATAAATCCTTCCTCTGTTACCATATATAGATCTACTAGTTTCTGTAAAATAGCTGCATGATGTTTAAAAAATGGATTATGTAATTAAACCATTTTCCTACAGTTGGTGTTCTGGATTGAATGTTTTTGTCCTCCTCAAATTCCCATGTTGAAGCTCCAATTCCTAGGGTGTCTGTATTTGGAGTGGGGGGCGGGGCTCTAAGAAAGTAAGTAAAGTTAAAAGAGGTCCAAAGCGTGGGGCCCTGAGCTGAGAGAGTAAGTGTCCTTATAAGAAGAGACACCAGAGAGAGCTGCTCTGTCTCTCCAGTGGCTTGCACTGAGGAAAGACCATGTGATGACGTAGCAAAAACCTGGCTGTCTGCTAGCCAGGAAGAGGGCTCTCATAGAACCTGACCTTACTGGCACTCTGCTCTCAGACTTCCGCCTCCAAAACTGTGAGAAAGTCAATTTCTGTTGTTTAAGCCACCAATCTGTGGTACTTTTGTTATGGCTGCCCGAGCAGACTAACACAGATGGACATTCAAATTGTTATAATTTTCCCTTATCATAGATTATGAAGATAAACATTTTTGCCTAATATGTTGACTTGCTGAGTTATGTTTCTTTTTTCCCTTTTTTTCTTGTTATAATTTTCATATATACCAAAATGTTGAGAAGATAATATAAACTTCTAAATAACCATCTATCTACATTTAACAATTGTTACTTAAGGGCATAACTCAAAAATTGACCCACAAAAAAAGGCTGTTAGCAGTTTATAACCCACTAACCCACCTCACTCACATACACAAATAATGTTACAGAGAAGATGCTTTTAGCTTTGACACAGGAAGAAGTCCCCAGGCCCTCAGTTTAAAGGGGAAAGAAAAGGCCTCTTCCCAGGAGGGCTATCTTTGGTCAGACTCATCTTTCTGTCCTCTGCCTCTTTATCTGTGTCTGTCCCATGCCCCTCCCTTCCAGTTTGCCAATCCTTGGATGCAGGAGTTCAACCTTTATGTCACTCTGCTCTCTGCCCTATGTAGACACATGAGCAATAGACCCTTTCTTTGGCCTCAGAGAACTTGGCCAGCCTCTTGAATATGAAAGGAAAGAATGGTGAGGTTTTCCAAGTTGCCATTCTTCTCTGGTTACCGAAAAACCCTATGGGCAGAATCTTCTATTTTATATTCTGCAAGGCTCTGTTGTCAGCTGGTGAACAAGCCTCTCTGGAGACGCGGGAGGCAAGATGCCTGCATGGGTTACCATGGGGACAGACAAGCTGCAATAAATGTTCCTGGTCTTAGCTTGACGAGGTTTTCACAGTTTGGAGTAATTTCTTTGTCAGTTGTCCATTAAGTCACTCCTAATGAATCACTGGGAGTGTCTGCTCTTCACATGAACCTTGGGTTAGCATGACTCAGGCAGAGGGCAGTCTTAAAAGCAGCAGTGAGACAACAGGCCATCTTTAACTTGTGGACTTTTTGCAAATTGAGTGGCCTTTTGCCTGAGGAAGATTCTGGAAGTCACCAAAGTGGGCCAGGAGTTCACGCTGCTGTTTTACACTTTTTTTTTTTTGAGATGGAGTGTCACTCTTGTTGCCCAGGCTAGAGTGCAATGGTGCAATCTCAACTCACTACAACCTCTGCCTCCTGGGTTCAAGTGATTCTCCTGCCTCTCAGCCTCCCAAGTAGTTGGGATTCAAGCAAGCGCTACCACACCTGGCTAATTTTGTATTTTTAGTAGAGATGGGGGTTTACCATGTTGGTCAGGCTGGTCTCGAACTCCTGACCTCAGGTGATCCGCCTGCCTCAGCCTCCCAAAGTGCTGGGATTAAAGCCATGAGCCATCGCCTCCGGCCACGCCACCGTTTCAGATCAATATTTTGCTTACTGGTCTCAGCAGGTAGGCTTGTGCCTCCCAGAGTCCTGTGTGGCTTGAAGTTCCCAGGGAGAGGGAGGAAGGAGGTTCCTGGCAGGAGAAAAGGGAATCTAAGAGTTGATCACTGGGCCCTCCAGCCCTGACTTCCCCTCTCATTTTCAGGATGAGAATCTGAAGTGTGTCACTGTGTCTGTTCTTACTAAGTGCCATTTTCTACATAAAATGCATATTTGGGGTTCCCTCTTCCTGCCCCTCTTCCCTGACTAGTCTGGCCACAGGTTCTTGCATGCTGGGTTGAAGGCACTGTGGAACTCAGAGGCCCAGCCTGGTCCCTGTGGCTCCGAGGCCCTCCAGGACCAGACTCTGCCTCCTCTCCAGCCTTCTTTACCCACCAACCTGCTCCAGCCACTGCCGACCCTACAAAACACTTGGATCCCTTAAGCCTGCCACAAATCTTCTTACCCCTGGAAAGACTCAGCTGACTCTTGAATAGTTTCTGCATATGGGGGGAAAGATAAAATTAACCCTTGGGGGGCACCTGCTCTGTGCTAGGGATGTTATGCTGTTTGAGTCCACAGGAGATCTGCAGGTTTGGTGATAGAAGGGGCAGAGGGGACACAGGGCTTTGCCAACCTCTGGGGATGGTTTCCTGTTACCTGCAGTGTTCTTCCTTATCCTACTATCTGGTTTAGACCTGCTTTTCCATAGATGTCAGTCTGTCTAGGAAGTCTCATCTGATCCCCTGAAAGGCTGAATTAGGTACCTTACCTGTTCCCCATAGAACTGTCCTCTCTCCTGTCTCCTGTGTTCAACTGTGAACCCCCAGAGAGCTGGAAGGAAGTCTTTTTGCTAACCTTTTGTGTTCACCTTTAGCTTACAGAAAGATGCTTTACACTGATTGATGCTCTGTAAATGTTAATTGAATAAACACAAACGCGTGTGATTTCTCCCAGGTGAGGGACCCTTTGGGCCAACCCACAAAACGGAACTTTCTCATCTCAGCATCTCTGAGGTGGTATCAAGCTCTGCTGTGCCAGGTGTCATGACACTTTGCCAATTAGCCTATAGGATGTGCTCAAGGAGAGTGCAAAGGCTTGATTCAGGATTTTAAAATCAATGCAACTAATTAAAAAATAACTCATCGAACTGAAAACCAAGTTCAGAAACAACTAAGATAATTAAAATATCACCGCCTTAATTGAGACCAAGTAGTGAGCTTAAAAATAAAATTAATTAATAAAAAACTTACATGGAACCAGTAATTAACTGGCTTTTGAATTCAATGCTTTATAGCTTAACAAATCTCTTTAAATTAATTCATTCTTGGTTTGTTCCTTGAGAAAAGTTTTTGTAAAAAGTCATTTTGAAAAAAATAATTGGATCTATGCTGTGTGCCCGTTGACTCTTGAATCGTTTCTGCATATAGGTGGGAAAGATAAAATTAACCTTTGATGGGCACCTGCTCTGCGCTAGGATGTGATCCTGTTTGGGTCCACAGGAAGGAGTTCTGCAGGTTTGGTGATAGAAGAGGCAGAGAGGACACAGAGCTTGGCCATCCCCTGGGGATGGCTGCATCCTGCCACTCCTCATATGCAGAGAGAGACTGAAACTTGGAGCAAGGTCCCCAAGAAATCAGTAGCACCATGCCAAGGAAACTTTGAACCCTGCTTAGGGTTATTAGACTCAGCTCTCTCCCCTACCTTCTCACCTGCAGTTACCCCTACTTACTAAAAGGTCTTTCAAATGCCACTTCTTATTCAGATCTCTTATCCTTCCCTTTACAAAGTGGAGCCACAGTCCTTTCCAGTACTGGTGCTGGGTGCCTTTCCAGAGCATCCATCACCCTGAGCCTTGAGGCTGCTGGGAAAAACGTATTTGGGAGGCCTGTGTTTAAATGGAAATGACAAACTCCTCATCCCCTTTCAATCCCAGGGTTGCTGTTTTCCAAAAACAAAATGCATCGAGGTGATTAAACAAACGCTGACAGCTTGATTTGTTACTGTTTTGTTGCTCTGTGAAGTTCATTTACTCTAAATAATTCGCATACATGTTTGAAGTATTCAGACCCTAGTAATTGATTTTTAGCAGACTTGATTTCTATATGCAAATTGTTAAGTATGTCTAGGGAGTTTAATAACAGTTTTTATTTATTAGTGTTTTGTGTTGGAGGCTTTTTGTTTTTAAAGAAATGCTAACTTCCAGAAGTGGAGGGTGGTCTATAGGAGTTAGCCTAAGGTAGGGTGACAGATGACAAGACGACAGGAACAAAATTGACCAGACCTTGGTTCTTTTGACTCAGCTGGGGGTTGGCTGTCTTCAGAGGGGTAGGCTGAGGGCTCAGGTGTCCAGAGCTGGGCACTCCACCCTCTGAGGGAAGATCCGGGCTGGTGACCCCATCCTGTTGGTGTACTGAGAGAGAATGGTGGCCCAGCCTGGTCCTCTGGCTGCTCCCTCATTTTACCTGGTAAGTCTCATTCTGCCCCAAAGTCCTCTCAAGAATGTGGTGCACCTGGGCTCTTGGTGTGAGGTAAACCCCCAGTCAACTTTTTAAAGAAGATTCTAGGAGATTCTCATGCTTGAGGCATACACTTGCAGAGAATTTGGGTTCCGGAGTCACAGACCAGGTTTGCAAATACCCTCTGCAGCTCTCATTAGCAATTTATCTTTAAGACCTGCACATTAATAGCAGCTACCTCCTTTGGTGGCTGTGAAAATTAAATGTGGTAATCCAATCAGAGGGCTTAGCTCACTGCCTGTATGTCAGAAGCACTCAGTGAGTGTTAACTATGGTTCTTTGTTATTATGAAAACTTATTATTTACTTTGGGTACACAAGACAAACACAAAAAACTTAACAAACACATACGAGGTGCTTAGCACGTTCCAGGTCTGTTCTAAGTACTTACAGATATTAACTCATTCAATATTTATGATAACCACCAAGCAATAGCAGGTACTGTTGCTATCCGCGTTTTTACAGGAGAGGAAAGAGAGGTATAGCAAGGTTAACAGGCAGCAGAGGCAGAGTTCAGTCCCAGAAGCTCCTGCCCTGGAATCTGTGCTGTTCCCGGCCCTGCTCAGCTGATTCATGGTCCTTGTGATTGCACTGTCCGCTGAGGCCATGGGGTGGGGAGGGGCAACGTGGCATGTTAACAAAATTGGCTACAGAGGCAAAAATAAGCTCAAATTCTGCCACAAAGCTTGTTGTGTGGTAAGTACTACAGATTTTGATACCCATCACCCTAGGCCAGCCTGTTATTCTCCATCTCCGACATCTACTTTAGTGAAAATCTCAAGTTGTCTGCTGCAGCACTTGGCATCTGCTGGGGAAAATGCTAGTAACTATGGTGGGGGCTGCCAGGGGTCTAGTCCCCAAGTCTTGAGATCTATAGATGTCTTCATCCTGTGGTGTGTGGAAGTGCAAGAAGGGACAATGAAGTACTGGCATGTCCTGCTAAGCTGTTTAAGCAGCAGAAACACCTTTGGATTTGTCTGTTCAGGACCCTAAAGAAATTTTCATTACTAGTGGTCATCTGGTAATCATTCTTAATTGTTGACTCAATTTTGGATGATTCTTGGAGAACGAGTCAAAGTTGGCAGAGCTGCGGCCCCGGGGTTGGGGTAGGGGGCAACGTACTGGCCTGAGACTGCCCAGCCTCCTGGCTCCTCATGTAGACATCCCAGGACAGGAGGCTTCCACTCAGGACCAGGAAGCTCTTGCTGCAAGTTTCTGGAAGGCCCAGCCTCCGAAGGCTCTGCAGGCAGACACAGGGCCCTGCCGCCTGCCTTGCAGAGGCTGCCTTCAGCTTCAGAGCTCTGAGCGAATGAACACCCTGTCCCTGGGGCTTGAATCAGCCTTTTATCTCATAGCCTGTTTCTCTCTGCTAAGCTCCAAGTATCAGAGCCACATCCCTTGGGGAGTAGACGCTACCAGGTGACTCCCCTAGGACCAGGCCCTGGGTCTTGTTACTTCCCAGATGGGCCTGAGCATGCAGCATGGCTTCTGTTTACAGCTGCTGAAGCTGCTGCAGTGGAGGAAGCCAGCTAAGCTGTTGAAGTTGCAGAAATGCCTTTGCATGTTGTGTGTTCAGGACTCTTGAGAAATTCTCACAAGCATCTGAAGAAAGTAGTGCACAGATTCTGGGCCTGGGCAGGAGGAGAGGAACGGTGATATCTCTACATGCTGAGGAGTCAGGAAGGCCGAGAGTCCAGTGGTTAAGGGCACTGTGACATTTCTTTGTGTTTGTTTTGGTTTGGTTTTTTCACTATGCCATTTCTTATAGAAGTTTTGCTGTACCTGCTCAGGATACCAATTTGTTGAACCAAATGTTTGCATGGGGAAGACGTGGGGAGACATCCCCTGACTGTGGAGAGCAGTTATGAAAGATTTACTGCTTAATAGGCTTTAGGCCCCAGAGCTGGAAGATGGCACAATTGCTTTTGTTTTGCAGAGAATTCCCCGAGGCCTCTTCTGTGCCAATGATGAGCATGTGCACCTCAGCATGCAGAGTGCTGATTAGCCAAGGGCCCGCTGCTCAGCCTATTCCCGGAAATGTTGCAATATATGAACTGCTGTCTTTGGAGACCCTTTCCGGAGTTACTTGTTTGAATCAACATCCCCCTGTCTCATTACTGCCTCCCCACAAACCACACTTAATAGTCAGATTGAGTATCTTATGATTGCCAGAACATGCCTTCTGCACTTGTGTGCTGGTTCACCCCGCCTGCATTGCCTTTTCTATCTTTGCTTTTCAAAATCCTGCCCATCCTTCAAGATCCAATTCACATATTAATGCTTCACCAATTCTTGCCCTAGAAATTGATCTCCATTTTTCTCTTGAGCTCTGTTATCATTTTATATGCCCGTCATGGTCCTTATCTAATTTTGCCTTGCACACTAAATATTTATGTGTAAGCTCTTCCCCCTCCCTGTTACATTGTAACTTTGTGTGGCACAAAACTGTCTTATAAATCCTGAAGTTCTTCAGAAACTTAAAATAGGTTGTTTATGCACATAGTGAGTGTTTATTGAATGGAAGCAACAAACTCTGTCCTCAAGGACTTTTTATAGGAAATAAGTAAAATTAGGCGTGAATGAAGTCATAAAAAGAAACACCAGATTCATAACCAAAGAGGGAAAAGTGGCTCTTGTTCCTTGGATCACATAAGATTTTAAAGGATTTTTTAAAAGTAATTCCTGCCTGAGCTGAAAATGCTGAATCTCCCAAAGCACAAAGGAATTGCTCCCCTGATGCTGAGGAAGAATGTGTGTGATAGACACAGAATTTCCCCTGGCCTGAGCTTTGACTCCGTTCCCCTCCAGCCTCAGAGGGGAAACATGTGCATGCAAACACATGGTTGGTTTATTTTCTACTTGTTTATTTAAGTATAAATAGAAATTAAGGCTGGGTATAGTGACTCACACCTGTAATCCGAGCACTTTGGGAGGCCAAGGCGGGCGGATTACCTGAGTTCGGGAGTTCGAGACCAGCCTGGCCAACATGGTGAAACCTCGTCTCTACTAAAAATACAAAAATTAGCTGGGTGTGATGGCGTGCGCCTCCTGCCACTGCACTCCAGCCTGGGCAATAGAGCATCTCAACAACAACAACAAAATTAAATTTCCCTGGAGGTCCTAACCCCGCCCTCCTTCTTGTTGTTTTTGCCTCAGCCCTGGACCCATCCAAGGACCCCTGCCTGAAGGTGAAATGCAGCCCTCACAAAGTGTGTGTGACCCAGGACTACCAGACCGCCCTGTGTGTCAGCCGCAAGCACCTGCTCCCCAGGTAAGGCAGGAAGGTTGGGGCGGCGGGGGTGCTGTAGGCCGAGAGGCATTCTGCAGCTGGCAAATGTGAGGATTTGCAGTCTTTGGCTGGAGAATATGGGGAGGGGAGAGCATAGTGTTAGGGTCGCCATTTGTATGGTGTTTGGTGCCTGTTCTCCGACTATGGTAGGAATCTCAGTTCTCAATCACAGATTTACAAAAAACGTCCATCTTTATTTCATTTTGACTATAGCCCTGATTTGAACAGATGAACAGAAAATTTCTTCTTGGTCATTATTGAGACCTTTCTCCTCCCAGAGTGATGCCATGATTCAGGAAACTTACAACTAAGGAAGCAGGGGCCAAGTGTTTGGTCTCCTGGTTGCAGTGGCAGCCTCACTGTGATGGTTCTTCGAGGTCCCTTGAGGTCCAAGGGCTCTCTGCTTCCATGTCCCCATAGGATATAGCATCTTTGCCAGTCTTTTTTCCTGACTTCTCAGAACCACCACACCACCATTCCTTCTGGGAACATGCTTTTTCCTCGGGGTACAGCCCCTGATATCCTCTTTTGCCCAGCCCAGGGGGGAGTGCCCCCCATCTTCTTCAGGCTCCTTAAAGCCATGGCTCTTACCCTTAACTCCACTCCCAGCATCATCTATCCATTGGGTTTAGGCTTTCACAAATGATGGATGTGGTCTTTGATTTCAGACTGCTTCTGCTTTCGGTCCTAGAGAAATACCCAAAGCATGAAAGCAAACAAATATACACATGCAAACAGGCTTTCTTTAAGAAGGGAGTCAGATGGGGCAGGGATGAGAGGATGGCAACTTCAGTGCATATTCTTCACCTCCCTCTTTGCTGCCTGTACAATTGAGAGGTGTCGCATTGGGCTTTGGACTTACCATGTCCAGTTCCCAATTGGGCAACATGCTTTGCTGCTCACCTGCACTGTGCCATGACCTTAGGCAAATAAAGCAACCTTTCTGAATTTAGATAAATAAAGATTCCCACTGAAATCTGCCTCCCAGAACTTTTGCTTTATAACTCCAGTTTGATCTGGGACCATGCAGCATGGGTCCTATCCCTTCCCTCTCTTCCTGAAGTCCAAGCTATGCTGGCCCCCTTGGCTTCTCCTCTTGGGGTATGTTTTAATTTCCCTCAATCCTGTAAGCGGTTTCCTCTGAATGTTCCTGGAGAGTTCCTGCCCTCTGAAATTATGGTCTGGCAGAAAAATGGCACCCCTGGCATGGGGTAAGGGTCTAGAGCAGCCCCCACCCCATACCCCTCTGGCCTCTCTAAGCCTGGCACCTGCAGCATCAGACGTAGCCTCTAGGGTCATCTTGCTCTGGGTCACTGTCAAGGTTCTTTTAAAAATAATCAGACTTTTTCTCTACAACACCAACATGCAAGGTATCATAATGTGCTTTGCTCTGTCCCCAGGCTGAACTGTGTTTCCTGGTGATGAAGCTAGATTACATCCTGGAATTCTTGAGCCTGTGCTAGCATTGCACTTGGCACCTGTTTCCTTGAATGTTTCCAGCCATTTTGTGAATTTGATCTTTTGTCTCTGCTTTACAAATGAGAGGCCTGAAGTGGAGCAATGCATTAGTAATTTGTTTGGAAGCAACAGCGTGATTCAAACCCAGGACTGTCTGCCTCTAAAGCTTATGGTTTTCACTACTACAAATGTTGATTATCTTCATTCTAGCTGTTATTGTCTGCTCAGTCATTCATTGATATTTAATGAAAAGGTATTGAGGCCTTAGGCACTAAGGCTACAGAGGTAAACAAGAGACCCTATTCCTACTCTCAAGGAACTTCAAGTTCATTGGGGAGTGGTATGTAAAAAATGTGTTTTGGAGGGGTTTATTATCTGAAGTTCCTTTTAAGGTATTTATTATCTGAGGAAACTAGCCTAGACTCTCCTGCTGCATGCAGTGTCTTCCTTCTCTGATGGAGGGAATATGTGGCCATATTAGTTAGAAATATCCAAATACCCTTTGGGATGGTGCTCTAGGTTGTTCAGCTGTGTTTGTGTGTGTGTGTGTGTGTGTGTGTGTGTGTATGTGTGTGTGTGGTGTGTGTATGTGGGTGTATGTGTGGGTATGCATGTGTGGGTGGTATGTGGGTGTGATGTGTGTGAATGGGGTATGTGGATGTGTGTGGTGTGTGGGTGTGTGGGTGTATGTGTGGGTGGTATGTGGGTGTGTGAATGGGGTGTGTGCGTGGTGTGTGGTGTGTGTGTGGTGTGGGTATGTGTGTGGGTGGTATTGGGTATGATGTGTGTGAATGGTGTGTGTATGTGGGTGTATGTGTGGGTATGCATGTGTGGGTGGTATGTGGGTGTGATGTGTGTGAATGGGGTATGTGGTGTGTGTGGGGGTGTATATGTGGGTGTGTGGGTGTATGTGTGGGTGGTATGTGGGTGTGTGAATGGGGTATGTGCGTGGTGTGTGGTGTGTGTGTGGTGTGGGTATGTGTGTGGGTGGTATTGGGTATGATGTGTGTGAATGGGGTGTGAGTGTATATGTGGTGTGGGGTGTGTGTGTGTGTGTGTGTGTGTGCGTGTGTGTGTAAGATGGAGAGTCTGTTGCATGTTTCTTCCTGGAATGCAGAAGATAGCCCTTTCTGGAAGTGTTAGAGAAAACCTTTTTAGTTTTAAACTCAAATCTGTTTGAGACCTATTTAATAGCCTCTTTGATATTCAGGCATATCCAGGTGTGAATTGCGTTTTTCTGGGCCCACCATGTTTCAGTGTTGGAAGCACCAACACTTTTTTGCTTCTATTGAACATTGTAATCCTCATCTCCTACATCTTCTGGTGACCACAAAATTATAGTGGTTGAGAGCATGGCTTCGGGAAGGAGACCCATCTGGGCTCAATTCCCAGATTGGCTATTTCCCAAGTGACCCCAGCATGTTACTTTATCTTTCTGAGTTTGTGCTTCCTTATCTGTTAAACAGGTTTAATGACAGTGCTTCGACCATTCTTGTTTTTCATTTGCTGGAACACATCCTCTAGTAATTCTTACAGGGAGGGTTTATGGGTGGTAAGTTTTATGAAACCCTGCATAGAGTATTTTGTGTGTATGTGTTTGAGAGTTCAATAAAATGATGGTGTGTAAAGTCCACAGCCTAATGTCAGACAGCTGTTGGTACAATTACTAAAACAATTATGATAATAGGTATTATTGTCTACTTCGTTTTGGAAAGTCAGCCAGAAATCTCCAAAGTTGCATGTTACAGAGTAAGAGGTAACTCGTTGCAGGTGCCTTGGCCCCTACCCAGTTTGATTGTGCCTGTGTTTGCATTTTCTGCAAGAGGAAGCCTTTGAGGTTTAATGTGAGGATGACAGTGTTATTTCTGCTGCCCTCTTTGCAATTCATAGCAGGTATAGACTGAGAAGATGATGGGATTTCTGATCATTGGGCTTATGAATTCATTGGAAAAACAGCCCAAAGAGGAGGCACTGGCTGAGATGGCATGCCCACTCCTTTATCAAGATCTGGGAGGTGGCTTGGCCCAGGAAGCCCCTGCAGTGTGTTTGCTGTGGTTTTGTGTCCAGCCTTCCTTCTCTCCCTCTTAGAGGCTGAATTAGCCCACAATATCAGTTGAATGCATGCCTCTTCGAAGGGTCTTGGACACCTTCCCAGAAGAAACATCTGTCCTTCCACATTATACTCCAGGGGTCCCCTCTGACCAGGGAGACCATGTTGACAACTCTATTTATTCATCAATCAGGGAAGTAATCTTTCTCTCTGTGAAACATCTGTAGGCAATCTTGCCAGCCAAGCCGGCCTCCGCAGCAGCTCAAGAGGCAAATCTCACCCGCCAGACAGTCAGGAGTACGCACAGACGGAGAGGCAGCCAGGCCAGCCTTAGCTGATTGTGAGGCTCCAGACTTAGGCTGTCTTTGCAAGCAGATCAAGACAGAAGGACAGCGAGCACATCAGCAGGAGAATTTCATTAGCTTTCCTTGCCTGCGGAGATTGAGTGAGCAGAGAAGCTGTTTGACACACACATCTGTGACTGCAGTGTGTCAGGGCCGGCAGGCAAGCAATTTCAGTGGGGGGGCCAAGCCAGGCAGCCAGCCCTGCCCTGCTGGAATTCTTCTCCTTGATTAGGGTGGCATTTGTATTTGGTTTCAGGTAAACTCACATTCTCTTTGGAGAATTCTCTTTAGAAAGTCTTTGTTTCACACCTTCCTGCTGTTTTGAGCAATATTGAGTGGGGTTGGGAGAGACAGATTTTTGTAGTATGTTGATCTTTCAGATTCTCCAAAGAGGCCAGTTATGCACAAAAGAGCAGTGTGAAGACAGCTGGGAGTCAGGAAGCCTTCTCTTAAGCCACTTACAAATTTTTTAAAATTTAGTTTTGTGTAATGATAGTTGACCCTTATGATAGAAAACATTAAGAGTGGAGAAAAGTAAAAGGAAACAAGAAATAGGCATGGGTCACACTATCTAAAAACAGTAATGTAAATATTGCAGAATATTCTTTTCCATTCTTTTTTCCAATCATGGGTTTTGTCTATTGGTGTGTTTTTGTCAAAACTGATCAAGTGGTTTCTATATTGCAAATAAAAATTTCTATTACACACTGTTTAGTTATTAGTTATAGTGAATATTTTAATGATATTCCAAGTTATTTACAGATATAATTTATTTTGAGACAGTCTCACTCTGTCATTTGGGTGGAGGGCAATGGTGTGATCATAGCTCGCTGTAACCTTGAACTCCTGAGCTCAAGTGATATGGATACATATTTTAATCATTATATAACATACTATATAAAAAATAACTTGGAATGAGTCATAGACCTAAATATAAGAGCTTAGGCTTTTTTAGAAGTCTTGGAAGAAGGCTTAGAAGAAAACACAAGAGTTATGACCTTGAGTTTTACTAAGATTTCTTAAGTAGGACACGAAAAACCTGAACTATAAATGAAAAAGAAAAGCAACAAATTAGACTTCATCAGTGGTCTTCTAAAGACACGTTTACAAAAATGAAAAAGACTAGTCACTCTGAGAGAAAATATTTGCAAAACAGGTACAACAAAAGATTTGATTCTAAAATATAATGAAAACATATGTGCATTTAAAGACTCCCTCATGGATGTTCATATCAGCTTTATGTGCAGTAGATAAAAACTCTGAAACAACCCAAATGTCAACAAGAGGTGAATGAGTAGACAGATTGTGGCCTATCTCATAATGGGTTACTATCAGCAATAAAAAGAAATAGGCTATTGATACATCCAACAATGGGGCTGAATCTGGTAATAATGAGGCAGAGTGAAGGAAGAGAAACCTCCCTCCCACAAAAAGGAGGAGATACTGTACAATTTCCATTGACATGAAGTTTTAGAGAATACAGACCATCAGTGATGACGGAAAGCAGGTCATTTGTCCTCAGAGTAGTGGTCATTGAGTGCCTAAGCATTCTGTAAGGCTTGATCATAAAGCAGACCCTTCAAGAGACAGTGGAGTCACACCCTGGTTTTAGATGCCCAGGATTCCATTGGTAAATGGGTTTGTTTGTGGAAGAAGTGTTTTTATTACAACATTGTGTTATTGTTCCTGACTTAGGTTTTAACAACATTCTCACAGGCATTCTTACGAAAAATGTTTTCCTAGGGAGCAGGGGGCTAAACAGAAGGTCCTCAGGCCTGCAGAGGGCTCTGCCCTCAGGGATTCTCTGCTAGTCTGCATGGCTGGTTCTGATTTATTGTTCTGTGGGGGCCTGAGATCGTGGGGCAAGGGGTGGAGGTTTCCCTGCAGAGTGTGAAACATTGATTTTACCTCTCTGTTGCCATTGATTTTCATTTGGAGAATGGAAAATTGAAGCATTTGTTTTAAGCCTTCCAGACAAGCCACATTCTCAAATTCTGCAAGCGTATTGTGAATGGGAGGGAAGGATGTCTGGATGGAACTTACAATATCTAAGTGTACCCTTCGAAGCCTTTGTGGAGCAGTGGGAACTAATCTGTTTTTAAATAAGACATGGCCCGACTTCCCAATGGGCTGGGCCTCTCTAATGTAATGGCCCTTTATCTCCGCTTCTTAACTATCTGGAATAACAACTAATTCTCTACACCAGCAGAGAATTCAGATCCAGTCAAGGCTCTCGATACAGTAGACCGATCTGAGAGCTTTCTGTCTTTTATGTGAACTTGAAAAAAAGAATCAAAGTATTTGAGGTCAGAGAGAAGTACATCACAGGATGTGCCTCAAATACCAAACTCTCAGAGGATATTTGAAAGGATGATGGTTATTTCATCTCAGTTTTGTTTTACAACAAAGCACTGCCTCCTGCTACATGGGCTTTGAACTGGTTGATTATACATACACATATCTGTTGAGGTTTGGAAGACACATGGTCATGCAGGAGGTGGGTGATTCCTGGGTGTCTGGATGGCTTTCTGGCACTTCACAAGTCAAGGCATTGCCAGCAACCAAAATGTGATTGTGCTCACATCCATTTATATGATTCCGTATTTAAGTAGCTCATACCCTTCTCCAAGTGGCCCATGCATTGCTTTAGTGGGGGTCTCCTTTAAGCTCAGAGGATCTTCATTTACTGCTTTCTGCATCTGGATAGGGTGCCAATGAGAGCTTGGTGCTATATTCCTATGCTGATTGTGGAATTAATGCATGGAGTTTTGGGTTTCCCTCTTCCGAATCAGGCATCTTTGCCAACAGAAACATCATCACTGTGGTCTGTTTTTTTGCAAATAAATGCCACTGGACAGTGAAGAAGATGAGAAGGAGAGTGGCTGGTTCAAGGATGCTACTTACTGACAACCTACCTTGTCTTAGGAACACTTTGCAGGAGAAATCTTACTGACTTCTCACTACCATCTGCTAGGACCATATTATAATACCCATTTTACAGATGGAGTTGTTGGGGTTCTATAAATAACTATCCTAACTGGACACCACCAGTAAGGGGAAGATTTGGAACCATAGTGGAGGTCACTGCACTTGTAGATTCCATGCCCATTCCCTATGCTGCACAACCTCCTCTGCTGTGGAGTCGTGGGGCAAGCTCTCAGGAGCCTGATGTGCTTTTCCCTTAGTGGTAAAACTACCAGCCCATCTGCTCCTGGCCCTAGACGTGCTGCTATACAGAGGTTGGGGTCCTTTTCTCCCGATCCTTGACCCTTGCAAAGCAACTAGTCCACGCCCTGGTATTTCATCCGTTTCTTCCTTTCTGTGCTCTAAGCAATAATTCTGAGTTCCTATTTCCCCTTGGTGGCTTTACCGAAAGTAACCATTCAAACCACATGTCACTTAAACATAGAGATATTTAATTACTTTAAACCCACAAGCCCGTGTCTCTATTTTTTAAAAAAAACAGCAGAAGCACTTTACGGCTGTGCTGAGGGTAAGGACCCAACTCATTGTGGAGCCTTCACTGAACAAGATTTTATAACTCAAGCCATTTAATTCCTCTGTTCCTTTGTTTTTCTCTCGGAAACAAAGACTATTGATTAGATGATCTTGATGATGAGCAGCAGAGAGTAAAAAGCAGTTCATAATGGAGATGTGAATAATGCGTGGAATTTTTAGTCCCTTGGATTAAGGAACAGAATGAGAGGCAGATATTGCACATGATCAGGCAAATTCACTGTGCTGATTTTACAAATACATTTTTAAAAATAAAAGAAGACTGTCAGTAAAACGTGTACACTTATCTTGTTCTGCCCTGTTTTGTCGGTTTTCATTTAAAAAAATAGTTCATCTGAAGATGGGAGTGGGTGGGGCAGGTTTACCTAGCAAGGTTGACTGGTGGGTCTCTGAGTCTCCTACCTCCTTACTGGCCTGGAAGTTTCTATGTGTGGCCTTCAAGAACCAGAGCCTCTGCCCTGCTAGCTTGTCATCTCCCATCCAGGCTACACTTGCTGGAAAGAAAAAACCAAAACAAAACCCCACTTCCAGAGGGGCAGTTCGTATGTTCCATTGACCCCAAAGCACTGGATCACTCTCTGTTTTTGATCCATGTTCTATCTGTAGGAGATGGAGAATGTTTTTTGGTTGAATTCCCAGGATATGCATGTGCTCAGATGTTAATAAGTCAAGTGTCTGCAAAGCTGGGAATGGCTGTTTGCAGGGCCAAAGATTGATTAACAATGCCCTCTCATTTCCCACCTCCATTTCTAGTAAAATGGCCTTAAGTGCACTGCCCTCCTCTGTGGTTCTGCCCACAATGACGGGGCTGCAGTTGCTATATTTATTGGTGTCCTTGCTTATTAAGAAATGTTCATACTGATTTATTTCCTGCATCAGATTTCAGTGAATTAGAAAGAGGAGGTTGAGGTAGCTGTGCCTATTTTGAATGGATAATTACTAGGTGTGATTTCCATTAGGGGTCAGGTCTTGCTGGGCAGCACACAGGTGTGAATTGCTATATGAGTACATCTCTCCTTAAACATTGAGAAAATAACAAACTTGAGCCCCCCAGCAATTCACTGAAGATGTTAAATTGCCCATCTTTAGTTCTAAATTCCTTGCAAGTTCTGGAGATATTTTCTAGTATTCAGGTAGACAAGAGCCTGTGTGGCCTCCTCACAAAAGATATCATCTTCTTTCATAAAAGTTATCAGATTGAGGCTAGGCACAGTGGCTGATGCCTATAATCCCAGCACTTTGGGAGGCCAAGGCAGGCGGATTACCTGAGGTCAGAACTTCCAGACCAGCCTGGCCAACGTAGAGAAATCCATGATCTCTACTGAAGATACAAAATTAGCTGGGCTTGGTCGTGCATGCCTGTAATTCCAGCTACTCGGAAGTCTGAGGCAGGAGAATCACTTGAACCCAGGAGATGGAGGTTGCAGTGAGCCAAGATCATGCCATTGCATTCCAGCCTGGGCAATAAGAGTGAAACTTCGTCTCAAAAATTAATAATCAGTTATCGGATTGAATTTTACCATGTCTACTTCATTTTAATTTTTCTTTAATCACTTTCCTTCTCCTTTGTTATTAATAAATCTGTCACTTACTTGCTGTTCTGCTGAAACTCATCAAGATCTGAACCCAGAGGTTTCAGTTTAGACATTTTATGTCAGATTAATCCAGTCAATGAACTGTGAAAGACATTCTTTATGGATATGAGCCACCAAAGTAGGGTCTACCTGGGGCACTGACCAAGTGGGTTCTGGGCCAGAAAATGGACTTAAGATGATTTAGGTGGACATCCAAGGCTATCTTTAGAAGGAATTTTGTTTTAAATAGAATGCTCTCAAGCTAATGTTCTGTCTTTAATGTTCCTCGTGGAGAAAGGGTGGAGAGGGCAGGCCCTTTGTACACAGAAGGACAGGAGAGATGAAAGTTAATTAGTTTGGGGACCTTGGCACCTTTCCTAGACAGTCTCTTAAATGAAGCTTTTCATGGGCATACATTGAACCCAATATTACTGTGTTAGTGAGTAATGAGAAGTCCTTCTCTCAGCCTGCCTTATCCATGATGCATCCACAGCTGGAGGTGCTATGGTGTCATGCTTCCCAGTAAACTACAGGTCCAGCTTCAGAACGGTGACACTGACTTGAAGGAAAGGAGGAGACCTGGCTCAAATTTTCCATGGTTGTGAGGAATTCCCAAGTAGACAGCAAAGTGACAGGGGGCTCTCTGGCCTGGAGCTAGGTTCCTTCTCTTGGTAGGCACCAGGGGAGGCCGTTGCTGAATATGGTGACAGCGATGAAGTGCTTTAGAGCTTGAGTCCTTCCTGTAGTTACTTAAGCAGGACTAGCTCACATGCATGCTCTGGTGATGGTGGGTTATGGGTCATTAATTCAGATCCCACTAAGTTGGAGTTGGTGATAATTTCTTTATTCAACAAATATTTATGGGTGCCTTCCATTTGCCAGACACTGTGTTACATGTTTGGAGTTTTGTGATGAGTGGGCATCGTCTACCCATGTGGAGATTGAAGTCTATTGAAAAAGATGGATGAAAAAATATTAAGTATCTAATAAACTGTGATAAGATTAAGGAGAATAAGAGTGGAGTAGCTTAAGTGTCACTTTAGATTGGCTGAACAGTGAAGTCCTCTGCAGAGGGCAAAGGTAAAACCACCTTTGTAAAGATTATGAGAGAAGTCTAGCATGGCTGACTCTGTCTTGCCTCTGGCTTCACAGGCTGGCTGTCTTTGTTCATTCCTAGACACAGGCCAAACCAACCATGGGAAGAATTTAGTTTATAGGTAAACTTTGAAGGAAGTATAATAATGGTCCCTTTCTAAAATGATCCCTCCCCTCGCACGGGGACCAAAACCACCTTTGTGGGACTAATAAAAAGCCGTAAGATTAGGATTATGGGAGGGTCCTGAATTCCGCTAAAATGTAGGTGTAGGTAAACAATAACCAACCATTGTCTACCAGCTTGCCTTTCTCTAATTCCTTGCTGCTCAGGAGTCATGTGAACAGAGGTCACAAGATTTGTGACTTTCTGTATTCTATTGCTCCTATAGATGACATCACTATTATAGAACCTAAGATTGATCTTTTGAGACATTTTCAGACCTGCACATTCAAGCATCTGACTGACTCCACCTGGACCTGGGACTCACGACTCAACTGGTCCTGTGGCCCCTACCCAGAGGAGGACTCGGTGCATGAGGACCCTTTTTCACAGCCCTATGATTTCATCCCCCACCAATCAGCAGCACCCATTCCCTAGACCCCTGCCCACCCAATTATCCATAAAATCCCTAGCCTCTGAGTTCCCAGGGAGGCTGATTTGAGTAAGAAAACTCCTGTCCAACCACTTGGCTAGCTCTGCATTAAACTCTTTCTCTACTATAATGTCACAGTCTCGGTGGATTGGTTTTCTCTGTGTAGCAGGCAAGAACCTATCAGGAAATTGCAAAGTGGTAGTTACTAGCAAGGCAGAGAGGAGGGGAAGTGTTCTCAGTGGGGGGACTAGCTTCCGCAAAGGCCTTAAGTCAGGGAAGAAGGGAAAGAGCTTGGTGTCCAAAAGAAAGTGAGAAAAGGGGAGGCCCGTGCTACAGGAAAGAGGTGAGTGAGGGAGTATGGATACATGAGGCTGGAAAGAAAGGCAGGGCTAGATTCTGCAGCACTTTGAAGGCCATGAGGACATGTGCAGCTCTCAGACCAGGTGTGATGGGATGTTTTTCTTTTTGTGGCTTTCAGTTGGAGAGTGATAGAATTGTGTGGTTTAGTGTGGACTGTATTTCCTTAAATTCCTGTTCATTAAAGCAGATTTTTGAATCACATGAGAGAAGCTAGAGGGTTCTGTGTCATTAAAAATCCTAAAGATCTCCTCATTGAGCCTGTAGACTGGTAGAGGAGGTTAAGAATGTGAATGTGTATAATCTAATCTAGAAGCTAAAAATCCCATGAAATAAAGTAGAAATTCTAAGAAGGAAGCAAGCACTTCCAGCTGTAGTTGGGGTTGGGGGAGGAGTGGACTCAGATAAGGAGCATTACTTAGTAGTGGTTATTAGCTTCTTTTTTTTTTTTTTTTTTTTTTTTTTTTTGAGACAGAGTCTCGCTCTTGTTACCCAGACTGGAGTGCAATGGCAAAATCTCGGCTCACCGCAACCTCCACCTCCTGGGTTCAAGCAATTCTCCTGCCTCAGCCTCCCAAGTAGCTGGGACTACAGGCATGTACCACCATGCCCAGCTAATTTTTGTATTTTTAGTAAAGATGGGGTTTCACCTTGTTGACCAGGATGGTCTCCATCTCTTGACCTCATGATCTACCTGCCTCGGCCTCCCAAAGTGCTGGGATTATAGGCATGAGCCACCGCGCCTGGCCTTATTAGCATTTAAGAGCATATGAGGACACTGGCTCAGACCCACTGGGACATGCTTAATGTTGACACCTGATAAGTCATGGAGCTGTGGGACCAGGGCTATGCTGCCGCAAACCCATCTTCTGTGTAAGAGCCACTCTGCCCTCAAGCTACTTCCTGTACCAAATCTCCGTTTCCTTCTAAAATGATTACTTTAAACCCCACATTGTGACATTGCTATAAGGAAAGCAGTGAGCTTGGTACTAGTACACCGTAGGCGCTCAATCAGTTTAGTCTTTGATCTGAGCCTCTAGTTCCTCAGGGAACAATCGGATGGGGGAACAATCCTTGCCAACCTCACAGAGGTTTTCAGCCTCTTATCTGCAAAGGGTCCTGCTATTTGTAATGTTCTGGATGGTGTCGGTTGTTATCTTAGTTCATTTGGGTTGCTGTCACAGGATACTATAGAGTGGGTGGCTTATAAGCAAATTAAGTTTATTTCTTACAGTTCTGGAGGGTGGAAAATCCAAGATCAAGTTTTGGCAGATTCTGTGTCTGGTGAGGGCCTACTTCCTGGTTCATAGACCGGTATCTTTTTGCTGTTTTCACATGGCAGAAGAAGCCAGGAATATCTATGGGGACTCTTTTATGAGGTTACTAATTCCATTCATGAGGGCTACATTTTTATGACCTAGTCACCTTCTAAAGACTCCACCTCCAAATACTCCCACATTGGGGATTAGGTTTCAACATAATTCTGGGGAGGCACAAATATTGTCTATAGCATTCCTCCCCTGATCCCCACTAAGTTTATACTCTTCACATGCAAAATACATTCCTTCTATCTTAATAGCCCTAAAAGTCTTAATTCATTCCAAGATCAACTTTAAAGTCTTAAGTCCATAGTCATCTAAATGTCATTTCAGTCAGATAGGACTGAGGTTCAAGATTCTGTTCATCCTGAGGCAAATTGCTCTCCAGCTGTGAACCTGTGAAACCAACATGTTATGTGGTTCCAAAATATAGTGGTGGGTTAGGCACAGGATTTCCATCCCAAAAGGGAAAAATATGAAAGAAGAAAAGGATAGTAAGCCCCAAGTAAGTAAAAACTTCAAAAGGGCACCCAGTAGTAAACCTTAACGTTCAAGAATAATCTTTTGTGACTTGATATTCTGCCCTTCAGGCTCACTGAGCAGAGCTCCTCCCAGACTCACTGGGGTAGGGGTACTGCCTGCCAGATCCACTGGAGTGAAAGTCTCACTTTCTGGACCCATTGAGATGGCTGTGTTGCCCCCAAAGCTTTGCCAGGCAGGGGTTGGGCCCTTGGTGGCTCCAGGCAGCCCTGCACTCTGCAGTGTATCTGGGCCTGGTTCTTGCTGCCATAGCTCCCTTGGGCTGGAATCATACGCTGGTAGCTCTGCTCATGTGGAGCTGCTTGAGGAGGCGGTATTGCCCTAGTGGGGTCTTTCTGTGGTGGCCTCATAGTACTCACTGCGGCTCTTGCACTCTGGGTCTGAGATGGGTAGAGCAGCCCTGATGATTTCTGAATTCCTCTTTCCTTGTCTTTGATGGTAGCTCTTGGCTTTTGTTTAGGTCACTGACTAATGTCCCGAGTCTCGAGGAATGTGCCTGGCTTCTGTTGAGATGGCTGATCTGTACCAGTCTCCTTTACATGGTGTCACTTTGCCATACCCTTAGCATGCTCTCTAGAACATGCTTTTTTCATTCCTTACAATATGAATAGGCTGAGAATTTTCTAAATCCTTAAGTTCTGCCTCCTTGTTGATGAACAATCTCATCTTTGAGTCATTTTACTATAAACAGTGAGGAGGAGCCAGGACACTTCTTGAGCACTGTGCTTAGATATTTTCTCAGCCAAATATCCAGTTTAATTGCTGTGGAAGGTAGAAGGAAGTTCTACCTTCCATAGACACGAGGACATGAACACAATTCAGCCGAGCTTCTTACCACTCTATAACAAAGGTGGCCTTTCTTCTGGTTTCTAATACTATATTCTTCATTTACGTCTGAGCCCTCATCAGAATAGCCTTTGCTATCTGTCTTAGTCTGTTTGTGTTGCTGTAAAGGAATGCCTGAGGCTGGGTGATTTATAAAGAAAAGAGATATATTTGGCTCATGGTTCTGCAGGCTGTACAAGAAGCAGGTGCAGCATCTGCTTCTGATGAGGACTTTAGGAAGCGTCCACTCATGGTGGAAGGCAAAGGGGAGGAGCATCACATGGCAAGAGAGACAGAGGAGGGGGGTCCTCGGATCTTTTTACCCATCATTTCTCATGGACATGAAAATAACGAACATTACATTGAGAACTCATTACAGTGAGAATGGCACCCAGCCAGTCATTCATGAGGATTTCCTCCGTGACCCAAACACCTTTCATTAGGCTCCCCCTGCAACACTGGGGATCACATTTCAACATGAGATTTGGAGGGGACAGATATTTAAACTATGTTACTATCCAGTTTCCACCAGTATTCTCTTCAGGATTCCTTAGGTATTCTCTAAGGTGATCAAAGCTTTCTCTACAGCTCTCCTCTTTTCTTTCTGGGCCCTCACCAGAATAGCCATAAAGATCCTTTCACAACAGTCGACTCTTGCCAGCATGCACTTCCAGACTCTTCCAGCCTCTGTCCATTGCCCTCTTTCAAAGCTGCTTTTACATTTTTAGGTACTTGTTACAGCAGCACCCCACTTCTCAGTACCAATTTTCCATCTTACTGTGTTTGGGGCTGCTATGCAAAAATACCATCAACTGCCTGATAAGCAGCAGAAATTTATTTCTCATAGTTCCAAAGGCTAGGAAGTTCCAGGTCAAGGCACTGACAGACTCTGTGTCTGGTAAGAGCCCTTTTTCATTAGGACGTTTCTTCACTGTGTTCTCACGTGGTGGGAACAGCTAGCCAGCTCTCTGTGGTCTCTTTTATAAGGGCACAAATCCCATTTATGAGAGGTGAGTTAATGATCTAATCACCTCGCAAAGGCCCCACCTCCCAATACCATCACCTCGGTGTTTAGGATTTTTGATACACAGACACAAATATCCGATCTACAGCAATTGTTGTTTTCTCTACTGGCTGAATCCACACTCCACTGCTTGTTATGCTCTTACCACTCACTTGCAATGCTCAGATTCCCTCTGGAGTGTCAGCCCTAGGAGGGCGTGACTAGTTCACTCTTGTATCCCCTGTGTCTAGCTCAGGCCTCGGCACACTGCAGGTGTTCATGGCATGTTTAGTGGATGAATGAATCAGTTAAGTCAAGAGAGGAACTTGGGGTGCAGGGCCAGGCTGGTGCACTTAATGGAAGCTGAGTTAGGTCAGCCGAGTTGCAAAGTGATGCTTGGAGTAACAGTTAGGGCTGTTAATAGGAGGGAAGTGAGTATATCCTGTTTCCCTTTGTTTGCTGCATAGAACCTACCACATTCCTGGGTACACAGAAAATATTCAGAATGTGTCTGTGAGACTCCCCAGGGAAACTGGAGGCAATGTGTCACTCTGCTATAAAAGTGGTCCTGTTCTTGAGAAAGAGTAACATACCTAGACTCTGCACCTTGCCGGACCTGGCAACCTGCTTATTTAGAACCTTGTCTCTTTGCCTTCCTCTCTCTGTCCTAAGTGACTACACACATCTAAAAGTCAGCTTTCCTCTGCAGCTATAGGCTGGGCCTTGGTGGCGATGTAGCAGGAGTGGCCGCAAGAAACAGAGCTCCTGACCACCGAATGGGGAAGGAAAGGGTTTATTATTACAGCCGGGAGCTGAGGAATAATTTGTCCAAATTCAGCTCATCTAACAAAGGAAGGTTCTGCCTTTATATAGGCTTATGCTTTAAATATTACACATGGTTTTACAGCCTTAGAAATCACATATGAAAAGGGTTTCAGTTTACAGCTTCAGGAATCACATATGAAAGGTTTCGGGTTTGATCTTGTTTTAGGTAAAAACAGTCTTCCGGAGAATTTCCCCAAGACCAAGCCTGCCACCTACAGGAGGGTGAAACAGGAGGCGCCAGTTGGTCAGCCTGTTCTATTGAAATGCACTGTGATAGTCAAAGGGGAAGTTGATCCCAGGTGCCTGGGTCTCCTTCCTCAGTGAGAGGATGTCATCCATCCCGTTAGATTATCTGAGAGTTGTAGTTCTGTGTTCTTCAGAGTGCTGCAGAATGGCCTTGGATCTGCCTTAAGGAAATAAAAAAGGAGAGAGACAGGTATTGAGCATCCACACTGCTGACCATCTCAATGGGGGCCTCTCACAGCTCCTGAGTCCTGAGGCTCTTCCATGCCTGCCCAGGTTTATCCTCAAGGATTGCCTCAACCATGAGGCTTGTAGGCTCCAGAATCTCTTCTCTCTAAGGTCTGACTCATCTCCCTGTGGTCCATAAGATTCACCCTTGTTGCTCTTCAGAATAGGAGGCAACAGGGCTGCCTGAGGCTCATGTTGCCCACTCCGACAGAAAGAAGCCTGGGGAGGAAGCAGACAGCATCCTCATGGGTTCATTTCTGTCCTGGGGAGAAGGAGAGGGGCTGGGTGGTGAGCTGCTCAACCCTAAGCAGGGCTGAGGCCCACAGCTGCTGCTCTCTGGCATGTGGGAACCCAGGATACACCTGCAAACTAATCAAAATATGTTGCAAACGAATATGAAATATGTAATTTCCTGCCAGTCTACATGCTCTCCAACTTGAGCAGTTTCTCCTTGCACCATTTTCTTCATCTCGTGTTACATGGGAAGGTTGGCTTGTTGCTCTTTATGGCTCTGTGATTACCTACAGTTCTTTGGTGGTGGTTCCATATTCTTTGTATCAGAGCGGTTCTCAGAGAATTACCTGGGAGAAATAGGCAGAGCAGAGGCTTGGACTCATGAAGTAGTGCTCTTTCAGGGTGCTGGCATTGGGGGTGCAAATTGGCACAACATTTCTGGTGGGTATTTTGACCTCCTTGATTCTATGATTCCACTTTGATGGATCTATCTCATGGAATTAAATAGACATTCACATAAAGGTTTATACACAGGGTTGTTCAGTGTGATTCAGGATGTTGAATGATTACAAGGTTACATAAGTGGAAACATCCTCTTCCTCTAGATGGCTTCGGCTTGAACTCTTGCAGTATTGGGAGCCTCCCTACCAACTTTGAGAGGTAGCTTCCCTGTGCGGACAGCTCTTTTGTGTTGTTTGAGCTATCTTCTTAGGATGAGTCAAAAGGCTTTTTCCTGGTAACGTGGTCCAGGCAGAACAGGTTCTATCTGGTTCTGCTGTGGAATACCATTGGGACATACTGGCTTTTGCTAACACAATTTTGAGCATGTTGTCTCTACCTGAGAGGGGTGGTTGAGTACCCAACTATGTATCGCCCAAAGTGGCCAGTGATAAACAGCTATGTCTGAGTGAGTGGGAACACAGAGCAAGTGTGTGTGGAGGTGGGGACTGTCTGAGACCTTCTCAGAGAGGGCTGCCATTTGAGCTCACCCTTGGGAAGGCATGGGGCATACTGGCAGAAGACAAGTGTTGGAGAAAACGCAAGTCCAGGGGAGCTAGCCGGAGTACTTTACTACCGATCCAGAAACAGAGAGAAGGAGCTTCTCTGGGGCTCTCACTTCTCTCCTCCAACCCTGACTGTGAAGTAAGCTTCTGGAGTGAGGAATAAGTAATGATGGAGATCTGGCTGCACCAGCCTTCTTAGCACTTTGCTGAGTGACCCACTGTTAATGTCTTATGGGGAACGGTATTCAGCCTAAGCTCCTCAAATGCCATATCTCATCAGTCAGGATCCAGCCTCTCTCTATGTCTGTCCTGGCATCCTGTCCCCGAAGCCACTTCTGCTTCATTTGACTGACTTGCTCCTTCCTAAGGCAAATCACACCCAGCCCTCACAGAACAGGAGGCTTTGCTGCTGGTGACCAGAAAACAATTATGGGTGTTTTCTCTCCTTTGGTCACAGCCCATGATAATTAATTGCCTCCAAGGAAAGTCAGCAAGTATATTCCAAGATTAGAGCAGTGAAGGCCGATGGTGGAATTCCAAGTGCTTGCCCAGGCCTGTGTATGCACACCTGAGCCTACAAACAATTAGCTGGAATCTGTGCTTCCCCAGCTGCTCTGGTTCCTCCTGTGAAAAAGCAGGATTAGGAATGCTCAGGAAGGAGATACCATATGAAGTTCTCAGCCCTGGGTTTGTTTGATGAGTATTTGCTTTTTTCCAATTAGTGTGTCCATTGCTAAAGATTTCCTCTAAGGTGTCAGGGCTAGAGGTGCACCTCTCTTTACTGGGCCAATGAACAGAGAAGAGCGGCAAAACAAGAAATCAAACCAAAATGCCGAAGGTCAGTGGGCAAAAGGAACAATTTCTTTTCTGACCCTTGTTAGTAAGAAATGGATTTTTAAAACAGAGTATATCACTAACTATTATCCTAAGGGAGTAAAGAAAGCTCAACTGTTCGTTTACATTTCCCTAATAGCTTGCAATTACAGTGCTGCTTGGCACTTTTCCTTAACAAAGCAGAATTTTAGTCAGAGCAGTGAGTGGCTCTGTGTGTGTGTGAACTGCTTTTGCATGCAGGCCCCAGGGACCTTGCTTGTTCAACAACTGAACTTTGAGGTAAAACCCCACTGATGCCTGCATTATAGAAACCCTTAGTGTTACTGGCTGTGCTCTGTCACTCTCTGAATGGAAAGTGCAGACTGCAGTCTCAGACCAGTTAGTGGACTTTACATAGTCACACCGTCCTGTTAGTCTTCATGATCTGGTCAGGAAGTATGGAGGATATTGTGAGTTTAATGCAAGAAGTAGGTTCGACTAGTATCCTTGGACATCATATATATAAAACCACATATATTATTATACATTATAGAATAACATATATTACACATAACATTATATATATTTGAAACCAAATATTTTCAAAATATAGGGATAATAAAGATACTATTAATAGAGATAATAAGGATATTAGTATCCCTATTTTATATATACTTACACACACACACACACACACACACACACACACAGAGGAGGTCCAGGATGCTAGTATCCCTATTTTATAAATTAAAAAAATGTAAAACCAAATATGCAATATATAATTATTATATATAATTAACATATATATAATATAGAATATATTATATGTACATACATAGTAATACATATATATTTATAAAACATATTCTATATTTATGTACATGAGATATACATTTGGTTTCACTTCTAAGGAAACATTGATTCAAGTAATGTCCAAAATGTGTGACCCACCAGAGATGTGGATTGTGATCTGGCAGGTTCATTTTCTTCTTACTGTTTTCCCATCGGCCACATAATTTGCTTCTGGCATATTTAAATATAGCCTGGCTCATGGGATTCCTGAAATTAATAGCAAATGTCTTGCCACATAAATATTTTGTTGGAAAAGTTAGCAATCTGTGGATCTTTAAACATCTCAAAATAAGAATGAGAACAAAAATAGTTACCTTTTCTGAGTACACTTAGCTGTTCAGAGAAATTAAATATGATCATTATGCTTAATCATCATTCCATTTAATGTATGTTATGGGAAGTACATTTAATGCAATGCTAGCAGTATCTTTGAATTTGTTGCTTAATTTCTGGCACATTATAGGTAATTAATAAATGTTTGTTGAAAAAGTAAAGACTCTCTAGAATCCTAACACATTTGGAATGTTTATACCCTCAGCTTTGATAGCTTTGCTTAAACAGGCCCTCAAAATATTAAGCTGGAAGTTTAATTCAGATAGGATTGATCTCACCTCTTCATCTCCACTGAACTTTTGAGGACTGGTCAGGAAGCTTTTATCTAAGTGAGCTCCTTTCTTCTGCCTCTTTCCTGCACTTAGGAGATCTTTCTTTGATTCTGACAACTTTGGCTTCTTTAAGCATTACTGTCGAAATGAGACTGGCAGGTGTGAGTTCAGCAGCAAATATTTCCTCAGAAATTCTGAAAATGCATTTCTTTTTTAGATTTTGAACCAGTTAGACCGGCGATACATGGTCATAAGAGAAGTGGGCAATAGAAAGTCATGTAGAGTAAAAAAGCAGCAGTTTGGTTTCATATCCTCAATCCTTCTTTGAGGATATGGTACACATTTGGTGTGTGCCTCTTTACTCATTATCAGTTTATTTACACCTACACATGAAATGCTTTTGAAAATTCTCATCTGAGGCTGTTGAATTCTCCCATCTATGAAGAATAGATTCTCCCATCTATGAAGAATAGATTCTCCTCAGCTGCCTTGGCCATTATGCAGCCCAGGTGAGAGGTATATCATGGAGTCCCAGGTTGAAATGAACCACAGTCTAGAGTTCGACATTAGGGTACATCAGAGAGATGTTTATGCTTTGGGAATTGCATGCATACCAGACACATATCCTTCTGCTGGCCCCGATTCTGCTCTAAGACTTTTAAAATATGCACTTTTCCTAGGAGTTTTGAAGGTGCTTGAGAAACCTGGCATGGGGCTGGCTTGGAAAGCAATCCCTGGGATGATGACTCTCTACTTCTGAGGCCTGCTTTTCTCTCCTGGTATGAGCAAGTCTTGACCTGGTTGCATTGTGACCCTCACCCTCCTTACCTGGGCCAAGCAAGATAGGGTGAAGCACATAAAGGTGCTGGCATTCCTGTGGTTGACCTCCCAGCTTAAATCAATGGATGCCCTCCACTCTGATGCTGGGGGCTCATCTTGTAAGTATGGGTCCTCCTCATCACCCCAGGTCTGTTTTCCCATGAAGTCTCCCCAACTCACCCTCTCCCTAACATATTCTTGTGTTCTTCCTTGACTTTTCTCCCTCTTGGGAATGTTGAGAGGAGACAAATAGTTCACATAAAGGGCCTAAAACAATGCCCGGAACATTATAGGAGAAGGACACATGTTATGTGAGCTATTCTGGGTGGTAGTAATAGCAGCAGTAGCAGCAGTGGCATAATGCCTCAATAAATGTTTAGCTGCTATAATTGTTATTATTATATATTTGTCCTTTTAAATTTCAAGCTTGTGTAAACAGCATGTCTTTTGCACTGTGGAGTGCCCAGTAGCACTTGGGATGCCCTGAGGCGCATAGGAGTCACTCTCTTCAGTTCTCTTTGCCTCGTTAGAAAAATTGGACTCTTTGGACCTGATCTCGTATCTGGGATCTTCTTCATTGGAACAGGAAGGAGACGTGTGAGATCACCTACACCAGGATGGAGAATATCTCTCATGGGAGTCTGTCTCTTTCATCAGAGCTGCTTTTGTAAATGACACAGGCTATTATGATCTTCCTGTATAATTTTATGACTTAGTATAATGACTCAAATAACCCTTACAACAGAGGAATTATAGCATCATTTTACATGACAGATTATTTCAATGGTTAACATGTTTTTTATTTCAATTAACATTCATTATTTTGTCTCTGGTTCAAAATAGCCACTATGTCAACTATCTGAGTATCTTCCATCCCTGCTTTAGAAGCAATTAGTTTTGATTTGGCAAACAAATTCAATATTATTTTTGAATGAACAATTTGATAGTAACATGAAAATAAAATCCTTCTGTGCCAGGAAACAAACACTCTTATTACTGGAGAAGGGATTGTTCTCTGGTGGTGTTCTTCATCCCTTTGAGCTGACAGGTCTCTGTCTTTGAAATGTAATGAGAGAGAACAAAGACAGGACAGAAAAGAAGGTCCAGTACCTAGGACTGGTTATGTAAGCCTCATTTTTCCATCTGTATAATGGGGATATGAATAGCATTTACCCTCAGAGTAGTTGCTGTGTGTGAGGAATCAGGGGGATGCATTTAGGGCATTTAGACCTGCATGGAATAGCCACATGAAACAAGTGGAGTGCTGCTGCTGCTGGTCTTCATTATCTGGAATTGCTTTACTCCTTCACCAGCGGTTCATATGCAGAGCAAAACAGTTCTATCTAAAGTTATGCAAACATGGTAGATGGCACAGTGTACTGAGTAAAATGAATGGCCCTTCTTCAGTGACTGAAAGAAAAAGTCAGCAATTCTACACATATTTTTAGTGGCTACTTTCCCCATTATTAAAATATTTTTGACACAGATTGTTGAATTTCATTCAGCAGGATTATGTCAGGAAATTTATACCTGTACATGTATTTATTACTAAAAAAAAAAAAATTACTCTGTCTTGCCACCTGCTTGCTGTGGGCCCTGGCTGGGGCCCCACTCTGTTATCATGGTCAAGTGAAATGCTGGGTCACGCTGATGTCATCAAGGACTCCCTTGGTGTCACCTGTGGGGTGGCAGCAGGGCGTGGGGTGGCGAGGGCAGGGATATCTTAGTGGGGAGCAGCAGGTCCAGTTTAAAGCAAGAGTGGGAAACACATATGGAATTGAAGGTTAAGGTTGACATTTCCAGGAACCAGGAGAAGAGCACCTTGAAGAGGGTTATGACCTGAGCAGTCCGTCTTGCTTGTAGCTGTTGCCGTGTTTTAAGAGTGTGCTTGTAGTTTTGTCGGCCACTCATGGAGGGTTGTTCTTATAATGAATATCAATAATTTGTTTCAGTAGTTTATTTTGAGTGGTGTCACAAAGAATTGTTTTATAGAAAAGTAAGTCTTTAATTTGATAATGTCAACATGTGATTCTGGGCAGTACTGTTAACTTGTTAGAAGATCCAAATGATCTGTTAACTGAGTACTATTCAATGTTAGCTGACAGGTCCTAGTGTCTGAATTTTCACTCTAGACTACATTTCTTTTTAAATACTATTAAACTTAATATTTCTTGCTTATTTAAAAAATACATATTTAATAAAATATTGAGAAATATAGAAAAACACTATTTCAGCATTCTGACTTATTATTCCTGAATCCTGAAGACTGATATCTGCTGACAGTTTGGAACCACATCATCAGAGGTCCTCATTACAGCTTTGGAAACTGTCAGACTTCTAGAGTGTGGGAATCCTTCGGCCCGCTGGTGCACAGGGGAGCTCCCTCCACCCACTGCTCACTTGTTTCCAGAGTTTTGTGGGGTTTTTACTAAATGTTTTTTTTTTTTCTGAGTCTGAATTAGGATTTCTAGAAACAAGAGCCTGTTGAATTCTTGTTGTTTAAAATAACACGCCATTTTTGTCTTCATGATAGTGCAAATAATTTCCACAAAAAAAGAAAACTCTAAATCTCCAAATTAATATGTTCACTTATTCGCTGAGTAGGACCATGTGCCAAGTGTTACCTATATTTCTAAGTACCAGGAGCACAAACATGATTAAGGCCAGTCACCTCCCTTAAGGAGCACATAGTACATTGAGGAAGATAGACACAAAAAGAACTTTCACATTGTAGTGAATGCCAGAGTTGGGTCTGAACAGGGTATAATGTGAAATAAACAATGTCATGGTTAACTACTTGGGATGAAGTTTACAGGGTCAGCAAGACTTCACAGAAAGCAATGGATTTGAAGTTTGAACCAGGAATAGACATTGCTATGCAGACAGAAAATAATTGTCCAGTCCTATAGACTTGAATTTGCATAACATGTGGAAGAGACACTTAAGTGGTAGATATGGCTGGCTGGAGATAGAACTTAATAGGACTGCATGGAGGGAAAACTGGTGGGAGCAGGAAAAAGGAAGTGTCCTGGATGGGCTTCCCAGGCTTTTAACCTGGGTGTGCCCCATGTCCTGTTAGAATAATAATAATAACGTTTTGTCAATTAAATCAAGGTGCTTGCTTGGAAATTAGTCAGAGAGCCCAACCAGAACTGGTCACACGGCTATGGTGGAGTGGGAGTGCAGCCTGACTGCTTGTGGAGGAGACTTGCAGGCTTCCTGGGGAACTGATATTATAGCCAGGCCTTGGAGAAAGGTGGAGGGAGGGGAGAAATGTGAGTGGGAATGAAGGTGTATCAGGTCAAGAAAAACCCATATGATGGCACATGGGAAACAACTGAGAGTGGCTGGAGCAAAAATTGGTGTTGGTTGTGGTCAGTGTGCATGAGGGTGTCAGGGATGGGAGCAGGCAGACAGGGAGCCTGTGAAGGAAGGCTGGGACAGTTTAGAACCCAAGCTTGGAGTAGAGACTATGCCCTAGGAGGTAAAGAGAAGATAGAGGGCTCTTTTGTTTTGTTTGAGACAGCGTTTCACTCTTGTTGTCCAGGCTGGAGTGCAATGGCATGATCTCAGCTCAGTGCAACCTCCAGCTCCCAGGTTCAAGCTATTCTCCTGCCTCAGCCTCCTGAGTAGCTGGGATTACAGGCACCTGCCACCACGCCCAGCTAATGTTTTATATTTTTAGTAGATGTGGGTTTCACTGTGTTGGTCAGGCTGGTGTTGAACTCCTGACCTCAGGTGATCCTTGGCTTCCCAAACTACTGGGATTACAGGCGTGAGCCATCATGCCCAGCTGAAGATAGAGGTTTTAAGCATTATAGATTAAATGATGCTTAGACTTGTACCTAAGAATCATTCCTCTGCTTCAAAAACATAATGCTTGAAATTGCAGTATGCTTTTTTAAATAGATTGAGAATACACTGTTGAACAAAAAGGATTAAGAAATGCCAGTGACCTGTTGATTATCTGTCTTCTTGCCATTGTGGAGGGCCGGAGGGTTGGCATTTTGTGTATGGTGCCATCAGCCTGCAGGAGATATGGCTGCCTCTTGGCACCAGCTGGTCTGGGGTGGATTTAGGGCTCACTGGCCAATGAGAAGGCTAACAGGACCTGGATTTCACTCTTCATTGACTCAAGAAGGAAATATCTCGAGTTAAAAATCTTAGTCTCTTGCCTTGACTGCGTTAGTTATTTTTTATGATTTGCACTGAATTGTAGGATTAAAATATACAATAGCCAGGGAAGTTCTGCCTCCTTGGGCTCGCATATATTTGTATATAACTTTACATAATTTGCCTCTGGAAAGAGACTTCAGAATCATGTGCCATCTCCACTAGAGTCCTACCTTGTAGAGGTAAGCAACAGTTGAGTTTGCCCCCATCTAACAGGTATTCTTGTTTCATTAGAATTAAGAGCATTCAGGTCAAGCATGGTGGTTTACGCCTGTAACTCCAGCACTTTGGGAGGCCGAATTGGGCAGATCACAAGGTCAAGAGATAGGGACCATCCTGGTCAGCATGGTGAAACCTCGTCTCTACTAAAAATACAAAAATTAGCTGGGTATAGTGGTGCGTGCCTGCAGGCCCAGCTACCCGGGAGGCTGAGGCAGGAGAATTGCTTGAACCCAGGAGGCAGAGGCTGCAGTGAGCCAAGATCACACCACTGCACTCCACCCTGGTAACAGAGCAAGGCTCCGTCTCAAAAAAAAAAAAAAAAAAAAAAAAAATTGAGAGCATTCAGAATGGCTTGGCCTTTGTACCCAAAGCCCCCAAGGTATCCTAGAAGTGGTTTTACCCAGGCATGAATTATAACCACCTTATACCAAGTATGTCCAGCTTGCTCCTCTGCAGATATAGAGCCAGGAGCAATGTTTCAAAGGAATATTATTTTCAAAACTAAAGCCTAGTAATGAAAGTGCAGATGCTAAAACGGGATGAAAATCGTCCCAGATTGATGTGGTGGTTTCCTGAACAATTTCCATTCAGCAAATATAGAAGATGTAACTTTGCCATATTTCTTGGTGACACTGGGAAAGTCACTTCTTTGTCTCTGGTTCCTCAGTTAGAAAATAAAGTTGTTGCAGTAGAGTAGTTTGAAGGTATTTTCTGGTTCTGACATTCTGTGACTTTGTGATTGACTGCTGAGTTACCACTGTAGTGGACACCACATAGGGACCCCCGCTGCCACCACACAGGGATCCTTTAGCATCCAGGATGCACTGGCCCTCTGATAGGCACCAATAAGCCTCACCTCTTTGCCTCCCCTTAATGAACTTACTTTAATGGTGAAGTTCAGGTCCAGTGATAGAGATGATTAGTTATTAACTGGTGATTGATAGCTGGTTTCATCTTTTCTTCAAAGCTATTGGTTCAGTGTTTACATCTCCGTCCCCTGCCTTTGGCTAAGCTCCCTCAGACATTTTTCCTCTTGGGCATCATTGTACATGGTTATGTCTGCTCCAGCGAAGCTGCCCACTCTTCGGACTTTATAGCCCCTTTCTGGGAACTCATAACAAGAATTGCTTCAGCTGTAGACATGCACTCTGGGGACTGACCCAGGATCAGGGCTGCCAGATGCCAGAATTTCTCCCTGCATTTGCTGATTCATTATCAGTGTCAGACAATCTGCTGTGTGAATGATGATAAATGTGTGGTGTTCTGCTGAAGGAATCATATACCCTAAGATTAACCCCATGCTGACAGCCCACTCATTCACCACAAGGAGTCCTGCCCACCATCCCTCTACCAATAGTCTAGAACAAATTCTGAAAGAGTGTTTGGTGAAGGATAATAGGAGACCTCATGTCCATGTAAAATATAAATGCAAATAATAGACTTTAAACAATTCCAGAGGGGAAAGCCAAGGTGAGCAGCAGCTGTGAAAGCAGTGAGGTGGTGGAGAGAAGACCCCAAATGATACAAGTATGGATGCCCTCACACAGTTTTCAAGCAGGTAAAATAGGTTGGGCTGAGATGGGCTAAAGAAGAGAGACACATCCCTCGACACTCCCTACAGCTGCATGCATGCCTTCCCAAGTCTAGCTATTCATCAGCTCCACGACTTTGGGCAAGACTCTGGCTCTCATTGAGTTTCAGTTTCCCCTACTGGTAAGACAAACAAGTTGAACAAGCAAGGTGATTTCAAGGGACACTCATAGGACTTTCTTCTCTGGTTGTTTAGTCACAGGCTCAGCCCTGTGGCCCATCCAGTCTAGGACCCTAAGTGCTATGCTATGGGCACCTGCTGATCCTCTCTGATGTCACCATCAAAGGTTGTTCCCTGAACAAACCTTTTTCCTCCTACCACCTCCCCCAAATTGCTAGAGTAGGTTTGAGGTAGAATAAGAGCCAAATTAATGGAGCTCTTTGCTTTATGCATCTTTCTTTTTTGCTCACTTTCCTTCATTTGGAAGAGGGTGGTTTACCTTAGACACCAAACCTGAATTCCTGCGGATTGGAGATTCATTCCATACCTGGTAGAAAAGCTTCCATGAATTATTTTGAAATGTAAATGCCATTCCGATCCTGGGGACTGAGAATTAGTCACATTTCTATAGCAATGGTAATTTCATCCTCCATACCCCCACCTGTAGGGGCAAGTAATAATTGTAATAATGGCTACCATTTCTACTGCTTCCTATTTTGCAGGCACTCTGCTGAATACTTTAGATCCATCAGCTCATTTAATCTTCATAATATCCACTTGAACTCAATTCTATTTTCCTCCATTTTACTAATGAGAAAACTGAGATTTGTTCCATTAAGTACCTTGCCAAGGTCGTACTGTGAGTGAATGACAGAGCTGAGATTTGAACTTGTACTTTCTGACTCCAGAGCCCAAATACTAACCATCAGCAGGAAGTCCAGTGCCAAACATTTCAAAGGCACAGTAATTGCCTGATTGATGGGCCGTCTAGAGACATGTATCCTTCAACCAGAACTCAGCCCCAGGGCCCTGGGAATTGCTCCAAGCTGTTTGCAGGGAGAGCAGCTTCAGCTAAGAGAGGAAGGGTGGCTGTAACTGCAGGCCTTTATTTCAGTGGTTTATGATACAGTGATGGGGTTCCTTCCGTGGACATAAGCCATCCTAATAGCGCCATTTATCATTATGACAAAAGGTTAGAATGGGGGAAACTCGAGCTGGAATGAAAGAGGAGAATTCTGATTATTTTAACAGTTGAAAGTGACATCACCTCAGAGCCTCTATCAAATGGCAAATTGGAAGCTGGACTGAAATTGCTTTAAAATATATCCAGAGATAGTTTTCTACAGCTGTGATAAAGTCTTTCAGATGTGTTCAGACATGTGCTTTTGTCTAAAGCACTTACTGAGTTACTTGTGTGTTGTCTACACAAAAGGCTGCCTGTGAGCTCCAGGAGAGTCTCGGACTTTGGGGTGCTGTCCTCTGGGCACCTGTAATATGCCACATACAGTATTTGGGTTGATTAAGCCATATTCCCTCACTGTTTTTTTTCCCCCTGTGTTGTAAAAATCTTTCCATGTCAGTAGTCATGCTTTCAATGGCTACATCCTTTTCCTTAGTCCGTCTGGTTTGTTGAACCTATGCTTCTGGGACAACATCCTCTGCCTCCTATCAGTGTTTTGGAGCAAATGGGAGTGCTGGCTAACTCCTGCAGGATCCTTCAGCCTGGCTGGATAGTCTTTTATTTATTTGGCCTTTTATTCTGGGAACTTAGAGGAAAGACCCATAGGGTCTGGAGTTTCAACTAATTTATCCCCTTTTTTCTCCTCTTTAGGCAAAAGAAGGGGAACATGGCCCATAAACACTGGGTTGGACCTTCGAATCTGGTCAAATGCAAGCCCTGTCCCTTGGCACAGTCAGCCATGGTCTGCGGCTCAGATGGCCACTCCTACACATCCAAGGTTGGTTTTCTTGTCTTTTGTTATCAAAAATACTTCATGTTGGCTTGTTCTAACATGACTCTGTGCTAGAACTGGGGCTTGGGAGGCTTGGTGGGCTCCAGGCCTTGACCTTGAGAAGCTGCTGTATGAACAGACTCAGAGATGTTCTCTGGCCATGCAGACAAGCAAAATAAAAATGTTCTATCCCGTGTAACTGGGCTGGTTGAGGGGTAAGAAGAAAGGATGGTCTCAGAGTGGCATGTGATCCTGAAATTAATCCAGACAAGCTTCCTAGAGAAGGTGAGATAGCCAGCTGTTCAAAAGATTCAAGTCACATAGCTTGGCTGATGGGGAGCAAACCAGTAAGGGAGGCTCAGGATGCTGCCTTGTGCCAGTGCAGCAAAAGGAAGGGATTTGATGTCAGTGCACACCTAATCCACACTTACTGCACATCTAGAATGCATCTGGCCCTGCACAGGCCCCAAATAAGGCATTGTTCTTTTCGGGAGGAGGTACCTCAGCAACTTACAGACTAATAGGGGTAGGGACAAGTGTATAACAGGTCATTTCAACTCAAACCAACAAAAAGAAAATTGTTTCATAGAAAAAGGGGATGGGATAAAATATGTCTATTTATATTTATTGGAGAGATGAGGAAAGGCTTTGTTTTTATTGGAAGGATGAGGAAAAGCCTCTACTAGAGGAGTATTTCACCTAAGCTCTAATAATAAGATTTACAGGCAGGGAGGCAGAGGTTATGGAAGTAGAGAGAAAGGAGGTGATAATTCATTCTTGGAATGCTTCTTGGGTGAGGGGTGGCCATTTGTGTTTGAGAATGGGTACATCTCACCGGGATGTTGAACTAAAGGGACACCATCGAATTGATGGGAGTTTGCTTCTTTATTTTCATATCCGACAACCACCCCCTGAGGGTCTAACACTGCTAGGCACAAAGGAGCCAGCGTATGGGCATGTGTGTCAGGGTTTTCTGTAAGACACAGGGGTGGAGTAGAGCTCTGGCCCTCCCCATCTCCACCAGCCAGAGTTGCACCATGTTCATCTGTCTTCCTGTTTTTCTGTATAAGGTTAACTTGCAGAGTAGCATTCGTGACAAAAGAGAGTTGCTATAGGGGACATTGTGGTCACTCCTGGCCACACCGCCACATGGTTCTCGGGCCTTTCTGCAGGGACCTCCTCCTTGTTATGCTCCCACTGCACAGACAATCGGCGACTTCTGTTCTCCATGATCCCCTCACCACCTTGACTCTCACACTGTGAAGATGTCACAGACCCACAATGACCCTCACTGCTTGCTGTCCTCAGAGACTTCCCGGGGTTATTTAGAGGCCGTGACCACTTTTCCATACTGATTTTGAGATGCATGGGTTGTACATTCTTATGTTTTTGTCCACTAATAGTTTTATGCTCCCAGATGCTCACAGTTTTCTAACAAAGGAGAAGAAAAATGTGTTTCTCACAGACAGGAAGGTACTTATGTCTGGCTTGTACTCAGACCCATGGAATCTGCTTTAGGATTCTGTAGCATATTCATTGCTTGACTGGTTTCTGGGTTCATTCAACAGGCATCATTTGAGCCATTTCTAGTGCCAGGCCCTGTGCTAGGTGGTGAGGAAATTTATGATATAGTGGGAATCGAAGAGTTGACTCTTCTTCATGGCCAGACTCAGGAATCCTTAACTCTCTAACTCCAGGCCTGTCCTGTGAGTTAGAAATTCTTTGTCCAAGATTGTAGCCGGTGTGTCTTTCTCAATGCCGTAGCCCATCTCACCTCAACCAAACCCACACTTCCCTGTTCCTTTACTCTTTTTAGCCCCTAATAGATTAAACATTTGTGATAGTTTGTAGTAACAGGACTTGATTTTGACACCCTAGCCATGTCTGGAATGGTAGATTTAAGGCGGACACTGATGAGTCATTTCTATCTCCCATTCCCAAAGGCAGATCAGGCCATCATTGTCTTTCAATTAGATCCTAGGTGTGTGAATAATCACCTGGAAAAGCTGTTAAAATGCAGATTCTGAGATGGCAGGGGCTGACATTCTGCGCTTCTAGCAGTTTCCCAGGCTATGGCCAAGCTTCTGGTCCACAGACCACACTTTTAGTAGCGAGGGTATCAGTGTTTATAGGAAGCTTCTAATAGGTCTCCCTGCCTCCAGTCTGCCCCTTTGGCTACCCCAAAGTCCACTTCCACATATCAGAAGAGGGGGAAATTCTATAATAATAGTCTGTGTCTTCTCTGCTAAAAATGCTCGGCTAGCTCTCCCTTGCCACTAGAACTGAGCTCAGCCTCAGGCTCTGTCATTACTAACAGGACCCTCCAGAGCCTGCACGCTCCTGCTCCAGGTCACTTACCATAGAAAGAACCTTTCATTCATTTGTTCAGCAACTTTACTTAACACAGTACTGAACACAAATGCAGTTGTTCTATGAACCATGCAAAACATGGGGTGGGGGCAGTGGGGAATAAGACAGTCACCATTCCTTCTCATCTGGAGGTTACCATTTGGTAGGGGGCACAGAAATAAATAGGCAACTGAGCAAATCAATATGTAATTTCAAATTTTAGTAATTGCTACGAAGCATAGTTCTGAGAGAGAGGGTTGGAGAGAGGCCTGCTTTATAGGACATGGTGATCCAGGAAGGTGTCTCTGAGGGGGTATCCTTTAAACTGAGAGTGGAGGAGTAGAATGTTCCAGATAGAGAAAATAGCATGGGCCAGTGCAGTAAGGCAGTGTGATGTGTTTGAAGAACTGTGAGGATGCCCCTGTGGAGAGACATAAGATGAGGAAGAGAGGGAGAATATCGAAACCATCTAAGCAGGGACACTTAGCCCAAAAGGTGAGATGATCTGGCAATGCCAGGCTTGAGGGACACTCAGTATTGCAGTTGCCTTAAGAATATGAGACCCCAGAGGCAGAGACCGTTTATAGTGGCTGCTCAGGCATGGGGTGCAGTGCATAGTGGCTGCTCAGAAAATATCATTACAGAGAGAGGAGCCAGCAAAGAGTCTAGCTGAGAAAGAATGCGGAGATTCCAGTCTGCATGACCCCCCTCGGATTTGAGTCAGTAGGGTGGAGAGAGCTTTGCAATAGGAAAAAAAAAGTCATCCCCATCCTGGGCCAAGCTGCTTAGCTGAACACCCAACCTGGGGCTCTGACAGAGACTTAGCCGCTCCTTGCAGTATTTTTATCTTTGTGAAGATCCTGTTTGTGCTGTTCAGATTATTCCTTCTAGCTCTGGAGCAGACTATCTGATCCTCAGCCTGAGACTGGACATGAGCCATGAGATGTCAGTGAGGACTGTTTGGGCAAGTGGCATACTGTACATGAAACCCCAGCAAAAACCTGCTCACTCACCTTTGTCTCTCATTTGCAGAAGGATCTTAAAATGCCAACTCCCTGTGAACCTTGAGGTGCAAAGAGCAGTGGTAACCTGTCAGACATTGTTGAAATGCTATCTGCCCAGGGAATATCTCTGGAAATGTTCGCTGGTCAAAGCCTCTTAGTAGTCTGGGCAGGAAAGTTGACTTTTTGGATACATTAAGGGTGCTTTACTATTAACTGGTAAATAGCTGGTTTGAGAGTCAGGATTAGGATTGGGAAGACCCCTTTCCAGTGACGCGTAATTCGTCACAAGAGGAGTGGCATGTGCATACTGATGGGCCTGGCCCTCAGAATTTCCCAAGCAGCATCCTGATGTTCCTTTAGTGTCTTTGAATTCCTGCACCAGCCTGACCAAGTTCTCAGTTTCCCAGACCTGCTGAACCCTTCTTCCTGAGGCAGAAGAAGATGTCTAAAGCCCTCTTACCAACAGTCGTGGTATTCTTCTCCCATATTCCTTATAGGATATACCGAAGCCCCAGAAGACAAGAGCAGTGGTAATTTTGCACCATGGTCTCCTGCCTGGGTATCTGTGACCTACTCACTTCTATTTGAAGTTAAAGGAAAAAGACTGGTGGGAGGGGCACCACTGCAGTGGAATGGCATGGGGGTTGATTCTTGATACTAGTGTGCTAGTTTTCTGTCTTACGTGCACGTCTAGAAGTTTGTGCTCTCTCTCTTAACATAGTGGGCCAAATATTACTTAATCGGAAACTGTGCTTTGATTGCTCAAGACTTCTGAAGCAGAGGACAATTCTAGACCCCTGTGGCATTCAATGAGGCTTCCTTCCAAGGGGCCTATTTCAGTCTGGTTGGATTTACTAATGGAGTGTTTTAGTCATTGCTCCTAAATACATGGCCGCTTACTTATAAAGGTTCAAAAAGATGATTTCGTCTCACAGACAAAGCTGTTGGAGACCACCAGTAGATGATCAGTTAATAAGACTGAATTCGTTACCTGTAAAGGAGCAAATGACTTCCCATCCCATGGAGTTAGAGCCTTTTTTGGATCATCGCTGTCAGGATACAAAGGACAGATGAGACCATGATGCCTATGTAGCCGGAGGTGATTCAGTGTCATTAAGTCAAGCTCATAAAAATTAGTTTTGGCAAAAATTTATTATTGTCCCCATCCCATCATCACCAGGGAAACCCATACTCCATAATAAATAATCACAGTTCCCTAGGAGAATTGTTTACCCCTTCAAGATGGGTTCCATAGGGCAGGTGGAGGAAGAAGCCTGAGCATCCTCTGTCCTTGATGCTGGTGTCTGTCCTCAGGTTGCATCAAACAAGCTTTCCTTCTGCTTCTGGGCCCCCAACAGTCAGAGGCTTCTAGAAGTAGGGGATGCATTGAGGAATCTTTGTCTACAACAGGCCTCTTCTAATGCCCCGATAGCAGGGACACCACTGAGAGCTGTGTGACTCCCCCAGGATCAAAGATAAAGTGCACAGGAAGGCATAGAGCCTTGAGATGATGGGATATAAGATGTTACATGGCAATAAATGTTTATTCAGACACTATACGGCACAATCTATAAAAGATAAGGAACAGAAGGGCACTACAGGGAATTGACAAATGGAAGGCCAAACAGTGCAGCTGGTTTGAGAGTGTGATAGAGACTCTGACCCTTCACTTGGCTTCCAGGCAGTACAGATCACCCTAATAACTTCTAATATAATACTCTTGATATTATATTTTTAATGGCAAGGAAGACTGAAGTCAATTTCTGACTTTAATGAATTCAGAAATTCAATACGTATTGAGTTCTTTCTTCCTCTGTGCCGTACATTGTGTTAAATATTAGGGATGTGGCAAAAGACAAAATAGACAAACCGCAGTGTTCGTGGAACTTACAAGGAAGGTAGACAAACGGAAAAGCAGTCTCCTTTCATGACTATGTGTTCAGATAAGGGACATGTGGGAAGCTGCAGGAACACAGAGCAGGGCCACCTCAACCAGTCTGAAGGTGTAAGTAGTCGTCTTTGGGGGAATCCATGGTTCAGGTGAGATTTGAGAGCCAGCTCTGTTCTCTGGCATCAGCCTGACTTGGTAATCAGCGACCAAGCAGGCAAACACCCGTCTGCTCTCACTCCCCTCCCCTCCCCTCCCCTCCCCTCCCCCTGACATTCTCTTCCTTAATTACTGTTAAACAATTAGCAAATAGCTCATTTATGTCTAGACACAGAAGAGAGAGGCAGAGTTAAGAACTGCTGTGGAGGAAAATGTTTCTCTTCCCTTCTGCCTGTGCACGTGTGAGGGAGGGGGAGAGAGCGCTTGCTTTACAGGGTTGGCATTTCTTTCAGCATATTGTCGCTGCAGATTATATTATTTTTTCAGAGGCGTCTTAATAGTTTCCAACAATTGCTACCTTGTAAAGGTCATGTTTGAAGTTCTTGGCAAGTAGAGTCTGTATTGGCCGACATTTCCTAAGAACAGGCTATTCTCAGGGTTAGAGCAAATCAGGGGTGTGGATGCGGAAGACTTCTCAAGCTGGCTTTAAGCTCAGCATGACTTCTCAATCTCCCACAGGCTTTAATGACCCTGTGACCATGTCAGGCATAGGAGGTTTTTATGTGTGACTACTTTGCTTTTAAGCAGAGTTGAGACTGTTGGTGTTTTCAGGGGTATTTTTTGGATCACTCTGCTCTCTCCACACCTATGGGTTGAAAATTGGCTTTACTTGAAAATGGCTTATTGGTGAGGGCCTTGCTTCTGACTAAGCAGAAAATAAAATTATTGGAAACTGAAGGCAGAAGATTGCACTTGCACATTTTGTGCATCGACAGGCTGGAACACAATAATAGCAATGGCACCAAGGATGAGAGCAGCAGCAGCAGCAGTTAGGCAAGCCACTGGATGTTCCCATCTGTGCAGCAGTGAAGGGAGGTGAGACGTTGAAATCCTGATTTTATCCATGTGTGCTCTTGGGAGGTAGGGGGAAAAGAGTCTTGTGCAGATAGACCGCAGTGGATACCAACAGTCTGATAAGGCAGTGGTCCGCGACCTTTTTGGCACAGGGACCGGTTTTGTGCAAGACAGTTTTTCCATGGACCATGGCAGGGGACAGTTTGGGGATGATTCAAACACATTACATTTATTGCACACTTTATTTCTATTATTATTACATTGTAATACACAATATTGTGTAATTATTTTGTTGTAATGAAATAACGATGCAACTTACCATAATGTAGCATCAATGGGAGCCCTGAACTTGTTTTCCTGCAACTAGATGGTCCCATCTGGGGGTGATGGGAGACAGTGACAGATCATCAGACATTAGATTCTTATAAAGAGCATGCAACCTAGATCCCCCATATGTGCAGTTCACAGTAGGGTTCGCACTCCTGTGAGAATCTAATGTCACCGCTGATGTGACAGGAGGTGGAGCTCAGGCAGTAATGCTGGCTTGCCCACTGTTTATTTCTTGCTGTGCAGCTGGTTCCTAACAGGCCACAGATCAGTAGATATCCATGGCCTTGGGGTCGAGGATCCTGCGATAAGGGATTTGGTAGTAGATTTTTATTATTTTGATTTTGTTTGTATGAGCCCGTTATCTCACTGCTATAAAGAAATACCTGAGACTGGGTAATTTATAAAAGGAAAAAAAGAGGTTTAATTGACTTATGGTTCTGCACGCTGTACAGGATTCTGCTTCTGGGGAGGCCTCAGGAAATTTACAATCATGGTGGAAGGTCAAGTGGAAGCAGGCCCATCTTACATGGCAGGAGCAGGGGGAGAGAGAGAGGAGGAAGATGCCACACACTTTTAAACAACTAAGTCTCGTGGAACTCCTATCACAAAACAGGACCAAAGTGGGGATCTGCCCCCATAGTCCAGTCACTCTTTACCCCAGCCCCACCTCCAAAACTGGGAATTACAATTCAACATGAGATTTGGGCGGGGACACAGATTCAAACCATATGACTATTGCTTGGAAAAAACCAACAGGTGAAGTTGTATGTGTTTGGATAAGTACTCAGTGATGTCTAGCCAACTCCACACAATTTTGCTCTATACATTCAACAGTTTGAGGGTTAGAGATACACACTCAGTGTCAGATGCCCCAGTTTTGCTTCTTCCCCCTCAGTCCTTGTTCATTTCCAACTTTTTTTCCTTAGCCAGATATCATTTAATAAAAAGAGCTAGTTTACGTCATGTAAAAACCCTCAATCACTAGTTTAAACAGAGTACATGCCCTCATTTTATTAGAATCATCCTCTTTTCTGATTCACAGGGCTTTTAGAAAGAGCCAGTGGGAGTAATATTTAAAGTAATATTAGAGTATTAGATGCACAGTTAGAGTAATATTAGATGCACAGTTAGAGTAATATCCTAACTGTGCATCAGTTAGGATATAGGTTGTAGCTGCTGTAACAAAAACCCAAATGAAACAGAGGCTTATATGGGATTACATTTTAGCTCTGTCTCCTGTAAACATTTACCAAGGTAAGCAGCCCAAGGCTGATGTGCAGCCTCCAGACTGGCGATGATGAGGATCCTTTTAGCCTGCTATCATTCTCAGTAATTGGAGTTGTTGAGCTTCTGCCTCTGGGTCCAGGATGGCTGTGACACCCAGCCAGTAGGATGGAGGAAAAGAAAGGGGGCACAATTGTGAAGTGACCAGTGTTACTTCTGTTTATATCCCACTTGCTAGAACTTAATCATAAGGCCACTGCAAGCTTCAAGGGAGGCTGGGGGATGTAATTTTTATTATAGGCAGCAATGTATCCAGGCAAAATTGGAAAGTTACGTTATTAAAAGAAGGACAAGGCCGGGCATGATGGCTCATACCTGTAATCCCAGCAGTTTGGGAGGTCGAGGCAGATGGATCACCTGAGGTCAGAAATTGGAGACCAGCCTGCCCAACAGGGTGAAACCCTGTCTTTACTAAAAATACAAAAATCAGCCAGCTGTTATGGCACACGCCTGTAATCCCAGCTACTCAGGAGGCTGAGTTAGGAGAATAGCTTGAATCTAGGAGGTGGAGGTTGAGTAAGCTGAGATCTCACCATTGCACTCCAGTGCAGGTGACAGAGAAAGAGTCTGTGTCAAAAAATAAAAAGAAGGACAGAGTAGATATTGGGGTTATCCAGCAGCCACTACCACAGTATTATTTAAATAATAACAACAACAACAGAAAAACCATAATTATCGAGCATATTAAGTACTATGACATTGTGCTAAATGCTGTAGTTTTATTTTCTGTATTATTTCATTTAGCTCTCACAATAAATCTGTAAGGTAGGTACTATTGTTAGTCCTGAATTGAAAATGAGAAAACTAAAGCTATACAGCTTTTTTGACGTCAAGACCACTAGTAAGTAGCAGAGTAGATATTTGACCCTGGTCTGACTCAAGAGCCGCAATTTTTACTTCCAGGAGTCAAAAACCATCTGAAAAGTAATGTAAAATACTAGCTGTGATATCAGGATGCTTTTGATTTTAATGACAGAAATATGACTCAACCCACAAAAGGAGATTTACTGGCATAAAAGCCTAGAAATTATATTGAGGTAGCCAGGCTTCAGAGAAAGAAGGAAAAATTCCGTGTCACCACCACTCCAATTCTTTCCATCTCTCATGTTTGTTTGCTTCCACTTGGCTTTATTCTGCAAAGAGGCTTTCTGCCCTCAGTGGAGAATAGGGATTTTAATAGCCCCAGATTCACTTACTTTTAGCCTAGTAATACCAAAGAAATTTACCCGTGTCTTAACCTTTATAAAAGATTCCAACTGGCTCATTTTGAATCACGTGCCCTTCCCTTAATTAAATACTCTATCCAGGCTGATATGGCCCTATGATTGGCCTACTCTGGTCACATGATCTGCTTCATCCCAACCTTCACTATGAATAAGAGTAAGATTTTTTCAGTAGAAGAAGCAGAAGGAAGACAGGTGGTACTGGATGAATAAAATTTAATTAGTAGTGTACCACCCAACCACCTTTTTAAATATTGAATATGTTAGCCTCTTTAAATACTTTGGCCTCATGACCCTGGTTTGAGCTGGTAAGAAGGTATTAAGGCATATTGTGTTTCTAGGAATGACAGGCATAGAGGGGCATGCAAGGCAAGTTTTTATACTAGACATGTTGTTTAGTTGAAGAGGAAGTTCATCTATGGGAAGATGATCTTGTGTCATTTTAATTCAGGATACTTTCAAACCATTTGGAATAGTGCTTTAATACTTTCTTCTGATCATGCGACACATCTGTCCTCAGTTCTCCCAGCATTTATTTCTTCTTAGAACATGCCAAGATAACACAGTTTTTTGGCTCCTGAAGATAAACTTTCAGGGAAAATGGTTATTGTGACATTTTCAGAAAGCACAGATGTTCAGACATTGTCCATTGTGAAAACACATTCATACAATTTACACAGACTGCTTAGGCATGCAGATTAGTCATGAAATTAGAGCAGAAGGAAGCAATTCAACTAATTATTTTACCACTTATTTCTATGTTCTATATGCAAACATGCATTTAACCAAGATTTGAAGAATAGGATTTCATTTCTTCTCAAATGCCCTGAGTAGAATGCCATGTAATTAGTTAGTGCTTTTGTTAAAAACACATTAGGAAGAATAACCTTCCTGTTGTCAGTTCTGTTGAGTGCACAATTAAGCCATTTGGTAAAGCAATTACCTGAACACGAAGATGTGTGGCCTCACTTCGTCAGGAGATGAAATTAAGGATTAGGTAAAATTGCAGAGCACATGATATCTCTGCCTACTGATCCTTTACAAGACAGAAAGGTCCCTGGCCAGAATGAATAGGCACAGTGCTCTAAGCCTAATTAAATCATTACAAACAACTTTAATTAAGTTCATGATCATGTCACTTTTGTTTTTCTTTAAAAGAGACAAACAAAATATTCCCTTGTTGACATTCTGCTCAAATGAGTATGGTCAGACTTCTTCATATTTTCCAAGAGAACATTTCAGCCCCAGTATATCAGTAGTGCTCAGAGAAGCCGATACTTTATAAGCCCTAGGCTGGGACTTGCGTGTTATATAAGGAAATTAAGGAATATTAATTTGGTTAGAACTTAACATGAGTTGTTGCCCTAATTGCATATTGAAGGAAATGGCTATAATGATGCTTTTATTTTTACCAAAGCAGGTTTTTCTTTCCCTTTCTGAAACCAGTGAAACATTTGGGAATTTTGTATACCATGCACGGAATGGAAATGCGTCCTCCTTTAGACAAGGGTATCTTTCTTGAGCTGCTTGGTTCTGTCCAGGAAGGTTCTCAGAACAGCAAAACTCCAGTAGCAGGAAAGGCTCTGTGTTCAAAAGAGTGATTTTTTCCAAGTGCTCATCCAAAGGCACTAAGGACAGCTTTTGAATCCAAACCTCCCCAAAGTCAGGCTGTACAATGGCAGGCAGGTAAGAAACTTGAGTACTTTAGGAACCTGGTGACCCCAGTTTGGTCAGATTGAGGTCATTAGAAGTGTTTCTTTGCTTTCTCTTCTCCAGTAGAGATACCAAGAGATGAAACGTATCAGTGAGGGTGGGATGCCCCAAAGGTGGCTCTAATCAAGATCCACTACATCACCCAGATGTTGTCATCTGCCATTTTCTGCTGGAAGCTGTCCAGGCCCATCATTCTTTATAGCAAACCAGTGCACAACCCAACTCCCTGGCACCAAACAAGGAACAAGGAGAGGAAAATAGAGAGAACACATCAATTATTTCGGCATTTTAATGCACTGTGATGATCCACTGTGATGATACCTTACCCACGTCTGTCCCTGCAAAAAAGGAGTAACCATTTTCCTGGGATTTCAACTGTTAGGCTCAGCCTAAGCACCGGCTCCTCAGTGAACCCTCCTGAGCTCTTCATGCCATATTAGACCATTTCTTTCCTGTAAACTCTACCACCACCACATATATACTTCAGTTAGAGCATTGATTTAATCAGATTGGAAATGCTGTTGTACATGTGTGGAAATCCAGCCATATGATAGACTAGAGATTCTGAAAACTCTCAGATTCCAAACTCCTAGTTATCATGCAGACATTATTTTAATAGTTGAGCCTGCAAGATATAAGGAAAATCCCTGGTTGTAGGGAGAGAGGAGCATTGAAACCCAGACAGAATCCTGACCACTACTCTGGGGGGTGGGGAGGTAGGAACGCTACTCAAGAGGTTTAGGAGTAACAGCTGCATGTCCCAGTGCAACAGTATGCAGCTGTTGCCCCCAAACCTCTTGATTAGCTTGATTGGCTCCTCTCCATTGATTGGAGACAATGCCTTAAGTCCTAACAAAGTGGGAAGTTGGAGCTGAAACCACAAACATATCCAGGACCTTCAGTGGGCTCACCCTGAGTTAAAGGGTGGGACACACACACACACACACACACACACGTACATATATATACCTATATGTATAACAGACATATATGTACATGCATATACCTATATGCATGTTGTCTTTTGCCATTTTCTGCTAGAAGCTGTTCAGTCCAGCCATCTGGCTTCTCTTTATAGCAAACCAATACACAACCCAACTCCCTGGCACCAAACAAGGAACAAGGAGAGGTGGAATAGAGGAAATGCATAAATGTTTTGGCATTTTAATGCACTATGATGATCCCTCACCCACATCTATCCCTGCAGAAAAGGAGTAACCATTTTCCTGGGATTTTAATTGTAAGTCTCAGCCTAAGCACCGTCTCCTCAGTGAACCTTCCTGAGCCCTTCGGGAGGGTTCACACATATATGTATATATACATATATAGGACATGCGTCAAGTACAGACTTTGTTCAGGAGAGTCCGGAGTGACTGAGTGCTCAGGGTGCCCACACCTTTTTTATCTTTTAGTGTTTCACTGGAAAAACATCTGAAAAGTGTCAACTCCATTTTCTGACATCACTCAGCCTAGATGAGAGTAAAAAGCAGGATCTTTCTAAATGATGGAGGATACCACCATCAAAAATTATATGTGTGTGTGTGTGTGTGTGTGTGTGTACACACACACACACACATACATATAAATGTATACACACACATATATGTGTGTGTAGCTCCACCCTTTAACTCAGGGTGAACCCACTGAAGGTCTTGAACACACACACACACGCACACATACACACTTATATACACATACGTACATATATATATATATATATATATTTTAAATCTGTCTGTTAGTAAAACAGGGCAAAAGAACACTTGCCAGCCTCAGCTTGTACTCTGGTTAGAGAGGGAAAAGATCACAGGTGAAACTATTATAACCAAGAACTTGGATCCAGTCAGACAGGACAAAAGTGTTACACAAAACATTTAAAGACGTATATAGGACTAGGACACAGACATAAACCAACCAGAAAAAATAGTGTCAGAAACCGCAATTCCTTTTGCTCCAACCTAATATATCCATTATACCTCAACAGGGCTGTTTAAAACGTATATATATTAAAAATGAGACCTGGGGAGTGTGTCCAGAGGTCAGCATATTCTTCCAGTCGCCCACGTTTCTTTGTGTGTTTTTCCTTTTTGATGCTGGTATCCTCCATCATTTAGAAAGATCCTGCTTTGTTCTCTCATCTAGGTTGAGTGATGTCAGAAAATGGAGTTGACACTTTTCAAATGATTTTCCAGTGAAAAATTGAAAGATAAAAAAGGTGTGGGCACCCTGAGCACTCAATCACTCCGGACTCTCCTTTCCTGAAGAAAGTCTGTACTTGAAGCATGTCCTGGATTTTAACATCCCTTGGGAACACAGCCTGGCTTTCATTTGTTGGTGTCACCCATCTTCCCCCTCTTTGAGAGGAGGTCTGGGGGACTGAGCAGCTGCCGGAGAAGCTAACCAGGAGGTGGTTGTGGTTGCAGAGCAGGTCTCCCGAGGTGGCCTGTGGAGCCTGTGGACCCAGTGGCATTTCAGAGAAAGTTTGCTTTGGTGGGAGGGGCAGTTCTGGCTCATGGTTTGGCAAGAATAAACTATTCAAAGTCTTTAAGTATCTGGGAGACGTGAATCGGTGTCAGTGCAGGTGAGGGAAGAGCAACTTGTTCGACATGACCTCTGAGACTGATGTGACAAAGCTTTGAGCCATGTAGGTGACGAGAACAAGGGAGATTGTATCTGTGAAGGTTACGGGTTGGGAGGGGCCGCTTTGTCTTCTGACTGTAGGCATTCAGGCTCCATACACCGATTCCATGTCAGAGCTTTAGTCCACAGAGTTGCATGAGGCCACAGACTTTTCTGGCACCTGCTTTGGGATCCTCTTCGGGGTGGTCGCTTTAAAGTCATGTAACATACCCACCCTGTGCCAGGTCCCTGCTGGGCCACTGGTCCTATGCCCAGGTTGCTGCTGCCTGGTTCTGGGAAGACACATATGTCAATGTAGATAGTGTCACAGGTCAGCCAGGTGAGGGGAGTGGTGGAAGTAGAGTCAGGGTGAGGTACTGTGGCAGGGACAGAGGAGGGCTAGGTACAGCAGTGTCAGGGTTAAGGGCTTGTCCTTGGCTTGTTAGATATGTGACCTTGAGCAAATTACCTAATCTTCCTATGCTGTAGTTTCCTTGTCCATGAAATGGACATAATAATACTTGCCAGGAAGGGTTTTTGTGAGAATTGAGTTAGTTTTTACATATTAAATTCACAGAACAGTATCTGCCACACTTATAAGCCATCTATAAGCACTCATTTATTACTAATTACCCCCTCTCCAAGGAAGTCTGAGGGACCTTTTGTAGCACACCAGTTCTCCCCCTGGCTCCATTGGCTCAGCTTTTACATTACACCTTCCATTTGCTTTAGAAAGCCTTCTCTGCCTTCTGCTCTCAAGTAGGTAGGATTGCACCAGAGGTCATAATGGCAGCAGGCACCTCTGGTTGAGGGCAGACTCTTTAGCAGGCACTGGCTGAGGCCAGACTTTTCTTACTCATTACTGATCCCGTGGCAGCACCCAACGTGGCAGATGCAGTGGCGGTCAGGTCTGTTTTCATTCATTTTTCCAGCATGTAGTGAGCATTAGGCCACAGCAGGTTCAGGTTAGGTCTCATTAGTGAAATCAGAACAATCTTACATAGACTATGAGGCTCCAATAGGAAGTGAATAAAAGCGTGCCCAGCATTGCAAGGGGGAATGTTTTTGCACACTCAGTTGTTCTCCTGACTCCCTTTGACATCCTCTTTCCCCATTCCACCATATATCCGTGTATCCAATGCTTTCTGAGCTCCTCTGACATGCCCAGGCTGTATACAGGATGCTGAGGCAGTTGAACTGGGCTGGCTGCATTTGCTAGAGCTTGGGAATAGGTATTTGGGCTTTGCTGGAATTTCCAAGCCACGGCTCACATATCTCTGAGACAGGGTTGTTTTGGAAGACTAAGTGACTAGCAACTTTGTTTGCTGGAATGACCATTCCTGTACTGGAACTTTCTCAGGTCTGCCAAATGTGCAAGGGAGTCAGGAAACTGGGCTTAGAACTGCTCCTTCTGAGGAAGTCCCCCTCCCTAATAAATTAAGCAAAAGCAGCCCCTCTATTCACAAGGCCAGAGACCAGGGTCTACTCCCTAGTGGCCAGCTTCACCTCCCTTGATCTGGGTTTCATACTTTAGCTCCTCCCTGTGTGTAAGTAGGTGTGATTTGCATGAACACTAGTGCTGACACTACATTACTGTCTGCTGTATGCCACCTGCCATGCTACGCACATAACATGACATTGCATAATTCTCATGCCAGTCTCCAAAGATGGGTGCTACTGAAAAACTTCTTCAGATAATGGAGAGAGAGAGAGAGAGAGAGACAGACAGACAGACAGACACACACACACACACACACACACACGCACACACTAAGTTATTAATGCTTCTGTGCTCCCTTGGCCCCGAGGTACAGGAGCCAGACTTCAACACATCACCCTGACTCGCAGAGTCCAGACAGCCAAGCGTCGTCCACCTTGCAAAGGCCAGTATGGCAGAATTATACCAATTTACACAAACTTGAGAGGGGTAGGATTCAGTTAGCAATGGCAAAAAAATTGGATTTTAAACATTAAAAAAAATTTTTTTAAATACCATAACTACAGACTGAAGGCCTATTAATACCGCCTTGGTAAATGAGTGCAAATGATGGCTTGGGTTAGCTCATCGATCTCTTGGACACAACTATGCACTGCGATGATTTATTTTCAAGCATCACAAGCAGCCTCTTTTCCTGAGTAGTTGAGATGTTCCTGTTGCAGTTGTATCTGCATTAATTTCTCCCTTTGAGTGGACCCCTTCTTTCCCAAACTCCTGATTTTATGATCCCAAGCCCAGCCCAGGATGGCATTTCACAGAGTCCTGAGCGGGGGGTCTGAGTGTTGGTGGGATGAGGTGGGGAGGGCTTGGCCCCATAGACCATAACTGACCCCATTGGTGCTGCCTCTCTGCATGGTGCCATCTCCCAAGTACCTCACTCAGAAGTGGTTGTCATGGAAACCTGTTTGGGTTTTTTTTTCTTTTTTCCTTGAGGAGGGTCACTGTTTTATTATAGCTACCTGGAAAGGGTAGAGTGTTCAGCTATGGCAGATGAGTATAGCATACTGCTGAGCAATTTCAGGGGTGGCTGTAGCAGTATGCTATACTTAGGGGGCTGAGCATGGGGTGGACTACATGGTACCTCTCAGGGAGGCCATTGTATATAGCACCCCGTTATTGTATCCTGTAAACAAAGTGCTTCTGTCACTCACCTTCAGTGCTGCCAGTCTCCCCAAATCTATTCTCCTTGATGACCCCACCCCAGCAATGAGGGAGGCTCCCTCTTTCCCCCTGCCCACCCACCCATCTACCCAGATTCTGCTGTGCTATTAGAAGCTGGTGCTGTGGGGAGGGAATGAGGGTTCCTGAGGTTACTTGGTTTTCACAGCTCACAGGTTTTCCTGATTGCATGTTTTGTAGATCCACATTTTTATCCCTGTAGCTGTCATTTTTTTTGACCTGCTATTTCAGCCACTCAAAACAGTATTACTTTATTGCTTTGGAATTTCTAGGACTTTTTTCCTTCGTAAGGTTTCCATCAACCTAGGGATAATACTAGCTAATGATAAGAATGGAGAAGCACCGCTAGCTTTACTGAGCTGCTTGCCAGCCTGGCGGTCATAGGGTTAGTGCCGGTGGGCCCATGTGCAGTGTGTATTCTGTGCCAGGTGCTACTCTGGGAGTTTGCTGCTCACCATCATATCTGGCCCCCACAACTACCTTGGGATGCACAATTCTGTTTTCATTTTTACAGAGGAGGTAACTAACACTCACAAAAAGGTTGTTCCTTGCCTAGGATAACACAGCCATAAATGACAGAAGTGGAATCTGAACCTAGACGTAGCTGAACCCAAACAGTCTTGGTCTTTGGTTAATACAGGCATATGTCTTTTTATTCCACGTTCCTTTATTGTGCTTTGCAGATACTGAGTTTTTTAAAAACTGGAGGTTTGTGGCAGGCAGCCTCACATTAAACAAGTCTGTTGGCATCAATTATTCAACCATGTGTGCTCACTTCATGTCCTGGTGTCACACTGTGGGAATTCTCACAATATTTCAAACTTTACAAATTGTTATTATATCTGTTATGGTGATCTGAGACCACGGAATTTTTATGTTAGTGAAATTGTTTGGGGGCCTCATGAACCACTCCAATCTAAGATATGAAATTAATTGGTGTGTGTTTTGACTGCTCCACCAACCAGCCTTTCCCTGTCTCTCCCCATCTCTATCAGCATCCCTGTTCTTTAAGATACAATATTTAAATTAATTAATAATCCTGTAGTGGCCTCTAAGTGTTCAAGTGAAAGGAAGTGATTTAAAGTGATTTGATTAAAAGTGACCTGTCTCTCACTTTAAATCAAAAGTTAGAAATGGTTGTGGCTAGTGACAAAGGCATACTGAAAGCTGGGATAGGCAAAAGCTAGGCCTCTTGTGCCAAGCCAAGTTGTAAATACAAATGAAAATTTCTTGTAGGAAATTAAAAGCTTTACTCCCATAAAAACCCCAATGGTACGTAACAAAGGGAGACAGCCTTATTGCTGGTATGGATAAAGTTTGAATGGTGTGGTTACAAGGCCAACCAGCCACAACATTCTCTTAAACCACAACCCTATCCAAAATTATCTCACCAAGTCTGTGAAGGCTAAGAGAAGTAAGGAAGTTGTAGAAAAAAAACGTCTGATGCTAGCAACGGTTGGTTTATGAAGTTTAACAGAAAAGTGCAAGATGAAGCCGCAGGTGCTGACGTAGAAGCTACAGCAAGTTACCAGAAGCTGTAGCCAAGAGAATGTATGAAGGCCACACTAAACAACACATGTTCAATATATATGAAGAAAACCTCCTGTTGGAAGAAGATGCCATCTAGGACTTGCATAGCCAAAGAGGAGGACTCAATGCCTGGCTTCAAAGCATAGGCTGACTTTCTTATTCGTGACTAATGCAGCTGTGGACTTTAAGTTGAAGCCATTGCTCATTTACCATTCCCCAGATCCTACGGCCCTTAAGACATAAGCTAAATCCACTCTGCCTGTACTCTAGAAATGGATCAACAAAGTCTAGAGGACAGCACGTCTGTTTACTGCATGGAATATTGTAAGCCCATTGTTGAGATATCTCTTGTGCAGCAAAAAAATATTCCTTTCAAAATATTATCGCTTATTAACAATGCACCTAGTCACCCGAGAGTTTTGATGGAGATGTACAAGGAGATTAATGTTGTTTTTAATGCCTGCTAACATAGTATCTACTCTGCAGCCGACATTGTTAAGGGATAATTTTTTACTTTCAATTCTTATTATTTAAGAAATACATTTCATAAGGCAGTAGTGACCATAGGCAGTGGTTCCTCTGATGGATCTGGGCAAAGTAAATTGAAAACTTTCCGGAAAGGGTTCACAGTCTAGACACCATTAAGAACATTCGTGATTCATGGGAGGATGTCAAAATATCAATGGTAACAGAAGTTTGAAAGATGCTGATTCCAACCCTCACGGATGTTTGAGGGGTTCAAGACTTCACTGGAGGAAGTAATTGGAGATGTAAGTAGACATAACAAGAGAACTGGAATTAGAAGTAGAGCCTGGGCCGGGCGCGGTGGCTCAATCCTGTAATCCCAGCACTTTGGAAGGCTGAGGCGGGTGGATCATGAGGTCAAGAGATTGAGACCATTCTGGTCAACATGGTGAAGCCCCGTCTCTACTAAAAATACAAAAAATTAGCTGGGCATGGTGGCGCGTGCCTGTAATCCCAGCTACTCAGGAGGCTGAGGCAGGAGAATTGCCTGAACCCAGGAGGCGGAGATTGCGGTGAGCCGAGATCGCGCCATTGCACTCCAGCCTGGGTGAAAAGAGCGAAACTCCGTCTCAAAAAAAAAAGTAGAGCCTGATGATGTGACTGAATTGCTACAATCTCAGAATAAAACTTGAGCAGATAAGGAGTTGCTTCTTGTGGTTGAGCAAGGAAAGTCATTTCTCGAAATGGAATCTACTCATGGTGAAGATGCTGAGAGCGTTGTTGAAATGACAACAAATGATTTAGAATATTCTGTGAGCTTAGATGATAAAGCAGTGGCAGAGTTTGAGACGATTGACTCCAGTTTTTAAGGAAGCTTTACTTTGGGTAAAATGCTATCAAGTAGCATCCCATGCTGCAGAGGAAGTTTTGCGAAAGGAAGAGTCCATCGGTGCAGCAAACTTTATTGTTGTCTGATTTCCAGGACCTTTCTCTTCAGCAGCTCCTCTCTTACCAGTCAGCAGTCATCAATATCAGGGCAAGGCCCTCCACCAGCAGGAAGATCACGACTTGTTGAAGGCTTAGGGGATAGTTAGCATTTTTTAGTAGTATTTTTAAATTAAGGCATGTACATTATTTTTAGACCTAGTGCCATTGCATACTTAATACTCTATACTATAGTATAAACATAACTTTTATATGTACCAGGAAGCCAAAAAATTTGAGTCACTCACTTTATTGTGATATTTGCTTCATTGTGGTTGTCTGCAACTGAACCCACAATACTTCTGAGGTTTGTCTGTACTTGAATTTTATAAAGTGCTAAACTCTCCTGGTTTAATAGTGGCGAATAGGAATAGCATGGTGCATATGTAGAGTAGCTTTTGAGTGGCCTACCTGAACCATCCACCCTGATGGCTGGTTGGCATCTCACCTTCAGTGTGTCCGAAACAGAGCTCCTGATTCTCCTCGGTCCCCAGTGTTTCTTCCAGTCTGCTAATGACTCTACTCTGTATCCAGTGACTCAGGCCAAAAACTCTGGAGTCACCTTTGACTGCTCATTTCCTCTCATTTTCTTCAACTAATCCTTAGCAAGGCTTATCGTCTTCACCTGTAAACTGTGTCCTCATTTTGACGACTTATCACCGTTGCTACTCCGTAAACACTGGTGACAGCCACCATCTTGTACCAGGGTCATTGCATGGTCTCATTACTGGTCTCTGTTTCCATCCATGTTTGCTTATAGTCTGTTCTTCACAGAGCAGCCGAGTGATCATTAAAACAGCTTATTCTGCTCTAGTCACTTGGGTGGCTTTTCTGCCTCCAAAGTGCTGAGCTCGTTCCATATCAGCACTTTGAACATGCCATTTCCTCTGCCTGCATGGTGTTTCCCTAGACCATCATGGGACTGGCTCCTTCTTATCATTCCCATCTTAGCTGGAGGGTTATCTCCTCGGAGAGACCCTCTCTGACCATCACGCAACAGAGCTCTCTTCCCCTCAGTTACTTTCTGGTCTATTGCTCTGCTTTCTTCATACCAGTTACCTGCATCTGAAAACTGTCATTTCACTTGCTTCTCAAGACTGTCTGCTCCATAAACGCAGGGTTCATGTCTATCCTATTTCCTCCTGAGTTTCTAGAATGGGGCCTAGCATATGGTAGATGCTCAGTAAACACTGTGAATAAAAAATTTAAGTGATTGGAGTGCTGTAGTTCTCATAATGTGCCACAAAAGCTGCTGGATGGACCACTGGATTTATTTTAGTCCAGAATCTCTCCAGGGCTGAGAGGGACTCTGCCCTTCCTCTGCCCCAAATGAGGATGCTAGCCTCTTCCCATTGCTCTTTCAGGATCCCAGTGAGACAAAGAGAGCACAGGATCATGATGCCTAATACATAAATGCTGCTGACTGCTGCTATGATTTGAATGTCCCTTCTAAAACACATATAGAAACTTAATCTCCAATGTGGCAGATATTGAAAGGTGGGGCCTTTAAAAGGTGATTGGCTCATCAAGGCTCTGCCCTAGTGAATGTTTTAATGGATTAATGGATTAATGGGTTATCATAGGAGGGGAACTAGTGGCTTTATAAGAAGAGGAAGAGAGACCTGAGCTGGCACATTAATGTGCTCAGCCACCTGGCCATGTGATACCCTAGACAGAGTCCCCACCAGCAAAAATGCTCTCAGCAGATAAGCCCCCTCAACCCAGGACTTCTCAGCCTCCATGACTGTGAGAAGTAAATTCCTTTCCTTTATGAATTACCCAGTTTCAGCAACAGAAAATGGACTAGTACAATTGCCCAAACACTGATGTGTGCAAGCGTGAGTGCAGGAAAGAGGCACTTTGCTCATCATCCATCCATTCATCAATCAATCTTTTTCTCCTGTTTGTCAGGCAAGGACTGGGTGTTTGTTCCTTTCTAGGCACAGGATATATAAAAATGTGCTAGGCAACATCTCTATCCCAATGGAATTCCCAGGTCAGAAGGGGAGATGTATTGAATGGCTTGAAAACAGGTGGTGTGTATCATGTGGGCACACAGTAGGAGAACGTCTGACCTCACCTGGGTATCAAAAGGGCCCCTTGAGGAGGTAATGACTGAGCTGTATAAGAGAAGTGTGAAGAAGGGCCTCTGGCAGAACCACCAAGTGGGGCCAGCCCTGGACGCCCTCCCCTCCCTTCCCCACACCTGTGGCATCCTCCTCCTCCTATAGATCTCAGCCCCTTGGTCGCTTCCTCAGGAATGCCTTCCCTCATGCCCACCTAGCTCAGGGCCTGTCGTTACACATCTCAACAGCACCACGTACCTTTTTTCTTAGCACTTGCCATAGTTATAGATTAATTTTGTATTTGTAAGATTATTTTATTTAATGTATCTCTCTACTCCAGTAAACTATGATCATGGAATAAGAACCATGTTTATTTGTGGCTTACCATTTTATCCTCAGAATCTTGTACAACGCGTGGCACAGAAAAATACTTAATGGACACACTTGGGTATTGGAAGGTGGGTGAAGTGGCAGGGATTATGGGGGAGATAGGGCTGGAGAGGGGAGCAGGGGCCAGATCAGGAAGGTCTCTGTGGCCCACTGAGGGACTTGACAGGAAAATAATGGAAATGTGAATTTATTGTGTTTATAAGGAACTGACATGATTGAGCACTTTGGGGATTCTTTCTAGTCTGGGTGGATGAAATAGTTTCGTGAGTAAATATTATAAAGAATCTGTAAGAACAGATGAGCTCCCATATGCAGAGTTTTCAGTCCTCAAAAGAGGGGCTAATAAACTTCAGTTCACCATCCAGTGTCCTCTGTGTACCTTGGTTCCAGGCTTTGAGCCCAGTTCTGGGAATGTCTGAGATGAATAATTCAAGTTTCCCTGCCTGGAGGCACTCTCCATTTGAAGGGGAGGGCCAGTCTGTGATCTCGGACAGACTGACAGTGAGGAAATTTGAACTGCTGAAGCGGTGGGAATCTCCAAGGGCCTGAGAGCCTGAGAGCCAAGGGGAGTGGCAATTAAATTAAATGTGGCTGTCCAGGGAACTGTTGCTTTTATTTGTTCTTACCTAGAAACCAAGGCATAAATGTCAAGGCTGCCAGTGGGCACCGCTCTCACTAGACATGAACACAGGCCTTGTCCAAATACATCCCAGGGAGTGCCGCCTGGCACTGATGTCATTATGAAGGACAGTGTCCCAGCTTCAGCTACAGTGAGGGTTTTATTTGGCTAGCATCACCCTTGGGGTTGTCTTCTCATCCTGGCTCAGCTGTGTGTTTTATTTGTTCTTACCTAGAAACCAAGGTTTCCTCAGTTAGTGCCTTAACTTTATAGTCACAGAACCTACTACTGTGCCTAGTAGCTGGTAGGTGCTCAATAAATGTTGGTGGAAGGGTACGATGGAGCAGGGAAGAGATCGTCCATGGGAGGACAGGAGAAATGACCTACTGGCTGCCTGTATTGAAAGTAGAGTCCCCATGCTTGCGCAGAAGCTGACTGATTTGCAACACACATCTTTGCACCCCCTTTAGCCAACTCTCCTGTGCTCACCTCTTCATCATCCTCAGCTCTCCCTTTGCCTCTTGGCCACTGAACACCGAAGATCCTGCGGCCCCATTTCATTTCTCTTTGTGTTACCTTTTTTCCTGGTTTATGGCTCAGTTCCATGGCTGGATTAGTATGTAGAGAGATGGGGTGGGGAGGAGAGGGCTTTAGACTGGACTTTGAAACTGAGCCAGAGAATATTGAAAGAAAGAGAAAGCACTTCATGGCTGCAGGTGCCTCAGAGTCCCAGGAGACGCAAATTGCATCTTGTCAAAGCCCCTTGCTTAAAACCCCAAGGGAACAAAGAGATTTTTCCTTTTACGGAATCTGCCCATTCTGTTTGTTTCCTGACCATTTTTCCTCTCAAAGCTTGGGGACTGTGGGATATTTGAGAGGTATTTCATACTTTTGGGCTAAAACTTTACATCACAATCAAACTTGGCTGGATTTTGCTCTTTCATTTCTTCAGCCAGCGAAGGGTTGTGCCGAGTTTGTGTCTCCATGTCTGGATGTGAGGTGAGGGATGTGGAGATGGCTGGACACAGGTCCTGTCCTTGAGGAGCTGACAGTCCTAGCTATTACTTTACTCTGGCTAGACAGTGAGCACCCCTCCAGTGGAAGGTAGGGTGTTCCCAGAGCAGTCTATGCTTGTGTGCCAGATGCCTGTGATCTGCAGAGGGAAGAAGGCCTGGATACGGCCAGAGGCAGAGCCCAAGGTAAAATTCCCTCTTACAGACCAAGAAAAGAGAGGTATTCTGATAGTCATAGATGTGTCTGTTGGCTAATCGCTTCTTTGTGAGAAGTTTAGAAATTACTTAGCAGTTTTGTTGACAAAAGGATGAACTTCAAGTTGCTGTTTTGCAAAAAAATCACTTGTTTGTTCTTGAGGCAGGCTTAACCCTTTTCCATTGAAATCGAACCTTGAACTAGCAGCTTGTCTTGTGTGGGATTTGCTTTATGTTAGAGAAAGTATTGCTTTCATTTCTGTTGTTCTAAATGATGGGCCATCTCCACGTTCATTCCATGTCTCCATGTAGTCCCAACCAAATCAGTGAGCAAGAATGCCAAGTATCTGGTGTTAGATCCTAATGCTTGCGCCCAACCTGGGTATTTGGGGAGAGAAATGCTGTAGCCTGCCAGTGGCCTCTGTGGCCTTCCTGGCTCATCTCCTGGTATATTTCAGAAGGGGCCCTTTTTCTTTATTCCAAGTCAAACTGTGCAGCTATCTTTGATAGTTATAAAGGCCTCTAACCCATGGCTTCACAAAATGTGTTCAGAAATGTGAATTTCTAAAAATGTATTCTCAATTGAGAACACATTTCTAATTTTGTTACTCAAAATCAGTATAGATTTGGTGTTTCTGTTTCAGTATGAGATGATGCATCTGATGGGACTTTGGAGTTGAGGGGACTATGATTTTAGTAGAGATGTGAAAGCTTTTTAAAGCTTCATCTGCTTTATGTGGCTTCTGAACATCAGTCTCTTGGTGACTCCAGGCACTGGCAGGTGTGGCTGGACAAGATCACTGAGGAGCTGCTGAGGGGCAGCAGCACAGTTCAGTTCCCCAGGTCCTAGGTAAAGAGAAGAGCTTGCTGCTGTCCCACTGCCCTCAGGTCACTGGCTCCAGACCCTCTGCCATCATGTTGTGGTAGGTGTGGGAGGGGGAGGAGAGTGGCCACATTCTGCAAGTTAGTATGTTGGCCATAACAACTACTATATTTAATATGAGATGGGAGCTGTCACCACAATTTTGAGCCTGGGAGCACCTTCCCTAGAAGGAATAACCAGAAAATTAGAAAATTGAGACACAGAATCTTTTGAAGTTTTGTTGTTGTTTTGTTTTGTTTCGTTTCAGTTTAATTCAGAGACAGTATCAAAGACTTTGACACTCATGAACAGGGACAAGAAGGGGATGGAAAGCCAGGAGAGCGGCACTGTGTAGGCCCCACCAGGCACAAGCCCCCTCCTCCTCCCCTCACACCTGCATTTCTGTGCTGGCTCTCCGTTCTAGTCCTTCCTCCCTTCTCCTGCTCAGCCTCCTTGCCACAGTCTCAGTGCTTTCCTGGCCTCCTCTCTCAGCATATCGACTGTGCTTCTCCTTTGCTTGAGAACCCATGGTAGAAGTTTCTTCCTTCTCACAAGACGAGGATCCAAATTCAATTCTAAACCTCTTTCTTAATCTCTTTGCTCCTGATCTCCTCATACTTCATTCTTCCCAAATGTTTCAGAACCTTGCACCAAGTTTCAAAGCCACCTGGAAGATTTCTCCCCACAATGGCTTTCCACCTTTCAACTCCCATGGTAATTAAGGTCCCATGCCATGGTTCACCAGAGCATTGTGACCAGTGTGGCATAATATGCTAATTGATTCATTTGTTGATCTACTTGAAATCTCTTTAAGGGCAGGGACTCGGACCTTGCTACCTTTTTTTGTGTATTTCTCAAAATACCTGCTTTAGTGAAACAAAGATGATTGGCATGACAAGCTAATGTTATCTGGAAGACTGGGGGTGATGGTGGGTGAGACAAGGGGCAGGAGGATTAGCAAACTTTCTCTCAAAGGGTCATAGATTTGACATCCTGAGAGTGTTCTTTTTATCTTTCTTTACAAATGCCTGGGAGCAAGCCGATCAGGTGATTTGTATCCAAAAGCAGAAACAAGCCCATATGGGAGATAGACATCGTTCATCTTTCAAACATGTGAGAGATTGCTGAGCAAAGGAAAGCATACAACCAGCTCACATTGATAAAAGCAGTGCGGTTAGGAAGTTAAGGTTTACCTGAAAACTATGCAGGAGAAGGATGTGCCCTCAAGTCCATGACACTACTCTGAGACTTCAGTCACATTCTGGGAAAGGCTTTGTAGGAATAGAAGCTCTAACCTCTCCTCCCTGGAGAGGGACCCAAATTCGTTTTTTTTTTTTTTTTTTTTTTTTGAGACAGAGCTTCACTTTTGTTACCCAGGCTGGAGTGCAATGGCGTGATCTTGGCTCACCGCAACCTCTGCCTCCTGGGTTCAGGCAATTCTCCTGCCTCACCCTCCTGAGTAACTGGGATTACAGGCATGTGCCACCATGCCCAGCTAATTTTTTGTATTTTTAGTAGAGACGGGGTTTCACCATGTTGACCAGGATAGTCTCAATCTGTTGACCTCGTGATCCACCCGCCTCGGCCTCCCAAAGTTTTTTTTTTTTTTTTTTAGATGGATTCTTACTCTGTCACCCAGGCTGGAGTGCAGCGGCACGGTCTCAGCTCACTGCAACCTCTGCCTCCCAGAATCAAGCGATTCTCCTGCCTCAGCCTCCTGAATAGCTGGGATTATAGGCACCTGCCACCATGTCCAGCTAATTTTTGTATTTTTAGTAGAGATGGGGTTTCACCATGTTTGCCAGGCTGGTCTCAAACTCCTGACCTCATGATCTTCCTGCCTTGGCCTCCCAAAGTGCTGGGATTACAGGCATGAGCCACCACGCCTGGCATATTAGTCTTGAGGCAGGAAGTTCTGGTGGCTGATGAAGGCATGGAGGGAAGCCTAGAACCCATCCAGTCCAGCCTCCTGTGGTCCCTACTTCCTGACCCCCAGCAATCTTCACGCGCCTGGAAACTATACCTGAAAAGCTGGGTTATTGTCTAAGCACAGACTGGAACCCAAGTCTTCCTACTTCCACCTAAGTGCTTTACACGAGAGAGTGGCAGAGGCTGCTGGGCACCAGCAGGCTTAGAGAAAGCATGTAGTGTCGGCAGTCCTTTGTTGCAGAAATCCTGGGTGAGAAGTTCCTAGATAGAGCCACCCTTGTGTTTCCCTTGGTTTACACACTTTTTTTCCTCCCTGCTTCCTGACCTCCTTTCTGGGCCTTCTCAGTGTTCTCCCTCTTACAGGGCTTGGAAAACCTTCCCTAAAACCCCTGAAAGATCCAGCACAGGCTGGGCTCCTTACTTCAGTGTCTCCTGCACACCAAAGTCCTAGTGCTCCCCAGGGAGCACTGCAGTATTCACTGGAAGAGATGCTGCAGGCCGTCTCTAGTACTCCCTGCCCTGCAGAGGTCCCAAGTTGCAGGATTTTTGAGGCTGAGAGGCCTCGGAGAGGTAGCTCTTTTAGTGAACTTGATGACATGAATAACAGTATTAATGATGACGATAATGGTGATAAAGTGGCTACTGTATACTGAGTGCCACCCAGTGCTAAGAGCTTTACTTCTATGATCTCACTTAGTACATAGCCCAAAGATGTCAGTGGTACTGGTTCTCTTTTTAGATGAAGATGTTGAAGCAGAGAGAGATACTGACTTGTTTGAGTTCATGCAGCTGAGCTCATTCCCAAACCTCTTCCTGCAGCAGTTAGCCCTTCCAGATGCAGCTGCACACGTGGACTTCACCTGGGGCGAGGAAAGGAACCCACCTAGTAACACCTCCCTCCCTGCTGCAGTTAATCAGATGGAAGGGAAAGAAAAAAGGCTGTGCCCGGCTCCCTTCACCATTCCCTGTAGGAAGCTTTTCTGATGGCTTTTTATTGTATCCATTCATCTCAGCAAATATCTACAAGGATTTCTGTAGTTGCTGGGAAAATGACAGCTTGTTACGTAACAAGATCGGTTGATTGGAACTCAGCAAACACTTAGTCAAGTCTCAGCTGTACTTCGTATCATCCTGGTGACCTTGGGCAAATGCTGTGACTTCTGTGAGTCTCAGTTTCTCCATCCATCAAACGCAGCTGGCTTCCTAAGTCACATAAAAGCTTGATTCACAGAAAAAGAAAAAACTTAGAAGGGAGAGCACTTTACTAAGAATAAGGTGTAGTAGAAAGCTAAGTGTTTCTTTTCCTCATTAGTCACTTGAAACATGCCCATTAAAATTTAAACTTTCTGGGAGCAGGAACTGAGTCTGCCATCATCTTGCTCGGTTGGTAGCTTCAGTGACTAGTGGCATCAGGCATGTTCCAGGGGCTGCGGAGGCACTGCTTGCATGACCTACTCAATGGATGCAGGAATGGTGAGGGAGTGAATGCCTTGTCTGCTCATTCCACCTGGGCATACAGAGCCCCAGCAAGCCACCTCCCGAGAAGGCCTTTATTCAATTCTGGTTCTGTAGACTGTGCTCTGCCTTTTAGAGGATCGTTTTGCCTACCTTCAGAATAAACAGAGAGCCCAGGCCCTCCTGTTTGAGACTTTCTTTCATGACCTCCTCCCTGAGGGCTGCTGAGTGCTGCTCCTCCCTGGGCTGCCTTTGTGGCCTGGGTGCAGTGTCTTCCCAGCAGAGATGCTACTACTGTCCTTGCCCAGTTACTAGCCCCACCTAGGTGAGGGCTGGGAGGTGGAAGGTAAGCCCTTGACATCTTGTAGCCTTGGGGGTGGCTTACTTTGTCCCTAAGTGAAACTTTGTGACTAGGGAGTGTGGGATGCAGTGAGAGATGGAAGGACGGGCAAAAGGAAGGAGCCTGGGAGCTCAGGCCAAAGGTCTGGAGGGTCAGGTGTGCTCTGCCTTCAAGCATCAAATTAACCCAGTGAGAAAAGGGGAGATGGGTCAGATGGGGAGTTCCTGTGCTAATTGCTCTATGAGCATGTTTTATTTCATTTGCCTTAAAACAGCATTTGAAGTAGGTACTATCACCTCTAATAGATGGGAGAAACAGGACTCAAGCATGAAGTTGCAAAAAACATTGAAAGTCTGTCAGTCTGCGCTGCAGAGCCTATGACTCCAGCCTGGAATTACACTGTAGGGGCAGGGAGGAAGGGCTTTTGCCTTCGGTGAGGAGGAAAACAGAAACAATGGTGAGATATCGTTTTCTACCCATCAGACTGGCAAGTAGTTTAAGAACCAAGCATGCTTACCTTACAGGTTTATCAAGAGGATCGGATGAGCTAATGGATGTAAAGCTCATAACTCAGTTTCTGTCATCATTATCACCATTAGGCATTCAGGAATGACTGAACGGGATTGGGGCTGGCCTTTTCTTCTTTCATGGGTGTAGATCTGGCTTGATCTTCCTTCATTCCCTTGCAAAAGATGAATGTTCTTCCTCCCCAGTGTGGAGACCCAAACTGTTCTGTGTTTTCCAGGACACTGGTCTCTTTCTCTAAAGGCATCTCCCCACAGGCCTCCCTGTCAGTCCCGGCTTCCTTCTGGAAGAGGCATGGCCAGCAGCTCTGTGCGCAGATGGTGAGTGGGATCATCTCACTGGGGCTGAGCTGCTGCTTGGGGAAATGTCACTTTCTGCTCTTGCCTCACAAATGCCGCAGAGCTGTGGTTGGTGATGGCTCTAAATTTAAATCATGGTTTTTCCTTTCTAGTAACGCAGAGGTCCTTTCTGACAGCTACCCTCAGGCCTGCTTCATGCTGTGCTGTCCTTGCTGCTAGCTCTGTGAGTGTTGTGTGGGCTGGGTGGAACATCTCCGGACAGCCCCAGTGCTGCCATTTAGGGGACCCTCCGCCCCTGAGGTGCCTTGCCACCTCCTCACATGGCTTGTTACTCTCAGAGCTGAAGGTTCTTTCCTTTAGAATCACATATTTAGTTATCTTCTATATACATGGGACATTTTTATTTTCAATTTTAACACATTTTATTGCTTTGTTCTGGTTATAAATGCAAACAGTGTGTGTGTGATGGTGCTTTTTTTATTTTTTTTTTCTTTGTATAAGTCTCTTTTTTTTTTTTTGAGATGGAGTTTCGCTCTTGTTACCCAGGCTGGAGTGCAATGGCGCGATCTCAGCTCACCGCAACCTCCGCCTCTTGGGTTCAGGCAATTCTTCTGCCTCAGCCTCCTGAGTACCTGGGATTACAGGCATGCGCCACCATGCCCAGCTAATTTTTTGTATCTTTAGTAGAGATGGGGTTTTACCATGTTGACCAGGATGGTCTCGATCTGTTGACCTTGTGATCCACCTGCCTCGGCATCCCAAAGTGCTGGGATTACAGGCATGAGCCACCGCGCCCGGCCCTGTATAAGTCTCTTGTCTTCTGATGCCGATGGATCCCAAAGCAAGTACTTTGCTTCCTTAGAGGGATATGGCTGTAAGGACTCCGAGGAGAAGCATTGGGAGTGGTGTAGTGAGGTTGGCATGGAAAGGTGAAGGCAGGCCTGGGTCAGTGGCAGCTGAGAGGATTTTCAGTGGTGGTAAAAGGATCTAATAGTTTCTTTTCTTTTCTCTTCTTTTTTTTTTTTTTTTTTTTTTAAGGTTTGGTAAGGCACTGTGCTATAACCTTTACCTCTGTGGCACTATGGGATCTTTACCAGAGCATTCATTTTTCACAAATGTGTCTTAGGACTTTTGGTGAGGGCATCAAAGACTATCAGATGCATCCCTCTCTAATAGTGGTTTCCCAATGCCCCTGCCACACTGATCCTACTTGGCCCATTTCCATCCCTTGTGTGTTTCCCGTGCCCTAGAAATGCCCCTGGCTGGTCCTGGTGCTCAAGTCTCTGCCCTCCTGGAGCTTCGTCTGGCAGGGAGGAAGAAAGGCGTTATTCATGGCATGGCCCCAGGTCGAACAGGAAGTTATGGGCAGTGCACTGCCCTGGACTTGCAATCCCCACACCACTCTGCAGCTCTGAGTGTGTCCTGCTGCTCAGGGCTACCCTTAGCAAGCAGAAGGAGGCAGGGCCAGCTTGTGGGGATGGAATTTACTGAATCGCTGTGGGCAACAAGTGAAATGACTTAGGTACTCTGGGCACAGTTTCAGAAGTGGGGTAGAGGCCCCATAATAGCTGTAGCTTCCTGAGTCTGCATTGGGTGGAGGTGGGGCTGGCAGAGGGGGATGAACACTTACCCTGTGCCAGGCACTGAGCTGAACTCTCCTCATGATCCTGGCTAATCCTTGTAACACAAAGAGGCTGGTGCTATTATTATTCCCATTTTACAGATATAAAAACTAAGCCTCAAAGCCGTAAGTGACAGGCTCAAGGTCACTTAGAGGCAAGCAAGAGCTGGGATTTGAGACCAGGTTTGTCTGCCTCCAAATTCTTTCCTCTGTTGATATTGCCTTGCTCCAGAGCCCAGTAGGATTCTTACTGCATTGTAGCTGACTCCTGCCACACTGGAGGGATAGAAGCCTGGCAAAATTCCCCAAGGTCAAGGCTTTAAGAATGCCCATTCCCTCCATAGGCTGGGTAGTGGGGAGATGTGTGTTCCAAATATAACCTGTGGTCTCCAGCTCTCACAGAGAAAGTACTCTGTGTCTGGCATTGTGCCCAATACTTCATATATATTATTTTACATTTTTTTTCTAATACCTCTCTTTATTCTCTAGAATGTAAGTACCAAGCTGACAACAGCCTTGCCTGTTTTATTCACCATTGTATCCCTAGCAACCAGAGCACTGCCTGGCCCATAATAGGTGCTCAACAAATATCAGTTGAATAAATGCAGTGTCACTGCCCATTGAGGGAGGCACCATGGTTTCCCCCATTTCACAGATCAGAAAGCTAAGGCACAGGAGGGTTTTTTAAGTTTCTCAGAGCATGTAAGGCTGGAGCCAGGGAGGATTTGAACCCAGGTTAGTTTGTTTAGAGCCTCTGTTTTCACTACTCTGATGCTCTGGGAAGTCAGCAATATGGCTCCTGAGGATTTGAGTAGCTGATGTATTGGCTTCCCTGTGAGCTCACAGTGACATCGTCTTAAAGCAGCGAAGGAAAGGAGATAATTGATGAGCTTAATTATCTGTGGCAATGACATGGTGAGGGCGCCACAACGTGAGTGCTCATTATTATTTTGCAGTGCAGAATTCCCTGAAATGGAAGTGCACGTATTGCAACAGGCACCAAGAGACAGGAGCTGTTCTGTTTTTTTCACGAAGTTCCCCCCTCCCCGACCCCCAGAGCTTGGTATTAGAGTGTTTGAGAAACCACTCAGCTGTATGAAACACAGATGATGTTAGATGGAGAGCGGCTAGCTTCCTGGAGATCATAGTTGGCCTTCATTAATGAATTTTGGCCTGATTAACACAGGATTCAGACTGACATCAAAATATGCAAGTGGAAACTTGGTAGGAGTGGGAGGAGACTAGTTTGAACTTTCTAACTTTGAAATTGGGAAGAGAAGGCTAGTGCAAAGCTTGGAGCTGAGGACTGAATATGTTATGAGCTCCTGGGTCTTTGAAGCTGCCCCACTTTGCTTAGGCCTCTGTAGACTGAGGCCCCAGCTCAGACTCTGGGGTCTTCCTGGCTCTGTTCCATGCCTAAGCATGCAGCCAGGATGGAAATCTAAGGCTGATTGACCCTGAAAAGCTGTGCCAGCTGCTTCTCTTTCATCTCATTTCCTAAAATCCTGGATGCTTGTCATGCATCCTCATCCAGTGTCACCATTCCCTGAAATCTTCACAAGGACGTCCATGGGTGTCTTGTCTCTGTCTGCCCATTTCACAGGGTTTTTATTCTCGACCCTCCTGTCTGCACCCATGCCAGTTGCTCCTCCATGGCTCTTTCTCCATAAGCATCCCTACCCACCTGGTTAGGCTCATGGCATCTTATCCCAGTAGCTTGTTGCAAGTAGCTGGCATGTCTCTCCTCCCTTTGTCCCCATGGGCTCACCTCCTGGCTCTGAATCTGCTTCTTTCTGTGTACCCTAAGAAGTTACCCAGATATTTGCCTTCCCACATATCTGCATCTCAACCAGCCTTGTGAGTTTGCTTGCTCAAATCATGGCCATCTCAGGATCACTGGGGCTATAGTTCTGGCCTCAACAGTGAATGCAGAAGGAGAGTGGGTTCTGCGGTGAACCACGTGACTTGGCCATTACTGCCCATGGAGCAAATGGTGAGAGTCATCAGCACACAACTTGCCTCGCAGTCATCAGGGCTGATGACTGGTGGGGCACCTGACCTATTCAGCTCTCTTTTTATCAGGATCCGGGAGAAATGAGATCAGACATGTTCCAGAAAAACTGTGTAATCAAAAGAAAGGAAAAATGACAGTCTCTGTCCAGCCCTCAACCATTTTCACTCCTTACCTCCATCATCAGAGAATCAACTCTTGCAAGGGCATTTTATCACTTAAACGTATTTTTCACAGAGGTGATGCCAAGCAAAGAAAATCCTCTTTGAGTTATGTGGCTTTTTCATTCAGCACTACGGCGTCTTTCATCTCTAAGCAGTAAAATCGGGCAGTTTAAGTTTAAGTTACTGTTTCATTTAAAAAAAATCACTTTAATCTTGTTGCATTTGGTCAGAAGTCTGCTTTGGCGTTTTTGGTGGTTTCGTTTTGAAACCTTTATGTGTGGTTTCGTTTCTGTTGGCTCTTGTGGACATATGCAGGCTTTATTCAGAAAGGTATTTGGGGTTTATTTTCTAGAGCAAGTGAGAGGGGGGAGAGGAAGAAATTGGGCTGAAGTGCAGAAGTAAAGCAGGCCGAATGGCTGGTGATAGGTATCTCATGTCAGCCCAAGGTGAGATTTGAATGGCTTTTGTTTACCTTGGGAAGTGTCAGCTTTGGACAGAAATTGGTGCATGTGCTTAGCTAGTATCTGTTTTTCCATTTTCATAGTGCACTGGGGGCAACTAGGGTTGGAATAGTGCCTCTCTGTCACTTTAAAAATCTGCTTTTACTGTGTCTCCAACTGCATTTCTTCTCCCTTATCTGTGAAGTCTGTAGGTAAGCAAGGAGAGGTGTTTTTATGCAGACACTCTAAGAGAGGTCATTGCTTCAGAAACTAAGGCTCAGGAGCCTGCTCTCTACAATGTGTTAGTTATGACAAAGAAATGCAGATAGCAGACCCCAGGCCGGGAACGCCCCTCAGAAGGCTGATCTGCAGAGATGCCCATGGACAGGAGATGCAGCCCGTCCCCCCACGCCGCTGTGTGATCAGAACAGAGTAGCTGGCTTCACCGTTGTCTGAGCTCTGAATGATAAAGTACCTATGAAGCCTGCATCCTTGGGAGTTCAGAACCAGTAAAATAGGTTTGAAGTTACAAAAGAGACCATTACTGAGCTGCTTTGTAGCAGTTATAGATCTGATGTAGACCTCTGTCCACTTTGACCTACCTTTTCATGAGTGACATGGTCATCTCACCTGTGCCTTCCGGTGGCTGTGAAGTGCTCTCTCTGATACAGCTACTTACATTATGTGTGGTTTTCTTCCCTTATTTCATCAGGAAAGTTGTTCCTTCTTTGGTCAGAGGTCTGGCAGGGCTTTGTGGGGCTTGCTTTCTATCTCATTCATTCATTCATTTATTCAAGAAATAATTAAAGGACACCTACTGTGTGCTGGCTGTGTTCTGGGTGCTGGAGTGCATCTGGGAATGAAAAGACCAAGTTCTCCACCCTGGCGAAGCCCTTGTTTCAGTGAAATCATGGCGGGGGTCCTGTAGAGACATCTGGGAGGGACACTGTAACTCTGAGTGTGCACTACCTTGGTACAGTTCTCAGAGAATTCCCTACCATTTATGTGACTTGGCTTTGTTTGTTTGGAAGATAACAGTTCCTGCTGGCACCTTCAGCTGACAGGAAAGATCATCGTCAGCACAGCCCCAAACACTGTGAAAACATGTTGACCTGAGTAAACTTCAGAAAACATTTTGACTTGAAACTTAAGATTTAATTAAGAGCACAGACTTTAGACTCAGATAGCCTGGATTTGGATTCAGGCTTTGCAACTTAGAGCTGGCTTTCACTGGTCAAACCACATCTGTGAGCCTCAGATGTGTAAGTTGGATGTTATTATCATTTTTACACATGCTCTTCATGTGTAAGATGGTTATTATTTTTATTGTATAGGGGCCAGGGTGAAAATTAAAGGAGAAAATATATGTAAAAATTTTAGCACTATGCCAGGTTCATGGTTAGTTAAATTACATTTTATATACATTATGAAGACTTAGAAGCCATTTCTACCAGCACTGTGAAGGACAGAAATATAATTAGTGTTCGTATCTGTACTATGAAGAATACATAGACAGATGACACAAACATCCTGAGGTCTAGCAGCTAGATTATAATTGGGAAGAAAATATTGGAGGGCAAGAGGAAACTGGAGGAGCAGGCATGGGGCTGTGTGTGGTTGAGTGGGGTGGGCTGGAAATGTGATTGGAGCCAAGGGGGTGAGCCTACAGGAGGAGGAGTGGTCAGGGAAGTGTCCGGAGGAGGACGCGCCTGGGTGGGGAAGGTTTGGGATGGGAAAAGAAGGAGGTATTCAGATGAGGACAACATCAGAGTGAAGCAGGGACCGGGAGGAGGGAGAGGACAGCTATTGAAGAATTGCTGCATGTTAAAGAGTCAGGGCGGTGTGGTTGAAGAAGCAGGATCAGTACCAGATGGTGATCGGCCTCAAAAGGGAGGACTTGAGTTTTGATCAGGGCTTGAGAGGAAAATGTTAGTTTGGAATATTGTAGAACATTCCAGTAAGTGGGGAGAATCAGAAGGGATGGTAGGAGAGACAGTCAAAGCTTTGCATCTGTGAGACTGTGACCGTCTGGATGCTATTCATGGAGCCAAGGAGTATCAAAGCCTGGAGTTGGATAGTGAGTGATGATCTCATTTGGGCAAGTGCATTGGAGATGACAACAGAGCTGTGTCGATTGCTCAGCAGGTGGTTAGATGGGTGGGGCTGTTCCTCCATCCTCCTGCCCATGCATCTGTGTAGCTGTCTAACATTTATTTAGTACATACTCTTTTTCAGATTATTTTCTAGGCACTGGGGCTAACTGAGTTAAAATCTAGTCTTCATGGAGCTCATAAGAGAGACAGACAAGAAAACTGTCATTGAAGTACAGGGCAAGAGATCAGAGTGTTAGAGGTGGGCAGGTGCTGGAAGCACCTAGGGATGCCTACTGCACGTTTCTAGGGGAGCTGTAGACAAAGCAAAGCATCCAACAGGAAGCCTTGAGGAACATGGTAGAGGAGATCAAGGTGGGGGAGTGAACGTGGTCTGCAAGCTGGGTCAGAGTAAGCATATGTTTGGAGAGACATAAGGGCTGTGGGTGGAGAGAGATGTGGGGTACAGATCTCTGAGGACCTTTTCTGCTGGGCTAAAAATCTTTACTTCTTGTCTGAGGATAGCAGGATACAAGGAATGGTTGTAAGCTGGGGTAGGGTGTCACAAACACATTTGCATTTTACAAAGATCACTCCAGTGTGGAGAAGCTATTGGAGGAAGAGAAGAATGAATGTGGGGTTTGGGGGATGGAGGAAGTAGCCAAGATTCATTGTCTACCATGTGCCAGGAATGCTGCAAGGCACTGGAGATCTAGAGATCACTAGTTATCCTTTCTTCTCCCTGGATGGTTGCAGGAAGTAGGGCTTATATTTAGTGAAAAGGAAATGAAGATTTGGACAGGTGATGTAAAGTTGCCTGCCTTTAACCCCAGTAAGCAGCGGCACCCTGTGTGTCAAATTCCCTACTAGGTTTGCAATGAGAGGTCCTGGGAAGAGAGCTTCTCTCTACCCACCATCACAGCTGGAGAGGTATGAGTCAAGATAGAATCCGGTGCCACCTCCACTTGCCCCCACCTCTGGTGAATTCTGTCTGTGGAGTCAACTGCCCCAGCCCGTGGGGAACAGGCAGCATGGAGGGTAGGCTTACTGTGTGCTGGGTCCCTTCCAAGGAACCAGAACAGTGGGAGAGACAGGCATCTCATGGGCATTTATAGCAGCAGAGACAGTTTTAAGCAGGTGCTAGCACCTCAGAACATCCTCTTCCTCTCTCCTAGCGCTGCCTGAGCCCAGGACGGCGAGAGACATGTGAACGAGGCCTCTGCTCCCACACTGCCTCTTGCACCTCCGTCTCTCTGGGATGTTTTATGCTTTTTCTATACTTGAAATATCTCCTTTGCTCTCTTCCTTGTATTTCTTCTCACTTTTCTTCCCTCCTCTCCTCTGCCGTGCCTCCTCGACAGCTTTTTTCTCTTGCTCTCTCCTTTCATTCTTATTTGTGTCTCTTCCTTTCTTAGTCTTTTCCTTCTCATCTGTAAAATGGAAGTGATAGTACCTAACTTCCTAGAGTTTCTAGGAAGATGATGAATTAATTTCAGCAACTCTTCCTGTCCACTTTTGAGGCACAGCTTATATATGGCCCTGGGGTGTATGAGCATGAACAGCTCTTTGAAGGAGCTTGCATCAGGTAGGAGTCAGGTTCACAGGCCTGATCCTGTGAACAGAACTGTCTTCTGAGGCCCTGGCTGGGCCACTCTGGACTGCTCAGGAGAGCTCTGATGATCACACTTGACAGTTAATCTGTTAGCGAGGAATAGCTGCAGGCTCTTCCGCCTCCAGGAGAGGCTGAGTCTGGGTGCTGCCAGCTTCTGGAACACAGAAGGTAGCCACACATTACCTGATTCAGGTCTGTGAGCTGATCAGCTTCACTTCTGTAAGTTGGCTCAGCTAATTGCAACATGTTACAGTGGCTTTGAATAAAATCACTATCACTAGTGACAAGTCACAGTTGACAAGCAAGGCTTCCATTTGGCTGGCTCTATTTCTTCCCTGCAGGTCAGCACCACACAGGCTCCAACAGGGCACCTCCCATCCTCTCTTCCTTTCCCTAGCTCTGGCATAATTTCCCTCTCCTCTCTGTCCCCTTAGGATGCCTGTAAAGGCTTTGCCAAACCCCTCATTGTTGTAGAAGTCTGTGAGTCATTACACATAGCACTGGACTAGGCAGAAGAGAAGGCGCTGGATTACAAATTAAATCTGCCACTTACAGGCATTGTGTCCCTGAGACAGTCATTCGCTTTCTCTAGTTTCAGTTTCTTAATCTACAGAACAAATATATTAACACCTGCTCTCGCATAGGTATATCCCATAAATAAACAAAAAGTGTATTAAACACAGATGGTCCCTGACTTAACAATGGCTCAGCTGAAGACCTTATGACTTTAGGGTGGTGCAATGGAGATATGAATTCAGTAGAAACTCTACTTTGGCTACCTGTCAACCATTCTGTTTTTTACTTTCAGTGCAGTATTCAATAAATTACATGAGACACTCTCCCTTTCATTATTAAGTAGGCTCTACATTAGATAATTTTGCCCCAGTGTAGGCTAATGTGAGTGTTCTGAGAACATTGAAGGTAGGCTAGGCTAAGCTATGATGTTTGATAAGTTAGACGTATTAAATGCAATGCACTTCCGATTTCTGATATTTTCACCTTAAGATGGGTTTATTGAGGTGTAATCCCATAGTAACTTAAGAGCATCTGTACTTGTGATATGCTAGGATCTAGTCAAAGACACCTATTTCCTTCAAGAAGTAGATATGTAAACAGATAAGCACTGTCCAGTGTGGTGAGTGCAATGGGAGAATTATCCTGGGGCATGGAGGCAGGAGCCTCAGAGAAGCTTTCCTGGAGGAAAGACACTGGAGGCTGGCATGGAAGAGGGGAGGGCCACAGCTGGCCCTCGACCGTGTGCCTTCACTGAGAGCCCCTTGGATCTGGGCTCTCTGCTGCATCCAGGCCTTGCCTGGCGAGGCCGTGCATGGTCCCACCTCTCTGATGTACACCAGGCTGTCCTCCCTCGAGGGGATCGGCCATCTCCTCGAGAGGATAACAGGCCCTCCAAGTCTTTCCTTGTCTGCAGTATTCTCCAAAATCCCAGATGAGTAAAAAATCCTACAGAAATTGAAAATGTCAGAATAGTGTCCAGTCTTAAGAAAATCCCAGGCAGAGGAGATAACAGGGAAAAGGCCCAGAAGTGAGAACAGTGAAGGTGAGCCAAGGCAGCTCCCCTGTGGACAGCTGGGGAGCTTAAAGCAGGGGCCAGGAGCCTGTGCGGGCTGGCCTGCGCATGCAGTGCAGGGCTGTGCTCCTCGCCAAGGTGCAGGTCACTCTGGGATGCATTGCCTAGAAGATGGCAAGACTCTCCACTGGTTTTGTTACACAGTTTAGAGAACCTTTATTCAGCCTTGCCTCTAAAACCAAGCCTGCGACAATCTGTACATGAACTGGACAGAAGCCTCCTCCCTCACTGGAAAGGGTTTGCTAAATCACTGACAGGATAAACAAGGTGAGAAAATGAGCAAAGCTAATTGCTGATATCAGTTAAGAGCATTTTGTGCTCTGGGAAAACCTCAATCACTTGTCCCCTTAACAGATCCTTACTGAAGGTCCGCTCTTCACCAGGTGTAAGCCAGTCCCTTCCCTGAGAGCCACCTTCTAGGTGGTAGCTGCAGGAGGGACAGTAATTGCAACAGCTGAGAGCGGCAAGCCGCTGGGGAGGAAGGAGTTTAGGGAGGGAAAAGAGGAGTGGTTTCTGGGAAGGGTTTTCTTAGCACCACAGGGCAAAGCAAGTTAAATTTTATTCCCCTGGCTATTAGTTTAATAATTATTCAATGTACAGAGCATTTAAAGAATAATGCAATGAATACTGTATGCCCATCATTAAGATTTGACAGTTGTTGCAGTGGCTCACGCCTGTAATCCCAGCACTTTGGGAGGCCGAGGCAGGCAGATCCATTGAGGTCAGGAGTTCAAGACCAGCCTGGTCAACATGGTGAAACCCCATCTCTACTAAAAATACAAAAATTAGCCGGGTGTGGTGGCAGGCGGCTGTAATCCCAGCTACTTGGGAGGCTGAGACAGGAGAATCGCTTGAACCCAAGAGGTGGAGGTTGCAGTGAGCTGAAATCACATCACTGTACTCCACCCTGGGCAGAAAGAGTGAAACTCAGTCTCATTAAAAAAAAAAAAAGAAAAAGGATTTGACAGTTGTTAGCATTTTGCCACATTGTGTACTCTTGCTTTCTCTATATACATACACATGTTGCCCTCATCTAGTTAGAGGTAATTTACAGCATTGTGACACCTCATCCCTAAGAAAAGGAGTGTTCTCTTTTTTTTTTTTTTTTTTTTTTTTGAGATGGAGTTTTGCTGTTGTTACCCAGGCTGGAGTGCAATGGCAGAATCTCGGCTCACCGCAACCTCCGTGTCCTGGGTTCAGGCAATTCTCCTGCCTCAGCCTCCTGAGTAGCTGGGATTACAGGCATGTGTCACCATGCCCAGCTAATTTTTTTGTGTTTTTAGTAGAGACGGGGTTTCATCAGGTTGACCAAGATGGTCTCGATCTTTTGACCTTGTGATCCACCCGCCTCGGCCTCCCAAAGTGCTGGGATTACAGGCTTGAGCCACCGCGCCTGGCCAGGAGTGTTCTTTTATATAACCACCTTAGTAAATATTACTACACCTATAAGAACATTCCACGATATCACTTAGCATATAGTTCACGTTAACATCACAGAAATTCTTCCCCAAATGTTTGTATAATAATGTGTTTTTTGTAATAATTCTTAGTCAAGGTTCAGTAAACTTTCACTCATTTCATTTGTTTCATATTTTTAATTTGTTTTAATTAGGAATGATTAGTATGATAATCCACCCAGTCCAGGTCTATTTTGTTTGTTTTTAGAGTTCAGGCTGTTATCTTATAAAATGCCCTCAATTTTGGATTTGTTTGTTTCCTAATGCATAGACTTGGGTTCGAGATTTTTAATGCCAGTGCCTCACAGGTGCTACTGTGTACTTCCTTTTATTGCAAACCAGGAGGCACCTGTCAGCCTGTCGCACTGGCAGTGGTACTAGCTTGGACCCCTTTGTTAAGGGGGTGACTGCCATTTATTTTGTTGAAAGTGTACCTTTTCTTCTTTGCATAATAACAACACAAGATTCTGTAAGGAGACACTTTGAGACTGTGAATGTTTTGTTCTGAAATAACTTGCACAGGAAACTTGTAGCAAATATCAAATGGTCCTTTCCTGACACAATTATTACATGAGGAGTTTCAAAATGGTGGTTTCCTAACTCCAGCCTTTTAAAAAAGATTATATAAAATTCCTCTTTTATATTTTTAGCAGCTTGGTTTTAAAGAAGTTTAAGGCTCTGACTTATTTGGAAATCTTAACTCATAGAAGTGTGTGTGTGTGTGTGTGTGTGTGTGTGTGTGTGTGTGTACCACGGGGTGGGGAGAGAGAGAGAGAGAGAGAGAATGAATGTGAGACTGTGCCCTAGGTCACACATGGTCCAACCGTCGGTTCTGCTGAGATGGTCCTTCCTTCCTCTCCTCATCCCTGTTCGCCTTCCTCACTGTTTCTCAAGTGTAGTCAGAATCTTCTACCCCGGACCTTTGTGCTTCCCTTTTCCCAGACCGTCCTTCCCCAGAGAGCTGCAGAGCTCACTTTATTCTGTTCTCTGCTCAGATGTCATCTTTCCAGAAGATTTACAGATCACACCATACGATACATCATTCCCTGTCTCTCTCCCTTGTTTAATTCCCTGACTCCCATCAATGCCTGCCATGTGAACTTCATGGAAACAGGCCTTTGTCCCATTGGTTCTACACCTAAACCAGGGCCTGGCCCATAGTAGATGCTCAGTGAATATGTTGAATGCGGAAGGAACACATAGACTTATGGATGTTCAGTAAGGTTCTAAATGAGACCTTCCCTTGTTTCTCTGCATAGCTTCCTCTGGATGACCTCTGAGCCGCTCAAGCCCAGTGCAGAAATGGGTGGTTATTCTCCCATCAGCCGGGACAGCACATGTGGCATCCGACTGGTGCAGTCGGCAGCCGCTCACTTCATGCCCAATTATTAAAGCCGGCAAAGCCTCAGGATTGCTTCCCCCCCTCTACTGTGACATGATTTTGGGCGAATAAAAACAAATCAGAATTCATCAACTGTGAACAAAATTGTCAGCTGTGAACTGTCAACAGTCTGGCTTAAAAATGGATGATAGGTTGATGAAATACAGTGGAGAAAGCAATTTGAATAAAATGTTAAAAATAATACCCAAAGCATGCGAGGCAAAGCAGAGTGTGGCGTGGTGGAGAAATGTACTCAGTTGAGGCCTGTGTGAGCAATGAACCAGAAAGAGGTTGTTAGCTGTGCTTTACACATCATAGAAGGGAAAGACTTACTGGCCATTTGCAGGAAAACATTCACTCATTCCCACGAACATATTAGCGTGTTATGCAAAATGGAAGGAAAGATTGGTTGGGAAATCTGCTAGCACACTTATTTCTAAGTAGGTCAACATTGTGAATGTATCTGCCCGTTCATGTCGTCATTGGCTCTCGCTTCTTTTTCTGTCTGCAGTGATTAGGGCAGGCATTTTGTTTTAGCAGGTCAAGGGTTTAGAATCCCCAGGGGTTTTTATTTATATTAATATTTTGTGTTCATAGGAGTATAGATTCTAGTACAATGTTTAAAAGTCCTTATTTCCTAGTTTCTCAACTTTTCTCCTTTAGAGAGTTAGAGTTCATTATTTATTTGACTGCTTCATCATAAAATCAATATAAAGGCTTGAATTTTTAATATTTCCTCTTTCCTGGGCATGCGTCATGACTGATACAACTTGGTCAAGTCCTTTAGGTCCAACTGCTCATATCCCGAGGCTGCAGTTTTAGAGTTTTTGTTTTGTTTCTTTCCAGCAGAGCTGAGCCATCTTGGCACAAAGATCTGTGCTTTATAAACCTAACACAAAGTGTCTTCATTCCTTAGAGTCTATCTCTTTTTTAAAAAATCTGGATGGAAAGTATATTAATTTGTTAGTGCTACCGTAACAAAGTGCCACAAACTGGGTGGCGTAAACAGCAGAGATTTATAGTCTTTACGTAGACTCCTCAGTGTAAAGCTGAAATGATGATCAGGTTTTGGCTTCTGTATCTGTTCTTCCCTAGAAAGAACCTGGGAGAGGGAGGAGGGAGGATGAGGGAAAGTGATGGGAGGGTGACTTAAGGGTGAGAATTAGAGAAGTGTTGTGGGAGGAGAACATTTGTGGGAGGCAGTGGGTTCAGGAGCGGAGCTTCACACTCTGCAGGCTTCCTGGAGGGCTTTCCCCACACTTGCTGGTTTTGCTCATGGAGCTTTCTGGGAGGTGCGGTTCTAGCTTGCTTGTCGCATCCGTAGAAGCCTATACACATTGTTTTATATTTTATCGTAAAATCTTTGATGCATAAAAATGTATATATTGTTTATAGAAGTTGTCAAGCCTAGTAACAGAACAAAACCCTCAGAATCTGATGCTTACTTTATAAAATAAAACATTATTGATGTTTGTGACACTTCCTTTGGGCTCCTGTCTGGCCAATCCTGCTGCCTCCCCTGAGAAGGTGACCCTGTCTTTGTGGTCCTCTCCCCCGCCAGTTTTTAAAGGAGCTTTTACCACATGTATACGTATCTCTAAATAGTTGTTTTGAGCTCTATACAAAATGGAATTATGGCTAGACATGGTGGCTCTTGCCTGTAATCCTAGCATTTGGGAAGGTGGGGATGGGAGGATGGCTTGAGCCCAGGAGTTTGAGACCAGCCTGGGAAATACAGTGAGACCCCCATCTCTACAAAATATTTTTAAAAAAATAAGCATGCTGGCACATGCCAGTAGTCCCGGCTACTCATGAGGTTGAGGCAGAAGAATCGCTTGAGCCCAGGAGTTCAAGACTGCAGTGAGCTATGATTATGCCACTGCAGTCTAGTGGGGTGACAGAGCGAGACCCTGTCTCTTAAAAAAGAAAAAAAAAGAAATTATATAGCCTTTTAAGCATCATTGAAATGCCACACATTGTCCTGAAAGGTAAAAAACAGATCTATGCCCTTGAACTTGATTTCCACTGATGCAGATAAGAGGTAAGTAGTGTTTTCTCGGGTGGTGCCTTATTGTAGCTACAGAAGAGACTGGGCTGCTTGCAGAGATGGCCACCAGGGCTGAGCAGGAGAGGGGATGCTGCAGGCCAGCTGAGGAAGTGGAGTTCCAGGAACTACAGTCCACAGGGCTCCCAGTCATGGCAAGTCCACCTGGAGAGGTCCATACTCCAGTGACAGGCTGGTGTGAGCAGGGAGGCTGAGAGGCAGAGTACTGAATGTGGAGCTCACAGAGGGGTCTCGGGGAGTAGACGCAGGTGAAGGATGGTTCCGGATAAGGGTGTTGAGTGCTGAGCTCCAACACTTCCTTCCTTGTGCCGGCAGATTGATAAGCACCCAGGCACTGGACAGAGGTCCAGAGCAGCAGAGTGAATGGTTCCTCCCTTCCTTCTGTCTTTGTCATTCAGCAGCTGTTTACTGAGCACCTACTATATGCCAGGGCTCTGTGTATGTCATGTCATCTCAGGGATACATCAGTGACTAAAACCTTTTCTTGTTGGTAAGACCTTCATGATCTAGTAGGAAGTAAGCCATCTGTTGGTCAGCTTTTGCTAAGTTATACTGTAATAACAATCCCCAAACATCATTGGCTTATTACAAATACACCTTATTTCTGTGTTCACGTTGTGTGTTAGCTGTGGCTCTGTCCAGAACACTTCAGCTCTGTTCCATGTTCTCTGCCTTCTGGGTCCTGGGCAGAAGGGAGCAGCCCTTATCTGGTACATCATTTTCATGGTAGAGAACAGCGAGAGAGGTGATGAAACCAGTGATTCTTGACATGTCTGCTCAAACCTGGCTTGCATCCCTCTTGCTAACCACCACTGGTTGGACTGAGCATGTGTTTAGAGCTGGTGGGCAAGTTGACCCTCCTACAGGGAGGTGCTGCTGCAAGACACGGGGCCTGGAGGAGTGTGGATTCCTCTCCCAGAGAGAGAAGAGAATGGAGTGGAGAGCAAGGAGTCTCACAGTCTATCACAGATATAATCAGGCAATAATAGCAATAGCATGATAAGGCTTTGTGATAAATAAAGGTAATAATTTGGACTTTATAAAATAAGTAGACACATAAAAATATATTTTTCCCCTAAATTAGCTTTAAGGATTCTGTTAATAAGCTAGAGAACCACTAGTCTGAAACTGAGGATTGTTCCAGAGAGCTAGCCCACAAGAGGCAGAGAAGGCAGCAGGCCGGTAACGGCAGCTGTGTCCAGCCATGGGCACATGCACACACGCTGTGCTGAGTGAAAGGAAACTCCTCATGCTAGTGACCTGCCTGCTGTCTTCAGGCATTCCACTTGGCTCACCTTCGGTCCACGTGCTCTCTCTAGGCACATCCCATACCTGTGGGTCTCGTTTGTGCTCCGTCCCTACCTAGACTTATTTCCTGCCTCACCTCATAGTCACATCACATGGCTTTACAAGGACACACTCTTTTTTGCTTCATCAGTCAGTTGATGTTTCAGGCGTGGGCTGTGGCTTCTTTCTATATAGCTCCCACAATGACTACTGCCATGCTGGGCATGTACTAGGCACTTAACAAATATGCACAAGCGGGAGTTTTGTATCAGGAGGAAGCCAGCACTCTGTAGGTTTGCTCTGTTGCTCTCTCCCTGTAAGGACAGCCAGCAACTGTATGGGTGATCATTGGAGTGACACAGGAGTGACTCCAGTACATTCAGACTGGGTTTAAAGCACTCTTTCCCTCTGTTTCTAATCGGTGTAGGGACTGAATAGCTTGTCCTCTCACAATAAGCCAGTATTTATCTGCACTCATGTGTGTGGCTTTCCAAATGCTGGTGGACTTTTTTCAAAGGTATGCATTTGTGTTTTCCATGGGCAAGGACTGTATCTCCTCTTTTCTTTCATTTAAAAGATTCCCCATGGCACCTGATAAGAGCTGCATGCACAGTGGGTGCTCGTTAAATTTCACCTATCTCTTCTTCCTTTGAACCTCCACCAGATACGCACGTGGTCCTGGGCCTGTGGGTCTTTGCAGAAGACCGATTACACACCGGCCTTGATCTTGAGAAATTTACAGACAAAAAAGGAGTAAACTCGCAGACAACGCAGATCCAGGCCAATAGCAAAGTTGCATAATTAGCCACACACAGTTTGGTATGGCATGTCTATATTCTGAAGCACCATCTACATGAGAGACACAGTATTCTGGAATGCATTAAGTGCTTAGCCCTGAGCTTTGTGAGCTTTTGCAGGTTATTTAGCCTGAGTCTCAAATTCTTCTTCCATATGTGGGGATAATAAAAATGCTGATAATTGTTGTGGTCTTTTGTACCTGTTAATAACATTCCTCTCTCCTGCCTGTGTTCTGAGAATTCACTGAGAAAAGAGCTGACAGGAAGTGACTGAAATAGCCAGGTGCGGTGGCTCATGCCTGTAATCCCAGCACTTTGGGAGGCTGAGTGGGTGGATCACCTGAGGTCAGGATTTCAAGACCAGCCTGACCAACATGGAGAAACCCCATCTCTACTAAAAATACAAAATTAATTGGAGGTGGTGGTGCATGCCTATAATCCCAGCTAATTGGGAGGTTGAGGCAGGAGAATCGCTTGAACCTGGGAGGCAGAGGTTGCAGTGAGCTAAGATCACACCATTGCACTCCAGCCTGGGCAACAAGAGTGAAACTCTGTCTCGAAAAAAAAATGACTAAAATATTACCATTGCGACTGATAAAGGGTTGACAAGAGGATGTGTATTATGAGCTCCTAATATTGAATCTTAGAATCAGGTAAACATTTCCATGGAGTCACAAGCTAGTTAGACCATAGGCATCCTCTGATGGGGAAGACCCATGTAAACTTAGGTTTTAGACAATGGAAACAAGAGCATTCATTCCTTGTTGCTCCCAAGGGGAAGGGGCTGAGCCTCAGATTACTGTACAGACTTACTAAAGGGATTGTTACTCTTCTTTCTGAGGAAGAGCATGTGATATGATAGGTCTGAGAGGGACCAGGAGTGGTTTTCCAGTGGTGCTGCCTCCACATGGGATGAGTGTGGAGAAGATGCCTCAAAGTAAATGGAGGGGGCTTTCTGGACCAGATAGGACTCCACAGATGTTAAGTTTCATATGAATAATTTTGTTTTAGAAATAGTGACAGTAGAATTTACCATCATTAAAGGAAGTCTTCCAGGGCTTCTGCAGTGTTTTTAGAAGTTACCCTCTTCATTTGAAAAATATAAAAGACCATTTCTTATTCAGTATTCTGTAATTCAGACCACTAACTGAGGTGGACTTCTCCCTGCTTTGTCTTTGCTTTTGTGGTGCCAAGGGCACTGGCTGTTTCTCAGGACGTGAAGTAGGGGGTCTGTTGTTGCTGCCTTCTTAAGGCCTGTTGTGTCTCTCTTTTGCAGTGCAAATTGGAGTTCCATGCTTGTTCTACTGGCAAAAGCCTCGCCACCCTCTGTGATGGACCCTGTCCCTGTCTCCCGGAGCCTGAGCCACCAAAGCACAAGGCAGAAAAGAATGGTGAGTCGGGGTCTCCGGAGAATACCTGAGCGGGGATAGGGGGTCACGGAGGGTTGATGTGGCCGAGCTCTGTCCCAGACACCAGGAACAAACTAGAGAAGTGAGCAGACATGACAAGTAAGTACTCCAGCTTATTTAGGGGCCCTAAACTGAATTGCCTTCAACTACCATTAAAAGGAAGAAGAGCCTTTGAAAATAATCCTGTTAGACCAAGATATCCACTAGGTTCTTTTAGAGGTCATATTGGCTATGGTGTGGGAGTGGCATGTTTTTCAGCATCTAAGACCAGGACCTGCCCTAGGGTACATCTTGGTCTTTCTTGAACTCTAAAATTTTGCATCCTTTGAACTTCTCAAGGCCAAATATCAAAACAGAGACTGCAGAGATGTCACAACAGTGGAGGGAGTTCTCCCCCAAAGTATTTCTTTATTAATATATTCTACTTGTAAGGCAGCACAGAGCCAGGGGACAGATGAAAGAGAATACCTCCCTAGGGGTAGCTGTTTCTCTTCCACGGCTGAGACGGGAAGGGAAGGTTGGGCTCATTTGGATGTTTTCATGATGGAGAACGTAATGTTGTCCCACTGGTCTCAGCCTCTTTTTGAGCCTTCCTTGGTGAGACCCAAGATAGATGTTTGAATTTGCCTTCTGTGGAATTGGGCTTTCTTAGCTGCAGTTGGCTTCTCTGTGTGTGTGTGTGTGTGTGTGTGTGTGTGTGTGTGTGTGTGTGTTTGTGCATTAGCACACTCATGCATGTGCTTGTGTTTTCTAAATCTAGGAGTGATTTGTAATGGAGTAGAATGAATAGGGTATGAGTGTTTATCTATTTGCCCCTTCAAAAGCTATGTCGTCTTTTCCAGGGCAGATAGATAAAGATTTCAAATCTAAATGTGATCATGGTTACTTCAGGAATATTTTGTTTAAAGGCTCTTTGGGAGGTTTAAGTCAGGATGTGGAAGGACGTTGTAAACCATGAAACATTGTGATTACAAATAATCTCCAAAGATTATTCTTGATTTCCAGAAAGCTAATCTCATTGCATTTAGGCCTGATTCATTTAGATATACATACAGTAAGAAAAGTTAACTAATATAGGTAAGCCTCTTTGTAGTCTGGTCAGAAAATCTAAAGCCATGTGGTGTCAAGCAACTACAAAGCCCAGAAAATTAACTTCTGTCTAGAGATTTCTTTAAAATCCTTGGAAATTTCAGAAGCCTCTCTTATTCCAGGTATATTGTTTATTGTTATTTTTGATCCTTTATTCTGAGGCTAGGAAACTAAACTAAGAAAGTCATTGACAGCCAGGAATGGTGGCTCATGCCTATAATCCCAGGACTTTGGGAGACTGAGGCAGATGGATAACTGGAGGTCAAAAGTTTGAGACTAGCCTGGCAAATGTGGAGAAACCCTGTGTCTACCAAAAATACAAAAATTAGCTGGGCATGGTGTCAAGTGCCTGTAATCCCAGCTACTCAGGAGGCTGAGGCAAGAGAATAGCTTGAACTCAGGAGATGGAGGTTGCAGTAAGCTGAGACTGCACCACAGTACTCCAGCCTGGGCGACAGAGCAAGACTCTATCTCAAAAAAAAAAAAAGTCATTGCCACTGTTTTGCCTTAGCATCTATAAATGGAAGTGAATCCATCTCTCCTTCAGAGAGATGGTCTCCAAGTCTGCTGTTATAAGGTAACAATCCAGATTTCTGGGAGGGCCTCATGATTTTCCAAATAAAGATCAACCCTTGTTTCTTAATGATGGACTTCATATGTAAGCAGATGAGATTGACACTCCAAGTGTGGCCTTGACTGTGCCATCTATTTGTTCAATTAATTACAGGTAAAAATGAGAACAAATTCTTATTGAATCTATACAAGTAACTCCATTGCCATTAAAAGTTAAGAGACTCAGTAAAAGTGTTGTTCCTGAATTCTGGAAGGTCAGTGAGAACAAGATTACCATTTAAAAATGTTTCATTTCACAACGTTTACAAAAGCACAGACTACTAAGTTAATGGTGAGGGAGAGATCAGGGAAAAACAGAACTCCGTCATATCAGAAAATAGAACATTAAAAATAATACTGACAGTATTACAAAACAACTAAAATTCTATTTCCTCATCAGTTCCTTCAGTCCAATATAATTATTTTTGCTCCACCAGATCTTGGTCAACAGTTTGCTTTTATGAACACCATTTGGAAATTAAGAAATACCACCTTGGAAGCCTGCATCAATGAGTCTTATTTGAAGTGTCAATAGTTGAAACTTGGTCCAATTCTTTCTATGAGGTTCTAAGACTGTCCTTCATTGTTAAAGACCTCACTTCTAGGCTCTGACTTACAGTAGAGTTTTCATATAAGCATGAGTGGAAGCAGAAGCTACCTGTTGGTGGTAGTAATTATGACAGTACCAACAGTATCCTAATGCAGGAGAAAATAATCAACTTTTAGGGTACAGCATTTAACTGTCTAATATAGATTTTTTTTTTTGAGACAAAGTTTTGCTCTGTCACCTATGCGGGAGTTCAGTGTTGCTATCTTGGCTCACTGCAACCTCCACCTCCTGGGTTCAAGCGATTCTCCTGCCTCAGCCTTTCTAGTAGCTGGGAGTACAGGCACATGCCACCACACCCAGCTAATTTTTATATTTTTAGTAGAGATGGGTTTTTGCCATGTGGCCCAGGCTGGTCTCAAACTCCTGGCCTCAAGCAGTCCTCCCGCTTTGGTCTCCCAAAGTGCTGGGATTACAGGCATGAGCCACTGTGCCTGGCCGAACTATCTAATAGGGATTTGATCAGTGTTTTCCTACAGGATAAGAACACATTTGGGGCAGTGAGGGCATTGATAAATCCCCAGAGTCATTCTGTGAAATGAAACACTTAAGTTAATAATGCTTTACCTGGACAAAATTGAGCAAGGTAAGGCTAACCTTTTCCTTTTATTTGACACCTCTTTCCGTGAAGCTTTCACAATAATTTGTGACAGGCAACAAGGGCTGACCTGAGGTCGTGGCAGTTCAAATGAAGAGGAGGGCATGGGTACAAGGGGGAGAGCAGAGGTGAAACAAAAGGCAACTTTCAGTTGGCAACTTAGCTGTGGGTGTGGAGAAAGGGAGGAGGAAGAAGATCTGAGCATGCAGTCCACCTCCCCTTACCTGTCAGCAGCCCCTTCCAGAAGCTGCAGGCAGTGGGCATGGTGTCCACAGGCAGTCCCTGCCTCTGAGACACATTATGCCTCTGGACCGTGGGAGGAGCAGTCTTACTTCTGTGCCTATTGCAGAAATGAGAGTTTACATTCTTATAAATGCAGGCCTATGAAAACTGTCGCAATACACACACACATGCACACACACGCATACACACACACACAAACTTTTTTATTGCTATTTTATTTTCAACCTTACCTCTGTTTTGAACCTCATTTCATCTGAGGTGAAACATTTATAAAGTCACTTCTGGGTCAATTCTGTTAATGCAGGGCTGCACCTGAATTCTGGAAAGCGGAGGTGGGCTAAGAGCCTATGAGCTGCAGTATTAGTGGGAGGCATTTCCTAGTGTTTTCTCTTTCTTTGGGATCCATCCACCTGGATGGAGTTCTTAACATCTTCAGTTAGGCGAGTGGTATTCATTCTCACTGCCTCTACCGAGAGACCTGTACTCACCTTGCCCACTTAGGCCACGGTGAATCCTCTTTCTTCTCTGTGAGACTCTTCTGGGTTTACTAGTCCTCTCAGTTTCTCCTTGGCCCTGTTGAGGGACACAGAAAACTTGAGAAGACCCTTCTGTAGTTTTCTGGCATTAAGAAAGACTGTGGTGAGGTTGCTCTCTCAAGCCTTCTCTTCATGGATCAGTTCTTTTAGACCAAGATATGCACTAGTTCCTTTTAGAGGTTCCTGGCAACCATTTCTACTCAATGCAGAGCACAGTTTCATGAGACTTGCTTCAAATCGGCATTCAAACTGGTAGGCAAACACAGGTCCTTTTTACTGCTGGGGCTCTCCACCTGTCTTGGGTTTCAGAATCACCTCTTTCCAGCCTAGGGTCCGTAACTGGGTGACAGATGGGGAGAATTGTGGAGAGCAGAATCCGCCCCTCACCTGCATGATCTTCTCCCCAGAGCTTTATTTCTTGTTGCCCCACCTTGGTCAATGCTGGATGTCAGCATGGAGGATGTGTGAGGCAGGTCTACCTTGCTCTCTTCCCATCTCCTAGTGTGCTCTGCTTCGCTGCCTCTTCCAGCCTTTGCCCTTTTGAGTTATAACATACCAAGCTCTGGCAAATCAGAAGTTTCACAAGCTTTTTTTTTTTCAGAAGGCAAAACCAACTGGCTGATTTCTTTGTTCTCTTTGTTTATCTGGCATTTCTCCCTGGGCATGTCCCCTGAAGAGATGGTGGAAGGTGGGACCATCCTTTAAAATTTCTGAGTATTTCCTACTACACCTCTAAATTACTTCTTGACATTGGGCAGGTGACTGCATTGCCTTATTTCTCTCATTTCCATAAAGCCAGTCCAACCTCAGAGTATGAGCAATGGTTATCAACACAAACAGAAAATAAATAAAAGAAAACATAGTTAAAAAGGGGGAGATGAAATTGAAATCTATAAGTTGAGCCTGGGATTCTGTGCATTTTTTCTGAGTCTTTTCAGGAAGGTTCTCTCCTAATTTATCTTGGTATTTTCTAGGACCCAACAGTCAGCACAGTCAGCAAAGTCATTTTTTAGCTCTGACCTGAATTCTTCAGCTCCAGGGCATTGCTGATGCTTTTTCTTCAGTCCTCAGTGAAGACCATGAGGAAAGTCTGAGGTGCTGTTTCTTTTTTAGTCTTTAGAATGCTTGTAAATCTAAAGAGGGAATAGAGGTCTCAAAAGCGGAGGCTTTAAGGTAGATTTTTCAGCTAGCCCATACTCCACCCCTTCTGAACCTGAGCATCTGCCCACCTTGACCCACCTCTACTGTTTCAGGAACACAAACCACTCCCTTCCAGCCTGAATGTAGCAGTCCCATTCCCTGCACCTCATCTGAGGAGGGATTTGGAGCTTCCTCTTCCCTGAGGAGAAGACTTGGCAGAGTTGTAGGATTTTGGATCAAGAAAGGTCTCACTTATCCCCTATCACACCATGTTGAGGGGTCCTCTCTGTTCCTCCAGGGTGCCCCAGCTTTCCCCATAGGGACTAGGGGAAGACCAAATGGACGGGGCCTCAGACCTCCCTCAGAATGACGCCATTCTTACACTTCACCACCTTAGATTACGTTTGTGGGAAGAGTCTGACCACCATTGGTCTTTATTACTTTCATGTTCACCAGAAGAGAACCCGGGCCCCACTGAGAAAAGACCCTTGCATGCTGTCAGCTGACAGCTCACCCGACCCCAGGTCTACTGAGTTTCTTCCTATCGTGTGTGTACATCCTCATTCACAGTCAGCAGCATCTTTAGCCTAAAGATGGTGGCAGATCTGTATGGTGGGAGTTAAATTTAATGTCTCCTGGGTCTGAAGTCACTTGCCCACATCTTACAGTATTAACCATCAGGCAGAGAATATCAGCACACTCCCTAACCAGCAAGGTTTAGAATGGCATCCTACAGATGCTCTCCCACCCGCCCCCTCCACTCTGTCTCTAGAAGAGGAAACGGAACAGAACACTCTCCAAGGACAGCTCCTTCTTTTCTTCTTTTGGCACAGATTAGATTAGAAGGGATGTGGCTCCAGCCTAAGAAATTATGGAGAAGGTTGTGGAACTGTTACCCCCATACTGGCCTGATATGAGCTGGGAGGTAGGAGCAGGATGGGGGCAGGTTGGTGCAGAAGGGGAGGAAAGAGAACTGCAAGCTTTTCCAACAGGGCATGCTAAAGAGGAAATAACTTCCCTCTGGCTGAGCTATTTAGAACAGTAGGAAAATAGTCTACAGTGATTTTCTTTTCTCAAACAGTGCTTTCAACCCAAGGGCTAGGTTCTGGGGGAAACCATCTTGGGTTGACAGACGGTTGTCCAATTCCATTACTTACCACAAGTGGAGTTGGAAAAATGTGTATATAAGGGAAGAGGAGGTGGTGCAAAAGAGAATGGGATAAGGAGTTCCACTAGCTGTAATGTCTCAGTGGAAAATTCCTGAAAGAATCCTGCCGCAGAGGCTCCTAGAAAAATGGAGATTTATCTTTGCATCCAGGAAAGAACATTTTTCTTTAATGCCCATTGTGTAAGAGAGTGAAAGCCCTGGGCTTGCAAACTTGCAATTTAAAATCGGTTTATGCTAACCTTTCTGTACCTATTCAACTTCATTTGCTCGTCATTCAGTACTACATTCAGGTCAGAAATTAAGCACATAAAGGAATATTTAATTTTTAGGGCCTTGTTATTCTAAATGTCATGACCTTAAAAAAATGCTCGAGAATTAAATTGGCAACTGCATCAAAGAAGAAAACTCATTTGTCAGGACTCCGAGGTAACTGCTGACTCTGGCTTTGATCTCAGATTCTTCCTCTTCTGTGAGTTCAACTCTGGGAAAGTGCACCACAGGTTTTCCTGGTCCTCTGAAGTCTATTTGGTAGCAAGTAAGTGGGGAAAGCTAAAGGTGAACAGAGAAAGAAGGATAAGCTGAGGCAAAGGGTTGCTGAGGTTGGAACCAGAGTTCAGCAAATGGGATAGAGGTTTGCACTAGAAATTAATGGTTTCGATTGTTTGCCTGGACAGCACTCTTCTCTTGTTCTTACTAATTTTTGTTTAATTTACAAAATTAACATACATTCTTTTTTTTAACTTTTAGTTTTAAGGGTATAAGTGCAGGTTGGTTCTGTAGACAAATTGCACGTCGTGAGGGTTTGGTGTACAGATTATTTCACCTCCCAGATAATAAGCATAGTACCCAAAGGTAAATTTTTGATCCGTACCTTCCTGCCACACTCAACCCTCACGTAGGCCCTAGTGTCTGGTGTTCCCTTCTTTGTGTACTCAGTGTTTAGCTCCCACTTATAAGTAAGATGATGCAATGTTTAGTTTTCTGTTCTTGCATTAGTTTGCTTAGGATAATGGCCTCCAGCTCCATCCATGTTGCTGCAAAGGACACGATCTTGCTCTTTTTATGGCTATGTAGTATTTCATGGTGTATGTGTACCACATTTTATTTACCCGGTTTACCACTGATGTGCTTTTAGGTTGATTCCATGTCTTTGCTATTGTGATTGTGCTGCGATGAACATGCATTTCTTTATGGTAGAACAATTTATATTCCTTTGGGTATATTCCTGGTGATAGGATTGTTGGGTCAAATGGTAGTTCTGTTTTAAATTCTTTGAGAAATTGCCAAACAGTTTTCCACAGTGGCTGAACTAATTTACATTTCCACCAGCAGTACATAAGTGCTCCCTTTTCTCTGCAGTCTTCCCAGCATCTGTTATTTTTTGACTTTTTAATAATAACCATTTTGACTCACATGAGATGATATCTCATTGTGGTTTTGATATAAGTTTCTCTAATGATTAGTGATTTGAGCATATTTTCATATGCTTCTTGGCTATGTATATGTTTTCTTTTGAAAAATGTTCATGTCCCCTGCTTACTTCTTAAGGGGATTGTTTATTTTTTACTTGTTAATTTAAGATCCTTATAGATTCTGACTGTCAGACCTTTGTTAGATGCATAATTTGCAAATATTTCTCCTGTTCTGTGGATTGTCTATTTACTCTGTTGATGTCTATTTACTCTCTTTTACTGTGCAGAAGCTATTTAGTTTAATGAGGTCCCATTAGTCAACTTTTGTTTTTGTTGCAATTGCTTTTGGCATCTTTGTCATACGATCTTTTCCAAGGACTGTGTCTAGAATGGCATTTCCTAGGTTTTCTCGAAGAGTTTTATAGTTTTAGGTTTTATATTTAAGTCTTTAATCCATCTTCCCAATTTGGTTAGCTTTTTTTTTTGTTTGCATATGCCTTCAATTATTTTTATATACATATAATAACTTTTTAAACTTTACTAATACATAATCAGGATTATATTATACATAATTTTTTGTTACCTGCCTTTTATATATCATACATATATTTTCATGTATGTACATAAACCTATCTGTGTATGTGTGTATTTGCCTATCACCAGCTAACCTGCCTACCTGCTTCCTTGAACTCTAGACTTAAATACGTAACGACTACTTAGCATTTCCACTTGCATGCCCCTAGGCATATCAAGCTTAATGTCCAAAATCAAACTCCTAATCTTCCCCCCAAATGTGCTCCTTCATCCTGCAGTTTGCTATTTTAACTAAGTACAACTCCATCTTTCCGTTTACTGAATAAAAAGCCAAAAAAAACAAAAAAATACCACCCTTTTCTTTCTCTTTGCCACATATAACTCATCAGCAAATCATATTGGCTCCACTTTCAAATATAGTTTCAAACATAACCACTTCTTACCACCTCCACAGAGGAACCACACCAGAGGCTTAAGACATCCTTGTCTTGTCTTGTAATCGCTTCTTAATTGATCTCCCTGGTCCTTGCATTCTTTTCTTGAACATGGTAGTCCAACTGATTCTGTAAAATGTAAATCAGATATGTAATCCCCTGTTCAAGATACCCCATCTTATTAAGATTAAGAGGAAAAGTTACTTTCAGTGATCTGCAAGGCTGACATGATCTGGTCCTCTGTTATGTGTCTGTCCCCATCTTTTGCTGCTCTGATCCTTGTGTGCTCCGCTCCAGGCACTCAGGTCTTCCTGGGGCCCCTCAAACATGCCCTTCACACCACTGCCTCAGGGCTGAGCACTGACCGTCCCCCTGGCCAGGACTCTCTTCCCCAGACATCCACAGGTCACTCCATCAACCACCTCTTTAAATCTTTGCACAAATGTCACCCTCTGAGGAACCCTTCCCTGAGGACTTCCTACCTACCTTCTCCTGTTTATTTTTCTCCATATCATTTATCACCTTCTAATATGTTAGTTTGCTTACCTTTTTTGTTCATTGTCTATTTTATCCAAGTAGGATGGAAGTTACAAGAAGTCTTTTTGTCTAGATTCTCAATGACTGCCACATGTCGAATGAATCTGCTTCGTTCTTTTTAAAGTGTTTTCCACTGTACGTATGTACCATAATATACATTGTTTAAAATAGTAAACAGTTGATTTATAGCACAAGATAGTCTGTATAAGGTGCTGAATTTGAGAACTGTGCTAAGCACTTTATGCCTATGTGTAATCCCTCTGACAGCCAAATCATGTTATCTCCTTTGCTGGTGAGAAAATTTGAGATTTGAATCTGTTCAGTACCTTGCCTAAGGCCACACAGATAATGGATGGCAGAACGGGTTTGAAGCCTTTCCTGGAACTGGTGCTCTTACCCTTACATTATACTGTGTTCTTAACCTAAATTCAATGTCCACTGAAAGGTCAGGCTTCCTTTGAAAAAAGAAGAAAATGCACACCCCACTCTTCCACACATGTGTCCATCCACACACTTTAAGCTAAATTTTCCCATGCTTTCAGTACTCAGAGAATATAGCCCTTTTCTGAGATCACAGCTCTCACTGATGGGATTTTTCCAAAGTGAAAGAATTAATGTCCTCATACATTTTCTCCTCTTTTTTTCTCAAGTAGGCTTAGCTCTCTGAAGTTTATCAAAACACGAGCACTGACTCATTGTTCACCACTATATTATGCTTCTCTGATAGCCACAAGTTTCCAACCTAGCTCTTAAAGATAAAAATTCATTTGTAATCTGCCCTGAAGTCGACTGTTCTTCCATTGCGCTACTATAGATTATTGTGAAAGGAAAAGACAGCATTACAATAAAAAATAAATTGAAATTATCATCAGAAGAAAGTAAGTGGCTTCCACCCCACAAAGCAGGCTACTTAGTGAAATGTCGGTAGGCCCCTTTTCTATATCCAAGCAGTGTATTGGGAACTAGGCCTTTGACAGGGCGGAGAACAAAGAAAGGTGTGGCCCCAGTCCGACAGGTGTAATGAGAATCAAATGAGCTCATTTTTAGCTATAAAAATCGAGTTAGATTTCATAAAATATAACTTATCATCATCGTCATATTGATGACGATGATGATTCTCTGTTTGAAAACCCAAATTGGCAATTAGACATAAAAAAGGCAGGAATGTCACTTTCATGATTTGACTTGTGGAATGCATAATGATGCCAGGTAACGCTCAGAAGCAATAGTTGGTTGAGTGTATAGTGATAGATGTTCAGATTGGTTAGAACAGCAACCAGAACACACCCAACTACCCAGATCTCTCCTTATTCCAAAGAGACCAAGGGAAAAGAGGGAGCTGAGAGATGTGTTCAAATCACAAAGAAGTAATTAGGGAAGAACTTTGTGTGTCTCTCCTAGTCCCAGAAGGGTTACCTCCAAGGCCCTCCTGTGTGAAAAGAGGGAGCAGATCTTTATGGCAAGAGAAGGCAGACCTGCTGACACAGTAGGAGATCTGCTTATTTCGAGGCTTAGAATGAGCTGAAAGCAGCAATAACTTCAGAACAATTTAGGGAAGGTACTGGGAGGTTGAGGAACAGTAATATTGGGACAGAAGAGACCATAGGGTCTGCAGAATGTATGAATCCCTGCTTTCAAGTTTCCCAGTTGATGTAGTAGCAGGTTTTCCTGGAAGCAGTTCCTTTATACTTGAGTAAATTTTACCACATAGCAGAATCTTGTGTGAACAAACCCAGCCCACCTGTTGCATACAGTGGGTGGGCAGGGGTGGGGAAGGTCTCAAGAAGGTAGTTACATGTGCTTGTCTCCTCTCACCCTAGCCAAGAGAGCACCAATTTATTTTGGACTCCTTGGCCTGACTATGCTTAGTCCAAGCTTGAGTCTCCTAAATGGCTCTTGCCACCAAGTCCTATGTGGAAGTGGAGTGAGGCTGCCAACCAAGTAGATCCCCTGGGCTTCACCCAAATGCAGATGTGATCATAGCCCCAGCTTCAGAAATTATATGGATAAGGGATACTGATGTTGTGAAGCCAGATTTAGAAGTTGAATGTTGAAGACCAGAAAATTAGTGTTGGCAAGGGATTTGATTAGAATTCTGATCAGGTACCAGTGCACCGGGCCAAGAAATTCTCCTGAAAATGACTTGCAAAAAACTACTTTAAGTTAAAAAATAAAAGCCCTTGTTTTTATGAGGGCTACTAACTAATCCTATGGAACTACCCCTGAGAAGTATTACAGAGGCTGAAGAGGCATAAATCTCTCTCCCGGTATCTCCCCAAATCTTTGAATGTAGACTATTATGTCCTAAGCCAGGCTAGTCACCAGGGAGTTTTTATGCTCCAGGACAGTAGCTTAGAGTGGACAACATCAGGACCCCTTACTCCCTTGATCTGATCTGAACCCAGATCGCAGTCTATGGCCTGGTTCCTTTAGGTGGGATACTGCTGATTCTCCCCAGCCTCCAGGATCTGGCATCTGTACATCCCATAGACCCCCTGTCCCCCAGGGTTGGGAGACTGCAACAGTGTCCCCTCACCTACCAGGCTCCTGTCTGTGATTCATACCTGACAGGCTTTCTTCTCCACCAGAGTCTTCAGCTCCAGCTTTTCCCACAGCTTGTTGGCTCCTGTGTGCACCAAGCCCAGGACAGTGCATGGCACAGATTAGGCTGACTTCAGTCATTTGTGGAATGAAGTAACTGAGGAAATGTATAGGGTCTTACTGTTACCCAGGCACATTTATATACTTGAGATTTTGGTGGCCCCAGCCCTTGGATAAGTTGGGTTTTGTAGGTGACTTAGGTCCCAAAGTTGAAGAGGCAGGCTTCTCAACTTGACAGTACTTGTCTATGGACTCCCCTACGTGGATCATTCTAGGGTGCAACCTCAGGCTAACAGGTAAGCTGCTGTACATTTCTGTCTTCTCTGCACTGGGAAGATACCATCATCTAAACTGAGCTCAGGCAGGTCTGTTCTTTTCCTACAGCCTACGTCCCTGACTTGAGAAAAGGGCTCAAGGTATCTCAAGAAGCAAATATTTTTGCCTTGATGACAGAAGTGTAGCATCCTGTGTGGTATAGAACATTCTGTTTAGTGTTTCCTTGGGCTCTCTGTGAGAACACAGAGAACATTTATAGCCAGAGGAAGGAGTATCTGGAGATTATGAGCATTTGTTCTTATTTGAGTGAAAAGCTTCTGTTACAAGAATTATACATAGTTCTGTGTTGTGAAATAGTTGGATTAAAATCTGATTACCACTGTGCCCAAGAAGAAACTTGCCTATTTGGGGAAAGTATAGTGAGTTAAAATAACACAGATTGTTACTTTGTGTACCTTGCTTCTCAAGACTTCTGAGCTATATTTAAAATTTAAAGCTTAAAGCAATACCCCCAGAGTTTTTTCCCCCCTAAAACTGAGGGCAGCGATTGGGTCTGTTGGTAGCGAGTAATGTATCTTCATCCAGCTGGCCAGCGTTTATTAAATACCTGTTCTGTGCCCAGGTCGTATGCTCTTTCTCCCCTAAGGGGAATAACAAGAACTCTTAGGACCAGATATATCTACAGTGTGTTGCTCATGGGTCTGCATATGGAGCTCACTTACGTCTCAAGGTAATAAGTGTGTCAAGCTGAGCTGTTTTCCATGTCTTTATAGAGCAGGGTTTATAAGTCCAGGACTCCAAACGTTTTTTTTATCATTTTCTGAGTGCGTTTCTATAATTTTGACATATACCATTGTAGTCTCTGTGGTCAGAAGAGCGAGGCTTCATTTCATGTGGTTGAGACAAGGAAGCCTACTTAAAACTCCAGGTGATTCTATTACATTTTGGACCTTATGTACCGGCATTTTATACTCATTAGACTGTGACATCCTTGGAAGCAGGGATTATGTCTAATTTATCTTTATGTCCCCAGCTTAGGGTCTGCCAAATGTATGGTCACCACTGAGTGTAAATATTAATTTGTAATATATCTGTTATGCATTTAATTAGAGCAATACTTAATAAGTAGCTAGAATAAATTTAGTGTGTTTCTACTTCCTGTCTGTTATGAGTTGTTTAATATACACATGGTGGAGACTGATCTTCTTGGTTTACTCCAAGACTTTGGATTCAAGTTGGCATCTAAACTCTCTGGGTGGCTTTCCTTGTTGGCTTTCTGTGATAACCACCCTGACCTTTGCCCTCTGGGGCCCTGTGCACCTGGTTTGTTGCCTCCTTGTCCATGAGCAGCAGCTAAGGGACATCACAGTGTGGCCTCTGGCACATGCGCTGCCTTTGCTTTCTATCTTCTGCAGAAAGGCTCCTGTTCCCCTGACCTTCCATGAGCCTAACTGTATTCAAGATTTACGCAAACTTGTTTGCACTTCTCTATTATTTGCCTTCAATTATATATGATGAGGCTTGTTGAGAGGAGTGTTGTACACTAGAAAATGCATACCTGTGGAACCAGGCAGTTGTGAAGTTTAATTCTAGCCCCAGAACTTGCTAGCTCTGTGACTTTGAACAAGCTACTTCTCTGAGTCTCAGTTTTCTCATCTGTAAAAACAAAGAGGCCTATCTTGAGAGGTTATTACCAGAATGAAACAAATTAATTGAGATAATTATGAAAGTTGCTGGTTCTAAAAGGTGCTCAATGAATATCATTTTGCTTCTTTTTTTACCGTGTGCACACCCACCCACACATACACCTCATTAACATGGATCTGCTCTTTGTACAGTTTGACAATACTGGCCTTCCAAAAGACCTTGGAATTCTAGAATTAGTCTTGCAAGCATGTAGCAGACCCTGTTAGTTGTCTAGCCCGTAGCCATTTGATTCTGGTTTTATTTGAGGAAGAATAAGCTCACCTGCATTCTTTCTTTCCCAGTCTCTTCCAGCTGAGGGTGTGGCCCTGTGATTCAGTTCTGGCCCATGAAATGCAAGTGAAGTCTTCTAGAGATTTCTAAGAAAGCTTTTGCTTTTATAACAGGGACAGGCAGAGCTTGTGCTGTGTTTTTTTTTGGAACGCTTCACGAATTTGCGTGTCATCCTTGCGCAGGGGCCATGCTAATCTTCTCTGTATCGTTCCAATTTTAGTATATGTGCTGCTGAAGCAAGCACTTGTGCTGTGTTTTATCCTTGCAAAAGTGTGAGTGGAGTTGCAGCAGCCCTTTTGTAGCCATAGGCTTCAAACCCACCCCCCACCCATTAAGGATGACAGAGCAGAAGCCCAGAAAGAACCTGGGACCTCAGTGGCACTGTGGAGTAGCTGAAGCAACATTGTGACTGCCTTTCTTCTGATTGCTTGTGTCACAAAGTAAATCCCATGAATTTATGCCACTGTTAACTAAGCTTTCTTATTTGCAGCTAAACACATTTTCTAATGGACATAGAGCACATCTCTTTTAAAGGAAATATTGGTGTGAGGTCAGAAGTTGCCAAGGTGTCAGGAACAATGGCAACTTGGTATCTAGGGAAGGAGACCAGAGATGGCCTCAGGAGCCATCTCTGGTTTACTCCAAGACTTCTGATTCAAGTTGGCCTCTAAACTCTCTGGGTGGCTTTCCTTGTTGGCTTTCTGCGATAACCACCCTGACTGCTTTGCCCACTGGGGCCCTGTGCACCTTGGTTTGTTGCCTCCTTGTCCATGAGCAGCAGCTAAGGGACATCACAGTGTGGCTCAGAGGTTATGGGATACTCTGTCTCAAGAGCATTCAGTTCCTAGAACTAGCTAAAGGGTTTAGAATGGCCTGGAGTGAGAATATTTGAGCTACGGTTATAAATCATGTGTTCCTCATCCCTTGTAAAGACTGACAAGGGAGCGGAAAAATTGTTCCATGGTACCAACCTGCAAGGCTTGCTGGACCAGAACACCCTGTGCCTGAGGGAACCACCCAACTAGAGAAGACAGGTATGTGATGGAAGACAGGAGACAAGGTTTATTTTAAATGAGCATTAAAATAACATCAGAATTATGCATATTTGTTACAGAACACGTAAAAATACTACGAAATACAATGAATAAAATGTTTAAAATTACCCAGTCTCCCAAACTGAATATAATAAAATACTATTTAAAAATCTTTACCATTAGCTTAGTAATACTTAATAATATTCCCATATCATCAATTATTCTTTTAAAACTTGATTTTTAATGGCTGCATGGTGTTCAGTTCTGTAAAACATCTATAATTATTGTAGCTAGTCCTTTATTATTGAACATTTAGCTTCTCTAATTTTTAGTTATTATAAATACTGCTTTTATAAACAACAATGTATACTAATTTTGTGCACATCTTATTTATTTTCATAGGATGGATTTTTAGCAGTAGAATTTCTGGGTAAAATGGTTTGTATACTTTAAGTCTTTTGTTACACACTGGCAGAAATTCTTTTAGAACAGATGTGTCACAAGTGATGTGTAGGAATGCCTATTCAGAGGACCCCTATCATCTTTGGATACTATAATTTTAAAGGAATTTTTCCACTTTGTGGGTTAAAAGAAAGGTAGCTTTCTTAGCTGGGATTTGGTTTAACAGTATGTGATTGACACTCCAGCACCCAAATAACAGTAGTTTAAACAAAAGAGGGTCTATTTCATCTTCACATAAAATAAGTCAAGTGGTAGGAAGTCTAGAACTGGTGTGAAGCAACCTCAGTCATGAGGGAACCAGGCTTCACTCTTGTTGCTTAAACAAGTCTGCCTCATGGTCCAAGATGTCTGCTAGAGCTCCAGCCATTCCAACTTTAATGCAGTCAGTGGGAAAGATCGAAGTGTGAAGAACGGCAGTCCTTTCTTTCAAGCAGACCTCTGTGAATTTGAATAAAGTTCTGCTTTCATCCCAATGGCCAGCTCAGTCTGAATTTAGTCTGAGTACAGTCACATGGTCCTTCCTAGACACTGGGGAATATAGAGTTTTCAGGTTGAAAGCAGTAAGCCAGCTGAAAACCAGGGTTCTTATGACTAGGCAGAAGAGTGGATCTTGGGAGACAATTACTGACTCTGATGCATTTTGATTTCTTCCTTCTTTGATTATCCTGCAGGTTTAAGGTGTGTGTATGTGTGTGTGCATGCCATTTGTAATTATTTTTTTAGATGAACCACATCCTCTATGATTTCCCTTTTAGAATGCTGATTTTTTAAAATCAGGTGATTCTTTTATATCCTTAATTTGATATGAATTCCTCATATATAGTTCACTTTTCTCCCAATATGTCATTTGTCTTTAACAGTGCTTTCTGATTTTGAGGTTTTTATCCAGTCAGGTCCATCATTCTCTTCTTTAAGAATTTCTGGCATTGATGTATGTTTAAAAATCTCTCTCTCACTCTGAGACCAGATAAAATTTCACCTATGTTTTCATTTTGTTCCGTCATGGCTTGAATTTTTCATGTTTGATGCATTAGGCCAGTGGCGTTCAAACAGAAAGAAATCATTTCTATGGTAAGCTAGCACTCAAAGCTTTCACCAGGTCTTTACTCTATAAGACATGCCCTATTTTCTTTTCTCTGCCATCATACCTCATGTTTTAGAAAGATTTTTTGAGGTACCCATTCACAGATTGCAACTTGTAGTTAGAAAAGCATTACTAATAATCTAATACTTTCTGGGGTATAATATGAGAACTGAAACTATAGTTTTTGTGTGTGTGTTTCAAATAGCCACTTTAAAAATGATTTTTACTCAATAATTCATTTTTCATCTAACAAGTTACTCTCTTTTTCATGAGTATTCTTATCTATTCTCTCCTATATTCAAAATCATTTTGAAAACTTTATAGAAGTGATATTTAGATTGGATTTACAAAGTAATTTGAGAAGAATTGATAACTTTAGAGTTAAGTTGTTCCATCTGGAAATGTGGCACATCTCTCTCCAAGCCTTCTTGGAAAACGTCTGCAGTTTTCTTTCAGAATACGGGAGTATTTCTCATTACATTTCTGACTAGAGAGTCAATGTTTATGATTGCTTTTTGTGAATGAAATCTGTTTTCCATTTTTGTTAAAATGACTCTTTCAAATAGGAAATCTTGATTCTGATAGTTTTTTGTTTATCATTTTGGATTTTCTTTAGAAAATGATATCATCTGCAGATAATGGGCATTTTTATCTTCCTCTCCAAAGTAAATTTTAAGAAACAGTCATTTATTTATGTCTCACTATTGCTAGACACTCTGTACCTTATGTCTGTTTCTATTTAATAGTCCTGAAAGCCCAGTGATGGGAGGCACTATGATCCCCATTTTTAACACAAGGAAACACACCTTTTAATATTCAGATTCCCCCAAGTCACCAATCTGGAAAATGGCTGAGCAAAGATTTGAACTCAGATTATTCTTAGTCTTATACCTGGGCTTTTAAGTACTTAATTCTATTATCTATATGTATGTCACATTTCCTTTGTGTGTGTGTCTCAATGCTTTGGTCAAAACTTTCAGAATAAAGTGAATCATACTTTGCTAAGAAGCCCCTGGTAAGGTAATTTTCAATGTTGCTGGGGCATAAATGGGAATCAGGGCTGTGAAGGCCTTTGCACAGATTGTCCTTCTGTGATTGGTCCAGTGAACTCCTGGTGCATCACTTAGAACTCTCCTTTCTTTCCTGGCTTGGTCAATTCTTGGTCATTCTTCATGCTTAGACTACTGTGTTGCCCTTCTGTTCAGCAACTGTGTCCAATAAAGCTCAACTATGTCCCAAAGTCATTACTTTAATGTTTATTTTTTCACATAAAGTCTTTATTTTAGAAAATTTTTAGATTTATAGAATATTACAAAGATGGTAGAGAGAATCCTAGATACCCTGCACTGATTTTTCTCTGTTATTAACATCTTACATTGGCACGGTATATTTGTTACAATTAACAAACAAATATCAATACATTATAATCCACTAAAGTCCTTATTTTGATCCCTACTTTCTTAGTTTTTACCTAATTTCCTTTCTTTGTTTCAGGATCTCATCCAGGATACCACATTGCATTTAGTCATTATGTTTTCTTAGGCTTTTCTAATATTTTCCTTGTTTCTGATGACCTTGAAGGTTTTGAGTACTGGTCAGCTATTTTCTAAAATGTCCCTCAATTAGGGTTTGTTTCATGTTGGTCTAATGATGGAAGTGAGGTTATTGGTTTGGAGAAGAACCCCCAAGATCCACAGAGGAATCAGCACAAGTGTCATTGTCATCCTATGAAGTCAAGGGTACATGCTTATCTATATGCCTTATAGGCAAGCTTGATGCAAACCTTGATCACCTGGCTGAGGTAGTGTTTGTCAGGCTTCTTTACCACAAGGGTTCTCATTTTACTCCATTTCTATACCATATTCTTTGGAAGAAGTTACTATGCACAGCCCACACTTAAGGAGTAGTATTTAATGTTCCATCTTCTTATGTAGATGCTTCAGGGTGGAGTGTCTACATAAATTATTTGAAATGTTTTTGCATGAGAGATTTATCTCTTTTACCACATTTATTTATTTCTTAAGGCATGTATTAATATTTATATAAATGTGGACTCATGGATATATATTTTGTACTTGAGGTTATAATCCATTACTAACTATTGAATTAATCCAATACTAAGATTTTACATTTCAAATTGTTCCAGCTTTGGCCATTTGGCATTCTGTCTGTTGGTCTTGTGTCCTTTTGACATACTCTCACTGTGGTTTATTTTATTTACCTACTCTTGAACACTTCTTTAATTTCTGGCACTATAAAATAAATATTCCAGGCTCATCTTGTATATTTTGTATCCCAGCCATAGAATCAGCCACTTCCACAATCAGACCTAGTTCTTTTTATTGCAGAATGGAATTAGAAACCAAGATCCCAGCACTCAGTGTGCTCACTACTTCTGGAATGTTGTTGCTGCTCTGCACTCTCATCTGCCAAAGCATGGGACTATATATGTGTATACTAATCGGGGTGTGTATGTGTGTGTGTGTGTGTGTGTGTGTGCGTGCATGTGAATGTGTGTATATGTATATATATGTATGTACATACATTTATAAATTATTCTATATGTATCCATTATGTATTAAGCTAAATACAAGTTTATGCTAATGTATCCAACTCATTATCATATGGATCGTTACAGCTTCCTCCCCTTGTTTATCTGTAATTTTCCACTCTAACAATGGGAAACTTGGCTACCACCACCCACCATCCATTCACTTAATTCTTCAATTTTGGTATCAAAATTATTAACCCCTATTTCCATGGGAAACAACTTTATCAGCTGTAGTGCTTAGGTATAATCTGTTTGCTTATAATCTTCACTCATTTCCAAAGCTATAAGGTGAGCACCTTTATAATACATTTAGATTATTGTGTCACATTCTACATTGCATCCTAGGATCCCCTAGCCTCCTAAATGATTTTTTAAAAATTTGCCTACATTAAGGTTCACTTTGTGCTGTAAAGTTCTGTAGGTACTTGCTAATTCATAATGTCATGTATCTGCCCTTATTGTATCATAACAAATAGTTCTATCACTGTAAAATTATTCTTTGTGCTTCATCTTTTCAACTGCTTGTTTTTCCCTGCCTCAAAACCCTGGGAACCACTAGTCTGTTTACCTTCTGTACATTTTTGCTTTTTCCAGAATGTCATATAAATGGAACTGTGCTTTACATAACCTTTTTATACTGGCTTCTTTCACTTTGCAATATTCGTTTAAGATTTTTCTAGGTCTTTTTGTAGTTCGGTAGCGAATTTATTTTTATCACTGAATAGTATTCCATTGTATGGATGTTTCAGTTTGTTTATCTATTCAGATATTGAAGGGCATCTTGGTTGCTTCCAGTTTTGGTGATTATGAATAAAACTGATATAAACATTTGAGTTCAACTTTTTGTGTTGCCATAATTTTTCAGATCAGTTGGGTAAATACTTAGGAGTGCTATTGCTAACTTGTATATAAGATATTTGTTTTATAAGAAATGGAAAAACTGTCTTGCAAAGTGGCTGTACCATTTTGCATTTCCAGCTGCAATAAATGAAAGTTTCTGTTGCTTTGCATCATTGTCAGCAATTGGTATTGTCAGTTGTTTTGGATTTTAGACACTATAATAGGCGTGTGGTAGTATGGTATTACTGTTTTAATTTGCATTTCCCTATGAAAAATGATGTTCATAAGCTTTTTATATGGTTATTTTCTATCCTATATGGTGAAATGTTTGTTCCCATGTTTTGTATATTTTTAAAATTAGGTTGTTTATCCTCTCATTGAATTTTAAGAGCATTTGTATTTTGGATACAAGTGTTTTATCGGCTATGTGTTTTGCAGATATTTTTGTTGAGGCTGTGGCTTGTTTTTTTGGTACTCTTAACAGTGTCATTCACCAAGTATAAGTTTTTAATTTTAATAAAGTCCAACTTACCTTTTTTTTCTTTTATAGGTTGTGATTTTGGTTCACCACCAAACTCAAGATCTCTAGATTTTTCCTCATGTTTTCCTCTAGGTGTTTTATAGTTTAGTAATTTACAGTTAGACCTATCATCCATTTTGAGTTAATTTTTATGTAAGTTAGAAGGTCTCTGACTAGGCCCATTCTTTTGCATTGAGTATCCAATTATTCCAACATCATTTATTGAAAAGATGATCCTTTCCTTGTCTTTGTGCCTTTAAAAAAAAATCAGTTGGCTGTATCTCAGTCCTTTGTTCTGTTCCATTTATCTTGTGTGGATTTTTTTTCCACAAGCATGCTGTCTTTATTAATTACAGCCTTTATAGTAGTCATGAAATCTGGTAATATGAGACCTCTTACTTTGTTTTTCTTCTTCCTTATTATAATGCTCTTTCTATAAAATGTAATTTAAAAAATTTTTTTAAGAAATATGTCTGGTTCCCAGCCTTTTTGCCTGATACACATACATTGTCTGGGCAGTCCAGTGGTTGGCCAAGCACACAGTAGGCCCTCCTTTATCACTTGCTGACTGCTTAGAAGGACAATAGGAACAATTCCCTTAGCCAGTGAGTCCAGCAGATGGTTGGGCATGGCCATCTTGATGTGCCATTGTGCCTCAGCATTTCTTATGGGGTGACAGACACTTGTGGTTCCCAAAAGAAAACTGATTCTTAGTGCTGATAATTAATACACAGAGATGCAAAACTGATTGTTCTTAATGGAAAAAAAAGAGAGGGATTTAGGATGAACTGGTGCTCATAGTTGAATGGGAATTAGGGCATTAAACATACTATACAGAAACAAAAGAAGCAGTTTATGCAATAGATTTAGCTAAGGCATCAGCTGATGCAGAAACTTCCTCTGGTCACTTTTATAGTCTGGTGTCATATGGCAGACTGGATATTGCTAAATGTCTCAGGCAGTATTTGTCCCTTCCGTATTTTGTGAGTCTATATTTGCAGAACGTTTTTTTCCATCTGTCTTCCCTTACTCCCAAATATGCTTGGAGATTGTCTCCAGCATTTTTCTCCTCTCTGTAAGGTCTTTGCATGCTTTGTGATGAATTTCTAGCCACAGTGCAATGCTGGGGCAAAGAGACATATGCCCAGTGTGGATTGGCAGCAGATGGTACTTATCAGAATGCATTGAACAGTAATCCAAGCTCTCATGAAGCGCCAGCTTGCTGTTAACACCATTCTTCCCACTTCTTTGGATTGCTGGGTGGGCCCACTTCAGCTGGAAGCCAATCCATACTGATGGTCCTTTTTGCTTCAGGCACACAGCCTGGTCTCTGCTGGCATCACCACCTAGTGGGCACTGGGAAGCTCCTGGACATAGCCAGAGCAGGGAAACAAGTACAGGAGGAACAACAAAAGCCTAAGTGAAAATCTGGCTGTGTATGACAGCTCCACACTAACCTTCAGAGAAGCTCTCCTGGGAGGTAGCCTTGGCAGACTCCAGCCAGCAGCTGGTTTTATTATTCTTCAAAGTTCAGGAGCAATAAATGGGTTGCCTCCAGGGATGTTTGGTCCTAACCTAACCGCAGGAAGCTGCCATGGAGGGGAGCTGTTGTTCAGGTGGAGAGCCAGGCACCTGTATACCTGTGAATACCCAGCATTGCCCTGGGTGCATAGAAGGTTCCCTTTGATGAGGCTGCTCTGTTCTTCTCTTTCAGGACCTGCTCAATGTGGTGGCTTAATAGAAGCTACCAACAGCCATATGTTTATAGGCTAAATCATACATAGGACTCTGATGCCAGAGCTGCTCCTCCCTTTAGGCCATCATTAGCAAAGCCTTTCCTGCTGATGGTGTGGGCCCTGCCGTGTGGGACGTGTTGCATGGATGAGCTGGTTTGTAGGAGAGCCAGAGAGGTGGCAGGTAGCAGGTTATGGCTTGTAATCTGAATTTGCATCTTCCAACTTGAGTTTTTTGCAAAGGCCAGCATACAGGGTGAGATAATATTGAGGAAAAGTAGTAACTGAAATTTAAGTATGCCGTGGATCATTAGCACGAACATGGTCATTGAGGTCCTCAAGGATCAAGATCCATAATTTATTTTGTTTGCACATGCCTCAAGTTTACCTCTGTTCTCCTAGGGCTTCGGGTATAGGCAGAATGTCCTTGTTGCAAAAAAGTAATGTGTGGCAGTCAGAAAGGCAGAATGATAAAACGTCTTCTTTCTAGATTCAGAATCTACTAGTTAAATCTCTTATAGCAAATCCTTTACCTGTTAAATTGATGCCTTCGTTGGAGGAATGGAGATAAGAATATTAGCTGGGCATGGTGGTGCGTGCCTGTAATCCCAGCTACTCAGGAGGCTGAGGCAGGAGAATTGCCTGAACCCAGGAGGCGGAGGTTGCGGTGAGCCGAGATCGCGCCGCTGCACTCCAGCCTGGGTAACAAGAGCGAAACTCTGTCTCAAAAAAAAAAAAAAAGAATAACATTACCGCCCAGTGGAGTTGTTCTAAGGTTTTAATAAAATGATCAAAGTAAAGCACTTGGAATGGGACCCAGCTTATAATTAGTGACATTATTACTACCACCACCACCACCTGTTCGGATTTACTCAGAGTGGTTGACAAAATATTCAGGGAAATATTAGGAAAGTTATAAGATACAGTCTCAAACTTTTGGGAAGGCAGAAAGGTTTTTAATAATAGGACAGGCTGAAGGCATCCAGTTCTTACCTTAGAGCTTTAGGTCTTAGGGTGAAGATTAGGGATAATAAAAGCTTCCCCAGTTAAGTCTGTTTACCTCACATTCCTTTGTCTCTGCTCTAACTACTTGTTTACTCATGTAAACTTTGTGCTCCATGGTCCTCTTTAGGGGAAGTTGAAGGGAGATTACTCGTTAATAGCGTTTGTTCTAGGCCCCAGAACCAAAGCTTTTATGATTTGTAAAACCTCTCTTTTAACTATGTTAATTATCCACAAGCGTATTGACTTAGAACTTCTGTTATTAAATCTATACTGAATAAAAGTAAGGAAGAACTGCTAGGAAGAAGTCAGGTAGCTGCAGTCACCCTCTGAGAGCAGCTGACGACCTCCCTAGCCCACTCGTTCACTGTTCTCAGTGTGTGAATGTATCTTATTCATCTATCGCAGAGTCAGCGTTTGCAGGACAGACCCCTGCAAGTAGTGCTTGACGTCTCAGGTGGTGACCCCGACGTGATCAGCCTCTCACAACCACCATCATCATCCACACTGTTACTAGCAATAGGAAGGTCCACGTAACAACCTTCTTTCCACCCTCTGTCATCAGCTCTTGGCGTTAAGTAAAAATCGGAAAACATTTTTGGTTCCTCCTATATGCTGGACATACAGTAGGACATACTGAAGGACACAGAGATGCAGACACAGTTTCTGCTCTCATAGAGCTTAGACTTTCTAGGGGTGAAACTTGATTAATTAATTATATTTCATTAATATTAAAATAAGCAATGCAGTTTGTGATTATTAATTGCTTGGAAAACCAAAGTAATGGTATCCATCTGACCGCAAATAGCCCTGACCCATAAGGTCTTTCTTTGGCTCATGTCATTGTCAATCTGTGACACAAAAGTATATTTCTATAAAAAGCGATGAAAGTCAGAGAGGACAGGAAAGTAAATTAAAGCCACTGCAAAGCTCCTCACCAGTTTGTTGTTGTTCTGGCATTAAGTAGTTACTCCCACTGCCCTGCCCTCTCTTCTTCCTTTCCTGTCTCTGAAATCCCTCCATTTCATCCTGCTCTTCTTCACTTTCAAACCACCCAGTCAGTGGAAGCCTTGGCACTTAAAATATTTCTGCAGGAGGAATAGGTAAGAGGCCGAAGATGTCTCTTGGGATCTTCAGCCCTTCCCAGACCTGGTTCTGGGCATTGTCAGGTACCTGCTCCTTTCCTGCCAGATACCACCATCCTGTATCCAGGGAAGCTTCACTGGGGTGAAGGCATAGAGGGAGTACTCAGAGGTCTGGTTTCCTCAAAGACAGAATCGTTTGACATCCAGTAAGGTCTTTCATGAGTCCCAGAGTTTGGTGACAAAAGTGTGAATCTACATAGCTTCTTAAACTGTCTTGCCCTCTATGTCAGTATGGGAGAGGAATCATTCAGTGGCATTTCCTACTGCAACCCATGAGGATTTTGCCTCCTGTTCCCCCACCAGGCCCACGGGAGAGATAGCTCCACCCTCAGGCAAGAGCATAGGTCTTAACCCCTCTCACAGTTAGGTGAAAAGGTTTGCTGTTCCCTGATACCTAGTTTCCCAAAGGCATTTTTCTATTGTGTGACAAATCTGATATGGCCTCTGCCACCAACTCCCATTTATGTGATCATTAAAATATGTAAATACAGCTACTGGCTGCATTCCACCCATGTGAATGAGACCAGCACCCCTGGGTCGCCTCTCCCTGCTCCACTGTGCCATAGCCTCAAACATCAGGGGCTGGCAAGTGGAGTTTCTGAAACTTCATGTCTAAGTCTGTTACTCTCAATGCATATTTACATATCAGGAAACTTTTTTTTAGGTTAGGGACTCCAGGAGTGCAAGGAGTATAGCCCACCCACCCCAGATAAATCTGCAAGTTAGGCTAAGGGACTATATATATATGCTGATGTTGCTCCTCCCTGATCTTAGTTGGAGAGGACAGTGGGTGATTATACACTTTCTTATCCTAAACCACTTAGATGTTGGGTATTTATTATAGCAGCTGCTGTTACCTTAACAAAATACAAAATGAATTCAAAGAGTGTTGAGCACTTGCTATGAGACAATTGTACTAAAAGCTGGGAGCCTAACAAGGACTACAGAGGAAGGTTTGCTCTCATGGAGCTAGAATTCCAGGGCAGCACTTAATTCATCTATCTAGTATGTGTGGTACTCATGTGTTCCATCCATCATAGGCTATTCACAAGGGAATGAGGGCTACATTGTTATGCGCCTCCATTTCCCAGTACCTATTCCCATCTAGTAAGATCTCTGTTTAGCATCTAGTAAGTGCTTGAAAATATTGTTGATGATGCCTTGACTTGGATCAGAGGCTTCTCCTCCTGGTTCTTGGGGAGGCATGGGCTCCTGTCTTTCTTCCTAAGTAGGGGAGAAGGAAGCCTTGGATTCGAGTATACAGAATATAGTGTCTGAAATTAGCTTTATTTTTCATTGTCTCATAGAAAAAGGAGCTTAAGCTCAATTGTCACTATCGGAGTCAGAGCACCTGCTGGTTTGAGTGCTGCCTCCAGTAGCTGCAGTCTCCCTCTCTCCCAGGGCTGCCAGGCTGGTAATCTGAGAGGGAAATGACTTCTGGTTGGAGGGTGGATCGACTCATTGTTGCTAACTGCTCACCGTGTCTATCACTGTCTCACCTCTCCTTCTGAGGAGAGAAATCAATAGCATTTTAAATGTCTTGCTAAGTAAGTGTTTATGAAGCAGGTTCCCAAGGGCTTAGCCTGGGGGCAGTGCTAGGGCAGCAGGAACTGCCTGGAGCAGGAAAAGCCTCAGAGGTAGAGGGGCCTCCCTCCCACCACATTCTGGCGTACTATCCTGTAAAGTGACAACCTTAGTGCCTGAGCTCTTTGAGCTGCGAAATGAGTCGGCATGCATCTGAGGGTGTGAGAGAATGGCAGTCACTCATTCATTCATTTACCCATTTGTTCCATGACACAAATTCTGAGCACTGTGTTCAGTGCTGGGCATGCCATTCCTCCTCAGAGAGCTTCCTGTCTGCAGGATAGATAAACACATGGGTTTATAGTTTTGTATTGTAGAACACGAAAGAAGGAAAGGAGAGAGAGCTTAGGGAGGAGGACACGGGGCAGATGGGATAGTCAAAGAGGGCTTCCTGGATGGAAGAGAAGGAAGTTCATATGTCTTCCATTGACTATTCCTTACCTGCAAACTTTCTCCAAGAGCTACTGATTGTGGGGGGAAAAAATGGTCAGGGGATGGGCAAGGCAGAGAAATCCAGAACTATGTGATCCACCCTCCTGCTCAGAGTTACTGGATGGATAGGGATTAATTAGAAAAAGAATTGATGTTTGCCAGAGCTGGTACCTAGTAGGTATTAGCTTCTTTCCTCTTCAAGAAAACAGATGCATTACCCTTTAACCCCCGACCCTTGAGTGTTGCTCAGCCCTTTTTTGCTGTCAGGGACACATGATTTCCTATGCAAGCCCAGCTCTCTCCGACCTCCCCTGCGGTTGTTCTCAGGACACCTCCCCCTTTCTGCCAGTCTCCTCACTCTCATCCTCCACGAGGGCAGCTCCATCTCTGCTTGATTCCCTGGTTAATCCCCAGTATGGAGCACCGGGCTGACACATAGAAGGAGTCTGAGCAGAGAGACAGTGCAGCCTTCTCCCATCCTGGCATTGGTCTCTCTTTTCGCTACTGCCTTGTTCAGCTTAGCCAAAAGAAAAGGTGAGTTGAGTAGTCTCCTGGGCATTGTGGGGTGAGGATTTCCTAGCAGACACATGCTCCCCACCACAGCCCCAGCTTGGGTTAGGCACAGTCCCAGCAAAGCCTGGCTATGATTCATTCTTGTGACAAGGGAGTGCATAAGCACACGGTAACCTCAGGATCATGCTTCCTTTCCATGGAGTCTCAGATACTGGAAGCCCCACCGTAAGGGATAGTTTGGTAGACAAGCCATTCTTGAAGGGCAGCAGCCAGCAGTCCCAGGTGAGCATTATCCCAGGTTATGGCTTGCACTTCCTCCTCTCCCTTCCTAGTTCACCGTCTTCCAGGTTCGTCCTTTCCATCTACCCTTCCTTTGGAAAAACAGCCACCTTGTAGAGAGGTACTGTGTCTGTGCCTTTGCCTTACAAACAGGAGTCTCCGCCTGGAAATGGCTTCCTAAAAGCAGTGAAGACCCTGTATCTTCCCCAGGGGTTCTGTGATTCAGACTGACAGCTGCCGTCAGCTGGGGGAGCCGCAGGGGCTGACAGCCACCACTCCGGTCCTGATATGGCTGGCTGTGCCCCTCGGCTGCCTGCTTTCTCTCTCTCCTTCAGGCAGAGGGAGAGAAAAAAGCAGTTGCAGCAGAGACACCTGCGGAAATAGCACTAATTTGGCCTAATTTAAATTCAGATGCTAACTTGTGGCAGTCCTGTGACCGCCCGGCTCAGGGCCTGAGGAGTTGCTTGTGGTCTCACCCCTACGGGAGGCGTGCATCTGAGGGAAGGACTCAGCCACAGCAAACCCCCAGCAGTAGAACCCACTCTGGAGTTCTACTCCAGTGCCCACTCCCGCCCCCACCAAGGCGGGGCAGGCCTATACCTGGACCCCTCTGGACCACCTGCATGTGCCCTTTTGTGATCTCCAGTTTTCCTCTTGGACACGCTGTGTCAGTTGGAAAAGGCAGCTGCTGTCATCCGTGCCACTGTCCACACCGGTCTGGCCCCGATGCCACATCCACAGGCTCATTCTCAACTGTGGAGCTATCATCACCACATGGCTCATCTTTGGACTGAATATTCCCCTAACCACAGCCTCAGAGCTCACTCTGGAGCCCCACAGACCTAGGTTTAATTCCTAGTTCTGCTACCTCCTAGCTGCGTGATGGACAAATCATTTGACCTCTCTGAGACAACGCAAGTTCTCTCTGCCATAAAACAGGAGTATCGATAGTGCTGAGCCAGTGGCATGTGACCAAGCCAGGAGATGATGTCCTTGAAATATTTTATATAGGGCTTGGAATACAGTGAGTGCACCGTCATGCCATTTGCTGTCACCACAGCTATGGGTGCGAGGGATTCTCACCACCCCAATAGCTGCCTGTGGGGATTTACAGCTCTGCCTTGGAGAATGTCACCTCTTGGCTCACTGTATGGGTATTGTGAGCTGCATGAGGTCACCTTGGTGAAGTGTCTCCAACAAGTGTAGTACCTGGTAAGACCCCACCAATAATCTCTGTAAGTGGCGGAGATTGCCCCATCAGCACTGTACACAGTACTCACACAGCATTCTTCATGCTCTGTTGAAAGGTTTGGTTTCATTTATCTCTCTACGTAGGTCAAGAGCTTCTTGAGGGCAGGAACTTACTGAATGGTAAACCCTGAGGAGCCTATCCTCCAGTGCAGCTCTAGACCTGCCCCTCTCTCCATCCCCAGCCTTGACTTGGCTGCACTGAGGCTGTGAGGGTTGAGTTTTTTGCTTCTCTTCTTCTCAGTAACAGGAAGAATCCCAAAAGCCTGGTGAACCGGTTTCCTCTTTCCTATTGCCCCTTCTTCTCTGCCTGTTCCATCCTTAGCCTTCAAACCCATTAGGGTCTCGCCTATCTTGAATACCTCAAGTGCAGCACTTGACAATTGGAGTCCAAGTCATTGACCTGCTGGTTATTTGACAGGGACTTCTGAGTGCCTAGTTGTGGTACAAGGTAGAGTGACATGGTGAAAAAGAAAAGGTTTATGCTCTCATGGAGCTTACAGTCTAGTGAGAGAGATGGACTGTGATGATACAATTCTAAAACACAGTGTGTGATTAGGAATATGCTAAATGTGTCAAGAGAAGCCCCGGTGGGGGGCAGCGGCTCATGCCTGTAATCTCAGCACTTTGGGAGGCCAAAGTGAGAGGATCCCTTGAAGCCAGGAGTTCAAGACCAGTCTGGGCAACAAAGCAAGACCCTCAGCTCTGCAAAAAATAAAAAATAAATGAAAATTAAAATTAAAAAAAGAGAAGCCCTGAAGAACAAGTACAAGGGGCCATGAAAGAGAAGAGCAGTTGAACTTGACCTACTTGGGGTGGGGGACACGTAGAAGGGCTCCCATTAGGAAATGATACCTGATCTGAGGCTGGAAGGATTCATAGGTATGAATGAGGCGAGGGAGAGGCGTAGACAGAGCTACCAGTGGGGAGACCCCTTCATGCATTTGAGTGGCTTTCAGATAGCTTGCAAGGTGAGTCCTGGGGACAAGGGAAGGATGGATTCAACATACAGGAAAAGCAGTGAGGAAACAGCCCTGCATTTCTCCGGGGCTGGGCTTCACAGAGGAAGGGCATTTCGATAGAAAGGAAGGAAGGAATAGGGGTTTGCTAGGCAGGCAGGCATGTCAGCAAATGCAAAGGCATGCAAACTGGAAGTCACACAACATGTTCAGAGACCAGTGTCCTCTCCTGTGGAGTTCAGCCCTGACTGACATTGTGGCTCCATAGCGTCCTGACTTCTGTGGCTTCCCAGGACTTCAGGCTCCTCTGCAGATCGCCAGCTACTCCACCCTCCTGTCTCACCCAGGCTTTCAGCCGCCTCGAGGGAGTTCATCTCCCTTGACCCTCCCTGGGCCCACATTCAGCCACATCATAGCTGAGCTGAGCTCACTTCTTGTCCCGGCAGCAGCCCTGCCTAGCGGGGCCCTACACCTGCCTCTCTGCCCATCCCCAGCCTTTTAGTGGGTCCACTTTCTCCTGACTTGGCTGCACTGAGGCTGTGAGGGCCGAGTTCTTTGCATCTCTTCAGGAAGAAGGAGAATCCCAAAAGCCTGGTGAACCAGCTTCCTCTTTCCTGTTGCCCCTCCTTCTCTGCCTGTTCCATCCTCAGCCTTCAGACCCAACAGGGTCTCCCCTATCTTGAACACTTCGTCACCACCATGCTTCTGAGTTCATTGTGCAGAACATACCAAGCGCCTCCCTTTTCTCCACACCTGCCCCCACCACAGCAACCCTGATAGCTAAATCCTCAGCTACTTTCTCTCTGTAGATTTTGGGGAAGTTGACCACCTCCTTCCTTCTGCGCTCTTCTCCTTTCACCTCAGCTGATTGCTGGGCTTCCTCACCCTTGGGTTTCTCATGAGTTTCCATCTTCCACATTGCAGGAGCCCACACTTCTATGCACTTACGCTCCCTCATGCCTTTTGCTGGCACCATCATCTCTCAGCTTCCCCGCTGCAGTGCCTGCTCTGGGCCTTCTTGCCTGTTCTTTTCTCCTTTCCACTTCCTTGTTCCTCAACCCCAAATTCATCCTTTAAAATCATGACTTACGGAACAGCCATACTTTTCTTTTGCTATAACCAGGCTCATTCACTCATTGTCCCCTGAACACGATTAGACCTTTGCTTATGCTGTCCCCAAGCCTGAGAATCCTCTGTTCTTTGTCAACCCATGAACCCATGCCAACCTACTGGGATTTCCCCTCTGGGATGAGACACGTTTGTTTGTTTGTTTGTGAGAAGGATCTTTCTCATTGGTACTCACAGTGAGTCAGCAAACATGTACTGAGCTCCTAACATGTATCTTGCTGTTCAGAAGTTTCTAGTGGGTTTGACGAGATGGACAGATGTAAAGAATCACAAAAAAGAAATGGCATTCCTGGCTGGAGAATACATATATATTTCTTTTTATTAACTATTATATGTTGTGTATACATATACGCACATATGTACACACACGTATATATATATGTGCGTGTGTATATCGTAAACTCCTCTTTGATGGTTTCCCCACAAGCTAGGCCTGTGTGTACATCATATGTTTGTTAATCATTCTTGCCACTGTCATTTTCACTACCCACTTAATTCTTGATTATGATAAAAAGAGTTTTGCTGAGATAAAGCTTAGGCTTTGAGAACTTGCTGTTAATTCCCTGGATAGTGCCTACCCTTAAAAAATAGGGTCTTCTAATTTCTGAGAGTTGCTCAGTGCAGGCTATCAGTGTTTTGTATTTGTTAGAAAGAATGTGTTAAGATTGAATCTCTTTGAAATGAGACCCAAAACATGGCCCATCTTGCTGTAGTGATGCCATGTATAATTTACAAGGAAGAATGTGCTTTCATAATTCTGGGGGAACACACTTACAAAACAAAACTCTATTACTGTACATATTATGATTTTTAAAACTCTTTGGAAAGAATTAGAATTATAAACATATAGTAGCTGCTTAGGTTTTCCCATTGGGGGATATTTACATCTAGAGAAATGGCATAATTACATTTTCTGTTTTTGAAGTCAGCTGGGTTATGTTAACTCTGAGAAATTCAACATGAGAGCTAGTGAATTTTAGAAACTGACACTGGTTGAGGGCAGACCTAGTTTTAGTTTAATGGAAAGAATTCTGCTTTTGAAATGAGGGACCTGGGTGTGAGGTGGTATTTAATAAGGACAAAGCATTGGGCATATTGTTTCTTCTCTTTCCAAGTCAGGGATACTGTGGGGAATAAAAAGAGGTAGGAGATGGTACACAGTCCCACGTAAATGTGAGGAGGTTATTGTCAGTTTTATTTGTGAGACTTAAAGGCTATTTTTAAAAATTATAAAATATGTATTACTGAACATGTGGGAAATATTATTTTAATGTAGAGAAAAGAAAAATATAGAAAATATGGATTTTTTTGTGGCACATATACACCATGGAATATTATGCAGCAATCAAAAATGACGAGTTCGTGTCCTTTGTAGGGACATGGATGAATCTGGAGAACATCATTCTCAGCAAACTGACACAAGAACAGAAAATGAAATACTGCATATTCTCACTCATAGGCGGCTGATGAAAAATGAGAACACATGGACACAGGAAAGGGAGTACTACACAGTGGAGTCTATTGGGGGGAATAGGGGAGGGACAGTGGTGGGGGGAGCTGAGGAGGGATAGCCTGAAGAGAAATGCCAAATGTGGGTGAAGGGGAGGAAGGCAGCAAAACACACTGCCATGTGTGTACCTATGCAACTGTCTTGCATGTTCTGCACATGTACCCCACAACCTAAAATGCAAAAAAAAAAAAAAGAAAATATGGATTTTTAAAACAAAACAGGAATGATTTTATAGGTAGTGCCTTGGAACCTACTATTCCAACTTTAAGGTAAGTCACAAACTCCCCTCAAATGATTTGAGCAGTGGATTTTAAAGGGCTGCGTAGCATTCTGTAGTAGGATGTGTTTAACTAGTTTCTATGCTTAAGTTTGACTTTTTTTTTCTGCTATTCGAAATAATTTGTTAGCATTATTACAGGTAGGATAAATGGCTAAATGAAATTACACATCAAAGGTATAGATACTAGCTGTTCTGATCCATCCACAGTACTAACTTATCTGCCCAGAAATGCCATACCAACTTACACCCCCACATTCTGGTCATTTGCCACCATCTTTTCTAATCCTGAGTCGTTAGTTTAAAAGACACAGAAGTTTTTAAGTGTTTCTTAGTTGCTGGACCTCCCCCCAAAATCGATTCCTATTTTCATTTGTATTGCTTTGATTGCTTGTGAGGCTGAACGTTTTTTCTTTGTTGTTGGCAAGCTGTAGTCCTTCCTCTGTAAATTGCCATTTGTGTCCTTTGTACTTAGAGGCCTTGTTCAACACCTCTGCTCTTGCATCGAATTGCCACGGCATTGTCACTAATGGTTCATTAAGCTGTGTTATGTCCTCTTGGATCAGACCTTTAAACTGTTCATTTGTCCAAAAAAAATGTTTGTTGGATAAATGCTAAATGAATCATAATGCAGTAACTTGGCTGGCCGTAGGGCCAAGAGCTAATGGCTGTTATCCCCAGAACGGCAGGACATGGCTTCATCCATCACTCTACCCAATATATTTTTCAAGTATGCTAGGCTGTGTATTAGGCCTTAGTTCCTGCTCTCAAGAATGTTTATGTAAAGAGTTTATTTATTTACTTTTTTAGATGAAGTCTCACTCTGTCACCCAGGCTGCAGTGTAGAGGCACAATTTCGGCTCACTGCAACCTCCGCCTCCCCAGTTCAAGCAATTCTTCTGCCTCAGCCTCCCAAGTAGCTGGGACTAGAGGCACATGCCACCACGCCCGGCTAATTCTTGTATTTTCTAGAGACAGGGTTTCACTGTATTGGCCAGGCTGGTCTCAAACTCCTGAGCTTGTAATCCGCCCACCTTGGCCTCCCAGAGTGCTGGGATTGCAGGCAAGAGCCACCACACCCAGCCACTCAATGTATATTTTAAGTGTGCCAGGCTATATATTAGGCTTTAGTTCCTGCTCTCAAGAATGTTGGCCTAAAGAAGAGTTTTTTTTAATATATCTTTTTTTTTTTTTTTTTTTTGAGATGGAGTGATCTTACTCTGTCACCAGGCTCGAGTGCAGTGGTGCAATCTGCTCACTGCAACCTTTGTCTCCTGGGTTCAAGCGATTCTCCTGCCTCAGCCTCCCAAATAGCTGGGACTACAGGTGTGCACCACCAGGCCCAGCTAATTTTTGTATTTTTAGTAGAGACGGGGTTTCACCATGTTGGCCAGGATGGTCTCGATCTCTTGACCTTGCGTTTTGTCTGCCTCGGCCTCCCAAAGTGCTGGGATTACAGGCCTGAGCCACCACGCCCGGCCTAAAGAAGAGTTTATAATACAGAGGTGTGAACTCAGTAAAGGAAATCCTTTTGAACAGAAGGCCATCTTTGAGAGGGGCGAATTTTTGACCCATAGAAAGTGCTTATGATTTCATGAAAGTAGCAGAAGCCTTCCAGACCACATGATTTCTAAGGCATTTATCCCTTTTCTCCTTGCATGGAGAAATTTCAGCAACCAAATGAATGGTAAATTTCAGCAACCAACAGATCAAATTCAGTTTGTACTAAACAAAATGGAACCTCCTCTAGTACTCTTTCTTCTTCATATTATTATTATTTTAAATCTCGAAGGGTTCTCATATGTTGTCCAGGCTGGTCATGAACTCTTGGCCTCAAACTATCCTTCTGCCTCAGCCTCCCAAAGTGCTGGGATTACAGGCATGAACCACCATGCCTAGCATGATCTCTGGCTTCTCTGCCAAACCAAGTTTGAAAATCAGGGCTGGAGTTAAATATGTGAGGACTTTAAGGCCAACCTGACCCAGGGCCTAATCCCAGCTCTTTCACTAAACAGTCTTGGGTTCCTTACTTACCTTCTCTAGTTCTTAGTTCCCTATGATTTAAAATAGATAAATAAATTGCCACACAAGGGTTTTAGTAAGGATCAGTCAAGATGATTATTTAAATTGTTATTAAAGTCATATAAGTTTATCATTAAGAAAGTCTAGCTGGTTGGTTATGACAAAAGATTGTACAAGGTGGCCTTTTCTTTGACAAATTTACTACATCCTGGCTCTGTCTGGATCTTAGTTTTACAGACCCGAAACTTGATTTTATTTTTACATTGAGAGTGGTCAGTCTCTCAGGGATGCAGTCAGCTGAACCAAGTTCTCAGGAGACTGTTGTATAAACCAAAACCAAGATAGCTTATCGAGTCTGGATAGTTGTTAGATAGACGGAGACCAGAATACTCACATCACAGGTCAGCTTTTCTCTCCAAGAGTGGCTCTCTGAGAGCCAGATTGTAATTTGTGCTTGTTAGATGAGCTGGGAATTACAGCAGAGTGACTCAGTTGATCATAAGCAGCCAAACCCCATCCCTGCGCCACCCTAGCTAAGATAGCTTGATGACCTTGGCAGATTCTAGGTTTAGTCTTGCTTACATGACCAGCCAGGGACCGAGGTCCCAGCCCCTCAGGAGAGGGCTTCAATGGGCACTTCCAGTGCTTGCCTTTAAAGCTGTCATTTTCTTCTTGGTTCTATAATAACCACTTTTTTCTTTCTTCCTATTTGACACATTGTCTGGATGTGGTAATGTCTTTAAACTGGCTAACTTTGTTCCCACTAAGTCTTGCTCTCATTCTGGAGTGGAGTCTCTGAGAGATTTTGCATGTGTTCACTTGCACGTTGGTTTTCTCATTCATTTCTCTGAGATCAGTCTCATTCCCATAGTGTCCTAGAGTAGGTGGGTAGGTAGGAGGTTTGGACCTCACTGATCTCTCTACCCTATGACCCATCTGCAAACTTCTTACCTTAAGCATTGGTCTGGGATATGAAGCTTGCCCATGGGGATAACATCCCCAGTAACACACACATTCTCTCTCAGTGTTTCCGGGGAGCTGGCAGCAAGCTCAAGGAACTCCTGCTGCCCCAAGGGGCCACTGAACATGTTTGTAAACATGCTCAAAGCCACTGGCCCTGTGTTGCTGTGCTAGACAGTACCTTTTTCCAGTGAACCTTCTCTGCCAGATCCTGTGTTCTGTCATTTAGAGTCTGCAAGTGGTAGTCCTATGAATTACATTTCCTCTGGGACATAGCATTTTTCCCAGTGAGAGTCTGGCTGAGATGACTTTTTTACGCTGTTTCACATGGCTGGAAATCATGTGTCCTCATACTGTAATTGCCACTCCTTCAGCCCTTTACCTGTGTCCCTTGGAAACAGCTTGTGTCCCACAGGGGAGACTCACCACTCTGACACCTGGATGCTTTGATGTGTCAGAGTCACCCTGACTTACAGAGGGGAGCACAGGAGGTGTGGGAGCCCCAAGATGGAAAATGCCCTCCCTCTTAGCCATAGCATTTGGGAGGGGGCATGGGAGCAGCTGGCTTCCTGAAATCTGAAGGATACAGCAGTTTGAGGATGGTAAGTTTATTCTGACCACAGAGCTTCATAGACACGCACTCTCCCCGCTGCCCACCTTATGGTTCACCCGTGGTCCTCATCAGTTCCTTGCCCAGCAGGCTTTTCAGCAGCACAGCTACAAGGTCTCTGCTGAGGTTTGGCTTCCTGCCTTCTCTTGTGCAAGAGAGAATCAGGGGTACAAAAGGGGCGGTGGGTATGGGGGCAAGAGAGAGGGGCTGCAGCCAGACTGACTGCTGATGAGCGCTGCAAGGGGATTGATGAAAGAAGCCTCCCCATGCCTGGAGAGACCTACTCTACTACAACATTCTTTTACCACACCATTCAGTTAGTCTGTGTCTGCTACTCCTCACATATGGATTATTGAATGTTTGTGACTATTACAATGAATTAACATTAAATAAACTAAAGGCTCAATTCCTTGGTCACACTAGCCACATTTCAAGTACTGAATAGTCCACACATGGCTAATGGCTACCATATCAGATACTGATGATATAGGACATTTCTATCGTCACCTAAGTTATATTGGTTAACAGTGCTCTGGGACAGGGCAGGGGATTATTGGCTCTACAGAAGAAGCCATTTTGGGATTCCATTAACACTAGAAGAGTTTTATAAGCATTGAATTTTCTAAAACTGGCCTAGTAGCTTCTGATGGCTATATTATTTGTATAAATTGGAGCCCGTTTTTCTCTGAAGGCACTGTCTCTGTGATATCTCTCCTTCCCCCTAATAAAAGAATCAAGTTCAAAACATGGAAAGAGCTTGAGAAAATCTCAGGCATGTGAAGCAAGGTCCCAGAACCCTCAGTCTCTCATAGGACTTCTTGCCACTGTCACCCAGTCCTTTAGGTGATGTTTGTCCTCTAGGTATTTTAACCCAAGTTCCTGATTTAGTCATCAGAGTTGGGAGTTTTTCCAAAAATAGGACAATCATAAAAATACATGAGATTAGTTATTTTAGAATGAAGATTTTATTCATTCATTTACTGGATGCCTACTATGTGTCAGGCAGAGCCCGGATTCACCAGCACCTGACACAGGGCCTGGAGCATAATAGATATTCAATAAATATTAATTAAATGAATGAATAAATTACTCACCCTAAAGCAAGTCCACTAAGCCATTCAGCCTGCTGTTCCTTTTTGTTTCCTGTGACTGCTGTGGAGGTCCTTGGCCCAGCAACTCAGACCAGCACCTGGGAGGCAGCTTTGGTTTGACTGTGTCAACTGGATTCTTCTGGCTATTGAAGCTGGTTCTGTATTTTAATGTGGTTGTCTTAACGGTTCTCCAGAGGAACAGAACCAACAGGGGCTGTGTGTAGACAGAAAAAGGGAGAGGAAGAGGGAAACTGAATTTAAGGCATTAGCTCATGCAGTTACAGTGTCTGGAAAGTCTAAAATCTGTAGGGTGGGCTGGCAGGCTGGAGACCCAGGGAAGAGTTGATGTTGCAGTTCAAGACTATCTGCTGGCAGAATTCTCCCTTTTGTAGGAGAGATTAGTCTTTTTCTCTTAAAGCCTTAAAATAATTGGATGAGGCCCACCAACATTAATTATGGAGGGTCCTCTGCTTTACATAGTCTAGTGACTTAAATGTTAATCTCATCTCCAAAAATACCTTCAGAGAAACATCTAGCATAATGTTTGACCTACCATCTGGATACAATGGACTCAGCCACATTGACACATAAAATTAACTGCTCTGGTAGTCTTGTCTTACCTACCCTTGGTGGCGATGAGTTGTAATTGAAGGAGACCTGTTTCCTGACCACACTGAGCATGCATGCTTTTTCTTGTCTGGCTCTTTCTCCAGGATGGTCCTGCTCCCTCCCTTTGGAGAGCTAGATGACCTCAGATATATAGAATTTCACCTCTTGCAGACACGTTTATCTGCATGCCTGCCTTCTGTTTAATGACAGTGATCAGCATTCCTCAAAGCCCACCTCCTCACTTGTTTGTATAAGCCCTTGAGCCCAGTTTTCCTTGGCAATGTATTTCTGAATGGGGATAACACCTCCCCAGCTGCCTTGACTAGTTTCTTCTCCTTCCTGCAGCTAGAAGGAGGCTCATAACGGACTGGAAATATCATAGGTTTGGACTCAGATTTAGATTTCAACCTCGGTTCTATTGCTGGCTGACTCTAACCTCTCAGAATCTCAGCTATCTCATCTGTAAAATGGTATGCTAGTTTATTTCATGGTACCCTTGGTAGCACTTCTCATTCAGTTTTAGAATTTCTTCCTTATCTCCTTGTTCTTCCTTGTTTGTTTTGTTTTGCTTTGCTTTTAAAAATAGGTTCTGCTATGTTAGCTGAGATCAAGTGATTCTCCCACCTCAGCTCCCCAGTAGCTAGGACTGTGGGTGTGAACTACCACACCCAGCTGACTCTTTGCTTTTGAGGACAGAATTATGTTTTATTTACCACTGTGTAAATAGAACAGCCAGAAGACAGTTGATACTCATGAAATATCAATTCAATTTTAAGTGAATTTATTCTAAGGGAGTGATGTGGGCAGAGGTAATGTACGTCGCAGGTGCTTTACGCATGGGATTCTCTCCCACTGTTGATGGCTTGTTAATGTCCCTTTTCCAGGCCTTATCTCACTTGTGGTGCTGCCAGTCTTTTTTTGAAAAATTTCATTGTGCTCTGGCAGCGTCACAGGTGAGATAAGGCCTGGAAAAGGGGTCTACCTTAACATGAGATCTACCTTCTTTTTAAGCATACAATACATTATCATTGACTATAGTTACAGTGTTGTACGGCAGATTTCTAGTGCTTATTCATCTTAATTGAAACTTTATGCCCTTTTATTAGTAATGGCCCATTTTCCCCTCCCACCGGCAACTTCTGTTCCAGTCATATGCATTTGACTGTTTTAGATACCTCATATAAGTGGAATCTCGCAGTATGTATCCTTCTGTGACTGGTTTACATCATTTAGCATAATGTCCTCAAGATTCATCCAAGTTTTCACATTATGAGATTTCCTTCTTTTTTAAGGCTGAATAATATTCCATTATATGTACATATCACATCTTATTTTTCCATTTATCTGTCCATGGGCATTTACATGATTTCTACATCTTGGCTCTTGTGAACAGTGCTATAGTGAACTTGGGAGTGTTGTCTCTTTTAGATTCTGATTTCTGTTCTTTTGGATAATTACCCAGAAGTAGGATTGCTGGAGCATATGGTAAAGGCCTCCAGTCTTATCTCAACTGCATGGTAGGGATGACTGACATACTATGAGATCAGTGGATATTCAATTTTTAAATTTTCTCTGTCTAGCTTTGTGGTTCTCCTACTTTTTTTTTTTTTACATGTCAGATGGCTCTCTTCCTGGTAATGGCTCTGTATAACAGGAAATTTGTTTCATGATTGAGGTGTTCAAATGTTAGAGCTACAGAGGGAGTAGATAGAGGTAAGCAGGGCATTTTCTCCATGTTCTGTGTTAATACTTTAAATATTTCCATAGGTCAAAGGTTGGTGTTCCTTTTATTCTAAAAACCTGGTGATATGTTATTAACCACAGCAAAGTTTAAGGATCCCAGCTTTACCTCAGTGTTGTATTTAACAAAAACTGAGCAGTCAGTTGTAACTCCCCCTCTCCCCCCTCCAAACTGGTGCAATTTAGTGCTTATGGAAATTTATCTGTCTGGCAGATCAGCAGCCGAACATAATTTTAATTACACCTGTCACCCTCGGCCGCACTCTCTCATTCTGTGCTAACCTTATCAGGGTAGTGGTACCTGTGCTGCTGGGTTTTGCTGTTCAAAAGCCAAAGTTTTCTTGCTTGTCATTTAAGGAACTGCCTGGTACTAGAATTTCAGAGAGAAGGCACCGTATTAATATAAAGTGACTTAATAGGAAGTACAAGCTATTAGGTTGCATGTCTGACTAAGAAGATCTTCTGCAGACTTCCTCAAATAGCAAAGGATGCAAGTGTTAAAGTTAGCCAAAAATTCTATATTGACACTTGCTAATTAGATCCAATTTCACCATGTAATCTGCTATGGTTATGTGAATTTTACTACCTTTATTTGCATTGTGCTATAGAAGCAGTTCTTGCTAATGATACTCAATGTCTTTTGAGGAGAGCAGTCTTTTAAAAGAGACAAATCAGCTCGGTTCTCCTTCATTTCAGAGAGCAGAAAGGATGAAGGGACAGGGGAAGAAAAAAATCACTTAGACTGACAAAGAATTGGCATTTCTTCTGTTGTGATAATTAGGGTATTGAACATGTCTGAGCATCGCATTGCAGATGAAAGGATGCCTTCCTCACGGCAGCTTCTGTCCATCGGTGGCACAATTTGATTCTCATTTCCTCATCTATTATTCGAGTCCCAGTCTGGTACAGAAGTCACACTTTTCATGTCACTTCTCTCATAGCATGTTTTATGTGTTGCAGACTTCAGACGTAGAGTAATAGTTAGCCTATCACACCCTGCCTTCAAATCTGTCCCTAGTGCCTGCCAAGCAATGACTACCAGAATGTGTTTTCAAGATGTCACTGTAGGGGTACCCAGTCCTCTGGCCAAAACCCAGTCCCTACTCTCTGCTGGGGGAGCTGGTTGGAAGTGAAGCCAGTCCTTCTGTTTCTATTGAGATCTATTTTTTACATTACCAAAATAAGTCACTTTATTCAACTTAGTGACCAAGTGCTCTCAATGCTTACTAAGAAATTACTATATACCAGTCAAGATTCTACTCTATATGTTAATTCATTCAATTGAATCCTCGTAAAAAGCCCTGTGAGATAGATACTACTCTTAGTTCCATTGTTAGGATGAAGACATTGAGGCATAGAAAGCATACAAGTTGTCCCAGGTGACAAAGAAAGCAAGAAGCAGAGCCAGGATCCAGACTCAAGCAGTGGAGCTCCAGCATTTATGCTCATATCCACTATACTGTGCTGCCTCTCTTATTTATCAGGCTTTGCTGTCTGGGAATCAGAACCAAGGTTAAGGAATGGGAAAGAAAGAATAAACTCAGAGAAAAGTGAAGCCAAGTGGTTCCTCATGTGAGTTGCAGACACAATTGATGTGTTCCCAGCCAATGAGCAGTGGAAAATTCTATTCATGGCTCATATGGGAATGGAGGAGGTCTGGAAGAGAACGGTGGCCACCCAAATGTTAGCCCTAACAACTGTAATACCAGTGTCAGTAGCTGCCCTTTTTTGTTTCCTGTCTGTGATCTGACTTTCATGCAGTATATCCTATGCTTGAAAAACCTGCAGACATATTCATTGATATAAATCTACACTTTTTTTCACTTAGGGAAATTGAAGTTCACAGAGCTTAACCAGGCACACAGCTACTTAGTAGCAGGACGTCATTGTACATCCTGGGATTCTGGATATATTCTGTATCCCCTTTCCTCTACTTGCCTTAAGGGGGCTTAAAATCATAGTTTGTTTCAGTTACCTCTTGCTGTATAACAAACTGCCCCATCTTGGTGACAAGATAACAAATTACTTATTGTCAGTATCTATGATGGTTCTTCAGGTGAATTGGGGTGGTTTGCACTTGGGGTTTCTTGTGTGGTTGCAGTCAGATAGTTCCTGGGGCTGGAGTGATATTGAAAGCATTCTTCTGTGTTTGGCATTGAAACTGGCTGTCAGCTAGTACGTCAGGTGGGGCTGTTGGCTGGAACACCCACCTGTGGTCTCTTGGGCTTCCTCAGAGTTTGGCAGCCAGTTCCCAGAGTAAGTGCCCAGAGATGGGCAGAGCTAGCAATGTGATGTGGAAGGGAGAAGCTAGAGCAGAGGGGAGGCTCTATCACCTTTAATGACCTAGACTGGCAAGTCATAGTGCACCAGTCCTTCCATACTCTGTAGGTAGGTAGGTCACAAAGCTCTGTCCAAGTGAAAGAAGGGAAAAGAGAGACTCCATCTCTCTAAGCAAGTTGTGTCAAGGTCACATTATAAAGAAAGGCATATTTTGAAAATATAATCTGCCAGTTCTTTCCAAAAATTTGTTTTCTTTTAGAGCTAAAACTTCTGCATCAAGCAAACATTTCTGTCAGCATATATATTTCTCGTTAAACTTGTTATTGATATCAACTCTTTTCTCAGTGAAACGTATGGGTACTAAAACATCAACTGCATCTTGAGCAGTGCCAGTCAATGGAAAATATCGTTGTCTTCATCCAAAGCAAAGCATAATTGAGAATAATTCCACGGACGTTGAACCACCTCACTAATTTGTAGAATAGCTGCATTTCATTTTGGTGTTTTCTAGTTAACAGAAAGATGTTTCCTCGTGGCTGCCAGGTTATTGTGAATACAGTTTGGCTCTGAACTACCTGAATGAAACACTAAAGCATAATTGAGAATAATTCCACGGATGTTGAACCACCACACTAATTTGTAGAATAGCTGCATTTCATTTTGGTGTTTTCTAGTTAACAGAAAGATGTTTCCTCATGGCTGCCAGGTTATTGTGAATACAGTTAGGCTCTGAACTACCTGAATGAAACACTTATAGCTAGCATATTTAGTTCTGATTTGTTAGAATTTTTATTTAATGTAAAATAGGTAATTCTTTTTTATCTGTGAAATGTGTATAAGGAATAAACAATAACAATACAAGGAAAGAACACCAGCAACTTTGGTTATTGCCATTAACTTTCAACTTACCTTGTGTCACCTCCTGACCCATCCTCTCTCCTCCCTGCTTTGTGGCAGCTATCATATTGACTTCTGTGTTTATTGCTGCATGAATTTTCTTCATAGTTTGGCACATATTTGCAACCCTTGATTATATTTTGTTCAGTTTTGCTTGCTTTAGAACATTTTTGTAATTGGAATCATATCGTATTCTTTCACTCAACGCTGCATTCCCAAAATTTATCTATGCTGCTGCCTGTAGCTAAATTTCAATCACTGTTCTATAGTATTTGCTGTTCCATAGTTTTCAACATTGTAAACAAGAAGATATGCTTTTGTTGGGCATTTCGTTTTTCCAATTTTCCCCATCATAAGCAATGCTGATATTAACATTCTTACTCTTCTCCGGGTATACATGTGCAAACGTTTTTATGCAGGGCGTATACCTAGGAATGAAATTACTGAGGAATAACAAATGCTTGTTTTCAACTTTATAAGAAATGACAAATCATATTCCACAGTGATTGTTCCATTTATGCTTGTACCACGAGGATATGAAAGTTCTGATTATTTCACATCCTCACCAAAACGTTTCTGTGTTTTAGGTTGTTTTTAACTTTTGCCTACTTGGTGTGTGTGAAATGGGATCTTTCTGGTTTCCTTTGGCATTTATGGGCCTCCTTGCTTACATTTATTGGTCATCTGGCTTTCTTATTTATTCAGTCCCTGTTCATGTCTCTTGTTGATTTTTGTATTAGGTTGTCTTTTCAAAAATTTATTCAGAGAATCATTCTTCTATTCTGGATACTAACCTCTTTTCAGTTGTGTGTTCCAAATATCCTCTCCCAGTTTGTGGGCTGCTGCTTTTTACTCTTTGTAATGCCTTTTAATACAAAGAAATCATTAATTTTATGCCATCCAATTTTTCAGTCTTTTGTGTCCTCCTTTAAAAATCCTTTCCTATCTTGCTTGAAAAATCCTTCCCTACCTCGAAGTTACAAACATATTCTATTATATTTTCTTCTGAATGACTTTTGTATTATTAAGTGCATATGTGAACTTCTTATCATTGTGTTTTGATTCTGTTTTTGGTAGTCTTTTTTGAATTTTGATAATTAAGAATTCCAATATTAAAAGTCTGATAATATAGCCACTGCCACTGTCTTAGTATGTGCCTAGAATATCTTTAAAAACTTTTATTCTTTTGTATTAAATGTTTCATTATCATTTCATCTTGGTTGCATGATAACAGCAATCAGCTAGGTTTTCTTTTTTTCATTCTGGTGTAATTTAACCCACATAGATTTATGGAAATTCCACTCTCATTAATATTTTCTGCTTTTTATCTCTCTTTTTTTCTAATTTTGAATTTTTTTTCCTTGTTTTATACTCATCAGCCTTGACGATAGCCACCCTATTCCTATTCTCCTAGTTAGTAATCCAGAGATTTCGGCATGCATACTTTACTTATCAGAGCCTAAATTTAATCAGTATCTCTGCCTTCCGCCCAGACAATACAGGGAAGAACCTCGGGATACTTTAGCTCTAAGTTATATGGCATTGTTGGTATGGGCTTGTGTTTTACATTTTCTAACTTCCAAGATACTATCATTATTTTATATGGTTCATGTTTTGCTTGATTTTACCTACATGTTTTCCTTTTTGTCTGTCGTTCCTTTTTGCACTTCAGAAGTCTTGTCTGCAGGCACTTTTCTTCTGTCTGACGTACAGTATATTTTTACAGAGATTCCTATAATGAGGGTCTGTTGGTTGCATAATATCTGTTTTTGTTTGTATCACAATGCCTTTATTTTCCTGTCATTCTAAGTACAACCTAGACAAATAGCAATCATTGAAAGAAAAGACTGAGGCACAATGATAATCTTTACCACATTGTTTATGGAAGGGAAAAACAAAATCTGAGTGAAAAACCTACATGTTCAATAATAGGGGAGTGGTTAGCTATACAAATATGACATCATAGTTTACAACCATAAATTATGTTTTAAAAGGTAACGTGATAGTGTAGGAATACACTCGCAATACAATACTAAGTGAAAAAGAGCAAGGCACTGTATTAAACATGATACATGTGCATAAACACTCTGAGAAAACTCTAGGAAAGGTATAGCAAAAAGTTAAAATATTTCTCAGGTGTTGAAGTGATAGGTGATTTTATTTTCATTTTTATACTTTTTGATATTTTATAAATTCTGCACAAGCAACTATAGCATTTATAACTACAAACCAGTAATTTATTTTACAAATTACCCATAATCAAAATGATTTTAAGGAAGACTGGATTGTTTACATTCACATCTGACCCCGGCAGTGTATGAGTAGCAGTTATATTTTTAATGTCTGCCAATTTCATAAGTGCGCTACAGTATTTTATTATTCCCATTTACTTTTTTATTACTATCGAGGTGAAATGCTTTTGTGTGTGTGTGTATTTATTGGCTATTTGTATTTCTTCTCACTCAAGAGCATTTGCTCATTCCCTTTGTCGATTTTTCAATTACATTCTTAATGGTCTTGCTATTGATTTGAAAGAACTCTTTATATATTAAGAATATTGACTCTGCCTTTTTTCAAACTGTTTTCCAACTTGTCCTTTAACATCATTTATAGTAACTTAGTTGTTTCTTTTTTAAAATTTTAAAAATGATTCAGGTATACATTTTGAAAAAAGGGAGAGGACTAATTACAAGCAAGGTAAAATATATATTCAAAAAAGATTCTAATATGCATTTGTATAATAAGGAGAGAAAATGCAAATAAAATACACCTCTAAAACAAATTTCAGAGAAAGAAGAAGAAGATGGGCAAAACATTCTTCTAGAGTTTTTAACTAATGGGGGGTCAGGGGTGATTTGTCATTCCTCTGTGGATGTACATATCCATACTTTCGTATCAGTATCTTCAGTGGTTATCGTGTACCTTCCTGTGGGTTATAATAATTCATTGTCACTAGATGAGATACCTGAGGGAGGGGACAAGGTGAAAGGAAAGGAAGGCATCAGCCAATCACAACTATTAATATATGCAGGGTAATGATTTGTATGTATTACAGTAGGAATTAGCCCAGAGCTTGTTCCACATTGATCAGAGTCCTGAGGGTTAGACCGGTGTCCACCTCTTCCTCCATATCATCGGAGTGGCCCCATTTAGTTAGTCATATCTTCCACACAGTAAACCCCCCTTTTCTATGCCAGGGTTTTTCAACCTGGGCACTCTTGCCATTTGGGGTGGGATGATTTTTCTGTGGTGGGGGCTGTCCTGTGCATTGCAAGATGTTAACAGCATCCCTGGCCTCTACCCACAAGATGCTGGTAGTACTCTTACAGTTATGATGAACAAACGTGTCTCCACATATTACCAAATGTCCCCTCGGGGGTAAAATTGACCCTGGTTGAGAACCAGATTTACCCTGTTGCCAGCAATTTGGAGAAGTTTCTGGCTTGATTTGCTTGGATGGAATTGTGGCTGGTTGCCCATAGGCCTCTCTTCTTCCACTGTGGGGGCTATTGTGCGTCTTTTAATGAACATAAACCCTTCGTTTTTATACTCAATTTTATAAATTTTTTCTATTTTTCTTTTGTGGCTTTGATATATACACAGCCCCTCTTTATTCATCTTTTAATAATTAGTACTGTTAATTATTTTTACCCTAATCCTTTAATCCCTGTGAAACTTACATTGATGTGTTTTGCGAGGTGAAGTTTTAACTTTTTGCAACTTTTTTCTTTTAAAATAACAAATATAACAATGCCATTGGTTGAATAATTCTGTTATGATGTCCTTTAAGACATTCATTATGTTATTACCTTTTCAGAGTCATATATTCTGTTTTGTGGTTCTGTCTAAGGAGTCTCAAAATATTATAGTTTTTAATGATTAGCACAAAGATGCTACTTACATATTGTTTGTTTACACGTATGCATAGCTAGGTGTTGGGAATAATGTAATTCAGAAATTTTGTCCTTGTTTTCTTTTATGACTTTTTAAGTCATTTAAACTTTCCGCCTAGAATTTGGCTCAGAAAAGAACATCAGCCTCAGCTTCTTTAAATTGGTCGCCAGAAGCAACTGTGTATGAAGCTCCTACCACGTCAAGGTACTGCCATAAGAGAGACAGAAATATAAGGCTGTCTCTAGTTGCTAAAGCCTTGTGGTCTGGTAGGGAGGCATACTGAAATCTGGAAGCCACGTGTGCTGCCTCCTATGGCCGAGTTGACTGTTTAATTCCCCACTCTGTGGGAGCTGAGGTCCCCCTTCCGCATAAGCAGCAGGCAGCCTTGAGAGCTCCTGCCACTGCGGGGCATGCAAAGCCCGGGAGGACAACCTTGGGGGCCACAGGGTGCTGCAGGGCCTCCAGGACTTCCCAGTCAGCAGGAGGAGCTGCAGCGCTCAGACCTCCACATGTACTTAAGCACACAGGAGTGGCCCAATGCCTGTACCCAAAACAAAGCCCCATTGTTCCTGGTTTCTCCTTCTTTGCTCTCTACTAGGTTCTACTCCTTGGATCTCCCACAGGACCATCTCTCAGCATTGTGAATGTGAGGCCATAGTAGGCTGCTGGGTTTTTTTTTTTTTTTTTTTTTTTTAATTATTATTTTGCTTTCTTAAAATATAGCAGATAGTTTTGGTCCTACGCAGCCTCATTTTGATGCCTGGGCAACCTTTCTCTGCCCTAACTAAAACTCTAAGGTGGGTTGGTTTGTTTCCTTCCAGAAATCTAGAAAAATATACCACCTCCCCGTGGTGAAAGCTGTGCAAGAGCTAGATGGCTTCTTCATGTTTTCACTGCTAGACACCGGTTGGTGTTAAGATGACCCATTTGATTTTTTCCAACTTCTTATAATCTGGGTTCTTTTGGTACACAAGCCTGTTTCCCACAGAAAACTTACTGTTTGGTATAGAATTTATTTTCTAGGGCTTCCTATTTGGGAAATATTAGTTGAATTTGAACTTATGAATGTATTGTCTCTTCGGCTCCTCACTTGCAAAGAGTTCTATGTATATAAGTCAGAGACCGAGTGTTCTAGGGATGTCCAGCTTGTTAAATACCCACTTCATGCTGTGCTCATGCCTGCGGTTATTGCATGACCTTCATTTATTCCGCATGACAATGTGTGAGGTGGGACTATTATTTTTACCAGTATTCACATAAGCAAAATCTCAGTGCTCACAAGGAGAGCACAGCAGCTTGGAAGGGATGTTCATGTCTGTAAAGGTCCAGAGAGGAATGTGTAGGAATTTGTAAGTGGTCTGATTTTGTGATGAAATGTGGCTTTTTTCCAGTGGGGCATTGACGCACTGATTCCATCACCCTTATCTGCCCGAGGCCTTCTCCAGTGAAGTTGACCTGCCTAACTCTAGCCATTTCAGTAGAAGTGTCCTTCAGACTCCAAATCTTGAAACCCCAATATGGAATGATTTCTCTTCTCGTTTCCTCCACACTTCTCTGCACTGGCTGGGTTCCCTTCAAAGCCATCTGTCACTGGGCTCACTGTCATGTGCTTAGGTGCCAGAACCTTCTTAAATGGCATCCTGACCTGGGGGATGTTAAAAGCAGTCCCATTCTGTAGCTGCTTCCCCTGATCTGCCCCATGCCACCAGAGGGGTAGACCACAGACATGTCTCAAAATAAATCTGTCACCTTCGGAGGCGTTGCATACAGAAGGGCAGGACCAGATGTCCCCCTTTGTAATCTATTGCATGTATATGTGTGCACACAAACAGACCCCATTTTCTCCCATGCTGAGAACTGTCAAAGGGTGATAACATCAGCAGCAGGACGTTTTAGGGCTCTGACTGTACTTCCCTACATCCTTCAGATTCCTTCAGGTTCCTGTTTGTGGAAGGAGAATCTTATGGGAAACTGTGCCCTGAATGTGAGTGTGAATGTGAATGTTAGCGGCACTAGCGTCTGAATCTCCGCTCTGCTCTTTAAAAAGCAGATCAATTTTACTTTCCCAAGACTAATGTGATAACCATGCTACAAATTCTTTTCCATACCTACTTAAGCCACCTCTTAAAGGTAGAAAAAGAGGTTTCAGAATTTTCTTTTACCCAAAGACACTTTTTGAATTAGCTCCAGCCTAATTTAACAGGAGAGAATCTGTCTATCCTGGAAAAGTCACCTCTAAACAGGCTTGACCTTTGTCTGTTCACCCTGTTGAGTTTTCTTGGTTAGACCCCCACGGTGTACAGAATAACTGTCAGATAAACGGGTGGTTTCTGCTGGATTCATTGGGGATTTTCACATGATTACACAGATTAAAAAAGCAAAACAAACTAAATAAAAGATGATGTATTCTGACCCTCTCAGGGATTTGTTCTTGTCAGGATTCTAATATCCCTTGAGATAGAAAATTGGATTAATGAGTCTTAGCTATGTACATATTCCATTATGGATGATAAGCTCAGGTATATTGACACAGAAAGTCCCTCTTCCAGATAGATCTGAGACCCCCCAAGAGGATCTGTCTCTTCTTCCTCTATCCTGGACATTTTGAATCTGGGCATAGCAGTCTTAACTAGCTGGTAAATTATGTATGAAGGCAGTTTCTCAATAAAACCCCAAATCTTGATGCCACAAGATTTCCACTCTTGGACTATCAAGGATATATGTGTGAACCTGAATGTCTTTAGGCCCCACCCGCTCTTGGGACCACATGGCCAAGGAAAATGGGCTCAGTGAATGTCTTAGGCTGTTTTGCATTGCTATAAAGAAATATCTGAGACTGGGTAATTTATAAGGAGAGAGGTTTAACTGGTTCACGGTTCTGCAGGCTGCACTGGAAGCATAGGGCTGGCATATGCTTCTGGGGAGGCCTCCGGAAGCATTTCACTCATGAAGGAGGTGGAATCAGGTATATCCCATGGCAAAAACAGAACAAAGCAAGATAAATGGGGTCCAGGAGGAGGGAGAAGAGAGGGGCTACACACTCTTAAATGATCAGATCTTGCAAGAAGTTGCTGTCATGAAGTCAGCACCAACCCATGAGGGATCCACCTCCGTGATCCAAACACCTCCCACCAGGTGCCATTGTGTCCCCCACACTGGGGATTACAATTCAGCATAGATTTGGGCAAGGACAAATTTCCAAACTAGATCAACAAGGAAGGAGATAATCAGAGCCATCTCCACTACCCTAATTGACCCCCACTTTCTTGGCTACCTGCAGGTCTCTGCTGACCCAGCTCCCAAGGCAAAGTCTCAAAATCACTAACTCCTAGTAATAACAGTACTAGCAGTAGGCACACCGAAAAAGAGAAGTGTTTCATACTTCACAAAGTATTTTGACTGGAATCGATGTCTACAGATCCAGCTATTCCCTGTCTAGAGGGAGTATGAATATTTCTGCTTCATTTAGTTACATTCCGAAAGTACTTATGGGGGATGCAGAGAGGAAAAATTCATTAGTTTCACAGGTGTTCGAGAATGAGAATTTCTGGAGGGAGAGGTTGGCATTTGGACTACACATAGATCGTAGAGATGAATAAATAACGTTCTCTAGGCAAACGATTCCCAGACTGGGTTCCTCAGAGCAGCAAGATACCAATCATGTCCTGCACACAGAAAAATGTGTGGTCATGTAAATTGGGGGACCTCTGGGTTAAGCAAATTTAAATAAACTCTCTTTAACAGGAGGCTGCAGTGCAAGTCAACAAAGAAAGTTTGCCAAGTGAATGTTACCATGAAAGACCTTGCTAGAAATACCCGGACACTCAAGACTCTGAGATATGCTGCTCTGATCTCTAGCAGTCTTTTCTGAGTCTCATCAGACTTTTTTTGTTTTATACTACATACGTTCATACATTCAAGTTCTTAGGCCAAAAATTAAAAAAAAAACACAAAATGATGGATACAGTGTTAATTGTCGAAAATTAGAAAACATCAATAGGCAAAAGAAGAAAAAAATAAAGTAACTATGTTCTTCCCATGCAACAGACCCATCGATAACCTTTTATTATATGCCTTCCCCTGCCCTCTCTCCCACTCATTCCACACATCCACATTACTCATTTCATGTTACAAGAGTGGGACCAAACCATCAATGCCTTTGTAAGCTGCTTTTTATCACTTGATGTTTCATAAGTATTTTCCATGTCATAATATTCTTCTTTAGCATACTTTTAAATGTCTTTACTTAGTCTTCCAACATATTTGTGAACCATAATTTAACCCATAATATTAGCCACTATTTCTAGGTTATTTTTTCTGTGATAAGCATTATAGTTATAAGAGTACAACAACATATTTGGATCCACCTGTGCTTATTCGACTTAAATCTTGCAGAAAATCTACTAATGGGTCATAATTTTCAGTGTCTGTTCCTCATCTTGAGGCACAACCCTAATTTGAACTAGCTCTTGGACCATCAGAAACATGCCTCTAATTATTAGATTAACTATTATAGAACCTTCTGACTGAGAGGTTGGGACCTGGAGTCAGACAGCCTTGGTGCAAACTTCGACCCTACTATATAATATTTCGCTGAACTTGAATTGGGTATGTCACTTCCCCAAGCCTCAGTCTCCACAGCTATAAAATGGGAATGATAATAGTGCCTGCCTCAAAGAGTTGTGAAAATTAGTGAGTCTATCACTTGGAATTGTGTGTAGGAGGATGGCAGGGAGAAGAAAGGGAAGGATTAAGTACCAGAGGCCAACATAACCTCTGCATGTCCAAGGTGCTTCTTTCTCGAGCTTGTCCTCATTTTCTGACAACGAGAACCTCTTTTTAAATGGTAAGAATGCCATATATCAGGACAGACATGACTATGGCCATGACCTGACTGTGACCCCCAGTCCCACCACTTTGTAGCTCCTTGACTTAGACACGTTTTATAACTTCTTCAGGTTCACAGTCTGGAAAATGGATATGAGTTAAAATCCCTGCCTCACGGAGAGTTGGTGTACTGATTCAGGGAGATCACATTTGTGTGTATAGTGCCTGTCCTATAACAAGCAGTCAGTGGCAGCTGGATAAAAGTCACTTGAAATAATAATGATTTCAGTGAATTTTCTCCAGGATTAAGTGAAGAAAGAAATCAATGAAGGCAAGGTGCTAACGTGGTTATTGGCAATGGTAGGTGTTTAATATATGGTGGCTCTTGGGACTCCTGGTGTTGGTGTTGATGACTATGACAAGCTGAGCTGCACTGGTGCCACTTGGACCCTTGCAGTCAACCATTGGCAGTTTGAGCAAAGTAGTGGACCCCTTAGCTACAGCACCTGCAGACAAGTGAACCATCTTTACTTTGGTCTACAAATTGGAAACTACTTACACCCGAGTACTCTATCTTGACCTTTCCAGGAGTTTTAAAGTCATTAACAGTGGCTCATAAGGTTGTTCTTCTGGGGTGATATTTTTAAGTACATTATCAGTGCAATTTATTGCTGATGCAGTAGATGGGACTGAGGCAAGAGGACCTGGTGGAGAATGGAACAGATATGTAATAAATTTCAAGGATGCTTTAACCATTGCAATGCTTTGTGAACACACGGCATGTCTAGAATTCTGTCTCTGGGTTTAAGGAGAAAAACATGCTAGGAAATTGTGTAAAGCATGAGGAGTCACAGTGGAATTGAGTCTGAAATGTACAACCTCGTAACACCATGAATTTGGTCTCAAGGCACGTTATGGGCTATAATTCCTGGGAGTCCTTAGAGATGCTGTAATACCACCTAAAATTAGCCCTTTTCAAATTCTTCTTTATGCCTGTGCTCCACATTATAAACCATTATTTTCCATTCATATCAGAGCTGAACTATTCTCACAAACCAGCAATTCTGAATTCCTTTCAGAATGACTCGATTGCACTAAAGTTTTTTTGGAAGGTACCTTTGTTTTCTTCAATGCCCTGAAGTGTGAAGTCTGTATAATTTGCTAAATGTATCATGTTTACATATGCATAAGCCAGTTACCTCCAAATAACCATCTCTTGCCTGCGATATTGGCTGGATGCTTAAAGAAAATGAAGCTTAATTCTCTGTAAGCAGCGTTCCATCGTTTTCGAATAAGCTTGCGGAGACACAGATAAACTAAATTACTTAGTGGTTACTATCCAGACACTATCCAGACAGGAATGAGAAGCCAATGTGAAACAAGCCAGGTGTGCAATCATTCTAGCATCCCTCAGTCACAGTATGCAAGGAAACATGAAAATGACATTCCAGGGATCCCAGGCTGCTGCCAGGTTAAGCTGAGGTCTGAGGTGTTATCAGGGTAGGATAGCAACAATCTATAAACCCAGAGACCTGATTTTGGCGTATGGAACCTGGTAATTCCTGTTCTCAGGCAAGGGATGTTGATGTGGTATCTGTGGTAAAAGAATTAGGTCATCTTTTCATAAATTAGTCAGCATGGGTGAAGCTAAGAGCACGGATCTGAGTTATTTTGTGCTGGTTTCAAATGCTCACTTTGGCCTTCATGTGTGTGCTGGCGAGGGAGCTGGAGGCTGGAGTGAGGAAGCCCCCTACCCTGTTTAGGGACCTTGGTTTTCTCATGTGTTTAGCAGAGATCATGATGTCACCCTCCCAGGGGGGCATCCTGAGGCTTCACTGAGACAATGTGTGTCTTTTTCTCTATGCTAAATCAAAGTGTCTCACACACATGCATTTCTCTCTTCCCCGCAAGTCCATTCTCTGTTTGGCTGGAAGTTATCCCTCTCTATGGTGGCTCTATCTCTCCACAACATCCTCAAAGTGACATGCTGGCCATGACCTGTCTGACATGTTTGTATGGTAATTGGAGCAGTGTTTTCACTTCAGTACTCACATCCTTCCCTTTGCACCTCCTGTAAACACATATCAATGCCGACTTTGGGCCAGGCACTCTGCTGGAAACTGGGGTATGTATAGATGCATTACTGCAGAATTCTTACTGCATCTGATCTCAGAGTCCAAAAGAGACAGCAGGTTGTGATATGGCATGGAAAAGTAGAACTGCATGAATAGGGCCCTGGGGAAACTGCAAGGAGGGGGAGGTATACTCTCCTTAGGTGGGTGTTGGAAGAAGATTCCCCAGGTGAACACTTATTTGAATCAAACCTTGTTTTTCCAGGAAGGAGGATTCTGAGAATGAGAGAGAGGGCCAGTGTCTTCCTTGTTAAAATTCCACCAACTCAGTAGAGGGAAAGCATTCTCCTTTTACAAATTAGGAGAGGGGAGAATGAGCACCAGGCAAGGGCTGTGCCTTAATCATCTTTGTATCCCCCAGAGTGTTTGGCTTAGGGAGTGCTGGAATTGAATTTAGACCTGCCCAAGGTCACAGGGCAGAATGGAGAACAGCACACAGATTGTGTTGATTAAAAAATCCTGCATTTAGGAATTATTTTCTCCCTTTTGGTTTAAAGGAAAAATGTTAGCATGTAGCATGAGGACAGATGGATTGGTGCAAACTGTCTTGGGTTACAGCTAAAAGTCTCTTATGTTCATCTCACTCAAGCTTTCTCCCACCTCAGGGCTACTACCCTGCACCGCCTTTGCTCCCTCATTTATATGTATATGCTTGAAGAGGCTCTTGATGCACATAGAAACAAATGCAAATACAGATTATCTCTCTCCCTTTTAACAGATGTGTAGCATAGAAAATACACTGTTCTGCACTTTCAGTTGATGTCTCCTGGAGGTCTTTGCATCTCATACCAGTAGCTTTGTAGTTTTCCCTTGGTGGATATACTGTCATTGATTTAACCATGGACGTTTGAATGTTTCCAGCCTTTTGCTATTTCAAACAATGCTGTCATGGATAGCCTTATACATGCTACTTCAAATGTGGATATGCATATCTGTAGGTGTTAGTTCAAAGTGAAATTTTGGGGTCAAAGTATCTAGCAACCTTTCTTAATCACTTTGCCATTGTTATATTTCTTTTAAAAGTCAGTAGGGAGTAAGGCTTCTCTTTGTGACCTGGCTTGAAAATAAAATCTCATTCTTTTGAGAGGTGAATTTTAACTCATTTAAATTTATTGAAGTAAAAAGTTATGTTTAGTACTATCATCTCTGGTTTTTTTTTCATGTTTTCCTTTAAGTTTTTAACATTGTGCGGTAGGCATGTGTGTGGATCATTCTTCCGATATTCAGAAATGTTATCACCTGAAACAGTGATAAAATTAATATGATTCTTCTATCTCTTCCCTTCTCCCCCAGTTTAACATCCCCTACCTTTCTCTTGACACTTTGATCATAGCTGATATAATTATCCTCTTAGGGTTTAACCTTGCTTGGTTCAGTGAAATACGTTCAATCTTTTATTACTCAGCTTTTAATTCTGTCATCTGACTCCAACTATTATACTGACAGCAATTAGTAAACTTGTACTTGGCATCATCTTCTTTCCTTCCCCTTTTTGTTGTTTGTATCATTTCTTCATTGTCAGGGCATGTAGCATTTGCCTTCTGATCTGACACTCCAGTCTCCACGGTTGTCTACAGTTCTCTGGTATTTCCTTAGGAAGGGCTCATGAGAACAATAGTCCCTGGTTACTGTCCAGGACTGGTTTTCTGTAGCATTTATTATTGACAGACAGCAAAATTAGATGTGAAATCCTTGGTTCAACTTTCTGACTGTTTTAAAGATACTGTTCTATTGACTTCCTCCTTTGAAAGTTGCTGTACTGAAATCTGAGGGCAGCCTTACTCCTCTTTGCTGTCCTAAGTTACTTAGGTATGTTTTCTGCTACTGTATTGATTTTTTAAAATTATTATTATACTTTAAGTTCTGGGATACATGTGTAGAATGTGGAGGTTTGTTACATAGGTGTACGTGTGCCATGGTGGTTTGCTGTACCCATCAGTCTGTCATCTACATTAGATATTTCTCCTAACGCTATACCTCCCCTAGGCCCCCACTCCATGACAGGCCCTGGTATGTGATGTTCCCTCCCTGTGCCTGTATGTTCTCATTGTTCAACTCCCACTTATGAATAAGAACATGTGGTGTTTGGTTTTCTGTTCCTGTGTTAGTTTGCTGAGAATGATGGTTTCCAGCTTTATCCATGTCCCGGCAAAGGACATGATCTCATCCTTTTTTATGGCTGCATAGTATTCCATAGTATATATGTGAACATACTCTTTATCTAGTCTAACATTGATGGGTATTTGGGTTGGTTCCAAGTCTTTGCTATTGTGAATAGTGTCGCAATAAAAATATGTATGCATGTGTCTTTATAGCAGAATGATTTATAATCCTTTGGGTATATACCCAGTAATGGGATTGCTGGGTCAAATGGTATTTCTAGTTCTCAATCCTTGAGGAATCGCCACACTGTCTTCCACATGGTTGAACTAATTTACACTCCCACCAACAGTGTAAAAGTGTTTCTATTTCTCCACAACCTCACCAGCATCTGTTGTTCCCTGACTTTTTAATGATCGCCATTCTAACTGGTGTGAGATGGTAACGCATTGTGATTTTGATTTACATTTCTCTAGTGACCAGTAGTCATGAGCTTATTTTCATGTTTGTTGGCCACATAAATGCCTTCTTTTGAGAAGTTTCTGTTCATATCCTTTGCCCACTTTTTGATGGGTTGTTATTTTTCTTATAAATTTGTTTAAGTTCCTTGTATATTCTAGATATTAGTCCTTTGTCAGCTGGATAGATTGCAAAAATTTTCTCCCATTCTGTAGTTTGCCTATTTACTGTGATCATAGTTTCTTTTGCTGTGCAGAAGCTCTGTAGTTTAATTAGATCCCATTTGTCAATTATGGCTTTTTTTGCAATTGTTTTTGGTGTTTTAGTCAGGAAATCTTTGCCCATGCCTATGTCCTGAATGGTATTGCCTAAGTTTTCTTCTAGGTTTTTTATGGTTTTAGGTCTTATGTTTAAATCTTTAGTCCATCTTGAGGTAATTTTTGTATAAGGTGTGAGGAAGAGGTCCAGTTTCAGTTTTCTACATATGGCTGGCCAGTTTTCCCAACAGCATTATTAAAGAGGGAATCCTTTCCCCATTGCTTGTGTTTGCTGGTTTAACATATGCAAATCAACAAACATAATCCATCGCATAAACAGAACCAGTGACAAAAGCCACATGATTATCTCAGTAGATGCAGAAAAGGCCCTTGATAAAATTGAACACCCTTCATGCTAAAAACACTCAATAAGCTAGGTATTAATGGAACATATCTCAAAATAATAGAGCTATTTATGACAAACCCACAGTCAGTATCATACTGAATGGGCAAAAGCTGGTGAAGCATTCCCTTTGAAAACTAGCACAAGACAAGGATACCCTCTCTCACCACTCCTATTCAGCATAGTCCTGGAAGCTCTGGCCAGGGCAATCAGGCAAAAGAAATAAAGGGTATTCAGATAGAAAAAGAGGAAGTCAGATTATCTCTGTTTGCAGATGACATGCTTGTATTATGTAGAAAACCCCATTGTCTCTGCCCCCAAACTCCTTAAGCTGATAAGCAACTTCAGCAAAGTCTCAGGATACAAAAATCAATGTGCAAAAATCACAAGCATTCCTATACAGCAAAAAAAGACAAACCCAGAGCCATTCCCATTCACGATTGCTACAAAGAGAATAAAGTACATAGGAATACGACTTACAAGGGATGTAAAGGACTCTTCAAGGAGAACTACAAACCATTACTCAAGGAAATAAGAAAGGACACAAACAAATGGAAAAACATTCCATGCTTATGGTTAGGAAGAGTCAGTATTGTGAAAATGGCCATACTGCCCAAAGTAATTTATAGATTCAATGCTATTCCCATCAACTACCCATGACTTTCTTCACAGAATTAGAAAAAGCTACTTTAAATTTCATATGGAACCAAAAAAGAGCCCATATAGCCAAGACAATCCTAAGCAAAAAGAACAAAGCTGGAGGCATCACACTACCTGACTTCAAACTATACTACAAGACTACAATAACCAAAACAGCATGGTATGGTACCAAAATAGATATATAGTCTAATGGAACAGAACAGAGGCTCAGAAATAATGCCATGTATCTACAAACATCTGATCTTTGACAAACCTGACATTTTTAAAACCCAGTAACTCTATTTAGGTAGATCTTAGTATTGATCATTCTCAGTCCATCTTCCTGGGTTATGCTGTGCCTTTGAAACATGTAAATTCAACTCTAATTTCATGAGTGGTTTAATAAATTGTATTTTTAATAATGTCCTATTCCATTTTTGTCTTTTTTTTCTTCAGAGGCTTCAGTTATCCACATGTAGGGTTTCCTTTGCCTCTTCTCTATTGCTGTAAGTTATTCTGTAACCCTCTGTAATTCCTTCTTTATTTCCTCTTCATGTTGTTCAGTCTTCTCATTTCTGGCATCCTTCTCTTGTATTTTTCCACAGTGTCTGTTCTCCCTGGTGCTTCTCCACTTCAACTTCATTTTCCCCTAGGTTCTAAATGCTTCCATGCCCATTCCTCCTTGACTTCTTATCTCCCCCTCCCTGAGTTACTGTATACTGCTTTGTTGTCTGTCTTTACAAAGGTGATTGTTTCATTTTAATTCATGGTTTTATATTTGGTCTACATGTTCATCTTTTCCATCTTTCTGCTAAGCGTTCTGTGGTAAGCTTTGCTCTTTTTTTTCTTTCAAAACTTAGAACATAGATGCAGTGCTGCTCTTTTAGCCATCTTTCATAACTCATTTTAAAAATCAATGTGCCAGCCATTAAAGGAACAAAGTTAGATACTACTGGCCTACCTAGTCAAAGCCATTATTGGAATAAGTTAGATAATACTCACCCACCATTCAAAAGGAAGCCCTGGGGATGGAAGGGGAGGAACAAGTCTATATAGATTCAGAGTCCCAAGGCACTTGCTTCAGGAATTTACCAGTAACAGATGGTCCCCTATAAAAATGCCTCCTCTCTGTGGTCCTATCTTTTCTATTTTATGAAAGAGATTAGGTCCAAGAGGGTTTCTCTCGGCTGTGCTCACTCTGTCTCTAATTTTCTTGCCAGACCCAAGTTGTACTTTATGGTAGGCACTTTCTAAGATCTACTGCCTCTACGCCATTTTGCCCTTTTCTTCATTCCCTTGTTTTACCTTCCTGTGCAGCTTGTTTAATCTGTGTACTTTCCCTTCTTTCAGATCCCTTAGTTTTTGCCGAACAAGGAGTCTATCACTTCAGAAGGAGCTCTTGGACTATAGGAAAGTTATTTTTGCTGAGTCATTGTGTAGTGATTGGTCCAGACGGACCTTTTACTTTTAACTTTCACCTGGGTGGCTTCTGCTGTACTCTTCAAGGCTAGGGATAGATTTCCTAGTTTTACTGAAAATAAAATTTAGGGTTTTTTTTTCCTGTTTCTGTTGTTGCTTATGTATGACATTCAGAAGGGGAAGAGAGAAATTACTAGCTATGTCATCCTGCCTTGTTAGATACTGGATCTCTAAATAGGCAATTTAGATCAAATATAGCAGTTTTACTAGAAATAGAAATAATAATAATAGCAAACATGTCATCACTGTGCCAGTCACAAGATCCTCTCTGAGCCCAGAGGAGGTTGTTTGAGGCTTGAACACCAGCTACTTTTCATGCCAAGTCACTATACCTCATCATGCCCTCAGGAGAAAGGGAGACAATTGAGAGAGTTGCATGACCTGAAGAGTGAGAAGAGTAGTATGAACAGCCAAGCAGGAAGGATTTGGAATAGCCTAAGACACCTTTGTGGTTTCAGGAGGCAGTTTCTCCCTACATCCTCATTTATCTATCTTCCTCCTTCATCAGCTTGCTCACTGAAAGCATGATCATGCAGGTGTCCTGCGGCATCTGGTCCCAGGCATCTCCAGGATCATTCTGCTCTGGCCTCAATTCCAAGTGGGAGTTTTCTGCTCCAGCTCAATGTCCACCATCTTACCTTAGATTCCAGCACCCTTGGAGATGCTGCTGGACCTTTGTTGCAAGAAAGAGTGTGTGCTACCACCCTTCCATCAGCTCATAGCATCATCCACTGTAGACCAGGGCAATGGTGGAGTAGTTGGGGGAATTAAGAGGAACTCATGGTTCTCTGTATTCATTTTAAGTCTATGCCTAGTCCTCCCCATGTAATCTATGAATGAAAGTGTACCAATGTTCTCCCACCCCCAAATAAAAAAGCCATTCCCAGGTTCCAGACCCCTCCTAAGCTTCCCATCACCTTCAGGATCTGATCTCAAATCCCTAGCTTGGTCCTCTACCAATTCTTTGTGGCTTTCTGCTCCATTAAATAACAATGTAAATTTATCCCATGTTTAAGTGTAAAAACATACATGCATATTTTGATGCTTTTGGGATTGAAAAAATATCGAAACTGAAATTGTTCAATAATACCTAGATTTGGATGTTGAATTTGAGCAGGTCAAACTGGATACAAATTGCTCATTAGGAATAGAGGCTTATATATATCATAAAAAGACATCTTCTGTCAACAACTTCTTACAGATATAAGTTCATAATAACAGCCCTGGAACAAGCAGTGCTGCCTTTGTTGGAAGTCATCCCTTGAGATGTACATATGCATGTATATTATGTAATATAGTGAAATAGCTTAGACATACAGAACATATATACATATTTATACAACTTATCATTTATTTATTTTTGAGACAGAGTCTCATTCTGTTGCCCAGGCTGGAGTGCAATGGCGCCATCTCGGCTCACTGCAACCTCCGCTTCCTGGGTTCAAGTGATTCTCCTGTCTTAGCTTCCCGAGTATCTGGGATTACAGGTGTGTGCCACCAGCCTGGTTACTTTTTTGTATTTTGAGCAGAGACATGGTTTCACCATGTTGGCCAGGCTGGTCTTAAACTCCTGGCCTCAAGTGATCTGCCCTCCTCGGCCTTCTAAAGTGCTGAGACTACAGGCATGAGTCACCGTGCCTGTAAAATTACAATTTTATATACATTTATGTATATAAAAAAATTACATAAGGAATTAGGAATTTTTTGTGTAAAATTACATTAAAAAATTATGATTTTATATACATTTATGATTTAGAAATGGTGTATTTAATTTGAGCAGAGCATTAAAAATAAATCACTTTATTCAAAGTGGGCTCATCTTTATTTCTAATGCCTGTCTAGAATGTCTTCTTCCTCTGTGAGTCCTCCCTGCATATGAGCCTCAGCTCAATTCTTGCCTCCTCCAGGAAGCCTTCATTGACTGCTGTTGGCCACTTAAGCACATACACTAACAAAAGGCAAAGTGACTCTCAGACAGCCTCTCCGCAGTAGGATGGCCCATGAAGGAATTAGGCATCACCACCTAGCCCCTTTCCCAGGACTGTCATCCCCGTACCCCCATTGGCTCTCTCAGTAGTCCAGGTTGAGCCTGTTTTACACCCGTCTCAGAGCACTTGCCATTGCTGATTTTAGCTGATGACAACAGCTAAATGACAACAGCAGTTGTCATTTCTCCAACTTAGTCTTTATTAGCTGAGGGCCTAAGCAGTCTGGTTGGCCATGAAATCCTTCAGTAAAATTGCTGGCTATGAGGCTGCTAATCTATTTCAGGTCTCCCATGTAGGGAAATGCTGACCCACTGGCTAGGGAACACAATTAAAGCCAGACTTGGCATTTTAAACCAATATTTTGCATATTCTATAATTTTTTTTGGTCCCAGAGTGTGAAAATGGCTGTGAATTTTATCAGAAGCTTTAAAAGCTTATTTCATCTAGCTAACTTCCCTGATCTGGATTATTCAGGGAGAAAAAAAATAAGCGTTACTTCACTAATGCACATTTACAGATGTTATACAGGTTCTAAATGTGTTTCTTTTTCCAGATGAAAGATTATCATTAGAATCAAGGGAAACATTAAAGTCTTCTCAAATCAGCTTACCTAGAATAGTCTTAATGGGCTTAATAGGGAAATTTATCCATCTTTGCTTGTAGATTAATTAGTATAACTCATCTTTTTCCAAGTTTAATGTCAGTATTTTAAACTCTTTCAAATATTGCATTTTAAAGACTTTATTAGCAAGCACCTGAATAATGGAAACTAATTCCTTCGCTCATGCCTGTTTTTACATAAAATGATGCATTCTCTAAGGATAAGAGAACATGCATATATATTGATGTTTTAGGCAGTGAAAAGTAAAAGCTGGAATTACATATAATGCAATTTAATTTGAGCAGGCATAACCTGGCTCAAATCTCTGTTAGATGATCTCCAGTTAGAAAGGCAATTCACCTTGTATATGTTTTTTAAATCCCTTCAGTAAGCTCCTATTGTGTTTTCTATTATAAAACTGCTTGTGGCAAGGAGCCTGTTATTAGCCTCTCAAGGGTAAGTGCTCCCAGCCCCTGAAGCTCCTTGGAAGAGAAGAAATAGTGGCTGCCTGTCAGTATTTGAAAGCAAAATCTTTACCACATCATTATTCCCATTTTACAGATGAAAAAGCAGGGGATCAGAGAGGAGTAGGGACTTGTGTGAAAAGCAATGACTTGTATGCTGAGGGTTGTGAGAGCTGGAAGTCTGAGGGAGTTTCGGTCCCAACCCTGTACTCAAGTGCATGATCTGTATCTTGTGGAGGAGGCGCTGGGCATGCCTGGTGGAAGAGCAGACACGGGTACCTTTGGGAAGCTGGGGTTGTCATTGGTGAGCAGATGAGTGAACCTCTAGTTGAGAGAGTGGGATTTGAATTCCAGTTTTGCCATTTACCATCTGTAGGACCCGGGAGATACCATCTGCCTTCTCTGAAAAACGATAGAAGAGATTCCTATCTTGCTGGATGGCTTCATGTGGTCGTTTCTTGTGAAAACATCACATGCATGATTTTGATTCCCATACTTTTCTATTTGATGGATCCCCACGCTGCTCTGTGTACACAAACACAAATCAAATCATAGCCAACAGCTACTGAGTATGGCCTGGTGCCATATGGCAAGCCTGGTATATATGGCCTGAGCACTTATGTACATTTTATTATGGTTTCATTTTCCCCACAATCCTAATACTAGTTCTACAATCACCTTCTTTCTAGAGATGAGGAAACTGAAGATTAAAAAGTAACCTGTCCGTAGTGTCAGCGAGGATGGCAGCACTGGGATCTGTGTTCAGCCCTGTCTGACTCTAGAGCCCACTTTTTGTTTTATATATATCTTTTTAGGAGAAAGTCTCATTCTGTCTCCTAGGCTGGAGTGTATTCTCGACTCACTGCATCCTCATCCTCCACAGTAGCTGGGATTACAGGCACCCGCCACCACACCCAGCTAATTTTTGTATTTTTAGTAGAGACATGGTTTTACCATGTTGGCAAGGCTGGTTTCAAACTCCTGACCTCCAGTGATTGGCTACCTCCTCGGCCTCCCAAAGTGCTGGGATTACAGGCATGAGCCACCACACCCAGCCCAGAGCCTACTTTCTCTCTCCTGCCTTTAAGGCAGAATGACTGTGCAGAGCAGAATCAACCCTCACCTGTTTGCATTCCAGTTTACTGGAGCCCACATTCTTAAGGGAATTGCAGACTCACTCTTTCTCCATATTCATGCTTCCATGGCATGCAGCATCCTCTTCTCGGGGTTTCTACATGTTTTTCCAGTACTGGGGCACCTCTGTTTGCTTAGATATTCAGCGACAGGAGGGACTTGGTCCCTGTTGGTGAGGAAGAGCCTACAGTCCTGCACTGGAAGACAGACACGTGCTGCTGAAGGCTTCCAGCAGCCTGAGAACGCCATGATGGAGCAAAGAGACCTGAGCCAGGCCAGGCAGTTCAGGAAGGCGCCCTTCTTTTTGCTAGAACCCAGACTCCGGAAAGTGTTATCTCATTTCTGCCCTAAGAAAGGCTCAGTTAGACCTTCTATAGGAGCTACTAATTGCAGACACTCTAAGCACATTGATCCAGGGCTGCTCTGATTAAGTCATTATTCACAACAGCACCTAGGAGGGCTAAAGGAGATTAGTTTGAAAGAATCGGCACCAGGTCTCCATTTCTGAGAGGCCTCCCAGCCTGCTCCCAAAGAGAACTTGAGTCAGGCCCTACTCCTTAATCACCTTTGGAGGCACTGAAGTTTAAATTAAATTCTGATTGTTTTCATATTCGCTTCTGCTAGAGCCCTGAGATCGCATTGGTGAGGTTCGGCGGAGAGAAGGGGCTGGTCCTGTGACAGAGGGGGAGGAGTTGGGTAGGGTTATTTTTATTCTTTGGTTCTTTAACTGAAAGATTTCATGCATTACAAGAATATACCAGTAATTGGTTCCCCAGCAGAGGTTTACAGATATCTTATGATGCCTGTGTCAGATTTGCCATTTTTGGACATCCCCAATTGGGTGTTCAAATGTGGCTTCAGTTAGGATTTCTAAGAGAGAGACACTCGCTCACACTTGGTCGCTATTTCTCACTCTATTAGATAGTAACACTGCAGCTTTGAATAAAGGATTTCTATCCTCTGTCCCCCTTTCCAGTTTTTATCTCATCTCCCAAATGTTTTTTATTCCACTGATTATTTGTCTTCCCCTTTTTAGTCAAATCCTCAGAAAGGGCTTTTTAGACTGTCATTCGGCCCCGAAGTCATCAATGAGCTGAGACCAGCATGGAATGCCAGTTACAGACTTTGGGAGCATTTTTCAAAGACGCTTGTATTTCCTAGCTCCAATCTCTCCATTTTCAAAAGCATGACCTATTTTGAAACTTCCTCACCAGCTCTTCACTAGCCCCTGGCTTTGTCTGAGGAAGGACACAGGAGCCAGGGAGAAGGGGACAGTGGGAGCCCAGGGTACAGGCAGAGCCAGACTACTGGCACTCATCCAGGTAAGAAGCAACACCTCTCTCCCGCAAAGACTACCACCTAGGCAGTCTAACTGCCACATAGGCAAATACTAATAACTTAGAGCTCCCCTTCCCCTTTACAACCCCATCAAGGCTGCGGTAACCCTGGAACAGCTTCTCTGTCCTATAGTATTGGCAACAGTGGCTTCTCCTCCCTCCCATCAGCTGGGTTCCTCATGCTGCACTCCAGGCTTTGTTTGAACACTGTCTGCATTTAGATTCAGTCTAGCTTAAAGCCCTTTAAAGCTCCATGCCCTGGGTGGAGGGGGGCAAAGGTGGCCAGGTGGAGGAGCGATCTCATTTTCTTCCCAGGGCTAGATCCTTCCATGGAGACTGACTGTGCCTTATTTACACTTGCTCATTGCATTTTGTTCATATTTTCCAAACAGACAGGAAAAGTCCACTGGGAGAGCACCACATTACCTGGGCCCTTCTCTGCCTGACTGCCATGCTTTCCTGGGAGAGGGAGCTATCTTTTTCCACATTTTGGAGTAATGTGCAGTGGCACTATCCTTTTCTCTAATGAAGCCCCAGTGGCCACACATGTGACACAGGCAGCGGGCTGTTCGCAGTTCTTCCAAAAGACCATTGTTCTCACAGCAAAGCTAACAAAGGCAGGAGCCTACTTGCTCTCCCTTTATCCTTTATTGCTCAGCTGGCTACCCCACCTGCGTCATTGGCAGAGCTTTCCTCACAGGGGAGGGCCTGACATTTTGATTTTTTTAAACCCGGAGTATGGACTAAGTATATTAATTGATAAGTTAGTATTGGCTGCCCACAAGACCAACACATCCAGGAAGTAAGCCCTGCACACGGGGATGGCCCAGCAGGATAACAGCCTGATTCAAATCCTGTCTCTTCCACTTAATAGCTGTTTGACTCCAGGACTCTGTGATCTACTGTTCATTCATTTAAAATATATTTATAGGGATGAATATATTTTTGAACAACTACATACCACCTTAGGGCAAATGCTAAGAATACAGGTGTGGGTAAGTCAGACCAATCTCCCCATCCTGGAACTTATCCACAGCAGACAGAAATTGTAACCTGTATTTCTTGGATGTCCACTGACCCACCTATAAAATAAGGAATGATGTTATTCTTTAAATCACAAGCATCTCCTCAGGCTTAAAAAAAAAAGCATAACAATAAAATTCTAACGTATTATGCAGACAGTTGGGATATGAGAAGGGGAACATAAATTTACTGAGTTCTGCTATATGCCAGTAGCTGTGAGCTATGTTTTATGAATATTGTCTCATCTTATTCCACAAAGTGATGCTATGAGCTAAACTTTATGGCACCATTTTGCAGATGGAAAAATTGAAGTTTACAAAAGGCAGTACGAGGGTGATTCTAATCAGTCAATAGGTGTGTATTGAGAGCCTTCTTCATGCCAGGGACTGACTGTGTTAGATGCTGGGCCCCCAGTGTTGGGCAGTGTCAGGCCATGTTTTATGTTGTTATAATCTTGGGGAGAGATGGGCACTGAATGAGATGGGTGTGATGAGTGCCATTTGAGAAGGCATTAGGAGTGCAGGAAAGGGAAAACTCAAGTTTGAGGATTAGGGAAGTCCTCTAAGAAAATGTCACTTTAAAGCTGAGATCTGATGGAGAAATTGTCATTAGCAAGGCAATGAGAAGAGATGTTTGTTTCCCAGCGGAAGAGTACGTGGGAGGGGCAGTAAGGTCAGAGCGAGAGGGCTGAGGAGGATCAGATACAGAAGAGAGATTTGATTCTTCAATGTGTGTGTCCTGCAGGCCGTTTAGCTCACATTATAGAGTTGTTTAGACTTAACCTACAGAATAACTGGGAGCCTCTGAAGTGTCTCAAACAGGAGGGTGACTTGATCAAATGTCCATTTTAGAAAGATCACTTTGCCTACCGGATGGAGAAGGGAACATGGCAAGATGGGAGACTGATGAGGAGTCTGCTCCCAGTTGTCGTGGTGGGAGGTAGTAGTGGCTTCGGAGACTAGAATAGTGGCAGTGGAGGTAAAAAGCAATGAAATTTTTCACTGTAAACTGGGACAATTGCCAAGTGTTTGCCCTGAGAATATGAGTATCTGCTGGTACCATTGTCTAACTAACTATGGGAACAAGCAGATATGAAGCCAGGGAGCAGATCCCAGAGACACGGCTCAAACACCAGCCCTGTTGAAGCAGATGGAGATTGTGTAAAAATGATGCGCTGTAACCTGTAGCAACAGGAGGGCAAATGGGGAAACATCACTGAGAAGTAGGATGCTGAGGAGAGAACTGGGAGCACGAGATCAGTGAAAATCAAGCTGAAACCAGGACGAAAGGTGGGGAGGAATGTAACTGAAAATGGGAGAATTAGAGGGCTAGCTAGCATGTGTCCACCCAGGAGGGTAAGGAGAGCACAAGAAAGCTGGTCTTAGTCTTCATGATTAATCCAAATCCTTTCCCAAGAAAGCACTGTCTTTTCCTCTGAAGAGTCTGACGCTGGTGGCCTGAGTGCCCTGCTCCTCTTACCAGGACCCCTCTCCAGAAATCGCCAGGATTGCCGCAGGGTAGAATGCCACAATGGCCCCAGAGTAGCAGGGGAATATGTGACTATATTTTTCACCCCACCAACATTACTTTTCCCTAGGAATGTAGTAAGTGTGTGGGATGTATCCTTCGGGTCCCCACTTCTGAAAGCTCCAGTCCCCAGTTCACACCTTTCTCGGGGCAGTGATGCAGACCTTAAAAGGCAGACACTTTTCTCCCATCACCAGCCTGCATATCGTGGCTGGAATACCAAATCTGAAAAAATAGCCCTCTGCAGGCTGTTGCCTTTGATTATTTCCTTCTCTGGGTTGTATCAAGCTCCAGGTAGTCTGCCCCTGACTTTCTCCTCATAAGGACCATTCAGTTGAAGATGCTGTGAGTGAATGGGGCCCAGTAATTCAGAGCCTCCTGTTTCCATTTCAGTTTTCTGATCTCTCTCGACCCACAGTGGCTCCCTGCCTTGTGGACTTGTCCCTGAGTGACAGATACATTCTTTCAGGATTCCAGTGCCTGATCCCATCAGCCATCCAATGCCTGTGTACTTTGGGAAGCCAATGGAAAATCTAGCAGTCTTGTAAAGATACAGAATACCTGCATATCTGTCAGGGTTCAGTTAAATACGACTGACTAATTTATCTTGTAGAGTGAGATTTCGTCTGCACGTTGACTTGGCAATTTTCTCTGTTCAGAGAACGTTTAAAATAGGTGGTGTGCATGGCAATAGAGAAAAAAGAGGCTATTAATTTCCCATTTTCAAATGCGAAATTGACTGTGGAGTACATAACCTATTTCCCTCAGGGGAAAAAAAAAAAAGGCCACATTCTCTCTGCTTAGAGCAAGGCAGTGTCAGAAAAGTGAACACCCAGTGCCCCCGAGGCTCTGAGTTGGGGCGCCTAAGCGGGACGGGTGGGCCTGCTCCTGAGGATCTGCCTCTGCACCTGGGCTAAGCCAGGATTCTCCACCTTCATAACAACTAAACAACTACCTTCCCTACTATTTGGGAACAAAAACCAGAGATGCTGGTTCCTGGCTGGTGGGGGCTTATCTTTTTTCTCAGCCCATCTTAAAAAGCTGAGGGGAAGAAGTACAGGAACAGACTAGGATGTCAGAATATCATGATGATGCTCCGGAATGTTAGAGAGCCCAGAATGATCACTAGCTTGATTCAGTGCCACCCAGCACAACAGCCTGCTGCGGTGGGAAGATTCTGCATCTGTGCTGTCCAGTGTGGAGGTTACTAGCTGTGTGGGGCTGTTAAATGCAGTGGTGCAACTGAGGAACTATCTATTTTTTTTTTTAATTTGATTTTTAGAGACAGTTTCAACTCCTGTTGCCCATGCTGGAATGCAGTGATGTAATCTTGGCTCACTGCAACCTCCACCTCCCAGCTTCAAGTGATTCTCCTGCCTCAGCCTCCTAAGTAGCTGGGTCACAGGCATGCACCACCACACCCAGCTAATTTTGTATTTTGAGTCGAGACAGGGTTTCACTATGTTGGCCAGGCTGGTCTCGAGTTCCTAACCTCAGGTGATCCATCGCCTCAGCCTCCCAAAGTGCTGGGATTACAGGCGTGAGCCACTACAACTGGCCTTAATTTTAATTAATGTAAATAGCCATATATATGGCTAATGGCAGCTTACTAGATAACACAAGCATCTATTCTTACTTATTCCTTATGTGGCTAAAGCCACTTGTGTGTAGGTGGATTTGTTGTTGGTTTTCTGAATGCTGTGATGCTAGCCCTAAGGTTACCTATAAATCTTCAATTTAAAAATAGGAATAGCAATCACAATCTTAGGTGCCACATACTCAGTAATTACCATATATCATGTACTTTGCTAAGAAATTTATATACATTGTCTGATGTATAGTTATATAACAGTATTATCCTAAGTTTTACAGATAAGGAGCCCCAGGTGCTGGAGGTCGACTTGTCTGAGGTCAACCAGCCAGTGAGTGGCAAAGCTGGGATTCATTCCGGCCAGCGCAACTCCCGAGAAGTTACACTTTGCTGCCTTTAGAGACATTTCTCAGTGCTGTTTCCTAGCTGGTCTTTTAAAATACAGCCATACTCTGGTTGTTAAAGCAAGGCAGTGTCTTCAGGTCATTAAAAACTGGGGTATAAACACTGGACACACATTTATTCCATGCTTTGCAGAGTATAGAGTCTGGCTCCTACCTGGACAGAAGGCAGTGTCGTAAATGAAGAGTCCTTAGGTTGCAAAGACCCAGTCAGGGCCCGGCTGCCTCTCCCCTAATGTGGAGAGTGGAGAAAGACCTTTTCTGCCTGAGCTCTGGAAAGTTGGGTTCTCCATCAAAGCCCTAGGGTGAGAAATGGGCTTGCCCGATAAGCACATGTAGATGATAGAAATGAGGAGAGGATCTGCATGGTATTATTTTCTTCTGGAGAAGTTTGACATTGTTTTTTACAAGGCAGGCAGATGGGGGCTGATCACCTTAAAGCAATCAGGCCTGTGTTGATTGAAGGCTAGCTTGGAGTTTTCCTGAGGCTGTGTCTACTCCTTTTTTGTCACTGTCCCTATGGCTTCCAGTGAAGACCCAGGGATTCCCCCTGGGCTCCCTCAGCACTGGTAGGTTCTGAGCCCTAATCTGTGTCTCTTCAGCACTATGAGACATTCAGAACTTGGTTGTGCCTTGTAACAGCATTTCTGTTTAACTCCTTAGCAGTCTGCTCCTGGAGCTTTAGAATTTGGGAAAAGTTACAAAAGTGGGGTTCTGTTCTTTGTCCCTTTTTACTCATTGGAGTTTTGGCTCCTCAGATCTTTAATTTCTCTCTCCAGATGCTAAAGGCCCCAAACGCATTGCTGGGTTCTCCTGGTCATGGTAGCAGCCCACTGCCAGGACCTGTGCTTGTTTTATCAGTATTAAGAATTAGCATGTGCCCTGAGAGGCTAGGGAAAGTCAACTTCCTTCTCTGCACCATTTTTTTTTTCCTTTGGGATTTCTTTCCTCAAGTCTTAGCACTCTACAAGATCTTCGCTAGCTTACACCCACATACTCACCTTCCCACCCATCCATCCATCTGGATTTTCTTGTTCTCAGGAGTGTCTGTCTGCCCCAGTGACTCTGTCTGACTCTAAGAAATGAGCTAAATAGCTATAGATGGGCTGAAAAGACTCTTTGATGGAGAAGGCATCCATCTGTTTATAGTGGAAAGTCAAGAATGAGGCTGTAGGGAGGCTAGCAAAACAGGCCCAATCCACAAATCCAAACCTTGGGCTAAAGCAAAATTGAGCATCTGCTATTACTAGGATCTTTTGGTGTCCTAGGCAGCCTGTCTCTAAGAGCATTAGCTATGCCTGGGTGTTAATCTCTTGGCATGAGTTTAGTGGTAAATGTAATCTTCCCTGGCAGAACTGCAAGAGCAAGCTTTACGCGGTTAGCAAAGGTGATGTGTGATGGTCTTCAGAGGATGAGACGGAACTGTGAGACCACCGCAGCTTGCTTTCATAGCACAGAGGCCATCCAAATTCAAGTTCAGAACAATGGCTGCTCGCCCTGGGAGTCTAGGCTCTCTTTTTGTCCCACTCTTTGCTTGTGCTAACAGCATCGTTGGGGTGTTGTCCAAGTGAGGTAGGAGTTATGTTGTGGTTGGATAGAAGGATTTGCTTGGAACATGGCTTTGCCAGTAGCCCTGCACACCGAGGGCAGAAAGCCCCCAGACTCATGTCTGTTCTGCTTGCTTTTCTCTAGCCTGCACAGACAAGGAGTTGCGGAACCTTGCTTCCCGGCTGAAGGATTGGTTTGGAGCTCTTCACGAGGATGCGAACAGAGTCATCAAGCCTACCAGCTCCAACACAGCCCAAGGCAGTAAGACCATTTGACTTTTGCTCATTTATTTGAAATATCACGTTTCAATTTATTAGACATTGTTTTAGGGTTAGCAATATCATTTGGGGGCAAAAAAATGCCTACTACATCGAATACATACTTTGACTTTAAATATGTCCCAATCTCAAGAAAAAAAAGTTGGATTAAAAAATGTTTAGTAGGCTGGGTGTGGTGGCTCACACCTGTAATCCCAGCACTTTGGGAGGCCAAGGTGGGTGGATTGCCTGAGCTCAGGAGTTCGCAACCAACCTGGGCAACATGGTGAAATCCCGTCTGCACTAAAACAAAACAAAACAACAACAACAACAACAACAAATATATATATATACACACACAAATAAAATTAACTGGGCATGGTGGCACCTATAGTCCCAGCTACTGGGGAGGCTGAGGCTGGAGAATCACATGAACCCGGGAGGCGGAGGTTGTAGTGAGCTGAGATTACGCCATTGCACTCCAACCTGGGTGACAGAGCAACACTCCATCTAAAAACAAAAACAAAAATGTTTAGTATAGGCATTTTGGAAAAAATACATGCTCTTACCATTTTAATGACCATAAGCATGCTGTGGTACATACTTTGAGGTTTTCTTCAGTGTCATATATGAAAGTGTGTGTGTATAATTACAAAGGTTGAATCATACTTTCCAGACCGTTTTATGAATTTTTACCGTGTAGAAATGTGACTGTGTTTTCATGTTGTGAATAGTATTCTGCTTTCTAATAGCTACACAGAATGCAGTTTATGGCCATAACAACTTACTTAATTTGGTCTTTATTTAGGGACATTTATGTTGTTATCAATTTATCTATTAGGTGTTAGGCTAATAGAAGCGACACTGTAGCAAACATCTTTGGTGCTATGACTTTGTGTACAATAGACCGCATATTGTCTTCCACAGAAACTCCCAGACAGGTGTCTCCTTTCCCCATCCGTAACCAGCAGATTGCTCAAGGAGCCTCCCATTGGCATCAGCTGCTGAGCTGGCAGAGACCATACTCAGCTTTGTCATAAGCTGCAGCGAATACTCAGAGTGGGCCCTCACATTTGCACAGCGATGGAGTCTCTTTGCTGCTTTTAATTCAAAGGCAGATAGGGAATAGGCTTCTCCACGCTGTGGCCAATCAGCACAGAATAGATTACTAAACACCACAATTGTTTGGTACATGTAGTTTGGCCACAGCCTTTTCTATGTAGCTATTTTGATATTATTTGGTCAAAATATAAAAACACGCCATTTAAAATAGAGCATTTCACCTGATCCCACGCTTGTTTGGGATTTCTGAAAGTAATGCTCGTGGATTAAATGCAGTAGATAAGAAGTTAGAGTAGCAACGGTTGAGATCCAGAGGTTGACTAGCATCTGGTCTTCAGCCAAAACAAAAAAGATCTCCCTAACTTTTAGTTGTTCTTGGCTGCTCATAACCTTCCAGAGATACCAGTGGAGAACATCAATCCGGGGGACAATTATTGAAATAGTTGGGATCTTTTATCTTAACAAAAAAAATTGCATTTAAGTCCCAAAAGTGGTTCTTGGTGATTGTATCTGTGGGAAAAGCAAAATAAGATTTTTCCCTGGATCCTCTAGGAGCAGCCGGACTCTTGAGTTTTCTGAACAACCTTTCAACAAAAAGCAGATTGATGTGAGGAGGACTGCTGCTTGCAGCCTCCAGTCTCTGGAGATTTCTCCAAAAGACCTGCCTTTGCCCAGAAGCAAATTGAGTCCCTGAAGAGGCTTTTAGGTTTGATATCCTGAAGCAACTGGAGTGAAGGGAATGTAAAAGAATGATGCTTGGTTAGTCCACAAGGCCAGAGGAATGAGTGGCGTTTGGGTCCAGGAGTTCTGAAGGGGAACCTGGGACCCTTACTTGGTCCTGTACTCTTGGGGCCAAGTAGAGGGGCTGCTGTCCTTTCCCCTCTATGCCAGGCAACCACAGATGAGGTACCACTTTTCTAGTAGTGCTGCGCTGGGCTTGACTTTTTGACTACTGCCCAACCAGATGGGCACTTTCTTGGTGACCAGTCAGCAGTAAACTCCTCTTCGTGTATTAGAATGGCAGTATTCTATACAAAAGTGTAGAGCCGTGTAGCAAATTATCTCCTCTTATTCAGCAGTCCCTGAGGACAGCATTATGAAAGACTGTTGATAATCATGACGTTAGGGGGGCCACATTATGTCCCATAGCCTCTCTGGAAAATAAAGAGGGTATTTTAAAACGTGTTCTAAGATAATGAATCAATTTAAAAATGGAAAGATGTTATGTTTAAAGCAATAGAGTTTGCAGCAGCTAGAAAACTTCTCCCAACATTTTTTTTTTAATTGAACGCTACATGCCTGTCATGCCTGAAGCTGCTGAAGGGGACGAGACAGTCTTTTCCCTCAGGGAGCGTGTAGTCTGATTAACAAGCACGGACAATGAGGGGAAGCACAGCGTCTAAGAAAGCTCAGAGGAGGAGACACTGCACTTATTTTATTGGCTTCTGGACAATGAAGACTTTTCTGCAAAGATGCTGCTCTAAAAAGAGTGGGTACACTTTGCTATATCCTACATTTCACTTAGCAGGGGTTCCTAGTGATACACACAGAAACTTAATGACCAGGCTGTAGGCAACAGACCCCAGCAGGACCCCTTGCACTGCCCATCCCTGAACATGACACTGTAGCCCAACTGGGTGGCCTTAGGACAAGAAGATCAAGTCAGGCAGAAGGCTAGAAGAGGAGTCATTGAGAATATGTAGGTTCTGGATTAAGCTTGCTGGGTCTGAATCTCCATTCTACAATTGTATGACCTTGAGCCTTCTTTTTTTTTTTTTTTTGAGACAGAGTTTCGCTCTTGTTACCCAGGCTGGAGTGCAATGGCACGATCTCGGATCACCGCAACCTCCACCTCCTGGGTTCAGGCAATTCTCCTGCCTCAGCCTCCCGAGTAGCTGGGATTACACGCATGTGCCACCGTGCCCAGCTAATTTTTTGTATTTTTAGTAGAGACGGGATTTCACCGTGTTGACCAGGATGGTCTGGATCTCTTGACCTCGTGATTCACCCGCCTCGGCCTCCCAAAGTGCTGGGATTACAGGCGTGAGCCACCGCGCCCGGCCTGAGCCTTATTTTTTCATCTGTACAGTGGAGATGATGTGGCACCATTTCACAGGACTGTTACAAGGATTCAGTGAGATAATTAAGTACAAAGTGCTTAGAAGCATGCTTTCTACATAGCAACACAGACGTTTGCTTTTATCGGTATTCTAGAAAAATAAAACTAGTCCTGGAAATCCAGTTTATGGAACAGCCTGAGATTGCGTGGCACCTTTGATTCTGAAGGAAGATGAGTTTTAAATCTGGGGCATGTCTACAGTAGACTCAATATCCCTAGTGTTGAGCTAAGTGTTATGATTTTAGTGCATACAGTTTCCATTGTGGAAACAAATAATGCCTTAAGAAAGCAATGACTTCTCCCCCAGGGAAATAAGAAAGAAATTATTGTCTGAGTTGATTTGGATTCCATGTCATGGATCTCTTTAGGGGATTGAAGAAGAGAAGAGTGGGGAACAGAGGCAGGCACCTGGCTTGTTTTGCCATTAATGTTCAGACTGCTTGGATTTAAAGGTCCTCTGGGATGTAATCAGTGCTTCTGGATTATGCTATATTGTTTCATTTCACTGCTATCCTTTTAAAAATATTTTGTTTTGGTTTTTCAATTTTTTTTTGAAATATAAAAGCATGGTTTTTGGTATCATAAACTATACCTCTTACTCATCATGTTTCTCTTATTTCTTTTGGGCATACCCCATTTCAAGCAAATGAAAATGCTTATTTATATCACAGATACATTATCATTTGGGGTTTTGTTCCCTTTAGAATATATTTTCCTTAAATGCTGACTTTTAAACTGCTTCACTTAAAAAAAAAAAAACCACAACATATTCTAGAGAATCACTCAATCTGTATCCTAGGAAGGAAACAGCCTTAGGAGGGGAGTGGGGTTGGGTCTTGGCATCTTCTTGGGTCAGTGAGCAGGGAGGGAAGCACCAGGCTTGGTGGCAGCTGAGATGTGCCTTTTGCTTGGCAGGGTTTGACACCAGCATCCTGCCTATCTGCAAGGACTCCCTGGGCTGGATGTTCAACAAGTTGGACATGAACTATGACCTTCTGCTTGACCATTCAGAGATCAATGCCATCTACCTGGATAAGTACGAACCCTGTATCAAGCCTCTGTTCAACTCTTGTGACTCCTTCAAGGATGGCAAGCTCTCTAATAATGAGTGGTGCTACTGCTTCCAGAAGCCTGGAGGTAAGGTGGGAGGGATTCATGGGGTCCCTAGCCCAGGGCAGACTTGATGGAATAGAGGAGGACCACATATGACTATGGAGAGGGCAGAGAGCCACAGCCAGATGATAAATAATTCATTCCATTCAATGCCAAGCCCAAAGTCTCATTTCTCCCAGTTTATTTCTGCTTTTAGTGTGGTAAACTAGAAAACCCAAGAGAATAAGTCAAGGAGTCAGTTACTTCTGCCTGTTCCTCCCTTTGGGAAAGTCTCTTCACTGTTTTTTCATCTATAAAATGGATATAGAAACCTTCACTACATAATCCAAAGGTCATTGTGAGCTCTCAATGTAAAAAATACCTTACAAATGTAAGAGACAATGAAAATTATTCTCATTGACAAAGCCACTTGTCAGTTTCTCTAGGATAAATTCAGATTTATACTAAGTGTCCTACACAAGGTTATTTCAGTTATGAATAATCTCCAGCTAATGAATAAAAGAGGCAAAACTTGGGGAATAGAAGAAAAGATACTGGGGTATTTCAAAGTCAGGCAGGTTGGCTTGCAGGGGGATTCGGCATAGGGACAGGACGACTCTCAGGAAGCCAGTGGCAGGTGCTCTCACTTTGCCTCCCTCTGGCTGAGGAGTGCACCTGAGTGTGGCAGTCACAGTTAATGGGACCAGCGGAGACTGGCCCACATCTGAATTCCAATCCCCAAATCCAGTGTGTGTCAGGTATTCAGGAGAACGTATTACCACAGGCAAAGCTGGCATACCCGACATATTCCGCCGCCGGGAAAGGAGGATGGCTGCTAATGTGAAAGTATGTAAGTTGTGTACATAAAACAACTGTGATTTCTGTTCTCTGCACGTCTGTATAGACAGTACACACACAACAAAAAATGTAGGCAATATAAAAGGTCATTCAGGGAAAATAAGTACGTGTATATGGGATTTCAAGATACGTTCTTAGAAGTAGAATTACTAGTCAAAAGCCCTTTTAAAAATGAGCACTATTTCCCACTTGACTTCACCTCCTAAGAGGTTGTAACAATTTTTACCTTCACCAAAAATATTTGAGAATAGCTATTATCTATGGTGTTACCAAGCTTTTTGAGTTAGGTTGAACTTCTGTACATATGAAACATTCATGAAATGTCTATATGTTCTTTGTATATTTTTCTATCAGGTTCTTGCTTTTTAAGGAAATTGGAACTTTTCGGGACATAGATATTGCAAATATTTTTCCCAAATTTCAGTTCATGCATTTTTGCTAGGGAGAAATTTTCAGATAGTCAAACTTCTCCCTATTTTTTGGCTTCTAAGATGCCATAAAGCTTAGAAAGGTATTCCTCACTTTATCTCTTATGTTTTCTCCATAAGAGGAAACCTTCTGTTTTTGTTGTTCACTTTGCATATGTTTACATAGTCAAGTAGGCTCCCAGCCTACCCCACAGCCCTGGAGATGATCATCCAGTTGCCCTTCTCTCATTTATTAACGAATCTATCTTTTGCCCTTCAATTTGAAATGTGGCTTCTAATTATATATATATATATATAAACCTTTTATGTATTCTAACTATTAATAAGTCAGTTTTAGACTTTTAAATCACAGTTGTTTTATAATATGTTTTAATATCTGGTAGGACCATCCTTTGCTGCCATTAATTTTGTTTTTTAGAATTTGCCTGGATATTAATATGTTTCTTTCCCTCTGTGAACTTTTGCATCAGTTTGCCCAATTAAAAACGGTTTCTGTTGGTATTGTTTTTAGTATCAGGCAAAATTAGATTAATAAGTAAAAATCAATAGCTGTATAATATGGAATCATTTTGTCTTAGAACAGGATCTATCAACCAGTGGTGTTACATTTTAAAATTTTGTTCTAACAATTTTTGTACTTCCCTTGAATTTATTATTGTTACCGTTGTAAATGAAAAAGGTTTTTTTTTTTTTTTTTTTTTTAACATTATACTCCCTCCCTGGTGGTTGTTTCAACATTGATTTTATTCCAACTACCTTACAAAGGTCTTGTTTTATTTATAAGTTATTGCGGTTGGTTTGCTGGATTTTTCAGGTATGCAATCATACCATCTGCAGATAGTGATAATTTTTCTCTTCGTTTTTAATTTTTACACCTCATTTATTTCTCTTTTCTAATTATATCTGTTAGTACCTAAAATCAATGTTAAAATAATAGCCATTTAAAACTTTTAGTAAACACTTGTAGTGATTCTCAGCATTAAGCCTAGTGATAGCTTTAGGTTTGAGTTCATATGGTATCATGTGATTTTTAGCATAGTTTCCTTACAACACAGAGCCTGCATGTTAATGCTTTACCTGGAGGTAACAGTGCCAGGCCCTGAGAGTAAAGCTACTTACTGTCTTAACTGAGAGTCAGAGCTGGTCACCTGGCCTCATGGTACATCTCTGCCCTTACTCTCACCGTTGCTGAAAGCCAGAACCCCTACCTGTGGCACAGCATCCAGGACTGTCATAATAAATGCTACCTTTTATAATACAGATGAAATTTGTTTCTCCTTTCCTTTGCTGTTTTCTGTTTATATATTTCTCCTTTACTCTAAAAGCATCTTAAAACAAGAAGTCAACAAAATATATTTTACTAGCAGTTTCTCTGATGGAATAAGCACCAAGACCAGGTAGCATTGTGCAGGGTAAGGGTTGTAAATAGTTGCTTACATACTTTATATGCAAGTGTGGGGCCTGCAGAAAGAGGCAGTATCAGTCAAATATAAGAGCTTAGAGAACCGGAACCCCTCTGCCAAGGACAGGAGAACCATGAACCACAAGGTCTGCCAAGGCAAGTCATGGTAAACTCTGAAGAATGAATGAGGTCACTTTTCATTTTGTTTAGAATGGAACTAACTTCTTTTCCATGACATGCATTTTGCAGCTGAGGACCCAGAGGCTGGAACAGGTGAAGAGACACTCAAAGTATTCAGCTAGGAGGTGGCAGAGCCTAGATATAAAGCCTCATCACTGCCTCTCCGGATCTCTTCTGTATCTTCGTAATGGTCCCTCGGCTTCGAGGGATTAATATGTGTTTTACTTTCCTGGGGGTAGTGAACCGTGGGGTCTGAAGTAACCATTCCTATCCATCCTCTCCTACAGCAAAACCTAGGCTACGTAAGTAGTTGTCGTCTCTGATTAGTTTGTCTGTGGATTTAAAACACTTCCCCACTAATAAGCCTTGGCTGATTACTTCCTTACTGATAGAAAGGAAAAAAGTCTATTACGCTACCTATTAGATACTTGGTATTTGCTTGAGTTGGCACTAGAAAGAAACATTTCTATACAATGCAAGTAGCCCCCAAATGCTATTTTAAGTGCATTGTGGTATGAGGTTTGTTTTGTAATTAGTCACACTAATGGCCTGAATTTGTTTGTTGTATAGTAACAGCATATGGAACAATTCCCCTCCCAGGTGTGTCATTGTCTACATTTCACGTCAAGAGTGAAGTCAATCATTAGAGATTATATTCCATGCCATCTGGAAATTGACTTCCAGAAATTATTTTTTAGGTCTCCCTTGCCAGAATGAAATGAACAGAATTCAGAAGCTGAGCAAGGGGAAAAGCCTGCTGGGTAAGTACAATTTCTTCACTCGTTTAAACAACTAATTAAACCAGCCATCTCCCTTGTAATGATCAGCATGACAATGGTTATTCAATTAGGGCTAGTATTTCATGAAAGAAATGCCTTGCTTTACCCCCAGGCAGAGCACTTCCAGGCAGCTGGACATAAACAGAGGAGTGGCTGGCTGGTTAAGAATTGCTGTGTGTTCCTTCAGCAAGAAGAGAGTTCTGCCAGGGCTGGAGTCTAGCATCATCCCCACTGCTAACTCCTCCCTCATTTTAGGCTAAAACAAATCTTGGTTTTTTTCTTTCCAAGTAAGATCATTGAATGGTGCTCTCAAGTGCTCTTTCCAGTGCTAAAACCATAAGGTCTAAAAATGATAGCATTTCCTCTATTCCCTAGATAGGATTGTCTGTCAAAGGAAGGAGATGAGCTGTCCTCTCTTCAGAATTTATCAGACAGGGTGGAAAAACATGCATGTGCTTAAGCCTATTTCTACCTTCACCTAATCCATCCAGGAGAGTATGCAGGTAGGCAGGCTGTTTAAACACCATCGAAGCAAGTGGGTTGTATGAATGTATGTTCTCCTAACATGCAAATCTTGTGGGCCTCTCAAGGGGTCCCCTTTAGCTCCCAGCCTGCCTTTCTCCAGCATGTGGAGGAAGTCCTGGCATTTGTCATAGAAACACTGGAAATTCTCATTGGTTTGCTGAAGAAAGGAAGAGTCTGCTTTGCTTTCCTTTCTTTTAAAAAAAGAGGTGTCGGCTGTAACACAGTAATTCAGAATTGTTCCTGTGAAGCATTCAGAGGCAGGTGCATTCCCCAAGCAGCCTGCCATTTCCGAAGTTTCTCTGCTTATTTGAAGGAAATGGGCAAGTTTTCTTGCAGACTGTCTAATGTAGGCAGTCTATAAATTCCAGTGATTTCTCCTCTTATGACTTTTTCGCGCTACCTCAAAATGCATGTATTCTCTTCCTTTGACTTTTGGCTTCTGCTGACTTCCCCAAAGTCATGATTTTGAACACCTTGGGTCTACATTCTTCTCCTGAGTAAAAGGTCAAAAAGATATATTTCTGGTCTGAAGACAGAGTGGCTGGATCCCTCCTCCATAGGTTTTTCCAGTGCAAGGACTTGTGTTTATTTATCTAATTTCTCCCTGTGGGATATTATTTTGAGTGAAATACCTATGATCTTACAGGTGGTTGTAGAAATAGTACACTGATGTTTATTAAAACATTGTTTTTATGCAGTGTAGATATCTTAAACATTGCCTCATTGTTAAGGGTCACCTGTGATTAGATGTCTCATATTCCATTTACCTCAGTGCATGTGAATGAAATGCCTACCTGTCTCCTAAAATAAACCTAATTTTGTTTTAAAGCTTGCTTTATCACATTTCCCACATAGGGGGATTACTCCAGCTGACTCAGAAAAAAATGCCATTTATTTGCTTACAAATTCTTTATGTATTCAGGGGCATACAGATTCAAATAAATAAAACACTCAATAACAAATTATTATCAGCTATCATTATTGCATTGTAGATTTAGAGCACCTGCTTCTTACCAACCTAGGAGCTCAACCCAACTTTTTTTTTTTCGGTCCAAGGAGGAGCCAGCTATCTACATGTTCTCTTTGTAAGCAGTCCTTGATTGAAAATCTGTTCACAAATCTCTCTTTGGGCTATTGACAACATCTACTGCTCTTTGAAAACTAAAGTGCAATGGCTTACACTCCTTAATAAGAGGGTGGCCATCACTAAGCATCTAACTGGCATCAGCAGCCTTTCCTAAGTGATAGCTATAGTGCTCCAAGGTCTCATTTCATCTCAGTATAGCCTGGTGAGTAGCATGTTCTAGACTAGACCCTAGAAGAGTCAGCTGGGTCTAGGTTTATGTCTTGATTCAAAACAGGAGAAATCTGTCCCCCCCCAATATTTTTTTTCTGGGATTGTTCTACTAAATAAAAGGTAAATTTGAAAATGTAATCATGCTTACAAAAGTCAGAAACAAAATTAGGATATAGAAAGCCACAGTGGTAGGCAGGAGCCTCTGTTTTCAGGAGGCTGATACAGATGGTGTTACCACCCAGGTTACACAAAGAGGAAGAATTCTTCCATACAAGATGCAATCTCACTATCATGAAACACACACCCCCTGTAAGGAAAACCAAAACTAAAAACTGTTATTTACCCACAGCACAATGAGAATCAGATTGACATCAGACTTACTGTTGACAATGCTGACTTACGAAAAGAAAATAGTATCTTCAAAGTGCTGAGGGGAAATAACTATGAACCTACAATTTTAAATTTATCCCAATGATCATTCAAGTGTGATGGCAGAGATACTCTGAAACCATCTAAGATTCAGTCAGATTACTAACCACAGACTCACTTATGTATCTCTAAAGGATTTATTCTACCAAACGAATGATCCCAGAAGCAATTATTCAGATGCAATAATGAAAAAGAAATGACATGCTTCTAACTAAATTTATTTATTTGACCAAAAAATAGTTTTATAGCAACCTAGAATTAAAATTCCAGACAATCGGGGGAAGTGAGAAAAAGGTGGTAAGAATGTGTTAAGCTTCTAGTTTGTTCATGAAAAAAATAAATATATAGATTAACTGTAGATCTTACTGGGGAAAACTGTGTTCCTCTGTGGAAAATATGAATAACCATAAGAATATTAGAATACATAGTGTTTAAACTTATGTAAATAAGACAAGATATAAAGAAAACTTGATTTCCATAGAAGGCAGGAAAAATGGTAAGTAGAAAACAGATATGGTGGCAGAAATAGGAGTAAGAATTTCTGTTATTATCGATAAGCATTTTAAAGGAGAGCTATACAAAAATAATTCCACAAAAAGTTGAAATTAAATGAGGGTAATTACTCTTTTTTAAACAACATTAATGTCTGACAAAGCATATCTGTTTTTTACAATGCAGTCATCTTGCTGAAGTATCCCTCTTACTATATGCCAGCAGTTGCTATGTAGACATGCCTTGCTTAATGACAGGGATAGGTTCTGAGAAATGTGTCATTAGGTCACTTGGTCATTGTGTAAACATCATAGAGTACACTTACACAAACCTAGCTGGTATAGCCTATTGCTTCTAGGTTACAACCCTGTACATCATTTTATTGTACTGAATACTACAGGCAATTGTAACATAATGGGAATTATTTTTATATCTAAGCATAGAAAAGGCATAGTGAAAATATAGTGTTGTACTCTTATGGAACCATCGTCACATATACTATCCATTGTTGACTAAAGAATGGAATAGAACTGTAAGGGGGATGTATATCCACAGTGGGCTTCAGAAACTTTGACATACCTCTTCTTGAAACTAACAGTTAAGTAAACAAAGGTTTGTTAGCATTCACACTTACATATGTATTCCTGAACCTAGCCATTGAATATAGTCTTTCAAACACACACAGATATTTGCCACAGACCATATCACAAAAGAAAACTCAATAAATTTCAAGTAAATGATCACACATCAAACCTACTGACCACAACAACAGAAGTAAAATAGAGATTACAAAACCCCCATACATTTGGTTTCATAAATATTGATCAAAGACGAAAGAATGTAAAAACTACAAAATATTTAGAAATGAATGAAAATGAAAGCATGGTGTACCAAATACATAGGAAGCAACTTAAGGAAACTTCATCATTTAAATGCATTTTTTAAAAAAAAAGACAAAAATGAAATATTAACTGAATTTTCAACTCAAAAAGCTTTAAGAACACCACAAAGTGAATAGGATTATAGCAGACAACAGTGAAGTAGAACTGTTAAAATACGGTATCAGAGATGATAGTTTTTTGAACGAACTAATGAAATAGACAAACCTGTGACAATTTGAAGAAGTGAAAAGGCTCAAATAGTGACATGAATTTAAATGTGGGATCTAAGCTCAGTTATAGAATACTGTAAATTGTGGTTCTCAAACTTACAAAAACATAGATGAAATGGATACTATCAATCAGTTACCAAATTTTGGTAACAGAAGACCCAAGTAAATCAAAACCAGGAAATTAATCAAAATGCTACTCTTCCCCCCCCCCAAAATGGGCACCAAGCCCAAGATATTTTTATGGACACATTCTTATTTTATAAAAAATGTCTAGAGTATACCTCAATCATTTTATGAATTAAGAACATCAATAGAAACAATGCAGAAAACACAGAAACAAAATTATATGCCTCAATCACTGTATTAGTCCATTTTCACACTGCTGTGAAGAAATACTCAAGCCTAGGTAATTTCTAAAGAAAAAGAGGTTTAATGGACTCACAGTTCCACATGGCTGGGGAGGCCTCACAATCATGGTGGAAGGCAAGAGCACAGGTGCAGGGGAACTGCCATTTACAAAACTATCAGATCTCATGAGACTTATTCACCATCACAAAAACAGCATGGGCAAAACCCGCCCCCATTATTCAGTTACCTCCCACAGGGTCCCTCACATGACACGTGGGGATTATGGGAGCTACAATTCAAGACGAGATTTGGGTGGGGACGCAGCCAAAACATATCAATCACTTAGTAACATATTTGTAAATTTGTGCTACCAGTAATCCATCTTGTTAAAAGTATGTAAACCATAAAAACCATATGATTTTCTCACATTAAACATGTAATTAATAATGGTAGTGCCCATTCAAGATTTAAAGGGAAAAATTCGTACTGATCAAAGAAAAAATAGAAGGAATTTTGCTTAACTTTGGGCATATTGTTTAACTCCAGTTTATCACTTCTTTTATCTGTAAACAGGGAGATAGTAATAGCAACACCTTATGGTGATATTGGCATGGCTTGATGAAATAATGCAAATAAAGCACTTAGCTATTATTACCTCTTTCTTAGAGGCTAGAAGACAGTGACAAGGAATGGCTTGGAACTGTGTGATCCATGGACTGGTGTAGTTCTTAGAACATTTGTTACTAGTCATAGTTAATGCATATAGAAAGTTTTATAGCAGTGTCACTTTATGTAGTCACACAAAGTATTGGTAATGCTGGACTTGATATTTACTAGCAGATGCCTTGGGAAGATTACTTAATTTTCCTAGACCTCAGTTTCCTATTTGTTAAAAGGTAACAATGGTAAGTATCTCTTAGAGTTGTGGGGATAAGAGATGGCACAAATATATGTATATGTACACATGGATTAGATCAGTGCCCAGAACAGAAGTGTTGAGTACATGATAACTATTATCATTCCTGTTTAAAAACTGAGCTCCTTAGAGCTCAGTGCATTTGGGCTCCCAAAGGTTAAGGGCCCTGTAATCTTGACTAAGTAATAGCCAACCATCCCTATCCTCTGCTGCTGGCCCTGCAGCAGATATTTTGACATGTGAGCCCTCTTTCCTGTGTTGAGGGGCATTAACCCTGAGTATCTCTGCACATCTCTGATTAAAGTTGTACTTTTTGTTCCCCCAGGGGCCTTCATACCTCGGTGTAATGAGGAGGGCTATTACAAAGCCACACAGTGCCATGGCAGCACAGGGCAGTGCTGGTGTGTGGACAAGTATGGGAATGAGTTGGCTGGCTCCAGGAAACAGGGTGCTGTAAGCTGTGGTGAGTAGGCCCTCCTTCTGCAGCCCCACAATGACCTGGCTGAACTGTGGGTTCTCACTGTGTAAGGATCTCCACAGAAGGATGACGAGAGATAACTCCAGTCTATATTGAGTTTACAATGGAGATATAGTAACCCTGAAATCACATCAACTCACATGTAGCTAGCTTGGCAAGTGGCAGGAACTCACTATGACCAGAGAAGGGAGTTAGACCGAACTGCTGCAGGCAAAGAGCGACTTCAGCTGCTTTCACTTCTCATTTAGGGTTGTAAACTCCTGGGAAGGTAGGAGCATCTCAAGAATTCTATGGCTCTTATGAGAACATAGTTTGTAATCTGTGCCCTGTAGATTGACCTCAGTGGGGCAGGGATGTTTCCGTGATCAGAAAGTAAACTGCTTGGTTTTACCCTACAGTTAAGTCACATGCAAAGGGAAAACTGCTGACATGGGACATGTGGTATAAGTGGAAACTAACCTCAATGCTTGAATCTTTCAGAAGAGGAGCAGGAAACCTCAGGAGATTTTGGCAGTGGCGGCTCCGTGGTCCTGCTGGATGACCTAGAAGATGAGCGGGAGCTGGGACCAAAGGACAAAGATGGGAAGCTGAGGATGCACACCCGAGCCGTGACAGAGGATGATGAGGACGAGGACGACGACAAAGAGGATGAGGTCGGGTACATATGGTAGTGCCCACAAGAAAGAGGACACAAGTTTTGCACAAAATTGCAAGTCACATCCTATTCCTGCATTTGTATCTGAGACTCCAAGGCACCAAGGTCTCTTCTCCATTGTTGCTCTCTATACCCGACCTAAGGTTTGGAAGACAACTGCTTGTTCCCAGAGGATTCTGATTTTGCATATGTTTGTATGGGAGAAAGAGTGTTGTGTTTTGTTGCTGTTTATTTTTTGGATAGGGAAATGGCTGATTAACTAGAGCCTCCTTCCCTCCTGTGATATTTTTCCAACAAGCATGTGATTTATGTGGAATTCTGACAGTGCAGGGAGCCCCCACCCTCTTAAACGTCAAAGACCCTTTTGGTTACCCACACTGGTGGGTTGCTACAGCATGGTTCCCAGCCTTACAGTGTCTAAGTGCTTTTCTTGTGTCCTGTAGATGTTGTGAAAAAGAAAAGAAAATAAACACACACATACCACACTGTACCTTTCCCCCCGTCCCTTATTATTACTCCTGGTGTTTATTATTAAAAATTCATTTTTTCACATAGTTATATCTGGCTTCCTATAAACAACAGCCTTAATTCAGTTAAGACTCCCTTTGGGGAATTCATTTTATTAAAAATTGGTGTCTGGATACTTCTCTGTACATGCATAAATACGCATGCATGTATAGAAAGACTGTGTGTGTTCTTTGCACACACACACATACCTCTCGGAAAAAGTGTTTGACTATCTTAAAAATTCACTTGAGAAACAATCATAAATTTGTCAGCTTGTCCAGACCTGGAACGAAATTTCTGGAATAAGAAATTTGTATCAAAGTCCTTTTTTGCACTAACAGTTGGCACTTGTAGCCTGCAGGCTGCGGAGGTCTCTTCTCTGTGCATCGGCAGTTACCGAAAGCCTCTGATTGAGAAAAAACCTCCGTCTGCCTAAATCACTTTTCTCACAGAAGCCATGTGACTCCCACATGACATGGGCCGCTGCACAAGCCATCTCTTTCATTTCTGCTCCAAGCACCCTTGGCTGTAGCCATCCTGTCTGCCATAGGTTCCTTCCTTCCTTACCTACTCAAGGGCTTTTTCTAAGGCATGCACACATATCCCCTGTTCTCTGAGAGGAGAGTACCATGGTGTTCCTTAAAAGAAGAAAATTTCTAATTCTGAACTCAATGTTTTGCTTTTACTCCCTTTATACTGACAAATCATAAGGGCACAAAAGCTGTACAGATTTTTTTTTAACCACTCAAAGAATCCCAAATGGAGGCCTACAAAGAATATCATAATAGCACATGGAAGCAAACCCTGGGTTTTTAAGAGCAAATTCTGTCCCCCTCTCACTCCCCGTAAGTTACAAGATACTGATGAAGAAAGTTCTTCACCATAGTGTTTGTTTTAACTAAACTCACTGGAGTCTAGTTCCAAATTTGGTAGAGTCATCATCTCTACATTCCTTAGAATTTCTCTCCCTATCCAGCTGACCCAAGACAAGTACCAAAGACTAGTCTCTAAAGTTCCCCATTTCACTCTGTACCAGTCCATAAGCTCCTGCCTTACCTGGCTTTCATCTACCAGGATGCCCTAATCAGAATCAGCCACCCAAGCAAGGCTCTCTGGCCCATATGTCTGTCTCTTGCCTTCCCACATGAACTTCAGTCTGTCCGCACAAAAGCCACATGAACTCAAGCAAGAAATATGTTCAGCCAAAACATCATAGTGGCAGCTGACCAGTCCCCCACCCCAAACTAACCATTTGGATGTACCAACCCACCTTAAATCAGCATGTTCCAATCCTTACATTGGCTGCATAAAGTGGCATTAGTTGGTCCTAGATAGGCAATGAACATACTTGATATAGCAAAGTCCTTTGGCTTCGTAAATAACCCTGAGGTTTTATACTTACTTTCCCCAGAGAGAGACAGACCATAGGCAAGCTCTGTATTGGGATCTCAACTCCATCACCTTTGTTTCAGTATTTTTTTCTTTCTTGAACAAAACTGAGGTAATTTAGAAAACAGGTGCTTAATTGCAATAAAATTAAAGTATATTAAAAATCAAGACATTTTAAAATCTCAGTTTAGATCATCAAAGAAAACCATTGTTACTATCTCCTCTGAGCTTAGGCAAATGTACAAGAAAACAAATTGAAATTGAAAAATTGATTTCACTTAGAAAAACTTCTAGGAGCAGGGTGAACCAATAATTTTAATTTGCCTGATTATCTTATGACAAGTATCAAATTAAGATGTATTGAATTAAGATGACACTTAAAGATCCTTAGCATTAACTTAATGATGGAGAAGAGTGCTCAATAGATCATTCCCAGTATGGTAATGAGATGACATTTTCAGAGACATCCTAAGAAGATATTTCAATTCATTAAAATATTAAATACAAAGCCCTCCTCAAACCAGAACCCCCAAATTGATGGAGCCACTTTAATAATACTTTTCATGCCTCACTTTGACATGACAGCATTAGATTTTTAAAAGACCTTTAATACTTTCCATGAGTACTAAGAATGAGTTACCTTATCCTTAGAAGTAGAATGTTTGCTTTCTTCTTTTTGGAAAGAGACCCCCCAAAAGCCCACTGGTACCAGTGACAAGGAGTCACTTGTACGGTGACCAAGTACACATAAAATACTGATTAAAAAATAGTATCATGATAATCCAGTCCCTTGTCTGATACAAGTATTAAGCTGAACCTTTGCTAACTCCCTTTTGAAAAGTTCTTAGTGAATCGCTTCATTCTTATTTCATTAACAGCTCTTTTAATACAATTTCCTTGGCATCCAAATTAAAACCCAGAATTTTGTTCCACCATGGTTGGTAGTTTGCCATCTGAATGTATTATTGTTTCTACCAATATTCTAGGCATGAGAATACCTTAACACTGAGTTGGAGGTTTTGTATCTTGTTTCTTCTACTTTATGCCCATTTTCTTACCTGCAGTAGCAAATGACAACGTGTCTGTCCAGGTCTGCCCCCTCCACTCGCATTTTTTCTTCTTGTTACCTTGACCACACTGTACAGTAACATCCAAGAGCCCGTTCTGCAGTGGGTGGTTTTGGTCTTTTTATATACCTTTTTCTCAAAGTCACTGATGTTTGTCCCTGTTAAATGTGTAGCATTGTAATGAGAGCCCATCTAATCCTGAGTGTCAGTTTGTTGTCCCTATTGTAGATGAAATAGTGACGTAGCAAAAACCTAGAAAATTCTGAATGCTTTTCCACGTAGACTTATCTGGAATGTGAACACAACTCTTTGGTTAATAGTAAATGCTTAACTGTAGTCCTGAGTAGGTGCATTTCTGTCTGTCTCAATAAATTTTACTTTGTCTGCAACATCTGAGTGTTTGTAATTCACTGGGCAGGATGTGCATTCAGCACGCACATCCCACATGAATCACTACAGAACGATATGAGCAGACAAAAGAGGATAACCAACAAGGCTCTGTCAGGACTTCTGATTGTGGTAGAGAGGTCTGCCTTCAGGTAGTCTGGCCTGGTACCTGCAGCACCCCTGGCACATGCATGCCCTATGCCTGCTCAGTCTAGAACAGGGGTCCCCAAACCCTGGGCCACAGACCAGTACTGGTCCATGGCCTGTTAGGAACCTGGCTGCAGAGCAGGAGGTGAGCAGCAGGTGAGCAAGTGAAGCTTCCTCTGTATTTATAGCCACTCCCCGTCACATACATGACTGCCTGAGCCCCACCTCCTGTCAGATCAGCGGTGGCATTAGATTCTCAAACAAGTGCAAACCCTCTTGTGAACTGTGCGCACCAGATACATAGGCTGCATACTCCTTATGAGAATCTAATGCCTGATGATGTGTCACTATCTCCCATCACCCCCAGATGGGACTATCTAGTTGCAGGAAAACAAGCTTAGGGCTTCCACTGATTCTATATTATGGTGAGTTGTAGAATTATGTCATTTTATATTAAACTGTAATAATAAAGTACACAATAAATGTAATGTGCTTGAATCATCCTGAAACGATCTCCCTCACCCTGAGGTTCATGGAAAAATTGTCTTCCATGAAACCCATCCCTGGTGCCAAAAAAGTTGGAGACGGCTGGTCTAGAACCACTCACCTGAGTCCTCCTTTTGGCGGCCTTTGCCTCTCTAAGGCTCCAACTTCACTCCTTACCTATCAGATTTCACTCTTGTCATCCTGTTTACAGCCTTAAAGTTTTTAAACTCTGTTCTTATCCCTTCCCTCCCCAGCCAGTTATTCTCTAATTCTCTGAAAAATAAAACACAACCCACCTCTCTTCCCTTTATGGGGACCCTAGGGTCCCCTCTGTTCAGGAATACACCAGACCCTTGTCAAACATCAGAAAGTCAGAAAGCATCCAAATTGGTATGGGAATTATTTCCCTTTTCCCTCTAGCCACATTTGGGCCAGTGTGTCTATGACTTAATTATACCCTGAGTGAGTAATTTTGCCATGAGCTGAGGTAGAAACTGTCTTATGAATAATTCCACTCCTTTACCCTCTGGACTAGATTTTACAGACAGTTTACAGATTGACAGTTCAAGAAAAGGTATTTCATAAATCCACAAAATAACCAATGTCAGGAGAACAAGGGCCAATGTGATGTCTCCGAGGTAGTTAAGGGCACATTAAAGAATTGTTGGCATTTGTGAACACACTTCAAATTCCTCTCAAATCAGCAGGTAAACCCCCATCCACTGTCATGGATGCCATATTAGTTTGTTGAAGGCCAAGACTAACGCAAGAACAATTGGAAGCCAGTTCTCCAGCTTTGGTTACAGAGCTGACCATAAAGTTCACACTACTTTCTCAAATTTCTTAATGGTAAGATTTGCTTTGATATATTGACTTAAAAGAGAGATTTAAAAAAATTTATTCATTCAACGAACGTTTATAGATTAATTGGTAGATGTAGATTTCACTCTGTTGGATGGATGGATGCTACCATGGGCAGGAAACATACTCAGTTCTAGGAATATAAAAGTGAGTGAGATCTGGTACCTGCTTGAAAAAGTTGTTACCACCTTGAACAAGACAAACAAATAATTGTTGAAAAAACTAGGTGGAGGCTGGACGTGGTGGCTCACACCCGTATCCCCAGGACTTTGGGAGGCTGGGAGGACAGATCTTTTAAGCCCAGGAGTTTGAGACCAGCCTTGGCAACATAGTGCAACTGTGTCTCCACTAAAAACACAAAAATTAACTGGGTGTGGTGTCAGGCACCTGTAACTTCAGCTACTCAGGAGGCCGAGGCAGAACAATTGCTTACATCCAGCGGGTGGGGGGTTGCATTGAGCCAGGATCATACCACTGAACTCCAGCCTGGGCAACAGGGTGAATGAAATTCCATCTCAAAAAAAAATACACCCCACCCCTTCTAAAAACATTAGCTGGGCACAGTGACATGTGCCTGTAGTCCAAGCTCCTTCAGAAGCTGAAGTGGAAGGATCACTTGAGCCTGGGAGGTCAAAGCTGCAGTAAGCCATGATGGTACCACTGCACTCCAGCCTGGATGACGAAGTGACTTCCTGTCTCAAAAAAAAGCGGAGGACGGTTGATGTTGAGGGCAGTAGCTACTGAATCTTTGTTAAAACTTGCCTTTCTTGGTTCTTTTTATCCATCATTGCCTGGCTTTCCTCCTGCCTTTCTGGACATTTCTTTTAGGTCTCCTGTATATTCTTTTCTTCAGCCAGTTCTGTTATTATGGGTACACCTCAGATCTGCATCCCCATCCCACTTTTAATTTTACATGCTGTCATCTTTGGACAGGCTTATCTTTGTCTATGGTTTTAAAAATCTCCTCCATTCTGAGATGCCCTCAATATGTATCTCAAGTATAGGTTTTGATTTCTCTTCCATTCTGAAACAATCACCTGCTATTTGGATAATTCTACTTGAATTTTTCACTGACACCTCAATTTCAAATTTTAAAAATCCAAATGACAGAATGAAATATATAAGGAATATACTTATGACAATAGGAGTTGGCAAGGTTTTTCTTAAGTCCTAGCACACATGAGCCAAATGGAGATGAATAAATTTGCCGCCATCAAAAATAATGATACTAAAAAAGACATAGGTGACAAAAAACATATGGAGGATGAGATATATATATAAACACGCACACACACATATGTATATATTACAACATACATATATATAAAAATTTAATAAGAAAAATACAGCCCAAGAGATTGATGGGCAAAAGATAAAACAAGCAATTTATAGAAGACACAAATGGCAGTGAAACTATACCTGATCTCACCCGTGATCAGAGAAATGCAAATTAAAGCAGTGATATATTATCATTCAGAAAAGAATCTTGATCACAGCAAGTATTGATGAGTGTACAGGGTAAGGAGCACTCTTGTATGCTGTATAATCAGAAGAGCTTTGTGGAGGGTGATTTGGCAACAGCTACCAAAAATAAGAGTGTACACCCTAGGACTTAGTAATTCCAGTTTTCAATAACTACTTCTGGAGAAACAAACATTACACTAATTTATAAAGTTATATGTAAAATATATCCACTTGTTAGAACAGGAAACTTGGAAAAAAGCTAAATACTAATCAGTGGGGACACTGGGTGAGGCTATTCCGTGGAATACTTTGTAGCAATTAAAAAGGATGAAGTAGCTTATATGCACTGACTTGGAAAAACCTATAAAATATTGGTTGTATGGGGAAAAATCAGATGACATATGAAGTATAAAATATGTAAGTTAGATATCTGAAAACTGATACTCTCCATTTTCTTAGTGTAGGTATGGAAATGCACAGAACAAGTCCTGAAAAGATACACATCAACCTGGTAGGAGTGGTAACCTCTGAGGGAAGAACTGGGATGGGGCACATGGCCAATGAGGTCATCAGCCTCATCTCTAAGTTTCACTTTTTAAAAAAAATGATGAAGCAATACACCCTAACATCTTGTGGATTCAAAAATCAATGATATAAAAAGTCATCAGGTTCCTCTTTAAACTGCCTCCTCCAACAGCTCTTAGCTTCAGAAATGGAACCACTATCTATGCCATTCTCTCCCACTCCCAACCTGTAATAAGTCACTAAATTCTGTTAATTCCTCTAAATACCTATTTCTCTCTGTCCCAGCACGATTGCCATGGTTCTGACCATTGCCATCTGTCTCAACCATCCAAAGAGTTTCTTAAGTAGTGACCCTGCTTCATCCTTGCCTAACTCAAATCTGTCCTACATGCCACTGCTGCTGGAGTCATTTATTCTCAAAGACAAATCTGATCATATCATTGTCTAGTTAATTTCAAGGTTTCCCGTCACCTTCAGGCCCAAATCTGAACTAAATGCCTTGGAAAACAGCCTCTTTTGTAATTGGTTCTTTGCACTTCTTTGTTCTCTTATATTCTTCACTTCTCAAATGCTTTTCCCCAAGTATCTCCACTCTTCTCAAGCTTTCTATCAGTGCTCCTGCTGGTCTATTTACTAGTATTATTTCTCCTCTATAAATCCTTCTAGATTACTCCTAGAACCAGGGATTCCTTTGGTTCTATGCACCCTATGCATATCCCTCAGCATAGCAGTTGGCCAGTTCACATGTTCAATTGACTCATCAAACATGAGCCCTTTGAAAGCAAGATATGATGCAAAATGGTGGACTAGAGAAGTTCTAAGCCTTCATTCTCCCTATAGAAACACCAAACAAACAAACAGATGAAAAACAAAACTAACTACAAACTGATTAAAATAACCCTAAAGGAGCTCTGTAAATATGTTAAAGGTCTACAGCAATAAAGTTAACACTTAATCAAGAGAAGGTCACATTCATAATAGTAGGTCTTCTCTGTTCCCTCTGGTTCAAGGAAGGTTCTTGGTCTGGAGGAGGTAGCAGTTCAGTTACTGAATCAGAGGTAACAGAGAACACCTTATTTGCAAAGTTATAACTTCTCTGGATACTTCCTATAGGGCTAGTCTCTGTTCCACCTAACTTGAATCTCAGGTTGAAAAAAGCAATAGGCACTACCCATCAAAGCTCCAGGAGGACTACAGGCCTACAGATGCCTGGAGCAAGAGGTTTTGGTAGAGGCATACAATAAGTCATCTAAGGTTCTGAAGAGAAGCTGGGTTAAGATTCTTTGGGAAGTTAAAACACCGTAATGCAGCCATGCACATAGAAATAAAAAAGGCGCACATAGGCCCAGGCAAGATACATACTCAGGCCCAATGCATGAGAACACTTTAAGATCTCACCTTGGGCTGATTCTGAGACTCATACTTGACTAGTTAATTAGCAAAGGACTGCCCTGAAATAGTGACAGTCTGCAAAGACTGAAAGAGATGGATGTTTTTTCAAATGCTCAATTTGTAACAAAAAGTCACAAAGTATACAATGCAACAGAAAAACAGAAAAAGCAAAGTGGCAAGTTTTCCCTGAAGAAGCAGAGGACATACTAGACAAAGAGTTTAAAACAACTATTATATATATGTTCAAAGAGCTAAAGGAGCCAAGCATTAAGGCACATGCCTATAGTCCCAGCTACTTGGGAGGCTAAAGTGGGAGGATTGGTTAAGCTCAGGGGTTTAATACCACAGTGAACCCTGATCGCCACTGCTCTACAGCCTGGATGACAGTGAGACCTTTTCTTGATAGAACAGCTAAAGAAAACATGAACCAAAAACTCAAGGAAATAAGGAAAATGATATATGAACAAAATAGAAATATGAACAAAGAAATGTAAATTATAGAAAGCAAGGGAATAGACATTCTGGAGCTGAAAAATACAATAATTATGAATTCACTAGAAGAGTTTAACAGTATATTTGAGCAGGTAGAGGAAAATCAGAGAACTTGTAAATAGGACATTTGAAATTAACAAGTTTGAGGAACAGAAAGATAAAAGAAGAAAAACAAGTAGAAGTTAAGGAACTTCTGAGACACCATAAGATGGACCAATATACACATTAAGAAGATTCCAGAAGAAGAAGAGAGAAAGGTATACAGGGATTCCTTGTGAAAAATTAAAGTTGAAAATGTCTCAAGTTTGAGGAGAGTCCTAACATTACAAATCCAAACAGCTCAGTGAACTTTAAGTGACATAAACCCAAGGAGATCCACACCAAAACACATAATTAAACTGTTGAAAGTCAAAGCCAAAGAGAGAATCTTGAAAGCAGCAAGGGAAAAGTGACCCATCAAATAAAAAGGAGCCCCAATAAATTATAAGCCAGTTTCTCAGTAGAAACCTTGGAGACCAGGAAGGAATGAAATGATATTTGAAGTGTGGAAAGAAAAAAAATATGTCAAGAATTCTCTATCCAGTACAAATGTACTTAGAAAATGAGGGAAAAATCAATACATTCCTAGGTAAATAAAACTAATGAATTTCTGTACCACCAGACCTGCTGTATAAAAAATGCTAAATTGATTCCTTCAAGTTGAAATGAAAGGATGCTGAACAGTAACTCAGAGATATACAAAGATATAAGTTCCTTAAAGGTAAAGGTAAATATGTAGCCAAACATAAAAACCACTACTATTATAATTTTGGTTCATAATAGTTTGCAACTTCTATGGGATTTAAAAGACAAATGAACAAATTATAATTATAAATTGTTGTAATCTGTACACAATTTATAAAGATGTAATTTATAACAAAAACAAAGTTGAGGGGGGTGGAGCTGTAAGGAAGTAGAATTTCTGTATGCAATTGATTACCAATTAAAAATAGATTGTTATAACTTTAAGATATAATTTTCATAGCAACCACAAAATAAATCTATAGAATATATGCAAATGGAAATGAGAAGGGAATCAAGACATGTGACTACAAAAAAATCAACTAAATATGGCCAGGCATTGTGGCTCATGCCTGTAATCCCATCACTGTGGGAAGCTGAGGCAGGTGGATCCCTTGAGGTCAGGAGTTCAAGATCAGCCTGGCCAATATAGCAAAACCCCTCTCTACAAAAATTAGCTGGGCATGATGCATGCCTGTAATCCCAGCTTCTCAGGAGACTGAGGCAGGAGAATCACTTGAACCCATGGGGCAGATGTTGCAGTGAGCTGGGATCTTGCCACTGCACTCCAGCCTGGGCAACAGTGAGACTGTGACCAAAACACACACACACACACACACACACACACACACACACACACACACACTCCAAATGAGGACAGTAATGGAGGAAATGAGGAACAACAACAACAAAAAAAAAACCCACAAAAATTTCTAATACACACAGAAAACAACAAGATGGCAAGAGTAAGTTTTTCCTATTAATAATTAAATAGACTAAACTTTTTAGTCAAAAGTTATAGATTGGTAGAATGGACAAATAAAAATATGATCTAACTCTATGCCCTGTACAAGAGGCTCTGCTTTATATCTAAGGACACAAATGGTTGAAAATGAAAGAACAGAAAAAGATATTCCATGTAAATATTATTATGAACCACAAGAGAACAGGGATGGATATATTGATGTTAGACAAAATGAAGTTTACATAAAAAACGATTGCAAGAGACCCAGAAGGACATTGTATAATGTTAAAAGGGTCAATTCACCAAGATGACAGAACAATTATACACATGTATGCACCAAAAATCACATCTCCAAAATACACGAAGCAAATTGACTTGAATGGAGAAACGGACAGCTCTGCAATAATAGTTGGAGACTTCAACCCCAAATTCCAGACAGAAGATCAATGAGGAAACAGAGAACTTGAACAACACTATAAACCAATTGGACCTAATATACATATACAGAACACTTCTCTCAGTAAGATTAGAATATACATTTTTCTCAAGTATATATGAAATATTTTCTAGGACAGACCATATATTATGCCATGAAACAAGCCTTATTGTTTTTGATGTTAAATTGTATGTATTTTAAAAGGCAGAAATCACACAAAGTATTTTTTTAACACAGTAAATGAAACTAGAAATCAATAACAGAAAGAAAACTAGATTTGTGAACATGTGAACCTACAGCCATAGCACCCTGAACACAGCCAATCTCATGTGATCTCAGAAGCTAAACAGGGTTGGGCCTAGTTCGTACTTGGATGAGAAAACTTACAAATGTGGGAAAATTAAACAATACACTCCCAAACAACCAGTAGGTTAAAAAAGTAATCACAAAGGAAACTAGGAAGTATCTTGAGACAAATACAATGAAAGCAACCCAAAACCTGTGGGATACAGCAATACCAGTACTAGGAGAGAGAAACTGACTGCTCTAAATGTTTACATTTAAAAAGAAAAACTGTCTCAGCAGGTGGGGGGTGAAAGGGGTGGGAAAAAAAAAAAGAACAATCTCAAATCAACAACCTAACTTTAAAACTTTAACCATAAGGAATTAGAAAAAGAAGGGCAAAATAAAGCCAAAGCTAACAAAAGGATGAAAATTATATAGATTAAGGTAGGGACAAATAAAACAGAGGAATAATTCATAAAAATAAACAAAACCAAAAATTTATTTGTTGAGAAAATGAACAAAATTGACAAAGCTTTAATTAAGAAAAAGACATGACCTACATTATTCAAATCAGAAAGTGGGAGGTATTGCTACAGATTATATATAAATAAGAAGGATTACAAGAGAACACTATGAACAATTATATGCCAACAAGTTGGATAGTCTAGGTAAACAGATGAAATGAAAAAACTTTGAGAAACAACTTACCAAGACTGAATCATGAAGAAACAGAAAATCAGAATAGACTCCTAACTAATAAAAAGACATAATCAGTAGTCAAAAATTTTTCAACAAACAAAACCTATGGACCAGAAAGCTTTACTAGTGTATTTAAACAAACAATTAGAGAAGAAACAACACCAGTCTTACTCAAATTCCTCACAGAATACTTCCTATATAATTTTATAAGACCAATATTGCCTTGAAACCAAAGCCAAAGACGCTACAAGAACACTACAGACCAATATCAATAATATTCATGAAAAATCTTCAATACTAGCAAGCTAAATTCAGCAGTATATTAAAAAATTTATAAACCATGCCAAAGCAGAATTTATTCCCAGAATTCCAGGTTGTTCAACATACAGTGCTTGAGAGTATAACATACCTGGCATTTACAGTGAAGAATAAGCAACAATAACACATGATTATTTCAACTGACTTGGCAAAATTTGACCCTTTTCATGAAAAAAAGAAACACTAGAAATAAAAGAAGAAAACTATAAAGGCTATATATGAAAAGCATTTAGCTAATGTCATACTCAATAGTAAAAGACTGAAAGCTTCTCTCTTGTGATTATAAAAACAAGGATGTCTGCTTTTACTACTCTTATTCAATATAGTACTTGAAGTTCTAGCCAGATCAATCAGACAAGAGAAATAAAAGCACCCAAATTCGAAAGGAAAAGCAAAATTAACTCTGTTTGCAAATGGCATAATCTCACATGTATAAAACCCTAAATATTTCAAACACAAAAAACTTAGAATAAATGAATTCAGCAAAGATTCAGAATACAAAATCAACATACAAAAATCAGCTATATTTCTAAAGAACAATGAAACTCCAAAAATTGAATTAAGAAAACAATTCCATTTATAAAGCATCAAAAAGAGTAAAATATTTAGGAAGAAACTTAACAAAGGCAGCAAAAGAGGCCCAATCCAAGATGGCGGTTTAGGAGCAGCTCATGATTGCAGCTCCCAGTGAAATCACAGAGGGTGAGTGGACGCCACATTTCCAGACAGATCTTTATTGCTCGCAGGAGATTCCCAGGTGGAGGAGCCCCATGGGTTGCCAGTGGGGCTGTTTTGGCCGGCGCAGCTATTTTGCTGGTGCCCCAGCATGGCGGTTTTCCATACAAAATACACTGGTCTGGTTGCCCTATTAAGCTGGCGATTGAAGCTCTAGGAAGGCAAAGTCACCCATTCATCTGATTAAACGGGACAGAAACAGGGAGCCAGGTGAGGAGATTCCTGGGCAGCGCTGTTGTTTCAGCTGGCACAGTGGGTCACTGCACAGGAAATCACACAGATCCCGGTGCCTTTTCAGCAGGCGACTGGAACACCTGGGAGAGAGTCAACCATTCAACTTAAAAAAAAAAAAGACTCTGAGGCAGGGAGCCAGGAGGTGATCAGGCTCAGCGGGTCCCACTCCCCACCCTGACAAAAAACAAAACAAAAAAACCCCCAGCAATGGAAATGCCCTGGGTTGAAAGTTTCACGGCAAGCACAGCTGAACCTGGGATGGTCCAGCTCTGTGGGGAAGTGCCGCCATTACCGAGGCACTCCATCCCTACAGAGGTAGTCCACCATTGCTGAGGCAGCCTGCCATTGTGGAGGCAACCCGCCACTACAGAGAGAGTCCATTACAGAGGTGGGCCAGCTTTGCCGAGGCAATTCTAACCACACCCATATAAACAGGACTGCAGGGAAGTTCATGCAGCAGCAGGGCAGAGCCCACAGCAGCTCAGCAAAGCCTCTGCAGGCAGGCAGTGACTAGGCTGCCTCCTTGCTGGGCAGGGCAGCCCTGAAAAAAAAGGCAGCAGCACAAGGGAAACTCATAAATAAAGTCCTAACTCCCCAGGACAGAGCACCTGGTAAAAAAAACAAAGGTGGGGGGGGTTTATGAGTTCTGCTGCAGCAGACTTAAATGTACCTGCCTAGCAGCTCTGAATGAAGAATGGAGCTCACAGCTCAGCACTTGAGCTCCTATAAAGGACAGACTGTCTCCCCAAGCAGCGGCCTGATCCTCGTATATCCAGAGTCACCTCGCAAGGGACTGATCAGATTGACATTTGGCAGGCATCATTCTGGCACAAAAATAGCAGAAGAAGCAACTGGTAGCAACCCTTACTGTTCTGCAGCTGCTGCAGGTGATCCCCAGGCAAGCAGAACCTGGAGTAGACCTCAGCAGTCCTACAGCAGAGGGGCCAGACTGTTAGAAGGACAACTAAAAAACAGAAATAACTTCATCATCAACAATCTGGATGTCCACACAGAGAACCAATCTGAAAATCAGCAACTACAAAGATGACAGGTGGATAAATCCACAAAGATGGGAAGAAACCAGAGCAAAAAGGAGGAAAACACCCGAAACCAGAACACCTCTCCTCCTACAAGGGATCACAACTCCTCACCAGCAAGGGAACAAAGCTGGATGGAGAATGAGTGTGATGAAATGACAGAATCAGACTTCAGAAGCTGGGTAATGAGAAACTTCCGTGAGCTAAAAGAACATGTTGTAACTCAATGCAAAGAAACTAAGAACCTTGAAAAAAAGATTTGACGAAATGATAACAAGAATGGACAACTTAGAGAGGAATATGAGTGAATTGATGGAGCTGAAAAACACAACATGAAAACTTCACGAAGCACGCACAAGCTTCAACAGCCAAACTGACCAAGCAGAAGAAAGGATATCAGAGGTCAAAGATCAACTCAATGAAATAACATGAAAAGGCAAGATTAGAGAAAAAAGCACAAAAAGGAACGAACAAAGTCTCCAAGAAATATGGGACTATGTGAAAAGACCTAATCTATGTTTGATAGGTGTACCTGAATGTGACAAAGAGAATGAATCCAAGCTGGAAAATACTCTTCAGGGTATTATCCAGGAAAACTTCCCCAACCTAGCAAGTCAGGCCAATATTCAAGTCCTGGAAATACAGAGAACACCACAAAGATATTCCTCAAGAAGAGCAACCCCAAGGCACATAATCGTCAGATTCACCAGGGTCGAAATGAACGAGAAAATGCTAAAGGCAGCCAGAGAGAAAGGTCGGGTTACCCACAAAGGGAAGGCCATCAGCCTTACAGCAGATCTCTCAGCAGAAACCCTATAAGCCAGAAGAGAGTGGGGGCCAATATTCAACATCCTTAAAGAAAAGAACTTTCAACCCAGAATTTTATATCCAGCCAAACTGAGCTTCATAAGTGAAGGAAAAATAAAATCCTTTGTGAACAAGCAAGTACTCAGAGATTTTGTCACCACCAGGCCTGCTTTACAAGAGCTCCTGAAAGAGGCACTACACATAGAAAGAAACAAACAGTACCAGCCATTCCAGAAACATACCAAATGCTAAAAAGCATCAAAAAAAAGAATAATCTGCACCAACTAATGGGTAAAACAGCCAGCTAGCATCAAAATGGCAGTATCAAATTCACACATAACAATATTAACCCTAAATGTAAATGGACTAAATGCCCCAATCAAAAGACACAGACTGGCAAATTGAATAAAATCCAAACCCCATTGGTGTGCTGTATCCAGGAAACCTATCTCACATGCAAGTATACACAAAGGCTCAAAATAAAGGGATGGAGAAAGATTACCAAGCAAATGAAGAGCAAAAAAAAAAAAAAAAAAAAAAGCAGGAGTTGCAATTCTCGTCTCTGATAACATAGACTTTAAAGCAACAAAGAGACAAAGAAGGACATTACATAATGGTAAAAGGATCAATGCAACAAGAAGAGCTAAAGATCCCAAATATATATGCACCCAATACAAGAGCACCCAGATACATAAGGCAAGTTCTCAATGACTTACAAAGAGACTTAGACTCCCACATAATAATAGTAGGAGACTTCAACACCCCATTGTCAATATTAGACTGATTAACCAGACAGAAAATTAACAAGGATATTCAGGACTTAAACTCAGACCTAGAACAAGCAAACCTAATAGACATTTATAGAACTCTCCATCCCAAATCCACAGAATATACATTTTTCTCAGCACCACATCACACCCACTCTAAAATTGACCACATAATTGGAAGTAAATCACTCAGCAAATGCAAACTAATGGAAATCATAACAAACAGTCTCTCAGACCACAGTGCAATCAAGTTAGAACTCAGAACTCAGGAATTAACTCAGAACCACACAGATTCATGGAAACTGAACAACTGGCTCTTGAATGTTGACTGGATAAACAATGAAATGAAGGCAGAAATAAAGATGTTGTTCCAAACCAATGAGAAGGAAGACACAACATACCAGAATCTCTGGGACACATTTAAAGCAGTCTCTAGAGGAAAATATGTAGCAATAAGTGCCCACATGAGATGCAGGGAGAGATCCAAAATTGACACCCTATCATCAAAATTGAAAGAGCTAGAGGAGCAAGATCAAAAAAACTCAAAATCTAGCAGAAGGCAAGAAGTAACTAAGATCAGAGCAGAACTGAAGGAGATAGACACAAAAAAAAACCTTAAAAAAAAAGAACAATAAATCCAGGAGCTGTTTTTTTGAAAAGATCAACAAAATAGACAAGCCACTAGCCAGATTAATTAAAAAAGAAAAGAGAGAATAACCAAATAGATGCAATAAAAAATGATAAAGGGGATATCACCACAGATTCCGCAGAAATTCAAATCATCATCAGAGAATATTACAAACAACTCTATGCACATGAACTAGTAAACCTGGAAGAAATGGATAAATTCCTGGACAAGTGCATCCTCCCAAGCCTAAACCAGGAAGAAGTCGAAACCATGAATAGACCAATAACAAGATTTGAAGTTGAGGCAGCAATTAAGAGCCTACCACATAAAAAAAGCCAGGTCCAGATGGGTTCACAGCTGAATTCTACCAGACACACAAAGAGGAGCTGGTACCATTCCTTCTGAAACTATTCCAAACAATCCAAAAAGAGGGAATCCTTCCCAAATCATTTTATGAGACCAACATCATCCTGATACCAAAACCTGGCATACACTCAACAAGAAAAGAAAACTTCAGGCCAATATCCATGATGGACGTAGACACAAAAATTTTCAGTAAAATACTGGCAAGTCAATTGCAACAGCACATCAAAAAGTTTATCCACCATGATCAAGTAAAATTCATCCCGGGGATGCAAGGCTGGTTCAACATACGCAAGTCTATAAATGTAATTCACCACATAAACAAAAACAAAAAACAATGATGCAATTGATGCAGAGAAGGCCTTTGACAAAATTCAACTGCCCTTTATGTAAAAAATCCTCAATAAACTAGGTATTGATGGAACGTATCTCAAAATAATATAAGCTATTTTGACCAACAGCCAATATCATACTGAATGGGCAAAAACTGGAAGCATTCCCTTTGGACTCTGGCACTAGACAAGGATGCCCTCTTTCACCACTCCTATTCAATATAGTACTGGAAGTCCTAGCCAGAGCAATCAGGCAAGAAAAAGAAATAAAGGGTATTCAAATAGGAAAGGAGGAAGCCAAATTGTCTCTATTTGTAGATGACATAATTGTATATCTAGAAGATCCCATTGCCTCAGCCCAAAATCTCCTGAAACTGATAAGCAACTTCGGTAAAGTCTCAGGATACAAAATCAATGTGCGAAAACCATAAGCATTCCTATACACCAATAACAGACTTAAAGAGAGCCAAATCAAGAACGAACTGTCATTCACAATTGCTACAAAAAGAATAAAATACCTAGGAATACAACTAACAAGAAACGTAAAGGACCTCTTCAAGGAGAACTACAAACCACTGCTCAATGAAATAAGAGAGGACACAAACAGATGGAGAAACATTCATGTTCATGGTTAGGAAGAATCAATATCATGAAAATGGCCATACTGCCCAAAGTAATTTATAGATTCAATGCTATCCCCATCAAGCTACCAATGACCTTCTTCACAGAACTGGAAAGAAAACACCTTAAACTTCATATGGAACCAAGAGAGCCTGCATAGCCAAGTCAATTCTAAGCAAAAAGAACACAGCAGGAGGCATCACACTATCAGACTTCAAACTACACTATAAGGCTATAGTAATCAAAACAGCATGGAACTGGTACCAAAACAGAAATACAGACCAATAGAACAGAACAGAGGCCTCAGAGGCAACACAACATATCTACAACCATCTGATCTTTGACAAACCTGACAAAAACAAGCAATGGGGAAAGGATTCCCTGTTTAATAAATGGTGTTGGGAAAACTGGCTAGCTATGTGCAGAAAGCAGAAACTGGACCCCTTACTGACAACTTACACTAAAATTAACTCCAGATGGATTAAAGACTTAACATAAGACCTAACACCATAAAAATCCTAGAAGAAAATCTAGGCAAAACCATTCAGGACATAGGAGTAGGAAAGGACTTCATGACCAAAACACCAAAGCATTGGCAACAAAAGCCAAAATAGACAAATGGGACCTAATCAAACTCCATAGCTTCTGCACAGCAAAAGAAACAGTCATTAGAGTGAATTGGCAACCAACAGAATGGGAAAAATTTTTTGCAGTTTACCCAACTGACAAAGGGCTGATATCCAGAATTTACAAAGAATTAAAACAGATTTACAAAAACAAACAAGCCCATTCAAAAGTGGGCAAAGGATATGAACAGACACTTTACAAAAGAAGACATACATGAGGCCAAGAAACATATGAAAAAATGTTCATCATCACTGGTCATTAGAGAAATGCAAATCAAAACTACATTGAGATACCATCTTACGCCAGTTAGAATGGCGATCATTAAAAAATCTGGAGACAACAGATGCTGGAGAGGATGTGGAGAAATAGTAACACTTTTACACTGCTGGTGGGAGTGTAAATTAGATCAACCATTGTGGAAGACAGTGTGGCGATTCCTCAAGGACCTAGAAATAGAAATTCCATTTGACCCAGCAATCCCATTACTGGGTATATATCCAAAGGATTGTAAATCATTCTACTATAAGGATATATGCACAGGAATGTTCACTGAAGCACTGTTTACAATAGCAAAGACCTGGAACCAACCCAAATGCCCATCGATGATAGACTGGACTGGGAAAATGTGGCACATATACACCATGGAATATTATACAGCAATCAAAAACGATGAGTTCATGTCCTTTGTAGGGACATGGATGAACCTGGAGACCATAATTCTCAGCAAACTGACACAAGAACAGAAAATGAAATACCGCATGTTCTCGCTCATAGGCGGGTGTTGAACAATGAGAACACATGGACACAGGGAGGGGAGCACTACACACTGGGGTCTTTTGGGGGAAAGAGGGGAGGGACAGCGGGGTGTGGGGAATTGCAGTGAGATAGCATGGGGAGAAATGCCAGATATAGGTGAAGGGGAGGAAGGCAGCAACTCACACTGCCATGTGTGTACCTATGGAACTATCTTGCATGTTCTTCACATGTACCCCAAAACCTAAAATGCAATAAAAAAATAAAGGCACCAAAGAAAGCTATATATAAAAACAGAAAGCTCTACACTGCAAGCTATAAAATACTGCTAAAAGATATTAAAGACATACATAAATGGAAAACATCCTGTGTTCATAGAAGACTTAATATTATTAAGATAATGTTTCTGAAAGTGATTTACAGGTTTCAAAACAAATCCCTATAAATTGTACAATGATTTTTTTTTTTTGCAGAAAGAGAAATACCCATCCCAAAATTCATATGGAATCTCAAGAGGCCCTGAATAGCCAAAACTATCTTGGAAAAGAAGAACAAAGTTGAAGACCTTACACTTCCTGATTTCAAAACCTACTACAAAACTATGGTAATCAAAAGTGTGATACTGGCATAAAGACAGACATACAAATAAATAGAATAAAGAGCCAAGAAATAAACATTCCAAGACCATGCAATGAGGAAAGAATAGTCTTTTAAACAAATTGTATTGCGAAATAATGAAATTGGACCCTTGCCTTATACCATATACACAAATTAAATTATATCCAAAAAGGATCAAAGACCTAAATGTAAGAGCTAAAACTATAAAACTCTTAGGAGAAAAAAAACTTCAAGATATGGGATTTGACAGTTACTTCTTTTTGACACCAAAAGCACAGGCAACAAAAGAAAAAATTGATAAATGGAACTTAATGAAAATTAAAAACTTTTGTGCAAAAGAAACTATGAACAGAATTAAAAAAATGCAAACCATAGAAGAGGAAAAATATATGCAAACACTCTATCTCGTAAGGGATTAATATCAGTAATATATTTTAAAAACTCTTATCACTCTATGAAAAAGCAATCTGATTTTTAAAATGGGCAAAAGACTTGTTTGAATAGAAATTTTTCCCAAAGAATATATATGAATGATCATTAAGCACACATAAAAAATGCTCAACATCACTGATCATTAGGTAAATAAAAGTCCAAACAACAGTGTGATACAACTTTACTCCATTTAGGATGGCTATTTACCCATAAATAACAAGGATGTGAAGAAATTGGAAACCTTGGGCACTGCTGGTAGGAACGTAAAGTGGGACAGCCATTGCAGAAGGCTGAATAGCAGTTCCTCTAAAAAGTAAATGTAGAATCCCCATATGATTGAGTAATTTCACTCATACATATTTACCCAGAGAAATTGGAAACAGGCTTGAACAGCTACTTGTATACCAATGTTTAGAGCAACATTATGCACAGTAGCCAAGAAATGATAACCCAAATGTCCATTGATGAATGAATGGATAGAGAAAATGTGGTCTATATATACGATGAAATATTCTTCAGCCTTCAAAAGGAAATTCTATTATAGGCTACAACATAGATGAAGCTTGAAAACATTATGCAAAATGAAATAAGCCAACATCAAAGGACAAATACTGTATAATTCCACTTACATTAGATAACTAGAGTAATAAAATTCACAGAGATAGAAAGCAGAATAGTGGTTTCCAGGGATTGGGGAAAACAGAAGATACAGAGTTAGTGTTTAATGGACACAGAGTTTCAGTCTGGAATAATAAAGGCGTTTTGGGGAAAGATAGCAGTGATGGTCACACAAAAATGTGAATGTACTTAATCCCATTGAAACATACATTTAAAATGATGAAAATCAAAAATTTTGTTCCATATATTTTACCACAGTAAAAAAATTCTGCTCTTATTCCTCAGTGTTCAACACATGGCAGATGAGCACTTACTGTCTGTTGAATGAGTAATGAGCATAACAAACAGCAACGGGAGCAAAGAACACTGACCAATTATATTTTTTAAAAAAAGAAACATCATAGCAACAATGACATTTGAACAATACTTTCACACAGACAGAATTTTTTATCAGTTCACACAAGTCGAATTTTTAAAATAGCTTTATTGAGGTATAATTTATTTAGTAAGTCCACCCATTTGAGGTGTGACCTTTTTAAAATTTACTGAGTTGTTAACCACAACACATATAATGTTAGAATATTTCTATTACTCCAAAAAGAAACCTCATGGCCAGCTATACCGTTATTTCCCTTTCCCAGGCTGAGCCCCAGATAACTGTCCAACTATATTCTGTCTCTATGGATTTGCCTTTTTTGAACATTTCATATAAATAGAATCATACTACATGTGAGCTTCATGGAGATCCACTGATGACAAATCTGTAAGGTCAAGGTTCTACTGCGTACAAGTTCAAATATTACAAATTCAAATGGTGATCCTGGAGCCATACAATGATTTGCAAAGGGTTTCAACCATGGATCTTGAGACTCTCAACAGCTCACACACATGCTCTCCAAATCAGAGGGCAGGTTCTCTTTTCCTGACATTCCTGCTGTTTCTGCTATTTTAGTCAACCATTCTCAGTTTTACTGTTCACTGTTTCCTTTTTTTTTTTAATAAAAGACTTAGAGACCATTTGATTGTATATAACAAAAATATTTTCTTCCTACTTATTTTTCACAAATTTGACCTCTATTCCTATAAATTCAAGCTTAATTTTAAAAAGCGAATCACATTCTGACAAAACAATGAAACTCATTAAAACCAATTCTAAGTTCTTATGAAAATTTTGGCCAGTTCTTAAAATAAGGACCTTGGTAATGCTGTTTCCATGGCTTGCAGATTGGAGGCTCAAGGCAGCTTTCACTCACCTCCTGATTATGTGTGACCATGTTCAAAAACAAAGGAAGGCCTCAGCATTAACGGTCTTAGTGGTTCACAGTCTTCTCCCATGGAGAAGAACACTGACTGGAGTCAGCTGTGCAAGCTAGAAAGAGCAACAACACCTTAATGTAGCGCTACTCTATAAGAATATTGTGTCACAAGTGGATGTAGTTCAGCTTCTGCACAGTAGTTTGTCATGGGGGAATTGGTGCAGAAGTGGGTTGGGATGAAAGAGAAATAACACTAACAGCCATCGTTAGATGCCAAGACTGCTTACCTACAACGACATTATCTTGTAGAAGTCTCACCACAGTTTTGTAGGTAGATACAGTGTCTCATTCTACTTTACAGAGAAGTTACGCAACTTGTCTAAAGTCACACAGCTAATAAATGGCAGTGTGAGGATTTGAATCCTGCCTAGGCAATCACTAAAGTTGACTTTTTTTTTTTTGAGATGGAATCTCACTCTCCCAGGTTGGAGAGCAGTGGGGATCTCGGCTCACTGCAACCTCTGCCTCCAGGGTTCATTGAACTGATTCTTCTGCCTCAGCTTCCTGAGTAGCTGGGACTACAGGCACGCACTACCATGCTGGCTAATTTTTGCATTTTTAGTAGAGACAGGGTTTCACCACATTGGCCAGGCTGGTCTTGAACTCCTAAACTTGTGATCCACCTCCAAAGCTGACATTCTTAACTGCTATGCTGTGGGGCTATGTGCTCTGACTTAAAAAAATAAAAGCAAACCACCATGGCACATGTGTACCTATGTAACAAACCTGTACATTCTGCATATGTATCACAGAATTTAAAGTATAATAAAAATTAAAAAAAAATAGAGATAAATAAAATAGAAGTTAACTACATATACACATCCCTCCAACCATCTGTACACAAAGCATATCACTCTGGACCTTGAAGAAAAATCCAGTAAGACATCAATTCACAACATTTATCATTTACCACGTACTCAGTATTATCTGAGGAAGAAATCAGACCTTGCCCTCAAAGAATTACTGATTTCTGTAATGGAGAGAGCAGAGGACAGAGAGCTAGGAGTTCTTTACACAGTATTGAGTGAATAAGCTAGTCTGAATATAGATAGTGTTGGGTAAGAATTTCCCTGGTTCCATGATTCCTTAGACAAGTTTCTTCCCTTTCTGGGCCTCAGGTTTCTCACCTGTGAGATGGATGGGCTGGGCCCGCCAGTCTTGGAGGTCCTCTGATTCTGTGCTTACTGACAGTCTGTGCTCTTTGCTTCCTGTATGACCATTTCTGCACATCAAACCCTCACCCCTGGGCTTTTCCCTAATTTCCATGGCTTTGAGGACAACAAAGCCCCACATATTTCTTTAACACCCAGTTGTACTATGTGGAGTAGCTTTCTCTTATCAATGAGGATGAATTAAGATGAATTTCATTGGGAAAATTGCTTTACACTTTAATCACACACTGTCCTCCCCTCTCTTGCTGATTTTAGCCCCCCTATGGTTTCTCAAAGATCGAGTCTCAACTTCCTGCAGCGTTCGGTGCCTCATTCACCACAAACTGCCATATTTCACCTGTGGCTGAGTGGAGAATTCATTTCATTTCACTGTTCAGTCTCAATAGCACAAGCATATATTCACTGCTGACATATTTTCATTATGGAAAAGCAAAGCTCTCTAACAGACGCTGCCCATAGGGATTAATGAGGGGAATGGTTATTTATTCTGCCGCTTGACATTTCATGCAGAATAATTCCCAAGTCATTTTATACTTTAACAAATAGTCCACGAACAAAGGAACTTAGCACTTTGGACGAGCATTAAACTAGGATTTAGGAGCTGGCTAACATTAACCAATAGAAATGAATCCACTTTCCAAAATCACATTCAATGTTAAGGTTACTATGTAATGCCACAGCCAGTTGGCCACAGGAGACAGTCATTCTTGACACCAGACAGTACTACTTGTCCTAGAAAGCAACCACAACAATCACTCCTAGAGAGCTCTAAGGATGCCCTGAAGTCTCCTACCCTAACATAAAATCTCTGGCCTGTCTATAGATTCAGTCAACACCTTTGTTGGACTGGCTCATTTTTGGTCAGAAGCCCATGGCTTCTTTTTGCCACATAAATATAATGCAAACTCTCTCTACAATTTCTCTGTGTATGCAAAGCCTACTTCCATCACCCTTTATCTCCTTTTCCATGTTAATCTTTTTTCTCAATCTGCTTCACTTTTATCCTATAGTAGTTTCTCAGATTTGGGAATATTTCCTCTATTTCCTCATCTCAAGCCATGTGCTTGGTGAAGTATCTGTGTTAGCACTGTTGTCTTCCAGGTGATGTGTTAACCATCCCATATGCCCTGCCTCAATCATCGAAAAAGGCCACTTCTCTACATCCCATAAATGCATAGCCTGGGCCTTTTGGCTGGTTTAGATGCTCAATAAAATTCTTTTTGAAATGAAAAGAACGGAAATCATCCCAGGATCAGTCATGGACTAGAACCTCCAGTAATATTCCAAGGCTTAAAAAAAATTCCTGTGAAGTCATTCACTCAACACATATTTATTATGCCCCTATCTTTATTATTGATGGAGTCTCCCCCCATCCTACAACCCATGACATTCAGAGTAGAGTTTCCTAACTCTGGGGCCACATCTAAGGATACTGAAGTTGCTAGATCCAGGATAGCCGGCATTGTTGCTTCTACTTCATTGTTCTGATCTGCAGCCTGTCTCCTTTGTGCTTCCTGGATGGTATTTGGGCCTGCCTCTTCTGAGCTAAGACTGAAGGACAAGAGAGACATGACTCCCAGGACCCCACCCTCTCCAAGTTGCTTTCAGGTTATCTCTGGCCAAGAAACCCCTGGCAAGCCAGAATAAGGTCTAAACTTTTATGGACAAAACTCCCATGGGTTCCCCAGGGAATTTGAACCTGCCTCCCCGCTTTCCGTCACCCAAGCATATGACCAAGTGAATTCTCCAGAGCAGCTACTGGGTGCTAGGGCCAGCAAAATCCCTAGGTCTAGGATACTCAATGAGGAGTATAAGGAGTGATAAGAACCTCAAGTCACAGGGGTTAGATAATTCAAGTGACCTCAATGTTTGGTAACGGAATCAACAAGAAGCTCATTATGTTTCAAAATACTGAATAAAATTAATGTAATTCACTGATAGCTCAACCACCAAGATGTAGATATAAATGTTCCAATTAGCAGAGGATAAAACAACAAGCAAGCAAAAATCCACAAGGTTAAGCTAATTCTAGAACTAGCTTTTGCCTCAGAGTATCTGCTAATCTTTTGGTGGTTTCTGTGTTTTAACAGTCTGTGGGTTCAGAAGATAGGAGACAAAGCCTGGGCCACAGAAGTAAGTATACAGGTAAGCTCAAAAACTTCAGGAAAGCCAAGACTTTCAAAAGGCAATGATCTTAGTGAATGAATATTTTTTAAAAAAAAACAGGAAAATTCAGTAGAAGAGTAGATATGCTGATCTTAGCTTTGGTGCCATATAAAATAGAATAAATATAAAAAACATTTCCCATGAGAATTTTTAACCCCATCTGCATTCATATAGGTTTGAGGGAAGAATTTATATCACCAATGTGGTCCAAAACCGAAGAATAAAATTGAATTTGATGTGTCCTTAGCAGAAGCAAACACAATTCTTCTCTTGAGAATAGCTTAAAAACGAATCACAAATATAGTAAACGTAAGATATAGAAAACATGGGGAAATAATTTTAACATATGAAATGTTAAAGTGAGAAGGTCCAGTATAGGTATAATTGAAGTTTCAGAAGAACCTAGGAAGTAGGGTAAAATAAATATTTAAAAAGGTAATGGGTTAACATTTTCCAGAATTAATGAAAGCCACTAATCCTTAGGCCCAGGAAGCCCAAGAAACTCCAATTAAAATAAATACATTTATTTCTAGACCTATCAGAATCTGTAGAATGTTAAAGACAAAAATCCTTAAAAGCAGTCTGAAATAGAAGATGAATAACCTTTACCCTTCACAGAAATAACAATTAGATAGCTGGCTCTCAAACTTAAGTGTGCAGTAGAATCACCTGGAGGACTTTCTAAAATGCATTTCTCAACTCCAACTACAAAGTTTGGGTTCAGTAAATCTGCAAAAAGGTTTTTTAAAGTTGCATTTCAAAAAAGCTCCAAAGTGATACTGATGCTGCTGGTCTAATAATCACTTTTGAAAACCATTGAATTAGAGTGATATTTGCATTATAAAGAGCAATATTGGAAAACAAGAGACATTAGAATGGTATCTGTAAAGCATCAAGCAAAAAAAATCACTGTTAATCTAGAATTGATACTTGAAAAAACAAACTATCATTCAAAAACATGTGAATGATAAAGATATTATTGGATAAAATATTGTTGGCAAAATAAAGATACTGTTGGACAAAAACTGAAAGTTTAAAACAGACTTTCACTGAAATAACTTCAAGAATACGTGCTTCAGAAGGAAGAAAATTATTTCAGAAAGAAGATCTGAGATGAAAGGAGGACTAGGAAGCAAACAAAATGGTAAACTCAAACCAATATCGATTATGTAAAAGAAAAACATTACTTTCTAATCTGAAGGGCTGTAAAAATTAACTTAGAATTAACACTGTAACATACAAAAGCATACAGATCAAAATTGGAATGATCAGATTTAAAACAGCTTATTTTGTGTGAGGAAAAGCAATAATTACAGTTAGACTCATAAAGTAAATTATAAACATTAAAATTTCCAGCTTCTTCACTATAAGAATGGGAATAGTATATAACACCAAATTAGTTGAGGAGAATGTCTGGTATGAGAGGAAAAGAATAGTCTAAAGGAGTTTGTGAATATAAAAAAAACAAGATAATAGAAACTCTTATTTTAGTAAATATGAACCTTTGTTTTTCTTTTAATATTTAATCTTAATATCTAATTCATTAAATAAGCCTATTACATATTAAAATCAATAACACTTTATAAAAATAAGTATATATTTCAAAATAAACTGAGATGAGTGGCAATATTCTATACTTGTGCAAATCTCTTTAATGTCTAACCTAATAAAAGAGAGCTGGATTGTCATATCTGTTTCTGCATTCAATCTGTTGCAATATGTTGTGTTGGTTGAAGTATATGAAGAGAATCCAGCTTTACATAGATATGAGGTTGAAGAAGGAAGAATCTTGCAGACTCTCTAAAAGAGTCTTTGTGAGCCCCAGGGGTCCTTGGAGCACATTTTAACAACTGCTACACTCAAAAGTTTTCAGTTGCAAGATTGCAAACTAAACATGTGCACCAATCTTCTGCATCCCACACAAAACTGAAACAAATTGCAGAAAATAGATTAAAATAAAAATGTATGGCTGTACCAAAAAAAAAAAAAAATTCAGTATAGGCTGAGTGCAGTAGCTTATACCTATAATCCCAGCACTTTGGGAAGATGAACCAGGAGGATGACTTGAGGCCAGGAGGTTGAGGCTGCAGTCAGCTATGATTATGCCACTGCACTCCAACTTGGGCAACAGAGTGTGACCCTGCCTCCCCCCCACCACACACCCCCACACACCCCACACACACAAAAGAAAAGGAAACTAGGTATGTGTGCATCAGGGGACAGAAAAGTTCCTTGAAGTAGAATTCTATCATAAACAATTAAAAATGTCATTTTTAAAAGTCCCATGCTTTGAGGTGGTGGATGTCAGAACCTCTTGAAGAAGATCCAGAAGCAACAAAAAGAGTACTAAGTTGAGGTACTCTAGGCAGATAAAATCTTGTGCATCACTCTCCAAGGCCCATAGGGGTGGGCAGTAGCCATAGGGCTGGGAGTAGGAGTGGAGGGTTGGTATCTGCCGGTGGGAGCTGAAATCAAAGGAGGAGGAAATCGCTTCCAGTGCCAGAAGAAACCGGGTGCTCAAGCACCAAATGCCAGCTACTACTCCACTCATCCATTCAATCCACGCTTGCCCATTCTCACCAGACACATTTCATTCAAAATAGTGACACCTGCTAAGGTCCCATAGTGTAGAAATACTGGATACTGGAAAATTTAATGGGAAATTTCAAGCACCAAAATTAACACATACAAAAAAATCATCAAATATAGGAGGAAATTTGGCACCATGGAAGAAGCAAACTCAACCAATGGCAGAATTTATATCCAAAGACAAAGAATTAGTAATAGAAATAAGAATATGACTTTTAAAAAGAGAACTTACATACTCAGAAAATCTTTAAAACACATTATTATCCTCTTAAAATGAAAAATGTAACTTACGGGGGAAAATTCTCAATAGATGGATTGAAACATCAAATAGACACTTAAAAGGAAAAAAATTAATAAGCTGGAAAATTGAACAAGGAATTCTTCCAAAATGCAGCCAAAGGACTAATTAGGTGAAAAGAAGGAAAATAAGCTAATAAATGTAAAGGAGAGATCCAGAAACACATTTGTAATGGAAGTTCTGGAGAGAGAGAATTGATAATGAAGGTACAGCAATGAAAGAAGAAAGAAAAGCCAAGAACTAAGGACTGGCACAGATCTTCCATTTAGGAGACCATTAAGTGCCAAGCAAGATAATGTCAAAGGTACATGTAAAACTCTAAAATCTGCTGGAAATTCAGAATACCTACACATGAATAAATCAGAGTGTTGCAAGAGATTGGGTATACCAATAGACAATGGCCAGGTTATATATAAAATGGAACTCTGGGCCGGGTGCAGTGGCTCACACTTTAATCCCAGCACTTTGGGAGGCTGAGGCAAGCAGATCGCTTGAAGTCAGGAGTTCAAGACCAGCCTGGCCAACATGGTAAAACCCCATCTCTACTAAAATACAAAAAAAAAATAATAATAATTGGCTGGGCATAGTGGCATGCACCTGTAATCCCAACTACTAGGGAGGCTGAGGCATGAGAATTGCTTGAATTCAGGAGGCAGAGGTTGCAGTGAGCTGAGATAGCACTACTATGCTCCAGCCTGGACAACAGAGCAAGACTCAATCTCAAAAAAAAAAAAAAAATAGAACTCTGACCCACAATCCACAGCAACTATCTCAGGTGGCCAAGCCATCATCTATGGTAAACAGCACAGGAAACCAGTCTGCTATTTCTAAGTCAGATTTGTAAGGAGTCAAATCTCTACTTCTAACAAATATCCAGGAAGTTAAGCAATAATTCCTACGATAATTGTCCCCAAGCGTGACTTTATTAATAACTGAAAACATTCATAATTGTGTACCTGTGTACCTACTTCCAACACAGGATCAATCAGGTAAAGTCAAATATTTACCCCTAACCAATGACATAGAATGCTGTCTCTTGTTAGCCTGCCTACAGCTTCCGCATGCCATAGCCTCCAATAGGGCATGCCTGAAGCTTTCCGTTTTTTCACTGTAAAGCTTTACCACTCCTCTGCCTGCTGTAGAGCCTTTGCCAAGCACAAATAATGGTGGCTGACTCCCTTGCTATGGCAGGCTCTGAATAAACCATGCCTGGTTATTCTCATTTGGGTGGTCTTCGTTCATTTCCATAGTTATGGTGGAGGAGCCACAGAGCCCCTGTCTGTACTATGCACGGCCTAGACCCCAGCCTTCATCCAGGCATGGTAGTCATGAAGGCCCCTTGTGCTTTGCTGGCTCATGGCTTGTGAAGCCTATGATGACCCACCATGAGCATGAACACTGCTCTCTTTGTGTTAAGTTTCTTGGCTGTTTATTCTCAGTTTAGTCACTGGCTTTGTTATTGGTTCCTATTTGTTGGCATCCTTGTTTGAATCGGGCCACCTCTTTTTATTGCCCCCACCCTCTTCTTGGCATATTTTGTGTTACTGTTTTGTGTTGTGCTGTCTAAAGGCGCTATTTGTCAAAAGATGGAGAATCCTAGGGCAGAACATGGGCAAAGGCCCTGTTGGAGTGTTGTTCAAGCTGGCCTCACAGGTGGGGAAGTTTTCAGGTCCTGTTGAACTGGTGTCCATCGGACAAACTTTGCTGTGGATCACCAAGTAAGAACCAAGATGAGGTTCTTCTTCCAAGTTGAATTTGTGTGATGAGAGCTTGGCTTTGATCCAGAGGGAATGTTATTTGTGGCCTTCCACCTGCCAGGGCACAGACTATTGGGCCTGTATTAAGAGGCAGCCAACTGTCAGGTTATGGATCTGAGACACGAACGGCACAGCATTACATTCCTACTGACTATCACCAGCTTGCGAGGGGTCCTCTAAGTTTAAATTCTTTCCTCTATCTGGAAAAGTCCCTGCTTCTTGTATGTACTCTGATTACGGTCCTAATTCTTCTGCCTCTCTCTCTAAATGGCATAACTTCAGAAGATGATTTAGGTCTTCAGAGCCACTCTGGGGAACACCGAATTTGAATAAAATGGTTTGAGAGGCACCTAAGTAAAGAAACAGAGTAGGATTCCACAAGCTCCAGGGGTGGCACTTCTTGATTGGTATTCAGAGACTGCCAGACAAAACAGAATTAAAAACTGCATCACTAAAAGAGCCTCCAGCCAAAACCAAAGGGCAACTTGACAAAGTTAAGCAAGAACAAACTAGACTTATTTCCCTAGTCAATCCTTTCTCTAGTGCTTGCCCTCTAGTTGCTGCTCTACATCTAGCTCTTCTAGCACCTGCCTCCCTTCCCATCATTTGAGCTCACATCCAAGTGAATTGTACAAACACCTACTGGGTGCTAGAGCCAGCACAATCACTAGGTCCAGGATACTCAGTGAAGAGTATGAGTAGTGATAAGAACCTCAGGTCACAGGGGTTGAACAGTTCAAGTGACCTCAATGTCTTCCTCTTGTGCTGCTGATCTCTCTTTCTGCACCTCCTACCTCTTCTCTCCTTTGTCCAGTCCCCCTACCTTTCCCAACAACTTTCCTAAAACCCCCAAATGCCAGTTGCCTGTAAGGACCCATTCCTCTCATGAACCGGTCATGCAGGCAACTGTAGAACTTAAGCCTTGGACCTGAACTGATTGAAGAGCTATAACTAAAGATTTCCCTAAACCCAAACAAGACCAGCAAATATTCATACAAGACTTTAGAATTCTTCTGTGTACATATGACCTAGGGTTACCTGACATACATCAACTTGTAAACCCGTTGATCCCAACCTCAGATACTAAATCCTAAACGGCAAAAGCTAGTTGGGCTGACCCAGAAAGCAACCTACAGGATTCTTCTTTCTGTAACAAACCTGAGGGTCAAAAACAGGCCAGAAAATTATATCAAAGTTTCATAAAAAGCCATACCTGAAACATTCATAGTAAAAGATCCATAGGACCAAAATTCAATCATGCAAATAAGCACAAAAGACGAAACTATGGATTTTTCAAGATAGAGTGGGAAATACTTTCTGACGTATCTTGGGAGATTAAAAAAAAAGGTGCTGTTGTGATAGCAACACTTTCCTCTCATTTTGTCAAATGGAGTTAAACCTGACGCTAGAGACCTAATGTGAAAGTAGACATTAGAATGGGAAACAGCCCATAAGCTAAACTCTAACACCTACGAACTTTTTGCCAGGGCTTTAGAAAAAAAGTGAGACAAGCTCTGAAGTAAATTTATGGAGCTACAGATTAAAAAGCTAGGTAGTCCCTTCCCCAACCAACCACCTGCTGACAAGGACACTTGTAGATATTGTGAACCGAAAGAACACGGGGAAAAAGATGAACCCATCTTACAAAAGAAAAACCAAGACAAAGAAAAATCCCTCAATTTGGATCGATGAAGCTGTTCCAAGGAATGAAAAAGCATTCGATGTCTTGCCATCCCCTCCAACACTCAAGGTAAATCAACTGTGAATACGGTCATGCTAATCAATTCCTAGTGCTACTCATCCTAAAAATGATACGTGTGCCGCTTTTTCTGCATAATACCTTGCTACCTTTCTTTTTTTTGTCTCTTGTTTAAAATTATATTTTAAGTTCTGGGACATGTATATGGATCGTGCAGGATTGTAACATAGGTATACACGTGCCATGGTTTCCAGCTTCATTCATGTCCCTGCAAAGGACGTGAACTCATCTGTTTTAATGACGGCATATCATCCTGATACCAAAACCTGGCAGAGACGCAACTAAAAAAGAAAATTTGAAGCCAATATCCATAATGAACATTGATGCGAAAAACTTTGCCACCTTTCTTAACTTCTTCCTGGAGTAAACTTACAACACAGGTGCAAGGTATTTCATATAACCCTCAGCTTTTCCCCATCTCCCAGCTCTTAACCTAACCCTTGTGTGTTTGACTGAAAACATTCCTTGAGGTTGCAGAGAACTCCTCTGTTCATGGTCAAGTTGTGTCTGCTCTTGATATGCTATTGCTTCTCCCATTACATTTAATGCATGCGACAGAAAAGGATCTTGACATTCTAAGGGCAAAACTTTTACTGATATAGGCAAAATAATCAGAGCAGAACCGATAAAAATACAGATAGAGTCTACCGATCTATTACATAAACTTCCCTACTATTCCATGAACTCAGACACAGGTAAGGGATCAAACCTATAGTTGCAAGCCTTGTATCCCAAGGTCTTCTCATTAGCCCTTGTAACACTCCTGTCCTGTGAGCAAAGAATCCAAACAGATGAGGATGTCAATTTGCTCAAGACTTTATGGCCATCGGCAAAATTTTATTCGTCACTTTCCAGAATTACCCCAACCCAACCAGCTCCTCCAGAAGCCACCTCCTTCACTACCGTGAACACTTGTTCTGCCTTTTTCAGTGTGCCTCTACACTCAGAGAGTCTATATCTTTTTGCCGTCTCCTGGGAAGGACAACAGTTTATCTAGACAGTCATGCCTCAGGGTGTTATTGAAGCCCTTTTCTACTTTTCCTAGGTTCTCAAACAAGACTTCAAAGATCTAAATTTCTATTGTGATTCAGTTCTAACATGCTATGTAAATGATCTCCTACTCTTTTCTGAGAACAAGGAAGACTATAAAAAGGTTTCCATTTACTTGCTCTCAGTCTTAGTAGCAAAGGGACTTAAAATTTCAGAAGATAAATTACAATTTTTCCTCAATAGTTTACTGAATAGGGCATGAGAGGGGGAAAAACTGCTAGACTGAAGGCTATTCAAACGTGCCCTACATCTCTTACAAACTGCAATAGAAAGGATTTGTAGGCTTAAGTGGATATTGCAGACAATGGGTGCCAAATTTTTCTGAGATTGCAAAACCTGCTTATGAATAAGTCCTCAGGAACAGGCTGCTGCTCCAAAAGCCCAACAGGAACAGGACTTCTGGAACCTGAGGAAGGCTTTTCAATAGCTTTCTTTGCTAGGCACCTCTAACTACAAAAATTAAACAAACAGACAAAAATCATTTCATCTCTTTGCACATGAGTGATTGGGACAAGTCCTGTGGGTTTTAACTGCATCCTCAGTAGACCCAGGGGCAAAGATTCATCCCCCTTGTCTGAAGACCAAGCAGCTGCTGCTGTAAACTTGGTGATGTTTCTGGTGCACTGGTTCTAGGCACCCTGCTTGACCTCAGGGTTCCTCACACAGAACAGACATTTCTGAAGACACACAGCACTTTTCAGCCATCTGATTAACCTCTTACGAGATGCTATCACTCCCTGCCTCTCACATGGGTTATTCATGGTAGCAAAACTTAAACTCTGTCACTCTCCTGCTCCTACAAGAAGATAGGGAGCAGAACCTCAGGATTATCTTTTCTTAATTAGAGAACCTCTGTACCTCACTCAGGTTTATCAGAGACTCATATTGAGAACCATGATGTCATAATCTTTGTTGATGGATCATATCTCAAAATGTCAGCAGTGGAAGGTACCCGAGTCATAAGGAACCAAAATATGTTCATAGTGGCGAATTGCTACCGGTCTGCAGCAACCTCAGTTCTTGCCTCCTCAGAAGAAAGAATTTGAATTAGGGGCTTAAGGTAGAAGGAGAGACTGAAGAAAGTTTTTGGAGCAGGAGAGAATGTTTGTTAAAAGGCTTTAGAACAGGAATAAAACGAAGGAAAGTATACCTGGAAGAGGGCCAAGGGGGCAACTTGAAAGGCAAGGGCATGCTTTGACCTTTCGACTTGGGGTTTTATATGTTGGTATGCCTCCAGGTCCTGTGTCACTTCTCTCAACTCCTAAGATCTTACTGAGAAGCTGCTAATCACCAGTTTCAGGTATTTTCTATCTATTAGGAGACTGCCTTTCCCTAGTGCCAGCTGGGACCAATTTATCTATTTAGAGGGACAAGTTAACAGTGCCTGATTATGACTGGTCACCTGACACTCCTGGAGTGTGTGCTGGGTGGTGAGGAGCCTCCTTGTGCTCTGCTCCTACCAGACTAGCTACTTACTGTAATAAAAACTGAATCTGAAGGTTATCGGGCAAGATACTCCATCACTAATCCATGCTCTCCTTCAGAATACAGTCCTCTGTCTGAGGCAAAGGCATCCCAGGTGGCAGAACTAACTGCACCTGCTAGAGTTTGTCAACTAGCCAAAGACCAGAGAATAGACTTATATACAGATGGCAGGGGTACTCTAGAATAGTACATGACTTTCGGGTGCTTTGGAAACAAAGAGGGTTTCTCACCTCCCTGGAATCTCCATCAAAAGTGAACTTTTGATTCCAGAAAGTTAAGAGGCATTTAGATGCACTCCTACTTCCTAGAGAGGTGGCTACTATAAAGGTTGAAGCCCAGGTAAAAAGATAAAATGGAAGTTAAAGGCAAAGTAGCAGCAGGTCACCATGCCACGCAAGTGGCTTTAGCCAAGGTTACGGAGGTTTCTAAACTCTCCAACAATACATCTCTGATCAAGGGATTCAAAACAGCCATTATAAAGTTGCAACTTGACAAATACGAACAGCAAAACAGCAAAACCGGTGATGTACTTTTACCAGAACCACATCTGAAGTGACATAGGAAGGTTGAAAGTAAAGGGATGGGAATGCACATGAGGCAAGTAATAACAAGAAAGCTAACTGCTGCTATATAATGAAGCAGAGTAGAAGGCAAAACAACAAAGAAAATAGATTTTATAAGGATTAAAGAAAAACCGACTTTACTCATAAAGAGTCCTACCTTGTTTCAGGATGTGGGATAATCCGCTGAAGTGTTTTCCTCAGTGTCTGCTCTCCTGTTGGCTTTGGATTTACTGTCTTGGCACTGGGTCTTCCCTTTGCCCTTCTCCCCAGAGAAAATCTGCTTCTTGTGCTTCTTCTATCTGTATTCCACTGTTATTTTTTCCTGTTGGCGCGAAGCAGGGCGATGTCCTCTGATCCTCTTGTTGAGCCTCGGTTGTGGGCAATCCTGGAGCACCTGTCTCAAGGGTGTGGTCTTAACCTCCTGCAGACTTGTGCTGGGCTTGTTACTCTTCCCACCTTTCTCTCAGGGGTAGAAAATGTTTTTCCCTTTCTCTATGCCCAGCTGCAATGAATTGCTTCCAGATTCTTAAGGCTACAGTTTTTATTGTGTTTCCTTCTGAAGACTAACGCTTTTATTTGAAAGGGGTGATGGATTTCCATGGAGTTTCAGCAGGGGCTAAAGCTAAAGTAAGCTAAACACCTGAGGGAAATACATCTATAAGACCTTGCAAACCTCCTCTGTTTCTGTGGCTCCCAAGAAATTCACTCTTTTAGGCCATATCCAGCCTTTAGAAATTCCTGAAAAGTTTCTATATGAACTTTCTTATGCACTTACATGGTGTTTGGTATTCTGCATCAGATAAGTAGCTCTCCTGGTCCTGTTTCTCTCTGTAGACACCTGTCTCTCTCCATGCTGAAATTTACCTGAGTCTTATGCTCCCAGTAGACAGCAATAGTTAAGAAGTTCTCCAGTTATTTGGTGTTTCAGGAAAGGACATCACAAAGAACCACCCTTTCCAATATGACTTAACTGAGTCATATTGGAAAGGGTGGTTCTCCACTCTTTGCCATGACTGACATAAGACTTTTGTGTTTACCTGAGACAAGATCAAACACAGATCTTTTCCTCTTTTTACTTGAACCCATTGATAAGCCAGATATAGGCCCTGTACCTTTCACCCCTAGCCTTAGGAATGAGTAACTAAACTTAGAACTGTTTGTTTCCCTGAAACGAGGTAGACGCAGAAATAAACATCTTTAGTTCAGCAACATGACTGAGACTTCCCCGACTGCAAAATAATCCCATCTATAAATCACCCCACCTGTAACTTTTCTCTTTCTCCCTACTAAGTCCAGGAGGAAACCACATTGCTGAGATGTTCTGATCTTTGAATCCAAGGTGTTCTTCTGTTACAATAGTTTGAATATAACCATCTAAATTGTCTGGTGCATTTTGTCTTCGAAACTGGATTTCAGATTAGTTATTGGCCCTGTGATCTCAGTTCTCTGAAAGTTCAAGAAAAGTTGCTTATTAACATTTTTTAAGCTTTTTTCATGCTATAAGTGTGGGAACAATACTGCTTTCTATGTATCTCTGAGCTGAAACTGAGTCTTGATTCTTTTATTTACCACTTCCAGAATGAAGAGGGTGTTCTCTAGCATCTTGCAAAGGTGACTCATCAGGTGGCTTTGTTCGTCTGTTTTGCAGTACTATTATGAACTAATGGATTTTAACAATTTAAGGGCTTTAATTTGTCACATTTATTCTTTTTAAAATCATTATTGCCCCAGCTTTGGTCAGTGGGAGCCCCTTTAAATTGGTCTTTTAAATCTTTGTAGTGTTGATAGCTTCTTTCCTTTCTGCCTAACAGGATGTTCTAGTCTCATTCTGTGTATTTCCCACCCTAGATCTAGAATCAGCCATTCCTCTAGGAAGCCTTCACTCACTTTAGTAGGAAATGGTATTTAAAGACTATAATCTGGCCTCTAGTGGTATTTTAATTCTTTTGTTTTTTTGAGACAAGAGTCTAGCTCTGTCACCAAGGCTGGAGTGCAGTGGCATGATCTTGGCTCACTACAACCTCTGCCTCCCAGGTTCAAGCGATTTTCCTGCCTCAGCCTCCCAAGTAGCTGGGATTACAGGCATGCGCCACCTAGCTAATTTTTGTATTTTCAGTAGAGACGGGTTTCACCATGTTGGTCAGGCTAGTCTTGAATTCCTGACTTCAAGTAATCCACCCACCTCAGCCTCCCAAAACGCTCAAAATGCTGGGATTACAGGCGTGAGCCACCACGCTCAGCCCCATTTTAACTCTTTATATTAAAAAAATCATTTATTTTCTTAAAAATATAGAAATAATAATAATACTCATAGGATTGTATTAATTAAATGAGATAAAGGATATAATCATGACTTACTAAGGGCTAGCTTTTTCATTTGTTCAGAAAATATTTTTTGAGCACATGCTTTGAGCTAGACATGTTCTGGGCTCTGGGAATAGATGTAGGGGGTGGGGGAGAAGAAATAAGTCAAAACCTTTGCCCACATGGCATTTACATTCTAGTGGAGGGAGGAAAATAATAAAATAAATAGCACATCGGGCAATAAGTGCTATGAAGAAAACTAAAGCAATGAAGGGGCTAAGAGGGTGTTATTTTGACTAATAAGGAATGAATCAAATTTCCACATATATATACATATATGTATATATACATATGTATACATGTATACATATGTATATATACATATGTATACATGTATACATATGTATATATACATATATGTACATATGTGTGTATATATATATATATATATATACACACACACACATACATATATATCCTTTAGGCAATACCTTTGGGAAGGTAAATCTATGGAAGCAAAAATCTATTTTCAATGTTCTATGAGGCCTCCTTATTTAAATAGATTATAAATAAGTCATTGTGCATGGCTTGCATCTTATTTTCCTCCTGAACCATATACAGGTGTCCATTTCTCCAATGAACTCAGTTTGTGGTGATATCCAAAGATATCATTTTTAATATCCAAAGATATTACCACGAACTGAGTTCATTGGAGAAATGGACAACTGCATTTTGTTGGTGTCTGGAGAAAAGGCCCATGTGTGCCCCGCTCCTATGCTGGCAGATACATAAGGCACAGAGCATATCAGCGATCCTCCTCTGGATGTGTGATAGTACATATAAAATTCTATTATGCTCCCTTCTTCCCAATAAAGGAGAAGTGGCCAATAGAAAGATCCATCCTTTTAAGAGGTAATAATCCCTCAGCTCTACCTCCTCATTCTCACTGATGGGTCCTTAGAGACCTTCCAGCTCCTCTTGAAAACATTTCGAAGGGGACTATAGCGCCTAAGTACAGGAAGTTTTATTTTAATGTCTATTGACATATCACCAAAGAACCAAATAAAAACATTTTATTTGGTGATACTTTCTTAAGGCGGCAACTATTTATGAAAAACATTTAGGTGCCAGAGATGAATGACAGCCCCAACCACATTTCCAATGTATCCGCATAAGAAATAGGAACATTGCTGCCTGAATGCTATAAAGTATTTTTATGGAGCTCTAAATTCTATTGGTGTATAGTAAACCAGGCACTAGAGACAAATTTCCAAGATTGCGTGTATATCAATATAATAGACAGCCCAATCTATTTCTAGGGTAATCGTTGTATATATCTTAAAGATACATTTTTATTAAAAATAAGATTTATTCTATACGAACAGCATTACAAAGTGGCTGCCCAATGGTATGGCATTAACTTTTTTAGCGTATTATTCATAGTTGGTACTGTAGATTAGTGTCTTCAGCATCCTGCTGCTTTGGGCACCGGATCAGCCTAAAATCCCCAAAGTCTCAACTATTAGATTGTTAAATATCTTTTAAAAATCTCCTTACGTGCTTTTTAAAATGGTAGAGACACATAAAGCCTGCACTAATAGTGTTCCACGATTAATCCTCTGCCTTACCTATTTGCCATGGTAAAACTTGGCTCATATACCAAGAAACCAGAATCTTTGGGTGATATTTCAATCTCTGAAATGTGTGAAGCATGTGCCTATTGTTTCCAACACATATTCTTCTTCCCACCAGACCATGGACTTCTCAGAGTTAGTGCTATATATTATTTATCTCTTCATTCCTAATACCTGACTGCCACACCATAGTAGGGGCATATCCAGAGCCTGGCATATAACATGGTAGGGGTCAAGAAGCAAATCAAATAAATAAATATTGGTTTCATTCGTTTGAGCTCTTATTAAACTTCCTTCTTAGAAATTCCACCCTTTCAAAGCATTTCCAGCTTCATTTAGACTGATCATCTGAATCTCTCCTGTACAAACCATGGTCTTTCTGACCACTAAGGCTTTGCCTGTGCCATTATTTCCACTACAATGCCCTTTACCTCTATCCTCCAGGAAGTTTTCTCAGGTAGCATTTATCTTACAGATAAATTATTGAGAGGCTGAAGTCAGGTAAGAGCACGCTATCAGATGCTTGGCACAGTAAACTCGAATTTCCTTCTCACTGCCACAGACCCTACTCCTTCTTCAACTTGACGCACTGTATCTTGGCCTCACAGTTCAGCTCATGGGTAAATACTGTTTTATATTAACCAGGAATTGTCTTTTCCAGGTCTCGCTGGTCTCCCCAACTAGGTCCTTAGAGGGTCATGCTTTATTCATCCCTTATGTATTATTCAGCATTCTCCAGAACGAATAAAATATATGTACATATAAAAGGGAGTTTGTTAAGGAGAATTGGCTCACATGGTTACTAGATGAAGCCCCATGCTAGGCCATCTGCAAGCCGGGAAAAGCAAGAAGCCAGTAGTGTGGCTCAAGTCCAAAAGCCTCAAAACCCCAGAAGCTGGCAGTGCAGCCATCGGTCTGAGGCCTAAGGCACAAGAGCCCCCAGGAGGCTACTGGTGTAAGACCCAGAGTCCAAAGACCAAATAACCTGGAATCTGATGTCCAAGGGCAGGAGGAGAGGAAGCCAGGAGCCTCTGCAAGTAAGCCTGTCCCCCTTTGTCTGCCTGCTTTGCCTTGTACTGGCAGTTGATTGGATGGTGCCCACCCAAAATGAGGGTGAGTCTTCCTCCAGTCCACTGACTCAAATGTCCATCTCCTCTAGCCACACTCTTTCTTGGTATATACCTAGACACATCCAGAAACAATGCTTTACTAGCCATCTAGGCATTTCTCAATTTAGTCAAGTTGCTACCTAATATTAACCATCACAGCTTGCATTCATTCTAACATGTAGAACCTAGTAAGTTACCTAGGAGAAACCCAGCAAAAGTTGGCCAGCCAGCTTTCTTGTCTCTTGGGCTCTCTTCTCTCCTTATTCTGTGGTGCACACTTTTGTGAGGGAGGTATTTTTGTCCTTACCTCATTGCCTTGCTTACTCCGTGACCCTTCTCTTGGCCACAGCAAACTGGACCAAGGGTAAAACATTCACCTATGTTCATTACACATCTCCTAGGGATGTGTAAATAAGAGATAACCCAGAAGTCTCTGAATAGCTGAGACAAGAACATGAAAGCTTGCCCAGGTGGGGCACCCACATTTCACCCTGCAAACTGGAGAGTCGAAGCTATTGTTACAAGAACTGAGAGGAGGATGAAGCAGTTAAGCAGAATGGAAAGAGAAGAAGAGTTTCAGGGCATCCTGTCCAGTTTCCAGTTCCTAACTCTAGTAACTCTTCCCAGGTCCTGGCACTTTTCTGCTCTTGGGTTCTGTGAGATGACCCTCATCATTCATTAAATCTCTCCTCATCCCTACCCAAGCTAGCTTGCCACTCAAAGATTCTTATTTGACATATTCTCTTTATTTCGCTATTTTCTGCTCTCCCCAATTACTTCAAAGAGCAACCTTTGGGAACTTTGAGGGCATGGAGCACCTGGAACTTGTCTATCTTCTTGGCCTAATGGATCTAATTCTGGGGTAAAGGGGGATGGGAGAGAGTGGGAGAGCAGAAGCTGAGACTCCTATTGAGAATGCTCACTAGTTTGGAAATCCACCCAGTATCTGCATTACACTTGTTCTTGGACAGCAGTGGCTCCTGGGATAATTAGCTCTTGGAAGCATCAAGATCTGGGCAGAAAACTGTGCCAAGAGGACTAGCCTCAAAGCCAGATATGCCTAAGTTCTATGACTTACTGCTTAAGGCTCCTTTGTTGTATTTCTGATGCAGCCGATATGAAGATTAAAATGACGGGTCTCAGGCTGCAGTGCTCAGCCCAGTGTCTGACACATAGTGGTGCCCGCTGTCCCTGCCATGCCTCTTCACTGTGTTCTGACTCACACACAGGAAGGGATGTTGCAAAGAGAGGTTGATTCTGAGACAACAACGATGCCTGTGGTCCCTGTGCAGGGAAATGTATAACAATTCTTAGTCTCTTAGAAGCCATTTCAGAGGATACAGGTAACCCAGCAGTCTTCCCTGAGCAGGCCAAGTGTTGAAAGCAGGAAAGAATGTTTAGACAGAATAAGGAAGAAAAAGCTGGATCTCTTCATTTTCCTTATACTCACAGCTATTGCTTTCTCTCTCTTCTGGGTTTCACAATCTGTTTGGGCTGCCATAACAAAATACCATACACTGGGTGGCTTAAGCAACAGAAATTCATTTTCTCACAGTTGTGGAGCCTGAAGTCCAGGATCAGGGAGCCAGTGTGGTCAGGTTCTAGTGAGAACTCTTGGCTTGCAGGTGGCCACCTTCTTGCTGTGTGCTCACATGGTGCCTTTCTGCTGTGTGTGCAGGGAAAGAAGAGAGAGAGTGGGAGAGAAAGAGATTTTATAAGGCCACCAATCCTATCAGATTAGGACCCTGCCCTTGATCCTATTTAACCTTAATTATTTTCTAATGATCATATTTAACCTTAATTATTTTCTAAGTGCCCTATCTCCAAATACAGTCATATTGGGGGTTAGGGCTTCAACATATGAATTTTGGCAGGACACCATTCTGTATACAGCACTGCAGTTTGAGAGCTTGGGCAGGAGTTGGTAGGAAAAGAACAAAGTGAGTGCATCTCTTCTCTTTACCACAGTCATAAATAAACATCAGACGGGAGTTAGATGCAAATTCAGGAAAGAGCAAGATATCATCACTATCCCAGGAGGGAAGAGACTGTTACATTTCAAATTATTAAAGTTTCAACCACATGCACGGAATAAATGTATCTCATTTAGGTCTTGAAGTTTTCTGCCTTTATTCTTATTTAATTAGAGCATTTGCTATGTAAAGACCTCATATTTTTGTGGGAAGTTTCATCAGCAAATTTAACTCCAGAAGAAAAGTAATTAATTTTAGCAATAGAGGCTGTCAGTCAGTTATACCTTAGCATAAACCATCCCACTTGTGAGCACCCACAGCCTTTGGGGGTTTTTTCCTGTTACTTCTGTTGCAGTTCCTGGGCTAAGTATAAGGCGTAACTGTGCGGAAATGGTGCTTATATTGAAGTCTTATGAATATTGATGTAATCTAAACGAACCTAGTAGAAATGGCCAGTTTACACCCCCTCCACACACACACAGGGATGCGCACCATGTTTTTGGTACTAACCTTGATGTTTGCTTACATTAGTCATCATGCTTGGTAAACAAAAACCTTAGAACTTCACTGTATCGAATACAGTGAAAGACTTTTTCCATTTGTAGGAGATGAGGATACAGTTGTGCTTCTTTGAGGGACTGACAGGATAAATTCTATTAGCAGATTAACTTACATCAATCTACCTGTGTAGTCTGGGAATAAATCCGGTTGGTTGTGGTGAATTACTCTTTCCCAATGCTGCTGGATTGTGTTTGCTAATGTTTTATTTATAATCTACCAGCCTGTGGGTTGGGTGTGTGTTGCACAATCACCGGTTTTTTGGGTCAGATTAGAGAGACCATCAGAGTAAGGGTAGCCTTGTAAAATGTCAGGAAATTTGAAGGATACCACGATGAATAAACACAGTGTTTGACAGTCTCTGTCTCTGATGGTCCTGTGTTGTGGGGGTGGGAACAGGGGCCAGCCAAGGGCCTGCTTTCCTCAGTTGCACTCGTGGTTTGAGCATCTCTGATGACCTCATCTGTGCAGCTTCTCCCTGTCATCTCCTCTCACAGCACCCAGCTCATTCCCCTGCAGCACACATCACATTTGTATTAATAGCTATATGCTGATTGGTTTATTTCCCTGTTTTTCTTTCCCTCATTGGACTTCATACTTCATAAGGGCAAACCCATGTTGATTTCATTCACCAAAATATTACCCCGTACGTAGCACACTGCCTGAACCATAGTAGGAGCTCAAGAAATAATTATGGAATGAATAGTAATGTTAAGCAAGATTCAACTTGACTCAACATAAGCTCTATTGCTATGCTATTAATAGAATACAAGGAATTTATAATACTCATAATTTTAATACTTATAATAGCGAATACAATGCCTACACATCACTTCATTCACTTGGATTTAACATAGTATTTGATGTGCTAAGAATTCAAGTTTTTGCTTTTTGGGACTTTATGATTTTTTTCCCCCAAGTATTTTCGATCTGTGGTTAGTTGAATCCACAGATGCAGAACCTATGGGTATGGAGGGCCAACTCTATACTATATACAAAAGCATTGTATACTAATTAGTTGATATATATTCTTTCATGTGATTCCTTCAAAAAGCCCTATAAAGAAGGCTCACTACCCTCAAATAATTTACTTGAAGTCACCAGGTTAGTAAGCTAGGATTTGAACCCAGGACTTTCAGAGGCTTCAAAGCCCATGTTCTTTACAACCATGATAAATTGTTTTCTTCCCAAAACAAATTGCAGCAGAGAACTAAGCTCAGTACATTCTCACTAATGTGAGACCACGTCTTGGTTTATTCATTCCAAGTGTGAGGTTCCTTGGGCCAATGTTACATTAACATTTAGAAGGATTTTCTCTATATATAATGAAACTACTGTTGCATGTAGAATAAATATGATTGTTTAAATGCCTAAGGAACTTATTTAAAATGCGGCATTCATCACAAGAAAATAATCCTCCTTCTCCTGCCTTTGTTGATGACAATGTGCCCTGAAAGGCAAAGAGAAAGGTGTGGGGCTTCCCTCCCTCCCACCCACCAGTCTCACATCCAGAGCCTTTCAGGTAGGGGCCAGAGGCTGCAAAACTGTGATTCCACGCATGTGGGAGCTCAGCGGAGAAGGGGTGGAGGACTCGGGTTTTTAGCATGATTGTGACCAGAAGCCCACTTCCGCATTTCCCCCTCCTAAGACAGCCCTTCGCATCTTATATATCTGTGAGTAGCTTGGGCCAACTCAAGAAAAAAGCAATTCTGTGGCAGATATATTAATGATTTTTTTTCTACTCTGGGGTTGAAAAGGATAGGGGCTTGGAAGATGAGGATGGTCCGTGCAGGCAGGTTGGATGGAGTTGATTCATGCAGCAATTATTTATTGAGCAATTACTATATGCTTGAAGGTGGGGATGCAATCAGGGATGAAACTCAGTAGAGTGACAGTATCCAAGAAATTATTATTTTTAATAAGCACACTTATAATAGGGGCTAAGATGAAAAAATCAAGGGTGCTCTGCAGAGATAATCCAGCTGCCTATTACACTTGGGCTGAGGACAGATCTCACTTTAGAATAGTGACATTTACCCTAAAGCCTAAAAGAAGAGTAGTGGGTAGTTGTTATTCATAGGGTAGATAGTACCAGAACTCTATGCAGAGAGATCATTATGGTCAAATTAAATGGAGAAGGAAAGAAATGAGGGCAAAATAAAGCACGTTGGTGGAGATGGTGTTGCTGGAGCAGGAGTAAAACTGGGCTGTGAGGCAGGAGGCACTGGCAGGGGCTGGATCACAGAGCCTCATTCTTTGCAGTGAGGAGAACCGGCTGGAAGGGGCAAGGTGGGTGTTTGAGACCAGGTCACATTTCACTGTAAAGAGAGATCAGTACCAGGTGGTGACAAAGATGGAGAGAAAAGGGAGAGCTTGTAATTCATTCTGGGAATGAAATTGCCAGTTCCTGGTGTCTGATTGGATATGGGAGGAGAGAAACATGGAGAGGTAAAAGGTGATGTGTAGCATTCTGACCTAACCAAGTAATTAGGTAGATAGAGATGCCATTGTTGAGACAGGGACACTAGAAAGGGGAGAACTGCAAGGCAATATCAAGACCTCATTTTAATTGTGTTTTGGTTGGAAAACTTGAGACATCATATAGACCTTTGGATATATTTATCTGGACCTTAGAAGTAAGGAAGGTCTGAGCTAGAAAGTTAAATTCATTTCAATACAACAAATACTGAATATTTACTCTCAGTCAAGCATCATACTGGAATCAGGGAAGTTCCTCATCTTGACCAGAGAGAATTAGAACCAAGCATGAGACCATATCCTGAAAACATCATGTGAGATATGCACACACTACAATAAAAAGGGCCCAACAGCTCACAATGAATTCTGACCAGCGGTGGGAAGAGGAGAGAGAAGAAATGAGTATGGGAAAGGAATCCAGGGAAGTTCCATGGAAGAGGCAGAAGCTGGTCCAAGCTTCAAAGATTGAGGAGAAGGGCAATGTGCAAAGGAGTAGAAGGCACTCTAGGCAGAAAGAAATTCTGAGCCAGGCATGGTGTAAGTGCAGAGGAGGCAGAGGACACAATGCCCTGTCTAAGGGGCACAGGGAAGACAGGAAGTAAGGCTGGAAATGTGTGCTAGAGACAGAGTGCCCAAGACCTCAGGTGAGATCAGAGAGTTTGGATTTTAGGACATCCAGTGACTTCCAGCACTTGCAGCTCATCAGAATGACTTGGGGGGATGATTAAACTTTCTATCCCCAGGCTCTAACCATAGAAATTCAGATTCTATAATTGCAGGATGAAAATCAGACAAACCCATTCAAAAGTGGGTGAAGGACATGAACAGACACTTTCAAAAGAAGACATATATGAGACCAACAAACATGAAAAAATGCTTATTATCACTGGTCATTAGAGAAACGCAAATCAAAACCACATTGAGACACCATCTCATGCCAGTTAGAATGGCGATCATTAAAAAATCTGGAGACAACAGATGCTGGAGAGGATGTGGAGAAATAGGAACACTTTTACACTGTTGGTGGGAGTGTAAATTAGTTCAGTCATTGTGGAAGACAGTGTGGCGGAATCCTCAAGGATCTAGAAATAGAAATTTCATTTGACCCAGCAATCCCATTAGTGGGTATATATCCAAAGGATTATAAATAATTCTATTATAAAGACACATGCACACATATGTTCATTGCAGCACTGTTTACAGCAAAGACCTGGAACCAACCCAAAGCCAACTGATGATAGACTGGACAGGAAAAATCTGGCACATATACACCATGGAATACTATGCAGCCATAGAAAACGATGAGTTTGTGTCCTTTGTAGGGACATGAATCAATCTGGAAACCATCATTCTCAGCAAACTGACACAATAGCAGTAAATCAAACACTGCATGTTCTCACTCATAGGTGGGTGTTGAACAATGAGAACACATGGACACAAGGAGGGGAGTATCACACACTGGGGTCTGTTGGGGGGAATAGGGAGGGACAGTGGAGGGTAGGGAGGTTGGGGAGGGATAACATGGGGAGAAATGCCAGATATAGGAGATGGGGGGATGAAGGCAGCAAACCACATTGCCACGTATGTACTTATGCAACAATCCTGTATGTTCTGCACATGTACCCCAGAACCTAAAGTACAATAATATATATATATACACATATATTATATTATATATATTATTTAATATATATACACACACATAGTGTGTGTGTGTGTGTGTGTGTGTGTGTGTGTGTGTATACATACATACATTTTAAAAAAAGAAAATCAGAGACCCCAGGAGGTTCTTGCAGAGAGAATCTGGGAATTGCCACATGAGAACTGCTCATATCTATGAAGGGATAGGAGCCAAAAGTCAAAGACTGCTCTAGGTGCCAAGTGGAATCATGAAGTATTTGTCTTTTAGTTCCCTTATCAGACTCAAGTATGAGATATTCCCCAGGTTCATCAATCCTTAGTACAGATCAGAATTCCTTTTTAAGAATGAGTAGTAGTCTATTACATGTATATGCCACATTTTGTTTGTCTACTCATCCATCAATGGACACTTAGGTTGCTTCCATCTTTTAGCTATTGTTAATAATGCTGATATAAACATGTGTATATGTTGGAGTCTTTAAACAACTCAGTGTTCAGGTTACAGCCTAGACTATCCAAATCCAATGAGACCCAGGCATCAGAATTTTAAAAACTCTCCAGGTAGTTCCAATGTGCAGCCAAGGGGGCAGGGAACCACCATGTAAAAGGAAGTTGTTCACAGTGGAAGCAGAGAGTCGAAAAATACATACACCTGCATCTTGGTTCCCCTTCCCTCTTTTCCTGCCAAGGCCTTCTTCCAGACCTACCTCTACCCAGGACGGAAATAATACCTTTGAGGTGAGCCCTTGGGATGCGGTAAAAGGCAGTGCATGGGGTGGCAATTTCTTAAATTCCTTCATTGTTCAACTGAATTGTTTGGCAGGGACTTGAGGTACATGTTAAGGGCAATTTTCTTGTCTTTTTTTTCCGTTTGTCTTCTAATTTCAACTTTTATTGTAGGTTTGGGGAACACATGTGTAGGTTTGTTACGTAGGTGTATTGTGTGACACTGAGGTTTGGCATGCAAGTGATTCTATCACCCAGGTAGTAAACCAGGCACCCAATAGGTAGTTTGTTTCAGCTCTCCTTTCCCTCTCTCCCTCTTGTAGTAGTCCTCAGCCTCTATTGTTCCCATTTTTACATGCATGTGTTTCCCAGTGCTTAGTTCTCACCTATAAGTGAGGATGTGTAGTATTTGGTTTTCTGTTTCTGTCTTAATTTTCTTAGGATAATGGCCTCCAGCTGCATCCATCTTGCTGCAAAGGATACGATTTCCTCTTTTTTATGGCTGCGTAATATTGCACGGTGTATATGAATCACATTTTCTTTATCCAGTCCACTGTTGATGACCACCTACGTTGATTCCATGTCTTTGCTATTGTGTACAGCATGGCAGTGAATATATAAATGCATGCATCAATTTGCTTTCCTTTGGGTATGTACCCAGTAATGGTATTGCTGGGAAAGATGGTAGATCTGTTTTAACTTATTTGAGAAATCTCCAAACTGCTTTCCACAATGGCTGAACTAATTTACAGTGTATAAACATTCTCTTCTCTTTGCGGCCCTGCCAGCATCTGTTATTTTTTGACTTTTTAATAATAGTAATGACGATTTTCAAGTGATTTGATTTGCCTAGGTGACTTTTATTATAAACAGCCTTAACCTGGTCCTTGGTTTCCAGGACATCTGTGACCCAAGATTGTGATACCAGACGTTGCTGGTGCAGATTTCATGGAAAGGGGATCCAGCTTTCACAAACCTTGTCTTCCTACAGCCATGCTGAGGCCTCAGGCTAGAAGAAGGAAAGATGGCTAGACAGGGAAGGCAGAAGCAGCTGCAGAAGTGCTGGCCTGGGTTACCACAGGTAAGGTTCTGAATGTGGCTGCTGGGAATGAGGATACCTAGATGCAACCATGAGATCAAAGGAACCTGGAAGGGCTTGCAAGCAGTTCTGGAGTAGACAGAGGTGAATACAAGTCAGTTATTGTTTAATCTACTGAGGGCTTCCTAGGTAGACAGCTGTTGCTGATAGGGGCCCCAATCCATTCTAAAGAAGTACAGACCACTTTGGTGGAAGACTAATAATTTACTCTGACTATGGTCATATAGACACAACTGGTATATGGCTAGAGAACTAACTTTTAAATTCTCCATTCTTTTCAACATAATAGTTCTACTTGGGAGAAATTTGTCTTTCCTAAGTAATTTTGGAAAAGTTCAGTTGTGTTTAATAAGGAAATTATAAATCAACTAGTCTTACATTATGTTGAGTTAACCCCTCATACATAATCAAAAACATAATAAATTTTCCCCAATTCCTTTTTTAAAAATTATCACTACACAGCCCAATGCTCCAACTCCCATATTTATATGAAGGTGAGAGAGAAAACAGATCAATATTTATAATTTGCTACAAACACTGTGGTTTCTATCAAGACACAGGCAGAAAAGGGTGAAGTACAGAGAGGTAGAGACTGCCTGAGAATGAACTTGCCACATCTCAAAACTGTACAAGGAAAAGCAATGAACCAGAGCTACATTGAAGAAAAAATATATCCTTCCAAACTAGGCACAGAGTTGGAAGATGGCTAGGCCAGGGAGAAGAGCATAAATCCGATGGGAAAAGAACAGCATACAAATGGCCTAATTCAAACTCGATGCATAAATACAGCATCCTAAACAGCACAGGCTAGTGGTTGAGATCCAGGGTCCTGAAGTCCTCCAGACCTAGGATTAAGCCCCTGCACTGTCACTTAACAGATCTTGGGAAGGTTATGCTCTCTCAACCTCAGTTTTCTCATCTATAAAATGTTATAATAGAAATTCCATTTGACCCAGCAATCCCATTACTGGGTATATATCCAAAAGACTATAAATCGTTCTACTATAAGGACACATGTACACGAATGTTCATTGCAGCACTGTTTACAATAGCAAAGACCTGGAATCAACCCAAATGCCCATTGATAATAGACTGGATTGGAAAAATGTGGCACATATACACCATGGAATATTATGCAGCAATCAGAAATGATGAGTTCGTGTCGTTTGTAGGGACATGGATGAATCTGGAAAACATCATCCTCAGCAAACTGACACAAGAACAGAAAATGAAACACCGCATATTCTCACTCATAGGTGGGTGATGAAAAATGAGAACACATGGACACAGAAAGGGGAGTACTAAACACTGGGGTCTATTGGGGGGAAAAGGGGAGGGCCAGTGGGAGGGGGAGGTGGGGAGGGATAGCCTGGGGAGAAATGCCAAATGTGGGTGAAGGGGAGAAGAAAAGCAAAGCACACTGCCATGTGTGTACCTACGCAACTGTCTTGCATGCTCTGCTCATGTACCCCAAAACCTATAATCCAATAAAAAATTAAAAAAAAAAAAAAAAGTGCCTATCACTTAAGGACATGTGAATTTGAACGGGCTAATTCACGTGAAGTACTTGTACCAAGGGGTGTTCTGTTATCAAGTGCCTCTCAGGGGAGTCTGTTCCTGGGGTCAGCTGTGTGCAAGTTTTTGCCTTGATAAAAGAAAATGCTGTTTTAGTTTCATTCTATACTTTCATTTCCTAGTATTTTTAAAGATGCTCAACCTCATTCCTAAGATAAATGCAAATTAAACTACTATGAAATACCATTTTTCACCCATCATATTGGCTAACATGCTAAAGTTTGATACGCAGAGGCTGTGAAGAATCAGGTCTTCTCAGACTGCTGACTTGAATGTAAATTGGTATAAACACTAGAAGGGTAATTGGCAATATGTCAAAATTACAAATGCACAGACCCTTGGACTATGGACGATGTTAGTCATTAAAGAAAATTTTTCTAAACTCAAAAGACTAGAAACAACTCCAATGTCTATCAATAAGAGGCCATTTAATTAAATTATGTTTCGTCTCTAATGGAATACTTTATAGCTGAATAAAGGTAGTTCTTTTTGTGTTCATATGAGAATTCTCCAATTTATATTTTAAATTATAAAATAAAGGTGCAGATCAATATGTGTAATATGCTACATTTTGTGTAATAAAAAGAGAGTAAACATGAATATTTATTCATATTTGTCTTGAATAACCATAAGGAATTTTAAGACTCGGCGTAATGGTTCACACCTGTAATCCCAACACTTTAGGAGGCCCAGGTGGGATTGCTTCAGACCAGCCTGGGCAACATAGTGAGACCTTATGTCTATAAAACTAAAAAAATAAAAATTAACTGGACAAGGTGGTGTGCACCTGTAGTTCTAGTTACTCAGGAGGCTAAGATGAGCAGATTGCTTGAATCAGGAGACTGTAGTGAGCCATGATTGTACCATTGCGCTCCAGCCTTGGTGATAGAGCAAGACATGGTATCCAAAATAAAATATTTATACCTTTTTCTTCTTTTAAAGTTTCAAATCATGCAATTGAATTCTTATCAAAAAGTAGTCAAGTAATAATTTAAAATTGAATTTTCTAAAGTCAATCAGTTTATTCTGTGGTCATTCTTGTGGGATTGAACCTAGTCTTGTTAGAGTCATCACGGCCCACTCTATGTTTATTAAAAGATTTTTTTCATATATTTTTTATGATTCCTCATGTTCCAAACCTTGTTTACTTTGAGAGAAGTAAAACAAGTACTGCTCCCCCTGGAAGGGGGGCATAGAACAGCGTACAGAATAAACCTACTTTCTGACCCTGTCTCTGCCTGTAGCTATTTGATCTTGACCTTGGTTAGACAAGTTGCCTTCTTTGTCTGGGTGCCTCAGTTTACCATTCCATAAACTAAAGATGTTACTCTAGAATTTTTCTTTCCATTATTCAATTTTAACATGAATATCAAAGACACATGCCTGTGTCCTTTTCCACTTAACCTCTTACTTCCTTCAATTTCCTGATCACATTCCTCCTTTTTCAAACATTTAATAAGTGTCTATTATGTTCCTCGCATAGTGCTAGGTGATTTTGGAATTCAAATATGAAAGACCACATCCCTGCTATCAAAGGGCTCGTGGTCTAGAGAAGGAGAAAGGCAAAAGGCAATTATAATACAAAGGGAAAGTTCCATATCAGCCACATCCTACCCATAAACACTTGGAAATGAAGAGTGCTGATGTGACCCAGAAAAGCGTGGAGTCCCTTGGATGTTACAGTCTCTACAAGTAACATATTGACTTATTTCTTCCACAACCCTAGTGTTCCTGCTGCCTCAGTCATCCTTGGCTCCTTTCCCTTACTGTTTGGCTCTTTCTTGGGGAAATGTATCCTTTCCTTTCACTTCCTCTCTGGATTTATCCTGGAACCCCATAACTGGTCTTTACATCTATCATTTCTTCTTAATCCAGTCTATCATATATGCATTTGCTAGGCAAATACACTAACATACTTCATTCCATTTAGTTTCCTGAATGATCGATCTCTGAATATGAAGTTGGCAAATGAACAAAATGCATGGTAACCTGTGCTATCCGACATCTGGCTCATCAAAGCCCTCCTCTATGTGACATTTCCACAGATCTCCTATACAATGAGACATGATGAATGGTGGCCCCACTCCCAGGCATTCTAAGATCCTGAGACACTTCCTTTAAAAAAAAAAAAGGAGACAGGATCTCACTTACTTAATTGACCAGGCTGGAGTGCAGTGGCACAATATTGGCTCACTGCAACCTTCACCTACTTGGCTCAAGCAATTCTCGTGCCTCAGCCTCCCAAGTAGCTGAGATTATAGGTGCCCACCACCATGCTTGGCTAACTTTTATATTTTTAGTAGAGATGGAGTTTTTCCCTCTTGGCCAGGCTGGTCTCAAACTCCTGGCCTCAAGTAATCTGCTTACCTCAGCCTCCCAAAATGTTGGGATTGCAAACTTGAGCCACCATGCCCAGTCAGGAGACACCTTCTTAACATCCAAAAAAGATATTTGTTTCATCTTAATTTAGTAATACACATTTTATTGTATTCTAGGTGTCTCACATGTGTGGCAGCTCTATATTGACTAGTATATTTGATTAACCTGGAAACCCCTTTCCATGACTTTAAAAGCTCAGTTTATCCTACTTAATATTTCTTGTTCCATAAGCAGAGTTCAAGATGGTAGATTTGTATATTTTGTCAATGGAAAAACAAAATTGATTTTGATTTTAAAATCAGAGATTTATTATAATACTTTATATAAAATTTCTATTAAGTTGTTACCTCCCTTCAAAGAAAAATTCAACAACAGATAAATAAAACTGCAAATAATCACAAAAACAAATCCATGCAGACTAGAATAAATATCAGTGTAATCACCTGTTCAGGAAAAAATGCAAAACAGTTGGGCAAATTGCTTAGCAGATTATGCAATGGGTATTTGGGAATTTTAAATGTGTCTCAATAGAAGTACAAATATTTATCTTTTCTATTTCTCAGTATAATATATGGTTAATAAACATCTTCCTCTAATGTACCAGCCACCTGTAGTATCACCCACTGGAATTTAATTCGTTTGTGAATCCTTTTCCACTGTCTTGTAATTATTTGCTTCTAACCTGACTATTGGGGTCCAAATGCAATAAAAATTATTTTCAATTTTTATACTTTGGGCAGTGCCCAACACACCTCAGTGTCCTGCCAGGCACTCAAAACACTTATTCAACATAGATAAAAAAACAAATAGTTTCACCAGAAAGCTAGGAGAACCACAGAATTTAGAAAGCAAGCAGGATTATGGCTCTATTTTCATTTTCCAGAATTTCCCTTAGTAGAGAATATAAACATGTCCATTCAAAAAAACCACTCTTAGGAAACAAGGCTACTTTTTCTTTTTTTTTTTTTAGACAGAGTTTTGCTCTTATTGCCCAGGCTGGGTGCAGTGGTACAATCTGGACCTCTGCAACCTCTGCTTCTTAGGTTCAAGTGATTCTCATGCCTCAGCCTCCTGAGTAGCTGGGATTATAGGTGCCTGCAACCATGCCTCGCTAATTTTTGTACTTTTAGTAGAGATAGGGTTACACCATGTTGGCTAGGCTGGTCTTGAACTCCTGACCTCAAATGATCCATCTGCCTTGGCCTCCCAAAGTGCTGGGATTACAGGCTTGAGCCACTGTGCCCAGCCAAGGCTACTTCTAAATGTCAAAATTGTAAGTTACTGTTTAGTTTTCAGTTTCCTGTATTAGCTGTTGCATCCCCATCTTTGAGATCAGAACCTTGTTAATTACCCGTTGGCCAGTGCTTCTATTGCATGCTTAGGGGCTCCTTACTCCCCAGGAGGGTTGCTCTGTTCCTGTGCAGACCTGGGCTGGTGGGAGCCTCCTGGCACTCTGCCCAGGCAGAGCACTGGAGGTGCAGGGTCAGCGCCTTCTCTGTGGCTTCTTTCCCTCTCTCAGCTGAACGTGATTTGATAGGAAAGGAGTCCTGTGCTGTAGCAGAAATCAGTGTTCTTGCTTCTGATGTCCCAGTCTTCCGTGTTGGCCACTTACCTTACTCACTGAATTCCTGACTTGAGCATATGCTCCTGAAGCACATGGGACACACGTCTCGGTTACAACTGTCTTGTGGGTCTCATTCTGCTTGTCAGCAGGGCCTGGCTGCCTACTTTTGTTCACCCCGTGGGGCCCCAGAATGATAAAAGTCTGTTCTGTGTTCCAGTGTTTCTATTATTACTGTAATATTCTTCATGGGATTTGTCTTACTACCCACCCACCCCTCATAAAATCAGCCAGACCTGGACAATAGCAAAACAGGAATTTGGGCAATTATTCCTGCACCCATTCAATTTCTTATTTCTATGTCCCACTCAATAATATTACATACCAGCAAAAGAGCCAATCCATGGTCTCTCACTGCCTAAGTTTTCTGCCTCCTTTTAAATGTCTTTATGAAAGTCTCTGGTCATATTTATAAGTTTTTACAATATATCCAAATAGATGAAACTAACTTGTTTTTCCTTTTTATTTGAGTCATGCCCAGGTCTGAATTTAACTAGGTGACTTAGGGATGTAGTATGTTCATGCTTGGAAAATAACTGCTGATTTAGTTTAGAGGGTCACTTAACAAGGCTAATGTGATTGCCTAATCTCCAGCTTCATCTGTTTCCATGCACCCAAAAACAGTGTACTCCAGCTAGATACAATATATTCAGCGGAATGGTGACAATCTCTCTCACTTCCAGGTCTTTGCAAGAGCTATTCCCCCTGACTTAAACACCTCCTCTGCCCCTTCCCTGTTGCCTAGCAAACTCCCCCCCTCATCATCTGTGACTTCTGAGCATATGATCAAGTCATTTGTTCTTCCATGAAGCCTCTCCTAATCATACCGCTGAGCTGAGTACAGTAAGGTTTACCACACATTGTTATTGCTTACCTGCTTCCTCTACTAGACCTATAGTCTATGGGCCTCATGCTGTGCCTGTCTTGCTCCCCATTGTGTGCCCAGTGCTCAGTACACTGCCTGACACGTAGCAAGCCACAAAAGGAAGACTGGAGGACAAATGGATGAATGGATAGATGAATAAGTGAATGAACAAATGTACCATACCACAATGTGCCTCATTATGATGTAGTCAGTATCCAGGATAAATCACATCTATTAGCATTGGTAAGGAAATATAGGTAGAACACATGTTGAGTGAAAAAAGAAGCTAGTTCTTTAAAAAAAAAAAAGCTAGTTATAGCCATTTACAGAAATTTTAATTTTTAGAGAGAGAACAAGCATGAACTATCTGAAAGATGTTTACCAGAATGTTAATTCACATCAGGATAGGGAAACTGAGGGAGATTTTATTTTTACTTTCTTTATACATTTTCATAATGTTTGAATATCTAGTATGATTATAAATCATGTTTATAATAACTCACTCACTAAACAAAGCTACTAATTTGGAAAAGATAAAGAAATGCAAACATTTGTGTTTTGCTCTTCTAAGGCTGCAGGATAGAAGTGCAGCTAGCTGAGATCCAGAACCATGAGGGGGCTGCAGCACTGATCAGATCAGAGCTTTAGCCACAAGACGGGATGTGCATGCCTATGGGATGTGCAGGAAGTAGCATTTACATGGAATGCCTGCAAAGAAAGAGGTCTTCACATGACTTATACATTCTTCTTAATTAGGAGTTTGTTTTTCTCATCTCTGTAGGAGATTTCTGCTAGTTTCCAATTAAAAACACCAAGAAATCAAGATGAAAACAATGACTTTCCTATTGTTTGGTTGTCCTTCTTATTGTCTGAAAAATATATAACTGATCCCAGAGGTGATATCTCCATAGCTATTATTTACGTTTTTAGCTTTTTTATATCTCCTCATCACCATTCTCAAAATAACATGCAGATAATCCTGTCTGTGATGGGATGCTAGAATTGAGGCTCTGGGATCTTGTCTGTGTAACCCTACACAGTAGGCCATGGCCAGCTTTGCATTTGTGGCACCCTCTCACTGGCAATAAGAAAGCTAACAGTCACCAAATATGATCGAGACTGTGGAAATTCACCCTGCATGTAACAGCAAAAGGAAAAAGAAAAGCAAAAAGAAAATATAATGGTACTTTAAAAGGGCATTAGCTAAATAAAGTTTAGTACTACCCTGTTATTGGAAATGAAATAGGAATTTAAAAGAATGAGCCAGAACTCTCTTACCAACATGGGGAAATACCCAGGGCATATTGTTGAGTGTGAAAAGCAAATTGCAACATAAAACACATTGATGGTTTTATTTATAAAACACACACACACACACACACACACACACACACACACACATTGTACTATATCTCTTTTACAGAAATGTATGTATGTAAGTGCCTAGCAAATTCTGGAAGGACACACTAAACTGAAAATTTGCTACTTTTGGGTGGAATAGCAGAGACTTGAGTGAGAACAAGATTGAGATCAAATTGAGTTTAGCATTACTTAAATTATTTGATATTTTTAAGGAGAAGGTATTAATATATATTAACATATTAATATTAAATATATATTAATATATATATATTTAAATGCCTTAATATTATCTAGCACAAAGTACAGATCAAACAAATGGTAGTTGCTTTTATTATTTAAAAAAAAATAAACAAGCAGTGCTGATTTAATTAGCCTTAAAGTTGCTAAATGCATTGCCAAAATTAGCTGATGTGTGTTACAGTTATGTACTAAGAGAGACATTTTTTTTGCCCATTTATGTACTTTCAAAACCAGGTAAAAGAGAAGAAAGAGAAACAGATAATATAAGATTAGGCAGTGATGTTATCAGTAAAACAAACTGCCTCCAAGCTTCTTAAAGAACATACTTCCTACTGCAGTCTGAGCAAAGTCACATTCCATCTCTGCATCTCTCTTAATGGGCCATAGAGACTGAAAGAGTATTTTAAATATTCCATTCACTTCCCAAAGGAGCCGATATGACATTTCCACAGAAAAGAAACTTACACCGTATTACCTCTCAGAAGTATATAAGCTCACAACTTTACAATTTGATAATTGAGAAATCCAATTGGCTCTCTCTGAGGCAGGGAAAATGGATTTGAGAGGAGATGGAATTTGGGCAATGACTTTCAGGCAGCCAGGTCAATAGCTCTAAGAGGCCAGATTGATTGCAGGCAAGGAGTTGGCAAGGCGGTGGAGAGGGGATGGGAGTAGATAAGGAGAAGCTGGGCTTCTGGTTGGTTGCCTCCTGCTGCTCTGCTGCAAAGTCCCTAAGGAAACTGATTCAACTTCTTTCCTGCTGAGTCCCTGCATCCAAATGTTTCCTTTTCTCCAGGATAACATTCCCCAGGCCTTGGGTGCTTTCACCCTGATAGATCAGGATAAATTATGACATGGTGGCTCATGTAATTTGTTGTGTATAATGATGAAGACACTGAACTGTGTGAATAATTTTTTTCTTAAATAAATTGAGATTTATGGTTAATTTTTAACCATGTCTTGCTCATCTATCTTTTAATTTGCTTTCTTGAGTGAGGGTGATAAAATTCCACTATCTGTCTTATCTATACTGCATCCTTCAGGCCTGGAAAAGGCTGAGAACCTCCAATACAGAGAATAATGTGAGTTCTCTCCTATCTTAGTCCATTTTGTGTGCTATAATGAAATACCTGTGACTGGGTCATTTATAAAGAAAAAAGGTTTATTTGGCTCATGATTTTGATGGCTTGAAAAGTTAAAAATTGGGCATCTGTATCTGGGGAGGGCCTCAGGCTGCTGCCACATGATGGAAGGTGAAGGAGAGCTGGTGTGTGCAGAGATCACATGGCCAGAGAGGAGGCAAGAGAGAGTAGGGGAGGGGCCAGGATCTTTTTAACAAGCAGCTCTCCCAGGAACTAACAGGGAGGGCATTAAGTGATTCATGGGTGATCTGCCCCCGTGACCCATACACCTTCCATTAGGTCCCACCTCCAACACCGGGGACCAAATTTTAACATGAGATTCGGAGAAGACAAATGTCCAAACCAGAGCACCTAGTAATTTGATTACCTTCACATTCTGAGGCCAAGCAGACCGTGATTCGCATCCTGACTAGCTGTGAAATCTTGAGCAAGTGGTAAAAGCTGTTTCAGGTTTAGCGCCTTCTCTGTCCAGCAGGGGCCCTGAGGCAGCCCTGTCAGAACATGGTGGGCACTCAATATTTAGTTGTTCTCACCCTGTAGGATGCATACCCAATTGGAGCCACTGAGCAGCTCCTTGTCTACCCACATTTTGCTCCTGTTTCCCAGAAGTCTCAGTAAGTCATTGCTTAATACACTCCAGTACTTTTTATGTTTTTATTTCTCAGTGTAAGTTTCACAGTGGGTTCTTCCTGTCTTCCTCTAACTTCCATATCTTCCTGATTAATTCTCCTGTGTCTGATTTCTATAAGACCATATATACTGTTCTTGCTGGGGAACACTGGTGTCAATGGTCTGGAAGAGTTTCCCCTTATGGAACATGAGGTTTTAATTACTAGGCTTGACTCATGCCCTAATGAATGTACCTAAAACTCGTAACATTCCAAATAAAGTCAGTGTAGGAATTTGTCTTGGGTCCATTTTGAGGCCCCAGCACAGAGGGCCAATGTATCTATCTGGCAACTCTGACTAGAAGGAGAGGCAGTTTGATCATGTTGCCTGTATCATGTCAGAAATTTTGTATCAAGTGAAACAGTAGGGCAGTCTGGATCCTGACCCACTGCCATTGCATTCCACCTCTCCCTGTCTCCCTGATGGAATCCTAAAAGAGAACTTCCACTTCTAGGCATGATGGAATAAAACAACCTTCCTTTCCTAGAGAAAACCAGTATTAATCCTGGATGTGATAAAAAACCCAAGTGCCTAAAGGTCCTGGGAAGTAAACAAGGCAGGCAGACTGGTGGGGAGTGCATGTTAGTCTAGACGAGGGAGCCAGGTAGCGGTATAAATAAGTTTCCACCTCTGGGGCTTTAGCCTAAGGTTAAACTGAATGCACAGAGGCAGATGGGGTTGCATGAAAAAAAACCTGTAATCTTTCCCACCTGAGGAACCAGTAAAGTGAAGCTAGACAATTGAGCTGGGTGCTGAAGAGAAGAGTGAGAGACCCTCAAAAGAGAAAAGAAGCCAGATGGTAGATCCCCAAACTCTGTCTACCCACATCTCTGTGTAACCCTTAAACTACGCAGGCATGGAACAGATTTAGAGCAGTTAAGAAGACAAAAAGTCTTCTTTAATACCAAAGCTACTGCCTGAGAAATAGAATTTACAAATTCAAACTGAGCCATGAAAATAACATGCTAAAAAAGGACAAAGGAAGCAATACTCATTGGGTTAAAAACAAACAAACCCCCAAAACCCAAGATTTCCCAATCCTCCTAACATTCACAATGTTCTGGATAAAATCTAAAATTACTTGACATTCAAAGAATAAAAAAGATAGGCTGGATTTGGTGGTTCATGCCTGTAATTCCAGCACTTAGGAAGGTAGAGGCCGGAGGATCACTTGAGGCCAGGAATTTGAGACCAGACTGGGTAACATATTGAGAGACATTGTCTCTACTTACCAAAAAAATAAAAAATAAAAAGGTCAAAGTAAAGGGGCAGGGGAGGAAGAGGAGGAGGAGGAGAAGAAGAAGAAGAGGAGGAGGGGAGGAGAAGAGGAAGAGGAGGAGGAATAGGAAGAAGAAGAAAAAGCGGAGGTGAAGGAGGGGAGGAGGAGGAAGAGGGGAGGAGAAGAAGGAGGGGGAGGAAGAAGAAGAAGGAGGAAGAGAAGGAGAAGATGAGAAGAGGAATAGGAAGAAGAAGAGAAAAAGGGGAGGTGGAGAAGGGGGAGAAGAAGGAAGACAGAGAGGAAAAGGAAGAAGAAGGAGGAGGAGGAGGAAATGAAGAAAGAAAAGGAAAGAAAAAAAGAAAAATAGGAAGAGGAATAAGAAAATAAAATCAGTCAGATGTGATGGTACCCACTTACAGTTCCAGCTCCTCAGAATGCTGAAGCAGGAGGATTGCTTGAGCCCAGGAGTTGGAGCCTACAGTGAGCTATGATTGCACCACTGCACTCCAGTTTGGTAGACAGAGTGAGATCCCGTTCTAAAAAACAAAAATGAAAACCAAAACAAAATAAAGAATGGAGCACAATCTCAAGAGAAAATTGAGGCCTAGCCTGAAATGAACCAAATGTTGAAAGTAACATACAAGGGTTTTAAAGTAACTGTCATAACTATTCTTAATAAAGTAAACCCAAACAAACATATTTTCAATAAAGGAAAATCTCAGCAGAGAAACAGAGATCATAATAAAGCAATGAAAATTACTGAACTGTAGATGTCTACTAGGTTTGCTTGGTCCAGATCTTTCAAGTCCTGCATATTCTTGTTTATTTTCTGTCTCGTTGATCTGTCTAATATTGACATTGGAGTGTTAAAGTCTTCCACTATTATTGTGTGGGAGTCAAAGTCTCTTTGTAGGTTAAGAACTTGTTTTATGTATCTGGGTGCTCCTGTATTGGGTGCAAATATATTTAGGATCCTTAGCTCTTCTTGTTGCATTGATCCTTTTACCATTATGTAATGCCCTTCTTTGACTCTTGATCTTTGTTGGTTTAAAGTCTATTTTATCAGAGACTAGGATTGCAGCTCCTGCTTTTTATTGCTCTCCATTTGCTTGGGAAATCTTCATCCATCCCTTTATGTTAACCTTATGTGTGTTCTTGCACGTGGGATGAGTTTGCTGAATACAGCATACCAATGAGTTCTGACTTTTTATCTAATTTGCCAGTCTGTGTCTTTTGATTGGGGCATTTAGCCCATTTACATTTAAGGTTAATATTGTTATGTGTGAATTTGATCCTGCCATTCTGATGCTAGCTGGTTGTTTTTCCCATTAGTTGACACAGTTTCTTCATTGAGTCGATGGTCTTTACCATTCAGTACATTTTTAGAGTGGCTGGTACTCGTTGTTCCTTTCCTTGTTTAGTGCTTCTTTCAGGAGCTTTTGTAAGGTAGGCGTGGTGATAACTAAATTTCTCAGCAATTGCTTGTTCATAAAGGATTTTAGTTTTCTGTTGCCACTGAAGCTTAGTTTGGCTGGATATGAAATTCTAGATTGAAAGTTCTTTTCTTTAAGGATGTTGAATGTTTGCTCCCACTCTCTTCTGGCTTGTAGGATTTCTGCTGAGAGATCTGCTCTGTCTGATGGGCTTCCCTTTGTGGTTGACCCAATCTTTCTCTCCAGCTGCCCTTAGCACTTTTGCCTTCATTTCAACCCTGGTGAATCTGATAATTATGTGCCTTGGGGTTGCTCTTCTTGAGGAATATCTTTGTGATGTTCTCTGTATTTCCTGGACTTGAATATTGGCCTGCCTTGCTAGGTTGGGTAAGTTCTCCTGGATAATATCCTGAAGAGTGTTTTCCAGCTTGGATTCATTCTCTTCATCACATTCAGGTACACCTATCAAATGTAGATTAGGTATTTTCACATAATCCTGTATTTCTTGGAAGATTTGTTCATTTCTTTTCACTCTTTTTTCTCTAGTCTTGCCTTCTTGTTTTATTTAATCGGGTTGATCTTCAGTCTCTGATATCCTTTCTCCTGCTTGGTTGATTCGGCTATTGAAACTTGTGTATGTTTTACAAAGTCCCTTGTTGTTTTTCAGCTCCATCAAGTCATTTACATTCTTCTTTAGGCTGTTTATTCTTGTTAGCATTTTGTCTATCCTTTTCTCAAAGTTCTTAGTTTCTTTGCATTGGGTTAGAACATGTTGTTTTAGCTCAGAGAAGTTTGTTATTACCCACCTCCTGAAGCCTGTCTCTGTCAATTCGTCAGACTCATTCTCCATCCAGCTTTGTTCCCTTGCCAGTGAGGAGTTGTGATCCCTTGGAGGAGGAGAGGTGTTCTGGTTTTTGGTGTTTTCATTCTTTTTCTGCTAATTGCTTCCCATCTTCATGGATTTATCTACCTGTGGTTTTTGTAGTTGGTGACTTTCGGATGGGGTCTCTGAGTGGACATCTTTTTCACTGATGTTGAAGTTATTTCTTTCTACTTTTTAGTTTTCCTTATAACAGTCAGGCCCCTCTGCTGTAAGGCCTTCTGGAGGTCCACTCCAGACCCATCTTGCCTGGGGATCACCTGCAGCAGCTACAGAATAGTAAGGGTTGCTGCCAGTTTCTTCTTCTGTTATCTTTGTCCCAGAAGGGTACCTGGCAGATGTCAGCCTGGGCTCTCCTTTATGAGGTGTCTCTTTGGATATACAGGGGTCAGGGAGCTGCTTGAGGAGACAGTATGTCCCTTATAGGAGCTCAAGTGCTGAGCTGTGAGCTCCATTGTTCCATTCAGAGCTGCTGGGCAGGTATGTTTAAGTCTGCTGCAGCGGAAGTCATAACTGTCTTTTTTCCCAGGTGCTCTGTCCTGGGCACATGGGGCTTTATTTATAAGTTCCTGACATGCTGCTACCTTTTTTCAGAGATGCCGTGCCCAACAAGGAGGTAGTCTAGTCACAGTCTGCCAGCAGTGGCATTGCTGAGCTACTGTGAGCTCTGTGCAGCTGCTGCATGAAATTCCTTGTGGTTTTGTTTACAGAGGTACAGTTGGAACTGCCTTGGTAATGGTGGTCTGCCTCTGTAATGGCAGACTGCCTTGGTAATGGCGGACTGCTTTAGTAAAGGTGATTGCCTTGGTAATGGTGAACTGCCTCAGTAATGGTGGACTGCTTCAGTAATGGTGGACTACCTCAGTAATGGCAGACTGCCTCAGTAGTGGTGGACTGCCTCGGTAGTGGTGGACTGCCTCGGTAGTGATGGACGCCCTTCCATCGGTAGTGATGGACACACTGAGCTGGGCTGCCCCAGGTCCAGCTGCACTTGCTGCAAAACTCTCAATCCAGAGCATTTCAGATTGCTGGTCTTTGTGGGGGTGGGACCTGCTGAGCCAGATCACCTGGCTCCCTGTGTCAGCCCACTTTTTTTGTTCAGTTGAATGGGCAACTGTGACTCCCAGGCATTCCAGGTGCCGGTTGAAATGGCCATCCAGATTTGTGTGAGTTTTTGTGCAGAGCCCCATGGTGCCAGCTGAAACAGCCATGCTGGAAACTCATGGTGCTTTTCAAGCCTGGGAATCTCCTGGTGTGTGAGAGTAAAAACCCATTTTGAAATGTGGTGATCACTCACCCTCTGCATTGTTCTCACTGGGAATTACACTCCAGAGCTGTTCCTATTTGGCCATCTTGGATCCTCTCCACCCCAAATCCACAGAATATACATTCTTCTCAGCACCACATCGCACCTACTCTAAAACTGACCACATAATTGGAAGTAAATAACTCTTCAGCAAATGCAAAAGAATGGAAATAATAATAAACAGTCTCTCAGACCACAGTGCAATCCAATTAGAACTCACGATTAGGAACTGACTCAGAAACACAAAACTTCATGAAAACTGAACAACTGGATCTTGAATGTTGACTGGATAAACAATGAAATGAAGGCAGAAATAAAAATGTTATTTGAAACCAATAAGAATGAAGACACAATGTACCAGAACCTCTGGGACACATTTAAAGCAGTGTCTAGAGGGAAATTTATAGCAGTAAATGCCCAAATAAAAAGCAAGAAGAGATCTAAAATCGACACCCTATCATCAAAATGGAAAGAGCTAGAGGAGCAACATCAAGAAAACTCAAAAGCTAGCAGAAGACAAGAAATAACTAAGATCACAGCAGAACTGAAGGAGATGGAGACACAAAAAGCCCTTCACAAAAATCAATAAATCCAGGAGTTGGTTTCTTGAAAAGATCAACAAAATAGACAGACTGCTAGCCAGCTAATAAAAAAGAAAAGAGAGAAGAATCAAATAGATTCAATAAAAAATGATAAAGGGGATATCACCACCAATTCCACAGATATGCAAATTACCATCAGAGATTAGTACAAATATCTCTATGCACATAAACCAGTAAACCTGGAAGAAATGGATAAATTCCTGAATACTTGCACCCTACCAAACCAGGAAGAAGTTGAAACCCTGAATAGACCAATAACAGGGGCTGAAGTTGAACCAGCAATTAATAGCCTACCAACCAAAAAAAAAAAAAAAAAAAAAAGCCCAGGCCCAGATGGGTTCACAGCTGAATTCTACCAGATGTAAAAAGAGGAGATGGTACTCCTCCTTCTGAAACTATACCAAACAATTCAAAAAGAGGGAATCTTTCCCAAATCATTTTATGAGACCAACATCATCCTGATAACAAAACCTAGCAGAGAGTAAACAAAAAAAGAAAACTTCAGGCCAATACCCATGATGAACAAAGATGCAAAAATCTTCAATAAAATATTGGCAAACTGATTGCAGCAGCATATCAAAAAGCTTATCCATCACAGTCAAGTAGGCTTTATTCTGGGGATGCAAGGCTGTTCAACATACACAAGTCTATAAACATAATCCACCACATAAACAGAACCAAAGACAAAAACCACATGATTATCTCAATAGATGCACAGAAGGCCTTTGACAAAAATCAGCAGCCTTTATGCTAAAAACTCCCAATAAACCAGGTATTGATGGAATGTATTTCAAAATGACAAAAGCTATTTATGACAAACCCATAGCCAATATCATACTGAATGGGCAAAAACTGGAAGCATTCCCTTTGAAATCTGGCACTAGACAAGGAATACCTCTCTCACCACTCCTATTCAATATAGGACTAGAAGTTCTAGCCAGAGCACTCAGGCAAGGAAAAGAAATAAAGGGTATTCAATTAGAAAAGGAGGAAGTCAAATTGTCTGTATTTGCAGATGACATGATTGTATATTTAGAAGATCCCATTGTCTCAGCACAAAATCTCCTTAAACTGATAAGCAACTTCAGCAAAGTCTCAGAATACAAAATCAATGTGTAGAAATCACAAGCATTCCTATACACCGATAAACAAACTGAAAGAGAGCCAAATCAAGAGCAAACTCCCATTCACAATTGCTGTAAAGAGAATAAAATACAGCTAAAAGAGAAGGAATACAACTAACAAAGGATGTAAAGGGCCTCTTCAAGGAGAACTACAAACCACTGCTCAAGGAAATAAGAGAGGATACAAATGGAAGTTAAAACATTCCATGCTCATGGTTAGGAAGAAACAATATTGTGAAAATGGCCATACTGCCCAACGTAATATATAGATTCAATGCTATCCCCATCAAGCTACCTACGACCCTCTTCACAAAACTGGAAAAAACACCTTAAACTTCATACAGAACCAAAAGAGAGCCCAGTTAGCCAAGATAATCCTAAGCAAAAGGAACAAAGCTGCAGGCATCAAACTACTGACTTCAAACTGTGCTACAAGGCTATAGTCATCAAAACAGCATGGTACTGGTACCAAAACAGAGATATAGACCAATGGAACAGAACAGAGGCCTCAGAGACAATGCCACAAATCTATAGCTATCTGATCTTTGACGAACCTGACAAAAACAAGCAATGAGGAAAGGATTCCCTGTTTAATAGACGGCATTGGTATAACTGGCTAGCCATGTGCAGAAAACAGAAACTGGACCCCTTCCTGACACCTTACACTAAAATTAACTCCAGATAGATTAAATACTTAAATATAAGATCCAACACCATAAAAATCCTAGAATAAAACCTAGGCAAAACCATTCAGGACATAGACATAGGCAAGAACTTCATGATTAAAACACCAAAAGCATTGGCAACAAAAGCCAAAATAGACAGATGGGATCTAATTAGACTCCAGAGCTTCTGTACAGCAAAAGAAACATCGTTAGAGTGAATCAGCAACCAACAGAATAGGAAAACATTTTTCAAATCTACCTGTCTGACAAAGGGCTAATATCAAGAATCTGCAAAGAACTAAAACAGATTTACAAGAAAAAAACAAACAAACCCATTCAAAAGTGGACGAAGGACATGAACAGACACTTTTCAAAAGAAGACATATATAAGGTCAACAAACATATGAAAAAATGCTTATCATCACTGGTCATTAGAGAAATGCAAATAAAACCACATTGAGATACCATCTCACACCAGTTAGAATGGCAATCATCAAAAAATATGGAGAGAACAGATGCTGGAGAGGATGTGGAGAAATAGGAACACTTTTACACTGCTGGTGGGAGTGTAAATTAGTTCAACCATTGTGGAAGACAGTGTGGCGATTCCTCAAGGACCTAGAAATAGAAATTCAATTTGACCCAGCAATTCCATTACTGGGTGTCTTTCCAAAGGATTATAAAAAACACATGCACATGTATGTTCATTGTGGCACTGTTTACAATAGCAAAGACCTGGAGCCCACCCAAATGCTGATTGAAGATAGACTGGACAAGGAAAATGTGGCACATATCCACCATGGAATACTATGTATCCATAAAAATAATGAGTTTGTGTCCTTTGTAGGGACATGGATGAATCTGAAACCATCATTCTCAGCAAACTGACACAGGAAGGAAAAAATCAAACACTGGAGAACATACATAGGTGGTGTTGAACTATGAGAACACATGGACACAATGAGGAGAACATCACACACTGGGGTCTATTGGGGGGACTAGGGGTAGGACAGCAGGGCATAGGGAGGTTGGGGAGGGATAATATGGGGAGAAATGCCAGATATAGGTGATGGGGGGATGGGGGCAGCAAACCACATTGCTATGTACCTATGCAACAATCCTGCATGATCTGCACATGTGCCCCAGAACCTAAAGTATAATTAAAAATATATATATATATAAAAGAAAATTATAGAACTGAAATATATAATCTCAAAAATTAAAATAAAAATTCAAGGGATGGGCTTAATAGCCAAATGGACATAATGGAGAAAAAAGTTAGTATACTCAAAGATAAAGGAACAGAAATTATAGAAGGTCAAAGAGAAAGAAGAAATATTAAAATTAAAATAATAAAACATGTGGATCTGTTAGATAACATTATATCAAACAGTAAACATGCATGTATTTGAAATGCCATAGGAGAAGAGAGTGTAAAGATGCAGAGAAAATATTTAAAGTAAATAGCAATAATAATAAAATAACAAATAAAATCCCTGGTATATAGATATTATTCAGAAGATATCTAAATAATCTTCTGAAAAAAGAAATCACATGAGAAATTGGAAACTATTTGAACTGAATGATAATAGAAATATGATATCAAAAATTTTGAGTTGAAGAAAATGCTTAGAGGGAATGTCACAAATTCATGTGGCTATATTAAAAAAGAACTTAAATTGATGATATAAACTTCTATCTTAAAAATCTAGAAAAAGAAAAACAATAAACATAAAGCAATCAGACAAAATGAGATAAAGACAAGAACAGTTAATAAAATAGAAAATAAAATAATAAAGAAAAAAAAACCAAAGCTTGTTCTTTGAAATCAATAAAATTGATAAAATTTCTAGCCAGAATTATCATGAAATAAAGGAGAAAAGTAAAAAGGAAAATATCACTACAGATCCTTCAAATATTAAGCACATAATAAGATGATATTATGAGCAACTTCATGAAAATGAGTTTTACAATCTAGAAAAAATGGAAAAATTTCCTGAAAGACAGAAATTTCTAAAACTGACCCAAGAAGAAATAGAAAACCTTAACAGACTTAGCTCACCTAAGAAAATTGAATTTTATAATTTAAAGTTTTTCTGAAATCTAAAAACTCCTGGCCCCAATTGTTTGGTTGATAAATTCTATCAAATATTTAAGAAAAAAAGACTATTAATCTCTCTTGAAAATTAGGAAAGGAGGAATACCAATCAAGTTCATTGATTAAAAAATCAATCTGCAATTTATTATATTAGTAAAAAGAGAAAAAAAAACCACAAAATTATTTCAACAGATGCAGATACCCCCTACCTCCAATTTAATATTCTTTTTTGGGAAAAGCTTTCCACAAGCAAGGAGCAAAAGAGAATTGTCTAAATCTAATCAAGGGCATCTATGTAAAACCTATAGAGAATAGTGCAGTGCTTAATGATACCTTCTTAAAATAATAAATAAGGCAAAGATATTTTGTCACCAATTCTATTTAATACTGTACTCAAGGTACTAGCCAGTGTGATACAGCAAGATAATTAAGTAAATGGCAGATTGAAGAGGAAGAAGTAAAACTCTTATTTGCAGACATGATTAGGTATGAAGAAAACTTTACAGATAGCTAAGAGGCTGAACCATACTTTTGATAGCCTCAATGAAACTGGGAGACAAAAGTTTTGTCCAAGGTCTGTCAAGGATGTGGATCCTCCCTGGGAAATCTTCTGTGCTTAAGGTTAGACGTCTAAAGGGTTCTATCCTAGAAATAAGATGAATGAGAGGTACACAAACTGTCACAGAACTTCAGCTCAGCTTCAAATATTTCATTCCCCCAAATTTAAAAGGCTCTGTATCACTAGCATCACTGGAAAGCTGGCAGAGACAAAATCAATTTTTTTCTGAAGGAAGATATCATCTTCTTAGCTTTCACATTATCTCTATACTTTTTGTGTATGCAATTACTGACATCCAGTTAAAAAAAATACAGAATCATGAGAAAATGACTAAGAACAAATAGAAATAACAGATAATACAGAGACACTCAGTAGCACATGACACTTATTCTAATATCGACCACATAATTTGGAAGTACAACACTCCTCAGTAAATGCAAAATAACTGAAATCACAACAGTCTTTTGGAATACAGTGCAGTCAAATTAGAACTCAGGATTAAAAAACTCACTCAAAACCACACAATTACATGGAAATTGAACAACCTGCTCCTGAATGTCTCCTGAGTAAATAATGAAACTAAGGCAGAAATCAAGAAGTTCTTTGAAAACAGTGAGAACAAAGAGACAATGTACCAGAATCTCTGGGACACAGTTAAAGCAGTGTTAAGAGGTAAATTTATAGCACTAAGTGCCCACATCAGAAAACTAGAAAGATCTGAAATCTACACTCTAATATCAAAATTAAAAGAGCTAAAGAAGCAAGAGCAAACAAATCCAAAAGCGAGCAGAACACAAGAAATAACTAAGATCAGAGCAGAACTGAAAGAGACAGAAAAAAGAAAAACCCTCCAAAAAAATCAATGAATCCAGGAGCTGTTTTTTTTTTTTTTTTTTGAGAAGATTAACAAAATAGACTGCAACCTGGACTAATAAAGAAGAAAAAAGAGAAGAATCAAATAGACACAATAACAAATGAAAAAGGGGCTATCACCACTGACCCAACAGAAATACAAACTACCGTCCGAGAATACTATAAACACCTCAACGTGGATAAACTAATAAATAAGTTTCTAGATTCACACACCCTCCCAAGGCTAATCCAGGAAAGAGTCAAATTCCTGAATAGACCAATAGCAAGTTCTGAAATTGAGGCAGTAATCAATACCTACTAACCAAAGAAAAGCACAGGACCAGATGGATTCACAGATGAATTCTACCAGAGATACAAAGAGGATCTGGTACCATTCCTTCTGCAACTATTCAAAACAATTGAAAAGAAAGGACTCCTCCCAAATTCATTTTATGAAGCTAGCATCATTCTTGTAGAGACACAACAGAAAAAGAAAACTTCGGGCCAATCCTCAACACTGATTTGAAAATCCTCAATAAAATGCTGACAAACCGAATCCAGCAGCACGTTAAAAACCTTATCCACCACAGTCCATTCGGTTTCATCCCTGGGATGCAAAGCTGGTTCAACATATGCAAATCAATAAACATGATTCATCCCAGAAATAGAACCAAAGACAAAAACCACACGGTTATTTCAATAGAGGCAAGAAAAGGCCTTTGATAAAATTCAACATTCCTTTATGTTAAAAAGTCTCAATAAACTAGGTATTAATGGAACATATCTCAAAATAATAATAGCTATTTATGACATACCCACAGGCAATATAATACTGAATGGGCAAAAACAGGAACCATTCCCTTTGAAAACCAGTACAAGACAAGGATGCTCTATTTCACCACTCCTATTCAATATAATATTGGAAGTTCTGGCCAGAGCAATTAGGCAAGAGAAAGAAATAAAGGGTATTCAAATAGGAAGAGAGGAAGCCAAATTGTCTCTGTTTGCAGATAATATGATTATATATTTAGAAAACCCTGTCACCTCAGCCCCAAAACTCCTTAAGCTGATAAGCAACTTCAGCAAAATCTCACGATACAAAATTAATATGCAAAAATCACAAGCATTCCTTTATACCAAAAATAGACAAGCAAAGAGCCAAATCATGAATAAACTCCCATTCACAATTGCAACAAAGAGAATAAAATATCTAGGAATACAGCTAACAAGAGATGTGAAAGACTTCTTCAAAAAAGAACTACAAACCACTGCTCAAAGAAATAAGAGGATACAAACAAATGGAAAAACATTCCATGCTTACGTATAGGAAGATTCAATATCATAAAAATGGCCAAACTGTCCAAGTAATTTGTAGATTCAATGCTATTCCCATCAAAATTCTTTACAGAATTAGAAAAAAACTACTTTAAATTTTATATGGAATCAAAGAAGACCCTGTATAGCTAAGGCAATCCTAAGCAAGAAGAACAAAGCTGGAGGCATCATGCTACCTGACTTTAAATTTATACTACAAGGCTACAGTAACCAAAAGAGCATGGTACTGGTACCAAAACAGAAATATAGACCAATGGAACAGAATAGAGACATCAGAAAGAAGACCACACATCTACAACCACCTGATCTTTGACAAACCTGACAAAAACAAGCAGTGGGGAAAGGATCTCCTATTCAATAAATGCTGGGAAAATTGGCTAGCCATATACAGAAAACTGAAACTGGACCCCTTCCTTATACCTTATACAAAAATTAACTCAAGATGGATTAAAGACTTAAATGTAAAACCCAAAACCATAAAAACCCTAGAAGAAAACCTAGGCAGTACCATTCAGGACACAGGCATGGGCAAAGACTTTGTGATGAAATTCCAAAAGCAATTGTAACAAAAGCCAAAATTGACAAATGGAATCTAATTAAACTAAAGAGCTTCTTCATAGCAAATGAAACTAGCATCAGAGTGAACAGGCAACCTACAGAATGGGAGAAAAGTTTTGCAATCTACCCATCTGACAAACGGCTAATATCTAGAATTTTCTAGGAAGTGAAACAAATTTACAAGAAAAAAACACCTCCATCAAAAAGTGGGCAAAGGATATGAACAGACACTTTTCAAAAGAAGAAACTTAATGAGGCCAACAAACATCTGTAAAAAAGCTCATCATCACTGATTATTAGAGAAATGTAAATCAAAACCACAATGAGATACCATTTCACATCAGTCAGAATGGTGATTATTAAAAAGTCAAGCAACAATAGAAGCTGGCGAGGCTGTGAAGAAACACTTACACTGTTGGTGGGAATGTAAATTAGTTCAACCGTTGTGGAATACAGTATGGCAATTCCTCAAGGATTTCCTCCAGAAATACAATTTGAACCAAAAATCCTGTTACTGGGTATATACACAAAGGAATAGAAAACATTTTACTATAAAGACACATGCACACATATTTTTATTGTAACACTATTTGCAATGGCAAAGACATGGAACCAACCCAAATGCCCATCAATGATAGACTGGATAAGAAAATGTGGTATATACACATCATGGAATACTATGCAGCCATAAAAAGGAATGGGATCACATCCTTTGCAGGGACATGAATGAAGCTGGAATCTTGGCAAACTAATACAGGAAGAAAAAACCAAACACCACATGTTCTCACTCCTAAGTGGGAGTTGAACAATGAGAACACATGGACACAGGGAGGGGAACAAAACATACCAGGCCTGTTGGGGGATGGGGGGTGAGGTGAAGGAACTTAGAGAATATGTCAACAGGTTCAGCAAGCCACTATAGCACACATATACCTATGTAGCATATACCTATGAAGCAAACCCGTACGTGCTGCACATGTATCCTAGAACTTAAAGTAAAACTTTAAAAAAAATAGAATTTATCTGTTAAAATATATATGAATGAAAATGCAAGACAAGAGAATTAGAGTTTATATGGCCCTTGAATTGCTAAAGAAGTTGTAATGTTAGACCTGGATGCATGTTATAATCTTTAGGTGAATAACAAAAACATGAATAAATAATAAAAGATAGCTTAACTGAAAAATTGTAAAAATTAGGAAATAACAAAAATAGGTAACCTAAAATAAATCAAGAAAGAGAGAAAAAAAAATGTGGAACTGTCAGGACAAACAGAAAATATTAAAACTCAAATGTAATAGGAATTTTATTAATTATAAATGGATTTAAATATTCAATTAACAGAGAAAGATTGTCATAGTGGATTAGGAAGAAAAAAATCAAACTATATCCTATTTACAAAAAAATCCACATAAAATATAAAGACATAGACAGATTGAAAAATAAAGTGATGGGATATGATATCTTATGAAAACACTAACCAAGACAGTTAATGTAATCACATTAACATCAAAGTAGGCAAAAAGTCTTATTGGAGATAAAGAAGTCATTTTAATAAAATAAGTAGTTCAATTTACTAAGAATATGTGGCAGTTTCAAAATATGACTATATCTAGTATTGTAGTTTCATTTTTTTTTAAAAAAAGCAAAAATAATCTGGAGAAATAGTCAAATTCACAATTATAGAAATTCATAATTTTAATATGTTATTAACAAAGATTTGAATAACAGATTATTCAACCTGACTTATTGGACATATAAAAACATCACACATGTGGACTATTTAACAGAAGTTGACCATATCCTGGGCCAAGACATAATCTCAACAAATTCCAAAGATTGGCCTGGCACAGTGGCTCATACCTGTAATCCCAGCATTTAGGGAGACTGAGGCAGGAGAGTGGTTTGAGGCCAGGAATTTGAGACCAGCTCATGCAACATGGTGAGACTTCATCTCAACAACAACAACAACAACAGTAGCAAATTAGCCAGGCATGGTGGCATCAGCATGGAACCCTGGCTATTTGGGAGGTTGAGGTAGGAGGATTGCTTAGGCTCAGGAGTTCAAGTTTGCAGTGAGCTATGATTGGGCCACAGCACACCAGCCTGGATGACAGAGTGAGATTCTGTCTCTAAATAAAAACAACAATAAATCCAAAAATTCCAAAGATCAAAATCATATAAAATATATTCTCTGTCCATAATGTAATTAAGTTAGAAATTGATAACAAAATGAAAACTCCAAAGTCCCTAATTATTTTGAAATTAATAAATACATCTATAAAAATCTCCACAAGTCAACCTGCAATTGATATTAGAAAATACTTTTTTCTTTATTGCATTTTAGGTTTTGGGGTACATGTGCAGAACATGCAAGATAGTTGCATAGGTACACATGTGGCAGTGTGGTTTGCTGCTTTCCTCCCCTTCACCCACATCTGGCATTTCTCCCCAAGCTATCCCTCCCCAGCTCCCCCCCGCACTGTCCCTCCCCTATTCCCTCCAATAGACCCCAGTGTGTAGTGCTCCCCTCCCTGTGTCCATGTGTTCTCATTGTTCATCACACACCTATGAGTGAGAACATGCAGTATTTCATTTTCTGTTCTTGTGTCAGTTTGCTGAGAATGATGTTCTCCAGATTCATCCAAGTCCCTACAAAGCACACCAACTCATCATTTTTGATTGCTGCATAATATCCCATGGTGTATATGTGCCACATTTTCCCAGTCCAGTCTATCATCGATGGGCATTTGGGTTGGTTCCAGGTCTTTGCTATTGTAAAGAGTGTTGCAATGAACATTCGTGTGCATGTGTCCTTATGGTAGAACGATTTATAGTCCTTTGGATATATACCAAGTAATGGGATTGCTGGGTCAAGTGGAATTTCTATTTCTAGGTCCTTGAGGAATCACCACACTGTCTTCCACAATGGTTGAACTAATTTACACTCCCACCAGCAGTGTAAAAGTGTTACTATTTCTCCACATCCTCTCCAGCATTTTTTAATGATCACCATTCTAACTGGCGTGAGATGGTATCTCAATGTAGTTTTGATTTGCATTTCTCTAATGACCAGTGATGATGAGCATTTTTTCATATGTTTGTTGGCCTCATGTATGTCTTCTTTTGTAAAGTGTCTGTTCATATCCTTTGCCCACTTTTGAATGGGCTTGTTTGTTTTGTTCTTGTAAATCTGTTTGAGTTCTTTGTAAATTCTGGATATCAGCCCTTTGTCAGATGGGTAGACTGTAAAAATTTTTTCCCATTCTGTTGGTTGCAAATTCACTCTAATGACTGTTTCTTTTGCTGTACAGAAGCTGTGGAATTTGATTAGGTCCCATTTGTCTATTTTAGCTTTTGTTGCCAATGCTTTTGGTGTTTTGGTCGTGAAGTCCTTGCCTAATCCTATGTGCTGAATGGTTTTGCCTAGATTTTCTTCTAGGGTTTTTATGGTACCAGGTCTTATTTTTAAGTCTTTAATCCATCTGGAGTTAATTTTAGTGTAAGGTGTCAGGAGGGGGTCCAGTTTCTGCTTTCTGCACATGGCTAGCCAGTTTAAATTTAAAAAATATTACATATAAAAATATTATATATAAAAATCCATGGAATGAAAGTCATGCTGAAAAAAAATTAGAGCTTTGTTATTTTACTGGAAAATAAAAAAGTATGGGAAAAAAATCAATGAGTTAAAACCCATCTAAAAAAGGAAAAAACTAAGGTATTAAAACCCAAAACCTTTTTTAAAAGTCCCGCCTTAAAAAAAAGATAAAGAAGTACATAAAAAGAATAGAAAAGGTGAAATGTTACATGACAAAATAGGTTCTAAGTTGAATGTTGGCTTTTTAACAAAATTAATAAAATTGACAAGTTTCTTGTGAGAACAAGTTTTAAAAGTGCCTAATAAAGGACAGGACTAAAGAGCTTACACATCAGTACACATCCTGCAGATGTTTAAAAGATATGTTATATTATTATGAATTATTTTATTTTAATTTTTAGTAAGCTAAAATTCAGATGAAATGATAATTTCTTAGAAAAATACATCCTAAAACTAATATGAGAAGTGGGAAATTTGAATAGCTTATATTCATTAAAGCTTACTGAATCTATATGACCTTACTACAAAGAAGTCTCTTTGAGAATTCTACCAAATATTTAAGGAAAAAATATCACTAATCTTACACAAATTGCTTTAGCCATTGGAAAAAAAGATAACTTTCCAAATCTTTTTATGAGCTCAGGACAATTATACAATCCAAACATAAAAAAACCTTAAGAATAGAATATTCTTCAATTGAAGCCAATATAATTCATGAACATAGACACGAAAGTTCTAAATGAAATATTAGCAAACCAACATCAATAATATGTAAAAAGGCTCTTTCTCTTTTACATTTTAAAAAAGTGATACAAAATAGATGTACACAGCCTGTAATCCCAGCCCTTCTGGGGAAGCTGAGGCGGGTGGATAACTTGAGGTCAGGAGTTTGAGACCAGCCTGGCCAACACAGTGAAACTCCATCTCTACTAAAAACAGAAAAAAAATTAGCAGGGCATGGTGGCAAGCACCTGTAATCCTAGCTATTTGGGAGGCTGAGACAGGAGAATTGCTTGAACCCAGGATGCAGAGGTTGCAGTGAGCCCAGATTGCACCACTGTACTCACTTTGTCCAGCCTGGGTGACAGAGTGAGACTCTGTCTCAAAAACAAACAAACAAACAAACAAACAAAAATATGTACATATTTTCAGGATACATGTGAAAACTTAATACATTTATATAATTTGAAAAAACTCAAATCAATAAAATTGGAATATCCATCACTTTAAATTGTATCTTTTCTTTATGCTAGAAAAATTCAAATTACTATCTTGTAGCTGTTTTGAAATATAAAACAGATTATTGTAAATTATTGTCATCCTACTGATCTATCAAACAGTAGGTCTTATTTCTTCTATCAAACTGTACATTTATACCCATTTATATACCTCTTTTCATTTTCCCTCCCCTATATCTTCCCAGCTTCTTGTAACTACCAATCTACTTTCTATATTTCATGAAGCAGTTGGGTTGATTCCCAGAATGTAAGCTTGGTTTTACATTAGAAAAAAAAATCAATGTAATTTCCTACATTAACAACAACAAAAAAGATCATTATATGATTATCTCAGTAGATACAGTGAATGCAGTTAATTAAAGTCGACATCCATTTATGATTTTAAAAATATCTTAGGAAATTAAGAATATAAGAAATCTATTAATCTGAAATGTGATATTTACATATAACTTATAGCAAACAATCAACTTAGTGGTGAAATATTAAAAAATTTCCTTGTGAGATCACAACCTAGAATGTATGCTCACTATTGTCATTGCTAATCAACCTTGCAGCAGAAGTCTTTGCAAATGCAGTGAAAGAAATTTAAAATAAACACAAAGGTAGAAGGATTGAAGAGGTTGAAAACTGCCATTAATAAAACTGCCATTAATCACAGAGATAATTATATTTGTAAAAGACTCAAAGTAATCTATAGAAGAATGATTATAACTAACTAAGTTTTGAAAAATTGTTGAGTACAAGATCAGAATATGAGCATTTATACATTTCTGTATGCCCATCAGAAAATGAAATTTTAAGGTGTGACTACAATAACCTTAAAATAATCAAATACCTAGGAATAACCTACGTGAAAGAACTTCACACACAAAACTGTAAAATATTATTTAGAGAAATTAAAGATCTAATTAAAAAGAGGAATGTGCCACATTTTTGGGTTTGAAAAGTCAGGACTGTATAGACATCACCTCTCCCCAGATTTGATCTATACATTTAAAGAAATTTCAATCAAGAGCCCACCAGGTTTATGTCGTATGTGTGTGCATGGGTAATTTGACAAAATTATACTGAAACAGAAATACAAGGGGCCGAGAAAAGTCAAGATATCTTTGGAGAAGAAAATGAAAAAACAGACTCTGCTGAATATTAAGATCTACTATACAGCTACATTGTAATTTTTACAATTCAGGATTGAAACCTAGGAGAGACAAATAAATCAATGAACTAGAATAGAAAGCTCAGAGACAGAACCATACATATATGAACATGTGATTAATGGAAATGGTGTCACTGCAGAGGAGTGGGAAGTGATTGGCTTTTTAACAAATGCTACTAGAGCTACCAGATATCTAGTTGGGGGAATACTTGACCTTGTCTCAGACATACATAAAAGTCAATCTTGGGAGGATGGTAGACCTAAAATATGAAAGGCAAAATAGTAAAGCTTGTAGAATATAACATAAGAAAATTTTCTTATGACCTTAGGGCACAGAAAGATTTCTTAACCAGAAACCAAAACACTAACCACAAAAAAAAATTGGTAATTTTGATTACATTAAAAGTAAGGACTTTTACCATCAGTGTACACTCTAATTGGAATGAAAAGGCAAAAGCACAAAGTGTGAGAAGATATTTATACCCCAATAACTGACAAACTGTATCCAAAATATATAAAGAGTTATTATAAATCAATAAAACAGAAAATGCTAATTAAAAAATAGATGAGAGATTTAAGCAGGTAACTCACAAAAGAAGTTATCCAAATGACTAAAAGTCACAGAAAAGTGATTAACTACATTGGTAATCAGGAAAGCACAAATTAAAAACACAGTGAGATACTACTGTTCATTTATTAGAATTGCACGCAACAATGAAAAGAAACTGTTTCTACACACAACAGTATAGATGAATCTCATGAACATCATATTCAGCAAAAGAAATCAGACTAATAATTGTACATATTGTATGATTCCATTTATAAAAATCTTAAATACAGGCAATTCTAAACTGTAGCCTATGGGGATAAAAGTTAACTGAAAAAATTATAATGAAAAGTAAGGACAGACAACTATTAAAGTCAGCATAGTAATTTTCTTTTTGGGAGTGATGATGGTAGGGGGAAAGATCAGGCAGAAACCTAGAGGGGAACTTCTGGGCTGCTGCCAATGTTCTGTTTTCTGACCTGGGTATTTGTTATATGTTTGTTTTATGACCACGTGTTTTAATATTTTTGCATATTTTTCTATATGTCTATGCATTTCACAATGAATAACTTAAAAAGAGTGAAGGGCACATCCTTCTTTCTTACTTCCTTAGTGGAGAATCAGGGTTACTCAGTATGAATGGCAGAGAGAAAACTGAGTTCTAGACCATCATGGTGACGCCACGTCAGCCCTGGACCGTCTACCACTGAACTACTTCTACACTACAGAGAAACCAACATCAATCTCATATAAGTCACTCTTGAGAATTTCTGTTTCTTGCAGCCAATCCAAGTCTAACTTCTACAAGGTAAGAGTTGGAATTAATGCAACTTACACCTAGAAAATACCTATTATATATTTGGCCCAATGCTTGGTTCTAGGTACAGCAAGAGGAATCATAAACTTGTAGACAATGAAGGATGGATAAAAGGTGATCCCTTGATGGGCTAAATGCTTCTCTCTGATCCCTTAAATCCCATGATTAGAATTGGACAAAAGTCATTTTTTTATTTCTTGGAATAACTTAGATCAGCTACCAGTTTCCAGAGTAGTTGCTACCAACAACCCCACCTCCACCCAGGCTTCTCTTGTCCTGTGGAAGGCTGATCTATGGTCATTGCCAAAAAGTAAAAATGTTTTTATTCAAATTGGCTATGGACCAACTCTGTTTAAAAGGAGCTTTGGTGGCCTTTTTAATTGTCCTTGGATCCCACGCACAGTCAGACTGGGAAGGTGAAAGATTTCTTTTTCAGAACTGAGCTTCACTTAGCTTTCTGTGTAGGGCACAGGGTCTTGAACTGAGCACTAAGCAGAAGTGGGGATAGGTCACACTCATTCCCAGAATCAGATTGAGCCCAGGTTATTTTAAAGTGAGCTATGAAGCAAATCAAAGTTGTTTTTAAATACATAAATCCAATAAGCCAGCTGGACTCAGGACTAAACCTGTATCTTTTCTAGAATTATTCAACCAGAAAATAAAAATATTCCCTAAATGGAACCTGAATTGAATTGTACTGTTTTCGCATTCAAGTCCCTGGATTTTGGCAGGAGGGGACAGCTGTGAGTTTGTGCAGTGGGAATTGAGGTCTGGAGTCTATGCTGGAGGGCAAAAGCTTCTATGAGCTTGCTTGTGTTTGCAATGTAAAACAAAACCTTGTTAGGGGTCTGACATGCAGGAGCTCTGGCTGCAGATAGCAATTCAGCCGTTCAAGGGGAAGATGACCTGTATTTGTCTGTAGAGACTCTGCATTTGCTGTTTAATCAGTCCTTGAGAAATCAGCTATAGTCCGGGGAAAATTGCAGAGTTTGGGTTTATGCCTAATTCTCTGCAAGACGGACAGCCTACCTGACAGGTATGATTTGTTACACAGAGAATGCAATGTTTTCTCCTCGAAACATACTCCTCAGGCAAAGCAAAGAAAGCATTGTGCCTCTCCAAACACTCTACAGAAGTCTTGGAGTTTGATCAAGGGAAGGTTTCACCAGCACAGACACTCTGGCTCAGAACACAATGTATTGTAATGCAAATGAATCCACTCCTTCATGGGGAATCGGGAGCTTTTCAAAGAGGTACAAGAAGAGGGAACAAATGGCTGCTCAAAGAAAACTATAGAAATAAAGCAAAGCAGTGTCACAGCATCTTGTCCCTTTGAACCTCAGAGCTGCCTAAGATCAGAATAACTGACTCATGCTGCACTGGGGCTTCAAAGCAGGAAGCCGATGTTCAGGCCCCTGTCCCACCCACCAAAATCATAAAGACCAGAGTGAAAAGCCATCTGGAGTTGGCGTCTTGAGCTCCTAATGATGTCAGTATTGGTGATGGTTCTGAACAGCCACCATTTACACCCAGATCAATTTATATCACAACTTATCATATGGTAAGCACTGAGGGTGTAACTGGAAAATAAAAATATGTGTTATCATTTTCCTCTAGAAGTGCATCCTCTAGTGGGGAATGTCAGACTGCAGTGGTGGAAGAATCAAATTGTTCAGGCCCTAGAGTTTTCCCAGAGTTGTCCCTAGCTTTTTTACTGCTGAGATGAGTTACCTAATGAGGCTGTGAACAAAGAAAGCATTAGGATGCCTCAGTGGCCAAAGGGTCAAGTCCTAATCTCATCTTGTAGCTCCAAAGATAGAACTAGATAGTGAGAAAGCTGCCATATTACTTCCCTGCTTAAAACTCCTTGATGGTTTCTGATACTCTTTGAATCAAGTCTGAAATCTTCACTTTGCTTCTGAAGGCCTGCACCATCTGGTGCCTGTCTGCACCTCCAGCCTGGTCACCCTTCGTTTCCCCACCCAAAACACCAGGCTGGTCTCAGTTTTTCTAACTTGCCATGGTTCTGTCCACCCCAGGAACTTTGTACCTGCCGTTTCCTCTTCCTTTTGCCTGACCAAATCTCTCCAATCCTTAGAGCACGGCTTTACTGTCACTTTACTGGGCGGTCTCTTTCTACACATTCCAGATCAAGTTTCTGGTCCTTCTGCCTGTTGACCTTTTTACGTTGCTTTCCTAGCACTTAGCATAATTATAATTATAAGAAAATTGTATAATTATTTGTAAGCCCCCCTTTCTGCGGGGTTTTAAGCTTGGTTACATCAGAGTTTGCATTTGTTTTTGCTTAATACCCTATCCCACCCCAACACAGTGCCTGGCTATAATCATAAAAGTGGCTAACATTTGTTTGGGTACTTGCTACCTTCTTCATGCATCAACTTAATTAATCCTCATAATCGCCTATGAAAGAAATACTATTGGTATACTTGCTTTGCAGATGGGGGTTTGGAGAAATAGAGAGGTTAAATAACTTGCCCAAGGTTAAATAATTTACCCAGCCAGTAAATAGTAAGAATTTGAATCCAGATAGTGGAGCTCCAGAGTCTGTGGTCCTAGCAACGGTATTGTGGTGGCTCAAGAAGGGTTTTTCAAATGAGTGAGTTTATAAAGAAATGAATGCAATTGGGTTGACATGGAATTCATGAGACTAATTGACCAAGGAGTGGCAAGACTGTGAGGTGTGTTTTCTCTCTGCCTGTTACATGGGTTAACATTTATTGAATATTTATTACAAGCCCATTCCCTTGTTTTGCTGATAAGGAAACTGAGACTTAGAAAGCATAGTAACAGTCCACACAACGAACAAGTAGCAGAAGTTGGAATTCAACCTTTTATGCTATATTATACTGCCTCCCACATACAATCGGGAATAACAAATGTCTGTATAAAAATGAAGAGAGAGCTCCGCACTTGTGGATTTTAATCACGTGCACCCAGGCACACACACAAAGCCCTTTTAAATAAAAGAGCAAAGTGGATGGGATTTAGATTCTTTTCTCTCTTTCCTTTGGAATGTAACCCAAGTAAGGTATAGAAAATGACAGCAGATGACAGCTGGGATCTTGCACTGGCAGACAAAGGAGTCTTGTTCTTCATATGCAGACATAAACGCTTGGCATTTCAGACCAGGAGACTTGCAGTTAGCAGACAGCCATCTCCTGCTTTTACTACGTCCTACCTTGTTCTCCAAATCCTTACCTCTCTTCTACCAATTGCTCAATCTGACCCCAAGTATCCTGGCCCCAAGTATTAACTGTGGTCCTTGGATGAGGAATTGGGCACCAGTCAGCCTTCATGAAGTTGACAGAACTCACCTTTGTAGGCAGTCAGATTCTGACCTTGGGCACTGGCTTGATGGCTTTTTCATCCATTCAGAAACATTAAGTGAGGAGCTAATACATAACAGGTCACATGCAGAGTGCTGGAGATATAACAGTGAACAACAACATGGCTGCTGTCACCATGACACAGGCTGCCTCCTCCAGCAGATGAGAAGCTGACATAAAGCAACTGGTTGCAAAATTAATTATAGAATTATGGCACAAGGTGATGTAAAATGTCACCAAAAGATGCCTTCTTTGCTCCAACTGCTTGTTCACTGGTCCCTACTCCCATTACTGCCCAATTATAGAAGGCAAGGCAAGCTCATAGCTGACAGCCAGAGAGGTTGTGTCCTTCATCTAAATGATAAGAAATATATTTCCTGGGACCAGATTCTCCCAGTCGATACCAAGTAGAAAATAAAGCATAACTGGTTTATTGTTTTTTTTTTTTTTTTTTTTTTTTTTTGCCACCAAGACAGAAAGTCATAAAAGGACTGGGAAAGAGAGGAGAGGAAATTTGGTGACAGTCAAGAAGGAGAGAGAACAACATTTCTCCCCACTGGGTTGCTCCCCACTGGGTGATCTTCAGAGAATGTTCCTAACGGTTTTGGGGTGGCTACTAATACAAGGCCTAGTACGCACTTTTTGATGGGAGTTTCTGAAGCAGAAGCCCTGTGAGGAGCTGGACAGAGCAGTTGAGGTGATAGGGTGGCAGAGGGAGAAAGCAGATGGCAAAGCTTATTCAATCCCTACTAGCTTGAGCTGGCATGGCGGACTCCTGTGGGCCTGGACCGGGGGAATGTGATAGGTAGAAGCTCACTGTTCTACTACAAGATTTACTCTGGGTACACCTTGCAAAACAAAGGCCAAGGCAGAGAGGTTGAGGGAGGAGGAATCTTCTACGCCTCGAGTCCCAAAGAATGGAGAAGGGGTATTCGGAGAAACACCATAGAAAGACAGTCTCTCTCCACCTGTTTACCCTTCCTGCTTGGTGTGAAGCCTCAAGATGCCTGAAATCAGTAAGTGTGTGTGCGTCTGTGGGAACACTGGAGGGAGAACTCTGAATGCTGGGTAGTTCCCAAATACTGTCAGGATGTATATTTGACTCAATACCTGGGAGACTTAAACTAAAAATGACCAAAATAAGTTGAACTGAATATAGTATGTTAGACTAAATTTAATTTTCCCTTTGCCAGGCAGAAGGATGAGGGCTTGTCTGAGCCAGATCTTCCCTGACCTGGAAGCCAGCACTTACCCCACTGAGCCCAGCCCCATCCTCCTCCTCCAGTCCTTGCCTGTGTGCCACCATGTGTGCAGCACTGGCCAGCTGTGGGAACCACCACTAGAGAATAAGACTTTGGGTCTCTGTCCTTACAATCAACTTAATCCTGGCATGTGACGGAAGCAGAAGTTATAGGAAGAAGAGTGCAAACGAAACTCTAGGCAACAGTTTATGCATCTGAGCCTGCAGACTCAAAGACACAGTTAACAACAGAAATTGTAAAAAAAAAAATTCCAATGTTTCTTCTCCAGAGTGAAATAAGAGCTCTCCTCTGCTTAAGTGAATGCTTATATTTCTGATTCTCCTGAGGAGTCTAATGGAATAGAAAGAGCCCATCAGGGATGGGACAGCATGTCCATTGAGCAGGGAAAGTACAACCTGGTAATTCATTTCTTTAAGATCTTTTGCTTAGGGATTGGAAAGTCTTCTTACAACAAATACTTTGTCATAAAAATGGCTATAGGATCCCCAATGGCCAGGTCCAATAAAATATAGCAATGAAAACAAACCTTCAATGTCCCCTTGTTTCCAGGTTTCTCTGCAGAGGAAAGAGAGATGAAGGGAAGGGGGGAAGAGCGAGAGGAAGAAATAGAGGGAAGGTGATGGAGGGGAAGACAGGGATATGTGAGAGAGAAAGGGGAGCTGAGGAAGGAAAAATAATGCAGAATATGGGATTTAATTAGAAGTTCTGGTTTTCCCTCCAAAACTGTGATACTTCTGGAGGCCCAGTTTAATAAATAATGGAACATTACTATTACTACTAATGATAATATTTCTGCTAGATAAACAAAGCTATAAGTAGCCTAACTTTCCATCAATAGGAGGCTGGTTGAGTCAATTACGGTAGCATTATACCAAGTACTTACTATACTAAAAGATTGTTTTGAATAACATGTGGCTCTTCAAAAGAATAAGTTGATTTATAATATTGATGCAAGAGAGATGTTTGTGAAAGTAGGAAGAGTAAGTTTAAGGACACGATGATTTCATTTTTGTAAAACAACAAAAACAATACACGTGAACTTAGGGAGAATACTCTGATGTTTACATATTCATGTGAGTAAAGAGAAAGGTTGTGAGGGATCCCCATTAAACTTAACATGGGATACCTCAGGGAGAGTGGAGGAGGTACTGGAAGGAAGGAAGAGAAACTTAAGGTTTTCTTTGCACCCCTCTATATCATTCGAGTTTACACAATGGACACAGATTACTGGAATCTCACTTCAAAGAATAAAAACACTAGAAACATTAAATTGCTTAGCATATAAAATAGCCAATAGTACTAAGGAGTAACAGAAAGCACAATCTTTGCAGCCTGTTACGTATCACATCCGCTGCTAAGTCTTTCATACACACTCTTGCTTGCATCTCACAGAAGCCTTATGGTCCCATTTTACAGGCTCAGAAACACTAAGTTGCCTGGATTTGTACCACACTTTCCTGACATAGTTGAGGTCTGAACCCAGGTCAGGCCAACTACATAATCCTTGGGGGAGGGATGCAGCTGGAGGGCTTCCAGGGACCAAGAGGTCCAGCACGAGGCCATGGTACAGGAGTAACACATGGTGCAGCAATTTCCATGGTACCCAGTGACAGGGCAGGGACTGTGACAGCTGTGAGTTGGACCCAGGGTTAGCATAGCTTTCCTAGCACATCAAATTTTTAATATCTCAATTCTCATGGCTGGACTCAGCTGAGCAAACTGCTATTACCCATCAGCTTCTACACAGTATTTCCCAGAAACAGGCTGTTTGGAACATCCTATGTCTGGAAACATTTTACACCAAGGAGACTTAACCAAGACACATTAAAATTTCCTAGCCCACTTTCCCATGCCCATGGGCAGGGAAATTAAGTGTATTCGGGTATAGCTGAAGCGTTGAGTTAGGCAGTCAGGTCTTATTAATTTGGAGTTCGGTGACAATTTAGCATAAGTGTGGCTGAAATTTGCTTCTGCAACATCTGTAGATGAAAAATTTGCCAGATTTCTTAATAAGGAAAACAGACAAGTGAGGATGAAAAACATTTAACCTACTTGAGAGATTTAAGTGGTTTTTGTTTGTTTGTTTTATTTGTAAAGAACTTAAGCATTGTGTCTGCCTGAGAATGCCAGCTCCTAAATCATTATTAATGGCAAAAGAAGATTCAGCAAGATTTGCAGGTCATAACTGTTTAGAAGTAGCCAAGTAACTATACCTGCTTTAAAACTGTAGTCTATTTCTTCAACGATGTTATTTCCTTAAATGACTAGACATTCTCCCATCAGCACTGAGGATGTCCTGATGTATTATCTCTGAGACTGAAAACATCAAGTGTCAAAATCTTTCTTGCAATTTATTCATTTTCAGATGACTGTGTTTATCAGTTCAGAACTTTGCTTGAGAACTTTGGATTTCTCTATTTGTGCAGGCCAGCAGATATGTTTCACTCTGTCTCAAAAAGAAGAATTGCCTTCTGTCTCCCATGTTTTGAAACCACATCTTCTCTGGTCTTTCCACTTTTTATGGTCTCTGTTCTATAGTCTCCAAGATTGTTCCACTCTCCTTTTAAGGTGATCCTTCCATTTCATCCTTCTGGAATTTGCAGATGGGGAGGAGCAGTCTACCTCTGCAGGCTCCACTGCCTAGTCACTATTTCTCTGTCTTCAGTCCCTACCATCGACAGAAACTGCTCTCCCAAAGGTCACTAATGACATTCTATCAGCAAATGTGGTGACCTTTTCTCAGTCTTCATGGTGCTTGCCCTTTCTGAGTGTCTCACACTATGGACCATGTCTTCTGCCTTTATAGAAAATTCATTTTCGCTTCCATTATCCTGTAATTTCTTTCCTCTTTTCTTGTTTCTGGATGTGGTTTTTGTTCCCTTTCTTTGCTTTCCTTTGCTCTCCCACTCTCTTAAATATGCATATTTTCAAGTTCTCCTTTCTGCTGGTGGTGGTGATAGGGATTGTGGCTCATCCTCTCCTTTGACTATCAATGCTTCTCTGTGGATGAGTTTCACATCTATAGCTAAAACCAAGTCCTGCCTTTCTAATTAAACTCCACCATGCCAGGTGCGTACATTTGATTCTCAGTCTGTTCTTTTTTCTAGTGGCACTACTACCTTCCTGAGCAACAGGGCTTGCTACCTTGGGATTACTTTAAACCACTCCCTTCTTCCCTTTCCTTCCATCCTAACAGTAAGTGAGGCTGTAAAATATCTATCACAAACTAGTGCTTGGCAGTTCCTTCAGAAGTGACTTAGGATAAACTCAACCATCCTGAGCCCCCGTTTCCTAATTCTTACCATGTAGATCATGGCAGACACATTGCAGGTGTTGTTAAGGGTTGATGGCCCTGCCATTATAGCACAGAGAGGATAATACTATACTACTTTGAGGAGACAGCTTGAATTGTTCATTTTGTTTTGTTTTGTAGAGGTGGGATCTGCCTATGTTGCCCATGCTGGTCTCTGACTCCTAGGCTCCAGCAGTCCTCTTTCCTCAGCCTCCCAGGGTGCTGGGATTACAGGTGTGAGCCATCACACACTGCTACTTTTAGTTGTTTTTGCTATAATAATTACAGTCGATTCTTTTTATTCTCAGTGGTTATGTTCTCTGAAGTTGCCACAGACACTAAATTAGTGAATATTGAACCATTGGTCCTAGGGAAATACAGGGCTAAGTTCCTATAAACCTCTGATCACAAAGTTATCATTGAGCATCAATATGTAACTTTGTTTTATGTGTGTTTCTATTTAAAGATACTTACTATACTTTGCTGATTTATGAACATTGGGCTTATAGCCAAGAATATTATAACTTGTGCTTGAATGAAGCTATCTAACACACATATTTTCTCCATAAGGCACATCAGAGCCTGTTGCACTTAAAAAAAACTAGACAGCACTTGAGTATTACACTTGAGGTCATTTTAAATGGTTAAATCACCAATAAAGTGCACAAAAATGCCAAAAAAAACCCCAAACAAACCAACAACAACATAAAACAATGTGGCACTGTTAAATAGACCATGAATAAAGACATTCGTTTACTTCATGAGAGCTGAAACATTAAGGCAGAGTGTATTAGTCCATTTTTACACTGATATAAAGAACTACCTAAGACTGGGTAATTTAGAAAGAAAAGAGTTTTAATTGACTCACAGTTTCACATCGCTGGGGAGGCCTCAGGAGACTTACAATCATGATGGAAGGTGAAGGTGAAGCAGGTATCATCTATACAAGGTGGCAGGAGGAAGAATGAATGCAGGGGAAACTACCAAACAAGTGTAAAATCATCAGATTCATGGGAATTTACTCACTGTCATGAGAACAGCTTTAGGGAACTGCCCCCGTGATTGAATTACCTCTACCTGGTCTCTCCCTTGACATGTGAGGATTATAGGAATTAAGAGGATTATAATTCAACATGAGATTTTTGGGAAGGGGCACAGCCAAACTATATCACAGAGTGTCACTTTGCTCCAGCTCAGCTGGGAATGTGAGTATTGGGCAACTCAAAATTTCTGATCCTCTGCACATGCCTGTAAATAGCAGTGAAAGCACCCTGAATGTTGATTTTGAGATTATAAGTAAATTGTAATTAGTAGGTGAACTGGCAAATATGGAGTCTGTGAATAATGAGACTCAACTTTGCCTTTTCCTTCTCTTATCTGATACACTTGACCTCACTGAAGACTTGGCTTCCCTTTGCCTAGATTTACTGCAGTAACTTTCCTGAACTATCATCCTACCCCAGCCACCCACTTTCCATGTCCATCTTATACTCCCCATCATCTGTGAATTCAAGATTCTGGCTGACAGGAATTCTCTTCACATTTTTCCCTCTCTGCCTAGCTCTATCTCTATGAATAATACTCTTATTAGCTGCCATATTGTAAACATATCATTTTAAGCACAACCACTTATGTTCATTTTCCTAATTTCTAGAATGAACTGATGGCTTTCAGCCTACCTAATCTACAGGATTTTTGTGAAAATCATGTAAAATAGTCATTCTCAAGTTTTCATGTTAACAAAAATCACTGGTGAAATGGGCCAGAAAGGGATGAGAAATAACCTAGAAATTCAGATTTCTGAGCCCTCACTTCAGAGATTCTGACTCAGTAGATTAAAATCAGTCCTAGTCCCACTTTTAACAACAATGTGAGGTGTTGCTTGGATCACGCTAAGAAGCACTGGTAAGTCAAGAGATGTGAAGGTGTATTGTAAGCTAGCTACCTTCATCCACCAGAAAAATAGCAATTGAGCACCTACTCTATTGCTCAGTGTGTATGTAACAGTGAAAGGGACAGTGTGTATGGAATAGCAAGGTAAGTAACAGTGTGTATGTAATAGCAAGGTATGTAACAGCAAAAGGGACAGAAAAACAAACTCAAAAAAGATGAGAAAGGATGATTAGTATGTTTTTGTTAATGCTGTTTTTTTCACAAGAACATAAAAAAGAAAAAAAGGAACTTCTACAAAGAAAACAAATAGGCAAGTGCTGAGATCCCAGAAACAAGTGTGCAACAAAACCCTGAAATCAAGCTCAAATGTTCCTTCCACCATTCACATCTGTGAAAATGGTTTGCATGCACTTCCTCTATGTCCCATGGGCTGGAACTCTCCTTGAGGACAAGGAGCTAACAGTTTGTGTGCCTTCAGAGATTACACTGTGGGCCTTGTACCTGATGTGTACTCAGCAGAGGGTTTGAATGGTTATTTTGTTTACACATATGTCAGTTGGAAAATAGCCCCCATTCAATACAGTTAGACATATGGGCATTTATAAAATAGCTAGTTAATACCTTCTTATTGTTCAGTAGGCTTGTAGTCAGGGATAGTTACTAACCACTCAAAGGGGTAGGTAAGGAAAGGAAAAGAGAAGATAGATGTATATAAAAATGCTCAGTGTGGCAGCTACTGTGCTCACACTTCTGCCACCAGCACCATGACACTAGTTAATGCAACAAAATCATTAATGAAATACTTTATAATTTTTCTGCTAAATATTAAAAGGCCAAAGTGTATTTTATTCTTATAGGATGTCACTATTCACACTAGCCACATTTCAGGGGATCAATAGCCATGTATAGCATGTGGCTACTGTGTTGGACAGCACAGCTCTAGAAGAGGGAACCAATGGACTTGAGTGAATTGAGCCAGAAAAACACATGGGCCTGGGTTTAATTGATAAAAATATTTTGGGGTAAAGAAACCAAAACTTGTTATTCAGTATTCAGATGCAGCAATGTTAAGTCTGTGTTCTTCAAGGATTGAGGCTGAAGATAATTTATCCCAAATTCAGGTTTTTGGTTTTTGTTTTTTTTTTTTTAGTTATTATAGTTATTTATTTAATTTCTGGGGTACATGTGTAGATTATGCAGGTTTGTTACATAGGTATACACATGCCCTTGTGGTTTGCTGCATCCAACCCCTCCCCTGTCATCTACATTAGGTATTTCTTCTAACGTTTTCCCTCCCCAATCCCTCTACTCCCTGCTATCCCTTCCCAATCCCCCCAACCCCTGATATCCCATCCCTAGGTGTCCTGCCCCACAACAGGCCCTGGTGTGTGATATTTCTCTCCCTATGTCTATTGTTCTCATTGCATGAGTGAGAACACGTGGTGTTTGGGTTTCTGTTTTTGTATCATTTTGCTGAGAATGATGGTTTCCAGCTTCAACCACGTCCCTGTAAAGGACATGAACTCATCCTTTTTATGGCTTCATAGTATTCCATGGTGTATATGTATCACATTTTCTTTATCCAGTCGATCGTTGATGGACATTTAGGATGGTTCTAGGTCTTTGCTATTGTAAACAGTGCCACAGTGAACATATGTGTGCATGTGTCTTTATAATAGAACAATTTATAATTCTTTGGGTATACACTCAGTAATGAAATTGCTGGATCAAATGATACTTCTATTTCTAGATTCTTTTTTTTTTTTTTTGAGGTGGAGTTTCGCTCTTGTTCCCCAGGCTGGAGTGCAATAGCGTGATCTCGGCTCACCGCAACCTCCACCTCCTGGGTTCAAGCAATTCTCCTGCCTCAGCCTCCTGAGTAGCTGGGATTACAGGCCCGTGCCACCATGCCCAGCTAATTTTTTGTATTTTTAGTAGAGACGGAGTTTCACCATGTTGACCAGGATGGTCTCAGTCTCTTGACCTCGTGATCCACCTGCCTCAGCCTCCCAAAGTGCTGGGATTACAGGCTTGAGCCACCGCGCCTGGCCTCTAGATTCTTAATGAATTGCCACACTGTCTTCCACAATGGTTGAACTAATTTATACCCCACTAACAGTGTAAAAGCATTCCTATTTTTCCACATCCTCTCCAGCATGTGTTGTCTCCTGATTTTTTAATAATTGCAATTCTAACTGGTGTGAGATGGTATCTCAGTGTGGTTTTTATTTGCATTTCTCTAATGACCAGTGATGATGAGCTTTTTTTCGTGTTTGTTGGCTACATAAATGTCTTCTTTTGAAAAGTGTCTGTTGTTTTTTTTCTTGTAAATTTGTTTAAGCTCTTTTAAACCATAAAATTAAGATACATACAAGTCCAAAGAAAACCAATGATATTGAGATATTTTTTGCGAAATATTTAAAAAAAGAAACTTGATAATGTGACAGTATAGGTGCTTCTTTATCATTACATTAAATGATTAGGACAAAACATATTTGCAGAGCTAATAACTACCATAATTTTAAAGAGATAATAAACATAAATAATAATATAAAAGCTTATAATATGAAACTGTATGCTATTTCTATTCATGGCAAAGTCACAGGTGCTGCAAATGATGGTTTACTAACTACATTTATAACTGAAGGAAAATTTATTTTCACTAGACCTTAGTGAAAATAAAGATGTAGTTTCCCTCCACCCAAGATCATGGGCTGTCTTAATTCTGTCCATGGATCGTCTGGTTCCCAAGTTTAGAATCAGTTCTAGATAGAGGTACTTAGATAAATGACCCAGCAATCCAACTTAAAAGAGACTCCTTTTTGTTCTTTATAAAGACACATAACCTTCCAGTCTATCTCTGCTGTGTACTTTAATTTTTACTCACTGGTATTCAAGAAAATCTTTATAAAGTTCCATTGAAACCAGTTTCTTTAGAACTTGCTTTGTTTAATTGTCTACTAAGTAAAATTAAACAAATGCCTTCTATTTTCTACTTGAGATAAAAAAATTAACAACAATTAACCAACTTTGTTTTTTATTTTTAAATTTAATTGGTATTTTTATTTTTATAAATTTATAGGGTACAAGTGCAATTTTGTTACATGCCTGGATTGCGAAGTGATGAAGTCAGGGTTTTTAGGGTAACCATCACCTGAATAATGTATGTTATAGGCATTAAATAATTTTTTCTTATCCACTCTCTTCTCACCTCCTCACCCTTCCAAGTCTCTATTGTTTATTATTCCACACTCTATGTTCATGTGCACACATTTAGCTCCCACATATAGGCAAGAACATTCAATCTTTGTCTTCTGGTGTCTGATTCATTTAACTTAAAATAATGACCTCCAGTTCCATTCATTTTGCTGCAAAAGACATTATATCATTATTTTTTATGGCTAAAAAGTATTCCATTGTGTGTGTGTGTATATGTGTGTGCGTGTGTGTGTGTGTGTATATACACACACCATTTTTCTTTATTCAATCATATGTTGATGAGTACTTAACATCAATATAAATACTTATTTATTTTCCTTTTGGTAGATACACAGTAGTGAGGTTACTGGTTCCAATGGTAGTTCTATTTTAGCTTTTTGAGATATCTCCATACTGGTTTCCACTGAGGTTTTACAAATTTACACTTCTACCAACAGTGTATGAGTTTCCCCTTATCTGCATCTTCACCAACATCTAGTAATTTTTGTCTTTTTAATAATAGTCATTATGACTGGTGTAAGATGATGTCTCATTGTAGTTTTAATTTGTATTTCTCTGATGATTAGTGATGTTGAACATTTTTATATGCATATTGGCCATTTATATGTCTTCTTTTGAAAATGTTTATTCATGTCTTTTGCCCACTTTTAAAACATGGGATTATTTGTGGTTTTTCATTGAGTTGAGCTCCTTATGAATTCTGAATATTAGACCCCTGTTGGATTCATAGTTTGCAAATATATTCTCTCATTCTATAGGTTGTCTGTTCACTCTGTTGATTATTTCTTTTGCTGTGCAGAAGCATTTTAGTATAATTAAGTCCCATTTGTCTATTTTTGTTTTTGTTGCCTGTGTTTTTAAGATCTTAGTCATAATTTCTTTGCCTAGACCAATGTACAGTTTTTCTCCATTTTTTTCCTTTTATTTTTATAGTTTCAAGTCTTACATTGAAGTCTTTTATCCATTTTGAGTTGATTTTTGCATATAGTGAGAGACAGGGACCCAGTTTCACTCTTCTGCATATGGCAATCCATTTTTCTCAGCACCATTTATAGAAAAGGGTCCCTTCCCCCGTGTATGTTCTTGTCAACTTTATCAAAGATTAGCTGGCTGTAAATATGTGGCTCTATCCCTGGATTCTCTCTTTTGTTTCATTGATATATTTGTCTATTTTTATACCAGCACCATGCTGTTTGGATTATTATAGCCTCATAGTATATAATTTGAAGCCAGATAATATGATGCTTCCAGCTTTGTTCCTTTCACTTAAGATTGCTTTGGCAATTCAGGCTTTTTTTTTTTTTTTTTTTTTTTTTTTGGTTCCCTACTTATTTTAGGATTTTTTTTCTAATTCTGTGGAAAATGACTTTGGTATTTTGATAGGAGTTGCTTTGAATCTGTAGATTGCTTTGGGCAGTATGTGCATGTTAATGATGTTGAGTCTTCTAATTCATATTCGTGGCATGTCTTTCTATTTGCTTGTGTCATTTATTATTTCTTTCATCAGTATTTTGTAGATTTATTTGTAGAGATCTTTCACTTCCTTGGTTAAATATATTCCTAAGTATTTTATTTTATTTTTTGTAGCTATTGTAAATGGGATTGGCTTCTAGATTTAATTCTCAGCTAGATCATTATATAGAAATGCTACTGATTCTTGGACACTGTTTTTTGTATCTTAAAACTTTACCAAATTCATTTATCAAGTCTAAGAGTTTTTGTTGGGGGCGGGGTGGAGTCTTTAGCTTTTACTATATATAAGATGATATCGTCAGTGAACAGGGATAATTCGACTTCTTTATTTCCCCAATTTTGAGGGCTTTTATTTCTTTCTCTTGCTTGATTTCTCTGGCTAGAACTTTTAGCTCTATGTTGAATAGGAGTGATGAAAGTGGGCATTCTTGTCCTCTTCCAATTCCTAGAGGGTATACTTTCAACTTTTCCCCCTTCAGCATGACGCTGGCAGTGGTTTTGTCATATACAGCCTTTATCATTTTGAGGCACATTCCTTCTATGCCTAGTTTTTCAAGTGCTTTTATTATGAAGGGATGCTGAATTTTATCAAATGCTTTTTTTTGGCATCTACTGAGATGATCATATGATTTTCATCCTTAAATCTGTTATGTGATATATCACATTTTTTGATTTGCATATGTTGAACCATCCTTGCATCCCTGGTATAAAACACCCTTGATCACAGTGTATTATCATTTCGATGTGCTGTTGGATTTGATTTGCTAGTCGTTGTTTCCTCCTCCTCTTCCTCCTCCTCCATCACCACCACCACCGCTGCTGCGACTACTTCTTCTTCTCCTTCTTCTTCTTCTTTCTCCCTTCTTCTTTCTTCTGCCTCTGCCTCTGCCTCTGCCTCTGCCTCTTTTTTTTCTTCACTTTTGTTAGATGTTCCTCAGGGATATTTGTCTGTGGTTTTCTTTTCATGTTTTGTCCTTGCTGGCTTTGGTATCAAGTTGATACTGACCTCATAGAATGAATTAAGGAGAATTCCTTTCTCCTGAAGTTTTTGGAGCAGTTTCAGGAGGACTGGTATTAGTTTTTAGTATGTTTGATGAAATTTGGCTGTGAAGCCATCTGGTCCTGGGCTTTTCTTTTTTGAGAGATTTTTTTCTATTATTACTGATTCAATATTGCTACTCATTATTGGTTCAGGTTTTCTATTTCTTTCTGGTTCAATCTTGGAAGGCTGTATATTTCCAGAAATTTACTTATTTCCTCTAGGTTTTCTAGTTTGTAAGTATATAGTTGTTCATAATAGTCTATAATGATCTTACGTGTTTCTGTGGTAATGTCTCCTTTTCATTTCTTGTTTTGTTTATTTAGATCTTCACTCCTCCTTGGTTAGCCTAGCTAGCAGTTAATACATTTAAAACATCTTTTGAAGAAGCATCTTTTTGCTTTGTCAACCCTTTGTATTGTGTTTTTGCTCTCTATTTCATTAGTTCTGCTTTGATTTTTGTTATTTCTTCCTTCTGTTAATTTTGGATTTGGCTTATTCTTGCTTTTCTACTTTATTGCAGTGTGATGTTAGGTTGTTAATTTGTATTCTTTCCACTTTTTAATTTATTGTTATAGATGTCTCTCTTCACACTGCTTTTGCTGTATCCCACAGGTTTTGGTGTGTTGTCTTTGCATTTTCATATAAAATTCCCATCTTAATTTCTTGATTGAATCAATGATTATTCATGATCAGGAGCATGTTGTTCAATTTTATGTATTTGTAACGTTTCTGCCATTGCTTGTGGCATTGATATCTGGTTTTATTCTACTGTGGTCTGAACATATATCACATATTATTTCTATTTTTTAAGAGTTTGTTGAGTCTTGTTTTTTGGCCTGGCATATAATTTGTCTTGGAGAATGTACTTTGTGCTGATGCAAAGAATGTATATCCTGAAGTTGTTAGGTAAAATGTTCTGTAAATTATTTAAGATCCATTTGGCCTGAAGTCTAATTTAAGTCCAGTGTTTCTTTGTTGATTCTTTTACATTGATAATCTAATGCTGTGACTGGGGTTTTGAAACCCCCATTATTACTGTATTACTGTTGTTCTCTTTCTTTAGATATAGTAATATTTGTTTTTATGTATCTGAGTGCTCCAGTGATAGATGCATATACATTTAAAATTGTTATATCTCCTTGCTGAATTTCTCTCTTTATTTTTATTTGATGATTGTCTCCATTTTTTGACTATTTTTTATTTAAAGTTTAAAGCATAAAGATATAAGCACAGATATTCTTGATCACTTATGCTTTCCATTTGCATGGAATATCTTTTTTCACCCCTTTACTTTCAGTCTACATGTCTCTATATGTATAAGATTCATTTCTTATAAGAATCGTATAGTTGGATTGCATTTTGTTATTGATTCCACCAGCCTATATCTTTTGTGTGTGTGTGTGTGATGGAGTTTCGCTTCTGTTACCCAGGCTGAAGTGCAATGGCACGATCTCGGCTCACCGCAACCTCCGCCTCCTGAGTTCAAGCAATTCTCCTATCTCAGCCTCCTGAGTAGCTGGGATTACAGGCATGTGCCACCATGCCAAGCTAATTTTTTGTATTTTTAGTAGAGACGGGGTTTCACCATGTTGACCAGGATGGTCTCGATCTCTTGACCTCATGATCCACCCGCCTCAGCCTCCCAAATTGCTGGGATTACAGGCATGAGCCACTGTGCCCAGCCTGCCTATATCTTTTAAGTGGAGCACACATAGACCATTAATGTTCAAGGTTAATATTAATATGGGAGGTTTTGTTTCTGTCATATTGTTGTTTTCTAGTTGACTTATAAATTCTTTGCTTCTTTCTTTATCTTTGTCACCTTATATATTAAACAAATAAAATACATTCAATGTAGAGAAATAAAAGAAGAAATCAACAAAATAGAAGAAAATTAATGCCCCATAGACATAAATATCATTAATGTTTTGATGCGTACACTTTGAGGCATATAAAAATGTATCTGGTATGTACAGAGGAAAAAATATGTAGACATTTGTTTTTTAAATAAAATGAGATGATATTGTATATACTCTCTCATAACCTACTTTCATTCACTTAATGCATCAAAGACATCTCTGTATGTCAAAAAATATTTGATACCATTTTTTAATGTCAGGATGGCTGAATTCCATTGTAGAACTGTGACATAATTTAACAAATTCCTTTCTTAGACTTTCAAGTTGTTTCATAATTAAAATAATACTTACAGTAAGCAATTATTTCATTTCCAAACTTTCTGTTAAATTTAGGTGACCCTTTCTCTTTCAAGATAAAAATAGAATAGGAGAACTGGCAAGACGGCTGAATAGGAACAGCTCCCATCTGCAGCTCCCAGCAAGATCAATGCAGGTGGTGGGTGATTTCTGCATTTCCAACTGAGGTACCCAGTTCATCTCAATGGTACTGGTTGGACAGTGGGTGAAGGAGGGTGGGATGTCACCTCACCCAGGAAGCACAAGGGGTTGGGGGATCTGCCTTTCCTAGCCAAGGGAAGCCATGAGAGATTCTACTGGGAGAAATGGTGCATTCCAGCCTGGATTCTGTGCTTTTCCCATGGGCTGCAACTGGCAGACCAGGAGATTCTTTCCAGCACTTGTCTCGGCAGGTTCTACCCCCATGAAGCCCAGGAAGCTAAAATCCACTGGCTTGACATTCTCCCTGCTAGCACAGCAGTCTGAGGTCGACCTAGGATGTGAGCTTGGTAGGGAGAGGGGCATCTGCCATTGCTGAGACTTGAGTAGGTGGTTCCACCCTCACTGTGTAAACAAGGCCTGCAAGAAGTTTGAACTGGGCAGAGCCCACTGAGCTCCCTGGTTCAGAGCACCTGGGGGAAGGGGCAGCTTTGGGTGCAGCTTCAGCAGACTTAAATGTCCCTGGCCAACAGCTCTGCAGAGAGCAGTGGTTCTCCCAGCACAGTGTTTGGAGTTCTGATAAGGGACAGAGTGCTTCCTCAAATAGGTCCCTGACATCTGTGTGTCCAGACTGGGAGACATCTCCCAGTAAGGGCCAATAGACATCTCATACAGGATATCTCTGGCTGGCATCTGGCAGGTGCCCCTCTGGGACAAGCTTCCAGAAGCAGGAACAGGCAGTAATCTTTATTGTTCTGTAGCCTCTGCTGGTGATAGCCTGGCAAACAGGGAGCATGTTTTAACCCACTGCAAGGAAGCTAAGAATCTTGAAAAAAGGTTAGAACAATTGCTAACTAGAATAACCATCCTAGAGAAAAATATGAATGATGCGATGGAGCTGAAAAACATAGCACAAGAACTTTGTGAAGTGCACATAAGTATCAATAGCCAAACTGATCAAGCAGAAGAAAGGATATCAGAGATTGAAGATCAACTCAATGAAATAGAGTGAGAAAACAAGATTAGAGAAAAATGAGTGAAAAGAACAGCCTTCAAGAAATATTTGACTATGTGAAAATCTACGTTTGATTGGTATACCTGAAAGTGACAGGGAGAATGGAACCAAGTTGGAAACACTCTTCAGTATATTATTCAGAAGAACTTCCCCAACCTAGCAAGACAGACCAACATTCAAAGTCAGGAAATACAGAGAACACCACAAAGATATTCCTCGAGAAGAGTAACCCCAAGACACATAATTGTCAGATTCACCAAGGTTGAAATGAAGAAAAAAATGTTAAGGGCAGCCAGAGAGAAATGTCGGGTTACCCACAAAGGGAAGCCTATCAGACTAATGGCATATCTCTATGCAGAAACCCTACAAGCCAGAAGAGAGTGGGGGCCAATATTCAACATTCTGTAAGAAAAGAATTTTCAACCCAGAATTTTATAAACAACCAAACTAAGCTTCATAAGCAAAGGAGAAATATAAAATCCTTTAAGGACAAGCAAATGCTGAGAGATTTTGTTACCACCAGGCCTGCCTTATAAGAGCTCCTGAAGGAAGCACTAAACATGGAAAGGAACAACTGGTACCAGCCACTGCAAAAACATACCAAATTGTAAAGACCATTGATGGTGTGAAGAAACCGCATCAACTAATGGACAAAATAGCCAGCTAGAATCATAATTACAGGATCAAATTTATGCATACCAATATTAACCTTAAATGTAAATGGGCTAAATGCCCCAATTAAAAGACACAGACTGGTAAATTTGGATAATGAGTCAAGACTCATCAGTGTGCCGTATTCAGGAAACCCATTTTATGTGCACACATAGACTCAAAATAAAGGGATGGAGGAAGATTTAGGAAGCAAATGGAAAGCAAAAAATGCAGGGGTTGCAATCCTAGTCTCTGATAAAACAGACTTTAAACCAAGAAAGATCAAAAGAGACAAAGAAGGGCATTATATAATGGTAAAGGGATCAATGCAACAAGGGGAGCTAACTATCCTAATTATGTATGCACCCAATAGACGAGCACCCAGATTCATAAAGCAAGTTCTTAAAGACCTACAAAGAGACTTAGACTCCTACACAGTAAAGTGGGAGACTTTAACACCACATTATCAATATTAGATAAATTGATGATATAGAAAATTAACAAGGATATCCAGGACTTGAACTCAGCTCTGGAACAAGCAGACCTGATAAACATCTACAGAACTCTCCACCTCAAACCAATAGAATATTCATTCTTCTCAGCACCACATCACACTTATTCTAAAGTTGACCATATCATTGGAAGTAAAAACATTCCTCAGCAAATGCAAAAGAATAGAAATCATAACAAACAGTCTCTTAGACCACAGTGGGATCAAATTAGAACTCAGGATTAAGAAACTCACTCAAAACTGCACAGCTACATAGACCTGAACAACCTTCTCCTGAATGACTACTGGGTAAATAACTAAATGAAGGCAGAAATAAAGATGTTCTCTGAAAGCAATGAGAACAAAAACACAACATACCAGAATCTCTGGGACACATTTAAAGCAGTGTGTAGAGGGAAATTTTTAGTATCAAATGCCCACAAAAGAAAGGAGAAAAGATCTAAAATCAACAGCCTAACATTACAATGGAAAGAACTAAAGAAGCAAGCGCAATCAAATTCAACAGCTAGCAGAAGACAAGAAATAACTAAGGTCAGAGCAGAACTGAAGGAGACAGATGAAAAGCCCTTCAAAAAATTAATGAATCCAGGAGCTGGTTTTTGAAAAGATCAACAAAATACACAGACCAGTAGCCAGATTAATAAAGAAGAAAAGAGAGAAGAATCAAATAGATACAATAAAAAGTGATAAAGGAGATATCATCATTGATCCCACAGAAATACAAACTACCATCAGAGAGTACTATAAACACCTCTATGCAAATAAATGAGAAAATCTAGAAGAAATGGATAAGTTCCTGAACACATACACCCTCCCAACGCTAAACCAGGAAGAAGTCGAACACCTGAATAGACCAATAACAAGAACTGAAATTGAGGCAGCAATTAATAGTCTATCAACCAAAAATGTCCAGGACTGGATGGATTCACAGCCAAATTCTACCAGAGGTACAAAGAGGAGCTGGTACCATTCCTTCTGAAACGATTCCACACAACAGAAAAAGAGGAAATCCTTCCTAACTCATTTTATGAGGCCAGCATCATCCTGATACCAAAACCTGGCAGAGACACAACAACAACAACAATAACAAGGACAATAAAAAATTTTAGGCCAATATCCCTAAGGAATATCGATATAAAAATCCTCAGTAAAATACTGGCAAACCAAATCCAGCAGCTCATCTAGAGGCTTGTCCACCACAATCAAGTCGGCTTCATCCCTGGGATGCAAGGCTGATTCAACACATACAAATCAATAAATGTAATCCATCACTTAAACAGAACCAGTGACAAAACCATGAGATTATTTCAATAGATGCAGAAAGGCCTTTGATAAAATTCAACAGCCCTTTATAATAAGAACTCTCAATAAACTGGGAATTGACAGGATGTATCTCAAAATTATAAGAGCTATTTTCGACAAACTCACAGCCAATATCACACCAAATGGGCAAAAACTAGAACATTCCCTTTGAAAACCAGCATTAGACAAGGATGCCCTCTATCACCACTCCTCTTCAACATAGTATTGGAAGTTCTGGCCATGGCAATCAGGCAAGAGAAAGAAATAAAGGGTATTCAAATAGGAAAACAGGAAGTTGAACAGTCTCTGTTTGCAGATGACATGATTGTATATTTAGAAAACCCCATTGTCTCAGCCCAAAATCTCCTTAAGCTGATAAGCAACTTCAGCAAAGTCTCAGGATACAAAATCAATGTGCAAAAAACACAAACATTCCTGTATACCAATAACATACAAACAGAGAGCCAAATCATGAGTAAGCTCCCATTCACAATTGCTACAAAGAGAAGAAAATATCTAGGAATACAACTTAAAAGGGATGCAAAGGACCTCTTCAAGGAGAACTACAAATCACTGTTCAAGGAAATAAGAGAGGACACAAACAAATGGAAAAATGTTCCATGCTCATAGTTAGGAAGAATCAATATTGTGCAAATGGCCATACTGCCCAAAGTAATTTATAGATTCAATGCTATCCCCATCAAATTACCATTGCCTTTCTTCTCAGAATTAGAAAAAACTACTTCAACTTTCATAGGGAACCAAAAAAGAGCCTGCATAGCTAAGACAATCGTAAGCAAAAAGAACAAGGCTGGAGGCATCATGCTACCTGACTTCAGACTATACTACAAGGCAATAGTAACAAAAGCATCATAGTATGGTACCAAAGCAGAGATATAGACCAATGGAACAGAACAGAGGCCTCAGAAATAATACTGCATATCTATAACCATCTGATCTTTGACCAACCTGACAAAAACAAGCCATGGGGAAAGGATTTCTTATTTATTAAATGGTGTTGGGATAACTGGCTAGCCATATGCAGAAAACTGAAACTGGACCCCTTCCTTACACCTTATACAAAAATTAACTGAAGATGGATTTAAGACATAACTGTAAGACCTAAAACCATAAAAACCCTAGAATAAAACCAAGGCAATACCATTTAGGACTCAGGCTTGAGCAAAGACTTCATGACTAAAACACCAAAAGCAATGGCATCAAAAGCCAAAATTGACAAACAGGATCTAACTAAACAAAAGAGCTTCTGTACAGTAAAGAAAATATCAGAGTGAACAGGTAACCTACAGAATTGGAGAAAATTTTTGCAATCTACCCATCTGACAAAGGACTAATACCCAGAATCTACAAAGCACTTAAACAAATTTATAAGGAAAGAAACAAGCAACCCCATCAAAAAGTAGGAGAAGGATATGAACAGACATTTCCCAAAAGAAGACATATATGCAGCAAATGGACATATGAAAAAATGGTCATTATTACTCGTCATTACAGAAATGCAAATCAAAACCGCAATGAGATACCATCTCACACCAGTTAGAATGGCAATCATTAAAAATTCAGGAAACAATAGGTGCTAGAGAGCATGTGAAAATATGGGAACACTTTTACATTGTTGGTGGGAGTGTAAATTAGTTAAACCATGTGGAAGACAGTGTGGTGATTCCTCAAGGATCTAGAACTAGAAATACCATTTGACCAAGTAATCCCTTTACTGGGTATATACCTAAAGGATTATAAATCATTGTACTATAAAGACACATGCATACATATATTTATTGTGGCACTGTTCACAATAGCCAAGACTTGGAACCAACACAAATGCCCATCAGTGACAGACTGGATAGAGTAAATGTGGCACACATCCACCATGGAATACTATGCAGCCATAAAAAGGATGAGTTCATGTGCTTTACAAGGACATGGATAAAGCTGGAAACCATCATTCTTAGCAAAATAACACAAGAACAGAAGACCAAACACTACATGTTCTCACTAATAGGTGGGAGTTGAACAATGAGAACTCATGGACACAGGGAAGGGAACATCACACACCAGGACCTGTTGAGGGGTGGGAGACAGGGGGAGGGATAGCATTAGGAGAAACACCTAGTGTATATGACAGGTTGATGGGTGCAGTAAACCACCATGACACGTATATACCTGTGTAACAAACATGCATGTTCTGCACATGTACCCCAGAACTTAAAGTATAATTTAAAAAAGGAAAAATCGAACATAACAACCATCATCTCATAAGATTATTGGAAATATTAGATGAGATGAAGTGCATAAATTACTTGGCACAGATCCTTTTATTTAATCAATATGCAGTGGAAATTACCTATTTTCTAATTTAATTTCTGTTATGATAGTACCTCTTATCTGAAATGCTTTGGACCAGAGAAATATTTGATTTGAGTGTTTTTTTGATTTTGGAATATTTAAAGAGTATATGCCAGCTAAATATTCCTTATTTTAAAAATCCAAAATCTGAAATAATGTATCGAGCATTTCTCTTGAGTGTCATGTCAGTACTCAAAAAGTTACAAATTTTGGAACATTTTGAATTTCAGATTTTTGTGTGAAGCATGTTCAACGTGTATTTCATAGGGTAGATTCCTAAGTATGAAATTTCTAGATAAAAAGATATGGTCAAATTTGAAATGTGATGTCAAATTTTGATCTAGCAATAGTGTTTCTAAACACCCATGAATGAATGTAAATATGTATTTCCCTTAGCATTGTTGCTTTTAATATCTTTGCCATTTTGCTACATCTTTGACATCATTACTAGGAGAGTTGAAAATTTTGTGTACACTTGTTGGCTATTTAATTTCTTTTAAAAATTATGTTTCCTCCAATTTGTCCTTTGTCATATATCGTAGTTTTTTTCAGTTTTGAATACTACAGTTTTAGCTTTATCTACAGCATCTTTTTATGGAGAAACCTTAGAAATAATTTAATGCTGATAGTTTCACCTATTCCTTCCCCACCTCTTTGGTGGGTTCATTTTTTGGAATCACACTTAGAAATACCAGCTTTGTTTCAATTTTATAATATATTATAATTTCTCCAACTACTTTTACCATATAAATGTTTACATATAAACTTTTAGCTCATCTAAACATTAGGCATAAAATTAGCTTAAAAAATTTAATAGCCATGTGAACCAACGTGATTACCACATAGGTAGATTCTTTGTAATAAAGAAATGTTTAACAATTTATAAAAATTCTATTTAAAATACATTTCAAGTAAGTAGATTTGATTATGCTTTATTCATTTACATTTTATTTGACTTCCTAGTTCACAGTGGTGGGGAGGAGGGGTTACGTTAGACAAAATAATGTTAATTAATTAATAATGTTAATGAATCCTTCCCTCTCCCTAAGTAGTAATCACCACTCAACCTTTACGGGTACTTTATTTTCTTTTCCTTCATTTCTCTCCTAATCACCTTTATGTTTCTAGCTTTGTCCTAAGCCTCCACTGATTTCATCAAGGGGAATCAAACAGGAATAGCATAATAGCTAAAACAGCAAGACGAACTTGGCCACTTTTGCTAATCATGTTGATTTTTTTCCTAACACATCAAAATATAGCCCTATGTAGAAACTCTGACTTTGTAGAAATGATTGCTTCTTCAAAAACAGAATGGTGCCATTGATTTATTTTGCATGATGTCTTAGTTATAGATAAATATTTTATGATGTTGGAATAGGGAAAGCCTGAGTCCACAGAAGTGTTTAACATGAGAGACTTCATTTTTACTTTTTTTTGTCGCCATTTCCTGTGGCAATATTCTGTTTAATTCAATCAGAACTTGTATCCTTATATTATGTGGATTACCAGCTTCACTGAGACAGTGCTTGAAGAATTTTGGCCCAGATAGCAGCTCCTCTCATCACAAATGGAATCAGACCACTCTTACATAGGGGATATAAAATTGGCATTGGGGGTTGAATGACAGCAAGGCTGAAGGTAAGCTATTTAGAGAGAAAAGGTATCTCAAAAAGGCACTGTATTGACCAAGAAGACGTCTAAAATGTCAAAACGTGATAGTGAAAGGAAGTATGAGTTCCTACCTTCCCTATAGAAACTCACTCAAAATTAAGCTAGTCTCCTCACCAACCCAGAACTGAAATGAACAACCAGAGAAATTTCTTGCTTCTCCAAGGTCTTTGGGAAGGCACATTTAAAGTTATGCATATGTGCCTATTGACTAAATTTTACATCTCTAAACTGTATGTCACTGGGTCTTCTACTTCAACAGGTAACTTCATCTGTGAAAACTGGTGCCATTTCAACTGAGCCACCCCATTACAGATAGAGCTAAGCCTGTTCGAAGTCATTGTATTCATCAGTCATCTGCCAACACATCCAAGCCATGTATCATCCAGTCAAACTTCAGGTGGAAGAGTAGAGAGCTATTTAGAAAATCTAACTCTGTCCTCCTAGTCACACTTCTCTGATTTGTTTAGACATTCCCTTGCAACCCTGCCTCCAACCTGCTTTCCTTTAAATAAGGTGAAGAATAAGAGGAATTGCTTACTACCCCAGTTCTCATAAAAACAAATTAGTTTTATATCACAGCTATGACTGAACCCAATGCCCAGAATGTATCCAAGATTCCTGAATCCTGTGATCCATCTTCAACCCTTCATCCCACTACTGTAACCTTCACTGGAGAATGGCATGCACATACAGGCTTGAGTTCTCTGCCATTGAAAGTATTTGTTGGGATGTTCAACCAGTGATGGGAGAAAAATTACAAACCAGGTATATAAATTTAAAATGTAGGAGGAGACCATGACAGCCAGAGAATAAATGATATACTTTAGTATCTTCAACCCTCTTCCTTTTTTTAAATTTTTAAATTTTTTTTGAGTTTCGTTCTGTCACCAGCCACCAGGCTGGAGTGCAGTGGTGCGATCTCGGCTCACTGCAACCTCTGCCTCCCAGGTTCAAGCATGCCCCTGCCTCAACCTCCCAAGTAGCTGGGACTCCAGGCGTGTGCCACCACACCCAGCTAATTTTTGTATTTTTAGAACTCTCTTCCTTTTAATTTACCCTTTTCTGAGGTGATGGCTCCTGGAGGGGGACATATCTATATATTCTGATTGGAAGGTGGGAAGAGGTGAGAGGGATGTCTAAAGCTACATTTGTCAAAACTAGGAAAATGTCCCCTGGGCACATCCAAGGATGGAGAGGGGCAAGTGGAGACTAAAGGAGAAGCTCAGCCTTTCCTTTTCTACCATTGGCTGCTTCTTAAATCACAATCTCCCAACCCACACAGTACAGAACACTCTGGTGTGCAATTGTCAGAATACTACTTCTTGGTCAGACACTGGTCAGACACCTTAACTGGAATCAAATTACCCTGCAGTGAATGCAGAATTGGTTTCATTTTCTTGGGTCCACTTCCCTCCCTAGGGTTTCCTTGTTCTTCTTTTTCTCATGTCCTACTTTCAAAGGCCCAACTTATGCCCCACTTCTTCCAGGCACCCATTCTTGGCAGGTTAAGACCTCAATTCTAAAATTGCAGTGTTATCATCCGAATTGCTCATTTTGGTACCACAGTAGAAGAGACTCTGTACCTCCATGCTTCCTGCCCTCTGTCTTACTGTTTGAAGAATATATATGAAATTCTCAAAAACATATGTGATCCATGGCTCCTTGACCCCGTAATGTCTGCAAAATCCTGAACAAAACTCACAATCTCTTCTTCCCTCTGAGACCTCAGCTCCAGAGTAGACTAGAAATAAATCGATGTGCTTGCTTTGAAGTCCAACACCAGGCACAATGGTGACCCTCAGTGCTACCCATATCCAAGAACCAGAAAACTGTTCAATCTTTCTAAGTCTTAGTTCCCTGATGTTAAAATATGAGTAAGTATAGTCCCTATCACATGAAATCTAAGATGAGATATAAATACAAAAATACAGTGCTTGGTCCAGCAAAATGTCTGTTACTTTCCTCCTCCCTCTACTTTTTACTCCCTACCATTCGCCAACATTTTCCTGATCTACGTCACTGAAACACAGTCTCTATTGATTCTTACTACTTTCCACTTTCCTTTCATTCTGTCACTTAACATCATTATATGATGTGACATTCCTGCCAGACTATATAAGTCTACTATGGGCATGACCCTAATCCAGTTTGAGCACTTATCCCTCTCCCCTCTCTCCTGCTTTGCATGGTGTATACTAGCATGAATAAATGAATGAATGAATGATGACCTATGACTTTCTTTTAAAAACTGGTACCTGCTTTAATATGTGTTTGTATCAAAGCTGGCTCTTTTCTGTCCACCCATATTAGTGATCTTGGTGTTTTGAGGACAGGGGCTGTCAGGGTAATTGGTTTTGCACCACAGAGCATGCAAAAAGGCCTAATTGATGATGACATTTTAGTAGCCAACAACAATTAAAGTCAGAAGGGATTTTTTTTTTTTGCATCATCTTTATGTTTAATGAAACATTCAATCCTCCTCTTTAGGAGTTTCATTTTCTAATTTCCCCAAACTGCATTTCTAGTTCCCACATGTTGCTTGTCTCATGGTGACAGTTGCAGGCATTTTCCCAAATGCTAATGATACAAAGGGTGAATGATAGTGTGGGTAAATTGCTGTGGAATCATGCTTTTGAAAAGATAAAAAGAGCAAGAAATGGGACTTCTCTAGCTTCTGTTCAATTTCAATGACACATTTCTTATTAGCTGCCTTTGTTTTTACTCTGTGGGTATTTAAATTTTAGCAAACTGTGTAGTTTCTCCCAGAGAACTACCAATTGAGTATTTTTTCAACTATGGCAAACAGCATTTTTCTCATATGAAGTAGATTATGTTATTGCAAAGAATAATTGAAAATACCCTTGAGTTGTTGAGTTGGATCCCAAAGTGGATTTTACTTGCAGAGAACATGGAAAAATGAGACTGATAGAAGTTGGCCCCATTCTTAGTTCTGCACTCTATTTCCAGCATATTTATGGGTCTCCCCTACCCTCCTTCAATCCATAGTCCATGTTGCTGTCAGAGGGTTTTCTAAAATGCACATCTGATAACATGGTTCCCCTCCTAAGACCCTATTATGACTCTTCCTTACTTTCTGTATAAAATGCAAACCTTTTTCCTCCCCAGGATTAGCTACTACTCTTCTCAAAATGTACTGTAGTCTTCCTGGCCTTTGGAAGTTTATGTATGTATACCTGTTGTCTAGAACCTAGAAGAAACTCTGCCTTCTCAGACCTCACCCAGCTTACCTTGCATTCTCTTGACTACTATTCACCTCTCAGAATTCTATCTGGATGTTTCTCCTACCAGGCAGTCTTCCGTAATCCCCAGCTGGTTTGTGGGCACCTCTCTGATTATACAGGCCCATACACCTCCAACACCATAACCACACCATAGCCTTGTCTAGTCATTCTCTACTTGATATCCCTCAGTAGACTGCTCAGGTAAAATGAGTTGTCTCATTCACAACCTTCCTGTGGGGTCCAGCATAATGAATGCCTCACATATTTTTGAACATTGTGGTATATTAGGGATAAAAAAAGAAGACCTGATAAGTACTAGGATCCTAAGCTCATTTTGCTGAGGCTAGATTCAGACATTCAGCTTATATTTCATTTGGACTTGAATACTTCATGAAGTGTTTCCCCAATTACAACAAAAGGACTACTGAGCTGACCCTTCAGAAGCCTCCTGAGGGCCTGCCTGCAGTAGGTAATCCATTTCTACTGTTAGCTATAAGAATCTCACTACTCTATAAATAGTTTCTCTCTCAATGGTGTGTCTAGCAATGATTAATAGAACTTGAGAACCTAATTACTAGTTATTTCTTCAACTAGGATAAAACATGATACAAAATAAGTTTAAATTATAAAGAAACTCCTACTCAATATAGTACTGGAAGTTCTAGCCACAGCAATCAGGCAAGAAAAAGAAATAAAGGGTATTCAAATAGGAAAGGTGGAAGCCAAATTGTCTCTATTTGCAGATGACATGATAGTATACCTAGAAGACCCCATCGCCTCAGCCCAAAAACTCCTGAAACTGATAAGCAACTTCAGCAAAGTCTCAGGATATAAAATCAATGTGCAAAAATCACAAGCCTTCCTCTACACCAATAACAGTCTTAAAGAGAGGCAAATCAAGAACGAACTGCCATTCACAATTGCTACAAAAATAATAAAATACCTAGGAATACAACTCACAAGGAACGTAAGGGACCTCTTCAAGGAAAACTACAAACCACTGCTCAACGAAATCAGAGAGGACACAAACAGATGGAGAAACATTCCATGTTCATGGTTAGGAAGAATTAATATCGTAAAAATGGCTATATTGCCCAAAGTAATTTACAGAATCAATGCTATACCCATCAAGCTACCATTGACTTTCTTCACAGAACTGGAAAAAACCACCATGAACTTCATATGGAACCAAAAGAGAGCCCGCATAGCCAAGTCAATTCTAAGCAAAAAGAACACAGCGGGGGGCATCACACTACCGAATTTCAAACTATACTACAAGGCTACAGTAATCAAAACAGCATGGTACTGGTACCAAAACAGAGATATAGACCAATGAAACAGAACAGAGGCATCAGAGGCAACACAACATATCTACAACCATACAATCTTTGATAAACCCGACAAAAACAAGCAATGGGGAAAGGAATCAACAAATGGTGCTGGGAAAACTGGCTAGCCATGTGCAGAAAGCAGAAACTGGACCCCTTCCTGACACCTTACACCAAAATTAACTCCAGATGGATTAAAGACTTAAACATAAGACCTGGCACCATAAAAACCCTGAAGGAAATCTAGGCAAAACCATCCAGGACATAGAAATAGGCAAGGACTTCATGAACAAAACACCAAAAGCATTGGCAACAAAAGCCAAAATAGACAAATGGGACCTAATGAAACTCCACAGCTTCTGCACAGCAAAAGAAACAGTCTCTAGTGTGAATCGGCAACCAACAGAATGGGAAAAAATTTTTGCAGTTTACCCATCTGACAAAGGGCTGATATCCAGAATTTACAAAGAACTCAAACAGATTTACAGGAAAAAAACAAACAAGCCCATTCAAAAGTGGGCAAAGGATATGAACAGACACTTTACGAAAGAAGACATATATGAGGCCAACAATCATATGAAAAAATGCTCATCGTCACTGGTCATCAGAGAGATGCAAATCAAAACCACATTGAGATACCATCTCACGCCAGTTAGAATGGCGATCATTAAAAAATCTGGAGACAACAGATGCTGGAGAGGATGTGGAGAAAAAGGAACACTTTTACACTGTTGGTGGGAATGTAAATTAGTCCAAACATTGTGGAAGACAGTGTGGCGATTCCTCAAGGCCTTAGAAATAGAAATTCCATTTGACCCAGCAATCCCATTACTTGGTATATATCCAAAGGACTATAAATCATTCTATTATAAGGACACATGCACACAAATGTTCATTGCAGCACTGTTTACAATAGCAAAGACCTGGAATCAACCCAAATGCCCATTGATGATAGACTGGATTGGGAAAATGTGGCACATACATACCATGGAATATTATGCAGCAATCAGAAATGATGAGTTCGTGTCATTTGTAGGGACATGGATGAATCTGGAGAACATCATTCTCAGCAAACTGACACAAGAACAGAAAATGAAACACCGCATATTCTCACTCATAGGCGGGTGATGAAAAATGAGAACACATGGACACAGAGAGGGGAGTACTAAACATTGGGGTCTATTGGGGGGAAAAGGGGAGGGCCAGTGGGAGGGGGAGGTGGGGAGGGATAGCCTGGGGAGAAATGCCAAATGGGGGTGAAGGGGAGAAAGCAAACAAAACACACTGCCATGTGTGTACCTATGCAACTGTATTGCATGCTCTGCACATGTACACCAAAACCTAAAATGCAATAAAAAATAAAAATAATTAAAAAAAGAAAGATTTTCTTGACCAAGAAGCTTGTGAACTCTAGGAGAATTTTCACAGGAAGATGACCAAATATTTTTTCTAGCTAGGAATCTAACAGGCAAATAAAGTTGGCTTCCGTGGTGGATCACCACCTTGAACTAGGTAAAAGCTATCAATGTGGTCACACTTAGCCACCTAAGTCAATGTTGTTAAAATGCCCAGGACAATATTCCACACAAATGTAAGGACTTATCCAATCAGTAGGTTCCAGTAGAGTCTTCATACTGGTAGGATTCAGTATATTGCTCAAGATTTCTAACGGAACAGCTGGACCAGAAGAAGCTGTTAGCAGAGTGAGAATCAGATCACAATAATTATCCACTTAATGTGGCATTTATCTGAAACAATAACTCTGTGCAAGGTCATTTAGACTAACCACCATTAATTTCATGAACATTTTTCTAAACCTAGAAATAGTCATAAAGATAATAATTTACTGCAAGCATAATCAATTTAAGAAAAATAATTAGCGTGAGCCATTAGCTGTCCATAAAGCATATGTCCAAATCTGTTTCTTGTTTCTCTTGGAAGAGATTAGTTACATATGGTTTATGTGGTATGCCTCTTACAGATGTGGATTCTTTAAAAAATTATGAACTAGCCTTATTAATCTTTTTGTGAATAACAAAAGAATTGAGAGCTTCATTATCATAGATGATTGTGGTTTTAGATGATAACGGCGTTTTATTTCAACAGTTCATCAAAGAGAGGATTTTAATTGTGAAGCTTAACTAATCATGACCACTTTGACTCTTGATAATTATGTATCAAGATGGAAGTCTGGAGATTAGGGGTACATTCTGCCATTGTGCATTTGATACAGAAAAAAACTGTTACAGATTGTAATATTTGAAAATGTCAAAAACCTACTTCTAAACGTACTTGTTCTAAAAATTCATTCTGAGTTTAGATTAGAAGCATATGAGCTGAGAAACAGTATTGTTGGGATGGTTTTCAATGGTTGAGAAGGAACAGTCATGGGGACAACTTCAATAATTAGCTAAGAAAGATTTCAGCAAATCCTTTGTTCAAGGAGTTGCTTATAACTCAAAGCAAAGAGGTTAAGGTGCATGTGAGAGGATTCCAAATGCCCATCCATTAAGGAGACCCACTAGGAAAATGTTTTCCTATGAGGTTTTCTATTCCTCAAACACTCCATGACACATGAGTTATAAGAAAAAGTTCATTCTTGTTTCAGCATAATTAAATAGGCGGCATTAATGGCTCCATGGCTGATATCTAACAATGGTGGTGCTATACAAGCGTCCATCTATGAGCCAGCTGATTCTGGGGCTGGTACAGCCTTTTGAGCTGAAGCCAGATGAGGAAGACACTGACTTCCTTGCAAACTGATGATCACTTTCTCCCCTTACCTTCACTTTGATTCTGTTGTAAACAGAATTAATTGGGAAACTGATCTGCTATTAGGAAAGCTTTCTTTTATAGGTAGAATTTCTAAAATGGGACTCAAGAAGGAAAGTTACTTCATTTTCATAGAAGAAAACAAAAGCTCAAAAAGAGTGTGAAGAATTAGAGAGTTCGAGGCCTTCTCTCAACCTTTTCCAAGGAACCCACCAGTTCCCTGAGTGCCATCAGAATTTCAGTAATGAAATATAATTTCTGGTCAACAACATTTTCAACTAAGTATAACCAAGTCACTCATCAGAAGAAACATCATTGGACACATCATTGGAGTATACTTTTCTTTTCTCATAGAACTTTTATTGGGACCATCCTCAACTGACAGCCCTTCCCAAACCTTATTTTCCAGAACTGAAGACAGCAATTTGGGATCATACAACACTCCACTTCCTTTAAATAGCAGACATCCCTCTGGGCAAGACTAAGAACCTGAGGTGTAAAGATCTAGGTAGGTAAAATAAACTCTGTTAGCTAATGAGTGAAGCATATCTACCCCAGGACTGAAACAGGAAAATATCAACTGATTACACAAAAGGAGAAAAAAATGCATTGCAGATTCAAACTCCTTGCCTGAGCTATGGTTGCATGAGGGTGGAGAGGGGTGATTACAGCTCATTTAAAACCACCCAGGAAAGATGCAGAGTCTTCTGCCCTGTATTAAGCAGGGTTTTCCAGAGAAACAGAACCAATAATAGGATTTATATATATTATAAAGTCCCATGATCTGCTATCTGCAAGCTGAAGGCCCAGGAAAGCCAAAGGCCCAAGCCCAAGCCAAAGGCTGGAGAACCAGGAACCAAAGATGTAAGGCTTCATCTGAGTCTGGAGGCCTGAGAACCAGGAGTGCTAATGTCCAAGGGCAGGAGGAGAAGGACGGCTCAGCTCAAGAAGAAACAGCAGATTTGCCCTTCTTCTGCCTTTTTGTTCTATGTTGGCCCTCAGTGGATTGGAAATGCTCACCCCATAGTGAAGGCAGATCTTCTTTACTCAGTCTATTGATTCAAATGCTCATCTCTTCTGGAAACACCTGTATAGACTTACCCAGAATGTTTGCTAGCCATCTGGGCACCCCTTAGCCCAGTCAAGTTGACACATAAAATTAACCATCACATGCCCCATCTCTATTTTTAGCCACAGTTGCCAGAGGGAACAGAGGTGTCATGTTTTGGGAGAAGACTGATAAATACTTTTATTAGGAAAACAATAATAAGCCCAATTTGAATTGGACAATAAAGTGGACATTGAGTTTTTGTGCAAGTTGGAAAAGAAACAGGGCCAATGTCAGGAAATCCAGTTTCAGGAAGCAAAACAAGTATGTGAGATGGCTCTGCTCAGAAAATAGGGTGTGCAGTAAATTTAGACAACATGGGCGTAGTGCTGAGACCAGAGTTAAAACAAAACAAAAAAAATAGGCACATATTTGCTTGTCTGTGCAGTTTCCTGCTTTCTGCAGGAAGAACAGATAGGCTCAGAGCGGTAAAGTCAATGGTCATATTTGGCTCAAGAATGTAGCATTTTGTGGTGATTCCAACAAATCTACATCTATTTGGCCCTCGTAAATCATGTTAGTTCACCCAGACATACATGATTGCTGGCAGCCTATAAAAGAAGCCCTCATGTTCACTCTTCTCCCTTCTGATTCCTGCCTTTCCGCCCTACCATGCACAGGTGCTGGTCTCAGACTGATCACTCTTAGATCTCTGTTTCTCCCTTCCTGCTCTGTCCTCACTTCTGTTAGCTGTTTGTGATCATCTTGACTCCAGGTGTGTCTGGAGTGCCCCTTTCAGTTCTGACCCAGCAGCCATCAGCCTCCTCCCCACATGGCTTTATCCATACTGATATCATCCCTCTGAGACCAACACTGAGTTTCTTGCAACAATATTTGCAATATTGGCTTCTTGGCCTTGGCTTTTGGTTCCTCTTTCAGCGTGGCTCTATCACTGGCCTTATACTTTCTGCTCTAACTCTGACCCGATAGTGATCATCTTTTTTAGTTACATTCTACTCAGACTTACTATAGCTGAGTTAATATTCTCTTAATGTCCAGCTGACACAGGGTATAGTCTTATCCCTGGCATGCACAGAGCAGATACATGATAAGTATTTGTTGAAATATTGCTAAATAAAGTAGGTAACTGAATATTGCTGCTGGTAGTTTCTGGACTGCTGGTTGAACTTATAGACTTATAGATTTATCTCATTTATTTAGCCTCAATTAGGGCTCTACTAATAAATCAATCACAAAACCATATTAGTTGCATGGTTAAGCCCATGATGAGCACAATTTATCCACTGGTGAATGAGAACTGATTGAATTAGCTAAAGATGGTTGGACTAAATTAGCTGCAAAATTGAAGAGCTTTTGTCTTTGGGGTTACTTGTCATCCCTTGAACTTACTGGATGTTCTAGGCCAAGATCTTACCTGAGCCACCAATTAGATTGAGCGCCAAATCACTGCCATTCATCAGCAGGTAATATGTTACATGTGCCTCAAGAGAGAAATCTCACAGCTGAAAGATAAGCCTCATTTTAGCTATTTTACAGATAAGAAACTAAAGCAAAGAAGTGAAGTGACTTGTCTCATATAACTAGACAAGGAGATAGATGCTGGAGCCTGAATTCAAACTGAGGTCTGGATAATTCCAAAGATTATATTCTCTTTATATTTCCACTTACAGTTTCCTCACTATGATCCAGGCACAGAGTAGACATCCAGAATTCAAAACCTAAAAAGAAAAAATCAGAGCTTTAAGTCCCAAGTAACTCACAGCCAAGTAGGAAAAAAGGCTGCATTTAAAACAGGCAGATGACTAGAAATGGGCAGCCAGTTGCAAGGTGGGAGGAGGTCCACTGCAGGGAAGAAGCTCAAGGATGGTCACTGCACAGAAACAGCCCAGCTAGCTTCTTCAAAGATGCCAGCCGGGGTGAGTTTTAATGCTCCCTGTCTTTTTCTGTCCCCATCCTGGTTTTCCCTTCTTTCTCTTCTGCCAGCCAAAGCCTCAGGATCTCATTCAGGACAGCTGTTAGAGGCCAAGACATTCCCTGCTGGTTGATTTCCATTTACTCACTTCTTTATTCAGCTCTCTGCTTCCCCCTGCCCAGTCATAGGTGTGGGTGAAATTCATTTTACTTCCTCCAAATCTCTTGACTTCCTGTGAGCCTCTCTGACCGCAAGTAACATAAACAGCTGCAGAATGGCACAAATCACTTCTCACACCTGGGCTTCTCCCATCACCAGAGTCGGCATGGATCTTAAAGTTCTAGAACTCAAATTTGAATGATTATTTTTCTTTCAGCTTAAGTACTACACCACTGGAGTCATTTTATAATCCTCCAATTCCACCATGAGCAAGGGTGCTCAGATCCTGTACCCAGGTCTGCTAGTCAACAAGGAGATTTGATTAGTATGCAGGGAACTAGGTGGGGGAGCAGTGGGAGAGTATTCAAAGACGTCATCCAAATCGTTGTTCTCAGGGGCTAAAGGGAGGACATGAAGGAATAATTTAAGATGAACACAGGCAGAACCGAAGTAAATGTTAGAATGGTTGAAAGTGATTAGAAGATAATAAAATTCTCCTTGAATACTTCTATGTGCCAGACACTGGGTATCCTCACAGTAACACTGTTAGGCATTTTTTCCCAATTTTACAGATGAAAACCCTGAGTCTGAGAATTAATGAGCCTGAAGTGTATAGCTTATATGTGGCAAAGCCAGTTTTCAAACCTAGGTCCACCAGAATCCTGCTGTTAGTTTCACTGCACCATGCTGCAAAGAAGAAAGATGAACAGCTGGGCCTGCTGGGTGGGAGTTTAGAAGGGAGATAAGAGGGGACAGCACGAAACCGGAGTGTGCAGCTGTACTCAGGAGACTGTCCTGAGGGACAAGCAGGGCATCTGGGCTTCAGATGAAGAGGGGTAAGCTGCAGAAGGAGGGAAGCAGGGGTTGCAGTTGAGGATCAGACAAACCTTCCTCCTTGAAGGGCCCAGCTCCCTTTTCCTTTTCCACAGAGGATGATAGGACATGCAGGCCTGAATTCTCTGGTGGGTGTAATGCCTCGCTACACAGCACTCATGCCAAGGCCCAGAAAAGATGAACTGCCTTGAACGGATTGTGAGAGCAATGAGTACAATCCAGCTCTCATTTCCATCCACTGGAACCCAGACCTCATCAAACACCCACAACAGTTTCAAAGAGAATGTTAGTTACAATCCAGAGCTAATTAAAACTTTCCATAAAATGGCTTTTTAAAATTTAAGTGGCCTTGGATGCTAACAGCCCAGGCTTGTCTCTAACTGCAGAATTATTATTAACACATCAGCACAGCAATACCAGCCATTGAATTTGCTCGGCAATTTCAAAGTAATGATGTTTTGCATGTTTCCAGCTGAAATGGCATGTCCCTTTCAATTCTGACCCAGTAGCCATCAGTCTCCTCCCTCCACTGCTTCCCCCATACTGATGTCATCCCTCTGAAACCAACATCCAGCTTCTTGCAGCAATATTTGCAACTGCCCAGGGCTACTGGGTTTATTTCTACCCTGATGCCTACCTGCCTAGTTTGGATTTTTATATTTTCACCTCCACTTGAAAACCAAGACTGTGCTCACGTAGATTACACTGTATGTATGGTGAAGGTATAAAATGCACAGAGCTCATCCCTGTCCCTTAGAGGCTGTGGGACTTTAGAACAAGTTATTAGGACATCATGGCTACTAATGACAATAATTGTTAACATTTGTTGAGCACTTACTATATGCCAAGCACAATTTACATACATTACCCAAATTCCCCAAACAAACCTCATTTTTATTTATTCTTTTTAACAAACAGCTATAAAGTACTCACTGCAACACTAGGTATGTGCCAGGCACTGTTGTATTTTATGTTCATTCACAACTTAATCTTTATAACAATCTCAACAAAGCAGATATAGTTATTCTTTCCATTTTACAGATGAGTGAACTCAGATGCAGATGGATTAAATAACTAGAGATTTAGTAAACAAAGTAACACGACCAAAAAGTATAACAGGGAATCAATGGCAGGGTTCAAAACCATGAATTCAGACTCCAGAATCAGCATCCTTACTCTACACCACTGGTCTTCCAAATCGAACATGCTTTGGAACCCCCTGAAATGCTCATGGAAACATAAATTGCTGGGTTCTAACCACCCCCTCTTCCACCCTGCCCAGTTTCGATTCTGTAGTTGGGCCTGAGAATATGCATTTCTAAAAAGTTCCTAGGTAATGTCGATGCTGCTGTTTGAGACTGATCTAGACTGTGTTGCTGATGTTCCAATCATCTCCTTTATTACAACTGAGGAAACTGAGTCACAGGTTAACTAAATGACCGAGGCTATATAGCTCAGAAGTAGCTGAACTGAACTTTGAAAATAGGTTGTTCTGACATAAATGAAAGCACCCTGAATCTCAGTTTCCCCATCTTAATAATGGGGATATGAATATCACCTAACTTAACAAACTTGTTAGTACTAACTGAAGTAATTAACATTATAGACTATGGCATGTGGCAAGTACTCATTGAGTGCTTGCTTTCCCTGTATCCTGAAAATCCCTGTATACAGTATGTGCCAAATAAATGAATGTTAAACTGTGTTGATTCGATCCAATTGCTCAGAAACAAACTTTTGCTGTTGTTGTTGTCCAGATGCTCCTGACATCTCCAGGTTTGCCTTCCCGTTAGTGCCCAAATAGCAAAGGTCTAAACAGGCCTTTCCCTTCTAGAGTCCAAGTTCCAGGAGTTGTCACGTTTTATGACTCCTGGAGGACACTATTAAAATTTTATGACATATGAGTAGCATCTTATGGAGTTGGCGATGTGGCATACCTGCTGGGATTTATATCTTTGTTTTTGTTTGTGTTTTTCCTTATGCCCAGAATGAGAATAAATCAAATTTCTTCTTATTTCCAGTTTGGAGCCTGCCTCTCGATGCTGTTATACACACAGGTAAGTTAATACACGTAAGAGTTTAATTCTCCATTGCCTCAGCCTTGACAATTTTGCTTAAACAAAATATTCTTAAATTCTTCACCACCCCTCCACAATACAAAGGCAAAGCAAAACAAACAAAGAATGCAAAAAAAAAAAAAAAAACCCTGCTATTAAAATTGAGTCTAAGCATTCATGTCAAGGGAAGAAAAAGGCTGAGAAATGCTTTGATTTAGCAATCTCACTTCTAAGAATTTACCCTGAAGATTGATTTTCAATAATATCACAACCAAACACTCATACAAGCAATATTATTCATTGAAAAGTTATGTACTATAGCAAAATATTAGAATGAAGTAAACGCCTAGTCATAAAATACTGGTGGTATTTTCATACAGTGAAATGATATGCATCTATAGAAATAAATAAGGATAATATTTGTAAAATGATCTGGCATAATTTTCAGGATATGTATCTTTAAGTGAAAATAGCATAATGCAAAAAATTATATATAGCATATTACCTTTTATGTTAAAAGAAATCTCCTTGGTATTTGCCCAAAGGAGTTGAAAACTTATGTCTACATAAGAACTTGCAAATGGATGTTTAAAGGAGGTTTATTTATAACTGCCAAAATTTAGAAAGAACCTAGATGTCCTTAAGTAGGCAGATGGGTAAGTCAACTATGGTACATCCAGAAAATGGAATATTATTCAGTATTAAAAAACCAACAAACAAACAAGTATCAAGCCATGAAAACACACAGAGGAAACTTAACTGCATAATATTATCTAAAGAAGCCAATCTGAAAATGTTATGTATTTTATGATTCCAACTATATGGCATGCTGGAAAAGACAAACTATGAAGACAGAAGAAAGATTACTGCTTGCCAGGAGTTGGAGGTGGAGGAGATGAATAGGCAGAGCATGGAAAAGTGTTAGAGCAGCAAAAATACTCCATAAGATACTATAAGGGTGGATATACATCATTATATACTTGTCCAGAACCATAGAAGGTAAAACATCAAGAGTCGACTCAAATATAAACTATAGACTTTGAGTGATTATAATGTGTTCACCAATTTTAACAAATAGACCACTCTGATGAGAATGCTGATACTGAGGGTTGTTGCATGTGTAGGGGCAGTGGATATATGGGAAATCATTCTTGGAATTTTGCTGTGAGCCCAAAGCTGCTCTAAAAAATTAAAGACTTTTAAAGAATCCAAACAGAATTTTAAAAATATCATCTCATGCTAGTTATAATGGTGATCATTAAAAAATCTGGAAACAACAGACGCTGGAGAGGATGTGGAGAAATAGGAACACTCTTACACAGTTGGTGGGAGTGTAAATTAGTTCAACCATTGTGGAAGACAGTGTGGCCATTTCTCAAGGATCTAGAAACAGAAATTCCATTTGACCCAGCAATCCCACTATAGGGTATATACCCAAAGAACTATACATCATTCTATTATAAAGACACATGCACACGTATGTTCATTTTAGCCCTGTATACAATAGGAAAGACCTGGAACCAACCCAAATGCCCATCAATGATAGACTGGACAAAGAAAATGTGGTACATATACATCATAGAATACTACGCAGCCATAAAAAACGATGAGTTTGTGTCCTTTGTAGGGACTTGGATGAATCTAGAAAGCATCATTCTCAGCAAACTGACCCAAGAACAGAAAGTCAAGCACCGTATGTTCTCACTTGTAGGTGGGTGTTGAACAACAAGAACGACGGACTCAGGGAGAGGAGCATCACACACAGGGGACAGTTGTGGTGGGGTAGGGGAGAGACAACGGGGGGTAGGGAGGGAGGGAGGGGTGGGGAGGGATAACAGATATAGTATGCACCTAAAGTAAAATAAATAAATTTAAAAAATAAAAATAAAATAATAATCTCTCTCTCTCTCTCTCTCTCTCTCTCTCTCTCTCTCTCTCTTTCTCTCTCTGTGTGTGTATGTGTGTGTGTGTGCTATTTTGCAAAAAGAAACACAGGAAGGATAAACCAGAAACCAATAAAATTAGTTACCTAATGTCTTAGTCCATTTGAGCTGCTATAAAGGAATACCTAGGGTGGGAATTTTATAAAGAAAAGACGTTTGCTTGGCTCATGGTTCTGCAGGCTGTACAAGAAACACAGTACCAGCATCTGTTTCTACTGAGATCCTCAGACTACTTCTACTCATGGTGGAAGGTGAACGGGACCCAGAGTGTATAGGGGTTACATGATAAAAGAGGAAGCAAGAAGGATCTGGGAGGGATACCAGTCTCTTTTTAACAATCAGCTCTTGAGGGAACTAATAGGGTGAGAACTCACTCACCCCCTCCACTCTGGGAGAACATTAATCTATTTACAAGTGATGTATCCCTATGACCCAAAAACTTTCCATTAAGCCCACTTCCAACACTGAGAATCAAATTTCAACATGAGATTTGGAGGGGTCAAATAAACCTAACTATGACAAGTCATTAGTAACGTAGAAGAATGAGTAGGAATATAGTATAGGAGTGAGGAAAGAAATTGGAGTCTTTCTGAGTATATCCTTTTTACAGTTTTCCTTTGATTCCATATTATTGTTTTACATATGCCAAATCATCAAAATAAATTAACTCTCCACCCCAAATCCACAAAATATACACTCTTCTCAGCAGCACATCACACTTACTCTAAAATCGACCACATAATTGGAAGTAAATCACTCCTCAGCAAATGCAAAAGAACAGAAATCATAACAAACATTCTCTCAGACCACAGTGGAATCAAATTAGAACCCAGGATTAAGAAACTCACTCAAAGCACAGCTACATGGAAACTGAACAACATGCTCCTGAGTGACTACTGGCTAAATAATGAAATGAAGGCAGAAATAAAGATGTTTTTTTACACCAATGAGAATGAAGAGGCAGCATACCAGAATCTCTGGGACACATTTAAATCAGTGTTTAGAGGGAAATTTATAGCACTAAAAGCTGACATGAGAAGTGAGGAAAGATCTAAAATCCACACCCGAACATCACGATTAAAAGAACTAGAGGAGCAACATCAAACAAATTCAAAAGCTAGCAGAAGACAAGAAATAACTAAGATCAGAGCAGAATTGAAGGAGATACAGACCCAAAAAGCCTTCAAAGAATCAGTAAATCCAGGAGTAGCTTTTTTGAAAAGATCCACAAAATATAGACCACTAGCCAGAGTAATAAAAAGAAGAGAGAGAAGAATCGAATAGATGCAATAAAAAAATGATAAAGGGGATATCACCACCAATTCCACAGAAGTACAAACTAGCATCAGAGATTACTACAAACACCTCTGTGCACATAAACCAGTAAATCTAGAAGAAATGGATAAATTCCTGGATAGTTATACCCTCCCAAGACTAAACCAGGAAGAAGTGGTATCCCTGAATAGACCAATAACAAGGGCTGAAGTTGAGGCAGAAATTAACAGCCTACCAACCAAAAAAACATCCAGGACCAGCTGAGTTCAAAGCTGAATTCTACCAAATGTACAAAGAGGAGCTGGCACCATTCATTCTGAAATTATTCCAAACAATACAAAAAGAGGGACTCCTCCCTAACTCATTTTATGAGACCAACATCATACTGATACAAAACCTGGCAGAGATGCAACTAAAAAAGAAAATTTCAGGCCAATATCCATGATGAACACAGATACAAAAATCTTCAATAAAATCCTGGCAAACTGAATCCAACAGCACATTAAAAAGCTTATCTATCATCATCAAGTCAGCTTCATCCCAGGGATGCAAGGCTGGTTCAACATCCACAAATCTATAAATGTAATCCAGCACATAAACAGAACCAAAGACAAAAACCACATGATTATCTCAATATATGCAGAGAGGGCCTTCGACAAAATTCAACAGTCCTTTATGCTAAAAACTCTCAATAAACTAGGTATCAATGGAACATATCTCAAAATAATAAAAGCTATTTATGACAAACCCACAGCCAATATCATACTGAATGGGCAAAAACTGGAAGCATTCCCTTTGAAAACTGGCACAAGACAAGGATGCCCTCTATCAACACTCCTATTCAACACAGTATTGGAAGTTCTGGCCAGGGCAATCAGGCAAGAAAAAGATACAAAGTGTATTCAATTAGGAAAAGAGGAAGTCAAATTGTCGCTATTTGCAGATGACCTGATTGTATATTTAGAAAACCCCATAGTCTCAGCCCCAAATCTCCTTAAGCTGATAAGCAACCTCAGCAAAGTCTCAGGATACAAAATCAATGTGCAAAAATCACAAGCATTCCTATACACCAGTATCAGACAAAGAGCCAAATCACAAGTCAACTCCCATTCACAATTGCTACAAAGAGAATAAAATGCCTCTGAATACAATTAACAAGGGATGTGAAGGACCTCTTCAAGGAGAACTACAAACCACTGTTCAACGAAGTAAGAGAGGATGCAAACAGATGGAAAAACATTCCATGATCATGATTAGGAAGAATCAATAACATGAAAATGGCCATACTGCCTAAAGAAATTTACAGATTCAATGCTATCCCCATCAAGCTACCACTGACTTTCTTCACGGAATTGGAAAAAAACCACCTTAAACTTCATAGGGAATTAAAAGGGAGCCCACATAGCCAAGACAATCCTAACAAAGTGGGAAGCATCATGCTCTCTGACTTCAAACTATACTACAAGTCTACAGCAATCAAAACAGCATGGTACCAGTACTGAAACAGAGATATAGACCAATGGAACAGGACAGAGGCCTCAGAAGTAATGCCACACATCTACAACCATCCAATCTTTGACAAACCTGACAAAAACAAACAATGAGGAAGGGATTCCCTATTTCATAAATGGTGTTGGGAAAACTGGCTAGCCTTATGCAGAAAGCTTAAATGGGATCTCTTCCTTACACCTTATACAAAAATTAATTCCAAGTGGATTAAAGATTTAAACATAAGACCTAACACCATAAAAACCCTAGAAGATAACCTAGGCAGTACCATTCAGGACATAGGCATAGGGAAGCACTTCATGACTAAAACCCCGAAAGCAATGGCAACAAAAGCCAAAATAGATAAATGGGATCTAATTAAACTTAAGAGCTTCTGCAAAGCAAAAGAAACAATCATTAGAGTGAACCAGGAACTAACAGAATGGGAAAACTTTTTTTGCAATATACTCATCTGACATAGGGCTAGTAACCAAAATCTACAAAGAATTTAAACAAATTTGTAAGAAAAAAACAAACCCATCAAAAAGTGGGCAAAGGATATAAACAGAGAGTTTACAAAAGAAGACATTTATGCAGCCAACAAACATATGAAAAAAAGCACATCATCACTGATCATTAGAGAAATGCAAATCAAAACCACATTGAGATACCATCTCACACCAGTTAGAAGGGCAATCATTAAAAACTCAGGAGACAACAGATGCTGGAGAGGATATGGAGAAATGGGAATGTTTTTACACTGTTGGTGGGAGTGTAAATTAGTTCAACCATTGTGGAAGACAATGTGACAACTCCTCAAGGATCTAGAAACAGAAATACCATTTGACCCAGCAATCCCATTAGTGGGTATATACCCAAATGATTATAAAACATTCTATTATAAAGACACATGCACATGTATGTTTACTGTAGTGCTGTTTACAATAGCAAAGACTTGGAAACAACCTAAATGCCCATCAAAGATAGACTGGGTAAGGAAAATGTGGCACATATACAGCATGAAATTCCATGCAGTCAAAAAAAAAGGATGAGTTCATATCCTTTACAGGGACACGAATGAAGCTGGAAACCATCATTCTCAGCAAACTGATACAAGAACAGAAAACCAAACACCACGTGTTCTCACTCATAAGTGAGTGTTGAACAATGAGAACACATGGACACAGGGAGAGGAATATCACACACTGGGCCTGTTGTGTGGTGGGGCTAGGGGAGCGATAGCAGGGGTTGGGAGGATTGAGGAGGGATAGCATTAGGAGAAATACCTAATGAAGATGGGGATGGATGCAGTAAATTACCATGGCATGTGTATACCTATGTAACAAACCTGCATGAGCTGCACATGTACCCCAGAACTTAAAGTATAACAAGTAAATAAATAAATAAAGATGGAGGAAAGCAAAAATGAAATTTAAACACAGACTATTGATCCTATGTTAATATCAAATAGCTATCAAAAGCATGTAAGAGAAAAGCAGAATTTGTTCAAGTACCTCTTGAATATATCACTAGATACTATTGTTGAGATTTATTTTAAAGACAAAAAGAACAACAAAGAAACCTTGAACTCTATGTAGGAGATTTGTTTTGGTACTGGCATTGGTGTAGTAACTTTGACCACTAATTACTGCATTGTAGATTTGAGCAATGAGTAACTATATTGATACTGAGAACCAGAGTTCTCATTATGCCTATTTGTAGAATATTCATTCTCATTGTACAAGAAGGAACATACAAATATACAAATATAAAATTCAAAAATTCAATGGAGAAAAAATAGTCTTTTCAACAAATAGTACCAGAACAATTGAATGTAAATGCAAAAAACATCTAGAAATGACAATACACCACTTAACTAAATGGACTGTAGACCTAAATATAAACTGAAAAATTATACAGCTTCTAGAGGAAAATAGAGTAGAAACCTAGGTGACCTTGGGTTTGGTGATTAGAGGTAATAAAAAAGCATGATCCATGAAAGAAAAAAAATGATAAGTTGTATTTTATTAAGGTCAAAATCTTTTACTTCGTGACAGATACTATTAAAAGAATGAAGACTGGGTGTGGTGGCTCATGCCTGTAATCCCAGCACTTTGGCAGGCTGAGGGGGGTAGATCACGAGGTCAGGAGATGAAGACCATCCTGGCCAACATGATGAAACCCTGTCTCCATTTTTAAAAGCCAAAATTAGGTGGCATGTGCCTGTAATCCCAGCTACTTGGGAGGCTGAGGCAGGAGAATCGCTTGAATCCAGGAGGCAGAGGTTGCAGTGAGCTGAAATGATATGAGTGCACTGCAGCCAGGGCAACAGAGGGAGACTCCATCTAAAAAAAAAGACAAAAAAGAATGAAAAGATAGCATCAGACTGGGAGAAAACATTTACAAAACATATATGTGATAAAGGGCTTGTATTCAAGATGCAAATACACTTAAAGCTCCACATTAGGAAAACAAACAACACAATTTAAAAATGGGCAAAAGATCCAAATAGACACATCATCAAAGATGATATACAGTTAAACTCCATCTCAAAAAAAAAAAAAAATCACCACGTGAACGAAATTTCAAAATTATTTATCATCAAGGAACTTTACATTAAAACAATGAGATACTACCACATACCTATTTAAATGGAAAACAAACAAGCAGACCCAAAAAGAAGATCCTAGCAAAGCAGCAAGAGTTCTCACTCATTGCTGATGGGGATGAAATATGACCTGTTTGAAAACAGTCTGTCAGTGTTTTACAAAGCTAAGCATAGTCTTACTATATAATTCAGCCATCATCTTATTTATTTAAAAAGTAATGTCCACAGAAAATCTTGCAAGCAAGTGTTACTGCAGCTTTATTCATAATTGACAAAAACTGGAAGCCACAAAGAGATCATTCAATAGGTGAATAGATAGACATTTATTCACTGATTAAAAAGTGATGAGCTATGCCACAAAAGGTGATGGATAGACTTTAAATACACATTGCTAAGTGAAGGAAGTCAGTCTGAAAAGACTGCACACATACATTTAATTGGAAAAGATTCCAATTATATCACATTCTGAAAAAGACAAACTATAGAGGTCGTAAACATGAGATCTGTGGTTCAGGGGAGGAGTAGGAGGCTAAACAGGTGAAGCACAATAGATGTTTAGAACAATACAACTATTCTGTGTGATACTATGTTAGATACGCAACAATACATGACATTATTTTCAAAGTTTGTAGAATTTTATAGCCCAAAAAGAGAACCTCAATGTACAGAAATAAAAAATAATAACAATTAGGAGGTCCAGAGATCCCAGGAAGGAATTTAGACTGTGATAAGAGTCTCTGATTGTATTGCAAATACACAAAACTATCTCAGTGATGGGGATAGAATAGGTGCTGACCTATTTAACTTTAGTCTAGAAGTACAGTCTATAAGACTGAAGTCAAAAGAAACTTAAATAAGCACTGTATGCTATTTGATAAAGTTGTTTCTTGTGGGGAACAGATTAATAATCCAGATACTGCTACACATGTATACTGCAACTGAACAATTAAGTAAGTGCACAGAAGTGTGGGAGCCAGGTTCCTCACTGTTAAAGTGGGAGGTTCCAGATAAGCAAGGGGAAGACGCTGGTCATTCATTAGAGTTGGAGACATCAGTATGAATTTATATTTAGCTTAATACAGATCAGAAATATTTATGGATAAATGTATATGCATAGTTTAGTCTATACATATATAATTCTTTGTTCTGTCAGCTGAGAGGGGCTAGAAATAACAGCATCCCAGCAGCAATGAACATACCTAGAATCCAGATGTTGGTCTGTAATACCATTATAGGAACCATTAAAAAGAACCAGGATTCCTTGGAGAAATGGCTGATTCTAATATTGAGGCAGGAAACAAACAAGATGAGCCTGAAGCATCTTGTGATATCAGAAAGTAAGGAAGTGCTTAAAAATTAAAATGAAAGCTACAATGATGGGATTATGTCAGAGGAACAGAGGGACACAGAACCCAACTGAAAAAATTTCCAATGGCCAATGCTGGAACAATTTGAGCAATAAAATAGTGCAGTATTGGATTGTCACCCAAGTGTAACACAAATATTCATGAGTCCATACTGAAAACGACTAAATAAATAAATAATTGGTGGAGAAGAAACAAATGTCCCTTTCAAAAGAATTCTAAATTTTTAAAAATACTTTAAGTTCTGGGGTACATGTGCAGATCTTGCAGGATTGTTACATAGGTACACCATGTCATGGTGGTTTGCTGCTTCCATCTCCCCCATCACCTGCATTAGGTACTTCTCCTAATGTTATCCCTCCCAACCTCCCCACCCCTGTTATCACTCCCCTATCCCACCAACCCCCCAACAGACCCCAGTGTGTGATGTTCCCCTCCCTGTGTCCATGTGTTCTCATTGTTCAATACCTACTTATGAGTGAGACCATGCAGTGTTTGGTTTTCTGTTCTTGTGTCAGTTTACTGAGAATGATGGTTTCCAGCTTCATTCATGGCCCTGCAAAGGACATGAACTCATTCTTTTTTTTTTTTTGGCTGAATAGTATTCCATGGTGTACATGTGCCATATTTTCTTTATCTAGTCAAAAAAAAAAAAGAATTATAAATAAATCATGTAAATACTCCATTCTTAAGAAAGGCAGCATAAACCTCTACTCTTAATTGTATACTTCTCATAGTGACTTCCTTTCAAGGAGTACAATATGGAAAGGAAGAAGGGAAGGAGTAACTTTACAGTGAAGAAACCCAACAAAACACCCATGGCCAACATCAGCAGTGAGAAACCATGCTGATACAATGTGATGAAAATGTCACTTCACCTCTGTGGTTTTTCCCCCAAAGCCCACAATCTCAGTCTAATTATGAGGAAAAAATAACAGACAAACCCTATTTGAGGCACATCCTACAAAATATCTGGCCAGTACTCCTTAAAACTGTCAAGGTCATCAAAAATGAGAAAAACAACAGAAGCATTCACAGCTAAGAGGATCCTAAAGGGACATGATGTGAGTCTAAGGATCCTGGGACAGCAAAAGGGCATCAGGAAAAACTAAGCAAATCTGAGTAGCTACGAATTTTCAGTTATTAAAATTATGATAGCAATGTTGGTTTGTTAATTATAACAAATGTAGGTGGTTAATAATAAGGGAAACTGGGTGTGGGGTATACCAGAACTCCAATCTTAAGTTTTCTGGACATCTATAACTGTTCTGAAAAAATTAACTCTATTGGGAAAAAAAAAAAGTTCCCCTGGTTTTGATTCCTTTTATCTAGAGATTTGGGTCTGGTCTGTAATGCAATTCCTCATTCAGTTCCTTACTCTTTGAGCTATTTCCCTTTTCTGTCCCATCTTGTTCTGCTTCTGCCACACTGATTCCATCACTCTGCAGTTCTGGCAGCTTGAAAACCCAATCATCGTGCTCACTTCTTCACGGCTTCTGCCCTCATAGAACAACACAGAATGAGTTTGCAGCCACAAAGCAGTTCTTCAGTTATCCAAGGATACTGCTTTCCTGAAGCCATCCTCCCAGGATTAAAATTAGGTAAATTTCCTCCCCATTCCTCATGTGGTGCAGTTTCTGAATACTTCACTACCATGGACACTTTTCTATGAATATTTGTGTTTGTTAAAATGAGGAACCTATATGGAAATATGTCTTTCCTGTTGTACTCTGATCAAAATTAAGCATAATATAATTTTAAAAATTGTATTTAATTTTACCTAAGGCTTAAAATATATATCATGTCATTCTGGTTTTAGATCTCCATTTCAAGAAGTTGAGCTAAACATAATTAAGCCTCCTTTATGCATGCTCCCACTCTCATTAAATGAGTCCCATTGATGAAATTTCAAACAATTCATTTAAATTCCATACCTCATCCAGTTGCTCTCGTGGTTTGAAATCAACAGCTGCTTTTGACTGACTTTCTGAATGAACTAACACTTTCCTTAGTCCTTATTGTATAGAAAGCCTTACAGGTATGCCAAGAATGCATAATATACACACTCAAATACACGTTTTTTGTTCAGCAATGGGCTTTGTGTTGATTAGCAAAATCATAGCTCTCTTAAACAGAAATATATCTCAATAGTACTTTTCCCAGTGGGGTTAGCTGAGGTATAAAATAGTGAATCAGCACTATGGAATTTGGTGGCATGAAGTCTTAGGTTTTCATGTGGAGCATAAAACCAAACATAGCAATAAAATAAAACTGTCATAGAATAACTCCCAGGGGTATATAGAAATTATAGTACTCAGATATGAAAGTTGGAATTAGTTGCTACCATTTTGTGCTCCAGAGTAAATCTTTCTGAACGTCGCAGAGAAATGATTTGAGACTTCTGATGTTGGAAAGATGTCTTTACTCATTTGAATGGTATTTCTTTCAGGATTTGCCAATCTATCCTATCCTTAACTCTCTCCTTGGGAAGAGCATGGTAGGCGTAAATGTAAGGCATACAGCATCAACTAAGACTTTCTGAATGTGCTCAGTGAAGGCACACATATATCTGTTGGGCAACTTGTTCAACGGCCCAACTTCCTGTTTTTTCCCCTTTCAACTCAGCCTGCATCCCAAGTTTCTTCTTTCCTCTGAGCCTATAGTTCTCATTGATATTTTTGGCTTTTCCTCACAACCCAAAACCTTCTGTTTGATTGTTTGATGTTATTCAGTACGTCTGTTTATTACAGTCTGCCATATATTTGCTTCTGCTGATAGTATACGGATAAATAAAATGTTAAAATGTCACGTAATTATGTGGCAATGGTTTTGAGGATGGAGCCATGTTCTGTATTTCTTGCATTTTCCTCTTATATTAGGACTCCAAGGACACTGAAATATGGATGTACTCAGTAGTCCTTTAAAATCTACCAGTGGATACAACCTAAATGTTGACCTAGGCCAAGTACATTTAACCCCCCAAAATAAAGTTGATTCATTCAGAAGCAAAATCTATTTCATTTGATTATACTCCCAAAGCTGAGTGTTCAGAAAAATCCTTGTACTTGAAAGAACTGACCAAATGTTGAATTTGGCACAGTTGGTGGCAAATCCAGTTTTATCTTTCTCCTCTGTGTGAGTAGGGGGAGAGAAAGATTTGTCTGTCCTTTTATAAACAGTTTGAAAGCAAAATGAGGCTGGCTATTTATGCTTCTGGAAATCTTGCTTGGTTCAGGGATTTAGAATTAGTTTTGTGGTGTTTGACAGCTTATACATCTCTGTCTAAGCTTGTGGTAACTGAAGTTGCCCAGTAGGAGGAAGGTTAAGTTGTCTTTCTGAACAGCTTCCAGTCATCTCTCTTACCAGACCCACAGGCAGCTCTGGTGGTTCAAAAAGAACAAATAATTTTGTCCCCCAGGAGGAAGCACTGCTTGAGAGCATTAACTGCATTTTCTACCCCATCAGAGCTTCTCCGTATACTTGGGATAGTGCTGACTGTATTTAACATGTGCCATAACCATTGCATGGACCAATGATGTCTCTGCTGTTCCTTCCTCAACCATTGGTATTTCTGCAAGAAGCAAGCTGTCAGAATTAGTATCCATTACTCCCCTTCTGTCTGGAAAGCCTGCAGTGTAACCAGCACTGTCTCCCCTGGCCAACCTCCAATAAGGTGTGATTTTGCTTCCCTCCTGGAAGGTATTCCCAGAATTTCGGCTTGAAAGCCAGAAAGCCCCTGAGCAAATACATTGGAAGGTTCAGAAGTTTTGATTGTTGCTGAGATTTGTTTCCATGCCTTGTTCAGAGAAATTGGGGGTGGCAAATTGATTTCATCTTGTGTGTCAATTCATATCAATTGTTATGCACAGGAGAACTGTGTGGAGAGACTCGCAGGTCATGTATAAATTCTGGTGTTGAGTAAAATTAGAGCCTGACTGTTTCCAGAGTTGGAGCCAGCCCCACTGAGGCACTGGGTTTGAGTGCCTCAGAGTTGTCAGCAAGGGGCATGCAACAATCATGGAGCATTCTAGACATACCTAGTACTGTTTCAAGTGCATGGAGGAGCTCTGAACAGTAGAAAATGCGGTTATTGCTCTCAAAACGAGTGTACATGGAACAGGATGATATGTGGTATTATTGAGCATGGTTCTATGATGAAATTTATCACTGTTTCTTCTTAACATATTCACACAGATACTTAAAAACACAAAAGGATGGATGTCCACCATTACTGAGACTTGAGTAGGTGGTTTTCCCCTCACAGTGTAAACAAAGCTGCCAGAAAATTTGGAATGGACCCTTGGACTGGGCAGACCCTACCACAGTGCTGCAAAGCCACTGTAGCCAGACTGCCTCTCTAGATTCCTTCTCTCTGGGCAGGGTATCTCTGAAAGAAAAGCAGCAGCCCCAGTCAAATGCTTATAGATAAAACTCCCACCTCCTTGGGACAGATCACCTGGGGGAAGGGGCGGCTGTGGGCACAGCTTCAGCAGACTTAAACATTCCTGCCTGCTGACTCTGAAGAGAGCAGCAGATCTTTCAGCATAGCACTCAAGCTCTGCTAAGAGGAAGACTGCCTCCTCAAGTGGGTCCCTGACCCCCATGCCTCCTGATGGAGAAATACCTCCCAGCAGCAACAGACACCTCATACAGGACAGTTCAAAAAATTGGGGGTGGCAAATTGCTGGCATCTGGTGGGTGCCCCTCTGGAAGAAAGCTTCCAGAGGAAGAAGCAGGCAGTAATCTTTGCTGTTCTGCAGCCTCTGCTGGTGATACCCAGGCAAACAGGGTCTGAAGTGGACCTCCAGTAAACTCCAGCAGACCTGCAGAAGAGGGGCTTGGATATTAGAAAGAAAACAAACAAACAGAAAGAAATAGAATCAATATCAACAAAAAGGAGGACCACATAAAAGCCTCATTCGAAGGTCACCAACATCAAAGAACAAAGGCAGATAAATCCATGAAGATGAGGAAAAACTAGTGTAAAAAGGCTGAAAATTCCAAAAACCAGAATGCTTCTTTTTCTCCAAAGGATCATACCTCCTCACTAGCAAGAGACAAAACTGGATGGAAAATGAGTTTGATAAATTGACAGAAGTAGGTTTCAGAAGGTGGGTAACAACAAACTCCACCAAGCTAAAGGAGCATAATCTAGCCCAATGCAAGGAAGCTAAGAATCTTGATAAAAGGTTTCAGGAATTGATAACTAGAATAACTAGTTTAGAGAAGAATGTAAATGACCCAGTGGAGCTGAAAAACATAGTACAAGAACTTTGTGAAGCATACACAAGTCAATAGCTCAATTGATCAGGCAGAAGAAAGGATATCAGAGATTGAAGATCAACTTAATGAAATAAAGTGTGAAGGCAAGATCAGATAAAAAAAGAATAAAAAGGAACGAACAAAGCCTCCAAGAAACATGGGATTATGTTTAAAGACGAAACCCATATTTGATTGGTATACCTGAAGGTGATGGGGAGAATGGAACCAAGTTGGAAAACACACTTCAGGATGTTATCCAGGAGAACTTCCCCAATCAACTGGCCAATATTCACATTGAGTAAATACAGGTAACACCACAAAGATACTCCTCAAGAAGAGCAAACTCAAGACACATAATCATCAGATTCACCAAAGTTGAAATGAAAGAAAAAAAAGGGCAGCCAGAGATAAAGGTTGGGTTACCCACAAAGGGAAGCCCATTAGTGGATCTCTTTGTAGAAACCCTATATGCCAGAATAGAGTGGGGGCCAATATTCAACATTCTTAAAGAAAAGAATTTTCAACCCAGAATTTCATATGCAGCCAAACTAAGCTTCACAAGTGAAGGAGAAATAAAATCCTTTATGGACAATCAAATGCTGAGGCATTTGGTCACCACCAGGTCTGCCTTACAAGAGCCCCTAAAGGAAGTGCTCAATATAGAAAGGAAAAACTGATACCAGCCACTGCAAAAACATACCAAATTGTAAAGACTATCAACACTATGAAGAAACTGCATCAACTAGTGGGCAAAATATGTAGCGAGCATCAGAATGACAGGATTAAATTCACACATAATAATATTAATCTTAAATGCAGATGGGCTAAATGCCCCAATTAACAGACACAGGTAGGCACATAGGGTAAAGGGTCAAGACTCATCAGTGTGCTGTATTCAGGAGACCCATCTCATGTGCAAAGACATGCATAGGCTCAAAATAAAGGGATAGAGGAATATTTACCAAGCAAATGAAAAGTGAAAAAAAATAAGCAGGGATCTCAATCCTAGTCTCTGATAAAACAGACTTTAAACAAACAGAGCTCAAAAAAGGCCAAAAAAAAAAAAAAGGCATTACATAATGGTAAAGGGATCAATGCAACAAGAAGAGCTGACTATCCTAAATATACATGCACCCAATACAGGAGCACCCAGATTCATAAAGCAAGTTCTTAGAGACCTACGAAGAGGCTTAAGACTCCCACACAATAATGGTTGGAGACTTTAACACCCCACTGTCAATATTAAACAGATCAATGAGACAGAAAATTAACAATGACATTCAGGACTTCAAATCTACTCTGAACCAAGCGAAATTAACAGACATCTACAGAATTCTCTACCCCAACTCAACAGAATATATATTCTTCTCAGCACTACATCATACATATTTCAAAATTCACCACATAATTGGAAATAAAACACTTCACCAAATGTAAAGAAGGGAAATTATAACAAATAGTCTCTAGGACCACCGTGCAATCAAATTAGAACTCAGGATTAAGAAACTCACTCAAAACCACAATGGAAACCAAGCCACATGCTCCTGAATAACTGCCAGGTAAATAATGAAATTAAGGCAGGAATAAGTAAGTTCTTTAAAACCAATGAGAACAAAGACACAATGTACCAGAATCTCTGGGACACAGCTAAGGCAGTATTTAGAGGGAAATTTATAGCACTAAATACCCATAGCAGAAAGTAGGAAAGATCTAAAATCGACACCCTAACATCACAATTAAAGGAACTAGAGAAGTAAGAGCAAACAAATTCAAAAGCTAGAAGAAGATAAGAAATAACTAGGATCAGAGCTGAACTGAAGGAGATAAAGACACACATACACACAAAACCCATCAAAAGAATTAATGAATCCAGGAGCTGGTTTTTTGAAAAAACTAACAAAATAGATAGACCACTAGCCAGACTAATAAAGAAGAAAAACAAAGAATCAAATAGACACAATAAAAAATGATAAAGGGAATATTACCACTGATCTCACAGAAATACAAACTATCATCAGAGAATACTATAAACACCTCTACACAAATAAACTAGAAAATCTAGAAGAAATGGATAAATTTCTGGGCACATACACCCTCCCAAGACTAAACCAGGAAGAATTTGAATCCATGAAAAGACCATTAATAAGTTCTGAAATTGAGGTAGTAATTACTAGCCTACCAACCAAAAAAAAAAAAAAAAAAGAAAGCCCAGGACCAGACAGATTCAAAGCCGAATTCTACCAGAGGTACAAAGAGGAGCCGGTACCATTCCTTCTGAAACTATTCCAAACAATCAAAAAACAGAAACTCCACCATAACTCATTTTATGAGGTTAGCATCACCCTGATGCCAAAACCTGGCAGAGACACAGCGAAAAAGGAAATTTCAGGCCAATATCCCTGATGAACATCAATGTGAAAAATCTCAATAAAATACTGTCAAGCTGAATCCAGCAGCACATTTAAAAGCTTATCCACCACAATCAAGTAGGTTTCATCCCTGGAATGCAAGGCTGGTTCAACGTATGCAAATCAATAAATGTAATCCATTACATAAACAGAACCAATGATAAAAACCACAGCATTATCTCAATAGATGCATAAAAGGCCTTTGATAAAATTCAACACCCTTCATGCCAAAAACACTCAATGAAATAGGTATTGAAAGAAGGTGTCTCAAAATAATAAGTGCTGTTTATGAAAAACCCACAGCCAATATCATCCTGAATGGGCAAAAGCTGGAAGCATTTCCTTTGAAAACACAAGTCAAGGATGCCCTCTCTACCCATTCCTATTCAACATAGTATTGGAATTGGATTGGCCAGGGCAATCAGGCAAGAGAAAGAAACAAAGGGCATGAAAATAAGAAGAGAGGAGTCAAATTATCTCTGTTTGCAGATAACATGATTGTATATTTAGAAAACCCATAATCTCAGCCCAAAACCTCCTTAAGCTGATAAGCAATTATAGCAAAATCTCAGGATAAAAAAATCAAAGTGCAAAAATCACAAGCATTCCTATACATCAATAATAGACAAATCATAAGTGAACTCCCATTCACAATTGCTACAAAGAGAATAAAATACCTAGGAATGTAACTTACAAGGGATGTGAAGGACCTCTTTAAAGAGAACCACAAAGCACTGCTCAAGGAAATAAGAGGATACAAACAACCAGGTAAACATTCCATGATCATGATTAGGAAGAATCAATGCTGTGAAGATGGCCATACTGTCCAAAGTAATTTATAGATTCAATGCTATCCCCATGAAGCTACCATTGACATTCTTTACAGAATTAGAAAAAACAACTTCAAATTTCATATGAAACCAAAAAGAGCCCACATAGCCAAGACAATCCTAAGCAAAAAGAACAAAGCTGGAGGCATTATGCTACCTGACTTCAAACTATATTACAAGGCTACAATAATTAAAACAGCATGGTACTGGTACCAAAACAGATATATAGACCAATGAAATAGAACAGAGGCCTCTGAAATAACACCACACATCTACAGCCAAATGATCTTTGACAAACCTGACAAAAACAAGCCATGGGGAAAGGATTTCCTATTTATTAAATGGTGTTGGGATAACCGGCTAGGCATAGGCAGAAAACTGAAACTGGTCCCCTTCCTTACACCTTATACAAAAATCAACTCAAGATGAATTAAAGACTTAATGTAAGACCTAAAACCATAAAAACTCTAGAAGAAAACCTAGGCAATATTATCCAGGACACAAGCATGGGCAACCATTTCATGACTAAAACACCAAAAGCAATGTCAATAAAAGCCAAAATAGACAAATGGGATCTAATTAAACTAAACAGCTTCTGCTCATCAAAAGAAACTACATCAGAGTGAACAGGCAGCCTACAGAATGGGAGAAAATTTTTGCAATCTATCCATCTGTCAAAGGGCTAATATCCAGAATCTACAAGGAACTTAAACAAATTTACAAGAGTAAACCAAACAACCCTATCAAAAAGTGGGCAAAGGAAATGAACAGATACTTCTCGAAAGAAGACATTTATGTGGCCAACAAACATATGAAAAAATTCTGATCATCACTGGTCATCAGAGAAATGAAAATCAAAATCACAATGAGATACCAACTCACACCAGTTAGAATGGTGCTCATTAAAAAGCAAGGAAACAACAGATGCTGGAGAGGGTATGGAGAAATAGGAAAGCTTTTATACTGTTGGTGAGAGTGTAAATTAGTTCAACCATTGTGGTGATTCCTCAAGGATCTAGAACTAGAAATACTGTTTGACCCAACAATCTCATTACTGGGCATATACCCAAAGGATTGTAATCATTCTACTATAAAAACACAGGCATGCATATGCTTTTTGCAACACCATTCACAATAGCAAAGACTTGGAACAAACCCAAATGCCTATCAATGTCAGACTGGATAAAGAAAATGTGGCACATATATGCCATGCTATACTATGTAGCTATAAAAACATGAGTTCATGTCCTTTGCAGGGACATGGATGAAGCTGGAAACCATCATTCTTAGCAAACTAACACAAGAACAGAAAAGCAAACACTGCATGTTCTCACTCATAAGTGGGAGTTGAACAATGAGAACACATGGACACATGGAGGGCCCATGCCTGTCGGGGGGCTGGGGGATAGAGGAGGGATAGCATTAGGAGAAATACCTATTGTAGATGACGGGTTGATGGGTGCAGCCAACCACCATGGCGCATGTGTATCTATGTGACAAACCTGCACATTTTGCACATGAATCCCAGAACTTAAAGTATATATATATAAAAAGAAAAACAAACATTATATTGAGGTATATGAAAGATACAGAAAAATAAAGATACATTCTTTATTAGTGTAGAACTTCCTATTTTTTTACTGTGGTAAGAACACCACTCTAACAGGACAACTCCCTGACTGCTCTAACTAGAATACTCACCTTTATTATTATAGCAGAGAACATTTTTATCTTCAAATTGGTTATGATTGGTATAAGTTCTATCAGGACAGGGATCTTCTCTGTTTTTATTCATCATTTTATTTCTAGAACTTAACATACCATTTCTTGCTTCAACTCCTAGACTTTGCTTTTCTTGGGAATGCCAATCCTCAGAGTAAGTTTTTCAGAAAAGAAGAAACCCCTGGCCTTCTAAACTGCCCTCTTTGGGCACTGGGCTGGGGGCAGGTGAGGTAAAGTTTGGGGTGGCCATTGCTTTGTGAGAAACTGGCTGTGTGATAGAACTTGGGTCTGTGTTATTTCAGAATCCTACTGCCTTTCTTTATCCATCCTTTCAAGCTTCAAAGGACTGAGGATATGATCCTATTCTGCTTTACATCAGTTTCCTGTAGGCTTATATAACTTCCCTACCTAACTACTGGACAGGAAGTTCTTTCTGAACAGGAATTAGGTCTTTCCTTATTTTTGCTATGGTAAGCCTTGTTCACAGAGAAATTTAATAACATATGAGGTTAAATCAAATCTGGAAACATTTATAGGAGAATGGGTTCATGGGAAAGCAGAGTTTGGCCCATTAGTATCTTCCCTAGGATTGCCAGGATAACATAGTGATGATTTACCCTGTGGATATGTGAGTCACATAAAATGTCATGTTTCCCTTTTTGCACTGGATGTTAGAAAGTCTAGCATCAAGTTCTGTCCAAGTGTATAATGCTTTATGATAAAAATTTGTTAAGCCATCTCAACTTCTTTTCAGATCAAGTCAGGGTAGAGAAATATATTGCAAATATTTAATAAGATGTCTATTAATACTTATAATGTATCAGGAGCTCAACACATGTTAATTCCAATTCTCTCTATTTAAAAAGCTAAGTAATATTACCCTCCCTTTTAAGATAAGCAAATAGAGTGCCTACATACTTTACCCAAAGTTATAGGCCTAAACTCTTGCCTAGACAAAGAAACTGAGGCTCAGAGAGGTTAGTTCAAGTTTACTCAGCTGATTAGTGACCATCTTGGTCTTCTAGAGCTGCCATAACAAATTACGACCACAAACTTCGTGGCTCAAACTACAGAAACTTATTTTTCCACAGTTTTGGAGGCTGGAAGTCCAAAAACAACATGTTGGTGGGGCCATGCTTCCTCTGAAGTCTCTGAGGAAGACTTCTTCCTTGCCTTTCCCTAACTTCGGTGACACCAGGTAATCCTTTGCATTTCTTGGCTCATGGCTGCATCTTTCTAATCTCTTCCTTTGTCTTCACATGGTCTTCTACCCTGTATGTGTCTGAGTAGCCTTTCTTCTTCCTATAAAAATATCAGTCATTGGTACAACTCACCCTAATTCAGTATGACCTCATCTCAACTAATTACACCTGTAGAAATCCTATTTCCAAATAAGTTCACAGTTTGAGGTTTTGAGTGGACATGAATTTTTGAGGTACACTATTCAACCCACCACAGTGACTGAACTAGGATTATAAGTTAGAACTAACACAAGGCCATGTTCTTTATACTACACCAAACTAACTACCTCTGCCTACGTTATCGTTGCCGTGATACTTCATAACTGACTGATCCCCATGGGAAGCACAGCACTGGCTGATTCTAAAGTTAATTTGGCAGTTTCTCTTAAGAGTGAACTGGTGTTTTGTATAGAAGAATTGCTGAATGGCCAACTTAGAGAAGATGTAATTAGTGGATTAGGTTTAAAGTAGAATTATATTTTGAGAAGCTAAATATTCAGAAAATTGGGTTGACTAGATAGGATGGGTTTAGTTGACATGGAATTTCTATTCTCACAGCAACAGCCTCTTCATCCATATTATTTTCCCTTTTTCCAGCTTCCAAACCCCATTGTTGAGAAAGTGCTCACCTTGCAAAATGCCTCCTCACTTGCAGGACTAGGAAAAGCTGTTTCCCAATCACTTTTTTTTTTTTTTTTTTTTGAGATGGAGTTTCACTCTTGTTATACAGGCTGGAGTGCAATGGCGTGATCTTGGCTCACCGCAACCTCCGCCTCCTGGGTTCAGGCACTTCTCCTGCCTCAGCCTCCTGAGTAGCTGGAATTACAGGCCAGCGCCACCATGCCCAGCTAATTTTTTGTATTTTTAGTAGAGACGGGGTTTCACCTTGTTGACCAGGATGGTCTCGATCTCTTGACCTCGTGATCCACGCGCCTCAGCCTCCCAAAGTGCTGGGATTACAGGCTTGAGCCACCGCGCCTGGCCCCCAATCACTGTTTAAATATTAACATTATTCTGAAAATTACATCTCATTCAGCATGATATTTTAATGAGCCTTTGTCTGTTCTAGTTAAGTCAATTGGAGCTGAGCTAATGAAATATATGAATGGGGTGAGATGGTCCTCAGAGATATTGTCTATCTTCATAACTCTATGGCTTAGAACAGCAGTTCTGTTAGCTCCCTGTTCAGCCCAGCCATGAGAAATTGCAATTCTTGTTCTTTTCTAGATGTGATTTTCCCATATACTTCATTGTGGTGGCAAAGTGGGTAGAGAGAAGGTATGTTGTTCCTAAGATTCTTTACCCAGGGCCTTGATAAATTAGCCATATTAGAGGACAAGAGGAACCAGGCTTCCTCTAGAAGCAGGCTGGATGGAACATATGACAGGAACCTGGATCCAGTTAAGAAAGAAGGCAAGGGGGAAGGAGAGAAGACCACCTGGCCATTTCCTGGGCTAGACTGCAGGGACGCAGCCTTAGGAGAAGGAAGAGCATTGTTTGCTGACAGTTTGAAGGTTAACTAAGGATGCTAACCTGCTCAGTCTACTAACCATCTCTCCTCTTGAGCCCCATCCCCAATGGAAAAGGCTTCCTCTCCTTGGCACTGCTGATGACCTCAATTATTCATGGTGACTGATTCCTCTCCTTGGTGACTTAATCTCCACTGTGTCTGATTTCTTCTGTGACTCTTCGCCTTTGAGGATATTTTATTGTTGCTAAGGCTTGGCACCTCTTCCATGAGGCTTATCAACCATTTATACTTTCCTGTAAATGTGAAATCCTTGAAAGAAATTTCTGATAAGAAAAGGGTCCAAATCTTTTCTTATCATAAATTTCTTCCAAGGATCTCACACTTATAGCAAAGTGGAAAGAGTGTGACCTTTGCGGCTAAATAGGAAGCCTTTTGACACAGGAAGCCAAATACTAGTTTCAACAAAATTGTTAGGAGTTAGAGGGAGTTTCTCAAGAAGTGCAGTGGGGAGGAGAAAAAGAATAAAAACAAGAAAGAGAAGAAGGGAGAGAGAAAGAGGAAAAAGAGGGGGAGGAGGGAGGAATTAAAAAGCCTGGGTCCTCTGAATAACTTTGGCAGCATCTAAGCATGATTACCAAGAGGGTTGGCAATTTCTTTAGAACAAATACATTGCAAGAGATAATTAGAGATAAGGCTTTAGATTCCAAGGTTAGAGAAAACTTGGTTTAAATCTAGGCCTTTCTCCTTTATAAATGTGTAAATTTGGAAAGTCGTTTGACTTTGCAGAGTTCTGCTTCTTCACTTGGAAAGTTAAGTATACTGAAAACCTACATAACAGGCTTTTGGAGAAGATTAAGTGAATGCCTAATGAATGTAAAGATAAATGCCACTTCCAAGCTGCCTTTTACTATTTGTACAAAGCAGTGTACAAATAGAAGCAGTTGGGGATGACCCCCACAGGCAGCGCTTGCTTCCCTTAGAAGGGCCCAGCCCAGGTTCAAAGCACAGGCTTAAAGGCTGGTCCTGTGTTCCTCGCATGGCTGGTTGGCTCCTATTTCTGAAGCCTTGCTTCTATTGTCCCAAGGATTTACAAGTTTCCTTCGCTGCCTTCAGTCCCTTCCTCCACATACATTCACAGTAGGGAATGCCTGACAGGGCTGCCTGTGCAATGGGCAGGAACCTGGCTGGGAAGTTAGATTCTCTAACACTCTTGAACTTCTCCGGTAGCTCCAGTGCTCCAAGCATTGCAGCTTCACCTCCCTGCAACTTGCTGGCTTCTCCTGGGCTTGTTTATTCTAGGCCTTTTGTAGTCTTGCCTGCTGCCTCCACACAGCCTTGCTTCTTGAATATGAAGCACTGCTGGTTTGGGATTTGAGATGACAAGCCAGGTGAAACTGAGTGCACCGTGTTGTTTGAGCCAATGTTGTGCATGCAGGTCAGAGACTCATAGGGTGGACCGAGTATTGGTTTGAAAAGTGGCTGCCTTTCTCTTTTTCTAAAACTACTTGCATTTCTTAAGCCAGGCCTCAGAGGGACTGGAAACACTCTTCTTTACAGACCCCATCAGTGATTCGTGAGAGCATTTGTCCTAGATTTACTCAGCTCTGCAGCTGAAAAACGTAGCAGGCAGAAAGCTAACTTTGGAACAGTTGGAGGGCTTACCCCCTGACACCAGCATACATTTTCTTTCCTAGCTGAGGACCAATTATATAAAGGACCATATGGAAAAACTTCACTGGAAAAGAAATAAAGTATGTCTAAGCTTATACTCAGCTGGCCAAGAGGGGACTATTGTAGCCAGGGGATAAATTAAACATTGACAAGACAAGAAGATCTCTCAATGAAAGGGGAGTGCCACGGGACTTGGTGCTCAGGACCGCTGAGTTCATCCAGCCTAGCTTTGTCCCAGATTACTTTTCGAACTTGGGTAACTGAGTTGCTTGACCTCCTTGGGGCTCAGTTTCTTCATATTCAAAGGAGAAGAATGTACCTGACAATCTAAGCCCCTTATTGTATAGATACAGTGCAAGGCAGAAGCCATGATGCAGCCGGCCAGAGAAACACAGATGAGAATGAGATTTGTGTACAGAGTAACCTTGTTTTAGATATAACATTCCTAAAAATTTGTATATTCATAAACCATATTCAACATATGCTTAGGAAACTCAGTTTTTAAAGAACTAGTCCTTGGCTGGACACGATGGCTCATGCCTGTAATTCCTGCATTTTGGGAGGCTAAGGTGGGAGAATCACTTGAGGCCAGGAGTTCAAAACCAGCCTGGGCAACCTAAAATGACTCTGTCTCTACAAATAATCATAATAATAATTTAAAAATTAGCCAGATGTGGTGGCATGTGCCTATAATTCCAACTACTCAGGAGGCTGATGTGGGAATATTGCTTAAGCCCAGAAATTCAAAGTTACCGTTAGCTCTGATCACACTGCACTCCAGCCTGGGTGACAGAGTGAGACCCCATCTCAAAAAAAAAAAAAAACAACAACTAGTTCTTAAATTCAAAATTGTTTTCTTTTCTGGTGGAGAAATACACAGAAGCCTGAATAGACTTAGTAACAGAACTCTGAGGTTCACAGTGCTCATGCGCAAACCAAGAGTATACATGAAAAGATGGATTACTTTCATCAAACAAAAGTGTCTTAGTCAGAGATGTATAGCAAGAGATAGATATCTACCTACATCAGTGCCCATTTGAGGGCACTTATTGAAAGGATGCAAATCTCAAAGACACTCATCAGTGAAGCACTATATACAGCCATGGAGTCCCTGTCTTTGAATGTCTGGACCTTTTGTCCTTGTCTTCATCCCCGACATGGAGCTCCCCAGTTCCTCTCTGATATGAGCTCCACTCTCCCCACCATTTGGCCACCTCTGCCCACCCGGACTCCTCCTCTTACTTTGGTTGATATGTGGCTTTGGCTTTAGGGGCACTGGGCCACACTCTGACTCTCCACATGGTCTTTCAACTCCGGAGCTCTAAAAAGACTGATTTGGCCTCTGTGGCCTTGAAATTCTCAGGAGAGAGAATTTGATTTCTTCCTGGTGGAGCAGTGCATTGAACTGCAAGCTAGTTGATAGGATGCCACCATCCCATGGCTGTAGATGAATGGAGAGAAGTCCCAGAGAACAAGGATATGGGCAGAACAGTCAGCACAAAACTCAGTAATGTTTATCAAGAAAAATACTGCATACACCACAGAAACACTTGGACTGACTTTTTTTGCTTTCCAACTTTCTGATCTCCCCATCTCCTTTCAAGAGACACAGAGTGAAAACCCTGTTCTAGAATAATCTAAGAGTGGAGTACTAATGAGCCTAGGACTTTCTATTGCACTTCTAGGTCTCCAATTTCATTTATGAAATAGGGCAAAACCCACAAGCCCAATATCTAGGAACAATTCAGAGACCAAAGAGATATACAAACTGCTTGTCCTTCTTTCCATCTTCTGAAGCCATACATCATTTTCAGACAAGGAACCGTCTCCTTATTTCCATGTTAAGAAAAAGGCACAAGATGCTCCCAATTCAAGAAACTGCTATGATTTGCCTACTACTTACTAGTAATGGAGAACTAGACAATTAACAGATTTCCATGGACTGGTGAAGCAAACAGGCACACAGGGAATGCCAACTCAGGCATAACATTATACATTTGTGTGGTGATATCACATTGCTCCTCTCACAGAGCTTCCACAAATCCCGTGGATGCAGTATCTGCTCAAAATACAGCCAAACACGACCAGAGGTAGGCTTGGAGATAAAGACAAAGACAAGATAGTTCATTTAACCAGTTTTCCCCACAAGCTCTATCTGTCCTCACCACATGGTATTCTTCCTCCCAACACCCACATACAGCCTTATCCCTCCCTGAAAACTCACCCATAGTGATAACATATCTTCTGCTGACATAAATGTTGTAAAAAAATAATGTCACTGCAATGGATAACCTCTCAGATCCATTCCACCTCTGAGATACTGGGTTTCTCTGGCTATTATCTGTGTTTACAGGAGAGCTGCATTTCCTCCATTGTTTATCTATTTTTAAGGAATCCAACTTCTAAGTTACCTTTTCTGGCTTTTTTTTTTTTCTTAAAAAAAAAATTAAAGTGCCAGTGTTCACCTTGATAAACTGAAAAAGAAAGCTTCTCTCACTCCCTTCCCTTTCTTTTCTTTATTGAGATTTCCCATATCAGTGGCATAGAAAGAGCACCTGCTGAAGTCTGTGCTCATATCCATGAAGAATAAGAGCAAGCAGCTGATCTCTTCTTATTGCAATTTAGAGAAAACAGAATGAGGCATTTAATACCTTTGGGGGAAGGGACGTATGTGAAACAGTCCCACGCTTTGTCATATGTAAACCTCTTATTCTCCAATTAGCTATTTGATATAGAAAATGCTAATTAATTTGTATTTTAATTTGTTAATTAATAATGTGTTAATTTCTTTCAGTGTTGCCTTTGAAAAAGGAGTTATTTATTTATCCAACAAATACTTGTTGAGTGCCCTCTGTGGGCCTAGTGTAGTGTTAGGCCTTGGGGGTACACTGGTATGTAATGCACAGTCACTCCCTTCCAGAAGCTAGTAGAGAAAAGAGAGTTTGAATGAATAATTATGATAAAGGTAAGAGAAGAGAAGTGGAAGTGTGAGGTATTAAGAAAACACACAGTAGGGAAAGGAGCTTATAAACGAATTAGGACCTAATTCTCTAAGTGTGTGGTTAGGGAGAACTGGAGGAAGGTGCTTCCTTGGACATAAAAGTATTTTTTTCAATTTGTTCAGGGGTGTCTACTCAGTTCAGTCATCTAAATAGCAAATGCTCAGTGGGTTTAATCAACTTGGGATTGTCTGAAAACTACAATAGGGTTGCTTGAAAATGACACAGAATAACAATTTATTGAGAATGACCGCACTGTGGATGGGTTAGATTTGGTTCACCTGCATTATGGTTAAATAATAATAATTTTTTAAAAAGCAGGGTGGGGAACTAATACTGGAAGCTTGAATAAGATGGATAAAAGTCCAGCGTGGGTTGGATGAGCAGTCCAGAGCCGGTGGTATGGCACTTCATGGCATCAGACAGTCAGGCTTCTACTGTCTCCTCTTGTCATCCTTAGCATGTGGACTTCTGCTCATGGCCCCAGATGCTTGAGCTCAAGACATCCTGGCCACACACTCCAGGTAGAAGAAGAAAAGGATGGACTGAAGCCCCATCCCTTTAGGAACACCTTGCTTTACACTTCTGCTCTCATCCCATTGGCTGAAACTTAGTGACATGCCACATGGCTGCAAAAGAAGCAGGGGAATCCAGTCTTTATCCGACAGGACCATGTGTACAGTTAAAAATGTGGGATTTTATTGCTAAAGAAGAAGAGGAGAACAGAGATTGAAAACGAACAGCACTCTGCCACATTCTCTGCTGAAGAGGTTACAGAAGGTTTGCTGCATAGAGCCAAATACAACAAATTATAATGACCCTTTGTATCTCTATTATGTTACTCCTCATTAAGGGACTCAATACCCTTCACCTGGTTAGCTGAGGGATTAATTCCTGTAGACTCTGAATTTGCCTCTGCTTGATCAACATTGTTCTTGTTTGCCCACAGTGGGATGTCTAATTTTCACCTTAGCATCCCTGCTCTTGAACTCAGAGTGTTTTAAAAATGTTCCTTTTTAAAATATTGTAAGGAAATGTACATTTATTGTAGAAATTTTAGAAAATTCAGAAAAATATGGAGAAAAGAATCCAACCATAATCTCACTATCAAAGATAATTTCTATTAATATAATTATATAAGATAAACATTTGGAAATATATTTTTTGTTTTTTTAACTTTTTACTAAACATTTAAAAAATAATCTTTTAGGTAAACAATTATTTTATCTAAAATCTTTTAGGTAAACATTTAAAAAATAATCTTTTAGGTAAAAGATTCAAGTGATAAATATGTCTAAAGAGCAAAACATGAAAGTGACCTCATAGCTCCTTCACTTTGACTCATTCATTTATCTAATAATTCAAAAATACTGAGTTTTAACTACAGAGTTATAGCAGTAATTATGACAGAGGCATACCTGTCCTTATGGAGCTTACCTCCAAGAGTGTATGAAGACCACTTATGAGAGAGAAAAAAGATGAGATAGAGAGAATTCCTGCAGGAATGGGTGGTGGTGATGCTTTCTCAAATCACAGAAAGCCCAGGGAATCTAACCAAACCAGAGGCACAGTTTGACCCAGACATACGAATGACATTATCAAAGAACTGGATGGTTGCTCCAAGTATTGGCTTAGCTACCGCAGCATTGATACTGTTCTCAGGTGGGCTTCATTTTTTCTGACATGAGGTATCCTCCAGCAGCAGCTGGGACTGCAACTTTTCTCATTCCTAACCATTACCTCGTCAACACTACAAACCAAAGAATGAAATTTCACTGGCCTACTTGAACTGACTTAGTCCATTCCTAAATCAATCATTACAGCCAGGAAGATGGAATACATTGATTGGCTTAAGCCAGTTATGACCCACTCCAGTAACTGGACATGGGATTAATACTCCCAAAGTCACTTGACAAGGAAAATTGTGGTCCATTTAGGAAAAGGAGCAGGAAAATCATTGCTCTGTGGTGGAGGCGGATGGGTAACTAGTGATCACTACATGAATAACTTGACGCTTCATGGATCAGAAGGAGGCAGCCTCCTGAAGAGTCAAAGGAAAAGTGTTTTTTAAAATGGTAAAGAGGTTCTGTGAGTTGAGAGAGAGGCTGGTACGTTTAAAAAGATTAGAAAGACAGAACTTCTGGGTGAGAGAGAGAGATGAGACATTGTAATGGTCATCCTCCCAGTCATGTTTCTATGTAAAACAAATATTTTTGCTTTTTCTATGTATAATGAGAATCATGTTCTATGAATTGTTTTCTGACTGGCCTTTCTCACTGACAAAGATAAATGCTTAACAATCTTGCACACGTATCCCTAAACCTAAAATAAAGTTAAACAGAAGAAAGATGTCATGCAAATGTTTTTGCGTCAGTACATAAAGATTCATCATTCTTTCTGAAGGCAATAGTTTATGTGTATCAACAGTTTTTTGAACTATTCTTCTAGTGATGGACATTTTCCCCAATGTTTTGTCATGAATCTTAAAGAAAATTCATCTTCCTTGAGAATGAATTCTGAGACATAGATTTTCTGGATTAAGGAATGTACATATTTAAAACACTGATAATACTTCTGAGTTACCCTCACAATGATTTTGCAATGAATATACCAAACAAGAGTTTATGAGAGTGTCTGTTTCCTTAACAACAACACTGAATATGATCAATATGTTTAATTACTTCCAATCTAGTGGATAAAAAATGTGAGCTAATTGTTGATTTAATTTTCATTTCCCTGATTACTAGTCAAGTCAAACAACTTTTCATATGTTTATAGTCTGTTGGCATTTCTTTTTATGTTAATTGCCTATCTCTATTCTCTCTCAATTTTTCATTTTTTGGCATTTATAGGAGATTTTATATATTCTGATTATTAATCCTGCCTATAATTTGTGTCATAAACATTTCCTCTCAGACTGTTGCTTTATTTTCTCCCCAAATTTTATTAAGAACAATTTCAAATACTCAGCAATTTTAAAAAATGTTGCGTATTTTTTCTAACTTGTCTTAGAATACCTTTTGTATACAGAGTTTAAATGTATTTTACACATCTGTGAACAGTTTTTTTTTTCAAACTTCTGACATTTTGTCTTCTACCTAGAAAGACCAAACTCATTCCAAAGCCATCAAAATATTCTTGTTTATTTTCATCTAATATTATCATTGTATTCAGTACATCATTCTTTAGCCCATCTCAGTTATATTTTGGTGCTGGGAACGGAGAGTTGGGGCACATCTAGCTTTACTAAATCAATGACACTGGAACAACTAGTTATCCATTTGAAGGGAAAATAGACCATTCTTTTTCTATCCGTGTGAAATTCAATCTGTTCCCTAAGCTAAATTTCTGTATCTGCCTGGAACCATTTCTGTATCCACTGTTTTATTCTAATGGTCTATTTATTAATTTCTCTATCAGTAATACATTGTTTTAATTACTCTACTTTTATTATAGGTTTCTGTTAGATCAAGTACATTAGTCACTTCTCTGTCAATGGTTCTTTCTTTCTTTAAGTTTCCCTGCCTTATAAACTTTATAACCAGCTTGACAAATGCTATGAAATATTCTGTTGGGATTTTGATTTAGAATTCACTGAAACTTTTGGATAAACTCAGAGAGTATTGGCATCTTAATACTATCTCTTTCCAATCAGAAACATGGTACCTCTTAGTGTGGGTTCTTTATCCTTGGGAAGGGGGTAGCCCTGGCTCTTTAAAGAGAACATGTTGAATCTGGACTCTCAGTGATTGTATCATCCCTGAGGGCTCAGTATCCTTCTGCTCTCTAAAGCAAAGAAAGAGTAATGTCTTTCAGTCTGATAGAAATAATCACTTCCCTTCTGGTGGAGACTAAAGAGAGCTACACTATTAGTCTGAGCCTTGGCACAATGACATCTTCTGCACAGCCTCTGAAACTTGTCCAATTAAAAAAGAGCTTCTGGAATCTTGCAGTTTAATTTCTCCACGCCTAATACTGTGAGGATCTCTGTTGCTTCACAGGGTCACAAAGGAGGCTTACAAATACAAACACTTAATTGGTAATAAAAATCTTGTTCTCCTATCTCCATTTACTAACTTGCTCTGGGTCTGGTTCCTTTGGACATTTAGTTTTGAATAAGTGGCATGGAGGAATTTGTAAGAACTTGCCCTCTCCCATGATGTGCTCTCTGGCTCCTTCTAAGTTGCTGATATGGTTTAGCTATGTCCCTGCCCAAACCTCATCTTGAATTGTAGCTCCCATAATTCCCATGTGCTGTGGGAGGATCTCAGTGGAAGATAATTGAATCATGGGGACGGTTTCCCCCACACTGTTATTATGGAAGTATATAAGTCTCATGAGATCTGATGGGTTTATAAGGGGAAACCCCATTTGCTTGAATCTCATTCTTTCTTGTCTGTCACCATGTAAGACCTCCTTTGCTCTTCTGGCATGATTGTGAGAACTGTGAGTCCATTAAACCTCTTTTACCATATAAATTACCCAGTTTGCCTTTATCAGCGGCATGAAAATGGACTAATACAGTTGCCCCTGATATTGTTTTCATCATCTATTCCCTGCCCAGATCTTTTTTTTTTTTTTTTTTTTTTTTTTTGAGACAGAGTTTCGCTCTTGTTACCCAGCCTTGAGTGCAATGGCGCGATCTCGGCTTACCGCAATCTCCGCCTCCTGGGTTCAGGCAATTCTCCTGCCTCAGCTTCCTGAGTAGCTGGGATTACAGGCACGCACCACCATGCCCAGCTAATTTTTTGTATTTTTAGTAGAGATGGGGTTTCACCATGTTAACCAGGATGGTCTCGATATGTTGACCTCGTGATCCACCTGCTTGGCCTCCCAAAGTGCTGGGATTACAGGCCTGAGCTGCCCAGATATTATACACTGTTCAGCTTTGAGATGTATATATAATACTGTCCCCTGGCTTGTCTATATGTAAATGTTTAACCATCAGACAACATGGATAATATTATAACTAAGGAATAGGGCTTTATAATTTTTTTGTAATAGGACAGTGCCGCCTACTTGAATAATTTCCACAATACAAGCCATGACTGTCACCTAGTGAACAATAGAGAAGACAAAGTCATCAGAGTCAGAGGGATATACATGGCCTTGTGGACTGTATTCCTACCCAGATTCTTCAAGTGATTGTATTGACTCAATCTAATTCGACAAAAGATGAATCCAGGAGACTCCACAGACCCTTTGAGGGAACTGTATTGCCACTGTCAGCTACCCAACATACTAAAAAAATTGTAAATCTGATTGCTTTCTCAGCAGGAAGCTTTGTAGTCTGGACAAGTTCTAAGTTCTGGTCACTGGCTGCCTGGAAATAGACTTGATGATGTTGGGAGTGGGTATGGTGGGAGTGAGACAGGCCTTTATGACTGTAGAATGCATGGAAGTGAGTTGAGGTCTGTGAATTCCAGCTTTCCCTCACTTCCCTGGTGACCTGTGTGACTCAGCAGAGGCAGTCATAATCTCCCAGAAAACATAACTTCATTGGCCTGGGGACCACACCCTCACCCCCCACAGCATCTGCAGCAAGCACTGCCCAGAGACAGGTTAGGCTCAGACACACCTATCCCTGCCTCAACCTAGTGGTCTTTCTCTACCTGCCCTAGTTGCCAAAGACAAAGGACATAATCTCTTGGGAGCTCTATGGCCCTGCCCACTGCCTGATAAACCTGAATACATAACCAGGCAATCCCAGGGCAAGTTTGCTTCCTCTCTATAGTACCACAGCTGTTGTGCTCTTGAAAGCATCACCTTCTGGCTGGAGGCCAATCAACAAAAAACCAGTGCACTCAACAAAATTACAATCAAGGACCCTCACAGAGTCCACTTTACTCCCTTGCTACCTCCACTGGAGCAGGTGCTGGTATCCACAGCTGAAAGACCTGAAGACAAATCACAGCACAACTCTTTGCAGACACTCCTCAATACCAGTCCAGACACCTGTAGATTCACTGGGTTGCTAGACCCAGAAGAGCAAAAACAATCACCTCGGTTTAGCTCTTGGGAAATTCCATCCCTAAGGGAAAAGGAAGACTACCACATCAAGGAAGCATCCCATGGGATGAAAGAATCTGAACAACCACCCTTGAGTCCCAGATTTTCCCTCTAACATAGTCTTCCTAAATGAGAAGTAACCAGAAAAATAATTCTGGTAGTATGACAAAACAAAGTTTTTTTTTAACACAAAAATGAGGTGTTTTTTTTTTAACACCCTTAAAAGATTATACCAGCTCGCCAGCAATGGATCCAAAACCAAACAAAACCTCTGAATTGACAGAAATTCAGAAGGTCAATTATTAAGGTAATCAAGGGAGCACCAGAGAAATGTGAACCTCACCTTAAAGAAATTAAAAACATGATACAAGTCATGAAAGAAAAAGTCTTTAGTGAAATAGATAGCACAAATAAAAAACAATCACAACTTCTGGAAATCAAGGACACATTTAGAGAAATGAAAATTGCACTGGAAAATCTCAGAAATAGCATCAAACTAGCAGAAGAAAGAACTTTGGAACTCAAAGACAAGGCTTTCAGATGAACCCAGCCCATCACAGACAAATAATGAAGAATTTAAAAAAATGAACAAAGCATTCAAGAAGTTTAGGTCTATGTTAAGTATCCAAACCTAAAAGTAATTGGTGTTCCTGAGGAAGAAGAGACATTTTAAAGCTTGGAAAACATCTTTGAGGAAAACTCCCCCTACCTTGCTAGAGATCTAGACATCCAAATACAAGAAGCTCAAAGAACACCTGGGAAATTCATAGCAAAAAGATAACCACCTAGGCACATAGTCATAAGGTTATCTAAAAGTCAAGATGAAGGAAAGAATCTTAGGAGCTGTGAGGCAAAAGTACCATGTAACCTATAAATGAAAACCTACAAGAGTAACAGATTTCTCAGCAGAAACCCTACATGCTAGAAAGGATTGGGGTCCCATTTTTAGCCTCCTTAAACAAAACAATTATCAGCCAAGAATTTTGTTTCCAGAAAAACTAAGCTCTATACGTAAGGAAGGATAGTCTTTTCCAGACAAACAAATGCTGAGAGAATTTGCCACTACCAAACTAGCACTACAAGAACTGCTAAAAGGATCTGTAAATGTTGAAACAAATCCTTGAAATACACTAAAATATAACCTCCTTAAAGCATGAATCCCACATGACCTATAATGCAATAAAACAATGAAAAATAAACAAATAGCACAATGAATAGAATAGTACCTCACATCTCAATAAAAACACTGAATGTAAATAATGGAAGAGCAGATGAGAACTTACAACCAAGTTTCTGCTGTCTTCAAGAGACTCATCTAAGACATAAGGACTCAAATAAACTTAAGGTAAAGGGGTAGGAAAAGATAATCCATGCAAATGGACACTAAAAGTGAGCAGGAATAGCTATGCTTACATCAGAAGAAACAAACGTTAAACCAATAGTAGTTTAAAAAGACAAAGAGGAACATTATATAATGATAAAAGGTCTAGTCCAACAGGAAAATATCACAATCCTAAATATAAATGCACCGAACACTGAAGGTCCTAAATTTATAAATCAATTACTTCTAGACATAAGAAATGAAATCGATAGCAACACAATAATAGTTGAGGACTTTAATACTCCATGGACAGCACTAGACAGGTCATCAAGACAGAAAGTCAAGGAAGAAACAATGGACTTAAACTGTACCCTAGGTCAGGCACAGTGGCTCACGCCTGTAATCCCAGCACTTTGGGAGGCTGAGGTGGGTGGATCATGAGATTAGGAGTTCAAGACCAGCCTGGCCAAGATGGTAAAACTTTATCTATACTAAAAATATGAAAATTAACCAGGCATGGTGACAGGTGCCTATAATCCCAGCTACTTGGGAGACTGAGGCAGAGAATTGCTTGAACCCGGGAGGTGAAGGTTGCAGTGAGCCAAAATTGCACCACTGCACTCCGGTCTGGGTGACAGAGTGAGACGCTGTCTCAAAACAAACAAACAAACAAACAAACAAACAAACAAACAAACATCTATACCCTAGAACAAATGGACTTAACAGATTTTTACAGAACATTCTACTCAGCTACAGAATATACATTCTATTCATTAGCACATGGAACATTCTCCATGACAGACCATATGATAAGGCACAAAAAAATCTCAGTAAATTTAAGAAAATCAAAATTATATCAAGTACTGTCTCAGAGCACAGTGGAATAAAATAGAAAATTAACTCCCAAAGAAACCCTCAAACCCCTGCAAATATATGAAAATTAATAATGTGCTCCTGAATGATCTTTGGGTCAACAATGAAATCAAGATAGAAATTTAAAAATTATTTGAACTGAACTATATTAGTGACACAATCTATCAAAACATCTGGGATACAGCAAAAGTGGTGCTATGGGGAAAGTTCCTAGCATTAAATGCCTACATCAGAAAATGTGAAAGAGCACAAATAGACAATCTAAGAACTTGGAACTCGAGAAACAAGACCAATCCAAACCCAAATCCAGCAGAAGAAAAAAAATAACAAAGATCAGAGCAGAATTAAGTGAAACTGAAACAATAAAATACAAAAGATAAATGAAACAAAATCTGGTTCTTTGAAAAGATAAATAAAATTGATAGACCATTAGCGAGATTAACCAAGAAAAGAAAAGAGAAGATCCAAACAAATTCAATTAAAAAATAAACAAAAGATATTGCTACTCATATCACAGAAATATAAAAGATTATTTAAAGCTACTATGAACACCTTTATACACATAAACCAGAAAAGCTACAGGATATAGATACCTGGATATATACAACCCTCCTATATTAAACCAGGAAAATACATAAACTCTAAACAGACCAATAATAAGCAGTGAGATTGAAATGGTAATTTTAAAAATGCAAACCAAAAGAAGATCAGGACCAGATGAAATCAGCTGAGTTCTATTAGAAATTCAAAGAAGAATTGGTACCAATCCTATTGACATTATTCCACAGGATAGACAGAGAGGAAATCCTCCCTCAAAACCAAAGAAAGATATAACAAAAAACAATACAGAAAAAAAACCCTGCAGACCAATATCCTTGATAAATATAGATGCAAAAATCCTCAATAAAATACTAGCTAACTGAATCCAACAGCATATCAAAAAGATAATCCATCATGATCAAGTGGGTTTCATTCCAAGGATGCAGTGATGGTTTAATATCTGTAAGTCAATCAATGTGATACATGACATCAACAGAATTAAAAACAAAAATCATATGATCATCTCAATAGATGCAAAAAAGCACTTGACAAAATCCAGCATCGCTTTATGATTAAAACCCTCAGCAAAATTGGCATAGAAGGGACATACTTTATGGTAATAAAAGCCATCTATGACAGACAAGCCCACAGCCAACATTTTACTGAACAGGGAAAAGTTGAAAGAATTCCTCCTGAGAACTGGAACAAGACAAGGATGCCCATTTTCATCACTTCTATTCAACACAGTACCTGAAGTTCTAGTGGACGCAATCAAACAAGAGAAAGAAATCAAGGCCATCCAAACTGGTAAAGTGGAACTGTTACTGTTTGCTAATGATATGACCATTTACCTAGAAAACCCTAAAGACTTGGCTGGGCGTGGTGGTTCATGCCTGTAATCCCAGCACTTTGGGAGGCCAAGGCAGGTAGATTACGAGGTCAGGTGTTCAAGACCACTCTGACCAACCTGGTGAAACCCCATCTCTACTAAAAATACAAAAATTAGCTGGGTGTGGTGGCACGTGCCCAAAATCCCAGCAACTCAGGAGGCTGAGGCAGGTGAATTGCTTGAACCTGGGAGGCAGAGGTGCAGTGAGTGAATCATGCTACTGCACTCTAGCCCTGGGTAACAGAGAAAGACTCCATCTCAAAAACAACAAATAAACAGACAAACAAAAAACCCCCCAAAGACTCATCCAAAAAGCTCCTAGAACTGATAAATGAATTCAGCAAAGTTTCCAGATACAAAATTAATGTACACAAATAAGTAGCTCTGCTATATACTAACAGTGACCAGGCTGAGAATAAAATCAAGAACTCAACTCCTTTTACATATCTGTAAAAAATAAAAATACTTATAAATATACCCAACCAAGGAGGTTAAAGACCTCTACAAGAAAAACTGTAAAACACCACTGAAAGAAACCATATATGACACAAACAAATGGTAACACATCTGATGCTCATGAATGGGTAGAACCAACATCATGAAAATGACCATACTGCCAAAAGCAATATATAAATTCAATGCAATTCCCATCAAAATACCATCATTTTTTACAGAAGGAAGAATGATTCTTCATATAGAACCAAAAAAGAGCCCACACAGCCAAAGCATGAGTAAGCAAAAAGAACAAATTTGGAGGCATCACATTAACTGACTTCAAACTACACTATAAGGCCATAGTCACCAAAACAGCATGGTACGGGTATAAAAATGGGTACACAGACCAATGGAACAGAATAGAGAACCCAGAAATAAAGTCAAATACTTAACAGCCAACTGATCTTTGACAAAGCAAACAAAAACATAAAGGGGGAAAAGGACACCCTTTTCAACAAATGGTACTGGAATAATTGGCAAACCATGTGTAAAAGAATGAAACTGGATTATCAAAAATCAACTCAAGATGGATTAAAAACTTAAATCTAAGACCTGAAAGACTGTAAGATAATATCGGAAAAACCCTTCTAGACATTGACTTAGGCAAAGTCTTCATGACCAAGAACTCAAAAGCAAATGCAGCAAAAATAAAGATAAATAGCTGAAACTTAATTAAACTAAAAAACTTCTGCACAGCAAAACAAAATAAATAATCACCAAAGTAAACAGAAAATCCACAGAGTGGGTGAAAATCTTCACAATCTATACATCTGACAAAGGACTAATATTCAGAATCTACAAAGAACTCAAACAAATCAGCAAGATAAAAAAAATCCCATCAGAAAACAGGCTAAGGATATTTAATAGACAATTCTCAAAAGAAGATACAAATGGCCAAGAAGCATATCGAAAAATCATTAATATCATTAATTACCAGGGAAATGCAAATCAAAATCACAATGTAATACAACCTCACTCCTCCAAGAATGGCCATAATCAAAAAATCAAAAACTAAAATATGTTGGCAGGAATGCAATGAAAATGAAACACTTTCACACCATTGGGGGGAATGTAAACTAGTACAACCCCTATGGGAAACAATGTGGAGATTCCTTAAAGAACTATAAGTAGATCTACCATTTGATCCAGCAATCCCACTACTAGGTATCTACCAGGGGAAAAGAAGTCATTATAGAAAAAAGATACTTACACATGCATGTTTATAGCAGCACAATTTGCAATTGCAAAAATAAAAAGCCAGCCAAATGTCCATCAATCAACAAGTGGATAAAGAAAATGTGACATATATCTCACACTTATATATATGTAAATATATTACATATATAAGTGAGATATATATATTATTTATATATATATGTAAATATATTACATATATAAGTGAGATATATATATTATTTATATATATTCCATGTACCATGGAATACTACTCAGCTATAAAAAGGAATGAAACAGGAATGGAAAACCAAACATTGTATGTTCTCACTCTTATGTGAAAGTTAAACTGTAAAGATACAAAGGCATAAGAATGATACATTGGACTTTGAAGACACAGGGGAAAGGGTGGGAGGGATGTAAGGGAAAAGAATACACATTGGAGCTAATGCCAATGGGCATTCTGTCTCCCTAGTGGCTGAATTCCAGGAAACTCCCTCAGATGGGGACTAATGGCAGCTGTATTTTCTGGGGGCCCTGCTTTTGTCAGAATTGAACCAATCTGAGCAAGATAGTCAAACAGGAACAGCCCTGGTACATAGCTTCCAGAGAGATTGATGCAGAAGGTGAATGATTTCCACATTTGCAACTGAGGTACCTGGTTCACCTCATTGGGATGGATTGGACAGTGGGTGCAGCCTAAGGAGGGCAAGCTAAAGCAGAGTGGGGTGTCACCTCATCTGGGAAGTGCAAGGGGCCAGGGAACTCCTCTCCTAGCCAAAGGAAGCCATTAGGGACTGTTTCAAGCACTCTGGCCTGGATGCTGTACTTTTCCCATGGTCTTAAGAACCCACAGATCAGGAGATTCCCTTTGGTACCTACACAACCACCAGGGCCATGGGTTTCCAGCACAAAACTGGGCGGCCCTTTGGGCAGAAACTGAACTAGACACACAATTTTTTTTTCATACTCCAGTGGCACCTGGAACGCCAGCAAGACAGAACCATTCACTCCCCTGGAAATGGGGCTGAAGCCAGGGAGCTAGTGGTCTGGATTAGCAGGTCCCACCCCCATGGAGAACAGAAAGCTAAGATCCACTGGCTTGAAATTCTTGTAGCCAGCACAGCAGACTGAGCTTGACCTGGGTTGCTTAAGCTTGGTTGGGAGAGGGGCATCCACCATTGCTGAGACTCAAATAGGCAGTTTCAACCCCACATTTTAAGGAAAGCTGCTGGAAAGTTCAAACTGGGCAGAGCCCAGCATAGCTCAGCATCTGCAAGCACTGTCTCACTAGATGTCCTCACTGGGCAGGGCATCTCTGAAAAAAAGGCAGCAGCCCATCAGTCACTTATAAATAAAACCCCCACATTCCTGGGACAGAACACTCGGGGAAAGGGGCAGTAGTGGGTATAGCTTCAGCAGACCTAAATGTCCCTGCCTGGCAGCTCTGAAGAGTACAGATTTTCCAACACAGTGTTTGAGCTCTGATAAGGGACAGACTGCCTCCTCAAGGAACTCCCTGACTCCCATGTATCCTGACTGGGAGACACCTCCCAGTAAGGGCTGACAGACACCTCATACAGGAGAGCTCTGGCTGGCATCTGGCAGGTGTCCCTCTGGGACAAAGCTACCAGAGGAAGGAACAGGCAGCAATTTTCCTGTTCTGCAGCCTCCGTTGGTGATTCCCAAGTAAGCAGGGTCTGGAGTGGACCTCCAGCAAACTCCAGCAGACCTGCAACAGAAGGGCCTGACTGTTAGAAGGAAAACTAACAAACAGAAAGAAATCATTTCAACATCAACAAAAAGTACATCCACTCAGAGACCCCCTCCAAAGGTCACCAACCTCAAAGACCAAAGGAAGATAAATCCATGAAGATGGGAAGAAACCAGCACAAAAAGGCTGAAACTCCAAAAACCAGAATGCCTCTTCTCCTTTAAGGGATCACAGCTCCTCGCCAGCAAGGTAACAAAACTGGACAGAGAATGAGTGTGATGAATTGACAGAAGCAAGCTTCAGAAGGTGGGTAATGACAAACTTCTCTGAGCTAAAGGAGCATGTTATAACCCAGTGCAAGGAAGCTAAGAACCTTGAAAAAAGGTTAGACAAAATGCTTACTAGAATAATCAGTCTAGAGAAGAACATAAATGACCTGATGGAGCCGACAAACACAGAATGAGAACTTTGTGAAGCATACACAAGTTTCAATAGCCGAATTGATCAAGCAGAAGAAAAAATATCAGAGATTGAAGATCAACTCAGTGAAATAAAGCGAGAAGACAAGATTAGAGAAAATAAATAGTGAAAAGAAATGAACCAATCCTCCAAGAAACATAGGATTATATGAAAAGACCCAATCTACGTTTGATCGGTGTACCTGAAAGTGAAGGAGAGAATGAAAACAAGTTAGAAAACACTCTTTAGGATATTATCCAGGAAAACTTCACCAACCTAGCAAGGAAGGCCAAATTCAAATTCAGAAAATAAAGAGAACACCACAAAGATACTGCTCGAGAATAGCAACCCCGAGACACATAATCATCAGATTCACCAGGGTTGAAATGAAGAAAAAAATGCTAAGGGCAGCCAGAGAGAAAGGTTGTGTTACCCACAAAGGGAAGCCCATAAAACTCACAGAGGATCTTTGGCAGAAACCCCACAAGATAGAAGAGAGTGGGGGCCAATATTCAACATTCTTAAAGAAAATAATTTTCAACCCAGAATTTCATATCCAGCCAAACTAAGCTTCATAAGTGAAGGAGAAATAAAATCATTTAAAACAAGCAAATGCTGAGAGATTTTGTCACCACTAGGCTTTCCCTACAAGAGCTCCTGAAGGAAGCACTAAAATGGAAAGAAACAACAGGTATGAGCCACTGAAAAAACATACCAAATTATAAAGACCATCCACACTAGGAAGAAACTGCATCAACTAACTGGCAAAATAACCAGCTAGCATCATAATGGCAGGATCAAATTCACACATAACAATATTAACCTTAAATATAAATGAGCTAAATGCCCCAATTAAAAGACACAGACTGGCAAATTGGATAAAGAGTCAACACCCATCAGTGTGCTGTATTCAGGAAACCGATCTCATGTGCAAAGACACACATAGATGCAAAATAAAGAGAAGAAGGAATATTTACCAAGCAAATGGGAAAAAAAAGCAGGAGTCTCAATCCTAGTCTCTGATAAAACAGACTTTAAACCAACAAAGATCAGAAAAAAACAAAGAAAGGCATTATATAATGATAAGGGGATCAATGCAACAAGAAGAGCTAACTATCCTAAATATATAAGCACCCAATGCAGGAGCACCCAGATTTATAAAACAAGTTCTTAGAGACCTACAAAGATACTTAGATGGCCACACAATAATAGTAGGAGATTTTAAAACACCACTGTAAATGTTAGATCAACAAAACAGAAAATTAACAAGGATATCCAGCTCTGGACTAAGTGGACCTAATAAACATCTACAGAACCCTCTACCCCAAGTAAACAGAATATACATTCTTCTCAGCACCAGATCACACTTATTCTAAAATGGACCACATAATTGGAAGTAAAATACACCTCAGCAAATGCAAAAGAACAAAAATCATAACAGTCTCTCAAGCCACAGTGCAATCGAATTGGAACTCAAGATTAAGAAACTCACTCAAATCGCGCAACTACATGGACACTGAACAATTTACTCCTGAACAACTACTGGATAATAACAAAATAAAGGCAGAAATAAATAAGTTCTTTGAAACCAATGAAATGCTAACTAGAATAACGAAGACACAACGTACCAGAAACACTGGGACACATTTTGTTAAGTGTGCTCTGAATGAAGATACCACTGAAACAGGCTTTGCGTGAGCAACAAGCCTGTTTATTCACTCAGATGTAAGTGGACTGAGTGCAAAAAGAGAGTCAGCAGAGGGTGGTGGGATGGGAGCTGGTTTTTTAGGTTGGGGGTAGGTAATGAAAAGTTACAGTTTAGGGTGGTTTTTCCCAAGCCGAAGAGGGGGTGTCACAGGCTCCAATATCAAAAGGTTGACCTATCAGTTGAGGCAGAAACAGTGGTTGAATGTCGCAAGTTGGTTAATCAGGCCACATGGTTCAGTGTCACAAGGTTGACTTATCAGTTGAGGCAGGAATAATGGTAGACTGTTGCTAGGTCAGTGAATCAGGTACCACAGGAGCTAGCTATTCATCTCCTTATGCAGTATTCTTACTATCTCAGACTTCCTGACTCTGGGAGGACATATGGAGGTATACATGTGGGCCACAGGGGTCACCATGGCTTGACTATGCTGTAGTCCATGGTGCAGTCAGTTCAAAGAAACTTGCACACTTAAAGCAGTGTGTAGAGGGAAATTTATAGCACTAAATGCCCAAAAGCAAAAGCAGGAAAGATCTAAAATTGACATCCTAATGTCAAAATTAAAAGAACTAGAGAGGCAAGAACAAACAAATTCAAAAGCCAGCAGAAGACAAGAAATAACTAAGATCAGAGCAGAACTGAAGGAGATAGAGACACAAAAGCCCTTCAAAAAAACAATGAATCCAGGAGCTGGTGTTTTGAAAGATCAACAAAATAGACCACTAGCCAGACTAACAAAGAAGAAAAAAGAGAAGAATCAAATAGATGCAACAAAAAAAATCGTAAAGGTGATATCACCACCAAGCACATAGAAATACAAACTATCATCAGAGAATATTATAAACACTTTTATGCAAATAAAACAAAATCTAGAAGAAATGGATAAATTCCTGGAGCCATATACTCTTCTAAGACTAAACCAGGAAGAAGCTGAATCCTGAATAGACCAATAACAGAGTCTGAAAATGTGGCAGCAATTAATAGCCTACCAACCAAAAAAAGTCCAGGACTGGATGGATTCACAGCCAAATTCTACCAGAGATAAAAGAGGAGCTGGTACCATTCCCTTTGAAACTATTTATAACAATAATAAGAAAGAGGAAATCCTCACTAACTCCTTTTATGAGGCCAACATCATTCTGATACCAAAACCTGGCAGAGACACAACTAAAAAAGAAAATTTCAGGCCAATATCCCTGATGAACACTGATGCAAAAAAACTGAATAAAATACTGGCAAACCAAATCCAACAGCACATCAAGAAGCTTATCTATCACAATCAAGTTGGCTTCATCCCTGGGATGCAAGGCTGGTTCAACATATGGAAATCAATAAACATAATCCATCACATAAACAGAACCAAAGACAAAAACCACATGATTATCTCAATAGAGGCAGAGAAGGCCTTTGACAAAATTCAACAACCTTCATGCTAAAAACTCTCAATAAACTAAGTACTGATGGAATGTATCTCAAAATAGTGTAAGAGGTATTTACAACAAACCCACAGTCAATATGATACTGAATGGGCAAAAACTGGAAGCATTCCCTTTGAAAACTGCAAGAAGACAAGGATGCCCTCTATCATCACTCCTATTCAACATAATATTAGAAGTTCTGGCCAGGGCAATCAGGCAAGGGAAAGAAATGTATTGAAACGGGTAAAGAGGAAGTCAAATTGTCTCTATTTGCAGATGACATGATTAAAGACCCCATCTTCTCAGCTCAAAATCTCTCTAAGCTGATAAGCAACTTCAGTAAAGTACTAGGATACAAAATCAATGTGCAAACATCACAAGCATTCCTATACACCAATAACAGATAACCAGATAGCCAAATCATGCATGAACTTCCATTCACAATTGCAACAAAGAGAATTAAATACCAAGAAATACAACTGACAAGGGATGTGAAGGACTCGTTCAAGGAGAACTACAAACCTCTGCTCAAGGAAACAAGAGAGGACACACAAAAAAAATGGAAAAAACATTCCATGCTCATGAGTAGGAATGCTATCCCCATCAAGCTACCACTGACTTTCTTCACAGAATTTAAAAAAAGACCACCTTAAAATTCGTATGGAACCACAAAAGAGCCCACATAGCCAAGACAATTCTAAGCAAAGCAAAACAAAACAAAACAAAAACAATGCTAGAGGCATCATGCTACCTAACTTCAAACTATACCACAAGGCTATAGTAACCAGAACAGCATGGTACTAGTACCAAAACAGAGATATAGACCATTGGAACAGAACAGAGGCCTCAGAAGTAATGCCACACACCTACAACCACCTAAACTTTGACAAACCTGACAAAAACAAGCAATAGGGAAAGTATTCCCTATTTAATAAATGGTCTTGGGAAAACTGGCTAGCCATATGCAGAAATCTGAAATTGGATCCCTTCCTTACACCTTATACAAAAATTAACTCAAGATGAATTAAAGATTTAAACGTAAGACCTAAAACCATAAAAACCTTAGAAGAAAACCTAGGCAATACCATTCAGGACACAGGCATGGGCAAAGACTTCATGATTAAAACACCAAAAGCCATGGCAACAAAAGTCAAAATAGACAAATGGGATCTAATTAAACTAAAGAACTTCTGCACAGCAAGAGAAACTATTATCAGAGTGAATAGGCAACCTACAGAATTTGAGAAAATTTTTGCAGTCTACCCATCTGACAAAGGGCTAACATCCAGAATCTATAAAGAACTTAAACAAATTTACAAGAAAAAAACAACCCCATCAAAAATTGGGTGAAGGATATGAACAGAAACTTCTCAAAAGGAGACATTTATGCAGCCAACAAGCATCTGAAAAAAGCTCATCATCGCTGGTCATTAGAGAAATGCAAATTAAAATCACATTGAGATACCATCTCATGCCAGTTAGAATCGTGATCATTTAAAAGTGAGGAGGCAGCAGATGCTGGAGAGGATGTGAAGAAATAGGAATGCTTTTATGCTATTGGTAGGAGTGTAAATTAGTTCAACCATTGTGGAAGACAGTATGGTGATTTCTCAAGGATCTAGAACTAGAAATACCATTTGACCCAGCTCCCATTACTGGGTATATACCCAAATAATTATAAATTGTTCTATTATAAAGACACATGCACACCTATGTTTATTGCAGCACTGTTCACAATAGCAAAGACTTGGAACCAACCTAAATGTCCATCAATGATAGACTGGATAAAGAAAATGTGGCACATAGAATACTATGCAGCCATAAAACAAATGAATACATATCCTTTGCAGGGACATGGATGAAGCTAGAAACCATCATTCTCAGCAAACTAACACAAGAACAAAAAAACAAACACTGCATGTTCTCACTCAAAAGTGGGAGTTGAACAATGAGAACACATGGACACAGGGAGGGGACCATCACACACCGGGGCCTTTTGGGGGGTTGGAGGATAGAGGAGGGATAGCATTAGGAGAAATACCTAATGTAGATGATGGGTTGATGGATGCAGCCAACCACATGGCACATGTACACCTATGTAACAAACCTGCATGTCTGCACATGTATCTCAGAACTTGAGGTACAGAACAACAACAAAAAAGAATACACATTGGGCACAGTGTACACTGCTTGGGTGATGGGTGCACCAAAATATCAGAAATAATCACCAAAAAATTTATTCATGTAACCAAACACCAATTATTCTCCAAAAACCTATTGAAATAAAAAATTAATTTTAAAAAAGGTCAATTGAGTTTAAATAGTTGAACTCTGAATTTGAGTGATTTTCAGATCACCTGAATTGTATTTCAGGTAGTAAGTAATAAATCCCATAAACCAGGGCAAGGCATCAGACCTCACAGATGGGGACATGACTTTAGATTGAAGCTTCCTAAAATTGGGTGAGAGTCTGATTCTGCACAGACCTTGGCGTGCAGTAGGCTGCAATCCTAGATGCCTAATCCTTCAGACCACCATGATGAGAGACTTTAGATGAAGTGCGGGAACAAGGACCTCAGTGTCAGACTGCCTGGATTCAATCCCTGACTTCACCCTTTATCAACTGAGTGACTTTGGGCAAGGTAGTTAAACTCTCAGAGTCTCAGTTTCCTCATCTGCAAAAGAGAATTAATAATTGCACCTACCTTACAGAGGTTTTGTGAAGACTAAGTTAACTTGCTATGTGTAGAATGCTTAGGACAGTACCTTATTCACAGTAAGAATTTAGGTTAATGGTAAATTAATGTTAGCTATCCTTCCATAATTATCACTCTGGACAGGACATATGACTCACCCTGTGAATTTCGCTGTGTAATATACAGTGCCAGTGTTTGGCTCCCAGAATGCATTGATGCAATGCTGACATCCTGTCACCTGTCTTTTTTATCAGGGATGCACAGTGATACAGGCAGGTGTTAGGATCCCATTAAATGTTCCTGCACAGTAAACACTGCAAATGGCTCACTCACAGACAACAGGTGGTGATTCATTTAGGACACAAGGAGAACTGATTAAGGCAGAAACAAATAGAGATTCTCTGCAGATGAGCCCTGCAAATACCACATCCACACCAGTCACTCAGATGGCAGAGGGCTCTGAGATGAGAGGGAAAGAATGCCACACATTTTCCAAGGCAGTGGGAGCCTTTAGTTCAGCTGAATTACAGTGATACCAGAATCTTCTACAGATTCGCTATCTAAGTATGGATATCACCACTCTCAAAATCTCCTGGTCACGTTTCCATTACAATAATGCAGTTGCTAATTTCTATGCTCTCTCAGGCTGAAATCCTGCGTAATTTTCTCATTCTCTAACTGCTTTTCCTATTTGACCCTGTAAAATAACAGGAAGGTTTCTATTGTGCTACCAGAATTAGAAATGTAAGGGAGAATTGCTCAGTTGTAGAATGCACTCCAGTTTAAGCCTGATTTAGCCACGTTTCTTTTACCCTGGGGGCCATGTGAGCATACACTCAGACCCATAGCAGCATTCCCTGGGCTCCAACATAGAACTTCTGAGCTACAAAGTTAGCCCAATACTGTGCACCTCCAGGGGTTGGCATGGCTTGACGGGTCATAGTGAGGCATGGAGAGTCTGCCAAATGGCCTCTTGAATCCCAATTTGTGTGTGCTTCATGTCATCATCCAAGTTTACTTATGCAAGGCCCTGCTTTGAAAGCCTTTCTCTCACCTTCTTTCTGCATTATTATTTCCTCATTCACTCTTGGAATCCTTTCCCAAATGCCACCTGAGGGATAATAAGCCTTATTAACTTTTTTGAGGGCTTGCAGTAAACACCTGGTGGATATAAATTTGGTATTGGTGATGGAATGCGGTAATGGGGTAGGAAGCAGGGTTTTTGTCTGCTTTTACTGACTGATGTATCCTGGTGCTTAGAACAGGACCTGGTGCAATGCACCCAATCAATACATACTGCTGAATTATGATTGAATTAATTAATGAGTTATGTTAAGGACTTTACACAGATTATCACACTGACTCCTATAAAAATCTTACAAATTATTACAATCATCTCCATTTTATAAATGAGGAAACTGAGGCTCAGCAAAACTAAGCTACCCACAATCATCCCATCAGTAAGTGGTGTTGACAGCCCTCAAATCAAAGCTATCTGTTTCCAGAACCCTGTTCTGAGCCGCTGACTACCCAGTCACATGCCCACACCCCTGCCCCTCAGCTATGCTGCATTTGTGTTCTACACTGCACCTGTGCTGACCTGGTACACAGGCTTGATCAGGCTGAATCCCAACTGGCTGTTTATTTGCATAACTTGAATCACAGGGACAAGCGTTTCACCTGCTCTTCTGTCAGGACATGGCCCTTTATATCAGTTCCCCAGTTGATGCCACCATGTGGTCACAAAGGACACTGTTCCAGATTTGTCCACTTCCCCTGAGAAAGAGACCCACCCTTCCCATCACCACCTGCAATAGGGCATGGATCAGGCTCTAACTTTGAAAGGTCACCAAAGTTTCAAGACTTAGGACAAAGAAGTATAATATGGTGTAATACAGAGGAATTCAAGTCAGGCAAGCTTCATCCCACTATTTTGTTTATTCATTACTGAGTGATTTCCTTGTGACTGGGTCCTCTTATATTAGGACACCTCCTTGCCTCAGAATAATGGACAGCATATGTTTTTAATGCCTCCAGGAGGGAATCTCATTACCAGTCTGACCCTCAACAGTCTGAAAATCATACAAAGAATCAGCATCAATAGATCCCAGAGTTGGGGTTACTGAGTTTCAAGAAGAATCTGTGATATCCATCCTCCAGGTCAGACAAAAACAGTCCAGTCCAGCAGGACCACATGAGCCCAGGCCAACTCTTTTCCAGACTCACCTCAGCCTTAATGGCTCATTGTCCATAAGTGTCTCACAGTGGCTGCAAGTCCCTTGAGAGCTGTGACTTATTCACCCATCTTCCCTGTGCCTAGCCCAGCACCTAGCACACTGTTCTCTTCAAAGGCTGGTTGTGGCAAGCCAAATGCCCATTGTCCCTATCCTGCCCCTGATATGGTTTTATCTCTGAGCCCTGGAAAAACATTGGGTTTCTGCAGCAGAACATCTGTAGCCTCAGCAACCTGGAGCCAGTGGAATCAATCTGAACATTTCAAGCCCTGGAGAAAAAAGCCTTTTTTATGTTGCCCCGAGGGTAGGTGCCAGGCATGCCCTGGGATTCTGGACATAAAGCATAGGATAAGATGCACAAAAGTCAGGATTAGTAAAGCTCAGTTTTAGTCTTCTTTTCATACTCTGTGTTGACATGACAAATAGTGGCTCTCAAACAGAATTATCCAAGGATGTGACAGAGGCAGAAGCACACACAATAAACAGACAGGCTCAGTGTGAAACTCCGAGTTCTCTGCCAGTTAGTTCATTCAGGGCTATCTGGGGACTCACCCTGATTTGTGCAAAGGGAAGAGGCCAGTGTGGTCAAAGCCCAGTACTATGTGTGAATTCTTTAATCCATATGACATACCCAGGTACTATCCAAAAAATTACAAGAGAGAATGGAAAAAAAAGTTTGCTTTGGCAGAAAAATGGTTAGAAAATTAATTACAGGAATATAGCTGACTTGAGACTCTTCTAGATATATTTAATTATATGACCCTTTATTGACATAAGAGCCCTCAGAAGGTGTTATGGGTTGAATTTTATCCTTCCAAGGTTCAATGTTGAAATCTTCAACTCTTGCATCTGAAGATGCGACCTTACTTGAAGATGGGATCTTTACAGATGTAATCAAGTTAAATGAGGTCAACTAGGCTAGGCTTTGAGCCAATAGGACTGCTGTCATCATAAGAAAGGGAAACTTGGACACAGAGACATGCATAGAGGGAAGATGATGTGAAGAGACACAGGGAGAAGATGGCTGTGTATAAGCCAAGGAGACAGCACGGGAACAGATTCTCCCTCACAGCCCCACAGGGAGACGAAGCCTGCTGATGTGTCGATTTTGGATTCCTAACTCCAGAACTAGGAGATAACAAGTTTCTGTGTTTAAGCATCCCAGCCTGTGGTCCTCTTACAGTAGCCCTAGCGAACTGATACACAGGGCATCTGGGTATTTGTAGTTTCTGTTACAGACCTGCTGCCAATCCTGATGGTAATCTAACCTGTGCTTAAGGGTTGTGACTTTCTTACAACGTCACCAACAAGGGGCCTGTCCTGGCTTCTAGGGCCTGAGGATTGTTCACACTCAAGACACAATTGGAAACAGCTGATAAACCCTGAGCATGCAATTGCACACAAACATAGGCAGTCTTCTCCATGTTTATATTTTGCCTGCTCTCTCACAGAACACTCAACACAACCAGACCTGGGTGGACTGACTGCCCAGTTTTGGCACTGCCTTTGATAATATACTCCCCTGAGTTTCTGTAGGCTGAGCTGTAAAGGCTGACTTAGTGGCTGGTCATAGTCCTGGGTTGAACACACATGACGGGTTTGCTGCCAGTCCAAGGCTACATTCATACCAGGGGCCCGGCCCTCCACAAGTGCCCAGTGCTCTAAAAATGCCAATCACTGCATTTATTTTTGTGAACTAAATTAAAGTTGAATTAGGGAAAGGGATGTCCAGACATGTTTCCTGACAGTAGGGAAGAATTCCTTGGAGGGAATGAAACTGCAAGAGAGAGGGATTACTGATATGATTAAGGGCATATGAGAGAAGATTGGCCTGGCAAGGATATTTGCCATTTATTGGAGCCTCCGGGGTGCCAGACCACATCCGACTGCTTTGTATCTACCACAACAGTTTCATAAAATCCCTGTAAAATATGTATTATTGCCATCGTTTTTCAGAGGTGAAAACTGAGATGCATACAGATTAAATAGTTTGCTCAAGATCACGCAGCAGGTAAGGATGAATAAATGAAAAATATCAGTTCATTATATTGGGCTACTTTCTCTGGACTAAAACATCATTCTATCCCTTTTCCCTGAGTTAGTAGGAATGGAAGTAGGGCTAGGTGATTTTGGCCTTTATCACTTTCTCTCTGCTGCTGTAGATTGTTCCCTGCCTACCTCCCACCCTGCTCTGTGCCCAGGAGCTTGATCTCTGTGTGTTGTTTCAATGGGCTCCCTTGCCTGCTGGCTTCTGTTTGAGGTCAGCCAATGGAAGTCATCTGTAGGAGACCAGATGACGGAAGGAGAGTTATGTTGGTGTTTACCTCCTTGCTTCCCTCTCTGCTGAGTTCCCCAGAGTTGGCCGTGTGCCTTGAACCAGGGTTAGTTTTTATCAGATGGCCATCTCCACAGAGCTCTTTCTCTGGGTTCCACTAACATCACGTTCGTCTGTAGTACTGGTGTCAGTTCTACACCATCCCTAGTTTTTTTCTTTAAGCCCAGTCCTCACCTTTGTTTTAAAAAAAGTATGTGGTATTCATGCTGAATGATGTTGTGGACCCCTTTGGGTTACATGGCCAAAGATTTAAAGTAGAACCAATTGATCTGGCTTCTGGACGTGTTAACCTGAGAACAGGAATAGAACAATGTGTACCAAGAGCCTGCAAGGGTAGAAGGAAGCAGAGATGAGCTCAGAGATGCATAAGGGTCTCTAGCCTAGCAGAGGAGGAAGATGTGGAAAGGGTTAACCACACCATAGTATGTCAGGCATTAGAACAGAGCTCTGCCTCCAACCTGGCAGATAAACTGGAAGGCATGCAGCTGGGGTGGGCTTCAGGTTCTGGGTGCTTTCTCTTTAATATGTAGGTCTCCCATGTCTAGGTTTCTCTAGAGTGTGTGGGAAAAAACTCTGGAGTCTGTGCCTCAGTCATTCAAATAGATCCTGTGGTTCTGGGGTCTGGCCTGAAAGAAAGCATGTGCCTGGCCGGGCGCGGTGGCTCAAGCCTGTAATCCCAGCACTTTGGGAGGCCAAGGCGGGTGGATCACGAGGTCAAGAGATCGAGACCATCCTGGTCAACATGGTGAAACCCCAACTCTACTAAAAATACAAAAAATTAGCTGGGCGTTGTGGTGCACGCCCGTAATCCCAGCTACTCGGGAGGCTGAGGCAGGAGAATTGCCTGAACCCAGGAGGTGGAGGTTGCGGTGAGCCGAGATGGCGCCATTGCACTCCAGCCTGGGTAACGAGAGCAAAACTCCATCTCAAAAAAAAAAAAAAAGAAAGCATGTGCCTGACAAGTTTTAATGGTGTCCTCAGCTGGAACTAATGCTGTACTCTTAGATACTGTTTTTGCTAAGCACTTGGAAAGACTTTAATCCTGCTCTGCCAATCACCATCCCTTTCTTTGAGGCCCCAGAGGGAGTGAGAAATATGGGGAAATGCCCAGAAAAAATAAAATGTAACAAATAAAAGAATATATTATCAGCTGTGGTGTTTCCCTCCAGCCCCAAAGCAGAGAACTCTAGTAAGATTGTAAACACGTTTTTCTTAAGCTAGTTAGGCCTAAAGAACTTCAGACCGAAGACTGACCTGATGCAAGAGCATCTGCTCCAGGAGGAATGTAACCAGAGACACGTGGTGGCAGAAGGGCTTAGTGGCAGGGTCCCAGGCCCCAGGGACTTAGCTCAGAGCTGTCCTGGAGCTCAGGGGAGGCCGATGTCCTGGGCTAGTCCATCTAGCAGGAGAAAGAGGGGACACCCAGAGAGAAAAAGACGTTGTTTGAATAGGTCTGCTTCCCTCTCTACCACCAAAAGGGAAGACCTAAAATCAGTGCAGGAATGGAAAACCGAATTCCACATGTTCTCATGTATATGTGGGAGCTAAGCATTGGGAACACACAGACACAAAGAGGAGAACAATAGACACTGGGGACTACTAGATCCCGGACGGGGAAAGGGCTGAAAGCAGAAAAGCTGACTATCAGGTACTATGGTCACTGCCTGGGTGACGGGATCATTTGCATTCCAAACCCCAGCCACACTGTTTACCCGTGCAACAAACCTGTATATGTGCCCCTGGACCTAAAATAAAAGCTGAAATTAAAAAAATAAGAAAGAAAGAAATGTAGTATGTGCCAACCCTTTAACTCACAGGGATTCTACTCACGGAGGCCTAGAATCCACGTTAGCATTCTTTCTTCTTAGGAGGAGTGAGCAGGAGAGAAACAAGGGGCTTCCTAAGGACCTGCATCCCTTCCTTTGCACTGTGACCGAGTAGCTCATGTCCGTCTGACCCTCCTGCAGACAACAACTAGACTGGACAAAGCCTCTAAACCCAATGATCTGCAGGCATGGGAGACTGGAGAGTGAACACCATCAGGCAGATTCTGGAGCAGGAATGACAGATCAAAGGAATGGCATGGTTTGAGACTGTGATATGAATGGAGTTTTTGATGCTAGAGCAAACTAAATCTGCATGCTGTAGGGAAGCTAAAAGTCGGCTACAAACCCCATAGTCTCTCTGATCTGAAAAACTAGATGTCTGACTTTAAGGTCACCGCAGGTACCAGAAAGTGAGGGAGCAATCCCTGAATGGAGACAACAAAAGAAAGAGGGCCCCAAACTTTTTGCACTAAATAATAAACTCCACTAAGTCTCTGTAAGAGCCTTGCATCATGCACTCCCAGAAGAGACCCCAGGAAAGCTTAGGGCTGCGGCCAAAGAGACAAAGCTTGAAGTTTCAGTTCAATCAGTTACATTATCTTCTGGGGTTAGGGAGGAAGTACTCTTAAGGATACAACCAAGATAAAACATAATCAGTCCCCGAAATGTAGAATTCACAAGTTCCAAGACACAATCCCAAACCACAAATGAGTAACAAGCAATATCTGACCTGAAAGCCTGGGCCTCTTGCTTCATTAGAGATGGTAGGGGCAGCTCTTCTCAAACTGGGGAGGGGTGTTTCTGGGACAGGGTCCATGAGGTCAAACTATTTTTATTAGAATGCTAAGTTATTATTTGCCTTTTTCTTTTTCATTTTCTTGCAAGTATACAGCAGAGTTTTCCACGAGCTATATATACGACATGTGATATTAAAACAGATTGAATATAAAAGTAGATATGAGAGTCCAGCTCTCTTCTATTACTAGATATTGAAGAGGTCTGAAATTGTGAAACAACGCTATTTTTCTTACTAACTTTTTTGCTAATTTGGAAGATCTAGTTGTTTTTCATTAAAAAATGGTGAGCTTATTTTCTTAGATAAATTAATAAAATATTTTTTTAATTTCTAAGCTTTTATTTTTAACATGGTAAATATAGCGATTACTCACATAAACAAAAATTCTTAGCGATCCCAGGGAAGTTCGAAGAGGATAAGTGGTTCTGGAAGCACAGAATCTGAGCTTTGCAGGTACGAGGCGGTTATTCTCAAACATCAGCATACATCAGGGTCACCTGGGCAGCCTGTCCAAACAGATTGCTGGGCCCCATCTCCAGAGTTTCTGATGGAGGAAGCCTGTGTAAGGCCTAAATATGCTCATTTCTAACAAGTTCCCAGCTGATGCTGATCCAGGACCTTCTCAGGTGTAAGGGATGTTGTATGTGGCCAGACACTCCCAGCCCCTTTGCAGGGCCAAGGCGTTTATTTCCCAGCTGAATCAACTGCTAGGTGGCTCACAGCTGAGTCTCTCCTTAGGCATTGCCCTGGGAAGAAGGAGTCTCCTTGTCCAGTCCTCCTCAGGGATGGACGCTACATCACACCCAGTGACCGAGTGATGTGGGCACCCAAAGGTGCAGCCTCTGCCTCCATGTGTGATGACTCTGAAAAGCCCTTTCAGCTTTGGAGCTCCCCTTGGATCAGCTGAGTTCCTCTTTGAGGGTACATCTCAGTTCAACCTCTCCTCCTGCCCAGGCCTGCTGCCATCACTCCCTCACAGGTGTTCCCAATAGCACTCTTTAATAAAAACAAATCTTGATGGCAGAGTTCCCCACACCTCTGGGAACTTAACCTGTAACAAGTGGTGAAAGCATGGGCCTGCTTTGTCGCCTTCATAGTCCCCAATCTTTTTCTTTCACTTTTTAAAAATTTTTCCTTAAGTTATTGGGGTACAGGTGGTATTTGGTTACATGAGTAAGTTCTTTGGTGGTAATTAGTGAGATTTTGGTGTACCCTTCACCCGAGCAGTATACACTGCACTGTATTTGTAATCTTTTATCTCTCCCTCCCCTCCCACTCTTGCCCCAAAGTCCCCAAAGTACATTGCATCATTCTTATGCCTTTGGTTCCTCTTAGCTTAGCTCCCTCGTATCAGAACATACCATGTTTGGTTTTCCATACCTGAATTGCTTTACTTAGAATAATAGTCTTCTATGTTATCCAGTTCAGTGCAAATGCTATTAATTCATTCCTTTTTATGGCCGTGTAGTATTCCATCATAAATATATACTACAGTTATTTTATTCACTTGTTGACTGATGGACATTTGGGTTGGTTCCACAATTTTGTTATTGTGAATTGTGCCACTATAAACATGCATGTGGAAGTATATTTTTTGAATAATGACTTCTTTTCCTCTGGGTAGATACTCAGTAGTGGGATTGCCACATCAAATGGTAGTTCTACTTTTAGTTCTTTAAGGAATCTCCACACAGTTTTCCATAGCAGCTGTACTAGTTTATATTCCCACCAGCAGTACAGAAGTGTTCCCTGATCACTGCATCCACGCCAACATCTACTGTTTTTTGATTTTTAAAATTATGGCCTTTCTTGTAGGAGTAAGGTGGTGTTGCATTGTGGTTTTGATTTGCAGTTCCCCTATCATTCGTGATGTTGAGCATTTTTTCTTATGTTTGTTGGCCATTTGCATATCTTCTTTTGAGAATTGTCTATTCATGTCCTTAGCCCGCTTTTTCATGGAATTGTTTATTTTTTTCTTACTGATTTGAGTTCACTGTAGATTGTGAATATTAGTCATTTGTCAGATGTATAGGTTGTGAAGATTTTTTTCTCACTCATTGGGTTGTCTGTTTACTCTGCTGACTGTTCTTTTGCCATAAAAAACCTCTTTAGTTTAATTATGTCCCAGCTATTTATCTTTGTTTTTATTTCATTTTCTTTTGGGTTTTTGGTCATAAAATCCTTGCCTAAGCCAATGTCTAGAAGGATTTTTCCAATGTTATCTTCTAGAATTTTCATAGTTTTAGGTTTTAGATTTAAGTCTTTAATCCATCTTGAGTTTATTTTTGTATAAGGTGACAGATGAGGGTCTGTGACACACTTTCGATGGTGTCACTGGGCATCACATCTGATGAGGGTCAGTTTCATTCTCCTACATGTGGCTTGCCAATTATCCCAGCACCATTTGTTGAAAAGAGTGTCCTTTCCTCACTTTATGTTTTTGTTTGCTTTGTCAAAGATCAGTTGGTTTTAAGCACTTGAGTTTATTTCTGTGTTCTCTATTCTGTTCCATTGGTCTATGAACCTATTTTTATATCAGTATCATGCTGTTTTGGTGACGATGGCCTTATAGCATAGTTTGACATCAAGTAGTGTGATGCCTCCAGATTTGTTCTTTTTGCCTAGTCTCGCTTTGGCTATGTGGGCTCTGGTTTGTTTGCATTTGAATTTTAGAATTGTTTTATCTAATTCTGTAAAGAATGGTGGTGGTAGTTCCTACTCTTTCTGATTGGCAGAGTGGCAGTTTTTCTGCTGACCAGACTGCTTTGCTTTTGCTTTTGCATGTCTGGACAAGTTTGAAGTTCAAGTCTCTAGTGCTGAGCATGTGGCTTCTCCTGTAAAGTATTTGCAGTGGTGTGCAGAGTCCTGGAAAGGTGGTTAGGGGCAATGATCTGGGTTAGTCATCCTGACAATGGGCTGCTAGAGCTGACTCATGCCTGCTCACGGTGCTGACTGTTCTATTTTTAGGAATTCACCAAGCTGAGTGTTAAACACAGCAATATTACCAATTAAATTATATAAAGTTACAATTAACTAGATCATATAAGTATATAATTAAATAAGAAACAAGTTGTATTTTTAAAAGGTAATGTGTACTCAAAGCTTATCGCTTCCTAATGATTTGACTGCATTTTAGCTGTGCTGTTAGGATTATTGACAGCTATTGTATCTGTATAATGAAAATGGTATGTGATTGCGCACCACAGAGACACAAAAGATCTTAACAACCTTAAGAAAACAGATAATAGAAAAGGTAGTCAAATAATTAGAAAAAAAGCAAGGCCAAGCGTTTAGAAGATAAAAGAGTTGCTGAATTCTGGGAAAACAGCCAACAAGGAGCTGAGTTGATATGTTTCCTATCCCAGCTCAGAAGCTTCCCATTGTATCTGCTGAGCCAAGAGACCCTCAGAGATTATGCCATTTCTTTGAGCTCTTTGCTAATGGCAACGCTATGCCTTCTTCACTGGTGTGAACGGAATTCTGACTTTCTTATTATTTATCTTGTCCTATCTATGCTTATCTTCTAATGTCAACTGTGTGCTGAGCATTGGAATAGAGAAGACATGCTCTGTTCTTTGGTAGTTCAAGTCTAACAGAAAATACAGACATACGTAAAAGTAATGAGATATAGTGACATGTACACATCTAAGTAAAAAGAGAACCACATAAATATCTATCGAATAGAACCCTTGGAAGCATCAGATTACTCATTGTGTATTAGGAGAATTTCACAGAACCAAGAGCACAAAAGCAATGTCTGTGTTGAACAGCTGAGATCTGCCAGGTAGGCAAATGATGCCAATTGGAAAGAACATTATATGCAAAGGCACAGCAGCAATGCAGGGTATGGCTTTTGGTCATGGGGACTGCGTAGAGCTGCCTACACTCTCCCCTGGTTGTTGAAGACCACATGTTATACTATCAGCATTAAGTCTGCTGGCATCAGAGAAAGGCCAGCTGGCTAACATGGGAATCACAGCCCTGACTAAGGCTGTGCTCACAGGCTATTATAATCCCCTGAGCTAATTGGACACTATTTCTGTATTTGCGCGCTTCTGCAGCTTTGTAGGATGATTCAGAGATCTTATGATTAATCTCATATTGGAAAGGGAACCTGTGGAACAACTTCTCTGAAAATCTTCCAATGACAAGACTTTCTCATTGTTGATGATGGTTTAGACTGACTTGCTGGGTGGGAGGTGTTGACAAGGCATCGGATGACCTGCAATGTTTGCCATCTGATTCTCGAGTCACATCCAGAGCTGGTCCACTGACCTTGATCTTACAATAATTGATTTGGATGAACCAAAATCCTGGCAAGAGTCCTAGAAGCTTTAGCAGCTTGTGCTAAAATGTTGTTTTCCTTTTCCTATACAGCAAAAATTAGCTTGCTGTGGTACTGAAATCAGGACATAGCACAAGTCCCTCTAGACCCCTGGGTAGCCATAGCATCTATCTTTTTCTTTGGAACCAAAAGGCTTCATTAAGCATCCAAGAGAAATGAGGATGTTGGACACTGCAGGCAAATGAGAGTGGTCTGTCTCAGCTGGTCCCATTACTGGGGAAGATTGACAGGTTCCAATTGGCAGGCCTTAGCCTTTCAAATATATCATGTCATAATAAACCTGTTTGCATTTCTGTCTCTCTGGCAAGACCGCCAGCTCTTTGAGGGCAAAGACTGGGTTTGATTTATCTATGGGATTCCAGGTGTTAAATGCTTGCCTGGGTGCATGGATAAAAGAATGGATGGATAGACAGATGATTAATCTTGCCCTATCAGACAGAGTAGAAAAATCTATGTAACTTAGAAAATGTTCATTAAACAGTTAAAAGAAACTTTTAACTTTTAGGAAACATTAAAATAAACTTTTCTAAGTCTTCTTTATGGATTATTTTATTTGATCTTCATATCATTCCCATGAAAAACATATTATTAGCATCTCTATTTACAAATGAGAAGTCATTTTAAAAAGATTCGTCACTTTCTCAAGATTACTTTCTCACAAGATCACTTTTCACTTTCTCAATTCACTTTCTCAAGATTAATGAGAGGAGGAGGCTAGGTTCAGGATCATTTTTTTCTGACTCCAGAGTCCTAATTTTAAGACACAGTTGAGTAAGTGGGATAACCTAGTGCTACAGGCATTGAAGGGAGGTAGGCAATGGAGTAGGCTGGCAGTGAAGGCATACTTCCTGGGGAAAATGGGATTGAAATTGAAGTTTACAGGGTAGTTATAATGTAAAGAACTGCAAAGGGGATGGGAACATATTCCAGAAGGGAAGGCACAGTGGGCTAAAGCTTGTTGTGATTGTGATGGTCTGTGCCAGGCTGTGAGAAGATGAGAAAAGGAGGGGACTGGAGGGGGAGTTGGCAGCCAAATGTGTCTTTGAACCAGCCTTCCTCCTTTGCCTTTTTCCTGGGATTTGTCCATTAAGATGAGAGATAATGTCAATCTTGAAACTAACTTCTTTCATCAGCAGGTCTGGGTCTTTTGCATGACTTAGTCTGAGGGATTAAGTAAAACAGAAATGCCCACGTCCATGCCAGGCTGACATGGGAGTTACTTCCATGTGAGAAAGCTGTCTGCTGCCTGCTACCTGTGGCTTAGCCAGCCTTGCTTGAGGTCTCCATAGAGGCTACCACTGGCATTGTGAGAAGCAAAGAAAATAGGCTGAGTCAGAGGCAGATTTGCAAATATGCAGGAAGTCCCTTAGAACCGTTGCCAAGAGGAACTGCAGTACTTAGCATGCAATTAGAGAGCATAATAGAAGAAGGCACTTGGAGCAAGTTATAGGGCAATTGAAAGCTTCTCCATTCTGGGACACAGGGTGCTCCCGATTTCAGATTACAAGGTCAGGGTATCAAATGGGATCATCAGAGCAGATATTGAAGACTGTGAAAGGGTGGTGATAATCAATAGTTATAGTCGAGGCATGCCTGCTAGGCAGTGTGCCAGGCACTCCATATGTGTCATCTAATTAAATTCTTACAACACTTCTGTGAGGATACAGAGATTCAGAAAGGTTAATTGACTTGCCTAAAACCATCCAACTTTCAAGTTGTTGAGTCATATTTGAAAGCAAATTCCGTCAGGCTCCAAGTGCTTTGCATTGTAACTGCTTCTGCAAAAATATTCCGAATATTCTCCTCCTGGGAGTAAAGTATGATCTACTCTAGTGAAAAACCAAATGTCCCAACAATCAGCACTATGAGAATACTCTAGGTCATGTGAATTGTGGTGGGGCGTTAGAAAGTCTATTAGACCAGTTATTAGAAGACTTGAAATATGGTTTCTAGACCTCTTGATGAGTATATAAACGACTCTTCTTAAACTTGGAGGGAGTATATATAAAGGAGTTATCACAGTGACTAGCTCGCAGTGAATGTGTAACAAATGTAACTCCTTGCTATTATTTGAAACACTAAATATTGCATAAAGATGCCCAGAAATGGCTTCATGATTGGAAGCCATAATACTAGACAATCTCTAAAGTCCTTTCCAATTCTAAAAGTTGGATTCTTTCTGCTTTCTCCATCCCTATCTTCAAGGTTTTCCTAGAAACTTTTGAACTTGCATTAAAGTATAACGCTCAGTCCTCATCCTCCTACTTAGAGGCACCATAGTTGACATCAGTTATATATTCTTCTGATCTATTTTCTTCTGTGTTTTTACATAATAAATGTTATTGTACATGAACGAACGAACTTCTATCATGTTTTCTTCATTTAACTTGGTATTGTATTTTTTCACATCCTTAAATTTTTTCCTCAATATTACTTTCAATGACTGAAAAATAATTTGTCATTTGGATGTTTCTAAGATATTAGTCAGTTAGCTTGTTTACAACATTTAGCTAAAAGAAATAATGCTTTAATTACTATCTTTGTATAATAAATGATAGAATACAAATTTATTTCCTAAAGGCAGAGACTTTGAATTGAAGAAGAAATTGCCATGCTTTTATTTATTTATTTTTATTTTTATTTATTTATTTATTTGTTTATTTATTTATTTATTTATTTATTTATTCTTGAGACAGAGTTTCGCTCTTGTTACCCAGGCTGGAGTGCAATGGCACGATCTCGGCTCACCACAACCTCCGCCTCCTGGGTTCAGGCACTTCTCCTGCCTCAGCCTCCTGAGTAGCTGGGATTACAGGCATGCGCCACCATGCCCAGCTAATTTTTTGTATTTTTAGTAGAGATGGGGTTTCATTATGTTGACCAGGATGGTCTCGATTTCTTGACCTCGTGATCCACCCGCCTCTGCCTCCCAAAGTGCTGGGATTACAGGCTTGAGCCACCGCGCCGGGCCAGCCATGCTTTTATACAAGTTATCCTGATTCTTGACTTATGAGTCATATTGCCAGTTGAAGCTATTTCTTCAAGGTTTTCTTTAAAGATAGATATGTGGATGGTACATTTATTTAACATATGTGTACCTGAGAGTATTTTCCTGTTGCTTTCACATATGAATATTCTATTGTTATCTCCTCAAAACTATTTCTCTCTTTTTCTCTATATTTTAGGATCACAGAGGAAAAGTGTGTAACCAAACAGATACATATTCCTTTGCAGGTCATTTGTAGATCATCTGAAAAGATGCTTATGGAATTTTACTTTTATTTATAATTAAGAAATTCCATCTTAGATTTACATCTGTTTGGGCCATTTTCATTGATTCTATCTGAGAATGTAGTTAAGATTTCTCACCCTAATACATTCCTATTAAAGTTCCTCCTTACAAAAAACTATGCAGAACTTCCTTCAATTATGTTCTTCATTATTGATTCAATATTAATGGTTTGCATTTTTCCTTAGAAATTCATGTAATTATTAGGTGGAATGTTTACTCTCTGTTTTCTATCTCCATAGCATCGCTCCCATTTTACTATTTATCTTTCTCTAACTATTAAATGTATTTTAAAGGTTATTGTTTGTATTACTAAACTGAATTTTTCTGTTACTTCTGATCTTTAATGCCTCCAATGTGGATTTGGTTCTATACTTTTAGTTTACAGAAAATCTGTATTTTATCTATCTTTTCTTCTGTCTTATTATGTTATCTTTTCAGTTTAAGTTTTCCTAGAAACTTTTGGAACTGCATTAAAGTATTTCAACTGTATTTTAACCTTGTGGAATTCTGTTTCTATTCCAGAGAGGTCATCCCTCATAGCATCTCCTTAAGTATACAATTTTCTAAACTCTTTTTCTGATTCCTGAATTAAATTGTCTTCAGTGATTTGCTGTTCCTCTGCATCTTCAGAATAAAAGAGCCTTTCACCAATCCTGTAGAATATTCGAATGGATCCCATAATGTTTTTTCTCTCATGTGCTTGCATAAATGTGCTTAAGCACACTTATTTGTGCCAGATGTGCTTTGGCACATTTATTTGGCAGAGCCAAAGTTTGATGTGTCTTACTAATTACTGAGGCCCTTGTATTCTGGTAAACCCTTTTCTTGTATTTTATAGCCAAAGAGCAAAATGTTACACACAGTTCTTAGCTCAATTTTTTGTTTCCACTCAACCTGTGTGGGAAAAAACGCTGAGTGCTATGTGCACGTAGCCCCCAACTCATCCCCACAGACATACTCACTGTACATGCCCCCCTCCCCTATATGTCCTGTTTAGTTGTTTTCTCAGGGTTTAGTCTATGGATGATGTAAAATTTACTGGGAAAAAAAGTGTGTATTGGGAGTGCACTTAAGAAGTAAGAAGCAATATTTTATCTGCCAAGAAGAGTGACATCCACGTAGTTGAGAGCCATTGCTCCATTTTCTTGGTTGTGTTTCTGAACCAGATAGACAGTGATGAACAAAGGTTCTAACTATTTACTTTAGGACAAGAGTGTTTCATGGGTGAATTAGTGAAAATATAAGAAAAGTCATGTCTAAGGCTACAACAAGCTATAATCGTAAGCCAGAAGCAATATTCTAGGAACCAAATGTCTGCTTCACTTTCTGGGGTCACAGAGCTAAATTAATTTACTCTAGGCTATATTTAAGGTTAGAAGCTAGTTTTGCTGGTATTATTTTTTTTTCTTCTTGTCTTCATCAGCATCTTTCACCATCATCTGTCTTCTCCATTTTTCAAAGTAGCTCTCTCTTTCATTTAATGTTTTCACTTCTTTCCTTTGAACCAAGTTCTCAAACATTGCTTTTAGTAGAATGAATTCTGTGCAATAATAAAGAGATCTTTCTGTGGCAATAAGTTGTGAAAATAATCATTTCTTTTACATGTCTTTAATTTACAAAACATAGATACCATCAATTTCTAATGCACTGGATAGTTACGCTTAATTATTTTTTACATCATTTCCCACTAATGTGTTTAGGGGAAGTGATTACTGGAGATGTGATTGAAGTACTAGAAATCCATTTGGGAGACAGATGGTTCATCTCAACCCAAGAGCTGAATCCATCAGTAGGAAAATAGAGTCATGCCCCAGGTGTGATAGTGGATGTGTGAGATGCCATGTTTGTGTTTGTGCAGGCACGTGCAAGCATGCAGTTTTATAGGCTATTGGTTATGATTCTCTGTGTGGATATAGGACCTGTGCAAAGAGTTTAAGACTCATTAAAATAGTATACACTCTGAAGTGACAAGCACCATAGATCTCTGAGTGTATAATGTTCCCTTTACTGACTTTCTACATTTTGAGATGTAATGAGCATTCAGAGCTCATTACCATCTAAACGAATATGGGGAGTTGGTAGAACTTTGCAATTGTCTTTCGCCGGTGCTAGTATCTGCCCTTGGGGGAGAAATAGAAGTTGTAAGAAGAGAAACAAATGCCTAAACCCACTTCTCTCTCTCCTTCCTAGGTCACTCCTATTCTCTCCCATCTCTCTTCACAAACCTGTTCTCAAGGATCCTTGCTTCCTTCTCCACTTTACTCTTTCTGTTTTTTCTCTGTTAAATACTCAGAGTAGGTTTTCCTTCTTACCCATTGGGTAATCTTTCTTCCTCTACTTAAATTCCATCTCTTTTAAAAACAAAACAAAAACAAAAACCTGTGCTGGCATCAGACCAAATTCTAACCTCAGATATCTTCTCCCTTTCTGTCCAAACCAAATAATCCAGAAGAAGACAGGAGTAAAAGTGAGCACAAACATTTTCATAAGTATGAATTATAAAGTTATGAATAATGATATCTCGGAACCTCCAAAATGTTTTAGAATGGTATATATGGCATGCTGCCAGATTATTGACATTCATGAAAAACCTCTTCCTCTACCCAAATGTGAATAATAATAGCTTGTTGAGGGTTTGTTGTGTGCCAAGCATAAGCTTAGCTTTGGAATTAAATAGTGAATTAGATATGGTTCCTTTACTGTAGGAGCTCTCTGCACAGAGGTACTGATAGGCACTCAGAATAAGAAATAGCAGCATAATGTAGTCCAAAGATCACCAATAGAGGAGTAATGTAATAGTTAATTTTTGGTGTCAACTTGTCTGAATTAAGGGGATCAGATAGCTGGTAAAGCATTATTTCTGTGTATGTCTGTGAGGGTGTTTCAGAAAAAGATTGACATTTGAATCAATAGACTGAGTAAGAAAGATCTGCCCTCATCCAGTGTGAGCAGGCACCATCCAATCCATTAAGGGACCAGATAGAAGAAAAAGGCAGAGGAAAACTGAATTTGTTCTCTCTTCTTGAGCTAGAACACTCATCTTCTCCTGCCCTTGGATATCAGAACTCAAGACTCTCTCACCTTTGGACTCTAGAATGTGCATAAATCTCCCCCTCCAGCCAAGGTCTTTGGCCTTGAACTGAGAGTTACGCATTCAGCTCTCCCAGTTCTTCTGCTTTCAGACTTGGACTGAGCCAGGCTACTGCCTTCCCTGATTTTCCAGCTTGCAGATGGCATATTGTGGGACTGCTCAACCTCCAAAATTATGTGAGCCAATTCCCATAATAAATACCCACTCATATGTATATTTATGAGTTGGAATATATATATATTTTTTTTCCAAGATGGTATTAGGTTGCTGCAAAAGTGATTACAGTTTTGCCATTAGAAGTAATGACAAAAACCACAATTACTTTTGCACCAAACTCATACCTTGTTGCTGTGTTTTTAATATATATATTTATATATATATAATATAAAATTGTATCTATATTATATATATATATATATTTTTGAGACATGGTCTCACTCTGTTGCCCAGGCTGGAGTGCAGTGGTGCCATCTTGGCTTCCTGTAACCTCTACAGGATCAGGTTCAAGTGGTCCTCACACCTCAGCCTCCCAAGTAGCTTGGACTATAGTCACCATGCCTGGCTAATTTTTGTATTTTTTTGTAGATAGGGGGTTTTGCCATGTTGCCCAGGCTGGTCTCAAACACCTGAGTTCAAGTGATCCACCCACCTCCGCCTCCTAAAGTGCTGGGATTATAGGGTAAGCATCTGGCCCCCATTCACATATTGATATCTATTATCTATATCTATATCTGTGTGTATGTGTGTGTTTCCTATTGGTTCTGTTTCTTTGGAGACCCTTGACTGATACAAGTGATTATATCTGGATATTTGGAAAAAATATTCTGAAATGTGACCTGCCAGTTGGATTTTAAAGAGTGAGCGGGGTTGGTAGCATGAGTAAAATAATTAATAACCTCTTAGGCGAGGAAAGAGTAGGTATAAAACTCTGGACATATTAAAGAGCAGAGCACATTTTGGGGAAGGTGTCTTGGTCCATTCTGTGCTGTTATAGCAGAATATTTGAGACCGGGTATTTTATAAACAACAGAAATGTATTTCTTACAATTCTAGAGACTGGGAAGTCCAAGATCATGACATTGGCAGGTGAAGTCTCTGGTTCCAAGATGGTATTAAGTTGCTGCAAAAGTGATGTCAGTTTTTGCCATTGGAAGTAATGACAAAAACCACAGTTACTTTTGCACCAAATTCATACCTTGTTGCTGTGTCTGCTGGAGAGGAGGAACATTGTGTCCTCACATAGCAGAAGATCAGAAGAAAGTGAACTTACTTCTGTAAGAGCTTCTTATAGCACATTAATTATTCATGAGGGTTCTGCCCTCAAAACCTAAACACCACCAATTAGGTCCCACCTCCCAACTGTTGCATTGGGGATTAAGTTTCCAACATGTGAATTTGTGGGGACACATTTAGACCATAGCAGAAGGCAAGAAGTTCAGTGAGGCTGGAGCATAGTATTAGGAGGGGGTGCAGGAAGTGTGGCATAACATCAAGCTGGGAAAGGGGGTAGAAGCTTCATTTTGAAGGTAGTATAAGGTATGCGAAGGCTTTTATCTTCTAGATGGTGGCAAACCATTGGTGGACTTTGAGGAGGGATGTGAAGGGATCCAACTTTTATCTTAGAAGGTTCATACAGGATGTAGAATGCAGAGTAAAGGTGAGGTGGGTATGGAGGTGTGACAATGGGGGAAGGAACCCTGATCAGAACACTATGGCCACAGTCCAGGCAAGAAAGAAGCTCAGATCACAGCTAGGGATGGATGACCTCAGAGAAAACAAACATTCTCCTTTCACTAAAACTATTATATAGCAACATCGTCCAAGGAACAAAATGTACAATGTTGAAGTTGTTGCTAATCTTTTCTGATATTCTCAACTCTACTGAACTCTAAAAGGAAATTTTGCATTCAGCTCTATTTCCCCATTTGCATTGTATTGTTGTCTGCAGTAGTGAGAACTATACTAGAAAATATCTGCAGTGGTTTCCACTTAAAACAGCTTAACATCTTACTTTATTATGGCTCCATTTTCATTTTGAAACAAGTTGGTCTGTGTGACTGAATCTGCCAAAGAGAGAATCCCAGTGAGTCCCACTGGAAAACAGTTCTCTCTGCCAGACACCAGTTTAATATTTCTTTAGTGGAAGGTCTCCCTCTGAGGGAAACAATCTAAAAAAATTGTCAGCCCCTCTTATTGCTGTTTTGTTTCTGAAACAAATTATGAGCCAGCAGTGCCCTCACCTGGTATCTTGAACTTGTAGAGTGACATTCCTATTTCAGCACAGAGGAGGATTTTTACAGAAATAATCCATTAGTAATATTAGTTCTCTCTCCTTGAAGACCCAAACTAACATGTTACTTGGGGCCACAAGTTGTGGCTGAAATGGGAATCAAGGAGAAGGCTATTTTTCCATGGTCAGTGTACAGGAGGCACTGGAAGTATTCAACAAAATGAACAAACAAAAAGCCTGAATTTGTTGTCTGAAGCTGAGTTCAGATGTCAGCATTGCTTCTCACCTACTCTGTGACCCTGGCTGATCATTTTCCTTTTGCTCACCTTATGGAACCCTTGTAAGCATTAGGTGGAAGAATGTATCTAAAAGCATCTGTACATGGATAATATTCAATTTATGTCATATAAAAACCTGAAAATTCCCTAAAGGACTGTAACTGATACAAATTTTCTGGAAAAAAAATCTGCTAGTAAATACCAAGAACTATAAATGTGTATGGGCCTTTCAAGCCAATAACTACACTTTTAGAACTTATCTTAGGAAAATTAACTAAAATGTGTAAAATGTTGTATGCACAAAAGATGTTCATTATGGTGATACGTATAATAAAGTTTGGAAGTAGTCCCAATGTGAATCTCCAAGAAACTAGGGAAATGGTTAAACTGCCTTGCTGTATCTATGCCACATTTTGATGCTGCCATTTAAAAAGAAAGTTTCAAGAAAATTTTAATTATATAAAAATATTATGTTAGAAGAACAGGCTGTATATTATATGAACTATAATATAAGAGATGTAAATAAAAACAAATAGAAAAAATCTTTAAATTGAAAAAATTAGATGATATCAGTTAGTGGTAAGGATTTAGGGAAAATGCGTACTTTTGCATACTTCTAATAGAAGTGAAAATTTGAAACACTCTGGACAGCCTTTTAGATAAATTTTTTAAAGTAAAAAATATGTAAATGCATATGATAGAAAAAGTTCTATCTGAGCACAAAAATGAGCAGAAAGATATTCACCAATATCTTGCTATAACAGTAAAAATTTGGAAACCACTTGCTTGTCAAACCCATACTGAAATGATTCAACAAATTATAATATGTGTGTTTAGGTAGAACAGGTGATTCTGTGGGAGCCATCAACATCCAAATCATGATGCCTTAACAAAACAATAAAAGATTTCTCACATTGTAGTGTAAGTTCTAGTAGCTTATCACACTTCAGCTGGGGCTCAGCTCTGTCATCTTTAAGATTCAGATGGAACTGCACTGTCCCACATGGTAGCCACTAGCCACATGAAGCTACTGAGCCCTTGAAATGTGTCTAGTCCGAACTGATAAAAACTGTAAGTGTCAGATATATACCGGTTTTCGATGGCTGAGTATAAAAGTGTAAAATATCTCCTTAATAGTTTTCATGTTGAGTGCATGTTGAAATGATAATAATTTGGGTATATTGGATAAACAAAATACATTATTAAAATTAATTTTGCCTGTGTTTAACATTTTTTTAAATGTGACTTATGGAACATTTAAAATTACGTAACAGCTTGGATTATATTTTTTACTAGGCAGTGCTGGTTGGGAACAGCACTAGTCTCAACAGGAAGTGAAAAGAGAAAGACAAAGTATGTGTCAGCTCTTAAAGCTTTTGCCTGGGAGGGACATATGATACATTGGTTTATATTTCCTTGAAGAAAGGCAATTACACTGGCAACCTGAGTTTAGTAGACTGGGACGCTCCCATCCTATTGTGTGCCCAGAAAGAGAGAGAGAGCAAGGACATCGGAGAACAGCCCTCCTATCAACCACACTGTGGAACACCACACAGGGGATTAAAATGTTAGGTCTCTACATGCTGATGTGAAAAGAGTCCAAAACATTATGGCCAGTTAGAATGGTGATCATTAAAAAATCAGGAGACAACAAATGCTGGAAAGGATGTGAAGAAATAGGAACACTTTACACTGTTGGTGGGAGTGTAAATTAGTTCAACCACTGTGGAAGACAGTGTGGTGATTCCTCAAGGACCTAGAAATAGAAATTCAATTTGACCCAGCAATCCCATTACTGGGTATATATCCAAAAGATTATAAATCATTCTATTATAAAGACACAGGCACACATATGTTCATTGCGGCACTGTTTCCAATAACAAAGACTTGGAACCAATCCAAATGTCCATCAATGATAAGTTGGATAAAGAAAATGTGGCACATATACACCATGGAATACTATGCAGCCATAAAAAACGAGGAGTTCTTATTCTTTGTAGGGACATGGATGAATCTGGAAACCATCATTCTCAGCAAACTGACACAATAACAGAAAACCAAACACTGCATGTTCTCACTCATAGGCAGATGTTGAACAATGAGAATACATGGGCACAGGGAGGGGAGCATCACACACTGTGGTCAATTGTAGGGGGCTAGAGGAGGGACAGCAGGGAATGGGGAGGATGGGGAGGGATACTGTAGGGAGAAATACCAGATATAGGTGATGGAGGGTTGAAGGCAGCAAACCACCTTGCCATGTATGTACCTATGCAACAATCCTGCATGATCTGCACATGTACCCCCAGAACCTAAAGTACAATTAAGAAAAAAAACATACTGTATCACACTGTTTACAAAACACACAGCCACACAGGCAGAACAAAATTGTACCAATTATGAGGGCATATATTATATAGGTAATAACTTAGGAAAATGTATGGAAGATGTACAGTAAACTCAAAACAATGGTTACCTCTTTGAAGGCAAGAGGTTGCTTTATGTTTAATGTTTGAATATCAGACTATGAAAGTGAAGTGTGTTTGGGCTGTTTGAGCTGAACGTCTTCTGTTTGCCTCCCTAGTTGGACTCTTTAATATTCCCTACCCTGTCCTATGCTGGGGTGTCAGCAGCATAAATGGGCTGCAGCCTTGCTTGCTGCTTTCCGACGTGTTTGGCCAGAGGAGGCCACTGGTAGGGAAGGGGAAGAGTGAGGATGAGGCACGTTTTCTCCTCCCAGTGATGCTGACCGCCTCCTCTTGCTGTCAGGAGGTGGTTCCCACATAGTTCTCTCTGTCTTGGATTCCGACCATTGTCTTCTCCCACTCAGGCTCCAGGTGGCAATGTCACCCCACTAGTACCAAACCCCAGGTGCTGTAGTATCTCTTGTGGTTTCCTTACATTATATGCATTCTCTTAGAAATAGTAAGTTTACTAAACTCTCTTTTACTCAATTTCAATATATCCTGTATTTTTTGCTGGGACTATGAGTAATACATTATTTCCACAATTCAAAATGAAGAAAAAATCACCGAAGAAAAAAAACCTTGCCCAGATTATGACCAAAAGTGACAAAATTTTCCTTACCTTTTTTGACATTAGCATTATCTGTATTTTCTGTGCTGTTGTACTTCTTCGTGGTTAAGTATCTCTATAATAAATATTACCTTTACAGTTTATTCAAAAAGTAAAAGTCTAAAATGAACAAAACAAGTAAACAATGTTACTCCTAAAATTGAACTTGAGGTCCGAATAATAAATTATTTGCTTAAGTCAGTGTCCAGAAGAGTTTTTCCTGGGTTTTCTTCTAGGAATTTATAGTTTGGGCTTTTACGTTTAAGTTGTCAGTGCATCCGCATATGCCAGATGGATTAGTCATCTGCCTATGGCTAGCCGGTTTTCCCAACATCATTCATTGAATAGGGTGTCTTTACAGTGCTTCTTTTGGTAGACTTTGTCAAAGATCAGTTAGTTGTAGGTGTCTGGCTTTATCTATGGTTCTCTATTCTGTTCCATTAATCTCTGTGTCTATTTTTGTACCAGCACCATGCTATTTTGATTACTGCAGCCTTGCAGTATAGTTTGAAGTTGGGTAATGTGATGCCTCTGCCTTTGTTCTTTTTGCTGAGGATTTCTTTGGCTATCCATAATTCCATATGAATTTTAGAATTTATTTTTTATAATTCTGTGAAATATTACCTTGGTTATTTGGTAGAAATTGCATTGAATCTGTACATTGCTTTGGGGAATATAGACATCTTAATGATATTAATTCTTTTCATCTGTGAGCATGGAATATTTTTTCCATTTTGTATCATTTCTGATTTCTTTAAGCAGTGTTTTGTAGTTCTCCTTGTAGAGATCTGTCACCTCCTTGGTAGATATATTCCTAGGTTTGTGTGTGTGTGTGTGTGTGTGTGTGTGTGGCTTTTGTAAATGGAATTGAGTTCTTGATTTGTTTCTCAGGTTGAACATTATTGGTGCATAGAAATGCTACTAATTTTATACATTGATTTTATATCTTGAAACTTTGTTGAAGTCATTTATCTGGTCTAGGAGTCTTTTGGAGGAATCTTTAGGGTTTTCTGGGTAAAGTGTCATGTCATCAGCAAACAGAGATTATTTGACTTCCTTTTTTCCTATTTGGATGTCTTTTATTTGTTTCTTTTGCCTGGTTGCTCTGGTTAGGGCTCCAGTACTATGTTGAATAGAAGTGGTGAGAGTGGACATCGTTTTCTTCTTGTTCTTTGGGAGAATGCTTTCAGTTTTTGCCCATTTGGTATGATGTTGGCTGTGTATTTGTCATAGATGGCTCTCATTATTGTGAGGCCTCAAAAGCAAACATATCAAAAACAAAAATTGGCAATCGAGACCTAATTAAACTAAAGGGCTTCTGCACAGCAAAATAAACTATCAACAGAGTGAACAGACAATCTACAGAATGGAAGAAAATATTGGCAAATTATGCATCCAACAAAGGACGACTTTACATAATCTATATGAAACTTAAACAAATCAACAAGAAAAAAACAACCCCATTAGAAAGTGGACAAAACATATGAGCAGACACTTGAAGACATACATGTAGCTAAAAAACATGTAAAAACACTTGGCATCACTAAATTACCAGAGAGATACAAATTAAAACATGGTGAGATACCATTTTACATCAGCCAGAAGTAAAAAACAAAAACAGACATTGGCAAGGATGTGGAGAAAAGGGAATGCTCATGCACTGTTTATAGTACAGCCCCTGTGGAAAGCAGGATGGAGATTTATCAAAGAACTAAAAATGAAAATGCCATTCAACTCAGAAATCCCATCTCTGGGTATGTGCCCAAACGAAAAGAAACCGTTCTACCAAAAAGACATCTGTACTCTAATGTTTATCACAGTAGTATTCACAATAGTATAGTCATAGAATCAACGTAGGTGACTACAATGGTTGATTGGATAAAGAAAATGTGGTGCATATACACCATGGAATACTATTCAGACATAAAAAAGAATGAGATCATGTCCTTTGCAGCAACACAGATGCAGCTGGAAGCCATTATCCTAAGTGAAATAACTCAGAAGCAGAAAAGAAAATACTGCATGTTTTAACTTGTAAGTGGGAGCTAAACAATGGGCACACATGGACATAAATATGAAAATAATTGACACTGAGAACTATGGGGAGAGACGGGGACGGCGGGGGAAGGGTTGAAGAGCACACATGGTGATTTCCACATGCAATAAGACGAAGAGGTAAGGCAAGCCAGGGATAGGTATTGCTCCATTCTTTAATTCTGTGCATTTCATTCCTTAATTATAGCATCTGTAGTACATGAGGCTGGCAGGGGCAGAAGAGAGCAGCACACCAAGGAGGGCAAAGTGACCGAACTCATTGTGATGGAACAGAAGGAGTTAATTATGTTTACAAGACATGGACAGACTCTATATCTTCATTTCCTTATCATTGGGAGTATTCCGAGCTCAGAATTTTCCCAATGCAAAAAAAGGCTCTGAAGAGCCGGACCTGGGAACCTGGCCAGTTCCCTGATCCAATTTTTGGTAAACACCTCAAGGATGTTAGTTACATGATGAAGACGTGGACAGTGTCCTGACTTGACCCTTCTTTGTTTTAAAAAAGTATAAAAGATTGTTTAGCAGAAGCCGAGCTGAGCTTCGGTGGTGACTTGGTCTGGACTTGCGAAAACCCGTGCTGCTTTATTGCCGGTGTTGAAGTTTGTGAGCGTCTCTAGGTATCCTTGTAAATAAACTCTTTTTCTTTCCTTGTAAATAAACTCTCTTTCTTTTCTCTATATATCTCGGCTGGTGTTTTTCTTCCCACGAATCTGCCTGAAAAGATTAGAAAATCCAAGCTTGGTACTGAGCAGTGCTCACACACTCATTAACCTATCCCCAAAGAAATGTTCTCTTATAGTAGTGGTTCTCTACCAGGAACAGTTTTTTCCCTCAGGTGGGTATATGGCAATGTCTGAAGACATTTTTTGTTGTCTCAACTGGGGGAGGGGCTTCAGCTGACATCTACTGAGTAGAGGTCAGAGATGTTGCTAACCGTGTCCATCTCTTTCTTTTCTTTCTTTCCTTTTTATTATTTATTTATTTATTTATTTATTTATTTATTTATTTATTTATTTATTTGTGTGTGTGTGTGTGTGTGTGTGTGTGTGTGTGAGACAGAGTCTCTCTCTGTTGCCCAGGCTGGAGTGCAATGGCACAATCTCAGCTGACTGTAACCTCCACCTCTCAGGTCCAAGTGATTCTCCTGCCTCAGCCCCTCTAGTAGCTGGGATTACAGGCACGTGCTACCACGCCCAGCTAATTTTTATATTTTTAGTAGAGATGGGGTTTCGCCACGTTGGCCAGGCTGGTTTCGAATTCCTGACCTCAGGTGATCCACCCGCCTCAGCCTCCCAAAGTGCTGGGATTACAGGTGTGAGCCACCGCACCTGGTCTGCCGCTAACCATCTTGCAATGCACAAGGCAGCCCCTCAAGAGACTGTCTAGCCCAAATGTCAATAGTGCCCAGGTTGAGCAACCCTGTCTTAGGGCAATGGACAGACATCACTGGTTAGTCTCCTGGGAGTGCTTGAGGTTTCAGAAAAAATTGGAGCTTCCCAGGACAATGCACTCACCTGCTTCAGAAGAAATTGGAGCTTCCCAGCCTCATGCACTCACCTGCTTTTCTGGGATGAGTGTTGGTTCTCATCCCAGAAAAGCAAACTATCTAGGGCTAGATAGTTTGATAAAAGCAAATCTTCCTCCTTAGCTCAAGAAAGCCAATTTTGTGTGCATTATTATTCAAATGGAAATAAGCAGAAGATCTGTTTGGCCCAAATAATGTTTGATTTGATTAGAGCTTTTCTGTTATCTTAAGATAACTGCTTCCAAACTAAACACAGACTTTAGGTCCGGGGAACCTTTGAATCTCACCAAAGCTCATCTTCAAATAATAGCTTTTAGTCCACCCAGATGAGGATATGGCCTGGACTGAGGATGATTCCTGAGGAGGAGTCTCTGGAAGCAGGGCTGCTGGGATAGTTGCATTAGGGACGTGGGTTCAAATCTAGACTCTCTTCAAGTCTTGCTATGTAGTCAAGAGCAATACACTCTCTGAGCTGAGGTTTTCTTTTTTGTAAAGTAGAAATAACAGCTTCTATATTGGGTTGTAGTACAGTACACAGAGTAGTGTCTCCAGACATGGGAGTATGCTATTAAGATTAGCAGTGAGAGTGATATCAGTTACTTGGCCACTTGACTCCTGTAGGTGTGTCCCCCTCAGACTATTTCTTAGTTTTTGTAACAAAGCTTGGTTTGCCAGGATGTTCTAAGTCAAGTCAGTGTGGATGAAGGAGTGAGCCTGCCTGACTTCGCCCTGCTACATGGAGTGTGTTCTCCCTTGATGTGACTTCACACTGTGCTTCCTCATTACAGTCAGAGGCAGCAGATGCAGGGTTCAACCCCATCCCCTCTCCTACTGACTCCAAATCCAGATGCGTTTCCCTCAACCACGTCGTGTACTAAATGCCATACGTTTGACTTGGTATTTTCTATACATTCTCTTTTCACCTGTTTGAACTTTAGAGTGAGACCGATATGGGTGTGGCATGAATCTCTAGCTCTGCCACCCACTGGTTTATCTTCAAATAATGCCAGAAACCTGTTAAACACGGTGCCTGGCACATGGCAATAACTCATAAATATGAGCCATGCTTCTATTCCCTCATCAAGTGCCCATCGTCCAGATGTGACCCTGCAGGTGCCGTGAAGGCAGGGACCATGCTTGTTTCGTTACTCTGATAGTCCCCAGTCGCAGCATGGTGCCTGGTGGTCAGTGTTTATTGAATGAGTGCAAAGCCAAGGCCCCTGAGCGGGGCTGTGACTGGGGTCTGAGGTTTCTGTGATTCCACACTGTCTCTCTGGGAGACCCCAAGTGACCCCATGGGAAAACAGATGATCCAACAAACTATAGCAACAAAATGTGTCACTACCCCCTCTCTTTCAGTCCATGGGCTTCTAAGATACAATCTCAAGGTTTAGGTGGGGGAGTTCACAGTGCTTGAATATTGCCTCTGCTCTGTTGATGAAGGGGCTTTTATATTATTGATCCTGTGCTGCCATTAACTTCAGCACTGGTTTAAGAGAAGGGAAACTTCTGGAATAGTGAGATCAGAAAGAATAGAAAGAAACTGAACCAGCCAGAGAGACAGGAAAGGAGTCCAAGTGGAAGGACACAGAGTAGGATGCTGTTTGATGATTTCTGACCTATCTTTGCCTTTGCCGTGGTTTTCCTGCATAGCTCTTGGCTGTAGCATCAAAGTGCCTCAGGCTACTCACCTGGAGGATGTATAATACAATTTCTACTTTATCATTCCAAATAATTTTTACAAGCTTGAAGGCCACTCCACAGATGTGAAGGTGGAAGATTCAAAAGTGCTTGAAAAAGGAATGATGAAGGCATATTAATTTATGTGATAAGCATTAATCATCACCTAATCATCAGGTGCCATGGCAGGCACACAGAAGCTAGTAAGATATCGGCCCTGTCCTCAAAGGACTTCCTGCTTAGCGGTTTGCATTTAAAATGCAGACATGAATAGCAGACATTACTGTGTACAGCCTTACATCCTCCCTGCAAACTGCCACCAGGAAAGATAATGAACATCACACTGAAGTCGCAGCTGAAAATTTCCAGAACCAACCACTCCAATAGAGAAGTCTGGGATGTGCTGCCAGGCAGCTGAACTTTCCTTGCCTTTTCATAAAAAAAATTTCATTCTACAGAAAAAGTAAGGATATAATGGGTGACAACTAAGAGTATTAGCATCTGCTCAGTTTGACTTCTTTGGGCTTTCCTACTTCAGTCACTTGGAGAATGAGAGTGCCCTGGGAGCATCAGCCTTGCACTTTGCAGGGAGGGCTGAGAGGCAGGCAGGGAGTCAGGCAGTGGACGTGTGGGCTGCTGTGGAAGGGCAGGGCCCTGTCCTACTGCACTCCAAGAGAGAACAGTTCTTTGAGGCTACCAGGTTATGAAAATCAAGTCCATCCACTCTGTCTACAGAACCTCTCTTTTGAAGGAAAGTTAGTCCAGTCTAAATTAACAAGATTATTGAAAGGAGGAGATGGGCCAATGGAAAAAGAAACATTAGTGTAGTGTGGAAAGATGTAGATTCTGATCTGTCCCTAGTAATTAGCAGATGTGTGCTTCAGCAAATTATGTAACCATTTAGAAATTCGGGGTGCCTGTAAATGAGATTATTAGCAACAACAGATCTCGAAGGATTGTAAAAGGATAACCCAGTGCCTGATCAAGGTACATGCTCAATCAGAAGTACTTTTTTCCTTTTTCCCTCTCTTTTAATTCACAAATAAAAATTGTATATATTCATTATGTACCATGCGATGTTTTGAACTATGCATGCATTGTGGAAAGATTAAATCAAGCTAATTAACATATGTATTACCTCACATACTTATCACTCTTTCGGGGTGAGAACATTTAACACCTACTCTCTTGCAATTTTCAAGAACACAGTATGTTGTTATTAACGATAGTCACCATGTTGTACAATGTATCTCTTGAACTTATTCCTCCCATCTAACAGAAATTTTGTCCTTAAATCAATATATCCCCAACTCCAGAGAAGTTATTTCTTAAAGATGTTCAGCTTTATTATGTCCAAATTCCTACCTATGAAAATTTAGGTTGATGACTAGATATCAACAGCATAAAGCTTTATTGAACAAACAGATAAGCATATGTTTAGTGAGAGAATTGTCTGCAGCAGAGAAAGGGCCCCAAGTTACTTTGTAACAGAGTCCTATCTTCCAAGCTCCAGTCCTACCCATACAAGCACAGTCCCCTTCAGTCCATTTGGTACGCACATACTTCTGAAAATGGAAAACAAATAGAAACGCTGACCAAGCCGTAGTTATCATATTTTGCACGTTATGCAAATCCAGATTTCACGTGATTAAAAATAGTCAGTGGCTACTTTTATGTGATCCACAGAAGGGTCATTGGATTCACACCTGGTTACCTCTGAGATACCCCAAATACTCCCACTCATTGCTGCTTCTCATGGAAATCTTTTCCAGAAAATCATTTTTCTTAGAAAAGCTGTCTTTCCATACCTATATACCAGCGACCTGTCCCCAGACACAAGAGATCTCTTGAATCATAAGATTGGAGTGGTCAGAGAGGCAGAATAAAATAACCTACCAGATTATCCAAGCCACCTAAATGTGAAACAGAGGAGATACTCTATAGTAACACCTCTCCCTGCTCCTCTTTCCCCATATCTGTGCCAATCATAAGGACCCTCAGTCTCCTGCTCTTAAAAGAGCACCAGCCTAGGAGTCAGCAAATATGCTTAGTGTGTTATTACTAGAGAAAAGTTACAAATTAAGATAATAATAAACTTAAAATTAAAATCACTTGTTTTTTGTCCACTCAGAAAAAAAATTGCTGAATATAATCCAACAATTTATTTAATATAATTCGAATCTGAAAAGAAATGCTGTTGATAACTTGACCTTTTTTTTTTTTGAAACAAAGTCTCGCTCTGTTACCCAGGCTGGAGTGCAGTGGTGTTATCTCAGCTCACTGGTTCAGGTGATTCTCCTTCCTTAACCTCCCAAGTAGCTGGGATTACAGGTGCACATCACCACGCCAGCTAATTTTTGTATTTTTAATAGAGAGGGGGTTTCACCATGTTGGCCAGGCTGGTCTTGAACTCCTGACCTCAGGTGACCCACCCACCTCAGCCTCCTAAAGTGCTGGAATTACAGGCATGAGCCACCGGGCCCAGCCAATCACTTGAAATTTCTGACTAATAAATTGTTTACAGCTTTTCAGGTCTTAACATTTACTTTTTAATTTTATATTTATAATACTGTGTTGTGACACATCACAGTTCAGCAAGCCATTTTTGTTTGACAGTAAAGCAGTTTCCACGTTTTCACTATCGTAGACAATGCTATCTTGAACATTTTTTTGTAGCTAAATCTGTTTACTTTTTTACACATTCTTAAGCATTTTGTTAGAATAAATTACTGGAGGTAGAATTCCTGGGCCAAAATATACAGAAATGTTTATGAGTTTTAATGCCGATTAGCACTTTTTCCTTCAGAAATTGAGTGCATGAGTTCATGCCCAATTTTCTCCAATCTCATTGTTTAAATACAAGTTTGTTGTAGTACAACATACATGAAAAAAGTGAGCAAATCTTAAATGTACATTTTGTCAAAAAGTGAACACAATTGTGTAACAGGTACACAGATTAGGAGACAGCACATCACCATCAACTCGGAAGCCCCTCACGTTCCTCTGTCACTACCCTCTTCCTCTACCAGCATAAAACCACCATTCTGACTTCTAAGATTATAGGTAAGTTTTCCTGTTTTTCCCCTTTGTACACTTGGAATCGCATAGTATACATTTTTTGGCCTGGCTTCTTTTATTCCAATTTTGTTTTGAAATTCATCCTTGAGTTGCATAAAATTGTTGATCTAAATTTTCATAGTTGTCTAGACTCCACTGTGTGAAAATGCTAACCTGCCATACATTACTCTTTGTATTATTGGTGGGCATTGTTGGTGGGTTATTGTTGGTTTTCTGAGGAAACTCCATACAGTTTTCCATAATGGTTATATTAATTTTCATCCCCACAGTGTGTGATTTCCACTTTCTCTGGATCTTCACAGACATCTGTGTGTGTGGGGGGGTGTGTGTGTGTGTGTGTCTTTTTGATAATAGCTTTTTTCTCTCTCTCTCCTGATGGATATAAAGGAGGCTAGGCACAAAGTTTGAATTAAGAACTCTGGCTCTGAAGTCAGAGGTACAATTTTCAGCCCTCAGGGACTGCAGAGAAAATGATCTAATTTAGGGAACAAATAATGTAAATTATTTTCTCCAATATTTTACAATGAAATGAATGAGGTGATTAATCATTGCTGTGCTGTTTCTAATTTTGGCTGACTGAGCAATTCCTTTCCTCTCTCATCTTCAATTTGACATCTATACAAAAGTTTATGATGTTTACTAGATTATCTCTCTCTTTTTTTTTCATTAAGTGATAATATTTTGGGATCTGTGACTCTATAATTAGTGGTAATAAGACATTTCCTGGTTGAACACATTCTTAACACTCTGTGACACTGGAGGGCAGTAAAACCACACGCATAAAACAATGCAGGCTTCTGGGCGTATCACAGTGAAAAGGCTTTTGCTAAGTTGCATGCTTTCTCACTGTGAAAGCATGATTCCGCTATGAATACCAGGCATGGATTTTCTTCCTCACTTATATCTCTGATATAGGTCGATTTTGCAAACATCTTCCTGCTCTTAATCCTCATTGCAGTGAGTGTTTTCACAATTAAAATTGAGAACTCTTGATTTGAAAATAAAATGTACAGTCAGTCAGTCCTCTATGTACATGGTTCTGCCTCTGCAGATTCTACCGATGGAGGATCTAAAATATTTGGAAAAAATAAAAAAACAATAAAAAATTACCATATAGCGATAAAAGTAATACAAATAAAAACAACAGAGTATAACAAATATTTATATCATTTACATTGTATTAGGTATTGTAGGTAATCTACGACTGATTTAAATGATATGGGAGAATGTGCATAGGTTGTATGTAGCATCCCCAGATTTTGATATCTGCTTGTGGAGGTTCCAGGAACCAATACCCGATACCAAAAGAGGCCTATAATATTTGAAATTGTGACTATCCTGGAAAATTCTTGCTCTGAGATTGTTATGACTAAGAACTTTTTGTGTTTGATCAAAGTCCCTTCTGATTCAACTCATGTACCAACTGAGTCAGACTGGAAATAAGCAAACTTTCGTATTGTGCACCAGATACTTGTTTGTGTCGAGGTAATGGGGAGAGGGCACAGAACAAAAACATCCTTTGCTGATATCAGGATGACCTGACGTGCTGCACAGTCCTGTCAGCTAGCACCCTGGTGGTCACAGAGCTGAGGCTGGGACCTCAGTGGGAGTGCGAAGCAAGAAATCAGAAACCAGAGGAAGTCCTAGGAATTTGTAACAGTGAGAAGCTCTTTTTTCTCTGTTGAAAGAACAGGGAGTGCAGGAGCAGACTTCAAATACAAGTGACATGATTTTGATTTCAATAAGGGAAACGGTCCTTGATCCTGAGGCATGAGTTGCCATGGGCAGAGGCTTGTATCATTGATCGACAGGATGCAACTTTGCAGAGGGCCCTCAGATGTTCCAAGCCCAGCCTACTCAGTTTATAGATTGGTTCATATGGAGCCCAGAGAGAGGTGGTCTCACATAAAGTCTCACAGCAAACCTATGACAGGCCCTTTCCTATTGCAAGCCTTGGTCTAAGATGATAATTCCTTAGACTGAAAGTTTAGGTGTAAGGAATAAGCACTTTGGGACCCACAGTTGATATCCAGATTGTTGTTGGCATTGTTCCCAGACAGGTTGAAGTGGTGCAGTCAAACCTAGGATAGCACAATTTCTGGCTGGCTATGATTTTGAGACCTGAAGAATCGTCATGCTCCTAGAACATATTTTCAGATGAGGGTCTTTGCTCAGTAGGTCAGCTTCTTTCTTGTGTATTCCAATTCTTCCAACACCTCAGAAAACTTGTTGGCCATCGAGAGAAGCTGTTAGGCTTCTATGTGACCAAGTCCTACCCCTTTGCTTTGTTCAGGGACTAAATGCTATCTTACTCTGCCTGATATTCCCACCTTTTTGTCTTACTAAAGAGAACCTACTTTTTGCTCCCTCCTATTAGTAAAAATGAGCTTTTCAGTTAATTGAGATTACTCATGGAAATAGAAGGGAATTGACAGCACTTATATTCATTATGAATCAGACAATAAAGAAGCTATGTTGAGCATATGGCTTTATTCAATCTTCCGAAACACCCTCATTAGGGAGAGATGATCATTCCCATTTTACAGGTGCATAAAATGAGTCTCAGAAATGAAAGAAACCAGTTAAGTGTTCAAAGAAGCGGTAAGCCACAAAGTCAAAATCCAAACCCAGGTGTGCTTGAGTCTAAAATGCATTTTTCTCCAGATAGAATGAAAATCTTGATTGTGGAAGTCAGGTATTGAATTATAATACACCCAAAGCAGGGCAAGAGAATCAGAAAAGACAGTGCTCCAGATAAAGACAGGATCTCTCCAGGTTGGCTTAAGGCTAAGTCCAGTCTCTGTGATATAAATGTAGGTAGATGGAGTTTTGCTTGTAAAGTGGAGCCGTGCTGATTTACTAATGTTGAATTCTAACGTCGCATGACGCTTTGTGCTTTACAAAGCACTTTTATGCACATTATCTCATTTGTTTTCTCACTGCAATTCCGCAAAACAGGAGGAAATAACATTGGGCTATGTTTGACAGATTTCTATACAATTTAATATAGTTTGGTAATTTTTTCAGAAGGAAGGAAACACCAAGTCTATTGTACAGTCTCTCTGTGTTCACGATGGGAAAATTTGGGTTCATAAGAATCGATTTCACCACTGTGATGGAAAAAAGGAATTTGACAAATCGAGGGGTCTCTGGATATCAGCCTAAGAGAAAAAAAAATAAGGTTGAAAAATGCTTAAGGGACTCTATTTTTCCATGTGTGGAGTGATACTGTGCAGTATTATAAAATGGGAGCCCTTGCATGTATCAATCTCATTCATTTACCCATTCATTCATCTACAAAGGGGCATTAAGCATCTACTAGTTATCTGGCATTGTGTTAAGTATACACATAAAATGGTGAGCAAAATAGATATTGTCCCTACCCTCATGAAGCCAGGACTTCACATTTTTGCCAGTATGATAGGTATGTACTAATCCTTAATTGTGGTTTTAGTTTTCATTTCCAAGCTTATTAATGAAGTTGAGCACCTTTTCAGCCATTAAGATGTCTCATGTGAAGGGATGAAACAAACAGATTTGTGTTTCCATAAGGTCTGTCTGGCTCTGGCATAGAGAGTGGACTGAGAGGAAGGAGCCTGTTAGGAGGCTGGTTCAGCAGTCCGGTCCAAGGCAGATGACAGCTCGGGTTGGAGGTGGCCATAGGGCACCAAACTAAGAAATTTGAGAGTGGTAGTTGGGAGCAGCGTTTCCAAATTCCTGAGGTCTTTATAATTTGGAAACCAGAAATTGGAATCCTAGGAATTTTCAGAAATTTCCAAAACTGTAAGTTTTTAAAAAAATGCTTTGAACATTTTTCCTATTTCTTAATTATTGTTATGGATAGCAGAAAAAGTCGTTTCAATACATAAGAAGTAAGCAAAAGGTTTAGAGACTTTACAAAGAATTGTAGCCTATAGTGATATTTAAACACGGGAAAATGCTGGAAAATTTTTGGATGGTACTCTAGTAATGTAGTGTTCAGATCTCCTAGGAAGGTTAATGATCGAATGTCAAAATTGCTCATTTTAGGATGTAATTTGTTAGCAAAACTTGCTATTTCTTGAAAAACCACTCATAAGATTTATATAAAGCATACTATATGTATAAGCTTATTAATATTCATTTTACTTGAAAGAATGACTCACCATTAGCAGCAGAGAGGGCCAGGGACACACACTCATGAACATGTCCACAGCAACAAAGGAACATTAATTAGATTCTGACTGTCTTTTGGCTAATGTCTGGTTCCTAGAAATGTCTGCCTTAACCTTAGATTTTTCTTGCCAAATTTTCTGGCTCTCACTTTGTACTTCAAGCCACAAGTGTCTTGGTGTTACTTGTTAACTTTTAACTCTCAAAGGAGATTTATATTATTTGTTTTTCCTTTTCCTGATTTCTTGACTGGTGTTTCTCAAAATTGAGTAATTCAGAAAGGTGTAAATTTCCTAAGAAATACTGAGATGGAATTCCAGCATGGAACACAGGGGTCCTGGTAGATTGGCATGGTGAAACAGTCTAGCAGAAAGGGGGCTGATGAATCTTATGCCTGTTTTTATGTGTTCTTTCCAAATTGATTAGTCTCTCTAAGTTTGGTCATCATGGGAAAACTGAGGCAAGTCAACAACTAACGCACCAAGTAGATAACTGACCCCACTCCATCATCCACAATGAGAATGAAATTTCCAAACAGGGCTTTCTTACTCCTCTTTAAAAAAGTAAGACACTTGTTCAGACCAGACAATGTTATTACTTTGCTTGAGAACCAAGAGATCCAGCAACAAGAGGCCCAGCAAAGGAAGATCTGAGAAGAAAAGGAGACAGCGGCAAGCACACAAAAGGCACTGCTTTCTCTCCTAAATTACTTCTTTTTAATGTACAAATAAATGGTGAGATTATTCTCATTACTGGGGGGAAAATGTTAATTTATAAAAATTGGGGAATTTTTTTCACAATAAAGCAAGAAAAAGAAGTTGGAATCATCTACAATCCCAACTGTCAAAGATAACCACTGTTTATATAGAAAAAAATTCTCTGTATGAGTACACACAGACATATAAAACTGATCCTATTTTGTCTCCTGTTTTTTCTACTAAGTATGTTGAAAAACTGTTTCGGTGCTGAATTAAAGACTGCTATTTGTGCTCATTTGCTCTTTAGTAACAGAATCCATCAAAATGTTTTATGATTGTCCACAATTCTTTCAAAACCCCTATTTCCCAGCCTCCTTTCCATCTAGATGTATCTCTGCAACCAAGTTCTAGCCAGTGGAAGGAATGGGATCATTGCACTGAAAAAAAGGGATATGTCCTCCATTGCTCACTCTTGCTACTTCCAGCTAAAGGGATTGAAGAAAAAAACCGGATCTTGGATCATGCTCTACATAATAGTATAGAAGAAGACTAATAATAAGATTGATGGGTTGATAGCAAGACAGAAGGCTGATGTGACAAAATAGACTGTTAACAAGATAGAAGGCAGAGGAACAAAATATAAAGAGACTAAGGCCCTGAGTGACCTCATGGAGCAGAGCTACTGCAAGCCGTGGACTGATCATCTCCAAACTGTGAGTGAGGAAGAAACTCCAATTTTCTTTGCTTCATCATAAATTGAGTCTTCTTAATAGTAGCTGAATCTATATCCTAATACATGTCTCGAGGTCTCCCTCTACAATACAGTTTGAATGACTCTGTATTTTTCACCATAGGGATGTTCAATATCAAAATTTACTGAATTCAACTAAGTATGAATTGTTGGCTATTTCTGTTGCTTTTAAACTTTTCTTCATAATAAATACCACTACAATGAATATCCTCGTATATTAAAAAAAAAAGTAATACACCCATTCTAAGAGCAGAGACCAGGCTGAAACACAGGTCTTTCTAAAATCTAGGGCCCTTCCCATGGAATCAGATACTCTGGACTTGGTCTGAGGACAAGATGGGTCGACTAGAGATTTGAACATGATTCCTGGAGGTCGATTCTCTTTTAGACCTCTTACCAAATTATTCCTTGACTCACATCCTGGAGAAAAAAAAACAAAAAAATGTCTTTTACAGAGTCATTATCTACTCCTGAAGATTAGGTGACTGATAACTTGTAAACCATGGCTGTGTCATAACAAAATATGCATAGTTTAAAAGATAGAATACAGATTTAAAACATTAATGTAGAAATAAGATCAAGTCATTAAGATTAAAAAATAAAAAAATAATCTGATTATCTCAAGTATCGATAAAGTGCAAGTCATCAAATAATCTCAATCCTTTTTCTTTATTTTTGAATCCAAGCAGTGTTCACCAAGATGCATGAGAGAGTCTGAGCAGAGATGACAGTAGAATTTGGATTCTTCTTTCTACTGGTTTATGATAATGATCCCTGGCAGAGTTTCTAATTGCACAGTCTTCTCCAGGTGCTCTCTCAGAATTGTGACATGTATACTCATCTAGGAATGTGTAGCTATTGGTAGTGCTGAAGTTTATATATGAACTTCACATAGAAACTTTTCAAAGTGGAAAGAAACTTTGTTATTTTTATATTCATCTTCTAAATAATTACTAAGCCCCCCCCCCCACCCCCCGCCGGGCACTTGGCACAGTGCTTCTTTTTTGGGGGCATTTGTTACAGCTTACTCCACAGGGAATAGTTTTCAGGCTGTGTAGGAATAAGAAAATTGGGAGGAAAATGGAACACTACAGAGAGTCAGGAATACAATGTTTTAGAAGAATCTTAAAAATCCACAGCTATTTGTATATCTTGAAATAAATGGCCTTCATTTGATTGGAAGAGACACTTTTAAAAGAACTTAAAAAAACTGAACAAGAGCATGATGATAAAGTGGGAGGAAAAATGATCTAAGACCTGTCTACTTAGCATAAGTTTTTCTTAGGAAAAAAATTAGAATGACCATATTATCATATATCCTAAAGGAAAAAAAAGTTATTTGAAGAGGTAGATGGCAGATCTTCCAAAAATGTTTTTTGAGGCAAAGGATACCATCAAGGAACTGACAACAATGGGAGAAGAAACCTTTGGCTTGTTAGTGTTTTTTAAGAATCTAGTTTATTTTGCAAAGGCATTTGTGGCTAAAGAAATTGGATAGGATGTTATTGTATTCTTAGAAGACATTTTATGCTGGGAGGACTGGGAAATACTTTCACAAATTTATTCAGTTGTTTTGTAAAGTATCAATTGCTCGACTTTAGTTCATGCCCATTGTGAGGTAATTAATGCAAAATAAGGATATAAGGATGCAGAGTGTCAGGAATGGGCAGTGAGGAGGATTTGCAGCCAGATTTTAACCGACCACATGGATGATGGCATAAAGCAGATTATCAAAATCTGCCAAAAAATCCAGGAAATATAACATTAAATTCAAAGAGTATTCTAGAGCAGTGTCTCTCAGCCTGACCATTGACCCACTGAAAGAGTTTTTTAAAATGTTGATGCCTGGTTCTTACCGATTCTTATTTAATTAGTCTGGAGAGTGGCCTGACATTAAGATGTTAAATGCTCCCCAGATAACTCTGATGTTTATCTAAAAGGCTGGCCAGGGCAGGGAATGAGTGGTATCTTTTTGTCTCTTCACTATCTCTTGCAACCCTAGGGAACCTAGAATGCAGACTTTTTTTGGACACAAGTTAAGCCAGACAAGGAAGACTACTGAGCAAGGTGATGCCTCTCTCCTCTGTGCCCCAACCCTTTGTGCTGGGTTTAAAACTGTCCTTGTTCTTGTTCACATTGGTGTTACAAGTAAAACACTCAGTGCTGCAAAGTGCAACCAATACTCAGGCAAAAGTTTTCTTGGCAAGGCAATTTACTTCTAGAGAGGGGCACTTCCTGCATGCAAAGCAGAGGCAAGGGAGAGCACCCAGAACAAAGGAGAGCAGCAGTTTCTTTTCTTTTCTTTTTTTTTTTTTTTGAGATGGAGTCTTGCTCTGACACCAGGTTGGAGTGCAGTGGCAATCTTGCCTCACTTCAACCTCCCCCTCCCAGTTCAAGCGATTCTTCTGCGTCAGCCTCCCTTGTAGCTGGGACTACAAATGCCCACCACCACACCCAGCTAATTTTTAAATATTTTTTTAGTAGAGAGGGGGTTTTACCATGTTGGTCAGGATGGTCTTTATCTCTTGACCTCGTGATCAGCCCACCTCTGCCTGCCAAAGTGCTGGGATTACAGGCGTGAGCCACTGCACCTGGCAGAGAGCAGCAGTTTTTATCCTTAGTGCAGACCTTGTTCCTGTGTCCTCCCACTGTGGGCTGGAATGGACCACACGATCCAGGCTAATTCCAATTGGTTAGTGTTGATATCATCAAGGGGTCAAGGGTGGACTTTCGACAGGAAGAGCGGTTACATAGGTGACGGGAAATGCCTGGGTGTGTTTGAGCACAGCAGAGATTGGGGGCGGGGGCTGATAGATAAATGGGTAACATTGCTTTTTTAGAATAGAGCAAAGAACCAGAAACTGAAACCCTTTGAAGAGGAACTATTTGTTCTTACCAATACCAATGTTTCCCCTTCATCTGGACAATCAAAACCTACGCTTAGCATCAGAGTAGTTGGTGATGCAACTCCGGATTTATACACTCAGTTCTTTCTTTTCCTTTTCATTCTTTGTTTTGTTTTGTTTTTGCTTTATATTTACCTTGATTTTACATTTTTGTGAATTTTACACCAAAATAAAACATATGAAACTGTCACTTTTGCTTCCCAATCTACATAGCTGGTTTAATGTAAGGGCATGCTTCACTTGTTAAATTTTTACATTCATCAAACATTAAAACATGTTTTAAAAAATTATTTATGATTTCCTTTTGGATATTTCCCTGGGCCTCACCAATGGCTCATAATTGCTGTGCTCATATTTGACTCTCATAGTCAAAGGACCTGGGCAGCCCTAGAATTGTAATATCTGAGTGCTGCAGAGCAATGAATTTTTAACATAGGCTTTTGGATAGAGACTCTGCAAATTACCCGCTTCTTTTTTAATGCTCTACTAATGAAGATCTAAAGCATGGGATCATTAGTGCCTTTTCCAGCTGGACAACTCATCGTACATACAGTGTATCTGCATTTGGACTGTCTGTCCATGTTAGGAGTCTAGGGTCAGCCTGACCTGAAGCAGAGCAGGGAAGTAGCCACACAGGCAAACACGAGAACCATGCTTTTACTATGCATTTAAATTTCTTGCCACCACCTGCAACTCAACCTTGGCTAGGACTCAGCTGTCGGGGCAACACGTCCTGGAACACAAAGGGGTGGGGTCTCCTGAGCTCCTCCATTCACCACCCCCTGGCTACTGTGTTTCCCTCCTCCCTTTTCTCCTTTAATTGTCATCTTCTACCATTGGGCTGTGTGTGGAGTTGAAGTGGGAGTTCAACTCCTACTTCACAGTCCCTACAAGGAACTGTGTACCCTTGGAGCAGAAGACAAGGCAAATGTGTCTGCTTCTTGATCTTGAATTGCTAAAATCAAACCCCAGGGATGCACACTTCAGATGTTTGTGGTTTGGACAAAATAGAGAATAGTATTGGGCTGACCAGCTGGGCTCATGGCTGGCGGCTCAGGCTCCAGCACTTGCGGGCTGTCAGAGTCCCTGGAGCCTCCCACAGTGGTGCTGTCCTTGTGTGATGGATTAGCCCCATGGGGCTTGCTGTTTGGTTCAAGGCTCAACAGTGCATTGCCCACCTCTGTGTCAGACTCCACAGGAGCCAGCCATGAGAGAGAGGATCTGACTCAGAGCTGGTTACAGCTACAGCTAAGAAGTGCATCGGCATCACCAGCCCAGGTCACCCCCAAATGCAAAATGATACACATCCCTTTTGCCATTGAACTTGGGTTGATTTTGAATAAATTATTCATTAGCCATCCAACTTCTAGGACAATCATTTTCAAAGCTTCAGAATCATCCAGTCACTTGTTACAAATGCAGATTTTTCAGGCCATACCCCAGACCTTTTAAATCAGAAATTCTTGAAGGTGAGGCATTCAAGGTAATTTGATACAATACTTGAGGGGAGTATTCTATCAAACAGTGATTACGGGCAGAGGGGAGGAACTCAGTCTCACCAGCTTCCAAACTCTTGAGCAAGTTACTAAGCTTCCTGAGCCTCCATTTTTCTCATCTGTCAAGGGGAAGCATGAGAATTCTGGCCTCACTGGGTGGTTTTGGTGCTCGCTTGGAACGGAGCAGTCCAGTCCTTAGCACGTAAATCCCAATTGACACGAGCCCGTGTTCTGATCCTGTGTGGAACCTGACTTTGTGCTTCTCTTACATTTCTGCCACTTGTCATCCTATGATCCACACTCAGGTAGTGGGAGTCATTGCCACCCCACCTTGGGATGTGTGTCTTGACTTCCCACACCATTCCTATTGCTGGGAGCTGTTTCTTCCACTCAGGCAATCCCTCTAGTTGGAGAGAAGTTGTCTTCCATGCATTTTCAGCTCTAAGGGAAAGGGTTCTCAGGAGAAATGGCAGGGAAGTCTTTTGACAAAATATGTCTGCATCACCCCTTCACCCCTTCAGGCTCCCCAGACCATGACTTTTATTTAGGGGTACTCATGCAATCTCAGGAATATTTATTCCTAGCTGTGCCCCATCCCAGAACCTGGGCATGGAGATATTCAAGGGCAGCGGTAACAAAAGTAACAGATCGACCACATCTGCTAATGAGGGGTAGGCACTGTGCCTGGTGGTCAGGGTCCTTGGAATGTGTGTACCTCTGACTTCCTGTGACAAGGGTTAAGGAGGGGGCTTAGGTGAGGCTGAGCTTGGGCCGGGAGACAGCAGGACAGTTTTTGCAGGAAAGCTCTCAGTCTCCAGACTTTAATGGAAGGTGGTGACACATAACAGTATCACTGTGCAGTCATGAAAGGGTCTAGGTTACTAAACACACTCATGTTTGAAGTTTAAATCTTAGCTTAGCCACCTACCAGGTAATGAGTCATGGGGTATATTATTTCTTGGATATTTTATTTTCTCTCCAGTAAAACAGAAATAATACCTCCAGATTCCTGGGGTTGATATGATGATTAAATTAAAGCATATGAAAGCACTTCTACAGATTATACCCCCACACTAACATAAACTGTGATTTTTAGGAAGAACACAGGTGTGCAATCACAGATGGGCTTGAAGTTCTGCTTGGCTATATCCTACCTGTGTGACCTCAGGCTTAACCTCTACGAGCCCTGGCTTTTCCAGCTGTAAAAAAGGGAACAGGCCTCCCACAGGAGCCTGCTGCGGGGCTTAAATAAGACAGCAGGTAATCCACCGCCTGCATGAATCAGGAATATGGCACGGCTTAGTGAGTGCCAGAGCCTCCTCTTCTCCACAGGCACGAGACCCTTCTAGGGGCTGAGCCGGGCCCACTGGCTCCCTAGGTGCCTCTGTCATGCTTGTTACTCCTGGAGCCTGTTGCGACCACTCAACCCCATGCCTGGGTGTCAGCTTCATCTTCCTGTATCACTATTTTGAGAGCCTTGGTATTTGAATGAAAAAGGCCCCTGCAAGGTGCTCCATAACTTGGGAGGACTTGTGAGACGCTGATCACAACCTGCAGAGGTCTGTCCTGCAGACCCTTACTCAATGACGGATGAATGAATGCACTCTCTAACCCAGTACAGTGATTTTGAGTGGGCTAGGGATGGCAGTCAACTACTTTCAGAGGGCGATAGCAGCTAACTGACCACAGCTCCCTGTACCTCCTCACATGTATTCAGTGTGGATTTCATAACAGAGGTTCCAAGTCAACATGCTTGTGGATAATTAATGTGATTAAAAGACTGTTTTTATGAATGATATATGCTTTGGTTCTGGGTTCCAGAGTAAATACCATTAATGGCTAATTCCCCTTTGATCTCTCCCTGAGAGGGCCAACCAGCACAAAGTTTACGTGAGTAAACAGTTAGAGTAGAGACAAAGGGATGTGGGGTAAACAGATTTAACTGGGGAAGCTTTTATTGTCCCTGATACTGTACCCTATGACTTAAATTTCTAATGTAATGAACTGGCTGCCTTCAGCCCGTTCCATTAAAACCTTTCAGTCTTCCAAAAGGTTTGAGATTACATCTTCTAACTTGTTCTAATATTTCCCTAATATTTTGCCAGTCACCCTGAGTGAATACCAACAGACTTGGGTGGGGTCTCTCTTGCTCTTCCCACTGGAAGAGAAGCTACTTCTCTTCTGGGACCTTGGCTCCAGCCATGCACATTGCTTCACTTCCTTCCTCTCTGCCTCCTTGCAGATCTTTCCCCACCCAGTCTTTACTCAGGTCGTCCCTCCCTCCTGGCGTCCTTCCCCAACCTCTCCACACACCCCAATGCACCCCATGCCTAGAGGCATGCTGTGGCTTCAGTCTTTTTGAGCCTTTCCTTCTCTGCTGTGACCTTATCTCTCCTTGCAAGCATATGTTATCTTATTTGCTTTCATTGTTCCCTAGAGTGTGTGCTTTCATCTCCTGGGGAGATTATACTCTTTTTAGGACAGGCACTGTGTCCCTTGCAGGTCTAGTGAGGGTACCAGATGAATAGTAGGAAAGCAGTGTCTGTCTACCATGTTCAAGGGAAACAGGAAGTACAAGAAATAGCTTAGTAGGCAGTGAGCCTAGACAGCCACTGGGGGGCGATGAAGGACCAGACTGTGAGTGGGCTGGAGCATCTGAAGGAGAAGCCCAGGCCGGGGACTTAGGGAGCAGGGGCTGTCACATCACAGTCATAGAGGATGACCCAGAGACAGGTTCTCCAAGGAGGGCCAGAGGGCTGAAAACTCAGTAGAGGAAATGCCCAGAGCCAGGCCCCTCCAAACATCCCATGCCTGTTAATATGCATCCAGTCACCCCAGCAGGGCCTGGGGCTGCCTCTGGGATACCCAGAAATCTGAGAGCAGGGGAGTTCTTCCAAGGGAGCATGTCCCCTCTGTACCAGATACAGTGCTGATGCAGGAGGCCCCTGTCCTTTAGGGCAATCAAATTAACCCTGGCACAGACCCAGGGTCACGGTTGGAGGATGGGTGGAGATCATACTTTCTGTGGTCTCAGGAAGCCAAGAAAAATACCCCAGAGCAGAGAAATCCACAGGTCCCACCACACTGTGCTCTGAAAGCTGCGGCTAACGCAGCCTTAGCTTCTTAGCAGCCAGTGCCAATCGATTTGGGGAAATTTGCCAGATGGGCTTTATCTGGTTGGTGCTCGCAGCCTAGCTCTGCTGCCCCAGCATGGGCCTCTGCCCCCTGCTCTGAGCTGACAAGAACTACCTCCTTCCCTTGGTGATGTGTAATTGTCACCCTCCTTGGCCTCACCCACACAGCCTCAGAGACACCTCCCAGGTTCAGGCAGGAGTAGCCCTAGGATGCATAGGGGTTCATGTACAGAGAGCATTTCATTATTTTTCAGCAACCATATTTCCTAGGCTTGGCCTTGGTGGGACTTGTGGGGAGGGCTTACCTCTGTCCTGTGCTCAAGGTGAAGGTTGTTGAGGTCATGGCTTGTTGGAGGGAAGCTTTGGCTGCAGTTGAAGAGGTAAAGCAGGGGTTGGTGGGGTAAGAACACACTGTGCACTGGCCTGGGTGACCCAGTGGGACTTCCTTCTGATGGTGTCTGGATGGATGTGCTGGGGAATTGCCCTTGAGTAACAGCTGCAGTTAATTCTGATTTATGGCCTCTGAGCCTCCCTCCACCACCTGGAGAAGGAGCTGTTATAATGGCTTCATGGCAGACATTGCTGGTATTTTTATTCTTGATGTTCCTTGCCCTGGTCTTTGTGTAGCCTGTGCACCCTCTGTCTGCTGGCTGTGTAGAGAGAAGACCAGCTCAGCCTGCCCTGATCAGCTTGTCCCACTTGACCCAGGTCTGACTCATCATGCCCTCTCCCTTCTGCCCAGCTCATCTTCCCTTGACTGGCCTTGCTGACACCCTCCCTGCTTGATCCTATCCCTGCCTCTGCCCTGTCCCTTGGCTGCTAGGTGATCCTTTGTCTACATTTGCTCTTTCTCACCTGTGACTAATCTTTAGTGACATATCCTTCTCATTCTGGCCGTGAGTCCCTGGAGTACAGAACCATGGTTGCTAGTCTCTGTTAAATCAATTTAGTAAATGTTAACTGAGCGTCCGCCATGTGCCAGGCACTAGGTAGGTGTCAGCGATGCTCATGGAGCTAGACTAGCAGATAAACATGCAACGCGAAAGCCATGGGTAGTGACAAATGCTACAAAAAAAAGACAAACAAAAAACAAAAAACAGTGCATGTGACTGGGATCTGCTTTCAACACATGAGAGGAAAGTGACAGTCATGTTGAAATCTGAAAAAAGAAGGTGCCCAAGGGCGACAGTTCTGTCTCTCAGACAGCTGCACCACACAGCCCATGAAGACAGGAAGAACATCTGGCTGAGGTTACAGCAAGTGCAAAGGCCCGGAGGTAAAACTAGCTTACATTTCTAGAAACTGATGAATGAGCTGTGTGAATTCAGCAGTCGGTAGGAGATGAAATATTGTCAAATTTCACATGTCCAAGCTGTATTGATTTCCCCACAAAACCTGCCCCTCCTCTTATCCTTCCCATCTCCATTGTTCCACTGCTTAGGGGCCAAACTTTGTAGCTATCCTTGACCCTCTCTCACACTCTGTAACCACTCTCTCAGCAAGTCCAGTCAGCTCCATTGTGCATCCAGGATGTGACGCTTTTCCTGCCACCTCCACGATGGCCATCCTAGTTCAACTACACCTGGAGCTGGCAGCAGCCTAATAGCTGATTTCCACCCTCAACCAGCCAAAAGGAAGCATTGAAAATGTAAGTTAGATGAGAGCCCTGTGCTGCTCAAATTCTCCTGTAGCTCCCACCTCATTCAGAGCATAACCCGTAAGTGTACAGTGATAGAGTGGACAGGAGAGGTGGAGTGCCTGCCCGGCGTCGTGGGTGTGCACTCCGCCTCTCCTATCCACTCTGCTCCAGCAGCAGCCTTGATTTCTTTATACATGCCAAGCACACACCCCACCCCAGGACCTTAGCACCTGCTCTTCTTTCAGCTGGAGAACTGCTGCTGCCTCCCCTCATACACACATACCCACATGGCTCTTTGCTTAAAGTTCTTTATGTGCCTGCCAGTATGTCAACTTATTATGGAAGCTTCTCACCAACCCATCCACTCCTCCTCAATGTCACCCACCCTGAGCACTTTCTTTTTTTTTTCTTTTATTTGTTTATTTTTATTTGAGACAGAGTCTCACTCTGTCACCAGGCTGGAATTCAGTAACACGATCTTGGCTCACTGCAACCTTCACCTTCCGGGTTCAAGTGATTCTCCTCCCTCAGCTTCCTGAGTAGCTGGGACTACAGGCATAAACCACCTCATCCAGCTAATTTTTGTATTTTTAGTAAAGACGAGGTTTCACCACATTGGCCAGGGTGGTCTCGAACTCCTGACCTCATGATCTGCCCACCTCAGTCTCCCAAAGTGCTGGGATTACAGGGGTGAGCCACCAGACTTGGCCAGCACTCTCTATTTTTCTCCCTGATACACATTTGATTCATTTGACACTATTTGATGCATTCATTGTTTCTTTATTGTCTGTTCCTCTTAGGATGGAAGCTCATTGGAGGCAGGGACTTTATTCTGTTCATTGCTGTATCTCCAGCATCTGCCTGGCATGTGGTAGATCCCCCAAAATATTTTGGAGGTCAGAAATACAGGAAGGGCTGGACCATGGAGAATATAGTAGACAGTGTTAAGCACTGTAGGTTTTATTCTAAAACAGTAAGAAGCCATTGGGAAGTTTTTTGTTGTTGTTGTTGTTTTGAGACAGAGTCTTGCTCTGTCACCAAGGCTGAGTACAATGGTGCAATCTCAGCTCACTGCAACCTCCACCTCCTGGGCTCAAGCGGTCCTCCCACCTTAGCCTCCTGAGTAACTGGGACTACAGGCATGCACCATCACGCCTGGCTAATTTTTGTATTTTTTGTAGAGACAGGTTTTGCCATGTTGCCTAGGCTAGTCTTGAACACCTAAGCTCAAACAATACAACTGCCTTGGCCTCCCAAAGTGCTGGGATTCCAGGTGTGAGCCATCACGCCTGGCCCCACTGGGAAGTTTAAAGCAGAGAGAATGTGATCTGCTTTGCACTTTGAATTCACTGTAGATAGAGTGTGGAGAATGACTAGAAGCGGGGCCAGAGATGGAACTCAGGGAATATGCTGGTGGCTTGCATCAGGATGGTCCATGGATGTTAAGAGAAGGATGTGAGCAAAGTCACTGGCAGATGAGCTAGGAAGAAGCTGGTGCCCCAGGCCACACAGACTCCTCATATGGCCCCAGAGCTGTGTGACTTACCCTCAGCCAGTCCGGGCATCAGGGAGACCCACTATGCTGGCACTCAGGCAGGTGCAGGGAGTTTAGACTCTGAACTTTTCTGCAGATGGGAGTCTGAACTTAGCCATCCACACTTCTCCCTTCATACTCAATGGGAAACATCTTAAGAGCAAGGCTGTGTCTGTTTGCAACACTCTTCACTCCTCACACATATACAATCCTGAAGATGTTCAACAGTGCTAGAGGTTGGAGTCGCTGATAGTAAATGCTGAGACAGACTAGAGTGAGAGATGTCCATGAGGAATGAACACCTGTGAAAGGAAGGGGAGGAAGCAGGATGGAGCAGAGGGAAAAGTCGAAATACAACATAGACCTGACAAAGCCTTGGCCCACCTGATAAGGAGCATGGGATCAAAGATCACCGTCAGTGTTGGGCTGAAATGGCTAGCCCTATACCACTGAATACAGGCTGCCCAGAAAAGTGTGAGCCAGGCTCTCTGCAGCTGAGGCAGATCTTAGAGGAGCTGCCAGCTGGAGGTGCCTGCTGTATTCTCCAGCATCTGCACAGCAAGTCTTTCCTTGGAGGGTATTTGGGTGACATGTCTTGGAGTCTACTGCAGAGGATATGCAGTTGCTGAGGGCAACTTGAGTGAAGCCTACTCTTCCTCCCCCTATCATGTAAACTGGTCCCCAAGAAGACTTAGCAACAGCTTGGGCTCTTTCTAGGCCTCTGAGCCAACTGGCCTGAATGGAGCAGATGAACTAGACACTTGTCTTGTGCTAAAGCATCTCTTCAGACTCCAAAGAACATTTAGAGATGAGATTCATTGAGAGGGCAATTTCAGAGTTATTTCAGCCTCTATTATGCTGTGGAAAGATGTAGGCCTTGTGATCCCAGACAGTCTATTGTTCCAATCTGATTCTGCCAAACACCAGCTTACGATCCCAGGCAAGTTGATAAGCTCTCTGGAGGTATTTTCCTTCTTCTGTAGAATGAGTATAATGATACTTAAGAGATAGGGCTGTCTCACTAATCTTGTCTTCTCACTGGCCCGCAGTTTTTGTTGAATGAATGAGTACCATTTGTTGTCAGATATTTGCACCCTTATTTCATGCAGGTCACAGCAGTCATAAGCTCCTGGAGGACAAGGGCTTCTATTCACACTCACAGATGTGTGAACAAGAGCCACGCCTATTTTACCACTTCTCAGTTGCATGAGATTTGTCCAATTGACGCTTCTCCAGCCCGAGTGCTGCCATTTTCATGGCTGAAAATGTAGGGCCTGGTGCAGAGTCTGGCCCAGAGTTGGCCTCCAAAACACATTAGTTGCAATGATTGACACTGGCCAGAACACCCTGAGGTTTCACCATCACCCCAACAGTCAGCTCATGACATCCTCTGAGAACAAGTCTGAATTTTACCCTGACCTCAGCCCACCTTTCTGGAATCTCATTTGCATGGCAGGCTACATGCTGCCCCAGCTGGATTATAAAGTTGATCAGGAGTGGAGCATTTGCCATAGTTCACTGGTTCAGTGGCAATTTAATGTCACCTGGCAAGCCTGTCTAAACTCCTTCCTGTCAGCTCTCTTGCCTAGAAAGATTTTCTTTTCTCTAGGTTGTGAGAGAAAAGATTGCATATCCACAGAGGAAAACATAGCCTTTGGTAGGACTGAAAAGAATTTATGTTTGGCCATTTCAGCAAATTGCCCCCTGGTTGTTCAAAGCACAGTCCTTTACTTTGCTCCATAAAGCCTGGTGGAGTAGGATAAGCACCTGCTATGGACCTAGCAAGACCTGAGTTCAAATCCTATGAGGCCTTGAACAAGTCTGCCTCACTTCTGAGAGCTTCGATTCCTGTATCTGTGATGCTTATCTTGCCGATTGGTTGAGAATTTAGAAAAGAAATTGCCTGATACACTACACCTGCTCAATAGCATGCACTTATCATTTCCTTTTGCCAAGGGAAGGGGACAGAGGGTAGGCAGTGCTGATGTCTGTTTTGTTTAATGCTTTGTGATTTGCACTCTATGTGGGGATATGGAAAGTTCTGGCATCTGCTGCACTGACTCAGGACTGAGGAGGTCAGCAAAAGTGCAGGCACCTGAAAGAGTGAAGTACCATAGTAGGCCCTGAGAGGAACTCCCACAGGCAGTAGCAGCCTCTGAACGGTGATCCAAGGACAGAAGGTTGAACTTTTCTCCCATCACTATCATCTGCACTTACATTACTTTTGTGGCAGATAGGACTGAGAATATGGCTGAGACCCCTGCTCTGTCCTCAAGACAGACTGGCTATATCCTAAACACCGAGAAGCAGGCTGTTAGGTAGACTCTTCCGGGAAGGGAGAAGGAAGAGTTGGGGCTTGCAAACTTATAAACCAGACTGGAGGCTCCTTAAACGAAGATCCTATGTCTGTCTGGTCACCACTGAATTCTTAACACCAAGCATAATGCCTGGCACGTAAGAGACATTCAACATCTGTTGAATCCAAGCCACATTGTACATAGACATTTTTCATCCATCCATCCATCCATCCATCCATCCATCCATCCATCCGTCTGACATCCATTTGCTGAAGGCATACTCTGTCCTTAGTACTGGGTTGAGTTGGGTTTATGGAGACAAAGCTAGTTTCTTACCGCTCACAGCCTAAGCATGGGAGACAGACATGGGTAACTGGTAGTACCAGTGGGGACCAAATTTTCTAATAGGGAAGAACCCTAGGAGCATGAGGTGGGCATTCAGCTTATAAGAGGTAGAGTAGGACAAAAAAAAATTCTGAAGGAAGGGTAGGCAAATCAAATATAGACATGGGTCATCTAGCTCAAAGCTGTGATTTTCCATTGTCTCTTTATAAAGTTTCTTTGGATGATAACATAAGGCTATCTGTAAAATGGCTGGCACATGCTATTTGCTCTCCAAAACTCTGCAGTGATCATGATCGTGATCATCATCATCATCATCCTCACTGTTGTCAACACTGTTTGCTTTGCAGGGAAGGTAGGGGAGAGTACCTGTGTCTTCCTGGGTTTTGCTGCACATTTACACCATCCTGTCCTGTCTATGCTTAGGGCCAGGCCTCTTAGTTCCCTCAAAGTTTAGAAGGTCTGGGAGGGAGTGACCTGGGTAAGGTGGGGGAAAACTTCCAGGGTCCACCAGGGGATTCTGAGGATCTACAGGAGCTGAGAGGATAGTGAGGCAATTTGCTTGACTTTTGACCTTTCTTCCTGGGTCTTCCCCTCTTCAGTGACAGTTGGGCCTTGTGCCATCCACCAGGTAAGAACACAGCATTTCCCTCCTCTGGAGGATACAGCATCAAAGTGCCATCTTGTAAAGAGAGGCCAGCCATCACCAGACAATAAAACCTCCTGAATCCTTAATCTTGGACTTCTCAGCCTCCCGAACTGTTAGAAAATAAATTTTTGTTCTTTATAAATTACCCACTCTCGGATATTTTGTTATACCTGAACAAAATGAATTAAGAAATTAGTCTTAGCATACTTGAGAGAAGTGAAGAGGAAATTCAGCTTTGGTGTGGACCTATGATTTCATGGAGGGGAGCTAGGGGACGCCAGTACCGGCTTTGGGAAGCACACTTTGTTCAGGGCACTGGACACATGCCCATCAATCCAGGCTCTCCTGAAGGCTCCTGATTTTGAGTCCTGTCCTCAGAGTAGATAGAAGACACTGAAAGCATTCACATGTGGGAAGACTGAACGGGAGCTCCAACATTCAGACTTCCATCATACCACACATCCTCAGCCTCAACATGGTATGAACCATGGCCAACACGCCACTGCTTCTTTTTGTTGCAAGGTACCCAGTTTAGATTGGCATTCAGAAAGGGAGGTTTCTAACTGAACCAAATGCCAACAAACAACACTCAACCTTCTAATCAGGAGACAATTCAGTGGTGAGTGAGTATTCCCAGGGCTGGCTGTATGCTAGTTACATGCAAAATAGAATCTAATAGATCTAATCAAATGATCCAAATACATTTATTTGTGCTTAATTAGGAACAGAGGGGCTACAGTGTTCAACTTCTCTATTCTCTTGGCATTTGGCTTCTAAAAATCAGTGCTATGGCCTATGTGACTCCAAAACATGATTTTTTTCTACAAACTTGATCTGTCTCTCTCTCTCTCTCTCTCTCTGTGTGTGTGTGTGTGTGTGTGTGTGTGTGTGTTACAAATTATTTGAGGGTTTATAACCACATTTGATATAAATTAACACATTGCTAGAATTAATACTTTTGGTCCAAAAAGCATAAAGGGAAGTGATCCAACACCTAACTTCTCTGCAGTGTAGGAAATTATTGAGTGAAAAGGGTCTGGCTGATGGGAAACAATATTCCCCTGATAAAAATCCGCTATGTTTCTCTCTTTCATATGCATGTGAATCCATGTTCTCTCATATTCTCTTGCTGTCTCTCATATGCGTGGTAGGAGGTAAAAGAAGAGGGTTTTCTGGAATGTTCTGGAGCTTAAGGAACTTGTTTCCATTATTCAGGCTTTTAGAGGTGTTAACAAAGCAAAATACTACTTGATTTTGAGTGTGGCTCTGATAAAGATACATTGATTGTATCTTGTAAATGAATCTTGTCCAGAACTATGCAGTCTGGTGAGTGTTATTCATTTCTAAGTAGTCATGCTGGAAGGCTGTGCACCTGTTCCAGAGGTGTTTTAGTTGCTCCAAACAAGCCATTGAGTAACTCTCACTCTTAAGATGATCTTCATATACAAGAAATTTGTCCTCATTGCCCTCTTATCATTGTGCAGCAGAGCAAGCAGAGTGGTGAGACAGTATAGTTCAAGGTACTCATCCATCAGGTAAACTCCTGATGATCTTGGGCTATTTGCCAACATTTAAATCCCTCCTTCCAAGACAACAATTTGACCTCATGAAGGAGATATAAAAACTATATGTTATAAACTTGGGAAGTAACTTTTGTTTGTTTAGTTGGTTGGTTTTCTTTCCAACTCTTATTTTAGGTTCAAGGTGTAAATGTGCAGCTTTGTTTCATGGGTAAATTGCATGTAGTGGGGGTTTGGTATACAGATAGTTTTGTCACTCAGGTAATCAGTATAATACCTAATCGGCAGTTTTTCAATCCTCATCCTCTTCCTACCCTCCACCCTCAAGTAGGCCTCAGTGTCTAATTATTCCCTTTTTTGTGTCCATGTACACTAAATGTTTAGCTCCTACTTGTAAGTGAGAACATGTAATATTTGATTTTATATTCCTGTGTTAATTCACTTAGGATAATGACCTCCAGCTTCATCTATGTTGCTTCTAAGAACAAGATTTCATTCATTTTTATGGCTGCATAGTATTCTGTGGCATATATGCACCACGTTTTCTTTATCTAATCCATTATTGATGGACAGTTAGATTGATTCCATGTCTTTGCTATTGTGACTAGTGCTGTGATGAACATATATGTGCCCGTCTCTTCATGACAGAATAATTTATATTCCTTTGGTTATGTACCCAGTAATGGGATGCTGGGTCAAATTGTAATTCTAGGTTCTCTGAGAAATCTCTAGACTGCTTTCCACTGAATTAATTTACTAATGACTGAAATTAATGACTAAACTAATTCACATTCCCACTAGTAGTGTATAAGCATTCCCTTTTCTCCACAACTTCGCCAGCATGTGCTATTTATTGATTTATTTAATAGTAGCTATTCTGACTGGTGTGAGATCGTATCTCACTGTGGTTTTGGAGTTTGCATTTCCCTAATGATTAGTGATATTGAACATTTTTTTCATATTCTTGTTGGCCATGTGAATGTCTTCTTTTGAGAAGGGTTTGCTCATGTCTTTTACCCATTTTTAAATGGAGTTCTTTGTTTTTTGCTTGTTGATTTATTTAAGTTCCTTATAGATTCTGGATATTAGACATTTGTCAGGGTCTTTTGTGGTTCTAGATGAATTTAAGGATTGTTTTGGCCATTTCCTTAAAAATGACATTGGAGAAAGAGTACTCAGGGAGGAGGATCCAAGATGGCTGAATAGTAACAGCTCCGGAGTGCAGTTCCCAGCAAGAACAATGCAGAGGATGAGTGCTCACTGCATTTCCAAACAAGTTTTTACTGCCCACAGACCAGGAGATTCCCAGGCCAAAAAGCACCACGAGTTTTCAGCAAGGCTGGTTCTGTGGGTTGGCACACAGAAACTCAAACAAATCAGGGCAGCCATTTCAACTGCCACTGGAACACCTGGGAGAGAGAGCCACCCATTCAACTGAAAGGGAGGGGGCTGAGAGAGGGAGCCAGGTGATCTGGCTTGGCAGGTACCACCCCCACAAAACAAGCAATCTGAAGTGCTTTGGATTGAGAGTTTTGTAACAAGTGCAGCTGGACCCAGGATGGTCCAGCTCAGTGGGGGAAAGGGCATCCACTGCTACTGAGGCAGTCTGCAGATACTGGGACAGTTCACACAGCAGTTGGGCAGAGCCTGCAGCAGCTCAGCAACACCTCTGCTGTCAGACTGTGACTAGACTATTCTGTGCAGGGCAGGGCAGGGCATGTCTGAAAAGGGGCAGCAGCATGTCAGGTGACCTTCCTAGGTCAGAGTACCTGGGAAAAGAGGAGGTTATGAGTTCCACTGCAGTAGGCCAATATCCATGATGAACATAGATGTAAAAATCTTCAATAAAATACTGGCAAACCAATTGCAACAGCACATCAAAAAGCTTACCATCATGATCAAGTCAGCTTAATTTCAGGGATGCAAGGCTGGTTCAATATATGCAAGTCTATAAATGTAATCCACCACATAAACAGAACCAAAGACAAAAACCACATGATCATCTCAGTAGATGCAGAGAAGGCCTTCAACAAAATTCAACAGCCCTTTATGCTAAAAACTGTCAAGAAACTAGGTATCAAAGAAACATATCTCAAAATAATAAAAGCTATTTACAACAAACCTGCAGCCAATATCATACTGAATGGGCAAAAACTGGAAGCATTCCCTTTGAAATCCGGCACTAGACAAGGATGCCCTCTCTCACCACTCCTATTCAATATAGTATTGGAAGTTCTAGCCAGAGCAATTAGGTAAGAAAAATAAATAAATGGTGTTCAATTAGGAAAGGAGGAAGTCAAATTGTCCCTATTTGCAGATGACATGATTGTATATTTAGAAGACCCTATCATCTCAGCCCAAAATCTCCTTAAACTGATAAGCAACTTCAGCAAAGTTTCTTTATAGAAAATCAATGTGCAGAAATCACAGGCATTTCTATACACTGATAACAGATTAACAGAGAGCCAAATCATGAGGAAACTCCCATTCACAATTGCTACAAAGAGAATAAAATACCTAGGAATACAACTAACAAAGGATGTAAAGGAACTCTTCAAGGAGAACTACAAACCACGGCTCAACAAAATAAGAGAGGACACAAACAAATGGAGAAACATTACATGCTCATGGTCAGGAAGAATCAGTATCATGAAAATGGCCATACTGCCCAAAGTAATTTGTAGATTCAGTGCTATCCCCATCAAGCTACCAATGACCTTCTTCACAGAACTGGAAAAAAACCACCTTTAACTTCATATGGAACCAAAAGGGAGCCCACATAGCCAAGTCAATTCTAATAAAAAAAAAAAAGAAAAACAAAGCAGGAAACATCACACTACCAACTTCAAACTATACTACAAGGCTACAGTAATTAAAACAGCATGGTACTGGTATCAAAACAGAGATATAGACCAATGGAACAGAACAGAGGCCTCGGAGGCAATGCCATACATCTAAAACCATCTGATTTTTGACAAACCTGACAAAAACAAGCAATGGGGAAAAGATTCTCTGTTTAATAAATAGTGTTGAGAACACTGGCTAGCAGTGTACAGAAAGCAGAAGCTGGACCCCTTCCTGACAACTTACACTAAAATTAACTCCAGATGGATTAAAGACTTAAACATAAGACCTGACACCATAAAAACCCTAGAAGAAAACCTAGGCAAAACCATTCAGGACATAGGCATAGGCAAGGACTTCATGACTAAAACAGTGGGTTCTCACAAGATCTGGTTGATGTAAAGTGTGGCACCTCCCCTGTCTCTCTTGCTCCTGCTTTCAGCATGGTTTGTACTTTCTCTTGAGTAGCCCTCTGCCATGAGTAAAAGTTCCCTGAGGCCACTCCAGAAGCTGAGAAGATGCCTGGACTATGCTTTCATATAGCCTTCAGAACTGTGAGCCAATTATACCTCTTTTCTTTATAACTTACCCAGTCTCAGGTATTAATTTCTGATGACACAAAAATGGTCTAATATATGGCAAAGGACTATAATGGCAAAGGACTTGAAGAGACATTTCTCAAAGGAAGACACACAATTGGCCAACAGGTACATTAAAGAATACTCAGCTTCACCAATCATTAGGGAAATCCAAGTTAAAACCACATTGAGATATCACTCACATCTGTTAACATGGCTTTTATCAAGAAGAAGAAAGATAACAAATGTCGGAGTGGATGCAGAAAAAGAAAACTCATACTCTGTTGGTGAGAACGTAAATTTGTATAGCAATTATGGAAACTAGCATGAAAGTTTCTCAAAAAATAAAAAATAGAACAACCATATGACCTAGTAATTCCATTTCTGGGTATATAAAGAAACTAAAATAAATATGTCAACAGAATATCTGTACTCACCATGTTTATTGCAGCATTATTCACAATAGCTAAAACACAAACAACTTAAGCATCCATCAATGGATGAATGTACTAAGGAAATGTGAGATATACACATAATACAATACTATTCAGCCTTAAAAAGGGAGAAATCCTGTCACTTGCAAAAACATGGATGAATCTGAAGGACATTATGCTGAGTAAAAAAAGCTAGCCACAGAAAGACAAATACTGCATAATCCCACTTACATGTAAAAATCTAACAAAGTTGAACATATAGAAATAGAGAGTAGAAGAGGCTGAGAGTGGATGGGGAGGGAGGAAATCAGGAGTTGCTGATCAAAGGGTACAATGTTTCAGATTAAGAGGGGAATGGGACTTGTTAATCAAAAAGCACTAAGTTTCAGAGAGACAGTAGGAATAGATTTTGAGAAATATTGCACACCAGGGTGACTATAATCAATAATACTCTATTATATATTTCAAAATAACTAAGAGAGTAAATCTCAAATGTCTCACCATAAAAAAGATAGGTAAGCAAGGTGATGGATGTGTTAATTAGCTTGATTTAATCATACTGCATTGTATATATACATTAAAACATCCTTTGTACCCCATAAATGTGTACAGCTATGATTTGTCAATAAAACAATTTAACAGCCCACAGAACCATGACCTAAATAAATAGTTGTTATAAACTAAAATGAATAAAAACAAAAAATACATATGTGTGAGTGTGAATATGCTTGGTCTATATCTGCCAGTGATGCTCTGGAATAACAGGCTGAGAGAGTTGAGGTTTCTAAGAAAATCTGTGGGGCTTCCCTACCTTCTTTGGCAGGGTCAGGCTTTGCTGGTGAGCCAGGCTTTGATATACATGTCCCTTTGAGACCTATTGTCTCTTCCTGGCCCCTTTCAAGAGGACTAAGTCAAGCAGTGAGGTGAAAAAAATCACAATTTAACAAATTCCACAGAAAGTTATTGTTGGCAGTTCCCTATGTAGAGCTAGTTCAAGAATCCTCCCAAAATCTTCCTGCTGGTTACCATGCCACCTTCAGATGTGTCTCAGGAAGCCTTCTGTTGGAACAAGAATACATTACCTGGTAGGGAGATTACATTAATCAATAGCAGTTACTGATAGTTTTGCAGAAAGGAGCTTACCTCCTCACCAGAAAGCTGCTTCAAGCTTCTATGGACGCAGAAGCCAAGGTGAGTCTTTCTCAAGAGTGAAGATTAGGAGGAAGGTAGAAAAGATGGGAAGATGGCAGAGGTCTAGCATACAAGACTCTCCCAGCAAGGCATTTATGGGAGCAATGTAGGAATAATGAGAGACTTTAGGCTTGAGCTTGGGTAAGGAGACCTCTGGAAAATGATATTTTCTTGTTTTATTGGGGTGCAGTCTTGTCCCATTTCCTGCAGTGCTATTTCCCTCTCTTACCCATCTGCCTTGGAGAGATGCAGAGGAGACAAATACAAAGAGGGGATTAAGTTTGAAAAAATTCTACTTTATATATTTTTTCTGAGATGAACCCAAAGGGATTTAGGTTGAAAAAAATTCTACTTCCTATTTTTTTCCTGAGATGAACCCAAGGTGATATTTCTTAAAGGGGCGATAAAAAACCTATTATTTGAAATTGCAGTATAGTGTCACTAAGAGGCTATTTCCTATTCAAGCCAAGGGGCAGCTGGAACCAAAGGAAACTTCTTTGTGCTTTTACAGCATGGACTTGTGATTTCAGGCAGTGCTATGGGCCCAGGCAAGCTGCCTTCTGGGACAGTGACCCTTTAAATGTCAATCAAATGCTGACCTAGAGAGAAGAGAGAAAGACAATTAGTCTGGGTATGGCATTTGGGACTCCCTTTGGCAATACTGTTATGTATTTTGAATGGCCTTATTTATAGTTAAAATTTTCTAAGTCACTCAAGTGTGCAAGGTTTGAACTATATTTTTTCATCAAATGTCTACCTGCATAATCCAGTCTTATTTCTTTCAGGAGAGAGCTTCCTTGATAGTATAATGGTGGGTTCACGGCACCCAGCTGGTAGATTGTTGTAGGAATTATATGCTGTAATTGTTCCTAGAAATCTGGAACTCGAGAGTCTGGTCTCTGGGCCTATTGTACTATACAGCTTTTCACATTTTGTGTAACCTCTTCTGGCTCACTTTTCTCAACAGCAAGATAATAATTCAGGTATGCTGTTTAGTTTTTTTTAATATGTTTATTTGGTGTTTTCAGCTCTTTAGTGATAGGGAAAATAAAAGCATACATTGTCAAACAATATAAAACTTTATTCAATAACATATGGAAACCAGCAGGATGTGGACAATCATCAGTGAGGCTTCTGCACAGCTCTTTTGAATGCAGCCCACACTGGTCCGGTGTGTGATAAGACTGGGCCTTTAAAAATTCATACCAAGTCTCAGTTTCTATCCATATACAAATTCCATGCTGGCTCAGGGTAATTTCTGCAAAGTGACTGTGCCTTTCACATAATTTATGTTCTCTTTTCACTCTGTGGGGGCTGCAGGCAGATGCCTGCAGGAGTGTGAGTTTGATGAAGTCATCAGCCAGCTCTATGCTGTTCCTGGCTGGGCTGGTGCTTCCAGACACCACTGGGAAGAGAGGCTGAGGAAAACTCTCAATCTGTGTACCAAAAGGGGTGTAATGGCCCAGCTAGGAACCCCCATAATCAAAGAGAGAAAGCATGGCACTGAATTCCCTTAGCCAGAGGCAACTCTTATTTTCCTTCAAGAGTCATCCCGGGCCTGAACATGCTCTTGGAATTATGAAGGTTGATTTCTAGGGTCAGCATAATGGGTCTAAAGACCACAGGAGAATTTCCTGATCCAGGAAGCTGGGGGTGGCACAAAGGGAGGGGTGTGTATGTGTGTTCACATGCATTTATGTGTATTAGGGAGGTAGGATGGAAAGGGTCTGCTATGACTGAAAATCCATAGTCTTTTTGGGAATAGGCTTCTAGCATCTGTGATGTCATTAGGTATATGGCCCAGAAGGCTTGAGTCAACAGAGAGCACCAGGACCAGTACGTTGGTTTTTAGATGTTTTGGGTGGGGATGAGTTGGAGGACCCCTCTTGCCTTTGAAGGTGAGCCTTTCTGGGTAGCTTATCTCACTATAAAGACATTGCTGTTTTATCTTCAATTATGGGCCCACAGAAGGATTTTCTTTATTGGATCACAATCCTCTGAGTCACTAAAAGATACAGAACACTCACTCTGTATCAGGCCTTCTGTATCAGAAACTAAGGAAAAGAGTGAACAAGATGGTGGTTCTGAGTTCAAGGAGCTTACAAAACAGCAAAAGCTTCCTGTGTGCTAGCTGTATACCAGGCTCTGTCCTAAGTCCTTAACATTTAGTCTTCACAATGGCCCTATGCAGTAGTTGCGTTAATATTATTGTTACTTTAGAGATGAAAAATTGAGCCATGGATTAAATGACCTAAATTAATATAGCTAGTCAATTATAGAGCCAGGCAGTCTGACTCTAGGGTTGATGATTAAAGTATTATGGTTACCCAGCAGTTTGAAGATCAGCCTGGGCAAAATGGTGAAATGCTTCTCTATTAAAAATACAAACAATGTGTTCTCATTGTTCAACACCCACCTATGAGTGAGAACACGTGGTGTTTGATTTTCTGCTCTTGTGTCAGTTAGCTGAGAATGATGGTTTCCAGGTTCATCCATGTCCCTACAAAGGACACGAACTCATCATTTTCGATGGCTGCATAATATTCCATGGTGTAATATGTGCCACATTTTCCCTGCCCAGTCTATCATAGATGGGCATTTGGGTTGGTTCCAGGTCTTTGCTATTGTAAACAGTGCTGCAATGAACATTCGTGTGCATGTGTCCTTATAGTAGAATGATTTATAATGCTTTGGATACATATGTGCCACATTTTCCCTGTCCAGTCTATTATCAGTGGGCATTTGGGTTGATTCCAGGTCTTTGCTATTTTAAACAATGCTGCAATGAACATACGTGTGCATGTGTCTTTGTGATAGAATGATTTATAATCCTTTGGATATATACCTAGTAATGGGATTGCTGGGTCAAATGGAATTTCTATTTCTAGGTCCTTGAGGAATGACCACACTGTCTTCCACAATGGTTGAATTAATTTACGCTCCCACCAACAGTGTAAAAGTGTTCCTATTTCTCCACATCCTCTCCAGCATCTGTTGTCTCCAGATTTTTTAATGATTGCCGTTCTAACTAGCCTGAGATAGTATCTCAATGTAAGTTTGATTTGCATTTCTCTAATGACCAGTGATGATGAGCATTTTTTCATATGTTTGTTGGCCTCATGTATGTCTTCTTTTATAAAGTGTCTGTTCATATCCGTTGCCCACTTTTGAAAGGGCTTGTTTGTTTTTTTCTTGTAAATCTGTTTTAGTTCTTTGTAAATTCTGGATATCAGCCCTTTGTCAGATGGGTAGACTGCAAAATTTTTTTCCCATTCTGTTGGTTGCTGATTCACCCTAATGACTGTTTCTTTTGCCATGCAGAAGCTGTGGAGCTTGATTAGGTCCCATTTGTCTATTTTGGCTTTTGTTGCCAATGCTTTTGGTGTTCTGGTCATGAAGTCCTTGCCTATCTATGTCCCAAATGGTTTTGCCTAGATTTTCTTCTAGGGTTTTTATGTTTAAGTCTTTAATCCATCTGGAGTTAATTTTAGTGTAAGGTGTCAGGAAGAGGTCCAGTTTCTTCTTTCTGCACATGGCTAGCCAGTTTTCCCAACACCATTTATTAAACAGGGAATCCTTTCCCCATTGCTTGTTTTTGTTAGGTTTGTCCAAGATTGGATGGTTGTAGATATGTTGTGTTGCCTCCAAGGCCTCTGTTCTGTTCCATTGGTCTATATCTCTGTTTTGGTACCAGTACCATGCTGTTTTGATTACTGTAGCCTGGTAGTATAGTTTGAAGTCCAGTAGTGTGATGTCTCCTGCTTTGTTCTTTTTGCTTAGAATTGACTTGGCTACGTGGGCTCTCTTTTGGTTCCATATGAAGTTTAAGGTGCTTTTTTTTTTCCAGTTCTTTGAAGAAGGTCATTGGTAGGTTGATGGAGATAGTGTTGAATCTGTAAATTACTTTGGGCAGTATGGCCATTTTCATGATATCGATTCTTCCTAACCATGAACATGGAATGTTTCTCCATCTGTTTGTGTCCTCTCTTATTTCATTGAGAAGTGGCTTGTAGTTCTCCTTGAAGAGGTCCTTTACATTCCTTTTTAGTTGTATTCCTAGGTATTTTATTCTCTTTGTAGCAATTGTGAATGGCAGTTTGTTCTTGATTTGGCTTTCTTTAAGTCTGTTATTGGTGTATAGGAATGCTTGTTATTTTTGCACATTGATTTTGTATCCTGAGCCTTGGCTGAAGTTGCTTATCAGTTTTAGGAGATTTTTGGCTGAGACAATGGGGTCTTCCATATATACAATCATGTCGTCTGCAAATGGAGACAATTTGACTTCTCCTTTCCTATTTGAATACCGGGAGGGGAGCATCACACACTGGGGTCTGTTGCGGGGAAATAGGGTAGGGACAGTAGGGGGTGGGGAGTTGGGGAGAGATAGCATGGGGAGAAATGCCAGGTATAGGTGAAGGGGAGGAAGGCAGCAAATCACACGGCCATGTGTGTACCTATGCAACAATCTTGCATGCTCTTCACATGTACCCCAAAATCTAAAATGCAATTTAAAAAAAGATAAAAACTATTGTTTCAATCCAACAAGTTCTTTTTGCAAGCCAGTAAATTTGTATTTATCTCATGGCTAGTAGTTCTGAAGTAAGAGCTATAGGGTCTTTAAAAAAATACAAACAAACAAACAAAAAAGCCAGGTGTGGTGGTGCAGGCCTGTGATCCCAGCTACTTGGGAAGCTGAGATTGGAGGATCACCTGAGCCTGGGGAGTTTGAGGCTGTGGTGAACCATGATGGACCACTGCACTCCAGCCTGGACAACAGAGTGAGACCCTGTCCTAAAAATATTATTGTTTGCTGCATTAGTCTATCAAGAAGAGAACATGCAGAAAAATCTAATGTGTTAAGTGCTATGGAGGGGTAAGTACACAGACTGTGAGGGCAAAGAGAATGATGTATGGGAAGGGGAGGGCTACCAGACACTGCTTCCCAGAGGAAGTGACATCTGAGCTGAGCTCTAACATTAATTGCTCATCAGCCAGGGAAAATGGGGACGTGGGTTTCAGGCACAGAAAAAAGCAAGTACAAAAGTCTCACAATGAGAGAGAGCATGGTTTATTAATATTTAAGGAGTGGAAGGAATTTAGTAAGGTTGAATCATAGATTTTACAGCAGAAAATATTCAGATATGAGATTGCAGAGGTTTGTTTGTCCATTCAACAGACATCTTTTTAGCACCCACAATATGTCAGGTAATGTGTTAGGCTTAAGTAAGACATCAGTTGAAAAAAATAGGATGTTTGCCCTCATGGAACTTATAGTGTATAAAATGAAATGACATCTCCTGGTCTCACCTGCTAGAAAAAAATTAAACTTGGAAAGAAGGCATAAAGATGAATAGCATGTTCATTCAATTTCATACTGAAACATTGTTTAATGGATTCACTCAGCAATAATTTGAATATCTAGCATAATTTACCTGTTTTTTATTTTGATGTTCACTATTAACTATGAAATCATATTCTGAAGTCAAATGCTGTGTTAGTCCATTCTTACTCTGTTGTAAAGGTACTACCCAAAACTTGGTAATTTCAAAGGAAAAGAGGTTTAATTGACTCACAGTTCCACATAGCTTAAGCCTCAGGAAACTTACAATCATGGTGGAAGAGGAAGCAGGCATGTCTTACACAGCAGTAGGTGAAAGATCATGTGAGAGTGCAGGAAAAACTACCATTTATAAAACCATCAGATCTTGTGAGAATTCACTCGCTATTATGAGAACAGGGAAACTGCCCCCATGATCCAATCACCTCCCATCAGGTCTCTATTTCAGCACCTGTGGATTACAATTCAAGATGAGATTTGGGAGGGGACACAAAGCCTAACCATGTCAAATGCATAGCATAGGTATCTGTGTGGTAGAAAAGATAAACCTCAAGGTCACAGTTTTATTGTCCTATAGGATGTTAATAAATTGAATCTCCATCCTAGTATGTTACTTTTCTATTGTTGGTATAGCAAATTCCCACAAATGTCATGGCTTAGGGTACAAGTCTCACCAGACTAAAATCAATGTCTCTGCTGGATTTGCTCCTTTCTGGAGTCTCTCAGGAGAGAATCTGATTCCTGTTCATTTGCATTATTGGAAGAATTCAGTTCCTTACAAGTGTATGACTGAGATCCCTATCCATATTCTTGCTAAGCTTAAGTTGAGGGGTATTCCCAGCTTGTGGAAGCCACCATGTTTCTCGGCTCTTGGTTCTCTTTATCTAACTTCAAAGCCAGCAACAGCAGGTCCTTCTCACATAGCATCATTCTGACCTACTGTCTGCTTTCTTCTCTTTTTAAGGTCTATGTGATTAAACTGACCCCATTCAGATAATCGAGGATTATCTCCCTATATCAAGATCCTTAGACTAAATTAATTTTTAAAATCCTTTTTGCCATGTAAAGTATTATATTCACAGGTTCTGGGGATAACAGTGCTGACATCTTTCTGGGGAGGGTCATTTTTTTCAGCCTACCACAATATAGTAAACATAGTCCATGTTCCTCAAAATGCTTTTAAAGACATATTTCTTGGTTTCATGGTAAGTCTTTTAAAAAAACCTATTTTTATTTTTTACTTTTGTGGATACATAGTAAGTATATATATTTATGGGTTACATAAAATGTTTTGAACAAGCGTGCAATGTGAAATAACCACATGCTGGAGAATGAGGTATCCATCCACTCAAGCATTTATTCATTGAGTTGCAAACAATCTAATTACTCTCTACATTATTTAAAAACGTGCAGTTATTATTGATGATAGTCACTATTTGTACTCTCAAATAGTAGGTCTTTTTTATTTTTTCTAATTATTTTGTACCCGTTAACTTTACTCACCCTCTCCTCCTATGCTTTCCAGCCTCTGGTGACCATCCTCCAACTCTCTATGTCCAAGAGTTCAATTGTTTTGATTTTTAGATGCCACAAATAAGTGAGACCATGCAATGTTGGTCTTTCTGTGCCTGGCTTATTTCACTTAACCTATTGATCTCCAGTTCCACCTATGTTGTTTATATTGTTTCAAATGACTGAATCTCATTCTTTTTAAGGGATGAATAGTACTCCATTGTACATGTGTACCACATTTTCTTTATCCACTCATCTGTTGATGGACACTCAGGTTGCTTCCATATCTTAGCTATTGAAAACAGTGCTACAGCAAACATAGAAGAATATATATCCCTTCAATACACGAATTTCTTTTCTTTTGGATATATACCCAGCAGTGAGGTTGCTGGATTATATAGTAGCTCAATTTTTAGTTTGTTGAGGCATATTCAAATTGTTCCCATGGTAGTTGTACTAATTTACCTTCCTACCAACAGTGTATAAGAGTTCCCTTATCCCCACATCCTTTCCAACATTTGTTATTGCCTGTCTTTTGGATATAAGCCATTTTAACTGGGGTGTACTAATATCTCATTAGAGTTTTGATTTGCATTTCTCTGATGATTAGTAATGTTGAGCACCTTTTCATATGACTGTTTGCCATTTGTATGTCTTCTTTTGAGAAATGTCTATTCAAATCTTTTGCCTGACTTTTGATCAGATTATTTGATTTTTTTCCTATAGTTCCTTATATTTTCTGGTTATTAATTACTTGTCAGATGAGTAGTTAGCAAATGTTTTCTGCCATTCTGGGGTTGTCTATTTTTTTTTGTTGATTGCATCCTTTTCTGTGCAGAAACTTTTTAACTTGATTTGTCCAGTTTTGCTTTGGTTGCCTTCGTTTACCCTATAGGATAATACTAAAGAAATTTTTGCCTAGACCAATGTTCTGGAGATTTTCCCCAATGTTTTCTCATAGTAGCTTCATAACTGGAGGTCTTAGATTTAAGTATTTAATCCATTTTGATTCTATTTGTTTATATGGTGCGATATAGGGGTCTAGTTTCATTCTTTTGCATGTCTCTTGTCTGATTACTCTAGCTAAGACTTCTAGCACTACGTGAAATAACAGCAGGAATCCTTGCATTCCTGATCTTAGAGGAAAAGCTTTCAGATTTTCCTCATTTTGTGTATTAGCGGTGGGTCTGTTGTTTTTATTATGTTGGGGTATGTTCCTTCTATCCCCAGGTTTTGAGAGTTTTTATCATGAAGGGATGTTGAATTTTATCAAATGCTTTTTCAGTGTCAATTGAAGTGGTCATATGATTTTTCTCCTTCATTCTGTTTACATGATATATCACATTAATTGATCTGTGTATGTTGAACCAGTCCTGCATCCCAGGGATAAATCCTACTTGGTCATGATAAACAATCTTTCTAATGTGTTGTTGAATCCAGCTTGCTAGTATTTTGTTGAGGATTTGTACATCAATATTCATCAGAGATATTGGCCTCTAGTTGTTTTTTTTTTTTTAATGTGTCTTTGACTGGTAATACTGTCATTGACAGGGTAATACTCACCTTCTAGAATGAGTTTGGAGGTATTTCCTCCTTTTCTATTTTTTGGAATAGTTTAAGTAGGATTTATACTAGTTCTTTAAATGTTTAGTAGAATTAGAAGAACTAAATGGTATTGGTTCTTTTTTAACTGTTTAGTAGGATTCAGCTTAGTAGAATTGAGTCAAAGCCATCAGGTCCCAGACTTTTCTTTACTAGGAGATTTTTATTATTGTTATTATTATGGCTTCAATCTTGTTACTTGTTATTGGTCTGTTCAGGTTTTGAATTTCTTCCTGGTTCTATCTTGGGAGGTTGTATGAATCTAGAAATTTCTCCATTTCTTCTAAATTTTCCAATTTATTGGTATATAGTTGCTCATAGTAATCACTAATACTCTTTTGAATTTCTGCAGTATCAGTTGTAATATCTCCCTTTTTTATTTCTGCTTTTATTTAGTTAAACTTTTCTCTTTTTCTCTTAGCCTGGCTAAAGGATTTTGTTAAACTCTAAAAAACCTTTTTGTTTCATTGGTGTCTTGTATTGTTTTTCCATTTCCATTTCATTTATTTCTGCTCTGAACTTTATTTCTTTTCTTTTACTAGTTTTTGGCTTGGTTTGATCTTGCTTTTCTAGTTCTTTAAGACACATGGGATTGCTTATTTGATCAAAATGCTCTTTTAAATAACTTTACCATCTTACTGGTTTCCTTATTGATGATTCAATAAGTTTTGGGTACATGTTCTTTCTATATTCTCATGTTTTTAAATTTTGAGGAATTGCAATAATTGTTGTTTTTGAAGCTTCACTGAGATTGTCAAGTGGACTAACCTGCCGGTTTTTGTTAAACTGTACTGCATGGGCAATACACCTGGGCTGTTGCAGCTCCAACAAGCAATTTTGGCTCCTATAATGTATCTCAAGTGGTAACAAAACTTTGTCTTTCTTCTCTCTCTTTCACTCTCACTTGCTCACTCTTCTAATCCTTTTTCTCTTTTTTTATTTCTGGTCCTTGGTCAATTTTAGCCCTGGTTCTGATTTAAGCATGACCAATAGTCATTTGCCATTGGTGACTGCAGTGATGGAACTCTGGCTGCATGGTGTGATCATTTGGTGATTTTTACTAGAATGATGGGATATACTCAGGTAAGAAATGAGACATAATACTGTTAATCTTTTCAGTTTGTCTGTTTGACCATTTGTGAGCTCAAGTAACTAAGAAAATATTTTGTGCTTCCTGGAATTAAGCACATTTCTCTGAGATCTGGATAAGGGAATGCTTGTTTTTCTATCTGTTCTTCACCTGTGACTTAGTTTAGAGAACCAAAACTGCAAGCTCTTTGTAGTTTGCGTGTAATGAAGAAAAGCTTTACTTCTCATTGTAAGTGTGAAATATTTTCCTTCTCCTGAAGGATATTAATAAATTAGATTACAAAGCCTCTTAAATTACATGCATCATAGAATTTTAAGGAATTACTTAGATATAATATTCTCAGAAATCCCCTGTATTAGATTATTCTCACATTGCTATTAAAAACTACCTGAGACTGGGTCGTTTATAAAGGAAAGAGGTTTAATTGATTCACACTTCCACAGAGTGTACAGTGGGCATGGATGGAGAGCCTTAAGAAAACTTACAATCAAAAAAAAAAAAAGAAAAAGAAAACTTACAATGAAAGGGGAAGCACTATACACTATCAAACAGCTAGATCTTGTGACAACTCACTCACTATCATGAGAACAGCAAGGGAAAAATCCACCTTCATGATCCAATCAACTCCCACCAGATTCCTCCCTCAACATTGGGAATTACAATTTGACATGAGATTTGGGTGGAGACACAGAGTCAAACCATATTATTCTGACCCTGGATCCCCCAATTCTCATGTCCTTATCACATTTCAAAATGCAATTCATCTGTAACACATTTTATGAGGCCAACATCATTCTGATACCAGAACTTGGCAGAGACACAACTAAAAGAAAAAATTTCAGGCCAATGTCCATGATGAACATTGATGCAAAAATCTTAAGTGAAATACTGGCATGCTGAATAAAACAGCACATCAAAAAGCTAATCCATCATGATCAAGTTGGCTTCATCCCTGAGATGCAAGCCTGGTTGAACATATGCAAATCTATAAGTGTAATGCATCACATAAACAGAACAAAAGACAAAAACCACATGGTTATCTCAATAAATGCAGAGAAGGCCTTCAACAAAATTCAGCAGCCTTTTATGCCAAAAACTCTCAACAAACTAGGTATTAATGGATTGTATTTCAAAATAAGAACTATGACAAACCCACAGCCAACATCAAACTGAATGGGCAAACACTGGAAGCATTCCCTTTGAAAACTGGCACGAGTCAAGGATGTCCTCTCTCACCACTCCTATTCAACATAGTATTGGAAGCTCTGGCTAGGGCCATCAGGCAAGAGAGAAATAAAGCGTATTTGAATATGAAGAGAGAACATCAAATTGTGCCTGTTTGCAGATAACATGATTGTATATTTAGAAAACCCCATCATCTCAGCCCAAAATCTCAAACTGATAAGCAACTTCAGCAGTCTCAGGATACAAAATCAATGTGCAAAAATCGCATGCATTTTTATACACCAATAACAGACAAATAGAGAACCAAATCATGAGTTAACTGCCATTCACAATTGCTATGAAGAAAAGAAAATACCTAAGAATACAACTAACAAGGGATGTGAAGGGCCTCTTCACAGAGAACAACAAACCACAGCCCAAGGAAATAAGAGAGGACACAAACAGATGGAAAAACATTCCATGCTTATGGTTAGGAAGAATCAATGTCATGAAAATGGCCATACTGCCCAAAGTAATTTATAGATTCAATGCTATCCCCTCCAAGCTACCAATGACTTTTTTCACAGAATTGGAACAAAACCACCTTAAACTGTATATGGAACCAAAAGAGAGCCCACATATCCAAGACAATTCTAAGCAAAAAAAAAAAAAAAAAAAGCAAAGCTGGAGAGACATCATGCTGCCTGACTTCAAACTATATTAGAAGGCTACTGTAATCAAAACAGTATGATACTGGTGCTAAAACAGAGACACAGACCAATGGAACAGAACAGAGGCCTCAGAAAAAAATACCACACAACTACAACCATCTAATCTTTGACAAACCTGTAAAAAACAAGCAATGGGAAAAGGATTCCTATTTAATAAATGGTGTTGGAAAAACTGGGTAGCCATACACAGAAAGCTGAAACTGGATTCCTTCCTTACACTTTATACAAAAATTAACTCCAGATGGATTAAAGATTTAAACATGAGGCCTAACACCATAAAACTCTAGAAGAGAACCTAGGCAATACTATTCAGGACATGGGCATGGGTAAAAACTTCATGACTAAAACATCAAAAGCAATGGCAAAAAAAGACAAAATAGACAAATGGGATCTAATTAAACTTAAGAGCTTCTGCACAGCAAAAGAAACAATCAGAGTGAACCAGCAACCAACAAAATGGGAAAAAACGTTTGCAATCTATCCATCTGACAAAGGGCAAATATCCAGAATCTATGGAGAACTTAAACAAATTTACAAGGAGAAAAACCAAATAACCCCATCAAAAAGTGGGCAAAGGATATGAACAGACAGTTTTCAAAAGAAGACACTTATTCAGACAACAAACATATGAAAAAAAGCTAATTTTAACTGGTCATTAGAGAAATGCAAATCAAAACCACATTGAGATACCACCTCATTTCAGTTAGATAGCATTAGGAGAAATACCTAAGGTAGATGATGGGGTGATGGATGCAGCAAACCACCACCATGGCATGTATTTATCTATGTTACAAACCTGCACAATCTGCAAATGTATGCCAGAACTTAAATTATAATAAATAAATTTAAAACAAAACACAATCATGCTTTCCCAACAGTCTGCCAGTCTTAACTCATTCCAGCATTAACTCAAAAGTTCCAGTCCAAAGTGTCATCTGAGACAAGGCAAGTTGATTCCCCCTATGAGTCTGTAAAATAAAAAACAAGTCAGTTTCTTCTAAGATATGATGGGGTTATAGGCATCTAGTAAATGCTCTCATTTCAAAAGGGGAAATTGGCCAAAACAAAGGGAGCTACAGGCCTCATGCAAGTCCCAAACCCAGTGGGGCAGCTCTTAAATCTTAAAGCCCCAAAATAATCTCCTTTGACTCCATGTCTTACATCCAGGCCACACTGATACAAGGGATAGGCTCCCAAGACCTTGGGCAGCTCTGCCCCTGTGACTCTGCAGGGTACAGATGGCTGCTCTCACAGGTTAGCATTGAGTGCCTTTGGAATGGATCTACAAAGCGGGGAGGTGGAAGATAGTAGCCTTCTTCTCACAGCTCCACTAGGCAGTGCTCCAATGGAGGGTCTGTGGGGGCTCCAGCCCCATATTTTTCCTCCACGCTGCCCTAGTAGAGGGTGTCCATGAGGGCTCTATCCCTGCAGCAGACTTCTGCCTGGACATTCAGGCATTTTCATACATCCTCTGAAATGTAGGCAGAGGCTACCAAACTTCAACTCTTGCCTTCTGTGCACCCACAGGCCCAACATCAATTGGAAGTAACCAAGACTTGGGGCTTGCACCCTCTGAAGCAATGACATGAGCTATACTTTACCCCATTTTAGCCATGGCTGGAGCTGGGGCAATTAGGATGCAGGGTGCCATGTAACAAGCCTGCACAGAGCAGCAGGGTCCTGGGCCTGGCCCACAAAACCATTTTTTCGTTTGAGGCCTCCAGGCCTATGATGGGAATAGGCTCCTGCTAAGATCTCTGAAATGTGCTGGAGTCATTTTCTCCATTGTCTTGAATATTAACATTCAGCTCTTCTTATGCAAATTTCTACAGCCTTGATATTTTTTTTCCCCAGAAAATGGGTTTTTCTTTTCTACTGCATGGTCTGACTGTATATTTTCCAAACTTTTATGCTCTGCTTCCTTTTTAAACATGAGGTCTAATTTTAGGTCATTTCTTTCTTTTTTTTTTTTTTTGCAAATTGGCATAGGCTATTAGAAGCAGCCAGGCCATACCTTGAACAGTTTTCTGCTTAGAAATTTCTTCCACCCAATATTCTAAATCATTTCTCTCAAGTTCAAAGTTTCATAGATCTCTAGAGCAGGGGCACAATGCTGCCAGTCTCTTTACTAAATCATAGCAAGAGGGATCTTTTATTCCAGTTCCCAATAAGTTTCTGATCTCCACGTGAAACTACTTCAGCTTGGACTTCCCTGTCAATATCACTATCAGCATTTTGGTTACAATCATTCAACAAGTCTCTAGAAAGTTCCAATTTTTCCCTTATCTTCCTGTCTTCTGAGCCCTCCAAATTGTTTCAACTTCTGCCCATTACACAGTTCCAAAGTTGCCTCTACATTTTCAGGTATTTTTATAGCAATGCCCCACTTCTCTGGTACCAATTTTCTAGATTAGTTTGCTCTCACATTGCTATGAAGAACTACCCAGGACTGGATAGTTTATAAAGAAAAGAGGTTTAATTGACTCATAGTTCCATAGGTTGTGCAGGAGGCATGGCTGTGGAGGCCTCAGGAAACTTACAATCATGGTAGAAGGAACGGGAAAGCAAGCACATCTTCACATGATGACAGGAGAGACAGAGAGCTAAGGGGGAAGCGCTACCCACTTTTAAACAACCACCTCTTGTGAGAATTCACTCACTATTATGAGAACAGTAAGGGAAAACTCCACTCACATAATCCAATCATCTCCCACTAAGTTCCATCCCAACATAGGGAATTACAATTCAACAAAGGATTTGGGTGGGGACACAGAGCCAAACCATGTCATCTCCCAAAATAAATAAGCTACACTAACATTTTAAATGAGCTAACCTACAAAAATTCTTTCTTAAAGAAAATGCTACCTACGAGAGATTTTTATGAAGAGTCAAAATTCAAGTAATCAAGATGAATCCATGTCCGAATCAGGCTTATTTAATAATTAGGCTTAGCTTACCTAAAATTTCCTGTGGTTTTATCAGTGTTGGGTGTAAGTACAAGATTTTTTTGAAAGTAAGGTTTGGTATATTTTCTTTTCCATGAAGAGACTAGTTAATCTAAACTTTCTTTATTTAAAATTATACTTTAAGTTCTGGGGTACATGTGGAGAATGTGCAGGTTTGTTACATAGGTATACAAGTACCATGATGGTTTGCTGCATCCATTCCCCCATCATCTTTGTTAGGTATTTCTCCTAATGTCAGCACCCCCCAATCTCCTTACCCCCTGCTATCCCTCCCCTAGACTCCCCACCCCCCAACAGGCCCCAGTATGTGATGTTCCCCTCCCTGTGTCCATGTGTTCTTATTGTTCAACACCCACTTATGAAGGAGAACGTGTGATGTTTGGTTTTTTGTTCTTGCATCAGTTTGCTGAGAATGATGGTTTCCAGCTTCTTCCATGTCCCTGCAAAGGATGTGAATTCATCCTTGTTTATGGTTACATAGTATTCCATGGTGTATATGTGCCACATTTTCTTCATTCATTCTATTGTTGATGGGTATTTGGATTGGTTCTGAGTCTTTGCTATTGTTAACAGTGCCACAATAAACATATGTTTGCATGTGTTTTTATAGTTGAATGTTTTATAATCCTTTGAGTATATACCCAGCAATGAGACTGCTGGGTCAAATGGTATTTCTATTTATAGAACCTTGAGGAATCTCCACACTGTCTTCCACAATGGTTGAACTAACTTACACCAACAGTGTAAGAGTGTTCCTATTTATCCACATCCTCTCCAGCATCTCTTGTCTCCTATTTTTTTTAATGATTGCCATTCTAAGTGGTGTGAGATGGTATCTCAATGTGGTTTTGATTTGCATTTCTCTAATGATCAGTACAATGAGCTTTTTTTCATATGTTTGTTGGCTGCATAAATGTCTTCTTTTGAGAAGTGTCTGTTTATATCCTTCATCCACTTTTTATGTGGTTGTTCATTTTTTCTTGTAAATTTGTTTAAGTTCTTTGTGGATTCTGATTACTAGCCCTTTGTTAGGTGGGTAGACTGCAAAATTTTTTCCCATCTGTTGGTTGCTGGTTCACTCTAATGATTGTTTCTTTTGCTGTGCAGAAGCTCTGGAGCTTAATTAGATCCCATTTCTCTATTTTGGCTGTTATTCCTATTGCTTTTGGTGTTTTAGTCATGAAGTCCTTGCCCATGTCTATGTCCTGAATGGTATTGCCTAGGTTTTCTTCTATGGTTTTAGTGGTGTTAGGTCTTATGTTTAAATCTTTAATCCATCTGGAGTTAATTTTTGTATAAGGTGTAAAGAAGAGATACAGTTTCAGCTTTCTGTATATGGCTAGCCAGTTTTACCAACACCATTTATTAAATAGGGAATCCTTTCCCCATCGCTTGTTTTTGTCAGATTTGTCAAAGATCAGATGGTGTAGATGTGTGACATTACTTCTGAGGCCTCTGTTCGGTTTCATTGGTTTATATCTCTGTTTTGGTACCAGTACCATGCTGTTTTGATTACTGTTCCTTTGTAGTATAGTTTGAAGTTAGGTAGTGTGATGCCTCCAGCTTTTTTTTTTTTTCCTTAGAATTATCTTGGCTGTGTGAGCTCTCTTTTGGTTTCATATAAAGATTAAGGTGGCTTTGTTCCAATTCTGTGAAAAAAGTCATTGGTGGCTTGGTGGGGATAGCATTGAATCTGTAAATTACTTTGAGCAGTATGGCCATTTTCATGATATTGATTCTTCCTAACTATGAGCATGGAATGTTTTTCCATCTGTTTGTGTCCTCTCTTATTTCCCTGAACAGTGGTTTGTAGTTCTCCTTGAAGAGGTCTTTTACATCCCTTGTTAGTTGTATTCTTAGGTATTTTCTTTTCTTTGTAGCAATTGTGAATGGGATTTTACTCATGATTTGTCTGTCTGCTATTGGTGTATAGGAATGCTGTGCTTTTTGCACATTGACTTTGTATCCTGAGACTTTGCTGAAGTTGCTTATCAGCTTAGAGAGTTTGGGCTGTGATGATGGGATCTTCTAAATATACAATAATGTCCTCTGCAATTAGAGACAATGTGAGTTCCTCTTTTCCTATTTGAATACTCTTTATTTCTTTCTTTTGCCTGATTTCCCTGGCCAGGACTTCCAATACTATGTTGAATATGATTGCTGAGAGAGAGCATCCTTTTCTTGTGCCAGTTTTCAAAGGGAATGCTTCCAGTTTATTCCCATTCAGTATGATTTTGGCTGTGTGTTTGTATAAATAGCTTTTATTATTTTGAGATACTTTCCATTGATACCTAGTTTATTGAGAAGTTTTTTTTTTTAGCATAAAGGGCTGTTGAATATTGTTGCAGACCTTCTCTTCATCTATTGAGGTAATCATGTGGTTTTTGTCTTTGGTTCTGTTTATGTGATGGATTACATTTATAGATTTGCATATGTTGAACCAGACTTGCATCCCAGGAATGAAGACAACTTGATCATGATGGATAAGCTTTTTTATGTGCTGTTTTGTTTGGTTTGTCAATATTTTATTGACAATTTTCACATTAATTTTCATCATGGATATTTGTCTGAAATTGTCTTTTTTAATTGTGTCTCTGCCGGCTTTGTTATCAGGATGATGTTGGTCTCATAAAATGTATTAGGGAGGATTCCCTCACTTTGTATTGTTTGGAATAGTTTCAAAAGGAATGGTACCAGCTCCTCTTTGTACCTATGGTAGAATTCAGCTGTGAACACATCTGGTCCTGGACTTGTTTTTGGTTGGTAGGCTATTAATTGCTTCCTTAACTTCAGACCTTCTTATTGGTCTATTCAGGGTTTCGACTTCCTTATGGTTTAGTTTTGGGAGGGTGCAAGTGTCCAGGAATTTATCTATTTCCTCTTGATTTACTGGTTTATGTGCATAGAGTTGGTTGTAGTAATCTCTGATGGTAGTTTGTATTTGTGTGGAATCAGTGGTGTTATCGCCTTTATCATTTTTTATTGCATGTATTCAATTCTTCTCTCTTTTCTTTTGTATTAGTATAGCTAGTGGTCTGTCTATTTTGTTGATCTTTTCAAAATACCAGCTCCTGGATGTATTGATTTTTTAAAAGAGGGTATTGTATTTCTATCTCATTCAGTTCTACTCTGATCTTAGTTATTTCTTGTCTTCTGCTAGCTTTTGAGTTTGTTTGATCTTGCTCCTCTAGTTCTTTTAAGCATGATGTTAGGGTGTCAATTTTACATGTTTCCTTGCTTCTCATGTGGGCATTTATTGCTATAAATTTCCCTATAGACACTGCTTTAAATGTATCCTAGAGATTCTGGTACATTGTCTCTTCATTTGCATTGGTTTAGAAGAACATCTGTATTTCTGCCTTCATTTCATTATTTAGCCAGTAGTCATTCAGGAGCAGATTGTTCAGTTTCCTTGTAGTTGTGTGGTTTTGAGTGAGTTTCTTAATTCTGAGCTCTAATTTGATTGCACTGTGTTCTGACAGAGTGCTTGTTCTGATTTCTGTTCTTTTGCATTTGCTGAGGAGTGATTGACTTCCAATTATGTGGTCAATTTTAGACTAAGTGCAATGCGGTGCTGAGAAGAATATACATTCTGTGGATTTGGGGTGGAGAGTTCTGTAGATTTCTATTAGGTCCGCTTGGTCCAGATCTGTGCTGAAGTCCTGGATTTCCTTGTTAATTTTCTGTCTCATTGATCTATCTAATATTAACATTGGAGTGTTAAAGTCTCCAACTATTATTGTTTGGGAATCTAAGTCTCTTTGTAAGTCATGAAGAACTTGCTTTGTATTTCTGGGTACTCCTGTAATGGGTACATATATATTTAGGATGGTTAGCTCTTCTTGTATTGATCCCTTTACCATTATGTAATGCCCTTCTTTGTCTGTTTTGAGCTTTGTTGGTTTAAAGTCTGTTTTATCAGAAACAAGGATTGCAACCCCTGCTTTTTTTGCTCTCCATTTGCTTCATAAATCTTCCTTCATCTCTTTATTTTAGCCTATGTGTGTCTTTTCATGTGAGATGGGTCTCCTGAATACAGCAGCACAGATGGATCTTGACTCTATATCCAATTTGACAGTCTGTGTTTTATTTGGGGCATTTGGTTCATTTGTATTTGATGTTAATATTATGTGTGAATTTGATACTGCCATTTTGATACTAGCTGCTTGTTTTGCCTGTTAGTTGATGCAATTTCTTCATTGTATCAATGGGCTTTACCATCTGGTATGTTTTTGCAGTGGCTGGTGCTGGTTGTTCCTTTCCATGTTTAGTGCTTCCTTTGGGAGCTCTTGTAAAGCAGGCCTGGTGGTGATGAAATCTCTCAGCTGTTGCTTGTCTGTAAATGATTTTATTTCTCCTTCACTTATGAAACTTAATTTGGCTGAATATGAAATTCTGGGTTGAAAGTTCTTTTCTTTAAGGATATTGACTATTGGCCCCTACTCTCTTCTGGCTTGTAGGGTTTCTGCTGAGAGATCTGCTGTGAGTCTAATGGGCTTCCCATTGTGGGTAATCTGACCTTTCTCTCTGGTTGCCCTTATCATTTTTTCCTTTATTCAACCCTGGTGAAGTTGACGATTATGTGCCTTGGAGTTGCTATTCTCAAGGAATATCTTTGTGGTATTCTCTGTATTTCCTGAATTTGAATGTTGGCCTTCCTTGCTAGGTTGGGGAAGTTCTCCTGAATAATATCCTGAAGAGTGTTTTCCAACTTGGTGTCACTCCTCCCATGAAAATTTCTAAACTTTTTACACTAATTCATGTATTAGATTAGCTAATATTGGCCCTACATAATACTTAGGATTGTGAAAAAACAAAACTTTCAACTAAATTGAATTAGAGTTTTGACAAAGTTTTTTGTTAACAGCAATTATATTTGTAGTATGTCTGTTTTAACATAATTTTAACACCCTCAGTAAACTTTGAAAAGATAGACTAATATTAAATTGTTGATGGATAATGATTAATGAATAATCTTTGGCTACCTGCAAAATTTCTAAGTAAAATAGAATACAGAAATCTTAGTTACTGAGTGTCATCTTAACATCTAAATGGGTATCCTTTGCTTCCTATTTGCATATGTTATAGAGTGGGTATATCTTTGGATGCTGCTAGTGGAGGTGTTTCTTTTTCCCACTTGGAGAAGGTGTAAAAGACATGTGGATGGCTGTAAGAGGTTATATTATATGTTCCTGTATGCTTTTGGTTCTACTTAAATGCTTGTGTATGATAGATAATTCTTAATTAGATACTTACTTATCAGGTCTCTCTTTAAAATAGAATTTGTTTATATATTTTAACAAATATAAATAGTTAAGACTATACCAGGATCCAGGAGTGGTGGCTCATGCCTGTAGTCCCAGCACTTTGGGAGGCCAAGGTAAGTGTGAATTACTTGAGGACAGGTGTTTAAGATCATCCTGGACAACATGGTGAAACACTGTCTCTACTAAAAATAGAAAAATTAGCCGGGTGTAGTAGTGCAAGCCTGCAATTCCAGTTATTCGGGAGGCTGAGGCAGAAGCATCATTTGAACCTGGGAGGCAGAGATTGCAGTGAATTAAGATCACACCACTGCACTTCAGCCTGGGCAACAAAATGAGACTCCATCTTTAAAAAAAAATAGACTAAACGGGCATTATAGCAAAGAAATTCAACCATTTGCAAGATCGTGGGAAGGGACAATGGCAAAAATAAATGAGGTAGTTTGACCTAAGTAAAGTGTCTGGTTGTTCCACATGTGAAAAAGAATAATGGAAGACAAAACTTTAATATAGAAAGTTGTTTAAGGTTTTTATAAATTGAATTTTATTCACCTTTATACTACTTGCAAATGATGAGTCTGAAAGAAGCCAGGGAATGTCCTCAAATTTTGGAAAAGTTTGCTCAGTGTTGGTGGGCTCATCCGTAATTTTAAAAAGGGGGGTATGAGAGGAACTTGAGAATCTTCACTGCTGGGTCTGATATTAATGAAAACCTAGAATATTATTTCTCTCTGTTAAAATGATAGATTTGTCTTAGAGTATTTATTCTGCTCTTATGAGGGAGAGAAAAACTTATTTTTTACATCCTGGCTAATCTGTCTGGATAGCAAGAATTCAAAATCTCCCCAGAATAATTTTCAGGTGTTTGTGTGACTTTATCATACCTTTGATCCTAAGGCATGAAAATTCTAATTCCATGAAATTGTGCCACCCTTTTTTAATGTTTATTTAAAATATTGTATGGTCTCTCTGATTAATAGGTAACCAAGCTATTGTTTCTATTTTAATCAAGTGCTGATATCTCTTTTTGATTTGGTCATTCCAAAATCAAAGCATAATTATGAAAAAAATCAAGATGTCTTTTGACACCTAATATATATATATTTAACTTTTAGTTTAGGTTTGGTGGTACATGTGAGAGTTTATTATATAGGTAAACTCATGTCCTGGGGGTTTCTTGTACAGATTATTTCATCACCCAGGCATTAAGCACAATACTCTATAACTGTCTTTTCTGCTCCTCTCCCTCCTCCAACCATTCACTCCTAAGTAGTTCTCAGTGTCTGTTGGTTTCTCCTTTGTGTTCATAAACTGTCATCATTTAGCTCCCACTTATAAGTGAGAACATGTGGTATTTGGTTTTCTGATCCTGCATTAGTTTGCTAAGGATAATAGCCTCCAGCTCCAGCCATGTTCCCACAAAAGACATGATGTCATTCTTTTACGGCTGCATAGTATTCCATGGTATATATGTATTACATTTTCTTTATCCAATCTGTCATTGATGGATTTAGGATAATTCCATGTCTTTACTATTGTGAATAGTGTTGCAATGAACATCGCACACATGTGTCTTTATGGTAGAATGCGTTATATTCCTCTGGGTATATACCCAGTAATGGGATTGCTGGGTTGAATGGTAGTTCTGCTTTTAACTCTTTGAGAAATCACCATGCTGCTTTCCACAATGCATAAACAAATTTACACTCTCACCAACAGTATGTAAGTGTTCTCTTTTCTCTGCAGCCTCACCAGCATCATTATCTTTGACGTTTTAATAATGCCCATTGTGGCTGGTGTGAGATATCTCACTGTGGTTTTAAGTTTCATTTTTCTAATGATGAGTAATATTAAGCTTTTTGTCATATGCTGCATGTATGTCTTCTTTTGAGAAGCATCTGTTCATGTCCCTTGCTCACTTTTTAAGGGGGTTATTTGTTTTTCTCTTATATATTTTGCACCTAACATTCTTTGAGATGTTCTAAGATATAATGGGATGTTAGAAATAACTAGTTCTTTTATGCATATTTCTTAATTAGCTCAACACAATTTTAAAAGCTGAATGACAGCTGCATGTGAAATGTGGTGAAGTTCCTGAACCTGGTTTTTAGCCACAGGCTAGAAGATAGAACAATTGAGTCTTATGAAAAGCCCAACCTGAGGTTCCTTAATAAAATTTCCAGACAGAAGTTAAATGATCTGGACTTAGTAGTTGCTAAGTACTGTGTGCTCATGGAGGCTTATATGCTTAATTGATACCTCTTGCTTCGCTTTTGTAAAGTGAAGATAATCAGGCTAAAACATCAGGAGACCATCAGCTTTTTTGTGATTTAGAATAATCTTTGCAGATTATTTATGACAAAAACAGGGAAACTATTAGAAAAAGTCTTTTAAAACTTAGAAATAGGCAGAAAAGTGAACACCATGTCCTTTCACCGTCATACAGACTTATTCAAAGATTAATTATATATGGGGCTATTTTTGCTATTAAGGGATTAGATACAATAAAGTTACATGTAACATAGGTTTCTCTCTGGTAAAATAGGTAATCTTAAAAGTTATATTTTATGGCTCTGTATGATATTCCAATTTTCTGCCTAACATAGCAAATTTATTTCGGAATGTCTTTTCTCCTGGATTATGTAAGAGTCCCTCATTCCTTAAAATGCTCTTTGAACTAGCTTTACCATTGTACTGATCCCCTCATTATTTAATTAATAATCTTTAAAACATAGTCATGCTCTTAATTGTTCAAAAATTATAACTGGACATAATACGATGCAGGACGGAGAACCTGGTGGAAACAGCTCCTCTTTCCTTTGCAGCTTTAAGATGAGCCAGTCCCCTGCTTCTTACTTAGATGGCACTTTTTTTTTCTCCCTCTGTTGGCCTCCCCACTACCCAATCTCAGGCCAGTAACTGTGGGTCAGTCAATCTCTTTCTGAGCCTCTTGTTAACCGTCTCAGAGTCTTAGGCCTGCATTACAATTTATGTCCCACTTTTCAAGGAATAAATCAGTGACTGTGCTAAGCTCTTCCAGACATAGAAAGATCCAGGGAAGAAGATGTTTCTGCCATCTTTCCCTGCTCTGCCCTCTGGAGCACCTATGCCTGACAGGCCTGTTTATTTATTTATTCAATGATTTATTTAATGATCTACTCTTTCTTTATCCAGTAATTTATTCAGTATTCATTCATTCATTAAGACCCCAGAAACTGGTATCAGAACCATAGTGGATGGTTTATTGACTTAATTAGGTAAAAGCTTAAAGGCTCCCATTGAAGAAATCAATAGTGCAAATATCTTTTTTAAACGTATAGGCAGACACTTCTATATGCAGCTAATTTATTTGCTGTGACAAAAAAAACACCAGATTTTCTGCAGTTGAATACAAAATAAATTGATTCTTTACTCTTGCAGAGTGCAGTCTGTGATAGAAGACAGTCATTCAGGAACCCAGGCTGCCATCTTCAAGGTGTGGCTTCTTCCACAGTTCCTCTGGATATTGGTATTCAGTTGGCAGATGGGTGGAAACAGAGAATTGAGAATTAGGTGAGAGGTTTTCATGGGGCAGGCCTGGAAAATGTATCATCCACCCATATTCTGTAGGACAGAATGCCGTGACAAAGTAACACCTACAAGGGAGGCCAGGAAACTTAGTCAAGGTGCGTTTCTACAAAGAGAGGGCAATGTACTTGGTAAAGAGCTCCTGAGTAACCACAGCCTCTAATACCAGGAATCCCAGAGTCCATGCCACCCTCACTGACCTCGAATCTGGAGGTTGCTAGAAAGGGGCCGTCGTGTCTATTTAAAACCTCACATCACTCTGTCGAGCTGCTTGCTTAGCAACAATTGCTCTCCTAGAAAGTACAGTGATGAAAATGACTTCATTTCTCACCTGGGGGCAGAGACAATTCCCTTTTTTTATTTTCCTTTATCCTTATTGGTAGGAAGATTTCAGTGGTATCCATTGAATTTTTTTTCAGTAGGTGTTGGGAAATGATTGACAGTTTTTAGGAAGAGATTGAGATGATCACAGTTGACCCTCTTGAAGATAACTCATGGCTAATGTCTCTGGCTTCACCTCTAGTACCAGTAAATGACTTGGAAGCACAAGGAAGGCACTTAGAACTACAGTTTTTTTGTTTTTTTTTTTTTTGAGACGGAGTTTCGCTCCTTACCCAGGCTGGAGTGCAATGGCGCGATCTCGGCTCACCGCAACCTCCGCCTCCTGGGTTCAGGCAATTCTCCTGCCTCAGCCTCCCGAGTAGCTGGGATTACAGGCATGCGCCACCATGCCCAGCTAATTTTTTGTATTTTTAGTTGAGACCGGGTTTCACCACGTTGACCAGGATGGTCTCCATCTCTCGACCTCGTGATCCACCCGTCTCGGCCTCCCAAAGTGCTGGGATTACAGGCTTGAGCCACCGCGCCCGGCCCAGAATTACAGAGTTTTATAAAGTCTCCAATTTGATATCTTAATCCACTTAAGCATTCTGAGCCTCCAAGAGGTTAAGTAGTTTCCCTGAGCCATGAGGCTACTTTATAGCAAAACACAAACACAGCCAAGTGGCTTTTTACCTAGCCTGCACTGTTATGCCAGGCAGCATCTCCTCAAGTAGTGAATGACTTAACGTTTCATTCCGATGCAAAATAAAACAAAATGTTGAGTAACCAAAAATATCAGTGAATATAATGTTTGTCCAAACTGAATGTTCGGTTTCACTTTGTTTTAGCCATAGAGCCTTTTTCATTTTAACCTGTGGGGTTGAAAATATTTCTAAGACATACCAACTGGTTTCCTTGCCTTAGTAACCAGTGTTCCAAATTGAGCAGGCAATGTTGCCCAATGTTCATAGGGACAATTATGTTTCCAAAATGCGGAAGAAAATTGTTTTTAATAACCTGAAACTCAATTTTGATGACCTGAATGAACTGTGAGAAACTGTTTCCGGGTATTTTCTCTGCTCAACAACCTTCAAATTTCAGAACTTGAATCAGAGTAAAAGATCCAGCTTCAATTCAAAATAAATCCTGTGATGTATATGTCCACATGGGTGAGATTCACCAAAAAACAAAGTCACCTTTAGGCTAGAAACCATGTGAAGTTTCTCCAAGTAGGGTCTACAGATTTTCCTGAAGTTCACATTGCTGACAGTCAAACAGGAATAATTCTGAGGTGTTTTTTTTGTATTTGTTTGGTGGCGAGGAGGGGCTTGGTGGAAGTATGTGAGCTGAGAGATATAAGAGATTCCTATTACCAGGAAAGGTCATGAGACCAACTTTCACTCTTAGAGACACCTACCTTTTTATTTTAGAAACACAACTCATTTTATTCTACCCACTTGATCAGCATTTTCTTGAACTAGTTGGGAAATGATTTGAGAAGTCCCTGGTTTTTTCTTTGTTGTTGTTTGTTTGTTTTTTTCTGGCCCATTCTCTTGGAAAGGAGGTTCCTCTATTTTAATACATAAAGTTGTGTTTGAGCATTGCGGCCAAGGAACTGAGGGTTTGCCAGGAGCAGCGTCTGTGGTTTCTGGATGCTTTGTCCCCACAATTGAATTAATTCACTGAAGGAGCTTATTTCTACCTGCTGTTATCACCTACGTTATCCCATGCATATAACAAATACATTTTGTGGGCGTCTTTCCTTTTTTCCTTACACACTCTCATAGAGTTGTTTCTCATAGTAGTAAAATGGGAAAAGTACACATAAAATCTTAGTGAGATCTGGCAAAGCTATACTTCTCTTAGCATATGCATTCCCCTCTGCTCACTCACCACTGGGATGGCCTGCTTACATGAGATTGCTGTTTGATTCCACCCTGCCTTACCCAGCTGGCTGCGGACGGGCAGGGATCATTGTTCGTTTTCTTGTTCTGTCTCTACCCAGAGCTTAAAGTGTAAGAGGTGATTTCCACATGCCGCTCTTGACACTGTGTGCTGTTCTGAAAAATCTCTCCTGGAAGTTGAATTTTGCTAACAGTGGTTAGTTATATAACGAACATTTTATTGAACTCTTACTGGGAACATTGGATTAATGACAGAAAAGAAAAACTGTTCTTGCTCTCTGCTTAGCTGTAGGATACCCAGCCAAGGTTAGAGAAGCGTAGCAAAAACAGTGAATCTCCACAAAACTACAAGAACACATGTCCTCTGGATGTAGAATAATACAGTGCACAATAACCACCTGTTTCTGAGGGCTTACCAAGTGCTAGGGCAGAGTATTTTCTGAGATGCTTGTCTCCCAGTGTGTGCTCTTTGAGATAAAAGACAAGTTGTTCTTGTTGAGTGCTCTACCCTTTGCATTGAAAGCAGCTTCTGGCACATTGCAGTGCTCAGTAAGTCCTTGTAGAGGAAAGAGGGCCAGAGATTGCACCTGACACTGGCCCCATCTATTTTATCCTTGAAGCTATCCTTAAGTGCATTTATGATTTTCAAATTAATTTTTACAACTGGGGCATTCTTTCTGTTAGTCATTTCATCTTTCTAACAAATTAACAGATCCAGCGACACAGATGTTGTATTAAAGGCACACATCTTTCACATGTGAGGGGTGGATTTGATTCTAAGTCATTCTGTTACCAAAGACTGCTCACTGTGGTATAACTATCGCCTCCCAGCAATGAATGACTGGTGTGGGGTTGCACGTGGCTGTTCAGAGGAGATGAATGCTGTCCTGAATAGAGGTTACGCTCAACAAGCATTTGAGGGACCTTCCAGAGAACCAGAAGCAAAGCAAGGCAGGGTGGCACCTGGGCCTCACTTCATGATGTCCCTTGCAGGTGATGATTAGCACATGGCTAAGAAAGGATATTTCAAAGCAACAAAGATATAGTGGTAAAAGGATCAATGCAACAATAAGAGCTAACGATCCTAACACCCAGATACATAAGACCCACAAAGAGATTTAGACTCAACGAGACAGAAAATTGATGAGGACAACCAGGACTTGAACTCAGATCCGGAACAAGTAAACTTAATAAATGTTTATAGAGCTCTCAATTTTAAATACACAAAATATACATTCACCACGTTAAATACACAAAATATTGATCGGCCATTATTAATACCCATTTTTAGAATAAAGCAATATTCCCGTTCTCTCTCCCTCTTTTTCTTCCTTTCTTCCTCTCCTTCACTCCTTTTTTTCCTCTTTCTTTTCTTCTTTCCTTTCTAAAGAAAAAAAAAGAAGAAAAGAAAGGATATTTCAGAGAGGCAAAATGTTTGTATGAAACAAAGAGAGGGTATTCCTGTATGAATACCCTCACCAGACTCATCATCAGAGACTGGGGGATTTCCAATATGATCCTCTGATGTTTCCAAATAGGCTGAAAACACTGACTGATAAGAGAATCCCTTTCACAGATATGCAAGTTCAGGCACAGGGCATTACATATTAAGGCGATTAAAGTTATGAAGGTGAGTCAGATCTCTCAGTGGGAAGCCAGACTGCCTACCTCTTTTTCCTGTTAATCACATAACATTTTAAAACTGGAGAATTGAATGAAAGGAAGAGGCAAAGCGGCCTCAAGGAGGAGAAATAATCATAAAGTAAACAATAGGCTTAACTATCTAGCATCCTTGAGTCATGCAAATGATGAATATCTTGCCTTTTTGATGACTGTTTTGATCCTAAACAAGCCCATTTTGTGGCTTTTTAAAATTCTTTTTGAGACAGAATCTCGCTCTGTCACCCAGGCTGGAGTGCAGTGGCATAATCTCAGCTCACTGCAACCTCTGCCTCCTGGGTTCCAGCAATCCTCCTGCCTCAGCCTCCCAAGTAGGTGGGATTACAAGTGCCTGCCACCACACCTGGCTAATGTTTTGTATTTTTAGTAAAGATGGAGTTTTGCCATGTTGGCCAGGCTGGTCTTGAACTCCTGGCCTCAAGTGATCCTCCTGCCTCAGCCTCCCAAAGTGCTGGGAATACAGGTGAGGAGAGGCTCATCTCTAAGTGTATGCTCTATGGGGGAAGGCCATCCTGGTCCCAAAAAGGAGCTCATAAGGATACTGGTCATGCTGGTGATTTTTAAATTTGGTTTTCTGATGCCTCAGGATGAACAATTATTTCAAAATCCATCACAGAAAATGTAGAATGTTCTTGAAATAAGACACTTGCTAATGCATATACCTTACACCCAAAGACGGTTTGAAGCGGCAAGCTTATGCAACTCAGCACTGCTCCACAAGGGAATAAATGCAGGGGCTCTTCAGCTGAGATGTGGGCTTCTCCTGGGCCTCCCACACATTGCTGATGTCTTTTGATTGTTGAATGCTGAACAGCACCTCTGCCTACAGCAGATTGTAGTTTTGGATGACTGTACTTTTAAGACCAGAGAAGATAAAAGTCTTAGAAGAACAGGGAGAACCAAGATAAGCTTGGCCTCTCTGCTGATGCTCTGGCCTTCTAACTCCTAGAAATGATTGTTTTTCTTCCCCCAACCAAGGCTCTGTCCTGAAACCTGGCCCCATCTTCCAAACAAGCTCTGCTTGCCCTTGGATCTGACTCCAAACTCCAATTTTCACACACCACTCAGATTAAATGTTTCCCGCAGAGCTGACCTAGCCTCAGACTCCAGGCCCCTCTATCCTCTGGGCCTCTGTTCAGCCTCATTTCACATTCCTGCATCTGACCTTCGATATCACTCCCCCAACTCCTGCCATGGCCTCCCCCTGCTTTTGGCTTCTCTCGCCTCCGTGCTGACAGCTGGCTGTGATTGCTTCCAAATTGAACTTCTAAGGAACAGAGACTCCTTCCCACCGGGTTACATCTGAGTTGCTTCTTAATCAGGCCCAGGATCCTGGAAGGAGATATGGGGCAGGATGAACCCTCAAGCTGTGCTTTTGGCCTCGCCTAAAAATGGGAACAGACCAGTATGCCACCCTGGGGCTCATACCCCTGCCATCCTGTCCAGAAATAGACCCAGAATCCACAGCTTGGGAGGAGACCACAGAGACACTTACTGATGGTTCAGAAGACCGCATCTTATAAGGCTTTACCTATTTGACCAAACTCTTAGATTTTCAATGTATTATTTAATTGTTTTATAGTCATTTTTCCTTTTTCCGCTCACCATCATAGCTCCCACTGGACAGGCTGAGGTGCATGTGGCTCTAACAGATGCTGGAGAGGATGTGGAGAAACAGGAACACTTTTACACTGTTGGTGGGAGTGCAAATTAGTGCAACTGTGGAAGACAGTGTTGTGATTCCTGAAGGATCTAGAAATAGAAATACCATTTGACCCAGCAATCCCATTACTGGGTATATACCCAAAGAATCATAAATTGTTCTATTATAAAGACACATGCACACGTATGTTAATTGTGGCACTGTTTACAATAGCAAAGACCTGGAACCAACCCAAATGTCCATCAACAATAGAGTGGGTAAATAAAATCTGGCACGTATACATCATGGAATACTATGCAGCCATAAAAAACGCTGAGTTCGTTTTCTTCATAGGGACATGGATGAATCCGGAAACCATCATTCTCAGCAAACTGACACAAGAACAGAAAATCAAACACCACATGGTATCACTCATAGGCAGATGTTGAACAATTAGAACATGTGGACACAGGGAGGGGAGCATCACACACTGTGTCCAGTTGTTGGGGACTAGAGGAGGGATAGCGGAGAGTGGGGAAGATGGGGAGGGATAATGTGGGGAGAAATACCAGATATAGGTGATGGGGGGAGGAAGGCAGCAAACCGCCTTGCCATGTGTGTACCTATGCAACAAGCCTGCATGATCTGCACATGTACCCCAGAACCTAAAGTACAATTAAAAAAAAAAAAAACGTGAATTCTCTAGTAAGTCATGGCTTATGGAGATGCAGGGGCCTGTCTTTCCTAAGCAAGATCATTTCCCTCTTATCCTTGTCCTAGAGCTCTGAATGTGTTTTGCCTTTCCAAGAGTAGAGATATCATCAGATTTTCACATTTCATAAAGTCACCATGGCTCAGGATACAGGACAGATCAGAGGCAAAACTAGAGAATTAGAGCTTTGTTTTAAGAGTCATTTTAAGAGCCCTGATAAGGGGCATTGAGGACACCTATTGTCCATGACCATTTGTGATGACTTAGTTGAGCCAAAGTGGCTTTAGACAAAAGAGCCTATCAGAACAGTCTGCCTGTTCCCCACCTCCCACTTTCCCAGCACCCAGTGTAAGTTTTGAACCTTATCATTATGTAAGAAAGACATCCGCCAGCTGCAGGAGGGATGGAATCAAAATCATAGTCTGCCTATCTACAGGGCTCATTTATGCCCCAAAGGCTTCCCAGTCACTGAAAAATGAGGCCCTGAAATCTGACCCATCAGATAAATACCTCCCTCAGAGTGAAAGCAACAGAGTTAGAAGGAAATCCTGATTTGAATTCCTTCCTCTAAGCAAACTTGCCCAATTCATGGCCCACAGATAAGGCACGGAACAGCTTTGAATGTGGCCCAACACAAACTTTATTTTTTTAAGCTCAGCTTAGTGTACGTTATGCGTGGCCAAAAACAATTCTTCTTCCACTTGGCCCAGGAAAGCCAAAATATTAGACACTCCTGGTGAAGCAGAGGTTATTAGTCAATTCCTAAGAGCCTTTGGGCTTGAGTAATTGGCCATTTTTGCCTCTTCAAAGCCATCTTCTTTGGCTTCTGTCAAGGATAGAAGAGGATTATCTGGGCATGGTGGTGCACACCTGTAGTCCCAGCTATTCAGGAAACAGAGGCAGAAAGATTGATTGAGCCCAGGAGTTCAAGGTTACAGTGTGCTATAATTGTGCCACTGCACTCCAGGCTGAGCAACAGAGTAAGATTCTTTCTTCCTCTAAAAATAGTAATAACAAAGGAAAGTAGAGGGATATCTGGGCCCAACCTGGGAAGCCAAGGGGCAATATGGGTGAAGAAGAGAGGAGTAGTTTTCTGAAAGAGCTAGAAAGGTTTGAGGCTTCAGTGAAAGAAATATCATTTAACAAGCACTCAGAAACATCATCAGATGGTGGTGCCAAGACTAGCTGGGTCGTGGAGACCCCCACCCAGCAGCACTGAAGGAATTAAGAAGCAGACACAGAGATAGAGTACAAGGTGGGACATCGGTGGGGAAGGGCTAAACAGCCTCCTGAGCTGAGAGCCTCAAGCAGACCCTGACCCACGTATTTATTCTCTCTGAACAGGTGATTATTATTAACAAGCAGGTGTTCCGTATTTTCTCATAAAACCAAGATAAACTAGGTGGGCGGCTGGTGCCTGCTTACCACTGATCAAGGGCAAACTAGAAAGCGTTCTCCAGGAGGGAGCCGTGGGGCAGGATCACATCCCACGCTTAAAGAACTAGTTTAACCGGTTTATGGTATACATATGCTGTTTACTGCTTTAGGACATCCCAAGCAGTTTTCTGCTTGGGGGGCCGACTCAGTTTTCCTCGCCATCCTTCTCAGCAAACAACATAATCCATCACACACATTAGGACTTGTACCAGTATGGTGGAACATAAAATATCCATAAGACAGTAAGTGCATTTTCAGTTATGAACTAAGAGACATTGAAGTCAGAGGTGCCAGCATACTTGACACATTAGATTCTCTGTTAACAATGAAAGAGAAGGTTTCAATTAGTCTTTGTTTAAACTTTTAAAATTTTGATTTTTTTTGAAACTCGTTAGAGAGCGTGAACTGGTAGGGAGAAGTCCAACAGATGATAACCCAGGTAGAGGGGGTTGACTCTAATCAGAGTTAGAAAAAAGCAAATGGACAAAGATCAAGTAAATGCAAATGCCCACCCCCATCACTTGGCTGATAAGGATTAAGAAAAGAGGAAGGAAGGAGAGGAACTATATGGCAGAGCTTTAGTGACCTAAAGCCAAGGATGTGACATCTTTCTTAATAGCTTGAAATCTATGGGTATGCAGCCAAGCCTAGAACAGCAGGAGAATCCTGTGGGAAGCAGCAAGACAAGGACAGAACCAAGCAAGCATGCACTCTTTCTGAGGGCCAAAAAATAGTCTATAGGCTTTATATTTGTACAGTACTAATCCTATTAATAAGGAGTAGCTTCTTAAAACTCTGTATTGAAAAAGGGTCTTAGTAGAGTACTGCAATTGATTAGTGGTGTCTGCCCTGGGCCCAGGTTGAGTACTGCAATTGATTAGTGGTGTCTGCCCTGGGCCCAGGTTGGAGAGTGGACTCAACTAATGTGGGAAAAAGGAGTGCTATTAGTGGCACAGTCTATCCCACTGACACTCTTTATATTGGGATTTAGGGTCAAAGGCCCAACTAACACTGAAGTGTGTCTTTTATATTTGTCCTGCATATTATTTCTCTTGGGGAGTCATAGGGAAAGTGGATGGATCATGAGTAGAATGTGTTTCTGGATTCCTTGGACATAAAACAAATCCAAAAGGACCTGTTATAAATGCTCCAAATTTTACACATAGCCTACTTTTGGAATTTGGGACCTAAAATTCCAGGTAGGGATTCTAGAAGTCGCACTGGGTACTTGGGGAGTGGAGTAGGAATGTAGGAATGGAAGCTCTCGGTGGGCTTCAAGAGTCATTCCCAATTTCCTGCCTTCCTTCCTGCCCAAAAGAAGTGTTTCTTATGTCTCTGGTCCCATAGTCCAGGACATCATTGAATACCACTGACTTAGGCCAGGACGGCGTAAGGGGATGTCAGGGTTTGAGTTGAGATGACATAGTTCACCTTTGTTCCACACAGAAGTATTATGATGGGGAAGCTGACATTATCTATCTGGATCTCATCACTGCTTTTCCCTCTAATAGCCAGAGGTAGATGTTCAGGCACCCATATGAAAAGATTCTTGGCATAAAAGTAGATTGAGTGTGGATTCTCATTTATGGGTTTTGGATCCCCCTCAAGGAATTAGCACAAGAAACCCATATGGCAGCCCCAACAGCTTAACTGCAAAGATTGGCTTTTCTCAGGATAACAATTCATGTTACACAGTCTGAGTACACATGAAATAGCCCCCAATTGCCTTTGGGCCAGAGCTCGCTTAATTTTGTTCCTAAGAATATATAAATCGAAACATCGGTCAAGCGCTAAGTACCAGGTCAATAAGACTTCGGTTTTGTTGCCATGTTTGCTCTTTGTCATCAGGAAAATAAAATGAAGAAAACAAAATAAAATGGTGATTATTTCTAGGCTAACATTAGAAAATTGAAAGGACCACAGAATTATTTGGGAATATGGCAGGAAACAAATGTAAATTTAACTACAAGGATATTACTGCATTACATGTATCTTTTGAGGACAGCTTTGTGTAACTCATTTCTGTGGTCCCCAGAATGATTGAGCAAAGTGGGTATGCTCTGCAGCATTATTAAACTGAAAAGAGGGGGTTGTAGTGTTAAGTAATAAAAATTCCCTGTGCTTAAATTTGAATTCTTTTCCTGCTGTATTCCCAAACCCTAGAACAACACCTGGCACACAGAAGTTCTTACTAGCAACATGAGTAATATGGTCATAGGCAAGCTTTTAACCTGGTGGAGCCTCAGACTTCTTATGAGTAAAATTGGGATAAACATGTCCACACTGTTTCATGCCTTTATTCAGCATAGCTCCCTCTCCCAGGAGTGTCTTGACCCTTTCATTTCAATACCTTGCTCGGGGGTCACTTTTTCTTTGAAGCTTTTCTTGACATTGTAATGGCCAAAGGCTTTGACCCTTTGGATATTTGCTGAAAATCATGGACATGAGGCAGACTGATTAATAGGAGAAAAAGCATACAAACTTATTTAATGTGTATCCATAGAAGCCTTCAGAATGAGGACCCAAGACACAGAGAAATTATCCATTTTTATGCTTAGGTTCAACAAAGTATGGGCAGCCATATAGAAACACAGACAAGAAGGTATGATCTGACCTAATGGACTGGGTAAACCCAGCAAGGCCTGCCTGTCTAGATTCTTGCTGGCCTTGCTACGCATACATTCCTTCCTTTTATATGTTGAGTAGACCTGTCTCTGGAATGGGATTCTAATGAACTGCAGCCAAACAAGGTGATAGGTCATATAATTTCTTTATGGCCAGTTTTTACATAGAATATTTTAAGTTTTATGGATGGCTTTTTGAAAAAGCCAATCTTGTTTCTATGATCTGCTTTGGGGAAGAGTGATTCTAATTTATAGGACTAGTTTTGAGTCCTGTATCTTCTAGTTATAGGACTCAAAACTAGTCCAGTAAAGGCTAGTCCTCCTAAGACACAGGAGGGCAGGAGAAGATCAGAGAAAAACAGGCTCCTGAGGCTGCTTCTGCAGCTTTCATTTTGGGGTATTGTTTTTTTGGGCCTAAACAATGTCTTATTCCCTCCTAGGAAGAAATGACATCACTCTCCTTTAGGGTCTCCTAAATTCCATCATTCCCATCAAGGTACCTACAGCTCTTTGTGACTTTTGTCTACTTACATAAAATGCAGGTCTAGCTGCCTCTGCTAGACAGTGTTTTCCTACAGGGTAAGAACTCTGTCTTATTCATTTCTCTATGCCCAGAGCCAAGAACAGCAGAAACTTGATATATAATTTTGAATACATAAATGAATGAATAAGAAGAACTGTAATCAGCCAAGTGACGTGAGCCATTTGGAGCTTGGCATAGTAGTCCAGACAAACTTAGAGTTCAGCAGGGGTTAGACTGAAAGCATCAAGATTCCCTAGAATTCAGACACTGTCTCCAGAATGCTTCTGTTAAATTTAAAGGCAACCCTGGGTTGCAAGTCATTACTTGTCACCAGTATGTTATCTGAAAACAGAGTCTGTAGAGCCTAAGACATAGGCACATTTCATGAGGGCATCATGAAAGGGGTAGGGGTAGGAAATGTTGGAGCATGAATCCCCCTGGGAAGAGATCAGATTTGGTAGGTGTCCTGGTACAGCAGGGGACATTTTGCAGGGGCACTAATTGAGCAGGTGGGAACCTGAGATCTTTCATCCACAGCACAGTGCTCCCAGGGCCCTGTGGAAAACAGGTGGTAAAATGGACCTAACTTCTTAAAAGCAGGGGCAGGCCAGTCATTTATTTGGGTACTGAGAGCACCTAAAGCCAAGTGGAGTACCAGTGTCCAAAGCTGCCTGGGGAAGAGGATGAACCCACTTGGCCTCAGGAGGTACAGAGGCAGCGTCCAGTTGCATCCTCTTGGACCTGGTCACAGAGGGACAAGAGTAAACCCACTGGGGTAAAAGTTTTCAGGAAGGGAGTGGTTTCTTTTGCAATTTTCCTATGAGTAGCAAGTGACACAGTCATTCAATTCTGGAGTAATGACTAACCTGACTTTTTAAAAAGAGTGTATTAAATCTATTGGGCCAAGGTCTGGCTGTTTCTGTTCTATTCTATTTTTAAAAACAACTTTATGGAGGTCTATTTTATCTATAATAAACTGTACTCATTTAAAGCATGAGTTTTGAAAGATTTATATACTCATTGCTATAGACTGAATTGTGTCCACCCAAAATCCATGTGCTGAAGCTCTAATCCCTAGCATGACTATGTAATCCCTAGGGCTACAAGGAAGAAATTAAGGTTAAATGAGGTCCTAAGAGTGTGCCCTGATATGATATGATTAGTGCCCTTATAGGAAGACACACCACAGAGAGAGAGAGAGAGAGCATGCAAAAGAGCTGTGAGGACCCAGTGAGAAGTCAGCTGACTGCAACCTGAAAGGGAGCCCTCACCAGAACTTGGCTCTGCTGGTACCCTGATCTTGGGCTTCCAACCTCCAGAACTGTTGAGAAATAAATTTCTGTCATTTAAACCCCCTGGTCTATGGTATTTTGCTATGGTAGTCCAAGATGACAAATACACCCATGAAATGACCACTGTAGTCAGCGTACAAAACAATCCCACTACCCCCAATTTTCTCTTCTCTTCTACAATAGGCTGAAGAGTCCTAACCTTGAGAGTGGGGAGATATCTACTGTAGGAAAAAACACAATTATTTTCAAAATGCTCCTGAAAGGTTTTGTTGCTTACGCCGTCATTTAAAGCATGAGTTTGAGCAAAGAAGCCATTATGCAATTGAGGCAAAGAATGCATGGCAGTTCAGCCCTGAGCATGCAACCAGGCTGGGCATCCTTGCTGCACATGAACTGGTTGTGGTAACCTGCATACATTTCCAGCTGAAGCCTGATGAGAAGCAACAGGTTGTCTGGGCATAGAGAATTCCAGAATGTTTTGGAAAAGGAAAACTTTTGATGTTTTCTGCCTCTTCATTCTCACTTCCCAGGAACCAAATTCCCTTCTCCTCCTTCTGGAAATGTTGTCTCCGTCTTTCCCACTCTTCCCACTCTTCGTCTCCTCGCCTATCTCCAACCCCAGGCAGGTCCCTATACAACTTCCCAAACCTGTCAACCACTTGGGGAACAGGGCCTCCTTTGCTTCTCTGCTATACCCCGTGGGCCTGACATAGTGCCCAGCAAGAGAAGCTGTACAATGAATGTTTGTTGAATGAATCACTGATTAAAAGAAATAAAAAAAAGGCAACTGAAAAAAACCCAAATGGCAGCCATTTGAGATCTTACCTATTAAGACATCCTAGAGTGTTGTCTAGTAAGTTGCCTTAAGGTTTTTCCAGGGCTTTTGGGCAGGCAGGACTTGCAGAACAGAGAAGTTATTCTCACTACCTAGAAGAAATGGCTCAACTGCCATAGCATGGCATCAGAGGCCTCCCTCCATCTGGTCTCATCCACGTTTCCAGCTCCATTTCCCACCTGCCCCATGTGTGCCTAGCAGTCCTGACACCATAACTTAAATTCATTGTGTGGGTTCTGTCTCTGATTTTGCCTGTGCAGTTATGCTTTCTCATATGCACTTCCCAGCTTGCCTACCACATGCTCCTCCGTCATCTTCACATCTAGACTTAAAGTCTCGTCTCCTTCAGAGCCTTTTTTCATCTCGGCTCTGGCAGCACGCTACTGCTTGTCGGCTCCCACACACTGCTCTCACCATCGCTTCTTATTTATCTTTCACGCCATCCCTTGAAGGGATGCTGTCCAGCCTTAATCATCTGGTAAACACCCTGCCTACTCCAGGGCTACACACAGAATGGTTCTCAAGAAACACTTATAGAATTGAATTGTCCAGTAAACTCTTTTTCTCTCTCTTCCCAGATGGAAGAAGTGGAAGGCAGAGGCAACTACTCCAGTGGGAGGAGCATGGCCTTGGGTCCAGGTAGAGTTTATGTTCTAGCTCATCACCATCTGCATTCATGTTAAATTGCTTTGTAATCAATTAACACAAACTAAGCAATTTCAAACAATACCCCCTTCTTTCCTCCTGGTTTCCATAGGTCAGAAATCTAGCACAGCTGTGCCGAGTCCTTTGCTCAGTTAAACAAGGGGTCAGCTGGGCTTAATTCATGTGGTTGTTGGCGGAATTCAGTTCCTTCTTGTTTTAGGACAGAGGCCTAATTCTATTGCTGGCTGTTAGCTGAGAATGCTCTAAACTCCTGAGGCCACCTGCATTCCTTCTCATGTGGCTCCTTCAACTTTGAAGCCAACCATGGAGAATCTCTCTCAGGTCTCCAACCATGGAGAATCTCTCTCAGAAGAACGCTGTTGGCTTTTAGAATTCAGCTGATATGGAATAAGGCAGAGTTGGTCCACACATCAGCTCTCCTTCTCACTCTGTCCTTACTGCAGGGATCTCCTGCTTTTTCTGACTCCCTCTCCCAGCTGCCTGGGACCTTCCCAGCAGTGTGCCACTTGGGTAAGTTCTACTCTTGGAATTGTCTGACTCTTACCCAGAAAACTTATGACTCCTGAGTTTCCACACCTCAGCGCCCAGCTGGGTGCCACCTAATTAGGTACAGGAAGAAGGGACATGTCAGTTAATGGGAATGGCTAAATATGATACCCTCTTCCTAGTTACCTCTGTAGTTTAAAGATGCCTTCAGTGTTATTCAACCAAAATGGACTTTCTTCTCTTTTGGGCTCAGATGGACCCCTCAGTTTCCCCAAGTGCATGGAGCCATAGTTCTCTCTTGATGGAACAGACACCTATTGCTCACTGTGATGGTTGATTTTATGGTCAGTGGCCCAGGAGACACCGTTCCTACAGAGAGACAATGTTCCATCCCTGCACCCCCTCACCTCAGATGCAGACTTACCATTTTCTAAAGGACCCTTGTCCTTCATCTCACACCTGTGAAGCAAGACATCACCTCTGTGTTGGGGAAAAAAGAATAAATAACAGTAAAATGCAGTTGTTAAGTATAAGTTTGCATCAAAGCTTTTCTGTACCAGTGGGTTTTTCAGGTGAACAAAAAACTGGCTGTATCTTTGAGAACTGCATTATACAAACATCTGTTTTATTTAGATAATGAGGAGAAATAAAAGACCAGTGTTCCTCCTTTTTTGGTCGTTAATAATACATTTAAAGATGCAAAAATTCAATTAACCCTCTTCAAAGATGTGCAGTGGTGAGGGACCTGCATGCTCTGAGGCTGAACTGATCACCTGCAGGGTTCCACTCAGTGGGAAGCACTGATGTCTGTGTTATTAAAGCCAGCTTCGTTGTTTCCGGGAACCAATGACCCTGAGTGGCTGGAGAAGGTTGAGGCTTAGCAGTTTGAGCTGTGTAGCCTTACTGTCTGCTTTGGAGATTCTCTTGCGGGTATCCTGGAAAGTACTATGTGGGCATCCCCTTAGAACTCTGCAGCCCTAATGCAGGGGGTATTCCATCAGAGATATTCTCTGCCTCCTTGCCATCCCACAGCTCATCTGTGGATTAGGCCACCACCCTTTCTCATGCAGATTTCAGGCTCTCCATTCTAGTCTTTGCTCTGCAGCCACAGACACATTTTAGGTGCACCCCAATTGTGCCCCTTCCCACATCCCTCAGGATAAAGTTGTAATCACCAGGTATGAGAAAGGCCACTTAGGATTTGTAGCCTTTCTGCTTGGTCTACTTATTGTTTTACCGTGCTCCTCACCCCTTCCTCCAAACACACTTCCCTGTTCCTTCTCAGGCCTTAAATATGGAATGCCTTGCAGTCCCTCACATGCGTCATGAGCTTTTTCACTCAGGCTTTTGCACATGCTGTTCCCATTCCCAGGAGGAAAGGGTCCTCTCCCCTCCTCACGCTTTACGTTACTCACACCTTGGTCCTCAGGATTCAATCCAGGTGTTCCCTTCTCTGTGAAGCCCTTTTCCTTTCCCCTGCAAGTCTGGAGTTGGTGCTCTGCCCTTTGCTCTCACGACCACATTCTGGTTCTTATGTTGGTAGCAAAGCTGCCTGTGAGCTGACGGATGATTTGAATCTCCACTAGAGTGACTGCCTGACATTTGCCTAATATTCAAAAACTTTGTGAAAGAGGAAAGGAAGAGAGAAAAGGAGAGAGGAAAGAATGGAGGGAGAAAAAAGAAGGAAAAGGAAGGATGAACATATGGATATTAGAGAGACATGGGTTTTGAGGTAAAGTGGGTGGCTGGGGAATGTGGAGAAGTACCGATGTCATGTTCCATCCCGAATGAAGCAAGAGTAGTCACAAACACACTTGTATTAGCATTTCAGGCTGTGTAGGAAACAGGCCAGGATGAGGCAGCCAGGCCAGCCAGCAGGCTCTGGCTCTTACTACCCACAACACCAGAGACAAGTTCCTTAGTGTCTCTGAATCTCAGCCCCCTCCTTGGAAAATGGGTGGTTTTGCTGGATTCTCTGCCAACTATGAGGAGAAGTTTAGTGGAAGCCATGATTCCTCATCTCTTCCCAAAGCCTAGCTCTGAGTTTTCTGCCTGTTACTTAGGGGCTCGTGACTGGGTTGATGAATGAGCTTCCCTGACCTGAGATTTCACTAGTTAATATCGAAGCTCACTACAGCTCCTAAAACGACCAAACACACCATAGCAAGTGAAAGCTGACAGGGAAGGATCAGGAGATGTTTTCTAGGCCAGATCCATCAGTTTCTCCATCAGTCTGTGCCATCAGCAGTACTAATGCAGGGTTCTTGGACGAAGGAGTCAAACAGCGAGGGAGAAAGATCTGTGCTGGCTTTCCATAGTGGTGCCTGATTCAGTGCATTGGTTTTCCTCTGGCACAAATGCCATGAAGTACAGTTTGTGGGCAGGTGTGAATTGCCAGGGTTCCACAAAGGCCAGAGAAGGAGAGTGGATGGTCCATCTTTTGGTCTCTCGTCCCTGTGCTGACAGGCCCTGTGATAAGGTGAGTGGTCCAATTCATTGCACAGAAAATGCCCAACGAAAGGGAGTGACAGTATACTGCAGTCCTCACTCTCAACTTATATTATTTACTTTAAAAAATGTTAGTTATGAAAATACATGAAATGGGCAAATACTTACATTTTTTGAATCAATTAATGTCAAGTGATGTTAATCAAAACAAGATATGAATGCATATTTGTAATGTGGTTATAATTATGCAAACAAACAAAAGCAAAAATCCCGGAAACCAACGCATAAGGACAAATGATAGCATAGAGATCTTTGGCTAGTAGAATTATTGTCCTTTAAAAATTCTATCTGTACTTTTCTGATTTTTCTGAAAGGTGCCTATATTTCAGGCTGTTAAAATATAATTAAATATTTTCAAAACAATCATATGAGAGAAAAGGCCTTTGAAGCTTATTTTGTTCAGTGGCTCCCAGGTATGGTTTTGCTGAGGACGCAGCTGCTGCCTCAGCACCACTAAGGAAGCTCACCAGGTACACAAGGTCCAGGGCCACAGCCCAAAGGATCCTGACTTAGCAAGCCTGGCATTGGGCCCAGGAATCTATATTTTTCCATTAAATTAAAAAAACAAAAGAAACAAAATGCTTGCCAGGTAATGCCAAGGTGGAGCTGGTGTTGAGGGTGTTTGATCTGGTGTAGTCCATTCTTTCAAGTTGCAGACTGAGGAAATTGAGACCCCAGAGAAAAGAATCACCTGCTACATATGTGTTAGAAACAGTTCCAGAGCTCCGTGCCCATTTGGTGGAACATGGTGGACTTTGAGTAATCAGACAAGGCATCTGAGCAGTAAAACCTCTTCACCCCCCTGTGTTCCTTGTCACTGTATGGTGCAGCTTTCCAAAGGCTGATGCTTCTGGGATGGTCTGCCTGAGGGACTGCTTAAGAATGCTGATGGGAGTCAAAGTGCTCTTCTTGTGACCTTTTAGGAACAAAGGCATCCAACCCTCCAGATTTGAAATGTTAATCTCTAGGAATTGGATAAAAGGGCTCCAATTCTGCCTGCCTTTCCTAAGGGCTGGCATTCTTATGTCTCTTTGTTTTGGCATTCAAGGCAGAAAATGAAATTGCTCACCCTCCTTTGAGGTGTGAGGTTGGTGTTTATAAATGGGAAGCTGGAAGGACAGACTGTGCCCACTCTGCTCAGTCAGGGGAGCTAACCTTCAGTCTGTGAATGAAGGGGAAAGGGCAGGAGCAGGGGGAGGCAGCAGAGATGTGGGTGCAGCCCGAGCTGCTGAGTCAGTTCTGAAGCACACTTTCACCAATCATACTACATGTCATTCAGCCAGCTCCTTTCCATTAGAGACCCCTGAGAGCTGCCTTCCTCCTCAAGTGTTTCTCATTAAAATATAAGTCACTGGAGACGATGGGGTCAAACTCTCCATTTTTCTGGCTCCTGTGTAAACAGTTGCACCTGGAATGGTGCTTCCTTCTCACTTCCTGAAGCATAAGCAGCCCGCTCATTTGTACGAAGAAAGTTGGGAGGATTTGGAAATCACCTTGTGTCCTGGCTAGAAGCTCACTGGAGTTACTTCAAAGGAAAAAGGGCTTTATTATCAGATGCCCAGGGCCTGGCACAGAGACAGAAAAGCAATCAAGAAACAGGCTGTTTAGGTGCCTGCAGTAACAATCATGATGAAGATAATGATGCTAGCTTGTGTGGCAAAATAGGGTTTCCTTCCACTGATCTTCATGCCTCCTCCTCCCTAGTGAAGACAGTGTCTGTAATAAGACAGAATAAACAGATGGAGGCAAGCAGGGGGAGGATCAAAGTGAGCCCAGAGTACTTTCCGCACACCACCTGGATGGCAATGAGGGTCTTGAGGAGAGGACCAAAGGCTTGGTTTCACAGGATAAAAGGACTGCAGGGCAGGGTGAATAGAGAACACAGGGAGAGAAGGGTCTCCTGTATAGACCTCAAAGGCAGACATTTATGCTACAAATGAATTAAGAAAAAGTTAAGAAATATTTTATGCTATCATCAGAATTCAGTGTGTTTTATGCACCTGTATATTCATTGCAACACTATTCACAATAGCTAAGACATGGAATCAACTAAAATGCCCATCAGTGGTAGACTGGATAAAGAAAACATGGTATGTGTACATCATAGAATACTATGCAGCCATGAGAAAGAATGAGATCATGTCCTTTGCAGGAAATGGATGGAGCTGGAGGCCATTATCCTTAGCAAAGTAATGTAGGAATATAAAACCAGATACTACATCTTCTTACTTATAAGTGGGAGCTAAATGATGAGAGTGCATGGACACAAAGAGGGAAACAACGGACACTGGGACCTACCTGAGGATGGAGGTTGGTGGGAGGGAGAAAAGCAGAAAAAATAACTATTGGGTTTGAGGCTCAGTACCTGGGTCACAAAAAAATCTGTACAACAAACTCCCATGACTCAAGTCTACCTTCATAACAAACCTGTACATGTTCCTCTGAACCTAAAATAAAAATTTAAAAAGAAAACAAAAAGAATTCAGCGTATTAAATCTACTTTTCCTTTTGGTGATGAGATATCTACCTCTCAGTTCAGACCATGCAGGTGAAATTGAAGACATGCATAATGCTGTTCCAAGCCACTTAATCCTTTAAAATTTACTTAAAATTGGTTCAGATTTTGAATCCAAGTGTAATAGGACACAAAGCTTCTGTTACCATCTCCATGCTTACCACCAATTTGTCTGGAGTTTCTTGGGAAGTATTGCATTGCACCTGGCCACTTAAGTTACAAGCTCTTACTTTCTTAAATTAACTGTCAGCTTGTTTCTGGCATCTCATAGCAGCAATCATCAGCCCACTGCACCTTCACTTGGTTTCCTCCAAACACCAGCAACACACCATATTCTGCATACTCTACATTTTTCAAATTAGTAGACTTTACTTTTAGATTCACAGAAGAATTGAGCAGATAGTACACAAAATTCCTACAACCCCCTTCTTCTCTTTCACAGCTTTCTCTATTGACATCTTGGATTCATATGGTACATTTGTTACTATTAATGAACAAATATTGAGATGTCATTATTAACTAAAGTTCGTATTCTTTATGCTGGTTCACTCTTTGTCTTGTGTAGTTCTTTGGGTTTTAACAAACACATGATGTTATGGGTCTACCATTCAGTATCAGTGAGGGTTTCACAGAGAAACAGAATTGATAGAATACACACACACACACACACACACACACAGAGAGAGAGAGAGAGAGAGTAGGGAGAGAGAGAGAGAGAGACAGAGAGAGAGGAGAGAGAGAGAGAGAGAGAGAGAGAGAGAGAGAGAGAGAGAGAGATTTATTATAAGAAATTGGTTCACATAATCATGGAGCCTGACAAGAACCAAGATCTGCAGTCAACAAACTAAAGACCCAGGAGAGCTGATGCTGTAACTTCCTGTCCAGGTCTGGTGACCGACAGCCTCAAGAGCCAGGAAGAGCCAATGTTTCATTTGGAGTCCCATGGCAGGAAAATGATGCCCCAGCTCAAGGTGGTCAGGCGGGATGAAATTCTCTATTGTTCATGGGAGATTTTGCCTTCTTGTTTTATTTAGGCTTTCAGTTGATTGGATAAGGCCCACTCACATTAGGAATGAAAATCTGCTCTTCTCAGTCTACTGGTTCCAGTTCAAATGTTCATCTAACCCCAAACAGTCTGACACACACACCCAGAAAAATGTCTGACCAAATATCTGGGAACCCTATTGCCCCTCCCCCCAGGTCAAGTAGACACACAAAATTCATCTTCACAAGTATAATACAGAATAGTTCCATCCCCTAAGAATCTCCTGTGCATTAACTTTTCAGCTTTTTTCTCCCCCACCCAGCCCCTAGTAACCACTGAAATATTTACCATCTCCGTAGCTTTGACTTTTCTAGGGTGTCATAGAGTTGGAAAAATATAGTAGCCATACAGAGAAGGCAGACTGGGAGAAAATATTTGCAAAGCATATCTGATAAATGACTTGTATCCAAAATAAACAAAGAGTTATGTACCACATCCTTGAGGGCAGAGTGTCATCATACATCTAGAGATGTACGATGTTGAGCATTGTTTCCAGTGCCACTTGTATGGCTTCTTTGGTGTCTGTTCAGATCTTTTGCCCATTTTTTAAATTGCCAAGGCCAGTCTCAGAGTATCTTTCCCACTGTCCTGAAGTTCAAGGTCATACAATGAATTTTTAGAACCCTACATGTGGGCTGCATTGAGATAAATCAAAGGCCTCCCTTGAAATTCAACTTTGTTATTAGGTGGAGGTAAGAAATTGGTAAGCACTGAGAAGAACCAAGAAGAATCATGGTTTAGAGAAGAAAGAAGGGAAACATTGGCAATGGGCAGTGAAAAGGTCTAGAGCACAAAAGTGGCATCCTCAGAGCTGAAGCTGGATACCCTTTGGATCTAGAGACAGCATATGGGCTTTACATAAAGGAGGGATCTCCGAAGACAAATCTGATTGGCTCTGTTTGCTAGGGTGTTCTTTGGGCTCTGGAGACTCTAAGGGACAACTTTTCTTGATACTTTTAAGGGAAAAGCAAAGGGACTCACTCAGATTTACTAAAGGAGTTTGTTTGTTGTAGGTCTAGGTCAGGACCCAAGTGTCTACTTTCCATCCAGCGGTCTTTATCAAGACTGTGTAGCCACTAACTTCGTTTTGGGGGATCTGAGTTATCTCTCAGCTGAACCTTTTTGGATGTGATGGAGGAATGGATGGAGGAGTTGAAACTGCCTTGGATGGAAAGAAGAAGAAGTAGGAGAACTGTAAAATATAAACTTGGTGATGAATAAAAGATAACTTGCTTGAGCCTGGAAAAGGAAAGACTAGAACCTTGGGAGAAGCAGGAGGACTAATTGGGATGGTCTGCCAGGAAGGTCTTGGGAGTCACTCAGAGAACTGGGAGGGACACCAGGCTTAGTGGCATAGAAGCACCCACAGGCTGCCACCAGGGTGTGAGTTTCTAGCTGCCACTTGTTTATTTCTAGTGACAACTTGTGGCTTCAGTGAAGCATTTCTTACACATCAGTACAGGTTAAGTGTTTTTCATTCCAGTCTAGCTCAAATTTATTGTGTATTTTTGTAATATATATCAGATTAGAATATTCTGAGAAGCAAATTCTGTCTTTCAAGTTCAGTTTTTAAAATTCACAATATATCAGTTTTTGCCATTGATAGATCTAATGTGGCTAGCTAGCAATGAATTACCATAAAATTGGTAAAATTTATTATTTTTCTTGAAAGAGAAAAGAGCAAAGAGTAGCCACATTACAATTCACTAAGTTGGTAGGTTTATACAGTTGTCATGAAAAAAAGTGAAGTATCACTGCACACCTGTATGTATTAGCAATATATTTAGATGAATTATAGGATAAAAAATTACTGGAAGAATAACTCTTTACAGAAATACTTCGTTTCTCAATCAGCTAGGAGAGGTTGTCTAACTCACTGGGAGTATCTTCTAATGAGTCTTAAATCTCAAGAGAAAGAATAAGCTGCCAGAAGCAAGGTTATCAGTCACACAGTGTAGAACAAAGACTACTGGATGGATTGTGGAGATTTGGGTTCTTAACCTAAATGAGTAACAAATTTCTTTTGTAAACCTCAGCAAGTGGCTTTTCTCTCAACCAAGGTGATGTAATGGGTGCACGAAGGAAAACAGATTTTAGCTCTGTTCTTCCTCCAGTGGTTTGGGAATAGCTACTTGGAATTGAATGTAGAGTTTACTTCTAAAATAGGTGACAAAAGTGTCCTAATCTACTGGTGATATTATCTATGACCCTAGAAGAGGAGAGTAGACTTGACTTTCTTGGCTGTATAATCTTTACAGGATCAACCTCAGTAATCTCAGTATAGAAGGTAAATATGTTATTTATGAGCCTAGGGAATTATGCAGACCTAGACTAGAATCCTGGCTCTGCTTCTTACCAGCTGTGTGACTACTTCGACTATCTGAGCTATATAAAGTAAGTGATCATTGTACCAACTTCGTAGGACTATTGTGAGGATTAGATGAGACAGTGACTATAAAGTGGCTTATCACCTTGTAAATGCTCAAACCATATATGTATTATTATTGATACTATTAATGATGATGATATTTATGTTAACATTACTGCACACTCTCTCAAGATATCCTTTTTCATCACGTTAAAAATGTTATTTTATTGATACATAATATTTTACATATTTGTGAGTTACATGTAAATATTGTATATGTACAGAATGTGTAATGTTCAAGTTAGGGGTATTTGGAGTATCCATCATCTTGAGAATTTATCATGTCTATATGTTGGGAACATTTCATGTCCTCTCTTCTAGCTACGTTGAAATACATAAAACATTGTTGCTATGTATAGTTATTTTACTCTGATATCAAGCATTAGAACTTCTTCCATTTAACTCTGTGTTTTCACCCATTAACCAACCTTTCTTCATATCCTCCTTTCACATGCACATTCCTCCCAGCCTCTTGTATCTATCATTTTATTCATTGATGACCATGAGATCAACTTTTTTAGGTCCCATGTATGAGTGAGAACATGCAGTATTTGTCTTTCTGTGTCTGGATTATTTCATTTAACATAATGATCTCTAGTTCTATCCATGTTGCTGCAAATGACATAATTTCACTCTTTTTACGGCTGAATAGTATTCCATTGTGTGTATATACACCACATTTAATTGATTCATTAGTCCACTGATGAACATTTCAGTTGATTTTCGTATCTTTGCTATTATGAATAATGCTGTGATAAATTTGCAAGTGCAGATATCCCTTTGATATACTGATTTCTTTTCTTTAGATAGATATGCTGTTGTGGAATTACAGGATTGCATGGTAAGTCTGTTTTTAGTTTTTTGAGAAATGCACATATTGTGGTTGTACTAATTTATATTCCCACTACCACTGTATAAGAGTTCCCTCCTCTGCATTCTATCCAGCAGCCATTATTATTTTTTGTCTTTTCAGTAATAGTTTTTCTAACTAGAGTAAGATAATATCTCATGGTAGTTCTGATTTGCATTTCACTGATGATTAGTGATGTTGGGCATTTATTCATATACTCATCTATTTGTAGGTCTTCTTTTGAGAAATGTCTATTCATGCTTTTGCTCACTTTTTAGTGGTATTTTTTTTAATTGTGGGGTTGAGTTTATTATATATTTGAGATATTAGTACCTTGTCAGATAAACAGTTTGCAAACACTTTCTCCTATTACACAGATTGTCTCTTCACTCTGTTGCAGCTTTTTAATTTAATATAGTTTCATTTGTCTCCTTTTCTTTTGTTTCCTATGCTTTTGAAGTCTTAACCATAAAATCTTTTCCTAGACCAATGTCCTAAAGTGGTTCCCCCATGGTTTCTTCTAGTAGTTTTATAGTTTAGGGTCTTACGTTTAAGTCTTTAATCTATCTTTAGTTGATTTTTGTGTATGATGAAAGATAAGATAAGGGTCCAGTTTCAACCCTTTGCACATAGATGTTGAATATTCCCAGAACCACTTATTAAAGAGGATGTTCTTTCCACAGTGTGTGTATGTGGTAGCATTATTGAAAATGATTTGGCTGTAAATATGTGGATTCATTTCTGAGTTTTCTGTTATATTCCATTGGTCCATGTGTCTGTTTTCATACCGTATCGAGCTGTTTTTGTTACTATAGCCTTGTAATATTTCTGAAGTTAGCTAGTGTGATGCCTCCAGGTTTCTGTTTTTGCTAAGGATTGCTTTGGCTATCTGGGCTCTTCTGGGGTTTCATATTAATTTAGGATTGTTTTTGTCTGTTTCTATGAAGAACGTCATTGGTATTTTGATAAAGGTTACATGAAATATATAAGTTGCTTTGGGTAATTTGGTCATTTTAACAATGTTAATTCTCATCCATGACCATGGAATGCCTTTCTGTTTGTATGAGTCTCCTCTTTAATTTCTTTCATCATTGCTTTATTATTTTCTTGTACAGATCCTTTACCTCCTTGGTTAAATTTATACCTAGGTTGCTTTTTTTTAGCTATTGTAAATTGGACTGTTTCTTGATTTACTTCTCAACTAGTTCATTATTGGTGTATAAAAACACTATTGATTTTTGTATATTGATTTTGTATATTGCAACTTTATTGAATTTATTTACCAAATCTAATAGGTTGGTGGTGGAGTGTTTAGGCTTACTAAATATAACATTATATCATGGGGGAAGAAAGACAATTTGACTTCCTCTTTTCGAGTTTGGATGCTTTCTATTTCTCTTTCTTGCCTGATTCCTCTGGTAAGAACTTCCAGTACTGTATTGAATAGGGGTGATGAAAGTGGGCATCTTGGTCCTGTTCCAATGTTTAAAGAAAACATTTTCAGCTTTTCCTAATTCAGTATGATGTTACTTGTGGGTTTATCATATTTCATCTTTATTAGGTTTAGGTGCCTTCCTTCTATGTCTAGTTTATTTAGAGTTTTTAAATTTTTAATCATGAAGGGATGGTAAATTTTATCAAATGCTTTTTCTGCATTCATTGAGATGATCATATGGTTTTTGTCCTTCATTCTGTTGATGTGATATATCACAATTACTGATTCTCATATGTTGAATCATCCTCATTTCCCTGGCATAAACTCCATTTGACCATGGCGTTCGGTTGCTTTTTTTTTTTTTCAGTGTGCTGTTGGATTGGCTAGGATTTTGTTGAGGATTTTTTTAATACTATGTTCATCGTGGTTATCCATCTTAGTTTTTTCTTTGTATTTGTCTGGTTTGGAATCAGGGTAATGCTGCCATTGTAGAAAATGTTAGCAAGAATTTCCTCCTCTTCAATCTTTTGGAATAGTTAGGGGAGAATTAGTATTAGTTCTTTGGATGTTTGGTAGAATTTGACAGTAAAGTCATCTGGTTCTGGGCTTTTCTTTGTTGGGAAATTTTTATTACTGCTGTGATATTGATATGGTTTGGCTCTATGTCCCCACCCAAATTTCATCTTGAATTGTAATCCCCATGCATCGATGGAGGGACCTGGTGGGTCATGGGGCAGTTTCCCCCATGCTGTTCTTGTGATATTGACAGAGTTCTCAAGAGATTTGAGGATTTTAAAAGTGGCAGTTTTTCCTGCATACCCTCTCTCTCCTGCCACTGTGTAAGACATCCTTGCTTCCCCTTCACTTTCCACCACGATTGTAAGTTTCCTGAGGCCTTCCCAGCCATGTGGAACTGAGTCAATTAAATCTCTTTTGTTTATAAGTTACTCACTTTCAGGTAGTATCTTTATAGCAGTAAGAGAAGAGACTAATACAGATATTATGTATTAGTACTTGTTATTTGTCTCTTCAGCTTTTCTATTTCTTCCTGTTTAATCTTGGTAGATTGTGTGTCCAGGAATTTATCGGTTTCTTCTAGCTTTTTAGTTTGTTGGTGCATAGTTACTCATAACTGTTTCTGATAATCTTTTGCATTTCTGTGGTATCAGTTGTAATGTCTGCTTTTTGCTTTTTTATTTTCTTAGATTTTTTTTCCTCTGGGTTGGTCTAGCAAATGATTTATCGATTTTGCTTATCTTTTTAAAACAACAGTTTTTCATTTATTGGTCTTTCATACTGTGTTTTATTCTCTATTTTGTTTAACTTTGCTCTGATTATTATTTCTTTTTTTCTACTAATTTGGGGTTTGGTTTCTTCTTGCTTTTCTAGATTGCACATTATTATATTGTTTATTTTCAAATGTTTACTTTTTTGATGTAGCCACTTATAACTTAAACTTCCCTCTTAGCACTCCTTTTGCTTTATTCAATGGGGTTTTCTATGCTGTGTTTTGATTTTCATTTGTGTTAAGAATTTTTAAATTTCTTCCTTGATCCAGTGGTTATTTAGGAGCATGTTGTGTAATTTCCATGTATTTGAACAGTTTCCAAAGTTTCTTTTGTTCTTGTGTCTAGTTTCATTCCATTGTGATCTGAGAAGATATTTGAAAATATTTCGATTTTTAATAATTTGTTGAGACTTGTTTTGTGGCCTAACATATGGTTTTTCCTGGAGAATGTTTCATGTGCATTTGAGAAAAATGTGTGTTTTCTATTCATTGGATGGAGTGTTCTGTAAACGTCTGCCAATGTGTCTTTACTAATTTTCTGTCTAGATGATTTTTCTAAAGCTGAGTGGAGTGTTGAAGTTCCCCACAATTATTGTATTGCAGTATAGTTCTCTCTTTAGATTTAGTAATATTTGCAATGGGAATGCAGATCATAGAGGTTCTCTTGCCTTTTTATCATGCGGGGGAGTCTCTCTTGGCTCCTGGCTGATTTTGGCCAAGCAGGTTGCCTTGCTTCTCTCTTCTTCCTTGATTTAGATATCTCTTGTCTCTTTTCTGTTGAATTCCAGTGTTCTCTCTTGAATAATCTATTTGTAGTTTGACTATCTACTCACTGTTTTAGTTCTTCCTAGAGGCATACAAGATGCCTCTAATCAGCCATCTTGAGTCTCTCATTCTGACGTTTTTCCCAGACTTATTTACAAAACATATTCCCAGAGTCTCCTCTTCTGTGCAGAGTACCAGGCTGAGCACTGGGAATCTAGTGGTGCTATCAAATACCTCATGAGAGAAAAGAGCCCACAGTCAAAGTGAGTCATTTCCAGAGTCCTTTTAGGAGAGGGTAGAAGGGGTGCAGTGATGAATCAGATGAAAGAAGGAGAAGTCACTTTTGCTCTGGAGATCAGAAAACATGTCATGGAGAAGGAATTGTAGACTCTTGAAGGATGAATTTACCTAATGTGTCAGGAAGAACTATGTTTTAACTGTGTTAACAGCAAAAGTCTGCAGACTGGTATCTTACCTTGGTCCTATGGTGGCACTTAAGTCAGAGAGCTGGTAGTAGGATTGGTCCGTGGAATAACCATGATGATGAAATTATTTATTCGTACTTCCCATAGCCCTATCCATATCCTTTGTTCTCTCTAGATGGAAGCATTTTTATTTAAACAAAGAAAGCTTATGATTTTGGGTCCTGGAATGGGCCTACCAATGTCTTCACATGGTCATATGTTTTTGTGAATTTGGCAAAAATAGTATGTTTTAACCACAATTGGTTAAGACTGCTGTTTTTCCTATGCCAGCTTCTCTTTTGTCACTTTTTCTCTTGTTTTGGGTGGGATTGGAGCAGCTGAGAGGCATTTTTGGGGATCTGGCTAAGGAAGAGTTGACTTATAAACACATTTTGTTTGGGTCTAGTGGGATATGTTCATGGAGTTTGCCATCATCTCTGTGTAAAGTTGATAGCCATCTGGTGTGAGAATGGCATCCAGGGGCACTGCCGTTGCACTCTGCCAACTCACCAGGCCTCATGACAACAAAGATGCCGGGCACTAGGATAAGTATGTGCTTCAGGGGCCTGGCATTGGAAGTATGTGTATAGCGGAGGATAAACAAGGTTTAAAAACATCAAATCAGAAACTGATCCAGAAAAAATTTGTCATCGGGCATGCAAAATTCTAGCAAAGAATTTGGGTCTCACTGACAACTTATCCAAATGGAGATTATGCCCTGTCTAGGGTATACCCAAGACATAATGATAATTGTACCATGCCTGTTTTCTCCTTTCCTAAACTGAATTGCATGAAATAGGATTTATCTGAATGGCTGCATTTGTAGGGCACAAGTCCTATAAACAGTGCTAGAAGTAGTGAAGACCTCTATGTGGAAAGTCATAGGTTTTATGCATTCCAACTATAATAAAAATACCTTCTTTTTACTATTTTTGAAGACTGATTTTTTCCTTCTATGCTTTCCATAAAAAGTACAGCAAAATTATTATTAATTTGAAGAGATATTAATGAGTGTAGAGGCAAAAACTGAAGGAAAATTTATTGAAGTGTGCCAATCAGTTAATAAAAATAACGTCTCTTTAAAATATTTGTCATATTTTAAAAATTTGTATAATTTTTTCCCTCATCCTAGGTAAATAATCACTTGCATATCTAATCATATATTTACAATTTTTTTTTTTCTTTAAGAAGGCCCTTCAAATTCCATAAGGTTCAGGTCCCGTAAGACCTGGCTTGACCCCTGCCAACAGGCTAAATCTCTCTCCATGTTTCCTTGCCTCTACTGCTCTCCTTTTCCTAGAAGAAAAACTGCTGAAAACCTTTATAGCCTTTTCACTATAAAAATCTCAAAAACAGACTCACGTCTGCCTCTCTATATTCTCCAATTTTCCCTTTCTTCTACTCATTTTCATTTCTTAATTTTCTATTCCTTTGCTTTACCCTTTCCCTTTCTGCCACTTGCTTTTTTTCCCCTACTGTCTCTGTCTCCTTCTAAGGCCTCCCAGTGAGTAGATCAGAAACTTCTGAGTCTTAAAGCCTTACTTAGTGTATCTTCACAAAGGATTCCACAAATATATGACATTTGCTGGGCACTGCCTTCTCCACTTTGTAGGTATCTCTCTTTCTAGAGTTCTCTGGGAGATGCATTGCTCTCTGCCACTCCGCTATCTTTTGCAAACAGAGCTATGCTTTGTAGGCAGCAGGTGGGTGGCAGTAGGCTCAGGGAATACAGGTACTTTCACATCCTTAGGGGTGAATCGTTTCAGCTAGTCCAGATAATCCCAGTCCTCTTGACTGGTGATTGTTCTGGATGTGGGCATGTGACCCAGTTCTGGCCGGTGAGGCTAAGGGAGGGAATTTCTAGGAAAGATTTTCTTTCTTGATAAGAGAAAGAACATTATAGGAGTAAGAGCCCCTTTACTTACCCCTATCCTTATAGCTGCATGTGATGCTGATACTTAAGGGTATGTTGCTTGAAGCCTCAGCAAACATCTTGTCATTCTTAGTGAGAGACCAAGAGTATTTCAGCCTGTAGCCCCAGAGTCCTGACATTTCTAATCTTCAGAATCAACCCTGCAATCACTTGCTTCCAGACGTTTTATGTTTGTTGTAAACAACTATCTTTGCAGATTTAAGTCACTTTCAGTTTGATTTTGTGTTACTTGCAGCCAAAATTAATACTAATATCTGCAAATATTCAGCACAAATTCTTTAATTAGACCAGCTACTCCCAGCATAGCCTAGCCCTTGATGTGTCTGAGTTGGGAGAACCTGTTATTCCAGTTAGGAAATGGGATACCCTACTGATGCAGCTGGGAAACTCTGCTACCTATTATACCTGACAGCAGAGACCATGTGCCAAAGGCTTTACTTTTAGGGGAGGTGGTAAGAAAACTCAGGCTGTAGGTATGTTTTTAGCCCTTCTTTCAGCTTCAGCAAGGCCTTACAAGAGATAAATTTAGGCTACACTGGATTCTAAGAGCAGAGAGGGAAGATTATGCAGTTTTACTGAAGAAGGTCCTTTGCCTATATCCTGAAACCTAAGTTGAATGTAAGTCCAATAATTTGTAGATGTTCAAGGTCAGAAAGGCTGAATTCTTTACCCCAAGCTAAACTTAGACATTGAAGAGGCAGAAGACTTAGAAAGAGATAAAAAAGATAAGCTCCTTTCTAAAAACCTGTCCCCACCACTTTCTCTCAAGTATTTTCTGTCTGACAGAGGGTGTTATCATGCCCAGCGGAAAGAAGTATCTGGCATGAAGCTTGGGTCAAGGAGAGGTTTGCTGTGGCTAATTTTTCAAATGAGGACATTGGTTTAACTTCGGGCCATGTGGATGAGCCAGACACAGTGGCAGAGAAGATATCTAACTTTGGGTACTTGAGTGCCTAATGAAATGCCTAGAAGCAAATAGACTGAAACCACTAAATTTACAAAGGAACTGTATTGCCAATGACAGCTCTCAGCGGGCTGACAACAGCAAACATTTTTAATTCCTAAAGCAATTCTTTGACCTTGAAATTTTTAATGTCAGGAAGAAGACTGTTGAAGCCATGCATCCTGATCAAATGCACTTATTATCCGCTAGTATACATATCATCTTCCAGTACAGCCCCTTAATTTTGGTTCAAGTGGCCAAAGGAAGCCATGGAGGAAATAGAAAAAGGAACTTTGTCCCAGAGAGGATAATCAAAGAATGTCAAGTTGGCTGGCCAAGAGTCATGTGATTGCCTGGGCAGAAGGTTCTTCTTGTTTTTTTTCCAGCAGCAGGATATGCTAGTAGTGGGGACCCTGTGCATTGTTACATTTCTCTCCTTTTTAAATAGAATTATTAACCCATTTCATTTGCACAATTGGATACCGACTGGTTTGAGAATTTTTACAATGATCTTTTAGTCATAGTAAGAGGTAGACTTACTATGAAGTTAATGGCATTTTGGTATTAAAACCAAAACTTGCATGGACTTTTTCCATAGCTCAGTGTGTTCTCCCTTGGGGCATGAAGGAACAGGATACAGAAGCTGGAGCCCTGAAGTGCTGTCCAGTATGGAATTTTACTCTTTACACCCAGGTAGGGTCTTGGTGCTTCAGGTAGCCAGGGGGCTATCAGCTCTACCTCCACATCTGCCTGGCTCCCAGGGACAGCATCTCTCTGATGGATCACATTTCAGCACCTGGAGTGTATTTTTAACCCAGTGGAGAAGTTTCTGAATGAGCGACTGCTCTACTTCCTGCTTGGAGACCAGGACAACCCAGGATTCATCACCTCCTGGCCATCCTTGGCCTCAGGTCAAGAGTTGCGAGGTGGGGAAGGACTGGAAGTGCCACGGGTTAGACTTAATTAGTTGTTGTGGAAGTTGCAGTCTGCACTACTGTACTGTGAGATTTCTAGAGTTTATCTCAAAGCAGATCTGTCTGAATAAGACTCTGCAGAGGGTGTTAAGAACTTTGGCACTAAAAATAAGGAAGGAAGTTGCAAAGTTGAAAGAAATTTTCTTAACTTTCAGCAGTAAAAATATAAAAACTATATTATTTGTTCTTTCCATAGAAATTTGAATTATAAAACCATTGTCATATGAAGAGATGATCAGTGTATGCAGACAAAAATGTAGGAAAAGAGATCAGTTAGGCAGTTAATTAATATAATACTTACGCAATCAAATATTTTTTCTGAATTTTTTGATGTTTGTGGTATTTGTCAACTTTTTGAAATATGTACTTTTTTGTGATTTGTTTTCTCATTCTATGTAAATATTCTTTTTGTGTACCAAATTTTGTGTTTACAATTTAGCATTGTTTTTCTTCATTAAGTCCTCCCAAATTGTATGCGCTTCAAGTGCTAAAAAACCCAGTTTCTCCCTGGCACTCTCTCAGCAGACAGTTTATATCTGGAAGGAAGGACTGCCCATCACCCAGAAATACTGGAGCTGGGACTGGTTGAGACTAAGGAGTGTGAGTATTTTATGCACATATCAGGATTGTTGAAATGTATGTATGAGAAGATGGCTGTGTATATGTGTTGGGAAACAAAAAAGATGATTGTGATGAATGCTATCACTTGCTAACTCAGCATCCATTGCCCCTCTTTTTCTTCCAGTATTGTTCAAATATATGGTTACCCCTTTGCTCCCCACCACAACAAGCTGTAAACTGGTTTCATTCCACAAGCCCTGGGGTGGATTCTGATTCATTAACGAAGAAGCATGTGGCATTTCCTTGGCAACTGCTATGGTTCAAAAGGGGGCACATAAATTGACGTTGTCTATCTCAGAGAAGGGAAAGATTTTCATTCCATGCTTTAGGTAGAGTTCCCGCTCCTCCTTGATAAGAATAGAAACATTTCTCCACTTGTAGCTGGCAGTCACCAAGGCACCATGAAAGGGAACTGCGTTAGGATGAATTTGATACTGTGAATGGTAGTACAGACATGAAAACGCCATACTCCATTAGGATATGGCTGGACTGCTGGCTTCAGCTGCCCTGAAGCCTGCCTTACCCCCCTGACTTTGTGTTATACAAGATCAGGAATTTATTTTTAAAATTACTTGAAATTGAGTTAATATTTCTTGCATTTAAAAGCATCTTAGCCAGTACAATGTGTGGCTTCAATTCAATATATCAACATTCTTGTCAGCTTGTTTTCTTCAAAATATAGGATTTAGAAATTGTATAATATTTACTCAAAGCACATTTAGCTAAATTAGACTTTATTTCACTGCTGTGCCATGCATAATGACATTGTTATAATCAAAAAAGCAAGATTGTTAAGTTAAATAGCATGATGGTGCTTTTATAACTTGTAGCTTTGAAAGCATACGCATTTTACTCCACCCTGATAATACTGGGTATAGTGTGTCTCTTTTACTTCTTACGTCACTCATTTGGTCTTTGAATAAGTAATACACACCAATTGTCATTTTCATAACAAGTCAAATTGCTACATACTTTAAAACTTATTTGAATGAAAAATATTTGTTTTCAAAAAAAATACTGGTATCTCTGTTTTTAACTGTTTACTAGTATTTATAGCACTTGTCAGAATCTAAATGGAATGAGCAATGTTAGGAAAGCCCCAAAGGGAAAATGTGGCACATATACACTGTGGAATACTATGCAGCCATAAAAAATGATGAGTTTGTTTCCTTTCTAGGGACACGGATGAACCTGGAAACCATCATTCTCAGCAAACTGACACAAGAACAGAAAATCAAACACCACATGTTCTCACTCATAGGTGGGTGTTGAACAATGAGAACACATGGACACAGAGAGGGAAGCATCACACACTGGGGTCTGTGGGGGGCATCTAGGGAAGGGACAGTGGGGATGGGGAGTTGGGGAGGGATAACACAAGGAGAAATGCCAGATATAGGTGATGGGGAGGAAGGCAGCAAACCACATTGCCATGTATGTACCGAAGCAGCAATCTTGCCTGTTTTTCACATGTACCCCAAAACCTAAAATGCAATAAAAAAAAAAAATATATATATATAAAAGAAAACCCCAACAAAAGAGCTGAGGAAAGCCATGAAGGGAGGGTTCTTATGCTTATATGCCTGATAACAAAAAAGACTCTGCAAGAACCACAACTTTGCACAAAAACCATCACAATCTTAGATACAAAAAAATACTTCAGCAAGGATATCTGCCCAAAAACTGCTTGTCCAACCTCAGACCGGTATTACCATTGTTATCAGTCTTTGTAGCCAAGGATAATTATGTCCAAAACAATTCTATGTCCTCCTTATTTTTCACATTAAAAATCTTTGTCTTCCTTTACCTCCCTGAATATACACATAGTTTACTATGGCACACATATTCCCATTGCAGTGCTCTCTTCCCAAATAAATACGTTTTCTTTTGGTGTGCCTCTGTTTGTTTTTCATGTGTCAGAAACAGGACTTGAGAAAGATCACCATCGAGATGCATTGGCAATTCTTGGACCTGCAGTGCAGTATTGACTTGAGCCCTCTGAGGGCTCTGCTTCCATGGCTCGCCTTTTCTACCTGATGAGTCTTCTCTCAGGCTGAGCCTCCCTCCTTTTCATAGATGCTTTTTAATATGATTTGGGGTCTGGTTTGGATAAGGCTGACTTAATAACGGACAAGACATCCCTCCTGGGATGTTAAAAGACTTTCTGTCTTTTCTGGTTAGTCCTTTCTGGTATAAAAACAAGCGTCTTTCTGGATTGCATACTCTTGATTTCTACAGAATTTGCATTCTGTTTGTGAGGCATGCCTCCTGGTGAATTTATTTCTACTCCAGTCTATACCCAGTTAAATTTTTTTCATGCCTAGGTAAAAGTTTCTGTGAACATGCTTGTCGTTTCTTTTTTCTTTTAAATTTTACTTTAAGTTCTGGGGTACATGTGCAGAATGTGCAGGTTTGTTACATAGGTATACACGTGCCATGGTGGTTTGATGCATCCATCACTCTGCCATCTACATTAGGTATTTCTCCTAAATTTGGTTTGACAATTTGTTCTTAAAAATTTTGGGGAGGCAAAAATAAACATTCTAAACAGTGGGCACAGGATGGCTAATTAAAAGCCATTAGAGTGGGTTCCTCCATCTAAAACACCAACCTAAACTCGTGACATTCTCTAACAGGATTTATAAGATTTTCTTTGCTTTTGGGAAACTAATAAGAAACAGAATGGGATTCTCAAACATTAAATCATGCCACATTTTGGGGGGATTCCATCAGGGTACATATTTTTGGCCCTTCTTGCACACATTTTTAAACTAACTGGAAAATTACATCAAAAAAATTCAAAACTCAAATGGTAATTATTTGAAAGACGTGCAGCTGTAGAATTCATATGTAGAGTTTTCTAAGCTGTCTACCCATTTTTTTTCTGCCTACTTTGAATCTGCTCACTTTTCTACTGGTGTTGAGATAGTTACTACTTAAAGCATTCCAGCCAGGATTTTAAAAAGAAGTTTTAAAAGGCTATCAAATTAATGATTTTACAAATTGCAATAGCTCCATGATAACCAACAACCTAGACACCTTTTACAAATATAAACTTAGGTTTGCCTGTGTATGATGTATGATCATCAATTGTGTGTCATTTTTCACTTAATTGAAAAATTAATCTAAAATAAAAAGGACTAAATAAATACTTATAAAAATTAGGCTCTCAAATCAAACAGGTCAAAATCTTGAGCTCAGGGAAATATTATAAGGTATCTCTGTCCAGATTAAGATTTTGGCTTTTATTTTTATTTTATTTTATTGCTATGCAAAAGTCAAAAGAAAAAGGCAAAAAATAATAATAATAAAGAAGAAGAAGAAAGAAAAGGAAACATTTAAAATTCTTCCCTGCTAGTGAAGCAAACTAGACCAGCAAACAAAAGGTAGATTTGTTACTAATTCAAAGCTACTTGGAGATTTTGTTTTTCTTGTATAAATCAGCCAGTCTACCTGAAATCTAAACATTGAAAATTTAACCCTAAACTCATTAAAAACTAAGAAAAGAAAGAAAAGGGGTTGGGTGGGGTTGAAAGAGGTTTTTAAGAATCAAACTGCCGTTGAAACTGTAATACGCCAAATTTTGGCCCACAGCCTTCTTTAGATTATCTACTGGGGCAAATAAAGTTTAACCATGTGTATAGGTCCCAGTTGAGTCAGAGATATAATTTGGATCCAACTGTCTCTTATAAATTGGTAAGTTTGTATTATTAACTCATGATAAACTCTAAAATGAATGCTATATAATCTTTATATGTGTATGTACATGTACTGAATGTATCTATGCATATGTACATGGATCATGTTACACATCATGTCTACATGGTATCATCTGGCATAATCAGCCAGAAGTTTTTTAAAGAACGTGTGACTGTTTTGCCAATAACTCAGAAGATGTGGCTGTTTTCATTAAACTAATAATATTAAATTAGTCTTACTTATCAAAAAAATTATACAAAGATCATTCTGCTTTAGGCTGGCTATACAGTTTTACAAACTGTGTATCAAACCTTGACATTTAAAAATATCTAGCAAAGACAATATACATACTAAATCTTTTTTCAGTTACCTTTTTTGGAGCATTATTGATATAAATATTCCAAAAATTATATAAATTTATAAAAAATTAATTTGTCAGTCATAATTTTGATTATTTTCTAAAGTTATATTTGTATGAATGGGTTATATAATGTGAGTATTCTAAAGATTATATAAAATTGGCTGGGCACAGTGGTTCACACCTGTAATCCTAGCACTTTGGGAGGCCAAGGCAGGCAGATCACCTGAGAACAGGAGTTCAAGACCAGCCTGGCCAACATGATGAAAACCTGTCTCTACTAAAAATACAAAAATTAGCTGGGCGTGATGACAGGTGCCTGTAGTCCCAGCTACGTGGGAGGCTGAGGCAGGAGAATCACAGGAACCTGGGAGGTACAGGTTGCAATGAGCTGAGGGCACATCACTGTACTGCAGCGTAGGTGACAAAGTGAGACTCCATCTCAAAAAATAATAATAACAGAATTATATGAATTTTATAAAAGTTTGGGAGTCTTGATGTGACACTGTCAGTCATGATTCTGGTTATCTTAAAATGCTGCAAGTAATAGAAATAACTGAATTTCCTTGTCAGTTGGGAAATTGCATGAGATTTTAACCATGGTTATTCTAAGTTTTTATCATCTGCAGTTATTATTTTGAATTCTGCTCTACAATCATTTGCAGTCAACTATAAACCAAAATTCTTTTTCATGGGAAAAGACTCTTAACATGTACTCTTGAACACAGATTTCTGATAACTTTAAGATCAATGGACTAAATAAAAATTGTTAGAATTCTAATAATGAAACTGATGGGTTCATAAAACTGCTAATCAAATTAAATGAAACAAAAAATGTGAAATTAAATAATTGATGAAAATAATGTTTTTATAACTTATTTAAACCATTATTAGTTCTTAAGTGTTTTGTTTTCCTCATTTAAGAAAATTTTCTCTCATAGCTAGCTAGAGTTTACAAGAATTTGGTGAAGTATACTCTGTGAACCAAAGGTGGAAGCATTTGCTTTTTCTCCCTAGTTGATTCCTCCAACAATCCGAAACTCTTTGTTGAGTATTATCATTTTTATTTATATAAGTTCAATGAAAGTCTGCTCTCACTTTATAAGCAGGATACAATTGGAAACATTAGTTATATTACCAAATGCTTTCAGTAAAATGTCATATTTAAGGATTTGCATAAAATGCCTGGCTTCGAGAGTTCCCTGCCTTACAGTAAGTGAGCAAAAATTATTACTTTCTGGCAGGTCCAATAACCTCACGACTGCAGGTAAAATCTGAAGTCTGTGTTGGTTTGGCTTCCTAGCTTCAAGAGATTTTTAAATCTGTGATTCCTATATGATCAATATGCAGAGAAAAGTTATGTTTCTAAAGAAAATCTATTATACACCTATTATTAGATTGTAGCCTTGTTCATTGCTTTCAAGTTCATGTTAGCTACATGTAGACTGGATAAGTGAATTGTCCCAATATCCTCCAATATTTGGCTACAGTTTTCCAACTAAAAACAAACCTTCTCTATTCTAAAGCTCTATACCCTGAAACTAGACACATTTTAAGAAGCAAGCCTAATGCCTGATGTATGGACCAACAGCGAATTCACAAAACTGCTGCATGTCATGACTAGAGACATTCAAACAAGAAAACAGGGGAAAAATTTAATATTTTCATGCTATAGACAGCTTTTCCTAAGTTGTTGGAACAAGATTTCATATGATAAGGAGATGTTTACCGCCCCCCCCCTTTAATGCTTACCTTTTCACTTGACAGGATAATGGTATAATTGAAATTTTATAATCAATAGCTTCTGCTGGTAACTTAACAGAACTTAATCAAAAATTATTTAATGTATATTGGTTAAATAAGAAAATGTCTGTGCTATTGTTGATATTATGTGCTGTACCTGGACATATTCCTCTTGGAAAGTTGAGACTCATATACACAAAATAAGCAAGCAGGACTTACGGTCATAGCAGGTGTCACCTAATTCCCTGTGGTCATTTGATTTATTCAGTTGGTTGTATTTAAACATAGGTTCATGACTTAAACCGTTATGTACACTGAAATCATCATATTATTATTAATTTCCTTTTGTATTTTCTCTTTTTAAACTTGTGTTGCTTGCTAATTTTTTGCAGAAGTGTAACTTCTAACAAAATAATGCTGGCCCAGCACTTTGAGATGGCAACAAAAGACTACGGTACAGACAAAATTGAACTTAATAACGAATTTCAGGTAGACCTAGCCTGAAACCCACTTCCTTAAAACCTCCTCTGTTGCTCACATGTTAACAGGGTTTTGACACTGACTTCTATAACCAATCACCCTCCTCAAAATAAGACAAGATCAACAATCGGTACAGGCGTATTCCAGCATGGAGGGACAGCAAAACCTCCATGATCAGTGATGCGTTAGGCAAAAGATCATGGTCAAAAGGGTGAAAAGTGAAAGTTTTCAGAATCAAAGTGGAGTCACTAAAGATAAGAAACCCCCAACAAATAGAGCTCAGAAAGACAATGAAGAGAGGATTCTCACGCTTGTATACCTGATAACAAAAAAGACTTAAAAACCCCGCAACTTTGCACAAAGACTATCACAGCCTTACACAAAAACGTACTTCTGCAAGGACACGTACTCAGAAACTGCCTGTCCAGCCTTGAATTGTTGTCACACATGTTATTGATCCTTGTAGCCAAGAATAATTATTTCAGAACGATTATGTAATTCTCATTTTTTTTTCTCTTTAAAAACCTTTGACTTCTCTACCTCCCTGACTGTTCACATAGTTTACTGTGGCATACATATTCCCATTGCAATGCTGTATTTTCAAATAAATATCTTTTTCTTTTAGAGAGCTTCTCTCTGTTATTTAGGGTTAACATATTCAAGAGAAAGAAAGCAGGCTCCATCACTGTTTCCGTAAACACATTAGAGGTAAGATTACATGTAGCGAGAGAGTTAAGCAATTCACCATGTATCTAATGATCAATTTATCTTAAATTGTTTCTGCAAAATGAAAGCAGTGAGGTTCTGCAAAAGTATTCTTTTCCCAGATAATCTGAGATGAAAGGAGAGAGCTGAAGACCAGAATGGCCAATGAAGTGATATGAAGGAGACGTGAGAGCAAGTTGCTTTCCCTCTAATTATGGCTGAACCTTTAAGACTTAGATCAGACTCCACAGGGATAACAAAATTCAGGCCCATGTCTGGCCAAGCTGGCCAGAAAAGGCGATTTATCAGTTTTATTCTCGAAAATTACTCGGAATAGAAACCCTTTGTCTCAACAGCATCTGCTTCCAGAGTTGTTTCCTCTGACAGCAGAAAGATTCTATCCCATATCTCCTTGAAGTTTCTTCCTTTTTCACTATCATCTATTATTGTATTCCTTTCTTCTAACCCAACTCCTGTCTCAGTAGTGAACAAGAAATTCTTACAAAAGTCTTTGTATAGAGCAGTAGGTAAGTAACCTTTTTTCCTTCTAGAATAAGCAAAGCTGGAATATTAAGATAAGGCTGTTTCCTTTCCAGTGTCTCATGTGTATCATATACAGCCACAAAGTTTTTTTCTACTCTATATACACTTTTATGTTTTGTTTTTTTATGTTTAATATAAACATAAAAAATATAAACACTTTCATGTTTTGCTTTTTAATGTTTAATACTAACATTAAAAAGCAGGTTTTGGAGTTCACATGGGGACCAAATCTCAGCTTAGCCATTTTTTTAATGAGTGACTTTGGGCAAGTACATACTTTCTCCAAGTCTCGCTTTTCTTATCTGAAAACAAATATAAAAGCAGTCTCTATATTACAGGACTGTTGTAATATTTAATGGAAATGATGCATTTGTTAGTAGATCCCCTTGACACATAAGTAGCACTCAACAAATGATGTAATAATTGTTATGACAGAATATAGCAGTAGCAGAATATATACATTGATACATGTTATTATAAATAAATATAATAAAATGAAGTTATCTATTTTATATATTACATATAATATAAATATATTTATTCATTTATCTTGAGAATTAGAAAAATGTAGAACAGTAGAAAGAAAAAGTGTCGATCAACCCTTATCATGCCAACTTTTCCCATGTTGGCATTTCCTTAAAATTTTTTATTGAAGATTTTTTAATTACTCAAGTAAGATATAACTACATTGTTCTCTACAAAAATTATAACATTGCAGATAAATATAAGGTCAGGGTGTAACTTTCCCAATCTTAGCACCATCACAAGTTCAGTTAGATTTGTTTTTCTAAAATCACCTTTGTTCCAATGGATGATCTTAGGACTCTTAAGTCACTTTTCTTATCACCTAAGGTTACTCAACCTAGGCCTCAAACCCACCAATTATTTAAAAATGCACATAGAGTCTACTCCTGCCCTAACCTTTTGCTCATACTTGAATTACATCAGCATCTTAGTTTCTTTTCAAATAAACTCAATTCTTCATAGACTCTGAATCTTAGATCTTTGTTGAATACATAGTTTGCAAATATTTCTTCCCATTCTGTAGGTTGCCTGTTTACTCTGATGGTCGTTTCTTTTGCTGTGCAGAAGCTCTTTAGTTTAATTAAATCCCACTTGTCAATTTTTGCTTCTGTTTCAACTGCTTTTGAGGAGTTGGTCATAAATTCTTTGCCAAGGCTGATGTCCAAAACAGTGTTTCATAGATTTTATTCTAAGATTCTTATAGTTTGAGGTCCTATATTTAAATCTGTAATCCATCTTGACTTAATTCTTTTTATATGGTGAAAGGTAGTGGTCCAGTTTTATTATTCTGCATATGGTTAGCCAGTTATCACAACCTCATTTATTGAATAGAAAGTCCTTTCTCTATTGCCTTTGTGGTGACCTTATCAAAGATCAGATGGCTGTAGATGTGCAGCTTTATTTCTGGATTCTCTACTGTTCCATTGTTCTATGTGCCTGTTTTGGTTACTGTAGCCTTACGGTATGGTTTGAAGTTGGGTAATGTGATGCCTGTGACTTTATTCTTTTTGCTTAGAACTGCTTTGGCTATTTGGGCTCTTTGTTGGTTCCATGAGAATTTTAGAATATTTCTTCTAACTCTGTAAAAAATGATGGTAGTAGTATAAGTATAGCATTGAATCTACAAATTGCTTTGGGCAGTATGGTCATTTCAATGACATTGATTCTTCTATGTATGAGCACTGATATTTTACCATTTGTTTGTGTTATCTGTGACTTCTTTCAGCAGTGTTTTGTAGCTCTTGTTGTAGAGATCTTTCACTTCCTTGGAGATATATGTGCCTATGTATTTGATTTTTTTGTGTAGCTATTATAAATAAAACTTCTAAAGCAATACAATCCCTAGTGGAAAGGTGGGTCACAGAGGGAGGCTGTCTGCCTCTCTCACCTACTGGAGCTTCACTCATTTTTATCAGCTGGATGCTGTCACAAGGGCTGTTTGGACACATTCGTTTCCCCAGGACCTAGAGTGTCCTTTACAATTTCACTGGATTCCCATTTTCCTTCTGGAACTCAGGCTCACAGAGTTGATTTTTATACAGTCTCTTGCTATTTCCAAATGGCTGAGGCACACCAAAAGCCTCTATTCTGCCATCTTGGAAAAATAAACAAAGTTGATATTCTTTTAATTGAATTGGATTGGATGTGTTTTACGTTGACAAATGTGAAAGTTTTATAGGGGCATTCGTAGAGTTTTCTATGACCTTGGTTCTCTTGACTCTATTTTTCCTATGTTCTTAAGATGCTCAATAATGCATTTTTCTTCAACCAGGAGAATTATTACAGAGGAATCTCTATACACTGAGTGATACTGGATTTACCCAGGTTGTTTTCCTTCTGAAGTGGTTTCACTTCCACGGTATCATGCTGTTAGAATCCAATCAACAAAACACAGAGATAGTCTTTCATTTTTCTCTTAGTAGTCTTTGGAAGCCTTTGGATCAACAGCTGCCTACAGAAGAGATCTCTCGGGTGCATTGTTGGGAACTACATCTTGCCTTCTAATCGTTTGACTTGCTCTATTTCCTCATTTCATTACTCTCTTTTGGCTTCACGTCAGTTTCCTGACATTTCTTTCCTCCCCTCTCTCCCAGCACATGCACGCCACTCTTGTCTGTTTTCATTTCACAACAACCATCTCAGCCGAGCACTCTGCCACCATTAGCCTTTCCTCTCCCACCTTTCTGCCTCATCTATTCTTGTCCTCAGCTAGCCTCCCCTGTCTGGATTCTCTTGGCTCTAGCGCCAAGCCACCGAGCATCACTGAAGAAAGCTCTGAAACAAGGGGGCATGTCAGTATGTTAAAGTGATTAAGTTCATGAGCTTGGGCATCAAACTGATATGATTTCAGTTCAAAAGTGAACATTTATTAGTTTTGTGACATGACCTTTGGCAAGTCATTTAACCTGTTTGAGTTTTAGTTTCTTCATCTCTTAGAGACAATAACAGCACCTACTTAAAGTGTCAGGCTTACAGACGGTGATCATTAAACATGAACTTTTATTACTGCTTCATGATGATGGTGATGTACCAGTGACTAGTTGGTACCACTTTATCTCATTTACTGTTTTTACAGCAATTCTTTGAAGATGATGATTTCTCCATCTTGTAGATGAAGAAGATGATGTTCCAGAGGTAACTGAACAAGAGGCAATTACTTATTAAGCGAGGTGATTGGACCATAATCATAGGATGCTAACCCCCATTTTCTTTCTCCTATACCACCCTTTGCCTTTAGTGTAATTTTTTTAAACATTATTTAAAAAAATCATCTACTGAGCTAAATACCAGTAAAATCATTTACTGAGCTATAAGTGTGTGTGTGTGTATATATATATATATATATAATATTAAACACCCCATTCACAAGCAATGTGAACTTTGGGCACAAAAGAAAATCACCTTTTCTTTTTAACCAACGAACAGTTCTGGGGCTGTTGGTGCCACTTAATCCTTCTGCATGCTTAGTACGTCCCGGCAACCAGATGCTACAATTCCTAGTTTTAAATTTTTCCTGGTTTAATTGCCAGCTTATTTAGTGATTTTCCCCATCCCCCTCAAGCTGAGGCACTTTGAATTATTGCCACACAGATGCCAACATTTCAGGGGTAAGATTGTGTGATTAAAATGAAATTAACAGTGTCAACAGTGATGCACTATGGAAAGATTACTGCCATTTTTCTGGTTAGAGATTGTATTTTGCTTTACTGCAGGATTCAAATTAACTCATAAATATTGAATGGTACATAATAAATATCCCTTTCAAATAAAAAAAAAACAAGGATTCTTTATTAGTGCCAAACAAATGAGATTTATGTAAGCGCTTGGGAACATCCTACACTGAAGCTCTGTTCAGTGCTGTGACTAACTCCCAGTAGATCATTAGCATAGCTGTGAGGCTGCTTCCTGAACTCTCAATCATTCTAAAATAATTCAGATGGAATCTGAGTAGAACACCAAGCTGGGGTATGAAAAGCACAGGTGGACAAAAGTCTATTTGCACAAGAGAGTAAGGATCAATGGGAAATCATTCATCCAAAGGGAAAGAGGAGCCAGGTTCTTTTAGCTTCACCCAGTTGCAAAGCTTTGTTATTGGAGTGGAGTGCTGGGTCTTACCAAGACATGGTGGCTGCCCTGCCACTGGATGCATCTCAAACTCAACCTCAAGCCCATGATCTTGTGTCTGGAACTTGTTACAGAAGGAGAAGGATGCTGTCATACTACAGGTGCTGTATTAAGAAAATAAAAATAAGCCCCAAAACATATAGCTTCTTTAAGAAAATGTACCACAATAAAGAGATAGAGATGTGCTCCCTTATTTTAACCTATACTACCACCGCAGCCCTGGCACTCAGAGAGTCCCAGGGTGATGGTAGTGGTACTTACGTATCTTGGCAGCAGTGGATTATGGGAAACTGCAATGTTCAATGGAAAAGTAGAGGCAACCCTGGCAGGAGATGGTAGACAGGTCAAGATAAGGCAGTGGTGTTCACTGGACTTCATGGCACCCAATCAATTGAAATGGATGATGGGATATGACACTGAACATGTGACTAAACTTGCCTGTGAGCACATGTGAGGGCCCCTTGGTACTCCCAGGAATAATGTCAAGGACTTTTAAAAAGTTTGCAGCAAGAGAAGAAAGAGTCTGAAAATTTAGCTTTTCACTGTAACCCTGACTCCATCCACGAGTGAGCAGTTGAGATCTGGCTACCTCAGAACTCAGAAAAATATATCACATAATAGTATTAATTTAAAAAGCATGTGCCACAAAATGGATCAAGAATCTAAATGTAAATCTGAAACTATAAAACTCTCAGAAAAAATGGGAAAATCCTGGGTTGAATTTGACAATGATTTCTTGAACATGACGCCAAAAGTACAGCCAACAAAAGTAAAATCAGGTAAATTGGACTACCTCAAAATTAAAATCTGTGTGTCAAAGGATACAATTAACAAAGTGAAGTACACCTAAAGTATGATCGATATTATCTGCATAATATATGTCGATAAGAGGTTAATATCCAGAATATATCAAGAACTTCTACAACTCAACAACAATAACAACAAAGAAAATGCTTAACAAATGAACAAAGGACTTCAATAGACATTTTTCCAAAGAAAGTATACGGGTCAACCAGCATATGCAAATATTTCAACATCACGAATCATTAGGGAAATGCAAATGTGGTGATGGAGAAAGGGGAATTTGTTCAATAGATGGCATGTGTTAGTCCATTTTGTGTTGCTATCACAAAATATCTGAGTCTGGATAGTTTATAAAGAAAAGACGTTTATTTAGCTCACAGCTCTCTAGGCTGGGAACTATGAAAATCATGGCTTCAGTATCTGCTTAGTTTCTGGCGAAAGATATGTGCTAGGTCAAAACAATGCAAAGAAGGTCAAAGTGGAAGCAGACATTTGTGAAAAGACAAAACCCGAGGGGTATTCTGGCTTTATAACAACTCACTGTCATGGGAACTAATGCATTCCCATAAGAACTAATCCAATCTCACAAGAACACACTTACTACTGTGAGAATGGCCCTCAGCCCGAGAGATCTCCCCCCATAACCCAAACACTTCCCAGTAGGCTCCACCTCCCAACACTGCCAAACTGGGGATCACATTTCAATATGAGTTTTGGTGGTGACCAACAAATGATATTCAAACCATGGTAATGGGTAAAAAGTTATAGTTATGCAAGATTAACAAGTTCTAGAGATCTGCTGTATAACGTAGTGCCTATAGTTAACAATTCGGTATTGTGCTCTGAGAAATTCATTAAGAAGATCTATCTTATGTTGAGTGTTATTACTACCAAAAATAAAAAGTAAAGGGACACAAGAAAACGTTTGGAAGTATGTATACATTTATTCCTTTGTTTGTGTCACCACTGGTACATATGTGTATATCAAAATTCATCACATTGTATACATTAAATATATACAGTTATTTGAATATCAATTATACCTTAATAAAGTTGTGAAAAAGCACAATGCGATATCACCCAACACCTATCAAGTGGGCTACTATGAAAAACATAAAATAGCAAGTGTTAGTGAGACTGTGGATATATTGGAATCCTTGTGCATTGCTGGTGGGAATGTAAAATGGTCCAGGTCCCATGCAAAACAGTATGGCAGTTCCTCAAAATATTAAAAATAGAATGGTTATATGATCCGGCAATTCCACTTCTGGATTTTTGTCAAAAACAATTCAAGGCAAGGTCTCAAGGATGTCTGCGCACCCATGTTCATAGCAGCATTAATCACAATAGCCAAAAGGTGAAAGCAACCCGTGTGCCCATGGGCAGATGAATGGATAAACAAAATATGGCATATATATTCACGGCATATTACTCTACCCCAAAAAGGAAGAAAAGTCTGGCATGCAGCAATATGTGCGAACTTGGAGGACATTATACTAAGTCAAATAAGCTGGTCACAGAAAGACAAATTCTGTTTGAATCCACTTATATGAATGGGAGACCTAGTGTGGTCCAATTCATAGAGACAGAAAATAGAATGCCGGTTGCCTAGTCCAGGGGGAAGTGGGGAGTTTAATGAGCACAGAGACTCAGTTTTGCATGACGGAAAAGTTCTGGAGAGTGTACAACAATGTAAATATATTTAACAATACTGAACTGCACACTTAAAAGTGGTTAAGATAGCAAATGTTGTGTTATGTGTATTTTCCTACATGCACACCTAGCTTGTTCTCCAGTGCATCTGGTTAAGGGAGTGTGGATAGTTTAGAACAGCATTTCTCAACTGGGCAAGATGACAATATCTGGAGACACATCAGTTTTCACAGTTTTTTTTTCTACACAATTTATTAGACTAGAATTTGAAAGGTTACTGGTTACAAAAGTCAAATCAATTTCATTTCTATATATCATGAAAAAATATTGTTTTAGGAGATAATTGTATATAATTACATCAAAAACAAAGCTACCAGAAATAAAGCAAAATATTAAATATGTAAAGAGAGAACTAATTAAGATGTCAAAGATCTAAGTTAGCCAGGCACAGTGGCTCATGCCTGCAATCCCAGCACTTTGGGAGGCAGAGCAGGAAGATCACTTGACCCCAGCAGGTCAAGGCTACAGTGAGCCATGTTCACGTCGCTGCGCTACAGCCTGGGTGACAGAGCAAGACCCTTATATATTCCAAAGCCAGTATCAATAAGATGGGCATGAGCTGATGTAGATGGCAGACTGGAAGGTCCCACCCTCGGAGCTTCCTTTACTTTAGAAACAGGACAGTCCCGCCCACCTCCCAACAAATAATTATCTGGTTCAAAATGCCAATAGTGAGGTTAAGAAATCCTGGCTTAGAGCAAACCCATTCCTTTTGCTGGGAAAAAAAAAAATCCAATTGGTAATGGGTAACTAACTATATTGTTGCAGGCAGAGAAACGTGGTTATCTACAGATAATTGGTACTTTCTGTTTTGTCTCCCACAAGATTTTAATGTACCGCCGGAAAGATGTCTACAAAGCATAATCTGTCTCGTTTTGTCCTCGGTAAATATGTCCTCCATCAGCCATCGTCTTTCACCAATCTTTAGCAAGCTGAAGCCTGAGAAGAATACAAGGAAAAACTGTTATCTCTGCAGGCCTGCAGTGAATCTGTCCCAGCCGCGTGTGACATTTTTATCCACACATCCAGATTACTTAGTCACACACTCAGCTTCATTGTATGGATGTGCCTTGCCTCTGTATGAAATCCTCATGCCAACCTTTCTGTGAGTGAGAAGAAACTATGACTCCCCTCTGGGTGATTGTCCAGAAGAAAGCTGAGTTGGATTATTTGACTATTATTAGTATTAATGTGACAAAAAAAAAGCTAGCTATTGTGCAAATTCTCAAAATCAGGTGATTGAATTAGGCAGGCAATTAAATTCCTGCTCTTTAGGGCTTTGCATTTGGGTGGAAACAAGGGGGTTGTTTGCAGTGGAATAAACTGTTTCCCAAGCAAGTGACTACTCAGGAATCAAGGGTCCAATAATAAATGCCCCTTTCCTTTTCCTGTCATATGGGAATTATAAGTGCTGTAATTTATGCCAATTTAAAATTACATATATATAGACTGTTTGAGCTGGATAGGTAAATGTGGCAGACCCTCATTTTTATGGGTGAATAATGGAGACCCAGAGAGGGAAAGTAATTTGCCTATAGGACACAGAGTTAAGAAGTGGTGGAGGGCTTTCTTCTCTGAGCTGTATCACATTGCTACATTCCCATGTGTTGGTTCTCATACTGTTCCAATCACTTCAAGGCCCCGAGCAAGTCAGAATTAACTGACAGAGAGTGGGTAGAGTATATGCTATATTTACATAATCAGTGTGTGATTTAATATTATTTAGTATTTGCTTGAGTAAGTTATAAGCTCAATAAAGATAGAAGCAATGCTTTTTCTTTTGTAACATTACTCACTGCCAGGCACATGGCAGGGTTTTTCCCATTATTCTACTATAAAAATTTCAAACATGCAGCATGTTTGATTGTCTCCTACTCACCCAAAGGAAGGATTCTCACCATTAGTTTATGGGGAGGGCCAAACACATGCCTCCCTACACTAGACAGATGAGATTTATCAGCCACACATAATCACAATTGAGGGAGGAGGACACCAGGGCCACATGGGGGTTCCACTCAGGAACAAAGTGAACTACCAGGAGCTGAGGGTGGCAGGCTTTGTAGTACCAAGAGGTTGAAGTGCCCCAGTTCCCATGGGAGGATATGATTGACTTCACTGAATAATTCTGTGGGCTGGCAAGGAGCTGAAACCCACGACTCAGGGATAAATAGGAACCTGTATATGATCCCCCGGATAAAGAGGGCTGTTTGGCTTGGGTTCTTATCCATGAGAGCAGGCTGGGGAGGGAAACTCACAGTAAGCTCATTTGAGGCCCTCCTGGTTTCACCAGCTGTCAGGGCAGCTCACAATATGGGGCTTTACTTTCAGGCCTTACACTATTCAGAAAGTTGAAATAAATTTTTGGTGAATATTTATATGTCTACCTCCTAAATTCTAGCACTGATGCTCTACTATACTCTCTATAATGCATATCATTCCTCTTTCCCTCTATGCATCCATTGATCATCTCATATTTTGGGTTTCAAAGTAAATTGAAGACTACAGGACACTTCCCCCTAAATATGTAATAAAATCATTAAGTAGAATTTCATATTTGTGTGCAGTTTTTATTTTTGATGAAAATCCACATGCAATGAAATGCACAATCTTAAGAAGTGTACATTCTGAATTTTGATAGATGCATACACTAACTAACCCGAACTTCCATCAAGATGTAGAACATTACCATCATTTCAAAAAGCTCCCTCAGGTGCCCTTTCAGTCCATCCCTGACCTCACCTTCTGCAAAAGCTGATCTGATTTCTTCAAGTATATACTAGTTTTGCCTATTCTAGAATTTCATATCACATAGTATGTCCTCTTTTGTGTAAGGCTTTTCTCACTCAGCAGATTTTCCAGGTTTTGTTGCATGCATCAGCAGCATGTTGCTTTTTGTTGCTACATAGTATTTCATGGCATGACTATACCACAGTTTGTTAATGTTTTCTTGTACTGATGGACACGGGCAGCTATGTACATTTTTAGCACAAGTCCCTCTGTGGACGTGTCTTCATTTCTCTTTGGTAAATTCCTAAGGGTGATCCTAGCCTGGATGTATATTTGGTCTCATAAGAAGCTGCCAGCCTTTTTTCAAAGTGATGGTTTATTATTTTACACCTCTACCAACAATGTACACAAATTCCTGTTGCTCCAAATCCTCACCAGTGTTTGGGGTTGTCAGCCTCTGCATAATTTGCTTTTGAATTGAGTTTGAAAGTGAAAAGTGTGGGTGTGGAGGAAGGCAGGACTACAAGGACTAGAAACAGGTTTTGTAGAACACTCCCCAAGACTGCCAGGCTATTGTCATTCTCCAGGTCAAGACCAGGGTGGCATTGATTCCCTTTGCTTTGACATTTAAGAACTGTGATGTTTCTGGTCCCCAGGAAGGAACTTGAGAACTTAGCAATCAGAAGCTGCAGTACTAGAAGTCCTGACATCCAGAGGCCACAGTTATGCTTCATGACACTTTGTAAAGGGTACTTTCTGCATCGGCTAAGGACCTGCTAATGCCTTGTGGCATAATCACTTAAAGCTGGTCTACAGTCTGTAGACTCGGATGCCTGCAAATCCTTCCGGGATCTGCAGAAGATGGTACACAAACAGAGCCTCTTGACTCCCTTCAGTGGGACTGAGTCAACCAAATGCCAGCTTACACTATCACTTTGTAGCCATTTGCAAGTAGAGCAGGTGAAAATAGAAAGTGTCCCCTTCCACCCACCCATCACTGCCATGGGGACTTTTGAAACTAAACTGCTGGCCCTATGGAAGGGGTATTGCAAATGCTGTTATATTGGCCGAGAAAACTAGTCTCTGTGGTCTTCGCTTCTATTAAAAGGAAACTCTGGCTGGCACCATCAGTGCTGAAAGAAACAAAGCAGGATGAGAAAGAAAGTAGGCACCTGGACTTAAAGAATGGAGGTGTTTCTCAGCTCTGACCTACTGCTAAACTTCCAGTGTTATCTGAGGATCAGGAATAGAGGGAATGACAAGAATGACCTGGAGAATGAAGAGAATTCCAGGTGTGCATGTCCAGGTGTGTCGATGTTTCCTGATCCTAGGACTAAGACTGGGAACAACAGTGAGAAACTAGCTAGTGCTTGCCCTCCCAGGACATGTAGGATAGAAGGTTGGCAAAGATAGCCATTGAAACTGGGGAGTAAATAGCATGAGGAATATGCTCTCATCTTTCGTAGAAGGGAATTTCACTCAGTTCTGTTAGGGAGGGCCAGTTCCAAAGACAGAAGACAGGAAGCCAGATGACATGGTCCTAGAATAGAGCGTGGTCTTGTTGGGTCAGTAATTCAAAGAACAGTAGGCAATGAAAAGGCAGAGGTACTTTGGGGACTTGAATGCAAATGAAAGAACTTCAGTTTAATTCATTCTGCAATGGTGAGCCAAGAGAAAATCAGGGGTGTGGTGTCCTGAAAACTGTGATTTGAGAAGATGAGTCAGATTTCAAGGCAGGCCTGATTAGCAGAAAATATTGGAGGTTCTAAAACCCGTTGGGAGGCCAGTTAGAAACCTATTGCAGCAAGCCAGGTGAAAGGAGGTCAGAGCCCAAACTGAGATATCAGGAGGGAGGCTGGGGAAAAAAAAATGAGATTGTCAGGAGAGATACTGAGGGCAAAAATATGCAGGGTCCGTTCATTACCAAAAAGCAGAGGGAGGCAGCATCTTTCCATGGGCAAGAATCTTCTGCAGTCATCCCCAAAAACAAAGGTCTGCAGCTCTGCTGTGTTCTGGAGGCCATCATGGATGAGTGGGTCATCAACGGCAATATCAGCCTCCATCCCATCTGCCTCATTCTTCCAGACACAGAAAACACAAGCAGCAAACACACTGGCTGCTTCTTCACCTGAGGACAAGGGCTAAAGAAAGGGAAGGTGGTCATCTGGGTGAGGATGCTGTGAGCCATTGACTGGCCCCTTCTCTTTGGTGTGCTCCCATCCACTCTTCTTCAGTTCTTTCTCTTCCCTGAATGCAAATGTGGTCATGTAACCTCAACCCCTCTGTCTCTAAGGCTTCTCATGGCACTCAGGAAAGCAACTCAAATCCCCCTACTGACCTCCATGGCCCTGAGTGATCTGACCTCAATCTCCCTCTCCCACCTCTTCTAGGGTCCTTGTCCTGGCTCACTGCCTCCCTCTCATCATATTAATTCCTTGAGGAATGGGCTAGCATTACCCATGACACCTCCTTCCTGGAATACTCTTCTCCTTCCCCCAAGCCACATCTCACTCATTCCTTAAACTTGGGGTGTGTGCCCCTCATTCTACCATTTAGTCTCAAGAAAGATTCCCCCTTTTATGTTCTCTCATAGCCCTTTTTTTCTTTTCTGGTTTTTATTACTGTGTCTAGCTACTTATTTGACTTTAATCATTTAACATCCATTCTCCTCATTAGACCATGAGCTCCATGAGGACAGGGACCACATCTGCTTTGTTGGCTGCTGGTCCCAGGGCCTGCAAGGCTGTGGCAGGTGCTCAGCGGCCTGAGTGTATTGATGAGAGGTCCGAGAGAGTAATGCTGAGCTCTGGCTCCACATGGCTGCTGCCTCGCCTCCCTCATTGGTGTATCCAACACTGCTCATTGGAAACAATCTGCACTTTAGACTCTTTTCTGAAAAGGGGACTGGCTTTCCTGAAGATAGGAACCAGCTGGTCCCTTTACTGGGAGTGCTAAGTTTCCTCACAAGCCCTAGTTTGTGCTTCTTCACTGTGGTTTTACCTGTGAATGTAAAAACTCAAACTGCTAAATATTTTCCTGGCCCTGATAGGTGGGACAGGCTTCCCAAAAGCACGGGCAGGTGTAAAATGGAGATAAATAAGAGGGTTTTTATCTTTCCGTAGTTGCGCAGGAGCTGTGTGTATTCCATGGTCCTGGTTAGCACAGACTTTGGAAGATAAAAAACACTCTATTTTTAGAAGAGCCCTTCATATTACAATAACATTTACAAAGTGATAGTTTCAACAGCTGTAGGGATTAGTATAAAGAGTCTGAGAGATGGCACTATGCTATTATACCTAAACACGTGCCAGCACATAAGGACATGCAGAAATAGGAATCTAGCAGCTAAAAGAATGATGTGTGTCTGTGTGTGTGTGTGTCTGATCATATCACATTGATGCTATGTTGTAGAACTGTGATGTACCTCAATTTCCACTTTGGGTGTGTCTAAACTGATACATTTTGTGTTTGCTCGTGTCACCAATACCTAGAAATAAAATCAGATGCACTGGAGTGAGCCCTTCCTTGCCAGGTGAACCGCTGATGCCTAGCTTTGTTAGTGCAGTGCTTCTCAGCCTTGCCGCACAATTGTGTCACCTGAGGAGCTTTCAAAATTCCCAATGCACAAAACAGTGCCCAGATCAATTCCTTCAGAATCTTCAGGTTGAGACCCAGATGTTACTACTTTTTAAATTTCCCCAGGTAATTACAACGAGCAGCGAAGTGTGAGAATTTCTGTTTAAGGGTTTTTGAGCATGAATCAAGGCAACATTGCCGGTACAGGCAGAGGTCATTTTATAAAGGAGAGAAAGGGAAACTGATACTGGTAGAACATTTGTTATAAAGGCCATGAAAGAGAAGCAGCTAAGAGCATTGACTCTGACATTAGACCTCTTAAAATCAAATCCTGATTTTACCCCTCCTCAGATATGTGATCTTTGGCGACTTGCTTAAGCCCTCTGTGCTATAATTCTGCCTGCAAAGCAGAAGTGAATTACTATGTCTTCCCCAACTTGACCAATAGAGGAAAGCCAGGAGCTGATAAGAGGCCCAGAAATGTAATGGGCTCAATATGTAGAGAACAAAAATCAGTGCACATAGATGAGAAGTTCAAGTATTCTTATGGAAAATCAGAGACATGGAGTCTTGTACCCTTAACGCTCTGACTGGATTAGAATTCATTGCTTGCTCTGAAAGCCTGAACCACATGAGGGCCCAGAGTCAAGGAAAGTATGAAATTATTTCATTGAGGAGGGGGACAAAGATGGCTGAAAGGGAGCTTCTCCGGAGTGCACAAAACCAGAGCAATTATCTGCGCCTCCAAAAGAGGTACTGGTTCGTTCCAATAAGACTGGTTGAACAGCGGGATTAACCCAAAAGAAGGCGGTGAAAGCAGCCCAAAGGGGGGAGCCAAGGCAAGACAGGGCACTGCCCCACCTTGGGAGTGCATCTGGCATGGAGGATGGGGGAGGGCTTCACCTCCTTGGTACTCCAATTCAGATACAGCGCTTCACTATATGACTTCGGTGCACACAGCCTAGGAAAATGCCGCCTGGCTGAGAACTGCCCGAATTGCAGACCTGGGCAATAGCCCAGGCTGGCAGCTCGGGCCAGACCAGTACCCCTGTCAGTTCAGACCAAAGCGGAGACTTGGACTAACACCGAGAAGCCTTGCAAAAAGGAACTGCCTATTCCACAGAAGAAGGGAGAGTTGACAGCAGGGAGGGGGATATGGCCAGACAGGTCCCACCCCCACAAGATCCACCAGGTGGAATCCCTCTCCCAGAAGAGTTTCACAGTTATCAAATCAGATGGAGCTCCATCCAGGAGAAACGGACTGGGTGGAGGGAAAGAAGTTCACCATTGGGAAGGTGGGGCTAATCCCACTGGCAAAGAATAAACAGCAGCCTGGCTGAGACTGAGGCAGCCCAGCAGCACCTTCACAGGCAGACAACAGACAGACTGTCTCAAGTGTCACACTGACATCTGCATTTAAAAAAAAAAAAAACCTAATACAGGAGAATAACCCCAACTTTAACTGAAAGGACATCCACTCAGAAATCCTACCCAAAATCACCAACTGCAAAGATCAAAGATAGATAAATACATGAAGACTGGAAGAAACCAGCACAAAAAGGATGAAAACATCAAAGTCCAGAACGCCTCTCCTCCCCAGAGAGATCACAACACCTCACCAGCAATGGAACAAAACAAGTCAGAGAATGATTTTGATGAGCTGACAGAAGCGGGCTTCAGAAGATGGATAATAACAAACTTCTCTGAGCTAAAAGAATATGTTCTAACCCAATGCAAAGAAACTGAGAACCTCAATTAAAGATTAGATGAAATGCTAACTAGAATAACCAGCCTAGAGAAGAACATAAACAACTTGATGGAGCTGAAAAACACAGGATGAGAACTTCACAAAGCATACGCAAGTTTCAATAGCCAAATCTATCAAGCAGAAGAAAGGATATCAGAGATTGAAGATCAACTTAATGAAATAAAAAGAGAAGGCAAGAAAAGAGAAAAAAGAGTGAAAAGAAATGAACAAAGCCTCTAAGAAATATGGGATTATGTGAAAAGACCAAATCTACGCTTGATTGGTGTACGTGAAGAGGACAGGGAAAATGAATCCAAGCTGGAAAACACTCTTCAGGATATGATCCAGGAGAACTTCTCCAACCTAGCAAGGCAGGCCAACATTCATATACAGGAAATACAAAGAACACCACAAAGATATTCCTCAAGAAGAGCAACCCCAAGGCACATAATCATCAGATTCACCAGAGTTGAAATGAAGGAGAAAATACTAAGGGCAGCCAGAGAGAAAGGTCGGGTTACCCACAAAGGGAAGCCCATCAGACTCACAGCGGATCTCTCAGCAGAAACCCTACAATCTAGAAGAGAGTGGGTGCCAATATTCAACATCCTTAAAGAAAAGAACTTTCAACTTAGAATTCCATATCCAGCCAAACTAAGCTTCATAAGTGAAGGAGAAATAAAATCCTTTACAGACAAGCAATTACTGAGAGATTTCACTGTCACCAGACCTGCCTTACAATATATCCTGAAGGAAACACTAAACACAGAAAAAAACATCCAGTACTAGCCACTGCAAAAATGAACTAAATGGCAAAGACCAGTGACGCAATGAGGAAACTGCGTCGACCAATGGGCAAAACAAACGAGTAACAAAATGGCAGGATCAGATTCACATGTAACAATATTCATGTTAAATGTAAATGGCCTAAATGCCCCAATCAAAAGACACAGACTGGTAAACTGAGTAAAAAGTCAAGACCCATTGCTGTGCTGTATTCTGGAGACCCGTCTCACACACATAGATTCAAAATAAAAGGATGGAAGAAGATCTACCAAACAAATGGAGAGCAAAAAAAGGCAGGATTTGCAATAGTAGTCTCTGATAAAATGGACTTTCAACCAACAACGATCAAAAGAGACAAAGAAGGGCATTACATAATGGTAAAAGGATCAATACAACAAGAAGAGCTAACTATCCTAAATATATATGCACCCAATACAGGAGCATCCAGATACAATAGCAAGTTCTTAATGACCTACAAAGAGTCTTAGACTCCTGGACAACAATAATGGGAAACTTTAACACCCCACTGTCAATATTAGACAGATCAATAAGACAGCAAATCAACAAGGATATCCAGAACTTGAACACAGAACTGGAACAAGTGGACCTAATAGACATTTACAGAACTCTCCACCCCAAAGCCACAGAATATACATTCTTCTCAGCACCACATTGCACTTACTCTAAAATTGACCACATAATTGGAAGTAAATCACTCCTCAGCAAATGCAAAAGAATGGAAATCATAACAAATAGTCTCTCAGACCATAGTGCAATCAAATTAGATCTCAGGATTAAGAAACTAACTAAAAACGACACAACTTTATGGAAACTGAACAACTGGCTCCTGAATGTTGACTGGATAAACAATGAAATGAAGGCAGAAATAAACATATTCCTTAAAACCAATGAGAGTGAGGACACAATGTACCAGAATCTCTGGAACACATTCAAAGTAGTGTCTAGAGGGAAATTTATAGCAATAAATGCCCACATGAGAAGTGAGGAAAGATCTGAAATTGACACCGTAGCATCAAAATTGAAAGAGCTAGAGGAGCAAAATCAAAAAACTCAAAACCTAGCCGAAGACAAGAAATAAGTAAGATCACAGCAGAAATGAAAAAGACACAAAAAACCCTTCAAAAAATCAATAAATTTAGGAGTTACTTTTTGAAAAGATCAACAAAATAGACCACTAGCCAGATTAATAAAAAAGAAAAGAGAAAAGAATCAAATAGTATTTGCTAGTACAACAGGGGGACTATGATTAGAATGAATGAGATCTAGTAATTGTTAGTACAACAGGTTGACTATAGTAAAAAATAATTTGATTGTACATTTTTAAATAACTAGAGGAGTATAATTGGATTGTTTGCAACACGAAGAATAAATGCTTGGAGTAATGGATGCCCCATTTTTACCCTGTGATTATTACGCATTGCATGCCTTTTAAAAAGAGTTACGTATTAAACCCTAGAGTAGCTACCACACATCTAAACCGAACAGTATAATGAAAAGAACATTAAAGAAATTAGAATTTTATTTTTAATTTATAATATGGAAGGGATAAGACCTTAAAATTTCAAAATAGGTAAAGAGTAATATTGACTTTAAGTTTTAGGGAGTTGGCTTTACACAGGAAGAGAAGGAAAAGAACTCTTTACATAGTTGAGTTTCTCCCACAAACACAGATTTCTAGTCCATTGTATTTTCAAGTCCCTCTGAATAGTATCATTCATTCATTCATTCATTCATTTTTTTTCCAATACAGAGTCTTGCTCTGTTGCCCAAGCTGGAGTGCAGTGGTGCGATCTTGGCTCATGGAAACCTCTGCCTGCACACACCATCATGCCCGGCTAGTTTTTGTATTTTTAGTATAGACAGGGTTTCACCATCTTGATCAGGCAGGTCTTGAATTCCCAACCTTGTGATCTTCCTGCCTTGGCCTCCCAAAGTGCTGAGATTACAGACATGAGCCACCACGCATTTTGTGTTAGATTATAAAATAGTCTTAGTTTTTATGTAAATATTGTCAATCGGGAGACTGATTTGCAAATACTTTAATTGTGTAGTAAACATAATTGTATTTATGTTGTGTTCGTTTGAGGTTAAGTGTGTAAAAAGGAAATGTTGCATTTATCTTAGTAATTGGTGTGATCATGTTCACCTGAATTTTGAAAGACTTTAGGTTTATTAGATGATAATAGCTTTTCTTCTTTCTAAAATAAGATTGTTCAATACCTTGGCTCTGGCAGAAAGTTCACAACACTGAGGACACTAATGAAAGTGAAGTGTCTACTTTGATACTGCTCCTGTCTAATATGCATTAATATTTTTGAAAGATTAAAAACTGTATAATTAACTGATTATCTTTAGTACTGAAGAGTTACTATAACACCACTATCACACAATCTGTAAAAAGTAGTAATTATTTCTCCTGCAACTATAGAGGAAAATGCACCAGTATTTTAAAGATCTGATCATTTAGGAAAAAACATTAATATATAGGAACTATATGCAGAAAATTAAAACAAAGTGCTGGGAAAAATAAAATAAGACTTAAAAATGTGGCAGATGAAATGTGGTCCTAAATAAGAAGAATGAGGATATGAAGATGCTAATTCTCTTTACATTATTTTGTAATTTTAATGTAATTTCAAAAACACTAATAAAATTTGGAGGCATGTTTAAAAATAATTTTGAAATCCTATATACGAAAGAGATCTTAGAGAGTAAATGCAGAAGTATACAAAAGAATAGTGAGGTTGGGCTTGTATTGACAGATAATAAATGTATTAAGGAGTCACAATGACAAATGTCGTATCACATAGTAGTATGGTATGAGTGGAAGACAGAAAGTCATGTAAATGAATAGTAAAGTCTAAAGTAGGGCCAGGTATTTATTATGATAGATCAATCACCTTAAAAATGTATCATGTATATGAGTTTTGATTTGCATTTCCCTGATGATTAGTAATGTTAAACATTTTTTTTCATATATCTGTTGGCCATTTGTATGTCTTTTGAGAAATGTCTACTCATGTCCTTTGCCCATTTGTTAAAAAACCTTTTTAATGGGATTATTTGTATTTTATTATTAAGTTGTTTGAGCTCCTTGTGTATTCTGGATATTTGTCCCTTGTCAGATGAATAGTTTGCAGATATCTTCTCCAATTCAACAGGTTGTCTCTTCACTCTGTTGATTGTGCCTTTGGCTGTACAGAAGCTTTTTAATTCAATATAGTCCAATTTGTCTATTTTTGTTTTTGTTGTCAGTGCTTTTGAGGTCTTAGCCATAACATTATTGCCTAGACCAATGTCCTGAAGTATTTCTCCCCTGTTTTCTTCTAGCATTCTTATAGTTTTGAGCCTTACATTTAAGTCTTTAATCCATCTTGAGCTGGTTTTCATACATGGGGAGAGATATGGGTCCAGTTTTATTCTTCTGCATATGATTCAATTTTCCAGCAAAATTTATTGAAGAGAGTGTCTTCAATAAATTTTGATACTGGTGTCTTTATCAAAAATCACTTGGCTGGAAATATGTAGATTAATTTCCAGGTTTTCTCTTCTGTTCCATTGTTCCACATGTCTATTTTTATACCAATACCATTTTTTTTTTTTTTTACTTGTAACAAAAACCTTGTAACATATTTTGAAATCAGGTGATACTTCCAGCTTTGTTCTTTTTGCTCAGGATTGTTTGGCAATTTGGGCTCTTTTTTTTGTTCTATACAAATTTTAATATTATCTATTCTAATTTTATAAAAAATGACATTGGTATTTTGATAGAGATTGAACTGCATCTGCATATTGCTTTGAACAGTATGATCATTTTAACAATATTATTTTTCTAATCCATGAGCATGAGATGTCTTTCCTTTTTTGTGTGTGTCCTGTTCAATTTCTTTCATCAGTGTTTTATAGTTTTCCTTGTAGAGATATTTCTTCTCCTTGATTAAATTTATTTCAAAGCATTTTCTTTTTTGTAGCTCTTATAAATGGGATTCCCTTCTTGATTTTTTTTCAGTTATTTCATTATAAGGATATAGAAATGCTACTAATTTTTGTATGTTTACTTTGTTGTTGTTGTTTTGTTTTGTTTTTGTTTTGAGACAGTCTTGCTCGGTTACCCAGGATAGAGTGCAGTGGCACCACCTTGGCTCATTGCAACCTCCACCTCCCAGATTCAAGCAATTCTCAATGTCTTAATCTCTTGAGTAGCTCGGATTACAGGTGCCTATCACCTCGCCTGGCAAATTTTTGTGTTTTTAGTACAGACAGCGTTTCACCATGTTAGCGAAATGGGGATAACATTTAAAAGGAAAAATACTAAATTTTGTTAGATATTATCTTTCCTTTTACAGCTGAGGTGAGGAAACTGACTACTATGCCAGCTGGGGACGTTCGCCTCAGTGAAGAAATTGGCTCAGCTCTGAGCTGCCTCAAAATTGGCAGCAGACACCCATGATGGGCGTAGAGCTCCAATTGAGTACACCCTATGTGTGGGGAAGCCTCAGCTCCCTTCTCCTAGGAGCTGGAGGAGCATCCTACTTTCCTCGACAGATTGTCTTTCCCTCATTCGGTTCTTAAAATGAAGTCGAAATGACTTTGGGTTATTTGTAATTAGAATTTTAAATAGGTACACATGCTTTTTCTGAGAACTAGCTAGTAACAACAGAAAGGAGCTGAGAAAAAAAAATCTAGAGAGGTGTCTAGCAATTTTGTTGTCTCATTAAATAGTTCAAATCTCTGCTGTTCTTTTGCCTCCATTTCCGAGGGAAGTACAAAACCAGTGTTGCTCGTAACTGCAGGATCTATTTGAAAGAGTTTCAGTAATGACTATAATAATAAATACTTACAGCTACTGCACACTTACAATGTGCCACTTTGCTAAATGCTTTGCACACTTTTCATTTAATCCACAAAGCTACCTTAGTAAGGTGAAACATTTAATCCACAAAGCTACCTTAGTAAGGTGAAACATTTTTATGCTCCTTTCACTGAGAAGGAAACGGTAACTTTTTATTTTTTTAAAGTAATCTTTTCAAGGTCTCAGGGCTGGAGAAGTAGCAGAGGCCAAGTGAAACCTTATCAGTCTCTGAAGCAAACACTGCACTTTTCTGTGTTACTCTTTAAACTAGGAGAAAGGGCTTGGGATTGTGATATATGTCTGAGCGACAGAGTCAGAAAATGTATAGTATGTGTGTCTTATAGACCTCCTTGGAAATCGTGCATAAGATGAGAACTGACTATGAAAGCTGGTGCCGTGGAAGTTAGGGAGCAGTGTGTGCATATTTGTATCTGCATGAGAGGGTTAGCAAGAGCAGTGGGTCTATTTCACTTAAGCAAAGCACATAAACACTTAACTTGGCCTTGGATAACAGAAAGTGAGACAAAGAAAATTACAACTACATCTCTCAAACTCTGCGGGACAATCTTTCTATTTTAAGCATCCAGGTTTATAATCCTTGACTCTTGATCCATAAAGTTTTCACGAAGTTGTGGGACTGTCACCCTATGATCATGGATTTTCCGATATGCTCCTGTAAGCCCACACACACTCGCCCATGCCCATTCACACACCAAGACTTAACGCTTTACATTGTTTTGTACTAGGAAGAATGAACACATCTGCTTTAATGAGGTCTGGACCTAGGTGAGCACTATTTGACATCCTAGGCACATTACTTTATAGGAGGAGTTTCCTTCTGGGATTTTTATTTTGAATGTTAAGTCTATGAACAGTTTAAGCATGGGGATTACCATGGCTGCCATTCACGCAACAGATTTTGTTGACTACCTTACTATCAAGCAGAAACAGAAGTGAAAGAAGATTGGCCTTTTGTAGACCCTGTTCTTCTAAGTTTCTTTGTTGTAAATGCTACTTTGATATTCTATGACACAGAGAAATGTCTTTACAAATGCCCTGAAAAATTCTAAAAATTGGTCCAAGTAGCATTATGCGAGGGCTATACTAACCTTTTTAAGGTAGAAGGGCTTGTTCTTTTTTTATCCCATGATAGCTATGTAGGGCCTAAGATCCCTCATTATTATTATATTTACTATTGGGAAACCTTGTTCTAATCATGAGATGTCCACAACATATCTGGCGTCTCTCAGGTTCAGAGTGTTCAGTTGGATGAGTTTCTGCTGTGGAGAAGCAGTGGTGTGACATTGCTATTGAATCTAGTTTACCTTCAGTCTCAAAAGCCAACAAAATCTTTTAAAGGAAATTATATTCCCATCTGCATTCCACAGCTCATCAATGTTTTCATAAAGAAAAAGTTTAGGAAAGGCAATTTACTAAAGAGAAAAGTAAATAAATGTGTGAAAATGTTCAAAGATATGTAAATCAGATAACTATCTTCATTTTTTAAATTGGTCAGTGTTTTAATTTAAAATACCCATTTGGCAATAGTGAGGGGTAATTGGCATCCTTCTGGCAGAAGTGTAAACTGGTCTAGCATTTTGCCATGGAAAAATCTGACAAGATGTAACAAAAGTCCTAAAACAATGCACATCCTTTGACCCAAAACTTCAAAAATAAGATCATAATAGTAATATATACACAGATATATGTTTCAAGAACTTTATCAAAATGTCATTTAGAATACTTTAAAAGTAGAAATAAATTTGAAACAATTTATGATGTCAAAAGTCGATTAGGTAGAATAATCTTTACTGATAACGAAAAATATTCACAATATTTCACTTAGTGCTTATAAATGAGCCACAAAATGTTATGGATGTTATAACCGTTATAATCTCATTTGATTTTATATAATACTGTGTGTGTGTGTGTGTGTGTGTGTGTGTGTGTGTGTGTGTGTGTGAATAGAGGGCGAGGTGGCGGAGAAACACGCTGGAACAGATATCAGAATATTACATATGGCATGCTCCATGTACTGGTACTAGAAGCAATTTAAGGATTGGCTGATGAAAGATATAAAGACAAAAATGTTATTTTGTGATGTTATTTTTCTGTGTGAAAATAACCAATTGTGCTGGGACTTCCGTGAGCCAGTCAATGCCTTGTGGAAAGCTGATATTTAATTTCCTGGATTGTAAATCCACATACAGATTCACACAAGTTCTGATGTCAGGGTCCCAGTCAATTATAGTCTACGTGTCTGTCCAGCCCCCTCTCTGAAGTCCTTTGTATTCATAAAAGCTACCTTGTAAACAATTATTTAATATGTCTTGAGCTCAGTGCTAAGCACTTTTCGGTATTAATTCATGTAATCCTTTCACTAATTCTATGACCTAGGCACAATCAATCCTCTTATTGTTGAAAACTCCAAGCTTGAGAGAGATCAGGAATCTGCCTGGGTCACAGAGGCAGTCGGTGCCCAAGCAGGGTTGAAATCCAGCTCAGTGTGGCTCTACACCTTTGGATACAACTTCCGTTAACATGGCTCCCACTCCCAATTCTTCTGTCAGAACACAAGAAATCTTTAAGGAAATCTTATTGAATTTTCAGCTCATTATTCTCCCAAAGCACGCCTGTTTCCTCCTCCTTATGTGCAATTGAAAGCCAATTGAATACTTTATTATTATATACTTTGATAAATACCTGATAAGCACAGAAGGAAAGGAGTATGTTTGCCAAATACCTAATGTATGCAGGGCTCAAAACCTAGATGATGGGTTGACAGATGCAGCAAACCACCATGACACACGTATACCTGTGTAACAAACCTGTACATTCTGCACATGTAAAATAAAAATAATAATCACAAAAACTATTTAGGTATGTGTTCATAGGAACATACATCTTGGAAATAGGAAAGAGGTTCAATGAAGTTAATACATTGCATAAATAACATTATTCTTGTACCCTGGAGTTAATAAAATACTGGCTTACGTATTGTCTAAGGAGCCTTGCGGGGAAAATAGCATGAAAACCATTTGCTTCCTAAATGCAAAACTTAACTCACAAAATCTGCCTAAACTATGGATGGCACAGTGAAACAAATCTGATAGCAAATGTCTCTGAGATGACTTAGTGAAATAGAGGAAAGCTTGCAGATTGAGATGAATTGTCCAGTAATCTGACAGGTGGTTCCCAAGGCTTGACATTGTGCTCTTCACCTTGCTCGATTTTCCTGCAATGAAATGTTGTCAATCTAGACAGAGGAAAACAGTGATCTGGTGGGCTTCCCAAAATACCAGCGCATGACGCCAGGAGAAAGTGCACCAGACCTAATATATATTGGCAAACCCAGGAAGAAAAACCTGAATGTAATCATTCTCAGGATTGGGCCCTTTGGCATTCCTCAAACTTATCCCTGCCCCTAGAACCTGGTTTGAAATGATACAGCAAAAGCAGCTTTCCTGTTTCCCAGCATGTACCTCCAGCTTATCTATAATTGCTCAGTTTCCTGAAGTGTAGTTTTGTTGTGTTTGTACTAGAACAACCAGTCCAGAGCGGAAAAGGCCAGAGTCCTTTTACTTTTCTGAATAGCTCAGAGGTCTGGGTATTCAGAAAATAAAGATAAAGGGGTGGGAGTGAGGAGGACCCTCCCCTGAAAATGCCACATTAACATCACATCACCACACCATGCACACCTTCTCTGTGCTTCGCCTTGGAACAGCACATCCTACCACTCAGGATTGTCTTCGTTGTCCCCATCCTATTATCAGCCAAGGAGGAAAGGCCATGTAGGGTGGGCTGACAGAATTTCCCAGCTCCTGCTCAAATCTATTGTCTACTGGATGATCACAGAATTGGCAAAGACATGCAGACTAGATGGTCTGCATCCATCTCTAACAACGCTGGGAAGAATTCCCAAACAACATAATTCAGGAAAGAATCAGAAAATAAGTCTTTCCTGACATAGCCTACAGCTTGTCACAAAACCCATGTGTCATTCCAAAAATCACTGTATGTTTTGTTTTCCTTTTTGATGCTGTTTAGATAATTTAGATTCTAGAAATATGATGCATGCTTAAAATATTCTAAGATAGCTTTATATGTATGCTTCTGTGGCTGCTGCCATAAATGATGCTGTGCTAATGTTTGTGGCTTTAAAAATATTTTTACTCCACTCTGCTATTGGTCACCAAGCTCAAGGAAGTAATTTGAATTTTACTGAGGAAAATCAAAATGGAATTTAACAAACTGCAATTCATTTTTCTATGACTCATGAGGGAAATAGAAAATAAGCATTTTGTAAGACTTTGGTAGAAAGAATTGATATTCAATTATTAGTTAGAACAATAGGAGAGAACAGAGGTTCCTCATAATTCAAAGGACCAACCAAGTGAGTAGATTAAGCCCTATTTAACCTTTGTAAGGCATTTAATCTCTAAGATCCCGCCTTTTCATCTGTAAAATGAGAATAACAGCTATTACAACATGGAGATTACATTTTAAAGGGGGTGCTGGCATGTAGTAAGCCCTTCTTAAATGCTATCACCACTGGTATTATTGCCAGTTTTCCTCTCCACCTTATGTTACTTGTAGAAAACACTTAAGTCAATGAAGATGGAAACGGGGTGTTAGGGAAACTTGCTTGGTTAGAAGATTGAAATGATGAAGCAAAACCCATATTATGCAGGTGGACTGGTGGATTTTGTGGCCATACATTGCACATAAAATCTCCGGGAGGTATTTTGTAAATATGCACCTCTGGCAATGCAAGGGTCTGGATAAAGTCATGGTGCTGCCTATCAGATGCACATCTATCTATCTGAACATGTGCCTGTCTTTCAGGTAGCACAATAATTGCGATTGGAAGAATCACTTCAAGACTCCACTTTAAGACCCTACTTGATCCTCTTGTATGTGGATTCTCATAAAATTTTTCATTTGCCATTCTTCATCTATGAGTATTTTCTTTGTGGGAGGTAGAAGACTAGTTGTTAAGCCCATGGACTTACAGTGAATCGGGTGATTCATTTGAGGGAGCAGGGGACACTTCATTACACTGTTCCCCAAGAAGCAGTCTGGTTGCCGGGTTCCCACTTTCAGAATCTTTGGTCTCTTGTATGCTTACCACATGTAGCCTCTTATGGATGTCACAGGGCTGGACACCACACCCATTTGTTTATGAGATGAGATGAGAGTTAGGTATTTTTTCTGGTGGCTCTTCAGGTTCTCAAGTGGGATGTATAGACGTGTACAGCAATTGGAAAATGGCAGGGTGTTTTTTCTATGCAAGGCTTTGAAGGTCTGTTGGCTCACAGTGTAACACATTTTAGTGGCTAAATAAAAAGGGTTGCATATGGGCTCCTGGACTCTAGCAATGTGGGGATACACGATCCCACACATGGAGACTGCCAGCTTCTTGAGGTATGGGAGCAGGGTGTGGTATGCCAAGGACACAGCCTGGTATGGCCATTAAGTCAATCACAAATAATTGATAACAATGGCATCAATAACTTTATTATCCTTGAATGAAACATTTGTGGATATTCTCATGAAATGATGACAATGCTTTCCCTTTGCAAGCCTAACATTTCACATAAAATTATTTATCACACACTTGTGGAACTGGAGAGTGACAGTTAAAGGGGAAAAGAGATTTTTAAAGATGGGAAGTGAGCTTTGAAGCTTACCCCCCATTTTGACATGGGGGCTGTGTGAAACATCAAATCCTTGTTTGGCAAGAATATTCCTGGTGACTTATCTTGTAAGGGTTTTGATTAATGCCTTTCAATTGTAGCAAATAAGAATACTCATCACCATATGAGTTAAGGCTCTATTGGCTCATAAAAATAACCCTTGACAGAGACTAGAGCACTGAGGAGCACAATTAAACAGGCAGGTCCTTATGCACTAAAGTTCTGTGTTAGATAAAGCCATCTCACTGGTATTTTTAGTCACAAATTACTTTTTTTTACAAAACTAATTATTTTCTTTCCTAAAATAATGACCATCATAACTCAGAAATGCCCCCACACAAGAGTGAATCTGGAGGACCACTAGGTAATGCCCATAGAGCCCTTAGCATGAGCCTGGAATGTAATAAGCACTCCACACATTGAAGTGAGTGATGGTGTTATGCTTGTTATTTATTTTTTACTATCATTTCTACTTATGTACAGAGTCACTCTAAGTATTATAAGAATAAAGGATTTTATTGATAAATTGCTATTTATACAAATGATGGATGTGGGAAAGTGAGTATCTTGATACAGGTGTCGGAGAATAGGAGAGTCTCTGGCCCCATCCACCTGCTGCATCGGTGAGGGTGTCCACGTCAGAGCTCACAGGAAAATACGAGTCGTGTGCAACTAACTGCATCACAGGACCACAAAGGTGGAGTTGTTGGAGTCATCTGGTAAACTCCTGTCCCTATGGAATCACATGCCTCTTTGAACTTTGCTACTGTGCAGCCTGTGGCCATGAACCTGGGAGTGGGCCTAAAGCTGCTATGGGGCCAGCAGAGCCAGATGAACTTCATGAACAATATGAAGAGAGCAAGGGCCGGTTGAAGCTCCCCAGGCACTGCTGTACTGGCTCATCCTTGTGCCTGACTCCAACCAATGGGAGTATGATCCTGCTTCAATTCTGCTTCCAAAATCTCAGACAAGTCCTCTCATGTGGGGAAAGGAATCCTGGTAAATGTAGTTTCCTGCCTGTAGGACAGGCAGTGCCAAGTTAAGAGACTGCAATGTGTGGCTATGTGTCAGAAAATCTTATCAGTTTTCCTAATTTGGTAGTTTGGGATCCAAGTAAGCAACATATGAAATAGTAGCTTAAATTGCAAAGTCTAAAGAGGTAGCTTATTAGATTAGAAAGTGCACTGAGCTGGGGTAGATAACCTTCTTCATTCTAACATTTATACCTATGAGAATAGGAAATGTCACTTCCTTGGTCATTCACTTGGGGAAATGACCCTACACCATAGTCAAGATTCATTAAGTTACAAATAACCCTCTTATAGTTCCCCCAAACAAACACTGGAGCAAGGGTATTTATTAGACAATATGGTATCTCACAAAGGAAGGAAAAGACAAAGTAGCTTCGCAGGGACCATTTCCAGTTCACCAGCATCTTCTAAAGGGCAGCAACTCTCTCAATTTACCTGAAACCTTGGACTTTTGTCTCTATTTCTTTGTGTGTCTCTCTTTTTCTTTTCTTTCTTTTTTTTTTTTTCAAACATACTTTAAGTTCTGGGATACATGTGCCAAGCATGCAGATTTGTTACATACTCATCAACCCGTCATCTAGGTTTTAAGCCCTGCATGCATTAGGTATTTCTCCTAATGCTATCCTCCTTGCCCCCTAACCCCCAACAGGCCCTGGTGTGTGATGTTCTCCTCCCTGTGTCCATGTGTTCTCATTATTCAGCTCCCACTTATGAGTGAGAACATATAGTGTTTGTTGGTTTTTCTGTTCCTGTGTTGGTTTGCTGAGAATGATGATTTCCAATCTCATCCATGTTCCTGAAAAAGACATGAACTCATTCTCTTTTATGGCTGCCTAGTATTCCATGGTGTATATGTGCCACGTTTTCTTTATCCAGTTCATCATTGATGGGCATTTGGGTTGGTTCCAAGTCTTTGCTACTGTGAATAGTGCTGCAATAAACATACACACACATGTGTCTTTATAGGAGAATGATTTATACTCCTTTGGGTATATACCCAGTAATGGGATTGCTGGGTCAAATGGTGTTTCTGATTCTAGATCCTTGAGGATCTTTTTGTGTTTCTTTATTCTTGTCTCCATACACGGGCCTTCTCTGTCCATCCATGAACATAGCAGAAAACAGTCACTTAGATCTTGAACCTCTATCTCTTCATGGGCTTGGTGCCATCAGTCAATAGAATAGCATCTTAATTGCCAGTTCCAAACTCCCAGGAAAGAGATTTCAATTGGCTAAGCTTCAGATAAATGCTCACTCATGGGCCCATCAGTGAGAATTGGCAGAAGGAGGGAATCCATATGGAATAAGCATGGTTTCTGGGCCTCAAAACTGTGAGTCAGGGGCAATTCCTTTAGAAACAAGTGTGATGTGGGAAGATGCCCCAGAAGCTGCCACTCCACCCTGCCCTTTGAGCTTTATAGTGTTTTGATGAGTTTCAAGTGTGATCCTAGATGTGAAAGTGCTAAAGCATTGGGCAGACAGTTATGTGGGCTCCTGGCCTAGACAAGAGCTGCCCTGAATTGTGTATAAATTTGAGGCAAAGTTGTCTGTCTTAGAATAGTGATGTCAGACTTGGGCTCTGAAGTCAGACTGCACATTTCAAACGTGGCTGTACCACTTGCCGGCTCTGGAGCCCTGACAAGTTTCTAAACTTTATGAAGCCTCCCATCTTCCTATATAAAATGAAGAAAATAAATCTATCTCATAAGGCTGTTGATAGGATTAAGTGAATTAAAACATGCCAAGGCCTTTGTTCAGGCACATAATAATGGTAATGATAATGATAATAATAATAGAATGATATCATTCACCTTGTACTGACAAAGTTTTTAAGTCCAGCATGGTCTTCTACACCCACTATTCCAGAAATTGGTCAAAACTGCATGATTGACAGCTAGATCAGTTCACCTTCCTCCATATGGTCTTTGACAAGATGCTGTAGTCTGCAGGAAAACATATGTTATCCTATTCTTCTAAGCATGAGCTGTAACCAGAAAATTACCTGAGGTATGTGCTTGGATGCCAAGTAAACCCTTTGGGTTAGCTGTGTGCTCAGAGTGAGGTATGGATGAAGTGGAGGTGACTGGCTATGCTGTTTGACTTAAAAGATGCCACAGAAAGATCACCTCACTGTCAAGCTGGACGTGAGGAAACTGTTTTTTAACATTGCAATTTCCTCCTGATGATGTATTTAGTCAATTCAGTTCTCTCCTAGCCAGCAGTCATATCTGAACACTTTAGGTATGAGTGTCTTCAGTAAGCTAAGAGTTTCCATTTGTTGGGCAACTATGAAGGGTCAGACATCATGTTAGGCATTAACCATTTAATGAAATATCATAATTAAAATTGAAACTTTAAGTTTCCATGAAGAGATAAATGAAACAGTTTTTCCCTTAAAGAGATTGGCTAGGAGGTAGAGACAAAATAAATACCATATAGGTTTTGAGAAGTATCTTATAAGTAGTACAAACACATTGCTGGGGGGCCCAGATGAAAGACAGAGCACACATTCAAGTGTTCAGGTGTCAGGCGACATGTCACCTTCTCAAAAAGGCCTTTGCCCAAACTAAAGTATCCGACCTCTCTTTATTACATTACCAGTTTATTTTCCTCAATAGCTGTTATAATAATTGGCACACAAAAACTTGTTCTTTACTACTGTCTCCTTCAACTAGAAGGTATACTCTGCAATATCAGAGAATTTGTCTGTTATTTGCTGCTGTAAATGTCTGTTAAGTGAATGAACATTGAGTCAATAGGATCAGAAAAGTCTTCTTAAGTGTACCCATCCTAAGTGTGTCTTAAGAAAGTAAGGCTTTCATCAAGTATTGGTTGCAGTTAGAATAGGGGGGTCATTATAGGCAAACAAAACCCAGAGGTGGATGTCTCAATTCCCACGGAATGACTCCCAAAGAGTGACAGGGTACACACATTTCCTGGAGTAATGTGTGAACGCACATGAGAGATTAAAGAAAATATGACCAAAGTGGACTATGGGTGAAGGGATAAGGGGGTTTGATGTTGGAAATTCTCTGGACCTCTAGACAGATTGTATCTCCTTGGGGGACTCACACGTGAGCCCACCAGGCACTGGGCTACCACACAAGATGGAAGAGCTTTCTGATGGAAACAAACTCTCCCAGCTAGAATACAATATTTCACTTACTGCCTGTGGCAGAGGCTAATTCTCACCAAATATCTAGTACCTATGCATCTTTTGGGGGGGTCATGGGCCTAATTATCCAGACTAATGGATCTGTTGCTTCTGGTCCTAGACAATTAAGAATGGAGCACATTTTGTTTGCTCCTTTTCTGTGTGATCTGTCTACCCAGTCAGAATCAAAGGATTTCAAGGTGATGAACTAGCAGAGTGGCCTGAGCTCCTGAGTCTCCACCTGGAAGAAAGCAAATCAGGAAAGATCCCAGTCCACATCAGACTGACTTAAATGAAAGATAAATCTTTGTTATTATAAATCTGAGACCATGGAGTGTTTATTTTACTGCAGCGTAGACTAGACTACTCATTCTGACTAATGTACTCCATCTTTTTAAAAAAATGACATTAATCCTTTGGTTTTTTTTGGTGGGGGGAGCTGTTGGCTTTGATTAAATTGTTGCATATACCATAATTATGATGACCAGCCACTTAATTTAACCAATCAGACTAATGATCCTGCTTGAAATCTATTGCTCCCATTCCAACTGAGCAAATTACAATATAATACTAATGATATGTAGTATTGATTTGATCACCAGTTTCCATAATGGCACAGTCAATAGACTTCTATTAAGGGAGTAAGTTGTAAAATACTTACTATTTTAAGGATTACAGAATCGGATTTGGCAAGGTCTGTCAAATTTCCCTAAATTTTTTACCACCTCATTTTCCTCGTACATTGATCCTTATTCCAATTCATGGCTAGCTTAAATAATTCAACTCAACAAAATTATAAAGTTTGAGGGAAGGAGAGAGGTGAAGGAATCAGGTAGAGTAGAGCAAGAATTTGTGTAAAATTCAGGACCTTGCTACTCCAGGGCATAGTGCCCATCAGAATGCCATATGAAGAATGCTCTCTGGAAAACAATCAACCCCCTGAGATGCCCTGCACACAGCACTCCAGGGCATGCTGCATGCACAAAATGGTGCTTCTCATTGATGTGAAGTTTGGTGGCTCTGTGAAAAAATGTAGCAATAATCCAAACCCATAGTGAATTATAAATGCCAACCCTCTCAAATATAAGTGAATCAAATTGGACCACAGTCTCTGAGTAGAATAAGCAAGTGTGAAATCTTTCTCCCACACCAATCCAGGGGAATGGGATTTAGAGAAAGACAGAGGCTGATTAATGCTCATAGTGGAGTATCATCTTCCGAAAATGGAATGACATCTGGCCTCAGACACTTTGGCTCATTTCTGTTGTGTGCCTCTGCATTCACATTTAACATGACTTCCAAATAATTGGTAAAATTGCTCTTGATATTGGTTCAATAATTGCATAAGCATTTAAGCTTGAATTTAGATGGAAAATTAAATGAATATAAAAATTATATTCACTTAGGCCTCATTTAGTGTCTGAAGAGTTTAAGTAAGCAAAGCTCTAATGCTCAGGGTCCAAAGTTCCTTCTAACATGGATTTTTCAATGCATGTGTGTATATGTGTATGTATTTCTGTTCACTAAGGAAAACTGAGACAATGTAGAATAGTAAAAATTGAGAAAGAAAAGTCACCTAGGATCCCCAGGGCTAACTATTGAGAATATTTTTATGTGTATTTTATGGAGTTAAATTAGGGTACAAAATTGTTGTATTATGAATAAAATTAGCAACTTGGCACTTTTTTTTCACAACAGTTACTGTGCTTCCCCTAAATCATTAAAACCTGTTTGCAAACATTTTTAAAAGCTATGTAATAGACAATACTATAACTGCATCAACCTCTATTTCATTCTATCAATCATTATTACTGAATACTTAAATTATTTCTAAAGTATAGCTCATTCATTACTTCTCGGCCTTTTGGCTAACATCTAGTGTAAAGTATAGCTCATTCACTTTAGGGGATATCCCTTGAAGTAGGAATATTGGGTGAGAACATATAATCCTTTCTTGAAATATATTTTCAGCTATACCAAAGAATTTCTGAGTATAAAAATTATTGTGGAAAACTGTAATAAACCATGCTCTATCTACCGAAAGATGGTTGTGCTAATATGTTAGCCCTTTTTATTGATACATACGTTTCTTTTCATGTGCAAATAAAAACTCATGTATAAATGGTATTAAGACTAAGCAATTGCCATTTATTTATCGTCATTTACTTATTTATTGTTCTGGTGCCCCTTTTATCCTAGACTCCAGAATCTCCAGGATTGGAGCAGGAAGGGAGAAAACTGACTGTCCAGTTCTAAAGGTAAGACCAAATTTGCACATGAAGAAAAAAAGGAGCACAAATGGACCACGCTGGCTGTGTTTAAAGCAGTCTGCCTCAAGCCATTCCCCTTGCTCATTCCTTCATATTCAACATCTTCCCCCCAAGAGCCTCATTCAAAAGGGTCCGTGACTTTGCTTCCAAATGTATTCTGCCCAGCAGGATTGGCTCCTCCCCAGATACTGTCGACTTTGCAGAAATCAATGTGGTGGTGGTTGCCCATTCCAAGAATAATCACTTTAAAGACTCCTTGAATATATAAAATCAATAGCAGAGCAAGTCATTGCAGTCCATATAATCAAATCACTCCCAAGTGCCCTCATTTTTTTTCTCTAAGCAATTGTGATGAGAGCCGGAGCTGACAGAATCTCCTCAGGGTGCCTCATCTGAGCTCCAGAAAGGCCAGGGCTTGATGCACTCATGTTGCTCCTGTGGTTGTCAAGGCTTCTGACCTCATAAAACAAAGCCATCGTGCCTTACACATAAGGAGAGAGGCAAGGTGGGAACACTGGCACTGCTCCTCTGTGAGACTGCCCAGCCACGCATCTGGTGGAGCAAGTATTTGCATCAAAGTCAGTCACTGACCTATGGGGCAAGACATGCAGCATCTCTGCCAGTGATAGTGACAGGGGGCAGACAAATGCCTAGGCAGACAGGTGTGGGTTCCTGGTGCAACCTCACCTTCAAGCCCAAAAACAGTCTGAAGCTGAAAGACCAGACTGCTAGTCCCAGATGAAACCTGTGACCCAGAGTGAGAATGTCTGTTCTTGTTTGCCCACCCTTTCCCAATGGAATCTTTCTGAATAATGCCTTTTAACCAATTGAATGCTGCCTTTTCCAATACTACCTGTGGCCTGCCCCTGCCCCATTTTGAGCCTGTAAAGGCCCCAGATGCAGTCATATTGGGCAGACTTTACTGCCTTCACACAGGGGGACCATCCTCACATCCCCTCTCCACTGAAAGCCTTTTTCATCACTCAATAACACTCTCCGCCTTGCTCCCTCTTCGATTGCCAGTGTATCCGCATTCTTTCTGGGTGCGGGACAAGAACTCAGGAACTGGTGCACAAGGCAGACTTGGCTGGGGCAGGCTGAGAGAATGGGCCGTCTACTGCAACAGGTAGCATTGCTGAGGGAGGTCTGAGTGGAGCATCACCAGCCAGAGGTCCCCGGCTTGCAAAACGACTGAGAAAAATATCCTGTGTGGCCAGCCAGACAACAGTTGCTGTACGCTTAAGGGGTGTGGCTGGCAGCTGACTCACCTGGCAGCCAGGTGTTAGAATACACCCTTGAAGAGTCCTCCTATATGTGAGGTGAGACTCGGATGAACTTAAATATAATGTTCTTGGTGTATGGAGATGTGAGAAGGAGTCCAATTACAATCAGGAAAGAAGGAAGAGCACAACCCTCACTGACAGAAATACAGGAGCTGAATTTCCTATACAGGAAATACTGTATGGAACTGGATAGGATATACCAAGGGAAGAGAATGGAGTTGGGATAATTAGGGAAATCTTTATGAAGAAGTAAACCTTATGAAACGTTCAGAAATAAAGTGGAGTTGGAGTTCTGCTTCTGAAATGGGAAACTAATTATCGCAGACCAATTTTCCCACTGAGAACAACCAGAAGATAGAGACAAAGTATGTAACGTGGGTGTGTGTGCACATAGGTGTGTGTTTGTCCTAGACAATCCCCATATGTTTTAAAATTAAGAGACACAATTCTATATAAACTATGAATCAATAAAGAAATTATAATGAAAACTTGAAAATATTGCAGTCAAATAGCAAGGAAGATGCACATCGAAATTTAAGATGAAGCTAAAGCTGTGCTTAGAGAGACAATTACGGCCTGAAATACTCATAAGTTTAAAAAACAGAAAAGCTAATATTGTTATTTGTGAATTTGATCCTGTCATTATGATGCTAGCTGGTTATTTTGCCTGTTAGTTAATGCAGTTTCTTCATAGCATCGATGGTCTTTACAATTTGGCATGTTTTTGTAGTGGCTGGTACTGGTTGTTCCTTTCCATGTTTAGTGCTTCCTTCAGGAGCTCTTGTAAGGCAGGCCTGGTGGTGACAGAATCTCTCAGCATTTACTAATCTGTAAAGGATTTTATTTCTCCTTTGCTTATGAAGCTTAGATTGACTAAATACGAAATTCTGGGTTGAAAATTCTTTTGTTTAAGCATATTGAATATTGGCCCCCACTTTCTTCTGGCTTGTAGGGTTTCTGCAGAGAGATCTGCTATGAGTCTGATGGGCTTCCCTTTGTGGGTAACCAGACCTTTCTCTCTGGCTGCCCTTAACATTTTTTTTTCTTCATTTCAATCTTGGAGAATCTGACGATTATGTGTCTTGGGGTTGCTCTTCTTGAGGAGTATCTTTATGGTGTTCTCTGTATTTCCTAAATTTGAATGTTGGCTTGCTTTACTAGGTTGGGGAAGTTCTCCTGGATAATAACCTGAAGTGTGTTTTCCAACTTGGTTCCATTCTCCCCATCACTTTCAGGTACACCAATCAAATGTAGATTTGGTCTTTTCACATAGTCTCATATTTCTTGGAGGATTTGTTCATTTCTTTTCATTCTTTTTCCTCTAATCTTGAATTCATGCTCTATTTTATTAAGTTGATCTTGACACAGACTGGCCAAATGATGAAGGGTAACATCATCACTGATATCATATGGTTAGCTTGTACCCCCTAATATAATGTAACTTTACATCTCTATAATCTTTTAAATAAACCCATATTACCAGTCCAATAATGAAGAAAACATCAGACAAATCCAGACTGGAGGATACACCTGGCCAGTAATCTTCAAGATTGTCAATGTCACAAAAACAAAGAAAGTGTAAAGAAAGACACAGATTCCAGACGAAGGAGACACAACAACAAAGTGCAATGTGGTTTCTGGGATGTGTTCCTGTAACAGAAAGAGGTCATGTACTGAAAAAAGTAGTGAAATCCAAGTAAAGCCTGGTGTTTAGTTAATACTGATGCAAGAAAAAAAAAGCTAGCATTTCTAGTTAAGAGCATCAGTGGAAAGGAAGGTGAGGTTCATTAAGGCCAAACCCGTCACCTAAAGTTTTATCTCCTGGCCTTACCATTAAGAGGTTACCTAACATTAACTTGCCTTCTTACAGTGACAAGGAGGTCACTGCCTGTAAGTGGCTGGTCATTAGGAAGTTCTTCCTTTACGTTTTCCTAAATATGTTTGATCATGGGTTCTTGTTTTGCCCTCTGGGTGCTGATGGGCATGTAGTGCTAGATGCTGAGAAGATAACACTAATTCCCTGCAATCTGCTGGGTAGCTATCTTCCCCAAGACTGTCTTTGAATTGCTGTCACAGATATTTCCATTGCTGACAGCTTGGAAGCCTTGGGATCTTGGAATGTATGATGGGCCAGAGAAGTACAGGATGCAGACTTTATTAGTACAGCTAGAATCACTCAAGGGACTTCATGACATGTCTAAGAACACATAAGTAATTTGGGCTGCTTTCTCTTCATTCTGAAAGCTTGTAACACCTCCTATTGCTGTCAGACAGGAAATATCAACTCATTTTTAATAGCAACCTAAACAAAACATAATGTGGAAAGAAAGTCAGATTTGAAAATTATTTATATTTTGATTTTATTTGTACATCTTGCACCTTAATTCCAATGTCCTTAAAAAAAAGTTTTAAAGAATTAACTTTAGTGTATATCTTAAGAGAAAATGATTGATGATAAGACACTAAAATTAACACACGTCATTAGTAGTGGTCTCTAAATTAACAGATGCCTTGAAAATGAATATGTAGTGTGTCAAAATAACTAAATATAAAGACTTCATTAAAAGAAGTACTCTGTGGGGGGTATGCCCATTCTGCATGGGCTTGAAATCGTCAGAAAAGCAACTGTAGATGACCCATAGAAGAAACACAATCCAAACATCTACTTTTTAGAAAACCATTGTTAGTGGTTTTATTGTTAGTATTTTTGTTCATCCACATGGTTTTGCCTTTCCATACTATAAGTGATTTCAAACATTAAGTATCAGCTTCAAGTATTTGGAAAATGCTTTCATGCAAAATGTATTCTATCTACCTCTGCCTATCTTTTCCCTCCCCTCTTTTTTCCTCTCAATTTTAATATTAAATGTGTTCTGTCTCTCTTTTTATTATTTTTAATTGACACATAATAATTGCACATATTTACAGGTTACAGTGTAATATGTTTTGCTACATGTGTACAATGTATAACGAAGCCACTTCCTTTAATGGAGGAGAGAACTGAGATTCAGAAAATGAGTGGCGTTTGCCTAGGGTCACATAGTGAACTACTAATACATATAGTACTAGAGCACATTTCCTGCTTTTCCAAGTGCAGGACCCATTTTAAGTGGCCTCCAGTTACAATAGAAGATATCAGTTTCTAATTCTTTTCTATAAATATGTGGCCACTTCAAGGAACGGCAAAGGAAAACATTCCCTTTCATCCTAGTTTTTTCTTGACCTTTTGGGATTGCCCCTTTTCTTTCACAAATGTTTGCAGCGTCTGACAAATCAAACAAACAAAACCAACAAATAAAATAAAAACTAAGAAACATAACTTTATCTAGTAACTATTTATAATTATTTTAATAGAATTGCCTAATGCTTTGTAATTATATAAATTCTACAACTGTTATTTCTCATTATTTAAGAAGTATTATACTATTAGCATTTAATGAGTGCTTTTTTTTTGTACTTTAGGTTCTGGGGTACATGTGCCCCAGGTACATACATGGCAATGTGATTTCTTGCCTCTATCCCCCCGTCACCTATATCTGGCATTTCTCCCCATGTTATCCCTCCCCACCCTCCCCATCCCACCACTGTGCCTCCCCAGCCCCCACCAACAGACCCCAGTGTGTGATGCTCCCTTCTCTGTGTCCATGTGTTCTTGTTGTTCAACACCCACCTATGAATGAGAACATGCAATAGTTGATTTTCTGTTCTTGTGTCAGTTTGCTGAGAATGATCGTTTCCAGATTCATCCATTTCCCTACAAAGGACATGAATTCATTATTTTTTATGGCTGCATAGTATTCCATAGTGTATATGTGCCACATTTTCCTTGTCCAGTCTATCATCAATGGGCATTTGGGTTGGTTCCAGGTCTTTGCTATTGTAAACAGTGCCACAATGAACATACATGTGCATGTGTCTTTATAATAGAATGATTTATAATCCTTTGGGTATATACCCAGTAATGGGATTGCTGGGCCAAATGGAATTTCTATTTCTAGATCCTTGAGGAATTGCCACACTGTCTTCCACAATGGTTGAACTAATTTACACTCCCACCAACAGTGTAAAAGTGTTCCTGTTTCTCCACATCTTCTCCAGTATCTGTTGTCTCCAGATTTTTAATGATCGCCATTCTAACTGGTGTGAGGTGGTATCTCAATGTGGTTTTGATTTGTACTTCTCTAATAAGCAGTGATGATGAGCATTTTTTCATATGTTTGTTGGCCTCATATATGTCTTCTTTTGAAAAGTGTCTGTTCATATCCTTTGCCCACTATTGGATGGGTTCGTTTGTTTTTTTCTTGTAAATCTGTTTTAGTTCTTTGTAGATTCTGGATGTTAGCCCTTTGTCAGATGGGCAGATTGCAAAAATGTTTTCCCATTCTGTTGGTGCTGGTTCACTCTAATGATTGTTTCTTTGGCTGTACAGAGCTCTGGAGTTTAATTAGGTCCCATTTGTCCATTTTGGCTTTTGTCACCAATGCTTTTGGTGTTTTAGTCATGAACATAAGACCTAACACCATAAAAATCCTGTAAGAAAATCTAGGCAAAACCATTCAGGACATAGGCACAGGCAATGACTTAATGAGTGCTTTCTATGTGCCATTTGGTACACAGCCCACCCAGCAAATCTATGAGGTAGATACTGTTTATCCATTTCCCGTGGAGAGGTGTATGGCATCCAGTATCTGATAATCCTGGGTCTGAATTCCTGCTCACCCAAGTTACTTGCCTTTATCAGCCTCAATTTCCTCATCTGTACAATGGAGGTGGCACCTACTCTATGATGCATGGAAAGTGGATAGCACAGCTCCTGGCACAGAGTATCTAATTTATGTCTATTATTATTTATTTGCTTATCAGGAAATGGAAGCTCCAGAGAAAAAAATTAGTTGTTTAAAGTCTTGCAGAGTTAGAATTTGAAGCTGACATCAGTTTATGCAGTACACATCTGACATCGGTCTACACTGCACACACACAAACACACACACACAGAATAAATTAGAGACTTTTTTTCTCATGTAAAATAAACCTAGAGTTGACAGTCCAGACTATTATGGTGGCTCTGTGATGCCTTCAACTGCCCAGCCTCCTCCTCTTTTCTGCTCTGCCTCCTTGGTGCTGGGCTCCATCTTCAAGGTATCCTCATGGTCACAAGATGGTGTCTGTACCATCACCATGTTCCAAAAAGGCAAAAGGAAGAAGGAGTAATGAGGAAGAATAAAAGATGTCTCTAAAATGACTTCTAAATGCTTGGGTTTAAACATGCAGGCCGTCAGTGTGCATTGCGCCAGGTACTAAGACATTCAGGACTATTTTTCCTGGTGTGTAGTATTAGGTCAAGTGGAAAGAAACAACTGGGAATTAAGCAAACAGGTTTCTTAGATCATACTGTCCCACTGTATTAGGCCATTCTTGCATTGCTATAAAGAAATACCTGAGACTGGGTAACTTGTAAAGAAAGAGAGATTAATTGAATAACTATTCTGCAGGCTGTACAGGAAGCATAACAGTGGCATCTGCTTCTGGGAGGCTTCAGGAAGCTTCCACTCATGGTGGAATATGAAGGGCACCAGGCGTCACTCATAGTGGGAGCAGGAGGAAGAGAGAGAAGGGGGAGGTGCCACACACTTTCAAACAACCAGATCTCACAAGAGATCACTCACTATGACGAGGATAGTACCAAGAGGACGGCACTAAACCATTCATGAGAAATCTACCCCCATGCTCCAATTACCTTTCACCAGGCCCCACCCGCAACATTGGGGATTACATTTCAATGTGAGATTTGGTTGGGGGACAACTTCCAAACTATATCACGCACTGAGTAAGACAGTCTTTCTCCCGTAACTCAGTTTCCCTACCTGTGAATTGAGAAAATTGAGTAAGGTGGATCATTTAAAATTCTGTGCTGTGCACTTCTCTGTGGCAAATGTTCATGGCATCCTCATAAGGGAGCGTTCCATTGATTAGGTGCCCACTTAGAGCACAGAGCAGAAAATCACTGCCATCACACAGCTGGCTCTTGGCTGTCACTGTATGTTGCAGGCCCATGTCTTGCTCTGAGTCATGATGCCAGGGACCCCCTCTATACTCTTCTCTGTACTAATTTCCTTGTCTGTGTGCCAACAAGCTTCCCACACTTTAGAGTCTGTAGCCAATGGTTTACAAGCTTGGAGCGCCCATCCTACTGATATTTCTGAGCACTCCCACACTTTTTCAATTCTTTTTCCTATTCCTCACAACTGCATGCCCCCCCCCACAAGCCCCAGCTTTCTGATAGGATTGATCTCATGAATAACTCGTCCTATGATGTGAACAGCTGAGTGTGACTCACAGGGAGCAGGGGAGGCAAAATGACGTTTTAAAATTCCCTTCTAAGTGCTTGACATTATACTACTGCCATCTTCCCATGTCATCCTCTTAATGAGATTTGTGGCAATATCCCCACTTGATGGATGAGGAAACTGAGGCAGAGAGCAGGTAAGTAAGGTTATACAGCTAGGAGGGTGCCAGGCAGGTTTCAAATGCAGCCCTGTATGGCTCCCAAGTTCATAAAATACTTGCAATTTAATTTCAGGAAATGCCTCTATTTTGAGCCTTCTCAGTGGTAGGCACAATGGTAGACTTTCTAACTCTCTCTCTCTCTCAAGGTTGAAATATGAACTATTTTGTGCATAAGGCCATCTCTTTGTGTTCAAGGTCACCTTTTGCCTTCTCTGTGCTCTATCCTGACATTTATTGCCAGTGGATTAGCCTCATTTATTTGGGAGAGTCGCATTCAGGTTTACAGCTCTTTTTACTTGCTGGTGTTGGCCAGGGATGCCCAGGACATCTCTGCCAGCTGGCATGGCAACCCCACTGTCACTCCTGAATTCTAAAGAGGACATTTGCTCTCACCACACAGGTACGGCTGCCTCAAGCTAGCTCCAGGAAAATGTTTCCAAGGCTCCATGCTGTGCTGTCTGCTGCATATCTTACCTGAATTCATTGCTCCTTGAAGAGGATTTTTTTTCATCCCTCTGCAAAAAGTCAGCGTGAAAACCAGTTTGTTAACAGAGAGATATGAAGAAATGTACCAAGAACATTTCAAAGAGACAGAAGGACTCAATAACACCGAAGAAAAAGGATGAATGCGCCACCTGGAAACACATTTTTCACCAGCAGTATTGTCATTCTAGTCTAAAACATAACCAAATAAAAGACTCCTACCTGAGGCTGCCAAAAACAGCTAATTACAGAGAAATATTAACTGATTTCAAGTCCCCAAAATGTGTTGGTAGAAAGCTAATTTTTAGAAGATGATTAAAAGACTTTCTGTTGGGAGAAATAGTCTATAGTCAAAACAACTGGGAAATATCTAGGTTACACAGAATTAACTGGCTTCGTCATTTCTTTCTGAAGATTTTTCGTGTCTTTAATATGTTAATGAATATTATGAATTTCTTTTTTTTTTTTTTTTTTTTTAGATGATGTCTCACTCTGTCGCCCAGGCTGGAGTGCAATGGCTCGATCTCAGCTCACTGCAACTTCTGCCTCCCAGGTTCAGGTGATTCTCCTGACTCAGCCTCTCTAGTAGCTGGAATTACAGGCGCCCACCATTACGCTTGGCTAATTTTTGTATTTTTAGTACAGACGATGTTTCACCATGTTGGTCAGACTGATCTGGAACTCCTGACCTCAGGTAATCTGCCCGCCTAAGCCTCCCAAAGTGCTGGGACTACAGGCATGAGCCACCATGCCTGTCCCATTATGATTTTTCTATAGGAACTGTAGTATGCAGGATTTTCCAGAATTAATAAACTTCCTGACCTTCACAAAGTAGTTCCTACCTGTTCTCTATCACCAAATCCTGTTCATTTTCTCCTTGGATCTTCCCCAGTGAACACTATGACCTCCAGGAGGCTGGGTCCAGGTCAGTCTCACTCCCTAGAGTGTCCCCAGCATCTAGTGCTGAGTCTAACACCCAGAAGCTACTGCAGAAACATCTGTTTTATTGTTGTGTTTTTTCTTTTTATGTGTATTCCTTGTAAAGCAATTGGCAAAGTGTCTGGAACAAAATAAGCACTCCATAAATATTAAACATATGTACCATTACTGTCCCCTTTTACAGATAAGGAGACCAAGGCTCAGAGAATTCAAGTAACTTGCTCAGGATCACACAGGCAGTAAGTGATGATGACTGGATTTGAATCCAGACATTCTAGTCCTAGAGCCTCCATTATTATATTAAATAAATGTATCAGATGTCTGCTCAATCCCAAGAGGGAGGCAGAAATAAATACTTACAGTAAGTCCTGACTCAGAGGGCAGCTGGGGTCTTCTGGATTAGGAGGGATGGTCTGGTGCATTCTCAGGGAGCTGAGAAAGCTCATGTTTATTGAGAGCTTACTGTGTGGCAGACACTCTTATACATGTGTCAACCATTTAATTCTTAGGATCTTCAGGAATCAGGTAATACTATCTCCTCCTGTAGAGAACCAAATTGAGGCACAGAGAAGCTAAGGGACCTGTCTAGGGTCACTGGGCCAGGAAGCAACCGAACAGAGATTGTCTGATTCCAGAGCACCTGGCCTGGGTGGAACCACTCAGAGCAGATGGCTGAGCTGGGGCCTGGAAGAGCACAGAGGCCCAGAGGGAGTTCTTGGAGCAAGGGCTGTCACTCTAGATTCCTTCCTCTTCTGTTGCCTGCCAGGCTCCTGTTCTAAAAAGTTGTGTGGCATCAACCCTTCAGCCCTGATGCTATCCAGATGCCAGTCAAGGGACAGGGAGGCCCCGCTCCTTGCCCTCATCTTGTTGCCTAGCTCACCTAGCCTTCTGATCTGGTTAATCAAGTGGACTCTGGGGCCTGAGTGCACTCCCATTTTCACCACCTACTAACTCTATGGCCATAAGCTATTTAACCCCTTTAAGCCTCACATATAATAATAAGGCCAACTTCACTAGGTTGTTGTAAGGATTCATCCAAATGATGCCTAAGAAGTACTTTAGCTCATCGCTTGGCACGTTTCAGATGCCTATGAAGTAGTTGTCATTCATGAAGTAATGAGCCAGGCTGGTGGTGCTGAGAGGGCTGTGGATGTTTTCTAGTTCTTACCCTTGGTGGGGCACAAGGGTATGGGTAAACACAGCACTCAGCATATAGAAGGTGCTCCATAAATGTTGAGTTGACTTGGCTTCTTCTCCAGAATCAGCAAAAACAAAAACCTAGGAAGAGGTGGATGTGCTGCGGCAGGCCCAGAGCAGCTGGGGGCAGTGGCACAATGAGATGGCCACGTGTACCTCCCTCTCTGGATAGATCTCAAGGGCTCTGCTGGGCCTGCAGGGAAGCTTTCAGGGCCTTTCTCAGGAAAGCTCCTTTGTCTCCAGGACATGCATGTTTACCTGGCTCTTTCAAGGGGATGCACAGGCCGAAGTCTTCTCAAGTGGATCAGCATTACTTTTGCCGCCTTTGTGGACCAATTCCAGTTATACTATGCAGCAACCTTCTGCCAAATAATAAATTCATGATCCCATTTTTCATGCAAATGCCACACCTGGGGCTGGAGGGATCTTTTCTGTTTGTTACGAGATGGATTAGTAAGTGGTCCATGGATCCAGCTCTTTCTGTGAGGCAGATGACAGCATCTCCAATTTCAGGTGAGGAAGATGGAGCCAGGAGAGATTAGGTAATTTGTGCAGTCATATCATTCCTAAGCAGTAGAGCTCTCTGGCACCAAATTTTGCCTCTTATCAATATGCACCTCTACTGCTCACCACAAATTCTATTTCTGCCTTGAGGTGGAATGTCTAGCTGGATCTTAGGAGGCCCAGGTTGTAGGCCTGACACAGCCTCTAATTTGGGTAACCCTGACAAACTATTTAATTTCCTTCAGCCTGAGTTTCACTGTCAGGAAATTAATAGCGATAAGAACAACAATCATCACTTACTGTGTCATTACTGGGTATACCATGGAGTACTTTACCTGTGGCATCCTATTGAGTCTTCACACCCATGCCTTGAGGCAGTCAATAATTTCTCTTGTTTTTCAGCAAGAGAAAGAGGTCCACAGTGAGAAAGTGATTGGTCAGTTTCACAGCCCATCAGTGGCTGGGCCAGAATCCAGCATGGGTTGGGATCCTAAGCACTGCATATCCAGCCTCCTGTCCCAGAGAAGGAGGGGGTTGCACTATAATCTCTGAGGTTCCTTATATATCAATCTCTGGGATTCTAAGAAGGTACTAAGTCAGTGGTCAGGTGGTGGAGACTAAGGTCCACAGGACAGCTCAGTCACTCCAGTGCCATCCCTTGTATCACTCTGTCCTATCGATTCTCAGGCCCTGAGCTTTTGCTCCCTCTTGGTCTCTGCCTGCCTTACTCTGTTCTTTCTGTACATTCTATGCACTCCCTTCCATCAAGCCCCAGTCGAGTCTCACTTCCCCTGACCACTTCAGAGACACTTGGGCCTGTCTCTGCTCTTTGCATTTATCTGACACACAGTTTGGATAACTTTGATTGCTCCTTGACTCTAAGCTTCTGGTCTTGGATGTGACAGGTTTATAGTGAGCTGTAGGACGATGACTTCACATGCATATTTCATATATGCTCATGCAGCCTGTGTGCTCCTACAGGTCCCCAGCACATATGTGGGGTGGAAACATACATCTTAACATTATGATTTCAAAGCAATTTTAATGCATTATTTCCAAACTCTGTTTCTTTCATTTTTTACATTAAAAAGATTATATTCAGGAGGTACATGTGCAGGTTTGTTACATAAACATATTGCATGATGCTATAAACTGTTTATTTTTGGAATTTTTTACCATCTTCTATTCCCTCGTCTACTACCTTTGAGGCAATTGAGGTCGAGGGTGGTTCTACAAAACCAGTGTAGCAAATGCTATTAGCAGAAGCAGAATAACAAAGCAGCGACAACTAAGCTTCTCCATCTCAGGTTTCCAACCCAGCACAAGGGTCCTCAGAAAGGCTTTAGTTGGGCACAGCTAGTAAGTATGCCCCTCTCATTCCCTCTTTATTAGTAAGTCCTTTCACCCTCTTCCAAAGAAGCCACACAGAGGCAGAGATGCGGAGAGGATCATCAAGGCCTGAATGAAGGCGCATGAAGTCTGATACTATGTTAGCTCTGTCCCCAAGAGAGATCTAGGGGCATTTGCTCATCTGGACAATTGTTGCTGAGAAATATTATGAGGCTTCCGGGCTGCCGTGAGTCCACTAAGGAGCCAAGTCATTCGCCTAGCATAGATTCACATCCATTTGCCTAATGTTAACCAGAAATACCCACTTCTCACCCAGCTGCCTGCCCTGTGATGAGACAGTGGTAGAGCATTGCAGACATTTAACAGGTGGTGGAATCCAAGTATAGGGACCTTGTCAAAGGATCTTTAGAAAAGGTGGAAATGGTCAGAAGTGTCTGTCACCCATTGGAAGCCAAGGCTGTGCAGGGAAGATACAGTGTAGGATTTCCCCCATACAAACCTTCTGATAAACCAATTATGGACACACCAGGAGTACTGAAGAGGATTCTCAATGTTAATAATTTATTAGGTCTGCAAATCTGGGACAGGCAGGGAGTCTCATAACATGAAGGAGTCCAATGGGCTTAATCAATTCAATTCAATTCTACAACCCACATATTGAGTCCCCAGTGTGTGACAGGCCTACGCTAGAAATCAGGGACACAGGGCTGCAGGAAGGTGTTGTCAAGCTGAGGATCTACAGTCTACTTCCAGGATTTAGCACTGAGGCATGGAAAGTGCAAACTTTACAAATGAGATAAGGGTATTCTAACCTGCCCCCAGACATTGCACATTAGACTGTGTGAGGTTTACTTCAGAGGCATGGCTAAATCCCATAATACCAGCAGTGGCTCTTTGAACACTGTAACATGTGTTCTCAAATGGAATAGAATGGTAACCTTTGTGTTTTTTTTAATTATTATTCAGTGCTTTCTGCTAGAAGTCTTGCTAATCTATCATCCCTGAAGTCCAAAGTTGTCATTACCAGGTATAATTTTGAGGAGACTTGACCAACCTGCTCAACAGATGCCGACAACTTCTTCGTCAGTCTTGACCCACACACTAAAGTGGTGGCCAAATCTTGTTCCTGCCACTGTCACTCAGCCTGTGTCCCAACAGCCCATGCTCTCAGAAGCACTGCTCTTTCCTGGATAAATCCATCCTTCTGTTTTGTAGATGGAAAATTTCATGTTAATGGCTCCATAATGGCCAGAAATGTAGTTACTTCCTCAAAAGGAAATCCGTGACTGGTGGGGGCCCCTCCTCCATCGTATTTGATTTCACTCCCCTTCTTAGTGTCAGGAGGGACAGCCCACCACTCTGTTTTCACCTTCATCCAAATGAAAAGACTCTGAACATCACAGTATTTCCGTTTCTCACAATGTCCTCTGGACACCTCACCCAAGCAAGAAGTTATAAAATGTTTCACATTGTTCCACACAGTATACATTATCGTCCAGAATGAGGGTGGCACAGCAGGACATTGCCCATTGTTCAGGTCACCAAGTCAACACCCTGCATCAAAACCTATCTCTGAAATGTCAGGCCAGGAAGGACCTTACAGAGAAACTGAGAGTCACTTGCAGGTAGAATTACTACGTGTTCATGTCTCTGCATACCCTCTTTAAGCCTGACTGTTTATTTATTTAAAGGAAGAAAAGAGGCACACACTGGTGGGTAAACCCTGACTGAGTATTGGCTGTATGTCCCTAGGAAGATAACCTGGCCTCTCTAAGCCTGCGTTTTCATCTGTAGAATGGAGATGATAATAATAAATGTTTTGTAGGGTTGTTACCAAGGTCCAATGTGATCTTACATATGGTGCTGGAAGCCTCATCTGGTGTCCAACAGGTCTCAGCTGTTACCTGTGGATGTACCAAGATTACTGACTCTCAGAGAGGGCTGTTCATTTCTATCACCTCTCTCCAACTCTCCAAAGGAAGACATCACCGCAAGCCCCAAATCTCTTTTTGGCTTCCTGCAGAGAAAGGAGGAAAGCCTTTGCTGGAAAAATGCTCTGTGGAGGAGAATGAAGTCACTCTGTTGGTGGTGAAAAGACCATTTGAGAAACCCTGATCATGGGCTGAGTCTCCAAGCTGTTCCTAAGGGAGCGAGCTGTGGCTGCTGCAAGTGGGCAGAGGAACCAGAATGCAGGCAGAGAGCTTCCCAGGATGTGGAAGCCTGGTCTGGCTCACCTGGCCATCCTCATGATGCCCCTGGAGCACATGCTGGTTCTGTGTCTGGCTGCGAGGGGCAAGGGAGGCGACCCTGCTCTCTGAATGAAGGTGCTTTTTTTTTTTCTTTTGAAAGAATCTTCAAGGATGACTTTTTTTTTTCTTTTTTTGAGACGGAGTTTCGCTCTTGTTACCCAGGCTGGAGTGCAATGGCACGATCTCAGCTCACTGCAACCGCCGCCTCCTGGGTTCAGGCAATTCTCCTGCCTCAGCCTCCTGAGTAGCTGGGATTACAGGCACGCGCCACCACGCCCAGCTAATTTTTGTATTTTTAGTAGAGACGGAGTTTCATCATATTAACCAGGATAGTCTCCATCTCTTAACCTCGTGATCCACCCGCCTTGGCCTCCCAAAGTGCTGGGATTACAAGCGTGAGCCACAGGCCAAGGATGATTTTAGGGTCTCTAAAATAGGCGAGTTTTCTTCTATTTTTGAGTGATGGACACTATCTACCTGGTGTTGTTTTTGGCTGCGGCCTCCTTAGTCTATTTGCATTGCTGACTAAAATTTTAGAAGAGGAAATATTTGGATAAATATTCTCTACCTTAAAAATGGCAGAAAGGATTTAGATGACAGCATTTTTTACTAACATTATCAAAAGGTGAATGAAATAATTACTCTTACACTAATGATAGTGAAACCACATACTGTTCCTGAAGGTTGATGCTGGCCCATAGGTCCAATCTATGTGTACTGCAGTAATGAGCAGAGTGTATCTACCTGCCATGTTAGCAGACATGAGGTAAGAAGTAGTTGCAAACAAGACCAGAAGGAAAGCAGAAAGGGAAAAAAAAATTTGGTGAATGCCAATTATGTGCTGACAATAGGCCAAAGGTTTTCATGTTAATATCCACCTCCAACAATCCCATAAAATAGATGTCATTATTATCCCCCACTATATGAATGAAGAGAATGAGGCATTCTTAAAATCGTGTAGTTTGCAGTAGAATCTGAACTTTTCTCACCTGAGAGTCCATGGTTTTGACCACTATTCTGTCTCTAGACCCCAAAAGAATTTGGTGGAAGAAATTTGACATTTCTAATTAAACACTAGCATCTGAGAATGCAAAGCCTTACTATGTTGATTTTTCCCAACTTTTCCCAACTGTTTCCCAACTTTAACATTTTGGAAGTTGTTTATACATATTATGTTTGGTTGATGTAGGGGGAAAAATGAATTGAAAAAAAGTGGTGATAAAACGATACAGTTTATTAACATTTATAGCTCGTTTGTCTGCCCAGTTGCATGGAAACTGAGCAAAGAGGCCAGACACAGTGGCTCACACCTGCAATTCCAGCACTTTGGGTTGCCAAGGCAGGCGGATCACTTGAGGTCAAGAGTTCTAGACCAGCCTGGCCAACATGGTAAAATCACATCTCTACTAAAAATACAAAAATTAGCTGGGTGTGGTGGTGCACACCTATAATTCCAGGTACTTGGGAGGCTCAGGCAGAATCATTTGAACCTGGGAGGTGGAGTTTGCAATGGGCAGAGATGTGCCACTGCACTCCAGCCTGGGTGACACAGTGAGACAAGAAAGAAAGAAAGAAGAAAGAAAGAAAGAAAGAAAGAAAGAAAGAAAGAAAGAAAGAAAGAAAGAAAGAAAGAAAGAAAGAAAGAAAGAAAGAGATAGAAAGGAGGGAAGGAGGGAGGGAGAGAAGGAAGGAAGGAAGGAGAGAAAGAAAGAGAAAGAAAGAAAGAAGAAAGAAAGAAAGAGAAAGAAAGAAAGAAGAAAGAAAGAAACTGAGCAAAGGAAGAAATGTGTGGTGAAGACTTCAAAGCTTGGAGGATATGAGTTCCAATCCCTACTAGCTTACTAATCAACTGTCATCTTAGTGCAAATTACTTAATTCTTCTGCTCCTCAATTTACCTGTTAATTGAGGAAAACGGGAACTTCCTCCTTTGAGGAAGAACACTTTTGTTCTTGTGAGAAATAAATCCTTTAAAGAATGTGAAACACTTAGGATCAAGTAGATGTAGCACAGAACAGACTCTAAGAATGAAACTGTGTTCAACATTTTGATCATTATTCAGAAATACTTATTTCGTCTTGTGAACTGAGCTTCCAAAGAATGTTAGGTTTATTTTTAAACAGATCAGCTGTTCAAAGACAGCTGCGGTAACCCTCACCAGTCAACTGGCAAACAGTAAAAAGTAGGAGCATTTCCACTAAAGGAAAAATTTCTCAGAAGTGTCCTACTGGGAGATAATAACAACTACTACCTTCATTTGCAAAAGTCAATACCTTTCCTCCATGGATGATTACATTTAGTATTTTCACATACTTATGTAAGCACAGGTATTTCAAATTTTCCATTCCTTTATATTCATTGGGTTTTGAAGAGAAAAATAATCCATGTGAGATGTTACAAAACAAGACTTTGGAAAGAGATCTGTAGCTACATGGAAGAATTCCTTACCTCTCCTCTTTTGATCCAAAAGTCATGATGAGCCCTGTGACTCTCAATAAAGTATTGCCAGGCTGGTTTCCGATCATATGCCCTTATTCCTCCTAAACTGTAAGCTCCTGTTCAGAGTTGCTTAATTAACTTGGGCCCAAGTTACTGTTTTTTTTTTTTAAGTTGCCAGTTCAACTTGACAGAATGTTCAAGTAAAATTTCAGAAAGTAGACAAGGGAAACTGCTGTTTTCCCCAGTGTCCGGGATTTTTATTTACCTTTTATCCTTTGTGGGGAAAAACTCAAGAACTTCTCCTTCCTGAATCTCTATAACCAACTCCCAATCCCACTGTGAAGGGACATTTCATTTTGCCAACTAATTAATAATACTTCTTTTGAAGGAGAACAATCCCCAAAAGTCTCTGCCCAAAGCCCTTAGATCACTTGTTCTTAATGAAATAAAGCAAGTCAATAACTAGAAGGCAGAAATGTCAGCATTTAAGACCTTAACTGAGGTTCTTTCATGGGAGAATAAGCATCTAATGAGTTTTCATGTTTTCCTTCCCTAGGCTTCTAACACTTCTTGTATTTGCTGTTTGTCTGGGGAGGAAGTATTTGGGAGGCTAGGGAGTGGGAGTTAGCCACAAGGAAATATGTCTGGCTGGTTTAATTATTTTTCTTTGTGTAGAATGATATCCTTTAGAATGAAGAACTACAGTGCATTGCCCTGTTTAAATCACTTTATATTAGCTTACTACTCAGTGGAAAAGGAAGAGGAGAGAGCAGTAGTTTACCTAACTCTGCCTAGGGGAACAGCATCATAGGTGTGTGGTTAATGAGAGATTGTGCCACTGCACTTCAGCCGGGGTGACAGAGCGAGACTCCATCAAAAAAAAGAAGAAAGAAAGAAAGAATGGAAGGAAGGAAGGAAGAAAGGAAGGAAGGAAAAGAAACTAACTGAGCAAAGGAAGAAATGTGTGGTGAAGACTCCGAAGCTTGGAGGATATGAGTTCCAATCCCTACTAGCTTACTAATCAACTTCACCTTAGTGCAAATTACTTAATTTTTCTGCTCTTCAATTTGCCTATCTGTTAATTGAGGAAAATGGTAACTTCCTTCTTTGAGGAAGAACAATTTATTAAATGCATTTTTAGTTTCTTGGCAAAGAAAATCAACTCTTGAATAAAAGACATAATTGTTTTCACACTCCTAATATGAACCTTTTTGTGTATCTTTATTATGTGGTAGCTCAGGGCATGCAAAGGTTCTATTCCTTTTGGGAGATTAACTCTTCATTCTTGCTTTGAAATCTTAAAACATATCATGTTCTGGATCTAACATTCATTGATGACTTTATACCTATTCTCAGCTGTAGCTGAGAGTAACCTGTGGAAATGTAGAAATAAACATGTTTAGCTTGCTCACCTCCATCCTGAATATCCACACTGAGTTTCTGAGTCAGAGGGTCTGGAGGGTTCAGTTTAAGAAGTGCCCCAGGCTATTCTGATGATTCTTCATGTTTGCGAACTAAGAATCCGGAAGAATGGTTCTTACATCACACATTAGTGTGCATCAGAATCTTCTGGGCTCATATAGCAGAGCCCCATCCACAGCAGTTCTGATTCAGTAGGTTTGGGATCAAGTTTGAGAGTTTCCTTTTCTACAAAGTTCCCAGATTATGTTCCCAGAGGATACTGCTGATCCTGAAACCACACTTTAAGGATCGGTGATCTAAAATAGAAGTCAGCAAACTATGGGCTATGAACCAAATCCAGCTTGCTTCCTATTTTTGTAAAGAAGATGTTATTAGATCACAGCCACATTCATTCATTTACATATTTTTTGTGGCTGCCATTGCACTATTATGGCAGAGGTGAGTAATTGCAAAAGAGACTGTATAACCCATAAAGCCTAAAAACATTTACTATTTACAGAAAAGATTTACCAGCCACTGGAGTAGGAGATGATAGTCTAATATTGGGCTTTTAACTAGGGATAGTGTTGTCAGATAAAATATAGAGCATACAGTTAAATTTAGATATCAGCTAAACAAAGAATATTTTTAAAATTAAAACTATGTCCCAAATATTGCATGGAACATATGTATACTAAATAAGTTATTCAATAAATCTCATCTCATTGGTCTGAACTTAGTCACTGTCCATAACCAGATGTAGAATAACATTCAGTGGGGATGTTTCCAGGTGAGGTTGCAATGTGACTCTATAGAATTTTGTGAAGAAAGTTGAGAATTGTATTGAGGGAGAAGTATAAGCTTCATTCACACACCCTTGGGAATAGGACCAATTCTGGAGGCAGGTAGCCATCTCTCCTGCAAGACAAGATGGGACGGAGTCTTCAAGCAGCTGTTGCCTGGACAGCAGAGTGAGGCAGGGAATAGCAGGTGCCCCAAAAGGTTCTGGTTATTACAAGTAAGATTAATCCTTCTGCTCTCAACATGTGCTTCTTTTTCCTCAGAAAGATAACAGTAGGTGATCACCAGAGATTTGACTAGTTCCTGCTTCAGATATTCCTAGGCCATCCCAGCGTGGAGTCACTAGAGCTGGGTGATCTATTGCAGCTACTGGGCATGAGGCTTGCCCATGTAGTATTTTGAGTTGCTGTTTAGAGGTTCTATCTGACACATAAAATTTGCCTTTCTGCTGAAAGATCTCTTGCCATACTAATGTTTTCTCCCTCATACATATTCAACATTTCAATAAATAAACAGACACTGCTTTTAATATTATTTCATGATATACTGACATGATGTCTGAGAAAGATATAAAAACTGTGCTGTATGCAAATGTTGATCTAAGGGATCATATAGTTTAATGATCATATGGTTAAGGGATCATATGGCACATGCTTTGGAGTGACACAGAATCTAGATTCGAATTTGCAAATTGAAATCCTGGCTAAATTACTGTTATACTGCTCTTTTTGGCTTCTTATTTACATATGACCTTAGGCAAATGCAAGTTATTTTACCTTCCTGAGACAATGTATTCCATTGAACAGTGAGGGCAACAATAGACCCTTATCACATAGGGTTGTGGTGAGATCAGGGAGACGAAGCACATAAAGTGTTTGACACACAGCCTGCTCATGGTCACTGCTCAATCACACGGGACTCTGTTGTTATTATTTGTTAACATTAGCTATGACAAATATAAACCATCAACTACATGGCCAACCACCTACTCGATCTCAAGCACATTTTATTTTTCTACCTCCAGAACTGCAGCATTTGGGAAAACATATAAAAGTTCAACCCTTCATATATGGGTAACTGATTTTCAACAAACATGCAAAGGCAACGTAATGGAGAAAAATGATCTGACAATAAATGGTGCTGGAACAATTGAATATACAACATCTTACACCAAGAAAATAAAATAATTCACTCCAAATGGATGGTAGACCTGATCACAAAGCCTGAAACCATAAAACTTCCAGAATTACACATAGGATAAAACCCTGTGACCATGAGTTAGGTAAAGGTTTTTTTTTTTGTTTTTGTTTTTTTTTTTAAATAGGGCACCAAAAGTAGAATAAAACAACAAAATTATAAATTCAATTTTATCAAAAATTTAAAACTTCAACTCTTGGGCAGACCCTGATAAGGAAATGAATAAAATCGTCAAAGACAGGAGGGAAATATCTGCAAATCATGTATCTGATAAATGACTTATATCCAGATTATAGAAAGAACTCAAAACTAACTGAGAAAACAGCAACCCAATTTTTAAAATGGACAATCTATTTCAACAGCCACTTTACCAAAGAAGATATTTGGATAGAAAATATGTGCATGAAACTATATCCAACATCCTCAGTCATTAAAGAGATGCAAATTCTCACTAAAATGAAATATCACTACGTATCTATTAGAATGGCTTAAATTTTAATAAGTTGGTCATATCAATACCATGCATTAGTGATTACTTTCTTCATTGCTTATGGGGATAACAATGATACAACCTCTTGGAAAAGAGTCTGGCAGTTTCTTACAAAGTTAAATATACATGTACCATATTATGCAGCCATTTCACTCCTATTTACCCCAAGATAAATATAAGATGAATAGATATGTTCATACAAAGACTTGTACTTGAAGGTTCACAGCAGCTCTATTTTAATTGCCAAAAACTGAAAACAGTTCAAATGTCCATTATCCAGTAAATAAATAAATTGTGGTATGCAGCGGAACACGACTCAGCAATAAGAAGGAATTAACTGTTGATTTATGCAACAACCTGGGTGAAAATAAAAATAGTCATGCCGAAAGAAAGAAGCCTGACAAAAGAGGGTATATACTGTGTGAGTTCATTTATGTGAAATTCCGGAAAATGCAAACTATTCTATAGGGACAGAAAGCTGACTGGTGATTACCTGATTGGTGATATTGGGAATAGGGAGGGATGAAAGGAAGAATTTCCAAAAGGCACAAGGAAACTTTTTGGGGTGACAGATGTGTTTATCATCTTGTTCATGGTGTTGATTTAACAGGTGTAAAACGTATGACAAAACGTAAAATATTCATTTTAAATATGTGCACTTTATTGTATGTATTGAATACCTTCAATAATGCTATTTAAAAATTTCAACACTTCACTTTCTGATTTTGTTGTCTCTCCACTATCCCCACTTGCTGAACTGAGAATTAAGGCTAGAGCTGATGCTGACTCACTGTGGCAACAACCACACTTATCAGGACCCTTTGTTGCTGTGAGTCTAATCTCTCCTATTGGATTATAAGGTCCTGGAAGGCAAATCCTGTACTTAGATGCCCCTGAGGCTGAGCCTGCTCTAAGAACAGTGCCCTGCTGTGGCTTCCTGCGCCCTGGTCTGCCCACCTTACTAGCAACTCCAATCTCTAAGTATGTCCTGAGTTGAGACTGCATACAGAAGCCACCCTGGCTACTAGCCCCACCTTGGCAACTGGCCCCTAGCCCTGCCAGAAATGCTTGTGTGCTGCCCAGGATCCTTGATTCTCAATCCTAGCCTTAGCCAATCTCAGGCCATGTCACTGAAGGACTCACATGCCTTTTGCCAGCGTGTGTGTGTGTCTCCCTGGGCAAGGCTTTTCCATCGTGTGCCAAAGTGGCTTTAGGAGCAATCCTAATCTAATTTGTCTGGGAGCAAGGCCTGAAGGTTAGAAATTGAAGCTGGTATCATTGAATCAACATCATTCCACTTGGTTATGCGCCCTTATGGGCTGGCATGATCTGATGAGAGCAGACTCGGATAAACAGAAAGATGCCTCCATCCCATCCCTGCCCCCAAGGGAGCAGCCTGCAGTCCAGGCAGACATGTAGGCCCTCTCTTTCCAGCAGCAGCTGAGTCTGGGAATTCTGAGACAAAAAGACATCACTATATGGGAGCTATCTTGTGAAATGCTGATAATTCACCCCCTACCTCCAAATGGATCTCAGTGTACAGTTTCATCACAATTCTTAAATACTAAATAAGTCAGTATAAAATGAAATGGTACATGCAAAGTAAGTTCTCACAAATGTGATATGTTCTGTGTGTTAGATGGAGTTATTAGTCAGCACTAATGTTTAATTCACACAAAAATGCCCAATCCAAACAGCCCCGTCTATCCCGTTCCACAGCTTGATCATGTATAAATTGCCTGAAGCTCTCTGAATTCCACTTAATTCATATAATGAACTTCATCATGTGAGGAAGATCCAGGTGGGCTTGATGACACTGTCCTCCACTGATGGGCTGTCTCAGAAAGCCCTAGCATTGCAGGTCAGCACATACTTGTTCTTCTCAGTGATCAAGCCCCTTAAAAAAAATGGAGCAGAGACCATAGGACCTACTAAAAGCCAAGCCATGCTGAGATTCTGTTTTTCCTCCCTTCCTCTTCCCTCTGTGGGTTGCTAAGCCTGCTCCACTACAGTGCCCCAGGGCTTACTGGAGCAGACCCCAGAACTCTAAATGCGGGTCACTGCAGACTCCTGCCTCCTCCAAAGTCAACATTCATTAAGCAGAAACAATAAAAATATCCCCTATTTGCTCTGTACTGTGGTAGATACTTTGAGTATGTTGCCTTTTTAAACCTCACAGCAACCCTGTGAGTTAGCAGTTATGATTCCCATTTCACAGCCAAGCACGTTGAGGATTAAAGACTACTGAAGTTCCTCAAATGTTAATGTGCATCTGAATCACTTGGAGGTCTTACTAAATGCAGGTCCTGGTCTGATCCCAGATTCTGCCTTTCTAACCTGTTTCCAGGTGTGTAGCAAGAAGCGGCATGATTTCCGATTTCATCAGCCATAAAGGGCAGAGCTGGGGTTGAATCTTAGTTGAATTTCAAGGCCTGAGCTCATCCACTTGCCAGATATCCTGTGAGGTGAGCGTTGGGGGTGGAGGGCAACTGTGTGTGATGAATCAAGACATGGTGCTGCCTTAGAGGATACCCAGACTGGCCAGGGAGGCAGACACTTTTACTGAGTAATAAAATGTGCTAAGTGCTGCATAAACCGTGTGACAAATTCCTGTGGGTGCCAAGAGATGAGGAAGGGGAAAGGAATTCATCCAGCTCGGGAGGGAGGTATTCAAGGGAGACCTCTGAGAGCTTAACCTTCAAGGAAGGGTAGGATTCAGTGCTCAGGGAAGAAGAGAGTTGGATTCACAGGACATTTCAGTCTGAAAGGGCAGCCAGGGCAAAGGCCCAAAGCTGAGACAGTGAGTGCTGCACTTTGGCACAGTGAGAAGTCCAGTGGGACCCAAGTGTGTCCTCTGCTTCCACCTGCACAGTGCTCTGCTTTTGTTAACAATATCTGCTGTCCTCCATCCCTGAGTCCCTCACACTGCATGCCCTGAGTAAGTAGGTCAGGAGGGAGGGTTTGGGGAGCCAGGCGCTGCAGGGCTGGGGATTTGGTTGTCTTCTTTCTGCCTGGCTCTGGCACCTGCTCTAGCCCATCCCTCCTCCTCCTCCCTGGCCAACCCAGACCCAGTGAGGCAGAGCAAAAGACGGTGGGCTGAGGAAGTCCTGAGCTACCCTCTGCCCTGGCTACTCCCCAGGAAACGTGTCAGGGGCTCTGAGAAACAGAAGGAGGGAGCCCATTGTGTGGGGAGTCTCAATCTCTGCTGCACACCAATCAGCTGGGGGACTTTAGAATATACAGAGGAGGACTAGCCCTACCCCAGAGCTTCCTCGGGGAATTGAAATATGCAACCAGGGTTGAGAATCCCAGATAAGCATGAACTCAGAAAAGCTTGGGGCAGAGAGAGCCCACCAGGTTCCTGAGGAGGAACAAATATTTCAGACATTGCTACAGCTGAGAAACAAGCAAACTATGATACTTTTCTAATATGAAGAACTGAATTGAAAGGGGCTAAGAGGAGATCACCTAAACCATAGGCAGTTTGTCTAAGATTAAAGTGTGTTTTTAAATAATATTTATGGGTTGCATCTGATTACATCACAAATATATAGCTACTGAAGAATATTTGAAAGTTTTTAAAAAAAGTGTAAAGAAGAAAATTAAAATCTGACCACCCAGAAATATTCCCCCTTATGGTACATTTTTTCTAGTCTTTTTTCTGGGCATGTTTCTAATATAAATGTATACATGCATCTGTCAATAGGCGATCACGTGGCCCATACAACTCACTCCCTGGGTGTGTTTCATGTTTATTTTATTGTCAGTTGTTCCCTTCACATCCCCAAAGAAACTCCTGCAGGCAGGAAGTTTGTGTATTTTGATCCCCTCTATAGCCTCAGAGTTTACAGTGTCTAGCACACAGTAGGCTCTCCATAATTATATGAGTGTTGAGCATATTCATTATTTAAAGTCAGGGACATTGAGGTCAGACTTAGATCCAATACCAGTTCTGCCTCTTACTTGGACAAGCTACCAAATCCTGCTAACCCTGTTTTCTTCAACTATAAAATGGGCATAAGAAGATAACTGGCCTGAAGTAGCAATGCTTAGTATACAGCCTGGTATGTAGTAAATCCTCAGTAAAACGTTAGCTGTGACATTATATATCCTGTATTAGGCAAGCCCTCTTGGAAATTTGAGAAGAGATGGGTCACAAAGTCCACTGGTGCAGAGGGAAGATGTTATGTATCTTAAAGACACACAGACTTGAGAAAAAGAAGCACTGAACTTCAATTGACCTCATCTACAAAGTTTTGTTTTAGAAGAGTGTATTAGTCAGGGTTGTCCAGAAAACAAACACAATAGGAGATCACACACACACACACACACACACACACACACGGATTTACTATGGGAATTGATTATAAAGGTTGACTTCCAGTGTGAGACAAAAGGTTTGAGAAATGGAAGACAATGCTTTGGTGTCAATTGGAATCTGAAGTCTGGCCCAGAACCAGAAGAACCAATGTCCAAGCACAGGAAAAGAAGGAAGTCCCAGTTCAAACAGGAAACAAATTTAACCTTCTTTTTGTTTTTAGGAGTTTTGTTTCATTCAGGCTCATAACCAATTGGATGATGTCTACCCATATTGGTGAGGGCCATCTGCTTTATGTAAACTACAGATTCAGCTGCTAATCTTTCCTAGAAACAACTGAGAGACAGACACACCCAGAAATAGTGTTTTATCAGGTATCTGGACATTCCTTAGCCTAGTCAAGTTGACACATAAAATTAACCAACACAAAGAAAAAAAAAAAAGCAAAGCAAATCAAGACTGTCCTACATCCTGAAATATCCTTGATATAATTTTGCTGTGTCCCTACCCAAATCTCATCTTGGATTATACTTCTCTATGTGTTATGGAAAGAACCAGATGGAGATAATTGAATTATGGGGGTGATTTCCCCCATCTCGTTCCTGTGATAGTGAGTTCGTTCTCAGGAGATCTGATGGTTTTATTAGGGGCTTCCCTCTTCGCTAGGCATTCATTATCTCTCCTGCCACCATGTGAAGAGGGATGTGTTTCCTTCCCCTTCTACCATGATTGTAAGTTTCCTGAGGCCTCCCCAGCCATGCTGTGCTGTGAGTCAATTAAACCTCTTTCCTTCATAAATTACCCAGGCTCAGATACGTCCTTATTAGCAGTGTGAGAACTGAACTAATACAATACTACAGTGCTTTCTTCAAAACATATGAAAAACATCTTGCTATAATGCTCAGTGAATGTTGAATGTTATTCAGCAACCATTTTCTTCCTTCTCCAGAATCCTCACTGAAGGGGCAGAAGTGTGTCCTAGATTTGGCAATGCCTTCTTCTCTGATACAGAAGGGACTCCTCTGCAGATGTCTATTCTGTAACACAGAACATTGCCAGGTGAAAGTATAGCAAGCCTCCTGTAGAACTCCCTGTCTCTGCAAGGAAAACTTTGTACCTGGCTTTAGGGGATGCTCAGATCATGTGTCACCTTTTAATCATCACCGTTTGCCTTGATTACATTATAATATGAGACCCATAAAAGAAGATTAAAAGAAAAAAATTGGCCGGGCACGGTGGCTCAAGCCTGTAATCCCAGCACTTTGGGAGGCTGAGGCGGGTGGATCACGAGGTCAAAAGATCGAGACCTGGTTAACATGGTGAAACCCCATCTCTACTAAAAATACAAAAAATTAGCTGGGCATGGTGGCGCTTGCCTGTAATCCCAGCTACTCAGGAGGCTGAGGCAGGAGAATTGCCTGAACCCAGGAGGCGGAAGTTGCGGTGAGCCGAGATCGCACCATTGCACTCCAGCCTGGGTAACAAGAGTGAAACTCCATCTCAAAAAAAGAAAAAAATTATCTAGTATCTAAGACAGAGCCTTCCATGATGTAAACTAAACACTGGATAAATATTTGTTGAATAAAAAAAATTGTATCTTTTTTATTGAATAAAATACTTGTTAAACAAAATCATGCAGGCTGCTTTTATGTGACTGGGTTTCTTTTTCCCAAATGCTATTATATTTCCATGAAACACAAATTATTGTCCTTATATGAGTATTAACTACTCTCTCTATTTCACCCTCAACATGACAGGTGCTCTCACACATGTGTCTTTCTTTTTTAAAAGTGCTCAAAACCCTTACCCTGGAAAGCAGAAAAGACTGCATTTTTCTCTTGGTTAATTTGGAGTGGTTCTCTTCTCTAGCTTACCTGGGAAAATTTTTATATAACTCTTATATTTGGCATGGCTGTCCTTTAATAATGATAACTGATGTATTATCACTGCCAGTGCTTGCCACTTAGTGTCACCTGCTTTTGTGGAGCCAGAACACCACAGTGGTAAAGGTGATGGACTTATGAGTCAGACAGATGTGGATATAAATCTTAGCACTGCCTACTCATTTGCTATGACTTTGGGCGATCATTTAACTTCTAGAAGCCTTAGAAGGCAAGGGCATGAGTGTTGAACTTGTAGGGTCATTGAAAATATCAAAAGAGATAAATGCACAGCAGAAGTTTAGATAGGGTCTGACATGCAACAACTATGGCTATTGCAAAGATGAAATAACCATGGTAATTATTCTTACTACTTGAAGTGACTACAATCAGGGTCCATTCTTAAAGAAAGAAAAAAGTTTCTCAAATGGCCTCTGAAAGCTTGAAACTTTTTTTATTTCTTCTTTATTCGCAGCTAATCAGCAGGAATGCTAAGCTCAGAATTAAGTGATCAAGAAACAAGGGCTCAACCCCAAATGGAAAACACCCTCTTTTTTGGGCACCACCCTCTCAAGACAGCAGTGAGAGCCCCTTCCATATTTTTCTTACATCTACTCTAGGTAAGTCTTCTGGAAAAAGAGGAAAATAAAGCCCTGAATAATATTGCAGGCAAGGTGAAAATAGTTTCCTGGGATGAAACCAGTAAAAAAAAAAAAGCTGTTTTTTCATTATAGGCTTTCATCATAGGAACTTTTTACAGGTTCAATGTAGAATAAATTTAGACCCTAATATTCAAGAGCTAAGTAGCTACACAGTTCCTAAATTGAATAAAAATCTAGCATCAGGGCACCTCCAATGAATGTGGTCTTTGTGTAAGCTGCTGTTTATCATATGCTTGCTCATTTCTTCTAGGATAAAATTGCCTTCAGGTTGAGTCTTGAAGCATTTTTCCTCCCATGTATTAATGTTTCAAAAGCAAAGCTTAGGGCAAGAAAGAGATGCAGACAGCAAGGCTGTTTGCTTGAAGGCGGATGCTGCTGACAGGGCTGAGGACATTTATTATCAGGTAGGACCTGGCAAACATGACTTCTCTCTCAGGAATGGACATGTGTTTACTAAGTGCCCAAAGACTGATGAACACCAGTTTATAACTCAGGGTTTATAAGTTATAAACACCAATTTATAACTTACCACTGAAACTTCAAACTCCTAAGGGGACCACACCTATTCTTCTTTTGACCTGCACCCCTCCCTCTGTGTACACTCACTTCATGTGAAGGGCCAGTGATAATCATCAAGTGGCTGGCTGGGCAGGGTGGCTCACACCTGTAATCTCAGCACTTTGGGAGGCAGAGGTGAGTGGATCACCTGAGGTCAGGATTCAAGACCAGCCTAGCCTGGCCAGCATGGTAAAGCTCTATCTCTACTAAAAATATAAAAATTAGCCTGGCGTGGTGGCACATGCCTGTAGCTCCAGCTATTAGAGAGGCTGACGCAGGAGAATTGCTTTAATCCAGGAGGCAGAGGTTGCAGTGAGCGGAGATCCCGCCATTGCACTCCAGCCTGGGTGACAGAGAAAGACTCCGTCTCAGAACAACAACAACAATGAAACCAACAAGTGGTCATCTAAACAGGAGATCAGGACAACTTATTCATTCAATAACTATTAATGGAATGGCTGCTCTGAGTCTGGTTCTATATGAGGCACTGTGAATGATGAACAAATCATAATAACTCTTGCCATGAAGTAACTCACAATCTACTGAAGGAGGTAAACAGGCTACAAGTGAGTATGAAATGATATGGAACTCATAATGTGATGTGGAAAGTGTATGATGTGTGGGAGCCCAGAACAGAGGCATCTCTGCCAGCACAGGGAGCAGGGCATATGGGAGGGGAGTTGGGGAAAACTTGGAGGCAGTCATCCTGGAGCTGAGACCTGAAGGATGACTGAAAGTTAGAGGAAGAAAGGAAAGAGCTGGATGTGGTGGCAGTGGGCAGTGGGGGACTAGAAAGCAGGAAAGTTGGCTCATAAGCCATATGCCTTTTTGTCTGCAGAGGTGTTTGAAGTTGGATGCTATTTCCGTGACACAGACACAGTTTTCTTGAGGCCAGACCAGGCATCCTTGGGCACCTTTTTTTCTGGAGTTTGCTAAGATTGGTAATGTCAGTGTCTCCCTTGCTAAGTACCTAATTGTGTAGTAGGCTTTTGTTGATAAATCAATCTTGTGGGGAACCTAGAATATATTCTGGCTTTGTACATATCTATCCTGAACCATTATGTTTCGGTGTTTTGCTCATTTTTCAGAGGGTAGTCAGATGTTTGTTATGGTCAAATTTTTGTTGAAAAGACATATAACCCCTTGATGTAATATTTGCATGTTTTCTATATGACTTCTATTTTAGTGGATACCACACCTTCCCCGGGAAATGATTCATTCTTCATTTGCTCACTGGTAAATTTATCACATAGCTATCCTGTACTGCATGGTCGGCATAAAATGGTGAGCAAAAGGCAGACACAATCTTGGCCCAAATGCAATTCACAGTCTAGTGAAGAAGATAGATTAATAATCACATAATCAAGGACTTAAATGTAAAATTAAAACTGTGCTAGCACTATATATAAATAAAGAACGGTAGAATAATAATAGCTTGCACACGGGAGAGAAGATACTAAAACCAAGGAAGTGAAAGAATTTTCAAGGTGCCAGGAAAGAGGTTAGTTACCATCTAGGTAGGGTGAGTAGAGCCAATTCACAATCAGGCAATACAACTGTGAGAGAGATTACAGTTTTTTTAAGAACCGAGAAAGACTGCACAGCCTGAATATAAAATAAGGCTCAGCTTTTAAATCTGAGGCTCAGGTGGAATTATTCTGTACATGTAACCAAATCCATCAGTATCCTGTGTCATCCACTGGTGACCTCAGGTGGCCAGAAATGGCAAATCTGCTCCTTATATGGGGAAGTATCTTTGTACCCTGGGAAATTTGGAAAAAAGCCCTGAGCTGGTAAAATACATAAACCATGGCGTTAACATATTTTGCTTTGGAAAGTTTTGCAATCCTAACAATTTTTGTGTTTGTCATTTATGGTAGTGCTTACCAACACTCACCATGTCATAGAATAAATAATATTTCAAAGAAATATTGGGGCTACTCTCTGGAGAGATTTGGAGCCCTACAGGAGGCTGTTCTTGGCAGGATGCCAAGAGCCCATATGGACTCTGGCCACCTCAAGACTCACGTGCCTGCCCCAGAGGCTGAACGTATCAAGTCTTGAAGCATACTGATAGATAACAATCTATTTAAGGTGTATGAAATGGTTAAGTCCATCTGACCCATTGGAGTTGTTATTTTGATTTTAACTGTTTAATTGGTAACACAGTTGTGATTTCAATTTGAAATGTCTAGATAATTTGATTGATTGTATTTATAAACAGTGTTTATTTGATATTCTGATCTATTACATCCCAAAGTTGAGATTAATTAGTTTTGAAAGTAGTGTTTAAGTGCCTAAGAAAATCATGTTAGACTTGTAGGTCTGCCTACCACTATGCCTTGGGAGAATCAAATTCATTACATTTGTGATTGTGATTTGAAGCATCCAAGGACATATTAATTCGCAAATTATGTTAAATGTTATGGATAATTTAATCAATCAAATGTATTATTAACTATTAATCAAATTATATTAATCAAATAACAATGTAAACATTTCTTATTTTATGTAGAAAATAGCTAGATTGTCAATAAAAGAACATAATTCCTCAACTGAGATTAATGCTTAAGAAAAGCAAGTTTTTTTTGTTTTTTTGGTTTTTTTGAGACGGAGTTTCGCTCTTGTTACCCAGGCTGGAGCGCAATGGCGTGATCTCGGCTCACCGCAACCTCCGCCTCCTGGGTTCAGGCAATTCTCCTGCCTCAGCCTCCTGAGTAGCTGGGATTACAGGCACACGCCACCATGCCCAGCTAATTTTTTGTATTTTTAGTAGAGACGGGGTTTCACCATGTTGACCACGATGGTCTCGATCCTCTTGATCCACCCGCCTTGGCCTCCCAAAGTGGCAAGTTTTTAATTTTAATAATTTTAGTATTAATTAAAATATAAGTAATAGTAAATACCCCATTGAACGTGTAAAATCCATTCACATACAACATAAAACTCAGTTGACAACCTGAAGACAAGAACGTGATCAGGAGGAATAAATAATAACAAAATTCATTTGATCTAGAGAGTGATGAAGGATTTTCCCAGGGGAAGTCAATTTGACCTGGATTTGAAGATTAGGAGGAAACCAGATCCAATGAGAGGAAGAATGTACCAAGAAATGAAAAAGGAAGAGGAAGAGGAAAAGAGGGAGAAGAAGGGAAGAAGGAAGAGGAGAAGGACGAAGAGCCAAAGGCATGTGTAAAGGTCCTAGGGTAGCCTTAGGCATTGGGGAATATAAAAAAAAGTCAAATAGCCTAGAGCACAGAGAATAAAGGAGGGCAGAGAGCTTGGGCCCCCAGTGTGTTCTCACCTCCTTTAGTTTTCTGCATGGGAGTCTTTTCTTTAGAGAGGCTTCCTCCACCTCCTTCCTAAATTAACTCTGCTGGTTACTTCTTAACTCCTTATGCTGCGTAATATTTATTCATCATATTTATCACCCCCAAAATAAATTTCTATTTTTTATATGTTTGAGTTGTTGATCTTTCCCACTAGAATAGATATTCTATGTCTCCGCAAGACCAGGAATATTTTTTGTTCTGTTTACCACTATATCCATGGTACTTTGAACAGTGTTTGCAGTGAATGTATATTTCTTTAAGGAATGAATCAATCAATCAATCCGTGGATTAACACAAGAAGAACCTCGAGGGCCATGTTAAAGATTTTGGTCTTCAAACTAAAAGCAGACAGGAGGCATGGCCAATTTGCATTTTGAAAATGTTTGACTAACTGCATGGTGGAGACAAATAAAAACTGATCGTTACTTAGACTATAATTGTGGCAGTGGAAAGAGACGTGCACAGATTTGGAAGGTGAAAAAGCTTGTCGACCGATTAAATATGCAGATGTAAAGGAGAAGGAGGTTATTTGGTTTCTAGGTTTTGGGCTTATGAAACTGGATGCATGGGGATCCTAATCCCTGAGACAGAGGACATTAAAAAGGTGCTAAATTCAAATTTTGCATAGGATGAGATCAAGGTACCTAGAAGCATCGATGTGGAGATGCCAGATCTGTGTGCTGGAAGCTAGGCTAATGATTTACACTGATGAGCCATCATGTACAGATAACAGTTGAATCCATGAGTATCAATAAGACAACCTAACTAGAACACATAAAGTTAAAAGGGTCCATAATGAAAAGTAGAGGGGCCTATGATTAAATCTTAATATAAATTTAATATTTAATGACCTAAAGAGGCAGTGGACAGAGATGTTGGAGGAACATAAGGAAGATGTCATGTCACAGAAGCCAACATAGAGGGTAGTGAACAGTCAACACCAAGGAATGTGACCCAGAGGTCAAACAATGGGGAGCTGAAAGGTGGATTTAGAAACGTGGTGCTTGTTGGTCATTATGCGATGCAGACCTAAGCAGACTCATAATGCATATAGAGTTGTTGAGTATTTTGTATCTTTTTTTAAATCAAATCCTGTGTATTAGGAATTTAAAGGGAATGAGGTACAGTTAAGCTTGCTACATCAAAAGCTATTTTGTATATAAGGAGTATTTATTTATCTATCATATAACTCACAATATACTCTAAAACACTGCTCTCCTGTCAATGGGCATCAGGTTCAAATAATATAATCAGTGTCACAGTGAAGATCATGAATGTCTGTATCAGGCCCAGGTGATACAGACATCCATGATCTTCACTGTGACACTCATTATGTTATACAAAATCAGTAGGTGGTGATACAAAATCCTGGCTCTTCCCCTGACCTTAAGGTGCATTTGAGCAAATTCTCTGAACACTCAAAGCTCCTTTTCTCATCTATGGGAGAATGTAGCTGTGACAGTCACCTCAGAGGGCTGTTGGGAGATAGGTGCTGTGGAGTGTCTGACAAATATAATGCAGAGAAGGTCTTCCATTACAGTTAATGATAGTTAATATAATATTATTGTTAATTATAGACAATTAAGGCTAATTACTAGCTCTGCTTCTTTCAAGGTTCTACTAATGTTTCACTATGTCTTTGGAAATCCATACCTGACCAAATGTCCCATAATCTTTCTTCCAGTTTCTCAATTCCTGAAATACATTTGAACTACATGACTCAGTTTTTGATCTGGTGCTATCATGGATTATTATCCAGGAAATGTTGTATATGCAATTATTGTCCCTTCTATGATACCCCTCATGCCTTCTTCAGGCTTAACCAAATGATCTCTGTGCTTCTCTTGTTATTCTGGACATTTCTCTTGATTGTAGCAAGTAATGCTGAAATACAGATTTTAATTTATACTGTGTTTTCTTGGGAACAAAAACTGTGCATTCAACAAAAACAACTATCAACAGAGTAAACCAACAACCTATAGAATGGGAGAATATGTTCAAACTATGCCTCCAACAAAAGGCTGATATCTGGAATCTATAAGGAACTTAAACACATTTACAAGCAAAAAACAACTCCATTAAAAAGTAGGCAAAGAACATGAATAGACATTTTCAAAAGAAGGCATATGTGCAGCTAATAACTGTATGAAAAGATGCTCAACATCACTAATCATCAGAGAAGTGCAAATGAAAACCGCAATGAGATATTATCTCACACTAGTCAAAACGGCTATTAAAAAGTCAATAGGCCGGGCGCGGTGGCTCACGCTGTAATCCCAGCACTTTGGGAGGCTGAGGCGGGTGGATCACGAGGTCAAGAGATCGAGACCATCCTGGTCAAGATGGTGAAACCCCGTCTCTACTAAAAATACAAAAAATTAGCTGGGCATGGTGGTGCGTGCCTGTAATCCCAGCTACTCAGGAGGCTGAGGCAGGAGAATTGCCTGAACCCACGAGGCGGAGGTTGCGGTGAGCCGAGATCGTGCCACTGCACTCCAACCTGGGTAACAAGAGCGAAACTCCGTCTCAAAAAAAAAAAGTCAATAAATACCAGAGAGGTTGTGGAGAAAACAGAATGCTTATGCACTGCTGGAAGGAATGTAAATTAGTTCAGTCATTGGGGAAAGCCCTTTGGCAACTTCTCAAAGAACTTAAAACAGAATTACTATTCAACCCATCAATCTCATTATTGAGTATATACTTATAGGAATATAAGTTGTTGTCCCATAAAGACACATGCACACATATGTTCATCACAGCACTATTCACAATAGCAAAGTCATGGAATCAACCTAAATGTCTATCAATGGCAGACTGGATAAAGAAAATATGGTACATATATACCATGGAATACTATGCAGCCATGAAAAGAATGAGATCATGTCCTTTGTAGGAACATGGATGGAGCCGGAGGCCATTATCCTAAGCAAACTAGTACAGAAACAGAAAACCAAATACCATGTGTATGTACATTGAGTACATATGAACACAAAGAAGAAAACAACAAACACCAGGGACTATTTGATGGTGGAGGATAGGAGGAGGGTGAGGATCAAAAACTACCCATTGGGTACTATGCTTATTTCCTCGGTGATGAAATAATTTGTATACAAAACCCCTATGACACATAATTTAACAAATAAAACATATATAAACAAACTTGCACATGTATCCCTGAATCTAAAATAAAAATTAAAAATAACAACTATGTCTCACTCATCTCTCTATCCCCAGGGCTGACACAGATTGGTTGCTCATAAACTGAGCTGTCACATTCTGAGATTATAAATTCCTAGAGAATATGTGCTGCTCTTGAACTGTTGTTTGGCTTCTCTCCAATAGGGTTGAGTGCCCAGGTGCATAAAGCTTTCTTTTTAAAGATGCCCCTTCCATTAGTCTTCCTACCCATGTGATAACTGTTAGAACACAAGGTGGAAGGTTAATAAGTGGGACAGGAAAATAATTTCCATATTAAAGTAATAAATGAAACAGGAATTACAAGCCTTTCCAGAGTCTTTCAGATAATATCAGTTATGACTCTTCAAGAGGGGGCAAGTATAATTGGAACTCAGTACTCCTTCTATTGTGGGGCTAGGGAGTGGGGTCTTGTTTCCATGTTACATTCTTTTAGGAAAAATGCAAAAACCAACAAGGCCATCCACCATCAGTGAAATAACTCAAACCTGCTGTGTTAGCAAAAGCCCCTGACTTGTAAAATCAAGTGGCTCGATATGTATGTTCCTCTGTGCTACAGTTGTGATACATGTAAATGCTGTGGTTTACATACATATATTCTATCCTTTGCTGCTTTTGTAGTTCTTATTCCTGTCTCTCTTCCTGTCTTTCTCTGTCTCTTTTTTTCTCGCCTTTTTAATGTGTTAATTTACTTTTTGTGGCTCTCCCCCCATTTACATATATGAGGGAAGGAAATCTGTCTGTGTCATTTACCAACAGAACTCCAAGGCCTAGAATTTTGCCTGGCATAAACTCAGTTCTTCATACATATTTAGAAATGAAAGAACTAGCCTCTCTGATGGGGCAAAATTTAAATAAAGGCTGATTAGATATCAGGCCCAACTAATCTGTTTACTAAACTGACCCATTATTTGACTTATTAATGAAAATAATCTAGGAGTTTAGGTATATAGCACATTCGTGATGTAATTCTCCTATTGAAGCAGCTAATCAATTCCTAGACAAATTATATTTTCGAAGAAAGGGAAACCCCTGAGGCCGTTTGTGGGAATGAAACACGAGCTCAGTGGCCTCGCTCCCTGGGCCATGGTCATGTGCTAGCTGCTCACTTTGTATGGAGACAGGGCTATTTTTTAATGGAGACATACAGCTGTGACTGATGGGCCCACAAACACCACGGGAAATTTCCTTTTCAGTCGCATTTCCTTTTCTTGTTTGAAGTTGCATTTTAAGCTTTTTTTAAGATGACAGACGTTAAATTCCTATTTCTGTTGTTGATAAGTCATTGAGTGTTCGTATTTGTCATTACAACTCAAGACTAAAGACCAAATCAGTCAGGGATGAAAATACAATACATGATGGTGATCATATTCCATCATGTTGCAATAAAACAGATAAGGCTCCTCAGACAGATTTCCTGCTTTTTAAAGAGATTTCTCCTAACCTATGGCTGTAACTGGCAGCCTCTATCCCAACATCTCAGGATGCCAGCCAAAGTAATTTCTTTTTGTGCCTCTTGTTACAATGGCTTGAATGGTCAGATATTGAAACGTATACAACTCAGATTAAAGGAAACGGCAGCATTATATCACAATGCCAAGGCAGCAATTATTGCAAACAAGGACATTTACTAGAAAATGCCTGTATTGGAATTCTCCTTGGCAAGAAAAAAAATGATACATAAGACTTTCTGCCAGAGTTCTTTCCTTTTTTAATATTACAAAGAGAGAGAAAGCTTCCAGAGCTCACCAAGAAAATATATTTTCTAAACAACACATTTACAAAAGCTGCTTCTTCACACAATAATACCTATATTTTAACTTTGGGCCTCTTAAGGTTTGCTTAATTTTTCTACGTTCCTTCATTGGCTCCACATGGCAAAGTTTCTTTGTCAAGACTTGGTTAATGGCAATGGCAGGGGCATGACCTGGATAGAAGGACAGCTGTGGCCACCAATGCCAGTGTCAATGGACCAGAGAACGGAGTTCTTCATTACTTTGATTTAAAGGTTAGCATGCAGAGGGAAACCTTGTTTTCTTACTTCTCAGTTATTTGGTGATGAGAAGGAGTCCCATATAGCAAAAATTTAAAATTTAGTACATTCAAAATTCATGTGTTTGAAATTATGTTGAAGTTTATATTTAGCATACTGCAAAAAAGAAGAAAAAAACATGATTTAACTATTTTAAATTGAGAACTATGAGGGCTGGGAAAACTTTGAAATCCAGGCAATGCATGACATGGATCAGAACCATCATGTCTATCACATGATAATTTTCATTAGAAAGTTACCTGACCAAGTGTTCTACCCCTTATCCCCTTCAATGCCTGGCAAACTATAATGAATATTGTAGGTGGTCCAAATAATTGTTGAATTTTTGTTGAATGAATAAGTGAGTTGGTGAATGAATGATTGAATGAATGAAGCAGCAAGAGAGAAAATGAAATGTTTACAGGCTCAAAGGTAAGCTATTTCTATAGCCAGCATCTATGTACAACAAGCCATCATAGAATTGGGGGCAAATGCCCTTAAGTTACATAATTGCCAAGATTTTTCTCCATGTTAAGAGGATAACGTCATGAAATTAAAACCTTGCCCGTTTTTTTTTCTCCATAGTTTTCTGAAGACTCTACTATGACATATTTTGAATCAATGAGTGGCTTTGTTATGGAATATTCCATGATAAAACATTGTTTATTCCTGAATTTTTCCTCCCAGTGCAGTTCTAAAAATGAACTGGACCCCATTCGTTAAAAAAAAAAAGAATTTATTTGTTTATGTAAAATTGGCAGATAACATTGTATGTTTTCATGGTGTACAACATGATGCTTTGAAGTATATATACATTGTGGATGGTCAAATATAGTTAATTAACAAATACATTAACTCACAGGTGTATCATTTCTGTGATGAAAACACCTAATATCCACATTTTTTAAGAATACAGTATATCAACTATAATCTTTTGCTGTATAATAAATCTCTTGAAATTCATTCTCATATTTATTTATTCTCCTGTAATAATAATATATTCCTTGACCAACATCTCAACTTCTTTTCTCTACTAACCACCTCAGCCTCGTAACCACCATTCTAATCTCTACTTTTATAAGTTCAACTTTTCTAGCTTCCACATGTGAGTGAAATAATGAGAATGAGGTATTTGTCTGTGCCTGGCTTCTCTCATTTAACATAATGTACTCCAGTTTCATCCACATTGTCACCAATGGAAAGATTTCATTCTTTTTTTATCCTTTTATTCTTTTTACTGAATGGTATTCCATTATATACATATACAAAACACCTGCTTTATGCATTCATCCTTGGGGGACAGTTAGGTTGGTTTCCTATCTTTGCTATTATAAATAGTGCACCTATAAACATGGAATGCAGATATCTCTTCAACGTAATGATTTTATTTCCTTTGGCTAGAACCCAGTAGTGAGGTTACTAGATCATATGCTAGTTCTATTTTTAATTTTTTCAGGAAATTCCATACTGTTTTCCATAATTCTGTACTGATTTATATTCCTACCAACAGAGAATAAGGATTCCCTTTTCTCCACGTACTCGCTAACACTTGTTATCTTTTATCATTTTTTATAACAGTGATTCACAGTGGAGTAAGGTGATATCTCATTGTGGTTTTGATTTCCCTTTCCTTGATGGCCTGGAGTCAGGGGCCGTGACATTTATCCCAGTGGTAGGCCTTAATTTGGTGAGTCATTACTGAATTCCAAGGTGAAGTCCTATGCTTACTTCCCTCTCTTTTCTCCAAGCTTATGGTGTCTTTTTCCATACTGCACTGCATGAGGTGGAGGAAGTGGTGACAAGGACAATAAATCCTTTCTACTCTCTTCAATGTGTCTTTTAAAAATATTATCCTAAAACCAGGTACTCTGATCTCTCCGCTAGTTCCCTTAGCTCTTGTGAAAGTGAATTTGTGCATGAACAATTGTTCACATTGATGTTTCCATGAGAGAACATTGATCACTGGATAGTCCTACTCCAACATCTTGCTCCACCCCTTGACTTGGAACCATTCTAAAGGCATTCTGCTCCTGGGTATCTTGTTTGAATCATCAGCCTGTTCCCATGTTTGGAGTCAATGGGAGGCATTGCACCTATTGTGCAGGAGTTTAGTTCCACTTGGGAGATAATATTATCATGCAGACACACAGGAAATAAGGTAAAGATCATCACAGGACAATTTATACACAAGCATATAGTGTTTTCTTAAAATTATTTTGTTTTGATTAAATGAATGCATAAGCACTATAAATATGTTGAAGAGAATAAAGAAGAGAATGAACCAGAAACAGTAATGCTATAATTAAAAAGCTTAAAACTATTAATATGTTGATATACTGTCCCAATATTTTTTTCTATATGTAAATATTTAAGGATAAGTGCTGAGATTCGATTTAAACTTAATTTTGTTACCTAGTTCTTTCTTGGCTAAATATGGTAATATGAACATTTGTCTATATCACTCACACACAGTGACCTCTTACAATTTCCTTACAATGACACATTATTCCAGTAATGCAAACAACCATGGAAAAAGACTCAGAGAAAGCTTGTTGTGATCCTCAGGAGAATAGAAGAGAAATGAATTGTACTGTGGGCCCCAGCATTCCGTTTCTATTGAGGGTCTTCTTCATGTGTTATTCGGATATCTGACATTAGCTACTTTCCATATATATCAGACGGGAGACCAAGTATTGAATACAAACAGTGAGTAACATGAACATCCATGATCTAGAAGGTTACAAGCAATTGTGAATCAATTAAACCTCTTTCCTTTATTAAAAAAATAATTCCATTAAAAAGTGGACAAAGGACATAAATAGACAATTTTCTTGTATACAAACAAACCTCTTGATATAAAGATATACAAACTGTCAACAAACATGAAAAAATGCTCAACATGACTAATTACCAGGGAAACGCAAATGAAAATCACAACGAGATTCCACTTTACTCCAGCAAGAATGGCCATAATTTAAAAATCAAAAAATATTAGATGTTGGTGCGGATGTTGTGAAAAGGGAACACTTTTATGCTCCTGATGGGAATATAAACTAGTACAGTCACTACAAAAACAATATGAATATCCCTTAATGAACTAAAATGAGATCTACCATTTGAGCCAGCAATTCCACTACTTGGTATCTGCCCCATATTATTCCATTTTCATGCTACTATAAAGAAGTACCCAAGACTGGGTAATTTACAAAGGAAAGAGGTTTAATTGATTCACAGTTCCACAAGGCTGGGGAGGCTTCAGGAAACTTACAATCATAGTGGAAGGGGAAACAAACACATATTTCTTCACATGGTGGCAGGAAGAAGTGCCGAGCAAAAGGGGGAAAAGCCCCTTATAAAACCATCAGATTTCATGAGAACTCACTGTCTATCACAAGAAGTGCATGAGCGTAACCACTCCCATGATTAAATTACCTCCTACCAGGTCCCTTCTATGACATGTGGGGATTATGGGAACTACAATTTAAGGTGAGATTTGGGAGGGTACACGGTGCCAAACCATATTATTTTACCCTTGACTCCTCCCAGATCTCATGTCCTCACATTTCAAAACACAATCATGCCCTTCCAACAGTCCCCCAAAATCTAATCTCATTCCAGCATAACCCAAAAGTTCAAGTCCAAAGTCTTACCTTAGACAAGACAAGTTCCTGCCACCTATGAGCCTGTAAAATAAAAAGCAAGTTCGTTAACTTCCTGAATTCAATGGAAGTTCAGGCATTCGGTGAATGTATCCATTCGAAATGGGAGAAACCAGCCCAAAGGACAGGGCTACAGGCCCCATGCAAGTCCAAAATCCAGCAGGGCAGCTAAATCTTAAAGCTCCAAAATGATCTCATTTGATTCCATATCTCACATTCAGGACATGCTGATGCAAGAAGACATGCTTGGGCAGCTCTGCTCCTGTGGCTTTGAAGGCACAGCACCCCTCCTGGCTGTTTTCATGGGCTAGTGTTGCATATCTCCATCTTTTCAAGGTGCATGATGAAAGCTGTTGGTGGGTCTCCCATTCTGGTGTCTAGAAGTTGGTGGCCCTCTTCTCACAGCTTCATTAGGCAGTGCCAGAGTGGGGACTCTGTGTGTGAGCTCCAATCCCATATTTCCCTTCCACACTGGCCTAGCAGACGTTCTTCATGAGGGTGCTGCTACTGCAGCAAACTTCTGCCTGGAAGTGGTGACAAGGACAATAAATCCTTTCTACTCTCTTCAATGTGTCTTTTAAAAATATTATCCTAAAATCAGGTACTCTGATCTCTCCGCTAGTTCCCTTAGCTCTTGTGAAAGTGAATTTGTGCATGAACAATTGTTCACATTGATGTTTCCATGAGAGAACAATCACTGGATAGTCCTACTCCAACATCTTGCTCCACCCCTTGACTTGGAACCATTCTAAAGGCGTTCTGCTCCTGGGTATCTTGTTTGAATCATCAGCCTGGATATCCATGTATTTCTATACATCCTCTGAAGTCTAGGCAGAGGTTCCCAAACTTCAATTCTTGACTTCTATGCACCCAAAGGTCTAACATCACGTGTTGATGTTGGACACAGAACCAAAACACATCATACCCAAAGGAAAAGAAATCATTATATGAAACAGACATGTGCATGCATGTTTATAGCAGCACAATTTGCAATTGCAAAAGTACTTAGGTCTGACGTAAGTGCCCATCAATCAACAAGTGGAAAAAATGTATTATATCTACACTGTGAAATACTACTCAGCCATAAAAAAAGTGAAACATGGCTTTTGCAGCAACTTAGATAGAGCTGGTGATCATTACTGTAAGTGAAGTAACTCAGGAATGAAAAATAAAATATTGTGTGTTATTGCTTATAAGTGGGAGATAGGCTATGAGGATGCAAAGGCATAAGAATGATAGAATGTACTTAGGGGACCTGGGGAGAAGGATGGAGGGGGATGAAGGATAAAATACTATATATTGAGTATAGTGGACACTGCTCAGTGGACAGGTGCACCATAATCTCAGAAATCACCAGTAAAGAACTCGTCTATGTAACTAAAAATTATCTGTTCCCTCCAAACTATTGAAATTAAAAGACTTAGTTTTTAAACTTAGCACTTTATTCTGTGTCCATTTGTTCTCAAGAAAAAAAGTGTGTTTTTATTCATTATCTCATAATCTTCCTGTAGTATAATAAAGTGTTTGTCTAGTCTTTGTCCTGGGTTCCCAGCATGGAACTTGTAAAATTCTTGACATCCTGAGTGATAGAGTCTTTGTTATGCTAACTAGGTTACTCATGGTGGACCCTTAGCTTCTTTTGGGCTAGTTGGGCTGATCACCAGAAAGACCTACCACGTGATTAGGGAGTTGAAACTTTAGACAATCTTAATTTGAAGGGTAAGGATCCAGGAAACTAGAGATTAAGTCACATGGTTTGTTAGTCTGTTTGCATTGCTATAAAGGAATGCTCAAGGGTGGGTAATTTAAAAAGAGAAGAGGAGTTTGCAGCGGCTTATGCCTGTAATCTTAGCACTTTGGGAGGCTGGGGCAGGCAGATCATGAGGTCAAGAGATCAAGATCATCCTGGTCAACACGGTGAAATCCTGTCACTACTAAAAATACAAAAATTAGCTGGGCATGCTGTCACATGCCTGTAGCCCCAGCTACTTGGAAGGCTGAGGCAGAAGAATCACTTGAACCCAGGAGGCGGGGGTTGCAGTGAGCCGGGATTGTGCCATTGCACTCCAACCTGGTGACAGAGCAAGATTCCATCTCAAGAAAAAAAAAAAAGGATGAGTCCACGTCCTTTGCAGGGTCATAGATAAAGCTGGAAACCATCATACTCAGCAAACTAACACAATAACAGAAAACCAAACACCACATGGTCTCACTCATAAGTGGGAGTTGAACAATGAGAATACACAGACGCAAGGAGGGAAGCATCACACACTGGGGCCTGTCGGGGGTGGGTGGGAGCTAGGGGAGGGATAGCATTGAGATAAATATCTAATGCAGACGATGATTTGATGGGTGCAGCAAACCACCATTGTACATATATACCTATGTAACAAACCTGTACATGTATCCCAGAACTTAAAGTATAATAGAAAAATAAATAAAATAAAATAAAATAAAACCTCAAGACAACAAGGCTCAGTGGAGTTTACTGATTTATTAAAACACTGATGTGCCAAGGGAGTGATTCACCCTCAGTCTGCAGAGAGAGGCATGGAAGCTCCATGTTTCCTCCCAGACCTCACCCTGTGGCTATACCTTATAATAAAACTATTATCATATGTATTACTTTTCTGAGTTCAGTAAGTCATTCTAGTAAATTATCAAATACAAGAGCCAGAGTAGAAAACTCTTGGATTAGTCGTTTGTTGGTCAAAATGCAGTGGCTTGTGGATCCATATAACTTATAATTGATGTCTAATATATAGTCTTGTTATGAACCATGTCCTAAAACCTTTGTAATCTGATGCTAGCTCCAGGTGGTTAGCATGAAACCAAATTGTGTTACAGTATATTTAGTTGTGGTAAAGTCAGGAATACTTCCCATTATTTGAATGTAGAAATCATATTTTCAAAAAACATATTACAAGGAATATGTTAATGTTTAAATGCACTAAGTAATTCCCTTCAGATAATACAGTTAGTGAGTGGCTGACTTAGAATTTAAACTGAGTCTTGTGTGATTCCAAGGTCTGTGATCTTTTTGCTTTTTGCCAGCCTGCTCTAACTCTCACAACAATCAGATATTACAAATGCTTATCCCATTCCTATTCCAGGAATGAAGCTGAGGGGAAAACTGCTAAGGGAAACATTTCTGGCCCTAGATCTTCAGTCTCCTTACTGTGAGAAGTGTTTAGAGCAATGTAATTTTCCAGAATAAGCCTGAAACTGCTCAGCCAAAGACGACTGTCCTGAAATGTGAACTGTACAAACTGTTTTCTCTTGTGGTACACAGTTTTCTGATTTCCTTTAAGTAATGAGAGCTCCACAATCTTTTTTTTTTTTTTGAGATGGAGTTTCAGTCTTGTTACCCAGGCTGGAGTGCAATGGTGCGATCTCGGCTCACCACTACCTCTGCCCTCTGGGGTCAGGCAATTCTCCTGCCTCAGCCTCCTGAGTAGCTGGGATTACAAGCCTGCGCCACCATGCCCAGCTAATTTTTTGTATTTTTAGTAGAGTCGGGGTTTCACCATGTTGACCAGGATGGTCTCGATTTCTTGACCTCGTGATCCACCCGCCTCGGCCTCCCAAAGTGCTGGGATTACAGGCGTGAGCCACCGCACCCGGCCTAGCTCCACGATCTTGAATGATGTTCAAGGCCACTGTGTTAGGCTTTGAGAATACACAAAGATAGAAGCTGTGTATTTTGAAATGAAACTTGCACTGTTTAATTTCGTTCTTAGAGGCCTTTGAATTAGAAGCACTCATCCCTAGAAGGAAAACTTGCCCAGTAAGACAGAAATGCCCGTTAAGGGTAGGATATACCTGTGGGTCCCCTGAGTGGGAGTATTCGTTTTGATAGAGAAAATCCCAAAGCCTGGGGTTTACACAAGGAAAGGATTGAATATGATGAAACATTGAGCTCCCTATGTCACCATCCCCAGACAGTAAAATTCTAGGCCAGGGTAGGCAGAGAGTGGTGGGAACCAACCCATCCTCCCTCCCTCTGACACTGTGGTTCTGGTGCAACTGACCCATTCTCTGTTTCAAGACCAGGCCTTGATTGATTTAAGCTGATTATGGTCACCTCTCCTTATGTCAGCCATACAATTATAGACATATCAGCAAATCTGAGGATGAACATATCAGAAATCTGAACCAATAAGAGAAAGAGTATTTAAGGATTTGTTCAGGAATAACTAGAAGTGGTCCTCCTCCTCCCTTGGACAATGGTTAAAGGCTGTGAGTTTGCAACTAGCAGTAGCTGTTCATAAGAAAGAAAAGAGGGCTTGGAATGGGGAAAGCTGCAATATGTGAAGCCTGAGGATGAAGCCAGCACTATGAAAAATAGAGCAAAAAGAAAAATCAGGTTCTGGTTATAACATATGTGTTATTGAATCAGGCATCACCTAAACACAGAACTGTCCTAAATCTTTCAGGTTTGTGAGCCAAGAACTGCCTTCCTCACCCCCAGTTTTTGCTTAATTTGGCATTTTTTTCTCATGACAAAAAGTCCCTAACTGATGATAATCAAAAAGCAGTGTCTGGCATTATATAATTTGCCTCAATTTACTACCTGTGAATGTTCACTCCGAGTGTTAACCATTTTTGTAAAACAAATATCTATAACAATATTATCTAAGCATAATGTACTATATATATTCGTAATATCAGCCCATACTTGGAAATATAATATGTGAATATTTGTCACATCTATCAGATAGTAATGACTACTGCATAATGGCATATTCTAATGAGATTTGATATTCAAAAATTGAAGATCACCAGTCAAGATAATTACATTCAGAATATCACTGATAGATGATATTTTTGCACATGACAAATCTTAAAGCTCCGTAATTTAAATAAAGCACTTACCCCAACTTAGTCTCATTTTGAATTTAGTAATCCACTTTGTATTCAAGCATTTGGATCCTGTGGAATAGTTTAGCCCTTAGGGTCTCCTCAAAAGAAATCTCAGATCAGAATGCAAGCAGCCATATCAGGATAATACCAGGGAGTAGGTGAAGCGAAGACAGATAAAGTGCTTGCAAAGCACTGACTTTGCTAATTCTCAGGTGCCTACACATTGCACATTGCATCTTCATTCTCATTTCTACCTTCAAGGCCCTAAGGCTGTGTCACGGACAGAATGAGTGTGCTTTGTGAGACAAAGAGGATCTTCAAAATCACTCCATCCTCACATGTATGCTCCAAAACTACACACCAAAACATGTCTCTAACATTCACCAGAGTCACTCCTGTAAACCAGAATATTCTTATCTTTTAAAAGACCTTGTTTTCTCTTTGTCTTGTCCTTTTCCATTTTCTTTTGTTCTTTGCAAAGAGTAAATGGCAAGGGTGAGTACAGAGTCAGTCAGTGATTTCTTGTACAGACTCACTTGATGTTAAAAATTTGTACATATATCTCTCATCCAGGATGAAGAAGTTCCTCTGAGCCTTGTCAAAGAGCTTACTATGGCCATGGTAAAAAGAGGAATGCAGCATTCCCATGTCTGGATGAGAAGTGATATTTCAAAGTGATATTTCAAATATTACGTGGAAGACAAAGTCCTTTCCTTCATGGGAACTTTTTCTTTGCCCATTCATCTCTATGACCACAGAAGCTAAAGTTAGAAATTGCTGTTTCACTAAATGTTCTCACTCATAATGGAGTGTTGAATAATGAGAACACATGGACACAGAGAGGGGAGCATCACACACTGGGGCCTGTTGTGGGTTGGGAGGCTGGGGGAGGGATAGCATTAGGAGAAATACCTAATGTAGATGACGGGGTGATGGATGCAGCAAACCACCTTGGCACATGAATACCTATGTACCAAAACTGCACTTTCTGCACGTGTACCCCAGAATTTAAAATAAAATAATAATAAAAAAAAGAAATTGCTGTTTCAGTGGAGGCCAGAAACAAAAGGACAGCATCTTTAACCTGATGAATAGAAATAAAATGTTGTATACATTGTTATTAACACAACAATATATGTAGGAATAAATATACGTGTGTATTTTATATTTATTTAAAATACTATTTAATATTTACCAGTTAATATCGTATAGATACATAGTTTTACATAGTTTAATTTCTTAAAGACTTTACTTTTTCTCCCTTTAAAAATTTCAATAAAAGTTGATTGACTTTTAAAGCAAAACTAATAAAAATATATTCTGGGCTTTATAACAGATGTAGAAGTAAACTATGCACAAAGGTCAGGGTAGGATGCATAGAATTACAATGTGGAAACACCCTTCGTGTGCTTACAAATAGTATAATATTATTTGAAGGTAGCTATGAAGAGTTAAAATTTCAAGTGATGATCTCTAGAGCAACCATTAAAAATTAACACAAATAAATATAACTAAGATGTCAATAAATAATATAAAATGGAAAGGTAATATCTTAACATTAATTAATATTAATTAATATTTTAATGCCTGGTTTGTCCAAAAGAAGGCAGGAAAGGAGGAAAAGGGAACAAAGAAACAAAGAATTTATGGGATATTGTGGGCTGAATTTAGCACCCTCCCCAAATTTATATGTTGGAGTCCTAAATTTCTGTTGTTTAAGTCATCCAGTCAGTAATACTTGGTTATAGAAGTCCTAGCAAGCTAATACAAATATATGAAAAACAAATACCAAGATGCTAAATGTAAAATCCAACCATACTAATACTTAAGATGCAAATTGATTAGCTCTACATGTAAAACGCCGACACGGTCAGACTGGCCAAAAAAAGCAAAACCCAACTATATGCTCTTTACAAGAAACATCCTTTCAAGAAATATCTTTTAAACCTAAAAGACATAGTTGGATTGAAAATAAAAAGGCTGAAAAAATTGTACCAGGCATACACAAGATATGAGAAAGCTGGTATGTTCATATTATATCAGAAAAAGTAGACTTTAGAGCAAGGAGAATTAGCGGAGAAAAACAAAGACATTTCATAATGATCAGAAGGGCAATTTATTGATAACATAGCCATAATGTATATGAAACATACATAGATCAATTGTATTTGTATTATTCTGATAATAAAGAATTGGAAAATTACATTTATAATAGCAACCAAAATATGAAACAACTTAGAATAAACCTAATAAAAGATATACAATATTTCTACACTGAAAATTACAGAACAGAAATCAAGTAAGATTCAAATAAATGGGGAAATATAAAATTTTTATGGATCATGTGCTTCAAAATTGTTAAGGTGCTTATTCTCTCCAAATATTAAAATCCCAGCAGGGTATGTTGAAGAAAATGAAAAACTAATAGGTATTTAAAATCTGAAATTTAACTATTTTTCCAAGTCCTCTAGGTATGATGTTACATGATTAATTTGAGATTTTTCTAACTTTTATGGTAGGTCTTTAGTGCTATAAACTTTAATCTTAATACTGCTTTTGCTGCATTCCAGAGATTTTAGTATGTTGTGTCTCTGTTTACATTTATTTCCAAATTGTTTTTTGTTTCTGCCTTAATTTTGCTATTTACCCCAAAGCAATTCAGGAACAAGTTGTTTAGTTTCTATGTAATTGTGTGGTTTTGAAATATCTTTTTGGTAGTGATTTCTATATTTCACTGTGGGACAGGAGTATGGTTGGTATGACTTCACTTTTAAAAAAAAAAATTTTAAGAGTTGCTTTATGGCCGAGCGTGTGATCAGTCTTGCAGTATGTTCCATATGCTGATAAGAAGAATGTATATTCTGTGGTTGATGGGTGGAATACTCTGTAAATGTCTGTTAGGTCCAATAGGCCAAGTGTCAAATTTATGTCCAGAATTTATCTGTTAGTTTTCTGCCTCTATGATCTGTCTAACAATGTAGGTAGAATGCTGAAGTCCCCAGCTATTGTTGTGTGGCTAAGTCTTTTCCTAGGTCTAGAAGTACTTGTTATATGAATTTGTATGCTCCAATGGATGGGGCATGTATATTTATGAGAGTTAAGTCTTCTTGTTGAACTGAACCCTTTTGTCACTATCTAGTGCCCTTGTCTTTTTTTTTCACTGCTGTTGTTGGTTTAAACTCTGCTTTATCTTGCATAAGAATAGTGACCCCTGATCTTTTTTGTTTTCCATTTGCATAATGTTTCTTTCTGCAATCCTTTACCTTGATCCTATGAGTGTCTTTGCATGTTTTGAAGACAGAAAATGGATGATTCTATTTTTTAACCTAAATTTCCACTCTGTGCCTTTTAAGTAGGGCATTAGACCATTTACATTCCAGACTAAAATTGATATGTAGGTTTTAATCCTATCATGAAGTTGTTAGCTGGTTGCTTTGTAGTTTCTATTGTGTGGTTGGTTTATAGGATCTGTGGGCTATGTACTTTAGTGTATTTTTGTGGTAGTTGCTAGCTCTTTAATTACCATGTTTAGGACTCACTTAAGGATCTCTTGTAAGGCTAGTCTAGTTGTAATACATTTCTCTGTCTGGAAAAGATCTTACTTCTCCTGTGCTTATGAAGCTTAATTTGGCAGGATATAAAATTCTTGGTTAGCTTCTGGTCTCTCTTGGCTTGTAAGATTTCTGCTGAGACGTCCACTGTAAGCCTCAAGGGGTGCCCTTTATACATGGCCTGACCTTTTCTGTAGCTGCTTTTAAGACTTTTTTTCTTTAGGATTGACATTGAACAGTCTGGTGATTATTTGTCAGGGTAATGTTAGTTTTATGTAATATCTTACAAGTTCTCTGAATTTCTTGTATCTGAATGTCTACCTCACTTGCAAAATTAGGGAAATTTTCTTGAATTATTAGGGAAAAACAAGAACAAACTCACCCCAAGCTAGCAAAAGAAAATAAATAACTAAAACCAAAGCAGAATGAAATTAAGACCAAAAATTCGTTAAAAGCAACAATGAAAACAAAAATTGGTTTTGTGAAAGAATAAAGAAGAGTGACAGCTAACTAGTGGGGTTGACAAAGAATAAAAGAGAGAAGGATCAAATAAGCACAATTAGATATGACAAAGGTGACATTACAATCAATCCCACAGAAATACAAAAGACCTCGGAGACTATTATGAACACCTCTATGCACACAAACTACAAAATCTAGAGGAAATGGATAAATTCTTGAAATATACAATCTCTCAAGATTGATCTGAGAAGCAAATGAAACAGAATAGAGAACCCAGAAATAAAGCCACTCACCTACAGCCATCTGATCTTTGATAAAAGTTGACAAAAATAGGAAATGGGAAAATGACACCTTATTCAACATATGATGCTGGGATTGCTTGCTGGCTATATGCAGAAGAATGAAATTGGATTCCTCATACAAAATTTAACTCAAGATGGACTTGAGATTTTAAATGTAAGATCTCAAACTATCATAATCCTAGAAGTAAACCATAGGAAAACCTTTCTAGATATCAGTTTTGCAAAGAATTTATGACTAAGTCCTCAAAAGCAATTGCAACAAAATGAAAAATTAACAATTGGCACTTAATCTAAAGAACTTCTGTATAACGAAACTATCAACAGAGTAGACAACCTACAGAATGGGAGAAAATGTTCACAAACTATGCATCTAACAAAGGCCTGACATTCAGAATCTATAAAGAATTGAACAATTGAACAAGCACAAAACAAATAACACCATTGAAAAATGAGCAAAAGACATGAACAGGCAGTTCTCAAAAGATGACATGCAAGTGGCTAATGATAGGAAAAAAATGCTCCACATCACTAATCAGAGTAATGCAAATCAAAACCACAATAAGATACCATCTCACATCAGTCAGAATAGCTATTATTAAAAAGTCAAAAAAGAACAGATGCTGGCAATGCTTCAGAGAAAAGGTAATGCTTATACACTATTGATGGGGATGTGAATTCATTCAGTTACTGTATAAAGCAGTTTGGAGATTTCTCACAGAACTTAGAACAGAGCTACTATTTGATCCAACAATCCCATTACTGGATACGTATCCAAAAGAAAATAAATATTTCTACCAGAAAGATACCTGCACTCATATGTTCATTGCAGTACTATTCACAATAGCTGACAATCAAGCTAGGTTCTCACTAATGGTGGATTGGATAAAGAAAATGTGGTACATATATACTATGGACTCCTATGCAGCAATAAAAAGGAATGAGATTATGTCCTTTGAAGCAATATGGATGGAGCTGGAGGCCATTATTCTAAGCAAAGTATTTCAGGAACAGAAAACCAATACCACATGTTCTCACTTATAAGTGAAGGCTAAACACTAGGGGAAGGGAAGGGGAAAGTATTGAAAAACTAACTGTTGGGTACTATTCTCAGTACTATGTGATGGAATCAATCATACTCCAAACACCTCAGCATCATGCAATATACCCAAGTAACAAACCTGCACTTGTACTTCCTGAATCTAGAATAAAATTTGAACTTATAAAAATAAATATATAACAAAGTAAATGTTTTATGAAATTTAAAGGGTCTATTATAAGAAAATAGTCTTGAAAAGAGCAATGAGGTTGGAAGATTTATATTCTATTATTTCAAAATAAAGCTACAGTAATAAAGACAGTGTAAGATCAATTGATTGATGGGAAAGATTGTGAATCTAAATACATATATGACAAATATGGGCAACTGAACTTCAATGCACAAAGTCAGTGGAAAAAGCTGTTTTAACAAATGGTACTAGAATAACTGGACATTTGTATGAGTAAATAGAAGACTCAGTCCCCATTTCATGCCATACACAAAAATTAGTTCACTTAATATCATATATCTAAATATAAAAGCTTAAAAATATAGAGCTTTCTAGAAGAAAAAGAGGAAATAAGGAAAGTCGATTAAAAAGAAAATGGATAAACAAATAGTACAAAATAAAGCACTACTTAGCAATGAAAAGGAATAAAAGAACATTAAGGCTGTGTACTATATTATTTCATTTATATTCAGCATAAGAACAGAAAGTCATTGCCTCTGGCATGGAGTGAGGCAGTTAAAAAATGGCTGGAAACGTTAATGAAGAAATTTTCCAGAGTGGTCAACAAACAAAAAGAAAGATAAATATTACTTCTAGCTGAAGAAGATTAAAAACTGGGGTGGAGCAATAAGAAATGGTTTTATGTAAGAATGGGCACTTGACCTGCGTCTTGTGGAGGATGAGAAGAGAGTGGACCTTAGACATGATATGAAAGGAATGACAGTCAAATTTCTGCACCTTAAATACCAAAAACTACCACAGCATCTTTCTTTCCATGCCACAAATGTCAATGGATTCTTCCCCACACAATCTCAAGGTTAATAAACAAATGTATGCTTCAGCCCTTCAAACAGGCTGTCCTTCTAAGAAACCATTTGCATTCTGAATGAATTGCATATTCTGATTGAAATATTTGCTGTAGGTAACCTTTTGTTATTTCTTGGCATCATAGATGGAGGGAAAAATCCACGTAGTCTCTCTTAAACTGCCTCTCAATATGCAGTCTTCTTCCCCAAGGCTTTCTCTTTGACAGACCACTGCCTGCTGTGCTAATTCTGTTGACTAATTTGCAGCGTAGAAGAGTACTCAGAGGCAGACCCCTCTGTTCCAGCAGCCTGCCCCACCCTGTTCCAATAGGAATCCAAATTAGGAAATATCCAATTTCTGCAGATTCACTTCTGCTTAGTTACCTCAAAGCTAGTCCACTTTCTCATGCAATTTCTGTACCATATCAGAAATTCATGGAAGTTTTGAACATGAGTATGATGCAGTTGCCATACTGATGTAGTTTTTTTTCCTATTCCTTTTCTATTTGTGAAAAATTATGGAGTGCATGAAAAATTTCGTTAGAAAATAATGTGCAGTGTATACGATGTGGTTCCATCAAGACAGAGTATTCAGTGTCCATCACCCAAGTACAATATATGTACAATGTTAAGTATTATTTTAAGTACAATGTTAAGTATGTACTTAACTGTCAAAACTTGAATTTATTCATTTTATCTTACCATATGTTTGTACCATTTAGCCCACTTCTCTCCATCCTTTCCCCTCCCACCCACTCACCCTCCCCAGACTCGTTATCTATTTTCCACTCCTAAATACAAGTAAGAACATGCGATATTTGTCTTTTTGTGCCTGGCTTATTTCCCTAAAGATAATGATTTCCAGTTCCATCCATGTGGCTGCAGATGACATGATTTTATTGTAGTATTCTATTTTGTATATACATAGCATTTCCTTTATTCATACACTTGATAGACAATCAGGTTGATTCTATGTGTTAGCTATTGTGAATAGGGTTGCAATAAACATGTAACTGCAGGTATACTTTTCATACATTGATTTCTTTTCCTTTGGGTAGATACCCAGTAGTGGGATTGCTGGATCGAAGGGAAATTCTATTTTTAGTTTTTTGAGAAATCACCATACTGTTTTCCATAGTGGCTGTACTAGCTAAAATTCCCACAAACAGAATGTGAAGAAAAGAGTTATCACATTCTCTCCAACTTGTTTTTTTTGTGTGTGTCTTTTTAATAATAGCAATTCTAACTGAGATAAGATGATACATCACTGTGGTTTTGATGTGTATTTCTCTGATGATTAGTGACATTGAGCATTTTTTATACTCCTATTGGCCATTTGTATGTCTTATTTTGATAAATGCTTATTCATGTCCTTTGCCTACATTTTGATGGGATTGACTGTTTTTTATTGAGTATTTTAGTTTCTTATATATTCTGGATTTTCATCCCTTTTCAGAAAAATAGTTTGCAAATGTTTTCCCATTCAATAGGATGTCTCTTCACCCTACTGATCATTTCTTTTGTTGTGAAGAAGCTTTTTAGCTTAATAAAGTCCCATTTATCTATTTTTTGGTTTTGTTGCCTATGCTTTTGAGCTCTTAGTCATAAATTCATTGCCTAAATCAAGGATTAGGAGATTTTTCCCTAGATTTCATTCTAGTAATTTTATAGTTTTGTGTCTTGCATTTAAGTCTTTCATCCATTTTAAGTTGATCTTTGTATATGATGAGAGATGGGGGTCCAGTTTCATTCCTCTGCATGTGATTCTCCAATTTTCCTGGCATCATTTACTGAAAAGGCTACCTTTTCTCCAATCTAAGTTCTTTCTTGTTCTGTCAAAGATCAGTTGGCTGCAAATGCGTGGCTTTGTTGCTAAGTTCTCTATTCTGTTCTATTGGTCTCTGTGTCAATTTTTTTACCAACATCCTGCTTTTTTGGTTACTATAGCCTTGTAATATATTTTGAAGTCATAAAATGTGATGCCTCTAGCTTTTCTTCTTTTTGCTTAGGATTGCTTTGGCTATTCAAGCTCTTTTTTGATTCCATATAAATTTTAGGATTGGTTTTTCTAATTCTGTAAAAAGTGACATGGTTATTTTGATAGGAATTGCATTCAATCTGTAGATTGCTTTGGGCAATGTAATCATTTTAATGATATTGACTTTTCTGATTCATGAGCATTGGATGTTTTTCCATTTATTGGGATAATATTCAATTTCTTTCAACAGTGTTTTGTAGTTTTTCTCGTAGAGATCTTCTACCTCCTTGGTTAAATTTATTCCTAGGTATTTTATTTTTCTATTGAGACTGCCTTTTTTATTTATTTCCTGGCTTGATCGCTATTTGTGTATAGAAATGCTGCTAATTTTTGTACCTTGATTTTGTAAGCTTCAATTTTACTCCTGCATTTATTTTCCAAATCTAGGACTTTTTATTATAAAAACTTTCAACCATATGCAAAAGTAAAGAGAATACCATAAAGAATGCACCTGTTACTCAATTTTAAAATACCCATATTTTGCCATTCTGATTGATTTCTCTCTTTTTTTTTTATTGTTCTCTCTTACTGCTTAAGTGGAAAGGATAATTTTTTCTCACTATAAAAATGCTTTAATGGTGGTGTCTGTATGGCATGTGGTGTCAAGAAAGAACAGTAAGTGTCCTCCCTGCTGCCTTCCCCTGGCCTCTAGCAACTACTGCCCTACTCTCTACTTCTATGTGATCAACTTTTTCAGCTTTCACATGTGAGTGAGAAGATGCAGTGTTTTTCTTTCTTTCCCTGGCTTATTTTACTTAACGTAATATCCTTCAAGCTCATCCATACATCCATGTTGCCACTAACGACAGAATTTTCTTCCTTGTTTTTGGATTCTTTTGGAGTTTTTGATCACTTTTTTGGAGAGGAAGGGTAGGGCTCTATTTTTGAGCTCAAGTCATGGTCTTTCATAGACGCTAGCCTGAGTTAACAACTTTACAATATTGGACAGTGCTAGGAACCTGCAAATAAAAAAAAAACAAAAAGGGTCTTGTATGTATACATGATAGATAATTAATCTAATTGTGTTAGGTATTATGTTGGAATTAAAAAGGAATTGTTTGAGTTGTATAAACAGGGTTCAGATCCCAGCCGTACCACATTCTCAAGCAGCAAATTAACTTTTCCGAGCTTCATTTTTCTCATCTGTGAAATGAAAATGTTAATAGTATCTATGTATCCTGGCATAGTTATGAGGGTAAATGTGATAATGCATCTAAAGCTTCCACATGTGCCTAGCACACGGTAACTGCTAATAAATATTTAAAAGAATTATTGTTGTCTTCCATCATTGCTGGATCTGGTACCAAACTTAAATACTTTCATATAGGTTCAGATTTCTCACACCTAGACTTTTCAAGATTAGGTTTTCTACAAAAATCATGGTTTATAGAATAATTTAATTTTATCTAACCCTAAAAGCGGTACTTAAAAGAACTGTTAGATGTATATACATCATATTTGTCTAAATAGAGCTTTTTCGAAAGCCAGGAATCCCAAGGCCGCTGGCTCTTGTTTTCCTCATCTGAAAAGTGAAATTCCATTTTCATAAAATTTCACAAAGATATGCACACTTCTACATAGATGGAATTACATCCTCAGGTTATGGTGCTGTGGCTTTTTCTTATTGAATGAAGGGATCTATGTCTTCTCAAGCTCGATATGTAAGGAAGGTGCAAAAGTTGTCAAGGGAGACACAATGAGGATTTAAACAGATTTATTGAAAATCATGTTTGGAATGCATGAGTTGCAGGCTCAAGATTAAGGCAAGTCTCTCTTCAGTACATTTTCTTCAGTAGTAATAGGAAAAGCCTTTTCCTTTTTAAATTATTCTGTAATAAGAGATGGTGTAGACTGGAGGACTTCTTTATTCAGTAATTTGGACAGATCAAGGGATACAATGAAAAGATCATTCAGTAATAGAACTAAAGCTGTTCTAACAGAACTCTGTCAGTCAGAATTAGAAAGAGATGGGCATGACAATTGATAGCCATCATGCTGGTACACTCACCACAGGACAGACCTGAGCCAGATACACTCATTCATTCCTGTCTCTGACCTTCCTCAACACTACCCCTCTGAATTCTGTTCAAAACCCTTGAATGGCTTCTCTTTTGTCTCAGAATAAAGTTTCCAAAACTCACAACTTAGCATACCCTGAAAGTCCCTGGATGGTCCAGTCCCTACTGACTTCATTAGTAATTCTGCCCTCATTCATGTGTTCTAGCCACACCATCCTCAAATGAAACCTACTCCCACTACCATGAGGCCTTTGCAAAGACTGTCCTCTCTGCTTGAAATGCCCCAGTGGGCTCCTCTTCATGCTTTAGACCATAGCTCAAGCGTTTATGGTACCATTGAACAATTCCTTCATAACTCTTATAATTATAATCAATAACTAATTATGCAATTAATTTGTTAATACTATAGGTGTTTACATTTCCCATTACAATAGAAATGTCATTAGCATAAGGACTGTGCCTAATATACTGACCATTCTATTCCTAATGTTTGTATAGGACAAATGTTCAATAAATATTTATTGACTATGTAAATGAATGGATTTTCATTCTCTACCAATATCAGAGCTTGGGCTATAAACCTGTAAGTGCGACATATCTTTGAATAGAAAGTTATGAGTCACTCAGCTCCATGTTCTGGTGACTCGCATATCTGTGATATCTTGTGCGTGTATGTAGATAAATATCTATTGATCTATGTTCTCATCTGTTTTCTCTTTCCCTGGTTGCTTTTACTCCTAGATACCCTGCCAGGTAACCTATGATTTCCTCATTTTTGCCATCATTTTCCTATTACTAGTCTTTTTTGCTTTTCCCAATCCCCCCAGAGGCCAAGACCATCCTGAAATCTGGTGGTCTCATTGGCATTCACCAATCATGGCTCCCAGGCTTTTGATTTAATGACTCTTTTACTTTCAAGGCCTGCCATCTTCCCTTCCAAGATATTTAGTTATTGTTATTTATAGAAAATTATTCAAAAATAGATTATTCTCTCTCTCTCTCTCTCCATCTCTCAGCTAATGGGGGTACTATTTTTAGTTTTAGGGCTATGAACTTAAGGGCAAAGATAATTTTTTTAATCCTTGGTTGAGTTTCAGGAGCTTCATGATATTTTTCACTGAATACCATGCATCCTCTTATAAAATAATGATGATACACCTGGCTCTTTAAGAGGATGCAAATTGTAAAACTAAGACTTGGGAATTAAAAGCTTTTGAAAAATAATCCAAACTTTCATACTGTTTACACAACTATAGTTGTGATTTATTTATTGTGTTCATCAATCTAACGAGCATGTGCTCAGTTTCTAATATGAGTTAGGCACCATATTTACACCTAGTTGGTGATAGAATGATGTAGAGGGCAGATGAAAGTCCTGCCCTCAATGAGGCATTCATTCATGTTGCAAGAAATAAAGAGTAAACAAAAAAATTTCTATTTATAGTGAGTACAACGCCAAGATATGAGTTAGCTATAATCACTGAAAATCCGTTTTCTCCTCCATGGTAAGAAATGCACTGACGCTCTATCTTGGCCATGCTATGTGCACTGTTCAATTATAGCAGTGTTTTTCTTTTTCTTTTTAAACTTTTATTTTAGGTTCAGGATACATGTGCAGGTTTATTATCTAGGTAAACTGCATGTCATGGGGGTTTGGTGTATAGATTGTTTCATCATCCAGGTAGTAAGCATAGTACCTGATAGGGAATTATGGTGACCCTTCTCCCACCAGTCACTCTCAAGTAGGCCTCAGTGTCTGTTGTTCCCTTCTTTGTGTCCATGTGTACTCAATATTTAGCTCCCACTTATAAGTGAGAATCTATGGTATTTGTTTTCTGTTCCTGCATTAGTTTGCTTGGAATAATGGCCTCTAGCTCCATCCATGTGGGTGCAAAGGATGCGATCTTGTTCTTTTTTCTGGGCTCCATACTATTCTATGGTGTAATGTATCACATTTTATTTATCCAGTCTACCACTGATGGACATTTAGGTTGATTCCATGACTTTGCTATTGTGAATAGTGCTGTGATATACATATATGTGCATAAGTCTTTATGGTAGAGCAATTTGCATTTCTCTGGGTATTTACTCAATAGTGGGATTACTAGGTCAAATGGTAGTTCTGTTTTAAATTCTTTGAGAAATCACCACACTGCTTTCAATAATTATTGAACTAATTTATATAACCACCATTAGTATATAAGTATTGGCTTTTCTCCACAACCTCACTGGCATCCTTTCTTTTTTGACTGTTTCATAGTAGCCAATCTGACTGGTATGAGATGGTATCTTGTGTGGTTTTGATTTGCATTTATCTAACAACTAGTGATGCTGAGCATTTTTTCATATGGTTGTTGGTTACACATACGTCTTCTTTTGAAAAGTGTCTTTTCATGTCCTTTGCCCACTTTTTAGTAGAGTTCGTTGTTTTTTTCTTGTGAATTTGTTTAGGTTCCTTGTAGACACTGGATATTAGACTTTTGCTGGATACAGTTTGTGAATATTTTCTCCCATTCTGTAGACTGTCCTTTCACTCTGTTTCTTTTGCTATGCAGAAGCTCTTTCGTTTAATTAGGTCCCATTTGTCAATCTTTGTTTTTGTGGCAACTGGTTTTTGTTTGCAGATGATATGAGTCTACAGACAGAAAACCCCATAATCTCTGCCCAAAAGCTCCTACATCTGATAAACAGCTTGAGCAAAGTTTCAGAATACAAAATCAATGTACAAAAATCAGTAGTATACATCAGCAGTATTTTTCAAAGTTTTTTAAAGATTCCCTAGTGATCATGAAATTGAGAGTTTACTAATATTTATAATGAATTATATAGAATATATCAGAGATTATTTCACATATTAAAGGTTAGTATTGACATTTGTTTCAGATTTAAATATATGGATATCCTGGTTCTAAGGTAAAATACATGTGACAGCAGGTCACCATCAAAAATGTATGAAGGCGTGAATCCTCAGGCCAAAACCACAGCACTGCATCATCACATATGAGGTGCTTAGGGGCACCATCTATGAGGTGCTCGTTATAATGCTAACGAGACAGGCAGCTGGTTCCGTTAGGACAAGATGTAGGCACACTCAAATTCAGCTTCATTTCAAAGGATATTTCATCTCTTTAGATTTTGGATTTGAAAATACTATTGAATGTATAGTCAAGAAGAACTAAAAATAAGTTATCACTCAGCATGAGCAACTTTAAAAATGATATGATGGGGATAGGAAGCATTGGTAGGCTTTCCTAATTATAGATATGCCACATAATTATTAAGTTACTCCATTTACTCTACCTTTATTGAGCACTTATTGTGCCCCAGGCACTGTGTTGAATAAATCACACGTAGTTCTGACTCTCATTATGTTTACAATTTTCTCTTCACTTAATGGTCCTGAACCCTGACAGCACAACAGAATCATCTGGGGGACTTTTGAAAAAAACTGATGCCCAACCCTATTCCCAGAGATTCTAATTCAGTCAGTCTGGAATAAGAGGCAGAATTAACATTTTTAAAGTTGTCCAGATGATTCTAATGTGCAACCATGATTGAGAATCAATGGCCTTCAGCATTCAATAGAAATCTTGCAAATTTGAATATTATTTTGCTTAAAATACCCAGGACATTTTTTTTTGTTTCAGGGTGATAAAATAAACTCTTCTTACAAAAGTGAGAATTTAAAAATTTCTCTAAAAAACGTCATCATCTATAAAATCCTTGAATTGTTTTTTATCATTTTTAAATACTAATCTTTATCATTTTAAAATCGCTGTTCTCCGACTAAATGTTTATTAATAATCAATTTTTAAATTATTTTTATTTTGAGTTTTCACCTTAGTTACTACTTTTGAGTTATTTGTGAATTTGTGAAACAACCTAAATTTCCATTCCCTCTTAATGGTTAAAATTAAGGACAAAAATCACCCCTTCAATTTCATTTTTTAGTGACTGTTATCAAATTAAAGTTCTATATCTATACAGTTGTAGATAAAATATTTAAATTGATAACCGTTTGGATATTTGTTTCATTTTTGCTATGAATTATGTTAAAATATTATTAAAAGTATGAGTCATACTTTTACTCCCATTAATACATTTACTAATAGCTCACTTTTCTTTGCTTTCCAATAATAAATCTCCTTATGGTGAAAGTTTATCAAGAATCTGAAAAAATATAAAACAACTCTGCCTGATTCCAGGCCCCATTTCTCTCATCAGCTTTTGTGTTTTCTGTTTTAAGAGTTTTTAACTGGTTAAAAAAGGCAACTCTCATCTCTAACACAACGATTTTTGCCTTCCCTGAAGATAGGATTAAATCATCTGATTGAAGGACTCCGTCCGTTCTTATTTCCTTTTCAAATGAAGCTGAGCAAATCAGCTGAAATATAGCTGTTAACACTCTGTGTTTCCCCCCAAGTTGGGCTCATTGCTTGTTGATGATATTCCCATTTATTCCATTCTTTGGAGATATCGATGACAACTAGAGGTATCTTTCATCTTTTCTCATCTCATGATTAGACACTTAAATGTGTCTGTGGCCTATGAATACAGTCACCTTGACTTGGCAGCCCACAACTATGTGGACTCAACCTCATCCCTTAAGTTCTCTGACAGAGAACTTTTCAGAGTGACAAAATAGAGAGGAAGCAAGAGAGAGAAAGAGAGCGAGGTTATACTATAAGTATTAGATATAATGCATGGAAACTACTCAGCACATTGTCTACACTTTCTAGGGTACAATAAATGGCACATAGTATTAATATTGAGCTGATAGCCCTTCTGTATGTTAATAATAATCCATCATGTGGTGTAAGGCAAAAGCATAACTTGGAGCTATTGAAGACAACAGCAGTAAACCAAATGTCATAATAAAGTGAGTCACATATTTTGTTTTGTTTTCCAGTGCATATAAAACAGATGTGCTTTCATCAAGCTTTGTTGTTACACTTTTAAAGCACATAAAAGTTATGTTGACCCTATGTTATAGTCTATTAAGTGAGCAATAGCATTATGTCTAAAAAATGTATATAACTTAAAAATACTTTACTGGCCCCAAATGCTACTGATCGTCTGAGCCTTGAGTGCGTTGCAATCTTTTAGCTTGTAGAGGGCTTTGCCTCAACGTTGTTGGCTATTGGCTGATCAAGGTGGTGGTTGCTGAAGGGTGGGGTGGCTGCAGCAATTTCTGAATGTAAGACAACAATTACATTTGCCACATTGATTGACTCTTTCACAAACGATTTTTTTGTAACATGTGATGCTGTTTGATAGCATTGTACCCACAGAACTTCTTTCAAACTTGAAAGAAGTCAGTCATCTCAAACTCTGCCACTGCTTTGTCAATTAAGTCTATGAAATATGCTAAATCCTTTGTCATCACTTCAATAATGTTCACGGCGTCTTCAACAGGAGTAGTTTCCATCTCAAGAAACCACTTTTTTTTTGTCTCATTGATAAGAAGCAATTCCTCATTCTTTAAAGTTTTGTTATGAGATTACAACAGTTTGGGTACATCTTTAGGTGCTGTTACTAATTCTAGTTCTCTTGTTATTTCCATTACATCAACAGTGACTTCTGCCACTGAAATCTTAAACCCCTCAAAATCATCCATTTGGGTTGGGATCAACTTCTTCCAAATTCCTATTAATGTTGACCTCCTCCCACGAATCACAGATGTTCTTAATGGTGTCTAGAATGGTGAATTATTTCCAGAAGGATTTCAATTTAATTTATCCAGAGCTGTCAGGGGAATCACTATCTATGGTAGCTATAGCCATATGAATTGTATTTCTTAAATAATAAGACTTGAAATTCAAAATTACTTCTCGATTCATGAGCTCCAGAATGGATGTTGTGTTAGCCGGTATGAAAACAACATTCATCTCCTTGTACATCTCCACCAGAACTCTTGGATGACCAAGTGTGTTATCTATTAGCAGTATTATTTTTAAAGATACCTTATTTTCTGAGCAGTAGGTCTTAACAGTGAGCTTAAAATGTTCATTAAACCATGCTGTAAGCTGTCATCTGGCCTTGTTGTTTCATCTGTAGAGCACAGGCAGAGTCGATTCAGCATAATTTTCAGGGCTCTAGGATTTTCAGAATGGTAACTGAGCATTGGCTTCAACTTGAAGTTACCAACTTCATTAGTCCCTCGCAAAAGAATCAGCCTATCCATTAAAGCTTTGAAGCCAGGCAATGATGTTTACTGTGTCACTGTGAAAGTTCTAAATGGCATCTTTTTCCAACATAAGGTTGTTTCATTTGCATTGAAAATCTGTTGCAATATAACCACCTTTATCAATTATCTTAGCCAAGTTTTCAAATAACCTGCTGCAGACATACAATGCCTAGTTTTTCTTTTGCTTTATGATGTTGGCGGACTTTGATACTGAATGAATAGATCCATTTTTTAATTGGGGGTTACAAAATGGAAATCAAATTCTAAGTCTATCCTTTTATTTTCATCTATGTTATGATCATTCTACAGAGCAGAATGGATCCCCACCCAAAATTGGTTGGTCATCAGAGCCAATGATGTCATGCACACCAAGGGGGATGAGAAGGTTCATTGCATGAGGCGTTCGGAGGTGAGCAAGGCTGGCTTTGCAAGCTGGCCCACAAATGGCTGGAGAGAGCAGTAAAAGTAGACTGGTGAGGGGTTTATACTGGGATTACAGTGTGGCACTGAAGTGAGGGTTTCTGTGTGCAGGCAAGCTTGTGTGCTTTCTACCTTCTACAGGAGCCAAAGGAGAGAGACCAAGCTTTGCTAGTAGCCTAGATGTGGGGCAGAAAGAAAGGAGAGAGATATGAGGTTATAAGATGTCAGCAGTCAACATAAAAGAGTCAGACACTTTACTGCAGGTTATTTGTTGAAACATTTTATAAGGAGACACTTGTCCTCGTCCACTATTTGCTAACTAACTGGCAGTATAGTTTATAAAGGAAAGGTAGGAAAATGCTTGATCCTTTCATCTATGTACTGATTTACTGGTTTTCAAGATAATGAATTGATTTGCTGTCATCCTTGAAGGCAATTGATTTTGTTAATGTTATAAACACATGAATTGAAACATATTTGATGAGTTTCAATTCATTGTGTTTTTTATCATTACTGAACAACAATTTGTATTAATTTTAGCAAGTGAAAGGGTCGTTAAATTGGCCTTTGAAGTTTTTTTGTCATGACTCAGGTAGGTTTTGGTCACTTCCTAGCAACTCACTCTGGGTATGTGACAAGGTTTTTCATGCTCATGTTGGGCCAGACCCAGAATCAGCTATTTCATTATGGAGCCCAGGTTTTTTTTAGAGACAAAGTTTACTTCAATACCACAATCTAGGTACTAGCTCATTGCTACTGGGAGGATCACTGTCTCTAGGCTTCTCCCTTCATTATTATCCAGAGCTGGGAAATACACACATGCATTCATACATATATAAAGATAAAAGACCACATACATTTATTTTGCTACTTCTAATTCAAATTTAAGCCTATTTAACTTTTTCTCTATTATATGTGGACCTCCTTCCTTTCACACAGAGAATCTTGGTTCTCAAGAACAGCAGGGATGATAGAATGAAAATATTCCATAATTACTCATTTGGTTATTTATATATTATACCTACAACAGTATCCAGATAATAATATTGATATTAATACTAATATTAGTGAATATGATTCCTAAAAATATGACAATTACTTTTGCAGATGATTTACACATTCTCCTCCCATATTTCTTGGAGTTCTATGATATCTGCATTGTCATAATACATAGTACCTATGAATTCTCTCCTCCCCTTCTTAGCTCTCACTCAATTTTAATTCTACAGATTCCTTTAAACTTACAACTGATGCTCATATCTATGTTTCTCTTATTACTGAGTAAAACCATTATAAGGCGATCACCATTGTTTTATTATTTTTAGTTCTTTCTCAAGTTTTGTCACCACTTTTTCATGTTTTTCCAATTTTGATCTGTATTGCTCTTTAGTGTCATATCATTTTCTTAGTCTCTTTTAGTTTTAAAATTATAGATATAGTTTTATTGTTTGGGAGCATATCTTTCTAGCATGCTTCCATTGTCTGCAGAGTTGTTATTCTGCCCCTTATTCTCTTTTTACTTATAATAACTGACTATGTGTTTGGCCTTCCTGCTTTTCTTTTCCATTTTTATGTGTAATTGGTTCTCTGCACTTTTAGAATGGGGCGTGGTTCAGGAAAGCGTTTATAACTTCACAGAGCTCCCTCATCTGTTGTTTCATAATGGTCCAAAATAGGCAGCCTGCTTCCTGAGGTCTCCCAGCTCTGTTCTCCAACGCATTATTGTCTTTCCTTGTCCCTGGTGTCCATCTCCTGCTAGATTTTGATCCTACTCCCAGCAGTTATTCCTGGGGGCGGGCCCATCCTAGCAGGAGCTCTGGCTATTTTGAGAATTTATCTCCAGCTTTGACTGAGGGCTGCAGCTCCCTCATACCTCTCTAGCCCTAGATTTCTTATACTCATCCGATGTGGGAGAGAGTAAACCCCACCCTCATTTCAGCTACTGTTCTCTAGTTAGCCTGTGGCACTTTCCGGTGAATACTTATTAACTGGAAATACTTTTAGGGTTCTCTGTTCTCAGCTCTATAAAATGCTAACCTGTACCTTCACTCTTGTTCTCCACAAAAATGCCAATACCGCAGAGATTTTGTGGCTGTTGGTGGCTTATATTTTAGGGTTTGTGGGGACACCTTCTCACCTAGTTTTGTAGTCAGTGTTACTCATGTTTTGCCGTATAATTGCTTGAGTTTTATGGAGGGATTCAGAATTTAAAAACTTTGCAGTCATGCCACCATCTGCCCAGAATTCTCCTGCATGTGTATATATTTCATTTGCTACTATAATAGGCAAAAAAGTTTTAAATTTTAATCTTGTTATCATTCTATTATAAAAATAGTATATGCCCATTGAGGATATTCAGAAAACTCAAAAAGTACACAGAAAACAATAAAAATTGCCTATAGTTTTGTCATTCAAGATACATGAACTACTAAGAATTAGTTGTGTTTTTTAGCCTTTTTTAATGTACAAATAAAACATATTATATATATATATATGTATGTAGAGTGTATAACATTATATATGAATCAAATTGATTTACAGTTTTAATCTGCTGTTTTACAGTTAATGTAGCATAATAAGCCTTTTCCCCTCATCCTCAATTATTTGAAAGTTTGGTTTTTATGTGATGAAGAAGGTTCATGTATTCACAAACTTGAGAAATTCTAAAATGAATAATATTAGGTGAACTGCTTTACTAACCAAAGAAAAATCAATTTGGATGTTCTCCTTAGAATATGTACAGGAAGAAATTCTAGAAGAATAAAAGAAGCATATTTTAAATGAGAAATCGAAAAGAGAAATAATATAGGTAAACAGGAAAAATCTTTCTAATTATACAAGCAAATAGTGACAAAGAAAAGCATGAATACAGCTGACCATGTGAAAAGTAGAATCCTTCTTAGGCATTCAGCTATCATGTCACCATAGCCTTCAGCAATGACTAAGGATCCTAATCCTCTGTTTCCAGGTTAATAGAGATCATCTTCATTGGCAAGGTACTAAATCAGAATCCCAGAATGAAAGAATCCACTTTTCTAGGTGGTTAACAGTACCTTCCCAATTAATTCATCCCTGAGAACCCAGCAGCCAGCAGTTTAAAACATTGCATTATAGCATATAGTGTTGAAGGAGATCTTGCAGTATATCATATAGTGAAGGAGATCTTGCATTACAGCATATAATGACGTCATTTCATTATAGCATATAGTGTTGAAGGAGATCTTGCAGTATATCATATAGTGAAGGAGATCTTGCATTATAGCATACGATGACATCATTGCATTATAGCATATAGTGTTGAAGGAGATCTGAGGCTGGATCGGTTGACAATAAAGAGAGCGATGCCTCCTCTTGTTTAGCCTCCTGGTTGGTCTGTGGGACAGTGAATTTCAGGAATCCAAATTTATAGAAAGTTTCAAACTTGTAGAAAATTAAAACAAGAAAATATACCTATAAAAGAGATAAATTTCAGAAGGGGTCATTAACACCTCAAGATTATTTTACTTTCTCAAATTCTTAACGTTAGCTTCTTGCAGTGCCTCTAAGATTCTCTGCAGGATGCAATAAGGAGAATACAAAGTTAACATGCTTGGGGCCATTGCCAGTGAAAGATTATAAGAAACAGATGAAACAACTTCTGAATATTCTGAATATGCAGATATATATCTCCTGAATTAATGGTGAACTGACTGCATAAAACATTAAGGAGACCTGGGTGTTCATGAATAGAACTGGGGCTCTGGGAAGAGACTAGGGTGAGGCAAGTGAGACACCCAGGGATTAGAATGGAAGGAGGCCCCCACTCCAGGCCCAACCCTGCACTGTGTGACCCGGAGCTGGAGTGACTTCTTAAATTGTGTGCCTTACTTACCTTATTCACCTCACCCGAGCGCTGTCCCTGCTTTTTCAATGCCTAGTTTTGTTTCCAGATCTTTCCCCAAGCAAATTTACATTTCATCCCCTAACAAGGACTAAAGCGGAGTAAGCTAGTTATGTGTTAGCCTAAGGGGAAGTTCTGCTCAGCCAGACAGAGGAATAGAATGGGCTCGAGTGAGGAGCATCTTCTCTGTATTCATCCTCATCTCCTACAGAAAGAGCTATTAATAGGAACTTGAAAATGAAAAATGAGAGAGAGAGAGAGAATAATCCTGTTAAGCAATGTGCCTCGATTTGTAAGACCTGAAACTAAGCACATCCTGTGTCAGGAAGCAGGGAACATTTTGCATCAGGTTGCATCAAAAGGTAACTTCCACCTTTTAAGCCTCTCTTAGTCTGTAAAACAAATAACTTTATCCGGTTTGAGACTGAAATTAGTGTGATGCATGCTCACCAGCTTCCATCTCTGTTCTGGAAGAATGAAACTGACTCTGAAAGAAGAAAATTTTGTTTGATTTTTTTTTTATATTTCCCCCCTCAAAACATTTGTAGGCAAACAGCGCTCACTTAGGAAATGCTTTCATTTGCTCTATTTTCCATTAGCTTGGACTCCCATCCTTGCTGGTGCTCCTCAGCACCTGTTGGGAGTTCCCACTCTGGCTGGCTGGCAGCGTTAAGATCTGGAAGGAAGAATATATTCCACCCTTCCCAACAATGCCTCAGTAGGAAGTGCTTCAGAGAAAATAATACGAATTTACTGACTTGAGAATGTGGAACAAAAGTCCAGGTTGGCTCTGACTTTGAGACCAGAATGGATACACAATTGTCAGGAAATCGATTTCTGTCGCTTGCATGCTTTATTTCATCTTGGGCCACTTTTTATCATTACCCATCTCAGCATTTCTTTTCCTCTTACATTTGAGAAGAGAAAACAGTTATTTTCTCTGCCTCTACATTTCTTTCTTAAAGTAGTAATTATCTTTCTATTCTTCCCACTCACTACCTCTCTTCTTCTTCTTCTCAGCAGGTTCATCATCAAAACCTGGCTGAATCTGTCCCGGGAACTCATTCTTTTGCTGAAGAGCCTGTTTCCTCATATACTGTTCAGCTTTTGCAGAAAGCTTTGGGGCATATTTCTCACTAAAAATAGGAACCCAGTTTAGCTACAGGGCCAACCAGGACTTAAAAATGTAATAATATAATAATTATGATTCCCCATGTGCGTATATCATTTCAAAGACTTTTGCATTACTTACATTAGGCCTCCCACAACCTGGCCCCACCCTCTCCAGACTATGTGTCCTAGTTTTTCTTTCCTAAAGCTAGCTGCTCCCTATTTTTTCCAAATATACTTTCCCACCTTGTGGCCTTTCCAATGGTAGACTTTCCCATTCCTATACGTCCACCTGGAACGTCTAAATCCCTGAGTCCACCTTTCCTATGGTATCACTGTTTACTGAAGCCTTAATCATTCTCGTGAGCTTGGCCAAGATGTGCCATCCTCCCCATGAAGGCTCCCCTAACCCCTAACTACTCCCTGTATATACAAACGTCTGCTTTTGACCCAAGACCCTTTTCAAATTTATTTTGAAAGATGACTCTTTATGTTCTTTAAAGAACAGGGGAAAGTACCCCATTGTTTCCCGGGGCCAGCCTGATGAAATGCACTTCAGTGCTAGACACTTAGAAATTGGAATTTATCACACAGGATATGGTAATGTGGCCCTTAGCTTTGCAGGGGGAATATAAAAATACATACAGAACTCAACAGACCATGTTCACCTCAGTCTGTTATAAAGGACAAATGAAGACTGATTTAAATTCAACAAATATTTATTGTTTACCCTCCATGCAGGCCCTGTATTAATCACTGAGGATACAAGATAGATGTCTGCACTGGAAGATTGGTAAATGGGCTAATCAATTTGGATTTATTATTTTTCTGTTGTGATGAGTCAATGCAGTGATTCTCAAACCTGGCTGTGCAGCAGAATCACCAAGGGAACATGCTTTTATGTATTTGTTTATTTATGCATTCATTGTGAATTCTGTTTATTTTATAGAAATAAGTAATACATTCACCGGATACAAATCTAAAATACTGAAAATACCCTGCACTGCTACACCACTGTCCCAGGCACCAAGATTTCCTCCTGGGAGACCTGGCCAACTTATTTAATATTGTGGGGCAATATTCTTAAATATTATTTAGCTCCACCACAGAGTTATTGAATAAGAATCTCTTTGATTCCCAGGTGAGGGCCTGGGATCAGTAAACCTACAAAGCTACTCAGTTGACTGTGATGAGCTGGTCTATAAAATGGCCTTTTTGGAAACTAGGGTGATGGATAGACAAAGTTAGAGGAAGGAGTATTTCAAAGATAACGGTGAGAATTTTGAGTGTAGGCAAGGAAGACAGTGGTTGTGAATGGAGAACAGTGAATTACAACAGTTTTAGATCTTTGTAGAATTGAAAAATTTAAAAATTAACAAAAAAGCAGTGTGGCCAAAGAAGCACCATTTTCTAGCCTGAGCTGAGCTTCTGCAGTCCATGTAAGGTGATCCAAAGCCAGTTTCCGCTCTTATTTTTCCTGAGAAGACCCTAGGAAGCATCCCTGTTATGAGATGGGCAGGGAGGCCTTCTTTTACATTTGACTCTTCCCAGCACTGAAGCTGTGAATCTCTGGAGTCCACAGAAGCCGTACTTTGATGCCTGGTTGTCAATTTTCTGACCTCCTGTATGGAAACAACCTCGAGTTATTTTTTTCTTTCTTCCAAAAGCTGGCTGTGAACATATAATGATAGTGGGGCTTCTACAAAACCAACTTTAATTGAAGCATAGTCTTTTATCAGAGAGTTGATGGGGGATCACATGGATAGAATATCCTCATATTCATATGCACATCATTATGTATGAGGTCAATAATAAGGAAAATTTTGGTTTAGTTCCAGCAGGTCCACTGAGAAGCAGCCAGTACTTCCTTAAAGGTCACCTGCAGTGTTGTAACAATATTTGATGGAATCAAATGAATTGGCACAGTTATACTAACAGGCTCCAAGTCTAGTACAGAGCGGTTGGTTAATTCAGTACTTGTAGTCCAAGTCCACTGAGAAGCAGCCAATACTTCCTTGAAGGTCACCTGAATTTACAACATCAAAAACCCAGAAGGAACCTCAGAGATGAGTGATCATTCCAAGGCATTCGTCTTACAGGAGACAACTCCCAGTCCCAGGAATAGGAGACAGACTTACCCAGGCCACAGAGTGAAGGAGTGTCATAAGCCACATTGGCCTCCTTCTCCATCTTCAAACAGAATCCATAACAAAACAGGGCAGCCAGAACAAAACACCACCAGCTGGGTAGCTTAAACAACAGAAATTTGTTTCTCACAGTTCTAGAGGCCGGCAAGTCCAAGATCAAGGTGTCAGCAGGTTTGCATCTTCTCCAGCCTGTCTCCTTGGCTTCCAGATGGCTCCCTTCTTGCTGTGTCTTCACATGGCCTTTCTTCTGTGTGCATGCATCCCTGGTCTCTCTTTGTGCATCCAAATTTTCTCTTGTAGGGACACCAATTAGATGGGATTAGGCCCACCCTAATGGTCTTATTTTAACCCAACGACCACATTTAAGAGTCTATCTCCAAATGCAGTCACATTCTGATGTGCTGGGCTTAGGGCTTCAACATACATATTTTGAGGGGACGAAATTCAGAGCATAACACCTCTCTGTGTCAGAATGTGCTTCCCCTTCCATTTAACTAATTCCTAATCAACTTCTGGATCACAACACAGTGTCATTTCCTTGAGTAAATGCATCCTGACTGCCTTCCCATCCCCCAAAGACAAGATCAGGCCCCTTTCTAGGTACCTTTGTGGCACAATTTTACTTCTATTTATGACTGTTAACAAAGAAATAACTGTGTAAGTGGCTGATTCTCTTCTGTTTCCCTCCATCAGACTTTCACCTCCACGGACATGAAGCTGGCCAGTCTTGCTCAATGCTGTGTCCTTAGTCACTAGCTAGTGCTTGGCACAAGTTATTCAGCAAATAATTTTCTGAATAAAGAAACAAATGTATCATGCTTTAAGTAATTAAAATTACAGAACCCTCTTTGACATTATTATTTTCTCAGACTATTCCTGTTTTCTCACCTTTGTCTATAATGCTCCTGCTGTAGAATTCTACTCATACCACTCCAAGCCCAACACAGACAGCCTCCCCCAGTTCTTCTCCTTACCCAATGCATAATCAACTCTTTTTTCTTCAGCAGTGCTGTAGCATATTATTGACATGGTTGATTTTGCACTTAATCATAGCACATCAAGGGCATATTTTTACCATGCTTATCCCCACACACACTTCATCTGAACTATGTTTCATTTAACTCCAAATCCCTGGCACACAGCCTAACTCCTGGAAGAGTAGGCACACAATAAGGAGTCAGTGCTTTTTAGGGGTCAGGATAGGACCAGAGCCCAACTTGAGTGGATAGAGCCAGCTGTGGACATACAGCAATTCTTAAAGATTCCAGACAATCTGAGGGTTTTTGCTGCTCTGCCCATGCCAGAGTCTTCAACTTAGCTGGATGAGCCACTCTCTCTCTGTTTCTCAGAAACAGTTCACAGATCTGGCTCTAGAAGGACCAAATGCATTGAATCTTTCAGATCATTTTCCTTAAAAAGAAAAAAAAAACAATAAAAAAAGAAGAAGGAGGGAAAGAGAGGAAAACAAAGAGGAAAGCAAGCTTGTGAACCTTCTGTAATCTAATTTAAATTCTGATGAAAATTTACACTGATTCTTTGGTCTATGCTTACATAGACAGAAGCACAAATAACTGTGCCAGCCTGAGGAAGCAGGCAGGGGTAGGGACTCGTCTAGTTCCGATTCCATGTAGGTTCCTGTGGCTCAGTCTCCACTGTGAAAAGGGAATAATAACATGTGCTTCATGCTCCCCAGCTGCATGACAAGATGCAGATGAGGTGTTGAGAGTTAGAGAGCCCTCTGGAAGTTTAACATGTTGCTCCAGTTGGAGAGGCTCTTGCTTAACTTCAAAGTGGTTGAGGAACAGAGATGAGAAAACCAGCATTCATTAGAAGAACATATCCAAGTTTTGATTAGCAGCAATATCCACAAGTCGAGCTGCCCAACATACTAGGTATTCTGAGGTTTTTCAGAGAACATTGGTTTTTACAAAACCAAAGACTCATCCTTCCTCCATCTCCAGACGTGCAGGTACCTCTGCCCCTGACCACTTTCAATTTCCAGTGAAAATCACCCAGTCCTGTATATTGTCCCTTATCTCAACACAGAGAGAACATGGAGATAGCATGGCACATGGCTAAAACTGTGGATTCTGGGGTTGCTCAGGCCTGAGTTCGAGTTACAGCTCTGCTATTTACCAGCTCTATGATCTACAGAAACCATCTGACCTTCAGTCTCTTCATCCTTGATATGACAAAAATAATGGCAACTGCCCCCATAGGATTGTTGGGGAGCTTCTACTACATGCTCTAATGACACAGGGTTTGACACATCAGTGCTCAACAAATGGGGCACACATTGTAACACTGTAACTTCAACTCTAGTCTGATGCTTCATCTCCTTTTTCAAGATTGATTCTCTTGGTGCATTCTGTTTTCTCCATTCCTCCTCCTAGAACCTTCTCAAGCCAGAATGAATGCAATTGACCTCCAGAATGACATCTCTTCTTGAATTTTTTGTCCTGAGCACTGTGCAATTTTATAGTAGGCAAAGTTTCTCAAACCATCTACAACTAATTAATGAAGAAAACTGTTCTTCTCTAATTATAGGGGTCTCTACAAGTCCATAGGCTTAATTACAAGGACCCCAAATTTTAGACAGATGCATCCTTTTCCCTCTTCCCACACCCAAGCAATTCCCTAAAGCTTCTCCTTTGCAAAACATGCTCAAAAAATGCAGAGTCCAGAAATAAGAGCTGTTGGCTCATAATTCTCAAAGCATTCCAACTTGAGACTCTCAACTTCTTAAGCAGCATAGTTATTAGCTGCAGGGTATGTAAAGGACATGGAAAATTACTGAAGCATTGAGTTGAGAAGTGCAAATGTCAAAGGCAAGAAGAAAACTGTAAATATAGTTACAGATTTGAAAGTGCAGGAGCAAAAACAGCTATGGGGAAAAAATTTCCTTGGAAAATAAAGATGCAGATTCGGGGTAGCCGACTTTGACAAAAAGCGTTGCTCCCTACAAGGCTCTTTCCCTATCCTGGTATATGGAAGCTGCTCGATAAAACTAGCTGAATGAACAAATTAGTAAATCATAGATACAATTAAGCATTTATTTTATTAATAAAATTAAAATGGTGGAGTTCAAGTAGTTTAAAAATTCTGCTCTCTCCTCAAGCTCATCCTTTCACAATGTATGAATCTTGTTACATCCTTCCTTTCTTTTTCTCTTTCATCAAATGTTTCTCTGCTTCTAGTTATCATAACTATTTGGATGATTGGCTCTCACTATGACAATGCACTGGTAAAGTCTGGACTTACATGCACTTTATGGCAGGCTGAAACCAAAATGTTTCAACCTCCTACAAGATCGTAAAAATCAGCCTTAAGTGTTAAGAGATATGATATTCTAGGCTCCGATTTCTCTATTGATCTTCACTCTGTGTTTCTATATGTGTCCAGATACACAGCACTATTGTATTTCCATGCAAAATCTACCTTAGAAAAGATTTCATTCCTTAAAACTCCTTACCCGTCTTAGTTTGTTCTGCTCCTTTATGTTTGTGGTGAGCACTGTCTGTGGAGCCTCTTTCTTTATGGTCTTCATACATTCTACCTGGGTCTCTGCACTGAGCATCAGTGTGACTCAGGCCTGAGTACCATCAATGCTTGACTTAAGCGAACTGCTCCTAGCAACTATCTCCTCTTCAAACTGCTGGTGATATTTATATGATTAAATATGATTTACTGATTGTGAATCAAACAGGCAATATTTTCTTCCACGCTTGTCAATTAACAATACTACCTTCTTATCAGGGATCCCTGGATATTGCAAAGCATCATACAGGCAGTTGTTTGACAAGTATAATTGCCCTGACCCAATAAAGGACTGACTTGTCTGCCTATGTGAGATGAAATTTTTCTGGGTAGATGATGGTGGTTCTTTCCTCTCTGAAGAAGGAGATAAGATGCTAGCATTTTTTTAAATTTAATTTATCCTTCGCTGGCAGTGATGGAGAGGTTTGCTCCATATTGAATGAGTCTGTGATTAGCCTGGCTATGATTTTTTTGTTTATTTATTTATTTAGAGTGCAATGGCACGGTCTTGGCTCTTTCGACCAGACTGGAGTGCAATGGCGCGGTCTTGGCTCACTTCAAGCTCCGCCTCCAAAAGTAAAGGTATTCTCATGCCTCAGCCTCCCTGAGTAGCTGAGATTACAGGCACCCACCACCAGCCTGGCTAATTTTTGTATTTTCAGTAGAGACGGGATTTTGCCATGTGGCCAGGCTGGTTTGAACTCCTGACCTCAGATGATACACCCGCCTCAGCCTCCCAAAGTGCTGGGATTACAGACGTGAGCCACTGTGCCCAGCCGGCTATGATTCTTAAAAGGAAATGTGGTATGATGTAATACTACACAGAACAAAGAAGAATGAACTACTGCCACATGCACCATGAATGAATCTCACAGGAACAGTATTATTCAAAAGAAACCAGAAGCAAAAAGGGTATGAAGCTCAAGAGCAAGCAAAACAGATATATAATGACAGAAGAAAAAATATGGTGACCTCTGAAGAGGTTGTTGACTGAAAAGGGGCACATGTGACCTTTCGGAGGTCCTGAAAATATTCTATATCTTGATTTGGGTGCTAGCTACACAGATGTATACATGTGCAAATGCTTATTAAGTTGTTCACTGAAGATTTATACACCTGACTGTGCATGTTGTACCTCAATTTTAAGTTTAAAACAAAACAAAACTTTGCAACACAGACACTTGGTATTAGATAACAGAGAATCACAAAATGAGACATCAACCAAGATAAAATCCAGAATCCAGATAAAATTTCAAATTTGCTATTATGTGGAAGTGTTGATTGCAATCTGAGAATGCTTAGCTTCAGATGACTATTGTGCACTGTCGTCATTAGCTAGAAAGGCTAGATTCACCTTTACTTATGGAAGTAACGCAAGGAACATTGCTAAACCTTAAAACGTAACTCCTTTTTCTGTTTAACAGAATCACAGTATGTTGCTGACAACATTCTTGGGAAAAATTTAATTAGGGACAAGTGACATTAGAGACATTTTTATTCACAGAACATTATTTCTAATATTGGTTCATTTCAAACTCAAAATTATATAAATTTTTAATAACAAGAATATTTTGCTAATGTCAACCATTTTGAAAAATAGCCCCTCTGGAAAAACTGCATAACTGTAAAAATGACATTTCGATATTTAGAGTGTAGTTGGCTTACAAGGAAGATTCCCTCTGTGGCCACATGTAGGTTGTACATTTCTCAAACAGCTCAGCATTTCAGAACTTCTGAAATCCATGTAGTCTGGAAACTTCTAGGGTCTAGTTCAATGAAAAAATAAGCCTGGGTTGCTGAAGGGTATAAAAGCCAATTATGCAGGGAAAAATCAATTTTGGGAGGCCTTACATGGGTGTCAGTATTGAGATTTGGAAACTAGCCGTCCACGACAGGCAGCAGCCACTGTTAGAGAGCTTGCCACAGGAATTGCTTGTGGATAGCTGCTCTCAGAGGTCGCTTATTTGAGCAACACTGGGACAGGGATTCTTTTAGGGCCTTGTTTGTGCCCAATAATCTGCCCAATTGCAAGCAAGGCTCTACTTTAATACTTAGCATGGTATGGTGGGAATAGTACTACAGGTTTTGGGTTAAAACTCATCTTTAACACACTTATTACTGTATGTCCTTGACCTACAACTCAAACTTCAGTCCCTTCATTTATATATATTTTTAAAAAGCCAATAAACAAGAGACGATGTCAGAAAGATGGCTGGCTAGAAGCCTCTGGTGTTCTTCCCCCACAACCAAGATGGCCAAAACAATGCATAAACCACATTTTGATGAAAATAACTAAAGAAGATCACCAGAGTACATTAAAAGAGTCTAAAAAACTTTGTAAAGCACAGAAATCCGGGATGGCCACATTGAGAACCAAAGGGAACACCTTGCCCCTGCCACCCCAACTGCCAGCAAGGATTAGCTCAGAACCAGGAGGGACTTCTCCCTGTGGGTGAAAGATAAACAGATCCCAGCAGTCCCCATTAATACCTGGGATGCCTACAGTCCTTACCACTAGGGACCTGTAGTTCTCACAGTCACTGACTCCAGCTGAGGGAGCTGCCTGTATCCACAAAACTGTGTTTCCCCAAGGAAAGGAGCTGACACTGTGACCCAACCCTGTGGCCCATGTGGCTACTGCATGATGCCATCTTGGAAGTAGAGATACTGATGGATTGTGTTCTCCTCCAGGAGCGAAGGGCCACAACGCCATTCCATTCCTGAGTTTCAGACACCACTAAACCCAACCTGTCCAGTGGTCCACCATCTCTCAGCCAAACAGCTGCTACATCCTACCCCACAGAGGCACATGGCCTTAAAGCTGGCTTATCTACCTTTCCTAGTCACTGCTGTGCCTTGCCCCTCAGGGCCTGAGCTGAAGCTGTGCACTCTCTCCTGGGAAAGCATGCCTTGGCTGAGTTGCTCCATTTACCTGACTCCCTCCACCCGGTAACTTCTCCACTTTATTTTTTGGGACTAGAGCTGAAGCTGTTCACTGCCTCCCAAGAAAACAGCTCCTTGGCAGAACTTCTCCATCCACACTTCCTAGTTGCTGTATGTCTTGCAATGCATTTACATCAAAGAAGAAGAAAAATCTCAACTATAAAATCTAATATTGCACCTCAAGGAACAAGAAAAACAAGGACAAACCAAACCCTTACTTAGTAGAAGTTTATAAGTCATGAAGATAAAAGAAGAAATAAATGAAACTAAGAATTAAAATTACGAAAGTTAATGAAGAGTTTCTTTTTTGAAAAATAAACAAAACACATAAACTTTTAGACAGGCTGAGAAAAAAAGGAGAAGACTCAGATAAATAAAATCAGAGACATAAAAGAGACATTATAATTAATTCCACTGAAATACAAAGGATCATGTATTTTAGAGAACCTATCAGATATGGAAAATTTCCTGAACAAAAACAACCTACCAAGATTGAATCAGGAAGAAATAGAAAATCTGAACAGACCAATAATGAGTTGCAAGATTGAATTATTAATAAATATTTTTCTATCAAAGAAAAGCCCAGGACCTGATGGCTTCAATGCAGAGTTCTAACAAACACTAGAAGAACTAATACCAGTTCTTCTCAATATACTCCAGAAGATTAAAGAGGACAGAATTCTTCCAAAATCATTCTATACGGCTGGTATTATCCTTATACCAACCATACAAGGGCACAACAACCACCACAACAAAGAAATCTACAGGCCAACATCTCCGATAAACGCAAAGGCAAAAGTCCTCAACAAAATACTAGTAAACTGAATTCTATACCACATTAAAAATACATTTCACCACAATTAAGTAGAATTTATCCTAGGGAAGCAAAGATGGTTCAACATTTGCAAATCAATAAATATTATTTATCACATTAACAAAATGAAGAGCAAAAATATCAAAGTATTTTAATAAATTCAGACAAAACATTTGACAAAATTCAACATCACTTGATGATAAAAAGTTTGAACAAATTAGGTATAGAAGGTATGTAACGGAAAATGATTAAAGCCATATATGACAAATTCATAGCTAATATCACAGAGAATAAAGAAAAGTTGAAAAATTTTTTTCTAAGATCTAGGACAAAACAAAGATGCCCACATTTACCATTTCTATTCAACGTAGTACCACAGTCCTAGCCAAAGCAACTATGCAAGAGAGAAATAAAAGGCATCCAAATTGAAGAGAAAAAAAAGGCCAACGTTCTTGTTTGCAGACATCATGATCTTAGAGATGGAAAACCCTAAAGACTCCACCAAACTCTGTTATAATTAATAAACAAATTTTGTAAAGAAGCAGGACACAAAATCAATTTACATTAATGGGTAGTATTTTTATATGCTGTTAATAAACTATCTTTAAAAATCAAGAAAAAATTGTGTTTACAATACAATAGCACAAAAAATAAGATTTCTAAGAACAAACCTAACCAAGAAGGTGAAATATATCTACGATGAAAACTATTAAACATGAAAAATGGAAGAGGACACAAATAAAAAGATACAGAAAGATACCCCCACATTCATTGATTTAAAGAACTGGAATTGTTGAAGTGTCCACACTACCCCGAACAATCTATCACAGTATTCATGATATTCTTCATAGAACTAGAAAAAAAATCAAAATGTGTATGGAACCACGAAGAAACTCAAATAGCCGAAGCAATCTTAAGCAAAAAGAACCAAGCTGGAGGGATCACACACCTGGTTTCAAAATGTGCTGCAAAGCTGTAATAGCCAAAATAGCATCGTAGTAACATAAAAACAGGCATATACACCAAGGGACTAGAATACAGTTAGAAATAAATCCATGGACATTCAACCAACTGATTTGCAAGATAGATGCCAAAAATACATGTTGGGGAAAGGGCAATGTCTTCAATAAATAGTGTGGGGAGAACTGAGTATCTGCATTCAGACATGGAACTAGACCCGTATCTCTCACCATATGCAAAAGTTAACTCAAAATTGTAACTTAAATTTAAGACCCAAAACTACTAGAAAGAAAAAAGCTACTAGAAGAAAACATTGGGGAAATACTTCAGGATATTTATCTTGACAAAGATATTTTGTATAAAACCTCAAAGGCACAGGAAACCAAAGCAAAAAAAAAAAAAAACCAACAAGTGGATTAAATCAATCTAAAAGGCATTTGAACGGCAACGAAAACAGTCAACACAGTGAAGAAGTATCTCACAGAATGGAAGAAAGTATCTGCAAACTATCCATCTGATGATAATTTAGTAATCGGAATGCATAAGAACTCAAATAATTCAATAGCAAAACACAAAAACAAAACAAACAATCAAATGTCAAAGATGGGAAAATGACTACATAGACAGTTCTTAAGTTATAATTAGACAAGAGGAATAAGGTCTGGTGTTCTATCACATAGCAGAGGGGCTATAGTTAAAAACAATATATTGTATATTTCAAAACAACTAGAAGAGGATTTTTAAGGTTTTCACCACAAAAAAATATAAATGTTTGAGGTGATAGATTTGCAAATTACCTTAGTTTGATCTTTCAAAATATGCACATGCATCAAAACATCACATGGTACCCCATAAATATGTACAATTATTGTGTGTGAATTAAAAGTAAAGTAAAACAAAAAATAGAATTGATTTTTATATGTTGAAAAAAAGCACTGATAACTCACATCTTTTTCCAAATTTCTGTGTACATCAAGGTAGAGTTTGCTACTTAGAAAGTACTCAATTATTTCTAGCTATTGATATCATTACCAAGAGTCATAACTGATTGTAGGTGCATCTGAGTGTTGTTGATAAAAGTATGCCATTCTGTGAATACTAATTATTCAATCGAATGGGCCACATTATACAAATACAAATGTCATTGAATATTAGGTACAAAGCACTACAGAAGACACAAAAACAATTCACTCAAACTTTTTCTTGACAAGAAGCCCATAGTCATGTGTTTAAGACATAGTGATAACTACACCTACCTCAATGCCTGACACATAAAGATGTTAAACTATATTTATTGAATGATTTTTCTCTCTCATTTTTCTATTTATTTCTGCTCTATTCTTTATTTCCTTATTTCTTATTTGAGGTTAATTTGCTTTTCATTTTCTAGTTTCTTAAGATGAAAGACTAGGTTACTCATCTGAGAGCCCTTTTTTTAACTTTTATTTTAGGTTCTGAGTACATGTGCAGGTTTGTTATATAGGTAAATTGCATGTTGTGGAGGTTTCATGTACAGATTATTTCATCACTAAGGTAATGGGCATAGTACCCCAATAGGTAGTTTTTCAATCCTCATCCTCTTCCTAGCCTTCTCCCCCTTCAAGTAGGTTCTAATTTGTTGTTCTCTTCTTTGTGTCCATGTGTGTTCAATGTTTAGCTCCCACTTATAAGTGAGAACATGTGGCATTTGGTTTTCTATTCCTGCTAATCACTTAGAATAATGGCTTCTAGCTCCATCCATGTTGCTGCAAAAGATATGATTTTGTTCTCTTTTATGGCTGCACAGTATTCCATGATGTATATGTATCATATTTTCCTTTATCTAGTCTACTTTTGATAGGCATTTAGGTTAATTCCATGTCTTTGCTATTGTGAATAGTGCTTGCATGTGTCTTTATGGTAGAATGTTTTATATTCCTTTGGACATATACCCAATAATAAGATCATTGTGTCACATTGTAATCACATTTTAAATCTGTCAGAAATTGTCAAACTGCTTTCCACAATGGTTGAACGAATTTACATTCCCACCAGGAGTGTATAAACATTCCCTTTTCTCCACAATCTTGCCAGCATCTGTGGCTTTTTTTGTTGTTGTTGCTGTTTGTTTGTTTGTTTTACTTTTTAATAATAGCTGTTCTGACTGGTGTGAGATGGTATCTCACTGCAGCTTTGATTTGCATTTTTCAAATGGTTAGCAATGTTGACCATTTTTTATATGCTTGTTAGCCATGTGTATGTCTTCTTTTGAAAAGTGTCTTCATGTTCTGTGCCCACTTTTTAATGGGTTGCTTGTTTTCTTGCTTATAATGCTTACAGATGCTGAATAGTAGACCTTTGTCAGATGCATAGTTTGCAGAAATTTTCTCCCATTCTGTAGGTTGTCTGCTCACATAAGCAAGTTGAAAAACATCCCATACTCATGAACAGGAAGAATCGATGTTGTTAAAATGACCATACTGAGCAAAGCAACTTATAGATTTAATGCTATTCCTAACAACCTACCAAGGACATTCTTCACAGAATTAGAAAAAAAAAGACTATTTTAAAATTCACATGGAACCAAAAAAGAGCCTGAATACCCAAGGTAATCCTAAGTGAAAAATAACGGAGCTTGAGGCATCACATTACTTGACTTCAATCTATGCTCTAAGACTACAGTAACCAAACAGCGTGGTACTAGTAAAACAGACGCATAGACCAATAGAACAGAATAGGTAGCCCAGAAATGATGACACATACCTACAACCATCTTATCTTTGACAAAATTGACAAAAACAAGCAATGGGGAAAAGATGCCCTATTCAAAATGGTGCTGGGATAACTGGCTAGCCATATGCAAATGATTGAAACAGGACTCAATTCTTAAACCATATACAAAAAATAAACTCAAGATGGATTAAAGACTTAAATGTAAAACTTAAACGTGTAAAAATCCTGGATGATAACCTAGGAAATATCACCCTGGACATAGGACCAGGCAAAGATTTCATCAAAGAGACATAAAAACCAGTTGCAACAAAAACAAAATTTGACAATGGGATCTAATTAAACAAAAAGCTTCTGCACAGCAAAGAAACTATCAACAGCAATCTTTCTTCTTTTTAAAAAAATATAAGCACTGATAGCAATCAATTTTTTTCTCAGCACAGCTTTAACTGTGTTCAGTAAAGTTTGGTATGTTGCGTTTTGATTTTTAATCTCAAAGTATTTTCTAATTTTGTATCTTTGACCCATTGATTAGGAATGTATTGTTTAATTTCACATATTTATAACTTCTCCAAATCTCATCATGTTACTGACTTCAAAATTAATGTATTTATGATTGTAGCACCAAAGCTATATGATTTCTATTGTTTCAAATTTAGTGAGGATTGTTTTATGGCCTAATATATGGCCAGTGCAGACAATGTAGCAGGAGAAGAGTGAGATTCTGCTGTTGTTGGGTAGAGTGTTCTATAGATATCTGTTAGTTCTAGTTGCTTAATATACTTAAAAGTCTTCTATTTCCTTGTTTATCTCTGTCTAGTTGTTCTATCCATCAATGAAAATGGGTCATTAAAGTATCCAACTATTACTATTGAATTGTCTATTTCTCCCTTTAATTTGGCCAATTTTTGCTTCATGTAGCTCTTTTGTTAGATGCATGCAGATTTATAAATGTCTTTGTCTCTAGTATATATTTTTGTATTAGAGTTTGTTTCTTTTTTTCTGATTTTAGTACAGCCATTCAGCTCTGTTTTGGTTATTGTTTTCATGATATATCTTTTTCTGTTATTTTTACTCTCAACTTGTTTGTGTCTTTGAATCAAAAGTGTGTCTCCAGTAGACAGTTCATGGTTCCAGGGTTTTCTTTTCTTGACTCTGCCACCAGTCTCTGACACTCTGTTCTCTTTACTTTGTCACTTTTTCTTACTTTTCCTAAGACCATATAACTCAAATACCCCATAGTTATTCTAAATATGTGATATTGTTACCTTGATCATAATCTCTGCTTAATTTTAGAGATTTTTAAGAAACCCATAAATAACTTACCTCTGAAATCTTCAGCTTAAGTTTTTAAAGTTCTTTTCCTAGCAATGTTTTACTTTGGGGTCTATTTTCTAAGGCACTTTGTTGTATAAGGAAAACAAAAATTACCTAGAGCTCTGCTTTATAAAGACTAATATAGTATCCATTAGTTGCAAAGAATAGAGCTTTTGAAGGTTTGCAAGAAAGTATTTGCCAACGCTCATCCCCATTTTTCTTGTTATTTCTCCCTCCAGAAAATCTATGTCTATCTCTGCACATCTTAGTCGTTTCATTACTGCGTCTGCAACTGTGCTCAGAGTGGCTGATAGGTTTTCACAAGCCCTTTAATCTAATAGGCTGTTTACTTCCTCTCATTTCTTAGTAATCAGATTTTCAAACAAGGCTTGATTCTACCCAGTGATCTTCAGCGTCCTTCTCACAAACCTTCTTTCATTTCAGCATCAATCAAATGCTGTTTCCATGGGTTCTGTTATTTTGTTATTCTCATTTGCTGGTGGGGGTTTGCGGACCATGGAATTTTGGCCACTCTGATCCAACATCCTTTGAATTATTTTTTTTCATAAACCATTTTTTTCAGATGACTCTATTCACATCTGTATGATGATAAATCTCTCCAGCAGAGGTGACCTGAAGGGGTCCTATCTTTGTACCAACTTATTGCGTGAAGCACTCAAACACTGTGCTTGCAATTATCGAGCAGTTACAACATATAACTGCAGGGTTATTTTGTCTTCCAAATTCTATGGGACAATAATAATCAAAGAAAACAGTAGAAAGGTGGAGATAGGGTGTGAATTAGGGGAAAAATGAAAAGAAGTACTCAACTATATAAAAAAAGTACACAAAGCAATTTTTTGAAAAGGTAGTTTATAAGAATTTATAATAAAATTTTCCTTAGGCTTTAGGGGGAAAAAATGCACATTTATACTAACCAGGCACTGACCAAGTCTAAAAGGAATCCTTCCACAACTACCACAACATGCCTAAAGAGAAAGAAAATCCTAGTATAAGATTATATATATTTATATGTAGTCATATCCAGAGATTATATAAAAAATATGCATATGTTTATGTGCGTGCTTATATATAGAGAGAAAGTAATACTCAGAGATTATCTATATAGATTTCTGACTATAACTCATTTATAGGGCCTCTCTTCTGTTTTATGTATCCCCAAATAACATCTCACTAAGACATTTTTGCAATATTTTTTTTCTCCTCATTGGGATAGAGCCCAGCCACCAACGATATATTCAAGGTTCTCTTTTCTCAGCTTTATAAACCAATGGCAAATACTCTGGTTTCTGCAGGTCCCAGACAACTTTCTGACGAGGGTCTAGTTGTAGTTACTTCCATAATAAATGTAGGTATTTCTGCTGAGTACAGCCTGAAGAGAAGATATATTTCTCCGGGACACTGAAAGATAGATCTGAATCCTGTGCTCATCTCTTATAATACCAGTAATGCCAGACCCATGACCACAGAGGGTATAGCATCCTCAAAAGGGCAGCCCTCTACTCCTCCCAAACTGCAGCAAAATTTACGGAGCATTTAATTCAAATTTGATACCATCTATATGTCCCCAGAATTGCATGTCTGGGTGTTTTCTTCCAGCCGAGCATTTACAGGAGGAGCATGTAGATGTGCACATCGACTCCACTATTGTGACAGTTGTCACGTAATGGAGAAATATATCAGCAGCCATATTAAATTGTCTGGGGGCTTTCTTCACCTTTTAACTCAATGGAGAGAGAAGAGTTTTAGGCCAACTTCCACTGGTTGAACATTACTTCAACTTTTTAAAAACTTTATTTTGAGTTAATTGTAGATTCAGAGAGATCCCATGTACCTTGTATTCTTGTCCCCCCAGTGGTAATATTTTGCTACACCAGGATATGGACATTGATATAGTCAATATAAGGGAGCCTTTTTATCACTATAAGGATCCCTCATATGGCCTCCCCCTCCTTTCCCTAACTTCTATTCTGATGCTTATGTAGAATTATATTTATGTATCTATCCCCTTATTCACTTATACATCTAACAAATATCAGCTGGGTGCGGTGGCTCACACCTTTAATCCCAGCCCTTTGGGAGGCCAAGGCAGGCAGATCACGAGGTCAGGAGTTCGAGACCAGCCTGGCCAACATGATGAAACCTAATCTCTACTAAAGATACAAAAATTAGCCAGGCATGGTGGCACATGTCTGTAATCCCAGCTATTCAGGAGGCTAAGGCAGGAGAATCACTTGAACCCAGGAGGTGTAGGTTGCAGTGAACCAAGATTGATCCACTGCACTCCAGCCTGGGAGACAGGATGAGACTCTGTCTAAAAAAAAAACAAACAAAGAAAAAAACATCTATTGAGCCCCTATATTCAAGCACTGAAGATACAGTAACTGTGAAAAAATCAGCCCTGATTAATCTTCAGAATTTAGTAGATGAGGCCACACTAACCATGTAAGCATTCAACTCAATGTAAAGCTTCAAATATGATGATTTTCACACTCACGCTGTAGACGTTATGAAACCCACAATGAAGTTCAGTGGAGAGAAGGAAAGAGAAAGCTTCCTGGAGGAAGGAAAGACTGAGCTGATATTTGAAGGGCAAGTTAGAGTAGCTAGGCAGAAAGAGTATATTATATACTGAGTATCCAGGCAGAGAGAAGAGAGGCAACATCCTGTAGGAAGGAGGGCCGTGGATAACTGTAACAGCCTCTGACTGTTCCCTATCTTCTATCTTCAGTTATTCCTCTCACTCTCTCTCTTTTTTTTTTTAGATAGAGGGTCTTACTCTGTCATCCAGGCTGGAGTACAGTGGTACAATCGTGGCTCACTACAACTTTGAACTCCTTGGCTCAAGAGATCCTCCCACCTCGGGCTTCCAAGTAGCTGAGACTGCAGGCACAGACCACTATGCCCAGCTAATTTTTTGTAGTGATGGGGTCTCACTATGTTTTCAAGGTTAGATTCAAACTCCTGGCCTCGAGAGACCTTTCTGCCTCAGCCTCCCAAAGTGCTGGTATTATACGTATGAGCCACCACACCTAGCTCACCCTCTTTTTCACTCTCATAATAATGTATTTGTGGAATTGAACTTTTAGTTTGAATAAAATCAGCTTACCTATCTCTTGCATCTCATTTAAGATTTTTTGTTCGTAGAGGTCAAAAGAGATATTTCCATAGAGATATTTTCCCATGTTTTCATTTAGAATATCTCTAGGTCATAGAGATATTTTTCCATGTTTTCATTTAGAAGGTTTAATCTAGGTTTGCTACCGTTTTGATCAGGACTTTGCCTCAATGTATGTTAGTGAGATTGGCTTATAAAATCTCCTTTCTCCTAATGTCTTTGTCTGGTTTGGTTATCAAGGTTATTCTACATCAATGAGTTAAAGCCACTCCTTCTTGGCCAGGTACAGTGGTTCATGCCTGTAATCCCAGCACCTTGGGAGGCTGAGGTGGGCAAATCGCTACAGGCTAGGAGTTCAAGGCCAGCCTAAACAACATAGTGAGACCCTGTCTCAATAAAAAATTGTTTAAAAATTTTGAAAGCTACTCCCTCTTTTTCTGATCTCTGATTTTGTAAACATATAGCATTGATTTTTTTAAAGTATTTTATAGAAATCACAAATAAAGTAATCTCTGGAGTTTTCTTTCTTGAAAAGTTTTAAGTTATACATTCATTGTCTTTAGTAGTGATAAGAATATTCAATTTTCCATTTTTGTGCTTTTTATAGATTGTTTTTAGAAATTGTCCAATTCATCCAAATTGTTAATGTTATTGGCATAACTCTTTCATAATTTCCTTTATTTTTAGATATCTGCATAATATGAACTCATATCTCCTTTTTAATGCTGACAGCTTGGTTCCTTTTGCCAGAGGTTTGTCAGTTTTATTCATCTTTAAACAAACTTTTGACCTTGCGTATCCTAGCTATTACATATTTCTTTTCTCTTTCACTAATTTCTGATCCTTCGTCTATGATTTCCTTTCCTTTACTTCCTTTGGATTTAATTTGTTTTGTATTCCTCTTTTATATGAGAAGGATATTTGCCCATTGTTACTCCATCTTCTTCATACATATGCATTTAAAACTATAAACTGATCTTAACTTCACTTGAGTTGCCTCTTATAGGTTTTTATAACTTCATGTGAAGTGTAACATATAAATGTGTTCAACTTATATAGTTCAAATAATTATCACAAAGTCAACACACCCACAAAATAGGATAGTCTATTACCAGTATCCCAGAAGCCACCTACATGTCTCCTTCTAGTCACAGCTGCATGCCTTCTAAATGGCGTCTACCATCCAGACATTTAACTTAATAGACTATTTTTTCCTATGTTTGAATTGGAATTACACAATATGCATTATTTTGTGCCTGTATTCTTTCACTCAGTATTATGTTTCTCTGATTCATTCCCACTGCTGCAAGTAGGTTTAGTTCACTCATTTTTATTGCTGAATGCTATTTTGTTGTATCACTGTCAATTTATTGAAGCACTCTAGAAATCAAGGATGTTTAGATTATTTCTAATTCAAAGCTTTTATAGGCATTGGAGGTGAGAGGATATATACTTAGGAATGGAATTATTGATCATACAGAATGAATATGCTCAACTTTAATGGAGAGATAGTATTGAAAGCGATTCCACCAATGGCAGTTGATTCCAGCTCCTTCACATCCTTGCTAAATATTTGGTGTATTAGTCAGGATTCTCCAGAAAGACAGAACCAATATGATGTATAGAAAGAGGGATATATGAGAGGAGATTTGTTAGAATTCGCTTACATGATTATGGAGACAACAGGCTAGCCCATCTACAAGCTGGAGACCCTATGACACCAGCAGTGTGGCTCAGTCCAAGTCCAAAGGCCTCAGAATAAGGGAAGCCAATGATATAATTCTACATCCAAGGCAGAAGTCCTGAGAACTCGAGAGGATGGGGCAAGGTCACTAGTATAAGTCCTGGAGTCTAAAAACCAACGAGCCTGGAGTTCTGACATACATGAAGATGAGCAGACGAATGTATCCCAGCTCCAGAAGAGAGAAAAATTGTCTTTTTGTTCTATCCAGGCTCCTAGCTGATTGGATGGTGCCCACACACATTGAGGGCAGATCTTCACCACTAGTTCCACTTAACTTGTATGCCAGTCTCCTCTAGCAACATCCTCATAGACACACCCAGAAATAATCCTTTACCAGGTCTATAGGCAATCCTTGATTCAGTAAAGCTGACATCTAAAATTCACCATCACATTTGGCATTGCCAGTCTTTGCAGTTTTATCACTGTAGTGGACAGACAGTGTTAGCTCATTATGGTTTTTATTGGTAGAATCAGCTTGTGATCTTCCACAGAGTATTGAAATATAAGATCAATTAAGGGAGATTACTTCTGTATAATATTAAGTTTTGCAGTCCATGAAAATACTATATCCACTTATTTATTCAGATATTTTTAAATTTCTCTTGATGACATTTTATACTTTTCAAGGTAGGAAACCATTAAAATTTTACTATTAAGTATGCTTGCAGTAGGTTTTTTTGTAGCTATCCTTTCCCAGTTTAAGAAAGTGTCCTTATATTTTAAATTTCCTAAGAATTTTTTTAAATCATAAATGAAAATTTAAATTCCTTCTGGCTTGAAATTCTTCTTCCTAAATGGCCATTTCACTTCCCTTTATCCACTTTGGTCTGAGTAGCTTATTCTTAACTTTCAAGTTTCAACATAAATGCCATTTCTACATGGAGGCCTTTGCGGACCAAGTGACTAATTTCTAATCCTCTACTATATCCAGTTATTCATCAAACTTTATTCTAATTAATTATCTATCACCTTCACTACTTTGTAATCTTCCAGAGTATAGGCTCTATGTCTGTTATTCACCTCTCTGTCCTTAGAGTCCAGAACACAACTTGACACTCACACAATATTGACTTAATAAATAAATAATGACCTATTTGAAAAGAGAAATGATGACAGGGAAGAAGGGAAAGAGGAGTCATCTAAAGTTACAAACTATAGAGAAAACTTTATTATAAAGTGGTGTCTGTCTCTTCCTACCTTCACCGATCTGTTGCCTTTCTCCAATCTAAATAAAGAATTTTCCCTCTTTTGAAAACTAAGAACAGATGACTGAAATCCCAGAGTGAACTATCATTAATAGCTATGTAGTTTTACAGTAGAAAATGTATAGACAATGTTATTCTAAAAAAAAAACCAAAATTTTTTAGTAGTTGTCTAACAGAGTAGTGAGCAGAGAAATGAATTATTATGGAATTACAGAGAGAGTGTGTTTGGTATAGCAATTATCTGCCTCATGAAGTCCCATCAAATCAACCAGGTAACAGCAAGATCCTAGAACAAGGACACTGGGAGCAGAAGTAAGAGAGTTATTTGGTTTGAATATTTTTCCCCTCCAAATCTCATGTTGAAATGTGATCTCCAGTGTTGGAGACAGGGCCTGGCGGGAGGTGTTTGGATCATGCGGACAGATCGCTCATGAATAGCTTGGTGCCCTTCCCATGGTAATGAGTGAGTCCTCGCTCTATTAATTCACGTCAGAGCTGGTTGTTTAAAAGAACCTGGCAACTGTCTTGCTCTTTCTTTCTCCGTGTGACAAACCTGCTTCCCCTTTGCCTTATGTTATAAGCTTCCTGAGGCCTCAACAGAAGCAGATGCCAGCATGCTTCTTGTATAGCCTGCAGAACCGTGAGCCAAATAAACGTATTTTCTGTATAAATTACCCACTCTCAGTATTCCTTTATAGCAATGCAAAGTGGACTAACACAGAGACCAAAGTCGATTAAAGAAGTTATTACCAATCTTGATGGAGAGCCTATATGTGAGATCCTAGATTGCCACATTTTTTGTCTGGTTCTCTTACAAAAGAATTTCCAGTGGAAAGAACCCTGTTGTTGGTTGAGATATTGTCTTGCACAGCCTGCATTTCACTTGAACTTAATACGGAGATTTAATATATCAGCAATGTTAAGTGCCTTCACAATCATATGGCTTTTGACCCTGTAATCCAATAAGTCTATGTCCTAAGGAAAAACCTAAAAATATAAAAGATTTACATGTAAATGTTTCCATTTCATTGTTATTTACTGGGGCAAAAAGTAAGATATTACCTAAATGCTACACAATAGGTCATTGATTAAATAAATTATGGAAAATGCATATGGCATAATGTCATTGAAACATTTTATATTTTTGTTTTCAAAGATTCTTTAATAACATGAAAAAAATACTCTTGATCTAAAGTTAATCAAAGCAACCAACTAACAAACAAAACATTGGATAAAAATCTGTATACACATATAATTCCACTAAAATCGATGACAAAGGCAATGGAGCCAATTGTTAACAGACATCGTTTTGTGGGGGGTGGAATTTCAGAAATTTTTTACTTGCTTATTTAGAAACTTTTTACTTATTTACTTTTCTTTATATATACAGTATTTGTTTTATTTCCCCTTTGCCTTATGCCATGATTGTAAGATGCCAGCCCTATGCTTCCTGCATAGCCTGCAGAACCATGAGCCAAAATAAACCCCTTGACTTTATAAATTACTCAGGTATTCCTTTAGAGCAATGCAAAATAGACTTATAGATTCTATGTATTATATATGTGTTAACATATGCCAGCAATACGATCAGTAGAATGAGTCATAATATAGGTTTAAGCCTCATTTTTGGCCTGACTAAATTTGTTATTTTAGAGTAGCCTATTAGCTTCTCAGAGTCTCTTTGGAGAAATTACCCTCGCCCTCTCTGGGAGTTGAGAATAAAAAGAGAAACTGTAAGTAAGAAAGCATCTTCACTTGATAAAAATGCAAAGCCTCAAAAGCCACCTCAATGACAGTATTATGCTAAGCACCAAATGCTGCCCTCTGGTTCTTTGACATCTAAGATAAAAAAAAATGAGGAAAAACAGAAATAATAGTAAGTAAATAAATAATGTACCAGCATAGTCATTTTGAGACTGACTCACATTCCTTTTTAGTTGGTGATAATGATCTCTAATTTCTCTGTATATTCTTGAACTTCTATTCCGGTATAGATGCTCAGCTCCATGATTTAATTTATGTATATTTCATTTTAAAGCATCTTCTCAGTAAATTCTCAAGATTCTCAAAGAGTTTGGGGAGAGCTGTTCTTTCTTTCTTTTTAGATGAGTAGTTGACAGCTTAAATATGTTACCAGCGGAATACAGAACCTTAAGTTGTGCTAGATAAAACATGGCATGCATACTTCATTTAATGAAAGAGTTAGATATTGTAGATTCCTGAAGGGAAGGGGTTTAGGGAATTTCACCCTATATGCTCAGAAGCCATAAAATTTCTTTTGCAAGGAATAACAGATGCATATGCTTTTACTCTCAATAAAGCCACTCTAGCCGCTGGTATAAACAAGCCTTTTGGGAAGCATGTCTGGAATTTGTAAACATAGCTATGGGTTAGAGGCAAGAGCATCCCAGACAAATAGTGTACTCCTTTTCAATAGGTATCTCTGAGCTAGCAGGCTTAAGCTTTGGGGGGAAATGGCTTCAATTCTGATCTCAAACATGATGATAATTAAGCAGATTAGCCTCTCTTGAAATAAATGAAGCTCTTTTTTTTTTTCCTTTTTTTTTTTTGAGACGGAGTTTCGCTCTTGTTACCCAGGCTGGAGTGTGATGGCATGATCTCGGCTCACCGCAACCTCCACCTCCTGGGTTTAGGCAATTCTCCTGCCTCAGCCTCCTGAGTAGCTGGGATTACAGGCACGCACCACCACGCCCAGATAATTTTTTAAATTTTTAGTAGAGACGAGGTTTCACCATGTTAACCAGGATGGTCTCGATCTCTTGACCTCGTGATCCACCCGCCTCAGCCTCCCAAAGTGCTGGGATTACAGGCGTGAGCCACTGCGCCCAGCAATAAATGAAGCTCTTTATAAGAAGAGTGTAGAGGACATGGATAAGATTTAAGGTCCTTTTGTAGCTGGGACTCTGGGTAAGTCACTAAACTCTCTGGGCATCCAATCCCTTATCTTAAAACAGGGGGTGACATACTTCAAAAGTTTATCACATGGATAAATAAAATAACTAATGTGAAAGCGTTTTTTAAATTCACAACTACTAATCAAATAACAAAAGTCTGGTTAAAGTCAGGAGAAGATGATTCTTTTAGGATCAGAAGACTTTATGCTTAATTAGTCTTTTATAAAATAATTAATTTAGGGGTTTTTGGTGTGGTAGATTGAAAATAGCCAAATTCTTTGAAGCTTGTCCCATCAAGAGGTGGCATCTATTTCTCCACTCCTTGAGTCTGGACTGATCTTATGACTTGCTTTGACCAATAGAATATGGCAGGGATGACAATATGGGACATCTGAGCCTAGGTATCAAGTGGCCTTATAACATCCATTCTCTTGGAGCCTTGTATCCATAAGGAGAAGGCTAAGCTGGCCTCCTGTGGAAAGAGAAACCATGAGGTGAGAGAGGGCCACCCTTCTTTGCCATCCCAGGTGTCCCAGGTGAAATCCCCAAGTGACCCAAGTGGAGCACAAATAAGCTACCCTTGCTGAATCTGGCCCTAATTACTGACCCAGAAAATCCTAAACAGATAAACACATATTATCCCTTTAAACATCTAGATTTTAGGATGGCTTGTTACATAACCAAAGCTAACTGATACATATTTCTCACTTCCTTTCTGACAAGAATAGACTCTGATGTGCACGGCTAAGCAGAAACAGCCTATTTACAACTTGGTGGTTTCTTTTCAGTGGTGTTGAGATGGTTAGCAGTTCACAGGAAGGGAGGAAAGCAGCTGAGGAAGTTAAGCAAGATATGAGAGCAGTAAAATCCATTAGCATAGTAAGATCTCTGTGTCGAGAGTCCAGTTCTAACAACCTCATCATTTCAGAATACAACAGAAAATTCACTTTTTAGAAGGGAAGGATGCCACAAAGCCCACGCAGTGAGATTTATGTATTTTACCCACCAGAAAAGCCCACTTCACCTTTGCTTTACACTCAGTTTCACCAACCTAATATTCTGGTTTCTAAGCCAATAGAAAATTAGGAGAGGGGTATAATGTGCAAACATGAATTTGGTGATGAGAAATAAAGGATGGCTATTGAAAAGAAGGAAAAGGGGAGTCTCTATAATGCACAGAGGCAATTAAGTAGCAGAGGAATTAGTGTAGAATTAAACATCTTTTTGTGTCCCAAGAAATGGGTGTTGAGGGGACCATCATATTACAGTTGGATGCAAAAATTTAAAACATATCCTTAAATCCTGAAAAAGTTTTCAACCCAGAAGCCTAAATGCAGTTTGGATGCTTGGGTATCTCACGAGGTTCCAGCCAGCTCGAGCTGCTCGAGAGACCTCCAGTGAGTGCAGACTGCTCCTTAAACTGCTCACAGCTGGTACCCTGGCTGATTCGCTTATGGGAGTCTTTTGTCACTTTCTACTTATCTGGGCAATGCTCCTACGCCTGGAAGCTTTCTGGGGAAGGGAAATAGAAGGAACGCAAGTGGTATATGTACAAATGCCAAAGTCAAATGGCTCTTTTCGGATACCCATCAGGTTGGATAGAGTCTGAGTTTGGGTTCTTCAGTTGAAAGCCATAGCAACCTACTCTGGCAAACTTCTGCAGTAAGGGGATTTTCTGGAAGACTATGGGATGCTTACAGGATCAAAATAAAGTGCAAAAGCTTGGCTTGGGATAGTCAACGGTAAAACGGGAGAACACATATCCTGGATTTGCCACCACATCTTGACTGCACATTGTGGGATGGATAATTCCCCTAGAAGAAATCAAGATACTTTTAGGAATGAATTATGAATTGGGGGAAACCACCAAAAGTCCCACACATTCAGGACTATATCTGGGCCTCACTTCTCCAGTGTGGAGTCTTGAGGGGTGCTGGCAGTGCCCACCTATCTCCAGGACTGGAAATAAATGAAGCCAGACTCTCTCTACTCCATATGTCATGCTGTTAGGTTCATATCACGGCATAACTGTATGCCTGAAAAACCTGTAATTGTAAAAGGCTTTAAATCTGATAACTTGGATTAGATGCAGTGTTTCTACGTTTTTGTCTCTGTTATGCCTCAGCCCTCATCTCCCCAGCTGAACCTCCCACAGCAACTGTAGGAGGTGGTCTGATCATATACTGCAGGATGGTGGCAGAGGGATTGGTGGCAAAGGCATCCAATTCCAGTGAAATGAGAGTCCTTAATCTCCTCTGCTTTGCTATGACAGGAATCCAGACACCTGGACAGGATGGGATCCCCATCAGGTGTGCCTCCAGCCTGGTTGCTCAGAACTGCCAGGGATGCTGATACTCCCCTGTGAATTTTCAGTCTTAGCAGCAGGTAAGAGAATCACACACCACGCACATGAGTTTCCCTGGGGTGGTCTACACAAGGGGCCCTATTCACAAAAAACCTGTCCCAGTATTGCTTCCAGTAAGAAGGCCCTAACCACACCAGCACAGCTGTCAGGATGCCCTCCGCTACTGTGGCTCACTTTAACTCAGGGGAAAAGCTTTGAGATGAAGGGAAGCATCTGCAACAGTGGCAGGATTAGCAGCAGAGGACCTCGCAAGGGGCAAAGGTTTGCTGGATTACACAGTGCAATTATGCATACTTGCAGTTTTAGAGAGCTCAAAACAAATCCCTCTGTTATTGACCTAGTATTTGGGGCTTAGCAGACTTTAATGAAGCTTCCCGTTGCCTCTGCCAGATGGCCCTTCTCTCATACCCCAGACCGATTTATTTCTCATTTATTACTCATACGACTATTCCTCAGTAGCACTGATGGATACATACTTCTCCAAATTTTATTTAGGTTGAGCTATTCAAATAAATGGATATATTGCCTTGTGACTTTTATGTATTTGAATAAAAATACTAAGGTTATATCTGTGAACCTAATCTTCTTACTTTGAATGCACTTTTTCATTATCTTTGGTTTCTAAAACCTTTGCTCCAAAATAAAAGACCTGAGGCTACTTAAATATTAAGGTGGAGTATAACAGCATAAGAATTCAAAAAAAACAAAACAAACAAACAAACAAAAAAAGTATAAGAATTACATTAGACAAATATTTATTATACCCATCGAGTGTGAGAGCTTATGAAAAAACACTATAGAAGATTTGAACAATGAACTCGAGCTGTTTCTTCTATTGGGAAGCTCATGGTATAATGTACAGAATAATAAGAATGATGAAAATGATCTCAGACATCTGTCACAGCTCACTGCAGCCCAGACATTCTGCTAAACGCAGCAAATTGGTGAGGTCTTTAAAAACAACCTGACGAGGGAGGTAATTTTTGGTTCCCCCACTTTACAAATGAGGAAACTGAGGCGTATAAAACAGCTGCCCATTAACAAATGTGAAAGGCAGAATTGGGATCCAGGCAGTGTGCCTGCACTCTTGACCCTAATGCTACACAGCCTCCCTACAAATAGCCATGAGGAGGAGAAGAACGGAAATATAAGGAAAACAATAACTAAAGACCTCAGGAGAGGAGAGGAACACATCTTGCTGGAACAATCAAAGCAGTCTTCAAGAAAGAAAGGAATTTGGCTTCATCCTTGGAGGAAGAGTAAGAATCCAAAAGGTGGACAGGGGAAAGGGTACTTGAGGCACAGTGCAAGGTGCACAGACACCCACAGAGACAGATGCAGGGGTCTGTGATAGATAGTAAGTCTTCAGGTGTGGTGAAGTGAGGGCAGACGAGACTGGAAGGAGAAGTTGCAGGGAGGTTTTAAAGATGTTCAAGTGCTGGCTGGCAAGGTAGAAGTCTCCTAAATGCAACATGGATTACTGAAGTTTAGAGAGCCATGATCTGGACAGCATAGTGCGGAGATGGACATAGCAGCTTGTGTAAGCCAGGTAGGCTGGGACCGCCAATTAGGAGGACAGTAATGAGGGTCCCATCAATGAATACAGGCAATGTAGGAGAGACTTAGAGAATAGAAAGCACCAGCAATATGTCTGAGCACCCCTCAGGATTCCACACTGGACACAGTAAGGCCCAGGTATATAGTCCTTAGTGTGTGGTGCTTTTGATGGCTGGAGAGGTGGGATCCCAAGGTAACTGCAACCTGGGATGCCATTCATCAAGAGGTGCAGGAGGCCTGCTGGGGAAGAAGGGATGAGTCAGGTCAGAGGTGCCAGTAGGAAGTGTCAGAGAGTTGTCTTTCCTGCAGCTGGTCATGTAGGGATGTAGGAGTCCTGGAAGTGCTGATAAGGCATTCATTCCAGTGAGGAGATATCTGAAGCTGGGAGTGGGATTGGATGCCCAATGAGAGGGTTTGGTTCTGTGTCCCCAACCAAATCTCATCTCAAATTGTAATCCCCACATGTTGAGGGAGGGTCTTTGCGGGAGGTGATTGGATCATGGAGGCAGTTCCCCCATGCTGTTATCATGATAGTGAGGGAGTTCTCATGAGATCTGATAGTTTTAAAAGTAGCAGTTTCCCCTGAATGCTGTCTCTCTCCTGCTGCCTTGTGAAGAAGGTGCTTGCTTCTCTTTTGCCTTCTGCTATTATTGTAAGTTTCCTGAGGCTTCCCCAGCCATGAGGAACTGCGAGTCCATTAAATCTCTTCTGTTTATAAATTACCCAATCTCAGGTAATATCTTTATAGCAGTGCGAAAATGGACTAATACACCCGGGGAAGCTTTTGTCCTGTAGCTAGGATCTACAGTCTCTTGCTCACAATTCTGAAGTAAAAAGAGTTCTGGAAAGGAGCCTAGTTATATATGAATTTACTTATCTATTTATCCACTTAACTTGTTTGGAATGTCAGGAAAACTCACTGGACCACAAAAACTGACATGAGGCTTCTTAGTGTCGCTACTTAATTTCACTTAGAGTAAAAAATCATACACTTTGGTGCAGAAATAATCCTGTATGCTGACCTAGACCTCACCAAGGAAGTTTCATCACAGAGTGTATATAGTATAGATTCCCTTTACCTTCTAAAATCCCCTAGCTTTCCCATTCCAAAGCACACCTGGCAACAAGAATTTTAGGTAAGGGACTTTGGAACTATACTTACCTTCTGAAAACAGCTAGCTGAAAAATAATCCTAACAGCTAATGATGGCTGAAGGCTTAGTCCCTGCCCAGCATACTTCTAAGGGCTTTATTTTCATTTTCACAACAGTCATATAAATTGAGAACTATAATTACCTTTACTTTACAAATGAAGGACCTGAAATTCAGGCAGATTCGTTGTAGGAGGTGGGGTTACTACCTGTTCCAAGGAGGCTGACTCCAGGTCGTGTTCTTTACCACTAAGGCACATTGCCTCCAAATTAATCTGTGAAACCATTTAGAAATGAATCAAATCAATCCTTGTATTAGATTAGTGAATAGCAGGGAACACATAGCTTTCACCACATTTCCACAGTTGGTACAAGTGCATGGTTCACCCAGGGTATTCTCTCATTTACATATGGCAAAGCAGAGGGAGCAATTTTAAGCACAATCCAGGAAAGGTGTTTCTGTGTGAGCTCTACAGTCTATGTAGAGAGTTTTCTGTAGTACTTGCCAGCTAGAGAAGCCAGGGGATTTTTCCAGGGTGTATGACCATATAAAGGCAGCTAAGGAGAGCTCATAAGAGGATAGACTTTGGGGCCAACCTGCTTGGGATCTACCACCTCACAGCTGTGTAACCCTGCTTAAGCTAATTAACCTCTCTAAGCCTCAGTTTTCCCTTTATAAAATGGGATTCATTATGAACTGTATCTCAAAGTGGTTGGATGGTTTAAGTTATATCATTCTTATAAAGTTTTCAGCAGAGTGGCAGGCTGATAGTGACTCCTCAACAAACATTGAATATTAATATTTGGCAAGAGTCCCATAGGTCTGGAGCTCCTTCTGGGAATTTCTGATGATGGAGGATGAGGAAGAATCCAAAAGCTGCAGATGAGGAAGGGAACTTGAGGCACAGTTTTGTGCACGTCTCTGAAAGTAGGGTTATTGTTTGCCAAGTGTCATCTTGTTCTTTTCCAGCTGTTTTTGAGTTTCAGGGGTGTGTGTCCAATTTCAGTTTCCTTCCCAGTTCCAAGTCAAAAGACAGATTGGCTGATGGGTCTATCTGTGAGTATTATGTCCCTGACGTGGAAGGATACTTTAGCTTGGTTTTTCTCCAGCATTTTCTCTGGTTGTGTAGCTGATTGAACAAGTGTCTGTTGCTGTTCATGTGTCCATGCCAACATTTTGATCGCATTCCTGTGGAGCGGGACAACATGAACCTACCCGAAGCATCAGACTGAGTTTAATGTATGTTGGCTCCCCTTCCAAATGGATCCAAATATAAATAGTTTCTGGGCAGAGAAATCGAATTACCTTTCTTCCCAATCTTATCCCTAAGGTACATTTTGAATTGAAAGGGGTGGTAGAGTTTTATCTAAATTTCGTTTAGTAATGGTAAGGTTCACCACAGACTTTGCACATAATAGGCATTCAGTGAGTGTCAGATGGCACATGATGTGACCAATGACCGTAAAATGGGACTGATTCAAATGCTTTGTACTTTGCAGCCCTGGACTACCATGGTAATGCATTCTAGGGACAGTGGTTTGTGAAATGTTAAGTGATGCTCATCTTCTCTGACAAGAATAGATTGTTCTAGTTCAGGGAAAATTGGTAGTCTCCGAGCCTGTTTGCCTCATCTGGCTCTTCTTTTATCTTCCAGTCAGCAGGATGGCTACCGGGCTTGTGATGCTTGCCTTGATTCTGACATAGAGAAGGAAAATAGAAAAATCCAGAAATACTTAATGGTATGCTTGCAAAGTAAAACTAGGGCTTATTCATGCAATAGGGTAACTGATTATTGCTTTTATTATTCTAGGCTAGATTGAGGTCATTCTCTGGTGAAATTGGACAATTTAGAAAATGGAAAAGAATGAACGCAACATTTAAGTCTGTTTACACACAAATTCTGTCTTTAATTCCACTTTCTTATCAACTTTTGGCTTTTAATAAGAAGGAAGAGGAAAGAAAGAGAGAAGATGAGGGAGAGTGGGAAATAGAAAGTTGTGTATTGAGGAAAATAATCTTTGACAAGCTAATTGTTCATTTTAAATGGCAAATGGTGGAGAAGCAGATAAATATAAAGAATTTGAATCAGTACAAATACACACTACAGTAGATCCTGGAACGACAGGGGTTAGGAGTGACAACTTACTCATGCAATCAAAAAACCACACAGAACTTTTAAATTTTTAATTGTCAAAAAATGTTTTATAACTTTTTGTTTTCCAAATTTTAAATAAAAGTAATAATTTTACATATTTATGGGACACTTAGATGTGGTGATACATGTAATGTATAGTGATTAGATCCATGTAATTAGCCTTTGATTTCCCAAAAACTTAGCTACGGTTAGCCTACTTTTGACTGGAAGCCTTACCAATAACATAAATAGTTGGTCAACATGTATTTTGTGTGCCATATGAATTATATACTGTATTTTTATAATAAAGTAAGGTAGAGAAAAGAAAATGCCATTAATACAATCATAAGGAAGAGAAAATATATTTACTATTAAGTAAGTGGGGTCGGACTGTTATAAAGGTCTTCATCCTCGTGGTATTCATGTTGAGTAGGCTGAGGAGGAGAAGAAAGAGGCAGCGGTGGTCTGGCTGTGTCAGGGGTGGCAGAAGTGGACACAAATCTGCATGTAAGTGGACCCAGGCACTTCAAACCTGTGTTGTTCAAGGATCAACTATATTTTATTTCTAGAACCTAGCACAATGACAGTTTATGGCATTGCCATTCTGTTGGCACATACTGCATTCCAAATCCTAGCCTCTCAAGCTTCATGAATATCCACTTTTGATATTTAAAAGCAAAAAACAAACAAACAAAAAAACAATAAAAAACAGTGCATGGCTCACAGCTTTTCCCACTATGAGTAAGCCTCGGTCAACTAGAATTCAGTCAATCCCCTTCTCTCCTCCCCTGAATTAATTATTTTGGCTAAAGTCATTGTTAGTTTCATCATCCCTTTTATCTTAATACATTAATACTAAAATCTTGTCAATTCTACCTCAAATATATCAAGATTTAAAAAAAAGCTTGACAGTAACTTCTCAAGAGTAGAGCTCATGAAAGATTCATCTTTGTATCCCTCATTACACATAGTGAAGTCTATGTCACCCAACCATTATCAATACTTAGGTTATCAAATAAATATTTTTGAGAAGGTCAGTGTATATTTAACCCCTTTCTCTTTATTTGGAGAGTCTGCCAGGAGGTATGTGTTATTACTGAATTTTTTCAACACCTGTGCAATCCTTGGAACGTCCTGTCTCCTCTCTGGTCCTCAGGACAGCCTTCTGTAGTTCTCATGGTTGTTAGACCCTCACACCTGCTGCTGGTGGCCAAGAAGACCTGTTTTCTGATCTCTGAGCTCTTTAGCCATCTCTGTTGTCATCAGAACTATCTCAAAAGCAAAGGCCATAACCCAATTCAAACAGCTTAAGAGGGAGAAAAAAGGAAGTTATTTGCTCAGGTAATTGAAAAACCTGAGGAATGCTTTTCTAAATTCAAGTTCTGAAGCCATGTCACCAAACTCAGTGTCTCTCTTTGCCTCTTTGCCTGTGCCTCTTAGTTTTTGTCTCTCCCTGTGTCTCTTTCCCTCCAGTTTCTCCAAGTGTGTTCTCTCCAAGTGAAGGCGAGGACAGCCACCAGCCTCTCAAGGCCGTATTCAGCATCTCTGGGAGAAAGAGAATCTTTCCCAAAACTCCCAGGTCTGACTCTCAGTTGGAGAAGTCATGTCTGTCCTTTAACCAATCACTATGGCCAGTGGCATTTGGTCCTGTGCCCTGTCTGAGGGTTTGGGGAAGGGTCAGCTCCATCAGAACCCCATGGACTAAAAGTGGGGATGGGGAGACTTCTGATGTGAAAGACGGTTATTGGCACGACACAACAGAAGTCATCCCTAGAGGGACCTTTGTGTTGTTACCCACTAATGAACAGTGTCCTCCTTGGTTTCCTTTGGCCACAGCCTTAATACTTTTCCCCCCAGTCCCACCATCCATGTTCCAAAGCTGAATATGCCTCAGACCTCAGACAACGACTTTTGCCAGCTAGTCCTTAGAAAGCCAAAACTCATCAGAAAGGTGGAATTATCCTAAAAGGACTAAAAACAGGCAAGAATTTGGACCTGTGATGGATTCGTGTCAGTTCCCGGAACAGCTGTTGTGGAGTTTTCTGTTGCCATTGTGCTGTGCTGCCCACTCCTCCTTTGGGGGAGTGCCTGTATGACAGCTCACAGCTGAGTCTGTGGGAATTCTGTTTGTTTTAATGGAGCTGCCTCACCCAAAGTTAAGCTATGATCTGGCACAGCTCACATTTAATGGGTTGCAAAGGTCCAGCCTTCTCACACCAACACAGGACACTCCAAATGCCACTGTAAGATTCACTATTGAATTGACTGCAGGCTTTGCCACAGTGGCTTTTCTATTCAACTTCTCTCTCTGCCCATCTGCCTTTTCTGCCCCTGCCCCTGCCCCCACCTATAGGGCTATTTCCAAGATAGATCACTACCCAGTAATCCTCCTGCATGTCAATCTCAAAATCTCAGCGTCCCTTTCTGGGAAATCAATCTAGGGTAGAAGTTATGTAGCATCTGCAAACTTAAAGTGTTCAGATGTAGCCACTGTTGAAGCAGACGATCTTTTCAGTAAAAACTCGAGTGTTGAAATTAACACTCCTGGTTTCACTTTATACTTACTAGCTGTGAGAGTTTGGGTAAGTTACTTAATCATCCTTGTTTTTATATTCTCATCTGAAAAGAAATGATAATATAAATAACATTACCTCTTACAATTATTGGGAGTTTTAAGACAGAGGGTTATGTGTAAAGTGCTTACCATAGGATCTGGCCTTAGGAAGGGCTCCATGTATAGCTGTTATTATTTTATAACTCATGAGTTTAACTTAGTCAATATTACATCAATATGAACGTGAAAATATACTAATGATCAATATTAGGGTTAGCAAAGACTCAGTGGAAGGCATTGTTTACACTGCTTTTGAGTCTGAAACTGACATTTAGTTTTCTCTGGAGAGTAATTAGACAATACACATCAGAATCCCCAAAAATGCTCATACCCTTTGACTCAGAAAGTGAGTTTATAGACATTTTCTCTAAGGAAATCATCACAGCTGTAGCCTCAAGTTGATCGATTGGGATATTTATATCAGGATTTTTAAAACAAAAATCTGAGAATTAGCAGATATCAAATAACAGAGAATTGTTTCAATTAATTGTATCTTTAGGATAAAATTAAATGCATCTATTAGATAATATACTATAGAAGACAAAGTTAATTATATGGAAACGAATTCATCACAATGTTACATGAAAAATAAAAACAGCTCACAAAACAGTAGTATGTAGGACATGATCCCAATTTTTATAGCCATGGTAGAAGTACACCCACACACACTCAGACGCATCATGCATCTATACACACGCTCAGTTCCCTGCACTGTGGAAGAAAAGGGAGGTCACAAATAGAACTCCAAAATGTTATTAATCATTATTCTTGAGTAGATTACTGGCAATATCTATTTTCTCCTTTGTCCTCTATGTTGAAAATTTTCTACAATAATTATTTATTCACTCTGTAAAAGTTTTTTTAATGTCACTCTTTAAATGTTGGATTAAAATTAAAACCAAGACCACCCAATAGATAAAAGCCAGTAATTCCCAATCTAACTAGATACCTGACTTCTACAATAGTGCCAGCACTGTACAAATGCCAGCTAAATATAGCATGCACAGTGTCCCCCTAAAAAGTGAATAAAACAGAAGTTTCAAGAAATCCCTGCTGGCCATGATTAATTCAGGGAAGCAATCACTAAAGCTTATATTGTTTATTATAACGTACAAAACTCATTGCTCTCAGTAATGGGCTACATTCAGTATGCTTACCGGGATCAGAAGTTGATTGTTAAATATGTCTGCAAAGCTCATGCAATTTGGAGGGCATTTATTTTTATGTACTTTCCTTCTGATGACTACTTTTCTGAATCTAAATTGAAGAACCACAGTCTGATGATAAGGAATATGCTTTGAAATTAAATTTTTCCTGGAAAATCAAAGGCAGAGATCCCTGTGTCCATTTAATTTAGGAGTCCAGAGAAGCTAAGGCTACAACCATTGACTGTAGCCTTCCCTAAACACACATCTTTTTCTCCTCTGCTTTTCCTCCCTTCTCTCTCCTCCTATTCTTATTTTTCTGTTTTCTTTGCATTTCTTTTCCTCTCCTAGCATGCAGCTGCTCCTGGACATGGATTTTTTCAGCTAGGAGCTTCTGAGGTTGTGGAAAGCCCTTCATAAGCCCATTTGATTGCTCAGAGAAGCTATGATAAGCCTTGGATATCGTTAGTAATCAGATCAAGTGACACACTCCTCACAGCAACCACAGAGTGCCATCACGCACAGCTTCTTCCTTCCTCATTAGCACTGGAAAAGGAAATTATTGAATAACACCAGTGCATGGTTATCTCTGAGCCATTCTGAAGCATTATGTGGATGGACCCTAGAAACACTCTTCATATAACATTCTGTGCCAACCTTTATGTCTGTTACACCATCCATTAGCGTGCAGGGCCAATGAGTCCATGGGCTCCTTGGTTATTCTCTCAGCTGAGGAGCATCTGTGGTTGCAAGAAGAAGGTGATGTTTGAGCTTTAGCCTAGGATAGGTAGGAAAGAATACTGACATTCAATTTTAGCCACAAAAAACAGAGTTTTCTGAAGTAGTTAAACTAACTTAGAACTGGACCGAGCCAAAATACACTGGAAACCAGAGAAGTCATGGATACCTGAATATTTTACTCTCTCCACCAGACCAGAACCAGGGTGACAGGAAACTGACCAGTGCTGATGGCCTGTGTTCCTTGGCTGCAACGAATCTTGAGATGCGGGGTGCTTATTCACAAAGATGTTTAGATGCAGCTATGAGACCTTAATCCTGCTATCATTGTTTGCTGTGATTAAAACCCCAATGGGCTATATCACACACATTATTTATTTTCCAGAAGAAACCAAAATATCTTAATAGACAGAGAGCTGTGCATGTTGAGTCTGGGGTGATGAAACCAATGGAGGAAGAGGGGCATAAAGATCCAGAGGTATATAACTTCATGTGAAAATGACATCAAAAGTTGCATCTGTGTATGTAGGTCCAAAACCCAGACTACCTTGGATGCTCGTTGGAAGCAACAGACAAGGGGAAGATGGAAATATAGGTAAAGATCAAACAGCTTAGAAAGTAGATGGGTCATTTTACAATTAGAGTGGAATGCACATTACAGGCCAAATGTTCTCTCTGGGTTTGTTGTGATTTATTTAAAATGTAAATAATTGTAAATGTTTGAGAAATAAATTTTTTCGTAGGACCCCACACTGTCACTTGCATTTAATTTCCTCACCTATCTTATTTGAAAGTGTAGCCATAGCTATGGCATTTTATACAATTGTGCAAACAATTGGTATTGCAACAGGCAAACCCTCTGCTTGGCCTTCTGCAAGTTTCCATAATAGCATTCTTGATTGCTTGAAGGGAGAAAATGCAATCTTCTCTTTTATGCTGTTGATCCTATTTGTGGGACCCTAGGGGAGAAAGAATGCAGCCTCATTCCTGACAAGAAAAGTCCAGGTGAACCCTTTTACCTAACCGTTCTCAGGTATTTACGTGTGTAAACACCCATCTCCAACTGCCGCTTTCTACTTCTCAGTCAATTTTTTTCTGCCTCAAGTTGGAACACCAGCCAGCTGCCTTGCACAGCTCCTTTTTCCTAGGCTTGCAAAAGCATACTGGCTGACTCCCCACAATCTTGCAAAGTGCTTTCCTCTCTCTGGCCAACTGGTCTCCCTATATACATCTCTGCGGCTGCTGCTTCTCTTAGCCAGAGTCCCCCACCCGCTCACCTATCCTGGAAATTGGCCAGCATTCACAGCCAACCTGCCATCTCTCAGGAATGCTGGGCACTTTCTATGTTTTTTCTTATTTAATCTTCATGAGGACTTGCCCTGTAAGATTATTACATAAGAAAATCAAGGAACCTGCCAAACCTTACAAGATTTGGACTCTTCTTTAAAGCTCATGCTTGTCAGTCTAGCTCACACTGATTTCATCCATCCTATTGTTCAGAACTACAGAGCCAAGCACTGAAATGTTATCTGATTTCTCTGTATGTTCGTCTCATTTGCCAATTAAATTTCAACTCTTTAACAGAAGTGATTGCCTCCTGTAAGAGCCGTTCACACACACCAAGCTCCTAAGTGATTAATGTGCATTTTAGTAAGGATCTAGGTATGCTTTCCAAGGAGAGTAAATATTATCTTCCTTCACTCAATCCTCTCTTCCTTTTGAGTCCCCTAAGATGAGGGAATAATAATCGGATTGCCTTGGTTTCCAAGACTGTGATTAGGTCGTGCTCTCTAAAATGGTGGGGTCAGTGTGAACATCCTGGTAGATGACCTCTTTTCTTCTTCCTTGTGACTGAAGTGGTCAATCAAGTAAGCCAGAGTCCATTCCCACACAGGAAGAGACCCATCTCTTAATCTCTCTTCTCTTCAAACACACAGGCTTAGGTATTCTTTCACCTTTGACCTCTGTCCCATGCGTCTGTCTGAGGTTAGGTAGATTTCTAAAATTTAGGTTTGCGCTAAAGATTTTGAAGAGCCTACTAGGCCTTTGTGCTAGGCTGGGTACTCAAGCCTAGCCTAACCCAGCTCAGCCCAGCCAGGCTTACTAGAAAACCCTTCATTAGGTTTGAGCCAGCCAATAATAAATACAATAAATAATCAAGTGGTACATTGTTATTCACTTGCTGCTATGTCCTGTATAGATTCTTCTCTTAAAGGCCTCTAGAAATAGAATTAAGATTCCCCTGATAACCCTAGAGAAACAACATTTAAAAGGGCCCCAAGCCCCATGGTTTCTCCAGCATCTCAGATCTCAGCTTCTCAGTTGCTCATTCCCCTTTCTTATTTCATAGAAATTTTAAAGGAAGACTTATTAGAGCTGAACTTTCCGGAAATTTGTGATGTGTTAATGTTGTGTTTCATTGCAAGTGATAGTTCACAGGATAACATCAAGCCTGAGCTTTTGTTAGTCTGGATCTTCTCAGAAGAAGCAGCAAAGAAGGATGTGCAGAGATTTTATTAGGAAAATGCCCACATATAAGGAAATAGGGAAGAATCCATGATAAGCTGAGAGAGCCATTGGATGATGACTTGTAATGCAAGTTGGATTCCAGGTGAGAGAGAGGGAGAGCAGGTTGGGTAGAAGTCTTCGATTGCCATAAAGTCAAAGGAAAGTTGAGCAAACCCAGTGAGTGGTGTTTCAGTTGAAGGGGGCTGTCAAAAGCAGAGAGCTCCTTATGTGAAGTGTGGCTTCAGCACAAACAAATGTGATTTTCATGTTATGCTCAGTCAGTTATGCTTTGTAGAATAAGGAAAGGGTAAAATGCATTCTCGTGCCATTGCAGTTTTCATCCTTCATCAATATTTACTGTCTGCCTTGATCTTTCATTACCAAACCATTCTCGTTTCTTCCTTAGGCTTCTATTTTTAAGCAGCACACACGCACAAAAAAAACACATGTCTGAGACCAGAAGTACTTTGAAAGAAGACCCACTGTTTCTTCAGGAAAACTTCACTTGAGCAGGTGCGTACTGCCTAGAGGCTATTATCTCGGGAAGTCTTAGGAAAATTCCAGAGACATCATACCTTCTTCTAATGTTTTATACTCTGCAGACAGCAGACAGATTGGGTTCTCACATCCCTCCTGCCAAACACCTAACAACTTTAATTGTTGTTGGAAAGGTGAAACTCAGTGCTCAAAGGCTGTGCCATACCAGAGGCCTAGATTTTCCAGAGAGGAACCAGCTTGTGCTCCTGTTGAATCCAGGTCCTGCCATATTGTATTGGAAGCCTGGAGCAGGATGCCATGGTCTCCAGAAAATGATCATAATGATATATGCCATGGGCTCTGACTTCTCCAGCACAGGGCCCTGTGGAGTTGGTAAAGTTTTGCCATGCAGATGCCTTTCAGTGGAGCCTGCATAGAGAAAGCTCGTGCTCACCAACATCCATGAATGCCTCACTTTTTGGCATAAAGCTGGATATCAACCTAGCTGGCCATGAGGCTAAGTGTTAGCTATTAGGAAGTGAGTGGAAGTGATGTGTCCACTCTTGGCTAGCTCTTACTTTCAACAGTGTGCCTCTCCGTTCTCCATTGGCTGGTAGACTAGAGAGAACTCCTAGGACCCAGAGGAGAGAAGAACATGGGTCCCTTAATAATCAACTCTCCTTACCCCCCATCTAATTATGATACAAGAGGAAAATAAACTGTCTCGTGTAAAGTTACTGAGAATTTAGAGTTATCCATTGCAGCAGCTAATGTCACTTACCTTTAATAATATAGCCCCAGTAGCATTTTCCCTGAAAAGCCATGGCCCATTCAAGTGAGATTTTTCTGACTATGTGATGGTAGCATATGAAATGAGCTAAACATAAACACTCTAAAATTTATGAAAAGCAATGTTACATATTCCAAAAAATATTTATGTTTACAAAAGGATTCTAAATAAGGTTTCTTTACATATTCTATTCCCCAGAAATCCTGAACTCATTCACAGCTATTTGAGACCATAACTATTTTCTGGAGTGAATTTTCTCTTAATGAAAGAGATAATAAGTTTCTCCCAGGCATGCCTTACATGCTTTCAAGCCTATATAAATTATGATTTTTCTAAATAAATGCACCTCATGGCTTGATCCAAACATAAATATTGCATTATTTTGTGGAGGTAGGGGAAGGAGACATGATTTGCAGTCTTAGTTGTGTCACTGATAAGCTGTGTGCTTCAAGCAACCTCATTCCCTCTCTGGGCCTCATTGTTCTCACTGGGTTAATCAAAACTGTTAGACATTCTCCAAGGGCTCTCCTACTCTAAAATGTTGTGAAAACACACGACATGGCCCCAGGTGTCTGACCTTGGCCTTCCAGCCTAGCCTGCTTTCATGCTACCTCTCAGGATAGGGAATTTGAGGTGAAGCATTCTGCTAACCCTAAGCAGTGATCTATATGTAGATACAGCCCCTGCAATGATTGGGATTGGTTCTACTTGCCTGGGGGGGGGGGGCATTTACAGTTTAATTAACAAGGTATTTAGATTTCCAAATCAGTAAAAACAAACTAGAGTCAATGAAGAGGTAGTGAACAGGTGTCCAATTTAATGAAATGTTTTGTGTAATAAAGCCCACATGGAAACAGCTGATGGAAATCAAGAGCAGGAAACAATATTCAGTGATAAGAAACAAGGAATCTTTCCCAGAGGGCTTCGATTATTCTGTGGCCTCTTCCATGGGCATCATCCTTGTACCCCACAATTGCACAAGGTTCCCAGTGGGCTTCTAATAGTTCATAGGATGCTAGATGACAAGTCTGGGGGTTAAGAGAAGGTTGGCTGGGAGGTAAAGAAAAAAAGGACTGTGAATATTCCCACTCCAAGTAGAAGCAGATTGCAAAACTGCTGGTCTTGTGAGCAATTCACATTCTCTTCCAATATATGTCTCCCTACGAGCCAGCTGAGAACAGACACTAGTTCTTGTGTGGTGCAGCCTGTCCTGACCACTATCAACACCTTCCTCTCTCCACACTTCCCAGTAGCATCAATTGTTCATAAGCCATTCACTCATTTTATTTTAGTGAAGTACTTAGCATATTTGACACCCAGAGCAGAACTTTTCATTCTGTTTTTAAACAGTTATAATTTATATACAGTAAAATTTACCCCTTTTTTGGTGTACAATTTTGAGTTTTAACAAATGCATTGGATCATTTTAGATACATTCCTTTTTTATCTGATGAAATCATTTTAATAGTACTCATGTATAATCAGAAATAACCATTATTTTCTTGGCATGTGATTTAGTTTTAAGACAATTTTAAATACATTTCAATATTTAAATTACTATTCAAATTCAGTTAAATTCTGAGTAAAAACTAAAATGTTAAGTAGTTAAACAAAAATACTGCACCCCTCAGTTTACACTGTTTCACCAATTTAAATTTTTAAACATAAAAACTCTAAGTGACCACATGGAATGGCAGAATTGAAGAAATTTACAGTCGCTGGGACAGTATTGTTTATTTCAAATCCACTGTTTAAATGCATAAATATGTAGACCACAGGGCTGGAGACATAAACCAGACCCCAAACAAGCCCCAGCCAATGATTTCAAACCATCATGAACTTCTAACTATGAATTTGAACTATGCTGTTCTTGAAATAAATAAGTACAATTGAATCCACAAATGTTGAGGCTAACTGTATAAGCAGGGGTTCTTCAAATTATTTTGTGTTAAATACAATATTTATTAAAGGAAAAGTAATAACAATACCCTCATTTGAAGTATACATACGTATTTTTTAAATTTAACTGTAGCTGCAGTAATTGTTTAAAACTTGGACTAACCACAGATTTTTTTGGAATGGAGTATTTTATCAGTAATGTTCAGAATTGCTGACACCTGGTGATAATCAAAAGCATACTGGATTTCAATTGGTTTTATTGATTTTTTTTTTTTTTTGGAGATGGAGTCTCTCTCTGTTGCCCAGCCTGGAGTGTAGTGGTGCAATCTAACTGCAACCTCTGCCTCCCAGGTTCAAGAAATTCTCTTGCCTCAGCCTCCCAAGTAGCTGAGGTTATAGGCTACTGGTCTGCCACCATTCCCAGCTAACTTTTTATTTTTAGTAGGGATGGGGTTTCTCCATGTTGTTCAGGCTGGTCTCAAACTCCTAACCTCAGGTGATCCATCTGCTTTGGCCTCCAAATGTGCTGGGATTACAGGCATGATTACTTCACCCAGATGGTTTTACTGATGTTTTTATATTCAGTAAAGTCAATGAACCTCTTATTGTGTGCACCTATAGCAGACCACTTCCATCATCCTGCTACTGGCATGCAGGTCTACCCTGTAAGTGAAGTGTCTGCCAATTAATCAAAAGAGTAAAATCAAGAGCTTTTTAAGACTAATAAACAAAAAAAGATAAGTGCAATTAAGAGTCCTAAAAAGGAGAACTTGATGTGGGTGTGACTTGTCAGGGAAAGCTTCCTAAAGAAAGAAAAATGTGTCTTGGCCTTAAATGACGTAAGCACTACAGCAGTGCTTCCAAAGCCTCAGTTATCCACATGACCAACTGGGGCCATGCGTGCACATCACACATACTATTAAATACTTACGTTTTTCTTTAAACAAACTCACTTTTTTTTGTTGAAAGGCATTCATGAAAAAATTCTTACATTACTACTGTCATTAGACAAACTATAATACAAATCTATAGTACAAATTGAGCAAAATAACATTATTTAATTTAAAATTTAATTCCAAAATAAAAGAGAAGTAGTAAAATGAGCAGTATTCAGTGTAATCAATTTGTAGAAGTGCATACCTAAATATAAATTTCTAAAAGAAAAGAATAGAGTCAATCAAGAATAAAGCTTATAGTAGGTTCAGTCACTTAATTTCAGATGAAAAGAAATTTTTCATAAAATAGTTTCAGTGTTTAGTTACTATTTAACCAAATTCCAACTGACATGAGTATAAAATGAGAATAGCAAAAAGTTACTATATTCTCTGAAATAACTGAATCCTGAGAATTAATTTTGAATCAAAATAAAATAGCAAGCTTTTTCCAATAAATATTTATTTCAAAAACTAACTGAAGCAAGCTCCAAACTCTTTCTGAATATATTAATAGTATCTGCTAATGTCCTTAACTTAAGGGAAAACATTTTTGGTTTTTCTTTATTTTATTTAATTCTATTTACTCCATTTGCAAAAGTAATTAATTTCAAAGCATATATATCAAGTTTTTCCAAGTGTTTTTCATAATATTTTAGTGGATATTCAGTAGAGTTAATAATCAGGTTGTTTGCACAATGAAAAAAAATTACACTTCTCATTATTTGAGGCATAAGCCCTATAGATCTGGTTTGGAGTCACTGCGTTCACTTTGTTGTACTTTTGATGTATTGGTCTAAATCTCTGTAAGGATACATTTAAGTTGATCAAATGAACAAAAATATGCCAGTTTGCAAAGCCATTTCCAATCAAGCATATGATCTTACAGATAGTCAATTCCCTCAGGAAGGTGTTGATATTCTTCTCAAAACCCTAGTAGATGTTCAGGACCTTTCTATCTGAAGCCCAGGGGCATCAGAATAAAACAGAAATTGTTTTAGTGTTTGCCCACCTTTTCATAATGCTTGCCACAGCACAGTGATCAGTAGATTTAAGCTCTAGACAACCATCAGAATGTCGTTCACTACTAGTGCTCACATTTCCAACACAGTTCACTTGTACATTGTAAAAACCTTATTTTTAACCACTGACTTTGAATGGACCCAATATAAGAGAAAGACAAAGAGCCAAAGCTTAACTCTAAAATATTTATACTCTACCTACTATATGAGTTACTGCTTCCATAAGTGACATTTTTGCACATTTCTGAAAAGAAAGAACCATAGACATGGATTATCTAAAGCAGAGCCTCCCAGTCACTGGGCTCTCATACTCACCACAATTGGATTAGAAGTTCTGAGATACTGACCCCCAACTTTCTGTGGAGTGGATGAAGCCACAGACCCCAGAGTGCTTCACCTCTGATCACAAGCAATATTAGCCGTTTACACCACTGTGTTATGACTACTACCATTTTTCTACTATGGACATCAGGTAAAAAAAAAAAAAATGTGGAAAGCATGGATCTATGTTAGCCACTCATAGCATCCAAACTGAAGCAGCCGTGGTGCTTTACACTGAAGTAGCAGAGAAACTAACTTGAACTAGCTTCGTCAGTAAGAAAAGTCACTGGCTCATGGAACTGAAAGTCCAATTAGAATTGGTTTAATCTGGTTTAATATGAGCTCTCTGAACATGTCACAACTTGTCCTGTGGGCTGACTTGGTACTCAGGCTGCCTTCTTTTATGGTACCAAAGTAACTACAGCAGTTTCAGTGTGTGATTAACCCAGACTCCAGGTCCCTATCCAGTAGACTTTTAAATCTTTTCTAATACATCACTGTTCTAAAAGAAAAAAGTCATGAGTGAGAGAGCTTGACCTTGGAAGGACAATGACATCATTGAATAAGTGGTCTAACCAAATCAATCCTGGAAGTGAGACTCCATAATCCACTCTGAACCGCCTCCCCCTATCAAAAGCAGGCCTGGACATCTTCTTGCAGACAAAGAACCTGCCTCACTTCTGCCTCTGCCCCTCAGGTACCATACCTCACCATCCTCTAGGAGTTTTAGCCCATGGCCTACACTTTGGAATCTAAATGGGCCTTTTATTTAGAGGATTGTCAGAGCCCTGTTTCTAGAACAGGCAATCTTCCTAACGCCTGTTGGGCACCTTCCTGGAAGAGTGGACAAAAGGAGCAAGTGCTAGAGAGAAGATGCTGAGAGATCAGTCAAGCTCAGCACGGAATTGTGTTGGCGGCCTTCCTGCTCACTCACTGTAGGGTATTTTACAGTAATTTCTACCTTGTATCCTGGATTCTGTGACTAATTTCTCAGTGTTGCTGGCTACTAGCCACCACAGTCCTCTGGGAACAGCGCCTGGCAGCTGCAATCCAGAGTGATGGTGAGCAAAGGCCCAAGTGGATGTGGCTTCCATGCTGCTCCTACAGCTGCAATCTCAGGAGTCAGGGGCATGCCAGGTGGCTGCTCCTGGAATGAGGGAGTAGAGCACTTGGGCTCCCTGGACAGGTGGTTGTGGAGAGCTCAAGGTTTCAATTATTTTTCTCTGAGATGCCAGGAGATACAGAACTGTCAGGGTGACTAGGAAAATGCTCTTGATAAGTGCTGCTCATCTGGCTGATGCCACTTAGACAAAACTGAGTTCTGGTCTGTAAATATCTTCTTAATTTTCTAAGACTATTTCCTGAGGTTGGAGGTTACTGAAAAAGATGCATGTACAGATGGTCAAGGTTAAATTTGTTTCCCAATGTTTCTCACTGCTGTGGTAAGAAAGGAAATCCTGAGTGCAAATAGTAAGAATAATAATAGTAGTAATAGCAACTGTTAGGTTTAGGTTTCCAACATGCCAGATAATGTACTAGGCATTTTACATGTTACTAAATTAACACAGCAATTGTGTGGATTTTGTATTATGGTTACCCTTGTTTTACAAATAAGAAAACAGAATTTAACATGTTTACTTCCTTGTTTAATGTCATATAGTGAATAAGTGGCAGGGCCAGGACTTGAATCCAGGTCTGTTAGAGTCCAGAGCAGGAGCGCTTACTGAGCACACCACTCTGACCACACCAATAGGAGCTTAGTCCATGAAACTCTAAATGCGTGGATTTCATGTAGTTAAAAGTATCTTAACATAATGAAAGGCCTTCTTTCCTCCCTTAAAAGTTAAGTGGAAAATTGTCATATATTGTTGGCAAGAGTGCAAATTAGGACAAACACTGTGGAAAACTATTGGCATTATATACTAAAGTTAAATATCTGCATATTATACGATCCAGCAATTCTACTCCTGAGTATATGCCCAAAATAAATGTACGCACATGTGCATCAGAAAAAATGTACAAGCATGTTCATAGTAGTAGTATTTGTAATAGCACTAAACTAAAAACAGCCCAGAAGTCTATCAACAAGAGCAGATACATAATTGGGATGTATTAATGCAATGAAATACCACACAGCAACAACAACAAAAATGAAGCCAGTTCCTTACAACAATATGAACGAATGTTGTGTTAAAGAAGCCAGACACAAGAATACATGTTGTAAGTTTCAGTTTATTTAAACCTCACAGGCAGAACTCAACTACAATGTTTGGAGATTGGTTCTTAAAGGATAAAATTACAAAGTAAAGCAAAGAAGTGGTTACCATAGAGGTAAGGAAGGCGGAGAGTGTGGGAAGTGGTCATATGGGATGAGGTTGGGTGGCTTCTGGGGTTCTGGCAACATTCTATTTCTTGGCCTGAAAAGGTAGTACATGCAGCTTGCTTTATAATAATTTAAACCAAACATATATATTTTATGCACTGTCTGTATGTGTGTCTTATTTCACAATAGAAATAACCTTAAAATAAGTTTAGAAAAGGAAAAGGCAAAAAAAAAAAAAAAAAAGACATCGAGACAATATTGGGTTTTTGTTTTAAAATTCAGGCTAAAATGTCTTTGTAAGTAGTTCATTTTAGGGCAGATTTTAATTAGCAGACTCTGCCACCTTTGGAGTCAATTCCATCCTCCTTGCTGATCTGAAGCTCCATCACTCCCACTCTTTTTTATCGTTAATGTTTTTCTTGTTAAAGAAATGTTTCCTTGTTCACATTAGAGGTAACTGCACTCGAGTATTGTTTCTCTACAAAGGAAGGGATTGATTTTTGTGGTCTGCTCATTAGAACTAATCATGAACTCCTTGAGTCACCCTTGATTCAAGAACACTTTTGCAATTGGAAAATGGGAAGAGCAAGGTTTATCGTTTTAATTAACACATCGAAATGAAAGCTTGTCAGAACTAGAAACACAGGCAGCCATGAGACTAGGCGAGTTATGTGAATAGAGCTGGGGATGAGAATGGGGCAGAAGGAAGGACTGGGTCCAATCCCAACAGGTGGTCAGCTCAGGCATCTCAGGGCAGAGCAGGGAGGAGGCTGACACCCAACTCCTGTGGGTGTTAAAAATCTACATAAGCAGCATCGAGTTCTGATAATCAGTTGCAATGTCTCTAAACTCTGAATTCTGAAAGTCATGACCTTCTAAGCTAAGAGAATTCAGGACATGTTGAGACATTCAGGACATGTTCAAGTTCAATGACAAGGAGAAGTAAGTGGTATTAAGAAACCCTGTCTTATCTTCTTCAAAGTAGCAGGTTATCTTGACTGTGATTTGTGCTTTCTTCGCATGTCAGCAGCCAGCGTTATATTCAAATGCACTGGCCTGCAGCTAGCAGAAATAAAGTCCAAGGAAAGAGTCAGAGTGGGAGGTGGAGGCAAGAGGGTACTACTGCTCATTTGTGGACCAGATGGCAAATACATTCAAACAACACCACGGGGTTGGAATGTGGCTCTCCATCTAATGAAGGCAACTCTGGAAGTACAGGTCCAGTGACCTGGAATGTCGCTACGCCAAGGGCAGTCCACTGACTGTTTGTTACTATCTAAAGCAAGATAAGTTCAGAAATGGAGGATGGGTATTCAGAAATCTATACAGTAATTTGACAGAAAAATGTTGTGCCTGTTGAAACTAATAATAAAATAATTGGGGTTTTTAAATGTCTTTTTTACTTTATTTTTCTAATATTTATTTTTATTATATTTTATAAGAATGTTAGTCCACAATGGACTGAAAATTTTTTAAATGAGGTGCTTCATCACAGATTGTTTAAGAAAGAATCACTGCTGAGAAATAGTCTCTGAGGGACATGCCTGATTAAACTAAGCTGGGTCCCATTGTTCTCATTGCTGGAGGACAGGAATGAATGTGTCAGGTGTCTGTAGCTCATAAATCAACACAGATTTATGAATAAATAACTCTTCTCTTGCTGTATAATAGAAGTCCAGGTAATAAACATTGACTGGCTCTTACTGTGTTTCACGCACTAAGTTATTTAGATATATAACATTTCACTTAATCTTCACAGTAACTCTGTGAAGTTGGTTGTGTTTTTATTGTTTATTTTATCAAGGAGTAAACTAAATAAGGCACAAGGAGGTTAATCTCTGGGTTTTTCTTTCTTCCCTTTATTTCTCTGAATTTTAGTTACCTTTCAAGGCCCACCTAAAATTCTACTTCATTCATTGATAGGCTTATTCTTCACCAAATTATATAATATATTCTCAAATTATACATTTTGACATTATTTATTCCCATTATTTGTGATCCCATTTATACTTTATCTCCCAAAACAACCTATATGACCCCATTGAAGACAAGAGCTACAGCACATACATCCACACACCCTCATCCTGCCTCACTTCCCAAATGTCTGCATGCTCACAGACACATGCTGCGGGCTTTCATTGTTGAATAGAACTGAGTCACCTAATTAAAGCTTGTTTTTGTTATTTTCGTAAGAGCCAAATGCAGGACTATACACATATATCAAAAATGTTCACATGTGGGGAGTCAAAGTGAGACGTTAATTTTTACTCTGTGTGTTTCTGTATTATTTATATTTTTTACAGGGGAGGCAGATCATGGCAGATGGGAGACAGGACTAGATTGCAGCTCTCACTTGGACAGGCAGAGCAGCATGTGGAAGCTTGCATCATGAACTTTTGCTCCAGAACAACTTCAGGAATAATTCAGGAAAGCCAGGAGAACCTACAGACCCTCTGAAGAAACCAGATGATTCCTGTAGGACCCAGGAGACACCCCAAATACTCTGAGTGCCCAAACTGTGGAAGTGGAAAAGTCGATTTAGAGAGCCAAGTGAAATACAGAAGTGGAAGAAGCAGCAGAAAAAATCCTGTAGGCTTGCTGGGTCCCCTTGCAAACCATTTCTGCCTTTCCTCACAGGGTTCCCTGGGGAGACCTACAGGAGGCACTGGGAAAAGGCCATAGGGAGAAGGAAACCTCCAACTGAATGTTGTAACAATTTTAAATGATTAAGAAGTCTCCTGGCCAGAACTCATGGGAGGGCATGAATCCTGTGTGCAGACTCCACAGGTGGGGGAAGCACAAAAGCCCTACTTCACAAGTGGGAGGTGGTGGGGCAAGTTCTCAGCCCTACTTGCCCACTGCCTGGAAATAGACTCCATGCTATCGGGAGGGGACATGGTGGGAGTGAGACTGGCCCTTTGGGTTGCATGGGAGTTAAATGAGGCCTGTGACTGCTAGTTTTCCCTCACTTCCCTGACAACCTGCATGACACAGTAGAGGCAACCATAATCCTCCTAGGAACATAACTCCATTGACCTGGGAACCACACCTCCATCCCCCATAGCAGCTGTAGCAAGACCCACCCAAGGAGTCTGAGCTCAGACATGCCTAGTCCTGCCCCAATCTAATGGTCCTTCCCTACCCACTCTGGTAGCTGGACGACAAAGGGCATGTATTCTTGGAGTTCTTGGGCCCTGAACACCACCTGATCCTCCTCATACTACCATAGCTAATACTCTCTGGAAAGCACCACCTCCCAGCAGGAGGCCAAGCAGCTCAAAAATCATGCATTAAACAACCAAAGCTAAGAAAGCTTACAGAGTCATTTCACCCCTCTCCACTTCCACCAGAGCAGGTGCTGGTATCCATGACTGAGAGACTCACAGGTGGTTCACATCACAGGACTCTGTGCAGACAACCCCCAGTACCAGCCCAGAGTCTGGTAGACTTTCTGGGTGGCTAGATCCAGAAGAGAGATAACAATCACTACAGCTCGACTCTCAGGAAGCTACAACCCTAGGAAAAGAGAGAGAGTACTACATCAAGAGAATGCTCTGTGGGATAAAAGAATCTAAACAACCTTGAGCCCTAGATCTTCTCTCTGACAGAGGCTAGCCAAATGTGAAGGAACCAGAAAACCAACTCTGGTAACATGACATAATGAGGTTCTTTAACACCCCCAAAATCACACTAGTTCACCAGCAGTGGATTAAAACCAAGAAAAAAAATCTGATTTACCCAAAAAAGAATTCAGAGGATTAGTTATTAAGTTAATTAGGAGGCACCAGAGAAAGATGAAGACCAAATTAAGGAGGTCAAAACAAGATACAAGAAATGAGGGGAGAAATGTTCAATGAAATAGATAGCATAAATAGAAAAAAATCAAAACATAAGGAAACAATGGATGCACTTATAGAAATGCAAAATGTTCTAGAAAGTGTTAGCAATAGAATCGAGCAAGCAGAAGAAATAACTTCAGAGCTTGAAGACAAGGTTTTAGAATTAACACTATGCAAGAAAGACAAAAAAAATAACAAAAACATCAGGTAGCCTATAAAGGAAAAACTATCAGATTAACGGCAGATTTCTCAGCAGAAACCCTACAATCTAGGGATTGGGCCCTATTTTCATCCCGCTTTAACAAAACAATTATCAGCCAAGAATTTTGTATCCAAAAAAACTAAGCATCATAAATGAAGGAAAGACACAGTCTTTTTTAGACAAATATTGAAAGAATTTACTGCTATCAAGCCAGCACTACAAGAACTGCTAAAATGAACTCTAAATCTTGAAACAAATCCTGAAAACACATCAAAATGGAACCGCTTTAAAGAATAAATCTCACAGGACCTATACAACAGCATTACACTTTAAAAAATGATATACAGGCAACAAATAGCATAATGAGTGGAATGGCACCTCACATCTCAATAGTAACATTGAATGTAAATGGCCTAAATGCTCCACTTAAAAGATACAGAATTGCAGAATGGATATGAATTCACCAACCAACTATCTGCTGCCTCAAAAGACCCACCTAGCACAAAAGGACCCGCATAAATTTAAGGTAAAGATGAAGAAAAAGATATTCCATGCAAATGGACACCAAAAGTGAGCAGACGTAGCGATTCTTATATCAGACAAAATAAACTTTAGAACAACAGTAGTTTAAAAGAGACAAATGGGGACATTATATAATGATAAAAGGCCTTGTCCAACAGGAAAATATCACAATTCTAAACATATATGCACCTAGCACTGGAGCTCCCTAATTTATAAAACAATTACCAGTAGACCTAAGAAATGAGACAGACAGCAGCTCAAGAGTTGTGAAGGAATTTATTCAGTACTCCACTAACAGCACTGGACAGGTCATCAAGACAGAAAGTCAACAAGAAACAATGGATTTAACTATACCCTGACACAAATGGACTTAGCAGGCATTTACAGAACATTCTGCCCAACAACCACAGAATATACATTCTATTCATAAGCACATGGAATTTTCTCCACGATAGACCATATGATAGGCCACAAAACAAGCTTAATAAATTCAAGAAAACTGAAATTATATCAAGCACTCTCTCAGATCACAGTGCAAACTCAACTCCAGAAAGAACCTTCAAAATCAAGCAAATATATGGAAATTGCTCTTGAATGATCATTGGTTCAAAAATGAAATCAACTTGGAAATTTAAAAATTATTCAAACTGAACGACAATAGTGACACAACCTATCAAAACCTCTGCGATACACCAAAGGTGGTCCTAAGAGGAAAGTTCACAGCCCTAAACGGTGACATCAAAAAGTCTGAAAGAGCACAAACAGACAATCTAAGGTTACACCCCAAGGAACTAGAGAAACAAGAACAAACTAAACCCAAACCCAGCAGAAGAAAGAAAATAACCAAGATCAAAGAACAAGTAAATAAAATTGAACTGAAAGAAATATAGGAAAGATAAGTGAAGCAAAAATCTGGTGTTTTGAAAAAAATTAATAAAATTGATAGGCCATTAGCAAGATTAATGAAGAAGAGAGAAAATCCAAATAAGTTCTATTAGAAATGAAACAGGAGATACTACAACTGATACCCCAGAAATGGAAAACATCATTCAAGGCTACTGTGAATACCTTTACATGTATAAACTGGAAAATCTAGAGGAGATGGGTAAATTCCTGGAAAGATACAACCCTCCCAGCTTAAATCAGGAAGAATTAGATAACCTGAACAGACCAATAACAAGCAGCGAGATTGAAATGGTAATTAAAAAATTACCAACAATAAAAAGTCCGGGACCAGAGAGATTTATGGCAGAATTCTACCAGATATTCCAAGAAGAATTGATACCAATCCTATTGACAGTATTCCACAAGATAAAGAGGGAAACCTCCCTAAATCATTAGGTGAAGCCGGTATCACCCTAATACCAAAACCAGTAAAGGACATAACCAAGAAAGAAAACTACAGACCAGTATACCTGATGAATATAGATGCAAAAACTCCTTCATAAAATACTAGCTAACCAAATCCAACAACATATCAAAAAGATAATCCACTATGATTATCTTTCATATCTTTCAATGGGTTTCATACCAGGGATGCAGGGGTGATTTAACATATGCAAGTCAATAAGTATGATACACCACATAAAGGGAATTAAAAATAAAAATTACACGATCATCTCAATAGATGCAGAAAACCCATTAAAAAAAAACCAGCATCCTTTTATGATTAAAACTCTCAGCAAAATTGGCATACTAAATTTGCACACATATCTCGATGTAATAAAAGCTATATATGACAAACCAGCGTAATACCGAATGGGGAAAAGTTAAAAGCATTCCCTCTGAAAACTGGAACAAGACAAGAATGCCTACTCTCACCACTTTTCTTCAACGTAGTATTGGAAGTCCTAGGCAAGCGTTCAGACAAAAGAAAAACAAGGGCATCCAGAGTGGTAGAAAGAAAGTCAAACTGTCACTGTTTGCTGACGATACGTTTGTTTACCTAGAAAACCTTAAAACTCATCCAAAAAGCTCCTAGAACTGATAGATGAATTCAGCAAAGTTTCTGGATACAAAATTAATGTACACAAATCAGTAGCTCTTCTATACACCAACAGCAATCAAGCTGAGAATCAAATCAAGAACCCAATCCCTTTTACAACAGTGGCAAAAAAGAAAAAATACTTACGAATATACCTAATCAAGGAGTCAAAAGACCTCCACAAGGAAAGCTACAGAACACTGCTGAAATAAGTCAGAGACGACACAAACAAATGGAAATTCATCCCATGCTCATGAATGGGTAGAATCGATATTATGAAAATGACTATATTACCGAAAGCAATTTACAAATTCTGCAAAATTCCCATCAAAACACCACCTTCATACTTCACAGAATTAGAAAAAAAAATCCTAAAATTCATATGGAACCAAAAAAAAAATTCGCATAGCCAAAGCAAGACTAAGCAAAAAGAACAAATCTGGAGGCATCACACTACCTAATTTCAAACTATAGTATAAGGCTAGTCACCAAAACAGTGTAATACTCTAAAACAAACAAACGAACAAAAAGCACATGGACCAATGGAACAGAATAGAGAACCACCCAGAAATAAACCCAAATACTTACAGCCAACTGGGTTTGGACAAAGCAAACAAAAACGTAAAGTGGGGAAAGGACATCCTTTTCAATACGTGGTGCTGGGATAATTGTCTAGCCACATGTAGGAAAATGAAACTGGATCCTCATCTCTCACCTTATACAAAAATCAACTCAAGATGGATTAAGGACTTAAACCTAAGACCTGAAACTGTAAAAATTCTAGAAGATAACATTGGAAAAACCCTTCTAAACATTGACTTAGGCAAGGATTTCATGACCAAGAACTCAAAAGCAAATGCAATAAAAACAAAGATAAATAGCTGGGAACTAATTAAACTAAAGAGCTTTTGCACGGCAAAAGGAACAGTCAGCAGAGTAAACTGACACCCCACAGAGTGGAAGAAAATCTATACAATCTTTCTGTCTGGCAAAGGACTGATATCCAGAATCTACAACAAACTCCTACAAATCAGGGGAAGAAAACAAATAATCCACAAACATAAACAAATTAAAAATAAAAATAAAAAAAACAAACATTCTCATTACAAAGTTTGCTGAGGACATGAATAGACAATTCTCAAAAGGAGACAGGCTGGGCATGATGGCTCACACCTATAATCCCAGCACTTTGGGAGGCTGAAGTGGAGGAATCACTTGAGGTCAGGAGTTCAAGACCAGCCTGGCCAACATGGTAAAACCCATCTCTACTAAAAAATATGAAAATTAGCCAGGCATGGTGGCGGGCACCTATAATCCCAGCTACTTGGGAAGCTAAGGCAGGAGAAACACTTGAATCTTGGAAATGGAGGATCTCAGTGAGCTGAGATCATGCTACTGTCCTCCAGCCTGGGTGACAGAGCGAGACTGTCTGAAAAAAAAAGATACACAAATGGCCAACATCATCAAAAATGTATGAAAAAATGCTCAACATCACTAATGATTAGGGAGATGTAAGTCAGAACCACAAGGCAATACCCCCTTATCCCTGCAAAAATGGACATAATCAAAAAAGAATAGATGTTGGTGTGGATGCAGTGGACAGAGAACAATTCTACACTGCTGGTGGGAATGTCAACTAGCACAACCACTATGGAAAACAGTGTAGAGATTTCTTCCTTAAAGAACTAAAAATAGAACTAGATTTGATCCAGCAGTCCCAGTCCCACTACTGGGTGGAAGCTACCCAGAGGAAAAGAAGCCATTATAAGAAAAAAAAAATGCTTGCAGACTCTGTTTATAGTGGCACAATTCACAGTTTCAAAAACGTGGAACCAACTCAAATTCCAATCAATCAATGGGTGTATTTAAAAAAACATGTTGTGTGTGTGTGTGTACATATATATACACGTATATATATATGTATATATACATATATATGTGATTGAATAGCGAAATTTTTGAAAACTTAAATTTATTTGTGTGTGTGTGTACATATATATACACGTATATATATATATGTATATATACATATATATGTGATTGAATAGCGAAATTTTTGAAAACTTAAATTTATTAAGATTAAGGTCATGGAGCAGGAGCAGGGCTTTATAATTCCTCTCTTGGTCTCAGGGAAGCCTTAAGTCTTGTCCAAGGTAGAACCAACACTGGGAATCAATATCATTTACTTCCAGAACACATGCATATATATTCATTTTTATGGCCAAATAGTATTCCATCATATATATGTATCCTATATATTATATATATATGTTATATATATCACATATATATCATATATCTATCACATATGTATATCATATATATATCATACATATATATGATGGAATACCACTTGGCCATAAAAGTGAATGGTTGATGGCATTCATAGTGACCTGGAAGAGAGTGGAGACTATTATTTTAAGCGAAGTGACTCTGGAAAGGAAACCCAAACATTGTATGCTCCTACTTGTAAGTGGGAGCTAAGCTGTGAGAATGAAAGGCACAAGAAGGACACAATGAACTCTGAGGACTCAGGGGGAAAGGGTATAAAGGGTGTGAGGGATACAAGACTACAAAATATGTGCAGTGTACACTGCTCGGGTGAAGGATGCACCAAAATCTTACAAATCACCACTAAAGAACTTACTCATATAACCGAACGCCACCTGTTCCCCAATAACCTATAGAAATAAAAACTTTAAAAAATCGTTGTTTTACTTACTTATTAAAATTAGTTTTAATCCTGAACTAAAAGTTTCTGACAGGAAGTGTGAGTGAGGCAGTGAGTTGGAAGAGCATGAACTGGAAGTAGACGATATTGATTTCCAGTGTTAGTTGTACCTTGGACAAGAATTAAGGCTTTCCTGAGACCAAGAGAGGGACTATAAAGCCCTTCCCCTACCCCATGACCTTAATTCTTATGAATTTAAGTTTTCAAAAATTTTACTATTCAATCATGCATATTTAAATGACATAATCTATCAGTTTACATTTTTTGTTTTTCATGTGTTATCAATGTCATTTCATGTGTGCTTATGTGTGTTTGTACGAGTATGTTTCCTCATACATGGCTCGGAGGAAATAAGATTGTTTAGGGCCTGAAAGCAAATGTGTTACTGGAATTTAGGTATCGAAATTTTTCCGAGCTTTCTGAGGGTCAAAACCAAAATATAAATATATTAAGCCATAATTGTTTGGAATTATTATTTTCATTTCAAGGGATACAAGCACACGGCATTTTCTTCTTATAAAGAAACGGATTCTGTGGGATGTTACTCCATTCTGCAATCTTTCCTGGCCAGATGTTTGCGCTTATTTAATTGAGAACCATGATCACACAGCAGTCACTTTGCAATGCAGGTCTGAGTTTATAACACACAAGTGTAAGAGTGTAGAGGAAATCAGCCATGTAAGGGGTTTTGAAACTGTCAAAGACTGATGTCCACAGAATACTACCGTGAGCATTTTATTCATGTAAGCTCATCCAACGATTGATAAGAAGACAATGTGAATGTGAGTGTACACAATATAATTTCAGAATCAGTATGCTTTTTCTATTAGCTTTTAAAATCTGTTTGCATAAAAAGTTTCTTTTCCAACCCAGCTCCTCTGAGGGTTCTTGTGGAAAGAAGTGACTGGGGACATGATCTTTGCAATATTTCATTTCGTTATCTCTTATTATTACCCGGTGGCTCAGAGTGTGGCGTGAATAAAGCTGTCTTGTCATCAAAATGCATTCATTCATTTAACAAGTTCCTGAAAATAATGGAACGGTTGCTAAGCAATGGGGAAATTACACATTCCCAGGGATCTGTGAAGATTCTAAAAGCAAAAGTAGTTCTGGGAACTGGCATTAGTGTCTCTGGGACCCATCTAAACAAAACTAAGAAAGTGATATGCTGTATCCAATAGTCAGGAGGCAGCATCTTTTCATTTTTTTTCCTCATTCTGACCCAAATTTTCAAAGTAAAGATATAGAGAGAAAGTTTCCTATCAAACAGGAATCTGTGACCTTTTATGAATTACCAGTACCTGGAAAGTCTGTATCACAGTTATCTTACATGAACTGTGGTAGGTAATGTAGATAACTGATTGATGGGTGCAGCAAACCACCATGGCACATGTATTCCCGTGTAACAAACCTGCACTTTCTGCACAGGTACACCAGAACTTAAAGTAAAATAATAATTTTTAAAAACTGTGGTATGAAAGAATATATTCCTTTAATTAGGAAGTAAATTTTATTTTAAATACAGGATGTTATTTGAAATAAAAAGATACTTGCACATTCAAGTTATGTTATTTATGAAGTTAGGCCCTATCATAAATAACATGAGTAACACATGGACATGCATTTTTAAAAATTTTAAATTTGTTTTTTAAAAACTAAGTCCCCCATATTCCTATCCTTCCCTAAATAACCAATATTAATATTTGGGGTGTGTTTATCTTCCACATTTCTAAGTATGTGAAGTTATTATTTATTATTATTTAACATATTATACATGCACATTATGCACATACACTCACTATATCATTTTTAAAATGATTTTTGAAAAATTAGGTTGTTTTTAGTAGATCACTATTATAAATAACTCCTAATTATCCTGTACACACATTTAAAAAATTAAGAGCTTTATTATTGCAAAATTAATGCATGTAAAGAAGCATTTATGAAATGGCAAAGAAACCCTGAAAATCTATTTCTCCAATCAACAAAAATACTGGGAAAAAAAGTCAGAAAAATAACTTTTTAAAAATTATGGAAATTAACCAAAAACTTGGAACAATGCAAGCAATCATTCAGGGAAAAAGGATGAATCTCAGTGAGAATCTCAGCAAGTTTTGTGGAATTTTAACTTGCACTATTCCTATCTCCTTCTTCTGAGATCTCTGGTAAACTTGAAAACCAGCAGTCTCACAACCACAGATGCTGAAAACCCAGCATTGTAGCAGCCACTGAAGGAGAAAAATGGTTTTGGAGCTCTCTGAAAAGCCCCAATTACAAAGATTGTCACTATTTGACCCATCTGGCAGCTCATTAGAAAGTCCCCCATTCATAGTGTTTGTCTTTATTTGAACTGACTCAGGACTTGCTCAATAAGAAAAGTCCTGTCCCCAAGGTGTTTGTAAAAACAATCAGTAGAAATTATTTAGCACCACAGCTGTCTCAGTCAGCAATATCATTTGGATCAAAGAAAAGCTGTCCAAAGAACCTAAAACAAAATCTGGAAATAAGATGTCATTGTGCATTTTGAAAAGATGAAATATGTTCCTGGGGACTTAAAAGACCACGAACATATGCTGGGATGTGCAAATGCCTAGGAAACAACGGAGAAGGTCCCAATAGTTCACCTCTAGGTAACCTTGAAGCTCTGTGCAAGCAGGAAGCAGAGGCTAAGGCAGAATTGTAAACTGTTAGAGCATTAAAGGTGTTCCTCATAACAAATCCAGAACCTACCAGCAAAGGCTGGGAGACTCATTAGTTCGAGTCACATAAAGAAATCTCTGTCAAATCCTTAGCAGTAAGCTAGCAAAGCAGAGACTTCAGTGGCCACACAGGGTGATTACAGATTTTACAAATTAGTGCAGGAAAGCGACTAAACAGAAGGTAACAACAGCAAATATCAACAGCAACAAACAGGGAAGGAAAAAAATCTGATTTTCAACATAGCCATATATTATTATTTAAAATGTAGAGTTTCAACGAAAAATGTAAGACATGAAAAATTGGCAAAGGATGGCCCATATGTAGGAAAAAATTGAGTCAATAGACCCTGTCATGGAGGAAGCCCTGACACTGAACTTCCTAGACAGTCTTTAAACAAGCAATTATAAGTATATTCAAAGCACTAAAGTAAACAGTGTCTACTAACTAAAGGAAAATATGAGAGTAATGTCATATGAAATATAAAATTTTGATAAAGAAAGATACGATAAAGATAACTAAATTCAAATTCTGGAGTTGAAAAGTATAAAAACAAACAAAAATTTTACTACAGTGACTCAACTGTATCTTTGAACGTGCTCAAGAAATAATCAACAAACTCAAAGATAGGTCAATTGAGACTATCCAGTCTCATAAACAGAAAGAAAAAATACCAAAGGAAAATGGACAGAGCCCCACATACTCTAGGACACCATCAAATGTAACAACATATACATGGTGGGAGTCACAAAGGAGGACGTAAAAAAAAAGGGAAATTAAAAAAAATACTTGATGAAACAATGTCTGGAAACATTGATCGCCTTAGCCCGGAAGTTTAACAAACTCCAAGTAGGATCAACTCAAAGAGATCCATCCCTAACTATATCGCAGCCTGTTTGTCAAAAGGCAAAATAAAGAATTTTGAAGGCAACGCGAGAGAAATGACTCAATACATACAAAAGATCCTCAATAAAATTAACAGCTAAATTCTCCTCAGAAACCATGGAGACCAGAAGGCAGTGGGATGATATATTTAAAGTGTGTGTGTGTGTGTGTACGTGTGTGTGCACGCGCGCGCACTCGCGCACATATTTGTGGAAGGAGGGGAGCAGTGAAGCTAGAGAATTCTATAGCCCATAATATTTTTTTCAAATAGTTAACAAGAAATTAAGGTTCAACAGGGAATTCATCAATAAAAAATTCACCCTACAAGAAATACCACAGGAAATCCTTCAGGCTAAAATGTAAGGATACTAGATAAAGACTCAAATTCACATGAAGAACTAAAGAACACTGGTAACTATATTAGTAAATATAAAAGACTCTATAAATGCATTTTTGTTCTATTTGATTGAAAACCACATTTAAAAAATCATACAGATGTTTTAATGGGATTATAATGTATAATAATATAATTCATATAATATAATAGCATTAAAAAGGGTAAGGGTATAGAGCTTTACTGGTGCAGAGATTTTATACACTATTAAAGTTAAATTGGTACTAAACCAAACTAGATTGCTTTAAGATGTTAAGTACAATCATGTGTCACATAATATTTTAGTCAACAACAGATGGTGTACATAACGGTGGTTCCATAAGACATAATGCCATATTTTTTACTGTACTTTTTCTATATTTAATTATGTTTAATATGTAAATACCATTGTATCACAATTGGCTACTGTATTCAGAACAGTAAGATGTTGTACAGGTTTGTAGCATAGAAATAACCAGCTGTATTGTACAGCCTAGCTGTGTGGTAAGCTATACCATCTAGGTTTATGAAAGTACACTTTCACCCTGAAGTTAAGCCCTATCACAAATTTCATATGCATGCAGGTCATTTTATATTTTAACTATGCATTATGTTTTAATTAACAATATATGTTTTACACAAAGCATATAATATACATGATATTTAGCATTTGTTTTTTTAAAGCTGATATTATTTTTGAGATCTGCTTACATTAATCAAATACATCTATTTCTTCTCTTTTACTGCATTATGAATATGCCACAGCTAACTTCTCCCGCCCTCTGCTTAAGAACCTTTGGGTCATTATCAGCTTTTTCCTGAAACAAACAAATTTCTAATGAATGGTTCTTCATCCTTTCTCTCAGTGCATATGTGGAAGAATTTCTTTATGATATATACCCAAAAGTGGGGCGGCTACCTTGTAGGCTTTGCTGGCCCTTAATTTTTTTACTACCTATTGCCAAATTGCTTGTACAAATTCATGGTCCCACTTGAACAGATAAGGCCCCTTACCTTATGAAATTTGCATTCTGTCATGTATCTAGAGGAGGATAAGAGATTGATAAGCCCTATATCTTTGCATCCTTGACCACCCTAGCATTGTCAGACTCTTTAAGGCGAATCATTATTGTTTTATTTTGTAATTACTAGTAAGATTAAAGATCTTCATGTATTTACCAGTGAATTTTATTGATTTTAAGACATAACTACCATTTTTGAACATACATCTTTATGATTTGACACCATTCTAAATGAGCCAGATGCATAGATCAAACTACAGGAAAAAAAAAATATATTTATATATATATATATATATGTTATAATAGCATGAAATAACATGAAACACTTTGTCATAAACCAAGAGTTACTTTTTATGAACATCTAGCCTTATGAAATAATAACAACTGATAAAAATAAAGAACCAAAGTTTCTGAATAGGAAGACAATTTAGGAAATTGATTTCCAAAGAGAGTGGCCTACACTTTGTTTGGTTCCTTTTTGATTGTGGATTTTTAAAATATAATAAATTAGTCTATTTAATTCTGAAAATGTTCTTTCAGAGGACTTTCTGCACTGAAAATTCTTATTATTGAGAATTGGAGTAGCCTGGGTAAGAGTTACTTGGGTACAGCTGGGGATGTGTAATGCACAGTCTACATAATGCAAGCATTACTGAGCCTGTCCTGGGTCCTCATGTCTTTTACAGGGGATGGAGAAAAGAAAAATTTCAAGATAAAACCCCTCAGACTCAATTTCAGCCTGGAAAATATTTTCTCATTTGAGCACTGAACAGAATTCTGCCCAAAGCCACTTAACTAGCATTCAGAAGGATCTTTAATTTTAATCTATTTCCAATAAATGGACTAACAAATTAGTGGGACTCAGTGCATAGCCCAGGACACTATTCACATCTTATCAATTGTGACTTAGTCATGATTTGTTAGAATGTTTTATGACAATATTAAATTGATGGATTAGAGCAATTATAAAGCAGTGATCACAAAACATAGCGCTATGTTTTAAATGAATACTTGCAAGCTTCTTCAGTGCGGCTTCATTCTGTCTGGCTGTTAGATTCTGATAGGTGATATACACACTCCACTGAAGTTTTTAAGATTAAACCCACATTAGTGCTGTTGTACAGTTGCCTTAGAGCATGTAAATGTTGCTATTGGATTTTGACCTGTGGCTGTTACACTATAAAATAATAAATACTCTGAATTTCCTCAACCAGCACTTCCAGACTTTGAGGGCATTGCTTTCTACTCCTTCGTGCTTAAAGACTTGCTCCCAGGGCCAGGCGCGATGGCTTATGCCTGTAATCCCAGCACTTTGGGAAGCCAAGGCAGGTGGATTATGAGGTCAGGAGTTCAAGACCAGCCTAGCCAAGATGATGAAATCCCGTCTCCACTAAAAATACAAAAAATTAGCCGGGTGTTGGGGCAGGTGCCTGTAATTCCAGCTACTTAGGAGCTGAGGCAGAGAATTGCTTGAACCCGGGAGGTGGAGGTTGCAGCGAGCTGAGATTACGCCACTGTATTCCAGTCTGGGCAACAGAGCAAGATTCAGTCTTAAAAAAAAAAAAAGACTTGCTCCCAGAAACTCTGCTGAAACTATTGCTCCTCATGCTATGTTGTCAATTGCCTGTTTGAAGATCAAGGCTCTGGGAGGATAGAAGTCACTTCTCCTTTTTTTCCTCCCAAGAAGCATATACAGAAAGCAACTTATTCTGTCTCACAACCAAACCAGATGTTGTTTGGTTTCTCCTTAACCTTTGGTATGACTGGAGTCTCTCATCCTCACTTCATGACTTGCCCAGGAGTCCTAACTATCCCACAGCCTGCTGCCAATCAGGAATATTTTTGCACTGATGGCAGCCAAACTCCCCTGCCAATGTGCTATGGCCAGGCCTCTGGAATCTCATCCTAGTCCTGCTGTAGAGGATGCTTTTGGAGCCACCCAAATCTCCTGAGATGCCCTTACTGGCTGAGTGGAGCCATTCCTCAGCTTCTGTAGTGTTTGCTCCTAGCAGCTCATATCTTCTGGAAACCTTGTCAGAGAACTTCTATCAAGAAGGTTTGCTCCTAGTAGCTTTGCTCCTAGTGTTTGCTACTAGTGTTTGCTCCTAGTAGCTCATATCTTCTGCAAACCTTGTCAGAGAACTTCTACCTGCTGGTTCCTGGAACTACTTCACCCAACTACTGAGAGCCTAAAATCCTGGGAGCAAGCATGTTTCTGGGGTAAATCCTAGCACATGGCTGACTTGTTGCAGGAGGATGAGAGCCCAGCTCCTTGCAGGAGGGAGAGACTACTCCCGATCTCCTAAGGGGATCAGGCTTGGGCTGAGTCTCAACCTGGCATTTCCCCCTTGCTTGGTTTCTTTCCCTCCTTTACTTGCTTATCTTGGAAGAACTTCCTTTAAAAGATTATATGCATGAAAATCCTCATCTCGGGGTCTGGTCTGCATTTGAAGGGCCCAACTTAAGAAACCTGCCTTTGAGAATGATTATCTTTACTTACCAGGGTTAATACACTTAAATATCTACAGAGATCCCACCTTCTGCCGGGACCTGCTTTACGTGCTGTGCATATGTTAATGGGTAAGGCAGGTATAGCCAGAAACCTCATGAAGTTTGCTTGCTTTGGGAAGGAGGTGATACATTTACTAAAGCACATAAATAAACAAGATAATTTGAGTAGTAAAAGACTTTATAAAGGAAATAAAATAATGTGATAGAAACTAACCAATGATGAGTGATGGCAGCTATCTTAGACTGACTCGTCAAGGTAGGAGCTTCTGATGAGATGTTTGAGCAGTGACCACAGAAATTGAGGAAGCAGGCCATACAAACTTTGGAGAAAGGGCCTTCAAGGTGGAGGAACAGCAGATGCAAATGGGTAGTGGCAAGCTTGTTGTGCTCTGAGAATAATGAGAAGTTACTGTAGCTGGAGTGAGTGTCATGGGGAAAGGGAAAGAGAAATCAGTAAGACAAGGCAGTGCCAGGTCAGGTGAGGGTTTATAAACCACATGCATACCTCTTTAAATTTTGATAGACATCCACTAAAGAGCTATAAGGAGAGGAGAGGCATAATTTGATATATGTTTTAGAATGATCATTGAGGCGGCTAAACGAGACTACTTTGTGTATAGCAAACTTGGAAGCTGCAGGACCCAGTAAAAGGCTCTATGCAGTGACCAAGCCACCCGACTTGAGCAGAGACGCTTTGAGCACATGAGCATAGTGGTGAGGACCTAGCAGCAGACTGTATCACAGAGTCTTGCTATTGGGCTTGACGTAGGGGGTCCAAGTAAGTTGGGTTGCCAGGTAAAATAGAGGATACTCAGTTACATTTGAATTTCATATAAACAACAAATAATTTTTGATATAACTATGTTCCAAATATTGCATGGAGGAAAATAACATGATACATTCTTATATTTAAAAAAATTATTCATTGCTTATCTGAAATTAAAATGCAACTGGGCATCCTGCTGTTATTTCCCAAGTCTGGCATTCTACAAGGAAGGGTTGCCATATAAATAGCCTGAGTTAGCTAACAAGAAAATAGTTGCAATGTGCTGAAATCTCTTAAATCTCAGCATCTGGTTTTGTTTTTGTTTTTGGTCTGAGTCTGTAGGCTAAAGTCAAAATGAAAATATCATGTAATTAAAGTTAAGAATAATTTACAATCATGCTGCTTTATGGGAAAATTTTGGCTGCCAAACTAAAACAAAACACACACACACACACACACACACACACACACACAGCCCTGATGATCTAGATTCTATATTGTCAAATATGATTCCTCCCTTTCTGTCCAACAGAAAGTTTCATCATATTTTCTTTATTCTACAAAACTGTAATGAATTGAAAGCAAGGGTAGTCCTTTAAAGGGAACTTGTGTAGATGTGAAAATGATCAAACACAGCCTTGGCTGGTCAGTGCACGTGCACCTTAGAATGTGCCCAGGAATGCCCAAGTGTTCCAAGAAGGCTGTATGTCCAGAAGAGATTCTGAATCTGCCACAGGAATTATTCAGCTTCTTCTGGGGCAGGTTTGCATTGTAGTTACAGAACTTGGGCTCTAGGGTCTCCTACCCTCAGGTTTGAGTTCCATTTCGGCTGTTGAGAATCTATGTGAACATAAACAAATTAAGCTTAGTTTCCTCATCAGAGAAAAATCAGACTCTCTATAATATGTAGATGAGATGAAATGTCACATGAGAAAGTGCTTAGCATAGTGCTAGATTCATAGTACAAACTCAGAATTGTTAATTACTGTTGATATTATTAGCCATTAGACTTCACTATATGAAGGGAACCTTCCTGACATAAAACTCTGAGTTCTACATATTGATGTATGTGCTTTAGGGCACATTCCCCGGAAGCAAATCCAACAATGATGATTTCTATGAAAGTGAGAGAGGGAAAGTGAAAGTGATGAAGAAAAGAGGTCAAGCTAGGATGTACTGTCAACCAAAATTTCATGGAGGATGGCTGTAGCTTGGTCCCGCAGGAGCTCCAAAGGCAAGACAGATCACAACTCAGAGCTGTCCATCTCAGGACAAGGAGGCTGTGCAATCATGGTCATTGTTTATTAAGGAATGTCCCAAGGTGACATGAGGTGCCATCAGGGAACGTGGGTTATGGCAGCACAAGGGCAGCCCTTCCACAAAGAAGCAGGTGCTGGAGTTGAGAGTGAAAATGCGTTGGGAGCTATTGCCCAACAGCAACAATGACAAAAAGATAAAAGCATCTTGGTGTGAGAAGCACTGACAGCATCTACCATTCGTCCTGTACGGGAAAGGAAGAGACAAGATCCATAGTTCTCCTTCACTTTAGTACAGTATGCATGTGGAAAAAAAAGATGAGAAGGCACAGATATTTTCTAGGATGGTAAGCTGTGCAGAACTACTTGCAAACTTTGCATTATAAATGCATATATTAAATGCATTAATATATGCATATTAATATAAGCATATTGGTGCTTATTAACTATGGGCCCTCGATGGCTGCTCACATTGTTTCCTCTTTATAATTTATCTCAACTTCTAAAAAAAATTACATAGAACACCACCCTATTGTTGATAGCTCCCCTAAATTATGACCATTTCAATAAGAAAAAGAGAAATACATAAATTTTTAAAAATTGACAAAGGGCATGAACAATTTACAGAACAAGCAAAAATGTCCAATAAACACAAAATTATTGCTAAACCTCACTAGTAACACACAAAAAGCAATTTAAATTATGAAATACTAGTTTTAGCCTGTCAGATTGGCAAGAATTTTTTTGTAAATTTAAACAATTTATTTCTATAGTGTTGAGGGTAAAGTTAGTTTTGTTACATGATTAAGTTCTTTAGTGGTAAAGGATATTGTTAAACATGAATTTCCTCTGCTATAGTTTACATCTATGTCTCTTACTCTTGTTTTGGGGTGTGTGTGTGTGTGTGTGTGTGTGTGTGTGTGTGTGTGTGTGTACTTTAAGTTCTGGGGTACATGTGCAGAACCTGCAGGTTTCTTACATAGGTATACACATGCCATGGGCTTTGTCTGCCTCCATCATCCGTCATCTACATTAGATATTTCTCCTAATTGTATTCCCTCCCCTAGCTCCCCACCCCACTACAGGCACTGGTGTGTGATGGTCCACTCCCTGTGTCCTTGTGTTCTCATTGTTCAACTTCCTCTTATGAGTGAAAACATGTGATATTTGGTTTTCTGTTCTTCTGTTAGTTTGCTGAGAATTATGGTTTCCAGCTTCATCCATGTCCTTGCAAAGGACATGAACCTTTTTCATGGCTGCATAGTATATGTGCCACATTTTCTTTATCCAGTCTATCACTGATAGGCATTTGGGTTGGTTCCAAGCCATTGCTATTGCGAACAGTGCTGCAATAAACATATATGTGTATGTGTCTATAATAGAATAATTTATAATCCTTTGGACATATACCAAGTTTCCACAATAGTTGAACTAATTTACACTCCCACCAACAGTGTAAAAGCATTCCTATTTCTCCACATCCTCTCCAGCATCTGTTGTCTCCTGACTTTTAATGATCGCCATTCTAACTGGTGTGAGATGGTATCTCAACGCTCAAAAGGAGACATTTATTCAGCTTTTTATGAAAAAAGCTTATTATCACTGGTCATTAGAGAAAGGCAGGATTTTTACAATAAGACTCTTACACAATGCTAAGTTATTGTGAGTATAAATTGATATAAATTTCCTAGAAGGCAATTTGATAGTACATACCAAAATACATAAAATATGCATACCTTTTGACAAAGCAGTTAAATTTTAAGAAATATTTTACTTCAGCAGTAAGAGTGAGAGGGTAGAAGAAGAATGAGGAGTGAAAAATTATTTAATGGGCACAATGTATAGTGTTGATTGTTACACGAAAGCCCAGGCTTCGGCACTTTCATTCCCTAAATGTATACCATTTTTTAAAATCCTAAATAAAAGAAATAATCACTAAAGTTCATACAAATTAGTTTCTATAATGTTTACTGACATGTAATTTGTAATATATAAAACTGGAAATACTACAAATGTCTACCAGTAGAGTATCTGATTAAATGAATAGGAGTACCTAAATTACCCTTACTAACCACATAGTGATTTTTAAATGTTACCAAGTTATGCTTATTGACAGATGAACACTTTATATATAATTAAATCTAAAAATTATATTATAAAACAGTAACAGTGTAATCCAATCTAACATTAACAGTGTAATCCAATCTAAACAGTTAATATATACGGGTAGAAACAAGTCTGAAAGGAAATATATTGAACTGTTCATAATGGTTATTTTTAGGTATCAGAGATGACATTTAATTTCTTCTTTTTGTTTATCTGTACTTTTCTGATTTTTATACAGTAAACATATGTTGCTTGAGTAATTAAAAATGTTATGAAACAATAAAATATTCCCTCTCCATGCTTAGTTAAAATGAAGTGCTCTCAGGGATTGAGCTACAATAGATATTTTTTCCATTTTATTAATTTCCCGGTCCATTAAGTGTATGTAATGAACAGTCTGCCATGACTCCAGCTGGCTGGAGGAAAGCCAAGTGCTGTCCAAAAGGCAAGGCAGTAGAAACCATCCATCCCTAGCTTTCACTTTAGCTGGCAAACCAGTATTGAATCCATCAGCCTTCGTGTTCAGAAAAAAACCTTCAGCCATGTAAAGGATTTATGCGGCCTAAAGCACTCCCCAGAAAGGCACTTTTTCTAGCAGCTTCTGCTTCACTGAATTTAGAATGTAAGCAGCAAGTTCGCAGTTGTTAAAACCTAGCAAAATGCCCTACATGTGGTGGATGCTAAAGAAATGTTTAGACTGCAACACAGTGACCTTTGTTTTGGGAGGGACAGGGCTGAATGTAAACTAAGATGATAAAACATTTGGCATGTACCACCAAGGAAGCCATTAAATAGTCATATTAGTAACTGTTTTATTTTTGTCTAGATTCAAAAATTGTAAGGCAGGTCCCGACATACAAACTCCTGACAGTCCATCGTTACTTGTTCCCCACTCATGACTGCTTACTTAAACCAACATCAACAAAACTTTGCTGCATTCAAAAAGCTTTAGGCTGAGAAGCAGAGGAAGAACAAGGCCTTGAAGGTCAGAAACAACCGCAAAGCATATCCCACTGGCAGAGTCTGAACTGGCCTGTCTATGTGGTCACCTCCTTTTCTAAAGTTCCCATCTTCCCATCCCCAATACGACATGCAGAGATAGACTGGACACTTACCCATCTCAGAGTCCTTTCTGTCTGTTACCTTTCTCTTTATTAAATAGGCGACCTTTCATCAATTTCCCTGCCAAGGCCTTTGTAAAATTTACATTTAGGATAAATTGGAGTTGTATTTTGCCCACTAAGTAGTAGATCTCAAAAATAATATCCTCTCCAGCCTACGTGTAATTACATAAGTTGCTTTGAAAGTGTTTTGTTTACCTAGGGAATCATAATGGAACCCATTAGAGAAAATTTGTATTCCTCTGTAGTGGCTTAACTAATAAATCCCATCACAGAAATATTCTGTGTAAATGAGGCCTCTCCTTTTAGCCCCCCTTTTCCATTTCAATAACCTGCAGGAATGAAACAGTCCATTAGCAGCGTGTCTATATGTGGGTGGCTCAGAATGAGTTTTGAGATTTGAGTGATCAATTTTCAGATAAAAAATTAAACAGAGGTAGACTGTATTACCACCTGCAATGCAATTCAACTGTGACTGTCCAGAAATCTAGGTTGGCAGCTTGATGTGACACTGTGGACACATACTTAGAAATAATTAACAGTCATGTTCCATTCACAAAAATATGAAGGAGGAAATGTAGATGACTCAGGGGAACCCACCATCAAAAACACTTCATGAGAGAGTATGTGGAAATGTGTCTATAAACATATAGAACTTTTGAAAGTACATGAAATCAGCTTTGGATACTCTAGCATTGGTTCGAGTTTCATTTGATGTGCAGCAGTGCAAAACTGCTCCTTCTTTCTCTTCCATAGCCACCTCTTCTCTTACCTGGTTCAAGATCCCTTAGAGAGAAACTGAACAGGAGTCAAAAGATTCTAGGGTGAAGAGGTGCTTCAGAGGCAGAGACGGGCACACACCTGTCTCAAGAAATTTTAGCCATGCCAAGCTGCAGTCTACCAGTGCTATCGTCTCCAGTTCATGAATTTGGTTCTCTTACGTTCTCCTGTCTGTCCTTTTTTAAAGGAATTGCACATATATGTAAAGTCTGAATATCTGCAGTGACTATTTTACCCTATGGCTGAGTTAGCTTTTCCTGCTAGAAGAGGACTGTAAGTCTGCTGGTAGTGATGTAAATTGGTGCAGCCAGTGTGGAAAACTATGAAAGTGCCTGAACAAATTGAAAACAAAACTACCATAGGACCCAGCAGTTCCACTTTGCAGTATATATCCAAAGGAATTGAAATCAGGATCTCAAGGAGGTATCTTCACTTTCATATTTATTACAGTTTTATTCATAATAGCCAAGACGTGAAAGCAGCATAAATGTCCACTGATGAATGAACAATGAATAAAAACAATGTGGTATTTACATACAGTGGAATATTATCTACCAAGAAGATAATCCTACTATTTGCAATAACATGGGTGAACCTGGAGGACATTATCCTAAGTAATATAAGCCAAACACAGAAGGACAAATGTTATATGACACCACTTATATAAGGAATCTAAAATAGTCAAATTCATAGGAGCAGAGACTGTAATAATGGTTTCCAGGCGTTCGGGGAGTGGGGGGAACTGGAGGTATTAGTCAAAAGTACAGTTTCATTTATGCAAGAAGAATAAGTCCTAGAGATCCACTATACAGTATAGTGCATATAGTTAACAATACTGTATTGTCTACTTAAGACGGTGGATCTTATGTTAAGTGTTCTTATCACAAAAATAATAATAATAAATAAATAAAGAGAAGGGAGGAAAGTTTTGGAGGTGATGAATGTGGTTATGGCATATACTGTGATGTTTTCATGGGGGTATACTTGTATCCAACTCACCAGATTGTACTCGTTAAATATTTACAGGGTTTTTTTTTTTTTTGTATGCTGATCATACCTCAAGGTGGTTAAAAAACAAACTAAAATAACACCAAACATTTCAGCAGAAAAAGTCGTGCTGTAAATTAAGATCTTTCACTCTGTAATATGTCCGTTTAGCACATAAAACAGCGGAATATGTAAAAACTCAGTAAACAGCAATCTCTTTAAATTAAAGCAATCCCCTCTCCTCAGTACTGCGTCAGCCTTCCCCTCTGTGTATGATCCTAAGTCAAGTGGTCTGCCGGCTTTCAGGCTCCAAATCACTTATTCAAAGGCACTTCCCTCAAATTTAGGGCCTGGTTTCCAGTACAATATTCTCTAGAAACATGAATAGAGGTTACTCTGACTTTAATGCCACCAAGAGGCTCAGGAACAACTGCTGTTTGGTGAGTTTTCTGGTACATTTGTTAATGGTAGGATTTTTTGTTTTGTTTTCAGTTGCTCATCGCTGATATATAGTTACGCAATTTATCTTTGTATATTGACCTTGTAGCTTGTGAACTTGTAAACTCACAATGAGTTCTAGGAGATGCTTCGTAGATTCCTTGGGATTATCTCTGTATGCATTTACGTCATCTGTGAATCCAGATAATTTCGTTTTCTTCTTTTTATTCAGAATGCTTTTTAGTTCTTTTCTTGCCTTTTTGCATTGACTACAACTTCTAGTACAATGTTAAATAGAAGAGGCAAGAGAAGACACATTCACTTTGTTCCTGATTGTAAGGGGAAGAGTATTCAATCTTTTCACCATGAGGTATGATATTATCTGTAGGTTTTGTGTTAGATGCACTTTATCACACTGAAGAAATGTCTTTCTATGACTAGTTTGTAAAGAGTTTGTAAAGGATTTAGTGTTAAAATTTATCAAATGCTTGCTCTCTATCTGCTTGTATGATTATAAGCTTTTTCTTCTTTTGTTTGTTGATATGATGAATTAATTCATTGATTCTTAAGTACTAATCCAGGTTATCATCCCCAGTAAAAATCCATCTGGTCATCTGGTTTTCTTTTTTCATTTGTTCCAAAAACCTCACACTTTATTGGCATGTTTAGATGACTTTGATTTTATTCAGCTTTATAATTTCAACTTTTATTTTAGATTCATGGGGTATATGTGCACATTTGTTACATGGGTATATTGCATGGTGCTGAGGTTTGGAGTATGAATAATCCCACCACACAGGTAGTGAACATAGTACCCAATAAGTGGCTTTTCAGCTCTTGCCCCCTTCCTGTTTCTATCCTTTAGTATCCCCCATTGTTGTTCTCATCTTTATGTCCATGTGTACCCAATGTTTAGCTCCCACTTATAAATGAGAACATACAGTATTTGGTTTTCTCTTCCTGCATTAATTCATTTAGGATAATGACCTCCAGCTGTATCCATGTTGCTGGAAAGAACACGCTTTCATTGTTTTTTATGCCTGTGTGGTACTCCACATTTTCTTTATGCATCACTGGATACCTAGGCTGATTCTATGTCTTTGACATTGTGAATAGGGCTGCAATGAACATACAAGTGCACGTATCTCTTCGGCAGAATGCATTCTTTTCCTTTGGGTATATACCCAGTAAAATCCCCAAACTGCTTTCCACAGTGGCTGAACAAATTTACAATACCACTAACAGTGTATAAGTGTTCCTTTTCTCTGCAGCTTTGCCAACATCTTTTTTTTTCTTTTTTATTTTTAGATAAAAAAGGAAAAAAAGTAAGTAAGATTCTTTTATTTTTTATTTCAATGAGTTTTTAGGGAACAGGTGGTGTTTGGTTACATAAAGAAGTCATTTAGTGGTGATTTCTGAGATTTTGGTGCACCATCACCTGAGCAATGTACACTGTACCCAATGTGTAGTCTTTTATCCTTCACCCCCTGCCCTTCCCCCCAAGTCCCCAAAGTCCATTCTATCATTCTTATGCCTTTGCATCCTGATAGCTTAATTTTCCATTTATGAGTGAGAACATATGACGTTTGCTTTTTCATTCCTGAGTTACTTCGCTTAGAATGATGGTCTCCAATTCTATCCAGGTTACTGTGAATACCATTATTTCATTCCTTTTTATGGCTAAACAGTATTCCATTCCATGGTGTATATATCCCACAATTCCTTTATCCACTCTTTGACTGATGGATATTTGGGCTGGTTCCATACTTCTTGCAATTGCGAATTGTGCTGTTATAAACATGCGTATGCATGTGTCTTTTTGGTATAATGATTTCTTTTCCTCTGGATAGATACCCAGTAGTGGGATTGCTGGATCAAATGTTCCACTTGTAGTTCTTTAAGGAATCTCCACAGTTTTCCACAGTGGTTTTACTAATTTACATTCTCACCAGCAGTGTAAAAGTGTTCTTTATTCACCACATTCATGCCAACATCTATTTATTTATTTATTTTTTATTATGGCCATTCTTGCAGAAGAAAGATGGTATCACTTTGTGGTTTTGGTTTGCATTTCCCTGATCATTAGTGATGCTGAGCATTTTTTCATCTTTGTTAACCATATGTATATCTTCTTTTGAGAATTGTCTATTCATGCCCTTAGCTCACTTTCTGATGGTATTATTTGGGTTTCTCCTGCTGATCTGTTTGATGGAGTTACAGCTGAATTCTGTCAGATATCCAAAGAGAATTGGTACCAATCTTATTGACACTATTCCATAAGATAGAGAAAGAGGGAATCCTTCCTAAATCATTTTATGAAGCCAGTAATACCCTAATACCCAAACCAGGAAAAATATAACAAAAAGAGAAAACTACAGACCAATATCCCTGATTAATATAAATGCAAAAATCCTAAATAAAATACTAGCTAACTGAATCCAACAGCATATCAAAAAGATCATCCAACATGATCAAATGGATTTCATATGAGGATGTAGGGATGGTCTAACACATGCAAGTCAATAAATATGATACACCATATAAACAAAATTAAAAACAAAAGTCACATGAACATCTCAATAGATGCAGAAAAAGCATTAAAAATAATCCAGTATCCCTTTGTGATTAAAACCCTCTGCAAAATCGACATAGAAGGGACATACATTAATGTAATAAAAGCCTTCTACCTCAGACCCACAGCCAACAGAATACTGAATGAGGAAAAGTTGAAGGCATTCCCCTTGAGAATTGGAACAAGACAAAGACGCCCACTCTCACCACTTCTATTCAACATAGTACTGGAAGTCTCAGCCAGATCAATCAGACAAACGAACTAAATAAAGGGCATCCAAATTGGTAAAGAGGAAGTCAAACTGGTGCTATTTGCCAATGATATGATTGTATAACTAGAAAACACCAAAGACTCATCCAAAAAGTTCCTAGAACTGATAGATGAATTCAGCAAAGTTCCAGGGTACAAAATTAATGTACACAAATCAATAGCTCTGGTATATACTAATAGTGACCAAACTGAGAATCAAATCAAGAACTCAACCTCTTTTACAATAGCTGCCAAAAAAATAAATTAATTAAATATTTGGGAATATACCTAACCAGTAAGGTAAAAAATCTCTATGAATAAAGCTACAAAACACTACTGAAAGAAATCACAGATGGCACAAACGAATAAAAACACATCCCATGCTCATGGATGGGTAAAATGAATATTGTGAAAATGACCATACTGCCAAAAGCGATCTTCAAATTCAGTGCCATTCCCATCAAAATACTGCCACTATTCTTCATGGAATTATAAAAAAAAAAAATTCTAAAATTCACATGAAACCAAAAAGAGCCCACATAGCCAAAGCAAAACTAAGCAAAAGCAACAAATCTGGAGGCATTACATTATGTGACTTTAAACTATACTATAAGGCCATAGTCACCAAAACAGCATAGTCTGGTATAAAAATAGGCACATAGACCAATGGAACAGAATAAAGAACCCAGAAATAAACCCAAATACTTACAACCAACTGATCTTCAACAAAGCAAACAAAAATATAAAGTGGGAAAAGGACACACTTTTCAACAAATGTTACTGGGATAATTGGGTAGCCACATGTAGAAGAATGCAAATGGATTCTCATCTCACCTGGTACAAAAATCAACTAAAGATAACTCAAGGACTTCAATCTAAGACCTGAATCCATAAAAAATCTAGAGGATAACATTGGAAAAACCCTTCTAGACATTGTCCTGGGCAAAGACTTCATGATCAAGAACCTAAAAGCAAATGCAACAAAAACAAAGATAAATAAATGGAACTTAGTCAAACTAAAAAGCTTCTTTACAGAAAAAGAAACATTCAGCAGAGTAAACAGACATAGAGTGGGAAAAATCTTCACAATTTATACATTTGACAAAGGACTGTTTTTTTCTTTGTTTGTTACTTTTTAATAATAACAATTGTGTGAGAGGATGTCTCATTGAGGTTTTGATTTGCATTTTTCTACTGATTAGTGATGTGGAACATTTTTTCGTATGTCTTTTGCCTGCTTGGATATCTTTTTTTGAGAAGTGCCTGCTCATGTCCTTGCCCATTTTTTAATGGGGTTATTTATTTTGCGCTTGTTCAATTGTTTGAGCTTCTTAAAAATTCTGGATAGTAGATCTTTGTTGGATGCACAGATTGCAAATATCTCCTTCTATTCTGGAGGTTGTCTATTTCATCTGTTGATAGTTTCTTTTGATGTGCAGAGCCCTTTAGTTTACTTTGGTTCCACTTGTTAATTTTGGGTTTTGTTGCAATTGTTTTTGAAGACTTGATCATAAATTCTTTGCCAAGGCTGATGGGCATTTCCTAGGCCCTCTTCTAGAATTTTGTAGTTTACATTGAAATCTTTAATCCATCTTAATTTTTACATGGTGAATGAAAGGGTTCCAGTTTCATTTTTCTGCATATGGCTGTCCAGTTATCTCAGCACCATTTGTTGAATAGGGAGTCCTTTCCCCATTGCTTATTTTTGTCAACTTTGTCAAAGATCAGATGGTTGTAGGTGTGTGGCTTTATTTCTGGGTTCTCTCCTCTGTTTCATTGGTCCATATGTCTGTTTTGTCCTGGTATCACGCTATTTTGGTTACTGTGGCCTTATAGTATAGTTCAAAGTCAGGCAATGTGATACTTCTGGATTTATTCTTTTTGGTTAAGATTTATTTAGCTATTTGGGCTCCTTTTTGGCTCTGTATGAATTTTAAAGTAGCTTTTTCTTATTCTGTGAAAAGTGATATTGGTAGTTTGATAGAAATGGCCTTGAATCTGTATATTGTTTTGGATAGTATGGCCATTTCAACAGTATTGATTTTTTCAATCCAGCATGGAATTTTTTTTCCATTTGTGTTGTCTATGATTTCTTTCAGCAATGATGACTTATATTTCATATAGTTATTGATATGATTAGATTTAGATATAACATTTTATTCTTCATTTCTGTTTTTTCCCATCTGCCTTTTGTTTCTATGTGCCACACTTTCTGACCTGCTTTGGATTTTTGCATATTTCATATTACATTTGTATATTAATTTTGTGTTAAAATTGTAAAATTTTGTATTCGTTTTTGTATTGACTCTTTGACTATATATCTTTCCATTATTTTTATTTTTAATGTTTTCTCCAGAAATTAAATACATACACTTAAACTTTCACGGTTCTACTTAGGGTTTGCATTTTACCACAGTAAGCAATGTATGGAAGACTTTCAATCTTGTAGGCTTATTTATTCTTTTCCTTCATCACATGGCTGCCAGATATATTACATGCATCAAAACCCCCACTAGACAATGTTATACTTTGAATTTTCCATAGACACACTATTTTAAGGAACTTATAAAGAAAAAAATAATGCTTTATATTTGCCAGATATTTTCTATTTCTGTTGCTATTTCTTCATTCCTGAGGTTTCATCTTTCTTCTGATATAATTTTCTTCAGTCTGAAGAAGTTCCTTTAGTGTCTCTTTAAGAAAAAAATGTGTGGCAACAAATTCTTAGTGTTTTTCCATCTGAGAATGCCTTTACTTTGCATTTATTTCTGCTAGATATTTTTATTGTGTATATAATTCTAGGTCAACAGTTATTTTCTTTCAACATTTTAAAGATGTTCCAAGGTCTTCTTGACTCCATGGTTTCTCATGAAAAAGTTGTGGTCATTCTAATAATTGTTTCTCTATATACACTGGGTCATTTTCTCTAGCTGCTTTCAAGATCTCTGATTTTCAGAAATTCTATTACAGCCTTACAAGCCAGAAGGAATTGGGGTCTTATCTTTAACCTCTCTAAACAGAACAACATTCAGCCAGTAATTTTGTATCCAGCAAAACTAAACTTCATAAATCAAGGAGAAATAAAGTCTTTTTCAGACAAGCAAATGCTGAGGGAATTTGTCACTACCATGCCAGTCCTGCAAGAAATGCTAAAAAGGAGCTCTAAGTCTTGAAACAAAAGACTGATATGCACCAAAATATAACCTCTTAAAAGCATAAAACTCACTGGGCCTATAAAACAATAACACAATGAAGGAAACAAAGTATCTAGGTAACAACATCATCACTAGAACAACACCTCACATCTCAATATTAATATAGAATGCAAATGGTCTAAATGCTCTACTTTGAAGAGAAAGATTGGCAGAAAGGATTAAAAAAAATTACAAGCCAAATATCTGCTGTCCTTAAGAGACCCACTTCACACATAAGGATTCATACCAACTCAAGAGAAAAAGGATAGAAGAAGATATTCCATGCCAATGGAAACCAAAGCAGGAAGGATTAGCTATTCTTTTATCAGATAAAAGAAACTTTAAAGCAACAATAGTAAAAAGAGACAAAGAAGGTCATTATATAATGGTAAAAGAATTGATCCAACAAGAAACTATTACAAACCTAACTATATATACACTTAACTCTGGAACTCTCAGATTCATGAAACAACTAGTACTAGACCTATGGAAAGAGAAAGACAGACAACAACATAATAATAGTAGAGGACTTCAGCACTGCACTGACATCACTAGACAGATCATCAAGGCAGAAAGTCAAACAAACAGTGAACTTAAGCTGCACTCTAGAACAAACGAACCTAAAGATATTTACAGAATATTCTCCCAAGAACTTCAGAATATACATTCTTCTCATCAGCACATTTTCTAAGATAGACCATATGATGGGCCACAAAACAAATCTCAATAAATTTTTTAAAATTGAAATTATATCAAGTATCTTCTCAAACAACAGTGGAATAAAACTAGAAATCAAGTACAAAAGGAACACTGAAAACAATACAAGTATACAGAAATTAAAAATCTGTTCCTCAATAATTTGGGGGTTAACAATGAAATCAAGATGGAAATTAAAACATTCTTCAAAATAAACGACTATAGTGACACAAGTTATAAAATGTCTGGAATACAGCAAGAGCAGTGCTAAGAGGAAAGTTTATAGCCCAAAAGGCTTACATTTGAAAATTCTAAAAGACCACAAATTGATAACATCACACCTCAAGGAACTAGAGATGTAAAAACAAACCAAACCGAAAGCTAGTGGAAGAAAAGAAATAACAAAGATCAGAGTGGAACTAAGTGAAATTGAAATAAAAAACAAAATGCAAAAGATCAATGGATTAAAAAGTTGATTCTTAAAAAAAAACGAAATTGATACATCATTAGCTAGATTATCAAAAAAGAGAGAAGATTCAAATTAGCTTAATTAGAAATGAAAATGGCGATATTACAATGGATGCCACAGAAATACAAAAGGTCATTTGAGACTACTATGAATACCTCTGTGTCTATAAGCTATAAAATTCAGAGGAAATGGATAAATTCCTGGACACAGACAAACCTCCTAGCTTAAATCGGGAAGAAATAGAAATCCCAAAGCGATCAATAAAAAACAGTGATATTGAATCAGTAACTTTAAAAAATTACCAAGAAAAAATAAGCTCAGGGCCAAATTCACAACTGAATTCCACCAGATATTCAAAGAAGAATTGATACCAATCTTACTGAAACTAATCCAAAATATTGAGAATGAAGGACTCCTCCCTAACTCATTCTATGAAACCAGTATCACTCTGACACCAAAACTAGAAAAGAACATAACAAAAAATAAAATAACAGATGAGCGTCTCTGATGAGCATAGATGCAAAAATCCTCAACAAAATACTAGCAAAACAAAGCCAACAGCACATCAAGAAGAAAATTCACCATGAATGTGTAGCGTTACTTCCGAGGCCTCTGTTCTGTTCCATAAGACCTAACACCATAAAAACCCTAGAAGAAAACCTAGGCAAAACCATTCAGGACATAAGCATAGGCAAGGACTTCATGACTAAAACACCAAAAGCAATGGCAACAAAATCCAAAATAGACAAATGGGATCTAATTAAACTTAAGAGCTTCTGCACAGCAAAAGAAACAATCATCAGAGTTGACCAGCAACCAACAAAGGGGAAAAATTTTTTGCAACTACCTGTGTGACAAAGAACTAATATCCAGAATCTACAAAGAACTAAAGCAGATTTACAAGAAAAAAACAAACAAACCCATCCAAAAGTAGGCAAAAGATACAAACAGACACTTTTCAAAAGAAGACATTTATGAGGCCAACAAACATGAAAAAATGCTCATCATCCCTGGTCATTAGAGAAATGCAAATCAAAACCACATTGAGACACCCATCTCACACCAGTTAGAATGGCAATCATTAAAAAATCTGGAGACAGATGCTGGAGAGGATGTGGAAAAATAGGAAGGCTTTTACACTGTTGGTGGGAGTGTAAATTTGTTCAACCATTGTGGAAGACAGTGTGGCGATTCCTCAAGGACCTAGAAATAGAAATTCCATTTGACCCAGCAATCCTATTACTGGGTATATACCCAAAGGATTATAAATTCTTCTGTTATAAGGACATATGCACACGTATGTTCATTCCAGCACTGTTTACAATAGCAAAGACCTGGAAACAACCCAAATGTCCATCAGTGATAGACTGGACATGGAAAACGTGGCACATATACACCATGGAATACTATGCAGCCATAAAAAGAATGAGTTCATGTCCTTTGTAGGGACATGGATGAATCTGGAGACAATTACAGAGCAGATAACCAAATGCTGCATGTTCTCACTCATAGGCAGGTATTCAACAATGAGAACACACGGGCACAGGGAGGGGAACGTCACACACTGGGGTCTGTTGGAGGGCAGGGTCTAGGAGATGGACAGTGGGGAGTGGGGAGGTTGGGGAGGGATAACATAGGGAAAAATGCCTGATGTAGGTGACAGGGGATGGAGACAGCAAACCACATTGGCATATGTACCTATGCATGTTCTGCACATGTACCCCAGAACTTAAAGTACAATTAAAAAAAAAAAAAAGAAAACTCACCATAATCAAATGGGTTTCAACCCAGGATGCAGGGATGTTTCAACCCAGGGATGAAAATCAAGTCAGTGTCATTCATCACATAAACAGAATTAAAAACAAAAAACGTCTGATTATCTCAATCGATGCAGAAAAAGCCTTTGAAAAAAATCCAACATCTCTTCATGATAAAAACCTTCAATAGATTAGGTGTTGAAAGAAAATACTTCAAAATAATAAAGGATTGTATGAGGTATGACATCATACAATCTTTTTTTCTGTCATACATCATAGACATATGACAAACCCACAGCCAACATCAAACTAAATGGACAAAAGCTGGAACCATTCCCCTTGAGAACTGAAACAAAGCAAACATACCCACTCTCACCACTCCTATTCAGGGTAGTACCAAAAGTCTCAGCCCAAGCAATCAGACATGAGAAAGAAATTAAAAGCATTCAAATAGGAAAAAAAATTTCAATTTTTTTTCCAAATAGAAAAAAATATCAAATTGTCTCTCTTCGCCAATGATATAATTCTGTATATAGAAACCCCTAAAAACTCCACCAAACCTAAAAACTCCTGGAACTGATGCATCTTTTTTGATGAGCAATACCTATTGCCCAAATAGATATTGTGTCTCAGAGAGATAACCAAAAGAAAATATTTTCTAACTTGCTTTAAAGGTACTTTAAGATTGATTTTGCATATAAATATGAACATTTTATATACAACCACACCAAATTACTATTGAAGATACCGGAGGAGTTAAGTGCTGTATAGTATATGTGCATATATATGCATGTGTCATATGAAGCACTTGTTCTAGCTCTCTTTGGTTGTCTCCTGTGCCGTTTTAGACTTGTGTTGCCTTTTTTTTTTTAATTAGAAAATTTGGGTGTGTGCATTTTGCTTAATAGCTGTCCATTGCCTCTCTCTCCTTTATTTTATTTAATGAATTTACAATAGTATAACTTGTCTGACAGTTTTCCAACAATGTCCAGCATAATCAAATTATTTTAATAACTGCCCAGAAATCTTATCTTTTAGCACCTGAGAGTGATAGTGCCTTTCCTGTATTTATGACATGCCGGGAGCGTCCAGTCAGTTACGATTTTTCTAGAACAAAAGAAAATCAATACAGTTGACCCAATGCCTTTGCTCTTCTTCTCTGGGCTCATGACTCTGCAATTTGCTGGTTCTCCCTTTTGCCTTATTACCAAAGTAAGAGGTACATTGGTTAGCTATAAAATAATGACAATTCAGAGTGACTGAATTAATGAATACATATGGTGCCCCTGAATCCTTTCCTGAGCTCTTGGAATACAGCTGTCAGTGAAAGCAGCCACAGTCCCTGCCCTCATGGACCTTAGACAACTGGGGGGCACAGATAGTCATCAAATATTGATGTAAGTAAATGTGCTATTACTGAAGGAGATGAGAGGTTTGAAGGAAGTGAAAGGAGTCCTGAAAGAAAGAAAAGCCTTCAGGGAATACTTTCCTGAAGAAGTGATGCCTTAGGCGAGAAGGCTTTAAGAAGGTACAGAGGGAAGAAAGGGTGTTTCAGTGAAAGGGAATTGTACACTTTTATAAAGGCCTATGATAAGGAAAGGTATATTGAAGGAAAGAAAACCTAGTGTGGCTAGAACACAGGTAGAAAAGAGGTGTGAAATGAGACCAGATAAGTGAGCAAGGGTCAGACAATTCCCAGCCTTGCAAAACTTGAGTTCCAGCTCTGCCATTCATCACCAATCTGAGCAGGCCAAGTTACTTCATGTTCATGAAGCTCATTTTTCTTATGTGTAAAGTAAGGAATAATCATGATATTCATCCCACTGGTGGTGTGAAGAAGTCGAAGAGAAACATATGTAAAAATACATCAACATTCAATCATAGTAGCTTAATAATTAAACAACAGAAATACTAGAGGCTATGCCAAACTGGTCTTCCTATTCCTTTTATCCTCTACCATCAATCTTCTGGCCATAAAGATCCTTCTAAAACATGGTTAATCATATGCCAGCATTATTTGAAAAGCAAAAATCATTCCTTTCTGTCTACAGCAGGAATGCTAAATAGGCTTCAGCTCAAGTGCCAATTCCAAATCATAACAGTAGATCTCTGGGTTGAAATTTCTGGGCTCAGAAGTAAATATTGCTATAATTGGTTAGTAATATCTGCCAAAGGCACTGAGTGGAAAATCTTGCACTAAGTATTTCAATCCTCAGCCTAGAATGTAGGTACTTCTTTGATCTACTGCTTTCCTGTTATTCCAAGCTCCTCTTCACCTACCTTCTGTCTTCTCTCCCAATTGCTAACTAAAACTACATGACCAGAACACACCCTTCACTCCATCTCATCTTGGTGCATGTGGTTTCTTTTCTTCAGAATATTACTTATAACTAAGGAGATTCTTACTAATCCATAGAATCCTTGGGTATTCTGTTGAAGAAGTCTAGGCCTCCATCTTGTTGGACTTTCCACCAAAAGTAATTGTTCATTCTGTGCATCAAAGCACTCACAACGCTGAGAACAACTCACTGTACTGTGAGGCTACTGGTTTTAGAATCGGTCTTGCTCATCCTTCCAGTCCCAATCTCTAGTGCAACACCTGATACACGATTTGCACTTAGTAGGTACATGTTAAATTCATTGAAAGAATAAGTGAATTCATTATATGCTATTAGGGCAAAAATGTCTTTTTTAGACAAATCAAATTTTTAAAAATGATTTCTATGTTGTGATGGTTAATTTTGTGTTAACTCTGTAGGTCAAGGAAAGGCCAGACATTTGGTCAAACATTATTCCGGGTGTATCAACTACAGGAATTCTCAGAGCCTTTGACAGTAGATGATGAACCTCTCCAAAAAGTAAAATGCGGTGAACAGTTTCCCAGTCAGAACCGTTTTGCAGAGATTGTTCTTCAGGGCATGTTGGTGGAAAAGCATTGAACAAGAAATGCTGCTTTTGCTCACGTTTAAAGGGATTACTTCAGGAGAGAGCTGGGAACTGGAAAAGGAAAAGACAGTCAAATTAACTGAGCCTCTGAAGAGACTAAGCAGCAAGGCAAGATAAAAACAAGTAGAAACTTTCACAAAGGGAGTCTTGAGGCCAAAAGAGAAAAACCCCACTGTGTTGATGGAAGTGTTTCTTTAGTAATGAGGGCATTACTCCTTGGTTCACCTACACAGGCCATGCCCTGAGATCAAGCAAATAGCTTTCCTTCACAGGGACTTGTACCTACCTGCTCTGCTCCACCCCAAAAAGAGGATGGAACCCAAATATCAAGCTGAACGATAATTGGACTCCTCTTAATATCCCTTCACAGGGATGTAAAATGGAGAAGAGGAACGTTTGAGGTAATTGCATTCTGCCTACATCAATTTTGCCTTTGGTTACAATTGGATACTCCTGCCGAAAATTGTTGTCTAATGTATCTGTGAGTTGTTAAATAGCAAGCGCCTTTCATTTCACAGGAAATGGCTTTTGACTGTGTAAAGCAATCTTTGTGGGAAGTTTGGGAAGTTTATATTTCTCTTTATGCTTCTGAAGTACTTTGGAACCAAGGTCAGTATAAAATCCAGATTTATTATGACTACTAGCAATAGCAAAAGTGTTATGAAGCCATCCTTTAATACTGATAGAAGAAAAAAAAGAAAAAAGCTGATTCTCCAATGTGGAATGGGAGCACAGCCTCAAATTATAAACATTCATCTTCTCCACATGCCACTGGCTCCCAACTTCAGGTATGTGGAAGGGGCTGGTCAAGAACTTTGGTAACTGAGCTCTAGGGTATGGACTCTATGCAGCTGACACCCCTGAAGTTGAGCAGGGCTGAAGGCCACACCTTCCTACATGGGAAGCCATGGATATATATGTAGAAACTGACAAACTCAGTATATCTACTGCTTGTCTCAAGCCATCCGAAGCAGTTTTGATTCAGTGCTCAGATTTATTCTTCTCTCTATCCACATTTAGTTTATTTGTCTTCACTAGAACTATTTTAATTAAATAGCTATAAACTTTAACATAGTCCAGAGAAAGAGAACAAAGAGCGATTTCGCTGGCGCACTGGAAGTCAGTTTTGTAGAATCCTATTCCTCAGGTCTTTCAGGTTCACGTCAGCCCCACCGTGCACTCTGACATTCGTTTTTCTTACCCATTTCTTAGCTTAAAATTTTGCCTTTTTCCCATGAGTGCTTTCTATTCAAACATATACCATTGAGGAGAAATGATGAAATCTATGCTTTGTATGAAGTTCCCACAGCATGTGGGAGAGGTTAGTGTCAGAGTCCATTCTTTTTCCCTGGTCCCATATTAGGTATAGAATAAAAGGTAATTAGATATTTAAGTTCTTAACCATAATTTAGAACATTGTGATTTTAAAATATAAATGAGGATATTTTTACCCTCCTGACTATAAGGACCTTTTCATCTGGTGTGCTTTTATTAGGGAATGATGTCAGGTTACAGTGATGAGCAAGTTGAAGGAAGCATATTAAGCAGACACAGGATACCCCCTGCAACAGAGTTATGACAGCAGGTGATAAAAAGCTGGCTCCAATCACTTGTTTTTCTTTTCCTTCATCATTAGAGCTGGGTCTAGATCCTGATGATGTAAAAAGCCAAGAGAACTACTGTGATTTCTATTTCTTTTCACTTCTACTCAAATCTAGGGACAACCGTGCAGTAGCCATGCATTTCTGCATTTAGGGTTTTTTAATGTAGGGTAAGAAGATGGCATATATGAGAGTTATTAGGTTTTTAAATTTACTATACTATAGTTTCTGGATATTCTAGTTATGTAGAATGCCTTGGTGTTTGAGTGGTGAGTTTCACTGGTTCCAAATATTTCTTTTATTTTTCTGGTTCTTACAGCAGCATATGCTTGTGTTTTTACCTTTTCATCCGCCGTAACTACACATGCTTTGCAGAGAGAAGGTACACACAGAGACTCTGAAGTCAGACAAAAATTTGCTTCAAATACTGCCACTCTCGCTTATGAAAAAAGCCATTGTTGACAAACAACTCTACTTCATCAAGCTTTAACTTCTTCATCTGTAAAAGTGGGCTGAAAATACTGATCTTTGGAGATATTTACAAAGCCTTCATTAAACTGTTTAGCCCAGTATCTAGCACCTGATGAGCACTCAGCAAATGTGCCATCCTAGCAAGGATGAGGAGGAGACTCAAGGAGCTTTTATCCATCCTTTATTAAGTTGTCTAATAACAACTTGGCAGGTTCTCCCTTCCTGGCTTCTGCAAATATCTGGGATTCTCAATTGAAATAACAAGGATGTCTGTGCCTTCTCAGTTCTGCAGCTTAAACCTGATAGGCTCTAGACATTAAGCCATCTCTTAGACTTGAATAATCTCCAATACATTTTCCTACTGGTGATTAAAAGAGCAAAATAAAATTAGCATTGATGAGACTGAGCTTGCTTTCTTATGCCACATTGCTGATTTCCATTTCAATTCAAACCATGAGCTACTCCCCATCTCAACAAGACTGACTGGTATACTCCCCATCTCTACAAGACTGATATACAAAATACTTTTCCATTTACAAAGCACTTTTGAGTTATTATATCACAACAGCTTTGGGAGGTACCTGGAATGGCTATCATCAAAACCATCAAAGCAATGAGAAATCTGAGTCCTGGAACTGAAGGACTAGCTTAGAATCCCAAAGCTGAGTGGCAGGGCAAGGATCCAATCTCAAGATTCCCAAAGACGAGTTTCTAATTTCTTGTACATCGCCTCTCTGCTCTTGCACTTTAATCTTAAGTAAAAACTTTGGCCAGCAGTTCTCAGATTTGGAGTTGTACAGGGCCACCTGGGAAGCCTCTGAAAATGCAGTTTCGCAATGTCTACTTTCAAAGATTCAGATTCACTAATTCTGGAGTGAAGCCTGGAAATGTGCATGTTTCACAAGCTCCTAGGTAATTCTGATGTGGCACCCCACTTTGAGAAACTTTAAATTCTTTGGATTCTCTGTTGTTCTCTAAATTATGTCATCACTCCTCTGAGAAGACCAGACTTTTTCTCAATACCCTTCACAGATCTAAAAACAGTATCAGTCAGCTGAGAATAAGTTGTGCAGCAGTAACAAAAGACTCCCAAAATTAGTGTCTTGCAAAAGCAGTGTGATTCACTGACTCACGTTTATGTCTGTGTGAATTGGCTATGACTGTACTATGTGTTCTTTTCATTTTGGGACCTGGGCTGAAGAATAGTCCCTATCTAGAATATCCTGTTCTCATAGCAGAGGGAAAAGAAAGATGGCAGAATCACATGATGCTTCTTCAAGATTTTCCTAGGAATTGTCACATGTCACTTACACTAACATTTTATTGGCCAAAGGAAATCACAGGCACACTCTTGCCCTCAAGGGAGTAGGAAGTAGTCTTCTCTCCTAGAAATTTACTGGGAGGTAGTGCTAATGATTAATATGATTACTTTCATATTCATTCAATGAACCACACAATCCTTACCTGCAGTCTGGAATAGGTTTAATTGTCCATTTTTCCTGTACTAACCTCAAGATTTCATCTTCAAAGTAATGATTTGCTGGCTATGCTTAATAGTTTGCCACCATAATTGCCTTCCATTCATTTTACTGTTTTCCAGGTCATCGTGCTTTCTACCTTATACTGTGTTTTAAAACCTGAATAATTCTAGTTAACGTAGAAAAGCCTGAGTTCTAAATTCCAAGCTTTTATACTGTTGTTATTATTTCTCCATGTTCAAAAATGTGCTCTAAAATATTTAAAGGGAACTCTGGGTCACACAATGATCCCCTGTGTCTTACAATATCTATTTCTGCTTTTGGAACATGCCAGTGGCTGCTGGCCACATGCTTCAATCAAAGGCAATTTTCCTGTCCCTGTTTAGCTTTGGTTCCTAACCAGCAGAGAGAATAACTTTGAAGCTTTCCCATTTTTGTAACAAACAAATGCTTCAAATGTCAGTGTCCTACTCGTGATTAAAATTCATCTTACATTTTGCCCCCTCCTTGTTCCCTCCCAGGTGATGGTTGGTTCGTGGTGAAGCTGCAGTGTCTGTTTTGTCTCTGGATCCACAAAGAGCAAATTTGCCAAGTGTAATCTTATTTACTCTGCCTAGTAAATGGTTGTTAGATTACATATGAATCCAATATATCTATAGAGAGGAGACTATAATTAATACAACCAGGACTTACAGGACACAGCATCAAATACATTTTCTCACTGCAGAGTGGCAGATACCACACTAGAAAGGCAGCTGATGGGGAGTCAATATGACTTTTTATGATGAGTTACTTTACTCACAGTTTTCTTTTCTTTTGGGGAGGAATCGCAAAGTTTATTGTAGCTTTAACATAATAAACTACATGTAACTCTGTAAAATCAATGTGAAATGAGAGCAAGCTCTGAAATATCAATACTTTTTACTTCTTTCTTCCTTTTCTCTCTTCTTCTTTTTAAAAACCTAATTTCCCAATAGTTTTATTTTATTTTATTTCATTTTTTATTTTATCTTTTTATTTTTTTTTTGGGACAGAGTCCCACCCTTGTCACCCAGGCTTGAGTGCAATGGTGCAGTCTCAGCTCGCTGTAACCTCCACTTCCCAGGCTCAAGCAATTCTTGTGTCTCAGCCCCCTGAGTAGCTGAGATTACAGATGCATGCCACCACCCCCAGCTAATATTTGTATTTTTAATAGAGATGGGGTTTCACCACTTTGGCCAGGCTGGTCTTGAACTTTTGATCTCAGGTGATCTGCCCATGTTAGCCTCCCAAAGTGCTGGGATTACAAGCATGAGCCACCATGACTGGCCTCCAGTAGTTTTATTAATGAGCAGGGACCTATCCATCCAACCCATAAATATACGTTCAGTGTATATGATGTAACAGGCCCTCTCCAGTACACTGGGGATGCTGAGAGAGACAAAACTCAGTCCCTGCCTCCACAGAAAATGCTGCTAATGAGTATCTATGTCATTGGGGTTTTCTATTGATAATACTTTTTTATAATATATGTAATGAACATTGACTGAACACTTACTCATAGTGCAAGGCATAGTCCCAGATGCTGGAATTCAGTGGTGAATAAAGCCAACAAAACTTCTGTTTATAAAACATACATTTAACAAGAAAAAGTTATATTGAACAAATTAATAAAACATAAAATATGTCAAAAGTACATAAGTGCTGTGGAGATAAGTAAATCATAGAAGAATGACTATCACGTGCTGGGGGTTACAATTTTAGTCAAATGCCTGAAGTTGATGAGGCAGGGAACTATGCAAGTATCTGGGATGAGAGCATGTCAGGGAGAGGTAACACCAAGTGCAAAGGCCCTGAAGCAGGAGAGCACTTTTTCAAGGTGCAATAAGAGAGTCCTATGAAGGTAAGAAAGCATGTATATAGCAATGACATGTCTAACCCAGCTTCTATTTGTGGTCTAATAAACACTAGATCATCAGCTGGAGTAAAGCAGAAGTGGGCCAAGAGCACAAGATTGTAACTGAAAGGGTCTTGGTATTATTCCTACCACCTAAAGTAGATACCTGATGATGATAAGGAGGTTAAAAGAAAGTGACATCATATTTGCATGTCATATATTTACAAACCATATATCTAATAAAGGGTTAATATCCAAACTGTATTAGGAACCACAGCTCAATAGCAATAAAAATAAATGACTCAATTTAAAAATGAGCAAAGGATCTGAATAAATATTTTTCAAAAGAAGACCTATGAATGGCCAACAGGTATTAGAAAAAGAGCTTAATATCATTAACCATCAGGGAAATGCAAATCAAAACCACAATGAGATATCATCTCACTCCTGTTAGAATGGCTATTACCAAAAAGTCAAAAGATAATAAGTGTTGGCAAGGGTGTGGAGAAAAGGAAACCCTTCTACACTGTTTGCGGGAAGGTAAATGGATATAGGCATTATGAAAAAAAATTTAATAGTATTTCATAAAATTTTACGTTCCCAACAACAGTGTACAGTATGGAAGTTACTCAAAAAATTAAAAATAGAACTACCATATTATCCAACAATTCCACTTCAGGGAATATAGACACAGGAAATAAAAACAGTATCTTGAGATATCTGCAACTCCCATGTTCATTGCAGCATTATTCATAAGAGCCAAGATATGTAAATAACCTAAGTGTCCATCAATGAATGAGCAGATAAAGAAAGTGTGCTATATATACACAATAGAATTATTCAGCCATAAAAGAAGAAGAAAATCCTGCTATTTGCAACAACATAGATGAACCTGGAAGACATTATGCTAAGTGAAATAAGCCAGATATAGAAAGACAAATATTTCACGATATCACTTACACGTGGCATCTAAAAAAGCCGAACTCATAGAAGCAGAGAGAATAATGGTGGTTACCCGGAGTTGCACCATGTGGGAAAAGAGATGTTAATCAAAGGGCACAAACTTTCAGTTATGAGATGAAGAAGTTCTAGGCATTTAACATATAGCATAGTGATTATGGTTTATATTAATCTATTATTTAAAATTACTTAAAATTTGCTAAGAGAGGCAGGGCTCAGTGGCTCACGCCTGTAATCCTATCACTTTGGGAGGCCAAGGTGAATGGATCACGAGGTCAGGAGATCAAGACCATCCTGACCAACATGGTGAAACCCCGTCTCTACTAAAAATACAAAAAAATTAGCTGGGCATGGTGGTGCACACCTGTAGTCCCAGCTACTTGGGAGGCTGAAGCAGGAGAATTGCGTGAACCCAGTAGGTGGAGATTGCAGTGAGCCGAGACCACGCCACTGCAGTACAGCCTGGGCGACAGTGCAAGACTCCATCTCAAAAAAAAATTTTTGCTAAGTTGATTTTGTGTCCTTACTACATTCACACACACACACACACACACACACACACACACACAAAGGCAACAATGTGTGAAGCATATGTTCATTAATTTGATTGTGGCAATCATCACACAATGAATGCATACATTAAATCATGATGTTATGCACCTTGAATATATGGAATTTTTATTTGTCAGTTATACTTCAGTAAAGCTGAGGGGAAAAAAGTAAAAGAAAATGATATGTGTTTACAACCCATCTTTCCCTGAATAGCATCCTCTTTTTTAAAAAATATTGCATCCAGATGTTGAATTACAAGATAGTTAAAAGCTTTGCCCATTTCAATCCAGATGTTGAAAGTGTTTAGCTTAAGAAAGACAAGCACCCTTTTTCTGGAAACAACCAATTTATGGTGGTTGTTTCAGCATTGAAAAAGTACAATGAGTTGACTCTCTTTTCTTTCCTTTTACGAAAGCTATAATTCTCAGCGAGCTCTGTAATTTTCTAGGTGGCTTCTTCCTAAACTTCTTGTTTTTCTCCATCATTTGTGGAATGATAGAAACAATTCCCTGCCACAACGTCCTGAAAAAGAACTGATTTTATAGCAAATGCTATAATTTCAAATATTATAAAATCATAACTATAAATTTCTAGCCCTAATAATGACCACAACTGATTATTTTAGTGCTAGTGGTTTTATGTCAGTGGTTTGTGTTGTCTTGTAATAATATACAGTTTTCATCATGACATTGTTAGGAACCCAAGTCTTGTATTAAATTAACTCCTTTTTACTGTCTTCTTAAAAAGCCTGTTTTCTCTAAGGGCTTTTAGGACTTAGGATTAGCAGTAGAATTCTTATAGTTTTTGCAAAGAAGCTAACACAAATATCAGGAAACCACATTGAATTGTTAAAAGTGTGTACTTTGAAGATGGACTAGTATTTGGATGTGGATACTCACACTTACTAGCTGAAGTTTAACTGTGAGCAAGTTACCAAACCCCTCTGATCATCTATAAAACAAGAAAAATAATTATGCCTGCTCCATAGAGCTATTTAGAGGAAAGGGCAGTGTCACCTGTGAGATCTTTCACACAGTCCCCATGCTCAATGATTATTAGCTAATATTATGAATAAACAATTGGTACGTATCTTGCATTTATACAAGAATCTGTCCAAAAGTTATATATGAGGGATATTCTTTTTTCATATGTACTTTCTTGTTTCTTAACAGGGCCGGAAAGCAAGGAAGCCTTCTGGGTTTCATAAACAGGACATTGAGCCCTGCATTAATTTCACCTTGGGCTGTGATCACCAGAGTCCCACTCTCCATGTCTGTCTCTTGGTTTTGTCCTCCCAGTAGGAAAACATGGAGAAAAATGAGATTTGCCCTTTGTTAATAAAAGTTTACTTTATCTCAAATCAGCATTCTAAAGTGTATTAGTTTTAAAATAGTTAAGTAATTTCTTCAGTACTTTAACTTCTTTTATGTGGAGAGCATCCAAGAGGAGAATCATTATTCAACACTCAAAAGAAAATAAAAGTCTCTCAAAGCAGGACCGGCTGTTTAATAAATAATCCATTGAATTCTTGCAGCCCTTTCTTTCAGATAAAAAGCAATAGCAAGACCTGTTAAAGAAACTCATCACGGCAAAATCCACACCCCACAGAAAATGTCTAATAGAGTGAGATGACAGCACAAAGGGCTAAAAGAAGCTTGTCTTTGTAGAGGGAACAAAGATGTCTCTGGCAATTAGAAAGATGTTCACCTGCTTTAGCTAAGCTGAAAGGAAAGCCTGGGGAAACCATAGCATTTGGGGTGCCTCTGGCATGCCCTTCTTCTAAAGACATGTGGCAGGAACACATTAGTGGGTACACAAAATAATGATCAAATCCATTGATTTGATATGGGACTATTTTAAATACACAATAGCATAATTGCAGTCTCATTATTTTTATTACCCATCTGCTCTAATATGATGTCTATTATATGCATATGTATGGTCATGTGGTGATAAGCTACATTATAAGTAGAAGTCTACAGCAAATCCATCTCCTGGGGTTCATTATTTACCTGGCAGGCAAGGCCTTTCAGATCTAGAACTTAATGCTCATTTTAGAGCCACTAGCCTCTGCTTTCACATCAGTACCCTCTGCTGTGGCCAGACTGACCGATTTGGGGGATTCAACTAAGATTAGCAGCTGTTCCCTGCTGCCCACCCACCAGGGTGCCTTGTGGCCTGGCACACTTCTACTACTGGGAGGCCATCCTTACCACTCCATGCAAAGTTCTTGCTCTCTGCTTTGTCCCCACGGTGCCCAATGCCACACTCTCTTCAGAGGTAAGAACCCTGCACAGCCCTATCGCCATTTGCTCATGTATCTTCCCATTAGACTGAGGATAGTCAGCTCCACGTGCAAGAATCAGCACAACTCTCGACGCCGAAAAGGCCTCGATCAATATTCAAATGGATGAACAGAAATGAGTGAATAAAATCCATCTTCATAAAATAATAGGGTGTTTTTGGTTTGTCTGTAGCTTTCCTTAAACTAGCTTTTACCCTAGAATTTCTTAAAGATAAAAAATATATTAGACTCTCGAGTCTGGGCCATTAAAACTGTTGACGAGTTCATTGTATCTAACCAACCTCCTGGGAACCAGCCAGACCATGTTAGAAACTGCTCTCAGGGGGGTTCTCTGACTGCAGGGGCAAAGCCAGTTCTTTCATTTCCAAATAGGAGTGAAAAAGTCCTATTTGCAAAAGCCATCTGTAAAACAAAATGGAAATCAATCTGGGGTAACTACATAATCCCATTTGGTTTGCTGGGCAAGGCAGGGAGGTATATTCAAGTCTTCAATAAATTGATATAAGTTACCAACTACGCACAAAAAACAGAATTTCAAATGTACGACTGTTACAATGAATAATTCTAAAGTTATTTTATTTCAAGAATAAAGTCATGAAAAACAAATGATAAAGGCATTCATCCAACCCATCTGTACCTCCCAAGCCTCAGCAGCCTCTGAGAGCGTGTGGCAGCTGGTGATCAGATGCTGGGCACAGTGATTGGAGGTCAGAGGGAACCCACCCTAAGAACCTACACTAAAACTGGGGAAGCCATAGACTGCTCTGGGAAAGAGGGACTTTCTCTACATAATCCTGCCTCATTACAGAGAAAGTTATTAGAAAAAGGGACAAGGTTTAAGACGTTAGCTTGAGGACCATCCTGTTCTTCAGTCTGCACAAGCAACTTGATGGTCTGATATTTCACATTAAAAATATTTATTAGCTATTTTACTCAATATTTGCCCAAGACCAAGCCCTGTGATGCCACCGCCCAGGTGAGTTATCCTTTGACCCAGGAGGGGGAGTCATATAAGAAGATGAGCCTGACCAGTAAACAAATAAATGCAGCCATATGCCCTGGAAATTAATATAGAGTGGGTTTAGGTTGCAGTGGGGCTATTAGGAAAAACTCAGATAGTCAGTGGGGGCAGCCGAGAGGATCGGAAGAGGGTTCAAACAGGAGATAGCTATAGAACTGAGGTCAGAGAAATGATAATGATGGTTGCTATGGAACAGGGTTCAGGTGAGAGTACAGAGTAGACAAGGGGGCCCGAAAGGGCAAAGTGTGTTCTCCAGGAGACAATGTTTTGGGGACCTCTTGCAGTGGATGCGCTATAGCACAAAGCAGTGGGGAGGACCTTGGGGAACTGGAGCCAGTAGGCTCCTGGGCAGGTAAAGGGGGCCTGATTGATAATGCTTTGACATGTGAGACTGGGGAGTCTGGATTTTATCCCATAGGTGATGGAAGCCTTAAAAGAGCTCAGAAAGGGCAAGACAACTCAGAAATGAAGCAATTTATTTTTTTAATTCACATGTGTTGTCTATCAGCCCTCAGACTCTCTTTTGTAACAAGAATTCTAAGTAAGCAAGCATTCATGCTAAGCACCAAAACCTTTAAATACCTGTAATTCATTTCCCATGCACTCGATCTGTCATATTTAACCTACTAGAGGTTTGCATATTTTCAATTGTCTGAGATATTCAGAACCAAAACTGTCCCTTTCTACATGATGAGATGGTCTCCCTTCCCCTCCAAAATTTGGTCATGGAATACGGAGAAGGTTTATTACCCTTGTTTTGCCTGACCACACACCTAATCACATGACTTAAGAATCATTATGCTAAAATCCTACATGACTTCCAAACCCTCACATTTCACCAAATGTAAGTCTAACTTTCTCTATGATGTATCTGAAGCCATGAACCAGGACCAGACATTTTATCTCTAGAGAGCATCTGCATCAGAATTACCTAGGCCCCAGCCCAGACATCCTGAATGAAGTTGACGGATAAGTAGGGCCTGCGATTCTGCAGTTCAGCAAGGTCCTTAAGAAGTTATTAACCTCATTTATGTATGCAACATACTGGTTCAAATTTAGGCAACCTCATGGAAAAACATCACCTTGGGAGTATTTTGAAGGATATTGGCTCTAATTTAATTAAAAGTGATTTAGGGGTTTTAGGAAAATAAACGTTTATAGTTTCCCCACAGTTTAGGGCTCCTAAGCTGAGACAATATTGTAGCGACTGCTCTGCAGGTTTGTGTCATTTTGCTAAAGTAAATGATCCTTTGGCATGGAACTTCCCCCTGCCTCACTATTATCACTTCTGATGCTGAGGCTACTGACTTCACACCTCTTCTTTCCTACGTCAATATCTTTTGCCCAAAGTCTTACTTGAAAGCATCAGAAAAATATGTTGGTCTCTATTCTCTCACCACAAAAGCCATATTCAGGACACTGTCCAGAACTCAATCACATACTCTTGGCACCTTTAAATAAGCATGGATGAGTATTAAAGGGTGTTTGGAATCTGTGAGAGGCTGGAGGAGAGAATGAAAGACCTGGATCTTAAGATAGTGAGCTGGAGTTACCCAAGAATGAGGAACAGGAATGTCAGAAGACTCAGAGCTAGTGCAGTGAGAGGCTCTGTGGCCAGAGATGAATTTGTAAGAGGCAGGGAGAAATATTGACCTTAAGACAGAATGTGGCATAATCGGAGTTAACGGCAAATTTAATATTGTTCAGTGTTCAAAGGAGCCTTTTTCTTTGTGGAGTAAAAATGAAGCAATTTTACTGGCTATAAAAAAAATGGCAATATTTCTGACTGTCCTTGTGTATTTTTAGCTGCTGAGATGAGATGACTATCTTATAACCATAGTTAATGCATGATTTTCAATGGTTCAGATTTTCCATGTTGCAGATTTGAGTATGACATTTTGGGATCTCTTTGTGTTGAGGGAAGATAGATTTCTTTCTTTGTTAATGATTTTGAATAATTTTTATCTGATTTCTAACAGATTTTGTTCTTTTTGAAGACCCTTTTTTCTTTTTAAAATGACAAAGGAGGAGAAAAATGTAGGGCTAGAAGGCATTTCAAAGCCATCTTGTCCAGTCCCATGGCCCATGTGTGAATGTATTTTCATTTGAGCCATTTCAGACACTAATTTGTTTGGACACAAATGCGGTGACATTCAGACAGAACAAGCCTGGATTGCCCTAGACACCATAGGTGCTAAAACGAGTAACACCTGAGGTTTTGGGCATAAAACATATGTCAAGTTGAGACATAAAAATATGAGTTCATCGATTTTAAGGAGTCTGTGATCACAAGAACTTTGGTAAAAGGCATCATTTTGCAAGTATCCATCCCAATGCACTGATCATAATTTTTTACTGCATTTTACAAAAGCTAATGTTAAAATGTTGGGAACTGTTTTATTTTGCAATACAACAAATGTAAAAATTCACACTTTTGAAGGCATTTTGGAAGGAGCCAATTCATAGTAGGTGTACCCTCACAGGTGAAGGATGCTCATTCTCTGTTGGCAGGAGTATCAAAAAGACAACCTCATGGGACTGTAAGCTTTGCAAAAGCAGAGATTGTGTGCCTTTTTCACATGATTTTTCCCCAATGGCTATTACTGTCTAAAAAGTACTAGGTGCTTAAGATATTGTTAAATGAATACATGAAGCTATAAAAATTTGGCTTTCATTTTGCCTTCGAAAGTTATCCTAAAGAAATAAAATGGATGAGATCAAAGGTGTAGTTTCTCATGTGATGTTGTTAGTGATGACCAAAAACATATGGAAATAAGTCTAAAAGATGAGTCTAGGAGGGGGTTATTTGTTAAATTATGGTAATCCACATAACAGCATACTATGAAGCTATTAAAATGTTATATAAAATATCTAATAACAAGGTGAAGTGAAATAGGTTGATAAGAAAGTAGATTACCAATCTTTAGCAACTATAGTATTTCCCAATAATGACTATGATCTTTTTTTTTTAATTGTGATTTAGGTTTTGGGGTACACGTGCAGAACATGCAAGATAGTTGCCTAGGTACACACGTGGCAGTGTGGTTTGCTGCCTTCCTTCCCTTCACCCACATCTGGCATTTCTCCTCATGCTATCTCTCCCCAGCTTCCCCCCCTGCTGTCCCTCCCCTATTCCCACTAATAGATCCCGGTGTGTAGTGCTCCCTTCCCTGTGTCCATGTGTTCTCATTGTTCAACACCTGCCTATGAGTGAGAACATGTCGTATTTCATTTTCTGTTCTTGTGTCAGTTTCCTGAGAATGATGTTCTCCAGATTCATCCATGTCCCTACAAAGGACACGAACTCATCGTTTTTTATTGCTGCATAATATTCCATGGTGTATATGTGCCACATTTTCCCAGTCCAGTCTATCATCGATGGGCATTTGGGTTGGTTCCAGGTCTTTGCTATTGTAAACAGTGCTGCAGTGAACATTCATGTGCATGTGTCCTTATAGTAGAACCATTTATAGTCCTTTGGATATATACCCAGTAATGGGATTGCTGGATGACTATGATCTTTATCACAGGTTCTTGGGATTGGAAACTATTTTATTTCTTTATTTTTGTTTATTTTCTATTTTCTATCATGAGTATGTATTATATATTGTATTTGTAGCAGTAAGACATTGTTAAAAATATAATACAATAAAAACTCTCTGTCACCTGAAAGCTACACAATGATACCTGAAATTCCCAAAGAGTTTCATTCTATATAATCCACTATTGATTAAGCTGCACAGGAGGTCATTAGCAAATTTCTTGTTAGTTCTTTTAGTTTTTGTCATTATTAGTTTTTGTTTAGTTTAGACAAAAATTCAAAGAAGGAAAAAAATGGAAACAAAGTCTCAGAGCAGTAAAAAGGTACAGAGGGGTAGATGTGTTAATTTATATAAAAATTTGTATTTTGGAAGTAAATTAGAATTTTGGGTGTCATTAGAAAACATAATAATAAAGTACAACATAATCAAACAGAAGGAAGTTTGACAGTGGCAGAGAACTCTGGGGAAGAAAAACTTCGCCTTGTGTGGCATGACCCGAGAGCACCCTCTATGGTCATCTGGGGCTTTAAGTCCCTACCCACTGAGAGATATCTTCAGATGTGAGACATGACTGCAGAGATCCCTGAGAAGATGCAAAGTAATTGTCAGGGAGGAACCCTGTGTACAAACCATCAAAACGGATGGCTGAGCACTAATGGCCATCCTTTCTTTTCAGTTGATATTAAGCTCACTATCTTAGCTCAGGCTACTCTAACAAAGTCCTGTAGACAGTGGCTTAAACAGCAGACATTTCTCTCTCACAGTTCTGGAGGTTAGAAAGTCCAGGAGCAAGGTGCTGACATATTTGATGTCTGGCAAAGCCCTCTTCCTAGTTACCCTCAAATCCTTTTAGCCTTTTAGCCATTATCCTCATATGGCTAAAGAGAGGGGCTCTGGTATCTTCTTCTTCTTATAATGGCACAAATCCCATCATGGAGAACCCACCTTCATGAGTTCATCTAAAACTAATTACCTCCCAAAGGCCCCACCTTCTAATACAAGTACACTGGGGATTAGGGCTTCACCATATGAGTGGGGTGACAGGTGGCAAGGGAGGGCCAAGACATTCAGTCCAAAGCATTCACCCTTGATTTTTGCTAGGTCCTGGCCAATTGTAACTAGAATTGTGACTCTAAGGACAGAGTGGATGCATTTTGATGGCACAGCAGGCACAGGACAAAGCCCATGATGTGTAGCTGGCCTGTGTCCAGCAAGGAGCATGGCCGTGTGTTGGGAAAGAAACCACTGCCAGGAAAAAACAGAAAGAGGTGGTATTGACTTAGAACCTTCCAGGTGCCAAGCACTGCTTCCCCCATTGTTTGTCCCAAACCTCACAGAATTTCTATGAGCTGGTATTGTGGTCCACATTTCACCCATGAGAAAAGAGAAGCCCAGACAAATTAAGTCATATGGCTATGAACTGGGGGAGTTGACTTTAGAGGCCAGAGCTGTCTGTCTCCAAAACTAGTGCTCTTTCCACTTAATTATGGAAATCACTGGGATTTCATTTGTATAAGAGCAGGGATCTTTGTTTTGCTCACTGATGTATCTCAGGCAATCTACAAGAGTTATATACACATAATGAGCATTCAGAAAATATTTGTTGAATCAATGAATAAATGAACTAATCAAGATGAAACTACAAGGTTGATGGAAACCTCAAAGTCTTACATCTTTTTTCTTGAGCTGAGTCTTCACAGGTATTCCAAACTGAACCCATTAAAATTGGTTTGGCTGTGTCTTGGTCTACACGGTGTTCAGAGTGACAAAGCACATGTCTCAATATTGTTTACAAATGTAATTAATTGCTAAAAGATGACATTACGAAGAAATATTTACTCTGGTTGGTGGAATGATTTCCAGCCAACAGCAATAAATTGCCACCTTTGAAGGATCTTTGTCTCCTGAGGCTGCTCATTCAGACCTTCACCTGTCCTCACTGTGGCTGCCCACTGGGACAGGAGAGCTGCCAAGTTGAGTTGAGACCAGGGCAAGCTGCCATCAGCTGATGCAGGCAACCTGATGTCTTTCTCCTCTGCGGCTGGCTTTCCAATTTTCATTTCAGCCCTGTCCTTGAACATAGTTCAAGTGGAGTGGTTTAACATTTTAGTCAGTCCCCAATTCAGCACATTCCCAATTCAATTTAAATGATGCCAAACAGCATTTATAGTCATTGCACATAGGCATTCCTCAGAGCAGTTTCACTGGAAATCCTCCCCCATGCAATTTCTGTTACAGACTTTATTTCAAAACACCACCCAGGGGCTGTAGAAACGATCAGAATTGGCTGGACCCCAATAGATTTCTTCTTACATGTGGGTGTCTAGGACAAACAAGGTTAGACCTTTCAGCCTGTGTGCATTTGCTTTTTGGTGCCTGAAATCAACACCAAGAGCAAATTTTCTTTATACCTATGGGTGCAAAACTACAACATAATGTTGAACAAAGCATTTGAACTCCATAAGCTTCAATTCCCTATTCTGTACAATGTGACTAATGTAATCCTATAAAATTATTGTGAGTATTAAATAAAATAAAGCAGTGCCTGGAGCCCTCGTGTCACAGGGACAGGCGTTAAGACCCTGAAAGGCCATATCGCTTCCTCTATTCACACAACTAGCGAGAAGCACCTCTGGAATCCACACCCAAGTCTCCCCACTCTGTCCTCATTAGTCATGCTGTCACACCTTCTGTATACGTCCCAATTTAGACAGGAATTAAAGCACATTAGGTATCATAACCTAGCAATGATTTTAAGTTCAAAAAGACAACCTGGCATTTTTTTAAAGGAAAGAGCATTATATGAATTATGTTTTAAATGCTTTCTAGTTCTTCACTCTCAGGTTGTTGAGATATTTTATTCTCTATTTGAATCATTTTGTTTTTCATAACATGAGCTTGGAGTATAATCATTACTAGTTATTTATGGACTAGGAACTTCTCCTTAACTCAAAAAGTAGGTGTATAAATTTTTTTTTAATTTTTCTACAGAAAAGTGAAAGGTTTGATTAAAAAAATAAATTCAAATAAATGATTCCCAAACTTGATCCTGCATTAAGATAAATTTGTACTGCCAGAAACTTTAGTAAATATTTATGTTCAGTTAAAATATTACTCCAATATATTCACAGGAAATGCATGACAGTTAATAGTAAAAATAGTCTATTGCAGGCTATTCAATCTCATTGATGTCCAATTTCATTGTCTAATTCCCAAATGGAGTATCCAGTTACTTGGTGTTTGAAATCACTGGGAGATCTCAAGTAATGCAGGAATAAGACAACAATGAAGGCAGTTGTCCTTTTTCCACCTATCTTGACCCCTTAATACTGTTCACAGTTCGGCTGATTGTCCTAACAGTAGATTCACTAGCTATTTGACCCTCTAAATTGTGTGTTCTATAAAATTTCTTCAACCTTAAATGAGTGTCAATCATCGAACCAGCAATGGACAGCAGACGTCATGACTCTCTCATTCTGACTTTTGTCACAATATTAGATATAAAGAATGCATTGCCTCCTTAGTCTGGGTATAAGAAGTGCACTATCATTGTATTATACCTGATGACTAGTCTATTGTGGACAAGCTGGAGAGGGGTTGTCAGAATCTCTGGTACTTTTCGAATCAATTTAGCACCAGGATGCCTACCCCACAGTGTAGGAACTGGGGACTGGCTGAACTCATCAGAAATGGTACTTGCAGGAAGCAATACAATGATTTGCTAGCATCCTGGAAATCAGCCAAACTTCCTCTCAAAATTGTTTAGCATTTAGAAAAAAATAATAATCATAAAAAGGAAAGATCTTCCTTCTACTCTGCAAAAATGCTATTATTGATCCCTGTTGAGGAATGGTAAGGCCTTATGCTACGTAAAAGATGTTCTTGTGGGTGGCTTGCTTCAATTTGGAGCCCAGCAGTGTCTGTTTTGACCACAGGAGTTTTCCCCACCTTTTCCCCAGAAAAAGATAAAGATCTTGGAAAAAAAAAATTCTGTTGAGATTTTTCTTGTTACATCAGACTGAAATGTCTTACTGAATTTTACAACTCCACAAAACCTGAATTAAAGTGTGAGTACTACATGCTCACTATGTGATCCATCTTCCAAGGGAAGCACAGTATTTTCTCTGGTCGTTTAAAATGTCTGGTGTTTTGCCTACAATCTAATTTGGAAGCAGTGATTGCAAACAATCAGTAAGAATTGGGCCTTTGTGATTCTGGGTCCAGCCACACAGCCATTGCTCACTGTGGCAGCTCAGCATCCATCAAACAGAAGCTTGTGGAAGGGTGACCATTAATCTCCACAGGGCTTCCTTTTCCAAAAACTTTCAGTCCTGGCATTAATGTCTTAGTTCAGGATATGGTATGCAGCCAGCTGAAACTACCAGACTAACTACCAGGTGAGCCCACATTATGTCTATTGGTAAAATACACTCAGCATTAAGGTGAAATAAAATATTACCAAGCAAAACCAAATTTTATGAAATTTAACAAATATTTGATTATTTCCTTCTAGTTCTACTCTGTTACCTATTGGATGTGTGAACATTTGGGAAAGTTACCCACATTTCCAAAGCCTCAGTTTCCTTATCTACAAAACAGAGACAATAATAAATCTCTTCATAAGGTTCTCGTGTGGCTTAAATTAGATAATACATGTATATGGATGAATATTTATTTGGTGCTTAGAATAATACTTGGCACAGGGTAAATGACACATAAATGTTTGTTCATTAAATAAAATGCCTTCACCTAGTGCCTGGCGCGTAGAAAGTACTTAATAAGTGCTTGATGTAATTGTTAATATCGGTGTTGCCCTCATCATCGGCACATCAGGCACTATGCTAGGTACAATGGCAGGGAAACAAAGATCTAAAATGTGTAGTCTCTTCACTCAAGGAGCTTACCTTTAGTGGGGAGAAAAACATGCAGTATGTGGGAATGTGTCCTGCTGGTCTCTGATCTTGAGAGCAGTCCCAGAAACTCTGATAGTCTCTCCTTAATCCTGTCACTTTAGAAGACACCAGCCTTTAAGTATAAGCCAATAATGGCATCCTTCAAAGCACCAGTTCAAGGGGCAGGAATATCGTTCTGATAAAAGAAATACAAAATACAATGGACATGGAAGGGAGACAGAGACTAATTCTGACTGCAATTATCAAGAAGTACTTCATAGAAGGGGTAGCATTTAAAAGGGTCCTTGAAAAATAAGAAAGTTTAAGACAAAAGATTACTAGGACTCCTATTTATAGCTATGATGAAGTAATTGACCCTGGATTACATCTTCCACTAAAAACTACCAAAATATAAGAGGTAATTGTTTTCAGACATTGGTTAAAAGGCAGTAAAATTCTGTGAACCCATAGGGAATGGAAACTCATGAGGTGAGTCCCATGATTATCCCAGAAATCTGTTTGGGACAATTTCCTGACCACTACGCCGTGAGCTACAATCCAAGCAGAGCATGGCAATCCCACTGAGCTGATAAGAAAGAGATCATGCATCCTAGATGTATGGGAATCCTCCCCTACACACCCCTAGAACCTGTTTGAGAGTTTCCAACAAGTCTTTGGCTGAGAATGGGGCTGTAATTGGGTAGCATAGACAATATGTTGAGGCTTATTAGCTGTCACAGAGTTGAGATGAGAACAGAGATAAGAGATGTCCAGCAGTGTTAGGGGACATTAGAGTTTCAGGCTAGCCAGAGAGGATGAAACTCATTAGCACCTCATTGACATCCCAGACATCCGGTTGAGATACAAGAAAGTCTGAGCCTGAGGAATAGAGACCACACCATAAAATAAGGCATAAGGCTATTACAGTAACAAAGCCCAATACTAATTCCTAAAAGATCAGGAAGCGGGAGACAAAGTTTGGCGGCTGAGTGCCACCACGTTAGAGTGGTTAGGGAAACAACTGGACTTTCCATGGATCCGTCCTAAATAAATGATAAAACCAAGTCTATCCAGGGTGAAGGCGGTCAGTTTAGTAGAAAAAAATTCACAGTCTTCAGAGGAAGACAATAGATTACTGAGTTTCTTAAATATGTAATTGACAATATCTAATATACAATCAAAAATTACTAATGAGACAGAGAGAGAAGAAAAAAATGAAAATATGTGACCCATACTCAAGAAATGTGTGACCCATACTCAACTCTAGATGTTGAATTTACTAAATGTATTAAATCATTTATGATAAATACGTTTGAATAATTACATGAAAATATGTTTAAAGAAATAGTATCTTCATGAGTGAACAGGTAAGAAATATACTTAGAGAAATAAAACTTACACCAAAATCTAGAACTGGAGTGTAGTAATCAAATGAATTTTTGACTGGATTAGCTTAGCAGTACATTAAAGATAGCAAGAAAAAAAGACTCAGTGAACTTGAAGACAGAACAATCAAAATTACCCTATTTGTTTTTGTCTTTTGCTTTTGTTTTGTTTTGTTTTTTGTCTACTACTGAACTTTATTTAAATGCAATCAAACAGTATATACATGTTTTCTCATGTCTGGGTTCTTTTTCTCAGGATTATGTTTATGAGATTCTTTCATGTTGTTGGGTGTAACAGCAGGTCATTAATTATCATTGCTGTGTAGCATTTCTTTTGTGTGAATATGCCACTTTTGATTTATCTATTCTACTCTTGGCAGACAAGTTTATTCAGGTAGTTTCCAGTTTTGAGCTATTAAATATAATGTGTCTATGAATATTCTAGCACCTATCTTTCAGAGAATCATACTGACACACTTGTATTGGTGTATTATACCTAGGAGTAGAAATATTGGACCATAGGATAGACTTTGGTAGAAATTTTCAAATAGTTGTCCAAAGTGGCTTTATCAATGTATTATCACAGCAGCTGTATAGCAGAGCTCAGTTGCTCCACATCTTCCTCAGCACCCAGGATTTTTCATCTCCTTTACTTTGGTCTTCCTGGTGAGTGTGTAGTGGCATCCCACTGTGGTTTTAATATGCATTTTCCTACCGACTAATGATGTTGAGCATCTTTTCATGTTTATTGGACACTTGGTTATTCATTTTCAAGTAATGTCCAAGGCTTTTAATACACTGTAATATAAACACACTGGTCTGGTAACCCCCTACCCACCCACCCCCACATACCCCACTCTACCTGACAAGGGAGTATGAAAACAAGTCCTAGGTGAGTAAAGAATGCTCCCTAGATGTGGGGTGCTTCGAATTGGAGCTGAAGTCCCCTCCTCTTCTCAAGGCCAGACTGACAGATGAGACAGAGTAAGAAAAGATGTCATTTCCATACAGTGAGTCAAGTCTACACTATGTTCTGAGCACTGCTATAAATTCTGCAGTGGACGAGACAAGCCAGATCAGTCCTTGGAAACCCAAACGGTCACTTGAGCATGAGAATGGTGCTCCATCCTTTCTCCTCTGAAGCTGGGCTGAACTTCCTCACCCAAGACTTCAGGAGTGATGGAAGCCCTGACTAATAAAACAACAATAATAAGCTGCTGACACTTACTGAGTACTTCCTATGTCCCTCGTGTGATGCTAAGTACTTCCATGTGTTAAACCCATGATTGTCAAACTTCAGTGCATATCAGCATTGTCTAGGAGGTGTATTAAACACAGACTGCTGCCAGGCCCTGCCAGTTTCTGACTCTGGGGCCTGGAAATTTTCATTTCTAACAGATTCCTATATAATGCTAATGGTACAATCATTTAAGTCATTACCGTAAGGTTGGGAACTATCATAATCTCTGTTACCCTCTGGTGCCACTAAGGCACAAACAGGCTAATCGATATCTATGCCTGTGGCCACATTGCTACTAACTGGTGGAACTGGTATTAGAACCAAAGCAGCATGACTTCACAGTGCACACGCTTGTCTATTAACTACACCCAAACTTGTCTATTAACTATGCCCCAAACAGCTTGCTTTCAAAGGTGCTCATAAAGAGTCAAGCCTAACAACTGGAATAAAAGCCAGGTGTGGCCTGTAGCCTGTATTCATATCAGATAAATCTGTCCTTTTTTTCTTAATTTTTCCATATGTTATTGGGTACAGGTGGTATTTGGTTACATTAGTAAGTTCTTTAGTGGTGATGTGTGAGATTTTGGTGCACCCATCATCCAAGCAATGTACATTGCACCATTTGTAGTCTTTTATCCCTCATCTCCCTCCCAGTCTTCCCCCCAAGTCCCCAAAGTCCATTGCATCGTTCTTATGCCTTTGCATCCTCACAGCTTGGCTCCCACACATCAGCGAGAACATATGATGCTTGGTTTTCCATTTCTGAGTTACTTCACTTAGAATAATAGTCTCCACTCTCATCCAGGTCACTGCAAATGCTATTAATTCATTCCTCTTTACGGCTGTGTACTGTCTCACAGTTTCTTTATCCACTCATCAAGTGATGGGCATTTGGGTTGGTTCCACCATTTTGCAATTGTGAATTGTGCCACTATAAACATGTGTGTGCAAGTATCTTTTTCAAATAATGACTTCTTTTGCTCCTGGTAGATACCCAGTAGTGGGATTGCTGGATCAAATGCTAGTTCTACTGTTAGTTATTTAAGGCATCTCCACACTGTTTTCCACAGTGACTGTACTAGTTTACATTTCCACCAGCAGTGTGCAAGTATCCCCCGTTTACTGCAACCATGCCAACACCTTCTGTTTTTTGATTTTTTTTATTATGATCATTCTTGCAGGGTGAGGTGCTATGGTATTGTGGTTCTGATTCGTATCTCCCTGAACATCAGTGATGTTGAGCATTGTTTCATTATGTTTGTTGGCCATTTGTATATCTTCCTTTGAGGATTGTCTGTTCATGTCCTTAGCCCACTTTTTGATGGGATTGTTTTTTTCTTACTGATTTGAGTTCATTGTGGATTCTGGATATTAGTCCTTTGTCCGATGTATGGATTATAAAGATTTTCTCCCACTCTGTGGGTTGTCTGTTTACTCTGCTGACTGTTCCTTTTGCTGTGCTCTTTAGTTTAATCAAGTCCCAGCTATTTATCTTTGTTTTTATTGCATTTGTTTTTGGGTTCTTGGTCATGAAATCCTTGCTCAAGCCAATGTCTGGAAGGGTTTTTCCAATGTTATCTTCCAGAATTTTTATAGTTTCGGGTCTTAGGTTTAAGTCCTTAATACATCTTGAACTGATTTTTGTATAAGGTGAGAGATGAGGATCGAGTTTCATTCTCATACATGTGGCTAGACAATTATCCCAGCATCATTTTTTGAAAGGGATGTCCTTTACCACTTTCAGTTTTTATTTGCTTTGTCAAAGATCAGTTGGCTGTAAGTATTTGGGTTTATTTCTGGGTTCTCTATTCTGTTCCATTGGTCTGTGTGACTATTTTTGTACCAGTACCCCACCGTTTTGGTGTGAGCACGGGCTGCGTTTCCATTTGTTTATATCATCTATAATTCCTTTCAGCAGTGTTGTGTAGTTTTCCTTGTGGAGGTCTTTTGACTCCTTGATTAGGTATATTCCTTATTTTTTTTTCCACAGCTATTGTAAAAGGGGTTGAGTTCTTGATTTGATTATCCACTTGATCGCTGTTAGTGTATAGAAGAGTTACTGATTTGTGTATATTAATCTTGTATCTGGAAAATTTGCTGAATTCTTTTATCACTTCTAGGAGATTTCTGGAGGAATCCTTAGAGTTTTCAAGGTAGGCAATCATATCGTCAGCAAACAGTGACAGTTTAACTTGTTCTTTACTGACTTGGACACCCTTTATTTCCTTCTCTTGTCTGATTGCTCTGGCTAGGACGTCCAGTACTATGTTGAAAAGGAGTGGTGAGAGTGGGCATCCTTTTCTTGTTCCTGTTCTCAGAGGGAATGCATTCAACTTTTCCCCATTCAGTATGATGTTGGCTGTGGGTTTGTCATAGATGGCTTTCATTACATTAAGCCATGTCCTTTGTATGCCGAAAGGCATGCTGAATTTGGTCGAATGCTTTTGCTGCATCTATTGAAATGATCATGTAACTTTTGTTTTTAATTCTGTTTATGTAGTGTATCAAATTTATTGACTTGCTTGTGTTAAACCATCCCTGCATCCCACTTGATCATGGTGGATTGTCTTTTGATATGTTGTTGGATTCGTTTCACTAGTATTTTGTTAAGGATTTTAGCATCCGTGTTCATCAAGGATATCAGTCCATAGTTTTCTTTTTTGGTTATGTCAGTTCTTGGTTTTGGTATTAGGGTGATGCTGGCTTCATAGAATGATTTAGGAAGGGTTTCTTCTTTTTCTATTTTGTGGAATAGTGGCAAAAGGATTGCTACCAATTCTTTGAATATCTGGTCGAATTCTGCTGTGAATTCATCTGGTCACAGATTTTTTTTTTGTTGGTTATTTTGTAATTGCCACTTCAATCTGACTGCTTGTTTTTGGTCTGTTCAGGGTATCTAATTCTTCCAGATTTAAGCTAGTAGGGTTGTATTTTTCCAGGAATTTATCCATCTCCTCTAGGCTTTCTACTTTATTTGCATAAAGGTGTTTGTAGAAGCCTTGAATGATCTTTTGTATTTCAGTGGTGTCCACTGTAATATCTCCTGTTTCATTTCTTAGTGAGATTATTGGATTTTCTTTCTTCTCTTCTTCATTAATCTTGTCAGTGGTCTATCAATTTTATTTACCTCTTCAAAACACCAGCTTTTTGTTTCATTTACCTTTTGTATTTTTTTTTGTTTCAGTTTCATTTAGTTCTGCTCTAATCTTGGTTATTTTCTTACTTCTGTTGGGTTTGGGTTTGGTTTATTCTTGTTTCTCTAGTTCCTTGAGGTGTGACCTTAGAGTGTAGATTTGTGCTTTTTCAGTCTTTTCAATGCAGGCATTTAAGGCTATGGACTCTCCTCTTAGAACCACCTTAGCTGTATCCCAGAGGTTTTGATAGGTTATGTCATTATTGTTGTTCAGTTGGAAGAATTTTTTAATTTCCATCTTGATCTCCTTTTTGACCCAATGCTCATCCAGGAGCAGGTTATTTAATTTCTATGTATTTTCATGCTTTGGGAGTTGATTTCCAATTTTATTCCAATGTGGTCTGAGAGTGCTTGATATAATTTCAATTTTCTCAAATTTACTGAGCCTCATTTTATGGCCTATCATATGATCTATCTTGGAGAAAATTCCATGTGCTGTTGGATTGAATGTGTATTCTGTGGTTGTTGGATGAAATGTTCTGTATATATCTGTTAAGTCCATTTGCTCCAATGTATAGTTTAAAGCCATTGTTTCTTTGTTGACTTTCTGTCTTGACGACCTGTCTAGTGCTGTCAGTGGAGTATTGAAATCCCACACTCTTATTATGTTGCTGTCTATCTCATGTCTTAGGTCTATTAGTAATAGTGTTATTAATTCGGCAGCTCCAGTATTAGCTGCATATATGTTTAGAAGTTTGATATTTTCCTGTTGGACAATGCCTTTTACTGTTATATAAAGTTCTTCTTTGTCTCTTTTAACTGCTTTTGCTTTAAAATTTGTTTTGTCTAACATAAGACTAGTTACCCCTTCTCACATTTGGTGCCCATTTACATGGAATGTTTTTTTCCACCCCTTTATTTTAAGTTTATGTGAGTCCTTATGTTCTAAATGAGTCTCCAGAAGGCAGCAGATAGTTGGTTGGTGAATTCTTATCCAGTCCATGGTTCTGTATTTTTAAGTGGCACTTTTAGGCTATTTACATTCAATGTGCCTAAAAGTGCCACTTAAAAATGCCCCAGTACTTTGTTTTTTTGTTTTTGCTTTTTTACTTGTATTTTTGTTTTATAGGTCCTGTGTGATTTACGCTTTAAAGAGGTTCTGTTTTGATGTGTTTTCAGGGTTTGTTTTAAGATTTAGAAACAGTTCTTGTAGTGGTAGCTTGATAATGGCGAATTCTCTCAGCATTTGTCTGTCTGAAAAAGATTGTATCTTTCCTTCATATTATGATGCTTAGTTTTGTGGATACAAAATTCTTGGCAGATAGTTGTTTTGTTTGAGGAGACTGAATATAGGGCCCCAACCCCTTCTAGCTTATAGGGTTTCTGCTGAGAAATCTGCTGTTACTCTGTTAGGTTTTCCTTTATAGGTTATCTGGTGTTTTTGCCTCACAAGTCAAGATTCATTCCTTTGTCTTAACTTTAGATAATGTGATAGCAGTATGCCTAGGTGAAGATATCATTTTGCAATGAATTTCCCAGGTGTTCTTTGTGCTTCTTGTCTTTGTATGTCTAGAACTCTAACAAGACTGGAGAACTTTTCCTTGATTATTTCTCCAAATATGTTTTCCAAGCCTTTAGGTTTCTCTTCTTCCTCAGGAGCACCAATTATTCTTAGGTTTGGGCATTTAACATAATCCCAGACTTTTTGGAGGCTTTGTCCATATTTTCTTATTCTTTTTTTCTTTGTTTTTTTTTTGGATTTGATTAATTCAAAGACCTTGTCTTCGAGCTCTGAATTTCTTTATTCTACGTGTTCAATTCTATTGCTGAGACTTTGCAGAGCATCTGGCATTTCTAAAAGTGTGTCCAAAGTTTCCTGAATTTTTTATTGTTTTTCTTTAAGCTATCTATTTCCTTGAATATTTCTCCCTTCACTTCTTGTATTGTATTTTGGATTTCCTTGCATGGGACTTTGCCTTTCTCTGGTCCCTCCATGATTAGCATTATAACTAATCTCCTGAATTCTTTTTCAGGTAAATCAGGATTTCTTCTTGGTTTGAGTTGATTGCTGGTGAACAAGTGTGATTTCAGGGGGTGTTGAAGAGCCTTGTGTTGTCATATTACAAGGGTTGTTTTTCTGGTTCCTTCTCATTTAGGCAGGCTATGTCAGAGGGAAGGTCTAGGGCTGAAGCCTCTTCAGATTCTTTTGTCCCAGGGGATGTTCCCCTGATCTAGTACTCTCCCCCTTTTCCTTTAGATGTGGCTTCATATGAGCCAAACTGCAGTGATTGTTGTCTCTCTTCTGGGTCTAGCCACCACCCAGTGACTCTACTTGGCCCCAGGCTGGTACTGGGGGTTTTCTGCACTGACTCCTGCAATGTGAACCATCTATGGGTCTCTCAGCCATGGATACCAGTGCCTGTTCCAGTGGAGATGGGAGGGAGTGCAATTTACTTCCCGAGCGTTCTTAGCTTTGGTGATTTAATGTTCTATTTAATGCTGGTTGTCCTCCTGCCAGGAGGTGGCGCTTTTCCAGAGGGCATCAGCTGTGGTATTATAGGGAGGAACAAGTGGTAGGCAGGGCCCTAGAACTCCCAAGATTATATGACCTTTGTCTTCCACTACCAGGGTGGGTAGGGAAGGACCATCAGGTGAGGGTAGGGCTAGGCATGTCTGAACTTATTCTGTCCTTGGGCAGGTCTTGCTGCAGATTCTGTGGGGGATGGGAGTAAGATTCCTAGATCACTGGAATTGTGTACCTAAAAAGATTATGGCTGCCTCTGCTGAGTCATGCAGGTTGTCAGGGAAGTGGGGGAAAGCTGGTAGTCACAGGCATCACCCAGCTCCCACACAAACCAAAGGGCCTGTCACACTTCCACTGTCCTCCACCAACAGCCCCCAGATGGTTTCCAGGCAGAGAGCCATAAGGGCTTGAAAACTTGCCCCAGGCTATCCGCCTCCCAGCTGCAAAAGAAAAGGGCTTGGTTCTTCCCTCTCCTGTGGAGTCTGCACATTCAATTTGTGACCTCCTCTGAGTTCTGGCCAGGAGGCTTAACACCCCTTTTCAAATTGTTACAAAGTTTAGCTAGAAATTTGTTTCTCCCTGTGTAGTTTTACCCCCTGCTTCCCTCCTGTTTCCCTGTGGTGTCAGGCAGGGATGGCCTGCTAGGGTACACGGTGAGCTCCCAGGACCTTCCTGCTGTTTCCTCTGCCCCTGAATTTCACTTGGCCCTCCAAATTGACCCAGCTCCAGGTAAAGTCAGAAACATCTCCTGCAAACAGACCGTCAGCCCCACCAGCAGTGTGTGTGTTCAGGAAAGGAGCGTCTCCTTTTCCCACTTCTGCAGTTGGTGCTCTCACAGTTTTGGGGGGTGTCTCTGGGGTCCTGCAGGAGCAGTCCACTTCCTTCAGAGGATCTGTGGGTCCTCTCAGGATTTCTGGTTTGTTCTTGCAGTCAATCTGGAGCTGAAATTCACAATGCAAGCCTCTGCCCACTGCTTTGTATGGAGCTGCAATCTAGTCCTGCCTCCTGTCCACCATGATGTCTGTTCAATCCATCTCAAAATTATCCAATTTGAAGAATAAAGGGATAAAACTTAGGGAAAGTGATCATAGGCCCAGGGAACTGTGAGAAATCATCTAACTTATTAGTAATAGGGGTCCAAAAGTAGATAAGAGTAAAAAATGGAGCAGAAAAAGTATTTTAGAAAGTAATAGCTGAAATATTCCCCAATGTGACTTTTACAGTAAACTTACAGATCTGAGAAGCTCAACCAACCCTGAGAGGTATAAACACAAAAACAAATCACATCTAAGTACGTTATAGTAGAAATACTAGAAACAAAAAATAAGGATAAAATATTGGAAACAGCCAGAGAGACGGAATAAAAACACGCCTAAGGGGAAAAAAATGTGAATGACCACTGATTTCTCAGAAACAGTGGAGACCAGGAATCAAAGAACAACATCATTAAAGTCATTTTTAAAAAATAATCTACTCAGAATTCTATATCCAGCTAAAATAGCCTTTCAATCAAGAGTAAAATAAAGATTTCTCAGGGAAATGGAAACTTATCATTTAGCACCAGCAAAGCTGTACTATAGGAAACACTAAAGGAAATGATACTAGATGGGAACTTGCAACTGCAGAAAAGAAAGAACACCAGAAGTTGTGAATAAGTGTGTAAATATAAAAGCTATAATTGTTTTTCCTCTAAAAATTTTCTTGCAAAACAGCTAAGCATCTAAAACAAAGAAATATAAAATGAAACACTGTAAAGTGAGGTTTATAACCTATGTAGAAGTAAACAATATGAGAATAGTAGCAAAAAGGACAGTGGTGTAAATGTAATTATACTGTTGTAAGGTTAAGTAAAAGGAATTATACTGTTGTAAGGTTATTACACTTACAAAGCAAGAAGTAGGAAATCACTGGTGAAGTAGGAAGTGCAGCATATAAAGCAGAAGATGTTAGACATCAGGTTCAAGTTGTGAAGTAGTTCTATAATGATTGGAAATTAGTAATATAGTAAGTATGCATATTATAATCCTAAATGTGTATATGTTTGACTTAATATAGAACACTTCTCCCAAACACTTCAAAATACAAATTTTTCAGATGCACACATGGAACATTCACCAAGATAGACTATAAATTGAGCCAAAAATAAATACTAATGAATTTCAAAAGATAGTACATAATATGGCCTCAAACCATAGTAATATTAAGTTAAAAATTAGGAACCTTAATCTGATAAAGGGCATCTACTAAAATCTCATGGCTAACTTCATACTTAATGGTGAAAGACTGAAAGCTTTTCCCACAGAATTAGAAAAAAGACAAAGATGTAGTCTCTTGTCTTTTATCTTCAACATTATAATTAATGGAAGTTCTGGCCAGGGCAATTAGACAAGAAAAAGAAATAAAAGACACCCAGAGCATAAGGAAAAAGTAAAATAATTTTAGGTAGATGGAAACCCTAAAGAAATAACAACAAAAATATTAAAAAACTATCAGCTAGTAAATGAGTTTAACAAAGTTATAGGATATAAGATTAATATACAAAATCAGTTATATTTTTACACACTAACATTAAGCAATACAAACAGTAAATTGAGGAAATTTAATTTACCACAGCATCAAAAAGAATAAAATGTTTAGAAATAAATTTAACCAAGAGAGTCCACAGAAAACTACAAAACACTGCTTAAATCAAAGACCTAAATAGGTGAAAAGATAACCTGTATTTATAGATTGGAAGACTTAATATTGTTAAGATGGTAATATTCCCCAAAGTGATTACTAATTCAGCATAATTGCTATTAAAAATCCAACTGCCTTTTTTGCAGAAATGGAAAAACAGATTCTCAAATTTAAATGGAATTACATGGGCCTTAATATTGACAAAGAAGAACAAAGTTGAAGGATTCACATTTCCAAATTAAAAATTTACTACCAAACTACCATAATCAAAGCAGTGTGGTATTGGCATTAGCATAATGATAAACATATAAATCAGTGGAATAAAATTGAAAGTCTAGAAATAAACCCATACCCTCATGTTGATGGCCAATTTATTTTACATAAGGGTGTCAAGACCACACAATAGGGAAAGAATATTATCTTCAAGAAATTGTGCTGGCATAACTGGATATCCACATCAAAGAAATGAAATGAAACCTCTACCTTACATCATATACAAAAATTAAATAAAAATCAATTATAGACCTAGATGTAAAGTTTTTAGGAGGAAATATAAAGCTAAATTGTTAAGACCTAGATTTGTCAATGGTGTCTTACATCATTGTAAGAACAAAATCATATAGAACAAAAGAAAAAATACATAAATCAAACTGTCAAAATTTAAAACTTTGCTCACCAGAAAACAAAACACTCTTCAACAAGTTAAAGTAAAATATTTGAAAATTACATATCTGATATATCTAGAAATATTTTTTAAGTCTTACAACTCTACAACAGAATACAGACAATCCAATCTTTTAAAAGATGAACAAAAGCATTGTATTGACATTTCTCCAAGGAGCATGTACAAATGACCAAAAAGCATATTATAAAAATGCTCAACATCATTAGTCATTAGGGAAATGCAAATCAAAACCATAAATGAAACAGTATGGCAAATAATCACAAAAAAAAAAGAATAAACACAAAGACCAAGCAAACAGAATAGAGAGCCTAGAAACAGACTCACACAAAAATAGTCAACTGATCTCTGATAAAGGGACAAAGGTAAGTCAGTGGAGAAAGTATAATCTTTGCACTAAATGGTGGTGGAACAACCGGATATCCACATACAAACAAATGAACCTAGACACAGACTTTATCCTTTCCAAAAAAATTAACTCAAAATAAATCAGAGACCTAAATTGCAAAACTATAAAATATCTAGCAGAAAACAGGAGAAAATCTAGATAAACTTGAGTTTAGTCATGCGTTTCTAGAGATAATACCAAAAGCATGATTCATGAAAGAAAAAAAGTCAGTAAGTTCTACTTTATTAGAATTAAATTTGTTGTTTTCTTTGAAAGTCACTATTAAGAGAATAAAGGCCAGGTCCAGTGGCTCAGTTCTGTAATCCCAGCTACTCATGAGGCTGAGGTGGGATGATTGCTTGAGGTCAGGAGGTTGATGTTGCAGTGAGCTGTGATTATATCAGTGCACTCCATCCTGAGCAACAGAGTGAAATCTATCAGAAAAACAAAAATAAAAAGAGAGAGAGAATAGAATTAAAGACAAATCAAAAATTCAGGGGAAATTCTCCAAAATACAAAATTTGATAAAGCATTCTTTTTTTGGCGGAGGGTGATAGAATTTTCACTCTGTCACCAGGCTGGCATGATCCTGGCTCATATCAGTCTCCAACTACCTGGTTCAAGTGATTCTCCTGCCTCAGCCTCCCAAGTAGCTGGGATTACAGGCATGCACCACCATCCCCAGCTAGTTTTTGTATTTTTAGTAGAAACGGGGTTTCACCACATTGGCCAGGATGGTCTTGATCTTCTTGACCTTGTAATCCACCCGTCTTGGCCTCCCAAAGCGCTGGGGGGCTTAGGGTTAAACAGGTGAAACACAGAGGGTATTTTTGGAGGAGTGAACAATTCTATATGATACTCTTATAGTGAATATATGACACTATACATTTGTCAAAACCCTTAAAATGTTACAGCTTAAAGAATGAATCTTAATGCATGCAAATTGTTTAATTGTCTAGGAAATTGGGAGATCCCAAGATAAAATGTAGAATATAACAAAATAATTAACTGCATTATGAATGTATGAAACAACCTCACTGACGGAGTTGGGGGTAAAAGGTGCTGACTAAGTAACTTTGAAATAAGTGAAATCTATAAGACTAAAGGCAAAGTAAGTTGTACATAAGAACCGTGCTGTAGCTGATAAAGTCCTTTCTAATGGAAGTACGGGTTAACAGTTCTGATAGGGTTATACACGTATACTGGAATTGAATAATTAAGTAAATGATTTGGTGGGTGGCAGGATCCAGGTTTCTTATTGCTGAAGCGGGAAGTTACAGATGAGCAAAGGCAAGAGGCTAGAAGAAGGATTCGGGCAGTAAAGAATTAGAGTTGGAGATATCAGCATGAATTCATGTTTAGCTTCACATACAGATGGCTATACACAAAAATAATGATAGATAGGTGTATATACACAAGTTGGTCGGTTGGTATACACACATACATTTTTCTGTTCTACCTGCTGAGATCTAGGAAGAGCACCTCTAGTACCAACGAGCACACCTGGCATTCATATCTTAGTTTTTAACATTATTCTTCATTAAAAGGAGCCAGTGTTCTTCAGAGCAATGACTGATTCTATGTCTTAGTCAGGAAATACACAAGATGAACCTTGAGCGTCTTGTAGTGCCAGAATTTAAGAACATGCTTTTTTAAAAACAACAAAAAAGTACACAATGATGGAGGTTATTTCAAAAGGTCAAAGAAACCAAATGAAAGAGCTTCCAATGCCCAAGGCTGGAAAATTTTGAGCAGCAAGATAAATGAAATAGTATTGGATTATAACCCAAAGTATAAAATAAATATCTATGAGCCCTTACTGAAATAAAATAAAAACATAAACAAATAAATCAATGGGACAAAGACAAATATCCTGTGCAATCGAGTTTCAAATAATGCATACGAATACTTCACTTTCAAGGAGGGGGAGCATATATTCTGGACCTCCGTAGGTGTGGGCTGCACATAGTGGCTTAATTTCAAAAAGTACAGTCTGAAAATAGGAAAAAAAAAAGATTTAGCTTTACAGTAAAGAAACCCAACACACACTATCTCAGCTAGGTGATCAAGATGAAGATCAACAGTGATAAATCATGTTGCTGGTATATACATTTGAAAAGATGTGATTAATATGGCAGTTTACTCTGTAATCTTTCTTCCAAGAACACGTAATCACAGTCTAACTTTGAGTAAAACAGCAGAAAAATCCCAATTGAAGGACATTCTACAAACTATTTGACTAATACTCATGAAAAGTGTCAAAGGTGCTAAAAACCAGATAAGTCTGAGAAGCTGTTACAGGCATGAGGAGTTAAGGAGACATGAGTTCTAAATGTAATGTGGCTTCCTGTACTGCATCGTGGACAGACAAAGGACATTAGGTAAAATCTGAATAATGTGTGGACTTTAGTAAATAATAATGTATTGAAATACTTTTATTAATTGTAACAAATGTACCACACTAACGTAAGATGTTAATAATAGAGGAAACTGGGTATGAGGTATATGGAAACTCTTTGTACTATCTTTATCATAAACCTAAAGCTGCTCTTTTTATTTTATTTTATTATACTTTAAGTTCTGGTGTACATGTGCAAAACCTACATGTTTGTTATATATGTATACACGTGCCATGGTGATTTGCTGCGTCTATCCCCTGTCATCTACATTAGGTATTTCTCCTAATGTTATCTCTCCCCAGTCCCCCCAGCCCCCGCTATACTTCCCCTGACCCCACCACTACTGACAGGCCCTGCTGTGTGATGTTCCCCTCCCTGTGTCCATGTGTTCTTATTGTTCAACACCTAAAGGATTATAAATCATCTATTATAAAGACACATGCACATGTATGTTTATTGCAGCACTGTTTACAATAGCAAAGACTTGTAACCAACCCAAATGCCCATCAATGATAGACTGGATAAAGAAAATGTGGCACATCTACACCATGGAATACTATACAGCCATAAAAAAGGATGAGTTCCGTCCTTTGCAGGAACATGGATGAAGCTGGAAACCATCATTCTCAGCAAACTGACACAAGAACAAAAAACAGTTCTAAAATAAAATGTTTATTTTTTAAATGTAGTACAATTTATAATGACATCAAAACTATAAGATTATTAGAAATAAATTCAACAAAAGATGTGTAAGACCTATACTCTAAAAACTAAGACTCATTTCTGACAAAAATTGACCTATATAGACACATATACACCATGGAACACTACGTAGACATAAAAAAAGATGAGTTCATGTCCTTTGCAGGGACATGAATGAAGCTGGAAACCATCATTCTCAGCAAACTAACACAAGAACAGAAAACCAAACACTGCATGTTCTCACACATAAGTGAGTGTTGAACAATGAGAACACATGAACACAGGGAGGATCACCTGTGGGGGAACTAGTGGAGGAATAGCAGGGGCTGAGGGGGTTGGGGAGATAACATTAGGAGAAATACCTAATGTAGATGACGGGGAGATGAATGCAGCAAACCACATGGCATGTGTGTACCTATGAAACAATCCTGCACAATCTGCACATGTACCCCAGAACTTAAAGCATAATAATAAAAAAGAAAAAGGACAAATATCATCCCAATGAAATCTTAGCAAGATTTTAAAAAATAGAGATGGTCTAGCTGATTTGTCTGAAGTTTATATGCAAATTTAAAGAACATAGGAGTCTATAACTATTTTGAAAAGAAAGAACAAAATTAGAAGACTTTTACTATCAGATTTCAAGACTTATTATAAAGCCACAATAATCATGAGAGTGTGGTATTGGTATAAATACAGACACAGATCAGTGGAGCCGAGTAGACAGTTCAGAAATAGACCTCCACATATGATAAATTACTTTTTTAACACAAGCGCCAAGGTAATTCAATAGGTAAGTGATAGTCTTTTTGTAAAACGGTGCTGGAGTATTTATATATTCCTATGGAAAAAAATTAATTTCAATTCTTTATGCCAGACACAAAAACTAATTCAAAATGAATTGTATACCTAAACATAAAAGCCAAACCTATAAAACGTCCAGCAGAAAACAAGAGACAAAGTATTCATGACTTTGACGTAGTCAAAAATGCTTTTCACAGGACACAAAACATTAATAAGAAGACAAACAATCCAATATGTGTAAATGGTTTGAAGAAGACGCATCAGAAAAGGAGACATGCAAATGGACAATAAATACCTAAAAAGATTTTCAGCCACATAGGGGAAAGCAAACTACAATCACAATGAGATACCACTACACACCCACTTGAATGACTACGATTAAGACAGAAGCCTGGTGCATGGTTCATGCTTGTAAACCTCAGTGCTTTTGGAGGCCAAGGTGGGAGGATATCCTGAGACCAGGAGTTCAAGGCTACAGTGAAGTATGAATGCACCATTGCACCTCAACCTGGGAGACAGAATAAGACCCTGCCTCTAAAAAAAACAAGAAGAATGATCATTGCAAATGTTGGCAAAATTATGGAGCAACTGGACCTCTCATATATTGCTAGTGGATATGTAAATGAAACAATCACTTTAGGTAACAATTTCATTGTTTTTTAGAAACTTAAACATACATTTACCCTACGACCCAGCCATTCTTCTCCCAGGTACTTTGTCTAAGAAACACAAAAATATATCCAACAAAAGGCGTTTGCAATATTCATAGCAGCTTCATTTGGGTGGCTTCAAAGCCACACAAATGTCTGTTGACAGGTGGATGAATAAACAAACTGTGGAAAATAGGTTGAGCATCCATAATCTAAAAACCTGAAATCCAAAATGCTCCAACATCTGAAACCTTTCGAGCATCAGCATGACACCACAAGTAGAAAATTACACATCTGACCTCACGTTGTGCAGATGAGGTCAAAATGCATGTGCACAACCTAGTTTATTCAGTGTCCCCAAAGTGGGAAGAACCCTCCCAGCCATTTTAAAAAGCCATCCAGCAGAATGCCCCCTCATTCCTAAGAGACCCAGTTCCTGGTCCCTCAATTGCTTCTGATGTTTCTTCTCACCAAAAAAATAAAATAAAATGCAGAGTTCAGCACCTGCCAAAATCCCTGAAGCAGGCCACAAGTCTAAGTCCATTATCTCTCTCAGAATGAAATTCATCCTAATATCTCAACCTCTTCAGCCATCATAAAGCTAATTTAGTATATCCAGTTATGGATCCATTGAATAGCCTTGCTGTGGTTGGAAAGGAAGGGATACACCACCTCTGAGCATTGGCACATTTTAATTTCTCCTTACGGCAACAGGCCTGGCAAGAATTTCAAAATAGTGGTCACCCCTGTGTTCTTGGGTACTGATTGCCTTTCTAAAGAATGTTGGATGGGAAACTTGCTTTTGACTTTGCCCTTGGTCTTTCTTCAAAGTTGATTGAAATTCCTGTGCGCACTGTAGTGTCTGTGAATCTGGAGTTCACACTTAATCTTGCTATTCATTTTTTCCCCACATATCCAGGACGAGGCTAATTCTCTTTATCCTAATGAGATCTGGATTGCAGAACCATGTCACTCTATTTAGTGTCTGGTGGTAGCTTGGACAAGAGGTTATCCCCTCATGTCATGCCATGTTTACTCAGGTGAAAACAGAAAGAGCAGACTGGGCACTCACTCTCTGAATATTTAGTGGGGAGGGAAATGGTCCAAGTCGTCCCTCCACTGAGACTTCTGAGAAGGAAGAAACAATCTACTACACCTTACATGGGAAGTGTGGTAATGACCCCACCTCCAAGTTTCAAGTAGTCCTTCATCCATAAGTCTTTGTTGAGCCCTGCAGTGTTCTGGGCCCTGTGCTGTATACTGGGAGCTACCACAAAAGGGGATCCTACAGGGTCATGAGGGGACAGGAGAATGTGGTTCACATGTTCCCATCAGAGCTCTCTGGAGACACCTCAGGTGCTTCTTGGCAATTGTGGAATGTGGGACTGGATCGGAGCTGTAGGCATACTAGAGTAAAGACTGGGAGATGCTCCTGGCACTCAGGACATGGGATTCCTCAGCTCAGAGACTCTGAAGCCCTGGTATGTGGACATGTGGGGCAGAAAGACTCTTCTTCTCTCAGGGAGCTGCAGCGGTCACCACCCCCTGAGGTGCTGAACTCCTGGACCCTGGGAACAGGCCTTTCCCTTCACCTAAGCCTCTTCACCTGCAGGAGTGTCCCCACTTCCTCCTAGAGACCCCCTTCTCTCTCTTCGCAGCCTCTTTGTTCACCCAGACACAACTCCAGTGGTACCTCCTCCATGATGCCTTTTTGATAACTCAGGGTAGAGTTGATACTCCATCTTGAGTGCTCTCACGATTCTTGTATGTCACAGAGGAGGTGGCACTGTAGCTGGGCTCAAAGAATGGGTAGGATTCTGGAGGCATTGTGTGTATAAAATATATACACGGGCCAGTTACAGCGTGAAGTCTTGGAGGGGTGAATGTAGTCAGTCACTTATTCACTTACTCACTCATTCATTCAATATATATTGTTGAGTTCTGACAAGGTGCCAGGTCAATGCTCAGTGGTGAGAATCTGATTGGAACTCTGGTAGAACTGGTCCAAGCCTGCACAGAGAGGTAGGTTAGTGAGCAAGTGCTAGTCTGTCTCTCACGTGAACACACACACTTGCTTTCAAAAACAGCGATCTGCTGCATTAGCAACTGCCGCCTCTGTGTTGTCCTGACCTGCTTGTTCAGTCTCAGGAAGAGTTGGGACTTTATAGCAGATTAATAGCAAAATTCTACAGAGGTCTGCATACAAAAGAGATAACCACAATCTTCATCTAATTTTTATGTACAAATAAGGCTTTTTCTTTTTTGCGTTCTTGCTATACCCTAGATAAGAGTCTTCTTAGAAATTTTATATATTTGAAGCTAAAAGCAGGATGTATTTTTCTGGATTTTTTCCATATATTTCCTCCATAGAAAGAAATATTTGTTTCTAATTGTAAAGAAAATCTCCAATCAGTTATGTATCCTCTGAAAATGAAAATGAACTGGATTATTCTGACTAAGTTGAATGCCGTAGTAGTTCCCATAGTGGAAGAAAAAAGATGGGATATAATTTCTCTTTGAGAACTAGTGAGAAAACTCAAAGGGATGTTTATATACTCATATCAATTCTTGGGGCTGCGTTCCCCAAAATCTGGCTGTTTTAACCTCAGCCTGATTTTTGTGACAACTGTGTTCACCTCCTGTTCAGTGAGTTATAAATGCATTAAATGGTTTATTACTCTTCAAATAAGTGAGCTAAATGTGGTTTTATTTGGAAGGCATGTATAATACTTTATGAAATAACGAGTGGCTCCCCAGAGGTCAGAGATGGTCAGAGGGGCAGGGGATGTGGGTTTATGGGCCTGGAAGCCCAACCTTGCACCACTGTTGAGGGCAGAATTCAGCAGCCACTGCCAGTCACCAGGCCAGGCTCAGGTTGTAGAGGAACCAGCAAGAGACTCTCAGCTTTCATTCATCCAACAAACTCACTCTGGGAGGTCCAGGTGGTCTTTAGTCCAAATGGGGACCAAACGAGTACCCTGCAGGAAAGAACCCAAAGAAACTCTAATGGGCAGGGAGCCATGAGAGGAATGAGCATGGAGGACAGAGGGAAAGAGCACCTACCCCAGCCCCAGGGAGGAGGGAGAAGTGTGAAGAAAGGAAGAAGGAAAAGACGATACGTAAAAAAACCTCAAAGGGCAAATAGAAGTGAGACAGGTGAACAGGGCTCACAACATACCAGAGAGAAGCAGCAGCATATGCAGAAATGTGAGTGTGAAATGTGACCAGTCGTGTTGCAAACTGCAGATCACTGCATCAGGCTGGATTAGCAAAGGCATGAAAAGTACAGGGAGGAAAGGGGCCTGACTGTACTGTGGACATCTGTTAAACACTGTTTAACCATTACTAGAACCCAACCAACAACCAACTCTGGTGTCTTTCTGGGGGAGCCTGAGCAAGTTACTTCGACCCCCTGAGCCTTAGTTTTTCCATCTATAAAATGGGAATAATAGCAGCACTTTCACATGGAGCCGTAAATGAAATAGTAACCAATACAATGTACATAGTTTTGCCCTAATGTTTTTCACATTCTGGTCAGTAACACATGTAATATGCTTAGCCCAATAAAAAGCATTGTGTAAGTCCTTAAAATATCCTAACTGACCCATCTTTTACTTTTGGTCACTAGCCTCATTATTATTACTCTTTTGGCTTATCTCAGGAGAATGTTCTTCCTATCAACCTGCATTTCCTAGGGCTCCCACCCCATAAACTCCATGTAAAAGCCAATCAGATGATTCTAGCTTTCCTAATTTTCACACTTCATGCCCCAGTGTGAAATTATTGCCTTGTGTGCCTTTCAGTGATAAGTACAAAACATATTTATTTCTCTTTTTTATGACTTTGTTTAAGAGAATTAAATAATTTATTGATTACTCATGGCAATGGATGATACATAAACTTCATTCCCATCTGTAATTTTACCTGGTATCTTCGATGTGTTCCGTAGGATGTACTGACAATCTTCTTTATAACCAATAATTCCATGATTTCCCTTTCAATGGCAAACTTCAGGTCACAACAGTCACCATCAGTTCAACTATACCATGGTTTCTGAAGACAATGGCTTTTCCATCCAGAAGACCGTAAATAAATTCCAAATAGAATCTGGCATCATCCTGAAGGAATCAAACTTCACACTGTTGTGAAAGTTTACCAAGATGGCTTCAGAGTAGGCGAACTTCACACAGAACATTGTTTTAAGACACATTTATTCAGCATTATGATCAGACTATTACATTTAGCAATCAATAGCACAGGTGCAAAAACAGAAAATCTACATCAAAATCCTTTGTTGGAATGCTTTACACTTTCCATAGAACAGAAACTAAAATTACCTGTTATATAATTAGTCACAAATACAGTCCTCAAGCTTTTGCCCATACACACGAATATTTGTCTAAAACATGTCTTATTTGCAGCAACCAGGTCCTGCTACCACTGTGCTTGGCTGAGTTCACAAGTCTGTTGTAACCTGTAGCTTCCCTGTCACTTCTCTTGCTCTCCTCTCCTGCTGAGCTGTTTCCTGGCAGTAATGAAAATCTTCTGACACTGCTGTAGCTACTGCTGCTACTGGTACCGGCATAGCCACCTTGATTTTGTGGTTTTCCAAAGTATTGGCCTCCACTACCATAGAGGCCGGACCTTCTGCCTCCAAATTTTCCTCTCTTTATATGTTCAAAATTTGAAGACTGATTGTTGTAATTGCCAAAAACATTGTAGCTTCCACCACCTCCAAAACTACTTCCATCATTACCAAATCCATCATAGCCATCCCCACTGCCACCATATCCACCACCACCACAGCTGCCACCAAAGCCACCACAGCCACTGAAGTTTCCCTCCACGACCAAAGTTGTCATTCCCACTGAAACCACCTCCACGACCGCCACCAAGGTTTCCAGATCCACTTCGACCTCTTCGGCTGGATGGAGCACTAGCTTTGCTTTGACAGGGCTTTCCTGACTCACAGCTGTGGCCATTCACAGTGTGGTATTTCTGAGTGACAGTCTTATCCAGAGTCATGGTCATCAAAGGTTTCAAAGGCAAAGCCCCTTTTCTCTCCACTGCTTCTGTCAGTCATGATTTCAATCACTTCAATTTGTCCATATTATGTAAAATAATCTCTTAGGTGAGGTTCTTCAGTGTCTTGTTTAATGCCACCAGCAAATATCTTTTTCACACTTAAGTGGGCACTTGGTCTTTGAGAATCTTCTCTTGAAACAGCTCTCTTTGGTTCCATGTTTCTTCCATCCACCTTGTGTGGCCTTGGATTCATGACTGCCCTCATCTCCTCCGTAATGACATATATGACAAATCCAAAGACCCTGGAGCACTTGTCATTTGGATCTCTCATTACCACACAGTTCGTGAGCCTTCCCCATTGCTCAAAATGGCTCCTCATACTTCCATCAGTTGCTTCAAAGCTCAACTCTTTGATGAAGAGCTTCCGTAGCTGTTCAGTTTCTTTAGGAGACTCTGACTTACACACAGGACAGTGGGAAGAGGGACTTTAACAATACTTCCTCAGAGGCGTCCACAGGCAGAAAGCTGTTTCCCTTTTAAATGGTAAATTGTAGACATCCCATAAGGAGAGATATGAACTACATAAAGAGTAAAACCATTTATACAAGGAAACTGACCCCTATAAATTAACACAGAAATTAAATGAACTAGAAAGAACTTCCTATGTTTCCGAGTTTCAAAAAAACAGTCTGTCCATCTGGTACTAACCAAAGTCATAAATAAAATATTAGCAAATGGATTTCAGCACTGAGTTTAAATAATGAAAACTGATGTTAATGCCAGAATGATTCCATATTAGGAAATGCATTAATATTATTAATCACATCAATATATGGAGAGATAAAAGCAAATGATAGTTTTGATCATAGCTTCCACTGAGTGGCTGAGATAGAAGCTCTGATTTCAGTGTGCCCAAGGGTGAATTAGATGAGGAAGTGAAGACAGCAGTTGTAGAAGAGTCTTTCCAGGCTTGTAGAAAGTAGCACAGGAAAGAGAGAGAGGGGTAGGAGCTTGAGACAGAGCACAGGGACAAAAATCGGTTAGGGTATGTGCCTTTTCAAAGTTTAAGTATTAGAACACACTTATAGTCTGCAAGATAGATGTCAATGTTGGGGGAATGTGTCAATATTAGAAGGAAGGGGAGGGGAGGAGAGAGAGGGAAGGGATGAGAGGGAAGGGTAGGGGAGGGAAGGGGTGAGCTATCCAGCTCTCAGTGAGTCTTATAAGTGCTTAAGAGCACAAACTCTTTACAATAGCAAAGACCTGGAATCAACCCAAATGCCCACTGATAATAGACTGGATTGGAAAAATGTGGCACATATACACCAGGGAATATTATGCAGCAATCAGAAATGATGAGTTTGTGTCGTTTGTAGGGACATGGATGAATCTGGAGAACATCATCCTCAGCAAACTGACACAAGAACAGAAATTGAAACACCACATATTCTCACTCATAGGCGGGTGATGAAAAATGAGAACACATGGACACAGAAAGGGGAGTACTAAACACTGGGGTCTATAGGGGGGAAAAGGGGAGGGCCAGTGGAAGGGGTGGTGGGGAGGGATAGCCTGGGGAGAAATGCCAAACGTGGGTGAAGGGGAAAAGGAAAGCAAAGCACACTGCCATGTGTGTACCTACGCAACTGTCTTGCATGCTCTGCTCATGTACCCCAAAACCTAAAATCCAATAAAAAATTAAAAAAAAAAAAAGAGCACAAACTCTAGAGCCATACTGATGGGTTTGCATCCCATCACCACCATTTACTAGTTGTGTGACCTTGGGCAAAATACTTAATGTCTCTGTGCCTTATACCCTCGCCTGTACGGTAAAAATACTAATGATGCCTTCCTCATAGAGTTGCTATTTGATTAAATGAATTCATATTTATAAAGCTCTTAGAACAGTGTTTGGTGATATCTGTTAAATAAAACAAATAAAATCACTGTCTTTGTGTGGCAATTCCTCAAGGATCTAGAACTAAAAATACCATTTGACCCAGCAATCCCATTACTGGGTATATACCAAAAGGATTATAAATCATTCTACTATAAAGACACTTGCACAATTATGTTTATTGTGTGGCTGTTCACAATAGCAAAAACTTGGACCCAACCCAAACACCCATCAGTGGTAGACTGGATAAAGAAAATGTGGCACATATACACCATGGAATACTATGCAGCCATAAAAAAGATCAGTTCATGTCCTTTGCAGGGACACGGATAAAGCGGGAAACCATCATTCTCAGCAAACTGACACAAGAACAGAAAACCAAGCACCGCATGTTCTCACTCATAAGTGGGTGTTGAAATATGAGAACACATGGACACGGGGAGGGAAACATCACATACTGGGGCCTGTCAGGGAGTGGGAGGCTAGGAGAGGGATAGCAGGGGGTGCGAGTTAGGGGAGGGATAGCATTAGGAGGAATATCTACTGTAGATGATGGGGTGATGGATGCAGCAAACCACCATGGCACATGTATACCTATGTACGAACCTGCACGTTCTGCACATGTACCCCAAAACTTAAAGCATAATAAAAAAAAATCACTGTCTTCTTCCAAGTATTGTACTACTTGTTATTAATACTACTGGGTGTAGAAAATGCATTATTGTATTTATATTATATTGTAGAATAGAAATCATTTCTTTCTGAGTACAGAGAAAAGGATGGCAACAAGGAATGGAAAAGACGCCAGATAATTAGAGGAAGAACCGAGATCAAGAATTGCCCATGCCACGTATGATCATCATGGAGGAGAGGCCGGGTTCCCCAGAGTGTTGAAGGTGATGAGTCAGCCAGAAATCCCCAGATCCCACTCTGCCCCAGGATCACATTGGCCATGATAACAAGACGAGGAAGAAGCACCAGGATGAGGAGAGAGCCCAGGAGAAGAGCCAGGTGGTTAAAGATGGACCTTCATGTTTGCTCCTTTATGCTTCCGTATTGTTGGAATCTTTGATAACGAAAATGTGTCGGTGTAGCAGGCAGCTAAAAGAGCTAGTAAAGTGTAAGATGTTACTATCCAGGGAAAGCAAGAAAGGGTTCACAGGAGGATCTCCCTGTATTATTTTGTACAACTGCATGTGCATATATAAGTACCTCAACAGAAATTTTAATTTTAAAAAACTGATAAAGAAGAGTATGCTTGGGAGGAAAAAAACCCTACACTAAGTCCCTCACTATGGTTCCAGCCACCATAGCAGAGGGACAGATGAGTATATATTTTATATGTAGAAATTAAAATTATGACATAAGGCACATTTCTGCCTGTGCATGTGACGATGCATGGGGGAAAGGCTAGCAATCAGCCCCTCAAGGGCCTGTCAGAACATCCTTTGCTCTAGTCTCTTTGCCTGGTCCATGTTTTTTCTTCTGCTCAGAATGTTGGTGTTGTTAGTGTGCTAAGAACTGAGCAGCGTGCAAAGGTGGACAAACAGGAGCCCAGTCCACACTATTGGCAGATTAACACACTTGTCATGTGTTCATGGCAGCACAACCTAGTCACTAAGAACAGGAATTTCATTAAAAGGCACCCTTAGATTCAAATCCCTCAACTGCCACGTAATACCTGTGTGACTTTGGGTAATTTTCTAACCCTCTCAGGGTCTCTATTTCCTCATCTGTAATAATCAGACTGTTACTGTATCACCTTATTTGGAGGAAGAAATGTCAGGAGACTTCATGATAAGCATGGCGATGAACAAGTATGTTGATATTGACTACTCCCAAAACCTTTAGAAGACGATAGTTAAGGAGCAAAGGACGTATGACATGCAAGCCCAAAGAAAACAGAAAAGGCAAAAGGGGAGGGTGGCATCAACAATAATTTCAGAATATGGAAAATTGCTGAAGGAAAGTAACAGACTACACTGAACAAAGGAAGTTCAAACTTAAAAGTGTCTACCAAGCCTTTCTTGTAAAATCCCAGTATAAAAGAATTAAATGGAAATTTGACAATCAAGGTTCTCTCTTTAAAATGGACTCAAAGAGCAGCACATGTTCAGGGAGACATGATAGCAGGCAGCAGAGCTGGAACTAAACCATATTAGATCACGACATGCCAGAGAGAAGCAGCAGCATGCACAAAAACATGCGTGTGAAGTGTGGCCAGTCACATTGCAAACTGCAGGTCTCTCATTGGACTGGAGTAGCGAGGGCAGGAAACGTATGGGGAGGAAAGGGGCTGACTGTATTGTGGACACCTGTTAAACACTATGTTTAACCATTACTAGAACTCAACCAACAACCAACTCTAGTCTTTCTGGAGGAGCCTGAGCAAGTGACTTCAACTCCCTGAGCCTTCTTCCTGGCCTGGATGCTGATGACCTAACTCAAGTCCTAATGCTTTGCCATTAGGTATTTCTTCTTCTTGGACTTAGTAACTAAGCTGACCAAAGTCAGGGTCTTCTGTTTTTCCTAGTCTGGGGCTATAGAAGTCTGCAGGAGGGTGACGGAGATGGGAAGTAAGGAAGAGGTCTTGGGAACCAGGAGGAGCGCTTCAGCATCTCCACGGCCAAACAACTTTGGCAGACTGATTTTTCCAGAAAGTATCTGCAAAGGCAGAGATGCACTGCAGAGGACAGTGACATGAAGGAGGCCACTCTGATGTCTTGAAACTAGTGGAGGCTCAGAATGAACCAGCTCTGGCCCCAGGTGACAGAGCTGTTGGAAGCCTGAATGAAGTTCGGCAAATTAATCTTGCATACTTTATGGGTCCTGAATGCTACATTCCTGATGTTGATGACTGACTTCACCAGTGCAAGGGGGATTTGTTTTACGGTGATTTCAATTACAGATAACTGTTATACCCAGAATAACACCTCGGTTGCTTGTAAACCAGAACTTGATATGAACTCAGGCTGTCGAAGGCCAAGGGCTGCCCAGAACACGCTTTTAATTTAAAGTTGATGAGAAATAGCTGTTTCTAGAGAAAGAAGTTCTGTTCCTTTCACGTTTTGTGTGCTTTGAATTCAGCAAAACACAGAAATGAATATGACGGTTTTGCTGCTTAATGCTCCTTTCTGGTTTTCTATTGGAGATAACTGAGATTTTAATATTGTTATCTGGTGGGCAGAGAGAAATGACCTGGCAATCCTGACACTCCAATGTGGATTCTCTGTGTTATATATAATAGGTTCCTGGCTTCCTGCAAGGGACCCAGGAGGATGCCTATTCATGACACCTAGAAACACCAGGGGGCGCTGCAGGGTGGCAAAGGGCAGTCAGGCCTGCAGGCTGCCTAGGCAATGAAGGCCTTTCTCCTTGTCACACTTGGTGACTGAAAGACAGCTTTCCTCCAGCTTAAGCCACCAAAGTGTTCATAGCCAAGGGTAGCAGGCTGCGCATCTCCATCTGAGAGAGACCAAGTCTCAGGCAAGTGGTAGCCTCATCACAGAGGCCTAGAGCATCACAACTGTAAAGGAGCAGGCGCTTAGTATGACTTGTTAGTTCACTGAGGGGAAACTGAGGTCATGGGGGCAGGTCAAGGTCACAGGAAATTGGACTCTCATGTTGGACTAAAATCAGACTTCAGTGCTAAGTTCAGAAACCCATTATTTTCATTTTCTTACTGGTTCCTCATGCCAGAGTCTGAAAAGGCAAAATGTTTGAACCTTCCCGCTCTTACATTTTCCACCAAATCCCATCTTGAAGAATGCCACACTGTTGGGTTCTCTTTTCTGTTTTGAAAACCTGGTGGTCAGCCCTGCAGCTATCCCACCCAGGAACAGAGACACAACTCTGTCAGCCTCCAGGGTTGTAAGTGCACAGAGCAAATGCATTTCCCTGTGTCTACACTTGCATAGGTTTGACACTGGTCACCTAAGTCCTAACCCCACCCAGCCTTGGTCTTTCTGATCCAAAGAGTACTCCTTGCATTTTCCATGTCAGGGCCCTGGCATGAATCCCACACACTAATGTAATTAATTTCAATTTTTATAAAGAAAAACAGTATATTATTGAGATTTGTGGGAATCCCCTTGGAAACCAAGAGACCATATTCTCGAAAACCTGTGGCATAAATCAAAGTAACTATTTTTTATACCTAAAAAATTAGCGCATAAGCCACATTTATAGAAATCTCTCTAGCAAATTCCCAATAATTACTCCAGGCTCTTCCTCTTAGACCTCCTTGTCTGGCCAGACATGGCTGCTGTTTCTTCCTGGTCTGGCTGCTGATGACCACATCATCCCAACTTTGGGATGAGGACATTTTGCTTTTCAATTCCCCATTGCACAGCTGTGATGTTAACAAGACGGCACGGATTTAGAAAAGCCTAAAAGGCAACTCCATTCTCCTGGAGCTGGCCATTCTAAAGGTCGATGGGCTCTGCCCCACGTGGAGTGTATAAAGATGCTGGTCCTTGTGCACCTCCCAGCCTGTCCCCCATGGCAGGATCTGACTCATTACCTCCACCAGGATGCTCCAGGCGACTTCATGTACATGGTCTCCCAAGCCCCTCTGCTCTCTTGTCCCCAGATCGAGAACATAGTCCTTCTATACCCACCATCCAATGCCAGCAACCCTACTGCTCTAGAATTAACTTGTTCCCAGGTTGACAATGGAAACTTCTATTTCCTCAGGAAGCCACCCACAAGTGTATCCAGGAAAAGAAAGTCATAAAGGCCAACAGTATCTAGCCTTTTACTACAATAAATAATAGCCCAAAGCTGAGCATGGTGGCTCACACCTGTGATCCCAGCTCTTTGGGAGGCTGAGGTGGGCCGACGGCTTGAGCTCAGGAGTTCAAAACCAGCCTGGGAAACATGGCAAAACCCTGTCTCCACAAAAAAAAATACAAAAAATTAGCCAGGCAAGGTGGTGCACGCCTATAGTCCAGCTACTTAGGAGGTTGAAGTGGGAAGATGGTTTGAGCTCAGGCAGCAGAGCTTGCAGTGAGCAGAGATTGCACCACTGTACTCTAGCCTAGGTGACAGAGCCTGGCCATATCTCAAAAATAAGTAAATAAATAAAATAGCAGCCCAAGAACTATACCAATGGTCCAATCTGCCCTGTCTAAACTTGACCCTGGTCCTGTTCATACTCTTTCCTAACCAGAAAGAGATGAGTTCAGGCAGGCCTCTCTCACCCTCATCTGGTCCTAGCTCCTTTCTTTGGTCGGCAGATGCCAGAGTGAGAAGACGCATGTGTTTTCTAATACTGGGCGTGGACAGGACAAACACAGAGGTAAAAGCAAAACAGAATGGAACTGAACAGTCTCCAGCTCAGAGAGGACACACTGCCAGCATTACCAGCTGTCTTTCCAGAGAAGAACACTCAGAATCTTGGTTTGTAGGACTTCCATTTTGTTGTTTGGTGCATGTGGGAGCTTCCCCAAGAAAAATGAGGTGGCTATTAATTACTCAACATCTGCATGACTGGAAGCCCCCACCCGCCCCCCGCCGACAGAGACAGTGCTCGCAGAAATGTAGTAGGATCTACCCCAAAGACGAATTGCAGCGTTCATTCAAAACTGTGGAAATGGCCTTCAACTCAGCTCAGAAGTTGACAGCATTTCCAACTTCTAAAAAATAGGTAGTACCTGCCAGACTTCCTGATTCATTCAGAGGACCCTCTCAGTGCAGATGCCAACATGGATGTTTCCAGGCTTCTTAATCCATAAGGGGTCCTCTGAAGATGCAGCTATGTTTAAAAAGAAAGATTAAGGCAGGGACACAGCATGACCAAGTATTAAAGTGCGGTTTTTGGTCAATTGGAGCCTTGAGGAGAAAATGACATAATAAAACATGATGACACAACTTAGCCGATCAGTTGCTTGAAAATGCTTCATTTTTTTTTTCCAAATGAAGAAGTGGACTACTGGAACCAAATTAATAGGAGATAAGAACCTAATATTCTATTATGAACAGCTAAAAAAGGGAGAGTTCTGCATTCACCAATGCTCCAAATATTCAGAAGGTGCTCACTTAGTTTCAGGCACAGGAGAGTAGACTCTCACCATTGGGACCACGTTACCCTGTGATTTGAGCCAAGACTACCTTGTGAACTCCACTTCTACTTCCCCTGGTGCCATCATTTCTCTGGGTAGTGCCGTATTACCAGACATGTCAGTGGCTCAGAAAGCCCCACTGCCAAGCCCAGATCCTACTGCTCTCTGACTGGTCCCCAGGTGCTCAAAATGGCAAAAGATCATGAAGAGGTGTGTCTGGGGTTGTATGGTTTATTATATGCTCTGGGAGGTGGGGTTCGTATGTTCTCAGAGAGGTCCAGGAACAATGCTCCTTGATCACCTCCCTTAGAGCAGCCTGCTCACCACAGACCTCAGTCATCCATCAAACAGAGTCCAAGATCAGAGATAAACAATGAAGAAAGTCTTTTCATTGGATAACACTTGACACTTCTCAAGTTTGCCCTGCCTGGTTCCTCTGCTGTTAGGATAAGTTCTCTCCAGGAGGCTGCTTAGTCCCTGATGCAATGAGAATTTTGGCTGGCTCACTCTCTGATCTAACAGATATGCCAACTTGTGACTGATGCCCAGTGGGCATTAAGCTCCATGCCCCCCAGGCCTAGATGACACACCAGCTTGGAGGGTGGAGCCTCCGTGTCTGCCCCGTGCAGTTGTCCAAAATGTGCCCACACTCACTGTCCTCCTGCTTCTCATTTTAGTACCCATTTCTGTCTCAGGACATAACATCTGTTGGTGAAATTGACTGTTGTTTAACGATAAGCTTCAGAACTCGACAACCAGGATGGTGAAGAAGAGGGATGGCTGCTGGGGCATCCCTTCTGCCAGCTGTTGGGACTACATGCCTCAGGACCCTCTTCAAAGGGAGGATGAAAGCTGCTGATTCTCTTACTCCTCTCTACTGATTCCCTGTAAGCCACAACTTACATTGGTGGCTGCCTCAGGAAGAGCTAACTGAGATCCTACGTAGGTCACAGATCTTACATGGATCCTCAGCTACATGCTGCTGAACTAAGCACGGCGCCTGGCACACAACAAACCCTAACCCAAGCTTGTCTACTCTCCAGCATGTGCATTCACTCAGAGAGCTCTTGAATTTCTTAAGCCCTCACTTATAAAATACACATGTAGTCTCAGCCTCAAGGAACTTAGAATATTAAGAGATACAGAGACAAAACTGCACAAACCCTTATTAAGATGAATATCAAGAAGACATCTTCAAGGAAAGGAACTTCCAGTGCAGCCAGAATATTCTCCGTAGTGCAAGCATAGCTGCTATCCTGGGCCTGTGGTTTCAGACCCTACTTCATCCATTTCTTTGATGAATTTAATTTTGCCCCTTTTATTGATGGGGTCTGGGTGCACTTTAGTTTCTGCCTGGGTTGACAAGGAAATGAGTTGATGGGGTGTAATCTTCCAATAAAGAAAGTACATATGGGAGCATATGTTGGCTCCATAAACCAACAATCTCCAGTGTAACCATTAAGTGATTGTTTCCTATCTTTCCTCAAATGTTCCATGGGGAAGATCCTAGCAGGAGGGACAGAGTGAAAGGATGGAAATCAGACCTGAGGCAAAGCAAACACTCTCTTTCTTTGCTTCTCTTGCCAATGTCACTAAATTTATAGATGGCATAATTGGAAAGTTTGGCTTTTAGCCAAGCATTGCTTTCTGAAGGGGCCTGGAGTGGGGGAGCCATAAAAATGTTAACTGCTCCACGTGCAAGCTCAAGGCCAGCTGCCCTACGCTCCTATGCCACATCAATCATTGCAGCCCCTAGTCCTACTCAGAGATGAGGCTTCTCCAGAAGAACTCCCAGTAAGAGGAATAATCCACATTGACCTCCTCAGCGATCTGCACCTCCTGACTATTGCAAGATTAACATTTTTTTTTTGAGATGGTTCTTTTTCCCCAGGCTGGAGTGTAATGGCACAATCTGAACCCACCACAACCTCCACCTCCCAGGTTTAAGCAATTCTCCTGCCTCAGCCTCCCAAGTAGTTGGATTACAGGCATGCACCACCACGCCCAGCTAATTTTTGTACTTTTAGTAAAGACAGGGTTTCTCCATGTTGGCTAGGCTGGTCTCGAACTCCCAACCTCAGTTGATCTGCTCTCCCCGGCCTCCCAAAGTGCTGGAATTACAGGCATGAACCACTGTGGCCGGCCTGATTCACATTTATAATATGGGCCTTATATTATTTCCAAGGCTCTGGAAATTCCATTCCCCAACTCAGAAACTGAAGGTCACTCTCTTTCTGAGAGTGCAGAATGAAGCAGTGTTGGACTCACTAAAGCAACAGTCCCACAAAGACAGAGACCCACACCTGTCACTGCTAGATCCCTAGCCCACTGTTCAGTTTCTGGCACTGAACAGAAACACAGTAAATACTCATGGTCTCTCCCCTCTGGCTACTGCCTTCATTTCTTCCCTCATCCCTCTAACCACAGACAAACACAGAGAAATGCAGATACACACAAAGGCTTAGCCAGACACCCAACAGCACACATGCATACAACATAATACAGCGACACACACACATACGCATTCACATATAACCCCTTCCCCCACTGCCCCATGCACACACACAGAGAGACAACTTAACCTTCATAACAAAATGTGGGGCTAGAATTGCCATTATTTATTTCATCAGTCTGACGCTCTACTTTGCCAGTGAAAATACAGCAATTTATACTGCGTAGGAGGGTGAGTGTTTCGTTTCATTTATCTCCCAGCTGCATTGGCCATTAGAGTTTTTCTAGGCCAACCTCTTCATTTTAAAAATGGGAAATCAGAAGTCCAGATGGGGAGGGGGATTGCTTAAGTGAATTAGAGATGGTCAGGAATGAACATGTTTCTTTGCTTCTTAAGCTGAGTGGTCCTGAGTTCCTTCTTGTGATGTTTCAGCCATTGTGCCCACCTTGGCCAACCTGACAACAAAGGGGACCACCATTTATTGCGTCCCCCAATTGCCAGACATGGGACCAGGCCCTTGGCACATGTTATTTCTAATCTCAATATCAACACTTCAGGGTACTTATATCATCTGCACTAAAGAAACCAAGGTTCGAGGAGGCAAAATATTCAGTTGGACCACATGAATTTTTCAATCTTCATCATCATCCAACAAAAATGGCAAATTAATAATTTTCCACAAGCCTCAGAGCAGATAACTGAGCCACGTTGTGCCTCTGGAACCCTTTCCCCTCTCTTGCAGCCTCCCTGGTATAGAGACCAGGCTCCAGCTCCTCTGACCCCAACACTGACCTATGAGCCAGGCCTGCACTCTCTACTCTCTACCTCCACGCCTTGGCAGACCTTGCTCATGGACCACTCCATCACAGCTCTGTGTGTGTGTGTGTGTGTGTGTGTGTGTGTGTCAGAGTCTTGCTCTGTCACCCAGGCTGCATTACAGTGGTGCAATCTCTGCTCACTGCAGCCTCGACCCCTTGGTCTCAGATGATTCTCCCACCTCAGCCTCCTGAGTAGCAGGGACCACCAGCATAAGCCACCATGCCCGGTTAACTTTTTTAAATTTTTTGTAGAAATTAGGTGTCACTATGTTGCCCATGCTGGACTTAAGCTCCCGGCTTCTAGTGATCCTCCCTCTTTGGCCTCCCAAAGTGCTGGGATCACAGGCACGAGCCACTGCACCTGGAATTCCCCGTCTTTTCTGATCTCAGGTCCCTCTGCTTTGGAGCATTTCCCCTTTTGTCAGGACTCTGGCTGTTGCTTTGACTCTTCTTTTATCCGTGAGGACAGTTTGTGCTCACACCGGCCCTCCCCTGTCCACACAGGTCCAGACAGCTTCTCTCCTTTCCTGGATTGTCTCTCCTGGACAGTCGGAGCCTATTGAGCACTTATGCTTCACATTTTTGAAGTTTACTTTAAGCATGGGCACTGCCTTGGCTTTCAATATATGTTCAAATGTTTTGATATTCCAGCTTTCAAGAGGTGAAGTTTAACTCCCCTCCTTCTGATTGCAGGCTGAACTGAGTGACTCGCTGGCCCACATGGTGAGACACTGAAGTTTCTTGGAAATAGTCACATGAATGAGCTTGGAAAAGGAACCTCTGGCCCCAGTCAACAGCTTGACTTGAGAGATCCTGAGTCAGAACCACCCATCTGAGTTGCTCTTGGATTCTTGGCCCACAAAAACTGACAGATTGAATGTGCATTGCTTTAAGCAGCAAAATTTGAATTAAATAATACAGGCACCTTCGGTCTTACTTGGCAGAAAGAGGAAACTCGCATATTGATACTCACATATTACAAACGCACTTCTTCATCAATTTTCCCTAATTACTCTCCACACAGCCTCCGGAATTAGAAAGGGGCATTTGTGATCCCTTCCCAGTGTGGTTTCTTGCCAGGTGCCCATTGCTTCCAAGACATAAGCTAATGGGTATTTTCAGACTAACTCACTTTTAGTTCCAGTTAGCCAAAAAAGCAAACAAACTAATGGAAACTAAAACTACAACAACAAAATTTCCAGAGATATGATATCCCTGTCTGAGATGAGTATAAGCACCTTCAAAATTATTTACATAGCTACAGCCCCACTCAAATAAATCACTGCATTGTTCTTGATCTCTGATGTTGAGCTATAAAATGAGAATTTTCCAGTCCCCTGAATGCATGCTGACATTAAAAACATGTCAGAGTAGAGACAAAGACAAAAGACTTCAATGTCTGAAGATTAGGTTCAACTCTCAGGAGTGTACACCTTGCCCTGTGTGGACAAATTATTTAGAATATCTATGCTAGGATAAAATTCCACAATTGTGAACATGTAAGGTTCTCATGGGTTATTTGGTGGACGTGGAATTCTACTGAATAGAAGTTGATATAATGAAATTGAACTTTAAAACCCTGTTGGGAATTCAGAGGCTACAAGAGTGCTACTATGACAAGGCAGCTCGTGCTTTCTTAGGACCACTTAGTGTATGGACATGGCTTTTTCTCTCTCGTTCCCTCTGCGCCTTTGTCCCATCCCTGACTCACACTCTCTCTTCTCGGTGTTAAGCCACTCTAGTCTTTTCAGAACAGTTGGGGACAAGGGTTTTTACTTGTGTCGGGTCTACCACTGTAGGACCCAAGGCATTATCCTTTCCTTGTTCATAGTATGCTTGCCAGGTCTTTAAATTGACTTGGAACAATATCATTTCTAACCTTTAAACAATGGACAAAGAAATCAAGTTGAGCTTTCTAGGTATTTGGCAAATATCTCTTAGCAAATGGCTTTGGTTGTGGATACTATTGCTCCTCATTCTTGCTTGATTGCAGGCCCCAGCTCTGCCTGCTCCCAAGTGAGCCGCTAACAGTTGTATGCATCTTCAGGAATCCAGGATGCTAAGAGTATGTGTTAAAGATCTGCTCATCCTTGGAGCTGTCAGGCCTAAACCTTTTCTTACAACAGGAGCACACTAAGTACACTGGCTGGTCCCAGAGTTTAGCCTCTACAGTTTGACAGACCCAAGATCCAACGAAGGTCGTACTATAAAAGAGGTGACATCATCTAAGGTGAGACAGAGCTAGAGGAAGTCACGTGAAGTAGATAAAAGCAGACCTTAATTAGAGGCAAAAATAAGCCTGTTAGATTTGCTTTTGGAGTTACAGATAAGGGATTTCAAAATACAGCCTGTATGGGCTTCCTCCACCTGTCAATTTCACTGACTAAATGGGTTTCTGAAGCAGCCAACTGGAAATGTAATCTGTATTTCAAGAAAGCAAAATCGGCTTTCATCACTCAAATTTGGTAATTTAGTGTCAGTACACATGCTAAAGCATGAAAAAGAGTAAAATAATTTGAGATCAAACCTTAAAGCCCACAGAGAGAAAATGCAACTGGGCCCAACTGTTAACAAACTCTGGAATCCAGCTGTAGGGCTTCAGTTTTATTACATAACCTCTCTGTGCCTCAGTTTCAACATCTGTAAAATGGAGCTATTGATAGAATCTCCCTTGTAGTGTTATCATGAGGATTAAATAAAACCATGCATTAGAACAATTCCTGGCGCATAGGAAGCACTCAACAAATATCAGCTGTTGTTGCTGATGTTACTTTTATTATCATCCCTTACTACCTCTGTAGGCAGAACTACTTGGAAGTGCCACAACATCATAGTAGAGTTGCTGGGAGAGCATGAGGTCTGCACATGGGAATGAATCCAGTGTCTAAAGACACCAGCGAAAAAAGCCTGCTGCCCTATTGCTATGGTATGGAGCAGGTTTCACCATCGGGCCAGGATAGTCTGAATCTGCTGTGGAAAGCTCCTTTGATTCTGGTCACATGAGCACTGTTCGTGCATCCTTTTGCCTCTCTCCTCTGCCTTCCTTTTCTTTTTAATAAATCAAACATTCAAGACAGTCTTTCTCAATGGAAAAATCATTGTTTCTCCTTCAGGTCTCAATCTGTCTCTGTCATGACCAGGCTGCATTGAATGTAACATTTTCCTCTGGAGGGACTCTCTTACCTCCTTCACTCCCTAGTTCTCGGCAGGCACGATTGCCCCCCAACATTTACTATCTTTCATGGTGACAAATATTTTGCCCACAAAAAAATTTTGAAAATCTGTAGAATTATCTGAAGAATTTAGTTGAGATATTTCACAGTTTCTTCATAGTCTGGTTCAATAATCTGTCTTCAGAATTTGATGAAGGAAATTTGCCCCGAGGTTTAGTATTATTGTTTATTCTACTTAAAATGGAATGAGGGGGAGATCACCCATAATGACTTATTTCTAAGAAGACTTGGAAGTATGTGGTCATTATTGTATACAACTCTGCTAGAGTCTAGGCTGATCATGGGGCATTACAACATAATTGCTCAAGGAATCACAGTTGAGATTAGCTAAAGCAACGGAGCAACAGCAGACATAACAGCTTTAATTATTTTCTCTAATGGTATTTTCATCATTTTTTAAAACTGTCCTTACAAATAAATAGAACGATCCGGTTCGTTGTATCCAAAGGATACTTCAAGACATTTCAGACTCCCATACCAATTTCAGACAACGAATCCGCTTTCTCTGAAATGACATCCTAACATGAATATAGTTGATCAGACCAAAGATTCATGGCTAATAGTGGAAGAAACCTTTCTATGTGCCAAATACTTTATGTGTACTGCACCATTAAGTTTGTACAACAAACCTTTGAGCTAGGCATCATGTGAATGAGGCCAAGGTCCATTAATTTACCCAAGTACCAGAACTAGTAAGAGACAGAGTTGGAGTTTGGGGATTTTCTTGAGCCCATAATTTAATCTGAAAAGTGTAAACCACGCCAGACACTTAAAGTAGAGAGAGATTTACTACACGGAATTAAGTTACAAAATTGTCAAGAGGGCAAGAGAAGCAAAGGAGAGGCCACGGTATGATCGACAGAGGAGAACTACAGGAAATCACTGCCTCTCCCAGAGCCTGCACTTCTCTGATCCATGCCCCTCAGCCCCTGTGCTGCCCCGTTGGCTGCTGCAGGAGGTTATAAGCCTCCATGGCTGCCTTCACAGGTGTGCAGCCATCTGCTGGTGCCACTGCTCCAGGGCTAAATGAAGAAGTTTACTCCTCCCTGACTGCCCCTAAGTGCCCAAGCAATGTCCCACAAGAAGAGCTCAAACCAGATCACTGCTGACAAGAAAGTCTGGAAAACGTAGCTCACACACTTTCTGCCCCTGTGATACAGAGGACTATGGGGATGATGGATAGAATTCAGGGAACTCATGATCTGAGATGGGGAGAATAACAACATCACCATTTTCACTAAGATCTTGCTGAAATTTAGCATACATTTCAATTATAGTATAGGTAACTATTCACAGAAGAATTAATAGTATTGTGACATTTTTACCAATAGAAATTACAGGTAGGCATTAATAAATATATATATTACTGTATTACAAATTTATTACTTTATACATTTTCATAGCCAATATCAATGGTTTCCTAAAAAAAATCTATTTTATTTTAGCCTTTTAAAAACATTACTCTCAAAGGGGTCCATGGGCTTCACCAGATGCTGAAAGTTCTGTGGCACAGAAATATTAATTACCCTGGCTCTAGTAGGACAGGGCTGATCCTGGGAGCCAATACACAGAATCTGAGATCTGAACCCCTTGCTGTCAGACTTCAGAATCTGTGCTTTTATCACGCCAGTCTACTGGGCTTTGAAAGTTAGAATTACCCTTTTAGGTTTCTGGATGCCGTACAAGAAAAGAAAAAAAAAAAGTGTTCCTAACTTGCTTAGCATTGATTCATCCTTGGAAATCCTCGGCGAACTCTGGAGAAGTAGTGTTTTTCATCCAGAAGATCAGTCCTTTTGCAAGGGGTGGGGTGGGTATCATCTTTCATCATCTTTGAAGAATCTGACTCTCCTTTCTCACACATTGACTTCTCATTTGCAAAGTGCCTGTTGCAGTGACTTCATTAAGCTACCTCAGAACAACATAACAGACTCCTTTTTTCATCAGACACAATAACGATATGCATAAAGATTAAATATTAGATGTGCTTGGAAGAAGAAATAAAGGTGTTATTCCAAGACTTTTTCCATTAAATATCCAACTCCAAATGCGTGTGTGAAGTATTTTACTTTCTGACAGGGCTCCCATCTGTGAGTATTGCTAAAAATTTGGATGATCAGTTTGTTCTCATGCATCTGAGAATGATAGTGCTGGAAGAAATCTCATTTAATAGACAAAGAAACCAAGAGAAATACTGTGTAGTCATTAAGAGTTCAACTGTAGGGCCAGGCGCCGTCGCTCACACCTGTAATCCCAACACTTTGGGAGGCCGAGGCAGGCAGATCACAAGGTCAAGAGATGGAGACCATCCTGGCCAACATGGTGAAACCCTGTCTCTACTAAATAATACAAAAATTAACTGGGCGTGGTGGCACACACCTGTATTCCCAGCTGCTTGGGAGGCTGAGGCAGGAGAATTGTTTGAACCCGGGAGGCAGAGGTTGCAGTGAGCTGATGTTGTGCCACTGAACTCCAGCCTGGCACCTGGTGACAGAGCGAGACTCTTTCTCAAAAAAAAAAAAAAAAAAGAGTTCAGCTGTAGATACAAATGGACTTGAGTTCGAACCCTTATTTTTTTATACTGTTTGTGTGACAGTGGATCCAAACCCTGGTTGGAGAGTCACTTAACCATGGGTTCATCATCTACGAAGTAGGGGGATGTTACTTGTCAAGATAGTTTCTTTTTAAATAAAGAAGATAAAACATGAGAGATGACTGGCACACACAATGAATATTATCAGCACAAACAGAGACAAGACTATGCAAGGTCATAGGATGCTACAGAGCCAGATCTGAAACTCATGGATTCTAGCTCTTGCTGAAGGCTCTTTTCTGTGCAAAGACTTTTTACGTGACAGCTTTTTTTTTCTTCTAGGACTTAGCTGAGTAGTTGGTAAATTCCCCGGACCCTTTTCATCTTGTGCCTAAAGAAGGAAATAAAAATAGCATGTTTATATAATAAGTCAGAAGCCCCATAAGCAACACTTGCTCTTTTCATCACCAGAAAATGAAAGAATAATGGTGGACCAGCCAAAGACAGATGTCAACGAAGCTTTTAATCTTGTGTCTACTAGTAATCTGAATTTTGGATTCTAAGTTCCCTCTGACAAATTGGCTGTTCTCTTTTCACATCTCTCTTATCCATTTGCAGGACATGCTCAGCCAAGTCTTCTATTGAAATAGTAATCATCTTTGGCAAACTCATTTCCAGGTGATTCAATAGACTTCTGAGAGATGACATGTTCCAAAGTTGCCTGCCCTGTCATTCACACAGGGCTCCCTACTCCTCCCACTTGACTAAACTGACTCAGAGGAGAGCATCTTAGACAAGTTTCACGTCCACAGGGATCTCATGGTACAGAGAAGAGTACATGCAGTGTGCATGCAAGCAGGTTGCCACAGGATGAACACAGGATTCTAGTGTAATACATGGCAGCAAGCATAATCTTAATCGAAGAGGAAGTCAGGGAAAGCTACCTGGAGGAAGCCACTTACACTGAGGAGTAGTCTAACGTGTAAAGAAAAGGAAGAAGACGCTTAAACCTGGGAGGCGGAGGTTGCAATGAGCCAAGATTGCAGCACTGCACTCCAGCCTGGGCAACAGAGGCAGACTCCGTCGAGAAAGAAGCAAAAGAAGAAGAAGAAAGAAAAGAAAAAAGGAAAAAAAAAAGAAAAGGAAGAAGAAATTCCATACAAAGAAACAGCATATTCCAAGGCCCAGAGGTAAAAGAAACAGAGGGTTTGAGAAACTAAAAATAGTTTTTTAAAAAATCAACAATGGCAAGAGCATAGAGACTAAGGAGAAATTGCCAGAAATGAGGTGCAGAAGTAGGTAACAGTGAGGTCCAAAGGATGTTAGCTAAGGACTGTGGACTTTTTCCTGAGGGAAAAGGAGTACCATCATCAGGCTTCATGCAAATAAAAATGTCAGCCTTAAGAGGAATAGAGAAGAGGAGCTTCAAACTTGGGCCAATTTGGATTGGAAGGCCAACCCAACAGAGCACACTTGGACATTCATGATGGAGTCAGTCTCCTCTTCCACTTAATTCTCTTCTTCCATCTACTGAGCTCTAATGGTTTCAAATAGTTAACTAAGGTCCTCAGCACATCAGCTTCCTCCTTCCCTAGCATCTTCAATGATTCCCTGTTACATGCCAAATGCCTTGGCACGCTTGGCGGATGAGACCTTCATCTACCTGGTCTCACCCTCTTTTTGAGCCTCATTTTGGCTCACTAATCCTGTGCTCTTACTGAACTGATCCTCTGTTAGTTTTTGGCCTCCATGACTTTATTCTTTTTTTTTTTTCCTGCAACACTTCCCACCACCAACCTCCAGTGCATTCCCACTAATTCACCAGGGCTCAACCTTCTTTGACTTTGGCCTCAGGAAAGTTGAGGCCAGCAGCTCTCCCTGTTGCAACATTTTGACTCCTATTTCAACAATCTTCTTTAATATATATATATATATATTTTATAGAAAAATAGGAGTGAAGGAGAGGAAGAAAAAGAGGGAGAGAAAACGGGAATGGGGAATGTAGCTTTATTCTAAAAATGGGTGTTAATAATGGCCAATCAATATTTTGTGTATTTAAGGTGGAGAATGTATATTTTGTGTATTTAAAATGGAAAGCTCTATAAATATTTATTGAGTTTACTTGTTCCAGATCTGAGTTCAAGTTCTGGATATCCTTATTAATTTTCTGTCTCGTTGAGTCTAAATCTCTTTATGAGTCTCATGTATCCGAGTGTTAGGATCGTCATTGATCCTTTTACCACTATATCTTTGTTGCTTTGAAATCTATTTTATCAGATGCAAGAATTGCAACTCCTGCTTTTTATTTATTTATTTATTTTTGCTCTCCATTTGGTTGGTAAATCTTTCTCCATCACTTTGTTTTGAGTCTTTCTGTATCTTTGGATGTGAAATGGGTCTGGATGTAGCATACCATTGGGTTTTGGCTGTATCTTTTGATTGGGGGATTTAGTCAATTTAAATTTAGGGTTACTGCCATTTGATGTTAACTGGCTATTTTATCCATTTGTTGATGTAAATTCTTCTTTATGTTGATGCTCTTTACTTTTTGGTATATTTTTAGAAAGGCTAATACTGGTTGTTCCTTTCTGTGTATAGTGCTTCTTTCAGAAGCTCTTGTAAAGCTGGCCTGGTGGTAACAAAATCTCTGAGTACTTGCTTGTTCATAAAAGATTTTATTTTTCCTTCAATTGTGAAGCTTAGTTTGGCAGGATATGAAATTCTGGGCTGAAAGTTCTGTTCTTTGAGGATGTTGAATATCAGCCTCCACTCTCTTCTGGCTTATAGGGTTTCTGCTGCGAGATCTGCTGTAATTCTAATAGGCTTCCCTTTGGGGGTAACGTGACCTTTCTCTCTGGCTGTGCTTAGTATTTTCTCCTTTGTTTCAACCCTGGTGAATCTAACGATTATGTGCCTTGGGGTTGCTCTTCTTGAGGAATATCTTTGCGGTGTTCTCTGTATTACCTGGGGTTGAATATTGTCCTGCTTTGCTAGATTTGGTAAGTTTTCTTTAATAATATCCTGAAGAGTATTTTCCAGCTTGGATTCATTCTCTTCGTCGTATTCAGGTACACCTATCAAACGTAAATTATGTCTTTTCACATAGTCCCATATTTCTTGGAGACTGTTCATTCCTTTTTATCCTTTTTTCTCTATTCTTGTCTTCTCGTTTTATTTCATTAAGTAGGTCTTCAACCTCTGATATCCTTTCCTCTGCTTGATCAGTTCGGCTATTCAAACTTGTGCATATTTCGCTAAGTTTTTGTGTTGTGTTTTTCAACTCCGTTAGTTCATTTATATTCCTCTCTATATTGTCTATTCTTGTTAGCATTTTGTCAAAACTTTTTTCAAAGTTCTTAGTTTCTTTACATTGGGTTAGAACAAGTTCTTTTAACTCCCAGAAGTTTCTTATCATTCACCTTCTGAAGCCTACTTCTGATAATGGCACACAGTCCTTTTCCATCCGGGCTTGTTCTGTTGCTGATGAGGAACCGTAATCCCCTGTAGAGGGAGAGGGGTTCTGATTTTGGGTATTCTCAGCCTTTTTAGGCTGGTTTCCTCCCTTTGTTATAAATTTGTCCATCTGTCGTCTTTACAATTACCGCCTTTCTAGTTGGGTTTCTGAGTGGATGCCCAGTTTATTGATTCCCAGTGCTGGAATCCGAGCAACCCACTGCACTGGCCAAAACAGCAGCGATAAGACTGATGGTGCTCTTCTGCTGGGGAATCTCCTCCCATTTACTCTGCACGAAGAGCTGCCATGCCGAGGCGCTGGCAAAACCGCTGCGCCGGCCACAAGAATCGTGCTGGTGACCCGTGGGGCCCCTCTACTGGGAATCTTCTGGTCCGTGAGCGACGAAAATTTGTCTCAAAGTGTGGCATCCTCTCATTCTCTGCGCTTTCACTGGGAGCTACAATCCTGAACTGTTAGCGGTCAGCCATCTTGGATCTCGTCTGACTTTATTCTTGTACTACCTTGCCTAGAATAAACTCCAATGCTCCCAACTCTACTTGGGCCATTCTTACCCCAAGTAGCTCAGTGCCCATCTTCCATGAAGTCTGTATCTGTCTTTCTCTGAACCTTCATAAGCATACATCTGAACCTCTCCTGTAGCATAGGTCTCATCATATCTTGCATGTTTATTTACATTCTGGTTTTCTGCCCTGTGGTAAATAGTTGTTTCATTTACACCAAGGTCATGTCCTTTGGCTCAGAGCCATTTGGGATTCTCACTAAGACTTTGGACAGACAAGCTACTCCACCAATTTGAAATTTAAATTCTGTAAGGTTCTGAGCCTGGTGGACATTCAATAAAATCCTTCATTTTGGAATTTCATTTTTTTTCTTTTTCCTTTAACATCCTGATACCTCCAAAAAAGTTGCTTTGTGTTACACTGAGATGGAGCCAGTTTTCTCCAGAATGGAAGGGCCATCCTTGCGGGCCTCTGGCATAGCTAAGAAAGCAGTGATAAGTGCCCACTAGCTTCTGGGGTCTGTGTGAAACACAGTGAGGGCCTTTCAAGAAATTGCTGGGCTGGGCCTGGAACTAGAATGGCCTTACTACAAATATATCACCCAGTAAGACTGAGCCATACAGGAAGACAACAGCACTCCCACTGTTGGTGCCTCCAGTAGACTCCCTGCTGGAGGCTTTGACCAGAGCTGGGGCTGGATTTCTACTGAGCTATCCACCTAGTCTTGCACAAGCTCTTGCTCACTAAAGGCAGGAAAGCAAGTTGGGATTTGTTGATTGATCTTAGGGTGTCAACTATTCCAGTTTGCCTGGGACTTAGGACCTTGGGGAGCATGGAACTTTCAGTGCTTAATCCAGGAAAATGACAAACAAACCAAGGTGAATGGATCACCCTAGCTCCACCTCATACAAATGCACCACTCTGTTATGAGACCCAGTATAGGCATCAAAGATATGGAGATGGAAAGGACAAAGTTACTGCCCTTGAGAATTTTACAACATAGTGGAAAAGAGAAACATGTAACCAAAATAAATCCTGGGATCCCCATGTAGCCCTGACTTGATTAAGTGGTGAATTCAAAGAAATAAGTTCAATGACTAAAAGTAATTAAAACACAATTCTAATCTCCATTTATATTTTTCAGAGAATATCAAAGGGGATTCAGTTTATCACCCACATTCTTTTTTATTTTTAATTTCCTTTTCTTATATCTCTCTGTCCCAACTTGTGCCCAAGGCTCTAGGACTGTCCCTGTATTCAGCTCTGTCCCCTAGGCTTCTCTGACACCCTACTTATAAGAGATCTTCTTCCTTCTCTCATCCCTGAACACACAACATTATTTTCCTGCCGCAAGTGCCTGCTAGAACCAAGCCTACTCCTGGACCATTCTGGGAAAGCTAGGGAGCCCAGCAACTCCATGGCCCAGACCTCCCTCTCTTCCCAGAGAGGAGCCCCTGGGAAGTATAGTCCTTTTCTCACTGTGACTGTGTGTCTTGCAAGAGATTTTCATTGCAAGAAACACCTCATGTCACCACACAAGCAGATCATTTCAGGTTGCTCTGCTAAGTGCTGTGATGAGCATAATGTCCCGTGCCCAGGGAGGTGTATAGTCGCAGAGGTGAGCACTTAGCTAAGCAACAAGCAGACACTTGGTCACAGGAATCAAAGTGGTCTCTGTTCTATAGACTTGGCTTTCTCACTGTGGAGGAGGGAAGTTTTAAGGTTCCGTCCATGCAGCCCACAAGCAAATGAGTTTGAAAATAAAGTGAAATGCACAAACCAAACCCATGATTGTTTTCTGAACCACCACTCAAGAAAAATAGTTTCTTAAAAAGAAATCAGGGGCAGGGGTAGCTAGGTCACTAGAAATGTGGATTAATTCTATCCCTAAAGGAACACAAGACCTTGCCACAGTAAATGCTAGCAACATTTGGCTACAGGCGTGGGACCTTCTGCATTATATTTATACCTCTTCATGGCCCTTTGCCGTTGTCATTTATGGAAAATCATTAGGATCATGAGGCTGCATAGACTAATATGGAGCCAGTATGCCTGGGTTTGAACCCACTTGCCAGCTGTGGGGATCTTGAACAAATTATTTCACCTCTCTGTGGCTCAGTTTCTGCCTACAGAAAACAAAGACAATCCAATTACCTATCTCATAAGGTTGCTTAGAAGATGGAATGAGGTAATATCTGCAGAGTGCTCAGAAAAGGGCCTAGTAAAAAGTTCACAGTAAACATCATGTAAGTGTTTGCAGCTGACTTTATCATGTTAGGTACTGTTTAATCTGCACTTACTTTATGCCAAGCACTATTCTCACTGAAGTTTCAAAAGGCAGGCAGTTTAAAATCTGGCCCACAGCCAGGGAAACTGAGACTCAGGGAAGTAACTCACCAGATCACGTGGTTGATAGATGGCATAGTGGGGAGCTAAATCCAGGTCTGTCTGGCGTCAAAGCCCATGCCCTCGGCTCTTTTGCCATCCCGGCTTCCCAACACAAGCTTTGGAGAACTGTATCTTGGAAAGTTTGTCTAAGTCCTCACTTAGTACCTGCCTCCCCATGAGGTGCCTCAGACGTCTGGGGCTGTGTCTTTTAAGAACCTCTGGTGCTGCAATTGTCTGAGTTGGCCCCAGACATGGGCCTGACTAACCTCCACCTGGTTCCTTGCAAGCAGGATCTCAGGCCAGATCCTTACAAACCAAAAATAAAATTCAAAGTACCCCTCCAACCATCCTAACGGACACCTTCCTCGGTTGAGGCACTCTAAGATTTAACCTGAAAGACTGGTTCAGTCCAAGACGAGACGTGAGGTTCAGATCTGCCTCGTTATGCCCCTTCCACTCAAGCATCAACACCGACTGATAGGAAACATTTACAATCTATCCTCTCTAAACCCTGCTTACAGACTTCATCTGCAAGATAAAACTTTGGTCTCCACAACCTGTTATCACAACCCAGATGTTTCTTTTTATTGATAATCTTTCAACCAGTTGCCAATTAGAAAAATTTTAAATCTACCTACTTCCCCCCATCCAACTACTTCAAGTTGTCCCACCTTTCTGGACTGAACCAGTGTTTACTTAAATGCATTTGATTGAAGTCTCATGTCTCCCTAACGCGTATAAAGCCAAGCTACACCCTAACCGCCATGGCACATGTTCTCAGGTCTCCTGAGGGCTGTGTATTTGGCTCAGAATAAATCTCTTCAAATATTTCACAGAGTTTGACTCTTTTCTATGACACCCTGTTTCCTAACAATCAGTGTACACCTTTAGTGGAGTATCCACACGGAGCCAGCAGTGTCATTCCCACTGAGGCAGTCTGCTGCCTTCCAGCCACCCTTCAAATTGCTCACCAGAGGCCTCCCTGGTAAAGTGCTCTCTGTCCTTCCTCCAAGGTAACCAAGGGAGCCTTAGGTCCCCAGAGCCTGTACTCCATCTGGCCAGCCCTCCTCCCAAGAAGAGGATGACACCTAAGGGTGATGACTCTAAGGGCAGCTCCAAGGAGAGGCTCAGGCTCAAATAGAGGTCAAGATAATTCCCCAATCTAATCCCACAGCTGTGTCTAAGGATCCACGAAAAGAACAGTAAATGTAATAATGAATGTAATGTTCATTATAATGGAAATAGGAAGTCACATGAATTGTAAATTGTAGGACTAACGGGGTATAGGGTGCTAATCTAAACAACTTACACACATATATACTCCAGATACCCATTGCCACTGCCTTATGTGTCAAGATAAACAAAGGATGACTAATCCGGTCTTACCATCTTCCTAGGCTCCACCCAGAAAGTTAAGTGCAGATACCCTCTGCTCCACTTGGTCCCCAAACCTACCTGGATATACTATCCTATTCCCTCACACACCCTTCCTAGAACTCAGCCCTGAGAACCATGGGACCCTTTCTGAGGTGCTCATTTCTATTGCCTTCCCTCCCACTCTCTTCCACCAGCCCAGAGAGTATTTTATGGAGCATAAAAATTTGGAAAATAAAATATTTAAATATAAAATAAAGTATTTTTTATGCTCCAAATTTTCCAAAGTTTTATGGGGGTGGAAAAATTCTCCAACTCATCTTATATTCTTTAGACCCCGATTCCCTCAAGGAAAAGACTTTTGAAGTCCCAAATGCCTAACCTCTTAGAATCCTAAAGTCTTTTCTTTCACATTATTGTCTGTTGGCTGAGTTTTCAAACATATTTTGAAACTTGAAAGCCAAGACTTGATTCTTCTGTCTTTCTGTGTTCTACTGTAACAACACTTCCCTGAGGCAAAGAATGCCTCAAGGTCTGGTTTGAACAGGAAGTGTGCCACAGGACAAAAAAAATGAAAAAAGAAGTAGGAAATCAGAGTAGTAAACACACAGAAAGCATGTCCCACTTCCTCTGTTAACTTGTCTGATTTTCCCACAGACTCAGCTCTCTGAAAGCAATTGTTCTGTTTTAGTAATATTTACTATGTGCACAATGAATGTAAGCTGGAAATGTAAACTGAAAAAGTTACACATTCTATAAATTCAGAAAGGAGAGCTGTATTTCTAACAGAGGGTACCAAAATCTGCAGGTGGGAAACGGACCCTCCAAGTGAAACCTAAAATCAAGAGCCTCGAGGGAAGCAAGGAGGAGGCAGGGATTTATGCTCAGCGGGTTGGCTAAGTACATATATTTCAGTAGGTTATAGGAGGAGCTATGACTATTCATGAAGGGGAGGCACACAAATGCATAGTAAGCTAACACGTTTGGTGCATGCATCCCATGTTTGCTTTGGGGTGGAGACTGAACGTCGTTTAAATGTACTGCAATTAGGCCCTATACATTAAAAGATGAAGCCGAGGATGCAAAGGTCCTCAGTGCACAGCCTCCAAAGACTGGCCAGAACTACTCCACCACCACCATTGTCTTTCTTTTTTTTTTTTTTTTTTTCCTTGAGACGGAGTTTCGCTCTTCTTACCCAGGCTGGAGTGCAATGGCGAGATCTCGGCTCACCACAACCTCCGCCTCCTGGGTTCAGGCAATTCTCCTGCCTCAGCTTCCTGAGTAGCTGGGATTACAGGCACGTGCCACCGTGCCCAGCTAATTTTTTGTATTTTTAGTAGAGACGGGGTTTCACCATGTTGACCAGCATGGTCTCGATCTCTTGACCTCATGATCCACCCGTCTCAGCCTCCCAAAGTCACCAGTGTCTCTTATCGGGAAGAAATGAGGTCAGTTGCTGTTTTGAAACTGCAAAAGGGAGAGGCATTGTCAGAAAACTGGTTGAAATCAGTGGTGAAGCAGGTCTTTCAAAAAGGCTAGTTTCTGTTTAACCTTAGGAAAGAAATCTTAATGGCAGTTAACAAGGCATGTTCAACCTCCCAATCATTCGTGGCCAGGAGCTCAGTTTTTTTAAGGTTTCTCTGGAATTCCGTAGGTGGAGAGAAGGGGCATTCAGTTGGTTGAGGGGCTTGGGATTTTATTTTTATTTCTTGGAAATAAATGAAATGATTGACTTCTGCTCACAATGTATTGAATTTCAAGGAATAAACAATACAATGGACAATTAAATGGCGTTTAGTCAATATTACAAAGGCCACAAAGCTCCCTGGAAAAGCTGTCGGAATGGTGAAGCCAATAGATGATTATCTTTGATTCTTCTTCATGACATTTTTTTAAAAAAGCATTTATTAAGCAGTTACCATGGTTAAGGCACTGTCCAATGCTTTCCATACATTATCTCTTTTAATTACACCTTAGGGAGTAAAAAATGGAATGGTCCAGGCTGTAATAGTCCTAGTATTTGGGGCATACTTTTCTCATGATGAGATTGGAGGACTCTCCTCCTCCACAGAGTGGCCGCCATGCTCTAAGACTCGTCAGTTCAGGTAGTGCAAGACATGGGTCGTGGGAAATCAGAGTAGCTGAGCATCTTTCCTGGCATCTGTGGCACTGACCCCATTAAATCTGCAAGTGAAAAATATGGGAACATATTTATCATTTTATTTCAAGTTTTCTATGATCAACTCTTGCACTGAGATAAATTCATGGAAGTTAATTTGGAGAAACTGTAATAATTTCAGAAAGGCCCTTGGGAACCTCATATTCCACTTGCCCTGAGGCTCATAATTTGACTTTCAATCAACACAGCTGAAATGTGTGGCATGAAAATTTTATAGCAAAAGAAAAACGTGTGTACCAGAAGGTAACCTCCTTTATGAGTTAACTATTTACTTTTAGAGAGAAATATTGCAACGTAAATCACAGGTACATTGTTCCTAGACTCTGGCTGGGGTATGGAGATGACTCTGCTCTCTAAACAAATGTAGTCATTTATTCAGAATCATACTAAAGTGATTGCTGTCCAGCTATAATGTCAAACTGGAAACTAAGGAAGAGGCAATTTGGTGCAAGAAAGTAACTGCTAGACTTAGTCAAAAGCCTCCAGCACAACTGGGCGCAGTGGCTCACACCTGTAATCCCAGCACTGTGAGAGGCTGAAGCGGGCAGATCACCTGAGGTCGGGAGTTCAAGACCAGCCTAACCAACATGGAGAAACCCCGTCTATACTAAAAATACAAAATTAACCAGGCATGGTGGTGCATGCCTGTAATCCCAGCTACTCATGAGGCTGAGGCAGGAAAATCACTTGAACCCACGAGGCAGAAATTACAATGACCCGAGATGGCACCACTGCACTCCAACCTGGGCAACAAGGAGTGAAACTCTGCCTCAAAAATTAAAAAAAAAAAAAAGCCTTGAGCTCAAGCCAGGACTCTCTCCCTCCTCACTTGTGAGGTCAAACCTGTCTTCTCAATTCTACCCTCGACCCTACCTACAACACATGGTTGCTGTGAGGACCAAATCAGCTGGTGCATGAGAAAGTGTTGTATACTGTAAAACACCATACGCATGTGAAAGTAGAGAAGGCACCCTGACTCCCAGGTGTATGCTTCCTGCCCCTCCTGCAGAAATGATGAGATTGACAGCCAGCCCTTCTGTGGTGCCCTCCACATACCAGCACTGCTTTGAGTGGTTACAAGTGGTAACTCACCGAAGCCTCAAACAACCCGTTGCAGAAGGTAGTATTATTATTCCCTTCTTAACGGGAATAATGGAGACACTAAGTAACTTGCCCAAAATAGTAAACTGTGAAGCTGGGATTCTAACCCAGGCCCTCTTCTATAGAATCTTGGCTCTTCATGTCCTTGATACGGATGCCTTCTGTCCACCTCTAGCCTCCCCCTCAGACACGCGTAACCTCTGATCCATTGTAAAGCCATACTGCTTTAAGTCATTAAACAGCTAGAAGTACATCACTCCAGATCAGGTCTGCCTTGGGATTTGGTGCCACCACCCCACTTGAAACTGTATTGACAGGTCTTACAGAGGTATAACTTCTCCTGCTGGTCCACCCTCTGCTCTATGGAGTCATGCAGAGCAAGATGAGTTCCATCCACATGGGGGCAGTTCAAATACTGAAGATAATCCTTAAATCCTCTATAAGCCTTTCAAAGACTCAACTTTTTACCTCATGGGATGTTCCTAGGATTTTTCTAGATGTTCACCAACAGCCTCTGTGTTTCCTTGATTTTGTCACCTGGGAATGCACTGTCTATTACTAGACATACAACACAAAGGCAGTATATCTAGGGCAGAGTCCAGGACAGCCATTTCCCGTAGCCAGGACTGTACACAATGCACCACCAGCACAGCTAAAAATCACGCTTAATTTCACACACTGCTGTATCCATTTGAGTTTAACTTCCTTCAGACATGGTGGTTAAAGGCTCTAAGATATGGATTCTCAATTAGGAAAGCAGAGAATAACTTTCCTAATAGAGGAAGGCTCAGCTAACCTCCATCACTGAGAGGTTGATTATTATTTCTTAAATCATTCTTTCTCCTCATCCTCTATAACCTCCTCAGTTCTTCTCTCCTCCTTCCTTTAGACCTCCTTTTTTCAGCTTCTCTGTTCATTTAATCAATTCATTCATTCATTCATTCATTCAACAAATATTAATGGAATCTTCACTAAATAACTGGACACCCAGCTGGTCCACTCCAGAAACGGGCATCAGAAGACATTAGAAATGTTTAGGAGTTCTGAAGAAGGTGAAGATTCACTATATGTTGTTGAACGCTTTGGAGAATGTCCATAGATCTAATTTATCCGGGCATATTCTGTGCTTATCTTAAGTGTGATTCTACTTTCACTTATAGTAAGAGCTCAATAAGTGCTTGCTAAATTTAAATAAAGGTATGTGGACTTCTGCCAAGATGGCCGAATAGGAACAGCTCTGGAGTGCAGTTCCCAGCAAGAGCAATGCAGAAGGCAAGTGATCTCTGCATTTCCAACCGAGGTACCAGGTTCATCTCAATGGGACAGGTTAGACAGTGGATGTAGCCCAAAGAGGGCAAGCAGAAGCAGGGTGGGGTGTTGCCTCACCTGGGAAGTGCAAGGGAATGGAGGACTTCCTCTCCTACCCAAGGGAGGCCATCGGGGACTTTGCCAGACACTCTGGCACTCCAGCTCAGATACTGTGCTTTTCCCATGGTCTTTACAGCCCACAGAGCAGAGTGTTTCCAGTGCAAAACTGGGTGGCCATTTTAGCCCAAACCTGGAACGCCTGTGAGACAGAACTGCCCATTCCCCTGAAAAAATGGAAAATGAAGGCAGCAAGCCAGGTGCTCTGCCTCCATGGGTCCAACCCCCACAAAGACCAGCAAACTGAAACGCCCTGGCTGGAGATTTTTGCAGCTAGCACAGCAGTTTGAGCTCAGCCTGGAATGGTCCAGCTCAATGGGGGTAGGGTGTCAGCCATTACTGAGGCAGTTCTAACCTTGCCTGTGTAAACAAAACCCCAAGGAAGTTTCCACAGCAGATGGGCAGAGCCCACCGGCAACTCAGCAATGCCTTTACAGGCAGACTGTGATTAGACTCCCTCCTTGCTTGGCAGGGCATTGCTGAAAAAAAGGCAGCAGTCCCTCAGGGACTTATAAATAAAGCCCCTCCTTCCCAGAACAGAGCACCTGGGAAAAGAGGCAGTTGTGAGTTCTACTTCAGCAGACTTAAACACCCTGCCCAGCAGCTCTTAAGGGAGCAAGGAGCTCTCGGTGCAGCACTTGAGCTCAGATAAGGGACAGACTGCCTCTTCAAGTGGCTCCCTGACCCCTGTTTATCCTAAAAGATACCTCATACAGCAGAGCTCTGGCTGACATCTGGCAGATACCCTTCTGGGACAAAGCTACTGAAAGAAGGAACAGACAGCAATTCCTGCTGCCTTGCTGTTCTAAAGCCCCCATGGTGATTTCTAGGCGAGCAGGGTCTGCAGTGGACCTCCAGCAGTCCTGCAGCAGAAGAGCCTGACTGTTAGAAGGAAAACTAAGAAACAGAAAGAATAGCTTCAATATCAACAGAAAGGATGTCCACTCAGAGACCCCATCTGAAAGTCACCAACTTAAGAGGCCACAGTTAGATAAATCCATGAAGATGGGAAGAAACCAGCATAAAAAGGCTGAATTCACCAAAAACCAGAACACCTCTTTTCCTCCAAGGGATCCCAATCCCTCACCAGCAAGGGAACAAAACTGGAAGGAGAATAAGTTTGACAAATTGACAGAGCAGGCTTCAGAAGGTAGGTAATAACAAACTTCTCTGAGCAAAAGGAGCATGTTCTAACCCAATGCAAAGAAACTAAGAACCTTGAAAAAAGATTTGACAAAATGCTATCTGGAATAACCAGCTTAGAGAAGAACATAAATGACTTGATGGAGTTGAAAAACAGCACAAGGACTTCGTGAAGCACACAAAAGTTTCAATAACTGAATCAAGCAGAAAAAAAGGATATCAGAGATTGAAGATCAACGCAATGAAATAAAATAAGAAGGCAAAATTAGAGAAACGAGAATGAAAAGAAATGAACAAAGCCTCCAAGAAATATGGGATTATGGGAAAAGACCAAATCTACATTTGATCAGTGTATCTGAATTTGACAGAGAGAATGAAACCAAGTTGCAAAACACTCTTTAGGATATTATCCAGGAGAACTTTCCCAACCTAGCAAGGCAGTCCAACATTCAAATTCAGGAAATACAGAGAACACCACAAACATATTCCTCGAGAAGAGCAACCCCAGGGCAATAATAATCAGATTCACCCAGGTTGAAATGAAGGAAAAATGCTAAGGGCAGCCAGAGAGAAAGGTCGGGTTATCCACAAAGGGAAGCCCATCAGACTCACAGCGGATCTCTTGGCAGAAACCCTCCTAGCCAGAAGAGAGTGTAGGCCAATATTCAACATCCTTAAAAAAAAGAACTTTCAACTCAGAATTTCATATCCATCCAAACTAAGCTTCATAAGTGAAGGAGAAATAAAATCCTTAACGAATAAGCAAATGCTGAGAGATTTCATCACCACCATTCCTGCCTTACCAGAGCTCCTGAAGGAAGCACTAAACATGGAAAGGAACAACCAGTACCTGGGAATGCAAAAACATGCCAATGGTAAAGACCGTCGACACAATGAAGAAACTGCTTCAACTAACAGGCAAAATCACCTGATAGCATCAAAATGGCAGGATCAAACTTGAGGGAAGGTGTTCTCTTTCTGGGTCCACAGGGGGTGTAGTTTTAAGGGCAAGAACTTCCCAGTGCCATGCCTCCCTCCCATCTCTTTCCATCCAGGAGATTTAATGGTTTATGTTTGAATTTCGAGGGCTTGGGAAGAAACTAAGAGTCAGTCACTCCAGAAGAAGTTCTAAGGAACTCCTTTCATTGGCCTGGGGTTTTCAAGAAGGTGGGGTTCCTCCCAGGTTAAAAGTCTCCTTCTTCCACACCCCTTCAGACTCCATGTTTGGGTCCCCTTCCACGAACATTCCCTTTGTGGAAGCCATCTTTCTCTATCCTGGATTTTCCCTCTGGAGTCCCCTTCCACACTCTCTTGTGGAAGCCTGTCTTCTCCTCTTAAACTTCTCTTTCTATTCCCTTCCACTCAGTGTGGAAGCTGCTTTCCTCTCCTAGATTCCATCTTTTCTTTCTCTCACTCAGTATGAGAGTTAGCTGTTTCTTTCTCTCTTTCTAAATAAATCACTTTCTACAAACACTTCTAAGTCCAGCATTTACTGCGTACTGCTTGGCGGTCCCCTCTCTCATCCTTGAGAAGGCAGGAGACCAAGAACCTGGACAAATGTCATCTCAGGGGAGCTGAACCCCAATATTATAAAACTCACACATAAGAAGATTAACCCTAAATATAAATGGGCTACATGCCCCAATCAAGAAACATAGACTGGCAAATTGGATAAAAAGTCAACACTTCACCTGTGCTGTATTCAGGAAACCCATCTCATGTGCAATGACACAAATAGGCTCAAAATAAAGGGATGGATGAAGATTTACCAAGCAAATGGAGAGCAAAAAAAAAAAAAAGCAGGGATTGCAATATTAGTCTCTGATAAAACAGACTTTAAACCATCAAAGATCAAAAGATACAAAGAAGGGCATTACATAATAGTAAAAGGATCAATGCAACAAGAAGAGCTAACGATCCTAAAAATATATGCACCCAATACAGAAGCACCCAGATACATAAACCAAGTTCTTAACAACCTACAGAGAGACTTGGACTCCCACACAATAATAGTGGGAGACTTTAACACTCCACGGTCAATATTAGACAGATCAATGTGACAGAAAATTAACAAGGAAATACAGGACTTGAACTCAAATCTGGACCAAGCAGATATAATACACATCTACAGAATTCTCCACCCTAAATCCATAGAATATAAATTCTTCTCAGTCCCACATTGCACTTACTCTAAAATTGACCACATAATTGAAAGTAAATCACTCCTCAGCAAATGCAAAAGAACAGAAATCATAATGAACAGTCTATCAGACCACACTGCAATCAAATTAAAACTCGGGAGTAAGAAACTCACTCAACACTGCACAACTATATGAAAACTGAACAACTTGCTCCTGCATGTTGATTGGATCAATAATGAAGTGAAGGCAGAAATAATGCTGTTCTTCAAAACCAGTAAGAATAAAGACACAACATGCCAGAATTTCTGGGATACATTTAAAGCAGTGTCTACAGGGAAATTCATAGCAATAAATGCCCACATGAAAAGTGAGGAAAGATCTAAAATCGACACCCTAATGTCAAAATGAAAAGAACTAGAGGAACAAGATCAAACAAATTCAAAACCTAGCAGAAGACAGAAATAACTAACGTGAGAGCAGAACTGAAGGAAATAGAGACACAAAAAAACCTTTCAAAAAATCAATGAATCCAGGAGCCATTTTTTTGAAAAGATCATCAAAATAGATAGATTGCTAGCCAGACTAATAAAAAGGAAAAGAGAGAAGAATAAAATAGATAAAAATGCAATAAAAAACAATAAAAGGGATAGCATCACCAATTCCACAGAAATACAAACTACCATCAGAGATTACTACAAACACCTCTATGCACATAAACCAGTAAATTCAGAAGAAATGGATAAATTCCTGGACATTTACACCCATCCAAGACTAAACCAGAAAGAAGTTGAATCCCTGAGTAGACCAATAACAAGGTCTGAAATTGAGGCAGCAATTAATAGCCTAACAACAACAAAAAAAATCCAGGACCAGATGGGCTCACAGCCGAATTCTCCCAAATGTACAAAGAGGAGCTAGTACCATTCCTTCTGAAACTATTCCAAACGATACAAAAAGAGGGACTCCTCCCTAACTCCTTTTATGAGACCAACATCATCCTGATACCAAAACCTGGCAGACACAACTAAAAAAGAAAATTTCTGGCCAATATCCATGATGAACATTGATGCAAAAATCTTCAATAAAATACTGGCAAACTGAATCCAACAGCACATTAAAAAACTTATCCATCAAGTCAGCTTCATCCCAGGGATTCAAGGCTGGTTCAACATACATAAACCTATAAATGTAACCCATCACATAGACAGAACCAAAGACAAAAACCACATGATTATCTCAATAGATGCAGAGAAGGCCTTTAACAAAATTCAACAACCCTTTATGCTAAAACTCACAATTAACTAGGTATCAGTGGAATGTATCTCAAAATAATAAAAGCTATTTAGGACAAACCCACAGTCAATATCATACTGAATGGGCAAACGCTGGAAGCATTCCCTTTAAAATCTGGCACTAGACAAGGGTGCCCTGTCTCACCACTCCTATTCAACATAGTATCAGAAGTTCTGGCCAGAACAAGAAATAAAGGCAAGAAATCAGGCAAGAAAAAGAAATAAAGGATATTAAATTAGGAAAGGAGGAAGTCAAATTGTCTCTATTTGTAGATGACATGATTGTATATTTAGAAGACCCCATCGTCTCAGCACAAAAATCTCCTTAAGATGATAAGCAATTTCAACAAAGTCTCAGGATACAAAATCAACATGCAAAAATCACAAGCATTCCTATACACAAATAAAAGACAAACAGAGAGCCAAACCATGAGCGAGCTCCCATTCACAATTGCTACAAAGAGAATAAAATACCTAGGAATACAAGTAACAAAGGAAACAAAGGACCTCTCCAAGAAAAACTATAAACCACTGCTCAATGAAATAAGAGAGGACACAAACAGATGGAAAAACATTCCATGCTCATGGTTAGGAAGAATTAATATCATGAAAAAGGCCATACTGCCCAGTTATTTATAGATTCAATGCTATCCCCATCACACTACCAGTGACCTTCTTCACAGAACTGGAAAAAACAACCTTAAACTTCATATGGAACTAAGAAAAGAGCCCACATAGCCAAGACAATCCCAAGTAAAAGAAACAAAACTGGAGGCATCATGCTACTTGTCTTCAAACTATGCTACAAGGCTGCAGTAATCAAAATAGCATGGTACTGGAACCAAAACAGAGATATAGACCAATGGAACAGAACAGAGGCCTCAGAGGCAATGCCAACATCTACAATCATCTTATCTTTGACAAACCTGACAAAAACAAGCAATGGAGAATGATCCCTTGTTTAATATTTATGTTGAGAAAACTGGCTAGCCATGTGCAGAAGCAGAAACTGGACCTCTTCCTTACTCCTCATGCAAAAATTAACTCAAGATGCATTAAAGATTTAAATATAAGACCTAACACCATAAAAACTCTAGAAGAAAACCTAGGCAATACCATTCAGGACATAGGCATAGTCAAGGACTTCATGACTAAAACACCAAAAGCAATGGCAACAAAAGCCAAAATAGACAAATGGAATCTAATTAAACTTAAGAGTTTCTGCACAGCAAAAAAAAAACATCATTAGAGTGAACCAGCAAACAACAGAATGGGAAAATATTTTTGCATCTATCCATCTAACAAAGAGCTAATATCCAGAATCTACAAAGAACTTAAACAAATTTACAAGAAAAAAAACAAACAATCCCTTCAAAAAGTGGGCAAAGGTTATGAACAGACACTTTTCAAAAGAAGACATTTATGCAGCCAAGAAACATATGAAAAAATGCTCATCATCACTGGTCATTAGAGAAATGCAAATCAAAACCACATTGAGATAGCATCTCACACCAGTTAGAATGGTGATCATTAAAAAATCTGGAGACAACAGATGCTGGAGAGGATGTGGAGAAATAGGAACACTTTTACACTGTTGGTGGGAGTGTAAATTAGTTCAACCATTGTGGAAGAAAGTGTGGTGATTCCTCAAGAATCTAGAAATAGAAATGCCATTTGACCCAGCAATCCCATTACTGGATATATACCCAAAGGATTATAAATCATTCTGTTATAAAGACACATGCACATGTATGTTCATTGTGGCACTGTTTACGATAGCAAAGACTTGGAACCAACCCAAATGCCCATCAATCACAGACTGAATAAAGAAAATCGGGCATGTATACACCATGGAATACTATGCAGCCATAAAAAAGGATGAGTTCATGTCCTTTGTAGGGACATGGATGAAGTTGGAAACCATCATTCTCAGCAAACTGACACAAGAACAGAAAACCAAACACTGCACATTCTCACTCATAAGTGGTTGTCAAACAATGAGAACACATGGACACAGGGAGGGGAACGCCACACATCAGGGCCTGTTGGGGGGTGGGAGAGATAGAGGAGGGATAGTAGAGGGTGGGGGATTGGGGAGGGATAACATTAGGAGAAATACCTAATGCAGATGACTGGGGGATAGATGCAGTAAACTACCATGTGTATACCTATGTAACGATCCTGCATGATCTCCACGTGTACCCTGGAACTTAAAGTATAAGTAATGGAGACATTTGCCCACCTTACTTTGTTGGCCCTATGTTTATGTTTTCATCTTGAACTTCTCTAAGAGAGTAACAAATCAGTTCATTTTCAAAGAAATCTTTAAATAATTAAATTATTTGTCAATTTTCTCAAGAACATTTTTTATTCTGGCTTAGTTGTTGACTTTAGGGGAATGTTGGGTACCAATGGATTTGTTTTAATAATAATTTCTTTAGATTAAGGGGTTTCCTCAACTTCCTTTGCATTCATAACATTTCTCTTTGTAACAAATTATTTAACCCTCAGCCAAGAACAGAGTGGAGTTGTTTAGTCAATCTATACTCTTAACAAGTTACTGACAAATAAATCATTCTTTTAGTCTTTTAATACAGCTTTCCTCTCCGTTGATGTACTGTATCACTCATCTATCAGTGTGTCACATACCACCCCAAAACTAATGACTTAGAACAACAGCCATTGCTCCCAATTCTGTAAGTTGTCTGGGCTCAGTGTAGACGGCTTCTGTTTGCTCCACATGGGGTCAGTTGAGACAAACACATAGCAATACAAGATCCAAAAGAGCCTCATTCACAGGTCTGGGTGCTTGCTGTTGACAGTGGTCTGGGGTGCTTCAGTTCTCTTCCAAATGGTCTCCCTCTCCCAGTGGTGTCTCTGAAGCAGGATTGCCTATATTTCTTTAAGTACTGGATGAGTTTTGAGAGCAAGAGCAGAAGCCATAATGCCTCCTAAGGCCTGGGCTGACAATTTCAGAACATCACTTCTGCTTCATTCTCTTGGTCAAAGCAAGTCCCAGGATCGGTCCAGATTCAGGCAGTGAGGAAATAGACTCCACCTCTCAATGGGGGAACAGCAAAGTCACATTCAAAAGCAGTATAGACAAAAGAAGGCATAATTCACTCAGTGCTGTTTTAAGGAATCTACTATATACAAGCTTCCTTGATGGATATAATTACTGAGATGAGGATAAGAGGTACTCTTCCCTCCAGATCCTGGTAAGAGGTGATCTAGAGAGCTTCACATCACAAGCCAGAGTCTGCCTATCAGAACTCAAGGATCCAGGCAATTACATCAATGGATTAATTACTCAGATGAGGATAAGAGGTAACCTCCCCTCCACATCCTGGTAACAGATGATCTAGAGAGTTCACAAGCCAGAGTCTTCCTCTCAGAACTCAAGGATCCAGGCAAGGAGAACTGGAGAAGGCAATCCTTGAGGCACACCCTGAGTCTAGTGAGCAGGGCTGGTGAAAGCAAGGGCTTTCATTCAAGGCCCAGTGCATGGGCTTGGCAGCCTGACACAACTGGGTACTAACCCCAGTTTTTCTACTTCTAGGCTTGGGCAAGTTCTCAACCTCTATGAGCCTTTTGCTCTCAAACCAAAAATGGGTATAATACTATTAACAGTATTAGTGAAATACTATTAGCCTCACAAAGGCTTTGGTGAGAATTAACTAAAGCATTTCAGGTAAAGTGCTCAGCACCAGCACCGTACCTGATCAAGAGTGAATGCTTTCTATTTCATCTGGAGTGGAGGTTTCTTCCTCTGATGAAAATCCTTCTCCTATCTTGAAGAAACCTGGTGTTAGAAGACAGGCTGGGCTCTTCTTGGTCTAGAAAAGCAAGAGTGAGATTCAAAATATTTAGTAGCCTGTGCAGCCCTGAACTAGCCAACCAGAACTGAAGGGAGTAGTAGGTGGCAAGGGGGGAGCCTGAGCCCTCCTGCCATGCTGGGCATTAACCCTTGAGTTGCTGGATTTGGAAGAAGCCCAGGAATTCCTAGGGGACAGGATGAAGCAGGCTGGGTGGCAGAGAGCCTGTGAAGGGCTTAGAGCAATATCTCTTTACCAATAGAGATATTTCACTTTTATAATCCCAAATATGGCCATACATGTGTGGACCAGTGAGAGCAATAACCCTACCCATGAGCAAGAAGCAACAAGACCTTGTGAAAGTAATTTAATTAGTGCAGCCAGCTAGGAAGAGAAGAGCCAAAATCTCAACCCTCCTGGCTAAAAGAGTGATATTTAAAGAGCAATTGATAATACCAGGGAATAAGAATACACTCCTGCAATTTTGTAAGCCCCCATGCCCTGCATATGATAGCCTAAAAACCAGGAACAGCATAAAACTAGCAGTCAAGAAATAACAAGTGAAAGCAGGCACCAAAGGGAGCTGGTGAGGAGGAGTGTCCAAAAGCTCTGACACAGATAAAAACTAGTTAGCAGAAACTCAAAGTACCAGAAGCCATGTCAAGCTGAGGAGGTAGAGCTCTTTAAACTGAGTAGATGAACAGGAAAGGAAGAGTCCTTGGGAAACATTCACACAATCACTGCTTAGTCCAGTGGTCTGTGCTTACATATATGGGGGCTCAAACAAGTGAAACCTGAAACCACCCCTTTCTTTGAGGAGCACTTAATCAGAAGTCACTACCACATCTCAAGTGAGTCTCCTGATGAATCCACTTCACCGCTCCTAGGTGCCAGATATGGGCTGGGTGTTGTGGGGAAAGTCGTACAAAAACAGCTTTCTGCTTACCGGTGCAGCCTTAAGCTGGGGTGTCCAGGGAGGCTGAAGGGTGGCCTCCAGTTCGTAAGGGCAAGATGGAGCACATGAAGGTGTTCTTGGCAAGAAAATAGTAAGTGAGGGAGGGAGCCTGCCCTGGCTAGGCCTTGGCACCCTGGGTGGTCAGGGCACCTTGTCCAGGAATTAATTCACAGAGCGGCAGGGATGAAAATCTCCTAAGCTTACCATGTAAAGTTTATTCCCCAAGCCTAGCAGGGAAGGCCTTCCACAATTTGGCTTCCATTTATTTTACCAGCATCATTCTCCCAAAGTGGAAATTCATAGAATAGAAAAGGAACGGTACATACTCCAGGGAGTACTTACGAGGACTAAGCAAGTTAATGTATGTGTCAAGCCCTAACACAGAGCCTGGTCCACAGTCTGCACTTGATAAATGTTGTGACTGTTTCTACTGCCATGTGCAGTTGGGCAGTTGCACACTGCTCAAAGTTGCTCAGTCATGTTCCCGTGAGATGTGTCTGTCCCTGGAGGCACCATTTTCTCATTTCCCGAAACCACTGTATAGGCTAGGAGAGCTCTAATTACATCATAAGGTTTTGTAAGAATTAACTGAGATTATGATTATTATGCACTAAGTACAATGTTTGACAAGGATGGTGTTCAGTAAATGTCCATTGTCATTTCTTTACTGTTATTGTTAACGACATTTGATCTGTACCCTCCCCCTACAAAAAAATAACCCCTTCTTGTCAAGCCAGTTTGCCCACTGCCTGCTAAACATGAAGTACACATTGTCCCTCTGAGTTTTTGTTTAGCCTGTCTAGCGTGTCCTCTAACTTCCTTTTGGAGTAGCTTAAAGCCTTCCCATGCTCCAAATCTCTCTTCAGTTCCTGCATCCTCTGTAAATCCGACTCTGACAACACTTGCCTTCCTCTTTTGAACCCCAGAGTATTGATTGTCAACATAATTCACTTGGCAATAAATCAGGCTGTGCCTCATCACAGTTCTTTTATTGTAGTTGAACTGATTATGCCCACCTGTGTGTGCACCTGCCTTGCTGTTTTTGTACGACTCTCCCCACAACACCCAGCCCATAGGAGCGGTGATGGGAATTCATTTGGAGAATCACTTGAGATGTGGTAGTGACTTCTGATTAAGTGCAAAGTGCCTGTGGAAGGTTATAGGGTGATTATGAAGAAACCTGCAAAAAGAGAGAGAGAGGAAAAAAAATTGGCACATTCATCGATTAAAATATCCACTTCAGGGTGCTTGCATGGGCATAGTCTGAGTGGGGGTTCATGCCTGTGTGTTGTTTACTTTTGAGGCTGCTACAACATGAAATGCAGTGTCCCGTTGAGCCCCTGTGAACCTGACAGTGCAGCTCTGAGGAGCTGTTTGTGAGCCAAGAGACCACAAGAGCCTGAGGCCTGACTTAGTGATCCTTTTGAAATTGGAGAGAGATGAGCTCTTGCTTCTCACCTTGTGCCCCTGTTCCTTCCATGGAATAAGCCTGTACTGATTTCTTACAAAGTACAGAAGAGAACAGAGAACCAAGATAAATGGGTTGCAAACCCCGACCTGCAGGACAGATGTGTGCACGTGAACAGTAGCTTTTTGCTCAGCCAGCACAAAGCGCCAGAGCCCGCCTACATCGGCTGCCAAATGTCAACCAAGGCATTGAGGAGAAAGATGGTCCAGGTAGGCCCCCTCCTCCACAACTATCCCTTTCACCAACAAATCATTCCCCATTTCCAGACTCAATCACAACTCCTTCTGAAGCTTTTTCTGGATTTTCCAACCTCAGGAACCACTTCCCTTTCGGATCATTCAGCCCTTTCTGTCAATTCCAAACTGTCTCACAAAGACATGTGTAGGGATGCTGCAAAAATCCCATCAAGGTTAGTTTCTAATTTCGTAAGATGCTGGAGTGAATGTGAGCCTGAATGTGGCACCAGAGCTTCCAGTTTCAAATATTTATGTTCATGGAAGTAGCCACATTGATCAACTGTATCATTATTAATGAGTAGTATAAATAAAAATATAAAATTAATCTGTAGCAACACACAACCACTTTTGTAATTGCTTTAAAATGTGTGAGCTCTGGTTTGGAAATAAGTCCCACTGCTAAAAACAAAACAAAATAAAATACAAGTTTTAAAAAGACTGCTTTCTATCACAAATCTGATAATTAACATTAATGTCCTCAAGAATTGCTAGCATTGTTGTCTAGTATTTTCAATCTATGACAACAATAGTGTTAATTATTAATTGTGGTAGGTTTATTTTTAATATTTTAAAATTGTAATCTTTTAATTGTTTTAATATAGGGAAACTGAGTTCAGTTCTAGAAGCAGCAAGGAACTGACACAGTAGGTTCTATTGTTTTGATAGAGGAGTTCTGGCTCTTCTAGCTTCTTTAAGTTGAGAAATTGGGCCTGTTCACTTCAGAGGAGTGTACAGAGAAGGTGGGAAAAATGTTAACATCACTTTCTAAGCTTTTACACAGATCATGCCCATCTGCTCTGTTCCCCTAATCCAGCCTGACACTGATAGAGTAAGTAATCCCAGAGAGGTCACTGGTGTTTCACCTTCGCAGCTGAGATAGCACTTCTGAATCAAGCTGGTGCTACAGATCTCTTCCTCCTAGGGAGCCTGCGGTATTTCTCCCAGTTTGTGGAGTTCCATTTGAGGATTGCTGGAGGTCATGGACCATGCAGAGTTCTTTCGATGGTAGAGATCAAGCATCATGGGTTGCCGTGATCTATTGTCAGGTACGTTTCAAATTATTAAGAAGTTGTTTTAGTAAGAGTTAAATTACCAGAAGGTAATTTAGCATAGAGGATAGGCACATTCTGGGATTAGACTGATTTTTATTCCTAGCTTCTACACTGACTGCTGCATGACCTTGAGAAAGTGACTCCACGTCTTTGAGTTTCAGTTTCATTCGTTAAAAAAAAAAAAAAAAAGATAATATTAATACCTGCCGGTCAGGAATTCTGAAGATTAGATAGGACAATAGACATGAAGTGCTCAGAGACCATACCTGGCATTCAATAAATGTTATCTATTATGTTTAATTAGTAAAGTTTATAAATAGTTTACTTTTATAAAGTCAAATTAATAAGGCTTTACTTTCATTAACCCACATTCTAAAATGCTTTCTAGAATGATAGGGAAAGCCTCGGGCTGTAGTTAGGCAGGGAAATTGTTCACAATCTCGGGAATACCAGATAGAATCTGTGCACACATAAACATCATTCATCATATGCTGGTGGTGGATGGGGGAAGTCAGACTTGCTCCTCCGGGTAAACCCAGAGGCGTTGCTTCAGAAGGAATTCTCAAGGTACAATGGTGATTTTCTTTCTTCCTGCCTGCCTGCCTCTTTTCCATTCTTCCTTCTTTCCTTCCATCTTTTCTTTAAAGTATAAGGACTCAGAGATCATGTCTAGAGTTCAAAGATGCCAACGTGCTCAGTAGTAGTAAGATATAAACTTTGGAAACTGATTAAATATAGGTCAGAGCCTAGTTGGACCACAAATTATGTGATGGTAGGCAAGTTACATAAATTTCATCAGTCTCATTTTTCTCTTCTGTAGATGGGACAAGTAACATGTACCTTTGTGAATTGTTATCAGGATTAAATTAAAATATGCAAAATAAATTAATTAAAATATGCAAAGCACATAAGCTGGGTTATTGTTTTTCCTACATGACACTGAGCAAAATAATCTCTGAACATTGATTTCCTCATGAACATGAGGATTAAAATAATCTCTTAGGGTTTTAAAATACTTTTATTGGGTCTAGTTGGTATATGATAAACTACATCTGCCTAAAATGTGCAATGTCATAAGTTTTGACATGTCTACACTCATGAGCCATATCCATAATCAAGACATAACCCACATACATCAGTCCCCACAAAGCTGCCTCCTGCATCTTTGTAATACTTCTCTCTTGCCTCTCTCCACCATTCACTATTAATTCAGGCAACCATTGATTTAATTTCTGTCACTATGTACTGGTTGAATTTTCTAGAATTTTAGATAAATGCAGTCATACAGTATGTATGTTTGTCTGACTTTTTCCACTCAGCATAATTATTATATTTTGAGACATCATAATGTATATCCATAGTTTATCATTTGTATTGCTGAATGGTATTCCATTACATGGATATAGCACAGTATATTTATTTCTTTTTGCCTGTTAATAGATATTTGGGTTGTTTCTACTTTGAGGCTATTCCAATAAATCTGCTTTCCACATTTGAATTCAAGCCTTTATATGTAATATGTTTATTCCTCTCATGTAAATTCTACTGCTGAGGGCAGAATGGCTGAGTCATAGTGTAGGTGATGTTTAGCATTTGAAGAAGCTACCAGTTTTCCCAAGTGGTTGTACCGTTTTATATTTCTAACAGCAGTGAATGAGAGTTTCAGGTTCTCCCCATCCTCACCAACATTTAATATGGTCAGTCTTTAATTTTCCAGTCATAATTAGTGTGTAGTGATACATCTTTGTGGTCTTTATTTTAACTTTCCTCACAATTAATCATGTTGATCATCTTTTCGAGTGCTTATTTTGCCATCCATATAGCTTCTTTGTCAGAGTGTATGATCAAGTCTTTTGCTCCTTTTTTTTTGAGTTTTCAGAGTTCTTTAAATAGTCTGGAGATGAGCCCTTTATCAGATCCAGCTTTTGTAAATATTTTTTTCTCTAAGTCATGTTTGCTTAATTCAAGGTTATAAAGATTTTTGTCTGTATTTTCTTCTATAAGTTTTATAGATTTAGATTTAGATTTAGGTCTGCAATGCACTTTGAGTTGATTTTTGCATGTTGTGTGAGTTAGGGCCAGTGTAGTTTTACTCGTTTATTTTTGTTTTGTTTTGTTTTGTTGCATATGGACATCCAATTGTTCCAACACTATTTGTTGAAAAGACTATTGTTTCTTCACACAAATATCTTTGCACCTTTGTCAGAAATCAGTTCTCCATCTGTGTGTGGGTTTATTTCTGGAGTCTCTATTTTGCTCCATGTTTCTATTTGTCTATCTTTGCATTGATACCATTCTAGTTCTATAGTAAGTCTTGAAATCAGTAGTATGTATTCCACTGGATTTTCTGCAAAGATGATAATGTTAGCACTAGATAAAGACAGCTGTACTTTTTTTCAATATAGATACTTTCATTTCTCTTTCTTGCATGTTTGCACTGGCTAGAATATCTAGTACCATGTTGAAAAGATATGATAAAAGCATGCATCCTTGTCTTGTTCCGTCATTAGGGAGAAAGCTTTCAGTCTTTCATCATCAAGTATTTTCTGGTTGGACAGCCCTTTTTTTTTTCAGACAGAGTCTTACTCTTGTCACTCAAGCTGGGGTGCAGTGGTGCGATCTTGGCTCACTGTAACCTCCACTTCCTGATTTGGAGTGATTCTACTGCCTCAACCTCCCAAGTAGCTGGGATTACAGGCACACACCACTACGCCCAGCTAATTTTTGCATTAAGGTTGGAGGACTTTTTGCAGACCCTTTTCAGTTGAGGAAGTTGTGTTCTATTTCTACTTTGATGAAAACTTTCATCAGAACAGATTTTGGATTTTGTCAAATACTTTTTCTCATATATTAGGTTGTTTACACTTTTTCAGTTTTAGTGAATATAATAAATGTGAATATAATGAACGAAATTAACTTTTTAACATTAAACCAATTTGAATTCCTGGGATAAAACCAATGAGATCATAATGTGTTACTTTTTTATATATATTGTGGGGTAACAATTTGCTAAAATTTTGTCTAAAATGGTTACATGTATAATCATAAGTAATTTTTTTTCTTATAATGACCTTCTTTGGTTTTGCTATCATATTAATGATGGCCTCAAAAAACTCCTTAGAAAGTGTTGAAAGTGTTCTCTCTTTTCTCTGAAAGAGTTTGCATAAAATTGGTAATGTTTTTTTCTAAAATTTTTGGTAGAATTAATCAGAAAACCATCAAACATTAGCTTTTATTTATATCAAAGTTTTAACCTAAAAATTCAGTATCCTAGGTAGTGGTATTCAAGTTATCTCTTTCTTCTTTAATGAATCTTGGTAATTTCAATACTCAACTTTCTTGTTGAATGAATGTTGGTAATTTCAACATTCAACTTTCAAAGAATTTGTCCACTTCATTTAAGTTGTCAAGTTTATAGACATAAAGTTACTAATATTGCTCCATTACTAGACTTTTAATAGCTGTAGGTTTTGTAGTGATGTCATCTCCTTTATTCCTGATATTGATAATTTACGTTTTCTTCTCCTTTCCCCTACCGTAAGTCTGGCTACAAATATATCCTTGATCTTCTCAGAAAACAAGCCTTTTATTTTATTTTAATTTTTCTCTATTACTTATGTTCAGTTGCAGTGACTTCTGCTTTGAAGTTTGTTATTTTCTTTTGTCCTCATATTTTAATTTGATCTTCTTTTTCCATTTTTATTTCAAGGTGGCAGCTGAGGTCATTGATTTGTAACTTTTCTTTTTTTCTAATATAGTGTTTTAGTGATACAAGGAGCACTAAATTTATTTAGCAGCATCTCACAAATTCTAATACACTGTGGTTTCGTTCAATTAATTTCAAATGCTTTCTAATTTCTCCTTTGGTTCTTTTTTGACTCATGTAATATTTAAAGGTGTGTTAGTTTCCAACCATTTGAGTATACTCTACAAATTTTTCTGTGATTAATTTCTAATTTAATTTCATTGTGATCCTTGGAATACTTTTACATTTATTCAGACCTGTATTATAGCCTAATATATAGTTTATCTTGATGAATGCTTTTGTGTGCATTTGAAAAAGAATGTGTATTCCATTGATATTGAGAGACTGACTGTATAAACATCAATTAAGTCATGTTAGTTGAGTGTTTATCAAGGCTACTATATCCTTGATGATCTGTTGCCTATTTGTTCTATTAATTATTGAGTGATGCTATTAAAATTCTGACTATACTTTTGAGTTTCTGTTCTCCCTTGCAGTTCTATCAGTTTTTGTTCCACCTATTTTGAAGCTGTGTTATTAGGTAAATAAACATTTAGGATTATTACATCTTCTGGATGTTTTGACTTTTTTATAATTACAAAATTACCTTCTTTATTCCAGTTAATACTTTTTGCTCTGTCTGAAATGTTAATTTCAGAGTGAAAAAAATATTAACCCTATCAATTTGGTACACCAAATGGAATTTATCTTAACTAAGATGCCTCAAAAATTCTTCCTTAGTCTAGCTAAACATACATAATTTTCAGATGGTTTTGTTCTATTGTTTAGCCTTTTCTAAGAGTTTTAGAGTATACTACAGTAATATTAAAGCAAAAAGGAGAAAGAAAAAGAGAAGGAAAATAAGGGAGAAGACAAAGAAGAAAAAAGAGAACAGCAGGAAGAGGAGGAAGGGAAGGAGGAGGAAAAGAAAAGCCCAAATGTTCAGGCTTTATGATTTTATTCTAAGATCTTGGCTTTGAACATACAGCTTCAGAATACCCTTGCAATCATTTTTGGTCTCTTTTTACAAGCATGCATTTTCAGTCCTTTAGAATTGCTTAAAATGAGTCTTCAGATGCACCAGGATAGCTAACATAAGAAAATACTTAAAAATGCCTTCACTGTGGTAAGTCATCATACAGACTGGTATGGAAATAACAGAGCTAAATCTAAAAGAGGAGAAATAATTATTTTTCTAAATTGTATAATTTTTCTGTGTCCTTTCTGAGCAAGGGGAACAAAGTTATAAATGAAAGAGACCTCTAAAGGGGTTTCATGAAGAAACAGTTCCCGTCTGCTGGTAGACAAGAGCTAAACTTGGGCAAAGCAACATGATTGTGGCAAAGCATTGAATCCTGCAATAGGTGGAATAGATACAGACAGTAGACAGAAATGCTTGATAAACCATTCTTCACAAAATGTAAAATTCAAAGCTAAATGTAAAAGACAAAAAGGACTTGCTTTTTGTATCTGGGCGCCCCTGTATTAGGTGCATATATATTCAGGATCATTAGCCCTTCTTGTTGCATTGATCCTTTTACCATTACTTAATGCCCTTCTTTGTCTCTTTTGATCTTTGATGGTTTGAAGTCTATTTTATCAGAGACCAGAATTGCAACTGCTGCTTTCTTTTTTTTCTCTCCATTTGCTTGGTAAATCTTCCTCCATCCCATTATTTTGAGCCTATCTGTGTCCTTGCATGTGAGATGGGTTTCCTGGATACAGCACACTGATGGGTTTTGACTTTTTATCCAATTTGCCAATCTGTGTCACTTGATTGGGGCATTTAGCCCATTTACATTTAAGGTTAATATTGTTATGTGTGAATTTGATCCGGCCATTTTGATGCTAGCTGGTTGTTTTGCCTATTAGTTGATGCAGTTTCTTCATTGTGTCAATGTTCTTTACCATTTGATATGTTATTGGAGTGGCTGGTCCTGGTTGTTCCTTTCTGTGTTTAGTGCTTCTTTCAGGAGCTCTTGTAAGGCAGGCCTGGTGGTGATGAAATCTCTCAGCAATTGCTTGTTCATAAAGGATCTTATTTCTTCTTCACTTATGAAGCTTAGGTTGGCTGGATATGAAATTCTAGGTTGAAAGTTCTTTTCTTTCAGGATGTTGAATATTGGCCCCCATTCTCTTCTGACTTCTAGGGTTTCTGCATAGAGATCTGCTGTAAGTCTGTTGGGCTTCCCTTTGTGGGTAACCCAATCTTTCTTACTGGCTGCACTTAGCATTTTTTCCTTCATTTCAACCCTGGTGAATCTGATGATTATGTGCCTTGGGGTTGCTCTTCTTGAGGAATATCTTTGTGGTGTTCTCTGTATTTCCTGGACTTGGATGTTGGCCTGCCTTGCTAGGCTGAGGAAGTTCTCCTGCATAATATCCTGAAGAGTGTTTTCCAGCTTGGATTCGTTCTCTCAGTCACATTCAGGTACACCTATCAAACATAGATTAGGTCTTTTCACAAAATCCCATATTTCTTGGAGGCTTTGTTCATATCTTTTCACTCTTTTGTCTCTAATCTTGCCTTCTCATTTTATTTCATTGAGTTGATCTTCAATCTCTGATATCATTTTGTCTGCTTGATTGATTCAGCTATTGAAACTTGTGTATGCTTCTCAAAGTTTTCGTGTTGTGTTTTTTAGCTCCATTACATCATTTATATTTTTCTCTAAGCTGTTTATTCTTGATAGCATTTTATCAAACCCTTTTTCAAGGTTCTTAGTTTCTTAGACTCCCACACAATAATAGTGGGAGACTTTAACACTCCACTGTCAATATTAGACAGATCAGTGAGGCAGAAAATTAGCAAAGGTATCCAGTACTTGAACTCAGATCTGGACCAAGCAAACCTAATAGACAACTCAGATGTAAACCAAGCAAACCTAATAGACATCTACAGAACTCTCCACACCAAATCCATAGAATATACATTCTTCTCAGCAGCACATCACACCTACTCTAAAATTGACCACATAATTGGAAGTAAATCACTCCTCAGCAAATGCAAAAGAACAGAAATCATAATAAAAAGTCTCTCAGATCACAGTGCAATCTAATCAGAGCTCAGGATTAACAAACTCACTCAGAACTGCATAACCTCTTGGAATGTGAACAACTGGCTCTTGAATGTTGACTGGATAAACAATGAAGTGAAGGCAGAAATAAAGATGTTCTTCAAAACCAATGAGAACGAAGACGCAACATACCAGAATCTCTGGGACACATTTAAAGCAGTGTCTAGTGGGAAATTCATAGCAATAAATGCTCACATGAGAAGTGAGGAAAGATCTAAAATCAACACCCTATCATCAAAATTGAAAGGGCTAGAGGAGCAAGATCAAAAACACTCAAAAGTTAGCAGAAGACAAGAAATAACTAAGATCAGAGCATAACTGAAGGAGACAGAGACACAAAAAACCCTTCAAAAAAATTAATACATCCAGGAGCTGGTTTTTTGAAAATATCAACAAAAAAGACCAACTAGCCAGATTAATAAAAAAGAAAAGAGAGAAGAATCAAATAGATGCAATAAAAAACGATAAAGGAGATATCACCACTGATTCCACAGAAATACAAACTACCATCAGAGATTATTACAAACAACTCTATGCACATAAACCAGTAAACCTGGAAGAAATGGATAAATTCCTGGAACTTGCACCCTCCCAAGCTTAAACCAGGAAGAAGTGGAAACCCTGAATAGACCAATAACAAGGTATGAAGTTGAGGCAGCAATTAATAGCCTACCAACTAAAAAAAAGCCCAGGTTCAGACGGGTTCACAGCCAAATTCTACCAGACATACAAAGAGGAGCTGGTACCACTCCTTCTGAAACTATTCCAAACAATCCAGAAAGAGGGAATCCTTCCCAAATCATTTTATGAAACCAACATCATCCTGATAGCAAAACCTGGCAGAGACTCCACAAGAAAAGAAAACTTCAGGCCAATAACCATGATGAACATAGATGCAAAAATCTTCAATAAAACACACATTGAAAAGCTTATCCATCACAATCAAGTAGGCTTCGTCCCGGGGATGCAAGGCTGATTCAACATACACAAGTCTATAAATGTAATCCATAACATAAACAGAACCAAAGACAAAAACCACATGATTATCTCAATAGATGCAGAGAAGGCCTTCAACAAAATTAAACAGCTCTTTGTGCTAAAAACTCTCAATTAACTAGGTATTGATAGAACATATCTCAAAATAATAAAAGCTATTTAGGACAACCCCACAGCCAATATCATACTGGATGGGCAAAAACTGGAAGCATTCCCTTTGAAATCTGGCACTAGACAGGGATGCCCTCTCTCACCACTCGTATTCAATATAGTATTGGAAGTTCTAGCCAGAGGAATCAGGCAAGAAAAAGAAATAAAGGGTATTCAATTAGAAAAGGAGGAAGTCAAATTGGCTCTATCTGCAGATGACATGATTGTATATTTAGAAGACCCCATCGTCTCAGCCCAAAATCTCCTGAAACTGATGAGCAACTTCAGCAGAGTCTCAGGACACAAAATCAATGTGCAAAAATCACAAGCATTCCTATACAGTAACAGACTTAAAGAGAGCCAAATCAAGACTGAACTACCATTCACAATTGCTACAAAGAGAAGAAAATACCTAGGAATACAACTAACAAAGGATGTAAAGGACTCTTCAAGGGCAAGTACAAACCACTGCTCAAGGAAATAAGAGAGGACACAAACAGATGGAAAAACCTTCCATGCTCATGGTTAGGAAGAATCAGGATTGTGAAAATGCCCATACTGTCCAAAGTAATTTATAGATTCAGTGCTATTTCCATCAAGCTGCCTATGACCCTCTTCACAGAACTGGAAAAAACCACCTTAAACTTCATATGGAACTGAAAGAGAACCCACAGAACCAAGGCAATCCTAAGCAAAAAGAACAGAGCTGGAGACATTACACTACCTGACTTAAACTATACTACAAGGCTACAGTAATCAAAACAGCATGGTACTGATACCAAAACAGAGATATAGACCAATGGAACAGAACAGAGGCCTGGGAGGCAATGCCACACATCTACAACCATATGATCTTTGACAAACCTGACAAAAACAAGCAATGGGAATAGGATTCCCTGTTTAATAAAAGGTGCTGGGAAAACTGGCTAGCCATGTGCAGAAAGCAGAAACTGGACCCCTTTCTGACACCTTACACCAAAATTAACTCCAGATGGATTAAAGACTTAAACATAAGACCTAACACCATAAAAACTCTAGAAGAAAACCTAGGCAAAACCATTCAGGACATAGGCATGGCTGGATTTCTAACCCAAGTCACTTTGTTGCTAGTTCACCAGCACGTCACTCCATAGGCATAGGCAAGGATTTCATGACTAAAACACCAAAAGCCAAAATAGACAAATAGGATCTAATTAAACTCCAGAGCTTCTGCACAGCAAAACAAACAATCATTAGATTGAACTGGCAACCAACAGAATGGGAAAAAACTTTTGCAATCTGCCCATCTGACAAAGGATTAATATCCAGAATCTACAAAGAACTAAAACAGATTTACAAGAAAACAAACAAAGAAATCCATTCAAAAGTGGGCAAAGGACATGAACAGAGATTTTTCAAAAGATGACATATATGATGCCAACAAACATGAAAAATGCTCATTATCACTGGTCATTAGAGAAATGCAAATCAAAACCACATTGAGATAGCATCTCACACTAGTTAGAATGGCAATCATTAAAATATCTGGAGACAACAGATGATGGAGAGGATGTGGAGAAATAGGAGATTAAATTTAAAAATCTGGGGACAGCAGATGCTGGAGAGGATGTGGAGAAATAGGAACACATCCTCTGTTGGTGGGAGTGTAAATTAGGTCAACCATTGTGGAAGATAGTGTGACAATTCCTCAAGGATCTAGAAACAGAAATTGCATATGACCCAGCAGTCCCATTACTGGGTATATATCCAAAGGATTATAAATCGTTCTAATATAAAGACACATGCACATGTATGTTCATTCCGGCACTGTTTACAATAGCAAAGACCTGGAACCAACCCAAATGCCCATTGATGATAGACTGGACAAGGGAAATGTGGCATATATATACCATGGAATACTATGCAGCCTTAAAAAAACGATGAGTTCGTGTCCTTTGTAGGGACATAGATAAATCTGGAAACCATCATTCTCAGCAAACTGACACAAGAACAGAAAATCAAGCACTGCATGTTCTCACTCATAGGCAGGTGTTGAACAATGAGAACACATGGACACAGGGAGGGGAGCATCACACACTGGGGTCTATTGGGGGAAATAGAGGAGGGACAGTGGAGGGTAGGGAGGTTGGGGAAGGATAACGTGGGGAGAAATGCCAGATATAGGTGATGGAGGGATAGAGGCAGTAAACCATATTGCCGTGTATGTACCTATGCAACAATCCCGTATGTTCTGCACATATACCCCAGAACCTAAATTGCAATAAAATATATATAAATGAATAAATAAATAAATAAGACAGAAAGAAAATCCCCAAATGCCAGAAACTAATAAGCAGAGCAGAAAGGGAAGCTATTGACAGGGTCACACAAGACGCAGCCATTGTAGAGATACAGTATCATATGGGACATAGCCTTCACAGGGACATGAGCTCACAGGAGACACCTCCACCACAGGGATATAGAGTATAGAGGCCCTGCTGTATAGTATTCCACACTATAAATTTATTTGACCTTTCTCCAGTTGATAGATATTTGGGATATTTCTGGCCCTTATTAACACAGACATTTCTGCTATGATACATCTTGAATAAGCCTCCTGGGACACAAAATCAAGCATTTGTTTAAATTATATATTTAGGAGTGAAATCACTAGGTCATAATATACTATAAGTTGTTTATGAAATGTGACATTTTCAGAAATTTTTATGCTATTAATTGATGGATGAAATGTATTTATTGTACTTTTTAATTTGTAATTATTTGATTATTCATGAGGTTAATCATCATTGCAGATGCGCATTGGCCATCTGAGGTCCCCCTTCTGTGAAATACCAATTTATACATTTTGTTCATTTTTATGTAGATTTTTTTAGAGAACTATCTATTCTAGGTAATAATTCTTTGTCAGAGACAAGTCTCATAAATATCTTCTCTTGTTTTCTTGGCATTTGTAACTTTATTTGTAACAGTTTTGATTTTTTAATTTTGCTATAGTCAAACAGAACAAACTTTGTAGTTTGTGGTTTTTGCTACCATTCTAAGAAACACTTTTCTACTTCAAGATCATAACCAAATTTTTCTATTATGTCTTCTAAAGTTTTATAATTTAAACTTTCACCTTAGTTTTTGGTTGGATTTTTGGAAGGAATCCATATATATATTCCTATTTACATACTTTATATATATATAGCATGTAAATGGTCTCAGTACCATTTATTTAAAAGCCCACCCTTTCCTCCACTGATCTACAATTACAACTTTTTCTGAAATTCAGTTTCCATGTATGTGAAATCTATTTCTGGTTAGATCCATAGTCCTATTTTTTTATCCATATATTAATACCTCATTACTTGTTTATTAGCTTTAGAAGAAACCTTGATATCTGTTAGACCAATTCCCACCATCATATTTCTTTCTTTGAGATGATTTATTTCTTTCAGATCATCAGCCTTTTGCTATTCTGCACAGATTTTAGAATTAACTGAATTCCCAAAGCCAAGCAAAGCACACTTGTTACACACAAAGACACACGGCCGGGCGCGGTGGCTCAAGCCTGTAATCCCAGCACTTTGGGAGGCCGAGGTGGGTGGATCACGAGGTCAACAGATCGAGACCATCCTGGTCAACATGGTGAAACCCCGTCTCTACTAAAAATTACAAAAAATTAGCTGGGCACGGTGGTTCGTGCCTGTAATCCCAGCTACTCAGGACACTGAGGCAGGAGAATTGCCTGAACCCAGGGAGGTTGCGGTGAGCCGAGATCGCGCCATTGCACTCCAGCCTGGGTAACAAGAGCGAAACTCCATCTCAAAAAAAAAAAAAAAAAAAAAAAAAAAAAGACACACACAGAAATCTGTTTTTTATATTAAGCTTAGAACGAAACATAATGAAAGAAAATGCTAACAGAAAGGTTGTATGATAATATTAAAGTCTACTATAGCAGCAAAATGTATTTTCAGGGATAAAATGGGATCTTAATACTGAAAACAAAATTCACCAGGAAGATATGACAATCTTGATCCAATATAAATGCAACTACACAGTCTCAAAGTATGTAAGGAAAATTAGAACTGAGAGAATAAATTGATGAGATAATCACTGTGGGATATTTTAACACATTTCTCTAGGAAACTGATAAAGCAAGCTGGCAAAAAAAAAAAAAGTAAGGCAATAAAAGATTTAAACAACAAAATAAACAATATTGATCTAGCAGACATATTGAACAAATAAAGACTCTTTTCAAGCACACATGGATAATTCACAAAAATTGACAATGTTCTGGACCATAAAAGAAGCTGTAGCCAAGCAATTGTTACCAAACACTGAATTCTCTAACTACAAGGCAAAGAAATTAGAAATCAATGGCTGAATGACAGCTTTTAAAAATGTATACATATCACTCTCAGAATTTTTCACAGCTTGCCAAGCTCTTGGAAAGAGACTCAGGAGATGGCCCTTCTCCTAAGAATAAATAAAATACTTAACAATATAGGCTGGGGAGCCAAGCAGACCTGATGGGGATGCCAGTTTCGTTACTTACTTATTGGCCATGGGACCTTGGACAAGCGACTGGTCTTCAATGGCACTGTGTCCTCACATATAGAATAGAAAGTGCCTTTCTCGCAGGGCTGTGTGAAGGGTAAATGAGATAATACATGGCTCTCTGCATAAAGCAAGGCCACACAGAAATATCTAATATTTGGGGATGTTCTAGGTTTTGTTTTTATTTTGTTTCTCAGCACCACAAAGTGAATTTCTCTTAGGTTTTCTCTCCTAGCACATGGCATCTTTTTCAAATGTGAATCACTAATTCAGTTTGAAAGACAGCATTGCAGTCGAAATGGCCAAGCAAAGTCATTTTCTTTGAGTTTCTTAACACTTGGTTTTTTGGATCTTGATGACCCCCAAAGAGATTCCTATTTCAATTTCCCTATTTAAAATATCCAAAGAGGTAGTTCAGATTTAGCCACCTTTTACCAAAAGAATGAACTGATGATTTTTTTCTGTTGTCCTTGTAGTTTCTTGCTTGAAATCCCTTTTTTTTTTTTTTTTTTTTCCTGAGACAGAGTCTTGCTCTGTTGCCCAGACTGGAGTGCAGTGGCACCATCTTGGCTCACTGCAACCTCTGTCTCTAGGAGAGTTAAGCAATTCTTGTGCCTCAGCCTCCCAAGTAGCAGGGCCTACAGGTGTGCGCCACCATGTCGGCTAATTTTGATATTTTTAGTACAGACGGGGTTTCACCATGTTGGTCAGTCTGGTCTCTGACTCCTGACCTCAAGTGATCCACCCACTCGGCCTCACAAAGTGCTGGGATTACAGGCAAGAGCCACTGCACCCAGCCTGAAATCCTTTGAAGTCTCTTGTGGGTGGGTGCGGAGCTGTGGATACATAGAGTGCTGATGAACTGGCAACAAAGTGACTTGGGTTAGAAATCCAGCCATGCCTCATTGAGTTGCCTGGTGACCCTAAAGAAGTCTAACAGGGCAAGCTTCTTTTTGCCAGATAAATGCTGAATACTGGAGGGCAAAGGAATGTGAAATGGCTTTTCCCTGTGCTGGCTGAGGCCTCAGTCCTCCTCTTCTGCTCTGGCCTTCACACTGTTTTGTTCTCCCTTCATATCATCGCATAGAAATGTAAAGGGAGAGAGAGGGAAAGAGGTGCTTGTGACAGAATGGTAACTAAAAAAATAGTAAGTTGACAATGAGGTCTGATCACTATTTCCTTCTTTATTTCATTCTGTATCTGTCTCATTATATGGCATAATGATGTGCTACTTCTAGCATCATAGGCTGAAGCCAAACTATGAAGGTTGTAACTGTCAAGGTTAGACCCTCGAATTGTCTGTAGCTGTTTCCTCTATAGGATTACGAACTCGCTAGGGAGAGAGGTTGTGTCTAGTTTGTCTTTGCATCTCAAGTGCCTTTTGAAGGATGTGGGCTTAGACAGTGCTCAGAGAATGTCTGCCCAAGAGAACAAATGATTTGATTATATGAACATATGAGTGAAGGAAAAACTGAAGAGGACCTTGAATTTGCTGAGCAATTAGCTTCCCAAGCAAGAGAACAGTATAATAAAGAAAATGTAAACAATATGTTAGACAAGTGCCACTGGTGAGATGTAACCAAAAAGCACTTTATGCTTTTCTCCCACTGTTCCTCTGATTTTTTCCTTTTTACTGCCTTATTGAAGTATAATTGACCTAAACTGCAAGTAATTTAAATCAAAGAATCTGACAGGTTTTGATATATATACGCCCACGTTTAACCATTGTCACAACCGATATAGTAAACATATCCATCACTCCCAGAAAGTTTTCTCCCTGTGGCCTCTAACAGGCTTTGTGACATAGGTCCGTGTGGGGTTTATCTGAGAGTGCTCTCAGGAGCACCACCTGGGCAGGAATGAGGGCAGCAGGCCTGGCGAGAGGGAAGAGTTGGGATTGAACTGTGAAGTATATACAACAGAAGCCCTGGACGAGTCCAGCCCACGTGGAACACTGTAGCTGGCATTGCCCTTCAGAGTTGCCCCGCATTGAGATGAAGGGTTACAGCCTTTGCATCCCCAAGTCCATCGGTTATCAGATCAGGACATTCCCCTGAAAGGACTTAAATCTTGGCGGATCCCTTTGGCCCAAGGCAATTCCTGGAGAGGGACTGAGCTGTGAGCTTCCGCAGGTGCCACTGCAGGAGCCCTTGATGTAAGACAGTGTGGGTGGGCCACCACAGCACCCTCCTCCAGTGGTCATGTGAAGGGGTCCACCAGTAGACAGGCCTTGTCCTGGCCCTTATGGAGTGAGGAAACCAACAGCTTCTCTTTATAAAAGAATCCAGTCCAACCAAACCAAAGTTTCACCTACATTGTGCCGTGCACTACACTTTATGTTCCTCTCCTCATTACCACAATCACCCGATAATGCCCCAGTGCAGCAGATGAGGCACTGAGGCACAGGAGGCCATGTAATCATCCAAGATCACATCATTAGTGAGCTCAGACCCAACTCCAGGCAGCCTGGTCCTACTCTACATTCTCAGCTATTATAATCGGCTGCCTCTCCTAGCTTGCATTTCCACTCACATTCTTGTATTCTGTTTTATATTGCATATATTATCTTTTAAAAGGTGCTATTTTTGCATGTTATATTCAAAACGTGAAAATTGGCAGTGTGGCACACACTGCTTTTAAATAAATCACTCAATGCCTGTATTAGAAATTACTAAGGTAACAATTGTAAAGTTATGTGGTATTTTGTCACCACATTAAGAAAAGCTATCATTATAGCTTGCAATTGTTGATGGAATGAAAACACCATCCTACAATTAGTCTGACTCAAAGAAGTTAGAGATGGAAAACATATATATATATTTATATAATATATAAATAAAATATATATTTATATATAAAATACAAGTGTGTGTGTGTGTGCGTGCACTCTCCACCAGAAAAAAAGAACTTAAAAGCCCAGATACAGAATTCCATTTTTTATTAATCAGGAAAGGGTCATCTTTTACTCAATCAACGTAGGAACTGAGAGATGCCAAGCTTGAGCTATGAAGATACTCTGAAAACTCATTATGCAAACTCATTACCTATTGTATCTGACAAAGTTCAGTCAGAGAAGCAAAACCACTAAAGCAGATCAGATATACTAAGAGATGCATTATAGGGATTTGACTTTACACAATTGGTGTAGTTGGTTAAATAGCCTATATAAAGCTATGCCACCTATTTCTGGTACTGGAGCCTGCAGTTCTCAGACAAGGCCATTAGGAAGAGAAGACGGATATGAAATGCGGGGGGAAGGAAAAAATGGAACCTGTGAGGATGAGCTAAAAAGGACTGATACCCACTGCCTCTAAGCCTCCTATTTCAATGGAGGTGTCCTGCAAGGGAAGCTGGCACCCATCATCACAGAACTAAGCACACACCTGGTCTAAGAGTCAGAGAAGCAGCGGGCAGAAGTGCAGCAGGAGCCAGAGGTGAGCCAGCAGATCAGCTGCTGCATGGGACAGCATGCTGTGGACTGCAGCAGCACCATGTGACTTGCCCTGACCTTCTGGGCATATGGAATCTGGCTGCTGCTTCACTTCCACCTCTACATCTCCTGCAAAATGCCTCTTGTTGCCCAACTGACTTAGAATTCCACAGGGCAAGGAATTCTGGGCAATGTAGTTTGAGCTAAGTTGACATAATACAAAGGTGTCACATCAATTCCTGAGGGCAGATCTAGCACAAGAGGGAAGTGACCAGATGTTCTGCCTAAGAAAATGTCACTTAGGTCTGTTCAAAGCAGCCATCGATATCATATAGGCAAAGACTTAGGATTTTTCCAAAGAAATAATGATCATTTACTAAGCACCTGACACTGTGTTTACTACTTTGCATCCATTACCCCAGTTAATTGTTGAGAGTGGTAATATGATTAGGATCCCTATTTTGCAAGTAACTGCACTGAAGCTTAGAGACATTCATTGGCTTGCTCAAAGCCACAGAGTAAGCTGCAAACCTGAGACTGGAATCTCTCTGATTCCATAGTTCCTATCTATCACCAGTTTTCACTGCTGTTAGTGATAAAATTATAAATAGTAAATAAATAAATAAGAGCTTTTTTTTTTAAATTTCAAAACCTAAGTGCTCCTGTGGCACTGGTTACAGAAAATCTTCTCAATCATCATACCTTTTATGAGAATCTGAGATGAGCCAGACTCTTCGTTGCATTAATGTAGCCCTACTTTTTCCTGGGTAGACGCTGAGAGTAAGTCCGAGACCCACCGTGAATTAGACCTAGAAGGGAAACAATATATGTTCTCCCTTCACAAATGAGGAAGGAGTAGGGAAGAGAAAAATATTGAAAGCCCAGAGAGAAATTTAAAGAAGAGAACCACTGGCTTGAAAAAGGAAATGTTGTGGCCAACGAACACGTGAGGGGAAAAAGGCCAGTATCACCGATCATTAGAGAAATGCAAATCCAAACCGCAATGAGATATCATCTCACACCAGTCAGAATGCCGATTATGAACAAGTCAAAACAAACCTCTGATGCTGGCAAGGTGGCAGAGAAAAAAATAATGCTTTCACACTGTTAGTGTAAATTGTTCAGCCACTGTGGAAGACAGTGTGGCAATTCCTCAAAGACCTAGGGGCAGAAATACCATTTGACCCAGCAATCCCATTACTGGGTATATATCCAAAGGAATATAAATCATTCTATATAAAGATACATGCACGTGTATGTTCACTGCCACACTGTTCACAAGAGCAAAGACATGGCATCAACCCAAATGCACATCAGTGATAGAATGGATAAGCAAAATGTGGTACATATACACCGTGGAATACTATGCAGCCATAAAAAGAACAAGATCCCTTTGCAGGGACATGGATGGAGCTGGAAGACATTATCCTCAGCAAACAAACATAGCAACAGAAAACCAAACACTTCGTATTTTCACTTAAAAGCGGAAACTAAACAATGAGAACACATGGACACAGAGAAGGAAACAACTAGCACTGGGGCCTGTTGAGGGGGGATTGTTGCAGGAGGAAGAGCATCAGGAAGAGTAGCTAGTGGATGCTGGGCTTAATACCTAGGTGATGGGATGATCTGTGCAGCAAACCACCATGGCACACGTTTACCTGTGTAGCAAACCTGCACATCCTGCAGGTATGTACCCCGAAGCTTAAAATAAAAGTTAAAGGGGAAAAAAATGTTTTTTAAGTCATAGGCTGGAATTAAAAGAAAAAAGGAAATGTTCTTCAGAACTAAGGTGGGAAGAAAAAGGGTGTGTGAGCAGAAGAAAAATGCACATGCATTGTCAAAAAAAATTTGTCTAGAATCATGAGCAGATAAAATAAAAGTTAGAAATTTTGCTGAGGGCCAGACACAAGTCTCACATCACTCAGTCAAACCTCTGTAAATGTGCATTGTCATGGGCAAGAGGGCCTTAACTTTCCCCCATTTCCTAAACCTTAGACAGGTTTCTTCCTGATTCAATCGCCCCCCTTCCCTTTTCTTAGAGCATTTACTCTAGAAAACTTGTACTTGTAGATCCTTTCTCTGCTCCTTTGAGATGTAAATCTTTTTGAAAGCTTCTTACCGGTTTTACAACCCTAGAATGTCTTTCCCAAGGACCTGGAAGCCATCTCTTTGAAATGTAAATACACCCCTACTTACTAGGTTTTCTTTAGGATCTTTGACTTCACTACAGTGGGAAAGCAATATGCATTCAGAAATAATCCATATTTCAAATACCCACGCAACCACTCTGCTTTTCACTTTCAGTACAATATGCAATGAATTACATCAAATAGTCAACACTTTATTATAAAACTGGCTTTGCGTTAGATGATTTTGCCCAACTGTTGGCTAATATAAGTATTCTCAGAACATTTAAGCTAGGCTGGTCTAAGCTATGATGTTCTGTATGTTAGGTGTATTACATGCATACTAATATGGTCTGTTATATTTAAATTTCTTCAGCTGTTCCCAAAATATCCTTTGTTGCTATTTATTTTCTAATCCAGTAGCCATTTATGGTTCATATACTTTCTTGATTGTTCTGCCTCTTTTGTCACTTTAAACCTAGGCAAATCTGCATGTTTTTGTGTATGGTCTATGTTTTTATGACACTGACTTTTATAAAGACTCCAGGCCTGTAGAATAAATCAGGTTCTAGATACACCTGTTATTTTTCTCACTAGATTCAGGTTTCCCAATAACTACACAACACATATTCTTTTCAAATACACATGGAAAATGCACCATGATAGGCCATCTGTGGAACCATAAAACAACTCTCAAAAATGTCAAAATCATGCAAAGTTCCTCAGAAGTTGGTTATGATTCTAAGTCAAAGGTTTTGTGAATATGGTGGAAAAAGGAAATAGTGACCCATCAAAGGTTGTAAGAACTGCCTTACTGGATGCTACTGGGGTGGACTCTCTATCAGTCACCAGTTTCACTACAGCAGAAGTTGCAGTCACAGAAATTCCTAAAGAAGAGACAGGCCCTGGAATGGGTGCAATGGGTGGAACGGGAGGTGGTGTGGGAGGTGGCATGTTCTAATTCACAGAACAGGGCTTTACCTTTAGTAATGTACAGTGGCAGGAGGCCCAAGGCAGTGTTCCTCACCAATAACTTCAGACGAGTCAATTAAAGAAAATGAAGAAAAGGCTGGGTGATGTTTAAGAAATCACTATAACCATCAGTTACTGGTTTCAGTTGACAAAATATGTGGTTTACTGCTGTCATTGTCTATGCCTACAGATAATTTATTTTGTATTTTTGAATAAAACAACAAGTGTACATGCCTCAAAAAAGAAGTCAAAGATTGAAATCCTATGGAGGATGTTCTCTGACCATATCAGTATTAAATCAGAAATTAATAGTAATCAGGCATCTAGAACATCTTCAAATATTTAGAAAATAAACCCAATGATACTGAAAATATCTCAAAATTTGTGACATGCAGCCACGCACTGTGTAAAAGGAAATTTATAACTTTGATATACTCAAAAAGAAGGAAACTCAAGTCAGTGAGCTAAGCTACAAGTTCAACTCAAAGTAAATGCAAAGAATAAAATAACAAATATGAGTAGAAATTAGTTGAAGTGTGGAACATCGGATATGTCCGTTGTAAAAGTACATTTTTCTTTTTGCCCAATCTGAAACGAAACAAGAGAGAAAACCAGCATTAAAAAATTATTTTTAAAATTAATAAAATTTATAATTTTATTCATAGTAACTAACAATCTCACAAACACTGACTGAGACTAATCAAGGAGAAAAAAATAAAAACACGAATTACTAATATTATGAATAAAAAGGGTAGCCACCTAAAAAAATCTACTTATGTTAAGAAGATGATAAGGTAATACTATGAAGATATGTCTATTGTAAACGTGCACTTCTCCCTTTACCCCCAAATAATCTCTAGGGAGGTACTTTCAGACTACATGAATATTCTGTTCTGCAATAACGTTTCACCCAGTGGTTTTGGTATTCACTGACCATTCTTGTTTGAATCAATTATTACATTAGTGTTGAAGATACTAGTTTTAGAATTGTATTATTCCACATACATTTATCAACTAACATTATTTTATGAAAAGAGCCTTTCTCCTCTCTCTCATCTTATTGCTATGAATTCAGTTTTTATTCAAAGTGTTGCAATGACTTATCATCCTTCTTTTTGATTTGTAACTTGTCCCAAGACAGCTTTTGTATTTTTCTTTTTAATGAACCCATTAGTCTGTGTACACTTACTTGCCTTTTGAGGTGAGATTTTTCAGTCTTCCCTTGTAAATTCCCTGCTCTGGAAATAGTCATTTTCTCTAAGGAGTACTTTAGTAGTGAGTGGTATTTAGCAATCCAGATCTAAGTGTCAACTGTGCTTGCTGCAGTTGAAGTGGCATCGCTTAGAAGTCCTTTCAACAGACAGAGCTAGGAAGTGTGCAGGTATGTCTGTGTTGTGTATCTCTCTATCTATGTACAGAAATCTCATCCTTGTCCCTCTGGCTGATATACAACCCTATGTAGTTTTTCCTCACTTATAAAAGTAAAAACCTTGCTTCACCAGAACATCAGTATATTTACACATTTGTTTTATCCTGTTAAACACACACATTTTAGATGTATACTACCAATGCCACTATCAGGAACAAACTTGCTAAGTAGGTGTCAGGAGCTGTGTGTGATTCTTTCTGATTTTATACTATATTCTATTGAGCATGTATAGTCAAAGCCCTGCTCATGTTACTTAACTCAATTTTTTTCTCTTATTATTATCAATTAGATATGCAGTTGGGTTGGGGTTTTTTTCTGTTGACGTCCAAGCTTAGTGACTGCCTTTTCATCTTTGTACTGTATTTTTTAATATTTAAAACATTTACATGGCTCAAAATTAAAACTATATAAAAATAGTCTGCTAAGAGAGATCTCATATATTCCTCTACTCTCCATATTGTCTTTACACACCCTGTAAGTAAATATTTTCCTTGATTTCTGGTTTCTATTTCCTGTTTCATTTTGTAAGAATAAGCAATTTCCCCTTGTTTCTCACATGGTCGATCGCCTATTATGTCCACTTCATTTAGACTTGCTTTATTTCATTAAACAATATATCCTGGATTCACAAAGAGCTTCCTTAGCCTTCCCTCTGGGCTGCGTTATACACCATAGTGTGAAGTACAATATTTAATTCAACCGTTTTCCTTTGGGTGATCATTTAGACTGACTGCCATGTTTTATTATCACAAAGGATTTCTTAATGAATAACCTTGCACATATGCTGTTTCATATTTGTGAAGGTCTGTCCTCAAGGAACATTTCTAGAAGTGGGCTTCCTTGGTCAAAAGGTCAGTTCATATATAGTTTTGTTAGATACTACCAAATCCCTTCCAGAGGGATTGTATTCTTCCGCATTCCCAAGAGAGTATGAAAGTATCTGAATTTCCACAACCTTGACAAGTGTGTTATCTAAATGTTGAACTTCTTACCAATCTGATAGATGAGAAATGTTTTCTTCATAATGTTCTAATTTGTATTTTATCATGACTAAAGCTGAATATTTTTTCTGTATTTAAGAGCCGTTTCATATCTTTTTGAGAACTCTTTGGGGGGCTTTTTTCCATGTTATTTCCTATTTTGCAGTTTTCTCTTGATTTAAAAAAGTCTTCATTTCTTGGAAAGAAAATAGCCTCTTTTCATGAGAGAAGTCTCCTGCTGTGTCACTGGTCTTTTGACTTTGTATGTGGTGCTTTGTCATGTAAAAATAAAAATATTTTTATTATTTTTATGTAATTAATATTAATCAATCTTTTCTTTTGCTATTTCTAGATTTTGGATTATAGTTTGAAGGTTTCTCCATGCCCAGTTCAAGAAAGAAATCACTCCTGTTTTCTTCTATGACTTACATGGGTTATTTTTTTACATGTAGTTCTCTGATTCATTTGGAGTTTGTTCTGGTGATTGGTACAAGACATGAAACTACTTTTTTTCCAAATGAGTATCTAGTTGTCCCAACATCAGTTACTTTTAAACCATTTTTCCCAAAACAGATGGAATTTAAGGCCTAGAATTTGTTCTATGTGTGATGGTGAGCTGACATGCCAAAGAGGGAGCAATGGGCCAATCAACAGATTGACAGTGATGAGAAACCACTGTTACCTCTAGGCCAAAGTATCCAAGAGAGGAAAAAATGTTCCTGAAGTCCTGGGTTTGGGACTACCAAGAGAATTCCCGGAAGATATCATGCAACTCTTTAATACTCTAGTAACAAAATCTAAGTGAATAAGAAAGGTATATATTGGTTTAAAGATAGACTATAATACAGTCTTCCTATTGGTTTCAATCATCTTCCCTGGAGATAATCTGAATCAGTAAGACTTTTATTATTGTACTTGTTGGATGAAGAAAGATTGAGGAAACCAAGAGTACAGAGATGGGGAGAGAGATTCAAGATGGCTGATTACTTACTAGCAGCTCAGGATTGTAGCTCCCAGTGAAAGCTCAGAGAACGAGAGGATGCTACACTTTCAGACGAATTTTTGTTGCTCACGGACCAGGAGATTCCCAGCAGAGGAGCCCCACAGGTCACCAGTGTGACTCTTGCGGCTGGTGCGGCAGTTTTGCTGGCGCCCTGGCATGGCGGTTCTTGGTGCAGAGTAAATGGGACTGGGTCCCTTTTTGGTCAACATTTGGAACTCCAGGAAGGTAGAGTCGCCTATTCAGCTGACTGAAAAAGGTACTCAAGAAGGAAGCCAGACCGGAGATTCCCGGGCAGAAAAGTACCACAAATCTTAATGCTGCTGTTTTACCTGGTGCAGTGGGTTGCTCAGATTCCGTCACTGGGAATCAACAAGTTGGACATCCACTCAGAGACCTAACTTGAAAGTCAGTAATTACAAAGACGACAGGTGGATAAATTTACAATGATGGGAAGAAATCAGCATACAAAGGCTGAGAATCCCCAAAATCAGAATGCCTCTCGCTCTGCAGGGGATCACAGTTCCTCATCAACAAGGGAACAAGGCCTGATGGAGAACGAGTATGTTCCGATAACAGAATCAGGCTTCAGAAGGTGGATAATAAGAAACTTCTGCAAGTTAAAAGACCATGTTCTAGTCCAATGTAAAGAAACTAAGAAGCTTGAAAAAAGGTTTGACAAAATCCTAATGAGAATAGACAATCTAGAGAGGAATATAAGTGAATTAATGGAACCAAAGAATAGAATACAAGAACTCCGCAAAGTATGCACAGGTTTTAACAGTTGAATTGATCAAGCAGAAGAAAGGATGTCAGAGGTCAAAGATCAACTGAATGAAATGAAATGAGAAGACAAGATTAGAGAAGAAAGAGTAAAAAGGAATGAGCAAAGTCTCCAAGAAATATGGGACTATGTGAAAAGACCTAATTTATGTTTGATAGGTGTACCTGAATGTCATGAAGAGAATGAATCCAAGCTGGAAAATATTCTTCAGGATATTATTCAGGAAAACTTTCCTAACCTAGTAAGGCAGGACAATACTCAACTCCAGGTAACACAGAGAACACCACAAAGATATTCCTCAAGTAGAGCAACCCCAAGACATATAAGTGTTAGATTTCACCAGGGTTGAAATAAAGGAGAAAATTTTAAGGGCAGCTAGAGAGAAAGGTCAGGTTACCCATAAAGGGAAGCCTATCAGACTCACAGCAGATCTCTCAGAGAGTGGGGGTCAATATTCAATATCCTCAGAGAAAAGAATTTTCAACCCAGAATCTCATATCCAGCCAAAAGCTTCATAAATGAAGGAAAAATAAAATTTTTCACAAACAAGCAAGCACTCAGAGATTTCATCACCACCAGGCCTGCTTTACAAGAGCTTCTGAAAGAAGCACTATACACAGAAAGGAATAACCAGTATCAGTCATTCCAAAAACTTACCAAAAGGTAAAGAGTATCTCCATAATGAAGAATCTATATCAACGAATGGGCAAAATAGCCAGCTAGCATTAAATGACAATATCAAACTCACAAATATCAATATTAATCCTAAATTTAAATGGATTAAATGCCCCAAAGACACAGACAGGCAAATTGAATACAAAGTCAAAACCCATTGGTACTCTGTATCCAGATCCATCTCATAAGCAAGGACCCACAAAGACTCAAAACAAAGGGTTGGTGAAAGACTCACCAATCAAATGGAGAGAAAAAAAAAAGGAGTCGTAACTTTCATCTCTGACAAAATAGACTTTAATAGTAACAAAGACTAAAAGAAATGAAGAAGGACATTATATAATGGTAAAAGGATCAATGCAACAACAGGAGTCAATAATCATAAATATATATGCACCCAATATAGGAACACCCAGATACATAAGACAAGTTCTTAATGACTTATAAAGAGACTTGGACTCCCCCAAAATAATAGCAGGAGACTTTGACACCACATTGTTAATATTCGAAGGATCAATGAGATAGAAAATTAACAGGGACATCTATGATTTGAACTCAGACCTGGAACTAGTAAACTCAGTGAATATTTATAGAACCCAGGTCCACAGAACATACATTTTTCTCAGTATCACATTACACCTATTTTGAAAGTGACCACATAATTGGAAGTAAATCACTCTTCAGCATTTGCATAGCATTTCACAGACTTAAATGAAATATTGGTTGGCTGTTTGTTTGTTACTTTCTTCCCTTATTCCTTCCTGTCTCTGCTGTTAAGCACAATTATCAGCATAAAAGAGGTTTTTAATACCTATTTTTAGATTGCATTCCCGCCTGGGCAATAGAGCAAGACTCCTGTCCTCTCTCCCCCTTTCTCTTTATCTTTCCTTCAAAAAAAAAAAAAAGTATTATACACTATGATCAAGTGGGATGTAAGGATGGTTCAACATAGAAATATATCAAATCAATCAATGTGAAATACCACATTAATAAGATGAAGACAGAACCACATGATTATTTCAACAGACCACAAAGAAAAAAAAGGGTATAGAGATGAAGCTAGGAAGTTTAAAAATCTAGAATTGTTTGTGCAGAAACCATAGCATCCAAAAAACTAAGACTGAGATCAAACTAAAAACAATTGAATGAAAAAAAAATCAAATTTATTTCAAAACAAAGAAAATCAAATAAATAAATAATAATGATCCATATACAGTGAAGACAGGAGGGCAGGAGTTTAGATACTTAGAAAAGAAAAAAATTTTTCTCTTTTACCTGTGATGATTTCTTTTTTTCTTTCTCCTTTTTTATTTTTTTATGGAGTCTTGCTCTGTTGCCCAGGCTGGAGCACAGTGGCATGATCTCAGCTCACTGCAACCTCCAGGGTTCAAGCGAACCTGTAGCATATCTGCATAATATCTTAGAAAATCAAGGGCTCAATATCAAACACGTTGATAGTTTGCACTTCCGTGATTCAAGAACAAATTCTGCAGTTGAAGGATTCTCTAGGCCCTTCAGTTCCACTTATTTCTCCTCCTCTTGTTTCCTCTCTTCTTCTACGTCCTCTTCTACACTGGATGGGATCATGATTTTCGGGAAGGACAGTCAAAAGGGGAAACAAGTCGGCGCAAGCAAAAACATCCTGGCACACGGGAGAATGAAATAAACAATGATAGTATGTAGGACACCACTAGTCATTGTCATTCTGCGCCAGTAAAACCATCATAACCAAACACCCTTGGATAATTGGTTCCCATGACTAGTACATAGCCGCTGATCCAGAACTTAAGGAGTGTGAGTGACAAACAATAAACCTGCTTGGGATAATGTGATTGATTGTAATTCCACTTGAAATAAATGTAGCAAACAGCAATGAGCCATCTAGTTAACCATGGAGCACAACTGTAATTGTTAAGGTTTTAAATTTCATTATACAGTGTACTTTCCCAGAAAAAGAAAAATTCTGCTCCTTGGATGAGGCATCATTGAATCATTGTTCTTTACCTGGACACATGGTTTCCACTGATCACTTGGCTTGTTTTATTTTACTCTGGCTTCTAGAAAACATGGAGGCTGTCTGTAGACAGTAGATAGGACTAAGAAAAATACGTGTTAACTTAAACCAAGCAATTTTATGTCCCTATCCCTATTATTGATCTATTCTTTTTCATCCACTTCCAATTTGTTTTGTATTTTCTACATTCCTATAAGGCTATCTGCTGCAGGTTGAGTAATCTGGAAACAGATGCAGAGATGGAGTTTGTAGTACAAGTTGCTTATTTGTAATTATCATTGATGAAGAACAAAAGGGGGAAGTGGGATTGGGAAGAGGAAGAATGTAGGCCTAATCAAAACTTTGTCAACCTAACAGGGCACTCTGAAGTAACCGTTACCCACACACTCTTCACTCAGTCACCAGACACAGTCTGCCCCAGCAAGAATGAGACCTCAAGCAAGGCAAGTCTCTGAGCCGAGGCAGAATCTGAAGGAGCTGAATTATGGAGATGATCTGCAGTATGATTACCTCCACTGGGCCACAAATTCTTCCTTGAGGGGGAAGCTGGAAGGCACATCAGAGTCTACCACAATCCCCTTCTTTTTGGCTTTGATTCACATTTCTGTATGGGATGGAAGATTAGATCCTCCAGATGTCTGCTATGCTTCTCATCCTAAAGGGAGACTTAGAAGAGAGATGTTGGTGAGATAAACAGTAGGGCCTAAAGCTGGAGTGGGTCTCAGAGTTCCACCTAATACTCATCATCTCCTTTCTTCCCTGGCATTTTAAGTTCCATTAACCCTCAGCCACCACTTCTACTGGCCTGGCTGCCTTCTTGTTAGTCTGACTCAGACCTTCAGCCCTAAGGTCTGAGTCACTGGCCACCATGCTCTTTGGCTGCAGTCACTGGGCCAATTTACAGTTACAGTTGGGAAAGGGAGTACTAAGTTAGGACCAAGTGGATGAATTGAGTCCTACACAAATTCCTCTCTGCCTCTATTGTGCAATAGCACTACCTCCTCTTAATGATTAGAGTCAATTACCCTGCCAAGATAGTGACTTCTTACTTTTGGTGCCTGTACACAAAGAGATCAGAGTGCCCAATGAGAACTAAAGCTTGTAATTCAATGGGACTTTTGCTATGTCCCCTTGGGAAAGTGTTATCCTCTTTGAAGACTAGGACTGTTAATCTAGCAGAACCCAGAATTACAGGGAAAGAAAACACAATGACTTTCAGTGAGTCATTGAGAGTGATGGTAAGTTGGACCACTACTGTTTTTGCCCCTTAATTCCTGTGTCCATGTAGTCTTCCTTCAGGGACACAGCACCATATAAAGATCATTTATTTGATGCAAATACTGAATTCTAGATGATGGTACTCTGTCTGTATAGAGTATTACTTCTGAACCTCTAATGCTCTATCAGGCTAGTAGTTTCAGAGCAGAGTATATAATATTACCAATGAATTCTCTGGTTATAGACGCACTCATGAACTTCCTTTGCTATAACGTACATCCCTTGGTCTGATGCAATATTATGCAGGATCCCATGCCAGTGAATAAAATACTCAATAAGCTTTTGGATAGTTGTGCTGGCTGAGATCATTTGGGCAGGAAAGGCAAACTCATATTCGGAATGTATGTCCATTCCTGTGAGACATGTGAAATTAACCACTAACCCATCCAGGATGAAATGAGCCCGACATCATAAACGTGCCATCTAGAGGCCAGTTGTTCTTCTTGAGTGAGTAATGATGTCATATTAACCTCTGTCTCTGTTGCTGACATATTGAATATTCAGCAGTGACCATAGCTAGATAAGCCTTGGTGAGTGAGAGTTCATGCAAATCCTTCATCTTTGGTGCCATCATTTATGTATCCATTTCACCAGCACTGGTGTGGCCGATGACAGGCTGGCTGATGCTGGCTGGGTAGGTCACTTTGTGTACTTGGTTGTTTTGCCTCACTTCCATGATATATGCTATCTGGTGGGCACTCATATGTGATATGAAGATCTTCACAATTCGTATCCATTCACATATGACATATATCTATTCACATTCCTCTACTCCACTTTCTTGTCACCAGTGTTCTATCCTTTCTCCCTCCAGATTCACAACCAGGTAGGCAGGCCACTCATCACTGTCCATGAGTTTGTATGGATTTAACCTCAAGTTATCTCTCTTTCTATGAAAGGAAATAATCAGGTCCATCTTTCTGGACTGGGAGGATTTTCTTGTCTTTCAAAGCTATCTCTGGATCAGAGTAATTGAATGAGATTTAATGAGATTTGAATAGTTGCCATCTATTTTGACTTGTACCCAAATACTAAACCAACCTATCTATATGCCAAAGTCAGGGTTTTCCCCGTTCTTTACCTGGTATATTAAATTATCCACATAGCCATAGATATGAGCTGAGGAGGTACACCGGCGCCACAGTGGTGGGTGCCATGAGGACTGGAGCCCCCTGTTCATGCTCAAGCTTGCTTGAGATTTCTGGTCTACCCAGCCCTCAGCCCTGGGTACACCACTTTCATTTTACAACTAATTGTGCTTGGGTGCAGCTGAGCTAACTTAGTATATCCAGCATGACTCAGCTCATAATGGACAGCTCTAGACATATAGTCACTTGGTTTCTCAGGGTCAGGTGATCTAGCTCTACTTGGATTCAGTAGCTGCCAGAAGTTGTTTTCTAAAAGATGTAAGATTCTCTGCTGCAAATGAAGTCCATGCTCCAGAACCTCAAAGCACACATACGATTCTTTCACTAGTGCTTGACCCAAACCATAAATGACATCTTTTCTTACCAGTGACAATCTCCAATAGTATATGTCTGTCAGATTGTTTGGCCCAAGGAGCAGGGCTTCTTGAACCACAGCCTGGGCTTCCGGGAGAGATTTTCCTGCTCTGGGCTCCACTCAACACTGGCAACCTTGCATGCTTCCTAGAACATGTGCTGACTAGAATATGTAGGTGTGGAATTGCAATCTGCAGAGCCCAAAGAAGCCTATAAGTCACTGTGCTTTATTCTTTGTGGGGGGGGGGGGACATCGCAAGACCCAATAATTTGTCTTTCATTTTGGAGGGAATATGCCAGCATGCTCCTGATTCCTGTACTTTTGAAAGTTTTAGATTTCAAAAATTTGTAAATCTTCCCCACTGGAAGATTTTATCCCCTATATCCTAGGGTACATGTGTCTTATTAAGACCTCCAGTATACTGACCACCTGTTATTTTTCTGTCCCAATCAACATATCATCAATGAAATAAATCAATGTAACATTCTGCAGTGTGTTCAGGCAGTCCAGATCTCTTTGTCCTGTATTATGACACAGGGTAGGATAGTTAACATAAGCCCTTGAGCAAAATCATAAATATATATGACTGTCCACTCCACATGAATGTGAATATCTGATTGTCTTTTATGATTCAAGATATAAAGTTTCAAAACAATGACAACATACTTGATGCCTATTAATCTACCCAAACAAAGATATAACATGTATCCCATAGCTGTAATCACAACTACTACTTGCTTGAATATGCAGGTAGTCTACAGTTGCCATCATAATGCCATTGGCTTTGCAGGTACCAGATTGACCAATTAAATGGAGGTATCTTTGAATATCACCCTCTAACCTTTAAAATCTTTAAAATGCCGTTAATCTTCACCACATTCCTTCTCCAGGATGCCCTATTATTTTTACTTTACTATCTTTAATGGGGGTGGTAGGCAATTTCAAAGCCTTCCACTTGTGTCTCCCTGCTGTCATAGTTCTTACCCAACATGATAAGGATTCAATGTGGAGGTTACACCAACTGCCAAGTATGCCAAATTCACTTAACATTCTGGGACAAGGAAAATGACCATCAGTTGGATTCATAGACCCAGTGGATCTTCTGTAATCTCACATTTGCCAGAACCCCACTTATTGCCTATTCATTGTATCCCACCATTCTAACAAGAGGGCCATGATGAGGCTTTGGGTGTATAGATATTAATGTCAACTCAGACCTTGTGCCGAACAGGCCTGAAATGCCTAGACATTCCCTTTTCTCTTTTCCCCAGTAAAAAATTGCTCACGTAGATGGCCATAGTATCCTTTGGGGAATGATTGAGGAAATTATTACCATGTGAAGAACCTAGGGTTCTTTCTCCTAGGAATTGGCCTACCTCTTCAATTCACTCCAGGTTTGAAAACTAAATCAGATCCACAAACTGGGCAACGGATTATGACTTTTCTAATAGACTATATTTTTAGAGCAATTTTGGGGTCACAGCAAAATTTAACAGAAAATACAGAGACCTCCCACACATCCCCAACCCCCACACATATACAGTCTCCCCAATTATAAACATCACACACTAGAGTGGTACATTTGTTATAATCACTGAATCTACATTGACAAATTAATATCACCTAAAGTCCATAGTTTATATTAAGGTGTTGTACACTCTATAGGTTTTGATAAATGTGTATCTTTTTTTTGTTTTTGAGATGGAGTCTCATTCTGTTACCCAGGCTGGAGTGCAACAGTGCAACCTCAGCTCACTGCGACCTCCACTTCCCAGGTTCAAGTGATCCTCCTGCCTCAGCCTCCTGAGTAGTTGGGATTAGAAGTGGGTGCCACCACATCCAGCTAATTTTTGTATTTTAGCAGAGACAGAGTTTCCTCCATGTTGGTCAGGCTGGTCTCGAACTCCTGACCTCAGGTGATTCACCCTCCTTGGCTTCCCAAAGTTCTGTAATTACAGGTGTGAGTCACCGTGCCTGGGCTGTATCCACTCTTAATTATAGTATCATATAGAGCAGTTTTATAGCCCTAAAAATCCTCTGTGAGGTGCCTATTAATCTCTCCCTTCCCCCAATTCCTAGCAACCACTGATCTTTTTGCTGTCTTTATAGTTCTCTCCTTTCCAGAATGTCAACTGTTTGTTGGAATCATTCAGTATACAGCCTTTTCAGATTGGCCTTTTCATTTAGCAATACATACTTATGGTGTGGGATTATGACTTTTTATGAGAATGACATCCTCAGCCTGCCAGTCATCGTTTCTTGATTTTTCTACAGGCACAAACTGAATAGTACCCTAGTCAGTTACCTCTTTGTGCCCTTAGGGATGCTATGTTCTATTAACCATTTTCATAATTCTGTGAGTTATATTTCCTTAACTTTCCCTCCAATCTTGCTGGTCATTGCAATAATTACAACAGTCTGGTTTTGGATGTTCAAGTACCTCCACCTGGCCTCGATTATTTCAGGGTTCTCTCATGCCCATTGTTATCAGTGAGTCAAGTGCTGTAACACACTATCCCACTATCAACTTTGGCTTAAAGAGAGGAATCATGAATGAAAATTTCAGTGATCCTGGTGGACCTTTAGCCAGTGCATTTCTGACGCCTTTGGCAAAAAGATGTGTCCTCTGAGGCCCCATGAACATGGTTACCTCAGGGGCCTTCTAGCCAAACAGGATATATTGATTCTAGCATCCTCATATCTATAAGCGTTTTATTCCTTCCTTCATCTTTTGCCATGAAAGTTCTGTTACTTCAATTTTTGTGATATGAACTATTGCTTTTTTATGTTTCCAGAGACCATCCTAGGAGTAAGTATACACCATCCCCCTGGAACCTTGCCAAGATGTTAAATCCTGCAATTGAAGAGAACATTACCAAGTCAATAAACCCTCCACCATCTAATTTTTATTATAGGGCCCCTTGGTCAAGCATCCTCAGATTACCACTTCAAATATACTCCCCTGACTTTTTCTAATACATGTTGGCTAGTTCCTGTAGCTTTTTTGAGAAATTGTCCATTTCCTGACTTAATGAGGCTTAGAGCATCCTCTGCTATATTATGGGTCTATGGATATTAATGTTGACTCAGGCCCTGTGTATAAATTAACCTTAGTTATAGGCCTTGTGGACAGGAAGGAATGTGGTATGGGCCCTGGACAGGCATGTGTACCTCATGGGGGTGAGACGTATATAATGTCTTCCAGCACAAGATGACAGCTGCTAACTCTTAATATGGATGGATGGACCATGTCTTCAGGCTCAGAGACTTCAGAGGTACAGTTGACCCTTGAACAACACGTATTTTCACTATGTGGGTCCACTTACATGTGTTATAGATTTTCTTTGACAAAATACAACTCAAAAATACAGTATTGAGAGGATATGAAGCCCACATATATGAAGAGCTGACTTTTTCTCTATGCAGGTTCGATGGAGCCTACTGCAGGATTTGAGTAGGGACAGATTTTATATATTTGGGGGTGTTAGCACCAATTAGTCTAGTGATTGATTGTCAACTGGGAGAATCTTCTGAGACATCATGTAGATATCTTTATCCCTTCAGAGCTCTAGACTTTCTTAAACAAGTTGCTAATGTGACATGACAGACCTTCCTTAGTTGAGCATTTAGTTATCTGTGAAACTCAGTCACTTTGAATATGATTTCCCAGGCTTATGCTTTGACTTTCTATATTCTCCCACCAGAGTTTACAAGAGCTTCTTCACAACCACCATGTCCTCCAGCTTTTACATCTGGAATTCTATTGCCTGTTACCTATCCTCAACAACTCAGCTTTCTATCAAATATCAGTGGCATTTAACAATAGCTATCCCAAGCCATTGTTCTTGTCATTACTATTTCTCTGGTAAGTTTCAAATGTATATTTCCCACTTACCAATGTAATCTCTTCCACAAGTATCACATCCCAATTCACTACAGGTGAAAGCTTAACTGTACCATCACCTTGTTTTATGGGCCATCTGTGTTCCATCTATGCCCAGTGATAGGATCAGTGCCAACTACATGGTGGCAATCAAGCTCAAACATCCCATCTTAACACTATGCTGAGCTCTAGTTTCTCCATCCATTCCTGATACCAATTAATATAGGTTAGGTTTTCCAGAAGTAGGCACTGATATAATAGAGTTTAAGGTGAAAAACATTTATTAGAGAGAAACATTTTTTAAAGGAAAAGGGAGGAAACAATATTGGACAGAGGAAGAAATCAAACTATGATAATGTGGGCAATATAGCAGCAAGCCTTGGAAAGAGTGTTGCTCATAAGCATGTTCCTGAAATGGGGTCTGTATTCTTTCACCTTGCTCAGTCACAAAATATAGTCTATCCTAGAAAGGATGTGGCCCCAGGTAAGGTGGCTCTTTGTACCTGTGGCAGACCCTGAAGGATGTGGCAGCTGGAGGCTATCTGCTGACTGCTATTCCTGCACACGTCCTTCATTGAAGCAGGATTTCCATTCTGGCAACACCATCTCAAATCTTTTTTTAAGGCAGAACATACATGTCTTTGTTTTCTGCTGCTGTAACAGAATACCACAGACTGGGTCATCTATAAAGAAAAGAGATTTATTTGGCTAATAATTCTGAAGATTGGGAAGTCCAAGATTAAGGGCCACATCTGATGAGGTATTTTTTACTGTGTCATAACATGGCAGAAGGCACCACATGCAAAGGATCATCCCTTTGTGAAAAGCAAAAGGGTAAGCTCAAGAGACAGGGAAGAAGGAGGCTGAACTCCCACAATAACCCCCTCCCAGCATAAAGGCGTTAATCCATTTATGAAGGTGAAGCTCTAATAAGCTAATCGCCTCTTAAAGGTCCCACCTCTTAATACCATTACAATGATAATTGAATTTCAACATGAGTTTTGGAGGAGACATTCAAGCCACAGCAATCAATAAATATTTCGTATGGGTTTCAGTTTGCTTTTGAAAGAAACCTTTAATAGGTTACAAGCCAATTATAGCTTACATAAATCCTGTAAAAGCATAACCTTTTAAATCTACAAAGTTACAGCCCAAACTGAAAGATGAATAATTTTCCATAAACCACATAAATATAAATAGAATTAAATTAGCATCATTCTCATTATCACTTTGAGACATAGTGCCATTTCCAGTCACTCCCCACCTGTTTGTAAATAAAAACGCAATTTTTCATTAATTGAGAACAGTCTAGAGTACAAGATTTTCTCCCAGATTTTGTGCTCACTCTAAAGAAGCTTTGCAGTGATGCTGTCATCAATCAAAATGAGAGAGATCTACCTTTCAAGTGGGTTCAGCATAATGGCTTCTAGCAATTTCAGCCAGAATTTTTCTATGGGAACTGATTTACATTAATTTCTTAACTCTAATGCCTAAGAAGTCTGCTCAATATATTTCTGTCTAGGAGAAAGAGCCAAACCTGACTAGAAACCGCACAAAGTTGCATAGACGAAAGGAACATTCTGCGAGAGGAAAAAAGAGGGAATGTGTGTTCCTAAAGATTCATTTATTTGAAATAGATCTTCATATTCATGGCTTCAATTTCTAAAACAACCTAGTCATTCAATGGACAATAACAGTGTTTCCGCAAAGTGTGATATATGAATCATCTCCATCGGAATCACTTGCGGTTCTTAAGGAAATAAAGTGCTTATTTTTCTAGGGAACCAGAAATTTCTATGTTTATTGCTTTAACAGGCTAGTTAGGTGATAATGGAGCACACAAAGTCTGAGAACCATAGATCAATAGTATGTTCACTGATCAGTCACAGAGTGTGTCGTTAAGCAATAGTGAAAGCTGACATATGCTGAGCTCTATGTGCCAGCCTCTGCTCTCTTGTAAGCTCTTCGTGTGTGTTGTCTCATTCTATCTTCATTATAATTCCACAAGAGAGAAAGTGTTGTTACTTTCATCTCACAGGTGATAAAACTTAGGGACACACTGGGGAATAGGAAATTTGGGGTTAAAACATAAGAAGTTTGACTGAAATCTGTACACATTCTTAATCACTAAATTCTACTGTGAGCCTATGTCTGGTTGAGACTGGGAGAAGCAAAACTCAAGTCCTTATGCAGGAAATTTAGACATCCTCTAGTCCGAAAGCTGAGCATCTTCTGAACTTTCACTGTTGATGGTGAAGTTCTAATTACTTCTGTGTTTTATATATAGAAAATGATAATTTGAGATGGATGCAACATTCTTCAGATTACAAGTATTTGCCTTATTGAACTAAATATGTGTATGATATGCTCTAGAAATGATAAAGTACTCTAATTTTAAGAATCCTGAGGATTGGTGCCTTTGCAAAATATCATCTTATTGCTTTTGAAGAGCTCCCTAGCCTGACTCTGACTTATAATCAACTAATTAACATATTTATAAAATAATTAGCTCATTTCTTTTCTCTCTCATCTATATATTTAAGAAATAATTAGTGCATTTCTTTTCTCTCTCATCTATATATATTTTTTCTATATATTTTTTCTTCTATGAATAAAATATATATATTATATAGATCATAGTATATATGTTATGTATATATTTATATATTAAAGAAATAATAGTTACTAGCATATATTTATATATATTTAAAAGAAATGCACAAATTACTTCTATAAGTAATATAGAGAGAGAGATGAGAGAGAAAAGAACTAATTATGTCTTTGAGTATGATACATATATGGTATATATAAGATGTGTGTGTATATGTATGTGTGTGTGTGTGAGTATATATATACATATATATATGTATATATATATGACTGTCATACCATCATTGGCACAACTTTCTAAAATATGGTTTTTTTAAATGAGCTTATCAGTAGTGAAAACAAGGACATTATTCATGTCAGAGTTTTATGAAAATACGCTCAGCTGTTTATTAAAAACAGAATATAATGAGACTTCAATTCCATCATCAGCTAAAAGCCACAAACCAGTATTCTTTTAAAAGTATTGTATAATTAAGAGTTATCTCATTCTACACTACTTCACTAATCATGATGATGAGGATCCCAATCAGAAGGATATTATCACATGTCAGAGCTAATCTTCTAACTTTGTGGTTGTGTAAGACACTTTTATTGGCTTCTTAATTCATAAAATGCTAATGAATTAAGAAGGCAATAAAAGTGTCTTACACAACCACAGTTAAATCTACTTTGATTCTAATAAAAAATAAAATTTCTGTATCCTTTAAGCCTGTAAATTTTTTTAAAGAGTCTTGATTTTAGAAAATTTATTTTTATAATAGTGTTTTATCCAACAAAACATAATCATTAAAGTCGTAAAGCTTCTGTGGAGACTTATAAGAATAGAATTCATTTGTTGTCAGTCTTTTTGGAGGGTTTTGTTGTTGTTTGTTTGCTTGCTTTTCAAGACAAGGTCTCACTCTGTCACCGAGGCTGGAGTGCAGTGACATGCGGCTCACTGCAATCTCAGCCTCTGGGTTCAAGTGATCCTCATGCCTCAGCCTCCCAAGTAGCTGGGACTGCTGGTTCATGCCACCATGCCCAGAACTAGAGAACTACCTTAACTTATCTTGAGCAAGCAGAGAAGGAAGAACATTCAAACTGGGTCAGCCATGGTGGCTCATGCCTGTAATCCCACCCCTTTGTGAGACTGAGGCAGGAGATAGCTGGAACTCAGGAGTTAGAGACAAGTCTAGGCAGCATAGTGAGACTCTGTCTTTACAAAAATTTAAAAATTAGCCAGGTCTGGTGGTATTTGCCTATATTCCCAGCTACTCTGGAGGCTCAGGCAAGAGGATCATTTGAGCCTGGCAGGTCAAACCTACAGTGAGCCATGATTGTACCACTGTGAGACCCTGTCTCAAATTTTCAAAAAATAAAAAGAACATTCAAACTTATCATGCACACCTAAAATGCCAACTCTCTAGGGCTACTTGAATGTGATTTTTCAATTATCACCACAACAATTGGTAGAAAGCATTATAAACCCTATTATTATTATTCACAATTTACTTATGAGGAGAGTGAGATTCAATGGGTTAAGTGTTATGTCTAAGGTTACACAGTTAATAAGTGAGTCAAAATCCCAAGGCCTTTTCCCATGTACCATGTCGTCTCCAAAGAAATTACTAGTAGCATATTAATAAACCCATGCAATCTCATTTGCATGTAAAACTAGAATGGTAGACAACTCTTTAGCCCTAAGTATCACACTTGCACACAGCAACATTTTTAGAGTGTCAGTCATTAAGCCATGAGTTGATTTCAGATAATAACCACTCTGATTTATTGATCAGCAACCCAGGCAGATTATAGAAGCAATTGTGGTTTTTCTAACATAGGCAATGTTTTAATTAAGAGAGTTTCTCTCCAGTGATGTCATTAAAGTACCTCAGTGTTTAAGAATCATAGACCATTTGGTAACATAGTGATTGGTGAGAGTGGGAACTATTGGGGAAATTGTATTTTGGATTGAAAATTTCCTTTCAAAAATGGGAAGTTGTAAATGAAAGCTAATCCTTTTAGTCCTGTTATTAATGTGAGACTTGCTCTACATCACTGACCTCTTCCTGATACTAGACAATGCTAAAAGATCATGAATCAAAGCAGCAAAGTTACAAGATACATCACTCACACGAAGCAAAGTGTGGTGTGGTGATGAGACTTATGAAAGTCACTCTTTAGGCCTCTCTGGTTTTCTTCTTACCCCGCTCCCTCTGTTTGTTGTGTAAGCACACAAACACAACAGGTAGGAAACCAACTCATTCCTCATTTGTTTAAACCAATGACTACTCTGCCTCAGAAGCCAGAACAAGCAGCCTTATATAACGAGGTGTGTGTATGTGTGTGTGTGTGTGTGTGTGGTGTGTGTGTGTGTGGTGTGTGTGTGTGTGCGCGTGTGTGCTATTCTAGGACAGAGGAAGGGGCAGGTAGAAATCCTGAGGAGCTATGGTAGGAAGACAGAGTTGCTACCTCCCTTTCAAGCTACGTCGGGGAGAGGGGGTGGGGACTATACCAACCCATCACCACGCTGCATGCCACTCTCACACATAGATCCTTCCCTGTCATGTTCTCTGGGAAATTTTCCCCAGATTAGAAAAAGGACGGTAACACGGTTCTGCCTCAGAAGGCGAGTTTTTACCATTGCAGCACGAAGAACAGCGGAGCGCGCTTTCACCTCGTTGCAACTCCACTCACTTGGCCAGCTCTGTACTTCAGCACCACGGAGAGCGATACATCCTTGGCTACCACCCATGGGGAGCCAGCTTCCCGCGACTCAGCACCGGATTCCGGTCATCTAGAGGAGGAACAAGCCTACGTATATTACCCTCAATGTAAGCAGCTATGATGGTTCTTTCATATTTTTTTCCCGGTAGAGGTTGTGTTCTCTCTGAAATATGGAACTGAACTTTTATTTATCAGCCTTCTTCCTCCAGTACGTTGCTTAGATTTTTAGATGGATCTGAGATCTTTCTTATTCCTTGAGTTGAAGAATTTTTTTTCTTATATTGAATGTCTAAGTTTTCAAAGCCATTTAGAAATAGACAACTCATCTCGGTAGCCTATTCCTTTTGTGCTAGAGTAATATAGCTTTATTCCTAGAAGAGTGTATATGTACTGTCTCTCCTTTCCCTTCACTATTAACGGCTTTCTAGTGTGGTATTTATGTGGTTGTATTTATCATAATATACATATGGGGATGAGAGAAGGAAGAGGTTATATTCTAATAAGTAGCTACCATTCAAGAACTACAGGTGGCAAGAAAGAGATTGTGATTTTTCTTTTTTTCTTGTTGAAAATATGGTCTGAGCTATATGTCTCATTTAGACATCCATTTCAAAATAACAAATATGCTGCTAATAAAAGAGATGTAATCTAGACAGAGCTGTGACATGAGCTTTGAAACTCTGAATCTCAGAATCTCCCCTTTAAGTTTGAAATTGTAAATTCACTTATGCATGATCAAGTAGACACAACCAAAATGCTATTGCTATTAATTGTGATTTAAAGGCGTAATGGACTCAGGGAAGATTCAGAAAAGGCAATAATGATTGACCCTGTATGGTAGCACTCAGTGAATTTTTGCCTCAGAATGCCACCTGCTGGTGGGTCCTATTTCTGAAGCATCAGGCACACATGAGATTTATGAATGAATTCACATTATATCCAGAATATTCATTATGGCTGTGATGAGAACCCAATTTCCAAAATCTTTTTAACAATGACATTGATTCAATTACTTAAAAAAGTATCAAAGTTCTATGTCACAATTATCCTTTCATAAATATTTATTTCTAAAAACACCTGCTACTGAACTTAGGGGCATTTAGACTAGATAACTCCTTTAGGCAGTAATTAACCCAGAAAAAAAATCAGAACTATGTGGAGCCTCGTTGAGGCTAATTGCAGAATGCATGTGGTATCTTGGATGAGAGCTGCCAGGAGCTTGTGCTTAGTAAAAGCAATCAACATTTCCCTCTAGATAAATATTCAGCATGTTACTTTTTTTAGTCATTTCATAATATAAGGGACTCTCTTACTTTCTAGGTAGTAGATGTTTATTTCAGACTCTTGTCACAGAGGTCAATGAAATCATTAAAAGGTTAAACATATCTATTTTATTCCAAGAAAAATCTTCTTAAAAAATAAAACTATCAAAACTTGTTTCAGCTCCCCTGGAGCTATACACAATGAGATATAGACATCCATTTTCATAACTTCCAACTTCCAAATAGGAATATAAAGATTTTTAAAGTAAAAAGAAAAACAGAAGCACATACAAAGCACTAGTTATATTTGGATAGGTGGTGCCTAGGACAGTTTGAAAGAAAACTGAGGATAACTTCTCAAAATTATGTTATTTGGTAGAAAATAAATTACTAATAGGATTACTTATTAACATTCAGGAACGCTAGTTAATATTTCTATTCCAATATGCAATGGAAAAGCCATCCCACATTAGTAGAATTATTTGGAAAGTATATCTTAATATAATACATTTTAATGAATAAAAGAAGGTTACTTTGCTTTTTTCCTGTAGGATTTAACTGGTAAAATGTATGAATTCATATGTATCATGGGGTAGTTGGGTATCTTTTTTCTTTTATTTACAATATATAAGTTGTACAAGCAAATTATTATCAGTAGCTTAAGTGGAAACTTAAATGCCTTAAATCCACAATTAATGTAGTTATAATAAACTAAAAGAGAGCTAATAATATCCAATGCTACTAGAGACCTTACAAGGCAATGATAAATAATTTATGTTGACTATTTCCCTCAACTTCACCATAATAAAAAAGGTGGTACTTAGAAATAAGTTAGATGCCTTTGGAAATATGTAAAAATTTTCAGGAGTATTATGAAGAAGTGAGAATGTCTCAATTTTCTGCCTCAGTCACCAAGAGACGTTATATGCCCTCTAATATTAGCTGCTTCATTAGCAACTTGTGGGCCATAATTTATAGTGGAGCTAATTGGAAACTGATTTTACTTAGGAATTCATACCTTATTTTCAATGTTGCCAGTCATAAGTAGGAAATAATAGTTATAGAATTATATGGCTCCTATATTTTGTAAGAAGGAAAATGCTGGTAAACACTAACAACTCCAGTGTACTGATCTTCTTAAATGACCAACCCAGATTCAAATATTTAGGAATGGATTAAGTTTGTTGACCTTATTGACCAAGCACCATATGCCAGGCATCAGGAGTACAGGACACCAGATGCATATGCCATATGCATGAGTATTTCCTGCCCTCAAGAATCTTGAACTCTAATGGAAAAACTTATAGTCTAAGGAAACTCAGGAAAAAAACATAGAAAGAAGATGGCTGGCAGTGGCATCTAGCCAAAAGCACAGATGTTGAAAGCAGACAGACTAGACCCTTGGTAGTGAGTTCACCACTGATACATTGTGTAGCTTGGGAAAAGTAGTTAATTTGACCATCATTTCATCATCTGTTAAATGGGAATGACAACAGCACCTAAACCATGTAATATAGTTTGTCAGAACTTAAAATGATAATGCATGTTCTCAAATATATCATATTCGCTACACATTTCTAATCATCTTTGCTCAGTGACTTAAGTACTTACCTCCTTTTTAATATGTTTACATTTATAATTCATTATCATTACATTGCATTTGTCTTTATAGTATGGCATTATTGTGTTAAGTACATATAACATTAAATTTCTCCTTATATTTTATTTTAAAAATAAATGAATAAATAAATATAAATGACAATGCAAATAAATTACTCAGCATGGTGGCTGACACATGGTTAATGTGAAACGAATGTAATTCACTATGATTAAATAGTCATTCAGGAAAATAGCTAAGCTTATCAGAAGATAGTTTGTTTAAAACAATAATTTATGCAAAGCACTTCGCATAGTGTCTAAATGGTAATTGTGTAATATATGTTTAATGTCACTATTAGTCATTTAGAAAAATAGCTAAACTGAACATATTAATGTATAGTAAAATGTGAGACAATTTTAATACTTATGTACTTAAGTGCATTGATAGGTAAGATTTTTATCATTATTGACATGGACATTTGTATAAGGCTTTATGGCATCCAGGGCATTTGGTAGACATTATTTAATCTTCTCTGTGCTCTCGAGGAACATGAGGAATGGGTTTTATTACTCCCTTTATTTTGGTGAGAGAACTGTGGTATAGGAGAAGACTCTAAGTAACTTGACTATTTCATCACTGTTGCTCTAAACTAAAACTCAGAATGCATACTCTTGGGAGAGGATGCACAGATCACAGCTGGGTTTTCCTGGGTGTTTGATCTGACTCCTAGATTCTGTTTGGGGAACATTACAGCCTAAATTGATTTAAAGTTTGGATAATTTCCATGGAGACCTTTGATGCGTGTAGCAATTTTAGAAAAGAGACAACAAATATCTCTAAAGAGACATTTTGATTAAGTGGCCTTTTCTTCATCAGTAACCACCATTTCTGTCTCCAAAAGGCTTTATGGTCATGCTCATCTGCAGCTGGACTTAGGGCACAAGATTCATACTTTTCATGGATCAGTGACATCTGGCTTCCTTCAGACTGGCTGATGCATCTCTAAGAGCAGCTTGATAAAAATAGCAACTGAAGGATCAAGAGGGAGTTTAATAATCAGTCCTCCTCTCATATGGTTTGGATTCCACTGGAATCCTTCTTCTGAATGACGTCAAATGTCAATGTATATATTTCCGGAAAATGTAAAACGTATCTTAATTGGAGTGTTCGATCACTTATTATCTCAATAATAAATGCAAATAAAAATGCAGTTGCGTTCAAAGTTTATTTTTAAGAAAAACACTAAAATAAGGGCAATCAAATGCCAATTGCATTTCAGGGAAAATTATTTTGCTTACCTTCAGCCCCAAAACTGTGACAAGATCACCAGAGTCCAGCAGGGCAGCACATCTGATTCATGGGTGTGAGCTCTGGCCACCAGCTATTGGGAGCTATGTGACTTTATCTTCCTGATATATCATCTTTTGTGGATTCTTTCCAACCCATGTGATATGTATAGCTAAAATATGAATGTCTGTGATATCAAGATTAAATAGCAAGGATATGGTGGCTGAATATATTCATAAGTGCATAAATGTTTTAAAAGCATCATTAGAGGGATATTAGAGTAAGAAAGAGTCAGAGCTAATAAGAAGCCCACAGTGAGGTTACAGGGCATCCATCAATATCTGCATCAATTCTCCATAGTCTACTGTGAATCCCCTCGCATTGGAAGTAATTTCACTGAGTAGCACATGCCATTATCTGCATATATGCATGCATGTGACTCTAAGACTCATAAGGTTTCATTTTTAATGCTAAATTCTGCTAGGAAAGGAGTAGAACTGACAATTTTGTCAGCCTCCAAATGTGTTTCAAGGCAGAGGTTTTAAAGGCTGCGAAAGACAGTCTTATTTATTTCTTACTACATCTGGGTGTCTGCTTTCAAGGTCATTCAGAAAAATGCATGTCAAATGGTGAGGACATTGCAATGTCTGCCAAGTACTAGCTATACACATATATTATTTTTTTGAAAACATAATTATTACAGAAACATCAAGATTTATATGATGCCCTACCCTTGTGCAGAAATTTTTTGTCCAAAGTCTTCGGACCTAAGGTTTAGTCTTTTCACTTAACCTACCAGAGTTTCTTCACCTAAAATATTAGAATGCTAATACTTTGCTTTTTATATTTTGTTTGTAATGAGTGGAATTAACAAACAATGCTTGAACATCCTTTAAGTTTGTAAGCTGCAGAGTCTATGATAGTCACTGGGACTCTGAATTCAGATTGGGTACTTATGTCTTCCTTATGAAATATTTCTCTGCTCTGACTTGGTTTAGCAGCCATTAAATTTCCTTTGAGTTAATCTCTCCATGGCTTGTTGCTGTGTAATAGTTGGGTACCCTTGACCTTGTAGTCTGACCCATTCTCCCTCTTGAGCAGACCTCTAATGGAAAAGTGACGTGGAATCAAGCTGTAGTGCCGGCTTCTTCTCAGACAGCTGCTGTTTCATATCTGACACACTACTCAGATGCTTTTGAGTGGAAACTGCTTTTTCTCAGGTTGAGCTGTGATGGCTAAGTCTAAACAAGTGTTTCTGGGAGAAGAAGAAGCCTATTATAGTACAGGCTGAGTACTTCCATGAAAAAGATTATTATTAGTCTTCTGTAGGCTCAACTTCTACCTATGTATGTATGTGCCCAGATGACAGGCCTTGAAACTGAGTTCATTACGTCTCCTGAAACAAGGCCCTCTGGGAATACAAATGGGATCACTGCTTAGCTTTCAACTCAGTAACCTTTCTCCTTCTCAAAATCCTATCATAATAAATTCCTGCACACTATTTGTGAATCTTTCTCTCCTGTAAAGGTTTCTGTGGGACTCCTAATCCATGGTCTGCCTTTGGTACCAATGAGCAGACTACCTCTGGAATGATGGCATTGTTGAAAGAAATGGGCTCAGAAGGATCTCATGAACTTGAATTCTGACAATCTTTTTCCCAGCAATCTTTCATCAAAGTGCACTTTTTAAAAGTGGGTGGTGGGTCAGACACTCTTCCTAAAGGGGTACAGAGCTCTCTATTAGGGTTTATCACCCACGGTTGCCTTTTGAGGGAGTTGCCAATAATTATTCTTTTTATTTTATGCAGATAAAGAAGCTGTTCCACTGTATAATTTAGCAGCTTTTCCCAAGGGAAGTGTGACTCAGCTCCAGGCAGGATTAGAGTACCAAGATCTGATCTCCATTCTTTGCTTTATGCCAGACATAGGGCCCCCAAGGAGCTAAAGCCAAAAAGGTTTGAGCAGGTCAAAAGGTAAAATGAGCAGAAAACTAAATGGAGCCCCCAATTTAAACATTCACAAGGCTAACTGCATGACTTTTTTAAAATCTCAAAACATTGGATTTAATTTTAAAGCCATTCTCTGTGATCATTTTTGTTTTGACTATTTTTAAAAATGGCTAAAGTGAAATATGGAGTACTGCTTATGCATGAAGACATAAACAATAAAAAAGACAATTCTCTGGGACCGTGGAAAATAGTTTAAAGCAAATATTCAAGTAAAACAGACACACTCTTGTTAAAAATTATGTCATTCCAATATTCTTTGAATGATGCGAGTGGAAGGGTAGAGTAGAAAGAAAAACAGAAAATACAGGTAGGATCAATAGAGAATCAAAAAAGTCCAAGATGTCCAAGTTGGTAGAGGCTTAGGAAAAATCTGGTCCAGCCCCTCTATTTCAGTTATCTGAGGTCTAGCAGCTGGGACCTGCTCAAGGTATCAAGGCTACCTGGAGATGGCATATCCCTGACTTGAGCTCAAATTACACAATGGCTGTTGCAAACTAGCTGCTCTAGTTTACTGTTTCAACACCTTGGCAATGTAAGCTTGGGTAATTTGTCCAAAGTCACAAGGCTGGCAAATAGTGGGGCCAGGATTTCTACTCTAAACCTTCTAACTTCAAAGTCTGTGTTTCAGCCCTCCTACTCTTAGTATCTTCAGCTGAGGATGAGGATAATAATAGTACCTTCCTCATAGATTTGATGCAAGAATTACACGAGTTAATGTGTGAAGCTATCAGTATAATATCTGGCATATAGCAGGTGCCTAATAAATGTTAACTGCTATTATTAGTAGTATTAGTATTAAGCTCTACACTATGCCACACTGGGAAACAGCAATAAGTAAGAAGTGGACCCAGCATGTAAGTCGACCTATTTCTTCCATCCATATAAAATTCCAGGCTCAATCTTAAGAAGCTAAGGCTGAATTCTCTACGGAGGTTTGAGAATCAGCAAGTGGCAACGATTCTAGTCCTGCTCCCTGCCACATCTTGCCTTTTAGTAGGTGCTTAGGTTGCATGTGAACCAGAAAGCACTGTCCTCATATAGAATAGCACAGAATGTAGAAACAGACACGCATGACATGCGTGCATGTTGCTGCAGTTTTGCCATGGTGCAGGAACTCATTCAGGAGGACACATCTGAACAAAAGGCAGCCTAATTGTGGTGGCCAGCTCTATGGCACAGCCCTTGGAGAGCTGGGCATAAAAGAGACAAGTGAGAACAGAATAAAACCTACATTGACTTACACTTTCTACCTACAAATTACCTCATTTCATCCTCCTACAGACTCTGCAGCACATGAAAGTTAACCGCATTGTGCAGGTGGGAAAACTAAAGCACAGAGGGGTTTCTTGGCTCTCTCCACTTTATGCAAATGGAAATAAAGCCAATAGCCCTCTGCCTGCTATAGCCATACCGCTACCCATGCCCGAACGTCCATCTCTTATTAGGTTCACTGTAAATCCACTTTTCAGCTCTGCCACGCCGTCTCCACCCAAGGAGTATAGTGGCAGACAACTGAGTCATATTCTACCACTTGAAATAAATGGTACAGGTAATCCACTGTGTCTGAATCTCGATGATTAAAACACTGATTTGTAAGACTGCACAACTCCTTATAAGATTCTAAGCATGATATTCTTTGTGTGTCTCAACCATTTTTGTGTGCTCAACGGCTGGGGAATCCTCAGGAAAGTAACCGGGCATCTGTGCCTTGTCCCATAGGTTGGGGAGCAGCACCTTCAAAAACATGCAGCGCCGGCACACAACGCTGAGGGAGAAGGGCCGCCGCCAGGCCATCCGGGGTCCTGCCTACATGTTCAACGAGAAGGGCACCAGCCTGACGCCTGAGGAGGAGCGCTTCCTGGACTCGGCTGAGTATGGCAACATCCCGGTGGTCCGGAAGATGCTGGAGGAGTCCAAGACCCTCAACTTCAACTGCGTGGACTACATGGGGCAGAATGCGCTGCAGCTGGCCGTGGGCAACGAGCACCTAGAGGTCACGGAGCTGCTTCTGAAGAAGGAGAACCTGGCGCGGGTCGGGGACGCGCTGCTGCTGGCCATCAGCAAGGGCTACGTGCGCATCGTGGAGGCCATCCTCAACCACCCGGCCTTCGCGCAGGGCCAGCGTCTGACGCTCAGCCCGCTGGAGCAGGAGCTGCGCGACGACGACTTCTACGCCTACGACGAGGACGGCACGCGCTTCTCTCACGACATCACGCCCATCATCCTGGCGGCGCACTGCCAGGAGTACGAGATCGTGCACATCCTGCTGCTCAAGGGCGCCCGCATCGAGCGGCCCCACGACTACTTCTGCAAGTGCAATGAGTGCACGGAGAAGCAGCGGAAAGACTCCTTCAGCCACTCGCGCTCACGCATGAACGCCTACAAAGGACTGGCGAGTGCTGCCTACTTGTCCCTGTCTAGCGAAGACCCTGTCCTCACTGCCCTGGAGCTCAGCAACGAGTTAGCCAGACTAGCCAACATTGAGACTGAATTCAAGGTAACTCTCCCACTCACACCCTGCAGGCAGGTTGCCCAAGGGGCTTTTTCAGGCGTGTCCAGTGCGAAATGGGTTGTCTTCAAATCTAAGAAAGGGGGAAGGCTCCGGGTCTTACTGGGCAGGCTCGGGGTGGAGGGGAACACATCGTCTCACCTATCAGAAGTAGGCCTGAGAGAAAAGCAGCCCTCTGGGTGAAATGTTTTAAGCTACATAAATGCAGTAAGAAGTAACTTGAGTAGAAATCCATGCAGTAAAAGACAAGCGAGTGCAGGCAGGATTATGTTGTGGTTCTGATGTCAATGCCTCAGCGCTGCCTCGCGGAGCTCAGGAGTGTCCAGGACACCTAATGACCTATGGTTATTTCCTAGTGCCGGGCTTAGACTTCTTGATTGTTTCACCCACGTGGCTTTGGTTTGTCTTGTTCACATCTCTGTCACATCCTGGAATGTCCTGATCAGTCTCAGTCTAATGGGAAGAACTGGCTACAGCTTTTCTTAAACCTGGGAAGCTCTTGCCATTTTCTTATTAATGGGCTGAGGAAGAGGTACAGGAAAATAAAAATGAAACTGTCTCTGTAGAGTTGAGTTTGTCGTCCTAGCAGATGAGCCCAGGGGAAAGCTCTGTAACTTGATCACCCTGAAAACACCTTGACCTGCCAGGCCAGCCTAGAGCATGGAAACTGGCCCCCAAAGTGCATTTTTCAGTAGCAGGATTGTCCTTTTATTGTCAACTGACATTCCTCCTGAAAGAAAACTGGGCCTTAAAGTAGGAAATTCTTTTCACATACTGTTTAATAATAATAAGAGTAAATATTTAGTGAGCACTTATTGTGTGCCTAGGACTAACCACCTTATCTATATGATCTTATTTAATCTTCTCAGCAGCCATATGACATGAGTACTATTATTAGCCTCATTTTATATGGAGGCACAGAGGTAGAGGATCATATAGCTAGTAAATAGCAAAACCTTGTTCTAATCTATGCACTCTGACCCCAGAGTCCACTCTTAGCCACTTCAGGAAACTGAGGGCCAGAGCCTTACTTGTATATTGAGCTTTTCAGAGCTTCACTTGTTATTACCTGAATGATGAAGGATTCCCCACGGTATAGCCAGAAGAGTAGGAACCACAGCTGGGCTCATTATTTCTCATCTTGCCATTCAGGCAGAGACAATCATGTGCTACATGCCATGCAAAGAGGTACTGCACACAGACCTGTTACCTGCAAGTGAAAACTTCATGATCCAAGCTAGAGGTCATTGGAGAAGCTGCCCCTGAATGGCATACAATTATACAGCCAGGAATGGGTACCAACTCATAGCAAGGAAGGCTCTCGTGGGCCATATTGTTCAAGGAGGGCTCAAAGGATATGTAATTAGATTGGGCCTTAAAGAGTAGGCATAATTGTGTCATTAGGGAGAAAGAGTGGGCATTTGGAGGAGGTAAGTGAGGATGAGGCCCACAATGGGCCAGAGCAGGGAGTGTGAGTAGTTCCATGTGACTCAAATACAGGCTTCCTGTAGGGCATTCAGGAGGAATGCTGAAGAGATGAGTTGGGTAAGGATTTCACAGGACCCTGCAGTTCAGGCTGAGCACCTTTAGTGTTGTCTTGTAGGAAACGGAGAGTCACTGAAAGTTTCTAATTAGGAGACTAAAGTGATGAAAACTAGAGTTTGGGAAAGTAATTTGTCTGATAGATAAGATTAATTGGAGAATTTGGAATGTGAGGCACTGGGATTGAAAGGGAGAAAATTTCATTGTATGTAGGTGAGGCCATGGAAACCTCTCTGTAGGAAGACGCTCATGCCATAAGCAGGGACAGAAAGGCCAGGCCAACAGGAGATTGCAGGGCCCCACAAATTGGGACTGGGCAAAATTCTTTTTTCTTTTTTTTTTTTGAGATGGAGTCTCACTGTGTCACCCAGGCTGGAATACAGTGGTGCAATTTCAGCTCACTGCAACCTCCACCTCCCGGGTTCAAGCCATTCTCCTGCCTCAGCCTCCCAAGTGGCTGGGAATATAGGCACACACCACCATGCTCAGCTAATTTTTGTATTTTTAGTAGAGACAGGGTTTTACCATGTTGGTCAGGTTGGTCTTGAACTCCTGACCTCGTGATCTGCCTGCCTCTCCCTCTTCAAGTGCTGGGATTACAGGGGTGAGTCACCTCGCCCAGCCAGGATTAGATACAATTTCTTTTAAAAGTTTATTTTATGTCATTTCTCTCCCATCTAAGATCCAACCACTGAATTGAAGCCACTTCCCTAAATCTTACATTGTATAGTCTCATCTGAAAAACTTGGTGGATGTAGAGACAGAGATTACTGAAAGAAACTCTTAAGTAATGTAGCCTCTTTTCTCTTTTATTCTGTACAATAAACCTTACCTACCAACATTAAAGTCAAAGACGTGCTGAGAAAAATTGGCTGAACTTTGCATGTTGCCAGTCTTCTGACTTATTCTGCATTGACCATGTGAAAGGAATGACTAAACCAATTAATTCAGATTATTTCAAGCCAAAAAAATTTTTTTTAATTCAAGCAAAAACAGTAATTTTGGATCAGATTATCTGGAAAATTGCACAATTCTCTACTATATCTGGGAGCATGCCAACCTTACTAAATAAAACAATACTGAACTAACATTTGGAATTACATCTGAGCCATGTGTGTGGTTTTTTTTTTAGTAAAACTCGAATCTGGCATAGTTCAGTATTGGCAATATCTAAAACTGGAAGTTTGTTTGAAAGCATCTACTATGATATTTTGATTTTAAAAGTAAATGTGAAAATTGTGGACAATTGAGATCACCAATAAAGTGATGACACATCCTTTCTACAAGGCAGTGACTTCCTCTGAATAAGGGTTTGCATCAATACATTTACTGGCTATTAACCTCCCCCTAGTTACCTTTGTTTGAAGTCATGTCTTTTGGATTGTCAAAAAATGGCACATTATAAATGAATGTAACTGCTCCTTTAGAACTTTATTACTTATTCAGCTACTTTATATGTGCATTCCTGACATTACAAATCTTCTCAGAAGAACATATTAGCAGAAAAGAAGTCAATTTGTAATAATAATAATTTTTTAAAAAGAGCAAGAGAGTGTGTTCTAAAGTGCACTTTTTCTGAATCTTCTGCTTTCAAGGCACCACATGTTGCTGCTTGTAGCCACATATTATGGAGATAACCCAATGCCATCAATTGTATAAAAAGAATCAGATTTTCATTGGAAGTGTCATATGTAATCCTCCACATTCTCTAAAATATTCATTTTGGGAACAACTCTTCCTGACTAGGAAGCATCATCCATTAAAAACCTGGATTTAGTTTTCCCAGGCTATTGTTTTTAGAGTCACTTTAATTTATTACCATAATAGACACTGGTCATTAACAAAAAGTGCAGCCAATGTCAAGGTCTTCAGCAAATCATGGCTGGAGTTAGATGCCCACTAGCAAGCCATTATTTTTGGTGCAGAAATCATGTAACTGTTCAAGGATTGGATGTCTCTCTAATCTTGGATCTAGAAAGATATTAAAACTTGTTGGGCCTCCCCAGTACCTTGCATAGTGCTCCAAAGCTAGTAAGCATTTCAGAAATACTTGATGAAGGGAATAAAGGAAATCCTAAAAGGGTAAAAATCATTTCAACTGATGAAGCAAGTGACTCCTTTTATTTATGGTTTAAAGTCTTCCTACATGGATGGATTTAATAGAGGTATTTGATGGACATAGTGAGACAAGGAAGCTCTAAAGAAAGTTACAAGCTGGTTGAGGGGACAAAGCCCATACACATTAAATAGCTGTTCGCAATCATGTGCTTCGCTGTAGGGTGTACAGAGGGCAAAGTGTGTCTTCTTAATCTTCTTCACAGTATCGAAAATGGGTTTCGGGAGCACTGCAAACAAATGCCATTTTGGTTGCTTGGTTTACCAATGCAGTGGGAGCCAGAGAAAAGGAAGATTGGTGTGAGGTGCTTCATCCTTGTGGAATAGGCTCCTCCTGTGTAGAGGCACCTAGAATAGCAAGGAAAATAAAGAATTTGTCTGTCTCAGTTGGGTAACAGCTCCTGCCAACAAGAACACAATGTGATGTCTGCATCCCGAATTAATCTGCTTGGTTTTCTTCACTGAGCATCTTTCTGATAGAATGGCTTAGTAATTTTACCAGCAATTTTGGTCCACTTTATTTTGCTACCCTCCTTTATTTGCTTCCCAGTCAAATTCCGGTGCATTTTGTCTATGCATTTTATTTTTCTGTGGAGCTGTTATAGAGGAGTTAATATTTCTTCCAACTGAGTTATGGAAACAGCAATGCCTGGCGGGGCAGGGCAGGGACATAGAAAGAGAGGATGACAAGGGAATTTTGTAGAGTAAGGTTTAGAACTTCGAAAGGAAAGAGAAAGACAGCATGATGGGGTAAAGGTATCTCTCTTGCTTTCTCATCTTTTGCTTATATTTAAAAGCATCTAGTCTGCCCAAATCAGAGCCTGTGGAAGCCCCACAAACACTGTATTTCAATTATTTAACATTTGGTTGTTCTGAAGAATAGCAAAGCTACAACTGAGAAGGCTTTTCCTGTTGACAAAATGTCAGCACGAAGGCTGTGGATGGTGCTTCAGTCACAAGCAATTTACCCTTTGAGACCTCAGAAAGGAAGAGGAGGGGGCAAGAACTAACTTTATCCTACTTAAAGTGGTAATGATTTTTCTGTTTATCAATGGGTTGCTAACCACATGTATTATGAAAAATAGATGATGAATTATGTATTAATGTTTGTGCTGTCATCTTAAGACTCATGAAAATTCTCTGGGCATAAAATACTACAAATTAAAAATGCAAATAATGGTAAATCTGACCAATTTGCCACCTGCTATGATCTCTAGAGAGATCCCATTGTGGAAGGTAAAGATGTTGAGGTGATAGTTTGTAATCTGCTTGCAAACTTATCAGACCAGAAAAGGGAAGAGTGGGAAGTGACTATGTCTCCTTGTGCCAGAGCTCAGAGCACATCTAACCCTGGCTGTGTGCAGCCAAGGAGTCAGGAAGCTTGGGAAAAAGCCCCCACCTGGGCTGCAGGCTGAATAAGTCTATTGCCCCAGCTTCCAGTGTTTGCACCAGTTTCTCACATACTTTGAATCATTTTAGAATTTTTAAATGTTATAGTCCAACACCCTGGGAAAAATATTATATATTTCCTTGAAGTTTGAAAGCTTGGCTGGTAGTATAAACAAATGCCTGCTTAACATGCAGGAAATGACTTGACAAGTGTTTCTTTTCCTATTGGGAAAATATTTTTTAAGCTGTGAAAGCTGCAGGTCTTACAAGGAAGTTTTATGTGTGGTGTGTGCCTGTGTGTGTAAGAGAGAATCTAGCATTACAAGGAAGTTTTATGTGTGGTGTGTGCCTGTGTGTGTAAGAGAGAATCTAGCAGAAAAGTCCTCAAAGCATGAGCTTATACATTTGACCTTACCTATACACAGATTCCACATCAATGCAATCAACCAACTGTGGATGAAAAATATTCAGAAAAAAACAAACAGAAATAACAATGCAATAAAAATAATACAAATAAATAAAACACAGTATAACAACTATTCATATAGCATTTGCATTGTATTGGGTATTATAAATTCTCTGGAGATGATTTAAAGTATGCAGGAGGATATGCGTAGGTTATATGTAAATATGATGCCATTTTATATCAGGGATTTAAGCACCCTCAGATTTTGGTTTGGAGGGAAGGTCCTGGAATCAATCCTCTGCAGATTCTGAGGGACGACTGTATATTATCCCTAATCCCCTCAGGGATCTGACTGTGTCACTCTAGTCCTGTCTTTGAACATCTGATGATGCAGAATTGTGAATAGAGGAGAGAAAGCTGTTGGATGTCAGGTGATGAGCTGATGGAACCGCCACTCACTAAGCATACACAGGTGAGCCATAGTCAAAGTGTACATGCCTTTCCTCAGGTCCACACTGGGACCTGGTCACAGGACCCCCTACCTGAGAGCAAGACCTAGGGACTGGCTTATCTCAAGAAAGGACAAAAAGGTTTCTTCTGCTTATGTTAGCTTTATTTTTTCTATTTTTCTGCCTACGTGTCTAGGGGAATGCTTTTGCCAGAGCATTCATTAATGAGTCATCACAGGAAAATGAGTCAATTAATGTGTCCTTTAATGACAGCTCTTCATTGGGTCACAAATAATGCCTAAAATGAGATGATATTTCTCTTCTAAGGTCTATGCCATGAGTATCTGCCTCCAATATACATGGAGACAGTATGCCCTGGGTGACAGATATTTTGGTGTGATAAAAGAGACGAACAGAGAGGGGCAGGCCTTGGAGGGTATCTAGTGCATCATGCTTCATCTCCTTGAGGCTGAGGAGTGGAGAGTGAGGAGCTTGGCCCCGGAATCAGACTGACCTGGTTCTCTCTCCTGCCAACCATGTAATCTTGGGCATCTATTGGAAGTTAGTTTCCTCATTTGAAAAATGGAGGGTAGGATACAGTCGTGTGTTATTTAATAAAGATATGTCCTGAGAAATGCATCATTAGGCAATTTCAATGCTGCGTGAACATCATAGAATGCACCTACTCAAGCCTAGATGATGCAGCTCACTACACATCTGGGCTACATGGGATAGCCAATTGCTCCTAGGCTATACACCTGTGCAGCATGTTACTGTACTGAACACTGTAGACGATTGTAATATAGTTGCCAGAACTTGTGTATGTAACATATCTAAACAGGAAAGGTGCAGTAAAATATGGTAGAAAAATTTGTAATGGTATGCCTGCATAGGGCAGCTCCATTACAATCTCATGGGGCCACTGTCTTATATACAGTTCATTCTGGAGTGAAATGCTATTATGCAGTGCATGACTGTACTTCAGTTGTAACTTGACCAAAATACAGTGCTTGTTTTCTCCACCCAAACATTTGCTCTTACCCTAATCGGTCCAGCTCTGTAAGTGACATTGCCATTCACCGAGTTGCTAATAAATTGCTGCACTTTATCCCATTTAACCTCCAGAAAATCCTGGCACATATAGCATTAAGTAAATATTAGCTCAGTAAATAAACAAATAAATTGGTGATCAAATTAATGACTAATGACCTCCCAGGGTGTTGGTGAGGATTAAAGGAGATCAAATATATATGTTTGTGTGTGTGTGTGTGTGTGTGTATATATATATATATATATATATATCTTCTTGCAGAGAACCTGATACATAATAAGCACTATTAATTTTTCACCAGAGAGCTCTGCAAAGATCTCTCTGTTTCTCAGAACCCACTGGATTTTCAGCACCACAACTTTTCCTCCCAGTGACATGGCTTAAAATTCAGTACCTCTTCTATTCAAAGGGTCTTCCTGATTTCTGCTAAGCTTCCCACTTCCACGGCAGATTTTTCCAGCACAAGTAAACAACTAGGCTGTACGTGTAAGCTCCATGGTTAATAACAGACCAAGGGAATATTTTCCAATTGACAAAAATGCAGAACACTGAAACTGAATAAGCTTAGAGTGCTGCTAACATATTACTGTGAAAAGAGGCGACATGGGCTGGAAAGATAGAGAAGCAAACAAGGAGGAGGGAGGAAATGGGCAGGCAGAGATCCTGCCAAATACAGAGATTGTTTTTTGAAAAATATCTCCGTGGAAAAGATTCATCACTACACACAAAAAAATTGAGAAAAATCATTTCCTACACAAGTGCAACTATCAGTCTGAAATATCAGGGATATGGAGGAAATGGAAACAGTTCTTCGAGGATATTAGCCAGCGAGTAGTAGCACAAATTAAATCAAATGGTAATGCAGAGATTTTTCTCTGAAAAAATAATTACAATGCTATATACGTTAATCACAGTAGAGTAGCATTAATCAAGGATGCTGCCCACACCATCTGCAGGGAGGCACATGTTTTATTAGCAGCAAATTCACACTCAAATTAAATACAGAAAATATTTGTCAGGATGGGGACAAGATCTGCAGACTCACAGAATATCAGAACTAGGCCTAGATGGTAGGCCTACTAACGGAACCATCTGAAAATTCCCTATTCATGCAACAAATACTTATTAAGCTTCTAGTCTGAACAAGGCTCTGAGTTGGATGCTGCTGACATAAAATGAACAAGATAAAGTTCCTGTCCTCAGGGACCTTATTGTCAAGGGGAGGAGATAAGTGTCCTTCATATAATCATACCAATAAACACAGCATTACAATTGTGCTAGAAAATAAACATGCAATTTTAAAAGAGTTGTCTTAATGGGGCATCTTACAGCAATGTCTAAAATGAAACCCAATGGAATAAAAGAGATAAATGGACAACAGAGAATAGAAAGAGGGCTCTGGGTGTGGAAACAACATATGAAATAGCCCAGTGAAGAGAAGGCTAAAAAGAAGCCCACTCAGAGAATTGTGAGTAACATGGTCTGGATCCACTGGAGGGAGTAAACAGAAGTGACAGGTGACATGGATGCTGAAGAAACATTAAGCCATTTTTACCATTAGTGGCAGTTGCTTCATTGCAGATGAAGCCACAGCACAGTTGAAGCAGATTAGTGAAGCTGCTTCCAGGGCCACTGTCTTGTCTTTAACCTCCCTAGGACCCTGCTTCTCCCATCTCTGGAACCTCTCAGTGCTTCACAGTGGTGCTCCAGGCAGTGGAGAGGCACAGGGAGAGGAAGCAGAACAGAGCCAGCTCTTTAACTTCTCCTCTAACACAGGAGCTCAGTGGAGTAGAAGGACAACAGGAGAGTGATATCAATTCCAATTTTCCACCTTGATCTTTGATGGAAAATTGACCTTGACTTTAGAAGAGAGTGTGTCCCAGCATCAGCCAAACTGTTCTTTGCAAAGTGGAGTTATTGGAAAGTGGGTTCAGAAGTGACAACCCCAGAATGGAAAGGACTCCAGTGGACTTTAATCTTTCCATTGAATTTTCATGATTCTAAAAACATCTTTCTCTCTCTGTTGGTTGCATGAACCCAGTAAATTTTTCATTAAAGTAGAGGAAAATGGCTGAATCTTCTCTCTGATTTATGTTAAATCATAAATCAGCTCATTTTAGCGTAAATAAAGATACGGAGTAGACTTCCCCTTCTCCTTCCTTCTCCTTACCTTCGCAGGACTTTTAACATTGAAAATGCCAGGCCAAGAAGCAACTGAGTGCAGGCAAGGCTTTTCGGAGCACCTACAATCTCCTTTGGCAGATACTCAGTTGAGTGTGGGTGGTTGTTTTAGTTTCTGAGTGCTGCCATAACAAAGTAGCACAAGCCTGATGACTTAAAACCACAGAACTTTATTCTCTCACAGTATTGAGGGCTAGAGGTCAAAAATCAAGGTGTTAGCAGGGCCATGCCCTCTTTGAAGGCGCTAGGAAAGGATCTGTCCTTGCCTCTTCCTAGTTTCTGGTGGTTTCTGCCAAGCCTTGACTTGTCCATACACCACTCCAGCCTCTGCCTCTGTTATAATGTGGTCATCTTGCTGTGTGTTTCTGTTAATTCTCTTCTGATAAAGACATGAGTCATTTGGGATTAAGAATCCAGCCTACTCCAATAGGACTTCATCTTAACTAGCTACACCAACAAATGCCCTATTTCCAAATAAGGTCACATTCTGAGGTTCCAAGAAGGACATGCATTGGGGTGGGGGTTGCTTTTCCACCCAGTCCAGTAGGGTAAATACCAGGTTGAGATGAACTGGGGAAGGCTGAGACCAGGAATCCAGGAAGACCCCCAGTAGGGCAAACTAGAAGGCCAGAGGTCAGTGATTCATACTGTGGGTCATATATTGTGGGAAGTCAAAGATAATCCTATCTAAGAGGTCAGTCTGGAGGAAACAGGGGAGACTATTGATGATTTCTTGGTTATTGACCAAGCACAAACCAAGCCAGGGATGTGGGAATTTTATAAATGTGTGTGTGCATGTGTGTGTATGTGTATGTGTGTGTTGTGTAAATGTACGTGTGTGTGTGTGCACACGTGATGTTGAAAGAAGCAGAACAGATAAAAGGAGGGAGGGCAGCTGAGAGAGGAAACTGGTATTGGGGACAGTGCCCTCTCAAGTATGGCAAAAACCTTTTAAAGTGTTGGGTTTGGGGATAATGAAAATACAACAATGCTCATTATAGAATTTTTAAAAATATAGAAAAGCAGATGAACAAACATATCAGCATTAATTCCACCATCTAAGAATAGTTCATATTTTGGTGTGTTTCCTTCTAGTGCTCCCCTACCTCTAGGTACAAAAATTTGAATTAATACTATAACTCAGTTGATGGAACATTATCAAGATATTTTTCTTTTTCTTCGTACTTATCCCCACTCCCCACTTCCATTCTCTTCCCCGCTCCAAAAAGCACCTGGTATTTAATGTATTTAGATATATAAGTACGTATGTATCAATCATTCAAGAAATACGACTTTTGCATCCACTATGTTCTCAAGGTTCTAGAGGATGGGACTTAAGACCATCAGAACCCTGTAGTCTCTGCCCTCATGGAGCTTACATTCTAATGGAAATTATGAAAAAAAATGGTGGTTGTTTTGCATGTGTGCTTGCACATGTGTTTACTTACTGCTTCTGTCTTTTGCCTGCTACTCTATTTCCTGCACCTACAGTCTTTGACTTGCTTGTTCCCTTAGTGACAGACACCCAGACTGCCTCTCACTTGTTGTTACCACAAAGGAGGCTGCAAAAAACATCCCTGTTCTCCCTTACAGTCCTATTCAAGCTTTCTTGTGTTCTAGACTCCAGAAGGAATGTTCTAGACTCCAGAAGGCTAGGTTCACTGAACACAGCAGACTGCCCCCCAGAAGGCCTGCCCTAGTCTACACTCCCTCAGGGGCTTTGGTGTGCCACATGCTGCTGTCTGATGTTTGACAGTATGAGAAATGTAAAGTCATTTAAATTTGTATTTCTCTAATTGCTAGTGAGGCTGACCACTTCCTATACTATTTAGACATGGAGTATTTCCCTTTCTGTGAATTGCCTGTTTTGATTTTGATCTTTCCTTCACCCACATTTTTGAAAAGTTTAACTTCTATTTTAGGTTCAGGGATGCATGTGCATATTTGTTATGTAGGTATATTGCGTGTCACAGGGGTTTGGTGTACAGTTTATTTTGTCATCCAGGTAATAAGCATAGTATCTAATAGGTAGTTTTTTGTTCTTCACCCCTTTCCACCCTTCATCCTTAAGTAAGCCCTGGAGTTTGTTTTCCCTTCTTTGTGTCCATGTGTGCTGAATGCTTAGTTCCCACTTATAAGTGAAATCCAACAGTATTTGGTTTACAATTTCTGTGTTAGTTTGCTTAGCATATTGGCCTCCAGCTCCATTCATGTTGCTGCAAAGGACATAATCTCATTTTTTATGGCTGTATTTTTTTTATTTAGTATTTTTATTTAGTATTCCACAATGTGTATGTACATTTTCTTTATCCAGCCTACCATTGATGAGCATTTAGGTTGATTCTCTGTCTTTGCTATTGTAAATAGTGCTGTGATTAACATACACGTGCATGTGTCTTTATGGTAGAATGATTTATATTCCTTTGGGTATATATACAGTAATGATTTACCCACTTTTTAACAGGATTTCTGTCTTGAGGTATTTTTTAATTTTTTGCAAGTGTTCTTTATGTATTCTAAATACTAGTTCCTTCTCTATTTCAGACATTGCAAATATCTTTTCCCAGTGTGTCACTTGTCTGTGTAGGGACAAAAAAGAAGTAATGCCTTTTCCATCACCGATCAAAAGGTTCACTGGCAATACTCCTATAACAAATGACAGATTAAGAAGAGAAAAACATTAATTTATTTAAGAAAGTTTTACATGACATGGACACTTTCAGAAGACCCTAAGAACCGGGAATAAACGTCTACTTTTATACTTAGTCTTGAGGAAGAACAGAGAGCCATGTAGAAATGTGATTGGACAAAAGGGTATGATCTAATGGTAATAGACCAAGGCCTGTCTGTTCAGATTCTTCTCGGCTTCTCTGTGTAGCATTCCTTCCCCCCAGGAATAGGGAAGGACTCTTCTGAAATAAAGCTCTTATTTCCTATTTTCAAGCAAAGTAGGTCAGAGAATGTCAAGGCCAGCTCTCACAACGGCTGGGGAAGGTCAGAGTGACCGTCTTATTTCTAAAGCCCTACCAATCTCCTTCAGTTTAAAGTGCCTTGGGGTAGCATTTTTGAGCCCCAACATCAGTTAAAATTGTCTATCATTCTTTGTTGAACAGAAAGCCTTGTTTTTGAAATGGCTTATGTGTCTAGTCTTATTAAAAAAATTTTTTCCCACTTAAGGTTATGAAGAATTATTCTATATTACATCTTTTTTTCTATTACTTTCATTAGCTTTGCCATTCACTTTTAAGTGTTTAGTACAGCTGGAGTTGGCTTTTGTATGTTTAGTGAATTTGTTTCAGTTTTTGCTTTTCTCTGTATGTTTAGTTTCCCAGTATCATTCATTAAATAATCTAACTTTTCCCCACTAATCTCTATCGACCTCAATCACATACCAATTCCCAAATACGTGTTTCTATTTCTTTGTTTTCTATTTCATTCCAGTGTTCTATCTATTTCTCTGTTCATTCTTCCACAGTATCATTCCTAGGACTTTGTTTTGTGACCTGTTACTAAGTAGGGAGATCCAGTTATATTTTCTGTGCATAGATTTGTTTGTCTTGAACAATTGTTATAAGGCTATATAGGTATAATTTGGAATCCTGCTTTTCTCACTGAATATTACCATTTTGGCATTTCTCCCATGTTATGTCAACACTTTATAAACATCAATTCCTAGAAAATGTAGTGTCACCATCAATAAAACTAAATCTCACAATCCAATGAGGTTTTCACCATACAGCAACTTCTGTGGCCCAAATAGGTGAGGGTAGGCCCAGGGACTGAGGCCAGGTCAAGTCTGCAGGACTGTTCTGATCTCTGACTAGGGAAAGACATGATGGCTGGGCCCAGACTTGGTTTCCATAGGTCAGCTTCAGTCATTCTTTCCAAAACATAACCCCTACTCCCAGGGGCCAGTGATGATCCATTTAGAAGGAAGAAGAACACTCTTATTTTTCAAGAGGTTCCTTCTCTTACACACCCAGCAGTCTGCACCCGTTAGAAGAATTGAATACAGATCCCTGGAATTCTTGATATTCTTGGCCAGCTCTCCAGGATGGGCCTGGTGAACAGAGGGAGGCATGTGAGCTCACATCTATACACCAGCCCAGCCCCTGGGTAGACAACCATACAGGACCCAGGGAGCTTCATGGCCTGTCGCCTTGATGGATGGAATTTTTACCGTTCTTTGTTGAGGTTATATTTCAAAAACACTTAGAAGGCTTGCAAAAAGTACATATTAGGAGTTAGAAAGAAAGTGGTGGAGTAGGGGATGGAGAAAGCCAAGAAGACATGAATAAATTACCTGAAAGACTATGTAAAAAAATGGTGAGGGCTGTTTTCTGTATTTCCTAAAGATCAACAAGAGCTGGAATTAAACGTCAGTGAGAAGAGGGCTAACAGCAGAGACTTGTTCTTAAAATGACTTCAGCAACATGGCCCAGATATGCACAATCTATTTCAGGTGAATTAAGCCATAGTATGGACAGGAACTAAACTATGCTAATAATCTCAGATCCCAAGTTGCTGCTAGATCTGTAAGTGGTTGAAAAATTCATTGTCAGAAGCAGGATCGAAGCCTAGAGCAGCCAAGAGGATAGTTTCTCCTTGAATTACCTGAACAGTGAGTGTTGTACAGGAATAAGGGATAAGTGAAGAAAGCACTCATCTTCTTTTCAATTTTTTAATCAATTGAATGTATGATGTGAAAAATCGTCCAAATAAGACCCAAAATAGACAGCAGGAAGTAAGCTCCTCTTCCTTAACCCTCTTCTTTGCCCCAGTGTCAATTCCCAGACTCAGCCTTATTAATAATTTATTTTTTATTTGGGCATAAATTTTTTATTTATACAGAGGTGTGTGTGTATATATATATGTAAATATATGTATATATGTTAATATATTTACTTTTGCCTTAAAATTATTAAAATATACCCCACATCCAGTTCCCAACTGGCTTTTTTCTTTACTTAATGATAAAATCCAGCAGAAGTGTCTGTCCAGATTAGCATCTCCAAGTCTACATCTTTCTCCCCGGTAGCTGTAATGTTCCTCAAGATAGATACACAGTAATTTATGCATTATTTCCCTATGATGACCTTTAGGCTAGATCCAGTTTTCTGTTTTAATAAACAGTTCAATATTAAACATCATTGTATATACAACTTTCTATACTGCTGTGACCATATCTGTAGGTTAAACTCCTCAAAATGGAGTTGCTGGGTCAAAGAGCACTGGCATTTAAAACTGTGTAAGAGACTGATAATTGCCCTTCCAGAAGGCAGCCTCAAATCACAAATTTCACTGACAGAATGAGAGTCTTTTTTCCTCACTTCCTTGCAGACAGTGAGTGTTAGCAAACTTTTAAATGATTGTTGCAGACAGTGAGTGTTAGCAAACTTTTAAATGGTTGTTGATTTTGTAGGTGAGAAACAGTATCTCAGTGCTATTTTAATTTGAATTTCTTTTATGAGTAAGGTTAAACAACTCTTTATGTAATGTTCATTTGTATTTCTTGTTCTGTGAATTGTCTTCTGGTGTCCTTTGTCCATTTCTTCTTGGCTCATTACTGTTTTACTTTGGGTTTGTAATAATTATTTTTATGAAAAGAATCGGTTTACCTATTTTGTGTGTTGCAAATATTTTTTCACCTTGTTTTTGTATCTGCTTAATGGTAGTCTTTTCTGAACAGAAATTTTATTCAAATTTTATGTTTTCTTATTTGTGAGTTATTTCAGTTTGACTTGTAGGTTTCATGCCATGCTTTAAAAGGCTACTCAATGATTATTTTTATTGATAAATAATAAGTGTATGTATTTATGGTATATAATGTGATGTTTTGATATGTGTATACATTATGGAGTGATCAAATCAGGTTAATTAACATATTAATCACCTCAAATACTTATCATTTCTTTACAGTGAAACATTTAAAATCCTTTTTTATCTTTTAAAAATATCCATTATTATAATCTGTAGTCACCATGTTGTGCAATAGATCACCGGAACCTATTCCTCCATTTAACTGAAACTCTGTACGTTTAGGACCAACATCTCCCATTTCCTTATCCACCCCACCCACCACCAATCTACTCTCTACTTCTACAAGTTCAACTTTTTTAGATTCCATATAAATAAAATCATGTGCTATTTCTCTGTACCTAGCATATTTCCCTTAGTATAATTCTTCTAGGTTCAGCCATGTTGTGGCAAATAACAGAATTTCTTGCTTTTGTTTAAGACCGGATAGTATACCAATGTGTATACCTACCACATTTTTTCATCCATTCATTCATTGATGACTTTTTGGATTTTCTCAAGTCTTCACTACTGTGAATAATGCTGCAATTAACATGGGAGTGCAGACTTCTCTTTGATGCACTGATTTCAATTCCTCAAAGGTTATTTTTTTAATGCACTTGAGTTCTCTTCTAGTATTTCTATGGCTTTATTTTTAATTCCTCTGAAATTTATTCTGTTATAAAGAGGACATCCTCTCACTTCCATAACAGAAACATTCCTCTTCTCCTTCAGGTAGTTATCAAGCTTTGATTCCATTTGCATAGTCTAAAGACTCCCATTTCTAAAAATATCGATGAAATGAACTTAATGTTATTAAGCAGAATGAAGATGGATGCCAGTGGAAGTAATTATTATTCATTTCCTCATCAAACCCCAGATACGTGTTTTTCAGCCACTACAGGAAGTCAAAAGCTACATTCAGTTCATTTTTTCTTTCAGTTTGGTTTTTTTTTCAGGTTTTGGATTATTTTAGTGTTTGTTTTTTAGGCTGTAGAGTGGTGACAATTCACAGTTGTTGTTTTCCCCCATAAGCCCACGAGTTATAAGAAACTGGAAAATGCCACTGAAGCCCTGGGATCTGAGATAGAGTCCCATTTAATGCCAATCAAGAAAATTGAGAGTACTGCATTCGATTGAAAAGTGAAAAAATCTCTGTCCTTCAGATGTAGCAAGTCATAAATCTCACTTGGCATTGATGAACTAAGTGTGCCTCTTTTCCTTTCCCATTTATAAACTAGGTGATTAGTACCTGACGCAAATGTCACACACTCAAACTCAGTATAGGGATAAACACTGAATATCTGGCATGGGCTTTCTTTCAAAACATGTCCTGCCTGAGCAATAGGAGACCATGTACTTTTTCATCAGCTCTCAATAAAGTGGATCAGGCGATGTACGACCGTGTATAGTCATTCATACTCCCTACATGGTCAAGAACTCTGGAGTGGTGAGGTACAAGCTCTAGTTATGGTAGAGGCAGTATAGTGTAAGATCTAAGAAAACTAAGAAAAAGTAGATAAAATGATACGCCTATTTCTAAAATTACAGTGATGTACGAATGATTGGTGAAAACATATTCTAAGTACCATCAATTCTCAGACAGAAAAGGACTGCCCAAATGTTGGTAGCATGATCATCATTTATATTATTATGATCTCTCCATATCTACAGTGTGAAATTTATAATAACATCCTGTTTTTCTTGGCTCCAGAGTGAGACTGCTAATCACTGATCAGTAAACGCTTTGAAAATTCAGAAGGACCACACTGAAATGCTAAATATAGCTGCTCTCAATCTCTCTCTGTCTCCTTCCCCCTGCCATTCCCTCCCATGCTTAGAATACAATGCACTTATTCATAATGCAGTTGCTTGGACCTGGGAGGTCAGAGCTCATGTTTGCATTCTTGGGACAAGAATATATGGCTGCCAGCCTTCTGCATCATGGGGACTAGGTTTTTGCCTGTTGAGTTAATAGCTCTCCCAGCTTCTTCTACATATTCTTTGAAAACAATGATTTGGGCCTTTTTCCATCTCACTTCAGAATGCTGGACCAAGAGTCCTTCTGCTGACAACTTCTCCTCTCTGATGATTATTGATTTTGTTCGAAGTTTATACTCCAAATAATTTACCCAATCCTTTCCCACAGCACATTGGAAATTTGAAGTCTTCTGTCCTTCAAAGAGATATTTTAATGTAAACATGAAAGTGAGTGCCAGGAAGTGTTCAGGAAAAGGAAATATTTTAATTAGCCTAAAAAAAATCAGGAGTAAGAGTTTATTCCTCTAAATAGTATCTCCTCTAAGGTTGCAAATTTGGAAACCAGATTTGAAGCATAGCGTTGAGTCTGTGCTTCACCCAAAGCAAATATTTGAGGAGTATTCTCATGGTAGTCAGATTTTAGAGGTTACTTAAGGGAACCAAATAACTTGAAGCCTTGTGGTGAGACTCTTCCCAGGACATGGCCTATGTCACAGGTGATATGACATCATAAAAGAAGATCCTCCAAGGCAGAACTAGGTTCAGGCCTTAATAGATGAGCTTCCAGAATCAGAAAGGGGAAAGGAAGAGGCATTGAGTCAGGAGACCCAGGCTATCCAATGTGAACTTCTCTGTGACCTTGGCTAAGTCATGTCTCCATTCTCTGGTTCCCCTTTCTGATACATAAAGGCAGATGCTTAGACTCAATGATTCCTGAGTAACTCTTCCCTTTCCCAGCCCTTTCTGCTTCTCATTTCCATGAAACATTTTCTTAAACAATATCTGAATTGAAATCTTCTTAAGAAGAGATTTTTATTACCATTTTACAGGTGAAGAAATAGACTGAGGGTAGTTAAATATTTACCAACAAAGGGTAGTCTTCCTTCTGTGTGCCAGACACTGTTCCAGGTACTAGGGCTGTAGGTGGAAATACAGGCTGTATTGAGGCTGTATTGAGGTGGAAATACAGGCTGTAGTTCTGTCCTCAAAGCAAGGGGGAAACTGGAGTGTAAAGAGATTGTTACGGTAGAATAGAATATGAGCACAATGCTGTGAGAACACAGAGGAGAGCGCAATGAACTGCCTGCAATGTAAGAGAAAGCTTCACAGAAAAGACATTTTGAAACGATCCTTGAAGAACAAGGAGTTTGGCAAGTGGAGAAGAGAGAGAAAAGACATAAAGGCAGAAGAATGAGCATGTGCAGAGGGGTGATCAGGTTTAGCATCCTCGGTGGACAGATGTAGCCGGAGGGGAGTTGGGTTTGTGGGAAGGAGGTGATGTTATTGAGGTATGTGGAGATTTGATAATAAAGATTCTTGAGTTTTATCTTGTAGCTTTTCAACCAAGGGAATGATGTTTTGGCATCTGGATAGAAGATGGTATTGTTGTTACTTAACATACCAACCAGTGCAAAAGTCTAGACACTAAATGAAGAGGACTTAAATTTAGACCATGTCTGTGGGTATGGAGAGAAGGGGTCTGACACAAGAGACACTATGGATTAGAATCCAAAGCACTTAGTAACTAATTGGCAGAGACAAAGATGAACCCAGGGTTTCTAGCTCCAAGAGTTAAGAGGAGGGAACTCTTACTTCCTAAAACAGAAAGCAGAGGATCAAGTTTGGGTGTCAGACGTAAGCCCCATATGTTCAGCTTGGAGCACACAGATTTTGAATTGTCTGCAGGACGTATCAGTGTAGATGATCCCTTGGGAGTTCAAATCAGCTCCTTAGAATACAAGAAGTTGGGGGTAAGAGCCTGGGAATCATCAGCACAGAGGTGTCTGTTGAAGCTGTGGAGATCAAGGAAATCATATCTAGCTTCAGTCTCTTCATTTACAAAATGGATATTAATCTTACTTCCAAGGATTACCCAGTCATTCATTGGATAAATTAGTTTAAAGCGAAAAACTGGAATCTGATTTTCCTGATTCGATTTAAACTTATTTAAATGCAATCACTTACTTCTCTTTTACCTGTGTCTCCCAGGGCTTTTAGAAAATTGCTACAGTGATCTATATACAAGATAGTGGGCCTTGAACAGTCAGCCTTGGCTTCAAGGCCATCTCTTACAGCCAACTATGCCCTCTCACCACTTCTAATCAATTCACTGGTAGCCACATGCTAGCACTTACTTGTTCCTTAGCTTCCTTATAAATAAGATACTTGACTCAGAGTATGTCTTAAGTCGTTTCAATTGATGCAACATTTATTAGGTCCTATAGTGTGGCATTCCTTGCACTGAAATTGCAAATGAATAAAGTTGATTAATTAAGTATAAATGTCAAAAGTATGGAGAACACTTTGACAGGACTATTGACTATGACCCTAAGAATAAAATGCTGTGGGATCCAGAACATGGGAAACAGTGGATTTCCTCAAGGATGTAGAAAGGCCATCCTGAAGTGCTTTTGAGCTGGTCTTGAGAAGTAGTAGAGTTCTCAGAGTTGACAAAGAGGACTGTCCGTCCAGACTTGGGAACATAATGGACAGAAGCACCAAAGTGAAACGTGTGGTATGCTCCTTGAGCAGAGAAATCAGAGCAAGTACTGATTTTCCCAACTTGATTTGTATTTTTTTGTCTTATAATTAACAGGGATCTACATTTGTTAATTGCTACTTCACCATCTAGCTGTTAGCCCCTCTTAATAGCATTTTCAGCAATCACAGCAATTTTTAAAAATTCACTTCTCTACATATGGTGCTCTTTAATTACTCTTTGAAACGAGTCTCATGCACATTTCTTACTCTGAATCCAAAATCAGATGAGTCATGACACAATCCTCTGGAAGGGCCAGTTCTGAATCCTCTGGTGATGCCAATTCTGAATTCGTGTTTCTCTGAAACATTTTCACAGTATAAAATTAGTACAAATAATATGCCTAGGTCGCATTTGCTCTGAACCACTTTTTGGACTTTTTTTTCAATTTGTTATTTTTTTTTAAAGAAAAATCAAATTGTCAGGTATCAAATAGAGAAGACAGCAACCCTGCCCAAGAGGGCATCAAGGGTGGATATCCCTCTCCAACACAGAAATTCTAGAGTCCATGAAACTTGATACCACGGAAAACAGGCAGATTTAAACACTGTAACATAGCCAAAATGTTTTTTTAATTATATGGTCAATGCATGATTACTGTAGAAAATAAATTTGTATAAAAGAAGAAAAGAAAAATCATCTGTAACTCCATCAGACAGTAACAGGTTAGGAAAATCCATTTCAGTGTATGCTGTCCCAAGCATGTCACATATCGAGCTCTCACTTTCTCCCTGTTCCTTAAATCCTGCTGATATTAAAATTTGAATGTTTCCGTTTCCATCCTTGTATCTTACCACCATGCACTGGACCAAATGATGCCAGCAGATTCTACCTATTTTTCTGCCTCCAGACCACAAAACTCTGAAACACTAAAGCTGTCCTTCACATAGGGCCAGAGGGATAGTACCTCAGTGTAAATCAGACCATGATCTTCTCCTGCTGAAAAGGTTTTCGTGGCCCTCACTGCCTATGGTATAAAAAATCCAAGCTTTTTATGTGAGAACACAAAATCCTCCATGATCCAGCTCTGTTCACTTCTCCTATCTCATCTTCTGCCGTCCTGTATGTCTATTTGCATAGTTCCCTGTATATTCATATGTCATGTATTTTGTGCCTCTGTGCCTTTGCTTATCCTGTCCCCAGCTGGGAATGCCTTTATTCCACCTCTTGAACTAGATAACACTGATTTAGCCTTCAAGACTCAGCAACAACTTATTACCTCTGGGGCAACATCCCTGACTACCCAGATAGGGCTAGAGCCTGTCTTCGATGTTGATGTCCCAAAGGACTGAGCCTACCTTCCTCCCTTTATCAGTCAGTTACTGCCACAGTCAGGCTATGTAACAAACCACCCCAAAACGCAATCCTCTATGCAATCAACGCCTATTTTCATGTTCACAATTCCAAAGGTTAGTGGAGGAGGTTGCTCTATGTATCTCATTCTAGGGCCCAGGATGGATAAGTAGTGGCTACTTAGACACATTCTTTTCTTGGCAGTGGTCAGCAGCTCCTCCAAAGACAAAGAAACATGCAGGATGCAGTCCTTTTAAGACCTAGGTTTAGAACACATATGCTGTCATTTCCACCCACATTTCACTGGCTGAAGCAAGTCCTATGACCAAACACAACATCCACGGGGAATAAAGTGTATTTCTCTCATAAAGACCAAAAGAGAGAGAGGAAGTATTCGCCAAACAATTATGTAACCGCTCCTAGTGTATGTTTTACAAATGGTGGCTCTATCTTTGTAGCTGCTCAAACCTCAGATCCATTCTTGCTTGTTTGTTTGTCTCCTTACTTAGTGTTCATCAGTAAATCTTCTTGGCTCTATCTTTCAAAGACATCCAGAATTTTATACTTCTCTATTCGTTACTCAATTCTGGTCCAAGCCACGTTTGTCTCTCCTTGGGGAGAGGAGCCGACAGCCTCCTAATTGCTCTTCCTGCTTTTGTTCTTGCCCCTTACAATGTATTCCATCCCAGCAGCCAGAGGGAGAGCAAAAATTAGGTTATGTCAACTCTCCTTCTTAAAGCCCTCCAGTCAGTGCCTCCCCATCTCGCTATAGAAAAACGCGTAGTTCGTGCAGGTGCCTGTCGGGGCTCTGATCATCTTGCTCCTGCTCCTCCCTTAGCCTCGTCTCTTCCTGCTCCACTCCTACACACTTTGCCCCCAGGGCTGGCCTCTTAGCTCCTCCTCAAAAACCCCAGATGCTATCTCTTTCCTGGCTTTGCACTCTTCCTCCTCTTAGCACCAGGGACCCTCTGTCTGGAATATTCTTTCCTCATGCAACTGGGTGACTGTCTCCTTCACCTCCTTCTTCAACTCTATTCAAAATCACCTCATCAGGGAGTTCCTGGCTCACATCTACATAAAATAGCACTCTCCTCTCTGCAGTCCCTATAACCCCAATAAAATACAAGCTCTATGGAGAGTAGGGACTGTCCGTTTTGCTAATGGTTGTATCTCAGATTTAGGACAGCACTTGGCACAGAGTGGGTACCTGGGGAATACTTGGTGAGTGAGTGACTTGCTCTCACTAGGTAATACTTGTGTGCTATCTCCTCCTTGGGAAGCAATAACCCAGCTCACTCCTCCCAGAATTCCCAGCGCAGGCCACAGCTCTGGCACATACAAGCCTCAGTAAACATATACCCAACGAGCAGAACAACTTTGTAAAAGTGGATTTCTGGAAACCTCTCAACCTTTTGAGCTAACAGACTCATACCCGGTTACTGCAATTGGGTTTATTTGTAAAGAAATATTTCCCTAGGAATAACTATGAAGCTGGATGTAAAGGAACTCATGTTTAATTTGCACAAAAAGGAGAATTCCTCATCCCACTTACCAGAGGACCTACATCTTCTTCTGGTCTGTCAGCTCCATGAGGGCAAGACTATGGTTGCCTCCTTCTCCATTGTACCTGCAGGGCCCTGGCACAGAGCTCAGCACACACTACTCTATTCGTTTCTGTTGAATAAATGAGGAATGAATGAATACATGAGGTCTTCCATGAGCCAATCCGCGGGCAAATGTGGCTTAGGTGTGCTTTGTGGATGAAGCGCTGGAAGGATCCAGGTAGAGAGAGTGTTTGATTCTGCACCACTGTGTAGCTGTTATGTTTGCTTCCGCTCCAACAGGGCAAACAGATCTCAAAAAAATGTGCTTGTCAAAATCAGTGCACCCAGAACAGCAGCCACGATATTGTCCCTTTTGGAATTTAGCTGGCAAGAGCAATGCAGCCTCATCCTGCCACACTCTTCTCTCTGTACCTGAGGAATGAGCTGCAAGTTTCCCCCAGTCACTGCGGGGGTACTCCACCAACCCTCTGCTTACCCACCCACTCCCATAACCTCTCATCATGAAGACAGTGATAGCAAATGGTGCTGGAGGACCATTACAGAAGGGAGGTGATGACCTCCTGGTGAGAGTCCAAAAGGGTCTGGGGGAGTGGACAGGCTGCACTTTGCTAAGAGGCTTAGGATCTTGAGAGCAATAGGAGTGGCCTGTTTTGTGAGGGACGACTCCTACCCTGACTTTCTCATTGTCGACACACACCTGCTGGTGCTTATTCTGGGGTGGACTCAGCTCCCAGAGCTCAGCCAGTCTCACCTCCTGGCCTTCCCTCAGGTGTGGAAACGCAGGGTACTGCTTTACCTAAAGTTTCAGCACTTTTGCCTTTTAACAACAGGCCCTCATCTTTCTCTTCCTTTTCGAAAAGAGGTCCTTGAATGCTCCTCCCACAACTGCCCTTCAGGGCATGTTCAGGGTTTCACACCCTACAAGGGCAGTGAGTGTTTTTAGTAAATGAGTACATGCCAGTATTATGATCATGGACTTTGGAGTGAGCTATACCTGAGCTCCGACCCCAGCAACCACTGAAGTCTCTGGGCCTCAGTTCCTCTGCCAGTGAGACAGAAATGATGAGAGTATGTACTTCCTAGATTTGTCATGAGAATTCAGTGAGATAAACATATAAAGCATTTAGCCCAGAGCTTGGACATAGTAAGTACTTGATAAATGATAACTAATGGCAGAAATAACAGCAATAGTTATATCTTTAAATATTGTCTTTCATCTTAATGAGTGCACAGACCAATCAATCATGCTTTGGCCACCCCCTTGTGGGGGCGGGGCAGGTGAGCAGGGGACAGGTGGGGCTGCTTCCATGTAAGTGAGCCACAGGCCTTCCCAAAATTCCCCCTTCCTCTTTTAACTCACATGTCCTGACTGATTTTCTGAGTCACAGCCCAGAACAACACACTACCTGGAGCACTGACCTGTGGGTGATAAGGTGATGTGTGTGTGTGTGTGTGTGTGTGTGTGTGTGTGTGTGTGTGTGTGTTTGAGAGACAGAGGGAGAAACAGAGCATGCAGAGGGGAGAGAGCCTGGGAACCTCCTATAGAAGCCAGGTAGCACGGAGGGGTGGGTTGTGGGGACAAAACTAAGTTCATATAGGCAAACCTGCCTCCCAGTTTTACTGCAATTCCAGCAGGAAAAGCAGAAAGCTGTGGAGAGGCTCTTCCAGGAGTCCCACAGGAGAGAACCAAGCAGCATCTTTAAGCTGGATATGGATGTGCACAGAGTGTACATGAATTCCTTTCTCGGTAAATAGGCATATCCATGCCTGTTTAATCATGAGAAATGATGTAAAATATTGAGTTATATGCATAACCTATGCATATGACCATGCTGGGATTAAAGTCAGCTAGTATTCATCACAGTGCACACGAGCATATACAATCTCTTCCCGTTGCACTTGCTGATACTGCTTCCTGCAATGTCAATTCCCTGCCAACTCCTCTCCTCATACCTGTCTTACCGCGGCTAGCTTCTGCTTATTCTCAGGTCTCACTTCATATTCTGCCTCCTTTTGGAAGCCCCGTGACATCCAAAATGCAGGTAGCATGCCCCAACCCTGTCCCAAGGCACTTACATCACCCTGTGGTCCTCATCTGGCTACTTGTATTGTCTCTAGAAAGACCCTGAGCCTTTCCAGGGCAAGGAGTTTGTTTTAGTAGATTTACTTGCTCAGTGACTAGCACATAGTGGGTGCCCAAATATATCTGCTGAATTAGTGGATATAATATCTGAGTTGCTAACAAAATACCTGAGTTGTTTCCTTGAAAGACAACCTTTGTCCTCCCACAAATCTCTGAATCTAACAGAGGAGACTTGTTTTAAAAAACAACAGCAAAAAAAAAAAAAAACAAGCAGAACAATCCATTACTTCTGGGATTTCACAAACGCCATGTCAATGTGCTATGAGCCCCTCACAATGTCAGCAGCTGCCAATTAAGTAAACCAAAAACTAGACTGGAGACCAATGTGCCAGCAGAAGCACTGGCAGCGCTGCCTGGCTGAGGAAGGTGGTGTGCAACGACCTGCAGATTCAGTGCTCAGCGTCCTGGCACCAGCACTTGAAGGGTAAGTGAGCAGGACTCTGCCCCAATCCCTGTGCCCCAAACTTCTTCCCTGCTGCCTGCCTGGGGACTTCTACCTGGGGACTCACACTGGGTGAAGTTCTGGAAATGATTCCAATGAGGGGGTCTGCCAGCTTTGTTAGATGAAGCACTTGAAGATCAACCCCCAAATAGACAAGTTATCTGTGCTTATGCTCTATGCTAACCTACACACTCTGGATCATCATAATACTACCCAATACTTGCCACATATTGTGTGAAGCACCTTATTTGGGTTATCTTTTTCAGTTTGCTCCTGGCAACAATGCTATAAAGTAGATGACATTATCAGCCCTGTGATGCAGATTAAATTAGAGCCCACAGAGAGATTAAGTTATACATTCAAAATCATACAGCCACGGTGCAGCAAAGCTGTGATTCGAACCCAAATACTGACCTCCCAGTCCTCCTTCTCATGCAAGACTGAACAGGCCCATGATGAAAAATTCTAAGATCACCCATGCACAGCCATCTTTCCTAATTGCTGAAACACTTAGGACACAGAGATCCCTTCGGAAAAGCAGGGAGTATGTTTGGGATTAATAAAGGACAGTCTCTGCAGAGAGCAAAAAAAGTCAGGGAGGCAGTGGGTAAACAGTGGCAGAACTGGAGAGTGAGAGCTCTCAGGGGATCATTGGGACAAAGAGCCAGCCCTACACTGCTCCACCCTTGGGGCAGGACCCTGGACTCTGAGGACCCAGGAGTTGCCTAAATACCCCTGAGAAAGCTGAGGCAAGAAATGCTGACTGTTTGTCTCTGCACTAAACTTGAACCACCTTCCTTGGCTCTGCATTCCTAAATGGAGATGAAATGCCAAAGCATATTTGCCTTGATCCTTTGGAGCATGAGTTTATTGATGTGCTAAAGGTTAATGAAACAGTTAATTGTATGCATGGAAGCTAAAACATGGATTGAAGCTTTTCAATTTTCATCTGCCATAGTGAGCATTAGGCTCAGGTTCTTATCCAATATTTCACATCCATTAATTGTTTTAATGAATCCAGTTTTAATTAATAAAAATTCAGCCATATGTGTTAAATCTCAACATCCAGAATTTTCTTACCCATCAGCTGAGTTGGAGGATGTGTACAAAGAAAGCACTAGGGCAAGATGCAACTTTGAAGTCCTGTGTTAACCAAAGGGTACTGAAGGTGACCTGTGCGCTCAGCTTTGGGCTGTGTGCTCCCCACTTCACCGCACTGACTCCTCTCAACATCCTGTAATTACACATTTTAATTCTCTATAGGTCCTCACCATGGGAAGCCACTGTCTCCCAGATCACCCCTCAGAACCTGCACGCAATTCTCCAGAAGGCTGTCAGATTCCTTCTTCCATCCTCATACCCTCCTTTTCATCCCCAAATGCTCTCCTGTTTAACTCTCTGAAAGTCACAGTCCCTCCTCAGCAAAGTCCACCATTATTGACCCCCTCCTCTGAGCGATGTGCCACCTTCTTGCTATCTCTAAAGCCCTGAGGACACAGCGTTCCTGCAGCCCTTTCAACTGGGGATAATTTTGCTCCCAGTCTTCAGAGCACTGGACCTGGAGATGGGGTGGGCATCCCTCCTGCCATTTCTTGCCAATTCCAAAAAAGAAGTTTCTCGTCTCCTTTCTCTCCTCCTTAACAGCATCTATCTTTGAATCATATTTCAACATATTATATCACCCATTATCTCTCATTGTTGTAGTCTGCAACCATGGGTCACTGTATCACAATTGTGGTTCTTGCTGTTTAAATGCTTGGGCACTTCAATATATACACAGGTCATCCTTCCAACACCCTGGCTCAGTTTTATGGACTTACCTCCTCTAATGGTCTTATCCTCCACCGTACCTTAGTCGCCAGGAGCCTATATGAGCCAACACTTTCCATGATCAATAAATGCAAGCTCTCCATTATCTAAGCATGGCACATCACACTCTCCGACTCCAATTTCTCCATCTCCCTTGAATCCCTCGACTCTGTCAATCGTTTACCACCCCCTCCCCCGCACCTGGCAGGTCTTGTAACTCACTGATCAAACCATCTTTTCACTTTCCCTTTCTCCATCAAAGTCCTGTCTTCCTTTCATACCAGCTTCAATTCCATGAACTGTCACTGGAATCACTCCCTCAGGTACACTTTAGCTCCTCTGCTCCTCTCTTGATTTGTTGTACTCTTTGGCAAAAACACAACCCTGGTAAAATATAATTCTCTATTTGCTCCATGCTGGCACCCAGGAAAATGAATGTGGTTAGGGAAAAAAAACCACATTAACTGACCTCATTCTAATTTATGACCATGAATTTCAAATGGGCTCTTAATTGTTCTCCAGCAATCATATCCTGTCTTTCTAATCTGTCTATTTTCATCTTCTCCTAAAAGCTATTTTTCTTTCTTTCTTTCTTTTTTCTTTCTCTCACTCTCTCTCAATTTCTTTCTTTCTTTCTCTCTCTCTCAATTTCTTTCTTTTTTTCTTTCTTTCTTTTTGAGATGGGATCTTGCTGTGTCACCTGGCTAAAGTGCAGTGGCACCATCTCCACTCACAGCAATCTCTACCTCCTGCCTCAGCCTCCTAAGTAGCTAAGACTACAGGTGCATGCCACCATGCCTGGCTAATTTTTGTATTTTCAGTAGAGACAGGTTTTCACCATGTTGGCCAGGATGGTCTTGATCTCTTGACCTCATGATCCGTCTGCCTCGGCCTCCCAGAGTGCTGGGATTACAGGCATGAGCCACCAGGCCAGTCCCTAAAATCTATTTCAGACCTATTTCTGACTATGAATTGTCCAGGTCCTTGGCAATTTGAACAAGGAATTGAACAAAATATGCGAAGTAAGTAGCAGAGGAAAGAAACACAGGAACGAACGAAGCAGCAAAAGCCTGAGTTTGTTAAAGAGAGAAAGCACTCCACAAGGTGGGAGGGGCCGGAGTAAGTGACTCAAGGGCCCAGTTACAAAGTTTTCTGGGTTTTAAGTACTAGGTTTGAGGTTCTTACCTGCTACCCCTTATGTGGATGAAGGATTTGGTCTGTGGCTAATTAAAGTCTGAATTGGCGCCCTGTGCAGATGAAGGGATGGTCCCTGCCTGGCCTGGAGCCCATCCCTGGCACTCTCCCTTTCCATCTGAGACTGGTAGAAGGGAGAGGGTTGTAGGGAGAGCAGCCTTTGATCCTTTGTTGCCGGGGCATGGCTTAGCTTTAGGAAGCTTTAGGTTTTCTGCCCCCAGACCCAGCTATTTTCCTTTTGATCCAGCTTTGGGAAGTCAGCAAGAATTGGCCTTAGATTCCCTGCCCCAGACCTCAGTGATTTTTCTTTTAGGAAGTCAGTGTGAATTGGCCTCGGACTCCCTGCCCCCAGACCTTGGTGTTTTTCATTGTTTCAGCACCATTTGGCCTTAAGTTCCCTGCCTCCAGACCCTGTTCTCCTGCTAATTGTGGCACAATACCTCTTCTCCTGCCAATTGTGGCACAATACCTCTTCTCCTGCTGTCTTCACCCTCTCCAGACATGTCCTCCACTCTTCCAGAACTGCTCCAGTCAAGGTGATAAACAACTCCCAATTTGCTAAATCCAGTGGTCAACTTTCAGTCCTCTTATTCATGGATAATAATACTATCAAGTCTACAAGATAGTTGTCACCAACTATTTAATATTTCATTTAATGAAATATTAAAATGTTTTAAACACTTTTATTGTAAACTGTTAGCGCAACCCTTTCTTAAGCAGACTCATCCTAAACGTCAAAAGCAGAAATACCTCCCTATAAGGTTTATAGCCAAACACTTCTGTTGACTTAGCTCCACTTGTATTTCAACTGGAGATTCCCATGAATATTCCTTCCCCATAACTGGATCCCTAAGGGGAAGGAGGGGGAGTGAATTTGAAGTCCACACTCTTTTAAAATCTAATTTCTAAGGTCTCCATTGAGGAACGAGTGTTAATTATCCTGTATTGTATGGCTGTCTCTACAGCGTCAGTCTGAGACATTCATTTAACTTTTGACCGATCAGGGTAATGAGCTTCTCCTTCTCTTCTAATTTAAGTTTGTCAATAGCTTTGAAAAAGTTGGAGAGTTGAAGTTTTTAATCAAAGTCAAGCAAACTAATCATTTCCTGAAATTAATGTTATCAAAACAATGGTTCTAGCACCAAAAGTTAAAGGTATCAACATGTCTTGATAGCTGGTTTGGAATCAACTTCTGTATAAGGGCTAGAAATTCATCTTAATAATAAATAAACTCTGGAGATTTATAGATCAAACGAAAAGAAAAGAACTTCTTGGATAGTTGAGAATTAAAGAATCTCAGTTATTACCTGTGTTGAACAGAGAACAAGAAATAAATAGTGAATATGCTACAAAATTGCTTAATGTATTGACTACATAAAAAGCTCTGAGCCGTTAATTTGGGTTGAAAGCCAGCAAAAAAAAATGTTGGCAGAATTTTGTTCCTAGAAATAAAACCTTATCAATCTTCAAAGCAACGTAAATGCATGTTTCTGAGCGTTTTCTCGTCATCTCAATAAATACATTGGAAGTAGGTGTTTATTCAAGGACAACAATCCATATTTTCAGACAACACTTTTCTCTATGTAGAAAATCCCTAAGAATCTAACGGCACCAGGAAGTAAGTTTAGCAAGATCACAGACTATAAGAACAACACATAAAAATCAATATATCTATACATAATAATGAAAATTAAAAAGAAGAAAAATTTTAAAGTATTTTCAATAGCTGAAAAAAGGAAATGCTTAGATACAAATTTTACAAAACATATATGAAATCTGTATGTTGAAAACTATAAAATCTGAATGAAAGAAATCAAAGAACACCTAAATAAGAGAAGATACATATTATATTTGAGGTTTGGAGAATTTGAAAGAGTTTGAATGCCCAAACTGATCGATAGATTTAACACAATTTCAATAAAAATCTCAGCAGAACTTCTTGTAGATATGAACAAGTTTATTTTCAAATTTATATGTAAAGGGAAGAAAGGAGAAAAGCCAAGATAATTTGAAAAAGAAAAGCAAAGTTGCAGGACTCAAAGTACCTAGGTTTAAGATAATATAAAGCTACAAAAACAAAGACAGTGGATATTAGTGAAAGGATAAGCGTGTAGATCAAGGAAACAGAATAGAGAGTGCAGAAATAGACTCATACAAATGTGGTCAATGATTTTTGACAGTTGTGCAAAAATAACTACATAGAGAAAGAATAATCTTTTCAACAAATGAGGCTGGAACAAATGAGCATCCGTGGGCAATCAAAGATACCTCAACCTATACCTCACATCGTATACAAAAATTAACACAAAATGGGTGATTGACCTAAATTTAAAACATGAACTATAAAACTTCTAGAGGAAAACATTGGAGGACACAGTTAGACCTTGTATTAAGAAAAGATTACTTAATTGTGACATCAAAAGCATAACTGTAAAAGACAAAATAATAGATTGGACTTTGTATTAGTCTGTTTTCACACTGCTGATAAAGACATACCCAAGACTGGGCAATTTACAAAAGAAAAGGGTTTAATAAACTCAAAGTTTCATGTGACTGGGGAGGCCTCACAATCACGGCCGAAGGTGAAAGGCAATCACACATGACAGCAGGCAAGAGAAGAATGAGAGCCAAATGAAAGAGGTTTCCGCTTATTAAACCATCAGATCTTGTAAGACTTATTCACTACCACAAGAACAGTATGGGGGAACCACCTGCATGATTCAATTATCTCCCACTGGGTTCCTCCTACAACATGAGGGAATTACAGGAGCTACAAGTCAAGATGAGATTTGGGTGGGGACACAGCCAAGCCATATCAGACCTCATCAAAATTAAAAATGTTTGCTCTCTGAAAGATACTAAGAGAATGTGAACATAAGCCACAGACTGAAAGGAGTATTTACAGATCCTATCTCTTAAAAAGGAATTGTATCTTGAGTATATAAAGAATTCTCAAAACTCAATAATTTTTTTAAAAAATGTAAGTGGACAAAGGACTTGAATACATATTTCATCAAAGAAGATACAAAGAAAGCAAATAAGCATAGAAAAAGATGTGCAGCATCATTAGCCATTAGGAAATGCAAATTAAAATCACAATGAGGTACCATGACACAGAAAAGAAATTGACATGCAGGACATAGTTGCCTGCACTTGTAGTCCCAGCTACTCAGGAGACTGATGCAGGAGAATCTCTTGAGCCCAGGAGTTCATGACCAGCCTGGCAATTTAACAAGACCCATCTCTAAATATAAAAACAAAAGCAGGAAATAAATTAACAATACCAAGTGCTGGTGAAAATATGGAGCGTTAGAATGTTTTGAATTTGCTGCTAGAATGCAAAATGGTAGAACCTTTCCAGAAACAAATTGGAAGTTTCTCACAAGGTTAAACATGCATTTACTATATATTCAGCAATCCCACTCCTAGGCATTTACCCTAAAGAAAGAAAAAAATGATGTTCACACAAAATCTTGCACAGGAATATTGGCCAGGCGCAGTGGCTCACGCCTGTAATCCCAGCACTTTGGGAAGCTGAGGCAAGTGGATCACTTGAGGTCAGGAGTTCAAGACCAACCTGGCCAATATGGTGAAATCATCCTGTCTCAAAAAAAAAAAAAAAAAAGGCTGTAAAAGCTGTACAAGTTTTGCTTTGTTTTGTTTTGCTTTTTTGTTTTTGAGATGGAGTTTCGCTCTTTTTGCCCAGGCTGGAGTGAAATGGCTCAATCCTGGCTAACCACAACCTCTGTTCAAGTGATTCTCCTGCCTCAGCCTCCTGAGTAGCTGGAATTACAGGTGTGTACCACCACGGCCAGCTAATTTTGTCTTTTAGTAAAGATGGGTTTTCTTCATGTTAGTCAGGCTGGTCTCAAACTCCCAGCCTCAGGTGATCCGCCCACCTCGGCCTCCCAACGTGTTGGGATTATAGGCATGAGCCACCACACCTGGCCAGCAGTCTTCTTCTTAATTGTCAGATGCCAAAAACTGGATACAACAAAATGTCCTTTAGTGAGTAAATAGATCAACAAACTAATACATTTACGCAGTGGTTGTGAAATAGAAAAATTGACTATGGATGCGTGCAACATCATGGATGAATCTCAAAATGATCATGCTGAGGGAAAGAACCCAGTCTCAAAAGCTTATATACTACATTAGTCCATTTATAAGACATTCTAATTTATGGATTTTATCTGGAGTGCAAGAAAGAGAAACAAATCAAGATTTTATCTGATATTTTTTTGTTGTTTTCCTCCTACCCATGGGCCAGTCTTACTCCCACTTCAATAATTACAAACTACAAAGGGCAAGAGATCAAGAGTCAAATCATGTAGGCTGCCATTTACATGCTCATTTTTATTACCAGTTTTTGTTTAAGTTTTTATTTTGTTTTTTGTGGTATTTTTATTAACTATACTGAGCATTTGACATAATTTTGGTGTTGAATTCTCCCAAGAATTTAAGTGTGTACTTTACTACAGATGGAAAACTGTGATGCATAAGAGTTAAATGGTTTGCTTAATTTATCAATTTTACTGGCAAATAGTAAAACAAGAGTTCCAATTCTAGGTCCTTCTGACTGCAAGAGCTGTGTACTTACTGACTCTGCTGTAGAATCTGTCAGGGATTCATATATCTTTGTCCCTACTCACCCTTTTTTTCCCCCATGTTAGTTGAGAGTCAGCACAATTGAGCCTCAAGTGTGCCGAAGAGAAGAAAACATGCTGCGCCACAAGAGGCAACAGGATGAGAGGGAAAGAACAGAATTTGAGTCACTGCAACCTGTTTTGAATCTCGGCTGTATCACTTCGTGGCTGTGCCATCTTAGACAAGTTCACTGCTCCAGTTAATTCAACAAGTGCTTGCTGAGTGCCCACCATGCTCCAGGAAAAGCTTAGGATCTCAGGATACATTTGTGAACAAAACAGAAAAATCCATGGCCTCGAGAAAATTATATTCTAGTGGGAGACATGGACAATAAATACAAAAAATATGTGAAATACGTAGTATATCAGGCAGTCATTAAGTGTGTGAAGAAAACAAAAAGGAAAAGCAGGGAAGGGTAACGAGGAAGGAGGAGCCACAGTCTTATTAAAAGATAGTTGGGGAAGGCTTAAGAGTTGTTCATGTAGATATCTGGAGAAAGAGCGTTCCAAGCAAGGGGAATAGCCAGTGTAAAGGTCTAGTCCACACCAAGTGTGTTTGAAGAACAGCAGGGGCACCAGAGTGGTGGGAGCAAACTGAGTTGGGGAGAACCACAGGAAGTAAAAACAGGGAGAAAATGGGGAGGCTGGAGGACAGTGTAGGCAGCGGGTCATCTTCCAGGATTTTGAAATCACGAAGAATTAACAATAGCAGTTGATGTTGGGAGAATGATGTGGGACGGGAACTAAAATCTCCAAGGAAGGTGAGGGAGCGACTCAGAGACCAGTGACTGATGACCCCACTTTTACCTTGGATAGGGAGCCTGTGGAAGGGTGAACAGAGCAGGGCCAGAATCCGAGCATTTTTCCTAATATTCCTCTGCCTGGTGTATTGAGAATACACCACACAGGACGGGACAAAGTCCGGGAGACAAGTTGGTAGCCTCTAGGGTTAATCCAAGCAAGAGATGATGTTGATTTGGACCAAGGTAGAAATACTAAAATTGGTGAAAATAGGTCAAGGTGTGGTTATATTTGGCAAGTAAAACTTGCGGGATTTGCTACCAAATTGTATGTGGGTTATGAAAGGGAGGTTGCAATCAAGGATAAATTCAAGTGGGTTCTTTTTTCCTTCTAGGAAAACTGAAAGCATGGAGAGTACTAAATAAGGAAGCAGACTAGATCCAGAGTTAGTTTTATGAAGTTCAAAATGCCTATTAGACCTTCAAATGGAGATATAAAGTTGCTAATTGGATACAGAGAAGAAAGCTTGGTAAAAGCTTTCAGACTCCCCAGTGTATGGGTGGTATTGAAATGTATAACACTACATAAAATCTATAAGGCATTCAGCATAAATGGATAAAAAATTCCAGTTACTGGACACATGTTTGGGGAATTCCAAGATTAAATTGTAAGGAAGATGAAAATGAATTTACAAAGAATCCAGAAAGTAGTCATTCAGAAAAAAGATAAAGACAGAAAAGTATGCTATTCTGAAAGCCAAGTGAAGAGTGTGTATCAGGGAGGAGGAAGTGATTGGCTATGTTAGAGCACTCGGAAGGTCAGGTAAAGTGAGGACTGGGAACCAACCATTGAAGTCAGCAACATGAATGTGATTTATGACCTTGACAAGAACAGTCACAGTAAGGTCAGTGGAGGGGAAAGCCTGACTGAAGGGGACAAGAGAGGGTACAAGGAGGGCAGCCAGAGACAATGAGTGTAGACAACCCGATTGAAGAGCTTTGCTATAAAATTAGAAAATTGGAGTAGTCATTGAAGGGAGAAGCAGAGTTTTTAAAACAAGAGAAGTAACAGCATGTTTGTATGATGAGCAAGTACGGAAAGGGAGAAATTGACAATTCAGGAGAGAGAAAGGAAGACTGAGGTGCCATGTCCTTGAGCAGCCAGAAGAGACTGATACCCAGCACATAAGTGGAGGAGGTGGCCTTGGAGAGGATCAGGGGCAGTTCATTCACAGCCAGAGGAGGGAACACAGTGCAGGAGCAGAGACGCAAGTAGGTATGAACATGTGGGACTTTTCTTCTGATGACTTCCATTTTCTTGATAAAATAGGAAACAAGGTCCTCATCTGAGAGGAGGAGGAGATATTAGAGGACTGAGGAAAGAAGAATGTATGAAGTGCCTGTTCAGGAGAGTGGGAGAGTAAACTGCCCAAGAGCACTAAGGACCACCTGAGGCTGGAGTAGTGAATTTACAGCACAATGAGCAGCTGTGTGTTCTCAGCCACATTCACTGTGCAGGGGCAAGACCAGACTGGTAGAGAGTTAGACACAACCAAGGTCAGGCTTTTATCCAGTAGGGACAATGAAATAGAAGGAGAACAAGAGACCATTTTATTGACCATGAAATATCAGCTCTGCAAGGAGGGAGACAGTGACATAAGGTGGGTAAAAACCAGTGAAAAGGAGGAACAGTCAGTGGCTGTAGGGCAGGTGGAATCAAAGGATTACTGGAGTTGGAGTGCCAGAGGGAGTGAGCTGGACATACAGGAGGTGGTGTTTGGAGGAGGGACACTTAAAGTTGGGGTAGAGAAGGATCTGCAGTTGTTGGAATAACTTAGGGAATCAATAGCTGAGTTTGGGTTGAGAAGGTCATTAGAAAGGGGACTGTCAAGGAACTGAAAGGGCAGGGAACGTGATGCTCATCTTCCAGGATAGTGAAACCATCCAGAATAACAATGCAGTCAATGTCGGGAGACTGATATGAGAGAGGGCTAAGTATCCAAGGAAGGCGAGAGAGGGACCTAGAGATCAGTGGCTGATATAAGAAGAGAGTAAGTCTCCTACTACTTTATCTCTCTCGTCTCAGTTCCCTCATCTGGAAGTTGGAAATGGTAATCAGCCTTCCATCCTGGGAGTTTTTATAAGGAGTGAGGGAGATAATGCAGGTAGAGCATATGTCACTCATTAGAACTGGCAGGCCTTAGTGTTCAGGAATATTTTTTAAAAATATTCCTTCACACAAGACTGTAGTCTTGAGTATGTATCTCGTCTCCTACCAACTACAGCGAGGAGTGTGTCTTGGAAGGCTAATTGAGCTCAGGGTTGACTCAGTAAATTATAATCATCGCAATTCCCCAGAGATGTTTATCTATGGCCCTCTCTGCGTCCATTCACGTCCGTGTTGTCTCCTTCTTCCTGGCAGGGATGAGTTCCCTCTATCCCCTCCAGCCATCTGCAGACACCACAAGGCTTATTGCTTTCCTGCCCAAGTGCCTAATGCAGAAGGCAAAATGCAAATTACCTGCTTTGCCTGCTCTGCTGCCTTCCCTACTGATGGCAGGCTGGCTGAAAGAGCCCAGGGAAGTGACAGTCTCTAATGAAGTGTCACATTCTGTTCTGAACTGCACTGAACCCAGACATGTGAGGAAGCTCCGGGAAATACAGCCTGACTCGCTCCAACATGGGGAGCCTGGGACAAGAGCTGGCTCAAATCCTTTATACTTCCTCTCCTATACCCACCCATGTCCTCAGCTCTATACAGGAGTTTCCACCACGAGATGAGTTATGCTCTAGCCAACAGGGCACTATCTGTTTTACTGATAACAGGTATTAACATTCAGAGATTCCTTGTTCTTAGAAAAGGGGTAATAAAGTTATGTAATGAAACCTAAGTTGCCACAGAGGAGATGCCAGAGTTGAATGGGTCCATGTGGTGAGGTGAATCACCTCATCCATGTTGCTCAGCCCAGTGTACCTTAAGCCTCCTACCTCTGGCTTATCACTACTCTGCAGAATATATTAGCAAGGAAAAGATCTGAGCAAGTTTCATTTAGCCTTGCACCTGTGCAAACCTAAGGGCGGAACTCAAACCTCCTCACACTACCCAGAGACTTGCCTTGTTCACTGCTAATTTTTCATTGTCAGCTACATAGCAGATTCTCAGTGATGAATAAATGAATGAATGAAAGGATGAATGAATGGCAGAAGAGCACAGAACATGGCTTTTCCAACCCAGCACTTCAGACCAGCTCTTTGCTTGGTACCAAAACCTAGAACCCCTCAAGTTTCTTACCTGCCTAAGCCGAGAGGTCATGTTTCCATCCAGAATTTTTGAAACTCCCTTCTTCTACCTAAATTATATATAAAAATAAAGGGCAGCTATTCTCATCTGAAAATGTTTTCTTGATCCTTTTCCTCTTCCGAGTAAACAAAGACTTACCTCTTTCTCTAATGCAAAGTGACAGTTTGATACAGCAACCCTGGAAGGAGACTAGAATCATTAACTCAGAAAAATGGCTGAGCTTCTGCAGTTTGCCCGGCTCCCACCTATTGGCTGAGGAATCCATGTTCTGGAAAAGCACAACCACAGTCCTGTTTGCCAGCTGCTATCTAGCAGTCTGAGCATTGTTGACATTGATAAAGTGACATTTGGCTCTGTGTACTTTCTGAATAGACTCATTTCAACTAAGAAACTACCAAGGAGGCCTCTGGGGAAAGTATTTTTGGGGAGGAGGGGAATGAAGTAACATCAAACATTCTTTGTCCAACATTTTGGATCATTATCTAAAAGGTAAGCAGTTCGTTTAGGGGAAAGAGACGTTGGCATGTCACGAGGAAAGGAAGTTAGCCTCTCCAGGTATTAAGAAAGGTGTACTTCGGGGAAGGAAGAGAGAAACCTGGGAGCAGCCCATCAAATATGAAACAACAACAAGGTTGAAAATGTTTATTCAACAGGCAGGTGATTTAAGGAGCCATGATTTGCCATACAAAAGGATTTCTAGTAAGAAAAGATACTGTTAAATTACATTTGATTTTTAAATTTATAATTTACAAGCAGATTTTCTGGAACATAAAAAAGCACACTTGTGCATACTTTTTCCCAATTTTAGCATATTAGCCTTTTTTCCTGTATGCAGCAGTCACCAAGATACATTGGTGGTAAATGAGTGAAATGTTATTTACATCAGCCTTAAAAGTTCAAGTCCTTGGCCGGGCGCGGTGGCTCAAGCCTGTAATCCCAGCACTTTGGGAGGCGGAGGCAGGTGAATCACGAGGTCAAGAGTTCGAGACCATCCTGGTCAACATGGTGAAACCCCGTCTCTACTAAAAATACAAAAAATTGGCTGGGCATGGTGGTGCGTGCCTGTAGTCCCAGCTACTCAGGAGGCTGAGGCAGGAGCATTGCCTGAACCCAGGAGGCAGAGGTTGCAGTGAGCCGAGATTGCGCCATTGCACTCCAGCCTGGGTAACAAGAGCGAAACTGTCTCAAAAAAAAAAAAAAAGTTCAAGTCCTTATTATTCCTTCCTCACAACTGACTCAGAATTGGGCATAGAAAACTGTCGTTTTGAAAGAGCCCAGGATGGGCTGCAACAGACGTCCACTTCATTAGAAAGCAAAGTTAAAAACAGATTCCCAGGACCCACCACCAGGCATTCTGACTCAATAAGTCTGGAGTGGGGCCTGGGAATCTGCAACTTTAGCATACACCTCAGGTGATTCTGATGCAAGTGGCCCATGGGCCGCACCTTCACACATGCCAGCTTAGAGAAGATGTCTTTTAGGTTGCGTGTCAAGAGAAATTGCCCTGCCTTCTGCACCCAGCACATCCCGCTGCGTTCAGTAAGTGCATCCAATGTGCTCCGTAAGCTCACATGTGGTGAGCGGTTGCTGATCAACACTGCTGTGCTAGGCAAGCCAATCTGCGGGGCTCCGTGTGACACACCCCTGATTTCTCTTTATTCTGTTAGAACGATTACAGGAAGTTATCTATGCAGTGCAAGGATTTTGTAGTGGGCGTGCTGGACCTGTGCCGAGACACAGAAGAGGTGGAAGCGATTTTAAATGGCGATGTGAACTTCCAAGTCTGGTCCGACCACCACCGTCCGAGTCTGAGCCGGATCAAACTCGCCATTAAATATGAAGTCAAGAAGGTAAGCTCCCCCATCTCTCCTGGTCTTCCTACCTCGCCTCTCCTCGCAGAGCTGCTGGTCATGTGTATTTTATGTTCCCACAAGGTGACCATGATGACACCCAAATTCTCTCTAGACAGGGAGCTAGCTGTCAGCTTTGCAGGGCTGCTCAGATCCCCTCCACCATCCCTTCCCACAGCCCCCAGCCCACCAGGAGAGAGAGCAGAAGCATGAGAGTCAGTGCCTAAGCAGGACTTGAACCTGGACAGCAGAAGAGATCTTTACCTCAACCCACTGGCAGGGACAATGTCACTGCAAGGGCTCCTATCAGTTAGATAGCCTGTTCCCAAGTCTTCATGAGAAACATAGAATTCAGGTCTTTCAAAAGCATTTATTGAGCTTACTCAGTGTGCTTGGGGACTAGTAGAAAATGTGTTCGTGTAAAGGGTTTATGGGATCAACAGCCCTGGGAGGCTTAGAAGAATTGCACTCCAAAGGCATATGAAAGCCCTAAGGAAGCTCAAGTAGACTTTCCCAAAAGTAAGCTCATGCCACCCCCTCCATAGACATCCAGGTGTCTTTAATGGCTGTGGTCACCAGTAGCCCTCAGACCTGTAGTGGCTACTCAGATTAAGATTACAAGGAGCAAAAGTCAATTCCATTCCCATTTTGGATCTACTCTGGCTTCTTTAGAATCTGCACTGGCTTCTTTAGAATCTTCTTTAGAATTTGTTAGATGACATTATTCATCCTGATAAAAACTGGAGCATTCCAAAGATCCACATGTTTAAATATCAATGTGCTTTTCACATAAGCAAAGGAGCTGAATCTCTTTGAGGGGTTTTAATTTTTTCAGCTCTTTCATCTGATCAAAACTTAATGGTATTTTTAAAGGCCCCAGATTGGCCTCTGGGCATTCCTTCTCTTTCCTGCTTATCTTAATTTGTGTGTGTCTTAATTTGTGCCTTCAACAACCATATATATCTATGAAATTCATCCGGGGAGAGGTTCCAAGTTTGATAAAATCTTCCTGCCCTTTTACTTTGCTATTATAATTATCACAAATTTTAAGAAAAATAGCTTTTGCCTAAGACTCTGAGCTCAAAGATAAAATTGATGACCTATGGGAAAGGCGACCTTAGAGATTAATATTAGAAAGCACAGGGTTTTTGGAAGTTGGGAGAATCAGAGTGCAGTTTCAAGTACAGTACAATCCTATTTACTCAGCTCAGGAAAACTCACCTTCAATCTAACCCGAGCCTCGCAGAGGCTTTTCTCTGAAGCACAGCAGTCACTTCCTGAAGCTGCTGAGATATCCTTGCCCTTGGGGTTCAAACAAACCCTGCTGTGGAAGCTGTTGGTCAGTGGTAAAAATGAGCTGGAGTTCCCAGAACTACAAACGTTCTTCCTCCCTGTAGCCAGATTTTCCTCCTCCCTCCCAGCTCATGGTGAAGATGTCTAAAAAGCAGATGAAAGAAGATGCTTGGCATTTGCAGATTTATATTCAGAGTTTGGGCTATTTATGCACAACTCCAACAGTCCATGGCATGTGGGCTTTCACCATTTCTCTGAAACATAAATTCAAATCTCCTAGCAAAACTGTCATGGCGGGTAGAGTTACTCGGTTAATCCAGAAATCTGATCCCCACCTTATAACTACATGTCTTCTTTGGTCAATTACCAAGTTCAAAATGACCCTGGGAATGAATGAGAAGGAAGAAATGAAGCCCTCCATGAACATGATACTTTGAGTAAGAATTAAAGGGTTTCATGAGGGAAATGATTGGCTCCAATGTTATTTGTCAATTAAGGGAGTCATAAGGTCTCAGGAAATCCATCATGAATGTCAAGTGTCTGCTATAATCCATAGGTAGGAAAATGATAAATGACCTGCATAAAATGTCAGCCCTGCTCATTTCTAAGACCTCCAAAAGATGTATTTTCTCAAACCTTGTATGCCATCATAAGACTGAGGGCAGACTCATAGCTCTCCTTGACATTTATTTTTCATGAATTACCAGAAAGCTAACCAATATTCAGAAGTCTTATTAATATTATAATGGGCTTCCATTTTTAATTTATGAATTTTAGCATGCTTGCATGGGCACAATCTAACCCTAGTATTCAGGTTATGAAATAACTAGCACCAAGGCCTATTTATAAATACACTGCCTTTTATTAGATAGATAGAGAGAGAGAGAGAGCGAGAGAGAGAGAGAGAGAGAGAGAGAGAGAGAGAGAGAGAGAGAGAGAGAGAGAAAGATATTGCAGGAGGCTTCAGGCTGGAATATAAAATCATAAAACATCTTCAAGATTCTGCCCACATGGCATAAAATCAACCCATTAATTAAGCAACTTAACAAAACAAATTGTTCTTAGCAGTTCCATAGGCTGCTAATAGGTGTTACCTTAAAAAAATATATTTTGTGTCCAAATAAATTTGGAAGCCTTTAGTTAAACACAAACAGTCTTTTTGTTTATTTGTTTGTTTGTTTGTTATGCTTAAAGAAATTATAGAACCTTTAATATGCATTACAGAGTGGTTCAGGCCTATAATGCCAACACTGTGGGAAGCTGAGATGGGAGGATGCTTGATGCCAGAATTTTGAGACCAGGCTGGGGGACATAGCAAGACCCTGCCTCTATTAAAAAAAAAAAAAATCACTACCTAATAGATGAAGGATACAATGTATATTACCTGACCACAGACTGCTTCTCAGGTGAAACTAGCTTTTCATGCATCAGTCTTTGGGAAACTAATCTATAATCAGCCTCTAAGTCTATGAAATGCCAGGATCTGAATGAAGGTGATTCTACTCTGTGGCTGGTTCTGCAGTCTGGATTGTGTCTTTCATTTGAATGCTTGATTATCTTCAGGCACTGCCCTAATGTCTGGACCTCTGGTTGGCTGAGTCACAGCAGCACCAGCCTCTGTTAGATGAAAACAAGTCGCCCACCATAGTTGAAGGGAGCACCTGGTAAAGGGGAAGGAATCCTTAACCAGGTTTCTGATGACCAGATTTCTAGCCTGATTCTCCTAACCATCAGGCTAGAAGCTTGGGCAAGTCATTGAAGCTCTCTGAGTTTCATTCCCCATTTGCAAAATGAACATACAAGCATTTGCTTCACAGGTTTTTGTGTGTATGTGAACTTCCAAATGAACTGATATGAGAGGAAGCGCTCTGGAATCTACAAAGTTCTCTGCAGCTCTAAGAGGAAGCATCATTGCTATCATTCAGTGGTGACTCCCTTTCTTGGGACTCTAGGACTCTTCTCATTCCCTAGCTTGTCCTTTGTTATCTCCCCAGAGAATGCTAGAAATGTCTCCCTGGGAAAGGACATCATTCATAAAGCCTAAAATTCCTTCCAGAATACCAAAGGCATTGTGAGAACATGGTTGTTCCCCCATGACTTCTGCCTTAAGATGGCACTCAGCCTCCCCAGTAACCCAGGTGGGTGTGTCATCTGAAATGTCAAGCATGGTTTTTGGGAAGCAGTATTGGAGATGCAGCTGAGAGGTACCTATTGAAGTCAGTCCCGTATCCAACCACTTATTAATTGGGTCACTTGAGCAAGTTATTCAAATATCCTCAGGCTTCAGTAGCCAATAGGTATAAAGGAGGAGGTATTCTTTTTTAATTTATTTATTTTTTATTTTTTATTGCATTTTAGGTTTTGGGGTACATGTGAAGAACACGCAAGATTGTGTACATAGGTACACACGTGGCAGTGTGATTTGCTGCCTTCCTCCTCATTACCTATATCTGGCATTTCTCTCCATGCTATCTCTCCCCAATTCCCCACCTCTGGCTGTCCCTCCCCTATTTCCCCCCAACAGACCCAGTGTGTGATGCTCCCCTTCCTATGTCCATGTGTTCAAATGAGGCAGTATTAACACACACATTGCTCATAGTCCATGCCTACATTACTTTAGGACATTTCTCTTACCCACCTCAGTCCATCCTAGCCCCTCTAGGCCACAGTCCCTGCAAAAGCCAAGCTTGCCTCATGAAAAATCAGGGATACAACCCACCCCCATACTGAGTCACACCTAAGCTCAGGACTCTGCTTATGCTCCACAGCTAAAGAAAATTGCCCCTCCAGCATTGGTTTGCAGCCTCTCTACAAAAAGTGGCCTTGTCCTTCCCCTGCAGAGCCAAACACCTTGCAATCTTCTCTAGCTCTGTCTCTGTCCTCTGGGAATCCTGCCTAACTATCCTTCTCAAAGGCCCTCTCCTTCCACTGCATATCAACTCTAAACACATGCTTAGGAAACTTCCAGTCCAAACAACTGGGAACCAACCCAATCAGTCTCTGAATCCCAGTTTAGGCCCATCTGGGCCCGGGCTGCAGTCACAAAGGGACCCCAGTGTCTACCATGTGGTCAGTGCTTAGTGATGGGTAACAGAGACCGAGAGAGTTGTTGGCACTCTATTCAACTTGTCCATCAGAAGACACACTCTTATCCCTCCCTCTCTCTCCTCTAGATTGCTTCCTCATCTCTGGGCTTACAGAGATGATCTTTTCCTTTCCCTCCCCTACACCATTCCCTCCTCCTTCCTGATCCCACTCTGCCTTAAGTGAGGATCAGGTGAGAGCTCCTATTCACTGCAAAAGAACTTCATGAATATCAGTCCTCTAGGAGGAGAGTGGGGCAAAGAGACCCAGACATTTCTGTTTTGCATGAGAGAGGCCTTAACTCTACCTACAAAGGAGCATCTTTTGGATGCTGCTAAGCAAAGGCCTACTACTGGGGAAAAAACAAAATATGTAAATATTATTTTCCAAAATAGATTACTTCATGGCAGAAAGCACATATATTATCAGGCAAGCATGGCAGTATCACCAACAAGCGTGATTTGTTCCCTCTGACAAATTGTCTTAACCACCGCCGGTGAGGTCTGCAGACACTGAGCTCAGCCTTCCAAGGATTCAAGCAGAATAAGACACAGGATTACCTTCAAAGAGTTACCAGTCTAGTGAGTGAAATGGAACCGGTGTCTTGCGGCTGTAATAGCAGCAGCCTCTGCAGTGGGGTGGGAGAAGTCTCTTAAGCACTTCACCAGCTGAGCAAAGTAGCATTCACAGCTATGACCTCTTTCAGACTTGCAGGTGGCCCTGGTTCTAGCGTCTTGGGATGCAGCTTGGTTTGAGGGCCTCTGCTCATGGTGCCAGCCATCTTTCCTTCCAATTGAGGAGATCTCCTCTCTCCTGAAGAGGCAGCTCCACTCCTCCCGAACCTTCCAGTCCCTGGAATGTTGAGGTGCCCTTTCCTGGTTCTGTCATGCCCCTTGGGTTATTCCTGGCTCAGAATGCTAGTCTCACAACAATGAAGACCTGGGACAGGACTGTGGGGAGGGAACAAAGTGCAGAGGGTGGAGAGGACCCACTAGCTCTCCCTCACTTACATAGTTCCCTTTTTCTTCACACTGTTGTATTTTTTTAAAATCCTCTGTGATTTTTATTCATTCACTCACTGAAAAGCCCATGCTTGTTCTTAAAGCTAAAACATGAGGAAAGTAAATGAGACCCTGGAACTTCAGAGGTGCCCTCTGAGGCAGGGAGGGCACTGGGTAGAAAGAACATGTTCAAAGCATGTTCAAAGGCCCTGTGGTGAGAAGAGACATGGTGTACAGGAGGAACTGAAAGAAGATGAATGTGGTCACGCTGGGCCGTGGGAGGACTGGGTGTGACTGAGTCTGTAAGGAGGCAGGCAGGGGACAGACCGTGTGAGCCTTGTAGTCCTCCCTCAGGATTTTAATCTTTTTATTATTTTTCTAAAGAACAATGGGAAACCACTGGAGGACCTTAATCAGGAGTGGTTGTAAAGATTAGGATAGATGGAGAGACAGCTCTTCCTCTGGAAAAGGCTGGAAACGAAACAGGGTGGGCGAAGATGGAGCAGATTTTTTGGGTGAAAGGGACAAGATATTAGCCAGGATAGGCTGTTACACTGTGTTGACAAACAAAACTAAAGTCACGGCGGCTTTTAACAAAAGTGAGTTTATTTATTGCTCATCTTATTTCCATCTTGGAACCGAATTCTCTCAGGAATCCCAGCTGAGAGAAGAGTCACCCTCTTAAATGTTTCCTGGATGCCGGAGGGTCATCCGGCTCTGGGAAATCGCAAGCACCCTAGCAATTGCGTGCTTTCGCCTGCATGTGACACACGTCGTTTCTGCTTGCCTCTCACTGTGAAGAGTTAGTCATGCCTCCCACACCTTCGCAAGAAGGACCAGGAAGCATAATCCTGGCTCCGTTTGTCAGCTACACTGATGATGACGACAGGAGAACAGTTGAAGGTGTTCCTGTTGACAGCTTCAACTTCTCTGTCAACAGAACACAGTATCACCCTCTGAGGTAGAAGCAGCCTGAAGAAAGGAAAAAACGGGGGGAACAAATCTGTGGGAGATGGAGAGGGAGCTAAACAGTAGGTCTGATAGGCCTGCCAAGACTGGGGATTGAAATTCTTTGGCAATAGACTGCATTTTTAATAAAAGTGGAAGATCTCCACAAATGATGGTACCACAGAAAGTCAGTGTCCTCCGTAAACTTCAATTCCCTGCCATCAATTCAAGATTCCTTCATAGACATGGGCTGGGAGCACACAAAATGTACCCACAGGGCACAGCACTTAGAAAGTTCCCCTCAGAGCAGAATGCCAAGGAGAAAAGGGCAAGCTTAGAGGGAAGGGGATGGAGGACTGTTTCAACCCACATTGCCACTAGCCCTGAAGTTAAACCAGCACCTCTATCAGAAGTCCCTTGCCTCCTTTTATTCCAAAAATGAACATTTTGTGCACATTTTATAGTCATGCCATGAATGGGTCCATTTTTCTACCTGGAAAGACTCCTAGCAGATGCAAGGATTAATAGAACTTATCAGGTAGCAGTACAGTGTTATGGCTAACTGCTGAAGTCCTCTGCCTACTAGATATGGAACATAAAATAAGTTTCTTAGTCTGCTGGCCTGCATGGGCCTCACAAACACAATGGACACTGTTCCAACCCCAAAGGGCCTTCTGGCCTAAATATGTGCTCAGAGAGAGAATGATGCCAACCATAGCTGCACAACTGGCTGACATCCTCTCCCTAAGTGCAGTGACCATGGCAGAAACACTCAAGAGAGGGCAGATGCCCTCTGCTGGGCTCTGTTTCATTTTCTCTGTCTGCACAAAGTGCAGGAAGGGCCAGTGAGCAAAGGGGACCTGAGGACAGCAGGGCTTTCTAGAAGACGTCTGAGAGGCCAGTCAGACACTCACATGCCCTAAGCAGACATTCTCCTACTGTGTTTTCCCGCTGAGGCATCATTTTAACAGATGCTCAGAGTTAAGAAGATCAGAGTTGTCACAAACACAGTCTGGCTGATCAGGCAGTACCCCAAACTGCACTGCAGGATGCCCAGTAGTTGCCAACACTGTTGGAATCCCTTGTTGTCCAAAGCATCAATCATCTTCCACTTTGAGAATTCCTCTAAGCACTTCTGTGGCTCTGGCCTGGTCACATGCCACAAAAATAATCAATATCCATTAATCTCCTTGCTCAGAAGGGCTATCTTTTACATAAGGAAGCTTTGTTTTTCTCAAGGAGCAAATCTTCAGAAGAGAAAGAATCATTCCAGCATGTATATATGTAAATATAAATCGTGATCACTTTTGTGCCTGGAAAAACTCCCAGGAGAAGGAAAATAGAACTTGCTAGGCAGCAGTGTAGTGTTGTGGCCAGGAGCCTGACTGCACATGTTCAAGTCCCAACTCCTTCACTTACTAGTCATGTGGCTTTAGACAAGTTATTTGACCTCTGGGCCTTGATTTTCTCATCCATATAATGAGAACAAATCTTAGTGCCTAATAAACAATAGTCAGTGTTTATAACACAAGGTACCTAGAACACGGTAAGTGCATAACAAATTAACCAATGGAAACTGTTTGCCGCATTGGTTTTCTAAGCAGAAAGACTCAATAACTTTTCTCAACCCCAGCACCATTAATACTTTGGGCCAGAGAATTCCTTGCTGCGAGGACTGCCTGGGGCATTAAAAGCTGTTTAGCAGCCTCCCTGGACTCCATCCAGTAGCAACCTACCCTCAGCTTGTGTTAACCAAAAATATCTCCAGATACTGTCTCTAATGTTCTTGGAGGAAGGCCAGGGGGCGAATAATCCCCTGTCGAGAACCTCTTGGCTCTTTTCAGGAGCCAGGCTATAACCTCTTAACCATAAGCTCCTGAAAGCAGGGATTATAGATACGCAAGGAGGCATTGTATCTCTCTAGACAAGGAGTTCCAAAACTTAGCGGCATAATAGAACCACTTGGGTGCTTTGTAAAAAAACAAAACAAAAAACCACCAGTGCCTCAGCTTCCAAAAAACAAATACCACATGATCTCACTTATAGATGGGAATCTAGTAAATTGAACTCTAGAAGAGGGTAGAACTATAGTTACCAGAGGCTGGGGAGGTGGGGAGGGAGGGAGTGGGGAGTTGTCAATCAAGAGTACAAAGTTTCAGAGAGACAGAAGGAATTGATTTTGAGATTTATTAGACACCAGAATAACTATAATCAATAAAAATGTATTATATATTTCACAATAAGTAAGAAAGTAAATTTCAATGTCTCACCATAAAAATGATAGGTAAGCAAGGTGAGAAATATGTTAATTAGCTTGATTTGATCATAACATATTGCATACATATATCAAAACATCCATTGTACCCCGTACATGTATACAATTATGATTTGTCAACAAAAAATGCCTAGGCCGGGCACGGCGGCTCACGTCGGTAATCCCAGCACTTTGGGAGGCCAAGGCATTTGGATCACCTGAGGTCAGGAGTTCGAGACCAGCCTGACTAACATAATGAAACCCCATTTCTACTAAAAATACAAAAATTAGCCAGGCGTGGTGGTGGGCGCCTGTAATCCCAGCTACTTGGGAGGCTGAGGCTGGAGAACTGCTTGAACCTGGAGGTGGAAGTTGCTGTGAGTCGAGATCATACCATTGCACTCCAGCGTGGACAACAAAAGCAAAAACTCCATCTCAGAAAAAAATAAGTGCCTAGACCACATCCACAGAATTTCTAATCCAATTCTTCTGGGTGGGAGCACAGCAATTGGTGCTTTTTAAAGGCTTTTGAATGATTCCACATTTTGCAGAGATGAAGCTCTTGGATGGTGGACTCTTGGTTCATCTTGATCTCTGAAGGCTGAGAACAGTACATGCCCTACATGCAATGTGCAGCCTCCATATTGAGTAAATGGATAGATGGTGTGTTCAGTGGGAAGCTGGAGGCTTTAATGCTTCTCTAAGTACCTATAACTCCTCCTTGGGATTAAAAGCCTGTGTAAGCAATCCAGATGATGTTCCAGGCTGACCCTAGAGTATGGGGCCACCATTTCCATGCCCTTCCTTGCTGACCCTGTGTCCCTTTGGGGTCTGTCACTCTGGAAAACAGCTATTTAGGAAAGCTCCAACAACAGTTCAGGCTTGGTAGTTGCCCACTAGTTGCCAAACACTGTTGGAATCCACTGGTGTCAAAAGCATCAATCATCCACTTATGGTGGTAGTCCATCTCTAACCATAAGCCTGGTTGTCTTAGAGCTGAAGCAGAGAGGTGAGTAGCTTCCAGCATGGCCCTGCACAGTCAGGGAGAAGCAGTGGGGCCTTTGCCTCCAGTGGGGAGCTCAGATCGCTGAGGCCTCCACAGTGGGTCTCAGGAGTGCTCTCTCCACTCATGAGCCTGAGTTCCTGCCCCATATCCACACCCTGCCAGCTCAGCTTCAGAGGATGGAAAGGGACAAAGTGCCTGATGCTCCTCTTTGCCTTTCTTCAGACATTCCGTAAATCACCGATATAACTTTCCCTAATGTGCAGATGCTACTGTGAATTTGCAAAAGGTATTTCAGATCCTCAAAGTGAGAGTTATCGCAACAGGACAGAAAACTATTGCTTTTTGCCTATTCTGCTACCTTTTGTTCAGCTCTTTCAATACAAAAATAGTTACATGAAAGGATAATTCTTTAAAGCATTTTTCTTCTTCTTGGTTACCTCGTCTCCCAAGCCATAAACTTAGCTTGTATAACTATAATTATTTCTCACTGTGCTGCACTCACTGAGATAGTCAGAGCCTGAGCATTATTACATCCTGATTTGGGGCTAACAGGAAGAGAGGAATTTGAGGAGTACTCAAGGGAAGAACGTAAATCCCCCAATGCCCCACAAGAATTAGATGTAAATCAGATGCATTCACCAGCCCAAAGTGGAAAGAACAAGAGCCATCTTCAAATTGTCGCTTTTATCCCAAAGTCAAACAGATCTTAGAAATTACAGTCTTCCCCAAGGACCTGTGACTAACTCTGATAATTCAGCTAAAGACCATCTACACATTTCTATCTCATTATTTCTTTACTAGATGCTCATATATGACTTTAGAGTTTTAATGAGCATTTGATCTTTCAAGTATTCCTCTTACTAGGTACCACAATGCATTACTCTTTCGTTAACATTCATCTGCCTAAGGTCACTTGCAAATTTTCTTGATAGAAGGGAAGTTTTTTAAACATAATTGTAGATGAAAATTTTTGCTTCATTTATGTTTTAACATGTGTAATCCAAGCCACAGTCACACCTTGCTTGGATGATTAGAATAGCGTCTAACTGGTCTACCTACCTTTTTCCTCTCCTTTTCCCCTCCTCCTCCTACACACACACACACACGCACACACACAGACACACACATACACGCACACACATGCGCATGCACACACACGCACACACGCACACGCACACCAGTCAGTGAATTTTTTTGTTGTTGTTACAGAATTTTGTTTTTGTTGCCCAAGCTGGAGTGCAGTGGTGCTGTATCAGCTCACAGCAACCTCCGCCTCCCAGGTTCGAGCAATTCTCCTGCCTCAGACTCCTGAGTAGCTGAGATTACAGGCACGTACCACCACGCCTGGATAATTTTGTATTTTTAGTAGAGACAGGGTTTCACCATGTTGGTCAGGGAATCCACCAACCTCAGGTAATCCACCTGCCTTGGCCTCCCAAAGTGCTGGGATTACAGGTGTGAGCCACCGTGCCCAACCTGATTTTTTAAAAGTAATCCTATCATGTCCTGCCACCAGTTAAATCTTCCACCTAAGCATGAACAAGACAGGCATAGTCTCTGCCCTCAGGGAGCTCATAGTCTAATAATCATCACTGCTAGATGCAGAGCCTGAGACAAGGGTTTTTGTTGCTGCTTGTTTGTTTGTTTGCAAGTGATTCATCAAAAGCAGGATTGCAGGAGAAATCTGCATTGAAGGAGCAGAAGTAGGATGGGGTAGGAGAAGAAGCTAAGCTAAGAGAGAGTTCCAGAAAAGTCTAACTTCAGCTTGACCTGGTGAGGAGCCTGGAAATGTGAGTAGCACCACAGAGTTGTCCATGTTAAGGCGAGGGAGCTGGCCTTTTGTACATTTACACCAGCCACTCATCAGTGGCAGGCTGCCCAAGGGGAGGGCATTACCTCCTAGGCATTTCTGGGCAACGTGGTTTCCATTGGCTTTTGGGAATTTCTGGAGAAGGGTGTTTCTGTGAGTCCCCAGTAGCTGGGGGTGGGTGCATCTTCTTTCTAAAAAGGATCTTGGCAGAACACTAGCATCTTCTTGCTCCCTAAAACACTTACAGCCCAACTGTTAACCATGGCCTGCAAGGTGCTGTGACCTGGCCCTTGCCTCCCTGTTTAGCTCACCTCACACCAAGCTCCCTCCTGCTCACTGATCTCCACCTGCACTGCCTGCCTTTGTTCCTTCAGCACTATATTCTAGTTCCTGTCCAGGGAAATGACTGATCACTTTCCCTCAGATCTTTGCTGGCTGGATCCTCAGTGTCTGAGTCTCAGGTCCATAGCCTGCTTCTCAGAGCAACCTGCTGACCGCCCGATCTGAATGTGGTCACCATGTTGTTTCCTCCCTCGTCAGCCGCTGTCTATCCCAGAGCTCTCTTTTGCAGTTAATATTATTTGTTTGTTTGTTGTCTGTTTCCCTTAATTCTGTGGCAGCAGCTCACCACTGTATCCCCAGATTAGAGCAGACACAGGCAAGTAGAAGATTCTCAAAAATGTTTTCTGAATTAGTGAAAAATTGAATAAATACATGAATGTGTAGCACCTGAGTTTTCTTCCAGTTTTTGTTTTTCTAAAATACAAAAAAATCCCAAATTCAAGGTGAGATGCATTCCTAAATGCTGTGGAGAAAACTCACAGAGATCTCCTGAGGATCAAAATGAGATGAATAGGAAAGCAGCCCGTGATGAGATAGTGGATTAGACATCATTTGTCTCATTCTTGAGGCCCTATGACTATTGTCACTGAGTCCATGGAAACTCAGAACGTGAATAATGACCTTAATTTACTTAAAAATAACAACAAGGGAAAGTCATTTACATACAAAATATAATTTAATTAATAAAATTAGTAATAATTTGGTTTCCAAATTGCCTCTGAATAAATTACAAATTAATGTTTAGAAAAAGATTAGTATACTTATAATAATGTATTTGGGTAATAAGTATACTTATTACAGAAGTATGAGTATTACAAATTAATCTTTTTGTAACTATTACATACTTGGTATACATGTATATTTGTGCAGTAAGTGTACTTATAACAAATGAATTCATCTTTTCATGCTTATTATCCCCTGCTAAACCCATCAGACACATCATTGTCTGACTGCTATGCTTACTCATTTCTGCTAGGTGTTGCTAGGCAGATGCAAGCTTGAAGAAGGAGCGGATCATCCTGTGGTACCTATTATCAGCTACATCTGTGGCCAATATAAAATAAATAAGAACCAGCCCTGGTTTGTCAGGAACTTTCATCCTAACAGATTACACAGATCTGAATCCAGCCTTTTATCAAACAGGGAAAGACTAAATCACACAAAAATGGTGTGGGAAACCATGGAATAGAAGGAGGTTCATGGCTTCTGAACTAGGCCATGAAAGGGGTATCAGTGGTCAAAAGCAAAGGGGGAAGAAAGACATTTCAGACAGAGGAAGCAGTGGGGGGCACACCAAGGTGTGATCATGTTTAGGGACTTGTAGGTGGTCTGGGGGTGGATTTATGGAAGAAAGGAGCCTGGGAAGAGGAGGCAACTTGAGGTAGGACAGCAGGAACCCCAGGCAGGGGCAGGACACCTGGCTGGGGAGGCCAGCCAGCATGTGGGCTATGAAGATGACCAAAGGGCCCGGCTCCATTCCACATGGAACAGGCCTCCAGGCTGTCTACAGTTTGTGTTTCTGATTTTACTGATTTTGTTTATTGGACCAACAACATTATAAAAATAAGGAAGCTATTTAAAAGGAAAACAGCAATGTACAATCATGTGCCCCATATGTCAATGGTTTTCATTTGTTTACAGGTTTCCAATTTTTCCCATGTGCAGGCATGTATTCACATATTTACCGCTATAGGGTAAATAATTTTGTAATTTGATTCCCCTAGCAGTAGAATGTAAAAATTTATCTATGTTTTTTGTAATTATTTTGTTGATGCTAGCAGGAGATCGAAGTACTATTGTCTATATTTTCTCTACTGTTGAGCATTCATTTTAAAATATATTTCTATTTACTATTTATTATCTGTATGCACAAAGTTTTCTTTCCTTCTTTTCTGCTATTTCCTTAAGTTGAATTTCTGAGAGCGAGGCTACTGGGTCAAAGAGCACAAATATTTGCTATGTTCTTGAAACATACTGCAAAGTTATTTTTCCAAAAGACTATACTATTTTTCAATGCCACCAGTGGTATACAACTGACCTGGTTTCATCGACATGTTGCAAGAACTGGGTATTATTAGGATTATTAGTATTATTCCCTTCTAATTTAATAGATGAAGAATACTATCTTTGCATGTTTTAAAATGCGTTCCTCTGGTAATTAGGCAGATGATTATTTTTCTATGTGAATCCTGCCCCACCCTCAGCTGTCCACCACACCATACCACAAATATTCTTAGCATTTCCATTCTAGAGCCTTAATACTTTCCATAACAACTCGTATGATTCTTGTGTGACATAGAACTTTTTACACACTTGTGGCCAAGTTAATGATATGTTAGGACTGCAGGTAGCTTCACTTCAGTAAGACAGTTCTAGTAGTAAGGTTTGGTGACGTATACAGGAAAGGGAACTAGCTAAAATACTGTTAGAGAAGCCCAGCAGGAAGTGGAGGGCCTACAGGCAATGGCTCAGTTCAAAGAAGGAACAGGTATGTCTGTCCTTTTGGAGGTAGAAAATTAAGCTTTGTAATTTGGAAGACAAATTCAGCCTAGATGTTTCTATGGCTGAATGTGGCCTATCAACCACAGGGTAAAGGATAAAGTACTCAGATTCCTGCAGAGATTACAGAAATTAGGAGAATTCCCTAGATTACCCTAACAGAGATTTGATTTAGATGAGGAAGGGAACTGGAGGCCACTGAGAAGCCTAGAGCACATGGTGGTAAGGTGAGGCAAACAGAGCTCTAACAGCCTGGAGGAGGCCTGGGCCCACAGTGGATGGGGAGGGGCCTGGGGCAGAGGACACGGAGAAAGGAATCTTGAGAGAAATAATCAAAAAGAAATAACAGTAGAGGAGTTCTCACTGACTGATGCCCAGGGACAGGAAGCAAGTCACCTAAAGTCACAGCTGGTAAAAAGCTAAGCAGGAGCTTGAACTCACATCCATCTGGTTCCAAAGCCTCTGTACTGAACTCTGCTTTTAGCCACCACACAGTGCTGGGACTACTGGGGCTAAACCAAGCTTGCCCTGCCTAGCAGACAGCCAGAAGAATTCCCAAGATGGGGAGGGACCATCGAACCGGCAGAGCACAGTGCTCTTGCCCAGTCCACAGATAACATCCGAGAAGCTAAACCTCTCAACAGATCCACAGCTAGACCTCTTTCTACATTTTCCCCAGATTATTTTTAATAAAAACAACATAGTACTTGTTATTCTAATAAGGACCTTCAGTCAATCCTCCCAGCACTCTGAAATGACCTGCATTTCAGGGCCCATTTTAGGACCTCTTTATTTGAGGTCCTTATTAGAAAAGGTGAAAAGGAGATGTTAAAGTGCGGGCTAATTTGCAAGATCTGCTTGCAGTCACCATCAGGCTGAAATCAGTGAAATTTAAACCCATTAGGGAAGGTTTACAAAGTTCCAACAACCAAATCCATTAGCATCAGTTACGGATCCTTAGCTGATAATAAACCACTGCCCAGAGAAATCTGACCTTGTGTTATGAGGGCAGGGGAAACACACATAAATGTCATGTTCTATAATAATTGTAACTGGTTATTATATTTACAAATGGTGCACAAATATCCTGAAGGTCCTTTACATAGTTGTTAAAGATTTCTTCCTGAATTAATTGGCTCCCTCCCAGACAATCAAAGGCTGTGTGTTTCTGTTAAAAAAAAAAAAAAAAACAGACCTTTCAGCATGCTGTGAGCAAACGACCCTCTGTGGAGTAGTGGTTAAGAATCATCAGCTTGAGCCAGGTGCAGTGGCTTTACTCCTGTAATTCCAGCACTTTGGGAGGCCGAGGTGGGTGGATCAACTGAGATCAGGAGTTCGAGACCAGCCTGGCCAACATAGTGAAACCCCGTCTCTACTAACGATACAAAAAATTAGCTGGGTATGGTAGTGTGTGCCTGTAATCTCAGCTACTCGGGAGGCTGAGGCAGGAGAATCACTTGAACCTGGGGAGCAGAGATTGCAGTGAGCCAAGATCATGCCACTGCACTCCAGCCTGGGCAGCAAGAGCGAAACCCAGTCTCAAAAAGAAAAAGTATCAGCTGGGGCAAATTGTTTAACTGTGTTTTCCCTCATCTCTAATGTGGAGATAACACTACTTGCCTTATAAAATTCCAGTGCATAGTAAATACTGAACAGATTCTTCCAGGAATTGTTCTGCTCCATAGCACTAGTTAGGGGACCAACTGTGTATCATCTGGGTGACGGACAAGACTCAGCCCACTCCATGTTGCTACACTCTATTATTAGGAAAAGAAATCTCTATTTCTAACCTTAACCTGTTCTGTCAAAATTAATATTTTATGTTATTAAAATGTTACGGATAATCTATATATGTGTGTGTATATATATATATTTATAGCATTAAGTGTGTAATTACTGGAGAAACAGGCATAACCAGTATGGATTTGCTCTGTGCCTCTTGCTGGTATCTCATCTCTTAACTGCTGCGTGGTGTAGTTCAGTCTCTGAAGTAGGCGTGTCTGGGTTCACATCCTGGCTGTGTGACCTCAGACAAGTTACTTAGCCCTATGCCTCAGTTTCCTCGTTTGGAAAAAAAAAAGATCTAGTGCTTGTGCTCATGATGGAATTGTTGCAAGGATTAAATTGATCAGTGCATGAAAATCATTTAGAACAATTTCTGGCACATCATATTCAATAAATGTTGGCTCTTAGCATTTAAAATTTTTTCTAAACTATATGAAGTCTGGCTCAATGTCTCCTGCCCAAATTGGAAGGGGCTTTGGTCATTCTGGGTCACCTTTTCCTGTGTTGAACCATGGCCCTGAAGACTCACCTGTGTACCTAAAGGAAGGCTCTTGGTCTGTGGACACCTACGGACACCTGATCCCACTAACAAGTGCTATTCATCACAGTCTGTCCTAAGTTGTGGCTGCATCTTATTCGTTCAACAGAGGCTTTTTGGTTTTATTGTTTTTGTTTTTGTTTTTTGAGCATGGATTGTGTCCCTGACGTTATAGCAGGTGCTAGGAAAAACAAAACAAAAGAGAAGTACCCCTTTCCTCCTGGAGCTTCAAGTGAAACAAGATCCCTGAGCCAGGCTAGTGCCAGGGCCCTCTTCAGGATTTCCATAAAGACCCTTGTCATTGGTCAATACTCCCAGCACTCTGAAATGATCTGCATTTGGGGGTCCATCTACCTCCAGGGCAGAGGATTCAACTGGAACTTGATGTCTACCACCCCACAGAAGACATTGAAACCCCACTCCCCTTTCCTGGTCTCAGGAAATATCTCTTCAACACCAAGGACTCTCCTCCAGACCCTCCCCTTCACCAAGCCCTAATCCCCCCAAAAAGCCTGCATGTGATATTCAGAACCATTCCTAAAACCTCAAGAAACTGTTAACTTCTTCCTCAGCCAGGACCACTAGAACACAGAGCCCTCCTGGCCACCTCCTAAGGAGGTGGAAGGCAAAATGTCCTTCATTCTTCTATGATGAATCTTCAGGCAAGAAAACAATGCAGGCTCGTCTCCCAGAAAGGTTATTCGTACACCCAGACACACAGACAGGATCCAGGGAGGAGAGTATTCATTGCTCAGGGAGTGGTAGGTGGCATCTGGACCAAGTGCTGTGAAAGGGAAGGAAGACACAGAACAGACTTGTGTGCCTGACAACCAGAAGGAAATTAACAAGATTTTGAGACAGCAATTTCAACAGAGTTTAAGAGCCAGATTTCACATGGTCAAGAGGCCATAGGGAAGATCAAGAACGCAGGTGAGCGTAGCCATTATTTGTGAGACGCTTCTTCCTCCAAGAAGGGAGAGGAGTAGAGGATGAACATCAAGGCAGAGAGGAAATGAAGACTGAGGAAGGAGTTCTCGCCCCACAGGTCCATGGAGAAGGAGACAGTGTGGAGTGCTGAGAACTAGAAACTGAAGAGGGGTGTTTGCCTTATCTTTTGGTGTATAAAACTTGGTGTTTTGAAAAAGAATCAATCATTTTATTCATAATTCTGTAGGTCAGGAAATTAGTCAGGGTTCAGCTGGGATGCTCTTATGCTAAAATCCTTTGTTCAGCTGTATTCAGTTGGTGGTTTGGCTGGGATGGAAGATGTCAGAAGGCTACACCCACATGGCTGGCACCCCAATGCTCCTTCATTTGACCTCTCTCCCTGCACGTGGGTATTTCCAGCTTCCTCACAGCATGGGGGCCTCGGGGAGCTGGACTATAGCATGGCAGCGGCCTTCTAAGAGGTAGCTTTCCCAGGAGTGAAGGTAGATACCAAAGATGTCTAAGGCTCAGTGTTGGAAAGTATTGCAGCACCCTCTTCAAAGTGGGTCACTGAGAGTTAACCTGGCTTCCAGCGCAGGGATTTACACCCACCTCTCGATAGAGGATTGTCAAGGTCTGATTCCGGAGCATGTCAGGTGGGAGATACGGTTGTCACCATCTTTGGAAATGCTGTTTATCCCAGGAGGAGAGAGTGAGAGTTCCTACTTTCTCCACAGTATGCTGTGGAGTCAAAGAGATGAGCTGAGGATTCATTTATGAATTCATATATTCCGTAAGTATTTCCTGAACGCATACTATGTACTGGACACTGTTCCAGGTACTACAGATGCAATGAGGCAAAGGAAAGTCCTTGCTCTTATAAAGCTTATGTTTTAGTACAGACACAGATGATAAATGCTTAATAGACTCTAGTAGTTGCCAAGTGTTACAAGGAAGCAGGGTTAGAGAACAGGATGAACTGAGTAGGGGCCACGAGGAAGGCTTCTACTTTGGGAAGGGTTGTCAAGGAGGGCCTTGGTGCATTTCAGGAATTCTGTGGAGGGGCAGTGAGGCAAGAACCAGACTATCAAAAGCCTTATAGACGTGGGAATAAATGTGAATTGTTTTCTAAGCATCGTTAGCAGCCATTCATCTGGCCTTTTGTCCAGCTGGGAGATTACAAAATCTATCATCAGCTTTGTCCCCTCTGACTCATCCTCAGGCCACTGGGCTTCTCTTCTGGATCCTTAGAGCCTACGGTGGTGTCTTTGCTATAGGTTTGGCATTATAGTGTCTAGACGCCATCCAAATTTGGTCTGGAAAAAAAGTTTTAAAAATCCTGCATAGCTCCAGATGGCTTTGTAAATTAAATTAGACCCACACTGGCCCAGGAACTTTCTCAATCTTAATTACATTAGTGATCATTAACATTTAAAGAGGCTGCAAACAGAATACTGGACACTGCAATAAATAATCATTGTCTACTGGGCAGGTTCCATGAATCAAGTGCCCGTGGAACCTTTCGAGACTGTCTGATGCTGCAATTTAAATGGAGGAGATTGTTCTGCTTCTTGGAATGTGGTAGTACAGTGAGGGCAAGAGGGAGAGCAAGCATAGGTGCACAGAAACACTGTACTGTGCATATCTGGGCCGTACGTCTAAACTAAACATCTGTTACAGCTCTACCTGGCTCCCAAGGCACCCTACTTTTCCAAGTCATGTTTAATCTTAATCTTAGCCTGATTCACAAGACCCATTACTCCTCAATAGTCCAGCCACCCTGAGCCACCTGCATCTCTCCTAACATGCCAGGCTCTCAGGCTTCAGTAATAACAGTAACAATAACAGCAATGTATTAAGTTCTTAATCTGTGCCCTTTACCATGCCAAGGGCTTTGAATACATTCATTCAGTGTTCATTCGTCAATATTGCCATCTCTACAGATGAAATAAACACAGCTCAGAGGTGAGGTAACTTGCTCAATCTCACACAGCCAGTCACAGGCAGAGGCAAGACTTAAACCAAGAACTGACTCTGGAGTCCAACTGTTTTGCAGTTTTCTCTCCTCAGCATGCCCTTCCTGATGCTCTTGGTGGCCTAGGGATAGCCTTCACAACTCAGCACAAAACTCCCTCCGCCAACAAGCCATTCCTCACTGTTCCTCCACATCCCAGCCTGCACCAGTTGCTGCTTCCCTGCTGTTCCATGACGCCCCTGTTCAACTCCTGCTAGGGCACTGTTGGAGCTACATTAAACTTGCCTATTTAACTGTCGCTCTGACAGACACTGAGGATAATGAGAACCAGGACATTATTATCAACTTCTGTATCTCTAGTGCCTGGCTCAGTAAATATTTCTTGAATGAATGGATTCATAGATAGATTTGAATGTAGGTAGACGTGGCTTTAAATATTTCACAATATCCAATGGGACTCAGTTTTTACCTCTGAAGAATATGAACATTCTGAGAGATTGTATTTGCCAAAGATTGACAAAAACCAGAATTCAAAGTATAACCAAAATTGATCCAACCCATTAATAAATTTATATAGGTGTGTGTACACACACACACACATACACACACACACACACATGCACATACACACATATCATGGTGTGGGGGTTGGCCCCTGAATGACAAAGGGAGCAAAAAACAGACACAAGTACCCAGGGTATCTTAGCCTTGGATGCTGAGTATTCGCATCCTCATTTGACATCTGAGAATAGGGAATCAGAGGTCCCTGCATGACCAGAATATGCCCTTTACCAGAAATAATGTTTCCCAGTTTGGGGCTATGATAAATTTCCACATTTCTCAGATAAGTGAATACAGCAATTGGAGTTGTCCAAGCTGAAGCCTTGGATGGCAGAGTAGGCACAGACAGCACCAAGAGGCCAGAAGTGTTCGAGGGTAGGAGTGGGCAGGGTGATCAATGGAGTTAGGAGATGCCCTTTAAAAGTGCTCTGTGCACGCTACAGGTGAAGAGTTACAGTGTTTGTTGGAGCAGAGTGGATGTCCATGGATAGGCACACCCTATTGTTTGCATAAGGCCCAGAATCACATGAAAAATAACTGGAACTCTGTCTACAAGGGTCTTTGTTGGTCAGGTTGGTGCTGGGAAATGAAAGGGCAGGAAATAAGGTTAAAAATTCCCAGAAGTAAGAAATCTGGTCAAGACCTAAGCAGAGGGTTGAGCAAGGGTTCTGCGCTTAGCATGAGGTGGTCCTTGGACCCTGTTCACCTCCCTTCTCACAAACCAAAATGTGCAGGGAAGATAAGAATACCGGTTCAGGATTTTACACCTCTCTTCATCCTGCCTTAGCAGGAGGCTAACTCACACTCAGATGGAGGTAAAATGAACTGTGACAAGTAATCCTCGTCTTAGAATGATCAGAAGTGGACTCATATAGGCCTGGAGGCTGGGAAAGAGAAACTGTGGGAAAATGGAAGGCATTACTTCACTCTGGGTGTCACTTCCAGCAACTCTGTTGGGGGACTGCCCTTTTAGAAAAGATGGGCATGAGAAGAGACAGGCATTTCTGGGGAAAATAGATGGAGATCTGGAGATAGGAGCAATGGAGGGCAAGTAGTCCGATAGGAGTAACAGAAAGCAAGCGACTGCCTTTGCAAAGAAAGCAGACACCCACACTCCAAGGAGGCATCAAGATCCAGAAGAACCCAGCACCCAGCACCATGTGGGCCCTGCTGTCCCATCAGCAGAACTGCATGAGAAAGTCAGCCCCTGGGGACACAACAGAGGGCAGAAAGCTGGTCATACAACAGCTTGTGTCCCAGGAACTGGCCTGGCCCTGCCCAGGGATCATTCAGGAAGGGAGGAGGGAGAAGCCGATGTCCTGCACTTGGACACTGAGTGACAGGTAGAGTGTCTTGAGTAGGGCATCTGAATCAAGTAGGAATACATAGGAAGCTATCATAAAACAATCCCCTGTCGTCCAGCCTGGAGAGACTCACAACCATCAAGATTAGGAAATTACCAGGCTTCCCAAGGGCAGGGGCCATGGCCACCTTTTTCACTGTGTCCTCCACTCCTAAAGGTTCTTGGTACCTGGTAACAATAGGCATTTAATATATGGCTGGTGGATAAATGGATAACTGTCAAAATGGTACTAGGTTTGTGCTCACCAGCTGCCAAGACCTGCAACATTTGGGTTACACACATATTATTTCTATCCCTTGAACCAATGACTATGGCATTCTTTTTAGCATTTACATCTCATAATATTAAAATACTGGTAATAAGAATATTTACAACTTTAAGAATTCAAAGGTTAAAATTTAAAATTAGTGACCCTAAATCTTGAGTGTATTTTGAATATAAAACTGTAGATACAAGTGAAAGCATCAAGTAAAAATAAAATGCAGCCAGAATAGATGTTATATATACATCAGCACTCTAGTATAAATGCACGGGCTATGAACTGAATTTTAAAGTGTCATTTTAAAATAATTACATAAAAATAAAATATAAATTCTGATTCTGAAAAGTAAATAACTCATTACTGAATTATATTCACATTTCTCTGAAGAGAAATTTAGAAAATTTAGAATCATAAAGGGCTAGTTCTAAGTAAGCTCCAAATAGTTCCCTCTGAACCTTCATCTGCCTGCAACTGGCCTGATATTTTATTTGAAAATATGAGGGAATCTCTTTGAAAAATGTATGACCATCACACCCTATCCCAGTGCCATCAACCTAGGACTACAATCTTTGTACTGGTCAGACACTGTGGTTTACATTTAAAGAAAGCATTCCCACTCTGTCTTTTTTCTTATTTAGTTAAATATAGGTACAGATTCCCATGCAGATTCCTGTATCAATATTAATGCCTTTGGGTGTATGTTCTCCTTGTTGATAAAGTTTCTGAGCTAGAGTAAGAATTATTCATGCAGTCGGGAGTGGTGGCTCATGCCTGTAGTTGCAGCACTTTGGGAGGCTGAAGGGGGTAGATCTTGAAGTCAAAAGTTTGAGACCAGCCTGGCCAATGCGGTAAAGCCCCGTCTCTACTAAAGTACAAAAAATTAGCTGGGCCTGATGGTGTGCACCTGTTGTCCCAGCTACTCAGGAGGCTGAGGCAGGAGAATTGCTTGAACCCAGGAGAAAGAGGTTGCAATGAGCTGAGATTGTGTCACTGCACTCCAGCCTGGGCAACAGAGCAAGACTCCGTCTAAAAACAAAACAAAAAAAAATTATTCATGCAAGAAAAACTGTTTTTAATGATAATCAAGTTTCTCTACTTTAGAGCCATGAAGAGTGGATGAATACTCTGTAAGCGAGCACATCTTTGGTTGTTTAAAAATGTTAATGCATAAGTGATTTGTACTTCTGCCTTTTATTTGGGAAATATTGTACCAATCAAAAAGGGGTATGTTGGCAACCAGAATTTTGCTGAGGTTTAAAACTGGCAACCATAAACCAAAAACTGGAATTGGATTTTCTAAACCTTGAAGCCTCCCTTGAGTTAGTCATCATTATGGTCATTCCACAAGTAGAGAAATTGAGACTTAAGGAATTAAGCTACTCAGTTCCTCACCAATCAGTGGTGGAGCTCATATTGACACCTGGGCAGGCTGACCCCAGGGTCCAACGCCATGAATCTTTGCAACCAAGGCACAGCACAGCCACCAGCAAGGTCTGCAGAGTTGTGGAACCAACTTGGGAATATTATCCAGTCAGAACTCAGGCTCAGGGAACTGCCTAGAACTGCTGTTCTTCCTGGTAAGACGTCAGCATCAGGTGGGATTCTGGCATGGGATTTGAAATCCTAATTAGGCCCTTTAGCAAAGGACGTAATTGAAATCCTAATTAGGTCCTTCGGCAAAGTGATTCAGCAAAAGAGTCTGCACTTTTCAAGGCCATAAGTCTGAGCGTGGGTGGCCTTCACATTAACCTGGGTCCTGGCAAGGAAGTGATGAGGCACTTGAGCCATCATGGAATCAGCTGCTTCTATCTTCTCTATATGTAGAAGACCGAGTGCAGGATGTCATCTTTAGCAGGATGAAGTTATCAAGAAAAGTGGCTTCAAGCCCTTTTCTTTGTGTATTTCTGATTTTTATCTCTACTGAGACTTGACTAACCAACAGGCAGAAGGGCAGAGAGAGATGAGTTCTAACAGCATCTTGAGTAGTGAGTCCCCTGGCCTTTGTAGGGTTGGAAAAATCACCATAATCCCTTGTGCTTTGGTGTTTCGGTCTGATTTTAAATCTACCTTGAGGAAATATGGGTAAATATAGTTCAAAACATTATCTTTGATATTAGACTCCCTGGGTTTCAGTCCAGGGCCTGTCGTCATAATCACTTTTGTGACTGATGGTAGACAAGTTACTTAATCTCTCTGCATCTAATGCCTCCATATTTAAAACAGAGATATACCCACCTTCAAGAACTGATGTAAGGGTTAAATCATATAATGACTGGTAAGCACAGGGCCTGACACACAATAGGTGCTCAACAAATACTAGTGGCTTCTTATTATTATATAAATATTTTTTGAATTGATGTCAGTTTACAGTAGTACATGGCATACATAGAAATTAAATAATCCTCATCTAATCCAAGAGATAATCCTCAAACCTTATTTGGACTCATATTTCAAATATTTTCCTACACAAGAAGACAAGTACCTGGTTTAGCTTTTAGCCCCTCTTCCCACCTGCCTTTTGGTAAAGATAAGCATTCATCAGGTCCCAAGTAACAAGATTTGTTGCATTTAGAAATTATCATGGGATGATAAGAAAATCATGTAGAAAATCTTAGGGCATTCAAAACCCTCAGTTTATTAATCACACAACAGAAGTTTACTGAGCACCTACTACATGGAAAACATAAGGTGCACACCCTTGGAGACACCTAGACAGTTGGTTCCTTCAAGAAGATTAAAATAACAGAAAAGATCAGATGTAGTCACAAGAGTACTTCTAGCCAAAACTTGACCTATGAACCGTGATTGCCAAGTGAGTGGGCTACAGAATAAAACCAATAAGTGTCCGAGATGTCTTTGGGGGCTGAGGGACTTGGTAGGACTTGGAGGTGGTCAGAAAGTTGGGTGTTGAAGGCTGCTGAGGCCTTAAACCAGAGAGGAGCAGGATGGACCTTCTTTGAACATAGACGGGGTGACTATATATCCCATGTTTGGGAAGAGTATGTAGAGCAGCGTGGCTAGATGGCAAGGCTCAGGAAGGGGAGGAGTTGAAAATACTCCAAGATTTGCTGGAAATAGCTTCTACTTCTTTGATTTCAGGTTAGGGCATAGCCTCGGGTGGGATGGAGAGAGTTGCTGCCAGGTATGGAGGGTGGCCTCTTGGTGACACTATGAAAGGATAGAGGTAGTCATTTGGAGCCAGCTAGAAGCTAACTCTGAGCCTTCCATGAAACTTTGGCCATGACAACGTAGCCAGACTGGAAACCGAGTCACATCAGCACTCTCTGGGCTCTCTGCTCTGAGAGGACTTCTGGTGAGTGCTGGAAAATGCTGCCGTCTCCAGAAAGCCCCTCCTCAGCTCCCGCCTTCGCACCTGCTCTCAGGGAATGGCTCAGCTCCAGCTCTGGAAGAATCAAGCACCCTTTGTTTTGGTGCCTGCACCCTGAGAGTGAGACATAGGCCGGTTCATAAAGGACTTTCTTCATCAAAAAAACCCATTCTCTGGTCAGAGAGATGCTGCTGAGTCACAGGCACAGTCCTCAGAGCAACCCAACAATTCAGGTCATTTGTGTAAATAATCCCTCTTGGTCTAGAAAATTGGAGGTTTGCTTAAAGAGAGGCGGCAGAGAGTTTTTTGTGTCCTGCTGTCCCCGGGATTCAGGAATAGAGAGCTATCTTCGAGAATATTGGATCAACAGACCTAACGTAATAGTTGATATTGAATATCCTTGGGAATGAAGAGCCTGCAGAGAGGCCCATCTCTTGCTGCCCAGTAGACTTCCAGAAAGGCTCAGTCAGCAACTGCTTGGCAGAACCCCCAACCATGGAAATAACCAAGAAGCATCGCAGAGTTAGCTGGGATCGGGTGCACAAGTGGAAGAGGAGGGAGGGGAGACTAGAATTGAGTGTCAGATGCCTATAGAGGCATCCAGATGGAATCCCAGCAATGAAGAGCTATGTGACAGATGCTCAGTGGTCAAAAAAATGGGAAATTTTGAGGCAAAATTGAATGGTGAATTCCCTGGCCTTTGTGGAGTTACAGCCCTCCTTGAGGACTCCTGTGGTCTTTAGCATGGTGTTCATGAATGGGCACTGTTTGAGTAAATGGCGTGGCCAGAATTCTCTGCTTTCAGATTGCAAACCTGGTGCCATCCACAGGACCAAGTGGCCTGTCTTCCTTCCTTCTTTCCTTCCCTCCTTCTTTCCTTCCCTCCTTCTTTCCTTCCTTCCTTCCTTGCAAAAATTTGAGTGGGGGTGTCATGCCTTGGCAGGATATATGAAATAACCCCAAGTTGTAACCCCCAAATCTCCTTGAGCTTAATTCGAATCCCTGTTCCCCTGTTGGCGCATGTCTTGGGGCACCCCTCCAAATGGTGGTATGAATTTTTTCCTGGTTCAGCCCTTAAACTCCTAGCTCAACTGCCTTTGGGACTTAAGGAAATTGTTGTTGTTGTTGTTGTTGTTGTTGTTGTTGTTTTTAATCTCCTGGCACTTCTACAGTGAAAATAAATTCAGCAGACATGTGTGTATCTGTTCATTGCTGTCTCTTAGCAAGCCAACTTTCAGCCTCTGGTACCAGCATGCCTCTTCCAGATGTGGTGACATGCAGACATGCTGAGAGTCTGCTACCTCACAGGGGCAATGAGGAAGGAAGGCCACTTTGGTCCTGTGGATGGCACCAGGTTTGCAATCTGAAAGCAGAGAACTCTGGCCATGCCATTTGCTCCAACAAATGGCCATGCCATTGCCCATTCATAAAAACCATGCTAAAGACCACAGGAGCTCTCCAGGAGGAGTTTTCTCTCCAGCAGGGGATCATGCAGAAATATAACTATAATTAAAGGGAGTGACTAAGAATTACATGAGAGAAAAGAAAGAGAGACTGTCACCTGAGTAAGCAGGGTCAGCCTTTCCATTACAGAAAATTATGCCTCAGTGTCCCCTCCTATCTCTCCCTGCAGGCCAACTCCTCTCCAGTCCCTCCCTCACCCAGCTCCTAGGACAGTCCATCTCAGTTACAGGTGTAGTTTGATTTATTTTCTCTTAAGAGCCTGCTCAGCCCTGTGTAAACCCCTTCACAGATTCTCGGCTCCAGCCATTACAAACTACTTACTATAAAGAATGTGAATCACGTCGTTGGGAAAATCTAGGTGGTCACATCAGTTCTTTCCTCAAAGAATTTTCCCAAAAGTGTGTCATGCTCTAGGCAGGAATGGCCTGGGCGTAGCTCTTGGTGACATCCATCCTTTGATCATTCTATCCTTTGGTGAGCAAGATGTCAAGGAAAATAAGCCCAAGACAACACCAATTTTCTGAGTTCCTATTCTATTCTAGCTATAAGCTTTTCTTCCATCAGTTCCTCTCTGATCCTGCTTTTGAAAATCCTGGTCACACCCGAGTTTTTTCTGCCTTTGTTCTTTAGCTGTGTGCTCTTTTGGGTAGAGTTTTCTCTGTGTCCTGTTGGTGTGTTTCATTTGCTACTCTCATCTTCCTTGGGTCAGGGATGATATTTTTTCATGCTTCAAAATCACACGGGGAAAAAATCTTATGATACACATTGAACTGTCTTCGAAGGGTTGCCACAAGTACAGAAAGGTACCCAGAGAAAGGTAAACACCAATTTGGGCTTCAGCTTCCCACTGCTGTTATCTTATTACATCATAAACTCTATCTACAAATAAATAGCATGTCTGAAGCTAGGTTGCTTTATTATAGAACAATAAATGCAGCTGTGGAAATTAGCAAAGGTCTAATCAGAAGAAGACAGAGCCCCAAGAGACCCCTCTGCTTTAGCTGGGACCACTGTCTTCTCTGAGGCAAGCAAGAGAGACTAGGGAATGGTTCCCACTGTGTTCTTTCTCAGAGCTTCTGCCCTTCTGGCCCTCTGCCCAATCTATGGTGCTAACTTGTCTGTCAAGAGGCAGCAGCAGAAGCATGGGACAGGCTCTCTCAGATAGAGACAAGGAGCAGATGATGGGAATTGGGCCAGGCACAGCAGCTCACGCCTGTAATCCCAACACTTTAGGAGGCCAAGGCAGGTGAATCACGAGGTCAGGAGTTCAAGACAAACCTGGCCAAGAATGTGAAACCCCATCTCAATTAAAAATACAAAAATTAGCTGGGTGTGGTGGTGGACATCTGTAATCCCAGCTACTCAGGAGGCTGAGGCAGAGAATTGCTTGAACCCAGGAGGCGGAGGTCTCAGTGAGCCGAGATCGCGCCACTGCACTCTAGCCTGGGCTACAGAGTGAGACTCCATCTCAAAAAGAAGGTGGGGGAGGGGACGGGAAGAAGACGGGAATTGCAACAGATGTCCTTCCCAGACAGCTGTAGTGCCTGGAGCCATCGAGTGAGTCAAGTACTCATCTTCTATTTCACAGCATATGTCACCTTCTAATCAGTCTGTGAGTTTCTTTCTGCAAAGCAGGGCCATTTCAGTAGCCACAGAAGGCTGGCAATTGCAAAACAAAAATGACTGCACCTCACGCTCACCTACCACTCCCTCAGACTGTGCCATGACCAGACCCTGAGAATTATGGAAATGTCTGCACAACTTCCCGTTGCTTGCTCCTCTGCGTTGTGAGCCAGAAAGGGCCCACAACGTCTTATGACCTACAGCCTGGGGGTTTCTCCCTGGGTTAAGGATAATCCATTTCTATTCTTGGAGAGAAAAAATAGCAGTAATGCCACAAAGAAAAGCCAGTAATGCTACCAAAAAAGCTTCATTTGCATCCTACATTCAAGTAATGGTGTTGTCAGGGGCTGTAAGGTCTAATAAGCCTTTGACAGTGTCCTCGAAGATCATTTGGCTGCTACTGTGAGTTCACAGAAACGGGAAACAACATGTCGTCATTTACATTGTGAGTTTTTAAATGCTCTATTTGTATTGTTCTTGTAATGAAAAGGGAATGTTTCACATTTCCCAGGAATCGTTGTATATGTCCCCTTAATACTCAGTGAGGCAAATGGCATGAAATCAGCACATGATGGTTCAAGTACTCGGTTAAGTCATCCCTCTGAAAAATGCCCAGTCCATCATCTCCAGTCCATGGTGCCCAGCCATACTCTGGCAGCACCTGGGTGTCCTGAGTGGGGCCAAAGGGCAGACCAGTCAAAAGCAAACAATGGGTTCCTCCTGTCATGGGGAAATAATAAGCTAACAAGTATATGCTTTTTTCAAATCCAAATTTTAATCCCATAAATTTGCTTAAATATTGCCTATTACTAGTTTCCAGTTGACCCTGAGTCAATTCAACAAATGGCCGAGCAGCAACTACTATTTGCAGAAAAGGGATGTTCTGGTTGCAATGACTATAGCCAGTGCGCTGGATCAAGCAGAAAACAAGAGATTTTGTCTAGGAACATAAAAGTATCTCATGGACCACACAGGCAGAGTGGAGCTGGGCCCCAGCTCCTTTCTGCACATCATTCCCTTTCTGTTTTCAACAGACTTGTTTTGCTACTTAGTCCACAAAGTGGAGGATAGCTGCCCAGATCGTCCAAGGTTGCATGTTAATTCCCTACAAAATAAATAGAGTTCCCTTCTCAACGTAGTCCCAAACACCCAGGAGAGAAAACGCGATGGGCCCAGTTTAGGTCAGGGTTCCACTCCTAGTCCAATAAGCTGTATCCAGGGGTGAGGGCAGGCCATGGCCACACAATAGAAAACGGCCACAAGAGGTCTGTCTTGTGACCCAGGCATTACGGCAGGACAGTTCCAAGAGAGAGAAGCGGTGGTAAGAAGGATGCGTGATGCCCCAGAAGGAAGCTACTGCGTGACGATCCAGTGTGGCGGTGCTCCATCATGCCACTAAAAAATAAAAATAAACTGGATTCAAGCCCAACACCCCTGGGATCCAGTGAGAAAACATTGGAGTTTTAACACATCCTCTGGAGACACTGCAAGCATTTTTCCTTAGATTTCATAGGAAAAGAGAGGATGTTTTTTCTTTTTATAATATCATTTAATCCTCCAAGACAATGTGATAAGTTGTTTTACAGATAAGAATATTAAAGCTCAGAGACGTTAAATAGCTGTCCTGAGGTCACCCAACTAGTAGGGGGTAGAATAAAATTCACACCCATGTCTGACTCCAAAACCCCATTCGCGCTCCATCCATTCCTCTGTGTTCCTTCCCAAGTGAATTCTACCCAGAGATAAGTCTCCCTCGATCAGTTGAACACCTTGAATTGAAGACAAGCATGTACCCAAAAGCTGACTTTCATTTTCTGTGCCTGAGACTTTTCTAGGCCCAATTTGCAAAGTGTGAATTCCGCCAGTCTTGCAAAGACTCTGGCCACAGCACAAAGCTCCCCAGTATCCCCACATCATAAGGCCTCCTTCCTATCCCTCACCCCCACCCACTGCAGGTACCTCAGCCACCCCCCGGGTGGACATTTCCGCCCCCAGCTACTCCTAGGTTGTATACTGTTCAAGTGCTATCAATGCCATTTTCCTGTTTGCGTTTCGTTTTTGTTTTTGTTTTGTTTTTACAGTTCGTTGCTCATCCTAACTGTCAGCAGCAATTGCTTACCATGTGGTATGAAAATCTCTCAGGCTTACGTCAACAGTCTATCGCTGTGAAATTCCTGGCTGTCTTTGGAGTCTCCATAGGCCTCCCTTTTCTCGCCATAGCCTATTGGATTGCTCCGTGCAGCAAGGTACAGACTGCTTAAGGTGCATGTCGTTTGCGGTTATTTCTTCTCTCTTCTTAGCATGATCTGAAGTCCATTTTGTTCAAATCAGCAGCTGATCTTTTCCCATATTTAAAGAAAATATTCCTGAGATACCCAGTGAAAGTAGGAAACCACATAAAAGGAAAAATAGTAAGACCTGCTTTTTCAAATCTTTTTTTTCCGAAGTGAGGCATAATTTGAAAAGATCAATAACAGAATTGAGAATAAAGACACTTTTCTTCTTCTAATTATGCAATGTCCTAAGCATGTCCTCCAAGCCCACAGTATAATAATTATAATCATGGTAATAGTGATAGCCAACATTTGAGTAGCTTTTCTTCTCTAAGCCCTTTTCATGGAATATCTCATTTCATAGCCTCAATTATATTATGACATGTATGCTTCATGAAGTAGGTTCAGAAAAGAGAAATGACTAGTAGGCTGGGAGTCAAACACAGCTCATGTTGGGGCACTGCAGACCCATGGCAACATCTTCCTAGTTTTCCTGGCCCCTTTGATGAGGTTCTGGCTCACATGGCAGCTAATTAGGTTGCAAGAAGGAAAAAGCCAAAAGAAAGAAGAGCTCACAAGGTGTGTTCTTTCCCTGTGGGGGAGTGTCCAGTGCCCACCAGTGATGGAAGGAGTGGAACCTGCAGGTGCCAAGCTGCGTCACTGCCCACCCCATCATCCCTACATCCCGGTCATGTGGGCCAAAGCCACAGAAAGCACCAGCACTCCCGCTTCAGTGAAGAGTCAATGCTTATAAGCCCGAAGCATGCAGGAATTTTGAAATACGTTTCATGGGTTTAAGATTGTCACTAAAGGTTCCAAAGGAGCGTTTACCTAGTGATACATTTAAAAAGGAATTAAGCTTAGGTAATCAACATTCAGTAGAAGAAATATGACTACAGGGAGATTAGTTCCACAGGCAATTTGATCAGCTAATACAGTTAATAAAAGTGTCACCAGTGAACCGACCCTCTTGTCAACTCCACTTAGAAGTAACTCATATCAGAATGACAGCTCTGAGACTTCGGGGCTGCTCGTGAGGCCACCTAACCAGACAGGCAATGAACTGGCTGCCTCAGACTAGGTGCAGGGTCACAGAGAGGGGTCAAGCCCCCAAATCCTTCTTCTGGAGAGTAGTATTAAAAATGGAAGCCCTCTTACTGAACTTCTATAGTATTCAACCTTACCTCTGTTGAAGATTTTGCTTCTATGGCAGTCTATCATGCCAGGTACCTTCAGATCAGAATTTCACAAATAATATATATGTACCAAAGGCAATTTTTTTCTGTCCTTCATTATGAGCTGAAAAAGCACAGTGGGTGAATAAAACTAACCAGTCTTAAAGATGGCTTAAAGCTGGTCATGGGTTTTAGGCACATGTTTTGATGCTGGAATTATCTAGTCTGTACTGAAGGTTGCTTTCACTCAGAGCCCCAGTGAATAGGGACACTTACCTTCACTCTCTCTGAGCCCCAGAACAAATTCTAGGCTGCTCAATAATTAAAATAACAGCAACTTTGTGGAGAAAGTGCTGCCAGTCCTCACTTTTGCTGCAAAGCTAAATGTAACAGCTTCCAGGAACCCGGGACTAGCCAGCAGGAGCAAACTGGCTTGCCTCTGACTGCCTGGTGGCCTGGGAAGATTCAGAAAGAGATGATGGGCTAGCAGCTGACAAAACTGTTTAGATTTCTGGTGGTTCTAAGAAGAATCTTGGTATATATGCAGATGTGATCCCATTTAAAAGTGTGTGGTTGCAGAGAGGGATTTCTAGAATTTCTTGGACCTCGTACTCCAGGAAGCTAATAGCACCTAGGATGTAGGGGTCAGACCTATCGCAGTCTTTTGGGACACTCTGGAAGAAACGTTTGCAGGAAAGTTTGGCCCATAACGGGGGCTTCCTCACCTCTGTTCAGATACTTGTGTTATTGGCATTTGGTACTCCCAGAAGTTCCAATAAGACAAAAAAAAAAAACTCAAGATAAACATGAGCTGATCCTTAAGTTACTTGTCACTTCTGTGCACTTTCTAGATTCTAAGTCTGAGCTCATTGCAGTAGAGGGCATGTTGATAACTGAGTCTGTGGCATGAGATGACTCTTGGTGGCACTGCTCATTACAAGCAAAGATTCCCTCATTAAAGAGCTGTCGAACTTGCTCTGAAGCAGCCAAAAGACAGATAAAACACTGAAGATATTTTTAGCCTTTCCTTTCACCATTTAGAAAGAAATCTTTTCAACTTTGGCAGAGATATCACTGGGGATTACCGAGAAGTCGCATCTGCCATGTGACAAAACCAGCCCCTCTAAGGGTTCCTGATGCCCAGAAAAACAATGTCTTCCCAAGAGGAGGGCAATGGCAAAGTCTGTTAACAGGCTGGCAGCCCTCATCCTGAGGAGTCACTGCCTTTATATCTGTCTATATCTGTAATTCCAGGAAAAAAGACAATGTCATTTCAGAGATCTCATGTTCTAGTGACATTATTACATGTCTTTCCAAAAAATTAGACCTTGATATTATTTTATAAAAGTATTCATAAAACGTGACTTGCAAACCTTATCAACTAACTAATGTCCATCGACATCTAGAAAGTGTTGAGATTTCTGTTTCCAGTCCAATGGTGCACTTACTTTCTAATGGTTGCTGCCCTAATTTAGGGACTATCAGGAACATCACAATTACTCGATTAGCTCATTTCTTTCCCATTGAATTATCAAGGCTGTGGATTCTATTTTTATATTAAGTTTCTGAGGGTCCCTAAGAAAAACAGTTAAATAAGGAAATTACAAAGCTAAAGGTGTCAGCAGAAGTTCAGCTTGCTAATATGTTGGTTAAAGAGGGTAAGTGAGTCACAGATGGCTACATATAATGATAAATGCAGGCCCGAAGCCTGCACACAGGCTTATCTGGGTCAAGACAAACAACGATTATTCTGTTTTCATTTTTCACTGTCATCACCAACATAGTTGAGTTCAGGCAGCCCACTGGGAAACCAGTGAGTTCTAATCCCCACGGATGCATGGCAGTTAGGTCTATGTTGACCTAGAGAGTTCTCTATCCTCTCAACAAGGGCTCCAATGTCAAAGAGTCTTCATGGCTGCCTATGCTGTTTCCATCCTTTGCTATTCTGTTCTGATTTGTAATTTAGATTGTTTGTCTGTTAAGATCTCAGAGCCAAAAGAATAGCAGTCATCCTCGAAGGATCAGTGTCTCTATAACAGGTGGAGTGTGGCAGAAGGCAGCTCCATGAAAACATGGAGGAACTGCACCAGTTCTAATTATAAGAGGGAAGGAGAAGCTGACCTCATCTATTACCTGTTAACCGTAACGGTTCAATTATCCTCAAAATTTGCCCCGGGACTCAGGCAGGAGGAACTATAAACAACTTTAGAATCCAACCTTAGGTCCTTGTAGTGTGCGATCTATCAGTCCTTACTGCCATAATCCTTGCTTGGAGACAGATAAAGTTGTTACCCCCTCTCCGCCATCCTAAACATGAACATCTGGTAAGGAAGGCGTGAGTGAGTGAACAGCTTTGGAAGATTTCTGCTTTGCCTTGCCAAAGCTGAAACGGTTTAAAAGGGTTCCTCAAACCGTGTAGTTCAGGGGCCAACCAGGAGAGGACAGCACCTCCAGAGACCTCTGTTTCCTCACATTTATCTCTACCAGAGAGCTACTCTCGATTAAAGAAAATCACAACACAATTTTTGAAGCATAGCCATGGAGAGGAAATTTGTGTCAGGAAATGCAGCATCGGTGTTCTTATGTCACCAATGCTTCTGTCCCCAAGTCCAAAAGGCTAGTCTAGCATGTGCCACCCTGCTGAGACAGGATTAAAGGCTGCCGGAAGCTGATCAAACTTAGCCCAGACTGAGCCCTGCAACATTTCTCCCCATCTCTCCACCTATTTCCTACCACAGTTTTTATTATAGCCTGTGTCTCTCCACACTAGAAAATCAGCAACTTTGAAGGGAAGAACCAACTCTTAAAGCCTGTTTTATCTCTATCACCTCCAGTGCCCAGCATCGTGTTGCACACAGACAGTGCAACAGGCTATCTATAAGAGATATCCCAAACAGGCTTGTGGCATAAATACATAAGGACTCTGTGTGGGTCCACCTTTGTGTCAAGTTTCTTTTAAGATTCCCCTTAGCAGAATGGTCTAAGACCCTCCAGTGCCATATATCGAATACTTCCCATACACCAGGCACACTTCTAACTGCTTTGTGTGTATTAAATGATTCATTGCTTACATTGACCCTATACAGTTGGCACTATTTTTATCACCATTTTATAGAAGAAGAAACTGAAACACTAAGGGATTAAATAACTTGTTTAAAATATACATATATGAAGCTGTGGCTTAAACCTAGAGTCTCTGCTCGAGAGATCTGCCCTTAACCACTGCATGCAAATGCATGTGCTCACGTGCGCGCACATGCACACGCCCACACACACGCACACACACACACACACACACACCTCTAGTTACACTAGCACCATTCAACTTTCAACGCCTAATGTAAACATCTTAGCTGCTGACTAACTGACCTTGAAATGGACTTGATTCAGATCCTAAGAGTTGGTAGGACTTTTTAGAAAGAAGTCAAAAATCACCAGATGACAAACTCTGTCCTTTCCTTTTCTTTCATTAGAGTCCTACTTTGTAAATTCCTCTTCAGCCCCCAAGACAAAGTGTGGATTCACATTGTAATGTGTGGAGAAATGTGTAGATTCACATTGTAATGTGAGAACACTGATTGGAGGCACCCAGTAAACACCACCCCATCCCACCCCATCATAAATGGGAAAACTCCTGAGCCCTAAGTTAGACATTTTGAATAAGAGTTTTGTGGAGAGCATCTTGAGGAATCCACCTTTAACTTAACCAGGACTTTGCTAACATTTGAGAATCAGCCAGCCTCAAAGTTGTGCATGTTTCTTTTGCGAATGATTGATCCAAGTTTGCCTTCACTCGGTTTCTAACTTATAAACCAGGCCTTTGCTTAAGATCATGGCACCCAGTGGAAAGTGAGGGTGGCATTTGGCGAAAGAGACTCTGTCACAAAAGATGAGGAAGATGCTGGAAATATTCTCTTGCGTGATCTACCACAATCACAGCCACAGGCCTACATTGTTGGGATGTGGGACTCACATATCCAGGTCCCGTGTAGGTGCTTACACTTGTGAGGGCTCAGAGCGCACTGGCATGAAACACAGAGCTGGTGCTGACTAGTAAACGCAGGTGCCCACCCCAAGGGTCCATGAATGCAAATTGTTTGGAGCCAATTCAGGAGCACTATCCAGTTGCTTTGACATTGATTTATTTCTCAGAGCCAGAGAACACTGGCCAGGAAGCCTGGGGTGAGCCAGAGACTTCAATTCTACAAACTTCTATTTCCTGGCATGTTCTCGGCTCATAACGTCCTAGTAATGACTGAGCCGCTTTAGCCCACATTTTGGGGCTCCTCAGTTCTACACTCCAGGCACAGTGGGCTAAGGCCCACATCTTCATCTCTTTTTACACCTAAAGCTGGTACCTGACCCAGCTTTAATGATTCTGCAGCTAAGAGCTGCTGGCATATATTGGTTGACTTTCCTCCTCTCTTTTGGCTTATCTGGTGGCCTTGCAAATGGAGAAAATTTTCCCCAAAGGTAATTTACTTCAAAAATTATCTCTGTGAGTCAAATAGGGAATTTTACAAATAAAGAAAAAGAAAAAGCACTGAAATGACTGGATCTCATTTGACCTTTATCAAAGTTTTACCAGATAAAAAGATGCATTCAAACCCAGAAGTATAGGAAAAGAACATCAATTCCTAACCTCACTTTTCCTCCCTATGACCTAGATCAAGTGGGAACTGAGCCCAGGGTAACTTTCCATGAAATCACCAAAAGGCATTATCAGGACTTTTTATTATGGTTTATAGTAAACAGAATAATTTTTGCAGATTCATCTTCTAAAAGATAACAGCTTGAAGGAGGTAACAAAGAGAATATTAAATTCCTTAAACCAGGTCTTCTGGGGAAATCCAAAGCCAGTTTGGGTGCAGCTACATACAAATTCCAGCAATCAAGTGCCTCACCTGGGTGAGAAGTTGGAGAGGTATACCCCATATCCTCATCCAGATGGTCGTTGAAGATATTAGGTAAAGCCCACAGATAAAGGATGGGGAAATGGACCCCCTTAAGAATTGTGTTTCTCTCAGAGTTCCCCAGCTTTTTCTGACATTCCTGAAACCTTGCTGGGATACACAAGACCTGGTATCCCTTGCCATCTCTTCAGTCTCCCCTCTCCTCACACTCTACTCTCCTTCCTGCAGTCATTCTCCATCTCCCTTCACCTCTCATCACCAGCTCAGTCGAGGCACAGCGACAAGAAACAATGTGATGGCTACCTAAGGCTGTCTCCTGGATACGCCAAAACATCCCAAGGTCCTGGTTGAGAAATGGGACTCCAAGATGCTAACACCATTTGTTAAAATGTCAAAACTTCCAAGTAGCTATTTAATATCAAATAAATAAAAAAGAGACATGGTTTACTGCAGTTTTTTACTGAATTTATATAATATGTTTTATTTGTCCTTACATTTAATCTCTGCATTCTAAAATTAGCACATCTGTCTGTTGCCAAAAATAATCTATAGTCCTTAAACATTATACAGAAATGTTATTGTAAAATATCTGTGGGCCTATTGTCAGGTAAACATCTCTTTACATTTCTGAAGTTATTCCTAGTGTCATATGATAATATGCAGGTGAATTCTAACACAAGCAGGGATTCCCAATAGTTGTATATTTTTTTAATCTAGATTTTTTAAAAGGTAAAAACTAATACTTTATTTCAATAAATGGATTCTATAGCATCAGAATCATAACAATGTTATGCTAATAACTACAATAATTAAAGTGGATGATTAACATACTGAAGCACATTAAGAGAACATTATCAAGCCATCTGATTGATAAATGTTATGTCTAACATAGTCACAATCAGGACAGTTCTCCTTAGAGAAGCCCCTGTAATTGATCTTCTGTTGCACCAATAGTCTATCTCTCCGGTAGCATTTTACTCTAGGACTCCTGAATGAGGCAGAACGTGAATATCAATAATCAGTCACTGGTTGTAATGTAATATCTACCCTGGAAAAGGAACCGAGCTTCAGAAAAGATGTTCCTCTTTGCTCTTGTCTTTTTATCATACCTGGATGAGGGGTAGGGGTTGGTGCTTAGATGAGGGCAATGTGCTGAGAAGAGTCCCAACTGAGTTCATTAACAGGAGGTTAGCAAGGACTCAATGTGCAGCCCCCAATTCAATTTCAAAGATCCCAGTGGCCTTTGGATGGGATGCCATGAGACGGAGAAGATGTGACTAGTATTTGTTCCCTAATAGGGCATCTTTTGGACCATTTGCAGCTTGTGACATTTCAGGCACTAGGCCAAAAGGAAAACTTTATGAATTTCAGAATACAATCATAGCAACTATGTTCTGTAAAGATGCTGCAAAAAAATTCAATTTTTTTAAAGCAGGGAGAAAAAAAGTCCTCTATGTCTGGAAACTAAATAATCCTTGAGTTAAAAATGAAATCAAAATGTAATTTATAAAATATTTAAACTGAATGTCAATGGAAATTTAGGAGAAAGAAGGCAGCTAAAGCAGTACCTAGTGAGAAATGTATAGCTTTAAATATAAACATGCAAGAAAGGTTGAGAACAAATACTCCAAGAATGAAACCCAAGTAAGTAGACAAAATGAAAACTGAGCATACTCAAAGTGTATTTTTTTAAAAATTCTGAACTTTATGCAGACATTATTTCTTCATGTCCGTTCAGTTGGAGGTACCAGTGCAATCAGATGTAACATGATGATTATGTCAGATGTCTTCTATCAGTTTCTCTTAGCTCCTCCCACTAAGTCTTCTAAACAGGAAAATATTGACCAAATAAGTTTGGTCAAGCAGAATCTCACATAAACTGAAAACTGCAAAATCAATTGGTTAAAAAAAAACCAGTCTTAGTAGGAAAAAATTAAAAATTGCAAAAATCACATAAAAGTTCAAGAAAAAATATTGTCTGGTTTCAGTTAGCAGTTTCTGTCCAAAATGAAGGATTCTGGTTAAACTCTGATGAAACAATGCTTTAAAGAGAGAACTGCATCCACACAGAACCAGTTTAACATGTCTTGCACATGTTTTTTTTCCAGCTAGGACGAACCCTGAGGAGCCCTTTTATGAAGTTTGTAGCTCATGCAGTTTCTTTTACCATCTTCTTGGGACTATTAGTTGTGAATGCATCTGACCGATTTGAAGGTGTTAAAACCCTGCCAAATGAAACCTTCACAGACTACCCGAAACAAATCTTCAGAGTGAAAACCACGCAGTTCTCCTGGACAGAAATGCTCATTATGAAGTGGGTCTTAGGTAAGTAAGTCACTCTATTTTTATTCTCTCCTCACTAATTATAGTAGGACGTTATTAAACTCTGATTTCTGAACTTCTCCCTCTCCTCTTCTGTGTAGTCTTGGCAGAGAAAATGGTGAGTGGATGACCAAAAAGAAAGTCATAGTCAATTTCTGTATTTAAGATACACAGACCTGTAATACAAATTTTAATTTTGAAAGGAAACGTTTGAGGCAGTGGGTGGAGGGAGATGAAATTTTTTAAGTACATGTATTTAACATTCATTATACATGTATTGAAAGTAGTCTCATGAGGAAACATACTATTTTGATCATTTAAATATAGTCCACCAGAAGGCTTAAGAAAATAAGTTGGGATTCTAAAATGGGGCATAAAATTGCACAGCTTAAAAGGTATTTCTGTTGTCACTGAATACTGGTATATAGTAGAATTGTGATAATAAATATACATTTAAAAATTTTGGAGATTAACATTTTCTTATTATTTGTATAAATGGGTGTACTGAAAGGCTATGAAAGTCCTCTCGTAGAGATATTTTGTGCTGCCAAGGTCTGCCACTGAAGCTGCCAAGGAAATTGTTCCCAATTTCCTCATTGATTAACTAAGAAGGGCTATCTGTCTTTTACCCAATTTATGAGAACCATTACTAGAAGGAATCAGCAAAATAAAATAAAACTGGCAGTGGCTAAAATTGAATGTGGCAAAATGTGTTATTGATTTTTCTAACACTGAAAACTGCAAGATCGGTTGGTTAAAAAAAATCGGTCTTAGAAGGAAAAAATTACAAATTGCAAAAACCATAATCAGTGATTCTATATATAAACCTTATCAATAAATTTTAAGAGTTACATCAAGAATATGTGAATTTCATTGGAATATTTTAGGTAAAACAGAACATTAAAAAGACAAACAATTAATGCAGTATCAAGATCTGACCAAGTAATTCAGTTGGCTTAATGGTGTTCACCTCAGATTTTGCATTCTAGACAAAAATTTAATATCGGTATAATTTTCATTGTTTATATTCACAAACAATGAGTCAAAATGTATTCAGGGTCAAAAAGCCTGTGCCATCAATCAACAAAATCACAGTAGAACAAATACTTGAAAGGATAACCTAACGTATAGCCTATGCTAATTAAATAAGAGAGCCCAAGAGTGCTACAAGAGTAGAACCACTAGAGACCATCCTATGGATGCCCACACTGAGACCAATTGGAAAAATGGTCTGTAAGTTGGGTCTCTAAATAGGTGGAAGAAGATGAGACAAATGGTTTCATCCAAAGGGCAGAGGAAGGACAGCCTACCAGGCTTCCCAGGGACTTTATAAAACCAGCAACTCTGTGACCAAAGGCTCATTTAGTGAAGTCACTGGCACTAAGGTTGGAAAGGGACATTAAAGTCTGTTACAGAGTGAGTTCTGTGGCCTTACCTTCACAATTCAGAATCTATCCCAGTTCTCCCTAGTACATACCCCATTGTTTAACTAAATTGAGCACTTTAACACTAGGCGCTTAGAAAAAAATCTTGCATGTTGGGTTTGTGAATAAAAATTAAAGTGCTTATAGCACCAATCATCCACCCACCCCATTTTCCCACCTGGACCCCAGGTAGAAGACTCTGGTAATGCAACCATACTTTCCCTTGAAGAGATGTGGTGACTGTTACAGGAACCTCTTGCACAATGACTTTCTCCTGAGTCCTCATATTTCTCTCCCTGGGTATCAGAGCATTATTCCAATAAAAGGGATGTGTCTCTAGCTATAGGATCCCCAACTTGTATAGCTTAGTCCCTGCTTCTGACCCTCAGAGCAGAATTCAAGACTGTTATATCAGAAGTGTTGTAGAGGGAAGGACTTATTTCTCTGTGGCCTCTTTGCAGAAGAAAAACTGTAATTACTTTTTCTTACCTAGAGAATGTTTTCAACTTTTTGTTACAAATAATTTTAATGAAATGCAAAAAATCAAGAGAAGAGTATAACGAACTCCATGGACCTCTCATCGATGATAAACAATTTGTGGCCAATCTTTGTTCCATCTATACTTCTCCCACTTCCCTTCTCCCCAACCTTGAATTATTTTGAAACAAACTCCACTTATCATAAATTCCATCTGTTGACATTGTTGTGTATATCACCGCAATGTAACGTCTCTTTTTCCTTTTAGCAATCTTTTTCTCTTTCTGTGCTTCGTGGTCGCTGATATTTTTTTCCTGTGGTTTTTGTGATTTTAATCCCAATCACTGAGTTTTTCATTTCAGATATTTTTTTTTCAATTCTTAGAATCCTATTTAGCTCTCTTTTATAGCTCCCATTTCTTTCCTCATCACATTTGTATTTTCCTTGAAATCCTTGAACATATTTACAGCAACTGTTTTGAAATCTTGACTCCTAACTCTATCATCTCTGTCATTCCTGGGTTGATTTCTATTGACTAATCTTGCTCCTAATTATGGATGACCTTTTCCTGCATCTTGAAATGCTTGGTAATTTTGGGTTGAGTGATGGGCACTCTGCATGTTTTGGTTGTGAGCATCTGGATTTTGTCTTCCTTAAATTTTTGGCATTATTCTGACAGGCTGTGATGTCACTTGCAGACCAGTTTGATCCATGTAAAGCTTTCTCATAGCAGATCTTTAGAAACCTTACTGTAAAGATTGCTTATCTTTGTACTATAAAGATAGTTCACCTGGTCAACATGGTGAAACCCAGTCTCTACTAAATGCCCTGGGTAATCAGCAAGGAGTGTCAACTCTGGATGATCAGAGCTCAAGTGTCTCCCCATTCTAGCTCTGGAAACTGTTTGGCTTACAGCTCCTTGGCAGTTGTTTGTGGAGTTTCACTCGATGAATTCATGATTTAGTATTCAGCAAACATTAAAAAAAAACCCCTATTTAAATTTCTGGTTTCTTTTGTTTGTTTAGTTTTGGTTTGTTTGTTTCTTTGCTTGCTTGTTTTTGCATAGTACCCTTCTCTCTGGAGCTCTGCCCCACAATGTGTCATCACCTCAGCCTTCCAAAACCCCATTCTGTCTCTTCAACTCAGTGAGACTGCCTGCTGTGCTTCTGGGATCCCGCTCCACGTGCTACAGACTGTAATGTGCCTCCAGAAAGCAAGCCTTTGTGGTCATATGGTTTGCCTCACTTGTTTCCCTTTACTTAGGGATCACAGTTCAGTGCTGCCTATTTCCAATGCCTAAAAAGAGTTCTTTTTGTTTTTGTTGTATTTGTTGTTTGTTACTCTATCCTGGCTGGTAACAGAACTCGGGACACTTTTTTTTTTTTTTTTGAGACAGAGTTTCGTTCTTGTTACCCAGGCTGGAGTGCAATGGTGCGATCTCGGCTCACTGCAACCTCCGCCTCCTGGGTTCAGGCAATTCTCCTGCCTCAGTCTCCTGAGTAGCTGGGTTTACAGGCACGTGTCACCATGCCCAGCTAATTTTTTGTATTTTTAGTAGAGACGGGGTTTCACCATGTTGACCAGGATGGTCTCGATCTCTTGACCTCGTGATCCACCCACCTCGGCCTCCCAAAGTGCTGGGATTACAGCCAGGACCGTGCCTGGCCAGGACACTTTTCCTAAAAGAGAACCAGAAAAACATTATCAAGCCTAAAAGGAAATTAATAATTTCTTAGTATCTTCAAATATCTAGCTAATAACCAAATTTCTTTCACAGAGAGAGGTAAGTTAAATAAATATCCACATGACTTGTTCCTTCCTTCAGTCTTCCTTCAAATCACTGTTCAAATTTCACTTATCAGAGTAGTTGAGCAGGTCAGCACATGCCCTCTTATATCCCTCTACTCTGATAAGGTGAAAAGCATTCCAGGCAAAAGGAATAGTATGTGTTAAAGCCTGGACTCAGGAGCAAGCTGGATGTGTTCAAGGAACAGCAAAGAGACTAGTGTGGCTGATGCAGATGAATGAGGAGGAGAGAAGCAGAGATGAAGTTAGAGGAAGTAGCCTTTGGAGAGTTCTCAGCACAAAAGTGACATCATATGACCTCAGTTTTTAAAGGATCACTGACGGCTATGTAGAGAACAGATAATTGTGGGATAAGAGCAACAGCCAGGAGACCGATTAGAGGGCCACTGCAATAATTCAGACAGGAAATGGCTGATTTGAGGAGGTGGCAGATTGTGATTACATTTTGAAGGTAAAATCAATAATGCTTACAATTGGATTGTATATGGGATGTGAGAGAAAGAAAGCATTCAAGAACAATTCCAGATGTTTAGTTCAAGCAATGGCATATTAGAAAGCCACTTAGTAAGACAGAAAAGACCCAACAGGGAGCAGATTGCAGAGGGAACAGAGACGAAAACCGAGACTTTAGTTGAGACACATATTGAGACATTCATGTGGAAATGCCAAGCAGCAACTGAATATACATGCCTGAAGTTCAGAGGGGAGATTGCGGCTGAAAACATAAACTTGGACACATCAGTGCATGTAAATTATGTAACATCATTGTAACTATGAATGTGGGCAGAGAACTAAGGACCAAGCCCCAGAACACAACAATGTTTAAAGCATGGGAAGATGAGAAGTATCCAGTAAAGAAGGCTAAAGTAAGAGAAGAACCAAGAGAGTGCTGGCCCAGATGCCAAAGGATCTGTGGCAAGAACCAGAAAGTGATGACAATGTTGAATGGTGCTGATGGGTCAAGTAACATGAGGCTGGGGATCTGAACATCAGCTTCGGAAGCAAAGTCGCTGAGTGGGCAACAGGGAATGGGATTTAGTGTGGAAGAAGATTTGACCTTAGCAGGAATGTGAACACTTCACCCATTGTAATGGGAAAAAAGGTGGAGTTCAGAATACAGTGCAGGTGGATTGGGATATGCAATAATGGGAGCATTCACAAGTTATTTTCTGATGTTTTTTATTTTCTCAATTTTTACTCAATAAATATGTTTTATTTATTAGGCTACACACACTATATTATATCAGGCACTGTGTTAGGTACAAGGGAAGCAGCTATAAGTAGAATTAAGTTATCTTGTTCTAAGTACTGTCTGGAGCTATTTAATTATTATAAAAATAATAATAACCTGAGTGTTTATAAGAAGGGTCTTTGTGCTGGTGCACCCTGAGACCCAGCATGTGATCTCTGCTCAGACGTGGAGACATATGAGGTATTATCAGGCTCCTGCTGATGAAGACTTGCAATCCTGCTCCTAGGCACTGCCAGGCAGGCCTTGTATCAGCTAGAAACACAACAGCACAGTTTTTTTCTCCCATGACATATCACACTCATAAATGAAATACTTTGAACAGACTGACTATAAAGATACCCAAACCATTACTCCCTCTTTATCAGAAGCAACTCTAGAGTTAAACAGAACCTCAGGACCCTAACAAGTCCAAAGTACTTTCAGGAATGGAGAGTTTGGCTACAAAGGGCTGAATGACCTTGTCCAGGTCTCCTTGCTGCTGCCCTTCCCACCCCATGACTCAGTCTGTTCTCAACACAGGAGTTAGAGTGATCCACTTAAAATCTAGTTGAGTCTTCTCATTCTTTGCATCAAGAACCCAGTGGCTTCCCATTTCCCTCAGAATGGCAGCCAGTGTCATTATAATGGCCTATGATGCTCTCGCCTCTCCACCTCTTCTCTATGACCTCCTCTTCCACTGCTTTCCACCTCACTCACTCTGTTTCAGCCCCCTGGTCTCCCTGCCTTGCACTGCTTCTGCCTCAGAACCCTTGGTCTGGCTGTCCCCTCTGCCTGGAGAGTTCTTCCTGAGAATCTGGTTGGCTCACTCCCTCACCGCCTCAGATCTTTACTCAAAGTGAGGCCTTTCAACCCAAGCTGTTTAAAATTGCAAGTCCTCCCACCCTTACTGTCCTCCGAGTCCCTCTTTTCCACATGAGCATTAATGCCTCTGACAATGCTGTATGCTGTACTTTGTTTCCTCCTATCTCAATTAATACTGATATTTCTGTACTCACAAATTTATAGCTGACTCCTTTCATCTTCTGTTTACCTGTAGCCCTCTCTCCACATGGCCATCTGGTTTTCCTGATCACCTCTTTCAATGACCACCTGTGTTGACAATGACTTCCCTGTCCCCTCATCCTATGGGGCATGTAGGTTGTTCTTCTGCTGATTTACAGTTCTATAGGAAGGCCAAACCAATTAGAAATACAGTCATCCTTTCCTCCACATATATTGCCCAGTTATCAGCAGAATTATGAGAAAATTCTAGATTGCTATTCCAGGATATTTAAGGTATGGGCAGAGAAAGTAAAAGCCACAAGGAGACTAAGAAGACGTAGCCAGAGAGGCAAATAAAACCCAGAACATAATATCAAGGAAGCCAAGTAAGGGGCAAGGCTGTGGAAGGAGGGTCGAATTTGCTGGCAGGCATGTATATCCTGGAGACCCATCAGATGAGGAGAAGACTCAATGAACCAGTGACCATCGCTCCTTCCAGCCTGCAGAATCTCTAACATACACCTACCATAGGAACCTGTCTTTGTCGCTTGCGTTATAAGCAGTAATTCCACGGTAGCTGCAAGAATAACAAGCTTATAATTTTTTTGACTGGAGATTATAGCACTAGAGATGCTCAGCTGAGGATTGCGTCATCATGTTAGTAGTTCCCAGAAAGCCATCAGAGGCTTGGAGGTCAGAGAGCCTCTCCATCATGCATGTGATTTCTCCATCTAGGAGTAAATGCCTGGCATGGTAGTAAAATACATTTAAAATACTAGATAGGAGAAGACCTTGGGAGTGTGTCCCTTTCTTTTTGGTGGTTTTGCCTCTCTGAATGGTGGCTGGCACAAAGGAGGAGCTCAACAATGTCTGTTAGTTACCTGGGTGAATGAGTCCTAGCCAGTGAGAGGAAGCTTGTTCCCAGTGGAGGGCATGGCAGGAGACAGCACAAGGCTCCTGGGCTGCCTGTGTGGCTTTGGACAATTTACTTGCCACCTCCGTAGGTGAGTTTCTTTATCTGTAAAGTGGGGATAATTATAGAAGCTATCTATCAGACTATTATGAAGCCTTAGCATTTATTAAGTGCTTACAAAGGACCTGGCACCTAGAAGGTGCTCAATAATTGAAGGCTACATAATTAGAAAAGAGGAGGAGGAACAAGAGGAGGTGCTTTGTTAGGAAATTTTTGAATCTATTAATATCATCCTCTTGCCTGGAAAACAAATGAACCCTCAACGTGTCTGAGGCCCACATTTGCTGCAAAAGACCTCCTATTGAGATAGTGTTTGGGTGTTAGGGCCTGTGGGTTCAGAGCTACTAGGCATACTCTCCCCGCTGTGAGTTCACAGAACACTCAAACTGGGACCAATGGTAAGAAGTTGGCCTGAGAGAACAGAGAGGCAGATGCAATGCCCTGGGACAGTAGCCCTGGGGGCCAGGACCATTCAAAGAATGTGCATACTTAAGTCTCACAGGACGTTGAAGGGGGAGCCCTTCTGAATGCCATCTGAGGCAGGGACAGCACTGAACTGCCTTTTAGCTGACAAGCTCCATCTCCATAGCCTGCAGGACATTACTCAGAACCTGCCTATAAGAAGCTACTCATTTCCCTTGAGGCTTCCTGGCACTTCCCAGCCTGTTCAGCTGCCAGGCACCCTCCTTAATTATTAGTGACCTTGTTCTCTAGGCTCCAGGCATCCCTGAGTGAGAATTTTGCCTGAAGGAGGCTCAAGCGTAGGCCACAGCCTTACCCCTTGAGCCCTGGGCTCTAAACACTCCTCTGATTAACATGCTGAAAGCAAAAGACCACGGGGCCCAGCTTGGATACAAAATGCTGAACTACCCTTGGCACTGTGGAGGCACGGGGCCTAATTTCACTCACTAAAATACTTAATTTCACACATTTCCTTTTTCATTAAGCATTCCTGCTGCTCAAACCCTTGGGCCTGTGTTACTTTTACTTAAGGCCCTGGAATAATTTAAATTCTTCTGGGTAAGTTAATATTTAAATCTAAGAAGACTCATGCAGGCATTTGACCATGGAGGAAGTGATTCACAATGCCCAGTGAGAAGCTACTATATGGGTCAGAAAAGTTAGTTTTCTGAAAATAATTTGCATTTCAGATTCATAGAGCTTTTAGTACCTGAAGTTATCTCCAAACCCCAAATTCATTCATTTCACAAATATAGAATCTAAGACCCACAGCAAATCAAGGGACTTAGCCAAAGTCGTACTGCCAATTAGTGGCCAATCTAGAACTTGAACCCAGGGCTTCCTGGATTAAAGCCAATCACTCAAATTACAGCCTGTGACTCTCCTAGTGCCAAGCTAAAAGCAGTTCCACTCAGACATTGAGAATTTTGATTTTGGGGTAGAGGAAAGCAACAAACATGGGTATAATGGGTATAAATTCTTTTTTAATTTAAAAATTTAAATATTGATTTTTAAAATCCATTTTAAAATACCTGTTGCATAGTCACAGAGGAAAGCATACTTCAGTATTAAGAAATTACTTCACTGGGCCGGGCGCCGTGGCTCACGCCTGTAATCCCAGCACTTTGGGAGGCCGAGGCGGGTGGATTACAAGGTCAAGAGATCGAGACTATCCTGGTCAACATGGTGAAACCCCGTCTCTACTAAAAATACAAAAATTCAGCTGAGCACAGTGATGCGTGCCTGTAATCCCAGCTACTCAGGACGCTGATGCAGGAGAATTGCCTGAACCCAGGAGGTGGAGGTTGCGGTGAGCCAAGATCGCGCCATTGCACTCCAGCCTGGGTAACAAGAGTGAAACTCCGTCTCAAAAAAAAAAAAAAAAAAGAAATTACTTCACTGACTTATCACAAAAATTTTGATAGGGTATACCTGAGACATAGCTTTTTTCACAGAAAAAAAGGAAGCAGGAGTAGGGGGTGTTCTGCCCCTACCACTGCAGGGTAAACATACCTGCAACGTTTTTTAAATATTTCCTATTACAGGGATTCCAAGTTGATACAAACATGCAGATCTTCATTAAACAATGCCATGATTCTTCTCCAAACAGCTGCTCTCAAATTACTTTTCTTTTTAGAAAAACATTTCAAATCCTTTTATTTGATGGGCCATTTTCAACAGAAAGGGAAATTTTCTGATTAAAATAGTTCCTGGGCATAGTCCCACACAAGTGAAGGTGATCAGCTCATCACCCAAATGCGCCCAGATGCAGGCCTGTGAGCAAGTTAGCCAGGCTCTGACCAGGGCAGAGCCCCCATTACTGTCTGCTCCCAGCATCATCTATGACTCCAGGCTTTTTCAGCAGCTGGACCTTTAAAGATCATTGTATTATGTAGGCATCTGTGAGTGTGCTCGGCTTAAGGTCCGGGAAAAAGAAAGGAGGAAACAAGCGAATGGTTGGCATGGAACTGCTGGAGGACCGTCGGGTGGGCCTGCTTTGCTAGAGTATAGGGTGTATGAAAATTGTGGGATATCATAAGAAGGTATGACCGCCTGGCTTTGGAGTCTGGACTTTATCTTGGTATTATGAGGAATACCACAGGTATCTGAAGAGAGAAGTGACCATGATATGACCTATACTTTTTGAGTTAAGAGAATAGAGTTGAAGACTAAAAGAGCAAGATGGATCTGACATCCACCAGAGGAGGATCTGCAGGACTGCAGTGATCCCTGGTGACAGCCAGAAGAGCTGGGGGTGCAAGAGTAGGAATACTGGGTAAGGGCATGACACAGTGAGAGTGGGAGGGTTGGGGAGGCCAGCTTGAGGGTGTAATATTGGTACTGGCAAGACATCCACTAACCCACTCGTAGCAGTCTCTGTCTGTCACAGGAATTCAGCTTGAAGTTCTTAAGGAAAAGTAGGAAGACATTCATCTGTGAGACATCTGCAAGGAAATGAAGGACAAAGTTTCAGGGCTAGATGAACTTAACCTCGTTGAGGTCAGAGCGAAGAATGCGAATGGCCACAAACCTGGAAAGCTTCAGCCTTTAAGGACTGTGCAGAGTTAGAAAAGCAGCAAAGAAAGCTGAGGGGGAACAATGGGAGGGGCAGGAGGGAAAGCAGGCCATCATATCTGATGAACAAGATCGAGGAACTGCCAAGAGACGCTATTGGTGTTCGCCTCTAGGGAGTGTGTGGTCACTGAGCTAGAACTGTTTCACTAACCAACCGGCTGGTGATTCTTTTATCACATGAATCCCTCTAAATATACAGGTTAAGTGTAGCATGGTTCCACATCAAAGCTGTCCCAGGTCTGAGAAGCTATAAGACTCTAGTGACATAAAATGTTCAAGAGTCTTTTCTATACATTAACTAGTTTGAACCTAATTTTGTTTCCTGGAGAGCCAGACGAGTTCAGCGGTCAATAACATGAACTCTAGGGGCAGACCTTCTGGGTTCAAATTCCAGATCTCCTGCTTTCTAGCAAGGCACATTGCAACCATCTGTGCCGCTGTTTCGTAAGCTGTAAAAATAGGACAGTAACAGAATGTACCTTCATAGCATTGTTGCAAAGATTTAAGATAATACATATATACATAGGGCAGTGCCTAGCACATAGTAGATCCTCAAATTGAAACTGAATTGTTACATACCTCAAAGATACTGCAGGTTCAGTTCCAGATCACAATAAAACAAGTATCACAATAAAGTCCCAGGAGTTTTTGGTTTCCCAGGGCACAGAAAAGTTACATTTAGACTATACTGTAGTCTATTAAGCAATAGCATCATGTCTTAAAAAATGTGTGTCCCATAATTTTAAAATTACTCTACTGCTAAAAAATGCTAATAGTCATCTAAGCCTTCAACAAGGCATAATCTTTTTGCTGGTGGAGGGTCTTGCATCAATGCTGATGGCCACTGACTGATCAGAGTGGTGGTTGTTGAAGGTTAAAGTGGCCGTGGCAGTTTCTTAAAATAAGACAATGAAGTTTGCTGCACCAATTAACTAATCCTTTCACTAAAGATCTCCCTGTAGCGTGCGATGCAGTTTCATAGGATTTGACCCAAAGTAGAATTTCTTTCAAAATTAAACTCAATGGCCTCGAAACTTGCTGTTGCTTTGTCAACTAAGTTTACAGAATATTCTAAATCCTTTGTCGTCATTTTAACAATGTTCACGGCATCTTCACCATTTGACTCTCAATAAACCATTTTCTTTGCTCATCCATAAGAAAAAATTTCTCATCTACTGAAGTTTTTTTTTATCCTGAAATTGCAGGAATTTAGCCACATCTCAGGCTCTGCTTCTAGTTCTTGTCCTCTTATTTCCATCACATCTGCAGTAACTTTCTCTGCTCAAGTCTTGAACCCTCAAAGTCATCCATGAGCGTCGAAATTAACTTCTTCCACTTAATGCTGATATTCTGACCTCCTCCCATGACTCCCTATTGTTCTTAATGGCATCTAGAATAATAAATCCTTTCCAGTAGGTTTTCAATTTACTTTGCCCAGATCCATCAGAAGAATCATTATTTATGGCAGCTATGACCTTATGAAATGTATTTTTTATATAATAAGACTTGAAAATCAAAATTACTTCTTGATCCATGGGCTGCAGAATGGATACTATATTAACAGGCATGAGAACAAGGCTAATCTCCTATACATCTCAATCAGAGCTCTTGGGTGACCATGCACATTGTCCATGAGCAGTAATATTGTGAAAGAAATATATTTTTTTCTGAGCAGTAAGTCTCAACAGTGGGCTTAAAATATTCAGTAAACCATGCTGTAAACAGATATGCTGTCATCCAGGCTTTTTTGTTTCATTTATAGAGCACAAGAAGAGTAGATTTGGGCCACACGTGGTGGCTCGTGCCCGTAATCCCAGCACTTTGGGAGGCCGAAGCGGGTGGATCACGAGGTCAAGAGATCAAGATCATCCTGGCCAATATGGTGAAACCCTGTCTCTACTAAAAATACAAACATTAGCTGGGCATGGTGGCATGTGCCAGTAGACCCAGCTACTCAGGAGGCTGAGGCAGGAGAATCACTTGAACCCCAGTGGCAGAGGTTGTAAGGAACCAAGATCTGGCCACTGCACTCCAGCCTGGCAACAAAGCAAGACTCCATCTCAAAAAAAAAAAAAAGAGAGAAGATTTAGCATCATTCTTAAGGGCACTAGGATTTTTGGAATGGTACATGAACATTGGCTTCAACTTAAAGTTACCAGCTACATTAATCCCTAACATGAGAGTCAGCCTGTCCTCTGAAGCTTTGAAACCAGGCACTGATGTCTACTCTATAGCTCTGAAAGTCCTAAATGGCATCTTCTTTCAAGATAAAGCTGTTTAATCTACATTTAAGAATCTGTGGTACTGTAGCCACTGTAATCAATTATCTTAGCTAGATCCTCTGGTAACTCGTTGCAGCTTCTACATCGGCACTTGGTGCTTCATCTTGTACTTTCATGTTCTGGAAATGCCTTCTTTCCTTAAACCTTGTAAACCAGTCTCTGCTAGCTTCAAACTTTTCTTTGGCAGCTTCCTCACCTCTCTCACGCTTCACAGAATTAAAGAGAGTGAGGGTCTTCCTCTGGTTTAGGCATTGGCTTAAGGGAATACTGTAGCTGGTTTAATCAATCACTTGTGAGTTCACTGGAGTAGTACTTTTAATTTCCTTCAGTAACTCCTCCTTTGCATTCAGAACTTAGCTGTTTGGCACAAGAGGCCTAGCTTTTGGCATATCTCAGTTTTTGACACATCTTCCTCGCTAACCTTAATCATTTCTAGCTTTTGATTTAAAGTGAGAAATGTGCAACTCTTCCTTTCATTTAAAAGCTTAGAAAGCATTGTAGGATTATTAATTGCCCTAATACTAATATTGTTAAAATACTGGGAATAGGGAGGCCTGAGCAGAAGGAGATAGACAGGGAAATAGCAGGTCAGTGGAGCAATCAGAACACACAAAACGTTTATTGATTAAGTTCACCATCTCATATGGGAGTGTTTCATGAAACCTCCAAACAGTTACAATCATAACATCAAAGATCACTGATCACAGATCACCATAATGAATATAATAAAGAAAAGGTTTGAAATAATATGAGAATTACCAAAATGTGACATAGAGACACAAAGTGAGCACGTTATTGGAAAAATGGCACCAATAGACTTTCTCAACACAAGGTTGCCACAAACTCAAAACTTTAATTTGAAAAAAAACCCACAGTATCTGTGAAGCACAATAAAGCAAAGTGCAATAAAACAAGGTGTGCCTGTAATTTAAAATAATTTAAATAATATTAGTGATTATTTAGTAATCAGTAGATCTAAAGGTATAGAACAGCATTATTCAATAGAAATATAGTGCAAGCAACAACCTTAAGCCATATAGATAAGTTTAAATTTTCTAAAAGCCATATTATAAAGACAAATAGGTGAAATTAATCCATAATATACTTTACTTAACCTATCATATCCAAAATATTATCACTACAACATGTAATTGATGCAAAAAATTATTAACGAGATGCTTTACATTCTTTTTTTTTTTTTTTTCGAGACAAAGTTTCACCCAGTCACCAACCTGGAGTGCAGTGACGTGACCTCAGCTCACTGCAACCTCTGCCTCCTGGGTTCAAGCAATTCTCCTGCCTCAGCCTCCTGAATAGCTGGGACTACAGGTGCATGCCACCATGCCCAGCTAATTTTTGTATTTTTAGTAGAGACGGGGTTTCACCATGTTGGCCAGGATGGTCTCAATCTCTTGACCTCATGATCTGCCCATCTCAGCCTCCCAAAGTACTGGGATTAGAGGTATGAGCCACCGGTGTCCAGTCGTGCATTATTTTTTCATAGTAAGTGTTTTAAATCCAATGTACACCTTACAATTATAGCACATCTCAAACTGTACTAGACACATTTCACGTGCTCAGTATCCACATGTGACTGGTGGCTATGGTATCGGACAGTGCAGGGCTATGTCAGTATCCACATGTGACTGGTGGCTATGGTATTGGACAGTGCAGGGCTATGTCAGTATCCACATGTGACTGGTGGCTATGGTATTGGACAGTGCAGGGCTATGTCAGTATCCACAAGTGACTGGTGGCTATGGTATTGGACAGTGCAGGGCTATGTCAGTATCCACATGTGACTGGTGGCTATGATATTGGACAGTACAGGGCTAGAAGGATACTCATCAACTATTAGCTCAGGCCAACTCACAGAGATGGCTTACAGCAGGGGTCCCCAACCCCTGGGCCACCAACTGGTACCAGTCTGTGGCCTGTTAGCTGAGCTGCTCAGCAGGAACTGAGTGGTGGGCAAGCTAACAGTACTGCCTGAGCTCCACCTCATGTCAGATCAGCAGTGTCATGACATTCTCATAGGATCCTGAACACTAATGTGAACTATGCATGTGAGGGATCTAGGTTGCCATCCTATGAGAATCTCATGGCTGATTATATGAGGTGGAACAGTTTCATCTGGAAACTATCTCACCCCTTACCCCCACTCCCACCCCGCCCTGTGTTAAATTGTCTTCCATGAAATCCATGCCTGGTGCCAAATGGGCTGCTGGCTTAGAGGAAGGCTGGTGGAACTAGTAGCATTTTGTTTATATACTTCTACATTGTTTAATATGTAACAATGAGGACACGTCTTTAAAATTCAATAAGTTATGAAAGAGTAAACATAAACCTAATGGCAGGGCCCCGGTGGCTCACGCCTGTAATCCCAACACTTTGGGAGTCCGAGGCAGGTGGATCGTCTGAGGTCAGGAGTTCAAGACCAGCCTGACAACATAGTGAAACCCCGTCTCTCCTAAAAATACAAAAAGATTAGCTGGGCATGGTGGCGTGTGCCTGTAATCCCAGCTACTCGAGAGGCTGAGGCAGGAGAATCTCTTGAACCCAGGAGGCAGAGGGTGCAGTGAGCTGAGAACACGCCATTGCACTCCAGCCTGGGTAACAAGAGCGAGAACCCATCCCCCCCCAAAAAAAAAGGAAAAAAGAAAAAGAAAAAATCTAATAACCTCAAATTAATGCTCATGACGCAAAAATACAGAAGCATTCTAATCTGAGACTTAAAAAAAACTGAGTTCTATGTCCAAAATAAACCATAGTTCTAGGTTTTTGGGGCACTTCTGTAGAATTTGAGGATGTGGGGGGACCTTCAGAAAGCCCTTTACAATTCCTGGACCTCAGTTTCCCTGTATTTAATTTAGGACAGATTCATTTCTTAAGGCCTCCCAGTTCTTAAAGTGTGTAACTGTCTACAACTGTATTTCTCCTATATTCCCTCCAAAAATACATCAGTGAATGAGAACTCTCTCCTCACTTCCAGAGACGGTGTGTTTGTAAGCGCAGGGCCAAGTCTCAGGGTCTCCTGAGTCTGAATCTGTCTTTGAAGACATGTTTCTGTCTGCCTCTGGCTATCGATGGTCCCAGCTCCAGTTATACTCTGCTTCTCTCCATGAACTCATGTGGTCACAAATGCCAAGAGAGCCGAAAAATGAGCCTGGCCGTCTCCTTCTCCCGCAGGAATGATTTGGTCTGAATGCAAGGAAATCTGGGAGGAGGGGCCGCGGGAGTACGTGCTGCACCTGTGGAACCTGCTAGATTTCGGGATGCTGTCCATCTTTGTGGCCTCCTTCACAGCACGCTTCATGGCCTTCCTGAAGGCCAGCGAGGCACAGCTGTATGTGGACCAGCACGTGCGGGATGACACGCTGCACAACGTCTCGCTTCCGCCGGAAGTAGCGTACTTCACCTACGGTGAGTCAGTCGCAGGCGTGTTTTCCCCTGCTCCATTCTGGCGCTTCTGGGACATAGCCCTGGCGCTTCACCGTGGCTGGTGAATTTGTAGCGTAATTTGTAATCATGTGGCCCATGATTTGTGACGGGGCTGACTTTGGCAGTTCCACTGTCAGTGCAGAGCACCCTCTCCACCTCAAAAAAAGCCCTGGTCCCGGAAGTGTAGCCAGCTGAATAGAAGGAGGAATTGGTGACTTTGAGAAATGAATCTTTCTGTGTTAAGGATGAGTTTGTTTCTGAAAGGCCCTTGGGAACATTTCTGTAGCTTGTATGTTTTTAAGAAACGTCTTGTTTCTGATGTGCATCCAGGAGCACTAAAGGGATATGTATATGCGGAAGAATTTTCCTTCTATGTTGGATGCCTGTGCTTTGTGCAAAAATAAATTCTGCTTTCCCAGTTATTGCTTCACGGCAAGATAGATTCTTAGGAGATACCTTAATTCTTGCAAACTACAAGGCCTTATAGTTTGAGGTAGTAGATTGAGGCTTTAGGAATAATAATAGTAGTTATACATATGTTTATTGAGAACTTACTATATGCCAGAAACTGTGTAGACATTTTATACACACAATTCTAATCCTTGCAAATAGCCCTGCAAAAAGGGGTCCTTCTTTTGTCCCTATTTTAAACATGAAGAATCAAATTTTTGTGGCAGGGCTTATAATGTTTCCAGAAATACAGGATTGCCTTGTATAGCAGGAAATCCTGGCCTGACGTGACTTGAAAATCATGCTGAATGGCATAGTAATTATGTACCCAAGCTTTGGAATAGAAGGGACCTGGATTCAAACCTTAATTCAGTAGTTTACTGTGAGATCTTGTTTACTTAACTTTTCTGAGCTCCCATTTCTCGTATGTAAAACAGGGATAATAATATCTATGTCAAAAGGGTTTGCTTTGAGGGTTGAATAAAATAGTGTGTGTGAAGTGCTTTGCACTCTGCTCTGAAAGTAGTAAATGCTCACTTAATGGTAGCAGTTATCTGCTTACTTATTTTAATAGAAGTTATGTCTTACTACTACCTTTTGGGTCATTTCTGCTCAAACGCTGTAATTTATGTACTGAAACAGAAAGATGTTGAAGGTTGAAGGAAAGGTAGATACTTGTTAACAGTAAAAAGCATCTGGACACTTGGTAGGCATTTGTTAATGGCAGCTGCAACATCTTAAAGGGATTGAGTGTTGAATGTCCCTGTTACATGAAGCCAGATGGCTCTGGGATCACAGAATCTTTGTGGGAAGATACAACAATGATTCTGTGGTCAAATACAACAGAGGATTGTTCACTTAACACAAAAGTTGATTAACTGCCCATTTTCAACGTAGATTATGTTACATGTAAATGTGGTAGAGAAATCCCCACTGAGAAATCCCCATGGAGGGTCTTGTAGTATTACAAATCATCCATCCACCCACCGCTTGCCATTTTGGGGTTTGGCAAATTCAGACTTCTGACTTCTGTTGCTTTCTGGGTTGTATTAATGTCTCACCCAACCCAATGCATAGCACATTACTGCTCTTGTTTTTGTGGTTCACCCTGTGCCCTTGGAAATCCTTCGGATTTCTGGCTTCACTTGTGCTCCAGTTACAGGGCAAGAGAGCCCTCTTGTGGCCAACTGGACACTGGCTCCTTCCAAGCTCTACAGCAAATGGGCAGATACCAATTTTTCAGGTTGTGATAGAGCAGTTTTTCTCATGGAAATAGCTCTAAGAAGAAAACACCTTTGTCTAAATCATCACAGTGCTGTTCACTTTATGTTCATCACAACTCTTTATGAGTCAGTCCGAATATAATATTTTTCAATAAAGTCCTGACCTGGTCACCAGGATCTGACAACAGCCAAATCTATCTGAGTAGATTATAAGAGTGTCTTGTTATTGTGACTGAGGTTTAAGATGGTAAGCTAGAGGCTGCAGAAAAAATAATTCCTTTTTGGCTTCTGTTTAACAGGAGAAGTTATGTCTTATTTTACGTTATTCAAATATGTTATTTATCCATACAAGATGACAGATATTTTGGAAAACACATAATTTATTCTGCTTACTAGTCTTTCATGGATTTTTGAGGTATCACCTTGATGAGAACATAGAGTCTGTAATGTTATTATATTTACAAATGCAATTTAGAATCACTCCATGAAACTTTGTGGCCTGGCTTCCTTTACTAAAGGTTTCTTACTGCTCTCTATTATTATAATTATGTATCAGAGTCTAGTTTTGCAAATAAAGAATAAAAGCCTTCCTCTTCAATCTCCCTTGGAATGCCAAGAATTGCTATGTAATATCCTTGCTATCTGCATTTACCAGGTTCTGAAAAGGACCCCATACCCTAAATCCAATCCTAAAAATGGCATTAATGATATCTACTCTACAGGGCTGTTGTGAAAATTACAGCTAATGTAAGTGTAAGTGCTAATTTAGGTTTCTCAATGTTTCTCAATTAACGTTTCACTCCGCATTTCTCAATGGGACCCTATCAGCTTTTCCAGCAGCGCAGTTTTTATGGTACAGATCTGTCTGGGGCAATGCAGGACATTAGCATCCCAGTAGTACTCCTATTCAGTCACTGTGACAACCAGAGACACCTCCACACATTTTCCACGAGAGAAGTGCTGCCCTCGCTTGAGAATCACTGGCATATAATAGACAGCTGATTCATGATAGATGCTGCTTCTTGTACCATTAGAACTGCAATAGGAACACTTTGCAGGTTTGCTCTGCTGTAGAAATACTCATTGGGCAGTTCAGGCCCTTGTGTTCACAGTGACCACAAGCAGAGCCTTCCCAGCTCAGGATCAGTCCTAGGACCCTTGCCTACATGGAACAGGGCTGTCGTGGCAAATCTGCCTGACTGGTCACCACTTTGGGGGCCTTAGCGTAATCAGGGAGCAAATATACCAGCACACAGTACCTAGGGAACGAAACCCAAGAGTACTTTCTCAGGCAAGATCCTTTCAATTCCTGGTCCCCATGTGAGCTCACTTGTTCTGACCTGTGGCTGCTTATTCAGTCATGTGACAAACATTTATCAGTACTCACTATGTGCCAGACCCTGTGCTGAGCACTTTACATGTACGACTTTATTTCATCCTCTCCACAGTCCTGTGAAATAGATATTATCCATAATTTAGAGATGAGGGAAATAAAGCTCAAAAGATAGTTAGTTGTCTCTCAGAGTCTTATGGCCAGTAGGCGGATGGGCCACATTCGGTCTCGGGGCTATCTGACTCCAAGTCCGTGCTCTTGCCCATCTCTCTCCTCATGCTGCCTCTCCAGTGAGTGGGACAGCTCCTGAGCATGGAGCTAAACACTCATGAGACAGAACAACAAGTGGCCTGGTAAGTGCCAAGACATGGGGAGTGCACCAGATACCAGGAGAGCACAGACAGAAACTGGGAACTTGCCCAGCCCATGGTGGGGTGGGGAGGGGGGATCACAAAAGGCTTCCTGAAAGAGGTGATGCCTGAGCAGGATCTTGACGGAGGATTAGGAATGAATCACACTTCAAAGTGAGATTAGAGTGTTCCAGGCAGATGGTTCAGCACATTCCAAGAGGGAAGCTGACACCTTCTGGGTATTGGGATTAATTTGAAGACAAGGGCAAGAATGGCAAATGATGCACTTGGAGACCTCTAAAGGTGCCTAACTGGTTTCTCTTCCAGAGTAGATCCTGTGCCCCAGTAAGTAACCCAGATTGTTTTCTTTTAGCCAGGGACAAGTGGTGGCCTTCAGACCCTCAGATCATATCAGAAGGGCTATATGCAATAGCCGTCGTGCTGAGCTTCTCTCGCATTGCATACATCCTGCCAGCCAACGAGAGTTTTGGGCCCCTGCAGATCTCCCTAGGGAGAACTGTGAAAGATATCTTCAAGTTCATGGTCATTTTCATCATGGTATTTGTGGCCTTCATGATTGGGATGTTCAACCTGTACTCTTACTACCGAGGTGCCAAATACAACCCCGCGTTTACAACGTAAGTATCCAAGGGCTTTCCCCTGAGGGTCTCCCTGGGCTTCCTGGGAATCCTTGGGAATCTCCTAAAGGTGGCTTTTTGTAGAGACTGGGGTTTCCTTGCTATTTCTCAAGGTTAAAGGAAACTTTATTCAAGGTATCTTAGAGTTCAAGTTCTGGAGCTGAAGAACAGAAGAGCTGAGTTAAATCCTGACTTTGTGCGCTTACATTCCGTGTGACTAAGGGCATGTTTCCATTTAGAATATATATATATATATATATATATATATATATATATATATATATATATAACATGTAGGAATGCTATGTTTCCTAGGATTTGACGTTTTCAGCACTCAGGAATTACTGTATTTCGTAAATGGAAAGAATGCCATTAATAGAATGTTGTCTTTGGTTTCCAAAGTTGATATACCAGAGTGAGTGAAAATAATAATAAAAGGGAGATATTTCATGGTAAGCTTTGGGTATAAAGTTAAGACTGCAATGCCCAAGTTATCCCAGGGTAAATGGTGCAGCAGCAAGCATGCTGGTGAGTATTCTTGGGGCAGACAGGAAATGGATTAACATCTTTGAGATTTCGTTTTCTCATTTTTAAAATGGTGATAATAATACCTGCTTCATCTGGATGGTGCAATGATTCAGTGAGATAATGTAACTCACACAGAAAATTCTGAATACATGGTAAAAAAATATTATTACTATTATTATTGTCTTAGCCTGGGTTACCTAGAAGACAGACCTTTGGGTAAAAGTTGCATGCTAACACTTTATTAGAGCAAGGGAGTGTGATCTAAGGGAAATAAGACTGAAGGAAAAAGGAATACGATGAATGGGACGAGGGGAAGCAAGTACAGAGTGTTGCTGCATGAGAGGTGTGAAGTGAGGATGGGGAAAGCCAATACAGGCAGCTGCCCTGGCCACCATCCACCAGAATACACAGCCTGGGCATGATGGACCTCTCCAAGGGGACTGTCTGGAATTACCACATCTCAGAATAGCCCATCAGGCTGAGAAATAGAGAATTTATCATGCAGATCGGTCCCATCTGCTTTCTCTCATTAGTCACTCCATAGGACATTAATTCACCTGCACTTCCAGGGCAGCCCTGGGGAAGCCATATCCACCCAGCCTGGCGGAAGGTCTGTGAGCAGTTGTAGGTCACAGCTCTCCATGCCTGGCTGGGCAAGCCAGGTCCTGTGCATGGGACCCAGCAAGTCCTGCAGCATCATGTGCCTCTGCAGCAGGAAGGAAGGCCCACGTGAGAGAGGCAGGAGGCATGCAGCCTGAGCATGAGGCAAGACACTGAAATTACGGTACAGCAGTAGCTGCTGGGGGTGCTCCGGGAGGCCAAGCAGGCAGACTAACATAATGACATGCACTCCCCCCAACTGTGGAAGTGGTGATGGAGCTCTCTGAGCCTGTGTCTGCCAAGACCCAAAGCTCCTCCCCTGGGGTGGGGGCGGGCAGGATGCCAGGTGGTCTCCTGGAGGGCCAGCCATCAGTAACTCTGAGAAGGGTCTAGTGGAAGAGTCTGGAAGACCTGAATATACATTCTGACACAGGCATATATGGGCTGGTAACCTTAAGCCAAGTCACTTGATTTATCTGAGCGTCTGTGTCCTCGTCTGTAAAATGAAAATAAGATTTCCCACCTTCATCGTAAATACCCTCATGGATAAATAAGGTTGTTTACATAAAGTGCATGAAACACCAAAGTGTTTCCAGTCCGTGTCCTGCCCCAGACCCACTCAGCTCCAGAATTTCTCCTTGCCTTCACCAAGTTCTTGCCCAGAATCTTGAAAGGAAGATAAGGTTTCAGCCTTGTGAAATCACAGCACAATAGCCAGTATCAATGTAGTTAAGCACTTCCTGACACTTGTCCCCAGGAAGCTCTGAGTGACCTGGAATGTCAGTTTTCCAGCTGGTAGAAATGGCTCTGAGCCTTGCCACCCAGACTCCCTGAGCAGTTTCCAGGTTGTGGCAGGGCCTCATCTTACTCTTCTGAAGAAATCAGCCATTAAGGTAACATACTTGTCTCCAAGAACCAAGTACAATGAACTCTGTGCCACTCAGCTCAGAATCATGGACTGTGCTGCCCCACCCAGCTGAAACTACCTAAAACTGGGGGACTCTGTTGAACCACAGAAGCTGTTACTCCCTGAAGCAAAGAAGCAGCTTGTGTGTCACAGAGAACAGGTGACAGGCCCGGTGCTAAGAAATGCACCTGAGAGGTGCTTGGCTCTGCTCCTTGGCCCACATGTCATGTCAGAGCCTCAGTACCCCATGGACAGACAGACTAGGTTTCCGTCTGAGCTCTGCTTCCTCTTATTGACTTTGTGGCTTTGGGCAAGTGCTAAATCTCCTGGGCCTAAATTTCTCCAGCTCCAAAATGAGAATACTAACAGAGCCAACTTCACAGGATTATTGTAAGGATCCAATAAGAAGAAATATGATCAAATACAGTGCTTGGCATAAAATGAGCCTTCAATAAATAGCAGCGATGACCATGGAGATGGTGAATAATTTATCCTCAGGGGAGAATAAATTGCAAGGAAAGGCATCTGAGTACTGAATTGGTCTCTAACACCCTTTCTGGACAGTGGTCTAGCTTATACACTGTCCACTACCTCAGGGCAAGCACATTACTGAATCAGCTGGACTACTTCATATCACCCCAATACTTCATGATTAAATGTTGAAGGAATAGAATAAATTTCAATCACCCAAAAGCAAATTTGCTCTAGATCTGCTAAAGGTAAAACTAAATGTATTCACTCTTCATGGATGCATTGTTACTGAACACAGAGAGGATGTCAGCCAATAAATGAAGGCTCTTACCCTCTGTGGTCAGACCCTGGTGGCCCTCCTGTGTTTCTAGCCTAGCATGGTACCTTGCAAAGGGTATTCGCTCATTAAAGGTTCATGAACAAGATTGAGGGAATAAACAGGAGAAAAGAAGCCAGAGTCAAGGTAGTCAAATAAACAGCAGACAGAGCATTTGACAGTGCGGACTTCTGTCCTGATCCTACTGCCCAGAGTGCTCTGTGCAATTCCTCTTCCTTCCTGTACAGACAGCCTGTATCACCAGCCCACAGTCCCTCAGTCTCTCAGAAGGTCAGTGCCACGACACACAGGAAAATGACAAAGGGGCCAGGCATGGTGGTCACATTTATAATCCCAACACTAGGAGACTGAGGTGGGAGGATCCCCAAGAGTTTGAGACCACCCTGGGCAATATAGTGAAACCTCATTTAAAAAACAACAAAGAAGAAAAAGAAAGAGGAGGGAGGGAGGAGGAGAGATCATGACTTTAGAGTAGGGCTGACCTGGCCACAATTCTGAACCAGATGCAACAGAGCTAATCCATAGAGGGAGAAAGGCAGGTGGCCTGGGTTGGGGTCTTTGAGATTAGAAAGAGTCATGGGGAAAAGCAAGAGGAGAAGAAAGAGCAAAGCAATTGGCTTGTCCCATGCACTGAAAACTGAATGAACATTTTCTGGACGTGAGGGGTCCAACCAAAGAGGACCCCAGGTCTTCCAGGATAGGGAAGGGGAGAAAAGCTGGGGAGGCGGCAAGCACAGCGAAGAAAGGACAGGAGATTTATCGCCTTGGCGGTTCCTGAAATGGGATGTGTAGCTGTGAATAGGATTTGATTGAACAGGAAAACAGTCAATAGAGCAGCGAAGTGGAGAGAGAAAAGAATGGATTTTTGTAAATGTCATTTTTTACCTTTTGACTGCTCTCTGGAGCATGTCACCCCCACTCCAAGAGATCTTCTTTGTTAATAAAAAAGCCATGTGAGGATAAATGAGACTCAGGCCTTAGGGTCCTCAAAGCTGTTCTTGGTGCCAGCCATGCTGATGATGAAGTCAAACAACCTCACTCAGGTGAATGTTTGCTCCAGAGCAGCGCAGCCCCAGCCACCCTGCCCAGCTCATAATCTTCTCTTTGGCCCACCCACAGGTGAGTGACCTGTTCTCTTTGGGATTTGGAGCTTCTGGGTAAGGCAGGGGTCCTCTCATCTGTTTCTATAGACTTGGCAGACCCAGTCCTACAGAAGGGAAGTTTGGGTTGGAGCACACTGCAGGTATCCCCCTAGCCCCACTGTTGACCTCCCCTCAACCCCACTCCTGCCATGTCCAAGGGCAGTTGGAGTCTCTAAAGACTGTTCAGGAGTTCACTTTGAAAGTCAGCTGTTAGGAACCTACAGGGAGATTTTCCATATGAGCTCTGGTCACCCTAGGGGTGCAGTCCCAGGCCAGCTCACAAAAACCAGTCCCACCATTGTAGCACTTGCCCAAGGAGAACAGGTAGAACAGGCATTCTGGGACAAAAGGAAAGAAGAGGAGAAAGATTTCTCTACCAGCTGCAGCCCCCAACCCTTAACCAAGCCCTACCCTATCTCCCAGTGTATTCCAGTTCGAAAATCACATACCTCCCCCAGCCCGGCCACTCCCAAATTCTCATTTTCTCTATCCAGCAGACCTCAATCAAGAGGCTGGAAGATAATGGATGGATTGAACTGGTTCAGCCCAAGGTGTGAATAAATACACAGTATGAGCAGCCGTAACAGCTCAGTGGTTCTCAAACCACATCAGAATCACCTGGTGAGGTGGCTAAATGTGGGACTTCCCAGGCTTTTCCTCTTAGAGAGTCTAATTACAGTATTTCTGAGTAGGACCCAAAAATCAACGTTAGCAAGCCCCTGGTGGGTTCTGGTACAGTTGGTGGAGGATCGCAGTATGAGAAATGCTAATCTGATCCAACCTCATCATTGCACCATAGGGAGATGGAAGTCACTCTCAGCTCTGTGTACTTCAAAAACAAGGAGCTTGTTAACTTGAGTATCTTATTGGAAGGATTTCAGGCTCTATGCAGGCAATGGTTTTTAAGGCACAACCCCCTGAAAAGGTAGCCAGATCCAGCTGAAGCAAGCCCCAGAGTCAGATCCTACGAGTAGCTCCCAATTTTTCAGCCTCCTTCACTTTGGAACCAAGAATTCTCTCAAAGGTCTGGGCTGTTTTTCACAGCCGCTTCTGTGTCCAGTGCTGGCCTAAGGGGAGAAGCATGGGGCGCTGGTCGTCAAGCTAGGGCCTGTCTGGGCATGACAGATAGTACACCTGCTGGCGACTCATTATCTCCAAGCCACTTCTATTAGAAACTGCAAATGACCACAGGCGAGGAAGGATAAGTGTTCAGACAAGGTTTATGCTCTCAGAGTACAAAACTGAAGTATCCCAAGACGGGCAAGGAAGTGGAGAGAAAAATCTCCTGAGAACACACTTCCTTTAATAAAGTCTTTTTAAAATATTCTCAGTTCAGACTGTTAGGAATTTTGTGATTGGGAACATATTTTTAACCTTATCAATAAAGTCAGTAGACAGATAGAGTTTGCTTTATGGAAGTTTTATAGCCAACTTTGCTGAAATGCACATATTCCGTAAAGTGAAGACTTTTCTGCTTAGAGGTTGTATGGAACTCTTTGGGTTACAGGGTTAGAAAAAGAGAAATAAAAGGTCCATGGCTTGTAGATGAAATGCTGCTGAGTGACAATGCATAGGAAAAGGGTGCCTAGGCCAGGCGCAGTGGCTCACGCCTGTAATCCCAGCACTTTGGGAGGCTGAAATAGGCGGACCACGACGTCAGGAGTTTGAGAAGATCTTGACCAATATGGTGAAACCCCGTCTCTACTAAAAATACAAAAATCAGCCGAGTGTGGTGACACACACCTGTAGTCCCAGCTACTCAAGAGGCTGAGGCAGAAGAATTGCTTGAACCCAGGAGGCAGAGGTTGCAGTGAGCTGAGATCATGCCCCTGCACTCCAGCCTGGGGAACAGAGCAAGGCTCCATCTCAAACAAAAAAGAAAGACAGAGAGAGAGAAAGAAAGGAAGAGAGAAAGAGGGAGAAAGAAAGGAAGAAAAGAGAGAGAGAAAGAAAGGAAAGAAATGAAGGAAGGAAAGAAAAAGAAAAGAAAGAAAGAGAAAGAAACAAAGAAGGAAGGAAGGAAGGAAAGAAAGAAAGAAAGAAAATAAAGAAAGATGAATGCCTTTCTCATACTCTGGCTGGTGATGGTGATAGAATAGCTACACAGAAAATAGGAGGGGCCGGAGGCAATGAGGTGGCCCAGAGCAGGAAGTGAAGTGAAGGGCACTCTAACACAACCCATGGTGGGCCCCTGTCTCCCCTTTGAGTGAACTTGGCCTTCCAGACTTAATCCTGATTGGAGACTAAACGTCGCTTCTGTTTCTCAAAAGATCATCTCAGCCCATCTTTTCTGTAGGGTGTTCTGAAGTCAACCTCATAGCATAGCTAGGTTGAGACTTTTCTAATCAAAATAATACCTCTCTTAAGGTTGTTCTGTCTCCCCAGGAGTCATTTTAATGGAAATAGCTTCAACAATGCTAGGCAAAATTAGAAGCTTCTATTTTCCATGACACTTATGAGAAATTTCCATACTTTATAAGGGAGGGATTCAGGAGGCTTTGATTCAGCCCCACCCAGCTTGTCCTTGCCATAGAGAAACCAGATGTCTTTTCCATCTGGAATTGCAGCTGAAAGAGAGGATCCTTAAGACCCTACCACACACCCCCACCCACCATGGACTGTCCCAGCCTCGAGGCTGAGTTTTATATACTTGGCTTACAGCCAAAATTGAGGCTTCAGATCGTCCTTTTGGAGTCGGTAAAGAAGAAGAATCATAATAATAAAAAATATCAATTTGTTGACCAACTCATGACAGATATGCACCTGCTTTCTCATTTAATCCTCACAGTGGAATAACACAAATACTACTACAGGAAACGGAGGCTCAGAGAGGTGCCAGACTTGCCCAAGATCATAGAATACAAATTCGCGTGACTCCAAGCCCATCCTCCACCTTTGGCCTAAAATTTTCAGAACTCATACAAAGGCCTACACTTTGAGATGGATGCTAAGTCTCTAAGAGTTGAGTTGCTCTCCTATAGTAGTAAATTCTAAAGAGGAGCATATGAACTCAGATTTGGATTACCATTGAGAACCTGGTGATTCTACATATCTGAGCTCTAATACGCAGACAGTACTTCTCCCCTGGATACAGCAGGTTTCTATTCTAAAGTTAGCTCCCCCATTTGACAAACGTGTATGGAGCAACTACTCTATGCCAAGTTGTCTTTGGCCCTGAGGCCATAGAGATTAATACACCAATTCTGTCCCTAGGAAACTCATGGACAATTGGGGATGGTGAAGGGGCAGTGGAAAGCAACAGCAATGATCCCATATGATCATCATCAAAGGGTACTTGAGCAGCACAGGGAAGAGGAAGCACTGAGCCCTGCCTGACCATGTCAGAGAAGGCTTCCTGGAGGGGGCGGCTCTAAACGGAGAGTTTAGGAGGATGACAGGAAGGGCACTCTGGCCTGTGCAAGGCACTTTTTAAGAGCTTCACATAGGAAGGCATCTGGGGAGATGGCAGAAGATTAAATCAGAGCATCAGGTAGGAGCTAGATTGTGAAGCTCTTCATAAGTCCTGACAGAGTGTTAGAGTCTCCGTTAAGGCCTTTGTAAAAGGAGAAAGATGTAACTGGATCTGCTTTCAGGAAGAGTGCTGTGGCAACTGCATGATGGGTGGTTTGGAAGGGATGAGAGTGGAGGCCTGGGCTGCATGCTGGGATTCTACTGTGAGCAAAAGCAGAATTTTTTTTTTCTGCTTTTCAGATAAAAAAAAAAGGCCCCTCCCCTCATGAAACTTGCAGACTGGTTGAGAAGATAGATGTTAATCAAATAATCACAGGAATGAGGGCATGGTTACAAATTGGGAAAACGTTCTGAAAAACAGGAATGTGAAAGAAAGGCAGCTACAAAAGGAACTGAGCTAGATCCCCTGGGAGATTCTGGCAGGAGCCCCGTGAGAGAGTGCACTGCTGCACGCAGGGAGTGTGGGATGGCAAAGGGGAGCAGGGGCAGAGTGGCGGGCTCTGGCTGCAAAGGGGATAATGCTGAGGCTGCCCAGGCCAAAGTATATCATAAAGCTCATCAGCATCAATGACATATTGAGAGAAACCCAGGGAGAGGGCACCCTGAGGCACCCTAGGACCTGGCCTACTGCCAGTTTCGCTGTGCAGTGTGCTGAATGTGTTTGCAGGTGAGGAACAAGGAATGGCATCAGCCTACTGGGCTTTATGAAGGACCGGTTTTTCCCAGGACCCTGGGTCAGTGTTATAATATGGGGATCTCTGATCCAGAAGCTCCACAGGCTAGTTCATCATCAGACTTTATTATACTGTGACAGTTACAATCTCCACTTTTCATCTCATAAATTCAAGTCAGGACTGACTGGGCACGGTGGCCCACACCTGTACAACCCCAACACTTCAGAAGGCCAAAGTAGGTGGATTGCTTGAGCCCAGGAATTAGAGACCAGCCTGGATGACGAAGTGAGACCCCATCTCAAAAATTAATTAATAAATTAATGCAAGGCAGGCATAGGGTGTTTGGGGGGATAAGAGCTTACTGCACCCACTTTCACATGGAGAAACCAGCACAGAGGAGTTCTGAGGCTTGTTGGAGAAGGCAGCCAAGATCCCTGTGGGACCCAGTTCAGGCTCAGAGAGGCTGGGGACCTGAAAATGACCTTTATGTGTCAAAAAAAAAGATCATCTGGGTCTCATATAAGGTCTTTTTCTTTGTATAACTCTCCAACAAGTGATAAAAATATAGATCTTTTCCCGGACTACCTTAGAAGAATTGGTACAACAGACATTCTACTATCATAAAATATTTATGGATACATTCTTCTCATGTTTATTTGTGACACGGATTCTAAAAGCCCGGGAACTTAAGCCTCTGGAACAGTCTGAAAGCCACCACATTTTGAGGAAAAAGACCTGACAATCAATCCACATTTCCATAATGCTGGCTTCACAGCACACTCTCGGGCACTACCCCAGACCCTCCATCTGCTTCTCAGCCAGTCACTGTCTGACAGGGGAGAGGGTCCTACCTTTCTATGCACTAAAATTCAGTTCTACGATGACAATACGGTTTAAAGTGCCATTCATCAGAGTGACAGTGGCAGGAAACTGCAATGTTCAGGGTTGGCTCAAGATATTACTAGCAGGGGCAGGTCTGAGGCAAGCTGGGTAAGACCAAGTGCCAGATCACCTTATGTCTCAGTTTCCCAGCATTCCATCACTCATTGACAAAAATGTTCACTGACCCCTCCCCCCAGCTACAGCTGGACACTTTCTGAGTACTGAGGACAAAGTGGTGAAGGAGGTGAGAAGGCCCTGTCGGTATGGAGCTCACATTTCTGAGAGAAAAGAGGCAAAAAGATAAACAAATAGGCAAATAAATCATTATAGATTAAGTGCTAGGAGCTAAAGAAGTAAGACACTTTACAGAAGAGTCATGAGGAAGGGCCTCCTTCAGACAGGTAGTCTAAGAAGGCCTCATGGAGCACGTGCTGACTGAGTCTAAAGCCTGAATGAAAAAATAAGGAGGAGCAGCCAGGTACAGAGAGAGGGGAAGGCATTCCAGGAACGAGCTCAGCCAGTGCACCCAGGCAGAGTGCAGTGAGTGAAGGGAGAGCCAGCCTTGGGCTCCAGGAGGTGGGAGGAACCGGATACCCCGGGCTTCAGGGGCCTGTGTTAGGTAATGATGGGCTTTGTCAGCCATGGGGAAAGCCACTGAAGAAGAGGGGCAGGATCTGATTTCTGTTTTCCAAGGGTTTTTTTGAGAATGAATTGTGGGGCTCCAGAGTCTTTCAGCCAGATATTGGAGCCTATTGCAGTTGAGGCAAATTGTTTAAAAACCAATACTAGGGGTAAAATTAGTAACATTAATTGAGCAAGTAGTATGTGCCAGGCAGTAATTTATGCATTTCATATAGCCAGGAACAAAGCAGCCCAGAGAGAGTAGGCTATTTGGCAAAAAAATTATGCTCAAACCCAGGTTTGCCGGGATTCAGAACCTGCGCCTCGACTGTTTCATCGTCACCTGGACTCAACACTAGAATCAGGGAACAGGAAGTTCCTGTGCATCAGGGATTTATTCATTCATTCATTCAGCAGACTGAATTTCTTGAATGGCATCCGTGTGGCAGGTCTCATGAGTTTTACAGTTTCAAAGATGAAATAAACACAGCTTCTTCCCTCAGAGCTCCCAGGCTGCAAGGGGTACAGTGGAACCCCTCAGTATAAATAAATCTAGGCTGCACAAGCTTTATGCATCCTACTTCTTTGGCATCAGTTCTGTGACCCCAGACTCTTCTGTTTCTAGACTGTCTAAATCAAACTCCTTGGTTAGGACCCAAGGTAGAACTCAGAGGTGATTCAGAGGACAGACCTTTGCAGGGCCAAGGAAGGGATGAGTTCAGACTTTCTCAGGCATTTAACCATCCTCAAACCTGGTCCGACTGCTTTCAGTCTCTGGGTCTGGGCATTAAAAAAACACAGCCACTGAGAAGATCTTTATCCATTCTAAACACCTTACTCCATCAGCCCGGCTTGGATGGCAGGTAAGCATTATTTCCCTTCAGCAGAACTCTAGCAGAGTACCAGCTATTGTCGGCCAAGCTTTGGAAACAGCCTTTTTCGATTAGAAGCTGATCCTCCTGCTTAATTTTAGCCTGCTATGTGCTGATTTGAGTAGGTAACTGAACTGAACTATTCAGTGGTAGGGGTAGAGTCCTGGCAGTGGGGGGAAGGAGATGTGGCCTTCTGAAGAAGCAGCAATTTTGCTGTCGCCCTGAATCCTCTCTGTGTTGATCGGTTTATTCTCTGAGGCTCGTATACAACGGCCTTTTCAGGCAACCTGTTATTAAGTCCTGTTATCCAAGCAAGAGAGACCTGGGGAACTGATTACCTCGTCCCTGCTTTCTGTATGACAAATCAGCCCCAACCTTCCCACACCCCCCGCAGAATTGTGGCCTATTCAGTGTCACTCATGGGCTCTTTTCCTCCTTTACTTCATTAGGAGTGCTTCTTATGCTAGGGTGGCCTATTGACTAACTTCGGTCCCTTCCACTGCAGGCCCAGAGTCAAATATGAAAAGACAGCATGAGCTGGAATAATCAGAAAGTGTATTTGCATAAAATCAAGGGTCTGTGATGATCTTTGCAGATGAGAAGAAAAATGAGGCTTGTTCAGAAAACAAGCAGCTGAATTATTGACTCCATTCAGCCCTGTGTGGAAGCACCTGAGGGGCTGAGGGGCTGTATGTATGCTGGGAAGGGCAGAGGCAATCAGAGCCTCCCTGCTTACAGTCTCATAGCATTCTCTTACCTTACTGGGCGTGCTTTTAAACTGGGACCTCCAAAAGGACGGAAACACATTTGATGTGAGCACCTGTGTATCCTCATCACCTGGTATGGTGCCTGGCACGTGGCTCAATAAATAAATATATGAATCAAAATAATAACTGCTATTTACTGGACTTTATATTTCACATAGGTTGCTCATTGAATCTTCATGGCAACTGAACAACAGAAGCATCATTATGCCAATTTCATAGTTGGGGAAACTCAGACTCAAACAGGCTTTGTCCTATGCCCAAGCTTACACAGCCACTACCAGGTGTGGCTGAGATTTGAACCCAGGCTTGCACCCTGGATCTTCTCACTCCTCCAGCTCTCTCTGTGACATCTCCTGTGATTGACACAGTAGAAGGAATCTGTGGTAAACTCTAGAGCTAGCTAGGGTGGGTGGGAAGAGGATGTAGAGCCAGTAGATACCATTCCTGTAAAGAACCTCAAATCTAGTCTTAAGACCAGCTGGTGGTCAGAATCCCACAGAATCCCAGCACTTCGGGAGAGGGAGGCGGGCGGATCATGAGGTCAAGACATGGAAACCATCCTGGCCAACATGGTGAAACCCCGTCTCTACTTTAAAAATATATGCAAAAATTAGCTGGCCATGGTGACACACCTGTAGCCCCAGCTACTCAGGAGGCTGAGGCAAGAGAATCACTTGAACCCGAGAGGTGGAGGTGGCAGTGAGCCGAGATTGCGCCATGGCACTCCAGCTTGGCAAAAGAGAAAAGAAAAGAAAAAAAAGACCAGCTAGTTCACAGTGGGGCTTTCTGTGAGACTAGTTCACAGTGGGGCTTTCTGTGAGACAAGTAGCTTCATGGCAATAGCAACTAGGCCAGTTCCAAGATATTTTCTTCCTGAAAGCCAGCCCCATTTCTCCCCAGTGACTGGCTTTCTACCCTATGCCCTGGGTTCCAGAGCTCATGAACACTGTGGATGATGATTAATACATAACTCAGAGACCAACATAAACTCATGGGGCATTCGGGCCAGCTCCAATATCTGAGCCATTGGTATAAGTGATATACTACTGATTCATTCCAATGTGAGCCTTCTCTCTGAGAATATATTGCTATGGGTGCCCAAGACCAAGGCAACACAAGTCTTTTCCCACTCAGAGCAGTGAGGTCAAGTTTCATTTATTTCCTGTCATATGTTAAGTTGGAAGATGACTCTAGCATGGCATCTTAAGTTCATTATAGAGCTCTAATCACCATAAAAAGCAACAAGTTTTCACTGAAGTTTTTTTCCTACCAGGATGTCTGTCATTTTCATATTGATTGATCAGCTCTTTGTGTAAGGGAACATCCACTGTTTGTCTTATATTTGCAAATATAAGTTCTTTTCTCAGTCTTTACCTTATGTTTTTACTTACTACATTTTTCATGTGTACAAGTAAAGTTTTGTGTGGTCAAATCTCTCAATCTTTGTAGTTTTTGAAAGTTCTCCCAGCCCAGAATTATATAATATATTATCACCAATACTCTATTCTAGTGTTTTTATCATGTAATTTAAAAAAATATTTAACTCTTCAATTTCATTCAGAAGTTATTTAGTTATACGGTTTGCACTACAGATAAAATGTTGTATTGCTTAGAGTTTAGCCTAGATAAGTAGACAGTACTCAGCATATAAGGTACCCTCTAACAACACCAAAGAAAACAAGCGACAGAATTATTCTGTTCAGTTTGTCCACTTGTCTTCATGACAAGAACACATGGGTACAAATGAAAGACCCAAGAGCCCCAGATGTGAATCTAGCCATGTTAAGTGAGTCAAGCCAATAGCCCCACCTTTCTTTAAAGGAGGATTTTATTATCTCATTCATTTTGCCCCATGAAAAGAGAAAGCAAGGGCCATAGCCATTTTCCCTTAAGAGCTTAAAAGAGATCTTAGAAACTCATAGTTTAGGGCTGTGCATGGTGGCTCATGCCTGTAATCCCAGCATTTTGGGAGGCTGAGGTGGGCAGATCACAAGGTCAGGAGTTCAAGACCAGCCTGACCAACATGGAGAGAGCCCCCATCTCTACCAAAAATACAAAAATTAGCTGGGCAAGGTGGCACATGCCTATAATCCTAGCTACTCTAGAGGCTGAGTCAGGAGAATAGCTTAAACCCAGGAGGTGGAGGTGGCAGTGAGCTGAGATCGTGCCACTGCACTCCAGCCAGGGCGACAAGAGCAAAACTCTGTCTCGGGGGAGAAAAAAAGAAAAGAAAAGAAATGCAGAGTTTGGCTAAGACTTAGTCCTGCCCAGACCGACTCTAGCAGTCCCAGTGAGTTTGGGCCTCTTGTAGAGCCTCCTGGAGAAATGGCCAAATCCAAGTCCAGGAGTTACTCCTTCAACTACAGAATAGAAATAAAATGGATGTGCAGTACTGACGACTGTCTGGAAGACAGACAACAAATTGAACAGATCAGCATTCCAGCCCAGGTTAATTGTCCTGAGCTGCGGGGATCAGGTAAAGGAGGGACTAAGGCAAAGCCTAGAGATTTGTAAACCTTACCTTGCTGGAACACATACTGCTTAATGGGCCAGGCCTGTTTCATCAGATTATTGCCACAGAATATCTAAGAGAAGGCACCCGGGATAAATCAGGGCTCAGTGGCAAAATGTATGGCAAGAAGCAAATGAGAAAAATATGCAAGCTGAATGTAAGCCCATTTTCCCTAATTGAAATTCAGAAGGTTTTCCCTGGATGTGTTCTGTAACTGCTCACTTCATTTGTGTCAGCCAAAGGTTTCTGGGTTGTTCCAAGGTAAGAAAGGGAAGATGAATGTAGGTAAAGCCTCTCTGTATGGCAAGTATGATCCATCCCTGGGGTGGTCCATAGCAAGTGTATAGTCCTAGATCAGCCCTTGTCTTCCCTAGCCTCCCCCTCAGACACTGTGTCCTCCAGTTTTCACCTGGTCCTGCCCGGAAGAGAGCAACTGTCAGAGAGATCAAACTGTCTCCTTCCAGTTTGGAATTTAGGGTTCATCTGGTGGTTTTAGAATCTCTCTGCCACTGTTCCCTTCCACTAGTGTGATAACTGAAAGATTGCTTCATAGTGGGACACAATACCGCAGTGAATCATGACACAGGGTGGATGACATCTTTTTCACACAGAATGCCACATCTCGCATGAGGAAACACTTATCCCCTTTCCCAGAATAGCACCAGGAGCTGGAGCTCTACAATAATGGCTTAATACCCTGTCGTTGCTTCTAAACCCCCAACTAAATTCTTTCTCACCAATGCCAAAATGAATTAAATGTTTCAAACTCACAGTTTAAACAGAAACCAAAAACAAACACTGACAATACAATCCCACTCCAAATATCAGCTTTTCAGACTCGAAGAGTGTGCACAGGGAATGAGCCAAACAGCTGGCTAGACACACACACGCACATGCACACACACACACATCCCCACACAATCACACTTAGGAGAGCTGTAAATTCATGCGAGTCAAGAGTTGGATTTTTAGCCCAAGTGACAAGTACCAGTATTTTTGTACATCTTGTCAAATAAATACCAGTCCTTGAGCAATGCTGATATTTTTAAAGATCTAGCTAATCCTGGCCATTTGTGGGTGAGTGTTGAAAACCTGAAATGTTAAAGAGGAAAAAAAATGTGCTTTCTCATAATGGTACAAAAATTCTGGATGAAAACTAAAAGAACTGCACTTAGCCATTCAGATGTTACCAGATACACTTGCAAGGTCTAAACCTCCCAACCCAAATCCAGTTTTCTTATTGTATTTTAGTCATCAACCTGATACAGGGTCATGGCCATAAAGTATGGACTATGAAATGCACATGAGTCTCCAAAGGGCCAAAGGGCAGGGCCCTAAAAGCCAAATCTCTCCTGAACTGCCCTCAAGGCATGTGCAGCATCTAAGCTAAGTGAGCCGTAAGGTGAGGTTTGGGCAGTCACTTGGTGATTTTGAACCATGTGAACACACCAAAATCCCCACTCTCATTCTCGATAATTCAGCCCCAGTTTAGAAAACTTAATACAAGCGGCTAGCCTCAGCTCTGTAACATGGAGGTCGTATGATAGCCCACCACAGAGCTGGTCATGAGGCTTAAATGAGCTGCTCTGTGTCAAGTGCCCAGAAGCATCAGGCTCCAGGGATGCTGGCCTCCTGTGTAGACACTGCCCACTTCCCAGATATCTGCCATTGCTCCCCTTTACGTGGACTGCGGAGTCTGAGAAGAAATAGTTAGGACTTAATGGAAGGAGAGTGCACTTTCTGGGGCCCATAATGCACAAGAACAAACATTTGCCCAGGTGTTTAATTTTAAATGTTTAAGTTAATTACAGTAAGAGAAAAGTGATACCACAGTTAGGAATCCCAATAAATGGATTGAATGAAAAATAAACTCTGCCATTTTTAATATTCTTTCAAAGTCTTCTTAGAAATCGGAATACTGCATTATCTCAGAATGCAGGCACCACCAACCAGCCCAATCCCACTCCAGGGTAACAACTGGGCACTCCAGGGTAAAGCCTGACCAATGGCAACTTTCATTTTAAAAGTTCAAGCTGGCCAGATACAGTGACTTACATCTCTCATCCTAGCACTTTGAGAGGCTGAGGTGGGAAGATACCTTGAGCCCAGGAGTTCAACACCAGCCTGGGCAACATAATGGGATCCCATCTCTACAAAAAATAAAACAATTAGCCAGGTATGGTGGTGCACAGCTGAAGGCCGAGGCAGAATTGCTTGAGTCCAGAAGGTCAAGCCTGCAGTGGGCCATGATTGAGCCACTACAATTCAGCCTGGGCTACAGAGTGAGATCCTGTCTCAAAATAAATGAATAAATAATACATAAATAAAAGTTCAAGCTGGTGCAAACTGCGTGAAAGAACTGTCTGTTTCTTTGTAGAGTTGAAGAAAGTTTTAAAACTTTATTTTGGTCCATATTCGGCTTATCTGAAGTAATCTCGGTGGTGCTGAAATACGACCACAAATTCATCGAGAACATCGGCTACGTTCTCTACGGCGTTTATAACGTCACCATGGTGGTAGTGCTGCTCAACATGCTTATAGCCATGATCAACAACTCCTATCAGGAAATTGAGGTAAGGCCAGGTGGCTGAAAATGCTCACTCTCCCTCATCTAATTTACATTGCTCTTTTCTACAATGAGGTGAATGACGTTGGAAGCCTATGTGCTGTTAAATGTGTAGCCAGAATGACAAACAACAGAAATTCTTCCTGGATTGCTTCTAGAAATACTTCTGGTCAGTCTGCCCCATGGTGTTGCTGGTACCACCATGAGGCCCAGTGAGAGCAGAAAGAACTGAGGTCATGAGTCTTTTCTCTTTCATACATGTCTTCTCAGGACATTGTGCAGATGACCCACGGCAATCAATCAGAATGACTGTCTTTCAGCCCCAGCACTGTCTTTTGCTTCTCACGTGCTATTTATTAAGTACCTACTGTATGCCAAACCCTCACTAGGCAGTAGTGATGCCAAGATGACTAAGACACAGTTTCTGCCCTAGAGAAACTCATAATCCAGTGAGAAAATCAAACAGGGCAATCAACAAATTCCAGTACCCTGGGGCCGGTGCAGCCAGGTTTCGGGTAGCAGGGGGGTGATGTGGGGACAGAGACATAGACTGACTATGAGGGAAGTTTCCAGAGGTGATGCTGGAAGGCCATTTAAAATGAGAACAATTCTGCCTGACAGATAGAGGAGTTGAGAGAATGTATCGGAGGGCAATTTATCAAAATCTAAAAGGCATGACCCATAAGCTATTGATTGCAGCCTTGTTTAGAACAACAAGAAATTAAATAGGAATCGAATTAAATAGACTATGATGCATCTGAAAAATGGGATGCTGTGCAATTCTGTTTTAAGAAGGATAAAGATGTTCTCTATATGCTGATGGGGAAAGACCTTCCAAGTTACAATGGTAGGAGAAAAACCTCAAGTTGCAGAACAATGTATATAGTGGGCTCTCTCTGAAAGGGAATTCGATTCATTTGTGATTGTATAAGCATATGAAAAGAACAAACCTCTGAAAAGGTCCACAAGAAAGACACCTCAGGGGTGCCTGTGGAGAGGGGGTTAGGGGGCATGGTGGATGGAATTCCTTTCTCTTTATACTTTTTAGCCTTTATAAATCATGTTGTTTTACCTATTATAAGATTAAATAAATAAGCTAAAAATAAAAAGCACTGACCTATTGAATCCACAATTCCAATTCTGGGAATAGATCCATGCATAAATATGATTTTACATAGATGTCCATAAAAGGAAAAACCTGGAAATAGTCCATTGTTATGAAAATGTTCAAATAAACTGTGATATAGTTACACTTTCAAATAAGGTGTAGGATACTGTACATAGACCATGAGGAAGATTGTTTTGTACTGACATGGAAAGAAATCCCTAACACATTATTAAGTGAAAAAATGCAAGTTGTAGAAAAATACATATGGGGGAATCTCATCTATATAACAATACAAAATGCAAACGTATAGAAAGGAACTCCAAGGAGGCTACAGTGCTCTTGACCCACAGGGAGTGAAAGGAAATAGAAGATCATTGAAATGGGACTTTCACATTTCCTGGTGCACCTCTGTCCTTAAATTATAAGAAATAATTGTTTATGTACTTCTTATGTAGAAAAAAGCAAAGATCCCTGTGTATTAGCTTGCCAGGGCTTTCCTAAAAAATACCACAGACTGTGTGGCTTAAACCTCAGAAGCTTCTTCCCTCACAGTTCTAGAGGCCACAAATCCAAGATTACCCAAGAAGCCAATCCAAGCAGGGTTGGCTTCTTCTGAGCCTCTCTGCTTGGCTTGCACATGTCCACCTTCCTGCTGTGTCCTCATACAGCCTTGCCATCAGTCCAACAAGATCGAGGCCCCACCCTCATGACTTCATTTGACCTCAGTCAGCCTTTAAAGGCTCCATCTGAAAATACAGTCACCTTCTACGTTAGTTTTCTATACAGAGTATTCTATACAGTAGAAAGCACATGTGCCAAGGCAGGGAGGCGTGAAGCAGTGTGGTATGCTCAGCACTGCAAGAGCGTAGATTGAGGGAGATAAAAAGGCAAGAGGTGAGAGGAAGAGGTGAACTTGGCTGTGAAGGCTCAGCTGCTGCCCTCCAGGAAAATACAGCACATCGTGGATGGACAAACAGCACATATATTTTTAAAGCATTTCACATACTTCATCACCAGTGGGGATAATGAGCTGTTATCCACTAGTCCTTCCTGACCTTCTGGGCCTTAGTTTCCCCATGTGTAAGAGAAAACCACATGGTGCCTAGAAAAGCTGTAGGTCTCTGCACCGCTCCCCCTGGCAGCCTGCTGTATCCTAACAGGCATGTAATGCTTTGGTTGAAATGCCAGTAACATGGGAAGCCTGGCAGTTGGCTGTGAGGGATAACCACTAGCTGAGGGCAGGAGCAGGGAAGCCCACAGCATATGATTTCAAGTAATCCCACCACGGAAAGGGGCCGCGACATGTACAGAATGTATTACAGCCCCACACCTCCCCTCTGGGCTCTGGACTTCTGGGGCAGGTGCGGGCACATGTTCCCACCTGTCTCACTGGACCATGGTCGGTACCACTGGAAAATGCCAGGCATTCATATCACACGTAGTTTTGATGATGCAAATATTTGTAAACCTGTCCATGAGAACACTGATTTATTGGATTAGTAGATCTTGAGCCCTTGCTATCCAAATTCACAACTCACCTGTGCCTGCCTCTCCCCATTTACCCCTCCCCACCCCACCCCCCACCCTCTGCCTCTGCAGGCAGCACTGGCTTCTCCAGCAGACAGCTCTGCCCTGTGCCACTTTGCTCATCCCGCCTCCCCAGCAGCCACCACTGCATGGCAGCCTGCCCGCCTGTGTCTTCACCCCTCCCTTGCTACCTAATCCTTCCTGTCAGCATTTAAATAAGTCTCTTGATTCTAAAAAAAAAAGTAACTATAAAAAATCCTCCATCTTACTTTCCAGCTCCCAACCTCTTTCTCCCCTGCTCCTTACTGCCAGCATCCTCAAGTTATTTACTCTTCCCACTGCCTCTTCCACAAGTTAACTCTTACAAATTCTTTACCCCCCATCCCACCCACTCTTGACCTTGTTGAGAACTGCTCACTCCTCAGATCTGAGACCAAACACCAGCCAGCCTTCCCTGACCCCCATACTGGGTCAGTGGCCTCAGCACCGAGACCCTCCTCCAGCTCTGGATACAACAACAGGTAAAAGACTAATTGACTAGCTGTTGAACATACATCACCGGCCAGATTGTGTGTTCCAATGAGTCATGCATCATCATGCCCAGGGTTTCCCTAGCACATGTCAGGTTCATAATAGGTGCTCCATCAATGTTTGCTAGGTGGCTGAAGGTTGACTGCTAGGCCGATGCTAGGCTATGGAGGTGAAAATAACATTTACTGAGGGCTTACTAAGTGTCTGGCACTGTTCAGTGTCATCTATGCATTAACTCCTTTAATTCTCACAGTCTGTTTAATAGGTATTATTACACTCATGTTACAGATGAGGAAACTGAGGCCCAGAGTGGTCAGTCACCTGCCATGGTTGCATAGCTAGTACAGAGAAGAGCCAGGGTTTAAACCTATGCAGACTGCAGAACTAGTGCACTTTGCACTATCCACACTTCCTTTCAGGTGTCTATGTTACAACTCTCTTGTACAGCAAGACCAGGAATGAGCCCTGCCCTCATAAAGCTTCCAACCTAAAAGATCCTTATAGGATGTCCCCAAGTAGACCAAGCCCAGTGTTGATCCTCAACAAAAGCAAAGTGGTCAAGCCTGCTGATTCTAACCCTGTACTCTTGTGGTACATCCCAGCAGCCTCTCCTGGGCCCTTGCTGGGTTCATAGCTCCTCAGAGTGTAGCCACTGCCTGTGGAAAGAGGAACCCACCGCTCAGGGAGCACACATGCACTACCGACCTCAAGGCTATGTGAGGGAAGCAGTTTTATCTCCACAAGCTCAAGAACCTCACCTAAAGTTACACAGCTAATAAGGGGTTTTGAGTCCAGGTCCATCTGATTACAAACCCCATTCCCCTTTCCTGGTCTCCAACTGTCCTCCTAGGACAGAGGTCCAAGGAACCTGTCTAGATAAAATATACCTGCTACGCTCAGGGGCCCACTCAGCATTCTGGCATAGATTCAAGGTCAGAAGGAATAGAACCTGGATTTAAGTCTAACCCCACTACCCCCGAAGAGAACACAGCCATATTACCTCCTATAATCTACACTCAGGCTTTGCTCCCCTTGAATTACATATGCTGGATCTATAAACATCCTCCCTGGCAGCATTCTGAGCAATAAGAAATACACTGTCTAATAAGTTCACTGTTGTTCAATGTGGTAGCCATTAACCGCATATGCCAATCAAGCACTTAAAATGTGGCTGGTCCAAACAGATGTGCTGTAAGGATAAAATTCACCCTGGAGTTTGAATACTTAGCATGGAAACAGTACAGTGAGCTAGCTTAATATTGTTTTATAATGTTTACATGTTGAAATGACATTTTTGATCTGCTGCATTAAATATATTACTGAAATTTATTTCATTTGTTCAATTTTACTTTTCAGAATGGGGCTAGTAGAAAATTGAAACTTATCTATGTGGCTTATCTTTTTGGCTCACAATATATTTCTAGTGAGCAGCACTTCTTTAGAGATTAACAAATACAATAGTGCTGTGGTGGCTGGTGCGTCAGCTAGCAGAGCTATAAAAATTAATGAACAAGATTAAGTGGCAGTGAGAAAAGTTCTTTGGTTAGCTGCAAGTGGAGAATATCGGTAAAAATACCCAGTGGAGGACAGGGGCAGTTAGGATGAACTGATGGAGGCTTTTCAGCCATGAGTCCGAAGGAGCTAGGCGGAAAGAGTGACCATCATGCATGGTTGTAGCGAGAGTAAACTCCCTTCCCTGTGCCGTCTGGAGAAGAGCTGCACTGAGTTCTGCTTAGAAGTCTGCTCTCCGAATGCGTAGGCTGTGTCTCCGCTCCTCAGGATGGAAGGGCTCCGTTGTTAAATCGTGGCCTTCGAGAGTGTGTTGTTGTTTCCCTTGTCCCACAGGAGGATGCAGATGTGGAATGGAAATTTGCCCGAGCAAAACTCTGGCTGTCTTACTTTGATGAGGGAAGAACTCTACCTGCTCCTTTTAATCTAGTGCCAAGTCCTAAATCATTTTACTATCTCATAATGAGAATCAAGATGTGCCTCATAAAACTCTGCAAATCTAAGGCCAAAAACTGTGAAAATGACCTTGAAATGGGCATGCTGAATTCCAAATTCAAGGTAGGTAGCATGTGGTTTATGGGGCTGGAGAAGGCAGCAGGAGGCGGCAGGGGAGTTGAGTGTGTTCGAGTCAGATGGCTGCCCTCACCCCATGCAAGGGGGCCGGGGGTTGGGAGGGCCGGTACTCTGTAGAGTCTGCCCAGGCACATCTGAAAGCCCAAATGCCAGCAGAGGCTACTGTGATACCTCCCTTTCTCCTTGCAACCCCTTGGAGAGGTGCCCTGCTGGAAACTTAGCAAGCTGCCTGGCTGAGCCATGACCCCAGTGAAGGGAACTTCTTAGTGGACTTGGAACAGCTTTTCTCAGAAAGCATCTGAAAAATGATCTCTGAGAAGAAAGTTCCCTTCCCGTTGTCTGCCTCTCCTGGGGATTCTCAATGTTTATTAGCATGTTAAAACCTCTAGGGAGCCCTGAAGGAAAGACATCCATCTAACCTTAACTCAGTGCTTTCCAACCAAGTTGACTAAACAACATTCTGTAACCCTTATTAACATCCTGCAGAGCTAAAGGTCCTAGGAACAATCTTTCTAGGAAGCCAAGCAGCAGCAGGGAAATCAGCTTTCAGAAGCTGCCTTACTGAGACAGCCCTGTATGTGGATACTGTTCAAGGCCTAAGAGATATGTAGAAATGTATGTTTGTGTGTGTGTGTGTGTGTGTGTGTGTTCTTTCTCCCCCAGAAGACTCGCTACCAGGCTGGCATGAGAAATTCTGAAAACCTGACGGCAAATAACACTTTCAGCAAGCCCACCAGATACCAGGTAACCACCCCTTTCCCAAGCATCCAAGCATGGGCAGAAGTGGACTCCACTAAGACACAGACTTAGTCCCATGGCTGTGTCATCCCTTGAGGACACAGCTTCATTTCTTCCTTTGTTGCACAAATATTTATTGAGTGCTTACTATATGTCAGGCACTGTGCTGCTTCCTGGGGATACAAATACAGATGTGGTTTCTACCTCAGTGGCACCTCCAGTCTAGTGACAGTGAACAAGTAAACACATAGATAAATGTATGTCCTCAAACTGATAACAGTGACAAAAAGAAAACAGGATTCAAAAACGGAGACAAATAGGGAGCTCCTGCTAAGATACGGTTTTCAGAGAGGACATCTTCAAGGAGATAACAGTCAGCCAAGACTACTCGGATACAGGAGGCAGCCATATGTACCCTTCCAGGCAGAGGAAGAGAAGGGTGGCAGGTCCAGGCCCTGTGGAAGCAGAGTGGAGGAAGGTGAGGTCAGAGGGCCAGACCACCGTCAGGATGTGGGTTTCTCCAAGAAGACTGGGGGAGAGGGTAACTTTGCAGAGGAGGGGAGATGATGAAATTGTATTCGTGCTTTAAGAAAACCACCTAACTTCTATGAGAGGAGACAGGTGGGGAACAAGAGTAAAAGCAGGGAGACCAGTGAGGAGGATGTTCAAGTTCAAGGAAGGCATGGCTACTTGGATTGAGGTGTGAGTAGGGTGACGAAGAAAAAGACAGATTCAATGCACTTTCTGGATGTATAGCCGCTGGGCACCCATGGGGAGGGCTAGCTGCACCCAGCATGGCCCCAGGCATCTGTCTGAAGCAGTCAAGTAGATATAGGTGTCTTCAGACTTGGACTGCAAGCCTGCCAAATCTATTGTCATAAAAATTAGAAAAAGATCCTTTGCGCTTGCTATCCTTGCATTGCTTTTGGAAATGAATGCCAGATTTCTGTACCGGTTTGAATCAGCCCACGTGCCAGTGATAAACGATAGCTACAGATGATCAGTCATAAAAGTGCAGTTCCTTTCCTGTCTTCTACTTCTTGATGATCAGCAGTTTCACTCAAGCTGATCATTTCTTACCAGAATTTTAAGTTGTCCTGAGCATTCCTCTGGGTGGGGGTGATGTGCCCCTGGTGCCACCTTCCCACAGGGAGCAATTACAGACTTAGATCTTTCAGATACAGGTCTCTAATTGTATCTCTCCAACCGTATTTCAGAAGCCAGCTCTGCAGTTAGGAGGATTTAATTGCACAATTAAAAAATGGCTCATCCCTCAAAGAGCTTATAGTTCTGTCAGATGATAGGCGAAAAATTGGCAATGGGCAAATCTTGTGTTTAATCGTGCACAAAATTGGGACTGACTAGTTTGATCTGCTTTGAGCTACTTTACAGACCAAATCCTTTGGTCAATGGAAGGATTTCTATTTCTCAGCTTTTCAAAAAGTGTAGATTATCTGTGGCACAGAAAAGATAGATACCCAATGGGTTAGGGCCAAATCTCTCCTAGGTTTTGAGCTGAATCAGATCTTGAGATAAAGGACGATCAGTTCGTGTGAATGTCCCATCCCAGAATGAATCCTTTCTGAAGGACATCATTTCCAAAAGCAGGCTCACAGCAGTCCCATCTCTATCTTCCATCCTCGCTGGTTGAGTCCCTGCTGCCTTGAATCTCCCCAGGAACTTCCTGCTGTGATTACAGAGATTGGTCGCCTACAGCTTCAGGCGACTAATGACCTTGGAAAGCTTTGCTCATCTTGTAATTTGTGACTCCACAGAGAAAGCCTGAGGCTATTATACAAATAGTTGTCACAGAAAAGAAGAAACAAAAACTGAGCCAGTAGGCATCAGAGGAAAGGGGCTGAGGGGAAGCAGTCTTTCTTTGCACATCGGCTCCTGGCTCTATCCTGCTAGGCTGCGTGGTATCGTCCTGAGTCATCGTCTGCTCACAATAGAAGTAAACCCTGAGAAGTCACTAAAAGACAGCTGGATGGAGGCTGGACACTAGCTCAGGTGTCATCTCCCATATTCCTTGGAGATGGGCACTGTCTTCAACCCCATTTCATAGATGAGGAAACTGAGATGGAGTGGCCAAGGCCACACAAGTGACTGAACTGAGATCTCTGACTCGGGAGGCCCCCCAGTCTCACCACATCATACTGCCTGGACACCTGCATGTTATGTATCTTCATAGTGTTCCACCAGCACCTTCCTCAGAGCCTGTCTTGCCTGTGTTTGACAGTCACCAGGAAGAGACCTAACTGAGCCTTCCAAGCCCACAGGGAGGGCTTGGAAGGAGGCAAGGAGCAGGAAAAGGCACTGGGGTACTTTTGCTATCACCAGCAGCAAGGACAATTTGAGTGGGGTTCAGACTGTGGCTCCTCTCTTTTCTTGGGCCCACCAGTGACCTTCCAAGCTGCTTTCCGCCTGCAGCGGCTTCCGAAGTGCAGAGAACATGAGCAGCCCAAATCACCCCCTCCTTCTTAGAATCCAGGCCCTAGGCAGAGCTGCTCTCACTGAGCACATGTTCCGTCAGCCTCTCACATGTTGTGATTCTGAGAAATCACTTAGTGTTCCCAAGAAGATAAAAGCAGCATTGTTCACACACATTTAGTTATTAAACGTGCAGCTTTTTTGTCTCTTCGTTAGACTTCTCGACTGTTAGCGTTTCAGGTGTTTACTCAGCTGTTTGTCAATCCTTCTGCTTTTGTGAGGTCTTTGTCGCAAGGGAAGAGAGCTCCTTCAGACTTCAGAGGCTTTCTGTGTTTTTCTTTCCTTAGGCTCCAGGGTGTCTGAATTATTTTTCACAAAACTATTTTTTGTAATGTGTTTTCCAGTCTGGGCTCTGCAGACCTGAGACCAAACAATGAAACAAAACCATGATACTGGTGAGATGACCAAAGTATGCCTCCTCTCCAAGCTCCCTGTGATCTGTTCCAAGGTCCAGCTTGTCAGTTTGCTGGGGTAGGAAGTATACACATCCATATACTCATCTGACAGGCACATTTCTTCATGGTCAAAGCAAACAAGCCATATCCCGAATAAACCATAGAATCCAGGCACATCCATCATTCAAATACTCTCCAATCTTAATGCTGCAATCTGCTCCCCAAAACCCAGTGGGGAGTTGTCTTTTCCATCTTCTAAATGGGCTTTACTAAAGACATCAAAGCAAAGAGGATGGACAACTTGCCAGTGCCGATTTCTTCTATTCTTGTGTCTGATGAACCTGTTTAACGTGTGACTTGTCCCGTGATCCATTTTGTTCCCTCTTCCAAATGCTCGTCAATTTCTGTTTTCCTAGGTGACCATATTGCTTCCCTCTGGATCCTACCTCATTGGCCATCGTCAGCGTATCGTATGTGTTCTCTTCTTTGTCTGTGTCCTCAGCTGCCCTGGCTGCGCAAGGAGAGTTGTCTCCCATAGAAAGACGTCCTATGTTCCCCTTTACCACCAGCAGCCAGAGGCCATCTGGCCCCTCACAGTCTGGGCTATGGGAAGCGTGTGCCTTCCTCTCCGGATGTAGGGCTCTGCGTGACAACTACTCTTATCCATTGTGCATCTATCTTCATCCACTTGAGTATTCTTTGCCTGAGTGGGTGCACTAAATATACTCATCTCCAGTACTTGCTAATGCATGGGGGCAGGGCAGGGAGAGTTGCCACTATCAGGGACATAGTAACTTGGAGAAAGCGTATTATTTCCATGAAGAGAAAGAACTCTATGGAAGATAGCAGAGGTATCTCAAACTCATCACAATACACACACACACACACACACACACACACACACACACACATTTCCCCCATATAGTGAAAGAAGAAAGATTTTCTATGTCCATCTTTTCTATTAGGTTGGGGCAATTGTAATTGCAATTTTGCCATTTTAATGAAATAGAATAGAAATAGATATTCTCTGTGCTATCCACGCCAACTAGAACTTTTGGCCATTTCTCCAACCATTTCAGACTTTCTGGTGGCAGAACTGACTTGCAGATACCAAGTTGTCTAGCATGCACCTACAGAAGGGAAGTTAGGTCCCTATGAGGACATGAAGTTTTTTTGGTTTTTGAAACAGAGTCTCACTCTGTCACCCAGACTGCAGTGCAGTGGCATGATCTCAACTCACTGCAAATTCTGCCTCCCAGGTTCAAGCAATTCTCCTGCCTCAGCCTCCCAAGTAGCTGGGACTATAGGCATGCATCACCACACCCAGCTAATTTTTGTATTTTTAGTAGAGATGGGGTTTCGCCATGTTACCCAGGCTGGTTTCCAACTTCTGGCCTCAAGTGATCCACCTGTCTCAGCCTTCAAATCCCAAAGTGATTACCGGCATGAGCCACTGTGTCCAGCAGGACATGAAGTCTTTAAGAACTGGCAGATGGTCACACTGCTCTCCCTGAAGGTCCCTGTCACTCTTGTAAGTGCCCTGGAGGTGAGGAGGAAGGCCAAACAGTCCCTGCACATCTGCAGTGCTCATCTGATTCTGCTTCCACAGGAAGACTTTATAATCCTAATGCATGCTGAGGGCTTCAAAGTAAACCTTTGCTTTTCTACCCTCTGAGCCCTAGGTCTACAGAAACTGTGGCTCAGGTTGAGCATGCCAATGCTTAAGAGTGGGCCATGAGCATTCATGCCAGTGCCAAAGCAGAGACCCCCTTCTTCAAGGGATGACTATTGTACAATGTCACCCAGCCTCTGAAATCTAGCGAGGCTTCTCCCTGCATAAAAAGACTCAGTACCCAGACATGGTCCAAACTCTCTTTGACTAATGGGAGCCAGTTTCCCACATCTCATTCCCTAAACCATCTTCAGCCTTTACTATGATGCTCAGATGAAGCCCCAGCTTTGGTTTCCAGCTATGTGATGTTGGAGAAGTCACATCAGTCTCTGACCCTCAGCATCCTCATCTGTAAATGGAGATGACAACTCTCATCTCACTGAGTTTCTTGGAGGAGTCAGTCAGATCCCTTTTGTGAGAGGCTGGCATTATCTTGGTCTATGGAAGCACTCAGTGCATTTGCTTCTTTGCTTCTTCTTCATCCTTTCGCCCTTCCTCCCGAGGGGTTCCTCTGCACTGAACAAGGCTGTGAGCAGGATCTCACCTATCCCAGCCAATTGGAGTCAGAGGGGCACATTTTCTATTACTAGTAAATCTATGCTGTGGAACGCTCTTAAATACACAGAGTGCACACCAAACCGGAAGGGCTGTAATTCCGGCTACACCTACGAAGGGATTTTCCTCAGCGCCACTTGACTGCCAATCTCTGGCTTATCGTTTTACATGAGAAACAGTAAAGTTCTTTAATTGATGGATTCAGAAACTGAAGAGCCCTTAATTCCTGAGGCTTGCCTTGGAAAGTTAACCAACTTAACTAGGTCTTTTTAACTTGCAGTGGAAGAACACTTCTGAATTTCTTATTCAGTCAGAATGACAGATACCTAGGTGTCTTGTTTTGTTATGTTATTTCTTATTTTTCCTGAGAACTAGTTTAGGACAAAGTTTTTGTCTTGTTTTGTTTTTCCAACTCAAAGTGAAAACGGCATTACTGAGTCTCATGGAAAGAGATATATATATATAAAATACAGATATCTAGATACAGATAGATTTTTTTTGTGAGATAGTTTCTTGCTGTGTCGCCCAGGCTGGAGAGAAGTGGCATAATTTCAGCTAACTGTCACCTCCACCTCCCGGGTTCAAGTAATTCTCCTGCCTCAGCCTCCCAAGTAGCTGTGTTTACAGGCACACACCACCACCACACCTGGCTGACTTTTGTATTTTCGTAGAGATGGGGTTTCGCCATGTTGTCCAGGCTCGTCTTGAACTCCTGACCTCATGTGATCCACCCACCTCAGCCTTCCGAAGTGTTGGCATTACAGACATGAGCCACTGCACCTGGCTCAAAAAGGATATATTTTTATAACGTAGATAACTTGCTTTATTGACTAGACTATGTCCATGAGAAACTCAGCACTGTGCGTTTAACCGCTAGTAGGATAAGACCCAGGCTTCTCTGACAAGGAGCAGCAGGGAGGCAACTTGCCAATTAAGTGTTCAGCCTGAAATCAGATCACGACTCAAACCACAGATCACGACTCAAACCCAAGGGCTGAGAAGGGGCAGCACTAGCCTGAATGAGCTAAACCTAGTGTTATCCCAGAGAGCCTTTCTGGGTTCAGGTGAAGTCTGGAAATCACAGGCCAGGAAGCATCTCTGTAGCAAGCTGTTCACGGTTAAAGAGATGGCAAGAACCATAAATTGGTGATAATGAGTAAATCCTCCAGCTCTTTGCATCCAGTTCATTTACTTATTTGCAAGATGCTTTTTTCCTCAGCCTATATAGCAAAGCCAGGAACAGAATCAGGTCCCTACAGGTCTCTTCAAACTAGACAATGCTGCCTCTGTCCTCTTGGTCCACAGGAGTGAGCAGGTGAGAAGGCCACAGGAAGAGGGGACCAAGGAGCTGGGAAATCCCTTCCTCTCTTCCACACTGCTCATCTCTTGGAAGATTCACAAGTCTTGGCTACCCGAGTATTTTTAAAGCCTGTGATTTCACAGGAACCCTGGACCGACTAGCTGGCAAAATCCAAAGTTCACCTCCTGCAGTCGTTCCTACACTTGGCTCTATTCTTGGTGTCTCTTAAGTGTTTATTCATGCCTCGCCTGCTTAACAAATTCAGTATCTGCATAATAAACGGGACTTGAGGGCCAAATCCTTCTCCAGTGTGACTCCGTCAGCACAGTGTCAGGCCTGTGGGAAGTGGCATCTCTGTAAAACCCCAGAGGCTCAGCTGTTTCTGCTTCTGCTTCTGGTAGGAATTTTCCAAGGTACGGTGGACTTGTCCTCCAAGCCTGGTCCTGACTTCTGTACCCGGCAGATCTCCCCTCATGAAGGAAACACTGCTCACTGTGACCTCCGAGGGAGGCAGCTCTACCCAAACTCCGTCCTTGAAACAGAACTGAGGTCCAGGAAGATGATGTGACTAAGCAGGGCAGAGCCAGTCCAGAGACATGGATCCAGGATCCCCGCCACGCCCCACCCCGCCCCTCTTTCTCTTTCTCTCTTTCTCTCTCTGCTTGGCTCAGCTTTTGAGAAGTATCCTGTTAGGACATCCCGGGGTCAGGTGGGCACTGCATCCTGCAGGGAAGGCTACACAGAGACTGGCCAGGTCCCCACACTGTGCAGGGCACCCCGCCAGAGTGAGGCGCCAGGCATGGCAGTGTTGCCGCGGCTGCTGGAGCACTTCAAGGGAGAGAGGGGTCCTGCTACATGGTGCAGGCTGCCTCCACACTACGCCAGGCCTGTCTGATCCCTTCCCTGCTTGGCATTTCAGAAAATCATGAAACGGCTCATAAAAAGATACGTCCTGAAAGCCCAGGTGGACAGAGAAAATGATGAAGTCAATGAAGGTGAGTGACTGGATTTCTACCCACGTGGTAACCTGAAACAACACAGGTTCTGCGGGTCAGAAGTTGGACTCGGGTCTCACAGGGCTGAGGCCACGGTGTTGTCTGGGCACTGGGCTCCTTTCCAGAGGCTCCAGGGAGGCTCAGTCTCCTTGCTCATCCAGTTTTTGGCAGAGTGCATTTGCAAGGGGCTGCAGACCCGTCCCGTTTCCTTGCTGGCCCCAGCTGGGCTGCCCTGAGCTCCAGCACTTGGTCTGTGCATACGGCCCCTCACCTCAGAGCTAGCAGCAGGCATCAGATACCCTCACGCTGCCACCTGTCCTGCCTCATCTTCTATCGTCCCATCTCTGATGCACTCCTCTGCCTTCCTCCTCCACTTTTAAGGACTCATGTGATTGAATTGGTTCCACTGGGACTATCCAGAATAATCTCCCTCTGTTAAAGGCAGCTGATCAGCAATCTGAATTCTATTTGCTACCTCAGTTCCCCTTTGTGGGGGACCATGACTATACTCACAGGCAGAACGCCAGAGATCAGAAGGGAAACATCTTGGGGATGAGGACATTCTTCATCCTCCCACAGCAATGGCGGCCTTGAGCCAACCTCATGCCTCAAGTGCAGGATGGTTCAGAATTCCGATGCTGTACTTCATTCCATGGTGCGTGTACAGTGAGCAGGCCCCCACTGCCTTCAGGGTCTGCCGCCGCTTGCTTCTCACTGCCCCTGTCCTGCCTCAGTTCGAGGTTCTCAGCATCTAACTGCCAGCAGTAGGTTTCTCAAAGTGTTCCCCTCCTCAGAACTAGCTGTTAAAACCAGAGATCCCAGACCCCACCCAGACCTAATGAATCAGCAGCTCAGAAGTGGGGCCTGGGGATCTGCTTTTGGAAAACTGCACCAAGGGTCTCTGATGCACACTCAGGTTTACCAACTATATTATTTTCACTGTTTGGGTTATAAGCAGTTACTCTGAAATGAAAAGCAAATTACTTTATACCAGGTTACTAATGAGACACCTGTGATAAATATTTGCTACCTAGAAATAGCCTCATCCATGAATAAAGTTTCTGTTCTCCTTGTTTGGGCCAAGGGCAGTACAGGAAAAGCCTGGTCATTGGGTGATCCTCCACTTCATCCTGGGGTACCCAGCATGCAGCTCGAAGCTCAGTGACTGAACTGCCCTGGGATGACATGGTTTAGAGGCTGACAGCAGCCCACCTACTTACTTGTAGGTCTCAAACACACAATGGCCATGTATCATGCCAGCCAGCCCCTGTCCTACACACTCAAGCAGTATGTAACTGATTAATGTGAACATCATTCATCATAGAAGTTGGGGGTACCCAGGTGTCATGCCACTTAAATTACACCATGAAACAGGGGCTCAGTGAAGCACCTGATAAAAATGGGGGGAACTATTTACTTTTAGAGAGAAATATTGCAACGTAAATCACAGGTACATTGTTCCTAGACTCTTGCTGGAGTATGGAGACGACTCTGCTCTCTAAACAAATGTAGTCATTTATTCAGATTCATACTAAAGTAACTGCTGTCCAGCTATAACGTCAAACTGGAAACTAAGGAAGAGGCAATTTGGCGCAAGGAAGTAACTGCCAGACTTAGTCAAAAGCCTCCAGTTCAACTGGGCGCAATGGCTCACACCTGAAATCCCAGCATTTTGGGAGGCTGAGGCAGGCGGATCACCCGAGGTCAGGAGTGCAAAACCAGCCTAGCCAACATAGAGAAACCCCATCTTTTCTAAAAATACAAAAATTAGCCAGGCACAGTGATGGGCACCTATAATCCCAGCTACTTGGGAGGCTAAGGCAGGAGAATGGCTTGAACCTGGGAGGCGGAGGCTGCAGTGAGCCAAGATTGGGCCATGCCCTCCAGCCTGGGTGACAGAGCGAGACTCTGTCTCAAAAAAAAAAAAAAAAAAAAAAAAAAAAAAAAAAAAAAAAAAAAATAGGGGGTGTAGCCATTTGTCAAATAGATCAGACTGTACCTTTAAGATCTCTGCCTTTTACGTATGTAGAGCACACCTGAAAAATAGATAAGTAATGTTTCCACAGGCAGTGGACTCCCACATGAGCCAAGTGCAGTATCTACAGTATTAGGAAGGATCCTTTTGAAACCAGTTTGTGGTTAACAAGAAGATTCCCACGGCCTAGACTTCTAACCACAAGGTTCGCTGTGGAAATAAAAGTGAAAGTCCCTGCCTGCTAGGCGGTACCTCATTATGGAAAGAGGAGGCCGCAGGCACTGTTGCAGCTCCTGTCAGTGAGGTGGTGCTGCTGCTTGCGTGGGCTGAGTGGACCCTGCTCAGGTGGCCCACTCACTCCCAGGAGGCTGGTCAGCTCCATGGCTACCATAGCTGTATCTGCTGTGCCCAGCCATTCTCTCCAGGCTCCTGGGAGTTTCTCTTCTCTACAAATAACAAGGACAGAACAAAACATAGCATCATCAAAATTGGTGCCCCAGTTAATGGGGTTGTTGCTCAGAGTCTTGAAATCTGCCTTTAATGACTCCAAAACAAACTTCCTAATAAGCATTTTATGAAACAGGTGCTAGACACAATTCACAGCCCTGATCTTGACTCCTCTTTCAAACTCTTAAGGGAAAGGTTTTCCTGGAATGGGAGAAGAAGTGCTTTCTATGGATGGATGTGTCCTTCAGTGGTGGGGGAGCTGGGTGGTTCTCAGTTCAAGCAGAGCTCCCCTTGCCTCACCTTTATCCCTGGTGGGCTGGCCCAGGACCTGACATTCCACCGGAAGGATTCACATGCCCACATGCACATGAGACAAGCCCTCAGCTTCCACGTGCTGGGACTCAGCAAAATCTCTGTCCTTGCAGGTGAGCTGAAGGAAATCAAGCAAGACATCTCTAGCCTGCGCTATGAGCTTCTTGAGGAAAAGTCTCAAGCTACTGGTGAGCTGGCAGACCTGATCCAACAGCTCAGCGAGAAGTTTGGAAAGAACTTAAACAAAGACCACCTGAGGGTGAACAAGGGCAAAGACATTTAGCAGCCCATATCGGCATCTGTGACTTCTACCAGCATTCCAAGGCCAGGTTGGATACCCTGGCCCCCACCCCTGGTGGGGAGGGGTCCCTAGCTCACTCCTCTAGGACATAAAGGGGATCTCCTGGCTCAGTCTCTTGCAGTATGACTGACATCTCCAGCCCACTGGCCTGCCTAGACCCAGAACTGCTGTGAATCTAGGCGGTTGGGTAAGAAAAGCTACCATGGGAGGAGGGGAGGAAGAGCCCCCCCCCTAACGCATGTGAGACCTTTGGTCCAGCCACAGTGAAACCTGTCCCTGTGGCCAGAGCAGGAAAAGGCCATCTTGGGTGCACACCTGTGCCCTCCCACTGCAAATGGGACTGCAGCTCTGGCTGTGTCCTGGAAAGACAAACACCTCATCCCACCAACCCCTTCTCACTCCCTCCCTGCCACCCCCCAACACATCCAAACAGAACCAGGAGGTGACCTGTGATCTATTCTTAAGTGCCAGATGAGAACACAGATAGCCTAATAGCAAAATAGTTCTATTTGTTTATATAAAAAAAAGTTTAAAAATCAAAAACTGTACTGTAGGTAGCACTGTTTAGAAAACAACAAAATCCAAATGATGTATTTTTACCTTTATTAAGATTATCTTGTATTTACTATTTTTACCTAAAATGGAAAGAAATAAAATTACCTCATAATAACTTCTGTGGATACGCTGCCGGGGCTGTCGCCGGCCCTGTCTGGGGGAAACCTTAGGAACCCTTGGCCCAGGGACGCTCTGGGAGGAGAATGGGCCGGTGCGGTGGGTGTAGGGTGGGGAAGGAAGGCACCACCCCTCTGAGAGTTATGCACCCAGGACCCCCAGAAGCTCCAGCCACCACCTCCAAGCCCCTCCTCCTGTGCCCAGACCTAAGGTCACGAACGAGGTAAAGGAAATGCAGAAGTGGAAAGTTTTCTCCCATTCTAGAGCTTTCTTCCATGTGAAAGGAAGGGGAGGAGGCAGGAATGAGGCCTCAAAGTGTCCACCCCTCGAAGGAAGGGGCTGTGTGAGTAGTGAGAGCAGCCACTAGAGGGCGCTGAGTCCCAAACAATAATTTTTCAGAGCAGGTACGCGAAGATGCCATTGGCTTCCAGAAGAGCCCTCTGGTCCCAAGGAAACACTCCTAAGGGCTGGCCAGAAGTATTGAGCACTTGCTGTGTACCAGGCACTGTGCTCGGGGCTTTGCACCCATCAGTCCACCGGATCCTTACACCAACCCTGTCAGAAGGGTGATGGTTACAAATTCACATGACGTGCAGACGTCCTACAAGAGGAAAAATATATAATAAATATATATGTGTATGCATGTATGTGTAAATGTATATACGTACATATATATAGAAAGAGGGAGCTTCTGTTTCAAGATATACGTCTTTGTCTTCAGGGACAAACTTTTTTTAACTTAACTCTGCTATAAGAAAACAGCTGATCAGATGAGGTGATAAATAGAAGTGGGATTAATGCCAGCATTGATGGGGATGGTGAGGGATGGTGACAGACTGCACAACCGTGCCCTGCCTAAAGCAGGCTGCAGACACTCCATCCAGCTTGCTGCTGCCATAAGGAATATAGGTCCTGTTTTGCCACATCTTCCCAACTGCTGAAAAACAGGAGAAGTCAACATTTGCTGGGCGCCTAGCAGCCCAGTTAGGCAGCAGCAGATTAGACATGGCTCCACACCTGGGCCTTCCCAACCCAATCTGCACCACCACCTAGTATTCAAGAAAAACAGAAACAGAAGCGTTTGATGGGTACTGGGCATACCATACATGCAAGGGCGCTTGACAGACATAAACTGTGGCCCAGGAGGAGGACCCAGAGAGGACCAAGGATAGATTTCAGAGAGCTTGCCAGTCCTAAGGTGCCCTTCAGGCTGTGTGCTTGTCTTTGCGATGGTGCACTGTTCTGGAGAGAACACCTGTAGCTTTTTGCAAGCGCTCATCCAAACGCCCCCTGCAGGCCCACAAGTGAGGAATGACTTTATTCAGCAGCTACGTACTGAGCCCCTTGCCAAGTGCTGGGGACAGAGCCATATGCATCCAGTGGGGCTCTCTTTTTAAGCCCAGATTCGGAAAAGGGAGGCTGAAGTGCTTTGTAGGAAGAGCAATTGATTCATGCAGGGCACAAATTGCTAACACTTCTGGAAGACTGCCTTTCAGATCTCTCATTTATCTTCATCAGGATGCTAATAAACACTTCTGAGATGCATTCTGCAATTTCTCTATCAGCCTTCAGCCGAAGGCAGTTGGCAATCCCATTTTCACGCCATGGACCACCTTTTTCCTATCAAACCTGTCTCAGATCTACTCCTTATAAAGGAAAACCAGTCTCACTAAGTAATTAAAAACTGGGAAAGAAAACTAGTACCATCCATTAGGGTTTTAATGCCATGTCTAGGAGGTAAAGGTAGTTCAGGAATTAATTCATGGCTGCCAGATGGCCATGAGGAAGGGCAGAAAAGGGCCCCTTTTTTTTGGAGAGCTGTTGGAGAGGTCTGGAACTGAGGGCCAGCAGAGATCAGCAGCCTGATCTCTGAGCAGGGAAAGGAGCTCAGTCATCTTCCAAGCACTGACAATCTCCCTCACTTGCTCCATCTCTTCAGCCCATGCTGAATTAGCCAGGCTGGGGAAGCAGCTCTTGAAGAAATTAAACAGGAGGATGAGGAATGGAACCTGAGAGGGGCTCAAGGGCCGATGGGGAGAAGAAAGGGCCCAGGTCCTCCCTGGAAAGTTCACAAACACTCCCCAAGATGTGCGTCCTGCCAGGGGCACCCATCTGTCCTCTGCAGCTCTGCACACCTGCCATCATTCTGTCTACAACTCTAATGTATGCATTCAGCGTCTGTCTCCACTGCTCCAGGGAAGCTTCATGAGGTGGTCGGGTCTGTTCTGTTCCCCACTGAGTAATGGCACAGGGCCAGAGAGTAGCCACTCTTGCTGAATTACTTGTGAATTGCTGCAGGGCCCTTCTAGTCCCCAGTTTTCTGAAGTTCCTTCAGACAGCGTCATCGGGCCCTGAGAAACTCAGTGAGTTTGCAGAAACATAAGCCATCCTCTGCTGTAGCTCACCCCATTTCCCTTCTAGTTACAGCCTGGAAGGAGGCCCAGTTACTTGCCCTAATGCGGCACACTCTCATGCGTGAGTGGCAGCCTCTGTCCAGGCTTCCTGGTTAACCAGTGGTTAAGCAGTGAGTTCTCCAGTGACTTGTCACCTTCCAATGGCTACTGATAGGACTTGACAAATCACAGTGACATTTCCCATGCAGAAGCCCCCAATTAGTCCCCTGAGCTGTTCCTAAAGGACCATGCTCACACACTTGAGAAAGCACAGTAGCCGCCTCTGCCCATCAGAGCCTATCTCCTTTCCTCCCAGCAAGGCCCAAAGACAAAGCATTGGCCCACGCAAGCCAGGCAAGGGGAGCTTCCCCAAGACAGGGCCGACTCCTCGAAAGCTCTGACCAGACACCTTCACAGGGAGGCTGACGCCCTCCCCTGCTTTGGATCACGCAGTATCTGGTTACAAATAAGCGGCCTTGAGCCCATCAATTCTCAAAGTGCCCATGACTGCGTCTGTGAAGTGCAGTCTGAGAGCCCCACAGGCTGGGAGGAGCTTCATTTTCGGAGGCAGGCAGGCTTCCATGCTGTTTATCCAAGCTGTTTCCCGTATCTCATGAAGGGTGGGAGTACTAGAGGGAAGGAGCTCCAGGAGAGACGCACAGATGTCAATCAACTTGATGAAGAACACAGGACTGAAGCCACTTCCGGCCCCGTCTCCCAGGCGGAGCCAGTGGGAACTGGGCTAATGCTACCTCATCCCCGTCCTGGGAGTGGGGCCCACATGAGCTGGATGGCATTGTGGAATGGCAGGTCCAGACACTCACTTCGACCCAGTATTTCTCCATTGTTTTCCCAATGCCATCAAGCAGCTAGGACAACCTATGCCTTTTGCTTCAGGGAAGGAATGACAGAGGGCAGGAAAAAATAAAGATGTGCAGGTTTCACAGGCCTGAGGCTTTAGAAAAGGGAGAGGTCAGATGAGGGAAGAATCAGAGTTTGAGAGAAAGGAGAGTTGAGGAGCATGGGTTCTCCCCTACCCAGACTGGAGCAGGAGAGGAACAAGGTGAGGTGGGAGAGCAGAGGTCAAGGTGCTGATCAGAGGGGCTCAGACCCCAGAGGGAGGGGAGTGCTCCCACGCCGATAGCAACCAGGGCCTGGCTGGCTCTGCCTTCCACACTGCCTCACCTCCTCTAGAAGGAGCAGGGACCAGCCCAGCTGCCTCCTGTCAGCCTCCCCTGCACTAGGAGGGAGAAGAGGAAGGAAGAGGCTCTCCCAGGCTGAGGCAGGGGCAACATGTCCTCTCCTTACACTAAATTTTAAAAGTCCTGTTTCATGTCCTCAGAGTATCTGAGTCAGAAATAACTGGGCAAAGCAGAGCCCACTGTGCCTTGACACGGAGGTGGCACAGCTGTGGCACTGACCAAAGAGACCCAAGTGTCCCATGGAGGGTGACATGCCGAGGCTGCTGCCCGGCACTGACCCCACACCCCTCAGGGCAGCAGCCCACACCCCACTCAGCAGACAGGCAGCATGCTGGGGAAACAGAGGACAAAAGAAGACAATTAAATATGCCAAAGAAAGATGTAACAAGTCACTTTGAGGTGTCCGAAGGCAGGTGCAGACACTGGTAGGATAGACAACATATTTAACTTTGCCACTTCCACCCCCACCACCCCAGTGCCTTATCCAGGAATAAAGCAGAGAGATGGCCGGCACGGAAGCCAGAGAGAGGAGGGGGTGGGCTACGGAGCATGGAGGCTTGGTACTACTGGCTGTGATCCCCTTTGGCTGGTGACAGATCTCACTGTTCCCCAGACATGTCTAGCACCTAATTCCAGGGCAGCCACCTCCAAAATCAACAACAGACCCAAGCAGAGCTGCTCTTGGTATTTTCTTGGTTTTATATATAAGTAGCCACTGGGAAAGAAGAGTCCTTCTTCAGCAGGGTTGATGAACAGGAGAATATGAATTTGGGACACCAGTGGACACCCCTCTGCCACATGGAGACGGACTGTATGCAAATGAAGCCAAAGAGAGATGAGAAATAGAGACAAGAGAGAAGAGGAGATGGGGGGAGGGGGACAGAAGAGAAAAGGCGGACAAGAGGGAAGCAGAAGGCGGGGGCTGCTGACCTGGGTGGGGCCCACCCCAAGGCTCTGCTTTCTGCAGCTCTTCCTCAGACTGGTGACCTGTTCCAGAAGCCTTCTTAGCTTCCCTACCAAATGGGTCCCATTTTTGTTTATGCAAATTTGCTCTGGGTTTCTGTCATTTATGTCTTCAGAGTCCTGATGAACACAGAAATGATGCGATGACTTCTTCACCCTTCCCAACGCTGGGGCTGGTTCTGAGCTTCTGTAGTTGAAGGAAGGGGGGCCAGAAAGTGACAGGACTATTTTTCTTGAGATGCAGTGAGATTCTGTTTAATGAGCAAGGGCCAGAAGCTGGTTAAATGTTTGGGAGAGAAGTTGCAAGGCCGTGGGGCAGAGCAGGCCTGCTGTGCGGCTCAGGGCATGCATGCACCTCAGGGGCGGAAAGAAGAGTCCTTCTGCTCTGCCCAGCTGCCAGCTTTGGGAAGACCCAGAATTGGCAGGTTGGGCATTCCTGTAGGGACAGTGATCCCAATGAGACATCTCTCAATACCTATGGAGGCAGCAGGTAGCAGAGAGGTGAAGGGGGAGCAAAGCAGAGAGGGTGACAAGGCAGTCAGTGTGGTGACCACCATTACCACCCTTGTTTGTGAGGTCACCCCTCAGAGACTCCAGAAATAACCAGGAGACACAGTGAGTGGGTCCAGCTTCTAGGTGCTGAGGTTGCTGCTATTAATAGGAAATATAGAGCTTTATTTTGTAGGTAGAGGCTGGCGAAGTGGCTATTCAAGTTACATAAGTAGAACTTGATGTTGGTCTTGGGGACTTCTGCTGCTTTCGATGAGCATAGATCATTGAGAACAGCACGAGTGCCAGTAGCCATACGACTGACTCATAGGGTTTTTAGACCAGTGATGCTGGCAGGGAGCAGAGACTGCCCCAGACCTGAGCAGGGTCAGTCACTGAGAGAGAGGAAGTGACTTTGGATCATCTCGGTGATAGAACAGAACACAGCCCGAAGGTATCATGCTCAGCTCCAATCAATCACAGAATGGGCACTCCAGCAAAATAGAGCCAGTGGTACCTTCCTAAGCTGCAGAACTCTATTAGATGCCCCCGGAGCCAGTTGAGCCCTGGTGAAGGTGAACATTCGATCTGAGAGCCGAGGCTGCCTTTTAGACTCATCATTACATAAAGATGCTCTCAGTACTATCATTCTGTCACCACCAGTGTGAACAGAATGTATATTCTGTGCTTCAGCAAAGGCCATGGGGATGTCTTCTCATATTTTCCTTCGAAGAACACAGATGTTTTGTCCTGGGACTTCCGAGCCTAATGTCCCCAAGCACCAGCTCAGAGGTGAGTTGTTTCCATTGCACTGAGGCTGCAGGAAGAGGATGGCATAGATCAGTATTCTAGTCACTCTGGACAGATTTTCAATCTTTCTTCCAAAGGGTAAAAACAGCATTTTCCTGATTCTTAAAGACCTTCCAGCCTGTACTCCCCCTGCCTACATACGACATGGAAGACTCAACCCAAAGTGAAACGTAAGGGATACTTTCTGAAACAGGGATCTAAGGGTACGAGATGATAACACAGACATATGAGGAAACCAAGGGAACTGTCACTTCTCACACAGCCCGTGTGCACCCACCCAAGGGCTCAGACACCTGGTAACTCTAAAAAGACTAAAGGTGTGCCCTAAGCTCACCCATGGGATGTTGCTGGTCATCCTTGGTGCCCCAACACATAGGCAGAGACAAGGAGGGGGATCTGGAGGTGAGAATGGGACCTGGGCCCAAGTGCCTAGGCACACAGACACAAGGAAAGAAGAGGAGGGGTGTAGAGGGGCCCCATACTTGTTCCCACACGGGTCCAAGTATGAGGCCCCTCTACTTTGAGGCAAAGACTTAGAGGCAACACAAAGAGATGTGAAGAAGATGTCAGTGGCTTCATCACCAGGGATGGACTCCCACAGGCTGCACAGAGGCCACCATCAGAAATGCATGTGCAAGAGGCAGCATCTGCACAAAGCCACTCTACTGCCAAGGGAAAATCAGAGACATTGCCCTCCTGCCAGGCCTCGGAGTCTCCTCTTCCTGAGCTGAGGTCGCCCAGGGGCATGGACCACCACTGGCAAAGAGCAGAGGAGTCTGGGTCTGTGTAATCTCCCCCAAGCCACAGCACAGGCCACCAAGCAAAGGGAACGGCAGGGCCAGCAGCACTGGGTCCCAGGGGAGACACATGGTACTGGGCAGATGTTCCATTTCCCAAATAGACACAAATGCCTGGCATGGCTGCTGTTCTGTTCTGTGAAGTGTTTGGGTGACTTCCCAAGAAATACAGGAAAAGACAGTTGTGGTGAGCTATACCATCCATTGCCCCAGTAAAACATGCTTCCCAGTTCTCAGGCCCTTGTGTGTTCCCCTCCCACACTGATGCTAGGCTTGGTCAAGGGACTTGTTTTAGCCAATGGAGCATTAGCAAGTATAGCACAAGCAGTGGTTTGACAAGCACATGCCCAGGACAGCTTGTCTTACCACAAGCCAGCCCTTATCAAGAATCTCAGCTAGGATGCTGAATGTTGAGAGGCTGTGTAGAGAGAAACCTTGGAGGTTGAGAGTCCTCTTTTATTTCCAGCCTAGACAAGCTCCCAGCTAAGTGTAGCTGCATAAGTGATTCAGCTCTGCAGAGCAGAAGAACCTCCCAGCTGAGCTTTGTCAGCCACAAAATCCTGAGAAATAATAAAGTGTTGTTGCTTTAGGCCATGAAGTTTTGAGGTGGTATGTGACCCAGTAATACCTAAAACAGAGGGGCTGAGGAAGGATCCAGGAACTTTTCATACCATTTTTAGCCTGTCTGTAGGAGAGTAATCAATCCCACCCATTCATCCCAAAATAATGATTTACTTCTGAATTATAAGGCCTGGTGCCTCAAACAACAGCAGCCTGTGAATGCAAATCAGCAGTTGCTTATGAAGCCACAGTCAGGGTTTCCAACCTCCCCAGATTGGTTTTGATACACTTAAAAAGAAACCCTGTGTCTGGACACCAATGGAACCCACCCCCCTCCCGCGCCCGCAGAAGTAGTTCTGGCCATCCCAGAAGGATGCACACTTTGTTGAACAAGCTGAATACAGCCAGTCAACTCAGTCATACCTCAGCTCATGTATCCTAATGTGTGAAGGGCTGGAAGGATCCAATGAACTCCAACTCTGAGGAGCTTGCAGTTTCATTGAAGAGAAAAGAAACAAGCCTGGGAATACATAAGCAGATCTGTGAGATTTTAACAAGAGTGGCAGGCAATATGAAGGAGAGGTCACAAGGCAGTTGGCGAATTGTTGCCTGATGGACAATAACATCCCCTCCAATTTCTAATCTTACAGCTATCTGAACACTTTCACATTCCTTATTTCATTTATTTAAAACAACAGTCCTGTGATATGGTTAGGGCAGGATTCAAGATCCCCTTTTCATAGAAAGAGCTTAAGTAGAGCATGAACTGGAAACTCAATTCCTGGGGTCCTGGGTCCATAAACTGGACTGAGCATAGATGAGTGCCAATGAACAGAACTGAATGAGTGGAATGCACTTAGGCTTGGCAGCAGATATAGAGGCACTGTCCCTAGCAGGCAGCCCGGGAAGAAGGGACATTCCTTGTGGGGTATTTCCCAGTATAGTCCTGGGACCTCCTACCTCAGAATCCCTTGACACAGATTGATAATGTAGATGCAACGGCTGAGGGTTGGGCCTAGGAGCCTCTATTTTAAGAGGCCTCCAGACAACTCTGATGATCAATTATATTTGAACACTGGCCACAGAAGGCCCCTTGCCAGATGGCATGGTATTCAGGTCACCTGACTGGTGGACACCAGAGAAGGGACTGTCCCCTATGCCTGGACCATTGCTCCAGCTAGTTCTTTGATCTTCCTTAAGGTGGGACTGACCCAGTTTTGGAAGGATATGTAAGATTTGGGGCAAGGAACCATGGCTTATGCCTTTAGTCCCAGTACTTTAGAAGGCTGAGACAGGAGGATCACTTGAGCCCAGGAGTGTGAGGCTGAAGTAAGCTATGACCTCGCCACTGCCCTCCAGCTTGGGCAAGAGCATGTCTCTAAAAATAAATAAATAAATAATAAAATGAAAATAAATATTTGGGCATACAGAAAGATAAAGGATAAAGCATTGAAGGCACCAAGGAAAAAAGAAGGGTGAAGAGCTCCCTTCCACCTTTTCCTGTGCTGCATCTCCATGACGCAACAGCATTATTAGGTTAAAAACTCACAGTAAAGGGACAGCCAATGCTAACAAGGGTTTGGGGTAATAACCCTAGCTCCAGGACGGCCCTGTCTCCATGTTGTTTCCTGTTTCTCTGAGGCAAGGAAATGTCATTATTGAACTGTGGCATGGGCAAGGTCTGCTCTCATTCTTTCCCCGGATCTCAGAACTCACCCAAAGTCAGAAAGCAGAGCGCTGAGGGGGACAACCTGCCCAGGACAGGAGGCTTCCAGGGTGTACTGGCATTACAGCACCAGGGTGGGGCGGACAGGGCTTCATCCCATGTCATGCCAGCAGGTTCTGCAGACAAAGGTGGCAGGAAGCAAGTGGGGGGAGAGAGAGAGAGAGAGAGAGAGAGAGAGAGAGAGAGAGAGAGAGAGAGTGTGTAAAGACAGACTACTAATTTATTACTATAGATAATACTAATGTAGATGATGTATATCAATATTTATTAATATAGATAATATATATCATTATTTATTAATATAGATAATAAACAGAGCTAGGGACAATTAAAAAGGAGATGGGGGTGGGGGCTCCAATCCTCTTCCCAACTAAACCAACGTGGGGTAAGGGCAGAGAGGGAGAAAAAGACACAGGGCAATGGCGGTGGGGTGGGGCGTCCCTCACATTTGAGATTTGTCTTTTATTTCTATCAGCCTTTCCCACTCTTTGTGACTGAAACTGAGCCACTTCCGATCTGTATCAGGAGGAAATGTGCTGCTTATGCGTGCATAATTAGACCCAGGTAATTCGCTCTTTAATAATCAGCAGGCTTCTCCCACCAGCCCACTAAACCTCCCTCTCTTGCCTGCTTGCTTCTATTTTCATCCCTGTCCCCTCCCAGGTGGGGATCCTTTAAAGAGGCCCAGCTGGTTTGTCATCCTTTCCTTTCTTTCCAAATGGTCCTACTGGGGCCCTCAAGGGTGCTCCTTTCCCTTCTGATTCAGAGTAAGGTTCTGAGCCAAGGGGCTAAGGAACTAGAGAACCCGATTCCGGGCAAGGGCGCTATTTCAGGAGCTTAGACAGTGAGCAAGCCCCGCCCACTCTCCCTCTAGCTCAGCAGAGCCCGGCGGGACCCTCCCACTTGCAGGGAGGAGACCATCTCCAGGAAGCCAAAAATGATGAGAGGGTTCTCTTCCTCCTGTCTCTCAAGTGGGCGCAGGGAGGATAGAAAATTATCCTTTGCAATGTTACTGCCACTGTCATTGTGAATTGAGGCTCAGGGCTCCAGGACTCCCAACTGGGCGCACTGCTCCGTCCCCTCCAACCCCCAGCCCAGTGCCCAGGCTTCTGAAGAGGGGACTGAAGGAAGCGAGAGGGCCCAGGAGACAGGGGAGAAAAATTAAAATGCAAATTACTTTTGCTGTTTTGTTTTATACTGCTTCTTTAAAAATATTACTCTCATTACAAAAGTAAACCATGGTCACTGGAGAAATTTCCAAAAACCTCAGCATTGAGAAAAGAAGAAAATGAAAATCACTCAATCCAGCCACCCAGAGATAATTACTAGGAGGTGTATTTGCTTGTGGTTCTCTTGACATATAAATCTTAATCCACAAACTCAAGCGGGTAAGAAACGAAAGATTACTAGTCAGTCTGTTAGGAGCCCCCTTCCCCTCATTCCTTGGAGGTGGTAGAAATCTCAGCTCAGTTCTGAGTCCCACACCCACTTTCCTGACCCTGTGATAAATTCCACAGGCTTAAGGCAGGCGATCATCCCACCCACAGCCCTCTCTGCCTGTGCAGGCATCCACCAAACCTCTGTTGTCTATCTGCTTCCTAAAGGTCAGAACTGTGGGTCGCTGCTGCACAGAACTTCATTCCCATCAAAAAGACAGCCTCAGAACGCCTGCTTGCCTCTTTCATGCCCTTCTCAGAGCACTGACTCAGAAGCCCTTCTGTCTCCAAATCATTTTGGAGCCGGAGGCAGCTTGCTGTGGCCTTTCAGCATTTCATGTACACTGAGGTGAGCTTGCAGCTGTTATAGTGAACTCCAAGTTTCTCTTCAAAGAATCAGTATGTCAGTATGTTCCGCTCTCTTATTCTTTAATTCTCTATTTTAAAGTTCAACTTCCTTGTAATTCCAGTAAACAACCTTCTCCACCGGTTCTAATCAGTAGTTCACATCTGTTCCCCCTCCCCCTGGCTCCATCCAGACTCATCCTGGTCACCTAGGTCTCCGCACCATCCCCCACCCATAACCATCCTTCCTGCCAAAACACCTACCCCGAAACTCCAGCTCAGACCCCTGCTCTTTTTAAAATAGCTAATCAGGATTAGTCTAGCTTGTGCGGTCTAACCCTAGCCAATAGGGGAACGACACAGCAGTAGGGATGACCCCTGTCAGGTATAAGTACCTCTTCCCCCTTGTCCAAGCATGTGGTGGCCATCATTGCTCCATCCGTGCACTGAACCTTTCTATAGAAGTAAACTGCCTTGCTGGGAGGATTTATTTTCGACTGCTATTTCTTTTGCAGCATCGAAGTTTTATTTATAACACAGGCATGTATGAGGTGAGCTTGCAGGAATGATCTGAGGGCTTCTGCCTTCTTAGGGCTCTACCTAAGAGAGATATTTACCATCTTCCTCTGCATCCCCAAACTATCTGGTCTTCTGTCATCTCTCCCAAGGCAGAAAACTCTTCTAGCCCCTATCAGAGACCTACTCACATCTAAGGTCTCCTTGTGTCCCCATGAACTCTCTTATCCTCACCTTCTGCTCTACCCTGCCCCAAGATCAGGGAGATTCTTTTCTAACTTTAGAGATGGGAAACTTTGCTCTTATGAAGGTGCCATAGAAAGTTGAGCAGTGTGTGCACTCCACAACAGGGATATTTAACATGCCAAAGGACAGGGCACCTTTTTGTAATTTGCCCAAAGGTGCCATGTGTGTGAGCCACAGTGCTGCCCTTACTCATCATGTCTTGCTCCAAACCCTTACCCAGGTCTAGACTTCTGAAACTCAAAAGCCAATAATTTGACTGTTTTGTTAGCTGAGTCCTGCAACATCCTCCCTTCCCTGAAGCAATTAATATTGAGCAGTCTGGCCTCTGTCTGGCTGTAAGGAAGGACCACAGGTGTCAGGAAACACAGGGGGATGCCTTGGTTAATATTTCACAATATCATGCACAAATGTATATGCCCATTCACAGGTCCAAATGCTAGGTTGAAATCTCTGAGGTTAGGGACCAAAACTTGCCTTTTTAAAACTATGCCAGGTAATTCTGAAGGGGCTGGGGGAGAAATCCCATGCAAAGAAATTGAGATCAGTCCCTGGAGAACTGCTATCCCCAGCCCTTCAGCTCCTGTTGGGGAGCTGTGGGTGATGCTTTTTCTGCCTGGATGGGTGAATTCAGGGCTGAGAGGGCCAGGATGGATGGTGGCTTTTCTTATCTTAAAAAGCCCTGTACAACCTCAAGTATCTTCTTGTTTTCTCAGTTTGTTTCTAGCTGAGATGTTGAGACCAGCCACTCACTAGTGCATCCCAGAACCACTTCTGGGGGAGTGTCATCCTAAAGGCTTTCTCTAGAAGGGGCCAGGCTTTCTCTAGGAGCAGCCATCCAGCCCACTTCTCCCATCCACAGGCAGCTCACAAGCAGCCTCCTACTGGAAGGAAGCGGGAGAAGCGCCTTCCCCAGCAGAACTGGAGTGCGGAGAACCCCATATGCCTCCACAGAGGAAGCCTTCCAGGATGGAGACAATTTCACATCTGACCTGGGAGCTGAGAGGAGCGTGTTGAATTTCTATTACCTCAGCATAAAATGGCAATGCTAATGTAGTTTCCAATTTAGGTTTTAAAATGCCACTTTAAAGGACAGCTTCAGTTCTCTTTTAAAACTTTTTTAAAATAATCACATTTCCTCATGAATCAGGACATGGCATATTCATCCCTTCCTCCCCATCAAAGACTCACAGAGCAAATGGGATCCTTCCCCAGACATTTGATGACCAATGTGCACCACTTACTTGGTCAGGGGGCATTTTCTGCCTGACACCACATCCATATCCTCTTCTGCCTGGGGCTGCTGAGCAACCGGTCACAGTTCTGCCACACCCCATGACATGTGCTGCCCAGTGACAGGGCGGGAGGTAGGACTGGGAAAGAAATGAGAGCTGCCTGGACAACAGCCAGGGGCGAGGTTTGAAGCTGGTGGTGGGTGGCTGTAGGGAGGGACTTATCCAGACAAGAGAACAAAGATCCCTAGCAGTTTTATCAAATAGAAACCAAGTGGATGGATTTTCTTTTTGAACTTTGGGAGGAAAAGAAAACATAACTTCACACCCTGGAGAAATATGCACCTGAATTTTGTAAACCTGGATTTTCTTCCTCTTTCTAGTGAGGGTAGAAATTCTCCCTACCCTTTCAGTGCACATGGGCGGCGGGGATGGGCATAAAGAGTGAACGTTGTCCAAAGGATGTCTCTCTGATCCCAGGCTCCCATTAATTTGGGAAGCAACCTCAGGATTTGTGCCCAGGAAGACAGGGCCCCTCAAAAGAAAGAAGAGCTTTCTCTGGACTGGGTTTGTAGGCTTGACCTGGTGTTTAGGTAGGGATGGGGTGAGTAGGAAGTGGGTGCCTGTCCTTGCAGGGCCAGGAATAATCCTGAGAGAGAAGTCAGGCACCTGGCTGCCCGCCGAAGCCCCCAGCTCAGGAGAGCTCAAGCCTGCACCTCCTGCTGCCGGCTCTCCCAGCCCCAGCCTCTCACAGCTGGCCCAGACCGCTGACTCCTGAGGATGCAGAGAAAAGGCAGGTCCGGAGTCCTAGAGCTTCTTGCTGACTCAGACCAAGTCTTTCTAGCTGGTCCTGCCCCCAGCCATGGGTGGGGGTACAAGTCAACGGGACCATCCTGGCCTCCCAGCCAGCCTGCCCCTGAACCCTAAAAAGGTGGATCCTGATGCCCCTTCCCAGTCCTTCCTTTGTGGCCAAAAGCCAATCTGGATAGTTTTGTTTCTATTTTGAAGCTTTGTCAGATTTTTAATATTTTCATTTCATTTTGATTCCATATCTCATTCTAAATAAATATTCACTTTAAAACCTAATTATTTGCTCTTATTCTCAGAGAGGGCCCCTAAGAGGTACAAGCTGCAGATTCCAAAAAACCTAGAACTGCCCCTAAGAATGGACCACAGGGTGAGTGAAAGACAAGAGGCGGCTATAATCTCAGTCTCTGGCAGTGGGGCTCTGGGCCTGGGCAGTAACCAGCCCTGTGGAAATACTGATGGCAAGAAGGAGAAGGTCCAGCAGAGATGACAGCCCAGGACACACATGGGCCTGGCACTGCTGACCACAGATATGAAGCTCTAGCCACACGGGTGTCTGCTTGACACCCTGGGCTCCAACTTCAGCCCAGACTCAGAGGCCCAACCCTAGAATGAGGACATCACTCTTACCCTGAGAAGACTCTGAATGTGAGGCACACAGTCAAGACCAACAGTCATCAGGTGGGGACTGCCTGGGTCCATCCTCTAAAGAGAAGGTAGAAAGGAAGGGTTAGTTGGTGCCAAAGGCTGGGAGAGAAGGCTTCCTAGAGGGCTGAGTCTTGCTGGGATTTCAACCCTGATACCTGCCTGTTTCTCTAGGACCTGACAGCCTTTTGCAAAGGGTCACCAGCCCCAGCCTCAGCAGAGGAAAGATGACTCCATGCTTGGCTAGCAAGGGCAACAGTGCCACCAGCTTCATACATCCTGCCTGGCAGGGGGTCTCCTAACAGGTGGGCTTTGCTTAGGAACTCCTTACAGCCAGGCAGAGACACTTTGAGCTTGAGGCTCTTCTTACCAAGTCCTTCTTTCCCTCTCCTTCTCAGGGGTCAGAACTGTACTGTGACCTGAAGGCTCTCCCCGCTGCCCCTTGTTCTTGCCCCCTTTTTATCCATAGCAGCTGTTTCCCCTAATACATCTCCTGCATGTGCTTCTTGGAGGACCTGAGATGACACTGAGCCAGACTGTATTTTTCTTCTTACAGTAATCAGAATAATTGAACAAGATTAAAAGACAGAAATCTTGTCATTCTATGATTCAGATGTTTAATGCTGTACCCATCCACTACTTAAAGTAACACGGCATCCCACTTGAAGTATTCACGCCAAATTTTAGAAAATGCAACACTAGACAAAAACAAACTTTTCCTGAAGGAGCTGTTTTGCTCTGGCCTCACTACCAAGTTCCAGACCTTTTCATGAAGCAGTTCCACATCAGTGCCACAGATGAGTCAGGGCCTCTAAAGTAACTGCGCACACCTGCTCCCAGCCTTGCTACCTGTCTCCATTTCTGGGTCTAAGGCACTCCTTCTGGCCCCCAGTCTCTCCATAAGTGTAACCACAAAAGCCAGGTCCCCTATCCTGGAAGTCCAGGGACAGGGACCTGAGGATGCCAACCAGACTACCAGGTGCCCCGAGCCTGGCAACTGATCCCAAACAACAGTCCTGTTCCCAGTCTTTGGCCATATACTGGCTCTATCTCAGCTTTAGGCTCCTTTTCAGTTCTTGGCCAGTGTGTTGGCACATTCCTTAATATGCAACGACCCCACCCATGACCCCACCCAACACCCCTAGTTGAGCTCAGGCAGCAGGAGGAATGCAGTTTCACCACGCTGCAAACCTCTGCCCTTGCCAGAGAAGGTGAGGTGATTGGGCCCAGGGGGTGACAATCAGTCTATCAGTCCCAGGATTCTGCAAGCCTTGGGTCACCGTAACCTACCTGGCTTGAGGTTATACTGCTAAGGGTACGCAGAGAGGCAGATGAGGTCACATGTCACTGGGATCCTGGAGAAAGATGCTGCGGTACTGAGTGGTGAGACCTGATTCAAAAATAAATGGCACACCGTTCACCAGCCTGGTGGATCTTGAAACTGACTCTCTCCATCCATCACCTGATCTGGCCAAAAACTGGCAGGCCGGGAGGACCAAAGGACAGAACCAGAGACACTCTTTCTGGGATAGGAGACAAAGCCAGTTCAGGAGCTCTCTCCTTGCAGAATCCTTTCTCCCTCATACCCCATACACTCTCCAGTTACCCCACTCCGCTAACCAAACTGCAGCCACTTTGAAAGCCCTGGCAAGACCATTCTCCAAGCCTCCTATGGACTATTCTCATTAGGAAAGCTGCTTCCTTCCAGAGCCTGGGCTTGTGCTACTTGCCATTTAGTTCTTTGCTTTTTGAGACGGAGCCTCACTCTGTTGCCCAGGCTGGAGTGCAGAGGCACAATCTCAGCTCACTGCAACCTCCAGGTTCAGGCAATTCTCCTGCCTCAGCCTCCTCAGTAGCTGGGATTACAGGCACGCACCACCATGCCTGGCTAATTTTTGTATTTTTAGTAGAGACAGGGTTTCATCATCTTGGTCAGGCTGGTCTCAAACTGCCCAGTTTGGCCTCCCACAGTGCTAGGATTACAGACATGAGCCACTGGGCCTGGCACCACTTAGTTCTTAAAATGGTCATTCTAGGCTGAGCACAGTGGCTCACACCTGTAATCCTAACACTTACAGAGGCCGAGACAGGCGGATTATCTAAAGTCAGGAGTTAGAGCCCAGCCTGACCAACATGGTAAAACCCCATCTTCACTTAAAAAAAAAAATATATATATAAAACAGCCAGGTGTGGTGAGGGGGTGCCTGTAATTCCAGCTACTCAGGAGACTAAGGCAGGAGAATCACTTGAACCCGGGAGGTGGAGGTTGCAGTGAGCCAAGACGGTGCCGCTGCACTCTAGCCTGGACAACAGAGCAGGACTCTATCTCCAAAAAAAAAAAAAAAAAAGTCATTCTAAAATGTAACCTTAAAGTCACCAAAAACTATGGTTACCAAAAGCCATCTAAAACAAACAAACAAAGCCATTTCCAGGGATGATGATTTGGAAAACAAACACAACAGCTCTGCAAGCAAGGGCATCACCAGTATTCTCAGAGGAGTGGCCACTCCACTTTCCAGCAGACTAACACCTGCACGGGGAAAACCCAACAAACTCCAACCTTCAGACAGCAACTTTTCACCTCTGATCTTCACCCAGCTTCTGCGTGACGCTGAGTAGTTTAATAATGATTCCCTTGGCGTGCGGAAGAAACAGAAATAGCTCCACCAGGCACCGCAGGCCTGCATGGCACAGTTTATGAAATCCTGGGGCTCTAATGCTTCCAGTCTCCCAAGTTTCCATTAAACAGCTGCCAAATGGCTCTTGCTGGCAGGAAAGGCACCCTTGCCTTGCCTCCCTCGGTTTCTCCACAGACAGGTCGGCAGGGAAGGAACGTGTGTCACTCAACAACTACATAATGGGAAAGAGGTTGCCCTGAGGTCCCAGCCCTGTGACCTCTGCCTGTCAAAGCCAACCTCTAAGCGCCTTTTTATAATCTTTTCCAAAGACTTAAATGTATGGGTACACAAAGCTCCCTTAATGGAAGGTCGCTCTGGCTTGTATAAAGAGCTGTGTAAACTTCATCTCTGCATTTACTCAGTACCAGCCTTGTTTAATTTCCTGCCCAGGGATGTGCAGGGAACGTGACTGCCCTCTCAGGGCCCGGAACATCTTTCCAAAAAGAAACAGTACCCCCCCACTTCAGGGCCCCCCAAAAAGGCAAAATATCTCCTCCAACTGTACTAAAAGGGAAGGCAGTTTGACCACACGCTCTTTGTTGAGTTTCTCTTTAGAAAAGGTGGCTTCAGACTGAGTGGACAAGCACAGACCACAGTTGCAGGGTCCCCTGCACCATGACCAGCTGTGTGATCTTGGCAAGTGACACCGGGTTCTGGTTTTCTCCTTGAGAAAATGAGGGTGATAGCAGTGCCTATCACAGGCTGCTGTGGGGAGAAAGATGAATGCTAAGCTCCCACCCCCAAGAGCTCAGCTTGTGGTAAGACGGTCGGGAATGGTAGCTACTAGAATCATTCTGCCATGGTGGGTGGTTCATTACAATGGCTAACGGCATGGACTCTGGAGCCCCTCTCCCCACATCCAAGCCCCAGCTTCTTCATTCACAGGCGGGAGACCTTGCATGTGTCATTTCTATAAAATGCAGCATGGGAACAGCAGCAGCTGTGGGGAAGGAATGAGCTGTGTTGGGGACACCAGGTTCAAAGATTTCCCTGCCCTCCACCACCACCATCCCTGTCCCACCACCATCCCTGTCTTGCCACCATGAGCAGTGGAGATGCAGGGACCTTCCATCCACACCAAACCCTTTGCAGACACCCTTGCTCCACACCATTTCCTGGATAATCACAGCATGTTTCCAGAGGAGGACCAGAACAACACTTATTTACCATCACCCCACATTTTACAGCTCAAAGGGCTGAGGCTTGCCCCAGATTACACTTAGAGCCTCCCAACTGAGCTGCCTGGCATTAGGAAGCCCCCCTCCTGGGTTCTTACCTGGGGTCATCATGGAGCTGAGAGAAAGTGGGGAAGGCAGGCCATGCCACTCCCATATAGACCCCAGGAGGAAATTCCAGGCCAAACCCCAAACTGAGCTACCCAAGTCCTGCATTCTTGCCTTCCCAGGACCCAGGAAGTTACTGACAGCAGGAACATAACCCCCTCCATCGACCTGAGTCTCCCCATGCCTGAAAGTGCTGGTAAGGAGGCCTGTTCTGGTTTTACATGATGTTCTCTATCCTGCTGGCTGAGAAAAAATGCTGTCTGAAATAGGTTAAGTCTTCAGAGAAAGGGACTCCCTCATCTCCTGAGCAGCCCACTGCCACTGCTGCTGCTACATCACTGATACATGGTGGCTGTCCTGGGCTAACACGGATAAGCCCTGGCCCCTCTCAGAGCCAACTTTGCTATCTGGAAAATGAGGCATTGGCAGTAGCCAAGTGGAGGGGCCCAAAATCCTGTGCCCTGGAAGCAGACTAGGCAGCCCCCCAGGACCAAGGGGGATCCCATCTGAGATGGTGATTGGGTAGATGGGCAGTGCTCAATCCTGCCAGGCCCTGCTGAAACCCCCACAGGCCCATCTGTGGGACTAAGTGAAAAACACCGAAGAGTCAGGACTTGGAACCACAGTTTCAACTTAGACAAAGAGCTCACGGAGGTGATTCTGCCGGGCTGAGCAGGGACTTGTGAGGATGAGCTCTGGTTGTTCTTGTTATGCTGGTGACCAGGCATGAGGTACAGTGGGAAGAGAGAATAACGAACTCATTTACTCATCTTTCTACTGGCTCACTCAGCCAGTGTCACCAAGCTCTCCCTATGTACCACACCCCTTAATGGGGGAAGAGGAAAAGCGGAGAAAGACAAAGATGTCAACTTCGCTGACCCTTTGAGGGTCTCTGACAAGTGACTAGACAACAGGGCTGGGTCTAGGGTGAGCGGGGAGGCATCTGGGGCAGTCCCAACCGTGCACTTGTGGACTCTGGGAGCAAGTGTCTCATTCAGTATTGTGCCCTAGGCTCTTCACACACCTCCCCCTAATTCTGGCCCTGAAAGAAAATGACAGACCATTGGTAAGGGGTAGGTGCTTGTTGAGAAGTGCAAGGGCTGTGGTGGTCCAGGGCAGTGATTCCCACTCTAGTGTGGGGGGCCTGGAAGACTTCTCAGAGGAAGTGAGAGGTTTGGACTCCTGAGAAAGGAGACACCTCCCTACTCAATCCAACTGACTGCCCGCCTCTGTCCTGGCCATCTCGCCTTTCCAGGGCTGCCAAGGGCGGAGAGGGGGAGGCCACTGCCAGTGCCATGGCCTCCTCTTGCCCCTCTGTGCCCAGGCAGAACAGGCAAAGGGGAGCTGAACATTCCTGCACACGGTGCAGGAAGCACACAGACCGGCACGACGCAGCCGGAGAGGGCACGAGGCCCGTGGAACCAGTTCCGGCTTGAATACGCTTGTCTGGGGGCGTAGCTGTATACCCTTGGAGGTCCTGTGCCTGGCCTGAGCTACCCAGCAGCCAGTGGGCACTTGAGGCAAACCAGGCCATGCCTGGAGGGAGCCTGCCAAGGAGGAGAAAGAACGCAGGGCAGGTGTGCAAGCTCGGCTGAGCCTTGTCACTGACTTGGTTTGCTTACCTCAACGGTTTGTCCCTGTTTGGCGTGCGGCTCTGTTCATAGGTCTGTAACTGTGTCTTTGCCCGTCAGTCTTCCTGTGACCCTGTGCTTTCTTCTTTCCTCGCTATCTCTCTCTCTCCCTGTCTCTGTCCCTCTGTCCGTGAGTGATGTGAAGCCGGGCAGAGGGCAGTCGCAGCCGCGTCCTCTCTTGCACGCATCGGTTCGCAGCCATTCCCGGGGCAGCCGCCGCCAGTCCTGCCCCTCCCCCGCACCCCCGCCCGGGGCTCGAGCGCTCAGAGCCTCCTGAAAGCTCAGTCTCCTGCTCGAGACAGGAGCGCAGCAGCCAGAGCGAGTGGGGATAAGCTCGCTGCACACCGAGCATCTCGACAGGGACCCGAAGCTGCAGGACTGCTCCGAGACGCTGCGGTGGCGGCGGCGCCGGAGGACGCGGAGGACTCGCGGGCCACCTTCCCTCCGTGTGCTCTGTCACCGGGCACTGAGCAGAGACCCCGGGCTGCGGCTGCACTCGCCGAGTACCTCTCACCCCCACCACAGCCCCGAGGCGCTCGGCACCTGGAGCTTACTGGAGCTGGGGGTCCGAGCTGAGAGGGCTACTTGCTGTAAAGCCGCAAGACGACTCAGTGATTGGGACTGAGACCTCTGTCCTGCTGGAGGCGGCGAGAAGAGGCACCGGCACAGAACTGTCCAGCTCCTAGCGCTGGGGTCCGCTGGCCGGCTGGGAAGGCAGCTGAGCGCGGAGGCGAGTGAGTGGACACATCCCGGGGTCTCTGCAGCCCCTACTGCCCCAAGGCACCGACTCTCGGTCAGTTCTGCGCGGCCGGGCGGGAGGGGCGTGCCATGGATGCGCCGGGTCGCGCCGGTCTGCTGGAGACGAAGTGAGGCGATCCGAAAGGGGTCGGTGGGACCCGCGGGCCATGTACGGAGACCTATTCAACGCCACGGGCGGCCCGGAGGCGGCGGTAGGCAGCGCGCTGGCGCCGGGAGCCACGGTCAAGGCAGAAGGCGCTTTGCCGCTGGAGCTGGCCACTGCGCGCGGTATGCGGGACGGCGCCGCCACAAAGCCCGACCTGCCCACCTACCTGCTGCTCTTCTTCCTGCTGCTGCTCTCGGTGGCACTCGTCGTCCTCTTCATCGGTTGCCAGCTGCGCCATTCGGCCTTCGCCGCGCTGCCCCACGACCGCTCGCTGCGCGACGCCCGCGCGCCCTGGAAGACGCGGCCGGTGTAGTGTGGGACTGAGCCGCCGCTGCCGCCGCCGCCGCCGCCGGGAGGCCCGTCCTGACCACGCCAAGACAGGCGGCTTGAGCTGGGTAGGGAGGGCATGACTCCAGGGGTCGCTGGCCCATGGGAACACCGCGCCCTGACCCAAAGATCATTCCTGAACTAGAGTGAACCCCGGGGAAAGAGAGACCGAGGGGTCGGGAGGCTGTGTTGGGTCTCAATTCCAGTACCTATAGGTACCGTCGTTCTGATCCTTTGGCCTAATCCCCTTCCCCACAGAGGGTCCAGTCGGAAAACCTTGGAAGACTGCGCGCCAGCCCCGGCGCAGGAGGCTTGCTCACCGCCTGCTGACTTCTTTACTTGGCACACGGAAGAGACAGGAACCATGAGCGTGCAACTAGCCTGGAGCTACCTGTCAGGACTCGCCAGCCCTATGGCTGTCTCCCCACACCTGCTACCGCCTCTCTTGCTCCTTGACACTGAGAAGGACCCCACTAGGATCCCAGTGGGAACTCACCTGAACTTTGGAAGGTTGGCAATCTGGGGCCGCATACCCCGGGGGAAATGACAGGACAAGGGGCTTCAGTGGATCCTGCCCAGGTCTAAGGACCCAGTTCCTTATTTGCGCACGGGCAGTGGGAGGTCGGTGGAGAGGTGCAGGGTCCCACCGCAGTCGGGGATGCACGTCTCACATCTTCATGGGCCGCATTTCTATAATAAAAACTCACCCAGTTAGACCAAGTGCTGAGAACGAGCTGTTAATTGTTTGCTTGCGCCGCTTTGGAAAAAAGGTTAAGGGGAGATCAATCCCGAGCAGGAGACCCAAGCGAGGAGGGTGAATGTCCTGCCCAGGACATTTTGATAATACTTCCTCCTCTTCAGCTTTTCCCCAGGTCAGTTACTTCCTCGGGGAAGTTTTTTAAGGGTGGTCCTCAGGGAAAATTGCTGCCAGAGCTGATGAATAAATTCCCATTCACAGGGCGCCTGAGGACCCTTTTTGCAGGGCATTTCCTTCCACCTGGCATCTTCCCTTTTTCTCTGAGCTTCCCTTGGCCTGAAACCCCTAAAGAGCCATGTCTGGACCAGAACCATCTGGTGAAGGAATACCCTGAAGGTCAGGTGGTAGAGCAGTTGCCCAGCACTTCCTTCCAAAGGAGATGGGGACCTGCCCAGGAGAACCTGGCAGGAGGGAAATGGATGCATAAACCCAGCAAAGGAAAGAGTACTTCAAAAACTTGAGAGGAACTAAAAAGGCTTGTGAAAGCCCTAACCAAAGTTAATCCAATTCTAAGGAGTCTTTTTATAGGGCTTTAAAATAATTTCAGGAGTCACCTGGCTCAATGGGGCACTAGAGCTTAGAGCAGGTTTGACTGAAAAAGTATCTGACAGACGGTCTAATTCAGTCCTTCTAACCCATGCCAGGGTCACTCAGGCTTTGGCAATCTGAAGAAAATCAAGGACTCTTTCCCCTAGCCAAATGCATACAGGCATGAAATTCTGCAACAATTCTAAGGGTTGTGACACTGAAACTGGCTCCTGAGGCCAGACTGAGGTTGGGGAAGAGATTGGCCAGGGCTCCTAAGGCCCAGCCCAGCACAGCCCAGCCCAGCACAGCCTACCACTTCTCCTCAGTCAGTGCCCAAGATTCCCTCCTGGCTCCTATCCCAGGAAGCACTGGAGAGGAGGCATAGAAACCAGGAAAGCCTCCCTGGGCTTGATTCTCCATGTCTTCCAGAACTAATACCCGCCAGGTCCTAACGGTGCCGATTCTATGATCATCTCACATGGCATTTTAGCTTAGTCTTAGGAAAGGTAGCCACACCTCTCCAGCCTACAATAAAGGTAACCGAAGCTAATCTGCATGAACCTTGGTGGCAGAGAGGACTAGATGGAAATAAATATGAGAAATATGAGGGCCCCTGGCTGGCATACAAAATCACATCCTGCTGAATTGGGGGACCTTTCAGCTTTGGTCTAAATAGAACCAAGTTACTCAGGTTCACCCTGCTGGCAGGTTCACAGTGCTGGTCAGTTCACTTCCTGACCCTGTGTGCCTTCTAGATTCCAGGTCTACGCAGGCTCAGTTACCTAGAAATTTACTCCAAAAGAGTCTATTCATTTGAAGTGCTTGTGAGGGCTTGTGAAGAAGTAGGAGACTAATGTAGAGGCAGAGTATTCTATTCCTCTACCACATGTCCTGATCGCCAGATCTGAAGGTGGTATGCAGAGTGGTCAAACCTACAAGCTCTGGAGTTCAATCACAGAGCCTGGATTTAAATCACAGCTCCACCTCTCACTAGCTGTATGGCCTCATGCAAATGACCTATCTGAGCCTATTTCCTCATCTGCAAAATGGGTATTGTATCACCTAGCTCTATAAGGTTGAATAATAAACAGTATAACCAAAGTTATTATAACCAATAATAACATGCTAGCATAATGCTCATACAAAGTGAGTGGCAAATGACAGCTATTTCTATAACTGAGCTATAGGCTTGAAGCAGCACTGCTTGCACCAACAGGATGTGCTCTCAATAGGGCCCACTGTCTTCTGTGACCACAAAAAAATGAAGGACTGGTTCCTTCATGGGAGAACATGAGAAGATGACTGGCTTAGGATTCACCTGTAGTTTCTGGGCCCTCCAGGAGGCTTTTGGGATCCCTTAAAAAGATATTGGCACAAGGCATCAAGGGGTTAAAGCCAAAAAGTACTAAGATAAACACAACTCGGAAAGCATCTCTCTGATGTCTCTACAGTGTTGCAGTGTTCTCAGCCACCTAAGCCAAAGGCTTGGCCGCTTCGAATGAACAGACACTTTGGGAATAAATTTCTGGGAAATTGAGCCTGCACAGACCTGGAATCTAGAAAGCACACAGGGTCAGTAAGTGAACTGACCAGCACTGTGAACCTGAGTAACTTGGTTCCCTTTTCTAGGATAGTATTGCACTGGCTGAGGGGTAATGGGTTCTTTCTCATGTTGAACTTAGCCCTAGATTCTCTCCCCAGAAGCAGGGATGTGGCTGAATTCACATCTGCCCTCTATGGATGTTTAGAATAAGTGGACTACAATGTGATGATTGGACATTTAGATGGTGTTAAAATTGAATGTATATGTCTTCCCTAAATTCACATGTTGAAGCCCTAATCCCCAGAGGGGCTGTATTTAGAGTAAGAAAGTAAAGTTACATGAAACCATAAGGGTGGATCCCTGTTCTGGTAAGATTAGTGTCCTTGTGGGACCGCATACAGCTCTCAACTCTGGCCAGGTGCAGGAAGTGAGAAAAGGCCATGTGAGGACACAGTGAAAAGATGGTTATCTGCAAACTAGGAAGAGGGCCCTCACTAGAAACTGACTCAGCCGGAACTTCAATCTTGGAGGACTCGTAGCTTACAGAACTGTGAGAAAATAAATTTCTGTTTAAGCCACCCAGTCTATGGTATTTTGTTGAATCAGCCTAAGCTATGACAGATGACTATCTGGGAGCACACATCTGTGCATACACATCCTCCTGCCCTTTGCTCTCCCATCAGTTCCAAGATGCCTTGAAACTACCTTTGGAGAGCAGGGCGTGGCAGGCTAAAGATAGGAATAGGTGTTTGGGTTCCTCTGCTATAACCAGTCATCGTGAGCAGCCAAGAGGGTGGAGGAAAAGACATTATTTATGTTGGGGGTTGGGGGAGAGGCTAGAGATCACAGCGGGGAGGTAGTAGCAGATGATAGGAGCCAAGGAGAGGTAGCCCAGTGGTGCCCAAGAGCCTGAGTCCTGGTGCCAATGACCTGAGCTTGATCACCCACTCTATGCCTTCATATTTCTGAATTTCTGATAGTCTGTTTTTTCATCTGTAAAACAGAGATAACAGTACCTGCTTCACAGGATATGCAACATGGAGGGAAGCATTATTGGTAAAGTGATTAGCTCATGTTTGATACATAGTAAATGCCCTGAATGTGAACTATCCTTATTAACCATGGTGGCCATTTCAGAAGTGCTTGCAGTGGCACGAACAACGGCTTTCTGTCGACGACCTGCCCTTTGTCAGGCACGTGCTATCAGGGAACAGTAAAGAGGTCTGTACTTCCCACCTTTGTCAGGCACGTGCTATCAGGGAACAGTCAAGAGGTCTGTACTTCCCACCTTTGTCAGGCATGTGCTATCAGGGAACAGTAAAGAGGTCTGTACTTCCCACTTTTGTCAGGCATGTGCTATCAGCCAACAGTAAAGAGGTCTGTACTTCCCACCTTTGTCAGGCATATGCTATCAGTAAAGAGGTCTGTACTTCCCACCTTTGTCAGGCACGTGCTATCAGGAAACAGTAAAGAGGTCTGTACTTCCCACCTTTGTCAGGCATGTGCTATCAGCCAACAGTAAAGAGGTCTGTACTTCCCACCTTTGTCAGGCATGTGCTATCAGCAAACAGTAAAGAGGTCTGTACTTCCCACCTTTGTCAGGCATGTGCTATCAGCAAACAGTAAAGAGGCCTGTACTTCCCACCTTTGTCAGGCACGTGCTATCAGGAAACAGTAAAGAGGCCTGTACTTCCCACCTTTGTCAGGCATGTGCTATCAGCCAACAGTAAAGAGGTCTGTACTTCCCACCTTTGTCAGGCATGTGCTATCAGCAAACAGTAAAGAGGTCTGTACTTCCCACCTTTGTCAGGCATGTGCTATCAGCGAACAGTAAAGAGGTCTGTACTTCCCACCTTTGTCAGGCATGTGCTATCAGCAAACAGTAAAGAGGTCTGTACTTCCCACCTTTGTCAGGCATGTGCTATCAGGGAACAGTAAAGAGGTCTGTACTTCCCACTTTTGTCAGGCATGTGCTATCAGCCAACAGTAAAGAGGTCTGTACTTCCCACCTTTGTCAGGCATGTGCTATCAGGGAACAGTAAAGAGGTCTGTACTTCCCACCTTTGTCAGGCATGTGCTATCAGGGAACAGTAGAGGTCTGTACTTCCCACCTTTGTCAGGCATGTGCTATCAGGGAACAGTAGAGGTCTGTACTTCCCACCTTTGTCAGGCATGTGCTATCAGCAAACAGTAAAGAGGTCTGTACTTCCCAATGGGTATGCCCAGAGTTGGAGGACAGCTATTCTGGGTCTCTCCTCACTTTGCACTTTCCCCCTAAACTATCTCATCCACTCTCATGGCTGTAGTTGCTTCTCGGATGACTCTCTCCACACCATCCTTGAGCCCACTCAACACCTCCATTTGGGTATCTCATAGGAAACTTCAAAGTCAACAAGCCTAAAACTCATCATCTTTCGGTCTAAATTAGATCCTCCTTCAGTCTTCTCCATCAGAACAGACTGCACCAGCATACGGCTGCCTGAAGGAAAAAAGGCATGGTGGTCATTCTTGACCCTAAACTCTTCTTCATCCTCCAATATGTAATCCCTCACCCCCTAGGCACCACTCTACTCCATCTACTCCCCTCCACGTCCACCATCACAACCCTAACTCAAAGCCCTACATCCACTTTTGTCTCTCTTCACTCAATAAACACATCTGCCTCAAGACCCAGCTTATACACCAATGGCTTCTCTTCGCTCTCAGGATTAAACACAAATGCCTAATAAGGCCCAGAATCATCTGGCCCCACGAGCCTCATCTTCTCACACTCCTGTTATATTCCAGTGGCCTTTCAATCCCTAAGGCCCTTCTGCCTCAGCTGTTTGTCTCTCCTTCCTCTGGCTGATGCCTTCTCATTCTTCAGGTCTCCACTTACATGTTTCTTCCTCAAAAAGGACTTTCCTAAATCCTCAGATGAGATTATATTGTCTCATAGCCCTAGACTGCCTCCCCAGTCACAGCCACTAAATAACTGCAATAATTAGTAGCCTAATGCTTCTTCCTACTAGTAACATGAAAGTTGTATGAACAGACAACAGGAACAGCATCTGTCCTGTTCACTGTTTTCCCAATGCCTAGCCTAGTTTTAAAAAGAAAATAGGCAACAAATATTTACTGAATGAAATATAGTGGGAAAACAGAGCTAGAGGTTAAAGTAAATTTAAAGGTATATTTACATCCCAGCCCATCTCTTTTGCTTTTCCACTTTAACTTTGTATCAGGTAAAATATTGAGTTGAACACTCCTTTATTGATTGGTCCTCCAAGTGGCTAGTTTCCTGGGGGTGGTAATCCACAAAGTTGTTAACAACTAACATTTCCTGTCTCCACCTTTGTAACACTTCGGTTATTATTGTATCTCCTGCAGACTAAAAAAACAAGAAATTTAAAGGTTCTTAACTTTAGCTATTTCTGCTTCAATTATTCCATTTCCTGCAGAAAGGCACACATCATTGCAGTAACATTCATATGCCTTCTGAATTGCCTTAAGAATTGGTTAAACCATTGCTTCACATACCAACTTCCTCCCGTCTTCCTGGACTTTATTCAAAGATTATTTACTCAATGAAACCTTCCCTGGCTACTATATCTAAAATTGTAATTCCACTTTGTTCCCCAACCCTGATATCTTCCTTTCTTGACCTTTTTTCTCTTTGGAACTTACTAGTGCTTGGTGTTTTCATTAACCAGAATGAAGATTCTCAAGGGAAAGAATTTTTGCTTTAACCACTGTACTCCTCAGCCTGACATCTAACAAGCCCTCAAAAAATAGTCAAATGAATGAACAAGCTCATATGACTCAGGGTCAGAAAAATTTAAATATTCAGAAACAAAGGTGTAGAGTCTATAGTTTAAAATTTCCCTCATTTGTGGGTCCTCCTTCTCCACCTTCCAAAACTGATTAACCTAATGAAGTAGAAACGAAATACTCTGTTACAGCTTTACTTTTTATGAGGACAAGAACCGATTCCAGCTCTACTGTCTAGCATAAAGCTTGACCTGTAGTAATCACTAAATGAGCAAGTAAGTATTAATTAGGTCCAAGCTGCTATAACAAGGCCATCCACGGCTCAAGTTTCTTTCTCACAGTACTCTTTCAGGGGTAGTACAACTGTCCTCCTTATCCCTCAGCTTCCATGTCCACTTCAAGGTGTCTACTCCAGATCCTGCCATCCTATCTGCATTCCAGCCACTAAGAAGGGGAAAAGAGCAAGGGGTACATTCCTCTTCCAGATATAATGCAGAAGTAGTGCCTATCGCTTCTGCTAATATCCTACTGGCCAAGCTTAGTCACATGACCATACCTACCTGAAAAGAAAGCTAAGAAATGTGGTATCCAGCTGGACACAGGTATTCTGCAATGAAAGGGGCAAATGGGCGTTGGTAAGCTTCCAGCAGTTTATTAAACAGACAATAAAAGGAAAGAAACTTCTTATGAACATCATCTTGCAGTCTTACTATTTTCACATTACTAGTTTGTGCCTGCATTCATCTTCACCTTCGCTGAATTCACTAACTTGGTCTAAACAATTCTAATTTAATGAAAACCACATTCCACAGAATTTACGTAAACAAAAGGCAATTAGGGAATATTTACTGTTAATTACACTTCTGAACTAATGTTGGCAAAACTATAAAGTGGGCAAAATCTAAAAAGCCCTCCAGACCCTTTTCTCCTTCCTGAACTTCTCCTCTACATCACTCACATACTCTGCAGCAAAATTAATCGCTTATCTGAAGTACAAATATGGTTCATATATTTGATCTGTCAAACGTTCTCTCTCTCAAAGGTCCTTGTTCCCACTCCCACCTGAGTGCAATGAAAGGTTTGTCCCTTATGTACAACAGTTAGGGAAGGATATTATGGGGTCTAAACCAGGGCACCAAAATCCCATTACAAAATTCTTAACACCCAGTTTCTATAAGCTCTGAAATTAAAAATACACTTCTTTATTTTCTCTTGAAAATAGAAAGTGTATCAAGGAAAGTATGTATCAGGGAAACTATGCCCTTTCTACTATCTTTGGGAAAATATTAAATGTCAACAGGTTAAAGCTCCAACTTGACTATTAATTTTGCAGGTTCTATAGGCAACAATTCCAAGAATTTGATAATTTTGGAGCAAAAATCCAGAAGTTCAAAGAGAAAGGATGTAAGTGCTCTAATTTCTTAGCTGAGTTTCCCCCTTTCTTCTCGGGCATAAAGAGATCTAATAAAACATTGAGCTAGAATCAATTCAACTAAGAAGTATATTATTACATTATTTAAAAGTTAAATTCTAAGGATTAAAAAATTGACATCTTGCTTCAGTACTCTCATTCATTCAACAAATATTGGCAAGCTTAGTTACAACATACCAAGAACTGTTCTAGGAGTGGCAACACAGGTCTGTCCTCACAAATCTTACATTCCCATGAGGTAAGACAGTCAAACAGGGTAAAGAAATATTTAGTGTGGGCTGGGTGCGGTGGCTCAAGCCTGTAATCCCAGCACTTTGGGAGACCGAGGCGGGTGGATCACGAGGTCAAGAGATCGAGACCGTCCTGGTCAACATGGTGAAACCTTGTCTCTACTAAAAAATAAAACAAAATAGCTGGGCATGGTGGCACACGCCTGTAATCCCAACTACTCAGGAGGCTGAGGCAGGAAAATTGCTTGAAACCAGGAGGTGGAGGTTGCGGTGAGCCGAGATCGCGCCATTGCACTGCAGCCTGGGTAACAAGAGCGAAACTCCATCTCAAAAAAAAAAAAAGGAATATTTAGTATGTTGGATGATGACAAATGCTATGCAGAATGAAAAGCTTTCTTAGGCACACAGAACTCATGAAACACTTTGGAACCAAACCAATTTCTCTGAGAACCCTTTTTAAAGAAGGAGCTAGAGCTTCATCCATAATCAGCAAAGTTAACTGTTAAAGCCAAGATCAATGTATAGTGACTACAGAACAGGTTAGAAGGGCGTACTCATAAACCTTTGCTATTGGTTTGGGGGTTTCAGTTTTTACTTTTCTCTACTGTTAAAATTTTCAGCATTTATCTCAGATGAGAATACTATTTAAAATGAAATAATGGGAGAGGTGTATTGGATGGTGAAGGAGTAAGTGATTAAGACAAAGTATAAGGATTTTTTCAAAATCCATCTCTAAACATCAATAAACTACCTCAGAAAATGTCTCTCCTAGGAATTACAGACACACCCACTTGAAACAACATGGACAATCAAAGTCTCACCAATCAGTCTAAATCCATCTTCCCACCTCCCATCCAACATTACTTTAACATGGAGATGGTTAAGCAAGCTGCCCGTAGCTCTTCTTTGAATTCTCCATATAGCCCCACTCCTGTTTCTTTAAAAATAGAAAAACTGATTTAAATAGAAAGAACAAGTTTTTCGTTTTTTCAAAAAGTTTATTATAGACTTACAAATTCAACAACACAGAGTAATATTTAAAATGTTAAATGGCAAAAAAAGAAACAAACAAAAAAAAGCAAAAAACAAACAAACAAAAAAAACAAAAACAAAAAAAATGTTAAATGGAAGGGGTGTTTCAAAAATGTTTCCTTCTTTCAAGCATAAATACTACAGAGTTCTAAATAAGTACTACCTTAAAAGCATTGCTGCAGCCTACTGGCAACCTTCTTAAAAATGTTCATAAAACAGCTGCATCAAAACTGCTGTAATAAATACTAAATAATATTAGCCACTATCCCACCCCCTCATCATATGAACTGTTTTGGCTACAGCAACCTGAAAACTAATTATCTTAAACCCAAGAGAAGCCAACATCCTCTTAGTGCTCACTGAACTCTTTTGCCAAGACAAGTGTGCTTTTTAAAAAATACACTTCTAAAACAACCAGTGATGTTGCTACAAAATATCTTACAAAATGCCTTTTAAGTAAAAAGACATAGGAAGGAACTGATTCTCAGAAATTGGTAGGAATGTCCAATCTTTTGGCTTCCCTAGGCCACAATGGAAGAATAATTGTCTTAGGCCACACATAAAACACATTAACGATAGCCGATGAGCTATAAAAAATAAAAATAAAAAACTTGCAAAACAATCTCATGTTTTAAGAAAGTTTACCAATTTGGGTTAGGCCGTATTCAAAGCTGTCTTGGACCACACGCAACCCACAGGCGCGGGTTGGACAAGCCTGTATAGAGGAAGTCTTTTTTTCCTTAAAAAACAAACAAACAAAAAACAAGTGCTTTTACATTTATCCTCTAGGGTTAAAATATTTAGTTCATTTTCTTTTAGTTTTCTGGCTAGGGCACATGATTTTTTACCATTCCTTTCTAATTAGAATGAGTTTGCATATCTTGTACATGTAATTCAGAAGTCGGTAAAAGTGTGTACCACAGTAAGAATGATACAAAGACAGTCGGTGATTTAAAATTTTTTCAAAAAAGGAGAAGACTGAAGAAAATAAAAAATAATGGTAAAACACAAAGTAGATAATAAAAGGTTGATATACCAAGGTCAAACAACATCAGAAATAATTATTCTGAATCAAAGAACTAGTAGAAATATAAAAGACAGTAATAATTTTAAAATATGAGTTCTTATGTTCTAAGTACTGTTCTAAATACTTTATTTGTATTACACTTAATTACTCTTCCCTCAAATCCTTCCTATGAAGTAGACTTTTACTTATAGGTCAAGAAAGTGGGGCATAGAATGGTTAAGCAACTTGTCTAAGCTATGAGACCCATGACTCAACACAGGCAGTTGGCCGACTCCAGAGCCAAAACAGGGAAAAATAAAACAAGACACATTAAGCAGTTTTTGAGGTTTATTAAAATAAAGAATTAGCAAACAATATGCAAAAACAAAGTTTTTAAGAGTTATGGCTTTGAAAAGCACAATATAGTAAAACCTAATATATAAGTATCAAAATAACAGAATTGAAGTATGTTGCTAGAATTTCAACTTCTACAACATAAACAAAACAAATACAAATAAGCAGCAGACCTACAGTGCAGCCATTGGCTTGGTCTTCATTATCTGCATATGAAATATTTTTTAAGAAAATGTAGGCAGGTAGATACAAACGTTCAATTTCCATGATTAAAATCCTCTTCAATTTTAAAATAAGTGAATTTCAAAGTACAACTTAAGCCAATCATGTTAAAAAGAAAATCACTTGCCTAACCATTATCTTCTAGAGTTCCTATAGTTAAAGTACTTCATGAATAAATCAACGCAACATCATCTCCAATGATTCTTAGAAGGGAAAGCCTGATCCTAAAAGATTTTTTTTTAAAACAAAGAACTTGGGATTCTTTGGCCTTACTGGAGTTTTGTTATAGCTAACACCAGCTTGTATTAAGAAGGCACTATTAATGAGGGGTAAAAAATCTACCTGTACACAAAATTCTGTACTTTAACAGCATCTTCAAATAAACCTTTAAAGGATAATGGCTAATGATTTTAAGAATTTTAAAAACTGAGTTATTTGGACAAGAACCACACAAACCTTTCTCACTCTGTCATGAATGATCAAAAAATCCTGCTCTAGGACTGGATCTTTTCAGAGAAATAACTCATCACTTGCTTTATAGCAATTGCTGCTAACAATTATTATATAGCATGTGCTCTTACTTCAAAACAAAAATAAAAATTGATGTGTAAAATTCCTTTCATTGGTATTGGTAAACCATCCAATTTTAGGGTGTCATTTCAATTATAGTACAGTTCTATTTTAGGAGATAAGCTAATCCAACATAAAAAGGCTTGAAAAATATTGTCATTCTGTAATCAGGACAAACTAAACTGTAATTCAGTGAATTCCAAAGAACTGTCCAGGTTTCTGTCGTGCAGGCAGAATTCTTTGTTTATGCAGAAGAAATGCCTTCATTTCCCACATTCGATTCATGCATCTTGTGTGATACGAAAAGCTCCCAAGAATCTTACAATGAGAAATACGCTGCTCCTCTAGGGACCTGAGATTACTCCCCAAAAAGCTGCCCTAATAATATCTGATACCACCTATAAACCACCACTTAGGAAAACTCCCTCCATAAAAATTACCAAACACTTCTAAAACCACCAGGCTATCTACTACCCTAAGACACCTGCTCATCTAGCTGAACAATATAATGATGACACACTTTTATATTCATTCATACACAAGAAATTAAGTGAGGATTTAACTAGTAAGACAAGGAAGGGATCTGACACTCTTAAAATATAAGTCATCACAAAAGGCTGAACTCAGTAATTATCAAAAAATTCTTCCTTCCTCACAAAGTAAAAAGGATATTTATATATGTTAAGTGGCAAAGGTGATAATGATCCAAAGTACTATTAAGTAAATGACTAGAAGAAGTATAAAGAAAAAGATCTAAATTGGTACATCAGATGTTCTCTACAGAAGTACAGCACTTTGATAGGTACTATCAAACTTTTTATTTTCTCTGCTGTTGGTAGGATTTCATTTTTTGTATAAACTTTCTCTTCCACAAAATACTACCACAGGGGAAGGAACTGTTTCCCACAGGTACCCTTAGGTAATATGAAAGGTTTTTTAACCTGAACCCCAGTTCTAATCTTGACAATAGATTTCAAATATGAGTACTTAATGATCACTTGACATCCTAAAGGATGTCTTACTCTCAAATGTTAGGAAAGGTATAAGATAGCTACATCCTCTATCTGTGCTATTAGATGTGGCTTGTTGAACTGTCTATCTAGTAATATTACTCTGGATTTCACCTTAGAAACCCAGCCAACTCTATTTTTTTTATATATAGCAACAATAAAATGTGAAAAATGATTTATATCCTGAAACACATATTTGACATTTTGTATTGATGTCTTACTTAAATTGCCTCCTAAAACAAAAAGATTAGTTTCATTAGATTATTAACATGCCTACTAGTTTGCATTTCATATTAGCCAGGCAATACTGACCAGACCATAAATATTATTTAGAGATGTTAAGCAAATGTACCTCTTGTACCTTGCTTTTTGCCAATCAGTATCTTTTTGTGCTTTAATTCATTACTGAGATTTCACTCTATTCTGCTTTTTTTGCATTATCAAACTGGTTGCAATTTTATTATTCCCAGATTCTGTCATTTCAGCCAGTATAAATATGTTGTACGTGCCATGTGATTCTAGTGGTGCTGTTTTAATAAATTTTACTATAAAACATTCTGTAGATTAAATTAAAATGTATAACTGTAACTTGCTAAAATGGTTTCTTTCAGAGGTACTTTCCTTTCACTAACCAGAATTTTTCTTAGTTTCTAAAAATCTTACTAGCAAATTTTACTTCCTATACATAGATATATGAAAATCCTTAGGGACTGTAAGAATAGCTGGACTAAATAAAGTTTTCATTTCAAGTTCAAGAGTGTGGAGTTGACAACTTTTAGGAAATACAACAGGCTTATAGTTCTCTGTCAAACTCTTGTTAATTGCTTTAGTACTGTCATTCATGAGAACTAATTCCTAAGAGAAAACAAAGAAAAGGCCAATCATGTAAGATCTTGTTAACTGAAGACTGTGACATAATGATCCCAAATAAAAACCATTTTTAATTAACTCAGTAGAAAACACCAATAAAACAATTCTATAATTTCCATTAGTTTACTGCAGCCCAATGCAGTTGATTATATACATCCGTCATTCAACTGGAGTAATTTTTTCTACAAATTTGTTCCAGAGATGGTGCCATAAGCCTGCTAAGTAAAAGAATGATGAAAATGCCAAAGTTCTACCAGTAAGCAAATATTCTCTTTCATGTGGCTGACAGAACTCTGGAAGAAACAGAATGTATGTCATATAATACTTACATTTAATGCTCAGGTGACTGTCAGAAAGTATTTCTTTTACCCAGCAAAGAACTGTGAGCTGAAACACAAAGGCACTTCATCTGAAAGAACTAAAACCATCCATTGGCTGCACATTGAAAAAGCAATAAATAAGACACAGAAAACAAAAGGAATTGCATAATTCTTTGCTTAAAAATGCTTTTTTTCTTCTTCACAAGAGCAGAAAGACAAAATGGAAAGTCAAACCAACTAACATTTTAAACAGAAGAATGACATGGCTCCACATATTTTTAAAAGGCACCAGAAAATAAAGCTTTCACTGATAGGTGAATTAGGTCATTTTTTTCCCAAAATAATTTCTTCATTCTCATGTTATAACTAAGTGTCCATTTGATGGCTCTCGAGAAAAACATTGGTTCAAAGTCCTTTACCCGAAGCCAAAATCATGACTCATTAATGGGATATTTTAGAGTTTTCATTCACGTCTTTCCTTTCTAAAGGTTGTGTTTTGGGAGACTAGCTTCCACACAGGTACTTAAAAAATGGAAAAAGAGCATCACTGATAAGTGAGAGAAGAGTCTATAGTCTGTATTTGTTGATGAGTGAGTGGTTTTTTTTTTTTTTTTTTTTTTGAGATGGAGTTTCGCTCTGTCGCCCAGGCTGGAGTGTAGTGGCCCAGTCTCAGCTCACTCAACCTCTGCCTCCTTGGTTCAAGCAATTCTTCTGCCTCAGCCTCCCGAGTAGCTGGGATTACAACAGGCCTGTACCACCAAGCCCTGCTAATTTTTGTATTTTTAGTAGAGACAGTGTTTCACCATATTGGCCAGATTGGTCTCGAACTCCTGACCTTGTGATCCAACTGCCTTGGCCTCCCAAAGTTCTGGGATTACAAGCGTGAGCCACCATGCTCAGCCAAGTGAGGGTTTTTAAATTAGCTATCCCTACATCCACTTCTGATTCATTTAATATCAGATCAGTAGCCTCATCCTTGGGGCCCAACTGAAGAGCCTTCTATGGCTACGGCATAGGTCCTTGCATATTGAGGCTGATGCAAGTAAGAGCAATGGGATTAAGTACATAATTTTCCAGCATTAATAACACCCAGAAAACTGTGGGGAATTTAAAAAGCACCTTAAGTTGGAGCTATAGAATAACAGTCTTTACCTAGGTTGAAAATATAACAAAACTAGAAAAAAGCTTAACTTCCTACAAATGTAATCTATAAATTGCTATGTTTTTTAATACAAAAAAGGTACCAAGGACGTTAACGATCAGCATCTAAGTCCAAGTCACTTGAGTGTGTTTTATCAAAGTTTACACTAAAAACTGTCACCCATAAAAGTGCAAAATAAAAGATTAATGCATGTCAAAATCAGAGTTCTTGCAACATTGTCCAAAAGCAGCAAACATAGTTGAACAAGGCTGTGCATGCACTGTCACTAGCTATAAAGTAATGCTTATGACAGATTTTGAGTAAATGACATACTTGAGATCAGTTGTTTGCAATAATTTTTTTTAAAAAAGAAAATGTTTTACAAAAGATATATAGCATGAAGTCACATTACACTGACGAACACTTATCTGTATTAAATGTAAATTTTATCTCATCTAGAAAACTATCACTTTGCTTTTACTGAACACTACTGGTTAGAGCAGTGCATAATGTTCCTTCAAATAAAACTTTTTTTATAGTTTCTTTTAAGCCCCTACCACACACTTTTGCAAAACAATGAATTACTCTTTTTTTTAAGTTGGAGGGACAAAGAAACTGGTAAAAATACAGCTTCTGGAAGATCAAGAGTAGAAGGGAAGAGTTACTCTTCACTGTATATACCCTCTTACAAGCTATTTTAACTTTTCATCATGTGATGCATTTTCAAATAAATTTAACAAATAAAAAATTGTTAGGACAATAAAGTAAAAGCATGTTCCAGTTTAAGATCAATGCCAAATTTCTGAACTGGGGCATAATACTTACTCTGCATCTTTTGTAACACTTTTGAGAGTTAGTCACATGAACATGAATACAAACAAATGTAGATTCATCACAAAATACAAATGTATTGGTCACAATTATGTAGAAAAAAAAAATAAGCTGTAATATCTGTTTTCCATGTAAGCTCACAGTATCTGTACTCAAAGTTTCTCTAAAATTAAAACAAGTCCACTAATGATATAATTGAAAAGAATACTTCTGCATTATGAAACAGAAGATATGGGGTTCAGAGGGGAGCCCATCTGAGTAAGGACTTTATCCAGCCACTGAAGAGGCCCATGAAGATGAATCTCAATCCAACATGGGGTGCTGGTTACATCCTGCCGGTGATATTCTGCTCCCCAACCCTATGAAAATGAACACATATCATCACAAATCCCTCTTTAAACTGTCAACCACTCTAAACCAGTTTTACCATAACAAAAAGAGAGCTTAACAGTAGAGATATACAGAATTTATGTAAAGAGAATAACTACTACAAAACTGTATTCACCATGAAATAAAAAGCCAAACAACAGCTACATTATTTAAAGATACATGAATTTAAAAATAATATATAATTCCCTTAACAGAAACCCTTGGAGCCAGATATATTTCAGAATTTTTTGTTTTTTAAATCTTAGGTAACACAGTACAGTATCTCATAATTAAAATATAAATATTTCTGCAGTGAGATACATTCTCACTTAATGGGATAAATAAAACTCATAAATAGCCTTATGTAAAAATGTAAGATGTCAGAATTGTTTTAACCAAATATTTCTTAAGTTCTTTGACTATCAGATAAGGCATTGTAGAGATTGATCAATACATGTGCTTAATTTAATGTGGCAATCACATAGTGATTATCCTTTAAGATGGGAAATTACCGGGGGGAACTGAACTAAACCTTTAGCCTAAAATTCCAGATAAAAATTAAAATAATAAAATTTTCACTTTTCTTGTCCTCAGTTTATCAAGTTCTCTAGTTTACTGCTTATGATAGTCCTAGCCCAGGAAAACTGGGTAGGGGAGAGAGGGCAGTCAGGGGAGTGAAGACTGGGGAGTGGAGAGTAAAATAAATATGAAAAAGGCACATTTCTATAGAAGAAGGGAGAAATGCCTTCAGGGCAACCAGTAAACTGATGCATGCAGGAGACCTACTGCAAAGTATCATGAGAACACTGGACAGGGGCTGAATACCAAAAAGAAAAACCCCATGCACAGCATGTAACAGGTGCTCTTCCTGTGCTAAATTCTTAAGTACCCTGTAGATACAGTACAGGTTGCTTAAATATATGACTATAATTCTTTTCAAATTTTATGCACAAATCTTTGGAATGTCAATAAAATCAGGCCAAGAGAGTAGATGATAAACTTGAAAAGTTCCTTTGAACTTTGCAAATCCTTCATATTAAGGTTGGTAAAAAAGTAATTGTGGATTCTGTCATTTAATAACAGCACTTAGCTAGAAATAAAATAATATTCTAAAGAATTCTGCTAAGTCACCCTAATGAAAGCTAGTACTAATAATCAAAACTGTTGAAGCTAAGAGACTCAAATAGCAATTTTAATATTAAATGCTGATATGGTTTGGCTGTGTCCTCACCCAAAAATCATCTTAAACTGTAGCTCCCATAATTCCCACCTATTGTGGGAAGGACCCAGTGGGAGATAAATGAATCATGGGGGCAGTTTCTCACTACTATGAGAATCAAAATCTAATTTTTTTTTTTTTTTTTTTTTGAGACCAAGTCTTGCTCTGTCACCCAGGCTGGAGTACAGTAGTGGCATGATCTCAGCTCACTGCAACCTCCGTCTCTTGGGTTCAAGCAGTTCTCTGCCTCAGCCTCCCGAGTAGCTGGGATTACAGGCATATTTTTAGTAGAGACGGGGTTTCACCATCTTAGCCAGGCTGGTTTTGAACTCCTGACCTCGTGATCCACCCAACTTGGCCTCCCAAAGTTCTGGGATTACAGGTGTGAGCCACCGCACCCAACTGATCTGATGGTTTTATGAGGGGTTTCCCCTTTCACTTGGCTCTCATTCTCTCTTGCCTGCCACCACATAAGACATGACTTTGCTCCTCCTTTGCCTTCTGCCATAATTGTGAGGCCTCCCCAGCCGCATGGAACTGAGTCCATTAAACCTCTTTTTCTTTGTAAATTACCCAGTCTGGGGTATGTCTATTAGCAGTATGAAAACAGACTAATACAAATGCTTTCTAGAAATTTAATCTTTGAACTAAAATTCCTTATAATCTCAGGCCTGTTCAACATCAAAATCAATCATCAACCAAGCATTTTATAATGTCTGGATTACAAAACGCAATCTTAGATGTATCCTATGTAGTTAAAATTATAAATTCAATAATCTTATTTAAAAACCTCTTAGGTCAAAAATAATCATCAACTTTCATTTAACAAATACTTTTTTAAAATTATAACCTAAAGACACAATATACATATTTACAGTGACTCAAATTACTTTAGCGGTCTCAACCCACTCACCTTGACAAAACTCATCCGAATGGTACACATTTTGGTGAGCTCATATACTGCCTCAAACCCATGGTTGACAGACTGAGCCAGAAGCTGAGCAAACTCCTGATTGTTAAAAATTTTGAGACTGCAGCTGCTGGGAATCTTACAGACAGTGGTGGGATGAAAGCCATGATGAAAGTTGCAGTTCCTACTCTGTACAAATATGCTGCTGTCACTGAGGCATTCCGCATACACCTCCCCACCAACATAGTACAGATGAACACCTTAAAAAGACAGGCATCACAAGAGTCAGCTTACAGAATCATTGTAATGAAACCAAAGAGACTGTATGGTATAACCAAAGTACTCATTAATCCACAGCAAACTTCCAATAATCTTTAGACAGAAGTTACCACTAGATGGCCTTCTGCTGCCAAAGATAGTCAAGAGGTTAATATCTGCCTGCATCTACAACAGTGAAGGCTCAAATTGGCAGCATATTAAGATACACATTTTTAGGCTGGCTCTTTTTCCTTTTCCAACAATCATTTATGATCTCTATGAAAGAAAGAGAAAGGTTAAAAAAAAAACCCAAAATCTTCTTTTGTTGAGTCTTTTCAAATAAATGCTCAGTGCTATCAACTATCATAAAGTCATTTGACAGACTTTTTGCACTCTGTGCACACAAATAGGACAACAACACTTTAAAAAACCCCAAAGTTACATATATAATTTCATGTTACAAGAAGAGCTTTGACACAGCAGATTCATCTTACCTAAATTTTTTTTATATTAAAAAATATACATATATTCCTTTGCAAGATGTAAGGGCAAAAAGAGAAAATTTTTAAAAATATATAAATATGTGGAAACAGTTTTAACATTAAATATTCATAGTATATAACTTAAGCTAGTCACCTAGTATTTCCCAACATATCCCTCCACCACGTGAAAACTAACCCATGAAAGAAAAGGTCCTAGAACTGTATGCTGGGGGAAAAGAAAAAACTGATTCTAGAATTTCAAAATTCACAAAATAGATTTCCCTTATTTCCATTGTGGTGGAAGAAAAAAAATCAGAAGTGAGGCACCTCACTGAAAAAAATTAAGGTAAGTTAGCAGTAAAGTCAAAATGCAACAAAAACTGTTTCTCAAAGTTTTCTGGCCATAGGATTTTTCTGAATCACTTCTATAAGAAATCACATCACAATTGTATTTATTTACCTTTTGTTCCTATTTTGGACCAAGATTCCCTCAAGTCAAAGAAGCAAAATGCAGCAAGGGGTAAAAACAAAACATCTCAAGAAACAGGCAATACACTCTACCTGGGATGGGTTTCCTTCCTGACCACTTAATGGATAAGACTTTCACATTTTATTGCAATGAGAAAAGGGCCAAGTTTGTTGTGGCAACTATCTTGCAGGATAAATTATTAATAAAATCTTATTGCCTAAATTTAAAAGATGGGAGCGGTGGTGGTGAAGCCACTGGAACATCATTCACACTGGATTTCCCATTTCTAATTCCGCTCCTCTAACATCATGGTAACTCTTACAAATCATCTCAACCCAAAATACTCCACAAACACTGTAATCATAACATTCGAATACTTCACCAGCATCCATACACAATATTCCATAAATATATGCCATGTATTTACAATGAAGTACTCTTCTAGCTACTGCGGATATTGTTGTGAATAAGACAAGTTCCTGTACAGCTTATGTTTCAGTCAGGGTAACACTCCAAGAACAAAGTAGTCGTATGATTTTAGATCCTTAGCACTGGGAAGAAAAACTAAGCAGGACAAGAAAATGAGGAAAGATCATGCCTTTATTTGATTAATACATTCTTCAATATTGGCAACTTAAGGGAGAGGCCATGTGTTAAGCTTCTTTGTATGTTTCTAGCACCTTTCACAATGGTTCATGGCAAGTACAACAAATTGAATTCAATTACACATAGGAAAATGACAAGATTACCTTTCCCAATATGTCGTCTAGTGTTTTCAATTGTCGAATTACGATTAACATTTGACAACAAACCCAAGCAGAATCTACTTTTGTTATTTGAAGGGTCAGTGAATCCATCTACTAACACACTAGTAGAAGATGCATGAAAAGCTTCTCCAACACGATTGTTTAATTCATAGTAGACTATTGAACACCAATGTTTAGGCTCTTCATAGGCAACAGGCTGAACATCTGTGAACAAACCAGACAGAGAACAAGTTTAATAAATGAATTTCAGAAACTCAGATTGTCTATGTGTTTATCTTTTAACCCAACCCAAGCATTACATGAAAAAGAAAATTTTCGGATATTTCACAAGTCTCACCATCCTTCCTAGCTATGAATCTATATCCAAAAACAGGTACTAGAAATAGGCACTAGAAAATTTAAAAAGTTATAGAAATACCAGGATAGGCAATAGTCTTAGTTTGCTCGGGCTACAAAATATCATAAGGCTAAGTGGCTTAAGCAACAGAAATTGATTTCTCGCAGGTTTGGAGACTGGGAAGTCCAAAATCAAAGTGCCAAAAGATTTGGTAACTAGTGAGGACCTGCTTCCTGGCTTGCAGACAGCTGCTTTCTCACTGTGTGTTCATATGGCCTCTCCTCAGTGCATGCTCTTAGAAAAAAACTGTCTCTTTTCCTCTTCTTATAAGGGAACTAATATATTAGTTGGGAGCCAAATCACTCCCAAAGTGATTTAGCCCAAAGTGATTTAGCTATGGGAGCTGGGCAAGTGATATGGTTTGGCTCCATAACCCCACTCAAATCTCATCTCAAATTGTAATCCCCACATGTCGAGGGACCAGGTGGAGGTTACTTTGATCATGGAGCGGTTTTCCCCAGGCTGTTCTCATGCTAGTGAGTGAGTTCTTACAAGATCTGATGGCTTCATAAGTGTTTTGGCAGTTCCTTCTGCATTCATTCTTACAAGGGAACAATCCCACTCTCATGACTTCAAATAAGCCTAATTATGTCCAGAAAGCCCTATCTTCAAATACCATCACACTGGGAATTAGGGCTTCGACATATAAATTTTAGAGATATTAAACCTGGTCTGTTAGCATTCCAACCCAGCAACCCCAATTTCACATCCTTCTTACCTGCAAAATACACACATATATACTATACTATCCCAACAGCCCCTGAAATTTTAACTCATTTCACCATCAACTGTAATGTCGTAAGCCTAGTATCATCTAAAAACCAACTACTTAAGATATGGATGAGACTTGAGGCAAAATTCCTCTCAATACTATAATGGTGGGACAGGCACACGATAGACATTCCCATTCCAAAATGGAAAAACATAAAAGGGAGTGATCACAGGTTAAGGAAATTGAAAATCTAGCAAAGCAAATTCCACTAGGCCTTAAGGCAGGAAAATAAACCTCTTCAGTTTGATGTTTTACCCTTCTAACCCTCTAAATGAGTGAGGTGGTACCCAGGCCTTGGCTCAATACATGAATAATTTTGGAAGACACAATTTAGCAACAACACTTTTTTTTTAATTGAGACAAAGTGTCGCTCTGTCACCCACAGTGGAGTGCAGTGGCGTAATCTCGGTTTACTGCAACCTCTGCCTCCCTGGTTCAAGCAATTCTTCTGCCTCAGCCTCCCGAGTAGCTGGGACTACAGGCACATGCCACCATGCCCAGCTAATTTTTATATTTTTAGTAAAGATGAAGTTTCACCATGTTGGCCAGGCTGGTCTCGAACTCCTGACCTCAGGTGATCCACCCACCTTGGCCTACTAAAGTGCAGGGATTACAGGTGGGAGCCACCACGCCCGGCTAACAACATATTTTTAATTGTTTCTCTAACAGAAACTAATTCAGGTTTAAATTTGAGATAAACATTTCTTTTTCAGCAACCTGAAATATTTAACTATAATCAGTATCTGTAAAAGTATTTTAAACAAAAAGTTAAATTAAAAAACTAAGTGAGACTCAGCAAATTAGGAATAGAGGGGAATTTCCTCAACTCGATAAGAACATCTACAGCTAACATCATACTTAATGGCAGGAAACCAGAAGATTTTCTGTTAAGATCAAAAACAAAGTAAGGATGGTTCCTCTCCTACTTTTCAACATCATACTGGAAGTCTCTGCTAATGCTATAAAGAAATAAAAGGTATACAGATAGCAAAGAAAGAAATTGTCTTTGTTTGCAAATGACATGATTGTCTATGTAAAAAGAGAAAGAACTAACCAAAAAATTCGTAGAACTAGTAAGCATTATAGCAAGATTGCAAGACACAAGGTTAATATGCAAAAGTTGATTGCTCTCCTATACACGAACAACAAACAAATGAAATCTAAAATAAAAATTACAATTTACATTAGCATCCCTAAAATTAAATACTTAGGTATGAATCTAAAAAAAAAATGCAAACATGCTCTATAAGCAAGACTACAAAACTCTAATGAAAGAAATCAAAGAACTAAATAAACGGAAAAGTACTGCACATTCAAGAGTAAGACTCAATATTGTCAAGACGGCAGTGTTTCCCAGCTTAATCTATAAAGAAATAATACCAATCAAAACCCCTGCAAGCTATTTTGTGGATAAAAACAAAATGATTTTTGTAGCTTATATGAAGAGGCAAAAGCCTCAAAATAGCCAACACAATATCAAAGAAGAACAAAGTCAGAGGACTGACTTATTATACTTAAGACTTACTATAAAGATACAGTAATCAAGATTATGATAAAATAAAAGAATAAACAGATCAAAGAAGCAGAATAGAGAATCTAGAAATAGACCCAAATAAATACAGTCAACTGGACTTTGACAAAGGAGCAAAGGCAATACAATGGAGGGAAAAAAATAATTCTTTTCAAAAAATGATTCAGGAAACAACTGGACAGCTACGTCGAAAAAGTAAATCTAGACTAGACCTTATGCTTTTAAAATTAGCCCAAGATGGATTACAGACCTAAATGTAAAATGCAAAACTATAAAATTCCTAGAACATAATAGAGGAGAAAATCTAGATGACTTTGGGTATGACAATGCCTTTTTTTAGGTACAACCCATGAAAGAAAGAGCTGATAAACTGGCCTTCATTAAAATTTAGAGAATGAGGAGACAAGCCACAGATTACAAAGAAAAAATCTGCAAAATATCTGATAAAAGACTAAAATTCAAAATATACAAAGAATTTGGCCAAAGAATTTTGGCCAAAATCCAAAATAATGACAACATCAAATGTTGGTAAGGATGAGGAGCATCAGGAACTCTCATCCATAATTGGGAATGCAAAAATTATACAGCCACTTTAGAAGGGACTTTGGTAGTTTCTTACAAACCTAAACATACTCTTACCATACAATCTAGCAATCATGTTTCTTGTTATTTATTCAAATGAGATTAAAATTATATCTGCATAAAAAATCTGCACATGAATGTTTATAGCAGCTTTATTCTTAATTGCTCAAACTTGGAAGCAACAAAAAGTTCTTCAGTAAGTGAACAGTTAAACTGTGGTACAACCAAGACAATGAAGTAATATTCGGTGCTGTGATGGTTAATATTGAGCATCAAATTGAGTGGACTAAAGGGTACAAAATACTGTTTCCTGGGTGTTTCTGTGAGGCTGTTGCCAAAGGAGATTAACATTTGAGTCAGTGGGCTGGGAGAGGCAGATCCACTCTCAATCTGGGTAGACACCATCTAATCAGCTGCCAGCGTGGCTAGAATAAAGCAGGCCGGCAGAAGATGGAAGAGCAGACTTGCTGAGTCTTCTGACCTTCATCTTTCTTCTGTGCTGGATGCTTCCTGTTCTCAAACATCAGACTCCAAATTCTTCGGCTTCTGGACTCATAGACTTACACCAGTGATTTGTCAGGCACTCTTGGGCCTTTGGCCACAGACTGAAGGCTGCACTGTCAGCTTGCCTATTATTGAGGTTTTGGAAATCAGACTGATCCATCCCTGGCTTCCATGCTCCTCAACTTGCAGATGGCCTATCGTAGGACTTTACCTTGTGATCATGTGAGTCAACTCCCCTTAATAAACCCTGGCATTTACGGTCAATTGAGTTCTGACAAAGATGTTAATTCACCAAAGAAATGATACTCTTTTCAACAAATGGTAAAGCCAATTGGATTTCTATATGCAAAAAACTTAATGTAAACATTTACCATATATCACACACAAACTTAACTCACAAGGAACCACTGACCTAAGGTAAGAGCTAAAACTATAGAACTTCTAGAAGAAAACATAAAATGATATTTTCATGACCTTGGATAGATAAAAATTTCTGGAATGCAACACTAAAAGCATCATCTAGAAATAAAAAAAACTGACAAAATGGATTTCATCAAAATTTAAAGCTATTATACCTCAAAAGACATCATTAAGAAAATGAAAAGAAATCCACAGACTGAGAAAATATCTACAAATCATATATCTGATAAAAGAAGAATATATAAAAAATTCTTACAACTCAGTAAGACAACTCAATGGGCAAAAAATTTAAAATAGAAACATCAAAAAAGATAAATGGCTAATAAGTACATTTAAAAAATGCCTCATTACTCATTAGAGAAATGCAAATTAAAAACCACAGTAAGCACTTTACACCCACTAGAATGGCTATAATTAAAAAGGCAGACAATAACAGGTGTTTAGGAGGAAATGGAGAAAATAGAAACATCATACTTTGCTGGTGAGAATATAAAATGGTACTGCCACTTCAGAGAAGTTTTGTAGTTTTCTTAAGTAGTTAAACTTACCATATGCTTCAGCAATTCCACTCCTAGATATCCATCCAAGAGAAATAAAACAATGTCCACACGAAGACTTATATGTAATTTTTTTTTTTTTTTTTAAGATGGAGCCTTGCTCTGTTGCCCAGGCTGGAGTGCAGTGGACAATGATCTCAATGATCTCAGCTCACTGCAACCTCTGCCTATCCTGTCTCAGCCTCTGGAGTAGCTGGGATTACAGGCAACTGCCACCACGCCCCACTAATTTTTTTTTTTTTTTTTTTTTTTTTTCGTATTTTTAGTAAAGACGGGGATTCACCATATTGGCCAGGCTGGTTTTGAATTCCTGACCTCAAGTGATCCACCTGCTTCAGCCTCCCAAAGTGCTAGAATTATAGGCGTGAGCCACTGCACCCAGCAGCAAATGTTTATAATAAGCAAAATACGGAAACAATTCAAATGCTGATTGGTGAATAAATGTGATATATTCATATAAAGCACTGTTCAGCAATAAAAAAGGAACAAACTATTGATGCATGCTACAACATGGATGAACCTTGAAAGCATGCTTAGTGAAAGAAGACTACATTATTACATAATTCTAGTTACATAAAATGTTCAGAAAAGATAAATCTACAGGCACAGAAAACACATTAGAGATAGTATGTGGAGGTGAGGATGGGAGTGAGGACAGACTGCAAATACACAGAGGAACCTTTTTGAAGAGTTATGGAAATGTTCTAAACAAAATCACTGAATCATACACTTAAAACAGATAAATTTCATAGCACATAAATTATACCTCAATAATACAATAATGCTGTTTTTTAAAAAGTAGCCAGTAAGTTAAAAACAACTACTACTACAAAATAAATGAAGTGAGTACTTCTCTTACCTCTGCTGGATATACTGGGCATAATCTGAGGAATCATATTATTGCTTGTATCCATAGGCTGGGAATTATCTTGACCCATCTGATCATCAGGTGGCATATAGGCAGGAGGAGGCGTATCAGCTAAGAGGAAAAAAATAACAGTTAAAATCTTCATTCTGCTCAAAATTATTACTCTAAAAGCTTTAGAAAATTCTTAAGATTACCAGCAAGCTTTATTACTGAACATCACACACATGAAAATGCAGGATACCATCTTAGGGCAAGGGAAAAAGAGAACAGACAGTACATCTAATAGCAATTGAAAACCTTTTACAAGCCCATGTTTATTTAGCCTAGATCCCTTGTAATCCAGGATACGAGGATCAGTCCTAAAATTCACTAACCGGAATTCCAGGTCAATAATTTTGCCTTTATTTTTATGTGCTCAGAGAAACTGCACCTATTACATATCAATCTGAAGGACAGATTATCCTCATTTGGGTATATACATACTACAGAAATACTTTTAAATTATTAAGATCAGCACATACTGTATGCTGTCATTTAAAACTGCAAAGTAAAACTAAAAATTTGAAGTCCCTTCAAAATTTGCCATCAACACTAACAGCAATTCTCTAATGCTTGGGCAACATCCAAACATGGCTGTTGTGTCCTATTATGTGGTTAAGATAATTCACTCAGGAAACTAAACGTTAACCAGAAAATCCTTTGAGTTTCAACACTTATAGTTGAAAACTTTTGCAAAAGATACAGTTATACTTTTTTGTCTTAGTAACTATAAATAAGAACCAAATTTCTTTCATCCCAATGTTTGTACAAAATGTATTTTGAGACAGAACTACATTAATCAGCACTGAATCTAAGACAAGTTATGAAAATTTGTTTTTGAGCAAATTCCTAATAGCAAATTAAACAGTTGGCACTTAATTTCTCTTCAAAAGAAAAAGCTATACCAATTGATATTTTGCTGCAGTAGAGAAACCACAAAGAATATGCCGCAGGTCCTCGAATAATGTTTTTTGTTCAGTGTTGCTTTGTTCAGCCTCATTTTCTTATGACATTGATGAGGGGGAAAAAAAATCCATTCCCAGCCAGGGCCACTGTCTGTGTGAGTCTGAACACTCTCCCCATGTTTGTTTGGGTTCTCTCTGGTTACTCTAGTTTCTTCTCACATCCCAAAGACGTGCACATTAGATGACCTGGCATGTCTAAATGGTCCCAGTGTGAGTGCAGGGGTGTGTGTGAGTCCACTCCGTGATGTAATGACATCTCATTCAGGATTGGTTTCCACCTTGTGCCCTGAGCTGCTCGAATGGGCTCTGGCCACCCATGACCATGAATTACAATAACTAAGTAAATAATTGTCTTACTTTTTACTGATCTTTCTTAAATGTACGCAGAGTTCACATTTACTTCAATGTTTAATAGTAGAAGAGTTCTGGGTCTTTATTTATAAATTTAGTGATATTTTTGTGACCAAAATATACCACAAGAACTTAAGTCTTGTTTATGTCAACTAGCCTATGATAAAACTGGCTTTGTAGTATGTTGTTTCAGTTAAAGTCATAGTTTCCAAGAAGTTATCAATGACACTACATGAAGACTTACCGTACTTACATATGACTCTGCCTGACAGCAGTAAGTGTTCAAATATTTCTTGACAGTGACATAATGATATGTCCATACATGACATGCCATTAACAAAATTTAGAAACTTTACAAAATCTACTTATCTTTCTCCAGTGAAATCAGTTCATCAGTTATCTAAAGATAACCTGGATTGACTTTACTTCTAAAGTCTTAAACAATTTGAAAAGCCACACAGAAAAGTTGAAAGAACACAGGCTTTAGAGTTAAGACAAACCTGGGTCTGAACCTCTACTTCTTAGCCCTACCCTAGGTAAGGTACTTAAAGTTTAAAATTTACTATAGAATTTCTTCCATCTGTAAAACAGGAATATCTATCGCACATAGTCATTCTGAAGATTAAATTTAATGCCATAGCTTTCATCACAATATCAGTAATACAAGAAAATATTTAAGTCAAATAGAGCTACTTCCATTTTTTAAAACACATGGTACTTGTCAAATAAAATCTAAACTCATCTGGAAATCAAACAATTATCTAAAGAACAGAGTCAAAAACAGCTATACCTTGACATGTAACAGTTCACCCAGAAGGCCCAAAGTAATATGATTCTTAGGAAATTTTTTTTTTTTTTTTGGTATCAATAAAATAAAGTCTTACCTGGGAGCTGAAATGGACTTCCTGGTCCAGAACTTGCTGGGGAATTGGGATATGTGCTGCTAGCAGGAGAAGGGGGATAAGGGCTGTTTGGAGATAAGGGAAAAGGAGTGTTGTTGGGCTGGTGGAAAGAATCTGGAAACGTGGCATTTTGTGGCATGTGTGGTTCATTGTGGCTCAGGTTCCTAAACTGAACCAGAAGGCTGTGTTGTGGATTGAATTCATTATGACGAGGCACTAATACTGGAGGTAAGACTGAAAAACAAAAATCAAAAGTCATTTGTCAGGAATGACTAAACAAATGCCCAATCCACACTAAAGTGTTGGTAGAAAGTTTTCATGTAAGACTGTAAATCTTTTTTTAAAATTTACTTTTAGAAAGAGCTGTTTTATAGAGCCCTGAATCTATTTATGTAATAACTGAATCCAAAACTCTGTAAGCATTTAGCCTGCATAAGGTACCCTGCAGGACAGAAAATCCAGAGAAAGATATCACTCCTGTTCTATGAGATAAAGGATATTAAAAAACAATCATGAAACAAAGAATTTAACACAATGGGAGTTAAACAGAAGTGAACACTCCCAGCTGGCAGAAAAACAAAATACTGCGGGAAAAAAACCATACCCAACTGAACCTTAAGGATCCCAGAGGATTTCACATGGGAGTGCTAGGGGTGGGGAAAGGTACAAGAGGAAGATGGCAGAGATGATGAGAAAGTTAGATGGCCTATGCACTGAACAAGGAGGTAAGACTAGAGAGTAAAGTTGGACCTGTTATGTGAATGTGCTCTAAAAACTTCCAGATTTTCAATTTTGAACACTTTGATCTTCTTAGGTTGAAAAATCTCATGTTTTATGTGGTTCAGTAAGGTTTTCCATACTAAAAATAGTAATATTCTCTAGGTAAAAGCCTTCCAATCAAAATCCAAGTCTTCTAAGTATGACCATAATGAAAATATACCCAACAAAGTCTAAACATTTTTAACAGATAAACTTTATTCAAATATTCACTTTCTCTAAAGACCCAAGTGACCAATCACATTCAAATATCTGATTACCTTTCCCTACAGGAAACTGAACAAACCTGATTCTTCAAACATTTACTAGAATTCATCTCATTAACAATTGTCCTGTATCTGTCAATGTAATTTCACTTAGAAAAATCTCAACTTGATCCTGTATCATTCAGCATCAACAAAATAAGTTTGTTTTTAAGTTACCTAGGTCATACTTCACTCCCCGAAGTAGGAATGTACACAACGATTCAGTGTTTCTGTTAAGTCAGTATTTGTACTATTTTTGTCTATTGTTTCACTTCATTCTACTGCATTAGCATACTAAGTATGTGGTTCACATCTGACTAAAATTGTTTTGTTCTACTGTGTATTAACAACTACTATTCCCCTTACAGAATAATGGGATAGCTGCCATTAGAGAGCAGGGCATTAAGCAACAAGAAATTCTACATTTAGCAGGCTAGCAATCTGAAAGACTTAGTGAAATAACTATTCAGGAATTCGGTTTGGTAAGGATTTCTTTGCTTATTTGTTTTTTTTTTTTTTTTAGAGGCATGTTAAAATCACTCACTTCACTGGCTTCTCTTTTACTTGTACATTACCTATGCACATGATTTTTAAAAAATTATTTTATGTTCATCCAAAATAATGTTAATATGTGGACAGTTTAAGAAAAGGATATATGCTATTAGATATACAGCAAAAAATGCAATTTCTAGCCCCCTCCCATACTATTTCTATAGAAAAACAATTTAAACTCTTAGCCATCTCTTATAACATTACTTTGTGTACTGCTAAATAATAGGCTTATATGGCTATTATAAGATATTATGTGTAGACTTGCTCTTAGGGCAAATGAGACATATTCTTATATTATTCTAGCCCACTCCTATCGCCCAAAATAAAGTTAAATAGAAAATTTTGCTTAAATCAATATCCAGTATTCCTAGATACAATTAATTGCTGAGACAAGTGTACTATGAGTCTATTTTTTCTTAAACAGTGTTTTTACTAAAGTTAACCACTGCCTGTTTACTCATTTAATTTTATGTACATACCACTAATATTTCCAGAATTCTAACAGACCTGTTAACGCCTATCATTACTTGTGCTTGGATGCCACAAATCGAATAATTTATTCACTCCATGTTTTCCCTTGGTTCTTCCATCCTTTTGTTCCAATCTTTACGGGTTACTGCTTAAGTCTCCTACAAATCTGAAGTCCTTGGACTTCCCTTCTCTACTGTTGGATCACATTTCCTGGACTTCATCCTCTACTAGTGTCCTAAGAGAAAGTAAAAAGTTAAATTTTCTTGACTTCCTGCATTTATAAATCTTGTATTTTTGTTTGTCTGCAGGCAGATAACATTTCCCTCTCAATTTTGAGAGCACTGCTTTACTTTCTTCCAGAATCCAGAACTGCATAGAGAACTCCAATATTCTGATTTCCAGTCCTTCGTACATTTCCTGTCTTTTCTGTCTGAAACTTTTCAGAATCTTTTTTTTAAATCTATGATATCCTAAAATTTCATATGAGGCTTTTTTTTATCCTTTGTTCTGATTACTTGGTCACTGAGCCCTTTCAATTTTCAGTTTTGGGAACTGTTTGATAGTATTTCCTGGAAATTTTTCTCTCTGCTATATACCTCAATGCTCTATTTCCAACAAGTACTTTTTAATGCACCAACTCATCTAGTCCTAACAACCCTATTAGGTAGGTAGTATTATTCCCATTTTATAATGAAGAAACTAAATCTCAGAAAGCTTAAGTATCTTGCCTGAGGTAGTATTTGGTAAAACCAGGAATCAAATCCCGAAAGCCTGGCTCCAGAACCCACAGTCTTAATCACTAGAAAATACTGTCTATTAGATCAGGGGTCCCTAACCCCCCAATTCAGCAGGAGGTAAGTGGTGAGTGAGAATGAGCAAAGTTTCTTCCATATTTCTAGCCACTCTCTATTGCTCTCATTACCGCCTGAGTTCCGCCTCCTGTCAGATCAGTGGCAGCATTAGATTCTCACAGGATGGCAAATCCTATTGCCAACTGAGCATGTGAGGGATCTAGGTTGTCCACTCCTTACGTAAGTCAAATGCCTGATGATCTGTCACTGTCTCCCATCACCCCTAGATGAGATAATCTAGTTGCAGAAAAATAAGCTCAAGGCTCCCACTAATTCTACATTATGGTGAACTGTATAATTATTCCATTTCATATTACAATGTAATAATAATAGAAATAAAGTACACAATAAATATGTGCTTGAATCATCCCAAAACCATCCCCCAATCTGTTCCATGAAAAAACTGTCTTCCATGAAACTAGACCCTGGTGCCAAAAAGGTTAGAGACCACGGTATTCAACTAAATACCTAGGACCACCTAGGTTGGCCCTCTATTTTCCTTACATTCATCATTTCTTTCAAACTATCCTCCATCTTTTTTATCTTTTTGCAAAACTTACTCCACTATATTCTAACTGTGTGAGCACGAATAAGTTACTTCCAAGTCTTTGTTTCCTTATCTATAAACCTATAAATAAACTGAAAGGGTTGTAAAATGTCAATAACCTTTTCTAACCCCATGAGGAATCACTATGCCATCAATGCTCAATAAACATTAACTGCTATCACTGTTATGACTACCACTGCCACCACTTTCTACACTTTATTAACACTGATAATATAAATTGGTCCATTCTGTGTCATAGCTACCTAATCATGAGGGGGTCAGCAAGCTAATCCAGCTAGTGATCTGTCCCTTCCCCCAAGATGTTCGGACTCAGGGCCAAACATGAGGTCTCTATAGTCTCTTTCCAACAGCTGAACTACTAAGACATGAAATATGCAGTCATTCAAAAGTATAAGAGCTATGGCCCAGTCTTTTCTATAGAATGAATCACAGCTGAGAAAAATGTATTAAAAAAATAAGACACTTCTATTGGCTGGCTGATTATTAGTCACACTTTGGCTATGGGGAAATAAATAAAATTCCTAGACTTACTCCTAGCAAATATCAAGCTTGGGAGTTTTTCAGCCTATACTTCTCTATTAAATCCTCATATCTTCCTTTCTTCATCAATTCCTTCAGGTTTCAGCTCTTCTTGGATTCAGTAAGAAATTGAGAATCACATCATACCAATTGTCTAAAGTGACTCTAAAGCTCTTAAGTTGAACTTTCCTAGATAGCATAATCACTGCTATCTGCTATCCTTTCTACTAGTCTCCTCATCCAATGTTATTTTTGGTCTTTTTACCACACTGGGTTTATATTACCAGTGAAATCAAGACAGACTCTAAGGTGACCATCAAGACAGACTCTAAGGTGACCATCATAAATCCCACCTCCAGGTATCCAAATTGGGTAATTCTCCCTGCTTGAATATGAGTATGACCTATCACTTCCTTCTAACCAACAGAATATGGCAAAGGTGACGGGATATGTGTGATTACATTCCATAAGAATAGAATGCCCTTATTGCAAGAAGGCCCTCTCTTCCTTACTGGCTTTGAAGAAGCTGTCATGAATGCGAACTACCTATAAAGAAGGTTATGTGCAAGCAACCAAATCTGTCAACAATCACATGGGCTTAGAAGCAGATCCTTCCCTAACTGAGCTTCTGATAAGACCTCAGCCCTAACCAACACCTTGATTACAGCTTTGCAAAGGACCCAGCTAAGTGTGACTGGACTCCTTACTGAAAGCAACTATGAGGTAATAAACATGCATTGTGCTAAGTGACTAAGTTTGTGGCAGTGACTAAGTGACTAAGTCATGTAGCAACAGATGACTAACACACTCAGCTAGTAGCTTAGCTTATACAATTCATTTATTACAAAAAAACATTTACTGAGCATCACCTACCAAGTGCCAGTTAACAATACACTATTCTAGGCACTAAGGATGCAGTAATGAATGAAATAGAGGAAGGCACTGCTCATGTCAGTCAATAAACAAAATAAATATCTAATGTCGAGTCAACTAGTGATGGGGATATTTGAGCAAGGACAGACTGGAATGAGAAAATATGCCATGAAAAGATCTTGGGGGAGAGTAAGTAAACAGCAAGAGGTAAAGCCTGGACACAGGAGGATGGCAAGTCCAAGAAACAGAGAACTCTGAGGATATGTCACACACAGTCTTACAGAAATCTCTTAAGTGTGATAGCCTTTAAAGTATTTTCGGTAGGGACTGACATGATTTACTATGTTTATAAAGATCATTCTGATTGTCGCATAGAAAACACAATGTGTTAAGGGAAAGAAGAAAGGCAGAAAGACCAATTAGGAGACTACTTAAGGTGAGTGATGATGATGATATTATGTACTAAAGTACTGGTGTTAGATATGGTGAGAGGTGACATTATCAAGATATATTTTGAAGATGCAGCAAACAGCACTTGCTCATAACTTAAATACAGGACTCAAGAAGAATAAAAGATGACCTTGAGGTTTAGGACATCAGCAAATACATGAATGCTTTGCCACATACTTCAATAGGAAAAACCAGAGAAAAAAACTGAAGTTTTGCTTAGACATATTATATCTGGTATGTTTAATAAATATTCAAGTGGACATGTCAAGTAGGCGACTGGATAGGTAAGTCTAAAACTCAAGGGAGAAGCTGACTCGAGTTCAAAATGTGAGCATCAGCTTATAGACAATCTTAAGACATGTGACAGCATGAAAGCATATAAAGAAAGAATATAAATGGAGAAAAGGTCCACAGACAGACTCCTGTGAAAACAAAGAATATGCCAGCAAAGAGGGACAAGAACAGCCAGTGAGGTGGGAAAACCAGGCTGCATTCTGTCTCAGGAGCCAAACAGAAAAACTTTTGAGTAGGATGGAAGGAGATCAATTGTATCAAACGCAGTTGAGAGGACAATAAGACTGAAAAATGAATCCCTGATGTATAAAAAGGTAGTCACTAGTGATCTTGACAGGTTAAACGGCAGGAAAGACTTAACTAGAGAGGTGACAAGAAGAAATGAAACATAAAGATGTGGAGATAATAAAAATGGAGAATCCTATAAAAGGACCAGTAGAAATAGTGTAGTGATTGTGGTTGGGGGTATGTGAATGATGTGGAAAGCAGAATTTTTTTAAGTTTAATTTTAGGATGGGCAGGATCATGGCATGCTTGTATGCTATTAGAAATACTCTGGTAGAATGGGAAAATATAATGCTGGAGAGAAGGATGATAACTGTAGGAACAAAGTTCTTAATTAGACAAAAAGGAATAGGATATAGTACACATTTGCAGCTTAGGCTTTAAATAAAACAGAGACAGGTCATCCACAGGAAAAGGCAGAGGAGATATATGGGTGCTTACAGTGAATAATAAATTAGAGTAAGCTACCCGAGAATTGTGTCACCTACATATAAAAAGCTAAACTCAAAATCCAGCATTTCTTCTAAGATTAGAATACTTAAGATGGAAACACAAAGCTAACATAACCTTTTATTACTAAATCTAGTTACATGCATATCAGGAAGAGTTTTTTTTTCTTTCATATTCTTCTCAGGAGTAAGACCTACCTGGACTCTCCACCCTCTTATAGTGGTATGGGTTGATACAAACTTCTTTTTGCTTAGATCCAAATGGAAATTCACAAATATCCAAAGGCTTTAGCTCATGATGACTCTGCAAATCAGGCCAGCGCCAAACACGACAATATATAACATGGGGTAAGCCTTTTCTGTGAGAAACTTGCAGGCGTCCATCTAAAGATCTGGGAATAGTGACACATTTACTTGGCTGTCCTGGACTGCTCAAGGCTTTCTCCAGTTCCTCCATGGCACCCTTTTTCTTTTTTAGCTTCTTCACCAAAGCATCAACTGCCTTTTCTGCCCATTTTTCCTCCTCATCACCTTGTTTCCAGCCCAACAATCGCTTTACTGCTGGACTAGTAAAAGAAAACAAGCTGGCCATTGACGTCATTTGATACAAATCTTCAGAGACCTTGCTGTAACTCAAAGTCAGTGGCTACTGAAATTACAGATCACAGGTGAAACGTCATACACAGGTCCTAAGCGGAAGTTCCAATTAAAAAGGGAGGAGTGACCTTTATCTTCAGAAGTGCCATATGCTTCTTTCATTGGTTCAAGTCCTGAAAAAGAAAGGGGGAAAGGATCGTAGTTTAAATCAATTCAATTTATACATATTTAAATTAATATAATTGAAAGGTAAGTTATTATTAAACAAGAACAGAAAAGCATTACAAAGTTAACAAAAAGTGATACATTTTCTCCAAAAGTTCTGTGACCACTCAATTCCTTCTCCATAATAAGAACAAGAAAGACACTAGCAATGTCAAAAGGTAACCAAAAGCAAAACCAGGTTGCTCTACCTCCTATGTATTATCCAAAAATAGCCTCTGGACTCCTTTGATTAGGCCACTAAACCCTAAAACTTGATTCTGAAGTACTTTTCTTCATTGAAATCCATGTTACATACTATGTCAGTCTTGAACCTAAGATTATGTCCTGATCTGAACAGAAGTCTTAAGGAAATCCAGCTTTTCTCTAAGGTCATTATTCTCTTTAAATGTTTCCCAGACTGAGAAGGTTTGGACAAAAGCCATGATACTACTGAAGTCACATTATTGGATGCAAATTGTATTCAAGGTTATGCAAGATGTACAAAACCCTCAAATAAATCATAACAAATATAACTACCAGTAAAATGGAATGTATCTATTTTTAAAACTAAGTATGTTGAATAAATTTAAAGAGAATAAATTCATTTTTGAAAGGGTCAGTTTCTAATTTCATAATTCCTATTGATTTAAATGATATTTTAAGCATATTGGTTAATGAACCTGCTCCAGGCAAACTACCGTTCTGCACCATTAAAGAAGCTCCTGGTGACAACAACAGGAGGAAGTGACAGGCACTCCACTGATAAGAGCTGGTAAAAATCACCAGGCTCAGCGGTACACACCTGTAATCCCAGTTACTTGGGAGAATCACTTAAGCCAGGGGTTTGATCAAGTCCAGTCTGAGTAACATAGTGAGACCCCAATCTCTAAATAAAAAATAAAAAGAGTGTATAAGACCTCCTGCAGATTACTACACGGCCAACCACAAACAATAAGTACCTATGGAAGTAACAAGAACAATGTTTGGAAAAAGGGTGTAACAAAAAATGCTTCCTTTCTTGTGCCTAAAATCGCCAAATGCTCTAGCTCTGTCTCTGAAAAATTCTAGCATCAATACCATTCTGGACTGGGGTGCATATTCCCAGAAAAGAATATATGTACTCAGTTAAAGCCCAGACAATAACATAAACAAAGACAATGTAAACATAAAGTAAACTGAGATAAACTCAAAAAACAATTATTGATTGCTTGTTACATCCCATGTGTTGTGAATAGCCCTGATGGGACTTTTTTTTTTTTTTTTTTTAATTATTGAACAGGTATTTATTTGGCTTATGGTTGGGACTTTAAAAAAAAAAAGTTATGCCAAATAGGGTTTAATCTCAACAGTAAATAAATTGATTCGTTCAAAATACACTTACTGAGAGCCTACTAAAGTACCAGATACAGTTTTGGATGCTGATCGACTACTGGCAGCTATCCAGTCTGCTATGCTGGAACCATGGTCGGGAAGAGTACAGGAAAATGAAGATATACTCCTTATGTATGAATATGCCTTGTGCCTTGTACTCCCCAGCCCTATGTAGGATGATTGTTGCTAGGCAAACAAAACTAGCCACATTAAACTAGAGAAATATAACAAAGAGAATGAAAGCATAATTGTCACGAACAGAATATAAAGTGTTAGGTACTAACAAACTGTAAGAAGGGCTGACCTCAGTTGCATCTACATCAAGGATGTATGATAAAATCCATCTAGGTCAAGAAGTAAAACCTGGTTTGTTTGTCTGAGATGAGATGGGAAATGTCAAAGGCAAAGGAACACAGACCAAAAATTATATAGGCAGACATCAACAGAACATTTCCTAAGCCAGATAAGAGACAGGTCTGGCTGACTGATACCTTATTCCTAAACACAAAATACAATGGGGGCTAGAAAGGGCGGTGTACATATGTGTGAGAGAGTATGTGTACGAGCAACAGAGAGACAGTTAAGGAAGAGGGAGACAAAAAGAAAGGAGCTTCAAGACCAGAATTCAGAATACAGTATCATACATGATCAAGCCCTTGGCTTCTTTTTACTCATTTCTTAACCATTATTCTACCTAATTGCATTTAACCACACTTAACTTCCTTCCATTTCTCAAGTACTCTAAGGTTATTTCTACCTCAAGACCTTTGCATCTGATGTTTCCTTCCCTGAAATTCTCTTCTCCTATAACTTAACACAGCTTACTCATCAAATTAATTCAGTTGCTCAAAGATCACCTCCTGAAAGAGGAATTCCCTGACCACTTGATTGAAAATAGCATGACAGCCCATTCCCACAACATTCTCTATCCCCGATCCTGTTCATTTTTTTATAGCATTTATAGTAGTCTGATATTATATCAATTTTCTTTATTTACTTTATGTTTTCCCCAACGAAATGCTTAGTATACAGGTAGTCTCATCTGCCCTCAAAACCACTGGATCCCCTGGACCTAGAATAATGTATATACCTTTCTAAGGGCATCTATATCAACCTTAAAACAAAAAAAAAAAATGTTATTTATGGATACCTACAATATGAGAGAATAAAAACATGCCTGGCAATAAACACACCAGACTCCAGCCTCCCATGTTGATGGCATTACAGGCTTGAGCCACTGTGCCCACCAGATTCTATTCTTTACTAGTATCATTTTTTCAAAGCCTATTAAGTTTTCTGTAAAATAGAGATGATGGTTCCTAAGTCACTAAAATGTTGAATAAATAATGCCTAGCTAACACAAACTTTACAAATTCAACAATGCTATTCAAACATGAATCATAATCATTAGTATTCAGAAAGAATAATCAAGACTTAAGAGACTGGCTAGATCCAGTCCTAATCTAACTTTACCCACTACTGTTCCACTACACACACCTTCTGATCCAATCCAAATCCCTGCCCCTCTGCCCATCTGTGTCATCCAAGAAAAATCTTAGTCATTCTTAATGATGAGCTCAAATCTATTCCTTTTCATCAAACTTCCTTTACCATCCCATGCTGAAGAGGCTTTGGTCATTGAATATTTATCATAAAACTAATTAATAAGACATTAATAATATCTTAACTTCCCAAATACAGTACAAAATCCTTATAAGAAGTAGTCTTTGGCACCTGGACCATTCCATTTGCCATACCACACACTATGATACTTAATGAATGGTTACTGATTTTTCTATTAACTGTATCTTAAAATTAGAGATAACTTCAAATTTTCAACCCACATTGACTAAGACAATGATAAAATGAGAATTCTACCCCCAGAATTAAAAACATTCAGAAGGTAGCTTTGTCAGTAGATATGACGGTAAACTCCACTGGGAAAAGGTCCACGACTGGAGATACAAGTTTAGCAAGGTAAAGATGATAAGCAAATTTAAGATTTTGTACAAAGAACTGAAACAATAAAAACAAGTTTTCAATAGAGTGAAAAGAACAGTAAGTAAACGCCTAAATATTAGAAAACATTCACTTTTAGGAAAGAGTTTCCTGATAATGAGTTACTGATAATGCATTATTAAAAAGACAGACTTAGAACTAGATGCAGTGGTACTGCAGAAGATTAAACATATGGGAAAGTTTAAAAAGAATGTAAACAAAGAAAAGGCCAGTGACTTTGGTGAATGGGTATGCCATTAGTTAAACTTCAAGAGATTAGCTTAAAAAAAAAAATAGATGTCAGTTTTAAAAACCTATAACTTCTACTAGTAAAACTAGCACAGGGAGAGGAGCAACTCTCACACTCAACTCTTTAAATATGGAATGACTAAAAAAATTAGCACTTTTAATAAAATTATTTCTAAAAATGTTTTCTATACTTCTCAAACTGGTAAAGTGTTATGTGCAAACTACCCAAGTACTTGTTATCTAAGTCTAAAGTTACAAAAGGAAGAAAAATTCATCATAAAAATTCACTAGTGAATAGACAAAAGATCTGAATAGATCCTTCACAAAAGAGAATATTAAAATAGCCACTGGATGGGAAAATGGGCTCAGCATCATTAGTTATCAGATGAATGCAAAAAGAAAACAAAAACTACCACAGTAAAATCTCACTCTATACCTACCAGAATGGCTACATTAAAAAAAAAAAAAAAAAAAAGATTAACTGTTCATGATAATACAGAACAACTAGAACTCTCATATATTGCTAGTAGGAATATAAATTAGTCCAGTCACTCTGGAAAACTGTTTGACAGTATCCACTAATGCTAAACACAGATCCCTAGGACCTAGCAATTCCATTCCTAGGTATATATTCCACAGAAACAAGTGCTGTGTCCACCAAAAGACAAGTACATGTCCCTAACAAGTTTATTTATAATAGTCCCAAACTGGAACCCAAATATTCATCAGCAGTAGAGCAGGTAAATACTGGTAATAAATTCATAAAATGGAATACTTCACAACTACAAAGAGAACTAATATATGTTAAACATGGAGAATTCTCATATATACTGAGGGAAATATTACACATTATACCATCTATACAACATTCGAAAACAGGCAAAACTAACCTATGCCATCACAGGCCAGAACGGTACTAAGAAGGGTCATGAGACAGCCTTCTAGGGAGCTAGAAATTTTCCATATTTTGATCTGGGTGATGATGACATGTGTGTTTATGTATGTATATATACATACATACACACCCACACACGTGGAAGTTCATTAAACTATACACTTAAAATTTGTGTGCTTTATTATATGATTATTTCAATCAAAAAAATTTTTTTAAACATAATAGTGACTGATCACTTAAAAATATAGTCCCCATTCACAAGTGTGTCCCTCACAATAATGGCTTATGAACAATGAGTGAGACTACAGATTTTGCCAAAATTCCAAGATTTCCAAAGTTCATAAAAAATGATGACAAACAATGAAGGATCTAGAAGTCAGTCTGTTACTGTCTTCTAGATGCTGCCAAAGGACCTGGGACTCCTGAGTCAGAAGCTCTGTCCCTCAGAGGACAGCAAGCAGCATAAGCATCAACATATTTGAGGTTTTGTCCCCAAGACCTATGGGGGTAGTATGATGGATTTTATAGTTTTGCCTGTTTTTGAATGTTGTATAGAAGGAATAACATGTAATCTTTCCCTCAGTATTATATCTATGAGATTCTCCATGTTTTACATGTATTAGTTTATACTTTTTGTAGTCCTGATGCATAGATGAGGAATACTGAGCTTGGAGAATTTATCACTTTTATAGTAATCAGTAAGCAAGACATTCTGTGTGTGTGTGTGTGTGTGTGTGTGTGTGGTGGGGGGGGCAGTAAGAATAGTCTGACTACCAAAGAATTTACAGAAGTCCTTGAAAAAATGTATACACATTTTTATCAGTATTTTTGAAAAAAAAAAATCTTAAAGCTAATGCCACAAATGTCAAATTGAAGGATGTCACATCATGATACTGAATTAATCTGTGAGAAAAATTGTTTATCCATTCACACTTGATCCATTCTTTGTTCATTATAACAATTGATGCATGTTTACAGTTACAGTTTATAAGGTAATGTTTTCCCAAAATTTTAGTTTCACTCTTCAAGATAAAATCAGACCTTTTACTCACCATTTAGTTTAAAATGGTGACCTACATTTTTCAGTGGTTTCATTTTAAATGAAATCCTCTATAGAAGGCATAGAACATGGGCTGCAATGTTACTGACTTAAGAAACCAAAGGGCATAAATGATCTGAAACTCAAGAAACAAAAGGGCATGAATTGCTGAAATGACAGCAACAGAAACAGCAAGTCAGAGCCTTGCCTGTACAATCACAACTAGATCAAAAGAGCCACCTGGCCAAAAACAATTCTCAGAAGCCATTAACTGTTAAGTATGAGGTGAAGAAAAAAAAAAAGTATACATCTTAGAAGAAATATGGCAGCTTTTTCTTTTTTTCCTCTCTCAAAGTCCTTCCTGACATTCCCCATCACTTGCCACCAGTATCTGTCATTCTACCCCTCCTTTGTTCTCATTCTCTTAACTTTTTTGTTTTATCTTTCTACATTCATCACAGCTTCTCCTATATTCCTCAGTGTTGCTTTTGCAGAAGCCTGATCAACTACCTAATGAAAATGAACTTTTCTTCTCTCTCAAAAAGAACCCACTTAGCATAGCATGCATGGTTTGTATCCTTGGAATGTTCAGGTGATCCAGGGCTTGCTTACTTCTAAGTTCTTCAGTAATTCAAGGGAAGATGTATTTGACAGTTCATATAGGTGAAATAACACCCTAGACAATCTGGCTTCTGAGCAGATTCTATTTGTACCTCTGTTATCCTCATCCTGAGCCACCTAACATACCTATCCTAAAGTACATCAGTGGGAATAACACATATTTATGTATCAAATATAATAAGATATATTAATATATATCTAAATATACTAAGAGGTAATATATTTAGTTCCTAAGAAAACCAAAAAAATCAATAGGCTTCAAGGAACTTAAATCATCAAGTTATTTCTTTTGCAATAAACCTCCATAGAAAGCTATTATAAAACAGTTGTTTATAAATGTTAGTCTTATTTCAATAACATAATCAGGAATTGAAGCTTTCTCTTTTATCCTCTTACTAGGGCCATATTAAACCAAACTTTTGGAATGCTAAGTGTCAAACAGCCTTTTCTTTAAAAGCCAAGTCTTGTTACAATAACTCAGAATGGGATAACCAAGAACTTCATGAAAGAAAAACACAAACTAAACTGAACATGTCCACGAAAACTTTCAGGGAATTTCTACTTCTAGCTTGAAAACCAGAGAATCCCCCAAAATCTAAATCTAAAATCCCATTAGGAAACCCACAGGACAATTTATGTTAGTTGAGTCAGTCAATTTTCATCAAAACTGCAGTGTGAATGAATGGAATTAAATCTGGGTGATCAAACACTTTCAGACTCACAGATAACGAACCTGCTTTCTTATCTTGGTCTTTCATAGTATATGTCTGGTTTATGAGGCATTTAGAATACCACACATGGAACGGAAAGAAAATATGCCAATATAACTGGAAAGTAAAAGAAAAAAGTGAAAAGATTATATACTGGTGAATATGACTGATTAAGAAGGAATTAACTGTGTTGCAAATGGCCAGTAACAGAAAGAAGTTAGTTGAGAGGGTTTAGCAACTGTGTGAAAAAACACCTGGTTTGGACAGATTCTACCCTTCCCCCGCAAACTCAAACACACTGCACCTAAGTGAATATAAGTATTAAGGATGAGACAAGAATAACTGCTTGTCATATTAGCACAAATTTTTAGAGTGACTATCAAAATACTGAATATGAGATAGAAATATAACAATCATTTGCAGTCCACTTGGCAAAAAGTACAAGGACAAGGAAAACCAAATCACCAAGCCAAATGAGGAAGGGGGGCTAGGAGGTTGACAATCAGCTAGTCTGACTGGGAAGCAAAAGGGAAAGGCATCACCACAGAAGGAAAACCAAACAGGGAAAGACTATAAATACAAGGCTAAGGAGTCAGACTAGACCTAATTCTATGCACAGCGTAGAGTTCTATCTAAGCCGAAAGATGTTCGAAGAGGTATTTCAAGAAGACAAAAACTCCAACAGCACAGGGCCAAGTAAGAGACTATTAAGGGGGCAAAGAGGGTAGATGAAAAACATGGTAGTAAGCTAACTAAGAGGAACACACATACACCATAATTTAAAAATAATAATAAAAATATATAAAAAGAATAGATATAAGGGGTATCACAAATAAACAGGGGCCAAACTAGAAAAGTTAAGGTTTACAACCTGAATAATGAAAACATCACTTACCAAAGGGCAATTCTAGTTATGGCCAAAAGAGGGCAAGAAGGTGACAGTGGGGGGATATAAGGAAACAAATACTGGCATACATCCAAGAAGATGTAAAATTAAAGCTCAAGGAGAAAAGGAATAAATGTGTAAATTTTGAGGATATGAATTGAAAAGAGATGAATTGTGGTATTAGACAGAGGAGATTTTTGATTTATTCAAAATTTATTGGGTGCTTACTAGTGTATGTCAGGAATACTCCATGCTAGGAATTCAGGCTTAAAAGACACTATCTGTAATCTCTGTAAGATCTTAGAGACTAATGAAGAAAGAAAAAATTTTATAAAGAGTTTCACATACCATTTAGCCTATCACTTAGTTTTATCCTAGACTTACTTCCATATGATAGCCAACAGAGATAGGGCATTAAAATTGAGTTTAAAAAAATGTACAGAAAGCACAGAGAGTCAATAATTGAAAGGACAGGAATGCATGCTACTTCTTACACTAAAAACTGGAGGGACTTAATAGCTATGAACCCATTATCTGTTACTATCTTGGCCTTTCATAGTATACTCTGGTTTACGAAGACTGACTTGATAATACCCCTTAACTGATGTATTTTGTCATTTCTTAGAGAAATGGCCTCAAAGCTAGAAAGAAAACCAAGGTAATAACGGTATTTAGAAATTCCTGCAAGGTTCCCTGAAATTCTGAAAAACTACAACCACTGATTGAGCAACACAGAAGGTCACTAGTAAACCAAAAGAGATGCAGTGGTACCTCAGCCATAAATGAAAACCTTATTAAATTAAGGTATATCATGAACTACTAAAGAATCTATCACATTACAAAACACACACACACCTCACCTCTCTTTCAGCTCAAGCATCCCTTCTACGGGGAAGTCTTCCCAAACCATCCTGGCTAGGTGAAGTCCCCCTCTTATATGCTTACTGCATCACATACTCCTACTTCATAGCACTTACCACTCCTATGTTTTTACCTTTCCAATCTGTCCCACAAGAATGTAAATTCCACAAGAATCTGTATCTGTTTTCACTCATCACTGTAAGCCTAGTGATACAAATGCTCAATAAATATTTGTTTAATGAAAGAAAGGGGATGTGATATTAGCTCTGGGGGTGGTGTTAGGTGTACTTTTCGCGTTCTGTTTCATCCAATTCTACATTTTTTTAAATAAACATATTTCTTGTAGAGTCAGAGGAAAAACAGGTTTCAAAACTAAAGCGCAGCTATACCTCGGCCATATTATGAACGCTTACTAAAGACAGGATTCACATTATCATGAGTCATTCATGCTTCAAAAGAGTTCTCTCCAATATACTTGGGGTTATACAAATTTGGAGGTTGAAACTAAGAAAAAATCAAATCAAGGCCGGGCGTGGTGGCTCACGCCTGTAGTCCCAGCACTTTGGGAGGCCAAGGTGGGTGGATCACGAGGTCAAGAGATCAAGACCATCCTGGTCAACATGGTGAAACCCTGTCTCTACTAAAAATAAAAAAATTAGCTGGGCATGGTGGCGCACGCCTGTAGTCCCAGCTACTCAGGAGGCTGAGGCAGGAGAATTGCTTGAACCCAGAAGGCGGAGGTTGCAGTGAGCCGAGATCTCGCCATTGCACTCCAGTCTGGGTAACAACAAAAACTCCGTCTAAAAAAAAAAGGAAAAATCAAATCAGAAACTAGGGACAAATACTTCCTCAACTATAGTACTCTAAGTAAGTCAACAGAAATACAGAAAGATTATAATAAAATACACCTACTTCTGAAAGTACATGTGCATTAACTGATTTGGCAGCTATAACAATCATGAATCATTAAACACTTACTGAGCACCTGCTATCTATCAGACATTGTAGGATGTGCAGGGATTTATCAGGACTAGGCAAGGATGAAGAAATAAATACCATTTATTTAAGGCCTTTTTTTTTTTTTGAGACGGAGTTTCGCTCGTTACCCAGGCTGGAGTGCAATGGCATGATCTCGGCTCACTGCAACCTCCGCCTCCTGGGTTCAGGCAATTCTCCTGCCTCAGCCTCCTAAGTAGCTGGGCACGCGCCACCATGCCAAGCTAATTTTTTGTATTTTTTAGTAGAGACGGGGTTTCACCATGTTGACCAGAATGGTCTTGATCCCTTGACCTCATGATCCACCAGCCTCGGCCTCCCGAAGTGCTGGGATTACAGGCGTGAGCCACCGAGCCCAGCTATTTAAGGCCTTTTTTCTAAGGTACTATATGAGTGAACAGTGGGAATAGTGAAAATGCAAACGGGACAGAATCACCCTTCACAGAATAACCTAGCACAACAGATACCAAACTATGCAAAAAGAGATACACTCAAGTTATTACAGAAGCATAGAGAGATAAAGGAAGGGCACATATATAATCTAGGTATCTAGCAATTTACACAGTGTCCTCTTACTACAAATAAGTTGCGGCTCCTCAAAACATGAAATTAAAACTCCAGAAGCATTATTCCTGCTCTGAATAAATATTAGTAAGAATTCACTCTTCAAAAGCATTTATCTTCCTCTATTGTAATGTCTTTTGAACCTCAGATATTACAAATGCCATTTTCTGCTTGTATCTTAAGCCCTGGCCACTATTTTTAGCTCTATCATTATTTAAGTCTCAGCTTTAGCTCTCAACCCAGATACCTTCCCTAATCGCCCCATAATCCTATATAAAGTAGATTTTCCCTAATCTATAATCCAATAGTATGTTCATTTTCTTCTGTATTAACTGATTCATATTTTGTTCATTTACTTTATTTCTGTCTCTCCCACTAGAATATAATCTTTAAAAACAGTACCACATATATTACAGTACCTTGTTAAATTCATTCAAGTCATTCATCCAAAACAATATTTATTAAGGTAGCATTTTAGGAACTGGGAATATAGCAGTGAGTAAAAGGGACCAAAACTCTTGTCCTCACTTAGCTTATATTCCAGCAGGAGGAGACCAACAAGATAAAGTAAATGATATGATGATGGTTAGGTGAAAAGTGCTATAGAGAAATATTAAAACGGGAAGGAGGATGGGAAGTCCTGGAGAAGTGTGATTTTAAATAGGGTGGCTGGGTTGGGTCTCACCAAGGTATCAACTGAGTTGAAATTTTAAGGAAATAAGACAGTGAGCCAACAGGCATGTATCTAGAGGAAAACCATTACAGGTAAAGGCAACAGGCAATGCAAAGATCCTAAGGTAGAGGCATGTCTGGCATAACCAAGGAGATAGAAGACCAGTACAGCCTGAGAATACAGTGCACAAGGAGGAAAAGGTAAGGAGTGGGGTCAAAGAGGTAACAGAGAGCCAGAATGGCCAAGCTGGATATAATGGCTTTAACTTTCACAGTACTCTAGGTAAACTGTGGGCCCAGTGGAGAGCTCTGATCAGAGACATGACATTTCTCAACGTATATTATTAAATAATTATCCTGGGCTGGGTGTGGTGACTCACACCTGTAACCTCAGTAGTTTGGGAGGCCAAGGCAGAATGATAACTTGGGCTCAGGGGTTCAAGCCTAGTCTGGGCAACATAGTAAAACTCTGTCTCTACACTAAAAAAAAAAAAAAAAAAAAAGCCAGGTACGGTGGCAAACACCTGTGATCCCAGCTACTTGGGAGGCTGAGGTGGGAGGATCACTTGAGCCCAGGAGGTCAAGGTTGCAATGAGCCAAGAATTATGCTATTGCACTGGCCTGGGTGACAGAGCAAGACTCTGTCTCAGTAAAAAAAAAAAAAAAAAAAAAAAAATCCTGGCTGGTATGTTGAGAATAAGCAAGAGAACGGGTGGACCGCAAGGGTAAAAGCAGGGAGACTGGTTCTGAGATGCGGTAATCTAGGGGAGAAATGATGATGGCTTAGACCAAGGGAATAACAGTGGGGTGGTGAGAAGCAGACATAGGAAAGACAGTAAGTTTCCTGTGAAGGAGATCGTGGGGTGTGTGAGAACAGAGGAGTCGACAATGATTCCAAGGTGTCAGCCTGAACAATTGGAATAATGGGGTTTGTCATCAACTGATTTGGAAAATGCAGATAAGAAAGCTAAAAGAAGGTTCAGGGTTAAGTTTTATACAGATTAACCATCTGAATAAAATGTTGCTAAGCTTCACAAGACTTCTACTTCAAATTAAATCATGTCAAATCAATAACCCAAAGGTCCTATTCTTACCTCAGGTTATGGAAGTACGACATCCTGACCAACTTTCATAATAAACACACATAGAAACCGACTTCAATGCCTTCCTCCAGACACACTTACAGACCCACATACATTCAGACTCACACACACAGAGCTTATATCCAGATTTCTAAAGTAAATTCACAGAAATAACTCCTTCACTTTCTGCCCCAACATCTCTGACTGCTTCAATCTGAAATAAAAAGGCAAGTAAACCAATCCTCCAAATTCTCCCCAACACTACTGGTCAAAACCAAATCTCCTGAGCACATCATCCCATGCAAATAAATGCCCAGATGGGTCACAACCCGTTGCATTCTAATTCAAACCTGTACAACAGAATTGAACACAGGGATTTTAAATAAAGAAATTCTGGCCAGGCATGGTGGCTCACGCCTGTAATCCCAGCACTTTGGGAGGCCAAGGCTGGTGAATCACGAGGTCAGAAGTTCAAGACCAGCCTGACCAACATGGTGATCAGAGACATGTCATTTCTCAACGTATATTATTAAATAGTCCCAGCTACTCAGGAGGCTGAGGCAGGAGAATCACTTGAACTCAGAAGGCAGAGGATGGAGTGTGCCAAGATCATGCCACTGTACTCCAGCCTGGGCAACAGAATGAGACTCCATCAGAAAGAAAGGAAGAAAGGGGAAGGAGGGAAGGGAGGAAGGAAGGGAGGAAGGGAGGGAGGGAAGGAGGGAGGGAGAGAGGAAGGGAGGGATAGAAGGAAGGAAGATTCCTTAGAACCATCCCTCAAAATTCAAATTCACTAGGCTTGGCAGAAGGACCTTACCTCCCACATTTTTAACAAGAGTCTCAGACTATGCAGCAGGCTTGGGAACCAAGGTACTCAGGATCCCCTGCAATGGAAGAAAGACACTTGCATATATACAACGTAATGGTAACTTTTAGGGGCAGTGGGAATGCGGTGGTAAAGCTTTAAAAATCTCTTACCCTGTGGTTCTAATTATCAATAGCAGTCACCAAGTGTCAGCAAGTAGACAACCACCACTATCACTGTCAAAGCATCCCTAGATCCAGGTATACAACTGCTATAAAACTTGTAAGCCACATTCACAACTGTATGCAGAGAGGAGAAGGAAACCGAAAGCATGTTCGCTCATAACTCTTCTAGATTCAGAAATCATATTCTTTATAATAACATCTACAAGAAAGACAGGGTACAATTACATGGGCACCAAAATTATTTTCATAGAGAAACATGTAAATCACCACTTTCCTCAACTGTGGCTCCCAATTTCCAAAGACATCAGAAGTCCTCACAGCAGATTTCAAAGCCCTTCACTAGCTGAACTCATGATTCCCGACACTTCTCACTGCATAATCTTCTTGCTTATTCTCTCTGTGCCCACAAAATTTTCTACTTTAATATCTCCCACAGCCAGACTTTTGTTTCCCAGTTTTCAATCACTCTCTAAGCTTCACCTGCTCCTCTAAGTCCCCTAATTAAACAGAGCCTGATCTAAATGTACCACTCACCCCCACAGAGCCTGCAAGATTTTCTACATTGCTACCAGATGTGTTTGAATTTGCCTGTACAGGCATGTAGGCACAGGAACAGACACAGAGCTGATCAATCTTTGCAGTGATTTCCTTTAAAATATAAAATCTTCAAGTGTAGATACCAAATCATGACTGTAAAACCTGTCTCAGGAGCACAAAAAGCTAACCTGTGTAAATAACATATATTCCAGTGCATTCGGAAGATGTTCTCCAGATAGTTCATGTGCACCCAGAGTTCACATTCCCTGCTTAGAAGCAAAGGGAATAAACATGGCTCTGGGTACCTTTTCAGCTCTAGTCATCACTCATTAATTTACACTTTCAATTTCAAAGAATGAGAAATGGTAAATGAATAAAGTAGACAAGTGAGCAGTGACTAATAAGAAAACAGAAGACTGGCTTTGAAATATATTTGCAGTACCCCCTCTTCCTGAGAACACACAAACCAGAATAACTAGATCTCAAGTTATACAGCCTACCAGATAGACTAGGCAGATCCTAACACATCATGAAAACAAAACTGAACAAAACAAAACTTGCCTTGAAAGTGCCAGCCATATTCTGAGATCATAGTTAAATCTGAAAAATGTAAGCCTCCTCCCAGGACTCTAGCTGCTATGCTCAGAGAAAAGGTGGAAATAAGACACTAGTTTTTTTGAATTATTTTCAGTATAACAAAACAACATATATGGAAATCAAAAGAAAAAAAAGACAGCTAAAATCTTAACAGGTCAGATCATTTTCAAACTTCCAGTCTATAAATTACATACACACTATAGAAAGAGATGGTGGGGGAGGGGTCCCAAAAAATTCAGGAGCAAAACCTACTTACAAAATGTACTTTAATAACTAGCTTCCAAAAGTGAATTACAATTTTAGTGTTGCACATACATAACTGTCTTAATAAAGAACTCTTTCTTACAAAATATTATCTCAACCCAGTTAGGATATAGTAAAAGGAGGAAGAAAAGTCACTGAAAACACCACTCTACTAGAATTGGGCCAAAAACTTCCTCACCTAGCTGCCCAAGGCAAAAAAAAAAAAAATCAAAACTGAATAAAGAGCCCAGACAGTCACGGTGGCTCACACTTGTAATCCCAGCACTTTGAGAAGCAAAGGCAGGTGGATCACCTGAGGTCAGGAGTTCGAGACCAGCCTGGCCAACATGGTAAAACTCCAACTCTACTAAATATACAAAAAATTAGCTGGGCATGATGGCAGGTGCCTATAATCCCAGCTATTTGGGAGGCTGAGGTAGAAGAATTGCTTGAACCTGGGAGATGGAAGTTGCAGTGACTCAAGATCTCGCCACCGAACCCCAGCCTTGGTGAGAGAGAGAGACATTGTCTCAAATAAATAAATGGCCCAGAACTAGCTGATTATTTATGAAAAACCTAAGAACTCCGTAATTACCCCATCTTTCCAAGTTGTAAAACAACAAAGGCTGTTAGAATATGAAGATGACCTATGAGATTAGTCCTAATAACAATCTAGTTTTTAACAATTCTTCCAAAACAGTTCTAAATCTTGACCTCCCATTTAGTAAACAGATTTCTCAGATTCAGAGTTCCAGTTAGAGGTAAAGGGTGTGTGACAACACCAATGAACTGCAAATTTCAATTACTATTTTTCTATTAAGTTCGGAAGTAGAAAAACAAGGTATGTCAGGAGTTCAAGACCAGCCTGGCCAACATGGTGAAATCCTGTCTCTACTAGAAATACATCAGCCGGGTGTGGTGGAGGACACCTGTAATGCCAGCTGCTCAGGAGGCTGAGGAAGGAGAATCTCTTCAACCCAGGAGGCCGTGGTCGCAGTGAGCCAAGAGTGTGCCACTGCACTCCAGCCTGGGTGACAGAGCAAGACTCCGTGATGGGGGGGGGATGGGTCAGCTTTCAAGGGTCCTTTATCATCTATTTTGATGGGAAAGCACCCTATAATGCACCCCAGCTTCCTTGGGCCCTATCTTCCCAGATATTCTTTTCTCTAGAATATCCAGACTGGTGGAGATAAGAATCCTTCCTCAGGCTACTAGTACCCCTTACAAAAGGTAATCTTACTCAATGTCTTTGATCTTATGAGTAGGCTGGCAAACCATAGGATATATAAGCTGCCTGTAACATTTGAAGAAATAAACTATTTTGCCTTCTTCTATAATGCTTAGTGTACACACACAGAGAGACAGAGAAAGACAAGGAACACAGACCCTCTAGAAATAAAAATAAGAGAAGACTGATAAACCAGGAAAATAGACACCTGTGTACTCAAGTCAGCTCTGAAATTCACCCAGATGTGTGGCCCACTGCCTAGACCAACATATACATCTATCTGGTAATAATAAACACTGATATGTCATAAACAAAAAGTTTTCTTAACTCCACAAAATACCAGTAATATTAAAATTGAATATATATTAAATAGATTTTTTAGATGGTATTTCAATTTGTTACTGTATTAATAAATGAAAAACTGGTATTTTACTGCCTAGTTTTCAAAACACTAAACTCTTTAATTTGACCATGGTACAAATCTGTTTTCAGTAGAAAGAGAAAACACAGTGCCTCCGTTTAATGCAAAGGACAAAAAAGATCATCACTGCAAATCATAATGTTTGGGTTCATGATGAAAACAGGAAAGAGACAGGCTGCCCAGGTATAATTATGGTTGCAGTCTAATGTGCCTTCAGGTTCAGCCAAGAATTAAAACCCAGTGAAGAGGGTAAGCAGAATTTACTTGCCTTTACTTTACTACAGAATGCAACTTTTAATAATACTCCCAGCAGCATGTTACATAACCAACAATAAACAACAATCTGATTCAAACCTCATTAGTAACAACCTTCTGCCACTGTCTCCCACTGAAATTAATAGCTGACTTTGCCAGAGGGGAAAGAAATGCAACACATATCAATCTACCCATTTCTGTGGCGCCTTCCACAGTGAACCAGACACAAAGATAATACTACCAGATCTGTACAGAAACTATGAAAATATTTTATTTTTTTCCAGTTTGCTCCTCTCTTCCTCCTTTTAATTAGACCATATCATGTGGATACCTTTAAAACCTGAGAGGAAAGTCAGTTGAGAGGGTTCATCTAACTTTTATTGCTTATTTCGGCTATGATCTGAAAGGAATGGAAGCACAAAATGAAGAATAAGGTATCTGTAACAAAGATACATGGGTAAATTAAAAGCAGTAATGTAAAAAAGACTGAGGGAGCAGCAATGTGGAGAGGGAAGCAAAGGAAGATGTACAGGAACAATCATACAATCATCAAATTTAAATTTTATAAACCTAAACATAGTATCTACAACCTTTATGAGGGTTAAGTTTTGTTTAATTGTCTCTTCTAAGTTTTGCATTTCTACAATTTTCGCCGTAGAGAGAAAAATATTAATAGTTACCAAAGGAATAAAAGACTAAAATGGTTTGTCACACATCCACAAATAGCCCCTTATGAAATCTGGAACACTAATTTCATAATGGTATTTGGATCAATAAATGTAAAACTGTCCCACTGAGTGTAGGTGCTGTTTTCCCACAACGGACACTACTGCGTCGGCATCTAGCAGGAATTGTAAGCTATTTGGAAAGTTACTAAACCTACTAGGACTAAGATTTTCAAACTTTCATCTTTCAAATTAAAATTAAAAACTAATTCACTCTGGGCAATTCAGGTACTCTAAGGAAATTCAAGTACTCTAGTTTTAAATAAGAGTTTTAAAAAACGCAATCCAAATACCCTTTCCTCTCAACTTTTGTGAGGCCAAGCCACGACCTCCACCTATCCAATCTTTTCTGCTAGATAAGAACACTTTTCATAGCGCTAGGCAACAGGCATGATGTGACAAACCTAACCAGACTTCAAAACTTTTCCACAGATAAGGTAAACAAGATATACTTAGCACCACACCCATTTAAACACACAAGCAGCCCTGCGCCACCCCCCAACACCACACCCCCTCCAAACCTCCAGCTGGTCAGGAAACATTGTCTTTACAATCAAGATAACGATCTGGCTCAGGGTGTGCAGCCACTCCTCACCTACAGACTGGCCTAAGCTCCATTCTCCAATGCCATCACCACCAGAATCGAAAGGTTCTGTTAGGAAGCCGTCAAATGTCCAAACACCCCGACTATCCTCGCCCGAGTTTTCTGCAACCAAAAATCTATTTTGGCTACTGAGCATGCTCAGACTTAAGACGGGCGCGCCACATGGGAGTTTTCAAAGCTTAGGCTCCAAACTCCACGTAATAACAGCAGCTGAGAAGTAGAGGGTAAAAGGGGAGGAGAAAGGGAAGAGACTGGAATATTAATTTGGGCCCTGATGTTGAAGTATAGGGCCTGGCCAGCGGCTGAATATGGTGAAGGCAAAAAGACGCTGCTTTGGCATTCTGTTTGCAGCATAGAGAAGTTTACAAGTAGAAGAAATCCTTGCCGTGGTGAAAACTGACATGGCAAGTGGCGGAAACCAGGTCTAACTACCAGCTGATTGCAGTAGCCGGTCACAACTGCCCCGAGTGTAATTAAAACCGATAAGCGCGGATCCTTATCTTTGAAACACAAACCGACCGCGGCACGGATTCATCCAGCCACTGGACAGCTTTGCAGTGCAGAAGCCCAGGCTGCTCCCCCGAGCACTGCAGTCCTATCAGGGATGTGTATCGAGGGTGGTACATCAGTTTGACGTAGGAAAGCAAACCGCTCTCTAGAACAGACGAGGGGTCAGGGGATCCCCTCCAGGACGTCCCGGATGCCTCCCTCCTAAGTCCGGGTGGTAACAGCGGGGCTGGGATGAGGGCCGGCCCCGGCCCCGCCTCAGGACGCCCCGGGCCGCAGGAGAGGCCTCCGCAGCCGCTGGGCCGCACAGTGTCTGCCAGCCGGGACCCCAGCAGGCCAAGACTCGGCCTACCTCCGGCCCGGCAGGCCCCTGGTAGTTTCCGCTCCGCCGCGGCCGAACGCCCCCGCCTCGGCCCGAATCCGCACGGGCAGGGCCTGCAGCCTCTGGTCCAGCTCGCCCGCGCGCGCCGGGGACCCTCACTCACTCACCGGCCGGCTGGGCGCGCTCTCCCGACGCGGTCGCGGCGCTTCTCGCTGCAACTTTATTAGCAGCTCGACTGCGGGACACGCGCACGGCGCCCGCTCGCCCAGGACCCGGATGAGGGAGGGAGGGAGGGAGGGAGGGAGCCTGGGAGAACGCCCGCTGGGGTCAGCGCATGCGCGCCTGGGGCTGAGTGACCGCTGCGGGACCGAGGGAGGGGGGTCTTGCCCGGGCAGCTGAAGGAAGCCTTCGGGCCTGGCTCAACGCCGGACAACGCCAACTTCCGATCGGCCGCCGGAGGCGTTTGCGTCGATGGCCAAGCCTGGGAGTGGGAATTAGATAGCTCCCACCCCAACAGTAGCCGCTAGTAGCTTCCACTAACCAAATCAGCATACATTGTAATAAAAGTAAGTAATTGTCCTGGATACAGACAACTGGAGATTTTCTGTCATATACAAAGTGTAAACAAAGATCTTCAGATACGACTTAGCTACTTGTATTGATTTGTAATACAAACCTGAATGAAGAGTCTTCTTTCTGTGCACAGTAGCTTCAAAACATGTTTCTGAGCATCCTACAGTTTCTCACTAGATGCAGCACTGAAACTCCTCCCACGGGGCAATCCTGGAACCCTTGAGGGCCTATGGAAATGGAGCCGAGTGCCCGATCCTGGAATGGGACTGTCCATACACCGGGTTACAACCCCAGTATTTCAAGACAACATACCCTCTCCACCTCCTTGTGGGGAGGGAGATACCCTGAGGACCCAAGCCCTGCAGGCAGTGGGGTCACTGAGGTCCAGAGATACTGATATATACCACCCCATCTCCTGAACTCTTTTCTTAGTAATTGGAGCTTTTCTCAATGCTTTTCCCTCCAAATTTCCAAAACTGTCAGCATTTCCAAGAGTATAGGCTAATATACACCACCCCATCTCCTGGACTCTTTTCTTAGTAATTGAAACTCTTCGCAATGCTTTTTCCTCCAAATTTCCAAAACTGTTAGCATTTCCAAGAGTCTATTGGTACCACATAGGGTACCCGATTTGGAGGATACTAGTAAGAAAAAGCTCTTGAATAATTTTGTTTTTATTTTAGAAGGTCAATGCTGGCTTTCCAATGTTTTATTATAGGTTTTCTTTTAAAAATAAGTAAAAATCAAAATCGGAGTCATTTTGGAAAATGCTCTTTCATATCCTAATTCAATCTATTGGGAAATTCTATTAACTCTTTCTTCAAAATATATCCTAACTCTGACCATTTCTCACACCTCAATTGCCAACTCCATGGCCTGAGGCAGAGTCATCTCCTCTGACACACAAATGGTGCAGCCACTGTTTTGCTCCAGGCTCTAGCAGTTTACTTCCATGGAGAAGAAACTAAATAAATGTTCTAGAAGTCTCTGCATTATGGGTGGCCATCTCAAATGGTGACAGAGGCCTAAGAAAAGTGTGAAGGGGAGTGGGAGAAGAGACCAGAGAGTGCTTAGTTCCAGAGACCAAAGGGGTCACTGCTATTTCATCATCTAGCCAACAGTTACTGTAGTGAAATGTGGGAATAAGGGTCCGGTGTTTGCAAATATTCTGATTTTTCAAGAAAAGCTGGGAATTTAGATTTTTATGCCAAAATCTCAATTGTATCTGTTTAGCAACTTCTATTTTTCTCTCTTTCCCTGTCTCCTCCCCCCCCTTCCTCTCACTCTGTTAGACATTCTGGAGGTCAACGCCATGCAAGCCAAACAAAACAAATCCATGGTCAGGATTTAGCCTACTGGCCACCAGTTTGCAATTTCAGGTCTCCATCTTAAACTTCTTTACTACATCATAAACTTTGTGAAAGTAAAGTCTGTATACTTTAACTCTTTGTCACACTCACTGCTTATTTGTTGTTAATTCAGAAGTTTCCAGCCCTTGGAAGGCAAATATTTCTGGAGCCTGCATGGATTTACAACTCCCAGAAGTGCATATGATCCTGCCTTGGAGGATATGTTTTTTTTTCCAGAACTGATGTTTGCAGAGTGCTTTGTTGAACATTATGGGACATAGCAATTTGGTTTAAATATTTTGTGTGATAGAGATACGCCTCACTTCAAACAGCCAGTAAAATCCTTCTCAAAACAAATTATTTGCTGTTTTGTAGTCACTCTACATATGTCAGAAGAATGTGTGATTACAAGATTCCTTTTCATAATCTCATATGTAATCTCAAAGCCAACGGTTTTGCTTCCTAAGTCATGTGTCCACATACTGATCAAATCAACCAGAGACGCCAACCTCTCCAAGTTGCTATTTGAGCTCTGTTTAGGTCTAAAGTTGGAGGAGATGATAACATAGAAGGGAGGACTGGAGATTTTAGAAGCACACCAGCAGCCATCCGAAAATCTAAGAAATTACCTAGACATCAAAGGCTATAGAAAATCAGAGGGATCACTAAATTCTATATAGTCAAAAACATTATAAAATAGCAAATGAACAGGCGTGCCAGAACCATAAAAATGAAGTAAGGATGCTCCTGTTTTTGGCAATCAAATGGGATCTAAGAATAAACGTAGAGCAGGAAGATCTGAACAGATAGACATAGTCAGTGGGGCATCAAAATAGACAAACTGCCTTTATGGTTTAGCCATTCACCTGATCAAGAAGACCAGATAAAAGTAACTCTAATACTCAATTTTACTTTACTTGTAGAAAAACCTATTTCTGGATAATTTAGCCCTATAATTCTCAACTAGGGGTGATTGCACCCCCAGGAAACAAACATTTGGCCATGTTTGAATATGTTCTTGGTTGTCATAATTAGGAGGGCGTTGCTACTAGCATCTAGAGGGTAGAGGCCAGAGACACTGCTGAACACCCTACAACACACAGGACAGCCTCTTTCTACCAAAAATTAATCAACCAAAAATGTCAGTTGTGCTGTGGTTGAGAAACCCTATTTAAATCCCAAAGAGTTTTTCTTTAATTGGGTTGATGTTTATGGAAGATATGGTCCTTGTCTTTGAATTCATTCAATAATTGTTTAGATTATCAATTTGATGTAGAGAATTAGCCTAAATGTTTAGCCCATGACCTACTCCCACCTTGAGCTTTTCATGTCTAAGAAGGAGGCAACTTTCAGGAAAGGTGGCACAATATATGGAAGATGAAGAACTGGAATAATTTTTAAAGTATTTTTGTATTTTTTAAGTTTTATTTTTAAATGTACAGTAATTGAAGCTAATTGTTTTTGGCTTGAAAATCCTTAATCAGTATCTTAATTACATAGTTTACCGTAGCTCAGAAGGCTCTGCCTACGTGACTACTGTGGGAACTGGAAGAATGTGATGATGTTAGGAGTCAGCCAGCATAGAAGCATGAGTGAATGATATCCCAGAGATCTACAGAGGATCCTGGTAGCCGTTTCAAAGGCTTGTTCTCCCTTCCTCATACCATTATGGCACATGGACATTAGAGGAAGAAATGGTGAAGTTTGCATGACTCCTCCAGCAGAGTTCTTGGAAACAATAAAGCTTCCTTTCCAAATTCTGAGAATTCTGTGTTATTCCTTAATTGGCAGACTGCCCACTGCCCACAATTCTTAATATTGGAAACAGTGCAGAAGCCAGGACTCAACTGAGAAGTCCTGAGATGAGTGAAGTTCTAAGGAAATGATGTGCAGAGGCACAGCCCATAATCGAGAAAGAAAAACTTCATCATGTGTGTCAGAAGAACCTTCATGTCAGTCTTAACAGAATGATCCAAGCTTCCATGCTGACCAGAGAATATGCAAAAGTAATTTTATCCAATATTTGAAGTTTTTTTCTAGTAAAATTTTGGTGTTCTGGTGTGAAGTGCTTCCCTTATAATCCACAGACCCTTTATTTTCAAAACTCAGAAGCTGAGATCATAATGTATTGAAAGAAGAAAAAAAGTAAAAGAATGACAGCTGCCTCCACTCAAAGCACAGGAATCTGGCAGCCACAGACTCCTTGAAGCTTCAGGGACGGATATCAGAGAATCCGTGAACCCCACCCCCACCCCCTACCCCACCAAGGAATTAATGTGCACATTTTTATATATTTACCTATATTCGAATTTTCTGCAGGAAAAAAAACATAGCTTTCATCACATTCTTAAAGGTTTCCTGACCTCCACATGTTTGCAGATGCTTAAAACAGTGGTTACTTTACATGTGGTATAAGTTTAATGTATCCATTTAAGGTATCTTTTCTTCTCTTTTTCAGAGGAACTTAATTAGAAGACTCCTCTCTAGGGAAGGCAGCTTGATGGAGAGTGTAGGAACCTGGCTTGCCTGTCTCCAGCCATCTGCCACATTAAAGAAGGCCTCCTATGGCTGGAATCCAAGACACAAAATTAAAAGGGTTGCTTGCACCCAAAGTCATAAAACAAAGAGGCTTTCTGAAGCAGGCCTTGGAGTGAATACTCATTTCTTCCTGACTTAAACAGCATCTGTTTCTCCTGATGGTGAGCACCCCCCCAAGTTAACTCAAATAACCTCTGGGGTTCTGCCTTCTCAGTTTTCATCCTCAGAGACATAGTCTCAGATGAGCCAAAGCACATGTGTACCCCACCACAAATCCAGAGCAGCAGGTGAAAATCTGAGTGTTAGGGAATGGAGGCGAGGGAAAGAGACAAAAAACTTCATGTTCTCTAGGAAGCTTTTTAAATACATGAAGTCTTAATCATGAAAACTCTGATGCCAGACTTCTTCGTCTGAACAAAGACTATCTCACTACTTGTGTGACTATGCACAAGTTTCTCAACCAATCTCTGCCTCAGGTTCTTCATCCCTAAAATGGGTATAACAGTAGTATCAACTTAATAGAATTATGAGGATTACATGCATAGAGACTTACAAAGTTCTTAGAACAGAGCCTGACACATAAGTAAGTGCTATACAGGTGTTTGTTTTAAAAACACACATATTCTTCCAATATGCCAGCAATTTCTAAGAATGAATTAGCAAATCTATTTGTCACATAAAATTTGTATTCATTTTACAGTACAATAGACCCTCTTCTCTTCTTACTCCATAGGTAACCTCATCCACTCCCAGGCCTCTAGTATTATCTGTTACAGACAATTCCCAAATTTCTGGTCCCATCTTGGACTTGGCAAATGAACGCCAGACCCATTAAGTTCAATTGCCCTCTTACCATCTCTACCAGACTGCAGTAGTTGTAGATTTTGTCCACCCAGATACCTTCCAATCCTCTTTTTCCTGCTTCATTTGTGATACAATTTCCTTCCTATATTAACTACGGTACCAGACATCTTACCCCAGAGATGGGCACATGACCCAAGAGGGTTATCATAGTGCCCTGGCTACCCAGGCCAGTGTGATTGGTTGATAAATGGACATATGACCTAAGCAAAATAACAATATCATAATCTCTTAGACTGATGTATGGATGCTGAGAGAGAAAAGTCCTTCTTTTTACTGTCATTGCTAAGCTGACGGTGACTCTGAGGCTGCCAGGAGCCATCTCACCATATGGAGGGAGTTTGCTTGGAAGTGAAGCCAAAAGAGAGAAACAGATCAGAGAAACAGAAGCTAAGTCAAATCCCTGACAAAATTTTTTGAGTCCCTGGATCCAGCTGTACCTGAAGCTCTGAAGGTCCTCCTTAGACTTTCCAATTACATTCACCAGTATATTCTGCTTTTGCTTAAGCTAGTTACATTTCTATCACCTGTGATTCCTGTCATCGGCAGTCTCACTAAATTTATCAGGTCAAAAGTTGAATTCCTAATTTTTATCCTCTCTCCCCAACCTGTTCCTGCTCCAACCTTCCTAATATCAATAAATGGCAGTTCCATCCAGGTAGTTGCTCAAGCCATACCTCGCTGCCATGTTGGAAGACTGGATTATTGTTCTTTAACCCTCAATCTCTTCCCTGTTGTGAAATTATATACTTTGCTAGGTGACTTTGCGGATCTTTCACTAGAGAAGGTGAAATATGCTTTCTTGATTCTTTGAAATTGAATTTGGTCGAGCCAGGCACCGGGACTCATGCCTGTAATCCCAGCACTTTGGGAAGCCAAGGCGGGCAGATCACCTGAGGGGAATTCGAGACCAGCCTGACCAACACGGAGAAATCCCATCTCTACTAAAAATACAAAATTAGCCAGGTATGGTGAGGCAGGATAATCGCTTGAATCTGGGAAGCCAAGGTTGCAGTGAGCCGAGATTTCCCCACTGCACTGCAGCCTGGGCAACAACAGTGAAACTCCACCTCAAAAAAAAAAAAAGAAATTGAATTTGGTCTTCTGTGCTTTTTCCATCCAGCATTAGAAGAACAGACTCCAGGTAGACATTAGTCCAAGGAAGATGAAAATACACATGGTGCAGAGTGGATCCCAACCCACAGTCCAGAGCCTAGCTCAACAGACCTGCAAGCCTGAAGCACAGTTACCCACACGGATTCACAGACCGAAGAATGAGAAAAAGTAATGTCTGTTGTTGTATACCACTGAGATTCTAGGTTTGTTTGTTATGAAGCAATAGCCAACTAAAAGCATTCTTCACTTACCTTGTTTCTCACCCTCATTTACTTTCTCATTTATTAAATTACTAAATGATAGACCCAGGTCTTTATTCAATAAAGCAATAAGTATTTATTGAATACCTAATATGCATCAAGAATGTTTGGGGCATCAGGAATAAGACATTAAATAAAACAGACAAATATCAAGCTGTAATAAACAGATAATTGTTAAAAGTGAGAAAGCAAATAAAATTTAATATGTGCCATGGTAACAAGTACATGGTAGAAAAACAAAACCATGATTGGAGTTGGCGGAGAGAGTGCTGGGGTGAAAAATGATGGCCGCTGTTAGATGGAGCAGCCGGAGTTAAATAGGGCTGCCCTTCCACTTTCAATTCAGTGCCAAGTCTTAACAGTTTTGCCTTCAAACCATAGCTCAAATCCATCCACTTATCTCCATGTCTACAATCTCTTTTTTCTACTTCAGTCATTTGAGTTTAACCCATGTCTACAATCTACAGATAGACCCAGGTCCTAGACCAGGTCACCCTTATTTCTCACCTGACTATCTTCTGCCTCCACGCAGCTTCACTCTACTCCCTCTATCACCCAGCAGCTATTCCATGTTGAAAATATAAATAAGATTATGATTACTCTCACAGTAAAGCTCTTCAAGATCTTCCCATTGCACTTCATATAAAATCCCAACTTCCTCCCATGGCCCTGCCCTAAGTGATATGATCCTTGCCATGGTCCACTTCTCGCAGGTGCCTTGCTCACACTGATCTTCTTTCTGTTCCTCACATATCACAAATTCTTCCCCATATTAGGATCTTTGTACATGTGGTCCCCTCACTTGTTCTCTCTCTCCACCTTGGAAACTTCTGAATGTTTTGCCTGTCACTCCTGACTTTTCTTGATCCTTCTCATCAACCTTGGGTCTCAACTTCAATGCCAATTTCTTACAAAGGCCCTCCCTGGCCATGTCTGCTTTCCCCACTGCACCCTACCTAGACTGGGTGCCCCCATTGTATGCTGCCAAAGCATCCAGCTCTTTCTCTGCTGGAACTCACTTCCCACATGTCATGACTTGATCAAAGTCTGTATTCCCCACTGTAATTAAGTTTCTCTTCATAAGTGAGTCCTCAACGCATAGATCAGGGCCTGGCATGCTATAGTCCTTCAGTAAAGGGTCATTGAATTTTCTACTTCAATTTTGGTCTTAGGTGTGCTCCTAGTTACAATCACTTTGCTCCCATTTAATTTTTCTACATTTCCTAATCAAATGTTAGTATGTACGGGTGTGACTCCATCTCCCAAGCAGAAACTCAGCCATTAAACTTACCATTCATTTGTTCACTTATTAATTCAATATAAAATATTTATATAGTATCTACTCCATGCCGGGCACTGTGTCAAGGCCTGGGAATACAAAGGTGAGTTGTACTTTCCCTGTCCTAGTGAAGTTAACTGTCTCCTAGGGGATGCTTGATTGTCTTCTGTCTTCAAAATCTATAAACAGTAGATGGAAGACTCAAAAACTAAAAATCAAACACCTATCCTTTCAAAGCTGTAAGCCTAAGTATTCTCAGTGGAGGAGACTCTTCTTACCTTTAAGGAACTCCTTGTTTTGTGAAAAGCTCCCACCTATAATAGACCATTTAATTACAAAAATGTAAGACAAGGACTTTTTCTGAAGTAGAGTTTTTAGCACTGAAGGGTTAACTATTCAGTCTGATCATTGGAAAGGGTGTTACAAGAAAAGCTGCATCCCACTCAACTACAGTACCTGAAATGTTTCATTGCTAAGTATAGATTTTTTTAGAATAGCTTTATAGTTTTTGCACAAATAATGCATGTTTATTGGGAAAATTCAAATTATAGCAAAAAGGCCAAAAAACATAAAAATTACTTAAAATCCCATGAATCAGAAATGATCATGGTCAATACATTGGTGGAACATCTTACAAGACATCTCTTTACACACACACACACACACACACACACACACACACACAAATAGCTGATATGGATTAAGCACTTACTTTATGCAAAGTACAGAGCACCATGCCTTTTATATTTGATGAAATGCTGCAATAACCTTACAGTGTAGTCATGATTACCAACATTATCATTCTCCTTTTTGTAAAGGAAGTAACTAAGGCACAAACCAATAAGGAACAGGCTGTTGAGAATGCACATATTCCTACATGCTGTATGGGTTTATAACTCTCAGAAGTGTTTTAATGTGCCTTGGAAACTGCCTTGTTTTAGAAACTGGTGTTTGCAAAATGCTTTGTTGATCATTAAAGGATATAAGAGAACTTGTTTGAAATATTTTGGATGTGAATCCTGTTTCTTACTTTGTTACATTCTGTAAAATCTTGTATTCTCTGCCTTCTATAGCACAGTCCCTTCCAACGTCTCCTAGCATCTCCAATACCACCCCCTTTTTCCTTGTCATTAAACTGGTATTTTTGTTGTCCACACTGCTCCCACTTCCTACTGGGCCATCACGTTGCCATCAACACACCTTTGCTTTTATAGTAACCACTAAAGATGTCCCTTCCTGCAGCCAGTGCTACCTTTCCTTCCCAGGCCACCTTACATTTCTCCTCCTCCTTCATGACCCGGCTCATCCTCAAAGATCTTTTCTTGATGCTTGAAATTGTGGGAGGTGCATAAAAAGGAAAAGATATGCACCATGTCAAAATGGAGAGAGGTGAGGGGTTTCACAGCCATTTCACAGATAAGAAAATGGAGGTTCAGAGAACTGAAGTCAATTCCTGAGTTTATACACATAGCAATGAAACTAGAATTCAAATCCAGGTGAACCTAACTCTCAAATTCTTGTTCTAACCATGACACAATACTGCCTGCAATATTGTCAAGAGCAATACTGCTCTTGACTCACTCTTTTTGAGACACAGAACCATTCTAAACTTTTGCACTCTAACAAAAATGACACTTATGAATCCTGTGATCAATGTCAGGGAACAATACTCTGTTAAACCAAGCTGAGAAAACAATAGGTTACTTAAGAGAATGAATAAATAAATGTGTCAATGTGCACAACTGCAATTTCTAACCTGAATTTGTATTGGGTGATGGTAAAGTCATACAGAGAAAGTAAGCCATAAAACTGTATTTATTCTAACAGCCAGGTAAAGGCCCTGAGCAAGCTTAAAAGCCCCTCAGTGAATGCAGTTAGTGTTTCGACATGTTTACCTTGTAGTGGAACCTATTCATTCTATTTGTGTAATGACTAATGCTTTTGTGGATGTATCATTTACAATATGGTGGCATTATTAATGTGCCACATTAGAGCTGATTTAAAGTGTTGAATCAAATCAATTAAGCTCTTCTAAGTCAACTCTGGCTACCCACCTCATGCCGTGTTAGGTTTCCATTGCAGAGAGGGGCTCCGCTAAACAGTCCAGGGATGTTGGTCTCATCTGTGTGGCCTCCATAGACCTGCTTTTATGGAGCACTGTTGCACTATGTACTGAAAACTAAAGTTCAAGTGTTTTTAAAAAGCGGGTAGAAAGTCAACAAAGTCCTCTGCTCCAAATGTGTCACAGATGGAGCAGAAGGAGCCCCCTGCCAGGTCATTCTGTCAGAAATGAGAATTTGTATGACTTCTGAGCTCCAAAGTGTTCTTGGCTATAATGTCTCTGAGATCAGAGCAAAAACCATCTGCAGACTGCTTCTGGCTTCTAAGACCATTGGAAAGAAATCTTTACTCATCTAAGAGTAAATATTTACCTGCTTATGATTGCTAGATGAGTTTCCATTATATGCTAGGAACTATAAGGTAAGAAATGATTCTACGCATTTCTCTATTTATTCATGAAAAACAAGATATTCAAAGACAAAGATACCAGTGGAAAAGAATATTCACCTCTCCCAATGAACCTCTTCCCGTCTCTTCCTTTGGTCAGTTCTATGTTCTGATCTCTAGTATCATGATTACAATTCCCTTTTTGATTCATTTAGTTATTCAACGAACATTGGCTGAGTGCTTATTATGTGCCAAGCCCTGGACTAGACATGGGGAATGTCCTACAGAGGAGAAAACAAGCAACGGCTCTGCTCTTAGGGAACAAAATCAAGTCAGAGAGATAGACATAAATCACTTAATCTCTAGTTTGTCTAAATAAGATGATCCCAAAACACCCTCTTTATTTTTCTGATCAGCTTTGGCTGAGCTAACTTTTTAAACTGTATTTTTCCCTCTCTTTCTACTCATCTCATCAATACCTGGAGTTCATTTTTTGAATCCTATAACCAGCCTCAGGGAAACAGATATTCTCATGCTTTGTTTGTTGTCTTGTAACATTGACATAGCGACAAACAAATTGGAGTAACAAGGCAGACAGACACCCAAAAGCCTACATCTACATTTACTCTTGAAGTGTTTAGGACCTGGGGTTCTGACGATTACCACCGATTCACAAGCAAGTCATGTTATCACCGAGCTGTGATATTTCACCTTGAGGACCCCAACAATTATAGAACTACCAGGATGTGATAAACAATTTAATCAGCAGGCTAATGCCCTGTAGCTAAATTAGCACAGGAAAACAGACACTAGACACAGGTTGTATGCTGAGCCGTTTGTGATTGCTATCTTTATTTTATTTTATTTTATTTTATTTTTTTGAGACAGAGTCTCACTCTGTTACCTAGATTTCAGTGCAATGGCACAATCTCAGCCCACTGGAAACTCTGCCTCCTGGGTTCAAGCGATTCTCCTGCCTCAGCCTCCTGAGTAGCTGGGATCACAGGTCCCCACCACCACACCCACCTAATTTTTTGTATTTTCAGTAGAGACGGGGTTTTACCATGTTGGCCAGGTTGGTCTTGAACTCCTGACCTCAGGTGATCCACCTGCCTCGGCCTCCCAAAGTGCTGGGATTACAGGCATGAGCCATTGCACCTGGCCTATTAAGAGACAGGGTCTTGCTGCGTCACCCAGGCTGAAGTGCAGTGGCGCAATCATAGCTCACTGCAACCTCAGCCTCCCAGGCTTGAGCCATCTTCCCACCTTGACCTCCCAAATTGCTGGGATTACAGGCATGAGCCATTGTGCCTGGCCTGGCTGCTACCTTCAGCTACTCTTAGCACCCTTAGGTAGGAAGCCTTAATTAAAAAGAGCCTTAATGAAGTCCTTTTCTCCACAGCACACATGAAGACAAACATACCAATAGAAACTCATTCCTTATCCTTATAGTTGTTTTCTTCTTACTCCTTACAATGGAAAGGAAGGGGTGAACACAAGTTAGTAGTGGTAGAAGAGGCATTTTACAAGGACACATGAGAGAGTGAGGTGACAAGGAATGTGGTTTCTTTGACCATAAAGACACACTTTAGGGTACCAGTCTATTGAGGCTGGGTTGACCAGAAGTTGGGAATCCAGCCAGCCCTAGAGTGGCCCTTCTTCTCTTTTTTGAACTTTTACAGAATTCTTTGTAGTTAGCTGTCTCCAAAGAAACTCCTAAGCTTGCCATTGCCCAAAATGAAGTGCCCCTATTGATTAGAAGTTCATACCAAACCTCCTTGGAAAGCATTGGTTTATCTCTTGCCCAGCCCTTTTGCAATTTGGTAGGGACATCAGTCTTCATCCGGGCCATTATGGACAGAGATGTAAGGCTGCTACCACTCAAACCATGTGACATAAGCCAAAACCACTGATCCAGGAACAAAGTGGCTCAGGTCACTTTCCTGATGAGACGACTGTGGGCATGGTAGACACCACAGACTTCCTGGACTCCACCACTGCCAGCCCAGCACACAAAGTGAGGCCCAGGGACCTGCTCGGCATGGCTACCTTTTCCCCTACAAGATATTCCATGGTTCATGTATCCACCCAAACACTCATACTTTTACAGATAATCCACTATGCGGCAGACTTTGTGAGAGGTGCCAGCCACAGTGGTGAGCAGCAGGCCTGTCCCTGCTCACAAAGATCATATAACCTAGTGGGAGGAATGGGTAATAATTGGATAACTGCACTGTTTAAAAAGGAGCATGGGCCATGAGCACACAGAACCAAGGGGCAACGAGGGCTGCTCTGACATGTAGGTGCTTGAGGTGAGACCTAGTGGCTGAACAGGAGCTCGTGAAGTGATGGAAAAGTCTGGGTGGGGATGAGAGTGGAGGAAGTCTTGTAGGCAGAGGGAATAGTGAACATGGAGACCCCAGTGACATGGGAACATGGTGGTGACAATGACAACTGAGAAAAAACTAATGGGTTGGACAGAGAAAGCTGAGGGAGATGGTACTGGAGAGGGGGGCAGGACAACCCATGTGGGCCATGAGTGGCATTTTGGAATCATCCTAATGGTGCCCCACATGTCAGGACTGTTTGCTGGATTCTTCTGGGCCTCAGGCAGTTGCCTTCATAGTGAAGAGGAAGGCTGCAGGTATCAGAGAAGAGTGGAGGTGCAGAGGGAAGGAGACAGGAAGATGGAATTGCTCAAAGGACAAGTTCTCCCCCAGCATTTCAGCAGCATCAGCCCTATCTCACTAGTGACTCCTAGGCCAGGCCAGCCTGGGACCCTTCTGCCACCCCAGATTTACCACAGCTGATACTCCCAAGGTCTTGCACAGCTAGCTCCCTGTAGGGACCAAGGTCCCAGCCCACCTACATACCTGCTTCTGGGAAGAGCAAGCATGAGAAGGAAGGTCAGAGGCACTGAGAAGGCACGTCTGGGACACACAGGCCCCAGAGGAGAACTGAGACCCACACGCTACTTCACCTTACAGCAAGAGTTGTATGTCACTTCCCCTAGGGGGTCCTTCCATAACTCCTGGATGACAAGACTTTCCAAAGGACCTGTGGGAAGAATCATTACACATGGAATTATTTCTGTAATGTGGGGTAGAAGTTGGGACGTGTCTGTCCAATTCTTCGCTGTGGTGCCTAGCACAATACTAGTACATCATCTACTCACAGTAAATGTTAATTGAATTATAAAACAAAACGTATAAAAGACCATTTTATTTTATCATATTACCTTGAGAGAAAAACCTGGGAAGAACACTCTATATTAACAGTGAAAACCATCCTACTTTTTGTGCCCGGAGTAAGGTAAGTGAGTCCATTATAAATGCTTTAAATGGTTAGAGAAGTTCTGGACTAAACCAGGGCTCCTGCAGACTTTGCTCTCATTTACTTCTAAGACATTAATTTTTGTTTTGGTTTGGATTTTTTGCTGTTGCTTTAATTATGGAGACTTCATTTATTTTGACCAGGCTGGTGCTTCAGTAAAGGTTAGAGTCCAGAGAAGCTTTCACTGTGCAGATGGATCTCTTGGCCCTCCTTTGTATGTGTGTGTGTGTGTATGTGTGTACGTGTATGTATACATGTGCGTGTCTGTGCATGTATGTGTCTGTACACCCATGCGTCTGTCTAGGGGCTCTTCTCCTCTCTAGTAACCTAAGAAGGCCCCAGATCTGGCTCACCAGTCAGGAGTAATAGATTTGATCCAAGGCCATAGGGTGAATTATGTAGATGTTCCCTTATGAAACAATATGAAGAGCATTTTAATCACCTCTGGACCTGGAGGAAAATCCTGGCTCTGGAGCCCCAATTTAAATAACAGTATGGAAAAGGGCCTCTGATTAATGGGGCTGTACCCCAAAAAGAAAAGAAATGTGCTAATTAGCCTGCTCTTTTCCTGCAACCAGGATCTGGAGACTGGATCTAGGATGCAGCCAGGTCTCCCTCACCCTCTCTGCATGGAAAAGGGGCCTTAGTGCTCGCCTACCTGCCAACTGCTCTCTCCTGGCCCTCAATAGGAAGAGGCCCCGGTGCTAAGTGCAGAGCCTTGGGTGCTTTTGCACATGTACATTTTTCTGATGAGAAAACTGTTTGTCCATCACAAGGGATTATGATCCCCAAGAAGCTAAGAACCTCTTATCTTTATAAAGGGAGTTCTTTAGATTTTATCTCATCTTCCAGAACCACAGCTGAGCATGGCCACATTTCTCTTTGATCATCTCAGTACCCTCACAAAGTAAGCTGACACACAGTGGCCCACCAAATCCATGAATGGAGGTGACAAAGTAGGAAACTGTGGGGATTAAAGATGGCTCTGCCTGGGAGAATGCCTGTCCCCTCTTTGAAGCAGAACTCATAACTAGTTCTGCTAGGAGCTTTTCGAATCCAAGCCAAAGCTCTGCACTCTTTGGCCAAAAATCTCCAGGATTCTAGTACCAGGAGAGCATCTTCAGATCTCCGTAGCATCCTTCCTTGTCCCAGGCAGCACAATGGATGCTGGTTCTGCTGGGAGACTGGCAATTGAAGAAGAAGCGGAGAGAAAGTGGGCAGGGTGTGCGGTGGGGAGCTGAGGGTCTGCTGCTCCTCTCCCAGGGCTGGGGAAATTGAGACAGTCCTGACCATTTCCCTCCCATGTACTGACAGCCTCCAGCCTGGGGAGACTGGTCAGAGGGGCCTTCAAATTTGATGCCAGACAAAGAAAATAAAATGGTGATGTGAAGCATCAAGCCAAGGAGGAGGACCGTGTAAGGAAAGGGGAAGGTAGGGATTGATGGGACCAGTGTGAGGAGGGCACTGCCTGGCAAACAGGAGGCTGCGTGTTGCGAGGGAGTGGGATCAGAAAGGGGTGTTCGGATCAATGAGCATGGAGGAGTTGGGGTCTGTGAGGGTGGCAGGGAGGCTGATTACCTGGCAGAGAGAGAAGTCTCCAGGCTTTGAGCTGAGAGCTCTTTGGTTGAAGAGGGAGAGTCTGGGTGTCTGAGCCCATGGGCAATGACCTAGGTTTCCTGAGGAAGGAAGAAGGCCCAGGAGTCCGGATGAAGAGTATGTGGTATTGAACAGACAGCTGGCATTTTAGATTCCTGTCCAGCAAAAATGACTAAGATTAAACCAGATAACTCAGTGTGTATTTCTGTCATGTTCATTTCAGATCCTTAATTTCTCATCATTAATGAGCATTAATGTTAATGAGCAGGCACTTGCTTCTCCCTCAGTAAAGAACTAAATAGTTTAGTAAAGGAAAGATTCTAGCCCTCTGAGAAATCCTTTGGTCTTTATAAACTCACCCTCCATCTGTTTCCAAATGCAGAGGCTGTGTGTGTGTGTGTGTGTGTGTGTGTGTGTGTGTGTGTGTAGGGGGTAGTGGTCATAGTAATCATACCTATTTTCCTTTTTCTGAGATGGAGCCTCACTCTGTCACCCAGGCTGGAGTGCAGCAGTGCGATCTCAGTTCACTGCAATCTCTGCCTCCCAAGTTCAAGTGATTATCCTTGCTTAGCCTCCCAAATAGCTTACAGGTTCCCAGGATGATAGGTACCCTCCACCCACCTGGCTAATTTTTGTATTTTTAGTAGAGACGGGGTTTAACCATGTTGGCCAGGCTGGTCTTGCACTTCTGACCTCAAGAGATCCTCCTGCCTCAGCCTCCCAAAGTGCTAGGATTACAGGCATGAGCCATTGGATCTGGCCCTGGTAGTCATACTTATTTTCATAAAAATCATTATTTCTGCTGGATGTGGTGGCTCATGCCTGTAATCCCAGCACTTTGGGAGGCCGAGGCATGTGGATCACCTGAGGTTGAGAGTTTGAGACCAGCCTGGCCAACATGGAGAAACCTTGTCTCTACTAAAAATACAAAATTAGCTAGGTATGGTGGCTCATGCCTGTAATTCCAGCTACTCAGGAGGCTGAGGCAGGAGAATCACTTGAACACGGGAGGTGGAGGTTGCAGTGAGCTGAGATTGTGCCATTGCACTCTAGCCTGGGCAACAAGAGCGAAACCCCATCTCCAAAAAAAAAAAATTATTTTCACTTCCTCATTACCCCCTTCCCACCTCTGTCCTCTTCTTTCCATTCTTCCTGTTGTCCCTAAATCACAGCACCATCCTCTCTGGCTGGAGGGTCTACAAGAGCCTCCTCCATCTCTTCCTGACCCTTTCCATTTGTCTTCCACACAGTAGGCAGAATGACATTTTTTTCTGAGATGGAGTCTCACTCTGTTGCCCAGGCTAAATTGCAGTGGCAGGATCTCAGCTCACTGCAACCTCTACCTCTCAGGTTCAAGAGATTTTCCTGTCTTAGCCTCCCAAGTACCTGGGACTACAGTTGCATGCCACCACGCCCAGCTAATTTTTATATTTTTAGTAGAGATGAGGTTTCACCATATTGGTCAGGCTGGTCTCAAACTCCTGACCTCAGGTGATCTACCCATCTTGGCCTTCCAAAGTGCTGGGATTGCAGTCGTGAGCCACTGTACCTGGCCCAGAATAAAGTTTTCAAACTGCTAATCTGATAATGTCAAATTCCCATCCCCTCCCAGATTCAAACCCTTCAAAAGGCTTCACTTGGCTTTTAGGATAAAGGGCATTCTTTGCTGCTCCCCAGCGTTCAAGCCTCATGGAGCTTGAACCTTTCTCCTTCCTCCATGCCCTGCATCCCTCCACACTGGTCTTCTCTTGGCTCCTTGCAGGGCGCATTCTCCCTTCCTCACCCTGGACTATAACCTTTCCCCACCATCCTCCTACTCACCTTTCAGATCTCTGCATAGCTTCTTTAAGAAAGCCTTCCAGGATTTCTCAGTCTCAAGTGGCTCCTTCCTTCTGGGTTCCCAGATAACTTTTTTTTTTTCAGACCACATATCTCTCTTCACTATTATACACCTAGCACAGTGATTATGTGATCACAGGTTGCCTCCCTCAGTAAACTGTAAGCTTTATGAAATTGGATATTCCTGCGGATGCTCATCAGGGTACTTCCGGAAGCTAGCCTGGGGCTTGGTCCCCAGCAGGTACTCAAAAAAATATGTATCCAGCAAATAAATGAATGAGGGCATCCAGCAACTAGTTATTTATTCATTTACTTATCCAACAAAAATTTTACTGAGGACCTACTATGTGTCAGACTCTGGGCTAGGTGCTGTGTATTTCACAGAGAATGTAACAGACAAGATCCCTGTCTTCAAGGAACATGCCATCTAGTCAGAAAAATATATATGCCTTCTTTAAAGAAGTAGTATTTGAAATGACATCCAATTCAAGAGTAAAGTTAGCCAGGCCAAGAAAGGAGGAGAAAGAATTTCAGGAAAAAGGACAGCATATAGGCAAGCTGAAGGTCTTGAAAAGTTTGAAGAGTTCAAAGAAATGAAAGAAGGCTGACATGGCTGAAAGAAAAAGGGTGAGCAAAGGGGAACACAGTGGGAGACGAGTCAAGAGAGTTACAACCGACTCTTGCAGGTCTCAGAGAACACAGAGAAGAGTTTGTACTTGCTCCTACATGCAATGGGAAAAAACTGGAAGGTGCAAGTGAGCTGGGGGTGGGGTGACATGATCTGTATGTGCTGGCTGTTGGGCTGAGAATAGATTGCAAAGGGCAAGAATGGAAGTGGATGACTAGTTAGGAGCCTACTGCAGTTGTCCAGAATTCTCTTGCCTTGAACCAGGATGGTGACAGTAGAGATAGACAGGAAGGCAGATTAAAGAAGAATTTTCAAAGTAGCGTTGGTTGAAAGCACTAAGTGGCAAACTCGATGTGGGGTGGGTGGCGAAGAATAGTGAGGTGTGAAGAATAGTGACTCCTAGGTTCCTAGTTTGAGTAACTATGGTTAAAGTGCCATGTACAGATGAGAGTAACCAGAGGAAGGGCAGATTTCTTCTGAGAAAAGATCAAGAGCTCTCTTTTGGATATGTTAAATTGGAAATGCCTATGAGATAGTCACAGGGTTCTAAGTAGATGGTATACATCTTGAGCTCAGGCAGTAGCCTGGAATAGAGATGTAAATTTTAGAAATCATCAGTATAAAGATGTCGTTTAAAGCCATGAATATCAAGTAGCCTCTGGTGTAGAACAAAATACCCAAAAATTTAGTGACACAAAACAATAGTTATTTACTAGCTCCCAATTCTGTAAGTTGGCAGTTTGGTCTGGGATTAGCTGGCTGTTTCATCTACTGATATCTCTTGGGTGAGAATAGTCTGCAATAGCCTCACTCACAAGTTTGTTAGGCTGTTGGCCAGAGCATCTTGGCTATCCTCCACATGGCCACTCCTACGGGCTAGCTTAGGCTCATTTACAAGACAGTTTCAGTGTCCAAAAGCATAGGAAGAGAGGGCACTCACCAATGTACAAATGCTTTACAAGTCTTTGTTTTCATCACTTTTTAAAATTACCCATTGACCAAAGCAAGCCCAGATCTAAAGACTGCAGAAATGGATTCTACCTTATGATAAGAGGAATGGCAGTTACATTGCAAAGAGGCTTGTGTGCAGGGAAGAGAGGGAGGGATTGCAGCTGCTTTGTAAGACGCCACACCATAGTATGATGAGCTCACTCAGGGAAGAGTGTAAACGTGTAAGGGCAGAGCTCAGAGGAGGTTCTACCATTAAACAACAGCTAGAGGAAGAGGGGTGGCTGAGTAGGATCAAGGGAAATCCAGGAGCGATGGCTTGTGCACACTGAAGAAAGACAGCATTTCAAGGAAGGAATAGTCAACAGCACGGCAGGAGGTAAAGTTGGGTCAAGTTGGATGTCGACAGCGAAACTTGGGCATGGCTGATGGGATGGGATTTCTGAGGAGGAAGGCAAATAAGAGACAACAGGCTCAGTGTTCACTGAGTAAGTGAGTCAAGGGGCTTCTAGCTCCCCTGAGCCCCATCTTCCTGTCCCTCAGATTCCTAAAATAGCTAGGGAGACAGAGGGCGGCACTCTGTTATGCCCTCTTTTCCTCCTGCTCCTACCTCTTCCCCTACGGTGGCCTTGTGGGCAGGACTTTGGGGATGGTTTTTGGCAACAATGAGTTACTTCCCACACATCCCTGGAGCTCCTGCTGGGGCCCAGACACTGTGCCAGGTGCTAAGGGCGAGGGCAGGGATGGAGGACTCATGTCCTGTTAGGGAAGGAGGTGGGTGTCAGAATCTAATCTCCATTATTCCCTCAAATCCAGCACAGGCCTTGATTCTCTCATCTGGTTAGCAGCTGCTACCCTCTAACATATCTGCCTCTCTGCTTCATCCGTTATGGTCTACAACCCTCACAACATCAGGAGGCCCCTCATAAACATTCAGTCTCAGCCTATTGCTGCCTCTGGCTAAGGATCGGCTTTAACACCCTAGCTCTCCCCCTGGCTAAGGATCAGCTTTAACGCCCTAGCAAGGCCCCTACAATCAGGCATCAAACCATCTTTGTAGCTCCATCTCCTATCCCTGCCTCCACAGAACCCACAAACTGGCTCACCAGCCCCATCTGCACCATCCCTAAACATGCCAGGCCCTTCTTTGCCTGGCCAAGGGGGCCACCAACTTCACCTTGGGTCTCCCTGTTTTGGGAACGTCTCTCCCTCCATGCCTCCATAATGGCATTGTTTACATGCTGCTGCATTTGTGTCTGTCCCCACACTGTGAGCTCCCTGAGGGCAGAATATAGACTCAGGTTTATCTTTGTCCCCAGCATCACACAACACGAGTTTAATGTGTGCTTACAGGAGGAACAAAGTCACTTGTCTTTGTGTCCACAAACCCAGCACAGTGCGTAATATCGACACCATCAATTCCACTCACAATTTGCTGACCAAGTAAATAAATGAGTATTTTTGCTTTCCTTTGTATTTCTCAAATTTACCAAAAGGCCTGGAACAGAGTGAATGACAGTAAATATTTCTAAAACCAAATGAATAAGCTCCCATCACCACAGGACTCCCAGAGCTTTCTGGGTGCCCCCTGGGAGAGCAGGAATTAAAGGAAATAGACAATGCCCAGAAATCAGCTAACCTGGGTGCTGGTATTGGCTCTAGTTCATGGTGATAGTAACACTGAAGACATTTGAACCTTCCTAATTCCAGAGCTGGAAGTGAACTCTGAATGTCTGAACACAAAAAGGCATTTTGTTTTTGTCCCCAGTCAGCTTCCTAAACACTTACAGGTGTGTATTAGCAATGCATTCTTGTATTGCTATAAAAAAATACCTGAGACTGGGTAATTTATAAAGAAAAGAGGTCATGGAATGACCTCATGTTTCCACAGGCAGTACAGGAAGCATGATGCTGGCATCTGCTCAGCTTCTGGGGAGTCCTCAGGAAACTTACAGTCATGGCAGAAGGCGAAGTGGGAGCAGGATGTCACATGGCCAGAGGAGGAGCAAGAGAGAGAGGGAGGGTATCACACACCTTAAAGTGACCAGGTCTTATGAGAAGTCATGATCATGAGGACAGCACCAAGAGGATGGTGCTAAACCAGTAATAAGAAATTCGCCCCTTGGCTACGTGTGGTGGCTCACACCTATGATCTGAGCACTTTGAGAGTCTGAGGGAGGCAGATCACCTGAGCTCAGGAGTTCAAGACCAGCCTGGGCAGCATGGCAAAACCCCATCTCTACCAAAAATACAAAAAATTAGCTGGGCATTGTGGTGCATGCCTGTACTCCAAGCTACTTAGGAGGCTGAGTCAAGAGAATTGCCTGAACCCAGGAGGTGGAGGTGTCAGTGAGCTGACATCATGCCATGACACTCTAGCCTGGGTGACAGAGTAAGACTCTGACTCAGAAAAAATAAAAGAGAATAAAAGAAACTCACTCCTATGATCCAATAACTTACCACCAGGCCCTACCTCCAACACTGGGGATTACATTTGGACATAAGATTTGGGCAAGGACACACATCCAAACTATATCAAGGTGGGTGATATAGATAAACTATATCAAGTCTTGTCCTCTACTCGCCAATCTTCATTACCTGACAACTGCCTGAAGAGTCTCTTTCCGAACTGTTTTTCTAGGTCTACAGTTTGAGCTGCCACCAAGCTCTGAGCCTGGGACTAGTAGCTTAGGGGTTATTAGTAGCTTATGGAGAGCCTTCCCTTGTGTGGCTGTGAGACAGGCATATAAAATAGTAATTTTAACAGTAATTTGAGTTACTTCTAAGTGTATTGCTATTGCCCCTATTCCACAAGTGAGAAAACTGAGGTTGAGAGCAACATAAGAAGGCCATTTGGTCAAAGTCACACTTTTTTTTTGAGACAGAGTCTCATTCTAATGCCCAGGCTGGAGTGCAGTGGCTCAATCATAGATCACTGCAGCCTCGACCACCCAGGCACAAGTGATCCTCCTACCTCAGCCTTCCAGTAGCTGGGAGCACAGGCAGATTCTACCATGCCTGGGTTATTTGTTCTTGCTTTTTTTTGAAGGGATGGGGTCTCCCTATGTTGCCCAGGCTAGTCTCAAACTCCTGGGCTCAAGTGAGTCTCTTGCGTTAGGTTCCCAAAGTGCTGGGATTACAGTTGTGAACCACCATACCCAGCCAAAGTCATCCTTTTAAGAGATAGAGTCAAGACTGTATGAATCCAAAGTCTAAAACTTTGATGCCTTGCTATGCTGCCGTATGTCCGAAGAACAGCTCAGATCTTAAAGTTTTAAAGTCTAATTCACCCATAAGGTTGAGTAGTCATTTCTGAAATTCACACTGATTTGAATAAGCTGAAGATCATAGAGCATCCAGGTCTCCAGATGGTGGGACTATTAACTTGGATTTGTGGAAAAGGAAGAGAATTCTAAGATCCAAGTAGACATCCTGAGAGGTAAGTTTCTGTTGCTATGCAACAAGCTGTGTGATAGGCAAAGAAGACACGGAGATTCAGTTTCCTTCCCTCTTTCATTCTTTTACTTCCCTGTTCAAAAATACACCCCAAACAACCTCCATGCAAGCACTTCTCATGTAATTGGTATACAACTGTGGACAAGCAGATGCAGTCCCTAGTCTCATAAATCTCGCTTTTTAGTGAAATTCTGGAAGGGAACAACATTCCCTCCTTGTTAGAGCATCTTAATCATCCTCTAACAGGCCTGACAATGGCCATCAGCTCTCTGCTTACATACTTCCTGTGACAGGGAGCTCACTGCTGCTACAGGAAATGGTTCATTCCTTTACATATTCAGTTGTTTAGGTAATTCCTTACAGTGAGTCAAAAATGCCCTGCTTCCCCTATAATCTATGCTCATTATTGTCATCATTATTATTTTTGAGACAGGGTCTTGCTCTGTCACCCAAGCTGAAGTACAGTGGTACAATCATAGCTCACTTGCAGCCTCAAACTCCTAGGCTCAACAGATCCTCCTGCCTCAGCCTTCCAAATATCTGGGACTGCAGGCACGTACCACTGCACCCAGCTAATTTTTACATTTTTTTTATAGAGATGGGGTCTCGCTTTGTTGCCCAAGTCGGTCATTTCCACTATTGATAAGGATGCATATCCTCTGGAAATCCACAGTATAAGTCTAAGGTCTTTTATCTTGAGATAGATTTTAAATATTTTAGGGTAATTCACATCTCTTCTATAAATCTTCTCACTGTTAAGCCTCAGAGACAGTTCTGGGCCTCTCCCCGGCAACAACATTGAAATTGGTAGCAGGTCTCAGATGAGGTGGGATTAAGGGAAGCAAAAACTTCCTACGCCATGACACCTTTCCAACAGGCCCAGCTGATTTTACTGAATCAAAAGAGGCACACAAGCTGTTCCTCAGACTCAGGTTCTAGAGCAGATGATAATGTCTTACTAGGGAGAAGGACTATTTCCTGGCCTGCTCATCCACAAGAAGTGTTTCCATGTCTCAATGTTTGTGTTCTTCCCAAATTCATATACTGAAATCTGGCTCCCAAGGTAATGGTATTAGGAGGTAGGGCCTTTGGGAGTGAGTAAGTCATGAGGGCAGAGCCCTCATGAATGGGATTCCTGCCCTAGGTAAGAGGCCTGGGGCAGCTTATTTGTTCCTTCCACCACAGAAGAACACAGAAGATACCATCTATGAGAAACCTCACCAGACACTGAATCTGCTGGCATGTTGATCTTGGACTTGCCCAGCCTCTAGAACTGTGAGCAATAAATTTCTGTTGTTAATAACTTACTCAGTTTAGGGTATTTTGCTACAGCAGCTGAAGACAGCAACAGACAGCTAAGACAGCAACAGAGCATGAGGAACTGTGAGCAGAGTCTGCTGAGCCATCTGGATCCCAGAATCGACTGCCCCTCAGAGTGTAATCCAGTCTTTCTCACCCAGCTCACCCTGAATCAAAACTTGAAGAATTAGGGAGTCATAAAGGGAAACATGAAAGTTTTTCTGGGGACGAAGGAAAGAATGAAAGATCATCTGTTCAGAGTTCCCAGCCTGGGTGATGGATGGAGCTACGAAGAAGCCCTTCTTTCCCTGTTGGCTCAGACCCAAGTCTGCTCTCAAGAGGCAACCAGGCTTTGACCACTTCCTCTGCACCCCAGCTCCATGGGAAGAAAAAGAAGGGGGCTGCCCCTGCATTCAGGCGGCCACACAACCACCCCTCTGCTCTGATGCTCAGAGATCCTCTATCAGTAAGTGACTCAGAAAGTGCTGGTTGGCTGGTGTTTGCTGTACTCAATGGGGAACAGGCCCTTGAATGCCTATGTCCCAGGTTCTAGCAAAACTTGACAACTGCCTACTAAAGATCCCACAGAAGAACCCAATCAAACCACCATTCTGGGTCTTTGAAACTGCGCTCTCACCCAGCTGTTACGCACATACTGCTGTAACCTCTGCCCTGGGATTGATTTATCATCAGTTTTGTTTATGTATATTTCCTTAATCATTCTGTTTTAAAATTCAAAATGAATGTATCCTCCTCATGAAGAAGTCAAGCCCTATAGAAATAAACAATGTAGAAAGTACGTTTCCTGTAACCTCCCTACCCTCCCCCACCAAGATAACAACTGTTAATAGTTCTCTGTACATTCATTCAGATCTTGTTTCCGCGCGTACACTATCAAAAAGGATTTTACTTCATTTAACACTTTGCAATCTACTTTTTCCAGTCGATATATATTTGGAAACTTCTCATGCCACTGTAAGCTATCTACTAAATCACCTCCATTTTTTAAAAAGCTCCTGCAAATGAGTTTGCACCGTCCTGCTTTCTTCGTTGCTGTCATAAGCCTGATGCAGTGGGCATCCTTGCATCTCTGTGTACGTGGATGAGTACCTGGATTGTTTCCAGCTGTCTTCTATTACTGGCATGCTGTGATAAACAGGCTTGTGCCGATGCCTCTGTGCACGCATGAGCATGTTTCTTCTGAAGAGCCGAGGTTTTGAAGTAAACCTGAGTTAAAGAGTAGGTAAATCTTTAGTTTTGAAAGATACTGCCAAATTGTGCTCTAAAAGGTTGGGCCAATTTTCATTTCTACTGGCAGTGTGTGAATTATGCAGTCGGGTTTTAATATTGCCCTTGGCTTTTACTGAAGAACATGCCAAGACACAGCCCATAGACTTATTCCTATACTTGCTGTGGGATTTATGCTCAGCACAGTGTGGCTGACATCCCTTAACTCCTGCCAAAAAGTCCCACTTGAGGTTGCTCATGAACAATGACATGATCTAAGAAAACTTTGTCAGAAGGACACTCTGAGATACTCTAAGAGACTGGCAGAGGCAGGAGAAGTGGGCAGATAGATACCTAGGGAGACCCTTGTGTGAAATATCCTGTCTTATCCAAGGAGCATATTATATTTTTCTTGGTGGCTGTTCCACATCTCACCTCCAACAAACACACACATGCACAATAACACTTCGCAGGTTCTTGTGCCCTGGATTCCATCAGTTATTCAAATAAAAGGCTTCCTGGAGATTCCATTACACCACTCCATGGCCCAGCAGGTGGAAAAGACGTCAATGAGTTCACAGTGTAGTGCCATTTTCTGGTCTTGTGAAGAAATGGCATCTCAATTGGTTAGATCTCAGTTGTGTTGTGAATCATTTTTTTCTTTAAACCATCTACTGCTCTGTCTACTCAGCCAACCCCTCTTTGTATGATGCAGGACTACTGTGGGCAGTGGGTATTTGATTCCTGACCAAAATGATTAGAAAATGAAGCAAAGTGCATATAAACCCAAACTACGCATCTGACATGAGCTTGCCTTCGTCACTACAAGTTGAGGCTGTCCCTAAAATAATAACCCATAATCAATATTAGTTAACATTTATTCAGTGCTTATTATATGTGCTAACCATCAGTGTTTACCTGTCCAAATTCTTTGTTTGTATGTTTATACACACACACACACACACACACACACACAATTTTATCAACTTCTCTCATCAATCTCGTGAGGTATGATTTATTTTCTAAGTCTCATCTGAGTTAACCAGATAGTCTGACCTCTCAGTTCACTCGGTAGGGCTCTTCTATTTTCACAAAACATTTCTTACTTTATAGAGCATTCCAAATACGTCACCTTATTTGATGTTCAAAGAAAGCAATACTGGGAGGCTGGGAGGACAGGTATTAGCATACTCATTTGACAGGTGGGGAAACTGATGTATGGTGGCATGCCTTGCCTCCAGCCCCACCCCACAGGAGTGGTAGAGCTGGAATGTGAAGCAAGTCCTTTGACTTTGGGGCTTCTCATACGACTCTCCAGTTGGGTGTCCATCTTGGGTGTGTGTCCTTAGTCTCAGGTAAGTTCTCAAAGCACAGTTTCTCAAGACTTGCAGCTCTGGGTGCTGGGGCCATCACAGGTGGCCCCCAGCCAGGTGACAGGACCTCTAGACAGGCTCAGTCCTGGCTGGCATCTTGGTATTCCTCAGGCAATTATTTTCAGAAACAAATTAACATTTTGGTTGTCTAGAAAGCCTGGCTCTCACCTGCTGCCCAGGAATTGAACCACTCATTGGCCCATGGGTTTATGAATGCCAGCTGCCTTTTCTCACTTTCAATTAACTCATTGTTCTGAGCCCAAAGGTAACAGGCTCCCCTTGGGATTCATTTGCATTAAAGTTGGGGTCCTGTTTTTTTTCCTTCCTTTTGTTAAGAATAAAAACTCAAGTGTTGTGAAGTAGACAGTTAGAAACATCAGGGCTAGAGCCTCTGGCTGTGGGCTGGGGACAGAAAGGGCAAACATTTCCCACCGTGACCCTGCCAGGATGAGGTGCCCTTGCTACCCAGGAGAAATGAACACATCCTTCAAGGCTCAGATTGATCTTTCTTGTTGGCAGCTGAGGCTGCAAGAAAAAGATTCAGGTGGGTAGGAAGGCAGAGTGCCCTAAGACTTGCTGGAGAGGGTACCCTCCTGTTCTATTGGGACCCACTGCTTAAGAGACATGCGTATAGTAGTCTCCCATTACTGAAGGAAGAGAACTAAAGCTTATTGAACTTCTACTATATGCTAAGTGTGATAGCCTTCCCTTCACATCATCCCCAGGGCAACTGTATCCCTAATAATAAGAACTAATTACATCCCGAATAATAAGAACTATTATTCCCCCACACTTTTTTTGTTTTGTTTTGTAGAGACAGGGCCTCAATCTGTTGCCCAGGCTGGAGTACAGTGGTATGATCACAGCTCACTGTAGCCTCAAACTCTTGGGCTTAAGTAATCCTCCTACCTCAACCTCCTGAGTATCTGTGATTACAGGCACATACCATCACACACCTGGTTAATTAAAAAACTTTTTTTTTTTTGTAGAGATGGAGTCTCACTATGTTGCCAGGCTGGCCTCAACCTTCTGGGCTCAAGTGATCCTTTTACCTCAGCCTCCCAAAGTGTCAGGCTTACAGCTGTGAGCTTCTGTACATGCCCCTATTATTTTCATTTGATAGGTACGGAAATTGGTGCACAGAGAGGGGCAGAGACTTGCCTCAAGCCACACACCTGGGATTGGTGGAATGATGATTTACACCAGTGAAGACAGAGGTAAACAAGGAAAGTCAGGTGGGGGGAGGAAGGGGACAAGGTGATACAGGACTTTGTGCAGTTGAGTGGTAATTCCTTAAAATCTTATTCGGTGCTTCCTGTGATTACCCACCTGCTTTCCATGCATTTCTTTGAGAAACACTTGCTCCGTATTGCCTATAGATAGCAACAAGTGCTGACTTGACAACCAGAGATGTTTACTGGTATGTTTCTTCTTATGTAAAAAAAAAAAAACCGCTTGTGCTTCTCCCCTTTGGGGTGTTTATTAGGTGGCTGGTGAACACAGAAAAAAAAGCCCCATCACTGCTGCTGCTTCATGGCCGGGAGCCACAGATTAGAGTGGATTCCTGAGAAGGGGGACCAGCCAACCACCTCAAGTACAGGAAGACAGGAGGCAGAGAGAGTCAGCAGAGAGAGTCGGCAGATGAAGACCAGGCTCATGACCGTCATCCTTCCCCAGAAATGTCTCAGGGAAGATATAAGCAGTCCTGGGGTGGGCCCTTGAGCTGGGACACCCCACTCTGCCATCAAGCAATGGAATTGGGGCAAGTCCTTTCCGCTCAGGTAGGGCCTCAGTTTCTCTAACTAGAAAGAGAAGAAACTGAATGAGGTCTAAGTTCTCTCCCAGTTTCAAAGTCTTCTGCTGTCAAAGAAGATCTGGGTCTCTCATTATTCCTGAAGTTGAGAAAGCTACCTTACCTATTATTTTATCACACTCAAACACTTTGATGGTAACAGAATCTGTATTTCTTTCCCTCAGTGTGTTATTTTAAGTTGTGAACTTCTTTTAATTATCTCTATCTTTGATCAAAGCCACCTACTCTTCATTGGATCTGAATTTACTGATAGACCAAATGAATCTAAAAGCTGAATTGCTACTTTCTCACCCCCACCCCCTCCAACATCTACCAACAATCGACTTGCTAGGTAGAGCATATAAATACTGTGCACGTTTGTGACACTTTGCAGGCTACTTTTTGTTTCTCTTCTGGAGGGTGTTAATGCATCTGAGCTAAAAGAGACTGAGCGTGAAGAAGCTGAAAGATCTAACAGAGAGGAAAGGCCGGAAGTTTATAGGGAAGATGGCTGATCCTTGCCAATGGGGTGAAAAAGTCAGACATCTGGTTGCTGGTTGTGTTTCCTGCTGAAATTCAGGGCAAAAGGTCCCCTACAAGTTTGGGTCTGGGAGGGAGGAGAAGAAAGGGAGTAGGAGGGCAGTTGCGAGACAGAAATACTGCAGCTGGGGAAGGGGGAAGTGACAGGCAAAGACAACTGTTCTGTGTGCTGTCGACTCAAATCTTCTTCCAAGAGTGGGAAGGAGATTTGGCAAAATATTCAAAGCAATCCAGCTTCCGGGGAGCGAGCAGTATCTGAGAGGCCCTTACAGGTTTGTTCTTGGCTCAAGTCCACATTTTCAGGAGGAGCTACAAGGCTGTGATCCAAAGTTCTGCCTGATAACAGAAGCTGGGAGTTAACCTGGAATTCTTTATTACCACTGCCGATTTGCAAGAAGGAAAAAAACAGATACTCAGATGTTTTGTGTGTGTGTGCCTTACTGCCATAATCCTTTACATTTTAACCGCAATTGTGTTTTATGCTTTTACAAAGGACAAGGCCCTACATCCGATTCCAACCATCCCATGTTGATGAAGGACACGTTAATCTGGAATTAAACTAAGCAGGTTGGGACTATTAACCCTCATTTCACAGGAGAAGAAACAGACTCAGAAAAAAGAAGCAAGTTGACCCACATTGCAGAGTCTTATCAGGCCTTGATTAGGGCTCCAGGCCCAGACTTGTCCCCTAATATCTCATGTTACCAGGCACTGTAAAAAGCCTGAGCTCTGTGTGTGGCCCCTGTAGCATTCTGTCCAAAGGGCTGCTTTTGTGCTCCATGGTAGAGAACTAATTCTTTGACCTTGATGACTCCTGTAGCATTTTGGAGTAATTTCTGATCCAATGAATATTTGTGTCACAACCAACCAACCTAACTTTAACTTCAGTTTTCCTTGAACTCCAATTGCTAGCTCTTATTATTTATTCATTTAGTTAGTTTTTGAGATGGAGTTTTGCTCTTGTTGCCCAGGCTGGAGTGCAATGGCATGATCTCAGCTCACCGCAACCTCTGCCTCCTGGGTTCAAGCAATTAACCTGCCTCAGCCTCCCAAATAGCTGGGATTACCGGCATGCACCATCATGCCTGGCTAATTTTGTATGGTCTTGAACTCCTGACTTCAGGTGATCCGCCTGCCTCAGTCACCCAAAGTGCTGGGATAAAGGTGTGAGCCACTGCACCCAGCCTAGCTCTTACTTTATATTGACAATTGTTACATCAACACTACACAATTCTTTCAACATTCCAATGTGTAAGCATTATCATATTAATACAATATCAGGGAAAAGAGTTTTTATTTTATATTCAACTCTTCAAATAAAAGTGAAGTATTGGCCTTTCTTTCTTCTCTCCTTTCATTAATCATTCTACAGATATTTATGAAGCACTGAGCCTGGTGCAGGAGACACAGCAGTGAACCAAACAGGCAAGAACTTTGACTTCATGATAGGGAAGACTGACAATACAGAAATAGACACATCAGAAAATATAATAACTCTTCATAAGTGCCCAGAAGAAAAGAAGTGTGCTATGGTAGAAAAATTAACCAAAGAGCCTGTATTCAAGATGAAGAGGGAAGCAAAGAGGCCATGAGGAGAGGAATAAACAGAAGGAGGATACCAGCAAAGGCCAAGACAGTCTGGTCTCAGGAGCCGGAGTTGGAGAAAATCATTATGGCTAGAGTTCCTAAGAAGCTTCACAGGGGGTGGCTAAACCAACAAGTGCATTCAGCAACACATTGTGGAATCTGTTTGCACTATGAACCTGTTTTCTTGTCTGTAAAGTTAGGAAAGCAATACTGACCACACCAGATGTTTGAAGGAATGATTAGGCTCCAGCCCAGTAAAGTGAAAATCCCAAGCCAAGATATGCAAGTGTGCCTTTGTCCTAACACCAGCTTGGCTTCATTGTAATGTCTTTTTGATCGTCATCAGTGGGGGCTGGAGCACTTTGCTTTTGGTTATTCCTGCCCCTAAAATATTAAATGATCTATAAACAAATCTTGAGGGGTTGCACCGTGCAGGGATGCTGCAGAGCTTTGGTCCTGGGCACTGCCTCACCCTCTAATGTATGACTCCAGAGTATTCTAGTACTAATGGTAGGGGTCTAGCATTAGTGACAGATAAGGCTGCTGTTTGTGTGTAGAAGAAAGCATTCTTGGCTGAGTGCAGTGGCTCATACTTGTAATCGTAACACTTTCAGAGACTAAGGCAGGAGGATCGCTTGAGGCCAAGGAGTTTGAAAAAAGCCTGGGCAACAAATCAAGACCCTGTCTTTACAAAAAATTTTAAAAAATTAGTCAGGTGTGATGGTGCACACCTGTAGGCCCAGCTACTTGGAAGGTGGGTAGGATTGCTTGAGCCTGGAAGGTTGAGGCTGCAGTGAGCTGTGATTGTTCACTGCCTCTGTACTGCAGCCTGGGTGACAGACCTTGTCTCAACAAAAAAAAAAAAAAAAAAAAAAAATTCTTTCTTTTCTCATACCACTCCTTGCCTCTAAGGTTGGAAAATCTATTGAAAGCTTAGAAGGCACATTGAGGTAAATGTGAGCAGAAGTGTTCTACCAATGGTAAAGCAGCGTTTCACCACCCTGTGCCACCTGGGTGTCCTTTCCCCTCTGGTACACCACTCCTCCTTTGAGAATCACAGAATCTTGGGTCACTGGTATCACAAATGTATAGGCATGCTTTTGTTTTCTAACAATTAAAGGATATTCTATTTAATATATCATGTTTTAGAGTCTTAGAGGCCCTGTGATGAAACTTATTCAAAGGCCTAGCAAGCCTGGGAGATAGACAACCTGCCATGTCAATCATACCAGTCTGTTTGTCTTTATAGCACTTATCTGATTGCACCACTGGATATTAACTCGAGGATATATTTTGTTCATCACCTCTTTTCCTACTTCTAGAATGTAAACTCGGGGATATCTGTCTGTCTTGGTCACTGTTGTGTGCACAGCACCTAGAAATATGCCAGGCCCATAGTAAGCTATCAGTAACTATGAGTTTAAGGAATAAATGAATCCCATTTTACAGATGGGACAACCGAGGCTTCAGAGGGTTCAGTAACCTTTCCAGGTTCTTACGGGTATTAAATGGTAGGGCCAGGCTAGAAATCAGATCCTTAGATTTCTCCTCTAGAACTCTCTCTGGGATACTCTCTCTCTTTCCTTGACATAATCACAAGCTCAGAAATATATTTTCATATATAAGAAATATCTGAAATGGGTATCCAAAGAGCCCACGCTTATAGTCAATGTGATTTTTAGTTTCCCAAATAAAGGAAATAAGAAACTATAATGAATACGGGAAGCAGCACTGGGGAAAAGCTGACCCATCTGCCACAAAGCGGACATCAAGGGTCAGGCAGGAAGATGGAGAAGCAGGCCTGGGGCTTTCAGGGATTGGCTGGCCAGGCCATGCTGTGTAAGGGTGAACGGCCCCATGTACTGTCATAGCTCTAGATGAGAGCCTCTCTGCATCACAGCACTTGATGGAGCTTGTGGGAAACTTCAAAGTCAGGAAGGACTTTGCCGTAACTGCTAAGGGTGGTTTCCTGGAAGACAGGAGAAGCCTGGGCAGACTTTCAATCTTGACTGCATAGACTCCTGCATTGTTTATGTTTGTACAGCAAGGTATGTCAAGCATAACGAAAGCTGGACCCAAAAGAAAGCATTCACTATATTCAGTATGTTCTATTTAATGAATCTGGAAAATAATCCACTTCAGCTTAGAATGTTTCCATTAAAAATAATTAAGAAATAAAGGAAAGGGTCCTTTTCATTGGCAGGTCAAGTTGCCTCTGTGAAATATTAGTGCTTAATGCCTATTGAAAACTTATACCAGACTCTAAGCAAAGCACTTTTCTTACCTATCTCACGTACTTCTCATGAGATCATAGAAAGTGGTCCTTTTTATTATCCTAATTTTATGGGAGAGTTGGGCTCAATAAGGCTAAGAAACTTGCTCACAGGCCCCCAGGAAAGCTACAGAGCTGACTCAAACTGAGACCTTTCTAGCAACAAAGAATCCAGTTCTTAAACAATGGCCTTAGCTGCTTTGTTTTTTGTATGAATCTTGCATTAGAAAGGTTGTGGTAGGTTAGAGGTACACAGACAGGTTTCCATCCTATAAAACAGCTTGACTCCCTCTGCTCCCATCAGTTATAGATGTACACTGGACAACCCCTCTGTTTCTTCCAACTGCCCACGCACCCCTCTCCTCCAAAATCAAAGCCCCTCCACTAGCCCATACCATGGTGGAGGCTCCTGTCTATCTCCTTGTGAACAAAGGGACATAACCCTGTCTTCACTTGACTTTACCTTGAATAATTCTAATGGGTCCTGTATCCTCAATAAATGCTACTTCTCCTGTATTGATCTGGCATTTTCAAAGCAGCATATGAAAATTGTAAGGTATTTTCCTTTGGAGACCCAAGGAAGGATCTGGACAGTTGAATCATGCAGTGGCCACAGTTTTGCTTTCTATCTTTATGGCGGAATGTGACATCTTGAAATTGAGATGATTGCCGTGGTAAAAGTTTTGCTTCCTGAAATAAACACACACATGAAGGTGAATCAATTTTGAGTATTTTCTAATTGAGGTACTTGCTTTACATCTTTGGTCTGCTAGTGCAGCCTTAGAAAGAGGTGTAATGGTGCTGTCTGAGGCTCAGGAAAGGAAAGATCCAGTGTCTTCCTGGAGGCAGGGAGCTTTACTTCTGTGTGATCGATCTACATGGAGAAGGTAGTCCTGTTTCCTAGAACAAGGTGCTGAACCTCTCCAAGCTTCAGGTAAGTCTTTTTTAACATAAGCTTATTGAGAGGATTAAATGAAATTAAAGCATTTAAAATTGCCTAGCACAAAGCAAATTCTCAATATAAGCATTATTACAGTCTCAATGGGATGCCAAATATTGAATAAATAAATCATACACATTGTCACAATATGATTGAAGATAAATGCCATATAGTGTAATGAAAAATCTCAAAAGAGGACAGAATCTCGCCTGGGTAGTCAGAGAAAACTCCCAGTAAGGTAATAGTGAAAAATCCAAATGGTGAGAGGAGACTGTCAAATGTGAGGGGGGCAGTACTATTCACATTGGGCTTTTCAAAAACCAACTGCATCAGAATCACCTTAAATGCACAAGTTTTACAGATGTCAGTACCATTTTGTATTTGCATTTCTTTTATTATTAATAAGGTTAAATCTGTTATCAAATATATAAATATTTGTGACAGTCATTTGAGCCTTTTTTTTTTTTTTTTGATATGGAGTCTTGTTCTGCTGGCCAGGCTGGAGCGCAGTGGCAGGATCTTGGCTCACTACAACCGCTGCCTCCCAGGTTCAAGCAATTCTCTTGCCTCAGCCTCCTGAGTAGCTGGGATTACAGGCACCTGTCACCATGCCTAGCTAATTTTTTTCGTATTTTTAGTACAGATGAGGTTTCACATGTTGCCTGGGCTGGTTTCGAACTCCTGACCTCAAGTGATCCACCCGCTTTGGCCTCCCAAAGTGCTTATGTTTTTTATTGGGGGTATCTTTCCTGTTTATGTTTGAAACGTTCTTTATATAGTCAGTATATTAATCCTCTGTCACATTTATCATAGAGATAGCTAAATTTGTTATTTAGCTCAATTTTGGGATGCTCTTTAAACTTTAAAAAATTTGTATATCCAAGTCTCCCCAATATAAATGCAATTAATTAGTATATATAATATACTGTTGTTGATGTTGTCTGTTTAGAGATTTATTGTCCTTCTGACATCAGATAAATCCTCATCTGTATTCCCTTCTTTTTTTTACAGTTTTGGTTTTGATTCACATACTCATAAAATTTTTTTAAATCTTTGCAAGGTTTTATTCAATGACGCTTTATTGGTTCTACACCCACATATTTTGATTCTTACTTAGGATAACCTACATTTCTTGGAATTTGTCTACATTATTTGCCCTCCAAGAAAATCATTTCCTTTCTCATAATCTTTATTGCTTTTCCCATTTCCTTTGCATTTGGTAGACTTCTGAAGTTTATCCTTCATGTGAATGATTTAATTCTCTGGCATTAATTACAGTTTTTATTGCCTCTAATCTGATGATTTTAATCTTATCATTAATATATGAGTTTCCGTGCCCTTCTTATGGCCCTTTTCGTCTCATCTAGTTTTCTTCTCATGGCTTTCTACTTCTATTTTATGGAAACTATGTTTATTGAGAGTGCAAAACAGTTTTCTAAGTTTCTTCCGGGATTTGCCATAAGTTGTTTTCATTGTGATGCTCTCCTTCCGAATTTTCAGGATGTTGCTTCCTGTGGTGTTCCTGTCATCTTCACTAGGGTTTTTGTTGTTCCTTGTCAGGATTCTCCTGCCCCACTTGGCTCTGCACAAAGAAGGAACCATGGGGACAGAGGAGTGGGTGTGTGCCCATCCCCACTTCCCATGAATTTCAGCAGCAGAGCAGGTGGCTAGAATAGTTCATGACCCAACTTCCAATGTCCAGCAGGAATAACTGTCATGGTTTTCAGTAAAACTTTTTTTTTTTTTTTTCAGAAAAATATCTTGCTCAGAACCTCAAGGTAAATATCTATACAATCATAAAAGCTTGAGTGAAGTGAGAGATAAGGGCTCAGAATAGCGTTCCTGTCCTGTGCGTCTCTTGCCCTAAGGCACATTTTCTCCTGCCTCCCAGTTCTTGGCTCTCCCAAGGGTTGAAAGCATGGAATATCTGAAGAGTTGTGAGCCTGCATCAGGTGTTGCTACGGTGCTCTAAAATGCTTCATCCCCTGTCTTTGTCTCTTGCCTACCCCCAATCTTCCTGCTCCCTCCTTTCTGGGACTGGTACTCTCTGAACTAAGGTAGAAACATGTGGTGTTGGCAGGGAGTGGGAAATGATAGTTTTCAGAGCACCTCAAAAGACAGCCTCCTGCTGTTCTGAAATGCCTGCCTGATGGTACGGCTATTGCAGAACCCATCTAGAGGGTAAAACTGACGACTGATGAAAATTCTTTCTGCCTTCTTTTGGGGAAGCAAGCCTTTCCCAAAATGGGTGAGCTTTTGGGAAACAAAAACAGTTGGCAGCGTTTTTCCCTTTAGTCTTACTCCATTTGCCCTATGTTTGGTAGAAATTCTCCCCAAATTCAATTTATACCCTATTTGCCAGGCATTATGAGCCTTGGGGCCTTTTCTGGACCTCCAGGAATATTTTGGTGAGAAATTGGGGATAGGAGCCAGTATGAAGCTGCTTGCTTGTATTTAAAAGTTCCAGTTCCAAGGACTATTTCATGATTGAGTAGACATCATGGAGACCGTGGGCAATGCTCCTGCCTCATCTATAGAAGTGGTCTGTATATTTAAATTGTATCCACTACATTTTTGACAGTTTTTGGTTTATAAGATATTCAATATATCATTACAGTATATATTAGAAGTATATGCTCAGACATTTTATTAATAGAAATAGTTGTGATCAAAACACCCTGGGGGGAAAAATGTGTGAAGACCATCAGTCTTTAAGACCCTCTGGCACTTCTGGCCCAGGAGGTCCAGGTGCCACTCTCCCTCCCTCTGTCAGTGCTCCCCCTGTGCACAGGCTTTGTGGGGCCTCACCACAGAGAGGAGGAGGAGAATACTTGGGCAGCATCCCTTGTGCCCTAGACCGGTCAGGTCAGCCTGACTCCTTCCCTACCAGGGCTCAGACACAGGTATCAGGGTCCCCTTTCTTCCCAGGTTGTTACAGCCATAACCTTACTTTAGGGTATTTTGTTCTGTTCCAGAGCCCAACAAAGTCAGCATTTAACTAATGAGCACCATACTATTGGGAATGTAAAAGGCTCCATTGTTTCCCCTCCATTTATGGAGGAACATGGCTTTCTAAGGTTAATTAATTTGTGGAAGGAGTTAGAATAACCACTAGCTTTACAATGAGCAATTCCTTATGCCAGTCATGCACAGGGTGGAGCTTAGGAAAATATTTCAGTGCATTTTTTTCAACCAAAGTCTTTTTTTGGAAGAAAAACATTTCTTAAACATTTTGTTAAGATATTCAAGCTAGGAACTCGGACAATTCTGAAATGCTCCGCTATATTCTTCCTCATCTTCTTGGAATGTCTTTGGAAGAGAGAATTGTTAGGGTCCTGGAAAAAGAAAACCAACAGATCAGGATGGTTGAATATGGCTCCCTGGTGGGGCAGACAGTTCATAGGAGACCTTGAGGCATCTGGCAGTGCACAAGAAAGGGGCAAAGCTCGCAGAGAGTAGCAAGTCACTGAAGATAAGAGTTCTGTTCCAGAGAAAAACTGTGTGTGTGAATGTGTGTATGTGTGGGCATGTGTGTGTTGTGTGTTCTGTGTGTGAAGCTTTTTCAATGAATGTATTTTTTTTGTTTTTGTTTTTGAGAAAGAGTATCACTCTGTCACCCAGACTGGAGTGCAATTATGCGATCTCAGCTCACTGCAGCCTCTGCCTCCTGGGTTCAAGTCATTCTCCTGCTTCAGCCTCCTCAGTAGCTGGGATTACAGGTACACACCAGCATGCCCAGCTAATTTTTGTACTTTTGGTGGAGGCAGGGTTTCACCATGTTGGCCAGGCTAGTCTCAAATTCCTGACCTCAAGTGATCCACCCGCCTTGGCCTCTCGAAGTGCTGAGATTACAGGTGTGAGCCACAGTATCTGGCCTGAACTAGTATGTTTTTTGTTTTATGAAAGTAATTCATCCTTAGGGTAAAATTCAAATAGTTCAGAAGCATAAGGTGATTCAGGTTCTATTACAGTCAGAAAAGCTGCCTCTTCTCCACTTCCCCCCCAACTCCACACACACACAAATATACATATATAATGTTTATCTTCAAATTGTGTCGTTAATGAAAAAAATGGAGAAAAATGCTTCTATAAGGTATTCACACTGTTAACTCTAACTAGTTTTCAAAAGGCACACTCAATCATACTCTCTCCTTTTCTTTGAATACTTATGGAAGAGACATGATTTTTCAAATAAAACACAGTTGAGGTAACAGAACAGATGAAGTTTTACTAACAGGACAGTGAAAGCCTGGCACATAGTAAAGACTCGGGAAATATGTATTGAAATATCTGTTGGTGAAATAAAACTGTACTTTGCAATATGATTTTTTGCAATATGATTTTTTTCTCTGAACAATGTATTCCAGGCCTCATTCCCTATTAGTTCCTATAATTCGGTAGCATCACTGTTAAGCATGCTTTGTATTACATTGGTGGGATGCACTGTAATTTATTTAACTTCACTGATGAACATTTAGATGTGCCTAGTTCATTTTCTGTCGTGATCAAAGCCACAGACAACATTCTGTGTTACCCTTGCACACGAGTGCAAGTCCTTCTGTAGGATAAACGACTAGAAGGGAAAAGACTGGGTCAAAGGGCTTATGCAGGGTAGAATTTCAGGATAAGCCACTCTTCAAAAACTTTAATTGGGAAGTGAGAATAGGATCAGGAACTCTTCTGCCTTGTCCTTTTATATAATCCAAGTACTCTTGGCTACTCAACAGGGCTTCACCAACTCTCTTAGTCTGGGCAAATCTAAGAGCAGACCCTAAGGCAAGTATTCAAGTGCCAGGAGCTTAGTGGGCAGGAGATCTCCAGGACTATAAGTAGGGGTGTGCAGAAGTGACACAGGTAAGAAAGGGTGTCTTAACATGCCACTTCTCACTGTGGGCAGCTGGGACTATTCTTGCTGGGAAACAGGGTAGTACACACCCTAGAGTTACCCCATCTGTGGGACATGGGAGCTGTGGTATTCATTCATCTTGACCATGTCGTATTGTTGGATGAGAATTGAATCAAGGGGCATCAGGTATCTGGCTCTTCCCACTTGTCCCGGGGAGAGATCAAGTGTGCTTCTGCAGCTGGCAGAGAGCTGCAAATGTTGGAAATAATCACCTCTGCCAGGTAAGGATGAGTATAGAGAGGATGAGCAGGGCAGGACAATATCGGCCTCATCACCTTTTGGGAAGTATCACAACCCTTAGCAGAACTGAAGACTGCTACTTAGTGGCAGAAATCAGAAGTCTACTGATGTTTGCCTAGATGACACATGCCAATTTTTAGCTACCCAGAATATAAAACCCCTTTCTTTGGGGGAGACTTCTTTATTCTGCATGTCTTTGAGGGAGACTGAGCCCCTTGCCCCTGAGAAAGCCCAAACGGGGAATATTTATACTCTGCCTGCTGCATACGAGGCCAGGCAGTGGCACAAAGATTCAGGGACAGTCAGTGACTATGGTGGCAGTAGCCAAGTTCAAAGTCCAGCAGCAGCACAGTGAGTATCTGGGAAGAGCAGAACTGGCAACATGTTGTAATTGGACTGTTTCCATAGTGCAGTTCCCCACCATCCCACCTCCATTGGTTCCTACCCACTTTCCAAGCCTGCTTCTCTAATCTGTCCATGTCTTCTTGGAGCTTCCCAATGACTATCAAATAAAATAATAGAGACAGAGTTCATATTGTTTGCAATTAAGCAGTTTAACTATTATACTGAATCATTTCTCCCCCCAAAACCATTTTCTCACAGATATATCCATGCAAACACATAAGGAAATACGACATTTTACTAGAACATTAACACCAGACTACTGGGCAATGATTCTGGACATCATGGAGACTCTCCAACAATGACAGCCTAGATGAAGTCCAAAGGCTGATTGCTTGGGCTGCAGGGAGACAACAGGGAGATAAATGAGACAATAGGGAGTTTCCAACTGATCTCAGTGGAGGCAACCACTTGTAAGATGTCTCTTTTTCTAATAAAGAGAGAAGCTGCCCCAGAAGCTACCGCACCATAGACACTGCTTTCTGAGTGCTTTCTAGACACCGGGGAAAAAAGTTGGAGCCCCACAAAAGTACAATGTCAGGCCTGTATCAGACTTTTTTTCAACAATATTAAAAAGCAGGAGACAATTTAACAGAAGACAAAACTCTCAATGTTTTGGAGAAAGAAATTTCACAGGCTATTTTAAAAAGGGAAGCCATGTCCCAACAGGCACTGATTACACCTATGGAGGCAGTTCTAATGGAAGAACAATAGGAGTCTCTAAAACTGAATATTTTAAGGACGTTATGATATAAAAACTACAAAAAAATGTAAATTAACCAAGGAACAGGAAAAGAACAATTACTGATTAAAATGAAATTTGTGTTCTGGAAAATCAAATAAAGGAAGCCTCTCTCTCTCTCTCTCTCTCTCTCTCTCTCACACACACACACACACACACACACACACACAAGGCAAAAAATATCCACAAAACCCAAAAGCAAATATGCAAGTAAATACAAATAATGAGTACAAGATAAGATTCATAATGAGTAGCTCTGGGAGATCCGATAAATAAATAACAGAAGATCCTTAAGGCAAAAGGCACAGAAGAAGAAAAATATTAAAGAAATAATGCAAGATAACTCTAAATGTAGAAAAATTTTCATTTTGAAAACTAAATGGCGGCAAGTCAAATTCCAAGCTGCACAAAAAGCCCCAAACCAGTCATCTCTAGTGAAGTTTCTTAAATCTGAGATTCAAGAGAAAGTTCAAGACTTTTCCAGGTGAAGAGAAAGTTTATTTGCAAAGGAAAATGGATCAGATTGGTATGAAACTTCTCATTAATCAGTGAAAATTGGAAGACAGTGAAACAATGATACCAGACATTGAGAGAAGAGAACTACATTCCATGAATTGTATGTCCAGTCAAGTTATCAGCCATATGTAAAAACCATTTTCTCACTGTACCAGGACTTAGAAAGTACAGTAGTGTTTTCTACGTAAAAAGTACTAAGTACTCTAGACAGGTTAAATTTAAATTACAAAATGAAGGATGCAAATCAAAGTAAGACAAGGAGTTAAAACAACATTTGGGAACATCAACACTGTAATATCTATGATTAAATCTCAAACCAATGATAATGTGACTGGGGATTGTGGTAATAGCCGTAAATATTAAGAAAGAAAGAAGGGAGTGAAAGCTTTTGAATGAGATTTACATAGAGGAGTACCCACAAAAACTCCATTGAGAATATCAGTGATTACAGGAATACAGGTTTAAGCTTTTTTTGAAAAATTAAATATCAATACTATTGGAATTAAATTCTACTAAATGATTACTTTTAAAAAGGAACAGTTTGAAACCATCCTGGTCAACATGGTGAAACCCCATCTCTACTAAAAATATAAAAATTAGCCAGGCATGGTGGTGCACACCTGTAATCCCAGCTACTTGGAAGGCTGAGGCCAGAGAATTGCTTGAACCTCGGAGGTGGATGTTGTAGTGAGCCAAAATTGTGCCATTGCACTCCAGACTGGGCAACAGAGTGAGATTCCCTCTCAAAAAAAAAAAAATAATAATAATAAACCAATAAAATGTGTGTGTGTGTGTAACTGATAGGATGTGCAGAAAAATATTAACAATAAATGGTAGAATTGTGGGTAATTTATTTCTTCTTTTTTACTTATAAAAATAACAGAACAGGTCAGATACGGTGGCTCAAGCCTATAATCCCAGCACTTTGGGAGGCTGAGGCTGGTGGATCACTTGAGGTCAGGAGCTCGAGACCAGCCTAGACAACATGGTGAAATCCCTTTTCTACTAAAAATACAAAAATTAACTGGGCATGATGGTGGGTGCCTGTAATCCCAGCTACTCAGGAGGCTGAGGCACAAGAATCGCTTGAACCTGGGAAGTGGAGGTTGCAGTGAGCCAAGATCGCATCATTGCACTCCGGCCTGGGCAATAGAGCAAGACTCAATCTCAGTCTCTCTCTCTCAATGCTGAGATTATATATTATATATATTTATATATATTGTATATAGACTCAATCTCAGTGTCTCTCTCTATATAATATATATATATAAGGGTGAAATCTCTTTTCTACTAAAAATACAAAAATTAGCTGGGCATGATGGTGGGTGCCTATAATCCCAGCTACTCAGGAGGCTGAGGCACAAGAATCGCTTGAACCTGGGAAGTGGAGGTTGCAGTGAGCCAAGATCGCATCATTGCACTCCGGCCTGGGCAATAGAGCAAGACTCAATCTCAGTCTCTCTCTCTCAATGCTGAGATTATATATTATATATATTTATATATATTGTATATAGACTCAATCTCAGTGTCTCTCTCTATATAATATATATATATAAGGGTGAAATCTCTTTTCTACTAAAAATACAAAAATTAGCTGGGCATGATGGTGGGTGCCTGTAATCCCAGCTACTCAGGAGGCTGAGGGATAAGAATCACTTGAACCTGGGAAGTTGAGGTTGCACTGAGCCAAGATCGCATCATTGCACTCCAGCCTGGGCAATAGAGCAAGACTCAATCTCAGTCAATCTCTCTCTCTCTCTCTCTCAACACTGAGATTATATATTATATATAATCTCTATATAATATATATATAGAGACACTGAGATTGAGTCTATATACAATATATATTATATATATATTTTATTGTTCACATATACGAACACTAAACTTTATATATATGAACAATAAAATTCTCCATGTAGAAGCAAGAACAAATTTTGTCTTCATTGACATTACGTGGTCTATTTTTGTCCACCAGTATCTCTTTGGGGAATGATCCCTGTCACATTTAATACTCCTGGCATTCCAGTCTAATCCGTTTGGTTTGGGTGGGACTGACCCAGAGCCACCAGACCACTCTGTTCTCCTGGCAGATGGCTCAAGGATGGGCATATGATCCAAGCCAGACAGTCAGAATTCAGATGACAATCCAGCTCTTTTATCTGAAGTAGCACGAGGTCATCTTTACCTGTGCAGGGATGAAGCCACGTCAGGGTAAATTGGCAAGGAGAGAGAAGGGAAGGGAGAGGAAAGATGCCGAGAAAGAGAACAAGGTGAACCTCTCCACTCTGCTAGTTTACTCCTTGGACTCCTCGGTTGTCAGAGCCAATATGCTTATTTTTCACTTATGCTAATTGAGTTGGTTTCCATCACTTAACTAAAAGAATCCTGACTCAGGCAATGTCCCAGCCCCTAAAAGCCAGGAACACATTTCTATCACGGTTTCTTTGGGTTTTCTTTAATCAAGAATGCTTTCCCTTGCCAGTATGTGACAATTTTAGCCTAAGATAAGTTTTTCTATGAAATCAACTGCCCATTCTCATGCGCCTTATGGGCAGAGAGAGCCTTTTTGGGCTCCTCCTCTTACCATTATCAAGTTGGTTATCTGTTCCCAAAGGTGTTGCTTTGGGATGGTTCCCCTCCTCTCCAGAGGCCTTAAATCCTCATCTGCGTTTCCTAAGAGACCCCCATCCATAGGAGATCTGCCCCACTCCATTCTGGCCTCATTCTCTCCCACTTTTGCTCCTGCTCATAAACTCCAGACACCGTGGTTTCTTTTCTTGACTTCAACAATGCCAAACTTTGACCTCACCCCAGGGCTTTCACCAAGCTGTTCTTACCAAAGGGAACTTACTTACTTCTGAGATCCTCTCCTTCTTTCCCTTGGCTGACTTTTCATGTGTCAGCCTGAATATTACCTGCAGTTTGTAGTCTTCCTTCTTCCTACTTTCTTACACTCCAATCTACGATCTGATATCACCTCTCATTTCACTCTTCACTGTTCTTTCAAGCACTTATCACAAAACATAATTACACAGTTACCTGTATTTCTGTAAGAATGTGCCTAATATCTACTTGTTTCCCTAGACTATAAGCCCCGCGAGGTCAGGAACAGGGACTGTTTGGCCCATGGCCCTTCCCCAATGCTGACCACAGGGTTGAGGAATGGATGAGTGCATGCTCATGACTAGCCATTAATACTCTGGACAGTTCCTGGAACACAGTCAGCAAGAGGACTGCTTTCAGGAACAGGGCATCTTTTATGAGGCTTGCCAAGAAGACACTGCAGAGATTAATGGCCTTTGCATTGACTTCAGCACAATGATTAAGAAAAAAAAAAGAATCTGGAAGCAGAGTTTCCAGGAAAGCTCTAGAGTCTCAAGAGCAAATGGATGACAGCACAATGATTAAGAAAAAAAAAAGAATCTGGAAGCAGAGTTTCCAGGAAAGCTCTAGAGTCTCAAGAGCAAATGGTTGACATGGAACTAGGCAAGGCTCTGTGTTCCTATCAGTCCCTAGCAGACAGTGGCCAGGACTCACGTACATCTCCTATAGAGAGTGTTACAGGCCACTGTTGAATCAGATTAACTGGGAAACTCTTGGTACAATCAAATTTATTTCCACAGCATGCAAATGGTGTCCACCAAATTCAGAAAATGTATTAGGAACATTAAGCAGCAAAGTTGGAGGAAGTGGCTAATGAAGCTGCTAAACTCTCAGCTCAGAAGAGAAGGGAGTGCTTTTAACATTAGAACCATGGTTTTCAAGACAATTTTGAGTATGTCTGGATTATTTCTTGCAGGAGAGAGTAATCGCAGAACAAGAGCTTTGGAGTTGCCTGGATTTGGATCAGGCCCTGCCACTTACTATCTACAGCAAGTTACTTAACCTTTACAGGCTCCGGGTGTTTTTTTCTTCTGAAAATGGGGGATAATATCGGAACCCACCACTTAGGGTTATAGTGAATGAGTGGGCATTAAGGGTCATAATCAATGCCAAACTCAGCACAGTACCTGACATCTAATGAGCACCCAATACTCGTTAGCTATTGTCTGTTGTCTTATTGTTATTGCTGTTGCTGTTAATGTAGGTACCCCCCCCCCAGAATGGTGTCTGGCACACAGCAAATATAAATGACTGTTGTTGCTCTTTGGGTTCCAGCGAAAGTTATACGGAGGTATTTAGCAATCCTGGCACTGGCCAATCAGAGGGAGGCTAGGCATTAACCTTCTCATGGTTGGATTTTGTGGGCAGTGAAGAGAAGGATCCCACGGAATGAAGGGGTAGGACAAGACTGACCGTAATGGTGGGGAGTCATTTTGGGGGATCTGCGAAGTGGCTAGTTACCACCCAGTTATTTCTACATTTAACTACCAGAATGGCTATACCAGTGCAAACCAACCTACCACCAACTACTAAGTTGGATCCTCTGGAGGATCTAAACCCAAGGGCACTGCTGGTGCTCACCCAGTTAGAAAATCACCTCTGAATGCTCACTCGCACCGTCAGGGTCATCATCCGGCCTCTGCCTCCTTTTCCGGACCCTTCTTTAGTCACTTCCTGCACAGGAACCATCAATTCCTCCACACCCAGCGACTGGCAGCCTCAAAACCACCTCCACTCTCTCACTTTTACAGGGGACTAGCCTCTCCCTGGAAATTCTTCCCTGCGAGCCAGCTTGACTCAAGCCGCAACGCTCACTCCATGCTCCCTTCCTCCTCACCCCACCCAGACCAGAGGTGGCAGCCAGCCACATCCGGCACCTTCAGCAACAAAGCAACTATCTATCTCATGGGCCTTGTCTGTCATCCCCCATCCCCAGCTCCAGAGCCTCAGGGCCCTGAGTATTCGCCCCATTTCCCACTTCCCACCAGGGCTGTAGGGCTGGGGCTGCCGTCCCACTCTCGGCTGACTCCCACTCAGGAAATGGCCAGTCTCTATTTTGAGCAGAGGAACGCGTCACACCTCCTGGGCCAGGACACCTCCCCTCTGCCAAGAAACCACACTGCAACTGTGCTTAGACAATGACCTCTCGGTACTGTCCTGCAGAGGCCTTCAAGTCGTCCAAACCCTCTGAACCTCCAAAAAGTAAATCTTATTTTCTCTTTCCTCCCAACAATCAGCTATATATAGCTCCGCACACAATAGCTAACCTTGGAGGGCTGAGCACTTGGACAGGCCCGGCCCATTGTCTCAGCACCCGCCCACGTGCAGTGGCTTGGAACCGCCCAACTCTGAGCTATCTGCAGGGCCGGGCCGGAGAAAGGGAGAGGAAACAAGTCCAGCCCTGTCAGTCCCGAAGGTCTTGGCCCTGTCTTTTCCTTGCTGTTTAACTTTGGACAGCTGACTCGAGGTTTCTGAGCCTGTTTTCCAAACTGCCAGAATAATGTAAATTTGTTGTGAGGATCAAAAGGATCAGTGTATAAGTTTGTCAAGAATCTCACACAAAGCTGGGGACATGATGGATGCTAAATACTTGCTGTTAACTGTATTATCTGGTCACTTTTGGAAACGTCTGGTGTTTGGGCGATTGAGAAAAGCATCTTTTCTCTGTTTCTCACAGACACAGAACACTCACACAGACACACACAGAAAAGGCTCTTTGCTCCTCATCTTTCCTAATGTTTAACTCTTCCACTGATGTCCTATCACCAGTCTGGTTCCTACCACTTGTGCAGCCCCAGGCTAAAATATATAAGGACACTCAAATACTATAGTCTTTTCACAGCTTTAGTGAAGTGAAATTGCCATGTGATACACTGCCCATGACTGATTTTGACCCCTGTGTATACCCCCATGAAAATATCACCACAATCAAGATAAGAAACATATCAAATACACTCCAAAGATCCCCACTCTGCCCTTTTAAACTCCACCCTTCCACCTTCCCACCCAAGGCAACCTTTGCTCTGCATCTCCTTTTGTCAAAATAGATTAGTTTGCATTTTTTAGAGTTTTATATAAATGGGACAATATAGCATGTACTCTTTTTGTTTGGCTTCTTTCTCTTAGCAAAATTGTTATGAGATTCAATCCACACTGCTGCATGTACCGCTATTTCATTCCCTTTCATTGCTGGGTAGTATCCCATTGTATGAATATAACACAGATTGCTTATCCATTGATCTGTTTAGGAACATTTGACTTGTTTCCAGTTTGGAGCTATAATAAATGAAGGTACTAGGAATATTCATGTACAAGACTCTGTTTCTATATATGCTTTCTTATGCTTTCTCTTCCCTTAAGTAAATATCCTGTAGTAGAATGGCTGGATCATGTGATAGGTGTATGCTTAGCTTTTTAAGAAACTGCCAAACTCTTTCTCTTCCAAAGTAGTGATATCATTCTACATCCCCATCAGCAGCATATGTGTTCACATCCTTGCCAACACTTAAAATGGCCTTTTGTTTCAATCACTGTAATAAATGCATAGCAGTTTCTTACTATGGTTTTAACTTGCATTTCTTTAAAGACTAACAATGCTGAGATTTGTTTTTCATGTGCTTATTTGCTATCACATACCTTCTTTGGTGAAATGTTTATTCAAATCTTTGGCCCATGGAAAAAAATGAGATGTTTGTTTTCCCACTATTGAGTTGTTTTTTATTCTATATGCAAGCCTTTTAGCAGGTATACCTTTTACAAAGATTTTCTCTCAGTCCATGGGTTGTCTTTTTATTCTGTTAACAGCATCTTTTAGAAAGCAGTTTTAAAGTTTGATGTAATTCAGTTGATGAATTTTTTTCTTTTGTGATTTTTTAAATTTTTGATCTTTTATCTAAGATTTATCTTTTCTTTTATCTAAGAAATCTTTGTCTAACTGAAAGTCAAAAAAACTTTCTCCTAGAAGCTGTATGGTATTTACTTTTAAAATATTTTTTAATCAATTATTTTTTTTCATAGAAATAAGGCTCATTATGTTTCCCAGGCTAGTGTGGCACTCCCAGCCTCAAGCAATCTTTCCACCTTGGATTCTCAAAGTGTTGTGATTATAGGTGTGAGCCACCATGACCAGCCAAAGCTTTATGCTTTTTAAGTTTTATGTTTAAATCTACAATCCAACATTACTTTTTATTTTTACTTAATGGTTTTATTTTGCGTATGGCAGGAAGTATGGTTCAAACTTTATTTTTTTGCATATGGATAACCAGTTGATTCAGCCCCATTTGTTGAAAAGACTGTATACCCCTCCATCTAATTGCCCTTGCAACTTTGTGAAGAATCAGTTATCTATATAAGTATGAGCCAATTTTTGGAGTCGATTATGTTCCATTGATCTATTTGTCCATCTTTATGCCAATATTGAACTGCCTTGATTTCTGTAGTCTTAAAATTGGGTGGTGATAGCCTTCCAAATTTATTCTTCTTTTTCAAAGTTGTTTGGCTAACATAGGTCCTTTACTTTGTATATAAATTTTAGAATCAACTTGTCAACTTTTTACAAAAAGTCTGCTGGGACTTGATCGGGAGTGCACTGAATCTATGGAACGATCTGGAGAGAATTGACAGCTTAACAATATTGAGTCTTTTGGACCGTGAACAAATATGTTTCTCCATTTATTTAGGATTTAATTTCTCTCAGAAGTGTTTTGTAGTTTTCAGTTTATAGATCTTGCACACATTTTGTCATATCTATTCCTGAGTATTTCAGAGAATTTTGTGCTTTTGTAAATAGTATTTTAAAAATTTCAATGTCCAATTGTTTGTTGCTAATAAATAAAAATACAATTGGTTTTTGTATGTTGATCTTGTATCTTGCAAACTTTGCTAAACTTACTCACTAGTTCTAGCAGCCTTTTCTAGATTCCATCAGATTTTCTATATTCTGCCAACAATTTTACTTCTTCCTTTCTCAATTGGGTAACCTTTTTTTCTTTTTCTTGATTTACTGCACTGGCTAAAACCTTCAATATGGTGTTAAAAAATGGTAAGAGCAGGCATTCTGGTTTTATTTGTGATCACAGGGGAAAATAGCCTTTTCTATTTAACTGTGGTATTAGTAGTGTCCCTTTGGTAGATGCCATTATCAGGTTAGGGAAGTTTCCTATCATCCCTAGTTTGCTGGGAGGTTTTAAAAAAAAAATCAGGAATGGATGTTAAAATTTTCAAAATATGCCTTTTCTGTATCTATTGCTATGATAATATGGGTTTCTTTTTTTTTTTTTTTTTTTTTTGAGACGGAGTTTCGCTCTTGTTACCCAGGCTGGAGTGCAATGGTGCAATCTTGGCTCACCGCAACCTCTGCCTCCTGGGTTCAGGCAATTCTCCTGCCTCAACCTCCCGAGTAGCTGGGACTACAGGAACGAGCCACTATGCCCAGCTAATTTTTGTATTTTTAGTAGAGACGGGGTTTCACCATGTTGACCAGGATTGTCTCGATCTCTCGACCTCATGATCCACCCACCTCGGCCTCCCAAAGTGCTGGGATTACAGGGTTTCTTTTTTTAATTTGTTAATAGAGTGAACTAAGTAGATTGATTTTCAAATGTTTAACCAACCTTCCATTTCTGGGATAAACCCCACTTGGTCATGCTGTTTTATCGTTTGTATAGATTGTTGGATTGTATTCGTTAAACTATTAGTTTTTTTGTATCTATGTTCATAAGGGATATTTTCTGCTGTTTTCTTGTATTAGTTTGTCTGGCTCATGAAATGAGCTGGATTCCCTTTTGGCGTGCTCTGTTTTTGGAAAGATGCTCTGAGAGAAAAACCCATATAGATACTGAAAGCAGGCAGGCACCGGGCCATGCTGGCAGGTGATTTGAGTGTTCTGGTTACCTAGAGTATACTAATCTAAAAGAGTTCTGGATTAGGTTATGCATTTAAATCTATGCTCTGTCATCACCTAAATTTTATCTGTTTAAATGGTTGCATTTTGTATATGGCAGGAGGTATAGTTCAAACCTTTTCCTTGGTTCCTTCACAGTTCCTTATCACACTGTGGTGAGGGTTACAGGCAAGGCTCTTTAAAGCAGTAGGCTTAGGGCAGCGGCCCCTTTTGTCCAGGACTAAAGCCTGCCACCTCCTTGAAGCCTTCTGGAATCCTGACTAGCTATCATTTGGAATCCTTGCCTACTATGAATCCCACTTCGTCTGCCACCTTCCTATATGAATTTTGCTAGTAAAAACATTTTCTAATGTATTTTCAACTTTTTCTTTTTCTGCTACTGCTCCTTCTCAACAATGTTTAGACATGCTCAAGGCTCCCATCTGAAAAACGTACAACAAAATAAAGTTCTTCCCAGTCCTGAAGACCCTTACAACCCTTGCCCCCTCTCTCCTTTCACAGCCCAACTTCCAGAAAAAGCTGAACACATGCACTCTGTCCCAGGTTCATTCCTCAACAAACAAAAAGCTGACTCTGTCTCACCACTCCTGCCAAGGTAACCAACTAATTCCTTGTTGCCACAGTCATTTGGGAGCTTGACTGTGCACAGCTTCTGGCACCGTTGGCTTCACCTCCATCTTGGTTCCTCTTCTGTTGACTTCTCTAATGACCTGGTTCTCCTCCTATTTCTCTAGCTTTTGCTTCTTCCATAGAACCCTACATATTGATGCTCTGCTGAGATCTCTTCTGTCTTCTCTTCTTACTCATCAGATTGAGCACCTAGAGCCAGATGATTTTTCCCATTCCCACTGGCAGCCATGTATGTTTGTTCAGGTTGTACACTGTATAACTGTACAGTACCATTCACATCAGTCATTCTGAAGGGCAATGCCCAGATTTGAGTTATGCAGAACTTGGCCATATGTGATAGCCTTGCTTGTACGTACTCCAAACATATCACTTGACATCCTACAGAACAATGATCTGTAACGGGTCTTGGCTGCAAGGCTTTTGAAGGCTGGAATTGACCCCTTAATCAACTCTGAAGGTTGTGGCACAAAGTAGATGATCTTTAAAGATGTGCTGAATAGATGAGCCTGCCCCGGAATTCTAGCCAGTATACATTTCCCCACTGAGAAGTACCACCATTCCGCAAGCATGAGGTTGTACTTCCTTTTGGACTATATGTCTTTTTGGACTAGAGGAAGAAACTGTTTTCTAACCTCCCCCTCCCCAGGTACTCCCATTCTTTGAGCCCAACACTAGCTGCACATGCTACTTTGCCTTTGAGTCTCAATTTACTTATCCAGCAAATAACAGAGTCTACCTTGCAGATTGTAGTGAGGATTACGGAAGTAAAGGTGTGGAAAGCTTCTCTATATTCTTTTCTCTACTCCAGGGCACTCAGGATAATGTCTCTGACTAAAGGCTACACCAGAGAAAAATTATTATATTGATCACGAAAGGGCATATGGAGGGGAGGAAGCAAAAACCCCAGGAGGTATGTCCTGCCTCACTTGCTGCTAGCTTCAATTTCAATTCCATTCCTGCTTGTTGGTATCATTTATTAATTAATTCATCCATTCACGTGGCAAATGTTGAGCACTTTCTACTGCCAGGTGCTGTGGCAGGCACTGGAAAACAAAGAGCATATGTAAGACAGATATGATCTCTGTCTTCATGACACTTGTCTCTACTGCATTTGGCAATGTCTGGGTTAATGTCTTGTTAATGGAGGAGAGACTTAGGCTGACGTGATGAAGAGTAAGGAGGGTGTGTGGAGAGGAGAGAGGTGGCCCTTTAGACAGAGTGTTCAACAAAGCGCTCTCTGAGGTTGTGGCATAAGAATTGAGTGTTAGAATGAGATTGGAGGGTGAGGGATCTCTGAGAGTGAACAGGATGGAAAGGGCATGCCTGAGAAACCAGAGAAGGCAGGGTGGTTGCAGCAAAGCAAGGAAAGAGGAGAGGGGCACAAGGTAGTGTCAGAAAGTTAGTTGGGCACCCGATCAAACCCTGTCCGGACTGTATTATAAAAATGAGAGGAGGTCTTTCAAGGTTCTGAGCTGGGAGGGATGTGATTTGATATAGAGTTTACAAAGATGGGGGATTTCCTTACTGTCCAGGGACATTTCCCCACCAGGGGGAGCACCTGGAACGCACCCGCTGGGTCCTTCCTGCGGGACAGTTTTCATTCCTAAACCCAGGCTCCAGGCAGTGAAGCCCAGGCTGGATCACGTTGGGGGCTGGAAATGGCTAGCAGGGAAATGATCATTGGCAGTTATTTTTGTAATTGTTTACCAAGACTACTAGGTACCTGGCCTGAATAAGATGTGTTATTTCAACATAACTTCCCATGCCTCCCACCATCAGGATATGCTATCAATAACCCCATTTTTGGATGACAACTTGGCAATTACAATTAATGTATATGCTATTCAGCCCAGCAATTCCACTTCTGGGAATTTATCCTCACATTCATGAAATTGCCCATGTTCACAAAAAGGCTTGTGCAAAGGTGTTCATTGGAGAGCTATTGGTAAACTCACGGGAAAAACAAAAACAAAACAAAACTTCAATGTCTAGTCCCAACAGGGGATGGCAAAACAAATCATGCTTCATGTACTCTTGGGGAGCCATAATAAATAATGAGACCTCCCAGGCATGCTGTGGAATTTCCCACAAAGCAAGGGCAGAACGATGTGTGCAGGGTACTCCTTCGTATCAAAACACAGCCATAACCTAAATAGCTATATATTTTTAATTATCTTTGTATAATAGGAAGAGGACTAGAAGGAGACACAGCAAAATTAAAAAAAACAGTGGTTACCTTTGGGGAGGGATCTGGATTGGAAGCTGCAGTTAGGTCAAAGGTAGCTGGCTTTCACTGCCTTTACTGTCTTAATTTTTACTCTACTAGTGTTTTTTGTTTAATACAAAATGAATACGAGGAACAATTATTAAAAAGCTTAAAGCTACACAGCTAGGAAGAGGGGGAGCCAGATTCAAACCCAGGTTGGGGCAGCACAGTTTCTAGTAAAGGGGGTCCTACTCTCTGGAGTCACTCACTCGAATGTATATTGAGGGTTACTGTGGACCAGGCTAGGAACTGGAGAGGATATAGGGAGACAGCAAAGAACAGAATGAAAGACCCTGTCTAGTGCAGCTTACCAGTTGCTTGAGATACGTTTAAGCAAGACAGGCAGATAGACAGACACTACATGCAACTATTTCTCCTTCTTGAGAATTCAGACTTTGGTTCTGTTCTTGAATAAATGTGTCACTTTGTAATTCCTAACATTTCAGTTACTTACAACCAGTGACACTCAGTTTATTCATTTTCAAAATGGCAACATTATAGATCTCACAGAGTTGCTCTGGTCATGAAATGAGATAAATGTTTAACCCAGAGCGTGGCACACGGGGTGTGTGTGTGTGTGTGCGTGCGCGCGCGTGCTCAACAAGCAGGGACATTATTATTAAGATCCTGAAGGCCCCATTTTCTTTGTTAGCAATTGCCTCCATCCAGCTCCTGATTCTTTCAAAATAAAAGTAGTGTAGACAAGGGGGTGGGTTACGGAAAAAAGAGGTACGATTCATTCTCCTTCGGCCTCATCAGAGCGTTTCTCTAGAGCTACGAAGCTTTTAAGTCTTCAGCCTGTGGTCTCTATTCTAGAAGGGCTTACTCCTGGGCCCTGGTGCCCTGATCATCACTCATTAATTCATTCACCTCCCATCAACAGAGGATTTGCTGATCATGAACTCTGTTCTCCAGGGCCCAGCTCAGGACATGGCAGAAAAATGAAACCACAGAACCCCTGCCTTTGGCAAGTTCACAGGCTGCTTGGGGGTGATTTTATGGAGGACTTAGACTGCCCTGGTCTGCTGGAGGGAACCCCAAAAAGCCTTTGCGGGGGTACTCCTCAGCAGCCTGGCTGCCAGACCTAGGTAGGCAGCCCGCAATGTGCTTCCCCGTGCCCTCCTGCTTTCCCTCCAGGATTGTATTTTGCCCTCTTCCACAGTTCCTGCGCTGGATCGGGGCGGGAGGAACTGGGAGGATCTCCAGGTCACGCTAGCAGGACGCCTGGCGCAGAGCTGGCGGGACCACGTGACGCAGGCCTCTCGGGGGTGGGGAACACATGCAGCCCTTCCCTCTCCACGCTGTCACTCTTCTATGGTTTAGAAGTTTCAACTGCACACCCCTATACCGGTCGGAGTTAGCTCAAGCGGTATCTCCTCATACCGGACTTTCTATCTGTCTATCTCTGCGCTGGGGTTCAAGACCCGTGGGTGCTTACTGACCTTTCCGTGCATTAAATTCTATATAACATAACTTTGAGGACTTTATGGTTTTTTTTTCTTTTGGTGTCTTTTAATTTTGCTACATTAATAGGCGGATAATGTAAATTGGTGTTGCTTTAATAGTGCAACAGAAATTATGGAGGTGGCCCACTGGTCTTATGGGGGGGGTGTGACCGGCCTCTACTGCCAGGTAGGATGCATGGGGACAAAAAAATGCTCGTGCAGTTCACGAGACACACCTTGAAACTCTGAGACCCCGCAAATTCGGGTCACGGAATGCATTACAGATTTCCTTCCAAGTAGAATGGAAGTTTAACGGCAATAGCTGCCGTCTGTTATTTTATCTGTATATATTGCTTTTTATTTCGCATATATTGCCGCCCACCAGGACTTGCCTGTTCGACTACAGCCAGTGAGATCCCCTCGGAATTTTTCTTTATGTTTTTGAAAGCTCCAAGTTTCCTCCTCTCTGGTGGCCTGTGCCTGTGCTGGGAGACAAGTTCTCATCTGAGACATTAAAAGTAAATGGCCCTTCTCATATTTTTCCACCCCTTACTTGTTTCTTTTCTAGTGCTTGGCATTGCGCCCAGACATTTTATGCACTTTTTCTTTACCTTTAGCGTGGAGCTTCCCCTCTAGAAGCCGCACAAGGGCAGAGGCGTCTGCCTTTTCTGTACCCACAGCGTATAGAGCATTGCTGACCAGATTTGAGTATTAGCTGACTTAACAGCTTAATGCACAGCGACATGCACAGGTGTTTTCCATATTGAATTCCTGTAAGTAGAATTGCGGATCACAACTTGCTTATACTCAGGGCTTTAGACTGAAGTGGCGGCGCCTCCCCTCCAGTGTGGTCCTTCCCTCCCACGCGCCTCCTTTCGGGTGTGCACCTTCCCTCCTGCATGCCTCCTCTCTTGGGTGAGCCTCCCAGGACGGGCGCCTCCTCTCGAGTGCCCGTCTCCTCTCTTGGGTGGGCCTCCCCGCCCGCGCGCCTCCTCTCGGGTGCAGGCCTCCTCTCTTGGGTGAGTTTCCCCTCCCGCTCTCCTCCTCTCGGGTGCCCGCCTCCTCTCTCGGGTGAGCTTCCCCTCCCGCTCTCCTCCTCTCGGGTGCGCGCCTCCTCTCGAATGAGACTCCCTGCCGGCGCGCCTCCTCTCGGGTGCGTGCCTCTCTTGGATGAGCCTCCCCTCACGCGCGCCTCCTCTCGGGTGCCCGCCTCCTCTCTTGGGTGAGCCCTCTCGCGCTCCTCCTCTCGGGTGCGCGCCTCCTCTCGGGTGCGCGCTTCCTCTCGGGTGAGCCTCCCGTCACGCGCGCCTCCTCTCGGGTGCCCGCCTCCTCCCTTGGGTGAGCCTCCCCTCTCGCGCTCCTCCTCTCGGGTGCGCGCCTCCTCTCTTGGGTGAGCCTCCCCTCGCGCGCCTACTCTCGGGTGCCCGCCTCCTCTCTTGGGTGAGCTTACCCTCCCGCGCTCCTCCTCTCGGGTGCGCGCCTCTCTTGGGTGAGCCTCCCCTCACGCGCGCCTCCTCTCGGGTGCCCGCCTCCTCTCTTGGTGAGCTTCACCTCACGCGCGCCTCCTTTCAGGTGCCCGCCTCCTTGGGTGAGCTTCCCCTCCCGCGCTCCTCCTCTCGGGTGCGCGCCTCCTCTCTGATGAGCCTCCCCGCCGGCGCGCCTCTTCTCAGGTGCGTGCCTCCTCTCTTGGGTGAGCCTCCACTCACGCGCGCCTCCTCTCGGGTGCGTGCCTCCTCTCTTGGGTGAGCCTCCACTCACGCGCGCCTCCTCTCGGGTGCGTGCCTCCTCTCTTGGGTGAGCCTCCACTCACGCGCGCCTCCTCTCGGGTGCCCGCCTCCTCTCTTGGGTGAGCCTCCACTCACGCGCGCCTCCTCTCGGGTGCGTGCCTCCTCTCTTGGGTGAGCCTCCACTCACGCGCGCCTCCTCTCGGGTGCCCGCCTCCTCTCTTGGGTGAGCCTCCCCGCCCGCGCACCTCCTGTCGCGTGTGCACCTCCTGTCCCGCGGGCCCCCAAGCGGAGAGCCCCAGGGACTGCATATCCCTTAGGCGATAGGTGTTGTGGCCCTTGGTGGTCCCCCTGCTACACTCAGGGCTTGTGGGAGTTCCTCCCTCAGTTTGGGAAGCAGGAGCAGGCCCTTGGAGACTCAACGGACCCCCTCTGTTTCCTACCGAAGAGGTTGGCCTGAAAGATCCTTATAGGGGTTTGAGAAGAGTGAACCATCAGGAGCGAGCACCTCCCTCTGGGAGAGTAGCAACCCTGGCACAGAAAGAAGAGCTCAAACTTGAATCTTGCAAGGGAGAGAAACTGAGCTAAGGGGGAAACTATTGAGCTAGACATATATGATGGAAGCCGAGATATTAGCAGTGGTGATGGTGGTGGTGGGGTCAGGGAGTAGGGGGATTCAACTTGACGTTTGGTTAATCTTCATTTTCCAGCTTACCGTAAAGAACACAGATTAATGTAAAACAAAACCAACACCAAATCCTTCCTGCTGTGGGTAGGAGAGGGACGATCCCCACACCAGCGTCACCTGAGGATCCTTTTAAAACTTCAGCTTCCTCTCTCCGCCCACCCCAGACAGCTGAATCAGAGTCACTGGGTGATGCCCAGGAACCTGCATTTTTAAAGAACACGAGTGTGACTATTTCATATTTCCTCTCCTCAAACCTTCTCCCAAATTGATTTATCTGCCTTACATTTCATGAAATGAATTTGCATAAACCTGAGGATCTCCTTACCTCCCCACCACGAAAGGCAATACCTTTGCCACAATGGTTCTAGGCTCTCTGCCTGCCTTCTTCTCTCCATTTCTAGTTGAGGTGTCCGGGCATCCACCTCAGGAGACACCTCTCGCACCTTCAGATCCCAGCCCCTAACCTAAGTTTGTCCAACCTGTGGCCCACAGGCCATATGTGGCTCAGGATGGCTCAGAATGCAGCCCAACACAGATTCATAAACTTTCTTAAAACAGTATGAGATTTTTTTTTTTTGCTTTTTTTTTTTAGCTCATCGACTATCATTAGTGCTAGTATATTTTATGTGTGGCCCAAGATAATTCTTCCAGTGTGACCCAGGGAAGCCAAAAGATTGGACACCTCTGCCTAACCTCTTACCCCACCAGCTTCCCCACTCTGCTGAAATATTCCCATCAGCCTTCAAACTCACCTTAATATGGACCCCTCACAGCAAAAACAAAGCAAAACACACACAAAACCTCCCCTAACCCATGTCCTTTCCTGACAACGTCTATTTCTTTGTCCCCTTTATGGCAAAGCCTCTCTGACCCTACTTGATTCATTTATTCACTATCTCTTCATGCCAGGAAGCTCTCATCACAGGGGAGTGAGAGAAAAAAGAGAGGGATGAAAAATACAGCTTTGAATCACTGGTCCAGTTCTCAGGGCAGGTGGGATCCCACAGCACCCTCTTCCTTCTCTACCTTGAAGAGATCCATCCCACCAGCCCACACCCCCTTCAGGGGTCAGGTGCCAGGATCCCCTTCCCCATAAGATCACCAAATACCCTTTTCAGGGACATACATTCCTCTATCCTGGTGACTACTAGCCTCTAGACAGGAGGTCTTTGGTAGGGGAGGATGGTCCTTCTGCTTCTAAAATATATTCTGAATTCAATCACTTCTCATCATTGCTACTGCAACCTGGTCCCAATAAATTCTTACTCCATCCCTTTTCACCTGGACTACTTAGCAGCCATTCATCTGGCTCCCTGCTTTCTGTGAGCACCCTTTAGCCCATTCCTCACACAGTAGCATGGACTGATGATCCATTCTGATCCTCCCTTCTAATTTTCTTTTATGAAACAGGCAAGGAAATGCTCAAAGCTCCCAGGGTCATATTGGGATATAGACACTAGCTGGCCTAGAGGGATGTGGGGGGATGCTCTGTGTCTATTTAAATCCCCAAATCTGAACCTTGTGGGGATGGCTGGAGACACACCCCATCTTAATTCAAGAGCCTCAGGCAGGAAACCAGTGGATGATGAAAAACGCATGTATTTGGCAGAAGATGAAATGGAGACAGCATTCTCTCAAAGGGATCTCTAGCTGCCTTCCAAGGCTGCTGGTGTATGGTTCTTAATGCTCCCTTTGTTTCAGACTTGAAACAGCATTACAGCAACACAACTTCTTAGTGCGGAGGTCTCCCTCAGCTATAAGAGACTTCTTGGTGGGGTTGTGCCCGCTGCCTGTTTGGCTCCTCTTGCTGGTGTCCTGGATTTTGAAAGCTTCCATTTCAGGGCCAGGCAGAGCAGCTGAACTTTAAATGGGAGACTCATGTGACCTCCCCAGAGCCCAGGGGTGGGAAGCAGGGGACAGGACCCATTTTCCAGGAAAGCAGAAGGGACCACTTCTGCCCCCATCCCCAGGCCCAGCTCTCTCATTCCTTCCGCATTCAACTGTAACTGAGCACGCTGTCTACAGAGGGCCAGGGCTCCAGCTCAGAGAGGCACAGCCATTCTGGGTTCTGCTTTTTAAGGAAGTTTGTTTGGATTCCTTTCCCAGACTAAAGACCCCTGAAAAGGGTACCTGGTGACTTTGTAGTGGGGGGGATCCTGGCACCTGACCCCTGGAGAAGTTGTGGGCTGGTGGGATGGATCTCCTCAGGGTAGAGAAAGAAGAGGGTGCTGTGGGATCTTATCTATCCTGAGAACTGGACCAGTGAGTCCACGCTGTCTTCTCCATCCCTCTCTGGTTTTTCTCACTCCCCTGTGATGAGAAACTGCTGGCATGAAGTAGGGGCCCATGAGGAGACAGTGAATAAATGGACAAATTAGAGACTATTTACCAAATGGCGGTTGTCCCAGGAGGACATTCAGAGCCAAAGGCTTCTCTTTTCTCTAGCTCTCTTGGGGATGCTATAGATGTGTGTGGGGCAGTGGCACATGGAGTCACTATGAGCCAACCTAGCAGACACAAGCTAGCTAATTCTGCATGAGTAGCCATTCGCTTTAGGATCTTTAACCAAGTGCCCCAATCCACAGTCTTGCAGGTTCACAGGTAAAGGACAAAGCAGCCCTACTTCCCACCTTCCTGGCTACCTGATGGCCCCACAATTGACTGTGTGACCTGGGGCATGTGATGATTTCTCTGAGCCCCAGCTTATTGATCTCCAAAACTGAGGGGAGATTAATAATGCTGTCTACCTCATAGAAGTGAGATGAGAAAATAATAAAGATATCACTAACACAATAAATGGTATTATCATTTCTCCCTATCTTGGCATACCACAGGCATTCAATACATAGTTATTTAAAGAATGAATAAGGGAATGAATGTTCAGAATGATAATCTTTCAGGAAGGTATTAACTTTCTGTATTTCTTCAGGCCATGGAAGTCCCACAGCTTTCCCGATATGGGTATTTGGGCTCCAGAAACAGATGCGTTAAATTGAGAGAAAACAAATCAACCCTGCATTGCATCTCCCTGGCAGCTGTTGGGAAGCCAGTAAATAGACATCTGGAGAGAGGGCTGAGCCAGATTGCATTAAAATCAAAGTCAAGGGCTTTCCTTCAAGAATGTTTCTTTTTGCATATTTACATAATGACACCAACATGGCCGCCCCTGACCTTGTTGGGAAGCTGGAGAATTCCTGCTGGGTTCCAGATGTGTCTGGTAGGACCCTAGTCTTCTTCCTGCTCAACCTGACTGGTCCCCCTGAGGAAACAGTTTTGCCTTTGAGCAAAGAAGAGACCTCTAAGACACTTGCACTCTGCTTGCCCTGAGCAGCTGTCTCAGCAGATGTGGTCCGTTCCTCTGGTGGTGGTTCCCAAACTGTACCCTGCAGCACCTGGGGTAGGGGGTTTTCTTTCTTTCTTTCTTTCCTTCCTTCCTTCCTTCCTTCCTTCCTTCCTTCCTTCCTTCCTTCCTTCCTTCTTTCTTTCTTTCTTTCTTTTCTTTCTTTCTTTCTGACAGAATCTCCCTCTGTCACCCAGGCTAGAGTGCAGTGGCGTGATCGAGGCTCACTGCAATCTCCACTCCACCCCACTCCACTGGGTTCAAGCGATCCTCCTGCCTCAGCTTCCTGAGTATCTGAGATTTACAGGAGCCTGCCACTGTGCCTGGCTAATTTTCGTAATTTTTTTTTCTTTTTTTTAGTAGAGACAGGGTTTCACCATCTTGGCCAGGCTGGTCTTGAACTCCTGACCTCATGATCCACCTGCCTTGGTCTCCCAAAGTGCTGGGATTACAGGCATGAGCCACTGTGCGCAGCCGGGGCTTTCTAAAACTGCTGGGCACCACTCCTTGAATTGCTGATCCAGTAGGGCTGAGGTGGGCTCCCAATTTTCATTTCTAACAAGTTCCCAGGTGATGCTGGCAGCCCCAGGACTACTCTTTTAGAAACATGAGGCTCTTCCACACCTGTTGAGGCATTTGCCATGCAAAGTGTGGCCCCTAGACCGGTAGCAGTGTGACGAGAAAACTTGTTTGAAATGCAGAGTCTGAAACTCCATCCCAGACCTCTTGAGTCGGAATTTCATTTCAACGATTCTGAGAAACACTGAGCTGGGATGTATGCTAAAGAAGCTAATTCCTGGGGTCCTCCCTATATAACCGAAACAGGGTGACAAGGTACCGCCTAGAAATCTGTATATGTAACAAAGTTCTAAGGGGGTTCTTATGCATAGTAATATTGGAGAAACTTTGCTCTGCATATTGAAATCACCTGGGGGAGATTTTAAAACTGCTGAGGACTGGGTTCCCTTAAGGTCAATTAAAATCAGAATCTCTGATCTAGGCATCAGAATTTTAAAAAGCGCCTCGGAGTACTCTAACATGCAACCAGGATTGAGAACCACTTCTCTGTGTGTTGTTGCTGAATGCACACCCTCCCATTGGCTACCCAAGGTAATGGTTAAAAGAACCTAGTGTCAGAGTTGAGTTAGAATCCTGACTTCATCACTAATATAACAATGCTTCCTTGGGTAAATTCTTGTCTTAGTTCAGGCCTCTGTAATAAAAACATCATAGGCTGGTGGCTTAAACAACAGAAATTTATTTCTCACAGTTCTGTAGGCTAGGACGTTCAAGATCAAAGTGCTGGCCAATTCAGTTCCTGGAAAGGGCCCTCTTCCTTGTGTACGGATCGCTGCCTTCTTGCTGCAGCCTCTCTGGGTGGAGAGAGGAAGCCAGCTCGCTCCACTCTTCTTATAAGGGCACTAATCCTGTCATGAAGGCTCTACCCTCATCACCTAATCACTTCCCACAGGCCCCATCTCCAGACACCATCACAGTGAGGATTACATTTTCAACAAAAGAATTTTAGAAAGATACACACTTTCAGTCTACAGCAATTACTCAGTCTCTCTGAGTCTCAGTTTTCTCCTCTGTAAACTGGAAACAAAAATTATAACAAGTGAGAATATGAATGTAAGCTACTGAGCATGAGGCTTTGTACAAACCAGACCTTCAAGAAGAGGTATCTTTGATTATTAACATCTGCATCGAAGGTGTGAGGAGTGCCAAGGCCCTTTATTACACAGTCTCTCTCTCTCTCTCTCCAGCTAGCCCTAGAGCCACCCTTAGCTGCCATGGAGCAGAAAATTGATGACTTTAATGTGTTCAAATGCAAAAGTGGGCACTTACTCCCAGAAGACCCTGCGAAATCCCACAGGCCTAGCTGATGGGGATCATAGTTTGTCAGTCAAATATCGTCCTGATGTGTGTGGATGTCCTTGGGCTGTCAGCTAGCTTTCAAGGGCAGAAGCCCAGGAACGCATGTGTAGAAAATGTACAGCCAGAGCCCCAGGGGAGTTCTGTACCCTAGCTCTCAGCAGGTCCTGTGGGTCTGGGGCAGTTTTAGGGCTGGAGAATCACCCTGATTCCAAGGGCCTTTTACTTCACAGTAATGCCACACAGGGCCTGACCCTGATGCCAAGCCGCAGAGACCCGTCTCGGCCCAGGACTCACTTCCCATATACTCAGGGGTCTCTGCAGAGGCTGAGTGAAGAAAATGAAACAACATTCACAGGTTTATCCCCAAATATGAATTTTTAAAAGAATATAGTAAGAAACATGACAAAGGGCATTTCTGTCATCCACTGGTTTAAAGGCCCTATATGGGTTTTTTATTGTTGCCTAACAATTTACCACAAACCTAGTGGCTTAAAACAACACCCATCAATTACTTCATAATTCTGTAAAGTCAGAATTCTGGGTGGACTCAACTGGATTCTCTACTCTGGGTCTCACAGGCAGAAATCACAGTGACAGCAGGGCTCCTCTCTGGAGGTGCTAGAGGAGAGTCCCTCCTCCCCAGGCTGATCTAGGTTAGTGGCAGAATCTATCTAGTTCCTTGCAGCTGAAGGTCCAACCTCTTCATTTCCTCACTGGCTGTCAGCCTGAGGCTGTCAGCATTCTTTTTTTTCATGCTCCTGTTTTTTCAAACCAGAAACCTTGCACCAAGTCCTTCTAAGCCTTCAAATCTCTCTGATTTCTACCTCTGCCACCAGCTGGAGAGAAAAGCCTTTGCTTAAAAGACTGTTGTTTGATTGGGCCCATCTGGATAATCTCCTTTTTGCTACCAAGGGATTAACACTGGGGGGCGAAAGTCATGGTGGCCATCTTAAAATTCTATTTTCACAATATCTATTTTCTTTTTATTTTGAAACTTATAGCACAATAAGGGAAGACTGCAACATATTATATACGCTCATGTTTTCCTCAAACACAATATCTGGAAGGATCTACTCCAGTGATGTGATAATGGCTTTTTTCTTTCTGCTTCCCTACACTTTCTAAAACTTCCACAATGACAAAGTGTCAATTTCATAAAAAGAAAAAAGTTATCTTCAAAAGCGAAGAGATCTGACTGTAGGAGATGTTGAAAGATACTAAGTTACACCAATTTAAGTGGTGTGGTCCAGGTGCAAGCACAGTTATGTAGATCAAAGGAACACATATGGTAGCCCAGAGACACATGCCATTATGAATAATAATGAAACATATCTCCCAAGAAGGCAGAACAATGCAATGAATAAGAAAATAATTGATAATTTCTGATGGTGGGATACAAATTTCGAGGTGAAATTAATTCATTAACACCCTGAATTTCCATCTTAGAGTAAACAAAATTCAAATTGGATTTAAAAGTTAAAAAGAACATGATAGACGCATTAGGAAATAAAACTAAATTCACAAATACAATTTTTCTAAAAATCTGGTTAGAAAGATGAAAAAAGAGCTTTTTAAAATCATTCACCTGTGTAAATTCTATGATCTTCAAAACAAGAGACAGGCTGATAACTGTGTTTGAAGATTTCCTTCCTGGTTGAGTTCTCTCGAGTGTGTAAATGATAAAGAAGGTGCTTCCATATTACTTAAATTATCAGGGTTTCTAAGCCCATGGATTCTCCAGTATTGAAACAGTTTTGCCTGTGGAGTAAAGGTCGTTCATATTCCTGACATCACAGGATTTCTCAGCAGCGTACTTTGCTAAGCAGGGCAGTGCCCTGAGCTCTGAGGGCCTTTCCACGGCATACCTGGCTGTGGCTCTTCTCTCTCCTCTCTTGCTGTTAGGCTGCCACTGCGCCATTGCAGGGCAGCCTCTATGCCTTGTTGTAGGCAAAGAAACTGGGGTGCAGTTGGATGGCCTAATTGTTCTATGCTTGTGCATGACCTACTGTGTGCAGTATCTAAGCTTGATGCTTTGGGCGTAGAGGACTTGCTGGCTCCATGTAAGAAGCACATGGTGTTGTGGAATTCAGGTCTGTATGAAATGTATTTCAAGTAGGGGCTTGATATGTCTGACGGTGTTCCCACTCAAATCTCGTCTTGAATTGTAGCTCCCATAATTGCCACATGTCATGGGAGGGAACCAGTGGGAGGTAATTGAATCATGGGGGTAGGTTTTTCCTGCTCTGTTCTTGTGATAGTTAACAGGTGTCACTTGATCTGTTGGCTTTGTAAAGGGGAATTCCACCATACACGCTCTGTCTGCTGGCATGTGAGACATGCCTTTGTTCCTCCCTCACCTTCTGCCATGATTATGAGGCCTCCCCAGCCTTGTGGAACTATTAGTCCATTAAACCTCTTTTCTTCATAAATTACCCAGTCTTGGATATTTCTTCATAGCAGTATGAAAATGGACTAATACAGGACTCGAGAGGAAGTGGTCATCAAAACCAGGTGTATTGGAGATACCTGTGCATTTTCCTGAGGAGAGAGTCCACAGCTTTTATCAGAAGTCCCTGGCCTAAGGAAGATTAGGAATCTTGTTCTAGTCTAGAAGTGAATAGGATCTGATTGTAGGTGATTCCTCCTAAAGCAGGGCTGGGATTTGAGGCCACATCTTGGCAGTTGAAAGACCATGTTCTTCCTTAGTTCTCAGGTTGACTGAACAACTGAGGACCCAGGAGTGCTTATTCCTATACCCTTCCTTTTCTCCTCCCTCCACCATGGGAGTGACCAAGTCTTCTTCACTTCAAAGCTGGCTGAAAACAGCCCCTCTAGCAGGGCTTTCCCCTCACCCTCCAGTTCTGGAAGTCTGACTGAGAGCTGTCATCAGGGAAAGGTCCCTCCGCGCAGATGGCTTCCTTGAACTTGAGTTATTTATAAGCTGTTGCCAAGAAGCCGCAGGGACTCACTGGCCCCAATGACAGGGGAAGAGAGTAGTTTTCCATCTGTTCACTCAAAAACTCATTTCCGCCCAATGAGGATATTTAATCATAAGTCTTTCCCCTCTGTCTCTGCTGCTCTCAAATCTCAAACTTTCTTCTAATACAGAATTAGGGTCCTGGGAATAGGAAAAAGCCCTCCAAGCATGAAACTTCCTCCCGGAAGGGTTAGAGGGTGGAATCACCTGCTAAGGATGAAGTGGCCCTTCTGCAGTGTGACTGAGCAGCCATTTACCTGTTCTCTGGGCACAGATATTCTCTCTGAGCCGGGGCCTGCTGACCCAGGGGTGCCCTTTCTCAGTTAGGGAGCCTTAGCCAGACAGGACTGAGGCACACATAGCTGGGCAGGAGGCTTCCCTGGGGATGATGCCCACAAGCCACTCTGCTTTTCTGAGATGACCTGAGGAGAGCTCTGGCTGCAGGCTTCCTTCAGCCCACATGCGTGAGAGCCTCCCAGAAGGATACCTCAAGGGTCTGGAGAAGCCTTCTCTTCCTTTTTTCAGACAGCAGCAGGGGAACCTGAGTCCACCTTGTTGAGTGAAGGAGCCATTTGTTCTCTGAAAACTAGGGTCTCAGATAACACTTTTTGAATATGTACTGTGTGCCAGGACCTGTGTTAGGTAGTGGGAAGATTCCCTACATATCTGAGCAGCTCACCTCCTAGAAGGGAAGGTTAACAAGAAGTGGAGATTACCCCAGGTAAGTCCTTAGGGCTATGGCGGCACATGTATGCGGGATAGAAGAGGAGGCTGCTGATTCTAACATGAAGGGTAAGATTGAATGAGTAGATTTCCAGGTTTTCATATGCCTGTAGGGTTCTCAATCCCTGAAAAGTGCATTCATCCAAGCACTCACAGCAGAAAATGTATGCTTCTTTACTGCCCCCTTCCCTCCCAGCCCAGAGGCAGTCCTCTTGTCTCCCCTGAAATGCTCTTGCCATGGTTCCTGATGACATGCATGTGGGTGAACACATTGGACACATAAATAATTTATATCAGTTGATGCTTGTCCTTAAAAGCTGTCCTTCCTCAGCTTCTAGGATTCCACATACATATTCTCAGACCCCTTTGCAGGTGTTTCTTCCTCTGCCAGGTCTCCAAATGCTGGAGCTACCCAAGACTCTGTCTCAGGCTCTCTTCTCTCTACACTGTCTCCCTGGGAGATCACATCCAGTCACTGTTTCTAAATAGCACCTGTATCTACTAACGCCCCAACACTCCATGTCAGCCTAGACCTCTTCCTTGACTCTAGGCTCGAATATCTAACTTTTTTTTTTAACATCCCACTTGGATTTTTAATTGACTTCCCAGACTTAAACTATCCAAAGTAGACTCTTAGTTTTCTTTTACCAGTACTTCTTCTCTGCTCTGCATTTTAGAAAAAAATGGCACCACCTTTTTAGCTGACTGTTGTTTAAGGCAAAAACCTTGGTACCATTCTTGAATCCTCCCTTTGTCTCATGCTCCTCTTCCAACGCATATTCAAGTCCTATCTTCTCTACCTCCAAAATATATCTCAAATCCCTCCATGTCCATCCATCTTGAGCACCACCAATCTGGTCCTCCATCATGTCTTGCCTGGATGACTGTAATAGCCTCCTAATTGGCTTCCCAGCTGCTACTCCTACCCTCCACTCCAACCCACTTTCCACACTAAAACCAAGACAATCATTTAAAAGCACATTTAAATTTTAAAAAGTCTATTTATAATAGCATCAAAAAGTATAAAATACTTAGGAATCAATTTAGCAAAGGATATGAAAGACTTGAACACTGAACATTGCAAAGAAAAAAAAACATTGAAACAAATTAGAGAAGACACATATGAATGGAAAGTCATCCCATGTTCATGAATTGGAAGACTTAATATTATTAAGATGTCAATAGTACTCAAAGTGATCTGCAGATTCAATATAATCCATATCAAAATCCCAATAATATATTTTGCAGACATAGAAAAAATCTAGCCTGAAATTCATACAAAATCTCAAAGAGTTCCCAATAGCCACAACAATCTTGAAAAAGAAGAACAAAGTTGAAGGACTCATACTTACTGATTTTTAAAACTTACTCCAAAGCTACAATAATCAAAACAGAGAGATACTGTCATAAAGACTGACATACAGACCCATGGCATAGAAAGCTCAGAAATAAACTCTTACCTGTTTGGTCAAATGATTTTCAACAAGGGTGCTGAGATCATTCAATGGGGAAAGGACAATCTTTTCAATAAATCTTTTTACCCAGTGCTGGAAAAACTGGGTAGCCATATGCAAAAGAACGAAGTTGAGCCCTTTCCTTACTTCATATACAAAAATGAACTAAATATAAATAAAAAGCCTAAATGTAAGAACTAAAATTCTTGGAAGAAAATAGGAGAAAAGCTTCATGATATTAAATTTAGCAATGATTTCTTGGGCATGACACCAAAAGCATAGGCAACAAAAGAACAAATAAATGTAGTGGACTTCATCTAAATTAAAGATGTTTATCTGTCAACAGAGTAAGGAGGCAACTGACAGAATTGAGAAAATATTTGAAAATCATGTATCTGCTAAGGAATCAATATCAGAATACGTAAAGGACTCCTAAAGTGCAAGAAGTGAAAAAAGAAAGAACCCAATTTAAAAATGGGCAAAGGACTCAAATAGACATTTCTCCAAAGAAAAAACATAAATGACCAATAACTGCATGAAAAGAGGCTCAACGTCACTAGTCATCAGGAAACAAAACTAGCTCAAAAGCACAATGAAATATCACTTCACACTCAATAGGATGGTTACTTCCAAAACCCAGAAAATAGCGAGTGTTGGAGAGGATGGGAGCAACTGGAATTCTTGTGCACTGTTGCGGGTAATGTCAAATAGTGCAGCCTCTATGGAAAATACTATAACAATTCTCCTCAAAATTAAAAATAGAATTAACATATGATTTATCAATTCCACTTCTGGGTATAACCAAACTAATTTAAAGCAGGACTCTGAAAGATATTCGTACACCCACATTCATTGCACCATTCTTCACAAGAGCCAGAAGGTAGAAGCAAGCCTAATGTACATCAAAAGATGCGTGAATAAACAACGTGGAATGTTCATTCCATATGTGCAATGGAATATTATTCAGCCTCAAAAACGGAGGAAATTCTGACATATACTACAACATGAATAAGCCTTGAAGACATCATACTAAGTGAAACAAGCCAATCACAAAGAACAAATACTGATTCCACTTACATAAGATACCTAGAGAATGCCAATTCATAGAGACAGAAAATAGAACAGCAGTTATCAAGGGCAGAGGGGAAGGGAGAATGGGGGATTCGCGTTTAATGGAAAAGATCAATGTTAGATGAAAAGAGATTGGTTGCACAACAATGGGAAATGTACTGAATATCACTGAATTGTATACTTAAAAATGGTTGAAATGGTAAATTCTATGCCATGTATATTTTACTACAATGAAAAAATATATCTGATCACTGCACACCCTTCTCTATCTCCCTCCCCCAACTAAAATCCTCCAGTGGCTTCTCATTGTCTTAAGGATAATGTCTAAAATTCTTAATACTAATTATGATAGTACTTAACCTACAAGGTCCAGTACAGTCTGGCTCCCAAACCTCTCATCAGAGGAATTTTCTCTCTCCTCTCCTCTCTAGCCACACAAAACTATCTCACATTGCCTCAGAGACTTTATAACATTGTTCTTCAGACTGAATTCTCCTCCCCAGCCTCTTCATTCTGCAAGTCTCAGTGACCTCCATGGCCTCCTCAAATAATGGTGAGCTCCAGCACTGCAGGGACGGAACTGTCAGGGTCTGCATGAGTGACAAGTGCCGCAGCTCCGAGGAGCCTCCTTCAACAGGCCTGAGGCCAGAGCCCCAGCTGCTGCCTTCTGCCCCCAGGTCACGGAGTCCTCTTCCCAACCACAAGTGTGTGTACTGTGCCTGTTTTCTCTGCGTCTTCTGTTTCCCATGCAGGGGTGTGTGTGTGTGTGTGTGTGTGTGTGTGTGTGCACATGCGTGCCTGTGTGTGTGTGTTTGTGTATGAATGCATGTGCATGTGTGTAGAGGTTGTCTCAGACTCCTGTCCTCTCCACCCCCAACTTATTCTCTGGACTAGCTCTCTGGCTTTCTGGAAAGGATGGGTTTTTTTCCCTGCCAGACAGGGAGGGCCCAAGGCGGCCTCATTTGACTTCTCTGGACAGGGCATTGGGCCCATCCCTCATTCCATGGCTTTCTCTCCTGGCTTTGAAAAGAGTTCTGAGCGCAATATTCCAGGCAGCTCTTCTAAGAGCATAACATTGAGTTACGCTTTCAAACAGAGGTATTTTCCTCTCCTTTTTTCCTGACATGAGTGCTGGGGCACTCACAGCTATTGCTAATTCTTCTCAATCCCCTGGCAACACGGAAATAAGTTATTGTCTAGGCTGTGCAAGCAGACTTGGCCTGCAGGAGCTTCTCAGGAGGGCTGGGGGTTTTGAGCCCTTCCGACCACCCTGGCATTCATGTCTGCTTGTCCAGGGCTGTCTTGGCTACCTCTCCTGGCCCCTGGTGTGGTTGGGCAGAAGGGAGAAGCGTGGTTAAGAATGTGGGCTTGGGAGCCAAATGGGCTGGATTTGCGTTTCAGCCTCTTCCTATTCTGTGACCTGGCAAACTACGTTGGCTCTCTAAGCTTCTTTTTCTGCAGCAGTAAAATAAGAATTTTAACAGTACTTACCTGTGTCATAGTATCAATGTAAGTAATAGATTAAAAATGCACATAGGTGCATAGCCAGTGTAGCAGGCCTCTCTGGCACCATGGCTGAGCTGGCCTTCCAGTTGGCCAATGTGGCCAGGTTTGGGCCCCCTGCCCCCTGTGCAGGAAAGACATACCCCATCCTGGGAGGCCTCGGACCCAGTGCTGAGGGTCTTTGCAGTCCTCTTGACATCTCAGAAGGCTTTGTATTTCCAGAGTGACAGCAAAAAGAGAAGTGGACCAAGCAGAGCCAGTTCCCCTTCTCCCTCTCCTTCCTCTTCCTTGGTTGGGACTCAGTGGTCAGGGCTCAGGCAAGGCCTGGGTGACCTCCTTCTGGCTTGGGCTGCCCTCTGGCCTTCTGATGGGGTGAGGTACACCTCCTGCCCACAATCACCGCTCCCCCGCCCCCCTGCCCTGGAAACACCCAGTGCTGGTCTCTCAGCTCTAAGGGTCTATCCTCCAGATGACAGCCCTGATGAATACTTAGCCTGAGTCTTCATGAGAAAAGAAGGGGTGTGGATGGTTAAGAACCCAGAAAGGGAATTTGGACCTCTTTGGCTGGGAGGGGAAGGCTGTGCATGGTCCTCAGCCACAAGGAGGATGGGTCTCCAGGGAGAGTTTGGAGAGCAGAGTGGAGCCACATTACTAGGGGGTGGGGCAAAGGCAGGGCAGGGAGTGGCAGGGATGCATGAAGGCGAGAAGTGGAAACGCACTTAGCTTTTGGCATTTATAACTGATCCTGTAGTGATTTTTATTTTTAAAATTAAGGGTCTTTAAAACTTAAGCTGATCACCTCTTTGGGTTCTGAGGTTGTCTTGGTAAAGTGCAGCATGCATATTTTGGGTGCTTAAAGTGAAGCGTAGCGTAGGATGCCCAGCATGAACAAGGCCTTCATTGGCCATCCAACCCTGTGTGGCTGCTAGGGATGTGGGAAGAGCAGGACAGAGCTATGGGAGAGTGAGGTGGACCAGGCGCATACCCAAGGCTAAGCCTTACCTCTCAGGACACCTTCTCCCTGAGCCCCTAGCCTGACGCCTTCCCCTCCAGGTGAGCTCCTTCCATTCCTCTCATCTCCTCCCACTCCTGGGAGTTCCGGGGCATTCCTGCTTCCAGAGCCTTCATTATCTGTCACAGAACCACAGTGCTGTCCTCAGAGTAACTAAGAACACACAGTCTGTAGTGCCATTATCTGACAATTCACTTCCTCCCAAGCAGTAGAGAAGCCTCATGAGAGTGACATATCTATTCCCCAGGGTCTAACATGGGGTTACACATAGGCAGCCCTCAACAAATATTTGTGGAGCTGATGGATGAATGATTTTAATGGATGATGTCATATCTGTCTTTCCTCAGACTGGAAGCTATATAAGAGAGGGTCTCTGTCTGCCACTTCCATTGCTGTATTCCCAGCAGCAGTGGACTGACCAGCGGCCGTGCTGGGGATACATCTTTGCGTCATTGGTTCCATGAAGTGAAATGAGCTCCGCCTGCTGGAATGAATCAGCCTTGGCAGAGGGGGATGTGAGTGGGAAGGAAGTCTGTCCCATTCTCCAGAGTAGTGGGCCAGCCCACCTGTGGGAAAGACACACATAAAGGCTCTCAGAGCCTCTGATCCTGAGCAGTCCCAGAAAGGAGGATAAAAATAAGGCCACCTAGTGCCGTACCAAGCATTTTATATAGTCCATCTTATTTCATCCTCACAATGGACCCATGAAGTAGATGTGATGGTCATCTCCCTACAGAAGAGGAGACCCTGGGAGGTCACATGACTGGCCCCCAGGCCACACGGGTAGGGGCCGATGGCACCACAACCACATGACACCACCTGTCAGAGGGCCAAGGACATTTTAGACGCCAGAGATTACGGGAGCGGAGGAAGGAATCTGAGCGTGGGTTGGTAGGGGGATGGGCCTGGAAAACATGGTCTTGTTCTGTTGTCAGTGGTGTCCCTGGGAGTCAGGAGACATGGGTTCCAGTGCCAGCTCAGCTATTTTATGTGCTGCCGCTGGTCCTCCCTTCCCTGGGCCTTGGTTTCCTCATCTGCATAATGGGATTGTGCTGGCAACCACTTCACAGGGTGGTGCTAAGGACTCAAAAGTCCAGCACACAGGCAGGGGATCACCATGCTGGAGGGAAGGTATTTCTGAGTAATAAGAGGAATAAAGTGCAGGGTGAAGAGAACACTGAGAACTTGAAACCCCAGGGTTGGAGGAGGGTGAAATAAAAATCTGTTTGGCAAAGGCAGGTTCAAACCCCCATAAGCTGTCTGGGTGTCTGAGGGCTGGCTCCTGGAATCTCCCAAACACCATCCCTCGGGGCTCCTTGCTGAGCTTCTCCAGAGCAGAATTGAGGTGTGGAGGAGCATGATGGCCTCAGGCCGGCACACAGTACCATGCACACGGGGCATATGTTTCTTTGGTTTTATTATTACAAACACACCATGGCTCTGTCACACTTGGGAAATCTGAGCTCTACATGCTCTACATACCTTTTCTTTTCTACCTGGACAGGGCCCCATGAAAGCATCCAAGCCATGTGTAGATGCGAGACACATTTGACAGAACAGTTCAACTCATAGCTTATAATGATGCCATTTCTCCAGCCGTGCAAGAGCTTTACAAAACTGTGCCAGGAATTCCCATAAGGCTGGATTGCTTGATTCATGTTTTATGAGCCCCACAATACTGAAGCTCCTTTTCCAGGCACTTGGCATAGGCAGCAAATTCCACATTTGGGATAGGTCCTTTCTGGAAGCGAATGTCAGGCAGTGACACCCAAGTTTCTGCATGCAGTGGGTTAACAGTCATGTTTAGGGGGAAGACAATTTAAAAAGTACATCTCTCTCCCTCCTCCCCCACCTGCACAAGGCTCACATTTCATTACGGTGCTGCCCATGTATGAAGTATGATATTTGGTTTCAAAAACATTCAGTCTCTGTGGAAATCTGGGAGAAATTGGCGGGGAGCTGCCGTGGTGCATTCCTCCTGTAGTCCTTCCTGCTAATGCTTCATCCTCTCTAATAACTTCTGATAGACAGGGGCTGAAAAGAGAAGTTTGTAAAGTCAAATAGGTGCAGGTCTCCCCAAGTCTGTCTCAGACCCTGTCAGGATCTCAGGGACCAGGGCCAAGCAGCCCCCTTCTACCTCCTGCACACAGCAGGTGCCTTTTGGTTTGTGAAACCTCACTCTTACTCAATGCCTGATGTTCTGGTTTTCTGCACCTATCAGCTTGGAACTAGATCCTCACCGTGGGCTCCTGCCAAGGCCTCTGCAGTATTTCCAGGCTCCATAAGCTGAAAACTCACATTAACTGCAAAAGGTTGTTACTTTTATTATCCCCATATTACGGAGAAGGAAGTAGGGTGTCTGGGTCTGACCCCAAGTCACCCTGCTGTTCTGACTCCAAAGGCCAGGCTTGTTTTACGGCACCATGATTTTCTTATCTATATACAGCAGATGGCAGGCTTGGGCTTGCTTGGGGGTAAGGCCTAAACAGATGTGCAAAGACTTCAAACCCAGACCAGACTTACCTAGTCGCACAGACCTTTGGGAAGCCTGAAAGAAAACACAAGGTGTCAGGTTTTCTAGTGAAAGTTATATCTGCACTTGCTTATGTAATGGCTTTGCCCACTGCCACCCCTACTTGGAAAAAATGCTGGAGTAAGGAAGAGGAAGGGGAAGGTAGAACTGATAGGCCCTGGGGAGTTCCTCAGGTGGGCTTGGCAGACATAAGTTGTGCAAGCCTCTATCAAGTGTGACTTCAGGTGGACATTCCTAGGAGACTCCAAAGCCAGGCTTCCCCACTGAGACTAGAGGCTGGAGTTGGGGGAGCTGGGGCTGCACAGTAGTGGCCTCAGGAGTAGGAGTTCAGGGCCAAGAGTCCTTCTTGAGGGCACTAAGGAGATCCCTGTGTTCAAAAGTAAAGTGACAGAGGATGCTTCAGGCCTCTGGGTTGAGGAATGCTCCCTGAAGCCTATTCTCTTGAAGTGCAAACCTTCTGTAAGGCACCTCACATTCCCAAGAGGCTCCATATGACCCGAAGCAGCAAAGGAGCCAAGCAGAGCACTGGGCACTGGGCAAGTTGGGGAGCAGGAAAGGAAGCTCAGACACAGCCAGAGAGCATTTGACAGGGAGGCAGGGCTGGGGCAAAGAAGGGATGGCTCCACATGCATAGAAGGCCCAGTAGCCCTGTATCCAGAATCCACACAGTGCCCAGGAGAGCCCCAGCCTCACACAGGATGGGCAATGCCATGGACAGCAGAAGGGTGAGCCGGAGGCCCAGACTCAGGGCAGGCCCGGCCACTGTAAGATGAACTTGGGATGGGCTGCCCTCTTGGGCAGATGGCTTCCAGAGCTATGTCTGTTCTCACCAGCAGGGCTTCCCCATGATCTGAGGCTCAGAGGCCTCTGTGTGAAAGCCTGGACTTTGGCCCATGAAGGCCCAGGAGCTGCCTGGGTTCTCTACTCTGAATTTGACACAGGCTGGGGCTGAGGATGCCCCAGTGGGAGTGGGAAGAAGTTTTAAGAGAGCCCTGGGGAGCAGCTAAGGAAGACGGGGGCTGGAGAGGCTCCTTGATGGCCCAAACAGAGGACCTGAGGCTGCTCAGGCAAGGTGCAAACCTAACAGGCATCTTACTCTGGAAAACGCTGATGCTTGTTTGAAGATCTCAAGTGCGGAGTCTGCAAGTTCATCCCCTCTTTCCTGAGGTCTGTTGACTGAAGTGGAAAGAAAAGGCTGGTTTGATGAGAAGGAAACCATTAGCATGTCATTCATAACAACCACGACTGAGGCCACTGGTGGGCTTTCTGTCTCACATTTCCAAAGACATGTTTTCTCTACAATGTTTCATAACTCATAGTAGAATTGGGACATGGGGAGAGAGCTCCAAGAAAGGTGAATGCACACACGAGGAGAAGCAGGACTGAAGTTCAACTGCACTGGAGGCAAGGAGCACACACCGAGGTGAAGTGCTCTGAGAGGGGTGCTGGGAACCGCGAGGACAGCATCCACACAAACACAGAAAACTGAACTGTGTCCGAGGGGAGCTCAGACAGCTGGGCAACTCTGCAAAGAGCAACGTGTCCTCACGTTCCTTCGTGTGCTGCATTCGAAACCAACAGTACCCAACTGACTCTGCGATCAGTCACATAGCTAAGTTTAACTATCACAACTCCATGTTCTTCTGATCATTGTTTAGAACAGTTTTTCTATTGAGACATTTTTTTCCTTCTCTACACCAACTGCCACATGGAGAGGAGGATGGGCCACAGAGTCAATGGGAGGTGACACTTACATGGAGGCTGCAGAATGCTGGTGATGACGTGGACCACGCCATTTGTGGCCATGATGTCAGGCTCAGCAACAGGCTCCTTGTTGACACTCACCACATTGTTTTTCTAAAAGAAAGAAACAGAGAGTGGCGGCTGAAAGTAGAGCACATTTATTTTATTCATTCAGCAAGTGTTTACTGAACACTTTTCATATGCCAGGTCCTGTATAAGACTGGGGATACTCTGGTGAATGGAACAGTCCCTGCCCTTCATAGACCTTTGGTGCGGTGGATTGATTGGAATCTCCTGTGTGGATTTCACATTGCAATTTACATGATGCTCTTTTGTGTGAACTGTTCAGTCATCACAGCAGTGTATGATAAGGAGGGTAGATATTATTGTCCTATCGACATAAGAGGAGACTGAGGCTGAAGATGAGTGAAGTGCCTCTTTTGAGCTAAGCAGATGGAACAGCTGGAAGTGGAAGCCAGGCTTCCTGCTCTAAGCAAAAGGCTCCTTCCACTTTTCCTGGGTGCCTGGCTTAAGATTTTCTCATAGGAGGCCCACCCAGTGCAAATCTATCTCAGACTTTCCTGAAGGGTCCATGCAACAAGACTCAAGGGGGTAGGAGGCATAGAAGCCTGTGACAGACAGGTCCCCAGCATCTGAAGCCAAGTGCTAGGAGATTCTTGAGCCACTTGCTAAAGTCAAACAAGTCATCCCCGTGCTGACCTCCCTACATGCATAGCTTCCCATGCTCCTGGTGAGAAACTGGTGAGCAAAGGATGGCTGAAGACAAGGAGAAAGGAACAGGGAGCAGAAGCCAGCCACACACTGAAGAGTGGTCCCTCCACAATCAGTGGGCTCCACCAGTGATTATTTCTGGAGCTCAGCGGGCTATCTGCTTTAGGAATACTCTTACTGCAGTTACAAAGTGGAATGTGTGTCATCAATGTGCAGAGCAAGGGAAGACTCACAGAGCAAATGTCAGAACTGAAAAAGCCTGTTGGGATGGTCTGGTTCATGGTGCAACTCAGTGAATCCCTGGGTTTGGGGGGTGGGCTGGGGTGAGGATAGAGACTGATCTCTTCAGTCATGTAAGTAATTGCCTACCATCTCCTTAAGAGAAGAAAGATCTAATAGCCTCTCCCAGATGCAAAAGCAGATGCTCTATTCCCTTGTAAATCTGGAAGTTCTTATTCATGTCTACCTATAATCTCACTGGATTTCCCTGAAGACCCTCTTCTCTTTTCTCTTTTTCTTTGGGTGAATTACATTCAGAGATTTGAGCTGCATTCAGAGATTCAAGCTGCATCTTGAAGGTTGTGTGTGTTTAATGCCGTCCCAGGGTAAGATATGTCCTGGAGCCCTGGTGGCGGGGCGCAGCCAGCCTTTGATCTGCAGGACACTTACCAAGCTGACTTCCAGCTTGTCACCTTGGAGAGACTTGAGCCGCACCAGGGCCCCGATGCCTCCGCTAACGAGGATTTCATCACCAATGTGGTATTTCAGGATGTTGGCAAGTTCCTTGGCAGTTTCTGCAGATGGCAGGAAAAGGAGATAGAGTTCATCCCAAGAATGGTAACTAGCCTGGTCAAGGAGGGCCCAGAGGAGAAGACTCAAGTGGTCACCCCTGAGATGAACTCCCTGCCCAGGGAATAAGCACTCATTAAGCTCCCACTGTATACTCAACATTGTGACCCACAATCTGTCTAATGGTCAGAGGACACAAAGCACATGTTCATGGCCACGAATCTGCCCCTGCAGTCTGTGGGCTTCTGGGTTAAATATGCTCTCTGGGATGCTGGGCTCCCTGGCTGCTGAGAAGGAGTTAATCCATACTCCTCTTCGAGTATGACTCATGTTTCCATGAGATAAATATTTGCTTGGAAAGCTAGGGACCTTTCCAGCACCAGCATCTGGGACGTTTCATCATCAGCATGGCTCCCGACAGTTATAACACAGGAGTGCAGTATTTACACATTCTGCCCTCAAATGCGCATTCTGTTTGAGACGGCTATTTCCTGAAGGGAGAACTTAAAAGAGTCAACAGCTGTACTGTGGAGGAGCCGTGGAGCCGATGAGGTCAGGGCTGAGGGGGGTATTCCCTCCAGAGCATCTCTGCTCGTCATGTCTCAGCATGCCTTTTGGCCCACGTCAGTGTCTCCAGCAACTGTGGCAGGCATCTGATTGCCCATAAAGGTGCACAGGCATTTCCCAAATTAAGTGTGGGAGGTCATTCTGAAAGTTTCCAGCTGCCCTCTCATCTTGGATACTCCCATTACCAGCCAAATGGCTAAATTTTCCCTTATGAACAGCTATTTCCAGCATCTTGAAACTGAGAAGGGAGGAAGTTTTAAAGTATTTTGGAGAGTTCACTTGGTTATTGACAAATCCACATGAGTGCCAGAGGATGGAGCCACTGGGTACCAAGTGATTTTCAAACATCCACAACCTGGAGCTGACAAGATTCCCCTTCCACAAAGTATTCCCTGGAAGTGCAGAATCACGCTAGCCCTTGGGGTGTGTGGGATGTCCTTTCAATCTCTCTAACACCTGGACCACCTCTGTCCGTCAGGGGTGCCTCAGACCTGGGGGAGGGTGTGTTTGGGAAGCTTTCCCCATCCCCCTCCTCAACTCCCACATAATTGAAAGTGAAAAGAAAGCCAAGCCAGCTCAGGCCACCTGGGTGATACTCCATTCTTGCTGGACAGACAGAGGATGAAAAGTTTATGTTCAGAATGAACTTCTCCCCTCTCCTTAGGAACATACGTCATCATCACAGACATAGGCATTCATTTAGCAATAAAGATAATTAAACAGGACACAAATTCACCTCGGAGCTGGCTGCAACCTGAACTTTCTATTCTCCTGCTCTAGAGTAGGAAGGCGGGTGTAGACAATGGGGGCCCCAAGATTTGCCAAGGTCCTTCCTCCTCCTCCTTTTCCTCAGGCTCACCTTTCTGTGAGAATGCAAGCATCTCTCACAGGCATGTATCTGAGCTAAACACTGCAACTCCCATTCCCCTCCCCACCGGCCCCCAACATCATGGCTATTATTGACCAGGGCTGTGTGCCTGGCACTGTGTGCGGCATCCTATTTCATCCTTACCACACCGGCTGCAAGGTACTCTTGCCTTCCTTGTTTTTCTTAGCCACTCAACCACTAGATCCCCTCCCAAACATACTCAACTAGATCTCTCAGGGCTGTGACTAACTTCTTGGGAAAGTTTGTTGTCTGGAGGGATAGTCAATGCCGGTAACTGGCTTCATTATCACTGGCTCACAGGTCTCCAGTAGGAAACATGCCTCAGTGACTGGGCTGGCTGCAGCCACCCTCAGTTTTTTCTACTCCTTTCTGCCTGGTTTCCTGCCCAGGAGGCTGAGCTCTATGAACTGCATCAGTGGTCTCCCTCCTACTCGTGCATCATCCAGTGGGAGACCCAGATGGCAACTGGTGTGTGGAAGGAGAGGGAGGCTGGGGTGCTGAGTGCCCTCCCTCACTTGCATGGTTCTGACAGTGGCTGTATATGGCTCTGGCTGCCGTCCTATGCCCTTGTCCAAGCCTCATGACCTCACTGGTTCCTGCTCTCATCCTCCCGTTCCCCCAGGCCTAGGGGTAGTAAAGACTTCCCAGGGTTGCTTGTCCCTGGGTGGCCTCATCCTTTGCTAGTTCTTTTAATTCTGTCCACACTTCCACAAATAGTCTTGTCATTAAATCCCTTCAAGTCAATCCCTAATGTGTCAACTGCTTCCCGCTGGGCCCCCGGGAAATCACTACTTTAGAAAAGTGGAGATGTATACTTAAGTTGATCTGTTCTTTCGGTGGCAGGGCTCGGAAGGCTTCATTTGTGGGAGCGAAGACTGTGTAAACTCCTTCCCGGGTGAGGGTCTCCGTCAGTCCTGCAGACTGGATGGCAGCTACCAGCGTGCTGTGGATACACACACACAAAATGTCACCTGTCCTGGGAGCCGAGAGGTATTTTCCTTAAATACCTCACCAATGGGGATAGAAGAGCCCAGACTACTGGAATGCACATACCTTGGTTTTCATGCCCTCCCTGTGCACAAAGAGGAAGCAAACTCCAGGTTGCATGTTCCCTCCACCCAGCAAGAATGCTGAGCTCTGTTACATGGCCAGAGGTCAGAGCCACAGGAGAAAGGAGGAAAAAGAAAGGGCAAGGCATTGCTGACCCAGCGACTAGCTGAGCCTCCAGGGATGTGATTCTGGGAGGGCAGAGGGGTGTGGTCTCTAGGCCCTTGTGGAGGTGGCTGAAGTCAGTGACAGGGAAATAGTCCATGTGACAGCACCCCAAGGTGAACGAGCAAGTCAGAAATGGAGCTAGCAGGGCAGGAATACAAACTCACAAGGAGACTTCAGTTACAATAAACAGATATTGTGCAGAGAGTGAGAAACTCATCATGCACTGCAAACTATATGCCTTCGGCTCACTTGGAGCTTTACAATGAGAGTGACGTTTTCCTTGCGCTTCAGTGATAAAAATGTAGTCCCCTCTCCCTGCTTCCCATGCATGTGAGGATTACATTCTCAGAAGTAACCTTTCTTCCCAGTGTAAGCTTTCAAGGCAACCCTCCCCTTTTCCCCATCCCAAGTCTGGAAGGTCATAGCAGGGCACCACTTAGTGTTAACTGAATCCCAAGGTAGAAGGAGGCTTGACAAATAGCTGGGGCCCCACATCCTGCTCCAGCATGACCACCCGGCAGAAGCCCCACTCGGGAATGGATCTAATTACCTAAAGCGATTGTCTCCCTTCAGGACATCCATGACAGTCCCCATCGGGGGCGTCAGCACCCGATCCATCATGAACAGGGTCCCGTACCTCCCTCTCTTGTCATGGGCGGCAATGCAGCTGTTCTCAATGCACAGGCTCTGCACAGAAGAGGGACAGAGAAAGCAAGGACTGGTTATCCTCCCAAGAGGCATGTAGCAGGGTCATCATCCATGAAGATGAAGGGGTATTTATTGGAGTGGGTTATTAAGGCTGGAATGAAATGATGTCTTTTCTCCAGGAAATAAAACAATAAATGCTCTTCCTTAAGGAAAGAATGGCTAGAGAGGCCCCAATAAAGTTACACAGAGGCCCCATAATGAGAATATCAGTTACACATGAGGTCCATTGACAGTGGCCAAATAAATAGATTGAGCCCATTTATTTATTTATTTGTTTAACAGATGATGACCATCTTTAGCCAAATGGTGCTGGTTGGTGCCAGGCAAGAGCTATGTTGACTTGTACTTCCTATTTGATATTCCAGGGTAACTGTTGGGTTTGAAAACAAAGAAGTTTGAAAACAGAACAGGGAAGACACCTCTTGGACCAAGCAGGGCTGTATTTTATTTCGGGGGGCTGCTCTTCTCATAAGCTCAGAAGGAGTCCGAACCCCATCCCTCCTCCCATGTGTTCATTCGTGAGTTCAAGAAGGACTTATTCCTTCACAGTACAGGTGGGATAACTGTGTGGTTTATTCTCAAAGGCCTCCAGAAAAAGAGATTCTAATCCTTCTGCAGGATCTCATTTTGGTATCAATACTTTCCAGAAATTATTTTCTTCCTTGTCAGCAACCAGTTCTCATGCAAACTCCTGTTTATTGAGGACATTTTTTTAAATGCTAATACACCTCCCACCATAAGGAGCTTCCAAGGAACATGATTTAGGACTCAGAACTTACATTACGATAAACAAAAACTCTCAGTTTTTTGCCACCCAGAGTTTCCAGGGTCTGTCCATGGTACAGATACTTAGAAGCCAGCTGGTCTTTAATTATGTGGTTCCGAAGCAAATTCCTTGTATGGGCATTAATTGGAGGGGTTCCATCTGCAAGAGAGGGTGTGGTTAGGTCCAGAGAGATGTGCTCCTGAAATGAAGAGAATGATGGGAGATGAATACAATGAAAAAGCCCTCCCTGAGTTTGGAAACAGGGATTGAGAAACCAAGTTAAGCTGCTGCCAATATTCCTTAACATCTGGTATCTTCTGTGGAAAAATAAAAAAATATCCAGATAACTAAGGGTGTTTGAAGTTTTGCCCTAAGTGAGAAGGGCAGGCACGCACACACCTTGGCCCCCTTCTCTGCCTTCCTGTGGTTGCAACTCAGCTATATCCTCACCGTGACCTCCTGACTATACATTGGCAAGTGACTCTGCAAATAGAAAGGCAAAGGAATGCTCTGCTCTCCCAGATCTAAGTCTTGAGTTCCGAGGCACGGCTCCCCAAATGCATTCTCTGCTCTGCCTAATGAAACAACAGAGCCTCTGAAGTTTCTGCTGAAGTCACATCTGCTTTTGGTTGAGCTGAGTGGAAGTTCTAATGTCCCATGGGGTGCTGTAAATCACAGAGTGTTGTGGAGGTGACAGGGGTGGGGAAGCCGCCTCCAGGGACAAGGTAACAGGGATGCCTTCCCCATGTTACCTTTGAATACAGAATTCAGGGGAGCCAGGAGTGTCAACCGCTCACTTCCGGAAAGATGAGTGCCGAGGCCGGCTTGTCTGAAGAGGTCAATGGCTGTGGACACATCGGACTCTGCAGCCAATTCAAATAGCGTCTTGGCTACAAGGAAGGAGAAAGTGGGTTCAAAAGTTAAAAGTGCTGTTTTCATTTATCATTCATCCACCCCGGGGCATGACACACATCAGCAGGAATGTCGTCTCGTGAGTCAACAACCCCTCCAAGCCTGCTGGGGCCCAGCAGGCTTGTGTCATCAGGGGAACAGTCGCTAGAAAATCTAACCAGTCAGGAGGAGAGGTGAGCTCAGTTAGGCAAAGATCAGCCTCTGTCCCAGGCCCTGTGGGCAGCTTGGTCAGGGCACATTCTAACACTGGGGAGAAAGACAGTCTGACTGATGGCTCCTGACTATTAGAGAAGGCCAGCAGCCACACCCGTAGAAGCGTTTTGTTTATTCTACGAGATTCCTTCACTCATGGACAGATCTCACTGGAAGACCAGAATGGGGCTAGGATTCCAAAGTCCATTCAGGCATTCTCACTGGGTCAGTGACCCTGCAATGGCTTGGGCACTATTGAGAAAGCACATGTTCTGAGGTCAGCAAATGGCCCTCTGTGCCCATTCACAGCAGGCATATCTTCTGAAAGGCCTCAGTGATTGTGTCTTTGTCCCCAGACCCCTCCAATGGCTCCCCACTGTCTCCCCACTATGCTTGCATGCCTGAAGCTCAAGACGCATCACTCTGGTCACAACCCACACATCTGCCTGGACCCTGTGAGCTAGGTCCAGGCAGGGAAGTTGCCCAAAGATCCCTGAATTTCCCCAACCCTGCCACCGGGGATAGCAGAAGGGATGGTGGGCTGGGCAGGGCCAAGGCACCTGCAGGTCTGGCCTACCTGAGTCTGGGATGAGCAGCTCATCAATGTAGTGGATCACCCCGTTGGTGGCCAGGATGTCTTTATTGGAGATGATTGCCTTCCCGTTGATGGTCAGCATGTCCCCACTGCAGCCCACTTCCAGTGTCGTGCCCTCCAGGGTCTCCACGGACAGCCCCGCAACGATGGCTTCAGCACACATAGCCGACTTCAGGATGTGGTTGTTGAGCAGGTCTGGGGGCCAAACAGACTCAGGAAAGTCAGAATCTGCTCCAGGATGACCTCGGGGGCCACTTTCAGCCTGCCTATACTGTGAGGATCCTATTCTCTCAGATGAGGACCCTCAGATGAGGCGGGAGCACCCCAGGGCCCAGATCCTCCTCACCTCCTGCCTGCTGCCCTAGAAAAGCAGCTGGGGCTCTGTGGTCAGACTGCCTGCTTTGAATCCCATGGCCACTTTCCAGCTGTGGAAACTTGCACAAGTCATTGAGCCTCTTTGAACCTCAATTTCCTCACCAGTCAAGTGGACATAAGAACTGCATTCTTCTCCTAGGGCTACTGTGGAGATGACATGAAATTCTGAACATAGAGCACCTGGCACAGTGCCTGACAACAGAGTAAATGTTCAACAAATGTTAGCTTATTTGTAGCTGAACTTCAGGGATAAAAGAAAAACTCAAGAAAGCTTATCATGAGATTTTAGAAATCTACTGACCTTTATAAAAACGTAACTGTAGTAGGAAAAGATGAAAAGCATAGCAAATGACAGTTCTGAGTTATTTGTATACTTTATTTGTCAAGGTTTTTGTTCATTTAGCCCAAGGGTCTTCTAGTTGCCAGGATCTATCTTAGGGTTTGGTGGTCAGTAAGACATGGCCTTTGCCATCCCATTCACCAGACCCATAAATCATAAACATAATCATTTATTTGCTTGTCCAAGTGCTACTTTAGGGGGCAGGGCAGGACTGAGGCCCAAGAAGGGCTCCTGACCCATCGTGACTCCTGCTGGCCTCCATTGTGTTAGAGAGCCCAGACGGGCTGGACGGAGGCAGCTGCAAATACCAGTCAAGAAGAAAGAGCCCTGCCCCACCCCAGGCCAAGCAGGTGGCCTGGGCTGCCACTCACCAAGGTCACCGAGGCTCTCTGTCCCATATTCTCACCACAGAGGTGAGTTTCAATTCGTCCCTGAGTGTGAGAACCAAAACCACACTGTCATGGGCAGGAGGAAGCTCTGAGGCCCTGCAAGGCCTTGGGCTGCTGCAAACGAGTTAATGGACTTGAAAGCCAGTGCTGGCCACATCAGCCAGAGGGAAAGAAGAAGGTGAGAAGACCCTATGGTAATGAGGCCTTGGAGATTCAGCTTCTCAGAGAAGGAAGTCCAGGGTGTGGTAGAGGAAACTGCCAGGGCCCCTTGGAGGGTGAGGAGGGCCAAAGCTGGAAACCAGTCTTCAAACGGGCACACCAACCCCGGCTGCTTCTTGCCTGCCTGCCTGCCAACCTGTTAGTAACAGCAGACTGTTGGGCGTGGGGCAAGGACCTGTTCCTTCCAGTGTGCAGCCACAGCACCAGACAGAGTGTGTTTGCTCTGAACAAGCCGGTTATTGAGTAGGAAAAGGTAGATTTGCAAAAGGGATGAAGCAGGGGCCTTTTTTTCTTACAATTTATAATAAGGAGTTCTTTTTTTTTTTTCTTTTGAGAGTCTAGCTTTGTTGCCCAGGCTGGAGTGCAGTGGCATGATCTGGGCTCACTGCAACTTCTGCCTCCCAGGTTCAAGTGATTCTCCTACCTCAGCCTCCCAAGTATCTGAGATTACAGGAATTATAGACGCCTGCCACCACACCTGGCTAATTTTTATATTTCTAGTAGAGACGGGGTTTTACTATGTTGGCCAGGCTGGTTTTGAACTCTTGGCCTCAAGTGATCTCCCTGCCTCGGCCTCCCAGAGTGTTGGGATTATAGGCATGCCTGGCCTATAATGATTTCTGAGGTCTCCAAAGCAAAAATGTGCTCTGTGCAAACTATGTTTTAATGGGGAGTACAGTTCTAAAAGCCTTTGGGCCCCCTGAGGCTGTGTCCCAGTGCCTACCCTCATTCCATTTTGTGCTGTGAGTATCTCTGTCATTGCAGCCACCAAATCAGATCCCAACAACCTCTTTTTAAGCCTGCCGTTTCTACTAGGTCTTAATTTCCTTGGGGGCAAAGGCTGTGCTGTATTCATTTTCGTGGCCGCTGTCCCCAGTGCTGGCCAGCTGCACAGAGGCACCATAATCACCTGGACACGGAACAGATCCCATCTCCCAATCTGTGTTTTTAGAAATATGCCCTTTCCCATCCCTGCAGAGACAGAAGGAGAGCACTTTAAATGTATAGGGTGTCTGAAATGCATTAGGTATTTTATACAGCACATTGACAAGGTGGGCTTAAATAGATTCAAAAGAAATGCAGTCATCCTGGAATACGTTTGAGAGGAAAAGTGTGGTGGGCTGTACCAGAGACCTGCGGCATTCCCTGTGTTTCAGGGGACTCAGGCAGCAGCTTTGTGCTCATGGCCTTTCAGAGGTCCTGGAGTAGAAAGGGGCAGGGTGGGGGGAAGGCAGAGTCCTCCTTTCTCATCTCCATTACATACCAGCTCCTTCCCTCTCCTGCAGCAATAATCAATCCACTGTCTAACTTAGCAGCTCACTGAGGAGGGCATGATGAAATCTAAAATGGAGAGTCAAAAGTTGATGATGACTTTTTTTTTTTTTGAGACAGAGTATTGCTCTGTCACCCAGGCTGGAGTGCAATGGCTCGAGCTTGGTTCATTGCAGCCTGCAACTCCTGGGTTCAAGTGATTTTCCTGCCTCAGCCTCCTAAGGAGCTGGAATTAGAGCTGAGTAGCTGCCACCATGCCCAGCTAATTTTTGTGTTTTTAGTAGAGATGGGGTTTCACCATGTTGGCCAGGCTGGTCTCCACCTCCTGACCTCAGCCTCCCAAAGTGCTGGGATTACAGGCGTGAGCCACTGCACCTGGCCTATGACTGGTTTTTAACTATAATTTTGATTTATCCATGTCTCTAGCCACACAGAGGAATAGTGAAGAGTCAGCATGAAGAGTCCATTTCAGGAGTGCCAGATCTGCCACCCCCACGCCTGCAAGCTGTCACTCTACCTGCTAGCCTTGCTCTGGCCTTAACCATTCGAGCCTTTCATTCTCCCTGTTTCTGGCCAGGGCCAGCTGTGGGTCTCCAGCTATACCTCTCTCTTCAGTCTAGCTGTTCCCAAACAAAAGCTGCTGGATTCAGTACTCAGCCCTCAGAGCAGTGTGGCTGCTGGAGAGACATGGTTAGCTAAAGCAACAGGGCAGGATGGCCTCAACCCACAGTTGGAGCGGATATCCTGAGGGTCACCTCATGGCAGGTGGCATGTCCATCTTGGACTAGAGCAGGTCTTGGGCTCAGTCTAGCTGCACAAATGAGGCAGCAGCAGGAGCCAAAGGATGCTCACCTCTAAGGGCTTCTGGGTCGCCCAGGATCCGGTTCAAAGTCTCAGTGGGGATCTTCTCAAAGGCCTCATTGGTCGGGGCCAAGAGTGTGTACTGGCCGTTACCTTCAAGCATCGTGTTGAGCCCTGATGCAGCCACAGCAGCCTGTGGAGAGGAGAGAAGATGGAGTGCTCCCTGAGGCTCTGGCATTCACACACAGTCTCACTGGTTCCCCCTCAAGGGCTCAAGGCTTTTACAGAAGCCCGAGACAAAAACAGAAGCCAAACCCAAGCTCACCAATGACCATGGTCCCTAGGGGACCTTGCTGGGCCTGAGCTCCAGCCAGCCTGGCCACCTTTCATGTCTTTAACTTGCCTTTCCTCTTCTTGCCCCCAAATCCCTATCCCTGCTGTCCCCTCTGCTTTTCCCTCTTTCTTTGCTTCTCTGATTCTATTCCTTCTTCCACTAAAATGTCATTTCTTTGGGAGGTCAACTTGGCACTCCTCCCACCCCATCCCACCCCCAGACCAAGGTGAGTCTGTCTACTGTGCCTACTCTAATGGCTTGCAGCCCTTCTCACACTGTCACTCAACATTCATTGGTAGTCACGTACATGTGCCCATGCATGGAAGGATCACATCACCCATTCTCTACACAGCCAGAGGGATCTTCTAAAGTCCTGAGTGGTTTCCTGCTGCTCCCAGGATGGAGACAGACTCTTTCCCAGGTCTGCAGGTCCTGGAGGATTCGGTCTGGACACTTTGCCTTTGCCTGTTGTATGCCCTTCACATGTGACCTGACCCACTGGCCTCCTCCTTGCCCTTCCTGCCCTGAGCCTTCACTATTGTTCTCCCCTCCACCAGGTGTCCTCTTGCACCAGCATTTTGTATACTAGACCCATTCTCATCCTTTAGACCGCAGTTCAAAAGCCACCCCTTCCAGAGAGACCTCCCTGATTCTCCAATCCTCCCTGTAGTACTGTCACTCCCTATTTACCTGCTCACTTAACATAAATTATTACAGCCCATGGCTACCTTGTTGATTTCTTTGTTGTCTCTCTCCAGATAGAATATTAGCTCCACTGAGAATAGAACTTTGCCTGCCTTGTTCACCTCTATACTCCTGGCACATAGAACCACCAGGGAAGTAGCAGGTCCCTAAGAAGTATATGTTTTAAGAAGGAAAGATGGGCACAATGGAGGGTCAGAAGAAGGAAGAAAGAAATATCTACCAGATCTAAACAGTAAGAGGAGGTGACCCGAAGAGATCAATTGCTGTTCATGTGCCGCCAATTATGTGGGAACATCATTCCCTTGTGGACCCCTGCCCTTCCAGCAACCCAGAAGAAAAGCATGGGAGAGGAGCTCAGACAGCCGGGCTCCCAGCTAACAGCCATCCATGCTTGCAAGAGCCGTAAGTGCCAGCCGGCCCCAGCATGTTTGTCTCTCTGTGTTGGAGATCTCTAGGGAGGGACCGCCCTGCTCCCACTTGTATCCTTTGTGGTTAGGAAGTTCTCCTTGAATGAAGGCAAAAACCCTGACGGGGCAGCCTGCCCCCACTTCCTCCTGAGTAGCCCTTGCCAAGAGGAACATGCCTTCCCCTCCAGTTGTAAGACAAATGCCTACTGGGCATGGGGGAAGGAAGAGTATTCCTGTGGCCCCGGAGTTATCGGAAAATCCAGGCTGGAAATCAGACCCTTGACTTCTGTGTCCACACTGGTGGCCTCTCTGCTATTCTGGGCTTCAAGAAAACGTGGGTATGGTTGCAACCAGGGTCCTAGGATGGGGATGTGTGATCCCAAAGCACACATAGCCTGATAGGCTATTTATTCTAGTCCCCCATGTGGGAGCTGCCACCTCTGGAAGCCACAGAACAGGTCCAGGGCTCACAGGACCCTGTGCTGTTGCAGCCACACACCACTGACCTTTCCAGGGGAGGCAAGGAAAGGAACACTTTATAAAGAAGACAGATGGGGCTGGCTGCAGTGGCTCATGCCTGTAATCCCAGTACTTTGGGAGGCCGAGGCAGGCGGATCACAAGGTCAAGAGATTGAGACCATCCTGGCTAACATGGTGAAACCCCATCTCTGCTAAAAATAAAAAAATTAGCCAGGAATGGTGGCACTCGCCTGTAGTCCCAGCTTCTCTGGAGGCTGAGGCAGGAGAACCGCTTGAACCCAGGAGGCAGAGGTTGCAGTGAGCCGAGATCGCACCACTGCACTCCAGCCTGGGCAACAGAGTGAGACTCTGTCTCAAAAAGAAAAAAAAGAGTAAGAAGACAAATGGGGAGTTTTACAGGTTAGATCTGGTCAATGGATTCTCCATGTTCATGGGCATTCAGGGGAATCTGCTCTATGCTCCCCTACAGGAGCCATCCTCTACTCTTCCTGCAGAAGAGGCCCTGCTAGGCCCCTCTTCGGAGGCAATGTCTCCCAAGCCTGGACCTCCACCCAGGGCAGTCCCTTACCCGAAGGGTCTCGAAGGTGTCCTCAATCTCGATGATCTGCTGGATGTTGTTGGTGATGGTGGAGATGACCTTATCAATGAGGTGCACCACCCCGTTGGTTGCATGGTGGTCGGCTTTTAGCAGCCGGGCACAGTTCACAGTTACAATCTGCCCAGAGAAGCAGCAAGGGTGAGCAGTCCACAGAACAAAGGCATGGTCCCAAAGCCCCGGAAGGAGAAAACAGTGTTTTCAAACACAGTAGCTGAGTGTAGGTTCCACAAGCTGTGGAACAGACGGGCCAAGGAGAAGCAGGCACAAAGGAGCGGTTGTCTACAGCTTCAACCCCAGAAACCGGCCCACCCACGGGACAGAAGAGGGTTCATTGTGGACCAAAGGCCATGGGGTATGGCTGGGGATCCCCTACCCCATTAGGATAGTGGTGGATCTGGATGTTGGAATTCTGGTACATAGAGGTGAGGGTCATGCCGTGTTTCAGCTCATCAGTCAGGACTCGCCTGTTCACCATGTGGTAGCGGAGGGCATTGAGCAGCTCAATGTTGACATTGCTGACCAGAGAGTCCAGCACTTCCTAGGAGGAAGGACAGGGGGACAGTTCAGGGCTCAGACTCTGTGTTCAAGAGAGGGGTCCTTGCAAATCTAGGGAAACGTGCTGTCAGCCCCCGTGAACCCAGGCCTCTCTTCTGCCAAGGATCCCTCCTCAGGGAACACTAAGGTCTTTCTGCCCAATAGGACACATGGGGCTTTAGACGCAACCTGGTAAGACACATTTTAGCTCAAGTTTCACTGCCTTTTCTAAGGGGTTAAGGAAAAAGCTCCCGAAACAGTAGGAAATCACTACGGACTCCCATTCATCATGCCCACCCCTTGGGGAAGTAAGGCAGTTCCCCGTAAGAGTCCCCTGGGCAGATGGAGGTCATCTCACAGCTGACAAGGAAGCCCAGGCCTCGTTGCTAGGGGCGAAGATGGTGAAGCTGCCGGGCCCCTCCATCTCAGGCCTCAGCTTATCCGTGCGGTCTGTGTACAGCTGAGTGGTGGTCGATCCAACGACTCCCAGGGTTTCATAAAGGTTTGAGAGTGGTAGGGCTGCAGGAGCAGAAGACAGAAGGAGGGATGGCCTCTGGGGGTCCAGCCCAACCAGACCCTCCCTTCTTTGTCAGAGAGCACGGTACATCTGCAGGTGGAGAGGACGAGGAGGTGTGTGGGAAAGCACAAAGACAGGCTGTTTCCAGGGGTCTTAAAGCTTGTTACAGTCTCCTTAAAACAACTCAGTAAGTCAAATTCCTCGCTACATGAACTCAACTAATTGGTGATTTTTAATCATTTTAAACATGGTAGAGCAAACCTCTTGTTCCCAGACATTTAGATAACACAGGCAGGATATCCTAATTACAAACTATTCTTACAGATTTACCTTTTTATTGACACTGGTTCCCTAACAGCTTCTACTAAAATGAGAGACTATTATAAATCTCCAAAGTACTGTGTGTATTTGCAGGTAATAAAATGTTATTTCTTAAAGTAGTCTGAAGTTTAGAAGGGGTTTCTCAGGCCTTAAAAGACCAAAATGAGTTTCATGTTCATTTGTTTTTTGTTTCTTAGACCAAAATGAGCTTAATGTTCATTTTCAAGAGTCTGAAATTAGAGTTCAGAGGTTGAACTCCCCTTCTAAGGTCAATCTTCTTTTGCTATCCCATTTCCCCACATGTCCTTCCACTTGAGTCAGTACCTCCATGGTTCCATCTGCACCAATCTCTCCCCTCACATGCTCTAGGGACTTTGACACCAACCAAATTGCCCTCCTTCCTGTTATGTCTCAGTTTCACTATTTTTTTTTTTTTTTTGAGACAGAGTTTCTCTCTTCTTGCCCAGGCTAGAGTGTAATGGCGTGATCTCAGCTCACTTCAACCTCCACCTCCCAGGTATAAATGATTCTCCTGCTTCAGCCTCCCAAGTAGCTGGGATTACAGGATCCATGCCTGGATATATATATATTTTTTTAATTTTTAATAGAGACAGGGTCTCACCATGTTGGCCAGGCTGGTCTTGAACTCATGACCTGAGGTGACCAGCCTGCCTCAGCTTGGGGTTGCCAGCCCACCAGAGACTCCCAGCCCCAACCATGGGTCATCAGTCTGAACCCTGCTAGATGTGTTTAGAATCGCTCCCAGCCAGAGGCAGAGGCCAAGAGCCTGAGCCTGAGCCTGTGCCTGCCAGGAAGGGCATGGACAGGCCAGAATTGGAGTCTGCTCCACCAGTGTGGTAAGGAGGCCAGAAGGAGCAGCTCAGGAAATGCACTGTTTCCAGCTTCCATCCTCAAGCTCTTGCATAGAGCCTGGGGCCAGTGGGCACATGAAGAGAATGCCATGTCCTCATGCCATTGCCCGCATTCACACTCTGCTGCCTTTTATGTGGGTACTCCTCTCTCTCACCATTCCCTTCCACCCACACCAACAGGTAAGACCCGGGAGATTCCTTCACCTGCTGGACAGCCCTTCTCTCCAGGGACCTTTTCATATCCAGGACAGCACTCGTAGCTGATGACTCTGAAACAAGACAGCCATACGTGTGTGTTAGGCAGGGCTTCACTGTTCCTCACAGGTCATCAGAACCCTCTCCAGGGAGTCACCTTCACAGCCAAGGAAGAGGAATGGTGGGTGAAACACGCTCCTCTTAGGAGTCGTTTGCTAAGTCATAGGTCTGCTGTTCCTGAGCAAGGAGAGTCTCACTCCTCCTCTGCTATGTAGAATGCTCCTGGCGGCTGCCAACACCTACAGCAAACCAACTGGGAGAACAGAGGACTCTGGCAGCCTTTTCAGTGTTGTGACCAGGAAACGTAAAGCACCAAGGACTTTATCTCAACATTATTATTCATAGGAAATCCAATGGTGAGTGTTCCCGGAAGGGGACAGGAAGGAGCAGAAAGAACCCTGCACCAGCTCTGGCTCTGAATCTGTCACTGACCAACTTAGACATCCCCTGTCAATTTCATCATCTCTCTGGGTCTCAGTTTCCTCATCTGTAAAAGGCATATGTGTATAATGCAGTGGTCACTGGATTAAATCTCTCATGATTTTCTAGCTCTTTGAATAACCAAAGAGGGGAGTGTGTATACAATCAAGTTTTTCTCCATCTTCACAACCAAATTTTAAACTTTAAAATGAAAATGAAAATAAAGCTCCTCTTATGAAGATACACATTTTTTAATCAAAACATTAATCAATAAGAACATTTTTTTCTGGTTTAAAATAGAAAATATGCAAACATTAAGCAATGTCTGGAGATCTGAAATACACAGCTTTAATGAACCCAATATTCTGGGGATGCCCAAAACACTGAGAATTTTAAATAATATTGCAAGGAAGGAAGTGTTTTGAAAGCCCACACCTAAGAAACCAACATCTCCAGGTTCTGCTGAAGGGCAGAGTGAGCAGGCCCTCTACTCAACAGGCCTGGAACCAATGCACACATCCATCCTTTCCCTTCCCTTTCTTCTACATGGTTATGACCTTTGGGACAGGAAAGGACTCAGACTTTAATTGCAGCGGGTTTTACCACAGAACTGCTCACTGTGGGACTAATGACATCACCGGAAGAGAAACAGGCAGGCTAGGAAGAAATACAGGCTTTAGGAGTCTGGAGGGGCCTCTGGAGGGTGCTCTCAGCAGTGCCCAGGACATCCTGCTCTTATTCATTCAAATGGAGTTGTCTCAGGGAAGACTTAGTTAAGTGAAGATGAAGCCTGGTTCATCCGTTATCTGATAAGATCTGTATCGCATCAGAGACACATCAGCAAAGATGCTCAGGTGGCCAGGGAGCTGCAGCTGTCACTTTGGTAGAAATGGGCCCCCAGGAAATGACTGAGGAGTGACAAGCTACACATATTCTTTTTGTTCTCTGTTTGCTTCCTCCTCCTTCCTTCCTCTTTTGCCTTTTTCCTCTGGTCCTCCTTCTATCCTGTTCCTTTCTAACCTTTCATCCCTGAACTTACAAGGGCTAAACAGGCTATTGTCTTGGGACTGCTCTTGACTGACTCACAATTTTATCTTCAGAAATCAAAGTCATCCTCTGCAACTGAAGTAAGTCTTGATTGATACACTTTTAAAGGCAGTGTGGTGTAAGAGAAAGTGCTAGAATCAGGAGATTTGGCTTGTGATCCATCAGTAACTAGCAGAGTGAACTTGAAAGTCCATTTCTCTCTCTGGTCTCAGTTTCTTGGTCTATAAAATGAGGTGAAGTTAAACTAGATGATTTCAAAAGTTACTTGCAATCTCACACTCACAATTCTAGTCAATACTTCTAGAAGATAGAGAAGAACTCTTTCAAAGGACACTGTCTGCCAACTTTTCCCAGCGAAATCCAGAGAGAGCTCCAAGCCATGAACCCATGGGACCAGGGACGCCTGTGCATGGGATTCCAGGCTCTCTGAGCTACATTCCAGGGCTATTTTACTGGGGCTGGGGATGTGGGATTAGGTCAAGTCCCCCCAGATTTAGTTTCTTTCCAGAAGTGTCTGTGTGAAAATCCACGGAGTTGGTGAAGTCAAGTTGGAGGAATAGTGTTATCCTCAAAGTCCTCATTTCAGGGTCCCTTGTGCCCATGGGTAGAGTACTCTCCATGGTGTGGAGCCCCTGGGCAAGCTGGCCAAAGACTCTTTTTCCATATTGTTGGCTTCTGAGTTCCATCCCAAAAAAACCACAAGGGAGCCGAACAGCTCAAGTGACCTCACCAGGATTTCATTTAGGACAAAAGAAAACCAACTCCTCAAATGTTAACTCATTGGTTCCTGTGGCTAAGTGTGTGTGTGTATGTTGGGGGCTGTGTAAAGAATGATACCAGGAGAAATGGAGGTTGGGGGTTTAGGTGGAAGGGATAGATCTAAGCAAAAAAGTCTCAGCTTGTAGCAGTGTAACTCAGGATAGAATCAGAAAGAAAGCTGTAAGGACGCTGAGGGGTGAAGGGGTTTCTCCAGGTCATAGGTAGGTGGGGACAGACCTAGGACTCTTGTTGCATTTCACCAAGTCTAATCCTTTTTCCATTGCTCTTGAAAATGCACATTTGGCCGGGCGCGGTGGCTCAAGCCTGTAATCCCAGCACTTTGGGAGCCCGAGGCGGGTGGATCACGGGGTCAAGAGATCGAGACCATCCTGGTCAACATAGTGAAACCCCAACTCTTCTAAAAATACAAAAAATTAGCTGGGCATAGCGGCAGGTGCCTGTAATCCCAGCTACTCGGGAGGCTGAGGCAGGAGAATTGCTTGAACCCTGGAGGCGGAGGTTGCGGTGAGCCTGGGTAATAAGAGCGAAACTCGGTCTCAAAAAAAAAAAAAAAGAAAAAGAAAATGCACGTTTGGAGAATAGCAGACAGATTTGGAAAGTCTCACATATAGAAGACACAGGGGGTGTCTCCAAAGTGATCAAGGCTAAGCCTGTCAGCACTCACTGTTCCTCTCCATGTGGGCTTTCAGCACCTGGGTCCCACAGTGGCTGGACTACACTCTGCTGTCACACATGGATGGCTTATGCAGCACACACCCCACAACCAAGGCTCAGTCCCTCAGGCCACTGAGTCTTCCTGCGCCAAGGGCTTTTTCCTGGTTAACCGAGCATGTCTTTCTGCCAGGAAGCTCTCTCCTAATCCACTTGCCTTCCTGCTGCCCAGTCTGGCATTTCTGCCACTCTCTAGGTGTGCAGTGGTTAGTCACGCCTTCCTTCCGCCTCAGTGTAGCAGCTTGCGGGTTGAGAAGGTGTCAAAGCTGATGGTCCACCTGCTTCCAACTGCCCCCAAAAACTAGCTCTTTTCTGAACTGGTCTGCATGGCCCCAGAGCAGCAGAGAGCAGCTGTGAATCAAAGGCTGAGAAGAGATCCCTTTCAGACAACCTTGACCAAAATGTTCTGAGCTGGCAGTGGCCTGCCCCACTCTCCCTATACTCAGCTCAGTGTGCCATGCTACCTGGCTCTGGTCCCAGGGAGAACACAGATGCTGTGGTTGGATGGGCTTGGGGCAATCAAAGAGGCAGGGGTCTGATGCCATCCCTCCGGGATGAACATAGTAAAGGAGGGAAACCATAGGGGCCCCCCAGCCTCAGTTCCTAGGCTTCCCTGCATAGAAAAGACCGATTTGTTGGTTTTGTTGTTGTTGTTGTTGAGATTAATTGATTACTCAATTAATCAAATAATCTCATCAGCCAAAGCTGTTCTAATTAAAAGCTTCAGGCTTCTCCTCAGCCAGACACAGTCTAATAAAGAAAAACCTCAGGTCAGAAAAAGCAGATCTCCTAACACAGCGGCCCCCAATCTTTTTGGCACCAGGGATCAGTTTCATGCAAGACAATATTTCCTCAGATGGTGGCGGGTAGGAGGGATGGTTTTGGTATGAAACTGTTCCATCTCAGACCATCAGCCGTTAGATTCTCATAAGGAGCACACAGCCTAGATCCCTCGCTTGCACAGTTCACAATAGTGTTAGGGCTCCTATGAGAATCTAACGCTACTGCTGATCTAACAGGAGGCAGAACTCAGGCAGGAATGCTGGTGCCTGCCCCTCACCTGCTGTGTGGCCCGGTTCCTAACAGGTCACAGACCAGTATCGGGAGGGTGCCTAAATTAGGGAAGGTGCCTAATTTAGAAGAAAATGTAAAGGAGGGGGCAAAGAGATAATGTCAACCCAAAGTCTATGTGTAGGGATGTCTGGGAGGCTTTCCAGTCCCTTCTAACATTTTTACTCATGATTGGATAGAGAGAAGTATTGAGATTTCTCTCCCCAAAATAAGTTTCCAAGAACTTAATATAATTTAAAACAACTGCTACACTTCACGGATGTGGCCAGCTGCTCTGGCCATAAATACCTAGGGATTAACTAGACTCGAGAAGTCACTGGAGCAAGGAATGGACCTGTAGGCCAGTCACCTGTGACTGAAGGCCAACCACGCAGGGTGCCATGGTCTCCAAGAGGAATGGCAGAGCAAATACAGACCCATAATGTCTAGACATCTGGCATGGCCCACGGACTGCCTGCCTGGAATGGCTCGCTTTCTGCCCTCCTGGTCTTGGAAACACAGCTGAGCTGATTCTGAAGCCTCCCAATAGAAAATCAGGGCTTGCTTTAACCTACTGTCCATCACCAAACACCTCAACCACTACACTTTCGCCAGGGACCAGCCTCATTAGTGATGAGGACAGTCTTTAGAAAGTGGATGTACTTTATTTGTGGCAATCTGTGTGCAGTATGTGAGGGCATTCTGGGGGCTCCTGGAGGCTGATTGTGTCTCCTCAGTTCCCATGCTCCTTGTCTGATGAGCAGTCTTGCGGAGCCCCGTTGCAGCCGGGGGTGAGCAACCTGGAGAAGGTTGATGGCAAAGCCAAAGGCATCCTTCTCTGACCTGAGGAGGCCTTGTCTCTGGAACCCACAGCCATAGGTTTGGGGCTACAGAGAGAGACCTGGGTTAGTTCATCCAGGCCCTACAGACCTGCTCACTTGTTCACCTCCCAAGTCACTGACACTAACTGCTAGGCTTGATCCTCTGGGAGCATCAAAGGGAAGTGGACAGCTCTCCTCTGCTTACCAGTAAATGACTTTGACCTGGATGCCTAAGCCTTTTGAGCTTCTGTCTCCTCATCTGTAAATGGGCTAATAATCATATTTATCTTATACTGTGATTATGAGAATTGAATGAACTTACATATGAGAAGCACTTAACAGATGCTTCATATTAACTAAGTAGTCAGTTGTGGAGCTTCTAAAGAAACTCCAGGTATAAACTTTAACAATGAAGCTGTGCTAATAACTTCATTGAAAGCAATGTTCTACATGAGACCATTGATAAAGTACATTGAAGTAAAGAAAAATGCGTCTATAGAACTCAATAGATAAGGCCTGTGATGGCTTCCCATTGCTTTCTGTGACAAATGACCACAAACTTAGTGGCTTAAGATAATGCAGATTATCTTGCAATTCCGGAGGCTAGAGTCAGAAATCAGCCTTTTGGGGCTAAAATCAAGGGCTGCGTTCTTTACAGAGGCTGTGGAGCTGTCCATTGCTTGTCTTTTACAGCTTCTAGAAGCTCCTGCATTCCTTGGCTTGTGGTTGCATCACTCAAATGTCAGCTTTCATCACCTGTCTTCTGTGACTCTAAACCCACTGCCTTCCTCTTTTAAGTATCCCGATGATTACATTGGACTCACCAAATAATCCTGGATAATCTCCCCCTCTTATGATCCTTAACCTAATCACACCTCTAAAGTCCCTTTTTCCAGTAAGGGAATATATTTACAGGACTGGAGATTAGAATGTGGACATTTTTTAGGGGGTCATGTTTCTACCTACCACAGGGCCTTACTCCAGGTGGCACGTAGGTTCGCATAAATACCCAGCAGAACAAAATTTCTTGTCAGCTAGGCAGCCTCCTAGTTTACTGAATGGGACAGAACCTTCAAGAAACACTGCCTAACAGAGGTATTTGGTCGATCTCTGGTATTTGGTATATGTCCAATCTCAGTTCCCCAGAGCAGATTATTCAAGAGGTCCCAGCTGGCTGCACAGGAATATGAAACAGGAAAGGAGGCACTCATATGGGTCTGGGGACTGCTTAAATGGCTTCTCACCATCTTCTTCTTTTTCCTCTTATGACCAAGGTTGCGGGATATAAGGGAGGAAAAGGACAGCTCTTCTTCAGCTTCACGTCAGCTGTCTCTGGTGTCCTGCCCAGAAGACAGCTACTGAAAAAGCCCTGCCAGTTGATAGAAAAGCTTGACCATGCACCAGCTGGTCTCTTTAAAAGTTAAATCTTTAAGCATTAATGCAGTGCTGAAGAAGTATTAATATTTCTGCCCCTGAGCAAAGCAATACTTGCTACTAAAGAAACAGGAGTGCTCTGCCAGCTCATCTTGGCTCCAGAGAAGGGCTTTGCACTTGTGAAATGCATTGCTCGTGAAACAATTTCAAGACTTTTGGAATGAATAGCTGCCACCCATACCCGCTAGCTCCTGAAGCAGCCTTCCCTGTGCCACGTTTATGATGTCTGAGCTCCTGCTATGGCTATTCCAGCCCCATGATGTCAACTTGGACTTGGCTGTTAAGTAGGCCTCCTTTCCCTGGGGCTAGCATAAAGGAGGCCTGTTGAGAGGCAGCCAGACTTCCCGACCACAATTTCCTGCACCTTTGCTCAAAGTGCCACATGTAAACAATTTTACGGCTACTAATCAAACCAGGGCCTACAGTCACAGAGGGGGATGCTGACTGTCTGCTCCCTACAACCCTCTTTGTTTGATTAGCCATTGTATCACTCCAGTGCTCTTTAGGATCTGAAGTAAATGCTAAAGTAAATTTCCAAACAATAAAATTCACAATAAACGCCACTAAATAGGGACACACTGGTAACCACTTCCTGTAATAAAACCCGTATGTTAGCTTGATGCACTGCACCAGAGACTCAGGCCCTTCTCTCTTTGTAAATGCAGAAAAGCTTTTGTGTGCAGGCAACAGAGCTTCACCTGATGAGAGCTGTGGAGTCCAGGGCCTCACAACAGCAGGCACGTGGCTCCAGGCTCCTGTCTCACCAGGTCAGGTCCTATGTCTCTGTGTGACCTCTCACCACAAAGTCTTCCCCTGTATGAATGGTAGCCCTTGTCTGCTTCCAAGGTGAAACTCTCCTGGTTTTGGGACCCTGATGACCTGAGTTACCCCTCTCCTATGAGAGTTTGCTCCTTTTCATTCCAACATACACCTCTGCTCCAGCCTCTTCTCTGGAGTCTTGTTGGAAAATCCAACTGCTCATGGACCCCATGCTGAGACAGTCTTTTTTTTTTTTTTTGCTCCAACCACTGTTGTGTTCCATTTCACAGTCTGGTCCTCACCCAACTAAAGGCATCTAGGGACCCACTTTCCCCAGGATGACATCAACTCCAGCCAGCACAGCCCTCTCCCCTTCCCACCTGACCACCCATGGCACTTAATTCTGACCATATAGTAGTCAGACAGTAGCCCCCTCATTGGTCTTGGTCCTGCCAAGCTACTCTTACTCAGCTCTCTAGGAGGTTCCACCTCTTCCTCTTTCCCTCTCTGAGTTCTCTGGATCTTTTCCAGGACAGCGCCACCTTCCTAAGACTGCATGTGATGTTCCACGACGGGCCCCTCTTGTCCTGGAAGTTTAACATCAAATAATATTTTTCTATCTTCATTTCCTCTTTTTGAAGCTACCCAAGGCAATGGCCACATTCAAGAGTTGAATGGGAATGTCATCTCCTTCTGGCTTTGTGAGATGAGGCCAACAGCTGGGACTGGGCTTTGCCTCAGTTCACTCTGAACCCCATCTCCCCACCCACATCCCATCCCGACATTTCTTCCTTTTCCCAGAGGACTCCCCTTGTGCTCACTGGGTAATGGAGCTGCACCACCACATCACCACATTCTCATATCCAAACCTGCCTCCGAGGGGATGACCTGCTCATCAGGAACAGTTGGCAACACACAGCTCTGTTGCTTGTGCCTTGTCCTGGTATGCAAAGATACAAGCACAAGAGCCAAGGCAACTCATCACTGACTGTGTTGTCAGCCTCAGAACAGCCGGAGAATGTTACCGAGCTACTGTCAACTAGTCAGGCAAATGCTTCAGCCCAGGGGCACCCCCAAAACAGCATGGCAGATGCTACACTACAGCCAGCTTGTCATCATAAATGGGTCTCCATTTTCAGAGAAACTTAAAAAAAAAGATGGTCCTCCGAAATACAGGGCTCTTTTTTTTTGAGACAGAGTTTTGCTCTTGTTGCCCAGGCTTGAGTGCAATAAGTAAGCTCAGCTCACTGCAACACCTGCCTCCTGGGTTCAAGGGATTCTCCTCCCTCAGCCTCCCTAGTAGCTGGGATTACAGGCACGTACTACCACACCCAGCTAATTTTTTGTATTTTTAGTAGAGATGGGGTTTCACCCTTTTGGTCAGGCTTATTTTGAACTCCTGACCTCAGGTGATCCATCCGCTTTGGCCTCCCAAAGTGGTGAGATTACAGGTGTGAGCCACTGCACCCAGCCAACCCCATGCTCTTGAGATATAGAAGAGTCATTTGCTTGGTATGTGTGCTATGGTCACTTTTCAAGAAGCAATTATGTGAGGCCTGGCTTTGCGTTTAAGTAAGTAATTAATTAACTGCTAACTTGAGTAGGTAATATACACACATGGGAAAAAAATCAATCAGTACTAAAGGTTTTCTTTTTTTCTTATGTTTTAAGTTAGGCACCATGGAAGGTTGGGTGGTATATAATTTGCATAGTCGCTTTTTGTTCGTAGCAGCAAGAATATCGCTGGGTGTTTCTTTGCTGAATCTGGGTAATGCGTCCTCCTAGCTCATTCAACTTTTAGCTTGCAGGCTGGGCTCTCCATCAGGCAGGGAGCAAGCGGTCATGGATCTGCTCTGGACAGGCTCCCAGGGACTGCTGGTATCTCCCCAGCTCTGCCATGAATTCCAACTTTCCTCAATTCATATGAGGATTGCTAACTGCCTAACCTCATCAGCATCACACATTGGGATATTTATTTCCTGGTACAATTTAAGGAAAGAGCATTTTCTCTTCTTTCAGTTGGCTCTTAAATTGGAGATGTCTGCTCAAAAGCAATGTCACAATAATATACTTAAAAATCCCTAACACTGGAAAGTGCTCAAGACAGTGGCTTGGAGTTTCTTAATTCTCCTATTATGTATGGAGAACAAGAGGAAGGTCAGGCCCTCACAAGTGGCTCAGGAGGCTTGTCACGCACATCTTCCTACCTGTGAGAGGGAGCTAGCTTTGAGAACTGACAGTGCCGAAACAGATTAGGTTTCCCCAGCATTGTTAGAACATGCACCTGATTCCACCAGGGAGCTGGGCAGTGGGGTGAAAGCTGCCTCCATCCTTGCTGATGCAGACATCAACAAGCCCTGTTGTAACCACACTGGTCCACACCCTGCTGGCACTCTTACTTCCGTTTGTGTGGTTTAGACTTGCAAATTCTAAGGCAATAATAATAATAGTAGTTAGCATTTATTGAGCACTGACATGTGCTGGGCACCATATTCAGTCTCTTATATACATTATTTCATTCAGTACTTGTAATAAACCTATAAGGTGGGTCCTTTTGTTATACCAGCTTTTCAGGTAAAGCAATAGAGGGTACTGAAGATGAATCAACTTGCCTAGGTAGAGCCCGGGTTTGACTCAGGATGTCTGATCAAATGTTATATGCTGTGCTGTCTCAGAATGTGCATGTGTTTACACTCAAAGTCTTTTTGGGGTGTTTACCTGAGGACTGTAAGGTAGGGGTGGCGTTCTTTAGTACAAATTCGCCAATGAGCTTTCTTTTCCAGAGTCACATGCTGGTGGCTTCTCCACTGCATATCGTATTATTTTGTGAGAATTCACACACACACACACACACACACACACACACACACGAGTTTTTCATGTTTCTTGCAATCCCAAACCAGCCCTGAAAAGTGTCTCCAAGTCTTGTCAGCAGCCTTAAAAATGCAAAACAAAATTGGCCAGTTTCCTAAAAATGCCACTCCCCAGTAAGCAGGTCCCCAACACGTTCACACATGCATCTTCATGGCTTTTTAGGCAGCCTGACCTTTTAGAAGGTTGGCCCAGGCCCTGGGGCCCCACTGCCAGCATGCATACAGCTTGGCCTCCGGGTGGTTACAGATACTCACGTTGATTTGCCACAGATTTTCCTTTGGTACCACTGCTTGCAGTTGGTGAAGTACTTCCTATTAGTGCCAATAACCTTCTGCACAGCGCACACGTTGGGGCTGAAAACAAAAGTGGCAGAGTTAGGAAGATGATCAGCATGTCCACCCCGCTTCAATGACTCCCATCATGTTGGCCTCCTTGGGTCACTGGAACTTTCTAGAGATAGAGGAGAGACAGTCATTTCAGTCTTGGTTCTGGGGGTATCTTGGGGATACACTTTGGTTCTGTCTACCTAGATTCCATCAACCCCTATGAAAGCTTCCCCCACAAAAATTGTTAAAATCTCTCTTACACATTGATGTAACCTCATGTAAGTATCCTTCTTTGACATGGGCAATTGGGAAGTGTAAACAAAAGCATCTCTCAGGCAGCTCCCCATACAGACATACAGACATGCTCTGTATCCCTGGACCAGCTGCTGGGCTCCCAAAGACAAAGACAAGCCATTGTGACTGTCCATCCTCTAAGCTAGAGGGCATGGCTGGTTGCTGTCAGGACCCGGACGGGGGATGCTCTCCCATTTAACACTCAGTTGTTCCTTACTTAAATCTCAGCTCATGTCCTACTTCCCCCACAGAGCCTTTCTCCAGTGTCCCAGATGACATGCTGCTTTCCATCTTCTGACAGTGGATGCAGTCTTTATTTGATGTTGGGTTCCCAACAGAATCCTGTAAGTGATGCAGGGAGGTGGAGGGTATCTCTTCTCTGCAACTAACACTCAACAGAACCTAGAGGGCAAGTGTTCTGCCTTGTTCTGTTGTTCACATTCTAGATGGGGCCTAGCACTCATGCAGGGTGTAGAAGGAGCATGAAACGAACTTGTTGAAAGTACTGCTCCCCAAACTACCTAGATCCAAAGAATCCTCAAGGTCCCTGTGAAAAAGCAGAGTCTAAATGTCTGGGGGTTCTGCTAAGAGGCATTTTCCAGAGCCACGGGATTTTGGTTTTGTGTATTTTATTCAAGTATACCAAGTACTGACACAAACCATGCTCAGGCCAGGTGACTGTGAAACCTTCATTAGGAGCCCCTAGGGAAAGGAAGCTGCTGTGGCTACATGATCACAATCAGGAGAGGGTTCATCTTCCTGAGCCAGAGGGAGGCATGCATCTGACTGAATCACAAGTCAGAGGAAAACAAAGAAAACAAACAATACTGAAGGCTTCACAAGACCTCCGAGCTCAGAGAACTTCCAGTATCACCCAAAGGCTGAGGTATTTCTTTAACATCAATTTCCCTGTTACTTTAAGTGCAATCCACAGACATCACTTGACGTGCAGCATATTTTTTAGGAAGACAACAATATTGCAGTAAGAACTACACCTTCTGTCCCTATTATGATCCCTCTGCAGGAAATTGAACAATTCTCAAATATTCAGTCAGGCTTTTGGGTGGGAGTCCATTCTGCCCCTTCATTTCTCTGCCTTGCTTCTTCTATGGTGATATGACTGTCACCTTGTTAGTGTTTTGCTCAACAGGTGAAAGTGAGTGGGCCCAGGAGGGACAATGAGCATTAGTGAATCCATGTAAGGATCTGAGGGCAAGAGAAGTGAAGGCTGGAGAAGGGGCCACAGCCAGCAGAGGCCTGTGCCTCCCTAGTCCTAGCTGGGGCTGACCAAATCCTCCAGACTTCTGAATACCTGGCTTCTGTTTGCTGCCTGGGATTCACAGGTTACACGGTCCCCAAACAACCCCTGAAGAGTCCTTGCTGGCCATACTCCAGCCCCTGGACCTATTTATTGTGTAGAATTTCAGAAGCTCTTCAATCTGACCAAGCGGGAAACAATTACTGTCGATGAATTCCCTGCAACTTTCCGTAGGTGTTTGGCGAATTTTCAGTGAGTCTCTTGTGGATGTGGCTCCAACATTCCTTTGCTGAGTGTTTTCACTGCTGCTGTCCTGTGGCAGTAGCAGAGGCTGGGGGTGGCTGTGACCCTCTCCTCTTCACATCAGGGAGTGTGGGTGGGCTGTGTACATAGGAAATTCATGCTGAAGCTTAATAGAAATGAGCAAGTCACTTCTGGGCCTTCTGCCTCAAGAATAACAGCACTGATGTTCAACTTGGATTTGAAAACAGAGTGCTTCAGGAAATTCAGTACAGTTTTTGGCAGTTGAGGTTTGGAAGAGTGATCATATTTTTACTTCTCTTTCAGGATGATTTTTCCCCTTACCTATAGCAATTCAGATATAGCTGGGAGTCAACAGACCACAACATAGTATGCTCCCAACAGTATTCTCTGTCCACACTAAATCACTTTCCATCTCACTAAGCTGTAGTTTCACCGCCTGTAAAATGGGAACATGAACAATAGATCGCACTGTGTTGTGGTGAGGACGAAAGCAAAAGTGTTGATGGTTGATAAAGCGCTGCGCACAGGCAAGACACAGCTATTATTTCTCCCTTTGCATCTGGCAGCACACAACAAATCCTTAAAATAGCAAAGTTTTCCTTCCCTTTCCACCAGTTTTCACTTTGAATAAAAGGCTGGAGCCTGAACAATATCATCCAATTGCACGAGGTGCCACACCCATGTGTGCCAGGCCAGGCAGCCCTGTGGCATTGACAGGGACAGTTAGATCAGAGCAAATACAATTGTGCCTGCAATCGTTTTGTCATGGTTCATGTGCCTGTGCATCCAGAGTCTACTGTGACTTCTCAGATTACTCTGCCCATCACAGATTACCATAGGCCTTTCCAGCTGTGCTGCAGGAAGCTAATCAAGAGGATTCGCCTGCAGGGGTATGGTGGGGAAGTTGATCTGATATCTGGAACTCATAATCAAAAGCATCTGCATTTAAGAAAAAACCCTATTTTCCAGCTGGTCAGCACTCTTCTGGGCTCTGAAGAGAAGGTGGTTTGTTATAAAGATGGCTCTTGATGAAAAGTTCTCAATACCTTTGAGGACCCTCCACTGTGGATGTGCACAGAGATGCCCTTACAGGTGACACTGTTGCAGGGCATGCTAGAAGGATCTTCTCCTGACTTAGTGGTGAGGATACAGAAGAAACAGAAACCTCCCAGGCAGTCTGAGGCACCCAAATATAACACATTCCATTGGCAAGAAAGGCAGAGGGACCAACAGAGAGGTGGGCAGAGATAATACAAATGCCAGTTGCTCAAATTTTGACATTGAGGCCTCATATCCCCCTTGTCTTTCTGACATCCCCCCTCACTCTATTCTGCACACTGCCCAAGTCACAGGTGATTCTCCCACTTCCAGAAAGACCTCAGGATGTCCCCAGTGCTTTCCTCTTTCCAGGAGGGTGTTGAGACTACAGCCGAGCCTGGCTTGATTTCACTCTGCAGGATGGCCAGATGTGCTCCCTACAGGCCCTATCCCTCAAAGCCCAAAGCACCTGAAAGGCCTAGACCACCGAGGCACAGGCAGAGGAAACAAGGGCAACTACGCCCAACAAGGGGCAGCCTGTACCCACACCCAGAGCACTCCTAGTGCAAGGAGCCAAGACAGTCAGGGCTTCTGAAGTCAACTCTGTCACCCCCAACAATGAGTTCTGATTTGAGTACAGATCTGCCCAGTCTCTTGGAGATTTGGGCATTGCCTGTGGGTGTGAAAGCCAGACCCCAGTGGTATTTGGACTTCCTTTGAGGAGTCACTACAAGATTCTACTCGCACATAGTTTTATCTAGTTGTGAAAAAGAAGTTGGTGCAACCAGGTAGGCTGGAAGCTGCAGCAAAGCCTGGCTGTGTGTAACGCAGGTATGGCCTGGTTTGTGATGTAGAAATGTTGCCCACCTCTGCCTGGGTCTGTGCTGGGGCCGTAACCAGATCAGACCTTCTGCCTGAGTTTGCCTCCTAAAGCCAACACGTCTTCAGTGTCTCAAAGGAATCCTTGTAACGAAAGTGTCCTATGTTTACAAACCCAGCTACTACTTTAAGACAGACTCCAATCCTGGCTCCAATGCACACCTCACGACTGTGGGAAAGTGGAATCACTCAGGACTCAGTTTCCCCATTTGAACAGTGTGTGTGAAGGCCCACTGCATTCTCCTGCTCTTCATCGGGCAGAGCAAGAGGTGCCACACCGCCCTTGCTGTATCCAGAGAGTACTGTCGGGTGCCAGCAGTGTCTGAGTGCAGGGCCTGGCCAGGTGCACAGGAGCCTGGGGCACCTTGGATGCTGCCACTGTGTGTGGCCCAGGCTCTTGTCTGGAGTCACTGGCCGGGGGCCTGGCTGGGTTGGAATAAGTGCACTGCTGAGTGGGCTTTGCCTTTGGCACCTTCCCATGGTGATTATGGCCAGAGAGTTTCACCTTCCCCTTTCTTCAATGGCTGGGAGGAGAAGCTGAAAGCACTGTCCGTCTAAGGCTCTTGGCCTGAGTCGAGGGTGTTTGGTTCGCCTCCCCACTCCCTTCCTCTACAAAGCGGAGGCTGCCCGTTTTCCCTCCATGTTCCCCCACCTCCGTCCCTCTCTACCTCCACCGCGTGCAGGGCTGGTGTCCGAGCGCCCCACGCCGCCGGCTTTTGGTTCCAGCTTTGTCCCCTGCGCCCCCAGCCCACTTCAACGCCCCCAGCGGCGTGCGCTCCGAGCCCCGACGTCTTGACCCTCCGCCGCTCCTGGCCGGGCGGCTCTGCTTACCCGTGCTGGCGGCCCCGGAGCCGGCTGTGCTGCAGCACCAGCTGGTAGGGCGACTTGGCGGGACCCGCCAGGGTGGCGGCGGGGCCCAGGGCCAGAGCCAGGGCAAGGGCCAGCAGCCGCACGAAGAGCGCCATGGAGCAGGAGGACGCGCACAGAGCGAGCGAACAACTGACAGGCGAGCGGGCGGCTCCAGGGAAGTGAGAGCGCCTCCGCCGCTCGGGCCAGGTTAAGTAAGCGGCGAGCGGGAGGGAGCCGACGCCAGGGGCGGGGAAGCGGGCCGGCCCGGGTAGGGAGGGAGGGCCGCCTGGCGCCTCCCAACATGCTGGGGGCCTGAAGATCCCTCACTGATATTGAAGCTACAAATTACTGCAGGGAGGGGTGGGGGGAGGCAGTGCTGATTCCCCAAATACCATGACCCATCAGACTAGTCTCAGCATCCCAGGAGCCGACCCCCTCCCCAGATCCTCAATCTCTAACCCCCCCACCCCACCCCACCCCACCTGACATGCTCATTGAAAGACAGATGAATAACTCTTGTGATCCACTGAAACGCAAAAAAATGTGGGGCAGGTTTTGTTGGGCTCTAAGCTGCATTTGAAGCCGTGGGGAAGGGTGGAGTCCTCACCTTGGTGCTCACTCAGTCCCTCCCTCAGTAAACATCTCTGCAGCACTGCCTGCCAGACAGATGCTGCAAAGATCAGAGTCCTGCCCTGGAGGAGCTCATGGCAGGGAAACAAATGTCACATGGTGAAGAGGTAACACTCATCCAAGCACCTATTAATCACCCATCAGTTACCTGGCACTGCTAGGAGACAAAGATGGAGGGGTGAATGAGACCTAAGCCCTTTGTGAAAAAGCTCCCAGTTGGGGAGATCCATAGCCCAAGCCAACCATGTGCCATGAAGAGTAGCTGGGGCGTTGGGAGCTGAGAGGAGGAATCTGGCCCTGACAGGGCGATACCTGCTCTGAGGCCTAAAAGATGAAAAGGAGTTAACTAGGTAAACTGGTCATGCATTCAGGGAACTCAAGTTATCTGGTTGTCTCAAGTACAGGGAGAGTACTTGGTTGTCTCAAGTCAAGGGTAGGAAAGATGGAAGGAAGGTAGCAGGACCCAGACTCCAGCTAAGAGCCAAGAAGGTGATGGGTAGAGGCAAGTGACACGGCCAGTGTCATGAGCAGGCTTAAGGAGGCAAGAACAGGTAACCAGGAAGGGATCATGTGAGAGCTTGAGCTATGGTGGTAGAGGCAGAGATGGGGAAGGCTGGGGAAATTTGAGGGACGTAGGAGGTAACATTCACGGTAGAACTTGGAGTCTGTATACAGGGAGAGGGAGAGAAAGGAGAGCTAAGGATATTGAAGGGTGTTTGTGGTCTGGACATTGTGGCAGGTGACCGTGCCGGGTAGGTGAGTAGTTTGGGACACCCTGAGTCTGAAGTGCTTGTAACTCATCCTGGTGAAGCATCCCATGAGAATAAAGCTGGATATGAGGATTGGGGGCTTGAGCGAGGGACACCTGGAAGTCATCCTCCAGTGACAGAAGAGCCCAGGAAGTGGAGAGTGTGGGACTGTGTCAGGGAGGGGAGTCCTAGCAGGAGGGCGCTGCTCAAAGTGAGGAATGCTGCTCGCAAGACAGAGCTGAATGGTGTCCACTGTGTCGGAAGCAGAGAGGTCACTGGGGACTTGGCTGTGGAGAGCAGATGGCAGAAGCCCAAATATGGTGGTTTGACGGAGAGATGAGTAGCATGTAGAAGCTGGTCTGAGAAGGGAAGGGGAGAGTTAGGATGGAAGCCAGGGAAAGACAAAGACAAGAGGGGCTTGGAGAGGTTAGAGCTCTGATAGAAAGTAGGTGGGAAGGAGGAGGGAGAGGGATAATGAGAGTGAAGGGACAGGAGCAAGGGGAAGCAGGGAGCAAGCAGAGTGGTGCGGGCACTGGAGGAAGAATGGCCTACTAAGGGTATAATGCAACTGAAGGCCTGCCTGGGCAGTGGCCAAGTGAGTGGAGAGGAGGGAATAGGTGTATGGGAGATTTCAGTGGTGGCATTGATTAGATATGGAAACCCTTAGGCATGGAGGGTTAGGGAGCAGGCATAGAGCTACCCTCAAGGCTCGTAGCTGGCAGGAAGGGATTCCTGTACTGGACAGCCTGGTGAAGCTGCACATTTGGTGTGTGAGGCGAGTGCTCCATTTGAGTTCACATTGTGCATGACAAGCCACCTGCATTTCCAGGAGGTATGGACAGGAGGGAGCTATATTCAAATGTCTACAGCTCAGGAGAGGTGTGAGGATTGAAGAAGTAGATTTGAGTCACCACCACGAGCAGGTGATGGTTAAAGCCAAACACTGGATGAGCTCCCTGGGGACCACATGTTGGAAGAGAGGAGGAGGAGGAAGGGGAAGAAAAGGAGAAGTTGTGTTCAAATACCAGTCCTGCTACTTCCTAGATGCGTGGCCTTGGGCGAGTTAGTTAACCTCATAGAGAGGATAATAAAACCTACCTCAGTCACTAGAGTGAATCGGCAACCAACAGAATGGGAAAAAATTTTTGCAGTTTACCCATCTGACAAAGGGCTGATATCCAGAATTTACAAAGAACTCAAACAGATTTACAGGAAAAAAACAAACAAGCCCATTCAAAAATGGGCAAAGGATATGAACAGACACTTTACGAAAGGAGACATATATGAGGCCAACAATCATATGAAAAAATGCTCATCGTCACTGGTCATCAGAGAGATGCAAATCAAAACCACATTGAGATACCATCTCACGCCAGTTAGAATGGAGATAATTAAAAAATCTGGAGACAACAGATGCTGGAGAGGATGTGGAGAAAAAGGAACACTTTTACACTGTTGGTGGGAATGTAAATTAGTTCAACCATTGTGGAAGACAGTGTGGCGATTCCTCAAGGCCTTAGAAATAGAAATTCCATTTGACCCAGCAATCCCGTTACTGGGTATATATCCAAAGGACTATAAATCATTCTACTATAAGGACACATGCACACGACTGTTCATTGCAGAACTGTTTTCAATAGCAAAGACCTGGAATCAACCCAAATGCCCATTGATGATAGACTGGATTGGGAAAATGTGGCACATATACACCATGGAATATTATGCAGCAATCAGAAATGATGAGTTTGTGTCATTTGTAGGGACATGGTTGAATCTGGAGAACATCATTCTCAGCAAACTGACACAAGAACAGAAAATGAAACACCACATATTCTCACTCATAGGCGGGTGATGAAAAATGAGAACACATGGACACAGGGAGGGGAGTACTAAACACTGGGGTCTATGGGGGGGAAAAAAGGAGGGCCAGTGGGAGGGGGAGGTGGGGAGGGATAGCCTGGGGAGAAATGCCAAATGTGGGTGAAGGGGAGAAAGGAAGCAAAACACACTGCCATGTGTGTACCTATACAACTGTCTTGCATGTTCTGCACATGTACCTCTAAACCCAAAATGCAATAAAAAATTTAAAAAAAAAAACCTACCTCACGGGACTCTAAACTAGATTATAGGATACAATTCAAGTAAAAGGGCCAATAAATATCCATTGCTATTATTATTATTACCTCTTCCCAGTGATTGTTCTATACAGTAGGGGGCAATGAAATAGTATGACACTTTTGAGCAACTATAGAAGTAATTATCTGAAAATGCTCATTTCATTTGTTGGAAACAAAACATTTCTCTGCTTCAGCATGACTGCTTGGCATAGGATAATGGGAAGAACCCAAAGGGATTCAAGCTCAGGCTAACTCCCAGAACAAGTTTCCCCTGAGACCAGTAGAATTTGGCTGCATTGCAATTTCTAGGAAAAATGCTCCTTGTATGTAAGAGACCAGGAGCCCTGCCATCTGGTTCCATCTCTCTCTCTAAGCAAGATTTAAGGCAAGTCAAGCAAGTTCACTGGACCTCACTTCTCTAGCCTGCAAAACTAACATTTGATGACTTGAGTTTTTCCATGAGCTCAATAAAGAGATTGCAGTAATACTTCATTTATGGTTTAGATATTTTTTTTTAAAATTCCACCTCCATGCCCCACCACCCATTCCCTCTTTCAAACATAAAAAGCAGAATGCTGTGAATGTAAATATTTTCCCACCTGAGGTTGCTGCTTCTTTGGAGACAAAAGTGATGCTGCTGGAGGTAAGAGCAGGGACCCTCCATCTCCAGATGACCCAGAGCTGACCAGGCAAACACAGAGCACCAGAAGCCCTTTCATTTGAGTAAGACTTTTTCCTTCCAGATTAAATAATCTAAACAGGAGAAAGTGAGGCTTGCTTGCAGGAATCTTTACTAGACTTTTTCGAGCACTTGTTAAAAAATGACTGCTTTTACATTCTGTGGCAGGTGAAAGATTACTGAAAACAGTTCGGTTTTTGAAAATAACCCTGTAGGGGATGATAACAAGCCTCGAATATCAGGATAAATTAGTAGTTCCAACAAGTTCTTCACAAAAGAACCTAAGAAAGAAACTGGTTTTGGGCCTGTTGGTGGGAGAGTTGGCATCTGCAGCCTGGCTGACCCCAGGCCTGCCTTTGCCATATTCCCTAAGTTCCTGGTGATGCTTGGGCGTCTGTGCAGACGGAAGACAGTCAAAATCATTTTCAGAGGCCACCGTGTAGCTAAATCAAGAGCTCTTAAAATTCAGCTCCCCAGGACTTGCTAGGGAGAAAAAAAGGTGAGTTTTGGCATGAGATATCCAAATGAAAAGACATGAATCAAATTTGGGGAGAATTTCCATCCCTTGTATAACAAACACACAGCACTTAGAATGGCACTTCATATGTACGAATTATTTTTTCCATGTTACAAGCAAAGGTAAGAAACATCCCAGTTCGCTAACATTAAGGCGTGATCCTAGTACCATTTAGGGGATTTTGGATTGATTTCTCAGGGCTTTTCTGCAATCTTGCCACTCAAAATATGAGCTGCAAAACAACATCATCAGCACAACTCCAGAGTTTGTTAGAAATGCGGAATCTTTTAAAAAAATATTTATTTTTTTTATAACTCTCATGAAGAAATGTGAAATCTTATAACCTCTCAAGACCCACTGAATCCACATTTTCACCAGATCCCTAGGTGATATTTATGCACAGGACTACAGGGTCATGTTAAAGAGCTGTGAGCTCAGAGGCGGTTAAAACAGGATTCAATTTACGTAGGCATGGAAGAAAAAGATATACACTTGGAAATGTGTACCAGTGAAATGACCACAGAGGAGCTCTCATCTTCCACCGAGGCCCAGCTCACTTTGTGGATAACCTTCAAGATGCCCAGGTACAAGGTCAATTGCTGCATGTTCAGTGTCTTCCACACACTGGACAGGGAGGGGAAATTGAGCTCATTCATCTTCCATTCTTCTCTCTTTTCAATGCCTGCAAGGGAGGTTGGCGTTGCTATGTGGTCCACAGGTTTGTAAGGGAAAGAACTTGAAACAAACCTGAGGCAGCAGACTCTGCAATTGATGGGAACAGAACAGCTGTCACAGCCCTAATATGGCATTAGGCCCCAGTGTTTACTTTCTTAAATGACTTGGCTGTTTTCATAACTTCTCCAAATACTGGCTTTCCTCATCAGGGCCTGCCAAATGCTACTTGTTGGTTAGAACCCAATTTCATTTTCCAGGGAAATTGATTTTTCATGAGTTTCATTGATTTGGCTCAGCTTAAATATCTAAGAAGAAACCAGAGGCACTTTTGAGGTTGCTTTAATTGCCTGACCTCAAACACTTTAGTGGAGGGATGCCCACAGATGACTGCTGTCTTGAGGAGCTCAGCTTACACATCTTTCCTCTGCTTCCCTGGAGTTTTCTTGCACACAGGACAAAGGCCTTCAGGGAAATGGACACCACCCAGTGGTGATTCATTCCAAAGTGCAGAAATCCTTTGGCTCCTTCGTTCCACCACCCTTCTTCATCTCTTCATTCTTGCCAGTGGTGCTGCTCAAGGTTGGAAACCTTGCGTTCAGTTTTGCCTCTCCCTGCTCTCTGGTCCCGCACAGGCAATCAGTAACCAAGAATCTGCAGGTGTTCTTTCCAAATCTCTCCTAGATGTTTCTGTTCCCCCCGCCACTACTCAAGTACCCCAGCTCCCCACTGTCTCACCTCTCATTACCCACAGCCCCCAGCCAGTCTGACGTCAGCTCCTACCTCAGCCATCCATCTCCCAGTGTGACTGGTCTTATCTTCCTAAAACACTGCTTCTACCAAAACACTGCACTCCTAGGACACTCCCGATGGCTTCTATTGCTTATAAAAGAAAATCCAGACTTCTCTGCTTGGGTTTTTTTTTTTTTTCTGAACATCTCATCCTCCCCAGTTCTCCACCATGTTAAAAAGGAGTACAGGCACATTACAAAAAAAACAAACAACAACAACAACAACAACAACAAAACCTTAAAAAATACTGAAAGGCTAGATAAGAGGAATACATACATCCATAATCCCTATACTGAAAGAACTTCCCATGTATTCCCCTCTTTCTACTGTACCTGGCTTCTAAAGTCCTCTGCAAAATTCCCGCTTTGCTTCATGTAACCTGCTTTCCCTGTGTCCCAGTTTCAGCCTGGGCTCTTGCAGGGCAGGTCTGTGCCTCTTTCACCCCCACCCTCAGCCCCCGACCCCAGCCCTGCTCTGCTCCCTGTGTAGTGAGCACTGAACTCCTTTTTGCCCCTGCGTACGTATGTGATACTCTCGCTCCAAGACCAGCTTTGCTAAGAAGATTTGCTCAGGCAAATTCTTCCACCTCTCTGGACTACTGTTTTTTCAGCTGGTCTCCCTTCTGTGGCTCTCCCACTGGATGGAGCCTCTCCATTTTGAAGTCTAACATCCGTCATCACAGTGAGCCCATGTGTTTGTCCCTCCGATTCTTTTACAGCCTCCTAATGAGTCAGCACGGAGCCCAGTTAGCATTTGGGGACCCTTCAGTTGACTGACTGCCTAAGTTCTTTCTGGCATAATTCACACCTATTCTAATAAAATGGTCAGAATAGACAAAGACATTTGTTGGCTCTGGTGTAGGTGACTGCTCCACTATAAGCTGTGGACTAGACTGATTTCTGTGGCCCACTGGGTCAGGCAGGGACTCTGAAGGGCTTTGAAGAACGCTGGACCTGACCCCTCCCTAGCTTTCCTAGCACAGGCCTTAAGTCTCACCATGAAGGAGTGATCTTCTCTGGGGCCGGTGCTCCCAACATCACATCCTGATTCTTCGGATGCTCCCTCAGGCTAGGTGAAAGAAAGCCTCTACTTCTTCAGCTGCAATGTTGTGCTTGCGTCAGAAAGTAGAAAGGGGAAGCAGCGTTGATGCAGCCATGACAGATGGCTCCACGGCAGCCGTTCTGACAGCCATTTTCAAAATTCCTAAGAATTTGCTCCTATCCTGACCACTCTACTCCAGAGCACCCTGGACATTCAAATCCATGGCATAGAAGTTAATGTGTGTAGGCTGGAGAGCTTGTGAGATGAGAGCCATCATATTTCACCTGCTGGTTTTAACATTTTAGAACTTGCTCATTGTCCAGATCAGCACCTTTGCCCTGGCATGAAAGGACAAAAATTAAACCCTATGTAGAGTGCCCCATGATACCCACCCCAGACTTCTCTACTCCACTGCCCCTCACCTAGTGGTTGGGCACTGGGACCAGCGGCAGGCCAGCATTTTCTTCCTTAGTCTTTCATCCATGAGACTTCTCATATTTCACTGGGACAGGAATGGGGCGAATGCTGTGCTCTACACAAACCACATAGTGCTCTGTATCTAAGATACAAATGTTTAGAACGATTTCTGCTTCGAAAGACCACAAAAGCAAGAATTGCTCTCCAAGCTTCCTCCACATGAGGCTTATGTTCAGGAAAGGCTACACGTTTGAGAATGATGCAGCAGAGCAAGCAGAAGGAAAAAAAAACACCAAAAAAACAGATAGGTGCATGCATGTTCTCATGCAGAATACTGGCTCATTAAGGAAAAATAAGACCTTCCCAATTTCAGGTTCTATTCTCAATACCTTTATGTATTAAGTCACTCCACCCTTAAAATAATCCTATGGGTTGGGTACTGTTCTCTTTTCTGTTTTGCAGATGAAGAAGGCAAGGCTGGAGAGGTGAAGAAGTTTGTTGGTGTGGTGACAAAGCTAGTGGGTAAGAGAGCCAGCATTTGAATAGAGGCAGTCCAGCCCCCAGTGCTTGTCCTACCTAAACCATTATGCCCCAGGTAGTGTAGTTTGGTTGCGTATTTTTGGAAAATCCTTGATATGGTTTGACTGTATCCCCACCCAAATCCCATCTTTAATTGTAGCTCCCATAATTCCCACGTGTTGTGGGAGGGACAGGGTGGGAGATAATATAATCACAGGGGTGGTTTCCCCCATACTGTTCTCATGGTAGTGAATATGTCTCATGAGATCTGATGGTTTTATAAGGGAAACCCCTTTTGCTTTGCTCTTATTCTTTCTTGTCTGCCACCAGGTAAAACGTGCATTTTGTCTTCTGCTGTGATTGTGAGGCCTCCTCAGCCACGTGGAACTGTGAGTCCATTAAACCTCTTTTTCTGTATCAGTTACCCAATCTCAGGTATGTCTATAGCAGCATGAAAAAGGACTAATACAACTCTAAAATCTTCTTCCTTGCACACATGTTCACCAAGCAAGTCTCTAGCAGCTGCTCTGGTGAGTGAGGCAGGCTTGGGGAAGAAAGCAGCCAGCACACAGCCACTCATCCCCTTCTCCAGACAAGCAGGGGAGCTGAGCTGCTGGAGCCACTGTCTAGATGGCCACAAATCAGTATTCCTTTCAGTGGATCAACTAGAATTGCTTAGTAATCATCAGCAACCTTTACTCCCTCATTTAATCACTGATGAAATATCAATTAAATGTGCCTGATAATTCTTCAAACTCGTGGCATGGTCATTTCAAGTAACAGTTTATACACCAACGTCCCAGGACCACAAAAGAATTAAAATGACCTCCACGGTGCCTAGAAAAGCTGTGCCCACGTTAGTTAGTATATTTCTGAAGTAAGAGTCTAACTAGAGGTTCAATTAGTCCTGTTATTCTACATTATTTTTTAAAAATACTACTGACAACATGTGAACTACCAGCTTGCCCCAGAAAGCAGTTCTTGACAGATTCTACCAATGCTTACTGAGCTTATGTTAGAAGCCTGGCAATCGGCTGCTTATTACGGTTCTAGACACAAGTGAGTCATTCTTTGGTGGGGAGCCAGGCACATATACAATGAAATAAGTGCTGAATGCATGGCTATATGCAAAAGGACTCCAAAGGGAAGTACCCAACCACACACCACACGATGGGGGTGGGAGGGTAGCAAGGATTGGCGGGGGGAGCTTGGGGTAGCCGAAGGGGAACCACATTCTTCCCAGAAGAGGTGATTCATCATCTGGTGGACAGTGAAGCCAAGTCAGCAAGGTAGACTGCAACTCATCAAACCAGAAACTGGAGACGGGGTTAGTACTAGAGACAGGATTGCTGGTCTGAATTTCTGGTTCTTGTTAGCGCCTTACAATTCCTCAGACATACATAAGCCTGAAAGAAATGCTTTACTCTATATTCACTCTTAATGGCCAAGGAAAATGCCATCGTGATTTTTCTATTTAAGATTACCCTTTATTCCTCCCTCTATTGTAGAGAGATCTACTAAATATCTTACGACTTGATTTGGTCTTTCTCAAAAATAGATTCAAGTCGTCTTTGTGGGCACTTTTCAAACTCCAAAACCAATAAGCCCCGAGGGGGGCCCCTAGCCCTGTGGATTCTATTTACATCTTCGGGGCATAATCAGCAACTAACCTCACATAGCACTGGTGCTACACACAGTTCAGGCTCCTTTCTAACTTTCTAGTTGCTTATAGTGAAGGAGGCAAGGAAGGGCAACAAGTGTGTATCCGTGTGTGTGTCTGAGTGATGTGCAAGTAAGACTCCTCAAACTGTGTGTCCAGATCTAATAAGTACAAATTCTATCAAGCCCTTGAGACAGACGGGACAGAGTTCTGCCAAGATGGGGAGGGGCACAAAGCTCAAGGCAAAGCTTAAAAAAGCTTGGCTCAGTGATTAAAGTACAACACAATACGCAACTTCAAGACATGTTTATTTAGATACAAAGTCCATCTAAGACCCCATAAATGAGACCTTGGCCTGTTTTCGTGGAGTGGTGTGACAGTAGTGGTCTTTTTAAAATTTAGTTTCTATAACTTACTCTGGGGACATAGGTTGATCACTCTAAACCAGTACATTAATAAACAGAGCAGCAGAAAGGAAGGCTGCAGGGTCATGAGACCCAGGCTTGCATGCCTCTTCTTTCTTGATAACTGTTTCCAGATGTGAGCATTGGCACAGTATCAGCTCAGTGACAAAAACAAATGGAAGTCCTTTCTCCCCAGCTAACAGCGGGCGGCTACCGGTCCCTGCTTGTGTTTCAATTTCAGAGGACTCACATGGCTAGAAGCATTTGCCCCTTGTTGAATGTTTACCTGGCATAGGCTATGGACAGCAAATGACACAAGAACCTCAGGGACGATGTCTCTTGAAAAGGAAGGTGGTACAAAAGTGCATACATCTAATAATCCTAAACAATGGGGAGAGACATGGGCTGGATTTGGGGTGAAAACATCTCATCACCAAGGAAATGGTATGCAGGGAGTTGTCAGCACAGAGTCCTGTTCTCATCATGGATGAAATGGTCACTTCCTCTAGAGTTCTGGAGGGGAGAGGGGAGAGAAGATTGCTCCTGACTTCAGAGTAACTGAGAGGGGTCACATACCCATGACACAAACCAGATATATTGAAGGACTCACTAAGGACGTTGGGTGTGCTTTCAGTGGAGAAAAGGGGTGCACTTAGAAAGTGGTAGTTTCCCACATGGTTCAACTGGCCTGTCTCCATGTGTGTGGAATCTCACCTTTGAGCTCAGACCTTGGTCATGTAGCAGCCAGGCTGCATGTGGCCCAAGGCCTGGAGGCCAGGTCAGCTGAGCCCAGGCTTCTCACATTCTGCTTCCAGCCTCCTTTGACCACTGGGAAAGTCTCTCTCTGCTGAGTTTTGTTTGCTGGCCAATCCACTTGCCCCAAACCAAGAAATATCAGCTCTGAATTTTGAAAACTGGTAACATAAATTCATTTGGCATAAACATAGCTTTCTCCAGCAGATGCACAGAAAGTAAGCTTACCTATGTATGCGGTGCTATCCTGGACCATTAGAGCCTCTCATAACTAGCATTCAGCTGGTGTGGATGGTGTAAGAACAAATTTCATTGCTCTCTAGGACACAAGCAGCACTTACATATGGATTTTCGGGCAAAGCTTGCAGCTAGGAATGCTCTGAAAGATCACCAAAAATCTTTGTTTTCATGCCTCAAAAAGAAAGATCCATGTTTTGTTTCCCAGTGTCATTTCAGGAGTCAGTTTTGTGGACTTGATCAGAAAGCCTTGAAGGGTGTGAGAAGAGAACAGATGGCTAGCAAGGGCCACTTTGGGACAGCAAGAAAGGCCAAGTCTGTCTGCTGGTGACTGGTTCTGACCTGTCCATGATAGAACCAGAGTCTGAACGGACAATCCTGCTCTCTCATCCCTCCTGCCAATCCTGTGCCCTTCCTTGGTCTTGGACAGGAAATGCAGAATGAGACAAGCCATGCCATTGCCGTTCATCTATTCCACAGGATCAGAGCCCTAGCCCCAGGGCCATTGGTTATGAATACCCCTTGCAGGTGAAATGCTCCTATTAATACATAACCCTGAGTTGGAGTAATGCATGAAAAGATATTTCAGAGCATGGCTTCCTGGGGATACATGTCTTAAGGGCCAGTAGGCGGATTCTGTTAGCCCCTTTCTGGCTAGAAGGGATTCTATATAGTGCCATCCAGGCCCAGGGAGTGTATAAAATGAGCTCCAAGGAAGCTTCAGAGAGGTCTCCTTTTCTAGTAAGTTCCACACCCACTAAGCATTTATTAAAGTGTCAGCTGTGGATATTGCACAGTCAAGCAAACATGAGGGTAACACAAAAGATGTAGAAGGTCCTTCATGTCTTCCCAAAGCACACCATTGTCTGGGAAGGCCAAGGAAAGGGAAGAAATCAAGTTCAAGACTGGAAAACATACATTTTTATAGCCAAGTTTACTAAAATATTTTCAATTCTCTAAACCTAGCATGTTTTTTTTTTAACCTCCAAACCTGTGAACACAGACCTATGTTCTTGTTGTTTAACTTCCATGTGTCCATGAGATGTTAGTTTAGACAACACTTTCTCTGGGAAGCCTTCCTTGATGCCTTTAGCGTGGGTAGGTGCCCATTCCTTGGGCTTTTACTGGCCCCTTTTCTTCTCCCACCATGGCATCTGTCAGTGACATGTCTGTTTTATCTACCAGATGGCAAGTTTGATGAGGGCAGAGAGAATGCCTGCCTTCTTCACTGCCTCATTCCCGGTATTCATTCATTCTTTGGGTCCTTAACTATGGAGTTCCTGGCATGAGCCAGTCAAATGAAAGAGAACGGTCATTGTGAAACTGTGTTAGTCAGGGAAGGCAACTTGGGGGAGGTGCATTCTGAGATTTTCTCCGAGGAAGTTGAAAAGCAAAAGCAATGGGAGGCACGAAACTTGGGGGTCTCATGCCACCCCCTCCTATTCCAAGAGATGTCTGGACTTCCATAGGAATCAAATCTGGGAACCATTACTAAAGGGGAAGGGCACTCACATTCATGGAGCTTTTACCACATGCCAAGATTTGCCAGATGCCAACCACATTAATAATATTTGCCATTCACCCAGAGTTGGCTATAGGCCAGACCACTTCTTGGGCTGTCTCATTTGATCTTTCCAACAACCCTGCTGAGATGGTTGTCCCCATTTTTACAGATGAGAGACTAAGCCTCAGAAAGGGTGGGGTTTGGCCAAGATGGTATTGTGACTAAGCCAGGAGTCATAGCCAGGGTTGTTTGGCTCAAAATCAATTATCTTCAAATATTTTGCTCACAACTCAACTCAAAGAATTGACCTTTTTGTACATTTTAAAATTGACTTATAAAAATTTTTATCATGTATTTAAATAGCTGTAAAAGATGTCAGAACACTGTATGTCAAGTATGAGCATTGCATTATGTTTTTGTCAAAATATTGGAACGGTAGATTTAGTTTATGCAGTTTATAGAAAATCTCTGCCATATGTCAATTCTGTCCCTTACTAGCCTTGAGTTAGTTCCTTAACTGCTTCCATGACAATGCTTTCCACAAATTAAGAATAAGAATAATAACTACTTATAGGACTATCAGGAGGGTTATGTGAGGAAATTTCATGTAAAGTACTTAGAAAAAGGACTGCTCCACACTTCTATGTAAAGTGTTGGCTATTATTATAAACTAATTGCACAGCCAGTCCTCATTGACCAAAGCAGACTTGCTTTTGTAGGAAAAGCATGATTTCATTTTTTAAATTCAAATAAGCATATTACTACCTGCCCGGTTGACAACCATCTTTCTTATGAATTCTAATTCCAGAAAAGGTAGGTAAGTCTCCGTGTTTTGCCAGAGACTTTGCCTGGATAAAACGAAGCACAACATCTTCACCACTTCTTGCTTCCATCTTGAGAGGCTGCCTTTTCTAATTGCCTTTGGTTAGAAGTCCTGGCATAATGCCCCATGGTAAGCCAGGTGAGAGGGAAATCTTGCCCTCATGGAGAAGGGAGGTTGAGGAAGGGGAAGTAGGAGCACCGGCAGAGGGGAGGCACATGATCAGGCTGATCTGTTTTAGGAGAGGGCTCATGTGGACACTGAGGACTTGGAACTTGATTCTGGGAAAAATTATGTGCACTCCCTGAAAGGTCGTCCTGTAGACCCCAGGATGTGTGTACTCCAGTTTGAAGTCCCCATTGGTCCTTGAAGGGAAGCAACCCCCGGTGAATGAGGCAGCCCTCTCTTAGCGGACCCCAACATCCCAGGGAATAGCAGATGACAGAAGGTCAAAGTTTTTCGCAATTTCTCCTCCCAGTGACGTGAAAATGCAGGCAGGTGCTATGCTGATATGGCATGGTCAAGTGCTACCCAAAAAGTGGTCTACAGATCAGCATCACTAACATTGTCTTGAGCTTTCTAGCACAGGCCGCAGCCCATTGAATCAGAGTCTGCTACAACCAGTGGTTTTCAACCCTGGCTGCCAACTTAGAATTAGTAATTATGGGGAGCTTTTAAAAAAAAAATCCTGATGTCCAGGGCCACACCTCAGACCACTTAAACCAGAATCTCTGGTCATATGGTCCAGGCATCACCAGTTTTTAAGTTTCCTAGGTGACTCTGATGTGCAACCACAGTAGAGAATCTCTTTCATTTGTAGCAATGTTAATATGGAACTTCAAATATGGGCTCCCTCCCTTCTAAATAATAACCTATCTGTAGTAGCTCTCCTGTGCATTCTGCCCACCCGTTTGCCATTGCATGCTCATTTTCTCACCTGGGATACTGTGGCAGCCTCCAGCCCTTCCCTTCCAAAAGAAGACCTTCCACAACATGCCGTTAACTTCCCTTCCTGGCTTTTCTCCAGACACTCCCCTGCATTCCAATTCAACCTGATGATTCCCTCTTCCCTAAAAGTGCCTCAAAGTTTCCCACATGCCTACCCTTGGTCTGCTGTCTTCCGCTCCATTTCTTGCCCCAGTTTTGCTCCTTTTGGGGATCATGTTAAGTATGTCCTCCATCAGATCCCCTCTGCCTGGTTGTGATCTCCCTGTAGTGTTTTCTTCCCTCATACTTTCTTCTTCAGATTCACCTTGTATGCCTTCTTTCCCCACTTCACCCATCCCATTAGCCTGGGGATGCAAGAGCAGAGTAGGAGCCCACTTCTCTTCATTTATCCTGAAAGACTGGCCACTTGCCTGGGCACACAAAGCTGTACCCCTGCCCTGCTCCCTTCCCAGGCAGACACAGGCTCTGGGAGCCTTGCAAACCATGACCATCACTGCTGGGGATTATTTGGCATACCAAGTGTTCCATTAAATTAAAACTCTTTAAAAATTACTACCCTAAGGGGAGTGGGCAAAACCCACATCAGGCGAGTTGCTTTAAACATTGCCTAGAAATAAAAAGTTTTCTACCATTTGTAGCAATATTATTAGAGAACTTCAAAAGTGGGCTCCCTCCCTTCCAAATAATAGCCTTACTCTTCCTAGAACAAGATGGGTTCATCAGCACAGCTGGCAGAAGCTGACCACCAAACTTCAAAGGAAATACTCTCCAATTGCTCCTTCCAGATCTGTCTGGCTGCCTGAGCCTGGCCTCAGCTCAAGTCCATTATAAATGTTCCTTTAATGCAGAGACTTGCATTTGGGCTTGGACTCCTCCTCTGTTTTCCCTTCATGCTATGGAAATCATTTAGTAATTTGCCCTTATAAAAATCAGGCAGAGAACCAGATATTTAATGTCTACAGACAGCGCACAGGGTGGAGACTTTACCTCACCATCACTGCCGTTCATGTGCCTTTCAGCAGGGCTGACAAAATGCCTTCCTCTCCAGGGTTCTACAGTCCAAGCTGCTGTTCCTTCTAGTTGCTGGTGACCTTCACTTTCATTTCTTGCCCTTGCCAGACACCTTTTTCTAATACGGCTCTGCCTTCCCATTTTGTAGACAGGATTCTGATAAGTATCAGTGGAGGCTGCATTCAAGGCTCATTTCTTCTCTGAGATAAGAGTTTGTACCGAATGGGGTTGCAGGCATATGGCAGAATTTATTAAAGAAAAATAAATAAATTAAAAAAAAAATTTTTTAAAGAATTTATTAAAGAAAATAAAAAAAAAGAGCCAGATCATCTTTTTCATTATTATCTTCTTAGTCCCAAACCATAGGTCTCAAGAGAAATGTTATAAAGTGTTGCTTCCCTAGTATACATAGCTTAAGAGAATAGATATTTAGCAGAGACAGAAATGAGTCAGCCTCTTTCTCTGTGTCTCACCTAGGCATGTGTTGTTAAGGCCAGTACCCCACAGGGCCCCGGGTTAGAGCAGGGCAAATTTATATTACACATTTAAAAGGGCCTCTTGAGTGTTAGGCTTGGAACAGGCTGCAGAGGCTGCTGGGCAGCATCCCAAGGAGATCTTTAAGAACATACAGCCATCTATTACACTTGGCTGAGGACAAGCCTTGCAAAGAGAAAGGATGGGAAAAAGATTTCTGGACTGCTGCTACCTTGGGGTTTTTTGGGGTCATTTTTATTTATTATGGATACAGCAGAGTTGTATATATTTATGGGGCACATCTGATGTTCGGATACAGGGCATACAATGTGTAACGATCAAATTAGGGTAATTGTGGTATCCATGACCTCAAGCATTTATCATTTCTTTGTGTTAGGAATATTCCATGCATTTAGTTATTTAAATACATACAGTATTTAATTCCACTCATTTAGTTATTTAAATGTATGCAATATATTCCACTCATTTAGTTATTTAAATATATACAATAAATCATCGTTAACTAGAGTCACCCTATCTTGCTACTGAATACTAGGTCTTATTTATTCTATCTAACTGCATTTTTGTACCGAATAGCCATCCCCATTTTGCCCCCCTATTCCTGGTACTCTTCCTTGCCTCTGCTAATCATCTCTATCTCCATGAGATCAATTTTTTAAAAGTTTAGTTCCTATGTATGAGTGAGAACATGTGAAAAATGTGTCCTTCTGTGCCTGGCTTATTCCACTTAATGAAACTAGACCCCTATCTCAAGAGTTACATCTAAGACATGACATTACTAAAATAAAACATTGGGGAAACTCTCTGGGACATTGGTCTGGGCAAAGATTTCTTGAGTAAGACCTGAAAAGCATAGGAAACATAATCAAAAATGGGCAAATGAGATCACATCAAGCTAAAAAGCCTCTGCAGAGAAAAATAAACAATCAACAAAAGAAAGGACAGCACACAGAATGGGAGGAAATATTTGCAAACCACCCACCTGACAAGGGATTAATAACTGGAATATATAAGGAGCTCAAACAACTCAATAGGAAAAAACATCAAATAATCCAATTAACACATAGGAAAAGATATGAATAGATATTTCCAAAAGAAAGCATATGAATGGCCAACAGGTTTGTGAAAAACATGCTCAACATCACTAACCATTAGAGAGATGCAAATCAAAACTATAATGCAATGTCATCTCAACCCAGTTAAAACGGCTTTCATCCAAAAGACAGGCAATGATAAATGCTGGTCAGGATGTGGAGAAAGGAGAACCCTCATACATTGTTGGTGGGAATGTAAATGAGTACAACCACTATAAAGAACAATCCTCAAAAAACGAATTATAGAGCTATCATTCAATCCAGCAATCCCACTGCTGGAAATAACTCCAAAAGAAAGGAGATCCATGTATTGAAGAGCTATCTGCACTCTCATGTTTACTGAGGCACTATTCACAATTGTCAGGATGTGGAATCAACCCAAATGTCCCTCAGTGGGTAAATGGATAAAAAGAATGTGGTGCATTTGCAGTGGAATACTATTCAGCTGTAAAAAGAATGAGATCCTTTCAGCTGCAACAATGTGGCTGGAGCTAGAGGACATTACCCTGGGGTTTTGTGATGTGTGCAGCTCACCTGAGGCCACGGCCAGGAGCAGCTGCAGTTCTCTAATTTTTGCTTAAGTGCCTGTATGGAAACAAATGTTTCCAACACCCTGTACAACCTCTGCTCTACTATGAGGTCTCACTGTCACACAGGAACTTCAGCTCAGAGGAGAAAAAAATAGAACCATCTGGGCCAAACACCAAGAAACTTTTGTTTGCTCATGCCTGTACATGCATCTCTTCATAGAGTAAAACAGCTGTAGGATATCTAAATTCTGATCTGCCTCTTGTCTCAAAAAGTGTTTAAGAAAATGACCCCTTAATAATTAAGAACTCAGAGATTTATATTTTGAGTACAAAATTTTTGATGAGATCTGCATGTTTGCCATTTATAAAGAAATGTATGAATTTGACTCTTACAGTAAGAGGAAATGGCTTACTAAATATCAGCGTTAATTCTTGAGATTCCATTTAATTGCACAATATTCTTCTTCCTCTTCCTCAAGTAACATGAACAAGCAATTGTCTGAAATATTGAACATATAAAACTACAACAAACACTAATAAATTCTAAAATTGTATGTGTGTTCTTTATATGTGAAAAAATAGGATATTATAGGAAGAAAATTTTGCATACCTGAGAGACTATTTTCCCCCCTCCCCAATTCCTTATAGATTGTAGGAAACCATTTTTCAAGGCCATTTCTGATTTTCAAAACCACAGGCTGATAACAATAAATAGTTAGCTTTCAAATATTTGACTACAACCACCCAGAGTAAATTGTTCCCTTATTAATCTAGGGAGAATAATTACCAGGCACAAGATCCTCTTTCGTCCATGAGCCATGATTTGTTTCAAATGCATGCTTTCAGTCCACATTCAATTTTTTTCACATATGTGAACACTTAGATATTGCAGTCCATTTCCTGTTAGCTGTCAATGTGCATTGCTTTTCAATCCCCTCCCAAAAAAGACTTAAAAGATTATCAGATAAAAAGTATTTTAAAGCTTAAAACAAATCCTCCTATTATATTTCCAACTACCTTATATCTCTTATCGTAAGGTTATGCTAAGTGCTTTTGGCTGTTTTCCCAAACATCCAGACATGTTTTATGTGAAGTGTGAGTCATGTCGGCACTGCTTTCATGGTTCAGGACAGTCTCCTTGAAGCAGGGACTAAATGGTGGAGTCTTAAGTTGTTGGTGATGATGGATTGGGAACTAGACATTTATTCAAGTGCAGAAAATGAAATAGGAAAATGTTCCTTGCCAATTTTAAGTAAAAGGAACTAATTGTCTTATACGAGTTGTGTCAGCTAAGTAGTATGGAATTGTGGCAGAGCCTGGAAAGAACAGAAGTTAGAGAGAAGCTCCCTTCTGAACAAAATAATTTAGACTAAAATGTGGACTTGTAAGAATTTCAGGAAAGGCCAGGTGTGGTGGCTCACACCTGTAATCCCAGCACTTTGGGAGGCCGGGGAGGATTACCTGAGGTCAGGAGTTCGCGACCAGCCTGGCCAACATGGCGAAACCCTGTTTCTAAGAAAAATACGAAAATTAGCCAACAACAACAAAAGAAGATTTACTCTTCTCCCTTCATTCAGTGTTGTTTTCTGTATGGTAAAGTGTTATGATGGCCATTTCACAGACTGTGAAGTCAGTTATTTCCCAAAATGTCTATTTGAATCCAAGTGCAAGTTAACGTCTGTCTGTGCGATGGGAAAAAATGATGAATGCATTTGTGTTTAGAGCGTTTGCCCTTTGACATCCTGTCTAAGAAGAGTTTCATTTCTGCTAGACCGCTGATTATAGCTTTAGAGTTTTAAAATCAGATATCAAGGCAAAGAAGAAAGAACCACAGAGCAAGGAGAAAAAGGAGACTTCTCCTTCCTAGGTAGTCTTCATTGATCTGACCCACTGCTATCCAGCAAAAATACAACCTGAGTTACATATGTCATTTTATATTTTACAAATATAAAATCAGCAGCTGTGGGCTGTCCAGTGAATGTATGGAATTCCTTTGGAACATGTACTTAGATCCCTTATATCATTTTCTTTTCTTTTCTTTTTGAGATGGAATCTTGCTCTGTCTCCTAGCCTGGAGTGTAGTGGCATGATCTCGGCTCACTGCAACCTCCACCTCCCTGGTTTAATTTTTGTATTTTTATATTTTACAAATATAAAATCATATTTTCTAAGTAGCCATATTATGAAAGTAAAAATAAACAGGTAAAAATTAATCTTAAAAATATTTCTATGGAACCCAATATATTTAAAACATTATCATTTTAACATGTAATCAAGATGAAAAATATTAGTCAGATATTCTATATATTTTTTCTCTTATCCCAAGTCCTCAATCTCTAGTTTGCATTTTACACTTACAGTACATCTCAAATCAAACTAGCCATATTTCAAGTGCTTAATAGCCACATATGGCTAGTGGCTACCATATTAGCACAAATCTAGATAATTAATTCCTTGGAGGGAGGCATAGAAATAAAGAAGAAAAGTCTTAAGGGCTGTGGGTTTAGGAAGAGTTTTGGCAAGGGTAAGAACTTTGAAGAGAGCTGACTGGAGCAGCTGTGGACTGTCCAGTGAATGTATGGAATTCCTTTGGAACATGGACTTAGATCCCTTATATCATTTTCTTTTCTTTTCTTTTTGAGATGAAGTCTTACTCTGTCTCCTAGCCTGGAGTGTAGTGGCATGATCTCGGCTCACTGCAGCCTCCACCTCCCAGGTTTAAGTGATTCTCCTGCCTCAGTCTCCTGTTTAGCTGGGACTACAGGCGCCTGCCACCACACCTGACTAATTTTTGTATTTTTGGTAAAGACAAGATTTCACCATGTTGGCCAGGCTGGTCTCAAACTCCTGGCCTCAAGTGATGCACCCACCTCAGCCTCCTAAAATGCTGGGATTACAGGAATGAGCCACCACATCCAGCCATATAATTTTCAAGGAGCAAAATATTTGAGTTATTTTGAAATTAATTAGGGTGGATGGACTGTGTTTCTTTGAATAGCACCTCCTTGAAACTGGACCACTTGGTGCTGGCTGTATAAGGATTATATATCCAATCATGGATAGAGGAGAGGTAAATAAAAATGCAGGGTAGGAAGGTGCTGATGGTTGTGGGCTATTTCCCATGTGGGAGAGGTGGGCTGAGTCCTGAGCTCTGTTATCTGGATCTGCACAAAGAAACTTTCCTTGATTTGGTGTGAATCACAACCAGCCCAAGAGGACAAGAAACCAGCACATCAATCATATGCAAGAGAGGACATGGATTTGAAGGGCCCATTGGTGCCTTGAAGCAATGATCTGGAAATTCTTAAAGGAGACAGGCACAGCCCATGCCACAGGTCCTGACCTGTGAAGCGGTGTGGGTGGCTACCCGGCTGCAGCAGCAGGAAGCACACAGGATAAAGGACTCCAGTCACCACCTCCACCACCCTCTGGTGCCCATAATCAAAACATGAATGCACAGGATTAACTGGCACTTGGGCCTTCACACACAGTAGAAGCCCAAGGACCAGTATAGCCTAGAGTTCTGAACTCAGATCAAATGGAAGTAAGAGGATTCCAAATCATCTTGTCAGCACCATTCTTGTGGCCCAATCTCATGGGATCCTTTGAAAGAAATACACTGTCTCGTGAGAGTGATCTATTCACCATCTTTCTGGAACCAGGGTCTGGTCTCAGGGTCCCTGAATAATCCCATGAGTGTGATTCCTAAAATTCCTCAGAATATCTTGGTGACCCTGCATAGTTGAAAGAGAGTCAGATGTCCCAGTGGGGAGACACGAGGACCAGAGCCAATATGAGTCCTGGGCTGGGTGTGGGGCACCCTGCCTCACTGTCAGTGAGGACTCCAGCTTGTCCCAGGCATCCAAGGGGCTTAGAAAATTTCAAGAAAGTTACCCTAAAGCACAGGATCTTCAGAGGGATGGAGCCCAGGACAGAAATGCCAGTTCCTGGATCTAAGGACATTTGGGAGGAAGCTCTCCTAAGCAAGAGAGAATAACATCTACAGAAACAGAGAAGCAGAGTGGGAGAGACCAAGTGACAGACACAGTCCTACCGACACTGAGTTCTCCAGGCCAGTTGTGCCCTGGGAGCAATCAGTTTTGGTTGCCAAGAAATTCTCTTTCTGACTTTAGCTAGTTTATATTATGCCTCATGTCGCTTGCAATTAAAAGAGCCCTTCATGGCCAATGAAGAATCATTCAATACTTTCAAGACCAAATTTGTGGTCTATCCTCATGGGAGTCACTCTCTTCCTCCCCGCCCCATGGCCAAGGACATTCCTCTCCCCATATGTCCAAACATGCACCAGATGGTGAAGCAGGCGAAGTTCCTCTCCTTCCCTGAAAACATCAAGAGTGGACATATAAGGTCATCCCTGTACATGAAGGATGCGACCCTGATTTTACCAAAAGGTTTTTCAAAATGCCTCCATGAACATACTCGTCCCACTGTCCTCCGCTGAGCTCAAAGCAGGTTAGTGGCTCCCTGATGCAGAGTAATCTGTGTGCTCTGGCCCTAGCCTACATTTCAGCTCTACTCCCCAGTCCCCACTCCCAACTCTCACTCTGTGCTCTTGAGCCACTCTGGGTTTCTGTTTCCTTAACAGCGAAGTTTAGCTCTACATCACGGCCTTTGCACTATCTATCTCCTCCATCTGCAGTGCTCTCTCCCCTTTTCATCATTCAGATCTCACTTTAAAGTAGACAGAAAGGTCTTCCCTAAACCCATCACTCTCTCTTACCTTACGTCTCTTAATGACTGCTACTGTTTGATTTGTTTTGTTGGGCGTTTATTGTCTGTCTCCCTCTACATTCAAACTCTTTGTGGGTAGGAATCTTATTGGTCTTGTTCACTGCTGTATCCCCAGAATCTAGAAGAATGCCTGACACAGTAGATGCTCAATGAATATTTATTAATTACATAAACTGAATGCACACAGGCTATGTTTGTGGACTTATCTTCTCAGGAATATCATCCTTTTAGCTCTTTAGCAAAGCATTGGGCTGACTTACTTATTTGGTTCATCAAAACACTGCTGAGCATATACTCTGCTTAGGTTCTGTCCAGGATGATAACGGAACCTGGTTCTGAACCTTTGGAAGTTCAGGCCCAGGGAAAGACAGACACTAGGCAAACGCCAGACAATGTGGAAAATGCTATGGTCAGGCTGTGCGCTAGCACTGGTGCTGGGGAAACAAAGAGAAGAGTGTGATCTTTTGGTTGGTTACAAGAGTTCAGGCAGTGAAGTCCAGGAAAGCCACAGAGAAAGATCCTTTAGGACCTGTACAGGTTTCCCACTTGCAACGCCTCATAGGTGGGAATGATGAAAGCAGTTCTCCCTGCCCTTCTCTCTCCCTAAAGTATTGGTATACGGGAGTGGGACAAGTGTGAGCAGTTTGTCCTCAAAGGAGAGGGAGCTGGAACAACCAGCACTTGGGAGAGCTTGTGATGATCTTGTTTGCGTGACAACAGTCAATTAAATTATTTATGCCTCTCAAGTGCATTTTGGATCAAGTAGAATATCTGGTTTTGGCGGTATTTTATAATCTGCTAAATTAGCTAACTGCCCCTCCTGTCCTGGGTTGGGGCAAGATGTCTTGAGACCGAGTAGAGGACATTAGGAGCTTCCTGCCTTTGGAGAGCTCGGGAGGATACGCAGCCAGCCATGCCCACATCCAGAGGGACAGCGTACAGGAGTCTCTGAGGTCCCAGGTCTTCCGCTTATTGCCCCAAGGGGGTTCACACCTAAGAGCAGCCCTGCCAAACAACAGGGTGCCACTCTACTCTTTACCGTGAGGCTGACTCACTTCTACCTGTCTGACAGTAGAGAATGTGGAATTCTGAATAGAAGGAAAAAAAATCCACTTGGAGAGCAGAGGAGGCTCCAGGCTGGGCCCCAAGGTGCCTGGAACCCAAGGAGTCTCTGTGCACCCTGATGCATCAGGAGTTACTCACTTGTGCCTTAGATTCCTTGTCTAAACTTGGCCTAACAAAAAGATCATGGCTCATTGTCAGAATGAAGTAGCGTCCAGCTCCTTATGGCTAAATTATGAATCAGTCATAAGAGGGAGAGTTGCCTTCTTTTTGAAGGAAGGCTGAAGTCCATTTTCTGCTACATTCGGTGCACACTCATACACAGATGCAAGATGACTTGAATAGACCAGATGTTTGTTAAATGAAAAGTTATACAATGTATGGGCCAGCTTCTCTAAGGAAATCCAGCAGAGACAAGCTGGAGAAGTTGGAATGAGGCACAAGAGATAGCAGCCCTCTGGTGGGACATGAGACTCTCCCTGGCACTGAGGCAGGACATGGAGAAGTATCTGCTGTTTCTGTTCCTTTGGCCCCAAGACCTGATCAGTCAGCCCAAGGTCAGCCGATCCCTTCTTTCTTCAGTATTCCCACTGAATCAGAGCAGCCGAGAAAGATGATGAATGTTGGAGCTGGAGGCACACTGGAAACTAGACCAATCCCCTCATTTGTAAACAAGGCAAGAGAGTTCCAGAAGGGAGCTCTGCCTCATCTGAGGTCACACATTAAGTCCATGCTGGAGTCAGGAACGGGAAGCCAGAGTTCCTGATTCCCGGCCCACCGTGCTCCCAGGGCACCCTTGTGATACACCGGCTGGTGTTGATAGTTATTTTCCAAGTGTGTCTGTCTTAGCTCCCTAATGAGACTCTAATCCCTTGGTTGCTTATAGCATTTTATTCTTTGTGATCCCCCATGGCCCTTTAGTTACAATTTTCCTCAAGACTTTAGTTTCAATATGATTCTTAGTTAATAGCCTCCTACCAAGCTGCTCCCAACTTCTGAAAATATCTAACATGATGTTGAGAAAAGTAAAAATGTCATTCTGTGAATTAAGATCAAGATTCAACCTAAGGCCAGGCAAGAAGCTGGATTAAAAATCCCATTTCGGGACCACCCACACTGTGTGCCCGGGAACCTGCCCCTATAACCAGAAACACAGGGCTGTGCCATGCAAAACTCTGGGGTGCTTCCCCAGGGTGCTCCCTGGCTGCACGGGAGCCCCCTCCTCACAGCCTGGGAGATGCACAGAGAGGAACAATGGGTTCCACGGTAGCCAGGAGGAGGTCCCATGAGCTCGGCACTACAGCCACAGCCCACAATGGCAATGTTGGAGGGAGGCATGACAGGGCATCGTCCTTTCTGCGCATTCCATTTCTGTATCATGTGAGGGAGCTACATGGTGGGGTAGGAGAAGGTGGATTTCAGTTTAACAGACATTCAGTAAACGAAAACGTGTGGTCCCTTCGAACAGCACTAGAAGCTGCACAGCACAATCTGCTACTCAACTGTTTATTTAACAAGGCTTTCAATAAGATGTCAAGGGCAGTGGCAAGTACAAACCCCCACAACTTCTCTTTTATAATTCAGTGAGTCTAGACAGATCTTTCACTATTTGAGGATGTGTGGAGAGGTGGGGGTTAGGGGGAGATAATCTTGAAACTTCTGAAAAAGTACTCAGGTTTGCAATTAAAAACGTTTTTAGGCCAGGCGCAGTGGCTCACGCCTGTAATCCCAGCACTTTGGGAGGCTGAGGCGGGTGGATCATGAGGTCAAGAGGTCGAGACCATCCTGGTCAACATGGTGAAACCCCGTCTCTACTAAAAATACAAAAAATTAGCTGGGCATGGTGGCACGTGCCTGTAATCCCAGCTACTCGGGAGGCTGAGGCAGGAGAATTGCATGAACCCAGGAGGTGGAGGTTGCAGTGAGCCGAGATCGTGCCATTGCACTCCAGCCTGGGTAACAAGAGCAAAACTCTGTCTCAAAAAAAAAAAAGGGAAAATCATTTTTAATGCAACATCTGAAGAAAACATTAAGTCTGCAAGGAGCAGAGCTGACACCATAGAAAAGTGAATCAGTAATGTGGAGGGCAAGAATGAGATCAGAGGAGAAGAGCAAAATGAAAATGATGAGGATGGACAGGATGGTTGAGTTCTTCTCTGTCCTGCCACATCCAAGAATTACAGAACTTCTGAAGGAAGAAACCCACACAAGTGGGACGAAAGCAATAATCAAAGATATCATTACAGAAAACTTCCATTAGTATGCAAATCGAAATGACTCATAGCATTCTGAGTAAAATAAATTTAAAGGGGCTGTCTAGAAAAGAGTCCACCAAGCAGGCCTGAGACTGCAGTACTTAGAAAGGCCTGCTTACTGGCATCTGAGAACTCAGCTACTAAGCACTTCCTTGAATGGATATAAAACTTTCCCTAAATAAGGTTGGCTCACTGTACCTAAAATGGTTTTTACAAACAATGTAGTTTATGCCAAACACCTGCTTTCTTGGAATTTTGGTTCATGCTAGACAGAGGACCTACATGAGCTGACCCCAGTAAAAAAAAACAAAAACAAAAACTTGCGTAAGGAGTCTCTGATGGGCTTCCCTACATATGTTGTTTCATTTTTCTCACTGGGGAAGAGTGAGCTGTGTGTGATCCCTAGTGGGAGGGAGAGGGCATGAGGAAGCCTGCACATGAATTCCTCCAGACTGCCTGTAACTTTTCCCTTCATGAGGCACTCGTATAGCCTTACAAAATTGCTGTCATAAATCTTGGCCATGAGTACACTTTGGGCTGAGTTTTGTGTCATTTTAGTGGGTTTCCAAACAGCGATGGATCTGTGGCCTAAGGGATCCCTGACACAGGGGTCTCACTGCCTCACTATGTCAAGGGGGCTAAAACACATTCTAGCAAAATATTTGAATTATAAGACTAATTTCTTTTCATGTCATAACATTGAGGAAATAAACCTACCTCTTTCAAATTTTAAAAAATTGGTTGGCTTCAGACTTGTCCTTCACCACCCTATATGGAGCAGGCTTTAGAAAGTTCTGAAGGAAGAAAGCTGGGATCCAGTAATTTTGTAGGCTTATGAAGGCAATAGACAGAATTCTTAGACATTCGAGGACTCGAAATAGACTTACATTAGTGACTAAGGTAACAAACTTTAAGAATGCAAAGACAGGGAATTCTGGACAGGCAGCTCTTCTTTTATGGAGCATAGATCCCAAATTCAAAAGTCCAGTCGGACTGTGCTATTGGAAAATTCTGAGATTTTATGCTTAGCCCCTTGCTATTTCTCTAAGCTATCTTTTGCTTCTGAAATTTTATCAAGACCAATTTCTTGTGCCATATCTTTCACTCCACAATTTAGGAATGTCATCTGCCATGACTAATGACCACTGAAGCTATTACGCAGTGTAGGTCTTTCTTCATGATTGTTAAACATAAAGGAAGATGAGACCTATGGGTCTCAATTTGTAAGAGTACCTGTGTTGAGTATTGTAGCATTGAGGATTATTGTACTGAGCAAGATTCTGAGCCCCTTCTGAGCTCCCTGGGAGAGAATGCCGGGATCAGTGAGTGACACCCAACCTGGGGAAAAAGGGGACATGACAGCACATTCATTCTCACCAGCTATTCTTGATCTATGTATTCAGAAGACTGTGGTTTAAAAATTAATGAACAAAAATGACCAGAAAATGAATGGAAACACTTTCTCTAATTGTTGTGCTAGAAAATAAAATAACTGCAATTTCAATTTTAAACAATAGGACAGTACCTGTCTTTAACACTAATGTTTACTTAATATTTTTGATGAGACAGAAAAAAACTTTAAAAAATAAAATATTGTAGGAAGAAAGTACCAAGAAAAAGACTGATAGATTAGCTGCATAACATTTTAAGTCTCTCTTTCACAAAAATTCAAAACACCATAAGCAAGATAAAAAGGCAGATCACAAACTGAGAGATATTTTGCAACACAGGTGGCAAAGGATCAACATCCTTAATGTAAAAGGCTTTTGAAAATCAATGTAAAAATAAATTACTTAACACATTACACTGTGTGAAGAGCATGACATTGAGTTTACAGGAGGACAAGTTAAAATTGACAATGAATGAATGAATGAAAAGTTCTCTATTTTGATCACTAAAAAAATGAATTAAAGGTGTCAAAAGTGAATCATACATTAAAAAACTCTCTGCTATTTCCATAGACGAAGGCTTATAATGCTTGGTGTTGCAAAGAGTACTTTTATTAAAAGCAATTTGCCTCATCTTTCAAAACTTCTTAAAGTATTATGCATGTCTATTAGCTCAAATTCCACTACTGGCAAATCACTGGAGACAGGCTTAAGGGAATCTGTACTGAATGATTATCTCAGAATTATAATGACAACATTTGGAATAATCCAAAGTCAGGGGACTGGCTAAATATGTTCAGGTAAATCTATGTAATGAGATACATGCGGCTGTTAAAATCATGTGTACAGGAGTATTGGTTGAATGGAAAAATAGTCCCCACCTATTGCTTAGTGAAAAAGTGGACACAAATAGGTTGCATTTCATGTACAGTGTGTATGGTGGGGCTAGTTATGGGTTACCCAACTTGCAACTGAGTCCTGGTGCCACGCAACCTTCCTGGGTGATCTTGAGTGGATCTCCTGCCCCTCTTAATGCAGTGTCTTCATTTGTAAAAATGCTGTTAATGAAAGTATTTACTCATAGGGTTGTACTAATTGTAGCCTGAAACTATCCCCTGCTCAGCAGTGTGCATTAGGTCCTGATTTTTTTTAAATGATGCTAAAAAGTAATCAAGAAAAATAGACTGATAGAACACATCAAAAAAATTCTTACTAGTGGGGTTGTTACTACTTTTTGCTTCTTTTCATTCTTCGAGGTTTTCTGTATTAAACGTAGATGACATTTACACTGTTCATACACACACACACACACACACACACACACACACACAGTAAATATCAACTTTACTATGAGGTTACCACAAGTATTGGGAAAACAGCTGAAATCCATCTTTCTAGAAAGAAAAGGAAGAAGAAATGGCCAAATGAGGGGGAAACTGCCCCCACACTCTAGGAAACACAAGCTCCCCAGCCTCTGGACCTGCAAGGCAGAGGAGGGCCACTCCCTAGCCTGCCAGCCAGCAGGCCATGGGGTCACCCTGCCGAGCTGCACCCCACGCAGGCTGCACACTGCCCCATTGTCTAAGCATGGCCCCACTGAAGTCAATGAGAAACAGATGGTGAGAAACAGTTCTGCTCCTCCACACCTATGATGCGGGTCTGCTTTGAGCATCCAGCACCAGTGAGGCAATCTGCTTTTCATTTATGGGCAGAGAAAAGCCACAAAGGAAGGAATGAGGGAGGCCATAGTTCTCAGAGTGTCGGAGGAGTTGATGCAATAATAATTCAATTCCCCCTACTCTGAAAAGCAAGGCAGTCCAACCCAGCAGGACGCCTGCAGCCTGGGCTGTAAACTCGAGCTCACCTTGGGCTACCTCCAGCTGAGGAAGCCCACACCGGAACCCGTGGGCCTGAACTCTTGCAGGGTAAAGAGTTCAAACGGGGCCTTTTCCAGTTTGCATTGTGTGGCAGAGCCCTGCAGCCAATCACAGCAGGAAGTGAGTACCAGCTAGGTGGGATGGGAAAGATTTGGACGGGGGAGGGTCTCATCACAAGGGAATCGTTATGAACACTGCCAACCAGAGGGTAGCCCTCTGGCCAGTGCAGTTCCTTCTTCCTTTTGCCTGAGTAGAAGCATGGACTCTGAAGCCGGCTGTCTGTGACTCTATTCCAGTTATCTGCTTACTTGCTGTGTACCTTAGGTGAACTGCTTTAACTTTCTGAGCCCCTGCTTCCTCATCTGAATTGTGGGCAAGAGACTAGTGTTACCCGATAGGATATATGAAGCCTGCAGGAGACAATTCATAGGAAGTGTCTACACGTGCTTGGGACATGGAAGGTAGTCATTAACTGTTAGTTATTATCATTATTGTAATTGCCAGATTCTTTCTGTGTCTTATTTCCTCTTTACACCATGGTGTAATTTACACCGTGGCACCCTCTTGTGCATAATTGCCTCTCATAGTCCCAACCGGTTGCAGTCTCTGCTTGAGGGTGGTCTATGCCTGTGTACCCTCTATGAATCTCCCTGGCAGTCACTATCTCTCTGGACAATCATTTGTGTTGTCTTTGGAAGGAGTCTGGGTCATGGAGTGGCAGCCAACCTCAGCCAGCATCCTCCCTCATCGGGCGATTGTGTAGGAGGGGCAATGGTCTCCTGAGCCAACGAACAGCTTGCAGATGGCTCCAGTGAGAAGTGCCACCCTGAAGCCCTAAGAGATGATAAGGGAGAGTAGGGGAAGCAAGCCCAGAGAAGAAAGAAAGCGTTCCCCGGAGGAAGGGAAGCAAGCAGGCAACAATAGCTACGCAGGTGGCTGCAATGTGAGAAGCATCCAAGAAGGCAGAGTTTCAAAACGTTCAGGGAAAAGCAAGGTACAGTTTTTTGGATGTAGTGGCAGAAAAGACCCGAAGAGAAAGACATCATCAACATAAAACCTGGAAAAACCAGGGATCATAAAGATGCCTGTGTGACTGACAAACAAATTAGAGGTGTAGGAAAAGGAAAGAGTAGCGATGGCAGGTTGCAGGTAATTGAGATTTTCCAGAACGAGATGACAAATACTACATCAAAGTATGTTCAAATCAGGTTTGCCTGGCAGCTTTCCCTGAACGTGCTAATTATTCTTATTTGTTCTCAAACAAAAATAGCTTATTTATCATGAGGGCTGAGAGCCCAGGGTGTGAGAGAGCATCTTCTCTCAGCAAGCAGGTGGGTGGCTTGGTTTGAATGACAGAAGATACATGAGTATACAGCAACACAGTCACTTTTCATCAAGATTGGACCTTACAGCTATATCTTACAGAAGCCACTGCATCAAAGGCCACTCTTAGATGAGTTTCCAGAGAAAAAGAGAAGGCAGCAGCCAGATTAACTGTGACACTGTCCTTTTTGTATCAGCCAGGATAGGATAGGTGATGCTGCAGAAACAATCAACCCTACATCTTAGGGGCTTTAAACAACCAAGATTTATTTCTCATCTGTGCCATATGTCTGTTGTGGGTTGGCTGGAGTTCTGCTCTGCATCAGCCTCCCTCAGGGACCCAGGATGATGGAGCAGCCACCGTCTCAAACTGCTAATCACTAGAGCAGAGAATGAGGGAGTGAGAGCACACACACACACACACACACACACACACACACACACACACACACAGGCTCTTACAACTTCAGCTCAGAATGATATACATCATCCCTGCTCATATTTCACCAGCCACAGTCAGGCACATGGCCTATGCTGAATTGCAAAGGGGATGGGGAAGTAAAATCCCACTTCTGCAGCTCAGAAGAAGAAACAATGTATGTGAACAGCCCTAACGACTCACCAACCATCCATTCCACAAACAGGCCTCCCTGCCTGTCATTCGGCTGCCCCTCCCCTTGGCCTGTGACCCCCTTAGTGGTTCTTAGTCATCTCTGCCCCTATCCCCACCACAATCTTCAAGGCAAATTTTGGATGGGATGATTGGTCATAGTGCTTCCAACTTGACTCTGTAATCATAAAATGAAGGAGAACACAGACTCAGAGTATTGGCGCAGAGTAGAATCTCTGAGAGGACCTAGCCAACAGCCCCTGCCTTTCTAGATGGAGAAACAGGAAGTCAAAGGAAAAACCATGTGCACTGGGCAGAATTCTAAGATGAGCCCTAAGATTCCTGGCCCCTGCTGTGTACACATCATCTCCTTGAGTGTAAGTGGGACCTGTAAATAGGGCTGGCTGTCACTCCAGTGACATGTTACTTTGTATGGCAAAAGGGACTTTGTAGATGTAACTGATGAAGTTGCAGGCACTCTCCTGCTGGCCTGGAGGAATGTAAACAGCCATGCTGTGAACTTCCCGTGGAGGGCACCTGCATGGCCGGCCAGGACCTGAATGCATCCTCTAGGTTGGTGAGAAAATGGGACCTCAGCCCTACAACTGCAGGAACTGAATTCTGACAACGGGGAACCGTAAGCTCCAAATGAAAACACAGCGATGGTTAACACTCTGATTTCAGCCTCATGAAACTGTGAGCTGAGAACCCAGCTCCTCTATGCCCGGACTCCTGACCCATGGAAACTGTGAGATATATATATATTTTTAAAGCCACTATACTGTTTTAAGCCATTAAGCTGAAGGTAATTTGTTACCCAGTAATAGAAAATGAGTATGTACTCATCATGGCAGGGGCAGGTCCTGCAATTTGAACAGTATTCAAGGCCTTTCAGTGATTTCTGTCCCATTTGCTGAACACAAACTCTATTCCAGGTCTGGCAGCATCTTTTCAGCCTCTCACCTGCCAGGATTGCTCCCGTGGTGGCCTTACTCTGCCTGCTTCCCAAGGCAGGGCTCCATCCAATGTCATCTGATGGAGCTTTAACGTGCCATTTCCCAATATAATAAAATGCCCTGAAGTGACCCCAGCCGACTGTACGCTTCCATTCTCTGCTGGTTCCATAGCACCTAGCACGAGGACAAGCCTCCCTGCAGTTGATTATATCCCAATCATATCCAATAATAGAATTCCGTGAGGATTAAATCACTTAAATTGTCTCTTCTTGCCAAGACTTTAAGCTCTCTAAGGGCAACAGCCGTGTTTACTTCAGGTGCTACATCAGGAATCAGAAAAGGCATTTGCAGTTGTAATACGTCCAAACTGGAAACTGCACAAATGTCTATCACTGCGTGAAGAGAGAAAGAAATCGTCTTATTTCCATACAATGAGATGCTGCTCAGCTAAAAAAAGAACAAAGCATCCATAACATGCTATAGTATGAGTGAATCTCAAAAACATTAGGCTGAGTGTAAGATATAAAAGATATCTACTGTATGATAATTTATATAAAATCTAGACAAAGCAAAAGTCATCTATATTGACAGGAAGCAGGTGGGTGGTTGCCCATGGCTGAGGTTGGGGGGATAATGCAAAGGTCACATTTTGGGGTGATGGAGATGTTCTATGTCTTGATTGCTGTGGCAGCTAAGTGGATGTACACATTTGTCACAACTCATCAAATTGTATATTTAAAATACATACATTTTATTCTATGTAAATTATCCCTCAATAAAGTTGACTTGAAAAATAATCTTTGTATATTCTGAGTCAGCTAAAACTTTGTTGGAAAAAATGCTTTGAGACATGATTTCTCAACATGATTTGAGAAGGGTGAGCCCAAGAAAACATCTAGAGACTTCTGTTTAGGTAGAGCCATCTCCCAGAAACAGATGAACTCCCAGGCCGAAAGCAAAGACATGGCTTAAAAGTTAAGTTAACCTACTTAAAGAAGGATTGCTTGGCAAGAAAAGCCCAGAAAAAGAACAGAGAGGGTGGCAAAAAGGAGCCACATATCCAGGGGAAAAGGCCTAGATTTGGGGGTTCAATGATAGTCTGGCCGTGAGCTTTCCCCATGCTGTGTGGTGGGGTGGAGCACCTTCAGAAGTCTCACCATGGCTCAGAGAAAGAGCTTTTGGGACCAGCCACACTGCTTTGCTCTGAATCTACAGCCACCCTGCTGGCCACCAGCCTGATTAACTTCTAGGGAAGCCTGGTCCTGGAGAGAAGACATGGAGTTTCTAACAAATATTAAGGCATCTTCATCTGGATTAAGTGTCGGAGGATCATGGTCCAGGTAATGCTGCCTGCCATGGCCTTTGGATAGTCAGGCATGACCCCTTCCTCCCACCGTCACTCAGGACATTGCCCGGAGAGACAGGCACAGCCAGGGCAGCAGCCCGAATGCTGAGGATCTTGTGGGTCACCTAAAGCTGTGGAGGAGCCAGCAGGGCTCCAGACCTGGAGAGAGCCCCATAAAAAGAAAATGTTCCCTTCTTTTGTAGAAAAGAAATGATACTGAGCAGCCAGAAGCCCTGACTGTGCAGAGACAAAAGTCAAATTCTGAGGTAGGAAAAAAGCCTGGGGGCTTGGGAGAGCCTAGGCAATGAAACAGGAAGGGATGGAAGAGAACAGGAAAACTCAGCTGGCTGCTGTGGGGCTCAGTGGCGAGGCGAGAGCAGCAGCGGAGGCTGAAAGGGGCAGAGAAGGTGCTCACAAGGAAAGGCAAGCAGAAGATAGCTGTGCGGTCTTAACGGGGGTGTGGGAGCTGTGTGTACAATGGCTGCAGGGTGGTCTCTCCACTTGACGAAACCCCCAAGCGCCCTCTGTCCCCCTGAATGGTCAAGCATGACTATCAGCACTACCTTCCATTGGAGCCACCCCTCCCGAAACTTGTCCGCACTGCCCTGACTCCAGCACCCCATAACCCAGCTGTCTAGAATCTGCAGTCTTCTCATGCCCTAAGTCAGAGCTTGCCCACTCCTCTCTGGGGAGATGACTAGAACCTTTTAATTAGCCTCCCTCCCTCCCCACTTGTTAAACTGCATCAACAGGTGCTCAGTCACGGAGAAGGAAATCAATGCATATTAAGCATTTATTATCCTTGGTATTTTAATTATAATTCTCATAACAGCCAGATGAAGAAGGCAGCACTATCTCCATCTTACGAAAAACTTGAGGCTCACGAGTTGAGCTGATTTCCCAAAATTCAAACACCTGGGAAGGAGCCAGCTAAACCAAGATCCCAACTTTCTTCCATCCACTGTTCCCAAGTGGATCTTAAATATAAATCCACTCAATTCATTTCCATGATTAAAATCCTTCAGTGGCTTTCCACTGCTTACAGACACATTTCCTTCCACATTTTTTGTCCTTATAGAGCTACTTTCTTCCAAAAACCCCCTTGTTTTAGTTTATTTCTGCTACTATAACAAAACACCACAAGCTGGGTAATTTATAAATTATAGGAATGTACTTCTCATAGCTCTGGAGGCTGGGAAGTCCAAGATCAAGGTGCTGGTAGTTTTGGTATCTGGTGAGGGCTACTCCCTGCTCCCAAGATGGCTCTTGGGCATTGCATCTTCCAGAGGCAAGGTATGCCGTCTTTCATAGCAGAAGGCAGAAGGGCAAAAGGGGCAAAATCCCTCTGCCAAGCCTTTTTATAAGGGTGCCTAATCTCATTCACGAAGGCAGAGCCCTCATGACTTAATCACTCCCAAAGGCATACCTTTCAATACTGTTGCATTGGGGATTATGTTTCAACATAGATTTTGGAGGTGGCAAAAACATTCAAACCACAGCAAATCCTTATGTGAAACACTACTATATCCCACAGAAAACAGCAGAGCTGACCCAGTGTGAGTGGGGGTAAGGCATAGCACCCTGTCTCTGCTTTCAGAGTCGACATCTCCACTTGAAGTCTTAATACTGCATCAGTTTCTTTAGGATTGAACTCTTGATCTAACTCCTGGTCTCTCCCAGAATGCTCTATCTTAATGAATGGTTGAACCATCCATTCAGGAGCCTGTGAGCCACCTGCCTCACCATCTTCATGCTCATCCTCCATAAGTCTATTCAATTTGCCTTCTACATCTCCCTTGAATAAGCTTTTGTCCTTCATTTGCACTTTCACCACCCAAGCACCCAAATCCAAGCTCTTACAGTCTCTTTCCTGGAACAGGGGCTCAGCCTCCTGACTTGCCCCACAGAGCCCTGGCAGTCCACCCCAACACAGCACATAGACGGTGCTGACAGAAAATTCCCTGCCAAAGAAGGGGGCCACTCTGACATTGAACATCCTGACATCCAAGTGTCACTATTCTTTAGTCACCTCCCCCATCAAATGTAACCAGTATTTCCTCTTGCTTACTGTTTTATTTAAAAATTCTATAACTTCAAGATGAAACTATTCACTAAAAAGTGAGCTAAGAGTCAAAAGAATTGGGGCTGGTTGCTTGAGTTGCTCTGTGGTCACCGAGTTTCCCCAGCTGTAGATCAGAGTTAGTTACTAGAATCTGCGTCTTCTCTCTTGCCTGCAATTATTATGGAAATAACTTGTAAAATGTTCAGAATTAATTACAACAAACATATACAACTGAAGCACTCATGTCTCCCTGACATGAAATAAATTTGGATATATGGACATCTGGTTGACAATGTGATGTTCCAAGATCTAAAACGAATTTGATGATGTAATTAAATACCGATCTTTCTACTTTTACTTGTATGTAGGACGAGATCCCTCTCTGAACCTATTTCTATGTATACATGGAGTTGGCCACATGGTCACATAAATCACAGGAAAATCTGGAGCAGATGTGGCCGGGTAGCTGGAATTCTTCTTTTAGGATTGCGTTTTAATGGAAAAATGACACAGAGCAGACTTCCCACATGCTTCACAGATAGAGTAATAGAGCTACTTGAAAGGAACATTTATATTCTAGATAGGCTGATTTTTAATCAACAAACGTGATCGCTTTATTATTGTCTGGTCTCAGATGAGTCATTCAGCAGAGTGCACAGGCATTTCCAGACAGGAGGGCCACAAGGGAGAAGGCTTTTTAGTACCTTGTCTGTCTGTCTGTCTGTCAGTGTGGTCTTGAGCTCTTTCTCCTCTTGCTCCTCTTGCTGATAGCAGAGATCCTCTCTGGGGCCTTAGACAGTGGCCTCCCATGGGCCTGCAGCCTCAGAAACTTTTCTTTGAGAGGAAAGGGGTAAATGTGAGCTAAACCTGAAATTCCACCAACTATAGAGAGAAACTTGTTGGCAGTGCACATGCAAAGGTTTTTGAAATCCTCTGTTTTGCTGGTATGTATGTGTTTGAGCCTGTTTCATCTGAAGTCATTGTTTTGAGCCTTGTTTGGAAGAATTTTCCAGACACGATTTTCTAGGGAGGAAGAATGTCATTCAGAAGACAACAGCCTGTGCTTCTGAGACAAAGCAGGTGATATTCTGCTTCAGGTGACCTCTGGCTCCCTGGCTTTTATCTTCCCTTTCACGTTACCAAGTGGAGCTTCAAGAGCCATAGTCCAGATTTTCTTCTTCTTTTGTAACTTGGAAAATGAAGACACAGAACTACAGTGTCCATTGTGGGAGGTCTAATGGATAAATGGATGAGAAATTACTTAAGTCAAACAATGACTCAATTAGATTTTCTGACAGAATCAAGTTGTTTAACCCTGCTGATCTCAATGAGGTTAGGTTTTCTGAATAACTGAGAAGGGTGTTCTGATATAGAATTGGGTTGTTTAACCCTGCTGATCTCAGTGAGGTTAGGTGTTCTGAATAACTGAGAAGGGTGTTCTGATATAGAATTGGGTTGTTTAACCCTGCTGATCTCAGTGAGGTTAGGTTTTCTGAATAACTGAGAAGGGTGTTCTGATATAGAATTGGGTTGTTTAACCCTGCTGATCTCAGTGAGGTTAGGTGTTCTGAATAACTGAAAATACCTTCCTCAGTTGGGCAATCACCTATGATTTTAGGGGAGGTTTGGGGTGGGTGCTCCAAACAAGAGGGACTATACCAAGTGCCCCTGAATGTATGTGGGGCTTGGAAAATGGGGAGACATGGAAGACACACTTCTTTTCCTGCTCTGAGCCCAGGGGTGCAGAAAGCCCTGCCATTGGTGTTCATCTGGAGAAAGGCAGCCGCAGCCCAGCTCATGGCTTACACTGCCTCAGAGTAGCAGGGGTTCAGTGTGGCAGAGTGAATGTTAAGACAAAGAAGAATGACAAGAATGCCTTGAATCAGACAATCACTTTTCTTGTTAATTACAAGAACCATGAAAAACAGGTTAGATATTATCAATCAGTTTTTGTACACCGAGACTTGTGCATGACTCCTAAGAGTCAGTGCCAAAACTAGACCATGCTGCCCTTGTCATTTAGATGGGTCACTTACTGCATTTACCACTGGAAGCTGGTTGACCTACACACTTCTACATCTTGGGAAGATGTAGATCCTCTGAGATTTTTTTTAGCTTTGCAGTACATGATTTCTAGATAGACAAGTTTGGAGTGACCGAGAATTCTTATGTCAAAGCTGAATTTGTTTAGATATAGTTTATGTTCATGAAAATGGAATTTGCAATACATATCAAAACCAGAGTGAGAACCAGTGGCTGTGATCTGAATTTGCGTCTCCTCAAAATTCATGTTGAAACCTAATCTCCAATGTGATGGTAATAACAGGTGGGGCCTTTGGGAGGTGATCAGGTCATGCAGGTGGAGCCCTTGTGAATGAGAAAAGAGGCCCACAGAAACCTGCTTGCCCCTTCCACCACATGAGGACACAGCAAGAAGGCTCCATTCTGTGAACAAGAAGGTGAGCCCTCACCAGACTCTGAATCTGCCAGCACCTGGATCTTGAACCTCCTAGCCTCCAGAACTGTAAGAAATACATTGCTGACATTTGAAAGTCAGTTTATGGCTTATGGCATTTTGTTACAGCAGCACACACTACCAGTCCTTCTATTTTCTGCCGGAAAATTGCACCACACTGTAGCTTTGAATCTTTTTTCTTGGGCCAAGTTTAGACAAGAGGCATCAACTCTAGGTAATTCTGAATGTAGCAAGAATCCAGCAGAGACACCTACTGCTGGAAACACTGGGAACACCACTGACTAGCAGGAGGGCCAAGGACTTAATGCTTTATAAATACTGATTGCATTACATATGCATTTTTGGATTTCATGTTTTTATCTTAAAATACTTGCAGAACTTTCAAGAAAAACAACAATAAAAATAAAATATTTGACGAATTAGGGATGACCAAAGGGCAGCTTGCTGCGGGGAAACGGTGTGTAGATTGTTCTAAATGAAATCTGACGTTGCTATGCATTATGGATACAGCTCAAAGTCATTCAAGAGTGTGATAATTATCCCTGGTCTGAGAAGGCCTGCTTCACTGTTGCCATAAAGTTCAAGGCACTAAGTGTATGAATATGATTTTTGCCTTGCAGTCAACCAGTGGAAAATACTGGTTTTGAGCTTGGAGCTACCAAAGTGTACCTCTAAGTGATGTTTTAATTTTCTCAGCATAAATTTTCTTCACATGTTTGCTAAACAGGGCAACATTGCCATGGATACCTTCCACTGTCCCATAGCTTCCCTGACACATTCTGGCACTTGCTCTCATAACTACCACATATGACACTGATTGAACACATCAGCATGTCATTTGTTCTCAGCGCAATGGGAAATCCAGAGAAAAGGCTGCATAAAAACATGATGCAGAGAGAGGAAACATAGAGTGGAGAAGACTGGGAGGGGGACATACACAATCAGCCTCAGAAAACACACTGCGGGGCACTGAACTCTTTCCCAGCTTTGGGAGCCTCCATATTCAGGCTACAGTAGTTGAGGCGATACAACGTGGGGCAGAAGGCAAAGAGGGAGGAGACTGTGGCACGCAGAGAAGGTGGGGGCAGCTCTCCCTGCACGCTGGGACTCTGGCACTAACAGCCAGCAGCCTCGTCACCCCTGGTGCCACTTTCAGGGGACCGCTGAGCAGCCTTAGGTGTCTTCATACACTGGTGCTCTGTTGAATGACAATACCTTCTCTGCACTCACCTTGGAGGCCTATTTGGGAACTGACAATTCTGAATTATGTGTTTGACTATTGAGAGAGGCTATCAGGACTCCAGGTATCCGTGGGATGCTCCCTGCCCTGATGTGATGGAGAGACTGCAAGGGAGTGCGGCACAGGGGTGACAAGTGCTCCTGAGGTTTTGCTGCCTGCATGGCCTTCTGAATGCCCCTGCCACCTGCCCACTGCTCTCCACCTCTGCTGCCAGGCTAAGCCCAGCCGTGGATTCCCAAATGCCCCCCATGGCCCTTCCTCCGCCCTGGTTCACCAGTCTCCACTCCCTTCTCTCTGCGGCTGCAGTGGCTTCACTCTGCCCACACCTCTTCAATGGGCTCCCCTTTTATTCTAAGACAGAATCCAGCATTCTTCCTACAGTGTGTGCAGTCCTATGGGGTGGGTTTCTCTGCTCTTCCCCACCTGGCCCCACCTCCAGCTCCTCTGAGGACACATTTTCTACTGTGTCTAGGTCCCTTGGGGCACACTGGCTGTCTTCATGCAGGGCCATGGTGCCTGCTGTGCCTGGTGCCTGGATTGTCTGGCTTATCCTTCCCCTGGCACTGCTCCAGCACCCCCAGCACCTCCAGCACCTCCCACCTGTCTTTCAGATCTTGGCTCAGGCATTACTTCCTCAGGGAAGCCTTCGCTGAGCTATGGTCTAGGCCAGATCCCCTCATTATGTGCTAAGATAGAGACACTTTCTTTTTCTTTATGGTACTTCCCCAAGTTCCTAAGGAGACATTAAGCAAATAACCACACAGGGAGTCCAGGGCTCTTTGCCTGGAACCTAAGCTCCATAAGGGCGGGGCAGGTGCTGCTGTTGAGTCACCATTTAATCCTCAGCTCCTAGCACAGGGCCTGGCACACAACAGGGGCTTAATAAACATTTGCATTTTCTCAACTATGCCCTTTAACCTAGTTATTTACCAACTTCTCAACCTCCACAAACGTGATGAGCAGCAGTTCACTCTTTCCTGCGTTATCCTTTTCTTTCTTCTTTTATATTTTACCTCCAAAGAGCTGACTTCATCAAAACCTAAATAAATGCTTTCCTTTATAAATGACTCTCCTTAATGATAAATCATACATAGAGCAAAGAATAGAAAATATAACGAACTTTTGTTTCTGTATCTCTATTTGCCATTGTGAATTGACAGCAATTTCTGGGCAACTGTCAACCACCTGGCAACACCAGATTATAGAAAATTCAAAGGGGTCAAGGTCAGAAGCCAGAACCTCATCAGTTAAGCCCTTGTCATAATTAGAGCCTCCTGGAGCTGACTGTCCTCTGTGCCTGGACAGCCAGAGGTGGTCACACAACTCCAAAACAAATATAAGCGAATGGGTTACAAATGCTACTCTTCAGCACTCCACATTCTCAGGAGCTATGACACTGGGACAGTGCAAGTCCTGAATGGTGAGAGACCTTAGGCTTAAAACACTTGGCATTATCTGACTTCAATTATACTGTAGAGTTATAGTAACTAAAACAGCATGGTACTGGCATAAAAACAGACACAGACCAATGGAACAGAACAGAGAACTCAGAAACAAATCCATATACCTACAGTAAACTTATTTTTGACAAAGGTGCCAAGGTTATACATTGGGAAAAGAACTTTCACTTTAATAATTGGTGCTGGGAAAACTGGATATCCATATGCAGAAGAATGAAAACAGACTACTACCTCTTTCCATATGCAAAATTCAAATAGAAATGAATGAAAGATTTAAATCCAAGACTTTAAATCATGAAACTACTAAAAGAAAACATCAGAGAAACTCTCCAGGACATTGGTCTGGGCACAGATTTCTTGAATAATACCCCACAAGCACAGGCAACCAAAGCAAAAATGAACAAATGGAATCACATCAAGTTAAAAAGCTTCTGCACATCAAAGAAAACCATTAACAAAGTGAAGACAACCTACTGAATGGGAGAAAATATTTTCTAAGTACCCATCTGACAAGAGATGAATCTCCAGAATATATAAGGAGCCCAACAACTCTATAGGGAAAAAATCTAATAACCAATTAAAAAGTGAGCAAAAGATCTGAATAGACACTTCTCAAAAGAAGACATACAAATGGCAAGCAGATGTATGAAAAGGTGCTCAACATCATTGATTATCAGAGAAACCCGAATCAAAACTACAATGAGATACCATCTTGCTCCAGTTAAATTTGTTTATGTCAAAAAGACAGGCAATAACAAATACTGATGAGGATGTGGAAGAAAGAGAACCCTTGCACGCTGTTGGTGGGAATGTAAATTAGTACAACCACGATTCAGAACAGTTTGGAGGTTCTCCAAAAACTAAAAGTAGAACTACCATATGATCCAGCAATCAATCTCACTGGTAGGCATATTCCCAAAAGGAAGGAAGTCGGTATATTGAAGAGATGTCTGCACTCCTATGTTTATTGCAGCACTCTTCATGATAGTGAAGATTTGGAAGCAACCGAAGTGTCCCTCAACAGATGAATGGATAAAGAAAATGTGGTTCATATACACGATGGAATGCTATCAGCCGTAAAAGGAATGAGATCCTGTCATTTGCAGCAACATGGATGGAACTGAAGGTTCCATGTTAAGCAAAATAAGCCAGGCACAGAAAGACAAACTCTGCATGTCCTCATTTATTTATGGGAGTTAAAATTGGAATCAACTGAAGTCATGGAGATAGAGAGTAGAAGGATGGTTACTAGAGTCTGGGAAGGGTAGTCGGGGTGGTGGGATGATGGGAAGGTTAATGTGGGTACAAAATATAATGGAAAGAATGAATAAGACCTAGTATTTGCTAGCACAACAGGGTGACTATAGTCAATAATAATTTAATTGTACATTTAGAAATAACTAAGAGTATAATTGGATTGTTTGTAACACAAAGCACACATGCTTGAATGGATGGATGCCCCATTTGCCCTGAGGTGATTATAATGCATTGTATGCCTGTATCAAAATATCGAATGTATCCCATAAATATATACAGTTACTATGTACCTACAAAAATTAAAAATTAAGAAAACAGACACTTGGCCACAAATAATGTTATTGTGAATAAACCTAATGGACATCCATGCATAAGAAAAAAATCAGAGAGTCTAAGCTTGGAACCTGCCTAGCAAACAAACACATGTAGAGAGCAAATCTTTCTGTTTGAGGGTTGGCTATCGTGAGTGTTGCTGACTTCTTACATTCATTCACAGAATATTTGGGAAAGCAGTGGTAAGTCAGAAAGAGATGATTAATTAATTTGGAAACTCAGAGACACACAGTGAATTGCACAGCTTCTCAGAGCAAGTTGATGGAAGAACCAAGATGAAAACTTGCTCAAATTACAGCTAGTTTAGGGTTCTCTTGTTCAGTCCAAAAGGACTTGATAAGATGTGGTCTAGTGACCACTCTCATCAAAACCACTCCAGGGAGTTTGTGGGAACACCCTGATACCAAAATTTCTGGGGATGGGACCCAGACATACGCATGTTCAACAACCGTAGAAGGGTTCTGATGCCCACTAAGAGGCAAGAATCACATAGCTGGACTTAGGTTTCTGTCTTAACAGTTCATGTGTGTAGAGTAAAGCCCATGATCTTCTTGAATCCCTTGACTGAAGTCACTGGTCCTTGCCTGAGTAAATGGACTTCCACATTATGAGAACTTTGGGAAAAAAGGAGTACATTGCTAAAATTAGAGGAATTATTTTGGCTAAGATAGGGGCATTCTTCTCAGCAGTTTCTAGTGGAACCGATCCAACCACGGCTTAGACTTAAAAGTCTGAACATAGTTCTTATAGTTTAGGGCTTAACTGGTAGAATCCAGGGCCTGCCAGTTGGAATAGAATAGAGGTGAGTCCCTTGCTTTGAGGTGAGGCATTGAAGGGCTCCCAGCAGTAGGGGAAACAGAACCAGGTAGGCCTTTGAAGGGACCACAGCCCAGCATCCAGTCATCTCCATCTCTGAGGTTCTTTTGAGCTTATCCTGGCTTGCTGCAAGGCTTAGGAGTCTGGCAAAAGGAAACACAATCCTCTCTGGAATTATAACCTCCTATGAGTCTTCTCTTTCTCCAAACATTTTGTAAATATAATGTCCCCACAAGATTGAAAATAACCAGGGCTGCTGAAAGACAAGGCAACCTGAGAAAAAAATAAGACAAACTAGAGAAAAGAAACAGACCCACAAGAATTTCAGAGGCTAGAGTCACCACACTCACTTCAAAATAACTATGCTATTAAAAGGCAAGCTTAAGAGTTTTATCAGAGATCAAAAAATTATGAAAACAAATTAGAAAGGCATGGTGGCTCATGCCTGTAATCCCAGCAGTTTGAAGGCTGAGGCTGGAGGATTGCTTGAGGTCAGAAGTTTGAGACCAGCCTGGCTCGGCAAGACAGTGAGATCCTGTCTCTACAATTTTTTTTTAATTAGTCAGGCATAGTGGCATGCACCTGTTATCATAGCTACTTAGGAGGCTTTACCTGAAGGATTGCTTGAGCCCAGGAGTTGGAGACCAGCCAGGGAAACATAGTGATACCCTGCCTCTTCAAAAAGTACAAAAATTAGCCAGGTGTGGTGACTTGGCTGAGGTGGGAGGATTGCTTGAGCCCAGGAATTGGAGGCTACAGTGAGCTATGATCCTGTCACTGCACTCCAGCCTGGGCAACAGAGCGAGCCTCTATCCCCTGCTCCACTCCAAAACAGAATCAAATGGAAATTTTGGAAATTAAAAATCCAGTAACTGAAATTAAGAACTCAGTGGATCTGTTTAATGGTAGATTAGACATAACGGAAAAGAGAACTAGTCAGTCTTCCCAAGAAGGTTCAAAATGGCTTGAGAGAGCAGAAAATGAGGCTGTGGCTGAGGAATTGACCTGGGGTGAGGAGTCCCATGCAGGAAGGGACTTGTGTCATTTGAATCTCCCATTGGTGCCAAAGCAGGAAAGACCCTGGTTTTCTCATCAGCTTTCCCAGGTGTGGGGAAGAAAGGGAAGAGAGAAGGGTGAGACTCAAAACCTGTCAGCAAACATCAGAAAGTGGAGTAAAATTCTTTATTACATAGAACAATTTACTTAATGTAAAGAATGACATATTTTCATTTAAATTTACCATCTTATCTGGTGCTATTTTTCTTACCTATTTTATACCTTGTCCCTCTATTCCTGCCCTCTTTTTGATAATTCTATATTAGACTTACCCCTCTATTAATTGGGAGTTTTATATGATTTTCAAGTCAGTCCTTTCATATCGTCCTACAGATTATGGCATGCATTATGCCCTATCAAAAATCCAATATGAATTGGTGTTTTTTTTCATATTGGATAATGCAATGATTTTATATAACACTTATATAATTCTCTGCTATTATTTGTATTTTAGCGTTTATATCTTTTAAACACCACAATACATTGTTTTTATTTTATATAGTTGCAAATCATTTAGATTCACCCACATATATTCAATTTTCATCATTCTTTGTTTCTTTCTGCAGCTCCAGAAACCCATCTCCAAACCATTTGAATCTTTCCTTCCCCTAGAAAGATGCTTTTCAATATTTCCTTTAGTGTAAGTCTTCTGGAAAAAAATTCTCCCATTTTTTGTTTGTCTGAAATGTATCATGTCACCACTTCTTAAAAACATTTATTTGTAGGTATAGAGTTCTAGATTAGCAGTTTATTTTTTCTGCATTCTGGAGACAAAATTCCAATATATTTTGGCTTCCATTATTTCTATTTTGAAGTTGGCTGTCAGTCTAATAGTGGCTCCTTTTAGTCTGTTTTTACTTAAATTTGGGTGTACTTATAATTTTTGTTTGCTTGCTTTTGTCTCTGGTTTTTAACAGATCTTCTTATGTGCCTAGGTGTGGATTTCCTCTTATTTCTCTTTAGGGTTTCTAGAGCTTTAGAATCTGTGCTTTGGTATCTCTTACTAGTTTTGAAAAGTTCGCTGCCATTGTCTCTTAAAGAATTGCTACCGATCTATTCTCTCTCTAATCCCCTTTGGGGACTCCAGCTACACTCATGTAAGAGCTAAGTCTCATTGTCTTCACTTTGCTTCTTTATGTTTTCTTCCATATTTTTCATTCTTTTTTTCTCTCTATGCCTCCTTCTGAAAATTTTTCTTTTGCTAACCAACACTTCTCAAACTTTAACGTCTTTAAAATCACTTGAGGTTCTTACTAAAATAGAATTCAGATTCACTGAGTCTGTGGTGGAGCCTAAGATGTTGCATTTCAAAAAAGCTGCCCCACAGAAAGAGGACACTAGATAAGAACTCAGGAAATACTAGTAAAGTTTGGACTTTAGTTAATAAAAAATGTATCTAGCTATCTTTGCAACTTTTCTGTTAATCTAAGGCTAATCTATTGTAAAATTAAAATCATATCTTAAAAAAGGTTTTGAGAGTTTGTCAATGATGCTGGTCTACAGATCAAAGCTTAAGTGGTTGAGATTCTAACTGATCTTCCAAGACTGACCTCCAGACAGCCTTAGTTATGTAAGCAGTAAACCTTCCGACACCTTCTCGGTGTGTATGTATGGTGTTATCTGTCTCAACATTCAAACCAAATTCTGGATAGGGATGAATGCATCTTCAGGCTGGCTAAAACAGTCTACATGTTTCTTAGCCAGTTTTGTGCTGCTATAAGATAACATCAAAGGTGAAGTAATTTAGGAAGAACAGAAATTTATTTCTCATAGTTCTGGAGGCTGGCAACTCCAAGATTAAGGTGCCAGCAGGTTGAGTTGTTTGATGAGGGCCCAGTTTTTGCTTCAAGATAGCAGCTTGAACAAGGGCATGCCCTCACATGGCAGAACAGTCCAAACCCATTTCTGCAAGCCCTTTTTATAGCAGAATTCATCCATTCATGAGGGCTCTGCCTCCTGTTAGGCCCCATGTCCCAACACTGTTGTATTAGGGATTAAGTTTCCAACACATGAGTTTTGACGAACACATTCAAACCATAGCAATGTTCTATTTAGAAGACCAAGATTATACTGCTTGATTTATTAAAAAAAAAAATAAAAAGCTCTAGGCCAAGCATAGAAGCTCACACCTATAATCCCAACATTTTGGGAGGCCAAGGCTAGTAGATGGCTTAAATTTGGTGTTTGAGGCCAGCCTGGGCAACACAGTGAAACCCCATCTCAACAAAATATTAGCCAGACATGGTGGTGCATGCCTTTAGTTCCAGTGCTCAGGAGGCTGAGGTGGGAGGAACACTTGAGCCCAGGAGGTCATCTGAGATTGTGCCGCTGAACTCCAGCCTAGGTGAAAGACTGACACCCTGTCTCAAAAATAAATAAATAAATAATACAAAACTCAAATATATACTGCTTACAAGAGATGCATCTAAAACACAGAGATAAAAGAAGATTGCAGATAAAGGATTGAAAAAGATAACAGGGAAATTAGTAGATTAATATCCAAAGATGAAGGACTTTCAGGTAGACTGCATTATCAGAGATAGTGACATTATAAAAAATTAAATTATTCAACTCAGAAGATGATGTAACTATTCGAAAATTGCATGTGTCTAATAAAAGAGCCTCGAAACATAAATGCACGAATCAAGTTTCCAACACTAAGAGAAACAGAAATGTGCGATCATAGTGAGAAATTGTTACACAACTGTTTCAACAATGGACGGAACAAATAAGCAAAAATCTAGAGATAAAGAAAATATAAACAACATGATTAGAAAACTGACAGAAGGAACAAATTTTCTACACTGCATACCAAAAATGTAAAAGATGCATATGGAATATTACAAAACATTGGCCAAATGGTAGTTGCATGTAGCTTTCCTTTTTGATAAATCACTGAGCGGTATATTTTCATTTTATGCACATTGCTATTTGCATAGTGTTTCTCATAATAGTCTGCAGGTTTCCTGGCTAGAACTTATAAGACCCTCCATGGTGTCAGAGACACAGGCTCTGTCTGTCTTGTTCCACGATATACACATCTTCTCTATCTAAGGCTACACCCTGTCCAAATGGCTGCTGAAATTTCTAGCAATTGAATCACATCCCAATCACAGGAAAGAGAAAAAAGGAAGGGGGATTCACAACCTCCCTTTAAGAAACCCTTTCTAGAATTTGCAGGTACTGTTTCTGTTTATATCTCATTGGCCAGAACTTAGTTACTTTCACACCTAGCTCAACAAAAAATCTGAGAATTGAGTCTTTATTTTAGTTGGCCATGTGCCCAGAAAAAAATAAAATAAAATAAAGGAGGTGGAGGATTCTATTTTGCTACACAGGGGAGATAAAAATGTTCCATAGATATGAAAATAAAGAGGGATTTTGATCATATTTAATGGATTTTTTCCCCCAGACCCAGGCTAACATCAACATACAAAGATAGACTTTACTCCCAAGGACTCCTCTTCACCTATATTCCTTTGGCATAGTATGTGTGTTGGGGGGCGGGGAGCGGATTGAATTGGCCAGAAAGAAACAGGCAAGTTTATTCACTTGACTTGGCTTCATAATTGCACCCATACCCTAAACATACTACTTTTAACGAATAGGCTGCAGAGGTCTTGCTTTTTTGTGTTAAGATGAGTGAGTTGCATGGAAACTGAAGTCATTAATAAATAGAGCATCTATTCCATGTACGATGTCCAAGTCTAAATCAAATGCAACTGCTGAAAGGCCAGATGTTATTCCCATTGCTGTATTTCAGTGTTTTCCTGGAAGTGATCTCACCCTGATGGTAATGCCGTTGTCAAACGGTGTATGCTATTTATATCTAGAACCCCAGCCTTCAGGTTTAAAATGCACCAAACTGCCAATAACTATTGCTTTGAGTGCTGAGACTGTCGGGGGAATTTAAACAGAATCCTTGAGTTGTGATGTGTTAACTTGGATGGCTGTCAGGAAGGGAAGAATTTACGTAACTTGTAAACATGTAAGCATATTGTGATAGAGTTCTAATGCACGGCTGAGAAGCACCTCATTCATATTCACCAGTGGAGGAAATCAAAGACTTCACTGTCCATGAAGAAGAAATTTAACTGCAATTAATTATCCCTTACAGATCAAAAAGTGTATAAGCCCAAAGGAGTATTTGGTCAGAGCCATCAACAGTGTCAATACTTAAAGAGAAAAGACCATCAGGAAAAAGTGTGATGATGTCTTTTATCTGGTATATTAAAACAAGAAAATACACCAGATAAAAAACATCATCAAACTTTATTTATTCATGTATTTATTTATTTATTTTTGAGACAGAGTCTTGCTCTGTTGCCCAGACTGGAGTGCGGTGGTGTGATCTCGGCTCACCTCAACCTCCACCCCCTGGGTTCAAGCAATTTTCCTGCCTCAGCCTCCAGAGTAGCTGGGATTACAGCTCATTTTTGTATTTTTAATAGAGATGGGGTTTCACCATGTTGGCCAGGTTGGTCTCGAACTCCTGGCCTCAAGTGATCTGCCCACCTCAGTCTCCCAAGTGCTGTGAGTACAGATGTGAGCCACTATGCCCAGCCCACACTTCAAAATTTGGAGGTAAAGAGTCATCATGAGAAAATAATCTGTTTTGGAGAATATCATAGCTTTTTTTTTTTTTTTTTGCAAACAATTAACTTTGTAAAATATTTTGGTTTATGCATCATCTCACAAAAACATTATGTGTATAGAGGTGATTATGATGCAGTTACTAATGCATCTATAGCTGCATACGCTTTTAATAGATCATTTACGTTATAGATGTAAATAGATCATTTAGCTGGTCCTTTGAATATCAGCATGCAGACAGCTAATGCCTAAGACTCATAAACAAAAAAAGCTAACATTTCTGAGGAACTTCCTATGAGGCTGGTCCTGTGCTAAGCGGTTTATATGCTTTATCTCACCCAATAGGAGATTCTTTTATGGTCTCCAATTTCAGCAGAGGAAAGGGAGGTGTGGGGAGGGTATATCACTTGCCCAAACCCATGTGGCTCTTGAGAGGTGGAGCTGGGACTTGAGTCCAGGTCTGCTGGCTCCAGAGCCTGTCTCTGTAGCACCAGGTGGCACCGCTTGGGATTGAGTGAGACATACACACTGTCAGAGCTTAGTCCACTGCTTGGCCCATACTGAGCAGCCAATAAAGCAAGATGAAGGACACTTACACAAAAGCAGACTGAGGCAGGCTGCAATCCAAACCCTGCTCACACCACTGAAGGCTCCCAGAATACTGTCTAGGTCATGAAAGGTGTGGGAACCTCTGACTGAGGGTCCCTTTTGGTCCTATCTGTTTCCCAGTTTTCTCTGGGTCACAAGCCTGCCTGAGTCACTGACCGGCTAGATGGCTTCGGGACCAATCCCTTCTCCTTTCTGGACTGGACTTTCCTCCGTAAAAGGAGAGGATTTGACTAGAACGATTCCTAAGCTTTCCCCCTGCTCTGAACTTCTACCACCCAAGTCATCTCTAAGCTTTTGCCTGTAAAAATTAGCCAGAAGCCCAGGGAGGCCCGTACCCGCCCTGAACATGTAGGAAGGGATTAACTGTCCTAATAAAAAAGACAGCAGTGCCCTATGAGAATCAGCATTTTCCACGAAGGATGAACTCTGCTTCGATGGCAACAGGCCTTGGTGGCAAAACTGCAAACTTCTAGTGTGGGCATGACTCAAAACCAGAGGGCCAGGACAGACCTTTAGAATAGCTGATGGAATCGAATTATTCCATCGCCTTTCACAATCCTGGCCCTTTCAGGCCCACATGCGTCAGTCAGGATGGGAAATGCACGCCGGCTGCTGCTCTGGAGTGGCAGAAGCGCCGAAGTCCGCTCAGCGGCGCCCACTAGTGGAAGGCCACAGAGCGGCAGTGCAGAGTCTGCCCTTGCATCGCGCATAGGGAAACGGAGGGAGAAAGCTAACGTGCCTTGCAAGGCGACTGGCGGCTGAGAAGCAGAGTTGACCTCTTGGCAGCCATTCTGGTCCATGAAGTTCCCTCTGTACAGCACACCAAATTTTCTTCATCGTAACATAACACATAGTATTTATTTGTTGCAAGATGCTGGTCACCATATTAAAAGAAAGTGCAAATTTATTCTATTTTTTTAATCCAAGAAAATATAAAACATCTGGAGAAAATCTTGGTTTTTTTGATTCTGCCATTGTTTAATAACTGTGCAAATGAATGCTTGGGATCCCTGCTCCCACGAATATTTTAGTAAGGGGAAAATGGTTTATAGAGGTAAGTAATGTTGGAAATAAGAATTATTTGACAGATATTTTAAACTCTTCATGGATGACTGGGATGCATATTGCAAATTCTCAAACATCAAAAATCGGACAAAATTCATCAAATAGCCTCAAAATAAGTTTATGGTAGTAATGTCATTTATTTACTGGATAATTAACCAACACTTTAAAAAGTTAAGAATGTTTGTGTTAAAGTTGTGTTTGACCACGTTGGGGGAATCAGAAACAATGTATCACCCAGTTCTTATCCCTGGAGAGGTTGCATTCTCACAGTGAAATGAAGTCTATGCAAAGGATACAACATAAGACTATAATTCCGAAATAATTTAAGTGCCCCAGAAAAGTGTTCTGAGGGAGATCAGAGAAGGGGTGCAGACAAATCTAAAACAGGTAGAACTTCATGCAACAAGTAGGACTTGGGTTGAAACTTAAAGGATGAGAAGGGCATTTAAGTAGAAGGAGAGAAGGAGAAGAGAGTGCTCAGCGTAGTCAAAACTCACAAGGATGTACGGTGATGACTGAAGCGGCAAGGTGTTTTGGGGAAGAAAGAGGGCATTCAGGGTCCTCCTGCCTGGCTCATCTCATTTATGGCTTTAGCTTCTCAGACTTCCCCCTTGTCAGTTGGCTTCTTTCTTGCCACTTTTTAAATTTTTTATTTTTTACCCCTCTTTTCTAGCCTAGAACTCACGGTCTAGCTAGCTGGACCTGTGCTTTAGCAACCTTGCTCTCTTCCTGTGCTCTGGCTCCTGGGCAGCCAAAGGCTGGAGGATAGGGCACTGGGAAGCCCGGCTGCTTGGCAATTCTTCTGTCCAGTTGCCATTCATCAGCTGCAGTGACTAGCCCAAACATGTTTAATCTCAAGTTTACAGTCATTTCCTCACTATCCTCACACCTTTTACTTACCTCATCTCGGGAGATTGGGTCTATACAACATGAGCTCCCCAACGTATCCTGTCTCCACTTTAAATTCTTTCTTGATTTACATTCATTCTCCACCTGTGTTCCAAGCCACTCCCTCACCTTCACACATCACATCCTCAGGTAAGGCTCAGTCGTTAGGTCCTATGACTCTCTCATTTGAAGTGTCTCACTAAGGAGAGCACTGTCTTTGCTCTCAGGCATTCTGTGCTTTAGGTGAATGTAAAACATACCAGGGAAAAATCTCTGTTACATGCGTTCAGACACAGAGCTCCTGTGATTCCCAGAGGGTGGATATGAGAAGTGATCTCAGAGAAACTGCCCCTGGAGAAAGAAGAATGGATATAGATGACAGCCTCCCAGAAGTCAGGGTCAAATAGTCATCACTTAACTTGTCTGAGTTTTGGCACAAGCAAAGAGCAAGAACAAAGGAGGCAGTAAGTGCAGAAGCAAAACGGTGCTGTGCTCTCTTTAAAAGAAGCACACTCGCAGGGCGCCGTGGCTCACGCCTGTAATCTCAGCACTTTGGGAGGCCGAGGCAAGTGGATCACGAGGTCAAGAGATCGAGACCATCCTGGTCAACATGGTGAAACCCCATCTCTAATAAAAGTACAAAAAATTAGCTGGGCATGGTGGCACGTGCCTGTAATCCCAGTTACTCAGGAGGCTGAGGCAGGAGAATTGCCTGAACCTAGGAGGTGGAGGTTGCAGTGATCTGAGATCGCACCACTGCACTCTAGCCTGGGTAACAAGAGTAAAACTCCGTCTCAAAATAAATAAATAAATAAATAAAAGAAGCACACTGAGCAATGAAGTCCTTGGAACTGTTAAATGGAAGATTTACATGCAGTCCTACCTTTGGCAAAACAAAGTTTTCAATTTTTTTGTTTTTAACAATAAGCTTTTGGGAAGAAAGGAACAAACTGGAACTTTTGACAATGAAAAAATGTTCCGAAATATTTGATATTGAGCAATAAAAGCACTCAGACATTTTATAGGTGATTTTTATTTCAAAAACCGTGGGTAAAAAAAATCCCACTTCCAGCTAACATGGCTCTTAAAAGATACTTTGGAACAAGCTTTGCTATTAGTTATTGAAAATGTGGAGACCTCAGCTAACCTGAGTTCCTCTCCCTTGTGGGAGTCTCTCTGCTTGCTCCAGCACACCGCCCACTCTTTGCTATTCTCTGGGAGCCCTTCTGTTTCTGTATGGTTTGGCCCTGGGAAAATAAAAGGACACGTGCAGAGTGCTCACAAAATGCAGAACATGCTAATGAATGTGGGAACTAGGGATGTTGCCCTGGCTCAATCCTTTCATTATGTCTTATTTTTCCTCTAACTCCTCGTCGAAAGCTTTAGATTAAACAGGCCATATGGAAAAAGTTTTCAACGAGATCGTAATTAGGTATATAAAGCTTTCGTAAATTAAATCAACAAAATGAAATTTTTTGGAAATCCTATGAAGGCGCTCACAGCCGCAGGCTCCCACGGCGTGCTAAGCTCTGCTCCTGTTCTACTTCAACTCCCGTAGTCAAAGGACATAGTCAAATTCTTGTTCCTGAAGCAAAGGCACTAGGATGGTTTAATGTTTAGCTCTCTGTGTCAACTTGGCTTGGCCATGGCACCCAGATATTTGGCCAAACGACAGTCTAAATGTCAATTTATAAGATGAGATTAAAGTTTAAATCAGTATTTAATGTTTAGCTCTCTGTGTCAACTTGGCTTGGCCATGGCACCCAGATATTTGGCCAAACGACAGTCTAAATGTCAATTTATGAGATGAGATTAAAGTTTAAATCAGTAGACTTTTGGTGAAGCAGATTGCCCCTCATGATGTGAGTGGGCCTCATCCCATCAGTTGTAGGCAATAAGAGGAGAAAGATGGAAGGTCCCTGAAAAAGAGAGAATTCTGCCTCTAGACTGCCTTTAGATTCCAAGATTCAACATCAACTCTCCCATGGGTTTCCCAGCCTGCCACCTGGCCTGCAGATTTTGGGCTTGCCAGCTCCCACAATTTCATGAACCAATTCCTTAACAAAGCTGTATTTATCTATCTACCTATCTACAAATATGTATAGCCCCTATTGGTTTTGTTTCTCTAGAGAACCCTGACTAATACAGACAGGTGCTCTTTTGTTAATTGCAAGAGAAAACAGCATCTTCAACAGAAAGAAATTTTCTGAACTTGGAATCACAGAAGATGCTTCCAGGCTAAGACTGTTACATTTTCCCTGAAAATTTCTGTTTACCCTGTTGTCTGGCTAAAGTTCAATTTAGGTAGGGTGATGCACTCTAAAGGTCACATTTTCTCTCTTTTATGTCCAACACATACAACCAAGTTTCTTTCCTTGATAGTTCTTATTTAGCAATAACAGAAAGGATTGTTTTATATCTGTGATATATGTTCTCATAAAAAAAATAAACTTTGAAAACAGATAAAAACATGAATATATCTAGTTCTTGCCCAAATGCTTTTAAACATCTAAGAGTTACTTCCCTATTCTCTCTTATAGCGTCCAAAAGAAATATTCCTGGAGTAATTCCAGATCTCCCTGGAGTCAAATGAAATTCAGAAACTCCATCTTTATTGTTGGAAACAGGCAGTTGGGGGCTTAGGCTTGGTTCCCAATGCCTTCTGAAATGCTTCACAGGCTCAATGAGCTACGGGGACACTCAGCACTCACTCCGCCTGTCTGCCTCTTCCTGGGTCCATGCTCGCCCTCATTCTCACCTCAGGGCTTGTCCCTTCCTAGGTTCTCAGTCTTTCCCGACTTGCTTTCCTCCTCATCCATCTTCACGTTCTTGCCGTGCTGAGTTCAGTGGCGTGCGCACACTGCACACTGGGTGTGGGATGGGCTGAGTTATTGAACAGTAACCAACTGTGACAGTCCTTCTTGACAGTGTCTTCTTTCAGGAGGTATTGGTAGCAGGAGAGAGATTTTAATCCCTGAATTGACTACCTTCATTTCTTCTATTACTATTGTCGAGTTACCACTAGCTTAAGACTTTCCGCTGGCCTGAGTCAGTCATAACAATAGTGCCAAGAATGTGTGTGTTGTAACCTCTGGCAACACTCTGACCATGTCTGTGTGTGGTGTAATTTCAGGGTTCAAAGCTCAGTGGACCAAACACATCTGTTTACCATGGTCTAAAGTAATCTGTTTCCCTAGGTGGCCCTGGGCTGTTTGCTTTCTGCTGGTCAAAGTACTAGCACATGGTGAGGCTAGGTGAGGAACTCTGCCCACTATAGTTCTGTAAGTATTGGACAGAATGAAGATTTTTCTATTGACTGGGGTTTGGTACATTCTGCAATCTTAGAACCAAATGGTCAGTTTCCACACAAAATTCTCAGACAGAATCTTAAAACTAAGAAACTCTCATTTGAATACAGCAGATTTAAATATCAAGTAATTGTAGAGTCTTTCTTGATTGCCTATTTGTACCTAATGATGTAAAAAGCCATTATTGGTAAAAGTTCATGTCTAATCCAAACATCATAGGCTAGAGTAATATTATTTTATTTTGCATAAACGATTATCTTTTTTTTTTTTTTTGGCCAAAAGGTATGACAGAGACAGAGTTAATCAGTTCACAAGAGTTCTAGCTGTTGTACCTCTACGGCTTACAGGCATTCATATTACAATTATTCATATGAATAGTTGTAAGCTGTGAAGGTAGACGCTATAATTTACCAAATTGTAAGGGATAAACTTCCCATTTTGGTTCTCTTCTTTTAGCACACAGTAGGTAGAAAGAGGGAGGACATTTACATTTTACGTATGTACATATATAAATTTTACATGCATACTTTCCATAGGGTTGCGGATCTGGTAGCCAGATACAGTCACACAACTTCATGTAAGGACTGAATACACAGTGGAGATGTCTACTGCTAGTAGAGTTCAATGTCTTTGAAGTTTTCCATTACTTCCTTACTAAGTTATGTGGATTTTTGCATCCTATTCCATAAGATGTCCACATTTGTTTTAATATAAAAATAATGGTCATGAATATCAGCAAAAATGGTAGAGTAAGAACTGCTAGAAATTATTTCCTTCATAAAAATAATAAGAAACAGGCAAAAATTGTCAGCATCAACTTTTTCACAACTCTAGAGATGAACCAATCCTGGGAGTACTTACTGAACACAAGTGACTGAATCTTGATAAGAACAGTAAGCTTTGTGGTATGTTGACTCACTAAAATCCTATCCACTGTTCAGCAGTCTACATTTCAAGCCAGTAGCCTGGCAGCAACTGGCAGAAGTAGAATACAGCTTGAGCTCTTTTGAAGCTCGTTTCCAAGAATTATCATTATTTGACTGTCAGTATGTCTTTCAAGGGCCCTACTTGAAGGCTGTCTTTGAACTGACTTGCAGCTTGCCCTGTACAAATAGCCTTTCCATCAGAGTGGTTGTTGAAAAACAATTACAAACAACTGCTTAAATTCACAGCTGCTTGAGATGGTGAATAAAAGTTGGGGTAAATAATAGATTAACCCAAAAGCATAAAAATAAAAGATAAGCTGTCCATAGAGACTTTGAAAAACTCCTACATATTCTTAAGAATCTAAAAGAACAAAGCCATGTGTGGGGCTGTGTGCATGCCTAGAGCCTGAAGGTACTCAGGAAAGACATGAGAAGGCCCTAAGATACTACCTTGGGCTGACCTTGATGCTTTGCACAGCAGGGAGTGAAGGCTTAGGGAGAGCTGTAGACTGCCTGGCTGAATGTTGAAGGCATCCCTTAGCAGACACAATAAACCCCTTAGCAAAGACAGGGATACTTATTGATTCCAGGTGTTTATGAAAATCTCTGTCTAAACATTAATTGGCCAAACATAAGCAGACACTTAGTGGCCACACATGACAAAGATTATGAACATTATCAGAAAGGTCAGTAAATAAACAAAATCAACCACCACAGTAAAACAGAAACAACAGCAAACCTTGAAGATTTGGGAAGGGTTGGGAGGAAATATGATTTCCAGAATTGCCACATGATGTTATTTTAAAGGTTGAAATGAATTAGTATGTTTTAGTCTTAATGGAATGTCCATTATCTCTCAATATACAAATATAATCAGCCTTTGATATCCAAAGGTTGTACCTCTGAAACCAAATGCAGATCAAAATGCAGAATTCAATGGATGTGAAACCCATGGATAGAGGGCTGATGTTTTGTATATGGGGGTTCCAAAGAGCCAACTGCAGGACTTGAGTCTGTGCAACTTTTGACATCTGTTGGGGGTCTGAGAACCAATTCCCCATAGATACCAATGCACAACTAGATATACAAAAAGCAATTCTAGTTTTATTCCCTAGAAATGAACATTCTGGAAATGAGATTAAGAAAACAATTTCATTTATAACAGCATCAAAAAGAATGAAATACTAGTAGTAACTCCAAAAAATGAAGCACAAGATATATTCTGAAAAGAGTAAGAGTATTGGCAGAAACTTAAGAGAACCTAAACCAATGGAAGTACACCACATGTTCTTTAATATGGGAAGAACTTAGTATTATCAAGATGGCAACACCTAAAATTCATTGAAAACCTTCATATAATCCAGATGGCAGTATTCCCTAAGTTGATCTGCAGATTCAGTTCAATTTCTATCACAATTCAAGTTGCTTTTGATCCCAGAAACCAACAAGCTGACTCTAAAATTCATATGGAAATAGAAAGGATTCAGAATTACCAAAGCCATTTTGTAAAAAGAAGAGAAAAGTAGAATACTCCCACTTCTAGATTTCAAATTTTACTACAAATCAACAGTAATGAAGACTGTATGTACTGGCATGGAATAGATGTATAGGTCAGTGAACCAGCACTGAGAATCCAGATATCAATTGATTTTTGACAAGGGTGCCAAGAAAACTTAATGGGAGAAAGAGTCTCTTTTATTTTTTTAATCAACAAAAATTTATTTCATTAAGCATGAAGTTACATTCACATTTGTCTACAAACACAGTAAGTAAGGAAACAAATATTATCAGCTTTCTTGCTGTAGTACCAGATGTTCACTGACAGGCTCACTTGAAGGCAGAGTCTACCCTGAAGGGGACTCGAGATCAGTCACAACTACTTGCGGGGAGAACACAAAGACCACCAGCTTTCTTGCCGTGGTGCTGGATGTTCAGTGGCAGGCTCACTTGAAGGCAAAGTCAACCCTAATGGGGACTCGAAAACAGTCATAAGTACCTGTGAGAAGAACACAAAGACCATGAGCTTTCTTGTGGTGGTGCTGGATATCCGGTGGCAGGCTCACTTGAAGGCAGAGTCAACCCTGTAGGGGACTTAAGATCAGTCATAAGTACCTGGGAGAACACAAAGACCATCAGATTTCTTGCTGTGGTGCCGGATGTTCAGTGGCAGGCTCACTTAAAGGCGGAGTCAACCCTAACAGGGACTAGAGATCAGTCACAACTACTTGCAAGGAGAACACAAAGAACACCAACTTTACTGCTGTGGTGCCAGATGTTCCGTGGCAGGCTCACTTGAAGTCGGAGTCAACCACGAAAGGGACACGACATCCGTCACAACTACTTGGGAGGAGAACACAAAGACCGCCAGCTTTCTTGCTGTGCTGCCAGATGTTGAGTTGCAGGCTCTTGAAGATTGAATCAACTCTGCCGAGGACGTGAAATCAGTCACAACTATTTGGGAGGAAAATATAAAGACCACCAGCTTTCTTGTTGTGCTGCCGGGTGTTCAGTGGCAGGCTCACTTGAAAGTGGAATCAACCATGATGGGGACTCGAGATCAGTCACAAATACTTGGAGGGGAACACAAAGATTGCCAGCTTTTTTACTGTGTTGTGGGAATGTAGAGAATGGTGCAGCCACGATGGAAAACAGTATAGAGGCTCCTCCAAAAATTAAAAATAGAACTACCTTGTGATCTAGCAATCCCACTTCTGGGTGTATACATCCAAGAGAATTGAAATCAGGATCCTGAAACACTATCTGTATTCCCATGTTAACTGTAGCATTATTCACAACAGCTAAGATAAGGAAACAAACTAAATGTGTGTCAAAAGATGAATGGATAAAGAAAGTGGGGGCATATACATACCATGGAATATTATTCCACCCTAAGAAAAGAAGGAAATCCTTCCATTTATAGTAACATGAATGAACGTAGAGGACATTAAGCTAAGTGAAATAAGACAGTCACAGAAGGACAAACACTAGGTAATTCCAGTTACATGAGATATTTAAAATAGTCAAACACCCAGAAGAGGAAAATAGAATTGTGATTACCAGGGGCTTGAATGAGTTGAAAATGGGCAACTGTTGCTCAATGGGTATAAAGCTTCAGTCATGCAAGATGAAAAACTTCTAGAGATCTGCTGTACAACATAGTACCTATAGTTAAAATATGGCATTGTGTACTGAAAAACATGCTAGGAGGATAGATCTCATGTTGTGTTCTTACCATACACAAAAATAATAATAAACAAAGACCACACACCTAAAAGAATACAAGTTTTGAAAGTTATGAATATGTTTAGTACCTTGATTCTAAATGCTATCACATGTGTATGCATGTTCAAACTCAACAAAATACATACATTAAGTATGTGCAGTTTTGTGTTTATAAATTATACCTCAGTGAAGCTAAAAAATATCCTATGACTTTGGATTAGACAATGGTTTCTTAGATATGACAGCTAAAACACAAGCAGTCAAAGGAAAAGTACATAATAAAACTTCATCAAAATTAGAAAACTTGTTTGCTTCAAAGAACATTATCAAGAAATTGAAAATGAAAACCACATAATGGAATAAGATATTTGTTAATGATATATTTGACAAAGGTCTAGCATATAGCATATATAAAGAATTCTTACAACTCAACAATAAAAAGATAAGGAGTCCAATTAAAACCTGGACAAAGGATTTAAATAGACATTTCTCCAAAAAAGATAAATAAATGGTTAACGAGCACAAGAAAAGATGCTCATTATCCTTAGCAATTAAATAAATTCAAATTAAAACAATGAGATACCATTTTACACCCACTAGGATCACTGTAATTGAAAATACAGGTAACAACAAATATTGGTGAGAATGTGGAGAAGCTGGAAGTCTCATACATTGCTAGTGCACATGTAATTGAGTTGGAAGATGACTTGACAGTTCCTCAGAAAGTCCAACATAGAGTTACCATATGACTCAGCAATTTCACTTCTAGGTATATACCCAAGAGAAATAAAAACATATGTCCATACAAAACTTGTACACAAATGATCATAGCAGCATTATTAATAATGGTCCCAGAGTGGAGACAACCCGAATGTCCATCAACTGATGAATGAATAAACATGTTAGTATATCCATTCAATGGTATTATCCAGTCATTAAAAAAAAAGAATGAAGTACTGATACCTGGATGAACCTTGAAGACATTATACTAGGTGAAAGAAGCTGGGCACAAAAGGCCACCTACTGTAGGATTCCATTTATATGAAATGTCTAGAATAGGCAAATTCATGCAGAGAAAAGTAGATTAATAGTTGCCAGGTGCCAGGAAAGTGGAGAATGGGGAACGGCTACTAACGTGCATGGTTTTTCATTTAGGGGTGATGAAAGTGCTCTGCAATTAGTGATAAAGGTTGCATGACTTCATGAATATACTTAAAAACCAGTGAATTGTACAATTTAAGAAATGGATTTTATGGTTTATTAATTAAATCTCAACTTAAAACAGATTAAATATTAGCAGATATAAAAGGCATTTGATATATATAATAGTTCTTCCTTTTCCTCTTCCCCTATTCCCAGATCCTAAGGAAACACTGATGCCTACGTCACCATGTTTATCCTGCAGCTTCTTGTATTGCCTGGCTCACCTCCAGGCACTCATAATTTAAAAACATGGGCCTAGGAACTGAAAAGGGAATCAAAGAGCCAGAGGTTCTTGGGTCTCTTAGGTGATGGCCGTGGGAGACACTTTCTACTCCATTTTTTTCATGGGAAAGGAAATGTATTTCAAATTAGACTATACAGTTGGTTGGAAAAGCCTTTAAAATTCTTCACCTTTTTTTTTTTTGCTCCCATTTTGTATTCATGAAACCACTTTCTCAAGGATTACAACAGCAAAAAGGGAGCATTTCCCCCATTATTGAAGAGTTATTGCCATTGAAAAATCATATGCATTTCCTATCTATCTATCATGGATTCATCTATCACTGTATTAATTTATTTGGTCCCCAGTAACTTGATGAACTTGAATCACTCTCCCTGAGTCTGAGTCTGGGAGACCGAAAAAAACAAGGACCAAGACTCCGAATTAAGGCAAATTAATCTCCATCAGGGATGCCTAGTAGATTTTAATCTATATGCTAACTTCAATACATTAACAGTTGAGAAAGGTTCTGTGCTGAGCAAGATCCTAGGGACATGTCTGTGACTAGTTTGACAGAATGATGTGCTTGATCAGTAATGTCTGCTTGAACTCATGCAGGAAATTCAGAGTCTGTGCACTTCAGATATGCCACCCTGACTTAGCAAATGCTCCCTCAGGGGCCTCTAGCCAAAAAACTTCCTGGTAGTATCACTCAAACCTTGAAATACTGCATTTGGCGCAGTGTGAAGTTGTATTGTATGTGTATGTTTCACCTTCAGCAGCCTGAAGCTTAATTTAAAGCAAATAAAACCAAATGCCCACTCTGTTGTAACGATTATAACCTGTCCCATAATGACAGATTATAACCTGTCATTCTATCAATGACAAAGGAAATGACTTATTGGAGAATGCTTATTTAGGTTCCTCTGTTGTAGGCTAAGTCAGCCACCCCATACATTAGATTGAGTATGTTCAGGGTGCTATGGCTATAGACACACCCCATTCATTAGAAAACTTAGAAATAATTTCCTATCTTAAAATTATTATTGCCTTCAAATTCCCTCTTGCTTATTTCACTTCCCACAGTGGTGATGACTAATCTCTCATACTTGTAAATATTTCCATTCTTTCTCAGTCAGCACAGAGGATTTGTGTGTGTCTGTGTGTGTGTGTGTGTGTGTGTGTGTGTGTGTGTGTGTGTGAAGGAAGGGGGATGGGGACGGGTAGAATGGGATGATTCCAATGTTTACTTTGCATTGTCAAGTCAGAGATGGAAGGCACCAAATGGGGACTCATTATTAAGCTAAGGCTTCCACTGGCCAAAACATGTGGATTTCATGCCTTCTTCACTCTGATCATGAGTATGCAGGCTTTAGTAGGGTGGTTCTGGACTTTCTTTGGGTTTCTGAATTTGGTTAACAAGTCAGTGGCCTAGCACAGACTGCTGTTTCTGGGTAGGTTCTTTCCAGTGAAACAGGAGGAGGAGGAGAGAGGGAAGGATCCCCACCTGTTTAGTCAGGACACCCAGCCAATAACCCTTTGCAAAGCACATAGGCTCCATCCTTTTCACAAAGGCTTCCAAAGTGCAAATCAAATAAACAATCAAAGATACTGAAGAGATTTCTCATTTCCATACCCTCTCACCCATTATTCCCAACGGTAAGTAAAACCAAATGGTGTTATGTAAATTTTATCCAAATAAAAGCAGCCAGACATGTGAAATACTTTAACTCTTCTGTTATTTAACATTCTACTCAAATCTTTACTCTTTTCTTGCATTTTACTTTTGGTTCTGTGCTCAGTTGAGGATAGTGCACATTTAATAAAACACTGGTATTTTCCTGATGATAGCAATAAGTTAAAAATAAAAAGAAAACTACATACACAAAACACATTAGTGGGGATTTGTTTTACACTTTCTTGAATGTTGGGGTAATGCTTGCAGTAAGAATATATTGCCTGTCTAATTAGAACAATCAGTACAGACGCGTCTTACAAATCAATAGGCAAGCTATCAACAAAAGACACAGTTCGCTTTTTTCTTCCAGCTTTGTTTTATTGCTTGGACTATTTCTTCAGTCTCTACAGAACACAGAGTGTGACACTGAAAAAGTCTAGTTCTAAACGTTTGAGTCAGGCCAAACAGGGGATTGAATTGCTCTTGTAACAACAGAGACCCTTATTTTTTGTGAGATGGATCCTCGGTCTGTCGCCCAGGCTGGTGTGTAGTGGTGCGATCTCGGCCCACTGCAACCTCCACCACCCAGGTTCAAATGATTCCGGTTGCAGCCTTCTGAGTAGCTGGGACCGCAGGTGCATACCACCATGCCAGGCTAATTTTTGTATTTTTAGTAGAGATGGGGCCTCACCATGTGGCCAGGCTGGTCTCAAACTCCTGATCCCAGGTGATCCACCTGTCTACAATTCGCTTTGACACAAGAAAAGGAAATGATTTCTTTGGCCAGTGGCTTACCAGAAAGAAATAAAAGAATAGGAGAAACAATCGACAGGGGAAAATGTCTGCCTACCCACGACAGCGATGTAAACCTCTTTAACATTTATTCATGACACAGCAAGGGCCTCAAAATCAGAACATGGACCTCAGAGTCTTTTTGAGATACACATCCCATTTCGTATATGGGGCCTCTAGAATTTGCCCTATAAACAAGGTCACCTTATTATGAGATCTTCTCCTGGTTTCCGTAACCTACTCCAACCACAGGATATTGGAAACGGTTTTCGATCTTAATTCTGACAGACACAATTCAAATTCCTTAATCCTAAATGTGGAAATTCCAAAAGATCAGTCCCTAAAGTCCAAATCCTTAAAGTCTAAAATCCCTTACATCTAAAAATCCTGAAAATCACAATAACAGGATAATTGCATCATATTAGGCGGAGCTATTACCTTCTTAGTGTCTCTATTTGGAAATTAAGTGTGGTTTAAAGAGAAGCCATTGGTGAAAATTTCAGATGAGTGGATTGGCCATGCGATATGGCAGGGGAGAAAACTTCAGTTTAAAAAGGCATCAGTTGCCTATATTAGCATTCCTTCCATCTGATTACATTTCAGGAACTTTTAATGAATTAAAGCCGCATTTGCCTGAAGAAGCCAGTGAAGTTACTTCCTGGTTAGAAAATAGTTATATGCATGGTAGGATGAGAAGACATGCAACAATTTTAGACCAGTGTTGTTTCTGATAATGGACTTCCATGCAGCCAAAATGACACGGAAGCATGGCATCAAAGATGGGAAAACTTAATAGGGAAGGCTTATGTTCTTCAGACAGAATCATAAAAGAAAGTTTAAAAGAGCAGTGCCACATGGAAAATGAAGGTGAACATATTCTCTGAGGAAAGCCATGTCAGTTATTCATTGAAATACAAAAAAAAAGCATTATTCATTGAAATACAAGATTTCAAAATATGGTCAATGCCTGTGAAAGTCAGTCATTTCTTACAGACTACCTTTGTGCAATACCTACAATCTATTCCTGTAATATACTTTTTCATATGTCAAACTTTCTTTTCAGTTTTTTTCTTTTTAGATTTTCTTTCATTATTTAAAGTTTTCAGCATTATATGTTTACAATTCACTATGCTATCTATTTCATCTTTGCATCATTTGCAATACTGGAGGTATAAATTGTGTAGAGACTTTCAGAAAGTTCTCATTCATTGCATAGATTTTTGCAAATTTGACTTCACAAAAGTATATTATCACAACACTGACTTTGTGTGTAAACATTGTGCCTGTTTAAAAGAGCAGTGCCACATAGAAAAATGTTGAAACATCTTCAGTAAATGGAGAGATGTTCCTTTTGTACATCCGCATTTGTGAAAGATAAAATTTCTCGAGATCTTGGATCTTTGAATGTCCATATGTTATGATGGTGATTCATTGTGGTTTTTGACCGAGCCCATCAAAAGACTTGGGTTGTGCATCACAGTATTTCAGAAAACTGCAATTTTAAATCTGGGTGCACACAATTTCCAACAATAGCAATATGCACTTAAATATTTCCCTTTTTGACCTATTTCTCAATTAATAGGATTTATTTGCTTATCACTGTTACAGACATATGACTGTTATTAGTATACCCAAGTGCTTATGCTTGTAAAAATATGTATTTTTGCCTATTTTATTGTGTAAAGTAGCCTACAATGTTCTGTCCCGTTTTTATGTGTCTCAAGTAAACTCCCTTTTGAAAATGTAAATGCATATCTTTAACATTTTTTTTAAATGTTTTTTTCCCAGAATTATAGTTTCGTGATTTTGATCTTTTGGGATTTCAACATTCAAAATTATGGCATTTGGGGTTGTATCTTAGGGGTTATAATTGGCTCCCATAGGAAGTGAACTGAAGTTTACATTGAATTTCATTTTAGAGTTGATGAGAAAGCAGGAGAGAGTGAACTTTATTGTTTTATTTGTATTTATTTACTTATTTTTAATTAATTAATTATACTATTATTATTTGAGACAGTGTCTCGCTTTGTCACCAGGCTGGAGTGTGGGTCGGATCTCAGCTCATTGCAACTTCTGCTGCCCATGTTCAAGCGATTCTCCTGCCTCAGCCTCCTGAGTAGCTGGGACTGACTACAGGCCCTCACAGCCATGCCCAACTAATTTTTGTATTTTCAGTAGAGATGGGTTTTGACCATGTTGGCTAGGATGGTCTTGATCTCTTGACCTCATGGTCCACCTGTCTCGATCTCCCAAAGTGCTGGGATTACAGGTGTGAGCCACTGCGCCCGGCCTTAGTGTTTTATATGTACTTGGCCTAGTTTAATTTTTTTAGAAATATTACTTCATTTAATTCTTATGAGAATCCTGTGAAGGTTGGTATCATCATCTTTATTTTAGAGGATAATAAAATGAAGCTGATATATTGATTGCTGAGCTTCAAATTTGGAAATATGAGAGAGGCTGTGTATGAATGATGAGTCATTCACTGTAATAAAATACATAATATGAATTCTGGAGTCCAGTAGATTTGAGTTTGGACCTTTGCTTTGGCTCATCCAGCCGTGAGACACCGAACATGTCGCTTCTGTTCTCTGAGCCTCAAGCTTCCTCAGCTTTATTGCTTAGTTTTTTGTGAGCATTAAATTATACAGGAATGTACTTGTTATGTTACATGCTGTACAGTAAGCTTGCTTCCATTCACTTATGCAACAAATGTTTAAACAATTTTTACTGCATAATATTTTTTATTATTTAAAAATGATTTGTATATGTTGAGCCAGCCTTGCATCCCAGGAATGAAGCCAACCTGATTATGGTAGATAAGCTTTCTGATGTGCTTCTGGATTCGGTTTGCCAATCTTTTGTTGAGAATTTTTGTTCTCAATAAAATTTGTGTTCTTTCTGATGAATCAGTGTTCATCAGAGATATTGACCTGACATTTTTTGTTGTTGTATTTCTGCCAATTTTTGGTATCAGGATGATGCTGGCCTCGTAGAATGAGCTAGGCAGGAGTCCCTCCTTTTCAATTGTTTGGAATAGTTTCAGAAGAAATGGTACCAGCTCCTCTTTGTGCCTCTTGTAGAATTCAGCTGTAAGTCCATCTGGTCTGGGCTTTTTTTTGTTGGTAGGCTATTTATCACTGCCTCAATTTCAGAACTTGTTCTGGTCTATTCAGGAACTCAACTTTTTCCCAGTTCGGTATTGGGAGGTGTATGTATCTAGGAATTTATCCATTTCTCCTAGATTTCCTAGTTTATTTGTGTAGAGCTATTAGTAGTATTCTCTAATGATCGTTTTTCTGAGGGGTCAGTGGTCATATCTCCTTTATCATTTTAAATTGTTTCTATTTAATTCTTCTCTCTTTTCTTCTTTATTAGTCTAGCTAGCCATTTATCTATTTTTTTATTTTTTCTTTTTTAAAAAAAGCTCCTGGATTGATTGATTTTTTTTTGTAGGCTTTTTTATGGCTCTATCTCCTTCAGTTCCACTCTGTATCCTGGTTTTAAAAATTTTTTTGTCATATAAAATTATATGTGAATGTTGAAATCCTGAAAGATAAAAATCTGGAAAATATAAAATGTATAAAACATATGTATAGTTTAAAGTATAATAACCAAATGAACACCTGGGCCCAGCACCTGGTTTATACGTGCACTATCAGCCCTCCTGAAGCCCAGGAGCCCACCCCAATCACATCACCTTCCTCTCTCCTGGAGGTAGCAAGAATGCAAACAGTGTCAATTGTTCTCTTGCTTTTCTTTATATGAATAGTTTTAATATACATGTACGTGCTCCTAAATAATATATGCTTTAGATTTGCCTGTATCTGAACGTTTTAGAAACAGTTCCATCTTGAGATATAATTTATAAAGTTTTAAGCATACATTTGAACTTTTAATAAACATATACTGCATTTTATTCTGTGATTTCCTTTCTTCTAATCACCATTATGTTTTTGAGAGTCATCGAAGTTGATGTATTTGGTTGTATTTTATTCATTTGCATTCTTGTAGGGTATTTCATGAAACAAAAATACCATAATTTGTTCACATTCTACTGTTAATGTATATATGGGTTGTTTCCTGTTTTACACTGTTACAAATGATACTACTATGAATACTTTGACGGTGCACACATGTGAGAGTATAACTAATAGTGAAGCTGTTCTGTTGCAGGGTATGGGCAGGATGGAATTTCTATGTTTCCTAGGAGGACACCCCACTCCACCCACTATCTGAAATAAAAAGACAAAGCTGGTGGCGGGCGGTGGCTCACACCTGTAATCCCAGCACTTTGGGAGGCCAAGGCGGGTGGATCACGAGGTCAGGAGATCGAGACCATCCTGGCCAACATGGTGAAACCCCGTCTGTACTAAAAAAACACAAAAATTAGCTGGGCGTGGTGGCATGCACCTGTAGTTCCAGCTACTCGGGAGGATGAGGCAGGAGAATTGCTTGAACCTGGGAGGCAGAGATTGCAGTTAGCCGAAATTGCGCCACGACACTCCAGCCTGGTGCCTGGCGACAAAGGGAGACTCTGTCTCAAAAAAAAAAAAAAGAAAAGAAAAGAAAAAGACAAAGCCGATTGAGCGACAATAGTTAGGAAGAGCCACGTTGGTCAGGCACAATCTTACTAAGCAGAGCAGACTCTTGATCTTATTTATGCATGGATTTGGGAAGCTGGGAGTTCAGGGGTTTGTGGACTTTCAGAATGTTGGGGATTGTTGACAGATTAAGAAACATGATGCTCAGGTAAGACTGTTGTTGATTGGTTGGGAATCACTTATTAGAATGAGTCTGTTCCTAATTGACTGAAAGTCAGAAGTGAGAGGCTGTTATTGATTGGTTGTTTTGAAGAGCATGTTTACCAGAGGTGGGTTGTCATTGATTGATTGAACTGTTTAAAATATGGGTAGCTAAATATTACCAGGGTTACAGAAAAATCAGTTTTTTGTTGTTTTTTTTTTTGAGACGGAGTTTCCCTCGTTACCCAGGCTGGAGTGCAATGGCGCAACCTCGGCTCACCGCAACCTCCGCCTCCTGGGTTCAGGCAATTCTCCTGCCTTAGCCTCCTGAGTAGCTGGGATTTCAGGCACGTGCCACCATGCCCAGCTAATTTTTTGTATTTTTAGTAGAGACGGGGTTTCACCATGTTGACCAGGATGGTCTCAATCTCTTGAGCTCATGATCCACCTGCCTCGGCCGCCCAAAGTGCTGGGATTACAGGCGTGAGCCACCGTGCCCAGCCCAATAATTTCTAATATCATCACAAGTGTTAAAATTGTCCCTATTCTCTTTTTCTGTCTATGATTTCCTCATTTGATTCAAACTCTAAGTAAAGTCTACACATGACATTTCGTTGATAAATTTTGTAAATCTCCTTTAATCCATAGATCGCCCCCTCTCTTTTTTCCTTTCCTCAGAATTTATTTGTTAAATAAACCAGGTTCTTTATCCAGTGGAACTTCCTTCCTACAGCCTGCATCTGGCTGACTGCATTCCTGTGGTACATTTGACATGCCTCCCTATGCTTCATAGTTCCTGGAAACTGGTAGGTAGAGCTGATGGCCTTATAAGACCTAAGCCTGATTTTTTACAAGAATACTTTAGATGTTATGTCGTCCATTTCCAACAGGATGTGTAAAATGTCTGATATACTCTCCCCTTCTCTCTCTTCATAATATTAAGATTGATTAGTTATCATCAGGCTATCCATCCATTACAAAGTTTCTCATTAGCTTTTCAGCATTGATGACTCTTGCTCAGATCCTATCCCATTATGGGTTTCAAAACAGTCTCCTGCCATCTTTTCTGCAGTTTAGAGGATGGCACTGGCTTCACAGAGGAAGATGCAGAGAAAACAGGAGGAAAGCAGGCCCCAGGTAGGAAAGCAATAACATTGCTGAAGCAAAGGTTTTGTGCATTTAAAAATTTGAGCGGTATTGCAAAATTGTGCTCTAAAGAGGTTAAACCAACTTAACACTTTTCAATAAATGCCTGTTTCTACATACCCTTTGCCAATTTGATAGGTGAAAAACTGCACCTCATTCTGGTTTACAATTGTTAATTTTAAGTGCAGTGGACCATATTTTCAAATATATATTCGTAATCTGTATTTTTTCTTTTGTGAAAATCTGTTGCTATTTTTTCCCATGTTTTCTATCAATTTTTTTACATCTTTTATTTTTTAAAGAATTCTTTGTATATTAAAGCAGTGAGTTCCTTATCTGTCATATCATATGTGTTACAGATATTTTTCCCAGATTATTGTCTTTTGACTCTGATCAGGATACTGTTTGCTTTGTAGAAGGTTTTTCATTGTTACAATGCACTTATCAAATATTTCCTTCATAGCTTCTGGGTTTTTAAACGTTCTTTGAAAAGTCTAACAGATGACCATTAAAAATCATTCATGATTTCTCCTAGTATTTCTATGGTTTCAGCTCTTTTCTTTTCTTTCTTTCTTTCCTCCTTCTCCCCTTTTACGTACAAATGTTTGGTTCACTTTGATATGGATTGAACTTTTATTTATTTATTTTGAGACAGGGTCTCACTCATTCAGGGTGGAGTGCAGTGGCATAATTATAGCTCACTGTAACTTCAGACTCCTGGGTTCAAATATTCCTTCTGCCTCAGCCACCCAAGTAGCTGGAACGACAGACACATGCACCATGCCTGGCTAATTTTTAAAATGTTTTTGTAGAGATGGGATTTTGCTATGTTGCCCTGGCTTACCTCAAACTCCTGGCCTCAAGCAATCCTCCTGCATTGGCCTCACAAAGTGCAAGAATTACAGGCATGAGCCACTAGGCCTAGATTGAACTTTTATTTCTTGCCAGATGTTGTCTCAATACTGTTAATAGAACGACGTATATTTTCTCTAATCATTTAAAGTAGTGCTTCTATTGTGTACTACATGCTGAATGTATTTGTGTCTATTTCTGAATCACCTGTTTTGTTCCACTTATCTATTCTTTTAGTACATTGACTCAGATCCATGGTGTATTCAATGCTGGCATTCTGCATTGTACACATTAGATGCATCCTTGAAAGGCTGTATGTGAAGCAAAAACAATTGGGTCCATAATCTCACTGGCATCCTTTAGTTATTGTTACATAACATACATCCCAAAACTCAGTGGCTTCCAATGACAGCCAGTTACTCCCACACATTCATAGGGTGTGCTGGGCTGGGTTCTGCGGGGGCAGTTGTGCTCTGCATGGCGTCCATTCCCTTCCTAGGGCAGCAGGATCATCTGCCTCATGGTGATGCAGAAACACAGAAAGTAGTGTGCAAAGACGAAGGTTGCAGAGGACCCAGGCTTTCCCCACCCACTGCCCCTTCTTCCTCATCTTAGTGGTCAAAGCCACAAAGCTAAACCCAAAATCAAGGGTGAGGAAAGTTTCCTTTGCCCCCATGAGACATGGAAAAGCTGTGGACACAGAGAAGGTGAAGAACTGGGACCACCATCCCAATCTCCCACAGCTACTGACACATAATTTAAATGGGGACACTTCCATAGAAAATTCTAGGTCCTTGTCTAATATTAAGCTAAAAAGGAGCTGCTAACATATATTTGAAACACACTGAAAATTTAAGTACCCAGAAAAGTACAGGGTAACATAACATCCATGTGTCTATCTCTAATAGTTAACAAATTAATATTTTTACATATTTGCTTCTGATCTTTCTGTTTAAGAAATAAAATGTTTTAGAGTTTATGTACTCTGTATACCCTTCCATGGTTTTCTCTCACTATCCAGAAGTAATTACTATCTTAAAGGTAGTCTACACACATTTTTATTATATATGCAGCATTCATGAAGATTAATACACTTCTTTCTTTTCAAATTTTAAATATTATAAATGGTATGATACTCTATATATAATTCTAAATTCAACAGTATATCTGGAGATCTAGCTGTATTAATACATATAGATTGTCTTCTTCTAAATTGTTATATTTTACTCCATTGTATGACTGTATTAGTCTGTTCTTGCATTGCTATAAATAAATACTTGGCCGGGTGTGGTGGCTCATGCCTGTAATCCCAGCACTTTGGGAGGCCAAGGCAGGTGTATCACAAGTTCAGGAGTTCAAGACCAGCCTGACCAATATAGTGAAACCCTGTCTCTACTGAAAAAAAAAAGAATACAAAAATTAGCCAGGCATGCTGGCAGACACCTGTAGTCTCAGCGACTTGGGAGGCTGAGGCAGGAGAATTACTTGAAACCAGGAGGCAGAGGTTGCAGTGAGCCAAGATCACACCACTGCATTCCAGCCTGGGTGACAGAGCAAGGCCCCATCTCAAAAAAATAAAAGAAAGAAAGAAAAAGGAAATACGGTTCTGAGTCTGTAGAGAAATCATGGCAGTTTCTTGGGAGGTCTCAGGAAACTGACAATCATGGCAGAAGGTGAAGGGGAAGCAGGCAGGTCTTGCATGGCTGAAGCAGGGGGAAGTGAGAAGAGGGGAGATGCTACACACTTTTAAACAACCAGATCTCACCATAACTCACTCACTCATTATAACGACAACAGCGCTAAGGGGTTGATGCTAACGCATTCATGAGAACTCTGGCCCCATAATCTAATCACCTCTCACCAGGCCCCACCTCCAACACTGGGGATTACAACTGAACATGAGGTTTGGGTGGGGACACAGATCCAAATCATATCAATGACTGTACCATAATTCATCTTTTTCCCTTTACTGATGGATGCTTTCAATGGTGTTAACTTACCATTATCATTAACAAGAAAGCATTTAAAAATCACATATTTAAGGTAAATACATGCAATTTTATCAAAATATTAAAGTTATTTGCAAATATTACACAGATGAAATATAGCTAAACTGATAATTCAAAAACACCTAAGGGATATATTAAGGAATATGTTATAAAGGGCCACACATTATTAATAATCAATTTTCTTCCAAAATATGTCCTATCAAGGAAATAAAAGACAGATCTACCCCCAGACAGTACTAAATGTTACATCATTCACACGAATATTCTCCTACAAGCCACAGCCCAGAAGACTGTCAATATGCACCTAGCCTTATCATTTTCTGTTAATATTTAGTTAGTTTGCTAATATAATTGCTTCTTCAGATCAAAGGTTTTTACATAGGTCCTACATGCAAATCAAATAGCTATCCATGGAATATTAGAACTTGACTTGCTCCATTCTCATACTTTTTGTGTCTCACGCTAAAGAAATGAGAGATGCAGAATTCTAAGGCTAAATAGCTAGGAAGTATTCATTCAAGCTTGAATATTCTTCAAAGAGAGTGTGGGGGCAATTCTAATCGGAGGAAGAAACATAAGGGAAGTCAACCCAGATGTTTTCCACCAGAGCCCTCCTTTTGGCTGGTCTGATTTCCACTGGTAAGTCAAAAGTGCAATTTTAGAATGTTGGTTCACTTTTAAAAACTGATTTCAGGGGAAGATTAAAAAGTCATTAATAGCACAATCACAACAAGTACATGTATTTGGCTTTTAAAAATGAGATTGAAATGATATGTGGTCCTGAGGATGTTCTAAATAATTTACAATGAAATGTTCTTGTACTTTAAAGAGGGAAGCATAAGAGTGGGTTGAGAAGACATTACAAAGCCTTTCAGTCTTGGTCTGGGACTTACTGAAACAAAACTAGATAATAAAAAGTTGACATAAGAATTCAATTCTGATTTTGATCACAATCAAATTCCGATACAGATATCTAATACAGAGACTAGTGTGGATTAGGACAAAGTGAATGCTCCCTTAATACTCATAGAAGAAGAAAAAAGTGAATCAATTACTACACTGTCTGATATTTGCCTCAATTCCCAAGGATATAGATTAGTTTCCAAAGTGATGGAATTATATCTTGATCAAGGTGTTGACTTGGAGCTTGGCTACAAGGCCTAAAACTTTTGAAACCCAGCTTTTAAAAATATTTTTAAAAATAGGCTTAACGGTCAAGTTCTGTAGTTTCCCTTCACAGCATATGTATTAACAAAGAGTAAAATGTCTTTAAATAAAATCAATAGTCAAATTACCAGGCTCTTGCTCCTGCTTGTTTGTTTCAAAGTGCAAGGCTGAGTGTGCTCACTGTATCTCTCTGTAAATGTTAACACCGAAACTTCAGGACGTTTAATTCAACTGAACATTTGTCAAGTGCTTGCTATACTAAAGAGACATATTGTGCCTAAAACAAAGTTTGCACCAAATCCACCGAGAAAGCAGCCTCCCTCCATGTTTCATAATTTTTCATATAATTGGTTCTACTCCTTTTCCCACCTTTTCTCCTCATCTCAGTCTAGGCTAACTTGGTTTGACATTTCAGATTATTTCTAAGAATCTCCCTCTTCTATGTTTGCAACTGTGAAAGAGATTTATCTAGTGTTAAACAAACTTATCTAGTTCAGAGTTTATTTCTCCTTTAATTCTAACAGTAGGATTTGATTAGTAGAACTAACCATCTCAACATTACTTTAGAACTTCTCAAATTATTTTCTGAGCCATGCTGTTTTATTATTTTTGCTTAATCTAACAATAGTGATCCCCAGGCCAGTAATGAGCAAAGAAAAATAGAAAAGCACAACTGATACCATTTACTAATGGATCTGAAGCAAAGTATATTGATGGAGACTAATGCTTATAAAGAAATACATTCACTGATACGCTAACGTCACGCAGCAGATTCTGTAGCCAGAGAAAAAGCCAATTTTACATCTGAATCAGGATATAAAATTCTGGAAAGCCAACCTTCCCATAGACTACAGAAAGTTCAGGGAAAGTTACAGTGAAAACAGAATTGTCAGGATCCAGTGACTAATATGGCAAATGGAGATTGGAAATGTCTGAGGCCAGGAGCTCTGCTCTCACATTTCTCCTTTGTAGCACTGGCCGGGCCATGGGCTAATATATGTGCTGGCAAGTCTTCCAATGAGATCCGGACGTGTGATCGCCATGGCTGTGGACAGTACTCTGCTCAAAGGTATGGGGTTGCACAAAGCACCATCCAACTCTTTGGTCCCTAAATCTTTTTTTTTCCTTTTTTTTAGATGGAGTCTCACTCTGTTACCCAGTCAGTCGCCCAGGTTGGAATGCAATGGTGCCATCTGAGCTCACTGCAACCTCCACCTCCTGGGTTCAAGTGATTCTCCTGCCTCAGCCTCCTGAGTAGCTGGGATTACAGGTGCTCGCCACCATGCACGGCTAATTTTTATATTTTAAGTATAGACAAGATTTCACAATGTTGGTCAGGCTGGTCTCAAACTCCTGACCTCGTGATCTTCTTGCCTCAGCCTCCCAAAGTGCTGGGATTACAGGTGTGATCCAACGCACCTGGCCCCAACCTCTTTTTTCAGTGTCCTTGCCCAATGTTGGCTGCCTCAAAGCCTCACAATTCTGACCGTATGAAAAACCAGAGATGTAACCAGTTACACCACTGTCTTTGGAGCAGCTTCCAAGAACTCTGCTTCAAGTATGGGCTGTGAATTGGGATCCAAACATGGAAGAAGGAAAAGAGCAGGGAGCAAACACAATATTTTTTTTTTCTGAATGTCTTCACAAATCGACTTATCTCACCTGGTTTTTCCAAAGGGGAATCAGACATGGCTATACCATTTTAGAGATGAGGAACTTGAACTGAGGTGCCAAAAGGTTAAGGGACCTGCCAAGCACTGTTGGAGATGGTGAAGGCTGCTGGACCTGAATTCAGGGTTTTTGGTCCTTTTCCTACCGAACCACAGTGTTACTGCCCCAGGCTCTGGAGGTTGAATATTAAAAGCTGACCCTAAGCAGGTGAAAGAGCACTACTATCTCTTCCAGACAATGAGGGTCACACTTGTGAATTTTCAGTTATACCCAGTATCACCTTGGGGTCCCACTCTGATGAAATAGCCATGTGTCAGTCATTTCAATGATCTCCATCCTCACTAGAGGGGAACTCTCAAATATACAGACACTCCTTACAAAGCAACCTCAAATACTGAAACAGGACTAAGAGAAGGGAAATATGGGAAAACGTCCCCTTAATTGCCAAAATTTAGACTCAGCTCATACCATAAAGTGTACTCACTTAACTATCGGTAACTTCTTGGCTGTTGTCTTGAGCCTGCTCAGTGTTGCTTTGTACATAATTATAGCAATCCTGGTGAAGCTGGTTGTTCAGGTGGCAGCCTATTAGAATGGAGGAAGGGCTGGTGAGAGCAAGCATAGTGACAGCAGCACGAAGGAAGAGCTGAGGGGTTGCTAAGACAAACTCAAGACACATCACAATCTGGAATTGTTTTGTTTGGGCTCCATGCACTTTAATAAACCCAGGAGGTATCACTTACTGTATTAAAATACCATATGTAGTAAGTGCTGTTTACAATCACTTTTCTAGATCACCGAGGGAAAAATAAGACTAGGGCAACATGCGATACATTCCCATAAAAAGACAGCTGTTTTCAAAGTGGGCTTGAAGAAGTCGAGATCTAGGCATCTAGAAAATGCACTTACATGGACTGCCTCATTCCCCCCAAATGCCATACAGTAATAGTAGCTAATATTTATTTAAGGCTTACTATGTACCAATTACCATTTTAAATGCTTTCATCTTTACAACATTGTTAGCAGCACCTGTGGAAGGGAGGTTAAAATTGGGCTAAACAGAGTGAGAAATACTGGAACATCCCAACTAGTTCTGGCAGCTTCAAGCTTTCGTAGCTGGTTTGGGATCAGAGGGCTAACACCGTGTTCCTGGGCCATACAGCTCCCCAGGTCAGCTCCTCCGTCTGTTCATTGTTATTTACATCCTAGAAGTCAGAGGCCTCACCAGGGTGTGGACGTCTTGTGCTCTGTTGGATCTACTGTGTACGCACCATTCACCGGAATGATTATGGGCCAGGAGAAACCTTATCAAAACAAAAATGCTATCAATAATGGTGTTCAAATATCTGGAAGAGGTAAGAGAGGTGGAGTCTACACCTAGGGTGCCTACTGGAGATGTTGATGCTCATTTGTTTAATGCAGGTCCTATACACAGAGGTTTTGTTCCTCTATCAAAATGATAAAACCTAGAACAGAAACTATATAGACTATACGTAACTAGCTGATGCATTTTTTAAAAATTTTATTTCAGTTCCAGGGCTACATGTGCACATTTGTTATACAGGTCAACTGCATGTCACAGGGGTTTGTTGTGCAGATTATTTTCTCACCCAGGTAATAAGCATAGTAGCCGATAGGCATTTTTTTAATGATCCTCTCCTGCTGATGCACTTTCAAGGTCTCACTTTCCCTGAAAACTTCTGCTTCATGCACACACTCCATGAAACCCTACAGCTTACTGGAGGCATTCCTTCCTGTGGCCCATGTGGTTTTGCTTAACAATCTATAAACAAAGCCACTTTCAGCAATGCTAACCATAATGGATAGATACTTCCATTTACTCAAATCCCACAAATCATAAATGCTGGCATTTCTGCAAGAGTTGAATGTGAAAGATTTTTGAAAGCTACTAAGTTTTAGGTGAAGCTAGGTCTCCTGGTACTCCAGGTATTGGCTTTGTTGTTTGATTGTTTTAATTGCATCAGGGTATAAAATAGACACATAAAAGTGCACAACACATCCATGTACAACTCCATGAACTCCATCAAGTGAATACATTGGTGTAACCAGCACCCAGATCAAGAAAAAGAACATCACCAGCATCCCAGAGATCCCTTGTGCTACCATTTAGACATTATTCCCAGCAAGGTAATCACTATCCCAAGTTCTAAAACCATGTATTAGCTCTTCCTGTTTCTAAAAGTGGTATAAATAGAATTAAACAGCATGCCTTCTTTTTGTGTGACTTCTTTCATTCCACATCATGATTGTGTAATTTATGTTTTTATATCCACATTCTTTTGGATACATGATATTCTATTATATGCATATACTTTCATCTATGTATCCATTCTTCCTTAGATGGACCTTTGGGTAGTTTCTGGTTTTAGGTGATTGTAAAATTGCTCCTATGAATCTTCTTATACCTTTTAATGAACATATATAGGCATTCCTATTGGGAATGCCTGCCTCACCAAGCCTGTGAGAGGTGTCTTGTGAGGGAACCCACATCCTTGAGGAGCTATGCACTGGTTGTCCCCTGTGGGCCCAATGTCACAAGAGAAACTTCTGCCATTGAACTGGGTCCTCTGAAGTGGCCCTTAACAGTCAATGCCAAGGTCACCAAGAGCAAAAGCAGTAATCAGATTCGTCTATACCTTAGAGATTCGTGACATTGGCTAGTAATCACTGGGACCCTAGAACTGAAAAGATGAGCAGCCAACTAAAGACTTATTGGACTTGTATGAATGCAAATGCTCTAGATCTGATGAACAAAATGCTGACTTTGGTCATTTGAGTTGGTTCACAGTCCCAGAGCCTCTTGAGTGAAAGGGAGGCTCAGTCCTTTTGAGTAAGGGTCCTGCCATGCAGCCAAAGATTTATAATGTAAACCTTACTTCTAGCCATCCCAAAGGGACCTGTAATGGTTTAGCAGGATGACAGCACCTTGGGGAAGAAATTATTAGGCTCTTCAGAGATGATTGGATACTTGCTCAAAACTGACACTAACTCCTGGAGATCTAAAAGGCCACTGTGGTTCACCAGACTAGAGGCTTATAGTCAGGTGGTCACTGTAACTTTTCAGCAGGGTCCAGCTTATACTAAGCCCAGTGCATCCTCAAATCTACCAAGAGGTTATTTCCCCAGTTCTGGAATGCAAAATTGGAATAGACTTTCTTCTTCTTTCAGGTTGCCTTGGCAATTCTTGGTCATTTGCATTTCCAAATAAATTACAGCATCTGTTTGCTAATTTCCACCAAAAATCCTGACAGGACTTTGACTGAATCTGCAGTAAATATGCAGATCAAATTGATAAATGATATTTTTAAAGCAGTGAGTCCTCCAGTCAATGAACATATTCTATCTTCCATTTACTTAGGTCTTCCTTCACTGTTACATTAATGGTTGTTGTAGTTTTCCGTGTCGAAGTCTTGTACATCTTTTGTTTAATATATATTAATGAAACCTACCTGAGGGAGTTTTAGCTCTTCTACAGTGCGGCCATCCAATGGAAATATAATACAAGTCATACATAGAATTTTAAATTTTCTAGTAGCCATAATAAAGAAGTAAAAAGAAACATGATATTTTAATATTTTATTTAACTCTAGTTTTCAAAATATTATATCAATATGTAATTATTGAGCTATTTTACATTTTTAAATACTAAGTCTTCAAAATCCATTGCATACTTGACCATTAAAGCACATCTCAATTCAGATTAACTAGCTTTCACGTGCTGAAATACCACATGTGGCTAGTGGCACCACATCGGACAGCATCATTTTACAGTCTTATTTTTCTGCTCACTTGACTGGTGTGCAGTGCCAGTAGTGTATTAAAGTCTCCTATTATTGGTGAGTTTCTATCCATGTCTCCTGGCGTCTTGTAGTCTTTGCTTTATATAGATGAGTTGTGTTATTTAGTGTACGGATAGTTGTAAGTGCTATATGTTCATTGTGACTTGTGGTATTTACCCTCGTACATTATCTTCCTTTATCTTGTTTCAGTGCCTTTTGGCCTGAATTCCAGTCTGTGATAACAGGGCGATAGCCCTTGCTTTGTTTTTTGTTTTTCTTTTTTGAGACGGAGTTTCGCTCTTGTTACCCAGGCTGGAGTGTAATGGCGTGATCTCGGCTCACCACAACCTCCGCCTCCTGGGTTCAGGCAATTCTCCTGCCTCAGCCTCCTGAGTAGCTGGGATTACAGGCACGCGGCACCATGCCCAGCTAATTTTTGTACTTTTAGTAGAGACGGGGTTTCACCATGTTGACCAGGATGGTCTCGATCTCTTGACCTCCTGATCCACCCGCCTCGGCCTCCCAAAATGCTGGGATTACAGGCGTGAGTCACCGCGCCCGGCCAGCCCTTGCTTTCTTATTGCTTGGCAAATCTTTGTCCAGCTCTTCACTTTCATCTTTTTCATTTGCTGTGTTTTATTCCATACAACATAAAACTGGGGTTTGCTTTTTAACCCAACAGGACATTTTTTTAATAGGTGAGATAAGCCCATTCACATGACTCATATGTTAGTATCCAATACCATCATTTTATTGTCATTATTGTATTATACTCTATTTCTCTACTTTGTACCCAATACCATTATTTTATTTTATTTTATAATTGTTGTATTATACTCTATTTCTCTACTTGGGTCTTTGCCTTTTTAGTTCTTTTGATATTTAGCAAGATTTGTATTTTTGTTCCAGTTATTTCCATTTCTCTTTATTTTAAAAGTCCAATCATTTTATTAGAATATGTCTTGGAGCTGGCACTGTGCAGGGTTCGCTTTTTTGGTTGTTTTTTTTTTTTGAGACAGAATCTGGGTCTGTCACCCAGGCTGGAGTGCCATGGCACAATCTTGGCTCACTGCAACATCTACCTCTGGGGTTTAAGCAATTCTCCTGCCTCAGCCTCCTCAGCAGCTGTGATTACAGGTGCCTGCCACCATGCCCAGCTATTTTTTGTTGTTGTTGTACTTTTAGTAGAGACAGTGTTTCGCCATGTCAGCCAGGCTGGTCTCGAAGTCAACCTCATGATCCTCCCGCCTTGGCCTCCCAAAGGTGTAGGGATTGCGGCCATGAGCCACCGTGCCTGGCCTTAAGGATTCATTCACCTTTTCTAACTACTTAGTATTTTCCCATTATTATTTCTTCAGTGTCTTTATTAATGTTTCCTTTGAATCTATTCTTCCTTTGGCATCCTGCAATTTAGTCTTCCTTTGTAATATCGTTCTGTCGTTTTCATCTATTCCTCTCCTGAGTTCATTCAACTTTATTTCTTTTTTTATTATTTGTGCATTTGTTACTTTTAAAATTTTAGATCCAAGGTTACTGAAGCCCAGATAAATAATTATACTTATTTTCTTTTAGGTTTTTGTGTCAAAATGTTCTACATTAAGCCAATTAAGTATAAAGGTCCTATTAAGAAGGGAGAGAAACTTGGAACTCTATTGCCCCTGCAGAAAGTTTATCCTGGCATACAATCACATGTGCACATTGAAAACTGTGACTTGAGTGATCCTACTGCATACCTGTAAATGGAAGGCAAATGGTCAGATCTTCAGAATAAAAATCATCTTCTTAAAAACCTGGATGTATATCCTGCTCTTCAAGAAATTGGTGTTCACAAAGGATTAAAGCTTGACGGGATGGATACTCCATTTTCCATGATGTGATTATAATACTTTGCATGCCTGTATCAAAACATCTCATCTACCTCATAAATATATATATGTACCCACACAATTTTTTAATTAAAAAAAAGAATTTGAGTTTATAGAAACTTGATAAATGCAAGAAAGAAACATTTTAACTCATTGTCACTCTGATGTTCAAGAGAACTGCTTTATTCAGGCTCTTTGAATTTTCTGTCACCTATGGAATATGGGTGGTTTTGTTTTTTAGATTTATCAGCCCCAAAGATCTAAGATAAAGAAACAAGGAAACTTAAGCTGGGCCAGGCTGCATTTCTGACACCCTTAAAACTAGCGACCTTTCTGCTTAAAAATAAAAAGCCTATGGTACAAGAGCAGCAAGTGGTTTACAATGCCAGATGTAGTATACATTTAATACATATTCAGTGAATAAGTTGAGTTTAGGTGGTGGACTCTCAGCAATATCCTTAGGTTTATCATATTGGCTGGAGAGAGAGCTGCTTTCATGGATAATACAGGATTTGCTGGTATTTCCAGTCACACTCTCCCACGTGGTTACGAATGATGGCAGTTCAAGAAAACATTCCAGATTTCAATGAGGCTGCACTACAAGAAGGACTAGAATGAGAACGAGGCCTACCTTATCTGAAGTGTCTCATGGAACCCGGCCTGTCAACTTCATCTAGCCATATGCATACTACAGCTGCTTATTTCTATACATCGTTGTATGTCTATGTTATTCTGTCTTAGTTATATTGACAACAGGTACTAAGAGGAAACAAGACCATACAAATGTCCAAGGGACCAGAAATAATTCTGGCTCCTTAGAGTTTAGCCAGTCAGTTGAACTAATGAATAAGTTGAACTAATCACTCCGGAAACTTTCTTCATGAATTTCTGCTTAAATTTGTTTGGAATGAAGAAAATGACAGCAGAATGATTACATTCTTACGTGTAGATTGTTAAACATAATTAAGTGAAGTGTATTATTAGAGAAATGGTTGCATTTGTGCATCAGGACATATGTATAAGAATGTTCATGATATCACTATTTTTCATAGCAAAACCTTCAACGACCTAAAAGCTCATCAATAGTGAAATCAATAAATAATGTCAAAATTATATAATGTAATAGTTGACAGCAGTCATGATAAATGAACTCCAGGTAAACATAACAACCTGAATGAATCATAGCAATATAATTTTAAGTTTAAAAATTTCAAAGAGGGCCAGACGTGGTGGCTCATGCCTGTAATCCCAGCACCTTGGGAGGCCGAGGCGGGTGGATCACGAGGTCAAGAGATCGAGACTATCCTGGCCAACATAGTGAAACCTCGTCTCTATTAAAAATACAAAAATTAGCTGGGCGTGGTGGCATACGCCTGTAATCCCAGCTACTCGGGAGTCTGAGGCAGGAGAATTGCTTGAACCCGGGAGGTGGAGGTTGCAGTGAGCTGAGATCATGCCACTGTACTCTTGTCTGGTGCCTGGCAACAGAGCAAGACTCTGTCTCAAAAAAAAAAAAAAAAAAAAGTTCAAAAGATTACATAACACATGATACTCTTTTATAACGTTAAAACAGTTAAAATTAAAATACAACACAACACTTTCAGCCTTTTCAATCTCTGTGTTTTATCATACAGCATAAAATTGGGGTTTGCTTTTCAACCCAATAAGATATTTTTTAATAGACAAGCCCATTCACATTAATAGATATGACTCATATATTTGTCCCAAATACCTTTTCCTTTTTATATAATAAAATTATATAAAAATTTTTATGTAATATATAAATTTTATATAATAAAATTATATAAAAAGGGAAGCAAGAAAATAATGAATCCTAGCGAACTCATGACTAGATGTGGGGGGGGCCACATAGAAAGATTTAAATTACTATCAATGCTGTAGTTTTGCAGTTTGGAAGTAATTGCATGGGTAGTTATTCTTATGAATAACATGTTACAGAAGCAACAGGACTTGCAGGTGGGTGGCCAGGAAGAGAGTGAATGATGACTCTCAGATAGTTGAGAATTCTACGTCACATAATTTGCACCTTCTTATACCTATTAGGTTGGTGCAAAAGTAATCGCGGTTTTTGCGGTTACTTTCAATGGCAAAGTATATCTAGCATTGTCTGATTTGAATAGGCATCTCCTTGGTACCAAATAACTTTAGGTTGTTTCCAGAAATTTGCTTTCAAAAAATAAATGCTGTGCTCCATTGAGGACACCCAAAAAGGAAATAGCACATCAGCTCTTCGAGGCAATTTTAAAAGAAGCTCTAAAATATGTGCACAATAAAATCTATGCTTAGTTTTCCAAATAATAATCCTTATGATTATTAGGAGGCAAAACACAGATGGATATGGATATGGCTTTAAAAACTAGACTTATGACCTGGAATGGAGAAATTCTCAAGGTAGAGCAGGAACTCTGCCTTCCCCTTGGCATTCTCACATCAGCTCAATGGAAATGCAAACTTGGGGCCAATGGACTTCTTTCTCAGGAAGAACTGGAATACAGCGCCCTCTAGTGCAACAAATCCGTGTGGTTTTTTTCTCCGTCTTTAAGGTTTAGATGTCAAACGTTTGGCTTAAGTATAAAAATATTACAAAGGTTTGAATGACAGACGAATAACAGTATGAAGAAACTTACTTTTCGTTAGTAACCATGATGATAATATATACTTTAAAAACTGTGGTATCAGATATTCTGTCAGGTTTGATAGGTACACATTAATAATGTGAATAAAATCAATATTTATTTTGAAAATGTTTTGAATTATCTGCAAGAGGTAAATTTAACAGACGAAAAAGGAGAGACATGGCCAATTTAAGAGGCCAGATGACAAAGGGAAGAATCTTTGCATCCATTCGACAACATTTATCATACTCTGTGGCATAGCACAACAATCACACACCTGTTTCCTCTGCACTATGTTATTCATAATAATAAGTACCCATAGAAAATCGGCTTGCCTCCCGACTAACCTCTCCCATATTCTGTGCAATACTAATGAGGCCAGCAAGGATCACAGGGAAGGAAACACAAAAAATATAAGCATCCTATTTTTGTATTTCTTCAGTACAACCTACAATAAGACCTTTCCCCCATTCTCTCCCTTTACCAAGTTTTTGCCCACAAAATTATACAGATTTCTCCAGAATATTCTAACAAATGCAAATGTTTTTAACATGAAAAAGTTTGCTTACAGAACTCAAATATTCTTCAAAGACTAAAGTTTGAAATCCATCTGATGTCAAACTTCTTTATCTAGAATCCACTGGTTTTAAGTAAATAGTACTTTTAATATACTTCCAAAGTAAATAGAGACATTTTCATTAGATGAAACATTAAAATTACTCTATAAGTTCTTATCTTGCTTTGGTCTGTTATAGTCCCCTATTAACATTTTATGCTTCCATTTGCTTACCCAGTAAGTCAGGCCTACCAGAGAAATGTACATGAGTTCATGAACTTAGAGTACTCTGAGTTTTTCTCTAAGATTCATTATGATGCTCAGTTCACTAGGTTCAACTACTGGGCCACTAAAAAGCATGATTTAGAGCAGCAACTTCTCATACTATGCAAAAGAGGCCAATGGTACTCATCATCTCTCCATGCTAGTCGGCAATGGGGAGAAACTCACCCCCAACCTCCTTTCTCTAGCTCCTCTCTGTTTTGCTCTATTATGCTCAGTGCAAATTCCACTGGCATTCTATCACCTGACCATTCCGGTATGTATATTCCCAACCCCTCCTAGAATATGTCATGATAGAGTGATCCCAAGTGAGACCAGAGGCTTATCCCTTCAGAATGCCCACCACTGCTCTGATCTCCAACTCTGACTCTGTTAAGCTATTTCTTTTGCTGGTCCTCGTATCTTAATCAGCTTTTTTTTTTTTTTTTTTTTTTTTTTTTTTTGTGCTGGAGTCTCATTCTGTTGCCCAGGCTGGAGTACAGTGGCATGATCTCAGCTCACTGTGACCTCCGCTTCCCAGGTTAAAGCTACTCTCCTGCCTCAGCCTCATGAATAGCTGGGACTACAGGCATCTGCCACCACGCCTGGCTACTTTTTTGTATTTTCAGTAGAGGTGGGGTTTCACCATATTGGCCAAGCTTTTCTCAAACTCCTGACCTTGTGATCCACCCACCTCGGCCTCTCAAAGTGCTGAGATTACAGGCGTGAGCCACCACACCCAGCCCCTGATCAGGTTTTAAGTCCCCTATTATATGTTGCTTTTGTATCCTCCTGAAATCTTAAAGTATAAATTATATGATCTGTAATTGTTATATCATCCAGTCCTCAAAAAACTATATTTTATTAAACAGTAAAATCAGCTCCACTAGCATTTATGGAGTAGTTACTAATGCAGCAATACTATTCTGAGAGGGAACACAGGTAGACATGAGAAGCCTTAGAGCTTACAGTGAGAAATAACATGGCACAGTGGTGAGAATGTACACACAAATATAGTCTCTCTAAATACAGGGATATAGAAGTGCTATTCTTTAAACTGCCATTTACATATCACATTGTATTCTAATTGCTTAATAGGTAAAAAATACTTAAATTTTTTTCCTAATATCCCAAACTGGAAAGTGATAAACATATTTAATTCTCTCTCTTTTCATTTTAATTGATTTTTTTTTTTTTTTTGAGACGAAGTTTCGCTCTTGTTACCCAGGCTGGAGTGCAATGGCGTGATCCCAGCTCACCACAACCTCCGCCTCCTGGGTTCAGGCAATTCTCCTGCCTCAGCCTCCTGAGTAGCTGGGATTACAGGCACGCACCACCGTGCCCAGCTAATTTTTTGTATTTTTAGTAGAGATGGGGTTTCACCATGTTGACCAGGATGGTCTCAATTTCTTGACCTCGTGATCCACCCGCCTTGGCCTCCCAAAGTGCTGGGATTACAGGCTTGAGCCACCGTCATTTTAGATTTCTTAGACAATTCAGATACTGTGGGGGAACTTAGGGGAACAAGCTTGAAAACCAAAGTACTTAAGTAAAATTTATTGAGTGCTCACTATGTGCTAACTCCTAGCATGGCAGATTTTGGGGATAAAACAGTGAGCAAAAACCAGCAGTGATCCTGCACTGATGGAGTTTACAGTGCAATGGAACAAACTGGTAAAAATCAGACCAGTCAATGATGAATTCTAACAGGAATAAGTGCTGCACAGAAGAGCCAGGGTGCTGAGTGCACAGCACAGAGGGCAAAATGTGGACCTGGCTTATGAGCAGGGAATGGACCGGGTGTCCAGGAGGGCTTCCATGATCAAGGACACACAGCTAGAGGAAAAATCTGAGGAGCACAGAGAGTATGCCAGGCAGAAATAGTTAGGTGCAAATTCCTTGTGACTAGAGGGTGCAGGACAGTTCCAAGGAACTGAGAGCAAGTGGGAACCAAAGGGCAAGGGACAGCTTGATGGGAAATGAGGCAAAAAAAGCAGGGAGGGACCAGGCCTTGCAGGACCTTGTGGGTTGTGTTAAGGATAGATCTTCACCCTCAAGACAATAAGCAGCCACTAAGGAGTTCTGCCTGTGTTGCGAATTAAATTCTAAGACCATTTATGCAGAGCATCTGGCATAGTCCTAGATCCATAGCAGTAGGCAGTGAATGCTGATTCCCTCCCAGAGGCATCCTACAACATTTACTGCTTTATCCACATAGTCTACCAATTAACAATCAAAATGAGTATCTCTCGTATTTTCACACCAGTATCAATGCGAAATGAATTAGTATGTTTGAGTTTTAATGCAACGTCCATTATCTCTCAATATACAAATATAATCAGCCTTTGATATCCAAAGGCTCTACCTCTGAAACCAAATGCAGATCAAAATGCAGAATTCAATGGATATGAAACCCGTGGATAGAGGGCTGATGTTTTGTATATGTGGGTTCCAAAGAGCCAACTGTAGGACTTGAGTCTGTGCAACTTTTGACATCTGTGGGGGGTCTGAGAACCAATTCCCCATAGATACCAACGCACAACTAGATATACAAAAAGCAATTCTAGTTTTATTCCCTAGAAATGAACATTCTGGAAATGAAATTAAGAAAACTATTTCATTTATAACAGCATCAAAAAGAATGAAATACTAGTAGTAACTCCAAGAAATGAAGCACAAGATATATTCTGAAAAGAGTAAGAGTATTGGCAGAAACTTAAGAGAACCTAAACCAATGGAAGTACACCACATGTTCTTTAATATGGGAAGAACTTAGTATTATCAAGATGGCAACACCTAAAATTCATTGAAAACCTTCATATAATCCAGATGGCAGTATTCCCTAAGTTGATCTGCAGATTCAGTTCAATTTCTATCACAATTCAAGTTGCTTTTGTTCCCAGAAACCAACGAGCTGACTCTAAAACTCATATGGAAATAGAAAGGATTCAGAATGACCAAAGCCATTTTGTAAAAAGAAGAGCAAAGTAGAATACTCCCACTTCTAGATTTCAAGCCTCACTACAAATCAACAGTAATGAAGACTGTATATACTGGCATGGAATAGATGCATAGGTCAGTGAACCAGCACTGAGAATCCAGATATCAATTGATTTTTGACAAGGGTGCCAAGAAAATTTAATGGGAGAAAAGTCTTTTCTATTTTTTTAACCAATTAAAATTTATTTCATTAAGCATGAAGTTACATTCGCTTGCCTACAACCACAGTAAGGAAACAAATACTATCAGCTTTCTTGCTGTAGTACTGGCTATTTAGTGGTAGGCTCACTAGAAGGCAGAAATGTACATGAGTTCATGAACTTAGAGTACTAAGTTCAATCCTGACGGGGACTCGAGATCAGTCACAGCTACTTTGGGGGAGAACACAAAGACCACCAGCTTTCTTGCTGTGGTGCTGGATGTTCAGTGGCAGGCTTACTTGAAGGCAGTCAACCCTAATGGGGACTCGAGATCAGTCACAAGTACTTGTGAGAAGAACACAAAGACTACCAGCTTTCTTGTGGTGGTGCCGGACGTCCAGTGGCACGCTCACTTGAAGGTAGAGTCAACCCTGACAGGGACTCGAGATCAGTCACAAGTACTTGGGAGAACATAAAGACCACCAGACGTGGTGCCAGATGTTCAATGGCAGCCTCACTTGAAGGCGGAGTCAACCCTGACAGGGACTCGAGATCAGTTACTACTACTTGGGAGAACACAAAGACTGCCAGCTTTTGCACTGTAGTGCCAGATGTTCAGTGGCAGGCTCACTTGAAGGCGGAGTCAATCCTGCCAGGGACTTCAGATCAGTCATAACTATTTAGGAGGAGAATATAAAGACTGACAGCTTTCTTGCTGTCATGTCTGATGTTCATTCAGTGGCAAGCTCACTTGAAGGCAGAGTCAACCATGAGGGAACTCGAGATCAACAACTACTTGGAAGGAGAACACAAAGATCATCAGCTTTCTTCATGTGGTGCTACATGTTCAGTGGCAGGCTCACTTGAAAGCAGAGTCAACCCTGACAGGGACTTGAGATCAGTCACGACTACTTGGGAGGAGAACAAAAGAACACCAGCTTTCTTGCTGCGGTGCCGAATGATCGGTGACAGGCTCAGTTGAAGGTGGAGTCCACCCTGACCTGCCGGGAGATCAGTCACAACCACGTGGGAGAAGGTCATAAAGACCACCAACTTTCCAGCAGTGGTGTCAGAAGTGTTTTATGTGGCAGGCTCAATTGAAGTCGGAGTCAACACTGATGGGGACTAGAGATCAGTCAAAACTATATGGGAGGAGAACACAAAAATGGCCAGCTTTCTTGCTGTGGAGCTGGATGTTCAGTGGCAGACTCACTTGAAGGCAAAGTTAACCCTAATGGTGACTCGAGTTCACAACTCGAGCCAAGATCAGTCACAACTACTTGGGAGGAGAATGCAAAGACCTCCAGCTTTCTTGCTGTGGTGTCAGATGTTCAGTGGAAGGCTCACTTCAAAGCAGAATCAACCCTAATGGGGACTCAAGATCAGTCACAACTACTTGGGAGAAAAACACAAAGACCACCAGCTTTCTTGCTGTGCAGTCAGATGTTCTGTGGCAGGCAAATTGAAGGTGGAGTCAACCCTGATGGGGACTTGAGATCAGTCACAACTACTTTGGAAGACAGCAGGTAGACTGACAGCTTTCTTGCTGTTGTGCTGGCTGTTCAGTGGCAGGTTCACCTGAAGGCCATGTCAACCTGGATGGGGACTCAAGATCAGTCAGAAGTACGTGGAAGGAAAACACAAAGTCTGCCAGCTTTTTTGCTGTGCTGCCAGATGTTCAGTGGCAGGCTCACGTTAAGGCAGAGTCAACCCTAATGGGGACTTGAGATCAGTCACAACTACTTGGGTGGAGAACACAAAGACCATCAGCTTTCCTACTGTGTACTCGATGTTCAGTGGCAGACTCACTTTAAGGTGGTGTCAAATCTGATGGGGTCACAAGATCAGTCACACCACTTGGGAGAACACCAAGACCACCAGCTTTCTTGTGATGGTGTCAGATGTTCAGTGGCAGACTCACTTGCAGGTAGAATCAACCCTGATGGGGACTCCAGATCAGTCAGAAGTACTTGGGCGGAGAATACAAAGACCACCAGCTTTCTTGGTGTGGTGCTGGATGTTCAGGGGCAGGCTCACTTGAAGGCAGAGTCAACCCTGACTGGGACTTGAGATCAGTAACAAAAAAAACTTGGGAGGAGAATATAAATACTGCCAGCTTTCTTGCTATAGTGTCGGATGTTCAGTCAGTGGCAGGCTCACTGAAGGCAGAATCAACCCTGATGGGGACTCCAGATCAGTCACAACTACTTGGGAAAAGAACACAAAGACCGCCAGCTTTCTTGGTGTGGTGCTGGATGTTCAGGGGCAGGCTCACTTGAAGGCAGAGTCAACCCTGACTGGGACTTGAGATCAGTAACAAAAAAAACTTGGGAGGAGAATATAAATACTGCCAGCTTTCTTGCTATAGTGTTGGATGTTCAGTCAGTGGCAGGCTCACTTGAAAGCAAAGTGAACCCTGATGGGGACTTGAAATCTGTCAAAAATACTTGGGAGGAGAACTCAAAGACCACCAGCTTTCCTGCTGTGGTGCTGGATGTTCAGTGGCAGGCTCACCTGATGCAGAGTCAACCATGACAGGGACTCAAGATCAGTCACAACTACTTAGGAGGAGAACACCAAGACTGCCAGGTTTCTTGTTGTGGTTCCAGATGTTCAGTGGCAGGCTCACTGAAGGCAGAATCAACCCTGATGGGGACTCCAGATCAGTCACAACTACTTGGGAAAAGAACACAAAGACCGCCAGCTTTCTTGCTGTGGTGCCGGGTGTTCAGTGGCAGGATCACTTGAAGGCAGAGTTAACCCTAATGGGGACTCGAGATCAGTAACAACTACTTGGGAGGAGAACACAAAGAATGCCAGCTCTTTTCCTATGGTGCCGCATGTTCAATAGCTGGCTCACTTGAAGGCAGAGTCAACCATGACAGGGACTCAAGAACAGTCACAAGTACTTAGGAGGAGAACACCAAGATCACCAACTTTATTGTTGTTGTGCAGGATGTTCAGTGGCAGGCTCACTTGAATGTGGAATCAACCCTGACTGGGACTTGAGATCAGTAACAAATACTAGGGATGAGAATATAAATACTGCCATCTTTCTGCTGTGGTGAAGGATGTTCAGTGGCAGGCTCATTGGAAGGCAGATTCAACCCTGACAGGGACTTCAGATCAGTCACAACTACTTGGAGGGGAACAGAAAGACCGCCAGCTCTTGTGTTGCAGTGCCAGATGTTCAGTGGCAGGCTCACTTGAATGTGAAATCAACCTTGATGGGGACTCAAGATCAGTCAGAACTACTTGAAAGGAGAACACAAAGACCACCAGCTTTATTGCCGTAGTGCCAGATGTTCAGTGGTAGGCTCACTTGAAGGTGGAGTCAACCCTGACAGGGAATCGAGATCAGTCACAATTACTTGGGAGAACACGAAGACCACCAGTTTTCTTGTGCTGGTGCAGGACGTTCAATGGCAGGCTCACTTGAAGGCAGAGTCAACCGTGACTGGGACTTGAGATCAGTAACAAATATTAGGCATGAGAATATAAATACTGCCATCTTTCCTGCTGTGGTGATGGATGTTCAGTGGCAGGCTCATTGGAAGGTAGAGTCAACCGTGACGGGTTCTCGACATCAGTCACAACTACTTGGGAGGAGAATACAAAGACCACCAGCTTTATTGCTGTGGTGCGGGATGTTCTGTGGCATGTTCACTTGATGACAGAGTTCACCATAACAGGGACTTGAGATCAGTCACAAGTACCTGGGAGGTGAACACAGGGACTGACAGCTTTCTTGCTGTGGTGCTGGATGATCAGTGGCAGACTCATTTGAAGGCAGAGTCAATCCTGACAGGGACTTGAGATCACTCACAAATAGTTGGGAGGAAAATAAAAAGACTGTCAGCTTTCTTGTTGTGGTGTTGGATGTTCTTTCAGTGGCAGGTTCACTTGAAAGCAAAAGTGAATCATGACGCAGACTCGAGATCTTTCCAAAGTACTTGAGAGGAGAATACAAGGACCACCAGCTTTCCTGCTGTGGTGCCGGATGTTCAGTGACAGGCTCACTGTAGGCAGTGTCAACCCTGACAGGGACTCGAGATCAGTCACAACTACTTGGGAGGAGAACAAAAAGCCCATGAGTTTTCTTGCTGTGGTGCCAGATGTTCAGTGGTAGGCTCACTCTAAGTTGGAATCAATCTTGATGGAGACTCAAGGTCAGTAACAACCAGTTTGGAGGAGAACACAAGGACTGCCAGTTGTCCTTGTGTTTTTTGGGATGTTCAATAGCAGGCTTATCAGAAGGCAGAAGCATCTTGAAGGGAGCTCGAGATCAATCAGAATTATTTTTGTTTAGTAGCAGGGTCATTAGAAGATGGAATCAACCCTGAAAGGAACTTGCTTTTACCTTCAATATTTGGCGGTTGGGGGAAAAATCCAGCTCTTGGTAGAAGATAAGGAGGAAAACCCCTGGGTGGATAGGCGTTCCTCACTGCAAATGGAGCATGTGGTGGACCTGGGAAATTGCTTGGTGGAAAATCATGTGGAGAAACTCCAAACAGGGTTCCTGGAGGAGGTGGGGGGAAAGGAGTTCCTCTTCTCATATCGGTAACGTATATGTAATACTCTCTGCCAAATCCTGTGTTTGGAACATCAACTGCAGAAGGATATTTGTGTAAAAATTTGAATTTCATCTCTGTGTCAGTTAATTTCTGTCTGTACTTAGCATTTTCTTTCCTTAAGTCATTGAGATTGATTTCAGCAGTCTGAGCTGCCAACCAATTGTCATGTGCTTTTTTTTTTGTGGAGTAAAATCTGCTCTTCATAAGAAAGAATCCTTCTTTCTAACTCTTGTTCAAGATGTTTGACTTGCTTTCTATACTTCTCCTGCTGGTCAGTGGTATAGTTGATCTTTTTGTCTTGTTTAGAACCTTCTCTTGTCTCTCTACCTGGTAATTTTCCTCTACAGTTAATGTTTTGTAAAGTCTCATTGTAGTTTCTTGATGTAATTCAGTCATTACTTCAAGTTTCTGTTGAAGCTTCTGATTCTCACATTCAAAATGTGTGTTTTCTGACTGCAAAGATGCTGGTGCAGACTGAAGATGTTTAATATGCCCCATAAGCTCCTTCTTCGTTTTATCAATTTTGGACGACTGAATATCAATTTGATTTCTTTCTCCTTCTAAAATTTTTAAAGAAGCATTTAACTTCACAGCGTGAATCAGTTTCTTTAAAGCTCCTTTTGGAGGATAAACTAAGTCAGCGATATTTTCTGATTCATTCTTCATTTCTCCTTTGAAGTTCTGATCATCCATTATGTCTTCTCCAAGCATAGCAGCCCAACCTTTCATCTTCAGCAAGTGTTTAATCAGCATCTTGATGTGATCGTCTTTGTCATTTAGAATTTGCTCTGTGTGTACTTTGGAGTCTTTGAATATTACTTTCTGTTTATTAAGTTCATTCACTTGTTCTTTCCATACTTCAGCTTCTTGCAAAAGATGTTTCTGGCTTTCCCGAAGTTGAGAATTTTCACCCAAAGCATCTTTTATCGCCGTCTTCAGTTGTCCTGCATTCATTTGAAACATCTTGAGGGGCATTTTGGCTTCAGCTATTTGTGATTTGAGGGATTTTGACAGATCTTCTAGAGACTGCCTCATTTCTGAAATATCCACCATAAACTGATGTTGTCAAGAATGCTCATATTTCTCTTCTTTTAACTCTTTTTTTAGATACAGTATTTCATCCTCCATTTTAGAAATGGACCTGCTCAACTCTTCATAGGCTGCCTTCAAACTTTGTGCTTCTGCCGCCTCCTTCTCAACGCTGACATCCTTTAAAGATGACTCTTTCATAGCCTTCATAGCTTTTCTGTACAAAACTAATCTCAAGTAGTTACATTTTTCCATAATTTGTTTACAAAGCACTACAGCAAGCTTTTTCTCTCTTCCCACATATAGCTGACTCCTAACTGATCAAAAACTTCTCAACAAAAAAAAGGGGAATAGCACAAAATCCAATAACACCTGTCCATATCACTAATTACCATGGAAAAACCATTAGAACTGGATACCATACTTTCCAGCAGTGCTGCCACAATCCTGTGTAGCATCTCCATGAGCAGCCCCAGGTAGGGTGAGGAGTAGCTCCAGGCTCCTACATAACCCCAGGCTCCGCAGTAACCCCAGCCTGTTGGGGTCACAATAAGCACCTGGAATAAGCAGCCTTCAGTCTGGAACTGGAGCAGACCACTGCCGAGCCGGTGCGGGGGGAGCTGTGGACATGGGGCAGGGAGGCGGGGGTGGGGCGGTGGAGGGCACTGGAGAACAGGTAGCCTTCAGTCTGGAACCTGAATCCACAGGCTACCACTGGAGCAGACCACTGTGCAGCCGGCTGTGGGGGGGGGGGAGCTGGCGGATGCGGACGCCCACAGGCCTCACAGACCCACGCTGCCCACCCCGACCCCCTCGTTACACTTTACATCTTGAGGCGGCGCAGATCCGGGCCTGACTCCCATTTAACTGTTTTTTTATTGGTAGTAGCGTGTTGTGTTAATTACTTTAGCTTTTTAATAATAAAAACATTTGTCAAGGGGAGACTGCAAATTTATATTTCTTCAAAATTGCCTTGGCCATTATTGAGATTTTGCTCTTCTATGTGAATTCTACTATCAACATGTGAAGTTTCATTTTAAAAATCATTTTGGCTATTTTTTGTTTTTAGAAACAGGATCTCACTCTGCCACCCAGGCTAGAGTGCAGTGGGACATAGCTCACTACAGCCTCAAAACCCTGGACTCAAGAGCTCCTCCCGCCTCAGCCTTCCAAGTAGCTAGGACTACAGGTGTGTGCCACCACACTGAGACATTTTGGCATTTTGAATTGCATTATATTTACAGATGATTTGGGACAAATTTCCATAGCTATGGAAATAGACTTTTTGCATCATGAAAGTAACATTTTCCCCCTCTAAGATTATCTTTTGCGTCCTTCACAAACATTTTGTAATTTTCTATGTTAATGTTTTGTGCATATTTTGTTTTTATTACCATTTTAAGGGTAGCTCTTTAAAAATCACATTTATTTATTTATTTATTTAGGACAGAGTCTTGCTTTGTCACCCAGGCTGGAGTGTGGTGGTACAATCTTGGCTCACTGCAATCTCTGGCTCCCAGGTTTAACCAATTCTCATATCTCAGCCTCCTGAGTAGCTGGGAATACAGGCATGCACCAACATGCCTGGTGAATTTGTGTATTTTTAGTAAAGAAAGGATTTTGCCATTTTGGCCAGGCTGCTCTCGAACTCCTGGCCCCACCTAGGCTCCCCAGAGTGCTGGGATTATAGGCATGAGCCACTGCTCTCAGCCTTAATTGGTCACTTAAACTTTTTAAGTTTAATTATATTGACCATATTTTTCATTTCCAAGATATTTATTTGTTTTAATTTTAATAATTTTTTTCTCTTACATATGTAATTTTGGCTTCTTTGATGTCCCTATTTCTTGCTCTTTTCAAATTTTTTTTCCCCTTTGGCTCTTTGACAAACCCCAAGTAAATATTGTTCAGATTCTTCTTTCATTTTCATTTTAATTCATCTTCTACTTGGTGGGGATTTTTAAGTTGCCTTTTTTAAGAATCCATGTGTTGTGGAAATTGAATTTTCACATTTTAAGGGGTTATTTTTTAACCTCTTTTTAGTACTCACTTCTCTCTGCTGGATAAGACTCTTTCTCTCATTAAATTATCTTGGCACCCTTTTTTAACAAATCTTTTTAAATAAGTTGGGCTAGGGAAACTGGATATCTATGTTTATACATGAATTTGTACCTCTACTTTATACTATATACAGAAATTAACTCAAAATGGATAAAAGGCCTAAACACAAGAGATTAAACTATAAAACTCCTATAAGAAAACACAGGCATAAATCTTAATAACCTTTCTTGACATTTGCTAAGAGAGTAGATTATAAGTGTTCTTACCACAAAAAAGGTAATTGTGTGAGGACAGGAATACATTAAGTAGCTTGACTGTAATATTCGGTTTACTGTGTATATGTATATCAAAACATCACGTCACACACCTTAAATACAGGCAATTTTAATAAAAGATAAAAACTTTAAAGAAAGATACAAAGTGAAGATTTCTGATGGTAAATGTAGTGCCTGCTGTCTATACAAATAGACATTTTTCCAGAGAAGACATACAAACAGCCAATGGGTATCTGAAAGGGTGCTTGCTCAATATCACTAATCATCAGGAAAATGCAGACCAAAATCACAATGAGATATCACTTGTTAGAATGGTTATTATCTGATAACAAGTTGTATTAGTCCACTTTCATGCTGCTGATAAAGACATACCTGAGAGTGGGCAATTTACAAAAGAAAGAGGTTTAATGGACTCACAGTCCTACATTGCTGGGGAGGGCTCGCAATCATGGCAGAAGGTGAAAGACACATTTCACATGGCAGCAGACAAGAGAAGAGAGAGCTTGTGCAGGGAAACTCGCTTTTTTAAAACCATCAGATTTCATGAGACTTATTCACTATCATGACTTTGAGTTTTAATGGAATGTCCATTATCTCTCAATATAATAAAGTAGAATCTAAAGTACCATGGAAATTATAAGTTATTTATTGAACCATAAGATGATCTCATATAGTGCTAGAAATGTTATAATTAAGTAAGCTTCCGTGTCTATAATCTTGATTTTTACATTTAGTTTTTAGTACTATGTATTTTATACCAAGATAAAACAGAATCAAATAAAACAATGTAATAAAGTAAATGATATAACTTAAGGAATCCAAGTTCAATATTACACATTTACTTAGCAAGCCAAAATATGCCTTCAAGGAAAGCTGAGAAATCTACTTAGAAATTGTCTGTAGCTTTTAGCATCTCAACCATCTAATCCACATACAGTGCTTGTGCCCTGTTTATAGCAGTTTCTTGCTTTTTTTCAAATTTCTTATTTTTTAAAAATGTTTCTGCAGCAATTCATTAAGACAGTTTGCAAACAATAAAATATTTGCCCTAAAATACTGTAGCAACACAACTTATAATTTACATTTGCTTAGATAGAAAGCGGCTAATCATACTGATTTAAAAAACAACACCAACAACAACTTCAGAATCTTTGGTAGCCAATTACCATAGAGGCATCACATCAGGGAACCATACTCTTCCCAGGTATTTGGAGACTTCAGTGTGAATTTCATCTAGACTATAATCCTCATCAGGGATCAAAACTTCCTCCATTATAGAGAGATGTGTTAGCCTTCTCCCACACAGTCTTACAAACTTGATGAAGGCACTGCAGCTAACTTCACATTCACTGAGGCCCAAGGCTGTTAAGTTTGTACAGTGTTCACCAATACAAATAAGTTCCTTATCAAGAGGCTGAAGACCATTAGCACACACCACTAACTCAAACAGTCGAGGACAGTTGAGACCTATCCGTCCTAGAACTGCTTTGCTGACTGAACAACCAAAATAAAGGTGAGTAACAGGGGTTTCTTCTTTGAAGAACATCTCAAATTCCTCTTCATATAGAAAGAAGTACATGACAACATTAACTCTAGGGGAATGCCTAATAAGTGCATCCCAACTGTGTTTTTTAATAGCATGAAATACAATCTGTCCAGGATTTTCACTCACAACATCAATTCGAAGATGTTCAAGGTTAACATGAGTCTCGCTTGAGAGTGCAAGGAGAAGTTCATCAGTTAGGATGTAATAATTCAATGCCAGTTCTCTAAGGCCTTGACAATGATCAGCTATACAAAGAATTCCTGTGGGAAGTTGGGGAAAATTCTTAGGAACAAAGAATCATACTTATCCTAATGCAATATTTTGTACATTTAAATTTAACATTAGTTACTCATTCTTTGTGAAATAGATATCTAAATTTCTGAGAACATGGCTGCCAAGAGATATAATGTATATAATGAAAAGCAATATATATATAAATTTAAAATATCTCAGGAGAAAGTTACTATATCTAACTACACCTATCTTGCAGATTAAGAAATCTTTTAAAAAAACTTACCTTAATAATTTATGCTTCATAAGCATATAATTTTCAATAAGATATTGCATCTTTACAGTTACTATAATAAAAAATTTATCATATAACTCTCACTTTAAAAAATGTAACCTACCATCAGATGAAACATGAGGACAGCTACTCATTTTTAGGAGTCTTAGAGTGTCACTATTATTGGCCACAAGAATCTTCAATGAAGGATCATCCACTGGTGTGTCTTCAATTTTGATTGATGATAAAGATTTTGAGTTGATAAAAACTACTGTAAGTGCTGACACAAAATGAGACTTGTGTGGCAATAAAAAATTATGAAAACATTATTTTAAAACATACAGCTTTAAGTAATTCATTAAAACCATATCAATACATGCTAACGATAACACAGTAAGAATCTGAACACATGGCTGCTTCCACAGAATCATTTTGCAGAAGATATTTTTATAACAAAGTACAGTTTTATACTTTTTATAATTGATACATAGTGAAAAAAAAAGCTTCAAAGATTTCATAAAACATGTCTTCCAACTGTTTCAATGTTAAGGATTTTGTTTTCAATATTAAAAGGGCATAATTATTGTATATTTATTTCCTAGAACAGAGGTTGGCAGATTATAGACCACTTGCCAAATCCAGCTCATGGTCTGTTTCGTTATGGCTCACTAGAATGGTTTTTGTATTTTTAAGCGGTTGGAAAAAAATTTTAAAGAATAATATTTTATGACATGAAATTACATGAAACTTGAATTTCAGTGTCCATAAATACAGTCTGATGGGAACACAGCATGCCCTTTATTTGTATGCTGTCTGCATCTGCTTTCAGACTGCAATGGTAGAGTTGAGTAGTCACAGCATAACTACACAGCCCCCAAAGCCTGAAACAGTTGCTATCTGAAACTTTTTAACCCCTGCTCTAGAACAAACAGAATCTTTATCTGATTTATTCACTCCCACATGTCTAGCCCCTAAAATAGTATCTGGCACATAGCATGGCAGGTGGATGATAATAATTTGTTGAATGAATAAATGAAGTTTTAATTCATTTTATAGGATTTCACAATATTCAGCGACATGCTTTTCCTTGCAAATTACCCAAAGTAAATCCAAGTCTGTATATGCTTTGAAGATTGACAGATTAAAGCTTACTTCTTGTTTGACCTTAAAATGAGTAGAATTTCAGAAACGTTCAGATTCGGTATTTTTTGGCAAAGATAGAAAGTCTGGAAACCAAATCTGTAAATGACCACTCTACCCTTTTCAAAATCAATCAATTTGGATTCTACCAAAGGTTCTATTACGCCTAACAGAATGACCAAATTGGTTATAAATGTTCATTAGTTTATAAGAAAACTTATTGATTTATACTAATTGTAAACTGGTTTACACAAATTTTCAAATGGTAGGAGGTTAGACCTCTTCAGTAAATTTTATGGTACCAAAATTATTAGGGGAATATAAATCCAAGGTTTAGTTTTCCTTTCATCAACTGTCAACTGACTGACTGAAGGATGACTTTAAAAAAACTAGAGTACATATTTCATTATAATAACAATATATTAGTTTAATACTATTTAGGCTTAGCAAAATGTTATACTTTTATTTTTCCTTAGTTTACAGATGAAAAAACTGAGTCTCAGAAAGATCCATGACCTTGCCAGAAGCCACAGAGCCTACTTTAAAAAGCAGAGGCAGAGCTTGAAATGAAGCTTGCTAATTAATTCCTGGTGTCCAGCTTTGATGACTGCATCAGCTAACCTAGAATCTGGCCCTGGAAGCTGATATGCAACATTAGAGACAGCTTTTAGAATATAAGAATTTCAGGGTAAGCTGATTCTGTAGTTTATAAACAAGGAAAAAACTATCTAGAAGTATGAATTTCATCGGATTACTTACATTATTCTAATCCCTAAATGACCCATTTTTTTTCAGCACATCCCTTCAGAAGATAAACAGACAGGCAGAAATGCTGGCTAGAAGACAGCCATGACCCAGTTTATAAAAGAGATGCTGCTATTTCTCTAACCTCTTCCATAGGAAAGTTTCCATTAGCCAGCTTTACCAACTACCACAATTTAATGTCCATCTTAGGCACTATTCTGAGTCTGCGTTTATAATGGTAAACAAAATAGAATCTCTGCCTTCGACCAGTTTATGTTTGGTGTGAGGAGACGGAAATAAACACATTAAATAAATAAGGTGGTTTCAAGTACTGATGAATGACATAAAGAAGATAAAAAAATGTTAACTGTAAAGTAACTGGAGGAGGGGGTGCCATTTTCACAATGGTTACGGAAGGGCCTCTCCGAGGAGATGGCATTCAGGTCGAAGCCTGAATGAAGAGAATACAATTGTTAGTTTCCATGGCAGAGCCTGCTGGTTGCTTCCTGGCAACCATTCTTCCTTTCTTTGTTAATCGAGTCCTAAGTTTTATCTGGGCATACTGCCATCCAGCTCGAAAATTCCCCAGACTCCCTGGAATCTGGTGTGGCCAGACTGAGAGGTAAATAGAAACACTGGGTAGTACTTATGGGTAGTCTCCTTGATAAAGAGAAGGCACACCCTTCTTCCGCCTTTTCTAACATCCCAGCGCCCAGAGCAAGGATGTGATGGTCAGAGCTGAGAAGGCCATCTTGAAGAAACACCTTGGAGAGAGTGGAGTGGCTGGTAGGAACCTAGGTTCCCACCACCTTCATACCAGCTATGGACTGCTCACCTATCAATTTCCTTAATGTGCGAGAAATATACTTTAATCATGTTTTTAAGCCACTTTTGTTTTGGAGTTTCTACTGCATGAATCTAAACATCATTCTAACAAGCATAGCTCATTTAGTTAAATATTACATTGTTCCACCTCCAACAAAGAGGCCACAGAATCACAGGAAACGCATCCACTATTGCCTCTACATACTCTGTGTTCAAAGTAACTACATAAATTGGCATTTAACTAGAATAAGCACAATATCCAAAGTTTATATTAATAACACTGTGGGAACAATGACTACAGTTAAAAAATATATCTAAAGAGTGAAAACATGCATAAACTACTTTTGCAAAAATAAGTTCTGGTCAATAGAAAATGGTTTTAAATAATACTTTGAATACAAATAAGAGATGGTCTGTCTTCAGGGAAAAAAAATGGCTTCTCCCTATTTGGCAGTATTGAGGGATTTTAGTATAGCTCACAAAAAAAGCATAACATGCTTACCTCTGACACATTCATGAAACTTGGCTTGGCTGTTGAAATCAAGCCCAAGGTCTGGATGGAACAATTTACCAGTTGAGAGAGTATATCACAGGCAGCTTCTGCTGACTCGGTGCTGCTGTCAACCTAGACAGACAATTTTTAATCTCAATTTCCTGAAGATAATTTTATCAGAAAGTTACTGGCAATGTAATTAGTTAGTAGAATTCAATTGCAAAATTTTATTCATCCCTCTGAACTATCATATAAATGAGTACTTTTTTCTTTGTACAAAATGTCTCAAGATCATAAAATGAAAAACAGAGATGATGACAAATTAGCCTTCCAGGCACTTCATATTTTCAAATCTTTGGCAATTACCAGAATTTTAATAACAGCATACAAATGATGGAAAGTGCATTTTAAGTTTTTCAATTATAGCTCAAGTTCTACACTTCTATTGATGCAAATAACTGCAGAAAACCAGGAAACCACTTCAGATAAAATGCTTTGCAAAATTCGCTGACTGCCTCAAAATAAGGCTCTAGATATACAAAAGCATTGTTAACAAAATATCAGTCACGGTTTCCATTTAATGCTTATTTTTCTTACCTTAAAGCTGACATATTGAAGATGAGCAGAATGCTTTTTAATGATCTGCTGAATGAGATCAGGATGAGTGGACTTAAAATATGAAGTAGCTGACTGGTTCAGTTCAAATTCAAACTTTCTCCAAAGGTCAGGAATATGAAAAACTTCATTCCATCTCCTACATACAGATGATGCACGGGCCCGATCTAGTAGAGGAAGATACTGAAAAATTCGTAATACTACGTGGTGAGGCAAACGTCCCCAATCTAGAAGAACTGTGTGCATACGACTCTGGTTGAGAGAAGAGTAGAACCCAAGTTTTGGCTGTTTTGCTGCTGATGATGACTGGACAATTTTATTCTCAACAGATAAACTGTTCCTCTTCATTCTGCAAATATTAGAAAGTGTTCAGTGTCTGACAGTTTTTTCACATTTCCACCAAATACTGGCACTCTAACTGTACAGAATAACATTAAAAAATGAAAACATGTCTAGTTAATACAATTTTAGTTGGTATCTTCCACTTTCATTCACTGATAGGTGCTACCTCGTGCTGGGGATATAGATAAAGAATTACAAATCTGTTCTCAAAGAGCTATAGTCAAATGGTGAAATACAGTGATAAATGCTATGACCAAAGTTGGGACAAGATTCAGTGGAAGGAAAAGAGGATGCGTGTGATTGAATTTGTGTATGGAAGAGGTAGCTTGCGGGGCTTCCAGGAGTAAATGTCCAAGGAAGCACTGTAAGTCCCACGTTTTTTTTTCCTGGTCAATTATTGTATCTTATCTCTTTCAAAAGAGGAAGTTTCACACTGAAATCATACTAAAAAAACTCTTGGGCAGTCTTGGAGACAGTAAAACATAACTAAAAGCATGGGTCTAGATAAGTCCCTACTCTGCTACTTACTGACCATATGATCTTGTCAGAACGAATTACTCTAATTTCTGCAATTACTGTAATTTCCTGTTGCAGGTGTTTCCCCACCTGCAGCAGGAAAAGTATCTATACGGTCATTGTGAGGATTAAAGCACCAGCCAATCGTTTAGTTGCAGTCTGTGTTCCTATATTCAATTGTCCAGTGAAGTTTTCTGAATTGTTTTCATTACTTAAGTCAAAGCATAATACTAACAAAAATTCAACTGATCTGCAACAATTTTCAGATGACAGCCAGGACACAGGAGCTCAGAGAAGTTGGATATGGTAGGGACAGAGTCTAAGTTCAAGCAGCACGCCTGATCCTCTCCAGTGAAGCAACCAGGGAATGAGTATTCTTACCCTCCAAACAGAAATGATGAATCTCCAGGTATTAGCCAGCATGGGACACAACTACATTCCAGCAAATTTGAAGTCCAGGTATGTCCAAGTAAATATGATCAACTTGTACATACATTTCATATAAGAATACAAAGTATTTTATGTATGCAATTAGTTGAAAGGCAAAATAATGGTAAGAATGGTTCTGAACTTTATTGACATTTGTTAACCCTCCTTTCACCCCTGCAATGTTAGGAATGTACACTTGGAAGATTCAGTGTCATAATTGAAACATACCTTGAAATCTAATGAAATATGTATGTAATATGCAAATATCTCTGTCTTGTGATTCACTCTGCCTGATGTGACACATTTCTTAACCACAACATAGAGCTGGATCCCAGAAGCAGGAATGAGCTATAAAGTCACCGAACAAAATGAAAAGTCATCGTTAGGGTTTGGAAAACTGAAATGAAAAGCAAAAATAGTTACAAAGCTGCATCTCAAGCATTAGACCAAAGAGCTACTACACACATTTTAGCCTGACTAAACCAGTTACATGCCTTACTTAGGTCCCGTCCAGCAATACTATGTAGACTCTGAAACTGCTGGCTACCAAGAATTCAAAGCATATGCTAATTTAAAGGACTCATCTACTACTCTTTAATGCTAACTCCTTAAAACTGTAAGGTACAAGAACAGATGCTGGATTCTAAATTCTAATGTGGACCACAGTCATTGACATTTTGCTTGTAACAATTTCATTTGGAAATCTACAAGATGGATACTTAAATTTTCACTAAGGTTTTACAAAGAAGTTACCCTTAATAGAATCCTTTACTTGAAAATCAATGATGCTAACCTAAAACAAAGATGTCACTCGAATGCCAGGTTACAAAACTGCCTTGCAGTTCTAAACAGAGTGATTGTGCTACATATATTGTGTATGCCACATCTCACTGTATGTGGCATGGATTGTTAAAATTATTTAATAATATCATTAAATTGCCAATTCACTGATAGTAGAATCACAATAAGTAATTAAGGGTATTACGTTAATACCAATAACTTGTTAAAAATAATATTTTAATTTTCTTTTAGGTTGTGTACAGTAATCTTCAGAGCATAAAGATTATACTCATCCACAAATCAAAAGCTTCATATAAAATAATTTTATAGCTATGTACATTGTAAAATATATTTTAGACAAATTGATCTTTACTAGCTTGAAAACAATAATCTAAACATTCTAGCCTAAAGATACATGACCATTTAAAAAGTAAATCATTTCTTTTTCAAGCCTTTCTTACCTAAGGGAGGCTTCCAGATTATAGTTCTCTCTGAACCAATGAAATGAAGCAACTGTTGCTGTGGGGGTACTCACCAACATCCATCTGATTTCACTTCCTATAATGGTAAATTACCACAAAAACACATTCATTAGAATACATAAACATCCAATAATTTCTATGCTTAGGTTCTTTATATATCACTCTACATACTGAAGAATTTTGTTAGGAAATTACTAACAAAATTCTAAAACTACTTTTTGTTGTTCATTAAAAAACTATCCTCACCAGGCACGGTGGCTCACGCCTATAATCCCAGCACTTTGGGAGGCTGAGGTGGGTGCATCATTTAAGGTCAGGAATTCAAGACCAGTCTGGCCAGCATGGTGAAATCCCATCTCTACTAAAAATACAAAGATTAGCTGGGTGGTAGTGGTGCACGCCTGTAATCCCAGCTACTCAGGAGGCTGAGGCAAGAAGGCAGAGGTTACAGTGAGCTGAGATCGCCCACTGCACTCTAGTCTGGGCAACAGAGTGAGACCTTGTCTCAAAACAAACAAAAACTAGCGTGGTTAGTGGAAATCTTACTACGATTCCCAGGAATTATACTTGAGGTTCTACTAAGGCTATAGATCAAAGAGTGAATGGACTCTGGAATCCACATTTTAATTGATGTCTACAGAGAGATACTACAAAAAATTGAGGGAGTTCATGACTACAATTATTTGTTTATAGGCTGTGTAAATCTTCCAGTTACAGTTTTTAGCAGTGCATAATACAATCACAGTTATAGTAAAGAGGCAGACACACAATTTTTATTATTTTATCATTCCTATATGAATATAGTTGGACTAGTCTGCTGTTAAAGAGAATATATGCTTCAGATTCAAAATTTTTTTCTTTTTCTTTTTCTTTTACAAATAGAGACCAGAGATGCTTCTAAACACACAGTGCTTAATAAAAAGAATTTTTCATATACATTGATAGAGTTGGCATTAAGTCAGTGATACTCTCTGAGGTTTACCAAATTTCAGGAAAGTGACTTGTCAAAGTTAGCAGCAAAGTCTAAGAAAATTGAAGAAAATAGTAACATAGGTCTACAGCAGGATAAAACTCACAGTCTTGGCATCGTGAATAAATGTAGTAAGGTAAAAATAAATAAACACATTCTACTACTTTTGTAAACCAAACTCAACTACACAGAGGAGGTAAACAAGGCAATCTATTAATTTACCAAACACTTCCCTTAAAACTCTACTGTCTACCACCTGTTAGTTTTCCATTTCTCTCTGAATCCCACTCCTAAAGCAGAACTGGGAAGGACAGGCTAGGGGAATGTATTTGAGCTGAGGATATACAATTTGATTTCCTCACTGCCGCCTGCTGTTCCACTGTCCTCCAGATAATGTCACAGTTGCCTCTCCTTCCTTTATTCCCTCTAGAAGTAGAGGGAAAGGAACTCCAGGGCACACTTTCAGTGAAACACCAAAAATAAGAGAAAGACAAGACAAGTGACTAGTTATTCCTCAAATTCAATGACACACAATTTTATTTACTGCAGAAACTTTTCTGCTGAGTTATACTTAAGGCTCATTTCTGTGCCAACAGGCCCTTCTTTATGCAAGAATACTGACATAATACTGACGTACCAATAGGGACTTGCTACGTAAAACCAGTAAGATGGGGTGCCAGTACCTATCTCAGATCAGTTCACTGAAGTCCTCAGAATCAGATGAATTACTTCCCTGGTTGCCGAAGGAACATGATGGCTGTCTCCGAGTCACTATCTAGAATTGTGAGGACAGGTAGGGAATAAAACCAGAATATAGGACCCCATCAAGTGATAAGCCATCCTTCCAAAAAGGAAGAAAAGAGCAAGCTGGACACAGACCTTCAGCACAATTCCAGAGTATGAAACAGGTTTACTAGCATTGAGGAGCTCTACTAACCACCTTTACGCAAATACCTTTTGTGATGTGTTTTCTAATTTGGTAGATCAGGTGGCCACGTGAATCAGATCCTCTAAAAGTATCTAAGAGATTGCCCACAGCATTCTTGAGGGCAAGATAATGAAAGACAGATGAGACGAAGACTGGCTGAACATCCACAGCCAGCTCACAAACGGCCATGGTAGCAGCTCTCTTTTGCACCATCACTAGATTCTTCCAGATTGGTGAAATGAATACCCAGAAGTTACGTTTAACAGTTTCAAGTTTTCCATGGTCACAACAAGAGAAATAATACATGAATACCACAGACAACAGAATATAGATTCAAAATTATCTGAAAAGGGTGGACAAATTTGTTGGGAGCAGCAAGATAAAAGTAAACAAAAATAATTATTAAATATCCTTTATTTAATCTCCTTCCTAAAGTTTCACGATGAGCAATCAGATTGTTGCCCCAGGCAGATGGCTGCCCCAGGCAGATGGTCCCTGTTAAGGAGCCTGGACTCCTAGTCACTGGTGTAATGGCAGGGGAAGCATGACCTGGACAGGCAGGCTGAAGCCTCCCACTCCAAAATACAGTTAAAAACACACAGCTTTCCAACAAAAGAATGGGTCAACACCTCCTTCTACTAAATGTAATCCAAGCAAAGGACAAAACATAATTTATTGGAAATGTATGAAAAAGATTTACGTTTTTTTTTTGTTGTTTTTTTTTTTGAGACAGTTTCGCTGGTTACCCAGGCTGGAGTGCAATGGCGTGATCTCGGCTCACCGCAACCTCCGCCTCCTGGGTTCAGGCAATTCTCCTGCCTCAGCCTCCCAAGTAGCTGGGATTACAGGCACGCGCCACCATGCCCAGCTAATTTTTTGTATTTTTAGTAGAGACGGGGTTTCACCATGTTGACCAGGATGGTCTCGATCTCTTGACCTCGTGATCCACCCGCCTCGGCCTTGTAGCTCATAGGATTGACTCTAGGTTCCCTTCTAAGCCTAAAAGTTACAATTCTTTTTAAACTATCAAATCAAATAAAAGTATCAGCTAGGTATTAAGGAGACAAAAGATGAAAAATATTTATGTCAAATTTTTCCTAAAGCAGTGGTTGCCATCTTTTCGATGTTCTGGCATCTTGTCACTGGTTTAGCAATTTTCTACACTTTCAAGTCTCTCTGTGATATTAAGACATAACTACTTAAAAAGTTTTACTTTCTACCAAACATAATACGTACGTTTTAAATGATATGAAAACTAAAGTTTTCCAAATATATGTAGACTGAAAACACCTCTGGAGACACAAGGGGTAAAGCTGAACTGGGCAGTTTGTAAAATCCCTGAATGGGGGGCGTCTGGGGCATTTGTTTCTCTCTCCACATAGACACCCCAAACTCGCCTCTCGGGACTCTGGAAGCGCAAAGGGAGCAGACAGCAAGCCAGGCCCTCCACGGGGAGGCCTGCCGAGCCAGGGAGAGCCCACCTTGGACTGGGAGTGCTAAGGGAGCTAACAACCAACACAGGTGTTTCCAGAAATTATTTTTGCAAGATTTTTCTGGGAGAAAATAATCATAATTTCTTCTTAATTTCTTATCTTGGAAGCGTCTTAAAAGGCACAAATCGCCGTTTAAGACTAAGACCGTACACCTTAAAGCGCACAGATGGGCGCTTTCACCTGGCGGGAAGACTACTTTTTGACGTTTCTTTGTGGCAACTATAAACTCCTGTGAACTGAACTGCAGGCAGTCATGCGAAAAGCAACCTCGGGTATCCGTGATCACAGGGAACGCAGAGCTTTCTAAGCTCACCCGCGACGAGCCACGCGTGGCTGACTGGGTGGCCGGGTGGGCGCCCGGCACTGCGGGAACCCAACCCCGCGAGAAAACGGCCGCCTGGGGGCTGCGCGTCGTCACCGGCGGCCCGAGCCAGGCCCCGCTCACCCCGGCTTCGCGGGCGGCCGGGTCCCGGGCCAATGGAGGGGTCGCTCCAGGGGGCGCGGGGCACCCCGAGACCGCCCCGACGCGGCCCAGGGCGCAAGCGCACGCCTGCCCAGCCTGAAGAGCGCGCCCGTTCCGCCCCACGTCGCCACCGCCGGCTGCGACCCCCGAAAGATGCGCTACCTTTAAAGAGAGGACCAGCCGCGTTCCCGCGCGTGCCCGGCGTTCGTGGGCCGGGCCGGGACGAGGCGCCGGTGTCCAGCCGTCCGGTAGGCGCTGGAATGGGCGCGAGCGAGGCCGGCTCCGCTGGCTGGGGGCGCCGGCGCGCCTGGTCGCCGGGTCCGAGCAAACCGCAGCCGCCCACGGCCCCGCCCCTCCTGGCCCCGCCTCGCGACTCTCCTCAGAGGCCGCCTCCACCCGCAGGCCGCAGCGCTAGCGCTGGCGCTGACGCCCACCTGGCGGAATCCTGCAAGGCGATCTGAGCCCCCAGCCCCTCTCCGGCGGGGTCGGCGGTTCCGAGAGCACCCCTTAGGTGGCACGTGGGAGGCTTCCTGCCTGCTGGTCTTCAGCTAATTCCCTGTGGCCACCTGCCTGTGACTCCACACAGGGGTGAGCTAACGCTTGTGGTTTCTGGGACTTACTCCCTGTGAAGCGTACCCCTTTATCAGTGCACAAAGGCAGGTGACCCTTGAGCAACGGGAATAGGGCTCGGGGTGCCAAACCCTGCGCAGTCCATGGGGTATAACTTTTGACTTCCCCAAACCTTGACACTTAATAGCCTACTGTTGACCGAAGCCTTGTCAATACGTAAACTGCGGATGAACACATATGCTGTATGCTCTGTGCTCTATGTATTATGTACTGTGTAATAGAGTATCAGCAGTATGGAAATCCGTGTGTTAAGTGGACCCACACAGTTCAAACCCGCGTTGTTCAAGGGTCGACTGTCCTTGAAAGGAATCTTCTAAATATCAAGTGGTAGATAACAGCTCAATATGAGACGTGTGTACATCACCTCTCCTTGTCTACAACTCAGCCCCGAGGTGTGATCACTCAAAAGTTCGCTGTATCAACTACCAGACCAATATGCAAACAAGTATGTAGTGAGAGATAAGGGTTTTATTTTTTCTTGTTCACTTTTGAAAATCTGAGATCAAACTATATGAAACTTTCTGGAACTTCCCCTTTTGCCTACTGTCATGATGAAGTTCATACTGACACACAGATTCTTTCATTATTTTTTTCCCAAATAGCTTTACTGAGTTATAATTGACAAGATAAACTCCACATGCTTAGAGTGTAATTTGATAAGTTGTGACACCCTTGAAACTACCGCTGTAATCAAGATAATGAACATACAGAAATCTCCCAAAAGTTTTCCTATTGCCTTCTATAATTCCTCTTTCAGGCTCCTCTCCTTTCTGCTTTCTGACCCTGTAGATTAGATTGTATTTTTTATTGTAACATAAGTTGAATCATATAGAGTGTACCCTTCCTTGTGGTCTGGCTTTTTGCACTAAGCATAATTGTTTTGAGATATCTATGTTGTTACCGTATGATGTTCATTTCTTTTTATTGCCAAGTTGTATTCAATTGTATAGATATACCACAGACTGTTTATGCATTCACCTCATGACAGAAATTTGGATTATTTCTTGTTTGAGGGTGTTACACATAAAGCTGCCATTACTTTTCATCTTTATATGGATATATGCTTTCACTACTCTGGGGTAAATATTAATACCTAGGAGTAGAATAGCTGCATTGTATGATAGATCTATGATTAACTTTTTTTTTTTTTTTTTTTTTTTGAGACGGAGTTTCGCTCTTGTTACCCAGGCTGGAGTGCAATGGCGCAATCTCGGCTCACCGCAACCTCCGCCTCCTGGGTTCAGGCAATTCTCTTGCCTCAGCCTCCCGAGTAGCTGGGATTACAGGCACGCACCACCGTGCCCAGCTAATTTTTTGTATTTTTAGTAGAGACGGGGTTTCACCATGTTGACCAGGATGGTCCCGATCTGCTGACCTCGTGATCCACCCGCCTCGGCCTCCCAAAGTGCTGGGATTACAGGCTTGAGCCACCGCGCCCGGCCTGATTAACTTTTTAAAAGGACTGTCAACATGTTTTCCAAAGAGATTGGACTATTTTACATTTCCACCAGCAGTGTGTTAGAGTTCTGGTTTCTTCACCTCCTCATTCACACTTGGTATGATCAGTATTTTTTTTTTTGTGGGGGGGACAGAGTCATGCTCTGTCACCAGGCTGGAGTGCAGTGGCATGGTCTTGGCTCACTGCAACTTCTGCCTCCCGGGTTCAACCTATTCTCCTGCCTCAGCCTCCCGAGTAGCTGGGACTACAGGTGCACCACCATGCCCAGCTAATTTTTGTATTTTTAGTAAAGACAGAGTTTTACCATGTTGGCCAAGATAGTCTCTATCTATTCACCTCATGATCCACCAGCCTCGGCCTCCCAAAGTGCTGGGACTATAGGCATGCACCACTGCACCCTGCCTGATCAGTGTTTTTAATCTAATGGGGATCTAGGAGTGTCACATCGAATTTTTAATTTGCATTCCCCTAGTGAATAATGAATTCCCTAGTGAATTTTATAAGCTAATTTATCATCTTAATATCTTCATTGAAGTGTCTATTCAATTTTTTGCCCATTTTAAATTGAGTTGTTTTCTCATTATTTTATTTTGAGAATTTTAAAATATATTCTGGATGCAAGATGTCTGCCAGATATATGACTGTGATTTTTTCCCCCAAGTCTGTGGCATGTCTCATTTTCTTTTTTCTTTTCTTTTCTTTTTCTTTTGAGCTGGAGTCTTGTTCTGTCGCCCAGGCTGGAGTACAGTGGCACTATTTTGGCTCACTGCAACATCCACCTCCCGGTTCAAGTGATTCTCCTGCCTCAGCCTCCCAAGGAGCTGGCATTACAGGCACCCACCACCATGCCCAGCTAATTTTTGTCTTTTTAGTAGAAACAGCGTTTCACATATTGGCCAGGTTGGTCTCAAACTCCTAACCTTAAGTGATCCGCCTGACTTGGCCTCCCAAAGTGCTGGGGTTATAGGCGTAAGCCACCACGCTCAGCCTCATTTTCTCTTTCTTTTCTTCTTTTTTGATGGAGTCTGACTCTGTCACCCAGGCTAGAGTGCAGTGGTGCAATCTCGGCTCCCTGCAACTTCTTCCTCCCGGGTTCAAGCAATTCTTCTGCCTCAGCCTCTCAGTTAGCTGGGATTACAGGAGTGCATCACCATGCCCAGCTAATTTTTTTGTATTTTTGGAAGAGACAGGGTTTCACCATGTTGGCCCGGCTGGTCTTGACCTCCTGACCTCAAGTGATCCACCTGCCAGCCTCCCAAAGTGTTGGCATTACACACATGAGCCACGGTGCCCTGCCCCAGCTTCATTTTCTTAATGGTACCTTTTGAAGAGCAGAAGTTTTAATTTTGATGAAATCCAACTTATCAATTTGTTTTTTTATGGATCATTTGTTTGATGTTAAATTTAAGAAATTTTTCTCTAAGTCAAGGTCACAAAGATTTTCTTCTACGTGGTTTATAGATTTAGATTTTACATTTAGGTCTATGATCTATTTGAGTTAATGTTTGGGTATAGTGCAAGTTAGATGTCAAGGTTAATTTTTTTCATGTGCATTTATGTCCAATTAACCTAGCACCAGTTGTTGAAAAGACTACTGTTTTTCTCCATTTAATTGCCTTTGCACTTTTGTGGTAAATCGGTTGTTCATGTATGTGTAGATATATTTTCAGACCCTCTGCTCTATTTCATTAACATATTTTCCCATCTTTACACCAATATCACACTATCTTGATTTCTGTAGCTAACAAGTACTTGTATTGAAGTCACATAGTTTTAGCCCTCCAACTTGTTCTTCAAAATTATTTTGTCAATTCTAGATTCTTTACATTCCTGTATGATATTTTAAAACAAGCTTGTCTACAAAAATATTGCTGGGATTTTGCTGAAGATTGCCTTGAATCTAGAAATCAACTTGGGGAGAATCTGCATCTTGATAATGTTGCATCTTCAATAAACATGATTGAGAGAGACTCTATTTACTTGGGTCTTCTTTAATTTCTCTCAACAACGTTTGCAGTTTTCAGAGTACAAGTCTGAGACACATTTTGTCAGAAGTATTCTTAGGTATTTCATAGTTTTAAAATATTATGGTAAATGGTATTGTTTTTTAAATTTTAACTTCTATTTGTTTGTTGCCAGAATGAAGACTTGCAATTGATTTTTTATGTTGATCTTGTGTCCTAACAACCTTGCTAAAATCACTTATTAGTTTTATTAATAGAAATTTTTATTAGAACTTAGAATATTCCATTAGATTTTCTACATAGATGGTCATGTTGTATGTGAATAAAGACAGTTTTACTTTCTTTCAATATAAAATGCCTTCTTATTTCTTTTTCTTTTCTGATTGCACTATGTGGCCAGTACAATGTTAAATAATTAACAATAAAGAGTTTTATCAATGACATTCATTTGAAGACTCCATATTTTTAAGATGTGAATTCTCCCCACACTGATTTCTACATCAGGGTGAGGACAGACATCTTTGTCTTGCTCCTCATCTAAGAGGGAAAACACTTATCTTTAATCATTGACATATTGCATGGATATGCATATTGTATAGATGCTCTTCATCAGATTGAGAACTGCTCTTTTATTCCTACTTTGCTGAGAAATTTTAGATGAAGAATGGATATTAGCCTTTGTGAAGTAGTGTGTCAATTGAAATAATCTTATCGTTTTCCTTTTTAGTTACTAAAATGATTAACTACATTGATTGATCTTTAAATATTAAACCAACCCTGCATTCCTGGCAAAAGCCTTATTTGATCATACCTTATTATCCTTTTTACCTATTGTTAATTTCCTAAAATTTTGTTTAGAATTTCTGCATCTAGCTTCATGGTGGATATTAGATTGTACTTTTATTTTTTAGTAATATCTGTGAAATTTTGATATCAAGTAATGCAAGCCTCATAAAGCAAGCTGAGAAGTGTTTCCTCCTATTCAATTCTGGAAGAGTTTACATAGAAATAGTATTATTTAATTCTGAAATGTTTGGTTGAATTCACCAATAAAGCCATCTGGGTCTGGAGTTTTTACTGTGGGAAGGTTTTTAACCAGAAATTCAATTACTTCAATAAATATAGGGCTACTTAGGTTACCTATTTTTCTTAAAGGATCTTTGGTAGTGTAGTTCATATCTCTAAATAAGTCTATCCATTTCATTTGGATTGTTAAATTGACAAAATATTGTTTATAATATTCTCTTATTATCCTTTTAATGTCTGTAGTATCTTATAATGTTGTCACTCTCTCATTCCTGATGTTGGTCATTTGTGTCTACACTCTTTTTTATCTGATCAGTCTGGCTTAAGGATTATCAATTTTATTGATCTTCTCCAAAAACCAGAATTTAGTTTTTAATTTTCTCTTTTTTTATATTTTATTATTTTTTGTTTTTTTTCTGTTTTATATTTCATTGCTTTCTGCTCTCATCTTTATTTCCTTTCTTTTGAATTTAAATTGCTATTTATTTTCTAGTTTCTCAAGGTAGAAGTTGAGTTCATTGATTTGAGACCTTTCTTCTAACACAAGCATGCCGTACTATAAATATACCCATTTAGCAGCATATTGTCAGTTCCTAAACTCAGGAAATCCACTACACTCAGCCTGGATTCCCCCTCTTTTTGTAACAAACTAGACATTCTTTTAAGGCAATAAAATAGGAGTGATCATAGGACTTATCTCATTTGCTTCTCATCTCTTGGAGATATTTGTCTTTTGTTGCCTGATGTCTTGTTTCTTAAAAGTATTGGGGCTCTGAAAATGACTCCAAAGTGAAGACCTTAGAAGCATCCTCAGAAACAAAGTTTCTCTCTGATCTCCTTTTGCCCTTCTGTCTCTCAACCCTCATTCTTCCCTGAGGCAAGCCACAGAAAATAGAATTCCCCTTCCCCAAGGTGGATCATAGAAACCAGAACCCTCTTCCCACAAAGCCAGCCAGAAAACCTAAAAATGTTGCTCTAATCTTCCTCTGCCTTTTTGGGTGACAGCTGGCTATAAAGAAATTAAGACCCTCATTCCAGAAGGGTCCTACCCTATACCCAGGAGGAAGAAATGCTACAATATTTCTTCCTCAGGAAGAACCTTATCAGACAGACCTTGCTAGGTTTTCCCAATCAGCCTATTGCCATAAGCTCATACCCTTTGGTTCATCTAATTACATTTCTATACACTGTCCCTGCATCATCAAACCTAAACAAAAATCAGATACTCCCCTGTATCTTTGGGTGTTTGTTCTGAAGATTCCCATGTCACATAAAACTATGATCAAATAACTTTGTTATGCTTTTCTCTTGTTGACCTGTTGTCCTAGGGATGTTGTTGGCTGTGACCCTTATGATGAGGAGGAAAAAGATCATTCCCTTTCTGTTTCTACAAAAGTCATTGTTTTAAATACTTTGTGTATTTTTTGTTGTTTTTGTTGTTTGGTTGGTTCTGGTTTTGGCTTCTTGTTCTTTTATGCACAGGGTAAATTCATTCCCTATTTCTCTATCTTGGTTGTTATGAGAAATCTCTTACTCCTACTTCGTAATGACCAAATAAGAAATCCCGTTATATAGAAACACTGCCATTCTTTTAGCCTTCTTCTTTGCTGGACATTTAGGTTTTACTATTATAAAGTATGCAGTGAAAATCATGTATCCTGGTGCATTTCTGTAAATATTAATGAAGAATTTTTTTAGAATTTTAATTAGTATAAATATATTAGATTTTGATAGAAAGAGCCATATCTAAAATGATTGGTCAGATAATTATGATATATTTTTCAATACAGTAATACACAATTATGCCATATGTAGTACAAAAAAGAACATCTTTGTATAGTCCTTTTAAAGAGAGTATTATTAAGCTTTGAGCAAACAAAGATTTTGGCTGCTTAAGTCAAAATAAGCTAGGTTATGCTGAAATAACAAACAGCTGTGATTTAATGCAAAAAAAGGTTTATTTCTCAGTCAGGCTGCATTTCTATCACAAATTAGCTAGAAGCTCTGGTCCCTTTTGTGCTCATTCTGAGACCAAGAATGTTAGAGCAGCCACTGTCTAGAAAATAGTCTGTGACCATGGGAAAGAGACGTGAGATGCGGACACTGCACCTTGAATTCAAACTATATGTCAATTCTGTTCTTATTTCATTGGCCAAACCTAGCTAAAATGGCAATACCTAACTTAAGTTAGGTGAGGAAATATAATCCAACCTTATGCCTAGAAAAAGAAACCTGGAATGTTTGGAAACATCTGTATTGACTGTTACATGTAAAATTGTGCAACAAAAAATTACACCAAAAATATTTTCACACACATAAAAAGATGTCTCAGTTTTGGCAGAGAGATGGGGTGGGTTGGTGGAGTGGGGGCGTCAGACAGTTCTGGGAAACCTCAAGACAGCTTTAACTTCTGATACCAACTTCAGAGCTTATGAATTCTCAAGACCAACCTCAAATGTGATAATTTGTCAGAAGGACTGACAGAACTCATGGAAAGCTGTTATATTCATGGCTGTAGTTTATTATAGTGAAAGAATACAGATTAAAATAATCCAAGGAAAGAGAGGCATGAAGAAGGAAGGATATCAAAAGAAATCCATATGTAGAGCTTCCAAGTATCCTCTTCCCGTGAAATCATGAACAGTGCTAAATTTCTTCAGGCAACAATGTATGGCAATTCACATGAAGTACTGTTGATCAGGGAAGCTCTTTCATGTTTTCATTGGAGTTTGGTCATGTAGACATGGTTGGCTGCCTGTATGTAGTTGGTCTTTATTTTCCAACCTTCCCAGCTCTTGCGGTCAAGGTGATATCACATAGCCAAAACCTCCACCATAAACCACATTATTAGACTGTCCCATGTGGCCCGAGGTTCCCAGATAAATGCAGACCCTCCTATCAGGCAAGACACTCCAAGAACTAAGAGATCACCTCCTAGGAGCCAAGTGCAACAGACCTCTCTTGGGTAAGGTTAACTCTCCTACACAGGGATCAAACTATATTTGACTCAACATCATTTCAGGGCTCTACGATGAATTTGTTTATATATCTTATTGTAAAGAAAAATAACAGGTGAACTCTACCAATAATGTTTTCTATTTAATAAAGAGTCTTTATTTTTGGCAGTGTGGTGGGATAAAGTAATGCTACACAGGCATACGTCTCTTTATAGCACTTCTCAGCTGTTGTGTTTCTTACAAATTGAAGTTTTGTGGTAACCCAGGATCAAGCAAGTCTATCGGCACCGTTTTTCCAACAGCATGTACCCACTTTGTGCTTCAGTGTCACGTTTTGGTAATTCTTGCAGTATTTTGAACTTTATTGTGATTATTATATCTGTCATGGTAATCTATGATCTGGGATCTTTGGTGTTACCATTGTAATTGGTTTGGGATGACACAAACTGCACCCATATAAGAAGGCAAACTTGATAAATTTGTGTTTTGACTGTTCTACTCACTGGCTGTTCTCTCATCTCTCTCCCCCTCCTTAGACATTTCTATTCCGGGAGACACAACAATACAGAAATTAAGCCAGTTAAGAACCCTACAATGGCCTCTAAGTGTTCAAGTGAAAGGATGAGTTCCATGTCTCCCACTTTAAATTCAAATCTAAAAATGATGAAGTTTACTCATGAAGGCATGTCAAAATCTGATATACACGGAAAGTTAGGCTTCTTGTGTTAGACAGCCAAGTTGCGAATGCAAAGGGAATGTTCTTGAAGGAAATTAAAAATGCTGCTCCGGTGAAAACAAAAATGATAAAGTAAAATAGCCTTATTGCTGGAGCGGGGAAGTTTTCATGGTCTGGATAGAAAATGATATCAGCTATAACCTGCCCTTAAGACAAAGCTTAATCCAGAGCAAGGCCCTAACCTCTTTATTCTATGAAGGCTGAGTGTGGTCAGGAAGCTGCAGAAGAAAAGTTTGAGATTAGCAGAGTTTGGTTCATTAGATTCAGGGAAAGAAGCCATCTCCATAACATAAAATGCAAGGTGAAGCAGCAGGTGCTGATGGAGAAGCTGCAGTAAGTTATCCAGAAGATCTAGCCAAGATCATTGATAAAGGCAGCTACATTCAACATAGATTTTCAACGTAGTTAAACAACCTTCCATTGGAAGGAGATGCCATCTAGGACTTTCATAGCTAGAGAGGAGAAATCAATGCCTTATATTAAAGCTTCAAAGGACAGCTGGCCTCTTTTCTTAGGGAATAATCTGGGGGAAATTTTAAATTAAAACCGATGCCTGTTTACTATTCTAGAAATCCTAATTCCCTTAAGAATTATGCTCAACCTGCTCTGCCTGTGCTCTAGAAATATAACAAAGCCATCTGTTTACAGCATGGTTTACTGAGTATTTTAAGCCCACCATTGAGATCTACTTCTCAGTAGAAGTATTTCACAATGTTAATGTTCACGGACAGTGCTCATCCAAGAGCTCTTATAGAAATGTGCAAGGAAATTAGTGTTGTTTTCAGACCTACTAACACAATATCCATTCTGCAACCCATGGATCAAGGACCAACTTCCAAGTCTTATTATTTAAGAAATGTATTTTGTAAGGCTATTGCCACCATAGATAGTGATTCTTCTAATGTATCTGGGCAAAGCAAATTGAAAACCTGCTGGAAAGGATTCATTCTAGATGCCGTTAGGAACATTTGGGCTTCATGGGAGGAGGTCAAAGTATCAATATTAACAGGAGTTTGGAATAAGTTGATTCCAGCCTAAATGGATGACCTTGAGGTGTTTAAGGCGTCATGGAGGAAGGAAGTGCAGGTGAGGTGGAAACTGCAAGGGAACTAGAATAAGAATTGGAGCCTGAAGATGTGACGGAATTGTTGCAGTCTCTTAAGACTTGAACAGATGAGGAGTTGCCTCTCATAGGTGGGCAAAGAAAGTGGTTTCTTTAGATAGAATCTATTTGTGGTGAAGATGCTGTGAACATCGTTGAAATAACAACAAAGGATTTAGAATATTCCATATACTTAGTTGATAAAGCAGTAGCAGGGTTTGATTCTATTTATTTGATTTCGTTTTTATTCTAATTTTGAAAGAAGTTCTACTATGGGTAAAATGCTATCAAACATCGAATGCTACAGAGAAATTTTTTGTGAAAAAAAGAGTCAATCCATGCATGTGCAAACTTCACTGTTGTCTTATTTTAAGAAATTGCCACAGACACCCCAATCTTCAACAACGACTACCTTGATCAGTATCAAGGCAAGGCCTTCCACCAGCAAGAAGATGACGACTCACTGAAGGTTCAGAGGATGGTTAGCATGTTTTTCAGTAAAAGTACTTTTAAATTAAGGTATGTGCAGTTTTTTAAACATAATACTACTGCACACTTAGACTACAGTATAGCATAAATATAACTTGCATATGCACTGAGCAACCAAAAAATTCTTATACCTTGCTTCAGTGAGATGTTTGCTTTATTGCAGCAGTCTGGAACTGAACCCACAATATCTCTGAATCATGCCTGTATTTGGCTTAATATGTAAACTTCCTACTTCACAGAGAATAGTTCAGGTACACTTTGCACATTTCTCCCCTGGGACACTGCGAAACACCTCCTCAACATAAAAAGACACTGTAAGATTTCCCTTTGTTTTAATTCGTCACATTTAAACCTGGAATGGATTTCATTATGCTCTGAAGATTGGTCATATTTTTCTTTTAAGAATTTGGTTTTTACTATTTAAAATATAGATAGCCTATTATTTGAATAGGTAAAGATTTTTTGCCTGTGCAAAAATCTCTCAAGATTTTTGACATAGTTTTTGTTCCATATTTCTTTAGATTAAGTTTTCCCTAAAGAAAATTAGTAAAGGAGATATTTAACTTTACTTCAAGATTAAGGCTATTCATTTTAAAATCACAAATCCCAGCTAGTGTGTCTCTAAATGTAGAAGAGCTTGCTGTCCTTTGCACTATATCCACAGTATGAAGCCCTCGTAAATGGGGAATTATGAAATAAGCATTTCTAAATGGGTCAGGCTTAGTCATCACTGACAACAGTGATTCAAAGCCATTACTCTGTGTTGAAAAGTGAATAAAGTCAAGGGCATTGTATGGAGCTCAAGATTTCATTAACAACATGTTCCTCTGGTTTTTGGTAGACTTTTTTTTTTGTGCAGCTTCATGGATCTGAAGTTATCACTTTTTAAAATAAGGAACAAAAATGATTTTTAACCTATTGCTTTTGACTATTGCTTTTCCAGTAAAGCTTTCACATTGCAAACTATTTAAAATAAAATGTAACATTGAATCATGTTTTCCAACTTTGTAGATTATTGATTATTTGGTTTTAAAAGCTGAAACTCAAGGAAAATAACTCTACAAATATATTTTGTTTTAAAAAAAGGCAAATGATTTTATTGCCATATTTAACTGAAAATTTTATAGGAATACTTTGTTAAACTAGAGAACATTTTCTGCAGTAATTTTATTTATGAAAGACATAACAGTATTATTACTTTCACTGTCAGTATAAATCTGAGTTCATCAAGAGAAACAGGGTTAGTAATTCAAAATCAACTAATAAAAGTAGGTTAGTAGGTCATGTTTCATAGCTGTCCTGGTAATCAGTCATTTTAACAGGCATTTCAAAAAGGAGTCATTACCAAAAATAAAAATTTCTTAGTTTTTTCAGCAAAAGGAAAATTTGAACACAAAGATATTTCTTATAAAGAACAGGAAACTGTTTCAAGCTACTAAATTTTGATTTCTTTGTTTATGGCATGTCCTTCTACGTTAATTTACAATCTATGAAAACGACATATTTTAAGATTGAAAATTAAGAATTTAAAATTAAGTAGTTTTGTTTAATTTGATTTACTGGTTCTAGAAAGAAAATGCTCTGAAGTGATTTTTTTAAAAAAGATTATCATTAATTGAAGGAATATACAGTATTGCCAATTACCCTAACATCATAAAATAGAATACTTGCCAGAGGAAATAGAAAAAACTATAGTAGTTAATGGAACTAATATTCAAAATGCCATAGGATAGTGCTATACTGCCAGCAATCCCACCAATCAAGTGCCAACAGAAATAGGGCAACTCTTTATAAACAAGGTATTAAGAAGGCTTTAGGAAAACAGACTCACTGACATCAACGAGGTTTTTCAGTCAAGCACTATGCAGCCAATCCAGAACAGGGAACAGTGCAAGAGAACAAACTTGGGCCACACAATTATATGTACAATGCAGCTAAGTGCTTGCAACTACTACCGGTCATATCATCTCTGAGCACACCAGCACCCACCACCATGTCTTCTAGATGGTGGTGTTCATTAAAGTTATTACAAAAATAGACATTAAAATAGAGGACAGGATGTCTGACTTTTACAGCTCCCAGTACACACTCCTTGTTTGAGTAAAATGATAAATAATAGCACTTGCAGGGAGAATGGCATCTTCAGATCCTTCACGAGCATTTGTATTTGAATTTTACAAAAATGGGATGAGGTGTGCAGAGCATATACTAATGAAAATTTATGTGAAATCCACTTGTCTGAATACACGAATATATGGCACTCAGAGTGATGTGGGCACTGAGTTGGGCTTTGAGAAAAAATCCATTCTTTTGAGAATGCAGAACATTTTGTGTCAAGGGAAATATTTCCTGCCAGAAGATCTTGTGTATGAAGAAATATTTTCTTCCCACAATGATGATCTTCAGCAGGATATATTCAGTTTGGACTGAATCATAGTCAGAGTATACTTAAGATTCCCAAATCCTTGTCAAGCATTGTTGCCCATATATTTAATAAAGTTTTTAGAGAAAACTTTGATATTAATTTTTCTTTATCAACATTTATCACTCATTGTTACCTTTAGGGAACTTTTCAAATTTTTCAAAGGACCCTTCACACCATTTACTGTTAAATGAAGTATATTGCACCGAGAGTGAATTGCTATTGAGTCATGTCCTAAGTGTGTGTTGTTACTTTTAGTGGGATAATTATACAGGTGCTTCAGAGGAGAACCCTGTCAAACTCTTATTGTATTGACACATTTCCCTTTCAAACAGATTTCATTTTCAATCTAGAAAAATTTACTAACATTAAACTTGTATATATACATATATATGTTTTTAACAATCAGTGGTGGTAATGTGCAAATACTTCATTGACCCCTGAGCATAAGACTCCCATTGCACTTGTTAGAATTACTTAACTAGAAAACTGCTAGAAACTGAATTAATACTTCACAACATTGCTTATAGCACATTCATAGCATTCCTAGTATTTTTATTAATTGCTTTCAGGTTGGAGTTAAAGCATTATTTAATTATAAAAGGTAATAAATTTGAGCAAAAGAGCCTTTTCACAAATTCAAATTCCTCTCAATTCTGGAAGGCATACAAAACCTATTTTCACACAGCCTAGATTTAATTCAGAATACTTTTTGGTATTATTCTGTAGAAATATGTCGAGAATCATAATTATTATATTCCTGAATTAAGCAGAAAAAAATCTCCAAATAGCTTTTAAATCAAATGCTTTGGAGTCAAAACTTTGGTGTGCATCATCTTTTAAAGTAGAAACAAATGATGTAAGACGTATCCCAATAGAGTTCTGTGATTGAATGACGCAAGATAACCTCCTTCAGCTTTGCTTTGTCTGACTCAGGTCAAGTCACACACATTCTTTTAAACAGAGATCAGGGCATGTTAAATGGTTTTGGGGCACACTACTTAATTTTGTGCTATTTTATGGTAAAAGACTGTGAACTTAGCCTCTCACATTTCCCCCGCTGCTCTAGCCAGTCTTCTCCTCAGCAGATCCCCAGCAAGTCCCCAACCCTTAAATACTGGAGTGCTCTGCAGCTCAGTCCCAGGAGCACTTCTCTCTGTCTGCGCTCATTCTCTTGGGGTGCCTTCCCGTCTCCTGGCTTTAAGCACAGTCTCCTGAGTGATTGACTACCAGTTCTTTATCTCCAGCCCTGAAGATACAGTTCACTTGAACTGCAGATGTTTATATCCAACTCTCTACTCGACTTGTCTTTGATTTTAATAGTCATCTCATACTTATGACCACAGTGAATTCTAGATCTTCTCCTCTAAAACTCGTCTTCCTACCTCAGTGAATAGCAATTTCATGTTTTCAGTTGCTCAGGCTCAAAACTTTGGAATCATCCCCGATTCCGCTATCCTCTTTCACATTCTATTTTCCATCTGTCAGCAGAAGATGGGATGTAGATTTCTGAAGACTTCTCCATGACCTGACCACCACTATCTGGGTCCAAGGCGGCACCATCTCTCACCTGGAGTGTACAGCAGCTTCCTAGCTGGCTTGGCCACCTCCACCTCACCCCCTACAGCATCTTCTTAATACACAGCCAGAGGAATCCTGTTAAAATGTCAGCTCATGCCACACATCTGCTCAAAACCCTCCAAAGGCTTCCTCTCACGCTGAGTAAAAGCCAAAGAAGTCCTTAGAAGAACCTATGTCACCTCCCAAAATTTGACCTCCTCCCCTGCTCTTTGACTTTGTCTTCTGCTACTTCCTTCCTCCTTCCCTCTGCCCTAGTCATACAGGTCTCCTCCCGGCTGTTCTTCCTGCCCAATCCTACCTTGGGGCCTTTGTAGTCACTGCTCCCACTATCTGGAATGCTCTTTCCCTAGACATCTGTGAGGGTCACTCCCTTTCCTCCTTCAGGGCTTTACTCAAAGAATGCCTGCTTTATTTTCTCCTTAGAACTAACTGCTGTTTTGCTTATATGTCTCTCCCCTTAGAAGGTAAGCTCCAGGCAAGTAGGGATTTTGTCTGTTTTGTTCATGCTGTATCCCGAATACTTAGAGTTGTGCCTAACATGGTGGTTACTCAATGCATAATTATAGAGGGGATGAATAAATGAATGTTCTATCATCTACCAAAATTGTTCCAGTAGGCAGATGATAGGTAGGGAGATAGATAGATCAATAGGTAGATAAATTGATTGATTGGTAGACAGATAATAGCACCTATGGATAGGTTGATATAACCTGTCACCACCACTACCCCCCTTACCCCCATCTAGGAAAAGCAGCACAAGTACCAATATAGAATTACAGATAGAACTCTCCTATTTTAGGCTAAAGACAGCATGTAATCATTATACATTTTCCATTTCTGTGAAATTAAGTATTAAATAACACCTTTCATTTGAACATCTTAAAAATGTGTCACCAAGAAAAGAGTACTGTAATTACACGGATTCATACATCACTGTTATACATTAGGTAGCAATGGAAGGCTTAATGGATTCAAGATCTCACTGGCTCTTGACACATTTGTATTGAAACATAAAAATGCGAGATAAGCCCAAGCAGCAGTTTGACATTTACAATATGTCGTTGAAGGCTTGGAAAGTCTATCATTGCCTGGCTTATTAGCATAAGAAAAAAAGTGGGATGATGGGTAGACTATGAGCACAATTTCACGGTCACCTGGGGCCAGTCACTTACCTCACTTCACTTCACTTGGTTCTTTCTGTCTCTGTGGTCATATCATGGTTGAACAGACTACTGAGGGAAGGTACTGAGAAAAAAGTGAGCCTCACTCTTGGTGGTTAACCAAAAGTGTTTTCCTGAGGTCACAATGCGAGTGACACGTATGCTCTGTGTTGACCACACTTAGAATGTAAATGCAAGTGTTTTTTATGAGACTGAGCCTTCACACATTTCCCAGATGTTCAGCGTGTGTCTTGGATGCCCTGGTCTCTTACTGCCATGCCCCTCAGCATCTTAAATCCCCTCCCCTTCTGACGTCCAGAGCCACTGCACTTCTTCCTTTCAAAACCAGCACCAGGAGAACCTCTGTTCACAGCTTACACAGGCTGCTTCTTCCAAGGTTGTTATTTGTCTTTTTGGAGAGGGCAAAACGAATGAAGTCCCCATGTTTAAATTTTGGGAATCAACAAGCTAGGTTCAGCCTCTGTGTTTTGGGGTCAGGATTTTGACTGCTGATGCCCTGGAGATAAAGGTGAGTATGATAGATACTCATGCAACCCATGCAGCTTCAGCATATAATTTCTCTACTTATTAAAATGAACTCTGCTCCACGGGTCTAGAGGCTGAAAGAAGCTCCAACAGGCCTTAATCATGTTCACAGACTCCTAGAGGACCTTAGAAGTAATTTAGTCTAACCCCCTCATTTTATACATGAGGAAATTGAGGTTCCAAAAGGTCATCTGCTGATCTGTGAGCTTCTCGGTACAGATTCCATGTCTTAATTTTCGTGTGTACGTGGAAATGCCCAGACTGCCTTTCTTGAAAAAGATCCTGTAACTCATTTTGCACTTCTGCTTGGTCTGGAGTAGTAATATTTGACTGAGCTTCTTGGTCAGGATGCTCTAAAAATGCTCATGTTTTAGGAATATAGGTAATATAGAATACTTAAGAAGTTTTTAAGTTGGGTCCAGAGGAACTAACTTGTCTCTGCCTCTAAACTGGAGTAGCCGCATGACCACAGGCACCAAAGTGGTAAAACGGCATTCTCTGCTTAACCAAAGAGAAAGCATCATGGTGTGGAGAGGACTCTAGTTGGGAGAAGGCAGGTGTTAGTTTTAGCCCTAGACTTTGTCACAATTCAGACATTTCACTTTCGTCAAGTACTTTATCTCTTTGTGAAATAGACACCTTCCTAGTGAGTAACAAAACTTACTATTATCCCCTAGAACAGGACAGATATATGAGCAAAGGACATGGGTAATAATTTTGCTTTATAGATGAAATGCCTCTCTGGTTCCGTGTCTCCTCGTCTATCAGAGGCATGGAGAAACCGCCTGGAAAGGCTGAGGGCCAACACTTGTGCTGTCTTAACTCTTTCTAGTTATTTCTGTGGTCAGAAAATGGACAATAGAGCAGGGACCAAGAAAAATTCCTCCACCACCCAGTTACAGAGGAGGACAAAAATTCCACACTTGGCAAACTGTAGAACCCTGCCTCCCTAGCAAGTGAGATACTTCCAGAGGGCAGGCGTGTGAACAGGGCATGGCCAACCTGAGTTCTTCCCTCAGACTGAGCCACAGATCTTGGGAATTAAAGTCATTTTCTCTTGGAATTAAGAAGCTGGGATGATGCAAACTTAAAATTACCAGTGGCTACTTCCCTTAGGCCCATAGTAAAAGCCCATTTATAGGAGGGGAGAAATGGCCAACACAGAAATATGCACAGCTGAGAAAAAGACGGTCTTCCTGTGCTGCCGTTTAAGTTCCTGGATCCAGCCCTGACTGAAGATGTTTAGTTGAAAAATTCTCATTTTTGCCTGAATTAGTTTTAGCTGGGTTCCTGTCACTTTTGTTTAAAAGAATTCCAAGTAATAACACATCTTCTCATTCTTCAAATGTGGAAAGTGAGGCTCATATGAAGAGAGTGACTGATTCAAGGTTATACAGCTTGTTGGAAACAAAATCTTGATTTGAAGTTGAGTCTACTGTTTTGTTCCAATGCATTTGCTACTACACTGAGCTTTATATACTCTGTCTTGGGAATTAACCTGCATTTTCTAAATACAGTCCTCTTCTCCTGCCATTCTACATCATGGGAAATCCATTCATTTAAGCAAAAGATAGAGGACCATTTCTTAAGGATTCTAAAATATGCGAAGAGAGCTTAGATTAGTTGATTTGTGTCTAGGTAAGTTCAAACAAAAGATTCAATCATGTTAGCTTCAAAGGTAGAAACCGTGGTTTCATTCTTTTTTTTTTTAATCTGCCATGAAACATCTACTATGTCATAGGCATAGCAACAGGGCTTTTCTTGTGTTCATAAATAGTTCTTATGCTAGTCTTCCTGCATAATGGAAACACAATAGATTGAAGGAAAGATGAAAGAAAGGAAAGGAAAAATAGAGGAAAGACAAAGAAAAGAAGGAAGAAAAGTAGAGTAGGTTTCAGGTAAAAATGGTTTTTCCTGTTGTTCAACAGAGCTTACATTTAATAACCAGTATCTTATAGTGATCTGAAAATATGTCTGCAAGACCTAGCCCACTATAAAACTGCCTTTCCTAAATTGAACAGAAGAAACTGTGAGAAGAGAAACCTCAAGACAGAGCCTCAGACCACAAGGCCATCATAGTAGGGCTGAAGATTAGGAGCAAATAAGGTAACAGAAGATGGTGACACTCGATAAATGCCCTCACTGTAGTTCTGTGAACTGGTCATGACGAGGCTCAGTCATTAGTAATATTCATTTACATGGGCTATATATTAAATTGCACAGAAGTAAGCAGTTCCTGGATTTGGTAACACTGTGAATAATGTTTTAGTAAACTTGAACACTTGATGATGAATAGATTTTAAGATGATTCTAACTATCGTTTAGTGTGTGTTATATCATTCTTTGTGATCAGATTTTACTTAAACCACAAACAGGATGCAGGCAAATGGTGATGAAAAGTTTCAGAGTCAGAAGAAAAGATGACTGTCAAAAGAATGTGCTTTGCATGACTTCGTAAAAGCATTCAACCACTTGAAAACTTGCTATTTTCTAGTTTCAAATTCAGTTTTGAAAGGCAACACTCTACATGATTCCTTAGCGTCATAATCACACAACCGAATGGTGTCTTTTCTCATGCTGTATTTAGTTAAAATTTAGACAGCGTGAAAAAGGAAAGGGAGGAATGCTTTATTATCACCCTAATTGAATTAACCAAATAGAATATGCTATGTGAATTTAGATATTAAAATAGGGGTTTCAGACTGGGTGTGGTGGCTCACGCCTATAATTCCAGCACTTTGGGAGGTGGAGGTAGAAGGATCACTTGAGCCCAGGAGTTTGAAACCAGCCTTGGCCACACAGGGAGACCCCATCTCTACAAAAAAATTAAAAGTTAGTTGGGCACAGTGGCATGCACTTGTGGTCCCAGCTACAGGAGGCTGAGGCAGGAGGATCGTTTGAGCCTGGGAGGTTTAGGCTGCAGTGAGCTGAGATCATGACACTGTACTCCAGCCTGGGCAATAGAGTGAGACCCTGGGAACAAAGTGAAAAAAAACACATTTTCTTCAGGTAAGGAATCTTTAGTTTAACATATGGTCATCTAGACGATCCAGTTTTAGTTATAAATGGGTTTTATTGATGTTTTCATCAATAGTATTTTTATTCCAAGCATAGAATATTATAGTAACTATTTTTGAACTTTTGAAATATTTAGAAAACTGAAATATGAAATCTGTTAAGTTGCACTCACTGCACTGACATTGCAATTTATTGCTGAAAACTGGATACCATGAGTGGCTGATTCACTGTCCAGCAAATTGTTAATGATTTCTTATGTCTATTCTTCTGTATGTGTCTCTAGGTCCACGTCACTGTCTTTCTGAGAAATACTTAAGCCTTGGATTCAGGTTAGCAACAACTCAACAGTCTTTTTATGAGACACCAACAATAACACCACATGAAATTTTCACCATTGATTATTTAAGTCAAGTGTTCATTCCACAAATATGTGCCATTCATGGTTTAAGATCCTGAAAATAGAGGTGGACCAGACAGAAATGGTCCCTGCTTTTGAAATTTTTATTCTTCTGAAAGAAAAAGAGGGAGAAACAAAAAATACACAAATGAATAGATGATTTTAGAGGTTGATAAACATCAAGAAAAAAGCATGTAATATGACAGAAGATGTGGGAGGTGATGATATGAATGGGATCAGTTAGGACAATCCTTACTGAGGACGTGATATTTGAGCCCAAACCTAGATGACAAGGAGCCAGCCTGTGTATTCCAGTCTGGCAAAACAGAAAAAGCAAAAGCAATTGCCTGGCGTCATGTGGGAGGAAAGAGGGTGATAGGGAAAATGGTGAGGCTAGAGAAGGAAGCAGGGTCACAGCGTGCAGGGCACCACAGGCCATGGTGGAAAGCTGAAATACGGTTCTAAGAGTGTTGGGAAGACATTGAGGGTATTCAGCAGGGCAGTGAGATCTGATTTATGTCTTTAGATCCCTCTGACTGCTGGTGGATACTAGATCATAGGGTGCAAGCAGAGGGGTGAGGAGGGCTGCTGGCTGTGTTTTGGTAGGTTGGAGTCCACACAACCTCCCCAGGCAAAGTGGATGTGTGGGGATTGAGATCCAAACCCTCGCCTGTTCACCAAGCTCCATGTCCGTGAAAGGGCTGTCTTTTTTTATTGCAGACACAGCACCGTATGGAAGCTGCCTCAGAGATTGAAACAGGGAAGAGGAATCTTTGCAAGGATAATAGGGATGGTGGAGAAAAGAGAGAGGTGGGTGGGTTTAGGATGTGTCTGGAGGTAGAGCTGGCAAGACATACTGACGGATGAGATGTGCGGGGTGATGGGAAAGGAGGCATCAACCTGGAGACTTAAACTCATGGGAGGATATGCTGCCACTGACTAAGGCAGGGAAAACTAAGAGCGGACTGGTTTTGTTTTTGTTTTTTAGTAGGGAGGGAGGGAAGAAGAATGTAGTGTAAGCTAAGTTTGATCTAAGTTTAATGTTAGATGTCAATAATGAGATTTATGAGTTGAGGAGATTTGTGACAGGATATAATTTTTTTGCACTTCTGTAATGCAGACAGCATGTGATTTCATTGCACTTCTGCATTACAGAAGTGCAATAGAATTATATCGTCCTCTCAGATCCTCCTCATGGCTGCTGACCTGCTGTGGGATGGGGCGGACTGGAGGAGGAAAATAGAGTTAGTTAAGTCTGGGATTCTTCTCCTGAGCATTGAAACAGATGCAATCTCTCAGATGTTCAGCCCATAACTCCTCTTCCTCCAGATGCCAGGAGTCCATGGTGCCCTCCAGCAGATCCCGGAAAGAGTCTTTGTGAATTTTAGTGTCTTCTGCCTCCTCTGAACTCCACAGTCATGCACCTTATTTGCAAAGTCCTGGTCATCACTGGCCCCGATGGCATTCACTGTTGAAGTTGGCAGTAGTATGGCTTGGTGAGGGCTTGGTGGATGCTCTGGGACTCCCTGGCTCCGTGTTGGATGGCCCTGTGCACCCCTCTAGCTGTCTGCCATATTCTCCACCCAGCTCCTGGTTCAATGGCTTACTGTGCCCCTCTTGGCCACAGGCCCTGTGAATGTCCACTAGTTTTCCACCTAGCTATGGTCCACTCACACTTTGGCAATGTGTGGGAATTTCTGCATCCCATCCTCACCGCAGGGGAACTTAAGGTAGCTTAGCCACAATCCAGCCCTGTCTCTGCCTGACCATGCTGTGCCACTGATTGTACTCTGACATGTTTGCCTGCCACCTCCTCCCCACTGCCTAGGTTGGTGACATAAGGCCAGACGAATGATGATCTCCTCCCAGAACTCCTAAAATGCGCAGAAAGTCTCCTTTCAGCATTCCCCTGAAGAGCTGCAACCCATTTTCTACTGCTTGGTCAGAAGTTCAGAGAAAGGACATCAGCACCCGCATGTCTGCCTCTAATCCCTTGGTACCAGATGATCTGGGCTTCCAACTTTTACTCCTCCTGGTTCATTCTTCTCCTGCCTGGGGGCAGCAAGACCACAGCCCAACCATCAGAGTCAGACACTCATTTCTTCCTTAGAAGGATATCGAGGATGAGTTGAAATGAAAAAAAAAAAAAATCCTCATAATTTATCTAAGAAGACCATTGTTCACAAAATTTCAAGTGTATGAAGGAATGTAAAAATTATTTTCAGTCTCACAGCTACATCTTGATTGCTGAGGAGACTGGAGAAACGGTGATCTGATTATTGATAAGGGGAAGAAAATCTGTTCATATGTAAACATGTCACACTGGTACTGTGATTTTGTAGCTCAGGGAAACTATCAATGCGGATATCATTTGAGTCATCAGCACGTGGATGAGTAAAGCCATGGACTGAATGGGAACATCTAGTTCACGGTAGAGAACAGCAGGAAGCTCAGGACTGAGTCCTGGGGCAATCCAGTAGGTAGAGGTTGAAAAAAGTGAAGGAGGCCCACAGAAGCCTGAGAGGGAGCAGTTCATGAGATAGGGCGAGAGTTATTAGCAAGGGGTGTCCATGGGGCCAGGAGACTAGCAGGTTTCCCGAGGGAGAAAATGCTCACCGAATCAATTGCATCTAGGACGCCAAGCCTGTAGAAGAATCCTAACCCACATTCTGATCCTAATTCTGATGGTGACACTGACCCAGACGTTCATTCTTTCCTTAGAAGGATACCAAAAATGAGTTGACATGAAAAAAAAAACCCTAATAATGTATCTAAGAGGACCGTCGATCACAAAACTTTGTAAAATCGTGTCACCATTTTTAATTACGATACTCCATTTAGCAAATGCAGGGCTCTTGGAGCCAAACTGGAGCCCCACCAGGATGACTGAAGTAATGAACGCGGGCACTGGAGTCCCCGCACTGTGCTGAGAAGTTTTGGAGGTGCTGTACAAGATCCTCAGTCTGCCTCTTATGAAGTAGCATGAGGAGCAGAATGACAGTTTCCTTCTTTGTTTTGCTTATCTTCTTCTGAAATCAACTTGGAAAACACGTTTGTCGTTCATCCTGTCGGGCAGATGCATGGTTTTATGGCGAGGCTTCTGCTGGGTCCAGTGCTTGGTGTCCCAGGCATTCTGGCAATGGCAGGAGCATAATCAGAGGTAGAGTTGTCTTTTCCTCCAAGAGGAGCAGTGAGGTGTGTGGGGTGTGTGTGGTGCCCACATCCTGCTGCCTCTCCCTGCCATTACTCTGAGTTTGTGGTGCCCACCACCCCTACCCTGACCTCCACTCTCAACAGTGACATCCCTATAGCCATCATAGGAATGTTATTCATTTTTATTCCACTCCATGTTATGCATTTCATCAAACTGGGCTTATCTAGACCGAGGAGAGAATAATTAGAAAATAGTGTTTGAATTCAGAGTTTGAATTATCTGTTTACTTTAATGGTCAACCTGGGAGCCAGGAATGAGGTAAGACAAAGAAGTTGGGATGAATCCTAGCTCTGCTTCTCACTAGCTCAGTGAGCTTAGAGTAATCCAGTGGGCTGGGTGGTGGGTGGGTAGTCAGAGCCTTCCCTCTAACTTGGACTGAGGTTTTAAAACCCATTACAAGTAGTGAAGGAAGAACAGAGTTTGTCATGACTGTGGAGAGAAGGAGTGAGTCAAGGACCGAGGAGAGAGTTGCCATGAAGCACTCCATCCAAGGGAGCAGGATGGAGAGGTGGAAACAGACAGAGGCCAATAGTTTGCATTTGGGGCCAACTCCAGAGAGAGGTAGCAGATGTGAGGGGTGCATGGGAAGTGGAAGCTACCACTGTCCCTGAAGTGCTGAAGCACAGAGCCCTGTCCCCTTTGAGATGGAGACTGTAATTGGATGAGTCAAGCAATAGGGGGAATGCCAGGGAGCACTAGGGTACTGGGATGCTTAGACATTGAAAAGTTACTTAAGTCCTCTCTACCATTGTTTCCTCATCCACAAATTTCAGGTACTAATATCCTCATAGAATCGGTATGAGGTTTAAGATAATCCTATAAAATATCTAAGTCTAGAGCTGGCTCATAAGAAACGTTAAAACAACTCTCATTGAGCAACAATTGACTGAATGTTTTCACCTGAGCTCCTTCCATAGTTTCAGACTCAGCGTATTAAAAATCAAGATCACAGTACCAGGACTAAGGTAGTGTTCCAAGCCTTGTTCTATGCACATTATTCCCCAATATCTCACAGAAACAACCCAACCCATACCAGATGAAAAACTACGTATCTCTGTGGACTGGAATAGACAGGTCTTCTCCCTACCTGTATGGGCAGACTTGTAAGGTGGCCCCCAAGGACCCACATCTCCTAGCATTCATATTATTGTACAACCCTTCCCCTGAAGTGTGAGGTGGACTAGTGATAGGAGGCCGCTTCAGCAACATGGTTATAAAAGATTCCAACTTCTCTCTTGCTTCCAGATGTCTCTATCGCCTTCCCAGCATGCACACTTTGATGAAGCCAGCTGACATATTAGAGTTTATGTGACAAGGGAGCTTTCAGCCCACAGCCAGGGAGAAACCAAGATCCTCAGCACAGCAACCCAGGAGGAAAGGAAACCTGCCAAAGCATTGTGGGCTTGCAAGCAAAGCTTTCCCCCAATAGAGCCCTTAGAGGAGTCCACCCTGCCTTTGTCAACACCTTAACTGCAGCCTTTTGGGAGACCCTGAAGCAGAGGACCACGTAAGCCATGCTTAATTCCTGGACACAAACTACTGTGCAATAATAGATGCATGCTGTTTTAAGCTGCTGTGTTTTGGAATCGTTTGTAATGCAGTAATAAGTAATGAATCTATCAACCCTGTTATTTTAGGAAGTTTTAGTCTGGGATGCACAGTCAGGAAGAGAATCAGGGGAGGACTGGTTAGCCATACATGATAACAGGTAGGTCACCATATCATATTTGTTATATGGCATCACTAAAGCAAGAGGAGGTTGTTATGGAAAGGAAGCAATAGTGGAGCAATTCCTAAAGATAAAAGGTAGCACAGTACAACTGAAAATACCTCAAGAGTAGCAGTAAGCATGCCCTAGCTGCCATTTTGATTTGTAATAAAATAGTTCCAACAAAAGGAACCTGGACTTTTTGGAGAAACAACTGCTTCTAGGACTGGGGCAGAAAATACACAAGATGTGTCTGGGTGTCTTGTAGTGCCAGAAAGTAATGTGTTAAAAAAAAATCCCCAAAGCCACATTGAAGGGACCAAAGGGAACACAGGAGCCAACTCAAAGGGACTCCAGTGGCCAGCACAGGAACAGTTTGAGCAACAAAATAAAGCAGTATTGGATTATAACCCACAGTGTAAAACAAATATCCATGAGCAGTTAATGATATAAATGATAAAATAAATGGGGGAGATAAATAGCCCATGCAGAAGAATTCCAAATAGGTGTGTGGATACTCAGCTCTCAAGGGAGTGGATCGTACCTCCCCTCCATTTAAATGTGGGCTGTGGATAGAGACTTCGTTCCAAAGACTGCATTGTGGAAAGGAGAGGAAAGATGAACTTCACTGTGGAGAAACCTGACAAACACGACCTCGGCCAGAGGATCAACGTCACATCACCAGGGATTTTTTTTTTTTTTGAGATGGAGTCTTGCTCTGTCTCCCAGGCTACAGTACAGTGGCACGATCTCAGCTCACTGGCAAGCTCTGCCTCCCGGGTTCAAGCAATTCTCCTGCCTCAGCCTCCCAAGTAGCTGGGATTACAGGCCCCTGCCACCACACTCAGCTAATTTTTGTATTTTTAGTAGATACGGGGTTTCACCATGTTGGCCAGGCTGGTCTTGAACTCCTTACCTCCTGAGTTGCCCGCCTTGGCCTTCCAAAGTGCTGGGATTACAGGCGTGAGCCACCATGCCCAGTTATCAACAGTGATAAATTATGTGAATAGTATATACCTTTGATACGATATTACATAAATAGCACTTTACTTCTGTGGTCTTTCTCCCAAAATACATAACTCTAGTTTAATTCTGAGAAAAACATCAGGCAAATTCCAACAAAGGGATATTCTACAAAATTTCTGACCAGTGTGCCTTGAATCTATCAAGGTCATCAAAAACAAGGAATGCCTAAGACAGGGCCTCAGGCTGGGGTATAGTGTCACGATCTTGGCTCACTGCAATCTCTGCCTCCCAGGTTCAAGTGATTCTTCTGCCTCAGCCTCCAAAGTAGCTGGGATTACAGACAAGTGCCACCACACCCAGATGATTTTTGCATTTTTGTAGAGATGGGGTTTCGCCATGTTGGCCAGCCTGGTCTCAAACTCCTGACCTCAGGTGATCCGCCCACCTCAGCCTCCCAAAGTACTGGAATTACAGGTGTGAAGCATTGCGCCTGGCCCTAGAGTCTAAGAAATCATCATGGCCAAGAGGAGCTTAAAGAGACATGATGACTAAATGTAATATGTTGTCCTATATAGGATCCTGGAACAGAAAAATTACTGGCTGTCATCCAGTAATAGCTATGTGGTCCTGGGCAAGTTACTTGACACTAGGTAAAGCTAAAAAAATCTGAATAAGGTATGGACTTCAGTTAATAATCATATCCCAATGTTGGTTCATTAAATAGAACAAATGTACCCTTCCGACTAAGATAGTACTAGTAGTAAAAACTGGACTTGGGGTATGTGAAAACTCTCTGTACTGTCTTTACAATTTTTTGGTAAATCTGAAGTTGTTCTAAAATAAAAATTTAATTAAGTAACAAAAAAGAAGATGGAGAGATGCTGAGGACTGGGGAAGAGTGTGGAGAAGAACAGCTGGAACCAGATGCCTGGTTTTAGGTCTGCCAGTGGTTGCCAGACCTTGAACAAAGAGAAGTTGAATGGTTGTATCTGGGGTAGAAGAGTTTTCATGGAAACTAGAACTTAAATGGAATTTTTATTAATTTAATTTTAGTGGGAAATTCAAAGGCCACTTTATGAGACTTCGTCATTCATATAACATCTTTCTTTCCCAGGGCTTCATGTGCTTGTTATGTGCTTTTTGAAATGCATATTTACATTTTTAAAGTATTTAAAAATATATATATTTTTTACTTTTTGCTTGAAAACTTTATTAAAATAAGGATTAAACCTGAAAAAAGAGTGATGAGAATGCTAGCCCTTTGCATAAAATCAGCAAGAAAAAGGAAACAGGGAGAGAAAGAGAGGAAAGGAAGGAAGAGAGGAAGGGAGGGAGGGAGGAAGGGAGGGAGGGAAGGGAGGGGAGGGTAAAATATTCATTTTTTTAAAAAGGAAGAAAAACCTCAATAGAGTTTGTTAAACAGCAAATAGGAATCTTGGGATATTTGAACTGGAAATGAAGACACCCAATCCAAATATTCCCCCAGATGCCAGTACTAAAAAGAATAATGATAAGACAGTTAAGAGAAAACAAACAAATAAACAAACACATGAAAAATAGGTTTAGGAGATTTTGACACACATACGTTAGGAATTATACTAGGAGAAAAAAAGAAGATTGGAGAGCAAAGAACTAACAGAAAAAAATTTACTGAGTTGGAGGATATCATCTTAAGATCTAATGAGCCAACTGCATGCTTGTCAGGAGGAATCAAAGAACAGCCACAACTAGACATACCCTGGTGAACTTTCTGAATTCAAGGATAAATATCATGCATCTGTGATATTATAGACCACTAAGGCTGTAATTACAGTCTTAATTCTGAAATTCCAGACTATTAAGGAATTAATGAGAATGAGCAAACTACTTAACAAAGTCTACGCAATGCTGTCCATGCTGTGTTCAGAAGATGGCTCCTTATCTAGCAAAACTATGTGATCCTGAGCAAGTTACTAGACTTCTTAAAGCTTCAAATTCCTCATTTAAAAATAATATTCATGGCCGGGCGCGGTGGCTCAAGCCTGTAATCCCAGCACTTTGGGAGGCCGAGGCAGGTGGATCACGAGGTCAAGAGATCGAGACCATCCCGGTCAACATGGTGAAATCCTGTCTCTACTAAAAATACAAAAAATTAGCTGGGCATGGTGGCGCGTGCCTGTAATCCCAGCTACTCGGGAGGCTGAGGCAGGAGAAGTGCCTGAACCCAGGAGGCGGAGGTTGCGGTGAGCCGAGATCGTGCCATTGCACTCCAGCCTGGGTAACAACAGCGAAACTCCGTCTCAATAATAATAATAATAATAATAATAATAATAATAATATTCATTTGGTGCAAAAGTAATTGTGGTTTTTGCCATTACCTTTAATGGCAAGAACAGCGATTATTTTTGCACCAATCCGATGGTATCAACTACTTCCACTGTACATGGGTCAGACACTGCTCTAGGGGCTTTCTAGGTACTAATTAATTTATCCTCCACCAGAGCCCATAGTGTGGCTTATATAGTTATCCTGTTTTACAGATGAGAAGACCAAAACATAGAGAAGTCATTTGCATAAGATTACAGAATGGTAAGTGGCAGAGACTGTCTGCTTTGAGTCTGCACTCATAACTACTTTGCTATAAATACCTCTTATATGGCCTTGGGTAGTAGTATGAGGATTCATTGAGATAATGCATTTTAAATGCGTAGCATGGTGCCTACCATACAATGTATTCAATAGTTGCAGCTACTAAACTGTTAGGCAAATATTCAACTCAAGGAGCTAGAAAAGGAATGATAAAATAAATTTAAATCAATTAGAAATTAAGAGTGAAAAAGCATAAAGTACTAAATTAGGAAGGTAAAAATTATACGCAGAATTGAAAAATAAAAGCAAAACTTGAATCTCTTAAAAGAAATCTACAAATTTCTTACAAGTTTTATTAAACAGAGAAGATGGGTAAAATGCACAATATTACTACTTTGTCAAACCTGGGATATTTCCTACAAAAATGCTCACAAAAAATTAAGTAGAAAATGTAACAGAGCAATTAAAACAGAAGAAATAGAAAACACCAACAAATTTACCTCCAAAAGTAATCACTCACTGATTTTACAAATGAGTTCTGTCAGAACATAATTGATTCAGCAAATATTCTAATAAAGTCCAGGTGTGGTAACTCACGCCTGTAATCCCAGCACTTTGGGAGGCTGAGGCTGTAGGATTACTTGAGGGCAGGGGTTGGAGACCAACTTGAGCAACATAGCAGTAGCTATGTGAGGGAGACTCCATCTCTAAACAAACTTTAAAAAAAAAAAAAAAAAGCTTTGTGTGGTGATGCATGCCTGTGACCCCAGGTACTCAGGAGGCTGAGGCTGGAGAATCACCTGAGCCCAGGAAATCAAGGCTGCAGAGAGCGAAGATAATGCCACTGCAGTCCAGCCTAGGTGACAGAGTGAGACACTGTAAAACAAAAGATTTCTAATTACTACATCTTGGGAACCGTCTTGTCACTAGCTTTGTGAAAATAAAAAAGAAAATTCTTTCTGTGGAGGAGTGAGGAAGCATGGAAAATACTCATACTATTTAGACTCTTCCTAACTCACTTTTTATGTGCCCAAAAAAGAAGGCACGTAAAAGGAAAATGAAGAATGAACTCCCTTAGGGGTACACATGATCTAAGTAAAGTTGTTAATGCAGCCTCTTCCCTTCCTAAAGAGAATCTGGCTTTTCCAGTAATTGTTTAGCTCTGTTCCCATACTCACTAGATGAAATACCAAGTAGGCCTAGGTGGCAAAGTGTCTGGGCTGGGACAACTAGAAATGAATGATCCATTTTTAGTGGAGTGTCACAGCCTTGGGCTCTCCCGAGTGCAGGGGCCTTGGAAACTGTCTGTGGAGCTCTTTCACCAGATATCGGCTCCTGTGGGGCACAAAGTCTTAGGCCAGGGCAGGTCCAGGGCCTCCCAGTGGAAGTTGTGCTTCTCCACACCTGAGCCATCACCAGGAGCACTAAAGAGAATGGTGTCTGGATGACCTCGAGGGTCATTCCCACTAAAGAGGAGCACCTAATGCTGCCACCCTGGGAACCTGTGTTTCGTCCTCTATTCAAAATAAAAGAAGAACAAGTTGATTCCAACAATGTGTCAAAACAGTGATATAGTATGACCATCTTTACATTATTCCTAAGGATGGCTCAACATTTAGTAATCAATTAAAATAGTGTATCATAGGAGTTAGTGGAAAGATAAAACTCATGATCCTGATAAAAACTTGAAAGGCATTTGTAAAATGCAGCTATCATCTGTAATAAAAATTTGGAGAATTAAATAGTTGAAACTGTTCCCTATTAGGAAATCAATAGCAAACATGATATTAATTGATTGATGATCATGTTAGATTCAGGGGGCACGTGCAGCTTTGTTATATGGATCTATTGTGTAATGGTGAGGTTTGGGCTGCTGGTGTACCCACCACCCAAATAGTGAGTACCCAGTAGGTAAGTTTTCAACCCTCATCCCCTCCTCCCTTCCCCCGATTCAGAGCCTTCGGTGTCTATTGTTTCCATCTTTATGCCCATGCGTACCCACTGTTTAGTCCCGTTTATAAGTAAGACCATGCAAGAAGACATGACATTTAAGTGAAAAGCATTGAAAGCATTCCCAATAATGTGAAGACAATGTCAACAATCTTTTTATTGCCACAATTGCATTCTAAAATCAATTTAGAGCTGTCAGCTCATTGGAATAAATTAGAGTCTGGAAAGACACGTAAAAAAAAAATGAAAATGTAGTAATCAATAAGGTAGTACTCCAAATTAGTAGGGAAAAGAGATATTTAGTCGGTGTTAGTACTGACCAAACATAGAAGAAAAATAAATTAGATTTCTTCTATACCATCAAATAAATTCCGAAAAGCTTAAAGATTTAATTGCTGAAAATAAAATCATTCACAGACTAGAAAAATAGAGATAAATATGTTACATGTTTGACCACACGAAAACACAGTCAGAAAACACTAAAATCATAACAATAAATAGAAGAAAATAGGCCGGGTGTGGTGGCTCACGCCTGTAATCCCAGCACTTCGGGAGGCCGAGGCGGGTGGATCATGAGGTCAGGAGTTCGAGACCAGCCTGATCAACATGGTGAAGCCTTGTCTCTACTAAAAATACAAAAATTAGCCAGGCGTGGTGGCACACGTCTGTAATCCCAGCTACTCAGGAGGCTGAGGCAAGAGAATTGCCTGAATCTGGGAGGCAGAGGTTGCAGTGAGCCAAGATTGAGCCACTGCAGTCCAGCCTGGGCAACAGAGTGAGACTTCATCTCAAAAAAAAAAAAAAGAAAAAAAGAAAATAAATGTAATATATTTGAAAAACAAAGATATACAAATAGCTCTTAGAAATCAGTAAGGAAAAGGTCATTATACCAACAGAAAGCTGGGCACTAATAGGTAACTCACAAGTGAGGAAATATTAAAGAGTCAAGAATTTATTAATTTATGAATTCAATAAATATATATTAGCATCATACATTGGCCAGATACACCAGCCAAGGTTAATAAAAAGTCACTATCCAGTGTTGATAAGGATGTCAGAAGTGGACAGTCTTAAATATGACTGATGGGATTATTATAAATCATAAATTTTATCATTATATGTTAGAACATCTTTCTGGAGGGCAGTTTGGCAAAATCTATTGAAAGTGAAAGGGTTAAAAATGCTTGACCATTCCTTTCAAATCTAAGAGTTATAGTGTCATGAGTGGATGTGAGCCCTGGAACTGGGCAGTCATCTTGTAGCCCTAAGGGGAGGGAAGTCACCCCAGAAAGTGGCGGAAGGAGCCTGTCCTCCACAAGATCTCTGAGCTGCAGATCTGACCACCCCAGGGCCCACCGTATCCACAGATGCAGTGTTTTGTGAGATGGCAAATTTCCTTATCACTCCAGTCAGTATTAACTGGGGTTCTATGATTTGTGGTCAATGCACTCTTGAGGCCACAGGGCTCTGCCCTATCCTTTAGACCTTCCAGCCTCACCTTCCACTTCTTCCCAGCAGCCACCTCTGCAGTGGTTAGGCTGTTTCCAACCCTGCCAACACCTTGATTTGCACTTCTGGTCCCAAGATTGTAAGAGAGTAAATTTCCATGGCTTTAAGTCACCCAGTCTGTGTAGTTTGTGATGGCAGCCCTAGGACACAGATACAGCTGAGGCCTAGAATCCACCTCCCTCTGCCCAAAGGCATACTTTGATTTTCTGCTTCTATTAAGTAGACTTAGAATACAGCCTGTAGAGTATGGATCAACAGAAATGGAGATTGATCTACAGCCTTGCAGATAAGAACACAGGCTCTGAGATCTGGTAAATCTCATTCAAGTTCCCAGCTCTGTGTCTATGGCAACTCTCCTAGCTTTTCTCAGCCTCCATTTCCATATCTACAAATAGGGTTAATAAAGATTGTTGAGGGGGCTGAGTGAGATACTGTATATTATACATGTAAAGTGCTTAATATGTTACCTTGTGCACAGGAAGATTTAACAAATTCTAATGCCTTCAGACCCCAGAGTAATCCAGAACAAGAGTTCTCATCCTCCCTTAATTAGATGGACATCAATGGCCACAGCAAAGGGCGGGGATGGTGGGAGTCCCATCGTTTCTGAGAAATACAGGAGCAGGTGTGAAATTCCATTTACAAAGATAGCCCATATTGTTATGAACCAACAACAGTGAGGAAATATAAGTTAGAAGAAAGAGGGAAGCAATGGATCCTAGGTCTTGGAGCGTGGAGAAAACTGTGTGGGGCCACACGGGGAGCACTGGCTTCCAAGGGCAGCAGACACAGGGTTTGCTCAGGCAGGATGTGAGGGAAGGGGTTCTGGGTTCCCCTTCCATGGAGAGAAGACCCAGCCGAAGGATGGCATAACCAGTGGGGCTTACCCCATCACACTTAGTTAGAAAATACTGATCTAGAAATAACTATTTGATTGGGAAATCAGTACTTGTGGATTCCCATAACTAGTTATCTCTTGGCTGCTTGGAGTAAAAGGCAGAATGGGTTTTACTTAGAAATGTAGTGCCTTTTTTTGGCTTAGAAATGTAGTGTCATTTTATCCTGTGGTTTCCTAGAACACATAACCATTTTGTTTTATTCCTAGAGAAATAATCCATGACATGTGAGCTTTTATCACAAAATAAAAATGTCAAACTTTATCTTTGGAACAAAATAAATGGTTGATCATTGTCTTTTGTCATTTATTGTAAAATATGTTATCTATGATAACTATTGGTATGCTTTGCGCTCCACTCTTCTTGATATTTAAAATAGGTGAGTAATTGATTTCTGAGCGTGGAGTATTTGCTCTGTAGCTTATTTGCATACTTACATTTTGATACTGAAAGAAATCCTAGGAGTTAACCTCAAAAGTTGTAGACTTTGCCTAGATAAACATCTGCTGTTTTAATGGTATTTTGAACTGCAGAGTTACCATTTAACAACCCTTTATTCTTTTCTTTTTTATAACTGAGTGGGTGGGGAAATGGGAAAGAATTCTAAAGAACCAGTCACCTCACCTGTCTTCTCTCTGCTTCATCCGTTGCAGAGGAGTTTCTGCACCACGCATGCCTTCTTCGTGCAGTTGGTATAAGAACCCAAAGAAAGAAGAGATGGAAAAGCACTTCAGTCAAACCCTGCACCCGTGTAAGGGAGGAGGCTTACCCCGTTGTTGCTTCATCACTTTTCAAATGAGTTCCATGTTTAGATCTTTAAAATGTGACATCGGCTTTTTGTTTGTCACTGGTCTTCTGTTCATTTCATCAATAACACTAATTTAATAAATGTTTACAAATTAAATGTATTAGCCATTTATTCATTTAACCAGGAATTCCTGAGCATTCCTATAGACCGTGCCCTGGGAATACAGTGATGAGTGAGAGGGGCTATTATAGCGTCCACTACCGTGGAACTGACTTTCTGCTGGGAGAAGCAGACACTGAAAGAGGCTCAGGGCAGATGGCAGTGACGGCTGTGGTCAGGGAAGGTCTCGTGGAGGAGGTGATAATTGAGCTGAGTCCTGAAGGATGAGGACAGGCCGTGTAGGAAGGAGCTGAGGAAGAACCCAGCTGGCAGAGCTTAGCAAGGGTGAAGGTCTGGAGGATGGAAATGAAAAGAAACCGATGTGGCTGGAGGGTGGTGGTGACGGGAGAGCAAAGTGTGAGGCATCTGGACCAGACTGGGCCACATTTCCAAATGAAAACACGGCTCATTCCTGAGACTATATCCCAAATGGAGCACTCCTGTCTGCGATGAGGAAGGGCTGGGTGAAGGCCCACATTCCTTTCTTTGAGTGAGCACTGGGGGTACATTGGTACATGGAAAGGGTAAGTAACCTTCTCAAGGAGCACCAGTGGCCATGGATCCCTTGATCCTGAGCCAGCTCCTGGGGGTGGCAGGGAAGATGGGTGATCCAAGGCCTGCTGGTCAAGCCAAGGCTTAGGTTGTTAAGTCCATTCACTCGCTTTTCTCCTAACTCAGTATGTGGGACTTTTCCTAGTAAACCAGAGCCTGCCTGAGAAGTCTCTGCTGCAGTTACGTGTTTACACTGAGAGACAATCTTTGGTTCACTGGATCAGCGAGCTCACTCCCAGAAAGCCCAGGAAATGACAGACCTCCACCACTTCGGATAATCTGGCAGTCTGTGGCCCAGGACTCTGACTCCCTTCCCTCTACAGATGCCTGGGCTGAATAAGCAGATGGGGAATGAGAGAAGAGACACCTGAGCCACCAACTCCTAGCTCTACCCTTCCCAAGACTGAAAGATAATAGATGATATCTTCAGAAAATGAGGAGTGGGGTGTGGGAACTCAACAAGGGGGTGGCCAACTTTTTCCATACAGGTCCGGATAATAAATGTTTAGGCTTTCTGGGCTGCACACGGTCTCTGCCACACATGCTTCTTTGTTTTTATTTGTTAATTATTTCTTTATAAACTTTAACACTTAAAGGGGTTAAACTTTAACCCTTTAAACACTTAAAAAGGTAAACATTGTTCTTAGCTTGCAGACCTTACCCGCAACCTGAAAAGTGGATTTTACAGTTCGTTAACCCCTAACCTACCCTGCTTTGCCCTGATGAACTTCAAACCTGAGGCTACTTAAGCCAAGTTAGGGACCGAGGAGCTGTTTCTTTTTCTTTTAATCTCAATGGGAGTGCCCTGAGGCAGGCCTTCTCTGATAACCTCATCTCAAAACCCCAAATCCCGGTTCCCACACCATTTGCAGTCAAGAAATGGAAGATGGGAGAGGCCAAGCAATCTCCCCAAGGCCATGTGGCTAACAAGTGAGGCAGGACTCGAACCCAGGCATTCTGATTCCAGAGTCACGGTCTTAACCACTGCACTATACCATCCCCTGCTAGAAGCTAGAGCTGTGACTTTCTCTTTTTGGGTAAAGCCCCCATCTGTACAACAGGAGGGGTGGGGTGGTGTTTTCATCAATGTGAGAAGCATACCTGATGGCAGGTGAAGTGATTTCCATGGCTCACACACAGAGCATCAAATAATGTTGATTCACGGAATGAAAAGATGATTGCCTTTTCACATCTCTCTCTTTTTTATTTTTATTTTTTGAGATGGAATCTCACTTTCTTACTGTGGTTGGACTGCAACGGCATGATCTTGGCTCACTGCAATCTCTGCCCCCACCCCCGCCCCGGGTTCAAACAATTCTCCTGCCTCAGCCTCCTGAGTGGCTGGGATTACAGGCACCTGCCACTATGCCTGGCTAATTTTTGTATTTTTAGTAGAGACAGGGTTTTACCATCTTGGCCAGGCTGATCTTGAACTCCTGACCTCGTGATCCACCTGCTTCAGGCTCCCAGAGTGCTGGGATTACAGGCGTGTGCCACCACACCTGGCTTTCACATCTCTTTCAAGTCTTCCAATAATGTCAGGGAAGAAGGTTGAGTCTGGTGTTAATATATTTTTTAAATGTCTCCAAAGTTGCTAATCTTCTTTTCTTTTTTTAAAACAAGAACAGGTTTTATAACTCAGGGTCCTCAGTAGGCAGTGATAGCTAGCTAGAGTTTTAGTATCATTGTTGTACTACTATTGTTACTTCTATTATTAGTTTCATGGTTTTAGTTTTTATTGCCTTTTCAATTATTCGCTATTTATGAAAAAAGTTAGTGTTGCCATTGCTGTAATTCGCTTGTCCATTTGTTCATAGTTACAAGATTGCTGCTGAGGCTCCTGCCATCACACCCAAATTGAAATTAAGGGGAAAGACAGGGTTCAGCCACTTTTGTCTCCTATTACCAGGAAAGCAAAATAATTTTACATACTTTGCATTGACGGGAACTTGCTGCATGGCTACATGTAGCAGCAAAAGAGGCTGAAAAAGTGGGTATTTGGCTGGATACATTGCTACCACAAACTCATCAGAATTCTATCATCAAGAAAAAGACATCCATCCCATACTCTGCAACAAAAGTGTTTGCCATAGGCTGGGAATCCTTTGAGTTTTCTCTTACGTGTCTGCAAAGAGCAGGCATGGAAGCCAGAGATGTGGAATGGCTTAAGGGAATTCAGCAAAAAGCCAATTTCTCTTTACCTTGTTTACCAGCAACACACTGCCTTCCCCATGGTGGAGTGGAACACTGATGATCCATCATCAATCCTAAGGAACAACACACAATGAGAAAAACATTATTGCCATACTCTTACAGTGGTGGCGAGGAAATCTTACGAGTTTGTCCCCATTGGCTACTATGGCTTAAAGTGCTAAGTTAAAGAACCCCTCACCTTTTCAGGCTACTGTGTAGAGGCTCTATTTACTTACCTCACATGCCTCCAAATATGTACCCTAGAAATCAGATTTGGTGTCTTATAAATCCCAGAAACAGGAAGTTTCTATTTCAAGAACTACTTTTCAAATTAGTGTTTTATTTAAACAAGCATTTAGTGAGTTCCCACAGTTCCCTAGGCACCTTCTTAAGTGTTGAGAATATAGGGGTGAATTGGACCCATAAGGCCCTAGAGCCCGTATCCTGATGGGAGAGGCAGATAAAAGATCTGAAGAAAAACAGGAGCTCAGGAGGATTAAGAGCTGAACACAGGAGCCAGACTTCTGGGCTTGAATACAAATTCTGCAGCTTCCTGGCTTTGTGGTTTTGGGCAAATTACTTCCCTCTCTATGGCTCAGTTTCTCCACCTGTAAGATAAGAATAATTACAGTACTTCATAAAGCTACAGTGAGACTGTTTTTTGATGCATAGTGATTAAACACAGCTATACTGAAGGGTGAGGAAGCTAAGATGTAGACAATATTTTAAATGGTAAAAAACAGGGATGACAAATTACTACCCACCTCGTTTGGGTGGTTGAGTGTATTACATGGCTTAACGAGCATAAAATGCTTATAATAGTTACTAGTATGTAGTAAGTGCTCGGTACATGTTAGCTACTATAGTATTTCAAGTACTGGGTTTTTACTTGATGTCATACGGTGTGATACAAGGTCTCTAAAGATACTAAGGAATCCTCAAGGCCAATTTTAACAAGCATGGGTGCCACATTCTTGTGCTCATAGTTGAAGATTTCTTCCTTCAGACACTTGCACAAAGGGATACTTCTAAGATGCATTTGCATTAGGTGGCGAATTTGGTCCTGGGTAGGAAAACCATTGAGATTTGGGAATAAAGGATAGTAAGACTGAGGTTGCAATTGCTAAAGGAAAACCCTAACAGTGAGAAGTGGAGGCGTGCAATATCACGCATTTCCCCCCCACCCGCTCCCTCTCCCCAGGCCCCGCTTCCTTAGAACACCCGTGATTGGCGATATTATATCAGCATTTCCCATAATGTTAAAAGGGAAAATACAGACCTGGGCTTTCATGGGAAGTACTCTAACTCTCACAACCAGAATACCTGTCTTCAAATGTTTTTGGAGGGAGGGTTTAGATCTTTAACTTTTCCTTCCGCATTTCAGTACTCCACTTTTTGAAAATCATCTGTTCTGAGCAATGACATTTCCTGGCACAGCATCATCATTGTCAAGTGACTCAGTTTGATTTTTTTTGTTTGTTAATATCAGGTGGCCCCAACTTACAGAGAAAAAGTGGGCTCTTGGTATCAGAAAAAAGTATCAGTTTGATGTCAGGGTTTTTCCATGTTTGAGAGGGAGCTTTAAATATCACTCAATTTGAAGGTGTCTGCAGGCGCGCTCTGGTCATCTGTCAAAATGCTTCTGGCCATGGTCCTTACTTCTGCGCTTCTGCTGTGCTCCGTGGCCGGCCACGGGTGTCCAACATTAGTGGGCATCAGGGACATCAACTACCTGATTGACAAGATGAAGGTAGGCGGCAGGGGGCGCCCGTGGGAAAGATGGCTACTGACAAAGTGAAGTACATATGAAGATGAAAAATCTTAGGACTGACTAGAGGTTCTTATCTCTCTATCTACTTTAGGAAGATCCATCTTCGAAGTGCAACTGCAGAGCTAATGTGAGTGAATGCTCTTTAGGAAATTTCCAAATTAATTTTAATTTTCCCATCTGGAATCTTCACTCTGAAATTTCTCTTGCAGGTGACCAGTTGTCTCTGTCTGCCCATTCCTTCTGTAAGTATAGTGAAAGAATATAATTTTGACCTTGGGTTTTTTAGGTTTGTTTTTACACAAAAATAAGTTACCTTAATTACTATCTAATGTTATAAATTGTGGTTTAATTCAATTGTTACAGATTAGTATTCCCTGTTAAAATCATATTGTTACAAATTATTCCCTTTTAAAACTATGATCTTGAAATCTTATATTATGAACTTTTTTTTTGTATTTAGTTAACTTTATGCCTCTTGGGAAGTTTAAACGCTTCTCAACATTAAAAAAAAGAATCTTGAGGCCAGGCACAGTGGCTCATGCCTGTAATCCCAGCACTTTGGGAGGCTGAGGCAGGCAGATCACAAGGTCAAGAGATCGAGACCATCCTGGTCAACATGGTGAAACCCCGTCTCTAGTAAAAATACAAAAATTAGCTGGGCGTGGTGGCTTGCGCCTGTAGTCCCAGCTACTCGGGAGGCTGAAGCAGGAGAATTGCTTGAACCTGGGAGGCGGAGGTTGCAGTGAGCAAAGACTGTGCCACTGCACTCCAGTCTGGCACCTGGTGACAAAATGAGACTCTGTCTCAAAAAAAAAAAAAAAGGAATCTTGAATATCTTTTTAGATAGGTGGCCATGTGCATGATTAAATGAAGCTGGAACTAAGGATATAATAATTGCTATATAGCTCATATCATATTGCTTCCTAACTTATTTACTGATAACTCTTGGATTGTGAAACAATGTAAATAAAGTGATAACCTCTCATCTTTCATCGGGCATGAATGATCTACACGCTATGCCTCCCCCTCCCTGCCTCCTGCCTCCTCCCTTCCTCCCTTCCTCCCTTCCTCCCTTCCTCCCTTCCTCCCTTCCTCCCTACCTCCCTATTGTCTATCTAGCTGATGAGGGTGGCTGTTGGTTTGAATGCTGCCCTCTGGACAGATAGAGGATCTGAGGTTGTGGGTGGAAGGAGGACTTCCAGAGGGCCACTGCCCAGTCTGACAGAAAGGATGGGTGGCAGGAAAGTTCTGATTCCTGATTCGAACTCCTGATTAGGATGAGGAGGAGGTGCTTCACCAAGGTGGAGTGCCTTTTTCTTTCTCATGCAAGGAGGCCTGGGAGAATCTAAGCTTCTTGCCCCAGCTAGGGTGAGATATCGCACCCATCGAGGTCCATCCATTAGATGAGAAGAGGCTAGAGTGCCTTCTGGGGAGGAAGCAGGCAGTCAGCACGGCCCCTGCCCCTTAACGTACAGTCCGTGTTTTCAGCTGCTGCCAAAATACCAGCTGCATTCAACTGTCACATCCCATTAGCTGGTGTGGAAAGGCTTTTCCTCACTCTGCACTTTCAAACTTACAAGGCTTGAAGCACCTGTTGAAAAGAACACTCACAGCTATTTCAGGGCCCATAGCCCTCATGTTTCCTGGATGGAACATACTGGAAATCTCCTCCAGGGGCTGTCACTGTAGAAAGATGGCATCCCTTTAACTATTGAAGAACACTTCCTACACTGGCAATGGACCTATCTAAAAATAATGCAAGTTTCACTTACACTGATTAAATCGAAAGCATCTCTATTACATCGCTCTTTGTGGTATATTTTCAAAGTTGTCCTCAGACTGTTTCTTTTAATATATTCTTACTATTTACCAGGACAACTGCACCAGACCATGCTTCAAGGAGGGGCTGTCTCAGATGACCAATACCACAGTGCAAACGAGATACTCACTGATTTTCAGTCGGGTGAAAAAATCCGTTGAAGTACTAGAGAACAAGAAGTGTCCAGTAAGTTTGTTCTTACGTGTAATGTGTTCTGGTTGGTGATTTCTGTGTGAATCATGATGTCGACCCTGTTTGAATGCAAACGGATGATAAAGTTGGAGTTGATAGTTCAAGGTTGATGAAGGAGATCTAAGAAATTTAATCAAAAGTAATGGAATTAAAGTGAGAGTCAATGAAACAATAGAATTAAATTGAGATAGACCATTGTTCCCCCTAGTTTTAAAAACACACCAACGGGGCCTTTACTTCTCTCCACTTATGAAATAATGAAAGAACCCTTTCTGAGTGTAATTAGAAGCTACAATCTGGAGAATCAGGGATGTAGTTCACATAATACTAAATTATCCTAGAGATTCAATTTACTAACCGAATGGTGTTGCTAAAAGAGATTTTTTTTCCTGTTGTTTAAGGAGGGTTTTTGTTTTTGTTTTTTGTTTTTTTGACAGAGTCTCGCTCTGTTGCCCAGGCTGGAGTGCTATGGTGTAATCTTGGCTCACTGCAGCCTCCACCTCCTGGGTTCAAGTGATGCTCTTGTCTCAGCCTCCCGAGTAGCTGGGATTACAGGTGTGTGCCACCATGCCTGGCTAATTTTTGTATATTTAGTAGACTAGGTTTCACCATGTTGGCCCAGCTGCTCTTGAACTCTGGACTCCAAGTGATCTGCCTGCCTCAGCCTCCCAAAGTGCTGGGATTACAGGTGTGAGCCACCACTCCCTGACCTGGATTAAGAGGGCGTTTAAGGTCAATGCACCCGGGTCAAGGTGGAAGCTTGCGACTCGTCCTGAATGCCCATCCACAGATTCTCTTCTTCAGCATATACTTGAATCCCTAATAGCAGAGTGGGGTGGTGGGTTGGATGGGGTGACCTCCCTGCCTCTTTTGGGTGTTAGCATCTCCACGAAAGATCATAGAAGGCTGAAAGCCCTGTGCTCAGATGTTTAGCTGCATGTGTTTCTACCATCAATAGCATTTAGTTCTAAGTGCTTCATACATGCTGTCTCACTGAATAAATACATACCTTAGGGACAATTATTCAATTTATCACTCTCAGTGAGGTCATTTGCCTAAGGCTGCATATTTAATAAATGGCAGAGCTGAGATGTGAATTGAGGTCTATGTGACCTCAGAGCCCCATTCTTAGCCATTGTGCTGTCAAATGACCTTGGAAAGACAATCTAAAAGGATAATGATACCATTTTAGGCCTCAAAGAGTCCCCAGAAAAGACTTTCCCTAATGGGGAGATTTAGGGCCACTTGATAGGGGTGTGTGTGTGTGTGTGTGTGTGTGTGTGTAAAGACCCCTGAAATCCAACTTGAAGTCAACCACCTGTGCTGTCTTTACACCACGTGAGCTAGCCTGGACCTGACCACCTGTTTGTTCTGGGTCTCAAACCCCTTCCCAGTCCATCCCCCCACTCCTTGCCTGACTCTGGCTCTTGGCAGGTCGGCTCCAGGGCTGCGTGGCTCTACATCACTCTGTCCTTATCAACTTTCATCCCCACAGTATTTCTCCTGTGAACAGCCATGCAACCAAACCGTGGCAGGCAATGTGCTGACATTTCTGAAGAGCCTCCTAGAAGTTTTCCAGAAAGAAAAGATGAGAGGAATGGGAGGCAAAATATGAAGATTAAATATTATTTATTCTATTTATTAACTTAAAAAGCTTTCTCTTTAAGTTGCTACCATTAAAAAATCAAGTAAACTAAGTCAAAATCAGTTGCAATCATTTGTTTAAAATTGCGTATCTTTATTTTGAAATAAATATATATGGGGGGAAACAACATGAGCTGGTCCCTAGGCAATTATTCATTTCTTGCTGCTCAGAGTGAAGAAAGCTACTTGCGTTGTTAAGGGGAAAAACAGATCAGAGACTTCTGTAGTGATGAGTCCTGATGCTGAATATAGCCCTCGGGCTCACAGGAGGGCTGCAGGGGGCTGCAGGGAGCAGTTACTGAGGGTGTCTATGGGGACCATCTGAGGGTTGCTGCTAGGGGAGGCTGAAGGCAAGTCTAAGTGAGGGAGGCAGGGGACCCTGCCAAGAGGGCTAGGGTCCTGAGAAACTGGCCATGTGCCTAAAAGAGGAGACGGCAGCAGTTTGCAGGTGGGAGACTACTCAAGAATGCGGGCATGCAGAATAAATGCTTAATAATTAAGTGCTTCGCCCACTAGTTCAGGTAGGAAGTAGATATTATTATTACAGTGTTTCTGTTCTGTAGATACTGAAACCAAAGTTTAGAAAGTCTGGATGGCATTCCCAAGATCCCACAGGTGGAGAGATTTAGAGGAAGATTCATCCCTAGCGCTCTCTGCTTCTAAACCCTTTGCTGTTTGCATTCTGCCCCTTCTTATTCTCTTTACGCCTAGGATGAACATTGTGCTTCTTCAGACCACAGCCTGAGGGTAAAATAGACCCATCATAATTCCAGGCCACACTCTCATATCCAGAAACTAAGGGAGTCTGACAGGTTTCAGCATTCAAGCTTTTTAGCCTTTTATAAAGTTGAAACAATCCATGCGCCATATATTACATAACACGTAGCAGAGCCTGGGGCAAGATTCCATAATTAAACATATCAATCCTGTAGCAGTCACCGAAACGGTCAAGTTTTGCAGCCAAATGAGTCCTTGAGTTTTCAGAGCTATTTAGATTTCAGAATCATGATACGAAATTGGTAAGCTGCATTAACAAAACAGCCTATGTCTAGCTCATGCCCTACTTACTAAGGGAGTGAGGCACTCTCTCCAAGACTTTTTATCTGGGGCTGGGCTGGGTGTCTCCAGGAGGAACAGAGTTTTCTGTAGCTCCCTGGACAGCAGGTGCATGGAGTTCCAGACAGCAGCTGCAGGGCCTTCTCTCCTCCTCTCCTCCATGTGAGTTTTCTGAATGACTGGCCAGACAGAGTTGCATCATGTGACACTGTGGTTTACCACCTGCAGCATGGGGAGACACCCATCTCAGCAATGCTCACCCCAAGCAGGATCACAGCAGGGACAGATGCTGGTGGCTGCTGATGATTTCAGAATACAACTCGGAAATGCGGTGTGTTACCAGAGGAGATGGGCAGAGACGAGCTTCCACCCACTGCTGCAGATTAATCACCAGAGTAGCTTGGTGCTGTCCCTCTGCTTTTCTGCAAAAGTCACATAATCTGTAGTGCTCACTCCTGCAGACAAGCTCCAAGGAGGGTTTACTTACAGTGAAGTGTGCTGTAATTATCATCTCTGTGGCAGGAGAGTTGAGATTCATCAAGAAGCTGCCCTGGAGAAAGGAGAACCAACATTTAGTGTTTACTCTGTACCAGGCACTCTGCTAAGCCTATTTTGTAGAATATCTGGTTGGATCCTCACAACAACGCCATGAGATATTTATATAATCGTTGCATGTAATTTTTCCCACTGCACAAATGAGATAACTAGGCCCAACGAGGTTGCATAACTTGGCCAGAAGCATGTTGCTCACAAGTGGTTAAGTTGCTACTCTTGCCAGGTTGCCAGGCCCCAGGCAGAGCTGTTTCCAGTAGATTCCAGGCCAAAGCACACACTGCTGGCCAAAGCCAAGCCAAGATGTGGCCAGCCATAAAGCTGGCTCGTCCATCTCTCCCTCCCTCCCTCTGTCCATCCATCCAGTTTGAAGCAGGAAGATGCTGTGATGTCTCAACCTCACCGTTCCTCTCCTCCCATTGCCACATTTCGTCACCCTGTTTCGTTGACCCCAGACCAAGACCTCCTTTTCTCTGCAAAGGGAGGCCTCAGCACAAACACAAAGAGGACCCAAAGGGCTTCATTGTTTGTTTTTATCGCCTTAAAAAGATGGCTTTAGCTAGGCACTGTGGCTCATGTCTATAATCCCAGCACTTTGGGAGGCTGACACAAGCAGATCACCCAAGTTCAGGAGTTTGAGATCAGCCTGGCCAAGATGGTGAAACCCAGTCTCCATGAAAAATACAAAAATTAGCTGGGCATGGTGACATGCAACTGTAGTCCAGCCACTAGGAGGCTAAGATGGGAGGATCGCTTGAGCTAGGAGGTAGAGGATGCAGTGAGCCATGATTGCACCACTACACACTCCAGCCTGGGCAACAGAGCAAGACCTTATTTAAAAAACGAAACAAAACAAAAAACAAAAAAGATGGTTTCATTGAGATGTGCTTCATATACTATATACAATACAATTCACCCACTAAAAGTGTATAATTCAATGGATTTTAGTATAGTGGCATGTTGTGCAAACATCACTCTTTATACCATATCATATCATCTTTAAATAGTTAGTTTACTTCTCTTTTCCGATTTGGGTGCCTTTTCTTTCATTTTCTCACCTAATTTCTGTATAGAACTTCCAATACAATGTTGAATAAAAGTTGGTGAGAGCAGACATTCTTCTTTTGTTCCTGATTTTAGTGGGGACGCATCCAGTCATTCACAATTAAATATTAATATGATGTGAGCTGTGGACTTTTCATAAAAATGCTTATTATTAGGCTGAGAAAATTCTCTTGTATTTTCAATCTGTTGAGCACTTTATCATGAATGAGATTGGATTTTGTCAGATTTTGCACTTATTGGTACAGAGGCTATTGACACAGAGTTTAATTCTCGGCTTTAGAATTTCTAGTGGTAACTCTCCTAGCTCTGGGATAGGAAGTAACTCCTTGGGCTATGGAAGAGAAGCCAGAGAGGAGAGGATGATGGCAGACACGGCTGAGTTCCCTAGAGAAGGGCTCTCTGCCTGGCCCCCAGCAGAGCCTTGGGGTAGGGGGCAGAACTCCAGGGGATGGTAGAAAACCGAGAGTGAAGGGCACGTGAGCTGCATGCCCCGAATGCCCTGGGAGATGCCATGAAAAGAGAATGCCTCTTGCCACCACACATAAGGTGGGGTATAGGGAGGAAGACCCACAGGTCCTAGGAAGGTGGGCTTGATGCAGCACCCCGAATAGTTCCAAAAGAGAAACCAAGGATGTTCATACAGGGCAGAGAGGAGCACTGATGTGTCTTGGAGGGTGATAAGGCTGGAGAGGCCTTGGGATGGGTATATATGAGGACCACACATCAGGGACCAAATGGGACTGAAGCCATCCTGGAGGGAAAGCCATGCCCAGGACTAGCCAGGAAGAACACCAGGGTAGGACAGAGCATCTCCCAGGACCCTGAAGCCTCTCCCTAAATCCCAAATCCCCCACCCCCTGGATTTAAAGCCAACCCCAGGGGAAGGTGGAGGAGGAAAAATTCTTGAACTGAGCATTTAACTTGGACTTTCTAAGTTTTACCCTGAAATAGCAAAATTATTTTTTTCTGTTGTCAGCTTGAAAAAAAAATTCAGTTGAGTTAACAAAAAATAAAGAAAGCTTTATGTATTTGCTGCAGACCTGAGGATGTGATTTATTCACTCAGCAGACACTAGTAAGTGCGCAGTGAGGAGCAGGCGCTGGCCTCAGTGTGCGGTGAGGAAGGGGCTGCCGCTGTCCCCTGGATCCACCGGTGCAGGAGCAGGGAGAAACCTGGTCGATACTGAGAGGAGAGGAGAGGCACGGGGATATGGGACTTGAGACTTGAGGGCGTGGCTCACTGGCCCCTCCACAGGCCCAGCCAGAAAAGCGAAGTTTTCTCTGGATGGTTTCTGGCTTCCTGGTGTTCAAGGGCTGGACTTCTCTGCTGGACCAAACATTTCTTAGAAACCTCTTTGATGCCGGCCTAGCAGAGTGGGCATTGGGGATCAGAACCTTGGAAGGCTTGAATCAATGACTCATGAGGCATCTCAGGCGTTAGAAGGGCCACGTCAGTGTCTGCACCACCCTAGCCCATGCTTGCTAACTGGTGTCCACTCTGGAGGTCCAAAGGCCAAACCTTTGCAGCTCTCAGGGCTTCACATGCAGAGATGAGGGAACACTGGGGTCACCCTGTGTTCACCTCCTGGAAAAAGCAAACAACCCAGACTCAGAGAAGAAGGCAGGCAAAGAACGGAAACCAGAAAAATCACACAGTGCCCCCATTCCTCCAGCCCCTATGTTTTGCACTTTACAGTTTACAAAACCACCTTTGCACTTGATTCTTTTTTTTTTTGAGACGGAGTTTCGCTCTTGTTACCCAGGCTGGAGTGCAATGGCGCGATCTCGGCTCACCGCAACCTCTGCCTCCTGGGTTCAGGCAATTCTCCTGCCTCAGCCTCTTGAGTAGCTGGGATTACAGGCACGCGCCACCATGCCCAGCTAATTTTTTTTTGTATTTTTAGTAGAGACGGGGTTTCACCATGTTGACCAGGATGGTCTCGATCTCCTGACCTCGCGATCCACCCGCCTCGGCCTCCCAAAGTGCTGGGATTACAGGCGTGAACCACCGCGCCCGGCCCTGCAAGTTAGATAAGGGAGACCAGTGTCGATGCCTGCAAGAGCACACAGGTAGCCGATGGCCCACCTGTAACGGGAATCCAAGGGGAAGGTCTCCCTCCTGTGAAGATCTTTCCACCACAGCGAAGGAAAAGGGCAAGACCACAGGAGATGGAGACACCCAGGAAACAGGAAGAGAAGTGTCACGGGCCCTTGTGCTCTCCCCTCAGGGCCAAGGTCTTGCACTCCCAGACGCGGATTCCTGCGGAGGGTTTGGTTGACCTCTGCTGCCACCGAGTGGCGGTTCTGCTGTGTATCAGCCTTTGGGTGAGAGATTTTTTTTTTTTTTTTTTTTTTTTCCTTTAGGGCAAGCAGTTCTCAAAGGGAACCCACGAGGTCAAAACTATTTTCATAGACCACTAAGATGCTATCTGCTCTTTTCAATCTCATGTTCTCACAAGTGCACAATGGAGTTTCCCAAAGGCAACATTTCAAGAGATAACCCATAGACTAAAAGCAAAAGCAGACAGGGGAACAATTGCCCTCTGTTTAAGCCAGACTTAGCCGCAAGAAGAGAAAACAATGCAAGTCTTCTCGTTAATTATGTTGGTTTAGAAAGAATCGTTATTTATATAGAATGTTATTTATGCAAAACGTCATGGGTTTATTATTATACCTAAATGGATAAATATTTTTGAAATTGCTTGAATTTCCGGTAAATGTTGGTATATATATGCAGATCTTCTTTGGGGGCACTTAATAATTTTTAGGAGTGAAAGAGGATGCTATTGAGAACTGCTGCTGTATATGGTAATGGTTTTTGTTCTTTTTATCATCCCTAGTAAGGCAAACTGGCCAATCCTGAAGCCCCCCAACTCCAGGACACAGACACCAAAACTGGTGCTTGGCTTGGAATTCTGTTCCGTTTTCATCCTTCTTAAAAATAGAATTCCATTTGTTTAAAGACTTTCCTGATCATGACACAGAAATTAATGCCTGATACTAAGCTTCCTGAGGGCAGGCTCCCTGCCATTTTCACCCAATACCTAGCACAGCACTGGGCACTGTCAGACTACACACACACACACACACACACACATTTGGCGAAATAAAACCATAATGTGTCGATGGGGGAAAACTCCCAAGTTGTTGGCCCCAACTATTCCACAAGATTGCCCTCCAGAAAAATCAAAGAGGAAGCAGAGCCATTTCTGGCTGACCCCTCCCAGTTCTGGCTACCACATGAGATGTGTTTGGGTTGGAGCCAGTTTCTTCATTAAGGCTGAGTTTCATTCATCGCAGCCCAGGTGCTCCTGGGTGGGAGTGAGAGTGCAGAAAGTGTGCTGAGGCAGTGTCTGCCCAGCATGGAGGAGGGTGGGGGTGGGGAGAGGTGGCAGGGGCTGTTATTCAGAGCCAGGCTGAGGCTGGGCAGTGAGGCAGAGCCAGCCTGCAGCCTGAAAAACAAGTGCCCAGCAGGGAGCCCTAGCTCAGCAATAAGATGTGCTTTTATTTTAAGAAATTATGAAAACAATATGTACATGCTGTAAAAAATCGAAACATTGTAGTAATCGCCATCATCAAATCACTCATTACAGTGATGTACAAAGAAATCACCGCCATCAAAGTGAGAACTAAAAGCCTTCTCCCGACCCTACATCCCAGAAATAGCCACTACTAAATCCGGTATGTACCCTTCCAGAGTTTTTCATTGCCCATGTAGTTACACATATATAATATGTATTTTTAAATGAAAATGAATAACATCATATACTTTATTCCACTCTTCCATTTCTGCACTTACAATGTTGCTGACATATTTCCATGACAATATGTTTAAAGTCCACCTCATTCTTTTTAGTGGCTGTGTGATACTATTCTAGAGTATGGATGCATCTCAATTTGTTTAACCCCCTCTTCTATTGATAGGCATTTAGAAAGTTTCTGAATTTTCATTATTATAAGCAATTCTCAATGAACATGGTTGTGGCTGCATTTTTGCCCATTAATTTATGCTTCCTTTATTCTAAACCCTGTTTGTGCTTGCTGCTATGCTGAATCTAAGGTTTGGGACAACTAAGCCCTGGCTGTGAAGGTGGGCACAGGCCGGTGAGAAAGAGAGGGCACACAGACATGACTGTAGCACAGGGAGGGACACAGTGCCAGAGGGTCACGTCGCTGTAAGGGCCATGGATGCTGCTGGGAGAAGAGAGAGAGAGAGAATCTAGGAAGCCCAAACACCTAAGGGCTTAAAGCATCTGAGCTGGGCTGAAAACAGGGAGCATTCCTGTGTCTGGTGATGCTGGGGGTAAGAGTGTCCTATAGGTTAAAGGAAAGCACAGAGGCAGGAAGCCTAGAGGGCGCTGAGCAGACAGCAGCGGGCCAGCAGGCTGGTTGGATCACTTGGGAATTCTTTCGGCAAACCTTTAAATGCCTATTATATGTCTGGCACTGGACAGGATGAGGGAAATGATGGGAGCTCAGGGAACCTGGACCAGAGCAATGGGAGGTGAGTCCAGAAGGGCAGTTCTGATGTGGTTCATAGGAGGCCTTCAATAGCAGTTTGAGACTCCACCCTTACATGTCCCAACAACTTTATCTTTTTCACACCACAAAATAGCCATCATCATGGCTGCTGGTGATGTTCCCTGGGCTGGACAGCAGGGGAGTATAGCCTCAGGAAGATTATCAAATGTGATTGGTGGTAAAGTCCTGAGCTGGGGCTCAGTTACATCGGAGCCTCAGTTTCTTCATCTGTAAACTGGATCAGCATGCTTCTCTCTGCTTACCTCCTCCTACTATCAAGAGGTGCCGTGATGATTAATAGAAACTAGGAAAGGCTCAGACACCTGAAGGTGGTTGTTGCATCTCAGCCTCATCAGGAGCATCCAGTAGAAGACCCCAGTTGGCCTTCTGGACACAGCACCCCTACCAAACAAACTGTGCAACCACACCTAGCACCGGGAAATGGTCCAGTTGAGGCAGACTTAAGAAACACATTCTAGAATGTGTTAGAGCAGAGACTTCAGGTCTACTCAGGGATGAACCAGGTGCCAGAAACAGCTCTCCACTCACATCCTCCATGCCCACCCAGGCCGTGATGCTGGGGCAGACAGGCAGGCTCGTCTCTCCAGTCAATAGAGCCTCTCCACCGGAGTCCCTTGTGGCTGTTCCCACCACCTAGGTCAGCACCTGCTCAACAAATGTTTGATGACTGAACAAATGAATGAATGTCCCACTGCTGGAGGGTGGGCAGCTTGAACTGAAGCCTACAGAGATGCCCAGGGGACCCTGCAGTCCTGGAAGCTGTGAAGAGAAAGATTGAGGAGGGCACGCTGACGGTTTTATTTCAAGCAGGGAACCCTCCACTCCACTAACAGGCTTTACACCGAAGAGACTGAACACTTTCAAAAGTATTGCTTTTGTCTTGGGTCTATTAAGGCAGAGAATTTTCAGATATGCCAAATCACTCAAAGGCAGGGGACAGTGGGAGAACAGGATAGTGGAGAAACCAAGGAAGACCTTTTCACGGGAAAGAATAAAGAACAAATTTGGGGACATTTCCTGCACTGGGATTTAAGCCAGGGATGGTAAATAGATTTATTTAGTATGACAGTTCTGTGCAGCTGGTGGTGGCTGCTGGGGCACTGTGCTGAGAAGGATTCTGAGGCGCCATTCAGCTCATCAAGAAAGGGCTCTATGATTGGCTGGGAATGCTTATTGTGGGCATAGAATTGGGAGAGGCTGCAGGGACTCAAGCCATGTAACAGCGAAATAGTAATGGCCTCCCCACGTGGCTCTAGTAGGGAATAAAATTTAGAACAATGAAGTCACTCTGGAAACCAGACTGTGGACCAAGTATTTTGTTTTGTTTCTTTCTCCATGTAAAAATAAGGCCCAGAGAGTGCCCACCCCAACCAAGCTCAGGGCCAGCCTCTCTGAAGCAAGTCACCAACATGTGTCACTGCTCAGGGTGGGAGAACCCCTAGGTTTCTGTCCCTCATTGCCCTTTTCATCTGCTATGCCCTCCCCTGCTGACTTTTAGGCATCTGGGGAAAAAAGAAGCCAGGCTGCCCCTGTCAATTTCTCTCCTCACTTGTGTGAAGGGGGTTTCCCTCTGGGCCTGTAATACCCACAGAGGCCTGAACAGAGAGAGGAATGACAGTGGCCAGGTGCCTCTCTTGGAAGCCAGGCAGAGGCATCTGCTACAGAAACAATGTGAAGAGGTTTTTAATGCTTTTATTTGGAAACTGAGAGCCAACTCCAGCTCTTCCGTGAATTCCCAGTGAGTTTACAACAGCCATGGGGGCAGAGCCAATTTAATCCAGTTTTGTTTTGTTCTGGTCTGTTCGTCTGTTGTTACCCGGTGCAAATCCAAAACCAAAATAGTCGATCAGTTGACCAATGGTCAGCTGCATCCCTCCAAGGCAGGAGCTCCACTGCCCCAGCCAGGGTGAGGATCAGAGTGCTTGTGAAGGAAGGAGGAAGGGGTTCTGAGGACAGCGTGCTTGGCTGAAAGCCCACCTGGCAGGAAGTCCATCTTTCTCTTCAGTAAATTCGCACCATGGGTTCTGCAGACACTTTTGCATTGACCTGTTAATGGAACAAAGCCCTGGGAAACAGGAGGAAAGACAAGAACGTCATCTAACTGGAGTCTTGAAATCTTGGATCTCGGGGTCAGACAACCCATTTGGAGCCTGGGTATGTGAAGCACCAAGAGGCAAAGTACAGACCGGCAGAGGCTCTCAGGTTGCCGGGGCTACTTGCAAATGTTAAAAAAAAAAAGGTATAAAAAGGTATCATAAGAAGACTGTATCTTCTTTCCGTGAACATGGGTTTTCCTGAAACTGAAGGCAGGCTAATGAGGTCTGGAGGGCGCATGTCAGGACAGAGGGCAGACCAGTGTTATTCCAAGAAGCTCTGGGGGCCAGTCTTGGTGGACAGGTAGGGATGGCAGAGTTGGATTCATGAGCCACAGACAAATCTACAATCTAGCTGCTGGTGAGTGGATGAGATGCCACTTCTGCCACCAAAGGTCACTGAGCTTCCCACATGGGACCTAGGGGAGTGGCGGAGATCTCTGTGCCTGGCTGTTGGAACGCACCTGGCGCTGCTGGAGCTGGGTCATCTATCTCCTGCAAGCTCTTAGAAACAATTCTCACACCATCCCTGCCATCTGTATCCAGGAACTCTTGAGATGGTCCCCACCCTGCCACTTCTTAGGGACTGCTTGCCTCCCTAGATCTCTAATATACACCGTCTCACTCTGTCCTGAGTCTAGACAATGTGGGAGGCATTCAAAGGGTGGGTGTGCTTGCTGCCTGACCATGGCCTGCCCCAAATCTCAGAGCTACTTGGTAAATTAAGATCCATGTCATTAAAAGGCCTTAGTGTTTTGGGTTAGAGCAGGAAGCTGGATGCCATGGGCAAGACTTGTTTAAGATGAATCTGCAGACGGGTGACCAGGAACCTCCCTCTCCCACCAGGAGGCAGCAGCCTCCTCCCTGCCTTAGCAGTCCTCCCTCCTAAGGCAGATAGGCAGCCGTGCTCCTCACAAGAAAGAGCGCTTTCAGAAAGAAAAGCTTCCACTGGGGTTGGTCACTGCTTGTGAAAGGCCAAATGCAGAACAATTGTGATTGGCTTGCTAGAAACTTCCTCCTTTGTCCTGAAGCAGTTAATCACCAGGCTGGTCACAGTGGCAGGTACGACAGGATGGGCAGGCATCCAGCCACTCTGGGATCTGGGAGGTCTTGGCATTAAAACCATCTTGTAGCTGAAGATGTCATGACATGGGAAAATGGTCCCAAACTACTAAATGGGAAGAGAGGGCCGTAAAACACTATGTAGAGCAGGGTCCTGATTTGGAAATACACATAAGACAGCCTTGGAAGGATAATAACAAGGTCTTGTGATGACAGGTCTTGTTATTTTGTTCTTTCTGTTTATTTGAATTTTCTATTTTTTTCTACAATAAAAATGCATGGCGTTTACTATAGGATTTTAAAGAAATTACTTTTCTCTCTTAAAAGGGGGAAATGGCCAATATCTGAGCACAGCTTTAAGAATAAGACAAATTCCTTGTCCTGGATGTCACCCAAATGCAGTAACTCTTCACTCAGGATGTTTAATTATGCAAACTGTGTTGCTACCCTTTTCCTTTTATAAGAAAGGGCAAAAAGCCAGAAAAGCTGTGAATGTTGCCGCTTTAGCAAAAATTGGAGAGTGTTTTATTTGAAGCCAGCTTCTGGGGCTTGTCCAGGGCTCACTACAGTCAGCCTGATTGGTCAGGCCCCGCCCTTTGTACAGGTTCTGGCACTGCCCATGCACCACGGCAGGGCTCTGCTGTCCCAAGAACGAGAATGCCCCTGCCAGCTCACAGGGGAGGCAGCAGTGAGGTTTTAGAGACAAAGATCATCCTTCCTAGGAGAGTTTGTGGTAACCAAGGCTGATGTCAAATGGCCTCTTGGTCAACTAGAAAGTTCAGTCCACCCCCACTTTGTCTTCTGGGCTTTCCAGGTAGCCAGTTTGGGACCAGATAAGGAGCAACGAGGAAGAAAAAGCACAGGAGGAAGAGGAGGCCTATGGGGATGGTGCCAGGCACCATCAGTGCAAAGGTGGGGATGGCTGAAGCAGCCCTGCCTGGGGAGTGAGAGCGTCCTCTGGCACTTAGGATGCAGTGGTGGTGGAGGTGGGGGATGGTCTGCAGAAGGCACGACTCACCCCAGCTGAGAAAGCAAGCCGGCATCCTGGAGGAGGAGACTTCTACAGCCTGGGTGACAAAGAGCTGGTGAAACCAAGAACAAGCAGGGAAGGAGCGAGAAGAGGATGTCAGGCAGAGGGACCAGCCTGAGCAAAGACCTAGGGGCAAGAGAGAGGGCGGGACATTCAGAACAGTGGTGAGGGATGAGGCCAGAGGAGGCAGTGTGAAGGCTTTTTATCTACATGGTAATGGGGAGCCAAGTAGGGCGTGAAAGCATGGGAGTCAGATTTCTGTCTTTAGACCAGTCCTCAGGCTACCATGATCTTTCTGCAATGAGAAAGAAAAAGAAAGGGTATGGGAGGCAAGAAATAGTGGCAGAGACCTATCCTCATGGGCTCTGGGAGTCTGTGGGTAGCTCTGAGTCAGGCTCTCAGGTCAGTAGGGAGGTGGGAGACGGCCCCTGCGGGTTTCCTGGTTGCAGTCCTCACCTATGAGCCTGGGTCACTGTGTCTGCACAGTGAAGGTAAAAGCACTTCTCTGCAAGGGGTGTGGAAGCTGCTGGATGGGAAGATAGATAGGTGAGCTGTCTGGAAACAGGCACATTCTATGCCAGACTCAGTCCCTGGGGACCCAGCACACCACAGTCACTGGTGGGCATTTCTGAACTGCTGTTTGATGTTGAGAAGGATGGCCCAGGCCTACCACAGATTAGATATGTGACAAACAACAGGACATTTCAGGTCACAACATTCTCATGACAAAAAAAAAAAGAGTTTCAAGTTTCCAGGAGGCACAATTGGCCAGGACGGAAGCACACTGACCTGGCGCTCATGGGCTCGTCACGGCGTGGTCCCCGCGGATAGCCTGCAGTGACAGCTCATACCCAAGGAACATGGCTGCACTCATGGGGAAGCCCCGCACCGCGTTCACAGTGATGCCTCTGAAAAACACCTTTGCACGGGGGCCCGGTTATTGCAGGGGACTGACCCACACCCTCTGCAGGGCCGCCGAGGAGTGGTAGAGAATGGCTCATGGTGGGCCATTCCACCACCTGGCACACCCGGGCCCTGTTCCCAGACAGAGCCCAAAGGACCTGTGTAGGCAGAGACCACACAGGGAAGTCCCTGTCATGCCCTGCCCTGCCCCATGTCATGTCTGCTAGTGCTTTTCCTTCCAGACCCTGATACACATGCACTAAACACTACAGGCAAGCCGTTGGGCCTGGTAAACACCTACATATGCTTTTTAAATTGCCCTCTCTCTCTTCTTCTCTCACATGTACACACACACAAACACACAAACATGTACACACGCACACAGAGGCATACACATGATCCTCGGGAATCTGGAAACCCTAAGTAGACAGAGTACCCAGCCATGCCTATTCACTGTGGCAGGGGCTTCACAGGACATACCCAAAGTGGTAGAGAACGGAACTCGAGCTGTGCTTAAGACTCTGCAGACATGGGTTGAGGCACAGCTTTTCCATTGAGTAGCTGTGTTACTTGGGCCAATGGCAAACTCTCTGGAACTCAATTTTCCTAACTGTAAGAGGGGGTTAATAACAGAATTGACCTGATAGGGATGTTAGAAGGACTAAATGAGGTGAGGCTTTTCAAGCACTTGCATGGTGCCTGGCATACAGTAGAAGCATGCCTTAACTGCTGATTACCATCATCCCCCTCCTTATTCTTATCAATGGTCTATCAGCTAAGAGGGATTAGGACTCAATCTCTATCACTAGGATGCATGCTCAGGAAGAATGGCCTGTGCTGATGAGCAGATAACTCTGTCTTTGCTGCTCCATGACACCTATATTTGTCTTCCATCTCTAGAGAGTATTATGTGATGCTTCCCAAACACTGCCCATGATCTTTTTGTCCTGCCTCAAGCTTCTTCCATGGTATTGGGTGTCAGCTCCTAAATGTGATGTGGTTCCAACCCTCAAGCAGTTATAGCCTATTAGTGGAGATAAGCCCCATTCAGGAACAATCAGAACATGACCCAGAAAATGATGAGAACAGATAAGAGCTTTGGTGAGGGGGACCGTGCAGAGAGAAGCTGGCCTTTAATGCATCCTCTGGGAAAAACAACCATCCAAAAGCAAGTCCCCACACAAATGTAAGTGACTTGAGAACTGTCAGGCACAAATCGAAACCTACTCTCTACTTCGTGTATGATTATCTAAGTTTGAGAAACAGAACTGGTCATTTTTAAAAAGTAGAAACCAGCCCTTTGCACTTCCCCAGCTTCCTCAGTCTCTGGGCACAGTTGGTGCAGGCCTCTGTCACTGGCTAGGATATCAGGTGACCTTCCTTCAGGAGAGGTGCCTGCACCTCACAGTGGCCTCCAGGGTGCAGCGTGGCCCTGGGGAAGGAGCTGATGGACAAGGATCCCTGGGGAGGAACAAGTGGCTCAGCCAAGCCCTCTAGCTGTTTAGCCAGGGTGCAAGCGAGATCCTGGTAACATTAGCACTCTTCTCTAACGTCTGACCTTTCGGAAATTCCACAAGCTCATCCACAGTGACTGAATAACAGCCAGGAACTGGGTCAAACCCTGAGAGGAAAATTCCATGCCCAGTGCCCACAGAGGCTCCCCTGTGGGTCTGGGCTTGGCTCTGCTCTGCAAGGTGGAGGCAGTCAGGACCCAGCTTGGAGTGTGAGCCTTCTGTCCCCCAGCACTGGGCCCTGCAGGCAGGCAGACAGTCCTCCCTCCAGCAGCTGTGACCTGCACTGCTGCAGAGCCCACAGAAGGCAAACCAAGTGCAGACCTGCCAGCTTTTACCCAGAGCTTCCCGAGCATACAGCCTCCAGACTGAGCCCCTCTTCACTCCCACCCTACAAAGCCTCAATGGCTCCCTATGGCCTAAGCTCAGGTACACACCCTTCCCTGGCTTGCAAGGACCCACATGCTCTCCCTTCCACTTTCTCTGGGCAACCTCTCACACCTGATACTCTGGGCAGGTTAACAGCCTGTCATTCCTCTGAAGGGCAAGCCTTCTTCCTCCACTGAGCCTGGTCCCCTCTGCCTGGAATGCTTCCCAGGCCTGGCTTGCAGCCTGGCAGTGTCCCCATGGTCACCTCCAGGTGGATGATAGCCCCTCACCTTCTGTGCACTCAGTGTCTCCCCATCACAGCACTCCTCACACTGTTCTCCAAGTGTCCCTGACTTATCTGTCAGGAAGGACAGACAACAGGGATGAGGGTGGAGTTAGCCATCACAGTCAGGACAGTGAATGCAGGGCTGTGTGTGTGGTTTGCCTCTGAAGTCCTAGCACCTGCAAGCACTTAGCCCAGAGTAGACCTTTCATAAACACATTAAATGAACCAGTGAATGAATGGATGGATGGATGGATGGATGAATGGATGAGTAAATGAATGAATGAATGAATGAACTTTTGGACATGAAAGAGCCTCTGAACTGAAAGAGTCCTGGTGGCTGCAATTGGGGGGTTCCTAGATTGGGAGGAAGGCTCTGATTCCCCAGGGACAGCACCCCAGGGCAGCTGGCCCTGGTGCCTCCAGAAGCTGTCTGGACAAATGCCCTCTGTCTTTCATCCAGCCTCATCTCACTGCCACAGCCCCTCCACAGCAGCTGCTTCCACTGAGTCAAGAATACCAAGGTGCTTCACCTGCCTGGTCAATTCAGATGACAACTCTCCAACTCAGAGCTAAGGCCCATGTAGCCCAAAGACAACCATCACAGCAGGCAGAGAATGGCTCCAAAACTACCAGGCTTTTCTTCTGTTTCTACTTGGGGATGCCCAGACAAGTCCATGGACTTTTGATTTTCCCCACCACAAAGGCTGCACCACTGATCATCCCTAAGTGGGTTACAAAGAACTACTCAAACTGGTCACCATCATCATAATTAATGCCTTTCTAATTCTTTACTGTCACCAACTTCTCCTTCCACAGGAGAAGTTGGTAAGAACAGGTTGGATGATGATGGGTTTGGGGCTTTGCAATCTGCTTCTGCCAGCCATAGCCAAGAATGCTTGGGGAGGAATGCTCCATATGGCCAGAGCCCAAGCCAGCTGGGAACTGGAGGCATCCCTGGGGCACTGGGGGAATCCTCTCTACCTCCTTCTCCTGCAGCTGCTAGAAAACTGCCTTTGAATGGCTGGGCGCGGTGGCTTATGCCTATAATCCCAGCAATTTGGGAGGCCAAAGTGTGGGGATCACAAGGTCAGGAGATTGAGACCGTCCTGGCCAACATGGTGAAACCCCATCTCTACTAAAAATACAAAAATTAGCCCAGTGTGGTGGTGTGTGCCTGTAATCCCAGCAACTCAGGAGGCTGAGGCAGGAGAATCACTTGAACCTGGGAGGTGGAGGTTGCAGTGAGCCGAGATCATGCTACTGCACTCCAGCCTGGTGACAGAGCTAGACTCTGTCTCAAAAAAAAATGCCTTTGAGACAACCTGATTGTTCTAGATGGTGTGGTTATGTTTATGTTACTATTTATGTTCATAAGTAAACACATATATAGGCATACATAGATATATACATACACATATATTGTTGTATACACTGTAAATATTTTTGGAATGTATCACAAGAAACTTTATGGTAATTGCCTTTGAGCAAGGACAGGGACTGCAGGCAGGGCACGGAGACAGTATATCCTCATGTACTTTTGGAAGCTTCCTATGTTCATATGTCACCTATTTTTAACCACTGAATACAAATTTTAAAAAATTAACCTTGAACGGCCTGATCATGCAGTGGTTACTCAAGCTGAGTATTACTATCTTGACTGAAAATCTGTCTCTGATCCAACACTACAGACCAAATGCTATTGAGACGAAGAAACCAATCGTCTGAACTCAGCTGACTTCCAGGACTTCACTTTTCTTCAGAGAGCACAGTTACTTTTGGAGGAAATAATGTCAGCAATATATTTTGCCTCTACAGACTTTTTAAGAATTATGACACATTCATATTTGGGGAAGTAGACAAAAACATCTCAAATAAAAATGAATCATCTATTTGAAACACTTTTATATCTCTCTGCACTCATTGGCTAAATCACAAACTGCACTTCTGTTAAAAACAAAACAAAACAAAGGATACGAAAGACAATCCAGGCTGCACCAGGGCTGGGCTTCACCCTTCTGTCAGAGCAGCTCTTGTTAAATATTTTAAAAAGGAATTTAAAACAATGAGAACAGTGAACCTCTGAGTTTATCCATCCTTAATACATAAAGACAGAAATCAAGTTTCCTCCCTATCACACCTTCTCATACTAACCAGAGTCCCGGGGTCCAGCCTTTCCCCACTTGCTAAGATATCCTGTTCTTCATTCCTGGGCACCACCAGGGTCTTGCTTAATGGGCTGTGACCAAAGGTGGACGCAACAGTCCAGCTGTAATATGGTCAGGCCAGAGGCTTCCACCTCCCTTATCCTACCCACTATACGTGTATGAATGCAGCCTTGGGACAGGTCTCACTGTTGGCTCACTGCCACATTAGCTAATCAGAGCACGGGCTTTTTCTCTTTTGTTTACTGCTCTGTCCCCAGCTCCTAGAACTGTGCCTACCACATACGGGGTTCTCTAAAAATAAGCATTTGAAAACTAAAGCCCTGAAGCGCTTTTCCCTAGGAGCCTTCATCAAATCAGATCGCTCCATCCTCTGCGGAGGTGATTGATCCATTATTGAATACTAAGGGGACTCTGCAGTGACTTCTGGTAGTTCTGTACTTTAGATGTGGCCCTTTGATCTAGCTTTTGGATCTTGTCATTCACCTCAACACTGGGTCATCCCAACTCTGGATCTTCCCCAAGTTGGGGGAGGGCATAAAACAGGACCTCAGGAAACTTGCTGTAAGAAACAGAGGAGAAGGAGGTATAGAAATAGTTGTCACCCATGGTGGTGTGTGAGAAGTGCCTTGAGAGAGGTACAGGAGAAGCAAGACAATGACACGGATTCTGGGGATGGTGGTGGACTGTGCTGGGCCTGGCAAGTCCTGGGGTGGGGCAGCCATGTGAGAAAAGACAGAGCTCCAGGGTAACACTGGCACTAATAAACCAATGCTGAGAATACTAATGCCAGTGAGAAAGAGTTAACTCTTACCTATGGGTTGCATACTGAACGGAAAGCTTTTTGTATTAACCCACAAACACCCTGCCCTTTATGGAAGAGATGATCATTCTGGGAGAACCTGAGGCCCTGAGACATGAAGCTACTTGCTTGGATTCTGCCAGCTCACAGTGGCTACATCTGACTTTGCACCCACATCTGCTGACTCTAAGAGCCACACCAAGAAAGCAAGGAGCCCATGCATGAAAGAGCCAGCAGGATGGTTTCTCCGGAGGGTGAGGCATCTGTTTATAATCTTGGACACCAGACATGGAAGTCTGGTCTGTCCTGGGGTAGCACCTTTTCAGGTGGTGGGAAGGGGTGTGTGTTAGGTTAAGCTTTCGAGCTGTAGGCAGAACAGAGGAGACGAAGCCCAGGGAAGTGGGTCGGAGGCCGCCTCCTCAGCCTTGGCCAGAGGTCTGGGGTTGGAGCTCAGGTGGGAGAGCAGAAGACAGTCCACAGGGCCTGGAGCTGGTAAGTGAGCTGGTTGAGGGCAGGAAGGAGGCGAGGTGGCTCTGGGACTTCCCATGGGGTGGCGGGGTGGGGAAGGCACTGAGCTGTGAGGAAGGACCGCCCAGCCTATCTTGATGAGAAGGTGAACTGTGGTGACAGACAGACAAGGACCAGGCTCCACCATGGACCAGCTGTGTGGCTGGGGGCAGCTTACCAGCCCTCTCTGAGCTCTGTCAGGTCGGCCGTGCACCTACCTCCTCCACTGGCCATATGAAAAGACCACCCCAGTGAAGTGCTTGACGAAGCACCTGCTTGCAGCGCCTCATACATAATCACCACCAGCCCCTAGGTCTCCCGATTCCCTTCTCTATGGTCCTACATCCCCCTAAATGTGTGAGCCACCTTCCAAGGACAGACACTGACCCCGCAAGTCTGCTGTGGGCTTACTTTAAGACCTTCCTTCTGGTAACTCTGGGTGATACAGTCCAGGACACCTTTATATTTGTTTAAATCAACCCCATCAGCTTGAAGTCGACTTTTCACAACATCCATAGGAGTCGCTGTCCCCCAAGAAATTGCTCCTGCAAAGAGAAAGAAAGAAACAGGTGTCAGGGGCTGGCTCCTTAGGATCTGGAGGGGCCGGCAAATGGTAGAAATTCCTTGCAAGTTTCTACCATTCAGAGACTTACTAAGCTGGGAGAAGGGACAGAGCTCAGGCTTAGAACCTGCAAAGTCTGTTTCTGATTCACCCTCGCCACTCACTGTGGGACTTGACAGAAGTTTCTTCCCGTCTCTAAGCCTTGGGCTTCTCATCTGTAAAATGAGGCAGCAGCACCTATCTTTGTGGGGCTGTCTTGAGGACCAAATGAACGGACAAACGTGAAGCATGGAGCACAGTGCCAGTCCACAGCCAGTGCTCGAGATGTGGCAGTCTTATTAGCAGTTTTTATTGGGGAAAGAGTAACAGGCTCCACGGGTACTAGGCAGCACCTTCTCAGGGCACCAGGAGAGAGTCCAGGGCAAGGCATGAGGCTGAAGGTTTGCAGCTCCCTGAAGGCAGAATTTACTCTGAACACAGAGAAGCTCAGCAAACACATGCAGACAGGCTGCTCACCAAGGAAGGGCCAGCCTGGGGATGGCAAAAACAAAGCAGGGAAGGGTTTTTGAAGGCTTGGGATCATATGCCCCTAGGTCATCCTCATGGGATACGCTTAGGTAAACTCTAGAAAAACAATGCCATGTTATTATATAAACACAGCAATTGGCACATTCTTAGATGGGGAGAGAAAACAAATGGATGTTAAAGTCCAGGGCAACTGGTTTGCATGGTTTTGTAATTGCTGCCCAGTAGCTTCCAAAGGAGACCTTAGACTTCCCTGGGCCCTCTGCCTATCCCGGCCTCTGGTCCCCTTGGCCTCCTGCCCTTGGTCCTCCAGGAGCCTCTCCAATCTGTGCCTTCTTCCAGGACAATTGGGCTGCCCCAGTACACTCCCTTGTCCCTCAGCCCATGGATAAGGGCATCACAAAATGAGATTTTCCTGCCAGGCCATTCACACCTGTTTTCCCCAAAAGTGAGAGCAGATAGGGACTTGCTGTCCTCTCTGCCAGTTGATACTGACAGAGGTCTTCCTAGGAGCTGGGTATGAGCACAGGCACCAGGGGGCCAGAAGGGGAAACTGTAGTGAGGTGGAGAAGACGTGAGCTTTGATATGAGTTTGCTATGGGCTGACAGCGTTGCAAACTGTGACGATGAGGAGGAGAAAGAGGAAGAAGAGGAGGAGGAGGAAGAGGAGGAGGACTTATGATTTTCTCTCCATTAGATCTTTCCCATCCCATCAAACATGCTCTGATATCAGCCTTCTTAAATAGCATCTTCTCTTGGCTTCCATAGGCCCCTCTGGCTAGAGCTCTGTTTCTCTGTTCCTCATTACAGCATAGCAGAACCCTCAGAAGTGTTGTGTATATTTCGGTGCACCAATATCCTTCATCCCATTCTCTCTTGATGCCTCTCCATCAGGTTTTTACACCCTTCTCTCTATCAAATGGCCCTTGCCAAAGTCCCCAGTAGCCTTCACATTGTTAAATTCAGGTGGTGCAAGCAGCAGGTACAAGGACCCTGTGGTTGGGGAAGGGCCAGGCATGGTCAAGTCGCAGCAGAGATCAGTGTGGCTGGAGAGAGTGAGGAAGGGGAGAGGAGTAGAAGTGAGGTGGGTGAGAAACAGGGAGCCAAGTCACTGAGGGCCTAGAAAACCATTGCAAAGATGTCAACTTTTACCTTAAATGAAAGAGGGATGTGGTGCAGGATTCTGAGCAGGGAGGTTAAGCAACCAGTCCGTGGTCACAAAATGATGAAGTGTGGATTTGAACTTAAAGCTTTCTGGCTGCAGAGTCTCTGATATACGTCAGCACCAGCTGTATGACGTGGGATTGGCTACTTAACACCTCTGGACCTGAGTTTTCTCATCTGTGAAATGGGGAGACTAATTCCTACCTTGTAGAACTATGCTTACGTTACAAAGGTTGCAGCATGCCAGCATTCAATACACTGAACCATGATCATGGATTTCCTTTCCAAACCTTAGCAATGCCTGACACAGAGTATGTGTTCAAAATATATCTATTGCCTGAAAGTCAAACGAGCTCAAATGGGAACTGCCATTCTCATAGCTACATGGGCAGAGGAGGAGAAGGAGGTGGGAGAAGGCCTGAGACAGAGTAGGTGCCTAGCAAAGAACTGTTGGGTGAGTCCCTGGATGTGTCCTGCCCTCCCCCTAGGCTGAAAGGGCATGGCCAGCTCCCCAGCTGTCCCATTGCAGTGGCTGGCACAGGGGTGCAGCTCCAGCTGCTGCTGCCCTTACCTGCCACACCGCCTGCCAGCCACACGGCACAGGGGCTGGGGCCTGCACAGGCCTCGGGTGTGATCCACTCACTCAGGAACACGTAGGGGATGAAGTAGAGGCAATAGCCCGGGACGTCCCTCAGCAGCATGGCACTGGCCCCCCGGTACAGCCCCACCAGGCCCTCATTCCTCACGATGGTTGCAATGCAGTGCACGGGCCCCTGGTATACTGGCTGCTCCCCAAGAGCGACTGCACTGGACTTCAAACCGAGGTTGGCTGCAAAGACAGGGAAGAGAAGATGGCAAGGGGTAAGAGACTGGACATTCCCTGGCACTGGAGCTGCCCAGCCCTCTGACAGTTCCCTCTCATGTAGCACATTGGCTTTCACCAAATCTTTTGAACTTCTTGGCAGCTGAAACCAGGGTACTGAGGTCCCAACAAGAGCCTCTGCCAACATACACAACCAGACTGGAGACAATCTCAGCCACGTGATAGAGCCCCAGTTACGTTAGGCCAACATTACTACTTCCTTCTAAGCAGATGTGACTACAGAATGCCAAGAATCAGTTATGACATGCACACCAAATTCTTTTTTGAAGTTAGAAAATCCAACATGCTCTGTGTGTGTGTGTGTGTGTGTGTGTGTGTGTGTGTGTGTGTGTGTGTGTCTGTGTACATACTTACTTATGCACAGTGTGGTGGGGCAAAAATGTACATGAGATTTGGAGGCAGACTGCCCTGGCTGCAAATCCTAGCTCTACCACTTATTAAAAATAATTTATAAATTATGTATAAAATTCAAAATCTATAATTTAATATTTATAATTTTATTAAAATTATTTGGAAATAATTCGAAATTTACCTTGGCAGGTCAGCATTTTCAACCCATTTCCTTATCGTTGAAACAGGGATAGGTTGTCCTGAGTACAAACGAAGTAACACATGTGCAGTGTTCGGCACGGTGCCTTGAACGTTGTAGGGGCTCAATAAGTTATCAACGGAGACCAAGGTTGCTGACATGAATTGGTGGCAGGACCCACAAGCTGGAGGGCTGGGTATATTGTCACTGACTCACTCCAGCCCTGGCCAGGCTGTGACCCAAACAGTTGTAGGGCAGCACTGGGGCTCTTGGCCCCTGAAAGTCCTGGGACCCAGGGCTGCTATCTTCCTGTCTAACCTCAGAGGTCTATGCTGGCAGATCAGGGGTTACCCATGTCTCCAGCAAAGACTCTGCGTCTCTCTCATTTGCTGCCCATCTCCCTCTCTGATGCTTGTCTTCTCTGCTATGGATCCTTCTCTGCTCTGAGGCTTTGACTCATGGCCAGACAGACCTTGCAGACCCAGTACAGATAATGTAGGCTCTTGTTCTTGACTTTCCCTTCTCCAGGAAGGAACATAATGTGATATGACCAGGAAAGAATAGAGTAAGTGTGTCTGTGACCACAAGCCTATTTTGCTGCCTGAGTTTAATCCCCTGTACAGTGTTCCAGTTTGGCTTTACACATGCTGGCAAACAGGCAGACAGCTTTCATTATTTAGGTCAACATCCAAGTCCCCCCAAACAGTCTATCTTTATCAGAGGAAAAGTTAGGAGCATTCAGCTTCATGACCCCACAGTCTAGAGACTGAAGAATGAACTGCAATCTGTACTTTAACTCGACCCAGAAGCAGGTGAGATAGAGGGGGAGGTTTCTGTGTGCCTGGAAAGTGTGCTTGAACAAAGTCAGGCTGTATTTTCCATCTGCGAGGAGGGAAGGGAGTAAATTCCTGTTATCTGTATTAGGCCAACTTTAGTGTGGGCAGGATATGGAGCCAACTTCTTCCACAGTGGATCCCCTAGGTGGTGAGCTAGGGTGGTGGCCACCTTGAGGGAAACAAGGCCCCTCTGAGCAAGATCAGACATGATGGCCTTTGAAAGCACACTGAGAGATCAGTAGGCACCCCTTCCCCTTCCAAACCCACGGTGCTACTGCCTGGGTCATCTGGAGAAATTTTGCCATTAGGCAGAATATATGTCATTGTCCCAATGTATAAACTTTACCGGAACTGCTTTCATCTCTAAGTAACACTGACTTTATCCAGGAGTCAAGGTTTTCATGAATCAACTACGGGTAAATAGTGGCTTTCAGGAGTTACTGATTGAAAGAGAGGATGTTGATAACAGTCTGCTTGTTTGAAAGTACAGATGTTGGGAAAACACTCACCAAACCCCAACAGGCCTTGTCAACAAAAATCCTGTCCTTTTTCCTTTTCTCTGCAGAATAAGAAAGAAGGAAATTCTCTCTCATTCTCCCAGGATTGCCACATAAGCAATATAGCTTTTATTGCTTTAGAATTACCCATTTATGACTTTTAGTGCAGCATAATTACCACAGTGACTCCTGTCATGAGGATACTGACACAGCTCCAAACTGACCCAAGTTTATACTATGAAGCTCTTGGAATTCTATCTCCCTCATTATCAATTTTTTTTTGAAAACACTTTTTATTTCGAGATAATTCCAAATTTGCAAAATAAGTGTAACAGGCAAAATAGTATAAAGAATGTGGCCCATATGTACCATGTACTCAGATGTATCTATTGCTAACCTTTAGCTCATTTGCTTGTTCGTGCATTCTCTCTCCCTCTCTCTTCACCTCCCGCCCTTCTCACTCAGTCGTGTGTGTTCAATTTAACTGAATCGATGTACTTGTCCCAGTGTTTAAACTTTGCCTGAGCCCCATTCATTTCCAGGTAACAGTGACCTAACCAGGAGTCAAGGTTTTCATGAATCAGCTACAGGTATGATGTGGCTTTCAGGAGTTACTGATTGAAAGAAGGGGTCCTGAGGGCAATGGGTTTGTTTGGAGGTGCAGCTGTTGGAAAAACACCTGTCAAACCTTGAACTCACTTTGGCAGTAAGACTCAAGCAAGAACCAAACCTATCCTTTTCCTTCTTTTCTTCCCAAGGTAAACAACAGGGAATTTGTGTGCATGTGTGTGTATACATACACATGCATTTTTACACATTCATACATAACTTTATTTTCTAAACTATTTCTGGGTGAGTTACATGTTCATGGATCTTTACCGCTAAATATGTTGAAACGCATTTCCTAAGAATGGGGATATTGTCTTACATAGCTGTAGCACAGTCACCAGCTTCATATAGCTACACTGACAATACTTTAATATACCATCTATAATCAAATTATCATTTGACCTTCATGATGCCCTTTACAGCATTTGCCCTTTGCAACCTTTCTTTGTTTCTTGTGACGCTGACATTTTTTAATAGTATACGAACCCTTTGCTTGTTAATAGAGCTTTCCTGATTCGGGGTTTGTCTGACATTTCCTTATTACACTGTGGTAAGGACCTCCTCCCCATTCTTAAGTCTCACTCTCAAGAGACCCTGTTCTCCTCCTCTGGCATCTTATTCTTGTTTTTATCAGTTTGTTTTTTAATTGAGGTATACTTTGTATTCAATAAAAGGTAAAGCTCTCAAGTGCACGACTGATGAGTTTTTACAATTGCATTCACCGGTGTCACCATACGCTAGAGTGGAAGTGACTTCTTATACTTGAAATAAACTGTTTTGTTCACAGCCCAGTTAGGGAGAGAAGAGTTTCCACAGCCTATCCATCCTCTCCTGATTTTCAAAATACAAGAACTCTGTGATATCATGAGATTCACTCATTGGGAAGCAACCTTTCTCTGGGGCAGTGGTTGTAACTTACAAGTCCATCAGCACTAGCACTAGCAATAGCGGGATGTCTGATTCCCATTGGGTCCACAGAACAGAATGTCATCATAGGTAGTTACTATAGTTTTAAACATAAATATACCTGAGATAAAAATGCATCATACCACCTACATTGGTGAGACCCAAAGTCACACAAACCTAACATGATGATGCACTTACAGTAATACCGATTTTCAATTCAACAGCAATAGTAGGAGCTGTGGAAAACTATGACCAATGCAAGATAGCCCTACTGATGAATAAACAGAAGAGCCTTCTTCTGGAAAACAGCAGAAATCTCTACCAGCCGCCCATGCAGTGCTAGGTGCTCTCTCTAGCTTGTTGGGGTGGTGGAGCCAGGGGCTGCCGGGAGCCTTGACAGACAGCCTCGGGAAAACACTGCATCAGAGTTCTTGGTAACTACATCGGGGACCAATTTTAGTTTGTGAAAACCAAATGTTGATGACTCTTAAAAACTGATTTGGAAAGTTACTAGAAAGTCAATCTTGGAAGTATGAACAACTGAGATCTGTGAACTTGTATGTCCTTTGTCCAAGGAACCTGAGGAAGACTACAAGGTGCCGGATGAGGACTCAGCATCTACTCACAGGGAACCGCCAGCTCCCAACCCATGGTCCCTGCACCTTCGGGGTGCACATGTCTATGTAAAAGGATTGGCATTAGGTATATTTTCTTCTCAAGTGAAATGTGCTTAATTTCTCTAATTAGAATTTTTTGTTCTGTAATGAGGATAAAATATTAATCAAATTTGGATGTTTTTTAATCATGAGTGCTTTGCATGTGAGACCGTCTTGTGCTGCCTGTTTAGATCCAGGGCATACTACCTTTTATTAGGATAGATATGGATTGTGTACCTCAAAAACTCAGGATGCGTGTGGTTTCCTTTGTTTTCCCAACTTCAATTAAGGCCATGTCAGGCCCCCTGCACCTATGTAACCAAGGCTAGCAAGATGTTCAAAGTCAATGAAAATAGCAACCCCCTGCCCCAAGAAGTGGAGGAGGGCCCAGGCCTCCCACCGTGCCCAGCTCAGTCCTGGCCAGCACACCTAAACCCACAGGCTGTGGCTATCTAGCTCTGCAGCTCTCTGTGAAGTGCTAGTGCTTTGCTGCTGGTCTCCGGCTTGGCCTGGGAGGCCCCTTAGAAGGTAGACGTCTCTGCAGGGAGTTTGATTTTTGGGAGGATTGTAGGTCCAGATTTGGGCAATCCTAAGAGGTAACAACGCAGCCACCTCTTAGGAGACATTCAACTTCAAAAGGGCTGAGCTGAGCTGGACACGGACTGGAGATACCAGTTGCCACTATTGCCCCTCTTCTAGAACCCAGGGACCCAGCTACAGGACATCACTGTGTTTTCCTCAGACACCGACACAAAGATGTTCCATTTCTTCCCCTTTCTCAGTCAATGCTATTCAATGTCTTCAATGGGCCATGACCTTGGAAACAATAAGGCCAGCAGGAACACAATGGCCAGCCACTGAGGGGAGCAGGGCTGGCTCTCAGGAGCAGAGAAGCACTTTCTCTGGAAGGGAAAGTGCTCCCGGCCTCTTCTGCTGTGTAGTCACTAGTCAGGGATGTGCAGGTTTTCACGAGGGTTCTGTGTCCAGTAAGCTTCAACCAGTGGGCTCTCAATGGGAACTGAGAGCAGGAAGTCATTTCAAGGCACCAGAATCTATGAGCATTATGCACTCACAGAACTCCTACAATATCCCACACATACATATATGCTCATTTTTCTCATATGCATAGTTGCTATCGCAGGTAATACAATAACATTTTACTTAAACATATTAGTAATCCATAGTAGCTTCTGGTCATATTTGCTTTCTTAATCCATGAACACTTAAATATACAGCTGCTGTTTGAGGGTTGGACCACATTTTCCATATTAACACAGCACTCTTAGAAAAAGGGGCCCACAGCCCATGCTGGAGGCTGTGCCCCCTAGTATGGCTTGGCTTGGTTGCTGCTGTTTTCTGAGCATGCTGTTTTGCCCTTAGCATGGCAGTCAATTTCCTGACAGGAATCACACACTGTGGCCCAAGTCCCATACATATCTCAGCATCTACTTGGTGGACAATGGAATACCTGACTTAGGCAGGTCTCAGCACTCCCAAGGTTCACACCCTTAGCATTCATCAAAAAGCTAGCCCTGACCGATCCTTGGGTCAGAGGTTTTAGGTATTAAAGGCAATTCTGAAATCAGGGTTCCACCTACAGCATTGCTTAGATGTGACGGAAGCGTCCAGTAACATGGCTATACATCCTCCAGCAGACAGGCCGGCTATAACATCCTCAGTTTGGGTTTGAGCTTGAGCAGGCTAGTGAACCCCTCATATCACTTCCTAGGATAGTACCAGCTGGGAAGCTCCTACCTAGTTCCTGTTTCTAAGAGTCCAGCAGTTTCTCATGACCTGAGAGGTCCAAGATAGGCAGATGCTTTCATAGAAAGAGCCCTGGATTTGCATTCCTGTTCAGTTGCTGTTTACTGTACTACCCCATGCCAGAGATTGAATCTCACTGGGCCTCAGTTTCTTCATCATCTGTGAAAGGGGGAGAATAAGTGGCCTGTCCACCTCATCTGGCTTTTATGAACATGAAAGGGAATGTTGACAAATGTACTTTACTGAAATGCATGTCGTGCAAATGCTCTTTACGCAAGGCGAATAGTTCTCATTCCTATTTTTATTACTCTGTCCTTATTTGACTCTGGATTCTGGAAGTGCTGGACCTGCCAGCTTCAGGCAGCTGTGGCCTGCAGCCAGGCTGACTGTGGGAGATCACTCATGCTCACATAGAGCCAAGAATGACCAATATTGGTGTCAAGTCCAGAAATCAAGACAATACTTGCTGTTGTCAATTGCTTTAGACAAACAAACAATATGTCACCAATGTATGTAATTTGTCCAATGGTTTGTTTTTATTCACTATCATTAATGTCTGGTAACCATGTGGGACAACTGTTTGAAAAGGACAAACTGTTTAAAGGGCTCAAACTAGTCAAACTGCTCAGAGCAAAAACTTCTTTGGAACTGCATGGCTATATGCTTGGCCTCTCCACAAAACTCCTCCCTCCACTCCTGGACTGCCATTGCTCCAGCCCTCACTTGCTATTGGCAACCCATAGCTTACTTGAGAAGGCCCAGGCTATACAGGCCTGGGTTTCAGGTTTTTGTGTCCCTTTTCATGCTCCAAGGGTTCCTGCCTTTCTACATAAGCTTTCTTCTTCAAGGGTCGTGTGTACCTTCAGGGATCTCACCATCAATAACCCCTGTCCTGTACTGGGAAAGTCTTCGAATATTTGCTGTTCCTTCACAAGGTCAACCCCCCTGGAGAAGAGTATTTTCTTTGGTTGCCACACATCTTCAATGTAGCAACAAAACCATGTTGCTAAAGAGACAAATGGAGGCACTCAGGGCCTCAGAGTTACAGCTCGTGACCTCCCAGCCAGGCATCTCTGAGGATTCAGGGAAGCAAGAAATGTTTTTGCCTTATTCTGTACCGTGCAGATTCTTGGGCTCAGATGGCTTTGTGCTCTCACCTGCTGAGACCCACCCCTCAGCTGGCCCTCTCTGCTGCTACCACCCAGCTCAGCTTGTCACCTCTTGGCATGTCCAGAAATTAGGACCTTCCTCACCTCAAATCCTGGCCACACTCTGCTTCCTTTCTATCGGGATTGTCTTCAGTATGATGGAGCCAGACCTTCTGACATCAACGCCCTCACTTCCTCCCATTTTCCCTCAAGAATCTCTCTGCATTTTTACTGTCTTTTCTTCTCCCAACTTGGAAAAGAACGCCTTTTCCTTCTCCATTGACCTCTGTCTGTATCCCCATCATCATCCCAACTTCAGCACTTTTCCCCTCCACATTTTCCTTCCTCCTACTTCAGTAACACCAATTTCTCAGGACTCAGTTTCTGGGGGTGTGAGGGTTGCACGGCCTGGGGGTGTAATTCCCTGCCTCCCCATGGATAGCTATGCAATCCCAGCCTTGGCTTTCCCACCTATAAAATAAAGATGATAAGTGAGGCTATTTCCTAGGGTTGCTGTGATGATAATGGAATGGGCATTAACATGGTATAGCTCAATACATGGTATGAGTTCGATAATTTTAACTGCAGTTACTAGTGTTATTGCAACTCTCTGCTCCTTCCCAAATTCCTTCACTAAGTCTTCTCTTTGCTGCCATCCTCTACCTTATTTGCAGCTCTCTTGGTGTTCACATCTAATGTCACGACCTCAACTGTCACTTCTATGCCTATTGCACTTAATGCCTCTACCTGCAGCCCTGATGCTTCCAGATGCAGTCCCACAGGCACCTCACACAACACAGACCAGGCCAAACTCATCCTTTTCTCACTCAAGCCTGCCCCTCCAGCAGCAGCAACGGTAAGCACTGATTGATTACCTGCTCCACGCCAAGAACCTTCTTACATGTTTCATTTGCTACTTAATTCCCTGTATAGGAGGTTCCACTTGTCTCATTGTCATCCAGCTTTGGGGTCTTTGGTCATTTTTGACACTTTCCTCTCTCCTGCTTATGCCTCATGCTCGGCCTTCGCTTCTAAAGCACCAGTGCTTCTGGATCTGCCACCTGTCTCTGTTCCCAAGCCAAAGGCTCTAGGTCTGTGGTTGCAGCCTTCAAATCAATCTACCCACTTCACAATTCCCACCACTTTCCACCCCTTCCAGAGGCCAGTTTCGTCTTCTCCAACACAACTCTGGTTGCATCATTCTGGTGTCCAAAGTGCTTTATTGCCTGCTGAATATAATCTAAACCCATCCTCTGCAAAGAAATCCAAGCTCTTCCCAACTTACTTCTCATCTTCTAAAACCCCCACTGTCCCTGCATTGCTTGTTTGCGCTAACCAAGGGCTCCCTCATTCCACCACATGCCTGAATTTTCCTGCCACTAAATCTTCCCGTCATTCCCTTAGTATTAAAACACTCCTCCATCCCATGTCCCCATCTCTAAATCCTATGCAGAACTAAAAGACCCAATCAATAGCCACTTCCTTTCTGGAGGCTTCCTGATCCACCAAGCCAGAGTCAGGGGTTCCAAAGCCTTTCATGAGGCCTTCTTCATTGAAGCACACATCTGGCTCCCCACCAGACCGTGGGCACCTCAAAGGCTGGGGCTTCCAACACTTCTTTACCTGCTGTGCCTGGTTCAGAACAGGAGTTCAGGAATGCTTGTGAATAAATGATTTACAGTGAATTCAATCAGGTGTAACACTCAGCGCCTTGCCTCCCGTTGGGCCTGGTGCAATGGCTAGGATAGTGAGCACAGAGTTAATGTTCAGTTTTCCCCTGATCATCCCAACTCTGACCTCCCATTATGTGGAGGGCTTTGTGATCTGCACATTAATGAGGCTTTTAATGGAAACACAGATCTAAACATTCCCAAATGGGAAAAGTGAGCGCCATTAGCCATCAACTTCTAGGAAGGACATAGTTCAGGCAGCAGAGGGACTATTGGTCTGCAGGGCCATAGCCCTGACTTCTAGCTCAGGCTCATGCCCATGCAACATTTTAAAAGGAAGTTTTTTCCACAGGTGCCTTGCTGTCAGAGGCACATCCGACTGAACACAAGCCAGTGTCTCCTTGCTTGCCGAGTGGCAGAGGCCCCAGGAGAATACCTCTGTTAATTTGGAAGCATTCACACGAGGCATAACTACCAGTTATTGTGCAATGGTAGTCAGTGTCAAATGGAAATTCCCTTTAAATGTAAGCAGCCGCTTATATGATTTGGTAAAGCCCTTCTGGATAACAATTTCACAATATGTACCAAGAATGCTAAAAATGGCCACACCCCTTGACCCACTCATGAATCAAAGAGCCCACACATTTAGGGAAATAACCTAAATGAAGAGAACTCTTTATGAACATATTCACTGATCACATCACCATTTTTAAAAGAGGAAAAACTATAAACAACTTAAATATTCACCAGTAGGAAGATTGTTAAATAATACATTTACTAATAGCTGACATTTATTTCACATTCTCTTTATGCCAGACGTGGTGCTAAGGTCTTCATGTATAAGACATTTCATTGCATCCCAGTTGTAAAGTAGCTACTATGATGATGCCTGCTTTGCAAATGAGGAAACTGAGGCTCAGTGACATTAGGTGAGTTGTCCAGCCTTTCTTGGGCTTGGTGGAAGTAGAATTAGAAGCAGGTAGTATAATTCCAGAAGCTGAATTCTTACCATACTATATAGACCCTTTCAGAGAGAGAGAGAGAGAGAGAGAGAGAGAGAGAGAGAGAGAGAGAGAGAGTGTGTATTTGATGGACTAGTGCACATCCATTTTAAAGATTGCCCATCTATGTAAAATAATTTTATATGCTATTTTAATACCATGGCATAATGTTTCTGTTATAATGTTGAGTTAAAAACAGGACATGAAATTGTCTATATAGCATGATCACAGCTTCTTCAAATCTTTAATCTATGAACACAGAATGAAAAAAGAAACATTAATGTGTTACCAGTGGTTGTAATTGCATGTATGGGTGATTTCTACCTCTACTGTCAATGTTCTGTAGCTTGTAGATCTTCATCCATGGATCACCATGGACAGACAATCAGAAAGGGCTCACTGGATGTATATCTGCCAATCCTCCAACCACCTGAGCTGGCTCTCACCTCAGTGTGGCCCCTAGTCCACCTGCCATATGTCCCAAAGCAAAGCAGCCAGAGGTCTCTCAGCACCTGGCTTCAGTATGTGAGTGCTGTCTCTCAGATGACATAGGATAATCCTGGAAGTGGATTGGCAATCCTGAGGCAGAACCACCAAACCTGAGCATTCCCACAAGCCCTGCCCAAGGCTGCTTGGCAATGCCCACATCAGCATAGTCAACACACGGATTGGGCCTGATCCAGGGCAGAGACCACAAGACTGCAGCCAGCCCCAGCCCCATTCTATCCAATTCACACAGCCTTGGACTATATGGTGTTCTGTATGTTTCTAATTGAATTACATGATCATTCCAACCAAAATATCTCACATAAAAATCTAGCGTTTTGCCTCATCTTAAAAATCAGAGGATCCAGGCACATCTGGCCATACAGCAACAGTCAGGTAAAGTGAGGTCGTGGCCACTCCCTTGGACAGGATGTGGGCCCAGCTCGCTGCAGTCTCCACCACTCCCAACTGCCTCTCAGACACTAAAGCTGACACATGAGGCTTGAACTACTGCTTTTCTAATAGCAGAATGAGGCAGAAGATGAAATATGTTCTATGTCCAGGTTTCAATCAAGAGATTGAAAACACAGAAAAAATGAAACACAGGTTAAGAGAGCTGTGGTCTCAAGAAAAGTGGGAGAGGATTCACTTCCCCAGACACTTCTGCTCACTTATGAAACTGGCTGTGCAAAAATTAGATCAGTGAGAAATTAGGGCAGTGGGGACAATCTGATCTCGCCAACCCCCATTTTGCCTTTATCCTTCAAGCTGCCTTAATTATTCCTTGGCTTAGGCTGAGCTAACTTTGCCAGACATTTAGTTTATACTTTAAATGATAACAGCCCTTCCCTAAAAGTAAGAGAGAACAACAGGCTAGAGGGAAGAGAGGAGACCGAACTCTGCTATGAAGTAGACATAAAGGATTGCCAGTCATTATTTTGGATGTCACAAGATATGAAACTTCCCCAGTTACTCCTGCTGATGACATCACTGTAGGAGTAATCAGTACTGTAAAACCTAAGATTGGCCCTTTGAGGTATCTTTTCAGTCTTTTTGCATGTCTGACACCAGTGGTGCCAACTCACCAGCCCTGCTCCTAGACCCACTCACCCTGCTCCTGCAGCCCCACCCAGAAACAACATGCACAGGAGGACCATTCCCCACACCTCTATAATTGCATGCCAGCCGATCAGCAGCAAGCACCCATTGCCTAGCCATCCCCATCCCTTTCCCCAAACCACCTTTGAAAAAGCCCTAACCTATGATCCTTCTATGAGATTGATTTGAGGAATAACTCCATCTCCCACAGTCTTGATGTCAAATAAACTCTGCATTTACTGTAATGCCATGGGAGGTGATATGATTTGGCTGTGTCTCCACCCAAATATCGTCTTGAATTATAGCTCTCATAATTCCCAATGTCATGGGAGGGACCTGGTGGGAGGCAATTGAATCATGGGGGTGGGTCTTTCCCATGCTGGGCTCATGATAGTGAGTAAGTCTCAAGAGGTCTGATGGTTTTATAAAGGGGAGTTCCCCAGCACGTGCTCTCTTGCCTCCTGCCATGTAAGATGTGACTTTGCTCTTCCTTCACCTTCTGCCATGTTGTGAGGCCTCCCCAGCCATGTGGAACTGAGTCAATTAAATCTCTTTTTTTAATAAATTACCAAGTCTCAGGTATGTCTTTATTAGCAGCAACAGAATGGACTAACTCAGGAGGTTACATGTATGTTAGCTTCCTGTCCTGATGAGTCTGAGTTTTCTATCTTTAGCCTAGAGGGTTCCTGAGGAACAAGTGAAAGAAAACCACATTCCTTCTCATTTTCTGGAGGGATTCCTGGCAGAAAACACTGCCTGGTGACTCTCCATCAGCCTTCCCTCCCTTCCCCAGTAGTTGATCCTGTCCAGTACCTGCTGTCACCAAAGTCCTTCCTCCAAGCAGCTGAGGGCAAGGGAGACCAGAGGAGACAGCCCAATGCCACAGAATTCACACCCATCCCTTGGAACCCACAAATTATGTCCATTATTTTGACAATGTATTTTGGAGACATCTTCCCAAACCACTTCTCCCTAAAGTTTGAAGCTACTTGTGTGCATGATGGTTTTGTGCAAAGGCCCAGGTGGGCCCAATGTTATTAACATTGTCATAAACACAGCTTTCACAAATCCCAGGGCAAAAGCAGAGATGGCATTGGTGGCTCCAAATCAGACCTCCTCCACCTCCCACTATGGGAGGGACATCAGGGTATGAAACCCCTCTGTGCCTCAGTCTCCCCTTACTAAATGCCCAGGAATCGGGCTGTGAAGATTAAACACATGCAGAGTTCCTAGCATAGGGCGTGGCACACAATTAGGGTTCAGTAAACACTGGCTACTCAGCCACTACTGCCAAGACTATTCTCATTTAGCCCAGATCACAGAACCTGTGATCTGTGGGGCACGGCAGAGGTGGATCCTCCAGTCTTGGCTTCCACCCCCCCTCCACCCACTCAGTGAACCATCTTTGCCTTTGCTCTTTGTGCCAAGCCCATGATTCCAGGTTCTAATGTCTCAAAGCTTTGCAGGGCTGAGAAACATTTGCCTACAGAAACCAGGCATGCCTCTGAGAGCCTTCTCCATGCTCCCAAAAGGCCAGTCTCCTGGCACACAGGGAAGAACAGAACAAACATGCTCATTTTCTGTTGCTGCCTTGGGGGCTTCCTTCTGAGAACCGGTTTCCTTCTGGCACCACAGACAATGAACAACCTGAGGCCATAGGCCATGGGCAGATTGCCATAAAGGAGGTTCAGGGGACCTTACCCATCCTGAGATGTGTCAGTGGCTCCCACAATGGAGGGACAGGGTCCCTATGTTCTCACTGCTTAGAGGCTTACCCAGGAGACAGGGCACTGGAAGGATCTGGACTTCCTGGATGGGAGATCTGAAGGGCCCCACATAGGCCATGTCCCAGGCTCCCATGCCTAGGCAAGGCAGGCCTGAGTGGCCCTCAGCACTACCTGAGCAGGTGCACAGCCCTGATCTCCAGGCTCTCCTCGCAGCCCTTCTCCCACCCTGCTCCCAAGCCATCCTTGACCCTAGCCTGAGAGCCCATTCTATTTCCCTACCATGATGATTTGTAGAAACCCAGTTCCTCTCTGGCTCTCAGCTGGATGTGGCACTGTAAAAGAGAGAAGATGCGGTCTTTTGTTCACTGCTACATCCTCAGCACACAGCCCTATGCCTGGCACCTGGTAGGTACATAACTATCGTTTTTCAGATAAATGAACAGAGGTGGCAATCATATCTGCCTCATGCTGTCATGGTAAATATTAAAGAAGGTGATGGGTGGATAGTACCTCATGTGGCATCTGACACACAGTGAGCATGTCACACTGGCAGCTGGTAATGGTGGCTGCTCAGCTCCCTAACACTGGGAGCTGTGCACCCTGCTTGGAGGCCATGCTTGGGTCCCCTGCTCTGCACAGGAAGTGCCTTCCTGCTCGTTCCACCATCCTTTGGCAAAACCACTACCAGGAAAGATGCAGAAAACTCTTTCCCAGAGAGGAGGAATGGGAGATGAGGCTCATGGTGAGAGATGGCTACATCACACACCAAGAAGTGAAGCTCTAACAGGAAAGGGAAGGGCTGAAGGGCAAGCAAGGGCCAGGTAAAGCCAGGAGTGGGGTCCTCAGGAGCAAGGCCTTGCCGCTGCACTTCCTGGTGTGTGGGACACATGAGGACCACGTGAGGTCAGGACTCTGGGCTTTTGGGTGGGACATACTTGCATATGAGTCCCAACTCAGCTGGGGCTAGCTTCATGGGGATGAGACCAGTGTGTTCACACAGGCACCGTGTTTAGCTTAATGCTGTGCTGTTGCCATTGTAAAATATGGCATAATTTTTTAATAAGGGGCTCTAGCATTTTGCTCTGAGTACTACAAATCACAGAGCTGGTTCTCACTCACCAGTTGCTAATCACGTGTTCTTGAGTAAGTATCTTAACCTCTGGGAGCCTGTTTTCTCATCTGTAAAATGGAGATAACAGCATCTGCCTCACAGAATTGTTATAAGATGAATTATGAGAACATATGCAAAGGTCCTAGCGAGTACCTGGCACATATCAAATTCTTAATCAATGACAGTTACTGCTTCAGATTAAATAGTAATAAAAGCATGCCTTGCTTTATTGTACTTCATTTCACTTCACAGATATTTCCTTTTTTACAAATTGGAGCTTTGTGGTCACCTTGAGTCCAGCAAGCTTATCGGCACCATTTCTCTAACAGCATGTGCACACTTTGCATTCTGTCATGTTTCGGTAGTTCTCACAATATTTTCAACTTTGTCGTAATCATTATATCTGTTATGATGATGTGTGGTCTTTGATGTTACTAATGTCATTGTTTTGGGGCACAACAAGCTCCGTGCATATAAGAGTCAGCTTAATCATGGGCATTCTGACTGCTCCACTGACAAGCCAGCCATTCCCTCTCTCTCTCCCTCTCCTCAGACTGCCCTGGTCTCAGAGACAACAATATTGAAATTAGGCCAATTCATAATCCTATCATGGCCTCTAAGTGTTCAAGTAAAAGGAAGACTCATGGGTGTCTCTCTTTAAATCAAAGACTAGAAAACATTAAGCTTAGTGAGGAAGGCAGGTTGAAAGCTACGACAGGCCAAAAGCTAGGCCTCTTTTACGTGACAGTCAGCCAAGTTGTGAATGCAAAGGAAAAATGCTCGAAGAAAATTAAAAGCACTACTCCAATGAACATACAAATAATCAGATAGTCAAATATCCTTATTACTGTTACGAAGAAAGTTTGAGTAGTCACGATAGAACATCGAATCAGTCCCAATTTCCCATAAGCCAAAGCCTAATCCAGAGCAAGGGCCTAACTCTCCTCAATTCTCTGAAGGTGCAGAGAAGTGAGAAAGCTGCAGAAGAAAAGTTAGAAGCTGGCAGTGGTTGGTTCATGAGGTTTAAGGAGAGAAGCCATCTCCATAACATAAAAGTACGAGCTGAAGCAGCAAGTAAGTGCTGATGCAGACACTGCCGCAAGTTAACCAGAAGATCTAGCCAAGAGAATTGATAAAGGTGACTATATTCAACAACAGGTTTTCAATGTAGACAAACAGGCTTCTATTGGAAAAAGATGACATCAAGACTTTCATAGCTGGAGAGGAGGCATCAATGCCTGGTTTCAAAGCTTCAAAGACCAGGCGGCCTCTCTTGTTGGGGACTAATTTAGCTGGTGACTTTAAGTTGAAGCCAATGCTCACGTACCATTATGAAAGTCCTAGGGCCTCTAAGAATGATGATCAGTCTGCTCTGCATGGTCTAGAAAAGGAACAACAAAGCCTGGATGACAGCACATCCGTTTACAGCATGGTTTGCTGAGTATTTTAGGCCTGCTGTTGAGACCTACTGCTCAGAAAAGAAGATTCCTTTCAAAATGTTACACACATTGACAATGCACCTGATTACCCAAGTGTTCTGGTAGAGAAGCACAAGGAGGTGAATGTTGTTTCCAGGCCTGCTAACACAGCATCCATTCTACAGCCCATGGATCAAGGAGGGATTTTGACTTCCAAGTCTTATTATTTAAGAAATATATTTCTTAAGGCTATAGTTGCCATAGATAGTGATTTTTCTGATGTATTTGAACCAAGTAAATTTAAAAGCCTTCTGGAAAGGACTCACCATTCTAGATGCTCTTAAGAGCATTTGGGGTTCATGGGAGGAGGTCAAAATAGCAATGTGACTGGAGTTTGGAAGAAGTTGACTCCACCCCTCACAGATGATTTTGAGGGCTTCAAGACTTCAGCGGAAGAAGGAATGCAGATGTGGTGGAAAAAGCAAGAGAACTCAAATGAGAAGTAAAGGCTGATGATGGGGCTGAATGCTGCAATCTCATGATAATATTTAAACAGATGAAGAGTTTCTGTGGCCATTGTAAAATATGGTATGAATTTTGAACAAGGGGCCCTAGCATTTTGCACTGGGGACTGCAAATCGCAGAGCTGGCTCTCACTCACCAGTTGCTAGTCGTGTCTTCCTAAGCAAGTATCTTAACCTCTGGGAGGCTGTTTTCTCATCTGTAAAATGGAGATAACAGCACCTGCCTCACAGAATCATTACAAGATGAATTATGAGAACATATGCAAAGGTCCTAGCGGGTACCTGGCACATATCAAATGCTTAATCAATGACAATTACTGCTTCAGATTAAATAGTAATAAAAGCACACCTTGGATGAAAAAAATCATTACTGAGACGGAATCTACTAGTGGTAAAGATTCTGTGAACATTGTTAAAATGACAAGGATTTAGAATATTCCATCAACTTAGCTGATAAAGAAGCAGCAGGGTTTGAGAGGATTGACTCCAATTTTGAAAGAATTTCTACTGTGGGTAAAATGCCATCAAACAGCATCTCATGCTACGGAGAAATCTTTTGTGAAAGGAAGAGTCGATGGATGTGGCAAACTTCATAGTTGTCTTCTTTTAATAAATTGCCACAGTCCACTCCAACCTTCAGCAACCACAACCCCGAACAGTCAGCAGCCATCAACATGGAGGCAAGACCCTCCACCAGCAGAAAGATTACAACTGGCTGAACCCTCAGATAATGGTCAGTAACTTTTAGCACTGAAGTATTTTTAAATTAAAGTATATATATTTTTAAGCATAATGCCATTGCACACTTTGACTATAGTATAGCCTAAACGTAACTTGAAATGCATTGGAAAACCAAAATGTTCCTATGACTTTTACTGTGATATTTGTTTTAATGTAGTGGTCTGGAACTGAACCCACCTCTCCGAGGTATGCCTGTAATTAGGGACTACTACATGACAAGGTAGATGCCTTGCTCAATAAAAGGATTTTAACAACCATGTCTGTCCCAGATGCCACAAACCAGGAAAGAGCCACAGGTCCCAGACACAAGCCTCTGTTCCCCTGGCTGCTTACCGTCACGAAATGGTTGTGTCTGCATCTGCAGTCGGATCTTGATGAGGTCCACGGGCCCGCCCACACCGACAGAGACCACGCCGGCCACTATGCTGGCCAGAAGCAGGTCCGACAGCGTGCGGGGAGGACTGGCCTCGGGCTCCTGGCAGCGGTGCTGGCTGAGGAACCGCTGCGTGTTACTGAAGACCCCAAATACCACAGAGTTGTAGACAGCAATGCTGGCAAGGGGGAAGGACATGCCCTTGAAGAAGCCGAACACCTGCAGTGAAACCCAGTAGGAAGAGGCGTGAGGACTGGAGGCTGCTGTCGCAGAGCCTGCAGGCTGGCGGGGGACACCACAGGACACATCTGTCCATGTATCAGTGAAGAGATGGAAAGGTGCTGATGCGACAGTTGGCAGGGGGTTGGGGGCTGCTTGGGGCAGGCATTCTTGTCCCGAGGACAGCCTGGCTTCTGCAGGCTGCTTTGTTTCCTGTGGGTGGTGTCCTGGCCTGGAACCCACACATGGCATGCATGTGGCAGGAGGGGCAGTGATCTTGGGCTAGAAAGAAGTCAGGCTGTGGCCAAGGGGGAGCCTGAGGAGCCCTTAGGGGCAGTGGGCTGGCCAAGCACCATGCATCCCCTCCTCATTTGCCACAACAAAAACATTCTCTAAGCACTCACCAGGGGCCAGGCCCTGGGGAGCAACCATAAAAAAGAAACGGCCTCCACCCTCACTGAATTTATAGTCTGGAGAAAGTGGGGTATGGAACAGACAAACTGACAGGCAGTTACAACATAGGCTGTCTGCTAAGCCTGTGGGGTAAGACAGGTTCCCCAGACCCCCGAGGGGAGCCTGCGCCAGCCTGTAGATGGGTGCCCATGAGCATGGGTGTCTCCTGACAGCAGTGGCTGGAGGGGCCACATAAGGACATAGGATGCACACACAGGCTGCATGAGGCTGAGGACGGGGTACTGCAGGCTCATGGCCCTTCCCTTCCATGTGGCATCCTTGATGAACACCACAGATATGCCGAGGAAAACAGGAAAATTCCACAGGCTCCTGGAGGAGCCAAACGTGAGAAAGTACTGGGAAGCCGTTGTGCAGACTCCAGGCTGCACACAAAACTCTAGTCCTCACTGCATGCACTGCCAGAGACAGGATGCCTCACACACACCTGCACATGCACGCACGTGCATATATACACACATGTATGCACACACACACGTGAGCACACCCTGCTTCATATTCTTCTTCCATCACAAGACCCTTCAGATTACTTGGGAAGTGGCTTAGCCATGAGCCACCATGTCTCAGAGAAACCCACTGCAATCCCCACCAAAACCCCAGAGCTGGGACACAAGCTGGCAGACACTGCTGGGAACATGTGCCAAAAAGAGAATCAACAGCCGCCTTCAGGGGACTATGCAATCCCACAGCATTACCCAGGAACGCCAAGTGCCAGACTTGCAGTGCTCGCCCCAATTTTAAAGCAGCCAATCAGGAGAGTTACAGCAACACCCTGACACAAGATGCCCTTCACTGGTGGGAAAACTCTAGGTACTTGCAAGAGGCTTCTGAGCCCCAGGGCATTTGTTAGAATGGAGCCCAGTGGAGACAATGGCTACGGTGGGGCCACATTTCCAGGGACTCAGGGAAAAGTCAGAGGGCTGTGACAGGGTTCCACCTGACACTTTCTTTAAATCAGGTCATTCCATTCAAAAATCAAAAATTTATTCTAAATTTTTGAGGGACCTCAGAAAGTCATCCTGAAGCACATACTGATTCTCAAGAAGGGAACCTGATGCATTTTCTACAAAGTATCATTCAGTTTTCCCTCTGGAAAAGAAACATCTTGGGTCACATGCTCTCAAGCGACCTGGGCGCAGGTAAACTCTGGTGTCTGGGCTCAGACACACCTGGCTCCCACCAGGCCCAATAAAGGGAGTTCTGTCAGCACACAGTTTACCAGTCAGTTGTTCCTTTGTGAAAAACTGAGCGATCACCTTATTTTTGCTGGAATTTTCCACACTGGGCTCCAGATTCTTCAGGATTTCTCCATAGAGGTTACACAACACCGGAGTTTTTCCTCAGTTATGCTGCGGTAGGTGGCAGGGTTGAGTTTAGGTAACATGTAATATTTGAGGTGTGGTGTGAGATGAAGTAGGCAAAATCAAGCAGAGTGTGATCAGAATGGGAGGCCCCCGCCCGCATACTGGTGTGGGGCTGTGGCCCCGATCCCAGCCTGTGGGGGTCCAGGCAGGCGTCACTCCACCCACCCAAGAGGCACTTACGCTCTCCCTCCTGTACACTGTGCGGATGCAGCTGAGGGTATTCCTGTAGCCGACACCGGCCTGCAGGCGAGTCTGTGGAGAGAGGAAAGGGCATGTGCCAGCTCAGAGATCATTCATAGCCCCACTGCTCCAAAGATGCCCAGAGAGAAAGGCCCTGCTCATAGTGAAGCCTGCCAGTAAAGGGTCTGGGTTTCAGTTCTGGCCAGTCTGGTGCTCCATCCCCGGCTTGCACCGCCTCCCTCTAATGTCCCTTTCAGACTCGCTCAATGCAGAGAAGCCCGCTTTGCTGAGAGAATGGCAAAGGCCAGCTAGTTGTGCCGAATCACCGTATGATCCCCACCTCTTGAGTACACAAAGCTAAACTGGAACTCTATCTCCACCCTGCAAAATAGCTTTGGGGGAGACCTGCTCTTCTTGCCCCTAGAAACACCACCCCATGGCCTGAAGCTCTCCCCAGCCTCCTGCTTCTCTGCCACTTCCTCCATTTCTCTCTATGCAACAGGCAGACTGATCTTTTTCAAGGTCAATGAAGCTTCCAGTGGCCTCCCATCAAATGTAGGAGACATTCCTCACTCTCCCTGAGCCTGGGAGGCTCCTGCCTCTCACCCCATGTGCCATCTCCTCCCCCAGACCCCTGCATAAGCTGCATGTCCCCAGACCCTGGAGCCACAATTCTTTCCTGCCTCCAGCCCACTGCCCCTTCTGTTCCCAACTTCTGGAAGGCTCATCCTCCAGGTCCTGCTCATCTTTTAGGACTAAATGGATATGTCGCTATGGTCCTACGTGTTTGATTACATAGGGTTTATGCTGTATCACCCAACTAGGGTAGAAACACCTGTCTTATTTTCCTCTCATCTCCAGAGCAGGGCACAGCCCCAGCACAGTGGCCCCTTTGCACTGACTGAACAAAGGCTGCATGGCTAAGGTGTGGTGGCCTCTGATGAAGGCTGGCGTTGGTGACCAGGGGCAGCAGCGGACAGACACAGAGGGTCTGAGTAAGCCCACCTAAGTGTCTAGAGTACCCCTGCCCTGGCCTCAAAGGATTCCACTTCTTTTAACATGTACAGCCTATAATTTTCCACCAAAACACTTTGTCAGCATGCACAGCATGCCATGTCTGTGCATGAAGGAGCCGTTAGATGACCAAGGAGGAGAAACTGGCCCGTCCCCACAGAATCCAGTATGCAGCAAGGGACTGAGACCCAGAAAATCAGGCTAGCTCCTCACACAAACCGCCTGAGCTCAGCTCTGGAGACAAGTGGAGGAGGCCCGGGAAGAGTACGTAGAGTTAAAATGGTGATCTCAGAGGTGAACACCACAGGCGATGTGGAGCTTTTCTGCATTTTCCAACTTTCCTGCAATAGCAGATGTTACTTTCATTATTTTTAGCTTACATTGTTTAAAACTAATGTAAAGTACGCAACTCATAGCGAAATACATTCTCTCAATGACATCAAAATTAGCATCACATGTAAGGCTAAAGCCTCATTGGACCCACCTTTGCTCTCACCCTGCTCCTCCCCTGAGTTCATGATCATGGCTAATAGCATGGCCAAGAGTTTGAGAAGCACCCATTTAAATAGTTTTATAAACATATATAGCCAAAGGAAAAATATAGGAAATATTATCACCCTGCTCATAAGTTTTACTTTCAAAACCAGAGAAATGTGTTTATCGACTCACTCAACTAGTATTTGTTCGGGGCCTATTTTATTGGAGGCACCATTCCAATCTCAGAGAATTTGGCCATAAAGAAACCAGTCTCTGCCCTCATGGAACAGAGGTGACTTCTGGTGAAGTCAGAAAAGATGGTCAATAAAAATAATTCCAAAGTAAATACGTATTTTAGATGAAGACAAGTGCTATGGAAGAAAACCAAGGATAAGAAGAGCTGGGTGATGAGAAGGAAAGGGTAGCTTTAAACTGAGTGGTGGAGACTCCCTGGAAGATGCAGTGAGATGAGAACCTGGCCTTCAAGGTCTTCTTGTTAAGCAGAACCACAGAGGCCTACCTTGGAGTGGAATGTCCACAACTAGGACAATGACTTGGGCCAGGTGGTAACTTAGGGGGTGGTGGAGGGGTGCAGGTCTCTCTCTGTGCCCCATGTAAGGCTGACATGAGGTCCAGCACTCTCCCAGGGCTCTCCCTGGAAAGTGAATCCACAGAATGGTTGACTGCCACCCCACCCCCTGCAACAAGTAATCAAGTTCCCACTAAGAAAATTGAGAGGTTGAGTCCCTCAAGCCAATAATACATGAAGGAACTCAACCCAAGAGCCAAACCTGGATCACAGAATAATTTCAAAGCCATGGAGCCAAAAGTCTGTCAGGCATGCTGAGCACTCGGGGAGGCTGGCACTGAGGCCAGCAGCAAATTCCAAGTCTCTAGGGACCCAGTGACAGCAGGAGATGACATTTAGTGTGCACCAACTGCATACTGGCCATCATATAAAACTGATCCCACGAAATTGCACAGGTGCTCTAAGGCACAAGTACTGGTCCCATCTTACAGATGAACACAGCTGACTCTTTGCATTAGCTTCATGTTGCTACTTAACAAATTACCACAAACTCCATGGTTTAAAGCAGCCTGAGGCTGGGTGCAGTGGCTCACGCCTATAATCCCAGCACTTTGGGAGGCCAAGGCGGGTGGATCACGAGGTCAAGAGATCGAGACCATCCTGGTCACCGAGGTGAAACCCCATCTCTACTAAAAAACACAAAAATTAGCTGGGCATGGTGGTGTGCACCTGTAGTCCCAGCTACTTGGGAGGCTGAGGCAGGAGAATTGCTTGAACCCAGAAGTCGGAGGCTGCGGTGAGCCGAGATCGTGCCATTGCACTCCAGTCTGGGTAATAACAGCGAAACTTCGTCTCAAAAAAAAAAAAAAAAAAAAAAAAAAAAAGCAGCATGAATGCATTTTCTCACAGTTCTAAGACCAGAAATCTGAAATGGTCTCAGTGGGCTAAGACCAGGGTGCTGGCAGGGCAGCCCTCTCTTGGGAGGCTCTCAGGAAAAATCTGTTTCCTTGTCTCCCCCAGCTTTTGGAGTTCACCCTCCTTCCTGGAGCCATGTCCCAACATCACAGCTCCTCTTCTTTCCCTGCTTCTGTTATCGTCACATTGTTTGCTTCCTCTTCTATAAGAAGAAATTGAAATCTCCCTCCACCTCCCTGTTATAAGGACACTTGAAATTACATTTAAGAACCTCCCTGATAATCCAGGATCATCCTCCCATCTCGAGATCCTTAACTTAATCATACCTGCAAAGTTTTCTTTTGCCATATGAGATGACATTCACAGGTTCCAGAGATGAGGACATGGGCACATCTGGGGACCATTATCCAGTCAACCACACTGCCTCACACAGTTTCCCCAGGAATCTGGCTCCCTCCATTGGCTCATCCCCAGGCCTTTCACTCTACAGGACCCCAGAGGCTGCTATTCTCACCAACCTCTAGCCTACTGAGACCAAAAGAAGTCCAGCCCAAGCTCTTGACTAGGTGTGACTTCCCTGAGAGTTGAGTTACCTCAGGGACATAGGGTTAGGTATATAATAGGTGCTCAATAAATACCTATGAAAGGCAAGAGAGAAGAGAGCTTGGTTCCTTAGCCCAACTTCAGTGTTTTTAGTTATTAGGGAAAATATCTCCATATTTGAGGTGCCCAGAGCCCTCATTTTGGACCTAGAGAATTGATGGGTTTGCCATTATCTTTCTCACCTTTCCTAGTTATGTAGAATCAAGGCCATTTTAAGACTTTCTTAGATATTGGACTCTTTCACTTTTGTAAACCTGCTCATATTGTATCAAGCAAGATAAAATTAGTATAATTATACGTATTTAATGTACATCCCATATTAATATCATCCACATAGACCTCCATGAAAGTTGAGTTCCATTTGACTATTTAACATGTAGTTATATTTTGTAAACATTTAGTGCAGCATTAATTTTGATTCTATACTTTTCTTCTTACATAGCATTTTCTCAGTTCTCTGACACTTTCTTTGGTCATTACAGAGATCGGGAGCCCTGTGTTCTGTGCATGAAGCGGATACAGCTTGAAGATCATGGCACTGCAGGCAATATTTAGCCCAAAACTATGAGCTTCATGTCAGGAGTGCTATGAGCTCATATGCCTCCAGTTCATGGTTTCCCTCCCATTGGAAGCTCTCAGGGCCCCAGAGGTGAAAACCCAAGGAGAAGAGGATGAGTGTTCAGTGTCAGGAGGTGAGGTAGCTGGAGCCTCAGTGCTTGGAGCTAAGCCACTGCCCAACTGGCCCTGACCTGGCAGAGCAGGCCGTGCCCTAGCTGTCCTGGGCCAACATGCATGCCCCAGACTGGAGTGGGTAGTGAGGGGGCAGCCTGGAGTGGTGGGGAGCATGATGAAGAAATACAAGAAGCCTCAATGGGATGTTCATGAGAAGGAGGCAGACATCCCCCCCACACATAAAGCCTGTCCATTGCAGTCCAGACCCCATGGTCTACAAGAGTGGTTCCCAACCTTTTTGGTACTAGGGACCAGTTTTGTGGAAGACAATTTTTCCATGGTCCAGGGTGGGCTGATGGTTTCAAGATGAAACTGTTCCACCTCAGATCATCAGGCATTAGATTCTCATAAAGAACAGGCAACCTAGATTCCATGCATGCAGTTCATAATAGGGTTTATGTTCCTACGAGAATCTAATGCTGCCACTGATCTGACAGGAGGCAGAGCTCAGGCAGGAATGCTTGCTTGCCCACCACTTACCTCCTGCTGCATGGCCCAGTTCCTAACAGGCCACAGACTGATACTGGTCCATGGTATAGGGGCTGGGGACCCCTGGTTTACAGGCAGCCAAGCCCTGACTAGAAAACTTAGCCATGCTGCATCAGACATTTGCAGCAGACCTGCCTCCTTAACCTAAGAGCAGGCAGCCAAGGGCACAGGAAGAAGCCTTTGACCTGAGTCAGCAGCACAGGCCCTTGTAGCTGGATTCTTCCACAGGTGAGTCCTGGGACTCCAGGCAATTCACTGTCTGCCTCCTGCAGCCCAGCCTGTCTATTCACGATAGCAGCAGCATCTCGCTCATTGCTATATCCTCAATGCAATGCCTCTGTGAACGCTCTTCACAGCAGCCCTACCAGGGAGGTGCTACTTGCCCACTTTACAGACAAGGAAACCAAGGCTCAGGAAGGTTAAGCGCTCTGCCCCAGTCACAGGAGAGTAGGTGATAAGGCCAGGACAGGATTTCCAGTTATTCAGACTTGCCTGGCCCTTTCTTGGTGGACAGGGTCTACAGAGAAAACATCAGCCAGAAGGAAGGAAGAGGGTGTTCTGGAGTGCCACAGGGGCACTCAGGCCAAACAGACTGGAATCCATGTCTCAGGAGGGCTTCCCTCCCGAGCTTCAGGGCACAGTGTAGAGAAGGGAGACAGCCCAGACTTTTCAGGTGACTGTGGCCAGGGAGCTCCACTCCCATAAACTGCCCTAAACCCAATGACTAGAGTCCTTAGGAAGGATGGGGAGATTTAACACACAGAGACTCAGAGGGGAGGCCTTGCGAAGATAGGCAGGGCCTGGAGTTAAGGAGCCACTGTCCAAGGAATGCCAAGCACTGCAGCTGGCACTGGAAGCTGGCACAGGACCATGTGGCAGGTCCTCCCTCAACGCCTCCAGAAGGCACCAATACCTCAGTTTTGGACTTCCTGCTCCCTGACCTGTGAGGAAATAAATTTCTATTGTTTTCAGCCACCCAGTTTGTGGATATTTGTTAAATCAGACCAAGGAAACTAATCCATACTCTCAAATTTTTACTGTTAAATCTCTCACTCTCCACAGTGATTTGTTACCAACTCACTTATATGAAGTCAGCCTGGGTTCTAGAGAAACAGCAGCCCTTTTCCTTGCCAAGATGCTAGGCCTGTGGCAGATAGTTCCAAGATCAGTGACTGAGCACGCCACTCAGAGCACGCCACTTGCCCATCTTTGAGGTATCCCATTGACCCCCAAGAGAAATGTATAAATATCATTTAAATCAGAGAATTGGAAACACATTCTCCAATTTTGGTTAAAATCTTGCTAGACATTGTCTCATGATGTGGTAACTGAGCAAAACTTAATATATATAGAATGATAGTAATTAAAATAGCAACTATTGGCTGGGAGCGGTGGCTCATGCCTGTAATCCCAGCACTTTGGGAGGCCAAGGCAGGCAGATCATGAGGTCAGGAGATCGAGATCATCCTGGCCAACATGGTGAAACCCCGTCTCTATTAAAAATACAAAAAAATTAACTGGGCATGGTGGTGCACACCTGTAGTCCCAGCTACTATGGAGGCTGAGGCAGGAGAACTGCTTGAACCCAGGAGGTGAAGGTTGCAGTGAGCTGAGATCACGCCACTGTACTACAGCCTGGGGGACAGTGTGAGACTCTATCTCAAAAAAAAAAAAAAAAGCAGCTACCAATTTTGAATGCCAACTGGGTACCAAAAACAATGCTTATAATCTTATACTGACCCTGTAAGGCAAGAATTTATATATTGCTTAATAGAAAGCTATGCAAGCAGGAAATGGCAAAAACAGGATTCACACCCAGAGCCTGTGTGGTTCCAAAGCCCATGCTTTCTGGCTCGACCATGCTGCCTCCCCACTGATCCATTGTTGTGGACGGGTTTGTTGAATGAGCCCTGGGAAAGACAGTCTGGGAATGACAGGTGAGTTTGGAAGGTGAAAAATGCCAGAAACAATCAGCACTCTCATGGAGACATTAGGGAGTACATCCGAGTCTTCCAAGTCTCCCTAAGGCCCAGTCCTGAAGACTGGGCACCTTGAACTTGGCTGAGGTCTGGGATGGCAACTCATTCAGCAGGTGCTCACCCAGGGAGGCTGTGCCCAGCTCTGTACTGAGCTGCACTCTGAATAGGGGAGAGTCAGAGGCCACAGGCTAGGGAAGCCAGGCCTGGGCAAGGTAACCAGCCAGCTCTCATGGTGGGGAAAGAGGACTCAGTAGGCAGCTACCACAGGGGCAGGAAAGTTTCTGAGGACCTGGCTTGGTTCTGGACAGCCCTGGGGAGTGGTAGACATGGGCCCTACCTCTGGGCAGCAATGGCTCAGCCTTGAGATGCTGGTAAATCCACTTCTGACATGAACTTGCTGCACAGCCCTCCTTGGTGGGCTCAAAGACCCAGGGCCTGGGTATGCAGGGCTGGCAGGAGGCAGGCAGCAAGGCCCCCAGCCTACTCTGAAATCCCATTCTCCCTGGGCTTCTCCCAGCACCTGCACCACCCCACTTGCTCAGCTTACTATGTGCACCACACGTACACTGGCCTTGTTTTCCTGGAGAATGTATATTGCAGCCTGTTCCTAGCCTTGGGCGCTTGTACTGGCTCGTTCCTCTGTGAGCAGCCCTCTGACCCCAGTTCTGCGTGTCTGGATCTTTGTGTCATTTGAGTCTCAACTTAGCTGCCTCCCTGGCAGAGAGGTCATCCATGACTTCAAAATAGGGAAGCCCCTCATCACTGTTTCTGCCATCACCTTGTGTTATTGTCCCTCTGGCACCCACCACTGTCCATAGATGCTTTATGTATCTGTTGTGTTCTCTAATTATTGTCTATCACTGGCCCTAAAAGTATCTGTCTCCTTGCCTGCCTCCCTCACTCCTGAGTCCTGAAAGCCTAGGTAAGACTGCAAATAAAGTTCACTTTGGAGCTCTGAATCCAGCACTAAAATTCCCAGCTCTAAGGTCTGGGGCAGGTTTCTGAACTCTGCACCTTACTCTCGCCTGTATAAAATGGGAAGATTATACCATTGGAAGAGGGTAGACTAAACCTGCTTCACTCACTACTTTGTGGGCCCATCTCCCAGCACTGGGTCCTGCCTCCATCTGCCTGTGTTGGGGCATCCCCTGGGGACCCTAAACACCCCCCTTTACTACTTAAAGAGTTTCTTCAAATATTTAAAATAGGTAGACTGATAAAGAAGAGAGTGAGCATGAGCCCTGACCCAGGAGAGGGTCCATTTTCATACAGGGAGGAAGATGGGAGAATAGACATTGCAGCAGCCATTTGAAAGGGCCTGTGAGGCTCCTGTCTGTGCACAATCCAGGCAGAGCTTTAGAAACAGATCTGGAAGCCAGTCAGCAGTGAGGAGGCACAATTTATGGCTCTGTTCCCAGAGCATAGCTCTAAGTCCTGCTCACCACAGGGAATGGGTGCAGGAGTGGGGATAGGGTGAAAGATTGCTCCTTTGCAGCATCTCACACCTCTGTTTTTAACTTGTTGTTTGATCTGAGACTAGCCCCTTCCCCTTCTAGGGAAAATCCCAGAACAAGGGTGTTGCATAATCCCAATATCAGGAAGGCCCCACCAGCCCCAAAGTCCTCACACCCATGTGTTTCATCAGGTAATGATGAGTTCCCATGTCCAACCTACTTTAAAGTCCCACCTGGACCTCTGAGTCTTCTGAGTCCAACCCAGGCCTCCTGGCACTCCAGCCCCCTGGGCTGTCAACAGAGAGCCTGCCCTGGACAGAAGACTCTATGGGAAATCAGAAACAGCAGGAATAGTCCCAGAGGCAGATCAGCTCCATGCCTCTTTTTAAGAGGTAATGGGAAACATGGCTACTGTACCTTGACTGTGTCCAGAGGGTGGCCGACGATGACGCTGGCTGCACCTGTGGATTACAAAAGAACGTCTGATAACTCAGCCCTGGAACTCCCAGCTTGCACCAGCCGGTTCTTGGGACAAAACAGGCACTTACTTAGTCAATAGCCAGTTGCTGGAGTTGCAGGGGGTGGGGGTGGGGGGCCTCCAATGTGCTAGGCACTGGCCCATGCAGGAAGGAAGGCAGAGAAAATAGAGTAAAACAACTAATCACTCCAAAAAAGGTGTCTATCACTGCCCTAAAAATATCTGTCTCCTTGCCTGACTCCCTCACTCCTGAGTCTTCAAAGTCTAGGTGAGCCTGCAAGTAAAGTTCACTTTGGAGCTGATGGAAGGGACTAGGACAAGTGGATAGTCACAGGCAAAAGAGTGGAAGAGTGGAGATAGACCCCCCCACCTCACACCATATACAAAATTAACTCCAAATAGATCAAAGACCTAAATGGGAGAGCAAAACTATAAAACGCTTAGACTAAAACATAGAAAACAATCTTGACCTGTGATTTGCAATGGACTCTTAGATATAATAGCAACAGTACAACCAACCAATAGAGGGAAGTACATGTCATGCCAAAATACAGCAGATACGTGGATTATTTCAAGTTGAAAATACTGAGAAATCATAATTTCTGAAAGACTGAGCTGACCTGTCTCTTCCTGCATGCAGCAAGCAATTGAGATTCCTCTGGGAGCAGTACTCTCTCCATACCAGGGTAGCAAAATAGGCTTTATTACCAGGGATTTGGAATTGAAGGCTGCGGTGGACCTGATTCTATACATAATGAAGTAATCCTTATCCTCCACCTGCTTTACAGCCCCCCCATACATCTCCTAGTGACTCCTCTAGCAAACTTCTACCACCCTGGCCAGATTTTCTTTGTCCTGTCATTTCTTCTTAAATTGATTATTCTTTGTCTAAAAAGTATGAAAAGATCTTGCTTTGGACACTTCTCCCAACTTCACTCCTTGTGAAGATCACTATGTCATGAAAAACTAATAAAATCTGTATTCTTTTTCTCTTGTTAATCAGCCTGGTGTCAATTTGTTTTCTATATTCAGCTGAAGAGCCTAGTAAGAGCTACACAGGGGGGTGGAGGTTATTTCTAACTCCCCTACACAACACAAGAATAACACTGAACTTCATAAAATTTGAAAACTTTTGTGTACAAAAGGGAAGACATCCTACAGAATGGGAGAAAATGTGTGGAAATCATATATTTGATAAGGATTTAGTATCCATATATATAAAGAACTCTTACAACTGAATAAAATAATTTTAATGGGCAAAGGACTTGCACACACATTTCTCCAATGATGATATAAAGATAATCCACAGATACATGAATAGATGCTCAACTTCTGCATTCATTTGGGAAATGCAAATTAAACCACAATGAGAGTCCTCTTCACACGCACTAGGATAGCTATAATTGAAATTGAAAAAAATGGAAAAGAACTGTTGGCAAGGATATAGAGAAATTGGAACGGTTATACATTGCTGTTAGAAATGTAAAATGCTGCAGCCATGATGGAAACAGTTTGGCAATTCCTCAAAAAAAGTTAAACACAGAGTTAACAGTTCCATTCCTACATATATATCCAAGAATAGAAAACAGATACTCAAACAAGTACATTACACACACATCATGGCAACATTGTTCACAATAGCCAAAAGGTAGAAATAATCCAAATGCCCATCAGCTGATGTATGGATAAACAAAATGTGGGATATTTATACAGAGGAATACTGCTTAGTAATACAAAGAAACAAACTATTGGTACATGCTGCAGCATGGATGCACCTCCAAAACATTATGCTAAATTAGAAAGGCCAGACGTGAAAGGCAAGCTACTGTATGGCTCTACTTATATGAATTATCCAGGATAGGTAAATCCATAAAGACAGAAAGTAAATTAATGTTTGCCAGGACTGGGAGGAGGTGGAAATGGGAGTTGCTCTTTAATGGGTACAGCATCTTCTTTCGTCATGAGAAAAATGTTTCGGAACTAGATAGAAGTGATGGTTGCACAGTGTTGTGAATGTACTCAATGCCACTGAATTACACACTTTCAAATGGTTAATGTTTTGTTACATGAATTTCAGCTCAAAAAGTAGGGTAGGATGTGTGTAAAGAAAAAACCTGAAAATTTTCAGTTACCTGCAGGTTACTTAACTTCTCTATGTCTCACTTTTAGCATGCATACAGTGGGAATAACAACAGCACCTATTTCCTGCTTCCATTGTAAGAATGAAATGCAGCGATGCATAAAAAGTACCTAGCAGAGAGCCTGACACCTATAGGATGCTCAAATATGAGTGATGTCACCATAGAATTTTTTTAAAAGAAGATCCTTTAGGAAAAATTATGAATATACACTGTATCTTTTCACAGAAAAAATATCTACACACACACACACACACACACACACACACTCTCACACACACACAAGACCTATACAATTTGAAAAGAACCACTGCTGCCCCAAGGCCACTTAGATTAAGAAGCCCTTTGTATTAGTTTGCTGTCACACTGCTATCAAAGACATACCTGAGACTGGGTAACTTATAAAGGAAAGGGGTTTAATTGACTCACAGTTCCACATGGCTGGGAAGGCCATACAATCATGGAAGGTGATGGAGGAGCAAGTTGTGTGTTACATTGCAGCAGGCAAAAAGAGAGCTTGGGGAACACCCCTTTATAAAGCCATCAGGTCTCATCAGACTCATTCACTACCACAAGAACAGCACAGGAAAACCTGTCCCCATGATTCAATTACCTCCCCATGATTCAATTACCTCTCACCCATGACACATGGAAATTATGGGAGCTACAATTCCAGATGAGATTTGGGTGAGGACACAGCCAAATTATATCATTCCACCCCTGGCCCCTCCAAAATATCATGTCCTCACATTTCAAAACCAATTGTGCCTTCCCAATGGCCCCCCAAAGTGTTAACTCATTTCAGCAGGAACTTTAAAGTCCACAGTCCAAAGTCTCATCTGATACAAGGCAAGTATCTTCCACTTATAAGCCTGTGAAATCAAAAGCAAGTTAGTTACTTCCTAGAAACAATGAGCGTATAGGCATTGGGTAAATATACCTGTTCCAAATGGGAAAAAATGGTCAAAACAGAGGGGCTACAGCCTCCATGCAAGTCCAAAATCCAGCAGGGCAATCAAATCTTAAAGCTCTGAAACAACCTCCTTGACTCCATGTTTCACATCCAGGGCACACTAATGCGAGAGTTGGGTTCCCATGGCCTTGGGCAGCTCCATCCCTGTGACTTTGCAGGGTACAGCCTTCCTACTAACTTCTGGCATGAGTGTCTCCCATGAGTTAGCAAATTCTGTCAGCATAGCCCATCTGCATGACCCATTGCAGAGGAAAGTGCTCTGACAGATCACCATCGGGGAAGGAACTGAGGGAGAAAGAAAACTGGGCTTTTTGTTTTTTAATAAAAAATTGTAACTCCCATGAGGCCTGCAATGAGTGTCTGTTGCTTTTCCAGGTGCATGGTGGAAGTGTGAGCAGAGCTACCATTTTGAGGTCTGGAGGATGGTGGCTCTCTTCTCACAGCTCTACTAGGCACTGTCCCAGTGGGGACTCTGTGTGGGGCTCCCACTCCTTATTTCCTTTCCACACTGCCCTAGCAGAGATTCTCCATAATTGCCCCACCCCTGCGGCGAACTTCTGCTTGGACATCCAGACATTCTCTGAAATTTAGATTAAGGTTCCCAAATCTCAATTCTTGACTTCTGTGTATGGATAGGCTCAACACCACGTGGAAGCAGAGCTTAGGGCTTACACCCTCTGAAGCCACAGCACAAGCTGTACCTTGATCCCTTTAGCCATGGTTGGAGTATCTAGGACACAGAGCACCAAGTCCCTAGGCTGTAGACAGTAAGGGGGCCCTGGACCCAGCCCAGGAAACCATTTTTTTCCTCCTAGGTCTCTGAGTCTATGATGGGAGGGGCTGTCACCAAGGTCTCTAACATGCCCTAGAGATATTTCCCCACTGTCTTGGTGATTAACATTCGGCTCCTTATTACTTATGCAAATTTCTGCAACAGGCTTGAATTTCCTCCCAGAAAATGGGTTTTTCTTTTCTATTGCAACACTAGGCTGCACATTTTCCAAACTTTTATGCCCTGCTTCCATTTTAAACATAAGTTACAATTCCAAGCCATATCTTTGTGAATACATAAAACTGAATGCTTATAACAGCACCCAAATCACCTCTTGAATGCTTTGTTGCTTAGTAATTTCTTCAGCCTGATACCCTAAATCATCTTTCTCAAGTTCAAAGTTCCACAGATCTCTAGGACAGGGGCAAAATGCCACCAGTTTCTTTGCTAAAACGTAACAAGAGTCACTTTTATTCCAGTTCCCAACAAGTTCCTCATCTCCATCTGAGTCCACCTCAACCGGGACTTCATTGTCCATATCAGCATTTTGGTCAAAACCATTCCACAAGTGTTTAGGAAGTTCCAAACTTTCCCACATTTTTCTGTCTTCTTCTGAGCCCTCCAAAACGTTCTAACCTCTGTCCGTTACCCAGTTCCAAAGTTGCTTCCACGTTTTCAGGTATCTTTACAGCAACACCCGACTCTACTGGTAACAATTGACTGTATTAATCCATTCTCATGCTGCTAATAAAGACATTATTGAAACTGGGTAATTTATAAAGGAAAGAGATTTAATAGACTCACAGTTCTACATGTCTGGGGAGGCCACACAATAATGATAGAAGGCAAAAGAGGAGTAAAGTCACATCTTACGTGGTGGCAAGCAAAAAGAGAGCTTGTGTGGGAAACTTTTCTTTATAAAGTCATCAGATCACATGAGACATATTCATTACCAGAAGAACAGCATGGGAAAGCCTGCCCTATGATTTAATTACCTCCTATGAGGGATCCCTCCCATGTCACATGGGAATTATGGGAGCTACAATTCAAGATGGAATTTGGGTGGGGAAACAGCCAAACCATATCACCCTTGTAGCAGTTGGTGACTGAAATTGAAACAGAAACTGTTCTTCAAAGACAAATTGAAGAAGGCAATATCTCTGTTAGTAGAGGTGATTTAACCAGGTAAGGTAGCTAAGAGCTCCTGGAATATCAGATATTTATAAGGACAAAGAAACCAGCTAATCCCAGAACAATGATTCACCTTTCCCCTCTCATCCCCTCATACCTACTAAACTGGGCAGGGGCAGAGATGTGATGGCAGTAATTAACCCTTCCCAGTAGAGTAGTGGAAGGGGGAATGCTGGTTCTCAGGCTCCAGGGCTTCCCCCATAGTGAGTGCACACATCCCTCAGCTCAGGGCAGTCTTAGATCCAGCCTTGGGCCAACAACTCTCTGCCACTTATTAGCCCACCCATCTGAAAGCAGGGGATTTGAGATCTTTAAAATGCAATTACCAGGTCAGTGGTTTCCAGATCTTGGCACTTCTCAAACCAGTAAAATCTCAAACAAAGATTGGTGTGTGTATGGTGGGGCGGGGGTGGGGGGAGTGTAAAAAAGGGGCAAAATTTTGTCATGTAAGGTTGTTTGGAGAGTTAAGATAAAATTAAGATGGCAGATTCTGGAGCCAGACGGCCTGGGTTGGAATCCCAGTGCCAATGCCAGATGCATGGTCTTAGGCAAGTCAGTGAATTTCTCTGTATCTCAATTTCCTCATCTGTAAAATAAGGATGCAGCAGAACCTCCCTCATTGGGGTTGTTATAATAATTAAAGAAATATACATGAACTGACACAAGATACCACATGTTGCAAGATTCAATTGGCATAACATATACCAGGAAAGGCAGATTCACATGAAGTAGATTAAGGAGAGGAAACAGCATTTCAATTTCAAATGATGAATCTTACTGGGGCATGAAAATGTTCTAAAACAAATTCATGGTGATGGTTGTACCACTCTGTAAAATTACTAAAAGACATTCAATTGTTGAAAAGGGTGAATTTTATAATATGTAAAATAAACCTCAATAAAATTGTTTTAAAAGAACACATATAGCACTTAAACAATACCTGGCACCTAGTAAATATTAAAGTGTAGTAAATTTTTATCATCATTTAGTATTATTAGGTTGGTGCACAAGTAATTGCGGTTTTTGCCATTACTTCCAATAACATCGCCAAAGTAAGGACAATCGCAGAACAAAGCACAAAAATCTCCTACTTGCTGTGAGCCGGGGAGGGTTCATGTTTTGTCACGTTTGGCGGTCGGGAGAGGTATCAGAGTCTTGGAACTACTTTGACTCAGCCCTACTTTCCAGGGCACTTCTCAAACCAAGCCACTTGCATTCCTACTGAAGGTGGTCTGGTTATTTAAGGGGCAGCCCACGGAAGTGTCTCCTCTCTCTGCCTGCCCCTCTGAATGGTGGAACAACTGCCCAGTCAAAAAAGGCCTGGATATGCCCAGTGGGCCTCAGGTGGGAAACCCCTGACTGGGAAAGTTGGGAGAGACGAGCCTCAGCCCCACCCAAGGGCATCTGTGCCAACAGACTTACTCAAGGTGAAAGGAGGCGTCTCTGCTCAGGAAGATGTGAAGCAGGTGCCCTGCAGCCACCTGTGAGAGAGAGAAGTGGCTTCCGGCTAGGTTGGAGGGGAGAAGCTGGGATCCAACCAGGTTTGTCGCTCTTTTCATCTTTTTTTTTTTTTTTTTTTTTTAATTTAGGTGAGGAGCTGTATTTGCCAACATCCCTTTTAGGATAAACCTCTTAGCTGGGTTCAAATACACACACACACACACACACACACACACGTATATACTTTACAATCAAACTTCCCCCTTCCCAATAGCTGATCAAAGAGGGATAGACCTATTGGAAAGAAAAATGGAGAAGTAAGGAAATGAATGTAACTCTGGCCCAGGCAACCCATCGCAGGCCCAGTAAAAAAGTGGCTCCAGGAGCTGTGGTGAAGGGACCAGCAGACCCAGCCGCGGCCGGAGGAGGGGCCTTGGAGGTAGGCGATGGCTGACGGCTGGCGGCGGCTGAAGGCAGTAAGTGTTTCTCGCAGCCTGGCAACAGGCACCTGTAGCAGGCGCTCTGTTCCCTCCAGTCGGGACGCTCCCTAGGGCCGGCCGGATCTCGAAGCCCGGCTCCCCACCACCCTTCGCCCCGGGGTCCGCAGCCAAGAGCCACCTTCAGACATAAGTTCCCTCCAGCCACGTCCGCAATTCAGGTGTGCACCGGGTCACTGAAGGGTGTGTGAGCTGCTAGGAGCCTCCATTGGCTGTCGGCTTTGACTGGCTGTTTAATCATTACCGCATCAGGTCCCACGGATCCTAACTTAATGAGCAAATCAGAAGCTGAGCCTGAATCGCTGTGAAGCTCTCCGAGTTTAGGTCTGGCAATTACCAGCCGGGAGATCGCCCCAAAGCAGGCTGCGCGCGCCCCGGGAAGCGGGATGAGAGCACACAGAGGCACAAAGTATCCTCAGAGCACGGAGGCAAACTCCTCCAGGCTCGCTCTCTCTGTCCGGGGGTTCCCGGTAGGCACACTCACCACCGATCCAGCCCGCCGCAAAGTCTTCCAGCTGGAAGCTGCCCATGGCCGGCGGCGCGCGGCGTCTCGCTCTCCCAGAGCCGGGGCAGTGCCCGCTTTGGGTCAGTGAGGCATGGCCCGTGGACGCGAGCGCGCCTCAAGACGAAAGTCGGAGTCTCGGAGCACACCGCAGCTCCTACTCCAAACCCAGTCCCTGAGACACCGGCTGAGCGGGCTGCCGCGCTCACCTCTCCAAGTGCCGGAGGGCAGCTGACATCACGCCCCCAGTGGACCTTAAAGGCACAGCACTCAGCGCGGATAAGGGTGCGCTCCGCGCGGCTCATCCGAGTCAAACAGCCAAGGGTCATCAAGTGGAATTCTCTCAGTCCTCCCTTCTCCGGGTTATCCTCCTTGCCAACTTCAGAGCCTCAGCGCTTTTGAAGTGAAAGTGCCAGCCGCCCATCCGGAGATGGCTTTTGGTGACTGTGCTCATATCCCCCTGTGCTGTGCTGACAATGCTGATTCCAATCAGCGATGGACTCTCTCCCATGCCAACTCTGGGCAGTGATGCCTTTTTGTTCATCCCAGCCATGTCCTACTCAGTGCCCTGTGCCTACAGCAAGCACCGTCTAACTTTCAGCTACAGCTCTCTAGGGGCCCAGCTCCCTGCCTGGCCCTGGCTCAGCCTACACTGTCCACCCTGGGCCAGCAGAAGGCAGAGGGGTGGTCCTCTCTACCTTAAATTCCCTCTCCGTAGGGAGACCCTACATTCACCCAGGCCCCTGGCCAGAGGTCCATGCCCACTGGAGAAGTGGCCTGCTGTGTGGAGAGGTTTTTGTTTCCATGAGAGTTTCTTTCCTCCCTTCCCAAGAAGAAGACTCGAAGTCCCCCATCATTCTGCTAGTTTCCACAAGGTACTCAGCTGTGGGTCTCAGCCAAGATACCCCAAGGTTGACAAGAATGGTGAGGAGTATGGTCAGGAGGAAGGGGCCTCTGCTGGGTCTGTTCTTGTCCCACTGGGCATATCCATGTCATGTCATCCAGGTTAACATGCAGCAACAGCCAGCCAGACCTCCTTCTTCCAAAGCAACAAACAGCTTGACCACCGAAGCTTGACCCTACAAAGGGCTGTCCACTGAGGAGTTGGGACTTGGAGGTAGAAGGGACCTTCCTGCAGCAACCAGCCCTCCCCTGCCCTGGCACACAGAGAGTGGACCTGTGTCTGGACAGGACAGCCCGGGATCAAGTCACCGGCCTGGCTAGGGAAATCTTACAAAGTTCCAAGGAGGAGTGGAACCGTCACACCCCATCCCCACGCTTCAGCTTCCTGCTGCACATGGTGACCCACTCAGTCTTGAGGCTTCAGAGTTGCCATCAGCATCAACCCCAAGCTGTGCCCTGCCATGCCCGGGATATATGCCTAGGGCCGCTATGAGAAATGCAGGTCTCTGAAGACTGGCCTTTAGTGAGTTCACCACTGGAATGAATCCACAAGTGGAGAGCCTGCCAATTCCCAAGGCCCACTCCTTTGGAAGACCACCTAAGGAGTGCCAGGCAGATTGTCATCCCCTCAGTCCTGTGTCAGCACCAATTAGGGAGGTCTTAAGTTGGCAGGCAGTGTCCCTGGCAGCCCCAGGATGGCCTCCCAAGCCCAGAAAGCTGCTGCTTGAACTGCTAATGAGCTGGAGCAGAGCTGAGGGAGTGGGTCACTTTCCAAATTGAACTACTGCGTTCCATTCCCAAATGCGTGCCACAAACCTGCCCATGGGGTGCATCACCCAGAGAAGTGGGGGGAGGACCCTAGGTTTACCAGCAACCCTGGCCAGGCCTGGAGAATCCCAGATCACAGGGCTGTGAGTCCAAGCTGAATGCTGGCTCTGTGGTGGGGATCTAGGCCCTCCCTTCTTCCTGGCCTTTGCACTTCGGAGCAGCATTTGCAATGCACTGCCATTCCATTCACATTTGCATTCTACGTGCGGGAGAGGGCAGGGCAGCTACTGGCCATTACACGGGGAAAGAAACTTCACAGAGAGATCCACTCCCTGAATGACTAGGGCCAGAAAGCAACCCATTTCCTTTCTCCCTCATTTCCTCCCCTAGTAGTGACCACTCAGCACTTTCCTCTGCAGCAGGGCATGCAGATGGGCTATGCTGATAGCATTTACTAACTAGTGGTCCACTCCCCATTTTTTATTTACCCTTTCAGGCCGCAGACATTGCCTGAGCACCCAGTCTGTGCTAGTGCCTTGCTTTTGGGAAAGTCTCTGTTTGAGAGGAGACGGTCTGTCTGAGATGCTACACAGAGACGGCTGTAAGAGCAGTGGCGAAGGAGTCCACTGTTCTCCAGGAAGCAATCAGGGAAGGTTCTCCAAACTTGGAGTCTCCTGACTGCACCTTTAGTCTCCACAGCCCCACTGCTCCCATCTCCCCAACCACTCTCTCAGGCAAGCTGAGAGTCCCCTCCCCATGCCCACCTGCCACACTTGGGCAGCAAAGGCCTGTGCCAGCTGGGCATTCCTGACCTGCTGCGGTGAAGGCGCTGCCCATGCACCTGCTCCTGTCTGCTTCCAGATTCCTGCCCTCACCCAGCTTTCCTCCCGCTTCCCCAGCTGTTCTCATCTTCTTCCCTGGTGCCTTGTCCCCTTCTCATGCTTAGGTGAGGATTCCTTAGGGCCCCCATCTGGACCCTCACCCACCTGTACCTCCCATTTCTCAGCATATAACCCCCACACCTTGCTTCTGAGTCCAGACATCCCCACTTAACACCTCTACCTGGGTGGCTCAGGTCATCTTAGCTCAGCACATCCCTCAATGAACTCTCTCTTCCTCCTCCAGTACCTCTTCAACTTAGAGAAACACACCTCCAGCCAGTGGCTACCCAAACCAGAATCTTAGATGCCATCCTCCCTTTCTCTCTCCCAAGGTCTTATCCCACCAGCCACAAAGTCCTGAGCATCCATTCCCTCAATGACACCCATCCCTCATTGGCATCTCGAGATGTGGCTCAGCCCAGGCCTGTGCCACTGTGGCACAGTGGACATGGATCACAGTGGACATGGGCCCCTGGGTCCCTCTGCCCAGTCCTGCATCCACCCTCCAGCTGCTGCCCCCGTGAGCTTCTGAAACCTTAAATCTGCTCAGTTTAGTGACCTCCGATGACTTCCCGTGATCTTGAGCATAAATTTCAGTTCTCCAGTGTGGTGTGCATAGCTCTGTGGGACTGGGTCTGGCTGCCCTTCTACTTCTCACCCCAACATCCCACAGTCTGTGCATGTGTGTGACTGCACATGCACTATTCCTTTGTGGGAAACACCCTCTCCCTCCTTCTCCCCTGGCTAACCCCTGCCCGCTTCTTCTTTGAGACTCAGCTCAGCTGTCACCGTCTCCTGACAGGCCTTCCTCGAAACCTTCATCACCCTGTGCCACACGGGATCTGCTAGCTCTCAGCTGTGTTTCCTGAACATCCTGAGCATATCTGGTTGATAGTCTGTCTTCCTGTCCAGATTGTGAGCCCATTGGGAGCAGGATACTGCCTCGTTCTGCAGTGGATATGCAGAGCCTGATACTGCCTCATTCTGCACTGGACATGCGGAGCCTGGCACAGGCCTGATGGGCAGTCACTGCTCAGTCAGCTGGGCCTTAAACAGGGAGGCATGCGGCAAAGTCTGAAGGGCCTGCCAGTAGCTGGCAGACAAGGAGGTGTCCAGGTACAAGGCAGAGCTGAAGAGGTGGCCACATCACTCCTGGGTATGAGACCTCCCCTTGGCCTTTCCTGGAGCATCACAGAAACCTGGCTTTTTTCAGGCCCTCAGAGGTACCAGCCACACTTCCCCTGAAGGCTTGTGCACTGATCACTCCCTCTGCCTGCAGCTCCCTCTCCCTGCCCTTCTCAAGGCCAACTCCTACCACCTTCAGATCTATGCCAAAGCATCTTCTGCATGAGGAGGCCTCCCCAGGCCCCTCACAGGAGGCCAAGCCTTTGTTGCCCTCTCTCAAGGCACCCCTGCTTCTTTTTCCAACTCTCATGGTGGCGCTTGGCCCTTGTGCAATGCTTGGTTGCTCCAGGAAGAAAGATAGGACCCACCTGACCTGTGTGCCACCATGTCATTCTCAGGATCTGCCACAGAGCAGATGGACAGCAATTAGGACTGAATGCGAAGGATTAATGAAACACGACCGCAGGCTTGTGCTGTCTTTCTTCGTTGAGGGTTTGCCCCTGTTGCATCATTCCTGCACTGGCCTTGGACAACGGGAGCTCTGAGCTCCCTCCCCAACTCTGATGGGAAGGAAAAGGAGCACACGTGATTTTCGAGCTTCTAACTGGGAGCAGGATTTCTTCCTCTGTTGGCGGCACTTTGAGAAAGTATGTGCAGAGCATGCACAGACTGAGTATGGCCCATCACCTGTTCAGTTTGAGGCTGGCAGTCAAGAAACAGAGGCAAGTGGCTGCGAAGTGAGGGGTGAAGCAGCTGGCAGGAAGGCTGGGCTGCCTGGGCTCTGGTCCCAGTGCTGCTACTGCCTCACTGGGCGTCTTGAGAAAGTCCAGGCCTCAATTCTCCCCCTATCTTTTGGAAGGTAAGGATTATCCCCTCTTAGATGGTGTCCTGGGAAGTCTGAAATTCTGGGCTACAGAGGTATCAGCTGTGGACGTCTCATCAAGCTGCGCCAGGAGAGGGCGCTGCTGCACAGCAGTTGAGGCTCTCGGGCCGCGAAGACAAGCGTGGCTGCCCACTCTGGATAGTTTCCTGGCCGGTTTCCCTGGCACTGGCTGGCAGAGAGCCACACTCAGTATATATGCGGGCCATGGAGGGGATGCTGGCCCAGGAGGCTCAGAGAAGAGTCTGAGGTGCCAGAGCAAACCTCCGAGAGGCTCGATGAGAATCCATCAGAGGTGTTTGAGCGCTGTGTGCTTGGACGGGAGGTGACACCCCAATCTCTTCACCCGTGTAGGTCTATGGAAGCCTCGAATGTCCCAGGTTTTCTTACATCTCAGGGCTCCAAGCTGGCCCAGTGCTGTATGCTGTGTTTACAACATCTTGTTGAATTTCAAGCCAAGTCCCCACTGAGTAGGTGAGAAGAATGAGGCCCAGGGAGGTCAAGTGGTTTCTCCAAAGCCACGCAGTGGTCAGTGGAGGATTACAGTCACACCTGCTGTTTAACTCCAGGGCCCATGCTATTAAACGAGTGCTGCCTCCTGGCCAGGACTCAGAGAGTAGAGTGACTTTTCCAAGGACCCTTGCCCCCAACCCCACCCCTCTGCATAAATGTCCTAACTTCTCTGCCTCAGTTTCCCCACCATCACTGAGATGGTATTAACACTGTCCGACGGTATCACATTCATAGGACTCCTGCAACAGTTGAATCGGGGGAAAGCATCCCTTCCCCCAATACCATCCCAGTGCCCTGGGCTGCCCTCCATCCTTTCCTCCCTGAGAGGGTCCTGTGAACTTGGGTCCATAGAACTGTGAAATTCCAGGCTACAGTGATATCAGCTTGAAAATCAGGTGTGCTCCTTTTCCTTCCCATCAGAGTTAACCCATGGGTCGAGGCTGGCTCTTGTGGACATCTGAGAACAGGAAATGCTGCTGTTTGCCTGAGTGAAGGCCAGGCAGGTCAGGGGACCAGGTAGCCCAGGTTGGAGAGCTTTGGCATCAAGGGGTTCCTGCGGGAGTATAGAAGGAGGCACTGCTGCTGAAAGCCAGGCTGAGCACCTGCTATATGCTAAACTTCCTGGGACTCGGAGGAGCTTGGGTGCTGACAGTGACAGAAGAGTCGGTGAGGACCGTTTACTCACTCTTCTGCCATGCGGTGGTCTCCTCTGTCATGCACTCATCAAACATCAGCTGCCGGGCTGGGGGAGACCCAGAAACCTCACATCAGACCTGACCTCAAATAGAGTCCCAGAAGGGCTATTGGAAATTTGGGGGGCAGACCCAGAAGTCTTGGGAAGGAGCAGCATTTGAGCTGGAACTAAAAAGACAAGCTCAGTTGTGAGAGTGGAGAAGGACACGGAGGCAGAGGGGTACTCAGCCTGGGCTACCAGGTCCACTGACATGCCTGGCCTCACTTAGGTGGACAGCAGCATGTCCTGTTCTCAGATGTCCACAGAGCCAGCCTTGACTCTCAGGTTGACTTTGATGGGAAGGAAAAGGAGCACATCCGAGCGGCACCAGGTGGGAGAACGCAAGGGGAGTCAGGAAGAGTTTTGTACGCCCAAAGCCCCCATGGCTATGGGAGGGGAGGCTGGAAGTCTTGGATCCTGGCTCCTGAGGACCCTGAATGGCAAGGGAAAAGCGAGGCCATGATTCTGTGGGCAGTGGAGTCTGTAGGCTGGCAGCAGTCCTCAGTCCTGCTGCTGCTCTGCCAGTGGATGAAAGGCCCATCTCTGGGGCCGGCTGCATCTGACCTGGATGAACCTCCATAGCCCATGCGGAGGCTGGCTCAGGCTGCTTGCAACCAGCATTTGTTCTCTGCAGGAACCTAGTGGTCTTGCCCGGGGGAAGTTGAAGCCTGTGCCTATCCAGACCCTCAGAAGGGCTGTGATCCCCCTCAACACACCACCTGAGAACAGGCAGTTCAGCCTCCCCAGCAGGAGCTCACTGGGCCATTTAATCTACTGTGACCAGACATCCTCATCTGTGCGACGGGGGCAATAACTACCTCACTCAAGCTACACTTAACTCACACTTCGTGAGTCAATCATGTCAAGTGCTCAGTGTCATGACGGACACGCAGTAATACCCTCAGCAAGTCAAACCTCGCCATTGTTATGGCCTGTGTGTCCCCAGTGTTCCTGTCTGGGTCAGCACATGGACAGCTCCCAGCCAAGGCCTGTGGGTGGGCCAGAAGCAAATTGCCCTTCCAGCCAAGTCAGCCCCTTATCGGGGATCTTTTCTGCACCAAATCCTTCCTGCAGACCTCCCTCAAGAGAGCTCTGCAGCATAAAAAACCTCCGAGGGTCTCTTCAGCCCCATGAGCAGGGGAGGTTCCTCCAGCTCCCCAAGGGGCTGCTGACAGGCTGCTGCAGGGCTCTTGGCCCTGCTTGGGTTCTGGATGGTGCACCCACAGGAAGAGAAGGGACATGCCTCGGACCCAGCTTGGGCTGCACAAGGAGAGAGTGGCCCTAGTTTCTACCATACACAAAGATACCTCCCGACCCGTCTGTTCCTTTGGGGGTGGTGAGGGCCCACCGATGCCAGCTCTTTGATGAGGCCCAGCCTCAGCCCTGTGAAAAATAAAAAGGAACAGTCCAATGGCCTCACCCCAAGAACAAAGCCAAGGAGTTTTCCTGGCAAGGGTACCTTAATTTCTTGATACTCCTATCGTCCAAACCCCGAATCCCCAAACCCAACAGGAAGTCATAGGAGTGCCTTGGAAATAGTAAAAATTAGATTTTCTAAAAAGAACGTCTTTGTTGTAACTGTAGTGTGACAGATTGATTTCTCTCTCCTTCTCAAGATCCTCATCCTCAGGAAGCAGGTGAGCAGGTGAGGTCATTCCATACACGCAGCCGTCGGGCGGAGGAGCTGGGATCCAGCGGTCAGAGGTGTGCGAGTGTCAAAGCCAGCAAAGACCCCGCACCTGGGAGGAGGCACGAAACCAGTGCCATGGAGCAGGGAGGCTGTGAACGTGGGACGCATCAGTGTGGCTGGTGCCAAAGGAGTTTCAAACAGGAGCCAACATCTAAGTGTCTGGCCTGGAGTGGGCGGGATGAGCATATAGTGTCAACATCCCAGTGTGCTTCAGCCGTGTGCAGGGTGGGCCTGGGGTTAGAGGGTGGGTTGGGGGCCAGAAAACCGGTCCACAGGGTCCAAGGAGGTAGGGCCTAGCAGACACGTGCAGAGTCACCGTCCTCACCTGCTCCACCCAAGGGCAGGGGCGGGGGCAGGGGAAGGAAAGGTGCAGAGGCAATGAGGGAAAAGAGAGGCTTGGATGGGTCTAGGGGAGGCCGGGGTCTGGGGGAGCACCTGGCTCATTTCCTGCTGTGCAGAGACCCACTGAGGAAGAGTGTAGTGAGGAGATGCTGAAGGGCTCAGCCCGAGGTCAGACAGCTGGTGTGAATGCCAGCTCCGCTGTTCCTGGCTGTTTGCTAGCTGTGTGAGCTCAGGCACCCTACTTAACCTCTCTTAGCCTGTTTACTCTGCTGTAGAATGGAGAGGACACCAGTGTCTACACCCAAGGATTGTGTCTCCATAATCCTTGATCTCTATAAGGTGCCTAGTACAAAGTAAATGCTCGATAAATGGAAGCTGCAGGTATTACTCCAAAGCAGCCAATTAGCGCACCAGTTCCAACCTCTACAGTGATATGATTTATTTACAAAACCAGCTTCAGGGTGTCTGCACCCTTCAGTCCTTCAGGAGGCTCCTGCTCCCTCTGTTTGCACTTAGGACAGGCTACAAAAGGAGCGGTCTGAGGTTAGAGTGCTGGGCAAGATGGACACTCCTCTCCTTTGGTGTGGCTGTTCAATTCTCACGTGGCAGTTTTTCCAGCTAGTACAGGAAGGTGGCAGCCTGGGGTGGGATGGGTCTCTTCCTGGGTGTGGAGTGGTTGAACGTGCGGCACAGGCTGAGTTTCTCCCTTCTGCCCCTTGAGGAGAAAGGCAAACCCCAGGCCTGCATAGTGGGACGCCTCATGCTGGCAGGGAGCAGCCTGGTGGGCTGGGAGGGGCTGGGAGAACCTGCCAGGGCTCTTCCCACTGGCTCTGCTGGGCAGGAAGGTAGGATGCCCCCCATCCCTGGTCATGGGCACTAAGAGAGAGAGAATTCAGGCCTGAGGGCTGCAGTCCCAGGCCAGCTCTGGTCCCAGGGCAAACTGACTGACCCACGGTAGCCTCCCCCTAGTCACCTTCATCCCTCGATGGTCAGCAGGTGCCAGGGGTCTGCTCTCCAGTGGCTTCGGCCGCAGTCAGCTCCAGCTTCCCTGTGGTGTGACTGCACCAGGCCTGGGCAGCCCCTAAAGACCCCTGGCTCCCAGATGGGGAGGCAGGAGGCCCAAGGCTAGTGTGTAGCCCCTCCTCAGGGGTTCTGTAGTAAGGCACGAATCCTGAGGCATAAAGGCCATGGTCCCTGGAGAGAGGGGCATCCAGGTCACTGTCATGGGGACACCCTGCCGAGACCTGTAGGACGGGGCAGCAGCCCAGTGAGTGTGAGGACCCAGAGATGAGGTCCGAAGGAACAAGAGGGTCAGCCAGATGCAAGCCCACTTCCAGGTTCAGACCCTGATACCTGGGAGCAGCCTGTGCCTGCAACACCGCAGTGGCAGTCCCAGAAGAGGACAGGCCCATGTCTGCTCTACAGCCTGGGAAGCACTCAGGGATGTCACTCACGCATCCAAGGGCACCCTGCTGGGAGGGGTGTGTCCGGGATTAGAACACACCCACCTCACCTCCTGTCTTTGCAGTCACAGCCACAGTGCCCAGTTGCACGGTGGTGATTAGGAATCTTAAAGGGCACAGACTTTGGGTCAAATCTCGTGTTTGCTACTTGCTAGCTATGTGCCCTTGACCAAGTCACTTAACTTCTCTGAGACTCATTTTCTCATTCGTAAAATGGGAATTATAGTACGGCCTATCTTATAGGATTATTAATAGGATTAAATGAGATGATGCTAATGAAACATTTGTCTGAGAGCCTAGCAAGTCACAAGGACCAAATAAAAGCTTCTGTGAGCTCACCGCCACGCTTGCTACTTTGGGCGCATGGTTGTATGTAATTCTCACAATGGCTCGATTGTTGCTGCTGCTATTCTCTTCTTATAAGGAAACCATGTTCCCCAGCCCATTTTCCTCCATGGTGGTCAAGCTGGGCTTGAACAGGACAGTCTTCCTGGAGTCCCTGTGCTCCCAACCAGTGATACCTTGCTCCAAGAGCCCCAGCAGCCCTGAGAGGGGCCTGTCTAGGGACCTGTTAGAGTCTGGGCCCCAGGACAGAGAGGTTTGAAGGATGTAGGATCTGGTGCTGCTCCCCCCACCCACCCCCATGGCCTCCTCAACTCACAGAACATTCGTCCTTGACTGTTGTCCTGCAGAAGCAGCCAGCCTGTCCCTCGCAGTGGGTGGGTCTTGGGAGCCCCTGTGTGACCATCCAGGAGGGGCCAGGCTGGGCACACTCTCCTCCTCAGAGCGGTAGTAAGGGACCCTGTGTGACCATCCAGGAGGGGCCAGGCTGGGCACACTCTCCTCCTCAGAGCGGTAGTAAGGGACCCTGTGTGACCATCCAGGAGGGGCCAGGCTGGGCACACTCTCCTCCTCAGAGCGGTAGTAAGGGAAGAACCCACCAAGCAGTTCTGAGTCCTCCTGGAGTGGTATCTCGGGCTGCAGGACCAACCGCTCCTCTGCTAGGAGGCACCCATAGGTGCGGAAGAAAGGCAGGCACTCCAAGGCTACCTGGGCCCTATGTGAAATGTGGAGGGAGCTTAGAAGTTTCTTGTCCCTTGAACTGGTGGCCTGCTGTTGCCAGGATAGGGACCCTGGGTCATCCTCCTCCAGGAGGCTAGGAGAGGTTGGGGCTCCGGATTCAGGCTCACAGTTCTTCTGGGACATCTGCGAAGAGAAGGGTGTTCCATCTGGCACTGCACCCTGACTTCCTAGCCACGCCAGCTCTGTTCCAGTCCCTGTCTACATTGCAGGCCGAAAGAGTCTTACAAAGCCCAAACCTGACTGTGGCTCTCTTCTGTGAAAAGACAGCAATGGCCCTCAACCATGGTTAGATTGCTCAAGTGCACAGGTCTTCTTACCATTCCCCAGTCACACCAAGCTTGGCCCTGCCTTAGAGCCTATGCCAAGATCTGCTCCTGGACTCTCAGCTCAGAAGAGCCTTCCCAGCCCCAACCTCCCCAGGCTCCCTCCTCCAGATCACTTCATCACTGGAATGCTCTACCTGGGCTATGGTCCGCCTGCCTTACATGTGGGGTGGTTTGATCTGTGTTGTGTGTCTGGTGCCTCTGGTTCATAACAGGCACTCAGCTCACACTTCAACTACTCTGCTGGCTCTCAACTCACCTCATATTCCCTTCACTCTGTCCACTCCAGCCACAGCCTCTCTTGGTCCATCTCACTTGCCAAGCATCCTCCCACCACAGGGCCTCTGCATGGGTGATGCTCCTGCCCAGATTCTCTTCCTCTCCTTTGTCCTAGGTGGTGACTTCCTCAGCCCTTGCCTAAAGTCACGTCCCTTACATGCCTGGCTTAGTGGCTTCTCCTTCTTCCTGACTGCCGCCACCCTCATACCCCTCACTCGGAGCACCCGTTCCTCTGCTGTGAAACATTCAACTGTGTGGTTTCTTGATTAATATTTCTCATCCTGTTATTTACAAATTCCACCGAGGCAGGACCCATCTGTCTAGTTCACTTCTATGTCCCGAAGGCCTAGAAAAACCCTGGCATATGGTAGACACTAAGTATTGGAAGAAAGCAAAGAAGGGTGGGAAGGAAGGAAAGACATAGACAAAAAGAGAACACCTCGGCCGGGAAGGAAGCCTTTAGCAGACTCCATGGTGATAGGAGGGAGAAGTCACGTCTTGGGGAGAGGATGGGGAAGTGGAATGAGGAATTAATTCCTAGGCCCAAAGGGGATGCATGCTCGGAGTACCTGGTAGTGAAAAGCCAGCTCATTCCCATGTTGCCTGTCAGGCCCAGACCCAGAGCCCATTGGGAACAAGGCAGGGGGCTCCTTTGATCCTGAGAAAGCCCCCAGGCCATTCCACTTGTGGTCTCCGGGCTCATGGAAGAACCCACGGTAGCCTAGCCCCCAGCCTTCCTGACTCCCACCCTGGCCTTCCCAACTCCCACCCTAGCCTTTGGGCCTTGAGTCCCCGCCCCGACACATGCTCCTGACATCCATGCTCTCCCCCAACTCCCTGCAGGCAGCCTGACCACTGAGGTCCCCGTCCTAAGCCAGACCCCTTGGTAAGTGCCTACTGGCCCATAAACTGCCAGTTTCTGGTGAGCTGGTACCAAGCTCCCTCCTCCAAGTCCCAGAGACCCAACTCGGGGCCATCTTTGCTGAGTCTCTACCACTCCCAAACACTCCGCAGAGCTCTGTGATCCTCTCTGTCGGGTAATCCTTAGGAAGCCCACTGGGATAGACTTGCCTTTCCAACCTCGCTGTGCCAAGGAGATGGGACAGGCTACATGGCAACGCCCAAGTCTGACCCAGTCTGAAGCCTGTGCTATGTTCACTGTGAATTGTATGTGGTTGTGTGTCCCCCATAAGACACACATGTTCCGGTCTTAAGCCCTGGCACTCGTGGATGTGATCTTATTTGGAAATGGGATCTTGGCAGATGCAATCGAGTTAAGATGAGGTCACACTGGGTTAGGGTGGGCCCTGAATCCCACGATGTGTCCCTATAAGATGAGGGAAATTTGGACACAGACACACAGGGAGAATGTCACGTGACAATGGAGGAAGCTATTGGAGTGACGCTGTCGCAAGCCAAGGCACATCAAGAATTGCGTCATCACTGGAAGCTAGGAGGGAGCACGGGAAGCAGATTCCCCTGCCAAGCCCCCAGGAAGGAACCAACCTGCCGACACCTTAATTTCAAACTTCTTCCGAACTGCAGGAGAATACATGTGCATTGTTTCAAGCTACCACATTTGTGTTAATTTGTTCTGGCAGCCCTAGGACACTAACAGGTGCAGGTTTGTGGATGGCTCATTTGTGGGGATAAAGGGATTTGGTACAGGCTTGAGGGCTCTCCCAGCACCACCCGGTGAGTGGGCTGGGGAGACAGGCCCATTGCCATGGATGAGGTTCTCTCTGTGGTGGGGCTCACCTAAGGCCCTACCCCTCCTGCCATCCGGTGGGCGCTGGACAGCACAGACTCTCCCTATGGCGGGCCAGCGGCCCTCCTATACCTCATTCTTTCCTGCCAGGGCCCCAGCTCCACTTCAACAGTGAGTCCTGGACTGAAGGAGGCCAGGTGTCCTCTGAATTCCCCTGGGAGGCCTCAGCAAGATGGCACGTGCACAATGCCACTCACGGTCTCTAGTGAGCACCACCTCCTGCGTCCTGTTTTTGGGTCAGCAGTAGCACTGTGTCAAGACACGATGAAGCCTAATTGTCAAACTCTGGCTAAAAAGACAGAGCCTCCCTCAGCAGTCCTCTTCCTCCCAGCCTCCTCTTTACCTTGGCAAATCCCCTTCTGCTTGCTGAGAGAAGACATCACCATGAAGTCATAAAGCCTGATGCCAGGTCATTAAAGCCATGAAGTCATAAAGCCAGATGGCTCTGTTGCCATGGAGACTCCACCCAAGCATCCAACACCTGTGATCATCACCTGTCTCTTAATTCATCTTAATCCACATCTCCCCAGGAGACTCAGGGGAAACAAAGAGAATGCAAACATCTTCTGGAATCTGATCAGTTTTTCATGACTGGGGGCCAGTGAGCTCACTAGGGACTTCTGCCCAGAGACTGAGAGTGACTCAGCGCCTCTAGTGGATGGGTCAGGAAGGGCCCCAGGGATTTGTTCCACCAAGCCCAGGGAACTGGGGTGAGGTGCATGGGCTGCTCCTCTCTGGGGTGCCTCAGTCCCCTCTGGGTGTGGCCGAGACAGCATTCTCTGCCCTTGTCACTAGCTTTCAGCTGCCTCTCCTCTGTGGCTCTTCTCCAGTCACTTGCTGGCAGGACACAAGAAGTGGAGCAGTCATGGGAGGGCTGATGATGTGGGACATCTGCTTTCTCCCACAGAGCCACCGTCCCCAGATCCTCCCCCAGGCCTGGTGCTCCTGTCAGCTACCGCCCAGGGCAGTTCCCACGTGGTGTGTCATGTGGTCCTCTCCACAAACCTTCAAGTCAGGAAGTGCACTGTCATGCCATTTTGCAGATTGGAGAGTTGAACCTCAGTGCTGGGACAGGAAGGTGAACCAGCCTGAAAAAGGGGCTCCAGAGTTAGTTTCTAGCCTTAGGGCTTGAGGCAAGAGAGCCTTGAAATGCCACTGAAGGTCACGAGGCTGGGATATCTCCAGGACCTCAGGCTTCCCCAGGACTGGATTCCAAGCCAGGAGTGGCCCAGCTGGGTTCTCCAGGCTCAGCATCTCCAGTTCTCCACATCTCTCTACCCTGTGCCCACAGACCCTACTACTCCTGGGCCCATCTACTCCTAGGTCATTTTCTTTCTTATAGAATTTATTTTTGGCAAGTGGTAATAGATACGCCTCCAACTTTATTTTATATTATGAATAGTCACTTGACCCAACATCATTTAAGAATAAATTATTTATCCCCAACCTGATTTGAAATACCAAAATAGACACATTCTAAATTCTTAACTATTACAAACTCAAGTCCTTTTCTATAATTTATTTTTGTATCCATCTCTTTGTCCCTCTTTGTACCAATACCGTATTATTCTGATCTCTTTCGTTTTAAATAAATTTAATTCATGTTGTATCATCACCATTTAAAAACTCAACTTCACTGAGGGCTAATTTACATATACCATAACATGTACTGTTCATGAATCTATACACCAAATAACGACCTGGAAATTAATACATAGAACTGCCTCTTTTCAGTTAATCCGCTCCCTTGCTTCCCAACCCCAAGCAACCACTGATGTGCTTTTTGATACTAGAGATTCATCTTGCCTGTTCTAGAATAAACGGAATCACACAGCACATGTTCTTTTGTGCCTAGTGAGCTTCTGGTTTTCAGCACTATGTTGTGAACATGCATCCTTTTTGTGGCATAGTTTGCTCCCTTTTATTGAGGAGTAGTATCCTGTTATGTGATGTAACACAATTTGCTTATCCATCTCCTGTGTGTACCAGCTAGTTGTTCCCATTGTAAAGAGTGCTGCCAGAAATACTTACAAGTCTTTGAGTAGGTATAGTTTTCATTCCTCTTAGGTAAATAGCTAGGATTTGAGTAGTTTGATCACATGGAAAGTGTATGTTTAACTAAATAAGAAACTGTCAAATTGTTTTCATTTTATGGCATATAAAATGGTACATTCATGGCCGGGCACGGTGGCTCACACCTGTAATCCCAGCACTTTGGGAGGCCGAGGCAAGTGGATCATGAGGTCAAGAGATTGAGACCATCCTGGTCAACATGGTGAAACTCCGTCTCTACTAAAAAAAAAAAAAATACAAAAAATTAGCTGGGCATGGTGGTGTGTGCCTGTAATCCCAGATACTCTGGAGGCTGAGGCAGGAGAATTGCCTGAACCCAGGAGTCGGAGGTTGTGGTGAGCTGAGATTGCGCCATTGCACTCTAGGGTGGGTAACAAGAGCGAAACTCCATCTCAAAAAAAAAAAAAAAAGGATACATTGATTTTACACTCCCAACAGTAATATGTAAAAGCTTCAGTTTCTTCACAGTCTTAATGCCACTTTTTAACTTTTGCCATTCTCGTGGGTGTATAGATAGCATGATGGTTTTCATTCGCATTTTCTTGATGGCTAGTGATGTTGAGCATTTCTTATATGTGTATATTGCCAATTTGTATATTTTCATTTAAGTGTCTACATCTTTCTCCCATTTTAATAACTTGATTGTTATAACTAAAGTACAGTAAGCTATATAGTTTCAAAGTGTAGAATTTGATCAATTTTCACATATGTACACACCTCAGAAACTATTACCATGGTCAGATTAACAAATATTTCTCCCCAGAGTAATATTTGTTAGGTGACAAAAACCCCTCACCTACTGTTAGGTGAGGGAGTCACAGCCAGCCAGAGAGTATCACTGGAGGGTGAGAGAAAGACCTGTGGATACCAGCTGTCACATAGCACGAGCCCAGCTCTTGGGAGCATTGAGATGTAAGCTCAGAGTTACACAGTTCCAAATCTTGGGAAGGGGCTTTCAGACACATTGTTTGCTTTCTGCTCAGATAAGGAATGCATCACTCTGCCAGAGTATGACTTTTTACAGATTATTAAATAAAGCTGTATATATCTCATTGTAAAAATAAAACAAACAAATATTTCTATCAACCCCAAAAATTTCCTCATTCGCTCTTATAATCCATCTTCCCCCCATTCCCTTCCCCAGACAACCCCTGATCTTCTGTCACTCTAGATTATTTTACATGTTCTAGCATTTTATATAAATGGAATCAAGCGTTTGCGTTTATGTGATTTCTCTTAGCATAATGCTCTTGAGAGTAATCTGTGCTGTTGCATGAATGAATAGTTTGTTCCTGTTTCATTGAGCACTATTCCACTGCATGGATAGTCCCCTGTTGTTATTCTACTGTATGCAGTGTGTCATTCTTCTCTAGCTGTTTTGAAGATGTTTTTCTTTATCCTTTGTAAGTGGTAGTGGATAAGGTTTTGAGCACTTTATAATGCGTCTAGGCATGGTTTTCATTGACCTTATCTTTTCTGGGGTTTACAGAGCCTCTTAAGTACATTTGCATTTTTAAGTACATTGATTTATGTTTTTCACCACGTTTAGGAAGCTTTAAGTCTTTCTTCGTTTTGTCAAGATTTTTTCTTTTTAGCCTATTTCTGCTCCCCTTCTGGGACTCCAACGTCATGTATGTTAGATTTTTTTAATGTGTTTCCACAGATCTCTGAGGCTCTGCTCATTTATTTCTTAATATTTCCTCTGTGTTCTTCAGATTGCAGAAATAATATGGATCTATCTTTAAGCTCACAGACTCTTTCCTCTTGACATCACCATTCTGCTACTGAAATCATCGAGTGAAATTTTTTAATTTCAGATTTTGTATTTTTCAGTCCTAACATTTTTGTGGTTTTTTTTTAATAGTTGCTACTTCTCTATTGAGAACTTATTTTTATTCATGCCAAATGTGTTTTTCTTAACCTCATGGAACATACACATAACAGCATTTTGAAGTCTTTGATGATAATTCCAACACATGGCCCTCCTTGGGATTGATATTTGTCGTCATTTACCTTGAGAAGTAGTCACATTTTTCTGGTTATTTGTACACTGGGTAATTTTAGATTGTCCTAGGCATTTTGAAAATCATTTTATGTAGACTTTGGGTCGGGCACATAATCCTCTGCAGAGAGTTGATGTTTTAGCTTTATCAGACAATCAATTTAGTTAGGTTTGAGTTGCAAGTTCTGTCTTGCCTTTTGTATACAGTGGTACAAATCTCAGTTCTCTAAGCTTTCACTGTATTCATTTGGGTCTGTTTTTTGCACGCATTATTGAACAATTAGGCTAAAAAGAGTACACATGGTTTAAATCTCAGTTTAGTTCTTTCTGAAAGCTTTGCTATGCTGGTTTAGGTCTATCCCACTCAGGCATAACTCAGAAGTTAGGCTGAGACTTGTAAGTATTTATTCACAGAATTAGAGGACTGCTTTTCTGGCTACCCTCCCTCCTGGATGTCCTCATGTTCTGTTTCCTTCCAGAGTCTCTGTCCTGACTCATTTGACCAGAATTACGGGATTTCTTCTACAGTAGCTATCCTTTGCCACCACTGCATTGCTGTTGGGTAATTAGAGTGTGCCCTCTGGGCAAAGCTGAGAGAGAAAGAAACAGAAACAGAGAGAGGGCAGAAAGAAAGAGAGAGAGAGAAAACCTGGGAAACTCTCTCCTGCATGGATCACTGTCTAAATCCAACTAATTTTACCTCTCATCCACAATGTTTTTGTTTACTTTTTAGAGTTCTCTGGTGCTAGTGTTTGCATTTGTGTAGAGTTTTTGGTATAGTAAGTGGGAAGAATGGGCCACAGTGAACTTATGCTATCACACTATGATCTTCATTTTGTCCATTTCTTATAAGATTATTTGTCTTACTGTTGTGTTGTAAGAGCTTTTTGTGTATGCCAAATACAAGTTCATTGTCAGAAATCGGTATTGTGAATGTTTTCTCCCAGGTTGTGCCTTGCCTTTTTATTTTATTAACAAAGTATTTCTAGGAAACAACTGAAATTTTAAATTTTGATGGGTCTAATTTATTTTTTTATTTGTGTTTTTTGTATCCCATCTAAGAAATATTTGCTTGCCATAAGATTGTGAACACGTCTTCTTTTTTGTTTTTCAAGTTCTATAGCTTTAGCTTTTATATTTAGGCCTGTGATTCCATTTGAGTTCATTGATGCTATTTGAGTTGGAGAGCACGATTTATCTATTTTTTCCATTTGGATAGCTGTTGTGCACCACTGGCTGAAAAGACTTTTCTTTCAGAGTCTTTCGAAAGATGCCAGTGTATAGACTTGGTTATACATTGTGGTCCTCCATAAGGCAGTGAGTAGAGATCAGAGGAACAGAACACAGAATCCAGCTATACATTGGCATCTTTGTAAAAAAATCAGTGATATACACGTGGATTCATAGATTCTCTGTTCTGTTGCACTGATCTCTACTCACTGCCTTATTGTGGACCACAATTTCTCAGCCTTGGCACTGTTGATCTTTTGAGCCAGATAATTCTTTGTTGTGGGGCATCGTCCTGTGCACTCTTGGATGTTTAGCAGCACCTTTGCTCTCTACCCTACTTGTCAATATCACACTGCTCTCCTCCCTCCAGAGTAATGACAATGAAGAATGTCTCCCAACTTTGCCAAATGTTCCCTGGGGCGGGGGGGATCTAGCCCCAGTTGAGCACTACTGCTATAAATTCACTACATTCCTTGATAGTTAGGACAGTCTGCCCACTCTGTTCTTTCTAAAATACATCTTTATATTTTTACAGTAAAAAAATACATCTAGGTCCTTTGTACTTTCATATAAATTTATATTAAATTTATCTCTAAATATTTTGGGATTTTTATGTCTTTTTTAGTTGGGATTATTGAGATCTGGTTATGTACAGTGAAATTGACAAATACACTGTTGCATTCTAAAGACTGTCTTCAGGTTGAAAGCCGAGGTAATTTTAGGGCTCACCTCATTTTTTCTCTTTTTCCTTGAATCATTGTTCTGTGTTTTCTGCTTTCCATCATCTTTAAATAGTGGCTTCTTATTTTACTCAGTTTTCTTGTTGTTTATAGTGGGAGGGCAAATCTAGAACCGATTACCTCACCAAGACCACAAGCAGAAGTCCCTGATAATCAACTTTTAACAGTCTCATTAATTTGAGTGGTTACTCAGTGCCAGAAAATATACTAGTCATTCTTCATTGATTATTTTATTTTTGTCTTAATAATCTTATCAGGTAGGTACCATGATCATCCCTATGTAAAGATAAGAAAATTAGGCTTAAAGAGGGTAAGAATTTACTGAGTACTAGACAGTAGCAATGGAAGGGCTGGAATTCAAATTTTGGTAGTTGGACTCTGAAGCCCAAGTGTTTAATCACTTTGCCAGTTGTCCAAAAGCACTATATGAAAAATGATTTTAGATAACACACAGGTGACATTTTTAATAGCAAATTAATGTAATATATGTTAGAAAAAATACAGTTACCACATCTGATATGGTTTGGTTCTGTGTCCCCACCCAGATCTCACCTCGAATTGTAATCCAGGGATGTTGAGGGAGGAACCTGGTGGGAGGTATTTGGATGATGTGGGTGGTTTCCCCCATGCTGTTCTCGTGATAGTGAGGGAGTTCTCATGAGATCTGATGGTTTTTAAAAAAGCAGACTTCCCTGTGCGTGCCCTCTCTCCCGCCACCATCTGAAGAAGTTGCCTACTTCCCTTCACTTTCCACCATGATTCTAAGTGGCCTGAGACCTCCCCAGTCACGTGGAGCTGTGAGCCAATTAAACCTCTTTTATTTATAAATTACCCAGTCTCGGGTAGTATCTTTATAGCAGTGTGAAAATAGACTAATACAATGTCTAAGCCATGATTTTTCAGATACTTTTGCTCGGGACAAGAGTGAGTAGATTTTTTAAAATAAAAAGATGAGTCTGTTTAAACATCTGTATTACAGGTCATAATCAGATATGGCAAGAACATGGAGGTGACAGAGAATATCTGCCTGGGACAGGTGCACTGACTATGAGTATCCCTTCAGGCTTGGTGAATGTGGCTCCAGTGTCCATGTGCAGCTGTAGACACGGATGAAAAGAACTACTTTTACATAAGGGAAACTCACATTGCAACTTGCTTTTTTTATTCCACAATATGCGCTAGCCTTTGACCTTACCCACACATAGAGATAGTTCAAAGGCAGCCCCAGGCCTTTCTGTGGGGTTGATGGTCTTCCTTACTTGAAAGCAGCTTTCGATGCCTTTATGGCAAGGGTCCCCAAACCCCGGGCCATGAACTGGTACCTGTTCGTGGCCTGTTAGAAACTGGGCCACACAGCAGGAGGTGAGCAGCCAACAAGTGAACATTATTACCACCTGAGCGCCACCTCTCGTCGGATCAGTGGGGGCACCAGATTCTCATAGGACTGCAAACCCTATTGTCAACTGTGCATGTGAGGGATCTCGGTTCCATGTTCCTTATGAGAACCTAACTAATGCCTGATGATCTGAAGTGGAACTGTTTCATCCCAAAACGACGCCTTCTCCCCATCTGTGGAAAACTTGTCTTTCAATAATCTGGTTCCTGGTGCCAAAAAGGTTGGGAACCGCTGCTTTTGAGTACCTCCTCCTCGTGGCTACTGTGAAAGTTAGGGTTCCAGGATTTCCATAGCAGGCCCTCAGTCATCCCAGCCAGCACAGAGACCAGGAGGAAATGCACCAATTCACAGTGCAAGATGAAACTTAATCAAACTAGGAAAGAACAAAAGGCCCACAGCTCCAGCATCTGGGCTAGTAGAACCCACAGCAGTCTGTGGGCCGATTTCAGCGAGTCCCCACCAGTTCACATGACAGTAGTCTCCCAGGGCCTCACTGAATCCTCACTAGGCCTTCATGCCCAGCAACCAGCCTGAATGATCCAGCTGAGACAAGGGATGACTTGTCCAGGGCTGAAAAATGGTGGAGCTGGGACTCAGCACTAGGAACTGTGCAGAGGAAGCACTTTAGACATACCTTCACATGTACCTCTCTCCACGCCAGGGCCAGGGATTCAGACCACTGTCCTGGAGATGCGGCACTCGAGGTCAGTGTGGCTGGGTGCCTGGTCCCAGGTCCCTCTGACTCCAGAGCCTGTGTTTCTAGCATCTGCTCTGCAGGAAAAGCATGCTTGCTGCCCAGACTGCACTATCTAGAAGGGGAGGGACACTAGCCCTTCTGATGACTCCTACCTCATCTGTGTAACAGGATTCTGCCAGGATCTGACCCATCCTGGCACAAGCAGGTAAGAACAGCACGGGCAGGATGTTTGAAATTCCTGCTGGAATTCCAGGAATACATGATTCCTGCGCTGCTGAGTGCAGTTGGAGATCTCAAAAAGCAGAGATTAGCAAAGGCTGGCGTGATCAGGGTAGGCTGTCTGCAGGAGGCAGAAGGGCTGGATTGCAACCAAACTGACTGAACCTTCAGGAAATGGATCTGAGGGGAAAGTCCCCAAGCAGAGGCAGCCGAGGGATGGCGCATGGAAAAGGCCCAGGGTGCAGAAGCTCAGGCAGTGGCACCCATGGCCATGGTGCTCATGGGCATGGACCCCAGGCTCAGTGAGAAGTCACTCCATCTTATCTGCAACTTGGTTTTCCATGTCAGGGGAAAAAAATCCCCAAACTCACCACATGGGTACCTCTGGTCAAAGTGGCCCTTCATGTTTTCCTTCTTCCTGGAGTGACAGGAATAGACACTCTGTGTCACCTGTGTGCTATTCCTTCTCAGGGATCCACTTCTGACCCTGTCTCCAATCACTCGTCAACCAAAAGTGGCTGGGGGGTTGGTGCAGTTGCTCTGCGGGGCACATGGGTGCCTTTGTTCCTGGGTGCTGCGCTCAGCACAGCACCCTCCTCTCACCCTCTGGGAAAGTTCTCTCTCTCCTTGTTCCCAACATTGCTCTTCTTCCCTCCCAGGATTTCTTCCTGAAAGGACTGATGTTATGTTTAATTTTCCCTCTCTGCCCGACTACCAGATGAGCTTCTTACCAACTCTCTTCTCCAATTCAGATAAGAAGTTTGCATTGTCAGAAGGACAAACTTTCAGAGTAATGTCTACTTTTCAACACTGGCAAATCACAGCCATGGCTGTATCTAATAGTTACTGGTCACAGTAACCACACTAATGCCACTCGAGGGTCTTACAGCTCTCCTTACCCCTGCCCCAGCTGTGGCGCTGACATCTCTCACCTATTAGACAGTGTCACCTGGATCCCCACGCACAGTCTCTGTGTCACTGTGTGCTGTTCCTTCTCTGGGGTCCACTTCCGGCCCTGTCTTCAACCACTCTCATTCCCACTCTCACTTGGATTGTGGACAACTACAGCCTCTCTCAGCTGGTCCCAACTTTCAACACTCCCCCAACCCAAGCTGCTGCCAGTCTTCTTTCTCTAAAATTCTGACTTCATCCCACCACTTCTGAGGCCCCTCTTAGCCTGTGGCTTCCGCATTTGAGTTCTGAGGCTTGGGAGATGGCAAAGGGTGGGTGGCATTAGGTAGCAAGGCCAGGAGCTGGGCACCTCCACAAGGGAGCTGGTGGACACATTGAGCCAGGAGTCCTCAAAAGAAATCAGCTTTATGTTCTTACAAGAGTATGTAACTCGTATCCTGACAAGCCAGGGTCCCTTCTCATAATTAAAGGGAGGCTTAAGTTTTACGGGGCTGGGGGCCCATAGCTAAGCCCTTGGCACCAACTACCCCTGGAAACAGCCGCCTTGCCTCCACCTGCAGCTGGTATTCACCTTTAACTCTTTCAGGGTGCATTGTTCTGCTGGTTTTCCTACTTCATTCACTCTTGACACAGACACAGCAGAGGACAGGCTGGCACCCTGGCAGTAGCTGTCCCTCCCACTGCCTGGTACACATGGGCAGCTGGGGTGGATACAGAGGGGCTGGGCTGCTTCCAAGTCAGCTCTGGGAGCTTACATCTTGGTTTGCTGTGCTCCAGAAGTCACCTCCTCCTCCAGAAGCCCTTGGACCCCCTGAAGGGGTTAGAACTGGAGTTAGGGAGAAAGACATTGTAGACAAGCCACCCTGAGAGCAAAGGGCTTGGTCAGGGCCAGACACATTGGAGAGCCCTAGGAAGACATGAGGGGTGGAGGTGTGCAGAGAAGATGCAAATATAACAGGAGGGATAAGGGCTGAAAGGACAAAAACAGAGTTGAAGTTCAATAATTTGTGTGCTCCTGTCCTAATTTCTCACAATTCCACCTATCACTGGGCCATTGTTACCTACAGTTTGTCTATAAATTAATTCGCTTAAAAAAACCTTAAGCACAGCAGGGTGACTACAGTCAACAATAACTTATTGCACATTTAAAAATAACTAAAAGAGGGGCTGGGCGCAGTGGCTCATGCCTGGGTGGCAGAGTGAGACTCCCTCTCAATAAACTAAACAAATAAACATGAATATTTAAGGAATTTTACTTACCAAATTGATTTTTATTTATTTTATTTTTTAAGCATTTATGGGTACATAATAGGTGTATGTATTTATGAGGTACATGAGTTTACGGGTACATAGTAGGTATATATATTTATGGGGTACATGAGATATTTTGATACAGACATGCCATTTGTGACAATCACATCAGGGTAACTGGGGTATCCAATCCCTCAAGCATTTATCATTTCTTTGTGTTACAAACTTCCCATTTATACTTATTCATTTATTTAGAGATGGAGTCTCACACTGTTGCCCAGGCTGAAGTATAATGGCTCAATCTTGGCTCATTGCAACCTCTTCCTCCCAGGTTCACACAATTCTCGTGCCTCAGCTTCCTGAGTAGCTGGGATTGCAGGCACACACCACCACACCCACCTAAGTTTTTGTATTTTTAGTTGAGACGGGGTTTCCCCTAAGTGCTGCTGGCTCCTTACTCAGTGTCCATTTAACCCCTCCCATGATTTTCTCCTGGTTGCAGGGAGAAACACTCACTTATCCAGACCACTCTGCAGCCAGAAAGCCCTTGTGACTGCTGGCAAATGGGCTAAAAATGGAAACACACTACAGGCCTTCTGGGAAAGATGTTCCCTGATAAAAAGTGATGGATGCCCATCGATGCATCTGCTCTTTGTTCTACCCTTGCCTTCCTGCCTTGAATGAGAATATCAAGAGGCCCCTGGTGCACAGGTACCTGCAATATAAAATATGAAACCTCCTTGGGAACAGTAGGACAAAAACACATGCTATGAGTGGCAGAGCAGAAAGAGAGGAGCCTGGGTCCCTTCTGGCACCAAGTTGAGGCTGCGGCAGTCTGATCTGTCTTCCTCTGGAATTTTCCTTATGACAGAAAAATAAATTCCTGTTTGGTTAAGCCACTGTTGTGGAGGATCTGTTACATGCAGCCAAAAGCCAGTCCTAATGAGCCCGGAGATGACTGGAGGCTGGGGGACCAAGGAAGTGTCACCAATGTCCACATTTAGTTTAGTTTTTTGTTTTTTGATTTGTTTTGTGTTTTGAGATGGACTTTGGCTTTGTGGCACAGGCTGGAGTGCAGTGGCATGATCTCAGTTCACTGCAACCTCTGTCTCCTGGGTTCAAGTGATTCTCCTGCTTCAGCCTCCCTAGTAGCTTGGATTACAGGCATGCGCCACCACGTCCAGCTAATTTTTGTATTTTTAGTAGAAACAGGGTTTCACCATGTTGGCCGGGCTGGTCTTGAACTCCTGACCTCAGATGATCTACCTGTCTTGGCTTCCCAAAGTGCTGGGATTACAGGCATGAGCCACCACGCCCAGTCCACATTTTGATATTTACTCATTTATTCAACAGGTATTTGCTGAATGCTTACTCTGTGCTTTGCCCTGTCCTGTGATGGGAATACATTCAAAACGTTAGTGTAAACATCAATCAGCACCGACATTGGTTGCTATGGGCCACACAGACATACAGATACCCTGCACTGAATAGTAGTCTTGAATACATCAATGACAAAGCAGGCAAAACTCTCTGCCTTGATGGATACTATCCTATATGCTAGTATTCAATCAAGTACAGAGCAGGTCAGAGGATGTTAAGTATTATGGGGAAAAATAGGGCAGTTATGGGGCAGGTGAGGTGGGTCATGCCTGTAATCCCAGCACTTTGGGAGGCTGAGGCAGGTGGATCACTTGAGGCCAGGAGTTCCAGACCAGCCTGGCCAACATGGAGAAACCTTGTCTTTACTAAAAATATAAAAATTAGCCCAGTATAGTAGCGGGTGCCTGTAATCTCAGCTCCTCAGGAGACTTAGGCAGGAGAGTTGCTTGAATCCAGGATGCCGAGGTCACAGTGAGCCAAGATCGTGCCACTGCACTCCAGCCTGGGTGACAGAATGAGACTCTGTGTAAATAAATAAATAAATAAAGCAGTTATTTTAAGTATATGCTGTAAGGACTACAACACACAGATGCTCATGCATGCACACATGTACACACATGCTCAGGCATGCATTCAGTATGCACACAATATCTTCATGAACCCCCTGCAACTTTGATGTAGCCTCAAGGAGAAAAGGAAATTCTATTCAGCCCAAGAAATGCTGAATTGACTGGGACTATCCTGAATTGACTAAGATTATATTACTGATCGTATAGGATGATGCAGCTCAAACCAACCTGCCTGCCATCTTGATCTTCAGTCAAGGCAAGCGGAATGAGTATGCAGTAGCCCCATCACATGGCCACAGCCCCGACCCTTGTACTTGCCTGCAACATGCAGTTCGCGTCATCAGCCATGTACTCCAGCTGCCTCTTGACCATCTCCAAGTTCTGGTTCTCAGTCAGAAGACTGTCCAGCTCATTGCTCAGCTCTCACTTCCAGAAGCCAATGTCCAAAAGCCTCTGGCCCAGATTCCCAAAGGTGCCCTCCTGTATCTGGTGCATCAGCTGGTCCTTGTCCTGCAAGAGCCTCATGGAGTCGTCTGTCAGCTGGCTGGCCCACAGCTGGGAGGCCTAGGCCCCACGCACCTGCAGCTGGTTGGACTGGTCCCAGTCGTGGGGGCTATAGTGAGAGAATAGTGCAGAGCGGAGCATCGGCAGGATGGTGGGCAGCCGCAGGGTGCTGAGGCTCTGGTCCGGGCAGATCTGGACATTGGAGATCTTGTAAAAGTGGCTAGGCCTCCATGAATTGAGGTAGCAGCATCCGGGCAGGTAGACGGGCTGACAGCACTCCTGGATCACTGGAGGCTGTACAGCCAGCAGCAAGGTCAAGCCACAGCATTTGTTGGGGCCACAGTAACTGGTGGTCTGATTGGTTCCAAGAAACTCCATCCTCCCTCATGAGTCGAACTCGGGCAAAACTCTGCTCAAAGGGCCGGGGAAAGTGCTTCTCTTGGGGACTGGCACTGGTGTCACAAAGGCTGGGGAGAGGAACTTTTAGCGGGGACTTTGCTCACTTACAGGCCAGCTGGGGCCTATTGTCCAAAACAAAAAGACAAAAACAATAATCGGCAAAGTGAATGTGAGTTTTACAATCCACACATTTGGTTGCAAGAAGTGACATTTTGTCTTCCTATTACAACTGAATTGTGTTCCCAGACCTAACTGGGCCACATGGGAGGAAAATTAATGTAGTTCAGCCAGTGAATTCAATCAGCTCAGGGCCAGTTTTGTCAAAGTGAGTTGTTTTCTTTCTTTTATTGTCCCCAAGAAGGCATCAAAATGGTCCATCTGAGGCAAAGCATGGTGGCTCATGTCTGTACTCGCAGCACTTTGGGAGGCTGCGGCTGGAGGATGGCTCCAGTCAGGAGTTTGAGACTAGCCTGCGCAACATATTGAGAGCCTCCATCCCTACAAAAAATTTTAAAATGAGCTGGGCACACTGGCTCACACCTGTGGTCCCAGCTAGTTAAGAGGCTGAGGCAGGAGGATTGCTTGAGTCCAGGAGGTGGAGGCTGCAGTGAGCTGTGATTGCACCACTGCACTCAGCCTGGGTGACAGAGCAGGACTTTTTCTCCAGGACAAAAGAAGATCTATTGACACCATGAATACTCGGTGTCAATGAAGATCTATTGACACCACTCGGCAATACTACTCAAAACAGCACGAATGAATCTCAAATGTTAATTCAGAAATGTGAAAGCAGCTAGGCTCAAAAGACGACATTGTATATTAATCCATTTATATGACATTCTGAAGAGACAAATCCATATGGACAGAGGACAGATCAGTGGTTGCCAGCAGCCAGAGGTTGGGGGAGAGTTGTTGACTCCAAAGGAGCACAAGAAAATTGGGAGGGGCAAGACAGTATGCTCTACGTCTTCATTGCGTTGGTTACACATTTGCCAAAACCCATAGATGTTTCCACTAAAAACAGTAAACTTTACTGTACATCAATTATACATCAATAAACCTGGTTTTTAAAAGTAGAAGGAGGGATCTTGAGCCTCAGAAGGCAGAGACCATGTCTATTTCGCTCACCATTAAATTACTGGCATCCAGCACACTACTGAATGAGTGAATGAATGGGTATTTAAAATGAGAGCTTTCTCATTCTAGAAAAATTATTCAGCTCTATATTCTATAACAATTTTCAGTTTTCAGAGAGACAGTCTTGCTCTGTTGCCCAGGCTGGAATGCAGTGGCATAATCATAGATTACTGCAGCCTAAAATCCCTGGGCTCAAGTGATCCTCCTGCCTCAGCCTCCCAAGTAGCTGGGACTACAGATGCACGTCATCATGCCTGGCTAATTATTATTTCTATTTTTAATTTTTGTAGAGATGGGGGTCTCACTATGTTGCCCAGCCTGGTCTTTAACTCCTGGCTTCAAGTGATCCTCCAGTCCTGGCCTCCCAAAGTACTGAGATAACAGGCATGAGCCCCCCACAACCCAGCCTACAACAATATTTTAATTACACCAAGAAACGTTTCCCACTTCTTTGGCTGGTGGGAGTAGCAACAAAATGACAAGGTATAGAACAAGAGTGCTTGATTTGTGGGGCTTCTTCCTGCTGTTGAAATGGAAAAGAGATGAATCGAACTCTCAAATGGTCTTTGTTAGTAGAGTATGATGTTCAATGGCAATTTTCCCCCAATCTACTAAAATCAGGAGTGGGTATGAGAGGACCAAGGCAGAGAAAGTAAAGATAAATAACATTTAGTAAGCACCTTCCATGTTCTTGTGCTTTACTAATTTATTTCATTTCCATGGCTTGACATCGACATCATCTAGGGTGGGACCAGAAAAGCAAGTGGGCTCTGGTCCTCTCGATGTCCACAACACTTACCTCTCAGGATCTTCTAAGATGAGACCTCGCATGCAGGGGGGCCTGCACACAGAAGCCAGCCAAGAAATGGACCAAAAAGATTTGACCATTTTTTTAAGCATTTAATGGTTATGGTAAAGCACTGTTTTGGAGGGAAGTGTCGGGGGAGGCGAGGGAAAAAGTTTTTCTTGTGTAACATCAACAACTATAAAGTAAAACTGAGGGTTTCTCATTGTCCTTGGCTTCTTGTAGCCTCCCTGGATATAATCAATATTATCAGATCTTTCCAGAGATAATTCATACATACATAGCATATAGATAATATCATATGTAATGCACTATGATATTAAATATCTAAAATATTTATAATAATATCAAGTGTTAACATATTATGATGTTAATAAAATATCTATATAACTAGTATTAACACAATGTGACATTAATTATCTAAGATATTTATAATATCTAGTGTTAATACATTTTGATTAATAAAATATCTATATTTAAAATATCTAGTTAGTGTTAACACACAATACTGTTAATAAAATGTCTATAATATCTAGTGTTAACACACTGATATAAATAAAATATCTATGATATTTATAATATCTACTATTAACACACAGTGTTAGTACACTGTATTAGTAAAATATGATATTTATAATATCTAGTGTTAACACACAATAATATTAACAAAATATCTATGATATTTATACCTAGTGTTTATAGTTTGAACACACTATGATATTAAGAAAATATCTTTATATTTATATCTAGTGTAACACACTATGATATTAAGAAAATATGTGTGACATTTACATGTGTTAACATACAATGTAAACACAAAATGATATTAAAAAAACCTATGTTTATAATATCCAGTGTTAACACATAGTGTTAACACATTATGATACTAATAAAATATCTATGATATTTATAATATCCAAATTTAACACACAGTGTTAACATACGATGCTATTCATAAAATAGCTATATTCGTAACTAATGTAAACAATGATATTAATAGAATATCTATATTTATAATATCTAGTATTACAACACAGTGTTAACACATTGATATTTAAAAATATCTATTATATTGAAAATAGTTTTAAAACACTAAGATGTTAATAAAATATCTATGATATTTATACTATCTAGGATTAACATACACTGTTAACACACTATGATATTAATAAAATATACATGGTATTTATAATATCAATTGCTAACACTATGAAATTAAGAAAATATCTATATTTATAATATCTAGTGTTAAAACACAAAACATTAATAAAATATCCATAATATGATATTCAAGAATTATCCAGGAATTCATATTATGGACATTAAGATATCCATGATGCTTATATATAGAGGTAACACACTGTGAAATTAATAAACTATCCGAGATACCTACAATATTTAGTGTTAACACACAATGATATTAATAGAATACCCATGATATTTGTAATAGTGGTAACACTGTTAACACACTATAATCTTAATAAAATATTTATGATATTTATAATATCTAGTGTTAACACTATATTAATAAAATATATATTTACAATATCTAGTTTTTACACACAGTATTAACAAACTATGACAATAAAATTTCCATACTTATAATATCCAGTGTTAACACACTATGATACTAATAAGATATCCCTGATATTTATAATATCTAGTGTTAATACATGTGCTATTAATATATCCATGATATTCATATGTAATGTTATCACAGAGTGTTAACACACTGTGACATTAAAAGAAAGTATTCATATTTGTAATATCTAGTGTTAGCACACTAGGATATTAAAGTATCCATATTTAAAATATCTAGTATCAACACTAAGATATTAAGAAAATATATATTTATAACAGCTAGGTATAACGTGCTGTGATATTCAGAAAATATACTGATAAGTATAATATCTAGTGTATTAACACTCTGTGTTAATAAAATATTAATAAAATTAATAAAATGTCTAAGGTATTTATATATAGTGTTAACGCACTATGATATGAATACGATATCCATGATATTTAAGATATCTGATGTTAACCCACTATGATATTAATAAAATATCTGATAACGTATATCTAGTATTTATATGCTATATTAACAAAATATCTATATTTATAATATCTAGTGTTAACATACTATTATATTAATAAAATATCTATAATATCTAGTGTTAACACACTATGATATTAATCAAACATCAATGATATTTATAGTATCTAGTGCTAACACACTATATTAGTAAAATATTTATACCAAATGTTAACACATTAAGATATTAATAAAATATATTTACAATATCTACTGTTAACACACTATATTAAGAAAATATTTGTGATAATTATAATATCTAGTGTTAACACAGTGTTAATCAATATATTAATGAAATATCCATATTTATAATATCTAGTATTAACAGTGTTAAAACAGTTATTAAAATATCTAAAATATTTATAATATCTAGTGATAACACACTATGATATTAAAAAATACAATATAACATCTAATGTTTACATACAATGATATTAATAAAATATCTTAGTATTTATGATATCTAATGTAACATGCTATAATATTAATATTATATATTAATTTATTATTCGTATTTTATTATTAATAATAAAATATTATATAATGTTAATATTATATATTAATAAAGCAAATAATAAAAATGAAATAAAATATACTATTAATAATAAAATAATATTAATAAAATAATATTAACAAGAAAATAAAAAATATAATATAATATAATATATTATTATAATACATATATTATTAATATTTAATAATAATCTTAAAAATATCTTCAATATTTGTCATATGTACTGTTAACAGTGTGAACACACTATGGTACTAATAAAACAAACATGATACTTATAATATCTAGTGTTAATACTCACTGTTAACACACTAGGATATCAGTGAAATATCCATATTTATAATACCTAGTGTTAATATACTATTATATTAATAAAATATCCATATTTATAATAACTAGGGTTAACACACTGTGACATTAATAAAATACCCATGATATGTATAATATTCAGGGTTAAAACACTATAATATTCAGGGTTAACACATAGTGTTAAACACTATATTAATAAAATATCCATGATATTTATAATAGAGTTAACACACTAAGATGTTAATAAAATATCCATTATAATTATTATATGTAGTGTTGACACACTATATTATAAAAAACTTAAGATATTTATAATATTTAGTGTTAACACACTATATTAATAAAATATTCATATTTATAATATCTAGTTCTACACAGTGTTAGCACACTATGATATTAATAATTTATTACTACTTATAATACCTAGCATTAAAAAACTGGCATTAAAAAATAAATCATATTCATAATATTAACACACTGTAATATTAATAAAATATTCATGATACTTACAACACGGTGTGCTATTAGCACAATATCTATGATATTTATATCTAGTGTTAACACACAAAGATATTACTAAAATGTTTCTAATATCTGGTGTTAACACCCTATGATACTAGAAAAATATCCTTGATAATTATAATGACTAGTGTTAGCACCAGTATTAACACACTATGATATTAATAAACTATTTCTGATATTTATAAAATCTGTGTTAATACACTGATATTAATAAAATATCTGTATTTATAATATCTAGTGTTAACACAAATGATATTAATAAAATATGACATTTATAATATCTATTGTTAACACACTATTATATTAATAAAATATCTACAGTATTTCTATCTAGTAATAACACACTATATTAATAAAATATTTATATTTATAATATCTAGTGATAGCACACTATGATATTCAAAAACTGTCAGTATTTCTTTTTTTTTTTTTTGAGATGGAGTTTTGCTCTCGTTACCCAGGCTGGAGTGCAATGGTGCAATCTCAGCTCACCACAACCTCCTCCTCCTTGGTTCAGGCAATTCTCCTGCCTCAGCCTCCTGAGTAGCTGGGATTACAGGCATACGCCACCATGCCCAGCTAATTTTTTGTATTTGTAGTAGAGACAGGGTTTCACCATGTTGACCAGGATGGTCTCGAACTCTTGACCTCGTGATCCACCCGCCTCAGCCTCCCAAAGTGCTGGGATTACAGGCGTGAGCATCTGGTGTTAACACACTATGATATAAATAAAATGTCTCTGATATTTATTATATCTAGAGTTAATACACTCTGATATTAATAAATACCTATATTTATAATATCTAGTGTTAACATACTATATTAATGACATATCTATGATATTTATAAAATCTAGTGAACACACTATGACATTAATAAAATATTCATACTTATGATATCTAAGTGTTAACACATATTATACTAATAAAATATCCATGACATTTACAACAGCTAGTGTTAACACACTAGGATAATAAATATCGATATTTATAATAATCGACACAGTGTCAACACAGTTTGATATATCTATGGTATTAAAAATGTCTAGTGTTTACACACTATAATACTGATAAAATATTTATTTTTATAAGTTAACACAAGTGTTAACATACTATGACATAAAAAACTATTATATCTATTGATAACACACTATGATACTAATAAAATATGTGTGATATTTATAAAATCTAGTATAAATGGTGTAAAAACACTGAGTAATAAAACATCTCTCATATTTATAATAGCTAATGTTAAAATGCTATAATGTTAATAAAATATTGATGACATTTATATCTAGCATTAACACACTTTCACAGGTTGTACACCCACTATAATATTAGTAGTAATATGGATTATATTATGAATAATATCACAGAGTGTACACCCACTGTGATATTAGCAGTAATATATCAAAGATAATATGCATATCAGAGAGTGTACACACACTGTAATATTAGCAGTAATATATAAAAGATATTATGCATAATATTACAGGACACACACAGTGATAATACTGGTAATACATTGAAGATATTATGTATAACACTACATGTGTACACCACTGCGATATTAGAAGTAATACATTGAAGATTTTATGCATAATATCACAGGGTATACACCCACTGCAATCGTAGATGTAATATATAAAAGATATTATGCATAATATCAGAGGATGTACACCCACTGTGATATTAGACCTAATATATCAAAGATACTATGCATAACATTACAAAGGGTATGCACACAGGGTGTACACTCATGGTGATGTTAGCAGTAATATATTGAAGATATAGTGCATAATGTCACCGTGCGTGTACACACAGAGTGTACACAGTTGATGTTACACACAGGGTATATTACAGTGGGTGTTTACCCTGTGTGTATACCATGGTGATATTAGCAGTAATATATTGAAGATATCACGCCTAGTATCACAGTGGGTGTACACACAGGGTTAACACCTGCTGTGAAATTAGCAGTAATATATCAAAGACATTATGTATATATCAAAGGGTATACACCCAGTGTAATATTAGCAGCAACATATTGAAGATATACATAATATCACAGAAGGTATATACACAGGGTAAAACCACTGTGATATTAGCAGTAATATAGCAAAGATATTCTGCATAATATCATATAAGGTGTAAACCCACTGTGACCTAAGCACTCTATGGGCACTACCCACTATTAGCATAAATATACACCCATGTATATATATTCTCCAAATCAGCTACATCTTAAATCAGCTACCTTGACTCTCTCCGGCATGTCTGAACATAACTGGACAAGCTCCGAACCCTTGTGCATGCCATTCCTTATTTGGAAACCCTCCTGACCTTCTCCTAACTAGCTTCCTCTTTTTCCTTGTCTTCTTTCCCCCTTATCTATTCAGGAAATGTCCAAGTTTTTAGCCAATTGAGTCAAGCATAGAATGTGAGCTTTCATTCTGGCCAGTGGAAACTGGACACAGCAGTAGGGCAATTGTGTCAGGTTATGAAAGTTATAAATGTCCCTGTCTCCTTTGTTCATTTGTGCCCTCATGGCAAGACTGCTGGCGAGTTGCACCCTCCCTGCAGGAAGCAAACTAGCCTTGCTGTGTGATCCATTGTCTCGGTGTGGATTTTTAAAAGGGGAAAAAACGTGCAGGAAAAAGTGCAGTAGGCCTTGAGGCAGTTAGCTACTTTCTTAAGAGATTTTAATTAGTGCCCAGTACATCTATTATATATAGAACATAAGGTAAACATTCAAAAGAGGGAGTAAAGGAAGAATTAATTAGGGAGATATCTCAGGGTAGGAGAGGAAGGATTGATCTCATCCTGTCTTTGGCACAAGGGAAGATAAGCTTATAATGGACTTGTCAATGTGACATTTAACATCAGTAACAGACAAGGAGTTAGACTGAGGTTACAGTCCTAAAGTTACAGTTGACATGTCCTGGTTTATGGGAGGATATTCATCTTCAAAAGTTTAGGGACCAGCTGCGGTGGTTCATGCCTATAATCCCAGCACTTTGGGAGGCCCAGGTGGGCAGATCACGTGAGGCCAGGAGTTTGAGATCAGCCTGGCCAAAATGGCAAAACCTGTCTCTGCTAAAAATGCAAAATATCAGCTGGGCATGCTAGTGCAGGCCTGTAATCCCGGTTATTCGGAAGGATGAGCCACAAGAATCTCTTGAGCCCTGGAGGCAGAGGTTGCAGTGAGTTGAGATTGCGCCACTGTACTCCATCCCAGGTGACGGAATGAGACTCTCTCAAAGGAAAAACAAAACCAAAGCTGATTCCTTAGACTAAGTTGAATTGACCTCTTTGGAATCTCCATCCCTGCAGAGAACAAAGAAATGCCCAGTTTATTGCATTACGTTTACCTTCTTTTTCCTCTTTATTAACCCTTTTTTACTTTTCTCTAAGCCAGGGACCTGCAAACTATAGCTAGTGGGCCAAATTCAGCCCATCTCCTGTCTTTATGGCCTGTGTACTAAGAATGGTATTCACATTTTTGAACTGCTTTTTGTTTGAGACAGGATCTCACCCTGTCGCCCAGGCTGAAGTGCAGTGCTATAATCAGGGCTCACTGCAACCTTTACCTCCTGGGCTCATCAAGCTATCCTCCCACCTCAGCCTCCCAAGTAGTTGGGACTACTGGTGTTTGCCACCATGCCAGGCTAATTTTTGTGTTTTTTTGTGGAGATGGGATTTGGTCATTTTCCCTAGGCTAGTTTTGAACTTCTGAACTCATGGCATCCCCCTGCCTTATCTTCCCAAAGTGCTGAGATTACAAGCATGAGCCACTGCGCCTGACCTAAAATTGCAATTTTTAAATTAGTATATAAGCACCTACGTATGATCTTTGATTTTGCCCATAAAACCTAGTAATATATTTTCTATTGGCCCTTGAGGAAGATGTTTGCCGGTCCTTACATGAGTTATTCATTTCCACCCAAGTATTCAGACGAGCACGAAAATTCAAATTACCCAGTGCTGCCCTCTGGATTTCAACTTTAATAAAAGGGGTTGTGGGTAGCTAAGAACACACACTCTAGAGTCAGACAGTCCAAACTCAGGTCCTGGCTCCATCCACACCACTGCTGTGACCTTGGGCAAGTTACCAGGCTCACTCTGCCTCCATTTTCTCGTCTATAAAATGGGACTCCGAGGACTCAGTGAAATGACACATGCAAAGCACTTAGTATGGGCCTGACAAACAGTAAATGCTCAGTAAATGTCTGTGATGGCCATCATTTTTATTACTTTATTCCACTAACCAGATATGAAGGGATGATGATTATATCTGCCTTAGAGATGAGTTTGTAGCCTACCCAAAGTACAGTACTCAGCAGATTCAAAATATACTTGTTAGGCCAGGCACAGTGGCTGACGCCTATAATCCCAGCACTTTGGGAGGTGAGGCAGGTGGATCACTTGAGGTCGGGAGTTTGAGACCAGCCTGGCCAACATGGTAAAACCCCATCTCCACTAAAAAATACAAAAATTACTGGACATGATGGTCCGTGCCTGTGGTCTTAGCTACTCAGGAGACTGAGGCACGAGAATCGCTTGAACCCAAGAGGCGGAGGTTGCAGTGAGCCAAGATCACCCCACTGTACTTCAGCCTGCGTGACAGACTCAAACTCCATCTTGAAAAAAATGTACACACGAGTGCGCGCGCGCGCGCGCGCACACACACACACACACACACACTTGTTGATTCGATTCATTGTTCTGTTAGTCAGCAAATGGCCATTTGAGGTTCAAATTTGTATTGGCCTAGAGGGATGGCCAAGAAATCTGCTTTCTCAGAGTGTCTATATTGTTTAGAATAATCTTTGCTTTTTAAAGCTGCGAGGAATATTCTTAAACAGCTCACTGGAGATGGGCTTTCATCTGGCCAGTTGCAAGTAAACACTTGCGAGTAGACAATTGTTTAGATCATTCGCTTTCATGTAATTATGTTCTGAAGTCTCTGCTGCATGCCTGTCTAGACTTTGCAATATACAGAAGGAAAGCACACCATTCAGTGTGGAAATATGGCTACATCCGCTGTATTTCTTTATGCAGTGGTGGTTTAAAAAAATAAAAAGAAGTCAGCATTTAAGAAAGTGTGTTTTCCCCAGGCAGACCTAGTCATGACAGTGACATCACTATCTGCAAAGTGTCAACACGTGGAAAATGCTGAATATGTCTTGATTAGTCAAGCAGCACAGATTTCTCCCTGCCCTAAATCCAGCAGGATGGTGGGATGCGCCCTGACCCTTTTCTGCCTGCCATCTGGTGGAAGCTTGGCTCTAACTCTATGCAAGGCCATCCCATGTTAATGCTTGAGGCAGGCAGGTATCTGTCATCTCATTGACAAAGGGCCTTGGATCAAGAGAGACAGCAGAATTAGAAAACACCCCTGATGAATCACAGGCAGGCTAGGGAGTAAGTTTGGCTGAAGGCAAAAGGAGCCTCCATAGCATACGCCTAAGCCATGAGACAGCAAAGAGTCACACACCGTCATCCACTGCAAAAGTCACCGAACCCCAGCCTGGCTATAAACTGAGATGCCTGTCTCCACAAATAAATAAAAAATAAAAATTTAGCCAGGCATGGTGGTAAGCACCTGTAGTTCCAGCTACTCAGGAGACTGAGGTATAAGGAACACTTGAACCTGGGAATTCAAGGCTGCAGTGAGCCGTGATTGTGTCATTGCACTCCAGCCTGGGCAAGAGACTGAGACCCTACCTCAAAAACAATGAATAAATAACTAGTCACCAACTTCCATAAATTAAATATTTTGTGGGGTGGAGGTGGGATGGAGTGTTGCTCTGTTGCCCAGGCTGGAGTGTAGTGGCGTGATCTCAGCTCACTGCAACCTCCACCTCTGGGGTTCAAGTGATTTTTCTGCCTCAGTCTCCTGAGTAGCTGGGATTACAGGTGCATGCCATGATGCCCAGCTAATTTTTGTATTTTTTAGTAGAGATGGGGTTTCACCATATTGGCCAGGCTGGTCTCGAACTCCTGACCTCAAGTGATCCACCCATCTCAGCCTCCCAATGTGCTGGGATTACAGACGTGAATCACCACACCCAGCCACAATAAATTAAACATTTATGATCTTTGTGATCTGAAAGGCAAACATTACAAGGTCACAGCACTGGGTGTTTCAGGACTGAGTGTGCGAGGCCCTCCTGTGGGGGTTGGAACTGCAGAGCTGGAAGGGGCCTTAATGACCCCAGAGCACTCATCTTGCATATCAGAATCCCAGACAGCCGAGGCTTAGAGAGCAGAAGCCACTAGTGCAAGGACTAAAAGTTGAGACTAAAGCCCTCTTCCCCTACCGTCCTCATCAGGGGCAGTTTGGGGTGCCCGGTAAAGGAGAAGCTTTGGGTCCTGACAGCCCTGCAGCATCCCCATCCCTCCACCTTCTGCAGTAAATGCCACCTCTTCCCATCAGCTGCAAACATGGGCCCAGAGGTCCTGGTGTGGAGAAATGCAAGCGTATTGCTCTCTGCTTTGCTTCTCTGGCCTAATCCAAGCAGAATTAATTGGACATATTTGGGGGTAGTAATAGGATCCCCAGGAAGTCTGAACAGAGAGGACATAGGGCCACCCTGGCCATCTGGGTAGCAGAAGCTTGTCAACAGCCTCTCGGGCCTGCACTTGATCTGCTTCTCATATCCTTATATCATTTCGCTCAAGATTCCTCTAAAGGGAACGGATTAAATTGTTTCCTGAAGGAAGGGCATGGAGACAGAGTAGCTAGAAACCTGAGAGTATCGAGGAAAGTCTCCATTACAGTCATATTGATGGTGTCATTTCCCCGTGGATCACTGACACATCAATCTTAAGCATCAAGGTCTGGAAAGAGCAAGTCAGGTTTTCCCATGATGTCGCTCTGCTGTGCTCCTTGGATGGCCCTCTAGAGGGCGCCTGAGGCCAGCGCTGGTCTGTGGATGGCGTTTTCCTGTGCATGGGTTTGAGACAGCGCTGGGTGCTGAGGAAGTAGGAGGCTGGATTTGTTGAGAAGATTGAAGAGGGAGGCAAGAAACTAATTCGGGCAAGTTAAAAAGTGACCCGGAGGTACAGCACTTTGGATCCGAGTCATTGCAGCTTTCAAGATGAATACTAGCCCTGTTCTCAGAAGGTTCCCAAAGGCCGTCTCAGACCTCCTGTATAAGAGGGGAAGGCTTGGGAGGTGGAAGGGGTAGGCTGAAGCTGCACCTGAGTCACAAGGAAAGAGCTTTTCCAGGTTTCCGTCTTACTTTAAGTTTCTGTTTTGAAAGTTTACCCTAAACCATCATTCTCCTTTAGAATCAGAGGAAAACAGGCCTTAGTCAGGGTTCAGCTAGAGGTTCCACTGTGATCCTCAGCAACAGGTCCTGTGGTGTACTGAAAAGAGCCCTGGTTAGAGCCGGAAGACCTCAATTTATGTCCCAGCTCTGTTCCCCACTTATTGAACTGATCCCCTCTGAACCTCAGTTTCCTCCTCTGTAAACCAGAGATAATGATACTCACCTTCTAGGCACATGTCACCTTTGCTTCAGCACCCAACAAGTTCCTCTTCTCCATCTGAGACCACCTCAGCCTGGATTTCATTGTCCACATCATTATCAGTATTTTGGTTAACGCCATTCTCTAGGAAGTTGCAAACTTTCCCACATTTTCCTGTCTTCTTCTGAGCTCTCCAAACTGTTCCAACCTCTGCCTGTTATCCATTTCCAAAGTTGCTTCCACATTTCTAGGTATCGTTTCAGCAGTGCCCCATTCTACTAGTACCAAAATCTGTATTTGTTCGTTTTCATGGTGCTGATTAAGACATACTTGAGACTGAGCAATTTATAAAAGAATTTTAATTGGACCAATTTTCCAAGCCTTGGGGTGTGTGCGTGTGTGTGTGTGTGTGTGTGTGTTCAGGGGAAATTCCAAGAGGATGAAACAATTCTGCATGGCTGGGGAAGCCTCACAATCATGGCAGAAGACAAGGAGGAGCAAGTCACATCTTAAGTGGATGGTGGCAGGGAAAAAATGAGAGAGCTTGTGCAGGGGAATGCCGCTTTTTAAAACCCTGAGATCTTGTGAGACTTACTCACTATCATGCAAGCAGCATGGGAAACACTTGCCCCGATGGTTCATCTACCTTCCACCAAGTCCCTCCCACAACACGTGGGAATTCAAGATGAGACTTGGGTGTGGACACAGCCAAACCATATCAAATGGGAGCAATAACAGCATAGGTTTGTTATGGAAATTAATTTAGAGAATAGTCATAAAGAATAAGAGCAGCATTTGGACTCTAATCTCCCCCAAAATGATAGTGATTTTTATTTATCACGTCTTCTGTCTGAGCCCCAAAGCTTCTTGTCTATAACCTCCTTATATACCTTAGACCTCTCTGTTTATGAGCTCTGGGCAGGGACATGAAGAGTGACTTACCTGATGAAATTGCCCATTGCTCTGGGCACATAAGACAGGAAACACTAAATAATATATACAATGACTGTATAACATCACCCCTTTTATTTTTATTGTCTTATTTAAAAATACCAGTCATAAAGCCAATTAGATATAAAATGTACTTCCTATTACTTTTAGATGAGAAGGAAAACCCATGTAGCCCATGGTTCCCTCAGAACTCTCACATGTAAGTTTTAGTGGGGAAAATGAGGTACTTTCAGAGCTATCCACAAGGGGGTAGACTGATTTCATTTCTTCTGGAAGGTATCCATGGGGTCATCATTAATGATCATTTAAAACTGATATTTTTCATTTTGGGCGACTGTTTCCTTCAAAGAAATAAAATTTCTCTATGCAAGCAAGATGGCACTTTTTTAGGCTGACAACTTACAGATGACCCTTGGTTTAAAAATGCATCGCAAAATCATTTACACATATTTTCCTTGCAATCAATCATGGTTGAATCTAAGTAATGCCACATTCAGAATGTAAGAACACTGCGGTCTTTCCACTAGAAAGTCAAGCAAATTATTTAAATTCCCAGGGATGGAAAAAAAGGAAAAAAACTTTTCTCAACATCAAACAAAACATTCTCTCTTTGAAAATGTAAATCCCTTAAACATATTCAAGAATTTTAACAAGCATCCTAGAAAACTATCCTATTACTCTTTGAAGCCCTTAAAGAGTTTTCTTAAAATAGTCACATGCTACTCAGGGTGGGGAGAGGGCCTAAATGACGATGGGAGTTGAAGCTCTGCCGTAGGACCCCATGTACCTCCTTCCAGAAAGGAAGAGCAGCCCCAGAGAATCACTGGGCACATGGAAGGCGTGTGGGGAAATCTTCTAAAAAGAGTAAGGCACAGGACCCATTTCCCATCTGTTTTGCATCTGGGGTTAGCAATACGACACAGATCTCTGAACTACAGGAAGAGCCTCAAGGAAGAGGTTAAGAACAGAGAGTTGTGGAGAATGTAGAGCTCTCATCTGCTTAACTCCTCTATCCTAACCTTGGCGGGGGTGTGTGTGTGTGTTCAGGGGAAATTCCAAGAGGATGAAACTGAGATTCTAACAGGCAAGTCAGAGATAGAAAGTGGCCTGAGCTGATAACCAAATGCTAGCTTCAGTTCAAGGAACTGGATCTTCATCTGACATCAGAAAAACAGAAGAACCAAGAAGGCACCAGCAATTTCATTCAAATGAGTTTTCCTAAGGAAATAATTGAGTATGTTTTCAGAGACATGGTTTTAAGATATTTATCACAGTTTGTCTATAACAGGAAAAAGTAAATACACAAACAAGGAATTTTAAAAAGAGACACTCTTAAGTATGCATCAATGAGGGATTAGTCATAAATGATGCCCTATCCACACAAGAGAGTAGCATGAAACAATTTAAAATTACAGCACAGAAATGGGTTTATCGTCACGGAATGGGTCATGATATTCACTTATACTGTTAGGGGAAAGGTGATTCTAAGTCTATATAGATTGTATACATTGTGATAGACTACAGATGGGTTTAATTCTTTTTTGCTATTTTTAAATGTTCAACCTATTAAAAATACAAAATGCATGCTAGCTATAGAAAGCCACATTCTTTTAAAAGACAGAACACAAAATTCCTATCAAAATCCCAGCAAGTTATTTTGTAGGTATAGGCAAGATTATTCTAAAATTTGGAAAAGCGAAAAAACAAGAAACTAGAATTGCTAAAATAAAATGGGAAAAATCACTCTCCCTCATTTCAAGACTTACTTTTACAGCAATCAAGATTGGCAGACAGACACACACATAGATCAATTAAATAGAAGCGGGAACCCCAAAATGGGACTCACACAAATATGTCCAACTGACTTTTGCCAAAAGTGCAAACGCAGATCAATAGAGAGAAGATAGTCTTTTCAATAAATGATGTTAGAACAATTGAAAATATATGAAAAAAAAAAACTTGACCCAAATCTCACTCTTTATATATAAATTAACTACAAATGGCTCATAAACCTAAATGTAAAATGAAACACCACAAAAATTTTAGGAAAAAAACAGGAGAAAATCTTTAGGAACTAGACAGAGTTTTTCAACTTGACCTCAAAAGCACAATCCATAAAAGGAAAAACTGATAAATTGGACTTTATCAAAATTAAAAACTTTTGCTCTGAAAAAGACCTTGTTAGGGGGAATAAAAAGCAAGCTATAGAGCAGGAGAAAATATTATTTGCAAACCACCTATCTGACAAAAGACTAGAATTTAGACTGTGTGTGTGGATGTGTATGCACATATATTTTAATCGGAGTGTTAGCTTTTTTTTTTTACTATCACACACACATATATATGTATCTTTTTTTGCTATTACACACACAAATATATCGCTTATATACAGTCTATATAGCTTATTTATAGCCTATATATATTGCCTATATAAGCTTATATATAGCCTATTACACATATATAAGCTATATAGGCTATAAATGGGTGTGTAATAGTAAAAAAAACAGTCCAATCAAAAAATATACAAATGACAAGAAGAGCCATCTCTCCAAAGAGGATATACAGACGACCAATGCACACATGAAAAGATGTACAACGTCATTAGCCATTGGGGAAATGCAAATTAAAATTACAAAGAGATGATCACTACACACCTTTCAGAAAGGCTAAAATTAAAAATAGTGACACCAAATGCTGGCGAGGATCTATAGAAACTGGATCACTCATACATTGCTGGTGAAAATATAAAACAGTACAACCACTCTGGAAAACAATTTCTCAAAAAAACCACACATTCCACTACCAGAGAAACCAGCAATTGCACTTCTGGGCGTTTATTCTAGAGAAATGAAGACGTTCACACCAAAATCTGTACATCAATATTTATAGCAACTTTATTCATAATAGCCAAAAACTGGAGGTAACCCAGATGTCCTTCAGTGGGTGAAAGGCTACGCAGACTGTGGCACATGCGCACCATGGAGTACTACTGAGCAATTAAAAGGAACACACCATTGACACATGCAACCACCCGGATGGAGCTCCAGAGCATTGCAACTGCGTGCGAACCTACAATGATCTCAAAAGCTTAATTAAATTAAAAAGGACACAGCATGAGATTGTCCCCAGAAAACTGGAAGACATGGCCCTGCTGCTACACTTCTGGGGCTTCATCAGAGGCCTCCAATTCCACAGAGGACCCAGATGGGGTGAGGCAGTCATCATGAATTGTTTACTCCAGGTAGCACCTGAGTAAGCAAGTCAGGGCCATGGGGTGGTGGTGGCAGGCAGTCAGTCCCCAGATAGCTCAGCAGTCCACTCTGAGCCCTTGAGCACACTCCCTCCCTTACTTTATCAGTAGCCATCAAGGCACGGGGATGGGAAGAGGGGAGCCTGAACTGCATGCAGGGCTCTCCTCGAGCCAGCACACAGCTGCTGGGCAGTGTGCAGTCAGGCGCCGCCAGCCTGGCAGAGCCAGACTCCGGCTACAGTCTTCAGTGCAGGGCACACCTGGATCGGTACCACAACAGTCACACTGTCTCTTCACAGGAAGATCTTCAAGTCAGCCAGTGTCCATCAGCAACCAGCCAGTGAGTAGGCAGGGCTTGTCAGACTGTCCCTCCTGGCACTAAGGGCATGTTTAGCTAAGAGGCTTTAGCAAGAGTAGCTTTCTCGGATTAAATAACCACAGAAGGGTTTTTTGCAAACCGTAGCATTCTTCCTAGGAACCAAAAGGTAAACATAACATGATTTGTCACTTTGCAAGGTCCAAGAAATGCTATTTTGATCTGTTAACTGCCTCTGATGAGGACACAGCTATCTGAGATGTAAACATGCCATCAGATGGAGAGGTCTGAAAGTTTGGAGGGAGCAGGCATTTAGAATAGCTACTGCTTTCCCTAGAGCTACAGCTAACACCTCCCACTGCTGTATGCCAACACAGGAGCCCACGAGGGGAAGCAGTCATGACTGCAGAGGCAAAGGAGGAATAAGCTCAAACAGGTAACTTGAGGAAGGAGAGGGAGGCCATTTGAGTGATGCAGGTTAGGAATCCTCTTACTCTAAACAAGACTAATGCTGAACCTAGTATAAAATCTGTCCCTTCAGGCTCCTTTCTGTTCCTGAAACTCGCAGAGCTGTTTCCCAACTCAGGAACTTTGCATGTGCTGTTTTGCCTACCTAAGTGCTCTGCCACAAACCTGCAGTTCCTCAGAAGAGCCATCCCTATTGCAGGAAGTAGAAAAATTCCACTTCAAAGTTTCCTTTCTTGTTAAATAATAATAATAAATGTTAGAAATAATAGTCTCTTTTAAAGACTAACTCTCTTCAAAGCCCTCTTGCTTTTTGCCAGTGACTCTTTGTTAAGCCCTATCCTATGTAACTGTTAGATATAAAGGAATAAGTACATTCTATGTCCTTGTGCTTTAACCAAGATATTTATGTTGCAAGCAACTTCCTGTCCCTTCCTTATTTAGACTTCCTCTTTTTCTTTTGTTCTCCATTGCTTTTACCGGTTTAGAAAAGTTTTAAGTTGTTGGACAATCAAGTTTTAGTTTAGATTGTGACATCTGGCTCCAACCAACAGAGATCAGACACAGCAGTAAAGACCACCTCAAGGGCATAGAGGATAAATATGTTTTCCTTTGTTCGTTGTACTCTCATAGCAAGATAGCTAACAGGAGCACCCTTTCTGCAGGAAGTAAAATTGCCTTGCTGGGAGATCTTTTGTCTCAGTGCTGATTTTTCTGTGTGGCACTGAGCATCTGTTTCCAACACATGACAACACCCCACTCCAGTCACGGTCTCTGCCACACCACTCAGATTGTCTCCTTCCCATCACTTGTCTTCAGGAAGGATCTTGCTTGTTGACTAGCTTATTATCCCTGTTGAGATAGATGTTGCACAAAGATAGAAAGCTTGTCTGTCTTATTCCCTCAGTTAACCCCATTGTCTGACACAGAAAGCTTCAATAAGTACCTGTTGAATGAATGAGTAGCAGAAGTTGTCTCTGTTCCTGTAGCAGTCTCTGTTCTTGCCCAGGAGAGATATGGTCATCTTGAAGGTCCATCTCAGGATTTTTACTGCTTATGGAAGACTCAAAAGAGCAAAACACCATTTCCTTTTAGGAAATCCCTTTGGTCAGGCTTCTGTGATAAGCCTGACCAGGCAGGCCAGTAGCCAAAGCTGGGCTGGGCCCTGGACTGTGTTCCTCACACACTCAAGTCTGTGCTGTTTCTTCACCTCTGTCCACCACACTGGGCACCAGTCACTGCCTTCTTTCCAATTTTTGCCCTGGACTCTCTGGTTATGTGACTGCACCAGCCTGTTCCAAGGGCAGAGCTGTTGGCCAGCTCTAAAGCCTCTCTAGTTTCAGATGCAATCCATTGAAATCATCTCCCAATGAGGAGGACAGAACGCTGGTCATAGGTCAGGAGACCAAGGTTATAGCCTATCTGGGCCAATGACTCACCCTGTGACCTTAGGCAAGGCTTGTCCTGTTTCTGGGCCCCAACTTCTGCCAGACACAGGCTTCTCAGTTTCCATGTAAGCCAGGCACACACTATCCTGTCCAGGGTTCCTGTGGGGTGGAGGAAGACTGGCTTTTCTACCCAAAGAGAGATGCACTGTGGGGAAGGCACCTTGGGCCCAGCAGCCCATCTTGGGAGATTTAGACCAAACTCCACACTGCAGAAAGGCCCTTGCTTAAGGAGCTGGGTGGCACTTATACCTAAGGAAGCTGCAAGGGGTTGTGGGATGGAATGAGGTAGTCAGCCTCCGACATTTAAGAGCCACTAGACTTTGGACAAGCCACTTCACCATCTTGAGCCTCAGTTTCCTTATCTGTAACTGAGGACAATAACAGTGACAACTAATGGGATTAAACAAAATAATGATGCAAAAATAATATTTAGAGTGCCTGGCACAGGGAAAATGCTCAATAAACGGCAGCTCTTAGAAAGACGATCATGATGATGCTGGTGATGGTGGTGACAAGATGGAGCACAAATTGAATTCCCATTGAAAAACACTATTGAAAGGAACAATCCCTGGTTGTGCTGTTGAAAAGACAAACAGTGTGTGCAAGGCATCTGGACTTGAGCCTCCTTAGGAAAAAAAGGACATGTATTTAAATAAGTAGAGAAGAGCTCCAGTCTTGGATCAGCAATGTATCTTTCCCAAGAAGCTTTTTAAGACCAGGCATTTCTAGAGCTCAATAACATTGAGAAATTATAGAAATCACCTAGATGTTTGTTTCCCAGTTAATTTTGGCTCTTTCAGGAAATTATGTAATATTCGTCTAGGGGGATGGTAAGTAAATTTCAGAAGCTCCACTTGATGGAATTGAGTGAGCCATTAAAAATGATGCCTATGAAGACTGCAGGGCAAGGGTTAAGATATAAGGAAGAAACAGAATGCAAAACTGTGTTATGATTATAGTTGTTTAGAAACATGTCTGCTTACAGTCAGGCTCTGGAAGGGAAGATTAAAAACAGTTGATTTGCTTGAGTGATGGGATTAGGAGTGATTAAAGCAACATTTCTGTTAGGGTTTTAAAGTGTGGTTTGTGTCTTTTTTTTTTAGTGGGAAAAAAGAGGACTGCAGTTGTCACACTATGGTTTGTGCTCTTTTTAAATAAAAAAGATTGCAGGGGAATGCATGTACCTCAGACGTCCCTAGAACTATCCCCCCCCAATTTTCACATTCTGTGTGTGTGTGTGTGCGTGTGTGTGCGTGTATGTGTGCGTGCGTGTGTGCGTGCGTGTGTGTGTGTGTGTGTGTGAGAGAGAGAGAGAGAGAAAGAGAGAGAGAGAGAGACTCTCTCCCACTTGATACCATTCCGAATGGCTTCAGCTCCCATTGAATGGGGATTTTTACAAATTTCTAGTAGCTGAAAGAATAGTGAATTCATTAGTCAACAAAAACCCATTGTTGAGCTTTGTCATCAAGGTTATCAGTGCATGGGGAAATTAAAGAGACTTAAGAGCAAATACAGAGTGTGGGGCACCAGACCGTGGAGTTGAGCTTGCTAGAAGCCTCATGCTTCAGGAAGGCTTGAGCCCTCAGGTAGCCACCCCCAGGGGCTGGTTCTTTCCTCAATGAGAAGATACCTAGCCACACAGACCTCTCCTAAGAGGGGCAGGGACTCTGCAGTGAGAAAAACAGTCATGCAGGAACATCAAGCCATGTGGTTTGGCCCTATCTGGGGGTGACCCCCTCATGAGTAGCCAGAGTAGAGATCTTCATTCCCTCTTGATGGCCTATGGACTCTGCCTCGGAAAAGCTAAATAAGGTGAAAAGCCTGAGCCCATTATAGCTGAGCTGAGGTCAACCTGGCCAGACACCAGGGACAGGGAGGACAAGGCTGGCATTCCAGAGCACCCTGTAAGAACCCCTGACTGTCCAGACAATGATGGGGTCATTACTTCTGTCGTTTCAAGCATGAGACCTCACTGCCCCCCTGACACTGTTCTGAAAGCTTTACATGTGTTATTCAATTCAACCCTCATAATACTGTAAAGAAAGTACCATTAGTAATTCCCCTTCACCAGCGAGGAAATAGTGTCTTTGAAGAAATTAGTAACTTGCCTAAGATCCTAGGCCACACATCCTTGCAGATGACAGAATGAGATTCAATTCCACACCATGTTCCTGCCTGTTGACCATAATAAAAAAATGTCAATATGTGGCAAGGTGCCTGGAAAGAGAAAGAAAATAAAAATTGCAGGCAAATGTCTTTTGCTGCAAACACACACATTCATAGGTCCCTCAGCCAGTCAGGCTACACAATCAAACTGCCTAGAAGTTTGCCCAAAGTGTTGCTAATAGTGTGAGAAGCTTAGGGTAGGTAGGATGGAACCTCTGATGGTTGAACCATCAGAGAGACAGATGCTCAAACAGCTTGTCAACGCGCTGCTTTCAGATAAAGCAAGCACAAGTAAATGTTAGAGATTTCAAAGAAAGAAGAGAAAAACGAATTCCTGACCCATGACTGCTCAGCATGTTCCTACATAGATTCAGAAGACATTTCATTTGAAATTTTTTCTGTTCTGGGCCTTCTGAAACTGTTGACAACAATGGCAAAAACCACAGCATACAATTTCACAACAATGTGGAGTCCAGAGAGCTCTTTAGACTAAACTCTCAGGGCTGCTGTGGAGCAGCCTTGGGGAAGCCAAGAGGGGCCCCCAGGCCCCACGTACTTGGGCTCAGTGCCCTCTCTGCTGGTCATTTCTGGTTTTCAGCAACATGATTGTCACCAAAGCACATCTTAAAATAATCAACGAAGAATTCCAGGGCATCACAACCCCATCCTCCTTGGGCTGTGGCCAGGTTCATCTTCCCAGAGCTCTGGCACCCTCCCAGCCACTGAGCAGGGCTGTCAGCAGCCTGCTGTGGACACACAGTTCTTCTTTGCTGCCCTCTTCCACCCCCTGACCTACACCCCTTGAGAAGTCTCCTCCTGCAGGAACTGTCCCCCTCTAGCCCTCTCAGCTCTTACAGTTGCTTCTGGAGAGCAGGAATCTATTTAAATTATGCAGTGCTCAGACGATCTAGCTGGTAGCTTTTACATAGCTTCAGCTGTGGAATCCTTTGAAAATCAATCTTATGTAGGTCCAAAGTGTAATCAGACAGAAGTGGAACAACTCCAGTTAAAAAGTGAATGGGAGGCTGGGTGCGGTGGTTCACACCTGTGATCTCAGCACTTTGGAAGGCCAAGGCAGGCAGATCACTTGAGGCCAGGAGTTCGAGACCAGCCTAGCCAACATGGTGAAATCCTGTCTCTATGGAAAATACAAAAATTAGCCAGGAGTGGGGGTGCACTCCTGTAGTTCTAGCTACTCCAGAGGCTGAGGCAGGAGAATTGCTTGAACCCAGGAGGCTGAGGTTGCAGTGAGCCAAAATCGCACCACTGCACTCCAGCCTGGGTGACAGACAGAGTGAGATTCCACCTCAAAAATAAATAAATAAAGGAATAGGAGCTCAGAGCTCTCTAGCCAGGTCTCTCTCTACTATCTACCCTAAGAACACCCCATCCTTTAAGTATTGTCTGTGCTCTTGATATACTCAGGAATGCTAGGATTTCACAGGTCAGTGTCAGAGGGAGGGCCAAAATCCAGGGTTACAAGGTCTAGCCAGAGACTTCCACCACTTCCACCCTCCTCCAACACCAGGAGAGCTCCAAAGTGCCCGCTTCTCCCTTACTTCCACCACCCTGCTCCACTCCCCAGTTTTGTTCAGTGGTTCCCAGGCCTGGCTTATGTTCCTCTTTTCCCTTCTTTTTCCACCCTGGTACCTCTGTGCAATGGATTGGAGGAGATGATCATGTGACCAGGATCCACCATGATTTTGCCACAAAAACAGTTTATTTGCTTGAGTGATGGGATTAGGAGTGATTAAAGCAACAATTCTGTATTGGGTGCAAATTCAGCCCACTACATTACCCACAAAGATCTCAGCATCTGCTCTGGGGTGAACTGGCCCTGGCACAAGGCAGCCTGCAGTGACACTTGCAAGCAGGGCACAGATATGGCATTGGTGATTCCTCATAATCTGCTCATGGGTTGCCAAGGCAGAGTAGTAAGCAAGGTGCTTTCTGTGAATGCAGGAAGCAGAAAGGCGACCAGTGGGCAGGACATATAGGAGACTAGTTTGTTGCCATAGCTAGCAACCTGTGAACGGACCCGGCTGCCCTGAAAGAAGAGCAGGTAGTGAGCTCCCTAATGCTAGTGACATCTGCGCAAAGCTGGACAGCTACTGATCAGGATATGCTAGAGGACACACTTTCTCAAGCAGGGTGAGATTAGCCCCAACAGGACAAAATATGCTTGAGGGCTGCAAAAAATCTTAGCTATTATAATGGTTATGCCCTCCAAAGGCCCATAGTACATAAACAGGTATACAGTGTGTTTGTAGTATTATAATTTTATGGGAAGGAGTGATTAAGGGAAACATTTCTAAATAGGCTCCTTCAGGAGCTATTAAAGAAAAAAGGCTGAGAGACATTGCTATGGAGGGAAGGCTATGCTGGCAGGAGCTTGGGATAAATGGTCTCAAAGGCCATCCTTCTGAGTCCAGAGCTTTCCACAACCTAAATCCTATGTTTGTAATTTAAGGTTTCAGACACACTGCCTTGCCCTTAATTGATCTTTTACATGGATAGAATCAGGGACTGCCTTTTTATTAGGAAGACTCCTTGTTGGACAAGAGTCCTTTCTTACCTGATACCGGCTGACAGATGCCTGAAACCTCTTGAAGAGGAAACAAGGCCAGGTGTCTACTAAGGGAGGTGGAGAACAGGCAAACCTGTTCACACTAAGGTGTAGAAAATGATCCCCAGTGAGAGCAGAGCATGTCTGGTTCCTCTGTGAAGGTTTATCTACCCTTGGGGAAGCCCAAGAGATTCCCAGGGAGCTTAGGTCAGCAATAGGCTCACCCTATTCTTGAAACCCAGATTGCCATGCACCTGCTGGCCCATATAAATGTGTTGATTAAAAAAAAAAATCTTTCTAAGCCAATGCAGCAGCCACGTGCCCAGTGGAGCAGGTGGTGGAGTGGAGCAGCTTTCTCAATAATTTCTCTCCCAGTTTTCTCAATAATTGTGCTAAGTGTTGCTTCTCTCCCCTGATGGGGATCCTGCTGGCTGTCCCAGACCAGGTAAGCATGAGGTTCACTTTTTCCTGTAGGAAGCAGCCTCCATCTTGAGGAAAGGAGGATGGTTCAGCCAAAATGCTTTGTCAACAGTGAGAATTTTTCACAAGGTAGGAACACACCACCAGGTGACAAGGGGTCCAAGCTACAGGCATCACAAAGCCTTGAAAAGCAAACCCTTGGATTCTGCACTTCGGGATAACTGGCAGTTATTAGTGCTAGGAATAAAAGAACCAAATCTCACAGGAAGCTACTTGTTCCAAGTAAGAGCGAGGAAACACAAAGTGGAGCCCCACAGCCCAGAGAAACAGGATTACATCACAGCACAGGCATGCCAAGCTGATTTTAGCCTCCGAGAGCCACACCTTGGTCAAGACAGGTCTTCAGCTTTATAATACAGGAAACGGCTTTAATGAGGCACTGCTTCCTAATTATAGGAACAAGTGGTTCCAGGAGAGAAAAGGCAGTGTGATTCAAGTTGAAGGTTTTCTTTCAGGAGGAATTAGCATAGAGCTGACAGATTAGTAATTTAAGAAATTTGTTTTCTCCTACAAATGGCCTTTGGCATGCCAACATTCTAGGGCGCAAACATTCCACCCATTTCCTGAGGCTCTGGAGAGAGTCCTGGGAAGTGAAGTCACAGCCTCCCAACCCCCTCCTGGGCAGCAGTCCACCCAGCACTACAAGTGTCTGTAATAGCCCACAAAGGGACAATGGCTCAGGCCATGCTGGGAGAGGGGTGGGGTGGGAAAGACCACTAAAGTCAAGAGGAGCCATCCTAAGGCACACCCACTATGTCATCAGGCTTGCTGGGGAGAGCTGTACAACCCTGCCTAGGGCTGGGGCCACTGGGTCAAACACCAGAAACCTGAATGAAGTCCCCACTCACTTCATCCCCTGCTATAATGACTCACACAGCTCATGCAGAGAAGACACAGAAATGTGCCCATTCTGCATCAGAAACCCCAGCCTAGACAAGGAATGCATTGTAAATATCGAATCAGCAGCCAAATTCGATCCCATTGTACCTCTGCTGGTTTTTTCTAAGCGGCCCATTGGCCTCACTATCTCTGCCCCAGTTCAGCCCTCACCTCCTCATATTTGCCCTGCTGCAATAGCTTCCTTGGGGCCTCCAGGCCTCCTGTCTCCTGCCTTTCCAGTGGGGCCCCCAAAAAGCTTACCTGAACCATGGGACAGATTCTTTCCTCCCCTCCAGGGACTCCCCTTTGTTACAGGGTAAAGCTCAGACTCACCAGTCTGCCTTCAGCATCCTTTCTCCACATCATCGCCCACAGACCCCAGGCCAGAGACCAGGGCACTGAACAAAACGTTCTGTGTGTCACCTTTGCAGAGGTCTTCATACTGCTCTGCACAGGACCATAGGGCTCTTCTACTCACCAGTGTGTGACTTTGGGCAAGTACTTGGCCATTTTGTGCCTCCTTTGATCCATCTGTGAAATGGGATAATAATGGTTTTTCTATCTCCCAGGATTGGGCTGGAGGTCAAATGATGTGATGTCTGTAGTGTTTAGAGTGGCTGGAATAGGAAATGCTCAGTATTAAGTAGCACTAACATTATGAACTTTGTCCACCTGATTTTCGCAGACAGGGCACCTAAGTCAAAGTGTGGGTCCAAGTGCAAGGGAAGGTGATACACCCTGGACCCCATCCCCTCCAAACTGCCCATGCCCTGAGCAGCCTCAACACTGTTGGCTTCCATTGCAAGCCAGATACGGTGGGTGGAGCTTCCAGCGGGCAGCACACCAAATGGATTGCAGGACATCCCTGGAGGGTGGGCTGGGACTGTGGAACAGGGCAGAGGGGGCACTGCATGGGAAGAGACATCTGGAGCACATCTTTCCCAAAGCAAGGGCTGGGGCTGGAGGAATTTGTGGACCAGCAAAGCCCTCATCTGCCTCTGTCTTTACAGTGGATCCCCAGGAGGCTGGGTGCATTCCTGTGGTCCAGGGTTTCTGCGCTCAGACCTCCCTGCCCTTCCTTTACACTGCCCATCAGACGGCCTCCCCTCTGGGGCATGTGAACCCCTCAGCCAATGCGCCTCTCTGCACTCTGGCCACACCTAACCAGCTCCAGGTGGATAGCTGGAGCCAAGCGCCCCTGGGGAATGGCGGAGGCGGGGCGGGCAGGGGTAGATGGTTCTAACTTCATAAGCCTCACAACCCGGAAACCATTATCAATAAGCCCCGCCTTGCATCTCACCCGCACTCCTGCTCCAGCCTTTGTGGCTGCTTCCTCTTGCTCTCAGGGGATGAGAAGCAGGTGTTCCCATCTCCTGGAATAGCTCCCTGCGTGGTTTCCCACCACAACCAACCCAACGGAGGCTCCTCGAGGGGATGATGTCCCGGAGACAAAGGGCCTGCAGCCAGTGCAGGAGGGAGGCTCCCAGTGAGGCTGTGCAACGTGCATGGGATTCTCTGCCCTTCCCGAGCAGGAGGGTCATTCCACACAAACTCAAGTCTTGCTTTAAAATTTGAAACCAGTTTTATATGGTATGACGGGGGAGGGAGGAACACTCAAATCTGTCGGCTACAGAGCTCCAAAAAGCCTCCTCACCGTAAGAACTAACTTCAGTCACTTGGAGATGCAAAGTGGGAAGCCTGGGGTTGGAGCATCAGTTCTGCCACTTACAAGCTATACAGAGCCAGTCTTGCCCTATTTGAGCATTAGTTTCTTCATGTGCAAAATACATAATGTCTCCTGTCCTGTCTCTTTCGGGGGTTCTGTATTTGTTCAGCTACTAATTAAACAATTTTCCAATGCCAAGCCTCAGCAGGGGTGCTGGGAGACTTCAGAAAAGCCCCTGGTGCCCCCGAGAACTCAGTCTAGCTGCTTTGATAACCACACAAGTTCATAGTCATGAAAAAGTTTTGTAAAAGTGTGAAATACCAAACTACCAGCATCATTAACATGAAATGCCTAGCATCAAAAGCCACTATACTACTGAAAAGAGCAAAATATACACGAGGTGAGTGCTTCTCCGAATTTAATGTGTATTTTAATCTCCTGAGGATCTTGTTAAAATGCAGGTTGCTATTCAGAAGGTCTGGGCTTGGCCTGAGATTTTGCATTTCCAATAAGCTCTCAGGTGATGGCGCTGCTACTGGCCTGGGGAACACATATTGCAGAGTGAGTTCTTAGGTTAATGCTGAGCAATCACTGTTCATTCAACCCAAAATGCAAGCTAGTTTATCAGATCAGCTGATTGCAGAATTTGGCAGAAGGGGAACATAGGATGGATAAGTTTGGGTTTGGGGTGCCTGAGACTGGGCAAGTTCTGACATATAGGGCCTCCCTGAAAGGTGGCTACGGAGGATGGTCCATACATGCATAGCTGCTTTGCAGAGTGAGACACGGGCATTTGAGTGAAATGGATTCTGAAGAAGGGAACAGGTAAACACACTTCATGTCCTCCTCAGTCATGTCTGAAATGCTTCGTGGAAAGGCAGCTTGCCCCAACTGCAAGGTGCAGATGTGGTCTGAGCACAAAGCTTGGGCACTTCACTTAGAGTACTCTCTTCTCCCCACAAGCATTCAAGGGGAGGAAGCTATCTTTTGGTGAGCCTCAGTTGAGACTGGATTGAAGGAATAACCAGGCATAAGCCAGAAGTATCCTCATGATGAGGTATCAACTCATGGAGCCTGAGGCAGGGAGCACAGTCAGGTCTCAGGGGAAGCCAGCTGGGGACTGATCTCTTCCTCAGATCTTCTCTCTTGTCTCTTGTATTTGTTTCTCTCTGTGTATTCTCCAAAGTTTCTACTGTAAGGCTGCAGAAAGCGCCCAAGGAAGTCACCAGAAAGAGGGAGTTAATAAGTATTAGGGTCATAAATTTAACCTTGAATGACACAGGCCACTCAGGGACATACTCCCGCTTTATGATGGGAGTAGAGTTGGAGCACCTGGAAGATTCTGTTCTTCACTTGATGAATTCTTTGCTCCGAAAATAAAGCTCATAAACTTGTTCAACAGCTGGAATTTTCCCTGTGAAGAGAGTACCTCGTCTGGCAGTTGACTTAAGCAGTTATTTGCAGCCTATAATTTTCACAAAAACAGTAGGGTGTGCCTGGCGGGAGATGTTTTCTACAATCCCATGGAAAGAAAACAATGAGAAAACTTTGGAACAAAGGATGCTCTGATTCCATTAGAAAATCATCGCCAATTCAGGGTCAAGGCCAACAAAGACGTGGGAAGTTTTCAAACAGACTTGCAAGAAGTTGGGAGAACTGTGCTTCAGAGGCACTTAAGAATGCAGCCTGCAGGATCGCTGGGTGGGAGGAGGTGGGAGGGAGATGCTAGAGGCAAGGAGGCCAGTGAAGAGGTGGCTACAGAAGCCCAGGTGAAGAAGTTCTGAGGCCCACGGAAGTGGCAGCTGTGGCCCTTAGGAAGAGGGATCCGGGTGAGAACCTGCATAGGAAGAGCCAACAGGCCTAGGCAATCAACAAACAGGAGAGAATTGAGGGTGCCGCAGACATCAGCAATCATGGGGTGCCAGCCCCAGTAACTGAAAAATACAGTCCAACCACGGAGGAGAGAGCACAAAAGGATGACAGATTTTAATGTGCTGGGAAGACTCTGGGGTCAGTAGCAACTTGAAAGTAATCTTCCATTTTTCTATGTATAAGCAGGTCCTATATATTCCTGGGCCTATGTGATGGGAGAAAGATGAAGTGAATGAAAAGAGCTTTGTCTGATGGCCTTAGCACTGAAGCTCTCCTTGCCTCCAAATAACATGAATCTAGCAGATAACATGGCACTCCTGAGAACCCACCAGCATACCCATGAGGCCACAAGCCACTTGTGAAGCAGCCCCTGGAGAGGCCTGCAATTCTTCTCCCACAGGCTGAGGTTTATATTTGTAGCTACGGATGGTTTCCCCTGCCTTCTTGCTGCTGCTGGTATGCCTAAGACAAGCGCAGTGACTTAGGGACACCTCTTGTGCCTTGGCTGAGCTGCTCTGGAATATGACCAACTGTCTCTTTGAGTGGTTCCCAGGCTTCCCAAAGTGCATGTTGCTTGTGTGAGGTATCCGTCAAGGTTGCCTAATCTTAGCTAATGCAGCAGAAATATCTCAAATCTCAATGGTTTCATGCAGAAGAGGTGTACTTCTCGCTCACAGAAAGTCCGCAATGAATATTTCCGGTCAGGCAACTCTCTTGCACTGCTCTCCTCAAATGGGAACTTGGGATTCAACCTCTTCCCTTTTTGTGGCTCTGCCATCTTGGAGCTTTTCCTATTTCATGGTCAGGCTTCTAAGTGCCATGTCACCATCCAACTTGTATACTTCAAATCAAAGCTTCCTAAATATATCTTCCAATTTTGGCTTAAAAAATCCACATGGTGGATTTTCAGGAAAGAACTTAGTATTTCCTTATGTAGAAAAAAATTACTTTAAGGAGGAAATAAAACTTGAAACTTGGCATTGTAAAACTGTCCACTCTTCTCTCCTGTACAAATGTGGCTGGGTTCTCAGTGTGCATCTAAACACCTGGATAAAAGACGTCAGAAAAGCCATTTGGGCAGCACCTTCTCCCCAGGAACAGTCATAGGTTGAGGTTCCATTCACTGAGTTTCTTTTCTCTTCCAGACCTTTTCCTATGCACATGACTTATGTTATGTCTAATTTCAAAATACTGCAATGCATTCACTAAGATGCCCATTTACACAGAAGAGCAAACTGTGCTGCAGAAAGGTCAGGTAACTTGCTCGAAATCTCATTATGTAGCAGTGCTGGGATTTGATCCCAGACAGTCTGGCTCCAAGACCCACACTTGTTTCATGACATAAGCCTGCCTTTGTCAGTGATCAAAACAAGACAGAACAAAACCAGAACCAGCAACAGAGACGGCAGTGGCTTCAGAGGCATCACACCCTTTCATGTGATCCATGGCAAATGGTAAATATTAGCAAGCTGGAGTCATCTCTCCCCTTTGATAACAATTTCTGCTCTAGGTTCCCAATGACAGTAATTGAGGCTACAAGTCCCATTTCCTGCATCAGCTGTGAGTACATACAGACTGCAAAGCTGTGCAAAAACCAGCTGTCCTTTGCAGCAGGAGGTAGAGTTACGTCAGACTCTCTGCTCACAGCCATCTCTGTGTTTACCAGCCTCAGCCAAGGCAGCAGTGACATACTTGGGGCCTCACAGTGAAAGGGGACTTCCTGGTGGTGTGCCAGAGCCAGCTTTTACCAGCTCATATTGGCCAACTGTGCACATCTTCCCAACTTGGTGTTCAATGTCAACATGCTGTAAGCTTTAAAATGACCACGACGGGAGAATTTACACCACAGGAATTGGTAAATGTTGTCTGTCTGAGCCTTTTTAAAAACCCAACGACCTAGGTGATAATATTCTTGAGAAACGTGGGAGTAGGGGACAGATGCACAGTTAAGGAATGATGGAAAGTAATAGTAATAAGCAGTAAACCTGAACCAAGTACTACAGTGTTCCTGGTGCTATGCTGAACTCATAAGGCATTATCTTATATAACCCAGAGGAAGCCCGTGATGTAGATGTAACTATTATCTACATTAAAAAGGAGAAAACTAGAGTTCAGAAAGGCGAAGTAACATAGCAAGCCAAGATTCAAATTCAGGATTTCAAACTCCAACAACCCTGACCTTTAAACATCACACAGTGCTTCTCAGCATAGCAGCGCCTCTGGTCCAGGGCGCCTTGCTTCAAAAGCACCAGAGTTAGCTTACTAAAATGCAGATTCCAGGGCCTTGCCCTTTCTGTACTGAGTCCGAACCTTTCGAGTGGGGTGTAAGAGTTTAGATTTGTATCAGGCTCTCTGGCTGATTCTACTCCCTAAAGGTTGCAAGCTAGGACCTGTGGGTTAAGAACTGGCCTTCAGCAGGGTTCTTCCCACAAAATTATTCCCACAAAATTCAGTGGGGAATCTGGCCAGAGAGTCTGCCTAGGACTTGGGTGGGGTTGGAGGAATTGGCCCAAAAGCCCATGGCTGGGGAGTCCGGGCCAATGCCAGCTCCTTCCCAGAGGCAGGCCAGTTCTCTCTCACTCAGTGGGAAGCAGGACAAGGCAGTGCAGGGAGCTGGTGTGGACCCAGGGGCTGGATGCCTTGGGAGGGGGCAGGGGTCTTTGTTTTACTGTCATGAAGAGTTGCGGATGGAGATCTCAATTTTCCAACAAATTTTAGTATGTGAACCAAAATCTGTTATGCATTATTTTATTCTTCAAATGGAGTTTTCCACATTTTATAATAATAAAATCACCTTGGCAGGACAGTCAAGCAACCTAAATAAAAACACTACCAATAAAATGGCATTTTACCAACTTTAAGCAAAGCAAATATTACATTCTACAAGGAAAGAGAGCCCATCTAGCCGTGACAGTGATGAGAGCCAGCCCGGTCCTCAAAAGCAGTATCTGTCCGGCCCTGCCCTGCCCTGCCCCACTAGGATTCATGGTACTCGCTCACTCACTCTCTAATGTGTTCTTCCACCATAAGTTATGAAGAATGATTCCGAAGACAGCTGGGCTCTCCCCAAACCAGGCCCAACTCAGGTCTTGACCAGCTCACAGCAACCATTTCTTCCATTGCCCTTGCCCCAGTCTTTGCAGGGCACCATGGCAGCAATGTTACAGGCTCAAACCCAGATGTAGTCCAGGGTTGTCCTGGGATGGCTGGTCATCTCTGCCTGACCAGGGTGGGGCCTGACATTTCATCATTAACATAGAGAATTTGGATGAATGCACCATTGCAGTAACCATGAAAATCTCGGACATTTATAGCTTAATGGTAATATATTTAGTGGATCCTTTAACTCGGGGAGAAGACAGAGCACCTGAGGACTCAGGATACATGGGGGACATGCATGAGGGCCTGCAGAAAACATTTTCTGGGAAGTATTTCTGAGCTCTCTGCCTGAAAGAGAGGCCCGTAGATTTGCTTCAGAATAACTCTTGCAGGGTGACGTGGGATACAGAACAGATAAACAAGATTTTCCAGGAGCTGTTCATTGTTAAAGCTGAGTGATGGGTACATGGGTAGGATTTATGCTATTCTCTCTATTTTTGCTGCTGTTTAAAGGTTTCTACAATAAAAAGTTAGGAAACAGGGCCGGGTGCGGTGGCTCATGCCTGTAATCCCAGGACTTTGGGAGGACGAGGCGGGTGGATCACGAGGTCAAGAGATCGAGACCATCCTGGTCAACATGGTGAAACCCCGTCTCTACTACAAATACAAAAAATTAGCTGGGCATGGTGGCGCACGCCTGTAATCCCAGCTACTCAGTGGGAGTTTGGATTTTGCTCTGAGTGGAGGGGAAGCTACTCAGGTGGCTGAGGCAGGAGAATTGCCTGAACCCAGGAGGCGGAGGTTGCAGTGAGCCGAGATCGCACCATTGCACTCCAGCCTGGATAACAAAAGCGAAACTCCGTCTCAAAAAAAAAAAAAAAAAGTTAGGAAACAAAAAGTTCATGGATAGAATCTATATCCCTATCCCAGATCCCTTCTGCCTGCAAGGTTAAAGGGTGCATGCCACAGTAGCTTAGAGCCAACAGGGAAAGGATTTCCCAACCCCAGGGACCCAGCTGTCCAGGCCTCTTCCTCCTCTGTCACACTCAGCTCCAGACACCAAGGCCTCAACTAGCCAACTCATCCATCCATCCATCCATCCATCCATCCATCCATCCATCCATCCACCCAACCCTCAACTCCTAAACACATATTTACTGTTCTCCTACCTCAAAGCCTGCCCCATGCCAGGCACCAGAGTCCAGCAATCAACAAGACAGTCATGCTCCCGAGCTACATGCACTCGCAGACAAGCTGAGGGAAAGAGACAATCAACTCATGAACAAACAAACAACACAAACAAATACTTGAGGCCATTTCAGGCTGATGAGGGGCATAAGGGAATAAGACAGGACGACAGGAAAGAGAGAGGGAGGCTGCTTCTGCTAAGAGGGTCACAGGTGGCCTCTCTGAAGAGTGACAATGGAGCAAGGACCTGAGCAAAGAGAGGCAGTGACAGCGTAGCTGCGAAAGTGTTCCAGGCAGAGGGAACAGCAGGTGCAAAGGCCCCGGGGCAGCAGTGTGGATGGTGGGCAGCAGGGGCAGTGGGGCTGGGTGGGGGGTGGCAGGAGTCTGAAAAGAACAAGGAAGCCAAAGCAGCCAAAGTGCATTAAGCAGGAGGGAGGAGTAGAAACTGACTCAGGGAGGGATCTGGGCAGTGCAGATCACGAAGGTGGTTGCAGACTCAGTGGGAGTTTGGATTTTGCTCTGAGTGGAGGGGAAGAAATGCCACAGACACTTTGGTTTCTGGTGAAGAGAGGAGACATTCAGGAGCAAGAGTGGTGGCTGGGGCACCAGATCAGAGACCATGGCAGTTGTGAGGCAGGAGGTGAAGACAGCTTGGGCCATGTTGGTGGTAGAGGAGACAGAAGGAGGCAGTCAGACTTGGGATGTGTTTTGGAGGTGGAGGATTTGCTGACAGATTGTATGGAGGGGTACGGAAAAGATGGCTGGGGTGAAGAGGGAAGCTGAGTGCTGAGAAGGAAGCACCTGAGGAAGGAACTACAGGGAGAAAGCAGAGGTGTGGGGATGAGAGGTGATGCTAGAGGGGCAGTGGGAGCCGATCCCCACAGGGCCTCTTTTTCAGGCTGCAGAGCTGGCTCATCAGATGGGGTCAGGCCCTAGGGACATGTGTAGCCCACAGGTCATGAGTTCAATCTCCAAACACAGGGCCATGTGCAACAGAGGTGAATAAAGGACCCTGGGAGCTTCCCTGGACAGATTCCTACCCCACTGCTCCTACAGCACATGGGTGTCCCTGCCACCCACCCACCACCCAGCCCTGGCTTCCTCACACCTTCCTCACACTGGAAGGGCCCCCACTCAAAGCCCACTCACCCACTCCCTGCACACCCACACCCTCACCTCCTGCATTTTCCGTGTCTTCTTTGTGCTTTTCTCTACCTGGTTCATGTGGTCAACAAGCAGCTATTCTTAGAATCCTTCACAAACTCTGGTTCTCCCTAGAAGATTTTCCCAATCACTGAAGCCAAGAGAAGCTGCTACCTTCACCCAACACTCCTGACCGCATCCTCAGCTCTTCATGACATGTGTCATGGCCCGCCTATCAAGCAGACCCAGACGGGGAGATGAGACCTGTCTGCACATCAGTGGCTGGAGGGAGGAGACTGTGCCCCTTACCCCTCTGGTCCTCCCAGGGGGCTCCCTCTTCACACTTCATCATAGTGGTACCTCCTGGGCATCTAGGCGCCCCTTCTCCATGCTCACACTATGTCCAGTACCTGCCACACTGGAGCACTGGTCTCATGCCTCCGTAACAACTGGAATCTTCTTGAGAAAGAATGGCGATAGCTGATAAATAGTGCTGATAGCTGATAAATAGTGAGTATTTCTTATGTGCCAGGCCCTGTACCAATTGCATCTTATCCCATCAGTCCTTTGAGGTGGGTAATATTGCTAACCAGCTTAAAGATGGGGGACCTGAGGTTAAAGTGTCTTACCCAAACACACAGCAGTGATTAGCAGAGCCAGGATTTGATTTGAAGCTTGCCTGAGTACTGAGATCCCGCTCTTGCTGTGTGGTACCTCCCACACCCAACTCAAGGGTAGAGAAAATGTAAATCACTTTTGTAACCCAGGGCCTGGCACAAGTTATCAGGAGTCCTGGAGGCTCATGACAAACATCTCCCTCCTGGCTGCCCAGCCCAGAGTCAGGCCCTGTCTTGGGAAAGTGGTCGGCAGAAAGGCCATGTTTACCCAGGTGCCAGGTGTAATGGGCAGGGTTGGGCAGCCTCAAAGGCTGGGCACCTTCTCACAGAGAAGAGGCTGTCTTTGAAAAGAAAGGGTTAGGCTGATGACCAGAAGGGCAGCCGGGAAGAGACAGCCCAGTTCAAAGAAAGCAGTTTCAGGTGACAGACTCTTGAGAACAAAGGTAGGACAGCTGCTATACAAACCAGTCTGTTCAGCCAGGCCAGCTCGCCCTCAAGAACAGCCCCTGCCACCCTGCCAGCGTGGCCAGGGGGGAGACTTTGCTGTGGGGACCAGTCACCCCTCAGAAGCTGGACATCCCTGATGCCCTGGGAAGGCTTAGTTCCGTCTCCTGGGAACAAACTCCCAGTCCTCATGCTGCAGGCGAATTTCTTCTGAGCAGATGGACTCAGAGAGGCTGAGTAACTTGCTCAGAATACACTGTTTTTAAGATCCAGAGCCCAGATATAACAAACCGTAAGGTCGACTGCAGCCAACTATATACAGGTAGTTTTATGTTGTCATCTGTTCTTCCAAGCAAGGTCGCCACTTATGTAGGCACTAAATAATGTTAGTGCACGGTCTAGCATGAAATTGAAACCTGCTAGAAACATACCTCATGCTTTGTCATCATCATTGCTGCCATCATTTAATACTTATGGAATATTTATGATGTGCTAATCACCTTGCATGTATTATTTCATTGCCACCTCACAATGACTCATGAGACAAATGTTACTATCCCCACTTTATAGATGAGGAAATCAAAGCTCTGAGAAGCTCCATAGCATGCCCCAGTTCTCACACGACTAGGTGGCAGAACCAACCTTCCCATTTATCAACAGTGACAGCAGCACTGGGACTGCCATGAAGGCAGCTGCTTTCTCTGTGCTGAGCTAGAGAGGCCACAAGGACTGCTGCTCTCTGTGAGTCAGTCTCAAAAATGCAGGCCTGAATGGAGCTCTGAATCATGGGCCCAGCACTGAGAGCTCTGAGCACAGGCACGCAGGGAGGACAGGGGTCATGTCAACAGGGGATTTCAGTGCCTAGCAAGCAAGAGTCAGGGCCCAAGAGATAGTGACCAGTCCCTCTGTGTCCCAGGTCATCTTTGTTCAGCCAAGAGGTCTCCTGGCACCTCTGAAGCCCCATTTAGCCATCCTCACCATGCCCACCTGTATCAGAGACTGTCCTCAGCAGTCCTCTCTGCCCCTAACACCTGAATGCAGTCAGAGACACCACTGGATGTGCACCATCAACCCAGAGCACATACTGCAGTCTGCCTAATGCCAGGAAACTACTTAGACATTTGTAGAAGCTTCTAGAAAAGTCAACTGGGAACACAATCACTGGCCATCACTCAGCATGGGATTTGAATCCTGGTTCTGTCACTTATTAACGTGTTATGCTGGGCAAGTTATTTAACCTCGCTGTCCCTCAGTTTCCTTGGCTGTTAAATGGAAATAATAATAATATCTACCCCCAAGACTTACTAGACAGATTAAATGAGATCATGCATGTAAGGCTCTCAACATACTTCCTGGAATCCAGTGAATATTAACCGGACAAAGAATAAAACTAGTTAATTGTGATACAATCTGACCCCTACCTCTGTCCCATAAAGTAACTGGCTGAATAGCACTGGTCTGGAAGTCAGAAATCTCAAGTCTGAGTTTAGCCAAAGGACCACACATCTCTGGGCCTCAGCTTTCTCTCCTTTAAGAAAGAGATGTTGTCACCATCCCTACTCAATATTCAGCCAAAGTATTTATGCTGCTGATGCATAAGAAGGATCTTTGAGAAGCCTGAAGCCTCAAAGCCCAAGTTAAAGACAGCCCCGGGGTTGGGGCATCTGCTATAACTGAGAAGCCAAACTGGTGAAGAAAACTGCCTTGTTTTTAGTCTGATTTGCCACCAATATGCACATTCAGGGAATTTGCTCCATAGCAAAGAGCCCTCCTCCTGGTCTCGACATCCTCCAGCTAGCGGCTCCTCTCGCCCCCTGAGCCTCCTCAGTCCAGAACCCATCACTGGAAGCTTTGCTTTCTTCATAACTTCAAGCTAGGTTCAAAACGGAATGTGACAGCCAGAACACTAACTGAATGGTACAAATTGACACAGATATTTGTTGTACCTCAGGGTGGAAATCTTTGCGAGAACGTGAGGCTGCTATAAACACCAAACACTGTCTGGCATTGTGCAAAGAGAACTGAGAGGGTGCTCATGATTCCGCTGTCCTTCCCCCCCAGATCCTAGGGGGCCAGCATGCAGGAAAAGGATGCTGATGGGCGAGGCAGTGAGGACTGAGTGGGTACTGGAGGAGAGGGCAGATGTCTATTCCTGCTGTGTGCTGGGCACATAGTGGTAAACGTGACCATCCAGTCTTCACAGAGCCTATTGCCTGGCAGGGCCAGTCACTGAACAAGCCACTGTGTGGTGTCAGTCAGTGCCTCAAGGGAAGAGGCTCTCACAGGAGGACATACAGTGTTCCCAGTGAGAGAGTAAACAGGAGAATGGAGTAGGCTGGAGAGTCAAGGAAGGCTTCCTGGAGGAAGTGATATTTTTGCTGAGAGGTTAACCAGGCAGAGACAGGTGATGGGGAAAACTGGGCAGCAGGATGCCAGGTACGTTACCTGAGCTTCTTTTAAAATGCCCATGCTGTTAGAACACAGCAGGGCCAGGTGCGGACACAGCTCCTTGCAAGCTAAGTAAGTGTATGGCCTTGGTATCTGCAACCTCAGAGGGTAAGAAAAGGCAGCTTCTCGCCCTTTGTCTGCAAACAAAAGGAAGGCCTCATTGGGCTGCCTTGTGGGGTTGTCTCTGAGACATTCTTGGCTCAGAGATGGAGGCATGCTGAAGCAGCCCTGAGTAGTGATTGAACATTTCAGGTTTGCCTTTGGGGTAATTCCTCTGCAGAAGCTAACGTGGAGTTCCCACAGAGTGGCTCCACATTTCAGACTTCTGTCTTTCCCACTTTAGACAAAACAACACAAGCCTGTGCATCTGCCTCTGTTATTTGCCTGTGGGCCCCTGTCTGTTATGAAATATTACCATCTTGTTCACTGCTCACAGTGAATGGCATTTTCATGGCCATTTCTATAATTATTAAATTTCTTGAGGCCTTTTATTTTCCAGCACTGATGAGAGTGCAAAGGGGCTGTCAGAGATGATGAATAAGCTCAAGCACAGTCAATCAAAAAGAAGGTGTTTTCCCGAGCAGGGTCCTGTGCATGACTCCTTTCTGGCCCTGTGTTAGCCAGGAAGGAAGCCAGTTTGGTGTTGAACAGCCTTTCTCAAAGGGTGCTCCTGGGATCCCCAGCTTCACACCACACTAACATGTGTTTCGTGAGAATGGGATCTCAAGATCAAATCTGTTTGGGAAACACATGATTTAACAATATTGTACAGGCTTCCTGGCCTTGGGACTTCTCAGAATCTTTTGAGGAGGAAACAGCACCAGGCATGGTCCAAATTCTCCCAACTATAAGAATAATAGTCCACTGGTTTTCTAGAGATGTCATAACAAAGTACCACAAACTTTGCCTGTGGCTTAAAACAAAAGAAATTTTTTATCTCACACCTGGAAGGCCAGAAATCCAAAATCAAGGGATTGGCAGGGCTGTGTTCACTCTGAAGGTACCAGGAAAGAATCCACTCTTGCCTCTTCCCGGCTTCTGATGGGTGCTGGCAGTCCCCAGCCTTTCTTGGCTTATAGGCACATCGCTCCCACCCCTGTCTCTGTCATCACATGGAGGCTTCCCAGTGTCTCTGTGTCTTCACATGGCCTGCTAATAAGGACACTGGTCATTGGATATAGGGCCCACCCTAAACCAGCAAGACCTCATCTTAACTTGGTTACATCTCCAAAGACCCATTTGCAAATAAAGTCACATTTACAGGTACCAGGCATTGGGATTTGTACATATCTTTCGGGAGGATGTTATTGAACCCACTATAGATAAGTTAAAGAGAGAAAAATGAAAAAGCAGGAAGCAGTGCACGAGGTGGCTCAGTGTACAGACTTTGTAGCCAAATTCCCACCCCTGCAATTGTTATGATTTCCAGCAGGTTAGTAAATGCAGCATCTCCAGGCTCATCTTTCTCATCCGTATTTAAACATCCTAACACCTACCTCTTAGGATTGTTGCAAGATTAAAGAGAGAAATATATAAAGCATGGAGCCCAGTGCCTGGGCACACAATAAGGACATTAAGCAAAAGAATGACATGGTCAGATTAATTTTTTGGAAGGAAACAATCACCCTTGTTTTCATGTGGAGGACATGCTGGCAGGGGCCAGACTGCTTCTGCTTTGATCTTGCTAGGTTCCATCTCAAGGGCACCCAAGGATTCACACCCCATATAACCCATCCAGCCACGTCTGAGGAATGCCCAGATCTGGACCACATGAGTATCTCTTGAGGGAACATGGAGCATGGGCTATCTATCAGTCTGCTGGCTCAGACACCACCACAGGCCATGGGCTTTGGGGCCTATCTCCTTTAAAAGTGGGAGGGACAGTCCTTTGTTGTGTACCTTACAGGATGACATTGGGAATGAATGAGGAAATGCACAGCAAAAGCTTTGCAATATGCAATTCAGTGTTCAAGGTGTGTGTATGGGGGTGGGGGATTATGTTCCTCAAAATACTCCTCCCAAGAGGTCACCAGTTCCCTCGCTTAGGCGATCTGGCTAACTTTGGTAATGAGGAGGGTGAGAAGAGGGTGTTGAACCTTAGCATGTGACCTAGATGAAGCCATCACCAGCCACGTCACTGAGGTTTTGGTTCCCACTAATCAGAGATGCTAAGAGGAAAGACGGGTGGTATACAGCCTGGGCCAAGTAGACCAGGGCAGGCAGGCTGAGCATCAGTCCCTGGGGTTACTGACTGGAGGCCTGACAGCCCACACTCTGAGGAAGACTGGAGCGACTCTGTCCATTACCACTGGAACTAGTGGCTGACAATACTCTGGGAGTGGAAAGAGCTGCGAGTCCCCATTTACTCTGTGCAGGTGACAGTAGAGGATGGCCCATTTCCGGATCTGTAGCCAGGACAGGGCCCAGCAGAGCTGCCTCCTGATTTCAAGGCAGGAAAGTGAGTGCCCCAAGGTCCCAGGACCCCTGTGATTTATGAGACCCCATCATGCCTCAACTTGCACCAAATCTGCCTTAGAAGCTGGGAGCAGAGGCAGGCCTGGCGGGCCTCAGATCATGTGCACATGTGGCATCCACTGTGTTGTTACTGGCAAGTGCACTCCTGCTAGAACCCCAGACATGGGGAGCCATGCAGAGGCCACATAGGCAACCAGAGCCTAAGGGAACTTCAGAACTCTCTCTCCAACAGAGCGCCTGTGAAGAAAGGAGGGCTTCTGCGCTATTGAGAAGAGAATTTACAACCTGGGCCACAGAATATAAAACCCAAGCCTGAGTCTTAGGGCCAGAGACAGTCAGGGAGGAGCACCAGGAACAGCAAACACACAGGGACCACCAGATGTCTGCCCACGAGGGCCTTTCCTGGTGGTGGGCTCTGGAGGCTGGGCACCCTCCTTCATTGCTGTCTTTGGCCACTAGCATAGCATTTGATGTTTAGCAGGCATTCACTCGGTATTTGGCAATGACTAGAATTCACATTTTCAGTCCAATAGCATTTTTTTTTTTCTTTTCTTTTTTTGTTTTTTGAGACAGAGTCTTGCTCTGTCACCCAGGCTAGAGTGCAATGGCGTCTTAGCTCACTGCAACCTCCGCCTCCTGAGTTCAAGTGATTCTCCTGTCTCAGCCTCCCAAGTAGCTGGGATTATAGGTGCATACCATCATGCCAGGCTAATTTTTGTATTTTTAGTAGAGACGAGGTTTTGCCATGTTGGCCAGGCTGGTCTCAAACTCCTGACCTCGGATGACCCACCTTGGCTTCCCAAAGTGCTGGGATTACAAGCATGAGCCACCATGCCTGGCCCAATACCATTTTCTAAGTGCAGGCCTGCAAGGCCATGTGTCAAATGCTGGTGGATACCCAGAGATTACAAAATGAGGGGCAGACAGAATTAGAAGGAATAAGGCCTTGGGCTGCGGAGTTGAGGTTCTGTCTCCACCATTCGGTGGCTTTGTAACCCCTCAGAGACTCTATCTCCTCATGGGTAAAAAAAAGGGGTTATGATAGTTTTTGGTACAAGTTTTCAGGGAGCACTGGAAAGGGTAATAACAGACTGGATATTAAAATACCAGATAATAATGCATGCTGTATGACTAAGAAGCTCCTCTCTTATCTACGGCCATACTATCCTGAACATGCCTGATCTCATCTGATCTCAGCAGCCAAGCAGGGTCAGGCCTGGTTAGTACCTGGATGGGAGAAGCTCCTCTCTCAACACCTAGCCATCACGTGGCTGTGAGCATCGCTGAGAACCTCACTAGGGAGTCCATCACTGTGCTGCACAGAGGGAGTCTTCAGTCCATGCTGGCTATTGACATTGTTTTTCAAATCAAGTATGAAACATACAACATATTATATTAAATAAAATGCACAGATCCCAAATGTTCCAGTTGATGAGTGAGTGCTGACAATTGTACAGACCTGGTCTCCAGTCACCCTGGTAGTTCCCTCATGCCTTTTCTCAGTCAAGCTCTGCCTCCTTGCTCCCAGAGGCAACCTTTCCTGAGTTCCATCATTGTTGTGCTTACTCTAGCACTTCACATAAATGGAATCATATCAGTATCTCCTGGGCTCATTCTTCTGTGTCTGGCTTTTTTCTTTTTTGCCCAGCATGGTTTTTGGGGTTTTCATCCATATCGCTGCAGGTGTTAGTAGTCTGTTCTTTCTCCTTGTTGTATAGTATTCCGTTGTGATGTATATATCACTTTAAAAAATGTATTACCCTGTTGATGAGCACTTGCTTTGTTTCCAGCTTTCAGCTATTATAAAGTTCTCTATAAATACTCCTGTGGAAGTCTCTGTATGGACATATGTTTTTATTCTCTGTGGTAAAGAATTAGAAATCAAATCAGTGGGTCATATTATAGATATACTGCCAAATTGTTTTCCAAAGTGGTTGGATCACTTCTGTTCCCACCAGTATTGTATGAGAGTTCCATCCATTCCATAGCCTCACCAACATTTGGTGTTACCTGTCCTTTTCATTTTCATCACACTAGTGGGTGTGAATTAATATTTTATGGTGGGTTGGAGCTGTTTTTCCCTGATGACTAATGATCTTGGGCATTTTTTCATGTGCACATTGGCCACTCACATATCTTTCTTTGTGAGATCTCTGTTTTCATTTTTTAAATTAACTTGTTTGTCATTTTTTTCTGACCTATAGAAGTTTAAAAATATGTATTCTGGATATAATTCCTTTATCAGATGTATGTATTTCAAATACATGTATTTCAAATGACTTATTCATTTATTAGTGTCTTTTGATGATGAAAACCAAAATCTTTTACTGTTGATGACCAATTTATTCTTCTTTCTTTTTATAGCCAGTGCCTTTTGTAGCCTATCTAAGAAATCTTTGCTTACCCCAAGACTATAAAGATATTCTTTCCAATATCTTTTTTTCCAAGAAGGTTTTTGATTCTGGGTATTAGGCTTATGACCCAACTCATAATATTATTATTTTTAAAAACTGCCCTGGTTGCTCAGAGCCATATGGAAATACTCAGGTTCTTTATAGGATCGGACTTTGCTGAAGCTTCAGGCTGAAGACAGTATCAGTTCTAAGAAAGGGTTTTTGTTGAGCCATGGCTTTGACCCATCCACATAGCTCTGCTGACTGACCACAGGCCACAGATAGCTGGCTTAAGAACCACCAGACAAAGAAAAAGCTAAGTTGACTTCCCCGTGTCCAACCATGGGGCACTAAGCTACATGTTACTAACTCAGATCACCACAGTGTGACCTTACAGTAACCATGAGAACCATAGCAGGTCCAAGCCCAGGGCCCTAGGGTGACCATTAGGAGACAGCACTGAGGATGTTAGGTGACACTTTCCCCCTGAAGCCCAGCTTGTTCTTAGGGGCGTCCCTGCTCTGACAACTTGGTAGATAATGTGGTTTAGGCAGCTCCTCATGGGTAGATACAGACAGTCCTAAAGGTGGCAAGGCATGACTGCTGTGGATGTTAGAGTCCCCGGCATGATCCAGTGACAATCTGGACAGTTGGAGTGCCAGGTCCAAAGCAGGGTGAGGTGGCAGCCTGGGCCAGAGGCAATGGGAGGCCGCGAGGGGATGGGTTTCTCATGAGGCCAGAAGGAGAGGCCCTTGGAGGTCATGATCTTGGGAACAAATGCCTGCAGCCCAGTTTTAAAGAGCCTGACCCTGGCAGCTCACCTGGCCGCCAGGAGCCTGCTGATGTGTTCCTATCACTCTGGGAATACACCAGGGACAGCTCTGTTTTGGGCTCTTGTAGAAGACTGCTGGCATGTCCTGTCTCTCCAGGAGGCACTTGCCTGCAACCTCAATGCCACTGGCTCTGCTGGCACATCTGACATACAGCCTGTCTACCTTCCTGTTAGGTAGGAGCTGGTACTCTTATCATGGCACAGGGGAAAAGAGGGTGCATCTGGGGCTCACAGAAGGACAGGGTCCAGTCTCTGGCAAAGGAGGTTTTCCAGCTGGGCACACCCCCACTGTTCTAACTCCTCAAAAAGAGAAAGGATATGCCATGGTCATGCACCAGCAGAACACACAGCCAGCAGGGCTCTCAGACAGCCCTTGACTCAAGGAGCAGTGACCACCCTGTGTGGGGAGTCCCAGAAAATCACCACCTACCGAGTCCAACAACCCTTGCAGAGCTGAGCTGAGCCAAGCCGAGCTGGCACTGTGGAGGGGCAGACTCTATGTTGCCTCTCTCCTTCGGAGGGAACCATTACCTGAGGTGACCTGTGACACTCAGGATTAATCTGGAACTTAGAGTTTTAAAAAGCAAAGTTCCTTCCCTCTGGGTCTCTTAAAAGAGATTCATTCCAGCATCATTTCTAACTCAAATAATTTTGGATGTCAATTGTATGTCTTTAATGAGCCCAGAAATTTTCGTAATTATCCTTTTTTTCAAAACCATAATTATAGGTTAGAGTATATGCTACAGACAAGAAATTTAAATAGAGCTTTTTACACACTTAGGCATTCTGCTTCTTTCTCTTCTTAAAAAAAAATTAATTATCCTTCTGTTACCTTTCTTTTCTCCTTGAGGTAAACACTGGAAGATGAGATTTTAATTGTCCAATGCCTCATCCCCAGGGGCCCTGCTCCAGCCCCAACTCCCTGCTCCTTCCATTTATACCCAGCTCCCCTGTGGCTTCACTGGGCATAGTAATTAGCAGGAGGTGGAAAGGCTTGGCTGGAGCTGCTTCCTGGTATGGAAGACCCAGGCTAGCCCTGAGCATACCTGGTGGCCTCCTACAGGTATACAGGGAAAGAGTGAATGAAGACTCAATAGGAACTGGGACAATGTAGCAGAATCTCCCAGATGGGTCTCCTCCAAGGTTAGAACCTGCTTCCAGTGACAATCCAAGACCTGTCCTAGTTCCATTATGTGGAGTTGTATTGGCAAGTAGGGAAGGCCCTAATAGAGAGAGCACAGGGAGCCAAGGAGACCATGATTCCAGATTTAATTAATCATTCATTCATTCACTCACTCACCCAGCATTCACTGAGCATCCCTGCCCTTCTGGAATTCACTGCCAGGACTGTCTGTCTCTTCCTTCGCACCTACTGTGTGTCTGGCACAGAATTTCACACAGGGGATCCAAGATAAGCGATCCTTCTTACTCAGAGCACCTAACATCCTAACAGAACCACCAAGTTTGGCATTAAAATGGTCCCTAGATGACCCATGTCCCCAGCTTGCCCTCAATTGGGAGCAGAAGCAAGGACTTCTGCTCTTTGGCTCATCCCCTGTGCACGAAACCAGTCTGGTCCCTACCTGGTGGTCTTGCTGCAATGCATTCTGCTGACACTTCCTGGCATTCCCAGATGTATGACACTGAGCTTGTGCCAGGCACTTTCTGTGCATGTGCTGCATTGTTTACTTTCAACAGTCGCCCTTGGGCTTTAATGCCATTGCCATTCCTATATGTGGGTGATGACACTGAGGCTCAGAGAGGTCAATCAATGCGCAGCAGGATCTGCCCTATGTCGTGGCAGGCAGTACAGGCTGCAGACTTGTGTCCTCCTGGGTTAGGATGGGCTGTCTTGGCTGTGAAGGGGCAAACATCCCACTTTTGGAGAGACTTTTACATTTTCTCTCTTGCTGAGTTGACTGAGATTAAGAGCTGACCTCCCTCCCATCCCAGAGCTGCTGGGAATTTGTTTACTTCGGAACCCAAGAGCCCATATCCTGGAGAGACGTTTGGGGCAGGAGCAAAAACATGTGGCCAGCATCAGAGGAGAGACTTCCAGGAGCCTCTGTCCTCCGGCTGGGGGCCAAGAGGAAACACAGCCGCCTCCAGCACAGGCGGTGGGAGGAAGGTGCCAGCACAGCTGCCCGAGGTGGGGGGCCAGCCAGAGAGAGGTCCCTATGGGTGGAAAGCAGTGCATTCTCAGTGTCGAGCAGGTGCTGAAGGAAGAAGGGCCACAGTGGCCTGTACACGCATCACTTTGGCATACCAGAGGCAGGAGGGCTGGGCCCATGCCCATTGCAACCCACCACCTGCAGAGCATGCTGGGAAAATGCAGGGAAAGAAAACAATTATCTGGTCCCAGGACACCCAGCAAAGTTCTTTTTGTTGTCAAATTCTTATTGAGAACAGACTCTGTGCCAGGCACCAGATTTGCTCTCATAGATCTTACATACTTGTAGAGGAGACTGACAATAAGCAAGAAAAACATAAATAGCACAAGAAATTCAGATGGCTGCCAAGACAGGGCAGGGCAATAGCACAGAATGACTTTGGAGGAATGGAAGTCCACTACCTTACACTGGATGGTCAGGGAAGGTCTCTGCAGAGGGGATTTGGAATTGATTCATGAATGACAAGGAGCAGCCACCCAACAAGAAGCATCCAGGGAAGAGGGGTACAGACAGAGAGACCAGCTAATGCAGTTGCCTGAGGCAGGAACAAGGTTGATGCTTTGAGGAGCAGAAAGATGTGAATGCAAAGCCCAGGGCTGCCAGGAGGAGAAGTGAGTGATACCCAAGCGGCCAGCTCATGCCCAGCCTGAATGTCATCTCAGTGAGGAGCTAGGATTTCACACTCAGTGGCTTGGGAAGCCTTTAAAGATTAAATTCTAAAATCATCTATTAGGCTGGGTGTGGTATAATCTCAGCACTTTGGGAGACTGAAGTGGGTGGATCACCTGAGGTCAGGACTTCAAGACCAGCCTGGACAATATGGTGAAACCCTGTCGCCACTAAAAATACAAAAATTGGCCAGGTGTGGTGGTGGGCACCTGTAGTCCCAGCTACTCAGGAGGCTGAGGCAGAAGAATCACTTGAACCCAGGAGTCAGAGATTGCAGTGAGCCAAGATCATGCCCCTACACTCTAGCCTGGGCAACAGAGCAAGAGTCTATCTCAAAAAAAAAAAAAAAAAAAAAAAGGTAAACAAATAAATAAATAAAATAATCAATCTGGCTGCCAGGTGGCTAATGAATTTTCAGGGAGCAAAAGGCAAAGTAGAGCAATGGGAGCTGACAGAGTTCTTATTTTAATATCATTGTTTGCAGCCACTTCCTGGAGCCATTTACATCCCTAAATATCTAAGCTTTAAAGGATGCTGAGATATTTCTAATAGGGAGCTGGTTTCATGTTCATGTACCTCAAGGTGAAGACTGTTCAAATGGCTTTAACCTCCACAGCCCTCCCTCCACAGAGCCTGCAGCTAGCACGGGGCCTCTGGAAGCCTGTGTGGGCGGGACACATCTGTGTACTCAGCGGTTCAATAAAAATAGTTAATACAGCACACCAGGCCGCCCAGGAGACCCGTGGCGTTTCATCCAGAAGCCAAGAGTCTTCTTTAAAGTCCCTCCCGGTCTCTGTGCAGGCCCAGCCATTCGTTCCTGTCCACTGTGTGGCTGTTTGGCTTCCTGTGAGACACTGTGTCTGGGAAGACACCCTGGCAAGGTGGAAAAGGCGGGCTCCAGGCCTGGTGCTCACCAGATACACCCTCACTGCAGCCTTTCAAGTGTATCTCCTAAACCACTTGGTAAGGAAATGTATTTTTTTTTCCCTCCAGAATGTTCCATTCTGCTGACCCCAGAAATCTGCAGGACAAAGGGTCTGAGAGGCTTACGGCTTGTCTGGGAGGCTGGGGAGGCCCATCACTCCGTACACCCTCACACACTGTGAGGGGCAGGGACCTGGCAGGCCTCATTCAGGTTATGGACAGTTGCTCCCCGACAGCCCTTCTTCCTCTGTTCTCTAAAACCCCCTCATTTCTCCCATGGTAGGTGCCCAGACAGGCTGCTGCAAAGCCAGGAGGGCAGTTACATTTCACTTGGTGTCAATTCCATTCAATTGGTAGTGGCTGCTTGACACTGGTGGTGTCAGGAGGAAACAGGGCTTCAGAGTCTGTCTTGCCTCAACAGGAAAGATGGACTACTGATGTCTGCCCTGAGCACGGGAGAAGATTGTGCAGGTACACATGTCAGTCCTACCCAAGGCTGGCAAGTCTGGGTACCTCGGAGAGACCTGGTAGACCACCACATCCTCCTCTCCTTTGTAGCTGAGCCTCTCAGAGGCTACTGAGTCACTAGGTAGAACCAGTCACCTTATTTCAATCAGTCCCCTTCAGTGAGGAGCTCACAGGACAGCCCCTACCGAGAACTGCTCAGCCAACTCAGGCCTAACCCATTACTCTCTTTGACCTGATGCAAAATTCCCTAACTGTATAGCAACTGAAACAGGTTTCCAACCCAGACTCTTCTGTCAGCATTTGCCAAGTAGACTATACAGCCTTTACATCCCTGATAATATACCAAGCCAAATGTAGAAGTTTTCATTAAATATAAATATGAAGACAGTTTAAATTTTATAAAAACCATGGACATCTTAAATTATTAAAATTCCACTCACAAATGGAATCAAAGAAGGAAAAAGTACATTGAATGAGGGAACCAATGAAAATGCATCCCAAACACAAATACTTTTGAAATTTAAGATAATTTGTTTTGAGCATTTAATTTGATCTTAACTGGTATTAAGGTTTCATCTTCAAAGGAGGAAAATTTAGCACTTAGAGGACCTTTACTCATTGGGCCTTATATTCTGATCCAAATCTTCAGTCTTCAGCTTCAGTGGAAGGCAGCCAGGATCAAATCCAGCTCCACTGGAAAACAAATATTCATCTCTTAGTTGAGTGGCAGGTTTAATTAGCAGCCTCATTCTATTTTAATTGCTAGATTATTAGCAGAAGCAGCATCACCATGGATGATTGCATTGCATGTAAATTTGGAGTGAGATACTCTGCTATGTAACTTTTTCCAATGAGATTCAGACATGCAAGAGGACGGCTCCTCTAAGCTCTCAAAGATGGCATTCCCTGCCTTCCCCGTGGCTTCTCCTCCGTCTGGGGCACTTTGTAATAGCAGCCCTGAGAGGACAAAATGGGATCAACTTTTTTAACACTAAAAGAACCTCCTTAACAAATCCATAACCCATCTGCATTGTCTATTTTTCCACTTGCATGATGCAGAGTATTCAAAATAAGTTTAATCAGAAAACTGACCAAGTCATTCTCAGGGCAGCACATTTGATTCTCTGTGAAACACTGGCCCTTCTTGTTGGCTCCTCCGAAATGAAGCCCGCTACCAGACAAAGAGCTAAGGTGAGCTACCTCTTTTTTAAAGATTTGTTAGCTTGAAGAAGACAACTCAAGTAGATCTTGGGCAGGACTCTGCACTTCTCTGAGCCATGTTTCTGGGCTGCTGCAGGGTTGAGAGGATGGCTGCGACACCAGCCACACTTAAGCAAGGGCTGGATGTTACATGGGCTCTGCAGCTGCTCAGCAACTATGATAGAGTCCATGCCCTGTGCTCAGCACTCATCTGCCTCATCTCACTCAAGCCTCACACGACCCCAGGAGGAGGGGAATATGTGATTTCTACTTTACATTTCTAGAGGTGCAGGCTCTACGTCGAAATCTAGCATCTTTGGTTTTAGTAATCCTGCAAAATGTGGGGGCAGGTAATAAGGAATCTTGCAAAAAGAGAAAGGTCATTTATAGAGTGACCATCTTGTCCTGGTTTTCCTGGGACTCTTCTAGTTATAGTACAGAAAGCCCTGCATCGCAGGATACCCCTCAGTCCTGGGCAAGCTGGGATGGTGTTTCAGACTATTTCTAAATGTCCAAGAAGAGGCACATACAACATGCCCCACGCAGAGCCTGGCACCTCCAGGGAAGCACGTAGAGCAACACCAAGCTGCCCTTGAGACCCTGACTCTTTCCCACCTTCCCTCCTCCTGCTGAAGCAGGACAGAGCACGGGACTGGGTTCCCAGGAAGGACTCCCACACAACCGTGCCTTTTACTACCCAGCCCTGAGCTAGGAGCGTTCCTCCTCATCTATGTCTGTGTTTGAGAGCTACAGCCTCTGAGTAGCAGGTCTATCTGTGAGTAAAATTTACGACTTGTATTTCCACTGGATCCAACCTCTTAACCCTGGGAGTGCTTAATTGCCTTTTCCAGGTTTTGCTTTAATAACCAGCTTGACTCCTGCCAATTTTGGCTGAATCGAGAAGCACTGAATGTGTGACTAGAAACGGAAAGCTCATTACTTGATACTTGATACAGCTTGTGCCAAATCCTTAATTCATTAATTTCACTCGGTGTGGCATCTTTTCCTAAACGACAAGTCAGAAATTCATGTGTAAAACTTCCAAACTCAGTGGGGGATCCTCAAAGCTGATTTTTATAAAAAATGCCTTCCCTGAAGACACACTTTGGGAGAAATTCTGACCATGAATTACAGGACAGCTTTGGAATTCTTGGTCTCTCCCAGAGGAGCTCAGCCTTTCTGTTGGGACCTCTTGGGCCCCACACTCCACCTTCCAAAGTCAGCACGAAGTAAGGTGTGGACATCTGGTTCCTGTTTCTGGATCCAAAATTGATCTGCTGGGTGATTCTTGGCAAGTCACTTAACCTCTCTGAGCTTAAGTTTCCCTAATCCTGGCTCACCAGACACCTCTCATGGGGAGGGGGCGGGGTAGCCAGTTAATGAGCAGGTGTTTTAGGAAGGGAGGGCTCAGCTGATGCCACAGCATAAGTGAATCCCAAGGAAAAGCGGGGACAGGTGGGGGTTGCAAATCATAGCAGAGCAGTAGCTAAACCCTGCAAAACACAAGTGGCTTGTAGCAGCGAAGAAGTTATTTCTAGAATCACTCATGGTTTGTTCCAAGACAATCAGATCTCCTCAGATAATCTCAGACCCAGCCTTGTGATTCTTCACTGCCCCTCTGGAGCACTCTTCCCTTCATGCAGCCTTCCCCAGCTTACTTTGGCTCATGCTGGCTTTGTCTTCTGGAACGTTCCACAGCTCCATGTGATTCTCATCCCTCCATCATATATTAAAGTATTCCTACACCAATGTTCCAAGTTCCACATGCATTGAGGCTTCCCACATTCACTTCTCCCATACATGAGCTTCAAGAGTTTGTTGTTATCTCCATTTTACAGATGAGGAGATGGAAGGAAAGGGAGGTTCATTAATTATGGGGGTCAGCAGTTTGTCTTGGTTTGCCTGGGATCATCCTGGTTTTAGCACTGAAAGTCCTGTATCCTAGGAAACCCCCAGCCCAAGGTAAACTGAGGCAGTTAGTTACGCTAGTTCAAATGCACACGTCCGGCTGATCGAAATAAGTGCTCTTTCCTCAGTGGCCCTTGCTCTTCTCCTTCCTTACCTGATCTTCACCCCTAAGTCCCCAGGCAGATACAAACTCCCCAAGGACCGCAGCTATGTCTTAAAGCATTTTTGTATAAATAACCCGGAATAGAATGGTAGTGGGTTCATATTTGCCAATTTGAATAAAATTGTATCTTCATTTCCATAATGGGAGGATCAGTTTTCCTCTAATAGCATGGCTGGGTTGCTCTTGTAAGCTATTTTCGAGAAATGTCTTGCACAATTCAGCATTACAGAGACAGGCACTTTCAAACGCATCTCTCCTCTTTACCAACAAGGAAGTGAGTCGGCACAATGGAGTTTTGAGACCTTCAAGTTTCCAAGCAAGAATGACCTGCTATCCTCAATCCGTGTAGATCCAAATGTGTGAATGCACAAAATAGATCTTTGAAAAGGCAACCATAGGACTCACTGATACAGGGTTTGAGCTTGCATGTCCAGCTCTCAAGGCCCTTTCCTTTAGGTCAGAAACTTATTCAACAATATATGTATGCTGTCACCAAGTGCTGGTGCTGCCTCACTTGCAACAATCCATATTGAGCACAAACCTTGATTGACCAATTCTCTGATTCCTTCCCCACAACCATAGGCAGTAGAAGGAGGGTCTATTATATGGAGAACCACAACAGGTGCTCCAATCCTCAGGGATTACAGTTAAGAGAGTTCCTGTATATTCCCTCTTAAGACTTGGATGAGGCCTCCCTATAAAACAGACAGGACTGATAGGTCCAAGATGGTCTGAGGCACCCAGTTCTTTGCTGCCAAAGGCCATCAGGAGAGTATTTGGCTGATCTCATTGATTTCATGCAAATCAATGATCAGAAGCTGCAGAGGATGGTGGTTAGGCTCACAGATTATGAAGCTGGACAAACTTGCTAGCTGCGTAGCCTCGATCTTATTAATTAACCTGAGTCTTAGTTTACTCATTTGTAAAGCAGAAGTAATAATACTATCTTATAAGACTGTTGTGAGGATGCACTGAGAAACATATGCAAGGAGTTGAAACATAATAAGTGTTCAAAGAATGATAGCTGTTATTATGATTTGATCATGTGGTTGGCCATGATCCCATTGGCTCCCATTGATATTGACTCCCAGTGAGGGCTCAGCCAAGCTGAGGTGGGGGCAGCTGCTGGTGAAAGCATCTCTCCGCTGTCCCATTTACCACTCACCTCTCATCAGTGGCAGCTGGAATTGCATCTCCACAGACTCATGCCCAACCTAGCCTTCAAGGACTGCTTTTCCACTGAATCCCATTGCATGGGATGAGTGTTGGCTTTTCACAGAGTGTTGGTGTTTTAGCCTTTGTTTTTTCAGCATGTTTACAGGGAATGTGAATGTTCCAATCAATATTCCCTGGATAGCAATCTCGATGTTCCCTAATGGAATCAATTCTTCTTCAATTTCTTTCCATGCTGTGTGTGTGTGTGTGTGTGTGTGTGTGTGTGTGTGTGTGTAAGCTGCAACAGATCATTCCATGGCAGGCTTCTTCAGTGTTGCTGAACTTCTTCACAGACGTTCATGCAGTTGGAACACAAGGAGCACTTTGGATCCTAAGTCAAAATCTCTTACAGAAATATCTGTATTATCTAGGGGTCAGAAGGCCAATAAAGCCAACTACTTAACTGTGTCCACAGAGACTACAAAAAGCCTGAGAGAAACATGGAAGCAATCCAAATATCCATTGGTGGATGGATGGATAAGCAAAATGTGACACAGACATATGATGGAATATTATTCAGCCTTAAAAAGGGAGGAAATTCTGGCACAGGCTACAACTTGGATGAATCTCGTGGGCATAATACTAAGTGAAATAAGCCAGTCACAAAAAGACAAATACGGTACGATTGCACTTGTATGAGGACTTAGAGTAGTGAAAACCACACGAACAGAAACTAGACTGGTGGTTGCTGGGGCTGAGGGAGAGGTGATGGGGAGCGATTGTTTAATTGATACAGAGCTTCAGTTTTACAAGATGAATGAGTTCTGAAGATGAATGGGGGAGATGGCTGCAAAACATTAATGAGTGTCCAGTATTTAACACCACTAAGCTGTAGACTTCAAATGGTTAATATGGTTTTATATTATGTATATTTTAACACAATTTTAAAATAATTGGGAAAAAAGACCCCAGAAAAATAAATAGTTATCAGAAAACCCATATATAGTAAGCCACACTCAGGACAAAGACAGACACAAGTAAAGCCATGAAATAAACATGAAGAGGAGAAGAATTATTAGTAAAACCAGAACAGTCAGAGGCCATTTCACTCTGCAGGAGCCCTGAGAACATTACTGAATACAAGAATCTATGAAAACAATGTCTATTTACAATGACCACCCGAGTCTTCATGAAATTGTAACTTGTGTCTAGAATGCTATTTACTGAGGAGGGAAGGGAATATATCTTTATTGAAACAGCAACATAAAAAAGACTTGACCTGAATTGACATAAAGGAAATTATAAAAGGTTTCAGAAATGCTTTGAGTCACAACAATAGTGTTAGAAAAAGAAAATGAACATTTAAATATCAAGCCTCAGTTATCCAGAAATGTCAATTGCCTGGAACCACATGTTTCTTAACTTGCCAGATAAATGGAGCATTTTGCATGTATAAATACTGCAATTCTAAGTGTCACTGTAAAATTTTAGAGGATTAAGCTTTTGATGCGTTATGACTGGCTTTTACAAAAAAAAAAAACCTAATGATTTTCCAAACATATAGGTGGTAAAGTGTTCACCTTCTTACTCAATCTGTAGGTAACATTTTTGAAGAGTAAGATTATTTAATATCAGAGTAAGTAAGATTCTTTCATATCAGAATTATTTAAGTCTCCCTCATTTCCTGAGCACTCAGAGTGAGGATATCAAGACACAGAAGAGCACACAGCTTCATGCTCTTTGGGCATGGAAATCCTGGATGAGTCAAGCCAATAAGTCGCTTAGTGGATTTTTAAAAAACTTATCATGGTCTGGGTTGTGCTAAGAGGACATTAGGTTGTTCATATCGGGATTCTGCTGCTCTGTGGAAATAAAAAATAAAAACACGCTTTCCCTTGCTTTGAAGTTAGCAAGTCATTGCCTTCAGAAATAAATAAAGCTCTTCCCAGAATGTCTGATGATAACCTAAACTCTTAATCTATCCATCAGTTCATCTCTCCTTCCATCCACCCTTCCATAGTTATATCCTTCTATCCTTTCATTCCCTCTATCCATCCATTCCTTTCCATTCTTCCTTCCTTCCCTTTTTCCATCCATGCATTCTTCTATCCAGCTGTTCATCCAACCATCCATCTGTCCTCCAGTAGAACTTCACTGGTGCCTGCTAATTATATGTGATGTTCTGTACTGAGCCCAGGGGAGAGATGCAGTGCCCCTGCCCTCATGGCATGCTCAGTCTGAGGAGATAGGTTCACAGCAAATGAGGAGCATGAAGTACTATAGTGTGCCAGGGTGGAGCATGGAAGCTCCACCATACTGAGCAGGGGAGTCAGAGAAGGCTTCCCTGAGAAGACTACCTTGAGACTTACAAGATGAATGGGCATTAGCCCAAGTAGAGTTATCCAAGGAATAAGAAGACACCCAGTGTGGCTGGAAAGCAAGGTAGAGGCCAGGGAGCTGAGGGACAAAGAGGAACTCGTTTCTGAGCAGTTTGGACATAATTTTTTTTTTTTTTTTTTTTTTAGGGAAAAAGAGAAAAAGAAGGGGAAAAAAAGAAAAAGAGGGAAAAAGGAATATTACTTCATTCCTAAAATGGGTTTCAATAATGGCCGATCAATATTTTGAGTGTTTAAAGTGGTTAATGCATATTTTATGTGTTTAAAATGGAGACCTCTATTGTGTTTATTTGTTCTGGCTCTGAGTTCAAATCCTGGATATCGTTATCAATTTGTTGTCTCGTTGAATCTAAATCTATGTGTCTTATGTATCTGGGTGTTAAGATCTCTTATTGTTACATTAATCCTTTTACCCTTGTATCCTTATAGCTTTGAAATCTATTTTGTCAAATGTGAAAATTGCAACTCCTGCTTTTTATTTATTTATTTTTGCTCTCCATTTGGTTGGTACGTTTTTTTTTTTTCCAACCCTTTATTTTGAGTCTATGTATATCTTTGGATATACCGTTGGATTTTGTCTGTATCTTTTGATTGGGAGATTTGGTTGATTTAACTTTAGGGTTGCTGCCATTTGATATTAACTGGCTATTTTGTCCTTTTGTTGATAAAAATTCTTCTTTATGTTAATGCTCTTTACTTTTTGGTGTATTTTTAGAAAGGATCATACTGGTTGTTCCTTTCTGTGTATAATGCTTCTTTTAGAAGTTCTTGTAAAGCAGGCCTGGTGGTAATAAAATCTCTGAGTACTTGCTTGTTCCTAAAAGATTTTATTTTTCCTTCAAATGTAAAGCTTAAATTGGCAGGATATGAAATTCTGGGCTGAAAGTTTTGTTCTTTAAGTATATTGAATATTGGCCCCCACTCTCTTCTAGCTTGTAGGGTTTCCATTGAGAGATCTGCTGTAAGCCTAATAGGCTTACCTTTATGGGTAACTTGATCTTTCTCTCTGGCTGCCCTTAATATTTTCTCCTCCGTTTCGATCTTGGTGAATCTAACGATTATGTGCCTTGGGGTTGGTCTTCTTGAGGAATATCTTTGTGGTGTTCTCTGTATTGCCTGGGGTTGAATAGTGTCCTGCTTTGCTAAATTAGGAAAATTTTTCTGGATAATGTCCTGGAGAGTATTTTCCAGCTTGACTTCATTCTCTCCGTCACATTCAGGTACACCAATCAAGCATATATTAGGTCTTTTCACATAGTCCCATATTTCTTGGAGACTTTGCTCATTCCTTTTTATCCTTTTTTCTCTATTCTTGTCTTGTCGTTTTGTTTCATTAAGTTGGTCTTTGACCTCTAATACCCTTTCTTCTGCTTGATCCATTCGGCTGTTTAAGCTTGTACATATTTCACTCAGTTCTCGTGTTGTATTTTTCAACTCCATAAGTTCATTTGTATTCCTCTCTATATTGTCTATTCTTTTCAACATTTCATCGAACCTTTTTTCCAAGTTCTTAGTTTCTTTACATTGGGTTAGAACAAGTTCCTTTAACTCCCAGAAGTTTCTTATCATCCACCTTTTAAAGCCTACTTCAGATAATGGAACACAGTCCTTTTCCATCAGGGCTTGTTCCGTTACTGATGAGTCCTTTTCCATCAGGGCTTGTTCGGTTGCTGATGAGTCCTTTTCCATCAGGGCTTGTTCCGTTGCTGATGGGTTCTGATTTTGAGTAGACTCGGCCTTCTTAGGCTGTTTTTTTCCCTTCATTGTAGATGACCCGCCTTTCTAATTAGTTTTCTGAGTCGACGTCCGACTTATTGATTCCCAGTGCTGGGATCCGAGCCACCCACTGTGGCAGCCTAAATAGCAGCAGTAAGACTGATGGTGCTCTTCTGCCCGGGAATCTCTGGTCTGGCTTCCCTCTTGAGTCCGCAACAAGCGGCTCTGACTTCCCGGAGCTCCAAACTCTGGTCAGTAGGGGAAGCGGTCCCGTTGGCTCTGCGTGAAGAGCTGCTGCGCCGAGACGCCGGCAAAACCACTGCAGCGGCCACAAGAGTCGCGCTGGCGACCCGTGGGGCTCCTCCACTGGGAGTCGGCAAATCGGTGAGTGACGAAAATTCGTCTAATGATGTGGCATCGTCTCGTTCTCTGAGCTTTCACTGGGAGCTACAATCCTGAGCTGTTAGTGGTCGGCCATCTTGGATCGGTCTGGACATAATTTAATCCTCTCTACAACTCACAGAAATGCCTGTTAATTTTCCCATTACAGAGATGAAGAATTGCACCTCAGAGAGATTAACCAATGTGTCCAAGATGAGATGGTTAAGTGGTGATGGGAAGATTTGAACCCAGGGCTGCCCAACTGCATTACCACGATAATAGACAGGACACTCTCTGAGAAGCTTCATCCAAGTTCAGCTTGCTCTGGCCTCATATGGACCAAGTTACAGACTGTGTTACAGCTCCAGCAGCAGACATCCTGAGAGACAGAAGATGGGACATGGGAGGGACCACTGTGCCTGGGGCAACAAGTCCACTGAACAGGAACTCCAGGTCAAAAATCCCCAGGGAATCTGCAGGACTTACTGGGCTAAAATAGGGCACACACCACTGAAGGCAGAACAGCTGAAACTGGTTTCAGTTCCAGCATGTGGATTCAGGGGTAGATGGAAGAACACAGGTCATGTGTAGGAATCAGAAATGCCACAGAACCTACTCCTTAAAAGGTCCTTACATAGGCCGGGTGCAGTGGCTCATGCCTGTAATCCCAGCACTTTGGGAGGCTGAGGCAGGCCGATCACCTGAGGTCAGGAGTTCAAGACCAGCCTGGCCAACATAGTGAAACCCCGTCTCCACTAAGAATACAAAAAATAGCTGGGTGTGATGGCGCGTGCCTGTAATCCCAGCTGCTTAGGAGGTTGAGGCACGAGAATCGCTTCAACCCAGGAGGCAGAGGTTGCAATGAGGCAAGATCGCGCCACTGCACTCTGGCCTGGGCAACAAGAGCGAAACTCTGTCTCAAAAAAAAAAAAGTCCTTACATATAGAACAGCTTCTTCTTCCTACCTGAGATAAAGAGCTAACTTGTCAATTTCTACTATAAAAATGTTATAAAATATATAACATTTTTCAAAATACATAAAATATCATAATATATAAAATAATACATAGTTTCTATAAAATACACAAGAGAATTGCCAAAAACCTAAAAGATAAGCGGATAAAGGCTATAATCAAAAAGTTTGCAGAAAAAAAAAGAGACACAAATTGCTTTTGACATAACAAAAAGATCCTCAATCTTAATGCATAAGAAGAGAAATTCAAACTGAAACTACCACAAGATGTCATTTTTAACCTTTCGGATTGAGAAAAATTAAAATTTTTGATAATATAGTGCAGGCAAAGATCAGGAAAACAGACAAGATCATACACTGCTCATGAGAGTGTAAACTGATACAGCCTCAGTGGATGGATTGGATAATAGTTTCCAAATGAAAAGTGCACCTAGTCTCTGGCCCTGCAAGTTGACTACTTGCACGTGTATGAAGAGATGAATCTACACTGCAGAACTGGATACAACTGCAAAAGAATGATAATAAACCAAATGTCCATCAGTGGGGAACTGACCATGTAAAATATGCTATACCCACACAATGGAACACTGCAACCATTAGAAATAGAATAAGGAAGTTTATGCAGTGATGTGAAACAATTCTCAGGATCTACTGTAAAGTGAAAAAAGCAACATACATGTGCTGCTAGAGTGGATGCTGGCCCAACCAGATCCCCCAGCTGCTGTGAGTGTTGGTGGCTGACAGTAAAGTCCTTCTCCAGGAGTTCCATCGCTGAAGAGGGTGGTCTTTGAAAAATTATGCCCACATTCAATGGCCTGATCCTCTCCAACCCAAATTGGGACAACTCTGAAAGGCTATCTCAGCTCCCCAGAGGGCTGGTGGAGGCCTCTATTGAGACTGCAATACTGTTGACTCGCTCCCTGTGCTCAGTCCTGCTTCCTTCTCTTCCTTGTAGATGTTGATCCTGAGGGCGCTCCCCAGGAAAATTCCTGACCTGCAAATCTCCATCTCCCAGTCTAGGTCCACAGAACTAACTGACTATTTCTATCATTTGTGGAGAGAAAAAAGTGGGGGGAAGGGAGTAAAAATTAAAGAACTGCACACTGACATACCTGTAAGTTGTGCAAACACACCTAGAAAGACATGCAAGAATCTAGAATATTAGTTAATTCTGAGAACTTGGTTGTTGGGGGTCAGGAGAAGAAGGAAAACTGCTCATGGTTTTCTCGTTTTGTGTTTTTGAAATTTATATCATGAACATATGTTATCTATTAAAAATAAATAAAAAAGTAATAATGCCTTTAAAAAATGAAGGTGGAAGATGTTCAAGAAAGCTGAATGGGTCTCTTCAGCCCTTAGATAGCACCAGAATTCAGCATGAAGTCTCTGCCAGGCTGATATCCTAAAATCACAGTACTGAAACCACAGTTCATGGTTACCACATGGCCTGCCAACATTGCAGGGAGAATGCTACTTCTTGTCCATTTCAAAACTCACAGGGACATTCTAGATCCAAGCTAAGCTGGGAATGGGAAATGATTCCAAGAGAGCATCCACTCCTGGGTGCTCCATGGGATTATTCCCAAAGTCCAGGCACCATGAGAGAACCTCAGGCTTTCAGTGTTAACCCACATTCCATTAGAAGGACTGGAAAGTGTTAGGTAGATTTGTCCTCTAGTCATGAGAAATATGATGAAGATGGGGATGACCCTTCTATCAGGTCCATTCCTGGGAAGCTGTGCTTTTCTAAATGCTCCCTCCAAATCAGAATTTCTGCCTCCCCAACTTGCCAATATCTTATTTTAAGAAATTTATTCCTTATGCCATTTGCAAATATAGAATTAAAACATGCCAAGAGGGATCAGGGTGATTTCTCAAGAATTGCTAAGTCAGCAAGAAAGCCCAGTTAGCAAAAGATGAGATTGGGATTGGAACTTTCCAGCTCTCGCATGCCCTGGGGATCCAGTAAACATATGATGCAACAACTTTGGTCCTTGCCACATTATTAAATGCATTTATAAGGTCTGATTCATTTCCATATATTAGAGGTCTCCTCATTCCCAGTACTTTCTGCCCTCCTGCCCTCCTCCCACCCCATTCCATGGCCAATATGGATTAAACCAATGGTATTTTATCCATTTTCATTCTGTTATGTATGTTATCTGGAGGCATGGTCAGGTCAATGGAGGGTTGAGATTGATGCCACAAATGGAAGCAGTGTTGACAGTGGAGAGTTATTCTTTTCCACCCTTCAGAGGCTTCCCCAGTAGGATTCAGATCTTAGAAACAGCCACAGCCAACCAGTGACATGAATCCCCTCTACCCTCTTCATTCAGCCATAAAATAAGTTCTCATAAGCAGACTTGATAAATTCTGATTAGTAATAATCATAATAACAATAAAGATATGTTATGCCTCCCAGTGAGACCATGGATAGAATTGCATTTTAAAAACTATAAAACACTGTGCCAGTGTAAGGTATTGTTTTCTCATTCCCTCCCCTAGTTTGAATTATTACCTGCTGTTCATTTTTAGAAAGAATACTTGCCTGGTCTTTTGGGGGACCTGAATTACATTTTCAGTTGATTGTACCTCTTATCGCTCAAGGATTGATAGCTCAAAGACCCACCCAGCAGCCCTTTTTTATCTTCTTCTCCCCCGTAAAGAAATGTGATTGGCATACATCCTGAAAGAATGCTTTGCACATAGAGAAAGTATTGTGGTGATTAGCTAATTCTCTTTACATCCTTCAAGGAAAGGCACATATGTATGCAAGCATATGAACATACATGTGCTCACACATAGGTATGCACCCACACACATATATTTGTCACACATATACATGCAAATTTAAACACATGCACACACACTTATACCTATCTTACCTCATTTTGGGCCAAGTTGAGTACTAAGAAATTGCCTTTACTAAGAATGACACTAGAAATGATGGAGTAAGAGGAATTAGATTTACCCTCCTACCCTAAGCAACAACAATAAAAAATCATACAAAATACATAAAACCACAGTTTTCAGACATCAGACTACAGGCCTCAGAGATGTGGTCCCCAAGAGAAGGGAAACAAGGTGAGCCCTATACGTTACCCCAGATTACTGCCTGCCTACAGTTTCCAGGCCCCCAAGAGAAGGGAAACAAGGTGAGCCCTATACGTTACCCCAGTTTACTGCCTGCCTACAGTTTCCAGGCCATAGCAGAGAGGGGGAATCCAAGCAGAGCCCAGAAACCTCCCTAAGTTAAGAAATTTGGGAGGCAAAGTCAGCTAGGATTTATGGGGCAGAGTACCAGAGAGGAGAGAATTGCACAGAGAGAGCTCCAGATAGTTGTAGAATCTCAAGTCTTTAGCTGAGTATTGATCATCACATGCATGGGAAGAAACTACCTGAGTCTAGGAAAAAATCTACCAGAAAGGAATATATAAAACAATCATCAATTACCATATAGAGCCAGGAATAGTTTATGTTCCATGCCAGAGTGGAAAAACTTCATTATAAAGATACTTAGGGGCATCAGGTAGCACATTCAGAGGGCATTGCCTCATTATTGGAAAAAATTAGTCCTAGACTAGAGGCTGCTCTGGCCTTGAATAACAAAGCTCTAAAAGTAAGCTGCAAAAGGATTAAATAGTTTCCAAGTAGCTTAAACAAATCTCAGAATAAAGCTTAGGAATATTTAAAATAATACAAAAATATTCAGCATACAACACAGTAAAACCAACAATGTCTGACATGCAATTAAAAATTACCAAATTGCAAAGAAGCAAGATACTACTACACATATCAGGAGAGAAATCAATTGAAAGAAACATACAGAAATAACACACATGATAGAATGAATAAACAAGAACATTTAAAAGGTTATGACCTTTACATTCTCCATGTTCTAGAAGATAGAGGAAAGTAAAATGTTAAGGAGAGGCATGTAAGATAAAAACACCCAACTGAACTTGTAGATGTAAAAAATACAATGTCTGAAATGAAAAATACATTGGATGGAGTTAACAGAAAATTGGATGCTGCTGAAGAAAAGAAAACAATGAACTTGAAGACAGCAATAGAAACTATTAAAAATGAAACACAGAAAGGAAAAAGACTGAAAAAAACTATAGGGAATACCAGTGGGCTGTGAGACAACTCTAAATGGCCTATTATACATATAATTGGAGTTTGAAAAGTAAAGGGAGAGGATGGACAAAAAATTGCTTAAAGAAATAATGACTTGAAATGGTTTGGCTGTGTCCCCACCAAATCACATCATGAAATGTAGTCCCCATAATCTCCACGTGTCACGAAAGGGACCTGAAGGGAAGTAACTGAATCATAGGAGTGGGTTTTTCACATGTTGTTCATGTGATCGTAAGTCTCATGGGATCTGATGGTCTGATAAAGGGCAGTTCCCCTGTACATGCCCTCCTGCCTGCTGGCATGTAAGACATGCCTTTGCTCTTTCTTTGCTTTCTGCCATGATTGTGAGGCCTTCCCAGCCATGTGGAGTTCATTAAAACATTTTTTCTTTATCAATTACCCAGGCTCAGGTATTTCTTCAAAGCAGTATGAAAACAGACTAACATGTGACTGAAAGTCATCTAAATTTTATCACAAATACATTCATAAATGTTTCGTAACCCTAATCAAAATGTCAACAGAATTTTACGGGGTGGAAATTAGCAAGTCAAATTTGTATGAAAATGAAAAGGATCTGTGCTAGCCAAAACAACACTGAAAAAGAACAGCATCAGAGAATGCATACCATCTGGTTTCAAGATGTAGTGTAGGTAATGGTCACTGGAGAAGGGCTTCAAGATGGCTGACCAAAGGCATCTGGTACCCACCTCCTTCACAAGGAACCAAAATAATTAGTAGATAATCACACTTAAAATGGACCATCTAAGAAAGAGCACCTGAATTCAACAGAGTAGTGACAAGAAATACCTAAAGCAAGAAGAAAAAGTAAGTGAAACATCCTGCTTGGCTGGGATTGACTGGGAGCTTGGTGAGGCTTCCCAATGCAGGAAAAGGGTAAGTGAGTGGTTCCCAGAGGCCCACATTCCCACTGTAGATGCCATGGCATCCTAGCCATGGGAAGGCTCCAAGACTTTCGTGGGCCCCTAGACTAACCTACAGGGTGTGCCTGGAGACCACGTGAAGGCATTGCTCCAGAGAGGAAGCTCACACTAGATCCCAAAACACCCCCAAGACCTAAGCAGCTATAGCAAGGCACTATATTGACAGCTCAGCTCCAGCAGAGTGCATCTTGCCTGGAGGCTCAAGAGCCTCTGTTGCTCCACATGTCTTGAACCCCATTGAACTACCTTGGCCAGGTGCCTGGCCTGAAGTCCTGGGCCAGGGCTGAAGTACAAGTCTTTGGCAAAGACCACACTGGCCCCAGCAGCAAAGTCACTGTGCATTTTCATGTGCCCTAAGGAAAAACTCCCCTTCCTGCAGCAGACGCCAATGCAGGCTAACACAGGCAGGTCTAAAGAGTAAGTAAAGTGCATGCTCCTCAGCTACCTGCATTTGGTTTCTGCCACAAAAATAACCTTGCCCTCTCCAGTAGTAGGGCTGAAGTTCAGTTGCTACCACCACCACCCAAGCATTCCACATTGGGTCTGGGGATCACCCTACCACCTGGGAGCCTGATAACAGATCCACCTACCTCAGCTCTGCCCAACAGTGCCCAGGCATGCTGACCATGGGCCTGAGGACTGCCCAGCCAAGTCCACCTCTGCTGTTAAGCCTCCTACTGGGGGTCTGTGGTCAGGCCCACCTAACCTGCCACTACCACCATAGTAGGCACCCACCCACATGTGCTACCTGGGTAGCAGTTGGGGCATAGGCAATGGCAGTAGCAGTGAGACTAACCTCTGGGTCCCAAGTGGTCCATTTTGGTGTTAGTGTTGGCTGTGATGAGCTGGGCAAGTCAGTGCCCAGACTTGCAGGTGCCAATGTGGGTGGGTGCTTACTATGATCATAGTGGCAGGTTGGGTTGGCCTGACCGCAGACCCCTGGTAGGAGGCTTACAACAGAGGTGGACTGGGCTGAGCAGTCCTCAGGCCCATAGACAGCATGCCTGGGCACTGTCGGGCAGAGCTGGGCCAAGTAGATCTGTTCTCAGGCTCCCAGGTGGTAGGGTGATCCCCAGGCCCAATGTGGAATGCTTGGGTGGTGGTGGTGGTGGTAGCAGCTGAACTTCAGCCCTGCTACTGGAGAGGGCAAGGTTACTTTCGTGGCAGAAACCAAATGCAGGTGGCTGAGGAGCATGCACTTTGCTTACTCTTTAGACCTAACTACCTTATTCTTTGCTTACTCTTTAGACCTACCTGTGCAGTAGCAGTGAGAGTAACCTCTGAGTCTCCCCAGCCCACTGCTGCTACTACTGGTACCCAAGCAAACTGCTGCAGACCTAAGAATTAACTCACCTGGATTTATGTGCATCAGTGCCAGTGTACACTGTCCTGGAGCCCAAGGACAGACATGTTCAGCCCCTGACTGTAACAACTAGCGCCCAGAAATGAGCCCACCTAATGTCCTTATCTCCAGCAAAACTGTACCACAGCCTCCACTAAAAACCACACCCTAAGCTACTGAGGAAATTACAGACTCCACTAATGCTGCTTACAGCTGAAAAAAGTCATACCAAAGACTATGCTACTATACATACCCAGAATCAAAGCCAAAGTACCCTACCTACCAATCAGCGTCATGGATACTGCTTCAGGAAAAATTACTCCCTGCCCCCAAAAAGCAAATTGGAAAAATTGGAAAAAGTGACTGTGACACCAGATGTGCAGATATCAATGTAAGTACACAGGAAACGTGAAAACAAAGGAAATATTATATCTCCAAAGGAACACAGTAATCTTCAACACAGATCTCAATCAAAAAGAAAGTTATGAAATCCCATGTAAGTAGTTCAAAATAAAGATATTAAAGCAACTCAGTGAGATACAAGAGAATACAGAAAAACAATACAAAAAAAAAAAAAAACTTCAGGATGTGAATGAGAATTTTACCAAAGAGATAGATATTATTAAAAAGAACCAAACACAAATTCTGGAACTTACAAAATTATTAAACAAAATGCAAAATACATTGGAAAGTTTCAAGAATAGACTAGATTAAAAGAATTTCAGAACTTGAAGACAGATCTCTTGAAATAACCCAGTCAGGCAAAACTGAAGGAAAAAAAGTAAAAGAGAATGAACAAAGCTTATGTGACATATGTGACACCATAAAGTGAACAAATATTTGAAATTTTGACGTTCCAATGGTGAAGGAAAAAAAAGGGATAGAAAACCTTTTCTACAAAATAATAGATGAAAACTTCCCAAGTCTAGCAAGAAATTTAGACACCTGAACACAGGAGGCTCGGTGATCCCTAAATACATACAGTCCAAAAAGGTCTTCTCCATGACCCATTATAGTCAAACTATCTAAAGTTTCTAAAGAGAAAATTCTAAAAACAGCAGGAGAAAAGGGCCGAGTCATGAATAAAGGAGCTTTCATCAAACTAACAGCAGACTTCTCAGCAGAAACATTGTAGGCCAGGAAATAATGGGATGATAGTCAAAGTGCTGAAAAAGAAAAGCACACAACAACACTGTAGCAGTACAATTACCCTTCACAAATGAAGGACAAATAAAATCTTTCCCAGATAAGCAAATGCTAAGGGAATTCACCACCACTATTCCAGCCTTACAAGAAATGCTCAAGACAGTCCTAAACCTGGAAGTGAAGAATGACATTCGCCATCATGAAAATATACAGCATTCACTGGTAAAGCAAACACACAAATGAGAAAGAAAAAAGACTCAAATGGTACCACCACAGAAAATCAGCAAACCACAAAGACAATCAATAAGGGGGAAAAAAAAGGAACAAAAATACACAAAACAACCAGACAACAAATAACAATATGACAGGAACAAAACCTTACATATCGACAATAACCTTTAGTGTAAATGGATTAAATTCTCCACTTAAAAAATATAAGCTGGCTGAATGGATTCAAAAAACATGATCCCAGTGTATGCTGCCTAAAAAAAAAAAAAAAAAAAAAAAAAAAAAAAAAAAAAAAGCGCTTTACCTGAACAGACACATATAAACCAAAAGTAATGGGATAGAAACAGATATTTCATGCAAACAGAAACCAAAGTGAGCAGGGGTAGCTATACTTATATCTGATAAAACAGATTTAAGTCAAAAGAGTAAAAAATATATATATTCATGATAATGGAACCAATCCAGCAAGAGAATATAACAATCCTAAATATTTGTGCACCTGACATTAGAGCATTTGTATTCATAAAGAAAATATTACCTGATCTAAAGAGATAGACTCAAAAACAGTAATAGTGGGGGAGTTCAGCACTCTATTGTTAGCATTAGATAGATGAACTAGACAGAAAGTCAACAAAGAAACACTGAATCAAAACTGCACATTAGACCAAATGGATATAACAGATATTTACAGAACATTTCATCCACCAGCTACAGAGTACACATTCTTCTCATCAGCATATGGAACATTCCCAATGACGGACCATGTGTTAAGACACAAAAAAAACTCAACAAATTTTTAAAAATCAAAATTATATCAAGTTTTCTCAGAGTATAACAAAATAAACCTAGAAATCAATAATAAGAGGAACTTTGGAAATGGTACAAATACATGGAAATTAAACAATATCCTCCTGAATAACCACTGGATCAAGAAGGAATAAAGAAGGAAGTCAAATAGTTTCTTGAAACAAATGACAATTGAAACACAACATATCAAAACCAATGGGATACTGCCAAAGCAGTGTTAAGAGGAAAGCTTATAGCAATGAACATGTACACCAGAAAAGAAAAAACGTTCCAAATAAACAGTCCAATGATGCACCTCAAGAAACTAAAAAAGTAAAAACAAGCCAAACTTAAAATTAGTAGAAGAAAATATATAATAAAAATCAGAACAGAACTAAATGCAATAGAGACCAAAACAGGGGTCAATGAAAAGTTGGCTTTTTGAAAAGATAAAATTGATAAACCCATAGTTAGAGTGGCCAGCAAAAAACAGAGAAGATTCAAATAAATAAAATCAGAAAATAAAAAGGAGACATTACAATTGAACCATAGAACTACAAAAGATCATCAGAAACTATTAAAGCAACTATACACTGATAAACTAGAAAACCTAGAGGAAACAGACAATGTCCAGACACATACGACATACTAAGATTGGGTCAAGAAGAAATATTAACAGAAAACCTGAATAGACCAACAACAAAAGATACCCTCTTTGCAGATGATATAATCCTATATCTAGAAATACCTAAAGAGTCCACCAAAAAACTCTTAGATGTAATAAATTCAGTAATGTTGCAGGATATAAAATCAACATACAAAAATCAGTAGCATCTTTGTTCACCAAAATTAAACTAAGAAATAAATCAATAAGGCAAGTCAATGTGTAATAGCTACAAAAAATAAAATAAAATGACTAGAAATAAATTTAACTAAGGAATTGAAAGATCACTACAAAGAAAACTACCAAACACTGATTTTAATAAGAAGAGGACACAAACAAATGGAAACATATTCCATGCTCATGGATCAGAAGAATTAATATCATTAAAATGACCATATTGCCCAAAGCAATCTACAGATTTAATGCAATCCCTATCAAAATACAAATGTCACTTTTGGCAGAATTATAAAACATAGTCCTAAAATTCATATGAAACAAACAAACAAAAAAAAAAGAGCTCAAATAGCCAAAAGCAGTCTTGAGCAAAAGAAACAAAGCTGGAGGCATCACATCACCTGACTTTAAAATATATTACAAGGTTATGGTAACCAAAATAGCATGGTATTAGTATAAGAAGAAACATGTAGACCAATGGGACAGATTAAGTCCACATATTTACAGCAACTGATTTTCAGCAAAGGTGCCAAGAACTTACACTGGTGAAAGGACACCCTCTGTAGTAAATGGTGCTGAGAAGATTGAATATCCATATACAGGGCAAAGGTTTTATGGCTAAGACCTCAAAAGCACAGATAACAAAAACAAAAATGGACAAATGGGACTATAATAAAATAAAAAGCTTCTGCACAGCAAACAAGTAACAGTAAAGAGACAGCTTGTCAAAATGGGAGAAAATATTTTTAAACTATTCATCTAACAAAGAATGAATGTCTAGCATATACAAGGAGCTCAACTCAGCAAGAAACAAATAATTCCATTAAAAAGTGGCAAAGGACATGAATAGATATTTCTCAAAAGAAGACATAAAATGGACAACAGGTATATGAATAAATGTTTAACATCACTAATCATCAGGGAAATGCAAATCAAAGCCACAATGAGTTATCATCTTACCCCAGTTAGAATAGCTATTATTAAAAAGACAAAAAGTAACAGATGCTGGCAGGGAAGCAGAGAAAAGCAACTCTTAACCCCTGTTGGTGGAATGTAAATTGGTACAACCACTATGGAAAACAAATATATTTCAAAAAAACCCACTAAAAATGGAATGGCTATATCATCCAGTAATCCCATTACTTGCTACTTATCCAAAAGAAAAGAAAACACTATATCAAAAGGATAGCTGCACATGCATGTTTATTGCAGCACTATTCACAATAGCCAGGATATGGAATCAACCTAAGTATCCATCAACAGACAAATGGATAAAGAAAATGTGGTATATATACATAATAAAATACTATTCATCCATAAAAAAGAATAAAATTGTGTGACAGCAACATGGTCAGAACTGGAGGTCATTATGTTAAGTGAAGTAAATGAGGCACAGAAAGAGACTGTCATTACATGTTCTTACTCATATGTGAGAGCTAAAATAGTTGATCTCATGGAGGTAGAGAATAGAATGATAGATACCAGAGTCTGGGAAGGGTGTGTGGGTAGGAGGTGATAAAGAGAGATTGGTTAATGGGTACAGACATACAGTTAGGTAGAAGAAGTAAAATCTAATGTTCAATAGCAGAGTAGTGTAACTATAGTTAACAAAATATTGTATATTTCCAAAAAAACTAGAAGAGAGGACTAGATATATTCCCAATACGTAGAAATGATAGATACTTGAGGTGATGGACACCCCAAATACCCTGACTTGATTATTATATAATCTGTGCATGTAACAAAATATCACAGGCACCCCATAAGTATATACAAATATTATAAATCAATTAAAATATTTTTTTAAATTAGAAATAAAGCTACAGTAAGAAAGACAGTGTGGATCACACAAAGATAGATATATTAACATATGAAACATAAAAGAACGTCTAGATATAGACCAACAGACATATAGTTGATGGATTTTTGACCAAGGTATCAAGGCAATTCAATGGAGAAGGGATAGCTTTAGAACAACTTCTACAAGAACAATCAGATACCATGAGTTAAAAAAGAGAGAAAAAAAAAAAAAGCCTTGACCCTTACCACATCTTACCTCACACCATGCATAAAAAATGACTTGAAACAGATAATAGGCCCAAATATAAGAAGAGCTAAAACTATGGAACTTGTAGAAGAAAACCTTAGAGAAAAATCTAAATGACTTTGGAATTGGCAAGGATTTCTGAAATATAATACAAAAAAACACAAAGAATTAAAAATACACAATAAATTGGGCTTCATCAATATTTAAATATTTTCTCATTAAAAGACATCCATGGAAATATAAAGGCATGCCACAGACTCAGAAAATAATTGCAAAACATCTGACAAAAAACTTGTACCAAAATATGTAAAGAACTCTTGCAACTCAGCAATAAGAAGACAAACAATCTGGTTTAAAAAATAAGAAAGTATTTGAACATATGTATTAAAGAAGATATCCAAATGCCAAGTGAATGAAAATATATTCAATAATATTAGTTGTCAGAGAAATACAAGTGAAAATTACAATAAGAAACCACTACACTTTCCCAAGAGTGGCTAAAATTAAAGTGCCCATATCAAGTGTTAGCAGTGCAGGAACTGACACTCTCAGAGACATTTCTGTGAGAATACAATAAAGCATAGTCGCTTTGGACAACAGTTTAGCAGTTATTTGGAAAGTTAACCATACATCTACCATGCTACTTAGCCATTCTACTCCTAGGCATTTACCCAAAGAGGAATCAAAATACATTTTCACACAAAGATTTATGCATAAACGTGCATAACAGCTTTATTTGTAATAGCCCTAAATTGGAAATAACCCAAATGCCCATAAAGAGATGAATTAAAAAACACATTGTGATATAGCCATACAATGGAATACCACTCAAAAGGAAATAACTATTGATATGTGCAACAGCATGGGTGAATATTAGTATCAAAATAATGATGCTGAAAGAAGCCAGATGATCAGATACATACTGAATGATCCCATTTATTAAAAATTCTAGAGAATGCAAATTAATCTATTTTGACAGAAACCAAATCACTGTGTGCCTGGGGGTGAAGCATGGGGTAAAGAGGGAGGGAGGAAGGTATTTACAAGGGCCCAAGCAATCTGTTGGTAGCGATGGATACATTTGCTATCTTGATTGTAGTTGTGATTTCACTGGCATATACATTTGTCTAAGCTCATCAAATTGCACACTTTAAATACGTATAACTTCTTGAATATCAATTCCACCGCAATAAAACTGTAAATAATAACTTTTGTAGAAACTATGAAAAAAACAGGGGATGTTATGTGTTCATTTTCAGAACACCTGGCCAGGATCTGGCTGCCCAACCACACTTCCCTGTGAGCCTCCACTTCAACTTGGCCATGGCTGGTCTTACCGATTAGCAGCTAGAGCTGTGACCTTGACTGTTGAAGATTTGACACCTGAGATGAGACCCTGGGTTTGAGCAGCGGTCACAGTCTCACACTCTGGTGGGGACACTCTCTTCCTGCCATTTAACCTGCTTGGTGATGGACTAATGGTAAGAAACGAATAAAAGGAAAGGCTCATGGGGTGTCTCAGGCACCGATGACAGCTGCACAAAAACCTGCTGTGGTTATGAGACGTTCAACATGATCAGCTCCTCACTTGCTCATTTCAGGCCCAAAGCCCACATTACCTCCTTCTATAACCTTTAATATCCCTCAGAAACCCTCTCCCTTTACATTCTTCATCTCTTCCCTGGAACATCTCCAGAGGGGTCTGTGATTGGGTTACATACAAGTTTCCAAGGCTGCAACTTCCTTTCAGTCATAAATCACCTCTTACACACTCACTTTTTCCTTCTTATTGTTCTTCTGTATTAATAGCCCCAAATCCTGGGAGCATTTGAGAACTGTTCCAATTTTGGTTTGAAAATCAATTTGGAAGCTAATGGTTGGCTTTGCTCAGACCTCCAATCCCTCTGGGAAGGCCAGTTCCTACAAACTGGCCAGACCAGGGATGGGGGCTTCTCTTGAAATGCTAGATACTTTGGTCTCAGTGTTTTTCTTCTACCGTCTCTAAAATTAAAAAGTTAATTCTGGGTGGGGGGTGGGGGAGTAGGGGGAACTTAATGCCTTCTGTTGTATGAGTTGGTAGATAATTTTTAAAATAGTTCATTCCATGGTAGGTCAAATTGTATTAGGAAAGAATAAATATGAAATGGCCTTGTGTTTGTTAAAAGGCTCTGATGCTCTTCTCAATTTTTCGGAAACCTCTCTCTACTAAATAAGTTCTGCTTCCTCCATAGGCTGCTAAGCTCCCACGGGGAAAGTGAGAAAGTGTCAGTTTCATCAAATGCTAATGGGGCAGGGCTCCCCACCAGATGGGAGCAGCGACCCTCTGCTGGTTAACAGGCCTGCCCCCAACATCAGCCAGCTGGGATATGCATTCAGGGATAAAGGAAACAGACTCTTGGTTGGGTTTCTTTGGAAAGAGGAACCTCTTACATACAGCACCTTGACTTAACTAGTCTGTACCCCAAACCAGAGTGAGAAAATGGAACTGATGATGTGCAAACCTAAAGGCCGATACCAGGCCAGAAAAGATTCAGCCAAGGGCACCATGGCCAGCCTTCTAGAGAGCCTCCTGCATAAAGAAAAAAGGCTAGCACAGTGTCCATTAGCTCATCAGTGACAAGCTTCCCAACTCCAGGTCAGGACTTGCCTGGGCACACTTGGGAATTGCAAGCTTGAGCCCAATTTTAAAAGGCATGCCTTTTCTTTTTTTCTAGCTCCTTCAGCCCTTATTCCACTCTCTGATGTTAGAGTTGGGTTTTTCATCTTTCCCCAAACAGCTGGCTAGGAGCTAGCCCCTGGGTACCCACTTCATGTGCCCCAACACTGACCCCCCCAAGCCATTCTTCTGTGCCATGACTGCAGGCTCCAACCTCTCACCAAGGGTGAGGCTCAGGTATACCAGGGATGAATCATTTATTCAGGCGTGGCTTCATGAAACTCCCTTTCTGAGACGTCATCAACATTTCAAGAGGCTGATAAAGTCTCCTGCATCTGGGGAGGGAGGTTATTAATCTATTCATTAGTATGAGACAATGTCTCTTTTGAATCTGATATGTCTAATTGTGGAAGAGAACAAAGACTGACAATTACAGATGGAGACAGGCAAAGAGCATCTGCTTCCATGACGTCAGTACTTCTTCCAGGAGACTGGCAAAACTTTAAATGCTTCCTCCTGGCTTTACCTACCGAGTGAGACCCATTTCAGGGCAAAGCGATGATAACAAGAGGCTAAAATTTACTGCACACCATGCAAAGCACTGAACATGCACTATCTGATTTAATTCTCACCATACTAAGAAGAATTGAGTTAACCATCTTCATACCTCAACTGAGGAAACTGAGGCTCAACATGATTAAGTGATTTGCCTAGAGTGAGATAGCCAGTGAGCAGCAGAACCAGGACTGTACCTGAGCCTGCTGGTTGCAAAGCCCATGCTCCAATCCTCCACTCTGTGTCCATCCCTGGAAAAGACTGCAGCAGGGAGTTCTAAAACCAGATCTGGGAGGCCTCCAGCCAGCAGCTCTATTCAAAAACTGAAAAGAGCTTGCACAATAGATCACCTCCCCATGTTCCTTAGAAAGCCCCTAGCTCTGTGCTGGGTGACAGGTACTACCTGCTAGCCAGTCAATAAACCAGGAAGGCTGGCCTGCTTGATAGTTCCTTTTCACACCTGAGACTCAGAAAAGTTAAGGGACTCTCCAAAGTCACAGAGCTTTGTAAATGGCAAAGCTAAGGCAAATTCAGGCCTACTGCCCTGAAATCTGGGGTGACTTGAAAAACTCACCTACAAAGGCTTCTACAACAGTTTACTGAGAAACTTTCAGTTAATTGATCTCTAAATTGTAGGAATACCATCACAGTCATCAAGGGAAGGTCCGCAAAGTACCGATGCCTATTTACAGGCAGAAAGTTGCTCTCTGCTAGGCTTGAACTCACACCATGGAGCCTGGAGACCTCTCATTCTGGAAAGAAGTTAATGACTTGGGCTCCAAGCTCAAGCACAGCATGCTGCCTCTCAGCATTGGAGGGGAGCGGAGACTTGCGTTGCCATCTCATCCCTCAGCCTTGGGGTACCATGGTCCAGGGACCACAGACTCTGAGACATACCTAGAGCAGTGCACTCACCTCTGTGCTTGAGGCTGTTCATTGAGAACTCAGAGTCTTCCTGCTGAATGGCTTTTTGCTAGCTGTGGGGCACATTCTTGGATAGCACACAGGCAAGCCAGAGTTCCTAAGAGTTAAGACTCTTAGAAGCGACCCTCAGGTAATGAGAGATGGTGGGCATGGTGATAAAATCCCCAGCTTCTTCACCACTCAGGATCACTCTGAACCGTGGTCTATGTTGTCGCACTGAGCTCCCCAGGGGAAGTGACACCCAGGTGCCCACAGAGGTAGTTTGCTTGATTATGTATTCCTGTTTGGGTTCCCTCCCTCCCCTTCTTTCACATCCCTCCCCCAGACTGGGTGCTTCCCAGCATCACCTCCCAATAAGCTACTTGCACTCAAATCCTTGTTTCAGAGTCTGCTGGTGGGAGAACCCAAGAGGGCAGCCCCTATCCAGAAGTGTCTTCTCCCACCTCCAGCCCCTAGGGCATCTCCTGTAAGCCTCTCTTCCAAGGATGCATGACAGAGGCTGAATGCTCAGGCTGGGGAGAAGACAGGTCCCGAATTAGATCTCAGATAGGTTCCTCGAAGGCCATGTTATCCTAGGCACATATCCTAGGCCATGTGCCTAGGATAACTGGCCTGTCATGGCCTGTTTCTTCAAAGGTAAACATGACAAGTGCATTGACATCACAGAACAGGTGTGATGTGTGTGTATGAGAAAAACTTAGCACTGTGCTGAGCACATCCTGAGTTCTCACTGAAGGACAGCTGTCATTATTACTATTACTGACATTCTCTTTTATGAAAATAACCCAAGCACTTGTCTTCCCTCCTTCACTGAGCTACGACATCTTTGAAGTCACACACCATGGATATTTCATCTTTGCCTTTCCCAGAGACCCCTCCCAGAGCTGATGCTCATTGTATACCTAGTGTGTTAAATAGCTTTGTTTAATCTTTGCATTATCTATTCCTGGATGCAAGCAAGGAAGAGAAGCTAATTATCCTACGTTGTAGGGTTAGGGAACAGAACTCCTAAAGAACTTTCTGCCTCTTTCAATTCTTCATCCCCTGTTTGCTGCTCTGTGCAAGTCTATAGGTCAGAGGTGGCAGCCGTGATGGATGTTCTAGGTTATGATGTCACTTTTCATACATTTGTGTGTCTCACACTAAACAGTGAGTCCTTCAAGGATGATGTTGGTGCTTGATACGTGTCCATGTTCCACTATGCCAGGCCCATGTAGGGGCTCAATAAATGCTGTCTAATTGACTGAAATTATTTGATATGAGTATATCAAATAGCACCAAGTAGCTGCTAATAAACCCAAGTAACTGACAACTGGATGTAACCAGAGCATGACTAGATTGATGCTTGCAAGGAGACATTTCAGAAATTAGAAGGTGGCGGGTTGTCACTACATTTTTAACTTCATCCTTCTAGATATATTTCATGGATGTAAGCTTACCTTTAACTTTGCTGCATGTATACATAGCTCATATTCATTTTCAAACCGTAAGTCTTAAACATCTCAGCTTATAGGATCCTGAGTTTTGATCATTTGGTCATTATGATGAAATCTCGGGCCTCTTGTAGTACCAATATTTATTAGTTGAGATTTTAAACACGAGATTAGGAATTAACCCAACAGTCATTCAAAATTGCTTATTAAGTATTATGACATCTTGCAGTGTGAATGAAGCCCTTTCTTGGCCCTGGACAGCTCTTCCACTGGACTCTTGCACTGGCTGCTACAACCTTCAGAGAGTCCAGGACTATGTCTTCACACCCCAGAAATTTCTAAATAGATTAGATACTCAGGAAAGAGCAGTCACAAAGCCCATGCACTTAGCTCCACAGGTGAGACTAAGGCATCATGCCTGGGTCAAAGTAGGAAGTGATGCAATGTTTGTAGAGTGAGTGAACAGTCTTTTTTCCTCCTGAATCCCTGTGAAAACATTACTGTTTGAAAAGAAACAATGAAAGTGTTTCACCAACTGGACAGAACTTTCAAATGACAGGATTTTTTATGACCTGAATTACCATAAAAAGGTATTTATTTGGCACCAACTGTGTATGCTAGATGCTGTCAATCAAGAAAAGGCAAAAAAAAAAAAAAAAAAAACCCAAACCAGAGAGCAAAGCAATAAGACAAGATATTATTGGAGTCTTAGGAACTGCAATTTGAGAGACACAGATTCAGCTCAAAGCCAAATTATATTCCAAAGAGAGGGAAGAGAATAGGAGTTTTTAAGAGAAAATCACAAGAAAACTAAGGGTGGTTACACGAGTCGTTTTGCAAGAATTATTCTTGGTTCATAGCTCATTGGTTGCTACTGTTCAGGAGTTGCAGCAACTCAGTTGCTGTTTGAAATCCAGCTGTTTCAAACTGATGTTTTGGTCATCCAGCTGTTTGGCCACTTCAAAGGTTCAAAGCAAGTTCCTGTTCTGTTTTGCCAGTTTGCAGGACATGCAGGCAGTCCTTCTTAGAATGGCATTCTAACCCCATTTTAGAGCTCTGAACCAGAGTGGTGCCATCCCATTTCACAATGTCAAGCAGTGCTTTTAGAATACTTAGCTGAAGATGCACCTTAGCTGAAGGTGCATAGAGACCAGGGCAGCACAGACTCAGAAATGGAAAAGTATGGGCGTGTTCCAGAACATGGAACAGTAGATTGGCTAGAGCTCAGGGCGCAAGTGAATAAAGCTGAAATATGGAAAAAAACAAATGCCATTCCATGTACTCCTTTTGAAAAGTCAGAGAAGGTGCACACCCATTAGAAACATTCCCTTCCCAAATGATTATACTTTTCAAAATCTGCCCATAGGGCTAATACTCTGTATTCTGGGAAATTTGTTCATGGTAAACATGATTCCTGCAATTTTGGATGAGTAGGGCATTATTCCTATAGAATATCCTTCCTTGTTTTCCCAAAGTTGTCACCCTATGCCCTTGGTCCTCCAAAATAAGCAAGGTATGGGGAGGAAAATAGCTTTCCTTTTCTAAATAAGCAGCAACTATGATCCTCAGATCCTTACAACTCTCAACTGGGTTCCTAAATTACAATATTTCCTTCCCCCAAACTCTCTCTCTCTCTCTCTCTCTCTCTCTCTCTCTCTCTCTCTGTCTGTCATGCCTGAACCACAGGCTTCTATTAAAAATCAAAGCTTTTCCCACATCTTCCTAGAATCTTCATGTCCCAAAGTGAGAGTCCTAGTTTTCAGCTATGGCTATAAGTTGGTACCTGCTTCTAGAAGTTCCCCCAAGACTACAGGAAAACATCTGAAGAGCAGAAGGATGTAGGCTAGCAGTGATTAGAACTGGGTTTCAATCCTTACTCTAGCCTGCAGAGTTCTTCCTGAACATAAGCTTTTTATGTGAAAGATATCTGAAGACAGCAGAGCTCTGGGATATTGTACTGAAAAACCACATCACTATTTCCTGGTTTAACATGTACAGATATTAAAAATAGCCCTCTAATAAATGGAGAAGTTTTCCTCTAGTGATTCAGTGCACTTAAATACATAGTCTCACCAGATCCCTGGGGTAGGGGCTCTTTCCCCCACTTTGTGGATGGGACACTGAGACATGAAGTTATGAGAGCTGGCCAGGGTCTCAGTGAATGGTGGCAGAGCTGGTCAGGATCCTGGTGTTCTGGATGGTCCATGGAAGGACTTTGCATTACAGACCACCTTTGTCACTAGTTCACGGCACAGGATGACCATTATATGCTCAAGGAATCAAATCACACCCTGGAGTTTCACCTAATAGTGACAGTGCTCACAGTGGATTTAAGGCACTGTCTTCAAGGAGAGTCCACATTAGAGAGAGAGAGAGGGGGAAAAAGTACCCAAAGAAGTACTCTACAGAGCAGACCTATGAAAAGGCCCATGAGAAAGCTAAAGTGTGGGACCTGGAAGGAAAGACAGAGAGCCCACATGTCATCATACTGGAAGCAGACAGGCCTCATGGAAGCTCAGAAATCTTGGAGGCAGGACTCAAGGATGAAGCAGATTTTTTTTCACAAGTTTTTTTTTTTTTAACATTTTCTTAACAAGAGTGTTTAAGATAATTTAGTTTCAAAAAGTCATTTATCAAAGCACACAAAAACATAAATTGGGGAAAGGACACCTTATTTAATAAATGGTGCTGGGAAAACTGGCTAGCCACATGGAGAAGAATGAAACTGGATCCCTCTCTCTCACCTTATGCAAAAATCAACTCAAGATGGATCAGAGGCTTAAATCCAAGACCTGAAACCATAAAAATTCTAGAAGATAATCTAGTAAAAACTATTATGGGCATTGGCAAAGAATTCATGACTAAGACCCCAAAAGCAAATGCAAAAAAAGAAAACAAACCCAAAACTAAATAAATGAAACCTACTAAAGTAAGAAGCCTTTGTACAGGAAAAGAAATAATCATCAGGATAAACAGACAATGCACAAAATGGGAGAAAGTATTTGCCAACTATGCATTCAGCAAAGGACTGGTATCCAGAATATACAAGGAACTCAAATCAGCAAGAAAAGAAACCCAAATAATCCCATCAAAAAGTGGGCAAATGACAAGAACAGACATTTCTCAAAATAAGATATACAAATAGCCAATGAACATAAGAAAAAAAAATGCTCAACGTCCAAATTGAAACTACAGTGAGATACCACTTTACTCTCGCAAGAATGGCCATTGATAAAATGTCAAGAAACAATAGGTGTTGGCATGGATGTGGTGAAAAGGAAATGATGATACACTGCTGATCGGAATGTAAATTAATACAACCTCTGTGGAAGCAGTATGGAGATTTCTTAAAGAATTAAAAGTAGATCTACCATTCAATCCAGCAATCCCACTACTGGGTATCTATCCAATGGAAAGTAAGTCAGTATATAAAAAAGACACTTGCATGTGTGTGTTTAATGCAGCACAATCCACAGTTGCAAAAATATGGAACCAACCTAAGCACCCATAGACCAATGAGTGGATTTAACAAACGTGGTTTATGCACACCATGTAATACTACTTAGCCATTTAAAAATATATATGTATCTTTTACAGCAACTTAAATGCAGCTAGAGGCCATTATGTTAGGTGAAATAGCTCAGGAATGGAAAATCAAACACTGTGTGTTTTCACTTATAAGTGGGAACCAAGCTATGTGTACGAAAAGGCAAACAGTGATATAATGGACTATAGAGACTCAGGAGGGGGAGGTTGGGGGTGAGGAATAAAAAACTACATATTGGGTACAATGTACACTACTTGGGTGAAGGGTGCACTAAAATCTGACTTCACCACTATACAATTCATTCATGTAACCCAAAACCACTTGTACCCTAAAAGCTACCAAAAGAAAAATAATTCATAATCCTGCTTTCCATTATAACAAAGAGCCCATTCTAGATCTGTCCTTACTCACCACTAGGATGCAGACATGTCTGGGCTAGAGAGCTGAGGGTAGGTCACCAGGGTCCATTTGCCCAAGAGATATGGGAACCTACCGGGACAGAGTCAGGCACGACGTGCTGGATCAGTGACAAAGCCAAGGTGGTCAGAATGATGAGTCTGTCACCGTATCTGTCTCCTGGATTTGAGGCCCAGCCCAGCTTTTCATGGGTTTCTATGTCAGTGGCAAAGAGCAGTTTTACTAAAATCACAAGTCTATGGTTCAGCAGAGAACTAAAGAACCTGAATTTTATTCAGTGGGCAATGGGATGTCATGGAAAAATTCCTAGCAATGAAGAGGGAGGACCCAAGGACTGGATCTTGACTGCAGAGTACACGAAGAGACTGGCACCATAAGGGCACAGATGCAGTTGCCACATCAAGACCCCAAGGACCCATGTGCTTAGTGGAGAACATCAGTGTCTGGCAGGTGGCTCATGTAGGGGCATCACCCAGCCTGACAGGTGTCTGAGTCCAGTGCAGATTCCATGGGAGGGGCACTTGTCTGTTATGAGATTTTTTTGTGAGGTCACAGGAGATAAAAGGTTCCCAGGAATTTCTGGGGCCAGAATCTTGCAATACCAGGTGGAGGTGAGAGATAACCAAATGCAGTCTGGTCCTGTAAAAAGTAGCCACGTTTTAAAGCCCACACAAGAGTAGGCCACAGAAACACAGCTTACACAACTGTGTTCATTTCTGCATACCTGTTCCAATGCGCATTCACTCGCACACACAACAATCATGGTGTATACTTTTCTATAATTTGCTTTTTCAAATGTATCACTATATTACAAATCAGGGATGAAGAGATATGGGAGAAGGATTTCCATGATATGATTTTAGAGCATGGTTCTTACCGGGGTGTGATTTTTGTCCCCCAGGGGTTGGACCTTTGGTAATGTCTAGAGACACTTTTAGTTGTTATGACTGGGGGCAGGGTGACACCACTGGGTAAAGGACAGGGATGCTACTAAACACCCTGCAATCCACAAAACAGCCCCCTCAACAAAAAAGCATCTGGCTCAACATGTCAATAACTCCCAGGTTGAGAAAGTCTATTCTAAGTGCAGAGATCAGAAAGTATGATTATGGGAGTAATTGTAAATAGCCTGATTTGACTTGAATGTAGGACACGTGGGGAACTCAGAGGAGGAAAATTAGGAAATTCAGTTGGGGCAAAATCCAAAGAACCTAAATTTTATTCAGTGAGCAATGGTATGTCATAAAAAAATTCCTAGCAACAGAGAGGGAGGACCCAAGGGCCGACTCTTGAGGTCTTTGGCTCGAGTGACTAAGACACAGCACAAAGGATCAGCTATAGGGAGGAACATATTGGGATGTGAACATGGTGCGTATTCCTGGGCACAAGGCAGCAGGGGGAACTGCTCCAAAGGCAGGGGAGAATGTGAGCTGGGAGCCAGCTGGGTGGAGATGACACTGAAGCCACCCTAGTGGGTGCTATTGAAATGGATCTGGAATGTATAGAGGGGGAATTGGAGGACACTGAGACAAGAGCCCTTCAAAGGCAGGAAGGAAAGAATGGTGACAGAACTGAGAAAGGAGCTGGCAACAGCAGTGTCACAGAACAAAGGGTGCATCCCTTGTTCCCAAGGGACCTGACGACAGGGAGAGGCTGGTAAAAGCTGCAAGATGGCAAAGAGAACGAGGAGGAGGAGAGCCAGGGGAAGCTCACCCCTGCCTTCAACAGGAAGAGCCAGGATTTGAACTCAGGTCTGCTGGCCCCAAGCCCAGGGCTCTTCCCATTGGCTGCATCACACTATATTAGGACCACGCAGACCCACAGATGAGCCTCTTATGTGGACACAGGGGCTAGCGGGAGTTACACCATCACAGACACAGAATGACGACTAACAGTTACCAGACCAGAGAGTCTGGGGTCACATGGAAACTTTCTTCTTTCTTCCAACATGAGCTGTAGGCCCTCTGGGGACTGTGGTGACTGCTTCTGCAGCAAAGTCTTTAAGTTAAACAAATAAATACTGCTTACCTCCTCCTGTGAAGCTCTCAGTGGTGATCTGAGCTGGGCAGGCAGCTATCCCGGCCAGGGGGTTACTACGAACCTGATTTCATGAGATGCAGATGGCAAATAAACATCAGAAGAGATGCTCCACCATTCTAATGCTTACAGAAATGCAACCTGAAACCAGCCCTAGCAGTCTGACAAAAATCAAAAAGCTTGCTAATAGCTTGCCACAGCAGGGAAGGGATTTGTAGCATTGCCAGTGGAAAGTTAATAGTGGGGGATATGATCTTTTTGTAGGGTACCACCTATCAAAAATGTATATGCATCTACATTTTGCTCTGGTGATGTCACTCTCAGGCACCTATCCTTGAGAATGTTTATTGCAACCTGTAAAGGTAAAAACTTGGACATAAACTAAATGTTCATCAGTGAAGCATGAATCAACTATACTGTGGTATATCCATACTGTAAGGTGTAGCTTTTAAGAATAAGGAGGCAGGTCCCCAGGTTAATATGGTCAAAACACTTAAAAGTCCAGGATTTATTCTGAAGTGAAAAAAGCAAGTTGAAGTAGTGAGGCAATGTGCATAGTACGATTCCTTATTGTTTCTATATGAATGTATAAAATGCACCCCTAGAGAAAGTAGTAGAAAGGCACACACCAGTCGTTGATAGGGTTTACTCCTTGAGAAAAGGACTGGAGGGGAGAAAAAAAGGAGTGAGGCTTTTAGCTTTATACACTGATGGCGCCATGCATATTTTTGCAAGGAGGCTGTGTTTTTTTTTGTGGGATTGGATGCCTGGAAGGCAGCTTTGCAACTGTCTCAGAAAAATCCTAGCTTGCTCACCTTTCCCAAGGCTGGTGGCTTAAGTCTGGTAACCATGGCAACCTAGGACACAAAGATTCCATAAAGGCACATTGTAGAACCATTCCCTGGGCACAGTTCTCATTCCCATTACTGTCACTGATGTCATAAGAGCAGGCCAACCTTTGGCAATTTAGAGCTGCTCCCAGCTACCTGGGCACAGGTGTTCTTGCTTCTCTGATCTGTCTGTAGCTGCTGTCTCTCTCCAGGTGTGCCTGCTCTGGTGAAGGAAGAGAGGCAGCTGCTGTCCTGGAGGCAGACAGGAAGCTGGTGAGGGGGCTAAAAAACTCCTGAGGCCTGCCTCTTTCTGTAGGAAGCAGCACTATGATAGAGATTTGGGACAAGGGCACCATCCGCACTCTCACCCATTTCCTTTAGGGCTGTCTGCCTCATTCTCAGAGGTCCAGTCTAGCTGTGGGACTGTCAAAGTCAAGGGCATTCCAGAGTCTGAGCCATGAAACTCAGGTTCACTGCTTTGGGTTCTGTCCAACATAACTTCAGACTCATACTGAGAAAACACAGCAAACAATTACTGAGTGCTTACTCCAGCCTGGCACTGTTCTGAGTCTCTGCTGCTCAGAATGTGGGCTGTGGACCAGCAGGAGCAGCACCCAGGAGACTGTTAGAAACGCAGCATCTCAGACCCCAACTGCTGAATCAGAAGCTGGTCTTTAACAAGACCCAGATAATATGCATGACACAAAATCTTGAGAAGCACTGTTCTTCATACTTTAGATCTATTAACTCAGTTAATCCTTTAACAATCTTCTCAGATTAGTCCATTTTTTATCATCCCCATTTCACATACAAAAAAAAAAAACTGAAGCACAGAGATGTTAGGCAACTTGTCTTAGGTCACACAGCTAGTAATTTTGATAGGTAGAATTCAAACCTAAATAAACTGCCTCTGGAGTCTGCACAGTTAGCCACCATGATGCTGACCTTGTAAACAGCCTGGAGAACAGCTTCTTTACTATCTAAATGGCAGAGGGCTTAGGACATTAGTGAGGAATAAAGTCAACTTCACCAAGATTGACCTGATGAATACCATGTCTTTCAAAAGCATAGGAATGGAGAACAGATTAGCAGTTGCCAGGGACTAGGGACAGACTTGGGTGGGGGCAGACCATGGTGGTGATGGAACTCTTCTGTATCTTGATTGTATCATCATTGATATTCTGGTTGTGATATTTCACGATGGTTTTGCAAGACGTTATCATGGAGGAAGCTAAGTAAAGTGTGCAGAGGATATCTCTGTATTATTTTTTTACAACTGCATGTGAATATCAAAAAGATTTTAATTTAAAAAACAAAAGCCTCCATTTCCAAGCTTAGAGCGCCTCTAGATGAGCCAACTTTATGTATGCACAATTAAAGGCCCAAGGAATGAGTGGAGGCATCCGGCACCAAGTGCAGCTATATACCAAAACCATTTGTGCTGCAACATTGATATGGTTTGTCTCTGCGTCCCCACCCAAATCTCATGTTGAACTGTAATTCCCAGTGTTAGGGAGGAAACTGGTGGGAGGTGATTGGATCATAGGGGCATATTTCCCTCTTGCTATTCTTATGATAGTGAGTGAGTTCTCATGTTATCTGGCTTTTAAAAAAGCATGTAGCACCTCCCCCTCCACTCTCTGTCTCTCCTGCTGCCATATGAAGACGTACTTGCTTCCTCTTCACCTTCAGCCACGATTGTAAGTTTCCTGAAGCTTCCCTAGGCATGCTTCCTGTACACCCTGCAGAACTGTGAGCCAATTAAACCTCTCTTCTTTATAAATCCCCAAATATCAGGTAGTTCTTTATAGCAGTGTGAGAATAGACTAATACCAGAAAATTGGTACCAGGAGTGAGGTATTGCTAGAAAGGTACCTGAAAATCTCAAATAAACTTTGGAACTGGATAATGGCAGAGGCTGGAAGAGTTTGGAGGGCTCAGAAGAAGATAGGAAGATGAGGAAAGGTTTGGAACTTCCTAGAGACTTGTTGAATGGTTTTGACCAAAATGCTGATAGTGATATGGACAAAGATAGGCAGGCTGATTAGATCTCAGAGGAAGACGAGGAACTTACTGGGAACTGTAGTAAAGGTCCCTCTTGCTATGCTTTAGCAAAGAGATTGGCAGCATTGTGCCCCTGCTTTAGATATCTGTGAAAATTTGAGAGATGATTTATGGTATCTGGTGGAAAAAATTTCTAAGCAGAAAAGCATTCAGGATGTGGCCTGACTGCTTTTAAAAGCCTATATGCATTTTTATAACAAAGAAATGACATAAAATTAGAATTTATATTTAAAAGAGAAGCAGAGCATTAAAGTTTAGAAAATTTGCAGACCAACCATGTGGTAAAAAAGAAAAACCCATTTTCTGGGAAAAATTCAAGGCTGCAGAAATTTGCATGTGTAAAGAAGAGCCAAATGTTAACAGCCAAGACAATGGGGAAAATACCTCCAGGGCTTTTCAGAGACCTTAGTGGCAGCTCCTCCCATCACAGGCCTGGAGATGTAAAAGGGAAAAATGGTTTTGTGGACCAGGGCCAGGGCCCCACTGCTCTGTGCAGCCTTAAGACATGGTGCCTTGTGTCCCAGCCACTCCAGTTCCGGCCATGGCTAAAAGGGGCCAAGGTATAGCTCAGGCTGTTGCTTGAGAGAAGGTAAGCCCCAAGCCTTTACAGCTTCCATTAGGTATTGGCCCTGCAGGTATACGGAAGGCAAGAGCTGAGGTTTGAAATCTAGCCTCCACATAGATTTCAAAGAATGTATGGAAATGCCTGGATGTCTAAGCAGAAGTCTGCTGCAGGGGTAGAGCCCTCATAGAGAACCTCTACAAGGGCGGTATAGAGGAGACATGTTGGGTTGGAGCCACTGCCAAGAGACCCCATTGGAGCACTGCATAGTGGAGCTGCAAGAAGAGGGCTGCCATCCTCAAGAGCCCAGAATGGTAGATCCACCGACAGCTTGCACCATGAGCCTGCAAAAGCTGCAGGCACTCAATGCCAGCCCATTAAAGCAGCTGAGAGAGCTGTACCCTGCAGTGTCACAGGGATGGAGATGCCCAAGGCCTTGGGACCCCAACCTTTCCATCATTGTGGCCTGGATGTGAGACAAGAAGTCAAAGGATATTATTCTAGGGCTTTAAGAGTTAATGACTGCCTTACTAAGTTTCAGACTTACATGGGGCCTGTAGCCCCTTTGTTCTGACCAATTTCTGCATTTTGGAATGGAAGCATTTACCTTATGCCTGCACCTCCATTGTATCTTGGAAGTAATTAACTTGTTTTTTATTATACATGCTAGGGAGAAGGGACTTGCCTTGTCTCAGATGAGATTTTGGACCTGAACTTTTGATTTAATGAGTTAAGACTGGGGGATACAAAGATGGCCCCTTTAGGAGCAGCTCAGGATTGCAGCTCCCAGTGAAAGTGCAGAGGGTGAGTGGACACCGCATTTCCAGATGGATCTTTATTGCCCACAGACCAGGAGATTCCCAGGTGGAGGAGTCCTCCAGGTCACCAGCATGGCAGTTTTGGCCGCCGGGGCTGTTTTAGCCGGCGGGGCTGTTTTGCTGGTGCTGCAGCCTGGCGGCTCTCCATATAAAATACACTGGTCTGGTTGCCCTTTTAAGCTGGCCAGGAGATTCCCGGGCAGCACCATTGTTTCAGCCAGTGCAGTGGGTCACCGCATGGGAAATCACACAGATCCTGGCGCCCTTTCAGCAGGTGACTGGAACACCTAGGAGAGAGTCAACAATTCAACTTAAAAAAAAAAAAAAGGCTCTGAGACAGGGAGCTAGGTCATCAGGCTAGGTGGGTCCCACCCCCACAAAAGCAAACAAAAAGAAAACGACAATTGGAAATGCTCGGGGTTGAGAGTTTCATGGCAAGCACAGCTAAATCCAGGGCACAGCAAGCACAGCTGAACCCAGGGAGGCGCAGCTCGGTGGGAGAGGGGCGTCCACCATTACCAAGGGACTCCACCCCTATGGAGGTAGTCCGCCATTGCTGAGGCAGCTTGCCATTGCCGAGGCAACCCACCATAACAGAGAGAGTCCGCCATTACAGAGGTGGGCCACCATTGCCAAGGCAGTTCTAACCACACCCATATAAACAGGAATACAGGGAAGCTCAACGGCAGCTGGGCAGAGCTCAGCAAAGCCTCCGCAGGCAGACAGTGACTAGGCTGCCTCCTTGCTGGGCAGGGAAGCACTGAAAAAAAAAAAAAAGGCAGCAGCCAACGGATACTCATAAATAAAGCCCTACCTCCCCGGGCCAGAGCACCTGGGGAAAAAAAGGCGGTTTATGAGTTCTGCTGCAGCAGACTTAAAGGTACCTGCCTAGCAGCTCCGAATGAACAATGGAGCTCACAGCTCAATACTTGAGCTCCTATAAAGAACAGACTGTCTCCTCAAGCAGCTCCCTGACCCCCGTATATCCAAAGAGTCACCTCACAAAAGACTGATCAGACTGACATTTGGCGGGCATCATTCTGGGACAAAGATAGCAGAAGAAGAAACTGGTAGCAACCCTTACTGTTCTGCAGCTGCTGCAGGTGTTCCCCAGGCAAGCAGGGCCTGGAGTGGACCTCAGCAGTCCTACAGCAGAGGGGCCTGACTGTTAGAAGGACAACTAAGAAACAGAAATAACTTCATCATCAACAACCTGGAGGTCCACACAGAGACCCAATCTGAAAATCAGCAACTACACAGATAACAGGTGGATAAATCCATAAAGATGGGAAGAAACCAGCACAAAATGGATGAAAACACCTGAAACCAGAACCTCTCCTCCTACAAGAGATCACAACTCCTCACTAGCAAGGGAACAAAGCTGGATGGACAATGACTGTGATGAAATGACAGAATCAGAATTCAGAAGGTGGGTAATGAGAAACTTCTGTGAGCTAAAAGAACATGTTCTAACTCAATGCAAAGAAACTAAGAACCTTGAAAAAAGATTTGATGAAATGCTAACGAGAATGGACAACTTAGAGAGGAATATGAGTGAATTGATGGAGCTGAAAAACACAACACGAGAACTTCGTGAAGCATGCACAAGTTTCAACAGCTGAATTGACCAAGCAGAAGAAAGGATATCAGAGGTCGAAGATCAACTCAATGAAATAAAATGAGAAGGTAAGATTAGAGAAAAAAGGGCAAAAAGGAATGAACAAAGTCTCCAAGAAATGTGGGACTTTGTGGAGAGACCTAATCTACGTTTGATAGGTGTACCTGAATGTGACGAAGAGAATGAATCCAAACTCGAAAATACTCTTCAGGATATTATTCAGGAAAACTTCCCCAACCTAAAAAGTCAGGCCAATATTCAAGTCCAGGAAATACAGAGAACACCACAAAGATATTCCTCAAGAAGAGCAACCCCAAGGCACATAATCGTCAGATTCACCAGGGTTGAAATGAAGGAGAAAATGCTAAGGGCAGCCAGAGAGAAAGGTCAGGTTACCCACAAAGGGAAGCCCATCAGACTCACAGCAGATCTCTCGGCAGAAACCCTACAAGCCAGAAGAGAGTGGGGGCCAATATTCAACATCCTTAAAGAAAAGAACTTTCAACCCAGAATTTCATATCCAGCCAAACTGAGCTTCATAAGTGAAGGAAAAATAAAATCCTTCGCAAACACACAAGTACTCAGAGATTGTGTCACTACCAGGCCTGCTTTACAAGAGCTCCTGAAAGAGGCACTACACATAGAAAGGAACAACCAGTACCAGCCACTCCAAAAACATACCAAATGGTGAAGAGCATCAACAAAATGAAGAATCTGCATCAACTAACGGGCAAAACAGCCAGCTAGCGTCAAAATGGCAAGATCAAATTCACACATAACAATATTAACCCTAAATGTAAATGGGCTAAATGCACCAATCAAAAGACACAGACTGGCAAATTGGATAAAAAGCCAAAATCCATCTGTGTGCTGTATCCAGGAAACCCATCTCACATGCAAGGATACACAAAGGCTCAAAATAATGGGATGGAGGAAGATTTACCAAGCAAATGGAGAGCAAAATAAAGCAGGAGTTGCAATTCTCATCACTGATAACACAGACATTAAAGCAACAAAGATCAAAGGAGACAAAGAAGGCCATTGCATAATGGTAAAAGGATTGATACAACAAGAAGAGCTAATGATCCTAAATATATATGGACCCAATACAGGAACAGCCAGATACATAAGGCAAGTTCTTAATGATTAACAAAGAGACTTAGACTCCCACACAATAATAGTGGGAGACTTTAACACTGCACCATCAATATTAGACAGATCAACTAGACAGAAAATTAACAAGGATATCCAGGACCTGAACTCAGACCTGGAACAAGCAAACCTGATAGACATTTACAGAACTCTCCACCCCAAATCCACAGAATATACATTCTTCTCAGCACCACAGCACACCTACTCTAAAATTGACCAAATAATTGGAAGTAAATCACTCCTCAGCAAATGCAAAAGAACGGAAATTATAACAAGCAATCTCTCAGACCACAGTGCAATCAAGTTAGAACTCAGAATTCAGAAATGAACTCAGAACCGCACAGCTTCATAGAAACTGAACAACTGGCTCTTGAATGTTGACTGGATAAACAATGAAAAGAAGGCAGAAATAAAGAAGTTCTTTGAAACTAACAAAAACGAAGACACAACATACCAGAATCTCTGGGAGACATTTAAAGCAGTCTCTAGAGGAAAATATATAGCAATAAGTACCCACATGAGAAGAGTGGAGACATCCAAAATTGACACCCTATCATCAAAATTGAAAGAGCTAGAGGAGCAAGATAAAAAAAAAACTCAAAACCTAGCAGAAGACAAGAAATAACTAAGATCAGAGCAGAACTGAAGGAGAGAGAGACACAAAAAAACCCTTCAAAAAATCAATAAATCCAGGAGCTGTTTTTTTGAAAAGATCAACAAAATAGACAACTAGCCAGATTAATAAAAAAGAAAAGAGAGAATAACCAAATAGATGCAATAAAAAATGATAAAGGGGATATCACCACAGATTCCACAGATATTCAAACCATCATGAGAGAATATTACAAACAACTCTATGCACATGAACTAGTAAACCTGGAAGAAATGGATAAATTCCTGGACACTTGCATCCCCCAAAGCCTAAACCAGGAAGAAGTCGAAAGCATGAATAGACCAATAACAAGATCTGAAGTTGAGGCAGCAATTAAGAGCCTACCACACACAAAAAAGCGCAGGTCCAGATGGGTTCACAGCCTATTTCTACCAGACACACAAAGAGGAACTGTTACCATACCTCCTGAAACTATTCCAAATAATCCAAAAAGAGGGAATCCTTCCCAAATCATTTTATGAAACCAACATCATTCTGATACCAAAACCCGGCAGAGACCCAACAAGAAAAGAAAACTTCAGGCCAACATCCATGATGAACATAGACACAAAAATCTTTAATAAAATACTGGCAAGCCGATTGCAACAGAACATCAAAAAGCTTATCCACCATGATCAAGCAGGATTCATCCCGGGGATGCAAGGCTGGTTCAACATACGCAAGTCTATAAACAAAATTCACCACATAAACAGAACCAAAAACAAAAACCACATGATTATCTCAATTGATTCAGAGAAGGCCTTTGACAAAATTCAACAGCCCTTTATGCTAAAAACCCTCAATAAACTCAGTATTGATAGAACATATCTCAAAATAATAAAAGCTATTTACGACAAACCAACAGCCAATATCATACTGAATGGGCAAAAACTGAGAGCATTCCCTTTGAAACTGGCACGAGACAAGGATGCCCTCTTTCACCACTCCCATTAATATAGTACTGGAAGTTCTAGCCAGAGCAATCAGGCAAGAAAAAGAAATAAAGGGTATTCAAATAGGAAAGGAGGAAGCCAAATTTTCTCTATTTGCAGACGAAATGATAGTATATCTAGAAGACCCCATCGTCTCAGCCCAAAATCTCCTGAAACTGACAAGCAACTTCAGCAAAGTCTCAGGATACAAAATCAATGTGCAAAAATCACGAGCATTCCTATACACCAATAACAGACTTAAAGAGAGCCAAATCAAGAACGAACTGCCATTCACAATTGCTACAAAGAGAATAAAATACCTAGGAATACAACTCACAAGGAACGTAAGGGACCTCTTCAAGGAGAACTACAAACCACTGCTCAATGAAATCAGAGAGGACACAAACAGATGGAGAAACATTCCATGTTCATGGTTAGGAAGAATCAATATCATGAAAATGGCCATACTGCCCAAAGTAACTTACAGATTCAACGCTATCCCCATCAAGCTACCAATGACCTTCTTCACAGAACTGGAAAAAACTACCTTAAACTTCATATGGAATCAAAAGAGAGCCCACATAGCCAAGTCAATTCTAAGTAAAAAGAACACAGCGGGAGGCATCACACTACTGAACTTCAAACTATACTACAAGGCTACAGTAATCAAAACAGCATGGTACTGGTACCAAAACAGAGATATAGACCAAAGGAACAGAACAGAAGCATCGGAGGCAACACGACATATCTACAACCATACAATCTTTGATAAACCTGACAAAAACAAGCAATGGGGAAGGATTCCCTGTTTAATAAATGGTGTTGGGAAAGCTGGCTAGCCACATGCAGAAAGCAGAAACTGGACCCCTTCCTGACACCTTACACTAAAATTAACTTCAAATGGATTAAAGACTTAAACATAAGACCTAGCACCATAAAAACCCTAGAAGGAAATCTAGGCAAAACCATTCAGGACATAGGAGTAGGCAAGGACTTTGTGACCAAAACACCAAAAGCATTGGCAACAAAAGCTAAAATAGACAAATGGGACCTAACCAAACTCCACAGCTTCTGCATGGCAAAAGAAACAGTCATTAGAGTGAATCGGCAACCAACAGAATGGGAAAAAATTTTTGCAGTTTACCCATCTGACAAAGGGTTGATATCCAGAATTTACAAAGAACTAAAACAGATTTACAAGAAAAAAACAAACAAGCCCATTCAAAAGTGGGTAAAGGATATGAACAGACACTTTACAAAAGAAGACATACATGAGGCCAACAAACATATGAAAAAATGCTCATCATCACTGGTTGTTAGAGAAATGCAAATCAAAACTACATTGAGATACCATCTCATGCCAGTTAGAATGGCAATCATTAAAAAATCTGGAGACAACAGATGCTGGAGAGGATGTGGTGAAATAGGAACACTTTTACACTGCTTGTGGGAGTGTAAATTAGTTCAACCATTGTGGAAGACAGTGTGGCGATTCCTCAAGGAACCACAGATAGATATTCAATTTGACCCAGCAATCCCATTACTGGGTATATATCCAAAGGATTATAAATCGTTCTACTATAAGGACACATGCACACGAATGTTCATTGCAGCACTGTTTACAATAGCAAAGACCTGGAATCAACCCAAATGCCCATCAATGATAGACTGGACAGGGAAAATGTGGCACATATACACCATGGAATATTATGCAGCAATCAAAAACAATGAGTTCATGTCCTATGTAGGGATATGGATGAACCTGGAGAACATCATTCTCAGCAAACTGACACAAGAACATAAAATGAAATGCTACATGTTCTCATTCATAGAGGGGTGTTGAACTGTGAGAACACATGGACACAGGGAGGGGAGCACTACACACTGGGGTCTGTTGGGGGCAATAGGGGAGGGACAGCAGGGGGTGGGGAGTTGGGTAGAGATAGCATGGGAAGAAATGCCAGATATAGGTGAAGGGGAGGAAGGCAGCAAATCACACTGCCAAGTGTGTAGCTATGCAACTATCTTGCATGTTCTTCACATGTATCCCAAAATGTAAAATGCAATAAAAAAAAGACTGGGGGATTGCTGGGAAGGCAAGATTGTGTTTTGAAATGTGAGAAAGACATGAGATTTTGGAGTGGCCAGGGGCAGAATGATATATTTTGGCTCTATGTCCCCACCCAAATCTCATGTCAAATTATAATTCCCAATGTTAGGGGAGGGACCTAGTGGGAGGGGATTAGATCATAAGGACAGATTTCCCCCTTGCTATTCTCACGATAGTGAGTGAGCTCTCATGAGATCTGGTTGTTTTAAGGTGTATGGCACTTCTCCCTTTGCTCTCTCTCTCTACTGCCACCATGTGAAGATGTGCTTGTCTCCCTTTTGCCTTCTGGCATGATTGTAAGTTTCCTGAGGCTTCCCCAGCCATGCTTCCTGAACAGCCTATGGAACTACAAGCCAATTAAATCTCTTTTCTTTACAAATCATCCAGTCTCAGGTAGTTCTTTATAGCAATGTGAGAACAAATGGATACAAACATCTAATGCTCCTTAGTTCCTAAATTCCAGCTTACAACACACAGACACAGATACATACACACAAACACACACACACACACACACACACACACACACACACACCTCCCACAAACACAGCCTGCCTGTGAGCCAATTAGAAGTTATTTCCTTCTGTTAGTGGAAAAGAACAAAATGTGAAGGTTCTTGTCTCCCAGGCTGCAGCAGGAGGAGAAGAGCATCCTTTTGGCCAGAGTTGACTTTTAACAGGAAAATGGCAAACCAGAATCCTGCTCTTCGGGAATTATGTGATTGTTTGTTAGTATCAATATAGATAAGGTAATCCACTAAGTCTGTAAAAACACACAGCTAATGGATTAAAAATGAGCCCCAAAGCTCTTGTGTGTGGTGTGTGTGTGTGTTTGAGTATATACACGAGTGTGTGTGTGTGTGTGTGTGTGTGTGTGTGTGTGTTCTGTGCCACCCAGTGATCAAAGTCAATGGTTGACTCAGGTCACTTGAATTAGAAGTTTTTGTAAAAGATCAGAAGGGTCTACAGTGAAAAGAGGAAGTCCCTGGAGGTCAGTTCATCAGACCAATGCATTCTTCCAGTTGGCTGTCACCCACAGCAACCTTCCCATGGCAAAGGCAGGCTGGCAAGTACTACTGACACTCCTGCCCAGTGAATTTAGACCGGATACACACAGTCAGCAGCTATTTATTCAGAGCCCGGTAGGGCCTGTCATGCTAGAGGGAACTCTGTAAAGTGAGCATCAAGAGAACTCACTTGGGACTCCCATCTCCCAGTCACTTTGAACAGCGTTCTGTAACCGACAGTTCCTACCCCGATCACTGCCAAAAGCAACATTACTCTCTGTATACATAAAGAACAAGGGATAACTGTTGGCTTCCTTTATCCCATAGCTCATGTCCTGGTTATGGCTGCCATGTGCCATAAAAATATGCAAGAGTTTGCATTTCACAACCATTTGACTTTCATACGTTTTTATTTCCCACAGAAAGCCCTGCTCTACAGCATTCTGAAAAACACCTTTCACCAAACCAGGGTCTCACCTTGGTCTCTGTGGCAGAAGAGCAAACTGAAAGGAAAATTTGTGTATTTGGATGTTGGCTCCAAACTCTCTCTGGCCCTGGTCACCTGCTATATATGATTTAGCTCTGCTTGGAACTGAATGGTGATAGAACCAAATTACAGGGTTGAAGAAAAGTGGCTGGTCTCAGCATCACCTTTGCAACACTCACCCTCTGAGAAGGGTACCCAATATTGTGAGTGCCCATTCAGATGACCATTGAGGAGGGGTTATACTGGGTGCTCCTGGAGGGTGGAGGAACGGGCAAGCTTCTCACCCTGAGATAGAGGGTATACTTGTTTCCTAGGACTCCCATAACAAAGTATCACCTACTGGGTGGCTTAAGACAGCATATTATTGTCTCACTATTTTAAAGGCAAGAAGTTCAAAATCAAGGTGTCTGCAGGGCCTTGGTCCCTCAGAAACATGTCGGGGATTCTTCCTGGCCTCTTCCCAGCTTCCAGTGGTTTGCTGGCAGTGGCAGTCCCAAGTGTTCCTTGGCTTGCAGATGGATAACTCCCATCTCTGCCTTTGTTATCACATGTCCTTTTCCCTGAGCATCTTTTCTCTTCTGATTAAAAAAGGAGGGGGGCTACTCTACTCCAGAATGACCTCATCTTAATTTAACTAATTACATCTGCAATTACCCCATTTCCAAATAAGGTCACATTCTGAGGCACTAGGAGTTAGGATTTCAACATATCCATTTTGGAGGGGATACAATACAACCCATAACAGAGAGGGGCAGAATCCCCAGAACAAGGAAAAGATGGTGTCTCAGGGGTTTCATAATTAGCAAGGTCCAGTGTCCTGGGAGGACAGCAGGAAGCTAGCAGACCTCCAAGGCAGGACCCAGGGATTTCAGCTCTTGCAATGATCTTGTGCTCAAGCTGGATATAAAAATAGCAAAGCTACCCTAGCCAGACCATGTCGGACTGGACAATTAGCACATCAGGGTGGCCGGTGTGAGGTGGGGACCAGAGCACCTTCCCCAGTATGCTGGCCAATGTGGTCCTCAGAACTTTCACAACCCAGGGTAGGGGGGCATCAGAGAAGGAGTCCCAAAAGAGACAAAAATCAAATCCCCCCTCTTGAAGCCGAGCTTATTTTAGTTTGAAAAATTAATGTAAACAGAGTTCTTAACCCCAACTAATGTGGCAACTGCAAATTTATAGCTATTCTAAACATATTCCTTCACCTATAGTCATACTCCTTTTCCATGCACTGCACAAGGACCTGCCCTCAGGATAAGAAAGACATGAGTCAACGTGGCAAATGGGGTCAAAATTGACAGAAAGAGGGCAATCATGCACGTCAGCAGGGAATAATGATGAACCTGGAGAAACCAGTATTGCTCCAGACCCCGCTTCCAAATCCTTGCAGAAAAGAATATTAATATTAATAAAATTCCAAAATCTGATCCCAGAGCAATAATAGAACACCCATGCCAAACTTCACAGCCGTGGGGAGGATGCACGTAGCTGAGCAATCTGTGGATAGCATTCTTCGGCTGAAATTCTTGAAAGCTTGTAGTGCTCAGGCCAAAACGCTCTGGAAACCAAGTCCTGTGGAAAACACAAACTTTATGAATCACACATGTGGCCACAAAGCCAGCCCTGCAGCTCTGAGTGAAAAGATTTGCACAGAAATCTGTCCCCACACTGAAGACCACCAGGGCTGATGTAGAGCACCATGGGTCCTGAGAGGATGGAAAACTCACTCAGCCCTGTGGGGACTTTCTTGGCAAACTCTGGAAGATACAATCCAGTGGAGCGCTGGGCTGGAATTAGACACGATAGACAAAAGGACCACTTCTCACTGACTAAGGGGTCTGCCTGGAGAAGAGGCCTCCAGGGGGAGAAATGAATCCTTTTCTAGCTACTTAGCCTCTTTGTTCCTCTGTTTTCTCATCCTTATGTCAGGGAGCACAGAAGAGCACTTATCTCATGGGGTCCTTGTGAGGGTGAAATGAGTTAGTACACAGGAAGCACTTAGAAAGCGCCTGGCCCCTCAGAACAGCCAACATAAGTTCTCACCTGCAGCAAGCTCTTACAGCCAAGCCGAAGGTTTGGAATCTTCCCCTGAAGCTGCATCTCTTCCAGCACTCCCCCTAAAATTTCATTTCTACTTTACAGATCTCGGATTCCCTTCCCGCTTTGTCTCCCAACAACCTATTCACAATCTGGAGTGCTTCCCACTCAATGTCATAGGACCTAAGGACAGGAAAGGCCCTGCTAGGTCCCCCAGTTTCCGCCTCTGCCCCAAGGCACAGCTCTGTTCACACTGACTCCGACAGATGGATGTCGTTTCAATACAGGAAATATTTATTGAACATCCACTCTGGGCCAAGCCTTATGCTCGGCGCTGTTAGGAATACACACAGGAGTGGGGCAGGCCGAGTTCCCGCAGTCTATGTAGGAGAACTGGAAACTCCAGCAGCAGCTGATGCTGCAGGCCACAAGCAGACTTTCTTCTTCTCTGGGAAACCCCAGTTTCTGCTCTTAAGGCCTTTGATGATTGGACCCACCCAGATCATGAAGGATAATCACCTTTATGTAAAGTCAACTGACTGCAGATGTTAATCACAGCTAGATTTGCGTTTGATGAAATAACTGGTTACTGTAGGACAGCCAAGTTGATATATAAAATCAGCCATCACCACAGACTCATTTGTCCTTGCCCTACCCACTTTATGTTTGGTGTTTCTTCCTGAGTCATAGCTCTATAACCTGTAACAATTTCAGGCCCACCATGAGATGCAGAGAAATCAGCTTTCCGTGGACTTCTCCACCAGTTCCCACACTTACATTAGCTTGAATTCCCTAAAGAAATGTTTCATTCCATTTCACTCACAATGGTTCTCCTTCCCTGTCTGAACCCTGACTGATATAAACTGTATGTCCCAGAACCGTCTGGCCTTATAGAATATTGGAATTGCCTCCTGAGCCCTTAGCTATGGCTGGTTGCGAGACCACACCTTACAAGATTGGGGTCTCTCCAACAGGCTGCAGTTTCAGTTTTAAACCAGCAACCAATACATGATGCCATTTCTCCCACTGCCATAACGTATGGGCCCAGAAATCCAGGCTCCCTGCACTATTGTACCTAGTAACCCATCCCACAGTTTTGGATCCTCCTTGACCCTAGATGGTTGCCCATGAATTCTCTCTCCTGCCAAAAATGACACAATTGGGCTCCACTGGTGGCTGTTTCGTAAGCAGGCTATAGCTCTCTAGCTGCCACTGCCACTAAGAAACAGGGGCTTCACCTGCCAAGTCCCAGGTTAGCCCTGCTGCTACCCTCACCACCATCCAAAGCCTCCCAGCCCCAGAGAGAACAAAGTTCCCTATGAGACCCCTGAGTATATGCTTGCTCCATGGCTGTGTCTGCCTATACAATTCCTGGAACTCAGTCTTAGAGGTTGGATCCTGTGAGGAAATATCTCTCAATGAGGTATTCCTTCTCTGGCCACACATCATGGACATGGCCTACTGATTTCAACTTTACTGCTTTTAGCTCCTTTATCTTCCAAGGGAAGCTTATGGGGAGTGGAGATTGGTCTACCTTATGCACAAGTCTTCTCCCTTCCTCTAGCTCCTTGTACCTCAACTAGCCTGCAGTCTCCTCCTCCTCCTCTAGAGAAAACATGCGGAACAGTACACTCCTCTTCTCTGTCACTGGTCTTGAGGTTATAATTGATACCTATGGCTTCGTTCTTCTACTAACCAATCTGTGCTTCCCCACGCTCAGTCAGGACCTCAGCGGGCTGGGGTCTTTACCTGGTAGAGTGACCAAAACCTTAATTCCTGAAGGGTCTGAGTCCTCAATTACCCTGCCTGTATTTGGGTTACTGTAGTTTTCTATTAACCTTTACTAGTAGGTATGGAAGTACTAAGAGGTGACCCACAGAATCTCCCGGGCTCCAGAAAGAGTCTCTCTTGCCCCCATTATATAGCTACAATCCAATCACCCCTTGGTAATCAGGATCAACCACTCTAACCAGTAGAGTAACGTTTCCGTCTGTTGATTCAATGGCCTTGTCCTGGTCTGTTTGTGCGTTATAAAAAGATACCAGACACTGGGTAATTTATAAAAAACAGAAATTTATTTCTCACAGCTCTTAAGGCTGGGAAGTCCAAGATCTAGGTGCCAGCATCTTGTGTGGGCCTTTTTGCTGTGTCTTCCCATGGCAGAAGGTGGAAGGGCAGAGAGGGTGAATGCTGTGTTCTCACATGGCAGAAGAGTGGAAGAGCATGAACCCACCCCCACAAGCCCTGTTATAATGGTGTTAATCTATTCATGAAGGTGGAGGCCTCACGACCTAAACACTTTCATCAGGCCCTGCTTCCTAACACTGTTGCATTCGAGATTAAATTTCCAACACATGAATTTTGAAGACATTCAGACCATCACAGTCTTTAAGCTCAAAATGACCTGATCCTTCTTTCAGCTTAATGAAATCATAGTTGTGGCTCCTGTGCAAAGCCAAAATTCTGTGCATGGATTACTAAATGTAATAGTAAGAAATGCAACTCTATTTATATCCCTTGATTCCCAGACCCTTGTATTCTGACTATGGGGAGATAGCACCATATTATGGTCTGACTCAAAGCATATACTATGTCCTTTAAGACAGAACCCAATCCTTTCAGAGTGTTTAATCCCAAATGGTGCTGCAACCACGTCTTCTGAAAGTGACTGCACCTTTCATTTAGCCCAGCCACTTCCAGTTAATGTGGTATATGGTGAGACCAGTTATTTCCAAGGGCATTAATCCATGGCAGCATTTTCTTTGCTGAGAAGCGGGTTCCTGGATCAGAAGCAATGCTATGGAGAATGCCATAATGGTGGATAGGCATTTTGTGAATCCGTGGATGATGGTGCTGGCAGAAGCACTATGTGCAAAGAAGATAAGTCAATTTCTAGAATACATATCTATTCTCGTGGTGACAAATCTCCACCTCTTTCGTGATAGAAAAGGTCCATTGTAATCAATCTTCCACCAGGTGACTGTCTACTCACCCCCAGGAAATTGTGTCATATCAGCAGCTCAGTGTTTTGTCTCTGCATAGGTTAGGCACCCAGCTATAATATTAGTACAACATTTATAAGGGGAAGCCCACCTTGTTAAGCTCCTGCATAACCTCCATCCCTGCCAACTTGGCTTCTCTATTCATGGTCCCATTGAGCAAGCACTAGGGTGGCTGAGAAAAGAGGCTGACTGATAGCTCCTGAGCATGTTATTTTGTCCACCTTATTATTAACCTCTTCTACAGTAATGATGCCCTTTGGGCATTCACACAGGAAACAAATATCATCACCATTTGTGCCCATTCTAAGAGAGATCCATCCATATACATCTTCCCCAGACTTCATTATCACTAACCTTTCAACCCTGCTCCTTCCAAGTTCCTGTCTCTCCAGCCAAACCATTAAGAGCTACCTACAAATCTATGTAGATCCATATTATCTTTCATTTCACACTAGTGGACAAGCAAATACGCTCCTCAAAGTCCTGCCCACAGGGTGCAATCAGGACAAGGATACCACATAGTAATTTTCCCAAACTGAAAAAAGTTATCATGAAGAATTATTAATAAAGGAGTAGAATAATGACTGGTAAGAGTTAAAGAATATAAGAACAGCAGATATAGGTAGCAGCTACTACCCCGAGGGCTGAGATTGGTGCCCACAGAAGAGCCCTTCCTCCCTCTAGGGCTGAGATTAATATCTTGGAAAGGGGACAGCCATAGCCTACTGGATGAGAAAAAAGTAACGAAGGGAGATGACTTGCTGGTGGGACTTGCTAGGAATCTGCCTTCTAGGGTGTCAGGGGAAGGTGTCCACAGGGAGATGCCATGCCTGGAAACTCACTGTACAGTCACCTGAGGGAGTCCTGAGGGGAAGCTATTCACAAGAATGAGTGTGGCATTCCACTGGAAGGTTGCCAGAGGACATGATTGGGAAGGAGGAGGCTGTCAGTCACTGTAGGAGTTCAAAAAGCCCCTCTACAGGAGCTGGGCATTGGGAAAGGGAGTTCACTGCATTAGCCTGGCATAGCAGAAACTACATGCTCCCAGGACCTAAGCCTGAAGAAAGCATGTCTGTAGAAGCCTGGTGGACCAGGCTCATGGGAACCAGGGAGGAGAAACCCCTTCTCTCTCGAGTGTCTCTCCAATGCCCTTTGTCAATAAGGCTTACATCCTGCCAGCTGGCAAGGGAGAAATATTTACAAAGCTCACCCTGTTATCAACAAGCAGGAAAATAAGGGTAGATTTGGAGCCCGGATGGCAATATATTGATAACTGGCATGGGTATAAGGGTGTCAGGAAGTGGGGCCAGAGATGAAGGCAGGGAGTAGGCCAATATATGTACATTATTCTGTGAATAAAGTTAACAAACAAAGCTCTTGATCGAGAAATAGGCCAGTAGGAATCAGGAAGCAGAAAATGAGCTCCTCTGCCCATTCTGCTCATACCCCCCAATTCCCCCTAACACACACACACACACACACACACACACACACACAGATGACAAGCTCTATCCAAAGGTAGGGATTAGATGTTCTCAGTTCTGTTTGACTCTAAGCAAACAACCCTGTGGTCCTGATGTTGAAATAAGCACCTTCTCCCATTCCCTTGGAGCCTAGCCAGGGTTGAACTAGCAGTAGGTGCTTAATAACAATCAGTTGCTTTGAAAGAAAGAGGTTTTTTTTTTAGCTCCACTCCATCTTTACTCCACTGCACTTTACGTTCAGGGTCATCCCTTGTCGTAGAGTCACCCTCCTCCAAGGCAGCACCCTCCTGATGATCCCTGGTTCCTGGGAACTCACTGTGTCTGGAGGCTCTCACCCACTCCATGTGAAGGAAGCATCATCCTCAATCACTGTTGCCACAGCTCTGACCTCTTGAATGCTGGCAATGTCCCTCCACTCTCATGACTAAGTGAGCTTGGAGTGTACCCGTCCAGGAAAGGGAAGGAAAAGGGAAGAGAGGTGCAGTCCTTAATATATCTTAGCGCTGGTTCATAAGTTTGGTTTCTCTGACCTTTGCCCTTTGTAAGCGAGGCTTTTGGGAAATGGAGAAGCACACAGCCAGTCTGGAGTCTCTGGGATTTGAGGTCAAGGAAAAGATTGGTCACATCCGGTCACTGCACTCTCAATCTTGCAATATCTTTAAGTGGTGGTCATGGTTTCATAAACAACATAGGTCAGGACTCACAAAGTGAAAACCGCCTTGGACAAAGAACATTCCGAGAGATCCACAGCCTTCTCCAAGATTCTTAAGACCCTAGATGAAGTGTTATCAATGTTCTCTCTTCTCTTCTTTCCCCTTTGCCCATTTTGTTCACCCCACCTCCAAATAAGTCAAATCAGCAAGGTACTGAGTCCCTGCTGAAATGGCCATTATGTTTCCCAACTCAGCTTCAAAAGGGGAAGCTGGGCTCTTCCCCTAAGAGCTCACCTCACCTTCCCCTTTAGGAGAGCAGCGTTCTACCACTGGAGAAGTCAGAGTAAGGTTCTGCTTCTCAAACTGTCATGAACATGGGGATCACCCTGGGACCTTCTTAAAATGCAGATGCTGATTCAGATGGTTTAGGAAGAGCCCAGAGAATCTGAATTTGCCAAAGTGGTCAAACGATTGCTACACTTTGAGTAGCAATGGTCGACAGTGTGTGGTTTAGAGAACCAAGCTGACACAAGCACAGAGGACACAGGCCTCAGCAAGGACCTTGAGGTTGGACAAGGCTTCACAGAGTTTCTGGCACTGGAGCTGGGTCTCCTGCCCACTTTCTCCTCAGGCAGTTGTGGGCCACCTAAAGAAATGAGGCTGCAGGAAATAAAATAATATATATTTTGGGAAAATATCAATCATCACAAGAAAAGAGCAAACGATGAGAATGGCCTCTGACGATGGCTGGCAGGAGAAGTGGGTGGATGTAGGAAAGCCTGCATAAATTCACTGTCTTTCCACAAGTGCCTAGAAAGCCATGGTTTTCAGCTTCTTAGCCACGAGTCAGGCATTTCACTGCATAGGTGCTGTGCTTAATCTAGGATATGTCCATTCCAAGGTCTCTGATGGGTTCAAACATAGTCCTGTTTGCATCTTTATCCCCATGATCATCCTAACCCCAAAGCCACCCCCTACCACCCAAGACACATAGTCAAAGAAACGCTGTATGTGCATCTTCAATGCCTGAATTCCCTCACTCATTCAAAGCACTCTGTGCAGCCTGAGCCCAGCCCTTCCTGGCTCTAGAGCCTTAGCCTGTGCTGTTATGTCGCCTGGGATTCCTTTCCCTCCACCCTTGATACACTGGCTCCTCCTAACCCTTCTGGTCTCAGAGTAAAGGCACTATCCCAGAAAATTCTTCCCTGACACTCCATCTGAGTCACTGGTCACTCTCATCAGAGCACCCTGTCTGCCATTTGTTACTCCTTTTTCACCTGTGGTTCGCCTGTTCGTGTTCTTTCTACCCCACCAGGATACAGTCACCACCAAGTCAGGTACCCACCCAGTACCTGGGATGGGTTAGACACTCAATCAACACTTGATGAAGTAAAGAATAAAGCCTGATAGACTCATGTCCCCCTCACGAGGGGTGCCCTAGCCGACTGACACCAGGTTGATCATTTACACCATTTTTTTTCCAATTTGTGTTATTAACCACAGAACTCTTTTCCACCCTAAAGGAATCTTATCCCACAGGGCCCCACACCTAGTGATTTCTGTAGATGCTGTGGATGCCAAGCACCTCAGGGCAAGGGCCAGGCACAGGACAGGGTTCCCGCTATTGTCTCTACTCAATCTTCCCATAAATTGGTTAGCTGGGACCTCATCACTCAGTCGCCTGGCTCCAACAAGAATCCAGAGCTGGCAATAGGAAGTGATTCTGCAGGGCCCTCCCAGAGGGAAGCTGGGATATTAAGGCTGCAAGCTCCAAGCCCTTGTTCCTGGGAGAGAACTAAGGAACTGCTACCATAACTGGTGTCCAGGCCACTGGCTTGTCCCAGCTCTGGGCAGCCACAGAGAAGTCCTCCAGGCCCCCAGGGGCATGATGACCAGCTCATGCCTTGTCATCTCCTGCCTTTTCCATGCTTTTACTGTGATTTTCATCCAAAGGCACCAGGAAAAAGGGACTTTCTAAGCACTGTTTACATTCTTGTCATTTTGCCTGTGTTTAGACTTACAAAAAAATGCATCTTAAACATTTACAAGCAATCATAGGCCCTCATGGATTTCAAATAAACTTTCCTATAAACCAGTCAAATTCAGAGTCTCTGTTCCCTCTAGGATCATAAACCCTCAGAGCTGGTAGGCCCTTAAGCTAGAGAAACTGAGGCTTGGGGGTTAGGGACCTGCCCAGGCTCACATGGCACATAGTGCTACAGCTGGGCTGCAGCACAGGTCTCCGGCCTCCACGGCCTGCGATTCCCATTTCATGAACAGAAAAATCAGAGCCCATCAGCACAATGCCTCTGAGGTCCTGTGGTTCTAGTTTTTAAGAGAACAAACTGACTTGAGGTTTCAAAATATTAATGTACTTAAGGTTTGGTGTAGGAACGTGTGTTAAGTGCGCATTCTTGGTCATCAGCCAGGCTCCATTGCCAGGCAGGCTGGCTGCCTGATAGGAGTGCCCTGGGACTTGGAGTGTTGAAAGCATCTGCCACACAACTCCAAGGCCCAGGACCCGAAACTTTCAGACTGCAGCATGGCTCCAGGTAAAAGGACCAGATCTGACAGGCAGCTCGAGTGCAGGTCCTGGTAAAGAATGACAAAAACCAGCCCTCTCTAGCCAGTGCTGAAGGTCTTCATGTCAAACTCTCCTCCAGGGTCTGCACTAATTTGGGGCTTGGGGCTACCTACCCTTCATAAGCCTCTCAATGGATCCCAGAATGAAGCTCCCTGTTGAAGCCTCTCATCGCAGGCCACACAGTCCTGAGCCCAGAGAGGAAGGGTCTAGTGCAAAACCAGAAGATACCAGGAGGCCCTGCGCCCCTAAGGCCACCACCTTCCTCTCTCTACCAGCACAGGCCCCAGGCAGGAAATGAAGCAAAGCTCCTTCTAAAGCTCAGTGGTGAAATTTCGAAGCAGGGCTCCCAGAGAGGAGGCCTATGCTCCAAGGAGTCATGTTACAAAGAAAGCTAGGGCCCCAGGGGTTCCTGCCACAGGGCCTGTTCTGCAGAAGGCACTGGACTGACACTGGCTTGGGATGGTGGGGAAGGCCCAAAGCCTGGCTCAAGAGTCTCAGAAAAACAGAAAGTGACCTGTCTTTCCCTGCCAGGAGCACAGTGCAAAGACTTCATGTGCTCCTGTGCCCCAGAGCCCAGGAGGCCTCCTCTGCACAAGCCCTGGCTCTGTCCTCCGGGAGGCTGGGGGCTGAGGGTGGGTGGAGCACTAAGGACTGCCACCCTAGGCCCTAATGATCTCCCCAGATTATAGAGATTTGAGGGCAAGACGTTTTTAGAGCAAAGTTACTGATATAGCTGTGGTTGTGCCATAGCTCCATGCATGACAGTGCTGTGCTTGAGATAAGAGAGGGCATGACTCCTGTCCTCAGGATTCTTACAGAACGAAAGGAGGAGGATAATAAAAATAAGTCTAAATGTAATGTGGTACCCTGGGTTGGATCAAGGAACAGAACAAGGACACTATTAGAAAAACCTAGTAAAATCCAAATAAAATCTAGAATTGAGTTAATATAAAGTACCAGTGTTGGCTTCTGACATTTTTTATGTTTCCTCAAAACTCATTTATTTATTTATTTCTAGCTTTATTGAGGTACAGTACAACTGACAAATAAAAAAAAACTGTATATATTTTTGGTGTACAACATGATATGCTGATATAGGTATACATTGTGAAATTATGACCACAGTGACCTAATGAACATATCCAGCCTCTTGTATAATTACCTTTTTGTGTGATGAGAACATTTTTCACTCTCTTAGCAAATTTCAAGTATACAATATAGTATTATCAGCTATATTCACCATGATCTCCAGAACTTATTCATCCTGTATAATCAAAACTTTATATCCTTAGATCAACATCTCCCCATTTTCCCTACCCCCTAGCCACTGGCAACTACCATTCTACTTCTGATTCTATGCGTTCAATTCTTTTACACTCCACACATCAGTGAGATGATGTAGTGTCTGTCTTTCTGTGCCTGGTATATTTCACTTAGCATAATGTCCTTCCCATTATATATAATGGGAAATTATATTATAAGTGTGTGTATATATATAAAGGGAAATTATTACATATATATAATGAGTATATACACATAATCAGTACTTTACATGCATTAGATCATTAAATCCTTCCAAAAACTTTATGGAGACTATAAACTGAGGAAACTGAGGCCAAAGCTGTACACATCCTGAGTCTAGGCAGCAAGCAGGTGGTGGCTCAGAGGTGACCAGAACTTGGAGGAACAGAGATCAGGCAACCACCTATACAACCTCATGTACAGAGGAACAATTGGATCAACTTGCTACATGGAAATGCCAGTCTAAATAAGAATGATTGCTCTGCCATAAGGCTCCTCAAACACATGCTGAGTCTCCTGAACTCCCTCCAGAGCTGAGGCCGGCTGGAGAGTGCTCTTCCTCCATGTGCAGTGTCATCAGTGAGAATGCCACCAACACCCCTCCCTGCAGTGTGCAAATCCTTCCAGCGGGAAATTAAATTCTTTCCTATTCCCTCCTCTAGGGCCTTGGAACCTAATCCTGAGAAGCTTACTAAGGGAAAATTCTTTCTTCTATTTATAAGATTTTTTTTCAAGACTCAAAACACCTCCTAGGGCTCTTTTTCATACAAACTGGCAGCTATTCCCAAGTCTCTTATTAAGTGTGGGTTCCTACAGCCATCACATTGCCTGGTCATGCCCAACAATGCAATCCCCTGTCCCTACTCTCTTTACTCCTCCCTTGGCCCTGAACTTCACTGCCAGCAATTGTAGTTCAAGTTATGAGACACAGGGAGAAGTTCTATGTTCTCTCTCTCCTAACAGCACATGAGCCTACACAGGCAGAGAGCCGATGAAAGTCTTTGAGTTTTCTCTTTTGGATATTTATGCTTTCCTGGGTGCTGGAACTATGAGTTCTTAGCAGCTGCTAGTAAAACATGAGCTGCTGAAGAACAGACAAGCCCCAGAAAGGAAGGAAGAGGTTTTATGTGGGGTCCAATAGTCTCTGCCCTCAATTTCAATCATGGGCAGGAGAGACCAGGCTGATCTGTCTTCCCTAAAAACACTTTTCTAAGAGGAGTTATGATCACAGGCTTGGCAGAACTCAGGGCACTTGGGCAACCATGTCACAGCAACTCGGAGTGAATCAGAACTCAACACATGTCAGGCTTTGCTCTTAGTGGCTGAATCAACTTCATTAGAAGAAATCCCCATTTTGTCCTCAAGGTTTTAACCACTTCCTAGTGGTGACGCCAGCTAGCAAGGCCACAGCTGAGACGCTGATGGTTGCTCAGGGGTATTTCATGCTCAGTGAATAATTATGTGAACAAAATAACACAAAGTGGTTGCCAACAGCTATTAGACCTGTGAAAAATAACAATGGAAAACTCAATTGACTGGCTATCAAAGGGCCCTCATGGAAAGGAGGAAACCAGCTGTGGCTTCACATCTGTAAACTCAAACGCAATGAGAAAGAGGCAAACAATGAAAGGAAAAACTGTCCACAAGTCCTTACTCTCGGAATTATATAAACACTCCCGTACACCATTTAATTGGCTGAGAGTTGGTTTCATTCCAAATTGGCGTGCACCTGAGCAGTGCAGAGGAAGCCTTGCAGAGCCTCTGGCTGTTTTAAAATGGGGACAGATGAAGCAGAGGACAGGAAAGCGAATCCCCCTTGCCTCTGAATACAAGAGATTCTCCTGGAGTTCTCCCTTGAGAGACTGCCCTCTGGTGAGTGCCTTCTGCTGTAAGCAAGCCCAGCTCAGAAGTCAACAGTGATGGCAACAGAAGGCCTTGGTGGAACGTCCTTCCCTGCAGGTAAAATCAGTGCTAGATGACAGCCTCACTGTCAACTTACACCTGAGAAAGCGATCTCCTGGGCATGAGGATGAGCAGAAAAAGTAGTCATTTCATTTCTAATCTCCAGGGAAACATCCCATGTGTTGTACAAAGAGCATGGCTTTGGAATCACACAAGTCTAGCTCTGACTCCTACCTCCATCATTCATTAGCCGGGTGGCATCAGAAAGGTGACTTAACTTCTCTGAGCTTCAGTTTTCTTGTCTGCTTTGCAGGGCTGTGATAAAAACTAATGATAATGAATATAAAGCCTCTGGAATGATGGCAGTGATGCAGACATTTAAAACAAACGCTGGCTATTTTCATTAATATTAGCAGGTGGCACTGCCCCAGGGAGCCTAGAGACATGTGCACCTGGGGCTCATCAGATGTAACCATCAATCAAAACTCAGATCAGAAACATTACTGCCCCAAACCCTCATGGCTGTACTGTCTGCTTCACAAAGTCAGACTCCAGAATTTTAGCTGTCCTGTGTCACCTTCCACCACCAGCTCTCACAAGTCCCAGGTTCCCACCATATTATGCTTCTTAGCCCAAACATGCCCTGCTCGGTTCTGACACTTTTGCCCTCTTACTGGGGTTTTTTCCTCCCCATCTGCAACTTGCTGAAATTCAATTTGTCTTCCAAAGTCTGTCTCATGAATCATCTTCTCCAAAGGGCCTTCTCTAATCTCCTTATTAGAATAACCTCTTTGGCCCCTCCATAGCACAGTGTGTAATATCAAATGCTTAGCATAAAAACTAGATTAAAGTATCTCTTTTCTCTGAGATCCATCCTCTGGCTCTAATAAACAGTGCGGGCTCTGGAGTTTTCATCCCGACTCTTCCTTTCACTAGCGGCAGCCTTGGTCAAGTTACCTAGCTCTCTAAGCCTTAGTCTCCTCATCTGCAAAATGAGATGATAATTATAGCCCCAAACACATGGCATTGTTGGGAGGATTAAATGTGACAATGCTGGTGAAAATATGTGCCACATGTTAGTGCCGTAAATGTTGGTAGCTGCTCTGAGAACTCATGTGAGTCAGTGGGGTTGCTGCTCACTAACCTGGGAGCTCCCCAAGGCCAAGAACGAGATTGCCCCACAGAAAGAACATGGTTTTGGGCATGACCAGGTGCCCATAAATGTTGGCTGAAAGGACTGAACTTTCCATTGGGAGAGTTAACTCTGTGAAGGCTGAGATGGCGTCTGTCCTGACCTCTCTGAGTGGGGCAGAGGGCAAGTCACCCCTTCATCAGCATTGCAGGAGAGCAAGGTCCATGAAAGACAGGCTAGATGGGAGATGCTGTTCTGTGCAGTGATGGGACCACCTTGGCACGGAGAACCATTCTTGTTCCACCCTTACTACCAGCCCAGAGGCTCTTCCTGCAAGTGTGGCTGACTGACATTCTGAACTGGTCACTATAGAGGGGCCTAGAAACTCAGCTCAGCTTTCTCTTCACAGAGTCTTGTATGTTTAGACCCAAACTGGGCAGGGTTGAGAACACAGAAGGAATCTGGCCTCATTCTCACTGAGGCTGCAGCTGTTCTCAGCTTTTTCCCCACTGCCCATCAGGAAGCAACTCAAAAACGTAATCAAGCAGCTGTGGCTGTAAAAAGAACCTGCTTCAGAACAATACATCGTGTCCAGCAAGGACGCGCTGCAGTCCAGGTGACGGGATGGCTGACATACATGCTGGGGGCTGAGTCTATTCAGTGCACCCCAGACTGCCGACGTTCTCTGCCCTCCTGTGTGCCAGGGGTTTAGGACTTGTGTTGTTGCTGCCCTGGCTCCCACTGAGCCTGGGTTCTCTCCCTCGGAGCCTGTGTGTGAGATAGTCTCTCAGTTCCTTTGCAGAAGCCAGTCCTGTGGATACCATCTGACCCTGTGCCCTTTTCTCTCTACTCTTGAGCAAGTACCCATCAGGAGCCACATTTGAGTCAGGACCTGCCCCCAGAATTTTCATCTCATCCTCAGTTCCCCTTTTGTCTGGATCCACTCGCTATGAGTTTCTATGAGATTGTAGCCAGGTTTGACCAAACCACTCCTGCACACGTGTTATTTTGAAAGATTAGCACAAAATCCAACACAACATTTCCCTTGGATTCATCTTTCAAGCCAACAGAGAAAGAGCTATTTCCAAAAAAATAACACATTATTAACCAATGAATAAGAGCCAAGAAAACAATGTAGCCAGCATATTTATTCCAAACAGCTTGTTTAGAATGCAAATTGCAAATATGTCTATTTCTACCAGGCTCTTTGGGGAACCATGCTGAAGACCTCTTATAGCCAGCAGAGCCAAGCAAGCCACCTAAGGGGTTTGGGTCCTGCCCACGGGCCAGGGGCTGTCCACAATAGGGCAGCCCTGGGTTCTCCCAGGTAAGAACTTGCTCCATCCCAAAGGGCTCCTTTTCAGAGCCCTGCTGTCTCTCACACTTCCCACTTAAGAGCAACACCACTTCATCCCAAGCTCTACCTTTGCCTTAAGAGCAGCCCTCTGGCCCTAGAAATCAGCACCATCCAAGAAGCTTCCCTTTAAACAAAGGTACTTTCCCTGTGAGAAGAGAAAACCAAACACCAATGTGACAGCCACCATCAATAAATGTCAGAACTGGCCCCCAAGTGTACGAAGGTAGAAACCAATTTGATTTATGAAAACTAAGCAAACTTCCCAGTAGGTTCGGCATATCCACAGCATTGGAAAAAGGCCTTAAGTATACTACCTATGCTCATTAAAGAGATAATATCTTAGGAAAGACAAGCTGTGTTCTGTCTTCAGAAAAATATGTAAAGCCATCTGGCTCTATATATTATAGTAGTTGTCAGTAGCCTCAGGCTATATGAAATGCCCAGCACTTTCATCTTCCTGGGTCTGGGGGTGGAAGTGAGGAGTGAGACATCCATGTGAGCACTCTGGTGCTGGCAGCAGGGGATGATGGGGATGATGGTGATGTATCAGAGCATTTCTGTCTCCACAGAGCCCCAGAGAAAAATGCACACGGACTAGATGAGATGCCAAAGCATAATAAAAAGCCAAAGAAAGAAGCAGCCCTGGAGTTTATCATAGCAATGCTTCCTGTTGGGTAAGCAAAGGAAAGAAGATTCATATGACCCCTCTCCCTGGCCAGAAGGGACCAATTCTGCCCTACAGCTACCCAAAGAGGTCATCACTAATGCTAACTAAAGAGCGTCAGTATTAATGAGAACCGACTATGTAAGCAAGAGTTCCAGCACCCACTGGGAGCCTATTGTTGTTGTTCAAATGAGAGTCCCTTGGAGGAAATATTGATTTCTACTGTCTCTACACCATAAGTCCCTCCTCTCACAATCAGGACTCAGAGAAAGAGCCAACTACGTGAAACTTAGAAGAGTCCCTGTACGAAAGGACTCTCAGTCCTTGGACCTCTCTTCTTCCCGCTCCATCCTTATTCCTTAGGGGATTTCATTCATCCAAAGGTCATAAATATCTTCTAAAATTTATTTCTACATTTATTTCTCCATGACCGGCCTCTTCCTTAAACCCAGGATTTCAAATCCAACTGCCAACTGACATTTCAGACTTAACGTGTCCCACACCAAGCTTCTGAGTAATCGTGTATGTTGACCTGCAACGTTGCTATATTCATTTGATTAATTCTGGTATTTTTTTCTGTAGATTCTTCAAGATTTCCTACATACAAGATCACACTGCTTGTGAATAAAGATAGTTCTATTTCTTTCCAGCGTATATGTCTTTAATTTCTTCTTGCTCCATTTCAGTGGCTATGACTTCCAATGCCAAATGGAATAAAATAATGAGTACAGACATCCTTGTCTTATTCCTGATCTTAGGGGAAAAATGTTCAGTCTTGAATGATTAAGTATGATGTTTGCTGTAGATTTTTCATAGATGCCTTTTATCAGATTGAGAGAGCTCCCTTCTATTCCAAGTTTTCTGAGAATTTTGATCATGAATGGGTGTTAAATTTTTGTCAAGTGCTTTTTCTCTCTTTATTAAGATGATCATATGGTTTTTCTTTTTTTCTTCTAATCATAGTGACTTAGGATTATTAATTTTTAAATGGCAAACCAAGCTTCTGTTTCTGAGATAAATTCCAGTTGGTCATAACTAGTATAATACTTTGTATATCTTTCTGGGTTCAATTTCCTTAAAATGTGTTAAGGATTCTTTATGTTTGTCTATGTTCAGAGGGATATTGGTCTTTTGGTTTCCTCTTCCATATTTTTGTCAGGTATTATATCATGTGGCAGTTTTCTTCTTTTTCATTTGTTTTCAGCGGTGACTATAATGTCCTTTGCTATGCATTCTTTTAAATAAATCCTGCTTGGGGTTTGCTTATCTTCTGAAGATTATGTTTTCCAAAAAATCTGATAACTTCTGAGCCCATTATTTTTTAAGGTAGTTTTCTGCCCCATTCTCTTATCCTTAAAGGCCTCTGATTACCCGTATGTTAGATTGCTTGCTATTTTCCCATAGGATATGATTCTCTGTTTAATTTTTAACTCTTCCTTTTCTCTGTTCTTCAGATTGAAACATTTTCATTGTTCTCTCTTCCAATTCACTGGCCCTTTCTTCTGCAATCTCCAATCTCCTGTTGTTCTAATCCAAGGAATTGTTCATTTTAGATATTGTGCTTTTTAATTTAAAATTTGCATTTAGTTTGTTTTTACGGTTTTCATCTGTTTCCTCATCAAGCCCATCTTTTTCCTTTAAGTTCCTGAACATATTTATAGTAAGGTTTTAAAATCCTTGTCTGCTAATTACAACACCTGGTTTGCCTTGCGGCTTTTATTTTTTCTTGACTAGTAATCACATTTTACTGCTTCTTCATATGTCTAGTAATTTTTTTTTGTATTCCTGACATTGTCTCCACTGTTTGGAAATCTGAATAATGTTGTCATCCTTTAAAGGCTATTGCTGTTTGTTCTAGAAGATACTTGTCATTGGTGGGTCCTCTTGATATTGTTGAGTTTGATTTTATTCTCTGTTTGAACTGATCTAGTTTGGGTTTTGTTTCTTTTTCCTTAGTCTCAGGGTATGAACCTTATTCTAGAGCATTATCTTTATTCCTAATACATGACCTTTCCAGGGTAATAACTGAATGTTTGAGATGCTTACTAAGTTCTCTTCATTCTGGCTTGACCATAATTCTTCTTTGAGCTCTTTGAGATCTCTTACATTCGTATTAAGGTCTTAGATCCTGAGCAGCCACTCTGCCTATACACAAACACTGCAGCCCTCAGCCAAGAATCCAAGGACTCCTATTTAAATTTCTGAACATTTGTCCTCTACAATATCCTACCCCATAGCATCTCCAAACTCTGATTTCTGCCTCATCTGTCAATTTTGATTTGCTATATTTTATTTTTTTTTAAGCTGGTGATTGCTACATATTATTTTTTTAAGCTGGTTTGTGGAATATAAAGCTTTCTGAACAACACATAAGAGCTTTGAGACTGAAAGTTTTCATTGCCTGGCATCTCCCTAGTTGTACTATAGCCCTTTACGCACAGAAGTAACTTCTGATGATCTTAGAACCATTATAAAGACAAAGTTGGTAGTTAACAGCCCTGGCTTGCTGAGTAACTGTTGCCTGAGGAGCATATTGCATGTACTTTTCATAGCTGTTGGTATCTGAACATCATTTTTTGGGCCCCATATTTTTCCTATTTTAGCTGGTTGGTTGATCAAAGAGCGTGGCTATGAGACTGATACTACTTAAGGTCTTTCACTGAAAATTCAGTTTAAAATGTGGTATTTAATCCATTTAGTTAGAAGAAGAAGGTAAGAGCAAAAATTTGAAAGAAATCAGAGTCATTTATATTTATGATTGTGTTTTGTTTTGCTGGGTTTTTTTTTTTTTTTTTTGAGAACATAGTACCTTGTCATTGGCTTTCTTGACAAGATGCAGAGGAAAGGTCCATATAGAGTTGAAACTGGTGCACCATGATTTGTATAAAAATAATGATGTATGTAGAGTATGGTTTTTTAAATTAAATCTGAGGCCAATTGATTAGTAAAACATTATATTTGGTATCCAAATTAAACTATGACACGATACCTTCTCAATAACCATATGAGACACAAGAAATCAGTCACACCATTATTGCTATAAAATTTCTTTCATCCTATCCCTGGGGATTTGGTACTTCTCTTTCCTTTAGTAGCATGACTTAGCAAGTGATACACAATCCACTACATGCAACTCAGAAACAAAATGAGCACAGTTTTATCTACTGGTGGCTAACTTCTTTATTTCAGTCTTGTAAAGTCTTGTTACTCAAACTGTGTTCTGGACCTGAAACACTGATATCACCTGGGTGTTGGTTATAAATGAAGAACTACTGGCTCTCCTCCCACAACCTACCAAATATTTTTAATAATATTCCCAGGTGATTTGATTTATTAGCACATTAAAGTTTAAGCCATATTTTCACACAGTACTTGATGTTCTGCAAGAAAATACAGAATTTTGGTTATTTCTCCAGTGACAAATATTAATATTTGTTTCACTAATTATCAGTTTTACATACTTCTACTTTTTTTCCAATATCATAGTGTAATCTCTTTTAAAACATTAAAAATGTCAATTAAACTTAACGTATGTAGAACCAAAATGCATACAACTTGAAAGCACAATTGCAGTGAATATATCAATAGCTAAGATCAGGTCTTCACATGTATAGATGACAACTATGCCACAGCTGTTCCCTGGGTGACAGTAACCACGCAATGCCATTAATTTTACAGATGTTAAAATGTGGAAAATAAGGAGAAAAGTATATCCTAAAAATTGGTGACATAGAGTAAGTGATGAAAAATATCCTCATTCTTGATCTAGATTTGGGCTTTTTGCTGCTAGGAAGCAAGGTACTTGTGCTCCAACCACAACAAATGCAGCCCAAACATCCAGTGCAGGCCTTGTCTGTGTGGCATGCCTGGTCAGCAGAGTCTCCAACTAGTTTCCCAAAAACTGACAGGAGGCTGAGGATGCCACCTTAACAAAGAACGGGGGTTGAGCCCTCTAACCCGCCTTGTAACTGGTCAAAGTCTCTGCTGCTTGTGTGAAAGGGATTTTCTGTGCTTTGCTGTCTACCAGAGCTTTCAGCCCCCCTGCATTTCTCTTCTGATGGAAAATACATTTGACAAAGAAGAATTCTACTGGATTAAATAAAATTGCTATACTCCTCATCTTGATCTCCAGCATGAAAACACTAAGGAGTTAGGGGCCATGAAAAAATGAACCCCTCAACAATCTTTCATCCAGTTTTCCCTGACTGACTTCAGACCCTGAAGCTCTTGAAGTTGGTAACATCTTGCTCCTCTCTGTGTTCCTGTATGCCTGCTTGAACTTTCCTTTCCAAGAAGTGGGAGGCATGTGGGGGATGGGGGGAAGAGGAGGAGAGAGAAAGAGAATTAATTAATTAGTTGATCTAATCTGGAAATCCTGGGATTTCTGCAGCAGCCATCTCTTTACACAAACTTCCTCCACTGGTTCAACTCCAACAGGAAGATATGGTTTACTGTGTGAGTCATTTCACCATTTTCAGAACCAGCATGTGATAGAAATTTTACTTGGTGATTTGTGCTGACCGCATTGGTGATAAATTATAAACTCTGAAGGTCAGAGACAGGGTCAGTTTAACTCACTACACATATCAACTCCAAATCTAAATGACTGTTAAGCAAATGCCATTCACTGGTGTGAGTAACTGTGTCTGTTCACAGAAGCTGGCTTTTAAAGGTCATCTTTTCTATTTCCACCCTACTCCTAATGGATATCCACTCTTCCTCTGTATCCCTCTGTACCAAGGCAGCACAGAAGTTGGAGAAGTCCTCCTGAGTCCCGTGGGAAGCAGACCACACTTCAGCAGAGATGTACAACGTGACCTAGCTTGGCTAGCAACAGTTCACACGTTTTTCTCGTGTGTGAATATGGTGTTACTCAACCTTGAGGTAACGGAAGTTGAAAGTTGGCACCAGAGTCCAGTATCTAAAGACTTTGACTACTGTATGTGCAGCTGCTACAGAGGATGTTTCTAAGACAGAATGATGGGCTTATTCCATTCCACATGCTGAGCTATTGATCAGGACTAACAATGGTACTGTTAAATCTCCTGCCTGTCACTGCAACATGGGCAGATTTCTGCAGACGTGTGTGACAGAAGCCACCCAGAGCTTCATGGGGAAAGTGTTCTCTGCTCTTAGAAGTCAGACACACAAATTGGTCCCTTTCCATAGCAGGGACACCAGAGATAGCAAACCACAAACACTGTAGAAATTTACAAATGACTACCATTGAGGCAAAAAATTTCACATCATCTTCTTTGACCATCCAGTTAGAAGTGACCTATCTACAACTGGAGACCTCTAAGCACATTCTCCGCCCCTCTCTCACAGAACAAAACACTTGAGAGTCTTGGCTGACGTGTCTCTCGCTCGCTAAACAGTGAGCCACCTAAGAGCTGAGACCGTGCCTCACTTACTGTTTCCCCACAGTGCCTAGCATAATGCCTGCACAAGGTAGATTCTTTACTGTGATTGTCAAATGAAGTTACCTGGAAATGTAATAAGCTAGATCTGGAGTGACCTATATGTGGGCAATCTGGGGGGTCCATAGAAGCTTATTATCTAAGACCAGTATACAATCATTACTCATTTTTACAAGAATCATTCATCTCTAATCGTAGAGTCCCTCCTTCTTTAAATATCTGTAGAAATAGGAACCAGAAATGGGTATGGGGAATTGGGGGAGTACTCATTACTAGGAAAGAATGACAGATTCTGGCTGGATATAATTTTCTGACATTTGCTTCAGATGGGTTTACTTTGGTCCTCAAAGAGGTATGAAATCTGCAAACCCCAGACAGAAGGAAAGATGACTGGAAGGAACTGCCCCAAGATGTAGTGGGTTTCCCGTTACTTAACGGCATCCCATTAAAGTAGCCGCAGGCAGGATCTGGCTCATACTCTCTCGTGAGAGGTGGCTGTTAGTGTCTCTTCCCAATTCTGCATTCATGGATGTTGTGTTGGTAAATTGAAACCAGCCATGGTGGGACTATTTATAGCATGGAAATTGACAAACTGCAAATCAAGACTTTTTTTACTTTCTCCAGAGAGCCACTTGTTAAACATTTACCAGCACACCACTGATTTATTCAAGGCTAAATGACCAGTATTACGAAAATCTGTAGATGAAGTCCTGCCCTAAAACATCACCTCAAGACATCTAGTAAGACAACCTCTAAGGCTCCTCTAGCACCAAGGTTTCGAAACATCTCTTATCCCAGCTGGAGACAGAGGTCCCATGCCTGGGATTATTGCTGTTGGTGGTGGTATCACCGCCAGGTTCCCAGGTCTGGCCACCCTACCCATTTAATTATGGACTTAGCCGAAGTCTGGATCCAACACTACCATTACAGCCAGACCCCAGCTCAATAAATGCAGCTTCAGCATCCAGCAAGCAATCCCTCTCAGAGCCCTGGGCTGGCAGATGCCTTGAGATGATTTCCTGATCTGTGGCACGAGAATGTTCCACCAGCTCCACTGCAGTTGTGGAACAACCCTGGATTCCAGAACAACCCTGGATTCCACATGCACAGAGGCGACAGGGCGGGTCACAATCACTAGAGTTTTCCTGCAGACAGAGGGCACCTTCAGAGGCCAGCCCCAGGAATCCTGTTCCCATGTGGAACAGAGACATGGGGGGCCACTGAGAGGAAGGATGGGTACTTGGAGTCAGAGGAGACACAGACGGAGGCAATTAGCAGTTGTCATAAAACAAAGCCGCAGCAACAGCAGCACTTGCTGCCTGGGGGACGCTGGGCTTCCTCTCGGGAATAAGAAATTCATCTGGCTTCAGAGTTCTTGGTCTTTAGAGCCCCATCTTCCCTGAAGAAATGATTCTCCCCCCATGTGGCTATGGCTACTTGGTTTCTTCTTAACATGGTGGCACAGCCCAGGCCTGGCATGCAACAGATTCTTCAAAAGTATTTGCCTAGTGAGCAAACAAATGTAGCAGCCATTGGAGCCCTGCTTGGGCCTGTCAGACTTCATCCCCTTTTGAGGGTCCAAACAAGGTCCTCTACTCCAGAAGGCCTTTCCAAACTCAGGCGTCGACTATGTCACCCATCCAGGACACCACTGAACCCCAAATCACTGTTTTCCCTTCTCAAAAATCTCCCAATGCAAGTCAGTCAGGGAAATCCTGAGCTGCTGGAAGACAAGGCCCAGGCCTTCTCTTTCTCTAATGTCCTTCCATGGTTTTGAGCTCAACATGATATGGACATATCATAGGAGCCCCATGGCCCCATTTTGATTGGTCACTGGCCAGGACTTCCACTCCCTGGGTCACAACTCAGAAAGTATTTCGCCCTTCCCTCCTGAATGGTTTCTCCTAGGTGATTTGGAAGAGATGCCTGTTATTTACACTTGGCAGGGTACACTGGGTCATAGGACGGACCTCATGCCAGCATCATCTCCTTGGCGATTAATAGAAGTGTCCACCACATCCTTCACGAGGAGGCAGCATAGCCCACAGGTCAAGCACACACAGCACCCCACATCACCCACTCAAGGCTAGAATTGGATCTGCCTTCTTACCTCATGTTTGGAGAGCAAATAGGACTGGTGAAAGATAGAGCTGTGGGCAAGGTACCCCCACAGCACAGCAACAGAAACGGAAGAATCACTTGGCCTTGCCCAACTCTTAGTCTCTGAAAATAGCTCAAATTCTGGGAGAAATGCATGTATCCTCCCTGATACCGAGAGAATTCAGAAGTTACATGAGGAATATATTAGCCATTCGCCAATATATGATTTTAATTAAGTTTTAAAAAATGTTTAAAGTTCACAGTGTTTATGCAGATTTCAAAACTGAGCAAACAAGATATTTGCCACATCACTGACGCAAGAAGAAGAAAGAAAAACCAGTCTCTTTCTCCATTTGATTAAAGATCTAAATCCAGAAAAATTAGTTTTCACTGCCAATTCTCAACTTTGTACCATAAGAGTGGACTTGTTTGGTTCAGATGAGACACTATTAGATCATCCTCACAGCTACATGTCTACTGCAGTCTGCTTGGGCTGCCACCATAAAATGTGTGTCTTAAACAACAGAAATGTATTTTCTGACAGTTACAGAGGCTGGAAGTCCAAAATCAAGAGACAGCATGGTTCTGGAGAGGGCTTTCTTCCTGGCTTATAGGGGGCTGCCTTCTTGCTGTGCACTCACATGGCCTTTCCTGGTGTGTGCACTGAGAGTCAGGGCAGAGGGAGATCTTCCTCTTTTTATAAGGCCACCAACCCTATTGAATTAGGACCCCATCCTTATGACCTCAGTTACCTTAGTTACCTCCTGAAAGCTCTATCTCCAAATACAGTTACGTTGGGGGTATGAGTGAGGCGGGGGGCACAATTCCTTCCTGGCAATGTCTGTGATGAGTTTCACTATGCCTCAAGTACACAGTTCTTCCAGCCCCAGCACCTTTCTCATGGGCGTCGTGTCTGTGAATAAACTGTACAGCCCACTTTCTTAAAAGAAATCTATAAAAATAATTTCCATCCATAGTCTGTCGTCTTCCCCTTGCACAGATCAGCTGCCCTCCCCTACTTGCCATCATTATTAAACTGCAGAGATAATGGCCCATCTTAGGTCTGCAGTCCTCCCACATAACCTGAAGCCATTGCCATTTGTCACAACGGATCATTTCTTGAACTCTGACAGCCAGCCCTGGAAGCAGGAAGAATGCTCATTTTCCTCACCCTGCTGGAGCTTCAGAAAAAACTCAGCTCAAAATAGACGCTATTGAAGCAGGAGACACATGAGGAGGTACACAGCCTATCAATACCTCAACACTGGCCTCTCCTCGCCCTCCAGTCCTACTGACGGCGGCTGGAGGCTTTGTAATTCAAAACCATTAAGTATTCATGGGTCTGGCAACCACAAATAGAAAATGAATTGGATTGCTCCCTTTCAAATTAGTATAATGACATTATCTGGGAAATGATGATTTAAAAAGTAGTTCAAAACATGGGTTTGAATGCTCTTCCTACCATTCTGCCCAGGCTCTTCTCTATTTTTTACAATAGAGAAAGTGCTTTGTACTTCACAGTCAATCCCTGAGCACTCCGAAGTTTACCTCTAGGTATTTCTTGACTTTTCCTCTCGTTAACATTCCATCTACCCCTTCTCAAGTCCCGACTACCACTCCTGCTCCCGCCTGGGTAAACGCATCTGCCTCCTAACAGGTCCCTGTGCCTCCAGGTTCCCTTCTCTAATCCATCCTCCACACAGAAGCCTGAGTCAGCCTTCTAAGACAGCAATGTTCCTTGCCTTCTTCCTGCATGAAACCTTTTGGTGGCTCCCCATGTCCCTCAAAACAAAGCCTATGCATTGTAGTACAGCTGACAGAGCCTCCTGTGACCCGGTCATCCTGTTAACTCATGATGTTGTGATGGATCAGGCCTCCAGAGGTTGCTGCAAGACAGTGAAGCCACATGTGTTGTCACACTGAAGTTAGCTTTACACACCTCTTTCATGCTCATCCTCAGGAGGCCAAGAACCACATAGGTAAAGGGGCTCTGAAGAAACACAACATGGAGGCACTTACTTGTCTCTAAGCAGGAGGTATCTAAATCATAGACTGAGGACTGACATTGGCTCAGAGACCTCCCCCTCCCCTGGGATGGACTTCAAAAGCAGCAGTGTTTTAGATAAAGAGCAAAAGTATTCCACAGGAAGTTACTCCCATTGAAATTTACACTAAAGGTGGGATTGAGAAACTCTTTAAATCATGTGGCTGTCCTCCACATACGGATAAACCGCAAAGCAACCTCATCGAACAACATTTTAAATGAATCATCCTCGAAATAGATTCTCCTCTCTGGAGGAGCCCCGTTCCATTCTTCCGCGATTGCAGTTGTCATTTTGCACAACATGAGAATGATTTTGACGGTTATGCTGATCCGGAAAGAGGAAAGGGGACAAGTCGAGCAGGACAGATTAGTTCTGGAAAATTAGACATTTGCTGGGTCACCCTGGGGCTTTCAGCTTTGAATTTGCCCTCCCAGAGCATTAAGTAGGCCTGAAACATTTCTAAAATGAGAACTATTATAGTGCCAGTTGCACAGAGCAATTCTTGAGCTGCCAAACAGATGGGAGCCATGGGGAGATCAAAGGCTGCCAATGTCCCAAAGGCACAAGCCATGGCTACACCTCCATATCTTGGACACAAAAGTTGGAGCATAACCTGGGCACTCCGAGCCCACTTCCCAAGAAACACATCAGTCCATTGAAGGAATCCCACCATGAGGAACGCAGAGCCAATTAACGTTTTGAATAAGAAAGCCCCTCTTGCAGACTATTTCCCTTTCTCATTTTCCATTCTCAATTCTCCTAACCAAACAATGCCCAAAATGCTACCTGAAGAACCCCACACTCAGCACAGCTGACTTTTGATCATCATAAAGCTAGCCGCAAAACTGTCTGTTTCTCCAGAGGACAAACCTGCATGCCTCTATCTGGAGGCTTTCTGCTGGAAGTTCAGAGTTGATGCAGGAAGAGAAGGACTCAAAGGCTCTGGCATATTCCCTGCCTTCTATCTGATACAACAGTGTAGAGATGATGCTGCCAGCTTCAGACCAGGCCCAGGTCCAAGAGCGTTATTGCTAAGTATCTGGGATGTGCTCATTAGAATAGTGCTCAGCCTAAGGCCGGGCGCAATGGCTCATACCTGTAATCCCAGCCCTTTGGGAGGCCAAGGCAAGCAGATTACTTGAGGTCAGAAGTTCAATACCATCCTGGCCAACATGGTGAAACCCCATCTCTGCTAAAAATACAAAAATTAGCCGGCTTGGTGGCAAACACCTGTAATTCCAGCTACTCAGGAGGCTGAGGCAGGAGAATCACTTGAACCTGGAAGGTGAAGGTTGCAGTGAGCCAAGATCATTCCGCTGCACTCAACATCTCAAAAAAAAAAGTGCCCAGTGTAACAATCTTTCCCTGCTCTCACCTCTTCCACCCTGACCACCAGAAGAAAGAAGAATGTTTAGTTTCTAAAATTCCATCCATTGGCTTTATCCCGAGGTCCCCATCCCTGGATGCTCAAATCAAGGCTCTGCCTATTTTTGCTGGAGTCTGGGTTTCCTCATCCCCATGAGAATGAGCATAGCTATGGCAGTTTTCTCCAAACTCCCCTCATGGGGCTGAGTGCTCAAGTCTCAAAGCTAAGGAAGAGATTTTTCTTAGAAAAAGCAGCAGAAGAAACCTTTCAAGGAGGCCTCCTGGGATTACAGCAGAGGCAGAAAAAAGCCAGCCAAGCCCATGTGTCTAAGAGAGTTTGCTGAGCCCAGGGGTACCCTCGGGCACATACAGGTTCCACATCAGCAGAAAGAAAACTATGACCTGCCTCCCCAGAACTCTCAGTGACCTCCGATATTCTAGCTGAGCCATCCATTTCTTGTCATATGCATGATCCCTTCCTAAGCTGTGGGTAAGAACAAATCCTCCTTGTGGAAGTGAAGAGGATCATACACTGGGTTCCCGGCAGGTGCATGAGGATGGACTGATCATATCATGAGTGTCTGGGTTCTTGCGGCAGGTACCTGTAGCAGTCACTGCTGGTGCCTTGCCCATTCCTCCTTGACTCATCATTCTCATGTCAAGCCTATGGCTTCCAACTGCTTTCAGCAGGCTCCTGATAGTCTCTGCCCTAGGGTTTTCTCTGGCCAGCAGGCCCTCTAAACCATGTGCAGAGCAGGCCAGAAGTGCTGAGGAGTTAACACGCCCACCACTGAGAGCAACCCTCCACCCATGATGGATGGGGAGTTGAAAGATCCATGCCCAGATCCCTCACCCCTTGGTTGTGATAACTCTGATCACATTTCACATGGTCTCCCAGAGCTCTTGGGCTGCTAGCTAACACACCTTTTATCGGTTTCTTTCCCTTCCGTCTCTTACTTCCTCACTCCACATTCCACCCCCACCTCCCAGGGTCTCTTGGGATTAGAGGCCAGGTCTCTGTGCTCCAAAGCCCAAGATCATTTATAACACCAAGCTGACGACCACCCCCAACCCCTGTGTATCCAGCTGCCCCTCAGAGGCAGCCAGCAAAGTGGGGTACTGTGGGGTCCTATGCCCAGAGGCCATACTGACCTGGGAGGCCACAGCTTAGACACTGATGCTGCATTCCTGGCATTCCATGCCTGTTTTCTGCATTCAGATCTCAACCCAGGTGTTTGGCTGTACATCCAACGTCTAGCAGGGTTTTTTTTTTCTTCTTTCTTTCTTTCTTTAAGCTGGGCTGCTAAAAAAGAAAAAGAAAAAAAGCGGGGGGCTATAATGGTGGAGATTCTGGCGCTGGATGACCCTTCAGGGCCATTCCAACCCTGAATTTCTGTGAAATGATCCACAGCAGCCCAAGGCAAAACTGGATCTATAATGAAATCTCTCCCCCTTAAAAAGTCACAGTTTAATGGCTATTCTAATTATTGGGGAATTTATGAAAAGGGACCGCAGCCTAATTCTGGAAATTAACCTAGCACCAGCTGCAGCTTCCTGGCCCCAGCGCTGTGGACATATATCCTTGTCTTCACACATATGCTCATCTGGACATGGGGTGGTCTCAGGGGGCTGAGGCATGCAAGATGAAATCCCACAAATCTCCATTATTAAATCCATGATATATTTCAAATCCCACCCTCCATCTTGGTAATGACACCTCTGACATCCCTCCAAAGTAGGAGGGAGGGAAGACAGGTGGGAACAAAAGAAGGAGAGAGGTTCCCCTTCTGTTTGTCCCATATCTGCCATCTCTGATCTGTCATATTCCTTGGTGCAGTGAAGGCATTTCCATCCTCTGAGACAGGTCATGCAGAGACAGGGACTGCTAAAGAGACTGCCATCCATTGACTGATATAAATCTGCCCAATGTCACCTCCCTTCTGTCCCATATTCTCAGGCTGCCTTACACTAAACCAGATCCACTGGGACAAACTCTCCAGAAGATCTCTGGGACCCAAACTTGATCTTACCCTTCTTCTGTTCTTCTCTCCTCCAACAACTTACCTTTTCCCATCTCCATAAGCAGATATATGGAAAGTCCCTTAAATCCCAAGTAGAGTCCATCAGAAAATAACCCAGCCTTAGACAGGGACCCTTGAGATAGTCTGTGTTTGCCTAAAACCTCTGAAGGATTCTCCCCCGGCTCCTTGGTGTATGGATTCTCCCCCTTCTGTAGTTCCAGTATCTCCATGAAAAGGTTTTGGAAGTCTTTACTAAGACACAGATGGGCAATTGGGAAATTTGCAGTTATTCAGAGAAATTGGGAGTCTTAGACTCCGCCTCTAACCCCAGAATGTCTTTCATAAGTAACATCCCTACAATCACCTCCCCAGATCCTACCTGTCCTTCAAAACCCAGCCAAATGTCACCTTCTCCAGAAGAGAAGCCTAATTCGTTGTGTCAAAGGAGGCTTCCCTTTCCACACTTCCCTGAGCCACCCTCCTCAGGTAGTGCCTCACATCACCCTCACTTGTGTGCATGCCTTAGCAATCTCAGTGGGCATGGGGTTCATGGTGGACAGGGCCTATCTCCCTCATCTCAGGCCCCAGTCCCCACTCCCAACAGTGCATAGAGTCTTTCTGCTGAGAGGAGTTGCTCCACAAATGTTAAAGGAGGGAGGTGGGTAAAGGAGTAACTTTCAGGTCCCACATAACAGGAGTTACCATGGGAGGGTCACAATGATGCCCTTGCCTCCTGACGTGATCACTAAAATATACTGTGCATGGACAATGTAGTAATAATAGGACTGGGTGCCTATACCACCACCAGCTCACTGCAGCAAACGTTGACTCCTCAACAAAATGGAGATGGGAGAGAAAGAAAGGAAGGGTGATGAGGAGGAGGGAAGGAAAGTCCTTGTACCAGTCAGGGCCCACTCAAAAAACCATTAAGTACCTTCATGGAAGGGTTTTAAGACAAAGAACAAGTTCCAGAATATTGGAAGAGCAGAAAGACCACACAGGGAAACAGGGAGCCAGCCAGAGCTCAGCAGTAGCAGGAATATGCTACCACTTCTAAGGTGGTAGGTCAAAGGAAAGAGGTGGCGTTACTAGAGCCCAGGAGGCAACCACAGTCATGACCTGGGCCCACAAAGAGACAGAGAGAGGCTGTCCGTGGATAACAGAACCACAGTGGGGATGTAGCAATTATCCTAGACACCACCCCAAACAGACACGGGGAGAAATGCCCTGGTTTCTTCCTTCCTCTCACCCTCCATCCTCCCATTGGTGCCTCCCATTGGCCCAACATAGCCAGAAGCCAAAGGCAAGAGGGCCTGAGAAATGTAGCTTGAACAGTCAACCACCCCATGGAGCAGACAGAGCAGGGGCTGACATGGGTCTGAGACCAGCAGTTCAAGGATCAACACTCTGCTTTCATTTCTCCCACAGTAAGCAGTTCCCTCCCTCTGCATGATCCTGGGTTCTCCTTTTTTCACAGATGGGCTCCTTTCTCCCTAGGCTTCTCTCATCTCCTAGGCTGGGCCAGGCCATAAGTGGGACTACTTCTATAGGTCTGTTGCCAGAAGGTAACCAGAAGACCCAGGTGGGCGGCCAGTTGGAGCCTGGATGGTCAGTCCCTGATTGAGGAGCACCAGAAGGTCTGGCCTGGCCAATCTGGGATTGAGGGCAGTGCAGGCAAAAATCACCCAAACTTAGCAATAGGCCCAGGGAAATTCGGAACTCCCAGCTCTCACACCCCACCCCCAACATTCCAATGGGCCCATAGAGTCAACTCTCTCAGGGTCATATAGTTGACCTGAACTCTCAGAACTTGTTTGGAGGCATAGATCTGGGCATTACCCCCCAACTCATTCTGAAGAGAAGCACCAAAGTGGTTTCGTCCACATTAGAGAGGAATTAGGAAGCCTGCTTTGCAGAAACACACACACACACACACACACACACACTCTTATGTGCACACATGCATGCTAGAAATCTCTGCATAGTTCCCCAAAGTTCTCCTTAAAACGGACTCTTTTCTTCCCCTCGATAAGCCAAGGCTTTGGCTTGAAGGCCCAATGTTCTAACATTAAAAAGCCACTGTTCACCAGGAACACACTTTAAAACCTGGGAGCCAGTAATGCTGGGAACAACTGACTGACTTTTAAGCAGAGCTCACACACCCGTGGATGTTTATAGGACGACATGGAAGAAATTCCACTTTGCAGAAAAACAGCTGGGTGTGGAAAAGCATTGTTTATACTCGAGCATCTGCCTCAGGAATTTGACACTTTAAATAAGCTCATTGCCACCCACCTTGTCCAAACGTTCATCAGAGAATGGAAAAGGGTTGGTGAGGGCAGGCAGGACTGGCCAGGCAGAGTCAGCCTCACCATCCTGAGTTGGCCTAGCCTCACCACTACCCTGTCCTGGGGTTTGCTCCATCAGGTTCAGCCTGGGTTTTAGGGCCTGCCATTGACTTTTGAAGAACACAAGGGGTTCCAAAACACAGGAGATGGGGCAGTGGTGGCCACTCAGCTCATATAAAGGAATTCTTTCTTGGGGACTGGAGATACTAATGGGAGAGTTACTGAACTGGCTGCATTCCCAGAATGTGCCCACTCCTGCCCCTCACCAGGATGTGAAGGCTGACCCAGTGGGATTCTGAGGGTCTCCTTCCTGGTGGTCATCACAGCCAATACTAGAGGAGAGAGTCTAGGGAGGTTTGTCTCCTGCGTTCTTGCTTCTCCTAGACCTTATTCTGCCTGTTCTACCTGGGGGCACCCCTGAAGGCCTTAAAAACACCCAGAACTCCCAGATACCACAAGCCTGCCATGAGGGATCTTGGGAGCAGATGCATACCAACAAGGAACTAAACCTTAAGCCCCAGAGCTAACACCCGAGTGAGACTGCAGAGGCAGGCAATCCAAGTTGGGCTCTGCCAATCCATGTCCCACATCTCAGAGAGCTGGAGGGCCATGTCATGTCCCACAGAGTCTGTGGGAGTGCAGCCATCTAGGTGTGGATGAAAAGGACCCTGACCAAGAGCTCTAGAAACAAGTTCACCTCCAGTAAACTTGTCTAGTGAGGAACTGTGACCTCCTCCAGTCCCAACGAGGGATTGCCCATCTTGCCAGCCACATCTCTGCTGTCTCCACCCTTCCACTCCATGCCCCTCCCTCATCTGCTCTAAGGGCCCCTCCATCTTCACAGCACACAGCAGGGACACTGTTGTGCTGTGGGGCCTCTGTGCCTGCACCCATGCCTTTCCTCCTCCTGCAGGGCTCTTCCCCACTTAGAAAACCCTTCCCTTCAGGGACCAGGTTAACCATCACTTCTTCTGGGAGGCCTTTCCTCGTCTCATCCTCACCTACCAGGGCTGCACCCTTCCCCAAATTGGGGAAACCCCTCCTTCTTCTGATCACTATGGCTGCTATGGCCCTTGTCTTGAATAGAAGACAGTGAGGACCTCTGAGCCCATGGCTCATCTCTCCTGTGGACAGAGAGCTCCACAAGGACAGAAATCAGAATGTGTCACCGGTCATGGGCCTGGCACCGTGATATTCCACAACTCAGTTCATATAAAGAGAAGGAAACTGAGAAGATCCAAGGTGGCCAATTAGGAGGAGCTCAGGATTGCAGCTCCCAGTGAAAGGGATGAGTAAAGAGGGTGAAAAGAGTGAAAGTAAGAGGGTGAGTGGATGACACATTTCCAGATGGAATTTTATAGCCTATAGACCAGTTTTGGCTGGCGCAGCTGTTTTGCCGGTGCTCAGGCATGGCAGTTCTCTGTACAAAATACACTGATCTGGGTGCCCTTTTAGCTGGCGATTAGAGCTCTGGGAAGGCAGAGTCACCCATTCATCTGATTAAAAAGGGGACTGAAACAGGGAGCCAGGCCAGGAGATTCCCAGGCAAAAAAGCACCACTGTTTCAGCTGGCGCAGTGGGTCGCCGCACAGGAAATCACTCAGATTCTGGCACCTTTTCAACAAGCAACTGGAACACCTGGGAGAGAGTCAACTGTTCAACTAAAAGAAAAAAATGGCTCTGAGGTAGAGAGCCAGGTGATCAGGCTCAGCCGGTTCCACCCCGACAAAAAAACCCAGCAATTGGAAACACTTAGGGCTGAGAGTTTCACAGCAAGCACAGCTGAACCCGGAATGGTCCAGCTCTGTGGGGGAGGGGCGTCTGCCATTACCAAGGCACTACACCATTGCAGAGGCAGCCTGCCATTACAGAGAGAGTCCGCCATTACAGAGTGGGCCACCATTGCTGAGGCAGTTCTAACTATACCCATATAAACAGAACTGCAGGGAAGTTCACAGGGCAGCTGGGTGGAGCCCACAGCAGCTCAGCAAAGCCTCTGGAGGCAAACAGTTACTAGGCTGCCTCCTTGCTGGGCAGGGCAGCCCTGAAAAAAAGGCAGCAGCACAATGGAAATTCATAAATAAAGCCCTAACTCCCCAGGACAGAACACCTGGGGGAAAAAAAGGGGTTTATGAGTTCTGCTACAGCAGACTTAAACGTACCTTCCCAGCAGCTCTGAATGAACAACGGAGCTCACAGCTCAGCACTTGAGCTCCTATAAAAGACAGACTGCCATGTAAAGCAGCTCCCTGACCGCCATATATCCAAAGAGTCACCTCATAAAGGAGACATCAGACTGACATTTTGCACGTGTCCTTCTGGTACAAAGATAGCAAAAGAAGAAAATGGTAGCAACCCTTACTGTTCTGCAGCTGCTGCAGGTAATCCCCAGGCAAGCAGGGCCTAGTGTGGACCTCAGCAGTCCTACAGCAGAGGGGCCTGACTGTTAGAAGGAAAACTAAGAAACAGAAATAACTTCATCATTAACAAACTGGAGGTCCACTCAGAGATCCAATCTGAAAGTCAGCAACTACAAAGATGAAAGGTGGATAAATCCACAAAGATGGGAAGAAACCAGTGCAAAAAGGATTAAAACACCCAAAACCAGAACACCTCTCCTCCTACAAGGGATCACAACTCCTCACCAGCAAGGGAACAAGGCTGGATGGAGAATGAGTGTAATGAAATGACAGAATCAGAATTCAGAAGGTGGGTAATAAGAAACTTTTGTCAGCTAAAAGAACATGTCCTAACCCAATGCAAAGAAACTAAGAACCTTGAAAAAAGATTTGACGAAATGATAACAAGAACAGACAACTTAGAGAGGAATATAAGTGAATTGATGGAGCTGAAAAACACAACACGAGAACTTCGCGAAGCATGCACAAGTTTCAACAGCCGAATTGACCAAGCAGAAGAAAGGATATCAGAGGTTGACGATCAACTCAATGAAATAAAATGAGAAGGCAAGATCAGAGAAAAAAAGGGCAAAAAGGAATGAACAAAGTCTCCAAGAAATATGGGACTATGTGAAAAGACCTAATCTACGTTTGATAGGTGTACCTGAATGTGACGAAGAGAATGAATCCAAGCTGGAAAATACTCTTCAGAATATTATCTGGGAAAACTTCCCCAACCTAGCAAGGCAGGCCAATATTCAAGTCCAGGAAATACAGAGAACACCACAAAGATATTCCTCAAGAAGAGCAACCCCAAGGCACATAATCGTCAGATTCACCAGGGTTGAAATGAAGAAGAAAATGCTAAGGGCAGCCAGAGAGAAAGGTCGGGTTACCCACAAAGGGAAGCCCATCAGACTCACAGCAGATCTCTCGGCAGAAACCCTACAAGCCAGAAGAGAGTGGGGGCCAATATTCAACATCCTTAAAGAAAAGAACTTTCAACCCAGAATTTCATATCCAGCCAAACTAAGCTTCATAAGTGAAGGAAAAATTAAATCCTTTGCAAACACGCAGGTACTCAGAGATTGTGTCACCACCAGGCCTGCTTTACAAGAGCTCCTGAAAGAGGCACTACACATAGAAAGGAACAACCAGTACCAGCCATTCCAAAAACATACCAAATGGTGAAGAGCATCAACAAAATGAAGAATCTGCATCAACTAATGGGAAAAACAGCCAGCTAGCATCAAAATGGCAGTATCAAATTCACACATAACAATATTAACCTTAAATGTAAATGGGCTAAATGCCCCAATCAAAAGACACAGACTGGGAAATTGGATAAAAAGCCAAAACCCATCAGTGTGCTGTATCCAGGAAACCCATCTCACATGCAAGGATACACAAAGGCTCAAAATAAAGGGATGGAGGCAGGTTTACCAAGCAAATGGAGAGCAAAAAAAAAGTAGGAGTTGCAATTCTCATCTCTGATAAAATAGACTTTAAAGCAACAAAGATCAAAAGAAACAAAGAAGGACATTACATAATGGTAAAAGAATCAATGCAACAAGAAGAGTTAATGATCCTAAATATATACGCACCCAATACAGGAGCACCCAGATACATAAGGCAAGTTCTTAATGACTTACAAAGAGACTTAGACTCCCACACAATAATAAGGAGAGACTTTAACACGCCATTGTCAATATTAGACAGATCAGCAAGACAGAAATTAACAAGGATATCCAGGATATGAACTGAGACCTGGAACAAGCAAACCTAATAGACATTTACAGAACTCTCCACCCCAAATCCATAGAATATACATTCTTCTCAGCACCATATCACACCTACTCTAAAATTGACCACATATTGGAAGTAAATCACTCCTCAGCAAATGCAAAAGAATGAAAATCATAACAAACAGTCTCTCAGACCACAGTGCAATCAAGTTAGAACTCAGAATTCAGAAACGAACTCAGAACTGCACAGCTTCATAAAAACTGAACAACTGGCTCTTGATTGTTGACTGGATAAACAATGAAATGAAGGCAGAAATAAAGATGTTCTTCTAAACCAATGAGAATGAAGACACAACATATCAGAATCTCTGGGACACATTTAAAGCAGTCTCTAGAGGAAAATATATAGCAATAAGTGCCCACATGATAAAATTGACACCCTATCATCAAAATTGAAAGAGCTAGAGGAGCAAGATCAAAAAAACTCAAAACCTAGCAGAAGACAAGAAATAACTAAGATCAGAGCAGAACTGAAGGAGAGAGAGACACGAAAAACCCTTCAAAAAATCAATAAATCCAGGAGCTGGTTTTTCGAAAAGATCAACAAAATAGACAGACCACTAGCCAGATTAATAAAAAAGAAAAGAGAGAATAACCAAATAGATGCAATAAAAAACGATAAAGGGGATATCACCACAGTTTCCACAGAAATTCAAACCATCCTCAGAGATTATTACAAACAACTCTATGCACATGAACTAGTAAACCTGAAAGAAATGGATAAATTCCTGGACACTTGCCTCCTCCCAAACGTAAACCAGGAAGTCAAAACCCTGAATAGACCAATAACAAGGTCTGAAATTGAGGCAGCAATTAAGAGCCTACTACACAAAAAAAGCCCAGGTCCAGATGGGTTCACAGCCGAATTCTACCAGACACACAAAGAAAAGCTGGTATCTTTCCTTCTGAAACTATTCCAAATAATCCAAAAAGAGGGAATCCTTCCCAAATCATTCTATGAGACCAACATCATCCTGATACCAAAACCCAGCAGAAACTCAACAAGAAAAGAAAATTTCAGGCCAATATCCATGATGAACATAGATGCAAAAATCTTCAATAAACTACTGGCAAGCCGATTGCAACAGAACATCAAAAAGCTTATCCACCATGATCAAGTAGGATTCATCCCGGGGATGCAAGGCTGGTTCAACATCCACAAGTCTATAAACATAATTCACCACATAAACAGATCCAAAGACAAAAACCACATGATTATCTCAATTGAGGCAGAGAAGGCCTTTGACAAAATTCAACAGCTCTTTATGCTAAAAACTCTCAATAAACTAGGTATTGATGGAACATATATCAAAATAATAAAAGCTATTTACGACAAACCAACAGCCAATATCATACTGAATGGGCAAAAACTGGAAGCATTCCCTTTGAAATACGGCACTAGATAAGGATGCCCGCTCTCACCACTCCTATTCAATATAGTACTGGAAGATCTAGCCAGAGCAATCAGGCAAGAAAAAGAAATATTGGGTATTTAAATAGGAAAGGAGGAAGTCAAATTGTCTTTATTTGCAGACGACATGATTGTATATCTAGAAGACCCCATTGTCTCAGCCCAAAATCTCCTGAAACTGAGATTCAGCAAAGCAAAGCAACTTCAGCAAAGTCTCAGGATACAAAATCAATGTGCAAAAGTCACAAGCATTCCTATACACCAATAACAGACTTAAAGAGAGCCAAATCAAGAACGAACTGCCATTCACAACTGCTACAAAGGGAATAAAATACCTAGGAATACAACTAACAAGGAACCTAAAGAACTTCTTCAAGGAGAACTACAAACCACTGCTCAACAAAATAAGAGAGGACACAAACAGATGGAGAAACATTCCGTGATTATGGTTAGGAAGAATCAATATCATGAAAATGACCATACTGCTCAAAGTAATTTACAGAGTCAATGCTATCCCCATCAAGCTACCAATGACCTTCTTCACAGAACTGGAAAAAACTACCTTAAACTTCATATGGAATCAAAAGAGAGCCCACATAGCCAAATCAATTCTAAGCAAAAAGAACAAAGCAGGAGGTATCACACTACCAGACTTCAAACTATACTACAAGGCTACAGTAATCAAAACAGTATGGTACTGGTACCAAAACAGAGATATAGACCAATGGAACAGAACAGAGTCCTCGGAGGAAACACAACATATCTACAACCATCTGATCTTTGACAAACCTGACAAAAACAAACAATGGGGAAATGATTCCCTGTTTAATAAATGATGTTGGGAAAACTGGCTAGCCATGTGCAGAAAGCAGAAACTGGACCCCTTCTTGACACCTTACACTAAAATTAACTCAGATGTATTAAATACTTAAACATAAGACCTAACACCATAAAAACGCTAGAAGAAAATCTAGGCAAAACCATTCAGGACATAGGCGTAAGCAAGGACTTCATGACCAAAACACCAAAAGCATTGGCAACAAAAGACAAAATAGACAAATGGGACCTAACCAAACTCCACAGCTTCTGCACGGCAAAAGAAACAGTCACTAGAGTGAATCAGCAACCAACAGAATGGGAAAAAATTTTTGCAGTCTACCCATCTGACAAAGGGCTGATATCCAGAATTTACAAAGAACTCAAACAGATTTATGAGAATAAAACAAACAAGCCCATTCAAAAGTGGGCAAAGGATATGAACAGACACTTTACAAAAGAAGACATACATGAGGCCAACAAACATATGAAAAAGTGCTCATCATCACTGGTCGTTAGAGAAATGCAAATCAAAACTACATTGAGATACTATCTCCCGCCAGTTAGAATGGCGATCATTAAAAAATCTGGAGACAACAGATGCTGGAGAGGATGTGGAGAAATAGGAACACTTTTACACTGTTGGTGAAAGTGTAAATTAGTTCAACCATTGTGGAAGACAGTGTGGCGATTCCTCAAGGACCTAGAAATAGAAATTCCATTTGACCCAGCAATCCCATTACTGGGTATATATCCAATGGATTATAAATCGTTCTACTATAAGGACACATGCACACGAATGTTCATTGCAGCACAGTTTACAATAGCAAAGACCTGGAACTAATCCAAATGCCCATAGATGATAGACTGGACAGGGAAAATGCAGCACATATACACCATGGGATATTATGCAGCCCTCAAAAATGATGAGTTCGTGTCCTTTGTAGGGACACGGATTAATCTGGAAACCATCATTTTCAGCAAACTGACACAAGAACAGAAAATCAAACACCACATGTTCTCCCTCATAGGCGGGTGATGAACAATGCGAACACATGGACACAGGGAGGGGAGCACTACATGCTGGGTTCTGTTGGGGGGAAATAGGGGCGGGACAGCGGGGGGTGGGGAGTTGGGGAGAGATAGCACGGGGAGAAACGCCAGATATAGGTGAAGGGGAGGAAGGCAGCAAATCACACTGCCACGTGTGTACCTATGTAACAATTTTGCATGTTCTTCACATGTACCCCAAAACCTAAAATGCAATTTTTAAAAAAGTTTTAAATAATAAAAGAAAATAGAAAAAAAAGAGAGAAGGAAACCACATCACTTCATTGTATTAGCAATGCTTTGTCACCTGACTGGGATGGACAGTGTTCCACAAATCTGACCTGTTGGCCACAGACATGAAAGCAGTCTTCTCCAACATTTGATCCAGCCAAGAAAACGCCAAGCCAGCTGCACCAGCCAAAAACAGTCACTGTCTTTTCCATGTATCTACAGACTCAAACACGCTTCAAACAAGCATCAAATTTTGATTAAGCTCCTCTGGGTTTGAACTAATTTAAGGGGTTCCCCACCTTGCTACTACTCATTTAAGATGACACATTAAAAACAGACAAATCATCAAGGCATATTCACTTTACAAGAGGCGGGCAAAGAATCCCAGTTTCCCTGGAACAGCATTGGCCAAACAGTCATTTTCACCATTGCTGCAATTTTTTCTGCCATCATCTGTTTACCATCTACACTATTATTTATTTTATATTTCTCTTCCATATTAACATGAAAATGACTTTTACTTAAACTTAGTTACTCATTTAATGCATTTTCTTTTTCTTAACACCCACTAAAACAAACACAAAACAATTGACATTTCTAAAAGTTTGTATAGAACCTAAAATCTTTTTGCCTTTCCACTGGGTCCTGCGTGTCCCACTTGCGGGTGGCCCCAGTTTGCCCTGCCAGCCTCTAGATGTGCTGGGACGGAATATCAACACTCCACCCCACCCCTTCATTGCACTGTGGTTCCTAGGTTCTCAGGACACCTCATCCACCCTGCCCGGCAACTCTCGAGCCCGCAGCTAAGGAAAAGACAGTGAGCAGAAGCTGCAAACACTGGAAGGCAGAAGACAGAAAGGCAAAGCCAGGCTTTGTGCTCATTTCAGGGAACAGCCACACCCACCACAGCTCCCATCCACATGCTTTCCATCCCCAGAGCCACTCCTGCCAACAAGAGAAGCAGCACAGGGAGCCCTTTCTCACAGATATCCAAGAGCTGTAAGGTCAGGGAAGGTGAGGCTGGAGAGCCTTCCCATTCTTCATGGGTTGCCTGGGGGGACAGAGGCCATACCAACAGCAACAGCAATAATAATGGTGACAACATGTGTTCCCAGAAGTCTTGCTGCACAGGTGCCAGGCACATTTTGTATGGCATCTGGCACCACACACCGTCAAGTAACAGCTAACCTTCTTCTGCAAGGTTAGGGAGAACAGAAAGACCACAATAATGATAAATGTGATTTCCTGGGTGCTTCCTCTGTGTTAGGCTGGGATAAACACTTGCATACAGTTGCTTATTTAATGTAACTTAAATAAGCCCCTTAAGGTACTATTACCAATGGGGAATCTGGTTTTTTGTTTGTTTTTTTTTTTTGAGATGGAGTTTCACTCTTGTTACCCAGGCTGGAGTGCAATGGCACCATCTTGGCTCACCACAACCTCCGCCTCCTGGGTTCAAGCAATTCTCCTGCCTCAGCCTCCTGAGCAGCTGGGACTACAGGCATGCGCCACCAAGCCCAGCTAATTTTTTTGTATTTTTAGTACTGACGGGGTTTCACTATGTTGACCAGGATGGTCTCGATCTCTTGACCTCGTGATCCACCCGCCTCAGCCTCCCAAAGTGCTGGGATTATATGCCTGAGCCACCGCGCCCAACCGGGGAACCTGTTTATAGAAGGGGATCCTCGGGCTCAGACTACTTAAGTGAAGGAACAAGCCTGAGGTCAGGTGGCACCTTCATGTTTGAACAGCAGGAATCGTCTATACCCAGTTTATATGGCTCCAACACCTGTGAGCCTTCCATTTTTTTTCCAAACCTGCCTGGAGACTAACCTTCCCCAGACATGATGGTATCCTCAGGAAGATGCTACCATCCATTTGGGATGGCCAAGAGCCTTGAGCACTGTGCCTGTGGGGAAACAGTGTCTTCCGAATTTCTCACCAGCTGTCTTGGCCAGCAAGCAACCAGGATCCTGCAGCTAGGTGAGGCACTGAAATGGGGAGTTAAGAGGAGACAAAGCTTAGCCAGGTAATTGTATCAGCAACCTCAGGGCTTCCCGAGAGCAAACTCTTATTACTAAAAGTCTCATACCGAAGTCTTTATACTAAAAGTCTTCCTTTCAAAGCAACAAACCAAGAAGGGCTGTCCAAGTGCCATCCACCTTTGCTGGAGCAGCATGTTTATAGGTAGCTAGTACAATGGAGCAGGGCCTTAGCACGCAGGTTTCATTTGCACCCAGTCCGGGGAGTCAGCAGTGAAGGGTGACTCAGAAGGGCTTTCAGCTGCCCTGAGAAGCTCTGGTGCCCTGCAAGCCCCCGCATATTCAGCCCTTATCCTGCCCATCCATCCTCATGGCCCCTGCTTCAGCTTCATTGATCTTTCTATTGAATCCAGAAACACAGTCTTTCTTTATTACCATTTTGAGGTAACATTTATTACAGAATCTCCTGGCCAGTCTTGTCTGTTTTATTATCTTTTAATTAATATTTTGTCATTAGAAATGTAATACATGTACATCACACAAAGTTGGAAAATAAAAAACATATAAAGAATATAAAAATTGCTCAAATCTAATCATCTAGATGTAAATAAAGACCATTAACATATGATATATATTTTTTCTTATTTCCATCTTTTCTCTGTCTCTGATTATTTTTAATTAAAAAAAGCTTGTATTCTTGTGTTTTCACTTAATACATTATGAATATTTTCTCATGTCATTTAATGACAGGATTCTTCAAAAATATGATTTCTAATGACCACGGAGTAGTCATCATATGGATGAGCCATGATTTAGTTAACCGTTACCATATTGTTGGACATTTCAGCTGTTTCCAATTTTTTCTATTTAAATAATGCTACAACAAATATCTGCATGTATATAAGTTTGTATGTGAATCTCTGAATCTTCTTTGGGATAAATTCATAGAAGATGAATGGACTGGCCCCTTGGCATGCATATTTTTCAGGCTGTTGATACAAAGCATTTCAGAAAGCTGGTTCAAAGTACCCACCCATTCCCTGAATATCAAAGTTACCATTTCACTGTGTCCTCAGCATTGCTGGATCTTCTCATTCTTCAGGTACTTTTCCTCTTGAAATATGAAAAATGATATATTGTTTCATTGTGCATTTTTTGAATGTTAGTGAAGTCTGGCATTTTTCCATAGGCTTTTGCCCTTCTCCTTTCTTCTTTTATGATGTGGTTATTCAAATCCTTTGCCCTTTTTTCTATCATGTTTTCATAGTCTTCTTATTGAACTATACAAGATCTTACATAAACATGAAAGATAATTCATGTTTATGATACCCTTTATATTATCTTCTGGTTTTAAGAGGGTAATTTTGACATTTATTACTTAATTCATCTGGAATGTATTTTAATGTAAAGCATGTGACAGCAGTTCCCACACTTTAATGGGAACTAAATACCCTACTCTGCACACTGGGGTGGAGCTTGGGAACCTAAATTTTAAGAAATACTCCAAGGAATTCTGATGCCTGTGAACACCTTTGAAAAACACTGATATCGTGAAAGAATCTAATTCTTTTTTAGTACTGGATTAATTGCCTCAGCCTATTTATCAAATGACCCTTCCTTACCAATTGCTGTAAAATGTTGAATAATAAACTACATTCCTATATCCCACTTGGGTCTGTTCTTAAGCGTTATTCTATTCTGTTGATTTGTCTTTCAATTTTTGTGTCAGAACTATTATATTATTATTATTAAGGCCTTGGAATACACATAGCTGGACATAGAAATACCCCTACAACTCCTATTTTTCTAAATTTTCTTGGCCATTCTTACCAATTTGTTAATTACCAGATAATTTTTGTAACATTTCTCCCAAAAATCCTTTTATAATTTTGCTTGATAGTCCCACAAACTGAAAACATAATTTAGAGAAATTAGTATCAAAATGACAGCTAATATCTATTGAGCCATTTCCATGTAACAGGCACTGCTCTAGGCTCTTTACACATATTAACTCACAAAACCATTGTAGATGGGAATGTTGAGACCCAGAGATACTTAGCAATTTGACCAAGCTTACACATCCCGTAAGTAGTAAAGCTGGCACTTGGATCCAGTTAACTATAGTACTCTTCCTCTTAGCAGCATGCAGCCCCTGTATCACATACATTCAAAATACACAGTCCTAGAAGGGACTTTAAGATGGCTGACTAGATGCATCCTACACAAAGAGGAACCAAAATAGTATATAGATAATTGAACTTAGAATAGATCATCTAGAAGGAGAAGGAAGTGAGGCAACCTGCTTAGCTGGGATTGGCTGTGAGTCTGGAGAGGCTCCCTAATGTGGGAAAAGGGTGAGAGAGACCTACAGCAGTCCAGATTCCCACCACACACCTACAGTCCTAGCCATGGGAGAGTCCCTCAACCCTCACAGCCCCAAGTCTGACATACAGAGCCCCCTGGAGACTGCACTTCTCTAGAGAGGGAGCTCATGCTGGGTCTCACACACCTTGGAATCCTAAGCAGCTGCAGCATGGTGCCGTTTTGAGAGCCTAGCTCCCACTGGACTGTGTCCTGTCCTGCCACTTGGCTGAGATGAGAGTCAGGAGGAGCAACAAACCCACTCCCCAAGCAGAGGGGTGGCCATGCATTTTTGCATGCCTAAGGACAAATTCCCCTGCCTGCAATTACCACCTGCAGGCTGCTGCAGGGCTGAAGTATAAGCAAAGATCGCAACCTCCTGTGAAATCTTCCTATCTTGGGCGCTTCCAGAAAAAGCAACCCTGCCCTCCCCAGTAGCAGGACTACAACACAGACACTGCTCCCTGACCTAAGCATGCTTACAGCTTGTGGATCACCCTGCTTCTGACTACTAAAGTCAGCACCTGCATATACCAATGGGGGGCCTGAAGGGAGGTCCACCCAGCCCAGCTCCATCCCCACAATACCCAAGCATACCATCCAGGGGCCTGGGGATTGCCCAGCCCAGCCCACCACTAGTGACATCTGAGGACTTCTTCTGGGGTCTGAAGTCAGGTCTACTAAACTTACTGCCACCACCATAGTGGAAAGCCACCCCCATGCATCACCTTTGGCTCTGGGGACCTACCTGTCCAAGCTGTGAGAGCCATACCAACATAAACATGGACTGCTGGGGTCCTAGAAGGTTATTTGGCCACTGCTACTGCCATTGCTCATACCATTCCTGTTGCCCATGGGCACAAGAACCCACCTACCTGTGCAACCTATTTCTGCTGCCATTTCTGGCACCCAAGCAACCACCAGGAGGTCCAAGGAGGGGCCTGCCTGGACTAACACCAAATCCAGTGAACATCACTTGGGACCCAAGGACAGGCATGCTCATCCAAATGCTACCACCTCAGGTGCCCAAAGTATGGCCCACTTGGCATCCCAGTCTCCCCAAAAATCTTCACCATAACCTCCATTAACAAACATACCCTAAGTCACTGAGAAAATCATAGACACCATTGACACTGTTTATAGCTAAGAAATCATACAGAGACTACACTACTTAACACTCCCAGAATCAGAGCCAAAGTACCCTACCCAACCAACAGCATAGATACATCTTCAGGAAACAGTTCTCCCCTATGAAAGCAAATTGAAAACACTGGAAGAAGTGACTGTGACACCATGACACTATATGTGCAGATATCAACATAAGGACACAAGAAACACAAAAAAGAAAGGAAACACAATACTGCCAAAGGAACACAATAACTTTCCACCAACAGATCCCAATCAAAAAGAAATGTATAAATCCCAGATAAAGAATTCAAAATAATGATACTAAAGAAGTTCAGTGAGAGATGAGATAATTCAGAAAAATAATTTAAGATGTAAATGAAAAATTTACCAAAAAGCTAGATATCATAAAAACAGAACCAAATGGAAATTCTGAAACTGAAGAATTCACTAAATGAAATACAAAATGCATTTGAAAGCTTTGACAATGATTAGGTCAAACAGAAGAAAGAAATCTCAGAACGTGAAGACAGGCATTTTGAAAAGGAAACAAAAGAGTTAGAAAACCTGTGAAATAAAACAAAAGATGAAAATAACTCAAGTCTAGCCAGAGATTTAGTCATTCAAATACAGGCAGTTCATATTTTCCCCAAAATAAACAAAATTCAAAAGGTTTTTACCATGGCATATTTTAGTGAAACTTGAAAGTCAAAGACAGGAAATTCTAAAAACAGCAAAAGAAAGGCATCTAGTTATCTACAAATAAACCCCAATCAGACTAACAGAAGACTTCTCAGAAGAAACTTTACTGGCCAAGAGAGAATGGTATAATATAGTCAAAATGCTAAAAGAAAGAAACCACCACTCAAGTATACCATACCCAGAAAGATCATCCTTCATAAATGAAGGAGAAAGTAAGTGTTTCCCAGAGAAGCAAATGCTGAGGAAATTCATCACCAGTGGATCAGCTCTACAAGAAATGCTTGAAAGGATCCTGCATCCAGAGGAGAAAGAACAATAACGACCATCATGAAAACAGAAAAGCCACTGGTAGAGAACACATACAAACAAGGAAGAGAAAAAACTTAAATGTAACCACTATAGAATACCACCAAACCACAATGATAAACAATAAGAGAAAAAGAAAGGAACAAAAGACACACAAAACAACCAGAAATCAATTTTTAAATGACAGGAATAAGCCCTCACATGTCAAAAATAACCTTAAATGTAAACAGATTACCTTTACATTTAAAATATATGGATTGGCTGAAAGATTTTTAAAAATGATTCAACCATTGTCTGCCTCCTAAAAATTCATCTCACCTATAAGGACACAGATAGACTGAAAATAAGGGAATGGAATAAGGTATTCCATGCAATTGGAAGCCAAAAGTGAGTAGGAATAGCTGTGCTTATATCAGATAAAACAGACTTTAAGTCAAAACAGTAAAAACAGACAAAGAAGATCATTGTATTACAAAGGGATTAATTCAGTAAGAGGATAGAATAGCGCAATCCTAAATATATATCCACCCAGCACTGGGACACAGATATTTGAAGCAAATATTATTAGATCTAAAGGGAGAGATAGGCATCAATACAATAATTTTTGGGGACATCAAATCCCACTCTAAACATTAAATACATCATCTAAACAGAAAATTAGCAAAGAAACACTGAATTTAAACTGCATATTAGACCAAATGGAGCTAAGAGAAATTTAATGAATATTTCGCCCAACAGTTACAGAATACACATTCTCCTTAACAGCACACAAAACATTCTAAATAATAAATCATACATTAGTACACAAAACAAGTCTCAAAAACTTTTTAAAAATCAAAATCATGTCAACTATCTTTAAAGAGAAAAATTTTTAAAATGTTGAAATGAAAGTCAAAACACAACACACTAAAACCTACAGGATATATCAAAACCAGCTAAGAGGGAAATTTACAGCAATAAACAAGTATCTCAAAAAAGTAGAAAGATTTCAGGGCCGGGCATGGTGGCTCACGCCTGTAATCCCAGCACTTTGGGAGGCCAAGGTGGGTGGATCACGAGGTCAAGAGATCAAGACCATCCTGGTCAACATGGTGAAACCCCATCTCTACTAAAAATACAGAAAATTAGCTGGGCATGGTGGCGCATGCCTGTAATCCCAGCTACTCAGAAAGCTGAGGCAGGAGAATTGCTTGAACCCAGGAGGCGGAGGTTGCGGTGAGCCGAGATCACGCCATTGCACTCCAGCCTGGGTAACAAGAGCGAAACTCTGTCTCAAAAAAAAAAAAAAAGAAAGAAAGAAAGAAGGATTTCAAAACATCTAATGATAAGCTTCAAGGAATCGAAAACAAAAACCAAACCCAAAATTAGTAGAAGGAAAGAAATAATAAAGATAAGAACAGAACTAAACAAAATAGAGATTTAAAAAATACAGAATAAATGAAATAAAAAGTCATTTTCTTAAAAAAATTAACAAAATTGATATACCACTTGCTACAGTAATCTAGAAGAAAAGAGAATGCCTCAATAAACAAAATCAGAAAAAAGGAGACATTAAAACTGTTATCACAGAAATACAAAAGATCATCAGAGAATATTATGAACAACTATACATTGACAAAGTAGAATACCTAGAGGATATGAATAAATTCCTTGCCATATACAGCCTACCAAGATTGAATCTGAAAGAAATAGAAAACCTGAACAGACCAGTAATAAATAATGAGATTCAATCAGTAACAAAAAGTCTCTCAGCAAAGAATAGTTTAGGATTGGATGGCTTTGCTGATTAATTCTACCAAACTTTCAAAGAAGAAATAACACCAATTATCCTCTATTCCAAAAAATTAAAAAAAGGAAATTCTTTCCAACTCATTTATGAGGCCAACATTACCCTGATACCAAAACCAGATAAGGACACAACAAAAAAAGTAAACTACAGCCATATCCCTGAAGAATGTAGAAATAAAATTTATTAACAAAATACTAGCAAACCAAATCCAACAGCACATAAAAAAGTAATATACCATTGTATGAGTTTGTTTTCCCACGAATCCAAATCATATCATTCCACCCTGACCCCTCCCAAATCTCAGGTTCTCCCCACCTTGCAAAATACAAGAATCCCTTTCAACAGTTCCCCAAGTCTTGACTCATTTCAACATTAACTCATAAGTTCACAGTCCAAAGTCTCTTCTGCCTATGAGCCTGTAAAATTAAAAACAAATTAGTTACTTCCCAGATACAATGGGAGTACAGGCACTGGGTAAGTACTCCCATTCCAAAAGGGAGAAATCAACAAAAAGAAAGGGGCTAGAGACCTCATGCAAGTTTGAAACCCACCAGGGAAATCATTGAATCTTAGAGCTCCAAAATAATCTCCTTTGACTCCATGTCTCATATCCAGGCTACACAGATGCATGGGGTATGTTCCCAAGGCCTTGGGCAGCTCTGTTTCTATGGCTCTGCAGGGCTCAGCCACCACGGCTGCTGTCAAGGGCTGTCATTGAGTGTCTGCAGCTTTTCCAGATGCATGGCACAAGCTGTCAGTGTGGCTACCATTCTTGGGTCTGGAGGGTAGTGGAACTCGTTTCACAGCCCCACTAGGCAGTGCTCCAGTGGAGACTCTGTGTGAGATCACCAACCCCACATTTCCCCTTTGCATTGCCTTAGTAGAGGTTCTCCATGAGGGCTCTGCCCCTTCAACAGACTTCTGCCTAGACATCTAGGCTTTTCCATACATCTTCTGAAATCTCCACAGAGGCTCCCAAGCCTCAACTCTTGCACTCTGTGCACCTACAGGCTTAATATTGAGTGTAACCATCCAAGGCTTATGGCTTGCACCTCCTGAAGCAGCAGCCCCAGCACCTGGGCCCCTTTGAGCCATGGCTAAAGCTAGAGCAGCTGGGATGCAGGGAGCAGTGCCCCAAGGCTGCACATGGCAGCAGGGCCCTGTGGCTGGCCCGTAAAACCATTCTTCCCTACTAAGCCTCTTGGTCTGTGATGGGAGGGTCTGCCTCAAAGGTCTCTGAAATGCCTTCAGTGACTTTTCCCCATTGTCTTGGTTGCTAATACTTGCCTTCCTTTCAGTTATGCAAATTTCTGCAGCTGGTTTGAATTTCTCCTCAGCAATGGGTTTTACTTCTCTACCATGTGGCCAGGCTGCAAATTTTCTAAAAATTTTACCCACTGCTTCCCTTTTAAATATAAGTTCTAGTTTCAGGTCATTTCTTTGCTCATGTATGTGAGAATATGCTATTAGAATCAGCCAGGCCATATCTTAAATGCTTTTCTGCTTAGAAATTTCTTCCATCAGATACCCTAAATCATCATTCTCAAGTTGAAGTTCCACAGATTCCTTGAGCAGGGGCACAATGCTACCAAGTTCTTTGCTAACACATAACAAAAGTGACCTTTGTGCCAGTTCCCATTAAGTTCCTCACCTCCATCTGAGACCTAATCAGCCCGGTGTTCACTGTCCATATCACTCTCAGCATTTCATTCACAAGTATTCAACAAGTCTCTGGGAAGTTCCAAACTTTCCCACATCTTCCTACTTTCTTCTGAGCCCTCCAAACTGTTCCAACCTCTGCCCATTACCCAGTTCCAAAGTTGCTTCCACATTTTCAAGCATCTTTATAGCAATGCCCTACTTCTCAGTACCAATTTTCTACATTAGTTTGTTCTCACAGTGCCATAAAGAAAAATCCAAGACTGGGTAATTTATAAAGAAAAGATGTTTAATTGACTCACAGTTCTTCAGGCTGCACAGGAAGCATGGCTTGGGAGGTCTCAGGAAACTTACAATGATGGCAGACGGTGAAGAGAAAGCAGGCACATCTTATATTACTGGAGCAGGAGGAAGAAAGAGAAGGGGGAGGTGCTACACACTTTTAAACAACCAGATCTCATGAGAACTCACTATCACGAGAACATAAAGAGTGAAATCTGCCCCCATGTTCCAACCACCTCACTCCAGAGCCCTACTCCAACACTGGGGATTACAATTTGACATGAGATTTGGGCAGGGGCACAAATCTAAACCATATCAACCATGATCAAGCGAGATTTATCCCAGGGATTCAAGGATGGTTCAATATATACAAATCAAACGTGGTAAATCACATCAACAGAATAAAAGGGAGGAAGAAAATGTGATCATCTCAACAGGTGAAGCAAAAGCATTTAATAAAATTCAACATCCCTACACGGGTAAAACTCTCAATAAATTAAGCATTTGAATGAATGTAACTCAACATAGTAAAGGTCATACATGTCAAAGCCACAGCTAACACATACTGAATTGTGGGAAGGACAAGGATGTCCATTTTTGCCACTCCTATTCAACACAGTCCTGGTAGTCCTAGCCAAGGCAATCAGGCAAGAGAAAGAAAGAAAAGACATCTAAACTGGAAAGGAGAAAGTCAATTGTCTTTGCTTAAATATAATATAATATTATATTTAGAAAAGACTCACCAAAACTCTTAAGTCTGATAAATTCAGTAATGTCACAGAGTAATAAATCAATACACAAAAATCAGTAAGGTTTTAATACACCAAGGAACTAGCTAAGAAAGAAATCAAGAAGACAACCTATTTTCAATAGCTACAAAAATATAAAATACCTACACATAAAATTAACCAAAGAGGTGAAAGATCACCAGAAGGAAAACTACAAAACACTAGTGAAAGAAATTAAAGAAGACACAACTAATGGAAAGACATCCCAGGCTCATGAATTAGAAGAATTAATATTGTTAATATGACCATTCTTCCAAAAGCAATCGACAGATTCAATGCAATCACCATCAAAATAACAATATCATTTTTCACATAAATAGAAAAAACAATCCTAAAATTCATATCAAAAAATCCTAAAAATTCATATCAAAATCCTAAAATTCATGAAAAAAATCCTAAAAACCAAAAAGAGCCTGAGTAGCCAAAGAATTCTGGAGTAAAAGAAACAAAGCTGGAGGCATCATACCACTTAACTTCAAAATATATTACAAGGCTACAACCAAATAGCATGGTGTTGCTACAAAAACAGACACAGACCAATGGAACAGAATTGAGAATCCAAAAATAAATCCATATATTTACAGCTAACTGGTTTTCAACAAAGGTGCCAAGTGTTTACACTGGGGAAAGGATACCCTCCTCAGTAAATGGCGGTAGGAAGAGTGGATATCCATAGATCCACAGACTGGATAACCAGAAGAATGAAAGCAGACTCCTCTCTCACCATGTACAAAAATCAACTCAAGATTAAGTAAGACTTAAACATAAGACCTGAAACTATAAAACTGCTAGAAGAAAACATAGGGAAAACACTTCAGGACTTTGGTCCTAGGCAAAGATTTTATAGCTAAGACCTCAAAAGTGCAGGCAACAAAAACAAAAATAGACAAATGAAATTATAATAAACTTAAAAGCTTCCACACAGTAAACGATCAACAGAGTGAAGAGACAATCTGTTAAAATTGGATAAAATATTTGCAAAGTATTCATCCAACAAGGGACTAGTGTCTAGAATATATAAGAAACTCAAACAACTCAGCTTCGAAAAACAAGCAAACAAATAAATAATTCCATTAAAAAGTTGGCAAAGGACTTACATAGACATCTCTCCAAAAAATCCATACAAATAGACAACAGGTATATGAAAAAATGATCAGCATCACTAATCACCAGAGCAATGCAAGTCAAAACCACAATGAGATATGTTCTTAGACCAGTTAGATGGCTATCATTAAGAAAACAAAAAATAACAGATGCTGGTGAGGATGTGGAGAAAAGGGTCCTCCTACACTGTTTGTGGGAATATAAACACTATGGAAACCAGCATGAAGATTTCTCAAAAAAACTGAAAATAAGATTTCCATATGATGTAGCAATCCAACTATTGGATATTCATCCAACGGAAAAGAAATCAGTATATCAAAGGGACATATGTACTCACATGTTTATTGCAGCACTATTCACAATAACTAAGATATGGAATCAACCCAAGGTCCAAACGCATACAGAAAATATGATATACTAAACCACATTTGTGCGAACCACAAATACATGAAGAAGATGGAATACTATTCAGCTATACAAAAAATGAAATCCTGTAAGTTGCAGCAACATAGGTGGAACTGGAAGTCATTATGTTGAGCGAAATAAGGCAGACACAGAAAGACAAATATCACATTGTTCTCATTCATATGTGGGAGCTAAATATGTTGATCTCTTGGAAATAGAGAGTAGAATGATAGCTACCAGAGGCTGGGAAGGGTGTGTATGTGGCAGGGCAAGGGTGAAGAGGCGAAATAAGGTGGGTCGATGTGGACAGACCATACAGATAAATAGAAGTTATAAGTTCTCATGTTCAATAGCAGGGTTAACCGTAATAAATTGTATAGACAAAGTAACTGGAAGAGAGAACTTGAAATGTTTCCAACATGCAGAAATGACAAATCCTCAAGGTGACAGATACCCCAACAACCCTGATTTGATCATTATACATTCTATGCATTCAACAAAGTATCACATGTACCCCATAAATATGTAAAATAGTAGGTACCAATTAGAAAATATGCAGTATGCAGGCCAGGTGCGGTGGCTCACTCCTGTAATCCCAACACTTTGGGAGGCTGAGGCTGGTGGATCACGAGGTCAAGAGATCGAGACCATCCTGGTCAACGTGGTGAAACCCCATCTCTACTAAAAATACAAAAAACTAGCTGGGCATGGTGGCGCATGCCTGTAGTCTCAGCTACTCAGGAGGCTGAGGCAGGAGAATTGCCTGAACGGAGGAGGTGGAGGTTGCGGTGAGCCGAGATTGCGCCATTGCCCTCCAGCCTGGGTAACGAGAGTGAAACTCTGTCTCAAAAAAAAGAAAAAATATGCAGTCTTCCAGTTCATAAACATTCAAATATATATAAATAACGATTCAAATAATCTGCAATGACTTTCAGTAATGTCTTATAATTTTTAAAATTTGTCCAACTTATTTTTTACTCTGCTTATTCTAGGTATTTTATGTGTTAGACAATTAAAACGAATTTTTCTGTATTATAGCATTTTCTAAGTGGTTAATATTGATACCTAGGAAAGCCACAGCATATAAAGCATTCATGTTGCCTGCCCAATCTTAATGAATTATCTTATTAATTCTAATAATGTTTCTATCAATGTTCTTAAGTTTTCTTGGAAAGTACTTATATCATTTTTAAATAATCATAACTTCATTTCTTCTTCTCAATAGCTGCGTCTTTTTTTGGGTTCCAAGCCTTATTGCATGAAATAATATTTAAGTAGTAGAGGCTGGAATAAGGGAGAACATTCTTATTATATTGTTGGTTTTAATAGAAATGTCTCTATTCTTTCCCTATTTTCTACAATGTTGATTGTTAGTATAGACAAGTGGGGTTGTTTGTTTGTTTGTGATTTTTTTAGAGTTTCACTCTGTCACCCAGGTTGGAGTGGAGAGGTACAATCTCAGCACACTGCAACCTCCCCCTCCCAGTTTCAAGCGATTCTCGTGGCTCAGCCTCCCTAGTAGCTAAGATTACAGGTGTGCCCTACCACACACGGTTAATTTTCATATTTTTAGTAGAAACAGGGTTTCTCCATGTTGGCCAGGCTGGTCTTGAACTCCCGGCCTCAAGTGATCTGCCTGCCTCAGTCTCCCAAAGTTCTGGGATTACAGGCATGAGCCACCTCACCCTGGCCTGACAATTGTTCTTTTCCATGTTAAGAAAACATTCATTGCACCATAGAATTTAAATTTTTTAACCATTTCTGATTTCCACCAATCTTTCTAAAATTTACTGCTTGGCTTCTGTCTTCTTTAAACAGATTTAGAACATAATTTACATTGAAGATTCAGAAGCACTGATTGTATACCTATTACGTAATGTTTCCAGACACATGGAACTCTCCCGCCCTTAGTAATTAATCTGTCCCTCAACACTATGTTTTTCTGGAAATTGAGTTTCTGCTTTTTGTACATCTTTTCTGTGCTAGTAGACTGTCATGTCTTGCTAACGTCGAAGTATCTGCCTATTCCCCTACTCTTCTAAATTTTTGTAAACATATAAATTAGAAAAATCTACTTATTAAAAGTAGAATTTCTAAAAGTAGAAAACTTCTATACATTAAAAGTTATATATAAAGTGAGAATAAGCTCTGAGAGAGCAATTGCTATATGAGTAAGATTAAAGTCTTATTACATGGTAAACCTTGGATGATTTTACCTGTTCACTAAACTTTTCCTTTTATTCACTGGTTATCAGCTCTGTTCTGGAGAGGAGAGGATTTCAAGTAGCTGAAGCATTAGGCAGGAAAGTAAACATAATCATGCTTTCAGAAGTTCAACAACAGAAAGGAAGTAAACAAGACAGTAAAACAGAAGATTCAATTAACTCGACACCTCATTCCACCATAATTCAGTTGACTTTCTATAAACTCACTAGAAGTTTTCATCCTAATATCTGATGAAATTATTGCTATTGACGTCTTCACTACCCTGGAAAGAACATGGAAAAGGAAAAATAAATAACCTATCAAGGCAAGTAAATACTTGTTTTATATGTTCCACATGTTAAAGTACTGATACTACATGAGACATGAGACTCTATGCTAGGAGCCCTAAGGGTTAATCCTGCAAAAAAATTGAACATGCACATAAGTAAGTATATAAAAAGTCAGCACATGTATGAGAGTTGGGGCTGTGATTTTTCAAGCCCAAACAAACACATTTACTAAGTTTAGGTAGAAGCATAAGCGAGGGGAAATTGGTACCCTGTCGTGTGCAGCGAGAAGAAAGGCCATGGAAATATGTCTGTGCATGCGTGGGTGGATGAAGGGGGTCATCATGCCCCCCTTTCCTGGGCTCTCCACGCCAAAGCTGGCCCCAGGCACTGCTCGATTCCAGACCTGGCTTGTTTTCCTGGAACCTGGAAAATTCCACACATACCCACACTCCCATATACCTGTCTTTCTTTTGCTACCAAATGGCCTACAAACATTTACTTTAAATAAGTATACATATTTTTATAAAAGTGAGCTTATTCTAAAGTAATATATGCATGTGTTTAAAAATATCAAACAGTAAAAACAGATATGCAATTAAAAGTGAGTCTCTGTTTTACCTCCCTTCTTATCTATAACCATCAATTTCTGGTATATCCTTCTAGAGATAGCTGCAAATGTACAAGCATATACGAATGTATACACATCCTCTTTTATATAGATGGTAAGTTGTGCAGCTTGTTCTGCACCTTGCTTTTTCCACTTATCTACCTTGGGCACGAGTTAACCTGTAACTCAGTGGGCTCAGGTTATTTCCCACGATCCTTGTAAGGCAGATTAGTAAACCACCTTCCAGAGATGGCAATGGAGCACATTCTGCGTCCCTCTGTCTGGAACATGGCTCTGTAACTCTGCACAGCTGTCTGGTCATGTTCAGGTCTCTGTATAAAGGTCATCCTCGGAGATAAGTCTTCTCCAATCACCTCGTCTGAATGGTACCCCCTTCCCTCACTCAGGTACCTGTATGTATCTCAGAACTTGTATGTTTTCTTCATACCATTTAAAGTGGAATCTAACTATTTTCTTTGCCAGTTTATTTGGTGATTCACCATCAATATCTTCTCATGAAACAGCAGCTTCATGAAGGTCAAGGCTGTGATTGTCTCAATCACTTGTAATCCTGCCACCTTCTACATGCTGCCACATGATAGGTGCTCAGTGTACGTTCAGTGAGTAAATAAAGTAACCTGTGACTTCACAAATCTCCTTAACCTCCTGAGTGAGGGATAGATGAGATGATATGAGATCACTGGGGTAAAAACTAACCCCAATTTACAGATGGAAAAATTTGGGGAAGAAGCCACAGAGTGGATCAGTGGTGAGCCAGACTTACAACTCAGACACTGGGACTCTGAGACCCAGGCCCCTTCCACCCCCAGGAAATACCAGGTCATGCCAATTGAAGCTCAGCTTCCAAAGTGCCAGCAGTTGTTTTCCAATAGGAGCCCAACATGGCAGATATCCATAAATAAAGGGCCAAGACCCCCTCATCCTCTTTCCTTCCATTAAGATCTAAGGTTTTGTCCCAGGTCACCCAAAGAAGCAGCAAGTCTGGCAAGGAACACAATCTATCCCTCTCACATTTGACAGATGTCAGGGCACCACGGACAAATTCACTAATTTCCTCTCACTCTAGCTTGGCCAGCCTTGACAGAAGAGGGAGGGTAGGGATGGAAGAAGTCATCTTCTATTTTCTGCTCAGCCTATGCACTTCCATCAGTCATCATGTTGGCCACGGCGCAGCAACCTCATCATGTTACTACACCTCCAGGTATGACTGACCTGCGTGCTCCAGCATGTGCCCTGTAACTGCAGAGCCATGGCTGTAAGGGGGAGAAGACAGGTGCAGTCCCACATAGAAATCTGCCTTTCCTCCGATGGACCCAGCTTTCTGGGAACCACCTCATTAGCTGGCTCATCTGGAGACACTCTAGGTTAACTGCACAGTCATCCTTTATGGAGAGAAAAGGAAAACTGCCTAGACAGCAGCTCCTTACTTCTAACTTGAGCTCCACATACTCAAGCACTGATCCTCGGGGTGGTGCTGGCCCCATTCTGACAACCATTATTTGATGAACCAAAAGCATGACAGAACTCATGCCACTCAGACAGAGGTCAAGGTTCTGCTTAGTTCACATCCTCTATAGGAAGAAAAACATATGATTTCTCCTCCAAATCAAGACAGTCTTGAGCATAAAAAGGATCAGTCTTAATACTTACATCAGGACTTCAGGTATGAATCAGCACTGTCTGGGCAAACCAGGTGTATGTCACTCTAACTAAGGCAACAAGTGTGCTGGTCCTAACAGCTGTGAACACATCTCTGAGCTTGGACCATTTGTCAAAAGACTCACTCAAGTACATTTCTTCCTGCCTTGCATTTATTTAAAAATTCCCACACATGTTCACATCAGTATAATATTCTTAAGAACTATGAAAACAAGTGTAGTCTCCACTGTAAGAATGAAGACACAGAGGCAGCATAATGTAAGGAGACTTGCTCCAGATCCCACAGAACCTAGTGGCAGAAGTGGAACTACAACTCTAATCTCCCAACTTCAGCCCCGTAAAGAAGCCAGTTCTACTACTGCTTCCACTGTTGCTGAGTGCTGATTTACATACCTACCAGAGTAAAAATGGGCCCCTTTTGAAGTCACCAAGATGAACTTCCACTAGGAACTAACAAATCACTATTTCCTAAGAAATCCTGAGCTAAAGAAATTTCTCTTTTTCCCTAATACAATTTCCAGTGGGCTTAACTTATTTCATACAGAAGCAGGAAAAGATATACCCTCAGAGATGCATGCACGCTCTTCTTCTAAAGGCAATCACCAACAGAACATGTAACCTACACTTTTCTGATTGAAGCACATCTCATTCTAGAGTGTAATTTGGGAGGATCTCTCCTCCTAGAGGTAAGAATCAGGACCGTCTTCCTCGCTGTTATACCTCGCCACTTAACACAGCCTCTGGCACAAGCAGGTGCTGCAATTCCATGAGTAGGTAGATGAAGGATGGATGTGTGCACACATGCATGCACGCATGGAAATGAGTTGATCTCCTTTGATTGGAGATCAGCTGTATTTACTGGAACTTGATAAGTAGGTCATCATTAACTTCAACCTTTGATGTTCATTATTTTTGCTACTGATAATTCAAAGGCAGCAGTGTAAGAACATAGGGGAAGGAAAGGGGCTGGAGAACATTCTAACCCAAACCAGTGAATACTGTGAATTTAAGAACCTGAGCTTTTCAGAAGCAGCACCTTTGGAAGGGCAACCATCAGGCATGAGAAGGAGAAGGAAATGTGTCAACTCAGTGGACACTGAGAGGTCCTAGGGTCTAGGCCAAGTCCCCTGGGTGAGAGTTTCTGAGGGTCAGATGAGTCCATGAGCAGTCAAGGCAGGACACACGGTGAAGAAGGGAGGGAACAGAAGAGAATTACAGGCTTTTCCAGCAAGGAATTCTAATTCATTGCCACGGTGGTAATTTTAGCCATTTTATTGTTCCTTGGAACTGTAAAAGCAAACCAAATACACGTTCAAAGCAGCTTCGCTGGCCTGGAAAACCTCTTATTTATGGTTGGGGAGGTTTGTTCAGAGGCCACAAATACAAAGGCACCTCAAGTGGTGATGCTATTTTTCCAAGGAACTCCCTTGCTGGCAAGTTTCCCTGTCCCTGGAAGAAAGCATATTCTGTGTACCAGAGATAACAATGGATCCTGAGTGTTTCAGAGACAAAAGAGCTGGGGGCTAGTCCAGGGTCTGCCACTCATTAGACAGGGACCCATAGCCAAGCCACTGACCTGCTCCAGTCTTGGTTTCTTACCTGTGAAACAGACCCGACAGTGCTGCTGGCTCACACAGCTGCGGTGAGGATGAAAAGGGCCTGCCACAGACACAGCAGTCACTTAGTGACCTGGGCTTATCTGTCCACTTAGAGGATTCAAAATGTGATAGAACTTAGCAGATCAGTGCTTCTCAAATATTTAAAATAAAAAGTTGAAAAAGTCAGATCCTAGTAAACTATTATCATTTCTGGAGTCTCAAATTAACTTCAGGTTTGACCCAAGTTAACACACTCTTCTATCTTGTTAAGATAGCCCTACACCTCAGACAAACTCCCTGACAATGCAGACATTTTATATGGAAGAAAAATGTAAGCCTGGTAGAGCAGAAGCCAGTCCAAATACCTGGGTCTCTGTCCAGAAGCAGGCCCAGACCTGACTTAGCTTTATGTCAATACAAATACGGTCTTAGGATTTTTGAGCCAGTTCACCTTTGCTGAAATGCCATATATTTTTTTCTTTCCCCTAGGGCTGAAATTGTTCTCCAGTCATTGCAGTGGCAATTCTTAGGAAAGAATCTAGCCCATCTGGGGTACTCAAATATGCATTTCCTGAGCTAAATCTTAAATTTGAAAATAATGGGTAACATGTAAAATGCTGGCTTCAACCAGCAAACTTCTCTTGGACGACACCTTTCCAAGCCAGAAGTCCATCTCCCCAAAACTTGTATTTTCTGTGACACCACAGATATTTCTCTGCTCATCTCTGGTATTGTGATAAAATAAACATTTTCCCAGGATCCAAGACAGTGCAGTAACATCTCACCCAGCCAGAGACTTTACAATGATACCAAACTCAGGACAATTTCCAAGTTCACTACCAAGTTCACTACCAAAGATATGTGTTTCAAAATAGCCAAACTCCCAGCAAGAAAGTCAAGCAGTGGTAGAGGTAGTGAAGAAGATGTCAAATGTTCTCATTTCTGAAAAATAAGTACGTAAGGTAAGCTAAATCAAGAGTGTCCACTGTTTATATGGATATCTGCAGCATTTCTGCAGGAGCTAGGAACAAGCCAGGAGAAATGAGACCCTAGGAAAGGCTGACCACACCCAGACGTTCTTCCCAGCAATGCTCACTGTGGACAAGGTAGTCAAACAGGCAAGACACAAACCCTCCCAGCCACATCCTCATGCTCAGAAGATGCAAAGCCTTGGGACATTTCCAGACAAGACCTCCCAGCCTTTCAAAGGAACACAGTACTCATCATTTAGAATTAATCTCATAATGGAAATAGGGGCTGGACCCCAGCATGAAAGAGAAGTCTTTGTTTTCTATTTTTAAAATTATAAAGTAATTCTTTCTCCTTGTAGAAAATAGAGAATGTTATAAAGAAAGAAATAAAAATTATCCAAAATTCCATAACATAGAGATAGTCATTATTAAAATTTGTCTAAATGCATACACATTAAAAAGAAGCATAACGGATACAATTTTGCAGTTCACAGTTTATACCCAAAATTACTTAAAAGCACTTTTCGATGACATTCAGTGTTTATATTTCACGAACACCCACCTAGCACTTACTCTGTACCAGACACTGTGCTAAGTGCTTCATAAGCACGTAACTCCCCACAGCAGGCTATGAGATGAGTGTTATTATTGCCCACTTACAAGTGGAAACACTGCGGGACCACAGAGCAGGCAAGTGGCAGAGCTGGAGTTCACGCCTGGCAGTCTCATTCCAAAGACCATGCTCTTGACCACCTCGCTGGGCTGCTGCTGCAGACTTTGGACACCTGACCTTTTATGACCCATAATATTCTAGTCTGGTCTCCTGTGATTGGGGCAATGCTGAATTTAAGACCTCAAAGTCCCCTCTAGTCAAAGTCGCTCCAGCTCGCTGAGTTACTCTTGTATCAATTATAGGAAAAACCTTCTTCCCAAACATCAGTTATCTCAACTGCGGACTACAAGGTCGGGGTAGGACCCACTAAAACAGACTACTCATAGGGAACCAGAGGCTAAAACTGCCAAAGAAATATCCATCAAAAGGGCAAAGAGCCATTGGCTGCAGGTGTTCTGACCCCTGGCCCCCCCAATCCTCGGTGCCCAAGGACTTGCTGGTTCTCCACTTACTCAGGAAAAGCTCAATTTATCTGCACTTAACTTCTCATTAATAAAATGGGCACTTAAACCTGCCTGACAGGATGTCTGGGAGACTTAAGGAGACAGAGAGATGCCTATCAAGCACCTGGCCCAGGCTGGCCCAGGGCTGGGTAAAGTACAGGCTGCTTTTCATTGGTTTTTGTTTTTCATTTACTTGTTCATGCAGTTAAATATCTACCTGTGCCTCATCCATGAGGATGGAAAGGACAGATTCTGGAGTCATGCGGGCTGAGGTTGACTCTGAGGTTTCTTACAGCTTGCTAAACCTCTGTTTTCTCATCTGCACAGAGGGCGTACTAACGGAACCCATCACGTAGGGTTACTGCAAGAATTAAATGAAACCATTCATGTCAACAAACTTAGCACCCAGCAAGGGCTCAATAAGTCAAGGCTGTTTGTTTTATTTCTCTGCTCATTTTCCACGTTGTCTGCTTTCCCCTGCACTCATTTCACTGGCCTGGGAAGGGGACAGGGGAAACACCCACAAGACCTGATCCTGACAGAGGTTAGAGACCTCGTCACCCTCCACTCCCCCCGCCCCACCACTTCCAGAGGAGGTGACAGAATGTGCCTGATCATGGTCACAGAGCCTTGTAAGGACTGGAGGCCTCTTCCCGCACTCTAGAGAACCAAGAGCATCTCATTGTTAAAGGAACACCTTCTCCTTTCAGCAAGTAAGTCTGGGGAGCTGTGTCCTGCCCCCAAGGCTGAAACACCCTGTTTCTGAACCCCCTTCCTTGGGCGCTAAGTGAAGCAGGCAGGAAGCTGGCTGTCACCACCAGGCCTGCACTTGAGGTCGGACTCCCCAGGGCTCCAAGCTGGCGTGCACCCCAACCCCCCCACCAAACCCAGGGAGGGGCCGTCAGAGGGATGTGACTAGAGGCAGGGCTGGGCCTGCTGGGAGACTTGTCCTGCCTCATCAGGATTTCTACTCAGCCCTCGGGCTGAAAGGGAGGAATGGGACACTCTTCAAAGCCAGCATGGTAATTGCAGGAGGCATTAAGCTTAATTAGGCTAATCATCTGCCTGAAGTCATCTACCTTCAACCTCTTAAAAGCATCTTCAGAAAGCAATCCCACTGCAGCTGTGAGGCTGCAGGGTGCAGGTGCAGGGTTTGGGAGCTGGTGTCTGGAATTCCTAAGAGGACTCCAGCACGGCCTCTGGAGCCTGGAGGGACAGAAGGAACCAGATAAATGTATGGCTGAGACAGGCAAAAAGGGGAACTTCTGGAACATTAGTCTGAAGCCAGAATGTCAGCCTGGGCTGGAGGCCTGGGAGTGACTTTTCTGTTTTCCCTCTGAGCCTATTTGATTTGGTCAGTGGAGACCCCACCAAGGGAACTGACGTGCACACAGGTTCCCCCAGCTTTCCTCAGGTTCCACAGGTGTACACGCTTCAGCTGTTTCGGTCTCTATAGCAATGGCCTGCTGGCGTGAGGGCTGAATGGACTGACAGTGAGGTATGAGTTTGTGTAACTGACCAACAGATCAACAGACACCTGGTGGAATGCCTCTTTACCCAGAAAACTGCACACAAGGACTGATGGCCACAAAGCCCCCACTGGCAATGTTTTGCATTAAGAAAAAAAAATATTCTACTTAATAACTAAACCTACTTAGTTACTAGAATTCCTAATCCCGTAACTCATAAGCTCCAGGGAGGAGAGATGAATAAACCATTGTGCATAAGCCCATTCATGGGGAAGAGGGCAGGGGAGGAAGCCACCTGGAAGCCAGGTCCATCCCAGGTCTGCAGAAGTCCACTCACTGTGGCGAAGTCTCACTGAATTGATGTGGAATCTCTGGGGGCTTTTTATAAATGGTTTGAGGAAAGCACATTGGTGAGCACATTGTGAGGGAAATGTCAGCCTCACTGAGTGTTCACAATTCCTTTAGCAGCATATACAAGCATATAGGAATCCAAACACAAGTGATCCTATTTTGTTCATCAGAGTTGATTCTCTCCATATTAGAGGCTCACTGTTTTGGCTGTGGGCCCTGGCTCTGTACACATTATTTACAAACAATTAAGAGATAGGAAGTTTCTGGAACAATGCCTAGCATGTGCCAGAGACAGGTGCACTAATCCTCTTTGAGCTCCTACTAAGTGGCAGGCACTATACAAGTGATTGACATTGAAGTTATTCCTCACTAGAAACCTGTGGAATAGACACTGTTAACCATGTTTTATAAAAAGAAGAAATCGAGGCCCAGAAACATTAAGTGACCACCCAGGGTCACTGAGCAAGGGCGCACACTGCTGGATTCAAACTCCAGTCTTCTGACATCAAAGCTTGCACGCCTCACCTTCCCAGGAATTCAAGAATGCAATTTTTTTTTTTTTTTTTTTTTTTTTGGCTCAGCTAAGGCCTTCACTTTGGCAGCTATTGGGGGATGAATAGATCAGAGAGGGCAGAGGCTGAGGGCAAGAAGTCCAGATGAGCAGCTCACTGTCTCTGCAGTCTGGCTGGAGACACCAGGGAAGCAACGGAGTGGGACCCACCAGAGAAAGCTGAAAGGAAGTTGAAAGCTTGGGGAGGAAAGGGAGTTTCTTCAAACACTGTGACTCACAGGTTCTAGTCAAAATGGAAACAGGAAAGAGCCACACTTTCTCCTAGGAGCTGTAGACAAGGTAAAGACAAATTCTTCAATTACACATGAGCTGCTCAAGGATACAAGAGCATTTCCCTGGAAGGTTGCAGAGATGTCCAGGAAGGTGAGAATTAAGGAAAGGCCAGGTTCCTCAGGATGGCAGCAGGAGGTACCTGTGGGAAGAGCCAGCCCTCCGCAGTGGCAACCTCTCACATGTACACAAAACACTGCAAAGCATTCTTACATGGCCGCCAACCAGAGAGCTGCGAGGACAGGAGGCAAGCAGAGGTTATTATCACAAAACAGCCACTAAACGGCTTACTTGTCTCATAGATGGAGTGGCCTCACGGATGGGGTGACCCCGTGGATGGGGTGACCTCAGCAGTCAGAACTTCCCTCATCACTTCCTCCCCACAATGGTCAGCCCTTCCCTTTCCAGTTCCTTCTTCTGTGGTTTATGTTTTGACTTCCCACTTATGTGACCAACTCTGTGAAGCCGGGGAAGGATTAGTTTGTTCATTCATCCATTTAGTCAGGCAGTCGGTCAAAAAACACTTGAGCAACTACTAGGTGCCAGGTACTGTGCTTGGTGCTGAGGATACAATAGTGAAAAACAAATGCAGTCCCTGAAGAAGGAGGCCTTCCAAGCAGGAGGAACAAAGATACAGAAGTGAGGACTACAAAAGGGTGGGGGCCAGAGAAAGGTTTGTCAGAGAGACAGCGTGGACACAATTCTGTGCAGGAGAACAGAAGAGGTATTCCCTCTCAACCCAGCCATTCGGTGGAAAAGTCCAGCTGAGTCCCAGGGTACACCCCCTCAAAGGACTCCAGCACTGCTGTCCCTGACTTATGGATCCTCAAAATCCACAAACCTACAGCCTTGGGGCTTGGGCAGTGAGCAGCCAAGAATGTAGGGATGCCCACAGGGAGCAGGAGGACCACATTATTCATCTGCTCTCCAAGCTGTTCCTTTGGAATGTCTCAGTCATCAGCATCAGAGCTGTGAAGGCACCTAGAAGCGCTTCCATCTACCTTATTACTTTGACCTACTTTTAATCAATCAGAAACCACACCCAAAGACACAGTTCCCCGCATGAAAAGCTGTAATGAGGCCAGCAGAAGTATCCTTGACAACTCAAACACAGCAAAAGTGATGAGTGAGATATTGAGCCCCAAGGGGGTTGGCCGAGGGAGGGAGGAGTATGAAGAAATACAATTTTTTTTCCCTAAGATACGTTATGGCAGGGACAGACAGGAATAGATTCCTCTTCTCAAGGTCATTGCCATGTGCTGATATCCCCCAAATTTTTAAAGTTCTACAAGGCTTCTGGGGAGGCAGCCCCATCGTGGGCAAGCCTGGGAGTGCTGGAGGCCAGAACTGAGGCTACTCCTTCTGCATGCCAGCTCCTTGCACAGGATCAGGCCAAAAGTGGCACCAAGAAACACTGGCTGGATAAAATGGACCAAGAGAAGGAAGGAAGGAAATAAGGGAGGGAGGGAGGAAGAATAAGCAACTTACTGGGCTGGTCTGTGGTCAGAAGTTCGGGTGGAAGAAATATGCAGCTGGAGTAGCCACTCACACAGGCAGTGCTATCTGGGTCTCACAACTCCAAGCCTTGGTTTCCCCAGCAGCCCACTCCTGCTTCCAGTTTTTCTAGAAGTGCCCCAGTGATTGATAAATGGCTGGGCTAGCTGCAGACCCCAATACAGCACAGTAGCTCCCCACCTGTGTATGGCCAAGGAATAAGAGAAAGGGGAACAATGGGTGACCTGATTACAGCAAACCCCCAAAGATTCCCCATTAGAATCTGACAGGAGGGGGGCACTCCAATATCCATCTGCTCTAAGGATGCCAACTCAGACAGCCTGGGAGGGATGTGCACAGCCACAGAATCAGACAGTGGTCCCCAAAATGAGAAGCAAGCATGACCATCCAGGTGAGCATAAGCTTAGAAGCTGGGAGGGCAGGGAGAAGGCAGCCATGCTGTCCAGCTCCAAGAGTGTGAAGAAGACTTGACAGGGCTGTGGCAATGGGCTGAGGGATTCGTTGGTATTTAAAAATAAAGACAAAATCCTAAGACCCCCGACCAACTGAATGAACCATGATCTTGGCCAAGACAACCCCAGAGAAGCCTTAAAATACTGTTCCTGGCCATGATGGGAAGGGAGGTCAGACACACCTCATTATACCCCCTCCCTCACTCACCACCATTAGACTTTCTTTCCTAAGAGTTAAACAGAATCCAGCCCGACTGCACTCCCCTCTACTTTTGCTGTTTTGACACAGCACTGAGCAGCATTCCTTCCTGATAAGAGACCACTGACCACAGACCAGTTCTGACTAGTTTACAGAGGTTGCACACAGGATGCCTGCGTCTTCTCCATTTCACTTTATGATGTACAAAGCCTAATTTTAATGCATGTAAATGTTAAGACTCCACCCCAAAGTGAACATGGGATGTATACAATAAGCATGTTCACTTACTACACATGTGTGTGTCCTGCTTCATGAATATTCATAGTTCCTCCTTTAACCTATTGAATATGTATACTTAGCCAACCTGGTCAGCATAAAATCCTGCCTCACTCTTCCCTTCTTTCAAGTGCCTGCTTCCAGCTTCTGCCAGAGGCCATGCTTCCCAGTCTGCAGGGTAACCAGCCTGTAGGCTGCAACCCTTTATAAGAAATGAAGCTCTCCTTTTCAAACTGATGAACCTCATGATTCTTAAGTTAACGGTGTGCCATTGTAGAGGCTTTACAAACCTTGGTGAGTGGTTGGGTGAGCATGTTGGTAATGAAGGAGAACAAGTCAGAGTAGTCCAAGTTCCTGGCACAGGCAATATGGTGGAGGGAGAAATGACGATGCTGTTAAATGAGCTGATGCAACAGGAAGAAGCACTGGGCAAGGGAAGCCCCTAAGGCAGAAGGAAATCCTTAGCATTGTTTTATAGGAGGCAACCAAATGTGTGAGTCCTCCTGAAGCCAGGCCGCCTTGGAAAGCCAGCATAGCAATAACAATGATAATTACGCCACAGTTTTTGATCACTTGCAGTCATCCCGATGGGTAGCACTTCGCATTGAATTCTTTTGGACTGGTTCTTTCCGTCTCCGTTCTACTCTCCTCATTGGGGACTTTGTGTTTTTTGTTTGTTTGTTTTGTTTTGTTTTGAGACAGAGTCTTGCTTTGTTGCCCAGGCCAAAGTGCAGTGGCGCAATCTCAGCTCACTGCAACCTCCGCCTCCTGGGTCAAGTGATTCTCCTGCCTCAGCCTCCCGAGTAGCTGGGATTACAGGTACACACCACCAAGCCCAGCTAATTTTTGTGTTTTTAGTAGACACAAGGGTTTCACCATGTTGGCCAGGCTGGTCTCGAATTCCTGACCTCAGGTGATCCGCCCTCCTCTGCCTCCCAAAGTGCTGGGATTACAGGTGTGAGCCACTGCGCCCAGCTAGGTGGAGACTTTGGAAAGCTAAACACCTTTCCCAGACTCCCAGACTCCTTTGCAGCTAAAGTTTAGAATGTGAACTAGGTGCCACCAACTGGGTGCACTCACACCAGATCTGAGAAGCAGAAGGAGGTGGAGGCCATCCTCGCTTCTCCTTTGATTGCTTCTATGGACAAGCAGGGTCCTTCGCAGCTGGCTCCAGTGGCCATTCTGCACGTCCTGGTGGAACTGCTGCAGTAAGTGCGTCCTGGATTCCAGTTTTCTGGTACCTGTGTCCCAACTGCAAGAATGAGTCCTGAGCTCTTAATTCCAGTGTCAGAGGCAGGTACCCCTACCCTGGAGGGTTACTTCTGAATTGCCCTGGGAATCCTCACAGAGGCCCACCAGTGGCCACGCCGTCAGCCCTTCCCATGATTCTGTAGTACTCTATTCCCTGTATCCAATCCCTTCTTGCTCAGATCTGCAACTTGGTTTCCGTTTCCTGCATTGAGCCCAGTGAGACAGAAATATAGGTATGTGCCTGGCACTATGCTACAAGCTGTAAATATTAATACATTAACTCATTTAATCCTCAGAGCAACCTTATAAGTTTAAGTATGACCTTGAGCAAGTCACTGACTCTCTGTCTGGGGTTAACAGCCCTGCCTAATGTGCTAGGCACTATGCTAGGGCTTTTACCTGCATTACTCCTCACAAAGGCTGACTGAGTCATAGAGATGCTGACTTAACATCTCTCACCCAAGGTCACACAGCTATTCAGTGGCAGAGCTGGGTTCCAACCCACTGCCAATAGCACCCCCAACCATGACACTACACCACATTAAAGTATTAAAGCAGAAGTGTCTCCCAAAGGCTGTCCTGTGGGCATTTGGAGGCTGCCAAAATAACAGTGCAATCTCTTCACGTAATCTTCATAATATCACTATGAGATACATATAATAATAATTACATTTAATTTACAAATGAAGAATTGGAGTCTCAGAGAGGTCACACACCTAAGAAGAGACAGAGCTAGGATGTACGCCCACGCCCATCTCAATTCAAAGCTCCTGCTCTCTCCTCCTGCTCCTTTCTGCCACAACACAACAGTCCCACAAACATGAAAGTCATATCTACCCAGAAAAACTCTGAAGTTTTCAAGGTGATAGACATGACAGTTTTTCTAACTTGCCAAGGGGGAGTTCCCTGGATAGGTGCACCTGTGTCCACAGTGAGTGGTGTCTGTCAATCGGAAGCTCTATGTTCCTGGTTGGTGGTGCCTATCCATCAATAACTTTCCAATCCAGTGTGGGGCCCTCAGCAGCTCTGACCTCCTGGAGCCCATGAGATTGGGTAGAATCATCAAGTCCCACAACTCCAGGGACATACAGTGGGAAGAGCAATGTCCAAGGATTTAGGAAACCAACCCCATACCCCGCCCACAAAATCTTGTCTCCAAACAGAGCAAGTGACAGGGGCTGCATGACAGTGGAGCAGGGTGAGGGAGGGGGGGTTCACCAGAATGACACTGCCTGAAGATGGAGGGCTCCACCTGCCTCCACCAGGGACTGTTTAGAAATGAGGCCTGAAACTGCCCTAGTCCTAGCCTCAGATCCATGAGGCTGAGGCCTACTTCCCTGGACTAGGAATTGAGAGACCAAGATTCTGGTTCCATCTTAACTGAACTTCCAACACCCTTTCCCTCACTGCACCTCAGTTTCTTTACCTGTGAAACGTGTATGACGATCATTGGACCTCCTGCCTAACAGGAGGACAAAAAGACTTACCTGAGCCCGTGTGTGAAGATGCTCTTCACGCTGTTAAGTGCTATGCACACGAGGGATCTGGGCACCCTCCAAGCAGTGATGCTGCGAGAGCGGCTGAGGGGTGGCCAGGTTTGTATTTGCCTACTCCCTTTCACTGACCCCTTTGGCTACAATGACATCCTTGCAGCCTGCTGCTCTACTCTTGCTCTTCCCCTTGGGGGTCAACCAAGAGGAAGAACAGTTAGGGTAAGGTTGAATTCGACCATGACCCCCACACACGCAGTCCAGACCCCTCCCATGTGCCAGGCACTGGGGTAGGTCTAATGCAATCTTCACATTCATCCTTTGAGGGTACTGACCTGGCTCCATTTTACAGATTAGGAAATTGAGATCAAAGAGGTTACGTGTCCTGCCCAAAGTCACGCAGCTAGGCAGTGAGACAGCAGGATTTGGAGCTCGCGTTCTCTGGTGCCAAAGTTCTACATTTCCCACCACATCATGCAGTCTCTTACTGTGTTCTGGATTGTAATGGGACTTGGGGGTCAGGGATGTATCAGGTTTCACCAAACCGCTGGTTCTTTCTATGTAACCCCAGCTGAAGCCACTTTCTCTCAAGGGAAATTTAAATAAAGAGCAGTTCTATACCTAAACAGATGCCTATCTCAGCAGACACCAAAGCTTTAAAAGAGCTGATTTTTATACTCAGGTTCTTAGAAACTGAAGATGAAGTCCTGTGGCAGCCCTCTGACTCCTTGACCACTAGAGTCACAGTGTTTGAGGAAAGCCTCTTTTGCTCTTCACTGAGCCTGTGTTCTTACCTAGGGCAATCCCTCAGGGGAGTAATCATTCATTCTGTAATTATTTAGTGAGCCCCTGCTGTGTATCACACACTGTGCCAGGTAAACAAGATGATGCAGTTCCTGTGGTCACAGAGCATTCCGTCCCATCCAGCCAGTGACCGGGGGGCTGGCCCCAGAAGTTAGCAAGCCTTGACTCCAACCTTTCTCCCAGCTGTGATTCCAAAAAGAACAATAACATCCTTGTTAACTCTTCCTCCCGTTTCAGAACACTTGTCTGTCATTTAGTTTGTTAATTACAACTGACGCTATGATCAGACTTCAAAGGTACATCGATTATATATCTAAGATCCATAATCTAGGTACAAGATCTAATGAAAAAATACCTGGAGTAGGGACTACTCCTCAAAGCCCTGGATGTCAGGTTCCCACAGAAATGGACCGCTTCCATGGTTCTAGCTTATCAGTCAGTCCCTGAAGGCTCTGTCCTCCATCTGCCTCCTGGGAGAAAGCCTTGTAACTTTGTCTATGGTGCTGGAAACCATAGATGTGGCTTAACCAACTTCAAATGCTGCTTAATTAAATGGAATTGCTTCCCAGATCCATCAAAGCCCCCTTTATATCTCCTATTCTGATTGGATCTGCCAGAGGCTAGACACACTAAATACCCATTGAGTGTTGACCTGAGGTTAAGACACATGCATTGTGCCTGTGGCTAGCTGTGGGTCACAGCACAGGGAACCAGCTGTAGGTGAGCCTCTGCAGGAATAAGAAGTCCATGCTCAGCATCTTCCTGAGGCCCTGCCATGCCTGTAGCCCTACAAGATTCCAAGATCAAGAAACCCTGGCTTCTGACCTCAGGAGTAGAGGACACTGAAGACTCTATCAGCCATGACTAGAAATGAGGGACTGGTCAATCAGAAAAGAGGAGTTTGGGGGAACAATGCAATACAACCTTGAGAGCCTGGACAGTGTGCTCTGAACCCTGAGACCTGAGCCCTCACTATTCAACAGGAGTCAGGGAGCCGGGAGCCTAGGTCCTGCTGAGCTCTGCTGGGGTGTTTCCTCTAACAGGTGCTAGAGCTCCAGGAGCCTGAGTGGTGGTTCAGGACAGCCAATGATACTTCTATCAGTTATAGAATGTTTATACTGAGCATCTCTGTCTCCCAAGCTCTACCCTGCACTGCACTCTCTCTTCCTGTCTGGGCTTGAGAGTTCAGCCTTAAAGCATTGAGGCTTTTGGTGGTTTCAGAGCTTCTGGATGCCCCAGATGTCTGTTCTTCACTCTCCAGTACCTGCATGGGAACCAGCTCTCTCCAGAGTTCCCTGCGCCCTCGCTTTACCTTCCCGCCTCTCAGGGCCATCTCTAGACCATTTCAGGACACACATGTGGTACTCTCTCACTGTCTCTCTATCTCTCTCTCTCTCTCACACACACACACACACACACACACACACATACACATACACACTCCCTCATGCCTAACTTGCCTTCCTCTTCCTTTTCTGGTAAGCCACACCCTGCCACTTTCCTTTTCCAAGAGACTTACCCTTTCATGAGCTATTTCCTTAGGCACTGCCAGCTGAGCTCTTAACATGCCCTGCTCTATAGTGGTGTGCATTTGCCAGTGACACCTGTTACACATGCGTTCTAGAGCTACAGTGCTGGCACTAGTCTGATGAGCACTCACTACGTTCCAAAGGCATGAACATCTCATAATGAACTTTCAGAGACAGAACAAAGTCAAGATGTTTAGGAGCAGAAGAGCACTCCTGAAGCAGCAGACACCTGTTCCTGACAACAGCCCAGGCTTCATCGTGCCTCCCTAAAGAGGCCACAGGGGTGAAGGGTCAGCGCTTAGTAGGTATGCTGCACATCAGCTCATGTTTCTACTCCTGCCACCACTCCACCAAACCCAGGGGACAGGCCTGGAGTCTCTTCTAACCCTGGATCCGGAGTCTCTTCTAACCCTGGATCCTCGCCTCAGAGCTAGGATGGCAAGCTCTAGTCCTGCCTTGGCACTAAGGGACCTTAGGCCAGTCAGTCCTCCAGCTTGGCCTCAGTTTCCCACTAGAACATAAGCAGAGCTGGGTGGTTCTCAAAGGCCTTTCATACTGCAGGTCTCTGGTCCCGGGAGTTCCTCACTGACCCTGAAGAGTTAGGGGCAGGCTCAGCCAAGAAGCTGCTTGCGTATGTTCTCCCCTCGAAGAACCTGAGTGATCTATTTAGGAGAAATCCCAGGACACAGCAGAGAGGGAGCAGGGAGAGAGCGACTAAAAGGAGAAAAGGTAAGGGGAGTTTCAGGGTCACGGTATAGGCAACAGGGCCCCCATTTTGCCAGGGTCTCTGAAAGTGTGCAATTGCCTCCCAGAACCGCTCCTTGAAAGGCAGGGCCAGAACAGTCACTCACCAGCTCCCACTCCCCATTGGCTGGGATCTGCCCCAGAGGTGTACACTCTGGCCATCCAAAGCCCCTTCCACATCTCCAGTCTGTGTTTGAGGAAAGGCAATGGGAGCTGCATAGCTGGAGCAAGCTCTGCAGAAGAAAGCAGGATACATGGAACACTCCAGGTGGGTGGAGGCAGGGAGAGGTGAATCAGAACTGTCCAACACAGCTGCCACTGAAATTGGAGGTGGGCCCAGGAGGCAGCTATGACAGATGGTGTAGGCCCGTGCTCCTGCCTCCACGTCCTGAGTCATGCTCCATGGCACAAAAGGACCATCCCACAAACATCTAAGTGACATACCAGGTAGTATTCTAAACATCAGCCAAACAACTAAACAAATGCTCCCCACCCCTGTGCCCTGAATAAGTCCCTTCTCTGCTCTAGGCCTCAGTTTCTTTACACCCTAAACAGGGATCAGAATGCTTGCCCCCCAGAGTGACATGAGAATGTCTGTGGGGGCATTGTGTGACCTTCCATTGCTTTGCACTTGCATCATCATGGGGGTGTGGGGACCCCAGAGAAGTGCAGCCTAATAGTAGAGTCACAGGCACCCTGCAGTTAGGGGAAAGCTTTGGAGAAAAGGCAGCCCTGGTCACCCAGACACCCTGGCGGCTGACAGGCAGGATGATGCTGTGGCAGCACAGGATCTTGGAGTCGGGAGGGGTGAGAGTTCACAGCCAGCTCTGCATACAGACTGGGTGACTTCCAAAAAGTCATTTATTCTCATCGTCAATGGGCATGTGCTAAATGTTGGGCTGGGTAGAGAACTCGAAGAGATGGCATCTGTAAAGCACACATAGGCCTTTAGCAATGCCCTCTTTAGGCTGCCCTGCCTGAGAGCCATGGCACGTCTGGATCTCAGGTCTCACAAAGCCAGCCCATTGTCTTTTCTCCAAAGCCTCCCACCCACTTCGCAGGACAGGGAGCAGCATAACCCCTAGCCCAGGTGTCAGGGTGGGGGTGGGCCAGCAGCGGCCCTGGAAACGTTCAGGCTTTATGGTCCCCTAGCAGGTCTCTGTTCTCTTCTACTAGCTCAGCCCCCAGCTCTCTGAGAAGCCCTGAGCTTAAGGAAACCAGGTGCCTTCATTAAAAAAAAAACAACGACAAATAAAAGGTGATTTTGCAAGAGGAGTATGGTGCATTCTTGGAGGCTCCAAGCAGTTTTACAGGCCCAAACACAGAGCAAAGGCACTCAGGGGCCATGCAGAGTTCCCAGGCCCTGCAGGCTGGCCACAGCCCAGGGCCCATGGGCAGAGATGGTGTGGGAAAGGGCCTCCTCCAGCTCTTCACTCCTCTCCACTGCAACCCAGGCAGCCTTGGCTCAGAGGGTGTTCCTCTGCATTGATGGGGAGAAGGAGAGGGGAGAGGTGCAGTTCCCTGGGAGTCAGTTCACATGGACTTCCCATGTTAGAGGCCCTATATGCACAAGGAAAACCCTATTCTTAAAAGGGCTTTATCTTGCCATGGATATGGGATAGGTACAGGGAGCCCTAAACAAGAACATCCCAAATCCCTATTCCCAGGCACTACCAGAAATGTGGTGTTTTTCTCTGCATCTTAAACAAAGAAAAAAAAAAACAAATCTGGGAATTTACCTCATAAGGAAAGCCAATAGATTGGATTTAAAATGCATCTTTAGGCCAGGTGTGGTGGCTTATGCCTATAATCTCAGCACTTTGAGAGGCCAAGGTGGGTGGATCACCTGAGGTCAGGAGTTCAAGATCAGCCTGGGCAACTTGGTGAAACCCATCTCTACTAAAAATACAAAAAATTACGCAGGTGTGGTGGCGGGCACCTGTAGTCCTAGCTACTCAGGAGGCTGAGGCTGGAGAATAGCTTGAACCAAAGAGGCGGAGGTTGCAGTGAGCCGAGATCATGCCATTGCACTCCAGCCTGGGTGACAGAGTAAGATTCCATCTCAAAATTAAATAAATAAATTAATTTAATTTAATAAATAAATAAAATGCATCTTTAAAACCTTCCCTTTCTGCAACACCACACAGAACCTCCCAAATTCAAAGTATGCGAGAACATGTCAACCACCAAATACACGGAAAACGGGCACACTCAGCAAGATGCAGAGGCCGGTAAATGCTACCAGTAGTTACTAGAAACTAACTTTGATAAGCTGATATTCCAGGGCCTTGGCCTTTCAGCATATTGACTTGGAAAATTAACCTAGAGCCCCTACAGGACTGAACCCAGTGCCCGGTGCCAGCCCAGCCACCTATCAGGGACGGGGCAGATGGTCACAACCATGACACAGTTCCCTTTTCGGCGTACTATGGTAGCACGTGGTTGAGGGAAATGGGGAGCAAGGTCTAAGGGCTTCCCAGGCCACTGCAAGTATAAACTAGAGAAACTCTTTGAGAATCCCAAATTTAAAATCACTAAGCTGGAAGTTGTTCACAAAGTCTGTATTTCACCCCAGGACTTTTTGTTGCTGTTGTTGTTGTTGTTGCTGAGAAGAAGTCTCTCTCTGTGGCCCAGGCTGGAGCGCAGTGGCGCAATCTTGGCTCACTGCAGCCTCCACCTCCCAAGTTTGAGTGATTCTCCTGCCTCAGCCTCCCGAGTAGCTGGGACTACAGGGGCATGCCATCACGCCCAGCTAATTTTGGTATTTTTAGTAGAGATGGTGTTTTACCATCTTGGCCAGGATGGTCTCCATCTCTTGACCTAGTGATTCGCCCACCTTGGCCTCCCAAAGTGCTAGGATTACATGCATGAGCCACTGCACCTGGCCACCCCAGGACTTTTTAAACCTCCCTAGGCATTTAAAGTGGGGATTACATAGAGGTGGGAGTGTTTATGAAATAGTGAGCACCAAAGAAAAACGTGTACACAGAATTATGCAGCATGGGTGTCACTGTGTGAAAGTTCCTGTGCACGGGCACAGCCTAGACTGGTTCTAGGAAGGATGGAAGGTTCTATGTGTCCCTTTTTTCTCTTCGGTGCTGCTGTACTGTTTTCAGAATGGTATCATTTGTTTGGTTCTCGGCTTGTTTTTGCTTGTTTGTTTGTGAAATGTGAGTTGAAATGGCTTCAAACAGACCTAGGCACCAAATCCAATTGTCTAGTTAAATTAATGATGAGTTCCTGACGCAGCATTCAAGGCTGTCCGCAATACCTCCTTGCTGCCCATACTCTCTGCGTATACTCTACCTCCCATCAACCCAGCCAGTCCCTGACTCATCACATGCATTCTGACCTCAGGCTGACCTCAGCTGCTCTGTCCCTGCTGGTCACCTTCACTCACCCCTCTCTACCTGAGCAGTCTTCCTCAGCCATCAAGGTCTGTTTCCGCCAACTGCTTCATGAAAGTGCTCCCGGTCCCTGTCCTGGATGGTACCACCTTACAGCCCCTCATCTGGAATCCTCACATCAGTAACTGATTTGAAGTATTCTCTCAGCTTGCTGGCAGGGCCCCTCTGGCCTGCAGACATCCCGCCGAGCCGCTGGCCCGCATCCCCTGCAGCCCTGCAGCCCTGCAGCCCCAGCACAGAGCAGGCACTCAGCAAGCACTTGACTTGGTGTTTACAGAGGATTGTGCTTACCAGAATCAAATAAAGGCCCCATTTCAGGTCAAGGATGGCAACTTGGATAATCATGTTTTTCATCCCAATCCAAATGCATGTCACCATGTGTTAGTGGCTTTTCCCCCCCATAGGATAAACAAATTTAGTCTCTTTGTGATAGCTCAAATACATGTTTAAAGAACTGCCCCACATGTTGTGTTTTCAAGGACAAAAATTTCAGGAAAAACTTGTATAATACTTCTGTTAGTCCAGCTGAAACAGCAGCTACAAGAACCTTAACTCTCTGGCCTCTGCCTTGGTCCTTGGATACAGGACCACCAGCCACAGCACCAGGAGCAAACCCACCCTGCTTTCCGTGGCTCTAAGCCTCTAGAATTTGGGCCTCCACCAACACATAGCAGGACATCTAGCTTTACACGGGGACCTGTTCTCAGCGTCCCACACATACTTTCCCTCCTTCCCTCTCTCTCTCCAGCATCCACATCTGGTTTCCCTTCAGCACAAGTTTCACAACGGACAGATCTTGCACTTCCAGGATTTATGGTTCCTGCCGCCCCTCCTTGCTTTTGATATGATTCCATTATGTGCTTAAAATCAGGGCCTCACTCTTGGCTCCGGGGAGCTGTTTATGACAATTCTTTTATGGCCGTAAATCGCTCACTGTTAAGAACCTGGTCATGTCCAGAGGTAACTAGTGGCTAAGAAAGCAAATTGCGGCATATCTCAGATGGTTGCTTGGAAAGTTTTCTTCATAGAAGACTCATGAAGGCTAGTGTTTACCTGGCAGGTAAATCCTCTGAGCAACACCTTGGACCCTATTCTCCTTCATCAGCTGCCAGAGACTGGTTAAAAGCAAATTTATCACAATCTGCTCACCCCAGCCCCAATTACTTTCTTCCGTCTGCTGTGCTAGAGACCACACTGACAGAAGAACTGGCAAAAATCAAAACACCACTATCACAGACACTTCCTCCTGACAGCAAACAAGACTGAGAACGCTTTTTCTTTTCCATCTCTGCATTACATTTTCTCAGAAGGTAAAGACTTTCAGAAATAAGGAGACAAACTTATATGAAAGACCGGACATGGTGGTGCATGCCTGTAATCCCAGCACTTTGGGAGTCTTATATGGGCAGATTGCTTGAGCTCAGAAATTCAAGACCCAGCAAGGTAACATAGTGAGCCCCCATCTCTACAAGAAAATTTAAAAACTAGCCAAGGGTCATGGCATGCCTGTAGGCCCAGCTGCTTGGGAGGCTGAGGTGGGAGGATCACTTGAGCCTGGGAGGCGGAGGTTGCATTGAGGTGAGATCATACCACTGTACTCCAACTTGAGTGACAGAGCAAGACTCTGTCTCAAAAAAAAAAAAAAAAAGTGCTGACTTTTGGCAAGAACTTCCCTGAACCAAGGTTTCTCTTGCCTCCTAACTCCCTTTCTGCCATCCTTCCTTCATCCAACAGCCAGACAGATCTTCTCATAAGGCAAAAGTGAATCACACAACCCTGCTTGGAATTCTCCAATGGCTCCTTATAATCCAGGTGATGAAGCCCAAACTCCTCAGCTGCCCAGGGCTCTGCACAGTTTGGGGCTGATCTACATATTCAGCCCTATCCCCCTTCCCTTCCCTGCCACACAGGGCTCCATTAGCATCCTAGAGTTCCCTTGACCTTCCCCATCCCAGAGCAGTTGTTTAAGCTGTTGCCTCAATCCCTGCTTCCCTATCAGAGCACGAGTGCCCACTGTGTCCTAGGAGAGTTTAGCAGTGTGCCTAGCCTTTCTCTCCCCACACTCTGCCCATGGCAGACCCTGAGGCTCCATGTCTTTGTGTCTGAGATCACTGCAGAAACTCCTTGGACCACCACTTTACCACCCTCTTGTACTGGATGTAGGGTTGCCAGTTAAAATACAGGCCACCAGTTAAATTTGAATTTCAGATAAACAAGGAATAATTTTTAGTATAAGTATGCCCCAAATATTGTATGGGAATTTTATATTTTTTGTTTGTTATATTTGACAATCCTAGCTGGTTGGGAACTCTGGGACATCCTCCAGAGAGAAGAACTGAGGACCAGGTGGCAGCAGCATGCAGACAGGAAGGTGGTGGTGACCCCTGGGCAAAAGGCGGGGAGCGCCCCCTACCCTCCTCCTGGGAGGCAGCGTATGGCCGTGCAGAGCAGGACTCCAGAGTCAGCCTGTTTGGGTTCGAATCTCAGCTCTGCCACTTGCTAGTTATTTTGGGCAACTTAACCTTCTTTCTGCCACAGTTTCCTCATCTGTAAAATGGGGATAACCTACTTCATGTGGTGGTTATGAAAATGAAATAAATTAATATTTGCATGCCACTTAGAACAGTCCTTGAGACACAGTAAGTATTCTATAAGCATTTAATAAATATAAACCAAAAGAAGTTAGCCACGCCAACCCACAGATGAGGGGGTGAGTCTAGGAGATTTAATAATCATAAAACAAGAATGAACATCTATGGAATACTTGGTATGTGACAAGACACTGCGCATCATGTTTGTTCTATATCAGCTCATTTAATTTTTATCATAGCCTTATTTATCATTATTATTATTATTATCTTCTTTTTACAGATGAGGAAGCAGAAGCACTAGGTAGACTAGGATTCTAAACCAGGAAGTCTGACTCTGTAACATGCTGGACTGTGATAAACTGTGGTCCACATTAATTCACTCATCCTGCATTCAATCATTTCTTCATTGAGCACCTACTATGTGCCAGGCCCTGTGCTCATGCTGGGGAACCAGAATTAATAAGAAAGACACAGAGCAACCTCAGAGGATCATGGAGCTCAGGGAAGACCTCGCAGAAGCCTTTGCAAGTGTGAGGAGTGGCCCTGGAGAGAAAGGGGTCTATGGGCCACGCAGACAGCAGGTGTCTCTCCTTCCCTGGGGCCGGGAGGGGAGTCGGGTAGATGTGTGCAGTCAAGGAGGGCTTCCCTGTAAAATGACATCTTTGCAGATTCGGGAAGGGAAACAAAAACAACCAGCCTAGCCAAGGAAACAGAACTTGGTAGTGCCTGCACAGAGGCTTAGGACTCTGCTGCGAACATGGAACAGGGGCTGGTGAGAGAGGCAAGAGGCCGGGCAGGACAGAACGAGGACAAGTGAGGCCAGTTGGGTGGGCTGCTCATCCCCCTGTGCCAAGGAGAGAAGGACAGCTCTAAAGATGGGCCTGGACCCTCACCATGGAACTCACCCAAGCTACCAAGGACTCACCCAAGCCACCAAGGACTCTACTTGTCTCTCCGTGGTGCCAGCTGCACAGCACAGGTGCCCACCATCCACCAAGGTCTGTTCAGTGAGGTTTGAGGCTGCCCAAGCCCTCACTGAATCAACTGTTCCTGAACTGCTGTTATAACAAGAACATTCTAAAAACTGGAAAGCAAGGAGAGAAGATTTTCAACAACGCCCAACATTTCACCACTCTAAGAGAATGATGTTTGTATCACTTTCTGGCCATCCTTTATACAGAGGTTACCGTTTTGCATACTTGCAATCACAGTGTTCACACAACCTTGTGTTTTTTCTACTTACTGCATAAGCATTTATCCCACGAATTTAGAGCTTTCCCTATTTACCCAATCCCCCATTGTTGGGCATTCAGGTAAAATCTTTATTTTTAACAAGGACTAGTTTTGGATGTGGTGTTTCTCCATTATGAGAATTTTAAGCAGATTTCTGAAGTGGTTAATAAGATGAAATGGTTCACTTCAAACACCCTGGATACCATACTATAAATACGATTTCCCCAAATTTTGTACCAGTTGATAGATCGATAGTCCCACCAGAGATGCTTAAGTCATGCTTCCTCACTTTAACATTATCAGCTTTGGATGTTGCTATTTAAAATAACATTTCCTCACTGAGTCGAACCAAAACCAAGATGCCATGATATGGCAGCACTTCTTTGCTTTTCCTTGATTGCTAATGAGGGTGCATGTTCTTTGATGAATTGATTAATTGCTTTTTCTTTTCTCCTGAATTGTCCTTTAAGGTCCTTTGCTCATTTATACGTTAGGGCCCTCTTTAGAAATATCTTTGTATGTGTTCTTAATATAGTAAAGATGCTTGTCTGTAAGGGAGTGTTGTGGGGTGAACAGAAGGTGGAATAAATGCTATTTGTTGGTTTGTCGTATTTGCTGCAAGAATTTTCTCCCAAGAATCCTACAGTGCCCCCTGTAACCCATCCGAGGAACAGAGCCCCTCACCCTGACTGCCTCGGGGCTGCTTTGAGCCTAATCCAATACTACCTGGCTGCCCCCTGCATCATTTCCTCTGGGTTTAAGTTATTCAGGATCCCTAAATATCCCCAGTGTAAAGAACAAAACCGGAGATCGTTCTTGGGAACCTTGGTCTTTCAATCTCCTTCATCCCAGAGCATGGTCAGGGAAGGGGTCAGCATTCAGGGCTGTAGCTAAAGGAGAGCCATAGAGGAGGCAGCTGGCTGCCCAGACTCCACAGGCTACAGGTGACAGGCAGAGGGAGGAGTTGGAGAGGGAGAGGCACCTGCCAGGCTTAAACTGAGCCAGCAGCCACACAATACCATGGAAACAGGTGTTTTGGGGTGACCCACCATGTCATGAGTGGTGATGGGCAGACAGGTTACTGGAGCCCAGGACCTTGCTGTGGCCTAAGTAGCTAGGTACAAGACACAGAGACAGGAGCCCTGGCTAACATTAATGCACAAGGCGACCTTGTGTGCTTTCAACCCCATTGCTGGGCCTCAGTTTCCTCATATGTACAATGAAAGCCAGTGTACCCGTATACTCAGCCCCTACCAAAGCTGAATTCCAAGATTCCTGTCCTGCCAGGGAAATAAAAAGGACTCCTCTTCTGAAAAGAAGATCAGTTATGAAAAGAGCTAAAAGAATGGGGGTAGGAATTGGCCTGGCTCCCAGCTCCCAGGGCAGGAAACCAGCCTTGACCAGTCAAGACCCCTTTCTCAGCAGACCAAGGAGATAGTGCCCACCAGACACCTGTGGGATTTCCTGGAAAGCCACGCTCCTGCTATCACCGCCTCCTCCTCCCAGACACTTCATCTCTAAAACAAATGCCCTGAGGAGCAACTGGCCTCCCTGGGAATATGGACTCTCCATGGCCACCCCTACACATCTCCTGCACACCCACAAACATGCACACACACAAACACACCCATACACAAACACACCCACACACACACTTTCTCATATGCAACCTATTCGTCCGTCTAGCCTGGATTCAGAAGTACTCTGACACGCTGGGCTTTTGCCTGAAACATGTTTTTATTTACTCCACAGATACAGAGTGAGCCCCCGCTATGTGCCAACCACTGCTGTAGACAGAGGATAAGCAAGACAGAGACCCACAGACACAGACAGATCATCCACAATGCACCCCCAAATAAACATGAAAATGAACAATCTGAAGTTGCTGCACATACAATGAATGCAGTAAAACCAGTGGCAACGCAGCGAGTGACTGCTGTTGGGGGTGTGCTCATGTGATTGGATCTGGACAGTGAACATTGGAGCCAAGGCTCAGTGAAGAGAAGAGGGGTACCTGTCAGCCCTCAGGGAGGAGCACTGCAGGTAGAGGGGCCAGTGAGCACAAAGGCCCTGAGGTGAGAACAGGCTTGGATGTTTGAAGATAAGACAAGGCAGAGTGGCCGGAGCACAGCCTTTGGGGAGCATGGCAGGTGCTGGTCACAATGGGGTGTGCACTGCTGAGGACCTGGCTTGGACTCTGCATGAGATGAGGAGCAATGAATTCCTCCAGGAGATCACTGTGTGAGCAGCAGGAACCATGAAGGGGCAGGAGTGGCCTCCGTCCTGTGGTCACTGGTTAATTCCTTTCCAGCCTTCATCTCTAACTCAGTGGTCCCTTCCTCCAAGAATCCATCCCCACCTCCCTATCCCGTCAGATCCCCTGATGAGTCTCCCATCACCATCCACCCTCCAGGTCACTGACCTCTGCAGGAGTTTCATACTGATTTCTGTGGTTGTATAGTTAATGTCTGCCTTCCCCACTAGACTCTGAGCTGCTTGGGGACAGGCACACAGCTATCTTGACTCACCTCAAACCCCCAGCACCTTGCACAAAGCCTGGCACACCACGGGTGCTCAATAAATGTAAAGAGAAGAAATAAGCAAATCCCTGGGCATCTCAGCAAAATTTCCACTCCCTCAAAGAGTAGTGTCCTGTTTCCACTTCCTCCCTCCTCTGTAGAACCCAATGTGATCATTGATGTGTTGGCATCTGCACACACACATGGACACACACGCATGCACACATGCAGGCAGGGCATATATCCTTCACTGTACCCTAGGGACCTCCTTGAAGCAGGCAGTGCCACCGTGCAAAGAATGACCTCACCCATACCCACCTGCTCAGAGACCCTCAGCGTGGGCTCACCAGAGAGTCTGTGTCCTGAAGGTGTGTCAGAGGCCAAGCCCCCTCCCTCACCCAGTGGGGCAGCACCACCCACAAACCTGCTGGCAGCAGGGGCTGCATCCTTTCCTGTGCCATGGTTCTAGAAGAACTCAAACAACAGCTCAGCTCTGCTTGCACAGTGGCTGCCTTCTGTAAACCAGATATCCGCATCCACAGACTGAGGACGAAACACTGGGATGTCTGACCTCTGGTCCAGCCTAGGAAACTCCAGTTTGGTCCATATTTCTAGAGCCAACTACTTTTTCTTGTGAAAACTCAGTGCCCATGATTGCTGGTGCTGTTAGATCCCAGTTAATCAGTCAACGTATTCTTGAAACAAACATGTTAGAAATAAAATTGTTAATTTAAAAAAATACGTTACATGCTCTAGGAAACCTTGATATTTAAGAAATTCCTTTGCAGCATAAAATGTATTTTTTAGAAGGCAATTGTCAATTTCTATGAAAAGTCTTAAAATGGTCATTGCCAGGGCCCAGTGCTTCTTTTTCTGAGACCTGATCCAATGTGTTAAAAGTTACCCCAAAATGGAGCTACAAGAATCTTTGTCAAACAGCATTGGTTGTGACAGGATAAGATTGAAAACAATACAAATAAATATCCAGCACGGAATAGTCAAATTAATTCTGGCACATCTGGACAATGGAATACTCTGCATCTAAATCATGCTAATCACAATAGTCAGCACATATCGAAATCTTACTCTGTGCTAGGGACCACATCAAAAGCATTATATGCACCATCTCATTTAATTCTGCCGATGCTGTACATATTATTATCATCTCCATCTCACAGATGAGGAAACCAATACCAAAAAGAGTTAAGGTATTTGCCCAAAGTCACACAGCTAGTACCTAGGATGCATACTCCAGCAGGCTGACTCCAGACACCAACCTCTTAGCCATTATACTACCCAGCCTCGAATGAAACCATTACGAGAGCTATTATTGTGGCAAGATTAGCCACATGGAAGAATGTTCACAGTATGCCAGTAGGTACGGCAAGCGGGTTACTAGAGAGTACCTGCAGCCTGATCCCGTGTGTGCGTGTGCACCCAAAGCAAAGATGGTTTGGAAGATAACACAGCTAGCATCTTGGTATAGACCTCTGGGTGAAAATGCTCGTGTTTTCTGATTTTTCTGGGCAAATGTGCTGTTTCTATATTAAGAAAAATTATTTCAAAACTAACATAAATGCCAAAATCACTCCCTTATATTCATCTTATACATAAATGCAAATGTCCAGCTATTGACTTTGCTTTAGGCACAGGCACAACAGCACGCATAGACGCTGCTTGCTTTTCATGGCTCGGCTTCTTCTTGAAGCAGCAGGAGCTCTTTAGTTGGGAAGAGATGATGCGGAGTCGTCCCACTGCACCCCTCAGCAGACTGTCCCCATCATCCAGAAGCCCTCGGGGCATTTTTGCCTCCTGGGAGCTGCCAGGCTGACGGCACAGAGCTGGATGAGCTCCATCCTGAGAGCCAAGCCCAGGGACTCCAAGAGCTTGAGACAAGCCGCCTCCTGTCTCTGGATATCTCAAGGCAGCAAGACGTGAAGGGCACAGAGGTCTCAAAGCAACAGAGTGGCCCGGGGACAGGAGTCCCAGTTCTGCAGCCACCTATACTGAGGACTCTCCTGGACTAGTCACCTACTCCCTGGTTCTGTGACCTTGGGAAAGTTATTTCTTCTCTCAGAGCATGTTTCCACACCTGTCAAATAAAGAAATGGAAAGTGCCAACTTGGAAGAAAAGTACCAATTTGTAAGAATCAAAATAATAGATAAATTACATATAAAATGATGGTGCCAATAAGTCGCATTTCCTGGGCACTGACTAGATGTATGATTTCCATAGCTCTCACAGCCACCCCATCAGAAACACTGTGATGATCGGCACTTTACAAAGGATGAAAACGAAAGCTGAAGGCGGTGAAGCCACTTGTGCTGGGGAGGAGTGAGGAGGGAGTTTCTGCCACCAGGGCTGGGCTCACACCACTACACCTCGCATCCTGGCACAAAGTCTAGACACGGGAAGGCCTTCATCCAGATGGTTGCCATCACTCCCTATTAGGCCTCTCTGCCTGGCTTTGAAGAGCAGTGTGAGAGTGAGGACTCCTCCTGGTTCTCCCCACCACCCAGACCCTCACAAGCCACGAGGCCACTGACCCACTTTAAGGAGCTTTCCTTTGGGAGTAAGTAAAACTCCCTCCCCAATACCCGTCCCCGCCCCCGCCCACACACACATACCCTCTTTGAGTCAGTTCCAGTGACCACAGTCAATGACTTTGCTGCTGTACAGTCTATGACAAGCCCCTGTCCAGAGCTGGCCTTGTGCTCTGGCCGCCAGGGCTGCTGGCCCAGCAGAGGACCCTGGGAGTCAAGCCTGCATGCACTCACACTTGGCACCTGCTCCAAAACCCTTTCAGGTCTTTGAGGATCTGGGCCCTGGGCCTGGGTCTCCGGGCGCGGGTCAGAACAGTTGGCCTGCCTGGCCAGAGAGGGAAGCACGCGATTCAGAAAAGCAGTGCCCTTCAGCAGCCTCTCTACTGTCTCCGCTCCCCAAAGGCAGAGCAGGACGCTGGAAGTGTATGCGCGCTGTGGTCTGGGTGTGCAAATGTGCGAAGGAGGCGTGTTGTGTGAGCGAGAGGGTAGTAGATGTGTGTGTGCGTGTGCGCGCGTGGCCCCGGGTGTGCGCCGCTGCGATTGCGGTCCTTTCCCGGGGCGGGCGACGGGCGGGCTGGGAAGGTCTCCTCCCCTCACCACATTGAGAAATCTCAGTGAGTCACCGAGTGGTGCTGCATATTAATGAGCTCGCTCGCTGCGAGGGCTGGAGCGGATTTAAAAGAGGCCAGGGCGGGCGGAGGGAGGCTGTGGAAAGCGCAGAGCCGAGCGCAGCGCGCAGCGCACGGCTACAGACAGTCCCGGGCATCCACCGACGGCGCAGCCGGAGCCAAGCGAGCCAGGAGGCGCACCCCGGGCAGAGGAAGCCGAGCAGAGCCGGGTGGCGTCTCGGAGTCGCCGCACAGACGGGCCAGCGCCCTCCCCATGTCCCTGCTCCCGCGCCGCGCCCCTCTGGTCAGCATGAGGCTCCTGGCGGCTGCGCTGCTGCTGCTGCTCCTGGCGCTGTACACCGCGCGCGTGGATGGTGAGTGCGGGGAGCTCCCCTTGTCGCCGTCTCGGCTTCTTCTGTCCTGGGGAACCCAAGCGCCAACTTCTAGGCATCCTGGGATCACGGGGCGAGGGGGAGGGGGTCTGGGTGGGCACCATGAGTGTCTGAGAAGCAGGAGATCCCCCTCCCACGCGTACAACTAAGCAGTCGCCCCGCGATCTTCCACAGGGTCCAAATGCAAGTGCTCCCGGAAGGGACCCAAGATCCGCTACAGCGACGTGAAGAAGCTGGAAATGAAGCCAAAGTACCCGCACTGCGAGGAGAAGATGGTTATGTGAGTTCTTGCTCCTCACCTTGAGGGGTACGCACTGCTCTCACCCCGATGACAGGGCATTTCTCTCTGACTTTTTCAAGGCCCTGGAAAAGCTGTTGTAATTGCCCAGCGAGTCCTTAGGACGCTGGCGAGACACTAAAAGACTGTGGGGAAAGGGGGTCACGGTCCCGCTCGGGAACAGCGCTTCCAAGTTCGCCCTTGCTAGGATTCAAACGAGTCCTCTCGCTTTTTGTCCCATGGGCCACCCACTCTGCTAGGGCCATGGAGGGTTAAAGGGCTCCCTTGTGCCAATTCAGAAAATCTAGATTGAAATCACTCAAAACATACTCACACCTAAACTGCAAGGCGTGCTGCCTTCTGTCACTGGACAGAGTGTTAATGCAAACACATCTTAAACTCTGACCCCCTTCAGAACCTTGTTCCAGTCAGAGACCAGTGGACGGCCAGTTTTTGGCTCCTAGAGATTTCATTTTGAGAACGCTCCACAGGCTTCCCTGACGGGCTGTACTCCTTGTGGGTCCTGGATACTGAGCAGTCCTGCAGAAAGTACTCTGCTGGGGTGAATGTGCCACATGGCTGGAGCCCTGCTTGGTTGGGATGTGGGCAATGCTGGAAAAACTGGGGCAGAGTGAGAGAACACTGAGTTTCCTGCTCCTCGGCCTTCCCAGTTAACCACTTGAGGCCAGCACCCTGCCTCCTCATCAATATGCTCTTGGCCAGGAAGGGAGCCCTTGGCAAATCAGCCACCAAATATTTGCCACACATCATCATCCCTTCTTCCCCTTCCCCAGAAACAGGACACACTTTATTCTCAGTTTGGGCAAGTACCTTCCACCGGCTGGCCCCCGCGGGTGCAAAGACCTTCACACAGTGTCTGTGAAAGCAGGGCACACCTCAACCCAGCACCCTACATCCCCCACTGGGGGCTACACAGTCAGGCTGAAGTTAGGGGAATCCAGAAAGCTACTGGGCCTGAGCTGACCCCACTGCCTTCCTTCACTGGCACCTAAATTAACTCCCTTGCCCTTACCCCTTGTCTTACAGACCAAATTAAAAAAAAAACACCCAAAATCCTTTTGGGTGGGGGTCAAGTGCCAAATGAGCTGGGAAAGGAGCTCCAAGCTCCTCAAGGCTTGCAGGTTGGGGGCTAATGACAGGGGGAATTGCAAGTTAAATCTCACTCATTTAAGAGCTGAAATATGCTCCATATACCAAGAGGGTATCTGAGACTTTGCAGGGAAGAAAGCAGGGTAAAGGATGCAGTGATACCAGAAAAGACAGAGCCCTCAGTAAATAGGCTTGCTCTTTTCCTGGCTAAACTCTTCCACAGACAGCGGGAAACTATAGCTAGGCAAGTGCATGAAAGGCTTGTGGAGCCTTGTGGAAACTTGCAGGGGCATCAGGAGATCAGCACACAATCCAATCATCCTCTACTAAACCTCCACCCCACCCCCAGAGCCTCCCACTCCATCCCCGAGGGCTGGGGGCTCCTATCCCCATCCACAATCCTAAAACTCTCCAGATCAGATGAGGGGCCAGCACTTTTGCCAAAGCAGGTTTTCAGCCACAAAGGCTGAACAAAAGCAAGTTTTCCAGCTCACCCTGAGTCACCCAGAAATCTTTGCTGAGGCTGGGGTTGGGGCAGGGGCAGGAGGGAAAGGTCCGCTTTGCAAGTGGGAGTCCTTGCACCCAGAGGAATCCAGAAGAGTCTGGATTCTAAAAAGGGCAATTTGTGTCATAGGTCCATGGAGCTCTCACCAAAACCCCTTACACCCCCCAGAACTGTGTAAGACAGGGTCGCAGAACTCAGAATTTCTGATAGTTGCTGGAGTCACAAATCGCCATGTCTGCCCTCCACAACTGATTTTCATAATCCCAGCATTATGACGTGGCATTTGAGCACTACAGTGGGAGGGCTGAGCATCCCTTCCTGTTCTCTTTGACCTTCAGGATTTGGGATAGGCAGCCTGCACGCTGACCTCACTGAGAAAAGGGTTTTTATCAGGCGTTGCCTGTCCTTTCCTTCAGAATGCAAAAGCAGCCTTGTAGGCAGAAAGAGAAAAGCATTTGCTAAATTCCTGCAGGGTGACTGGGTACAGTGCGGGAGAGAGACAGCCAGAGTTCACTCTGAAGCCTGGCCTGTGCTCAAGGCTACAGGATGACCTGGGTCACAGAGGGGTCCAGTCAAGGCAGGAGCCATCACCTGGCATCAGCAGGAAGACCCAGCCTGGGAGCTTAGGCCCTAGGGGACCCCAGAAACCCAGAAGACGGAGAAGGGAAGAGAACAGGCTGCCCGGGAACATTATGCCACATTCTGGTGGCAAGATCCGATTTTCTTTCCCCATCAATTGGGAGACTGACGTCGTGGCAATCCTGCCTGCTTCTAGAACTTAGCCCATGAGCTCTGACACTTTCCATTTGGTAACAGTGGGGAACTAGCTAACCTCTGTGCCTCTCTTCTCACTCTGTCCACTCTCACTTCCAGTCTCCCCTCTTTGCCCTCCAAGCCCATCCCAGCATCACAGTCTACCACCATAGCTTGCTTGGCTGTGAACCCTCAAGAAGTGGCATCCTAAACACTCACCTTGCACTTTTCCAAATACCCCAGGTGGTCCCTCATTCCCCTACCTCCTGTCAGCCCTGGGGCCCAGCCCTGGATGAGAGGGGCTCAGAAGTTCTGAGGCGCAAGCTTGCCCGCCCACCAGGCTGGAGCCCACACCGCAAGGCTACTCCTTCCCCTCAGCCACTTCCTCTTCCATGACGATGGCTAATAACAGTAACTATTAACTGTGCATCCACCAGGTCCTGGGCACTTTGTAAAGATTGTATCTTTTAACCATCCCAGTAACCCCCAAGACAGTCCTATTATTGTACACATTTTACAGATGACCAAACTGGATTCAGAGAGGTTTCCCAAGGTCCCACAGCCAAACTTGAGATTCAGTCCCAGGCTCCTACAGTCTGCACAACACCTGCTTCTCTACCACATGGCTAGGCTTCTGCTGGGTGTCAGGACATTGGCTGATAGAGGCCTGAGATCTTCAGGCTGTGCAGAAGAGAAGTCTTGCTTTTCTGCTCAGGGGTGAAACATCTGGGACCTCACACAAGGCCAATAAGACTTTGCCTCAGGATCAGGAGGTGTCCAGCCCCGGGGCAATCTGCAGTGGGTCAGGGAACTAGTTGAGGAGACAGAAAGCAGAGTGTCTGCAGGGCATGTCTCAGCCCTACCATGAGCTCCTCAAATCCAAGGACAGAGGTCTTGGCACGTGCTCCTTGCTGGCGTTAGCTTTCTCCACCTCCTGATCCCAGGCTCAGAGGGGCTGGAAGAGTCCTCTAACCTTTGTTCCCCAAAAGAGGCCTGAGCCCTGGAGACAAGACACTGTATGAGGTTGGGGGTGGGAGAGAGACCATCCCAGACTCTCAGGGCTTTGAAGGGAAAAGTGAGGGCTGCTCACTCCATATAGGGTTAGGCCTGAATATGGAGTCGGAGAATAAGGAACACCCAGAACCTTCCAAAGAGCCAGCCAGGGAGTGAGCACATAAGTAGGCTCCCTTGAGAGGAGGGAGGAAATCACAGTCTCTAAGGGACCAGGCTCTAACCAGGGCCACCCACAGGCCACATGAGGGGCAACATGTTATTCAGGCTCCTCAACCCTCCACCTCATCCTGCTCCATTTCAGCATCACCACCAAGAGCGTGTCCAGGTACCGAGGTCAAGAGCACTGCCTGCACCCCAAGCTGCAGAGCACCAAGCGCTTCATCAAGTGGTACAACGCCTGGAACGAGAAGCGCAGGTACGTGCCGCCTAACTTGCTTTCCTTCTTCCCCCAGACCCAGCTGTGGCTCTCAGGATGGGAAGGGAACCCCCCAAACCAGGTCATCTAGCCCCATCTAATAAGTGAACACCCACCACAACACCCACAGCATGCAGATTCTCAGACACTGCTTACATACCCCCAGGGACGAGGAACTCACCGCTTAACAAAGCTAGCATCTCTTGTCCATTTGTGAAGATGTCAGGTTTGTCGTTTTATAAACTAAAGTCTGTCTCACTCTTACATTTGCATTATAATCTTAATTCCTCTTTTTATTTAAATTATGTAAGTTGTTAAACAGCAAGGAGAGCACTGGCATGGCTGCCTCTGAGCACTTCAGAGGGGTGACATGTGACCACTTAGGTGATGGTGGATATTAGCTATAAAACCACAAGATGCTGAGGATGATCCTTGCCAAAAACTTGTTCTCTTCTCCAAGGTGCCCACACCCACCGCTGCCCAGAAACCTGATAAACTCCTTCCTTTGCAGGTGCTGAAAGGCACCATGGTTTTGGCTCTTCAAAATCAGAGCCACTGTTAACCAAGGAGGGCAGCAGTGCTAAGACCGCCAGTGCCCTGAATCAGCCCTGTGCTTACTGGACACTGTTTCCCCAGAGTTGGAAGGTGGCTTCCCAGCTCTGACCTCCTGGTATCTGGCCTCAGAGGGGGAACCCAGTTCCTAGCTCCCCGGTACCATGCGAAGGTAGCCGGTCCTGCCTCACTCCTCAAATACTCAGAGTCTGTTTACACGTTTGCCTGCAGAGCATGATCAGGAACCGCACACACACACACACACATGAATGCACGCATGCAGGTGACTTCCCCAGGAGCTAGTGCCAGCACCCCCGCTGCAGAGGAGGAAATCAAGGCTAAATGGGAGAGAGGGTGACTTGCCTGGGAGCACAGGGCAAAGCCAGGACAGCAAACCAGGCCTCCTGGTGCTACCCCATGAGCTGCCCTCACAGAGTGGAAGGTGCAGCCACAGTGGGTGCCTCCATTGCCTTCCCATCACCCGGCCCTGCAGTGCTACCCCAAGCTCAGCCCTTGACCAGCTCTCCCACAGCTGACACTCGGGCTCAACCCCTGTACCTGAGCCTTTTTTGCTGCCTCCAAAACAGCTGCATCTGCAGTTGCTTGAAATAGAAAGTGATGAGAGTGAGAAATTATTTTCTGTAAATCTGACGGGAATGAAGCCCTCTTTCTGGTCAAACCAGGCGGCTCATGTGGCAAAAGCCAGAACTGCCCAGTCCACTCTCTGTCACCCTCCAGGCCCTGTGTCATCAACACGGGCACAAGGCTAACCCCATGAGCAGGTTATGGAAGAGGCTGAGGACATCTTGGTCTGACTGCTAGGGGGTGCCCAAACCTTTATCTCACCTGGTTCCTCCCCTCCACCTGAGCTGCAGCCTGGAAAAGGCAGCACCCACAGGTCAAAACATGGCCCTGCTTTTTTATCCCCCAAAAGTCCAATAATAAAAGCAATGAGAGCCTCTCAGCTACCAGGCGTTCTCTCACCTTGTTACAAAAGTTTGCCCCTCTTTCTTGGAGTGAAAGAGGTGTCCCTGCCCTCCCAACCTCCCTCCCCTGAAAAAAGTTGAAAATATCTTAATGAATGCAGAGCAGTGACAAAGGAAGTGTTTGAAGTTCTCTTTGCAGAGAGAGAGAGAAAATACTGAACCTAGGGTGGAGGAAGGAGAAGGGTATACGGTGGGCTCAGGCCCACGGGGACCACACAGGGGAGCTCTGAGCACTTCAGAGACCAGAGCTCCGGCCGCCACGGGAAGCAGCTGAGTCAGGCATTTTATTTCAATGCATAATTCGGTGGTCCTACTCAGAAATCAAGAACAAGACAGAGAAGCGATAAGCTGAGTGTAAAATACGGCCCCAGGGCCGCCATGGGGCAGAACTAGAAGAAAGCAAAATATCTACCTGGAAACAGCTTGAGAGGTGAGGGGAAGGTGGGCTTGGGAACCCGTAGAGATGAGGCAATGCGGCCAGGAGCGGGGACTGAGGGGCACAGGCCTCCCGTGCCACGGCCCCAGCCCCACCGACCACCTGACTCCAGACAGCAGCTTCTAGAGCCAGTATTCTTCTGGAGGACATGCATTCTTTGGGCAAAATATAAAGAAATATAAAGCCTAAGTCAAGGGAGAGAATGCCTCCCACCCTTGCTATTTTCCCTAAATAGAGAGGCTGAGTACAGACACGGAAAGGAACAAGGAGGTGCGGGAGAGCCCACCATGCTAGAGAAAGACTGCATTCCTGCCACTAACAGTCAATGGCCACTGGGCAAATCTTAAGCCTGAGGTGCCTCAGTTTCCTCACATGAAAAGCGGGTTTGCTCCATAGGCCTCTGAGGACAGAATGAGATTGCATAGGTGAGACTGCAGATGGTTAGAAAGGACAGAGCCACACTGGTGTGCGTTTTCATGGTCCCTGGGGCCACATCCTCAGAAGGGTCCCTCCCACATCCCCCAGGGGTTTGGGCAGTCCTGGGACAAGGGCACTCCCTGCAGACCAGACATGAATAAAGCCACTTAGCAGCAGCTTGTGAACTGCCTGCCTCGTGTCCTGAGCCACTTACACGTGTGTTTTTTTCTCCCCAGGGTCTACGAAGAATAGGGTGAAAAACCTCTGATAGGAAAACTCCAGACCAGTTGGGAGACTGTGCAAAGGACTTTGCAGATTTAAAAAAAAAAAAAAAAAAAAAAAGCCTTTCTTTCTCACAGGCATAAGACACAAATTATATATTGTTATGAAGCACTTTTTACCAAGGGTCAGTTTTTACATTTTATAGCTGCGTGCGAAAGGCTTCCAGATGTGAGACCCATCTCTCTTGTGCTCCAGGCTTCATCACAGGCTGCTTTTTATCAAAAAGGGGAAAACTCATGCCTTTCCTTTTTAAAAGATGCTTTTTCTGTATTTGTCCATACGTCACTATACATCTGAGCTTTATAAGCGCCCGGGAGGAACAATGAGCTTGGTGGACACAATTCATTGCTGTGTTGCTCCATTCCTAGCTTGGGAAGCTTCCGCTCAGAGGTCCTGGAGCCTCGGCACAGCTGCCACGGGCTCTCCTGGGCTTATGGCCGGTCACAGCCTTAGTGTGACTCTGCAGTGGCCCCTGTGGCCAGGCAAGCAGGAGCAGGTCTCTCTGCATCTGTTCTTTAAGGAGCTCAAGTTTGGTTGCCAGAAAAAAAAATGTGCTTCATTCTTCCCTGGTTAATTTTTACACACTCTAGGAAACATTTCCAAGAGCCTGTGATGGCAAGGCAAATAATTCTTAAAGAAGGTGTGGGGTCTTTCCCAACCTGAGGGTTTCTGAAAGGTTCACAGGTTCAATCTTTAATGCTTCAGAAGCATGTGAGTTTCCCAACACTGTCAGCAAAAACCTTAGGAGAAAACTTAAAAATATATGAATACTTGTGCAGTACACAGCTACAGACACACTTTCTGTTGACAAGGGAAAACCTTCAAAGCATGTTTCTTTCCCTCGCTGCAATGGAACATGCAGTACTAAAGCAATATATTTGTGACTCCCCATGTAATTCTTCAATGTTAAACAGTGCAGTCCTGTTTCTAAAGCTGAGATGACCATGTGCCCTTTCCTCTGTACATATACCCTTAAGAACACCCCCTCCACACTCTGCCCATCCCCCAGTATGCGCTGCATTGTACTGCTGTGTTATATGCTACATACATGTCAGAAACCATTAGCGTTGCATGCAGGTTTCATATTCTTTCTAAGATGGAAAGTAATAAAATATATTTGAAATGTACCAACATTCTAGCCTGCTGCCTTTTTTCTATTTGATTAACCTGGGATGACAATAAAATGTTTGCCATGTCCTGAAAAAATACAAAGATGTTGGGAAAGAAAACTGGTACTTCCCAAATACCTGTTAGCACCATCACTTCTGTGGAATGTGTGGAGCTGTCATTACAGTTGGGAAGCCAAGAAGCCAGGCCTTGAGGCTTTCCTACCCCTGCAGCAGGTTTATCCCAGCGGGCAGGTTGGAGCACAGGGAACTGGATCACCATTCCAGCCTCCTCCGCGCAAGACAGCGCGGAGCCTCACCACCAGAGGGCAGCAAAGAGCCTCGGCGCCTCAGCCAAGGGTTCTCCAAGTTCCCTGGGGCTGCGTGAGGACGGCGACAGACGAGGACTGGTGTAATTATTGCCTGCTGCAAGCCAGACCCTGTGTGGAGAGCCTTACATGCTCTATCTCATTAAATCCTGGTAACAACCACAACAGGGGTGGTTCTATTGACGCTCCATTTTACAGATGAGGAAACCAAGGCTCAGTGAGGTGATCACATCACACTCTTATTCTCCCACTTAGAGAAGATAGTAGATGGGGCCAGTCAAGATGGCCTGGGGTCCAGGGCCCCGAGACGCCAGGGGGACTCGGGGAGGTGGGAAATGCCTGCCCAGGAGGCTGTGGGACTTGGGCTGGGCATCTGGGAGCCATGCCTGGGAGATACTGCAGCTGTTTCTGCTCCTGCCAGGTGGACAGGCAGACAGTAGGGCACACCTCATGGCACTTCTAGGGACTGCAGGAGGTAGGCCCATGTCAGGCACAGCAGGATACCAGGGCATGGTGAGCACATGGTAATGGAAGCCCTCCCCCCGCTCCCCCCCCCCCCGAGACAGAGTTTCACTCTGTCACCCAGGCACAAGCACAGCTCACTGCAGCCTCAAACTCCTGACCTCAAGGGATCCTCCTGCCTCAGCATCCCAAGTAGCTTCGACGACAGGCACATACCACCATGCCTGGCAAAATGGGGTCTTCCTATGTTGCCCAGGCCGGTCTCAGACTCCTGGACTCAAGTGATCCTCCTCCCACCACAGCCTCTCAAAATGCTGGGATTACAGGCATGATCCACCATGCCCAGCCAGAAGCTATTTAATAAGCATAACATCAGGCAAGCCACTTTGCACTTTGTACCAACTACCTATAGCCCTGCATCTCACTGTACCCTAAGTCAGCCAGGCCCTGAAACAGGCCCCTCTGCCCTCCCTGGGTTCTCCACACCCAGCAGGACTGCTCAGGGGGACATGCCTCCACCCTGTCTGCTACACTTGCAACTGAGAGCCAGTCACCCATGTCCCTTTCACTTCCCCAGACAGCTTCCTGACACGCTGGCTCTGCACACACTGACGAGGACACCCAGCAAGTACCCTGTCCTAGCAGGGCCCTACAAGGTGCTGCCACAAATGCTGTCATCACCACCTTATTTCCTCCTGGCACCACAAATTATACCACATGCATTCCTGAGGAAACTGAAGATCAGAGAGGTTAAAAAAGTTGCCCAAAGTCACAAAGCGACCACTTATCACACCCTCCACTGCCTGGCAGCCTTTCTGCTGAGGGGTAGAGGAGGGGTGGGCTGAGGCCACAGTGAGCTGGAGACCATGAATGCCCAGGGTGGTCCTGCCTTTCCCTTCATTACAGAGAAAGGAGGTAGACTGGTGAGGGAAACCCTGATACCAACAGACAGAACAGAGTGGGAGAGCCCCATAAGACAGTGCATGCCAGGGCAAGGCAGAGCAGAGGCTCAGCCTCTTGTTGGGAACCGCAAAACCTGCCCAGCCTCAGAGCAGCACCAGTGGAGCCTCAGAAGGGAAGGCCAATGTACAAAGCTGGCTGAAGAGCCCCGGACACCCAGAACAAAAGCCACTACAAGACAGTACAGGGCTCAGGTACTGCTTGTGAACAAGCCACATACACTCCCTGTCCTTACTGAGGTTCTCCTCGACCTGCCTGTGGCTCTAGAGCTAGGGCACCCTCCTCCAACTCTGCTGGCCTGGATGGTCCCTCCCTTCTCTGATGTCCCAAGTCACAGATTGGATCATTAGTAACAGTAACAGTGTCACCTCACAGCGGGCCAGCCACTGATCCAGGAACTCACCCAAGCACTGGCCCTGCATGCTCTAACTGTGCTCCCACGATGTGATACGTTGCAGGTGCCCAGACAAGGGAAGCGCTTTGCTTAGGAGAATAGAGGGAGCCCTGGAACTCAAGCCTCAGTGGGTCAAAGAGCAGAAAGGGTGGAGAGGCTGTGTGTAAATGTCTCCATTCCCTACAGAGGTGGGGTCCAAGGAGAACAGAGGCTGGGCTATGCTTCCAGGGAGAGCTTGGGCCCTTTCCTCCAGCAGACAGGGATTAGCCCAACCACTGAGAATAGATTCTGAGCTCAAACACTTCACGAAACACCAAATGAGGATCCACAGGCACCCGGAACTGCGCGAGGCTCCGGAGAAGAATTTTCTTTCCGGGGGTTACAGACCTCTTTCCGGTACCTTTTCTCCTCTGGGTCTCCCATATCCCTGTGGGGTGTCCACCTGCCACCTTCCAGCAAAGAGAGTCATCTTAGCGCAGCAAAACGAGACCAGGTGGCCTTTCAGAGTGGGCCCTGCATTCGTGGCTCTCACACGTTTCCCTGGTTAAGAGGGAGCTTCTCCTCTGCACAAGGGGCAGGCCCCACCTCCTCTGCAGCCACTACCTCCTCACAGTCAGGCTTGTTTTGGAGCCACATGCCATTGCCCCTGACTTCCCACAGGCTCATTCTCAGCAGGCCTGGTGCTGCGGTGGGCTGACACCAGCATGGCCATGTCCTCAGAGTGCTCCAGCCCAGCCCTGCAGCTTGACTCCTCCCCCTCATTGACCCCTCTCAGATCTCCTCCACTCGGAGCTTCTCCTGGTCACCCTGGACTGACCATGTAATTTGCAGCGCCAGGTGCAAAAAAAAAAAAATGATACAGGGCCCCTTGTTCAAAAATTATTAAGAATTTCTAGCCAGGCGCGGTGGCTCACGCCTGTAATCCCAGCACTTTGGGAGGCCGAGCTGGGTGGATCACGAGGTCAAGAGATCGAGACCATCCCGGTCAACATGGTGAAACCCCGTCTCTACTAAATATACAAAAAATTAGCTGGGCACAGTGGCGCGTGCCTGTGGTCCCAGCTAGTCAGGAGGCTGAGGGAGGAGAATTGCCTAAACCCAGGAGGCGGAGGTTGCGGTGAGCTGAGATCGCGCCATTGCACTCCAGCCTGGGTAACAAGAGCGAAACTCCGTCTCAAAAAAAAAAAAAAAAAGAATTTCTAGATGGCCACAGCAGGGCATTAAACCAAGCATGGGGCCCTCTCCAGACATGCTCTGTGTGACTCACATGCCACAAGCCCATGAAGCAGACCCTGCCTCCAGTATCAACTCTAATATCCATATGGGGGATTCATTTTGGTCCTGAATTATTACATAACTTGCACTACAATTTAACAGTTTTATTTTAACCTGAGCATCTAAGGAGAGGCCCTTCTCAGAAACAGGGGCTGTGTCACATGCTGCTTTGTAAAAACTTTGCAGAATCTGTGATAGCACTTATGAGGTACTCAAACACAGTTTAATTAATATTAGGATCATAGGGAGATCCTGGAGAACACGCTTTCTTCACGCATTCCTGAGCTACTGCTATATGCAAACTGTGCTGTGCTCCTTTATCCAAGGACAGAGTTCAACCATTCATTCACCCAGCTACTGTTTCATGTTTAAATGTCTGCTCTGTGCTGCATGTTGGAGATGGCCCCTCCAGTAACTCAGTCTCCAAGGGAGGCAAAGAAGCTGCCTGAAATCACCTGTTGGTCTGACTGCCAGATGGACTCATGGCAGGCTCTGGGGCAGCCCGAAAGGGGCAGGTGCCTCACCCAGGCTCAGAGGAGGAGATCCCTGATCAAGACCTCTGACAGTCCTGGGAAGGCTCATGGCAGATTGCAAGTCATAATCAGGCAAGAAAAATAAAAGGTGTTGATTTCATGCCGGCCCTGACATGGCCTGTGGCCACCATGTCCCAGTGTGATGAGATGGGATAGCCACAGCAGAGCCCCAAAAACAGAAGTAGAGAACGCTGGGGGATTTAGAGGAGGCCCGGGAGCATCAGCCATGCCCCAGATGCATGTCCACAGAGCCCAGCCCCAGCCTCAGTCCCCACTCCCCTCTCGCCCAGGTCCCTTCTCTCCTGGGTCACCACCTCCTGCCTGTCCTGCCAGGATCTGGAAGCCCACACAACCTTTCCTGCTCAACCTCGAATACAAGGAAGACACCATGCTGCTTTTAGAGCCTCTGGGGTATTTTCTTCTCCTGTTTTTGAAAAGTTCCATGGATATTCTTGGAGGTTTTCAAGAAAGCACTAAAACCCTAAGCTATTTTCTTGCTGTCAAAGTAACACTTCCCAGCTTTCTCCATCCAAGTGTGTGCTGAGTCTCACTGCCAGAGGGCAGCAGAGAGTCCGGGTGCCTCAGCCAAGGGCTCTCCAAGTTCCCTGAGGTTGCATGAGGACAGTGACAAGGATGGGTGTAATTATTGCGACTGTGAGCCAGATCCTATTTGGAGGGCCTTACATACCTTACATACATTTGTCACTGAATCCTGGTAATGACCACATGGGGGTGTTCTATTGAAGCTCCATTTTACAGATGAGGAAACCAAGGCTCAATGAGATGAACACCTCACTCATATTCACACAGCTGGCAGGTGAAAGAGGCAGGATTCAAACCCACGTGTGTCTGGCTCCAAGGAGACTGACTGCTCTATGAAGTACGCAGTGTCTTACGGTTCCCATCCACCCCAGCCCGTAGGATGCTCCACGATGCTCCCGTGCTCAGGCTTGGGGCTGACCCCCTGTTTATCAAATGGAGATTCATCACCAGTTAACCTGGGCCCCACAAACAACCAGCCTCGGCCAGGTTTGTTTTGTCAGTGTCTAGTTCTGTCTCCTACAGGCAGGAGTCTGCAGAAGTCACATGCTACTCTAGGGCCTCTCCCCCTGATCCAGAAAGGAAGCCCTGGAGTTGTGAAATGGCTGCTCCAGCTCCCATTTGGTAGACACAAATTCCACTTGAGCAGAGAAACAGCAGGGGGTTTCCCCCAACACCAAATACACTGACCGTGATGTCATCAAGTTCAACTCAATGTTTTGGTTAGAGCAAAATGATTTTCTGTGGGGTAGAAAATCAGTTCCAAGCTGGATTTCAAATAATCTGCCCCATTTCACAATGAGGACAGAGTTGATATTCTGGGATGAGTGGTAGGCACGTCTAATTAGATGCAGATGAGACTCTCTAATATTCAAAGTTACTCCCCCAGAGCAACAGGATGGTGAAGCAACAGGCTCTTTCTTTCAACCCATTGTTATTTAAAGGCAGCTTTTGCACAAGAATCGTTTCTAAATCACAAAGGTTTTTTTTCCCCCAGAAATAATGGCCTACAAAAACAGACTGGAGGTAAGTATTCACATTGGTACAACCAAAAAAAATTTTATAAGCCAAGAAAATTACAAGATAAAGCATATCCTTCAATTCCTTTATGGCTACTAGGGTACCGATCCTACTGATTCCACATATTTTGAGGGGCAGCAAAGTTCAACCTACATGATAACCACAACAGCACTTGCTTTCTCACCAAGCTCCATTATTAGTCCCATTTTACAGATGAAGAACTTAAGGTTTAGAGAAGCTAAGCAGTCCTGGGCAGTGTTAAGTTTTGGACACTCCTAGGTTGGATGACCATATATTCTGGGTGGCTTGAGACAGTCCTGGTTTACGGTAGTTGACCCAATGCAATTATGAAGAATGTTCACTTTCACTCTCAAGAGTCCAAGTATGGTTGACGTGCTGTATAATCACCCCACTGACAGGGCCTAGCAGAAAAGTATGTGGGGTGTGGAACTGAATGACGTCTAAGGAACAATCAGTCAACCTCTCCCCTTGGATCACCAACTCCCAAGTGAGTCTGGGCCCTTTAGAAGTTATGGTAACTCTTTAACCCATAGAGTACCCTACAACCCCCTATTCCGGGCCCTTTAGAAGTTATGGTAACTCTTTAACCCATAGAGTACCCTACAACCCCCTATTCCGGCCTGGCCTGCCTTCCCTGCTAGACCAAGGTTGGATCTGATGTTGGCGGATTGTTCCCTGGGAGGCACCAGGTATTTTGGAGACTCAACTGTTGAATGAAGAATGGAATAAAAATCACTGTCCCTCTCTCCATGTGTCTGCCCATATGAGATTCCCCAGGCAATTTAAGCATCAGGTTCTGGTTTCAAGAAAACAAAAGTCAGCCAAGCAGCTGAACTTCCAAGAGGACTGAGGCAAATCTTTCCTTGACAATGTGGTTGGCATGCGCTTTAAGTGAGGGATTAGCTACTTCAGAGGACTGGTAATGGGATATGGGCCTTTGACATCCTATTCCAATTTGAGGAGGCTGCAGAAGGCTGAAGCATACTGAGAAGCCTGGGAGATCGTTACCTGAGACCCACAGGCGCAGCTCCCTCCCCCACCTTACCAAGGACTGAAGGTTTTGGTAAAGTCTGGAGTGTTAGCCCACCAAAAGGCGGCTCACTTTCTTCCCTCCCTGAGCCTGAAGGAGCTGGGGTGGGAGAGAAGGCAGAGGCCTAAGATGCCGGCCATGGGGTCCCTGCTGGTGTCGCAGCCTCTCTGAGCCACCTGGCCTGGAGCCAGGGCAGCTCTGAGGTGGCCCCTGAACCCTTCAGGTTTACTGCCTCCATCTTCTCTGTGTTTAGCCCAGGGCCAGCGCATTAGTCCTGGGGCTTCAGGAAATGTCCAGCTGCCACTGTCTTACCTGGATTCTCACCCACTCCAGATGCTAGGGGTTTTCTGTACTTCCCTGGAAATATTCCAGCAGCTCCTGATGGGAAGAGCTACACAGAAGGGGCCCAGACCCTCAGCCTGATGTCTACCCCCAGGTGTCTACAGAGCTGTTCTCACCCCTCTCCTTCAAAGTCTAGTGGCCTATGGGCAAATTAATTTCTGCCCGTTTCAACTTCACAGTTATAGTGAGTATTAAATGAGATAAATGTCTCAACAGAGAAAGCAGGCAGTAAATAAATGGTAGTTGTTTGCTATTATTATTGCTATTGTTATTATCATCTGCCTTTAAAATGTCCAAGGGAAACTTTAGTTTCATATCCTATAAAACCTGGATTAACTTACCGGGATTAACATTACTTTTTTTCTCCCCTGAGACGAAATCTTGCTCTGTCGCCCAGGCTGGAGTACAATGACACGATCTCAGCTCACTGCAACCTCTGCCTCTGGGGTTAAGCGATTCTACTGCCTCTGCTCCCACGGAGCTGGGATTACAGGCACATGCCACCACACTCAGCTAATTTTTGTATTTTTAGTAGAGATGAGGTTTCACCATTTTGGCCAGGCTGGTCTTGAACGCCTGATCTCAAATGATTCACCTGCCTCGGTCTCCCAAAGTGCTGAGATTACAGGCTTGAGTCACCATGCCCAGCCAACATTACATTTATCAGACATAAAAAGGCCAAACTTGAAGCAGTTATTTACCAAAAAGGAATCTGAAACCTTCTGTGACCTTGGCAAATTTCCATGCCTGTTTCATCACCTGCAAAATAAGAATAATAATAGTGCTTAATTTCAAAGAATTTTTTGAGACCCTAAGTGAGATAATTCAAATAGAATGTGTAACATTTTGTGCAGCTTATAACAAACACACAGTGAATAGTAGTCAATAATAATAAATTCATGTTCCTCAAAAAAATGTATTCAACAATCCAAAGAATCTTAAACCTGGGGAAAAAATACCTTAGAATCTAGTCCTACTAGAAAAATTGTATCCACTAGAAAAATTTCTTTGAAGTTGTAAAATTTTTAACTGCTTTTGAACTCTGGGCCACCTTGAAAAGCTGATGAAAAATATGATTCCCTTTCCCTGAAAAAAAAATGCACGGTGGCCGGGCGCGGTGGCTCAAGCCTGTAATCCCAGCACTTTGGGAGGCCGAGGTGGGTGGATCACTAGGTCAAGAGATCTAGACCATCCTGGTCAACATGGTGAAACTCCATGTCTACTAAAAATACAGGCATGGTGGCGCGTGCCTGTAATCCCAGCTACTCAGGAGGCTGAGGCAGGAGAATTGCCTGAACCCAGGAAGCGGAGGTTGCAGTGAGCCAAGATCGCGCCATTGCACTCCAGCCTGGGTAACAAGAGCGAAACTCCGTCTCAAAAAAAAAAAAAAAAAAATGCACGGTATATTTTGCAAATCATTTCAGGAGATTCTTGAGCTCCCCTGACATCATCCTTATGGCCCTTGGGCCCTGTGTGAGTAATTCCCGACTTAGAGGATCCCAGGAAGGACATCCAGGTGGCTTGAATATTTCCAGTAACAAGAGCCTCACAGCTCAAAAAGCAGCTCACTCTATGATTGGAAGAGTCCACATGCTAGGAAGTGTTAAGATTAAATCAGGACAGTAAAAGATGCTTCCTGAGTTCCCTCCCCAGAGTTCACAGAGGTAGCACAACGCCTATTCCGGGTGCCAGTCTTGAGATATTCAGAGGGCAGCGGCCATGCTGGGACACACCTGACCTCCCAGGCTAACCCTGTTGTCCACTCAGGCATTCTAGGTGATGGTTTCCAGGCCCCTGCCTTCCAGGTCATCCTCCCAAACCACCTGCTATGTGGCTGTGGCTCGTTGTCCTTGTCCTGCACACAGTACTTTTATTCACACCATCTAAGTCTGCTCATGTTCTCAGTCACCCAGTCACATCTATTAAGCAGGCATTTAATTGGCCCCCAAGGCCTCATCACACAAGAGCAGAATTCCATGCCACACATATCTTCACTCCAATCTTACACTGGGGCAATTGAGTCTTTGAAGCTAGCCCTACCACTTTACATGTGCCCCAATTAATCTTACCGGTTTATTCCCTGTCACTCCAACCTTTGGGAAGTATTTGAAATTCACATTCTATCACCCAGTATACTAAAAACGTTTGCAAATCCCTTAGAGGATAAGGAGATCAATGAGACTTGTTCATCTCCCTGGGTTAAGCTTGGGGCAAGGTGCCTTACACAAGTTCTCATTTCATCTTCACATCAACCCAATAACATCGATACTATCATCCTTGTCTTATACATAAGAAAACTGAGTCTGATGGAGATTCAATCACTTGCATAAAGATACCCAGCTACCGGACAGCCAAGTCAGGATTTCAACCCAGGCCTGTCTGAGCCTATTTTACCACTTCTCAGCATTACCACATTAAACCGCATTTTTCTAGATATGTCTGTCTCTTCAACTAGGTTGTGGGTTCCCTAAAAATAGTAAATAGATTTGTTTCAGAATTCCCAGCCCCTGGTGAGCACCTAGCACAAAATATGTGTTTTACAACTGCTGGGAGGAGGGAGAGCAAGGAAAGTGGTCACTTGGGGCTAGTGAGCTGGGAGAACGCTTCTTGGAACTGAGCCCTGATGTCCAGGTTCTTCTTTTAGAGCGTATATTTGACTCTGTGAATCATTAGGAAATGTTATCATCCACACATGGTCAAGGGCATGTCTGGGACGCCCCTTCCCAATGCGGGACATGTCAGCCCTAAAATTGTGACATTCATTCTTCCAAGTCAATGGAAAGGTGACCTGAAGGGTGGTCCTGTGTCCCTCCCATGCCTGGGTACAGCCCGGGGCCCAGCAAATGGACTCTCCCCAAGGTGTCCCCCACATTCCCACCCCACAGCAGCCCTCCTCAGTGCAGGCTGCTGTGTGGTGGGAAGGAGAATGATCGGGAAGCCTCCTACTTGAGATTCCCTGAAAGCTCCTGAAGGGACACTGAAATTCCTAGCTCACTCTTTTTCAAACAGATTCTTGAGTGAACTCATAGGACTTTTATACTAAGGAATCAGCCCAAGGAGAAGAGGTTTACTATGAAATGACCAAACACTACCACTGGTTTCCAGCCACCATCTGGGTGCTGAACAGAGTTCTTCTGTCCAGACAGCGTCTCCATGCACACTCCCCTCATGGCGTCCAACCCCAACTATGACCTGTTCCTCTCCCAGCAGGCTGCAAGGCTTTAATTCTGCTGAAAACCACCAAGCAACAGCTCCACTAAACACATCTCTGTGCGTTAACAGAAAGACAAGGGAAAGGCAGTTCGGGCCCAGAGCTCACAGTAAGGAGAAAGATCAAAAGCGCCACCTCGTGGTAGCTTCACAACTTGCGTGCCGCTTGGCGCCTGAAGTTGGTGCCATGGGGAGGGGAAGGCAGGGTGGAACAAAGGGACTTCCCCTTTTGAGCCGGTTATTGATCATAAAATACAAAGTAGAATGCTCCCCCGCTGCAAGATCTAACCCTCGAAACTGACAAGGAAACTATAACGTATCACATAACAGCATGGCTCTGGAATCAGAAAGAGCTGCCTAGGTTTGAATCCTGGCTTGGCCACTTACAAACCATGCAACTTTGAGCCAAGTCCCGCTTGGAGACTCAGTTTCTCTAGTAGTTAAATGAAGATAGCTGGGCCTATCTTGCAGGGTGGTTAGAAGCACTAAGCCTAATCATGCACATAAATGCTTAGTACAGTCCCTGAGTGCCTACAGTCCCTTAGCATGCACATTACTGTTATTTCTCAGTTTTATGACACCACTGATGGTCAGAAGCAGCATCAATTTATTATAAGATAGAAGTAGGTGTGGGGCTGTGGAAGGCTGGTAATCCACTACCTACAATACACACACTTATTAGAAGGCATATTCTGATTTCAGAAATGTTAAAGCAGGAAGGGGAGAAAGATGATTTTATATCTTAGATCTTGCTGCATTGTGAGAGAAACTAAGTCACGTGGGCTGCCCTGCATTGAATCTAAGAACACAACACACCACCCTCAAGGCTGGCACTCCTCTTAAAGGTAGAAAATGCAGTCAACAGCTCACCTCGAGGGAAAGATTTCGCCCATTCCAGCTTCCGTCTGACTAGGCATACACCTCTGGGAGGGACTGATCGAGCCCCAGGAAGTCACGGTTTCCCTTTCTTTCCCCCACACTGGGATACCGGGTATTTGGTAGCTGCTGATAATTACAGGTGGGTTAAAAAAAAGTAGCCCGGCCAGGCGCGGTGGCTCAAGCCTGTAATCCCAGCACTTTGGGAGGCCGAGGCAGGCGGATCACGAGGTCAAGAGATCTAGCCCATCCTGGTCAACATGGTGAAACCCCGTCTCTACTAAAAATACAGAAAATTAGCTGGGCATGGTGGCGCATGCCTGTAATCCCAGCTACTCAGGAGGCTGAGGCAGGAGAATTGCCTGAACCCAGGAGGCGGAGGTTGCGATGAGCCGAGATCGTGCCACTGCACTCCAGCCTGGGTAACAAGAGCGAAACTCTGTCTCAAAAAAAAAAAAAAAGTAGCCACAGGGCAGAGATCAGGAGGGGCCTGAAGACTAGGAAAAGATAAAAATGAAAAAGAGAAAGAGGCTCTTGCCTTGTGCCAGGCACAGTTCCCAGGAAGGATTAGGGATTTTCCAACATTTCTAGGAAGACATTCGGAATGCCGCTTGGTAACACTCCTCCCGTTTCAAAAAGCTACAGGGCTAGAGGGCTACCATGCCCAGGTTAAGTGCCTTTATATTAATCAGATTTACTTAATAGTAGGTGTGACTATCGTGGCTGTCTTCGAAGCTAACAGTTAATGAAACCTACTCCATGCCAGGCAGAGTGACAAGCCCATTGTTTTACATAACCTGCACAACCAGCCTGGGAAATGGGCACTGCTGTAATCTCCGTTTCACAGATGACGTCCAGAGAAGCCTGGTAACTCACCTTCCTCTTCATCCCAGAATCCCTCTCTTCCCCGTGGAGCGCAAGGGAGCTTTAAATCGTGATCCCATGACCTCTGATGCTAGCAGCAGGACTTGGTGCACGTGACCCAATTTGGCCAATCAGAGCTCAGGATCCTTCCCCCAGCACATTGATTGGCTCAGATGTGAACATCTGACCCAAGAAAGCCAATCAGAGACTTCATAACATTTACTTGGTGTTAAGTTGTGAAAAGAGACCTCTTATCTCTTTGGGTCCCAAGCCGTAAAGACTTGGACTCAGACAACCAGAAGTCTGTTTTGAGGTCCTGTGAAGAAATCCTGCCGGAAATCAAAGCCAACACATGAAAAGAATCAGAGCAGAGAAATGGAGTGATGGGACTAAGATCATATGGGTTAACCCCTGGATCTCTCTTTGCCTAACTTGTACAGCCCTTCTCAATTTATAGGAGCCAACTCATTCTGGTTTTGCCTAAGTTAGAGTCAAGCCCCTCACTCTAATAAATAAAAGAAAAAAAGAAAAAAAATGGGTAAAGCGCCGTTGCAAAAAATAAATAACTTCCTAATTATATCAACTGTATTATTAACAAGACTTTAAAAAAACAAGCAACTATGAATAACAGCCCCCACTGGATTCAAAAATGTAAATAATCATATAATGTAACAAGGTTTAAAGCCATGGATTTGAACCAAATGGAGTAAAATAAAAAGCTAGCATGAAAGAAAGATCTCCATTAGGAGTGATTGCTGAACCTAACAGAACCCTTTCTGGGTGTTTTGTATTATCAAATAACTCTCTGCAGCCACTCTTTCCAGCGTGATATTATGGAAATATCTTCAGGAATTGCTGAACAAGCCTTTTAAGTGAACAATCCCATTTCTAGGAGTCTATCCTAAGGGAAGAGTTTCAGTGGAAGAAGTTGATACCTGCATGAGATGTTCATTGAAGTATCATTTACCATAGGTAAAAATAAATAAATAAAAGTAAAATGAAAATACTCAAAGGTTGGGATACAATTAAGTATATTATAGTCCACAATTTTATTAAATATATATAGCTAGTGAAACTATTCATGTGAAAACTATAAAAACATTTATTCCAATATTTGGTGAACACCAATAATAATTTACTGAGTTTTGATTATGGGCTGTTTTACATGCTTTCTGACATTTAATCCTGGAATCATTTAAATGTTAGGTAAATTTTTTACAATCCTTTTTCAGGCAAGTAATCTAGGGCTTAGAGAAATTTATAACCTTTTTTTTTTTTAATTGAGGAGGAGTTTCGCTCTTGTTACCCAGGCTGGAGTGCAATGGCGCGATCTCGGCTCATCACAGCCTCCGCCTCCTGGGTTCAGGCAATTCTCCTGCCTCAGCCTCCTGAGTAGCTGGGATTACAGGCACGCGCCACCATGCCCAGCTAATTTTTTGTACTTTTAGTAGAGACGGGGTTTCACCATGTTGACCAGGATGGTCTAGATCTCTTGACCTCGTGATCCACCCACCTCGGCCTCCCAAAGTGCTAGGATTACAGGCATGAAGAAATTTATAACTTTTTGATGAAAATGGCAGACAAAGGATTTGAACCTAGTAGTCTGAGTGCAAAGTCTAGATACACGCTCACTCTGCTGCACACCGCGAACCAGGTGAGCTGCTGAGAGAGCCTCCCGAGTTATGCTAGAGTCAGCGCATGGCCTTTGTGGGACCTCCTTTGTCTGTTCAGATGTCCTTTCTTGCTCACGTTCTAGGCTGAGGCAGAGGAAGGGGGTTTTATTAAGCATCTACCAGGGGCCAGGCCCTGGGCTAGGTACTTGGTTTCCATTGTCTAATTTTTCCTTGGCAATGATCCCTAGGGGGAAGATGTCAGAATCCCTTTCCATTTCTAAGGAAGATCAAGACGTTTGCTCAAGGTCAGGAGCATAGCCCCTTAGTCACATGTGTAACCGGAAGATGAACAGGGGAAACCATGGAGACCTGCTCAGTCAGAGCAGAGTACAGGGAGCTGGGAATGGTCTGGGATAGTGGGCAGAGGGGGGCTTTGAAAGATGGGCAGAAGGATATCTGCACTATAAATCAAGGGTGGGGTGCAATTGGGAGAACAACTATAGTATATGAATGACTATCGTTATTGCCTTCGTATTCTATGCAAACAGTATCTATGATTATCTCACCTCATCCTAATAATGGGCCTTCAATCCAGGCATTATTATTCCATTTTACAGATTAGGACACCCTACAAGTCAGTGACACACCAGGCTACAAAGCTAAATAAAGATCCATCCTCTCTCCACCGCAGCAGGCAGCCTCCCCAGCGCCCAGCAAGCTCCGCCCCTGGAGGGTTGAGTCTGTGGTGCGTATCTGAGCACTAGGAATGGAGGGGGCTAGAATGGTGTACCCCATGTGGCTCCTGGGGTTCCAAGATTCCAAACAGCAGCAGCACAGCTGGTGAGAGACAGTAGTCTAGCACCCCTCTAATTGTCCCCCTTTGTGGTGTTCAGTTAAGGACTCAGAAGAAACCAAACTTTGTATCTTTTCATGGTTAAAATTCTACATAGAACTGAAACCTGAAAGCAGCCACCAAGCCAGTCTTTGTTGGGTTTCTAGGCAGTAAGGACGCTGCATCTCAACACTTAGCACTCTGAGAGAAAGGGACTCGGTGATTCAAAGGGGAACTCAACAAGAGCCTTTTTCTCCCAAGTCCTGGCAATTTCCGACTCACTTTTAATCCCCGGAAAAAAACGTTGGATCCATTTTCTCCTCCACATCGCAAGGTTGTTCCTTCGAGTTCAGAAACTGTTGGTGGAAGATTCTCATGAGTAATTGAGCAGTTCTCATTTTCTACCCCATTCTAGTAGAATCAGCCTATTTATTAGAACATCAAGATGTTCATTTTTGAAAAAATTCAATACACTCAGAATGTTTTTTTAATTCAAGTGCCTGGAAATCAAATAAATTGATGCATTGTAGTTTCACAAGCAAGCCTCAACTGCATTCCTCAAAAATAAGGTTCAAGGCAGTGATATGGTTTGGCTGCGTCCCCACCCAAATCTCATCTTGAATTGTAGTTCCCGTAATCCTCACGTGTTGTGGGAGGGACCTGGTGGGAGTTAATTGAATCATGGGGATGGGGTTTTCCCGTGCTGTTCTAGTGATAGTGAATACATCTCATGAGGTCTGATGGTTTTATAAAGAGCAGTTCCCATGCACACGCTGTCTTGCCTGCTGTCATGTAAGAAATGCCTTTGCTCCTCCCCGCCTTCCTCCATGATTGTGAGGCCTCCTCAGACATGTGGAACTGTGAGTCCATTAAACCTCTTTTTCTTCATAAATTACCCAGTCTCAGGTATGTCGTTATTAGCAGCTTGAGAATACAGTCAAGTTTCTGAAGAAACCACTCTGTGGAAGTGAGTTTAATGCTTGTCCTAAAAGAGCATATTTATCCAAAAGAAAAGCAAAAGGCAGACTTAGGCGCCTCCATTCTCCAGATATGCTCTCCCAGAAAAGAAAGAGTTTCCAGCTCAATGAAGAATAAGCAACTTCTAAAAGCAAAGACCTCTTGCCTTCTCTGGGCCTGGAATTCCTCTCTGGGTCCATCATCATGTCATCACCATCATCATCAAAACTATCATTTCTAGAGCAGCTAAAATATGCCAGACCCAACCTGGAATATGTTACTATTTCATGAAATCCTCCAACTTTCCAGATAATAGGAATTCTTGTCCTATTCTGCAGATGAGGAACCTAAAGCTCTGAGGCTCTGAAGAACCACACAGCTAACAGAGGACCAGCAAAGTGATGAGTCAAGCCAAAGCTGCCAGGCTCCAGATGAATTCTCTTTGCCTCAACATCCTGCGCCCCTACTCCTCTCCAAAGCATGGGCTCAGCTAATGAGAAGAATCATGAGTCTGTAGGTCAGATTGATGTTGAGGTAGGAAATGTTTCTCCTCCTCTTCAAGAAGCGTTCAGTTGACCCACCCAGATGGGCTGCTCCCAAATAAATGTCCTCTGACCAATTTCCCCGATAAAATTAAACTCCAGACTCTATTTACAGTCACCTGCTGATTGCACACAAAAACCCAGCTGGGGAAGCCTGAGATCCAAAGGTAGTGTTGGTCCAGGTATTCTGTAGGATAGTTTGACACAATATGTTATCATTTAAAATCCCCATTTCCAGCACCCTACAAAATATCTGACCAGCACTCCTCAGAGCTGTCACAGTCATCAAAAACAGAAAGTCAGAAACTTCAACAGCCAAGAGGAACCTTTAGCTTGACAATACCTGGAAAGATTACTGGTTTTGAAATGATACTTTTCACAATGTGCTCTGGAAGGCAGAGAAGAAATGCAAAAAAAAAAAAAAAAACCAGGTTGATGAAACTAATGAGGCAAGGGGAATTTTGAGTTTCTGAAAAAGTGGTCAGGGACCTTGGGTTTAGGACACATGGAAAGAGGGGAGCATGATGACTAAACACTATGTGATTACCGGATGGGATCCTGGAACAGAAAGTTGACATTAGTGAAAACTAAAGAAATGGGAGTAACTGTGGAATTTGGTTAATAATAATGTCTCCTCAGGGCACAGAGGCTCACGCCTGTAATCCCAACATTTCGGAGGCTGAGGCAGGCAGATCAACTGAGGTCAGGAGTTGGAGACCAGCCTGGCCAACATGGCAAAACCCCATGTCTACTAAAAATACAAAAGTTAGCCAGGCAAGGTGGCGGGCACCTGTAATCTTAGCTACTCAGGAGGCTGAGGCAGGAGAATCGCTTGAACATGTGAGACAGGTTGTAGTGAGCCAAGATCGTGCCACTGCACTCCAGCCTGGGCAACAGGGTGAGACTCTGCCTCAAAATAATATAATAATGTCTCAGTATTGGTTCATTAATTATAACAAATGTGCCATGCTAAAGTAAGATGTTAATAAGGCCAGGTGCAGTGGCTCATACCTATAATCCCAGCACTTTGGGAGGCTGAGGCAGGTGGATTACCTGAGGTCATGAGTTCAAAACCAGCCTGCCCATAACAGCCTGGCCAACATAGTGAAACCTGGCCAACATAGTACATAATTTTTGTACTAAAAATACAAAAATTAGCCAGGAGTGGCAGTGCACATCAGTAATCTCAGCTACATGGGAGGCTGAGGCAGGAAAATTGCTCAAACCCAGGAGGTGGAGATTGCAGGGAGCCAAGATCACGCTATTGCATTCCAACCTGGATGACAGAGGAAGACTCCATCTCAAAAAAAAAAAAAAAAAAAAAAAAATGTTAATAATAGAGTAAACTACATTGAGGGAGATATGGGAACTCTGTGTACTATCTGCTCAATTTTTCTGTAAATGTAAAACTATTCTTAAAAAAAAGCTTATTAATAAAAATTTGGCTGCTCAGTGTTTTAAAATCCAGTTGAATAATTGTTTTTCAAAAATAAAATTTCATATTAAAAAATATTGCTCAGTTCTAATCAATGTCTCACCAAAAAATGAACAAGCCCCCCAGGAGTTCAAGACCAATTAACAAAGGGAAACCCTGTCTCTACAAAAATTTTTAAAAAGTTAACCAGGCATGGTGGCACGCTCCTGTGGTCCCAGCTACTCAGGAGGCTGGGGTGGGAGGATCACTTGAGCTCAGGTGGTCAAGGCTGCAGTGAACTGCGATGGCACCACTGTGCTCCAGCCTGGGCAACAGAGCAAAACCCGGTCAAGAAAAAAAAAAGAAGGAAGGAAGGAAAAAGAAGGAAGGAAGAAAGGCAGGGAGGGAAGAAAGGAGGGAAGGAGGGAAAGAAGGGAAGGGGAGGGGAGGAAGGAGAGAAGGGGAGGGGAGGAAGGAGAGAAGGGGAGGGAGGAAGGAAGGAAGGTATATTTTATTCAGTAGATGAGCCGACACATACAGGGACATCAGGGCAGCACTGCTTGCTGTAATGGAGTCAATGGAAATATTTATCCATGGGGAACCAGATCAGTAAACTCCCCTCCCTCCGCTTGTCCTAAACCCAAGGTCCCTGACCGCTTTCTCAGAAACTCAGAATTCCTCTCCCCTTGCCTCATTAGTTTCATCAACCTGGTCCTTTTTGCCTTTCTCCTCTGCCTTCCAGAGCACATTGTGAAAAGTATCATTTCAAAACTAGCAACCTTTCCAGATACTGTCAAGCTAAAGACCACTGACACATAATCTTAAAGCATCTTTTTTAACTTCACAGTCTTTGGCTCTCTTCGCTCCCCTGCAATTTCTGAAGGAGGAAGGGAGCCAGGAGTTGGTTTCTCCTCCCCTGAAAACAGATTAGGGCATACCCTCTGAGAATGACAGTCCCCTCTCAGGCAGGCTTTGTGTTTAGCCTGGTTGGTTTAAATAGTCGTCAACATCTATAATGTATTGGGGAAGGTATCGCAGAGAGGTATTTTCACTCACCGTTGCTGGCAAATTGGTACAATCTCAATTGGAGGGGAATCTGGCAATGCTTACCAAGTTTTAAATGCAAATCTCTTCCACCTAGAAATTCTAATTCAAGGAATTTATCTATAATTATATGCACATATTTAAGGTGGCATATAAATGAGAAGATTCATTATACAATTACAATAGCAAAAGACTGGCAACATTTAAATGCACATTCATAGTGAAATGGTTAAATAAATTGTAAATTTACCCAATGGGCTGGGCGCCGTAGCTCACACCTGTATTCTCAGCACTTTGGGAGACCAAGGCAGGTGGATCACTTGAGGTCAGGAGTTCGAGATCAGCCTGGCCAACATGGTGAAACCCCATCTCTACTAAAAATACAAAAATATTGGCCAGGTATGGTGACGCATGCCTGTAATCCCACCTACATGGGAGGCCAAGGCAGAAGAATCACTTGAACTGAACCTGGGAGACAGACATCACAGTGAGCTGAGATCACACCACTGTACTCCAGCCTGGGAGACAGAGCAAGACTCTGTCTCAAAAAAATGAAAAATAATAAAAAAATAAGGAATTACCCAATGGATATATTCAGCCTTTAAGAGAAACAAGGTGGATCTGATGGTTCTAATATGTAAGGATCCTTGAGACATATTGTTAAGGTGCAGAACTGTGCATTTGGTGTATCAGTCAGAATCCTGGTAGGAAATATGGATGATATGCTCAAGAGGGGTAACTCAAGATCATTTAATAAAGGACAGGCCATGATATTCTGGGGCCAGCTCCACCCGCCTGTGAGAGCCGACTGTTACATGTCAGTGTCATTTGGTGAGCTAATTATTACATTGTTGGTAGCTTGGAATCAGCCATACTAGTAAAATTCGCAGCACAAAAATCAGGAACCAAACCCGCTTGAGACAAGAGAGTGAGGAAGTCACCCAGTGAAGTCCACTTGGATCTGCATCCAGGGGCATGGTGCAGGGGTGTGAAGGGTAGAGAGGAGCCCTGGAGGTACCTTATAACCAGAATAATATGCTGCCAATTCTTTCACACACAAAAAAAAAGCAGGCCAGGCATGGTATCTCACACCTGCAATCCCAGCTCTTTGGGGGGCCAAGGCAGATGGATCATCTGGGGTCAGGAGTTTGAGACCAGCCTGGCCAACATGGTGAAACCCCTGTATCTTCTAAAAATAGAAAAATCAGCTGGGTGCAGCGGAGCACACCTGAAATCCCAACTACTTCTGAGGCTAAGGCAGAAGAATCACTGGAACCCGGGAGACGGAGGTTGCAGTGAGCCAAGATCATGCCATTGCACTCCAGCCTGGGTGACAGAGTGAGACTCTTGTCTCAAAAATAAATAAATAAATAATGTGAAAAGCACCCACAATTCTATGCACATTCAAGCACATGTATTTCTGGAGGAGCCCCAGAGTAACTGGCTGCCTCCAGGGAAGACAGCTGAAGTCAGCAGAGAGAGACTTTCTTTTCTGGAAGTCCTGGGCTCAAGCAATCTTCCTACCTTGGCCTCCCAAAGTGCTGGGATTACAGGTGTGAGCCGCTGCACCTGGCCTGACTTTCTGTTAATTATGCTCCCTTTCATATTGGCTGATTTTTATTCCTGTGCTTATACTTCTTTTTTAAAAGGAAGCGATTATTTTTTAATAGCAGTAATTTTCTTTCTTTACATATTTAGAGTATCTGCTAAGTACAGAGTTCTCCATTTGGCAGGACAATAACTGTCAGCCATATTTACATGTCTTCAGGGAGCACCATTTGCAAAAAAAAAAAAAAAAAAAAAGATGCCTCATGGAATCATGCAATGTAGCAATCCATTGAGGAAAATACCAAAGCCACCTCAACACAAACAGAAATTCACACTAGAAGAAACTGCAGACTTGGGAGCTGGACACTGCCCCAGATCGGCTCTGAGAACAAGGCACCCACTCCCTTCAAGCTTCAGTTCCCAGGAAGGAAGGAAGGAAGAAAACCCCTGCTAACTTGGTAGAATGGAAGGGGTCTGGTTTGAGTGTCAAGGAGAGGAGATTCCCTTCAAGGCAGGGATTCTACAATCCTCATCAAGGAATAGGGGCATACAAAGCTGGAGAGCTGCCCTCTGGGCACTTTTCTTTTCAAGTCTTTTGCACCCGCCTTCCAGCCCTCCCCCTCTGGAAAAGGCTTCCCGGAATGAAGAGGAGCCCTTGGGAGGCAGGCATTGAGCTCCACCTCGTGGCTGCTCAAACAGCTCCCTAGAAGTGACAAATGATTTCCAGAGTGAATGCAGGGCTTGGAAATGCTCCAAATAAAGACGTTACCTACAGGTTCATGGAACACCTTCACTTCCTCCTCCTTCACTCCCTTTCAATGCTGTGCCTGGTGAGGAAGTTTAGCCCGAGTCCCATGTAGGATCATAGTGCGTGTCGACTTCTAGAAGATCCCCAGCAGCTGGGCCCACTGGTTAGGAGGGAGCTCGTCAATGGCCCTCAGACAACAGCCACGCCCATCCACTGAGGTCCTCAAGAGGACAAAATGCCAAAGCAAAATGTTACGACGTCTCTAGTCTACATGAAATTAATAAATGATTTGAACTCCTGAAAAATAATGAGATTTTGCCACAGGATCCATGAGATTTTGTCAGTCTTTTTAAAAATATTAATTCATAATATAATATGGTATGGTCTAGAAGCAGAGGCCAATTTAAAGATATATGATACCTGGCTTCTCCCTAGCCTGTATTTTGATTTATACACTAACTCCCTGGAGATAATGTTAAAGTTTCAATTACAGCCCATCCCTGCTGCATCTCCTGGCCTCCCTTTATGGAGCGCTTACTGAGTAATCAGCTAATCAGCAGGACACTTGCACAGATACAGAGTTCCAGCTCACTCCCATAGCATATGTTAGCAAGCTCATTTGGGAGGGCAAGGGGAGAGAGGCTGGCCAGGAGCAACTGAGCTAAAAGATCTGACACCACAGAACCAGGGAAGCCTCTAACAAAGGCAGGGATGGGGAGGGCCCTGTCCATCCAGCTCCTGGTGACAGATAAAGACCCTGAGGTCCAGAAGGGGCAAAGTCACAGCCTAGAACCCCCTCCCTCCCCAGCCCCCATCTAATACTCTCTCCATGGAGCCACACTGTCTCTAGCTGAGGCCCGGAGGGAGGTCTTTCTTACTGTAACAGAAAGAGGGGGAGGACACACCCACCGGAATATCACTGGACCCTATTCTCTGACACATGTCATAAGCCTTCTAAAGTGTTCAACATCAAGGTTGTAGGGACCAAATTCTGGAAGGCCTCCAGCAGCTCAGCTTGCCCAATCCTCTCATTTCACAAATGGGTAAACACAGCCTAGTGATGAGAGCTGGGGCACAGGGGCAATAGCCCAGGAGGCTCCCCGCATCATGCCCTGTGTAATAACAGGAAGCTGAGGCATGGTTCCAACCTGACTCTCTGCACCCAAAGTGCAGTGCCATAACTGCTCATCTGGACAGATGGGGCTAGACCTGAGTCAGTGGCAGATGATGGAGGCAGGGTATGGGCAGAAGATCAGGGGACCCTCCCAACCATACTGTGACCTCTCCCCCTGTAAAAGAAGCAGCAAAAGCCACCTCTTTGTAATCGAGGTGGAGAGAAACTGGCTGTGTTGTTGCTCTTTCAATACACCTTGGAGACTTTTCCATACCAATGCATGAAGAGCCTGCTCATTTTTTACAGCTACACAGCATTCCTTTATATGGATGTAATATGCTTTATGCTACCACACCTCTACTGATGGACACATGGGCCATTCCCAACTTTTATATTTCAAGTAACATTGCAGCAAATCGCTTGTATGTACATCATTTCACAGGTGTGCAGAAATATCATTTTGCTTTTCCAAGTCCTTGCTTGCTCGAGTTTTGCCTCTTTTATGGAGCCTCTCTAAGCTTCTCAGGTCAATTCAGGTCCCTCACTTCTTCCACACTCCACCTTCAGTTTATTTTCACAGATTTTTAGGCACCCACGAGAAAGGATGGAAGTGGGTGCCCCAGGCTCAAACTCGCCCCTCTCCATTCTGTGTGGTACAGCTGTGCTTCCAAGTTCTCCTGCATTTCCCCCACCTCTCATCCCGCTCCTCTTCCCACAATCTTTCACATACAACCCAGTGCTGTGGGTCCTGTGCCTAATGGTTGATTAATGAACACTTCATGGTTGACAGATCGATGGAAGTTGTTGTGCGACCATACCCATTTCAACCAACAGGTGGCGATGCTCTCCACCTCTGGACAGCTAAGGCCACTAGCTCTACTGCACAGCGCCTCCTGAGAGAGCAAGCTCCTGAGGGTGGGGTGTGGCTTCAGTAATGACTTTTGTTCGTATGATTGCCCACACAGCTCTCCACACCAACCCTCCAACAGCCCAAGGTCCTTACTACAATTTTCTCTAGTATCACGCTCCTCCGTCCCATTCCATCGAGCAGGTGTGTGGCAGTTTGTATCGTCTCCCTGAACACTGGGAGACAGAATCGCCTAGGGGTTATGAACTTGGCCTCTTGAATCAGACTTATGTTCAAAACTCGATGCCACCTCTCAATGGCCTCTGGCAACTGACTTCGCCTGTCTGAGCTTCCATTGCCCTCAGCACAATAAGGAGTGTAAGAGTGCACACCTTGAGGAGTTGGTGTGAGGAGGAAATGAGGTGCTGTGTGCAACATCTGCACAGTGCAGGCACGCACATGGTAAGTGCTCAGTAGACATGCTTTCTTGTCCATGTTATGTGGCTATGCACTGTCTGTTCAGAGGTGTCTGCATCCTGCTCCTGGAGGCTTTCTTTTCTTTTCTTTCTTTCTTTCTTTTTTTTTTTTTTTTTTTTTTTTTTTTTTTGGAGACCAAGTCTCATTCTGTCACCCAGGCTGGAGTGGAATGGCACAATCTCGGCTCACTGCAACCTCTGCCTTCTGGGTTCAAGTGATTCTCGTGCCTCAGCCTCTTGAGTAGCTGGGATTACAGGTGCCCACCACCACGCCATGCTAATTTTTGTATTTTTAGTAGAGATGGTGTCTTGCCATGTTGGCCGGGCTGGTCTTGAACTCCTGGCCTCAGGTGACCCACCTGCCTTGGCCCCCCAGAGTGCTGGGATTACAGATGTGAGCCACCATGCCCAGCCTGAAGGCTTTCTTAATATCCACTGGTCCTCCACAGTTCTTCCCACACTAAAAGATCATACCTGCTCCAGAGTCTGCGCCTGCTAGTGCTTGACCTAGAATGCTCTCCCTCTAGCTCACCCCATGGCTGGTTCCTCCTCATCCTTCAAGGTCTCAGCTTCAAGGTCATCTCAGAGTTTTCCCTGCCACCCCAGCTGAGGTAGGTCTCTCCTGATTTTCCCTACAATGGCACCCTGTATATTTGGCACTCGCTGCCATTTGCTGTGATCAGAAGGGTGTATTTATGGAACTGGGGTCTATTTTCCCATGCGAATGTGAACTCCACACGGCAGCTGCATGAAGTTTCCTCTGGTTTCCCAGCACTGCACACAGTGGTGCTGGCCCCCGGGAGGTGCATCAGGGACTGGCGGGTGTCAGGTGAGTGAATGGCCATGTGTAAGCAGAGCTGCATTTGAATCCTGTTCACTAGCTGCTTGGCATGCTCCTGTTCTACTCCCCAGGCTTACCACCACCTCTTTGAGGGTAGGAGTGGGGTCTTCTCCCACCAGCCCTCAACTGACCCACTACCAGTGCTCAGGGGGAAGAGCCAGGACTTAGAGTGCTGGGGATTAACTTAGAGGGCTGCTGAGGACTTGGGATAGGGCCAGAGCCCCTCACACTCCCCCACCCCAAGTATACCTTGGGGTGCTTCCTGAGAATGACGGAGGTGTGCTCCCAAGTGACTTCCTTAAAACCAGCTCTAGGGCTCTCACTGCTGATGGCTGCGACCCAGGTGTGCCCAGCACTCAGTCACTGCTCTCTGTCCTCTCGCTCTGAGGAGGTCCTCCTCTTCCTGGCCCTGGTGAACATCCTACTGTGGACTGGAAACCCTGCCCAAGTCTGTTCCTACATTGTGAGGAGCTGCCTGCCTGGCGTCTTTCACAACAAAGAGACATCTTTACTCTGGCAGGTGCAGAGGTCTCCTCTGAGCACACACGATATGATTCAGAGTCCCATGGGGGCATGCTAGACACAAAATCACCCTGTGGGAGTCAGGCCTTCCATGTTCTGTACCAAGTCAGAAAAGGTCCTTGTGCCTCACATTCACTTGGGTCACACCCCACTTAGAAGCACAACAGCTTCACAAATGTGGAGCTGAATCACTCACACATGCTTCCTTCTCACCTTCAGACAGATTTTACTGGAGCTTCCCAGCTTCCATATGTCATGGCAGGGCAGTCACTTTATCACTTAAAACACATTCAATCCATGTCTTCATTCAATGACAAAACATATTGAGCACCTCTCATGTGGCCAGCGTTGTTCTAGACATTGAGATTAGGGGGCAATAAGCTAAACAAGGTACTGCCACCATGTGGAAATCTCAGTTTAGTCAGAGAGGCAGACAAGGAACAGGTAAGCAAATCAAAAAACTGCTCCCAGCTAACTTGCTGGAGGAGACAGCATGACGCAATGGAGGTGACTGCTGGGGCCAGAAGGGTGGCTTCGGCCAGGATCAGGAGGACCTCTGAGACCAGACCTGGAGGCTGAGAAGGGACAACGCAGGGAGCTCTCCAGGCAGGAGGAAGCGCAAGTGCAAAGCCCTGGGGAGTGTGAAAGATGCAGAGAAGGCCAGTGTGCTGGAGCTCAGAGGGCAAAGGAGGGAGGACCCAGAGAGGAGGCTGATATATCACCTCCTCCCAGGTCGGCAGGGGTCAAGTAATCCAGAGCCTTGTTAACCACACTTAAAGAATAAAGGCACAGAAGTATTTTATTCTAAGTGTAATAGAAAACCTTCAAAGGGTTTTAGGTGGAGAATTTAAGTTATCTTTTTCCCAGAAAAAAGTTGACTAAACCACATGGCAATGAATGAATGAAAGAACAGAATCGACAACTTCTGAATCAATGAACATATGCAACCGAGGATCTCTTGGCACCAAGGTCATGCTGAGTTCTGCAAGCACATGGAGACAAGATGCTCAGGAAAGCCTACAAACTCTAGAACCATTAACACCACACAAACAGACTGTTCCCTCCACTGCTTAGAGAAGCTGCCGGCTTTAGTTCTCTGGGCCCCTCATAAACTCGGTCCACTCTGTGGGTAGGAAACCCAGACTGGAGAGCAGATAGTTTAATGCACACATGGAGCTGACTCTCCAAGAGCTCAGGTGAGGGCAGTGCTACTTCTAGGATCCTGGAGATCTCTAGCTGCTCTCCAAAGCCCTGGAGGACGCCTTATACCCCTCCACCTCCCACCCCCATCATCACTTTTTAAGATTCAGAAGATGAGGCTCAAAAAGGGGTTTTCTCCAGGTAGCAGAGGGAACCCAGACCTCCCAATTCTCACCAAGATGACAGGAACAGATACTAGTTCCAAATCCAACAAAGTCCCCTGAGTGCCCATAGTCAGGCCCTTCCCCACAAGAGCAGCCAACGTGCAAGCAAGCACAGACCTTCTCCACCTTCTCCACAGAGCCCCACCTACCTGCACAGCTGAGGGCTGCCCTCCCTCACAGAGTGGGACTGCGGTTTCCATCCCCACAGCCCCAGCACCTTGCTGCAGCTGGCCACAGAGCGGGTGTTCACATAAAGCAGCAGAAGATGGTGAATGGTCAAGATCATGAGCACTGAAGCCAGAGAGCCCCGAGTTCCATCCCGGGCTCTGCTGCCTGCTGGCCCTGTGACCTTGGACATGAGTCTTAACCTCCTTGAGCCCCAGTCTCCCCATATTTAAAAGGCAGACAAAAATACACCAGTCACATATTTGTGAATGGATTTAGCAAAATCCCGCATACTGAGGGCTTAGCTGAGTGCCTCCCTCACAAAACCAGTTCACAACTAGTTTTTACACAGATATTGAGAAGCTGATGATGGAGTCAGGAAGTAAAGGACGAATGGATGCTGGGCACTCCTGGTGCTCGCGCACACAGGCACCTGAGACATACTTGTTAAAGCCAGAAGGAAGGAAGACTGGGAGGTTCTAGAAAGATTCCTGTTTTTCTAAACAAAGTTTTCTGCATAGCCCTCAAATTAGCAGAAAATCTTGTCCTGCTGGGTTCCCAGCCCCCCACTGCACCCTGCGCTGAACCCTAAGAGAGCCACCTCCCAGCTCCCACTCCAGGACGCCTCTCTCTTAGTGGTAGCAGGTGTTGCGGTGAGCAGCTTGTGGTTTTGAGAGCTGGCATTGTCACCACGGCCACTCCCCGCTTCTCTCTCTCTCTCTCAGTGTTCAGAGAAGAGGCTGGGAGCATCTGAGCGAGCAGAAAGAGCATCATGTGGCCAGGGCTTTGGCAGAGCTTGGCCACAACTTACTATGGCCATGGGAGTGATCCGCAGCAGCAAAGGTGTGGCTTCGATCTGCCCTTGCTCGATGCCCACCCCAGCAGGGGTAGTTAGGGACCTCTCCTCCTCGAATTACAGTGCCTCCATTTCCCATTCCACTCCACTTTTATCTCCTAAAGTTACACCACCACAGAATGGGTGAACAAACACCCACCCAGAAAGCCCTCTTCTAGCCAAGGGCTGAGCACTTAGAGAGAGCCTGGGGCTGCTGGTGCCAACCTGTGGGTCAACTCTCAGGTTATAGGAGGTGGAGTAATCCTGGAGAAGTGGTGCAACCCAACTCCCCATACCCTCTCCCCCCTCACAGTGAGGGAGGGCTATATATGTGCATGCATGTATCCACACCATGTCAGCACCCATACAGGCATGAACACCTGGCGCTCGTGCACAAATCCATTCCCTCCACAAATATCCTTTGAGCATCAACCACACTCAAAGGATATGAATGACGATGGTAATGATGATGAAGTCAAGAAGTAAAGAGGGACTGACCCTGAGCACCCTGGCCCTGGGCACTCCCCGTGCTCATGCAAACAGGCACCTGGAAAAAGCTAGGCACTATTAGGCAATGAGGGTGCAGAAGAGGGGGGTGCAGAAGAGAAAGGGGTAGTCTGTGGGCAGATGTGGAGGGATCATCTTTGTAGACCCCACCCATAGACACCTTTTTCCCAGCGCTCCCTGTCATTGCAATTCCGATTCCAGTCATGGTGGGGCACTGGTGCTTCTCTATTGCATTCCTCCCACCCCACAAAAAAGGGCTATTGGATTGATTCATCCATTGTGACCTGGCTAACTTAGATTGATAATGAGTAATGTCCTTTTGTCCCCAGTCTTCAGGTGAGCTCACAGTGCCCAGGGCTGGAGCTGCAATGGGGAATTGCTTCTCTTCCTTATATAAGGAGCAATGCTGGCCTTCCTCTTTCTCACACTGGAACTGCTTTTCCCACTTTCCTTCCTTTTTTTTTTGTTAATCAATGAGAGCTTGTTTTGTTGCTCAGGTTGGCCTTGAACTCACAGCCTCGCCTCCTCAAGCGCCAGGACAACAAAAGCGGGGGGAGCCACCGCGGCCCCCCCGCCAACCTGGGTTTGTATCTTCCCCTCTCGACCGTCCCCACCTGCACCAGAACTTGCTGCCTGTCACCTGGTCCCTGCTGCTCTTTTACTATTTCTCCTTCAGAATAGTCCATAAAGCGTTCATCCTGGCCCAGGTTAGCATCAGCGAGGCACTCAGCGCAGTGAAATCTAAGCATTGTCATTATGTGAGTATTTCATTCAGAATGTCCTCTCTGTCCTCGTCCCCCAGCACGGGATACAAAGAATGAGGGAGCAGCAATGACCACCCCACTCAGCATATCCAGATCGTTCATGCATTTTTTCCAACACACACTGCTAATTTGTGATTAGAGGTTGTGGCACTGCACCCACTCATGAGCCCCCAGGATCAGGCAGCCCTATTTTCATGGGGTCTACGTCCTAGTCCTCATGGCTGTCAGGCCCCAGCCAAAACGCTGTCCCTCAGGGAAGTCGGCATGGGCAGGGTCTCCCCTCCCCCTCCCCCACTTCCACTTCAGATGCAAAGTGCACATATGGCTCATCTCCATCTTTGGGGGAGGTTCTGTCTAAAGTCCTCCCAAAGATTCAGATTGTATGACAAATCACGTTCTAGACTATCACGGGCAAGAAAGGGCCCCGGCATTTGCATCATTACCCCCAGACAACAGCTTCATTAGGCTGAAAGGGAGGTTTGCAGCCTCTCGAGCTCCGCCACTGACCTGGGCCTCTCACTTCCCCATTGTCTGTAGGCTCCAAGGCTCTCGCTCCAAACCATATGGTCCATTTGGGCATCTCACACTGCCTTCCAGGGAAAGCAGGCATGTAGGGAAGCACTCAGCAGGTCAGAGGCCTGCCGCAAGATTCAGGAGCAAACTTGCCCCAAAGTGTTGTCAAACTGGGCCAGAAGAGAGGAACCACCAGCGATCAGAGAAAGCTGAACCCTAAAAAGCGGTGTGCGGGCCTAGGGGCGGAGGAGGAAGGGTCCTGTGCCAGAGGGCAAAGGAATTAAGAGCCTCAGCAACAGGAGGTGGCCTGTTGGCCCCATACATCTGACAGCACGTCAGTATGGAGACCCTGGGGTAGCAGTGCTCATGCTAAGTCCACTTCTTTTTACACGGGCCCCCTTGCAGGACCCCAAGTATTTGGAGACTTCTCAGGGGTCCCCAGACCACAGACATTTCTCCCATGAAGCCAATAAGCAGACCCATAGTCTGGCAGATCGCGTGTGAGGTCACCATTCCCCTTTCCCAGTCCCTAAGACCCTGAAAACCTTAAAAACCAGGTTGTCCCTGTGGATACGCATGTGTCTAGTCCAAAGGGAATTTTGGAGGCAGGGCCAGGAGAGCCACCCCAGCCTCTCTCTTCAAAATCCCACGACTTTCAAACTCCACTTTGCTCCAAGCCTTTGCAAGATTCCAAACACTTGGAATTAACCGGGAGGCCAGCGCCATTCCCAGGCAACCACAGGCGACTGGTTTGCGGGTTCAGAACATGCCTTGGCCCCCTGTGGCCCTGAGGCCTTGAGCCCTGGGAGGGCACTCCAAGGAAGGAATCCCTCCTGATCTAGAAATGGGCTCGTGCGGACCTCGCGGATGTTTCTTTAAGAGCAGGGGAAGAAAACACAATCTCTCCTCCTGGTGCAACACTTCTACACCGCCAACCGGGCGGATTAGGGCCAGGATTAACATTTTAAACTCGGCCAGACTTTCTGACTCAAAGATCTTCTCTAGTTAATCGTATTACTATCCTTCGGATTACTGCTTTACTCGCGGCAAAACAGATTTTAAAATCGGGTTGATTAAAGTTCCCTCCTGTCTTCTCTTTGCTCCTTTAGGGGCGGTAGGGGAAGAGGCTGTAGCTTCTTAAGGAGACGATTTTTAAAATCGAATCTCACTTCGCATTTCTCTCCTTGCTCCTCCTCTCCTTCCAGGCCAGGAGGCGGCAAGAAGACTGGCTGACTACATGGTTCCTTTTTTCCCGCCCACGTCAGCCCTTAGTTCCCGGTAATTTATCCCATATTAAAACTTCTTTAAGTAAGAATGGACAAGCATCAGCACCTGCTATGCAAATGCGGCCAAATCCAGCCGGGGCCGCGGGGCGTGCGCGCCCGCCGAACCGCGAGCGACCATTCAGCGCTCCCAAGGCGCCGGCGCGACCCTTCCTTCCTATGGAAACCCGGCCGGTCCCGACAGATTGCGGCGGGGAGGGGCGGGGGCCTGAATGCCCTCCCAGCCTCCGAAGGCGCCCAAAGGGGACTATCTGCGCCTCTCCAGTGGACTTTCTTCCCTCATACTCCATTCTTCAAGCCATTTTTGTTGTTTCCTTAAGGAAAGTCCTATTTTAATGCCAATGCCCTTATTGCCGGATTTCGCTCCAGAATTCATCCTTATTCAACACCCAGCTCTTCGGGAGCGGTGGCAGTTTATTTTTATTCTTTTCTCTGTCGCCCAGGCTGGAGTCCAGTGGCGCTGCAACCTCCACCTCCCGGGTTCAAGCAATTCTCCTGCCCTCAGCCTCCCTAGTAGCTGGGACTACAGGCGCGCGCCACCACACCCAGATAATTTTCTTTTTAAGCAGAGACGGGGGTTTCACCATGTTGGCCAGGCTGGTCTCGAACTCCTGACCTCAGGTGATTCGCCCGCCTCAACCTCCCAAAATGCTGGGATTACAGCGTTGAGCACCGCGCCCGGCCGGTGGCAGTTTTCTAAGTGCAACAACTTTCCCACTGCTTGTATGCAGGCGCAGTGGTCACCAAGGACTGTAGGACCTTGCCCCGGGGTCCCAGAAATGTGGCTGTGGTGGGATAAATCGTCATCGCTGGCCCCAAATCCGTGCCAGGGACTCCGGGGCCAGGCGCACTCCTCGCCCACAGCCAGGCGGAGGAGGCAGGCCGGGTGCTGGCGCGGCCGCGGTCGTCCAGCCGGATAACAAGGATTAGTGCGTTGGGGATGTTTGAAGCCCTGTCGGTGCTCACGTGGCTGGAGGCCGCGGCGCAGTCGCCTCTCGTGCGGCCCTAATCCCCTCACGCGGCTCCGGTGGCGAGCCAGCCCCATGGAGGAACCGGAGCTGCAGTCTCCGAGTCCTGGCTCTCGCTCCACGCGGGCGCTGAGTCAGGGCGCCCACGCTGCGGTGCCCACGCGTCCCCCTGAGCGCCCCTCCGGGCTCTCCGAGGCCCCCGCCAAAGGAAGAGCCACAGCGTGAGGGTCGTTGGCTCAAGACTCTAGTGCAGGGGGAACCCCCTTCTTCCAGTCCAGGAGCCTTTATCTGTGGCTCCGTAAAAGAAATCCAGAAACATCGGCTCTCCCTGGCCGGAGCAAAACCCAAGCGGCGGCAGCGAGGGGGGTAGCACGGCCGGCGTCCCAAAGAGATGCAAAGTAATAAATACTTTGTTTAGAGGCCGCCCGCTTGGTCCGTCCCTTGGGGGCATAGAAAATGAGGCGCTTTTCTCCCCCTTTAACTCAAGGGGAGTACTAATAATTCATGTATGTTATAATTCTTCACTGCCCCTAGGTAGTCTGAGAAAACTGGAAGAAAAGAAAATGCCAGAAAGTTATGGTAAAACTTAAGATGCGGCCGAAGTCGCTTTCTTTGCCCCTGCTGCGAGTGTTTGAATAAGAAGAATGCTCCTGGACTGTAACAAGCAAAAAGAATGAAGAAGACAAAAGATTTCCAGAAAAAGGTTTAGCTAGAAGACAAGGCAAGTGAAACTGAAAGGAGAGAAAAAGCATTTACAATGGAACAATACGTGTACTAATCGCTTTGATATATTATACAAGCCCAAAGACTCAAAACATTGTGTAATTATTTATAAATGACTTCTCCACTCCTGTGTATAATGCAGAGGAATGAATAAAACTGCAGGCTACTCTCTAAACTATTTCTAAATAGACCTGGTTCAAAAGAAGGCAGAAGTGTTTGAAATAAAATAATTAATGGTGGATTTTATGGTTGTCTCATTAAAACATTTTAATTACTACAAACAAAATGCATTTGTGTTTGAACCCAACATGAATTTATGTAGCTGAGCCTTAAGGTAGAGGAAAGCAAAAAGAAAACACTTAGCAATGTTTGTGTTTATTTCTGAATTCTTTCCATAAACCAATAGTCAGATTCCATTAGGATACATTTCACTATGACTTCTTTTGTACACACAGAAGAAAACACCCTCCACAGTTTTCCCACACTTGACCCACAAGCATCCAAGGATCGGAAGGGGGATGTGTTTTTAATCTCTACTAAAGACCTTAAGAATTCAAAAACATGAAGGGGGCAAAATGAAACTGCTCAGGAAAATTCACCCTGGCTTTAGCAACTTCCTGGGGCAGGTGCAGCCTGTGTCTGGGGAGCTAAACCTAGTGACAGCAACAGCGGGGCGATGGTTTGGGTTTTTGTTTTTATCTGAGCCCACAAATTTAACTTCAAGAACTCTAAGATAGCCAAACTCAGAGGCTTTGGAGGTGGGTCTGGAAGGACCCGCAGCCTCTAGCAGCTGATGTGAAAATGACTCCACGCCTCACTGCCAAGGAGGGATGGGGCAATCGCCTCCACCTGCCCCCTTTTCAGTTCAGGGCCTGCACCCTCTTTCGTGGGCCCTCCCTGCGCAAGCGTGCACACCCCCGTCACCTCCTCCACTCGCCTTTGGGCACAAAAAGGACATTGTTTCACCCAAGAGTGGCCCTAACCACAAACACACTTCCAACTTTGGCCAGCCCAAGCCCATGCTGTCCCTCTACAGCAGTGCAGGCTAGAGAACCCCAATCAAACTTCACAGATGCTTGTGGAAATATGTTTGGCTGCAGAATTGCCCAGTGTCATCTGGGGAGGCATTTCAGACACAGCACTGAATAAAGGAGATGTGCGCCAGGGCAGGACTCATCCCGCATGTAGGCAGACTGCACTCCACCAAACCCATCAGCAGACAATGCTGAGGAATATTCAAGCCCACATCTCCAAATTGGGAAATGCATACAGACGGCACTGTATTTAGCAGGGCAGGGGCCAAGGGGGCCTCCATGGATTTCTAGAAACCATGGATAATTTGCCATTTTCCTTGCTCTGTCACTGAAAGACCCCTCTGTTTCTCCCCTCCTGCCTCGTTTCCCCCCTCCCTTTTGCCCCCCTTCCACAACTGTCATGGGTCATCAGTAAAGAAAATAGGGAATTGTTTCTCTTTTCCAACCCCACCCTTCTTCTCTTATATGGAAACCCCACTGCTGCATATCTTTAGGTGTACTTGATGCACTGAAAGGAACCTGCAAGCTCTGTGTCTGACCTCATCCTTCATCCCTTCCTATTGAGGAACTGCACCTTTGTCTTCCTTTTTCTTTTATTTAAAGATTACAACATTTTCTTTCTGAAATGCCACCCACGAAACCAATGCACCCTCCCCAGATAGCTTCAGAAAGAAAATCATCGAAATCAAGCAGTCTTGTTTATGAAGGGTGGCCCTCTCCACAACTTCCCCTTGTGTAAAATTTGCCATCAAGGATGCCGCTGGAGATATCAGTGTTGCCCAGTGGCCTTATAAACTTGCTGCAGTGCACTGACTGCCCTGACCCCAGTACATGAGTGGCTGAGTAAGGTGCCCACAACATTCACCTCTCCTGTCATAAGCTGCAGCTGAGAGTTCACATGTACTGTAAAATACAGAACAACTTTTCTTTGAAACCCCACAAAACTCAGGTCTACATGTAAGCGCCACAGCACTCTTGAAATTAACATTCTGTCTAACGGATTGGATGGGACAGAGAATAATCTATCTGAGCTAAAACAATTTAGGAAGAGAAGTATGAAATGTGATGGTGTCCCCTTCCCCCAGCCCCTTCAGATTATCATCTCAGTACTTCTTACGACTGGACTAACCTCTCCCTCTAGTTCCTGTTACTGCATGTCTAAAATTTCGTTTGCTCAACCCCAGGTTGAAGGGTTTCTGAGAACTAGCAGGGAGGCTGTTTGGCTCAGCCTTGCATCCACAAAAGGGCTGGAAGGCTGTGGACACTAACTCCAAAGTCAGACACATGGTCACTGAGATACTGACAGGGTGGAGAAGATGCTCCACCACGAATTACAATCTGGACCACCCTTGGATCTCCAGGACTATAGGTACTATAGTTTTGATGGTCACTTTAAAATCCTGAAACTGCCTCATGAAAAGCACAGACTCCTTTGCACTTTTATTTGTTAACCACATTGATTTATTACATGTAAACTTTTATAATTTACCACCATTTCTCCCCTATTTTGGCCTTTCTTTATTTAAAAAAATAATAATAAAACAAGTCTCTCAAGACCCTGGAAGCATCCAACACTTTGCTCCACTCTGAGAATCCCTCCTCTCATCTCTCAAGAAAGCTGTTTCTTCATTGGTGTGTTGATGCCAGAAAGGTCTTCCCGATGATGAAGTAAAATCACCTCCCTGCTTGTCCCACTGGGGTCCTGAATCGATCACTGGGGCTGCCTGGAACAGCTGTGCCCTTGGAGCACCTCTTGGTGGTCACGTAAATGTATCTGACCCACTTCAAGGGTTGAGGCAAGCACAGGAGAGGAGGGTGGTTGCTAATGCAAGATATCAATTCTAATGTCAACAAATTGGCTCTAGGTATCAGTCAATATGACTTTGGCACATGCTCCAGAGATTCTGATTCCAGGGATATGGGGTAAGGGGGCCCCACCATCACTACTACCCCAGGTGACCACAGTGTAAGAAGCTCTGGCTTAATCCTTACTCCCTTGGAACATCTGCCTGGCCTACCCTCCCCTGCGCCCCAGCAGATTGGCAGCTGGATGTCTCACACATCAGGCAGAAAACCTGGTGTGGTGCTCACCATGGTGGCACCTGCTGTGGCTGGATTTATTACATGCCCACATAACCTTCTATTCTATAACCTTCTGAGAATGACTGTTTCCACAGATACGCTCATGTACCAGGCTTGGAAGGCTTCGAGGAGCCGGCGAAACGTTCATCTTCCCTGACAAGCATGCACATCCTTCTAAATGTGGCCTGGCCTTTTTCTCTTGAGGAGAAGCTCTGGGCCTCTCAAGCTGCCCCTTCATTCTCATCCTTCCAGGGCTCAGCCCTGTCCTCAGTAGATCACTTATAGAGGGCCCCCCGACAGATGCACTTATAAAAAAGCACAAGAGGTAGGCACTAACAGCCAAGAAGGAACCGCGACATGCCCTGCCCAAGAGCCAGGAGCAGGCAGGGCAAGGCCTGGATGTTTGCCTGCTCAGCTCTCTCAGGTTCAGGAAAAGGAAGGGAGCATGGCAGGAGAAGGCACAGACCCACTGCTAGCTCACAAGTTGCCTCTGGACATACTGACATGGTGTCCTCTCTGGGCAGGTGTAGGCCATGTCAGGGTGCATGGTTTGGTGGGTGGTAGAGAGGCTGCATTCCAGCATCTTACTTGACCCTCTAGCAGATGTCCTTGGACAGTGAATGACTGGAAGAACTTTAACAGCCCTGCTCAGAGAGAACAGCAAGAGGAGGAGGAATAGAACAAGGAAGGCCACCATGCACATTCAAGGGCCACCACAACTGCCCCCTTACCCTCTTTCCACTGGGTCTACCCAGAAGCCCTATCCTCCAGATCAGCCCCCACACAGCCACTACAGTAACATCCAGCCCTGTCTTTCACCTGGATTGTCTGTTCACATGCCATCCAGCCTTCAAGGCTTTTGCAAGTCCTCCTCTGCCAAGAAGCTTGCCCTTTGGGAGGTGCACAACGCTCTTCAGATCTGCTCCCTTAATAGGCCCTCAACACCTATCTAGTTCTAATGCCACACCTCCTCTCCTAGAGGACTATCGGCCTGCTGCACACTCTGCAGAGCCCCTGGCACAGGGTGGCATGCAGTAGGCTGTCAGTGAGTATTTGTTGATGATTGTGATGGAGAAACATGGAGTAGGGGCTGACAGGACTCCTAAGTCTGGCCTAATTTGACCACCAGTGATCCCTAAGGTAACCCAATACAAAGACCTCCCCATCTCCCACCTCAGTTTCCCGTGTATGAGGTGCAGTGGAAAGATGAATAATCTCCAAAGGTTCTGCTGGCACTGAACCCTGGCTTACAAGACTCAGAGCCCATGATCCTCATCAGCCAGGTTTATCACCCCTCTTACCCCAGTGTCCAGCACAGGCAGTCAACATAGCCAATGAATTACTTCAAAATAACACAAGCAGAAGTCTCTATGCTTCAGCAACCTGAGGGTTTCACTTGGTGTTTTATTTATGTAACCACAGACACTAATCCTGGCCATCTGAAGTAGAAAAGCCCCACTAAGGAACAGAAGGCTGGAGAACCAGGCTCGGAAAGCAGGCACAATCAGCGCAGGCCCTGGGAAGAGTTCAGTCAAGACGTCCACTGGTTCCTGGCCACCTCTTTCACCACTGGTCACTGGCTCTTCTGGGTTGTTGCCATGACACAGGTGAACCCTGGACTGTCACCAGCTCTGAGCCTAAATTCCAAGTGGGGCAGCCAGTTGCCTGTACTAAAATCATATGGCCACATCTTAATTGCTAGGAATGGGGAAGGGGTTCTCAGGCACTCAAATTTCTCAACAGGACAGCTCTTCAGGTACCTGTCAGCCAAAAAAGTAACACGGTCAAACCAATTCTCTCCTCCAGGAATTTGGAAAAGCGTTTGTTGTAGTGAGTTGAAATAGTGAATGCTATTTCCATTAGATATGTCCACCCAGAACCTCAGAATGGGACCTTATTTGCAGATATAATTAAGCAAGGGCTGTAAGATTAAATCATCCTGGATTAGCTGGGCCCTAAATCAAATGGCAAGTGTCCCTGTAAGAGACAAAGAAGGAAAAGACACAGAGGGGAAGGCCATGTGAAGAAAGGAGGCAGAGATTGGAGGGATGCAGCTGCCAATCAACGAATGAACAGCCAAGATGGCCAGGAGCCATCACCAGAAGCTGGGAGAGAGGCATGGAGCAGATTTTCCCTCAGAGCCTCCAAAAAGGAGCCATCTCTGCCAACACCTTAATTACAGATTTCTGGCCTTTTGAACTGTAAGAGAATAAACTTCTGTTGTCTAAAATCACCCAATTTGTGGAATTTTGTTGTGGCAGTCCAAAGAAAGGAAGCTGATGTAGGCAGAGAAGTAGAGGCCAGGGGCAGAGAGAGGACCCCTTGCTCCTGCTGGTTCACACAAGCCCTTGAAGCCCTTGGGTTCTTGAGATGCCCCGGTATTCATCCAACAACTGCCCTTTCTTGAGTGAGCTGGTTGAAGCCACTTTCTGTGACTTCTAATAAATCTCTAGCCCTTATATATGACTGTGTCCTAGCCTTCTGCCTAGGTCAAGGGTACTTGCAGGGTGCAATGGGGGAAGGGGATGGCTGGGGAGAGTCCTATAAGCCAGAAGGCAAGCGCTGGTCAGTGAGCCCAAGTGGGCATTGCCTCTCCACAGCCCCCTTCCACAAAGAGGCCAATGCCCCCCACACAGAGTCAGCTAGGCTCCCAGGGCAGCAGGCCAGGCTTCCCGCCTGAGGCTACCACCTGGAGATCAGGGGAGGGGGCTGGCACTTTGCTGAAAGCTGCTCATTTTGTTTCTAATCCCTCATCCCATAACCCAGTGCTGTTCCTTACTGTTATCTCCCAAGTACAAAGCTGGGCAATGTCTGAGCCTGTGTTGCTCCTGGGTGGGTGTAGGCCAGCAGAGAAAAGTGACTCCTGACACGCAGAGAGAAGACCTGCTGGAATAGGCGACTTTAAGACACCAAAGGCAGGAAAAGGTTTGGAGAAAAGCGGTTCCACCGTGCACCTGCTGCCCGCCACGGGCCAGCTCTCTCTCCCTCCAGAGAAGCTGGATCCCCTGGCTGGCTCGCCCTGAAAAGGGCTACAGAGGCTGCAAGCAGGGCTCCGAGAGACGGTGAGCAATGGAATTCTCGGGGCATGGGGCGGGCAAGGTCTCAGGAACACGGGAGAAAATGAGTCTTGTGCTTCTGTTACCTTAAGAATCTTAGGGTGACTGTTGGGGGCAGAGGTGTGGAGGAGGGTGGAGAAGGGAAGGGGAAAGAAGGGAAGGGTGAAACCAAGACTCAAGGCAACCTGGGAAATCACCCGATTCTCTTTTCCACCCTCCTCTCTGCACTCCCCAGATGAAGGTCAAAAGATTCTTTCCCGTTTCTTCATCAACCTGTATAGAGCAGCGACGCTTATCCTTGCCCTGCTCCCTTGGCTCTGGCATGGCCTTTCTCCAGTCTATTTGAAAATGATTTACACCCTGTTCAGCAGGTGCTGCCTATTTAGTGTCCAACGAACATGATCTCTGATCACCCTCCACAGGTAAACTTGTGTCTAATTTTACAGATGCGGAAAGGGAGGCTCAGAGAAGTTAAATTACTCGTCCAAAGTCACCCGAACATTCAGCAGCTGGCGAGGGGATGCGAACCCAGACTCCAAGTCCCCTCCAGGTTTCCACTACTCACTGGGCGGCTCACACTTTCGCGCTCGCGCCCCGCCTCCCCATCCCACCCCAGCGAGGGGCGCCTAGACCGCCCCGAAAGGAGCGTGCCTCGGCCGCTAATCGCCCTCAGCCCCCGCCTCCGTTTCACTGCCTGGAGACACCCCGGCCAGCTTAGCCCGAGCCGACTCCCGGGGCCGCGCGACGCCGCCGATTGGCCGGCGGTAATTACGGGCACACTCCGGGTGGGGGGAGGGGCGGGGGCGGCCTCCCGCGAGCATAAATTATGCAAATACCCGAGCGCCGCACGGGGATGACCTGCCGCCTAGCTCCATTCATAAGGGCTGCCGCGGGGGCGGAGGTGGCAAGGGAGGGGGGCGCCCATTGTTACGCCGGGTACTTAAGGGGTCCTGAGGCCGGTCGTGTGCCACACTCGGTGCTCACACGAGCTGATCTGATCGCCGGCGACATCACTCGGGAGACCCGCCGGGCGCGTGGTCCCTGCAGGCGAGGCGAGCAGGCGAGGCCAAGTTCCCCGTGCGTCCCTGAGCCCTTCCAGGCTCTCACTCCCGCATCTGGCACAGAGTAACAACCCCAGGCCGTTGGGAACGTAAGTGCGCCCTGGTGGCTCTGCCCTCAGTCCGGGCTGCAGCACTCTGAGCGCCTTTCTATCCTTCCGTCGGTCCTGCTCAGCGCAACGATGCCAGCCCCTCTGGAGACCTGCATCTCCGACCTCGACTGCGCCAGCAGCAGCAGCAGCAGCAGCAGCAGTGACCTGTCCGGCTTCCTCACCGACGAGGAAGACTGTGCCAGGCTCCAACCGCCAGCCTCCGCCTCGGGGCCGCCCGCGCCGGTCCGCAGGGGCGCGCCCAGTACCTCCCGGGCGTCGGAGGTTCCAGGGGCCCAGGACGAGGAGCAGGAGCGGCGGCGGCGCCGCGGCCGGGCGCGGGTGCGCTCCGAGGCACTGTTGCACTCGCTGCGCAGGAGCCGGCGCGTCAAGGCCAATGATCGCGAGCGCAACCGCATGCACAACTTGAACGCGGCGCTGGACGCACTGCGCAGTGTGCTGCCCTCGTTCCCCGACGACACCAAGCTCACCAAGATCGAGACGCTGCGCTTCGCCTACAACTACATCTGGGCTCTGGCCGAGACACTGCGCCTGGCGGATCAAGGGCTCCCCGGAAGCGGTGCCCGGGAGCGCCTCCTATCACCACAGTGCGTCCCCTGCCTGCCCGGACCCCCAAGCCCCGCCAGCGACGCGGAGTCCTGGGGCTCAGGTGCCGCCGCCTCTCCCAGCGCCGCCGCCGCCTCCCCACTCTCTGACCCCAGCAGCCCCGCCGCCTCCGAAGACTTCACCTACGGCCCCGGCGACCCCATTTTCTCCTTCCCAGGCCTGCCCAAAGACTTGCTCCACACGACGCCTTGTTTCATCCCTTACCACTAGGCCCTTTGTAGACACCGTTACCTTCCCCCTCCCCTAGTCAGCAGGCAATAGATGGGGCGCCAGCTGCCGCCTCCTCGGGACCCTCTCTCCAGGCGGAGGGAGGAGGCGGGAGCTTTGAAGGGGTCGGGGATACCTGAGCCGCTTGTTAGGTCACCGCACCCTGGCTGCGGCTGCCTCTTGGTCTGGTCTGTTTCTCCAGCCCTCAGCCCCGGGCCCCTCCTGCCCGTCCCTAGACGGCCTTTCCTTTTGCTCTTTCTGAACTCCACAAAACCTCCTTTGTGGCTGGCTCAGAACTGACCCCAGCCACCACTTCAGTGTGATTTAGAAAAGGGACAGATCAGCCCCTGAAGACGAGGTGAAAAGTCAATTTTACAATTTGTAGAACTCTAATGAAGAAAAACGAGCATGAAAATTCGGTTTGAGCCGGCTGACAATACAATGAAAAGGCTTAAAAAGGAGAGACAAGGAGTGGGCTTCATGCATTATGGATCCCGACCCCCACCACTGCAGGCTCGCTCTAGGAAGAACTGGAGACTCTTGCTTAGCTATTCAGGCACCGGGCTGGAGAGTACTTTAATTTATTCAAGATGCTTCATTCATATGAAAATGTATTTTTGTACATAAAGAGTTTATTCTATTATGAGCTGTCAAAGTTTACGTTTGTACTGCAGATGCTTCATGTAAATAAAAACGAAAAAAATAAGTCACCAAGTTTCTTGCCTAATATTGGTGTCTCTGGGGCTTTTCTTGCTTTTCCCTGGTGGCTCAACCACTAAAGTGAAACACTATCCCCACTCACCTCCAAAGCCTCCAGTCCTGTTTCAAAAACAATTAAAAAATAAAACGCACCTGATTTCCACCAAGAAACGGATAAAGACAGACTAGGGCATTTGGGATCCATCATTTTCTTTCACCTTGTAAACACAAGGGAGATCTTTCAGGCTCCCCATAAGCCAATTAAGACTTTTTAGTAGAGAATTAGCCCCGGATCCACAGCTACCTGTTGAGGTAGAGGCAGTGGGAGAGTCTTTCTTTTGAGGAGCTCCACATCAGCTGGCTCTGTGTTTCAAAGAGAGGGGATTAAAAAGATCAATACAGTGTGACCACTGGTTAGGAAGTCACAGTGACAGGTGGGCCAAGGCTAGGCAAGCAGAAGGGTCCACTCTTATAACAGCCTATTTAGAGGGGGAAATTAATTTGTAAACAATGCGTCCAAATTGTTTTCCATTGAGTCTGGATTCACCCTGGCTGTGAGGTATGGGATGAATTATGCTGGTGTGGTGTCCTGAGTGGGGTGTATAGCTGCCTAATATTGTCAGCTAGGGTGCCTGCATTCTCCTCAGCCCCCATCCCCCCAACACACACACACACACACACACACACACACACACACCACTCTCTGTGGCCCACAGTGTTGGGGGAGGCACACACAGGGAGGGCTCGGGTGCAGGGCTTGCTCAGCCAGGCCTCAGGGGCAATAGCTAAAGCTTTCATTTGATGCCAGAGAAATCAGCTGCCCAAACTCAGTGGGGATTTTTCTGGCTGCAGTATGTTTGTCTGTTGTCTTACAATTAGCTAACAGCACCAGCTAGTAGCAGTTTTTGTTTTAAATTTTTAGAATGTGGGTAATTACAAGAGGTAGTTCCTAAAATGCTTTTACTGACATTTCCTCAGCTCACAAGTTACTGTATGTTGCTCAGACCAGATCTCAGCCAGGCACTGTGGCTCACATCTGTGGCTCACATCTGTAATCCCAGCACTTTGGGAGGCCCAGGCATGTGGATCACTTGAGCTCAGGAGTTCGAGACCAGTGTGGACAACATGGTGAAACCTCATCTCTACAAAAAACACAAAAATTAGCCAGCGCGGTGATAAGCACCTGTGGTCCCAGCTACCCAGTAGGCTGAGGAGAGAGGATCGCCTGAGCCCAGGTAGGCAGAGGCTGCAGTGAGACCTGATGGTGCTACTGCATTCCAACCTGGATGACAGAGACCCTGTCTAAAACACACACACACACACACACACACAAACAAAAAAACCAGGTCTTTTTTTCCACTGGGTTCTTCTTTTCCTGAATATAATAATTTATTGGCAAGGGTGCGGGGAAGGTGAGAATGGGCTCAGGAAAATGAGTCCTGAACACAAAGCTGGTAGAGTGAATGATATTGATAGAGAAATTACATTTGTGTAGGAGGCATATAGAAACAGAGGGCCAGAGTACAGCCACTGATGGCAGGTTCTACTTATGAAAGCATTTTCCCTCCTCACATGTCATCATGGTGAGTTGGAGCCACAGATCCACACACTAGGTCCCTGAAGGCATCACTAAGCCTAGCCATTGGGAAGGCACCCACCTTCAGATACAAAGGCTACTTTGCAGAAGTTTCTGGGAAGTTGAATACCTTCTCTAATTGCCTCCAGAGAGACAAAGTCATCCAAGAAAATCTTCAAATTGCTTCTTCTAAGAGCTCCAAGGAAAAAGTTGTGTCTCTCAAATAACCCAGTCCAGGGTCTCTATTGTCTGTCTCAGAATTGATTCACTTGACTAGCTTTGTGTTTTCTGTTTTCCTAGCACAAACAGCAAAATGGTCTGCAACAGATTTTCTGCTCTCCCATGCACAGGATGCTTGAATTGACTTCCTCTAGCTTTCCAAAGGGCCCAGGCCAGGTTCGAGAAGGGCAAGTCTTCTGTGGAGAGGAGAGTCCAGCCATAACATAGGCACACATGTCTGGGACAGGGAAAGAGAACAACAGATTGTGTCCTGATTATTGTCCAAGCACTGGCAAACAGCTGGATCAGGGGCTTTGTCTCATACAGCTAGCTGCATATGGGCAGCACTGAAAGCAGGGGAAAGACCATTACCACTGAGACTGAACATAGCAAACTGTATCCTCAAGTTTGTTGCCACCATAGGCCCACAACTCAAGATGTAGGCCCCAGAGCACCTTTCCAAAAAGAGAAGTCTTTAACAACATTGCTGGTTGGGGGGCATCTTTACCCCTGCCAGTTAATACTATTCTTCTAAGGAAGTAAGCATATATGTGCAGCTTTTAGAATTCTCAAATGGGGAAAAGAAGGACAGTGGTTAAAAATGCTTATCCCCACCTCAGGGACCTCTTTCTTCCTGCAACAAATTCTCATTCATCTACAGAAACCTGTGAAGGTAGGGGGTGGGATGGGGGTCAGGGGGTAAGAGAAGAGCGGGCAGGTTACTAAAATATTCTAAACAATGATAGAACATAGACCTCCCTGGGACAGCCATGTCTCTATCCTCCACATAATCTTCAGAAACCTTCTTCATTCTCTACCTTAATCTCTAAATTTATTTTTGCTCTGGTTTAACATATGGCTTTGCTTTTGTTTTTGAGACAGAGCCTCACTCTGTTGCCCAGACTGGAGTGCAATGACATGATCTTGGCTCACTGCAAATTCCACCTCCCAGGCTCAAGCAATTCTCCTGCCTCAGCCTCCCAAGTAGCTGGGATTACAGACACACACCACCACGCCTGGCTAATTTTTTGTACTTTTAGTACAGACAGGGTTTTCCCATGTTTGCCAGGCTGTTCTTGAACTCCTGACCTCAGGCAATCCACCTCTCTTGGTCTCTCAAAGTGCTGGGATTACAGGCAAGAGCCACCACACCCAGCCAACATGTATATTTGTATATACTTCTTCCAAGCCTTTGTGAAAGCAGGGAAGGGAAGATTAGGATAAACTAATAAAATGAGGATTCCACTCATTCTCTTATTTCTTTAATGACTCTTTATCAAGCCCCTACTATACGCTGAGCACCTTTCTAGGCACTGGAATAACCAGGACAGACAAAGTTCTTGACCCAAAGGAGCTTTCATTCTAGTGGGGAAAGGCAAAATAAATTTATGAAAGATTGCAGTAAGTTCTGAGGAGAAAAAATAAAGCAAAAGAAGGTGGCTATGGAATGCCAGCGTGGGAGAATAGTTGCTCTTTTAGAAAAGATAGTCAAGGAAGTTATTTAAATGTAAGGTTACATTTAAGCAAAGGACTGAATGAAGACAGGGAGTGGGGGATGTCATGCCAATATCTCAGGTGAGGGGAGAAGGCCCAGCAGGGGGAAAGCCCTGGCCAGCAGTGTATTAGAGGGGCAGCAAGGAGGCTGACATGGCTGGAACAGCAGGCATGCTGTGGGCAAGGATTGAGGGATCTGTGGGGATCGCTCCCGTGTGAGGCCCCTAGGAAATGGGCCTCACCATACAGTGAGCTTGAGCCTGGACACAGATCCCCGGTTGGCGGAGTCGAGCTGAGGGAAAGCAGGAATTGAGAGAGGGACTATGTTATTCAAAATAATTACCAGACATTACTTTATGGATAAGAGGACTTGGGAGGCATTGTGTCCACTTTCGGCTCCTTATGGTTTATTGTCTCATTGTGTTCATTTTGGACCTTTGTTACATTCATTGTAAAATATTAACTTAAGTATATACTGGGTGTAACTTACTTACCGTAACTTACTGGTTGTAACTTACTTACCTTGACTTACCGGGCGTAACCTACTTACTGGGCGTAAATTACTTACTGGGTGTAACTTACTTACTGGGCGTAACTTATTTAGTGGGCTTAACTTGCTTACCTTGTGACTTGACTTAAGTATTTTGATATGATGTAAACATTAAGCAGAAAACTATATAATGGAACCTACTGCAAAAATAAAATTGCTGCATGGGCATAGCTCACGTGGCCCTCCAGACCTCGCTCTTTTCTTTCTCCTTTTTTCCGATGCATGCTCTCTTCCAGGTTTGGGACCCTTGCTGGAAGAGATTCCTGGGCTCACATTCAGTTCACAACAAAGGATGGCCTAAGAGATGATGATATCGTTTGGCTGTGTCTCCACCAAAATCTCATCTTGAATTCCCACGTGTTGTGGGAGGGACCCAGTGGGAGGTAATTGAATCATGGAGTCAAGTCTTTTCTGATCCCATGATAGTGAATAAGTCTTGTGAGATCTGATGGTTTCAAAAAGAGGAGTTCCCCAGCCCAAGCTCTCTCTCTTTGCCTGCTGCCATCTGTGTAAGATGTGACTTGCTTCTCCTTGCCTTTCACCATGATTGTGAGGCTTCCCCATCCATGTGGAACTGTAAGTCCAATTAAACCCCTTTCTTTTGTAAATTGCCCAGTCTCGGGTATGTCTGCATCAGCAACATGAAAACTGACTAATACAGATGGGGTGCACAGTAAAATCACAGTGAGCCTTGTACACTATTATGAGGACTTCAGGGGTTTTTCCTCAAGGTGATTGGAGGGCTGAAAGCAAAGATGTCCTAAGGCCACACTGGTTGTTATATGAATGATAGATGCTGAGGCCAGGGCAGAATAAGGGACCTAACTAAGCATCTGAACATTAGTCCTGAAGAAAGGAGTACATAGTGTAAAGCTGGTGAAAAGTGGTCAGGACCAGGATACACTCTGAAGATAGAAACACCAAGATTTGTTGTAGAGCATGAAAGAAAGAGAGGAATCAAGGATGGCTTCAAGGATTTTAATTAGGAGCAATGTGGATACAGGACCCATCACAGAAAGCCCTCTACAGACAGGGGATTTTGCCTGAAATGCTCATTTTAGTATCTAAAACAAAGATAGAAACATGAGTCTCCAGGTCTGTATTAGTCCATTTTCATGCTGCTGATAAAGACATACTTGAGACTGGGCTATTTTTAAAATAAAAAGATTTAACTGGACTTAAGTTCCACGTGGCTGGGAAGCCTCACAATCATGGCGGAAGGCAAGGAGGAGCAAGTCACGTCTTATGTGGATGGAAGCAAGCAAAGAGAACTTGTGCAGGAAAACTCCTTACTCTAACTATCAGATCTCATGAGACTTGCTCACTATCACAAGAACAGCACGGGAAAGACCTTACCTCCCACTGGGTGCCTCCCACAACACTTGGGAATTCAAGATGAGATTTGGGTGGGGATGCAGCCAAACCAAATCAGTGTCCATGAGCTAAAGACAGGCTGGTGCTCAAGAGAACCATAGCTTTGTTTGAATTGGGGCCAAAAAGAAATGCCCGAAAGAAAATTCATGGCAAAAGTTGGGGAAGGGACTTGTGGTGCAACGGCCAGTGCCCTCAGTATCACCATCCCATCATCACCACCCTAGCTAGCACTTACATAGCACTTACCCTGTGTTCTGTGCACTACCCCAAACAAACCCCACACAATAACTTATTTCACTCTTCCACCCATGAAGTTGATAACATTATTATCTCCATTTTACAGATGATGGAAGTGAGGCAGAGTCAAAGAACTTACCTAAGATTACACAGCTAGTAACTCATGAAGCTGGGATTTGAACCTAGGTAAACTGGCATTAGTGCTCCTGCTGCTGCTTCAATTATCTCTCAAGGAATCAAATGAAGTACAGCTGAGTGAAAAGCATCATGGGCCATAAGCTTAGCTTCGATCCCCAGTCTAACCCAGGAGGAAGCTGGATCATAGCAGGAGACAGGACCACAGCTGCCGTTCTAGGGCCTTTGGCTGAATGAGGAAAAGGGCACATTCACCCTACTCCTCTCACTTAGGGAGGAGAGAGCTAGCCCAAGAGGGCTTAAGGGTGAGTTCTCTGGCAACAACCTGGGGTATCAGTTTGCAGGACCAACAGAGCTAAGAACCTGGTGGCATCCTCTTGTGAAAAATCAGTCTCCACCAATCCACGTCTGTCTAGTAAGCCCCTCACATCTTACCTGTCCTAGACTTTTTTTTAGAAAATACGTATGCAGTTGCTTCAACCTCAGCAAAGCAGGAAATTAAGGCCACAAAGTTCAACATCAAAGAGACTGGTGGTGAAGATTTCAGCCTAGAAGATGCTCCTGGTAAGTTTTACCAGTTGCCTGCAATGGTCCTAAGTCAATAATATGCCTAAATATAACTCTATAACTCTCCTTAGGAGCTGTCAGTTCCCAGAGAAGCTCAGGAAAACTCTCAGCTCAAGCACTGAGTTTACCTGCTGCTTGCTGGGCTGATGACCATGAGCCAGGAAACCCTGAAGGCAGGATGCTAAAACTAGACATTGGGGTTTTAGATGGCTGAGCTTATGCCATCCTTTATGACAGGGTACTATTTGTCTTCTAAGGTCACTGTCTTGTTCGGATGAAGACCACTGTGTCATTGACAGATGTCATCTTCTGGTCTTGAGAGTAAGGGGAAACATGCATCCAGATTACGCCAAAGTGGTCTCAACTCTCTGAGATACAAGCAAAAGAGGAGAGCCAGAGTATACACTGTTTAGTTGACTCAAATTTGATCTTCATTCCATCTAAAGAACTGCACTTGGCCTTTAATCATACGCTGCTTGCTTTTATTGGTTAAACTCTTCTCAAGACAAACTGAACACCTCCTGCACAGCCAGCATGTGAGCTTGTTAGATTGTACTATTGTTCACAATTGTTGGTTCCTTCCCCCACTTTTACTCTGTGCACTCCTACATAGTCTGATAGTCCTTCCTGTCGCAGTGACTCTGGCCTTGGTCGTGGGACTGGCTTTGGCCAATGGATTGTAAGTACACATAAGCTATGCCACATCTAAGCAGATGCTTTCCTTGCATTTGTACAGTTTGTCTTTGTCTCCACCTCTGCTTTCTCCAGACTCTGCGTTCTGCATGAGGGCAGCAGGACTGAGAAAGTGGCCACCTGTGTCTGTTCATTTTGCATCACCATAAAGGAATACCTGAGGCTGAATAATTCATAACGAAAAGAGGTTTAATTGGCTCACAGTTCTGCAGGCTGTACACAAAGCATGGCACCAGCATCTGCTCAGTTTCTGGTGAAGCCTCAAGGAGCTTTAACTCAAGGCAGAAGGCAAAGCAGGAGCAGATCCATCATGTGGTGAGAGAGAGAACAAGAGAGAATGTGAGTAAGAGAGTGAAAAGAAGGTGCCACACACTTTTAAACAACCAGATCTCACATGAATTCAGAGCGAGAACACACTCAATACTGTGAGGACAGCACCAAGACATTCGTGAGGGCTCCACCCCCATGATCCAAACACCTCCTACCAGGCCCCTCCTCCAACACTGGGAATTACATTTCAACCTGAGATTTGGAGGGGACAAACATCCAAACTATATCGCTACCCCTTCAGCTTGAGCCCCAAATGAGAAGTACCTGCTCAGTTCCTCATCTCAAGGTCTGCTTCTAGGAGATTCCAAAAAACAAGATAGTGCATATCTGAAATCTGTTCATAGCCTTTTCCTCAAAGAAATCTGATCAAAACACATTGTACCAAATAACTATAGCTGGCTCTTCCTAGAGCTAAATCCAGATGCCTTGGTTGTATACTCATCCACCCCCTCCATATCACCTAGGCCTAGACCACAAGAGCCCTCTCACCACCCCCCAAACACAGCAGGGCCTTTCATGACTCTGTGTCTTCTACCCACTTGTCTCCTATCTGGCTAACCCCAGGCCCTCACTCATCCTTCACACTGCAGCTCTAATGCCATCTCCTTTGTGAAGCCTCCTCAGATAGCCTAGGCAAACTTAGTCATTCCATCATCCTCTGGGCACTTATCACTCAGTCACCTTCCTGATTATTGCATATACTGTGAACATATCAGTTTCTAAGGGACTTCAGGTTTCTTAAGCCCAGGAAGCAGGTCCAAGTCCTCTAAAAGCCTCTAATAGTCCCCCAAACTCATATACTATCATTTATGCGGTGCTTTCGTGCAGTTCATAACTTGACTGGAGAATCACTGAAATAGCTCCCAGTCTTCCTTGGGAGGGCTTACAGGTGGATCAAGAGAAATAAGTTGACTTTATTCGATCTTTCATCTGGTCCCAGCCAATTTCCCTTAAGGGAGAAGGGTATAATTCTGCAGGCAGACAACCCTGCAGGTATGGGAGGGGGAGAGGTACAGTACAGAAGCAGCCATCAGCTCAGGAAGGAGGCCAAAAGAACTCATCACTCACTTTTGTTTCAGCCACGGCCAACTCAGAGGTGCCCAAAGCACCTTGTTCTCTTCAGATTCCTTACCATCTCAGCAGGGCTCACACCAAGAATGGAGCCAGTGATTCATAACTGCTCCAAGCCCAGAATCATTTTTGTTTTGTTTTGCTTTTGTTTTTGAGATATGGTCTATCTGCTGGGAGTGCAGTGGTGCGATCACAGCTTTTACTGCAGCCTCCACTTCCCAGGTTCAAGTGTTCCTCCCACCTCAGCCTATCAAGTAGCTGGGACTACAGGGGCATGCCACCCCACATGGCTAATTTTTTTTTTTTTAAGAGACAGGGTCTTGTTATGTTGCCTAGAATAGTCCCAAACTCTTGAGCTCAAGCAAGCCTCCTGCCTCAGCTTCCTAAAGTGCTGAGATTACAGGCATGAACCACAGTACCCAGCCCCAGAATTATTTTAGATTTCACTTGTTTGGAGCCTGGAGACTGAGGCTGCTGGTTATTCACTGAAATCCCTTCCTTACTTCGTCTACGGCACATGACTAGACTACATTTCCCAGAATCCTTTGCAATTAGGCATGACCATGTGACTGGACCTTTTCACTGGGTCATGAGTGGAAATGTGAGCCATTTCTGAAATGGGGACTTTAAGACAATGTGGAAACTTGAACTTTCATGTAAAATACAAGAAGCTCAAAGAACATCACTCTTACTCTAAAATGAGAAAATCTAGATAATGTACAAAATCATAACTTTTCTTGAGCCAATCAGAAAGCTGAGGTCACAAAGTGATTAAATTACAAAGATGGGAAAGCTCATCCCACCCCCAGGAGAGACACGGCATGTTGACTGTTTCACCTTGGGCAAAACACAAGAGAAAGGGGTGGCCTAAGGTAGGTAAGAAGAAATCAGCTAAAATTTTAACAAAATGTTAAACACAAAGTGTGGACTAGGGTGTCAGTTTGGAACAGAGGAGTGCACACCTGCATCCATGTTCCTCCATCAGGTATTCACAAGAAAGATCAGGTCAGAGGAGAAGACTAAGGAAGTTCCTCTGGTAGTAAAGGAGTTCAGGAAGTGATTTCTGCTTAGGAATAGGCACAAAGCTCACTCATTTTCCCAGAGACTTCTATCCTACAGAAGACACATTAAGCCACAGAAGAAGGGAACTATCTTCCCTAGAATACAGGCATATATCTATTGCTTCTGCAGAGAAACAAAAACAAAATCTACAAAAATCTTCTGGTAGAGGTGTAGAAAATTATCTCAACATCAGGACAAAGGCAAAGATCAATTGCTGCTAGAGGAGAAGTAGAGGCAAACACCCTATTTCTTGGGGGAAACTTAAGGATCCTGTACCAATACCAAACAAAGTCTGCTACTCTGAAGGGAGAGAAACAGGATATTTCTTCCCTCCTTCTTAAGAACAACCAAAATAGGGTTTGCCTGTCAGGCAGGTATGGTGCTGGAAATCTTCAACTGTGAAGCCAAGATGCACAGGTCTTGCCAAAGACTGAGGCTGGATGCTGTTATGAGCCTAACATTAAGTAATTAACAAGCAACATCATTCTAGTGCTGGAAGAGGAACAAGAGTGTAGATAGAGATGCCCCCTGGAGCACAGGCAGCCAAGAATAGCTGACAGCGGAGGGAAAACAAACAAAAACAAATCCTCTGCATCCCCTCATCCCATTCCAATAAAAGAACACAGCAACAGTCCACTGCTGAGGGGATGGGAAGCCTGTGGTGCACTTGATATGCTTTGGCTTTGCCCCATCCAAGATCTCATCTTGATTTGTAATCCAAGTTATAATCCTCATGTTAGGGGTGAAACCTCATGGGATGTGATGAGATCATGGGGCAGTTCCCCCATGCTGTTCTTATGATAGTGAGTGAGTTTTCATGAGAGATAATGGTTCTGTAAAGGGCTTTTGCCCCCTTCCCTTGGCCCTTCTCTCTCCTGCCACCATGTGAAGAATGACGTTTAGTTCTCATTCCACCATGAGCGTAAGTATCCTGAGGCCTCCCCAGCAATGCAGAACTGTGAGTTAATTAAACCTCTTTCCTTTATAAATTACCCAGTCTCAGGTAGTTTTTCACAGCAATATGAGAACGGACTAATGAGGGAAGATGTTCTCTTTCCGGGTCCATGGCGGGGGGGTAGTTTTAGGGGCAAGAACTTTCCAGTGCCATGCCCCCTTTCCCTCTCTCCATCCAGGAGATTTAATGGTTTATGTTTGAATTTTGCAGGTGTGGGAAGAAACTAAGAGTCAATCACTCCAGAAGTTCTAAGGAACTCCTTTCATTGGCCTGGGGTCTTGGAGAAGTGGGGATTCCTTCCAGGTTAAAAGTCTCCTTCTTTCACAGCCCTTCTGACTCCATGTGTGGGTCCTCTTCCACGAACACTCCCTTCATGGAAGCCATCTTTCTCTCTATTGGATTTTCCCTCTGGAGTCCCCTTCCACACTCTCTCATGGAAGCCTGTCTTCTCCTCCTGAACTCCATCTCTCTCTATTCCCTAACATTCTCATGGAAGCTGCTTTCCTCTCCTGGATTCTGTTTGGTAGAAAGTCCCGCCATCTTTCCCCCAGGTTTCTTGCCCCCACCCTCCCCCCAGGCTTCCTGCTGCTCTGAGAAAAGCCCGCCAAGCCTGCTCTGTTCGCCCAGCAACAACAAGCAGCCAATCATCGCAGCAGGAAAGCCCGCCAAGCCTCGGCCTATCCTGAACCGACACGTAACCCTCTGAGCCACCTCAGCAGTCTGCCCAGAGACGGACAGCCTATCCTAAGCTCCTACTACACTCCGCCAGCCCTGTGTCCACGCCCCGTCCACCCCCCCTATAAAACCCTTCTACCCCAGCTGCGCAGTCGCAGCCAGCCCCCGATCTCCTTCCTTTCCTGGCCTGCCCGCTGGTCCCAATAAACCTGAACTCGGCTTCCAACTCTCGAGCTGTTATTTGGGGTCGGGTACCGGGCAGGGGTCTACAAGGGGGTCGCACAGATTCCATCTTTCTGGATTCTCTCACTCAGTTTGAGAGCTAGCTGTTTCTCTCTCCTTCTTTTTCTCTCTCTAAATAAATCACTTTCTACAAACACTTTTGAGTCCAACATTTACTGTGCACTGTGCTGTGGTCCCCTCTCTCATTCTTGAGAGGACAGGAGACCAAGAACCTGGAGAAACATCCTCTCAGGGGAGCTGAGGGCACCCTGAACCCCTGAACCCAAATATTACACAAATACAGTAAATTGGTACCAGGAGTAGGACACTGCTGTAAAGATACCTGAAAATGTGGAAGCAACTTTGGAACTGGGTAACAGGCAGGTTGGAGCAGTTTGGAGGGCTCAGAAGAAGACAGGAAAGTGGGGGAAGCTTTGAAACCTCCTAGAGACTTGTTGAATGACTTTGACCAAAATGCTGATAGTGATATAGACAGTAAAGTCCAGGCTAAGGTAGTCTCAGATGAAGATGAGGAACTTGTTGGGAAATGGAGTAAAGGTCACTCTTGCTATGCTTTAGCAGAGATTGGTGGGCAGCTTTTTGCCCCTGCCCTAGAGATTTATGGAACTTTGAACTTGAAAGAGATGATTTAGGGTATTTGGCAGAATAAATTTCTAAGCAGAAAAGGGTTCAAGAGGAAGAAGAGCATAAAAGTTTGGAAAATTTGCAGCCTGACCAAGTGATAGAAAGAAAAACCCATTTTCTCAGGAGAAACTCAAGCTTTCTGCAGAAATTTGCATAAGTAATGAGGAGCTAAATGTTAATCACCAAGACAATGGGGAAAACATCTCCAGAGCATGTCACAGACCTTCACAGCAGCCACTTTCATCACAGGCTCACAGGCCTAGGAAAGAAAAATGGTTTTGTTAGCTGGGCCCAGGGCTCCCCTGCTCTGTGCAGCCTTGGGACATGGTGCCCTGCATCCCAGCTGCTTCAGCTCCAGCCATGGCTAAAAGGGGCCAAAGTACAGTTCAGGAAATTACTTCAGAGGGTGCAAGCCTTGGTGTTTTCCATGTGGTGTTGAGCCTGTGGGTGCACAGAAGTCAAGAATTGAGATTTGGAAACCTCATCTACCTAGAGGATCAGAGGATGTATGGAAACAGCTTGATGTCCAGGAAGAAGTTTGCTGTCGGGGGGCAGGGAGCCCTCATGGAGACCTTCTGCTAGGGCAGTGTAAAAGAAAAATGTGGGATCAGAGCCCACACACAGAGTCCCCACTGGGGCACTGCCTAGTGGAGCTTTGAGAAGAGGGCCACTGTCCTCCAGGCCCCAGAATGGTAAATCCACCTGTAAAAGCCACAAGCACTCAATGCCAGCCTGTGAAAGCAGCTGGGAGGGGGCCGTACCCTGCAAAGTCACAGGGGCAGAGTTGTTCAAGGCCATAGGAGCCCACCTCTTGCATCAGTGTGAACTTCATGTGAGACATAGAATCAAAGGAGATCATTTTGGAGCCTTAAGGTTTAATGACTGCCCTATTGAATTTCAAATTTGCATGGGACCTGTAGCCCTTTTGTTTGGCCAGTGTCTCCCATTTGGAATGGCTGTATTTACCCATTACCTGTATCCCCATTGTATCTGGGGAGTAGCTAAATTGCTTTTGATTTTACAGGCTCATAGGCAGAAGGGATTTGCCTTGTCTCAAATGAGACTGTGGACTTTGACTTTTGGGTTAATACTGGAATGAGTTAAGACTTTGGGGGCCTACTGTTGGAAGGGCATCATTGTGTTTTAAGATCTGAGGACATGACATTTGGGAGGGACTGGGGTGAAAACATATGGTTTGCCTGTGTTGTCACTCAAAATCTCATCTTGAATTATAATTCGAATTGTAATCCCCATGTGTTGGGGGCAGGACCTCATGGCAGGTGATTAGATTACAGGGGAGTTCCCCATGCTGTTCTCAGTGAGTTCTAATGAAATCTGATAGTTTTGTAAGGGGTTTTTACCCCCTTGCTTGGCATTTCTCTCTTCTGCTGCCATGTGAAGAAAGACATATTAGCTTCCCCTCCCAACCTGATTGTAAGTTTCCTGAGGCCTCCCTAGTCATGTGAAACTTTGAGTCAATTAAGCCTCTCCTTTATAAATTATGCCGTCTTGGGCAGTTCTTCATAGCAGCATGGCAATAAGCTAATCCCACTGAAGATAATAGTAACAAGAAGAAAACACAAACTAAGCTCAACTCCTGACTAAATTGACTTCCCCCACACCCTTACATATTAACTGCATAACAAAAATGGTGGCATGTCCAGTCATAACATTATGCCTCAAGCTCTACTGTTCCTCTATCCATGATGCCTGGCATTAATAAAAAATCACAAGACACACACAAAAAGAATAAGAAACAACCTACTCCCAAGAGATAAAGTAATCAACAGATCCAGACTCAGATATTGCCTAGATGTTAAGCCTAGATGTTAGAATTTGCAGATAGGAAATTTAAAATAGCCTTGATAAATATGTTAAGAATCTGTTGGAAATGATGGACATGTTTGAACAGATGGGGAATTTCAGCAGAGAAATTGAAACTATAAGAAAGAGTTATATTAACATGCTAGTAAATAAAATAGAATATCCAAGATAAAAAATGTATTTGATGAGCTCAACAGTAACCTGGAAAGCTGAGGAAAGATTATAACCTTGAAAATAGGTCAACAGACTTTATCAAAACAGAAACACAAAGATAAAAAGAGTGGGGAAGGGGGGACTTCAGAGCAGAGCATTGAAAAAATGTGGGAAAACAGAAAATAGTTTAATATACATGTAATCAGAGTCCCAGAAGGAGAAGAAAGAAGGAACAGACCAGAAGAAATATTTGAAGAGATAATGGTTTGGAATTTTCTAAAAATAATGAAAGACTTCACAGCACAGACGCAACAATCTCAGAGAAACTTCAAGCACAATAAGTTAAAAAATAAACAAATGAACTTAAAGTGTGGTGGTTAATGGTTTGGATGTCTGTTCCCTCCAAATTTCATGTTGAAATGTAATCCCCAATGCTGGAGGTGGGGCCTAGTAGGAGGTACTGGGTCATGTGGGCAGATTTCTCATGAATGGCTTGGTGCCATCCTCACAGTAACGAATGAGTTCATGTGAGATCTGGTTGCTTAAAAGAGTGTGGCACGTCCCCACTCTCTCTTGCTCCCATTCTCACCATGTAATGCACTGCTTCCTCCTTCACCTTCTACCATGATTATAAGCTTCATGAGGGCTCACCAGAAGCAGATACCAGCACCATGCTTCCTGTAGAGTCTGCAGAACTATAAGCCAAAATAAATCGCTTTTCTTTATAAATTACCCAGCCATAGGTGTTTATTTATAACTATGCAAAAATGGACTAGCACAGTGGCACATGCCTGTAGCCCCTACTTTGGGAGGCTGAGGCAGAAAGATTGGTTGAGCCCAGGATTTCAAGACTGCAGTGAGCTATGATTGTGCCACTGTACTGTAGCCTAGATAACAGAGCAAGAACTTTCTCAAACAAAACAAAACAGAAAATTTGACAGATTGTAATTATAGTCAAACTACTGAAAACCAAAGATAAAGCAAAAATCTTGAGGGTAACCAAAGGAAAAAAGGACACATTGTATACAAATGAATAAAGACAACAAATATCACACTTTTATCATCAGTAATTATTTTTTTATCATCAGAAATTAAGCCAAAAGACAATAGAGTGATACCATAATGTGCTGAAAGAAAATGACTGTGAATCCAGAATTCTATGCCCACTGCAGAAAAAGATCCCTTTCCAAACTGAATGAAAATAAGGACCTTTTTCAGACAAACGAAAGCAGTGAAACTTTATTGCCAGTAGACCTGTGCTACAAGAAATTTTAAGGAAAGATCTTCGGGAAGTAGTTTCATGACATTGTTAAATACATATTTTGTCTTTGCTCCTGTTTCCTGAAACACTTATTATCTACAGAGTTTAGATTCTGTTTAGCTTCTAAAACCCTTAGAATCTACGGAGAAATAAGAGTGTCTTTTGAATGCTAATGAGATGACAAGCAGCTAGCAGCCCCTACATAGCTTCAAGATAGGAGCTGGTCCCCAGAAAGACCAAAGTATGAATACAGCGTCAGGACTTTCAGACCCACCCACCAACCTCCAGGGAGGGAAGAGGGGCTAAAGGGTAAGCTGATCACTAATGGCCAATAATGTCATCAATCATGTCTATGTAATTAATCCTCTGTAAAAACCCCAAAAGGACAGGGTTTGGATTGGCTTCTGGTTAGCTGAACACACGGAGTTTCCTGGAGGGTGGTACACCTGGAGAGGGCATGGAAGTTCTACATTCCTCCTCCCATACCTCACCCTATGCATCTTTCCCATCTGGTTTTCATCAGTATCCTTTGTAATATCCTTTATAATAAACCAGTTATCTAGGGATTTTCTCCGGTCCTATGAGCTGTTCTAGCAAATTAATCAAACCCACGGATGGAGTTGTGGGAACCCCGATTTATAGCCAGTCCATCAGAAGTACAGGTTACAACCTCTGCTTGTGATTGCCATCTGAAGTGGGGGCAGTCTTGTAGAACTGATCCCTCAACCTGTGGGATCTCCAGGTAAACAGTGTGAGAACTGAATTAGAGGAAACTCAACTGTGTCCACTGGAGAACGTGCTACACAGTTGTCTGCTGGTGGGGAGAAATTCCTGCACACATTTGGTGACTAGAGCTGAAGCGTTGTATTGAGTGACCATGTGAGAACTTTCATGAACACTTTGGTTTGTATATAAAACTTTGATGTCAGATGAAAACTCGAATCTATACAAAGAAATAAAGTAAATGAAATGGTAAAAATAAATGTGAAAGACCCCTTTTTCTCTTATTTTAGGTCACTTTAAATTGACTATATAAAACCAAATGAATAGCAATGTATATGGGGCTTATAGCATATGTTAAAATAAATTATATAGCAAAAATATTTCAAAGAATAAGAGTGAGGAATCAAAAGTATAGTCTTGTCAGATTGTTTCACTTTATATGAAGTAACATAATATTCTTTGAAGGTAAACTCGCGTAAGTTAACAACGTCTATCTATTGTAAACCAAAAATGTAAAAAGAGGTGTGACTAATAAGCCAACAGCGGAAATAAAAAGGAATAATAAAAAAAGCTAAAAGTAGATGGTAAAAGAAGAGGAGAAAAGGATGAAAGAAGAAACAAGACAAAAAACAATTAGGAGGACAGAAGATTTAAATTCAATCACATCAGTAATTATATTAAATGCAAATTGCAAAGATTATCACACTGGACAAAAAAGCAAGACCCACTTATATGCTATCTACAAGAAATTAACTTCAAATATGAAGTTCTACATTGATTAAAAGGAGAAGAATAAAAGGTATACCATGCAAATACTAACTGAAAGAAGATTAAATGGCTGTAATTAATATCGGACTAAATAGACTTCAGAACAAGGGTTATTTCCAAGCACAAAGACGGACATTATATAATGATAAAGGGGACAATTCACCGTGAAGATATACAATCCTAAATGTGTAAGCACTTAACAATGAACCTTCAAAATACATTTATAAACTTATAGAATTGAAAGAACAAATAGATAAATCCACAACCATAGAGACTTCAAGTCCCATTTCTCAGCATCTCAGTAATCTATAGAAAAAGTAGACAGAAAAACAGTAAGGGATATAGAAGATCTGAACAACACTATAACTAACTTAATCTAACTCCACCCAACAACAGCAGAATATATTCCTGTCAAGCACACATAACATATTCACCAGGATAGACATATTCTGGACCATAAAGCCATATTAAGAAATTAAAACAAATTCAAGTCATATAAGGTAGATTCTCTGACACAGTAGAATCAAACTTGAAATTAATAGCAGGAAAAAAATCTCAAAAAATCAAAAATAATTAGAAATTAAACAACACACTCCTAAATAACCCACTCATTAAAAAGGATGTCACACAAAAAATCTGAAAATATTTTTAATTGAACAAAAATGAAAACATGAAAATACTTGCCAGAATTCGAGGCAAGTTGCTAAAACAGTAGTACTTTGGAGAAAATGTATAGTATCAATAATTGCTTTTTAGAAAACAAGAAAGATTTGGACTCAGTCATTTGGGTTTCTTCTTAAGAAAATGGAAAAACAAAGAAAATTTCACTCAAAGCTGGCAGAAAGACTGACATATTAAGGCAAAAGCAAACTTCGATGAAATTGAAAACAAAATGCCACAGAAAAATTTTACAGAACGGAAAGTTGGTTTTTAAAAAATAATCAACAAAGTTGATAAACTTCTAACCAAACTAATTTAATAAAAGAGAGAATATATAAATTATCAGTATCCAGAATGGAAGCAGAAACATTATTACAGGTCATGTGACCTTATAAAGATAATAAGAAAATATTCTAAAGAGCTTTATCCCAATACATTTGATTACTTAAATGAAATGAACAAATTTCTTGAAAAACAAAGACTACAAGAGCTTAATCTCAGAGAAATCGGTAATCTGAATAAGAAATTTGTGTTTAAATACTTCCCATAAAGAAAATTCCAGGCCCAGATGGCTCCGCTGAAGACATCTATTGTATTAATCAGCATCAGCTGCTACAACAAAATACCATAAGCTAAGTGACTTAAAGAAGACAAATTTATGTCCTAATTTCTGAAAGCAAAGCTAGAAGTTCAATATCAAGGTTCTGGCTGATTCAGTTTCTGGTGCGGTTGCTTTTCCTGGTTTGCAGATGGCCATCTTCTCACTAAGTCCTCACATGGCCTTTTCTCGGTGTGTGTGAAGAAAGAGAGGGAGAGAGAGGGAAAGATAGATGCTCTCTGGGGTCTCAAAAGGACATTAATTTTACCAGACTGGGGCCAACACCCTTATGACCTCATTTAACATTAATTATTCCCTTATAGGCCCAAGCTCCAAATTCTATTTGGAGCCACAGTAGGAGTTCAGACTTTAACATACAAATTGGGGATGGGGGGACGCAATTCAGTCAAACACTTAAGGAAGAAATTATATAAATTCTATAGAAATTACTCCAGAAAATAGAAGAGGAAAAAGCATTCTTGACTAATTTTATGAAGCCAGCATTATCCTCATATCAAAACCAGGCAAAGATATTATAAGTAGAAAAAGCCATAAATTATGTTCTTCAAGAACATATACGTATAATTCTTAACAAAATAGCAGTAAATCAAATCCAGTAATATATAAAAGGTTAAATGTACCATGGCTAAGTGAAGTTTATCCTAAGAATGCAAATTTGGTTTAACATTTGAAGTTAATTAATGTAATGCGTATCCTATCAACAGACTAAAAGAGAAACACAACATAATCACTACAATAGATACAGAAAAATCATTTGATAAAATTCAGCATCTATTCATGACAAAAATCTCTCAGAAAACCAGAAATTGTTATCAACACGATAAATGACGTGTATGAAAAACCTTCTACTCATATCATACTTCAAGACTGAATGTTTTCCCACTAAAATCAAGAACAACACAAGGAAGTTTGCTCTCATCACTCTTATCTAACATTATATTGTAGGTTTTGCCAGCAGAATAAATCAAGAAAAAGAAATAAAAGTCATGCACGTTTGAAAGGAAGAAAAAAAGCTGTTATTATTTGCAGACAACATGACCATCTATAGATACAGTTTTAGAAAGCAAAAAAAAGTTGGATGATGCACATAACCTGATTTCTTTTTTTTAAATTTATTTACTGATCAATCATGTTTATTTAAAGTTTTCTTAACATTATAGATTTTTAATGGGAGTATAAAATTAGTAAACAACCATTTTATATATTTTTTCTCTTTTCCTATTCTGGCCACATAGCCAGTTTAATGGATGATACAGATTTCAGCTGTAATTTGCAAAACAATCCAAGAGCTACCACAGTCCCAAAAATTAGAGAAAACTGCCATCCACAAATAAACTACCAAGGTAAATGTAAATACAGTGTGGTTCTAATTTTCTTTTATACAATCTCAGACAACCCCAAATAACTTTATAAATACCTTATTAAAAAAGCAATTTAAAACCCTATCAAAACTATTTAAAATATATAAATGCAGAGCTCTCAAATTTCCTTCAATCAGGCCAGAAATTACCACAAAAATTATAATCACAGTTACAAACAGAATGAGAGGAATGTTTAAGATTAAGACAACCAAAAAAGCCATAACTTTTTAAAAATACCGTTCACTCAAATATACTGTTAATAGGAATGGTGATAACACAGGAAGCAAAAATAAGCTTGCAAGTGAAATTTCTAGAAGCTCATGAAAACAAACCATCCCATATGGCAGATGCAAAAGGAAAAATAGTTCTAATGGGGTTAAGAGTACTCTGGTCATCTTCATTCGTTTGGTCGTGCAAGGCGTTAACCATTTTCACTTCCCATATCACAAAGTTAGTCCACAGGAGGAGCTGGTGGATCTTTTCCATTATGAGGACTTTTTTGGCTTTCCAGGTAGGATTGATCCTCTTAGATTAGGAGGTCTCAGTAAGAACAAGATCAATGCAATAACCATCCAGGCCACTAAGATCATAGTAACACTGATGCCATTATCACCAGAGGGTCCTGGTCATTCCTGAAGACATTCTGTGTCTGTGCAGTAGGACTGGGACTGCCGTAACAGATTTATCAGTCTTCTCATCGCATGTTCATGAGAGCAAACACATTCACAGGGATAAAATCCACCTTCTGCCAGGATTACCCAGCTTGATTTTACTTGACTGTTTAAATCCGCCCAGACAACAACCGATGGGGCGGGGAGGATGGGGGCGGGGACCGAGGCTCGGCAGAAAGACTACCTGGAGCTCCCGGAAGGCTGTGGCTGCTCCGAGCGTCGCTGCCGCTGCCGCTGCCGCTGCCGCTCCTGGCCGCCAGCTTCCTCCCACTTCTCTGTTTTGATTCGAGTGCCACATCACCTTATTTCAAGATGGTGTGGTATTTGTGAAAGGCTAGGCTCAGAGATAACGGAAACCAAATAAACAATCCTGAAATAAACACACACATACGTGGCCAATTGATTTAAGACAAAGGTACCAAAGTAATTCAACTGGGAAAATATAGTGTTTACAACAAATAATGCTAAAATATCATTGGATAGCCATATGAAATAAAAACAAATCTTAACTTATATTTCACACCATAGACAAAATTATCTCAAAATGTAAGACTTAAAATTGTAAAACTTTTACAGGAAAACATTGGAAAAAATCACTGCCACCTGGGGTTACGCAGCCCGTTCTTAAATAAAACACAAAAGAACCTGGGCAACATAGTGAGACCCTGACAGTACAGTAAATTAGAATAAAAATTAGGTGTGGTACCACATGCATCTAGTCCTAGCTACTTGGGAGGCTAAGGTGGAAGGATCGCTTGAGCCCAGTAAGTCAAGGGTATGGTGAACTATGAAGTCCAAGCGTACAGTGAGCTATGATCATGCCACCGCAGTCCAGCCTGGGTGATGGAGCAAGATTCTGTCTCAAAATAATAATAATAATGAACCATAAAAGGAAATATTTTGATAAATTATATTTTATCCAAAACTTTTAAATGGCTGCTCTTCAAAAGACATTGTTAAGGAAATTAAAAGATAAGCCATAGGCTGGGAGAAAATACTGACAAAACATGTTCTAATATAGGACTGGTATCCAGAATATATTTTAAAAACTCTCACAAATCAACAACAACAAAAACCCCAAACAACCCAATTTAAAATTTGGCAAAAAATTAAAACTCTCCTCCAAAGAAGAGATAAGGTTGACGAATGGACACATAAAAACATGCTCAACACAAACCATCATTAGGGAAATGCAAGTTCAGACAACAATGTGATATCACAACCAGACAATTCTTAGAAACAACTGACAGCTGGGCGCGGTGGCTCAAGCCTGTAATCCCAGCACTTTGGGAGGCCGAGGCAGGTGGATCACGAGGTCAAGAGATCGAGACCATCCTGGTCAACATGGTGAAACCCCGTCTCTACTAAAAATACAAAAAATTAGCTGGGCATGGTGGCGCGTGCCTGTAGTCCCAGCTACTCAGAAGGCTGAGGCAGGAGAATTGCCTGAACCCAGGAGGTGGAGGTTGCAGTGAGCCGAGTCGCACCATTGCACTCCAGCCTGGGTAACAAGAGCGAAACTCCGTCTCCAAAGGAAAAAAAAAAAAAAAAAACAAAAAAAAACAACTGACAACAGCAAGCGCTGCTTAGAATGCAGAGCAATTCAAACTGTCATCCCATCCATTCCTGGTGAGAGTACTACTCCCACTTTGGAATAGTGTGAGTTTCTTTTTTTTTTTTTTTTTTTTTTTTTTTTTTTGTGACGGAGTTTCGCTCTTGTTACCCAGGCTGGAGTGCAATGGCGCGATCTCGGCTCACCGCAACCTCCGCCTCCTGGGCTCAGGCAATTCTCCTGCCTCAGCCTCCCGAGTAGCTGGGATTACAGGCACGCGCCACCATGCCCAGCTAATTTTTTGTATTTTTAGTAGAGACGGGGTTTCACCATGTTGACCTGGATGGTCTCAATCTCTTGACCTCGTGATCCACCCGTCTCGGCCTCCCAAAGATAGTGTGAGTTTCTTATGAAGTTACACATTTACCATATGGCACTGAAATCCCACTCTTAGGTACTGACATAAGGGAAAATAAAATACGTTCACACAAAGACCTCCATGCAAGCGATTACATCACCTTTATTCGTACTATCCTAGGTGAGCCCAGGTGCCCATCAACATAATAGATAAAGAAATTGTTGTATATCTAATTAAAATCAATTACTTGATACACACGAAAACAAGAATGAATCTCAAAAGTGTTATCCTAGGTTTTAAAAAAAGGCAGACTCAAACTGCTAAATACAGTGTGATTCCATTTACGTGGTGTTTAGAAAACACAAAACTATAGGGGCTGAAACCAGATTAGCAATTTCCAGAAACAAGAAGAGGAGGAGATTAATTTAAAATGGAGCAAGAGAGAATTTTGGAGGAACATTTCCATTGTTTTATGTCTATGTCTTATTAATTTCATGATTTGTCAATACTCATACCACTGTGCATCTTAAAAGGGAACTTTATTTTATGTAAATTAGACCTCAATAAGCCTGACTAAACATTTAAAAAATAATGATAATGTTTTATGGGGCCTCCTTCACCTTCTGTTCTTTTTTCCCATAACTGTCACCCGAACATGATGGCAACCCAGCTTCAACCATGGGGATGATGACAAAGCTTCAGGCCAGTCCTTCTCAAAGGGTTTCCAGCACCAGTCAACAAAGAGGTAAGTACAGAAACTGAGAGGGCACAGTAACTTTTACAGCAATTTAAGTAAGTAATATTATGGCTGTTATAGCTGATAATAAAATAGTGTAGGTTTGTATTTTGCGTCTTTGAGGTTTTCCTTTCTTTTTTTCAGAAATTCGCTTTTTATTACTTTTTACAGAAAATGAAATCAGTCCTTTATCACATACAGTTTGAGAAGCACTGCCCTAGGGAATAGCGGATCCACTTAGAAGGAACCTGAATTCCTGAATGACCGCATGGAGCAGAATCATCAGGCAGCCTGGAATGCTTTTCTTGGACTATTACAAGAATGAGAAAGAAATTTTGTTCTTTAAACCACTGTTTCTTTGTGTCTTCCTGCTATAGAAGGCAAACCTTACTCTAATTGTCTGGGACCTCCACAAGGACAGCTATCTGCTGATTCTGGGCCAATGCTTTAGTTCAGGAAAAGCTAAACGCAAGAACTTTTTGGAGCGCATAGGCTCCAAAGATATGTGAAAAGCAAACAAGTTGAGCATTATTTTTCATACCACAGAGGTTGTCTGCCAAAGAAAACCAAAGTTCTTACTTTTTCAGCGGTGTATACAGCAGTGTACAGATATAGAGGGATGGAGCTATTCCAATAGCCTTCAAGTCCCCAGCACCACTTGGCTTTCCCTGGCTGCTTGTGGGAGGAGCAGAACTTCCATCAGCAAGGTCAGTCTTACATCACTGAACTGGGATAAGTTCTGAGAAACACATCCTTAAGCCATTTCGTTGTTGTGTGAACATCAGAGGGTTTTTATGCAAACCTAGATGGTATAGTCTACTGCACACCTAGGCTACATAGTATTTCCTACAACTCCTAGGAACAAACCTGTACATGTGCATGTTGCTGTACTGAATACTGTAGGCAATTGTAACACAGTGGTAAATATTTGTATATATAAAACATAGAAAATATATGGTAAAGATACAGTGTTATAGGCCAGGCGCAGTGGCTCATGACTGTAATCCCAGCACTATGGGAGGCTGAGGTGAGTGGATCATTATGAGGTCAGGAGTTCAAGACCAGCCTTGCCAAGATAGTGAAACCCCATCTCTGCTAAAAATACAAACAATTAGCCAGGTGTAGTGGCGGGCACCTATAGTCCAAGCTACTTGGGAGATTGAGGCAGAAGAATCACTTGAACCCGGGAGGCGGAGGTTGCAGTGAGCCTATATTGTGCCACTGCACTCCAACCTGGGTGACAGAGCAAGACTCCATCTCAAAAAAAAAAAAAAAGATACAGTATTACGACCTCATGGGACCACCATATATAGGTCCATCATTGACTAGCATGTCCTTATGTAGCACATGACTGTGCAACCGTAGCAGCTTAAACAACTATAGCTGCTCCAGAAAGATGGCTTTGGGGTCTGCCTCCCTTGTATGGGGCCAATTAAGCGTTGGTAATTCTTTTTCTGAGGGTGCTCAGTCAATGTAATGATGTTAATACTCAAACGACTGTGTGTCTTAAAAGGGAACTTGAAAGGGAACTGGACCAGTCTAGTTCCACCATTTTCTAATTTAAACTTCATTTTTGCCTCAGTCTTCTCATCTCTAAAATGGAGGATAATGATAGTGCCCACCTATATTATAGGGATTTTCAAGGTTTCAGTCAGAAGCAATTCTTGCAAACAGCTAAAACTATCCATGGCTCATTGAAGGAGCTTGATAAATGTTAGCTATTGACTGATTTAGCTACAAGCCATTACCCTTTGTAATGAAATGATCTTTCTGTGGTCACCAGATGGCCCCTACCCTGCTGAAGGCTATAGACCTTGAACACAAACCTGACTGATGTAACTTGATTCTAACACAGCAACTTATGTGTAGTGACCAATACTATACTTCAAATGTAAAACTGTGATTGGAGGACTTAAGAGGGATATTATGTGACACCTAGTGATAGTGTGGTTCAAGCCCAGACTCAAATCACACTGCCTTCAAGAATTCTCCATCCTGAGCATGAGCACATGAGTATAGTGTCTTCCAGGTTAGAAAGCAATTTCACATCCATCATCTGACATCAGCTTCTCAGTGTCCAGTGAAGTAGAAGGGATTATTGTATCTGTAGCACAGATGAGACAAGGGGCTCAGAGGTTAAGTGGCTCACCCAAGGTCACAAGGTTAATGAGAAGAGAAGGTGGGGCTCGGAGCCACATCTGGTTCCAAGTCCATTTCTTTTCCTTAGATACTTTCTGCCTCTCCGGGCTTGCCTGTCATGTTGCAGAGTACACCTCCACATGGCAATTGTTTACATATCATAATGTGTAAACAAATAAAAGATTAATAATAGTGGGTATATGACTAAGTTGAATCATATTAAATTGCTAGTATTTAACTGCGGAAAAGGTAATTTTGTATACTTCAACCTAGTAATTAACATTTACTTGGATACTTAGCAGTGATTAGGAACTAAGCCAAGCACTTTGAATTATATTGGTCTATATAATCACAATAACCCTTTTATCTCCATTTTAAGGATGAGGAATCCAAGGCCAGGGCTCCAAAGCTATGCAATGTGGTAGAGGCAGGATTTAAATCAAGGCATCCAAGCCCAGGGCATAAGCAGTTAACCACCCACTGTACTGCCCTACCAATTCCTTCCCCAGCAAGAAGACATGAACTCTAATGACAGAAACCATGTCTTATTTAGCTATATAATGCTGCATCCAACCCGTGGTATTCATTAATTCATTCCACAAATCTGAGGGCCTCCTAGGCTTCTTATTGTGAGGCAGTTCTCCACAGGTCTCAAGCATTTCTGCACATCTTGTGAGCAGACGCACTGACGGCTCTTTGCACCGGACTACACTTTCAAAGACATGTATATCAAACAACTCTGGAGGACAGAGATGGTGCCTCCCTCCAGAGCGAAGGGCAGACAGACTGTCCATTATAGTCAGGTTCCCTAAGCTCAGGGCTCCCCTCATGTAACTCACTGAGCATGCAGGTGTCATCAAGCCCTCTTTGTGTCACTCTATGGAAGTCAGGGCTTGAGGAACCACTACAAAGATGCTAATACTGCAACTGCTGTGAGTAATAAACCATCCTTTATCTCTCACCTAAGAGTCTCCTATCTTCTCTCAGCATGAAATGGTGGCAGGTGAACTAGTTAGCTTGCCAGTAGGATAAAGTCTCAGATTCAGAATTCTTGACAGTACTAGGTGAGTACTGGTTAAATGAATAAAATGAATAAATGCGTGTAAATGAGTGGTCTCTTTGCACACGGCACTGTGTCCTAAAAGTCCTTACAGTGTCTCACACAGAGCTGTGGCTGCCACTCACCAAGAGGCAATACAAGGAAATAGCCAGGAGAGTGGGCCTGGTCTCCCTGGGCTGCAAGCAAGGAGGTTGCACAGTCATGTGCTACGTAAGGACATACTAGTCAATGATGGACCTATATGTGGTGGTCCCATGAGGTTGTAATACTGTATCTTTTTTTTTTTTTTTTTTTTTTTTGAGATGGAGTCTTGCTCTGTCACCCAGGTTGGAGTGCAGTGGCACAATATAGGCTCACTGCAACCTCCGCCTCCCGGGTTCCAGTGATTCTTCTGCCTCAACCTCTCCACTGATCTGCAAGAAAGCCATGCTGGCAACAGCATTGGTGACAACCTACTGTGTCCCTGGCTTCAAATTTCTGAATTTCATAATGTCTGCCAAGGAGCATTTTATAAGTGCTCATTGAGCAAACGATCCATTCACCTACGTAACAAACATTTATTGAATGCCTACTATGTGTGCAGCTCTGTTCTACGGTTTGGGGGAATAAGACAGACAGGACCCCTGCTTTCACGGGACTTATCAATTGCTGGGAGAGATAGTCAGCAAACAAGTAAGTAAACAAGAAAACTATCATTAGTGAAAAAAGCTCTGGGAGAGTTTAAAGAAGAAAATGCGCTCGAGTGAATGGGAGCTACTTTAAAAAGCATGGTTAGGAGAGGCCTCTCGGACGAGGGACCACTAAGCTGACACTGGAGTGGTGAGAATCACTGTTGCTGAGATCAGCCGGACAAGCACTCCAAGCAAAAGGAATGATTGGGACAGGGAGGAAGTCAGTGTGGGTGGAGCCAGTGAGGTGGAGGAAGTGGTGGAGGTGATGACAGACAGGCAGGAGCCAGACCATGTGGGGCTCCATGAAGTTACAAGGATGCCTCCTGTCAAAATGGTAGTGGGCACAACTGAGCTTTTCCCATCAGATCCTATCAGCCATGGTAACAAGGATGACCACACTGCAGAAGGTGCTCGATCCCACACCATGAGCTTCTTTCACATCGGCAACTGTCATCCAGAAGGTGACCACTTGCTGAAATAAATAAATAAATAAATAAATGATTTAGGTAGCATGATTGTCCAGAAAAAGAGTACGTACCAAGATTACAGATGGCACGGAGTGTGCTCTTTTCAGGAGTAGAGCTTCTGTAACACCCAACTGAGTTCAGTTGACATGGGCTCTTACTGAAAAACTCCTCCTGGAGATTGTCCAAGGAACAAAAACAGGAGTCTCCCATAATGATGGGCTACCCATGGCCGCTGACATGTCAGGGGCTCTTCCAGATATTAGAGGAGGGGCCAAAGAAGACCTTGCAGGTGTGAGTCTAGAGTTTTTAAAAGGAGGGGAAAGGGGCAGGCCTGGACAACTGGAGAGTTCTTGCAAATATCAGACACCTCCCACAACTGCCTTCCATAATGTAGCTAAAGGAAGTACAGAAAGAGAAAAAAAAACCTCAATAAACAAAGATCAACAAAAAATCCATTTATAACAACCACAACAAATCCCTAAGTACTCAAACCCAGAGGAATTACTCAGTAGAGAAGAGCAGAATGGCATCACGAAAAAAGTTACCCACAAAAAGCAGCTATTACAACTAAATAAACTATACAGCTTGAATAAAACGTTGGGGGAAAAGAGACTGCAAACTACATCCACAGGATCAAGATGATTCAAATACTAGCTGTGTAAAAACAAAAAACAAAACACACACACAAAAACAACCAAGTTTGGAGGAATTAGAGAGAGATGTCAACAGCAGTTCAGAAATGGTGAGAGGGAGAAGTTACAGGTTTTATAAAGTTACTCAATTAGAACATTTGAAATATAAGGTCTCTCCTGATTTCAAAACAGCAATACAAGTTTTGAGGAAAACATGTTTTCCAAAACTAGCAAGACCTAAAATATCAGAGTCATCTCCATCTAGAAGTCAGTCACTCTGGCCAAGCAATTCTCTTACAAAGATACTACAAGAGTTATCAGAAATAAAAGTTAGAGACTGATCCAAACACCCAAACCCTCAGCAGACAGTGGAGCCAGAGGTAGCAGTGTGGCTCCAAACATGGAAGAGGGTGGCAGTGCTGGCAGTGACAGCAGCACCAGCGGAAGTGGTGGGGCGCAGCAAAGGGAGCTGGAGCACATGGCTGAGGTCTTGGTCACCGGGGAGCAGCTACGGCTCAGGCTGCATGAAGAAAAGGTTATTAAAGATAGACGTCATCATCTCAAGACCTACCCAAACTGTTTTGTCACAAAAGAACTGATTGGCTGATTGGACACAAAGAGGCTTCCGACAGAGAGATGGCAATTACACTCATGCAGAAATTAGCAGACCAATGCATTATTCACCATGTGTGTGATGAGCATAAGGAATTCAAGGATGTCAAACTCTTCTACCACTTTAGAAAGGATGACGGCACCTTCCCATTGGATAACGAAGTGAAGGCCTTTATGAGAGGACAGAGGCTGTATGAAAAGCGGATGAGCCCTGAAAACACACTTCTGCAGCCCAGGGAGAAGGAAGGGGTCAAGTATGAGTGCACCCTCATGCAATCTGAATTCCTGGACTGGCTGGTTCAGGAAGGTGAGGCCACCACCAGGAAAGAGGCAGAGCCCCTCTGCCACCAGCTTATGGAGCATGGCATCATCCAGCGTGTGTCCAACAAGCACCCATTTGTGGACAGCAATCTTCTCTACCAGTTCAGAATGAACTTCCGGTGGAGGCGAAGACTGATAGAGCTGATCAATGAAAAGTCTTCCTCCTCCTAGGAAACTCATGAGAGCCCCTTCTGCCTGAGGAAGCAGAGCCATGACAATCGGAAATCTACCAGCTTTATGTCAGTGAGCCCCAGCAAGGAGATCAAGATTGTGTCTGCAGTGAGGAGGAGCAGCACGAGCACCTGCGGCAGCAGCGAGTACTTCCGCAGCAGCCCCACCCTCAGCAGCAGCCCCCCGGTGCCCTGCAACCCCAAGTCTGTGCTGTAGAGACCTGTCACGTCTGAGGAACTCCTCACTCCCGGGGCTCCGTATGCAAGGAAGACATTCATGATTGTTGGTGACTCGGTTGGCTGCGGTTTTGTGGTGTGAGGAAGTTAAGCCCTGCCACATCCAGGATGTCGACCCCAGTGGCCCTGCAGCCACTGCAGCAGGAATGAAGGTCTGTCAGTTTGTCGTATCTGTCAATGGGCTCAATGTCCTGCATGTAGACTACCGGACCATGAGCAATCTGATCCTAATGGGCCCACGGACAATTGTCATGGAAGTCATGGAGGAGTTAAGAGTGCTGAGCTCCTGGGCCTCCCAGCCCTCCAGCGGTGATCAAAGCCAGAATGACACAAAGCAATGCAACGTAAGATTTCCATGCAAATGGATGGTTTTGGACATACAAATCTTCTCTGCACATACACATCTAAAGTTGAGCTTTATACACTGAATGTGGAAGAACCGGGTATCATATCTTTTATGTCAGTGTAGAAAACGTTTGGGAAGCAGAGTTTTCCTGCATGGTAGAACTGCCTTACTAGATTTCTATTTGGAGGTTTCGTTCATTGTTTTTTATCTTAGTTTGCAGAAAGGTGTTGAAATGCTTCTCTAGTCCGAACAGCAACACACTAAAATCCCCTTCTCCAGTCAATAGAGTAGTTGTTAAGGGTTTTAAATCGTGCTTTCTCCAAAATTAGCATGGATCTATTTAATAGGGAATCTAGATTTCACCAAGATTCAAATCGAAGCAACATCCAAAGGAATAAGACCTGTTCACTAGCATTGTCAAGGGGGTTCTAAAGCAGTCGAGTGCTTAAAAGCCATAACAAATGACTTAATTCCTGCCTTTAGTGTCAAGGTTTAAGTTAGCACAGGTTTCAATTGTGGCATTAGCTAAAACAAAAACAAAAAAACAACAAAAAACGAAAAAAGCAAAAACTTGGTGATGCTATGGGCAAGGGTAGATAGGGAGAGACTACGTAAAACTGTCCCTATTTTCTCTCTGAGAAATCATTTTGTTTTATAAATCAGCTATAGCAGCTTTCTAGAATTAATATTGAATATGTTGAATGTTAAAACAGAGAAGTTTGTATATACATGTAATTAAAAATCAACCTTCTGGCAAGGAAAAAAAAAAGAAAGAAAAGTCACACCATTAACCCTTGAAGGTCCTGAGGCATTATGGCTTTCTCTCTCCTATAGGCAGTAGTTTTAATAAGTCGCCCTGCCAGATTCCCCTAATAATATGCTTTCTACTAAAAAAGGGGCTTGTGAAACCTAATTCCTCTGACAGAAGTGAGCTCGGGTCTCTGAAGCGGCGAAGATTTCAGATTTCCGCCGGGTTTCCTTGCACCTGCCCTTGCAAGGCATGAGGTTTTGTGTGCAGAAGCCTCCAGGGGTTGAAATTTAGCCCTGTCCATGTAGCAGGAAGGTCAGCTGAAGTCACTGGGTCCCAAGACACTGGACTTCAATCTCCGACCAAAAACAAAACATCAAAACACTTCTATTCACGGGGACGTGCTTAGCAGCGCGCTGGCATTTACAAATGTAACGCAGCACCAGGAGGCTCAGAGAAGGGGCTCTGCTTAGAAAGTCGATTGTTCTTCAGAGATCTGACAACCTCTATCAGATCTGTGTCAGCCCGGCTCCAGCAAACACTCAGAGAAAGCCAGCCTCCTTCAGACCAAGCCCCGGCTGCCACCTGATACCTGAATAAAGAGCACAGCCAGCAAAATCCAAACTGCTTTCTGGACGTCTGCTTCTTTGGGAAATGGTTTTAACTTTCTCAAAAACCATTCATGTGGAAGAAAATTAATTTCCAATTAGCCTTTATTTTTTAGCACAAAACAACTTACATTAATTAATTATTTTAGATTTAGGGGTTGCGTGTGCAGGCTTGCCACTTGGGTATATTGTGTGATGTTGAGGTTTAGGCTCTAACGATCTTGTCGCCCTGGTAGTGAACACAGTACCTGACAGGCAGTTTTCCAACCCTAATTTCCTCCGCTCCTTCCCCTCTTTTGGAATTCCCAGTGTTTACTGTTCCCATCTTTGTGTTCACATGTACCCTCGTTTGGCCTTTAAAGACTGATAATGACACCCACTAATTGGAATGACAGTCATTCCCAGGGAAAAAAACTTTAGCTCCATTTACCTGTGTATTTCTTTTTCTGTTGTTGTTCTTTTATTTTCTTTATTTTACTTTTTTTTTTTTTTTTTTTTTTTGAGATGATCTTGCTCTGTTGCCCAGGCTGGAGTGCAGTGGTACAATCTTGGCTCACTGCAACCTCTGTTTCTGTGGCTCAAGCCAACCTCCCAGCTCAGCCTCCTAAGTATCTGGGACTAAAGGTACATACCACCATGCCTAATTTTTTTTTTTCTTAGAGATGGGGCTTCACTATGTTGCCCAAGCTGGTCTTGAACTCCCAAGCTCAAGAGATCTATCTCCCCACCTTGGCCTCCCAAAGTGCTAGGATTACAGGCAAGAGCCATCATGCCCTTCCTGTGTATTTCTTAGTACTTTCCCATCTGGACAGTCCCCTCAATTTATACTATTATTTGCTGTAGCCATGATAATTACAATAGCAGCCAGTGCTAACTGAATACTTACTGTGTGCCAAACACTATGCTACTCAGGTCTCACAGCAGAGAACTATTGGTACCTTTGCAGAGAGGATACTGAAGCTCAGAAAGTTCATGGGGCTTACCAGAGGTTATGTGGATAGTAATTGTCAGAGCTTGGACTTGAAGCTCTCAATGCTCTAGTCCCTGCTTTATACATGTCATGACAGCCCTTAAACAATGCAAGAAACCTCCCTGCCACCACCCAAATAGTCTGACAAATCTCAATTTAATCTGGCATGCAGTGGCACAGTCTTAGCTCACTGCAACCTCCACCTTCCGGGTTCAAGCAATTCTCCTGCCTCAGCCTCCCAAGTAGCTAGGCTTATGGGCACCCGCCACCACACCCGGCTAATTTTTGTATTTTTGGTAGAGACAGGTCTTCATCATGTTGTCCAGGCTTGTTTCGAACTCTTGACCTCAAGTGACTCACCTGCCTTGGCCTCCCAAAGTGTTGGGATTATAGCCGCAAGCCACTGCGCCTGGCCTCAAGCTCATTTTTGACTGAGAAGGCTATGTCCCTTAGAGAAAGAAAAAGGAAAATGATGACAGGGCCAGCCCATCCCATTGAGGCCATCCCACTGAGGGTGGTGACCAAGGACGTGACCAGGTCAGGTCAAGTAGCTGGCACCAGCCATGAGCTCACACACCACCTGACTTGCCCTCCCATGGGCTTGAGGAGGTCCAACGTGCCTCCCCCACATTCTCTCCCATGATTCACACAACCTCATACATGGCAATTAACCTCCTGGTTCACCTAGCATAGTGAGTTTCCCACGGTAGCATTCAATAGGGGTTTCCCACCCAGAAAATCTGTGGTCACAGGTGACTCCTGAGATTGAAGCCCAATGATTAAGAAGTCCAAGGCCCTTGCTGTTCCTCCTCCTTCCCTGTGGTCACAACATCACCCAGGGTATAGGCACTTCCACCCACCCTGCGCAGGGTTTCTCCAGCTGCTGCTCTGGAAGTGTCCTGACAGCCTCGGCACATCAGAGCTGTAAGTTCTGGGAAGTGTACTGAGTTGAATGTTAGCGGCATTTTCTAGGGGGCATCCCAGGCTTTTGCATGCACCAATGCAGCCAGTCCAGATGATGGCAGCTTCATAAATATTAGTTTCAATGCTCCTGATTTGCACCCAAGAGTTTCCTGGAGTCAGAACAGAAAGCTTCATTGTAGGACACAGGTTGAGTTCTCTGCAAACAAAGGTGCTCTAGCAGATGGCTGCGGAGAAGGAGGGGTGTAGAATGTGGGATGAAGCAAGTGGCTTCAGCAGCTGGTTGAGCAAAGCCAGCAGCAGAGCTGAAAGACACCAACAGGATAGGAAGGGGAGAGAACTAATTTGCCTTCTTCCTCTGTTGCCACACTCTACTGGGGACCCTCTTGGAAAGAGATGTTATCCTCTGAGCAGGAATCACAGCAACAGAATGTTTTCCTTTTGAATCCCAACTCCAGCCCATCTCTACAGTCTGATGGCATCTCCTGCAGGATGACCACGGTCCCTGCCCATCTGCCCTTTCAGGCCTCTTGGTAAGGGATGCAAAGTCAGGAAAAGAGGAACAGAGGAGATGAATAGGTGTGAGGTGAGGGGTGGACTAACACCTTCTGGTTCTCACCTCTGGTGTGCTTATATCCTTTTCCACCCAAGTAACTTAGCCCATGGGCCAAAGAGATCATTTGCATCCAAATCACAATAGCTCCAGTCCCCACTTGTTCTGCATCCCCCTTCCCTGGTAACTTTTCCCTATGTTTGACATCCTGGGAACAGTTTGTTTTCCTGAATTCTGCAAGAGTCTCAGCTGCTTCCCTAGCCACATCCTACCAATGTCCCAAAAGACCCCCAAAGAGAGCGGCCCTGTCTGCTTGGGTCTCCCCACAATTTAGAGAGAGAGTTCTTCCAGGGAACTTCCTGGCCCAAGAGAAAGAGAAAAATGGGTGGAGCTTCTGGAGCATCTAATAAGGTATGCACCAACAGTGTGTCACCTGCTGCAGACAGGAGGTGACATATTCTGAAAGAAGGGGGAGATGGGCCAGGAGAGGTATCTCATGCCTATAATCCCTGCACTTTAGGAGGCCAAGGTGGGCAGATCATGAGGTCAGGAGTTCTAGACCAGTCTGGCCAACATAGTGAAACCCCATCTCTACTAAAAACTATTGTGCATGATGGCACACTCCTAGAGTCCCAGCTACTTGGGAGGCTGAGGTAGGAGAATCGCTTGAACCTGGGAGGCGGAGGTTGCAGTGAGCTGAGAGCATGTCATTGCACTCCAGCCCAGGCAACAGTGTGAGACTCTGTCCTCCCCCCACCCAAAAAAAAAAAAAAGAAAGTGGGAGATGAAGCACATTTGTCTTAATTCCCTAATTCTGCATTTCTGATCCCTCTTCTCATGGAGGTGATGGCAAAAGCATGAGTTAGTATTAGATGGTGATCAGTAGAATCTGCACAAAGCAAATCCTCATCCCTGGACCACACACCATTCCCCAACCCAAATAATAATCGCATCAGCTGCTGTGAGTATTGGCTGCTAACAGAATTGCCTTCAGCTGCAGGGGCAAGGGAACGTGTGGGTGGTTACTCCATTCCCTCAGGGCAGCCTACAGCCAATGTCCCACAAATGAGGGTACATGGTTGAACAATCTCAAGGTGCTATTCATACTCTAAAGCCTCCTTATAAAATCAGCCTTCTTTTCTGGTTTCTCTAGAGGATAAAAAAAAAAAAAAATCAGACTAAAGCTGGACATTGGCTGAACCTACAACTTTGCCCAGCTTCTTCCCCTGACATATCCTGTATAGGTCTTACCTGGAAGCACTCATTTAATAAATAACTTGCTCAAGAATCCCTGATCCAGGTTATGCTTTCAGAGAAGACAAGCTAAGACAACTAGCTAGGCTTTCAAAACAAGATGCAGCTCTCCCTAAGGCCCTACACTTACAGCAGGAGCTGATTATATCTTCTCTCTGGGTCTCAGTTTCCCTATCAGTCAGGAGGATTTATTAGGACCGTTTATTGTACTCATATTCTGTCCCTGTAGTGAGATCTCTGTGATCTAACTGGGACAAATGGTGTTTTGTCCCCCTTCTCTCTGCAGAAAAAGCCCCCCAGAATACACCATTTTATTTTGACTCTCATGGGGCATCAGCTTATCTTCCACTCCACCAGCCTTGACACATGTCATTTCAACCAATTAGGGGATGCCTATACTACTCCCCTCACAGTAAGAGGTCCCTCGTGCTAAAGGCAAGCACCTGTTTTAATATTCATTATTGACTATATTGGGTGCAAACTCTCTGAGATGCATCATCCACAATAGACTTCACTTGGGCATCTAGAAAACACAGCCCTCAATTGTAAGCCTGTGAAATGCTATACCATAATTACAGTTTCCAGGCACCTCTAATGACCCATTAAGATGGATTTGTGGAGCAGGCAGGGCCTAAGCAGTCAGAAGCAGGTGAGACTGCAGGGTCTAGCACTTTACGTGGGCAGAGACCCACCAGAAATAATCTGCTATAGAGAAGAAATCAGGAGAGATGAGATTTTATCATTTAATGCTCTTCGCCACAGAGAAGACAAATCCTGAAGTGTTTACACTTCCTGGACTTAAAAAATCACTTTGAACACCTTGTATTTGACTTATGGGAATGCAAATTGATATAATCACTTTGGAAAACAATTCAACATGATCCTACAAAATGCTATTCATCTATTACCCTGGGTGCAGCAATTCAACTCCTAGTCTTACATTCTAGATAAACTTTTGTACTTGAGCACCAGGAGATAAAGAAGCATTGTTTATGATGCCTCAAAGTGGAAATAATTTGAATGTCCATTTTCAGGAGAATGGATAAATGCACTGGGGTACCAGCACCAGAGTATTAAGCGTGAATGAACTATAGCAACTTATATCAACACAAGTGACTCTTAAGAAATATAACATTAATGGAAAAAGCAGGGGCAGAGGGATACCCATTGGTAATGATGATCATAGTTGGTTTAAGAGTGCCCCAAAAAGATATTTCCAAGTCTGAACCCCTAGTACTGGGAATGTGACCTTATTCGGAGGTAGAGTCTTTGTAGTTGTAATTAATGTAGGGTGAACTCTAAGAACAATGACTGGTGTTCTTTTAAGAGATAGAAGCAGAAGGTTTTAGGCACAGACATAGGAAAGAAGGCCAAGTGGAGACAGAGGCAAAGATTGGAGTTATGTTTCCACAAGAATGCCAGGAACCACCAGAATCTGGGAGAAGCAGAAAAGGATTCTCCCCCAGAGCCCTTGGAGGGAGTTGAGCCCTGCTGGCACCCTGATTTTGGACTTCTGGCCAGAACTGTGAGAGAATAAATTTCTGTTGTTTTTAGACACCCAGTTTGTGGTAGTTGTTATGGCAGCCCTGGAAAATGAACGCTCTATATCAATGGTCCCCAACCTTTTCGGCACCAGGGACCAGGTTCATGGAAGAAAATGTTTCCACAGACCAGAGTCGGGGGTTGGTTTCAGGATGATTCAAGAGCATTACATGTATTGTGCACTTTATTTCTATTATTATTACATTGTAATCTATAATGAGATAATTATACAACTCACCATAATGCAGAATCAGTGGGCACCTTGAGCTTGTTTTCCTGCAACTGGACAATGACAGATCATCAGGCATTAGATTCTTACAAGGAGCACACAACCTAGATCCCTCATGCGTGCAGTTCACAATAGGGCTCGCACTCCTAGGAGAATCTAATGCTGCCACTGATCTGACAGGAGGCGGAGCTCAGGAGGCATTGCGAGTGATGGGGGTGCTATAAATCCAGATGAAGCTTCAACCACTCACTTCCTGCTGTGCGGCCTGGTTCCTAACAGGCCATGAACCAGTATAGGCCCATAGCCTGGGGACTGGGGACCCCTGCTCTAGATCTTAGATTGGGTGATAAGTGTCTGGGTGCTTGTTTTATGTTGTAACTTATGTATATCTTATGTGTGTTCCACTGCATGAAACAAATATTATAAAATATGCTAAGAACAAAAAGCAAAGCAAAAGTTAAGATCCCTGAGAGATTTGAGGGATTTCATGGTGTGAAGTCTCTACTATGTTCAGAGATCATGCCAAGCACTTTATTCTATTTATTTATTTATCTATTTTTGAGGCAGAGTCTCCCTCTTTTACCCAGGCTGAAGTACAGTGGCACAATCTCAGCTCAATGCAACCTCCACCTCCCAGGTTCAAGCGATTCTCCTGCCTCAGCCTCCTAAGTAGCTGGGATTACAGGTGCCTGCTACCATGGCCAGCTAATTTTTATATTTTTAGTAGAGACGGGGTTTCACCATGTTGGCCAGGCTGGTCTTGAACTCTCAACCTCAAGTGATCTGCTCACCTTGGCCTCTCAAAATGTTGGAATTACAGGTGTGAGACACTGTGCCTGCATGCCAAGCACTTTATAGGTGGTGTGACATTTAATCGTCAAAGCAACCTTGTGGTAAGTATGTTACCCATTTTGCAGATATGAACACTAAGGCTGGGGGACAGTGAAATACTTGCCTGAGGTAAAAGTGAATAAGCAGAAGAGCAAAGACTCAAATGAGGATCCACTTGCCAAATCCAGGCCTTTCCCACCATAACACACAGCCCTGATCACATGCATTTACAACCCTCAAATACCAAAGTTATTGGCTACAGCTATGGCAAGAGAAGTAAACACATATCCATTTTATCTCACATTTATTTTCAGGCAAAGCTGGATGGACATCCTTTGAGCTCACCATTTTCACATGAATTATGCATTTAATATGCCTTATATCTTCCAACACATCTCACCGTGACCTACGTAGATCACCTTCAGTTAGTCAAAGGACATGCTTCATCCATCATCCATTCCTTGATACCAGTCACAGTGCTGGCAATGCAGAAATCTCAGATGAAATGAGGTTTCCTTGTTCTGCTGCTCCTAGGGGTGGGGGTGGGAGGGGGAGAAAAGTTGCTTCTCCTGTAGTAAATGAAGGGATCAGCTGAGCAATCAATTCAGCAGTAATAAACTATCTGGAGGCAGTTACCTTGGGGGTAGAGTGACCTGCCATCCTGGTTCACCTGGAACTGCCCCTGTTTCAACACTGAAACTCCTGCATCCCAGGAATCCCCCCAGTCCTGGGTAAACCAGAATGGTTGGTTGCTTTTCCGAGGGAAAAGGCTCCTTTTCTTCTGGGATCTGAAGTATTTACAAGGGGGTGGGAAAGAGCAGGTGGGGTCATCTGATTCAACCTTGTACTCCCTTCTGTGGCTCAGCTTGAAGCCTTGCTCCCCCCTCTCCTTCCTTTCTTCTATGAGAAAAGACATTTGTCAGACTCTGAGGCCAAGCCAGGATGCTGCAGCTGGGGGCAGGGGATACACTCACCCACCCCATTAGAGCAGGTGCTGGCTTCGTCCCTTCCCTTCCCCACCTCCTTTAGCAATCAGTGAATTTTAATTAATTGATAACCAAAGGTCAGCTTCCAAAGCTGCATCTCAGCTTCCCTGCCATCCATGCTTGGGAGTGAAAGCTGTGGGGACACCTTACACCAAAGTCCCAAAGCAACAGCATGCCTGGTCCTAGTTGAACACTGGTTCTCAAATTCTGCTTCAGTACCATCAACAAATGGCAGTCTCAAGTCACTCTACGTTTATAAGACCTTGTGCATACAGTGACTCCGTGGGTCCTCAGGTGAATAGCATGCACAAGTTTGTCCCATTTCGTGATGGAAACAGACTAAAGGGCAGGGTCAGGAAAGCGGCAGAGCCAGACCTGAGACTGTATCTGACTCCTGGTGTATGCTGCCTCCAGATGCCAAGGCCCCTCTCTGAATGGCTCCAAGAAGAGCAAGGAAGAGGTGGAGAAGAAATCACCAGTTTTTCACCCTCTCACCTCCCCCACTGCTTTAAAAAATGTATCATACTCCTGGAGAACACACTTAGCAGATGGTTGATTCAGGAATAAATTTTCCTGAATTTGCCAGATTTTCTCCACCATAAAAAACTGACACTTGCCCCCTGCCACTGCCTCGCACATGGAGTGGGAGACGAGGATCCCTACAGTGAGCACCCAGCACCAGGGAGGGGCCCAGCAGTGGAGGGAAGAGGCACAGGAGACCCAGGGTCCCCTCTGTCCCTATATGGTCAAGTGGAGGATTCCCTATCACCCATCAAAGGAAGTGAGTTGGTTCAAGATTTGCAGGCTGGCCCCAGAGACCTGTTCCAAAGTCCCCAGGCTGACCATGACAGATGTGTCTCCCTTTAACTGAGATCTGAGTCATTTTACTCAAAAGAAAAAGCACTCAGCTCATCTTTTGCTTCCCTGGCCATGAATCCAGGGTGGGGAGGGAATGGGGTGGAGATTGATCTGTTAAATCCGATTCTGGAAAATAGCTTGGGGGGCAGGGAGGCGTGCACATGTGTGTACACGTATGTGGAAATGTGGGCACACACCTTCTCTGCAGAAAGGGTTTGAAAGCAGTGCTTGAATTTATTTGCCAATGTCATCTACTAACTGGGTCCTGCTAACAAAAGCTAGACCCCGTGCTATGTTTTGTGGAGGAGGTGGGTCCTAGGCCATGGTTTCCAAAAGAAACAAATCATGTAACCATAGTCTTTATCCCAAGTGTACAATGAGTCAGGCATAAAATTAAGTGCTGGAAGCAAGTACAGGGTCACTGTAAAGGCTTCAGTAGCATTTCAAATGGGATAAAGGAGAAAAGAGGGGGTTGTGGACCACTCTTCTGAAATGGGTGTCCTCCCCTCCAGTAGGAGAAGGCAGGTGCAGTCATTGGACCAAAATCACTGCTTCCCTTGTTTTCCACTTTAGAATAGTAGGGTGGTCCTCCAAGGACTCCCTCCATTGGCAGTAGCTGGGGCAGACCATCGGGGAAGAAACCTTAGATTCTTCTTCCAGATGAGACTGGGAGGGTCCCTGGGTCATGTCCAGTGGAATCCTGCAATCCATGATTTCTACCCATGCTGCAGAGTCTCCGCACCAGTTTCCCCTTTCATCTCCTGCCTCCGGTCTCACCCATTCTGGTCTGTCCTCCAGAAGGCCACCAGTGGGTTTTAAAATACAAGTCTGACACCCTCAATCTTTGTTTAGCTCTCTCCAGGGGTACAGAATGAAAATCCTACAGGATAAAATTCCAGACCATTCATCTCCTCTGCATCTTCAGCTTCATCTGTCTTTATGACTTCCACATGCTCTCTCCTCCTACCCCATATCATGCTTGCAAGCCGTTTCCTCTGCTGGGACATACCCTTCCGTGCTTCCTAGCATTTACACTCGCAACTCTTATCCAACCCTAAAACTCAACTTATATCACCCCATTTATAATGCTGTCTCTGCACAAACATCCACTAGGGAGTGAAAGCTTTGGGGACACCTTGCACCAAAGTCCCAAAGAGGCAGCATGCCTAGTCCTAGCTGAACGCTGAACCAAGGGTCCAGGGCCTCATCTCTACAACTGCATTGACCACCACATCAGAATGAGTAGCTTATCGGTCTTTCCCTAAAGTCCACTGAGGCCAGAGATTGCACTTCTATCATCTCTGCAAGTCCAGGACCAGAACCTGTAGGATCTCAGATGATGGCCTGCTAAACATGCTCTTGAGTTAGCAAGTGAATCCCCAAATTTCCCCAAGTTGTCCAGGAAGATTCCTAGATGACATCCAGGTTGTTTCCGGTCATCCACGTCTGCAGGAGCCTCAGCGTGGATGTTAATGACATGCCTTTAGCACAGGACAACATGCCTGCTGATGCATTATCCAGGCAGTCCTAAAAGCTCCAGAGAGGATTTCTCTACCTTTCTCACAGCCTGTTTCCTGACCCAGTGACCTCTAAAATTGACTGATATAGTTTATTTTTTGAGTGCTTACTGTATGAGATCTACTTAACTTTCGATCCCTCTCTCATTTCATCCTTAAAAACACCCTAGGAAATAGCTAGCAATATTCTATTTTTCAGATGAGGAAACTAAGGAATAGAAAGATAAAAGATCCCTTTTATTTTATTTCCTATAGAGTAGAAGGACAGGATTATGTTTCTATAAATCTTGCTTAGTAGGTACCTTCAAATACAAGAGTGCCTTATTTTAAAAATAAAATTAAAAGGACAACATAGCGGCCGGGCACGGTGGCTCAAGCCTGTAATCCCAGCATTTTGGGAGGCCGAGGCGGGTGGTCACGAGGTCAAGAGATCAAGACCATCCTGGTCAACATGGTGAAACCCCGTCTCTACTAAAAATACAAAAAATTAGCTGGGCATGGTGGCGCATGTCTGTAATCCCAGCTACTCGGGAGGCTGAGGCAGGAGAATTGCCTGAACCCAGGAGGCGGAGATTGCAGTGAGCCGAGATCGCGCCATTGCACTCCAGCCCGGGTAACAAGAGCGAAACTCCGTCTCAAAAAAAAAAAAAGGACAACATAGCAAATAATGTACATATTTAATAAGTAGCAATAAAGGGCAGTAGATTCTTTGGTTTACAACACACATCAGAAGCACTAATTACTACTTCCCCCACCCTCTTCCGGTCAGACTTTTGTTTGGAAATAATTCAAATTAATGCAATGAATGCAATTCTATAAATATCTATTTCATGCCTTCTATGTAGTAGGCACTATTCTAGAAACTTGGGAAACAAAGAAAGACAAAGAACCCTGCTCTCAGTTAGTAGTGAAAGAAAAAAAGTGAATAAATATAACAAACAAGAAAATACATACCATGTTAAAAAGGTGCAGTAGATAGCCTCTAAGACCACCCCTGCAATCTTCCCCACCCAGCGTTCATGCCCTTCTGTAGTGCCCTCCTACGCTGATCAGGGCTGACCAGTATGACTGATATAGTTTGACCATGGCCCCACCCAAATCTCAACTTGAATTGTATCTCCCAGAATTCCCATGTGTTTTGGGAGGGACCCAGGGGGAGGTAACTGAATCATGTGGGCCAGTCTTTCCTGTGCTATTCTCGTGATAATTAGTAATTCTCACAATATCCAATGGGTTTATCAGGGGTTTCTGCCTTTGCTTCTTCCTCATTTTTCTCTTGCCACTGCCATGTAAGAAGGCCCTTTTGTCTCCCACCATGATTCTGTGGCCTCCCCAGCCATGTGGAACTCTAAGTTCAATTAAACCTGTTTTTATTCCCAGTCTCAGGTATGTCTTTAGTATGAAAATGAACTAATACAAGGATGTTGCAGAACCGATAAGCTATGACTTCCAAGCCTGGGTCAGAAAGGACATTGCAGCATTTTCCCTGCCCCTGTTGGGACACTTGCTTTAGGGGCAGCCACGTGGCTGCCATGTCTTGAAAACACTCAAGTAACCCAATGAAGAGGTCCACAAAGTGAGCACCCACTGCCTTCAGTGTGAGCATGCCACCTCGGGAGCAGCTCCTCCATTCCCAGTCACCCCTTCAAATGTTTGCAGCCTCAGCTGACATCTTGACTGTAACCGCATGAGACACCCCACAACAGACCACCCAGCTAAACCATTTCCAACCTTCTGACCCACAGAAACAGAGAGACAACGAATGTTTTAACCACTTGGATAAGGACTCTCACACCCCTTATCCCATTTCTAGGAGTCTGGGGCAATTCCAAGGTTCCAGTTTACAACAACCTAACTTATGCTGTTTTCCAGAAAATGTCTTCTATAGACGCCTAAAGCTAAACCTGCTTAGGACATTATGTCAGAATCCTACGCGGTGAAACTCTGAGAAGTAGAGCTTGCTGGGGTATTCAAGGAGTCTCCTCTCTATCTGATTACTTCCTCCCATGGCTGCTCTGTGATTCTCTTTGTTTTTCTAAGCACCTCCAGTGCATCAGGCTTATGCTGGGTTCTAAGGACTCTGCTCACCTCACGCACGTACTCAATCAACATTTGTTGAAGGAATGTGAGCTGCCTTGGAATGGGCTCCTAAAATGCTTGGAAAACTTTCATCTCAATCTTCAAATTTCCTTTGACCGTATAAAAGAAAGAAAGAAAATAAACCTGAACTGTCAGAGGCACCTCTTGAGTGTTGCCAGCCAGTGGTTGGCCCGGGGCCTCTCCAGAAGGCCAGAAGGGAAAAGTGGTTCAAGCCTCCACATCTTTACCCCTGAAGGAGACAGGGGAAGGAAGAGGAGGCTTGAACCACTGGCCATGTCAAGCATGGTGGGCTGGGGGTCAATGACTTGCACCTGTGAGCCCCACACAAAGGAAGTCTTAATGATTAATCAGGGCAGCAGGGTAAATATTTAGAAAGAGAAGCCTTTCCTTGGGCAGCCAGCCTTTGTTTTCTTGTTCCAACTCAAAGGACTTGGTCTAAAAGGGGTCTGTTACAATGGGATGGAGAACAGGGAGTCGCCACAGCCAGCACAACGCTGTGGCCTAAATGGTGGACTAGCAGTGTGTGGAGAGCTGAGCCAGTAACCAGAGAGGGGGAGCCTCTGCCAGGACTCTCCAGGGCACTGCCCAGGGGCCTTCACACAGGGTGCTTTAAACCCTTGTTTCAGCTCCTGGCAGGGCTTAGGGGTGAGCCCGGGATAATCTCCATTTACCTCTCTCTAAAAGCAAATATTCTCAAGGCTCCAGAGGACAGAGGGGGCTATGCACTGACTCCTCAGTCCTTCCCCAAGTCCGTCTTTCCAGCCTCATGATCTGCTCTCCTCTCTTCAGCAAAGCCCCTGTGGAGTCTGTTTCTCAGTCAAGGCTCCAGGCTCTCCCTTCGCAGCTGCCAGCAACTCTGGGCAGTTAAATTCCTCCCATTCCTGACTCTTCACTTCAAGATGTTCAGGACCTTGTTCTTAGAGGGACAACCTTTTAAGCCTCTTCTTGGTAAGAGGCCATTAAGGTCTCTTCTAAAACAAAATATGAAGATGTGTTTCAGAAGTCATAGGAATCATGGATTAAGTTCCACCTGCGTGTGATGGTTGGGAAGACAGAGTCGTGCCTGTCCTGGCCTGCTTGGGCCTCTGTCTTGGTAGACACCAACGTTAATGGCCGCTGCTAGCAGGAGCCACTCTAACTCACAAAAGGGAAACATTTCAAATCTTGAAGCCTGAATCAGCCAAAGCTAGTCATTTCTCAAAATAGGCTTTGTTTTATGATAGCCTCATCACGACTCATCAGCAAAAAATAGGGCATAATAAGACCTTCCCTGTCCCTCTGGTCTCCCAGCAGAGGTCTCAGCCAGGGAGAACCGTGCCCGATTGCAGCGCAGCTTATGGAAAAGATAAATAGACACACAGCAGAATGCACTGCAGCCTTGGGCTGTCTCATTTCTCACTGTATCGGAACAAGTTTTGTTGCTGGTGGCCCTCCATGGAAGCTATGGTTTCTGAGTTGATAAACATTCATAAAAGCCATGCTCTGCTCCTGTAGGACAACATAAAAAGTGAGGAAACTAACATGGTAGCATTCATGGACCACCCACCCTACCTGACATTAAATGTTCATTAGAGCACAGAGCTAGGACACTGGAGGCTGCGCACACCAGCTCCTGCTTCACTTCCGGGAGGCTGTACTTGGAACAATCTATAGCCCTCCTGCCCACACACGGAGTCGGTGCCTATTCTGCCCAAGGAGGTGGTATTGTCCCAAGTGGGGGCCAGCCAGCATCCATTCACCCATCAAAATGACATGTCAGTTTATTGTGGGGTTATTGCCATTAGCCAGCTCTCTATAATCTAGGTGAAATTTTAAATCCAGGCGCTTGGATTTATCTCATCACTGAAGATACAGGCCCATCCACACTGCCAGGCCAGCACGTACATAAGACCAACCAATATCCTCTATAGAGTTTTAGTCCACAGCAAGTGGCAAAGTAGAGTATGCACTGCTCAGATTGTTCCTGAGTATCCCGTCTCCAGTCACTGCTAGACCCCAGACCACCACTGCAAGGGCTAAAACATGCTTGCCTGTCCCTTAGCATCAGGAGCACAAAGGGTATTCAGCCCACTCCGAAGTGGGCTGGAAAGTGAAAAATGGGCAGTTGAATTTTGGCTGCAGTGAGGGCACTGAATGAAAGCTTTACAGGACCATGTCACATTTCTAAGGCAGTCACTGGGGCAGGGAGAACTAAAGTCACCAACATATGCTGACATTCATGTAATAAACCAGGACAACAAGTACCAAGTAGGGGCTCAGCATGAAATAGATCAAAATCCAAATGCCTTTTCTCATGATCCTAGGTGCCTTATGAACAATAATTGCAATACTATGGTTCAGCCTACCTCCTCAAAAGTCCAATAGTCCTAGCCAGCAGCAAGGGTTGCCTGAACACTACTTCAGGTTCCTGCTCTACTGACAGGAGCCCAGGTTCACCAACCACACAACCATGTCAAAGTACAAACCACAATGATGGAGAAGAAAGTGGGGCTGTCACCTGCTTTGGGTAGTGGGATAGCTAAGGAAGGTAGACGAACATTTAATTCTGGGGTTCCTGTGACCTCACAGCCTCCTGAAGCAGCCCTACTCATGGCCTGGAAGCTCCCTCTCCCAGTACCTCTTCCCGATACTAAGGCTCCCCTCTTAGCCCCAGGCATTCTTGAGAGCAGAGGGCACTTCCGAGGGCCTTCCCTCGGTTCCCCTAGGCTGCCTCCCTGACAGGTTAGGATATGGACTCATTAGGATTTCATCCATCTTTTCACTGGCCGCCTCCCCCGCTCCCACCCCCTCCCCAATCCCCCACCCACGCCCTACACTGCCTCACTAAGTCAACACTGCAGTCTCTCTGGCCCAGCTAAGTGGTCCCTAATGAGGAGGAGGCCTGAGCGCGGAGGTACTCAGAGGCACCTGGCCGCCGGCAAGATCACCTGCAGCGCTCTAGAATGGGGTGGGCGGTGGGCAGCCAAGCGCCACCCCTCCCCAGAAGAAGGAGGGGCGGGAGGCCCTGTTCCCGACCTGTCAATCACTGCCCACCCCGCAGCTGCGCTCTCTGCAGCCCCAGCGAGGCGCTCCTCCGAGAGAGATAAACATCGAGAAATCCAATCCAGCGCCGCTTCAGAGATAAACAGATGTGCAGCCCTCGTCGGTCAGGAGATAACGCCCCTGCCCCGCCCCACACGCCCGCCCGGCCTGCACCTGCCCGAGGCGACAGGAACGCGCCTCTTGGGAGGCAGGCTGCGTCCCCCAGCCTGGAGAAATGGTCTCCAGAGCTGCGGGTGGGGATGGGGTTAGAAAAGAAAGAAGCTCGGTTTGCAAGAAATTCATAATCGACCCTAGGAATCAACTCCCAAGGATCCAAACCTGGCCCTGCCACTGTTTGGCAGGCTACGGCAACTTCGAACCTGGATGTGCTCATCCGAAAGATGCGGATAACCACAGTGGCATGAAATGGGGCGTTTGAGGTGGGAAAAGCTCTGTGGCCACACACGAAACACGGGCCTTAACAGAGGAGCGCCTGGATCGCGTCTGGAGCTAGGATCTACTACCAGAAGCTAGGAGGCTTCTTCCTTCACACCCAAGACTCAAAGTAAATCACTGCTGAGCGCTTGTGAGACTTCCCTGCCCAGAGCACGACATCACTCACTCATCTATTCCACTGATACTGGGGAACACTTTTCACGGGGCATTTCCTGTGGGGAGTGAAATATATCCCTTGCCCTTAAGGTAAAGTCTGGGGACTCAGGAATGACAGTCGCCAGCAGATTAGACACCTCCAGGCTGCCTCTGAAGCCCAAACATTCACCGTCCTTTGTGAGGCGACTTCTTCCCTATCCCAGCAACCGGCTTAGACCGACTATTGCTTAACTGGGAAGGAAGGGCGGGTGGATCTCTGGGGCTATGTACAGCTTGATTTCTGTCCTTAAGACCACCAGGTCAGAAGGTGGGTGAAGGCAGAACCCCTAGGGGCTTCAGCAAATGTGGGTGACATGGAAGTAGGTCTCCCAGCGTAGGGAAGAGGGCGAAGGTAGAAGGGGCGTTTCCGGGCCCTCAGCGCTCGTGCCTGCTCTGGCTCGGCCTCCAGCGAGTCCAGGGGACCTGCCGCGTGCGGCGACGGGAAAGAAGGCCCCAGTCCTGAACTGGAGGTGGTGGCGGCTTGGCCACAGCTGACTGAGTCCGCGCCTACGCTCGCATCTTTAACTGGAGCTTCTTCCTCGCCCCGCCTGGAGTCTAGAGGGCCCGACGTCCTTTTCTGAACTGCTAGGAAATGCCGAACCTCCGGGGTCGCGAGCTCCACGTGAGTTTGGGGTGCATTAAGGACCGCACCGGCAGGCCCCAGGCTCCTCTGCTGGCTAAGTTCTTAGAAGAGAATGCCTGGCCCTTAGCTCAGCGACTGCCCTTGGGCCTCCAAGGGACGCGGAAGACTGAGTCTGCGTACCGGGAGGGGCCAGCAGGCGCACGCCCTCTCTGACCGCGGAGCGGAGCGCTTTACTTAAAAGCTTATTAGTCCCCTCGGAGGGGTGAATCTACTGCGTTCCAGTAGGGTCTGAGTGCGCCCTTTCATGCTATTGTGCGCGTCGCGATTTAGTGCGGCCTTTGTGGGCCTGAAAGGCTACGGGTTCTCTCCGGTGCGCGCATTCCCGCGGCACCAGCTTCGGCTGCACCGCGGTCCCCGCCCGGCCCCGAAGCTCGTAAGTGCCCTAGGCCACGTCACCCTCCTACCGGTCTTCCGCACGCTGCAGCTGGGGTCGATGGCACGAACTGCTGAACCAGAGCAGCCCTCAGACCCTCCTCCCCAAGGCCCTCGCCTCCTCCGCCCCCCTTCCAGCCAAAGTGAAAAAATGCGTGTGGACCCTTTACCTCTGCTTGGGGGCAATTGGACTAGGTTTAAAAGGCTATTGAGGCCTCGAGAGGCTGCCTCTCTCTGAATAGCTTTGTGCAATGTTTGCAGAGACATTTGCATCTGTTTGCACTCGGGGAAACGTCCTCGAAGGCTCAGTAGCGAGAAAGCCCGAGAATTGTTTTGTGTCTCTCCCCCTCCCCGCCCTGCTCCGCGCTGGACGATTTCGTGCAGCGATCCACGGGCGCGGAGCGGAGGCCTGCAAAACCCGACCTGTTCAAAGATTGGGCGCCCTCGCTCTCGGCCTACTTTTAAACAATTGCTGTTAACAATGCAATTTTAAGCATAAAATCGTCTAACTAGATTAAATCCACATGACATAAAAAAAAAACAGGGGTGGGAAGGGGAGTCTTCATTGGCATAGGAGTGCGGACGCCTAACAGGATAGAAAGTGTGAAATGCATGCAGAGGTGGAACGACCGGCAGGTGCCCCGGCCTCTCTCCGGCCAGACAAGGGCTGGACCGCTCGCCTCCTTCCAGTCCAGACGCCCGGGGAGACGAAGGGTCTCCCAGGGGAACAGGCGCGCAAGGCCAGGCGCCCATCTTGGGGAACCCTAGTGGGGGTAAGGTGTACCCAAAATTAAGTCCCGGGCTCCTCCACCTCCGCCACCTACAGACCCGGCGATCCTGGCCCTGCTGCTGCGTCCTACCCTCCCCAGTGCGAGGGGCGCGGGGCTAGGCTGGAGAAGACGGAACGCCCTCTCCACTCGCGAGACTGGGCAGACAGGCTCTTTCAATGAATCAAAATCAAAGTCAGTCCATAGAAAGGCCCATTGCTATGGCAGCAGAGTTCCCTAAAAGCGACAAAGCCCAAGGCCCCCCTCCATCCCTTCCCTCGCCCGGCCCTCCTCTCCCCTCCCCCTGCGCTGCCAGGAGCCACGCTCGGAGCGAGCTCGGACGGGTTAATCACTGTAAAAACAAAGAGATGAAAGCCTCTCCAATGGCAGAGCCCTCCGCGGCCTCCTCCCCGGCCTGGGGGAGGGGAGGAGGCCACTCTGGCGGAGCTTCCCTAGCCAGCCAAGAAGGCGCTTCTGCCCTCCGCCGGGTGGGAGCCCCATCCCACCCTCCCCAGGCGACGCCGCCCACACAATCTGGCGCCTCCCGAAGGACCTGAAGAGGCTGGCGGAGGGGGACAGGCCGTCACCCACCGAACCCCACCTACAGCCACCACCCCGCAAAACACAAGCACAAAGCCGTAGGCTTTCTCTCATGGCCTAAGGAAAGGTTTGAGACTTGAGAAAACATTACTGGCTGTAAAAACAAAACAAAACACCACGGCAAAGGTGAAATTAATACGCATTGAAGTAAATGCCTCTAATATGACATTGTTATCTAGTCAAGTTTAAATCCATTACCTTCTATAGTTCTATATAAATTTAATTTAATGTGGGATCTGGAGGCATTCTATTTTTAGTGTCATGTGGGGTCATGTTCAGTAAGATGTTTTAAAGGCTTAAGAGTTTTCCTTGTAAACTTCACTTGGGGTTCCGGGCCATGGAGTGCAAAGCTGAAAGGTCCCTGTTTATTATGTGGCTGGTCCTTTGGGTCCGTGGCCATTACTCACACCTCAGCCCCCATCCCCATCCTTTCAGGCAGACTGGCAAGACCCTCGTCCCCATTTCCTCAGTGCAGCCCCATTTAGTGCAGCTGAGGTGGGAAGCAGAGCAGGATCACCTGGTAGCTCAGCCTGTCACAGGTCAGGTAGTGGAGCGCCTGTTGTCTCTGGCTCCTTCCCTCCACTCTCAAAGAAGATGGAACAGTGAGAGGGAAAGGAGGCCCAGACAGGCACATCTGCAGGGGTCCAGGGGTCCTGAGATGGGCTTCCCAGAGATTGTGCCTGAGTTGAGGAGACCACCACAGGGCTCTTGGAGGAGTGGGGAGACTCTGCCTCTAAGGACAGCTTGCAGTAAACTCACAAAGCTGACTGGAGACTTTTTTCCTTTTAGCTGTAGGCTCAGGACCACCCCAGTGCCCAGCATCGCCTATGCCAAGTGTCATCCATCCACTCCCTGCCATCAAACCTCCCAGGGCAACCAGAGCAACACACACACTCACCACCCAACCCCAATTCACTTAATTAAAACTCCTGATTTAGGCTCCAGAGCCCTCAGATATTCCCATAGACATTCTATAAGACTAATAGTAAGAAAACTCTTTTCCCTTGGTGGGCCTCAATATCCCCACAATGACAGTGAGATTCCTGAAAAACTCAGTGTGGGGGAGAGGTGGGCAGGAAAACTCCAGCCCTGACCTAGGTGATGCCAGTTGAATATCCCTGGACCCAAGGCTCCTTGTGGTGGGCACTGTCATCTGCTTCGTCTGCTTCCTGGACAGAGGGCTTGTCTAAGGTCCCCCAGGGTGAGATAGCTCTGCCAGCCCTTGCACACAACCACTGGGGAGCTCTGACCCATTTGTCCTCTCTGTCCTACCAGTGCCACCTTTACTGGGTATCCCAGGCTGCTCCAGGGTAGAAGTGGGGCAAGACCCCCAATGATAGAGATGCCCAGGAGGGAAGTATCTCTCTTCCTGAGCTTTGCTCCTAGTCTGACCCTTCTCCTGTCAATAGGGCCGTGGCTTCTCCTCTCTTCTCATTTGCCTCTCAGGGGACTGCCATCTGTTCCTGATTGCCACATCCATCCCTGCTGGGAGAGGGAACAGTGTGGGCCTCACCCCCACCCAACAGAGAGGCTGCTGAGCCCACCCATTTGGATCCACTTTCTGTGGTTTGTGCCCTGGGCCTTGGTAGGTGCTAAAACCCTCTCTGTGTCCTGGCCAGGTAAGCAGCCAGGAGCCAGGCTATGAGAGCAACAGCTCCTTCTGCCATTAAAATCTTCCATTTTCAGCCAGGCATTATGGCTCATGCCTGTAATCCCAGCACTCTGGGAGGCTGAGGCTGGTAGATCATGAGGTCAGAGGTTCAAGACCAGCCTGGCCAAGATGGTGAAACCCCATCTCTACTAAAAATACAAAAATTAGCCAGGCATGGTGGCAGGTGCCTGTAATCCCAGCTATAAGTAAGGCTGAGGCAGGAAAATTGCTTGACCCGGAAGGTGGAGGTTGCAGTGAGCTGAGATTGTGCCACTGCACTCTAGCCTGGGCGGCAGAGCAAGACTCCATATATATATATATATATATATATATATATATATATATATATATATATATTCAGTTTTCACCTCTTTCCAATTCTTTCTCCAGGGAACATGGGCATTCCTCCAGCCTCTCCACCCTTTTCACAGATGAAGGTAGGCACAGCCTTCTGCCCTTGTGAAGCACTGTGCCCAAGGCCCAAGGTCAGGGTAAGCCTAAGGCTCTGAATCCAAGGTTTAGCTCAAACCCAAGCCCACTTCAAGCCTCAGTGGGCTCCTTTGTAGATTGGGGACAGTAGCAGTTCCCCTCCATGGGGCTGTTTATTAGATCAAAGGCCACAAAAAGTAATGAGTGGTACTCACAGTGGAGTAATCACTTTGAACATCATATTCCTTCACTGCCTGGTCCCCTCTTCCTGTTGTTTGTAGCATCGCTTGTCACTTATTGAGCACTTATGCTGCCGGTGCTCCCTGTGTGTTTTCACGTGCCTGCTCACGAACACTCCATTATTACCCCGGTGTGTAGATCTGACAGGGGGAGCCACAGAGAAGTTAAGTCATTTGTCCAAGCATCACAGCCAGAAATGGAGCCTGGGATTAACCCTCATTCCTCCTGACTCCAGAGCCATGCTATGAAGCCCCAACAGGTCCTCAGTCAACATCAGGTGTCCCTTCCCCAGACCAGCGGCCTCCCTTTGACCCAACAAAGTAGGACTCCTCCACAGTCCTGGAAGAGCCTGTGGCCTTGACCCAAGTGCCTTGGAGAGATGGTTTGAGCACTCCTTTGAATGGGAACACAAAGCCCCTGTAGGGGAAAAGGACAGTCTGTGAAATTTCTCTCCCCTCCATTTACTTCTCCACTGGGTCTTGCTCACACAATGCCCATCAAAGGTGCAGCCTTGGTTGGTGCTTTGGGCAGCTGGCCACATTTGGTGTGTCCATTCTGCATGAAGCCTACACCTCTGGGCTGCATAGCTGGCAGACACTGGGATGCCACCATCCTGATGGGTGCACCATAGCATTGCCTCTGGCTGAGAGGCAAGCAGGTAGAAAAATGTCCCACCTATTCCCACTAGATGGAACTCTATTATGTGCTCAGGACAAACCAGCTCCCTCAAGCTTGGATCAGGCTTGATGAATCAGGCTCCTCTGAATCAAAGCCATTTGCTTACCATAGCCTCTTGTGAAGGGGAAAGGAAGGTAGGCAGATGGGAAGGAGCTGAGGCTCAGCTTGGGGCTCACCCTTCTCATTGCTCCATCACAGACCAGCAGGGTCTGCTCTGATCATCCAGATCCCCAGGAAAAATATGTTACAACCCCTCTTAGGAATTCTGATGAAGGCCAACTGTCCTTTTCCCTTTTATCTGTCTTGTCTAGCCTAACTTGCTCTCATTGCCTGAGAATAGAAATATATTTAAGGGCTCTAATTGACCAAGATAATGAACTATCTGCCATTGATTGCCAATCAGTCAAGTCCAAACTCCTTATTGGAAAGATGGGGAAACAGAGGCTCCGGGAAGCAGTAACTTGCACAAAATCTGGGGTATGGGTTGTCTATACAAAGAGGATGGTATTTCCTTAGTACAGTCATGCACTGCACAGCCAACGTTTTCAATCAACAATAGACCATACATAGATGATAGTGGTCCCATAAGATGATAATGGAGCACATACAGAAATCTGATGTATGGCACTTGATATTGCCATTGCGGATCAAGTAGGAGAGATGGCTAATGATCAGTAATGGTGCTGGGGCATTTGGCTTTCCATATAAAAATATATATAAGTAAAAGCATGTATACCATCTAGGTTTTAAGTCCTCTCTATGATTCTGCACAACCACAAACTTACCTAACAACTCATTTCTCGAACATAGCCCTGTCATTCAGTCGTGTGACTATAAGTGGATGAACATTCCCCAAAGGCCTACCTCTACTCTAGGTTTCAGGCAAATACCTGTGAGACAGTTGTCTCAAGCCTGATGAGTGACCTTCTGGGGTGAAGGCTTAACCCCTCTTAACCTTTGATCTCTGGCCATCGGTCCCCAACTTCTTCTCCAGGCTAAGTAAGTGCAAATCCAGCATCGGTCTGCCCAGAGGCCACCTGGGAGGACAGAGAGGCCAAGAGGCCCAGCAGGGACACAGCCTCTTTAAGCTGATCAGTCCTGCCTGAGTGAAGGGAAGCCCAGAGGGAGAGAAGGAGTCACCCTGGGTAGAACAACTGCAGGAGGGACAAGCTGGGCCAGGCTCCGGATCCACAAGGGCCCCTCTGTTCATAGTTCCCGGATCAAAACCCACAGCTGGGATGTGCAAAATGCTCCTGGGAGTGATGAGAGGAGCAGCTGCTTGAAAACCCCACATCCTAGTCTGCAGCGGGCTCCTCTAGGAAAGGCATAAGGTCAGCCACCATGCAGGCTCCAGAGAGCTGAGGAGTCTTAGCCTACTTAAAAGAGCAAACAGCTTTCAAGTGCTCTCTGGAGCACCTATTTCAATGCTAATGAAAGACTTCTCTCTGCATTAAAGCACATCTCCAAAAGACTCCCACATAGGGGCTGCATGTCCTGTGCCTGCGTGTGTGTGTGTGTGTGTGTGTGTGTGTGTGTGTGTGTGTGTCTCAAAGTCAAATAGGGTTCAGAAAACAGAGTGCATGGGCCTCTGAGCTTCCCAGTATACCACACCCACATTCATCTGAATTAGAAGTGACAGAGAAGGACTTGTTGCCAACATCTCACCCACTTAGAAGTCACTTCAAGGAAACCTGTCCCTTTCAAAAGCACCACTGAGAATGGGGCAGCCAACCAGGCAAAAAAACAAACAAACAAACAATACATAGGAGATGTCATCAAGCTGTGTGGGGATCTCAGTGGATCAAAATGTGAGTTCCCAAGTCAGACAATCCTGGTTCCTGTCTAGACTCTACATTACTAGGAAAGACACTGGCCCTTGCTCTGAGACCCTATTTCCTCATTTGGGGCTCATCCTGCTCCTTACTCCTCACAGACCAGCACCGTCTGCTCTGATCACCAAATGGTAAGGATTATGAAGGCCAGGGGTTTGGGAAAGCATTTGTCACAGGCCCAGCACATAGCAAGGAATGATCCCTGCTTGGTTGCTCTTCCCCTGGGCCCTGGCTTAGCACACACAGGATAGATGAGTTTGGGGTGCAGGTTTTGGAAAGGAAGAAGCTGGCTGTCAGTGGTCAATATGGACAAGTGGTCAGGCGTGCTCCATTGATTTTCTCTTTTGGAAAAATTAAACTGGAGGGTTTTTTGTTTGTTTGTTTTGTTTTTTAATCTAAACAGAGGCCCAACAGGGGCAACTTTCTAGAAAACCTGATGGTTCAGGGCTGATTCCTCAACATCCTACGAACCAGGTAGGGCTCTCCCACCTACCATGGATGTCCTTGGGTCAATGACTTGGCCTGTCCATGCCTCAGTCACCTCATCTGTAAAATGGAGATAATAATAATGCCCTCCTCATAGAGTTCCTAAACACATTAAGGGAGCTTAGCCAGTGCCAGGTACCAAGTAAAGGCTCAGTAAATGTCATCTTCTACCATCATGCGCATCCTACCATGATGATATGAGTCCCACCTGCCGAGAATCGTGGTGGGAAGTGGCAGCACAGATGCAGATCCCAAATGAGGCAGCAGCCTAGAGAAGCAGGACCTCTCAGCCATCTTCCAAGGTCAAAAGTGACTTCCTAGAAAAGGAGAGATGGAAAAACATTTTTTCTAGTGGCTTTGCCCCCCACCCCGTCTCACCTCTACATACAACCCCCTGCTGTGTGCTGTGGAGGGGTCAGGGTGGACTAGGGGATGAGGAGATAGCTGTAGCAAGCTGGGGTTCACCTGTACCCTGTTTCCACCCCCTTACCTATGAGGCCACGCAGGGACAGGATGCTCACAGAGGGTGAGGAGAGGGCTTGTTGCCTTGGGGAAGAGAATGCCCTCAAGAGCAGGCCACTGATCTCAAAGGGAAATAATGGGATTTTCTGGGATTCACATTGATCCCCAAAGGAGAAAAGCTTCTGTTTGCCTTTTTTAAGCCGCCAAACAAGGAACTAAAGCCTCTTTGAGCCCTGAGTAGGGGCTGTCCTTTCTGAAGTCCTTATTATCCCTGGGGCACCAGGAGAGCGGCCCCAACGCAGCTTTCCGTTGGGCAGAGGCCAACCTGGTTTCCTAGCGACTGTTAGATAACCCACCGGACCACAGGCACTGGCACCTTGACCCACAGTTCTTGCCTGAGGCCTGGCTCAGGCCCAGCTCCTGTCCTTGATCTACCCGGGATGTGTTTCTACATCCAGAAGCAAACACATGAAGCAATAACTCTCCAAGCCACCACATGCCACATCCCAGTGCCCCCCTCTCAGCTCCCAGCTGACCAAAGATGAAGACAGCGATGATGGTAACAGCCACAGTGACACAGGCGCTGTCTTTCCTTCTGCCGGGCCTTGCCTCTGAAGATCTCAGTATCTGGTCAGACAACCAGTTCTCACCCTGAAGAGCTGATCGCAATTGCAGGCCCCGAGTGACTCCAGTGACCTCTTACCACTCAAACTATCCTTGTTACAACCATACTCCAGGCGTGGGCATCATCCATCACTGCTCCACCTCCTCAAACTTTACACACATTCACATACTGTCACCCTCCACAAGCACTCACACTCACAAACATTCGTGTCTGTACACTCACGCCCCACAAGCTCTCACACACTCATGTCTGCACACACACCCCACAAGCACTCACATTCATGTCCCCACACTCACACCCCACAAGCACTCACTTTCCTGTCCCCACACTCACACCCCACAAGCACTCACATTCATGTCCCCACAGTCAAACCCCACAAGCACTCACATTCATGTCCCCACACTCACACCCCACAAGCACTCACATTCCTGTCCCCACACTCACACCCCACAAGCACTCACACTCATACTCTCACACCCCACAAGCACTCACATTCATGTCCACACAACCACACCCCACAAGCACTCACATACTCTGCACACTCAAACCCCACAAGCACTCACATTCATGTCCCCACAGTCAAACCCCACAAGCACTCACATTCATGTCCCCACACTCACACCCCACAAGCACTCACATTCCTGTCCCCACACTCACACCCCACAAGCACTCACACTCATACTCTCACACCCCACAAGCACTCACATTCATGTCCACACAACCACACCCCACAAGCACTCACATACTCTGCACACTCAAACCCCACAAGCACTCACATTCATGTCCCCACAGTCAAACCCCACAAGCACTCACATTCATGTCCCCACACTCACACCCCACAAGCACTCACATTCCTGTCCCCACACTCACACCCCACAAGCACTCACACTCATACTCTCACACCCCACAAGCACTCACATTCATGTCCACACAACCACACCCCACAAGCACTCACATACTCTGCACACTCAAACCCCACAAGCACTCACATTCATGTCCCCACAGTCAAACCCCACAAGCACTCACATTCATGTCCCCACACTCACACCCCACAAGCACTCACATTCCTGTCCCCACACTCACACCCCACAAGCACTCACACTCACATACTCTCACACCCCACACGCACTCACATTCATGTCCACACAACCACACCCCACAAGCACTCACACACTCATGTCTACACACTCACACCCCACAAGCACTCACATTCATGTCCGCACACTCACACCCCACAAGCACTCACACACTCATGTCTACACACTCACACCCCACAAGCACTCACATTCATGTCCGCACACTCACACCCCACAAGCACTCACACACTCATGTCTACACACTCACACCCCACAAGCACTCACATACTCTGCACACTCAAACCCCACAAGCACTCACATTCATGTCCCCACAGTCAAACCCCACAAGCACTCACATTCATGTCCCCACAGTCAAACCCCACAAGCACTCACATTCATGTCCCCACACTCACACCCCACAAGCACTCACACTCACATACTCTCACACCCCACACGCACTCACATTCATGTCCACACAACCACACCCCACAAGCACTCACACACTCATGTCTACACACTCACGCCCCACAAGCACTCACAAACATTCATGTCCACACAACCACACCCCACAAGCACTCACATTCATATCTGCACACTCACACCCCACAAGCATTCACACATTCACATACTCTCACACCCCACAGGCACTCACACACTCATGTCTGCACACTCACACTCCACAAGCACTCACACACTCATGTCCACACACTCACACCCCACAAGCACTCACATTCATGTCCGCACACACCCCACAAGCACTCACACTCATGTCTGCACACTCACACCCCACAAGCACACACTCATGTTCGCACACTCACACCCCACAAGCACTCACCCACTCATGCCTACACACTCATATGCTCACACAACCCCACAAACACACACACCTCCCCAAACTCAGTTCCCAGGCTTCTGTGTCCAATTCTTCCACACTCACCCCCTCAGACACTCCTCCACCCCAAAAACCCTCTCCACCCTTCATCAGCTTCCTCAAACTTGACAAAATGACCTGATTCTCCCCACCCTCCAGCCTGTTCCTCCTCCACCCTCATCGCCTGCCCAGCAGACTGAGAAACCTTCTCCTCTCCTCTCACTTCCTCTCCCCACTCATCTCCTTTTGCAGATTTGACTTCCTAACGTGCCAGTGGCTCCCCACTGCACTTGGAGATGAAGCCCAAGTTCCTTTTTGAGGTTCATAAACCACATGGCTCATGACTTGTCCATCTTTCCAGTGTGAGCCCTTGACAGCATTCTCCGCACATGGCCACATCTACGCACGCACATATGCACCCGTGCACACGCAGAGAGGCGTGCTGCTGGACTGCACCCCTGTGCTCTGCCCATACACCCCCATCTGAAATAGCCCTCCCCTCTACCCATTTCTCTTCTAAGATACCTCAAGTGCCACTTCCTTCAAGAACTACTGTCCCAATTACCAGTACCACCACCTCTGTGTGTTATGTGTCTGTGGCAGAGACTGCCATGATAGAAATTTTAGCTAGGTAAATGAGCAAGAAAAAAATGACATTGCCCAGTCTCCACCGCAGTGAGGTGGAGCCATGCTGCTCTGGCCAGTGGAACATTAAGCAAAGGTGGCTGCATGCGACAGGCATCCTCCAGGAAGCTTTCTTCAAGGGCTGGAGAATGCCCTTTGCCTCTTCTTCATCTTCTCCTTCACCCTGTCACCTGGAACAGTGCCACCATCTCAGGGGATGAGGATGAAGGCCACAAGCTAGGAATGGGAGGAACCTGGTCCTGAGGGTTTCATGAAGTAGAGGTGCCATGACTGCCATGGACAGAAAACCTGGAGAGAAAAATAGACATTTGCCTTGTGTAAGCAATTCTTGTTTGGGGTTTTGTAGCACTCTGGCTAGTGTCTTTCCATGGTGCTTTCTTAGTACCCCAGGTGTTTTTTCCTCACTGTGCCCATCATGCTGTGATGCAGTGACTTTTCATGGGTCTGTCTCTCTGGGAGACACTGAGCTGCCTGAAACCAGGATTGTGTCTCAGTCAACACTGTATCCCCAGAGCCCGGAGCAGGCTAGGCACTCAATACTGAATGGAGGAAGAAGTGGGTGCTTGATGATGCGGAGGGGCAGATTTGGGAATGACTGATTTATCTGGGAAAAGTGAGTGCCTACTTAAGTGACATAGCATGGAGGAGTGGTTCCTAGACTGTGTATGTGACTATGGGCTTGAGACCACCGAGCACATTGGAAGCGGCAGCATTTCTCAAAGTGCACAAAATCCCTTAAGGGGTTGGGAGGACTGTGACAAGCGAAGATGTGCGCATATGCCTTGCTTTCTGGCATGTGTTGTTCTGATGATCGTTTCTCATTCCTCCTGTCACTTGCAGCATAACCAGATAGCACCCAGAGACTTCTCATGCATGCACACCAGCCAGTTCACTCCACCAGGCCTGAGAGGCTGCAGGCTGTAGTGGACGGGTGGGTGCACTGTTTGTGTGCTCACTGGCTCACTCAGCATGCTTTGGCTCAGCTGCCGATGCCACCACTGCTGTCTTGGGAACTGGCTTCTTCACGATTGCTGGAGGGCCAGGTGGCACAGCCCAGAAAGGTAAGGCAATGGATACCCTGCGTGGGAGGACGTTGACTAATCAGAGACAAAAGCCAGTGAATCAGTTCTCGCTTCCTCCTCTGAACTGTGGGGCGCTTCATGCAGCTTCATGAAGGTATCTTGCAGGACCACACAGTCACCTCTGTGGGTAGCCACACAGTGGCTGGCTCAGACGCTGTCTCCTGTATTCCTTCTCCCCACCTCCTCTCACCCCTCTTTTCCCTTACTTCTGCTTTCCTGGGATTGAACTTCCAGTGAAATGTTAGCACTTACGTTTTTGTGGTCTATTTTCTAAGGATACCCATGGGTATCATGTTTGCGGGCCAGTAAGAAAGTGCTATGGCTGGAAAGTGGGAAAACGATATGATATAAAGCTGACATAAAGTCAGGTGGTCCAAGTGCTGAATTTCTCCTTGAAGCCTCTTGGGCACCATGAGAAATGTGAAAGCCTGCACTGGGTAGATACCTGCATTGTTCCTGCCACAAGCTGCCTAGAAGCCGCCCCACTGCAAAGAAAGAGAACGCCAAGTAAGACTGCATTCATTCTCACAGCCGACCAAAAGCCAGAAATATTGAGAGGCCACACAGCTGCTATCATCGTTGCTGCTGCTGTTTTTACATTGCGTAGACATAACACACCTAGACCCGGGAGTCAACCCATCTTTGCTTCCTCGCTAGGTGACCCTGGGCAAGCTGCTTTATATCCCTGTGCCTCCATTTTCTGATATATAAATCGGGGACAATAATGGTATCTACCTCAAAGGGTTGTTGTGAGGACTAATGCATAGTACCTGGCACATAGTATGTGTTTGATAAATGTTAGCCATTATTATGGTGACCATGAAACAGCTCAAGAGAAACACCCACGCACATCTCTTAAATCACACACTAGCTAGACAGTCTGCTGGCTCTGAACTCCGGTGGTCAGGGTGGGCCAGTCTCATCCTAAATGCCAACCAAAAATGCCACCTGGCAAGTGAGCTGCTATTTCAGTTGCCTATTAATGCACTAAGAGACACAAGATTTAAGCAAACTTTAACAAAGGCAGTGTCAAATCTAGGATCCTTGAGAACCCATGCATGAGGTTCTTCCAGCGCTTATCCTAGAACCTAGATGTTTCTAGGAGGAACCTAGAAACCTAGAGACCTCACTAGCTTCTATGAAACACAAGTGTTGACAGAGAATGTTGGGTACACTAGAGATGAGCTTTCCCGGAATCCCACAATTTAATTTCTGAGAAAATATCTGACAAGTGTGTCCTTACATGTATACTAAGTTGAATGTATAAGAGACTCAAGCTGAACAATTAGACTCTATTTCAGGTTGTTTGCTAGAACTAAGGAGAAATCCACACTCTTTTTGCTGGGGTCGTTTAGTTCATACAATGTAAGCCTGGAATGGATAATAATCATCTCGCCTTTGTATGAGCACAAAACCAGAACAGAGGGAGCAAGCAAAGCTAAGAGACGGACAGAGAGACAAAGAGAGGGAGAGAGGTCATTCTAGGAGCACTAGGATTCTGCTGTTCTTGAAGTCAAAGCCAGGTTCATGACTGGCACAATTCAGCAAGGGTATTCCTGGAGGAAGCACATAAGATCAAGGGGCTGGGACTGGCAGGGGAGACACAGCACAACTGGGTCTAGGAAACAGCCTAGCCTGGCTTGGATGAAGAGAGGGTGAAAGAGGAGAGCCCCAGAGGTGCTCTTGGAGCCACTCCTGGGGGCCCTTGAGCATCAAGTTGAGGAGCTGATTGTTCCTCTTTAGACAATGGTGTGTGAGCAGAAGTCACAGGATGAAGATGGTTCTTTATCACAGAGATGGAGGGGAGGGGATGCAAAAACGGGTCAATGCCTTGGAGGCCCATTGGAGCAGGTGTTTGCCTAGCGGCTGGTGGGCAGAATGAGGCAGGTGCAGAAGGTTTTGGCCCTGGCCCGCCCTCTGTCTGCAAAGGCTGCTCCAAGGCCTGATTCTGGCCCAGCTAGCTCCCCTGCCGATCCCCCCATCACCACCACCACCCGCCCCCACAAAGCTAATCAGCTTAGGATGGCAGCAAATGAAGGCTCCAGAACTGCAGGACCCTTACTCTCTGTAGCAGCAAATTAACACTTCAATTAAAAGCTAGCCAAGCCAGGCCTGACGTCCACACTCTCACTGGGTGAGGATTTAATTAAGAATGGTAGGAGGTCGAGGGGAGGAGGCGATCTGGGAACACCCCACCTTGAGCTAACCACCATGGTCAACCTATTGAAGTTTCCAGCTCAGACTGTGGGCTTGACACCCAGACGCCTGTTCCTGGGCCTCGCCCCAGCACTTATCCCAGCTCTCTGAGATGATGGCCCAGGAGCCTGCTCTTTTATGCATTTCAAGACTGGGTTCTGATGCCTGTGGGTGTTGAGAACTGCTGCCTCTGTAGGTTGTGAAAGCAATTTAACAGATCAAGATGATCAGCATTTTAAGCATTGGAATGAAATGAAACAAAATATCAGAATAGAAACTATCAGAGGACATTGCATAGCATTAGAGTAAGTATTCATGAACCTTTGGCTTTCATTTTGTGTGTATTTATACTGGGTTCTATGAATTTTTTTTTTAACTGTAGATGTCAGTAAAAAGAAGTTTAAAAAAAAGAAACCCCGCACTCATAACACTTCAACAATGAGATGTCAAAGCCCTCATAGGCACCCAATTCAATGAAATCTTAACCATAGCTGCTCCTCCAGCCTATTGATCCTAAAACATCATGATCGCCGGAAGTCTGCCCTTTCCCGGAAGTCATCTGCAGACAGGTCCGAAGGTGCAGCCATCTGCTGTTCTGGGGATCGATAGGCCCATTCCCGGCCCATACTGGGGCAGGTGTCAGAAAGGGGCCCCAAAAGAGACTGCAGCCTGGGCTTGTACTGATGGCAAGCGCAGAGCCCCAAAGCCTGCCCCACAACCAGACTCAGCCTGGGGCATCGCAGAGGCACTAGCGGCACTACCCTACCTTCTAGAGTTCACGGCCTGCATGGGAGAAAGAGGAGGAGGTGCAGGAAAGGGTGTGAGCCTGCAGCCAAGCAGCAGCCAGGGAGGAGTGAACAGAGGGCAGGCCTGGGCAGGGCAGGAGGGGGGCACCCTAGGCCAGGCAGCCGGCCTTCCCGAATGCCACATTCCCCAACCCTTGCAAGGCCATACCGTCCCTGCCCTCTCTGCCTTGGAAATCCCTTTGAGCTCCAGAGGGCAGATGGGGGTCAGAGAGTGATGAGCCCTGGCCCCAGCCCCGTTTGAAATCTCGGGCCAGGGGCGAGGCCTTCGAGGTGGGGTCGCCACCTCCAGGGCAGCGGCGTCCTCCGGCCTGGGCCAGCCCGTTGCTAGGGCCCCTCTTCGGAGGCATCAGGTTATAGGGCCGCATGGAGCAGCCCATCTGCCAGCTAACTTCTCACTTTCCCCCCTAAGGCTGCCTGTGACCCGGCTCCCCGGGCTCTGGCCCATGTGTAAAAGTGGCGGGGGGCCTTTATTCCCACCGAGCCCCTTCTCAGCGGCTAGGCAGCCAAACTGCTCTTGGATTACATTTTGATGAGTTTTCAATTTAGGCTCAGCAGACAAGGGAAGGGAGGGGAGGAGGGGTGGCAAGGGGTTGGGGGGTAGGCAGGGGGCGGGCAGGGGAGCCAGCGGAATAAATGCAACAGATGGGTCCAATTGTACTGCCTAGGCAAATGAAGGAAGACATCTGTAGCTCCCGAATACTGGTGGTCTGAAACGCAATTAGCCCTCTGTGAAAGGGGCCCCTCACAGCCCCCTCGGCCAATCCCCTCCGAGGCACTGCTCACGTTACAATGGCCTTGACCACAATCCATTGAGTAGAAAAAGGAAAAAAAGAAAAGAAAGAAAGAAAGAAAGAAAGATTAATCCAGGAGTTGCTGGGCGGCAGGGCTGCAAGCAGAGTTGCTGCGCTGGAAAGGAAAGGTTACTTACGTTTCTGCTTTTCTCTTTTTTTTCTTCTCGAGATACCTACTGTAGGTCCTTATTCAACAGAAAGAGAGAGAGGAGGGTCTTACTTTTTTGCTTGGTGAGTTTATATGGACCCACATCTCCAGTGGTTATTAATCGGCAAATTGCTCAGAAACCTCAATTTTCTACTGACTTGTTTGGGAAATAATGAATGAAGACACAAGTCCCTGCGGTTGAGTCTGGGCCCCACCCCCTGTCCCCTGAGGAGTGAGAAAGCTGTTATGTGATAAGACCCCTTTTGCAAGTGACAATTATGATGGCTGCTGTGAGTTCCAGGGAGGTGTCTTGCACAGTTGGAAATGTAAGTTCTGTCCGATTCGTCTGAGTTCCTGCCTCCAAATTTCCTTCTTGTCCCAAGTACTGGGGAGCCCACTGCAGAAATGGGAAAGGATTTGGGCCTCAGTTATTTGTGCCTATTTATGATTGGTGGATCCTGGTAGAAAAGGGGTGGGGAGCTCAGTACAATGGTTGGAGCTGCCCCTGGAGGGGAAGAATGAGGTACCTTTAATTACCCTCCTGGCTTTGTTCCCCTCCAGGCTGCTCCTTGGCTGTCTGGTGGGGAGATGGCCACTCTGCCCAAGAAGGTGAAAGAAAACCCACATTTACCCTGATTGGATTTCTCTGCCATGCCCTCCAGAGCCATCAGATGGCCCCTGAAACTCCTGGGCCCATGCCACAGGATGCCCTCCAGGACATCCACAGCAGCTCAGCACCTCCCTCAGAAAGAATCTCTACAGACTAAGAACCATGGGGCACACTCCTGTTGTTTTGATTTATTGTGGTAAAATATACATAATGTAAAATTTACTATTTTAACAATTTTTTTAAAGACACAATTTCACTCTTGTTGCCCAGGCTGGAGTGCAACGGTGCAATCTTGGCTCACTGCAATCTCTGCCTCCTGGGTTCAAGCAATCTCCTGTCTCAGCCTCCCAAGTAGCTGAAATTACAGCCATACACCACCATGCTTGGCTAATTTTGTATTTTTAGTAGAGATGGGGTTTCTCCATGTTGGTAGGCTGGTCTCGAACTGCTGTCTTCAGGTGATTCACCCGCCTCAGCCTCCCAAAGTACTGGGATTATAGGTGTGAGCCTCCACACACAGCAATTTTTACATATATATATATATATAATTTCACTTTAGGTTCTGGGGTGCCTGTGAAGAACATGCAGGATTGTTGCATAGGTACTTACATGGCAATGTGGTTTGCTGCCTCCATCGCCATCACCTATAACTGGCATTTCTCCCCATGTTATCCCTCCCCAACTCCTTACACCCTGCTGTCCCTCCCCTACTCTCCCAAAACAGACCCCAGTGTGTGATGCTCCCCTTCTTGTGTCCATGTGTTCTCATTGTTCAACACCCGCCTATGAGTGAGAACATGTGGTGTCTGATTTTTTGTTCTTATATCAGTTTACTGAGAATGATGGTTTCCAGATTCATCCATGTCCCTACAAAGGACATGAACTCATCATTTTTTATGGCTGCATAGTATTCTGTGTGTATATGTGCCACATTTTCCTTGTCCAGTCTATCATCGATGGACATTTGGGTTGGTTCCAGGTCTTTGCTATTGTAAACATTGCCATTATGAACATATGTGTGCATTTGTCTTTATAACAGAACTATTTATAATCCTTTGGATATATACCCAGTCATGGGATTGCTGGGTCAAATGAAATTTCTATTTCTAGATCCTTGAGTAATCTCCATGGTGTCTTCCACAATGGTTGAACTAATTTACACTCCCACCAACAGTGTAAAAGTGTTCCTATTTCTCCACATCCTCTCCAGCATCTGTTGTCTCCAGATTTTTTAATGATCACTGTTCTAACTGGCATGAGATTGTATCTCAATGTGGTTTTGATTTGCATTTCTCTTATGACCAGTGATGATGAGCATTTTTTCGTATGCTTGTTGACCTCATAGATGTCTTCTTTTGAAAAGTGTTTGTTCGTGTCCACTTTTGAATGGGTTTGTTTCTTTGTTTTCTGTTTTGTTTTGTTTTTTTCTTGTAAATCTGTTTTATTTCTTTGTAGATTCTGGATATCAGCCCTTTGTCAGATGGGTAAACTGCAAAAATTTTTTCCCATTCTGTTGGTTGCTGATTCACTCTAATGATTGTTTCTTTTGCTCTACAGAAGCTCTGGAGTTAAATTAGATCTCATTTGTCTATTTTGGCTTTTGTTGCCAATGCTTTTGGTGTGTTAGTCATGAAGTCCTTGCCTATGCCTATGACCTGAATGGTTTTGCCTAGGTTTTCTTCTGGGGTTTTTATGGCGTTGGGTCTTATGTTTAAGTCTTTAATCCATCTGGAGTTAATTTTAGTGTAAGGTGTCAGGAAGGGGTCCAGTGCCTTCTTTCTGCACATGGCTAGCCAGTTTTTCCAACACCATTTATTAAACAGAGAATTCTTTCCCCATTGCTTGTTTTTGTCAGATTTGTCAAAGATCAGATGGTTGTAGATGTGTGGCATTGCCTCCGAGGCCTCTGTTCTGTTCTGTTGGTCTATATGTCTGTTTTGGTACCAGTACCATGCTTTCTTGATTACTGTAGCCTTGCAGTATAGTTTGAAGTCAGGTAGCGTGATGCCTCCAACTTTGTTCTTTTTGCTTAGAATTGACTTGGCTATGCAGGCTCTCTTTTGTTTCCATATGAAGCTTAAGGTGTTTTTTTCCAGTTCTGTGAAAAGGGTCATAGGAAGCTTGATGGGGATAGCATTGAATCTATAAATTACTTTGGGCAGTATGGCCATTTTCACAATATTGATTCTTCCTAACCATGAACATGGAATGTTTCTCCATCTGTTTGTGTCTTCTCTTACTTCATTGAGCAGTGGTTTTTAGTTCTCCTTGAAGAGGTCCTTTATGTCTTTTGTTAGTTGTATTCCTAGGTATTTTATTCTCTTTGTAGCAATTGTGAATGGCAGTTCGTTTTTGATTTGGCTCTCTTTAAGTCTGTTATTGGTATATAGGAATGCTTGTGATTTCTGCACATTGATTTTGTATCCTGAGACTTTGCCGAAGTTGCTATCAGTTTCAGGAGATTTTGGGCTAAGATGATGGGATCTTCTAAATATACAGTCATGTTGTCTGCAAAAAGAGACAATTTGACTTCCTCCTTTCCTAATTGAATGCCCTTTATTTCTTTTTCTTGCCTGATTGCTCTGGCTAGAACTTCCAATACTATATTGAACAGGAGTGGTGAGAGAGGGCATCTTTGTCTAGAGCCAGATTTCAAAGGAAATGCTTCTAGTTTTTGCCCATTCTGTGTGATATTAGCTGTGAGTTTGTCATAAATAGCTTTTATTATTTTGAGATACATTCTGCAGATATCTAGTTTCTTGATAGTTTTTAGCACAAAGGGCTGTTGAATTTTGTTGAAGGCCTTCTCTGCATCTATTGAGATGATCATGTGGTTTTTGTCTTTGGTTCTGTTTATGTGGTGAATTACATTTATAGACTTGCATATGTTGAACCAGCCTTGCATCTCTAGAATAAAGCCTACTTGATTGTGATGGATAAGCTTTTTCATATGCTGTTGCAATTGGTTTGCCAGTATTTTATTGAAGATTTTTGCATCAATGTTCATCATAGATATTGGCCTGAAGTTTTCTTATCCTGTTGAGTCTCTTCTGGGTTTTGGTATCAGGATGATGTTGGTTTCATAAAATTATTTGGGAAGGATTCCCTCTTTTTGGATTGTTTGGAATAGTTTCAGAAGGAGTGGTACCAGCTCCTCTTTGTATGTCTGGTAGAATTCAGCTGTGAACCCATCTGGACCTGGGCTTTTTTTTGGTTGGTAGGCTATTAATTGCTGTCTCAACTTCAGCCCTTGTTATTGGTCTAGTCAGGGTTTTGACTTCTTCCTGGTTTAGGCTTGGGAGGGTGCAAGTGTCCAGGAATTTATCAATTTCTGCCAGGTTTACTGGTTATGTACATACAGTTGTTTGTAGTAATCTCTGATGGTAGTTTGTATTTCTGTGGAATCTGTGGTGGTATCCCCTTTATCCCATTGTATTGCATGTATTTGATTCTTCTCTCTTTTCTTTTTATTAATCTGGCTAGTAGTCTGTCTATTTTGCTGATGTTTTAAAAAAAACAGCTCCTGGATTTATTGATTTTTGAAGGGTTTTTTGTGTCTCTATCTCCTTCAGTTCTGCTCTGATCTTAGTTATTTCTTGTCTTCTGCTAGCTTTTGAGTTTTTCTGATCTTGCTCCTCTAGCTCTTCCAATTTTGAAGATACGGTGTTGATTTTAGATTTTTCCTTGCTTCTCATGTGGGCAATTACTGGTATAAATTTTCCTCTAGACAGTGCTTTAAATGTGTCCCAGAGATTCTGGTACATTGTGTCTTTGTTCCCATTGGTTTCAAAGAACATCTTTATTTCTACCTTCATTTCATTGTTTATCTAGTCAACATTCAAGAGCCAGTTGTTCAGTTTCCATGAAGTTGTGCAGTTCTGAGTTAGTTTCTTAACCTTGAGCTCTAATTTGATTGCACTGTGGTCTGAGAGACTATTTGTTATGATTTCTGTTCTTTTGCATTTGCTGAGGAGTGATTTACTTGCAATTATGTGGTCACTTTTAGAGTAGGTGTGATGTGGTGCTGAGAAGAATGTATATTCTGTGGACTTGGGGTGGAGAGTTCTGTAAATTTCTATTAGGTTTGCTTGGTTCAGGTCTGAGTTCAAGTCCTGGATATCCTTGTTAATTTTCTGTCTCCTTGATCTGTCTAATATTGACAGTAGTGTGTTAGAATCTCCCGCTATTATTGTGTAAGAGTCTAAGTCTCTTTGTAGGTAGTTAAGAACTTGCTTTATGTATCTGGGTGCTGCTGTATTGGGTGCATATATATTTTGGATTGTTAGCTCTTCTTGTTGCATTGATTCTTTTACCATTATGTAATGTCCTTCTGTGTCTCTTTTGATCTTTGTTGGTTTAAAGTCTATTTTATAAGAGACTAGGATTGCAACTCCTGCTTTTTTTTGCTCTCCATTTGCTTAGTAAATCTTCCTCCATCCCTTTATTTTGAGCCTATGTGTATCCTTGCACATGAGATGGGTTTCCTGGATACAGCACACCAATGGGTTTTGACTTTTTATCCAATTTGCCAGCCTGTTTCTTTTGATTGGGGCATTTAGCCCATTTACATTTGAGGTTAATATAGTTATGTGTGAATTTGATCCCGCCATTTTGATGCTTAGGTGGTTGTTTTGCTCATTAGTTGACACATTTCTTTATTGTGTCAACAATAAATATTGGCCCCCACTCTCATCTGGCTTGTAGGGTTTCTGCCAAGAGATCCACTGTAAGTCTGATGGGCTTCCCTTTGTGGGTAACCCGACCTTTCTCTCTGGCTGCCCTTAGCATTTTTTCCTTCATTTCAATCCTGGTGAATCTGATGGTTATGTGCCTTGGGGGTGCTATTCTCAAGGAATATCTTTGTGGTGTTCTCTGTATTTCCTGGACTTGAATATTGGCCTACCTTTCTAGTTTGGGGAAGTTCTCCTGGATAATATCCTGAAGAGTGTTTTCCAGCTTGGATTCATTCTCTCCATCACATTCAGGTATACCTATCAAACATAGATTAGGTTTTTTCACATAATCCCATATTTCTTGAGGCTTTGTTCATTTCATTATACTCTTTTTTCTCTAATCTTGCCTTCTCGTTTTATTTCATTGAATTGATCTTCAATCTCTGATATTCTTTCTTCTGCTTGGTCAATTTGGCTATTGAAACTTGTGTATGCTTCACGAAGTTCTTGTGTTGTGTTTTTCAGCTCCATCAATTCATTTGTATTCTTCTCTAAGCTGTTTATTCCCGTTAGCATTTCATCCAATCTTTTTTCAAGGTTCTTAGTCTCTTTACATTGGGTTAGAACATGTTCTTTCAGCTCAGAGAAGTTAGTTATTACCCACCTTCTGAAGCCTGCTTCTGTCAATTCATCAGACTCATTCTCCATCCAGCCTTTTTTCCCTTGCTGGTGAGGAGTTGTAATCCCTTGGAGGAGAAGAGGCATTCTGATTTTGGGTGTTTTCATCCTTTTTGTGCTGGCTGCCCCATCTTTGTGGATTTATCTACCTGTGGTCTTTGTAGTTGGTGACCTTTGGATGGGGTCTCTGAGTGGACATCCTTTTTGTTGATGATGAAGTCATTTCTTTCTGTTTTTTAGTTTTCCTTCTAACAGTCAGGCCCCTCTGCTATAGGACTGCTAGAGGTTCACTCCAGACCCTGCTTTTCTGGAGATCACCTGCAGTGGCTGCAGAACAGTAAGGGTTGCTGCCAGTTTCTTTTTTTGTTATCTTTGTCCCAGAAGGATACCTACCAGATGTCAGCCTGAGCTCTCCTTTTTGGGGTGTCTCTTTGGATATACAGGGCTCAAGGAGCTGCTTGAGGAGACCATCTGTCCCTTATAGGAGATCAAGTACTGAGCTGGGAGCTCTGTTGTTCTGTTCAGAGCTGCTGGGCAGGTACATTTAAGTCTGCTGCAGCAAAACTCATATCTGGCTTTTTTTCCCCAGGTGCTCTGTCCTGGGAAGGTGGGGCTTTTTTTATAAGTTCCTGATGTGCTGCTGCCTTTTTTCAAATGTGCCCTGCCCAGCGAGGAGGTAGCCTAGTCACAGTTTGCCAGCAGAGGCATTGCTAAGCTGCTGTGCCCTCTGTCCAACTGCTGTGCGAACTTCCTTGTGGTTTTGTTTATAGAAGTATAGTTAGAACTGCCTCAGTAATGGCAGTCTGCCTCTGTAATGGCAGAGTGTCTCTGTAATGGCAGACTGCCTCCGTAATGGCAGATGGCCTCAATAATGGCAGACTGCCTCGGTAATGGTGGACTGCCTCACTAATGGCAGATGCCCTTCCCCCCACAGAGCTGGACCATCCCGGGTCCAGCTGCACTTGCTGTGAAACTCTCAATGCAGAGTGTTTCAGATTGCTGGTCTTTTTTGGGGTGGGACCTGGTGAGCCAGATCACCTGGCTGCCTGTTTCAGCCCCCTTTTTTTCTGTTGAATAGGCAACTCTGTCTCCCAGGTGTTCCAGGCACCAGTTGAAATTGCCACCCAGATTCGTGTGAGTTTTTGTGTGGAGACCTGCTGTGCTGGCTGTTTCAGCCATGCCAGAGACTTGTGGCGCTTTTCTGCCTGGGAATCTCCTGGCAGTAAAAAGTTATTTGGAAATGAGATGATCACTCACCCTCTGCATTCTCACTGGGAACTGCACTCCAGGGCTGTTCCTATTCAGCCATCTAAAATAGCTGTGTGTCCCCTCACCATGCACAGCTATTTTAACCATTTTAAAGTGTCACTTTAGAGGCATTTAAGTACATTCACATTGTTGTGTAACCATCACCACCATCCATCTCCAGAACTTTCTCATCTTTCCAAACTGAAATTCTGCAACCATTAAACACTAACTCTTTATTGCCAATTCTCCCCAGGCCCTGGCACCCACCATTCTGTTTTCAGTCTCCATGGATTTGACACTCTAGTAACCTGGTATAAGTGGAATCATAAAGTAGGTGTCCTCTGTGACTGACTTACTTAACCAGCATAATGTTCTCTAGGTTCATCCGTGTTGTGGCATGTGTCAGAGTTTCTTCCCTTTTTAAGGCTGTGTAAATACTGCAAAATGTGGATATACTGCATTTTGTCTATCCATTCATTTGCCGATGGACACATGGGTTGCTCCCACCTTTTGGCTATCATGAATAAAAGTGCTAAGAACATGGGTATACAAATATCTGTTCCAGTCCCTGCTTTCAATTCTTTTGAGAATATTCTCAGAAATAGAACTGCTATATCATATGGTAATTGTGTGTTTAATTTTATTGTTTTATTTTGTTTTTTTTTTTCTTTGTATCTCAAGTCTGGAAGCTCCACATGAAGGAAATATCAGCTCAGTCTCCAGTAGATGTCATTTAAAGACCATATTGATGATGACTTCTAACAGCCTTAGAAAATGAATGCTTGGATTCATTTTGAATTCAGGTCCTAGTTGTTTTTGTTTGCTTTAATTTAGGATTATGCATGATACAAACCCTGGGTTCTCTGTGACACTTGTCTGGTTACTGAAGCTGGTTTGGGGTACGCATTCCACTCAGCTCAGGTCTCCATCAAAGCCTGCCTGCTCTGGTCTTTTTCTTTTCCCATGTTGGCTAAAGTTGCTTTAATGATCTAGCTCTTTTTGGTTTTTGTTGTTATCATTGTTTTCACAATTATTCTCACATGTGTTTAGGCAAAGTAGTGAACACTTGCATTTAATTTTTCAAGCTTCGTTAGCCAAGTGCTCTAAGATTTGGGGATTTTCTGATTAGTCAACACCTGATGCCATTTGGTTAAAAGAGGGAACCAGAATTGAAATGAATTGTCTGCGTTCAGACTCTGCAGTGGCATAGAGGTGGTATGAAATATTAGCAACTGCCCCCCACTCTAATTTTCTGTCCATGAACTCTCTGCTCTGCACAGTCCAGAAATCACAGCATTTTATCATCCAAACTACATCTCCTGTCCTGGAAATAAAACAAAAATATTGTGTCTGGCTACAGGCCCTGTGGTTTCAATAAAAGGTTACTTGTACCCCAAGGGTGCAGGAATGACCAGAGCCTGAGGGAAGCAAGTGAATTGCCCCTGCTCAGGAATCTTCCTTAAGTCTGAGTCAGTTCCTCCAATGAGGGGCATAAAAATCCCAAAATGTATTCTGCCTCAGGGCATCTTGGAGCAGATTGACCAACCAGTGCTGTTGCCTCTGCCCTGGTCCTAGCACTGCACCCTCTTTCAAGGGTCAACTACACCTACTGAATTCTGTGGACCTTCACCCCATTCCCAACCAGACTGAGTTCTCTATTAGAAATGTCACCCCCCAACCCAACCCACATCAGATGTCAGGATCCAAGGGGACTGGCTGATAAGACCAGCCTTCTGGGGGGAAAGGGCAGGGCTGCAGAGCTAATGGAGTGCACCTGTGTTCATGCACGTGTGGTCATTTCTGCAGGAGCCTCCAGGGCCGATTCTCCAGTATCCCTCACAGAAGCTGCAACCCAGGCTTTCCCCACAGCTGCAATTGGCTAGGAGAAAAGGGAGCTCTGACCTGCCAAATACCGGCCTGCCCTCCCCGTGAATGGGCTGTACCCCTGGTCCTCATCATGGGAGTCTGGACCAAGTCTCCACCTGCAGGCATAGGCTCTCCACATACACCTGGCTTTGGCCAGCACCAGCATCTAGAATTGTGCCCAGAGTATCTGGATGAAAGGAGCGGAGCCCTCTGTGCTTACTTACTACACATTCTACAATGTAGGGCCGGGAAGCACTTTGAGATGCAGCCCTATTTGAGCCTTCAACCACCCAGAGGGTCCAGGAGTCAGCACCCTTACCCTATTCATTTTTGATCAGACTCAGTTCTAGGCACTGAGGACAGAGAAAGGAACAAGAGACAAGGAACCTGCCCAAGAAGAGCTTACATAGCAGAGGGCAGCTAGTAGACAGCTCATAAGACTAATATGGCTGTCAGAAAGCAATAGGTGCTATGAAAACTCGAAAGTTGGGAGCAGTAGAGACCACTGGTGCTCGGCCACCACCAGTTCTCTGTTTCAGGGCACTGACCAGTGAGAAGCTCGTATTCTCCCCCACCTGCAGTTAGGCAGAGCCATGAAGGGAATGCTCAGTGAGCTGAGTGCAAGTGATCCCTGCCACTTCTAGGCTGCAGCACTGATGTCTAATGTGAGACCCTCTAGCTGTCCTTCCCCTCTGTCACAGTGACTCACAATATGGGCAGTGACTCAAATACGTTCCAGAGAACATATTGTCATTCAGCCTAGTTCCCTGAGGGAAAAGGTGGAAGCAGGCCTCCACCAATCCACGGTGGACATATAGCATGAGCAAGAAAATATTCTTTGTGCATTCAGCCACTTGGTTTTGGGGTTATTACTGCCACGTAGCCTAGTCCATGCTTCCTTCTCCTCCTTCTCCTTCTCCTTCTCCTTCTCCTTCTCCTTCTCCTTCTCCTTCTCCTTCTCCTTCTCCTTCTCCTTCTCCTTCTCCTTCTCCTTCTCCTTCTCCTTCTCCTTCTCCTTCTCCTTCTCCTTCTCCTTCTCCTTCTCCTTCTCCTTCTCCTTCTCCTTCTCCTTCTCCTTCTCCTTCTCCTTCTCCTTCTCCTTCTCCTTCTCCTTCTCCTTCTCCTTCTCCTTCTCCTTCTCCTTCTCCTTCTCCTTCTCCTTCTCCTTCTCCTTCTCCTTCTCCTTCTCCTTCTCCTTCTCCTTCTCCTTCTCCTTCTCCTTCTCCTTCTCCTTCTCCTCCTCCTCCTCCTCCTCCTCCTCCTCCTCCTCCTCCTCCTCCTTCTCCTTCTTCTCCGTTAGAATTTCCAGCCTATTGCTCTAGGCTGGAGTGCAGCAGCATAATCAGGGCTCACTGCCGCCTCCATCTCCTGGGCTCAAACAATTCTCCCATCTCACCCCCACTAGTAACTGGGACTAAAGGCCCATGCTGCCACCACACCTGGCTAATTTTTAAAAAATTGTTTAGTAGAGAAGAGGTCTCACTATGTTGCCCAGGCTGGTGTCAAACTCCTGAGTTCAAGTGATCTTCTCGCCTCGGCCACCCAAAACACTGGGATTTCAGGCATGAGCCACCACGCCTGGTCCCATAGCCTATTCCTGTTAAAACACTGTCAGGGGCTACAGTGGCAATTTTCAAACTGATTAAATTTTAATCTTTTAAAAACTACTGAGGATCCTGGAGAGCATTTATTTTTGTGAATTGCATCTATAGATATTTACTTTTTTTTAAGAAATCAAAAGAAAAATATTTATTTTAAAGTAGTAACACCATTGTATGTTAACATATAAAATTTTTATGAAAAATATAGTTTGCAAAACAAAAAATCAGTGAGAAGAGTGATATTGCTTTATGTTCTTGCAAATCACTTGAAATAAATGGTTTCCTAGACTACAACAGAGAGATTCATATTATCTGCATCTGCATTCAAGCTGTTCTGCTATGTTGTAGAAGTATACGAAGAGCCAATCTCACATAGATATGTAGCTGAAAAAACAAGAACCGTACAAACCTCCTTAGAGGATCCTAGGGACCCTCTCCCCAGGGGTTCTTGTAACGCACTCTAGAACCCCTGGGCTGAAGAGTATTGAGAGAACTGGCAGCTAGAGTGGAGTTGCCCAGCCCAGAGGCAAAGGTGGACTGAAAACAGTGGGTCAAGAGATGCTGGGCTGCGAGGGTGAAACCACTGACCTTGTTGAATTGGGGCCTGGCTCTTTGGAGGCTCTGCTAGGCAAGAAGGCCAGAGAGAGCAAGGAAACTGTAAAGCCAATGACTAGCCAGTTTCTACAGCTTGTGCCAGGTAGAGCAGAATGTGGGGCATCTGGGCGTCTAACACCAGCCTCCGGCTCTGCCCAGACATTTAGAACATCTCCACACCATTCTCTGGTAAATTTATTTGTCAGCTGCTAATTTCTCATTGGAGGGTGGACCTTCTCAGATACTCCCCAAAGCATCTGCAAAGGATGAGTCAGGGAGAATTTCAGCCTTATTCTCGGTTCCTGGGATGTTCCCCCAGAGACTCCAGGACATCAAAGACTCAGTTCTGCTGCCCTTAGGACCAATGGGGAGGAACTGGGACACGGACACAGGGAGTGGGATGGGGGCCCAATACATGACCAGGAGCATAGCACAAATTCTCTGATCCAAAAGAAGGACAAAGGAGTGAGCCCTCCTTCCTTATAAATAATTATAAGTGAAAGTAGATATTAGTGATAAGAATCCATGTCCTTTACTAAGTTCTAACAAAATGCCAGGCATTTCTTCCCAACCTATTGCCTTCATTCAGAGGCAGATACTACTATCTCCATAGCAATTTAAGAGCCCACACAACTGTGTATAGGTTGTGGATTTTCTTTTTCAGTAACTTGTTATTTTAATAATTTTGGACTTTCAAAAACACTTCAAGAGTATACCCAGATTCCCAAATGTCCAGTTGTTCCTGTTTCCCTGCCTGTGCTTTATTATTCTGTTTCCCGACGGACAGACAGATGCCCACTTTAAAAACAATTGAACTACGTGAGAGGAAGTTGCAGACAGCATGACACTCAGCCCTAATACTTCAGTGTGTATTTCCTGAGAAAAGGGCATTCTTTAACATAACCTTAGTACTATGATCAAAATCAGGCCATTTGACGCACACTGTGGACACAATGCTATCATCTCACACCTGGTCCATATTCAACATTATCCATCCCACTGTCCTGGTCATGTCCTTCACAGCTACTTCCCTCAGGCCAGAATCTGATTCAGGATCCTCCAGTGGGATTAGAGGCTGTCCTGTTTCTATCTCCCATTCTCTTGCCTTGGTGATAAAATAATTTTCTGTCATCTCTTTAATCTCCATTCACTTGGATTAGTTCTTCAGCCTTTGTTCATTTTTCATGACCTTGACATTTTGGGGAAGTACAGACCAATTATTTTGTGTAATGTTCCTAATCCTCATCAAGATGACTTTTCTAGTCTTTCCTTCTAATGACATCCAGGTTATGTTTGGACAGGAGTACCAAAGAAGTGATGTGTATCATATCAGAAGGTACTCTATGCCGAATTGTTCCATGTTGGGGATGTGAAAGAGTGATGTGTATCATATCAGAAGGTACTCTATGCCGAATTGTTCCATGTTGGGGATGTGAAAGAGTGATGTGTGTCATATCAGAAGGTACTCGATGCCGAATTGTTCCATGTTGAGGATGTGAAAGAGTGATGTGTATCATATCAGAAGGTACTCGATGCCGAATTGTTCCATGTTGGGGATGTGAAAGAGTGATGTGTGTCATATCAGAAGGTACTCGATGCCGAATTGTTCCATGTTGGGGATGTGAAAGAGTGATGTGTGTCATATCAGAAGGTACTCGATGCCGAATTGTTCCATGTTGGGGATGTGAAAGAGTGATGTGTGTCATATCAGAAGGTACTCGATGCCGATTGTTCCATGTTGGGACATACACAGACTATGTGAAAAGACCTAATTTACATTTGATAGGTGTACCTGAATGTGACAGAGAGAATGAATCCAAGCTGGAAAATATTCTTCAGGATATTATTCAGGAAAATTTTCCTAACCTAGCAAAGCAGGATAATATTCAACCCCAGGTAATACAGAGAACACCACAAAGCTATTCCTCAAGAAGAGCAACCCCAAGGCACATAATAGTTAGATTCACCAGGGTTGAAACGAAGGAGAAAATACTAAGGGTAGCCAGAGAAAAAGGTCTGGTTACCCACAAAAGGAAGCCTACCAGACTTACAGCAGATCTCTCAGCAGAAACTCTACAAGCCAGAAGAGAGTGGGGGGCCAATATTCAACATCCTTAAAGAACAGAACTTTCAGCCTAGAATTTCATATCCAGCCAAACTAAGCTTCATAACTGAAGGAAAAAATAAAATCTTTTATGAACAAGCAAGTATTCAGAGATTTTATTACCACCAGGCCTGCTTTACAAGAGCTTCTGAAAGAAGCATTACACATAGAAAGAAACAACCAGTATTAGCCTTTCTAAAAATATACCAAAAAGTAAAGAGCATCAACATAAAGAAGAATTTACACCAATGAATGGATGAACCAGCCAGTTAACATCAACTGGCAGTAATCCTAAATTTAAATTGACTAAATGCCCCAATCAAAAGATATAGCCAAAACCCAACTGTATGCTACATTCAGACCCATTTCACATGCAAGGATACACAAAGACTCAAAACAAAGGGATGGAGAAAGATTTACCAACCAAATGAAGAGCAAAAATAAATAAATAAATAAAAAGCAGGAGTTGCAATTCTCACATCTGATAAAATAGATTTTAAAGCAACAAAGACATAGTAGTAAAAGGATCAATGCAACAATAAGAGCTAACGATCCTAACACCCAGATACATAGAGACTTAGACTCCATGAGACAGAAAATTAATAAGGATATCCAGGACTCGAACTCAGATCCAGAAAAAGTAAACTTAATAAATATTTATAGAGCTCTCCACTTTAAATACACAAAATATATATTCTTGTCAATACTTCATCACACCTACTCATAGGTTTAAATGAAATATTAAGTGGCCATTATTAATACCCATTTTTTAGAATAAAGCAACATTTTCGTTCTCTCTCCCTCTTTTTCTTCCTCTTTCTTCCTCTCCTTCACTCCTTTTTTTCTTTCCTTCTCTCGGAAAAAAAAAAAAAGAAAGAGTGATGTGTATCATAACAGAAGGTACTCGATGCCGACTTGTTCCACGTTGGGGATGTGAAAGAGTGATGTGTATCTTATCAGAAGGTACTTGATGCTGAATTGTTCCACGTTGGGGATGTTAATTTTGATCATTTAGTTAAGGGAGAGTCTACCAGGACTCTCCACTGGAAAGCTACTTTTTTTTTTTGTAACTAATAAGTGGAAAGACATTTTGAGACCATAAATATCCTGGTCCTCATCAAACTTTCACCCATTCATTTTAGCATTTATTGATGATTTTGCCTGAATCAATAATAATTGATTTCACAAATAATATTATTTAATAAGTTAATGTTTGCAAAATGGTGATTTTTGAATTCTGTCATTCCTTCTGCATTTATTAGTTGGCATTTTACTATGAAGAAATGCTTTTACTTCTATTCATGGATTAATTATTAATTTATTTATGCCAGTTTGGACTCATAGATTCTTCTTGTATTTGACTGGGTTACAGTCCTTTACTACCATTATTTATTTTGATGTTTAAATTGTTCCAGATGTGGCCTGTGGGATTCTCTTCAAGCTGGTTTTCCTGTCCTTTCATGCCACCATCCTTTTTTGCACACTCCCTTATTCTCTGATGTAACGAGATGCTGCAGGCTCAACTTATGCTTTTCCTGTCCCAGCCCTGAAATCAGACAGCCTGCAAGGAACCGTTCTTTTTATTTGTCAATGGTATTTAGAAACTGAAATATGAGTAAGTGTGCTCACTGCTGGTGTGGTTTTATTGTTTCTAGACCATTCCATTATACTGAGCTAAGAAATATATATATGTGTATATGTATATATACATGTATATGTGTGTGTGTGTGTGTGTGTGTGTGTGTGTGTGTGTGTGTATCTCTGTGTGTATGGGCATATCTTCAATCTTCCAGCTCCAATCCAACTCCATAGAATTATTCCTAACCTTCCTCAGTTCACTATTTGTGACTTTAATATATTCATTCATTTGCTCAATCCTACAATACATAGTATATGGCTATATACCCATATCACTGTGAAGGCACAGCTTCTATGTAGAGTTCAATATGGGTGTGCAGATTTCTTTGCATTTACACTGAGGGTATGTAGTAAAGGTATTGGGTCCAACAGTTACTTGGGTTTTCTTTTCTCCCTTTAGGATGGTTATTCTGCTCCTTGGAAATACAAATTGGTTTATTTGCTTCTGTTTGTATTTCATTTTGATGTTTTTGCCCTCCCAGTTGATTTAAAGGAGGCTGCACCCTTGACCACTAACTACTTTTACAATTCTTGCTCAGCTGTGGGTCCAGGTAGTACAAGGCTTTTGGGCTGCCCACACACTGCCCACACTGCTTCGGCCCACACCTGAACAATAATTATAACAACGGTTAGTGGTTAAGTGTTATTGTAGAATTAGTTTTCTCAGTCCTACAACATCACATATATTCACCCTGATTTAAAATTCTGGGAGACCTTCCTAACCATCCATTCCAAATGTAGTTGCCACAGCCACCTTCTCTCCTTCCAAACTGGAGTCCTACTATCTCACTTCCTGGCCTTTGCCCACACTGTTCCTCACCTTACACATGTCCAGTATGTCCTCTTAGGTGCCAAACCCTTCAAGGCCCAGCCCAAGTTCCACCTCCTCCAAGATGCTTTCAAGTTCCCTTAGGAGAACCAGACCCCAACCCAACATGGTTAGGATCATAGGCTGGGCCCAAGGAGGTGGGGGAGCCCCTGTGAATAAAAAACCAAGTGGTCTTGGGTCATGTCCAGGCCCTAAGGTGCCACTGAGTGGCTCCTGTGACTGTGGATATTCTCTTCTGCCTTGGCTTCTTTGAGGGGAGACCCAGTGGCAGGAAGTTCTTGTGAAATTCACACACTTAACCAAGTCTTCCTACTCTGTGAATGGAGGCTAAAGGGGAGTGGGCCCACCGGCAGAGCCCTGACATTACAAACTGGAGCAAATTAGCTTAGTTCCTCTGTGGAAAGTCCATCCCGGAGGGTGAGGGGCAGTGGCTCTGGAATGTAGGGAATCTGAAGGCCAAGGTACGGGGCAGAATCCCCCTCCCTACCCATACATACACACCCCCAAGTCCAGATACCTGTGCTCTCAGCAGCCCTGGGCAGCCCCACATCAGGACGCATGCCCTCTGCTCCCCTCTCCTGACCCCACATGGAGAACACAACCCAGAAGAGGGGAACTTAGAGTTAAATGTTAAATAGCATCACCCCATAGTTCCAACAGTAGCCCCATCACAGGGGTCCCTCTTGTTTCTTAGCCCCCACCTTGGTTCTCAAGACTTTGGTCAAGCCTTGGAGGATTCCCACTCTCCCTTTGCCTGGGCAATGAGGCATGCAGACCCCGAGGTGCTGACTGCCGTCAGGGGCTCAGGAGGGGTAGGTGCCATTTGGGTTAATATCTTGCCACTGGGTGTTCCTGCCGGTCCACTGGCAGCCCCCACTCCAGGTCCCTCCAGACACATACCCTTTTTAAATCCATGGCCCATAGGATGCCTCTCTGATGCCCCGTCAGCCTGCCACGTCTGTCAGTGTTGCAGAGACCAGCAGATGCTGCTGAGCACTGAAGGACATACTTTGGCATTCTGGGCAGTCTGTTTCCACTTGGGGACAGTGAGTGAAACTTAGCCCTTATTACTCAGACACTCCTCCCTCTACATGCACATCTAATGAGGCAATGCGTACCCCCGGACACACAAGCTGTTAAACAGCAGACAGGCTGCAGCTTTCCAGTGCGAGTGGATTTCAAGGGTGTATTTTCATAAGGAAGAAATGACATAAGCGTCCCTCTTTGTTATTTAAATTTCATGAAAATCAACTATAGATGGTGTGTAATTGAGCACAGAATAGGTCCCAGAATATATTCTGAAATAACGGTAGCCCTTTTATCAGGTTATATATGAAAAAAATAGTCAAAGAAAAGAAAAATCTCTGTGCAAAATAATGAACTATTTGAAGGAAGAAAAAAAAAAAGAATAAAGGGATGAAGTGCGCCTAGGAGAGCATTCAAGCAGCCGGGTGTGTCTTTTTTGAGAAGTTTCTTGGGAGCGGAGTTTAGAGATGGGGTGGGTTGCAGTCATCACTGGTGACTTGGGCTCATAATCAGGCTGTTCACAGTTCTTCAACCAGAAACCAGGCCAATGGCATCACAGAAGCCTTCCAAAGTGGATGACCCTATGTGAAGCCCAGAAGCATGGCAGGTCCTAAGAGGAGGCTTCCTGCTGACCCTCCTCCCCACCCTACCCTCTGCACCCTGTACCCTGTGGTCCCTGGAGGCCATAAGCCTGGGTATCCAGGCACTCTGCTGGGAAACGAGAGCCGGTCTTGGGGGCTTGAGTCGGATGTAGGCTGGCGGTGCCTGGGCTCAGAAACTGGCGTGACTCCGGTAGGGTGTTCACTCCTGCTGTGGAAGGCTTCCCTGTACTGGTATGTTCATGAATGATAGAGAGCCCCCTGTCTATCTCCAGCAAAGGAGGGGGCCTGACCTGGTCTTCCCTAGGCACCCTACTTCATGTGCCCACAGCTGAGCTTCTCCTGATGGGCCACTACTCATCTCATGCCTGAGATTTGCCTCCTCTGAGCCTCCATTATCCATATGCCCAACAAGGAAGAGAACGTCTCTTGAAAGGGTTGCTGTGAGGACAGCGTAGGAGGCAGCGCTCAGGTTCAGTAAGGTGCCAGCCACCTCACAGGTGCTGAATACAGACAGCACCTCCCCCTTTTGGCGACCCCACCCCCCTCCACTCATCCCCTGCCTCCCCTGCTTCCTCTGGGGGCTGCCTGCAGCTGAAGCTCCCTGCAGAGGCGGGGGGCCAGCCCTGAGGCCTGGCTGCGGTGGACACCTTCAGATCTAGGGCGCCCATCTTCCAGAGAAGGTGCCCGGGCTGAGCTTCGTCGTTAAACTCCGCAGAGACTAGAGGTGGAACGGGAAAGAACAAGTCCCGAAAAACGACCCCGCTGCTGCCATCGCCACTGCTGGTGCTGCTGCTGCGGCAGGCCCTAGCTCTCCATGCAGCGTCCAGAATGCCCGCATCTACTCCCATTCATTTCTTGAGCACCACCTGTGTGCTTGGTGGGGCCCTGTCCTCAGAGGAACAGCTCTGCGAGAACCCTAACTCTAGCCTTCTTCCCAGAAGGGCGCAAGGCCACCCAGTCCAGAAATCAAGTGCTCTCCCATTCTAGTTGCGATCACACTGAATTGCAATGGCCTTGCCATGGCCTTGTATATCCTCTCCCAGGAAGGCTGAACACCCGGCACACAGGACTGGCCCTGGTACTCAGCAGGTGCTCCACAAGCGTCTGTTAAATGCAGCACTGGAGCAGCGCAGAAGGAGCGCTTGCTCTGAAAGCGCAGTCGCTTCCGTGGGAGTCAGGCACAAGCGCAGACGGCAGAGTCAGAGTGTGGAGGGGGTCCGAGAACGGGCTCAAAGCGCCATCTACTGTCAGGTCTTCAGACTGGCAGGAAAGGCCTTGGCCCCGCGGCGGGATGGGCCCCGCTCGCCCGCCCGCGGGCTGTTTGCGACGCTGATCCGGATCCACTCTCGATCGCTTTGCAATCACCTCGCGATCTGAGAAGAGTAAACTTGGCCGCTTCCCTGAGAAGAGAAAGGTGGGTCCCAGGAGTGATTAGCAAGTCCTGAATTGCGCTGAGAATATCCAGGAAGGGGGCTTGTCTTTCACCAGCTTCTCCCGGAAAAGGAATTTCCCCAGCATTCTCTGTATTGGGAGGCTTTGAGCAGGAGCCAATGATTGCAGTTACTGCAGAAGTGGGGCAAGGGTCTGCTCCCTGGAGGACCAGCAGGCGCTGGGGTTAGACAGACTCAGTGGATATGCCAGCTCTGCCACTTAACAGCTGTGTGACTGACAGCAAGTCACCCTCTCAGCGCCTTAGCTTCCCCATCTGTAAAGCAAGCCCCATGATAGTACCGCATGAGAGGATAGCCCCGTAAGGATGTAGCTCAGATGCCAGACACCCTCTCTTCCCAAAGGTCCGGCTGCCCTTTAGTGTCCGACAGTAGCAGAGACCCAGCCTTCATCCTCCTTGGTCGTAGCATGGCCAACTTTCTCCAGCTCCCCTCCCTCTGTGCCTCTGGGAATCAGGTTGAGCTTACCCACCCCTCAAATCCTGGCGGCTGCCATTCCCTCATCCCACCTCCTGAGTCAAGCACCCCACTCTCCTTTCCTCGGGTGATCTCTCACCAACCATAACAAGCTTTCCCAGGCCCTTCCTCCCCAGAAGGTCTCGGCTCACACGTGGTCAAGGCTGCTCCGGCATCTTAAAGCAAAGTGGGACCAAACTTGACTGGGAGAATGCTAGGAGGGAACAGCAGAGCGTGATGGAAACCGGCAAACTAGCTCCTGGGTACAACCAGGCTCAAAGCCCTAAAGCCACAGCCGGCACAGGGGTTAGCATCCCCTCGAAGACGGACAGCCCCAACCTCATGGCGCCCTTCTCCAACACCACATACCTCCAGCTTTCTGAGGCTCTGCGAAGAAAATCCCTTCCTTTCTATTTCTGCAATTTCTCACCTTTCTGCCCTGAGTGAAGACAACCTTTGCTGTGATTCTACAAAATAAAACCCTCAAGTGTTTTTCTTTTATTGCATGGACTTCTTCATCCCAGAGCTGCAGCTTGGCTTTTTCTATGTCAAATCAAATGCCCTGTTATTTTTTTTTTTTTTTTCTTTTTCAAAACACAAAGAATAGCCTGCTCTCAAAGATGCCTCCTACAGAAACTAAAAATCTAATGGGCGGGGCGTGGTGGCTCATGTGTATGGTAATCCCAGCACTTTGGGAGGCTGAGGCGACAAGAGGAACACTTGAGGCCAGAATTTCAAGACCAGTCTGGCAACATAGGTTCGTCTCTACAAAAAACAAATAGAAACAGAAATTAGCCAGGTGTGGTGATAGGTGTCTATGGTCTCAGCTACTTGGAAGGCTGAGGTGGAGGATGGCTTGAGCCTCAGAGGTCAACGCTGTGGTGACCTGTGATCACGCCACTGCACTCCAGCCTGGGCAAGAGAGTGAAATGGTGTCTCAAGACAATAAAGTAAAATTTTAAAAATGACAACAGTTAACACCGATTTTCTGCTTCCTAGTCCACTATCCTGCACTAAGCCGTGTGCCCAAGGCAGTCACCATTTTGCCTGCATTTTATAGAGGAGGAAAATAAGTGCACAGAGGTTATGGGGCTCCCCCATATTCACATAGTTAAGTGCCTGTCTCCAGATTCAAACCCAGGCAATGTGGCTTCTTAAAGCTTCAAGTAGGCAGCATTGCCCAGAGAGGTAAAAGCACAAAATCTGAGTTTTCAAACATGCTGGAGTCCAGTCTTGGCTGGAACAGCCTGTTACAAATGTGGGTGCTGAGTTTTCTGCAGCTGCAGCATGGGAGGTGCCCAGCGTGAGGGGCATCTGGGGCTGGCAAGGCCTGTAGCCAGGTAGTGATGAGTCAGGGAGGAAGCCTCCCATGCCACCCTTACCTCTCCAAGGGGAGATCCCTCAGTAAGGGGCATCTGTTAGCCTTGCCCCACCTCAGGTACCATCCTCAGTGGCTCACATCCCACGACTGCTGGCATCCTTCAACAGCTCCTTGTCTTGGAATAGAATCCAAACCCTCTACCAGAGCCTAAAAGGCCCTGCAAGGACTTTCTGTCCCGCCTGGTTTCCAGCTTTCTGTTACTGCTCTCCCCTTCACTTGCAGGCAGTTCCCTTGCTAGCCAAGACTGCTGCTTTCAGGGCCTTTGCGCTCGGACCTCTGGGCCTGCTGCCTTACTTCCTTCAGCCTCGGATGAACCAGAATCTCCCCAGGGGGGTTCTGAATGCACAGTCAGCCCCCACCACAGCTACATGCTCACCGCTGCTATTTGTTTCCTCCTTCCTCTCCGGGCTGTCTCTAGAATGCAAGCTCCCTGAAGGAAGGCTGAGTAATGGCCACAAAGACACGCCCGTTTTCTAACCCGGGAACCTGTGAATATCACCTCCTATGGCAAAAGATGTGATCAAATTAAGGCTCTTGAGGTGGGGAGATTAGCCGAGATTATCCGGGCTGACCCTAAACACAACAGTGGCATCCTTGTGACAGGAAGGTGGAGGGAGATTTCACACTCGGAGGAGACCACGGGAAGATGGAGCAGAGAGACCCTGAGCTCTCCAGTCTGTCTGCAACTAGCACTAGCAACCCAGGCTGTCTGCCCCACACCCCAACTCACTTGTAGACCTTGGCTCCTTCGTGTGATTTCTGTCATTTGGTTCTGTGGGGACTCATGTCCTAAGGAAAAAAATCACATTTTGGTCAACTGAAGGTTACCACACCTCGCAAAAGAACTGCAGACTCAAAGGTTTACAGAACAGAAATATGTGGAGCAGGCCTGGGGGGACTGAGGCAAACGGGACAGAGCACCCAGCTCATTCCAAGGGCAGCACGCGCACTAGCCGACGAGGGCTCTGCGTGAACCTCCGCCCAGGCCAGCCTCACCTCCTGACCTCTCAACTGAAGCTGCGAATTGAGGGTTTTATTTCCAGGCTTCTGATTTTAAAGTGTTGACAACTTGGACAAAATGTATAAAATGCCATATGTGTGGCCCATCGTAGCTGCTGGTTTCTTCTTTGTGGATGGGGACCCACTGAGGCAGAAGGTGCCAAGTCCAGGTGGCTGCCAGCTTGACTGGGATGCCTGACCTGAACATTAGGACCACTTTCCCTGCAGGAACCATGGGGGAATTCAATTCTCCCAAGTTAAAACATCAGAACTCAGTTGAATTCCAATGCAGCTGCACGTTTGCAACAAACGCTTCCAACAAATAACAGAGTTGCGGCAGTCATCATTCCAACGATGACAGCAAATACCAGAATTAAATAAAAAGTTGTGACCTTGGTTTTCCTGGGTGCTGTTGTTGGAGGACAGGTGGAAACAGCTTCTATCTAAAAAAAAAATCCAGGCCTAACAGTTGTCAACTAAAGAATGAGAGAGGGGGCCAGGAGCGGTGGCTCATGCCTGTAATCCCAGCATTTTGCGAGGCCAAGGCGGGTGGTTCACCTGAGGTCAGGAGTTCAAAACCAGTCTTGCTAACATGGAGAAACCCCATCTCTACTAAAAATACAAAATTAGCCGGGAGTGGTGGTAGGCACCTGTAATCCCAGCTATTCAGGAGGCTGAGGCAGGAGAATCACTTGAACTTGGGAGGAGGAGGTTCTGAGCCAAGATAGTGCCATTGCACTCCAGCCTGGGCAGCAAGAGTGAAACTCCATCTCAAAAAAAAAAAGAGAAAGAGAGAGAGAAAGGGAAGAGGGAAGGCAGCTCTACTCATCTCCCAGGGCAGCTCTCCCCCTGAGCTGAGGTTGGCAGAGTTAATGCCTCCAAAAGCCATCAGGCTGAAGAGGTGGCATGGAGGGAGCTTTGGCCCTGCAGGGAGCAACTATGCCTAGTCCCTGAGAGCTGACGGAGGGTGGGAACAGCTGTCCCCACCGAGCATCCTGTCCTCTGAAAACACACACGCAGGCAATTTCCTCCAAGTGCACAAAAATTGCCCAACAGTGCCCTCTAGCACTCATGATGACATACCTTCTTATCTTAGAGTAAGACCTAGGAGCTTTTAAAAAGTTATCTGAGAGAGGAGATGGGAAAATCAGGTTCTCCAAGTCATACTTGCCAATAACATGTGGGTGTGTTGGGGTTGGGGAGTAGAAGACAGTAGGAGATGGGGGGAAGGGAATGCAGATTAAGGGTGGCATTTATTAAGCACTGGCCCTGGCATTCTAGCCAGGGTTCTCTGTTTCCAGACTGCCCAGATCATGGCTTACACCAAAGACACACTTAAGGCTTATCAAGGTTGAGTTGAGAGCCCCCAGGCTTGATTTAAAGGTGTTGGAGGCGTTCTATGGTCTGTGGCAATCCCATTAGCAGTAGAACTTATCTGAAAATGGCTCCAGGCCTTGATTAGAACGTCTGCAGCTCTACCAGCCACTTCTTGCTGCAGATGGGTCCATAGTGAAGTATGTGCCCATCCCATGCCAGGGCCAGCTGATCACAGGCAGACAGCCAAAGGCCAAACACCAATGACAGGTTCTGAGATACATTCCCAACTTGTACACAACAGAGACCCTTCAGGTCAATGGCAAACACAAAAGAAATAGCCAATGTCACTCAGTGAACCACTGGGTGACAAGTTCCCCAGGCCCAGTTGGTGATTTACAGTTCATGAGGTGATACAGTCCCAGGGAGCTTCTGGAAAACTACTTGGAGAGAAGTCTGTGGCAGGATTGCTCATTTTCTCATCATGTTTCCATTTTCATAATATAGATCCCCCCTGGGGCAGAGGGAGGAGGAAAACACTTTTTATATTATAGTAGTGGCCATGTGGAAAAGACATATTTCCCTCAACATTCGATTCCGAATGAAGACGCACATTTGTAAAACATATATGAAAAATGTCATGCACGAAGAGTACGAATATTTATTGTCATGGCTCTGGTTGGTTTTGTGAAATATCGTAGGACAGGGAGAAAACCGTTAAAAGTGAGAAACTGCTGGGGAGAGTGGGAGCTGCTGGCCTTAAGGACACCTTCCCACAGGAAGGCAGCAGACAGTGCTGGGACGCGGTGGGGTGGTTGGTTATAGATTCATGTGTGCTTGTAGTCACTTAAAGACTCTGGAAGGATACACAGGACACCACTGTAGCAGTGACCTGTGGGGAGGGGTGAGAGAGAGGCTTTCCTCTCTACTTTTAATTTTGAAAAATATATGTGAACTTTGTGAATATGTTACCTTTTCAAAATAAAATAACAATAAAACAAACAAAGCTTTTCATCTTGGAAGTCTGAATCACAGAACACAACTAAAATGTTCAGAGAATATTTTAATTGCAAAAATTTTTTTTAAATCTCAAAAACTTAACTCCCTCCCTCTAGCCATCCCTTTCTCTGTATCCAAAGGCTATCCATCAGCCAACCCCCAACTGCTGGTGACCTGCTTCTCCAGCTCCCAGTCTTCTGTCTCAGGGCCGTCTTCCCCACAGCAGCACCTAGCCCCATGCTGCTATCCTTGGCTCTTGGCTCTTGTTCTGCACTCTGAGGATGTGGAGGGCTGACCATGGCGCTTCTTAATGCAGCAATTCTGTGGAGCCGGCTCAGCAATCCATCTCTCTCTCAGTGAACAAATCTGCAGCCAGGGAGCCCAATGGGGTGAGGTGCATGCCTGAGAAGTCTTTCCAACACTTGAAGAGTTTGCAATTGGGCTGGGAAAAGGAGACCTGGTTGTCTTTCAATATCTGTGTCCCCTTCTCCTGTAATAATAGAATCCTCCTTTTATCACTAAGCACATAGCTCCCAGCCACCCTGAGAGATAAAACTAGAGACCATTCACTGAGACCAGGACAACAGGATGAAAGCAGAAGGGACTGGGCAATTTCCAGGACGGGTCTTCCAAAGGAAAGGATGTGCTCCACACTTGCCCCCTGCCTATTCCCCCTGTTTGGATGTGGATATAGTGGGGCTGAGCCACGTGAGGCCACATGGGCCAGGGCAATGATCTAGGGTCGGCAGAGTGACAAGGGGGAAGGAGCCTGGGTTGCCGACACTGGAGCTGCCACTGGAGCCCTGGCCTGCTTACACCTGGCCTATTAGATGACCCTTGTTTAAGCCGCTGCTTGAGATCCAAGTCTTCATTACAACAGAGAAAGCAAGACAGAATCAAAGAAAAATTTAGTAAAATGAAATAATGTAATGAATGTAGAAAAGACAAAATAGTAGATTGCCACTTTGTCTCTCTTCACCCAGGTGCAGTCAGTCAGTCAATACAGATCACGATAGTGGATAGTTATTAGGTTGGTGCAAACATAATTGCAGTTTTTGCCAGTGAAAGTAATGGCAAAACCACAATTACGTTTGTACCAACCTACTATTGACCCACTTATGCCTAGTGTTCCATTATTGGACTGCTAAGCATGTGGGAGTTATCTACATCCAACTGCTCAAGGCTGCTGCCAACGTCTCATTGCAAAAATTTTAAAAACTGCAACCTCAGGCATAAATGGATTAAGCCCTTACTCTAGCAGCCTCCACGTTCTGTGCTTTAGAAGCACAGGCTCATTTAATCTTTATTCCCTCAACATTTTACAAATGAGAAGCTGAGGCTCCATGAGGTGAAATGACTTGCCCAATTCCCTTGACTCATGAGTGGTGGTGCTGGGATTGGAACTCAGTCTCCCTGACCCCACAGCCCATGATCTTGGCCACTGAGCCATGCTGCCTCCCAAAGACCTGGGCTTCAGGTTCTCTGGATGTGACACGTCTCGAGCTTACAGCTGGACACTTGGCCTCCTTACTTTGATGGCCTCCCCCGTCCTGAGGGCAGAGACTGCCTATATTTTATGAAGGGCTGTGGCTGTGCCCTAAAATGTAGGACACTCAGCAGGACAGCAGAGACAGGAAAACAAACTAGGTGATGAAGTTCAACATGCCGCACCATCCAGCTTCTGGGGCTTTGGTAGAGTCAGGGGAGACACTGGAGGAAGAGCCAAGAGGGCCCAGGGCTAATGGCAGCAGAATCCCCAGTGCCTCTGCAGCAGTTTAGGAAGAAGCAGCCTGATCCAGCTCCCTGTTGGGTTCGCTGGCTCTCTCACACCTCTGCTCCTTTGCACAGGCAGGTTCCTCTCTTGGGATGCCCTCTTCTCCTTATCAACTTAGCCACTCCTACTGGTTCTTCAAGAATCCCCATTGGCATCAGCTGCTCAAGGAAGCCCTCCTCCACCCCCAGGTGTGCTTGGCAGCTCACTAGGACTCCTCCCATGGCTCTTGTCCTACTGGTGAAGAGCCACCCAGGGCTGGGTGCATAGGAAGCCGGGGTCCCTCTGGGCCCAGCCTCCTCCTTGGGAAGAGATCCAGGAGCCCCACTAGAAACACAAATAAACACACAGGAATTTGGCTTTAGAGGCATGTGGGGCAGAGTCTTGAAGCTGAAATCTGGCAAGCATCGGGCTCTTGCCCTGCTGCTATTCTATTCATGGTCAGCTATTTGTCCCAAGGGTTCAGAGCACATGTACACGGGGGGGTGGCCCAGGAACCCCAAAGCCTGGGGAGCCTACCACCAAAGCCGCCACTCCCTGGAAGGTGCCAGCGTCTCACTTCTCTACCCCAGACTCCAGGTCACATGGAATCTGTCATCTACTCCAAAGTGAGGTTTCTGTCATTCACTGGATTTTCAATTTCAATTTTTATTTAACTGGTATAGGGGAATTAAAAGCGGGCCATTCAGTTTTGCAAAACAAATTCACAGAAATTGCTAGAGGGACTTTCCTTTGTTTTGGCAAAATCAAACCAGATTGTGCTACCCACGGTGAAGGCAGCCTCTGGAGTGCATTGGAGGCTCACAGCTGTGAAGCTGGGCTGGACTATTTTTCTTGGCACCAGAATCCCTCTTGATTTTAGGGTTCTTCTGAGGAAGCCTCCAGCTCATGATGACTATTCCAGATTTAGGAGATGGCTTAAAGGTGTTAGAGGCAGTGGGAGGTGGTGGACACTGGCATGGTCAGCACAGGCCCCTCAAGTTCCCACGCAGCGGAGCTCAGTGTGCCTGTGGGTATTAGCCAGCATGATAATGAATTGGCCTTCCGGAAAGAGTTTTAAATGATGAGCAGATACAAAGACCAGAAATGCTTTGGACCCTCTGGGTTTTGTGCATCTACCATATTGGGAACTCAGAACTTTGCTCATGGGCTCTGAGTCTGCCACCCAAACTCATTAGAAACAGTGGTGGTAACGGTCTGGCCACAGCTTTATGTAGAAGCCCATGGTGGTGGGGGGACAGAACAATCACATGACCCTTGCCCTCAAAATGTGTGACACCAGGAATACTTGGGAAAGTTCAGCTAGTGAATGGCACAGAATCCAGCTCACGGGCAGGAAATGGCAGAATCCAAGCCTGGCAGGGAGCTCACGGCATAGATGATTCATCAATCCTCTCATTAACACTTCTCTGAGATTTATATTATTACAAACTACCCACAGTGCTGAGTGTGGACTGCTAAAAAGCATAAACAATATAAAGATGGAAATATAATATTAACGAAGCCTGCAAGGTGAATTTGAATGCTTTTTATTTTGCGTTGTAACCAAAGTATGTAAAATATTCTACTCAACCAAATATAGTCAAATATGGTAAATTGTGATCCTCAGTTATAAATCTTAAGATAACTCTGTGTAGGGAAACTGGAAGCTGGACCCTTAACTAGTCAATTTGACTCCCACAGATTGTGTGACTTAGAGACAAGAAAATTAATTTCTTCAGCTCCGGAGGCTGGGAACGGCAGAGACAGGACAACAAAGACCTCTGTCACCTGGCTTCTCTTCCTGTCTCTGCCATCCCAGCCTCTGGAGCTGTAAGGAAAGAAGATAAAAATACTGGAAGGTTTTGTTTCTGGTGAGGGCCAGCTTTCTGGCGTAGAGATGGCAACTCCACCCTGCGGTCTCACAGGGTGGAAGGACTAGCGAGCTCCCTGTGGTCTCCTTTGAGGCCACTAATCTAATCACCTTCTAAAGGCTCCTCCTCCTATCAACACTATCATCACCTTGGGGGTTAAGATTTCAACATATGATCTTGGAGGGGACACAAACATTCAGACCATAGCACTTACCTTGCACCATATACAAAAATTATCTCAAAATGCATGAAAGACGTAAAACCATAAAGCTCTTAGAAGAAAACACAGAGGTAAAAGCTTCATGATATTGTACTCAGCCATAATTCCCTGGCTAAAAATGACACCAAAAGCACAGGCAAAAAAAAATTAAAAATAGATAAATAGGACTTTATCCAAATTAAAAACTTTTGCACGTCAAAAGACACAATCAGCATGATTAAAAGGCAACCGATGGAATAGGAGAAAATATTTGTAAATTACATATCTGATAAAGGATTAATACTGAAAATATCTAAAGAACTCCTCCAGCTCAAAAACAAAAACAAAATAACTTAACTAGAAAATAGGTAAAGGACTTGAATAGATATTTCTCCAAAGAAGATGTGCAATTGCCAGCAAGCGTATGAAAAGATGTTCAGCATCACTGATCATTAGGGAAATGCAATTCTAAACCACAATCAGATATCACCTTACATCCGTTAGGGTACTATCCAAAAAATAAAAACAGAAAATAACAAGTGTTGATGAGGATGTCGAGAAGTTGGAACCTTTATGCATTGTTGGTGGGGCTGTAAAATGCTACAGCCATTATAGAAAAAAAAATTTTCTTTTTTTTTTGCTTATGCAGAAAAAAAATTTTTTTTTTAGACAGTGTCTAACTTTGTCACCCAGGCTGGAGTGCAGTAGCATCATCTCAGCTCACTGCAGCCTTGACTCAAGTGATCCTCCTGCATAGGCCCCTTCAGAGTAGCTGGGACTGCAGGCACATGCTACCATGCCAGGCAAATTTTTATATTTATTTTTTTGTAGAGGGGATTTCACCATGTTGCCCAGGCTAGTCTCGAACTCCTGAGCTTAAGTGATCTGCCCACCTTGCCCTCCCAAAGTCCTCAAAAAACTAACAATGGAATTACTATATGATCCAATAATTCCACCTATGGATATATACCTGAAAGAACTGAAAGCAGGGACCCAAACTCAAACAGATTTTGTATACCCATGTGTATAACATTATTCATGATAACCAAAAGGTGGAAGCAGCCCAAGTGTCCATCGATGGATGAAAGGATAAGCAAAATGTGATCCATACATACAGTGGAATATTATCAGCCTTGAAGAGAAATGAAATTCTGATACCTGCTACACTATGGGTGAACCTTAAAGATGTTCTGCTAAGTGAAATAAACCAGTTGCAAAAGGACAAATGCTGTATGATTCCAATTATATTTTACATATAAAAGCTATTACATATTTTCTCCTGTTCCATAGGTGGGTGTCTTTTCACTCTGTTGATTTTGTCCTTGGATGCAAAAGTTTTTAATTTTGACAAAGTCCGATTCATCTGTTTTTAACTTTCTTTGCCTGAGGTTTCTAGAGTAGTCAAACTCATAGAAAGCAGAATGGTAGTTGTTTAATGGGTATGAGAAACTTCTGGAGATTGTACAGCAATGCAAACATACTTAATACCATAAGCTGCACGCTTAGCATTGTTAAAATGGTAAATGTGGTATTATGTACATTTTACCATAATTGAAACAAAAAGATGCTATTTGTAGAGGGACAGTTGTTTCTTCTCCTCCTGCTGTCAGATCTGCACCCAGTACTTATAGGCATGGGAACCACCTAACTCCCCACACGAAGGGATTGCTTGCATGGTATGTTAGAACTCTGCCTTTGAAGACGCTTATTCCAGAATACACCTTATTCCCAAATTTTAGTAAAACGCACTGATGCCAGGCTTCACCTTACTTAATTAAAACCGAAAAGCCTGTGTTTAATGTGTGTTATGTTGTGTTGAGGCCATCTTTCCTGGTCAGCAGTGTCCTTTAAACAAACCCAAACTGCTTCTTCAGTCCAAGTTTTTGGCTGAAAAAGAAAAAAGCTCTTTGTAAATCCTTTTGACCAAGGGAAAGCAGACCCCTTTCAAAGTGTTTAATGGAGATGTTGGCTATAGGGCAACGGAGGTTGTGCCAGCACAATTATCTCCATTCTATAGTTGAGGAAACTGAGACCCAGAGAGGTAAAGCCACTTGCCACAAAGTTCCTTCCATGGAGGAGGCGGAGCTGAGCTCCCAGTGAAGACTCCCTTCCTGCCCTCTGGCCCCTCTGCTGATCTGGATGCTGTGGGCAAAGGTAGAGGAAACCACCCAAAGGGCAGGGTGCTAGGATGCCTCCCCCTCTCCCAAGCTCCTGTTCCTCAGGCAGCCTAAGGGTCTCCCCTTTAGCTCAATAGACAAAAGGAGGTATGAGCTCATTGCTGGGCTGAAGGGCACCAGTTTTCTGTGTCCTGACTTCCACAACCCTAAGTAAAAACCAGGTATTCCTATGATAATTCTCAGGCATCCTCTCCCCAGGCCTACCCCAGGCACCAGTCAGGGCTCCAGTCATTATTGGACTTGGCATTTATTAATAGTGAAATTGACATAGATTAGCAATTTGGCACTATAATGAAATTGGGCTTAGCAATGAAACCTGGAATAGGAAAGGGAGCCTGGACCAGGATGGCAGCAGCTCCTAGGGATTCCTCCCCACACCATCCTTGCCTCCTTGGCAGGTGGAGGTCACACAGGTCCTGTTGGCCAGCCCCACCTATGCAAGGAGGCCCAGCCAGCACTCTGGAGGGGAATGCATCAGTATGAAGCAGTAAGCGCCACCTCAATAGCCATATGCTTCCCACAGGGGCTCAGGCCAGAACCTGGTGGAGCTGGTCAAAGCCCAAGTGATCACCACCCCAGCCCCATCAGCAGAAGGAGGTGGGGAAAGGGCTTGCCCCTTAAGGTGGCTGTGGGGCACAGGAATTGAGGATAAGGATTTGGGGATCAAATCTGGGTTTGAGACACAGCTCTACCACTTAATATCTGGATTATCCTGAGTAAGCTGCCTAACTATGCCTTGGTTTTTTTTATTTGTGAAACAAGATTACTACCAGAGTCAATCTTGGAGTTGTAGTGGGGATTCAACAAGGTGACTCCTACAAGGGTTTTGCCAGAACACAGCAAGGAGTCACTAAGTGGGACTTTACTGTTGTTTTCAAATTCAAACACACCCTGACTGTTGTCACCACTCTGACTCGGCAAGGGCAGCAAGGCAGAGCCATTTCCAGAAGTAGGACCTCCCTCCACCGGGCACCATCCCACTTCCCAGCCAGCTGGCCAACTCCCAGCCATCTGCAGGAGCCAGCACTGGCTTCTCCTCCTCTAGGAGGCCATCCCTGGTGACCCCTCCCATCCCTGGTGGGCTGGTGCCCCTCCTGAAGTCCACAGTCCTGTGTATGGCAACTCCCATCCCTATGAGTTACCAAGGCTCTTTCTCTCCCCTGAGGGCCTGGTTGGAGCAGGGTGTGGTGTTTTGCCCTTAAAGTCACAGTGGCAACAGCTCCATCCACATGCTGAGAGCCTCCCATACACCAGGTCAGCCTGGGCTGAGCCCCTCTCTCTGGGGAGGATGTGGCAGGTAGTGGCTGCACATCCTTGCTCTGCAGGCATGCATGCAATCTGTATCCTCGGGCGGGTCGCTTCACCTCTCTGAGCCTTCTGTCCTGGCGCCCGTGACTGCGATGGCTGTTTCCCTGCTTCAGCTCGGACTCCTTCTTTTAGCTTCATGTTCATTATGAGTGGGAGGGGGATTGGCTGTAGATTCACCTGGGATCCATTCAGGGTAGTTTGGGTCAGAGAAGGGAGGACCCCCCTGCCTCCTGCCGTGGCTTCCCCAACATTTCCAACAGTCCTCCCCCTTGGGTCCCAAGACAGGATCACTGGTTTAGGGATGCTGCCACCTGGTGGCCACAGGCCATCAGGACTCCGCACATTCCAGCCTGCAGCATTAGCTTGCTAGGGCTGGAACCAGCGCTCTCCGCTGAGTGTCATTGCTGGCCAGCCAGCTGGAGCATGCATTCTGAGAAGGCAGCTGGACTCTACAGACACCCTACCTTTGAGCCCTGAGAGCTTCGTGGTTAAGCCCAAAAGTCTCAGAGACTGTGTTCAAATCCTGGTTCTGAAACCCACCAGAAGGATGACCCTGAGCTAGCCAATGACCTGCTCTGAGCCCCAGCTTGTTCCTCTGTGAGATGGAGAGCCTTCTTAGACATCAAGGAAACAGGTCCCAGCAATAACATGGAGACTTCCTTTTACTATATTATAATCTAAAATGGAATTTATAGCGCACTCATGCACATTAGGAATTCAACTCTAAAGCCATGCTTAATTTAAGCAAAACTGGAGCTATGTGAAAATTGTGGTTTTGTGTGTACCGTTGCTAAGTCTCCTCTGACAGCTCTGGTCCCCAGGGTACATTTTTTACTCTGCTGTCGAAGGTCCTACCAAGAGCGGTTCTCACTTATCAGTTCTCACCGCGTGCTTGGCACTTTCCCCAGTTCTCATTTAGTCCTCACAACAACAGCACTGCATCCCCATTTTGCAGAGCAGGAAACTGAGGCGCAGAGAGGCTGCCTAACTTGCTTGAGGCCACACAGTTGTTATGTGTAGGAGCCAAGCCTCAGACCTGAGTCAGCCCGGTAACAGAAGTCTCACTGGACTAATGTTGGAGAAAGTCCTGGAGGTGAGAGTTTCAGGGGGTTCCTGGGGAGGCTATTGTTCTGTCCCTGAGTCCTCCCTGAGCACATGAGAGGGGACATTTGCTGGCTAATGTAATACACCCCAGGATCCCAACACCCTACCAGAGGATGTCCTAGCCAAGGGGACCAGGCTGAGTGAAACCGACACCGCCCTGGCTCTCGCCCTTCTGGGCTCTCACTCTACCTTCGTGAGACTTCCAGCTCCTCTCCACCTCCGGAAAGCCAACAACCAGCACTGTGTATGCAGACTCCTTCCCACAAAGCTGGGGCATTCCTCCTGGCTTCTGAAATATGCAGCCTGGGCAGGACTTCTCCTTGCCAGGGAATTCCCTGGTTGTTTCAGTTCTCTTTCTTGTTGGAAACTGCTGTGACCCAAGTTATTAAGGACACAGGCACCATGAACACATCTCTGCCCAGTCACCCTCCCACACCAGGGCTGTGAGAGGAGCCCTCATGACGCATGATTGCAACAGAAGGCAGTGGGAGGGAAACTAAAGCAGTGAGAGGGAAATTAAGGCCGAGGGAGGAGGTAGACCTTGCCTGAGGTCACATGTCTAGGGACAGCAAAGCTCCCTGCCAGGTTTCTTCCCACTACCTTACTCTACTGGTGGGCAGGAATAACTGAGGATCACTGAGGTCTTGCCCAGACTGGAGTCCCAAAGAGGCGGCCCTTGCCCAGGGTTTAGGGACACTGAGCAGGCCAGGTGGTCTTTAGACCAGGGAGACTGATGAGAGGAAAGGCTCTGGAGCATGGCCAGCCACCTTCGCTCAGTGGGCTCAGCCTCATCCATGTGCTTTGTAGCCCTTGCAGTGCCTTGGAGTGACCATTCGGATTTTCGGTCATTCATGTCTATCATTGCACTGAGTAGGGGTGTGGTGCCAGCAAGAAGCCTGGGACCAAGTCCAGCCACCTACCCTGCACATGGCTTCTCTCCCGCCTTGGAGTGAGTGGCCATTCAGGTTTTCGGTCATTCTAAGCTGCCTCACCTACACTTGGCTTTTCTCCCACACAGCAAAAGCAGCAGGTCTGGCATGCTCTTGGAACCGCTCCTTTAGGTTACCACTGCCTTCCCTAGATTTCTAGAGAAGGAGTCATAGCAGGTCTCCAAGATTTGTCAGAAGAGGATTTTCTCAGTGATCTGACCTTTGCTCCCCACCCTTCCCCAATACCAGGAAGAGTCAGGTTACAGGAGATGGGGGAAAGACACAAGAAAAGGCAATTAGAGAGATGCAAAGACCGCAATGGAGGCTTCATTGAGCTTCAGTCACCTGTCCTGCTTCGTCTTGTGGCTAGCAAACATCTTGTGGCTCTGGGGGCTGGTGCTGCCCCTCACTGCCCTCTCCCACCAGACCCCCACCTCTCTGCTTGACTTGCTATTGAGGAACCAGGAGCCACACTTGTTTCCAGACCCATAACATGGCCCCAAATTATGACCCAGAAGGAGTATGTGGCACAGCTGTCAAGCCCTCTGGACCATGGGGATGTCCTGAGGCCTGGGAGTCAGCTCACATAAGTCCTCATCTGGCTATGCTATAGATTTACTGTGTAATCTTGGCTGGTCACTTTCCATTGCTGAGCTTCCAGGTCAGTTATTTGAGCACCTGGCCCTGAAGCTCTCGGGGTGGTCAGAAAAGGCCCAGGAGTAACCAGTGATGTCCCCAGAGGAGTAGCCCAGGAGAGAAGCAGACTCAGAGATCCTTAGAGGAAATGGCCTCCAAGGCCACCATGCTTAAGGGTCCCACGTGCCTCAGCCTAGAAGAAGGCAGGAGGTGAGCTACTGGAATGAGTCAGTATCTGTCCAAAAGAGCCAGTGCCAGAGTCCTTCTTCTCCCCTTCAGTTGACCCAGCAGCAGGTCTGCTTTGGGGCTGTCCTCATCCTCCCTACTTAGATGTCCTCCCTATTCACCGTGCCTTTCCAAGGCCTCTCAGCCTTCATTGTCAATGATAACTTATTACTTCACTTCCCATCTGTTGGCTTGTCACTAAGGCATTATTATTGTTTTACTGATTGTCCTAGAGATTATATCATACATCTTTGACTTATTAGTGTCTACCTTAAATTTGTAGTTCTATTGCATCCTGGACAGTGTAAGAACCCTGGGACACTGTAATTACATTTTTATTCCTCCTGCCTTTGATGTTATTGTTGCCATGTACTTTAATTATACACATATTCTAAACACATTTTAAAATGTCGTCATCCTATTATCCTTAGCAAACTAACACAGGAACAGAAAACCAAATACTTCATGTTCTCACTTATAAGTGGGAGCTAGATAAGGAGAACTCATGAACACAAAGAAGAAAACGACAGATACTGAGGTCTTCTTGAGGGTGAAAGGTGGGAGGAGGGTGAGGAGCAGAAAAGATAACTATTGGGTACTAGGTCTAACACCTGAGTGATGAAATAATCTGTACAGCAAACCCCCATGACACATGTTTACCTGTGTAACAAACCTGCGCATGTACCCCCAAAACTAAAACAAAAGTTTAAAAAACAAAATGTCATTATTATTATTTTCATATAGGTAATATTCACTTTGATATGAATAAATCCATTTCCAATGCTCTTCTTTTTTTTCTGCATTTCTATGCTTTCATTTGAGATTACTTTTCTTCTGCCTGAAGAACACTAGAATTTACGTTAGAGTAGGTAACTATTGACAAATTCTTCAGTTTTTGTCTGAAATTGCCTTTACATCATCTTCATTTTTGAAGGATTCTTTATCTGGGTATGAAATTCTAAGTTGGCAGTTATTTTGGAGTAAAATGTCTTCAACAAACTAGGAATAGAGGAAAACATCCTCAATTTGAAAAAGAACATTCGCAAAAATCCTACAGCTAACGTCATACTTACTGATACGAAACCAGAAAATTTCCCGCTAAGATCAGGCACAAGACCAGGATGTCCCCTCTCACTATTCTTTTTCAACATCATACTGGAAGTTTTAACCAATGAAGTAAGATAAAAAAATGGGAAAAAAAAGGTATACATATTGGGAAGGAAGAAAAAGAATGGTCTTTATTTGCAAATGACATATTGTCCATGTGGAAAACCCAAAGGAATTGACAAAAAAACAAAATTCCTGGAACTAAGAAGTGATTAAAGGAAGATTGAAGGATACAAGATTAATACATAAAATCATTACCTCCCTATATGCCAACATGAACAAGTGGAATTTGAAATCAAAAACAAAATGGCATTTCCATTTAATATCCAAAAAAGAGATATTTCTGTATAAATCTAACAAAGTATGTACAAGATCTATATGAGAAAATCCATGAAACTATGATGAAGAAATCAAAGAACTGAATAATTGGAGCAATATTCCATGTTCATGAATAGGAAGATTCAATACCGTCAGAAGGTCAGTTCTTCCCTCCTTTATCGATAGATTCGATGCAATCTCATCAAAATCCCAGCAAGTTATTTTGTGGCTATTAACGAACTTATTCTAATATGGAGAGACAACTTGAAAGAGCCAGGACAAAACTGAAGGAGAGCAGAACTGACGGACTGCCAGTACCCAGCTTCAAGACTTACTGCAAAGCTGCAGCCGTCAAGAACAGACAAATAGATCAATGATACAGAGTAGAGAGCCCAGAAATAAACCCACGTGAATACAGTAAACCAATCTTTGAAAAAGGACTAAAGGGAAAGCATTGGAGAAGAAAAATGGTTTTTTCAGAAAATGGTGCTGAGACAACTAAACGTTGATAAGCAAAAAAAAAAAAAAACAAAAAAAAACTTACACGTCACGAAAACTAAAATGTACATATAGGGCCGGGTACAGTGGCTTGTGCTTGCAATCCCAACACTTTGGGAGGTTGAGGTAGGTGGATCATGAGGTCAGGAGTTTGAGACAAGCCTGGCCAACACAGTGAAACTGCATCTCTACTAAAAATAGAAAAACTAGCTGGGCGTGGTGCCGGGCACCTATAATCTCAGCTACTAGGGAGACAGAGGCAGGAGAATCTCTTGAACCTGGGAGGCGGAGGTTGCAGTGAGCCGAGATTGCACCATTGTATTCCTGCCTGGACAACAGAGCTAGACTCCACCTCAAAAAAAAAAAAAAAAAAGTACGTATAGAACTATCAAACTCCTAGGAGACAATGCAGGTGATTTGAACACACTGGTGGACTATGAATTGCTGGGCCACGTGAAGGGTTAGCATCTTCACATTTAGCCACTTCCAGGGCAGCCAGAGCCCACAGTGCTGGACCAGAGACCATCTTCACCCCTTCCAAACTACACACAAACCAGCAGAGCTGGGGCGGCGGGGAGTGGGCATAAGAGACCGCCTTCTTGCTGTTCTGCAGGAGAGACCATCTTCTATGAGTGCCCATTTTCTACCCCCTCCATCCTCCCCATCCCCAGGCCCTGCCCTCTCCTGAAACCCTCAGGGAAGTGCCATGTTGCCTACAGTTTCCTTGGTCAGCCTCTATCCAGCCAGAATGCTCTCCACAGTCCCCCACATTCATGGGGGCTTTCCTGTCTAGTGGCCTTCCATCCCAAAAGGCTCTTTTCTCAACATGCCTGGGCTGCTTTGGTCCCATCCTACTGGGAGGTGGAGAGGAACTTTGCAGATACCCTGGGATCAGGTCATAACGTCCCTGGGGGTGGGGTAGGAGAAGCTGGCAGAACTGAAACCCAGGAAGGCACGCCATCTGTCTCAGAAGGGGCCCCACGCTGGGGTTTCTCGGCCTCGCAGCAGTGGAATTGCACTTCTGCAATGAAAACTTACACTTCATTTTCTTTCCTAAAAGGAAAAAGGAAGCATGTGACGAAACTGAAGTGTGTTCTGACACATCATGTCCTGAACTGCAGCCATAAGAGCCCTCCCCAGCCCGACCCAGATCAGCCCACTCCCTCTCAAGTGCTCACAGCTGTGGGACTAGAGCCAGATGTGTCCCGCCAATAAGGTAGGTAGAAGCTAGAGGGACTTGAACCCATGGGAGGGGAGAAAGCCTGGTGGGGCTGGGAGGAGGGCTCCCTCCACACACACTCTTTGGAGGGTCTTCCTCCTGCCTCATCCCACAGGATGGAGTTGCAGGCTTGGGTTTCTGTTTGCCCAGAACAGCTGGGATCCAAAAGACACAGGACAGTCTCTGGTGGACAGGCTCCTCTTTGGTGGGAGACTTCGGTTAGCTCTGGATGGTTGGGCTACACAGCAACAGTGAATCTTTCTTCCTGAGGGATTCTTTCAGGGTCTCTGGGCCATGAGATTAGTTTCTTGGAGTGAACTCTTGTGTTTTCAGCCAAGCCTGAGAGCATGGTTGCCCAGCCCAGCTGTCCTTGGCTCGGTCTATATCCCATACCTCAAGAAAAGGTTTTCTGGCCGGGCACGGTGACTTACGCCTATAATCCCAGCACTTTGAGAAGCCAAGATGGGCGGAACACCTGAGGTCAGGAATCTGAGACCAGGCGAGCCAATGTGGTGAAACTCCATCTCTACTGAAAATACAAAAATTAGCTGGGTGTGGTGGTGTGAGCCTGTAATCCCAGTTATGCGGGAGGCTGATGCAGAAGAATCACTTGAACTTGGGAGGCGAAGGTTACTATGAGCCAAGATCACGCTACTGTACTCCAGCCTGGGTGACAAAGACTCCATCTCAAAAAAAAAAAAAAAAGCTTTCTTTTTCTTTTGTTAGAATCTGCTTCTCCCGAGTAGCTGGTTCCCTGCTTGGCTCAAAGGAGGACTACAGCCAGATGGGATGTGGGCAGAGGCGTATGTGTGTCTATGTCTTAGGGGAAAGGGAGTGCACTGAGGGGCTCCCTCACTGAAAGACTAAAAGGTCCCAGCCACTAACCTACTGCATCCAAAAGGCAGGAGGGGCAGCAGGTTCAAGACCTGGAGGGACATTGGGTTCCAGCCACCTGCAGCAGGCTCCCTGTCTCATGGCCTTTGAGACCCCATCCCATTTGTGGTCTCTCTGGGTGATTTCACTGTGTGGTGGGGGGGCTGGGGGGCTTCTCATTTAGCCACTTGGCAAATGTGCCCTGGACATTTATGGTGGCCAGGCTCTATCTGTACTGGGCAGTGGGACACAGGGCAGCAAGAACTGCAGCCCCAACCACACCCAGCCCTCAGGAGGCCTCAGGAACAGGGAGAGGAGCTGGGGGAAGACAAGACAAGGGCCCACAGAACTTGGGCATGAAATGCAAAGATGGAGTGAATGGGGAGTAAGGATGGCCAGGTGTCCTGGGGGATCCTCCCTGCTGTGGGAGTCAAAAGGCGGTGAAAGGTCACCTTTTCCAGGGAAGGGAGCTTCCTAGGAGAGGTAACATTTGAACAGGGACTTGAACCATGGGCAGTATTTGGACACAGAGTTTGGGATGGAAGAAGCATTCTTAGGAGAGAAATAATGTGAGCAAAAGCCTGAGGGCGTAATTAGTTATTCAAATCTGCTCAGCCCTTGGTTCTGTTGAAGGTGATGGCAGGTCCTGGGCCACATAGTGTTGGTGGATATGGCAGAGACTGTGTTCCTCACACCCATGCAGGAACAAAGCTAGTCATTGTAAGTGGCCTTCCAGGAAGTGCCAATAGTAACCACTTGGAGCGTGCTAGCTGTGTTTACTCTTCACTGGGGTTTCCAGGAAGCCTTTCTGGTGGCCAGGACCAGGCTAAGCATCCTGCTTCTGTGTCCCTCCAGACATCCTGGAGCTACAAGCACCTCTCTCCTCCACCAGTGGGTGCTCCCGAGTGTCAGCACTCAGTTCGTTGTTGAATCTGCTTCTCCCCAGTAGCTGGTTCCCTGCTTGGCTCAAAGGGGACTCAGTAAGGATTTGTTGTGTGACTGTCAGATATCAGGAAGGTATAGCTGGTCTGTCTGCCCTCCCCTTTCCAAGAAGCAGGGCCAAATTGTCTCCAAATAACCAAAGGATCACCAAAACCCTACCCTGCAAGCCAGCATGCCTTATCCCTTTCATAGACAAGTACAGCCATACCTATCCTACAGAAATCCAAACGTCAGAGAGAGTAGGTAGCATGTTATATTCAGAGTATGGGAGAGACTAAGCTCATGACCTTCCACACCAATTCCAGCCTTGGCTCCATCCTGGCTTGGGCAGAATGATTGTACAAATAGGTGCAGGGCCCCTGAGGGGGGCCAGTGTGTCTGGGCTCAGGGAGCCACAGAGGTCTCTGGCTCAAGCTGAGCCTATGTGTCTGTGTTCCATCTTCCCAGGCCTTCCTCCATGGAGAAGCCCCTCACGGTCCTGCGAGTGAGCCTGTACCACCCCACGCTGGGTCCATCTGCCTTTGCCAATGTCCCACCACGGCTGCAGCATGACACCAGCCCTCTGCTGCTCGGACGGGGGCAGGACACCCACCTCCGGCTGCAGCTCCCCAACCTCTCCCGCCGTCACCTGTCCCTGGAGCCCTACCTGGAGAAAGGCAGTGCTCTTCTGACCTTCTGTCTCAAGGCCCTGAGCCGCAAAGCCTGTGTGTGGGTCAACGGTCTGACGCTGAGGTACCTGGAGCAGGTCCCCCTCAGCACCGTCAACAGAGTCTCCTTCTCAGGCATCCAGATGCAGCTTTGTGTAGAAGAAGGCACATCCCTGGAGGCCTTTGTCTGCTATTTCCATGTCAGCCCTTCACCCCTGATTTACAGACCTGAGGCTGAGGAAACTGACGAATGGGAAGGCATCTCCCAGGAGCAGCCTCCCCCCGCTGGTTCAGGGCAGCAGACTCCCGGTTGCCTGGGGTTTCTCCACGGCCCTTCCCAGACTTGGGACAGTGCTCTCCAGCCAAGCCCTGGAGGAGGAACAGAAATACAGCTCCAGAGGGAACCCCCAGACGGTGAACTCTGCTAGCCCTGCCACTAGATCAAGCCTCTGCTAGACAAAACAGGGCTTGAAATATTTGAGCTGCAACATGCAAGGTTGACATGCAAAACCCACCGGCTGCCTTGCTCATAATGAACCAATTCTGCAAACATGGAACAAACAGCCCAGGGTGGAGAAGCACCCTCTGTGGCCAGAGCTATGCAAGGTAACGGGAACTTCATATATTTCTAGAGGCCCTAAGGGTTCTGGGGAGCCTCTCTCAGCATTTCCACACATTTCCTCCTCTCGTCTGACTAGGAGTTACTTTATGTTGTTCATTTTGCCTGCTGCTTAAGAGCGGGAGTTTGAGGTTGCACCAGGAATGCGTGGACACATGTAACAATTACATTTGTGGTAGCTTGGGGTTACTTTCAGCTTTCAAATACCCATAGGCACTCGGGGCTTAGGAAAGCCTGAGTTTAATAAACTGCAAGTATTTCATTAAGCTGGCACACCCAGTAGGATTCCCTGATCCCCAGATGGGCCACATTGTCATGCAGAGGTGGGAGTGGGAAATACAGACGAGGTGTAAGAGGATATTGGAAAGGTGGGACTCACATTTCTGGAAAGGATGTAGGCAGGGCTCAGGGTTTCCTGAGGATGGGAGCTGAGAGCTAGGAGCTGGGCCTGCCTGGAAATTCATCGTCCCCATCAACATCCTCATCCTCACACTCCCCATTCTCTGTCACTCCTGCATCAAAGCCTTGGCTGACCTGAGGTCAAAGGTCTTCAGGGAATGAGGGAATGGGGTGGGGGTTTGTGTGAGAATTCAGCCCAGCAGTTATATCGCTCAAGGTGGGTCACACACCAACGGGTATGGGGGTGGTCCTTCCAAATAAGAGACTCATTAGGAGCCAGGCGTGCCAAGGGTAGGAGGATTTTCTCAGTGAGCAAGGGGAGCAGCCACTTGCCACGCCATGCTGAGAAGGGGAGAGCATGGTTTAGAAATAACATTTACCAGTGTGATGCAGGGAGGGATCTCCATGGTCACCGTGATCGCAGACCCCACTATCCAGGGAATCCGAGGCTCAGAAGGCATGGCCCTTTTCTCCTGGCTGACTCAAATCCCCAGGTCTGCAGCTGCCAACAATTTGTTTTCTGCCCGAGAGGCAGATCGTTTTGCACCCAGCACAAGCTACAAGGAGGTCCAACTTCACTCACAGGCCCTGAGCATCTTCTCCATGAAGGAAACAGCAGTGGGTAAGACCCACGCTTGCCCTGGCTTGGGAAGCTTCCTCTCCTATAGGGATGAAGCAAAAACACTCAGACCACAGCCACAAGGCAGGGAGAGTGGGCTGCCAGGAAGGGGCTGTCCGATGCTGTGAATGGCCCCAAAGCAGTTCCTCATGCTTTCAGCAAACCTTTGCCAAGCACCCACCTTGTCCGAACAGAACCAGAAGTGAATAAGGCAGACTCCCTCAGGGAGTTTACGTTGTGCTCAGGAAAGTCGGCATTCAGGAGTGACTTACTCATTCGATCGCCATTATGATTAGTGCTGCAGTCCTTGTGTTTTTCTCTCCCCTCCAGCTGGGCTCACATTCTCTTAGACGGCCTTGCTTGCCAAGTGCCTGCTACGTGCTATGCGTAGTGCCCCGCTTAAGGCTCATAACATCCTAGACAGACAATGGTATTCACCACACTTTACAGATTAGGAAACTGAAACTTGGAAAGGTTTCATTTCTTGCCCAACATCACACCATCAGTAGCTGTGTGCTTTGGGCAAGTGATTTAATCTGCTCTTGCCTCTGTTTCTCCCTGTGGAAAATGGGTAAGATAATAGTACTACCTGCTAGAGTTATGAGGGTCTTAGGACTTGGTACCTGTAAAGTACTCAGTCGGTGCCCAGCACACACTTAATAAAGGTTAACTACGATCATGAGACCTCAGAGAGGAGGGCTTACCATCCACATGGAGCTAAAGAAGGCTCACACCCCAGGAAGCTGGCTTCGGAACCCAAGGACTTACCTATGCTCCATGATTCCTCAACTAGGGATTTAATTGTAGCCTGGTGGGCAACCGGGAGGGGATTTTAACCTGTTCCTTGCATCAGAAGGTCCAATAGGCAGGGTTGGTGTAACAGGAGATGCCCTGGTAGGGCTAGCAAGGAGAAGAAGCCAGTATACTTCGGTCTGATATAGTTCGCCGTCTTGGAACTGGCTTTATATTTTACATACAGATTAAAAAAGCAGCAGTGATCTGTCACAGACCAAAGTGGTCCCCCTGCCAACTCTGCATTACAGAGCAGCCGCCCACATACAGAACCTGAGAAGCCACGGTCTGGAGACTGCACCTGAACACCAAAGGCTGGAGAGAGGAACTGGTGGGGAAACACCAGAGTCCCCAGGGTGCTGTTACCCGGCTCCACCACAGAACCTTGGGAACCAGCTGCTGCCCCTGAGTGCCCCTCTCCAGGGCCTCAGTGAGCAACTCTTCTCTTAAGTGAGGAGTAAACCCTTCCCAGATAGGGTCCTGAGAGAGGGAGCAGTTCACTTCTTCCACAGGGGACTCTGCAACTCAGACCTTTGGGGTGAAGCATCCATGAGGCCCTCAGGGACCCAGGATGAACTGCATAGCAGCTGAAGGAAGACAGCCAGACCAGGGTGGGAGGGAGCCAGGAAACATCTGGCTTGCTGTTTTAGACTCCACCAGTTCACAGTTCAAACAAGCTCCCCAGGAAACTCACACTTTGCCCTGTACCAAGTTTTTAAGACAGTTAAGCTCTGCCCATCTGAGACTTCACTTCTCTTGAGTGAAAATCACTGAAATCATCAGATCTATGGCACCCACCCTCACTCTCTCCTAACAGCTGGAACTGTCAGGCTGGCTCCAGGTCCTGGTCTTCACACTTAATATCACTCTCCTTCACTTGCTCAGACAGCCAGAGCAGGCGGGTGATTTCCTCCCAACAATCTCCACTGCATTCTCTTAGCTCCCACCGCAGGGCAGCTCATGTGCCTGAGTGAACGTGCATGCGTGTGTGCACACACACACATGCACACACACAGGTATGCACAGACATACACCAAACATGAACATACAGTGCCCATGAACACTGCTCCAAGCTAGGACCCTCTGGTCAGACTGCTGCCTGGGTTAGAATTCTTCACCCCCGCCCCCCACCACTTCCTAGTTCTGTGATCTTGGACAAGCGACTGAATCTCCCTGTGCCACAGTTTCTTCTTGTAGAAACTGGGAAAGATCACAGTACCTACCTCCTTAGAGTCATTGTGAAGGTCAATGTGAGGTACCACATCTAAGGCACCCAGACGTAAGGGTCAACAGCATTAGCTATCACTGTCCAGTTTGGCGGATGAGCTGAATGCATGTGGACACATGGACTCAGTCTACACGCAGGCACAAAAGGAGCTACACTGGTTACTTTCAGGCATATACCAGAGCACTACAATTCTTTGAGACATTGTCTGGAAATCTAGAAATCATCTCCTTGCCCTTTAAGGCATTTTAACCCTCACATTCCTCTGCTTTTCCAAGAATGTCAATCTTCTCAAGATGTACGTGAGAGACATGGCCTTCCCTCGAGGGAGACACGCAAATGCTTCATAAACAGCCATAATGTGGGGCTCTGCCATGAGGAAGAAACAGCAGACACGCTAGACAGCACGGTCCTGGCTGCAGCCAGGAGGAAGGAGCACTCGCTCCATGCCTGCTGCCCAGTGAGACTTCAGGCTCCTTGCAGACAAGGGCCGTGGGTTGTTGGCTGTTGTGTGCCTGGTGGCCTTCACAAAGCTGAGCGAGGGACAGACACACAGACAGGTGGGATTTGGGTGGTCAGGGCAGCAGTCGTCTTGGAAGCTAAAGTCTGAGCCAAGCCCCTCAGGCCCAGCATGGACAGGGCAAGGCCCAGCATGGGGGGAGGTCAGTCGGCCAGCTGGGTTGAGAAGGCGATGAAGCCATGGGCAGATAGGTAGTAGAGGTGAATGTCTCTGCCCCCTGTGGGCCTCCTGTAGCAGGAGCAGTGCAGACCCTCTAGCTGGGGCAGAACAAGGCTGGTGCTTCCTTCGAGTCCTTGAGCCTCTATAGCTCAAACCCAAGCAGAGTTTTGGGATTCTGCGTGGTGGTTGCTGAGGAAGGTTTATGGATTTGACAGGGTGCATGCCACAGGGAGACAGTTCTCACTCAGCACTTCCTGTCCCCAGCAGAGGCTCACAGGGGACAGCCCCAGCAAAGGAGACCCCCGAGGCACTTTGAGGATAGCAATCAGAGGTCGGGCTGGCTGGATGAAGCCCAGGCCTGTTGCCCACCAAGTCTCTGTAGGCTGTAGTCTGGCCCCTCTCTCCACCCCTGGGCTATGGAGGCCAGCCGACACAGACAACACCCCATGCGTCCACTAGCAACACCCACCTCCCTGTGCCAACACTCCATCCAACAAGAAAGGACTGAGAAGGCAATGCTTAACCCCAAGGAGTGAGTTTTATAGAAGGAGTGCCATTAACAGTTTCACAGCAGGCCATTGAGGAAATATGTTCCTGCCCCTTCAAATGGACAGTCACTGCAGAAATGTGTAGAGCAAGACTTTGTCAAGGGGGTGTTTCCAGGTCTCCCGGTGTCTAAATAGCAGAGCTGGAATGGGAACTGAGAACCGATTCTTTCCACATCCGCCCACTGAGCATCAAGGTCGCAGCCAGGAAAGAGGCGTGTGGAAGCATGTAAGCCTCACGTGGTGTAGACAGCGCATGGCCACTCCACCGCCCCCTGCGACAGGCTGCCAGCTGGCCAGCTGCCTTCCATCGTATCTACTGTGTGAGCTTCTCCAGCTCTGCTTTGTTTTCTCTTCCTCAGCATCCGCCCCATGGCACCCCATGGCATGCAGTGGTGGCTGATGTTGTCACAGTACCCTGAGGTTAACAGGTCCTCCCTCCAGCTGCCCTCATGGTGGCAGCCTCACCTGCATTCCTGCCATTCACTGGACACGGCCCCAGACCCTCAAAGCCCGTCCAAGACTGTGGGGGAGGAGTAAACAACACCGCCCGGCTGGGAGGAGATGCTGAATTTAATGAGCTCTATTTGAATTGCAGGGCTGTGATTCCTCTTACCTTTCACATGAACTCACAGGCGGATTAAAGTGAAATAAAACCTACCATTTGAGGTACATTCTCAGCTGATTGGAAACATGCATTACGTCCCCATGACCAGGCCATGAGAAGGAAGTTATCATCTTTCTTTGGAGTTTGTAAACGCTTTATGGCTGAGGCGGCTTTAATCCTGCTGAGGGAAAAAGGATCCAGGAATCGGTTGTTCCCATTTACCTTTGTTTTCCAATCACACGCTACAGTGGGAACAAAACATCCTAAGGGAGGGGATGTGGGGAGCCAGGCCATCCCTGACAGAAGAGTTTGATTATTTTCTTCTCTAGGCATGTGAACTGAAGGAGTATTAGAGTGCCATTTGGCAAGGGGGCTCGTTTCACGAAAATGTGCACCCCAGCAAGGATATCACCACTCCTGGGCCATGACGAGTTCCTCTGCCTTTTCTTTCCAGAGGAAATGCCCTCCATTCCCCAACCGTGCCCACATCTTCAAGGGGTACTTGCAGCAAAGGGTCCAGCTCCAGGCATTTGGCCAGGAAGGAGTCTGAGAACAAGCAGATTTGAATCCAAATCAAATCAGTCCAGGAACGAGGAGAAAACCTGCGGAGCCAGGAGCTGTGGAGGAGGCTCTAGGCTCCCTTTCTGCCTCTGCCGCTTCTCCGACCTTCCCTGTGTGTTACCTGACAACACAGCTCACATGCAGCAGGTCCCAAGCAAGGCCAGCAGGAGGGCTCAGGCTCCGAGCCAAGCACTCTAACTGCTGCGAGGAGGCCGGGCTGCGATGTCTGCCTCGCTTTCCTTTAAGGATGTGGAGGCAGGGCATAGAGATGGGAGTCTTCAGAATAAGGCAGAGGCAAGGGCCTTTGGAGTGAGATCTCAGCCAGGCAGCCAGACGAGAGGCTTCCATAATTGCTTCTCTGAGGGCTCTGGGGCTGCCGTGATGTCATTCGCTCAGAGAGCTTGCTACAGATGGGCTGGGAACACGGACCCTATTAAGTCTCCTTGTTTAGAGGGAGGCCCATCATTCAGGATCCAGTCAGAAACACAGAAACCAGTCTAAGTATGCACGCAATGTAATTCAGGGAATTGGGTGTGGAATCACTCAGAAGCCAATAGGGGATGCAATTCAGAGATTCACAGAATTGCTCCCATTGCTGGCTCCAGGCTGGAGGGCAACAGAGAGGGGCTGTTACTGGAGTCACAGAGGGGAATGTCCAGCCCAGGGTTAGAATACCGAGGAGGCCCCTCTGGAAGCTGGGACCTAGAGGGAGGGGAGCCACAGAGGAGAGGCAGCTGCCGCCAGGAGCTGATGAGGCGATTCCACCTGAGAGGCTGACAGAGGAAGAATACCCTGGCTTCTCTCTTTCTCCGGCCCCCCAAACCCCATCAGCTGAGCCCAGCCAGAGGCAAGCTGACCAGCAAGCCTGAGAATGTAGCTGCAGGCGTCAGTTTCCCCACAGTACAGAGCAGAGGATGAAAGAGACAGCATGGACCTGAAGACAAACAGCCACATGGCCAGCACAGGGAGCATGCCGTGTCAATGCTCCTCAGCCTCGCCTGGGGCCCTGAGGTGGCCACCAAGTAGGGAGAGCAGGGAAGGAAGGTCACACTGCAGAGGACTCTACCACACAGGGACCCTTGAGGGGCAAACACAGATCCCTGCCATCACTGTCACCCCAACCTATGGGACCTTCAGCATCTGTAAGGAGGGAGGGAAAAGAGCAAGTACCACACAGTGAAGCAGAGAGAAGAGCCAGGCACAGCCTGGCTGGACCCACACACCCCTCAGCAGATGCCCTGCTTTGAACACCAGCCGCCAAGATAGGCAGGGGGCAGGGCAGAGACACCTGTCCTCGGAAAGCCAACAGGCCCAAATCTCTGCTGCCTTCCACTTGCAGACTCTGGAAACTTCCTTCCTCTCCCAAGCCACTTCTTCCTCACCTATACGATGAGAATACTATTAGTACCACCCTCACCTCAGTGAAGATGAAAAACACTACATAAGTGTGCCAGGGGCAGGGTTGGGCCCATTTCACATGCCAGGTGGCCGGAACCTCCCACCGGCAGAACCCAGCCTGCGGCAGAAACCGTCTTGGACACATCTGTAGACGAGCAGCCACCTACACACAGTAGGTCCTCAGTCAGGGGTCTCTGGGAAGGAGACAGAGAGTTGAGAGGAAGAATTTGGGTGGGGTGAAAGCAGACCACTAGGGAGCAAAGCTCTGAGAAGAGCCTCAGGCAAACTGCAATTCAGCTGGTGACAAAAAGGAGAAAATACACTTTAAATAAATAAGTGCTCGGAGTGAGAAGAGAATAGTCAGTGGTCTTGCTCAGTGAATGGAACCACAGCATCCAGGGGACCCTGAGCCCGGAAGCCCGTGGTAAATTCCAGCAGGGCCCCACACCCCGATCCTCTGCTCCGCCAACAGGGTTTCCTGTTTCCAGATGGGCCTCGTCTCCTCAGTGCGACACGACCACCCAGCCCTTCACCACTCAGAAACACACACACGAGGTCCAGAGCTCCCAAACTTGGAGAGCTGCCCCGGGAGCATTAGAAGCAGGCAGGCTGGAAGCTTGACATTGGAGGCTTCCAGATCCAGCGCTGGGCCTCATTACTGGGGAACACACGGTTGTCCCCTGTGGACACTCTTGGAGGCCAAGGCGGGAAGCTAATCCTCGGGGTCTCTGTCTTTCAGTTTTATGTTCCTCTTCCCCTGGGCCTGCAGGGTCTGTGGTTGCTGTGCAGAATTCAAGTCCAAACATCAGAAAGTCTCATGTGATCTGACTTCTTCTTCCCCTCCCCATTTCCCAACACACACACACACACATATGCATACATACACACATTCACACACACACACATGCATACACATACACATGCATACACACACACATACACACATGCATACACGCACACACGCACACACACACCTTTGCCTCAGGGCTCTGTCAAACACCCAGGTAAAGTGTTGGTTAGGGTGGCTCATGCCTGTAATCACAGCACTTTGGGAGGCCAAGGTGGATGGATCATGAGGTCAAGAGATTAAGACCCTCCTGGCCAACATGGTGAAACCCCGTCTCTACTAAAAATACAAAAACGTAGCTGGCTGTGGTGGTGCATGCCTGTTTTCCCAGCTACTCAGGAGGCTGAGGCAGGAGAATCGTTTGAACCCGGGAGGCAGAGGCTGCAGTGAGCTGACATAGTGCCACGGCACTCCAGGCTGGTGACAGAGTGAGACTCCGTCTTTAAAAGAAAAAAAAAAAAAGGAAAAAAACACATGATAATTATGAGCTGTGGGTTTTGCTCCACAAACAAAGGGAAAATACTTTCACTTGAGATTCTCAGCTTGCTTTACAAACCAGAGTGAATGTTTTGGCTCAGCTCAGGGGAAAACAGAAGCAGAGAAGCTACCCCACCAGATGACTGGTAGGGAAGCATGCTGAGAAGGCCAGAGTGTTCTGGATAAAGAGATGCATGCCGTAAGACCTGGCCACCAGTTCCTGGGCAGGCTGGAACGGCTAAGTCTGATGAAGAAAGCACTGGATCGAAAAAGACATTTAACATGGCCAAGTGATTCTGAGAAAGTCACCAGGAGCTCTGCACACTTCATTTTGCCAATATCTATAGTCAGAATTGTGCTGGCAAATGTTCAGCAGCTCTCTGAGTGGCAGGGGAGCTCTGACCGTAGTGTTTGCTGATGTCTGTGATGTGAATTGTCTTACCATGGTCAATTTCAAGGTATCAAAATAACATCACTGAATGTGGAGTTGGAAAGAGATGCACAGTAAGCACACCATCACGTGGCATTCCCACCACACAGATACAATCGGTGTAAACAGCCCCAGGGGCATAGGTATAGTAACATACAGTAAAATAATTAGGAAGCAGTGAGTTTTGATTATTCATTCACTTTGTACTTAATATCATTTAACAGTAAGTTCAGATAATTGTTCATAACTTAGTTACATTAAAAATTTAACAGTTTAGTGAGTGATTACACATAATTTAATCATTTAACAATCAGCTTTCATGAAACAGCGTGAGACAGCGCCAGCTCACTAGTGCATGGAGAAAGTTCCAGAGCCTTGTGCTCAAGTGCTGGCTGGAGAAACAAATGAATGCCTTGAAAATAAGTATGGTACCTCTGCAGAAACCCTGGGAAGGCCAGAGTCACCATTCTAAGAAACACTACAATATTTTGCTATTTAAAAGTGAATTCATTTATATTTATCATACTAAATGTTTAAGATAACCTTGAGAATGTTAAACCATTCCATGATATAGAAGAGGAGGCAGGATCAGAGAGGGAAAGGGAGCCCAAGCTCACTCAGCTGGTCAGGGGGACGCAGCATTTGATTTACTCTAAATCCCTCTCTTGTCTCCACCCCTCCCTTCGTGGGCTTGGTGAGGGGCCGCCCACACCAGCCCACAAGCTCTGACTGCGCACCACTGTCAAAGCTCACCTAACAGGCGTCAGCAGACACAGTTCACAACTGGAGTGCCTGTTCCGGGCCTGGACTCAGCCCTCTGGCTTTAAAGGAATACGAAGTAAAAGGCCACACTCACTTCTTTCCTAGGACCTCTGTCACAGAGCTCTGGGGCAGTGACAAGTTGCCTGGCACTCAGAGGCTGCTTTCCTTCTAAGATTGGAGGAAAACACAGCTCTCTGAGCCGCACACCTTTCTCTGCCCTCTGGAACACAGGATGTTGATGTCTCTGCTAAACTGATCAGAAGGCAGCAGAGGGGCTTTAAACTCAATTCCGTGAGCTGTAGCCAAACCCCAAGGCCTCCTGGACACCAAGAGCAGGGCAGTGCCTGGCTGGCCACCCAGGCTGCATGCGGCGTTACCCAGCAGCCCCTTGGAGAGCCCCAGACAGGCGACTACTCCGCCCTCCGACCTGGAGCAGCCAGCACTGGATTCCAGGACCTCTGCTTGGGTCTCAGATCCCAGATCCCCAAACTCACATGTGGCTGGAAACCAGCCCTCACAAAGTCCACCCATGCAAAGTGAGCCTTTCTCCCCCCTCCCACCTTCTCCCAGCTTGGCTACTACCCCTCCAGCTTCTGGTTAGGAGATACCCCATTGCCCAGGCCACACCCCCTCAATCCTTTGTCATTTCAAATTTTCTGGCATATAGGTTTGGTATGGTTGGCTCTTTTAAACATACGCTTTATGGCCTTTTGCAGTGTAATTTTGTTCCTGTGCTGCCATTCAATTTGAATTAAATATCAAACAGATGTGAGTCATTTTTTTTGCTCTTTTTAAAGAAAATGTTTAATATTGGAGAGCATGCCCTCCTATAAGATCAGGAAAGCCATTTGGAGAAATAAGCCCCTTCAAATTAAAAAAGAATCACATTGATTAATGTTAAGATGCTTTCAAGTGATACATTGCGAAGTGCTAAGGGAAGGTGTTTCCAGCAAGCTATAAAGCAGCCCGTAGAAAGAAGGGGAAGATATACGGCCCAAGGCTGATCGGGAAATTGGAGCTCTGAGAAGGGGCAACCCCACCTGGGAGGAAGCTCTGAGCTTGGAGATGAGGTTCACAGATGATGCTGGGGGGAGCCATCTTCCCTGAAGGCCTTACGTGGGCCCCTGTGCTCTGCAGCCTGTGTGGTCAGGCTGGGAAGAGAAGCAGGAAGAAGCTCTATTCTGCTGAGAGAGCTGGCCTGGCCTGAGAGCCCATCCCTGTTCCTCACCTGCTTTCGCTAGCTCCCCTGTCTCCCTCAGCCAGCTGTCCCTGGTGATTTTCATGTGTGGACATGCTGAATGGTTTAAGCCACTCATTCCTGCTGTAGGCTCTCGAGTAGCGCAGTCTTTAGCTTTTTATGGGTCTTGGACACCTCAGAAAATGCTAGCTATGGCTTCTCTTTGCACATAGGAACATGCACAACTTACATACAACCTCAGGAGCCCATGGTTTCCCCCCACCCAAGAGAGCCAGAGTGTAGAACATTCCATGACCTACACACTCAGTACACAGGGCCACAGCCCTCCTCTCACAGAAGACAGGAATCTATGTTTACTGAGCACCACGTGCCTAGCACCGTGTAGGGGCTTTTGCATGAGCCAGAGGAGCTGGTCAATCTCCAGACCCCTCTCCCTTCTTGGCAACATGCATACCTGGAACTCAGTGTGATTGGACCTGCTGCCGTTCATGGCTACAAGCCAGGGTTGCTCCAGCCGCCTCCAGCTAAAGTATTTCCATGTGGTCCTTTGACTCGCTGCACCTAAAGGCAGCTCTTCAACCACAGCTGGCTCACTACAAATGGCATTTCCACGTGGCAGGGCGAGGGGCCAGAAGGCCTCTGATTCCAGCTGGACTTGAACATCCTGGACCCTGGGACGAGGCTCTGCATACCCAAGGTTTGCCTCTGGGGATGACGTGCAAACACCCAGAGACCATGGGGAGCATCAGGCCCCACTGATGAGAAACAGAACCAGCACTTCCTAGAATTCCTCAGACAAAAGAGAAGTTGAGCAGAGGTATTTAGAGCAAAGGAAAGCCTAGACTTTGGAGTCAGACAGCCAAAGTCTGCATCCCGGCTCTGTGACCTCCGGCAAGAGCTCAGCCTCTCCCAGCCTCAGTTTCTTTTGTCTGTGAAACAGGACTATCCTAGGTCTTACAAGGTATCTGGAAGGATAAAATGGGGTGCCTGTGAAGGACCCTGCAACATGCTTGACCAACACCAAGGCCATCATGTTTACAAATCATCTTTTTGCTCCCCTTCCCTCCAAGGTAACAAGCCTCCTATCTGATGGCGCTTGCTGGGGCCTTGGGGACTGGGAGGTGAGTCAGAGCCAGGCTCAGCCCCTGAAGTAACCACACCGATGACCGCAGAAGGGGCAGCAAATGCAAAAGGAGTGTGTGTTACTGTCTCACAATTCCTGTTTCAGGGGAAGGAAGAGGTGGGAGGGGAGAGGGGAAGAAAGCAGCAGAAATATCTGCAAGTGCTTTTAGAAGAGGAATTGAAATTCACAAGCCACTGCTGCTATTCCAACCGTTATTTTCATCCAGGGCAATTCAGTCAGAATGTACCAAAATTCATCCTGAAAGCCTTGGGTGTGGGGGCTGCGGCTGGTGCAGCACAGAAATGGTGGGGCTCGGCTCCTGCCATCCAGGGTCCCAGGGCCACATCCAGATTCTAGAAGGGCTCCGAGCTCAGCCTGGCAAAGGCTGGACTGGTCAGAAGGGGGTTCTGAGGGGCAGGGATGGAGTCATACGTTGAAGGATGGGTTGTCTGCTGAGGGAGAGGGACAGTCCCCCTGTATGCCTTGCTGCCCACTGGGCGGCGGCCCAGGGACAAGGTAGCCAGCTCTCTGAGGTCTCCATTTAGCCCCCTCCACCTCCCAGTTCACATAGCCCCACACAGCAGGCATTTATTTGTGTTTCACTAAGAACAAGAGGTCCTTTCTAAAGGGGCTGCTCAGTGCCCAGCCTGGGAACTTGTAACAGTAATGAAAACACATTTCTCTTACTCTGCAGCTTACAGGGTCAGCAGAGTGTCACTCAGAGTCCTGACAATGTGGGTGAGGCTCCACTCCCAGGCCCTTCTTGGGAGCCCAGGCCTCTCTCCAGGTGATGGGGCAAGGGGACACATGAGGCCCTAGGCTGTTAGAGGGGGCTGACTATGACAGTAGCTTAGCACCATACCCTCCAAGATCCCCAGGATGCTCAGTCTGAGCCCAGAGCCTCGTGTGGTGGCCACACTCATTCTGATGACCCTGTGTCCTTCCTCATGAGAAAAGCTCAGCCACAAGCTTTTCTCCAGCCTTTGGGACCACATGCATTTTGTCCTGGACTGATGACATGGGGTCTCCTCCAAGTAGGAACTTGATAACTTAGACACATTCCTATCGGTCTCTGCTCTTATTTAAATTTCGTGTTTTAATATGCATTTAACGATGTAAATGACTGAAATATATTTAAGTAAACAACATTCACTTACATCTCCCTTCCCTCTTCCCCAGGGTACACACTTTCTCACAGTTGTAATCAGGCCATACAGACCCGTTTTCTTCAGTTATGTCTTGGACATTTCATATGGCTCCATCCTTGTCATATTGATCTTATTGCACCTCAGTACACCTTAGTCTATAATTAACCAATGAGCATTTTAATTGGTTAAAATGTTTTTGCAATGGTTAATATAATACTTCAAAGTAATCATAAAATAATTTTTCTTTGGAATAATTCCCTTGAGAATGTTCCCAGGAGCTGCATGATCTGTGGATCCTCTATGTGCTGATGTTTTGAAGACTATCTCATTAATCTATGTGCTGATTCAGTGGAGTTTGTTCCTATGATGCCCATTTTACAGATGGGAAAACCAACGTGGGCAGGGCAGGAGTGGACATTTGTCCAGAGCCAGCCGGCATGTCTCTGTGAGCATTTCTTGGGATTCCTCTCCCTCCAGGTACACTCTGAGTGTAAAGGGAGCCCTGAGTGCCTTTACTCAGCGCAGTGGATGGCAATGGTGGGATGCTTCTATGGCAGCATAGAGCTATTATGGGATGAAGAAAGCTGTTTCTTCAGCCTCTGAAACTGCCGCTACAGATGGCCATCTTGAACCAAGCCCAGGGCCGCCCTCCCTGACCCCTCCAGAGACCCTTTAAGTAAAGGAGGTGGTGCTTTTTGGATCTCTAAGCCCCTCTGAAGATGTGAAAATGGGGGCAGGTCAGCCACATGAAGCGCTGGCTACAATGTGTAAACACACCTCAGGGTGATGCTAATCTCCAGGTCAGGCCCTGGTGCCACCAGCCGCCCACTGCAGATGCAGAGGCTGGGGTGGCTCTGGCCAAGGGTTCTGTGTGATCTCATGTCCATGGCAGAAGGTCACCGGGTTCCCAGGGCCAGGCCATGGACCACTGGTTGGCACCTCTATCTGCCCTGCAGCGGTGTGAGTGCCCTGCCCAGCCTTCCCTAGATGCAAAGCTGCCACAATTGCCAGGCTAGAGAGGGACCCGGGGCTCATGCAGGCATCTCAGCCCCCGGTTGTGCCCCTGGGTGAGGTGCACGGGGCTAATCAGAAACACCTGTGTACATGGAATTTCCTGCCCCAGTTCAGCCTTCATTTCCTCTGCCAGTAAAAACCCAAGACGTGCAAAGGTGAAAGAAACCAGCCAGTCAATCACCCAGACGACGGCCACCAGGGCCGCAGAGACAGGACTTTCTAAATTAAATTTTAATTCCCACCCGATGGCCCGGCTGGGACAGCCATGATTCAAACCGTGCAACTGGCTGTCTCAGCTGGGCAGACCCTCACCCAGGTCCTTGCAGGAATTAACCCCACCCCCTGGCCAGCGGACGGTGCTGTCTGCCTGGGCCATCGGGTTGTAGAATGAGACCCCAAGAATGAAAGGGACCCCCTTTACCTTCAACTTCCTTGTGCAGCTGCAAGTTTGCCCAGCTGATTAGCTGCTCACTACTTCAGACTATTTGAATTATTAGGTGCTAGAGAGATCAGAGGCCGCCAGTGACTCAGGGACATTTAGCAAGACAACATCAAAGCCAGGGGCTGCCCGGGTCCAGAGTGTAGGATAACGGTCAGAGCCTGAGGGTCTGGGCTCTGTCCTGGCCCAGCAGGTTTAGGTGAGGAGAGAGTCATAAAAATGCCTCCGTTTTTTTCCAGAACATTTTTCCAGAGATTCCTGCAGGCCCAGGGAGGAGGGGCTTGAAGTGAGAAGAAGGGAAGTATTGAGCTGACCATTTGATGGTCAAACTGAAGCATCTTCTGGGAGAATGACTTGCCTGACCACATGGCTGACTGGGAGTGGGTCACCAGGCTGAGTCCATCACTGGAAACTGAGTCATGACCCCCATCTCCCAACCTCAGCCAGATATGGGAGGGGCAGGGAGGTGGCCTTTAGAGGCAAATATCCAGGGCTAAGAACTTGGGCTTGGGAGTCGCAGAGTCCTGGATGCAAAGCCCAGCTTGTGCCCTTCTGCAGGCTAACCTTCCCCAGTCTCAGCCTCGTGGTCCACAAATTGGGAAAGAACTGTAGCCCCACCCACCCCAGCCCTCATAAGGTTGCTGCAAGGAGAACAAGGGCATGGGGTGCTTTACGCTGAGGAATGTGATGAGTAAGGGGCCAGATGTCATTGATCTTTGAGACAGAGCTTCTGCTTCTCTGCCCCTGGCATATCAGCAACAGTCACCATGGGAGCAGGAAGAGATGGCCCTCCTTTAAGGAGGATCTGAGCCCCTCCTGGACACCCAGTGCCCACTTCCCACCAGCCTTGTGTCCAGCATACCATGGTGAGACCCACACGTCCCCTTCTCCATCTTATCTAATTGGCCTCCTTGTCAAGGGGCCCACACACGCAACACTGGTGATGGTGGGAGAGCTGGCAGCATCAGGGGGATTGGCACAAATCCTCCCAAGTTTTGGAGAAGCAACAGCACAAGAGAATCTTTGGGATCTTCAGGGCAGCAGATGGGTCTAGAGGTCGTGGACCGACTTCTCAGTAGAAGGACTGTGTAGCGCTCCCCAGGAAGCAAAAAGTGTCCCAGGGTTTCAAAATCTGCTGTCCTTTAAAAATAGCTTTATGATTTTTAGATGATACATGCTGGTGCTCTACTGCAAGTACATACAGTAAAAACATGGGTGAATCTCACCAACTATGTTGAGCAAAGCCAGCCAGACACAAATGAGTTCACACTGTGTGATTCCATTTATATGAAGCTTAAAAATAGGCAAACAGAATCTATGGTGTTTAAATCAGGAACTGGGTCAGCCCTGGGGGGTGGTGACTGGAAGCTGACACTGGAGGTGGGAGCAACTGTGATGTTGTTCCCTGATCTTGCTGCTGGCTGCACAGGTATGTCCACATAGTGAAATCCCCTGAGCCACACACTTACGACACTTACGACACACTTTTCTGTATGTCTGTCATATCCAATAATAAATGTCCTTAAAATAAGTGGTCAGGCTCATTGTATGTCCAAATAACTAAATATAAAATATTGGGTTAGGCACCGTGGCTCATGCCTGTAATCGCAAAGCTTTGGGATTCTCAGTGGCCATGGATTACCTACATCAGAGACATTGGGATGCTTGTTAAAAAGGCACATCTTGGGGCAATACACTGGGCTTCCTGACTCAGCCAATCTGGTAGCAAGTGCCAGGAATCAGCATCTCAATAAGCTCTTCAGGTAATTCTTTTTTTAAAAAATTGTGATATATATATATGAATATATATACACACACGCCTATAACATAAAACATGTCATTTTAACCATTTTAAATATTCAAGTCACTGTGATTACAATTGACATTGTTGCACAAACATCTTCACTATTTCCAACATTTTTTTTCTGTGTGTGTGTGACAATGTCTCATCCTGTTGCCCAGGCTGGAGTGCGATGGGGCAATCTCAGCTCACTGCAACCTCCACCTCCCACGTTCAAGTGATTCTCCTGCCTCAGCCTCCCGAGTAGCTGGGATTACAGCCACCCACCACTATACCTGGCTAAGGGTTTTGCTATGTTGTTCAGGCTGGTCTCAAACTTCTTACCTCAGGTGATCTGCCCACCTCAGCCTGACAAAGTGTTGGGATTACAGGTGTGAGCCACTGCACCTGGCCAGTTTACAACATTTTTTATCACCCCAAACAGAAACTCTGTCCCCATTAAGTATAGCTTCACGTTTTCCCCTTCCCCCAGCCCTTGTAACTGCTAATCTATTTTCTGTCTCTGAATTTATCCAGCCTAGACATTCATCTGAGTGGAATCATACCATGTATATTCTTTTGTCTCTGGTTCAATTCACTCAGCATGACGTTTTCAAAGTTCCCCATGTTGTATCATGTATGAAAACTTTACTCTTTTTATGGATGAATAATATTTTATTATATATATGCACGCTACATTTTGTTTATCCACTTACCCATAAATGGACACTTCGCTATTACAAATGATCCTGCTATGAGAATTAGTGTTCAAGTATCTACTTGAGTCCCTGTCTTCCTTTTTTTGTGTATGTATATACCTAGAAGTGAAATTGCTGGGTCATATATAACTCTATGTTTCACTTTTTGAGGAACTGCCATACTGTTTTCTACAGTGGCTGAACTATTTTATATTTCTACCCATAATGCATGAGCGTTCCAATTTCTTCACATCCTCACCAATGCTCGTTATTTTCCCTTTTTTTTTTTCTGCCTAATGTGCATAGCTTTGGGATGTGGGAGGAAACCCAAGTGCCCAGAGAAAACCCACACAGATCTGTGGAAACTGTGCCAACTGCACACAGACAGTGGCCCCGGCAGGAATTGATTTTTTTTTCTCATCAATGTTATAACGAAGCAACATTGGGTGAACGGACATTACCAGAGGACCCATTGTGTAGCCATCTCAGTAGGTGTGAAGTGGAATCTCACTGTGGTTTTCTTCAGATCATTCTCACACACGCTGAAGCTGGAGAACTCTGCTGTCAATAAAAGAGAACATTCAGCAGAGAGGGACCCAGGGTAAAGGGAAGCGGATTTTTGCCACTTTTCAAATAGTTCATTCTTTTCTTTTTCTTTTTCTTTCTTTCTTTTTTTTAACAAATGCTGGTTGCTAATGCTGAGTTCAGTGGCCCATCACGAGCACTTCATAGTCCTGAAGTGAATTTGAAGAGTTTGGGGGCTGCAAAGACTGGATTTAGAGTTGCGAGGCTGCAGGCAGGCTTGAGTGAGCGGGGCAGTGGGCCAGCGCGGGTGACAGTGGTGCTGTGGAAGCCCACGGGCAGGGCTGCACGCTCATTAAGCTTTTGCTGGTGGAAGGGATTGAGTCCGAGCATCTCTCCAGGGCCTAATAATTTTATGAGTCGGCTTTGTGGGATAACTTTGCTTTTTTGGAAGCACTGTAATGAGAATGCACAATAGGAAAAGTGCCAACTGGCTTTTTAATAAAGTCATCTGAGGCAGGGGTGAGAGAATAACTTCCCTGCCTTCCCACCAGAATGGTTTGTGCAACAGGACTCAGAGGGGAAGATACCAGGCTTCGGGCCCATCTTGACAGACATCAAATAGAGGGATTTTCTTTTATTCCAGGGCTCTGGTCCAGGCTGAGTAATAAATCTCTCTGGAAGCAGGGGGATGCCTCCTTATGACCCTGCATCAGCCTGACCAAGAAGCAGGTTCCCATTAGTCGTGGGGGTTCTGAGGGTCTGAGAAGGGTTGGGTGGTACCCAGAGCTGACCCGTAAGCCCTGTAGAGGCTGCTTTCTTCCAAATGCCAAATCCTGCCAGAAGAAACACTCATTGTTTTAGGTGTGATTGTGCTTATTTGGCTACACTGGGACAATTAGCAAAGCAGAACTCTGTGGGTAAGAGCACTCTCAGTGGGACTTGTAAGAGCCACAGCCAAGAGATCAAATAACCCCGTTGCTCTCTGTGCAGCAGGCCTGGACTCCATCAGAGGGACACGCCCAGCCAGCCATGATGTAACTTTAGTGCAGACAGCCAGCGGGGCAGTGAAGCAAGCAATAAAAAGGCCTAATCTCTTAAGGCAACATGAATTGTTGGTGAGAACAAAACGGGAAAGCAACATTAGCCGAGGATCATTTTCTTCTTGTTATAGGTGCCTGCAGACTGCTTGGAAAAACCAAAGTGGGAAAAAATCCTGCTAACACTGGTGGGCAGCAAGATGCAATTTACAGGACTGATACTGTACACTGTTAGTCGTCCTGTAATGATTAGTGACTACCATCAACTAAGCACTTCTTCTGCAACAGGTATTTTATGTTTAATAGCTTGCCTAATCCTCATGATCCGGAAAAATTAGTAGTATTATCACCCTGTGTCAGTCAAGTTCAGTGTAAGAAACAGAAGTCACTCTAAGTATTTCAAGCAAAAGGGGATTTTCCTAGAGGGAATCAAATGTTTATAAGATTGTGGTTAGGTCTGGAGGAGCACATGCATGGGGGTGATGATAAGCAGTTGGATACGTGGACACATCAGACAGCCGAAATATCAGGAAGCTGCTGTAGCTGCCACCAGAGCCACTGTCATGACTACTTCTTCCACCCTTGAAGCTGGTGACCACCTTCCTTGGCTGCCTCTAAACTCACCACAACCAAGTTTACCAGCAACCTCAGAGGGAGGAAGAAGGTGTCCCTCAGCTCTGCCTTCCAGACCTCTCTCATAAGAACCATGACTAGTGGAATTTACTTCTAGCCAGAGCCCTAGCTGCAAGGGAGTCTGGGAAGCTTTCCAGGCTGCCCAAGGAAGGAGAGTAGACGTGACAATTCAGTTGAGTCCAGAGAGGTTAAGTCATTTGCTCAGGGTCACTCAGTTGGTAGTGGAGCCATTACTTGAGCCCAGGTTCGTAGGACTCTGAAGGCTGATCTTCCCATTGCTTTACAGAGAAGTTAGGAAGAAGAGCATTCTACATATTTTAAGCATCCCCTTTAATTATAATTACATTGGATGGTTATTATGTGATCTCAGATTAAATTCCCAGTGGATTACTCTGAGTTTTAGAGATAAAGACTCTGGCCATTGTGAGAAATGAATTGTTCCAGTATGAGGAAAGAGAGGGTAAAAACGGGAGTGGTGAGAGAAAATAAATGGGACTAGTCTGGATTTAGCTTCAGAGCAAACCTGTTTTCCCCTGGATCCCCATTCCAGGCTCCAGGTTCTTGAGCCCAAGCCATGGGCAGCCTGGGGAGCTTTACAGCATCATTGTTGAAGGGCGAGCATGGAAAAGCAACACTTACAGCTTACTTAGTCTTACTTAGGTGCCATGGATTAAGGCATTTCGTCCACACAGCAACATATGAAGTAGGCAACTATCTCCTCCAAATTTCATAGATGAGGAGATTACATCTCAGGGAGGTTGAATGACTTATCTAATGTCATACAGACCATCTGTGGGAAAGCCAGAGTTGGCACCTGAGTCTGTTTCAGTCCATATTCTTAGCCCTTGGCCATGTCTATACCTCCCTGACCTTATGAGTTCTGGCAGCCTCTTAGAGCACACAAGAACCTGGACTAGTCCAAAAAGGCTGACACCAGTTGGGTGGAAACTGCCTGTGGCAGAGCCGTAGTGACTGACTCCATTCTGGAGAACTCAGGGGAGTGGGCTCCAGCAGGCTTGGGAACCACCTGGGGCTAGGCCATCTCTCTCCACCAGCGATTCCTTCCAGATGCATCATGCAGTTGCCCACTGCACCGCGTCTTGTGAGACCTGGGGCCTGAAACCACATTGTTCCAGTTGTGAAATCTTGATGGTGTGCTAATCTAACCCTCCCATAGCACAGACGGAGAAGCAGAGACTCTAAGAAGGTGCCCCACCAAAGATAATTCCCATGGCTGGGCTCGGGGAGGGCAGACCCCAGGCCTCTTCATCCTCTCTTCAAGTTTAGTGCTAACATTTTTAAAAAGAGGCATTATAGCCCAAAATAATGGGTCGGACACTGAATGCCACTTGAATTCCTCTCATCACCAAGAACTCCTCCACCTGCCCTTCTTGGCTGGAAGCTTCTAAGACAGTGGTAATGTTCCATTTCTTGATCTCGGTGAGAATTACTTGGCTATACTAAACTGGTGAAAATTCATTGGACTGGATACTTACTTTGTTTTTGTATTTTTCTGTATTATGTCATGCTTCAATTAAAGAAAAAAAAAAAAGAAAGAAAGCTTACTTAAAGATAATGTTGGCTGTACACCTCTCCCAAGACCAGTAAAATATTCCTGTGTTTTAATTGAAAGGTATCTTCCTCTAGTCTTAAGACTCTGAAAAAACTCTAACCAATGCTGCTGTCAACTCGGGAGTTAAGTAGACTTGGAGATGAAAAGACCAAGCAGGTTCGAGAGTTCTGATGGAAGCTGAGAACTTTTACTTTACCTCAGAAGGCAGAAATGCACCCACACAAATGATACCTGTGGCAGAGACTTGATAGTTGTTTACAAACTTTTTACATCTTCCTCCTGGGCAACCAGCTAGACTACATTTCCCAGCCTCCCTTGCAGGTAGGCGTAGTCATAAGACTGAATTCTGGCAGGGGGCAGTGGCTCACGCCTTTAATCCCAGCACTTTGGGAGGTTGAGGAGGGGGGATCACGAGGTCAAGAGATCAAGACCATCCTGGCTAACATGGTGAAACCTATCTCTACTCAAAATGCAAAAATTAACTGGGTGTGGTGGTGCACCCCTGTAGTCCAAGCTACTTGGGAGGCTGAGGCAAGAGAATTGCTTGAACCCAGGAGGCAGAGGTTGCAGTGAGCCAAGATCACACCACTGCACTCCAGCCTGGTGACAGAGACTTTGTCTAAAAAAAAAAAGACTGAATTCTGGCCAATAGAATGCCCAAGGTGATAGATGCACATTCCAAATCTGGCCCATAAACACTCCGTTGTACATCCCCTGATTGCCTTTTTCAATCTACTGAGTAAATAGAAAATTCTCTGCGGCCCTAAGGAGGGTGGTGCCATTAGATGAGAAGAGGCTGTGTCCCTGTGACATCACCTGGAGGAGAGCCACGTAGGAGAGTTACCTGACCAGGAGGACTTACAATGGGTCAGTGCATGAGCAAGACATAAACTTTATTATGCAAAGCATTGAAGTGTATAGCTTATTTATTATATGTGAGCCTACTCTGAATAATACAAGAGCCATTTTAAAATTAGGCAAATCATTTTCTCAACCTAAAGTCAGCTCCAAAGTATTTTTAAAAATCTAAGAAGCTACAGGGGCCTCTTGCCTGTTACCTAGTGACTCATAAATCAGAAACAGCTTTAACAAGGACAATTCACCTGTTTCCCAGGTCATCAGGGCAGCAAATCAATGGAGAAAGACTCATTCTTATAAAATGCGAGATTTGGCAGTCATTTTTTAAAAAACGATTGTTCTGTCTCCTTCCTTATTGACAAAGAACCTGTAACAGCAACGTTCTGGACCCCTTTAATACAAGGGCTAACAGTTCTGTACCACCAGAGGGCGATACTATGTAATAGCGATGCACAATAGAAGAATCCTTATGACAGTGAGCAATGGAGTCAACATTTATAGAAAGGGACCAGAGGCAGACACCAAAATTGTGGACAGGTTCCTGGGCAATAGGATGGGAGACAGCACAGGAATCTCCTTTCACATTTACCCCACCGCTACCATCTCCTCACAACTAAACTCTGCCCGTATTTTTCCTGCATGTATAAAAATTCTCCAGCTGAAATACCTGATTGCATAAGGCAAGGAAAAAAATGTGCTCAAGCTACCTTCTACCAAAACATCCAAACATGCGAGCTGTTAGGAAATGAAGACATTGAGAAAAAAAAAAAAAAACAGAAAGAAGGAGATAGGCACACAAGGGAACAGGCCCCTTTTGTTCTCTGTTGGGCCTGGGGCCTGCAAGAGTCTACAAGAAAACAGCAGTTTCTCCAGCATTACTCTGCGGTTTCCGGTTAAAACCATACGTTGCGAGTTCTGCTTCCTAGAATGGGGAGCTAGCTTTTGTCCAGACCAAACCTCTGGCTGAAAAATAACTAGAAAAGGACAAAAATATTTCATTTAATCTGTGTGATGGCATTGAAGAACAATGACAGACCTGGAGAAGCAAGATCTAGGGGAGAAGGAGGAAGCCCAATTTTCTTTCTTCCTTCCTTCCTTTCTTTCTTTTTTTTTTTTTTTTGACAGAGTTTCGCTCTTGTTGCCCAGGCTGGAGTGCAATGGCACCATCTCGGCTCACTGCAAGCTCTCCCTCCTGAATTCAAGCGATTCTCCTGCCTCAGCCTCCCAAGTAGCTGGGATTACAGGGGCCCACCACCATGCCCAGCTAATTTTTGTGTCTTTAGAAGAGGCAGGGTTTCACCATGTTGGCCAGGCTGGTCTCGAACTCTGAATTCAGGTGATCCGCCCACCTCCATCTTTCAAAGTGCTGGGATTACAGGCATAAGCAACCACGCCCAGTCAAGGAAGCCCAGTTTTTAGCAGCCCTTCTCCTTGGGATATTTGCCAATTTAAACTTTTTGATCAAAAAGCTGATCAGAAAAGTGCAGCTGAGAAGCTGAGAAGAACTTTTGACCGTCTCTCACCAGGGTGCAGGTACAAAAATTAGAGTTCAAGATGTGCCAATCAATCAGGAAAGGCTATGATTAGCAGCTCAGGTTTTCAGCTGGGATCTCAAATAAGTACAGCACAGAAATAAGAGAATTTTGACCCAGGTTTCCTAGAATACAGAGCCCAAAGCAAAAGCTTGCATGCTTCCTAGGAAATATAACTGCAGGGAAGCTGGAGTGAGGAAGAAAGGTGAGTGAAGCAGAGAAACACGAGCACATATAAGGAAGTGGATCACTGAGCTTTACAACAAGTGCAGCTGACTGCAATGTTTCACGGGAAATGCTATGTCAGTCCTTCCAAGGGCATGTGGGTTGAAAATTTTCCTGCCAGTGCCTTGCATCTCTTGTCCCCTAGGGTAAAAGTTCACTCCATAGAGGGTTAACTCCTACATTTCAAGATTATACACCAATCCCTTTCGCAGCCTCAAGACAGCCATATTCCACACCCTTTATATCTGTGTGTAGAAGCTGTAGGGGAAGCCAGAGACTTCACAGCAGATTCATGTGTCTTGAATGCCTTTTTCAGAGTCAGTAACCCTTGTGTTGGCCAGGGCTGAACAGGCAACCAATAGCCCTAAAGACAGGTGAAACTCATAAGATCTGAAAAAGAATGTAAGTGGTGTCTGGTCCACAATAAGTAGACCAGAACTAGAGCAGCACTAGCCAAATCCAGCTTTCAATATTAAATCATTTCAATCTCTGATTGGATTATGGAGATCTGCCCCTGGAAAGGCAAGACTAAGATAAAGTCCAGTGAGGGACTCCACTGGGTGCAAAATTTAAGGGGGCTCAAAAAAATCTTTATGCTTGTGATAATCTACAATTGCAATATTTAAAAGATAAAAATTAACACAAAATATTTATGATGAAGAAATATCAAAATGGTGTTTTGATTGGAAACTGCAAGACTAATGACAAAAGGAACTGCACAGAAATAAGGAACTTTCCTTAGTAAAGCTGTTCCTCACAGGGGTATAGGTTAACAATTCTGAACCTGCTGCACGTGTGTGATGGGACTGAACAAATGAGTAAATGAAAGAGAGAGAGGTGGTTGGAGCCAGGTTTCTCACTGTTAGAGCTAGAGGGTGTAGAAAGGAAAGTGAGGAAGCATGTGGTTTTAGATTAGTGCAGACAGCAGTATGAACTCATGAGTAGCTCAAAATAGATACAGATGGAGAGACATAGAAATAATTACAGACATGTATGTATATAAATATATATGTGGGTTATTATACATATGTACATATATTTCCTAGCTCTGTCTACTGAGAGGGCCTAGGAACTATGGTGTTCTAGCAACAGTGAGGATACCCAGTGCCTTAATCTTGGTTTCTGCTAAAAGCACCCAGGGATCTTTGATTCTAGGGCTGGGCCTGAAGCTCATCTTGTAGTACCAGAAAATAAGGAAGTGCTCAAAAAAAGGAAAACCATAGGGACATGACTCAAGAGCCAACCTGAAAGGGTTCTAAAGAGCTAAATCTGGAACAATTTCAGCAACATGAAATTACAATATTGGATTATAACCCCAAGTGTAAAATACATATCCATGAAGCAATACTGATACCAGTTATTGAATAAATAAATCAAGGAATTCCAAATAATTGATGTGGTTGCTCCCTGCTCCAGGAGGTAGACTTCACTCTCCTCTCCAGTTTCAAATAAGCCGTGCTCAGTGAATTGCTTCCTAAAAGTAGAGTATGAAGAGGGGAAAAAAATTTACTTCATGGAGGAGAAACCTGGCCAGCACTCCCTCAGCCCAGGGATAATAGATCATGAGTCATGTTGATGGCAGGTACCCTTGATATGATGTGATAAGACTGGCATCTCACCTCTGGTCTTTTTCCCCCAACCACCAGAAAAACGTCACATAAACTAAAATTGAGGGACATCCTACAAAACACAGTACTCCTCAAAACTCTCAAGGTCTGAGAATCTGGAGAAACAAAGAAAGTCTGAGGCTGTCGCAGACCAAGGAAGGCTAAGGAGACATGAAAGCTGAATATGACATGGTGTCCTGTTGCAGAAAAAGAGCATTAGGGAAAACTAATGAAATCCAAAAGAACTATGGAGGTTAGTAAAAAGTTGTGCACCAGTGCTGTTTTCTTAGTTGTTACAAATGTACCACAATAATGTAAATTTTTAACAATGGGGGAAATTGGGTCCAATATATGTGGAAATTTCTATACTACCTTTTCAACTTTTCTGTAAATTTAGAAGTATTTAAAATAAAACTTTCATTTAAAAACAAGATAAACAGGTAAGTCCAAATACATTTTCACTGTTGAAAACATCAATAATAATGTCTTGGTAGGTTATATGTATGTGTGTGTGATATTATTTATAATTAAATCACATAACAACAGATAATATATTTATCAAATGTTAATAAATATATTATCTGTTGTTATGTGATTTAATTATAAATAATTAATTACATTCTTTATATATTAAATCTTAATATCAGCATATATAGTTATAAACATAATTAAAATATGCAACAACAATAGCACAAAAAGGGACTAAATGGAGCTAGGATGTTCTAATAATTGTAAAAACAGTAATTTATATTAGATTTTAATAAATCAAAAATGCATACTGTAATCTCTAGGTTAATTGCCAGTAGAATATAACTAACAACTAATAAAGAAGAAAGCCAGAAAAGTAAAAATAATGCAAAAGGGAGTAAGAAAGGAAATGGAGTATAAAAGGTGAAACAAGTAAAATAAACAGTAAGTTATAATGCTGAGACCCAAATACATTATAAAATTAAACATAAATGAAGAAAGTGCTCTAAATAAAAGTGTAATTAGATTAGATTTAGATTCAATAGCAGTGACAACCAAAAGCTCCTTTAAATACATACTTAAATGTAAGGATACAGAATTACTTAAAAATAATAGGGTGAAAAAACATTTAATTCAAACATTAATTTGTAAAAGATTGATGTAGCTAAGGGGACTTTAAAACAAAAGCGTTACTAGAGGTAAAAAGGGGTAATGTATATTTAAAAGATCAATCTACCACAAATATACAGCAATTCCCCATTTGTATGCATTTCATAAGTTCAAAATATAAAGAGCAAAATTCACAAAACTAAAAGGAAAAAGACAAATCTACAATTAAATGGGCAATTTAAATACATTTCTCTTAGTAACTGATAAAACAAGCTGAAAATAATAAGCAAAGATTTAGAAAATGTGAACAATATGATTAAAAAGTTGATCTAATTAACATACATAGAGTATGACCTGCCAGCAGTGAAAGAATATACATTCTTTTCAACTGCACATGAAAATTTGCCAAAATTGAACATACATTGAGCCACAAAGTAAATTTCAACAGATTTCAAAGAACTGAAATCACACAGAAGATATTCTTTACCCAGTAGCATTAAACTAGAAATAATTAGCAATAAAATTAGTAGAAAAATCCTCAAATATTTGGAAATTAAGCAATATACTTCTAAGTAAATCACGGGTCAAAGGAGAAATCACAGTGGAAAGGAGAAACTAACTGAATAACAATGAAAATACAACAGATGAAAACCACACAGTAAACCCAGACTTAGAGAGAAATGTATACCCTGGGATTCACATAAGGGAAAAGAGGAATGAGCATCTATCCCTTGGAAGCTAATATTACAAAAGCAAATCAAACTCAGAGTTCCACTTTTTAAATAGATGAAGTAGATAGTGGAAAGGCAATGTTCCTGCTAAAATGACATAGAAAAATCAGAGATCTTATAAAAATTACATATTCAAAAGCATCAGAATTACAGAGATTATGGAATAAGGAAGTAAAATTCCATTGAAAGGAGAATCTTTCAGGGCCAAGCTGAATGTATCTATCCTTGGGGTATTTGTAGATCCTGGGCACAGGCCACAGATTGAGAATCTGGGGTAGGAACTGTGCAGGGGTCTCTTAGGGGCAGAGTTTTAGGAAATCACATGAGACTAGACTCTTACAATTGGAGACGTGAGGGGCCTCAGACACATGGCAGGTTTCCTTTTCAAGACCTTAGCTGAAATCTCAAACTTCACATTTCAGGAGGCTAAATAATTAATCCAAATTCTTAGAAAGCTGAGAATTTTCTACAGTCTTAACATGTTTGGTAGATAAAAATCTGCTTGGGGAGTGAGCAATGAGAGCCCTAGGAATAATAATAATTGACACTAACAATCTCCCACTCCCTTCACTAGCAGCTGGGCATACCAGGAGGCGAAGAATCCAGTTTTGGTGCCTAGCAGAAGGCTTCTGCCATAGGACTGAGAAGCCAGCCTTAGGTAGTTGGAAAGCCTCAAATACATAGTTTTCCCTTTCAGAATTACTGCAAAATTCTGAAAGTACTCAAGGTGGGAGGCTAAAAATTTAAGCCAAAAACCTCTGAAAAGCAGAGTGAAAAGTTCCCATGTCTTTAGAGGCGGAGAAAAAAAAATAACACATGAGTCTCTCAATTCTGGAGAGCCACAACCTGTAACAGGGACAAACCAGAGGTAAAGTGCATTGAACTTAATTTGTGCCGTAGGTATAACTGAGTGTTATAACGGGTAAATTGTAATAAATGCTGTTAATGACCTGATCAGATTTCTTTGGGCCATATCATTGTAGCACACAATGACCTAACTTCCAACAGCTTGATGGCTTTATTCTAGATGCTGAAGCCCACTCTATGCATGCACACAGAAGAACCAGAAAATCAGTGTCTCCTGGGAGCAGCCTTCAATCAATGACTAATGAGAGCTAATTAATAAATATCTCCACTCCTTCGTCTGTCAGATGGGCAAACTCTTAGCATGCATTCCACATGGATGCTCAACATTCCCAAGCAAAAGAAAGCTCCAGTTACTCACAGTGAGAACTTGCTTGATAATGAACCCTTAGTTGACTGTATTTGCTCTCCTGTCTCACTTCCCCATTCCATTACCAATATTTTCTGGGATCATATTTTACATGAACAACTTGTTCTCAAATTAAATACCAGGGTCCACTTCTAAAAGGACCCAAAGAAACAAAGCAGAAGACAGAATCAATAAACTTGAAGACAGATGAACAGAAAAATCCAAGCTGAATCACAGAGAGAAAAAGAATATGGATGGGGGGATGGGGAACCAGGACCAAGTGTAAGAAACCTAAAGAATACAGCCCAAAAGCTTAACTTGTGTAACTGAAATTAGCAAAAGAGGAGAGAAAGAATGAGGCAGAGGCACTATTGGAAAAAATTATGGCTAATTATTTTACAAGCCTTACAAAATGCATCAAACCACAGACCAAGAAACCTAATAAAACTCCAACAAGATAAATACAAAGAAAACCGCACCTAGGCACGTTACCACAAAGCCATTGAAAACAAAGACCAAGAGAAATCATGAAAGTAGATAGAGAAAATAGACACACCATCCTCAAAAAATCTCAGTAAGAGGGAGAGATAAATTATTACCAGAAATGAAAACCCAAAGACAATGAAACAATGCTTACTTGACGTGCTAAAAGAAGCTAGGCATGGTGGCATGTGCCTATAGCTTCAGCTACTTGAGAGGTTGAGGCAGAACCATGCCTTGAGCCCTGAAGTTCAAGGCCAGCCTGGTCAATATAGCCAGACCCCATCTAAAAAAAATGAAGTTTTAAAAGAAAATAATTGTCAACCAAGAATACTACATTCAGTGAAAATATTCTTGAAAAATAAATATGAGGAGTTCTAGCTTCTGGTCAGACTAACCATTTTGCAGATAACAATATTTTAAATTCAGACAGATTTTAAAATATAATTATTTGAGGATATTGAAAATTTAATAAACCAGACAGGAATTAGATGTAAGCCCTCCCTTGAAAAATGAACTGTAACAGATGAATAGTAAATTTACTGAACTGTAAGTGGTGCACATGGCAGAAAGCCACAGTCTTACTGGCTTGTGTTGTTAGAAAAAAAGAGTGAACAATCTTCCCTGTTTGCCCAGGACTATCAGAGCTAAAACAGGCACAATCCCAAGCAAACCAGATCAGTTAGTCATCCTACACAGAGTTCTGCCAAAATACCCGGAAAATTAGGAGGAGAATCTTTAAAATAAGAATATACAGAGGACAGTAGGCCCCAAAGACTGCACATAAAATTAGCCCTAAATCAAATAAAGTCCTGGTTGACTGGATATCTATACATGGACATGGAATCATTAGAAGACTCAAGGAAAAAAAGCAACAGCTGGAATTGTGAAAGAAGTAAACAGAGATTCCCACTGCTGTCCAGCATGAAAGAGAAACAGTTTTGAAAAGTTAACTTAATGGACTCAAAGTTAACTGTTTACTAGAATAAAAATTATTCTTCAGAGGAACATAACAGAACTCAGTTCAACAAACACTACTCATGTTGTCCACTATTCAATTAAAAATAAACAGACCCATGAAGAAACATAAAAATATGACCTACATTGAAGAAGAATATCAGTTTATGGAAACTCAGATGTTGCAAATAATAAAGTATTTAAATAACCATCATAAATAAATTTAAGTATTTAAAGGAGACAATGGACACATTAATGGAAAATCTCAATAGAGGAAAATATTGTTTTAAGCCAAATGAATATTTTGGATCTGGATAGTACAATAACTAAAATGAAAAAAATTCACTGGATGAGCTTAACAGCAGATTGAAAACGATGGAAATGAGAGCCACTGAAATTCAAGACACAGCGAGAGAAGTTATCCAACCTAAAGAAAAGAGAGGTGAAAGAATGAAGAAATGAACAGAAATTCAGAGACATTGTGGCCAAATATCAAGTGGTTTACTGGTTTAACACACCCTTGACATGCAATTGAATTCCCAGAAGGAGAGGACATTTTTATTGCTCGTATTAAAAAAAGAAAAAAGAACTTAAAATAAGTGATCTAAGTCTCTACCTTAGAAAACTTAGAAAAAAACAAGCAAATAAAACCCAAAGTATGTAGACAGAAGATGATAAAGATAAGAACAAAAGATCAGTGGAATAGAAAACAATGAGTGGAGAAAATTAACAAAGCCAAAAGTGGTATCTTTGGAAAAAAATCTATACAATTGATAAATCTTTAGGAAGACAAATAAAGAAACAAGAAGAGAAAGCACAATTACCAATACCAGAAATAAAGAGGGGAATGTTACTATAGTTCTTACAGTCATTCAAAGGGGAAAAAGGAGAATAGTATGAATAACTTTATGCAAACAAATTTGATAACTTAGATGAAATTAATATTTTTGTTAAAACACCCTGTACCCAAACTTTCACAGAGACAAAAAATAGAACATAGTTACTAAGGGCTGAGGGGAGAAGAGAGTAGGGAGTTATTGTTTAATAGGTACAGAGTGGCCGGGCGCAGTGGCTCACGCCTGTAATCCCATCACTTTGGGAGGCCGAGACGGGTGGATCACGAGGTCGAGAGATCGAGACCATCCTGGTCAACATGGTGAAACTCCGTCTCTACTAAAAATACAAAAAAAAAAAATTAGCTGGGCATGGTGGCGCGTGCCTGTAATCCCAGCTACTCAGGAGGCTGAGGCAGGAGAATTGCCTGAACCCAGGAGGCGGAGGTTGCGGTGAGCCGAGATCGCACCATTGCACTCCAGCCTGGGTAACAAGAGCGAAACTCCGTCTTGAAAAAAAAGAAAAAAAAATAGGTACAGAGTTTCAGTTTGGGAAGATGAAAAGTTCTAGCAATAAGATGATAGCTGTGGTTGCACAACAATGTAAATGTACTTAGGCCACCAAAATTTCCACTTAAAATTATTAAAAATGGTAAATTTTATGTTATACATATTTTTCTACAGTTTAAAAAATGATTTAAGAAACCAATACAAGACAAAATTTATAATCTTACTACTCTAAATCTGTCAAAGAAATTGAATTTCTTGTCAAACCCTTCCACAAACACACGCATCTCTCTAGAATGAGACGATTTCACTGGTGAATTCTATCAAACAGTTAAGAAGACTTAATGCAAATTCTGCATAAACCCCTTCAGAAAATAGAGAAAGGAGAAACACTTTCTAATGCATAAGACCAGAATAATTTTGATAGCAAAACCACACCAAAATATTATTAAAAAAATACAATTTTAAACCAACATCTCTCATAGTATTGATATGGAAAAAAAAAACCAACATGATATTTGTAAATCGAATTGAGCAACATATAAAATGGGTAGTATATCATGACAAACTAAGGTTTCTTCCAGGAATATAAGATTGATTTCACATTTCACAATCAGCTAATAAATTCCATCATACTAACAAAATAAAGGAGTAAGATTATATGTCAGAACTGCAGAAAAAGCATATGACAGATTTCAATGCTATTACGAAAATTCTCAGAAAAATTGAAAGATAATGGAATTTCTTTCATTTGTTAAAGGACATCCACAAGAAATCTACAGCTAACATCATACTAAACATTTTTCCTCTATTATGAAAAGGTAAAACTGGCTTCTATCACCAGTTTTATTCAGTATTATACTAGAGGACCTAGTTAGTGAAATAAGATAAGCAAAATAAATAAATTACATTCACACTAGAAAGAAAAAGTAAACCTGCTTCTATTCTCAGACAGTTTTTTAACCTAGAAAAAAACAAAGAAATGAACACCAACAATAAAACCCCTAAATATGATAAATAAGTTTAGCAAAGTTTTAGTATAAAAGGTTAATATATAATATTCAATTGTATTTATATTAGCAACAAATAATTACAAAAATGAAAATCAATTGCATTAAAATAGTATCAAAAACTTAAAATGCATAGAAATACACTTAACAAAAGACAGGCAAAACGTTTACTCTGAAAAACCATAAAACACTGCGCCAAGAAATAAAAGACCTAAATAATATGGTAGATGGATATTCCATGTTTATGGATTGGTCAATTCAATTTTGTTAAGTTATTAAGTTTCCTTAAATTATATTTTCAACACTATCTTAGTCATAATACTGAGCTGTTTTTAAAAATAAAAATTAATGGCTGACTTTTAAATGTATATGAAGGACCTAAAATAACCAAATAATTCAGAAAAGATGAACAAAACTGAAGGGCATATGTTATTTAACTTCAAGATTTAGTATAAAGTTAATCAACAAAGTTTAGTGTTAGTACAAGGATAGACAAATAGAGCAATGGAACTGAATAGAGAGCCTAGAAATAGAATGGCATTTATATAGTTAATTTGTTTTCAATAAAGGTGTCACATCAAGTCAATGGGAAAAGAAAAGCCATTCTATCAGACGGCGCTGAAGCAACTGTACATCCATATGGAATAAAATGAAGCTTGACCTCCTAACCTCACACTTTATACAAGATTTAATTTAAGATGGATCACAGACCAAACCGTAAAAGCTAAAAGTGTAAATATATATAAATATCTGTCACCTGGGGCTAGGTGAAGATGTCTTGGATAAAACCAGAGAGATATAACAAGAAAGAAATTTATTGATGAAAATTGAATTTATCAACACTAAAATATTATGTTTATTAAAAGACACCATAAAGAAAATAAATAGGCAAACTACAGATTGGAAGAAATTATTTGCAAGATATATAACAGAGAAAGCATTTGTATACCAAATACATAAAAACTCCTATAAGTAAATAATAGAAGTGACAAAAAAAAGCCATAAAAATGAGCAAAAGACCTGACGGACACTTCACAAAGGGCAATACTCAATTAAACAATAAGCCAATGAAAAAAAAATGTTGTTGTAGTTGTTGTTGTTGTTGTTGAGATGGAGTCTTGCTCTGCTGCCCAGGCTGGAGTGCAGTGCTGCGATCTTAGCTCACTGCAACCTCCACCTCCCGGGTTCAAGTGATTCTTCTGCCTCAGCCTCCAGAGTAGCTGGTACTACAGGCGCGCACCACCGCACCCAGCTAATTTTTGTATTTTTAGTAGAGACGGGGTTTCACCATATTGACCAGGCTGGCTTTGAACACTTGACCTCGTGATCTGCCCACCTCAGTCTCCCAAAGTGCTGGGATTACAGGCGTGAACCACAAAACCCGGCCTGCAATTTTTCTTTTTAATTAATTTTTAATTTTAATTTTTTATTGAAATAGCCTTAAGGGTACAAATGGTTTTTGGTTACATGGATGAATTGTACAGTGGTAAAGTCTGGGATTTTAGTGCACCCTTCACCTGAGTAGTGTACATTGTACTGAACAAGTAGTTTTCATCTCTCACCACCCTCCCAACCTCTCTGCTGCTGAGTCTTCAATGTCCATTATTTCATTCCATATGCCTTTGGCAATTTCTTATTAAGTTAAATATGCACTTATACTTTGATCCAGCAATTCCAATTCAGCCATTTATACAAGAGATATAAAAACAAATGTATGCAAACCAGCTGGTACAAGAATGTTATCTCACTTTTATTCACAATAATACAAAATTTGAAAAAAAAATTCAAAGGACACTCAAAGTTTGAAAAGCCCAATTTAAAAAACTAGAGTTAATTGACATTGCACCCAACAACAATAGAATTTACATTATTTTCAAGTGCACATCAAATTTTTGACAAAATAGTTTCATGAGTGGAACCAAAAAGAGGCTCAATAATATTCCAGTGTTTACAATCATCCATAGTATAGTCTCTGAGTACAACTGAATTAAGAAGTAAATAGCAAAATCCACAAGTGTCTAAAAAATCAAACATGTACTTCAAAAATATCTGTAGTTTAAAGAAGAAACTACAGGTGAATGAGAAAATATTATGAACTTCATATAATGAAGAAGCTATATATCAAAACTTGCAGAATACAATTAAATCAGAGAAAAATTTATAATTCTAACTACATATGTTAGAAAATAAAAAAAGATCAATTACCTAAGCTTCTGTCTCAATAAGATGTAAAAAGACCAGTGTGTTAAATCCAATGAAAGTAGAAGGAAGGAAAGAGGAGCTGAAATTTAATTAAATAGGAAAACTTTAATAGAGAAATTAAATAAAGCCAAAAGTAGGTTCTTTGAAAAACTGATAAACCCTTAGAAATACCAGTTGAAACAAAAGAGAGAAATCCCAGGCTATCAGTAATGACAAGGAAGACATCACTACAAATGCTGTATTAAAAAGATAAGGAAGTATCTGAACAATTTTTCTTCAAGCCAGAAAAAGAGCCCTTATCAGAAACTGAATACGCTGACATCTTGATCTTGTATTTCTCAGCCTCCAGAAGTGTGAGAAATACATTTCTGTTGTTTAAGCCACCTAGCTTATGTTTTGTTTTGATAGTTCAAGCAAACTAAGACAAGTAGAAAGCCCAGAAGCAAATCCACAATCAGTCACTTGATTGATGATACTATGGTGCAGTGTGGAAAGTGTAAAAATTATTCACTAATTGGTGCTGGAAAAATTAGAAAAAAATTATCTTTATTGTATTTTTGTATTCCAGATGGATTGCAAATTTAAGTGTGAAAGATAAATTTTTCTGATTTCTTTTAAAAAATGTTTTTATTTTTAAATTTTATGTATACTATAGTTTTTATAGACTACATATTTTTATATAATATAGTATATATACTATATTATATAAGTATATAGTATATATAATATAGTATATATACTATATTATATAAGTATATAGTATATATAATATAGTATATATACTATATTATATAAGTATATAGTATATATAATATATACTATTATAGTAAAGATGTCCATTTTTCCAAAACCGATCTATAGGTTTAATGCAATTTCTATCAAAATTCCAAGGGTTTTTTGTAGATATAGACAATCTTATTCTAAAACAGCTACGACAATCTTGACAAAAAAGAAGAAAGCAGAAGCAACCACTCTCCTGGTATTAAGGTTTAATATATAGCTCCAGTAATGAAGACATGGATTGACACTGGCAGAGGGACAGACATATGGGCCAGTGGAACAGAATAGGGAACTCAGAAATAGACCCACAGCAATATGCCTAACTCATTTTGACAAAGGTCCAAAACCAATGCAATGGAGGAAGGATAGCCTTTTCAGCAAACAGTACTCAAGCAAATAGACATACACGGGAGAAAATAGAATAGGAAAGAAAAAAACCTTGATCTAAGCCTCACACTTTATACAGAAATTAATTTAAAATGGATTCTGGGGTTAAATGTAAAACATATGGCCAAGCGCTGTGGCTTACTCCTGTAATCCCAGCATCCCAGCACTTTAGGAGGCTGAGGACGGTGTATCATTTGAGGCCAGGAGTTCAAGACCAGCCTGGCCAACATGAGGAAACCCATGTCTCTACAAACAACAACAACAACAAAACTAGCTGGATGTGGTGGCACACACCTGTAGTCCTAGTAACACAGGAGGTTGAGGTATGAGAATCACTTGAACCCGGGAGGTGGAGTTTGCAGTGAGTAGATTGTGCCACTGCACTCCAGCCTGGGCTACAGACAGAGACCACTGTCGAAAAGAAAGAGAGAGAGAGAGAGAGGGAGGGAGGGAGGAAGGAAGGAGAGAAAGAAACAAAGAAAGAAAGGGAGAGAGAGAAAAAGGAAGAAAGAATAGAAATAAAAAAGAAAAAAGGAGAAAAATCTTTGGAATCTAGGGCTAGGCAAGTAATTCTTATTATGACTGAAAGAATGATCCATAAAAGGAAAAACTGATAAATTGGACCTCACTGCAAATAAAGAGACACTAGAACAATAGAACATTATTTAACAACAACAAAAAAGAGTGAATTGCTGCTCCATAGAACAGTGTGAATGAATCTCGAAGATAACAGGTCAAGCAAAAGAAGCCGGACATACAAGAGTACATATTGTATGACTCCATTTATGGAAAGTTCAAAACAGACAAAGTAAATTCACGGTGTTAAACATCAGGATAACATCTACTTTGAGGGCTGGAAACTGAAAGAGGGTACAGAGGAAGAGATTCTAGTATGCTGATAATATTCTGTCTCTTGATCTAGGTGCTATTTACACAGATATATTCACTTTGTGAAAAACTACACAGGCTTACAATTTGTGCACTTTTTTGCATGTGTATTATATTTCAGTAAAAGTTAAAAAAAATTAAACCCCGAGTAGAAAGAAATAAGTAACAATAAATAAAATAATAGAAATTGATGAATTAAGGAACGAGCACAATAAAGATGATCAACAAAGTTGGTTTGTTGAACAGACTCATAAAGTGGATAAACCATAGCAAAACTGATTTAAAAAATAGAAAAGACACAAAAAAGTATCAGAAATTAAGAAAGATCTATAGCAATGAACCTATGGATCTGAAAAAAGAGAATTATGTAATATTATTAGTAATTTAATATCATTAAATTAGAAACCAGTTGAAATGAATGAATTCCTAGAAAAACACAATTAACCAAAATTTGCACAAGAATAAATCATCTGAATAGTGGATGTGCTTATTGCTACAGGGATGTCTTTCGCTTTGGCCCTTTAAACAGACAGAGCTAGGAAATACATGCATGTGTATACACATATACACACACATACACATGCATATGCATGTATATACATGTGCATATATACACATACATATTTATATATAGTTATTTTTAAAATCATGACTTCACACCTTTGCCTCTGATTCCAGTACATCCCCGTGTGGTATTTTCTTGTCTTCCTCCATTACATGGTTCTATATCTCTTCTTCCACAGGGAGAAATTTGGCCCTCGATAACATCAGCACGTTTACTCATTTGCTAAAGCCTATAATACATCAAAAATTATTTTAGAATGGATTTCCCCATGCCACTACAAAAAACAAACTAAAAAAATAAGAGTTCAGGATGCATTTGTAATTCCTCCCTTTCTCTCTTCCCCACCACAGACTGAGAATATCAAATACTGTGGTCATAAATTTCTTGAATTATTTTTCTCTCCCTTTTAGTGGGATCATGATATTCATTTGAAATGCAATTAGATTCATTGGTGTTAATTTGCTTTATGTTTTAGGAATTTTCTCCTTGCCTGTTCTTATAGGTGTCGTTTTAGTTTTTGAATATGTAGAACATTAACACCCTTCTAAAAGTCAAAAGTATACAAAAAAAGTATACTGATAAGTGTCACTTTCTTCCTTATTCTTTCTGCCCCTCACTCCTTATAGGAACTATTGTCATCATTTTATAGTTTATCCTTCCTGTGGTTCTGGTTGTATCTGTAAGCAAATAGACGTAAGCTTTCTTAATTTCCCTTTTTCCTTCTACAAAATGTAGCACAATATGTATGTTTTCTTAATTTCCCTTTTTTCTTATACAAAATGTGGCATAATATGTATGTTTTCTTAATTTCCCTTTTTTCTTACACAAAATGGGGCATACTCTCATTTGCACTTTGCTTTTTTCACAACATCTTCTGGAATTCACCTCATATAAGTTTATAGAGATCTTCATCATTCTTTTTTACAGCATATAATATTCTTTGTGTATATTATATCATAATTTATTCAACTAATTTTCTATGCTTGTACATTTAAGTAGCTGCCAATATTTTGCAATTACCAATAATGAGGCAATGAATAACCTTGTACATATGAATTTTTTTATTATTGGCAATGTAGCTTCAGGATAAGTTCTAAAAGCATAATTATTTGGTTAAGGGTAAAGGCAGAGATAACTTTTATTAAATATTGCTAAATTTCCCTCCATAGAATTAAAGCAGTATTTCCACAAGTCTCTTTAGAGAAAGAGCCTGTTTCCTACAGCCCTGCCAATATAGTTTCAAGCTTTTGACCTTTTGCCAGGCCGGTAAGTAAGAAAGGGTTTCTATGTGGACTTCTATTTGCACTTCTCTTACGAATGAAGTTCAACATCTTTCCATATTTTAAGTACATTTTTATATCTCTTCCTATTAGATATTCATATTTTCTGGGTATCTTTCAATGGGACATTAATTAATTTTCAGAAGGTTTTTTGTTTGTTTGTTTTTTGTTCTTTTTTCTTGAGACAGGATCTGGCTCTGTTGCCCAGGCTGGAGGGCAGTAGCATGATCTCAGCTCATTGCAGCCTCAGCCTCCCTGGGTCAAGCATCCTCCCACCTCAGACGTCCAAGTAGCTGGGACTACAGGCACATGCCACCACACCCAATTAATTTTTGTATTTTTCATAGAGATGGGTTTTTACCATGTTGTCCAGGCTGATCTTGAAATCCTGGGCTCAAACTATCTGCCCAAGCTATTGGCCCTCCCAAAGTGCTGAGATTACAGGCATAAGCCACCCCGCCCAGCCAGAAGATATTAGGGAGTGCTATGAACTGAATTCTGTCTCCCACAAATTCATACGTTGAAGCTCTAACCTCCAATGTGATGGTAATTGGAGATGGAGCCTTTAGGAGGTAACTAAGTTTAAATGAGATCATAAGGATGGGACTCTAATCCAATACAATTAGTGTCTTTATAGGAAGTGACATCAAATAATGCTTTCTCTAGCCCCCCAAACCACCCACACGCATCCATGGAAAAAAGGCTATGTAAGGACAAAGCAGTTGTGTACACGCCAGAAAGAAAGCCCTTTCCAGGAACCAAACATTGTTGGAAGACCTTGGACTTTCAAGCTTCCATAACCGTGAGAAAACTAATTCCTGTTGTTTAAGCCACCCGATCTATGGTATTTTGTTATGGCAGCCCAAGAAGACTAAAGCAAGGACAATAGTTTTTATTTGTGTTATATTTTGCCAATGTTTTCTTCCAGTTTGTCATTTGGCTTTTTAATGGTGTTTTTCTTTCCATGCAAAAGTTTTGTTTTTCTTTTAAAGGAAGGAATATTACAGTACTCTTTTCAGATAACTGTGGATGTGTTCTCTGATTCTATACCAAAACTCAACAGGTGGTCAGCTCTTAAGGTTTCGTAGTTATGTAGAATTTGAAAACATCGCTAACTTTTCATACTCTGTGACATTAAATCCATCGGTTTACCTTGCACTTTGAATGGATCTTTTTATCTATGCATGATTTTGTGGCATCATACATAGGTCACTTCAAAAATATTGGTTTGCTAATGTATACAGATCTTTCAACATCAAAAAGTTATATTAGTGAATACTAGCACCAATCTCAGAAAAGTATTGGGAAGCTCTCAAGTTTATGGTAGCAGATACAAGCTTTTAAAATTTTAAAAAAATTTGTTTCCCTAGGGACATTCTTAATTCTTAAGTGAAACTAATGCTCTCTTTCTGTGGGCTGTGTGTGTGTGCGTGCATGTGTGTCTGTGTGTGATGAGGTGAAGAATTCTATGACTGTTAGTACAGTTTGGGGCCACTGCCCTGATTCATGCTAAGGCTCCAGCAGTTTACCCACCAATGCTTTTGTGTCATCAGTGCAAATGTCAACACAATGAAAAAGGCACATTATTTTGAAAGTAGTTTTGGCCGCAGACCACGTGAAAAGGTCTCAGGGATCCCATAGTAGTCTGCAGAGGACACTTGTGAGTTTCACTGCTCTATAGGTATCCTAAATCCTTCAACTAGTAGTTTCAATCCAGCTCTCACCTCAGGGGGAAAAAAAACATTTAAATTTAGAGGCAAGAAAAGAGGTAATACAGCCCTCTTCCTTCCTACAAACTCTCTAGGATGGTTTCCCTTGGCCCCTTTGTTATTCCTCATTAAGGGTAACTATTCACCTATACTTATCTTAAAGAAGGGCATTAACTGCTTAAAAAAGACAGGAGGGGTTGTTGAAAACAAGGAAAAGTGTCAGATGTTGCCGCCAATTGCAGATCAAAGAGAAAGAACCCATCCCTGCAGTAATCAAGTGAGGAAGAAAGGCTTCGGCTTGCAAAGATGCCGAATGAATCTGTTCATGGAATAAAGCACATGTTTGTTAGTGGAGGGCAGAGGACACTGAGGGAGAAGTATGGAAGGTTTGCCTGAGGCTTTCTTTCCGGATGTCCCCTCCCTGGCTACCCCACTCATGCAATGCACACACATTCCTCTTGGTTTGAAGTGTGTTGATCAAAAGTTTAGGAGACCTACTCTGTCCTCCCACAAAGGAAGTCAAGATAAACTGAGGGAAATGGTGACACCTCTATTGTTTGACTCTCAGATTATCATAGGTCTTGGGGAACACTCAGGGTAGGGCAAGAAGGTTGTGGGGAAACCAGAATGCTCAGCCTTGTCTATTGGCCCAAACACTGTCCCAGCTTCTCTGGAGAGCCCTGTGTTAAAGCTTTTAAATTGGGATCTTTAATTCAGCAATTCCACCTCTAAGAATGTATCCTTGATAACCAGATGTACACAAATATATATATATCTTTTTTGGGGGGAGACAGTGTCGCTCTGTCACCCAGGCTGGAGTGCAGTGGCATGATCTCAGCTCACTGCCACCTCTGCCTCCTGGGTTTAAGCAATTCTCCTGCCTCAGCTTCCTGAGTAGCTGCAGTTACAGGCCCACACTCCCACACCCAGCTAATTTTTGTAGTTTTAGTAGAGATGGGGTTTCACCATGTTGGCCAGGCTGCTCTCAAACTTCTGACCTCAAGGAATTCGCCCACCTTGGCCTGCCAAAGTGCTGGGATAATAGGCGTGAGCCACTGCGCCTGGCCAATCTTTAAGAATATTCATAACGCCTTTATAATAGAGTTGGAAGCAGCCTGAAAGAAGAAAAAATAAGGAGTTTGTTAAATTAACAATGGCCCAGCTTGTGGATGTTGTGAAGCAGTGCTTCTCGAAATGTGGTCTGCAGACCCCCAAAGGTCACTGAGGCCCTTTCTGGAGGGCTCAGGGTCTATTTTTATGTTAACATTAAAATTATTTGGCTTTTCACTGTGCTGATCTTTGCACAAATAGTGCAAGAACAATAGTAGGTAAAACTGCTGGTGACTTACCACAAATTAGCAATGGCATCAATGATCATCATCTTACTCTTATTATTTATTATTATTTTATTATTACCTTGCACTCACAGACATACAAATAAAAAGAGCCAGTTTAACTTAAGAATGTCCTTGATGAAATAGTAAAAAGTATTAATTTTATTAAATCTGACACTTTGGAACACAATTTAAAATATTCCATGTGACCCAAAGGGAAGTATGCATAAAGCACTTCTGCTAGGATGGTCGCCTTGAAGAAAAGCACATGTGCGACTGAGCTGTGAGTTGAACTAGCTGCTTTTCTCATGGAATCCCAGTGTTTCTTGAAAGAAGGACTGACAGCAGGGCTGTGTTACACTGTCATGGCCCTAGGCACTTTACCTTCCTGAATTCCCTCTTCTATAAAACGATAGAAAAAAAAAATTACAACTGTTTGTAAAAAGACAAATATATTAACATTATATATTAAAATATTTTCTTCAATATAAAAGAACTAACCTTCATTTTATTCTATTTATTTTTTGAGATGGAGTCTCACTCTGTCACTCAGGCTGGAGTGCAGTGGCACAATCTTGGCTCACTACAACCTCCGTCTCCTGTGTTCAATCGATGTTCCTGCCTCAGCCTCCCGCGTAGCTGAGATTACAGGCACATGCCACCATGCCTGGCTAATTTTTTATTTTTATTTTTAATAGAGACGGGGTTTTCACTATGTTAGCCAGAATGGTCTCGATCTCTTGATCTCATGATCCGCCCACCTTGGCCTCCCAAAGGGCTGGAATTACAGGCGTGAGCCAGCGCACCCAGCCTTATTCTGATTTTAAAAGAAATTTAGATATTTTTGTGGTCCCATAAAGTCCTGGGGGCCTGGGTAGTGTTTCTAATGGAGAAACTACACCTGACAGACAAACTATGGGTATTCAGAATTGGGTGTATGTAGGGCTGAATGCTCCACGAGGCACAGTCTTAATATATAATATTAATGTACTTGTCTTTATACCAGTGCAGTTGTCTTTTTAGTGGAGGAAGGGGCCTGTGAAGGCAAAAATGCCTATGGCCTTTTTAAAGTCATAATGCGGTCCTTCATTTGTGATAGACATTTTCTTGAAAATGAATGAAATGAACCTGTTCCTTCTAGGAAAATCACTGTGACAGTATGTTGTCAGTGATAAACTTGAGCTTTCAAGCAGAAATTACAATTTTGGGAAACCCATATCTGCTAACATGAGCTTGACAATTTCCCAATACTTGAAAACCTTCAGATGACATCAGTGGTGCTATTAATAGATGCGATTTTCTAACATTGTACAATGAAATGTGTTTACATTTGGAAGATCTGTATAAATCAGTGAACTGATATCTCCCAAATGGCCAATATATGATTTTACTAAATCATGCATGGCTAAAGGACCCAGACAAAATATAAAATAGGCCAATGGATTTTAATGTATTAACTGAGTCAAAAAGTTTATTGACTTTTTTTCAGGTTTTACATTGCACTTAACCTTTAAGAAATTACTCCTGTCAACAGATCGAGACCATCCTGGTCAACATGGTGAAACCCCGTCTCTACTAAAAATACAAAAAATTAGCTGGGCATGGTGGCGTGTGCCTGTAATCCCAGCTACTCAGGGGGCTGAGGCAGGAAAATTGCCTGAACCCAGGAGGCAGAGGTTGCGGTGAGCCGAGATCGCGCCATTGCACTCCAGCCTGGGTAACAAGAGCGAAACTCTGTCTCAAAAAAAAAAAAAAAAAGAAAAGAAAAGAAACTACTCCTTCTTGCATTTTGGTGTAGGGGAAAAGAATAACATCTCTAATTGTCTGAAAAGGTGATTGAAATCCTCTATTCTTTCCCATATACATATCTACATAAGCCTGAATTTTCTCCACATATTTCAAACAAAACATGCTGTGACCGACTGAATGCAGGAAGCGACAAGAAACCAGCTATCTTCTATTACACCAGACATTAGAGAGTTGTGCAAAATTGTAAACAATGCCACTCTTCCCACTATTTTTCTTTGAAAAATACAATTATTCTCCTAAAATATATTATTTATGTAATATAACTTGTTTACATGTTAACATTTTTAAAAAATTCACATTTTCTCAGTTTTTATTTCTAATAAAGCAGATATTGACAGATGTAACCTGTAAAACAAAAGCTCTTCAGGGTTCTCAATAATTTTTAAGAGGGTCAAGAGAAACCCAAACAGTTCCAGTAATGTTATTGTAGAATAACTACCCGGTAAAATGCTCATAAAGCACCATTAAGTTTAAAATGCAGCTAACAATCACTAAACAGAGTAGAAACTCTATATGTTTAATATGAAATAGATATAAAGGCTGGAATGGGAGCAGCCTGTTCTAGCAATGAACGTAGATTGGTTTTTATTTTTTGAGCATTTTTATTTTCCATATTTTCAGAGTGAGCATACTTCTTTTTTTTTTTATTTTTTTTTTTTTGTAATTGGGAAAAATAGAAACCTTTAAAAGAAGAAGCAATAGCAGCAGCAGCTGGTATACTTCTCCGAGCCAGATTAGGGGAGGGGACAGGTCACTGAAGTGGAAGAACAGGAACTACCAAGTGCAGGAGGGAAAGGGGAGAGAAGGTGGAGGCTTCTGGAGAAGGGTGAGGTCAGAGCTGCTGCATTGAACACACTAGGAAGAAGGTCCTAGTGTGTTTTATAAGAATGGCATGCTGTGGAGGGGCATGGAGGTGGAGCCGCCCCAAGATCAGCTCCTGGAGGAGTGTAGACTTTAACTTCACCTGGTGGGCCCTCAAGAACTGAAAGTCCTTGCCCAAGGACCTAGAGAAGGATCGAACCACAAGGTGGGGCATGGGGGGAGCGTCTCTGCACCTTTCCAGACATCCCTTCCCTAGGAAATCCTCATACATCAAAAATGCTTTGTTTTGGGACCAGAAGAATCATAAGCATCATAATTTTTCCAGCTTCATCTCGTGTTACTTTCACCTTCACCCATTCAGTAATTTGGGAAACTCGTAACTGTTACCATGAGCTTGACAACTTCCCAATACTTGAAAACCTTCAGATGAGATCAATGGAATGTGTTTACATTTGGAAAATCCGCATAAATCAGTGAACTGATATTTCACAAATGACCAATGTATGATTTTACCAAATCATGCATGGCTAAAGGACCCAGTCAAGATGCAAAATAGGCCAATGGATTTTAATGTATTAACTGAATTCAAAAGTTAAGACATAGTCATAGCTAGAGATATAGTCAAAAGTTAAGACGTAAGTCATAGTCAAGATACTCGCTGTGTCTGGACTATTTTGGACACACTCCTACTCCTAGCCTTTGCACGTGCTATTATTCCTCATGCTTGGAGCGATTCTTCCCCAGACATCCCACAAGGCTTGCTCCCTCAGTTTCTTCAGGCCTTTGCTTTAAATGTTGGCTCCTCGGAGAGGCCTTCTCTCATAATTGAGCCTCTCATCTCACACTCCTATCTCACACTTCCTATTCCCCTTCTCCGCCTTATTTTTCTCCACCGCATCAAGACCCTCTGACATATCCTCCCGTTTTTCTTTCCCCCACGAGACTGCAAACTCCAGGAGGATAGATATTTCTGCCTTGAGTGCTTCATACCCAGCACCCAAATTGATGCATGACACAAAATACGTTCTCAGTATTTAACTGAATTAACGAATGCATGAATGGCAAGTATTGGACATTGTTTTGCAAACTTTTAAAGTAAGGTGTAAAGCATCCAAATGAGGTGGAGGTTACCGCCACTGCGATTCCCAAGCAGCCTGAGGACTGGGGATCTCTAATTACCTCCATAATCCCCAGCAGCGGCACTTTAAACTTCACATCAACCCTAAGGGATGTGTATTACTATCCAAATTTAGTTCACAGCTGGATGGAGAAGTGGCTTCCCGCTCCACACTTTGGAGGGAGGGGAGTAGAGGGAAGACCACTATTTAAGTACCCGGGATGGGGCACTAATGCCTTCAGGTGGTAAACCAATTTAGGAAGGCTTGGCAGGCTTTGTGGCGGCCCTTCCTCTTTCTGCCGGTAGTTTTTAAAAATACGAGGGTGATGCTAAAGAATCACTGTTTATATTAGTAATTCCCAACTTGAGTCAGAAAACGAACTTTTGCTGAAGCGAAGTAGGAAACCGCTTCCAGGCGCAAGGCAGGTTCCAGATTTCGGGGTGATGGGGGTTAACTGAAGAACCCCAGGGGAGCCAGGTGTGTAGTAATTGATTTGGGGCAGACACCGGCTTGGGGGTGGCCTGTATCTAAAGACAGCGGGGCCTCTGAGGCGGGGGCTGGGAGGGTTGGCATTGACTGAGGAGGGAAGAGTGATCACGATCCCGGGTAACCGCCGTTGTGCCTCCCCACTGGGTTAGTGAAAAGGTTCCTAAGGATGCGGTGGCGGCGACAGTCCGGTGCTCAGGGCCAGGCACACAGCAGGCGCTCACTCGAGACGCAGAGGCTGGGACGCGCCCTGGAGAAGCGCCTCTCGAGGGGAGAACTTGGCCCCTCCCAAGGACTGGGCTCGGGGCGCCCCCGGGGTCACGGGTCGGACGTCGCGTCCGAGGCGCGGGCGGGTGCTTGGGCGCACAGCGGCCGGCGTCGGTGGGCAGGGCGCGGGCCCGGGGTCAAGGCTGGAGCGCCGGGCGGCGCGGGCGCGGAGGCCGGACGCGCGGGGCAGAGATGGGATGTGACGAGCAGCGCGCTGTGCATTGTGGGAAGCCGGCCGCGAGGACTGGTTCCAGTTCACTCGGCAGCGGCGCCGGGCGGAGGGGGCGAGCGCGGGCCGTGCGGGCGGGAAGCGAAGAGGCGGGCGGGCCAGCGAGGAGCGCAGAGAGAAAAGGCGCGAGCGGCCGGGAGGGCTCAAGCCGAGACACCTTGCAGCTGCCGCCGCCGCCGCCGCCGCCGCGTAAGTGCCGCGGGGCCCCCTTGCCACACGCCCCGTCCTCGCCGCTCGGTCCGCCCGCGAGTGCCCGGGAGCGGCCCGGCCTGCGCACACCGGGGTGTCGCTCGGCCGGCCTCGGGCCGCTGGGCTCCGCGCGGCCCACGCCCGGTCCTCGCGCGCGCACAACGCCCTCCTAGGCCCTATCGGGCCGCGCGGTATTCCCTTTGATTTTGTTGAGAAAACAAACCCAGAAACCAACTTCTCTTCGAAACGCATCCCCTGCCCGCGCCTGGGCGCTTTTGTGGGAAAAAGGCAGTACTGGCGCCTCCCCTGGCGACCCTTCCTGGGGCGGGTGCACGGGCCGGGCCCGAGGCCGCAGGAGGCCGCGCTGCGCTGGCTGGGCAGCCTGGGCCTGGGCGCCCGGGAGCTGCTGTGCGCGGAGTTGTACTTGGTGAGGCTCCCGCCGGCCCGCGAGTTGCTGGCCAGGGCACAATAAGTCGGGCCTGAGCCCTGGGGGGCCGAGGTGTAGGCGTCCGGCTCGGTATCTGTAGGGAAGGTAGGGCGGGAGCTGCTCACGGGACGGAAACCGGGCTGCAGCGGGGGACCGGGTCGGGGAGGTGGTACAAGGATGGACTGGAGAGGGGGCCACGGGAACCCCCGCTGCTCCCGATGGTCTCGGTATCAGCCTTTTGTTTGCTTTGTGGTAGGAAGGGTTTTGTTTTGTTTTGTTTTTTTAAGGTAACTCCGGAAGGCTGTAGGCTTCCCTGGGTGGAGAAGGCCAGCAGGAAAGAGCCTCGCTGGGGGTGGGGTGGAGTGGGGAGGTGAGTGCGCAGGATGCTGCTGGCAGTGTCACCTGACAACAGGTGTGCGACATGGCGCTCCCCACCCCCACTTCTGCAGGGGCCACAGATCACTCAAGGAGCTGGTCAGTACCTTGCTTGAAAGCTTCTTTTAGACAAGATGTTAGGGGAAATGTTTCTGAGTTTGAAAGTGAGAGACTTCTGTACAACAACTGGGACAAACCTTGAATTTAACAATTACAATTACTATAAAGTCCTTGTAAGATTTTAATGACCCAGTAAACAGCACATAAGAATAGACAAAGGGGGCACTCCTGTTAGCTTCCCTCTTTTCTTCCACCTTTGTGGTTTGAGGTTTTACCGTTAAAGTGAGGGGGAGTGCTTCGTTCCGAAGCTCCCTGCTCCTGGGAGTCGGGCATTTTTTAACAGTCTTAGGTTTGAGTGGGAGACTCCATTTGTAAATTAAGTGGAATTCACCTACTGCAGGCCAGCGTTAGGTTACTAGCCTGCTGTCAGAGGTGTTAACTCTGAATAGACACCTCATGCCTGCAACTGGAATTAATACCCTTTGTACACATTTAACCAAAGTTGGGCAGCAGCATCTCGGTCTTGCACAAGACACTCTCCGATGACGAAGAGTATGTTTTTAAACTTACTTTTTCTTAAACACAACAAAACTCTTGAAGGACTTCAAATTCTTCCCCCTTCTGGTTTTACAAGGAGAGAGAAATCGCTCCGGTCTGTTCTTTGGTTTTGATCTGTTACCATTGTTAATGCTGATCCCTGGATAAGGCATTAGGAGGGGCGTGTAAATGAAAGTTATTTGAGGTGAGGCCTTTAGAAGAAGGCACAATTTAACACACATATAAACTTTGAGAATTGTCTGGAACTTCACATGTGGCATTCTAATACGCAACCATGCCACTGGTTGAGTTTTTACCAAATGGGCCAGTGTCAGGGAGTGGTGCCATCTCCATCTGCTGTTTCTTCTGGTGCCTGAGAGAGGAGAACTTGAGCGCCTCTCCTTCCTTCCCCCATTGAGAAGCTCAGAGTGCATGTATTCTGGGACCTGCTTTCAGAGCTAATGCGGCCCAAGTCACCTAAAGGAGATATATTTTAAAATGTAAACTGAAAACCTCAAGCTGAAGAACCCAACAAGACTCTATATGTGGTGTTCATCAGAATTGCAACAGCCACTGATTCTTATTTGAGTCTCCCCAAGGATTTGTGACAGGCTTTTCAGAGCCCCATTCCCAGAACATGGGCAAGGAACGGGCAAAGTGAGTGAGGCTCAGATCTGTCTGTGGGTTCTTCCCACATTCTGTACATTTAGAGGTCCATTGGACCCTGCCTCAGCGATTACAAATGAACCTGAGTGAGTCAACTCTTCATTCCTAAGAGTCGCATAGCTTGTTTCCTTGGACCAAACCTGTCAGGTCGGTGTCTCACAGTCTTTCCGTAAATATTTCCTGAGAATTAGCTCCTGTTCAGGCACTGGGGACACAGCCATGATTAAGAAATGCCTAGCCCCTACCCTGGGGGAGCTGACGTTAGGTAGAAGGCAGGCAAGTGGCTGTTGTGAGGTCAATGCAGAAGGCCCCAAGTAGCCCCCAGCAGTGACAGTGAGCCCTTATCTGACATGGAAAGGTTAAGTAGGAGTTGGCTGGGCAAAGGAGGGCAGGTAGGGACAAGTGTTTGAGGCCTGGGGAACCACATGTGTGCATCTTAGAAGAAAAGGACAGAGGTTATGTGGGGAACTGCCAGAGGCTCGGGATGACTAAGTCCTGGTGGGGAATCAGATGAGGCTTCAGGGAGGGACAAACAGGACAAATTACAAAGGATCCTGGGCAGACCCACACTGTATCCTAAGAGCAATAAGAACCGCTGAAGTGTTCTAAGCCTGAGAGAGACAGGATCAGGTGTTCTTTTTATTCTTATTGGGAACACGTCTACTCAATAAATACTGAGTGGATTCCACATGCTAAGCCTGATCAGAGTCCTGCCCATAACTTTTCTCTAAATGGCCTTATATTAGACTAGTTGGTTATCTTAGAGTTTGGCACAACCTTTGAAAGAGAGAGGAATATGTAGGAAAGTGTTTTTGTAAAGTAGGCAGGCAGTGACTTTCTGTTAAAAAGTAGAAAGCTGCACAGTTCCTTCAGTGCATCTCTGGGAAGCACATCAAGGAATGGGTTTGCAGAGGTGAAATTTCAACCCCAGACGAGCTTCTCCAAAACTATTTCTTGCCTGTGGTGAATGACAGTTGTGGTTGTGTTTTGTTTCTTCCTGCCACTGAAAATCTAACACAGGAGTAAGGCAGGTCTCCTGGAACAAAATACATGGCTTACAATTTATTTACTATCTCAGTTGGTCTGTCTCTTCTGTTTGCAATCCCTTAGTTCACTGAGTGGACTGCAGGTTTTTTAATCATCTGACTCACTTTAATGTGGTGTTTTATGAATGGAGAGAGATATTTTTCGTGATTGGCTAGAGTAGAAGAACAGTTCTCTGATCCAAGCCAATCAGAGTGCAGCTTGTGAACCCCAGCTCTGTGAGCAAGGGTTGTGTAGTATAGCCACATGCCTCTGGGGACATGACAGCGGGTGACACCGTTAATCATTTGGTGCCATAGGGAAAAGAATGCCATAAACAGGATTAGTGTCCTGCCCTTCAGAATTAAGTGTCTCAGGTTTGCCTTTGTGATTGGAGTTGATGGGAAGGTGACAAATGCATGTGGATATGCAGGCATTTATACAGCTGCCAGAACAGATGGAGCAGTTCTTCCTCATCAACAGTGATTTGAGCACTGATAGCTCAGGCTCCTCTATTCTCAGGGGCTGAAGATAGGGCTCTTTGACAAGCAACTCCCTCACAGTTCTAATCAATATTGCTGGGATCAATATGCATGTATTCATTGCTTAGATAATAAAAGACTTCATGATTAACTATTCCAGTGGTTTCATGAGTGCCCTGATTGTTTAAGGGTTTCCTGTGCTGAAACTTTAACAGGTGTCAGTCTCTTATAGGTGTGAGGAAGGTAAGTATTTTCTTGCAGTCTAGGGTACTGAGCCAGAGGCAGGAAGAGAGCTCACTGGAACCATAGACTGTCACAGAATCATAAGGCCTCTGTGTGATCTATGCCCAGCTGTCAGGGCAATTGGAGTGTTCCTTTCCTGAGAATCCCCAAGGTAGCTCCACAAGCTCCCTGAATTTTGAGTGTCTGGGCTCTTATAGGGATTTTGCCAAGTGTATGCACATGAATGGCCCAAGAGAAGGTCCCTGATTGGTGTCCCACTAGCCATAGCTCCAAGCCCTGTGGCCCTTGGAAAAGCTGTCCTCTTCTTTCTCAAGGGAACCCCATCCACTGTCAGTGCCAATGAATCAGCTACCACATAGCCAGCATTTGAGTGTCTACCAGGTGCCAGGCAGGGTGGTGGGTGCTTGGAGATACAGTTATGTGCAGAGCAGATTGGTTCATTTCATCAAAACAGACAGATACACAGGCAAGGACGATACAGTGAACTGAGTGCTAAGAATGGGATAGCTGGTTTCAGAATTTATGTGTAAATGGGATCTAGAGTGGCTGGCAATCATGATAGAAGGAAGGGCTGGAAACTGCATTTGCATAGTACTGTACGTAACACTGGAAGAATAATTGAGTATATTAAAGAATAGGGGCAGGCTGAGGGAGATTGTGAGGCACTTTTAGCTGGGCCCTGGGGCTGCAGCTGACATACCCATTGAGGGAACTGAGAGGGAGAGATTCATCCTGGTGGATCTCTGGTTGCTGCAAATAGAGATGGGTTGGAGGTCAGCAGGGCCTGTACACAAGGTTGGAGTCTGGACATGCAGCTGCCCCAAACTAGACTGTGACTAACAGAAGGCATGGGCATGGCAGGAATGCAGAGGAAAGAGCACCTTGATGGATCATCGCCAGAGAATGCATTGGGATCACTAGGCAGGATTACCCTAGACAAAGGGCTAGAGCAATGTCCGGACTGAGCATGCTGGATGTGCTGAAGGTGCCAGTGGGAATGAGGGTGTTTTGCAGTGCAGGGAGCAGCAGCCTGTTAGGATGCCTGCTGGGGAGGGATAGGAAGGTGTGGCAGGGCCTCCATGGCCTCGTGGCTACTGCCCCTCCTAGTAGTACACAGCTTATTGTTCTCATATTCACCTTACTTATGGGGTCTGCATAGCCAGCCTTCTAATTAGTCCTGTGCTACAAGAACAGATGTTGTTTCACTCACATCTTGATTGCTGAGGGGCCTGTGGTCAAACTCCTGCTTCTCATTCTAGTCTGACTCATCTCTCCATACAGCTCCTCTACAAAAGTTGGTCTTTGGGTAAGCTTTGAGGTTCTGTAAACAAGGTTAATGTTTATTGTGATTGATTTGTAATTGGAGGAGTTGCAGAAATAAAGCCCACAGAGATCCCTTCAGGATCAACCACAGAACCTTCATTTTCTACCCTGATAACAGCCAAAAGGGCAGTCAAGCTAGCATGCAACGATGAATAGACACAGTTGCCTGAGGACACAGTTGCCTGAGGACCTATCATTGTCTTCAAAGCATGCAGAGCCATCAACATTAATGAAGCCTCCTGGTTTACTGAAGGAAGAACACATCTTTGCCAGTTTGACCAGATATATAGCTGTCTCCAGTGACCATCTTCACTGCCCTGCAGAGATGCTGAGGGCTTAGGAAGCTGCTTTGTCTATGATGTAGGGCTGTCTATTTCTCAGACCAGGTTGGATGCGGAACATGGGTCAAATAGGGTCCAATAGGTTTTGGCTGGTCACTCATTCTGGCGTTAGGGTCAGCGTTCAGATTGGTTTGTTGTGTGACAGAGACTGGTTGTTTCCTCCTTTCTTCTGAGTAAATAGAGTACATTTCCCAAACTCTCTTGCAATTAGCTGTGGCCACATGACTAAATTCTAGTTAGTTGATGGATCATGATCAGAAGTGATGTGCCCCACCTCAAGCCTGGCCCCTTAAAACCCTCATAGGCTATTATCCATGATCTTCTTCTTTCCATGCAACCCTGGGAATCATGCATTGAAGATGTCAGAGTCACAAGATGGGAGGCATCATGAATCACTATATGGAGGAGAAGCAGCAGCCAATCACGGAAACCCATTTTGGACTGTTCAGGAGTAGAAATAAGTTGTAGAGACTTAACCTGTTACAGCAGCTAGCAGTATCTTCAGTGCAGATGTCCAAGATCTGTTCTGCAAGAGGATGGCCTTTCTATCATCTTATACAGATTGTTGTTTTTGTTTGAGCACTTGCTCAGTGAGTGAGTATCAGGTCGTTACATGGATGCTTTGGTTCACTTCTATCACCAACCCTTTGAGGCCCTTACTAGCATCATCTCCACTTGTAAGATAAGAAAATAGGTTCAGATGGGTAAAATCACTTGCCCAGAAACACACAGCCAGTAAGTGGCAGAGCCATGGTTATAATCAGATCAGTCTGGCTTTGGACTTATAGTTATTAATCATAATGTTCAATTGTCGTTGACCTCATAGTCACTTTCCCCCTCATCATGGGTGCCTGACTGGAGCTTTCCACTCCTGCATAGATCTTGGAAGACCAGGATGGACCTGGCACATGCATGGGTTTATCTGAGACTGCACAACTATGAGGTGATTTTCCAGAGGGTATTTTGAAACCCACCACATGTTGCTAGATGTCATAAGGCTTCATGGCTTAGTCAGAATTCTTTCATAGCTGTGGCTGCAGCTTGGGGAACTATAGTTAGAAGTGCAGGAAGAACATGGGGAGGGGTAAAGAACAGAATCTCTGCAAGACAATCCCGTTGGTGGGGAGGCTGCTTTATTGGACAGGAGCCTGACTCAAAATGAGAAGTGAAGTTCTTCTGCTAGCAGGGTGGCACCAGAGGAGCTGTGATATTTCAGGCCTTTCTTGGGATGAGTTGACTACAGTGCCTCACATCGAGTGGCTTGTAGTTCAGTTGAGTTGGAGATGCATATGCTGGGATATATACCATGGGAACATGGAGCAGTGAGCAATTCTAGGCTGTGGCATCCACAAAGCCTAGATGGCATCCACAAAGCCTAGATGGCAAATTCTAGGCTTTGTGGATGTGACCACATCCACAAAGTCTCCATGGCAGAGGGAGGCTGTGTCAGTTCAGCAAGTTGACAAGAGGACAAAGGGCAATCCAGACAAAAGAACTGCATGTTCAGAGACATCCTTAACACAGTGTGACAGACTCAGGAAGTCAGGGGTGGCCTAAGGCATATGAGCCAGGGCAGGGGTAGCAGGAAGCTGTACCATGGAAGGAGCTGAAGGATGCTGTTTGTGGCTAGCATAGGAGCTCAGGCCAATGGGGAATCATCAGAGTGGGCAGAGCTGCCTCTTCTGTCCATGGATAAAGACTGGTGCAGTGAGAATAGGTCAGAAGTAAAGAGGCTGAACCAACACAGGGAGGGTGAAAAGTAGAGGCCTGAGAGGTTCTGCAGGCGGTTTAGCAGAGCTTGGCTAATGCTTGGGTGCTGTGGGGTGGGTGAAGAAGTTGGGGCCAGGTTGACTGCTGTTTGGCTAGCTTGGTACATGTCATTGCCACTGAGATGGCTGAGAGACCCAGAAGAGTTCAAAACGCCCATGGGACTTGTAAGTGGGCCCTTGCCATCAGTAGTCAGAACAGAGCTCTGAGGCTCAGCAGCCAGATGTTGCACTGGCATAGAGACCTTGGAGTCACTGGCATGTTGATGTAAAGACTCAGGTAGAGTCAGAGGAGGGTAAGACAAGGAGCATCACTTTTAAGGAGTCAGTGTGTCTAGGACCTACCAGGTCCCTGGGTGCTAATGGCTCCTCCTTGATGGAGAGCACTGTCCAGTTCCCACACAGGCAGCCCCAGACATGCCCAGTGGGTCAGCTGGGAAACAAAGCTGAAGTCTGTGCTCTAGTAGGAAAAAGGATTGAGCTGCTGTTAATCATCACTGACCACAGGCCTCACCTGCTTAAAGAGGGGAGACATTCCGATTTAAAAGCTCTGAGTCCAAAGGCATCAGGTTGTTGGTCTGTGAAACACATTTATAGTAAAGCAAAAGACTGTTAGGAAATCCAATGACAGCTTTCCCTGAAAACACAGGCACATACATATGTACACATACCATTTCCTGCCCAGAGTGAGCACAGGTACCTTTTTGCAGGGAATGTTTTAAAGTGAAGCTCATCACAGCAAGGAATGGATCCAACTAATTGTTGCTGAAAAACCTAGACCCTTCTGGGTTTTTCTAGCCCTCAGTGAGCAGTTAAGACTTGGTCCCTTGACAGGGTGCTCATGACAGGGGCCTTTACTCTCCTAACATCACTCCAGAACCAGGGCCTTCACCCCCTTAACTCTGTTGGGCCTCTCAACACAGCAGCCCCAGAGTGCCCAGAATTCTGTCTGCTGCCCTCACAGCCATCTGTCAGGCAGATGATTTGAGATGCTCTTGGGGTCAGAGAGGTGTTAAATGTGTACCATGGCATGTCCTGACATTGTCCCTAGTATAGGTGGAGCATCAGAGTAACAGAGACTCCTATTCCTGTGGCCTCCAGTGGTCACAGCATTGACTGCTGGAGCCAGAAGGCCCCAAACACCATGGAGCCTGACCTCAGTTTATCAATACATGGGAGACCTGCCCAATTGGTTCAGTGAGCATGCATGTTCATAGGACTTTAGGGGGCTCTAGAACAGGCCAAGTCCCCTCATATACCCTCTCCCAGCACCCTGCACTGGCCCTTTGAAGCATACATCACATTTATCTTTTAAATGACCAGGGGGTTATTTATTGTCTTTTTTCCCACCAGTTCCACAGGGACCGCATCTGCCCAGCAGAGTCTTAGTGAATGCATAAGTGAACAGGATGCTCTTAGTAAACATTCGAGAACTTCGGTGGCGCTACAGTAGGAATACAGTTAGGGGCACCCCTCCATCTGCCTGAAGTCTGATGGGAGAATGGGTCCATGTACATCAATGCTGTGGTGTGCAGCACATGGGGCCCTGAGGATGGACGGCCAGATCCCAACATTTGGGAGGACTGGCAGAGGACAGAGGCAAGTGTGAGGGATAATGGAGGTCCCAGACAAAGGGAACAGCCACTGCCTAGGCAGAGAGAAAAGAAGTGGAAGAGCATTTGGGGGGAACCTTGCGTGGTTCCCTGTGTTGGAGTTTAGACCACAAGTGGCCCAAGGCAAAAATGGACAGGTGTGCCAGGCCTAGATTTCTAGGGCATTTTGTGGCAGGCGAAGAGACCTGGTTGTGTCTTGAAAGTCGTGGCAGCCACAGAAAGCTTTCAGGCCAGGGCCAGGGTGTGTTCAGATGTGTGTGTACCCAGATTGCCCCACCCACAGGGTAGAGGGTGGATTAGAGGAGAGGGGGCTGTGGTAGGGAGACATTCTTAGGAGACATTTGTGACCACTTGATTAAAATAGTGATGACCAGGATCCCATCACTGGGGGTGGAGATAAAGAGCTCACAGGAGATGTAGAGGAGGGTTTTCCTCTTGACTGGGTGGCTGTTTGGATGGGGACTGTAAGCAAGGAAGGAAAAACACCTCTCTCTTTTCTCTAAAGATTGGCCCATCTGGCAGACTGGAAGTGTTCAGCTTGCCTCTTACTGCAACCTGGCTGTATACTGTACTGACTCCTGTAAGCTGTTCTTGCCTCTCACAAATAAAGAATCATAAGATAGGCCAGGTGCAGTGGCACATGCCTGTAATCCCGGCACTTTGCAGGGCAGGTGGATCACAAGGTCAACAGATCACAGGCCGAGGCAGGTGGATCACAAGGTCAACAGATCAAGACCATCCTGGCCAACATGGTGACACATCGTCTCTACTAAAAATACAAAAATGAGCCGAATGTGGTGGCATGCACCTGTAGTCCCAGCTACTCAGGAGGCTGAGGAAGGAGAATCGCATGAACCCAGGAGGTGGAGGTTGCAGTGAGCTGAGATCACGCCACTGTACTCCACCCTGGTGACAGAGCGAGATTCCATCTCAAAAGAAAAAAAAAAAAAGAAGAATGATAAGATAGAGATACTGCTTTCATCAGAGAATCTAGGTACCTGCCTTTACATCATCTTTCTAGGGGCAAGTGTCATAGTTTTCTTTTATTAAGCCTTCTGTAAATTTATCAGCCCTGGTCTCAAGTGTATGAAAATGCAATTATTAAACAAGTGTATAAAATGTGGCCAAGAAATCCCATTTTCCTTTTCATCATGTGGCATAATGGCAAGGCACTTAAGAGCACTCATTTCAGTGTAACATTTAAGTGGAAGTGGCCAATAAAATCAATGTCATGGTATAAACTATGCAGAGCCAAGCCTTTCTCTTCACGGATTAAACTGTTCCAGCAGAGTGCATCATGTGGACTCGGAGGGCCACACAGCTGCAGACAGTGGCATCTGCAGGCAGACTCCATTCCTTCCAGGAGACCGGCGTGTACCTGGAAAGGCGACACGTGCTGTCCCCGGCTACCCTGACCAGTGTGCCTCTTGCCTTCCCAGTGTGCTCACTGATCCGCCTCCAAGGTCACCATCATGTCGAGCCGCGGTGGGAAGAAGAAGTCCACCAAGACATCACGGTCTGCCAAAGCAGGAGTCATCTTTCCCGTGGGGCGGATGCTGCGGTACATCAAGAAAGGCCACCCCAAATACAGAATTGGAGTAGGGGCGCCCGTGTACATGGCTGCTGTCCTGGAGTACCTAACAGGTGAGTGTACCTGAGTCAATCCAGACAGTTCTTATAGTTCTCCAAAGACCACTTTTGTTTCTTTTATTTTGAAATATCTCAAACCTGCAGAAAAGTTACAAGAAGAGTACAAGGAACATTTTCACCTAGATTCTCTAGTTGTTAACATGTTGCCTCATCTACTTTATCTCCCCTCACCTGTGTGTGTGCATGCGGGCATACATGTGGATATTTCTGTATTTATTTTTGGCTGTTGTATAGTCCATTTTGAAATTTCCTCGGTTGCCCCAATAATGTCCTTGATAATTTTGTTTGTTTTCTTTCCTGATCCAGGATCCATTTCAGGATCATACATTGCATTTGACTGCCAGTTTGTTAGTCTTATTTAATTTTGAACAGTTCTCCAGCTTTTAAAACAATCTTTCATGGCATTGATACTTTTGAAGAATCCAGGCTAGTTGTTTGGCAGAATGGTCCTCCAATCTGGGTTGGTTTTAGGATTAGATTTAGGATGAGCATTTTCTTAGGAGAATGGTATCAGAGATGCTGCATCCTTCTCTGTGCGTCACGTCTGGAGGCATCTGACGTGGTTTGTCCCATCACTGGTGATGTTCCTCTTGCTCATTCAGTTAAGGTGGTATCTGCTGGATTTCTATACATCCCGGACCATGGTATTTCACCCAGTGGCTTCAGCAATCCTTGATGATTTTACCTGAATCTGTTATTACAGTGGTGGTTATAAAATAGTGATTTCAAAAATTTCTTTTATTTCTGTATTTCTTAGTTGGCATTCTTCTGTAATAAAAGCTTTCCTTGTGCCCTTCCTTTTTTTTTTTGTTTTTTGTTTTTTGTTTTTTGAACTATAAATACTGGTTAACAGATTTTTTTTTAATTTAGTAAGTTATTTCATTACTCACTTTAATGCTTGCATTACCTCAAATTTGATCTTCAAACTGGTTCAGATGTCCTTTTGCCATGTCTCCATCAATTTCCATACATTTCTTTGCCTTCTAACACAGTAAGATATTCCAACCTCACCCTGGACTTTCCTTGCCCTAGTCTTGGACTCAGCCATCTCTCCAAGGGGTCCTTGGTCCTGTTCACAGATACAATCTTATTTTTGATTTCATAGCACTTGTGGGAGACCAGCTGGAAAGGGAGGGAGACCACCCCCATTTTTAGTGATGGAAAAACCAGGCCTCAAAGCATAAAGGACTTCTCTGGAGTTTGTGTACAACCTGTAAGGGGTTGAGAAGGGACCCAAATCCTGCTATCCTGTTGTAATGCTTTTACTGTGTATTGCTTGAGACATGATCAGGTGGGTCGGTAGGTGCCAGGAAAGAGTACTCTGATTCTTGTAGCCACCTCTGCTACAGCCAGAAAGGAGTGACTCAGCAAGACAAAGCGCTTCTCCAGGCAGCGGAAGAGCTGGGTTGCTTCCTGCACTCCCAGCTCTCTCAGTAAGGCAACGTCAAGGGTTTCCCCATAGAAAACACAGCCATCAGGAAGGTAAAGTTTTTGTGTTCTGTTGAAAGCATCTGGGCATGAAAAGTAATAGTGTTAGGTTTAAGAATTTGTACATATTTTGGGACTTTTGACTTTCTGCTTAGCAAAACTTTTATAGGTGGCAGGTCTGCTAATGTGAGCTAAGCATGACTTTTCAGTGTAGATGAGGAAACAAGCCCAGAACTTAGGTGACACACACAGGAAAGCTATGTATAACATTGGCAGTCAGCCAGAGAGACTGGGAGAAGTTGCTAGATAGGAAGCAGAAGACATTCTAGTTCTTGCCTGGTTAATGTACATGCTGTGTAACCTAAAGGGAGTCACCTAACTTCTCTGGACCCCAATTTTCTTACAACTCAAATGGAGTCAACTGTCCCTACTCCAACTCCAGGATGCTGTGAGGGCCAAAGGGGCTTTGAGCATAATGGGAAAGCTAATGTGCTACACAAACCCAGGCAGCCCCTGGCTCCCGAATGCCATGATGCCTGTTCTGAGGTGTTCAAAGACACTATCATTAGGTCAAGTACAATCTCAGTTTTATTTCTTCCATCTAGCTTTCTATTCTTTTTTGAAGTGCATGATGGAGGAATACCATTGCTTTGTCATATCTCAGGCAACTACTACCTGTGCTGCACATAAATCTGTGTTTTCCTGGTCTGAGCATGGCTAGTTTTGAATCTGAGCCCAGTGCTCCTGAGGTGTATGCCAGCAGTCCATTCTCATGAGGGCTAGAGACCTTGACTCAGTGGCTCATACATCTATCATCCACATCCCAAGCTATCGTGGGTATTGGGAGAGGTCACAGCAGGGCATGAGACTGGCCAGGACAGCCCATCACTATCACTGGAAAAGTAGCTCAGAGCAGATCCTTACTCTGGCATCAGCCACATCAGCTCTTGTATCCTAAAGAATAATGTATATTGTTAATTTTTATGAAGACCTTCCAGCAGGCCTATACTTGGCTGAATCTGAGGCATTTCCTCTGCCTACATGTGGCACTGAGACATTGGCATGACCATGCCTGCCCCAACATGGAGTCAGGTTCAACTGACCTCAGGAGGATGTCCTGAGCAGTTAGTACTGTACCCAGTCACTGCTTGGTCACTTATGTCCTGTTTCATGATGGGAGAGGAGCCAAACTCTGTGGCCATGTCTAGTGAGAATACTGCTCTGTTCCACCCCTCAGAACAGTCTACACACCCACACTGACTTTCCTCAGAAGGTGGCCAGCCCTTAGCTATTGGGCGGGGATGTGGGAGCACATGGATGTTAGACATTCTGGGTATCTGCCCACTTAGAACTTTGTTGGCCCTTGAGTGTGAAGAAAATGTGTCCATGCCCTCTTTCTGCTCTGCTCTTCAGTTTTGTTTCCCTAGAGGCCTCTTCTCATTCGCTCCACATGCTATCTGCCAGGCACCACCATAGGCTCTGTGTGAGAGCACAGGAGTAATCAGAGCAGAGTGACCTCTGCTCTTTGGAGCTCACACTCTTGTCTGGAAAAGAGACAGCCAGCCAATCTAGACAGTTTAGAGACTGAAAGTGCTGTGAGGAGTGAAAGCAGGTCAAAGGAGAGCCCGGGCTTCTGGGGGGCTTGGAGATGAGCTGGCCAGGGAAGGCTTCTCTGAGGAGGAGAAATCAGCTGAGACCTGGAGAGGTGCCAGCCAGCCCTGCAAGAAGTGGGAGAGGGGCTATGGCAACCACTTACCTGTCCTCATGTGCCTTCTGGGTGCCAAGTCAGCCCCTTTCCAGAACATAGGGAAGCTATAGAGAGGGAGAAGCTGGAGTACCAGCTTTCAGGCAGCTTAGGGTCTGGTCAAGGATGTGATCCCAACATTGTGCTCCAACACAAGGCAGACATCTGAGGGAAGTCCCACCCACTCAAGCTCTCCTTGCTGAGAGCTTTGATGTGCCTGGCATAGCTACACACCGACTCATCTCCACCCCCAAAGGGCTTCCTGTCCAGACACTGGTATAGGCAAGAGAAAGGCTGTGGTGATGCAGGACCACCTGTGCTGTAAGCCGGGTATAGGACCGCAAGTGGGTTTCTGGAGAATGCTTCTTAACAAGTTACCAGAGCTGCCCTGCTTGTTTAGGTGTCACCTGAAGTCCCTAAGAAGGGATTGTTTTCTTCTCTGCATAGCCCAGACTCTTACAGGTGGCATCAACAATTGCAGGCATGATGATGGGGTGTGCCACATGGATGCCCATTTGAAGTAGCTGGGCCAGGCCTCCTACCTTCCAAAGGTACCTGTGGGAGAGATGAGAGGAGTCTGGATGCTCAGTAATTGCTAAGAGGACTGCTAAGCTGCAGCGCCAACCTAGGACTAGGTGCTTCTCAAGCAAGGAGCTGACATCTCCTAGGTGACCAGCTCTGGGGACCACTTGGGGTCCACTGTGTTCTAGAACTGGGCAGTTTTAGAGTATGGGCACTGGTGCCAGAGCTGCCACTTCTTACTTGTGGCTTAGGCAAGTCACTTACATCTCCATGCTACAGTTTTATACTCTCTAAAATGAGGATCACAGTAGCTGTCTCATAGGGTTCTTACGAGAGCATACACATGAAGTCCTTATTCCATGCCTGCACATCATAAGTGCCCAGATGTTAACTATTAATAAGATTAGCATTAAAGTATGAGAGAGGAAGGGAGTCTATAGTAATCCTGTTCCTTTTCTTGTCTCTTATCAATGACCACAGCCTCCATACTCCTCTAATAGACACCCAGCATCCTCTGATAGCAGATGCACCAGTTTGAAGCTGCCTGTAGGTACTTGGTTGGCCAATCCTTGTGAAGTTTATGGAGCCAGCTCTTGACCTGGGGAAGAAGCAGGGTCCCATGAGTGATCTTATAGCCACTTTACTGACTGGATGAGGCCAGGCCTTGGGCTTGACTACATCCTGAAATAAAACCCCAAGGAAAAGAGATAGTTGTTAGAAATATATCTTGCCATCTGGTTTTGGCTAACAATGTGATTGTCCTCATCCTGAGTTTTGGCTTACTTGACTTCAGTCTCTAACCCAGGTCAGATGTTGCATATCCTTTTGGTGGTAGTCACTGGGCTGCAATCCACCCCTGCCTCCATCTCTTAGAAGTGGAGAGAGAGCCCACTCCTGTCAGCAACACATCCTGTTACTGATACTCATTTCAGCCAGTATCCATCTCATTTGGCATTTCTCATGTGGGAAGCAATCCTACAAGCTTGGAAGATTGAGGTAGACAGAGCCTGCAGTTGGCTTTGTCACTTACCTTGAAAATAAGTCCCAAACTTCTTTACCACCTTCCTATCCAGGACACTACAGTGTGTCCTGGACTCAGACAGCTAAAAATTGAGCAGGAAGAAGAGGATAGTAAGGCTTGGCTCTTTGAGGTTCCAAGGCCCTCGGAGCCCCCACATCCTGCTTGTTTGCATGAGTGTACCTCCATTAGACTGACATATCAGGCCAGAACCCAGCTAATGCTTGCTAGTACCTTCTTGGACACTCATGCTGCACTGGGGCTTATGCCACAGCATTTGCTATGTTCTGCAAAGCCCCTCCCTTACTCTGTTTTCCTTAAATTCACACACACACACACACACACACACACACACACACAAACACAAAAGGAAAGATTAAGAATTTTAAGGAGTCATGGGGTTACAACTAGAGAAAACACTGAAACTGGAACTCCAGTGGGTACTCAGAGTGTACAGGGTATATTTAAGTGTATGTTCCCTTTTATGATTATGTGAGTAATTTTTTGAAAATTAAGAAACTAAAACTCATTCATAATCCCACTACCCAGAGATAGCAGCTGACACTTAATGCCTTTTGTGTATGTATAAAAGACAGTTAGATTTTAGTCTAATTATTTGTTTTTATTAACATATGCTATTGATGATCTTCATTGACGGCCAGTCATGGAAACATCACAGCACATAATTTTACAAAGAAATTGTGTACTTGAGGAGGTGCTCCCCACATACACTAAGTTGCCAAGCTTCCTTCAGTCTCCACAGGGAATAGATGATTCTGTGGTGGATAAACATTCACAGGGCATTTGAAAAAGAATCAGTTTAGCACTATGTACCTTTGACATTTCTCTGATGATGTGGTGTTATATGGCCAGCAAGTTAACAGACCCAGGTGGGTCAGGCCTCAGGGTTTGAGGCTAGAGCCTGGAAGCCACCAGGAAGTAGAATTCCACCAGTACTTCTCTGTCTTACCCAAGATGTGAAGGTGCAGCATAGCTTGATAACATGCTTCTCATAGGGCACATTAATCCAGCTATAGAGCTCAAAAACTGAGTTTTTATCTAGTTCTTCATGGTCTTTCTAAAGAGTCCATGAAGTTGTTCAGGAGAGTGTAAACATGATCTGGGCCTACTTTGTGAAGCAATGGCCTCATTTTTCCCTGCTCTCCCAAGGCCAGCAGTCAGACTGTAATACTTGGATCTGAGAGGGGAAAGACCTCATTGCTTCTTCATGCATATATTTTCTTCCACTCTATGGCTTGTCTTCTCATTCTCCTAACACTGTCCTTCACAGAGTAGAAATGTTTGATTTTCATAAAAACCAGCTTAGTAATTATTTATTTTATAAATTTACACTTGGTGTTGTGTTGAGAAAGTTACTGCCAAACCCGAAGTCATCTAGATTTTCTCCTATGTTATCTTCTAGAAGTTTTATCGGTTTGCATTCTACATTTAGGTCTATGATCCATTTTGAGTTAATTTTTGTAAGACGTGTAAAGCCTATGTCTAGACTTGCCTTTTTTAAATGTGGATATCTAGTTGTTCTACCACCATTTGCTGAAAATCTCATTGCTATCTTGAAGATAAGGCATGCTGACTGTAAATCTTCAAAAGTCAAAGGAGTCTCACTGTTGTCTCATGACACCACTTTTAAGGGCAACATGCAGCTATTACTTCTACCATCAGGGTCTGCAGAGGGGTAAACACGTTCCATATGAAGGGTTCTGCTTTTGCTTGGGCCAGTGGACAAGCACACAGCACCACAAAACCTATTTCTGAAATCAGGCAAGGAAAAAGGGGTGACCAAAACTAAGTGTGCCTTCTTTTCATCTAGACCTTCCATTTGGGATCTGTACACTTGTTATTGAAGTATACCCTTTAGAATCTTATTTAGTGAGGGTCTTTTGGTGATATGTGTTCTCAACTTCTATTTTTTAACATGTCTGTCACATCTATAAAGTTTTTAGCCATCCTTTGAACAGTTTCTCTATTCTAGTCACTTCTTACGGAACACAAATTAAACATATGTTAATACTTTACTGTCTTACATATCTGTTAATCTCAGTCATGTTTTTAATTCATGTCTTTCTGGACTGCTTGCTGGATAATTACCTTTTCATCTGTCTTCTAGAACTATCTTCATGTTTACTAAATCTTTCTCCAGCTGTATTTAATCTGCTTTATTAAATAGAATCAGTCACTGAATTTTAAATTCAGTTATGATATTTTCATTTATAGAAGTCGTATTTCATTCTTGTTGGAATCTGCTTAGTCATTTTTCTTTTCTTTTTTTTTTGGAAATAGGATCTCACTCTGTTGCCCAGGCTGGAGTGCAGTAGCATGATCATGGCTCACTGCAGCCTCAGTCTCCTGGGCACAAGTGAGCCTCCCACCTCAGCCTCCTGAGTAGCTGAGACTACGGGTGCATGTCACTGTGCCTGGATAATGCTTGGCCATTCTGTATCATCTTTTTTTCTCTTCATTTTCAGTTTTATTTAAATATATGTCACATGGTTATTTTATATTCTTTATCTAAATGACTCTAATATAAGGAGTCTTTTCATCTATTTCTGCTGGATTTTGAATCATTGTTAGGAAAGCCTGCCTCCTTCCAAAGTGATAAAGACATTTCTTCATGCTTTTGCTCAGTATTTTTATGGTTTTTCACATTTATATTTTGACCCATATATTTTCACATTTATATTTTGAGTTTACCATGTTACATGGTGGGAGATAGGAATCAGGTTAATTTTGTTTCACATGGTTACCCAGTTACCCAAACACAATTGAATATTTCAACTTTTTCCCAGTGACCTGAGATGCCAACTTTATCAGACATGAAATTTCTAGATATAATTAGGGCTATTTCTAGACTTTAATTTTCTGCTTTATTTATCCATTTGTCTTGTTATATACTTTATATTTCCCACATCTAGTAGGTCTTTGTCATTTTTTACTTTTGTTGAACTTGTTTTCTCTAATAAGTAATAATATCAATGGTAAAATTCACACACTATCAAAGGATAGACCACGTGACATGCATTGCCATTCCCGCACTTTTGCATATTCGGTTCTCTTCCCAGGAGATAATCCATGTTACTAGTTCTTATATATGTTACATATCTTTTAAAAGATAATATTTTCCCTTTTTATTTAAAAATAAATCTAGAAAATAAAATGCCAAAATACAGAAAATCAAAAGGATAATGGGCACATGCAGAGGCTGACATATTTATATTTGAACAAAGATCTTGGGAGAATATGAAGATCTTTGATCTGCCCTTAATCCCTCAATACCTCTAGACCCCTCAGCTAACCTCGAGGCTGACTTGGGATTGAGTTAAGGCCTGCCTGGATCCTGAGCCCAGCCTGAGGCTGTGTTCCCTGGGACGATAGCTTTATAGTTCATGCTGCCTGCTACAGAGCCCAAATGTATGTTCTAAAACAGGAAACTAGGCCTTGGCCTTAGAGAACCTGCCTGCACTTCCATCCTTCATCACCACTGACCACCGCAGCGCTTGGTTCACTTGTTTAGTAATGCATTTGGAATTATCCGTTTGTGAAAGAGTTAGGTACAAAGTGACAAGCTGGGTGCTGGGGTCAAAAGAATCATGGTTGATTTCCATAGAGTTGTAGGGTGCCTGTGGCATGCCATACATCAGAGCCACATTAGTAACCCCAGGGCTGGGCCTAAGCTTTCCCCAGCCCTCCCTCACCTTTGTATATAGCTCCCAGCACAAGGCCAGATATTCTGCAGCCACATGGGAAATAGTTTTTTATTGAAGGTGAAGAAGACCGGTTAGAAGAATGATGAGTTTCAGGGGTAGAGAGTATTGGTAATATCAGATGCTACCAGGAAATTGATTAGGGTGAGAATTAAACGAGACCCCTGAGTGGGACCCAGCATCCAGGGGTCCTCTGTTGATGACCATCAGGATGGGCTTCTAAAATAACTATTAATACTTTCTCACTGAAAGGAGAAGGAAGTAGGTAAGAATTCCACAGATGTCTTCTCTCCCACTGTCTTCCTGTTAAAATATCAGCAACCGATAGAACATATTTACGGTGTTTTTGCTTGTTTTCTCCTGCCCGAGGGCTTCTGTGTCTAGTCAAGTCAACCCAGAGTAAAATCTCCTAAAAGCAAAGAGCCACTACTCAGAGCTATAAATAAACTCTAGCAAGACGACAAACCCAAAGGGTATTAATCATAGTCAGACTCCCTCTGTCTCTTCCCACCGCCCCCTTCCAGTTCTGGTTGCCAAGAAGATGACATAAACCCTCCTTGGATTTGCCAGGCTGCTCAGCTCAGCTCTGACCCTGGCTCCCTCCCTTTCTTCCTCCTCTTCCCACCACACCTGCTTCCTTTTTAGGTGCATCTTCCATTTAGTGGCCAGAATGTGTGGGTTCCCTGGCACCCAGTACTGGGCTCTTTAGAAGCCCATAGTGGTACCTGGTGCTGAGATAGCTTCTCACAGGGTTGTCATCACCCCCTGCCTACAGAGGACACTATGGGTTTTTATAGAAGGTGTGATCCCTGCAGAGCTGTGGGAGCCATGTGAAAACAAACTCAGGGCCTCTGGAAATGGCTAATATGTTGGTTTCCCTTGCCGTTGATATCCTGCTTGATGCTCCTTGTGGTAACTGGTAGCTGAGGTAGTTTTGGGTTCACATTTATGTTGCCTCTATAAATCTGAATATTGACTGCTAAAAATCAATATCTGTTATTCATTCAGAAAATGAGGGTACTTGGAGTAGCATTGTTTTTCTTGCCCTTTCACTCTTACCCCAGGCCCCAGCAGTCTCCAGTTCATATTCTAACTGTAGCTTGTAATATTAGTTTTAGGGACATAGGGGGAAGTGCTCTGAGTTCTAGGTAAAGGTGAAGCAGTTAAAACATCTGCCGTATGTTGAACAGTGACTATATGCTAGGCAGCGATTAAATGCTTTACATTTGGTAACTCTGTTGAATCCTTGAACCAGCTATTTTGCTTAGGAACAAATTGGCTCAGAGTTGAAATAACTTCTCCAAAGTCACACAGCACAGAGACCAGAGCATTCAGAGGGAACTGAACCCCAGAGCGCTTCATCCGCTTGCCATTTCCTTTGTCTTGAAGCAGCCAGCAGACACCTCAGGAAGACTGGTAAATGCCCAGTCCCCAAGGCCCGCTCAATGAAGACACAGCCTGAGGGGAGAGACTCTGCAACAGTCATGGGTGATTTGCCAGAGACATTCTTGTGGCCTCGTATGGGCAGGGAGGACAGGGGTCCTGCAAGATGGGCCTTGAAGGACGGGCAGTCCTGGACAGGGATGAGGAAAGTCTAGAGCATGCAGACAGGAAGGTGAAGGCCCATGGAGTGACATGAGCTGGCCTGCTGGGAAGGGGCAGTCTGGTCTGTGTTGGAGCTGCTGCTGTAGCCATAGCAGAGCAAGTGAGGTACTGGGCAGACAGCTGCCCTGAGGAGCCACAGCAGGCCTTGGAGAGGACAGTGCCCAGTCAGGTATGGGGAGCTTGTGTCACTCAGTGGCGCTGAGGAGGGCTGGAGAATGGGAAGCTTTTTGGCCAGTGTCCTTTTATTGTCCCCTTAGTGAAGGCAGGGGGAGATGGAATCCTAGGTGTCAGAGCTTAGGCAAATCCTTAGATAAGCAGTCCTCAGCATCAGGAATCCACCTGGGCAGACAGCCCAGAGGTGGGGTTGGTAAAGACCCCAGGAGCTGTAGTCACTCTTGGGAGCCTCCCTTTCTATGACACACTCACACTGCTCTAAAAACAGCCGTGAAGAAGAACCTAGAAAGTCTTCACATGCCCAGAACCTTTTCTGGGGAGAAGGAGGATTAAGCAGGCTGGGACAGAGTGTCTGAGGGTAAGGGTGCTTGTGACCTGTGGTACCAAAGGTCAGCTGGAGCAGCGAATAGCAGAAGTGCCTGCAGCATCTCATTTATCCAGCATTATAATTCTTTTCATTTTGAAAGAATATACAGAAGATAAATTCAAACAGCACAAAAGGAAGTAGAGCAAAACGTCGCCCTCTGACCAAGTTCGTGATTCTGCTCCCAGTAAGCAAAGCTGCTCCCTTCTTGATGAACATGTGTAGCCTGATGGCAGACGTCGCCTCCTCCCTGCACACAGTGCAGCCCACGAAACTCACTGTTCTGCTCCTTGCTTTTTCCCTTTGAGTCCATCTGGGAAATGGTACCATGACAGGGCTCCTTAAATGAGTTTCCTCTTTACATTATACTCTTCAAATCATTTCATTTCAGCAGACATCGCTGATTGTTCACCCCTTCCTGAGATGAATTAAGAACAAATGGCTGTGGTTTTCCCTATCAAAACAAACATACATATTAACCATTTCCTTGTAACTTAATTGAGAGTCCTTGACAGCAAGTGATTGGTGGGTCAGAGGGTCCTGCCCAGCTGCCAACCAGGCCTTGGAGTAGAACAGTTTTCTCAGGGCCTCCCCAGGCACCTTCTTCCCTGGGCCTTGACTTCTACTCCCTGAGCTGCTGGCTCTGCATGCTCTGCTGGGGTCAGGCAAAAGTTCCAGACTTCATCCCAAGGTAGAGATGCCTGTGGGGGCGCCCTGGGTGCTGTGTTCCATCAAGGCAGGTCTGGCAGCACCGAGGTTAATCAAGTTCAAGTGCATTTTTCAAACATATGTTAACTGTTAAGCATAACAGCAAAGAGTAAACTATTGGCAGAGGAAACACCAGGTTTTCTGTTGCTTTTTTCCTCCTTTTGGCACACATCCCCCCATCTAAATCATCCAGTTATTGATAGAGGAAACCAAGGCAAAGGAAGTACAGTTTTCTCTTGTTAAGCTTGTTGCACTTTTTTATAGTGCAGTTGTAGCCTTCACAATAGTAGCTTGCATTTACTGAGCGTACTAAACATTTTACTTGGTAATTTATTAATCTCATAAGCCTAGAGGTAACTTCAGCTATCACTCCCCCCTGTATAGAAAAGGAAACTGAGGCTTAGATGCACTTGGCCACGTCTTATAGATAATTGAAGGAGCTGGGATCCAAACCCTGAAGATCTGACAGCAGACCCCAAGCTCTCACCACAGTGCCATTTGTGGTTGCTGCTCTCCACTGCAGACAAGGCGGGTAGCTGAAACAGTACCAGACGTGAGGAAGACAGAGGACAACTTTCCTGACAAGGAAGATATTCGGCATTGAGTTGGGTTGATGGGTTAGATTAAGAAAATGTTTGTTAGAATCATAGCTCCCTTTTGTTATGTATAATGTAAAATTAATTTTTTTACTTTGAAATAGGGCTGAACGTGCCAGCCAGTAGAACTTACTTTACAGATTCCTAAGTTAAGCTGCATTTCTATCTTATTGGGAGATTTTTGTGGGAAGGCAGAAGACTGGACTAGATGCTGTCTCTGAGACCCCTGGTTCCTGGACTTTTCAGAGGAGTCTGCAGTGGGCTTAAAGACAGTAGATGAGTTTGTGTCAGACTCAGAACTGTCTTTGGAGTACTACTTTCACGTCACTGCTGTAGATTTTATTTTCTCTAGAGAATTCTGGTTCTTCTGAGGCCCCAGGGACAAGCAGATGAAGAGCTTTGCTCTGGCCCAGAGTTCCAAACTGATGGCTCTGCAGGCTTTAGACCCTGACACTTAACTCCTGAAAAGGTGGGATGGGGGCAGTGGATTCTGGGATGTGGCTGCAAACACTCGGGGCCACCAAGGGAATTGGAGGAGGCTGTGGTATAGTCAGAATGCAGGAAGCTCTTAGCAATCACCTTCTGATTGGGGTTGATTGGGTTAAGGCCTTCCGGAATGGTGTAAAACAGTTCTGAACTCAAAGGACTGATGATGGAAGGATGATGAATTAAAAGAAATACAATAAACAGATTCCTTGTCATGTCGTTGGCTTTGTAGCAAACATGTTTTCTCCTTGGGATTATGTGAACACTTGCTTTTCTTTGATTTCTGGTTGTTATTTTCAGTATTTCTTTTGTTGGATGAGCTCTATTTTACAGAGCTTCAAACAGCTCTGTTGAAGCCCCTGACTCTTTCCTATTTGCAAGGGCTGTGTTTAGAGTTTGGCTCAGCCTCAACACATCACCTGTTAGCTGTTAGGAGTCTAATTCTGCAAACCATGACTTCATCTCGCTGAAGGAAGATAGACAAAATGCTTCACTACAACAGATATGGTTTAGTTCAAGACGTTTGGAAAAAAGAAAAAGGACCCTAAGCTTTCGGTCTCTGGGTGAACTTAGAAAGTAGACCTGTCAAAGGTATTCATGTTGAGACGGCTGGTCTGTAGTCAGAAAGGCTGCCAAACCATGCTGTTATCCAGGGATGTTATCCAGAGAATTTTGTCAAGCAGCCTTAAAACAGTCATGTTCAATGAAGCTGGGAATGTTTGGCCCAGGGTGCCCCTGCAGGGCTTGCAGCTCTGAGGAGAGGGAATATGGTTGCATCATCTAGGCCACTACAGATGATGGTGCCAGCTACTCACTAGTTGCCAGAGATTGGCCCTGGCCAGAGTGAGAGCCAGAGGCTTAGGTGTTTTGAAAAACAAAAATCTTGGAAGAGCTAATGAGCTGGCCAGTTTGCTCACCATTCAACTTGTGACCTTTGCACCATTTATAATTGAACTTTACTACACTTACAGTCCTCTTCAGAGTAGACCCCAAGTGCCTTGGGCCCCCAAATCAGTCTAGTATTGGGCATTGGTAACAAAGCTTAGACTGTCACTGGCTGAGTAGACTTGGCTTGATGGGGTGAAGAACCTGGTAAAGGGTTCTGTTTCTTCTCCTAATGTTATTTTCCCAGTTTCCTCCTGTGTTTTCTTACGAATTCCATTTATTTTGGTTACAGTGTCCAGGCTGTGGCTCCTGATAATTCCCTCCAAGGGGGGATGCAAGGGTTGAACTCTGGAAACTGGAGAAAAGGATTTATGTCCATAGATCTGGTGTTTTCCTGGTTCTCTTTCTCAGAATCCCTTTTCTTTTAGACCAGCCATAGGCAAAACTTTTAGAGACACACACAACCTTCCAAAATATGAAATGAATTGAGTGCAAGAATCTGCACCCCCCCCCCACCCCAACCTTGTAGGAAGGCATAGGCTCCATTCAGGTTGAGGCAGAGGCTGAAGTTGGCTCTGTTCTAGCCTAGGTGGAAGCCTTCCTTGCTGGGGGGATGTGAGGGCCACCCTGGTATGCATGGGAGGAGGGACAGGCAGGAATTGCTGTACAGTCCTGAGCCTGGGGCCTCCATGACTTTGCCCTCCATATTATTGCAAAGCAGAGGATCACTTTTGGGGAAGAAAACTGCATCAGGACATCTCCTTTGGTGATGTGTGCCCCGCCGCAATTCCTCCGCAGTCAGTCACCCTCTCCCTCTCCTCCTCCTCCGAACACAAACATGCCATAGAGAGCAGATGGGACCCATTCTATCTTATTGCATTGCTGGCATTTTGCACCTCTACTCTCTCGCTGCAGCAGGCCCCTCTTTCTTAGCCCGGAAAGCCCTTTACGATGACTTTTTCTAAACCTGGACTAAGGATGAGAAGGTGGATATTACTGATGCTTGACAAGGAATGAGTGTGTGCTCTGGGTTATTGCTTTTGTTAAGTGTGGCATCCTCTGTCTTCCCTGGCCATGGTGAAATGCCCAGACCCTCTGCTGCTGCAGCACAGAGGAGGGTGGGGCACTGAACACACTTCTCATAAAAGGTGTGTTTCTGAGGTGCTCTGCCTTGTGTGTCCCTTAACAATGGATTACTGTGGTAACTATCCATCTGAAAAAAAAATGCAAGAGTAAACAGAAGATAAAGCTCTTGCTCAACTAGCTGGAGGGTGGATCTATGCCCCTGTTTGTTATCCCTACTTGACACAGCTCCCTCCTACCTACCCATATAAAGGTGAGGGCCCACTCTATGGCGGTAGGAGTATGGGGAGGCAGTAATTTTGGCTTGCACAAATCAAAGACGAGCTGGGGCTTTGCAAAAAGGAAGAGCCTTGGATTTTGGGGCTCCCTGGTAAAGAAGGCAGCAGAATGACATATCTGCCCAGCTCTTTCCAGGGAGCTGAGATGTTCTTCCTTTCTGCTCCTCCTCATCAATCTTGCTACTCACTGTCACTTTTAGTTGGTCCAGTGTGGCATCCCTGATTCCCAGTTGAATTAGCAAAACGTGAGCATAGTCCTTGAAGTTTCCCTAGTAGAGAAACTGAAGCTACTGAACTTTCAGTCACAAAGTAAGAGCATAAAGGGGTAAACCTTGCAAAGCCAGGGAGAATATCCTTTAGCTCTTGAAGAATGTATCTTCAGGTTTCTCAGCTCCGTGAGCATACTTCTGGGCTACTCCATTGCTTTCTTTTTTTGTTTACATACTGCGTGCCCTCACCCAAGTCAGGGGCCCAACCACACTCTTCCAGGTCTTTTTACTCATCATTCTAATTTTCCCTGCACATACACAAAATGAAGGCAGCACTGCAGAAAATAAAGACCACATCCCTCCCTCCTCCCCCACCACCAACGGCTACTGAGACTTCTCTCAGGGAGGGCCTTCCTCTAACGTTTTGGGCAGCAAGAGGAAACAGGCCACCTCTACTTTCCTGAAAAACTGTACCTTCAAACGATTTTCTTGCCAAAGGGTTGGGCTTAGGACTTAGCAAAACAGGTCACCACTGTGGGCATTCTCATCCTCCCTCCCTTCCTCTTTGTTTTTAATGAGGGGGCAGATAAAGCATTCTTAGCACATTATGTTCAAAAGATTGTAATCCATCAGCCTCCTCCTGTATATTCTGGCTCTGCCGATACAGATGGCCCAAGACTTTGCTGTGGCCTCTGAAAGGGGAAGGTTGAGGAAGGGAGGGGAAGCCAGCAAAGTAGGCTATAGCTCCATGGTACCTGATATGCCTCTCAGGCCTTCCTGCTGTGAAGATTCTGCCCAGGGCCCATCGTGGCTGACTCTCCTTCCTGTTCCATTGCTTCCAGGTTCTGTGTTCTTGTTGGGCTTAGACTTTTGGCTTGGCTTCCTCTTGGGCTATGGGCAGGACAGTGGCATTGCGGATGTGCTTCCCCCTCCATGAACACAGGAGAATGAAGGCCTAGCTGGGCTGGCCAGGCAGGCATTTCTGCATTCATGGCACCCAGGGCCCAAGGTCACATAGGCATAACAGGCACCTTTTTCACTTGGCCAAGATGGGCCCATCACTGCTGGGCACTGGGACACTACCATGCTCAGTGATAAGGAATCTTCAGTGAAACTGCTGGGTGGCCGTCTCCCTGCACCACTGGTAAACTAAACTGCGCTGACACTGGTACAGGGAAGGGAGTAGCCCTGGGGAGATGGATGGGTGAAAGTGAGAAATATGAGCCCCCTCCACCAGATTCCATGTAAGTACTGGCTATCTTGCTTTCTACTCTGCCTTGCTTTTGTGGCTCTCATATGTGTAAAGCCCAGGTAAGGGACCCTATGGCACCCTTTATCACTCTCTATCACTAGCATGTGCAGCCCTGCAGACCTGGGAACACTGAGAAGACAGGGGCCTCATGGTGCCTTGGGTCCCTCCCACCAAGCACAGAGTTGTATGTCATCAGTGTGGTGATCATAGAGCAAATGAATTCTGCCTTGGATTTAGAGGGAAACCTGCTGTTTCAAGTGTGACTGATCTCCTTCTACCCCTGCCCCCTACAAAGTTAATATGAGACTTTCCTTGAATAGCCAAGCAACTTTTCAGCTTTACACACATACAGCAGGTTTTTTGCATTGGGTTGAGCTCTTAGTACCTCTTTTTCATATTGTGTCATACTGTAAATTTTTAACACATTATTTTTGTACAGCTAGAATTTTGTTCCTAGTTATTTCATAATGATTCTGAGTGCTGATGTTGCTGGAGAAATCTAGTGTTTACAACATAACTAAATATTAGAAATTCTTTGATACTGGGAAGAGGTCAGACTTGAATTGGGCCCAAAAGGGTAGCTTAAAATGACACATCCCACATGGGCAGAATTGGGCAGAATCTGGTGGAGGGGCTCACATTTCCTACTTTCACCCATCGTCTCCACAGGGCTATTCCCTGCTGGCCACCCAGCAGTTTGACTGAAGCTTCCCTATCATTGATCATGGTAGTGTCCCAACGCCCAGCAGTGATGGGCCCATCTTGCCCAAGTGAAAAAGGTGCCTGTGATGCCTGTGTGACCTTGGTCCCCAGGTGCTGTGAATGCAGAAGTGGAGAGTATAACATCCATTCTGGGCCTATCCGTATGCTTCACTAAGAAAACAAGGAGACTGTGATGAGGTTGACAGGTTACCAAGAGCACTGTAATGCCAAGGAGAAAACCAGGCCTTGCCAAAGGGCACTTCCTAATTCCCACCATCTTTGGTGCTGTGGAAAACCTGTCTTGTTTTGTGAGACTGTGCCCAGATGGCAGGTAAATCAACTCTAACTTATTACTAACTATAGGTTACACTCATAGCCCTTCTAGTTTTTCTTTTCTCTCATACTTATTATTTTGAAAAATTTCAAACATACAGAATGTCAAGAATACTCTTATTTCATCACCTTACATATTTATTTCCTTGTGTTAGAACTTTTAAAATCTATTGTTTTAGCAATTTTTAAATATGCATGATTGTTAACTGTAGGTACCATTCCGCACCTACATTAAAACTTCTCCTAACTGAAACTTTGTCTTTTGACTAACATTCACCCCGACCCTACCCCCAGTCCCTGATTCCACATAGTAATGAGCTCATGTTGTATTTGTCCTTCTGTGCCTGGCTTATTTCACTTAACATAATGTCCTCCAGGTTTATCTATGTTGTTGCAAATGACAGAATTTCCTTGAAAGAGGAACATTCTTATATACCTAGATTTAAGAGCTGTTAACATTTGCCATACTTGCTTTGTTCCTTAGAGCTTTTTCAGAATGGAGGGCAAGTTGTATGCATGTATACATAAACACCTCAGCATGTATCTCCTAAGAACAAGGATGCTCCCTACAGAATGGCAATGCCATTATCACACTTAAGAAAATTAATAATTCCCTAGTATCTGATGCCCAGTCCACATTCAGATCTCTTCAGTTGTCTACAAAATGATTTTCATAGCTTTTATTAAAAGAATCAGGATTTCATTAAGGAGTGACATTATTTTTGGCTGTTATGTCTTTTTAGCCTTTTTAAATCTACAGCACCCCCCTTCCACTTTTAAAAATGCATTTATGACATTGACTTTGTAAATAATCCAGTCACATCCTTCTAGTTTTGTATCCAGATGTATAGGCATTCAGCATTGATGTAATCAACAAAGACTTAACAGGCTTCCTCAAGAAGCCATCCTGTCTTCAAAACCCTATAAGCAGGTATGGTACACTCTCACCACACTGAAGACTTTGGGTTTGGCCTGGTGACATCCGCAGTGCTAATTTCAAGCACCTTTCTGGGAAATGGGAGTCGGATCTCAGCCCTCCCACTCACTCACTGAGTGATCTTCAGCTGGTCCCTTCTCCCTCAGCTTCAGTTCCTTCATCTCCCAAACAAGGGCATTGGACCTGGTGCCTCCTAGGTCTCACTCAGGTTTGCCATTCAGCACCTCTGTGACTCTGCCCACAGATTCTCACCTCAGCATAGCTGCTTCCTGAAGCAGCTGCCTGTGCCCATTCCTGGCACTGAATGCGGGAAGTCGGGGGGGACACATGGTCCTCTACCATGACCATACTCTCATCTCTGTTCCTCACAGCGGAGATTCTGGAGCTGGCTGGCAATGCAGCGAGAGACAACAAGAAGGGACGGGTCACGCCCCGGCACATCCTGCTGGCTGTGGCCAATGATGAAGAGCTGAATCAGGTATGGGACTCTCCCACCCATCCCCCACTGATGCTTGAGGAGGTGGTCATAGTGCCCAAGAAACATAGCTGAGTGTGGACTGCATTTTGGATTAATTAGCAGATTCCCTGCCTCCCATGGCAGTTTTTCCCCCAAGGCCTTATTGGGAGTGTTGGGGGAAGTAGGATAAAACAGGGTATTTGGCTCTCCCTGAAGGAGAGAGATTATCTGAATTCCATTCAAGTAAGGGACTCTGGGGACTGGATTCCTGAGCTATGAGCCTGAGTCCTGACAGCATCCTCATGGAAAATGCCATGGAGGAAGGAGCCGCACCAACCAAAGCAAGACTGTCCTGGGCAGGGCTGGCTTCTTGATGGTCAGAAGCAGGGTATCTGGCTCACTATCTGCCATTTTGGTTTTCCTGAAAGCTGCTAAAAGGAGTCACCATAGCCAGTGGGGGGGTGTTACCCAACATCCACCCCGAGTTGCTAGCGAAGAAGCGGGGATCCAAAGGAAAGTTGGAAGCCATCATCACACCACCCCCAGCCAAAAAGGCCAAGTCTCCATCCCAGAAGAAGCCTGTGTCTAAAAAAGCAGGAGGCAAGAAAGGGGCCCGGAAATCCAAGGTACGTGATTTGGCAGGGATGTATGAAGTGGGATAGGATGGGGTACAGATAAACAGGGTTACCAGGGCTCCCCTTCCTGCTGTGGGCTCATCGCACTCATGAGGGACTAAAGGAAGAAGATGTAGGAGCTGATTACACTTCAGAGGGGCCAGTAGCCAGGAGGCCCTTCCAGAGTCTGGACCCAGGTGGAGGACAGAATCCCTGCAGGCAAGGGGGATGAACAATGAGCTTTCAGGGATAGCTCCAAGCTGGAAGGACTCCCAAGCTGTCCCTTCCAGGAAGATGTACACACCTGTGGGAAGGGGGCTTCCCTGTGCTAAGGGACAGCCATTGTCTAGTCCTGTGGTCAGCTGCCTGCATGCTCGGCTGCTCAGTTGCAGAACTCTCATTGTGTTGCTGTGGCTGTGTATCTTCTGCCAGGATGCTCCAGACAGTTCGCTTTAGAACGCTTGCCTCTGACAAGGAGGAAAATGGATGTACTACTCAGGTGCTTCCTCCTGGACCTAACTTGGATTGGCCGGGTCCTAGGTGCTGGAAACCCTCTAATTAGCATCATCTATTGTCGTCTTGGGTGGAGAAGGCCAGCAGACTCCAGGTCATGATCCTCAGTGTGGAGGAGCACCCTCCGGAGGTCCAGGCCAGTGACTGCTGTGCTCACCTGTCTCAGCATGAGCCAGAGACTACAAGGCAACTGGGATGCATTTTCTTTGTTCCTTCCTTGCTGAGTCCTACCTGTCAGCTGTTGTCACAGACTCCAGAGCCAACAAACAATAGACAGTACAACCAAAGTTTGGTCTCTAAGAAAATGGAATCTTGAGGCTGCCCTGCTCTGAAGTACCCCTTAAGGAGTCCTCCTGGCCTCCAGCCAGATCAGGAGGAAATTACCCCTAGCAGAAGGTGACTTCCCTCAATTAGAAGTCCCTGGAAATGCCCTGTGAAATCTAATGATGCAGTGTCAGGAAGTTCTTCCTACATGAGACCAAAACCTCTCATCTGAGACAGTAAGAACACCTTCCCAGGACAGGCTCAAGGAGCTGTTGCCAGGTGAACAGAGCTCCTTCTGTCCTGTCAGCACGTCCTTTCCTTTGAGCCTGCCTGTGCCTCAGACTGGCCCTTCACTGCCCCTGCATGTAGGGGCATCTTCTGTGACCTCAGCCTTTTTGCATCCACACTGTTTGTGGAACTTTCTTCAGTTGAGGTGGAAGAGGCTGTATTTCTTTGCATGCACAAAAGCTAAAGTTCTCTTGCCAACATGCCACCCACCCCCCAGAGTCACTCCCAGCTCTTTCAGAGAGAAATCCAGTATTGAGGAGTGTCCCCTAAGTTATTTCCAGACACTTGCATTCCACCTAGCTCACAAGTCCTAGAGGAGGCTTGAGGCCAGGCAGAGATTTTACAGAATGCTCCACTGCTCATTCCTGCTAACTATAAAATGAGCAGATTGGATGGTTTATTTTTCCCTTTCAACATTTGCAGTTGGGAGGAGGGCAGGGAAGGGTAGGCAGGGGGAAAGTGAGTATGTAACCTTTTTTAAATGTTGAAAAGGCAACGAAGATACTGAATCCATCATCTTTTGATAATGAGCCCCAGAGACCTGGCTGCCTATAGAGCAGGGCCCTTGGTGCTGAGGACCAGCAGGGCAGGACCACGTCCTCAGGTTAGCCTTTGCTCTGGCTGTGTCCTAAGCCACTGCCCTCTTTCATGCATTTTCACTGTTGATATTTGAATGGGTCTCTCAGATGCCAGTGTCTGCTGGCAACCTGGGTTGAATCTTGTTCCCGTTACCCTAGTTTTCCCCTAGTAATTTTTGTTCTATGACTTTCTGAACTTTCTTATTTACTAAACACTAGGAATTCATCTTTCTTTTTGGACTTGAAATATTGGGGGTTGGTGTCTTTAGCTCCTAGTAGCTATATTTGGAACTTAGTGTTTCTAATAACCATATGCCAATAATCACTCAACCACTCAACTTTTCCCTTGATTACAAAAGCAGGAAGTCTGTTATGGTGGTCTGTTTTTCTTCCACACAATAAAACACATTGTCTGCTTACTGTACCAGTATTTGGCTAACATTAAACCCTGGGGGAAGCTGAAATTGGAACCGTGAACAGCTAATTTTCAAAACATTTGTTTAATGTAAATTGTGGTGTCAGCTCCCAGAAACAGCAGAGAACCCTGCATCTCTAGGTTTAAGTGGAACGTTCTGAAAATAACCTTTCCAGGGACATCCAGAGAAAGCTTTAGTAACATGCTAAAGCACTTGTAGTGAGAGTTGGTATTTTTCAAGTGTCAACACTTGAATTCCAAATCATAATTTTCCCACAATTCTATGTAATTTGGAGGTTTTGAAAATCTCCAGTTGTGACAGCTGAGTCAGCTATAGTGGAAATGGTTGGAGAAGGCAACAAACTGCACCAGGGGCTGGACATCCAGAACCCCGGCTGTACACTAGGGATCCTCCTCTCTACTTGGGTGGCTTCAGGCAAGTCTGTTCCCTCTCTGTGCCTCAATTTACCTCCACCCATAAAATGATTGGGTCCATTCCAGCCTTACAGTTCAGTAACCATATGCATATTGCATAGTATTTTTGAGTAGAGCATATGTGTATGAGTTTGGACAAAAGAGTATGCAGTAAAAAAAAAAAAAGGCTTGTTCCCACTGTAGTGCTTCCCCCTACTTCTTCCCACGGTACTCTCAATGAGTTTTTATGTCTCCTTTCAGAAAGTCTATGCATATAAAAGCATATAGAGATGTAACTCCCTCCCCATCCTACTTGCTCTTCTTTTTTTTAAAATATCATATGACCTATTTTAGTAGTGTGGCATAGTGGTCAAGGGTGCAGGCTCAGGAGTCAGCCATTTCCTAGCTGCATGATCTTGGCAAGTTACAGAACATCTCTGGTGTTCAATTTCCTCATCTTTAAAAAGGAGATGTAACACAAGGTGGTTTTGAGGCTTAACGGAGTTCATGGAAGTGTATAGAACAGTGTCTGGCACTTGTGTTCCCTGCCACTCTCATTCTCTGGCCAGTCCTCCCGTATCTCTGCATGTAGAACTGCTTTAGTGTTCTGTGGGGTGGCTGATCACTTAGATGATATATAAAACCTGTGTAGCCAGCTGAATTAGTCCATTTTCATACTGCTGTAAAGAATGGCCTGAGACTGAGTCGTTTATAAAGAAAAAGAGTTTAATTGACTCACAGTTCCACAAGGCTGGGAAAGCCTCAGGAAAGTTACTATCATGGCAAAAGGTACCTCCTCACAGGGCAGCAGGAGAGAAAGGAGCAAGCAGGGGAAATGCCAGGCACTTATAAAACCATCAAATCTCATGAAAACCCATTCGCTATCAGGGGAACAGCACAGGAGAAACCACCTCCCATGATCCAGTTACCTCCATCTGGTCCACCCTTGACACATGGCATTACGGGGATTACAATTTGAGGTGAGATTTGGGTGGGGGCACAGAGTCAAACCATTTCACTGGTGTTCTACAAGTGGACTTTTAGATTGTCCTAGCATTCATTCTGACAAACAGTAACTGTCCTGTTTGTGTATCTCTGTCCTCACGTGCAAGCAAATGTATAGGAAAAGTCCTCAAAGTGAACTTACTGAGGCAAAGAATGAGTGTATTTTTAACTTTGGCTATTACTTACAGGGCATTTTAACTGCATTAAGAAATCTCAAAAACCACCTCATCCTCTTAATGTTTATTACTGAGTTTTTAAAAAATGAATATTCATTAGACCAATTTGTATCTACTGTGTATACACTAGTTATTATTCTCAGTAGTGGAGACGTGGCAGAGAACAAAGTCCCTACCCTCCCTCAGTGTTCAGAGAGGAGGTGCAGATTCATTACAGAAGGTGGGAAGGAGTAGCTGCTATGACAAAAATAAAGTATTGTGATGGCAGAGCCAGTGTTATTTTACGTAGGCAGGAGGTGAGGTTTTACTGTCATGACACTGGAGCAGAGCCCCGGCAGAGAGAGGTATTTGGCCATTCTAGTGACTGGGAGCAGAGAGCTCCTGGCAGAGGAATGGCAAGTAGGCCTGGGGTGGGAGCATGCCTGGCCTCTCTTGAGAGAACGTGACAGGACTTGCCTGTGGGCTCCCTAACATTTTTGTAACATGGATACTTTTGGTAGTGGGAGAAGCCTGGGGACCTTACTCAAAAGATTCCAAATGCATAAGGTAAAATACCTAAAATTCAAAGGAAACTGGGCCAGGCGTGGTGGCTCACACCTGTAATCCTAGCACTTTGAGAGGCTGAGGGGAGTGGATCACCTGAGGTCAGGAGTTCAAGACCAGCCTTTCCAACATGGAGAAACCCCATCTCTACTAAAAACAAAATTAGCTGGGCATGGTGGCACGTGCCTATAATCCCAGCTACTAGGGTGGCTGAGACAGGAGAATCTCTTGAACCTGGGAGATGGAGGTTGTGGTGAGTCAAGATCGCACAATTGCACTCCAGCCTGGGCAACAAGAGCGAAACTCCATCTAAAAAAAAATTCAAACAATACTATGCCTAATTTTGTCCCTCAGGTTAAGATCTATCAGAGTGTATACTAAGAATCACAAGGTAACTTCTAGGGGATCTCTTAAGAAGCCAGTTTTTGCCAAACTTGTGGATAAATAATGATCTCACCAGGGATTTTTTTCAAACACAGACCATCAACAAATCTTACCCTATCCCCATGTGAAAGCTACTCTCCTAGAGTATAAATCTAGGCTTGCTCCTCACTACCCAGGAAAAGCCCGTCGTGATTTTGGTAGAATGTCTCTTTCTCTTGTTGAGGAATATTTAAACTGCATATTCCGTGATTAATGTTTTGGTAAGGGAAGCCAGAGAAAGGAATTGGTTCATTTGAGAAGCTACTATTACAGAATTTTGCTTGCCTTCTAATGAAATTTTAGGCTATTCAAACAGAATAACAGAGACTAAACATAGGTAAGTGTGGGGTGATGATTTTATGTAAGTCTTTCTGGATGCTCAGTTCTACAGCTTCTTAAATGTCTCCCAGCTGATTCTGACCTAACACATTTTCTACTGCTCAATACAAAGCTAGGCGAGTGTCCAATACATGGGAATTTATGAGTTTGCGGGACAATATAAAATTATAACAGCCATTTTGGAGCTGACAGACATGATTGCTTACTAATTTTTACTTCCCCTAAACTGAGATATAAAAAGAATCTACCGTAGTATCACTATTTCATAGAAGAAAAGGCATTTTAATACCAAAACCTAGGAAGAGACATATTTCAGACAATAGATTTTGTGAAAAACTTGGGCACAGTTGCTGTGATTTGAATGCATTAACATCTCACAAGACAACAGTGCTGACCTTAAGCACCTGCTCTGTTGTCCGGTCGGGTGGCAACCTTGAAGGAAAAAGGCAGAAGTTCTCTGCCAGTGGGTGGGCTATATAGAACCAGGCAGTAATGGCTTGTCTCTATAGTGCTTTACTGCTTTCTAAGGCCAGTCGCTTACTTAGGAACTCTCCAGTGTTGGTCTCATTTTCTGTCTTTTGCATTTTTGGTAGCAATGGGGTTTTGCTGTGTTGCCCAGGCTGGTATCCTCCCACGTTGGCCCCCTGAAGTGTTGGGATTACAGGCATGAGCCACCACTCCCAGATCCAGTCTTATTTTCCAAATAAGGAATCTAAGGCTTAGGGAAAGGGAGCAATTTTCCCAAGGTCACACTGTTAAGGGAGCCAGGACCCAAATACAGAACTTCAGAGTTCAAACATAGTATCACTTTTATGTCCTGTGACCATGGAACACTTCCCTGGGCAAAAAAAAAGGCCCTTCTGTTCTGATGGTGGAGGGCTGCAAAGCCACCCACTGCAGGGTGAGTTGGGGGCAATAGCCTTAATGAATCATTGCTGAAAATCACCAGTACTATTGCAGCTAAGCCTTAGAATCTGGCTGCAAATGTGGCTACTAATTTGTATTAGGAGCACAGGGAAGCTCAAAGGCCTCCCTCCTCCCAGTAAAACCAGCTCCAACTCCCAAATGCCTGAAATCCTATCAGCTAGGTCTTTCTCACTTCTTAAAATCCAAGTATCCTTGTCAGGAAACACTAAATCCTTATCTACTTATCCTTCCGTGTAAGCACCTTTACCTCATTTCCAAGCATTTACTGAGCACCTCCTGTATGTGTGGTATTGCACTGGCTAGGGTAGAGCAGTGGTTTTCAAACATTTTTTGCTTGTATACCTTCTCAAAGAATTTTTAAAATATGACACCTAAAATTCTCATAAATTTAAATCACTGCAAAGGGTATTTTTTGTATACTGTGAATATGGACATTTGAAAAGAACTTTTCTCGTTTAAATGTATCCAATGAAATCTAAATACTAAACAGATTTGATACATCTATTTAAAATGTACAAACAAGCTCTTTTTTTAACAGTTGGAAAATTTACATTTTCTTATTTCTCTTTTACTTGTCCCGTAAACTTTCACCTTAACACATTTCTATTCTATATATTTTTGAATTCTACACAAAAATAATGTATATAAATTTCAATTTTGAAAAATTTTCTTTTGACTTTTATAAATGTGCTAAATAGTAGATTCTACAAGATTGGATAGTTAGCACATTTAATATACAATTGATCAAACTGATAAATGCATTACACATTCTAATAACTGTTAAGGAAAAGGTAAAATTTTATTGGAAAAGCATCTTGATGGGCTGGCTGGATTTTTCCCCACTAACTAGTTCAAGTATCCTCAGATGAATATTACTTATTGCTGAAATGAAACACAGTTCAGTATCCTATTTTTATATATTTCTAGATATAAGTGTCTGGAAAATGTTTACTTAAAAAAAATGGAAATTGAAAGGATTTTGTTATAGCAACATCATTCAGTCCTCTGAACTCTGATATATGCCAACAGTACGTAGTATAATCTCATCAATTTGGTTTAATAGATGTTTTATGTTTGAATAGTGTTAGATTTAAAGAAGGGTTACAAAGATAGTACAGAGTGTTCTTGAACATCCCTCACCCAGTTTCCCCATAATCATCACCTCACATAACCATGGTACACTGGTCCATTACTGTTAACTCCACCAGTCTGTTTTCTGATCAGCTGTTAACTCAATTAGGTATTTCTTCAGTTTTGTTGAAGCACTGCATTAAAAACATCTGACTTGTGAAAGTCTGTTATGCAGCCTTTCCTATTCTTGGCTCCTGAAAAGTATATCAAAAAGGGCTGCACTAAGATTTACCATGTAATTGTTATACCTGTTTCTCTTTCACTCTTCAAATGTTAAACACTCAAAGTATTAGGAAAACCAAAATAGTGATAACTGCATCTTTGCCAGAACCATATTTCTAGATAAAATGCTTTTTCTCCTATTTATAGCATAACCTTTAGCTCATTAAATTCATGAAAAATGCTTGCCATATAACATAATTGCTAAAGCAGCCCTTGTTGTTAAAGCCATTAGCAAAATTAGACGTTACTTTTCATCGTAAGTAAAAAGTGTTTATATGTTTATGTTAATGAATTTGAACCCTAAATAGGCAAATGGATAGGACACAGGATTTGCCCTGAGTTTATTCAGATATATCCTTCAGGAAGGCATGGCCATCTGTAATATTTCTCACCCCTTCTTTCTGGATTTCCTCTCACTAGACCCTCCCTCAGGAGTGAAGTAGTACTTTTTATTTGGGGAAGGGAAATGAAAACCAACATTGTTATCACTATCCTTACTCTACAATTTATTTGAATGCAGAAAATCTCCAAATTAGCCAAAGTACCCGTTTCTAATACAGGCTTTGTCCTTAATAGAAATATGCCAGAAACATGCATCCCTACTCCCACAGTGGTGTGCCATATTAATACTTACTCTGGGAAGTGGGAGGAGTAGACAAAAGGAACTCTGGTGTGGAACCTTGACCACAGGTATAGATCCTTCTTAGGGCAGATCAGTTGTAGGAAAATGTTAGGAAGTAGGTTATTGGAAAGTTGGTTTCTTAAACTCTTGTTGTCATATACCTCTCAGAAGATCTTTGAGAACTCCAGGGCATACATATTTCAGCCTTAATGACACTGAGGAAGAAGCTGAAGAGCAGGCCAAGAACCATACCCACTACTGGAGTCAGGGGGTCCCTAGGGTGACAGATGGTTCACCACAGCCACCAGATGCATCCTTCTCTAAGGCTGGCTTCAATGAAGGAGGGTAGAAGCGAGTCTTACCTTCTGGAGTCAAGAAGGTGGGAGGGTTATGGTCCTTAGTCTGCTTTTTGAGAACTAGTGACCCAGAGCAGTTTTGCTTAAGCTTGAATAGTATTACAGACATCTAGAAAGGAAAGACACTTGAAGATCCTTAAGAGACATTTACTTGGTCTGAATTTATGAAAATGGTTTTATTCTAAATGATCACTGTAAAGTAAAGTTTTACCTTTAGGTAGCTGTTTTTGTTTTTTTGTTTGTTTTTTAGATTAAAAAGTGATTAAAATATAATTTAACATATTCCATAGAACTCTTGTACCTCAAAATGAGTCTGAGCCTCCCACCTGGAGAAATGCTGAGAACTGGTTGTGGTTTAGTTTCCTGTTCCCCTCGGGTGTTATGGGCAAGCCTTGGGAGCTGCCTCTCTGTTAGGATGCCTGTGCCTGTGTGGCCCACATTCTGACTCTTCTGTCTGTGCAAGAAGAAGCAGGGTGAAGTCAGTAAGGCAGCCAGCGCCGACAGCACGACTGAGGGCACGCCTGCCGATGGCTTCACAGTCCTCTCCACCAAGAGCCTCTTCCTCGGCCAGAAGGTAGGCAGATGCGCAGCCTCAGTCTACTGGAGGGCCCCCGGGACAGATGGGCACAGGCCATCTCCACTGGAAGGCTGGGGGGTCCCGGGGGCCACTCTCGGCCTCGTGGGTAGAGAGAGTGGGACATGAGCTTTGGGAGTGGCCTCAGGGAGGGCCATGTGCTGGGGAGGCCACAATGCTGGGGGGTGGGGGGGACCCTGGCAGCTGGGGAAAGGAGACAGTAGTAAAAAAGAAGAGGGCAGGAGGCTTCTGTGGGAGATGGCGACCCTTGGTTAGTCTGGAGGAGGAGCTGCTTCTGTGGGATAAACTGGTCAGCAGATAGCACTGGCCAGGAAACTAGGCAGAAGTCAAGCCCTAGTGGTGGGAAGTGAACGATCTAGCCGGCAGCCTGCTTGTTCTGGGGGCACTAAAGGTAGAGCCTCAGGTCTGACCCAGGCTTGTACAGGGGATTGTTTCGACAGTACTGATGGGTGCATCGGGTTTCTTCACTGAACCACCAGATGACTCTTCCAGCTAATTGTTTGTTTTAACCATGGGCAATGTATTTTCAGCCGCCCCAGTGATGCAGCTTTGCCAGGACGCCATGGTTTTGTAAAAAGACGATTCACTTTTATTGAAAATAAAAATGATGCAAAGGCTTTTAAGAACTGAGAATGAGAGTTAACTAATATTTCTTGACACCAAAAAAGGGGTGGGAAGAAAGAATTAAGCTCTTCTTAATTTTTAAATCCTACACTTATAAAGTTAAAGGAATGAATTTGACTTCCCAAGTTAATCTGTGTTTAGTTTGAATGTGGTAACAAACTTGGATCTGAAGCTGCATCATTTTTAAACCCTCACTGTCAATTTCTTTTGCATCACAGTGACACGGTTCCCTTGCTCACGTCATTGCAAGTTCTCCACCTACCCCTCTCCCTCTTTCTGTCACTAATTGCACTCTCTCTCATGATGCAATTCCTGTGGTGAACTCTGTGTTCCAGAAAATAACCATTACTGTTTACATTTTTAACCATTCTCTGTATTTCGTATGCATTTTTCAAAAGAAAAAGTAGCACTAGTTGTCATCTTAAGGTCTGGGACTTTGAAAGTTTTTGTTTAAAATATTTTTTGTTCCTTTTAAAAAATTTCAACTCAGCAGTGAAGGCAACTGCCTGGGTCTACTTTCACCCCTGTAACATTTCCCTTGGGTAATGTATTGAAAGTTAACGTGACCCATCATCCACATTGTTTCTGTTTGAACTATAGAGCAGTTCAGCCCCTGGGGTCACCTTTCCCTCTTCTCCCCACTCTGCCCTTAGGCTCTCCCACCCTGGCCTCTCCCATCCCTGTGTTCTTGCTACCTCCTGCCAGCCACTCCAAAGGCAGCCTCAGATCAGAATTCCTCACACCTCTCTTGCTGGATGAACTAAAATATTTCCAAAGTAGCAGCAAACATGGCTGTAAAAATGTCCATGCACAGATGCAGATGCCCTTCTTGTTGCTCTGATCTTCTGAAAGAAATGGGATCACAGCCACCTCTGGGCTCTATGAGCCCTGGAAGGGAGGGGGCAAAGGCCACAGACATCTTGCTGGCTTCTCCCAAGAGCCAGGAACATGTCAGCTCTCAGCAACTTTTTTTTCCTTTTCAGATAGATCTGGTCTCAGGGCCAGGTGTCACACGAATAATTTTGGCTAATAATGACTGATTCCTACTCAGAGTTGGTAGGGTGAGGATACAAGAAGGCATAGAAGATTATTGATACTCTATAATAAATTACAAACATATCATTTAATGTTACTTAAGAAATGGAGAATGAAAGTGAGCTTAACAGTGAAACTAATGTGGTTATCTTGACTTCTCAAGGGAAAATTTGAAAGGAATGGTTAGGACGGAACCCAGTATAAAATGGTCAGCCATAACAGGAAGGGCTGAATGTAGACCCAGCCTAGCCCTCTTTTCCATATTACACACTTCTTAGTGGTGAAAAGAAAACACCAAGCTACCAAGAAACTGCCCTTCCTGTTTAATGTGCTTGCAACTTTATGACCCAAGATTCACATATCCAGGAAGAGGTACCTGAAAATTAGTGCGGCAGACACTGTTTAGCAGAAGAAACTCCATGTTCCCAAAATAAAGCAGCATCTTAAGTCAGCCTAGCATCAGTAATACAAACTAGGGTTCCAACTGCTCTTTCTGGAACCCTACACCCCTGCAGCATGAGATGGAGTGAGTGTTGATATATTAGAGCATTACTTGGAAGCATTACTTTCTGGCTTTTTATTGGCTATTACTGTCAGGTAAAAATCATGGCATATAGTGAACAAAAAGGCAAGAATCACGAAACTGATACACAGTTTTTACACGAAGCACATTTAAAACGTTGACATTAATTTTGACTTGGATTTTGGGAAATGTTTCACAAGGGGTACTTTAGAATGGTGTCAGTATGGTACCCTGTGTTCTATGCATCTCCTTTTTCCATCTGTGACATTGAAACCAGTGCTTGAATATTGCAAGCAAGCTGGGGTGCAGAAAGGTGATACTGTGCATGCTACAGCCCTGTAAGTCATGGTTGCTAAGCTACTCACAGGAGGCATGGCCTAAGCTTAGGAGCCTGATAATTGTTGTTAATGATGTATTTCACATACTGAAGTCTCACGAGTAATCCCAGTCGTTACTCTCTGATTTTGCCCAGTGTTCAAACACATTGCTGAATTGTTTTAAAAAGAAATCAGTGCTGTGAATCTGAGTCAACTAAATGCTTTTGCTCTGTGACCCAGCCAAGATTTTCAGCCTCTTTTTAGAGGTTTTAAAATTTTCCGAAAAATGTTTCTAATGTGTCTACTGTGTCAGTGGTAGTGAATGATTTAAGTTTCCTTGGTAGAGTCAGTATTATTTGAAGGAGTTGGGAAGGCAGTCTGAGGGTGTGATGAGTCTTCTTACCTCCCAAATGATCAAGATTACAACCCCAGCTCACAGGCCATTCAAGGCGGCATAACATACCATGGGTTTTCTCTCTTTGATCCACACACCCTTCTTCTGGAGGCTGGAAGAACTGTGAGGAGAAAGGGAGCTCTTGAAGCATCAGTGAGGGAGAAAAACCATTCACCCCTTCCCACCACTGTGGCTGAGGACTGACTTATGAGACAGTTTAGGAAACTGATAAAGCCATGAAGGAATGGCTCAGCTATAGGCCATGTGGCCATCCAGCAGTGTCTATCCATGTCCTTATCTTTGTGGGGCTCTTTCTAGCTGGACACACTAGATTTTGCTGCCAGTCCCAAGGCCTCTGGAGAAATCCAGGCTGGGCATGCATGCGTGCAGGGAGAGCCATACAGCATAGCTATGAGGGTAGGAGCCAGACTTGTAGTGTGCCCCAGGGAAGACACAGCTCTCAGGAGGAGTCTAGGAAGGGTCCTGTGGAAAACATTGCCCTTCCCATTCCCCTTGTAGAAGTGAACTTTGGGGACAGGAAAATAACTGTATTTTAGGTGGCCAGCACAGGGAAATGAGACCAGCCAGGCTTTCTTCCTTGTTATGAGAGAATGAGAGACACCAAAATCTGACAGTCACAGGTTAGACTCAACATACCACTCAGGCACTTTTTTTTTTTTTTTTTTTTTTTTTTGAGACGGAGTTTCACTCTTGTTACCCAGGCTGGAGTGCAATGGCGCGATCTCGGCTCACCGCAACCTCCACCTCCTGGGTTCAGGCAATTCTCCTGCCTCAGCCTCCCGAGTAGCTGGGATTACAGGCACGCGCCACCATGTCCAGCTAATTTTTTGTAATTTTAGTAGAGACGGGGTTTCACCATGTTGACCAAGATGGTCTCGATCTGTTGACCTCGTGATCCACCCGCCTCGGCCTCCCAAGGGCACTTTTTTTTTAAGAACCAAAAAGGAATGTACTATTTCCTGTAGCCAGGTAGGTCAGGTCAGGCAGTCTGCATGTCCATCCAGGCGCTCCTTCCCTGTCATATCAACAGACTGCCTCCTGCCCTGCCCTGCCCTACATGGTAGGGCCCCCCTCTTACCCAGGCGGGGGCATCTTGGCTCTGGGTTGCCTCAGATCCAAGCCAGGACCAGGGCTCATTTTTGAGCTCTGGCATTTCCATTAACCTTGCCTTAAAGGAAAGCAGTGAGGGACAATAATTTCATCTGAGTTACGTCAGAGGATGTTTGATATTCACTTCTAACTCTACATGCCCAGGGGAAGCCCAGCACTGGCTTAGGCATTGTGCAGCACTCAGGGTTAGGAAGCCACACCAGATCTTGCCTTCAAAGAGATTTATTCTGATGAGCGCACACCATGAGTAAGGAGCAAGGGTTCCCACAGACATCCCCACCGCAAGGAAGCCTCGGGTACTGCTGGTCTCAGAAACTGACCCAGCAGAGCCAATGAGATTAGGATTGTCGGATTCCAGTGCTGGAAGGGATCTTGAAGGTTCCTTGGCTAAGACCCTTTCTGCCAACTGCATAGCCACGTGGGAACCCATCCTGCTTTATAGCTGGCAGTGCCCTATGGTTACTTTCTCCAGTGGCTAACAGTCTTCATAGCTGCTTTAAATTCCTCATGTTGTGGTTTAAAACTTAGTTTTCCATATTTCCTAATGATGGTACAAAGAGGCAATCACCTTACCCAAATTCTGAAACCATTAATGATCCGTTTTGCTCCCAGCAAATCAGACTAATGTTGGGAATTTTTACAGTTCCCAGAAATCTGATTTCCTAACCCACAAGGACCACTTCTCTGCCATGTGCTTCAGATGGACACACATCCCTGTAGCTGAGAAGCCCCATTGGATCTGACCCTAGCTGGTTGGAAGGAACCCTGGGGCCTCCCAGGACTGGACCTCTGTCTCGGCTCTACCTTGCCTATTCATGTATGACTGGACAGTGGGGCCCTGTCCAGACATGGGTGTCCATGGTCTATTTGCACCCTATGCTCATGGGCTTTCTTCTGTACAGTGGAGCTACTGTCTTTGTTCATGGTCATCTTGCTATTGGCTTCTGCCCACTGGCCCACCTGCCAAGTTGATTACCCATTTGTCTTTGCAAAGTACTTAATTTGTCTTCTCCTCTCCCCCTTCTTATCCCCTGATGCACACATCTCAAGCACATACTTTCTAGTCAGGATTATTTAAAAATACATATGTATACACATAGCAGCGAAACTTTTGTGGCTCAGCTCTGTAACCTGAGGACTTCTGCTGAGCCCCTGTGTATAGCAGAGCGTAGTTGGAAAATCACAACTCTAGCCTCATCCACAGATGTGGAGAGAGTGAAACAGTACTTGATTGGCTGGGAATTCTCAATGCTGAGTTGTAATGGCTCCTTGAGGTACTGTAGTATGCACTTCCAAAAGTGGGTCTGCTTCTGGTCAGAAGGGAAGGCAGTGAGTCCAGAGGAAGCTGGGAATTCTCCATGAGTTTGAGTTCTGTTCGCAGCTGCTCCCTTGCTTCAGCAAAGCCAAGTTTCCCCCAGAGAATCCCATTCCCCTAGGCAAAGCAGGTGGTTCTCCCCAGAAGAGAGTCAGACACAGTCCAGAACGGGTCTTCCTGGCTAGCTGAATCAGAGCCTGTGAAAATAGCTGCTTTTCCAATGAAGCATTTCCAAATACAACACCAGAAGCATCTATACAATTGGAAAAAATTGTGTGAATTTTAAGAATTGAACATGTATTTTAAACAAAGGAATTTATAGATGCCTTAAAAGCATACACATCCACATTACACTGAATAGATTGAGTCTTTTTCTGCTTTGCCTGCCTTCCTCACCAACCTCCTGCCTCTTCACACTGTGTGGGGTGTGATTTGGTGGTGTGTAGCAGGGAGTATTGGCTTAATTTGAATTTTTATAAACAGCATTTGCTTGGAGCCAAATGCAGAACTAAGAAATAGAGTAAACTCCTTTGCCTTGTTCTAAATCCTGGGAGGTCACATGCCTTACCCTAAGCCCCCCCACTCTGTGGCTACCCATACCCCTCCTCCCTGATGGCAGCAGTCAGGCCCTGGCCCCTGTGCTGCCTCTTTTCTGTGCCTCTGTCCTGGTGCCAGGGCCCTGAGCTGCTGAGAGCTTCGCTTTGTGAGATCACTCCGATGGGCTTTCTTCAGCTTCAAGGGTGTGGGTGGCCTCTAAATCACTCTATAGTGCTAGGAGCAATAACCCAGAAAGTCCACATGGATAAAACTTGGTCCTCTTCTCTGAGTCTTTAACCAAAAATGAAGTCCACTGACCTGTCCAGAATTCTTCATTGGCTGTATGACAATACTTAATTCCACAACTGTTTCCTCCCAGAGGATGACTTTTAGTGTAAGCACACCCGTCTCTGAGAATCAGACTGCTTCTGGGAATAAAAAATGTGGGTTTATATTTCTGATGCTTCTGGAGTGCCAGTTTTTTTGTTTGGTTTTGTTTTCAACAAAACGTTTGGCCCTAGAAATGCAGTGACTTGTTGCTCTGTTGCCAGGAGCTTCCCTGCCAAGTGTCTATGCACAGCCCTCTCCTAGGCAAGCTCCTGGACAAAGCCTCGTGCCCTGGTAAGCCCTGCAGGCTGCAGCCACTATTCTAGCCAAGGTCATAGTCTTGAGCACCAGCTCTGATTGGGCTACTCAGTCATCGTACTTGTCTGCAGGCATTAGGAATTTTTGTCACTGAAGAGTGAGCAGTGTCATTGAAAGAGCATGTGCAAGAGCGAGCTTTCCTGCAGACACTTGTACCTAAAGAAAAGCAAGGTGAATAGTAGGACCCAGGACAGCAGTCCTAAGCCCATTACTTCCCCGTACCTCTCTGACAGAATTTCAGATTCAGAATTCCTCGAATACTCAGATGCCAGGATTGCCATTGTAACAGAATAACAGTGGCTGGGGGGATACCCACTCAGTGGCTCTTCAGAAAGAACAAATTCATTGGGGTAGATATAAAACTTAAGGAAAAGAAACCACCCATTGAGACTCACAGCAACCTGACCAATAAGGTGAAAACCATTTAAAAGACACATTGTCTTACTGGAGAACTTTCCTCCCCTGGATTTCACCAGGGAACTTTAGCATTACATGACTAATGGGCACATAAATTAGATGTTACTAAGCAACAGACTATTCTCACTTCTTGCTACTCTGATCAGGGCAGGGAAGCTAGCCAGCAGTCACAGTGATGGGGACAGCCTTAAAGACCCATAGTCACTTGGATGACAATGGCAGAGCCACTAGGGGTTTGCCCCAGTCAGGTAGGATGTTTGCACCAGGCCATCACTCAAGGATGAGGACGCTCACATACACAGCCCCCACACTCAGCAATGAGTACTTATTCTAGGTCCTGACAACTGTCTTTGGCCCCCATATCACACGTCCCTTTAAAGGAAAGCTGATTTCCTTGTCCAGTGTGGCTTGTGCTTCCTTTTGCCCCAAGCACCTCCCACAGGCTCTGAACATTCATCCTAGTTTGCTTGCTCTCGCATCCCAAGCAGCATTTGAGTCTTATGTTTGAAATGGGTTCATTTGAGCCAGCAACTCCCTGCTTCCCTTTGTGCCTCATGCACTTGGAGTGTCCACTGCCCTTTACCTGTATCCCAAGGCTCCTTCTCTGAGACTTCCCAGCTCTCCTGTTATTTCCCACCTCATGCTTTTCTTTGCAGCTGAACCTTATTCACAGTGAAATCAGTAATTTAGCCGGCTTTGAGGTGGAGGCCATAATCAATCCTACCAATGCTGACATTGACCTTAAAGATGACCTAGGTAATTGGGGACGGGGTTCGGCACCACCAGCTGTCAGATGAAAAGTTATGGAACCCAGAATTTAGGCGTTTCATCTTCCCAGACTTTATAATGGTGAAGCCAAATTTCCAAGTCAAGGATTGATACTTGAGTGTAGACACTGAATATCAACTTACTCCAGGCCCTTCCAAGTGTAAATGGTCTGATGTTTCATTAGGTGTGATTGGCTACTCTCTCCTCAACTGCAAACATATTGCCATCTAAATTCTCTTCCATAATGATCAAACTGACTGCTGGTTACTTGGGGAGGGATTTTTAAACATGTGTTGGTTTTTTTTTGTTTTGTTTTGTTTTTATTTTAGAACTGAAAAATCTCAGGTAACTACAAAATGATAGTTTCTCCATTTAAACCTTAATTAGAAATGACAAAGCTTGAAAGAGAAGACAAGTACATCAGTGTGGTATTAAGCTGCCTTTTTAGTCCACAACTTACTACCGTCACTTGAACTTTTTTTTAGAACTGAAAACAGTATATGACTGAATGCCACCTTCATGAATTATTTGTCTAGAGAATGGTATTAAACAGAAGGGCAGTATCTCCAAGCAAGTTCTTATGGAAAACTACCCCAGAACCATGGTGTCTCGCTGCTCAAGATGGCAGATGGTTCAGGGTAGGCTGAGAGGTGCCCCTCAAGTGTCCTGCCTCCATGGCTTTATCTTTGCCTATGAGGCACTGTCAGCTCAACGGCACAACAAAGGGTCCTCTGCTGCCCTTCAGTATAGAGGCTTGCCGGGGAAATAAGCTACACAGATGCAGCCTCCTTCCTAATCCTCAACTGCAGTCTATTTTGAATGCCTTTAGCTCTCAGCTTCTGCTGCTTTTGTCAGACGGCAGACTTCCTTACTGGGAGATATACTCATTCCATGAGCCCAGGCCTCACCTACACAAACTGGGTGCAACAGTGGGCTGAAAACATGAGGACTGGACTCAAGAATGTCCAACTTGAACTTGTTTTCCAACTGCCTTATACAGATACTTAAAAAAAGGCCACAAGCTAGAAAAATCAAGGATTCTATCCAAAGCGCATTTTATACTAAAATACAAAGGCCAGGTGCAGTGGCTGACACCTGTAACTCCAGCACTTTGGGAGGTTGAGGCAGGAGGACTGAGTGAGGCCAGGAGTTGGAGCCCAACCTAGGCAAGATAGTGAGACCTCATCTCTACAAAAAATAAAAAACTTAGCTGGGCTTGATGACGTATGCCTGTAGTCTCAGCTACTTGGGAGGCTGAGGCAGGAGAACTGCTTGAGCCCAGGAGTTTGAAGCTGCAGTGAGCTATGATTGTATCACTGTACTGCAGCCCAGGCAACAGCAAGACCCTGTCTGTAAGAGGAAAAAAAAAATTAAACCATAAAAATAAGATAGGCTAGAGTAAGAAATGGGCCTGGAAAAATATTGATAGAGATCAGCCCATATGTTGAGGGTGGGAAATAAAGGTAATTCTCTATGTGTATCAATACTGTTTTCTGGGTTTTCAAGAGAAATCCCTTGAAGGTAGACAAAATGGTAAATGTTACAAGAATAAAAAAGCCTGCAAGTTGACTGCTGCAGACAGAATGGAGAAACTTGTTGTTTTGGTTGGCCTGATGGTCCACTTTTTTTTTTTTTTAAGCAGATACCATGTTTTAGTAGCCTTCTCAGTGGGATGCCAGTTTTATAGGCTTTTGCGAAGTGAAACGGGGCATTCGTTTTATTTCTTTTAACCTTTGGAAATGATCTCATGTGTGTTTCTCTTTTTTTGGACTTGTCATTCAAATGTTTAATTTAAACATGTCACATTTGATATTCCTCCTCCTCCTGTCCTCACCCCCATCCACATGTGCGCACACTGCGTGGACTGATTGCCCCTTGGGCTCATATGTTGGAATCGACCAGGTAGGCCAGCCCTGCCATTGGGGCATTAGTAAATGTGCCTGTGCGTGGGTCTCGGTCCAACACAGTTGATATACATTTGTTTACCTGTTATAGTTGCAAGTTGTACAGGCTGACATTGCCTCGATCGACAGTGATGCTGTCGTTCACCCGACAAACACTGACTTCTACATCGGTGGTGAAGTAGGTAATGCCTAGCCGGGTGCTGCCGAGTGTGTGTGTGCATGGTCAGTCGGCCGCCGCAGACAGCTTGATCCTTTGACAGCTATGCAGGGCTGCATTCATTTCACACTTCCAGCTGTCCTCACCTTCCCAAGGTCTCCTGTCCCTGGGTCATGAACCTAGAAATAAAGCTAGCTGTCAGTCAGGATGTGATGTGTCACAAATGGGCATTTCTGGTTTGAAAACTGGTTCAGCAGGATCATTTCTTCACCTGCCCCACAAAGTATAGCTTTGTTGGAGACTGGGTTCACAGATGATTTCAGCTGCAGGAACAATACAGTCACATGGACTGAGTGGCATCCAAGACCACCTCTTTGCACTCTAAAGAGCAGACAAACACAAATGGCTGTGCACGGATCATCCCTCAACCCCGCCAATCTGTTTCCATGTCAGAAGCACACTTATTTCTGAAAATGCCCTTAAAGCCTCAGGTGCACAAGGAGGACCCTTTCCAAATGCTTGCTCACACTCAGGGTTCTCAGACCTCAGATGCATGAAAATCATGTCATTCTGACATGGTGTCCTTAGACCACTCATGAGAAACATCATCCTAGACCCAGAAAGCACCTTCCTTTCCCCTGGAAGCTGACAAGGCATTGTTGGTTGATTCCTGGTGTGCTCAATAGCTGAGGGTGGCTGAGACAGAGGGCACTTGAGATGCCACATCCTGAGGTTGAAGATTCCTGGCAGGAGCATCAGATAGTGCCTTGCTTTCAGAACACACTGAGGGGCCTGTCTGAGGAGGAGACACCCACGTGTGATAGAAAAAAAGCACAGCTTTGGAACTAGGTGGAACCAATTGGAATCCTAGCCTCACTATTTACTGATCATGGGGCCTGGGCAAGTCATTCAACTCTTCAGTGTTTCAGGTTCCCTATCTAAAAGGTAATGATAATGATGGGAATTACATTAAATGTAAGCAAAGCACCTTGTTTTGTAAAGCCTGGCTCATGACTGGTGCCTGCTGTAAGGTATCACTTGTGTGTATATAGGATTTTTATAGATGTGCTGGTCCTGAGAGCAGCATTCTGAGTCTGGATTCAAATGCCAGCTCCGAAAGAGAATGGTTACATTTCTAGTCAGCACACAGTGAAGTCAGCTGCAGGATGAGGAGATTGGGATTTCCACAAGGGTCCCAGATACTAGATATGCAGTAGCTTACAATCTCTGGCTTCCCAGCTGTGTTTGGCATCACTAGCAAAGACTGCCATTCAGTCTTCCCCAGCCACTGCAATTTGGACTAATCACTCTCCTGGGCATTTTGGATTTTGGACATGGATGGAAAGAAACTGGATGGAAATTCAGGATTTGCCAAGTCTGCCAGGCCAAAATGAAATCGGGCTGTAGGCAATTAAACTCCCCTTTCACAAGACTTTGGAGGAGTTAAAGGGCTCCAGAGTCAGACAGCTTAAGGGAAAGATGCTTCCTTTTTTAACCAAGTGTAAATTTAATGGGAGGAAAGTACTTATTTAGAGAAAAATAAATGAGAACAGCTAAGAGTTGTCTTTGTCATATCTGGGAGTGACTAAGGCATGGGTTCATCCTGCTATCAAGGACATTTGGCAAAATGGGAATTATGAAACTTCCTGGGCAAAAGTATCTTACCTAAGTCCAGGGAGAGGAGAAAGTCAGCCTGTCTGCTGCAGCCTGAGGAAGGCCATGCCTAGCAGGATTAGCCATGCCAGGAGGCAGAGTTGCAGCTTTGAGACAAGGCTGAAGCTATGAGGGAGTAACAGGCAGTGCCACCCAGAAGACCCCAGTCATTCCTGAACTGTGACTGGAACGGGTCTCTTTGGAGTAAGGACAGTATTAATGCTTTTCCTCTATGACGTGTTTGCCTACAACCCACAGATAGCCACAGGGTGGGGATTATTAGCTTTCAAGCCACAGGAGCAACCTGAACCCAAAAGCTTGCCCAGGACTCTGGCACACATCACTCACTGACATTGTCCCAGCTGCAGAAATCCTCAGCAGGTTCAGATACCGCAGCTGGCTAAGGCGGAAAGACCGCCAGGTCAGAACCCAGTCTTCCAAAGCCCCCCTGGGCTTTTTCTGCCCAGTGGACCAGCCCAAACCAGTACTGACCCCAGATATCTTTTGCAATCCCAGTGATAAACCAGATTCCTACATGGCTTCAATTGGTTTCAGCTCCCACTTTGATGTGTGAGAGGAGAAAAGAGGAAGCTAGTAATCACTCCATTTCTCATATTTGGTGTGAATTCCTGAGACTGCTGGAAGAAGGAATCCGAGTGCAGGAATGCTTAGCCCCAGTGATTAACTTTTACCCATCAAAAGTTCTTTCTAACAGTGAAATAGACCACAGGCTTAGCCTGACATTTGTCCAAGCCTAAATTTTCGCTTAGGCTGTTTTGAACACTGATACTTATGCCTGCTTTCTAAGCATGAAATAATGTTCTTGTTCTCATGGGAGTAACACATGTTTATGCTTGGGGGCAAATAAGCCAATTGCTTTATGATTAACCCTGAAGTTAAGCCTAAAAAGAAAGTCTTACAATAAGAGTGTTGACAATATGGTTGAAAATGGGCCTGTTTCTTGTTAAAAAGTACACGTGTGTCTACATGAACATGTGCATACATATGTGTGTGTAGGAGTCAAGTCCTGACTGGGTTGATTGCCTGCAATCTAGGGTTCAGTTTTTAAGTTTGGGAAATGCATTTAAGTGTATTTTTAACTTGCAAATTTCACTTTTAATTAAAGCAATATTAATAAGTAAAAATTTTAAAGTAAACACTCTTCCTAAGATAAAACACCTTTAATTATAAATCAGCCCATTTTCTTAAATATTTTAGAATGGAGTTGGTAATCATGATAAAGTAAAAACATTATTTTACCTTTCAGATTTCTCAGTTCTCACCAAAGAGTTAATTTGGTAAATAATGAGAACCCTAACTAGTCCAGCCTCCAGTGTTTTCATTGTCCTGCTTCAAGCCAGCGAATGGGTTTAAAAGCAAAGGCTAAACTGGGCCCCAGGGGCAGCAGTGTGTGGAATACAGCTGTTTCACGTTCCAGATTCCCTTTTCTCAGCTACAGGAATAATTTAGGTGAACCTGTATCGGGGTCTCACTCACCTGGGTTGCATCCACTTTGTGATGGTGGAGTTGGGCTCTAAGCCCCTAGCTTGCTTCCTCCAGTGCATGGCCCATTCAGCTGCCACCTCTGATGCTGACTTAATTAGAAGCATGCAGCAGCAAAAGGTGTGACATTTTGATTCTGCCATTTAAAGCCTGTTCTGCTTTTCAGGACAGGTAAAGGCAGGAGGACAGTCTGAGATAATGAAGAGTGACACAAAATCCCACCTTAAGGGTGCTAAGTTTGTACCTCTCCCAAAGCCCCACCCTCTCAGTCACAGCTGAGTGCTCCTCTGGGCGATGGCTGCTGGTCATGTTCATCTGCACACCCCAGGTATCCTGTGCCGGTGGGTACAGGCCCAGTCCTAGCCATTAGCCCTTGTTCTTATTTGGGAACCCCCAGGCTGTTTACTTTTCCTCCAAGACACCTCCTGGGGTTAGTTTACCCCTGCAGAACAAACATTGAAAGGAGGCAAGTTTCACTAAGATAATTAGTCCTACTCATTGCAGGGTGACTCCAAAGAAAATTTGGGCTGGTGCATTCCAGTACAGACTGTCCCATACCAGAATTGTGCCAGGTGCACCTGGAATTTTCTAAGACAAATGGTGAATCTTAAGGGGAGTATTTTGTCCTCTTATGAGGAAAAGTACTTTAAAATGTGCAAAACTGAGGAATCAGAGCTTAGGGAAGACTCAGACCCATTTTGGCCAAACTTGAAAGGCTGATATCATGTTGCTAACTTTGATTGCCATGTGCTATTTCACATGAGCATCAACCCAGAGTTCTCATGGGTGTTGGTGATCTTGGTTTTCATAGCAGGAATTCATTACTTCGCAAGTGCCCTAATTCAAGAAAACACATTGCCCAACCTCCATTGGCTTTTATAAAAAATCTGGTTCTAAGCAGTTAGCCTCCTTTCCAAGATTTTTATAGAATATAGATTAATCTTTAAGCTCTGCTTCTGATGTTGCCCTCCTTTACTGAAAATTATTCTGAATCCTTAGTGTAATTAAGAAAATACCGTCTAAGGCCATTTTTATTTTGTATTTGCATATGACACCAAAGCTGCAAAATAGGAACTAAGCATGGTAATAATGCTGGTCCAAAGGTGGCCACTTATGAACACTTCTTTTAGGCCTGCTGCCAAGAGGAGAGCTGGCTTCTTGATGGGAGCATTGTGTGCTGCTGAAACCTCCCTATTTGGGGGTTCTCCTCAGAGACAGAGAATAAAACCCAAGGTGGGCATTCGTCTTGGAAACCAGTACCAGTTGGTATTTCATGCCAGTGAAAAGCATCCAGGACAAGCATGCTTGCAAAAAAAAACAAGTGTCTCCTGTCTCCTTCACATCTCTGGCACATGCATGATGTGAAGAGTGTTTACTTTAAAATTTTTAAATTTTTAAAGGTCATCCATGACCCTGAGTCAGACCCAAATAAGGGGCAGCAGAGACAGCCAGGTGAAGCAGCAATGCAAGGCTAGTAACTGGTGATGACAAAGCCCTTCTCAATTTCAGTTTACTAACTCAGCCAAGACTTAGTTCCTGTTTTGCAGCCTGATGGAAATTTAGCTAGTCAGATCATTTGAAGTATGTAATCACCTGACATGCTAAGTGTCTCTGTGTGCCAGAGACACAGAATAGCAACCTGACCCCACCCTGTCCTTGTCTAGGAAACACGCTGGAGAAGAAAGGTGGCAAGGAGTTTGTGGAAGCTGTTCTAGAACTCCGGAAAAAGAACGGGCCCTTGGAAGTAGCTGGAGGTGAGTTGGGAAAGCCACTGTGCTTATTTTGTTGTGGCACATGCAATATTAGGAAAACCATTTTGAGACAGCTTTGAATTCAGGGGTACGTGGTATTACAGCCACATCGTCAAGCTGGAGGCCAAGGACAGCCTTTAGCTTTACAACTTAGAGTTTTATCACATGCGTTGTCTGGGAAAATCACCTTTGCATTTTTTTTTGTTGCTTAAAAGAGTTCCTATGTGTTTGATGTCTAGATCTCAATTTTAAGGAATTATATAGGAGGTGAGTTTGGCACATGTAAGAGCTGAAAGTGAGTGATACTGAGCCATCTGCAAAACTGCTGGTGAGAGATGCAAATTAAAACTCTACAGCCATCTGTGTTTGTAATAGGAAACATATAAATACACATTTCTCATTTGCCAATTATGCCTTCCCCGGTATAACAGGAAGAAAATGACTTGGCATCTTATGTGGAGAGAATTATTGCTAAGACTTGGAGGCAAGGTACTTCTTGCTGCTTCAGGCCTGAATATAGGGATTTTAGGTGGTACTTTGGGGTATGCAAAACAGAGAACCTCCTGAGGACCTGAGAGATTCAATCAGTGGGGAGGCCCAGCTCCCCTACCAGCTGTTTGAGGACAGCCACCCACTTCCTTACTTCGGGCTCTGGTTTTCTCTTCTTACTACCTGATCCCACTGCCTATCCTGTCTTTCAAACCCTCTATTGTGAAAATGAATCTTAACTAAAGTTGGACATCGATAATTTCCACATAACATTCGAATAAGCTCTCTCTTGCAGGGTTCACTAGGCCTTGCCCCTCTGTTCCCGGCGACTGTAAATTACACCCCTTCCAGGCTAGTCTCAGGGTCCAGTAGGGATTCCCTTTGTTGATCTGTGCCTTTGACCTCTGCTTTGCCACTTCTGTTTTGCCTGCAAGGGATATGACATACAGGGCACTAATTATAAAGTTCTTCCAGGTAGTTCCACCAAAGTCCCACATTGTACAAGGGAGGGTATACACAGTGTTAATTACCCAGCCAAGGGCAGCTGGCCTTTCCCCAGGCCCTTTAAAACACCTCTTTGACCAGCCTGTGGGTCCTTTCCCATCGGGGTTCCAGCTTGAGTCCTGCTGGTAGCCCTTGGCACTAGAGTCTCCACACCACTGCTGATGTGGAGGCAGCCTGGTGCTGCTATGTACCAAACTCTGCTGGGGAAACCTCAACCACAGTAAATGCAAACCCATTATCAGCAGGGTTCAAGATATTTTTGCTTGTTTCAGTAACACTTCTGTTCTTGATTTTAAGAGCTACTTTAGAAAATGCTTTAAAATATTTTTAAAAGTATAAAGAGGCAAATAAAACATACTCCTGCTCAACTGCCCAAAGATAGTCACTGCTAAGTTTCCAGTCTTTTTCTCTGCATAGTTTAGCAGTGACTTCTTCTCATGGGGACAAACCCTTTGGTTGCATTCAACACCCCCGCCCCATGTCAGGTTTTTATAGGTTAGCCCAGAGTTCTCAAGCCAACACTCAAATTCACACCCTATGACTCAGCTATTTCTACTGTACCATCAGACACTACCCAGAGATTACTCCTTCTCCAGTATCTATGACACGACCATAAGAACCCATACCCCTTGGACAGATGTTCCTTAAAAAATGGGTTTCAGAAATACCCTACCAAAAAGTTTGGATGTTTTACTTCAGTGGTGGTGTGGAGATGCATATGCTCCTGTATAGAAGTATAGCATGCAGCACCCACTAAACCCAGTGCCCCACAATCTCTGCAGAGCATCTTATGAACAGATATCCTGGAACATGCTCTGGGAGACATGATACTTCGCAGTTTGTGCAGACCCTAACCTAGGCTTGTGTCCTCAGATCTGGCAAGGGAAAGGCAGGTCTTTGGTGGAGATGTGTAGCTGGAAAGAGGCTCCTCTTTTAGGAAAAGAAAATAGCTCCTTCTCAAAAATTAATCTAATTCTGCCACAGATAAACAGGATCAATTATTCATATGGTTAGCCATCCTCAGCAGGGAGAAGACAAAGGCAGCAGAAATGCTGGTCAGGTTGCTTAGCAGATCATTTAAAGCAGTTGATTTCCTCATAGCTTAGTCCTGAATTGGGTCTGGGAGATTGAGAGATACATCATAGTAGAGACAAATACATATATCATACTGGTATGCAAGTTGATAATTTGCACACCAGTCAACTTAAGGGGGATTGGAAACCCAAAACATTTATTTTGAGGCTGAAAATGTTCTGATATGATCAGTTGGATTAGATGGGTAAGGCTCTGCCTCTGGGAGAACCCTGTATTCTCTCTGAGAATGGAGACAGGCTTACTGTGAACTTGATTAAAAAAATTCCTGGTGGTGACACATCGTAATGCCAACTTTCCAAGGGTGGGGCTTGGCTTGGCTCCCCCCTTTAAGTGAAAAGACTAAATGATGAGCAGTTCTTGGCTCAAGCTCACATTGGAATCACAACACAGCAGACAGCTGTGGAACTCCCCAGCCACAGGCCATTGGAGGGAGGGCCCAGGAAGATGTACCATGGCAGGGGAATGGGTCTGTGTTTGGTGTCTTGTGCTTTGCAGTGAACCAGAGCTCACTATTTCTGTTGTATCCCCCTACCACTAGCTGCTGTCAGTGCAGGCCACGGCCTGCCTGCCAAGTTTGTGATCCACTGTAATAGTCCAGTCTGGGGTGCAGACAAGTGTGAAGAACTTCTGGAAAAGACAGTGAAAAACTGCTTGGCCCTGGCTGATGATAAGAAGCTGAAATCCATTGCATTTCCATCCATCGGCAGCGGCAGGTAGGAGCACATGCTTGTTACATATCAGTCATGGGTGTGTCTCTCTGCGCACACATGGCCCATAATTGTGGAGCTCTCCTTCTGTGTAAGGCCTGCAGAGGCTAGGAGACCAGAAGCACGATATAGGGAAGAATGCAGACATTAAACAATGGTGAGGGACAATGAGAGGTACCCAATCCCAAGGATAATATAAAACTTTAGTTTTGATAGCAGATGTCATTACAGAAGGGGACCCCTGTGTGTTCACAGAAGGGGACCCCTGTGTGTACTGGGACCACAGAGATGGCACCTCGAAGTTAAGTTTTGAAGGGCACAATGACTTAGATGGCTGGAGAGGATCTGGAGGAGTGAATGCAGGAATACAGATGAACAGCATGCTGTCTCAGAATAAGCTATAGGCTGTGTTGTGGTCAGTCCCCCAAACCACAGTATTCTTTGGATAAAGCCCTCTATCCCTTGCCTTTCTACTCAAAAGCGTCTTTCATTGAGACACAGTTGTCTCTACCTGACTGTCTTACTGCCCTAGGTGACCCTGCTGGCCTGCTAATGAGGTAATGGGACCTGGTGGAATGGAATGGGGAATTATGTGAGATTTAAACAGGGCTGGGCCCTACCCCACTTCCTGTCCCAGAAATATCCCCAGGTAGACTCACCAAGGTCTTCAGGAGTAACAGAATTGCCCTTAAGACACAGACATACCCAGAGTACCACCACGGGAGAAGTCTAGTTTTTCAACAGCTGATGCATCTAGGGCTCAGGGTAAGCCCCCCAACACACCCCCCTGGTTGTGCACCCCACAGATGACAGCTAATAACCTATCAGGAACCAAGCACTCTGGCTTAGGAGTCAGGCCTGGGGTTGCATCCTGGCTTGGCCACTAACCAGGTGAGTGATGATACATAAATTAAGCCTCATTCTGAGAATCTGGCATCATAATCCCCTCATGCAGTGTCTCAGGGTTGCTCTAGAAATTAAGGGAGCTCTTAGACAGCAGAGTGCTTTCAGAAGTATATGCCATGATGCAGATATGAGGACCTGTCAGGGCAGAGCCACCTCCAAGATTGTGTCCCACTGCCCATCACTATAGTCCTCCTTACCAAGGGTCTAAGTCCAAGGCCTCTGGAAGGCTCGAGGTCTGCATTGGACACTAAAGCAAAGAGAATCTGGCCTGTAGAGGCTGCAGCTCTTAGCAACTTGGGCCCAAAAAGGAGGCATAACCTGGGGTTCTGTATTGCCAGGGGGTTGCTTTGGACAGAGTACCTGCTAGTGCTCCTGGGGCTTCCCACCCCAGCTTGTGAGCCTTCCAGGGTCTCTGCCCATCAGCCCCACCCAGCACCCAAGGAAGGCAGGGCTGTGCAGCACCAACTGCCTGTGACCCTGCAGGCTGCCCCTTCCTTCTGGGTAACAATGCCCTGAACTGGATAGAAAGCTGCTCTTTCCAAAGTACTTTCCTTCTAAACTTCTGAGAGGATAGAGAGTGGATTTTGCCTCCTGCATGCTGCCATCACTGAGGTCCCACACCTCAAGTACTGGTGGCAGAACTAGAACGGAGTGGGCTTCCTGGCATTTGACATTCTGCCTAGCAGAAGTCCTTGTCCACAGGCCAACAAGCACTGCCACCATTCCCCAGGGCTTTCTGTGGCCAAGGCCGTGTGCAACTGGCAGGCCCCACCATTACCTGGCTCTGGAGAAAGATCTCCAGTTGCACCTGAACCTTCTCTGGAGCCTCTAATCACTGCCCTCCACAACCCCCCCCCCCCCAACCTCCCCAAATCAAGGGCAAAACAGTAGAATCAGCATTTTCCCAGCAACCCCTCCCCAGTCAGTGAGCTACAGGCAAGCTTGTCTCCCCTGGCCTCGCAGCTCTGGTCCTGGGGCTCTGTGAGTGAGGCCCCTCAGCTCTCCTGTCCTGTGTGACCTTTGGTTAAATGAATCATCCTCTCTGCGCTGGTCTGCCTTATCAGCAAGTGAGGCTGTAGGGACTGCCCTTCCTCACAGATGGTTCTGAGGCCCCGTTAATTAATGCTTCGGATGCACTTTGATCTGCTCTGATGAAAGGTGCTTCCGAAGAGGGAGGCAATAGGAGATTTTATTGGAGGTAATAATTTCACACCCTTTCATATGGGTATTGGGAAATTTTTAATTGAAGCATAAAAGTAATTCCCATAAAAGAGCATCTGTTATTACAAACTTATTTACATTTTTCATGAAGTGAAACGTAGGAGTAAAAATAATCAATTGAAACCTTTAAGGGGGGGAAATGCCGAAGGCAGCACATGTGCGCAGCTACCTAGGCCACATCTGCCAGGCAGACCTCACCCCACAGAGCTGTGTAAACAGCTGCCCTCTCTTTCATGAGTAAAAACATGGGATTACACCAGAGCCAGCCAGTAAATCACAGTGGGTTTTAGGAAGGGAAATAAAACAGCTTGTTTGTTGCATCCAGTGTCTCTGACATGAAAGTCATGTCAGAATTAAAACAGTATAAATGCAAGCATGTAGGGAAACAGCCACTAGTAAAGGATCACTCTTAGCTGAGGCACAGTCTACGTGGAGGATGACCACAACCACACCTGTGTGATGGCTCCCTGTCCGCCTTGCTGGGGACAAGTGAGACCGTGGCATCCGGATATCATGTCCTCAGCCATTCTGGTCATGATAGTTATGGATACCCCACTCTCTCAGCTCTGACAATGGGGGTGACCCCTCTCCAGAGAGGTAGTACATAGAGAATACTAGTTTGGGGTTTTGATTAAACTTTCCTTAGATTTATAAGCTTAAAAGGAAAAGCTGATTTATTTTTTTCAAGCTATCTATTTATGGGTATGTGTCGAGCCCCAGGCACTGTGCTAAACCCTTTATCTGCATTATCTCACAGCAGCCCTACAAGGTGAGCGCTATTACTAATTCCCTTCAAGGGCAAAGAAACCAAAGCATAGAGGGGGTTAAGTAACTCATCTGAGGTCACTCAACTTGTACTTGGTAGAGCCAGAATTTGATCAGAAGCCCTGGGCTTCAGAACTGTGAGGCTCATGGAACCCCTGCCTCCTTTGGTCAGCCAGACCCCAGCTCCCACCTCCTCTCATGCCACCACAGGGCTGCCCCCTGCCTGCGTACTCTGTGCATAAAACACTACACGGAAACTCCCTGACTAGGTATAGCCATCAGCCTCTCTCCCCTCCTAAGTGCTGGCCTCACAGGAGAGATAAAAGGACAGAAACTCAAAGACCTTTGAATGGGGGATAAATTTTCATTTACCCAAAGCCTGGGGGCCTGGAGTGAGAGGCCACTTTGGGGTTGCCCTAGCCTCCTTTGCTGCAGGCGGCACAGTCAGGGGAGTGGTGGGCCCATCACCATTGATTCTGAATGTTCTCCCTCCTGTACCATTGCTGTCAGCTCAGGATCCTGATAGTTTGGTCTTTTGGATCAAAGTGGCCTATGGCTGGGGCAACGTCAAACAAACAACCAAGTAATTACTCAAAAATGGTTAAGGCCTAAGAGCAGCCCACAGCACAGTGCGAGGAAACCTAATCTTGGCAGAAGAGTGTCTATATCCTGAGTGACAGACATTTTCCCAACCCTGCCCACCAAGAATATCAGAATCCACCTCTACTCCTCCCCAGCCACTAAGGGCAAGCTCCCAGTCTATCTGCTCCAGAAAGTATCCCTGGGCTTCCTCTGACTCAGGTCCCTCATGAGCTCCTAGCCTGGCCCCAGCACTAGAGGGTGAGCTCACTGAGAGCAGGGGTGCTTGCTGAAGCCCCACACAAGGAGAGGGCTGAGCAGAGCTGGTATATGGTCCTTGGTGGAACTAGAGTCTCTGCATGTCTAGATGGGACCGTGGGACAAGCATCCAATGTGTGTGCTCCCCGCCATCACTAAGCAGGCTGACCCAAGGGGGCATCTGGCACTGGTCCTGGGAAACTGAGGTCCAGGACTCTTGGGAAAGGCAAAGGCTTTTACAGAGATAACTGGAGTGACTTTAGGGGAAGCTCAGATGTCTCTTTAGTCCACTCAAGGTCCCACCTCTATCATGTAGGAAACACTTTACTCCAGAGACACTTAAGGAACATGCCATAAACACAACCCACAGGTCAGGTCAGGGTCTGAAGAGAGTGGAAACGACATGCAAAGCACCCATCTCCCAGGTGGGGCTGATGGTGGCCGCAGCACTGGCAGCCTTATCACCACCACTGTTATCATCATTGCATAGACTCCTGAAATGCCTCATTTCCAGTGGAGGAAACTATGCTTAGAGGGATTAACACCCCAGCCCGAAGCAGCTGGAATTCAAGCCTGATTCTGACTCTAGAGTGGAAGTCCTTCACCCGTCTTGCTCTGTGGCAGCTGGAGGGCAGAGTGGCTGTCACAGGGGCCAGGCCAGACAGAAATGGCTATTCAGAGTGGCCGTGGTTATGCAAGTAGCAAGTGAACCCAGCTGAGAAGCCAAAGATGTGGCACCAGGGGCATCGGTGCTCTGAAAGTGGTCGGCACTGCGCTGGGGAGCCTCTGTGTAGCCCCTGCTGTTGCAGGCCCACAGTCACAGCCAGCAGCTCTGTGGGGTCTGAGGCCAACATTGTTAGCACTGACTACAAGGACAACAGCAGTCACCCAGTCACAGCTATCCCAGGGACGAGGTTGGAGGAGGCAATTTTCTACTGCATGAGCCTTTTAAAAGACCTTCAAGGCCACCTACTTTATAGACAGCTTCTCTTAACTGAAGACTCTCTGTGCCATACCCTGGTGTTCCTGTGCATTTTCTTGTCCCATACTCTGACTCCATTTCGCTGGATGGGGAAACAAGGCACTGAAGCGGGACCACAACTCAAATCCTGTGTGACTCCAGGAAATCCTGAGCTCTTAACCACTCTCTCTACCCTGGAGGGAGTAGGGCTGTCAGTCTACCTGTGCCTCAGAGACAGAGCTGGGACTGACCTGCCCCAGCTGCTGCATGTGCCACCATTGCCTTTGTCTGGAGGCTGCAGGGCTGCGTGTGGAGTGCTCTTGCTAGGGCATCCACCTACACATTCCATTTTGCTGTAGTCATTCTAACTGGCAGCAAGACATTTTGAGGCCCACCAGAAAATGTTAGGAAAGCTATTACCTCCACCATTCCTTCCTGGCAGCCTGCACAGTCCAGAGTAGCCACAGTCCCATGGTATGGTTTCTTCCTTCGGCTGTGGCTTCCTAGGACAGAGGGAGGGATTTGTCAACAGAGGTTTTTCCTGGAAACAAATCCAGATTCATGTTCACCCACCAGCAACCCTGAAATGCTTGCAAGTTCCAGTGGAACTGCCGGCTCTCTCTTTACAGGAGGATAGGCAGGTGAGGACACGCAGTTCTAAAACTTGATACTGACCCTTCTCCCATATTTGCAGAGCCTCAACCTCTGGCTCCATGCTGCCAGCTTAGATCATAAAGTCCATGATCTGTTCTGTTTGTAGAACAGCAGTTGTCACAGAGTGGTCTCTAGACCTGCTGAATCAAACTCTTGTGTTTTGACAAACCCTCCAGAATTCTGATGCAGGCTACAGTTTTAGAACTGATGACATAGAGGAATAAGAAAGAACACTTTCTGAGTGAAAGTCACGTACCCTTTTGCAAGGGTCCAAAGCAGAGGCAGGGAAAGCCCCAGGATGGGTCTGTGTCAGAAAGCACTGGTCACAGGTGGGAGTGACTGGCACACTTTTGGTGTTCCATGGAGACCCCTTGGGACCTCCCAGTTGGCATGGCATGGGCATGGGCCAGGCCATGCTGTGCCTGCATCAAATTGCATCTCACCCAGCTTGTGTAGCCAAGTGTTAGAGACAGCTACCTGGGCAGGCAGCCCTGCTGCAGCTACAGAAGCCCTGCCCTGGGTCTAGCTCAGCTAGGCAGACCATCAGGCCATATGACAGCTGCTATTTGCAGCAGTTCCATAGGTCCTCACCACAGCCCAGCTCCCTGTGCAGGTATGAGGCTGAGACAGGCAGGAGGGCACCTCACCGTGGGGAGCTTGGAACTGGAAGAGTGTGGTCTTGGGCTTCACATCCAGAAAGCAACTTCTCACAGCTCCTCTAAGCCCCCATTCGTCCAGGTCACATCCACAGACTGGCTCTGCCTGCTCCAGAAGCCCCTGTAGTTCCCTTGACCCAAGTGCAGGCTACAACAGGACCAAGGAACCCAGCCCAAGCTGGAAGCAGCATGAGCTGCTGGAAAGATGCCCCAAAAAATAGAAGATTGAGTTTCTCTCCCCAAGCAATTCCCAACGGAGCTCATTCCAGACAACCTGTCCTCGGTTCTCCTTGACTCCTGTGAATATAGTCAAGGCAGCTGTGCCTGAGATTTCACATCTGCAAACAGCACTGGTGCCAGAGGAATGACCTGCCCACTCTCAGCAGAGCCCTTTTTCTTCCCTATCCGTGCCACACTCCATCCTGGCCCACCTATTGGTCTAGAATCACCAGGGTCTCCTGGGGAGGAAGCTGTGCAGGTCTAACACCACGGAGATGCCCACCGTACACATCTGGAAACCCCTCTACCTGGCAGCAGGTGCCCCACGTGAGGAAGAGCTCCAGCTGAAATAGGCAGGCTGGCCCAGTGCTTTGGACACCAACATGCCCTCAGGCTCAGGTAGATGATGACTATAGATCTGCCAGTGAACAAAGAGCTACCCATGAGAGCTGGCCCCAGACTCACCCTCAGTATCCTTAACTATAAAATGGGACCAATACGGGATGTGAATCCAGAGCCACTGGCTCTAAACCCGGGTTTTCACTAGACTACACAAGTTGCCCCTGTCCTTGTGGGTCGCCCACATGCCATGCTGACCAGGAGCAGCCTCAGACACACCACAGAGCAGTGAGGGCCACTGTTGCCAGTCCCGACTTCACCTATTGGTGAAATCTATTGGCTAGGATATTTTTAAGTCCGGAGCACCTACCTCCAAAAATTGCCACATGACATTGATTTGAAGTGGAAATGTATGTGGATTCAAATAGATTTGGCCTGGAAACTTGGATGATAGCCCTGAGTAGAACAGCTCACAGCTCCCTGCGTTCTGGCCTCTGAGGTGGTACTGCTGTGTGTGTTGGAGGGTGGATTCCTGGGCAGTGGCCCCTGGTATGAAGGGGTAACTCTTCTGTGTAGGTGGACAGCGGTCAGTGCCTTCCTAGAGAACCTGCAGCCATCCCCTGGAGCTGACATCAAGAGCCTGTGCTGTGGCTCAGGCACTGTGCTAGTGGCAGGGATGATGGAAAAAGAAATTCAGGAGCTCACACTGCACTTAATGCACACCACAAAACTATTCTGTGTACTTGCTGCTGCATTCTCTAGAAGCACATTGCACGTCCTTCTGCAGATGCCAGCTCTTTGCCCAGTTTTCTGTCTCCCATCCCGTCTTCTGGGCACTGGGCTTTCCCACACTGGTGTCCAAGCAGACATGGGGTTCAACACGCACCAACCCAACCCAAGGCAAGCTGCAGCCCGGAGGGAGGTGGCCCTGTAGGGCAGGGCAGGTCCTGCGTCACCGGTTGCATCCCAGTTGCTGAGTGCTTGTCTTTTCTCCTACAGGAACGGTTTTCCGAAGCAGACAGCAGCTCAGCTGATTCTGAAGGCCATCTCCAGTTACTTTGTGTCCACAATGTCCTCTTCCATCAAAACGGTGTACTTCGTGCTTTTTGACAGCGAGAGTATAGGGATCTATGTACAGGAAATGGCCAAGCTGGACGCCAACTAGGCTGAGCAACGACAGAACCAGCTGCACCATGTCCCCCACCTCCAATTTAAACGAAAAAAAGAAAAATCCCCTTCACTCCTACTGGGAGGTGGGAACCCTTTCATTTTCAGTTTTGCTCATCTAGGGAAAATAAGGCTTTGGTTTCCAGTTTAATTGTTTTTGACCTTCTAAAATGTTTTTATGTTAGCACTGATAGTTGGCATTACTGTTAAGCACTGTGTTCCAGACGGTGTCTGACTTAGTGTAACCTAGGAGATTTTCTAGTTTTATTTTAACGAAACCCTGATGGGCGCACAGCAGTGAGGAGAACAGCGTCTTTTACCTGTCCTCGAACCCAGGAAGCCCCATTTGTAACTGTGTGTTGTGGTGCTTTCTCGTACACCCAGTGGCGTTCTTTTTACTCTAATGTTCTTTTTTTTTCCTCAGAAGAATCATGAATTTGCAACAAACCTAATTTTTTGTTACTTTTTGTCTTAATGATGGATTTGAAAATGAAAGATTTAAAAGGAAAAGCAGAATCTGTTGTCCTTAATTATATTTGCAATTTGGAATTTGTGTGAGTTGATTTAGTAAAATGTTAAACTGTTGTTGTGACTGGCGTGTTTCAGTTACTGTGCCCATGAGTCGTGGGGTTCTAAGTCGGCCTCTGCAGCCACAGGATGCGGGGGCAGGGTGGTCCATCCCCCTTAACCCCCACCCCGCCCCCACAATTCCTTGGACCCTCACAGTTTCAGTGCAACTTGGGCCAGTGTGAGCCATCTGCTGGCCCCAGTGGTTTGTAGAAAGAATTCTTATAAATTCTTTCCTTTTGGTTGTATGTGATCCTTGGGCCAGGGTGTTATCCTCATTCCACAGATGAAGGAAGGAGTGTATCAAAAGTCGTGCGGGTGGCATGTGGCAGGCTGGCACAGAGCCAGGGCTCCAGACCCTGAGCCCAGCTCTCTCCTATTATCATCCCTTTCTGACAGTCTCTGGCTCAGGGCTGGGCCTAGCCACTTGCTAATGTAGCTGCTGGAGCCTCATGCCCTCTGCCGGGGCTGCTGGGTCTGTCATCCCTGTAAGACAGGATCCTGGCAGAAGGGTGCCAGGAGATTTTCAAGGACAAGCCGCCATGGCCAAGGCTCCTGGGATTTGCTGGCTGCTGTCACGTGCCTTCTCACCCCCAGGCTGTTGAGGGATGTTGATTATTGAGGAAGACCTCAGCCAAGCCAGAGTAGCTAAAATATGTTAGCAAAACATGGACACTTTTTGCTTCAAAGGGCACTTACACCTTAACCTAAATTTGCCTAAAATACTCCTTCTGTCTCTTTAAAAAAGTAAGAAACAAAGATAGATGCCTACTTCTAAAGCAGATTTTAACCAGGAAGAAATACGCAGTACACTTCATATCATGGAAGAATGTCAAGGATCACTTTTCCTTCCCAAACTGCACCTAATACAAACTCTTCAAAACAGAAGGTCCTAGACCATCACACCACCAATCTTTTCCATGAAAAGGCAACGACTTCCAACTCAAACCTGAAAGATGATTTTTCCAAATTTCATCTGAACATAAGGGGCTATGTTAAGTTTTTTATTTATTTATTTTTTTGAGATGGAGTTTCGCTCTAGTTACCCAGGCTGGAGTGCAATGGCGCGATCTCGGCTCATCGCAACCTCCGCCTCCTGGGTTCAGGCAATTCTCCTGCCTCAGCCTCCTGAGTAGCTGGGACTACAGGCATGCACCACCATGCCCAGCTAATTTTTTGTATTTTTAGTAGAGAACGGTGTTTCACCATGTTGACCAGGATGGTCTCGATCTCTTGACCTCGTGATCCACCCGCCTCGGCCTCCCAAAGTGCTGGGATTACAGGCTTGAGCCACCGTGCCCGGCCTATGTTAAGTTTATTTTCCAAGATCTTTGCTGGGTCTAGAGTACGTATTCCTACTTCTTGATTCGCGTTTGAAATGGGAGAGAGCAGTGGGGAGGGGGAAACTTTGCATTTTTTTTTTAAGAAGATGCATCTTAAAATGATACCACTTCATAGTTAATAATAGTAAACTGCTTAGACAAACCATACTATGCGGCCCTCCACCTGAGAGCATTATTTCTGCAGTGTGGATGGAGGGTAATGGAAAATTGTGGCTACTATTAGCTTATCAGACTGATATTTACTGTATGTCAGGTACTGTGCTGAGTCCTTCATGGGCATCATTTCATTTGGTCATTGCAATAACCCTATAGGGCAGTTCCTATTATTAGATACATTTTATAGCCGGGAGGAGATCACACTGCTGAAAAGTGACAACCAGATTCAAATGCAGAGTTTCTGACTGCTGTGATACAGGGTTCCTGGTGGCACACTCTTATCAGCAGTCAGAGTCCATTCAGCCTTGGTGGTATTTCTAACTCAGACACTGAAACACAGAGGGACTTTTACATGGACACAGGGTTTAAATGACGTGTTTTTTTGTTTTTGTTTTTTTTTGAGATGGAGTTTCACTCTTGTTACGCAGGCTGGAGTGCAATGGCTCAATCTCAGCTCACCACAATCTCTGCCTCCTGGGTTCAGGCAATTCTCCTGCCTCAGCCTCCTGAGTAGCTGGAATTACAGGCACGTGCCACCATGCCCAGCTAATTTTTTGTATTTTTAGTGGAGACGGGGTTTCACCATTAAATGACTTCTTGATTAATTGGATGGGCTTAACTTTAGAGGAACACCATAGAAGCAAATGTGTTTTTCAAAGATCCTCCACTAGATGTCACTAAAAGGATTAAGAACTAGAGAAAAGGGTTGATCCTTGTGATTGCACAAAAGAAGAAACTGCATTTATCCATGTTTGCATGAATGATTTACCATGATCACCTAAATGTTTCTAAACTTTGAATAATCCAAAATGCATCATGCCCTGTGATGTGCGTACACTGAAGAAACTCTTTCCAATGAAACTGAGGGGAAGTGAGCCAATGAGCTGCCTGGAGTTTCCCCTATTTCTAAGCCACTCAGTTCATTTTAAAAACTGGGATCAAAAACTGTTCTCTGATGTCAGCCTCATGCTTTAGGGGGGGAAAAAAAGCTCATTACTTTTAAAAAATTGGAACAACTGCAAGGAACGTCTTGAAATGCACACATGCCTCTATTCAAATGACAAGTTTGCAGCTAGTAAACTTACCAGAAATGAAAGTATTTTGTGAGGGGGTAAAATCCTGCTAGAGAGGTTAAGTGTTACAGCCCAGCCCTTCTCTTCACTGTAAGCCTTCAGAGGCAGGCGTGCAGTGGGTGCCACTGACAGAGCTGCCCCATCCACTGTTGCTGTGCTGAGCCCCCGCCAGCCTACCCCAACCTCAGAGCCATGCCTCCCTGTGATCCAGCGGCAGTATTAGGCAGACAACACCCGTTCCCATTCATTTCGCAAGAACAATTCTTGCCCTCAACAGCTGGGCCCTGCCCTGAATAATCCAGATGATTTTCTCAGTGCTCCTCCATAGGTCCCTTTAAATAACACCTGAGATCTACCGCAATGCTGTGGCTCCAACTGGGACTACACTGACAACCACCACTGAATGGGTGTGTCCTCTACATACATCATTGTGTGTGACCTCTACATACATACAGAGACCCTATGAGGTAGGTAATACTATCCCTGTTTTACAGATGAGGAAACTATGACTATGACACAGAGAGGTGAAGTGTATTCCCCACACACAGCCATGAATGGTAGAGGTGGGATTTGAACCCAGCTCTGACTCTACAACCAACTCCCTGGAGCTGAAGTCTCCTTTGCTATCCATCCCAATATTTTGTTCTTCAGGTTATGCAGGGCTTCTTGCCTACTCACTGAGAGGTCCTGTGTGGCTGTCCCTGGAAACAAACAGAACTTGTTGGATGACAGATGAATAGGAATGTGCATTTAAAGCAATCCAATGGTCAACAAGGACTTACTGAATGCTCTCTATGAAAGAGGCCTCAGATTAAGGGTTTCTTACAAAGGTGGGTAAGCAGGCATTGTCCAACAAGCACTAACCCAGAGAGGTACCTGCTAAAAAGGCAGAGGCTCAGAGCAGAGTTTTACCCACTGGCTAAGCAGGCTCAAGAAGGGCTTCTTGGAGCAGTAATCCTAGTTCTGGATTTGGTAGGAAAGGTGATGGGTAACAGAAGGAAGGCTGGCATAGGGGCTGATCCCTCAGCCCCAGGTGGGGAGCTCTTGCACACTCTGTGGAGAATCTCAGTCTGCACCCTCTTGCACCTAGGACAGCCACTTCAGCGCTGGCCTCTGCTCGCTACACGCCATCTCCAGCATTTGAAGTTGTCCACCCATGAATTTGTCTGTGGCCGAATTCCCCCTCCCATTCAGGGTCAGGGGGCTGTGTTTGGTCACAGCTGTAGTCAGTCCTGACAGAGGACTTGGCCTACACCAAGGCAAAAACAGAAAAAAGGAAAAGAAGTGGGCGGTAACTTCCCTTTCTCACCCAAGGTCCTGCCCTTCCAGTCCCAGGGTGGTCAGCCTTTCTCAGGAGGTGGAAGCCCCCACTGGGCCTGTCTACTCTGGGCCTGTCTACTTTGGGTCAGGCAAGCCTCTCATTTCCTTATTTGTCACTCAGGCTGCCTTGTCCATCGCCCTGAATGGTCCTGGAATGATGGCTTGGTCAATTTATTCATTAGCAACTACGATGTTTAATTTTCGCTGGCGGGCACCCCTAGCTGATGTTATCTTGGGAGCTGGCCTTGGTGCCGCCTTCCAGTGATCCACCTGAAGGCACTGGGGTGAGGAGGGGGTCCTGGGGCCCACTCCCGGCTGAGAAGAAAGGGGAATGCTCAATGACAGGGGGCAAGGCCACCTTTTCTTCCATTTATAACCTGGCCTGTTGTGTTTGCTTCTGGGGGCCCCCCATATCAAAACAATATCACATGAGCCTCCTGACAGGCAAGCAGTAACACTGCTCATTAATCCCCGGCCCCCACCCTGCCCTCCATGCACCTCTGCAAGGTGTGTAAATAGAGTGGCCTTTCCCTGACCCTGGAAACCAACCCAGCCTGGGCTACCTTGTCAAACTCAGAGAAGAGAGTCTTAGGAACACTCTCTGTAGGAAGCACTTCTTCCTCACTCCCCTTCCACGCTAAGCAACACTCACCCATTCCCACGCGCATGCACACGCACACACACACGCACATAGTGAGGTCCCAGAGCCCTCTGTGTTGGCAGAGTATAGAAATGAGGAACATGCAGACACCCTTTGAACTTGGGCAGAGAGCAGCCAGGATTCTGTCTCCCACAAAACATAGCTGACATTTCTCCTCGAGAGACCCTCCTTGGCCTATTTTGCGCTGTGAAGTGACCAGAACTGTCTGCACACCTTCCACTAACAACTTCCTTGGCTCACTTAGAACAGGGCACCTGGGACCCCCTGGGGTCTGATGAGGGACCCAGCACCCACAGCAGAGGACAGCAGCCATGCACCACCGCGGCCTGTGCACACTCAGTGTCTGCATGAATGTGCCCTAGAGCACCCCTAGCAGGTCATGTGCTCCCTGGCAAAGAGGCCCTGTGATGGCCCTGCTGGGCAGAGGAGGAAAACGGTCCCAATGTCATGGGTTAAAGGTCACCTTGGCTTCAGGTCTGTAATTGCTCGAGTTTAAAAAGCTCAGAATCCCAGAAAGACACCCTTCAAATCTTATGTTCAAAGCCCTGAAACCAGAGCAGTGATAGCTGAGTGATGATCACCATGGCCCCAGAACACAAGCAGGCAGGAGGTCAGACCAGCCTTGCTGGGGAGTCTCTTCCTATCCTGAGCCCCGGGACAGGCACCCTGAATCCCGACATCAGGTGTCACATCATCCCCCATTCCCATACACGCCCTTGCCATCCATGAACCTGGACTGCTGGGTGAGAGCCAACTGAGATGGCATGTCCCCTGCTGGCCACCACTGCTCACCCGGGTCGGGCCCCAGGCACGACCCTCTTGGCTCATCTGCCTGTGCACTCCCTGGCCAGACTGGCTGGGAAACCTGATATTTCTGTACCTTGAAACGACAAGGCTTCCTAAGCTTAAGAGAATAAATTAGAGTTGAGTTCAAGTAGGCTCAGCTGCAGCGGATGGGCAAATTGATTTGCTTCCCATCTGGGAGATTAAATTCCACTGCCCAGAAATGGCAGTGGGGTAATGAGCTGTCAGTCAAACAGCCCAGAGCCAGGGCCGCGTGCGTAATTGAAAGCCAGCAGCTCCTCATTAGGTCCCATGGAGGGCCTGGCTGCGGATTCCCACCTAGAGGAGGCCTCTGGACCCTGGAGAGAATGCACTTGGCCCGGAGGCCACATCCTCTAGAGGACCTCGAGCCAGTGCTGGGCTAACTTATGAAACTTTCACTGAGCTCAAGGTGCTTACGATATATTTGTTTGCAGTCACCAACAGCCCCTCCAGGATTTAATTATGGGCAAATCCACCAAGATTCCACCCAAGGGGCATCTTTTCCAGGGCGCTCTCTCCTGAACTCTCCTGTCGTCCTCTTGTGTGTTCCCAGTTGCCCCAGGTCATCTCAAAGGGCAGCACCCCCAAAAGCATCACCACACCCCACTCAGCTCTTTGCGCATGCAAAACACCCACACTCACCCTGCCCGTGTAATCCTACAACACCTGCAGATAGTGATGGCAGCATCTCCATTTGATAGCTGAAGAATCCGAGGTGCATGTAAGTTTAGAAGCTGCCTTCTAACAGCTTGGCAGGCCTGGGAATGGAGAAAGGAGTGTTCTCCTCTTCAGCTGCATCTCACACCACCCGCCTTGCATGCTCTCCACTGTACTTCCTATGGCCACTCATATTTCACTTTCAGGCCGTTGCATAGACCAGTTCCCCACCAGAACACACTACAGCCTCCACTTACTTATAATTCTACTCAACCCTACAGGGCTCTGCTCTTAGACATCCCTTACGCCTCCTCCAGGAAGCCCTCCCTGACCACCCTGACGAAGGGAGGTTCTCTCTCAGCGCACCCTGCACACCTGCCAACCACACACTGTGCCTTCTGAACAGCTGTCATGTGGTACATGGCCATCTACCTCATCAGACACCGAGCACCACTCAGGCATGCATTCCCTGAGCCCACCGGGCCAAGTTCTGTAATAGGCTCTGGGGATGAGCAAAGGAGAATCTGCCCTCCATGAAGGCAGAGACCAGGGGTGGTACACCTGCTGCATCCTCACTGCCTCACTCCAAGGGCACAGGGCAGGGCAGGGGCTCTCTCTTGGTGGCTCTATGAATCAACAACATGACTCAAAGGCCAAGCATCAGGCAGAGGGACTGATTCAGAGAGAGGAACGTGGGAATAACATGCCCACGCTCCCTCTCTCCCCTCATGCCCATGTGAAAGTCAGCCCAGGTGACATCAGGGGTAACCCATCACCCTGGACCTCTCACTTCAAGCAGGTGCATGTTGGCTCCAGGCCACAGCTCAGGCCCATCTTGCCACCACTAACCACAGTCTGGGTCTCATGGCATCTAGTGCTTCTGCTCTTCCAGCCTCCTGACTTGAAAAGGGAGTGGACATGGGACCTTTCTGGATAGATGCTAAATCCAGTGTCAATCAACAGGGAAAATAGTAGGCCATGTCTGCACGAGAGGCCTGTGAATTATGCCAGCAGAGAGCCCTTGCCTGTGTGCCAGTTAGCGTGGGTGGGCACATAGGCTGAGGAGTCCGCGTGCTTCATTTCATCAAATCCTCCTAACAGGCCTGCGGAAGGAACACCATAGCCCTGCTTTCTAGGTAAAGGGAGCTTAGATCAGAGAGGTGAAGTGACTTGTCCAGGCCACACAGCAGGAACCTGGCAGAACCAGGACTCACAGCCAGTGACGAGTGACTGCGGTTAACTCTTTCATCCTGATATGCCTCCCAGGGGGCCTCAAAAAGGGAGGAGAGGCTCGGATGAGCACCTTGTCCAAGACAACAGAGCTGGCGCGGGGAGGAGCTGGGGCCGGCCCTGAGAGTCTGCGCTTCCTCCTGGGTAAAAAGAGCAGGGACGGCAGCAAAGCCCAAAGGGACACAGGAAGACACAGGAACGGGTCCAAGTTCTGCTCCTCCCAAGTTGGGGTCCCGGCCCGGGCCTTCCAGTAATTACTGCGCCCTTGTTAAGACTCAGTCGCGCCGTTTGGGCCAGGACTTGTTTTTGTTCCCATGCGAGGCCCTCGCAGGAAGGCCGGGCGCACGTGCGCAGCCCCATAAATCCAGCCGGCGTCGCTCATTACACGGTTCCGCCTCACGGCTCGGCCGCCCCACCCCAGCCTTCTCCGGGACGGGCCTCTCTGCCGCCGAGCTGCGCTGCCCCGTGCCGCCCACAGCCTCAGACATGAGCTCATCCAGCACGTCGCGTGTGAGGAAGTGGCGGGACGGCGCTCTCGCAGCGGGGGACAATGTGCCCATTAAGGCCTGTCAGCCCCCCGCCCTCCGAGCAGGACCACCCCACTCCGGGCTTGCCCAGCCTCTGCGGACCGCGCTGCTGGAAGCCAGATCTCGGTGATGTGCCGCGGGTGTGGCCGTCCACCCAGGAGTGCCACAGGAAGTCCAATAAGGCGCAGAGGACTTGCCCGGAGGGAGGGGGATCAGGGCTCGGTGACGGCCTCCCGGTAGCTGGCCCTCCCTGTGGGATCTGCGGCAGGGGCTCCACCCCTCTGAGTCTCCATCCCGCAGCTGTAACACGGGAAGCTACTCACTGCCCAGGCCACCCCACTGCCAGAGGCGTTATCAGGACAGATGACAGGATACAGAGAGACATCTCACCGTTCAGCGAGGCCCGGGGAGGGAGCCAGGTGAGGGAAGCCCTGTGCACCTGTACCCGTGACCTTGAGCCTCTGCACTTGGCTCACCTTCAGTAGGAAACCCGGCTGGTCCTTTACTCTGTGATCAGAGGCACTGGTTAGGGGCATGAAGAGGTAGGCCACCATCGTGTGCGCTTGGGACAAGTCACTGCCCCTCTTCAGGGCATGTTTTCTTCTTCTGTAAAGTCGAGTTGGCCGCACAGCATTAGATGAAAATGCTTAGTGGATGGGAACTGTGTCTCTCACTTTGATTCCCGTGGAGGTGGAAGCTGTGTAACAGCTACACCTGAAACACAGGCTCTGACTGCAGTCTGTGCTCCGGAGGGACCAGCTCATGCCCAGGTGGCAGTCACTACCATACATCATCAGAGCCCACCTTTGCTACATGTGGCCGAGGGTGCTGGAGGCATCAGCCAGCCCCTTCATGCAGTGCTGTCACAGCTCAGAGAGGAGCTGGGCAGCGTCCATCTGGGAGAAACATCCTAGAACAGCTCTGCCAATACAGCAGATACTAGTCGCATGTGTATTTAACTTTAAACCAAAGTAAAGCTAAAAATTCAGTTCCTCATTCACACTAGCTGCATTTCAAATGCTTGGCAGCCACATGTGGTTAGGAGCTACCGTGCTGGACAGCGGACTATAGGACATCTCCAGCATTGCAGGGAATTGCACTGATTGGCTCTGTTCAAGAACACCGAGCCATGGAGCCCTTCAGGGTGACACCCCATGCTTTCCGTATCATTTGATTCAGTGTATGGAGCAAAAGCCTCAGCCAAGTCATTTCCCTAAGCAAACGGTTCCATGCTAGTAATAATGATGACAGTGGTATTGTGATGGTGGAAACCGTAACACCCATGGACCGAACATTTCTATGACCCGGCACAGTGCTGGGTGCCTGACGTTCGTGTCACATTCAACTCCCTCTAAAATACTTCGCCATTAGTGACACACCTCTATCTTATGGACTCAGACCAGCTAAGGAACTCCAGCAAGGCGGCGTCACAAAACCAGCTCTGACTTCAAAGCCAGCCTGCTTCTCAGGCACAGAACCTGTCTAACCTCTTCCTGTGTTTTGAATAGAGGTGCACCCGGAGGGATGACTGTCCTTTTAATACGACATTTGTGTTTCCTTTCCTGGCTTTCATATAGCTTTGAACACCTCCTCCTCTCAGGAAAGCTCAGACTTGTTTGAACCTCAGCTGAAGGTCACTTAGGTGCTGGTGTGGAATTTCATGCCCTGGCCAGGCCTGTAAGGGGCCAATGGGGCTAGTCTTGTCCCACCAACCATCCCGGTTTCCAAAGGGACCTGCTCACTGCCTGGCTTCAGCCACCTGAGGCCAAGTACTAGGTACCAGGTACTCTGGGGAGTGAGAGCTGATGGACTGAGGCCTCAGCTGTACTTGCAAAACCCATTCAGGGACACAGCCCCCTGCACAGGTCAGGTCAGCAGAGCTGAGAGAGACTCAGATGCCAGGTGGATGCCCCGATGCATGTGCACGTGGCTGTGAGCAGCAATGCTCCAGGTGCTCCTGCTCAAAGCCATGGCGTGCTACACACCAGGGAATGGAGAGCAGGACAGGGCGGCCCTGGCCAGGCCCTAGGAGTAACCCTGCACCTGCACCCACTCAGCCGCCTGTTAGCTAATGGGTGAACTCATGAGTGTTAGGCTCTGGTCTCCACACCTGCTGGGTCACCTGGCTATCTTACAGTAGCTTCTAAAGAGCTCTGGGCCACAAAATGCTTGTCTTGACATCCCCAAACGCCTCTCTCTAACTATATCCTCATGGCTACCCAAAGGGACTCGCAGGCAGAGTAGGGACTACCCTCCAACCTGTCATATGTGGAAACCGAGGCCTAGTGAGCAAATGCCATTTCCAAAGCCTGTGACTGCCTCCTGGCACTTGTCCATGAGGCTTGTCACCTCTCCCTCAGCCGTCCTCTCCGGGTGTGTCCCACAGGCATGCACACTGTGGGCTCCATGGTTCCCAAGGCCACACAAGTTCACCAGAGGGACAGCTCCAGGTGCCCTCCTCTCTGCCCCAGGCCTGTCATCCTCCCTCGCCCCTGCAGGCTGCCCCAGGACCTGTCACCAAGGATGATTGCTGAGCTCTCCTGGCCTGAGTACTGCAAACAGGACATTTCTCCCACAGACACCTACTTGTTTAGAAACCTAGAATGCCAGCAGGCCCAGCCCAATGTTCCCAGGCACGGGAACTCTCTCACCCTCATACTCCAGAGGGCCACGTGGGCCAGCCAGCCTCCAACAGGGACTCACCAGATATAGCCTGGCAGTCTCAAGGACAGTCCCCACATCCAAACCAATCTGCCCGCTGGCATGAGCCTGCAGCAGCTGTATCTTAAACAGGCTCACACGTCATAGCTGAAGGCTAAGGGAAGCATGCACCCCCCACAAGGCCTGATCCTACATTTGTCTCACTGAAGCCCTAGGGCTCCAGTTTAAGAGACTGTTTATAGACTCCTATAAAGGAGAAAGTGAACTTTTAACATGTTTGCACTCCACTAAGTCAATACGCATAAAAGGGACAGCAGCTGAGCTTCCGCTGCCCACTTGCAGTCCAGGGCACTGTCACTGCCACCCAGCTCTGGTGGGTACCTGTGGCTGATTCTCCTTGCTCATGGACCTGGAGCACGGCCCCCAATTCATAGGCTGTCTGTCCAGTAGGACCATGGGCAGGCACTAACGAAGCCAGAAAGTCCCCACTTCGGCTGGGCTAATGGGTGGCTCCCGCCCTTGCTCAGCCGAGACGGCCTCCCAGATGCATAATTTTCGTGGGAAGATTTAGAGGAGGGGAAACACGGAAGCTGTAAAGTTTTACTAGGAATTCTCAACCGTCCTCCTTTGGCCCCGACATTCATGCTGCCCTTCACTTTTAAGAGAGCTTCCTTTTTGCTTTGAACTGCCCCTTAAAGCTAAGCAACCCTGTGCCCGCCTGCAGGATCCAGGGTCTGGACTCAGACTCCAGAGGTGCCTGGCTGCCCAGGAGGAAGAGGAAGAGACTGCTCCAGGCACCCAAGAGGGCATTCTCCTGCCAAGCCTTGTCCTGATACAGTCCCTCAGGACGTCATCTGCCCACTTGCTGTCCTGTCAAGGTGAAAGGAAACAGGATCTTATGGCTGAGAACCAACACACGCTCCAGGGTTGGGTTTGCAGACATCTGCACACAGGTCTCCATTCATTCATTGGTACTCAGCACCTCCTGTGTGCCAGGCACAAATGAGTGATGCTAATAGCAGCCTCCACTGACTGGGCATTTGGTGGATGTTGGCTCAGTGGTTCAGAAAGGGGACGTTAAAGTCAGTTCCTGGGTTTTGAGTCCAAGCTCTGTCACTTTCTGCTATGACCTTGGATGTCACATAGATTCTCTGAGTCTATAATTTATCTATACAATAGGAACAATAGTTACCCCCACACACACACACGCATACACAAAACCATCATGAGATTATTGCACAGATTAAACGGCATGGTATATGTGCCCAGCATATAGTAAGCACTCTGTGAATGGTAATGTGGAGCTCTAATAAATCTGTGATTAAGGAATAGGAAATGCCATTATTCCCTCTTTGAGAATGAAGGAGTGGAGGTTTAGAAGATTAAATGACTTACTCAAGGTCATGCAAAAGAGACAGAACCGAGCTTGGATCCCAGTCCTCTCAGGCTCTAAAGTCCACAGCCTTAAACACTGTCATGCAAAACACTCCAGGCCTGAGAAGCAATGCAGGTCCCTCAACAGGTGAGAACAGTTCAGTGTCGATAAACTTACGATCATCAAATCTATGAAGTGATTAATTTCAGCGTCACGGTTCAGTGTTGGTTCTTGTTTGGGGCTGGCAATAGTCGGGGTGGAAGGAGTAGTATTACAATGTTTTCAGTGCTTAGAGGAGTCAGTCTAGTGCATGAAGCCAATTTTTCATCTGTTGCAGATCAACTGGACATGGTTCCTGAGAGGACAGCCTACCAGAAGGTCTCTGACTGGCTGTGCACCCAGGGAGAGGTGGAGAGGGAGCCACTGCAGGCGGATGTCAAGGCTGCCCAGTGACTCCTCACAGAGCAGGCATCGCTCTGCCACACCCTGGTCTGGAATTCTCTGGGAAATTGAAATCTCTTTGCAAATTCTAAGGACTGTCTGCTGAGCCTTTCTGTAGAATTCTTTCGAACTCTTCAAGAAAGCGTTTCTCGGCCAGGCGCGGTGGCTCACGCCTGTAATCCCAGCACTTTGGGAGGCCGAGGCGGGTGGATCACGAGGTCAAGAGATTGAGACCATCCTGGTCAACATGATGAAACCCCGTCTCTACTAAAAATACAAAAAATTAGCTGGGCATGGTGGCACATGCCTGTAATCCCAGCTACTCGGGAGGCTGAGGCAGGAGAATTGCCTGATCCCAGGAGGCGGAGGTTGCGATGAGCCGAGATCGCGCCATTGCACTCCAGCCTGGGTAACAAGAGCGAAACTCCGTCTCAAAAAAAAAAAAAAAAAAGAAAGCGTTTCTCCTTACTTCTGAATGCATCAAGTCCTCAGCGTTAGTTATAAAGCCAGGACTGGGATGATGTTCCAGCCTGGAATTAACCAACTGTGCAAGTCAGAAATGGATGGATCCATGGAGACTATCTGGGGAGCAGGTAGGGAAACTGAGGCCCAGGGTGCAGAGGGACTTGCTCAACAGCCCATCACTGACACCTGTCAGTGCCCAGAGACAGGTGTCACTGTCCCATTTGTCTGGCTTTCTATCTGTGCCTCACCCTCTTTTACAACAGCCTTGAAATGCCCAAATCCCACGGCAATTGTCTGAGATAAATTCCTCTGGATAAAGAGTTGATTTGTTTTTCTAAGTTGTTCAAAGGTCTGGGGATGTATGGATCCATCGGGTTCTGGGAGGAGGCCCACTGTGAGCAAATGCTGGTCTGTCCATGGAAGATTCCCTAGCCCTTAACAAAGCAAAACACCAAAGCTGATTGTCCCGGCCAACCCGCCCCCACATCCATCACCACAGCCTAACAGTTCCTCTCAACAAAGTCACTTGCCAATCACACCCTCTCTTCTTAAAGCTGCGGATGAAGGTGTTGGTTTAGTGCTTGGCTCCGAGTACACCAAAGCCAAAAGGTATTTCTGAAGAGAGCTTACAGACCCCACCACTGTTTTGGCTTTCTACACAGGGACAAAAGCGGAGTGAATTCTCCTTCCTGTTCCCTGGCATCACTGAGAAGCCATCTTCTGGCTGGCAGTCAGTCTTCCGGGAGCCCTGGCTCTCCAGAGCATGGCCACAGGCCCAGAAATTGTTAAGAAATGCAGCCAAATGGGGAGAAATCACTGTCACAATGCTCACAATCATGATCCCATGGGAAAGACTGGGCACCTTCCCAGAGCAGTGACGTGGACATTGTCCCTGTGACCTGTGTATCCCTCCGTTTGCTCCATGTGCTGTCAGGTGTAATTCCAAAGGAGACAGATGCTGACACGTTGCAGGTGCCGGGGCAGCCAGCTGGCAGCAAGGTGGGGACCGGGTCTCCACAGAAAGAGCGCTTAGGACCAGTGGCCTGCATACAGCCACTGGTAGGAAAGCCAAGGCTCTGAAGATTTAAGGGAACTACCGAAGTTTACATGGGCAAGCGACAGAACCAGGGCTTCAGTCCAACTCTGAAGTCCACTTTCCTAATCACCATGCTCCTCTCCCTGCCCTGGCGCTTCCCCAACAAAACAGAATTCCATCCAGAGGTCCCAGCTTCAAGGCTGCTGCACTCAGAGTGTTTCTGAACCTAACAGCACACTGTATCCAGCAGCTGGGCCACCAGACCATTCCAGGGCCTGAACAGAGCACTCAGCCCCTGCCAGCCCGGGAGAGTGAGGCTGACACAGGATAAGGGCCCCTCTTGTCCCTGAGGCTGGAAGTAAAACCAGTTGTCAGGCTGCTCTGATCAACTTCCTTTTCTCCTCTGCCACTAACATTGCTGGAGTCTTTCCTCCAGTGATGGGGATATCTTAGTATCAACAGAGGTGACCAAGCAGAAGAACAGGCTACATAGGGACAGCAGGTAGTGCTTGGGGACAAAGATGGAAATGGGACTTTCTCAGTGGAAAAGGTATAAGCAGATACCTTATACCTGGTGCAGGAGAAGATTTAAGTCCAAACTATGTGATAAACCCACTGTCCTTGGGAATTAATCCTGATTTAAAACAAAAGCTGAGGAGCCCAGGGCCCCATAAGGTCTTGCTGGTGAGCATTTGGGAGTCACTCAACAAAACAGACACTTACACCCACACCACACACACCTGTCCCTCAACCCTAAGCATCCACATTCTAGTGACCAGTGGCTCCAGATCCTGACAAAGATGACAGTGCCTCGGCACCCCTCCAGGCCTAACCACGCCACACAGCCCTTTGTCTGTGTGTACTGCATCCCCACACCCTCATTTTAAAAGATTTACTCTTCTGTATCATTTGAATGTCTACTACTGTCATGAAAAGGGAAGAGGAAAAATTTCCTCAAAGCCCACCCCAGCCGACTCCCACAGTCAGCTTGCACACGCCACACTCAGAGGCGCGGCTGTGCAGGGCTGTCTGCCTGAGCAGGGGTCGTACTGTTCATGCTGTCACCTATGCAGCCTGGCCCAGCCCATTATGCCCTGCCAAGCCTTGTTTTCTGAAGCAGCACAGGGCAGTGAAGAGGGGGTGGATTTCAGAGCCAGGCAAGCCTGGCTTCCCAGCTCAGCCACCTACTAACCTTGTTATAGCACCTTTTCTGTAGCACTTGCCATTTTTCAGACTCAGTTTCCTCATTTGTAAACACATTTCAAAAGGCTGCTGTTTAAATACAATTACAAGTATAGGTGAGACACTAACATAGGGTCTTGCACACAGTAGATGCATTTATCAATGCATAAATCACTAGGGTTTTTCATCAGAGCTTCCCTCTTGCAATGGGAGACATAATTCATGCATCTTTTTGTACCCATATGTCCTGTCCTCTCTCTGACAATAGCCTTCATAAAGAGAAATTAGGTCTTTTCTTCCTCTGAATGGCCCCCAGGCTGAGTCCAGGGCTGTGCCCTTGAGACTTCTTGAGAAACAGTGCCTACTATGTGCCAGGGAAGAGTGAGGTCAGGGTGCTGTGAAACAGATACCTGTTCCTAGCAATGTGGTAGACCACCCTCCCACCATAACAACCAGAAATGCTGGATAAGACACAATAAACATAACTGTACAGGTAAGACTCAGCTGAAAAAGAAAAGGAAAAAGAACAGCTGTGGAAATCCGCAGTGCTAAAAGCTGCAGCTGAGGCCAAAGTCTCATGAGCACTGCAGCCATGACTGCATCACCTCCATCATCTGCTAAGCCCAACTCAGTATGCCAGAAGCCAGACCTACAATTCTCTGGAGGCATCCATCACTCATGCATGCATGCATACAGTCCCTCGCATGCACTCAACTTAATTGTAGGTATTTTGAGCTCTTTAGGCTTCCATAGGAGCCAATTTGCCCTGTTAAATCAACCAGGTATGGCCTCAATCTAATCAGAGGTTTTTAAGGTTTTACCAAAGTTGTGTGATGGCCATATCTGCAATCTGATTTTTGTTCTAAGATTTTTGTTCACAGTCTTAATGGCTGTTTTTTAATTTGGTCTTTGACCTATGGCTATATATTAATGGCTACATCCTAAATACGGCGAGGAAACAGTTCCATTCTGCAACTGCAAAAGTCTAAGAACTTCAGGACTGTCAATTCTGTTTGCAAACTAGCCAGTTCTTTACTGAGTTCATTTCTTTCTTGTAGCACCTTATAAAATGCAACTAGTAACAACTGACTCACACAAGGAAGCCTTGAACTCCAACTTTCCACCTGCAGAAAGGAGGCTGAGAAAGGCACTCAACCACTCTAGGGAGAGCATATTTTTAATGCTTTTTTTTTTCTGGAAGTAGACAAGGAAAATGGTGGAAAGGAAGGAACTCCCAGAGGGTAAAACCAGGAGCCAATGCATCTGGGAGCTGTTCGCAGAGAGCAGAAGCAGGACTTAATCCAGAAATATTATCTAACCCCAGGATAGGAGGACCTCACAGTGTTTTCCCCGAAGGAAGAATTTTGCTCTGTGCTTCCTGCCTGGTCCACTTTCAAATGGGACTGAGAGTTGTGTTTACTTTGTCCCAGCTCTTTAATTGTATATTGTGGTATTTTGGTGGGCGGATTAGGGACAGATATGTTTCTCTTTAGTTCACAGGCCGCTGGGTCAATAGGAAATAATGGAGACAAGACTCTGAGCCTGATGCTGTGATTGGACTGGAGATTTTTGAACTGTTTTGGGGAGAAACGAAGTGCATTTTGCTTGAGGGAGGGAAGTGAATATTTGTGATGAAGAGAACAGGCTGGGTTAGATTGTATTATTGCTCAGCAAATAATCATCTTCCCCAACCCACTCCATGGCTGAAGTGGACTTCCCACACCCCTTATTTGGGGCTTTGCCATGTGACTTCCTTCAGCCAATGGAATGCAAGTGGCCATGATGTGTGCTGAGGTTAAATGTACCTGTGTGGTCTAGGCAAAACCATTCAGGACATAGGAGTAGGCAAGGACTTCATGACCAAAACACCAAAAGCATTGGCAACAAAAGCCAGAATAGACAAATGGGACCTAATCAAACTCCACAGCTTCTGCACAGCAAAAGAAACAGTCACTAGAGTGAATCGGCAACCAACAGAATGGGAAAAAAATCTTTGCAGTTTACCCATCTGACAAAAGGCTGATATCCAGAATTTACAAAAAACTCAAACAGATTTACAAGAAAAAAACAAACAAGCCCATCCAAAAATGGGCAAAGGATATGAACAGACACTTTACAAAAGAAGACATACATGAGGCCAACAAACATATGAAAAAATGCTCATCATCACTAGTCATTAGAGAGATGCAAATCAAAACCACATTGAGATACCATCTCATGGCAGTTAGAATGGCGATCATCAAAAAATCTGGAGACAACAGATGCTGGAGAGGATGTGAAGAAATAGGAACACTTTTACCCTGCTGGTGGGAGTGTAAATTAGTTCAACCATTGTGGAAGATAGTGTGGCGAGTCCTCAAGGACCTAGATATAGAAATTCCATTTGACCCAGCAATCCCATTACTGGGTATATATCCAAAGGATTATAAATCATTCTACTATAAGGACACATGCACACGAATGTTCATTGCAGCACTGTTTACAATAGCAAAGACCTGGAACCAACCCAAATGCCCATCAATGATAGACTGGTCTGGGAAAATGTGGCACATATACACCATAGAATATTATGCAGCAATCAAAAATGATGAGTTCATGTCCTTTGTAGGGACATGGATGAATCTGGAGAACATCATTCTCAGCTAACTGACACAAGAACAGAAAATAAAACACTGCATATTCTCACTCAAAGGCGGGTGATGAACAATGAGAACACATGGACACAGGGAGGGGAGCACTACACACTGGGGTCTATTGGGGGGAATAGGGGAGGGTCAGCAGGAGGGGGGAGCTGGGGAGGGATAGCATGGGGAGAAATGCCAAATGTGGGTGAAGGGGTGGAAGGCAGCAAAACACACTGCCATGTACGTACCTATGCAAATATCTTACATGTTTTGCACATGTACCCCAAAACCTAAAATGCAATAAAAGATTAAAAAAAAAGTACTTGTGTGGTTCATTTTGGCGCTACAAGGCCTGAGAATTCACCCAGGTTACTGTGGCCCAGCAGCATGGGTCCTAGAAGGAGAGCCAGGTGGATCAGACCTGAACCAAGTGGCTCTGGATAACAGAGCCTCCAGGGCCAATCCACGAACCTGTGAGCAAAAAGTAACTGTTTTTGTTGTATGTGGTTGTATTCCTCTCAAAAATTTACTAGTAGACTGAGAAAGTTTATTATATATCTCATCAGATCTCCCAAAGATAATAGAATGAGGATGAGGAATTATTTAAAGAGATGATGGCAGATACTTTTCCAGAATTGGTAAAAATTGCTAACCCTCAGGTTTTGGAAGCCAACAAATTCCAAGTAGGAAAAGTTTTTTTTAAAAAAATTCACACTTAAGACATACTGTAGTGAAACCGTACAGTCCTGAAGACAAAAAGAAGACCTGAACGGTTGCCAGGAAGGACGCAACATGTCTCCTGCCTGCATGAGTTCCCTGCCTGAGGAGCTGCAAGTGGAGACAAATACCTAAACCCTTTACTGAGGAGAATTGCCAGGCAGGTGGCTTTATGGGTGTTATGTTATCTGGAAGAAACCTTGGAGGGCCTCTAATCTGGCCACCTCAATGATACATGAAGACACTGAGTTCAAAAAGGGAGAGAGAGGAAATGTCTGCCTCTGTTGTCCCATTTTCTTGGCATACATTAGACTTGAGGCTACAGCACCCACCTCCCAGCCTATGTTTCCTATCACAGAGGCTGAATGTTCCTGGGCTGGCCAGAGAGCAGGTGCTCCTCAAAGCCATGTGACAGCACCTAAGAAGCCAAGGAGAGCCCTCTAAGACCCCAACACACAGGTTCTTTAAGCAGACCCTTCTTGGCTCATGACAGCTGTCACTTGGAGGAAACTGATGTGATGCAAGCTGGCATCTGGGGTCTTTCCCAGCACTACACACACCCTCTATTCTTCCCAAGAGAGTGCACAGCCCAAACCAAAACCAAGCCCTGCCAAGAAAAGACATGCCCACCCCTATCCAAAAAGTCCCCAGCCGGCCACTCATCTATCTTGGAATGACCCTCTCAACGCAGACACAGCATAATCTCCCTCTTATTCCCCAGTTGGCCAAGGTTGTTCTAAGGAGAGTGGTCAACAGAAACAGCACATAAAAATGAGCCCAAAAACCAAATTCCGAACTCCAGGAAGATGAGCATCTATTTGTGCGTTGTGGATCCAACTTCCTGGGACAGCTTCCCACAGCCCAGGGTCATCTGTCATGTCCCATAGGCCCACAGGTGTTGGTGGCAATGGGGTCTCCATAGACAATAGTTGTCTCAGGAATCTGCTCTCACAACCACCTTTCTCCCAGGCCCTAAGAAGAAAGGACAGCTGCAGGTTTTACAATGGTGCAGCCAACACGGGATACCAGATGCAAACAAAGAGGCTGTGGAATGTGTGGACTGGCAACTGAAGAAACAGCATTTGTCCCTGAGCAGAAGCTGCTGGGCCTGGAGGTGCAGCTGAAGCCATTACTCAGCTCAATAACAACCACGGGTTTCTGTACTTTCACTAAAGAATCATCTGGCTAGTGTTTCGCTGGATGGCACCCCTGGAATCACCTCACAAGAGGCTACCTATGGACAATTCATTCTGTGGACAGCCTTGGCCCATTCATTCACGCTTGGCAACTCCTGGGCTCCTGTGTTGGCCAGAGGATGCAAATTCTCACATTAACCTGAAGTTAATGCAGAAGAAGCTTCTCTAAGACAAGATATGGAAATTCCCCCCAAAGCAAATGTGGTTATAAGTCGTTAACATGGAATGCAACTCTCAGGCAATCTTACCTCTTCAGGATATTTAGGAGTCAAGAAATAGGCCACGAAGTCTTTGAATGACCCAAAGAATTGTCACAACTTCCAAGCACTGAAAGCTCATCCCCCTTCCTCACAGGGCACCTCCCTGAGAGCCAGCGATGCTGCCCCTAGCAAGCAGGTGCAGACAGAAGCAGCAATGAGAAAGTGAGCAGGACCACCTGCAGGTGGACAGACACCAGCAGAACGTGGGCTGCCAACTGGAGCAAAGGCACGCAGGGCCATCTGAACAGATGAAAAGCAACTTGAAAAATGTGGCCCACTACATTCAGGGCAGTGACAAACAGTGTGACGTATCTAAGCTCTGAATTAGCACACAAGGCCTGGCACATCATAGCATGCAAATATGTTTAACTTTTTAATTTGAAACAACTGTAATTAATTTTGCCTGAATTAATGATTATTACAATGACTGCCAGAGATCTTTCTAACCCCATCGTTCCTTCCGTATTGATCAGGTGGCATTCTACACTGAAAAGGGGCTTTCTCTTCACTCACACTTACTTATTTATACAAGTGTGGGCTCATGGATTGCTGCTCAATGGGTTTCACTCCAACATCACATTATACATTTTGATGTTCAAATGTCCCAGGCTGGGCCAATGAGAGTCCCTTCGAGCTGTTTCCATGTCCTTTCAACGTGTCTACATCCTTCTTTGAGCACTTCCTTACTCTCTGGAATAATGCTCATTATTACTTTTCCTGTCCCAGCCCTGGAATCAACCATTTCTCCACAGTCCTGGTCTCCTTAGCAGAAAATGGTATTAGAAACCATCACCAGAGCAACTAAGTATGCTATTTGTTAAATAAATGTCATTGCTTCTGGGCCTGGCCAATCCATTGAAAGAGCTCAGAAGCTTGTGTGTGTGTGTGTGTGTGTGTGTGTGTGTGTGTGTGTCACATAATGCTATTTTAGTCAGTGACAGACCACATAAATAAAGGTGGTTCCATAATATCATAATATCATATTTTTACCGTACTTTTCCTATGTTTAGATGCACAGATGCTTACCATTGTGTTATATTTGTCTGTAGTATTCGGTGCAGTCACATGCTGCACAGGTTTGTTCCTAGAGCTACAGGCCATACCACATAGCCTAGGTAGTAAGCTGTACCATCTAGGTTGGTGTGAGTACACTCTGATGTTCACGCAGTGATGGAATTGCCTGATGACACATTTCTCCGAACATTTCCCTGCAGTAAAGCAACACATGACTGCGTGTGCACATAAACGTGTATATATATATATATATATATATATATATATTTAAAAGTGAGAGAACTGGTCTGTTATCCTCAGTATATTCACTTATCTGGTCAATCCCCCTATATATAACCAAGTTCTTAGACCCACCAGGCAGCCACCTACTCAGTTACCTTCCTCGTATGGCATTCAACCTCTGCCAGGTCCAATTCCCTGTTGGGCTTGCATGAATGCTTTTCTTTTTACAAATAATTTTAACAAATTAAAAATTACCATAAAATTAACTCTTTTAAGTATGTGATTCAAAGATTTTTAAGTGAATTTGTAGAATTTTAGACACTTCCATCATCCCCAACAAACTTCCCAGTGTCCTTTTATAGCCACTTCCTATCCTTAGGCAACCCTGATCTGCCTCTTCTAGAAATTTTATATAAAGGGAACTATGTGACTTTTTTGCATATGACTTCACTCAGCATGGTTCTGAAGTTCATCCATGTTGTAACACGTATTTCACTTCATGGAGGTATCACACTTTCTTTAGCCATTAACCAAGTGATAGACTGGATTTGGATTACTGCAAGCTTGGGGCTGCAGTGTATAATGCCACCATGAACATTCATGTACAACTCTTTGTGCAGGCACATATTTTCATATGTCTTGAGTAGTGTTGCAGGAAGAATAACGGGCTCCCAGAGATATCCAGGTTGCTCATCAGCTGATCTTAAGAAAGATTATCCTGGATTATTTTATGTTATGTCCATGTCCTAATCTGCAGAGTCTGTGATATTACATGGCAAAGCAGAATTAAATTTGCAGATGGAATGAAGTTTGCTAATCAGCTGACCTTAAGAAAGCAAGATTATCCTGGGTTACCTGAGTAGGCCTTGTATCATCACAAGAGTCCTTAAAAGTGGAAGAGATAGAAGAGGCCGCCAGAGTGAAACGATGTGAGAAGTACTCAATCCTGTTGCTGGCTTTGAAGACGGAGGACATGGTGATGAGGGGAGGAACTGTGGGCAACCTCCGAAAGCTGGAAAAGGGAAGAAAAAATACTCTCCCTAAAGCCTACAGAAAGGAACGTAGCCCTGCCAACACCTTGATTTTAGCCCAGTGAGATCCTGTTGGACTCTAATTCCAAAAGTTTAAGATAATAAATTTGTGTTGTTTTAAACCACTAGGTTTGTGGTAATTTGTTACAGCAACAATAGAAAACCAATACAGGTAGATACTTAAAAGTGTATGTCAGCTGGATGGCAAATTTAGATTTGACTTTTTAAGAATCAGCCAAGCTGTTTTCCAAAGTGGTTGTACCATTTTATATGTGTATGAAATGTATGATCTTGCTCAGTTTCTAGAGCCTTTCAGGTGGTTTTCACAGATTTTATCCAGTTTTATCATTGCTTTCGGGGGAGAGGATTTTTCAAGCTTCTCATTCCACCATACCAGAACTCAATGACTTTTTGATTAAACGACTGAAAGAAAGGAGGAGGGAAAGAGGGAGGAAGTGGGGAAAGGTCAAATATTTGTTGTTGACTTCTTGGCAATAATGGAGGGCAACAGATTTCAAAGGTTCAAACACCTACCCATGTCTTATTAGTTGTATGACTCTGGGAAAGTTGACCCACTTCTGTGAGCCTCAGTTTCCTCACTATAAAACAGCACTGGCAATTACAGGGTCTGCCTCCTAGGTTTGTGATAAGGATTAAATAATACAATCAAAGTACATGTCAGTGCGTGGCCTCTAAGAACTCTCAACTGTCGACAATGTTTTTAATGGTAAGGGCAACAAGAACAGGTTAAAGTTTGTAATATTCTGTTCTATTTAGGTAGGAAGATGTATAATTAATTGGAAAAACCACAGAGTATGGGGTCCTAGAAATATAAACAGCTGTCTTAACTGGCATATTTTTCAACTCACTCATTGACTTCAGACACCTAAAATCTAACTACACAATTTTACAAGTCATCTGTTGCCAAAGATTATCCATACACCGCCAAGTCCTTCCATCAATAACAACCCTGTACAACTGTATAAGATTTTATACTTTTTAAACATCTTCTCAGTATACACTTTCACAACGTCTCTAAATCAGCCCAGTGGATTTTCTCATTGACAGATGAAGAAGATTGAGGAGCAGAGGTTCCAAGTGATTGCCTCGAGGTTTTACAGAGAGGAGGTGGCAGAGTGGCTTCCATTTCCTCCTCTTCAATGAATGTCACTGGTTTCCACCCATGGGCATGGTTTCCTCCTCTCTTTCACTGACATCATTCATGTTTGCTCACTGAATGTGGAAAAGATTAGGTTTCATTTGATTCAAAGATGCTAATAACACACTTAATGTCCAAGAACACATACTGATTTTATTATAATCTCACTCCTCTTGCTGGAAGCAGCCATGCCTGGCTTGGTGAAGATTCAAGACTCACCATTACAAAGAGTAAGCTATGCTTAGGTTAAATTGGCATCTGAGCCCAGTGGCATTTTTAATGCATTTATAAAAATGGAAATGAGTTGAGGCACCCAAGGCCGATTAAATGGGCAAGTCAAGGAGCCCACAGAGAAGGCCTTGCCTGCAGATTCACAGCCCTGCCACCGGCTCCCATGCTCAGCCCTTCCAAAGGGCTGCCCTCCTCCCACAAAGCCCTATCAGGCCTGCCATCTCAGACAAATCTTCACAATGGCCTTATGACTTTCAATCTTGTCCCTCTCTCATTTCACAGATGAGGAAGCAGAAACTCAGAGAGGTTAACCCACTCGCCTAAGACATACAGCTGGCAGGCAGAGCCTGGTCTCAAAATTCTATGAGCTTCTCATGCTGCTCACGTGTTCATTTGTCCATTGCTAATGAGACCCCTTCCTCCTGCCCATTCCTTTCTAAGGCCCCTCTGATCCAAAGAGCACAGTGCACAGGCTGAATAAGTGTACAATACAAGGGAAGTGGTGTGCAGAACCATTTCAGCCACCCGAGGCCATCTCTGTGCAGCCTCTGCCCTCCCCAGGTTCATATACAAGGTTAATTTCTGATTTGAGGCTCTTGAAACAAAGAAGACATGGAGGTAGAAGACACTGGTACAGAAGAACAATGCCTCAGAGTCTCACTGAACTTGTCGGTTTCACTGTTGCTATTATCATTTTTTGTTCTCTTACGGTTTTGGGGTTTGCTGCTCTGGGAAAAGCTAATCCATTAAATAAGCGATGCCTCACTCTCTTGAATCAAGTGTTTCACTTCATAGAGGGCACGGAGGAGGATGCAGAGAACAAGAAAGTAATGTGCAATTATACCAGACCCTGTTTAAAACACAGGGTAGAGGAGTCAGAAAATGAAGACCCATGTCTGTCTCCTCTGTCTCCACGTCCTCTCTTGCAGGCACACATGTATATGACCAAAGTTCACATGACAGTCCTAAAGGATGTTTTCTCAAGGCCCCCCTCCAGGCTGTTCCAAAAGCCTGAGAAGGCAGGCCCTGCATTCAAGGTGGTCCTGCACTGACAGCCCACCTGGACACTGCAATAGCTGAGTGGAGGGGCCGCACCTGCACAACCTCAGAGGCCAGTGAGGGCCAGGGAGCATCTCCCACTCATCTTCCGGAAAACCTGGAGAGAGGGGCCACATCTGCACTCTCCCCTGTGGCCCTGGAGTGAGACCACTGAGAGCTCCCAGCCTCCAGGGCTGATCCCCACCTTTCCCAGGGTTAGGAACACTTGCAGATTTGGAGAAGGGGAACAGATGAGATACACCAATCCTATTTTCGAATGAAGGTTATTCACATTCATTCATTCAGCCATGGCCAGCTCTGGCAGACGGCATGCTAGGAACTGGTAAGTGGCAGTGGTACAGCACTTTGTGGTTTCCAGAACTACTTATTTCCCACACATTTTCTGGTGACTCACACAGGGCTCCTACTGCCAGACAGGGTAAATGTTGTGCCCATTTTACAGATGAGCACACTGATGTCCAGAAGTAACTTGCCCAGATCACAAGTTAGTAGCAAGAGAGTAGCAAAGCCAGGCTGGGAACCCAGAATGGAGGTGGGTAGGCAGGCCACGCAGGCCACAGGGCCCCAGGCTTCAGTGCCTTCGGGATCCTCTTGTGGAAGGAGTGACACATCAGAAATGTTTTGGCTTCCACCTCAATTCCAAAGATGGTGGAGGTCAGCAAACACCTCCCTGCCTGTCCCCTCAGCACTGGGACAATCCTTTCACCAGCCAATCCCTGCCCCATGTTCCCTGTACCTAACTGTCCTCATCTTTAAATGCACACATCAAGAGTGGCTACCTTCTGAGAGTGCCACAGGAACTGAGTAGGATAAAGCCGACGTGGGTCCCTTCACCTTGCCAGGCACAGGGCAAGCGCTCCCTAGACATCAGCTGAATGCATTATGATGGCTCCTCAGTGTCCAGCCTGCACACACCATCAGGGCTTGGGACCTTCACCGAGATTGACCTGGGACACAGGTGAGTAGGTTGGTGTCTTCCGTGCCCTGGCCCCCCAGGAGAGAGGAGGGTGCTGGAGGGAGGGAGAGGAGGCATCCAGCAGGGCTCTGGGCTGCCTGGTGGCCAGGCATTCCCTCTCCTTGCCTTTGTCTGCACCCCTGTAACTGAGAGGCCTGTCTAGACTGAGTGGCTACTAGAAGTAATCCAGGGAAAATCTCCCTGAAACCCGATCCCTCCCCTTATCGAGGGGCAGGCAGATTAGCCTGATTGATTGAACAATGGACGCCGAGGCTTTAACACAATCTCCATGTGTCTCTCGTGCAGAAGAGGCTCTGGGCAGATGCAGGGCCGGCCTAATGGAGGAACCTGTCCTGCGGGGTCAGCACCATCAGCCTCCTAGGCTGCTGGAGGGAGAGAGCTGGGAGGACCCACTGCTACCAGAGTGACACTAGAATCCTGACTACCACTTACACCACATAGAGGCTCCTCTCCATGCATGACCAAGTCCCTGGTCAGGCTTACATGCTCCACCTTGTGAGTGCCTACCATCATCATCGTCATCACCACCCCTACTTCACAGGTAAAGGCACTGAGCCTAAACAACTTGCTCAAGGTCACGCAAGGCGAAAATAGAGCCTGGAGTCGGCGCTGGCCTGTTTGACACTGAGGCCTCAGCCCTTACCCGCCCTCACGTCCTGTCCCTTGGTGTTCACACTGCTGGGGTCAGCGTGACACAGGCCATGGCCATTGTTCCAGAGGACCCTCCGACATCTGTCAGCAAAGCAGTCTTCAACACCACCATAGGTGTAGAAATGCTCTGCAAGCCACACACCCCTGGCAGCCAGCATCAAGGCCAAAGGGCATCATTCTCTTTTGTTTTTATCTAAACCACCATGACTGGGAACTAACTTATAAACAAAGGCAAGGCTGTCCCTAGCTGCCGGCACCGGCACCAAGAGCCTTCCAGAGTGTGATGTCCAAAGAGAGGGCAGGGACACTGTCACACATGGGGACCATCGAGTCAAGAATAAAAAGGTCACCCTGGCCACACTCTACAGGTCCTCACAAGGGCTGGCTGCAGGGAAGTCCCATTGGTACATTCTGTAATCCATGTGCTCTGGGACAGCTTGGGAGCAGGGGATGTGGGGAGGAGGAGACAGACAGATGGAAGGACGGACTAGTCACAGCCTGGCCCATGCCTAGCACAGGTGAGGCCAGCAGAGGGCAGTCCACGGCAGGAGCACTCAAGCAGGCCACACCTGACTTCCACGTACCTCTACCGGTCACCTGTGGAACCCTGGGACAGTCACCTAGCCTGTTTGAGCCATATCAGCTTCATTTTACAAACGAGATACTAGTCACTCACCCCTACCCTGCTTTCCAAGGGTAGGCAGGAATTAAATGAACCAACCTGCACCCTAAATGTAGGTTAACCTCTTTCCATGGCAAGAGACTCAACTCCCTAAGGGTGAAGGCCCCACCCAGAAACTTATTAAAACTCAGAATTGATGTAACTTATCAATGAAATGTAACAGCCTGATAGCAGCAATGCAGGATAGTCACATCTGACTGTCCTTGGAGTGCTGATCTGAGACGGTGCATGCCAGTCAGCCCCTCATCACTGCCCACAGCACAGGGCCAGGAAAGCCTCTCTGCCTTGGGCACCACCTACATGGCTCTGCAACGCTGAGCAGTGTCCACTAACAGGAGGGCTGTGGCACATGGGCCTCATCCCACAGATGAGGAAACCGAGGCCCAGGGGGATTTCATCAAGGAAATAACACAGATTTCCCCTTAGGTCTCAGCAAAAGGGTTTCCATGGAAGCATTATCAGCTCATTAACTAGAGTGGGTAACACTGATCCCCCAGTAATACCACTTTGAGATTCGTTTGCAACCTGAACAGCCAGCTGGGGTCCTAATTCATTTCAGCAAATGTCATCCAGGGCATGTCTGTCCCTGTGATCTCAGGTTGGATAATCCCTGCAGTTCTGGTTTCCCGTTGACCAGGTAACACCTGTACTCCCAAGCAACGCCCTCCCCACCCTCTCACTATGCCCCTGAGCAGATCTATGTCTGCCCCCACATGCCTCCCTGCAACCATTCTTGCATCTTACTCCAGGTAGACCCTCAGCCCAGGGCCTGGCCCCATTCTACCTCTGGGATTGTGGCCCCTTGGGTCCTTTTTATCACTGCCTCAGGCAGCCAGCCTACCCAGTTTGGAAGATACCTGCCTACTGGGCCAGAGGGCAACACCTTCATCTCAAATAATGGGCCAATTTCTTCCTGTGACTTTATTATCAGGCAGGGAAAGGCCACTAAGGCAGCCCTCCCTTAGGGATGACAACCATGCCAGTTGGGGAAGGGGTCTGGGATAGTCCTGACACTGGCATGATACCGGGCAGGACAGGACCATGAGGAACTCTGGGTGCTAAGGACAAAGGGGACACAAAGGTCGGGTGTTTCCATGCAAGTCAGTGTGCATGCCAGCTCCTATGTGGCCAGGAGGGGTGGGGAGACAGCCACGATCCAACTGCTGCCTCTGGAACCCCATCCAACCCAGGCTAAGTATGCTCAGGGCAGCTGAGATGTGATTTTGGGGGGTTGTTCCCTAGAAGTGGGACCTCTGGGTTCTGCTTTGAGAGAAAGGCAGGAGGTACGGGGCACAGGTATCCCAGGAGAAGGCTACATGTGAGGGCAGAAAAGGCACAACTCAGTGGGACTCCTGGGGGAAGGTCATGCCAGGCTCAGATCACAGGTGAACTGTGCACTGGGGGAAAGGGGAAGCCACTGAAGACACAGAACAGGGCTGAGTTCTCCAGAGACCACTCTGGAGGCAGAGGATCAGGTGGATGTGGGGTGCAGGCAGAAAGAGCAGAGCAGTCATAGGGCATCACAACAGTTCAGGCCACAGAGGGCTCCACGCTCTTTACCTTTTACAAGCTGGGTAACCTTGGGCAGATTACTTAAACTTTCTGAGCTTTTGTCTCCTCCTGGGTCAAAGAGAGATGACAACAGCAGGGCTGTCATGAGGAATGAACCGAATAATGCATGAAAAGCATTTAGCATGGTGCCTAGCACACAGTAAATGCTCAATAAATGTTTGCTTAAAAAAAACAAAAAGGCAAAGACTGACTTCTTAGAGCCTCCTCCATCCCTCAATCTCCCCAATCAATAAAAGCAGCCCTTTTATCTAAATCCCCGGGACCAAAGGGAAACCAAACACAGCAGCTGCAGCTCTGCCTCCCAAGACCTGTGCCCCGCCTGCCTGAGCTTCTCCTGCCGGGGGCCGCCGCTGAGGCTGTGGCCAAGGAAAGAATGCTGGCGCAGTGACCTGGCCATGAACCTTCCCCCAGCCTCCAACACGCACAAAAGCATTTCTTCTGCCTCAGCAACACAGGCACCACCCCGTCCAGCTCACCCGACCCTACTGGGGAGCCCACGGAACCAGAGTGATCCATGCAGAATTACACACCTGCCTGGGTTTTGTTGCCTGAGACCAATGCTGGGACACAAGAAAAAAAAAATGAAAGAAAAATGTGTTCTTAATATTCATGACTCTCGTGGTATTTCTGAGCACAGTGCTGAGTTCCTGCATAAAGACAGAAATTCAATCCAGTGTAAAATGTGCTTGATAGAGGAGGGGGTAACACAAGCTCCTGAAACCCTGAGAACGGTTCGTTGGTCTTTTCACAAGAAAATTGTGGGATCTTCCAGGTGGGCCAAGAGTTTGGGAGGCACACATTCTGCAAAATTATCAAGGAAACAGATCAGCCCGGACTCTCAGGAACTGCAGAGACAAGTCCTGCTGGCTGCTGTTCTTGGTGTTATGGTGGTGGCCCGCTCCCTGGCATGGTCCTCAGTAGCTCGTATACCATGGGAACATGCAGGCAAGATGGCTTTTCAGATCTCATAAAAGGGGGACTGCCTCCTTGGCCGTAGTAGGATCACAATTTGCCTCCTGTAGTGAGATGTAGCAGAAAGATCACAGGTTTGGGGGTGGGTAAGATCCCAGGTTTGAATCATATTTCACAACTTAATCACCACATTGCTTACCCAATTTGACCCTCAGTCACAGGTAAAACATGGAGAAAACAGACGCTATCAGTGGGGCCTCTTGTAAGGGTAAAATTACATGTGATTATGCCCATAAAGCACCAAGCCCTGTGCCTGGCACATCACTGGCACTCCGTTAAGTATCTGTCCCCCTCCCTCAACAAGTGTCCATGCTGGAACATGGCACATCTACACCCCCCTCCCATACACACACCAAAGTGTGCCAGTGAATCAATTATCTAGATGAAGCAAAATAATTTTTCAATGACCGCCACTGGATAATAGAAATCACAGGGATTTTTTTTCCCCATGGAAATTATCTAAATAAGTCTCAAGTGTCTTGTGGCTGCAATAGACATGGACTGATAAACAAGGGACTTACTCACCCTGGATGAAAATCCAACCCCTGGTCAGATTTCCAGAAGACAGAAGGGCAACCTTACCTTTTCAGAAACTGAGATACAAATGCAATTCCCAATCTCACAATTATTGTTTAGTACAGAGAACCAACCCAAAGAGAGCTCCTGGGAGAAAATTCATATTAAGGTGGTAGAAATTAAAAATCCTAATGAATGTGACTTTACCTTTTGACTTCATCTCAAAAGAAAAAGCAGCTTTTTAAAATTGATTTGTTTTCCATTTTTAAGCGAGAATACCTATAATCAGACTTGGGGGGATGCTCTAAAATCAGAATTAGGCACTGATTCTTGTTACTTAGTGAAATTTTCTGTCCACTAAAGGTCTTGGTTGGCTTTTTTTAAGAAGTCTATTGAGGTACAATTTACTTAGAGTAAAATGTACCTATTTTAAGTGTACAGACTGTGGAATATTGACAAGACTAACCCAGCATAGGCAGGATCTAGAACATAGCTCCCTGAAATATCCCCTCCCACTAGCCAGTAGTTTTTTTTGTTCTGAAATGACATATAAATGAAATTTTGCAAGGTCTACAGTAGTCCCCCTTTATCTAGGAGGGATAGATTCCAAGACCCAAAGCAGATCCCTGAAACCACAGATAGCACCAAACCCTGTATACACTATCTTTTTCCCATACATACACACCTTTAATAAAGTCTAATTTATAAATTAGGCACAGTAAGAAATTAATAAAATGGAACAATTATAGTAATATACCATTAACAAAAGTTATGTGAGCATGGTGGTCCTTCTCTCTCTCAATATAGCTCACTATACGGTACCCACCTGTTTTCCACAATGGTTGGCCTGGGAAAGTGAAACCTCAGGTAAGGGCAAGCTCCTGTGCTCTGCCCTATGGTACTTGCCTCCTCAACATGTCTCCGAGATCCATCTACAAGGTCGTGTACATCAGCAGCTTACTGTTTTTTATTGCCAAGTAGTATTTCATTGTATGAATGTACCACAATTTGTCCATTCACTTACTGATGAACATTTGGGTTCTTTCTAGTTTTTGACTCTTGTGAATAAAGCTGCTATTAATATTTATATAAAAGTCTTTTGGTGAACATATGTTTCCATTTCTCTTGAATAAATACCTAGGAATGGAATACGTTAAGTGTGTGTTTAACTTTAAAAGAAACTGCCAACCCGTTTCCCAGAGAGGCTGTACAATTTTACTGACCCACCAAGATACAACAGTTCCAGTGACTCCATGTCCTCACTAGCACTTGGAATTTTCAGGTTTTTTTCCATGTGAAATATATTCTTACTCTGCGGATTTTGTGAGGTATAAATTACAGTCAATAACATTCATCTGTTTCAAGAACTCAGTTTGATTAACTTTGGTAATTGTATATAGTTGTGTAAACCACAAGCAAGATATAGAACATTTCTTTCACCCAAGAAAGTTCCCCTGAGCCTCTGTGCAGCTGATCCCCTCCTCTGAATCCAGATCCTCAGCCACCACTGATCTGCTTTCTGTAACTGTAATGTTGCCTTTATTTGAAATTCACATAAAAGGAATCATATAATGTATAGGATTTTTTACTTGCTTATTGTTGTTTGAGATTCAGCCATTTTGTTGTGTGTGTGAATATTTTCCTTTTTATTTCATAGTATGAATCCATTACAATTTATCTACTCACCAGAGGATGGTCGCCAGATTGTTTCCATTATTCTTTGTAAATAAGGAGCTTAAATACTGGGCTTGGAAAACATGTATCACTTTATAAAACACAGCCAAATAGAATAAACTACACAACCAAACTCTTTTCCATTGTGTCTATATAATTTGCATCCTCACACAATGCAATGTATGAGCATTCCAGTTGCTCCATGCCTTTGTCAACAACACTTGGCACTGTCAATCATTAAAATTTTAGCCATTCAGTGGATGCGATCTCATTACATCTCCCTGTTAAAGATACTAAACATACAGTCATATGACAGTCATATGATTATCACCCATTCATATTTGTTCTTATGTGAAGTGACTATCCAAATACCTTGTGTGTTTTAACAATGTATATCTTTTCTTCCCCTGTTGAAAGAGTTCTTTACATGTTTTGGCTAAAAGTCCTTAATCAGATATATGTGTTGTGACAATTTTATCCCAGTCTGTCATTTGCCTGTTTTGTTGTTTTTTAATTAAATCTCATTTATACATTTTTTATGATTAGTGACTTATTTCTTCTACAAGAAAGTTTAGCCCATCCAGTGTTGGGAAGAGTTTCTCCTATTGGTTCTTCCAGAAGTTTTTAAATTTTAGCCTTTACATTCAGGTCCATGATCCACTTAAGTTTTGGGTATAATGTAAGGTAGTAAAATAAGGTGCCTCTCTTTTCCATATAGCTAGCCAGTTGTTACGGTACAGCTGTTGAAGCAGATATTCATTGCCTTAGAGGCTTTGTTGCAAATAAAGTGACTGTGTATGTGGGTCTACTTCTAGACCCTCTGTTACGTTCTTTTGATTTATATTCTCTCCTTACATTGGTATCCCACTAAAGATTGCTGTACATTTAGGAGAACTGACATCTTAATTATATTGAGCACTCCAACCATGAGCATGGCTCAATATCTTTTATTTAAGTCACTTTTTCTCAGTAATGCTTTGTAGTTTTGGGGATAAAGGTTTAACACATATTCTATTAAACTTATTCCTTATATAATTCTGTTTTGGGGAGGGGTTGTTTTTCATCATTGTTGCTGTTTTTTGAGATGGAGTTTTGCCCTTGTTGCCCAGGCTGGAGTGCAATGGCACGATCTCAGCTCACTGCAACCTCCGCCTCCTGGGTTCAAGCAATTCTCCTGCCTCAGCCTACCAAGTAGCTGGGATTACAGGCATCCACCACCATGCCCAGCTAATTTTTTTTTTCTGTATTTTTTAGTAGAGATGGGTTTCACCATATTGGCCAGGCTGGTCTCGAACCTCAGGTGATCTATCCACCTTGGCCTCCCAATGGTAGGATTACAGGCATAAGCTACCATGCCTGGCCCCTTATGTAGTTTTTAAATGCTGCTCTAAGTAGAACTGCCGGTTGAATTATGTTTTCTAATTGTTTACTGCTAGTATACAGGAAAATTCTGATTTTTGTAAATTGACCTTTTATCCTCTGAATTTGCTAAGCTTGCTTATTAGTGCTGCATGCTTTTTCACAGATTCCTTAGGATTTTCTACATACATGATCATATTGTTCATGAATGAAGACAGCTGAATTCTTCCATTCTACCTGCGTATGTCTCACTTCTTTCCATGACTCATTGTACTGGCTACAATCTCTAGTTCAATCCTAAATAGAAGTGATGAGGGTAGATAACCTTACATTGCATCTAATGTGGGGGGATAGAGAGTGTCTAATATTTCACTATTAGGTGTGACGTAAGCTGGAGGTTTTCTGTGGATGTCCTTTGTCAGGTTGAGGAATTCTCCTCTGCTTCTAATTTGCTGAGAGTTTTTATTATAGTAATGAATGTAGAATTTTGTTCAGTGTTTTTTCCTGTCTGAGATAATCATATTTTTTCCTTTAATTCTGTTCATGTGACTTACACTGATGTCCAAATATTAAATCAACTTTGCATTCCTAGAATAAACACTGCTCAATCAAGGTATATTATCCTTTTTAAACATTTCTAGATTTGATAAAGTTACATTAAGGATTTTTAAGCTATGTTCATGAGAGATGCTGATTTAGAGTTTTATTGTATCTTTGTCCAGTTTTGGTATTAAGATAATGCTGTCCTCATAAAAAAGTTTATTCTTATTCTTACTCTTCCACTATTTTTTGAGTTAGGGTAATTTTCCTATTTCTCTTCCCTTAAGTGCTTGACAGAATTCACCAGTGAAGCCATCTGGGCCTGGAATTATCTTTATAAGGAGGTTTTAGATAATATATTCAATTATTTTGACAAGTATATGCCTATTCAGTTCTGGCAATGAGTTCTTGGATACGACACCATGAAAAGAAAATATGATAAATCAAACTTTATTAAAATTAAGAACTTCCGCTCTACAAAAGACACAGGAGAATGAAAAGACAAGCCACGTACTGTGGCAAATATCTGCAAATCTCATATCAGAGGAAGAATTTGTAAACAAAACATCCCAAACACCCTTGAAACTCAACAAGAAAACACCAACCAATTGTTTAAATGGGTAAAAGATCTGAACAGATACCTCACTAAGGAAGACGTTCAGATGGCAAATAAGCATATGAAACGATGTTTGACATATCATTGGAAATACATTTTTTACCACACATTTCAATACACTCATGTGTGCATAGTATAAATTCATTAAACAAAATGTTCATTAAGCTATGTTCTCACTACTGTTATGTACTATGAAATGCTATCTTCATGATACTATTTTAAAAAGCAGAGACATATGTGATAAACATTATTTGGTCTAGAAATGTGTTTTTAGAATTCTTTGCCTAAGAAATTAAATTTATTGTCTCAAAAATTCACTTCAACAAAACACCCCACTCCCTGAAATAAAATTGTTTTTAATTATCACAATGATTGTAATGATACTAAAGAAAAGAAATGCCTATTGTATCCATGCTGTTGTCACTTTTCTATATTTGGTTCAAATTCCTTAAAGATTCTCCAAGATAGATCTTATAACCTCTGTGTTACAGAGGAGGAAACGAAGTATCTTAGTCTGCTCCGGCTGCCATAACAAAATACCAGAGACTGAGTGGCTTCAACAACAGAAATTTATTTTCTCACAGTTCTGAAAAGTTTAAGACCAGGGTGCCAGCATGATCAGGTTTGGGGGAGGACTGTCTTTCTGGCTTGCAGGAGGCCTGCTGCTTGCTGTATCTTCACATGGGGGAGAGAGAGGGAGGGTGAGGGATGAGAGGGAGAGGGAGGGAACGCGCCCTTCAGTCTCTCTTTTTTTTTTTGAGACGGAGTTTCCCTCTTGTTACCCAGGCTGGAGTGCAATGGCGCAATCTCGGCTCACTGCAACCTCCGCCTCCTGGGTTCAGGCAATTCTCCTGCCTCAGCCTCCTGAGTAGCTGGGATTATAGGCACGCGCCACCGTGCCCAGCTAATTTTTTGTATTTTTAGGAGAGACGGGGTTTCACCATGTTGACCAGGATGGTCTCGATCTCTTGACTTCGTGATCCACCCGCCTTGGCCTCCCAAAGTGCTGGGATTATAAGTGCACTAAGCCCATCATGAGGGTTCCACCCTTATGACCTCAACTAAACCTAATCACCTCCCAACGGGCCCACCTCCAAATAACATCACACTGGGGGTCAGGGCTTCAACAGAGGAACTTTGGAAGGATACAATTCAGTCCATAGCACCACAGTTCAGAAAAGCTAACTTGATCAGTAAGCGGTAGAGGCCAGGCTACACTCTTGCCTACCTGACTTGAAAACTTCCGTTCAGTAGACAACATCTCCAGTTAATAAAGCTGGGCTCTGAGGCAGCCTCCAACTTTGAGTTTCTGCTTTTACTAATGTAACAACTGAAGAAAGATGAAGGTGAGCAATGAAAACCAAAGCAGCAGCTTTAAGAGCATAGGGTTCAAGTCCCCACACCACTCCTGATGCCAAGAAGGTCTCTCGTGGGAAAGCGCATGAGGGAAAAAGGGCAGTGGAGACTGGGGCAGGAGGGGGAACGGCAAAAGGAATGAAGCAGGTGCAGGCCTGGTGCGCTTCTCTCTGCTGGGCTATGAGCCACCCTGGCCTTGGGCCCCACCAGAGTCCAAACCCCAGCTTGACCTCTGGATTCCCTTCGAGTGAAACGAGGCCCACAGTGAAGAGGGGTCTCTGGTAAGGATATAGGGCTTTTAGAGACAGCATCCAAAAATAAATCGGCCAAGTCCAAATGTCTGCCTACCACCAAGAAATACAGTTTTAAGAAATTTCATCACATCCTCCTCACCCCTGCCCCAACCCAGGGCCTCTCCCATCCTAGAGCCTCCCATTCAGGGATGGAGGTAGAGTCAGACGTCCATTATTCCCATCATTCAGTAATGAAACAAGCCTCATCAGCTGAAATGTTATTGTATTTGTAAATGTTTTTCTTTAGATCATGTCAAAATGTCCCAGTGTCAAAATAGCCAAGTCAACATGTCCTGCTTCTGAATGACATTCCTGAATCAGCCATGTAAAAAGGCCCAGCGTAACACCTCCCTAGGTGGGAACCAGCTGGAGTGACAGATACATTAATCCACACTCTGGACTCCCAGACTAGGGGCGAGGTCACCACCCAGGAAATGTGTGTGTCACAGAGACCTTCACTGTGAATCTGCCTGTCCCTGAGATGGAAGGAGGTGGGGGTAAGAAGGAAGGGACAGGGCTTGGTAAGCATCTGGAGGGAACTAGCAGGCCTCTGGGAGGTGGCTGGGCTCGCACCCCTAACAGGCACCTGAGTGTCCACAGGGCAGACTCAGGAGACAGGGAGAGAAGCTGGCCTGGGCCTGGGTTCTAGACCCACCCCCAGCCCCAATTGCTGGGACCTCAGTATCTGCAGAATTAAATAGAAACCTTGGTCCTGCTCATCCATTCAATGAGACATGAATGTAAAGTGCTTAGTGCCTAGCAAATGCTCCATGCAAAACACTAATATTAAAAAAGAGAGAGGATAAGCTATACAAACTCTAGACATTAATAATAAACACCACAAACAGCTCTATATCCATAAGTTCGACAATGTAAATAAACTGAATCAATTCCCCGAAAGACACTCACCCATGAAATAGTAGATAACCAGAGTAGTCCTTTGTCTATTTCAGATAGTTTGAAACCTTCCGGTAAATAAAACTCCAGGCCCAGATGGTTTCACTGCTCATTTCAACCAAACATTTAAGGAAGAAATAATACCAATTCCACAAACCTCATCCAGAACACAGAAAAGGGTAGAAAGACTTTTAACTTATTTCATGAGGCTAGTGTAACTTTAATATCCATACTAGAGAAGCACATTACAAGAAAAGAAACTATAAACCAGTATTTCTCCAGAAAACAGATACAAAAATCTTCAAAACAACACCAACAAGGCAAATTCAGCAATACATTTTAAAAAAATCACAACCGAGGGGGATGTATCTTAGAAATGCAAGGCTGAATCAGATCTGAAAGTCAATCAATGCAATTCATTGTTAGCCGACTGTATACTGTAAAGCTAAAGAGAAGAACTGTACTCAAACACGACATTGTAGTCTGTGAACGTAGTTTCTCAGTTACCAACTATGAGAGTCACATAATATCTGAGCAACCCATACTCACAGAGTATGAGTTAGCGATTCTGAAACAACATTCTACATGCTAGAGTTGAACAAATAAACATATGTAACTGGAAATAATGAGCCCTAGGTTTCTCACACTCTGAGAAAGCAATTATAAATAAGCAAATGTGAAAGGCTAGAATGAACACTGTGGCAGTAAAATTAGAGGCACCGACATTAACTAATAATTTAAAAATATATTCAGTTAGGTAAAAACAAACACAAATGAACATATGCAAGGGTTAGTATACATACATACATTTCCAAGTTCTGTGCACTGGTAAAACCTAGAAGCAATGACATCCCAGTAGCAACAGGACATCTACTGCCCAGATCTTAGCTTCTCAATACCATTCTCTAATTTAAAACAACAACAATAATAACAAAATCAGGGCTCCTTGATTCAATGTTTAGTTCCAGGGCTGGAGCAGAGAAAATACAGGAGGAACCTGGAGCATCTATGGTGCCAGAAAGTAAAGAAGTGCTCAAAAAAGAATGAAGACATGTATGCAGGGCATGGGAACTGGCCTCGAAGAATTCTCACTAGCCAAGGCTGAAACACTTGGAGCAACAAAATGCAAAACAGAATAGAATAAATAGACATGGGTCATACTGATATAAGTAAATAAGAGAGATGGGACAGCTCTTTCTTACAGAAAAAAATTCAATTAATATAAGCAGAAGGAATAGGGGAAGAGAAGACCACCACGGGAATACTACAGTAACTGGTGCAAACAAGATCTATGATGGATGCTAAAACCAGTGAGAGAAACGTTGAGGTGAGATGAGATATCGGCATCACCTCAAAATATCTCTTTCAAGGTATTTATGAATTACAAAGGGAAATACAGTAACCTCCAGTGGAGAGTCCGGGCCAACATCACCTGAACCAGGTAATCCATGTCAACACCACATAGTGTTAATGACCCCATGCGACCCTCACCACAGAATACACTGAAAAGGCCCATCACTTCTGGGGGATCTTTGCCTAAAGTGCACGATGTTGATCTGGAAAACATTAGGTCCAGCTCGAGAGGCAGTCTACAAAATAACTCTTCAAGGTGTGAACATCATGAAAAACAGTAAAGATAAAGAACTATCAGAGATTGGTGGAGACTAAGGAGACATGACAACTAAGCACAATGTGGGAACCTGAACTGGCTCCTGGAACAGAAAAAGGACATCTTAGAAACACTGGTGAAACCTGAATAAAGTCAATCCTTGAGTTAGTGGTACTGTATCAGTGTTAATTTCCTAGTTTTAATAATTATACTATGGTTATATAATACGTTAGTTAATCTTGTTATATAATGTTAGTTAATATTAAACGAAGCTCAGTGAAGGGTATACAGGAACTCACCATGCCAATTTTACAACTTTTCTGTAAGTCTAAGTTATTACAAAATTAAAAAGTCTAGAATTTCCTTTAAGAGGGATTTGGCTCTTTAATGCACCGTGTGTGTGTGTACGTCTGTGTGTGTGTGTGTGTGTGTGTGTATGTGCGTGCGCACACATACACACAGGTATATATATGAGACAACGACATATAAAGAAGTAAAACATAATTTTAAAATAGCACAGGAATAAAAGTGAGTAAAGGGAACTGTACTGTTGTACAGCTCTTTATAAATGACGTGTTACAAAAATAAAGATGCATATTTAAAACTTATAGCAACAACTAAAAACTAGAAACTGAAATGAAGATGCACCTAATAAATCATGAGTGAAAATATAATGAAATCATAAAAAATTCAATTATCCCCAAAAGGCAGAAAGATGCTTTTAACAAAGACATTATTAACAAATAGAAAAAGAAATATAGCAAGATGGTAGACTTAAAGACCCAATTATACTGATAATTACATTAGATGTAATTCCAAATAGTCTAATAAAAGGCAGAGGCTCTCAATGTAGGTGGGAAAAAACCACTAAAACTATATATTCACTAGAAGAAACCTATTTCAAAATAAGACATAGATATATTAAAGTAAAAATACATTACAACTACATAAAAGCTATATCAGGCAAACCCGAATCCTGAGAAAGCTGAAGTAGCTTTATTATTAAGAGACAAAATAGAGCTAAAAGAAAAACTAATATCAGATAAAGAGGGTAATTTCATAACGATAAAGGGGTTAATTCATTAAAAAACATAATTCTAAATATGAATAAACTAAATGATAGTATTTTGAAATACAATGAAATGAGGAAATATTTTTAACCCCAATGAAAATAAAGGTGCATCATATCTAAATTTGTGTCAGAGCATTACAGTCATGCTCAAAGGGACATTTATGACTTTAAATACTTATATCAGGAAAGACAGATTATCAAAAATAAAGATTGAGGCTCTACCTTAGAAAGTCAGAAAAATAAGAGCAAAGTAAACTCAAAATAATTAAAAGGAAGAAAACAATTGCAGCGATAAATGAAATGGAAAATGAATAAACAATAGAGGAAAGCCAATGAAACTAAAAGTAGATAATCTTTAAAACATCAGAATTCGACTCTTAAAGAAAAAAGACACAAATTAACAATACCAGAAATAACAGCAGACAGACATTAAAATGTTCACCTACTATACGCACCTACTATGCACCCACAACAATTAAAAATATAAATGTTCAGACATGACACAAATTAACAATACCAGAAATAACAGAGGACAGACATTAAAATGTTCACCTACTATACGCACCTACTATGCACCCACAACAATTAAAAATATAAATGTTCAGACATTAAAATGAGAAGTGACTACTGCAAACAACTTTGTGCCAACAATGTTGTCAATTAAAAAGAAATACAGAAGTTCCTTAAAAGATACTAATTATCAGAATTTACTCAAAAAGAAAGATAAAAATCTGAAAGGCCTGTATCTTTTCTAATTTTATGTTTTAAATTCATATACAGTCAAACTGACTTTTGGTGTACAGTTGATTATATCCTTCAAAAAGCATGAAATTCATAATTTACGCTATTCCCAACATTTCAGGCCCTGATGGCCTTAGTGGAGAAATCTTCCCTTAGAAAAGGAAAGAAATGGGAGTGACTGCTAATGAGAATGGGATTTCTTTCTGGAGTCATTAAAACATTTTGGAATTAGATAATAGCGATGGTTGTATAATCCTATAAATATACTAAGAACCACTGATTTGTATATTAAAATGATGGATTTTATGGTACAGAAATTATATCTCAATATTTAAGGAAAGAATACCAATCCACCACTCGTATTTCAGAAAACGGGGAAAGAAGAACATTGTCAGCTCATTTTTTTGAAACCAGCATTATCCTAATGCAAAAACAACATAAAAAATAAAAGCAATGCAAGAAAACCACAAACTATAAAACATTATTGAAAGAAGCTAAAGACAAGCTAAATAAATGGAAAAGCATTCAATGTTCATGAACTGGAATACTTAATATTGTTAAAATTGCAACACTCCCAAAATTGATTAAATGCAGACCCTATCAAAATTCAGTCTGCCTTCTGCAGACATTGACAAGCTAATACTAAAATGTATATAGAAATGTAAGGAACTGAAATATCTAAAACAATCCTGGAAAAGAATTACAAAGTTGGAAGACTCCCACTTCCCAATTTCAAAATTTTCTACAAAGTACTCAATTGACAAGCTAACTCTTAAATTCCTTCGTTCTACAGTAATCAAGAAGTGTAGTACTGGCAAAAGGATTGATATATGAGTCGATGGGATAAAACTGACATCTATCTATGGCCAACTGATAATAAGAGTGTCCAAACAATTCAGTGGGAGAAAGAGCAGTCTTTTCCACAAATACTGCTGGGACAACAGAATAATGTCAAGCAAAAAAATGAATTGGATTCCTATCTCACACCATATGCAAAACTTAACTTGAAATGGATCAAAAACCTAAAGTTAAGAGCAAAGACTGTAAATCCCTCAGAAGAAAATTTAGGCATAAATCTTTGAAACCGAGGATTGGGCAGTTGTTTCTTAGATATGATTTCAACAGAAACAAAAGAAAAAATAAACTGGACATCATCAAAATTAAAAAATTGCATGCTGCAAAGGCAGCATCAAGAAAATGGAAAGACAACCCACAGAATGGGATAAAATTTTTGTACATCACATACCTGATACGTGACTTGTATCTAGACTATATAAAGAACTATTACGACTCAATAATGAAGTGATAAGTAACCCAATTTTTTTTAAAGGGGGCAAAGAATCTGAATAGATGGTTCTCTAGAGAAGATATTAGAATAGCCAATATGCACATGAAAATAGGCTCAGCATCATTAGCCATGAAAGAAATGAAAGTTAAGGCCACAGGGAGATACCTCTTCATATCCGTTAGGATGGCTACAATCAAAAAGATAGATAATAACAAGTGCTGGCAAGGATGTACAGAAACTGAAGCTCTGGAAAACTTTTAGAAGGAATATAAAATAATGTAGACACTATAGGAAACAATTTTGCAGTTCCTTAAAATGCTAGACTTACCACATGACCCAATAATTACCACATGTACCACACCTAGGTACATCTCCTATAGAATTAAAAATACATGTCCACACAAAAACGTGTACAAGAATGTTCATAGCAACATATTCATAACAGCCAAAAAGTATAAACAAACCAAATGTCTACAGCTGATAAACAGCTAAATTGTGGTATGTCATATATACCAGGGAATATTATTCAGCCATAAAAAGGCATAAAGTACTACTGCATGCTAAAACATGATGAGTCTCAAAACTTGTATGCTAGATGAAGGAAACCAGATACAAAAGCTGCATAATGAGGCTGGGCACAGTGGTTCACACTTGTAACCCCAGCACTTTGGGAGGCCAACGCAGGCAATCACCTGAGGTCAGGAGTTCAAGACTAGCCTGGACAATGGTGAAACCCTGTCTCTACGAAAAACACAAAAATTAGCCAGGCATAGTGGCATATGCCTATAGTTCCAGCTACTTGGGAGGCTGAGGCTGGAGAATCACTTGAACCCAGGAGGCGGAGGTTGCAGTGAGCTGAGATCATGCCACTGCACTCCAGAGCCTGGGCAACAGAGCAAGACTCCACCTTAAAAAAAAAAAAAGGCTTAATGATACCATTTATATTTAATGTCCAGAATAACAAAACTCAGAGACAGAAAGTAGATTAGTAGTTGCCAGGTGCTTAAAGAAGCAAAGAATGACAAGTGACTGCTAATGGGTATGAGGTTTCTTTTGGGAGTGATAAAAATGTTCTGTAAGTAGAGAGTCATCATGGTTGCACAATCTTATGCATATACTAAAAAACCACTGATTTGTATGTTAACTTTAAATGATGGATTTTGTGGCATGTGAATTATATTTCAATAATAAAATGAAAATCACACACCATTATCTGTCTTAAACACAGATGCAAAAACCCCTAAGAGAATGTTAGCAGATTGAACCCAACAATATATAAAAAGGACAAAATGACCATATTGCTTATTTGGAAATACATATAATTTACCACATTAACAAAAGGAAGGATAAAAATATATATAATCATCTCAATGGACACAAAATGACAAAATTCAGTACCAGTTGATGATGACAACTCTCAGCAAACAAGGAAAGAAAAGGAACAAACATTTATTATCTCACAATTTCTAGGGTCAGGAATCTGGGTGTGGCTTAACTAGGTACTTCAGGCTCCAGAGTCTCACAAGATTGTGGTCAGACTGTTAGCCTGGGCTACAGTCAGTCTCTTCTGAAGATTTAAATGTTAGAGGATACATTTCCCACTTCATTCACATGGCTGTTGGCAGGAGTCAGTTCCTCACAGGCTGTTGGGCTGAGGATCTCCATTCTTTACTAACTGTTGGCCCTGTGGGCCTCTCTCCATAAGCAGCTCACAACATGGTGGAGTTGGTTTTTCTCACAGCAAGCTAGCAAGAGAGGGTGAGCCCCAAGATGAAAGCCATAGTCTTTTTATAACCTAAACTTGAAAGTGATAGCCAGTCACTTCTGCTGTATTCTATTAATTGAGGCAAGTCAACAAGTCCAGCCTACACTCAAGGAAACTGCAGGGTCTGAATAACAGAAGGTAGGATCTTTGGCGGAAATCTCAGAGACTGCCTATGACAAACAGCACGTGAAAAACTACAACTAATAGTACTAATATATTTAATGGTGAATAACTAAAAGCTTTCCTCCCTAAGATAGAGAACAAGAAAAGGATGTGCACTCTTACTAATTCCATTCAACATATACTGGAGGACATTTTCAGGGCAATAAAATTAGATAAACAAACCAAAACTAAACAAATAAATAAGGCATAAAGATAAGAAAGAGAAATAAAACTCTCTCTTTCCTGAGCATATGACTGTTTATAGGATAAATTGTAAAGAATATGCAAAAAAAATCCATACTACTAGAAATAAGACAATTTCACAAAGAATAAAAGTCAAAATGCAAAAATCAATTATATTGCTATATGCCAGTACCAAACAATAATAAATGATATTTAAAACAGAATACTTTATTGTGTTTATTTAACCACAATGAAAAATTGGGGGAAAGCACAATACTATTTACAATAACATCATAAGCACAAAATACTTAGGAATAAATTTACTAAAGAATGTGCAACTGTTTACAATAGCAAAGACCTGGAACCAAACCAAATGCCCATCGATGATAGACTGGTCTGGGAAAATGTGGCACATATACACCATGGAATATTATGCAGCAATCAAAAACGATGAGTTCGTGTCCTTTGTAGGGACATGGATGAATCTGGAAAACATCATTCTCAGCAAACTGACACAAGAACAGAAAATAAAATACTGCATATTCTCACTCATAGGCGGGTGATGAACAATGAGAACACATGGACACAGGGAGGGGAGCACTACATACTGGGGTCTATTGGGGGGAATAGGGGAGGGACAATGGGGACGGGGAGCTGGGGAGGGAGAGCATAGCATGGGGAGAAATGCCAGATGTGGGTGAAGGGGAGGAAGGCAGCAAATCACACTGCCATGTGTGTACCTATGCAACTATCTTGCATGTTTTGCACATATACCCCAAAACCTAAAATGCAATATAAATAAACAAATAAATAAATAAGACGTGCAAGACCTCTGCACTGAAAACGATACCATATTGATAAGAGAAATTAAAGAAGCCTTAAATAAGTGGGGAGCTATACCATATTAATGGATTGGAAGACCCAACATAGCTATGGTGTTCATTCTCTTCTAATTGTTCTAGAATTAACACCATCCCCTCCAATCAAAATACTAGCAAGCTTTCTTTTTTTTTTTTTTTTTAATTTTTTATTGGATTTTAGGTTTTGGGGTACATGAGCAGAGCATGCAAGACAGTTGCGTAGGAACACACACGGAAGTGTGCTTTTCTTTCCTTCTCCCCTTCACCCACATTTGGCATTTCTCCCCAGGCTATCCCTCCCCACCTCCCCCTCCCACTGGCCCTCCCCTTTTCCCCCCAATAGACCCCAGTGTTTAGTACTCCCCTTTCTGTGTCCATGTGTTCTCATTTTTCATCACCCACCTATGAGTGAGAATATGCGGTGTTTCATTTTCTGTTCTTGTGTCAGTTTGCTGAGGATGACGTTCTCCAGATTCTTCCATGTCCCTACAAATGACACAAACTCATCATTTCTGATTGCTGCATAATATTCCATGGTGTATATGTGCCACATTTTTCCAATCCAGTCTATTATCGATGGGCATTTTGGTTGATTCCAGGTCTTTGCTATTGTAAACAGTGCTGCAATGAACATTCGTGTACATGTGTCCTTATAGTAGAACGATTTATAGTCTTTTGGATATATACCCAGTAATGGGATTGCTGGGTCAAATGGAATTTCTATTTCTAAGGCCTTGAGGAATCGCCACACTGTCTTTCACAATGGTTGAACAAATTTACACTCCCACCAACAGTGTAAAAGTGTTCCTTTTTCTCCACATCCTCTCCTGCATCTGTTGTCTCCAGATTTTTTAATGATCGCCATTCTAACTGGCGTGGGATGGTATCTCAATGTGGTTTTGATTTGCATCTCTCTGATGACCAGTGACGATGAGCATTTTTTCATATGATTGTTGGCCTCATATATGTCTTCTTTCGTAAAGTGTCTGTTCATATCCTTTGCCCACTTTTGAATGGGCTTGTTTGTTTTTTTCCTGTAAATCTGTTTGAGTTCTTTGTAAATTCTGGATATCAGCCTGTCAGATGGGTAAACTGCAAAAATTTTTTGCCATTCTGTTGGTTGCCGATCCACTCTAGTGACTGTTTCTTTTGCCGTGCAGAAGCTGTGGAGTTTCATTAGGTCCCATTTGTCTATTTTGGCTTTTGTTGCCAATGCTTTTGGTGTTTTGTTCATGAAGTCCTTGCCTACTCCTATGTCCTGGATGGTTTTGCCTAGATTTCCTTCTAGGGTTTTTATCGTGCCGGGTCTTATGTTTAAGTCTTTAATCCATCTGGAGTTAATTTTAGTGTAAGGTGTCAGGAAGGGGTCCAGTTTCTGCTTTCTGCATATGGCTAGCCAGTTTTCCCAACACCATTTGTTAAACAGGGAATCCTTTCCCCCTTGCTTGTTTTTGTCAGGTTTATCAAAGATTGTATAGTTGTAGATATGTTGTGTTGCCTCCGGTGCCTCTGTTTTGTTCCATTGGTCGATATCTCTGTTTTGGTACCAGTACCATGCTGTTTTGATTACTGTAGCTTTGTAGTATAGTTTGAAATCCGGTAGTGTGATGCCCCCTGCTGTGTTCTTTTTGCTTAGAATTGACTTGGCTATGCGGGCTCTCTTTTGGTTCCATATGAAGTTCATGGTGGTTTTTTCCAGTTCTGTGAAGAAAGTCTATGGTAGCTTGATGGGGATAGCGTTGATTCTGCAAATTACTTTGGGCAGTATAGCCATTTTCACGATATTAATTCTTCCTAACCATGAACATGGAATGTTTCTCCATCTGTTTGTGTCCTCTCTGATTTCGTTGAGCAGTGGTTTGTAGTTCTCCTTGAAGAGGTCCCTTACGTTCCTTGTGAGTTGTATTCCAAGGTATTTTATTCTTTTTGTAGCAATTGTGAATGGCAGTTCGTTCTTGATTTGGCTTTCTTTAAGTCTGTTATTGGTGTAGACAAATGCTTGTGATTTTTGCACATTGATTTTATATCCTGAGACTTTGCTGAAGTTGCTTATCAGTTTCAGGAGTTTTTGGGCTGAGGTGATGGGGTCTTCTAGGTATACTATCATGTTATCTGCAAATAGAGACAATTTGGCTTCCTCCTTTCCTATTTGAATACCCTTTATTTCTTTTTCTTGCCTGATTGCTCTGGCTAGAACTTCCAGAACTATATTGAATAGGAGTGGTGAAAGAGGGCATCCTTGTCTAGTGCCGGATTTCAAAGGGAATGCTTCCAGTTTTTGCCCATTCAGTATGATATTGGCTGTTGGTTTGTCATAAATAGCTTTTATTACTTTGAGATACATTCCATCGATACCGAGTTTATTGAGGGTTTTTAGCATAAAGGGCTGTTGAATTTTGTCAAATGCCTTCTCTGCATCAATAGAGATAATCATGTGGTTTTTGTTTTTGGTTCTGTTTATGTGGTGAATTACGTTTATAGACTTGCATATGTTGAACCAGCCTTGCATCCCCGGGATGAATCCTACTTGGTCATGGTGAATAAGTTTTTTGATTTGCTGTTGTATTCAGCTTGCCAATATTTTATTGAAGATTTTTGCATCTATGTTCATCATGGATATTGGCCTGAAGTTTTCTTTTCTTGTTGGGTCTCTGCCGGGTTTTGGTATCAGGATGATGTTGGTCTCGTAAAATGATTTGGGAAGTATTCCCTCTTTTTGGATTGTTTGAAATAGTTTTAGAAGGAATGGTACCAGCTCCTCTTTGTGTGTCTGGTAGAATTCGGCTGTGAACCCGTCTGGACCTGGGCTTTTTTTGTGTGGTAGGCTCTTAATTGCTGCCTCGACTTCTGACCTCGTTATTGGTCTATTCATAGTTTCAGCTTCCTCCTGGTTTAGGCTTGGGAGGATGCAGGAGTCTAGGAATTTATCCATGTCTTCCAGGTTTACTAGTTTATGTGCATAGAGCTGTTTGTAATATTCTCTGATGATGGTTTGAATTTCTGTGGAATCTGTGGTGATTTCCCCTTTATCATTTTTTATTGCATCTATTTGGTTGTTCTCTCTTTTATTTTTAATCAATCTGGCTAGTGGTCTGTCTATTTTGTTGATCTTTTCAAAAACCCAGCTCTTGGATTTATTGATTTTTTGAAGGGTGTTTCGTATCTCAGTGTCCTTCAGTTCAGCTCTGATCTTAGTTATTTCTTGTCTTCTGCTGGGTTTTGAGTTTTTTTGATCTTGCTCCTCTAGCTCTTTCAATTTTGATGATAGGGTGTCAATTTTGGATCTCTCCATTCTCCTCATATGGGTACTTACTGCTATATACTTTCCTCTAGAGACTGCTTTAAATGTGTCCCAGAGGTTCTGGCATGTTGTGTCTTCATTCTCATTGGTTTCAAAGAACTTCTTTATTTCTGACTTCATTTCATTGTTTACCTAGTCAACATTCAAGAGCCAGTTGTTCAGTTTCCATGAAGCTGTGCGGTTCTGGGTTGGTTTCTGTATTCTGAGTTCTAACTTGATTGCACTATGGTCTGAGAGGCTGTTTGTTATGATTTCAGTTGTTTTGCATTTGTTGAGCAGTGCTTTACTTCCAATTATGTGGTCAATTTTTGAGTAGGTGTGATGTGGTGCTGAGAAGAATGTATATTCTGTGGATTTGGGGTGGAGAGTTCTGTAAATGTCTATCAGGTTTGCTTGCTCCAGGTCTGAGTTCAAGCCCTGGATATCCTTGTTGATTTTGTCTGGTTGATCTGTCTAATATTGACAGTGGAGTGTTAAAGTCTCCCACTATTATTGTGTGGGAGTCTAAGTCTCTTTGTAAGTCATTAAGAACTTGCCTTATGTATCTGGGTGCTCCTGCATTGGGTCCATATATGTTTAGGATCGTTAGCTCTTCTTGTTTTATCGATCCTTTTACCATTATGTAATGGCCTTCTTTGTCTCTTTTGATCTTTATTGCTTTAAAGTCAATTTTATCAGAGATGAGAATTGCAACTCCTGCTTTTTTTTGCTCTCCATTTGCTTGGTAAATCTTCCTCCATCCCTTTATTTTGAGCCTTTGTGTATCCTTGCATGTGAGATGGGTTTCCTGGATACAGCACACTGATGGGTTTTGGATTTTTATCCAATTTGCCAGTCTGTGTCTTTTGATTGGTGCATTTAGTCCATTTACATTTAGGGTTAATATTGTTATGTGTGAATTTGATACTGCCATTTTGATGCTAAGTGGCTGTTTTGCCTGTTAGTTGTTGTAGAATCTTCATTATGTTGATGCTCTTTAACTTTTAGTGTGATTTTGGAATGGCTGGTACTGGTTGTTCCTTTCTATGTGTAGTGCCTCTTTTAGGAGCTCTTGTAAAGCAGGCCTGGTGGTGACAAAATCTCTGAGTACTTGCTTGTTCGCAAAGGATTTTATTTTTCCTTCACTTCTGAAGCTCAGTTTGGCTGGATATGAAATTCTGGGTTGAAAGTTCTTTTCTTTAAGAATGTTGAATATTGGCCCCACTCTCTTCTGGCTTGTAGTGTTTCTGCCGAGAGATCTGCTGTGAGTCTGATGGGCTTCCCTTTGTGGGTAACTCGACCTTTCTCTCTGGCTGCCCTTAGTATTTTCTCCTTTATTTCAACCTTGTTGAATCTGACGATTATGTGCCTTGGGGTTGCTCTTCTTGCAGAATATCTTTGTGGTGTTCTCTGTATTTCCTGAATTTGAGTGTTGGCCTGTCTTGCTAGGTGGGGGAAGTTTTCCTGGATGATGTCCTGAAGAGTATTTTCCAGCTTGGATTCATTCTCTTTGTCCCCTTCTGGTACACCTATCAAACGTAGGTTAGGTCTTTTCACATAGTCCCACATTTCTTGGAGACTTTGTTCATTCCTTTTTGCGCTTTTTTCTCTAATCTTGGTTTCTCATTTAATTTCATTGAGTTGGTCTTCGACTTCAGATATTCTTTCTTCTGCTTGGTCAATTCAGCTATTGAAACTTGTGCATGCTTCGCGAAGTTCTCGTATTGTGTTTTTCAGCTCCTTTAATTCATTCATATTCCTCTCTAAGTTATCCATTCTTGTTATCATTTCCTCATATCTTTTTTTAAGTTCCTTAGTTTCTTTGCATTGATTTAATACATGTTCTTTTAGCTCACAAAAGTTTCTCATTATCCACCTTCTGAAGTCTAATTCCGTCATTTTGTCACAGTCATTCTCCGTCCAGCTTTGTTCCCTTGCTGGTGAGGAGTTTTGGTCCTTTCTAGGAGGTGAGGTGTTCTGGTTTCGGGTGTTTTCCTCCTTTTTTCGCTGTTTTCTTCCCATCTTTGTGGGTTTATCCGCTTGTCGTCTGCGTAGTTGCTGACTTTTTGATTGGGTCTCTGAGTGGACACCCAGATTGTTGATGATGAAGTATTTCTGTTACTTGGTTTTCCTTCTACCAGCCTAGCCCCTTCGCTGTACGACTGCTGAGGTCCACTCCAGGCCCTGCTTGTCTGGGGTGCACCTCTAGCAGCTGTGGCACAGTGAGGGATGCTACCTGTTTCTTTTTCTGCTATCTTTGTCCCAGGATGATGCCTGCCAAATGTCAGTCTTTTGGATATAGAGGGGTCAGGGAGCTGCTTGAGGAGACAGTCTGTTCTTTTTAGGAGCTCAATTTCTGAGCTGTGAGCTCTGTTGTTCATTCAGGGCTGTTAGGCTGCTATGTTTGATTCTGCTGCAACAGAGCTCATTAAAAAAACCCTTTTTTTCTCAAATGCTCTGTGTTGGGGGGTTCAGGCTTTATTTTTCGATGTCCGTTGAGGTGTCCTGCCCAGCTAGGAGGCAGACTAGCCACTGTTTGCCTGCCGAGTCTCCGCCCTGCTGTTGTGTGATTCGCCCTGTTCCTGCAGGCTCTGCTGTGGTCTCCGCCACGCCCTGCGGTGGAGTCTCTTCATTGTAGTGTGTTGCCTCGGCAACGGCAGGCTGCGTCAGCAGTGGGCGTGTATCTCAGTTGGGGCGGGTTGCCTCGGTAGTGGTGGACGCCCCTCCCCCACAGAGCGTCTCGGACCATCTGCTCGGGATAGTTTGAAATCGCGGTTTTGTTCGTCCCACTGGGTACCCCGAACACTCTGTCCCTGCAATCCCCTGGGCTGGCCTACTGTCCAAGTCTCGTTCAGTCTCAAGGCCAGCCCTCTCAAGTCTCAGGTTGCCAGTTCAACAGGGCACCCAGACAAGCGCGCCCTGTGGGGATTGCTGGGTAGGGCCGGCCGCCGCCGCCCCAGCTGCCGGCTTCACCAGGCAGACTTACTGCCTGGCGTCCCGTGTCTTTTTTATACTTGGGAGTTTCCCCGTTCTGTGGGCAACAAAGATCAGTCTGGAAATGCAACTCCGACTCACCTCTTTGCGGATTCAACGAGAGCTCCAATCCTGGGTTGTTCTCACAGCGCCATCTTGAGTCCTCCCTCCGCGAGCTTTCTTATAGAAACTGACAAACTGATTCTAAAAGTTATTTGGAAATTCAGAGGACTTAAAATAGTCAAAACAATCTTGACACAAAAGAAATTTGGATATCAACTGGCCAAACAGGCCTTTGCAGAGGACTCCATTAAACAGCAGCATAATATGCATTCATTTTAAATATATGTGGAACATTCTCCAGGATAAATCATATGTTAGGATATAAAATAAGTCTCAACAAATTTAAGATGACTGAAATCCTATCAGGTATCTTTGCTGACCACAATGCTATGAAACTAGAACTCAGTGACAGGAGGAATCTTGGAAAACTCACAAACGTGGAAATTAAACCAACACACTCCTGATCAATCGGTGGGTCAAAAAAGAAATCAAAAGGGAAATTTAAAAATATCTTGAAACAAATGACAAGGAAACACAATATACCAAAACCTATGAGATGCAACAAAGGCAGTTGTAAGAGAGAACTTCATAGCAATAAACACCTACATGAACAAAGAAGAAAGACCTCACATAAATACCCTAATATTATGTGCCTCAAGGAATTAGAAAAAGAAGAACAAATTAAATCTAAAGTTAGCAGAAGAAATAAAAAATTTTAAATTGGAACAGAAATAGAGAAAAGCTATAAAAATAAATCAACGAAACTAAGGATTCATTTTTTTGAAAAATAAAAGACAAGTAAAATCAACGAACCTTTAGCTAAATTAAGAAAAAAGAAGACTCAAATAAATAAAATTAAAAATAAAAGTGGAGACATTGTAATGGATACCTCAGAAATAAAAAGGATCATAACAGATTATTAGAAACAATTATATGCCAACAAATTGGATAACCTAAAGGATACATTTATGAATAAATTCCTAGAGAAATAAAACCTACCAAGATCAATAATCAGGAAGAAATAGAAAGCCAGAACTAAACAATAATAAATAAAGGATTGATGTTGCAATTAAAAACGTCTCAATAAAAGAAGTCTAGAGCCAGATGCTTTCATGGCTGAATACTACCAAAAATTCTTAGTTTTCCAAAACATAGAACTAGAAGGAATCCTTCTGAATACATTTTATGAGGTCAGTATCACATCGATATGAAAGCCAAAGACACTATAAAAAAATATCTAGGCCAATATCTCTGATAAACACATATGTAAAAATTTTCAATAAAATACTAGCAAAGCAAATTTGACATGTCAAAAATATTATATATCATGATCAAACAGGATTTATCCCTGACATGCCAGGTTGGTTTGAAGTATATGAATCAACCAATATGATGCACTGCATTAACAAAATGAAAGACTAAAAAACCCACACCAAGAAAACCCCACATAATAATGTCAGTTGATGCAGAAAAAGTGCTTGACAAAGTACGACCTCCTTTCTTGATAAAACCTCTCAATAATTTAGGTAAAGAAGGAAATTTTCTCAACATAGTAAAGGCCATTTCTGAAAAGCCCACAGCTACCATCATAATCAAGAAGGAAAAACTGAAAGGTTTTACTCTAAAAATCAGTATTAATATACTCTTACCACTTCCACTCAACATAGTAGTGGAAGTACTAGCAAGAGTAACCTGGCAAGAAAAATAAATGAAAGACATAACACATTGGAAAGAAATAAGTAAAATTAACCCCATTTGCAGATGTCATGATACTTTATGTAGGCAACCCCAAAGATTCCACAAAACTACCGTTGGAAGTAATAAATTCCATAAAATTGTGGGACACAAAATTAACACACAAAAATCAGCTGCATTTCTGTATACCAATAATAATCTATCAAAAAAAGAAATCAAGAAAAAAATACAGGTAGGATAGCATCAAAAGGAATAAATTTAACCAAGGAGGTAAAAGAGCTGTACACTAAAAATTCTAAAACGCATCAAAGGGACTGAAGAACACACAAATACGTGGGAAGACATCATGTGTTCACTGATTGGAAGAATATTAGTACAATGCCCATACTACAAAAAGCAATATGCCGATGCCATGCAATTCCGGTCAAAATTCCAAAGGCATTATTTACAGAAATTTTTTAAAAATTCTAAAATTCATATGGAACCACAGAAGACCCTGAATAACCAAAGTAATTTTGAAAAACGAAAACCAAGTTGGAAGCATCACACCTCCTGATCTCAAATTATATTATAATGCTAATAATCAAAACAGTATGGTATCAGCATAAAAACTGACATATAGACCAATGGAACAGATAAAATATATAAATAAACCCAAACATATATGTTCAACTAATTTTTGACGTGGACACCAAGAAGACAAAATAGGAAAAGAATTATTTATTTATGGAAGTCTCTTTGATAGATAATGCTGGGAAAACTGAATATCTACATGCAAAAAAAGTTAAATTGGAGCCTTATACCATATAAACTATATACCTAATAAAGGGTTAATATCCAAAATACATAAAGAATTCACACAACTCCATAGCAGAAAAATCACCCAATTTAAAAATGAGCAAATAATCCAAATACACATTTCTCCAAAGAAAACATAAAAATGGTCAACAGATACATGAAAAGGTGCTAAACATCACTAATCATCAGGGAAATGCAAATGAAAACCACCATAAGACATCACCTTATACCTGTTAGGATGGCTATTACCAAAAAGTGAGTGATAACAAGTGTTGCCAAGAGTGTGGAAAAGAGGGAATCCTTATCCACTGATGGTAGAATGTAGATTGGTGCAGCTATTACAGGAAACAGTATAGAGGTTCCTAAATAAATTACAAATTCAGGAACAAATTTGAAGAACTTACATACCTTACTTTAATACTTATACAACTACAATAATTAACACAACATAACGTTGGCATAAAGCTAATCAAATATGTCATTGGAATAGAATAGATAATCCAGAAGTGGACTCACACATGTCTTATTTTTGGCAAAAGAGCCAAAACAATTCAACTGACAGAGAAAGCATTATTTTTAAGAAACAATGCTAGATAGTTTTTAAAATAGTGATCAACAACTGGATACTGATATGGAAGGAAAATGAATTTTAAATAGATGATGGGGTTAAAAAATTCATTTTTACCCATATCCATAACCAGTTGTTTTAGCTTTTCTTCCTCTAAAGTGCTGGGTGTTGTTAATCTTTTTCAGTTTATACATTGACATTATCATGGAAGAGCAGCAAACAAAACTCTCAGGTACTGCAGGGAGAAGTGCAAAATAGTGAAACCATTTTGGAACACTGACACTTCCTTAAAAACAGCAAATACACACCTATCTATGACACACAATTCTACTCTATTACTCAAAAGAATAAAAAATAAGTCTGCAAAAAAGCTCTTGTTCAGAATAACTGAATATATTTAAGACACAAAAATCCATACAAAAGATCAATGAAACCAAGAGTTGGTTTTCTGAAACAATAAGATTGGTAAACAGCTAGCTAGAGTAACAAAGAAAAAAAAAAGATCCAAATAAATACGATTAGAAAAGACGAAGATGACATTACGATTGAGCCCACAGAAATACAAAAATTCCCAGAGACTACTACAAACAACTCTATGCACATGAATTAGAAACTATAAAGGAAATGGATAAAACCCTGGAGAAACAGAATCACCTGAGATTGAATCAAGAGGAGACTGAAACCCTGAATAGACCAACATCAAGTTCTGAAATTAAATCAATAACTTAAAAAACCTACTGTGTCGGTCCATTTTCACATTGGTATGAAGAAATACCTAAGATTGGGTAATTTATTTTTTAAAAAAAGGGGGGGTGGACGTTAACTGGCTCATGCTTCTACAGGCAATTTAGGAAGTGTGGTGCCAGCATCTGCTTCTGGTGAGGGCCTCAGGAAACATACAATCATAACGAAGGCAAAGGGGCATCAGGCACGTCACAAGGTGAGGGTGAGAGCGAGAGTGAGAAAACAAGTGGAGGGAGATCTCAGACATTCAAACAACCAGATCTCACACGTGAACTGAATGAGAACTCACTTTTCACCAAGGGGATGCTAAATCTTCAGGAGGGATCCGCCCCCATGATCCAATCACCTTCCACCAGGCTCCACCTCCAACACTGGGAAAGACACTTCAGCAGGAGATTTGGAGGGGACAAACATCCAAACCATATCACCTGCCAACCAAAAAAAAAAGCCCTGGACTGGATGGATACACAGCCAAATTCTACCAGACGTATGAAGAACTGGTACCAATCCAACTGAAACTGCTACCAAAAAAATCAAGGAGGAGAGCTCCTCCCTCACTAATTCTATAAAGCCAGCATCAGCCTGATACCAGGCAGAGACATAACCAAAAAAGAAAACTTAAGGCCAATATTCCTAGTGAACATGGATGCAGAAATTCTTAACGAAATACTAGCAAACCGTATGCAGCACCACTTAAAAAAGTTAATTGACCATGATCAAGTAGGCTGCATTCCTAGAATGGAAGACTGATGAAACATATGCAAATCAGTAAATGTCATTCACCACATAAACAGAATTAAAAATCATATAATCTGAAGAGATGCAGAAAAAGCTTTCAATAAAATCCAACATCCCTTCATGATAAAAGCCCTCAACAGATTAAGCACTGAAAAAACATACCTCAAAATAATAAAAGCCATCTATTACAAACCCAAAGCCAATATCATACTGAATGGGTAAGAGCTGGGAGCATTCCCCTTGAGAACTGGAACAAGATAAGGATGCCCACTCTCACCACTCTCACCATTGCTATGTCCTAGCCACAGCAATCAGCAAGAGAAAGAAAGAAAAGGCATCCAAATAGTAAGAAGGGAAATCAAACTATCTCTACTCACAGATGATATTATTCTATACCTAGAAAACCCTAAAGACTCTGCTAAAAGGCTTCTAGAACTGATCAATGACTTTAGTTGTTTCTGGATACAAAATCAATATTAAAAATTCGGTAGCATTTCTATACACCAGTAACAGTCAAGCTGAGAGTATAATCAAGAACACAATCCCATTTACAACAGCCACAAAAATAAGATACCTAGGAATACAGATAACCAAGGAAGTTTAAAATCTCTACAAGGAGAACTACAGAATACCACTGAAAGAAATAAGAGATGATATAAATCAGTGAAAAAATATTCTGTGTTCATGGGTTGGAAGAATCAATATCATTAAAATGACCATCCTGCCCAAAGCAATCTACAGATTCAACACCATTTCTACCAAACTACCAATGTCATTTTCTGCAGAACTAGAAAACGATTCTAAAATTAATATAGAACCAAAAAAAAATAAACCAAATAGCCAAAGCAATCCTAAGCAAAAAGAACAGAGTCAGAGGCATTGTACTACCCAACTTCAAATACGAAACTATAAAGCTACAGTAACCAACACAGCATGGTTCTGATACAACAACAGATACACAGACCAACAGATCAGAATAGAAAACTCAGAAATGAATCTGTAAATGTACAACCATCTAATCTTCAACAAATCTGACGAAAGCAACAGGGAAAGGAATCCTTATTCAATCAATGGTGCTAGGATAGCTGGCTAGCCATATGCAGAAGAATAAAACTGGATCTCTACCTTTCATCATATACAAAAGTTAAGATGGATGAAAGACTTAAATTTAAGACCTCAAACTACAAAAATCCTAGCAGAAAATCTAGGAAATACCCTTCTTGACACTGGTCTTGGCAAATAATTTTTGGCTGAGCCCCTATAAGCAATTCCGATGAAAACAAAAATCAACAAGTGGGACCTAATTGAACTTAAGAAGTTTTTGCACAGCAAAAGAAACTATCAACAGAGTAAACAGACAATCTACAGGATGGGAAAAAATATCTGCAAACTATGCGTTTGATAAAGGTCTAATATCCAGAATCTATAAGGAACTTAAATAAATCAAGCAAAAGAACAAATAATCTCCATTTAAAAAAATAGGCAAAGGATATGAACTGACACTTTTCAAAAGATGACATACATGTGGCTGACAAATTTATGAAAAAAGGTTCAACATCACTAGTCACCAGAGAAATGCAAATCAAAACCACAATGAGATACATCTCACACCAGTCAAAATGGCTATTACTAAAAAGTCAAAAAATAATACGCTGATGAGGCTGCAGAGAAAAGGGAATGCTTACACACTGCTGGCGGGAATGTCTGCCACTGTGGAAAGCAGTTCAGAGATATCTCAAACAACTTAAAATAGCTAACATTTGATCCAGTAATCCCATTCCTGGGTATATAGCCAAAGGAAAATAAATCATTCTACCAAAAAGACACACTCACTCACAATAGTAAATGGAATCGCAGCACTATTCACAATAGTAAATGGAATCAGCCTAGGTACCTATCAACTGGATTGGATGAACAAAATGTAGTAAGTATACACCACGGAATACCACGCAGCCACAACAAAGAATGAAATCATGTCCTTTGCAGCAATGTGAATGCAGCTGGAGACAGTATTCCTAAGTAATTAATGCAGGAACAGAAATCCAAATATCACATGTTCTAACTTATAAGTTGGAGCTGAATATTGACCAAACATGGGAACAACAGATACTGTGGACTACTAGAAGGCAGGAGGGCAGGGGGAGGGACGGTGGGTTAAAAACTACCGGTACTATGTTTACTAACTGGGTGATGGGATCTGTATTAGTCTGTTTTCATGCTGCTGATAAAGACATATCCAAGACTGGGCAATTTACAAAAGAAAAAGGTTTAATGGACTCACAGTTCCACATGGCTGGGGAGGCCTCACAATCATGGCAGAATGTGAAAGTTACATCTCACATGGCGGCAGACAAGAGAAGAGAGAACTTGTGCAGGAAAACTCCCCTTTATAAAACCACCAGATCTCATCAAACTTATTCACTATCATGAGAATAGCACTGGAATGACCCAACCCCATGATTAAATTACCTCACACTGGGCCCCTCCCACAACACGTGGGAATTGTGGGAGCTATAGTTCAAGATGAAATTTGGGTGGGAACACAGCCAAACCATATCAGGATCCATGCCCAAAAACTTAGCATCACATAATATACCTATATAACAAACCTGCACATGCACCCCTGTATCTAATACAAAAGTTGAATATTTTTTTAAATCTTGGTCAAGAAGGTTTGTATCAGCTTCACTCATAGTAGCCTCAAACAGTTAACAACCTAACTTCCTTCAAAAAGAAAACCAGTAAACAAACTGTGGTATTTTTATACAATGAAAATGCTATTCAACAACTTTAGCAATGAAATACCGACACATGCAGACAGTATGGATGCATCTCAAAGTATAATGCTGAATGAAGAAACCAGACACAAAAAGTACTTACTGTGTGATTTCACTTACATAAAACTCAAGAGTAGACTAAGCTCATCTATGGTGATAGAAATAAGAATCGTTGCCTATTAGAAATAGACAGGACTGACTGGAAGGGATACAAGGGACTCTCGGTGTTAATCAAAGTGTTCTATGTCTTGGCTCTGGTGTTGGTCATAGGTGTGTATATTCGTCAAAATTCAGCAGGTTACGTATTTAAGCAATATGCATTTCCCTGTAGGTAAATTTTGCTTCAGATTTTTTGTAAAAAGTGATCATGCTGGCTGCTGCATGAGAAAAGACAATCAGGCTAGAGGGATTGTGGGCAGAGAGCAGTCAGCAGGCTGCAGCAGTTACCCAGGGCAGAGATGGCAGCGACTTGAACTCAGTGGCGGCAGTGAAGAATGAGACCAATTTGGAATGATGGTCTCCTCTAGAGCATCTTCTCTCTAGGGGTGACAGCCCTCATAAATCTCCTCTCACCCCTTTACAGTATGCACCACTGGGCCCACTGCACTAATTCTACAAACACTATTGATAGGCCTCCATGCCAGGTACCTGATCATACTCCACTTCTCAGGATTCTGTTTATATATGTTGGGATCCTGTCTGCGTTCCAAATCAGGCTGTATCCCCTTATTAGTGCACAATGTTGGGCAAGTTCAATAACTTTCTAGAGCCTCAGTACTATTTTCAGGTATATGGGGATAATAATTATATTTATCCTGAGTACTTATAAGGATTCTATATAGATAAAATAATGCTTATTAGGTTTAAATCATATAATAATGGCAAAGTGGCTAGTCTACTATCTGGCACACAGTAGGTAGTAAAGAAGGGATAAACCCTTCCCTTCTTCCCTAGTCTCCCTAATTAGGCTGGTGCTTTTATTGTCTTCCTGACCACATAGTGGGCCACAGTGACAGGTGTGCTGCAGGTATTAAATAAATACCTGCTTTGGTCATTGCCCAAAATATCACAAAATAAGACATTTTGTGGAGTGGATTCTGGGTGCAGAATTTGCTTAGCTGAGAATGTAGTTTTAGAGAACATGGCTTTGCTCTAATTAGAACCCAGCAAAACTCAAAAGTTCAAATGTAACTCAGATCTTTGTGGTTTTGACTCAACTTTGTGGTTGGGAAATTTTGAAAAAAATGTGGTTCTAAATAAAAGCTAAGGAAAAAGTCTTGCTTAAAAAAGCTAATAAAGACTACTGATTTAAATAGTGTTTTATGAAACAATATTATGATGTATTAAAAGCAAAAAGACAGAAACATATGGATTAGATTCCCCTGGAAATACATCAAGTTTTAAAGTATAGGGAAATGGCACTCAGGAAAATGTGGAGGCTTTGTTCAACTGAAAGCACAAACCATTTTCTGAGTTTATTAAGACATTTGCATCTTGTGATAAGCTCAGAGAGGGCTCCCCATTTTTTGGTCAAGTGGCATCAGACCACCTGTCTTCAAAAGCTAGTCAATGCATCATGCAGCAAAATCAAACATATTTGAATAATAAAGAGACATTCTGGGAAAACACCAGAGTTGAGGGAGAAATGGACTTGGAATCAAAGCTAACTCGTCTGATGGGCTTCTATTTGCTTTCAACAGAAGATGACATACAGCTTCCAGTCAAAATGGTGAATTAAAACATATATTTACCTGTACTCCCTTGAGAAACACCATTTAATTAACAGTCAAAAGAATTTTGTTATGGTATAATCCCCATGGACAATGAGAACAGGAAAGAATACAACAAGAAGAACATTTTGGAAGCTGGACAAGTGATAACCAATTTAGCTGATCTAAACAATTTCATCCTAAATAAACAGTAATGAAATCCAAAAATCAACTGGTCAGGAAATGGTAACAAGATTATCTCTGGAAGTGAAGACGAATGTCCATCTAAAAAGAAGAGAACTGGTTTACAGTCTGTTTAGGAAACTGCCAAACCTTCAGATACCCATCCTCACTCCGTCGCCAGTGACAGCCTCTTCACCACTCCTGCAGAAGACCATAAGATTATTTTCTGGAAAGGATGACATAGTATTAAGATCACCAAGCACTGTTGAAGGTGGAAGTATCAGAATGAAAACAGAAAGATTAAGTGAAGTTTTACATACTGTTATAGAGTAAATTGTGGCCCCCAGCAATATCAATATGTCAAGGCCCTAATCCCCAATGTGACCATATTTAAAGATAGGGCCTCTAAGGAGGTAATTAAGGTTAAATGAGGTCATAAAGATTGGGCCCTGATAGGACTAATCTACATATAGGAGAGGAAGAGACATCAGAGTCTCTTCCTCAGAGTCTTTTCCTCAGAGAAAAAGCCATGGAGGACATAGTGAGAAGGCTGGCATCTATAAGCCAGGAAGAGAGCCCTCACCAGAAAGCAACCCTGCTGGTACCTTGATCTTGGACTTCCAGCCTCCAAAACTGTGAGAAAATTAATTTCTGTTGTTTAAGCCACACAGTCTGTGGTGTTTTGTTATGGCAGCCCCAAAGAACTGACATGCATATTGAATAAGGAGATGTTAAGCCTTCCCCTGCTGAGCTCCCAGAATGCTGGTAGTCAGATAAATATCCTCCAGGCAGAAGACTGGAGAAGATTTCTCCAAGCAATCTGATTAGTCTCTGAAAAAAGAGCAAAAAGATACCAACATTGAGGATTTTCTATGAAAACAGGCCAGCTAGATGACACTACATGAAGTTCATGGTACAAACAGCGCCACCCGAGTACCTGGATCTTTCAGGTCAGCTTGTGGTTACCTCCGCCCTTAAATATGAGCAACAACAAACAATCACTAGGCATTTGAGGAAAGTGCCAGCAAAAAACACAGTGTAAAAAACAAATAGGTAAGGAGGAGAAAACTTTGTAAAATTATTAATATTAGAGAATATTACATCTACGAAATAAAAACAAGATGCTATTTTAAAAAGGAACATTTAGAAAACAGAATTCTTGAAAGTGTTTTTTTAAATTATGGTAGAAATAAATATAATTTTTTTAAAAACTCAAAGATTTAAAGAAATGGTTTGGAAAACAGAGAAGACAAAAAGATGAAAAATAAGAGAAATAAGAATTTGGGAGAAAATTCAATAGATCCAATATCCAAATACTAGGAGTTCAGGGTGGGGGAGGATGGTAGAAAATAAGAGAAAAATGAGAAAATCATCAGGGAAATAATTTTCATAATTAATAACCAGAACTGAAGGATATGAGTTTCCAGATTGGAAAGACCTACCAAATGCCTTGCACAATGAGCAAAAATAGATCCAAATCAAGGAATCTTATAAAATTTCAAAATAACAAGGACAAAGAAGAACTCTTATAGTAGGAGAGAAAGAAAGTTTTCATAAAAGAGCCTTCTTAGCAACACTGGAAGCTTGAAGACAATGGCATGAGTCTACCAACATTCTGAGAGAAAAGGATCTCCAATCTAGAATTTTATACCCAGCCAAACCATCAACCAGGAATGAGGACTCAGTGGTTCATGCGTGTAATCCCAGCACTTTGTGAGGCCAAGACAGGCAGATCATGAGATCAGGAGTTCAAAACCATCATGGCTGACATGGTCAAACCCTGTCTCTACTAAAAATACAAAAAATTAGCCAGACCTGTGCTGCAATGCCTGTAGTCCCAGCTACTCAGGAAGCTGAGGCAGGAGAATTGCTTGAACCTGGGAGGCAGAGGTTGCAGTGAGCCAAGATTGTGCCACTGCACTCCAGCCTGGGCAACAGAAATAGACTCTGTCTCAAAAACAAAAACAAAAAAGAATGAGGATCCAATAAATACATTCTCAGACATGCAAGGTCTCAAAAAAAATTGCTTACCTCTTTATAAGTTAATGGGAAAAAAAAATGTGCTCCTCCAAAATGATGAAGTTACTCAAGAAAGAGGACATGGAACCCAAGAAGCAAGATTAGTAGGAAAGGAAACCAGAGGAATTGTCAAGATATTCATGAAGAGTAGTCCTCAAACAATAGCTAAAAAGCAGACCTAGGAAGCACCCAGCCCAGCTCCCAAGGTTCCAGGAGGCATGTCCTCAAGAAGATGAAGTTGGTATTACCAGAATCATGAATATAATGTTGAGACAAATTGTATTCAACTCGGGGAGAGTTTGGTGTCAGATTAGTGACACATACATAAAAAAATAATTAGAGGAGGATAAAGATTAACTCCAGGGAACAAATGTGGATCAGGAAAGCACAAGTCATCACACCTCAGCTGTGAATAGTGTTTTCAGGGTCAAAGTAGCATCATCGTTGAATACCGATCTAATAAAATTACACTAAAACTGTCTGGAAAGATGCGGGATGGAGAGCAGGGGTGTTGACAGGCAGTGGGGAAAATAACTCACTTCTCTTCTTCTCCAGTGAGAAGTCAATACACAATGGTGAAAATGAAAAATTCAAGCAGCAAAAACATAAACATGTCATGTAGAGATATGCATTTAAAAAATTAGCCTAATTACTAAAAGTAGATGCCTCTAGATAGTAGAAAATTGTGGAGGAGGGGTGATGGACAAGTCCAGGACTTTGTGTGCCTGCACGCGTGTGTTCGCAACATGCAAGCTGGAACTATTCAACCCTCTCAACTATGTGCAAAGGCAACTTTTATTTGGAAATTAAATATAACAAAAACTAACTAAAAAAACTCTAGGTGAAAAAAGAGGAGGAGGAGGAGAAAGGGAAGCAGGGTGGGGAATGAGAGCAAAAAAGGCATGGCTGCTGTGCCTGGTGAGTCTGATGAGGAGACGCCACAGGCCAGCTGTGCACGCTGCTTCTTCCAGCGGCGCCCAGCTCTCTGACTGCCCTCCTGACAGAGGCCCAGCTAGCTCCCCAGGATTCAGGGGCAGAGAGCATACATTGTTCCCCAAATTTCATATACTTGAAAGCTGTCTGGTTGGCTTTCACAGGAAATGCAGATTGGCACATCCATTTGGAAGATTCATTTTAGTCAAACTTCTTCCAGGATAACCTGACCCCAGGGTGTCTCCCCTGGAGAACACCTGCTCATCAGCACAGGGGTAAGCTTGGTTCTGAGGGTGCATGGAGATCTCAGCCCTCACCCCGGCAGCTGTGTATCCTAATTCAACAGGGTGACTTGAGAACATACGACCCACTGTCTATTCTTCAAGCCCTGGGAAGAACAAGGTTCCCTGGACACTGGCAAGCTCAGACCCAACCCATTCTGTTTCACACTGGTCCAAGCATGGCAAGACCCCATTTTAAGCTTGAACCTTCTAAATAGGTGACTATGCCTGCAAGTGATTTCTTAAATAGTTCTTAGCAGGATCTCAGAGGAAAAACACTGTTTATCAGTCTAAACACACTCACAAAACCTGGAACAGCATTTTACTTATTAACTACTAATATGTAGTTTACATTGGTTTGACTTTCTTTCTTTCTTTCTTTCTTTCTTTCTTTCTTTCTTTCTTTCTTTCTTTCCTTTCTTTCCTTTCTTTCCTTTCTTTCTTTCTTTTGAGACAGAGTTTTGCTCTTGTTACCCAGGCTGGAGTGCAATGGCACAATCTCGGCTCACTGCAACCTCCGCCTCCTGGGTTCAGGCAAGTCTCCTGCCTCAGCCTCCTGAGTAGCTGGGATCACAGGCATGTGCCACCGTGCCCAGCTAATTTTTTGTATTTTTAGTAGAGACAGGGTTTCGCCATGTTGACCAGGATGGTTTCGATCTCTTGCCCTCGTGATCCACCCGCCTCGGCCTCCCATAAGTGCTGGGATTACAGGCTTGAGCCACCATGCCTGGCCAATTTAACTTCTTTCTTTATCATGATAAAAGTAATTCAAGCATATAATAAGAAATTCTGACCCTATGCATAAGTAGCATAAAAAGTCTGTCTGCCTGCCAGGCTCCCAAGACCACTGTGAATAGTTTCTTAGCATTCAACAAGGGTATAATCTAGACATATACATATGAACATACACTTTTCATTTCATACAAATGGGAGTATTCTCTACATAATGCTCTGTACCTTTCTGTTTCTGTACTTGACATGTCTTGATGATCTATAAGATTTTCAATACTTTATAGGCCCTTCAAGTACTTTATAACAGCTTCAAGGTATTTCACTGCACAGATGAACTTAGTTTAATCAGTCCTCTCTTCATGGACATTTACCGGTTTCTCTTTTCTGCTGTCATAAACAATGACATGATCGATGCTCTGAAATTGGTATCACCACATTCACTGATGGACACTACTATATCTGCGAGACAAATTCCTATGTAAAAAATTGCTAAATCAAAAGGGTGGTACATTTTTAATAGAAACTGCCAACTCCAAAAGTCTTACACCAATTTATACTCCCTGCCTTCTCTGGGTGACTGTGCCTGTTTCCCACTCCTTTCCAACAAAATGCATTATCAAATTTTCAAATTTTCATCAGCCTGCTGGTTAAATGGTATCTTGGTGTGTTAACAGACATTTTTAAAAATATGTTTCATTTGCTTACAAGCTTTTTGCTCGATTATAAACACTTCTTTTTCTGTGAATTTCCTGCTCAAGTCTTTACCCAACTTTCCATCGAGTGATCTTTTTTTCTAATTGATTTTTAAAGGTTACATATAAACTCAGGAAATTAGTCAATTCTGAACCAGAATTACGCACCTGACTTATTGAATGGTTTCTTAAATATTAAGAAATGGGGGAATATTAAGAAACAGAGAGAGAGTCCTCCCAGTCTCATGGAAGCACTTAAAAGCAAGAGTGAGGGTAGTAACAGCAGCAATACTAACAGGTGCACATTTAATAGGTACTACTAGAGTGCTGAGCTCTGTTCTAAGTTCATTTCACACAACATCTCATTTAACCTTTACCACAACCCCATGAGGAAGGTATCATTATCCCTATTTTATAGACAAAGAACAGGTCTAGAGAGATAAAGTAACTTGCCTAAAGTCTCACAGCCAGTAAACAGCAGAGCAAGGATACAAAACCAGGTTTGTCCCATTTCAGAGACCCAGCTTCTAACCACGCCCACTCTGTCTACTGTCTGCTTCCCAGTGCTTGGCATGAAGTAGAGACTGAAGGTCAGGTTCGTCACTGCAAACCTGGTACAGCTTGATTCCACCTCGGAGACGCAAGCCATCAATCTAGCATGTGGACTCCGAGGGCAGGAGCCAACTATTGTCCTGCCTCTGCTTTGTTCTGTTTCTAGGAAGGTCTCTGACACAAAGCAGGCATGCAGCAAATGGTGGCTGAGTGACAGCATGAAGGAGGGAATTCACCTGACTTCCCACTTCACCACAAGCTCCTTGAGGGCAAGGACATGGTTGGCCAGCTTGTTCTCCCAAAACTGAGCCCAGTGTCTTCACAGAAAAGACAAGCAAATCAAAGAATGTTTGTTGAACGCAGTGAGCCCTCCACCGTTTTGAAAGATGGCCCTGCCAAGCTTCAGCTTTCAGTCCAGGTGGAAGACTACCACCAACCCCAGGAAATATTTTATTTGACAAGATTTGATGTGTCACCCTGGGGAAACCCAAGGTAAAGGAGTCAGAGATCCAGAAAAACAGGTCAGGAGGATAAGGGTGTCCCTCCCAACTCACAGTCCAAGTCACTGGTTCCCTTTCCCCTCCCATGCCCCAAGATTTTGGCCATTCATGTTTCTCAGCTGAGAACAACAGCAGTCCAAAGCCAGCACACGGTTACCTCCCCGTTCACTGAGTACAGACCCAGCTTTCTACCTGCATTAACCCATCTGTTCTTCCAAACAACCAGACGCAACATGCACTATTAGTGTCCTCATAGGCGAGGAAAGGCACAGAGAGGTTAAGCAAGTTGCTCAGGGTAGCATAAGGCAGAACCAGGACTTTAATCCAGACACACACTGGGCTCCTCTGCCCAGCAGCAATGCTCTCCCCTCCTGAGGGCAACTCCCTCACACCCTGTTCATCCGTCCAGACTCAGCTCCTGTCCTCCCCACTACACAAGAGTCCCAGTTCCCACCCACGGTTCTTGGGGTCCCTCAGCTGGGGATGACTTTGCTCCTGTTCTGCTAGCTGCAAGAGGACCAGCCTATTCTTGTTATTAAGCAATTTGGGGTAGTAAAACCACAGACTATCTCTGATGGCTTGGCTGCCCAGGCTTCCTGTCTTCTGTCCCCAGCATCACGTGCCTGGCAGTAGGGCCCTTAAGGGCAGCCTCCCCAGCCTAGAAGAGACCTGTCCCTTCAAAGGGCTTAATGGACACAGGTGCTACCGGGTGTGCCCTTTCCTCTCCTGCCTGGCCAAGGCAGCCCCTGATCCTGAGGGAGCTGCAGCCAGGCCACAGTGAGCTGGGCCCCCTCTCCCAGGCCCAGCTCCTTTAGGCAGGCACTCCTGCCAGCTATGTGACCTGTGCATAGAGCCTGGCTCTGGAGTCAAACATGGATTTAAATACGCTTACTATCTGTGTGCCGTTAGACAAGTTACTCAACCTCTCTGAGCGCAGGTTTCCTCAACGGTAACATAAGGAGAGTAAGTGTATCCACCTCACACCACCAGGGTTTGGGGGGGATTAGAATGGTTGTAAGACCCCTTACTTTTCAGGAACCTACGCTGTAGTCAGGCACTGGTCACCTCACTACGGGGACCTGCATTATGGAGCCGGTGGAGCACTGAAAGCCCTAAGGAGCCCTTTCCCCAGGAGCGGCCCTCAGCCTCCCTGCCACTCCCACCCGGGCCCAAGCCCCTCTCCTCATTCCCAGCCCGGGATCCCTGATAAGACAGTTCTAGTCTGCAGCCAAGCCCTGCTGGAGGGGCCAGATGCCCCTGCGTCCAAGGACTACCCTGGCTCCCCGCAGCTCTAGCCCCTCATGTTCCCATCTCCAGGTGAATTCTCAAGCCAGGCAGGAACCCTAAGAAGGGAGAGCCCCGAGAGCTGTGAGGAGGCGCCACAGTCCTCACACTGGATCCTTGGCATCACCTGTCTCACTTGTGGGCCTTTGTCCACAAGGAGCAACAACAGCTCCTTCCTCCCACCTCCCAGCTGCGCTGGGCATCTCCTTCCTCTCCCTCCTCCCTTCCCAGAGCTCGGCTGGGCTCGCTCTTAATTAGCCTGACAAAAACAGTCACCAGGGAAGTCCTTGAAGTTGGGGATTTCAACAAAGCTAAACCACTAAATCCCAAGGCCGCCAGCCTGTCTTCACAGCTCCTCCAGCTCTGCCAGAAATTACACTTACTCCCAAGCAGAAACCACAACCCTGGCGGCTTCAGTGTCCTTCTGGCCCACCCCCACCTCGGGCCACCTTATCAAGACAGGCCAGCCTATCCTTTATCTGCCTGCCATCCCTAAGTGCTTCCATTCCCGATAGGCCCCATAAAAGCTGGTAAAAGACAAAGCTGCCCCACTTTTGACAACACTGACTTCAAAGGCCCCGATTAGGTGGGGTCCATCCGGATGCCTTGCGAAGTTAGGAGAGATGCTTGTGCTCCTGGGACGGCCCTGCTGGCCTGGGAATCACTCTGGGAACCCCAGATGTGGGGTAAATGCACAGATGTGGTTAACAGCAAGGACTCTGGAGCCAAAGCAGTCTTGGTTCAAGTTCTAGCTCTGCAACTTGGTAACTGGGCAAGTCACTTACCCCCACAGGCCTCAGTGTTTCCACCTGCCAGATAGGGCTAATAAAATTTTCCTGCCTATCTGATCCTCCAAACTTCACTGGGAAAGGCTTTATGTGGGACAGAGGGCGCCCTCCTGTATAGGGATGGCTGCTTCTCAGGGCCCCCAAGAGTCATCTGTTTAGGGCCCGTGGTAGCAGAGAGAGCTCTCCTTCTAGAATGCATCAGGAAAGAATGAACGAAGAAAGGACTTCAGCCACATGGCATCCCTAGTGTCCACTCCCAATTCCCCACCACATGTCCAGACCCATCAGAGTTCAGGTTCCAAAGCCCCTCATCCTTTACTGACAAAAATCTGCCCCATAGGGAATAGGGAGTTACTGTTTAGCAGGTACAGCGTTTCAACTGAGTAAGATGAAAGCATTCTAGAAATGGATGCTGGTGATGGTCGCAAAACAACGTGGATATTTCATATCAATGTGCTTAATCCCACTGAACTATACACTTAAAAATGGTTAAAACGGCAGATTTTATGTTATGAATATTTTGCCACCATTGTTTATTTTTTGAGATGGAGTCTCACTCTGTCGCCCAGGCTAGAGTGCAGTGGCACAATCTTGACTCAGTGCAACCTCCACCTTCTGGGTTCAAGTGATTCTCCTGCCTCAGCCTCCTGAGTCACTGGGATTACAGGCATGCACCATCACATCTGGCTAATTTTTATATTTCTAGTAGAGATGGGGTTTCACCATGTTGGCCAGGTTGATCTTGAACTCCTGACCTCAAGTGATCCTCCCGCCTCAGCCTCCCAAAGTGCTGGGATTACAGGCGTGAGCCCCTGTGTCCAGCCAACAATTGTTTTTCTTCAATAGTCTGGTTCCTTTGCCTCCCCTCAGGTAGAGGAAAAAGTGGAGAGTAATAGGAACAAGGTGCCTAGCTCTTCCAAGGGAAGGCTTCTTAAGGGAAGGCTGACAATGGCAATGAAGCCCAAGCCAAAAGCTGCCTACCTCCTGCCAGCCCCCAAAGCCATCTGTAGCCCCTTTAGTCCCCTGTCTAGAGGCTCACCACATGAGCATAGGCAAGAGGGGATTCTGGGGAGGGGGACAAGTGCCATGCTCTCTGCCCACCTCCCAGAGGCCCTGGAGTCCAATCCTCCTAGCTACGCCCAGAAATAGTGGCTGCTCTGGACCTCTGCTCCAGGCCCTAAATACAAAGAAATAAGTGCAGAAAGGGGAAGAGGGAAAAGGGAATTAAGTCATCTTCAGCTTTCTCCCAGGTTTCACTGAGAAGAATCAAGGCATTTTTTGGGCCCATTGCCTAGAGACAAAATAGGAGATGAAAATATTTATTTGTTCCTAAGGCTCCAGCAATCCCAGGCTGAAAAGCCCACCTTGGTTGTAACCTACTGCAGCTCAGCTGCTTCCAAGGCAGGTCCTCCCCACAGGCCACCTCCCCATCACTTAGCTCTTGAGGAAGAAGTTCCACTGCCCCACTGGGGCTGGGGGAGAAATGGGATCCCCGTCCCAACAGAAACTGAATCTATTAAATGAGAATTATCCCCTACTGGCATCAGGGAGCCATAAATAGTCCAGCCGCCCCAGTTGAATCACCAGAGCTAGCACTGTGTCAGCATTTCTGTATAAACCAGGGCTTGCTAGGGAATTAGCTCACAGCCATAAAAAATTTGCTCCAGGCTGAGACTTGGCCTAAAGAAAATCTCAGCCCGAGAGTAGACATCGAAAAGAAAGCCAGGCAACACTGCTCCAGACTCTCGAGGACAAGGCTGCTGGTGATCAGGACCTCTTACACTGAGCTCTGCGGTCACCAGCACAGAAGCAGCCAGTGATTTCATGCACCAGTTGGGGTTCTCATAATTCAAAATTTGGCTTGTTTTTATTTTTCAAGCTAAAAGAAGGGATATTTTCTGCTTTGAGAACTTAGAATAGATCTGAGTTTCAAAATGTATAATCCAAACCCTCCCCTTTTCCCTCTGACAGTTAAATACAAAGCAAAATGAGATGTACATCAACAGTGAGCCAGTGCCCATGCTGATGCCTGGGACACTGTTGGGACAGTGGGTGTGGCCTCCCACCCCAAAGTTTCGAAAGCAAGGCCTGGGAGCCCAGTAGATGAGAAGCATAGAATAACTCCATATAGGACACAGGCGCAGTCAGTGGGAAAAGGATGTTTTGTTTTGTATTTTTTCCTCCTCTATGAATGGTCAGTCCAACACCATCTATTAAATAAAGCCAAGCCCTTCCACATTCCATGTACATAAATAACTTCCTGGTAGATTCATGATCTAAATGAAAAGAAAAGCTATGAAAATATTTGAATACATTTAAAAGACTGTATATGTAAAGCCAGAGTAGGAAGGGCTTCATAAGTCATTTTTAAAAAGTCATGAAGAAAGAGAATGTTTTAATATTTAACAATATAATTAGTTTTACATTTTTAGGAAGCCAGATTTGTCATAAAATTAAAACGACAGATGGGAGAAAATATTTGCAACACATATGGCAAAGTTTCTATCCTGTCATATGAAGGACTCATACAAATTAATAAGAAGAAGGAAAGAATAGCAGAAAAATGGGCAAAAAACATGAAAAGGCAACTTAACAGAAAATTTAAGTTGCCAACAATGACAAGATGTGAAACTCCACTGGTGGGTAGGGAAATATAAATCAAAACAAACATGAACCACCAGATGGACAAAACTAACATAGATTGGTAATGCCCAGTGCTAGTAAGGGTACGGGGAAATAGCAGGTCTCATTCATCGCTAAATGTGATCAATTGCTACAACCTTTATGAAAGGTAACTGGCAGCATCTAGCAATTTAAAAAAAAAAAAAATTTTTTTTTTTTTTTGAGTCTCACTCTGTCACCCAGGCTGGAGTGTAATGGCAGGATCTCAGCTCATGGTAAACTCTGCCTCCCAGGTTCAAGCGATTCTCATGCCTCAGCCTCCCAAGTAGCTGGGATTACAGGTGGCTGCCACCACAACTGGCTTTTTTTTTTTTTTTTTTTTTTTAGTATTTTTAGTACAGATGGGGTTTCACCATGTAGGTCAGGCTGGCTTTGAACTCCTGACCTCAAGTGATCCGCCCATCTCAGCCTCCCAAAGTGCTAGGATTACAGGCATGAGCCACTGCACCTAGCCAGCATCTAGTAAAATTTAAAATACCTGCAGTCTCACTTTTAGGAACGTGCCCTATAGACCATACCTACCAGAATGCTTATTGCAGCATTGTTTGTTAGGGCCAAAAACTAAAAATGAATGTCTAGCAGTTAAAATGTTGAAAAAATTATGTTATATTTGTGCTATCAAATATAAATATGCAGGTATTGGAAAAAAAGAATAAATATTTACATTTACTAACATAGAAAAATGATGGATTTTTTTATTTTTAATTCCTCATGTAACGCATTCTCCTTTCACATATTCTGCCTTATTAACGAGTTCATCTGTCTTTATTGTTCTTTTATATCGCTTTATATTTTTCAAAAGTTATTCATATGGATCTGAAAGTTTGCATCTGCCCATGCGCGTTACTGATAGGGGAGGTTTTCAGCAAGTTCACTAGCTAATGTAATATACCATGATGTGGCATTCATTGAAAAGTAATATAAGAATGTCATGTTTAACAGGAGCCAATTTTTATTTTTTCAAAAGAAGAAATGGGTAAAATCTCTAAATATGCACCTATTTTTATTTAAGTGTTTGCATGAAGAAATGCATAGAGGTAATCACCATCTACTGTTGACACTGTAACTTCGGGGTATGAGATTGAAAGGGGGACTCACAAACTGTTGATTTTTTTCTTTATCCATCTTTATACTCTTTGGCTTTTTACAGCAAACATATATTAGTTTCACAATATTTTAAGTAGGAAAGTTTTCAATTACACCAAAATACAAAGTTTATTGGTAAAGAGGAAGTGGTTGCAGAATCTCAAGGCGTGCTTACTGTTAATAAATACTGTAGCATACACTCATCAACAGCCACTAAGGAGCAGCCAGAGAAGTGGCAGTTTCTATACCCAGGAGCTCATGACAAGTAGGAGAGACAAAATACATGATATTCTGAGGGAATAATTTTTAAAATCCATAGGGGTGCAGGGGCAGACAAGGTATGAGCGCTCACATATAAGGGCTTCATGGTAGGGGCTTCTGAGGCCTTTAGAATGGGAGGACATGGACAAATGGAGGATTAGGGCCACGTAAGAGATAACAACAGCATCAACAGAAGATCTCTGGATCTGAATGACATAAGGAGAGGCCAAGGGCTTAAGAAAGGGTCTGACACACAGTAGGTGCTCAGTAATGCTTCCTGAGCTCTGCCTGGCAAACTCCCTACTCTTCTGAAGGTGACAGTGGTAAAAATAGAGTTTGCATCACTCTGAAAGCTACCTCTGCAAAGGACTCGTTTTGGTTTCCCTTTAACAGACTGGTTCTCCAGAAAATGATTCACAACCAGACGGCCCTCTGCCTGGAAATGCTGAGCCAAAGGCAGGCTCTCTGCATGTCCAGGAGCCCCAGCAGGGAAGCACAAGCCTGAAAGGCTCACTTCCAGGGTCACAAGAACAGAATTCACACTGGGGCCCAGCCACAGTCAGTTCCCACAGCCACCCCAACTCCAGGTCAACTCACCCCCATCCAAAGCACACAGTCAGTTACTATCATCCCAGGTATTTAAGTTCCTGGAGAGCAGCAACCACGTCTGTCTGCTCACTCTCCTACGCCCATTGCCCGGCCAGAGTGGGTGCTCAGGGAACACACACTGAATTACGTTTGCCGAGAGAGTTGGTCTTTGCAGCTGAGACCTCTGACTGTTGTCTTTGGTCTCGGGCAGAGGGATACTACCGTCAGCGTCTGGGAAGTAAGAGGTGGAATCTAGGGGCTATAAGGCTGATAAACAATGTTTTGTTTTAGGGACCAAAAGAAAATAGTGACCCACAGCAATATTCTTAAGAGAGTATTGTGTTATTTTCCATGAGGAAGGAGGAAAGGGGAGAGTTTGCAAATTATTTTCATTGGAGGCACAAGCAAGCAGTCTATTTCACACGTGATTTCTAAAGGAGGAATGAGGAAAAAGGGTGGTTTTCCCACAAGCACATCTTCAGTCAAAAGGGTAGCAGTTGGTTTGAAGCCCAGGAATGTCTTGATGGGTTTTGCTCCTAAATTGCTCAGGAACAGCAAGGCCGGCCCGGAAGTGAGACTCATCCTTTCCTGCCAGTCCTGTCTCTAAGCCCTCAGACTTCATGCCTAACCAGGAAGCAGACAGACCTTGCTACAGCACAGGTGAATTCCCAGAAGAATCATGCCCCCAGCTCTCTCCCCATCTCCAGTCCGCAACTGGAGGTATTCACTTCGTCCTGCTCAGCCTACATCCCTTCACTGTCCTGAGGGTGCAGGAAGGACAGACAGGAGCTCCCAGACACTCAACAGAGGGCTCATCCAACCCACCCCCTTATAAATACCAGCTCAACACCAGAGTGTTGAGTGCCCACTCGGCATTAAGCCCCAGGCAAGCAAAATTTGCTCCTGGACTCAGAGCTGGCAATCCCTAATCTAAGACTTGTGGCCTCCCTCCCAGAACCCATGAGAGGGACGACCCCTTCTTCCTTCCGAGGCGCTCACTGCTTCTCCCAGAACACCAAGGGACTGGCTCTCTCCCTCAATTTCAAAATCTTTGGTTTTAAAAGTCTTAGCTTTCTGCTCAGAGTTACCAAGGTCTCTTCATTAATTCAACAAATATTTAGCGAGGGCTTCCTATGAGCCAGGCTATGATCTTTATGGTGAAGAGGTAGCAGTGAAGAAAACAGACAAAAGTCCCTACCTTTCAGGGGCTTAAATTTTAGCAGAGGCGGCACAGAGAAAATCTAATTAATAAATAAGTCATTTACCTAAGTGCTCTAAGATCAAGCCAGGTCCAGGCGTACCGGGGTGGGAAGGGATCACGTTCAACGGGTGGTCGGGAGGTTCCTTCCCAGCTCCTGCCTGTCCAGCCTTTATCTTCCTGCCGAGATGGTGTTATTATGGTTCCCAAATGTTTGAGGTTCAAGTGAAGAGTTCATCCGTAATGGGATTATTTCTCGCCCTGTTTGCTTTCATTACAGTCCCACTCTCTCCAAGCATGAGAATCTAACCTTACCGAAAGCATATTTTGGTAATATGATATAAACTAAATTTAAACTTTGACCTCCAACAATAAAAATGCTACTTTCCTTCTCTGAAGACCTGAAATTCAGATTAAGGGCCTGCCAGCTTCACTTTCCGGGTCTCTAACTGACTTCTAATTAGATTCTAAGCTTTACTCAGAAGGGGCTGGGGACAGGCCGGGGCCCATGGCAGACAGCAGCCAAGTGGCCTGGTTTCTCCTCATTCCCATTAGAAGTCAGACGCTGCTAGCATTCCCACAGCTCGGCTCCTGTTTTTTGATATCATCACAGAGTACCACAAGTGCAGAAAACTCAAAAGAAAACTGCTGTCTCAAGCCACATCGCAAATGTGCTCTGATCCCGTTTTGCACGAACAGCTTTAATCCTGCTGCGGGTAAAGGTTAAGTATGAGCTTACTCGCATCTGCCCCCGAGTCTTGTTCTAATTCCTGTAGGTTATCTTAGTTAGAAATTAAGGCAAGCAACCGCAAGTCCACATGGGGGCTGTATGCGGCCGGGGCTGCTCCCTTCATCTGAGCCTTCAATGGCCTCGCCTGCCACCCCCGCATGAACAATGTTCTGTTTTTCAGAGCCTGGCATTCGTATGTTGCTCAGGTTTGCTATAAACAAAATAAATGCCATGCATTTCTTTTTTTTTTTTTTTTTTAAGAACAAAATTAAATAAATGTCACAGTCTGGACCAGAATACGCAACTGAAAATTCAAATTCAGGGATGTCCTACATTAATAACTATTCACCAAGGAAGCATTTCCTGTTTATACATTGAGCTAATGAGAATCCATCACTCCTGTCAAATACACTGAACACCAAATTCAAATGTCAAACCAAATGTAAGAGGTCACACATTTCCTTTGCTAACTAAAAGTGTAATCCATAAATATTATTGCTACCAAACTCTCCATCTACAACATTTGTTTAGAAATATGCACATGTAATATAAATTGTGATTAAGTTAAATGGGTATATTATTTCCTGTTTTAAGGGCTAACAGCAGCATGAATTATGCTTTACTGCAAAGAAGGCTCAAGTCACAAGCGGGTCTGCTCAAGCCCAGCCCCACATTTTACACCCCCATATTGTTTTTTGCACGTTCATTCATAAATACTTTACATTACCCAGCCGTGCTGATAACTTTCACTTCTGCTGCCTTATAAAATAGCTCTTACCATTGAAAAGGTCAGCTAAATGGATATAAACTTTGTATCTGGCTATACTTAAAAATAAAAGTAGAAAAACAAGAGATTTACAGAGCCAGGGTCTTCATACACCTCTGTAAGCACAGTACCAGGACTCAAATCAAACTGAAACTTCACATCTGTGGCATGATTTAGTGAGATGAGAACTGTTAGCCCAGGAAGTAACAACACAGCATTTTAACTTCCAGAATTACCGGTGAGTAGATAAACAACTGGGAAGTGACCTTTTATTCCATTTTTGTCAGCAAACAATTTAGACTAAAATCCTTAGTTCAAAAAACCTGTATATACATTAATATTTGTATTACTGTAGGAAAACAAAATGTATCCTAGCAAAGAAAACAAGGAAAGCAGAAAAAACAGAAACAGATTCTCACCTAACAACCTGATAGGGAAATGTCCTCATGCCATTCAAATGAAAGGATGAAAAAAGAAAGATCAGAATCAAAGCTGACCTTTCCTGGTCATGCTCTGGCAGTTTAAGAAAGGCGTATAGTTTCATTCCCCCACACAAAAAAAATTATTACCAGTGACCAAAAAAAAAAAAAGCAAGTAAACCCTACCCTCCCAGGCCTAGATTGAGAGGTTTCTTCCCTATAGGCAAGCAGGAGAGCTTTGCTCCAAATCCTAGCAGAGCCAAGCCAAGTGAGCCCCACGTCCACATCAGCAAGGCTCTGGCCAGGTCTCCCTGGGCCAAGCCCACGTGAAGGAGAGAGGGTGGGTCAGGTGCTCCTCAGAGGAGCTCTGACTCAACACTGTGTTCCAAACCCTTCCAAAGCGGAGCCGGCCTGACGCCATCGTTCCAGACAATTTTGCAATAAAACCAAGTCTTTGATGTCACAGACTTTGAGAGAGAGGGATAAGCTGGGCTCTTGAATAGATAACCGGGATGACTCCCAGCTTTTGAAGTGTAGTGAAGAGCATTTCATAAACTCCAGATTTAGAAGCAGATAATTAGCAGATACCATTGAGGCTCGTATCCGTGGCTACAGCTGTGACTGTTGCCTCAAAGCTCAGAGGGACACCCTGCCCACGTGCCATGAGGCAGGCAGGGGCCTGGATCGTACCTGCCCTGACCTCCCTGAAAGCTTAGGCTGAATGGGCAGATCTGGGTTCGAGAACAGATGCTGCTGAAGAATAGATTTATTTAAAGCATGTAGCCTTCATTCAGTATTTCAAACCAGGCTTCCAATAGTTTTATTCCAGCACTTGTCCATCACACTACAATAGTTACATCACTGGGTTATATTAAGTATAGCAACTTCAAATTTGTCAAGTATGACTTGAAGCCCAGTGAAAGAAATGACTTTTATCTCACTTTTTTTTTAATTGAAGTATAATTTACATAAAGGGCACAGGTCTTAAGTGTTCTGTTCAATCAGTTTTGATGAATATATGTAAAGTACAGGACATTTCTCACACTTTCCAAGCAATCTCCCACCCCCAGAATCAACCACGGATTTTATTTCTATCACCATAGGTTAGTTTTTCCTATTTTGGATTTTCTTATAAATGGATCACATTAGCATGCACATTTTCATAGCAGCTTCCGTCACCCATCCTATGTCTGACATTCATCCATGATGGTGCATGTATTAGTCATTCATTCGATTACACTGCTTGGTAACCTGTTGCATTAACTTAAACCACAGTGCGTTTATCCATTCTTCAGTCATGGACAACTGGGCTATTTGCCAGTTTTCAATTTTTATGAATGAAATGGCTACGAACATTCTTATACAAGGATTTGTGTGGAAATATATTTTCATTTCTCTCATGTAAATACCTAGGAATAGAAATGCTGGTTGTAAGTGTATTTCTAACTTTTAAAGGAAGTATTAGTTTTCCAAATTGGTTATACCATTTGACCCTCCTGCCAGCAATGCATAAGAGTTCCAGTGCCTCCACATCCTCTCCCACTTTTAGTGTCATCAGTTTTTTTCACTTTAACCGACTTCTAGTTGGTATCTAGTGGTAACTCACTACAATTCTAATTTGCATTTCCCTGATGTCTAGTAGTGTTTAAAACTTTTTCATGTGTGTATTGGCCATTTGTATATATTCTTTAATGACATTTCTATCCAAGTTGTTTTACCATTTTTAATTATATTCTTTGTCTTTTTATTGTTGAACTACAGGAATTCTCTATTCCAAACGGAAGTCTTTTGTCAGATGTGTGGTGGCAAAACTATGGCTTGCCTATTTATTTAATAGCGTCTTTGATAAGCAGAAAGATTTAATTTTGTTGAAACCCAGTTTATCAAGTTTTGCTTTCATGGCCTGTACTTTCCATGATTTATTTAAGAAACTTTTGCCAACTCCAGGTTCCAAAAATACTGTATGCTTTTTCTAGTAATTTTATCACTTTAGTGTTTGCGTTTATATAATGATCCATATTGAACTGATTTTCCTATATTACTAGAGGTAACAACAAAGGTTTTTTTTTAAATGAATATCTAGTTGTTTCTGTACCTTTAGTTGAAAAGATTTTCCTTCACGACTGAATTTCCTTGGCACCCTTGTCAAAAATCACTTTCCCATATATTTTGGGTCTATGCGTGGGCTCTATTTTGTTCCATTTTTCTCTTAACCGATTCTTTTATCCATACCACATTGTGTTGATTAGTGTAGCTATGCAGTCAGTCTTGTAGTCAAGCAGGGTAAATCTTCCAAATTTGCTCTACTTTTTCAATACTGTTTTGGCTATTCTAGGTCTTTTGCCTTTTCATACAAATTTTAAATTATTTTGTCCAAGATAAAAAGCTTGCTGGAATTTTATTTAGGACTGGTCAGTTTGTGAGAAGTAACATCTTAATGTTGAGTCTTCTAATTCATAAACATGATATATCTCTTAATTTATTTAGGTCTTTAATTCTTTCATCAGTGTTTTATAGTTTCCAGTCTTTTGTATCTTTCATTAAAGTTATCCTTAAGTATCTGAATTTGTGTGCTACAATTACTATTTTAACATTTTCATTGTTAATTGTTCATTGCTCACATATGGAATTATAACTTAATTATATCCTGCAACACTGAAAACATAAATTATTAGTTCTACTTATTTTTTTAAATCCCTTAGGAAACCCAAAGCAACCTACAGACTCAATGCAATCTCTATCAAAATACAAGTGACATTCTTCACAGAAATAGAAAAAACATTCCATATAAAATAATCCTAAAATTTATATGGAATCACAAAACTATCCTGAGCAAAAACGATAAAACTAGAGGAATCACGTTGCCTGACTTCAAATTATACCACAGAGCTATAGTAACCAAAACGTCATGGTACTGGCAAAACAATGGAACAGAATAGAGAACCCAGAAACAAATCCACACGCCTTCAGAGAACTCATTTTTGACAAAGGCGTCAAGAATATAAACGGGAAAATGACAGTCTTTTCAATAAGTAGATGTCTGCCAAATAACATCTACTTTCAGTGGAGACAGGGTTTCTCCATGTTGGTCAGGCTTCAACTCCCAACCTAAGGTGATCTGCCCACCTCAGCTTCCCAAAGGCTGAACCACTGGGCTCAGACTATTTTTACTTTAAATGGCCAATTATCTTTAAAGAGTTTTGAAGCTGCTTTTTATTTATAGACCTATTCACTCTTTCTGATGTTTTCCATTCATACAAGTTCTTCCTGTAGGACCGAGTTTCCATCAGAAATCATTTTCCTTCAGCCTACAGAACTCCTTTTAGCATCTCCCCTGAAGATTGCTTCTTTCTGGTTTTGTCTGCTTAAAAATATCTTCAATTCACTTTTATTTTTGAATGATATTTTTTATTGAATATAGAATTATAGGTTGACAAGATCTTTTGTTTTTTCCTGCAGCATGCTAAAGCTGACATACCATGGTCTTTATCCTTTGTTTTTGGCAATCTGACTGATTCTGCTTGGGATTCTCTAAGCTTCTTGGTAAGGTGTATATTTATTCCCCAGTTTTAGAAAATGTTTTATTCTTTTATCTTTGAATATTTCTTCTTTCATGTTCTCTCTCACCTTCTTCTTCTGGTATTCTAATTATATATGTGTAAGACATTTGATATTATACCATAGAACTCAGATACTCTTATTTTTTTCATTCTTTTTTCTCTTTTTGTTTCAGATTGGATCATTTCTATTGATCTCTTTAAGTTTTTTTCCTCCTGTGTCTAATCTTCTAATAATTTCAGTGACAGAATTTTTCATGTCTGACATCATGATTTTCATTTTTTAGCGTTTCCATTTAGATATTTTTTTATATATAGTTTTCATACCTCTGCTGAAAATCTCCATCTGTTCATACATATTGCCTACCTTTTCAACTGGATCCTTAAACATATTTATCTTAGCTATTTTACAGTCCCTGTCCAATAATTGCAACATTTGGGCCAACTTTGGTCTGGTTCTATTGACTATTTTGTGTATTGACAAGTGATCATATCACTGTTTGTCTGTTTGCCTGAGGGTGTATATGCATTTGATAAGTTTATATTGAATGCCATACATTGTATGTAAAAAGTAGTGATGAGGTAAATACACCAAAAAATGGAGAACTGTCTTCCTCTATCAGTCTGTTAATATGGGAAGCTGAATTAGTATCTAATCTGAAATTCAGCTGGGTTTGGACTTTGCTATTGTTTTAGTTACATTCAATGCACTAGAATCTTCAAATTCTCTTACTAATGAACTATTGCTGTCCCACACTTAGCATGAAGCCTAGTGTAATGGACAGTTTCTCTCAATTCTCCTGTACCACCTTAGACTTCGGTAGGCTCTGCACTGTAGAAGAGGTCTCTCAACATTCTTGCCCCTCTCCTAGTTTAATACTACCACCTGATGCCTAACGCAAGGCCCAGCTTTCATAAAGATTTATTTAGGCAGCCCTACATACCTGGGCCTTAGAGAGGATCACTCTTAGCTCTCCTCTCTCTCCCCCACATGACATTATCTCATACTCCGTACAGAACCCTGGGCTTGGGTAGGTTTCCAGCCCTCACCCAGTAGCAGATAATAGCTGCTTTATACTCAGTGCAAGATCCTGAGTAAGGCCTGATTTTCTGCCCCTTCCTCAGCAGCAGATAATCACTGACTCTTGCCCATGCATGGTCCAGGAGGGTTTCTCTTGGTTTTTCTGCTCTAACCTCAGTGTTGGGCAGGCCTTGAGGTCATGAGCATGGGAGGGTTTTTACTGGTTCTCTCACTAAAGATTTAGGTAGGTCCTAAATCATAGAGAGTTGTCTATCCTCTTACTCCATCCCCAATTTTTTTTGTGTAAGCTCTCAGTGGAAGCCAAAGGACAAAAGAAAGACACCCCTTGTGTCTGCAGCTTATTATAATTCTACACCGTTATGCTAGCCCATACTTGGCTCTTAAAACATGATTACAATTTCAGTTGTTTTCTTCTTACTATCTCTGACATTTACCTCCTCCTCCTGCTGCTCTGCCCAGGGTAATATCCTTGGAGGGACTGCCACTCCTTTGATTTAAACTCATTAGGTTACCTCGTATCCTCAGGGCAGCTCGCTGACAGACTTAAAAATATGTGATTTTATAAACTGTCTCATTTTTTTTGCTGTTAGGGTGGAAGCAATATTCTCTTGCATTTTTATATTCTATGTGGAAACGCTCACTAATATGAATATTAGTAATGATCTCTCTCTTTTGGTATAAATTTATATGCTTTGAAACACACTTTTACTTTCTGTGTGTTTATTCTTCTTTAATGCAACTGAAATGAAATCTGACCCTTCCCTCTGTCCCATAGCTCCCTGCACATGGAGCTTAGTCATAGTAAGTAAGGTAAAAAGCTCGTGAACAATCAATCTAGGATTAGAATACCATTAGAATAATTATAACTACAAAGCAACAACAAAATTTGGTAGGGCGCAGAGCAGATAAAGCAGGTAGTGTTTTATTTATGCATTATTCAATTTCTCAAAATTCAGTGAGCTGGATGCTGTTTTCTAGATGAGGAAATTTATGCTCAGAGAAATTAAATGACTTGCCAAGGCCACACAGCTAGTAACTGGTGACACTGGGACCCAAGCAGTCTACATTAAGGTTCACATTCTTGAACTCCCGACCTCAGGTGATCTGCCACCTTGGCCTCCAAAGTGCTTGGATTACAGGCATGAGCCACCACGCCCAGCCTCTAAGGTTCACACTCTTAATCTCTACATCATGAAGACATGAGTGAACAGTTAAACGTTTACTTAAACAAGATTTTCTTTCATTGATGATCTGACATCTGAGTTCTAATTCATATAGCTTTCCATGAATTGAAGGCCAGAGCAAGATACACTTATTTTTTTCCCCTCACACATCTTGCACAAGGAATTGTTGCTTCCAGACTGAATCTCACCAGAATGCCTTTAAATCATTCTGCCGTCTCAGGAAGTCCCTCTCCCCAGGCTACCTGTTCAACACAACAGGCAGAAGGCCAAGACTGGAGGTTGCAGAGTATGGCACCAAAACAACGCCCTGAAGCAGGAGGAGCATAGAGATGACTCCTCAGGCAAATGCACACAGATCTGATTGTCCAGGGCCAGCCTCTGAGGGGCTGGAGACTTGACAAGCGGCCTGACTCCAGGAGAAGGTGGGGAGCCTTGGTGCACTGTGGGTCATCAGCTAATGCATCTAAGGGACAAAGTCACAATTTTAAGGTGGCAGAAGGAAAAATTCACCCAACTCCATTTACAATTCAGCAGCGTAACTTCCCAGACACACTGTCTAGAAATAGGGCAGGCTCTTTTTGAAGCAACCTCTTGACTGTTCAAAGAAAGACTTCCCCAAGTCATTTTTAAAACTAGAGACATTGTCATTAGGGGAGAAGAGATCAAAAGCACCTTAACCTTCTCTATCAGTGAGCCAGCTACTTACCAAGTCTGAGAACGTTCCCCACGTGCTGCTTCTGAGTCTGCCCGATAGTCCTGGGATTGGTACCTTGGATCGTGAAGAACAGAAATATGGTTTTACTTATGCAGGTCTCTATCTCTGGGAGATGCGTGGAATGATAACACAATGGCCTAATCAACTCCCACCCCAACGGCTGCACAAGGGTATTTCCATATTCATAATTGGGATAGCTGCAGTTGCTTTCTTTAAAGAGGGATCAAAACATTGAAATCCATCCAAGAACTCTGCTATATAACCAGAAAGCGGGCAGCATTCATTAATGGAAAACGCACAAGGCACTTGCCCTCATGTTCTTAAATAAGATTCCTTCAACATTCCTCGGGGAAAAGTGGGCCCTATGTCTCCAAGCACTCAAGAAGGCTCCTCTTGTATGAGAGGCTTACACTGTAGGCATACCTATCCAAGGCTATCTCTTATACCACCAGGCTGCTGCAAATTCAGGTTACATTAATAGATACATGCTTCCAAGAACACAAGAGGTGAGGTCTTCCTTTCTTCTATGAATAACTCATACAAGGGTATATGGGATTCAATGACCTTGCACTTTAAAGTGAAATTTGCCCAATTAGAAGAAGGATCAGCACATGTGAGATTAGAGTGCACAGTAAAAATGGTGTGAGTGTGAGTTAGAGTGTTAATCAGCAGTGGAAATACAACACAAATAGGCTAAATATGTCCAGGTTTTGCAATTATTTCATATGTCCTGGTCCCAGACCTCCTGCCACCCTAAGCACCCAGTGTTGCTGTTGACTAATACTCTCATACTCACACTTCCTTTACTCCGCACTCTAATCCCACATGTCCTGACCCTTCTTCAACTAAACTGTGAGCTCCTTGAGGGCAAGGATGGTAGGTGGTTAGCACACAGTGCCTGGCATGCTCGTGACATATTTGTTGAATGAACAAATAAATAGACAGACAGACAAACAAAAGGACTGCCTTGGGGAAACAAGACCCCAGATGCTCGTATCCATGGGATGAAGTGATAAGCCTGGCCTGATCAATTCCAGCCTGCCTCCCACAGAGATGCAGAAGGATAAGGCTCTTCCAGACTCTATAATTAGAGCAAGCTGCACCCCAACTATAGAAGCAAAGTTATATATGCCAAATCTGAAGAAGCCAAAGACAGGAGGCAAAGTGGGATTAGGAAGCTGTGCAACCTCAGGCAAACTCAGGCCAGTCTGTGCCTCTGCTTCCATTTGCTGTACATGACTAAGATCACAGCTGGCTCACCAGGGTTGCTGGATGTATTAGTCCATTCTCACACTGCTATAAAGATACTACTCAAGACTGGGTAATTTATAAAGAAAAGAGGTGTAATTGGCTCACAGTTCTGCATGGCTGGGGAGGCCTCAGGAAACTTACAATCATGGTGGCAAGGAAAGCAGGCATGTCTCACGTGGCAGCAGGGGAGAAAACGCATGTGAGCACACAGGGAAAACCACCATTTATAAAATCGTCAGCTCTCATGAGAATTGACTATCATGAGACACATGGGGAAAACTGCCCCAATAATCCAATCACTTTCCCCTCAACATGTGGGGATGATAGGTCCCTCCCTTGAAACATGGGGATTACAATTCAAGATAACATTTGGGTGGGGACACAGAACCAAACCCTATCACTGGAAAAAGCAAATAAAATGCTATCAGTAAAGGGCACATTAAAAACTGCGAAGGGCCCTACATGGCAAGGAGAGAAGACAGAGACAACAGAGATAAGCAGCATTCCAGGAGGAGGGAACTGTCTGGCCTAGGACATGGACAGGAAGTGCAGGGGAGAGCTCTGGGACGGGCTGGGCCCAAGAGCACCCAAGCCCTTCACTTGAGGGATGGCTACCAGGATGTCCTGGATGGCACGAACCCAGCCAGGAGGCTGGCACCAACGGGAGGCTGACAGCAAGGCAGGAGAGAAGGAAGCATTTCTGCACAAGGCCTGGGGGTACCTGCGTCATGATATGCACACCCAGGACAGCAGGATGAAGCTACTGTTGCTGCATTATTACCAACACAACACTGACAACACACCCAACCCCCATAATTGTATCCCCCTCTTGCTTTGGCTGCCAGGACACTCACAGTTTAATTTGCGGCCTATTCCTAGTAAAAGCACTGGATTCATGGGGGCCTTTCTTCCTCCCTCCCCTACTCTACTCCTGTACCTCTCCTATTAGCCTGTAAGCTCCAGGAGGGCAGGAACCATGTCTGTTTATCTGTCCACTGCTGTCTCTACAGAGCCAGGCACATAGTCAATCCTCAGTATCCTTGCTGAGTGACCAGCCACACTCCTATTTTCTTACTTTTTTTTTCCATTTGCCCAGCTGCTTCTTATTTTGTTGTCCTGCTGCAGCATTTGTATTTCTGAAAGCCACCACAGATCCTCTTTTGTACAAGGTGGGACATCAATACATACATAAGGAAAAGAAGACATAACAAATAAAGAATCCACAGATGCACAATTCCCCCAAGCGGCTTATATAACATGGCTCTGCTGACCCGCCCCTCCTAGAGGCAAGCGAGGCAGGTGCAGTTGCAGAAGACGCTTCTTCTAAAAGTTCAGTTTTGTCCTTATGAGGCCTTCCTACCGGGCTGCTCCCAGAGATTGTGTTACCTCCAGGCCCAGCTGAAAGGTTGCCTAGCAACACTCAGCAGCCTCCGTGCCTCTAAATCCCTAATTTGTGTCTTACATGTACACGGTGCTGTGCTAGCATGACCCCGAGCAGGAGACTCCTCTACAAATCCCCATCTAAAATAGGCCTGATCTGCCTGTATTACCAGAGTCGAGGCCCAGAACCTTCTCTTCTTCCTGGCCTGTGACTCCAGGGGTGTGACCCAGGGGTGCCCACGGAGCATGAGCACAGAAGCAGGCGCTTTGAGTCTTGATGCTACTGTGCCTGGTTTGCCAGGAGGAAGCAAGGAAGAAGAGATGAGCTTGAACTTAAAGCCCACACAGTTTAAGTCCATGAAGATCCCATCACCCTATGAAGAGCCGCCTCATTGGAGATTTTCTGCTCTCAGGCAGACACTTTATTTTTTATCCAGAAGGGTCAAAAACATGCCAACGTGTAAATAAATGAAGTGTTGCTTAAGATCATGTCTAAACAGTGAGCAAAAATAAATATCCTCCCTCTAAAGGAAGACAATATACAATATCCATCTGGGAAAGCAGGAATATGAGGAGTAATGTGGGGGTAAATTGCTTTATGAGACCCAAATTTCACCTGTGGCTTCCCGAAACCATGACAAAGTGTAAAGAGCCCCAAACTCATAGACTTCCAAACAAAGCCCAGGGATGGAGACATGGGTTCTCATCCCTTCCTCCTGGCTCTAAGCAACCTTGCCAGCAACCTCCTTGCTGCCAGTGACTAGATTTTACTGCAGCCTCTCCAGCTGCTTCTCACGCTTAACCACTAGGCAACTGTGAGCCACAGCACTGTCCACAGGAAAACACTCCTGTTTTCCATTTCACTCAAAGATAAGGCCATGCTTTCTTGTACTGGGCCTAAAACCGGTCAATTCCATCTGGCCTTTTTCTCTAAGCCAAAAGTTAAAACTTTAAGCATTACATACACAAAAAACAGAAGAACAATTTCAGTTCTTTGTGCTAAATTACATTTTTGGTAGTGAAATGAAAAACAGATGAGGAGAAGGGGTGAAATCAAGAGATTTTGGAGCTGCGATGCTCAATACAGAAGCCACTAGTCCCATAGGCCTATCTAAGTTAAAATTTAAATTTAAATAAAATAGAAGTAAAAAATCTAGTCCTTCACTTGCACTGGCCAGAGTAGGTATTTCAAAAGCTCAATAGGCACACAGGGATAGGAGCCATTATGCTGCACAGCTCAGATCTAACTAAAGAGCACTGCCATCACCACAGAGGTTTCTGTTGGATAGCACTGCCCTGGATGAGCCCCCGAGGGGACCATGGGCACCGAGGTCCATCCTCAACATGGTAGAGCCTGTCAACACCTTGATCATCACTTTAGAGCTGGGCCCTGAGTTTCCCATCTAAGAAAAATCTCTACAGCCGAGGCCTAAACACTTCTGGGAATTTGCCCAGGACCCCCAGTGCAATGTCTCACCCAGACTTATCCCCTCATCTCAACAAAAGCTCCCTTTTGACTCATCTCCCAAGGCCACACTGTCACACTGCTTCAGAGGTGTAGTGAAAATGGTACCCCCACCCCAGGATACGTCCACCCAGGACCTCTAAGCATGAACTTATTTTAAAAAATAAGTTTTTGCAGATATAATTATGTTAAAGATCTTAGCATAAGACCAGGCTGACTCATCCAAGTTGTTCCTAAACCTGATGACAGGTGCCTTTATAAGAAGAAGAGATGTAGCAGAGCAGGAGGCCACAGGAAGGCAGAGGCAGAAACCAGAGTTACACAGCGTGCCAAGGACTGCCAGCAGCCTCCAGAAGCCACCAGCAAGAAGTAGGACGGGTCCCCCTCACATCCTCCTGAAGGAGGCAACCCTGCCAACACCTGAGTTTTGAACTTCCAGCCTCCAGAACTCTGAGAGAATCAATTTCTGTTGTTTTAAGCCACCTGATGTGTGGCAATTTGTGGCAGCAGGCCTAGGAAACTAACATAAGGGGTTAATAGCAAACTACGACTGAATGGGTTTGCTCTCTTGGGAGAGATGCATTCAGCGTGGACGACTGGACTTCCATGGGACCCTGCTGAGCATGAGCACTGAGGCAGGCAAGCAGATGGAGCCTCAGGCCCCAGGGCCACCATCTGATCTACACAGGCCAGGAGGAAGCACCTGATGACAGTGGCAGAAAACAGGATGTGGGGGCAGTGGGGCCTTTGCAGGACCCCTCAAAAGATGCTACTGAGATAGCTCTGGTGCCCCCCCACCCAGTCTCTCCTGACCCTTCTCCCCTCGTGGATCCCATCTCTATGCTATCCTGGGCCACTGTGCTCTGGCCCTTCTCGCCCCTCCTCTCCTGCTGGTCTCATTCCTACTCTTATCTCAAGGCTCATCTCAAAATCCACCTCCTACAAGAAGCCCCCTCGGACCAGCACATCCCAGCATGACAGCTGCATGCCACGGCAGAAGGAGCCCTGGGTTCCAGGCTTGGCCTAGCCACTCCCTCCCTATGAGACTCCCATCAATCTCTTCATCTCTTTCTAGGCCTCAGTATCCCCATCTTCAGCATGAGAGGTGAGGCTAGACCAGCATTAGGACTTCTTTTTTATTTTTGAGATGGAGTCTTATGTTGTCACCAGGCTAGAGTGTAATGGCATGATCTCAGCTCACTGCAAACTCCACCTCCCAGATTCAAGCAATTCTCCTGCATCAGCCTCCCAAGTAGCTGGGACTACAGGCGTGTGCCACCACATGGGCTAATTTTTGTATTTTTAATAGAGACAGGGTTTCACCATGTTGCCCAGGATGGTCTCTATCTCTTGACCTCGTGATCTGCCTGCCTCAGCCTCCCGAAGTGCTGGGATTACAGGCATTAGCCATCCCTCCCCGCCGACCAGCTCTAGGATTTCTAGCTCTCATGTAACATGCTCACCAATTTGCACCAGTATTCACCTTTTTTTGCCTGGCATGCAAAAGATGTTAAATAATAGCAATAAATATTTTTTATTTATTTATATATTTTTTGAGACAAAGTCTGCTTTGTTGCCCAGGCTAGAATACAGTGGCATGATCTCGGCTCACTGAAACCTCTGCCTCCCAGGTTCAAGCAATTCTCATGCCCAGCCTCCAGAGTATCTAGGATTACAGGTGTGTACCACCATGCCTGGCTAGTTTTTGTATTTTTAACAGAGATGGGGTTTTAAATTATTTAGAAGGGGTTAGAATTGTTTAGAGGGGGTTAAAATTAAATAGAAGTAAAAAATCTAGTCCTTCAGTTGCACTGGCCAGAGTGGGTATTTCCAAAGCTCAACAGACACACAGGGATAAGAACCACTGTGCTGCACAGCTCGGATCTATCTAAAGAGCACTGCCGTCACTGCTCTCCAACTCCTGACCTCAGGTGATCCTCCCACCTTGGCCTCTCAAAGTGCTGGGATTACAGGCTTGAGCCACCACGTCTGACCTAAGAATATTAATTCTGAAATAAAAACTAGCAGATATGGAGGTGATCATAATGTTAAATGCTTTATGTGTGTTCTCACAATAACATTTTTTTGGATGGAGGAAGGGAGAGGCTAGGGAAGTGGGAGGAGAGTCTGCACTCTAAACAAGTCTCATACCCAAGAAGCCAGAACCCTTGTTCCCCTGGCTGGTCCCAGCACTGAGCTTCACATACCACAAGGGGTTCAACACGGTGGCCTGCTCCTCTGAGCCACCACACTCCACCTGCACTTGTTTACCGTGAGTAACCTGACCCCAGTGGGCCCAACCCAGCCGTGTTAGTTCTGACACGGTGGAGAGGCCAGGACAGCTGCTGTCTGGCCTCATTCTCTGTACCCTGTGAAGAAGGGCAGCTCACTCACATTACCCCATCATTCCGGCACTAGGATACAGAGCTGGCTTCCCTTGCGGCGGAACTGCTGGTTCCAAGGGCACAAGGAAACCCTGGAGGTCCTAGCAGTTCCTAGCCCATCTGCTAAATGTAAGGCATTTGCTCTCCTTCTCCCCCACAACCCCAGGGAAGACGGCATGGCCCCCGGTGCACTTCGCAGCGCCAGGAGAAAGGCGCCTCGTGCTATTAGCTCAAATAAGGAAAATCATGCCAGGAAGATTGAATTTTCTGCAGACTTGTTTAACCTGGTGATTTCTGAGCACTTGGCGCTGGCAGCCACAGGGGAGTGGGCTGCCAGCCGGCACTTTATCAGCCACTTCTCAGGAATATTCCTAAGCTTATTAAATCAGCATGAGTCACTCCCTTGCCTTCCTCACAAGCATGAATCACGAATCATCAAAACCCAAGCAAAATGCATGACTCAATAGTTTCTCTGGGGCCTAAAGGGGCTAGCGAGCTGGCGGCAGGGTATTGTCAACCCGAGACTGCCCCCCACCAACAAGCAGTACTTTCCAGGCAAGGCAAGGGGGCTGCCACCAGGCAGAAAGAATTGCTCAGGGGGACCATCAGGACCTTGCATGGGCTCAGAAACACACAGACCTGGGCTCAACCACACACTCACTCAGTCCTGCTGTGTGCCAGGCACCTTGACAAACACACCAGAGGAGCCAGCAGATTGCAGGGCTAGCCAGTCTCTACAGTCTATAGGGAAGTGTTTGAAGTGAGTGGAATCCTATTTCTATATCCTTCCTAGCCAGGAAAACTTGGGCAAGTCATGTAACATCTCTGAGCCTCAGTTTCCCCATTCTAATGCCTGCTCTCAGGGCTGCCCTAAGGATTAAATGAACTAATACACATCAAGTCTCTCACATAGTGCCTAGCTCATGATACCTGCTCAACGAGCATTTGCCCTTTCACTGGAGAGGGAAGAATGACACATGATGTCCTACAGAGCTTAGGGAATCCTCTGCCAGTCCCCACCTGCCCTCCCTATTACACCCAGACCTGAACTCTGGGCACCCCTGCAGCTGTGGCAGGAGAGGGCAATTCATCCCAGGATCTCCTTCCTGAGACACCTGCTCCCAGCACCAGTTCCAGGTCTTCCTTCCTGATAACCCATGGCAACTTGTCTTTCTCTGAAGCCTTTCTCCTCTGGTCTTTTGGCCACAGGTCTTGACCACTTTCAGCTTCTGGTCCTCATCTTTCTCCAAAGAGCTAAAGACCGCAATCAGCAGCTTCCTCCCTGTGGCCTGAGTCACCCTCCCCTGCCATTCCCCCTCACTCTCCCAGAGCAAAAGAATTGAGTCTTCCACTTCAACCGCCACACTGGACTCCACTGCCTCTCCAAAAAACTTCTCTCCTGGACCCTCATTTTCCAGTCCCAGGCCTGGAGATATCACCTTCAGGGCCGCCACATAGGGCAAAGGCTGTGCACTGCCTCACAGGGTCAGGGAAGGTCACATATGCTGACATGTGTGGGCACCCTCGGATTGAGCAACAGGGTGGCCCCATGCCCAGTGCATACATTGAACCTGCATTATTGGCCAACATTTGCTGAAACCTTCTGCATGCCAGATCATCTTTAATCCTCACAATCCTATCGGGCAGGAACTATCAACTCCCCCACACCCCCAAGCAAACTGAGATCCACGAGCAGCAAATGCTTGAGCTGAGTGAGGGGCCTGAACTGAGACCTGGAAGAGATGAAGGGTGAGACTGCCAGGTGGAGGAGCTGGGGTATAGACAGCTGAAAAAAGGCTGTGGGGACTAAGTCAGGGCAGGGACATTCCTGGAGCTCTGCCTTCCTTCCTTTGCACCTCTGGGACTGGATTCTGATGCTGGGGAGCAACTATATAAAAAGCAGACTCTCCTCACGACAGCAGGGAGGAGACTCTATCTACCCACCCCGCTTAGGACAAAGAACTCTAGAAAAGGCCCTGTGTCCACAGGTGACGTCAGGGCTGCCCTAAGTGAAGGGGGATGTCCCTTTCTGGGGTCCCCACAGACCAGGTGGAAAACCTAGAAACAACAGAACAGTCACAGTGACTGTGTTTGAGCCATTTCACTATACTTTTCTTTTCCTACTTTTATCTAGTCCCCAAACATTACATAATTTTTAAGTGGGACAAAATTTTAGCAAATACCAAAGGTGGAAGAAGTGGAAGCAGATGTGGAAAAGGAGGAGAAGGAAGAGGAAAAAAGAGAGAATATGAAGATTGAGAAGGTGAGGGCCAGGGGAAACCATCAGAGCTAAGTGTGAGGCTTTTACCATTTTCAGGCCCATCTTGCCTGCAGAGGAAACAATGATAGCTCCCACCAGCAGAGAGCGGGAGCTGTGTGAGTCCTCACCATCATCTGAGACAGAGGTCAGAGCCAGGCCCCTCTAAATAGAAGGAGGAGGCAAGAAGAAAGGGCCTGGCCAAAACTGGGGACTTCAAGCCACCGATTTGCCCATCAGGGTCGCAGAACACAGCTGTCACTTTGGGCTGAAACTCCAGGGGCTCCTTGACTACTCTGGCTTCTAAGGAAGTATTTGCTGGTCACAGGTGCCCTCCATCCACCAAGCCTCCTCCAACAAAGAAACTGGGATCCAGACTCCCAAGGCTCATTCTGAGCTCCTCCTTGACCTTCTGCTCACAGCAGCCACCTTCACAACAGAGATCCCTTTGGGGCTGACCAAGCACCTGCCCTTGGAGGCCATCACAGGAGACTGAGAGGAGCTCCCACCAGCACACACACCCATCACTGTAGGCCACTAACTGCACAGGAGAAAGAGCCTTGCCCCGGTCCCAAGCACAGACACGCCACCACAAAGAGGGGTGAGAGAGTCAACAACTTTCCATCCCAGCCTGAATGATGTCCAGCAAGGCCTTCTTCTAATGCCAGAACCAAGAGGGACCCGGAAGTGACAACTGTGTCATGCTAGGAGCCAATTACCCATGCAAGTAACACATCTGTGCCGGGGGCCAGGGTCACCCAGATGGTAGGGGGATTTATGGCCCAAACCTGACTTCCCAGAATCCAACAAATTCAAGAACAGAGAGGAGCAGAACCAGAAAGAGCTCTCTTCCAGGTCTCGCTGGGAGCCAGTATATTTTTGGAGGGCTTTGGCCTCGCCTGCTTGCTGTACTTTATTGCTGGCAGAAAGATAGGAAATTTATTACTTTACAAATCATACCCTTCGCAGCATAAATGAACTGTCTGGCTGCAGCACGCTCGAGCCTAGATGATTTGCGAAACGTCTAATGGTAAGCGGGGTTATGCTATCTGCTTATGGCCTCCGAGACAAAAGCAAGCCGTAAGGCAGAGCATCTGCACAGTGTAACTCTAGGCCGGCAAATTGGCTGCGACGCGTAAATGTTGGCTCAGCAGCATTACATAATTCGGTGCGCTCGGCCGGGGACTCAGAGGAGCACAGGGCAGCCCCTCAGCCTAGGGAGCTGGCCCTGACAGGGCTGTGCATGACAAGCAGGGCACCAGTGGAGTTCAGGGCCCAAGGTCAGGGCCAGGCCGAGCGCCACAGCCTGGCTAGTCCTGAGGCCTGCTAGTGATCAGGAGCCTGGACGGACCCCTGGGACTGCCATAGCAAGGGAATGCTCTCTATATCCCTTCTGCTCCAAACCCCAAACCTGAGGAGAGGGGAATGGTCTTGAAATCACTGCACCCCCAGTGTGCAGACAGGAGCTGGTCAGGGTCCACGGCCCATGGGCCCATGTTCCCTCTGCTGGCTGGCCTGGCTGGCAAGAGGAGAGTACTGATCACACAATCCATCATTACCTCTGACAGGCTCATCCACCACCTGCAATGCAGGATGCGACTAGGAGGGAAGGGATGGCATGCCTACGTATTCAGGAAACCGAGCAAGTCACTCCATCTCTCTGATCTTCAGGGTCATGTGAGTGCTAGTGCAAGATCCAAAGTCAGACTGTGAGGATCTTGCTGTCATGTGTAGCATGGCACTTAACGCTCATTATCATCATGATGCATTCAGAACAACCCATGCAGTATGGATGTCATCATCCCCATCTGACAGGTGAGTAAACTGAGGCTCGAGAGAGTCATGGCGCTTGACCAGGCTCATGCAGCTACTGAGTGGCAGAGCCGGGATTCAAGCACAGAGTCCATTGGTTCTAAAGGCTTCTGGATTCTTTCCCACAGCACTCCTCTGCCTCTCAGAATCTAGGCTGTCATTTCACGGCTCCCCAGCATCTCATGCTGTGCTGTTTGCTGGACAGGAGGGTACTCAAGTCAGGCCTTGAATATCTACAGACCCAACATAAGCCCTGCTCGGCCCAAGCAAACTGTAGAGACTTGGACTTGAGCAAACTTTCTGTCTGCCTTGGCTCAGGGACTTGGGTGACCTTCCCAGGAAGGAGAGGAGCCAGCAGAACTGGCCCACTTCCAGATGGGCCAAAGGACGCGGCCTGAGAAAAGAGATCATCTTAAACTCAGCCTTAGGATGTACAACGGGGAAAAGATCAACTGATACTGCTTCTTAGCCTGACGAAGCCTTTAGCAGAAGAGGGAAAACAAAAACCCTTTCGAACCATCAATTTTAAAACAGGCAATGGTATTTTTAAACACTTTAATCTTCAAAAATAGCAAAACTGTCCTGTTACCATGGCTAACTTTGTGCCACTTGGCATTAAAAATAAAAGGCTGTTTACTGAATACCCATCCATAAAGTCTCACTTCTATTCACAGCCTTGTGAGACAAGCAGTTGGCCCCAGTGATATCGTTCTCTCACTCACTCACCTAACACATCCATTCACCTACTCATGCCTTCAGCGAAGCTCTCTCCTCAATCCCGGCAACGGCCCAGCAGAAAGGGTCCTTGGGATTTTCAATTCCCTCCATGTCAAATGCCAAGTACAGATTAGGCCCCATGATCTCTGGAGAAGCTTAAATTCAGCCTAATGGACTTTTTATGGCATGTAAATGTTGCCCTCAGTAAGGAAGCCTATTAGCCACATAAATAGTGCACACATGTCCACGTGAAGCACAGACTGCAGGAGGGTGACAGGACCCACTGTCAGCACCACAGCTGCCACCGGGATGAATGTTTTCCGGCATTCCAACCAAGGCCATTGGCGTGTCTCCGTCAGAACCTTTTTGGCACATGACTAATACCTCGTATGACGGCTGCTCAGGAGAGGGTGAAGCAGGCATTCCCTGCCGGGTCTGATCTCTTAAGACAGCCCCTTAAAGCCCAGGAAGCTTGGTCTTGACTTAGGCAGGAAGCCACAAGGGGAGTATTCTGGATATGAGCCTAGGCCAGCTTGAGTCATTCCACCTCCCCCTGCCTCCAAGGGCCACGAAACTAAAAGAGGTTCTTTACCCTGCAGTCACACACCCCAGGAGGCTCTCGTGGCTCCCCTGGCCCCAGGAGTACTCTTGTGGAAGAAGCACTGGGAGAGGAAGACCGAAACACTTCTAGGCCCAAGTTTCTATGCTCCTCTAAGCCAAATACCAACGCCAGAAAAAGTGAAGACAAGAAACTCTTCTCTTGGCACACGCATAAAACACAGCCCCTGTGCACTTGTCGTGCACACCTTTTCTGATGATAAACTCCCCCAGAGCTTGCCTATGGCAACAGCAGCCACCAGGAAAGTGACTAGGGAGGACAAAGACTCTGTAGACACTTCCGCATTCCTTTGATGAAACCGAGCAAGGCCATTTGCTCCACAGTCTCATCGGTTGAGGACACAAGGAACTAGTGCAGCTCAAATGGTCCAGGAAGCAGTGCATTTTCACATGCCGGGGGCCTTGGAAGAAGCTAAAAGAGGCATGGATCCCTCTCCCCAAAAAAGTTCACACAGCACAATACCTCTATCCAATGCCAAACAATTCCTAAGCCCCTGAAGCTTCACAGGGGTGCTCAGATCTAGAAACTGTAATGAAATTCCTTAAAACAAGGAGACCAAGACAGCCAAGTCATTCCCAAGCCTGCCATTCCTCTCCCAGGACCCTAAGCTCTAGGATACACAGACAAGGAACCATGTCTATGGCTGTGAGAAGGTCCAAGAGCCCCCTCTGCACCCACATAGTCTCTGACCTCATGCTTGAAACAGAAATGAAGACTCTAGCTCGTGAATCCCCAAGTCTTCTAGCTCTGTTTCCCTGCCTGCACATGGAAACCATGACTATCTGCCTGCTCTCCCTGATGGAGATGCCTCTGCCAGGCTTCAGCTTCTCAGATCCTCAACAAAGATCTATCTTGATCACGGCCACCACCTGCCTGCCCCACCCCTGGCCCACTGACAACCATGTTCTGTATGTTTGCACTCCCATCTGCTACCCATGGCACCAATCTATGGGCTATCATGGACCTATGAGTTGGACCAATTGGATTCCCTGATTGAGTGAGGAAATTCCAGGAGAACTGCGGTGCAGCAACAGATAAAGCCAAAACATCATGATGCTTCCAAAAGCTGGCAGCCTCTGGTTCTTTCAAGTTTGAAAAGGGTAAAGAAACTCGTGCAGAAGAGATGGTGAGAGCCATCCACCATAAGATGGAGAGAGGCTGGCATAGGGAGTGGCTAAGCCCCCATCTCCTGCCCCTGGGACCCAGAGGCACTGTGATCCAGAACTCGCCTCCCATGGCCTGAGCTGAACTGCGCGCCACAGGGGCACTGAAAGCCAGAGAAGAGTCTATCAAATGTCTCTCCATTGACTGAGGTCTTTGAACCCCAAAGAGCCTCTGCAGGAAAGGAGACAGGTGAAAGAGAGCCAACCCGTGCAGTAGGGAGGGCTCTCTGGAGCACGGCCCAGCATCCTAACCCTCTGGGAAGCTTCTAACAGCAGGTATCTAGACCCCATCCAAGGGCAGTGGATTGGAGTGGGGCTGGGCATGCACAGGTTTACCAGCTCCCTGGGTGCTCAGGATGCTAGGCAGGATTAGGATCCATTCATTTAGGCCACATACCTGCTTGCCTGCCTCACCAAAACAGAATCCCCAGTGTGTAGATGGCAGAGGAAAGAGTGTGGGGAGCACTGTTGTTTTCCAGTTCGTATCAGTCTGTCAAAACCTGCTTTCTTCTCTTGTGGGCTTCCAAATGCCACCGAGCCTACTCCAGGAAACCTACCCTCCTTATCCGAGTCCCGTCTTCCTCATGCCCTGGATATCCACTGTCCCATGTGGTTTTCAGCCTGTATCACATGTGGAACCCTTTTGAGGAGCTCCTGGCCTACAGGAGAGAGGCCTGTGTCCTCTAAAGTGTGGAACTGTCCCCCCTGGCTTCCACTGAGCTCTGCTCTAGGCTAGACTTGGCTGTAGGCTGTGTGGATGGGGCTGGAAGTGGGAGAGGGGCTGGCTTGCTGTTGCTCTTTTGGATCTCTGGTGGGCCTCATGGAGGGTTCCCCAGCAGAGTGGAGGCAGGCTCAGAAGGTATTCATAGCCAGAAGCAAGACATGCAGGACAGTGAGTGGAGGGGGGAGGGGGAGGGAGGAGGAGGAGGGGAAACCAACGTGATGCAAGCTAACCTTTCATACCCCTTCTTTCTTAGTATAAGGCACTCCAAAGGTGGGTACAGGAGGAGCAGGAGTAGAGAAGAAGAGGGAGAGGAGGAGGGAGGAGTCGTTCTGAAGCTCCTTCTAACCCAGACAATTGGCCAGCTCTCCCAAAGCTCAGGCTCCAGTGCCAGCTACCGGCCTGGTTTGCCACAATTCCAGCAATCCGGTACAGCTGGAAGACTGCAGGCGTGGGAGAAGGCCACACCAAGCAAAATGTGCATTTGATCAAGGTTGAAAACATGGTGTAACATGAGTTCTCCTGATCTATTGGATTTCTACAAAAGAGCCCTGAACTCCTCAGTCAAGTTCAACCTCAGGTCTCGGGAAAAATGAGTTTGTTAATTCAAGCAATTCCCCAGTGGTCAGTAGTTTATACCACATGCTTTGAAACAATGTGGCCTAAGTCAGGGGAGAAGTTGAATTACTTCCTAGGGGAGAGCCAAGGACTATCTGTTAACCTTGACAGGCCCTGTAGCCTCCTGCACGGGCTGGCTGGGCTCTCTGCAAGTCCCTTCCCACGAGGCCGTGGGGGAGGGCTCCAGCTCCATGGCTTGCACATTCATGCAGAGCAGCCCCCTTATTCAGAGAAGGATGGCTTTCCTACCATCCCCCTCCTCACAGGCCGGAGAGCTGGGGTCTGCCATCACTGGCCTCTCAAGGAGCCTGTGCCTCCAGCAGCCACCGGGATCCACCAGGACTATGACCGTCCTGCCAAGCAGACCCAGGGAAGGTGTGCTGGCCACTGTGGATGAGAGGCAGGCTCCCACCTGCAGGTCAGTCTCAGGCAGGAAGTTATGGGGAGGATGCTTTTAAGAGAAGATTAATTATTGCCCAAGGCTCTAGGCCACCTGGTAAATTGCATTCTCTCATCCAGGGAATCCCTACTGGACATCCATCATATGCCAGCTTCACCACACTAACCCATAGGCCTTTCTGGGTAGCAAAGTGTGGACCTTGGAGAACACGCAGATGACAATAATCACCAGCAACACATACGGAAAGACCCTGTAGGCCCTTTATGTGGAGCCACTTAATCCTCACAACAACCCCTGAGCAAGTACAGCTGCTATCCTATTGCACGGATGAGGAAACTGAGGCACCTGCCCAAGGCCACCCAGCTGCTAAGTAGTGCTTCGGCAATTTGAACTCAGGAGGCCAGCTCCAGGGCCTTTCCCCTTTGTCACCTCTCCATCACCATTCCCATCATCATTGCAACAAACGTATTCAACTGCCCTGCTTGTCTGTCCCAGGCAGGAGTACCTGGCACCCAGGAAGTGTGTTTTTTTGTTTTTTTGTTTTTTTTTTATTGAGATGGAGACTCACTCTGTCGCCCAAGCTGGAGTGCAGTGGTGCGATCTCGGCTCACTGCAACCTCCGCCTCCCGGGTTCAAGCCATTCTCTTGCCTCAGCCTCCCGAGTAGCTGGGATTACAGGTGTGCACCACCACGCCCAGCTAATTTTTGCATTTTTTAGCAGAGATGGGGTTTCACCATATAGGACAGGCTGGTCTTGAACGCCTGACCTCATTATCCACCCACCTTGGGCTCCCAAAGTGCTGGGATTACAAGTGTGAGCCGCCGCACCCAGCCAGAAGTGGTAATTCTTAGGGTAAATCCAGGGTCTGTCTGAGTCCAGAGCCCCTGCCGTTGGCCTCCCTGCTCTGCCTCAGTGGAGTTCAGACGAGTAATTTCACCTCTCAGCCTGTTTCTCTCACTTTCAAATAGCAATAGTAATTACCCATAGGGTTCTTGAGATAATTAAATGAAATAACAGATATAAAGTGCTTTGCACAGTGTCTGCAAATAAGAACCTACTACGTCGGCTACTGTTTAATTTATAATTATTAATAACATTATGGCATTAACAGGTGATACATGAAATGCCAGCACATAGAATCCCTGATCAGGCCAAACTGGGAGGGAAAGAATCGTAACTATAACACTTTTATAATCATAACATTATTCTTTCCAACTTTGGGCTGCTCAGGGTTTATAAGGGCCCCCATTTCACTTTTTACCAAAAGAAAATATCTTTGCATCATGATAAACTGTCTAGTGTTCCCCTTTTCTTCCATCCTCGTCCCTCCTCACATCCCTCAAGCATAAGCAGCAGGGCCCCCAGGTGTGAGCAACAGAAGCTGCCACTGCAGACAAGACAAGGAAAAAGAAACACTTGCCACTTTTCAGGGACTTCAGCATCAAACCCCCTGATGAACTTGATCTTTTTTGGCAGGGTGTTCACTCATGGCTCCTTCCAGTAAGTCAAGCAAGATGGAAACACTTGAGTGATGCAAGGCGGCGCTGCTCGGGAAAAGAGACACCGATATGCCACATCAGTGAGGACCACCAGAAAAGACCATTCCTTTCCAAATTCCAAGCCTCAACAAAAGCGACCACAGCAGCCCAGACTCCTGTCTCTAATCCCTACCTCCATATGCAGACAAAGGGTGGGGCTCTTTAGGCCTGAGCTCATGGGGTTTCATATCAGTCCAACAAGGCAGAATGCATCCTTCCTGACAGACAAGGATAGGCTGGGGACCAGAGAGACCCAGCTGACTCCACAGGGCAGAGCTGACACAGAGCCAGGGGAGGGCTGTGGCGGCCCACACTGCCTGTCTCTACAAGGCTAAGCAACTCCTCATGCTGGCTGCTGAGCTGAGAGGTCACAGCTCTGTCCTATAGCACCCTGGCCAAGTTTTCCATGAAATCATCCAAAGCCAACAGGAGTTCCAGGAACCGTCCATCTGTAGCTGCAGCTTCCTCCCTGGCTGTGGGAATTTTCAGATCCCTTGGGCCTGGGCTAAGTCCACTCTCCATACATGCAGGGGAAACACACCAGAGGGCCAGCCCTTGTTCCTAGACACGGCCCTGGCCCGTGACAAGCCCACCCAGACCCAGGGACATGCAGACCTCCCTAACTGGCTAATGTCTCCCTAGTAGCCAATTACAGCATTCACTGAGGGACTAGGCAGTCATGCAGAGGCCAAGCTCTAAAGATCACCCACCCCAGCCTGTCCCCCGACACCCCAGACATACAGACCCACAGCTGCATCCCTGTGCAAATGCCATAATCCCAGCTTGGCTGCACGAACATGCACACCTCTCCCATTCATGGCAGCGGGCCCAAAAGACAGGCAACAGGCAGGAAGCAGCTGGACACTAGGGTAAGATGAGGAAGGCCAGCCCTCAGCCCCTTCTCCTCTGCACAGAGTGATGGAGAGATGAGGAGGGGTGATGGATACCGACCCAGGCCTGAAGAACACCTGATGCAGCAGCATAGAACACACCGATGAGAAATGGGCCCCATTTCCATCCCCCACATCCTTCAGGATGACCACTGAAGCTGCAAAGAATCAATTTTCTGCAGCTTCTTCGGAAGCCAGGACTTATCTTCTGAGTGTGCAGAGCTATTGGCTCAGCTGTTTCCCATCAGCTTCCTACATGCTTCCAGGCAGAGCAAGGCCCACTGCCTCCTTCTTCTTCTCTCCCCAGTGGTCAAACCCACACCCAGGAGTAGACTCCTGGGAAAAGCAGAGGGTCTTGACTTGGGAAAATCAAGCCAGGTATCAGGGACTCACCTTGGATACCACCACTTCATGTCACTTGCAAAGGACCTCGCACATGCCCCAGCTAGGAGACAAGGCTAAAGTCTGGGGAGTCAGAGGACTAGAGAGAAGAGAGAAGAGGCGGGACCAAAGAGCCGCTGGACCCCAGATTCACGGGCACAGATGCAATCTCTAGGTGGTAATATCAGGGCCACCGCTTCTCCGTGTCAGTCTTTATTTACTGAGTGCCGACTGCCCAGGACCCTGTGCCAGAGCTGTGACCCAACCCCATCCAGCCCGAGCTGCAGGGTCCTCCCTGACCTGCAAAGCCCCTAATAGTAGTGACCATGAACTCAGATGCACGAGCAGCATCTATCACACACACATGCACTGGTGTTCAGCAAGGGACCCTGCAGACCTAGTCACGCCCCTGGGGGCACCTTTAGTGAAGGCTTCGTGCCTCACTCTCTCTCGATGGTCATTCCTGACAAATCCCAGCATGGTCTGCATTTGCTCTAGATCAGTGCTCTCAAGGTGTGGTCCCTGGACCAGCAACATCAGCATCACCTGGGAACCTTAGTGAACTGCATTCTCAGGCCCCACCCCAGACCTCCTGAATCAGAAATCCCAGGGTGGAGCTCAGCAGTCCATGTTTTAACAAGCCCTCTAGGTGATCCTGCGGCACGCTCAAGGTTGAGAACAACCGCTCTCCGCGGCCATGTTCCGGGGGAATAGGCTGCAACGGTGGGGAGGGGTGCCACCCAGCTCCTCTGCCCTTCCAAAGCCAAGGTGCTATGCCAACCTGTCAGCTCACAAGCCTGAGGGAAGCCTTCTGCCTGCCAGGTTTCTCCTCTGCCTGGATCTGGGGTCCTCCTAGTCCCCCACACCACCCTGGTGACTCCACCTCTTGCTGCAGGCTCCCAAACCCCAAGTGCCCAGTCTTGCCATGTGCTGGTGAGTGTAAAATCTTCATTCTCAGCATAATTAAAATACACATCATGCACTGATCACATGCCATCTCAGGGGTCTTTGCACTTGCTGTTTCCTAAGGCAAAACCCCCTTCCCCAACTGGTATGCTTCACTCTGTTGCTTCACACAGGTCTCTGAGTAAGTATCACCTGTTCAGACGGGCCCACCCAGACCTCACCTAAGGGGAAGGCCTCCTCTGCTCCATCTTCTTATGCAACTAACTTTTCCTTCATCTCCACCGAATATTTTGTTGCATGTCTACACATTTGTTTATGAGGTTTTGGGTTGTTCGGGGTTCTTTTTGTTTTGGGGGCTATTTCCGCCTCTAGATGGTAGACGCTACAAGAGCAGAGCCTTCTTCATCTTTACTCACTGCTGCATCCGCCCTGCCTAGAACATGCCTGTCACGAAGCAGGAGCTCAGGCAATATCCCGGGTACATGAATGGATACATATATAGAAACAAAAATTAGTGCAATCCACTCCTTGTATTTATCACCCTTGAACACATAAAAAGCCAAAGCAAATTTGGAAATAAAATACAAACAAAACTACCAATAAAATTAGATGATGTGTTTTGCTAAAGTTCAATTGCCAAGAATGGGTTTAATAGTGGAAAGATGTGGCCTCGGGCCAGCTGTGTTTCTGTATTTCAATTTAATTAATACCAACGCAGAGAGTGAATGCCTACAAACAGATGTATGCAACAGACAAAGTAGCATTAATAACTTTAAGGCTTTGTTTTTCAGTTCGGGTTAACCAGCCTTGATACAAAACCAAAACCCAGCACACAACCACCCTGAGGCATCAGTTTTAACGAGGGATTACTTGATAACTCTATAAAGCTGTCCTGTTCACTTGAAGCCACGTTAGTCTATGGTGCTACTAAAATTTCTTCCCAATTCTAATTCCAGCAATCTCTTCCTCACATATTTCCCAGCACATTTACTGCCAATGAACTCCAGCAAGCTGCCACATGGCAAGCCAGAATCTGTTTGCCCTATGAACGTGACCCTGGCTACCAGCTAACAGGTACCCGACCTCCGTCCTGCCCACTGGTGTGGGCTTTGTTCCACCTTCACTTTTCTCTGTCTGAACAAATGCAAGCACACTGAACTTCCTTTGTACCGTGGACCTCGGCAGCGTTCGGCCTTCCCTTGGTGCAAACACCATGACGAAGACATGTAAAGGGTCTCTTAAACAGTGCTGCAAACCCAAGTTACGAGGTGAGTACCCAGATAATCTTGATGAGATTGTATGAATTTTAACAGATTTTTATCAAAATCAAAACGCAGACTCTTGAACATTGAAAAACAGGGCCCCACGCCTCTGATGTCTTCACCTATTTCAGGGCCTGGACTCTTGTCACCAGATCCCTCTGAGCAGTGCAGCAAAGCACTAACGTGCCAAATTCAAGCACACAGACCAGGCGCAATCTTACCAGCTGAAAAGGCAATTGGTAAGTCACCACAAACTGTTCAAGTTCCAGCCACAACTGTGCCCCCACAGAGCTCCGGGTCATCTCACTGGATTCACATGTGTTTGAAATGGTTCTACAATTCTGGCATCTGCCAGAGCTTTCCAGGGATGAAGGTATAATGGGTGCCAATGGTTTAATTAAAAATTTATGGAAGAAAAACTTACACTTGAGAACATTACATCCACTCTCTTCAGTTTGAGTTTTATTTCCCCTGCCAATATGGACAGGAGTGCCATGATTCTGTTTCATGACAATTTAGTCCCGAGCCTCACACCTGGGGGACTGCAGCAGGGTGCATGCTCTGAAATGAGGCCAGCCTCGACATCCTGACCAAAGGCTCATCCTGAGCTGGCACCTGTCCTCGGGAGTGGTGGGGGAGGGTGCCAAGATCAGCCACAGTGGAGGCAGATAACAGGTTCAGTTGGCCAAGGGGTCATCTTGTCCTACCTCCTGCCAGCCAGCAGGTCCCCAACAAAACCATGAGATTTGGTGGATTCTCCTAAGACTTAGCTCCCCAGTCTTAAGCAAAAACAACTCTCCTTCTCCCACCTTCCATCTCCCCAGCTTTTGAGGACATCGGCAGTACAGGAAATGTCCAGGGAGGATACTATTCTCCCCGGCCCGTTTCTCCACACGCTGCAGGAAGAGTTCTTATAGAATCTAGAAAAATAGCTCAGGCTGCTCTCCATGTGTCCTGAAAGCCAGCCCTTACTCTCCTGTGGCTCGCTCTCTCCCACATGCCAAGGTACAGCCTCTGTCCTGGCACACACCCTCCAGTCCCCAAGAGGAGGTGTCCTGTGTGTCGAGAAAGCACCGCCCTGTCAGTCATCTGCATTCACCACTCAGATCAGGGGGAAAGCCAGCAGCCCATGAAGACAAAGGCCTGGCAGCCCAAGGAACTGGTGTGGCAGCCAGCTGCAGCAGCCCTCACCTCCCAGGGATGGAGCTGCCCTGCCATGGGTCCCTGAGGCCTGGCTCTATGCCCACCTGCCCCTCACCTGCCCTCAAGGAGGCTTTTGTGCTCTTTCACGTTGCCACTGGCCCTCAGGACACCTCCCAGCAGGCCCCTACTTTCAGATCAAGAATCCCAGAAAGGAAAGTGGGATCTCAAGAAGAGGGGTTGTCCAAACTCCCCTATAACCTACCCCCACCTTTTTAATTTTATTTTTTGAGACAGGGTCTTGCTGTTATGCAGGCTGGAGTGCAGCGGCACAATTACAGCTCACTGCAGCCTCAGCCTCCTGAGTAGTGGGACCACGGGCACATGCTACCATGCCTGGATAACTTTTTGTAGAGAAGGGGGTCTATGTTGCCCAGGCTGGTCTTGAACTCCTGGGCTCAAGCTGTCTGCCCACCTCACCTTCCCAAAGTGCTGGGATTACTGGCATGAGACACTGTGCCTGGCCCCAGCTCTGCTATTTTTTTTTTTTTTTTTTTGAGGTGGCGTCTCGCTTTGTTGCCCAGGCTGGACTGCAGTGGTGCTATCTTGGCTTACTGCAACCTCTGCCTCCAGGGTTCAAGCAATTCTCATGCCTCAGCCTCCGGAGCAGCTGGGACTACAGGCACACACCACCAGACCCAGCTAATTTTTATATTTTTAGTAGAGATGGGGTTTTGCTATGTTGGCCTGGCTAGTCTCGAACTTCTCCTAGGCCCTCTCTTGATGGATGAGAAACCAGGGCTCCTCCAAGAAACACATTTTGGTTAATTGCTACATTCTTTTCATGTCTCCTCACTAAAAAGCCTTTCTCTGACCATCATCAAAGGATGGGGGATGTAGATTGGTAGGTGCATGCAGCCTGGTCAGGCCACCCCCCAGAGCAAATCCAACCCTCTGGGTTCCCACGCCAGGAGGCTGGGTGGGATGGGTGGGGCATCTCTGGCTTTGACCCCTCAGTGACCAGTGGGTAAAAAGGGCAGGCTGGTTCCTGCTCATTGAAGTCACGGGCACAGTAGGGAGAAGGTGCCCTGAGTGTGGAGAGGGACCTGGCAGTCACCCACCTTGACCCTACAGGGCCACAGGAAGATTGCAAAGAGGCCTTGGAAGGGACTATGTGGAGGAAGACTTGAAAGGCTGAGTGTTGGCTTGGACCCTTGAGAGGCTTCATCAGCTAGTCCATGAATCAGGGCCTCCTCTGCCTGCAGTTACTAAGCACCTGCTGGTACTGGGAGTCTCTGCCTGCAGTTACTAAGCACCTGCTGGTACTGGGAGCCTCTGCCTGCAGTTACTAAGCACCTGCTGGTACTAGGAGCCTCTGCCAGCAGTTACTAAGCACCTGCTGGTACTGGGAGCCTCTGCCTGCAGTTACTAAGCACCTGCTGGTACTGGGAGCTATGTTAGGGCTTCTCCAGACATTCAACCCTCCCAAAGGTCCTAGGAAGTATATGATGTGATTCCCAATTAGCAGATGAGATGACTGAGGCTCAGCATCATGGACCCTTGGTGCCGGTCCACAGGTGTTCTCCAATGCCACTCCATGCTCTCGAGCCATGCCCTCCTGCAGGGGGGGAAAGCAGCTCCTCCCTCTGACCCTGAAGGCCCAGGGAAAGAGACTGACCAAGCCTGGCTCTGCCCTCTGTGGCCACCGTCCTGGGCCAGCCCTCCTCCATGCTTGTGTTAGTGGCCTCTAGCTCTACTCACATGCTCTGTGCACCCTCTCTCCACCTTCCTGGAGCACATCTCTGGTACCAGCACTCACCTACTCCAAAACCTTCAGTGGCTCCTGACTTTCAGACTCAATGAGCTTTCCTTTCTAGAGGTCTTTTATGGAACTCTCCTGTGGGGATTCCACCTCCCACTCCGATAGGACTACCCACTGTCACATTATCCTGGATCCTTGCTTTGCCTGCCATTTACCTTCTGCCTGAAACACCCCTCCATGCCCCCAAGACTTCAAATGCACTCAAACCCAAGGCTGCTGCCTGGAGTTGGTGAACATGCAGAAATGTGAAGAGAGCTTATCAGCCGGGGCAAGGGCCCCATGGTGTGGGAGAGGACCCAATGGGTACACAAGCAGGCCACTGGCCTAAAGAGGGAACTGTGGGCACTCCCTGCTCCCCACTGGGGTGCTCCCAGAGGGCTTGGCACATGCTGCCCCCACCCTGGCCCAGTGGCTCACCATCTTGGCCTCCCTTAGTAACAGCACTGCTGAGTCATCCCTCTCCCATGAGCATGCACCGCTCTCAATTCTGTACAAAGTAACACAAGTGCAGCCGCAGCCACACAGCTCTTGCACGACTTGGCCCTTCTCTGGAAGGGTGTTGGAGGGTGCTGCTGGAGTGGGCTCAGGGCTCTCTCACAAGCCCCACCTGGGGCAGGTCTCCATATTCACGCCCTGCACTTGGAGGCGGAGGCTAGGCACACCTGGGCATTGGATGGGTCTCTGCCAACCTTGAAGCAGGCAGCTGGATATAGGGATTCCTGAGGAGGGAGGGCCAAGGCAGCACTAGTTGACGCCTCTGTCAGTTGACGCCTCTGTCAGTTGACGCCTCTGCTGACAGCAAATGGGCCTGTCAGCAGGGCTGGGTGGCTGCTGTGGGCCCTTCTCCCAGCCACACACCTTTATCTGCTCCATGCCCCTGTGCTCCCCAAAGCTACCGAGAATCCAGAGGCAGAGCCTCAAGGCACTGGGCTACGGGACTGGAGCCGGAGTTCCTGCTCTACCAGTCTGCTCAGAGCCAGTGTGGCTTTGGGAAAGTCCCTGTTCCTCTCTGGCCTCAGTTTCTACATGCATAAAAATAGAAGCTGAGACTAAACTGGTGGTTTCCCAGCTTTGTTCCTGGAAGCCCTGGAGTTTTGAGGAAGGGTCTCAGGGACCCCTTCGCAGACATGCTGATGAACCCCAAACCCTTCTGCAGCCACATCTGGGGCCTGGAGGCCTATCAAAGCTGAGCTCTCTGATGCCTGGTGTATAACCCTGGGCAAGTGTTTCCCTTCACAAGACAGAACTCTGGTCTCACCTTTTCTTTCCACTGAGATACAGGGTTCCATGAAGCCACAGAATGAGGACCTGGCCCAGCAGTCAGCAGGCCTCCACCCTGGGCAAGGCAGAGCAGGGCAGGATGAGGGAGGAGGGGCCAGGCAGGAAGGAAAGCATGATCCAGGTAGGAAAACAGAGACCAGAGCCCATGCCCATAAATCTACATGTGAACTAGTTACAAAGTTGCGAGAGCTACAAAGACAAGCAGGGAGCAGTAAAGCAAGCAGAGATGAGCAACACCAGAGCCATCTGTAGAACAGCAGCAGGAGGAGGTGCTTCCACAGCCCAGAAACCAGGGCCACCCAGGAGGAGTTAAAGTCACCTAAGGGCCTCCTCAATCTGGGGGAGCTGAGGCCATAGAAAGAGGCTGAGGAATGATGGCTAGAGCCACAGAGAAGATGCAACTGCTGCAGAGACCTTGCCTAAGCCAGAGCACGGAGGAGAAATAGTCTTTCCTCTGTCTTCCCCCTACCCTCCAGTCTTCTGTCAGTGCCTTTCATTGGCCAAACTTGGCCAGAGCTAGTTTTCAAGGAAGTCTGGGAATTGCAGTTTGCAAAGCCAGCCCTTGAGATACAGAGTGAAGCAGGAAAAGGGCAAAAATGGATCTGAGAGCAAAGAGGCAAACGGCAGCCATGGAGCTACTCTCAGACACCCCCCCCCTCCAGAGACCCCTGCCCCTCTGGATTCTGCCCATATATCAACATCCAGCTAAAAGCATCTTCCCCCAGGAAGCCTGGGCTGCTGGTTCTGGACCAGCCCTGATCTCTCTGTGGCCACACTCTGGCCTTGGTGCCTCCTTGTTCATACAGGATCAGGGCAGGAGGCCCCCACTGGATTCTCTCCAGTCCCATAGATGTCCCTGCAGCTCAGCAGGCCTCTGTCACAGCTGAGCACAAAGACTGATGAGCCTTTTATCCTGAATTCCCCAGACGGGTTTCAAGAAAATCTATTTTTTCCCAAATGAATATTCCCAGGTCATTTCTTGGGAAATATATGTCATTACTGGCTTTAAACAACTGGACTGCATGGATGTACAAAAGGAAGCCAAGCAGTCCCCTGTAAAACTGCTCTAGGGCTAACTGACCTTAGACAGGAAAGGAGCTGGGAGTGCTAAGGTCTCACTGCCTCTGGAAGACTCACTCAGAAATGCATGTTTAGAGCAAGAGATTCTTCTGGACAGAGGGAAAGATTTTCACTTCACTGAATATGATGGGATCTGGCCCATCTCTTCCAAGGATCCTCCCACCCCTGCCTGCCCCCAAGCCTTACTGCTCCCAAGAGCCAGCAGCGGCCTTCCAACTGGCCATGTTCTCCAGCCTTTATTCCCAAGACATGATAATCTTGAGAGTTGCATTTTCAAACAAAGCCTTGATGATGTCAACTCTCCTATTACTTTCTGTTTCCCAAATAAGCCGCAAGCAGCAGAACCTAAGAGATGAGGCCAGTCGAGTGCCAAAGCCAGCTCCTGCCAGTTCACAGGAACCTAGTATTCAGTGACATCACACTGACAACTTGAAATCGGCCATGGTGGGAATATTTACACCACGGAAATTGGCAAATGCCTCACATCAGAGACTTTTCTACTTTTCTTTTCTTCCTGGAGAGCAGCTGGTTGTTAAATGCTTACCAACACACACCACGAAGTGAGGTTTGATGCTCTGGGCACGTATCACCTTACCCACCTCCACCACCACCAATCCCAGCCTCGTGTCTTGTTATCCCCTCTCCCTCCCAGCTGTTCAGTCAACCCACCATGTCTTTCCATGCCCCCTTGCCACGGTTCATGCCTCTCCCTCCAGCTGCTAGAGGGGAGAGACCATGAGAGTGTTTCCATCCTGGCTTCAGATCTAGCTATGGAACGTTGGTCAAGTTGCTTGCTCTCTCTGTTTCCTCACCTATAATAGGCAGATAGCAGCACAGGCCTTCTTGAGCATGAAATAGGAGCATGACTGTTGCAGGCTCAGCACACTGCCTTCCAAGGATGTGATCAGACAATGTCAGCCCCTTCTCTACTAGCAGAAATTCTCTCATGCCTCAAGGGTCATGAGAGAATTCCACCACCTTTGTGAAGCCAGACCCGTGAACCCAGCTAATTCCCTCCTGGCATTCCCCCCCCCCCCCCCCCCGGTGACCGTAGCTCTGTGACAGGAAGCCAGAGTCCCTTGTGAGAGGAGGGCCAGCAGCTGGCAGGTGGGGGGCAGGGGTGAAGAGAGGGGGACAGGATTTACATGCAGCTTCATGAGAAGCAGGATTACAGGGCTGACAAAGCTGCCAGGACCGCTCGTGCCCTTATCCATGGACCAGACGGACAAGAAAATAACAGAAAAACCTACTTCCTGGGATGGGGTACTCCCTCCTTCTGGCCTCACACACCTGCATGTACCTGCCTACAGTGGCAGGAGGGAGATACAGCATGTGGGGCATGTGGCCTTGTGTGAACTCGGGGTGAATCAGCCTCACAAGGCTCACCTCCAACCACCAGCCCACTTGCAAAGGCAAGGGAAATGTCCAGAATGTAAACCCCCATCAGCCCAGCCTGGATGCCACTGGCTGGCCAGGCCACAGGCACTCTGCTGTCTTTGGGATGGGAAATGCCACACTCACTGCTTGGCTCCTGCCAGCCCTGGGCAGCTGAAGGGGGACAAGGCTGAAAAGGACTAATGTCATTTCTACCTCTTAGGAGGTGAAGAACCAACGCCGGACAGTAGCAGAACCTAGGGCAGCCAAGGGGGCACCTCCACCTTCCTGTGAAGAGCTCAGCAGATCCCCAGCATCTGGCAGTGTTCTTATATACCACTTACTTGCTGTGTAGCCTTCAACAAGTTGGCTGGCCTCCCTGGGCCTCAGTTTCCTCCTCTGCAAAATGGGGAGAATAATAGTACCTCTTCCTAAGAAGTTATGAAATAAGTGATTAAGTGCTTCAAGCTGTGTCTGACACACAATGAGAGGCTAATAGGTGTTAGCTATTATTATTTATTACCCCCTTTTACACAGGAAGAAAGTGGACTTTAAAAGGGAACCTGGATAAACATAATTTGGAGTTTTTGTCCCAAGTCTCTGCAGGATCAAGTCTCTAAAGGAAATGCTATGGCTGAGCCTAAGCCAGGAGCCTCCCAATGAGAACAGCTGGTTGTCTCTTCGTCTCCAGCACAGACAGCAGAATGGGGGCTCCTGAAGGTCTGCGTGGAGCTCAGTGCTGCATCTTCTATCACAGGGATCCTTGTGGCTATCAAGGGCCAACACGGCCCTGCTCAGACTCCACTTGCAAAGTGTAAATTGCAGAATCTCAGGTTTATAAGAAACTCTAATGACCATCCAGGTCCACAGCTGCTCATAGAAGCCCTTAAAACTTCCACCAGGACGTTCCTTGAACACTTCCAGGGACGGGGAACTCAGTACCTACAGAGGCCTCACATTCCACTCCAGATACACCTGAAGAGAGGGGAAAGGGAAATAAATGAAGAGGCCAGTAGGCTGGGTGCGGAGGCCGATTTTTGCCAGTTTCTCAGTTGAGCCTAAGACAGGGCCAGTCTCCAGCCACCCAGCTGCCACTACTGCCCCTGCCTGAGAACTCGGGCTGTCTAGAAAACCGAGAGCCCCTCTGGGAGGCCAGGCTTGGCAGGAAGATGTGGAGGCAGGCTAAGCCACAAGCCAACTGGTTCCATACCACTAGGCAACAGGAAAGCAAAAGGGTGGCCCGGGGCTGGCCGAGCAGCAGCAGCAGCAACAGCCACGGCCACGGAGATCAAAACACCTAGATAATGAGCCGAATTCTTCTCCCAGAGATACCAGCTAACGAAGGGAGCACAGGAAGCCCCATGTCACGGGCCCAAAGTGTTTATACAAGTGTTAAAAATACATTTCAAAAGAAAGCAGGGAAGCCCAAGGAAAACCCTCTGCCGCTCTTGGAAAACAGTTTTTGCAAACCACGTTAATTTGTTTTCCAAAAGGTGTTTGAAGTCTCCCCTATACCCCCTGGGCAACTTTAATTCCACCTCCTAATCCCCTATTAAACCTGATGCTCACTAACACAGCCCACTTAGGGGATTATGCTTTTTATTCTTCATTATACAGATACATATTTGGGCCCATGCTTGTTCCTATGTTGTCTTGTAAATTAAGAAGCCACTGTCAGCCACACTTCTCCAAGGGGCCCGAAATAGCCTGAGCGTCATTAAGGCGCTAAGGGGATTTGAAATGAAGTTTAAAGGGTCAGAAAGTGTGATTTTTAAAATTAATTTCCAAAGCCTTATAACCTCACAGCCAGAGATGAATGGGTTCGTGGGAAAGTGCAAGAAGTAAACGTGCAAAGAGGCTAACCAGAGAGGGCGGGGGTCACCTTGGCCACGCAGAGCAGAGGCAGCGGGACAGCTGGCTCCACAGTCCCAGCTGTGGTGGGGCTCGGAGTTCTGCAGGGGAAACAGGGATGCCAGCAGTAACTAGCGTTTTCATCACTGTCAGCAGCAGCAGGCTGTCTGTTGAACACTTACTATGTGCTATTTGCACATTTCAACTCATTAAACCCAGCAGCCCACTAAGGAGAGTATTATTATCCCCATATTTCACATGAGGACACTGAGGCATGGAAAACTCAGGTGACTCCCTAAGGTCCCATTGAAGAAATGGAAGGGACAGAATAACACTGAATAATGATGATATCCACGAGATATATTGAGCTAGCACCCAATAGCTAACTAATGTGCCTGACCCAATGGATAGGCATGATCTCAACCCCCACCAGAGCCAGAGAGGTAAATCCTGTTATTAACCCTACTTTACAATGAGGAAACTCAGGCTCAGAGAAGTTTTTGTTTTTAGTAAGACATCAAAGGTCACACAAGTAGTTAGGACCTCAGACTTGAACAGAGGCCCGTGAGACTCCAGAGCCCAAGCCCCCAGCTTCTCTCTCACTCCACAAACTCACAACCTGCTGCAGAGAGCTTCATAACGGTGGCACAAAAGATGTGACAAGACAGCCTCCCTCCCACAGGCTCCAACACCTCAGCTAGGAAGAGAGCCCTGTGGATAGAAGTAACCTGGTAAGGCTCCCTGGAGGAAGGGGGCAGAGGCAGGCTGGGGAAGTATGGGCTGAAGCAGTGAAAACAGTAGAAGTGGGTCAAACGAGCTGCACAGGTGGGGAAGGACATGTGTGCTCACAGATACTTGGCCAGAGATGTCAGGAGACAGATGGGCAGGAGGATCAGGAGGGAGGTCTGTTCTGGGGACAGATACTCAGGTGGAGACCCTAAGAGCCTTAGGGTCCTTCCACCAAATCCTCTTCTCTCCATCTTCCGTCCAGTGACCAGGCCTGAAGACAGCATCCCTGTTCCCCTTCAAGCTGGCCCCTCACTTTATACCCTGACTCACCTCCCACACCCTCAGTCATCATTCTGTCCGTGTCCCCTCTCTGGATTATTACATTTCCTCCATCCCCTGGATCAGCCCACAATTTTGCTGTGATTTCTCCCTAATCTTAAAAAACCCTTCTTTGACCCCCACATTCCTCTCCAGCTGCCACCCTATTTCCCAGCTTCCTATTTTGGCAAAAACCCCTTGAAAGCTACATGGATCTAACATCTCTTCTCCACCCTCCGGAGCCAGGCTTCATCTCCCCTACTCCACCAAACCGGCTCTCACTGAGGTCAAAGCCAGCTCTCAACAGTCTTTCCCCTGAACACCTCCTGTCTCCTGCCCCCCATCAGACTGCACACCTCCCTGGCTATACCTTCGTGGGCTCCCCTACTGGTTCCTCCATGTCCACGTTCTGCGGTGCCTGAGGGCTTACTCCTCTGAGACCTCTTCACTTGTCTCCTATCTCCAGCCACCATTTCATCTAGTCCCGTGGCTTTAGGCTTCACCTAGGCCTGTGCCACTGCCATGGTGCAAAAGGTCTGTCTCCAGCCCCTACCTCTCCTCTCAGACTCAGCACAGCCAACTTGACATCAGTATTTGCATGTCTAATAGGCCTCTCAGATCAGACTGATCTTTACTACCCACTGCCCCAAACCTGCACTTCCTCTTCTCTTTCCCCATCTCAGCAAACAGCTGTTGGAGTGAGAAAAAGAGGGAAGTCCAGAATAGTTCTTGGCTTGAGCTTCCATCAGGAAGTCCTGCTGACTATACTTCCAAAGCATGTCTGGATCCTTCTCTCCCTCCCCACTGCCCCACGTGAGCCTACACCATCATCGTTTGCACCCAGACTCCACAGTAGCCTCCTCTGACCTCCCTGTCTTCACCTTTGCTCCCTACAATTCATTGTTCATTCAACAAAGGGGTCTTTTTAAAACACAAATCTAATCATGTCACCACCATCACCACCCCACTGTACTTGGATGACATCCAAACTCCAAAACATTGGCGAGGACAGCCCTGTAGGAACTGAACCCTGCCTGTCTCGTCAACGTCATCATGTGCCACTCCTTTTGGATTCCATGTCCAACTGGAGTTCATGGTCCATTCTCTCCTTGAACACACCAAGCTTGTTCCATCCAAGGGCTTTTGCACTTACTTCTTTGCCTGCCTGTAATGCTCTCTCCTGATCTTCTCACAGCTGACTCCTTGCCATGCAGATCTCCACTGAGATGTCACCTCCTTGGGGAAGCCAGCCTGACCACCCATCACATCACCCAGGTTTAATGCTACACAGGATGCTTCTCACACCTGACAATCTTCGTGTTTATTTCTGTGTTTGCGGCCTGTGTCCCCCCAGCACAGAAGGCCAGGAGGGCACAGACCTCACCAGTCATGCCCATGGCTGTGGCCCCAGCATCTAGCACAGCACCTGGCTTAGATCTGATGTTCAGTCACCATGGCATGAACGTCTGCTTTCTCCCATCTCTGCATTCCTCCTCCCCAACCCACCCACCTCCCACAAGACCCTGGCCTTTCCCACGAGGCCCAGCATGGTTAAGATTGAATATTCTGAATAATGTGAGGGCTTGGGGTTGGGGGTGAAGAGAGTGGAAATCTTAGTGGCCATCTTTGATGTCCCAGCCTCAGCTGCCACTCCTACCTCCCAACTGACTGGGCAAAACCCCTTGAGATCTGTGTGTGGCCCTGGGTCACACCTCCCCTCAGCCAGGGGATGGCCAGGCAGGCAGCCTTGAGCTTAAGAATACTAGCTCTGCAATCAGATAGGCAGGGCCCACTTCCTGGCTCCTCCACTTATGACCAAGAGACTAGGTAGAAGTCTCTTCAATTCTCTGATCCTCAGTTTACTCATCTAGAAAAATGGAGCTAGGAACAGCATCTTCCTCTTGGGTTATTGTGATCATTTGAATGAAATAATCATTGTAAGGAGGGCCCGGCATACAGACCCTGCTCAATGAAATGGAGATGTTATGTGGGTACTATGAGCAATGGTGGGGACTGGGAGCAGGTCTCAGGGAGTACAAGGGTTCCACACATGCTCCTCCTGACCCACGGCCAAGTGTGGCCAAAGATCTCAAGACTAAGAACTCAGCACTGTCTTTGCTAATCCCACCAACAGGTTCAAACAGCCACACCTCCTGTGCCCTGCGTTCCCTCTCAGTCAAATGACAGGGCCTTGAGTCAGTTCATGATAAGGTGACATTACAAATAATGGAACCCACCTGTGCTGACATCACGCGTAATCCTGCCCTCCTTCCTGACAGGGGGCCAAGCTCCTCCCACGCAGGGTGGCAGGCAGGTCACCGATTCCTCCCTTGACACACAAGACATTTGTGTGAGAAGACAGATGGCCCACACGCCCTGAGTGCCCACGCCAGATCTGGGCACCATCCCATAGGCCAAGCCCATGGAACGTGATCTAGACAATGGGAAGGAGGGCCCTGCACAGGGCCCCTTCTGGGGAAACAATGCCAGCTAAAACTCAGCACCAAGCCTAGCCCCAGGGTTCCCTCTGATAGGTATTTGGTAAAATGTGACTGTGCCTCTTTATGTCCTCAGCCTACCAAGTAGCTAGACCCAGCCCTGGATGCTATAAATCAATTGTACCATAGTTATAACATTAAGCTACACTTAATATCCAAAAAGTAAGAGATCTCTTTACAGCCACATTGACAAACCTTTTGTCCACCAAGCCCTTGACTGCCAGCCAAAAAAATTAGAGACTGAACCCTACAAACTGGTTACCTGGCAGGTTATACCTGGGCGACAGGAAAATGTCCGGCTCGGAACGGTCCACAAGATATGCACGGCCCTTGGAGCCAATCTGGCACCAAGATACCTTGGCCTCAACACCATTCCCAGCAACCAACACGGTCAGTGCCAGCCCAGCACCATCGATGCCACTCCCAAGTGCTTCCCAGCCTGTGAAAGAGCTTGCTTATACCACCCCACTGGCATGTGAGTGGCCCAGGAGAGAAAGGGGGGTGGGAGTTGCTGGTCCCTCTTGATAGGCAGGGGCACTAAGAACCAAAGACAGGCAGAACTGGCCCATGGCCACACAAGAGTTAGGCAGGAGAAACTAGGAACCCAGCAGCCTGACCCCTAACTCCATGTTCTTTCAATCTCTCTGCCCTGAATGCATGAAAAAACAACAGCAATGGACTGGCTGTTATCATTACTACCCCGTTTTACACCTCTACTGGTAAAAACAAAAATTAAAACTCCTTCACAGTACGCTCTTTATCATTGTTTTCAAATCCATGTTATTATCTGGGCTTCACCACAAGCCCCTCAGGTTGGTACTCATCTCCATATCTTACAGATGGTGAACTGAGGCCTAGCAAGGCTTCTGGCTCACCCAAGGTCATGTGGAGCATCAGAGGCAGGGGGCATGTCTCCTGACCCCCTGCTCAGTGCTCCATGATCTCCACCCACCACCTCCCAGACCTAAATGAAACTCCACCCTAGCTCCCCAAAGAACCATAGAACCACAGCTCCTCACCAACTACCAGTGGTTGGAGGTACTACTCTGCCCCTTCCTGTACCTTGCTCCTCGCTAACCTCAGCCCATCGTCCGTGAGAAAACAGAGTCCATGGCCCTTGACCACGGGGCCTCTGGAAGCCCCGATGAATGTACTGAAACATACCTGCCAAATATCACAGCAATCAGATTATCCTTCAGCCCTTCCTAGAACACAGCCAATGATGCCTCCCAACTGGGTGGGACACCAAGAAGGGGCCAGATGGCACAGGCAAGGGACTAACAGACAAGATACACAGACCCCATTCCAGAGTTCTAGCTGGGACTGGGCCCAACCCAGAGGCCCAGCCACGCCCCAGCTTTACCCCAGCCATACCCTGGGCATCCTGAGAGTATCATCCCCACCTCCAGGCTTATCTGTGGTCACTAGTCAAGGGCAAGCACTGAGGATACCTTCTTCCACCTCTGGGACACCTGGAAAACAAGCCCAAGCCTCAAGTGAAATGTGTAGATGTTCTCCAAGGGACTGTGGTGCAGGAAGCTGACCCTGGGATGACTGAGCCTAACCAAACAGCACTAAGTGGGGGTGGGGGGCCTCAATACAGAAGGGGCTGGTTCTCAGGGAAAGGCTTCAGCCAATACTGGAGCGATGGGACAAGGCAGGATAAGAGTCTACAAATATTTGGAAGGCTCAAATACCCTGGAGGAAGGGAATTACCTTGTCTAGTAGACAAGGGTTTCAAGGCATCAGGCAAGGCCTTGCCCATAATTCTCTTCTTGTCTATGCATGAAAGTCCCACCAAGGATGGAGCATATGGCTGAACACTGGACCTGGTCTGGAGTGGAGTGGACAGGAGACCATCTGTGTGCTGGCACTACCCTCGCTGAACTTCCTGGGGTAGGGACAATAAAGGAGACCCACGTGGCCAGAGTCTCCACATCATCCCAGATGCTGGGCTTTCCAGGGCGTGTGGGAGGAATTGCTCAGTGCACATCCCAATCGCAGGGCTTCGGCATCACACCAGAATCTGCCTGGAGAGAGGCCAACCCCTGCCAGCCTCTCAGGATCCCCATGTGTCTGAGCTCTTCACAGAGATGGGGCAAGCGAGGCCCAGAGAGGGTCAAGGGCTGCCAGGTCACACAGGCACAGTAAGAGTTGGGAATGCTCCTGGTTTCTCCTGAGGTCCATGGGTAGCGCCATGCCCATTAGCAAGGCCTTGGCACTTTTTTTATCTTCCCAGGACTTTTCCCACAGTTGCTTAGGCCGTTATGAAACAGGTGATAGGTGGCCCTCAAGTGTTGTGACAAGAGCCCTTTGCTTCATTAAAGGAGTTTTCCCTGAACATGGTCTCTCCAGGGCGGATGGCACAGAGCAGAACACATGCCCAGAGAAAGGATGGAAAAATGGGTATCAAATGACATCATAATGTCTGAGGCACACACCAAGAAAATCAATGTTCTCCCCACCACGGAGACCCACTGGGAAAATACGAGGGAGATGACCAAAGATTTGATGGGTCTTTTAAAGCTTTGTTTGGTCGAAATATTTGCTCTTATTTTAAAAACTTCTTTGTCGCAGACAAAATTGTTCTCTAATTTGGTCATACATTTGGATTTCATTATTTTCCGAATGTATTCCAGACATCTAAAATTAAACAGATGTCATCGACCCGGTTTGGACCTAAAAGACTTGTAACCAAACAGTGACTTCAACCCCAGTACAATACCGACTTGGAACACTGTGTTTTAGTCATTAAAAGTTTTAAAACTCTGCCCCATTTTTCTCATTTCCTATAATGAGATCTTTTCCCCCTCCTTGAAATACGCCAGTTCTTCAAGGGTCAGTGGAGAGTCAAACTGGAGAGTAAAGCAAATTTAAATATGAAAAGTGGGAGAGTGAAATATGAAACCCTTATCCACTGAAACCCTCTCTGAGAAACCAAAGCTCAGTCTCATTGCAAAGGAGGAAAAATGGTAAGGCAGAGATATAGAAATAGTATGAGTGCAGGAAGGGGATTTGGCTTCTAAAGCCTGAATTGTTTTATCGTTCCTTCTCTGACAGGGATTAGATTAGTGAGAATCCTCCAAGCCTGCTCAGGGTGTCCTGGGGACAGTTAAGAAGAAAAGACAATTCTTTCTCCTCTCCGATCCTCATCTCTGAGCTCGCCCCAAATGAATTTGTTAAGCGGCATAACCAGGTCAGAGGAAAGCGCCTATTGGAGATGCCCAGAATTCACAAGCAGGGGCCTGTGGCCACTGGGGAAATGTCTGAGGAGGGGCTGGGGAGTTCGTGCATTTGGGGCTTGGAGGTCACATTGGGAGTCTGGCTGTATAATGTCTTCATGAAATGTCCTAAGCAAACTGCAAATAAAATAGAGATCGGGATGAGAGAGGAACAGAGACCAAAGAAGACCTTTGCCTGTCTCGTAGGCACTAGAGCCATTCAGTCCTGAACTGGGAGGCAGGCCCCTGCTCCCAAGCCCAGGCCCACTGCACAGAGCAGGGGGCTTTAGGTGGGCCTGCTGCCCTCAGAAGCCCAAGCCCAGCATATTGCCCTGCCCAGCCAGCTGCTCAGGCCCCATCCTTCCCCACTCTACCAGCCACCCCTCGCAGTGGAGGATCCAACACAGGAAGGAGGAAGGGAGAGCTCCAACCCACTCGCCTGTGCTTCCTAATGCACATGGGAAGGCAGTGCATTTGCCCCATAACTCACCCCCACCCAAATAATCCTCTGTCTAGGGCACTCTGGGAAGAACACCACCTCAAAATATGAGAAACCAGCTTACTTCAAAAAGACAGCACTTCCTAGGGCACCCAGCCCCACATACCTGTTCAAGAAAAGGGGCTCAGGCCCCTGACCCCAGAAATGGACATGGCCACAAATCTGCTCCTGCAGGGACTGGCAACATTCTCGCTAGGGTCTGCCTCGTTCACCCCAGGAGAGGAGGCAGGCAGGCAAAAGACAAGCCCAACAACTTCTGTTAGAGGACAAGGTCAAAAGCCACCTTGGGGGTGGGCAGGAGAAAAGGTGATGCCCATGAAACACACACAGGAATGGGCCCACATTGGCCCTGAGTTGGGTCCCTTTCACATGTCCCAAACTTGCCCATCACTTGAGGTGGGTGACACCTCTTGCCTTCCCCAACAGCATCCAGAGAGATGCTCACTCCTCAGTGGCAGGTGAGTCACTTAGAGTCCTTAGGGTTCAATTCTCAACTGTACCTCCCGATGATTTGTGAAGATTTACTCCCCATAGCCGGCAAATAGCTTGGCCCCAGGTGAAACCTGGCTGGCTCTCCAGAGGGCTCTGCTGAGGAGGACTGAATCCTTGGAGTTCACTAGTGATGGCTGCCCTAATTGTGGGAGAAGAGAAAAATGGCAGCATCCAGTTCTCCTACTCACCAACCCAGAATCAGCCCATCTTATTTCACAGGTGAGGAAATGGAAGCCCAGGGATGTAAGGTGCATGTATGCAAGGTGGTCACATTGGAACAGAAGACCAAGCATTCAAAAGTTGTAATACTGGAAAACTAGTAATGTGCCAACTGGTAGATTTCAATCTTCAGGGTTCCCTGGGTTTGAATGATGTTGGACTTTTCAAAGCACTTTAATCCACTGTCTTAGAATGGGCCCTACACACTTGTAAGAGGGGCATCAGATAGGGGAAACTGAGGTAAGCCTGGTGAAGTGATGCCCCAGCTCACACAGCAAACCAGTGACAGAGCTGGGAGGAAAACCTCAGGCCACTCTTCCCATAGATCACCTGCCAGCCAAATTGGCACTGTCACCCAAGGTATTCCAGAGGGGATTATTTTGCTGGAACAGGGAGGAAGGGGAATGTGGAGAAAGCATTGGATGTCCAGTACCCTGGCAGTGTATGGGGGGGTGGTAGTAAACAGTGACAACTTATTAATGGCTTTACATCACTTCGGAGACTTGGAAGGGAGAGCCAGCTGACCAATAAGACATCATTACCACCGAGCCCCTTGAGTTTACTCGTACAAAGACTTTTTAGTCAGCAAACGTCACTCATTTCTCTAATAGGCGGCTGGCAAAGCTCTTTTAGTACCTATAATAAACTGAAGTTACAAAAGGGACAAATTAGCTGGCAAATATTTGCTGGTAATTATTTGTTTTACCAAAGGATTGTTTTCTCTTTATCCCAGAGTTCTTATAAAGAGCAAAAGATTTTCCAGCATTTGAATATAATCCCATTCACAAAGCTCTGAGTACACCCAGCCACTGAGAAGCTCAGAGCTACTCATTAAGTTGGGACTTGACAACTGCCCTACATAAAGCACCAGATCCTCAGCTCACAGCTGCTCCCAACCCCAAAGATCATGGGGGGTGGGAGACACATTTGACCACAAAAAGGATGCCAGGGAAAGTGGGCATGGGCTCCCCATGATAATCGCCAAAGGGGAGGCTGGAAAAGCTCTAGTCCTTGTTGAACTTCAGAGATCAGTGCTCATTGCACAGGTGCAGATGGAGCACCTGCTGTGTGCCAGGCATTATGCTAAGGCATGGGTGAGATGGACAGCAAATCTGACACGATTCCTGCCTTCCCAGAGCATGGAGGGAGTGTGGAGGGGGAGGTGAAGATCAAGACAAATATCAGAGAGCCACACTAATGAACACCTAACTGCAAAGACACCCAAGGACTCTGCAGGAGAGGAACTCAGTTCCAGAAGAGCTCCTGATAAAGACACGTGACCTAGCCTGAGGGGAGGCTTCGCAGGAGTTGAGATCTAAAGGATCAGTGACAGTTAACCAGACAACAAGGGGCAGGGCGGAAAGAGGTCCAAGAAGAGTCCAGGGCATGTGCCAAGGCCCTGGGATGGGAGGGAACATGGCATGTTTGAGGAATTGAGAAAGGAAAGCCAAAAGTGGCTGGACAGCAGAGAGCAATGGGCGGAGTGATGAGAGACGAGGGCGCAGAGGTCATGCTAAGGAGTCTGGTCTTCATTCAAAGGACAACGGGAAGCCATGGGAATGTTTAAGAAAGTGAAAGTCATGATCAGTCTTGGGTTTTGAACAGATGGCTCTGGGTGCTGTGTGGAGAAAGGACTGCAGGAGGGCAAGGTGAGAGCAGGTAGCCACCTAGGATGTGCTGTCCAGGTGAGGGGTAAAGGTGACTGGACTGGGGTGGCAGCAGTGATGATGGACAGAGGTTGAGGGACTAAAGAGCTCTCGGATATAAAACTTCAGGATGGATTGGACATGGGGGCTAGAGGGAGGGTGTGTCAGGGATGCCTCCCAGGTGTCCCCTGAGATGGAGACACTAGAAGAGGGGCAAGTGTCTGTGCTATTCTGCGTGGCAGGGTCAGGAGTGCAGCTGTGACCATGGCTGAGTCTCAGATCCCTTTGAGACAGCCATGCAGAGGGAGATGCTGAGGGGCCAGCTGAGTACAGGAGTCCCACAGGGGGACACAGGCATATCCAGGACACAGACCATAGCCCCGTGGTCCTTGGAGGGCTACTCAGGAACAAGTCCCAGGATGTTATAGGACACACATCTCTCTCCACAGCCCCCCTTAGTTCCTCCTTTTAACTCTTCTTATGAGGTGATTTCATGGGGAGATAGAGCTGCTTGCCACAGAAGTTAGACATCTTTCTGCATGAGAAAAATCTGTCTTCTGTCCTTAAGGAAACAGCCAGAGGAAGGAAGCCTCAAATCTGGCCATGGGGTTTAAGTGTAGACGCTCAGGAGAAGTCCCTGGCTCCGAGGGTGCCACGCTGAAAGGCTTGAGTAAGCAGGAGTCTGGGCTTCCCTTCCCCTGAGGCTTCTGAGATGGGTAAAGATAGACGGGGCAGTCTCTGAGAATGCCTGGAATGCAGTGCTGCCAAGAGGCAGGGAATTGGACCTGAGGAACCGAGAGGCTCCCTGTGCCCAGGTGACTAAGTCATAGTCACAGGAACTCTGCAGCCATAACAATAGCTCCATTCCCTGGGCATGGCATAAGCTCAGGGGCTTCATCCACATTCCTTCATTTGATGATCGCAGCAGTAGCCCTTGGTGAACACTAGCCCCAGGTAACAGATACAACACTAAGGCTCAGAGAGGTTAGGTAACATACCCACAACCACACAGGAAAAAAGGTACACTCCCAGGATTCAAACCCTTACCTTATACCAAAGCCCACACTTCTTCCTCTCCCTTCTCCTCAATCCCCTCCCTACTCTAGCATTTTATTCTATTTGAGAAGAGCCTGGTACTAAAGTGCTCTTAGAAATTTTAATAAATGTTAGTAACATGGGCTCTGGGCCAGGTAGAAACAATCTGCAACAGCATTTCAGTACAAAGTATAAATATAATAAACACATATAACACACATACACATAACACACAACTGCACTCCACGGAAGGAAGAGTCAACTGCTCACTAGCAGAAAGAAAAATACCTGGGAGAAAAGTCTGTAAGAAATACAGACTTGGTAGAAACAGATAAAAGATCTTTGTGTATAGTTTAAATATATCTAATACATTTTGCCAAAGCACCTTTCAGAGATGCGGTGGCTATTTCACCCGCATTACATGAGCGTTCCTACCCCTACATCCTCACAAACAAGAAGGTTCTACCAATTTGTAAGAACTCTTGTAGATTCTTCATCTATCATTTGGTACAAATGTAATTTCTCTGTCAGTTCCTGTCTTTATTACTTATTCTTTGGGTTCTTTTCCTATAATTTTAACTTTAATAATCTAGCTTACAAAGTAGCTTACATTTATACTTTAAAGCAAAAATCAAGGCATCTGTCACCTGTAAAGACTACTTTCTGTAGGATTTTAATTCAGCTATGGTTGACAAAGCCACCGTGTCTGGGGAGTGACAGGTGAGGACCCTCCAAAGGGAAGCAGGTCTATCAGGTACCCTGGGGCTCACCAGTGGTGGCCAGTGGGTGAGCCCTCCCAGGGGAGACAGCCAACACCTGCTGTCCTGCTCCCAGGGCCCTGGAGCCAGCGGCTGCTACTTGACTTTCTCATCAGGAGGCCCCACAGCTGCACAGCACAGCACCCAGACAAGAGAGCCACAAAGGAACCTAGGCACCCAGCTGCATCCTCCCAGGGATCACGCCCTTCGAGAGGCAGCTCCATGCTCACTCCAGGCCTTCATCCGACCCAGTTATCTGTCACACAAACACACACACACACTTGCCCAGCACGTCTCCAAAAAAGCAATGATCAAAATGAGTCCATGCAAGTCAAAGTTGCTCACACATCTTAGGATGCAGAACAGGGAAACTGAGCTCCCTGGCCTTCCCTACACCCCACGAGAAAACAGCCAGGAGCCAACAGCAGGCCTTCCAAACACGTTTTTCTTGCCCTCCACCCACATCACAGGACAAGTGTACCAGAGGTACACTGAGCAGCACATGCCCATCTGGCCCCAAATGGCTGCAGAGGGGCCACATTGGAGGGCTCCCTCCACAGTACCCACCCCTCCCTCTGCATCACCCATGACAGTGCATGGGGCTACTGCAGGGGGCGAGACCTTTGAAACAGGAGCAGGCACTGGGGTGAGTCCCCCACAAGCTTTGCGGAAGCAACTGCCTCTGCCTGGGACCTCAGAGGTTACAGTCAGAGAGGGCTCGGTGGGTGACAGGTTCTGGTGCCCCCAGAATGTGACCTACCCAAGGACCCATTGCTTCCCGAAAACAGGGCCTCTGAAGCCCCCCTTTGACTCCACAGGTTTAAGTCTCTCCCCTTCCCCGCATTGCCCAGCTATGCAAACAAAGGCATGTTTGGGGGAAGAAAGAAGGGCGTTCATATTTAATAACCCTCAAATCGGGCTCCACATGTGGCTATTGTTAGGCAGATTTAAACAGCAATTACAGAGGTACCTCCTTCCTCCTCAGCAACAACCTAGGCCCTTAATCCAGCTAAGACCCAAGAGTTTAGGGCTGAGCTCACTGAGAGATGAAGGTACCAGCTTAAGCGGGGCCTGCTCAGAGATGGGGGAGCTGGAACGCGGACAACGGCCCTCCCTAATTTACTCCGTCTTGCCGGCAAAAAAGAAAAAAAAAGAGCAGGGGTGGCGGTAGGGGCTGAAGATGGGGTTGCCTGGCTGAAGTCTTTGTGGTAAACTGGCTTCCAGAGAACTCACATGGAAAGTTTGCAGAAATGTTTGGACCAAGGATTCAGAAAGGAAGACAACGTGCTCCCCACAGGAGCCCCAAGCTCCAGCTGAGGCTGGGGGATTGGGGGCTCCTCTTTCCAGAACACTTGGTATTCAAGGCTGCCAACAGTCTGACCAGGGTAGAAAGTAAGTTTCCACAGGGGAAACGTGGTCAGGGAGCGAGGAGGGGATTTACAGAAAGGCCAAACAATGCGCCACGAGCATGCTACCTGTGTTTCTGTCCCCTGCTCCTCTCTCTGCTCCTTTCAGTTCTCCGGCCCGGGGTGCCCTCCCTACCCTGCACTTGTCTGAGCCCCTCACTCCCCATCAGGCCCAGCTGGAAGGTTCCCACTGCTGTCCTGGAGCTCAGGCCTCCTGCGATGGTGATGGCACGCACACTCTCTGTGCAGGTTGTGGGGCTCATGGTGCTGATGGTTGACCCTCTGGGCCACCAGGTTCCCACCCACTTGAGGAAAGAGGCACTGCAAGACAGAGGGTTGTGACTTCTCTCCGCTGCCTGGGCTGGCTCCATCAAACCAACGTCTACTTTAAGAAGCAAGTCCCTTCTCCTTGTCCCAGTGTCAGAGGAGGGAGTGAGCTGCCCACCACTGGAAGCCTTCCAGCAGGAAGACCCCGAACTGTGGCGTGGCAGGACACTGCCTGGAGGCTGGAGGGAGCCACTGTCTCTAGCCCTGGGGGCCTATGACTAGTGAATCGGCACCTCTCTAGTTACCATCCTTTCAACCCTGGATTTTCTCATCTACGTTTTCTGAGTATTATTTGGTCTGCCTTATCACCAAACAATAATGAAAACCATTTGGTGTCAACTGTAATCTTGGATAAAGGCCCAAGCCTGATGCTGGTCTAGAGAGGCAAAGGGACCGCAGCCAGCCTTCACCGAGCACCTTGTCCCACCAGGCAGCACCATGCTGGAGCTGGAGGTGAAGGCAGTGGCTGTGGACAGCACAGACCTGGACTGGGATTCCAGCTTCGCCACCTAGCAGCTGTGCAACCCTGGGCAAGTTACCCAATTCTCCAAGCCTTCATTTCCTCGTTCACAAAGGGACAGTAACAATACAACACCACAGGGCTGCCGAAATGAATTCAGTGAGTGTGTGCAGCCCTGCATAAAGTGTGGTTCGGGATCAGCAGCAGCACCTGGGAACTTGGTAGAAATGCAAACTTTTCCACCTTAGACCTGCTCAATCAGAACCTCTCGGGGTGGGGCTCCGCGATCTCTGCTTCCCAAGTCCTCCAGGTGGTTCTCACACACACTGTAGGTTGAAGAACCACTCAGCTGTGTATGAAGGTGATTAAGAACTAGCACCTGCCACATAAGCTACATTCACAACTGCAAGAATCTCCATCTGCCCCTCCTGTCTCCCTGAATGGACTATAGGCTCAGAAAAGTCCAGTCACTTCAAATTCAAACAGCTAGAGCCCAGGCAATGTGACTCCTGGGGCCACAGCCTTCCAACCACACCTTGCTGTCTTCCATTTAAAGCTCAAATCCTAACAGAGAGTAAGTGTTGATGATGTTCTTTACAGGGCTAAACAGAGGTGAGGGTGGGTAATACCTATAAACAGCCTGTGCCACTCTGCAGGGAAAGCAAGAAGGCTAAGAATAGAAATCATCCCTCCTAAAATACGAGGGTGCAGAGCCTCTCGGGCCAGAGATGACTTCATTCCTTAGAAATAAAGGGCATGGGATACACAGAGGGTTCTCCAGGACACAGCTGCTGGATCCTTAGGAATGCCCAGACATCTCAGTAGCACTAGCAGTAGCTCTTTGAGCTATCTATTTCTTTAATACTTTTCTAACACAAAATGGAAAATATGATTATCAGCTCGTCATGAACTTTGTGACTTTCTCTCTAGGTCTCAATTTCTCTATCTGCAGACAGGGTAAGCAGTAAGCATCCAAAAGCTCTATAGCTTGAGCAAGTGCTATTCTCCCCTTACCCTCTGCAATTCAGGCTGAGGCATCACCCAAGGACAGGATCTCCTTAGCTTGCACTGCACGGAGTCCTGGTGTGCTGTGCACCTACTGTGTGCAGACCACTGGCCACATCTGCAGCAAGCACTCATATAAGCCAGAGCCCCAGGTTGCCGGGTAGAGAGAAGAGAGTGTCAATATCTGGGAAACCATTTGCAGAGAACTCATGGAAGCCAGTATCATTGCTCCTCTGCCTCTATGCCTCACCTTGTCACCCCAAATTAAAGACCCCCATGGGCTCCTCTTTGCTTTCAAGAGAAGATTCAAACTGTATTTAATCTGCCTCAACACCCTGTCTGGCAAGCACTAGGCCCCAAATAAATGCTTTTATACTAATACACATAAAGCAATTTGCTCAGGGTATACCTATCCCCAATCTCCATAACATGTTGCTGCCTTATCAGCCCCTGCAAAGCTCCTCCAACCACCAGACTGGCACACAGCCTGCAATTCCACCAGGAACTGTTCTTAGCTAGCCCTCACTCCCCACACTCCAGCCACACCAAATTCCACAAGGAAACCAAGCTCTGTCTGAACCCCAGAGCCTTTGCACATGCTCCCTCATCCACCCTGCTCTTCATTTATTGGGTTCCATCCCAGTCTTTAGGCCTCAGTTCAAGAGTTACCTGCTAAGAGAAGCCACTCTATCTAGACTAGGTCCCTCCATCCCTTCTGTTTCTTTCATAGCACTCTTTACAACTTGCCATTGTCTTTTGGTCTCTTTGTGCTTTATCTGACTATCCTTTCTGCTCTAATGGAATGTCAGCTCCAGTAAGGTGGGCACCATGTCTGTCCTGCTCACCCCTGTATTCCTAGTACCTGGTACCTTATAGGTATAAAATAAATGTTTGTAGAATGGGTGGGTGAATGACTGAGTTCCCAGAAAGATATAAAAATAATCACCATCATCCACAATGAATAAGGAGTAGGGACGTGTGGATGGATGGTGCAGGCAGGGCAGGTTCCTGCCTCCCTCTCAGAGATTGGTGGGACAGACAGAGAATGGCACTGGAAAGCTCGCCATAGGACCGACTGTGACATTCTGCCCTATCACTAGCTGCTCCCGAACCAGGGCATCTCAGACAGCCCATGGTCCATGACCACAACATCCAGGTCTTGGGTCTGAGCCCTGAGAAAGAAGACCTTTCCCTTCCCAGCCTACCTGTACCTTCCCAAGGCCTGCTGTGGGCCAGGATCAGTGATGGGAGATAGGGAAGGGCATCCTGGAGACAACAGCAGCCATCGGCATCATGTTGACAGCCCCCAGTGGGAACCTGATCTCATCACATGTACCCTGCTGATAAAAATGTAGCTCCCTGGGTGGGGATACTTACAGATAACATCATACCCTATGCCCGACACCCCTTATAGATCCCAGCCAATATTTCCAGTTTGTGAGTTTCTCTAAGCAGATGTGCGCCAGACTGGGCTGGATTACCATTGTAACATTTGCCTTTCATGGGAGTCTAAGCTTCTCCCTCCCAGACTTAGATGTGAAACAAGCCATGATGAATGTTCATGCTAATAGGAAGACTAACAGCTGGTCACTGTTTATTTATGCAAAGAACTTCACGCGGGGAGAAATGTCTACATACCACATCATCAACTAGACACCATTCCATTACCACGCACAGGCCCGCCACGTGGGCTTCCTGCTAAACTAGAGTCTTCCTGTCCCCACAGCTGCTCCTGCCCAGGGATCCCTTACTGAGGAGGAGATGAGGCTGAGGAGGGGGTTTCTCCTTGTATTCATGTCCTCACTCACTCCATGGCCCCAGCCTGGAATATTTATACAGCCAAATCGACTGCTTGCAGCCAGCGAGGTCCATTAGTAGGATGTAAACAGCTCTCAGCTCTTCAAAGGCCAGGGCCAGCCACTCTGTGGGGTCTGAGTCAGCCTGCCAGGGGCTCGTGTTTCAAGCCTTATTCATCTTCCTGATAACTTCCATAAAGGGCCAATGCTGCCTTCCTGGTATGCTGGGCCTGCCAACATCACCCCAGTGGGATTTTCACAAGAAACTGGCATTCACTGAGCTCCTGCTGTATACACAACTCTGTCCCAGTCACTCTGAAGAGGGAGAGAAGAGCAGAAAATACATTCACTATCTTTTAGGGAATGAGGCATATGTGGGTAAGAAATATTATGAATCAAATCACAAAGAAAACCCAAGAAACCAAGGGCAGAGTGACATCAGGAAGGGCAGGGTGAGCTGGGGGGGACATATAGCTTAGTGTCCAAGGACATGGGCCACCTCTAGAGAGCCTGGGGTTTGGATGCTAATTGCCTCTAACTGTGTGACCTCAGTCAAGTGGCTTAAACCCTCTGGGCCTAGGTTTCCTCACCTACAAAATGGAGATGACAGTAACAATAAGATTATGGTAAGGACTTTAAAAGCCGAACGCGGTGGCTCACACCTGTAATCCCAGCACTTTGGGAGGCTGAGGCGGGTGGATCACGAGGTCAAGAGATCGAGACCATCCTGGTCAACATGGTGAAATCCCGTCTGTACTAAAAAGACAAAAAATTAGCTGGGCATGGTGGCGCGTGCCTGTAAACTCAGCTACTCAGGAGACTGAGGCAGGAGAATTGCCTGAACCCAGGAGGCAGAGGTTGCAGTTAGCCGAGATTGCGCCATTGCACTCCAGCCTGGGTAAACCAGAGCAAAACTGTGTCTCAAAAAAAAAAGATTATGGTAAGGACTAAACAAAATGGTACATGGAGAACACTTAGCATAATGCCTGGAGGAGAGCAAGTGCTCAAGAAACATCAGCTGTGGTTAATTTCGAGAGGAAGCTCTCTGCAGAAAGTACGGTCTGAGACTTCAGAAAAAGTGAGGAACACAGACCCCTTCCCTAGCTGGCCATCCTGTCTGTGGGATGGTGAGGTAGGCACACACTGCCTCTCTGATCCAGAGTACAGGAGAGGGAAAGACCAGTTGCTGGTCTTCTAAGTGTGGACAAAAAAAAATCCACTCCCAACAGCCACTCAGTCTTCCAGGAAAAATGAGGAAAAATCCTACAGCAAATTGGCCCTTGGAAAAGATTGCCCAAAAGTTCAGGATTGGATTACCCTTAGCCTGGGGTAGCCCTGTCACTCAGGGAAACTGAGTCTGAACCATGGCTGTGGGTCAGGGCACAGGGGTGATGGGCAGGGAGACGGTATGCTTCCTGGCAACACTCCCGTTTTCAAAGCTGCAGAGAGGGTCTAGGAGGAGAGGAGCCTTGCACTCTGAGGGGAAGCTGCTCCTGGATTCTGCCTCAGAGCAAAACACCACCAACCAACCAAACATCTCCCTTGATTATGCTGAGAGCATGCAAAAAGAAAAACAACAGAAACCTTCCTCTCCTGGCTAGACTTCAATTCAGAGTGTAAGAGGGAATATATCTGCATCTGTACAGAGTTTCACAGCGCACTTTCTCATCCTCTGTCTCAGGGTACCCTTACAAGGATCCAGGGAGGCAAGTAGAAAAGCTGAGTATCATTTTCAGTTTGCAGATGAAAATTTCGGGTTCAGAGAGGTTAAGGGACTTGCCCAAGTTCACAAGTGACAATGTGGCAAAGCTCAAATTTAAGATCAAGTCTTCCAATGCCTGATCTAGTCCTCATTGCCTTCCCCACCTGACTCTCTTCCTACCAGTCCCAGATGCCAAAACTCAGGGCTGTTTGGACAGTTAAAGAATATATACAATACAAAAAAAAAAGCTTTCAACCACGCATGAGACTCCATGGGAGCAAACGATATATTGCATATGGCAACTTCCTTCCCAGATGTTCCCAAGATGGCAAGAGAGCTCCCAGAGGGAAGAGAACAACTTCTCAAGAAGGAAGCAACTTAAGTTCTGCCAAGAGGGAGTGGCAAAATGAACCACAGCATGTTCGCACTGTGGAACGGCATCAGCCACAAGAAGAGAACAAGGCTGATCTCGATGTACTGGCATGGGAAGAACACCGGGGCACTGTGGAGTCAGAGCCACAGTTGTGAATGAGGCATGCTATATAATCCCATGGATACCAAACAAGCAATGAAAACAAAACCACATATGGTCTCTGGATTCATAGACACATACATAAATGCACAAGGAAAAGGCAAGACCCACCCTCTATCAGATATCTTCCACTTGCCCCTGCAAGGCCATGCTCCACCCTCTGGGCCCCAGGAGGCAGCTCTGTATGAACTGCATCAGTAGCACCAGCAGGAGACCAAAGGAAGGGAGAGAATGAGATTGCAGTACTTATTAGGTTGGTGCAAAAGTAATCATTTTCCCAATCCTCCTACAGGAGGACTCCAAAAACTGGTCACTTCCCTCAGCCAAAGATCATGGCTCCTTTCAAGGTGCCCACACTCTCTTCCAGGTTCTTGTTCTTTGGTCCTAAGCCAAGAAAGGCTTTCTGCTGTAGCAAGCCCTGAGGTGCTGCACTATCCTTTGTGGATTTTATAACCTTGTCCCTACAATAAAGTTATCCTAGTTAGAGTGTGCCATCTGTTTCCACCTAAGACAACACTCAAGCTGATAAGAGTAGATAACTAAGGTGGGCAGTGGAGGAAGAAAGGGGCAGGTACTGGTAGCTGAGGCTTGGTGATCTACAGTGGCATGAGCCTTTGCAATAATTGTATGCTTGTGTGTTTACTTTGTATCATGGAAAATTTCAAGCACATGCAAAAACAGAGTAGCATAACAAGGTCCCAGGTATCCATTATCCAGCTGCAACAATCATCAATTCATGGCCAATCTTGTTTCAACCATGGCCCCACCCACTTTCCAGCCCTATATTATTTTAAAGCAAACCCAAGACATCATATGTTTCAAATTTATAAGAAACGATATTTCTATATTGCCTGGGTAATTAAAATTTAATTAAAAACAAAGAAATTCTCAAAACTAGAACTTCTGATGGTCAGGAGAACCTACCTCTGTTTTTAGACTGTACTCGGGCCAAAGCTTTCCCCGTCCTGTTTGCCCCAGAACCATGGCTCAGAGGCTGGCCAGGTGGCCCTGTTCGCCCCTTCAGTGGGCTGGGGGCCCAACTAACACTGGAAGTCCTTGCCAACCTGTCTTGAATTCAAAGGATTTTGTTATAAACTCAAAGCCACAGGAAGACCTCCCATTTGAGCATCAGCTTCTGGTTTTTGCCCAGCTACTCTGTCCCTTGGTTTCCTTGTTTTGTTGTTAATTTTTATTGAAGGAAAAATAAAAATGTATTTTTGTATGTTTGTAAGATTCATCCCGTATTGTTGCATATAATTGTGGACTGTTCATTTATATTGTGGTACAGTATTCCATAATATAGATTTATACTACAATCCACTTACCCATGCACTCTCAGTGGGAACTTGGGTAGTTTCCAGTTTGGAGCTATTACAAATGGTGTTACTATGGACATTATGCCATATGTCTTTTGAGGTTCATATGCATGTATTTCTGTTGGTTGTAAACCTAGAAAGAAATGCCTGGGTCATCAGAAGGCATATGTTTAACTTATCCAAAGAGTATGAGATTTCTGGTGTTCAACGTCCTTGCCAACACCTGGGTATCTTCTGGGTTGCTTTGCTTTAGCCATTCTTGTGGATGTGTTGTGTATCTCATTGTGCTTTTGAAGTGCACTTCCCTACTAATTAAGCTGAACAGTTTTTCTTATTTTTTGTCCATCTGCATATCCTTTTATGAAGTATCTTTTCTTCTGCACATATTTCTACTGGACTGTCCAGTTTGTAGTTGTTTTTTATATATATAAAATACATACACACACACACACACACACACGTCATTTATTAGTTGTAGGTTTTGCAACTGTCTTCTATAATGTGGCCTGTTTCTTCATTTTCCTAAAATGTCTTTTCACAAAGAAAAGTTTGTAAATTTAATATGGTCTAATTTATAAGTGTATTTTCTTGTACAGTTAATAGTTTCAGTAACTTGTTCAAGTAATCTTTGCCTGTACTACTTTCAGTTGTTTCAAAGATATTTTAGGGGGAAAAAAGCGCTTATTGGAAACTGAGTTAATAAAAGGCTTAAGAAACCACTAATGGAGACAACAAATCAGCTGCCCCACAAAGGAATCAATATGTGGTTACCGTATTAGAAAGACAATCTCCTGATTTTGTGGATTTCCTAGTTAGCAGCCACCTGTAAGAACTAAAGCTCTTCTTACCTGTGAAGGTGAAGAGAAGGCAGCTAAAACAATCTCTATCAAGAGAAAAAGGTTAAAACTTTGAGTATTTTTAAGTCTTAAAACAATACTAAATACTTAACAATATGCCAATGACCAACTTCTCACAGAAGCTAAGAGTAGGAGTTCTTGAACCCTAAGGAATGGTAGAAAAAAATGCCAATATTAAAACTGAAATGGCTTCCACAGGACAAGTGTTTTCACACCAAGACAGAAACAACAGATGCTGGGGTGTACCTGAGCGGGGAGGATGGGAGGAAAGAGAAGAGCAGAAAAGATAACTATTGAGTGCTGGGCTTAATACCTGGGTGATGAAATAATCTGTACAGCAAACCTCCATGACACAAGTTTACCTGTGTAACAAACCTGCACATGTGCCCCCAAACCTAAAAGTTTAAAATTAAAATTAAAAACATTTTTTTTAAAAGGAGGAACAATTCTCTTTTCATAGGGGCCCCTTCTCTCACAAGAGAGGTTTGCATCCTCTCCTGTGGGAAAAGATTTCTAAAATCTTCCACAAGGGGGCATTTCTCCCACTGAAAGTAAATAAAAACATGATTAACACATTTAGTGGTCTTACCAACACCAACTCTATTAATCCAAGTAATTTTTAAAGCATTTGTTGAAATAACAGAGATTCCTTTGAAAACCAATGTTTTCACTGTTTAAAGAGCAATAAGTCTGAAAGGTAATGGTGGCCTCCTAAATCCAAACACTTCTTACATCTAAAAAAAAAAAAAAAAAGCAAAGAAAAATAAACAACAAAAAAATTAAGATCAACAAGGGGGAAATAAAACAACAAGCAAAGATAAAATCTATGTATGACTCATATCTGTGTCATTACTAGGAGTCAAATAATACTATGAATTTCAAATCATATTTCAGTAAAGAAGCACCAAATTCTAACAAAGCCCCTACCACAAATGGAAATCTACAGTTGTAGAAGACAGGAAAGGGGAGTCTTAAGAAATTCCATGGAAACAAAAGGAGGAGGGAGAACAAACAAAACAAACAGATCACCCCAGAGAGGTACAGTACAGAACTAAATGCAAAATAATGAACATAAGTCTAGAACTTCATAGTTTACAGTAATGGCTGCCAGGAAGGTACCTGAAAGTGAGCAGGGTCAGAAGTGACAATGTTAGAGAAGCACTGCTTTTGGGAACAGAAGAAAATAAATAGAAAATAGGTGCCTCTTAGAGATGTGGCAATAAAGAAAAAGAAGAAATTAAGCATACTGCAGAAAAAGAAAAACAAAACAAAACAGAAACCCAGAAAAACACAAAGTCCTCCCTCTCCCCAATTCATTCATCAAACTGCATTTTGTCACGCTGACAGAAGAGGGCACTCTTGAAATAGGCACTCACCACAAAATGCCAAGGAATAAAGGGAAAACTTGTACTAACTCCACACTGTTATTAGTATTCCTAGGCTAGTCAGTGGAGCTGATTTAAAAAAAGATGCAATATGCACCAAAATATTTCAACTAATTAAAATCTCCCCCACAAAGAAAATCAACCATGAAACAGAAGTAAACTGTTATGTAACATTCCAAACCAAATTAAATATTATAAAATAAGCATTTGAATGTTGTTTAAAAAAACTAGAATCAGAAATTTTAAATGTAGAAAATAACCTTTAAAAATCAGAAAGAATTGTAATGGGAGTTGATCAATTTCAGGAAATGAATTTAAGAAAAAGATAAAACTATTTCGCAAATGAAGAATAAAGTACAAGGTGCCCAAGAGAGAATAGGTTCAAATGAAATTTTAATAGGGAGCATTAAGAAAGTTAGTAAAACAAAAACCAAATGAAAATGAATTGAGAAAGAGGTTTTAAAAAATCAGCAAAAGTGGTTGAAATGGATGGTAGGCAAAGAAGATCTAACCTATGTATAATTGGAGTCCATGAAGACGAAAAATAAAATAAGATGGAAATATTTGGAAATATAACCCAAGAAAACTTTCTAGAAGTAAGATAAATCCTAAAACAACATAATGAAAAGGGCCACTGTGTGCCTTGGAGAATTGATTGGAAATGAACAACTCTGAGATATATCCTAGTAAAACTACTACACTTTTATGACAAAAAATCCTCAGGACTTTCAGGCAAAAAGATCAAATCTTATTCTTGTAAAAAAAAATCTAGGCTGACCTCAGGCTTTCTAAGAACAACACACACAATTAGGTAAGAGTGGCACAGCATTTTCAAGAAACTCTGAATCACCCCAGAGAGGTAAAGTACAGCATTAAATGCAAAATAACAAACTTGAGTCTTAAACTTAGTTCACAGTACTGGCTGCCAGGACAGGACTTACTGGCAGTGAGTAGGGATTTTATAGTGAGTAGGGATTTTTATGTCCAGCCTTCATCCAACCAAGTGATAACTGGGGGAGAGCTTCAGTAAAAGAACTGATGGTAATCATTTAATTACAGAGCTAAGATTAAAACAAGGGTGGGGTCATGGTATCACAAGATTCTGTAAATATGACATGTCCTCACACAGTAGAAAGAATGTAATCTTAAAATAGTAGCAAAGGAGAAAGTAAAATATGACCATTGTTGTTTAGGTAACAGATGAGAGTCAAAGGATACCATGTAAAACAGACAGACTAGATATTAAAAGTTTAAGAAATGGGAAAATTAAGGGCACTATAAAAGCATAAATACAATGGCAACCATTAGATCAAAAAATAAGCCTTTCTAAATGCCAAAATAATTTTTAGACAACAATGAAAATATATCAAATAGAGAAAGAAGCTCAGTAAATAAAACATAATACAATCAGCACCTCAGCATCCTACTTAATGGGGAGACACTAGAGGTATTCCCACAAAAGGAAAGAACAAGGCACTTTCCTACTACTAACATTGTGCTGGAAATATTAGCTAACACAATCAAACAAGAGAAAACAAGAGTAGGCTTGAGGATTAGAAAAGAAGAAGAAAAAGTAACTCTATTGCAGAGGACACAGTAATATATTAAGAAATCCTAAAGAATAAATGATAAAACTCACAACTTCTCAAAATATTTATTCTCAAAATTCCTTTACACTCTTAAAAATCAAGGACCTCAAAGAGCTTTTGTTTGTGTGTGTTATATCTACTGATATTTACAGATTAGAAATTAAAACTGAGAAAATGTTAAATATTTATTAATTTAAAAGTAACATGCATATTTTTGAAAAATAGCCATAAACAAAAACTTACAGTGAGGTTTACATTTTTACATATCTCTTTATTGTTGAGCTTAATAGAAAACGGCTGGACTTTCATGTTTCTGTAGTCAATCTATTATGATAGCACACATTACATAGCCTCCAGAAAACTCCACTGTACACTTGAGAGAGAATGAAAGTTAAAAGGGAAAATTATGTCTTAGTATCAACATGAAAATGGTTTTGACCTTGTGAATTCACTAATAAAATCTCAGGAACCCCCAAGGGTACCCAAAGCATATATTGACAGCCACCGAACTATCAAACAGTAGAATAATTCAGCAAGGAAGGACATAAAACAAACACTAAAAGTCAGTGGCCTTTATAGGCACAAATAATAACCAATTATAAGATGTAACAGAAAAGAAACTTTCATTTATAATAGCAATGAAAATAATAAAATACTCAGGAATAAACCTAAGAAGAAATGTTGAAACCTATGCAAAGAAAACCATAACACCCTCCTAAAAAAATGTAGAAGTAGACTTGAATAAATGGGAAAATATCCTTTGTTCATAGTCAGGATGTCTCAACATCATTAAATTAATTATATTAATTTAATTTATAAACAATTATAAAATTACTCAGTAATTTATAAACTTAATATGATGCCTCAAAATTCTAAACAGCTTTTTTTCTGTAGCCAGACAAGTTGATAGTAAGGTTCATATGGAAAAATTAACTTGCAAGAATGGGTAGGTAGGAAAACACTGAACATGAAAAGCTCCAAGGAAGGAACTAGCCCTATCAGGTATTTTTAAATATGATGAAGACCCTATAATTAAAGGTATGATAACAGCACACAGAGAGACAGGTAGACCAATGGAATCAAATTCAAAGTCCAGAAATAAACCCAACTTCATGTAGAAACCTAGTATATGATAACAGTGATATCTCAAATCACTCAAGCAAAGACGATCTTATAATAAATGGTGATGGTATGCTGGATATTTGAGAAAATACAACTAGATCCATTCCTCACAATGCAAAAATAAATCCAAAATAGACTAGAGACCAAGGTGTAGAAAATTAAACTACAGTAGTTCTAAGAGGAAAACATGAGTGAAATCTTCTGTAACCTTGGTATAGAAAAGCTTTCTAATTATGAATCGAAATCAAAATTCAAAACTGATTACTATAATTTTTTTAATTTTCATAGCCAAAAAAACCACCACAAATGAAATCAAAAGACAAATATCAAACTTGGAAAAAATATTTCCCACATATATCACTGATAAGGAGCCAATACACATTAAAAAAAAAAAAAAGACCTCCAACAACTCCTATAGAAAGATAAGCAAAGACATAAATAGACAATTCGCCAAAAAGACATTAAACATTTTTTTCATGGCTTTCAAAGGCATTTTAACTTTACACACAGACAAACGCAAATTAAGACTTCCCTAAGATACTATGTCCCACCCATCAGACTGGCAAAAATTCAAAATCTTAACAATACACTCTTTTGGCAAAGTGGGAAAGAAATAGGTATTCTCATACATCATGAGTAGGAATTCATATTATACAACCCCTGTGAAGAAGAATTTAGAAATACTAACGAAACTACATATTCACTTATTTGATCCAGCAATCTTACTTCTAAAAACTGACCCTAACGATACACCTCCCACAAGAATATACATACATACAGGTTTATTCACTGCATTATAATATTGAAAACTAAATTCTCAAACACAGCAAGTTGGTTGGAAAGAAAACTATGTTACATATATACAATGGAGTAATACACTGCTGTAAAGATTTCTACAGGAAAGATTTATATGAACTGATATGGAGTGATTTCTAGAATACATTGTCAGGTGAAAAAAGCATGGTACAAAAGAATATATAATATAGCACTGTGTAAGAAAGAAGAGGAAACTAAAAAACATACATGCATCTGCTTATTTTTGCCAAAAAGAAACACAGGTAGAAAAAATAAGAAAAATATCAAATCAATTACCTTCTGGGGAATGGGGGGGGAGATACAGTGAAAGAGATACAGAAGTAACACTTTTCTCAGTATTTTTTTTTTTGTATAGCATTTAATTTTGGAAGCATATTCATAAACTACAGACTCAAAAGTAAAATCAACAAGGATAAGGGGAACAAAAAACAAATTGAAAGCAAACCAGCCAAACTGTGTATCAAATAAATCCTAAGAAAACAGCTGATGAACCCAGATTCAGAACCACACTCATGAGGGACAGAACTAATCAAGTAACTGCTGAACAAAGCATATTGACTATATATCTTCAGCACAGAAGAAAAAGAACTGCAAACTAATTGCGAACTCTTTTACTTAGACTTGTTTCTCATAGCAGTATGGGCATAGCAATTTTGAAACAATTTTCTATATACAGTATAGGATTGAGACTATGAGTAAATGTGGGATAGTGTTGGGAGTCAGAATTCTAAACACAGAAGGAGGAGTATTCAAATACGGGAGTGCGGAGGTGATAAAGAACCTGTGGAAATGGAATTAACTGGGGGGGTGGGGAGTAACATTATGAACCCATTAATATATACATACTCATGACACATATATCTGCACACAGAGACACAGACACATACATTTTCAAATATGTATGTATAATTCTAAATGTGTATGTGTATGCATACATATTTGTATATTTCACAGCTGGGATGGATAGGGAATATATGTGTATGTGTGCACGTATCCATCCTAGATTTGAAGGGGCCTAGAGGAAATGACACGCCAGTAGTGTTAGGCATACCCAGTGCCTAGATCTTGACTTTTGAATATCATTCTCCACTAAAAGGAACCAGGGTTCCTTAGCAAAACAGATGATTCCAGGACTAGGTCAAGGAAGGTACAAGGTAAGCCTGGAACATCTTGTTTATGCCAGAAAATAAAAAAGTATTCCAAGTAATGATTGTGGCATGTGAAAAGCAGACAGGAGACAAGACAATTTGAGCATAAAACAAATAATGACAGTAATATATTCAAACCCATTAAGTAGAACAGGAATCAATGAGGTTACAGGGATAAAGCAGAAGAAGAAGAGGAAGAGAAAAGAAGAAAGGAGAGAGGGAAAGCACGAAAGCTCAAAATCAGAGGGAATGCTAACTGGGAAATATGCAGAAAGTAGTGGCACTGGAAAATCACCATGTTCTGACCATGCATTAAAGCTGGCTGAGGCAAGACTCAACTGACACTAAATTCAGCAGGGTGGGGTGTAGATTTTGAGGAGGAGCAGAATATTTGCATGTCAGTGTCTCCTCACAAATCTATTATTAGTGATAAGGGAAAATGGCAACTATACAGTACAGTAACCAGGAAATCAAAGTTAACATCACCAATGAGAGGCAAATAGTCATCTGACAAACCTGAACTGAATTGGAACAGTCTATATCCTGACCTGGTCTTCGAGAAAACGTCAGTGTCATGAAAGACAAAGACAGACTGAAAAACCACTCCAGATTAAAGGTTAAAGAGACCTGACAAAAAGGTTAAAGTGACCACAAATGCAATACGTTCTCAACAAAGTACTTGCAACCAAATTCCACAGCACATCAAAAAGTCAATTCACCATGATCAAATAGGTTTCTCTCCTGAGATGCAAGGTTGGTTCAACATATGCAAATCAATCAGTGTGATTCACCACATAAACAGAATTAAAAATAAACAGCATATGATCATCTTAATAGACATGGAAAAAGCTTCCAACAAAATCCATATTCCTTCATGATAAAACCTCTCAAGAAACTAGGCATTGAAGGAACATACCTCAAAATATTAACAGCCATCTATGACCAATCCACAGCCAACATCATGCAGAATGGGCAAAAACCGGAAGCATTCCCCTTGAGGACTGGAACAAGACAAGGACGCCTACTCTCACCACCCGTATTCAACATCATACTGGAAGTGCTAGCCAGAGCAATCAGGTAAGAGAAAGAAATAAAAGGAATCCAAATCGAAAAATAAGAAATCAAACTCTCTCTCTTCACAGACAATGATTCTATACCTAGAAAACCCTAAAGACTCTGCCAAAAGGCACCTGGAATTAATAACTTCAGTAAAGTTTCAGCAGACAAAATCAATGCATAAAAATCAGTAGCATTTCTATATACCAATAATATTCAAGCTGAGAAACAAATCATTAACACAATCCCATTTGCAGTAGCCATCAAAAAAATAAAAATATCTAAGAATACATCTAACCAAGGAGGTGAAAGATCTTTATAAGGAAAACTACAAAACACTGCTAAATGAAATCAGATGACACAAATGGAAGAACATTCCATGCTTAGATTGAAAGAATGAATATTGTTAAAATGACCATACTGCCCAAAGCCATCTACAGATTCAATGCTATTACTATCAAACTACCAATATTATTATTCACAGAATTGAAAAATCTATTCTAAAATTCATATGGAACCAAAAAAGATTCTGAAAAGCCAAAGCAATCATAAGCAAAAAGAACAAAGCCAGAGGCATCATATTACCCAACTTCAAACTACACTGAAAGGCTGCAGTAACCAAAACAGCATGGCTTGGTATAAAAACAAACACATAGACAAACAGAAAAGAACAGAAAACTCGGAATTAAAGACACAGACCTACAGCTATCTAATCATCAATAAAGTTGATAAAAATAAGCAATGGGGAAAGGAGGGAAAGGACTCGCTGTTCAATAAAAGAGGCTGGGATAGCTGGCTAGCCATATACAGAAGAATGAAACTGGATCCCTATCTGTCAATGTATACAAAAATTAAGATGGATTAAATATTTAAATGCAAGATCTCAGATATAAAAATCCTAGAAGAAACCCTATAAAATACCCCAGGTTTTTGGCAAGGCCCTACCATTGGTCTTGGCAAATAATTTTTGGCTAAGACCCCAAAAGCAATTGCAACAAAAACAAAAATTAAACTAGTGGGACCTAATTAAACTAAAGAGCTTCTGCACAGCAAAAGAAACTATCAACAGAGTAAACAGACAACCTACAGAATGGGAGAAAATACTCAAAAACTGTGCATCTGACAACAGTCTAATAACCAAGACCTACAAGGAACTCAAACATTTAACAAGGAGAAAACAATCCCACTTTTTTAAGTAAGCAAAAGACACGAACAGATATTTCTCAAAAGAAGACCCACAGGTGACCAATGAACATGAAAAAAAAAATGCTCCACATCACTATCAGAGAAATGCAAATCAAAACCACCATGAGTTACCATCTCACACCAGTCAGAATGGCTACTACTAAAAAGTCAAAAAACAACAGATGTTGGCACTGCCGCAGAGAAAAGGGAACAATCAGTATTGCTAAAACACTTATACACTGTTGGTCAGAATGTAAATTACTTCAGCCACTGTGGAAATCAGTTTGGAGATTTCTCAAAGAACTTAAAAGAGAGCTACCATTCAATCCAGCAATCCCATTATTGGGTATATATCCAAAAGAAAACAAATTGTTCTGCTAAAAAGACATATGCACCAGTAGGTTCATCACAGCACTATTCACAATAGCAAAGACATGGAATCAACCTACGAGCGCGTCAATGGTAGACTAAAGAAAATATGGTACCTACACACCATGAAATACTATGCAGTCATAAAAAAAGAGAATATAATCATGTCCTTTGCGGCAACACGAATGCAGCTGGAGGCTATTCTCTTAAGCATATTTACACTTCAACAGAAAACCAAATATCACATGTTCTCACTTGTAAGTGGGAGCTAAATATTGGGTATTCATGGACATAAAGATGGCAACAATAGACACTGGGCACAGACAAGGTAGGGGCCAGGGTTAAAAAAAACTAACTACATGGTACTATCCTGGGTGATGGGATCATTCATTTTCCAAACCTCAGCATCACACAATATGCCCAAGTAACAAACTACATATGTGCCCACTGAATCTAAAAGTTGAAAAAAAAAACACAAAAAGAAACAATATGTGATTGTGGACTGGATCTAGTACTGAAAGGAAAATTTTAGAATACAGACGGTACACTAAGGTAAATAATATGGTTAAGACTAACCAAGGCAAAAGCCTTCCAATTCTGAAACAGTCTTTTGAAATCTAGATTTGGCAAATGCCCCAGCATATTCTTCCTCCACAGCTATGTCACACTGCCCTTCCTCAATGAGTATGCAGGCGTTCCAAGAAGGGCAACCATTGGGGGCCTGAAGAGGGCAGCCCCAGAATCATCAAGTTTAATCTGCCCAAAGAGCATATATGACTTAAGTGCTTCCAGCCTTCCAGTGGATATACTTGGCAAGAGCATACCCGTAGGATCCCCTGGAGAAGCCTGGGTCATTATGGAAGCCTAGAATCAAGGGGTGTGGTCTTCTTCTGACCCCATGCCAGGATGGACATCGCCCAGAGGGCCAAAACCCAAAACTCTCCCCAGCTGGAGTTCAACGACCTGTGTAGATCTGGCAGCAACCCCAGGCCTTAGCAAGCCCCTGTAATCATCCTCCCAGTCCTGGCTGACCCACAGGAGCTGTCAGCAGCCACCCCAGTGACTCACCCAATATAAAAATGGTGGGGGGGATGGGAAATGAGTGATCATTCACTTTGAGATGCATTTTTTTCTTCCCGGAGATTTATTCTGGATTATTGCATCTGACACCATTCATATACTAAGAATAGCTTTTGTGCAGGAAACAAAAGGAAACTGTGAGAGAGCTTTTATTTTATGTTCTTAGAGATTTATTTGATTGAATTATATCTGCATCAGGACGCCCACAGCTCCATCAGATTGCATTGGCAGAAGACAGAACAGACCAAGTAAGGAGTTCATGTTTTCCATGGCTTCAGGTTGCTGTGGCAATTCTGAAATTTCACAATGTTCTCCCTCATAGCCAGGTGAATACTACAAGATCCAGTAGGACATGCAGAGGAGAGGGAAAGAGAATTGGTGGGGATGGAGCATGGAAACCCAGGGAGAAGGGCCTGACATGTGCAATGATAGCTTTATCATCTCCTTTAGTTCTTCTAAAAGTATTTGTTCCTATGCTCTTGAATCTCATTTGAGGTCAAGATGCGATTTCAAGTCAAGCTAATAACAAGGGCCTTGAGAGTGGCGTTCTGCTTGCTGCAGTCAAAGCAGAGAAAAAAAGCAGGGCTGAACTTTATCTCTAAAATGAGGGTGACCTAGGGCATGGCCTCTCACAGGGATTAAGTGGCTAATAGCAATGACACTCAATGGTCAGAGCACATGCTAAGTGATTGACGAGTGACCCAACTGACTGTCGTGAAGTCTATTTTGTCTTCTCTTTCCTCTCCAGATAAACACTATGATGAATTCCCCAACTAATATCACAGAGGATTCTAGTGTTTTACAAAAAAACAGTCTTATCAGTCCCAAATCCAAAGTGCCACTACAGCCTCATCACCTCTCGGCTTTGTGAACCAGGAAAGCATCAAGGTCTTCCTGAACAGCTCAACCTCACAACCAAGAATGTTCCCACTTAAAAGACCTTCCACATACCACATTTTCTTTTCGCTGGCCTCTGGAATATGTTATCTTGGGAGAGGGAAAGTTAAAACAAATGAACTTGCAGCAGCTGGGGAGGAAGACAGAGAATGACTCAGGAGTCGTTCTCCCTCCAGACAGGGTCATTTCCTACCCAGTCACAGGCAAGGTCGAGAACCGAGCTGCATCTTAAAGCCATCTGCGGTGAGAGACAGGAGTTTAGTGATGTGGCGAGTAACTGCCAATAAAATACTTTCTCTCTTTGTTTGCTGCAATTCTGTAAAAGGCTCTCAGTTCCAGATGCATAAAACTGGAGAAGTGGTCCATGGCTCAGTCATCCACCTCCTCTTCCAAAGAATCCACAAGGGCTAGAGGGACAGCATCAGCAATGCGCCAGGCGGAATCACCTGAGGGCCTTGGAAAACCTGCTCTATTTCCTGCTGAAGGTGAGGAAAGAGTGGAGGACCCCTGAGAGTCTTTCCTCCCATGGAAAATTCTTGTGACTGAGCAGCTTTAAGCTCTTTGGAGCCCTATAGGGCTGAGAGGGCTACTTGCAAGAGAGGTTGCCCAGACTCTCCCAAGGCAGTCACATAGCCTGATTTTAGAATAATATGTGGCCACAAAAAGAAGTCAGTCTGCTGGTATTCCTCTGGAGATCCTGAGAATGGGGACAGGGCAGCCAGCTGGCTGGCAGCCACTCTAAGCACAAAGGCGGGAGCCAGCTGTGCCAGGTGTGTTTAAAGTTCATCTTGCCTTTGGTCCCCCAATACCTGAGTGATGGACGGCATTGTAGGAAGGCGTATTGAGCCAGTAATGCATTTCTGTTGGAGTGGTTGGAAATAAAAGGGAGGCGATGGGAGGGGGGCTGCTTTTGTGCTCGGGGTAAATAACCAGCCGGCTGGGTTTTTCTTCTTCTATTCATGTTCATGGGGCCAGGAGGGACTAAAAGTTTACTGACTTTCCTAACATTCCTTCTTCTCCATAAAAATGTAAGTCCTAGCTAGGTAGGCTTTTTCCCTCCTTGGCTGGCCAGCCTAAGAGATTTCAGTGAGCCACTCGGAGTCCCCGAAAGTGCAGACCTGGCATAACAAGAAGATTTCTGACTATGGGGCATTTCTCCACACAGAATGGCTCTAAAGGCAGTCGGCACCCAGGAGGAAACATGCCGGAGAACTTTTTTCTACATTAAGTTATGAGGTGAGCTGAAAAAACACAACTAAATCACCCTTAGTCCAGGGCTCGCGTGAGCCCCGCAACTAAGAAAACAACTTTTCAGGGCTAGGTTCTCAGCAGCCATTTGGCCAAATACCAGAGTCCCTTTCTATGATCTCAGAGACCAGGAGGTAAGAACATTTTGGCCTCAGATAAGCCAGGAGACAATTACCTAAAAACAGACATCCTTGGCTCTGACAGCCAACTCCCTCTATAGGACAGAGAGGAGGCATCTGGGTTAGCTATCATTGGGCCCTGCTGCTACCAGCTGAAGGCCCCATGGGAACTGCTTGACCTGAGCTGGTAAAATGAGGGCACAAGAGCAGTCCAGCATGCGGGCGGGCAGCATGGAGTGCAGATGCCCTGCTGCACCCAGACCCAAGGATCACGCTCACACATGCTGCAGGCGGGTGGGGCCGAGTGGGACACAGCCTTTGTGTATAAAACCACCACAGAACGAGAAAACATTGCATCTGAAATGGCGCCAAGGGCTCCTCCATTGGCAAACAGCAGCTGTGCTTCCCAGCCCCTTCTGGAAGGGCCTGGGGGAAAGCCAGGGCTCCAGGCCCCCTTCCCCAAGACAGGAATGAGAGCAGCATCACCATACAAGCCGCTTCCCTCAGTGCTACTGAGCCCAACGTGACATCTTCACTGGCCAAATCTGAGATATCTAGTTTTGCCCCATGGTTTAGAAATGTAGCTGCTATACTACCTTCTACCCTAAAACCCAAAACAGCCACCAAGAGCCTCACTCTGCTGGAGACCTCCTGATAGGGTTGTTCGTGTGGGTGGATCCAAGCCTGTTTGCAGTGGGTACCTAGGAACCCAGTCCCTGGGAACGGAATGGCCAATCCATGATAACTGAGCGTGGTCCATGACTTTCAACGGGAAGGCCTGACACTGTCCTTGGCTCTGAAGCTCCTCCACCCTTCCTCCTGACCTCCAGCGGAAGCCCCGTGACGCTCTTCCATCCGCACCCCAGGAAGTAGAGCCTGCTTCCAAGCTGAACGAGTGGGTTTATACCCTCCTTGCCCCACTGTACCCAAGCAGGGCACGCCAGCAGGACTGTCCAGAGGAAGCGATGGCGCAGCCCGGTTCCCACTAAGGCTCTACCACCACACTGCCGCAGGAGGGCCCGGGACAGCCTGGCTTCTGCTCTCAAAGACAGATACCCTCGGCGGGTTGGCCAGCCCAGGACGCGGAGCGTGTGGCCGCGCACAAGTGAATGCCAGGCAAGCTTAGGAAGCGCCTCTCCCGGCAGCGTCAGCACCGCCGGCGGCCAACAGGTGGCAGGAGAGCTTCGGGGAGCGCGCACCTGAGGCCCGCGGCTGGGTCTCAGGCTGCAGCTGCAGAGGCCGAGATCTCCCTCTCGCTGCGACCCACGGGGGAAGACAGAGCCGCCCAGACAGGAAGAGAAGGCGCAGAACGGCGTGCGGGAGCCAGCCAGCGGGGCCTCTGCTTTCCGCCGCGAGCCGCGAAGTCGCTTCTGGCCGCCGGCCCCGCAGCTGCCCCCTTGGGCCTCCCTGGCTGCGTGCGGACCAGCAGCGGGACCTGGCCCGGAGCCTACCTCGGCTCCACCCCCCGGGCTGGCACCCTCACCCCCGCAGACCCCAGGCCAGGGCCAGGCCATCTGGGCCATCCTGGGTCCCGCTGCGGGGTTTTGAATTACTTCTAAAGAGCAAGCGTCAGGAGCGGGCAGTGGCCCACGGAGGTGAGAGAGACAGCCCAGAGATGGGGTTGTGGCTGTCATCGGCACCCCTGGTTGGCTTCTTGCTGCAAGCAGTGATGATAAAATTACGGTTTTTGTGAAAACCAGAATGGTAACAGAGGAATTTTTCCTTCTTATAAATAACTAACATTTCCTACCACCAAATTCCAACGCTGCCAGAGGGAACCCCTTCCGCAACGCCACACAGCACTTTGTTATGGGTTGCCCCACACTGCACAGACAGCGAAAGGAATCCATCAGGTTTAATTTGTTCTGCTCTGGTCAGAACTGAGGTCTCTAGAAGCCTCCCAGATACTGTACCATTTTAAGTTTGAGAACCCTAAACTAATGATGTGAAACTAATGTAGTGTAACACCAAGTGCCCTTTCTGCCAGTAGGAAATAATTTCTGCAGCACTTCTAAGAACCAAACCAAACCAAACAAATAAATCAAATGATTTTACAATGTGGAAAAGCCATGAGCGAGCCGGCTGGGCCGTGGCTCTGTTTGGGGGAAGCAGGCGGTTTGAGCGGCTCAGCGACTCAGCCGCGAGCAGCTTTCCTGGGCTGGGGCGTCTGCAGTTGGGAGCGGCATTCGAGCCCTGGCCCAGCAGGCCTTGGGAAAACAATCTGGGCCACAAATTCAACATGACAGTTTTAACAAATACGATTTCAAATTTTATATTTGGATTTAGGAAGGAGATGATGGCCTTACCCCGGAATCACTATTAAATAATAAGCTTATAACATATTTGCTGACGGCAATATAGACCCTGCTTCAAATTAAAATGTGCTGCCGATACATACGGCTTACACTTAGAAGGAAAACAAAGCTGGTGACCGGGCACATTTAGTCAAGAGGCAAACGTACAGAAATGTACACAGAGTTGATCAGAGTTTTTGCTACCTGAACAGCCAAACAACCCTTTAAAATTCAAGTTAGTTCTTTAAAGATTTATAAGAATAATTTTCCCCCAACTGATTAGAATATCAGTCTTTAAACATTTAAAGCAAGCTCAAGTTCTGATCGATCATTTCAGCTTCTCAGAAGTATAGACATTTCTTAATGCATTTACTTTATTGTGAAATTGCAATATTTGTTAATGAAAGAGAATTGGTTGCATCTGTCTATTTTACAGGTTTTTAATATCCACTAGTCATTTGACCAATGTAGGAAGCAAATAAATATTTTTCCCCTCATGTCATTTTTTTAATTTCCCAGAAACAAGTGTTCCTTTATTATCTGTGACCTACTCAAATGAGAATTATTGTTAAAGAGTTGCAGGTTTCTATACCTGCTGGAGTGTTTAGAGCCCAAAGCACTGGATTTCTCTAGAACATTTTTGTTGAGCTTTAACACAGTCTTACCTGCCTATCTTATATTACTTGGGGTTGGGTAACATATATCACTTTGGCAAAGATAAACAGGCTACTATAAAAGACAGGAAATAAATAACTCACTCGTAAGGTCGCCTTTGGTTGAAGCAAGCAGAAAGTTATTATTCTAGTGCTAGAAAATATTCATTTAAAAAAAATGGAAATAAAGAAGCAAACCTGCAAGAATTAACTAAAGATTCAAACAATATAACTGTCTGTTGCCTTGTATCCATGTGGGGTTTCACACAAAATTGGGTTTGAGTTTATTGGAGAAATTAAGGTTATTTGAATCAACACTGAGACGTGGGTCTACAAATCATTTATCACTCACTCATTCACTAGCAGAAAAGCATCTAGGGGACCCTTTTGTATGGAAAGCCTTGCGTTTCTGAGAGCAGAGGCACAAAAGAGAAGCCTTCGTTGTTGTTGGTTAAAAATGATTACAGCTAATACCTGACCGTGGCCGATTTTCCTGTCGTTCACCACTTCAACGTCGGAAACATGTGATCGGCCCTCCAGATGCCCATTATTAATTGCATGCCCTTTGATGTCTAAACATCGATGGAATCTACAAAGGCATTAACGTAAGAAAATATGCCTCCTGAAAAATTCCTAAGTCCCTGTCTGGTGATCGGCGCATGTTCCCATTTGTTTGGTCACCTTCAGTGGCACTGTGAAAATACCCCCAAACCCCAGACATTTTGCCACGAGTTTGGGCAACAAAAAATTTCGAGACATGTTTACAGTTTCTACTTTGAGTGGGGGGGAAAAATAGCACATTTGCACATTCAAGAAGTAGCTGTGTAATTTAAGGCAACACATTTCTAAAATGCTTAAGGTTCAGGAATTTGCATGAACATAATTATAAAGAAAGAAAAAGAGGGGAGATAAAACAAAGGTTAAACAGTTCCACTGGACAAGTGAATAAAGGCACTTCATTATAAATATCTACACTTCGCTATGTTTATTTTCTCCCAAGAGACAACTTTATTTTTTAAAGGCTTATCATGAAGGAAATCGCTGACTATAGGTAAATTTCTTTTCTCAGGCGGAACTCAAATAAAGAAAGATATTGTTATAACATGGTTTCTTGTGTGCAATTTCAAAACAAATAGACTTTTGTTTTTACAAACCATTTATTTGGGGGGATTTATTTGAAGAAAAATTTTCCTCTGCAAAGAAAAATTTATAAAAAGCTACATGTGCAGATTACTTGACCCACTGCCTATCATAACATCTTTACACATCTCAAGGATTTAACATAGTGAAAGGAAAAGAGTGAACAGGGTTTGAAGGGTAGCCTAGCGCGGCTTGCATGGATGGCTGCTTTCCTATGCAGAGCTCAGAAATACGTCCATCCCAGAAATATTTGTTTATTGTGAAAAAATATTTGAGCCACTCATATTGAATTCTTTTGCATTTTTCGGCAAGGTCTTTTTGCCATCTGGAATTAGGTATGTTAGTGAAGCTTAGATTTTCAAATATTAGATTTTCTATCATCATCTAAAATTCTCTCAAAATATAGAACTGAAGAGTCTTACCTTATCAAAAATAGAGGCAGAGTGCAGCAACTAAAAATAAGAATTTTTTTAAAGAATAAAAAATATCTTCCAAAGAGTCAAGCTGAAAAAATTACCATACTTTTGCATCTTTCTAAAAGTCAAACAACCTCTGACAGAGCTACAGAAAAACTGATTGGCACTCCCTATCTGAAATGACGAGCAATTAAAAGTTAAGTAAATATTTAAAACCGTCTTCCTTGCTCAAAAGAAGAATTGGAAAATTAAACATTTACAGCCAAAAATCTTGGAATCTCGATTCTTATTCTTTGCAGGGGTACAAAATAAATGTGGAGATGGAGTTTCCAATTGTTTAAAGATTCCCTCTGCAAATAATATCATGGCTTCTATGTGTGTACAAGCCCCGAAAACATAACAATGCATTAGCTAAACATAAACCCTCTCTGAATTCCTAGTAAATCTAAATACGTACAAAATTAAAATTGAAACAAGGAACAAGTCTAGTGTTAGTCCTTTCAAAATACTAATTTAATAACTCTCCAAGAAATAGAGTGTTTTAGGAAAGGCAACCCAGATGTCAGCATATAAAATCAAGCTATAAAGTGCCCTTCAAGTATATTTCAATCATTTTTAAATATTTACATTTAATAAGGACAAGTTTTTATGGCAAGAAGAGGTAATTACACTTATCATTCATGGAAAAATGTACTTTTAATGGCTTGTATATTGATTTGCAAAGGTGAAATAGTAACCTAAAATATGTAATTGTCTTTTTTCCCCTTCTGTTCAGCAATTTGTTGCCCTAGCAAAGCAAAATATAAAATGCGAACTGTGCCACTATTAGCGTCAGTGAAGCAGTATTGAAAATGTTCACTTACACACGTTGTTCGCTCTTTTCTTCATGTCTCCTATTATGCTAAACTGAAACCCCAAGTATTTGTGCTTTGGGGGATAATTAGAAGAATCTTATCCGACTTTTATAGGCCTTCCTAATGAGGCTATTTATTTGGCAAACATTAGCCAGCCAAAGGATTAGTATCACCTTGATATGGACCGTATTGAAGCTGCTACCCTCTTGCCTGCTCTGCACAAAAGCCTATCTTATCAGCAGAATAGGCTCAGTGCAGGCAAGCCGTGGCTTCTGAAAATTCACCAGGGGTCAGCCTTCATTAGTCACAAGTTCTGACCAGGAGCTGAGGCAAATTCAGGTTTGGCCACTTTGAGGCCAGTAAACCCAATCAATTCAGGGTGGTGGGTTGCTGCAAAGATGGGGAGGGGCAGGAGCCCAGCAATCATCTGGGTGAGTGTGGGGGAAATAACGCCAATGTATGGCATGCAGAGTTCACCCCTGGGAGGGACCCAGGCCTCCAGTTCCCAGGACCTTCCTCTTTACAAGGAAATAGAGGCACTTCAGGGATCTCAGAGAGCAAAACGACATAGGCTTTCTCTACCTGTCCGTGTCAGCCAGGAAAGAAAGTCAAGGGGGACTGGTTACCTGTCCTAAAATACCTCGCTCCAACCCTCTGATTCTGATGCTTTGACATAATCCCAGAGGAAGTGTCTTAATTTGATTAAAAGTGATTTTAAAAGTAATTTCAAATGAATTCATAAATAAAATACTCTCACCTCTGGCAGGGAGGGCAAAGGGCTTTGCATGTCTGGACTGGGAAGTCCTGACACATTCTGGAACTCGAAGGATAGACTAGAGAAACAAACCGCTCAGGCAAGCTTTTCAAAATCAGCCAATGTGGAATTCCTAGTCCAAGGCTTCTGACTTCATTTGGGGCAACCAGGCTGGTGGGGACAACCTTGGGGTGGGATGACAGGGGTTAGGTTTGCAAATGACCTAAGGTGAATAAATATTTATAAAACACTTTGAGAGTTAACGAGCTACACAAGCACCCCGGCTACAGAAAAGAGCTCCATTCCGTCACTTAGGAAATTTTTCAGGGGATCAGATATTTGAGGACCAAGTCAAAATGTATCCTGAAAGAGCAGACCCCTCTGGGCCCGTGACCAGACTCTGGGTGACAGAAGGCTCCATAAAGAACACTCTATTGTGAGTCTGCCTCGAGAAAGACATTTTTCAACTCCAAACCCTGCCATCACTGACTAGCCCTTTCTCTGTTGGTAAGCCTACCTGTGGGTTCTCTCTTGGAATGCCTGGTGACCACTCCCTTTCTGGGCAAGCCACTGGACCCCCTAGAACAAATGCTAGGGCAAGATGGCCGTCCTGAAAGGCTGTCATCCCTCCTCCTGAGCCAGGACCTGACAACGTCCAATCCTTAGAAGGGAGTGAGGACTGAAGCTGCTAGGCCGGCCACCCTGCCTTTGTCTAAGACAGGCACTCTAACCACAAAAACAACTCTTGCAATTGGCACGGCTTCCATCACCATAGCAACTGGTGCTTCTAGAGAGGCTAAAGCATTGGTTTAAGATTCACAGCCAACTTTAAATTTCCACAGCTCACTTTGTTTCTCCCTCATCCCCTACCCATCCTCTGGGACTTTCAAGAGCCTGGAGCCTGAGGCAGCTGGAAGGCTGCATAGCAACACCAGCCCACAGCTGCCGGGCTCTGCCTGGGAGAGGCACCAATGCCCAAACTCCGACTGACCACCCTGCTGAGACAGGTGAGCCCACAAAGGCTTCTGCTGGGTTTCTATAGCAACAGAATATTTGTTGGACCACTCATGGGGGAAGGGGAAGCAGGAAAGGTAGATTTTCATCCCTGTTAAGGAAGCAGCTTGGGTCAGTGAGCATTTAGGCCTTACTTGGCCAAAGAAGGCCAAGCTGGGCTCTGCTCACAGGGGCAGCAGCCTTGAGATGTGAGTCACTGACACCAGCAGGCTGGTGAGAAGAAAGGCATTTAGGGTCCTTCCCACCCACAACCACCACCCTCATTAGATGGTAAAGTAATATACTCTAAAGCCATGAATTCCGCCCGTCGCAAAACCCGACACCCAACAGCCCTTTGAATACCTACTTTGCTTGAATGAAGAGGCACACAAATCTCCAAACTACCCCCAAAAGGAATAAGGATATATTTAGGACACTCAGGCCTAGCCCCTGGACTGTATATGTGGGGGTTGGCAAGGACATAAAGTGGAGTTTAGTCTAAACCTTGGCCTCTTGCACACGTCTTTGGCTGCGTCAGTCTCCCCGGCTGGGTTAGATATGTGTTCCTGAATGTCTGGGTCGGTTACAATTTGCAATGAGGGCCTATTCCGCAAACTAGGAGAGACTGGAGATGGGCTATTAGCTTCAGCTCCTTTCATGTGGAATTACTTCTACTGGCACTAATATGCCATCATCTGAAAGCCTTAACCTAAACAGACGGGCGTCTGCCCCAAGCCAGGGCCGCCTGGACCAAGGCAGTGGGCTCCATGTGCTAGCTATTACAGGGTTGTTTTGTCCCGTCCCCAGTCAGCATTTGCTGCTGCACACCAAGAAACTGCTGTCAGGAAATGTTCTTTTCTAAATTACATAATTAGGGTATTGGGGAGTGCAGTGAAGGCAGATTAGGGGCATCACTTGTTCTTACTGCGAGCAGTGATTCAAAGCACATAAGCAAACACTTAAACTATGTGAATGGTTTAATATTGATTAAACAATGATCTCCAAGACTAAACTCCAAGCATGGTAAGTAGAAGGCTCTGGAAGGAGAAAAAACAAAGAGTGGGCTTAATGGTGTGCATTGATTTACAGACAAGTGTGGACTTTGACCTGCCAGACCAAAATCAGGATTTGCAATGATTGCCTAAAATACAGTCCTAGGGTCCCACCCCTGCAAGTTGATGGTGAGGCTGGGGGCTAAATGGTCAGGGTCAAGGGTCAAGTTCTTCCCTCAGAAAGGCCAGCTTCTCACCCACACCCACTTGCAGAAATGGAAACTCAGGCAAAGTGCTGGCTCAAATTGCACTTCATTTATTGTTTCTAACTACGGGCCACGGACTTCAACTTGATTAGAAAATTGTGCTGACGCTTCCTGTGAAGCATATCCTGAGACTTTCAGAGGAATTTCAGAATGGAATTTTTTGCACGTACCCACTTCTTCCAAATGGCATTCCCTCTGCTTGGCAGAACCTGTGGCCACACGTCTGCCCAGATGCCAGGCAGGACACTAAGCCAAGGAAGCAGTGTTGACCAGCTTCTCAGGCTCCTATGGGGGTACGGAAGGTAGGCTCCCTCTAGGATGTGGCTGAAGGACAGAGAACTGGTCCCCACTCATTCCTGGGACCACCACCTGGCTGAGGACAGGGGTTTGCCAGGGGGAAGCCCAAAAGCTACCTCTAGCCTCCTGTGAATGCAGACTTGGCAGTCTCCATTCACCTCCCTTCATCCTGGCTTGTGCTTTGCATTTTCTACCTTCCCCTCATCTGAACTCAAGGCAGGAGAGTCTGCCAATTGAATGGGGAGACAGCTGCCAATTAATAATGATACCAATGATACAAATTATTGACAGTTCTGTAAAGTTCACCTTGTGCTAAGCATCGTAAGCTCATTCTTCATCATACTGAGTCATAGCTACCCTTTGTGATGGGTATCAATATCCATCCCATTTTTTAGATGACTAAACTGAAGCTCGGTAAGGGCATATGTTTTGTTTAGTTAACAAGCACTCAGATAGCTCTTATTTTGTGCCAGGATTGTTCTAAATGGTTTTAAACTATCTAACTGGTTAAATCTTCAGTGCAATCCTGAGTAATAGGTATTCTTCTTCTTTTTTTTTCTTTTCTCTCAAGAGGGAGTCTTGCTCTGTCACCCAAACTGAAGTACAATGGAATGATCTCAGCTCACTGCAACCTCCACCTCCCAGGTTCAAGCAATTCTTCCACCTAAGCCTTTGGAGTAGCTGGGATTACAGGCACCCGCCATCATGCCCAGCTAATTTTTATAGAGAGTTTCACCACGTTGGTCAGGCTGGTCTTAAATTTCTGACCTCAGGTGATCCACCTGCCTTGGCCTCCCAAAGTGCTGGGATTACTGGTGCAAGCCACCACGCCAGGTCTTCTTCTCATTTTCAAATAAGCAAACAGACACAGAGAAGTGACTTGTCCTGGGTCAAACAGCCAGTAAGTAACTAAGCCAAAATTCCAACATGCACAGTCTCACTTCAAAGCCCAAGCTCCTAACCTCTCCACGGGACTGACAGCAGTCTCTAACAAAAGAAGGAAGTGCTGCTGTGAGAGGAAACAGCCGTGGCACACTGCTGATGTGAAAAGCACACAGGTCCACAGCCCAGAGGCCTGGGCCCCAGCACCGGCTCTGCTGTGTGGTGACTGGGAAGCCTCACCACCTGGAAACTGAGGTGACTGGTGGGGACCAGGGACCCTCCAAGGTCTCAAAGTCAGCCTCTGGAAGATTCATGGGGGGCAGGTAAGTCTGCCAAGAGCTCTAGAAGACTGGGGATGGCCTTCCCTGCTCCTCCCCAGCTCTACTCCCACCCTTCCTCACCTTCCCCCTTGAGCCAGGCCTGGGGGGATTCTGCACTGGGGAATTCATACTCATCCCCTTCCTCTACACGAAAGCTCAGGCTCCTAACTGGACATACAATCAATCCAAATGATGTTCCCATTTCTGCCAGTGCCCTGTAAAACCAATGGGGGCAGGACACAGAAGGGTACACAAAATGAAAATCCTGCAGCAGTAAGTTCCTTCTCATGTATGTTTAAAATGCATCCAAAAAATAAAAATATCTCCCAACCCACCCACATAAACACACTGCCATAAACAGCTGAACTGCTGTGTGTGGAAAAACCATCAGAGTAACTGTGGACAAAGCCATTCAGGCTTAGCCCCAGTCCAGGCTAGAGCCTCAGGGTCCCCAGCCTCCCTCCGCTCAGGGCTGGGCCAGCAGCTGGCTGTGGGACCACGTGGAGGCCTCCTTGCTCTCCACTTTTCCTATAGCTCTGTCCACTGTCCCCCAACCTTGAACAGCTCCAAACATCTGGGCTAGGCCAGAAGTTTGGTCACTCTACCATGTACAACTGAGCCTCCTTATCTGCAGATTCTGTATTTACAAATTTGCATGCTCACTAAACTCTATTTGTAACCTCCAAAATCGATACTCACAGTTGCTTTCATGGTCATTTGCAGATATGCATAGAGCAGTAAAACCCCGAGTGGCCTGATGTGCAAGTGCCCAGCTGAGGTTGAACCCTCTGCCTTCTTGTTTCAGCTCATTCTGTAGATAAGTGTCTTTTTTTTTTTTTTTTTTTTTTTTTGAGACGGAGTCTTACTCTGTCACCCAGGCTGGAGTACAGTGGTACAATCTCAGCTCACTGCAACCTCTGCCTCCCAGGTCCAAGCCATTCTCTTGCCTCAGTCTCCTGAATAGCTGAGATTACAGGTGTTTGCCACCAGACCTGGCTACGTTTTTACTATTTTCAGTAGAGATGGGGTTTCAACATGTTTGGTCAGGCTGACCTTGAACTTCTGATCTCAAATGATCCTCCTGTCTCGCCCTCCCAAAGTGCTGGAATTACAGTCTCGCCCTCCCAAAGTGCTGGAATTACAGGTGTGAGCCACTGCACCAGGCCAAAAAGCATCCTTTCTGCTGCGTGTAATGTGTTTTTTTTTTTGTCTTGCATTATTGTGCTTTCTGTTGGCTATTTTGCTGTTTAAAATAGCCCCCAAGAATAGCTCTGTGAGGTGTTCCTAAGAGCAAGAAGGCCATGATATACTTTATAGAGAAAATACTTGTGTTAGATCAGGGGCATCCAATCTTTTGGCTTCCCAGGCCACACTGGAAGGAGAATTGTCTTGGACCACACATAAAGTACACTAACACTCATGATAGCTGATGAGTGTTTTTTAAAAAGCACCAGCAAATCTCATGTTTTAAGAAGGTTTATGAATTTGTATTGGGCCGCATTCAAAGCCCTCCTGGGCTTCATGCAGCCCATGGGCCGCAGGTTCGACAAGCTTGTGTTCGCTGATAAGCTCCATTCCAGACTTGAGTTACAATGCTACTAGCCATGAAATCAGTATTTCTGAATCATCAACAAATATTAAACAAGGTACTTTAAACAGCAACACATATAAAACAAGGTTATGTATTGATCAATTGACAAAAATGTGACCAGAAGCTCACAGGAACCTAACTTTGTATTGTCCCTAGGAGCAGTGGTTTAATATTTGCTAATTCAGTGTTTGTGGGGACTAATGCAAGTAATAGGAATCAACTGGAGTTTCATGCTTGGGAAGGTGGCTTAGACCCATCAGGGGATGCAGGAGACAAAGTGCCAATAGCTAATGACAGCTACTATTTGTGGAGCACTCTCCTCCTGGACCAGGCACCTGTTACTCACTTCACAGAACACTGTCTTTTTCTTTATTCTATTTATGTCCAGTGTTCCATTATTGGAACGCTGAGCATGTGGGAGTTATTTACACCCAACTGCTCAAGGTCACCACCAAGGTCTGATTGCAAAAAATCAAAAAATTGCAACCTCAGGCATAAATGACTTAATAATCGTGTCTAACATAATAATAATTGCCATTAACACCAAGTGAACACTCACTCTCAGCCAGGTGCATACCAAACACTTCATATTGACCACATTGAATCCTACTGGACCTGTGAAACCTGGGAGGTTTTAGGCCTCATGCCTGCTGCTCACCACAAGTGGTGAGCACACTCACTTTTCCTGGGTTTTGGGTTTCTCAGGAGGCAGGCTATGCCTGGTTGGAAAAAGCCATTGCTCCAAGGATTTTCAGGACATTTTCCAGCTCTGGGGTATACAATGGAGGATGAAGGAGCCAGGGACTCAGCCCGCTTGACAGCAGCTGAGAGAGCGGACAGCCAGCTTATCTCCAGGATGTGCCCCAAGCCTAGTGCCACTGAGTCCCAACCAATGGCAGGCCAAGCTGCTCCTCTGCTGACTGCAACAGGTGCCATACTGACATCCCTCCCTGCGACTTAGCCACCAGCAACTTGCTCTCTCTCCCACTTTGGTGCGGAGGGAGGGTGGGCCCCAGTTTCCAGCTTCAGCTCCACCCCAGTTAAGCTGGGGAAGCCTGAACATGGTAGCACTTGGCACATCAGTGGCCCCAGGCCACGGTCAGCTTCCCCAGATGACCTGAGCAAGCATCTCACTCCTCCAACCTGTGGTTTTTCCTGCCTACAAAGTGGGAATCATTACACTCCTGCTTCCAAGTTTTCACATCTACTCTCTCACAATTTTAGTAGAGAAACAGGCCGGGCCAGTTAAAAAATAAAGAAAACACAAAGACAGTGATTGTTATTATTGCTGATAACATTAGATAAATAAAGCAATAGTCCCTAGACACTAAAGAGAAACAAAGTGGCAGCATTAATTATCTCATTTTTGACACTTTTCAAAATGTCACTTTTGGCAGGATAGGTGGGGCTCCTCAAAGGCCAAATGCTCAGAATGTTCCTGCCCCTGAGCTGTCCACGGGAAGAGGTGCATAGGTATCTACTGACCATCAGGGGAACTAATCCCCTCTAGGATGCCGCCAGTCTTACCTTCAGCCAGGAGTGAGAAAGACTCAAAAACAGCCCCCAACAGGTGAGGAGAGGGAGCAACAGCCCCTCTCAAAAGCAGGGCCCCAGAGAAGATATAAACAGGGCTGAGCCGCAGGATGGGCTGGGACAATTCCCTCCCGCTGTGAGGTAGAAGCTGTGACCTTGCAGTCCCAACAGCCCCACCTGCTTCTCAGCTGCCCCTGCCGGAAACACACAGGGCCCAAGTCAGGAGAGCAGGAGCCCAGGTAAGCAGCCCCAGGTGCAGAAGTGGCCTTGGCCACAGGAAGTCCTGTCTCCCGCCTGCAGCTAATTGCTACTGCTGCAGAAGAGCTGAGCTAATTATACAAAAGTATGTGGCTCCACATTCTAGGGCCACCACACACTTGCACACAGCTCACAAGAGATGCAGCCTGACTCCGGTGTCCACCCCAGCCCCCTGCTGGATCCTCTGAGCCCCCTTAGATGTCCCCTTTCTTGCAGCCCCTTCTATAAGCTCTTCAGGTCAGCCCCAGCAGCAGCTCCCTCCACTCTCCCTTTGCCTGCCTCTGAGACACTTAACCCTCATCCTTACCTAATGTAAATATTTAATCCTATACATTTAGGATCTGCCCGTCACCTGCCTCCAGTCTGTTCTCTCATCATCTAAATGGTCTTCCTGCCAGACCCAAGGGCAGACCCAGGACTCCAAAGGGCCCTCTCTCCCCAAAGAGTTCCCCACACAGCCTGGCACCTAGCTGACACTTAGTAAACATGCAGGGGGGTGACAAATGTTCAAACGGGTTATGCAACCTCAGTCAACGTGAGTGCTCTAAGCTTTAATTTTCTTGTCTGTAAAATGAAGCTACCATCACCTGCCTCACGGAGTTTCCTGGGAATAGAAACATAGCATGGTGCCTGGGACATATTGTAGGTAGCCCAAAAATGCTTACTGAATTCTCAGCAAGCATTTGTGATGGGCCAGGGCCTCGTGCATCTGAGACTGAACTCATCTGCCCACGTGGGAGTATCCGTCCCTCCCTGCATCCACTCTAACGAGAACTTGATGCCAGCCCATCCCTCCTCTGTGATGCACTCAAGAGCCTGGTAGGCAGGACAGGGGGAGGATGGAGCGGAGAAGGGCTGAGTTGAGAGGCAGGGTCTATATGCATAACCAAGTGCTGGGGAGGGGACACGAGAAGAAACAAGGAAAAGCTGGATGTGGGGAGAGGCCCTGAGGGCCACGTGTGGGTGGCCAGGACCTGCACTGGCCAGGGCTCACGAGTGCTGCTGAGGCACAGGACAGGGATGCCCAGCCTTCAACTTTCTTTAAGACCACAATAATGAGACAGGCTTCTAATTATTTCTGGCTGCATGAGTGTGCAGAGATTGGGCCACGCGGGGCCTGGGGCTAGGAGGATGACACACCGGTTGACACTGTCCATGCTCTCAACACTCCTGTATGGCAGATTTTTGTCTCCATTAAACAGATAAGAGAACCAAGATTCCGAAAGGTTACATGACTTGCCTGAGGCTATACAGCCAGTCAGAGCCAGAGCCAGGCCTCCCCTGAGATCTGCTGTCTTCTAAGCCTGTGCTGCTAACCACATCATGCTCAGAAAGTGGCATCACTGTGCAGCATCATTGCTTTACTCATGGGTGTAGAGAGGTGCCCACTGGGCGGCTCCTGCCACTTCTTGAGGAAATGTGGCCTTGCCTCAGCAAATGGGATCCTGGGCCCCTACAGAGTGCCAGAATGTCAGGCCCTGTGGGGACACACACAGGAAGGATGGGCCGGCTGGAGGAGCCCCTCATCCAGCAGTCCTATGCCGGCAGAACTAGCACCAACGCAAGGGAGGGAGTGGGGTGGTAACAACCACCAGGACCAAGGGTGGTGCCCTGAGCCAGGAGAGCTGCACTCAGCCTAAGAGAGCTAGGAAAGCTAGGGAGGCTTCTCAGAGGAGGTGATCTGTGCCCACCTGGGAAGATGAGCAGGACTTAAATAAAAGAGATGGGGACCTGGATAGAGGAAGCCAGATAAGCACAGATGTGGGAGGGTTGGGACACCAGTGTCCCCTGAGAAGGAGGGCAGACAGCGGGACCCGTGGACGTAGTGGGTGTGCTGGCTGAGATGTGGGGCATGAGACCAAATCCACAGGGCCTGTGCGCCTGGGTGAGAAGTCAGGACATCCTCCCGGAGGTGCCGGGGAAAGAACTCGTCTTCACAAAGCAGGCTGGTCGTGGTGAGAGAAACAGCGCTGGCCAGGGACCTGCCTTCCTCCCCCAAGAAGGTCTCCCCAGGTAGCAAGGGTGCCTTGGGCTTTCTCTCATCTGAGGCTCTCGGGGCCTCCTGGAGGATTGAGATATAGAACACAGACCTTCTGAACCAAGAGAAATGGTCTTCCCAGACTTCTGAGGGACACGTTCCAGAGGGAATCCAGATTGTATGTTTCAGAATAAAGAGAAGGGCGGTGAGGTTCCCTGTAACTTCCACCTCACCACCTCCCACAAACCCCACCTGATCCGCCAGGCCCGGCCTCTGGAGAGAAACTCCACAATTGCACCAGAGGCACCCACAGGTGGGCCAACACCACAGCTTCCTCAATACTGCCCCACCTGGTACCCTGGGGGGCTCTCTCCTGGGTGGTCCACCTCCTGTGTACCCTTACAGAGCTGGCTTTCCCTGGGAAGTGTAGCAGGCTTGCTAGAGGCTACTCGTCAGCCTGCCACTGACATCCAGGCCTTTCCCTATGCTCTCCCCTCTGCCATGACCACGTGCCCTTCCCTCCACGTCCCCTTTTCCCTGCTTCTTCAGGTCTCAAGCTGGGTGTACCTTCCTCCCGGAAGCCTTCCCCAAGCTGTTCTCCTCCAAACGCCCACAGCCTCAGTGCAGTCATCAGTCACCCCTGCCTGTCCCAGTCAGATGTCCCTGTGGGACTGTGACCACCTGAGGACAGAGACTGGTGTGTCCTCTGCACCCCGGCTGTATCCCCAGCTTCTGGGCTACCTCCTAGCCCATGGTTAGTGCTTGATAAGAGCCACCCAAAAGAAGGATCCCACAGCCCGCACTTTCTCAAACATCATTCCCTAACCTCTGGACTATCCCATAGTCCCATAAGGGCCCCATCCCATTGCCCATCTAGACTGGCGGCCCTCTGGGCACCCGCCCCACCATCCCCTGGGCTGGGCACTCTCTTGAGCCTCTAAGGAGAACCCAATGTGTGCCAGCCCATTTCTGCCTCCGTGATGCACTCGAAAGCCTGATAGGCAGGACAGGGGAAGGACAGAGCTGGAGAAGAGCTGAGTTGAGAGGCTGGCACTCACTCAAGCCTCTAAATGGACTTCCCTCCCTGGCATGTACCCCACCCAGACTGTGCCAGCTCCCTGCCCCTGAGGAAGAAGCCCAGCAGTGACTGAAGGTCCAGAGCTCTCCCACCCTGCTACCTGGCTCTTCTCACCACCAGCCCGAGGCCTTTCCTTTGCCTCCCATGTCACTGGGCCCAGGGCAGACAGCTGGCTCCCTCACACCCTGTGATGCCTTTGGCTCAGCCAGGCCATGGCTCCCAGGCCCTCCTCGGGCAGATACACTTGGTCCCCTGGGCCTCAATCCCTCATGTGTAAAAGGGATTCAGCACCTCAGAGATCTTGCCGGGACCTGAAGGGTCTTTTGACACATCAGCCACCCTCCTGTTCCTTGAGAAAGTAAGGCAGGCCTAGGGAATGTACGCAGAAGGGGAAGGAGTTGTTTCCCTTTGACTTGGCTCAGTACAAACTTTCTGAAAGGCAATTTAGCTAAAAGTATCAGAAGCTTAAAAAAACGCAGACACCCTTAGGCCTCAGAATTCAACTTCTGAACTTTTCTCTTAGAGAAAAGTACACCGAAATGCTGGGACAAAGATGTCAGTCACAATGTGGACGTGAAGACCAACACTCAGAAATAACCCACACGTCCAAACACAGGAGCGTGGTTTTGAACACTATAGTATATTCATATGGGCCACCACTCCTACCGTGCAACCATCACAAACAATGGCGTCAGGGTAGAAGGCCACCATGATATATCGTTAAGCAAGGAGAATACGTTTAAAAAGCTGGATCATACTATTTTGCAAGAAAAAAATAACACACATTTATGGGGGACGAAAAACTTCAAAATGTTGACAGTGGTTACCTCTACTTTTCCAGTTTTTCTAATATGTATATATAGTACTTCTGCAGAATAACACTTTTAAAACAACTGTTCATTGATAAAACCATTGATCAGATGTTGAGATGGTAAAACCCTAATAATAATCCCAGCCCTGCCCCCACCTCACAAAATACACACACAGGAGTTGGCACTGAGGCATATACATACCTAGGTGTATGCATACACTTCCACTCACCCACCCAGCCAAGTCACCAGCCATCAGCCCAGGGCTTGTTTTGATTCTCAACTGAACCTGTTACAACTAAGCAATATAATCCATTACACTCCAGAAAAGATTCCTAGTAGCCACCAGCCTATGTCCTCTACGGGCCGTACCCAGCAACTCCCTGCAGGAGGTGGCAGCAAGACAGCTGCCCTCTGGAGACTGGCAACCAACCTCAGGCTCCCAGGGAGCACCAGGGCCACGCGACGGTAGGAACCCACCATGGCTGTGAAACAGCCAGCAACATCATCGACCTATCAATTTCAGTGTTAATTCTGTTGGGCGCTGATGACTTCACCCATCTCACTGAGTCCCCATAAGCACCCCTTTGGGTCTTCCTCATTCTCTGGGTATGAAGATGGGGCATGGGTTGGGTGTTGGTCCAGGATGCTGGTCCAGCCAAGCCCGTAAGCAAGGCAGGAAAAGGATAGTGTGACATAATGCCAACTCCATGCCAGGCACTATGTTTGGCATCACACATACTAACAGGCCTCAGAGCAGTTTGGCAAGGAAGATGTGGGATGCCAGTGTCCTCATCTGTAAATTGGGCACAACTTTTCCAAGGTCACAGAACTAAGAGGAGGCAGCACTAAGATTTGAACTCTGATCCTCCTGCCTCTTCCAAGAAGACAGGGCTGATTCAGTTCCCTGACCTCATGACCCACAACCCCAGGACGTTCAGGAAGTCCATGGCACTGGAATCAAAGCAGGGAGAAGGACATAAACACAGGGCCAATTCCTCTCCCAACCCCTCCCTTGCTCATAACACAGAAGAGACTGGAGCTGCTCCTCTGCCATCGTGTGCTGAAGAACATCGCATGAACCAGGAAGAAAATATCACGAAAGCACTCACCCAGCCCAGAGGCCGCGGGTCACCTGGTTCCATCATAGTACAGAGGCCTTGTCCAAATCATCAAAAGGCAGCTCAGGGGCTGCTGTAGAGGCCTTGGCTGATGTTGTTAGTGTGGGCCTGAACAGGTGGTGCTGGGAGAGACAGGAGAGAGAAGAGAGGGGCCCACTGTGCAGGTCTCCAATGCCCAAAGAACAAAGCAAAATATTTTCATTCATGAGTTCATCCAGCCTAAACATGCACCTAATCCCTAGGAACTGACAGTGCGAAACACCTCCCAGGAGGAAGAGACACAACACTCAGTTCAAAGGCGGAAGGGCTGGGCATTACCGCTTATCGCCTAGTGACCATCGGCAGAATCAAGGAGCTGCCTGGGCTTAACGAATCCAGGCCAGCTGCTTAAAGGACAAGGGCCCTCAGCTCTCAGTCTGCCCACTGTCCTCCCGCTGTGACTGGGCCCCAGGGCAGAGGGAAAGAGCCCTTTCTACTTGGTGGCCAGGTACAGCTTCACTGAAAAGCACAAAATGGACTGTGAATTTTCTCTAGGTACACAACTTGCCCAGTTTGGGTACTTTAGTTTCATAAAATTTGGCAGTACCACTAGTATGCTAGGAAGAGAAGGGCTGCAAAAATCCAAAGGATTCAGACATTGTTCTTGCCGAGTTCGAGGGAAGAGGCCTCACTGCTCCGACCAGGAAAATGCCTGCCTGGCACCCCCTTGATGCACGATTATTAGCATCTCAAGGGGCTGCCTTGCTAGACCACACATTTTTCTTGGAAGTATCCATCCAAACAGGAGCTATGAGGAATTCCTTTATTTTATTTTATTTATTTGTTTGTTTGTTTGTTTGTTTATTGGTCTACTAGACGCCCCTAAGGGCAATCATGTCTCCCAGAAGAGGATACAAATTTTGGATTGTGAAAACACACTCTGCCCAGGAAGCACCTATGGAGATCTTCATTATTCCAGCCAGCCTGCCTTCAAGGTAGAGAACCTGGCCAGCTCTGCCAGAAAACCTTAAGGTTTGGAGTGCCCCAAGCCTGCTTCCTTGAACCCTCAGCCAGCCTTGCAAGAGAAGGCGGGGATGCTGATCATTGTCTGTGCCAGGCTGCTACTGAGCATGACTTTGCAGAGCCCCTGCCTCCCTCTTTTCCCCCATCTCCATGGTCACCAGGCATCCAAAGGCCCTTCCAGGCAGAGCCCAGAAGTCGCTTGAGCAGAAGGTGCATCCTCGCCCATGCATGTGCCTCCCTCATGACTGCTGCTCTGCCCTTTCTCCTGGGCCAACAGCTTCCCATGGAGAAACAAGGAGGGTCCCAAAGAACTCTCAGGTGTCTGTATGCAACTGATTCCCAAATGTTCACTGTACCACCAGCTGCCAGGCTGGATGCCACGCATTTCACATGCTCTGTGCTAACAATCCTCACTCTGCAAGGTAAAGTCCCTTGCAAGACCCAAATGTAAGACTCACGCTGCAAGGTGAAGTCCCACTTTACAGATGCAAAAACTGAAGTTCAGAAAGGTAAAGCAACTACCCTTCACAGGTAGTAAATGGGGGTGCCAGGACACAGCCCGGGCTCCAAAAGACACTTGAACAGAGAGACAAGACCCAGGTAAGCCCCAAATCTTTCTCCAAGTATGTCCTACTTGGCAGCCCTCTGTTTTGAGGCTTCAGGAGAAAATTAGGGGCCCTTTGGAAAGAGATTTTTCAGTGTCAGTGATGGTAGAGTGAAAGCTAAACATGGATCCTGAATAACCAAAGCAATCCTGAGGCAGGGGCAGTGAGCAGGGAGCTGTGGGCATCACACTGTCTGACTTTAAAATATATGACAAAGCTATAGTCACCAAACAATATAATATTGGCATAAAAAACAGACATACAGACCAATGGAACACAATAGAAAGCCCAGAAATCCATGCATCTATAGCCAAATGATTTTTGATGAAGGTGCGAAGAATACACATTTGGGAAAGGATAGTCTCTTCAATTAATGGTGTTAGGATGACTGGTCATCTACATGTAGAAGAATTAAATTAGGTCCTTATCTCATACACAAAAGTCAGCTCAAAATAGATTAAAGACTTAAATGTAAGACCCAAAACTTTGAAACTACTGGAAGAAAACATAGGAGAAATGCTTCATGACGTTGGACTGGGCAAGGATGTTTTTTGATAAGACTTCAAGAGCACAGGCAACAAAAGCAAAAATAGACACATGGTATTGCATCAGACTAAAAAACTCCTACATAGCAAAAACAGACAACGAAGCAAAGAGACAGTCTACACAATGGAAGAAGATATTTGCAAACTATACATCTAACAAGGGTTAATCACCAGAATACATAAGGAACTCGACTCAATAAAACAAAACAACCCAATTCGAAAATGGGCAAAAGAAATGCGTCAATAGTCATTTCTCAAAAGAAGCCATACAAAATAGCTAACAGATATGTGACAAAAAGCTTAACATCATTAATCATCAGAGAAACGCAAATCAAAGCAATGATGAGATACCGCCTCAAATTAGAAAGGCTACTCTCAAAAAGACAAAAGATAACAAGTGTCAGCAAAAATATGGAGCAAAGGGAATCCTAACACACTGTTGGTCAAAATGTAAATTAGTACAGTCACTATGGACAACAGTATGGAAGTTTCTCAAAAATAAAAAACAGAACTACCATGTGATCCAGCAATCCCACTGCTGGGTACATACCTGAAGGAAAAGATATCAGTTTGTCAAAGAGGTATCTGCACTCACACATGGACTGAGCACTATTCTCAGTAACCAACATATGAAATCAGCCTAAGTGTCCAACAATAAATAAATGGATAAAGAAAATGTGGTGTGTATATATATGTATACACACAATGGAATAGGAGTCAGCCATTAAAAAGATTAAAATCCTATCCTCTGTGACAACATGGATGAACCCGGAGGACTCGATGTTAAGTGAAATAAACCAGACACAGAAAAGCAAATGCTACATGATCTCTGTCATATGCAGAATCTGAAAGAGTTGATCGTACAGAGAAGAGAGCAGAACAGTGGTTACCACAGCCTGGCGAGGGAAGCCAGAGAAAGAACGCAGAAAGGATGGTCAACCGGTACAAAGTCACTGTTAGAAAGGAAGACGTTCTGGCATCCTATTGCAGGGTAGAGTGACTATCGTCAACGACAAGGTATTATATATATCAAATAGCTACAAGAGAGGATTGTGTACTTTTCCAACATGAAGAAATGATAAATGATTGAGATAGGCTAATTATCCTATTTGATTATTACACAATGTATACATGTATCAAAATGTCCCAATGCACCCCATAACTATGTAGAAAACACACGTCATTACATTTTTAAACCATGGATCTGAAAGTGGCCTACTCCACCACTGTATCCTTTCCCATCTGAGCAGCCCTGCCTCACCCACTTGTCACCGTGACCAGGGCCTGCATAGCTACATTACCATTTCCCTTCACCCAGTCAGAAGACCTCAGAAACCCTCTCACTCAAAGGCCAACTTACCCAAAAGAAAGTCCTCATGGAAGTATTTCTGTCACTCTGAAAGTGATATTCTGGGACTTTCCTCCAAAGCACACAAGGCCTATGATACCTTTCACTGGACCTCTGGAGGGAGCCCAGTTTAGTTGGTAGAAAGAACTCTGAATTTGGAATCAGACCCTGGATTCTAGTTCCAGTTCTGGTTGTAAGTTCAAGTATGTAATTTTGCCTGAGGTTCAGCTTGCTCATCTGTGAAGTGGATGACAATTCTGTTGGCACTGTCAGCTCATGATGTTGGTGAAAGCACTTTGCCACAAAATGGGACAAGGCTGCAGCTGGAATTGGACTCTGTGCCCCCAGATGCCCTCTCACCCATCAGAGCAGGGTGGTGATGCTCCCCATGTATGCCCAGGGCTCACCTCCTCTCCAAAGTGACGGCCTCCAAGGAGAACCACAGGCACAGGCACAGCAAACCCAATGGCATGGTCTCCCATGGATGCTCGTGGTCCTCATTCCCGCTTGCTAACCATGTCCCTGCTCTGGGATTTGGAGCCCCAAGGTGGGCATTTAACTCATCATGTTGCAGTGAGGCAATGTGACATCATGGTTGGGAGGAAGGCTTTAACCTAGACCTGTCCAATTCTAGGGTCCCAGCTCTGCTATTAGCTGTGTGAGCCTACAGCTGTGTGACCTTGAGCAAGTTACTTCACCTCTCTGAAGTTCAGCAACCTTCTACTTAAAATGAGGGTCATAGTACCTAGCTCATAGGGCTCTTGGGAGGACTAAAAACATGTAAAGGTCTTAGCACAGAGTCTGGCACGTGTAAGTGTCCAATAAATAGCAAGCTCAACCACATAAAATTATGTAACAGCCTCAATCCTGAACAAGAGTCAGAGAAGTCTCTAGATGTGCACTGTCCAATATAATGTGAGTCACATATGCAATTTTAAGTTTTCTAGAAGCCACGTTTTAAAAAGCAAACAGAAACAGGTAAAGTTAACTTTAGTATTTTATTTAATCCAGTATATCCAAATATTATTTCAATACGTAATAAATATTTTTAAATTATTGAGATATTTTACATTTTCCCAGACCATGTCTTCAAACTCTAGTGTGTATTTTACACTTACAGCACATCTCAATTCAGATGCCAGATTTTCCTCAAATACTTGATCAGTATCTAGAGCTCATAAAATTTATAGTTGTAAAAGTAAATTGACATAGTCACATTGCTCCAAACATACTTAAAAGTTTCCCAATAACTTTTGAATCCTTGGGTCTGCCTTTTCATAGTTTTTCCTTCCTCCCTGTTGGCAGGTTGTAATTGTTTTTCAAATTAAATTTAAATTAATTTAAATTTTTAAAATTTAGTTTCTCAGTACCAGAATTCATATTTTAAGTACTCAAAAGCCTCATGTGACTAGCAGCAACTGTCCTGGACAGTGCAGGATGTAGACCAAGATGCTGAGGTTCTGCTTTGCAGTACAAACATGCCCTTTCTACTGGACTGGGACCACAGCCCCTCCTGTCCAATGCCCACAGCATCTCCTGTTCCCCCAACTCTGTTCCAGAAGTGTCCCCCGAGCCACCCGTTGCACCATTTTCACAGCTGCTGGGACCAGAGAGGGGAAGGTCCCTCATCACTATACATGGATGTGCCTCTGTCCGCAACCTAACACTGCTCACAAACAAGGCTTGGAACATCAACACAAAAATGATGAAGATGTTTTTCAATTTGCTAACTAGCTTTCTCTGTGAAGACACCAGTCAGTATTTGACTGTTTCCCTGTACACGCTGGAAGTATCTGGACATGAAGAAAGGACAAAAGAGCTTGAGTTGGGAGGGACAGCCTGCCAACAGGGAGGACAGAGGAAACTCTAAAAAGCAGGCCCAAGGACCCAGAAAGTATAGACCCTGGGACCATTTAGTGCAGGACAAACTGTATACCCCATCTTCAAAGCGTAGCCCTAGATCACAGCCCAGAACAGGCATGGGGACCCGGAGTTACCACAAAAGCACATCACAATCTTCCTTGCTTTCTGAAATGGGGAATACGGAACACAATAAACATTATGTAAAGATTTCCATGCAGAACAGCAGAAGGAAGCTTGTGAGATTTCCAGAGCCAGGACTGCCCATTCTCCAGAAAACCAAGACATGACCGTTGTGTACACAGACATGTGTCTATGTGTGGATTTAAACCAAACAAAAAAATTTAATCAAAAAATACAGAAATCATTTGGTAGTTTTTTTTGGTTTTTTGTTTGTTTTGAGATGGAGTGTTGCTCTTGTTGCCCAGGCTGGAGTGCAAGGGCGTAAGCTCAGCTCACCACAACCTCCGCCTCCTGGGTTCAAGTGATTCTCCTGCCATAGCCTCCAAAGTAGCTAGTATTATAGGCATGTGCCACCCCGCCCGGCTAATTTTGTATTTTTAGTAGAGACGGGGTTTCTCCATGTTGGTCGGGGTGGAATCGAACTCCCAATCTCAGGTGATCCACCAGCCTTGGCCTCCCAAAGTGCTGGGATTACAGGCGTGAGCCACCACACCCAGCTGACAAACCTACTCTTATATGCAGCCTGATCTCTGGACACATTATTTGTGTTTTTGTTTGTTTGGGGTTTTGAGACAGGGTCTCACTCTGCCACCTGGGCTGGAGTGCTGTGGCACAATCATAGCTCACTGCAGCCTCAAAACCCTCGGTTCAAGGGATCCCTCTATATTAGCTCTTATTTGACTCCTGCCCTGAGATATAAGCTCCATAAAGGCAGGGACTTTTCTTCTACTCCCTGCTGTATCCCCAGTGCCTAGCAATGGTGCCTAGTAATCAGCATGCTGAATGGATGGATAGATGGATAGATGCATTCTAAGCTTCCCCCTAAACTCAACACCTTTTTGTCATTCAAGAGATATATGTTTTCCCATGGATCACCTGCCCCAAATTTTATACAGTTTGAATTTTTCATACAGAGAAAGTTCTAGATGCCCAGTTCAGAAAAACTGTACATTGCCCACTTAGCTGTAGCAGGTTCCAAATGGCCCCCAGAGAGTGTGACCACTTTCTCCAAGCTGCAAGAAGCAGCGGTCAACACACCCCGAGCCCTGGGTGTAGAGTTCAGTGACAGGATCCTTCTTCCCCCATACCTGGGCTGTCAGCCTGCTCCCACTGGAAGAGCCAAGCAGCCCAACTCTCCCCTGCGTACGCCCTGTCACAATGAGCTGGGAAGACCTCGCAGCCACAGAACAGCCTCTTCTATCTCAGGGGAGCCACATCTAAGGCTTGGCAGTTCCATGTGATCTGCATGTGGTGGGTCCAGAAAATAGAGCTGCACTTTCAGCAGCATTTATACCTGTGTTTAATTTTTGCTTATTAAGACAAGGAAAATGTTCTACCTAAAGGCCAGCTGACTGCAGGACACACATTTCCGGATTAACAGCTCTGTTAGAGATGTTTCCAACAAGCAAATGACCCCTCTGTGATGTCTATAATTATATCCATTTAACATATAAATCTCAATACACTTTTAATAAGCAGTTAATACTCTGATATAAAATATTTACATCTCAACCAAATTCATCTTGCATGGAGTAGCCCTGGTTGCTGAGTTATTAAAACCACTGCCATCAATCAGTCATCCCAACTAAACAGAGAACTGAGAAGCTAAAGAAAGCTTCCTTTTCACTTTCAGCCTAGGCTAAAATCTGGAGTTTAAATATCACCAAATGCCTCTGTCTATTTTTCTTCAACAAATGGCAGGACCTCTGTCACGGCAAAGCCATCCATCCTAGCACCCAAGCTACAAACCCAAGAACTCCACGGAGCCTCCACCTTCTCTCCAGCATTGGACTGATACATTATGAGGACCTATGCTGGGTCCTAGGCAAGCTGCTAGGGTGGGAAGATGAGGCACATACCCTGCAGAACTCACTATCAACACAGCCAGCCAACCACCTTCTAAGTCCAGCTCAAATGTTGCATGCATGCAAACTATTTCAAATATCTTGAAATATATCTGCTTATCACTACTTTGAAATTACAGTACCCATGATATTTTACTATTTAACACATGCATATAACAATATCACAAGTTAAAAAACACTATTTCAGTGTAACTGGTTTCATTTTAATGCTACATAATCTTTATGCATCTAAAACGCTTTTCTGAGACAAGGTCCATAGGCTTCCCCAGACTGAAATCGTTTGCACACACAATTTAAAAATCTATAGTTTCTGCTAGGTATTGGTGGAACATATATCAACATAATAAGAGCTATTTATGACAAACCCACAGCCAGTATCATACTGAATGGGCAAAAGCTGGAAGCATTCCCTTTGAAAACTGGCACAAGACAAGGATGCCCTTTTTCATCACTGCTATTCAACATAGTATTGGAAGTTCTGGCCAGGGCAATCAGGCAAGAAAGAGAAATAAAGCATATTCAGATAGGAAGAGAGGAAGTCAAATTATCTCTGTTTGCAGATGACATGATTGTATATTTAGAAAACCCCATCATCTCAGCCCAAAATCTCCTTGAGCTGATAAGCAACTTCAGCAAAGTCTCAGGATACAAAATTAATGTGCCAAAATCACAAATATTCCTATACACCAGTAACAGACAAACAGAGCCAAATCACAAGTGAACTCTCATTCACAATTGCTACAAAGAGAATAAAATACCTAGGAATATAGCTTACAAGGGATGTGAAGGACCTCTTCAAGGAGAACTACAAACCACTGCTCAAGGAAATAAGAGAGGACAAAAACAAATGGAAAACTTACATGCTCATGGATAGGAAGATTCAATATAGTGAAAATGGCCATGTTTCCCAAAGTAATTTATAGAGTCAGTGCTATCCCCATCAAACTACCATTGACTTTCTTCATAGAATTAGAAAAAAACTGCTTTAAATTTCATGTGGAACCAAAAAAGAGCTCATATAGCCAAGACAAGCCTAAGCAGAAAAAACAAAGCTGGAGGCGTCACGCTACCTGACTTCAGACTATACTACAAGGCTACAGTAACCACAACAGCATGGTACTAGTACCAAAACAGATATAAAGACCAATGGAACAGAACAGAGGCCTCAGAAACAATGCCACACATCTGCAACCATCTAATATTTGACAAACCTGACAAAAACAAGCAATAGGGAAAGGATTCCCTATTTAATAAATGGTGTTAGGAAAACTAGCTAGCTATATGCAGAAAACTGAAAATGGACAACTTCCTCACATCTTACACAAAAATTAACTCAAGACGAATTAAAGACTTAAATGTAAGACATTAAAAACCATGAAACCCCTAGAAAAAAACCTAGGCAATACCATTTAGGACATAGGCATGGGCAAAGACTTCATGAGTAAAACACCAAAGGCAATAACAACAAAAGCCAAAATTGACAAACAGGATCTAATTAAACTTAAGCACTTCTGCACAGCAAAAGAAACTATCATCAAAGTGAACAGGCAACTGACAGAATGAGAGAAAATTTCTGCAATCTATCCATCTGACAATGGGCTAATATCCAGAATCTACAAGGAACTTAAATAAATTTACAAGAAAAAAAAAAACCATCAAAAAGTGGGTGAAGGCTATGAACAGACACTTCTCAAAAGAAAACATTTATTCAGCCAACAAACATATGAAAAAAAGCTTGTCATCACTGGTCATTAGAGAAAGGCAAATCAAAACCACAATGAGATACCATCTTATGCCAGTTAGAATGGCAATGATTTAAAAGTCAGGAAACCATAGATGCTGGAGAGGATGTGGGAAAGTAGAAACACTTTTTCTTTCTTTTTTTTTTTTTTCTTTTTGGTTTTTTTTTCCCCCTAGCCAATGTGGTGGAGATTTTTTTTTCTTTGCTTTCTTTTCTTCCCTCCCCCCCACTTTTTTTTTAGAAACACTTTTACACTGTTGGTGGGAGTAGAAAGTTCAACCATTGTGAGACAGTGTGAAGATTCCTCAAGGATCTAGAACCAGAAATACCATTTGACCCAGCAATCTCTTTACTGGGTATATACCCAAAGGATTATAAATCATTCAGCTATAAAGACACATGCACATGTATGTTTATTGCAGCACTGTTCACAACAGCAAAGACTTGGAACCAACCCAAATGTCCATCAGTGACAGACTAGATAAATAAAATGTGACACATATATACCATGGAATACTAGGCAGCCATAAAAAAGGATGAGTTCATGTCCTTTGCAGGGACATGGATGAAGTTGGAAACCGTCATTCTCAGCAAAGTAACACAGGAACAGAAAACCAAACACTGCATGTTCTCACTCAACAAGAACACATGGACACAGGGAGGGGAACATCACACATTGGGGCCTGTCGGGGGCAGGTGGGGGATTAGGGGAAGGATAGCGTTAGGAAAAACACCTAATGTATGATGGGTTGATGGGTACAGCAAACCACCACGGCATGTATATACCTACGTCACAAACCTGCACATTCTGCACATATGTTGCAGAACTTAAAGCATAATTTTAAAAAAAAAGGAAGAAAAGAAATGAGGCTTTCCATTTGGGGGTGGTGATAAGTTCCTGGAACTAGATAATGGCGATAGTGGTGCAACACTGCGAATGTACTTACAGCCACTGAATTGTGTACTTCAAAATAGTTAAAATGGTAATCTTATGTGTATTCTACCACAATAGACAAAAACAAAATTTAAACAACTTATAGTTTCTGTTGTTGACAAAGTCACAAGTGTCTCTATACTTCTGTGGGAATTTTTTGTGTTTTGCTTTCTGTTAGGGTATTTTTTTTCTTTTTGCCTACATTCACAGTCAAAAGGGGTACTAAATTTCACTTAAAGTCTAATGAAAATTAAAAATGAAGATGTGATTTTTTCCATCCAAGTGGGAATTTGAATCCCACTCAGACATCCCCTGAACACTATCCACAAACTCCTTGGGAGCTCTGTGACCTGCACCCCGCACCTCTCTGCCCTGTCTGTGCCTCTCCCGCAGGACCACATGACTCAGAGCATACTGGCTGCCCTGCTGTTCCTGGAGCACTCCCATGATCTGGAAAGACCCTGCTTCTGTGCCTATCTACACAAATAACATCTACCTCTAAATCTTTGCTCAAATCTCACCTTCTCATGGGACAGCAGGGGCTTGGAGATGAGCAGCCTGGAGGCTCTGACGTCTCCACTGCCAGAAGTCCCCACTGCACTGCCCTACCAGACTCCACCCCTAAGATACCACCTACTCTTCCCTGTGCCAAGAAAGGTGATTATGTGGGCACTGTGGGACCTGTACACCCCCAGCATTTCTTAAACCTCTAGGCCTGCTGTTTTCTGTAGCCTGTCTTACATTCTAGCATACTACATCATCTGCTTATTTATTCCAGTTGTATATTCTCATTCCCTCTTCTCGTTTTCCTCCTCCTGCTCCTCCTCCCTTCCCTCCCCAACCCCAATCTCTCCAACTCTCCCTGCAACCCTGTTTTCTCATACAATGTAAGTTCCCTGAGGACAGGGATGGCTTTCTATATGTTCAGTGATAAAGCATTAGCTTCTAGAATAAGGCCTGGCAAATAACAAGAACTCAAATATTGTCTGAATGAGAACTAACAAATGAATGAACAGCCTGCCTCCTCAGCGGCCTCACCCTGACCTTAGTCTGCACCCTCACTCGACATCTGATCACATCTCTCCTTTCCTCAAATGTGCCAGTGACTCCATCACCCCTGGAATGGCCTTAGTGGGACCCCTGGGGCCTCCACACTTGCTGGTCCCTGTCCACCTGTCCAGCCCCATCTCAGCCTCTCATCCTGAGATCCCATCTCTCTGTACCTACCTCTCTTTTACCATTTTGCAGTCTCCCACTTGTCTCTGTCTCCCTTTCTAAACCAGGAGGTGTAGTTCTTCTTTGCATCTCAAGCACTCGGCTCCAGGTGCCCAGCTAGCTCCAGGAACTGTCTGATGGATGAATGAATGAGTGGAACAACTAGAGGCTGAAGCAGAAGCAGAAGCCCACCTGAGTGTCACGCAAGTGGCAGGCTGACACCGAGCACACACCCTGGGTGGGGCCTGCCACTCTGGCTCCTGACTGAGTGTTTCACCTGGGACCCACAGAAGCTGGTTCTGTTTGAAGAGATAATCCAGCTAATAACAGGATTAGTTCAGGCACATCCCCTAAACCATAGGCTTGAAACCTCTACCTGGGCAAATGTTTGGCTGGCCTCTGCCAGGATCCCTACGCTCACCAACCACACGTCCTTCCCCATCAAGCACAGCTCCTCAGCTCTGACAAGCCATCCATGGGATGCAGGCAGGAGGGTTCGGAGATTAGCAGCCTGGGGCCTCTGATGTCCCCAGTGCCACAAGTCCCCACCATACGGTCAGCCTCCACCCCATGACACCAGCTACTCTTCCCTGTGCCAAGAAAAGTGATTATGTAGCCACTGTGGAAAAGGAGACCCCAAGAGGGCAAACACCAGTGGCTCTGAACTGACAAGTGACATGTGGTAGCACCTGGGAAAGCAGGCTCTAGGACTGTGCCATAGTTCACATGGGGTAAAGGTGTTGCCATGTGTCTCAGTACTAGCATCCAAAGCCTGTGTCAAGCCTAGGCGCTTCTGCCACCCCACACACCCTCACCTCCTGCTGGCTCCTTGACTATAACAGACCCCAGCTCCAGGGGGATGGCTGCAGGAGGATTACAGAGAAGGCTCAAAGGGGTCGTCATAGCCAATGGCCACATAGCAGAGGGAGCAAAAATGTTCAAGGTCAGGGCTAAGGTCAAGGAGAAGCGGCCACGTGGCCAGGACTGCCCAATTCTAAACCCCTCTCTTGTTATGGCCCTAATTCTGTCACATGCTAAGTTAAGACCTTAGACAATGTAACCTATAAGAGCTGTGCTTTCTCTCATGGTGGCACCTAGTCACATCAGCCATTTCAATTTAAATGAAAACTAACTGAAATTAAATAAGATTGGCCATTTCGTTCTTCAGTCACACTGGCCTACTGCAAGGGCTCAATAGCCACATATGTGCTAGTGGCAACCATATTGTACAGCATGGAATAGAACATTTCACTCATCACAGATGAAGGTAAATAATTTAACTGTTGTGAAAAAAGCTCAGCACAGTGCCAAGCGCATAGATGTTCAATATCCTACCCGCTTCCCATAAGCTCCAGACCCTCCAGGGACTGCTTATTGCCCTTCCCATGCCACCTCCTTCAAGCACTCCTGGCTAGCAGCTGCTCAGTCCCCACCCCACAACATGCCTGCCTTGAGTTTGGGAAATAAATCAGTATCCTCTGTGCTCTCCACTGCTACTTAATGACTATGATGTCATCACCCCATTTTCCTTAGAAATGGCAGCCCTTAGAGGTTAAAAAATTTACCCATGGTCAGGAAACTGGATGCTTACAAAATTATTGAAAGGACTAGAAAATGGGCTGTAAGTAGGCCCCTGGAATGACTTCCAGAATCCCACTGAGCTGACTTGTCAATCTGGAAGTCAGGTGTTGTAGACAGAATAATGGCTCCCCAAAGATGTCCATGTCCTTATTCCCAGAACTTGTGAATATTCATTTTTGTGACAAAGGGAATTTAGGATGGCAGATGAAATTCCAGGGGTCAAATGGCTACCTTCAAGGTAAGGAAATTATCCTCAATTATCTGGGTGGGCCCAATATAGGCATGAGGGTTCTTAAATGTGGAAGATGAAGAAGAGTCAGTGTCAGAGTGATATAATGTGAGAAAGACATAACTGATGGCTTTGAAGACCAACGAGTCTTCTCTAGACCCTGCAGAAAGAAATGCAGCCCTTCTGGCACCTTTATTTTCACCCAGTGGAACCCATTTTGGGCTCCTGACCTTCAACACTATAGCATAATCAATTTTTGGTGTGGTAATTGATTATAGCAGCCACCGGAAGTAAGAACAGTTTTTGGTACCAGAAGTGGGGCTGCTGTAACAAATACCTAAATGTGTGAAAGTGACTTTGAAACTGAGCAGTTGCGCAGTCTAGAAGAATTTTGAGGAGCATGATAGAAAAGCCTAGGTTTCCTTGAACAGACCATTAGATATATGGATGTTATCAACTTTACTAAGACTCAGAAAGAATGAGAAACATGGTAAAGAAAACCAAAATCACTTTAGAAAATACTTCAATTGTTGTGAATGAACTATTAGTTAAAAGTGCTACGGGTAAGGGCTCACAAGAAAATGAGAAAATGTTATTCAAAACTAGAAGAAAGAGGATCCTTGTTATCTAGTGGCAGAAAGTCTGTGGAATTGTGCCCAGCAGTTACGTAAAGAGCAAGTGATGAACTTAGGCATTTCATTGAGTAGCAGTTCAAGAAGTGTTAAAGGTATGGCCAGGTTTATTTTTGCTTCTTATAGTAAAATGCAAAAAAGAAGAGATTAACTGAAGGAAGAATTGGTTTGGGTTGGGGGGGGAGGGGGGGTGAGAGAGAGAGAGAGAGAGAGAGAGAGAGAGAGAGAGAGAGAGTGTGTGTGTGTGTGTGTGTGTGTGTGTGTGTGTGTAAGGAACCATGACTTGACTTAGGGACATTATCCAGATTATAAGAACACTAAAATTACCTTCAAGAAAGTGTGATGAGGGGCAAAAATAAGTGTGGCTTGACAACCCATTGCTAGTACCTCAGAAAGATCAAAAGATTAGTCACACAAAAGGCTCTTTGAAAAGTTATAGCTTGTGACTTATCTATCCTCTTGAACATCTCAGCAGAAGCCAAAATAGAGTTAAGATTATTTAGGAACGACAAGAGGAGAAGGAGGACACCTACAAGATTCTGAAGAATGTTATGCCAGCAGAAACACTGCAGTTTTTACTGAAGAGGGCTGAGAGGAGATGAAAAAGAAAAAAGATTGTAGGACCTAAAAATCTCCAGGCAATAAACAGGATGATAAAACTCCTCAGCTGCAAACACAAACTACCTTTCATGAAAAAGGAAGGATGAGTCTTGAACCCAGATGGTAAACCAAGAATCACAGAGAAGCCTTAAAATCAAGTGAATTTTGCCCAGCTGGATTTCAAAACTGTTTGAGACCAGTAATTCTTTTTTTCTTTACATTTTCTTCCCTTTTGGACAGAAATGTCTAGAACTATTATCCTACGCCTATGCCACCACTGTATTCTTGGAATGGAAAACTTAATTATTGAGTTCCACAGGTTCACAAATAAAGTAGAATTATGCTTTAGGATGGATTATACCCAGAGACTGGCCCATACCTGATTTAGTAAGGAATCAAAAAGCTGCCAGTGCAACTAACTGACATCCAGAACACACTGCCACAACTGCAATCCAGGAGTATAAAAGTACTGTCACTGCCATGACTGCCTCTTAACATTCATACAACTAGTGACCAGACACTAGAACTCTAATAGGGAAAAGTCAACGTCTCTATGGCCATGCTTATTGCTATGTTTGTTGTCAATACAGAAGACAGTCTCCACCTCATATCTGCCTTCCAAATCTTATACACATGCATCTAATTGATAAAATCCATCTGCATTCATACTTTTGGCATAGGGAATCTGAGACATACAGTTTTCAATATTTGTATACAAGGTTTACTAGAAGGAAGGTGGAATGGATCTGAGTGCCAAATTCATTTCAACCACCAAAGTCATCCATTATGCTAAATATCATATTATTTCATCTTAAAACCAACTTAATAAAATAGACATGATCATTTTCCTGATTTATAGATGAGGAAATTGAAACTCAGGGAGCTTAAGAGACTGAAATAACACCATATAGCTAAGAAGGAGCAAGGATCAAACTCCGAACTCTCTGAATGTACAGCTCATGTTGTTAACTACTACATACATTTTAGAATCATCTTGTTTTTTGAGGGGTCCAAAATATAAGGTAGAAGTAGAGGATAACTGATTTGCCTATTTAAAGTAATGGCAAAAAAGATGGTATACAAAAAAACAAACTTGCTAGACCAAGTAAAGAAAGTAGAATTTATTCCAATCACAAGTTGTCCTTGAGTACATGTGTCAAGGTCTGCTTTGGGTGTTAGGGATACAATGGTGACCAAAACAGGCACAGGCATCTGCCCTGCCCCTGCCTGCACGGACTTACAGTCTGGAAGTAGAGATAGAGGTGTTAACCAAAAAACCATGCAGACAAACTGAAGAGTACAACCACTGCGAGAACTAGTAAGGAGAGAGCCTCATTGTATTAGTATAATACAATGAGTATAAAGACATAATTAGGGAGCCAGATCCACGTGGGAAGTCAGAGAATGCTTCCTTAGAGAAGTCATAATTAATGAGATTTCTGCTCCCTTAGGGGCAAAAGTCTGAATAAAGTATCTTTCAATCTTCTCAAAAGAATCAAAAAGCTATAAAATGGCTAAGAATTGCCAGGCCAAAATTTATAAATGATAAGGACATGAAAACAAATAAGCTAAACATTCAAAGCTACATTAGCCTTGAGGCATTTTCTTATCTGGAAGAAGTTGGTGGTGACCTTCTAGGATGAGGGGGACAAAAGTCAAAGCCTCAAATCCACCCATGTAAAATGAGCCCATAAAGACTTTTCACTCTCAAAGTGGGGAGGAACCACGAATAAACTAGCTCACTTGTGAGCCCGTAGCTCCTATTCAAATAAATTAAAAGTTAAATGAATCTCATGTTTAAATTAACAGCACTCCACAGCCCAGATGAAGCAAATAAGAAAATCCTCTCTGAAAGAATTATTTCTAAAATAATCTAGTATTAATGACCAGCACATAGTCAAAAATAACCAGGCACACAAGGAAATAAGACATGATGAATCAAAAAACAAACAGATTGACAACACTTCAGATAACAGAATTCTCAGAGTCTCTTAAAAAATGTTTATGATGTATAAAAAAATAAAAAACAAGGTAGAAATATCCACAGGGACAACTGCTCTAAGAACCAGGAAATAAACGGGAGTTAACTAGATAGAAAGGAAAAAGAGAGGGGATGTGGGAAGAAAGACATTCCCAGCAAGGAAACCACTAGGCTCCACATTCTAGCCCACCATGAGGCCTCAGTATGTCAGATATTAAGAAAGAGGCCAGCATTGCTGGAGTATAGAAAACAAGGGGACAAGGACACAGTGTGACATTAAAGAACTGAGATGAGCAGAGGCTGGATTCTGGTAAGCATTTTGGCCTGTGTCCTGAGAACAATCACTGAATGTTACAATTGAAGGAGCCTTGAAAGGTTTCAAACAGGAATTGGAGCTAGACAACCTTGGGTTTTTGGAGAATTCTAGTCTTCTGCTCAGCTCTGAAAGGACCTTCTCCCCTTGTTCTCTGGAAACCCACACAATTCCAAGATCCATACTGAGCCAACCCTATTGCCCCATTGAGCAGGTGGTAACACTGAGATCCTGGGAGAGGCAATGACCTGTCATAAGGGCCCTGTTGAATGACTTAGGTCTGTTGGGCTTGTTTCATCTGGGGATACAGCATAGAAAACAAAGTAGATGGAGAAGTCTCTGTTGGCAGAGTCAACTAGAGGGTCCCGTCACCTGAGGCCTGCTTGAACTCTATCCACACCCTGATATGGAGTCTGCCAGTACCATGGCCTTAAGTAGTCTGAGCTCCCCATCAACATGAATCACACAACCTCAGCAGACAAGGTAGTGTGTGCAAGCACGCGCATGTGTGCATGCATGTATACATGGAGGAGGAGAGGCAGGGCCTAAGAAGAAGGGCCAGTGCTGAACTGAGCCCAGAAGTGTAGCATGGGTAAGGTTTCTAGGGAACATTTGCAACCCCTGCAAATTGGGCCACATTTTGTGGGAGGACAAACATACTTACCTCCCCAGCAGCTCATGAAGCTCCTCCCTCCTCATGCCAGGTGGGAGGCACTGTAGATATATCACCCACCCAGGGCCCAGCCACTCCTACTCACACAACACTCATTCCTCCCAGACCTTTGTTCCTGCATGTCCAGGAGCTGCCAGCCTTCTACTTACTCCACAGCAGGTTCCCAGAAGATCTTGAACAAGTCTTGACCCCATCGGGAGCCAACACCCACCCCCATTCCCTGCTCTGAGCCTGCCAGGGGATACCTACAGGGGAAGCAGGCAGACCACCATTGGCCCAGGCTCCCCAGGCAGTGGTGGGGCCTTTGAGGGGAAAGTTCATTTCGTCAATCAGCCCATTGTTGGCCTGCCAAGTGCAGGCTCGTCCTCCCCCGGTGTGTCACTGGGCGCTGTTGACACAGATGTCAACTGTCAAGGGTGCCCTCCACCCTCTACCTTCCTCCTGGGGCATCCTGCAGGTCCAGCACAAGGGCCTCTGTCGCAATGCTCCCCACTGGCCCCTTGCAAGAACCAAGATTGCCACACCTTCAGAATTGCCAAAACTTGACTGGATACTTCATCATGCCGATTGGCCATGAAGGCTGCAGCTGACTCGGCCAGGTATGGCAGATACTTGACTGTTTGCCAGATGACAAATCCCAACCGAGTGAAACCTGCAGACTTCACAGTATCTGTGGTGCAAGCTTCCTCCCACCCGCCCAACAGAAGTGGCAGGTGGTAGCTTCCTGGGGCCCATTTCCAGCATGAGAAGGAGTCCACATCCCCACAATCTGTGCATATATGGGCCCAGCCAGCAGGCTAAATCCAAGGCAATGGCTGAGCTTTCCTTGTTCCCTCCAGACCCATCCCACGCCTGCCTCCAGGAAGGGCTGGGGAAGCAGCGAGCACGTGGGAATCTGCGCAGTGGGCCTCAAGGGGGCCCTGTCCCCATTCCTGTCCATCACTAATTCCCGGGCCACTTCAGGATAGAGGGCAGCTACCATGGCAACTCTCAGATGGAAAAGACCACACAGTTGCAGGGATGATGAGGAATCTCCAAAATCACTTCATCCTGGCCCCCAAGGAGGGCTGTTAGAACCCATGGAAAAACATATGATACACAAGATACTTCACTCCCTAGGTCACTGTGATTCTGAGTTATCTGTCATGTTTGTGGATTTCAAGTAGGGGAGGAGGGAAGTACCTGGGCTCCCAGTCTCAATGGGGAAAACATACTTAGAGATAGAGACAGAGACAGAGATTACAGCACAAGGTAGGATGTGTGCCCAGTGAATGGGTCAATGGAAATCACAAGGAAGGAAAATCACTGTGTGCTGGAGTAGATACAGAAAGCAGGCTTCCCAGTGGAGCTGGATTTGTTCCAGCATAGCCAGGTGCAATCTAGGAAGTGCAATGGCTTAAACTAGAAAATGGGACAAGCATACTGCAGTGTGAGGATACTGAGCCTGGACCCACAGACTGGCTGAGACTTTTTGGTACAACCCACCATCACCACTGTTGCTCAGGTAGAAGACCAAGAACCGCAGGCAAAGGCACTTCCCCAGTACCACTCAGTCAAGTGGGAACTGGTGCCCAAGCCTGGATCTGAGGTCAGTACCCCAGCCGGCACCAGAGGTTGCTGTACATGGCAGAAGACGATGCCCTGGGCTCTTTCTCAGGACATGCTGTTATGCATACGGCTTATGATCCCTTCCCAAGATCAGGCAAGATTTAGTACCTGGAGCCCAATCCTACGAAGCTGTAGCAAGAGGTTGGGAAGAAAAGACAGGGGTTAGAAGCCAGGCAGCACCCTGGCCTAGCACAGGCCAGGATAGACTGACAGGATAGGGCTTTAGGTCTTCCAATTTTGAAACCTCAGTGAAATAGCTATTTTGAAATCTTGCTCAACTTTGAAATTTCTTCAATTTAACACCAAATCTGGTTGTGATGAGTTGATACCCTGATCATTGGCCTAGTAGCATGTGGTAAACTGTCTCCCCTGTCCTCGTGACCCTGGGGGCTGGCTCTATGAGCCCTACACTGTAGCCTGTCAGTGGGACAGGACCTGGCACAGTATGGGGCTCTGCCCTGGGAAAATGCTGCCAGTGGGAGGCGGCCGCCTGGCATAACAGAGGAGACACACCTGGACTCCCTTCTCAATGGTCGAGCTCCAGGTCCCGGGTCTATCGTGGGGCTGTGGCACATAATTGTACCCAATGGACACGTGTTGCCCTTGTGGTCCTGATACTAATCCTAAAAATCATCCCAGCACCTAGCACTACAGTTTACCTGCCAAATGCAGTCAGCCCATGGTTTCCTCCTTCCAAAAAGCTCCACCAGTTGAATGAAGGCATTGCTTGGGAAGAACTCTGAGCCGCACAGACCACAGCCTTGGCCCATGACCCAGGACAATCCTAAAAGACGCCCAGGGCCCAAAGAAGCTAATTGGCTTGCTTTTCCACTGCAGGGTACAGGTACCCTGGACTCTCCCACAGCCAACCACATAGAGACCATGTGGGAAGCTCCTGGTCTGATCGAAGCCACTGATTCTTTGATCTAGAAGGTTCTTCAGAGGGCACATCTCCTCACCCCTGCCTCATCATACCTTGAATATGGGGCTGTTGCAGTGAAGAATATCCTGGAAGGCCAGCCTATTTTCTAAGTCAAGATTTCCTCCCTGGGACAGAACAACCAACGAGGCCAAGATCAGGATCTGCACAGGCAAGGTGGGGAAGAGCGTCCAGGGCTGGCATAGATGACTTGGATGTAGCAGTGGTAGGCCATGAGATGCCTCAGTTGACAGTGCTTTATCTTTTCCACCCTGATAGAAATCCAGTCCTTTCCCACTGTCGCAGAACATACACCTCTGTCAATTATGCCACACGGGTCATGATTCGAGTTTTATGTGCACGGGGCAGTTTAGTCATGTTTGATAAATACCTCCAAACACTGTTCACTCATTCGGTAGACTTCTCCTAAGCACTTACTAAGCCATGGGATAGGAACCAGAGCAGCACCCACTCCAGCGGGAGCAGATGAGGGCCTTTTCACGGAGAAGGGAGCAAATGAAACATTCTCTCGAGCTGTGCCCCCTCTTCCACAACTTCTTCCGAGGTCAATCAGGCAGATATGCCAATCACCAAGACTGCAGAGCAGTCATGAGATCATGAGTTCTGACCTGAAATCAGCCATACAAACAGCTTCAACCCTCTAGGCCTCAGGTATCCCATCTGTATGATGGGGATAAAAGGAGCCCTGGGTAGCACTGAGAGCCAGTAGGAGGAGGCTTAAACCACAAAGGTAATGCCCCTCATCATCACTGTTCAGTCACTCCTGCAGAGGAAGGCAGAGGGAGCCAGGGACCAGGGTCCCCTCCTCAGGAAGGGCTCTCAAATCTGTCCTCATGTCCTGCCAGTCCACACCTGCTCTAAGTAAGTCTCCTGGCTAGGCCACCTCCGCCTCTTCTCACCAGAGCCATGCTACAACCTAGACTAGAACTAGTCACCCTTCCCGCCCCAGGCAGAGGCAAAAGGCAAAATGACACAACTCAATACCCTGTTTAATCCTGTTCAACTTCAATGCTAGGACGGAGCTGGGGAAGAAGACAGGTCTTTACCACGACTCACCTGCAAACAAGGTCACTACCCACAAGACCAGGACCGGTCTGACCTGGAGGTAACCCCAAGAGTATGAAGGAAGGTCCTCTCTCCACCTTAAAATGTCCCTCCCAGTATCTGCATGGCTTCAGTTCATTCCATTAGACTGAATTTTCTTTGGAGGCTAAAGACTTTTGGGGGCTGGAGAGTTCCCTGTGAATAACTGCGAACTTTTTTGGCAAGTGAGCAAGTCATTGCACTAAACACTAATTTAAACCTATGAGCCAGGAATTCTTGTTATGCCCACTTCACAGATGAGCAAAAGGAGACGGATTCGGAAACATGCCCCAGGTCACACAGCTACAGTAAGAGGCAGACCCAGGAATCAAACATAAGCTGTCCAACAGTAGAGCCCAAGATCTTAATCTTCACACCATAACCCAGCAGGGACTTGGCTTAGGAAGGTGGTTTATAAACCGTTTTCCAAAAAGTCCTAGAGTTGCCTGGTGGCTGCTCAGGAGCCACCAAAGGCAGCAGAAGGAGCAGAGGGCAAGGCTCCAGTCCCCGCCCCCACTTTAACCAATGCAGCTTTCTTAAGCAGAATCTCAATTTTTAAAAAGAAACCATTTCTAATTAGTTTCTTGTTTCAATGTAATTGTAAAAGTAGATCTCACCAGCAAAAACAGTTCTGACATTTTCTTCTTTAGGAAAACCCCAGCTCACACTTTACAGAATTTCATTCCCAAGGGATCTTCTTCTGTGTGGTGGGATGAGACACAAGAGAGGTTTTCAAGAAAAACTTTGAAGCCTTCAGAATCTAGCTGAGAGTCACTGAACTCAGGGCCTTGGAAACCAAGGGTCTCTTCCTTTCTTCCCTAGCTCTCTTGGGTCCAGAAAAGAAAATGTGATCACAAGGTCCAGAAATGTAGCTGGCACCAGTAAATAGAGTAGGGAACCCAACTCCTTCCACTGACACACATAGACACACACACTCTCTTTTAGCCTGTTTTCAGCAATGGACTCAGATGGGGTGACCCATGAGTGGTCTTTGACCCCTGATCAGCGACAACCATTTATGGGGCATCCCAGGACATTCACGTGGGAACCACGAGCGAGGATCCTCAAATCAAAGTGAATCTAGGATAGACAGAGGGATCATGGCTCTGATGGGGCCCTGATCTCATCTCCCTTTGCATGGAGACAGGGATGACCTTAGAGGACAGGCCAGGACTGAGAACAGTTTGGGGCAAAGGAGTCAGGACACCCTCTGGCTTCCCAGCTCACTGCCAGGGCGCAGAGAATCCCGGAGCATCATGGACAAAATCCTGGGAAATGACACACGGCTCATAACTGAACTTGGTCTCCTCATTCCCTCCCCTGGCCTTCCTTCCTCCCGGAAAGTTGCCATAAACCTCTCAGCTAGGACCTCTGAGGAAAGCTGTGTTCCTTCCTGCTTTCCCACTTCAAGCCCCCCACCACCCCATCAAAACCTAGGGAAAGCAGGGGATAGTGTGGCTGAATGAGGGCCACACAGGAGAAAGACACAGAAGCAGCATGCTCGATGGCCACAACACCCAGCCGGAGCAGGCTACTCCAAAAACGCTTTCACGTCCACGTGGTTCAATCACTTCTCAGAAAGCCCAGGGTCTCCCTTCCCAGCCAAGGGCCCCTATTAATAGGCATGGCTCTGGGCCTAAGGGGCATTTGTACAGCTGTGGCAAGGCCACTGTACTGCATAAGATCCAAGCAATCGAAGTTCAAGTTAGAATCAAAATATGCTATGTTACACCCCCTGGAACATGAGCCCTCCCACCCTAACCTACAGTTCCAATTCCTCCAAGAGACAACCTGGATTTCATCTGATCTGCAATATTGCGGGGGTCAGCTCAGGGAGACTAAGGGTCTTCTGTAAGATACAACAGGTACAGGCTCACACCTATAATCCCAGCACTTTGGGAGGCCGAGGCGGGTGGATCACGAGGTCAAGAGATCGAGATCATCCTGGTCAACAAAGTGAGACCCCATCTCTACTAAAAATACAAAAATTCTCTGGGCACGGTGGCACACACCTATAGTCCCAGCTACTCAGGAGGCTGAGGCAGGAGAATTGCCTGAACCCAGGAGGCGGAGCTTGCGGTGAGCAGAGATCATGCCATTGCACTCCAGCCTGGGTAACAAGAGCGAAACTCCATCTCCAAAAAAAAAAAAGGATACAACAGGTCCCTGCATCGCTCCTGTCCCCAGAATGTAGAGGCAGCAACCAGGAAGGGACACAGGCTTTGCTGTGCACAGAGAGACAGCTTTGCTCCCATCTTCCCCCCAACACATGCAGCATCCCCCCACCCAAACCCTGGAGGGATTTGGGGGTCCCAGACCCTGGAGGGGCCAGATGTGTGAGCAAACGAGACTTACGTCACTTGGACCCCACAACCATTTCCAAAACCATGTTCTGATTATGCTGGGACATAAATTCTGTACTCTAGGAGCCACGCACAGGATAAGACTCATGGTACAACGTGATTCATCAGAACAGCAGCCCTATGTTCCCCTCAAAGGACACCTAGGTAAGATGCTCAGGTCCAAGAGGGGTGAGCACGTCAGTCTGTCCATTCAACCCACTTGCTCAGCTTAATCTGCCCTCCCTAGTTAACAGGGCTCAAAAGAGGTTTCACCAGCCCCCTCCACCCAATTGGTGCCTTTCTCAAACCCCACACTGGCAATTACTTCCAATTACACGATGTGACAAGGCTCTGGGGCCAGGGCTCTTAACTCAGGCCCTGCATTATGCAATGTTTTTAATCCTCTTACTTAAGGTGGAAAAACGATATGGTGCTCTGAGTTCACGTGAATGACTAGAAAAATAATTCTAAGAAATAAAAACATCGTCATCAATATCACCTTACAGGCTCCCTGAAAGGATTAAAAGGATGCATACTTTGAAATTTCGAATGCCCTTGCTGAACTCTTTTTGAGCCTTTTTGATGCAAACATTCCTCAGAGGGAGAGGGACCAACTGAGTGGGGATTCCCTGGTAAAGAGAGCAGTTCCTCAGTGGCTGTGGGGTGAGCTTCATCAGCTGGAACCCCGGGACCTGCCAGCCTGTGCCCATGGCCAGAGCCAGGGCTACATGGGCTTCGCGTTTCCCAGAGCACCTGGGGTGCACAGGCTGGGGCTCCCCTATCCACACAAAGCTGCCCAGAGCCAAAGCCCACACCTCCCTTATCCCTAAGGCAGGTCCTACCTCACACAGCTGGGAAAGATCCCTACTGCCCTGCCCTAGAATGCCCAGTCCTTCTGAACATCCCCACAGACCCCACAGGCCACAGAGATAACTCCCTCAATGAGCATAGAGATTTCTTGAGTAGCTCAGGCCCTGGCAAGATGGGAAGGCCCTGCATTCCCAATAGCAGGTTCCTTAGCACACAATGGGCTCCCTGTCTTCCACCATGAGCTCTGCTATCAGCCCTTGCCAGGCTGCCATGCCACACTGAAGTCATACACTGGCCGCCCAGCAATAGGTAGACAGGTGGACAAGCACCAGAACCTGCCCTTTAATGCCCAAACCCAGCCCAGGGCCTGGCCTTTGAATGAGAGGGAACAGCCCAAGACCAGCAGGTACAATTACAGTGGCTGGGTCCACTAAACCCTGGGAAGAAAGAACTGCCTGGTAATTACCCCTAATCCCCTTCGAGTCTTTGTCTGCTAGCAGCACTGCCATAAGCCTAATGGTGTGAGATAAGTGGCCAGACTCCCCAGCCTTCCCCAGAGCCGCCTCAGGCAGGGCTAGGGTGGGGGTACCCATCAGCACAAGCCCACCAGGATGCCATTCCTAAAAGGCTCCTATGACAGGACCCTCCACGAAGAGGCAGTCCCCACAGGATGATGAGGTCCCTGGGGCTACAAGATGGCGCCAGAGGAAAGGAAGGGTCCCAGACCCTGGAGGAGCCAAGTGTCTAGGCAAACAAGACTCGTGTCACCTGGACCCCACAGCCATTTCCAAAACCATATTCTGATCATGCTGGGACATAAACCCTGCATGATTATGCAGGAGCTGTGCACAGGATGAGGCTCATGGTACAGGGTGATTCACCAGAACAGTGTGCAGCCCTCAGACCTTTGATAAGTGAATGATCTGTCTGCCACAAGTTATTCAGAGGCTTCCACAGGTGGGAGCTGGCCCCTCTGCTCTTCATAATAACCCAGAGTGAAGGGGACACTTTTGGACACATAACATGCCCTTCATCCTCCAGCCTCCATGGCCCCATTCAACACTTGCATCCTGAGTTGCAGGGGTCCCAAACTTAGAAGCTCCTGGGCCCCGCTGTGATACAAAGAAGTGAGTCCAGCCCAGGGTGCATCTCAACACCGGCACAGGAAGACATGGCCCTACACACACTGGCTCATTTCCCTGAAACAAAGTTCTCCCAGCCTCTCCCTTCTCCCTCAATAAAATGGTCCATGCCCATTTAAAGAGGGTTTGCTCCTGGTGAATGTTACCAAATCTTATTTCTCTAGAGAAGTCAGAAATCTGTATTTCTAGCCAAATATCTCCTAGTTCTTTTTGATAACAGATTCCAATAATTTAAAACACTGGATGAACCAATCAAATGTGTCTGCAGGACCCCTGTTTACAAGCTCTGCTGTCCTGGATTTGTCCATTTTGGCATCCCTCCACCCCCACCTCAAACCAAGCTTCTTGAGAAAAAAAATCACATTAAGTTCATCACTATAATCCAGCACCTAGCCTAGGGCCTGGCACACATCAGATACTCATTAAGTGTTGGGTAACTGGTTGAGCAAATGAGGAAACTAAGGGCAGAACAGTTAACTCACCTGTGCAAGGTGACCCAGCTGGTGAGCACAAAGCAAAGATGAGATCCAAGCCCAGGCCCCTGGCCTAGTGCACCTGCCACAGTACCTTGTCGCTTCCCTCAGCCCTAGTCAATCACATTCCTGGAAAAAGCCCTTCTTTCATTCCGTAGTTCTTAACCACAGTAGTTTAAATTCTGTTGTTTCAAATGATGTTTTACACAGCATCCCTCTACCCACCCCACAGATGATAGCTGGGTGGCAGAGTCATTGCAAGCATGACAACTGGGGGTACATGCATAGTCTGCGGGTTGGGCACATAGGGTTTCAGACCTCAGCAATCCCACAATGCAGGAAGAATGACCCCTCATGAGGGAGAGTACCTCCCTGAACCTAGGAGGCCCCTCGTCCAGTATTCTAAATTCTGTAAGAAAAAATGTAAATGGGGCCTTGGGACAACAGAATCCTGAGGGGCTCCTGATGACTACTCCACTGGGGCTGGACATTCCACTACACATGGTTACCAGGCCCAAGAAGCCCAAGCATGAGGGCTAAACTTTCAGTTCAACACAGCAGCTCATATCCTGCCTGTATTCCTTATCTATTGGTGCAAAACAGTATCATCACAAACATGGCAGCTTAAAACAATTCACATTCATTAGCTCAGTTTCTAAGGGTCAGGAGTCTGCACTTTACTGGGTCCTCTGCTTCAGAGTCTCATCTGAAAACTACAACAATTATGTCAAAGAGGCAGCAATCTCATCTCAAGGCAGAATATGGGGAAGGATTGAGATTGGCACCCCCAACCTCATGTGGGGTTGCCAGAATTCAGTTCCCTGTAGCCCATGGCACTGAAAGTTTCTTGCTGGCTTTCAGCTAGAGGCCACCCTCAGTTCCTCACTGGGTGGTAGCTGGAGATTGCCCTCAGATCCTAGCCATGTGGGCCTCCTACATTGCTGTTTGCTTCATCAAAGCCAGCAAGGGAGAGAGTCTCTGAGCAAGGCTGATGTGATGATCTGATGTCACATATCATGGACGTGACAGGATGTTCTACTGGTTAGAAAGAATTCACAGGTCATGACCACATTCAAGGCTGAGGGAATTACACAAGGGCATAAGTCCCAGCAGGAGGAGATACTGGGGCCATCTTAGAGTGTTCACCACACTGCTGATATGGTTTGGCTATGTCCCCACCCAAATCTCATCTTGAATTGTAGTTCCCATCATCACCATGTGTCATGGGAGGAGCCTAGTGGGAGGTAACTGAATCATGGGGGCTGGTTTTTCCCATGCTGTTCTCACGATAGTAAGTATCATGAGATCTGATAGTTTTATAAAGGGCAGTTCCCCTGCACACGCTCTCTTGCCTGCCACCAGGTAAGATGTGCCTTTGCTCCTCCTTCACCTTCTACTGTGATTGTGAGACCTCCCCTGCCATGTGGAATTATGAGTCCATTAAACCTCTTTTCTTTATAATCTACCCAGTCTTGGGTATGTCTTTATTAGCAGCATGAGAATAGACTAATACAACTGCTAACACAAAATAAAGGAGATTTTTTGTTGCCTAAGTCCTAGAGGACCAAGAGAAAGGAAAGGAAAGCAAGAGCAGATGAGAGATGTCAGCTCTTGAAGCCAGCAAGTAAATGAATGATACTGACTTAGGTTTCAGCCTGCTGCACCTCCAGTGGGTCAACCTTCAAGAAGCAAGCACTATATATGGAGAATCTCACAAAGGCAAGAGAACTGGAGGCAATAGGTGCTTGGAAGGCAGAGGTGCGGTTGGAAAACAGACTGGTTTACAGTCTTTAGAGGAATGGCTAGATCCTCCATGTGCCTTCCCTCAGCCCTGACAACCGAGTAACAATTTCTTCTTCAAATTTGCAGGTGACAGTGGGATCATCCTCTGGATCCAGGGATAAAAACAAAACTGAAGACTATGGCGAGATGCTATCCTGAAAACCAGGGATGCTATGAAAATGAATACAATGAACAACAAAATTTCCCAAGTTCCTTTTCTCCTTTTGGTTCTAAGAGTTATACACATCAGGCAAAAGACTGGATGATCCCTCTTCAGAGACTAATCAGTCCCTGGAAAACTCCCAAAGATGCCATTATTTGAGTGTTCCTCGTCAAAAGAGGCGGCTTCCTATCCAATCCCATTATGGAGAAGCCCATTAGCCAACAGGCACCACCCATGCCCAGAGAGCTTCCAACCAGCATTCTGGTGCCTTGCCTCAAATACAAACCAAGAATCGCCAGGCACTGAGAAGAGTCTCCAACACAAAAGACAGGACTAAAACCAAGAAGAAATAAAAAGAACCCAGAGGAAAGATACAATATAGGGAGCAAAGGAAAACTCCAGAAAGAAAAAAAACTACAATATCTTCAGAGAAATAAGAAAACATAAAGCATACATGAGAATTGAAAGCTACACAGAACAAACGAAAAGCTCTAAGAGTTTCGAACTATCAAAGCAGAAGAGAAACAGCAGAAGATTGTAAGATAAAGTCAAAGACATAGTCTAGAACAGCAGTTCTCAAAACGTGGTCCTCAGATCCCAAAGGGCCCTGAAGCCCTTTCAGGAGGTCTGCAAAGTCAAAATTATGTTCATAGGGACACTAAGTCATTATCTGCCCTTTTCACTGCACTGATATGTGCATTGATGGTGCAAGAGCAATTGTGGGTGGAGTTGCTGGAGCCTTAACAGAAATCAAGGCAGTGGCAGCAACTGCACTCGTAGTCACTACATTCTTCACTACCACACACTCACAGTAAAAACAAATCTGTGCCACTGAATTACACACTTGTTGACGCAGCCAAAGTTACTAATTCTGTTAAATCTCAAACTTTTAAGTACACACATTTTTTACTATTTTATGTAACAAAATAGAGTACATAGAAAGCACTTCCACAACACACCAACATAGGATCAATGGCTATCTCAAAGCAAAGCACTTTAACGACAGATCAAGTTGCAAGATAAACTAGCCACTTTTTTTCCCCCAAAGTACTACTTTCACCGAAAAAACAACTGACAGCCAAATGACAGTTATTCAGACTTGGGTATTTGGCTCATATTTTTCTTGAAAATGAACAGCATACACCTGTCAATTTCAAGGAAATTAACTGTAGTACTTGTTACTAATGACAAAATTTGAGTTTTCATGCAAAATTAAAGCTCTGAAAAATGTATCTGCCACAATGAGCTTGAGAGCTTTTCAATGTGTGCTTTCCAGCTGAGATTAGTGGCAATATTTACAAATCTGATTGTTTAATATTATATCAAGAAATGTGTCAACATTTGAAAGATCTGTGTAACTCAGTGAACCAATATTTTCCAAATGACCAATGAATGCTACAAACACAGTCACAGGTAAAATTCTACACCACAACTAACCTTTGAGAATGTACTGTTGTTGAGTTCTGTTGTGGTATCAAAGGATATCCACAATTAACTTAAAAGCTTATTAAAATACTTTCCCTCTTCCAACTACACATCTGAACAAAACCAGACTTGCTTCAGATACTTCAAATCAAAACAACATATCACAACAGATTGAAAACAGGAACAGCTGAGAAGACAGCTGTCCTCCATTAAGGAGGACATTAGGAAGAATTGCAAAAATATAAAACTTTCTTTCACGAAATGTTTTGTTTTAGGATGTACATTTCCTTTTTGTTGTTGTTTTTGTTTCTTCGAGTCTTGCTCTATTGCCCAGGCTGGAGTATAGTGGCATGATCTGAGCTCACTGAAACCTCCGCCTCTCAGGTTCAATAATTCTCATGCCTCAACTTCTCAAGGAGCCGGGATTACAGGCATGTGCTGCCACACCCAGCTAATCTTTTGTGTATTTTTAGTAGAGATGGGGTTTCACCATGTCGGCCAGGCTGGTCTTGAACTCATGGCTTTAAGTGATCCGCCTGCCTCGGCCTCCCAAAGTGCTGGGATTACAGGCATGAACCACCATGCTCAGCTTATACCCACATTTTCATAAAATTATAGTATTTATCTTAACATATAATTGATTATTTTAAATTAATATTCTAAGATTTTCTCAGTATTAATCTCTGCTATACTAAGTATCAGTAGATAGAATCCACGTAAGTTCTTCGGGATTCTCAATGATTTTTAAGAGTGTACAGAAGTCCTGAGACAGAAGACCTGACCCCAAAAGATATGAGAACTGCTGGTATCAAAATAAAGTGATGAAAAGATGGAAAAGAGAAAAGGTTAGTGAAACAATTGATTCAGAAGGTTTAACATTAAAAAAGAACAACTCCAGAAAAGTAGAAAACAGAGTGCAGGAAGAGGGCAAATTTCATCAAATAAATAAGACAAATCCCTGGAATTGAAGTCTGGAGATTCCAAAGGATCCACACCAAGTCTCCAAAACAATGAATTTAAAAATTCACCTTGAATGATGAAAATGCAACATTTCAATACCCTGGTTATACAGGAACTACCCTCAAAGCTTCTAGGTCAGGGTGGTGTAGAAATTATCACGTTCCAAACATTTGAAAAAAAGCTCATCATCACTGGTCATTAGAAAAATGCAAATCAAAACCACAATGAGATACCATCTCACACCACTTAGAATGGCGATCATTAAAAGGTCAGGAAACAACAGATGCTGGTGAGACTGGACAGAAATAGGACTGTTTTACACTGTTGGTGAGAGTGTAAATTCGTTCAATTATTTTGAAAGACAGGGTGGCAATTCCTCAAGGATCTAGAACCAGAAATACCATTTGACCCAGCAATCCCACTACTGGATATATACCTAAAGGATTATAAATCAGTCTATTACAAAGACACATGCACATGTATGTTGACTGCAGCACTGTCCAAATGCCCATCAGTGATACACTAAATAAAGAAAACGTGGCACATCTACACCATGGAATACTATGCACCCATAAAAAAGATGAGTTCATGTTCTTTGCAGGGACATGGATGAAGCTGAAAGCCATCATTCTCAGCAAACTAACACGGGAACAGAAAACCAAACACTGCATGTTCTCATTCATAAGTGGGAGTTGAACAATGAGAACACATGGACACAGGGATGGGAACATCACACAAAAGGGACTGTCTTGTGGGATGGGGGTCAAGGGGAGGAAGAGCATTAGGACAAATACCTAATGCATGTGGGACTTAAAACCTAGATGACAGGTTGATGGGTGCAGCAAACCACCATGGCACATGTATACCTATGTAACAAACTACACGTTCTGCACATGGATCCCAAAACTTAAATTTTAAGAAGGGGGGAGAATTATCATATTCCAAAGACTGGGACACAGAGCAGCATCTCACCTCTCAACAGTGAGGCAGGAGGCTGGAAGACCAGTTTCTAAGGGAAAGTAATTTCAACACAGAATTTTACATTCGGCCAAACTATTAAGTATAAAAGTAAAACAGGCTGGGCACGGTGCCTCATGTTGGAATCCCAGCACTTTGGGAGGCCAAAGCAAGAGAATAACCCAAGGCCAAGATTTTGAGATCAGCCTGGACAATCTAGCAAGTCCCTATCTCAATTTAAAAAAAAACTTTAATTAGTTGGGTGTGGTGGCATATGCCTATAGTCCCAGCTACATAGGAAGCTGAGGCAGGAAGATGGCTTGAGCTCAGGAGGTTAAGGCTGCAGTGAGCTATGATCACACCAATGCACTCAAGCCTGGGTGACAGAGCAAGATCCCATCTCGTTTAAAAAAAAAAAAAAAAGGTAAAATAGATTTTCAGACCTGCAAGATCTCAAAAATTTTACCTTCCATGGACCCTTCCTTTGGAAGATACTGGAGGATGCACGTCTTGAAAGTGAGGAAGTAAATAGAGAGACAGAAAGGCACAGATTTCAGGAAATGGGCGATTCAACAAGGTTCCCTGGATGATGGTGAACGGAAGACTCAGTTGAGTAGTGGGGTCCCGAGAACAACTCCCAACTAGGGAAAAAGAAACAACTACTTGATGTTTTGAACATATTCAGAAAATATCTCCAGTTTAGTCAGAATTAAAGGATGAGTAACAGAAAACTAAGCAAATGAAAAAACAGATACTATGCACCTAATTTCAAGGAAAACAAAACATCATTGAGGAAAAAGAAAATGTGATTCCGGCACACTCCACAGCGCCCCGTGGATATTTGCACAGTGACGGCCTGGACACCGCTGTCCTTCGGGGAAGGGGAAGTGTATGGGTATCTATTTGGTCAGAAGAGAACTGGTGTGAAAAACTCCCTGTCCTCCGTAATTGAAAGTCAATAGATAATAACTACAATCAAAGAATCAAGAAAAAGGTGAGATAAGCAGTATTTTTTAGAAACATGGTAAATATCAAAAACACTAAAAGGATTAAAAAGTTACTATAGAAAGCAGACACCAGGCAGGGAGGAGCGTGGGCCCAGCAAGCTGCTGCTTCTCATGATAAGCTTATTGCTGCTGGGCTAGGAATAGCTTTGATTTTATCAAAGGGCACCAGAGGAGCCCAACTTTCCTCCTCACAGTCTCAGCCTAATAAACATTCCATGGGGTTTTTACTCACCTCTACCCACTAACCATGGGGCCAGGCAGGACTGAGTGGGAATCATGGCACAATTGGGAGTGCAGAAGTTCAAGTCTCTCATCTAAAGTCACCGCCCTCCTGTGGCTGATACCTGAAGCCACCCAAAGAGGCCTGTTGTCATCCCCACCCCTAACTGAACTCCAAATACAGGCCCTGGCTCACAGAGAGTGCCCGGTAAGCATAACGTCACCTCAAGACCTAGGCACTATTGTTTATCTTTTTCCAGGCAAGGCTCATGCTCAGAGAGGTCTAGAAACATGGCCTGCCATCAAGGCCAAGCTGAAGGTTTCAATCTAGATGCTTAATGTATCTCTCAGAGCCATGTTAAACTTCAGAGCTGATCCCTGACCCTCCCTGAGGCTTCCACACCCTTACCCCCAAACCTCAGGGCCACCTGCCCACCTAACACCCTCAGCATCCTGGACTCCTTCAACAATTCACACACATTTGGGAGAAATTGAGGGCATGTCCCACTGGACCCTTCCCATTGTGAGAAGAAAGGTACAGGACAGGCATCATCACACCTCATGTAACAGAGGAAGAAACTGAGGCCAGAGAGAAGAAGGGGCCTGCCTGAATCACATAACAGGAACCCACGTGGCCTGATTCACCTTCTGGCACCCCTTTCAGGGATCCTGCAGGTCCTCATCCCTCCTTGTCCTCATCTAAGCTCTTGGCTTGGCTTATTTTCAAGGAAGAACCACCCACAGGTCCCCAAAGTCCAGCTCTGTGTTTACTCTTCAGTGAAAATGGTGGCAAATGTATGCAAAACAGAAGCCATGACACATGGTGTGTTGTCAAGAGCAGAGGTCAGAGGGTAGTAGGACCTGTTTCCAGCGGGCAGGGCTGAGGTCCAGTAGCCAAGACATTCAAGGTAGAGAGTCTCCTGGGACCCACAAGATTTAAGGGAAGCATCTGACTTCCCAGAGGGGTCCAGAGCTGTTCCTGGCGACCAAGGTGGAGAGGACACAGAGGACAGCCAGCATCCTTATGCCAAGTACTGTGTCATGTCTCCATCCCACACCCCCCCAGCAGGCAGCCCAGCTGAGCACAAGGAAGTACCCTTCCACACACACACACACACACACCCTTGTTAGAGTTGCTGGTGCTGGAACCATTCCACCTGAGAGTCCTTCCCGATGCTGAAGACACGTCATACCCAGGGCTGGGCCCAGAGTGGATGCTGGTGGATGCCTGCCGAATGAATCTGTAAGTCCACAAAGCCAGACACTGCTTCGTGTGGCAGCAAGCCGGCTCTGCCCATATTATAGGAGGCTCCAGCTTCCTTCTTAAAACAAGGAAGTGGTTCTGTGGATATCGTGAATCCTCTTTTCCTCTCAAAGGCACGAATTACAAGTTCTCAGACCCAACAAAGTTGTGTAAAGGATCCCCACCAAAGCCCATGCATCTCTCTCTCTCTCTCTCTCTCTCTCTCTCTCTCTCTCTCTCTCTCTCTCTCTCTCTCTCTCTCTCTCTGTGGTCCTCCAAGTGTGGTCCCTGGACCACAGCGTCACTTGGGAAATTGTCAGAAATGCAAATTTTCAGGACCCACCCCAGACCTAATGAAGCGGAAACTCCAAGGGTGGGTGGGGCCAGTGATCTGCTTTAACAGGCCCTGCAGGAGGTTCTAAGACATGCTAGTTTGAAAACCACTGCTCTGAATAAAATCCCCCAAAATAAGAACCCTTGTACAAAGACCCCTTGCTCCAAACAAATGAAAAATAGCTGATGTCCCAGATCCAGATCGCTCATCATTAGCATCAAATCAAATTCCTCCAAAATCAGTTATTCAGCATCTGTTCTACATATATCTACGTAAACCTACAGAGAAATGTGAGTGCATATAAGATATGACAAAGGGAGGGAAAATAAATGAGTTCACGACTTGTTACAATTAGGCACGTATGTTTATGTTTGTGTGCTTTACCTCCTTATTCCCTGAGATCTCAAACTTCCTGAGCATAGGACTCAGCTTTCCTTGGAACATTGGCCCAATCCTAGGGACTCTGCAGAGAGGGTGGCTCAGTCCACTCTAGGAGACCACAGAGCTACGCTATCCCAGCAGAGTTCAAATCCAGCCCCTGCACCCAGGGGCTCACACCAAGACTTGTCTAAAAACTCCTCCGGAGGATGTATGATTCTTTCCTCCTGAACATTTCTTGCTCCACTCCTTTGCCCTCTTCCCACTCAATAAGTCGTATCACATACCCTGTTATTGTGAAATCCCAGAGCGTATTTCTCCTGTTCCACTTTCCATCTGCAGCCTCTGATTGGGCCTCTGCTCCTGGCTCCACCCACTTCTCTTTCCTTACCGACCTTTCCCCATCAGCTTCAAGGAGTTCCTCGTTCAGGGTTTTTCACTGTCCTAGGGTGCCGCATTGTGTATCCTTGTTCCCGTTTCACACACTAATCCATTAAAAGCCCACGAGAATTTGAGGAAGAGTCAGCCCCCTGCCTGTGTTTTCCAAGTGGGTCCCCCCAGGAGCATGCCACAGGCAATCCCAGCTGGAGACCTGGGCCTGCACCATGGACCCCTCTGAAAGCCTCATGAAAGCATTCCAGGATGTAATAAACCCGTCAGGCCCTGGCTAATTTATATCGAAGCAGATGATTTCCCATTTTTTAGAATGTAAATGTTTAGATTGCAGCATTCCCCTGCCTCAGCATCCGGGGTCCTGGCACGTAAGTGATGAAATCAGCCACTTTTCCACAGGGATCCTTAGATGGAAGAGCTACCATGCCAGCATCCACCCATGGGAAGGATCCAGCTCTCAACAGGCTCATATACAAACCCCACACCAAAGCCAGTACATCAGCATTTGCTTAATGTCAAGAAGTCTCATCTGGCTTTCACAGAGGAAGGGAGGAAAAACGGAGCTTTCAGAGGCTGGGCTTCAGAGCACAGACAGCAACTAAGATTAGCTAGGTAATCCAAGATCTCTTCTTTCCTCTTATACTTCTGTCCAAAAAGTTCCTCATTTACTCTGGCCTCGGCTATATGTTATTAGATGTCTGTGTTGTATAAACAGGCAGGAGGAGGAGATTAGTGGGAATAAATATAACACAACCCAAGAAAACAGTCCAGCTTGGCCAGTCGAGCTCTGCACATCCCACTGTTCACGTTGTCCTGGGCTGTGCACACTGACCCATGAGACCCTGCCACCCAACACCCTGGATGGTCCATTCAGGAGGCAGCCTCCACCAAGGGAACTGCTAGCCCAGCGAACCACAAATGTCTTCTTGGGTTCCAGGCACAGGAAAACCAGATCTCAAGACAAAGGGAACTCAGAAACGGCCCCTGCAATGAATCACTAGCATCCAAGGACTCCAACTACTTCAGCCAAAATATATCCATTGTCCTGGCACCATTTTCTGTAGACAAGTGCCAGTTCATACACAACGTGAGCCCTGCAAGCCACTTGGCCTTTTAGTTTCTTCACTGGCCAAGTGAAGCTCTCCTCTCCATCTCCTGACAATGATGTGAGAAGTCCAGCTAAGCTTCAGGGAAGGCCTGAGGGTCCTAGAAGGAACTCTAGGCTTGGACGGCTGCTCCAGCCATCAAGAAGGCAACAGATTGCAGTACTTGGGCTTGGAAGTGAGTCACACTGCTGCAGTTCCAGTCCATTGCCTCTAGGCTACACGTCTTTGGGCAAGTAGCCTCACCTCTCCGAGACTGATTTTATCAATAAGATGGAGATAACATAGTATCAGTCTCTTAGGTTGTTATCAATAATTAACATGTATTGAGTATTTACTATCCTAATCCAGGTCAGATCACCTGAGAGCAGACTTCCTGCCTGGCCAAATGATCCACTCCCTTGAGCTCTGGATGGTGCCAGACGGTGCCAGGCAGCATTCGAGCCGTTTTCCAGCATGAGATCTGTAGTGCATGGCTGGGCTGGGAGGAAGGCAGACATGAACCAGACCAGCTTCTTCATTTAAGCACAGGCTCTGATTCACCTAGAGGGCCAGGACTCAATCTGCGGCTCTCAGCTCCAGGCCTCTGCCACCCTCATTGGGAGCAGTGGTGGCGGAAGGTTGGTGAAACAATCACTATGATCTGCACAAACAGCGCACCCCCACCTGTCCTCAGGACCAAAAAACAGGAGTCAGGCAAGTTTGGGTTGCCGGTTTACAGACACAGCACCTAAGCTTCTCCCAATCACCTGAGGGCAAGGTTTTTAGGTAAATGCTCTAAAGCCCCTTAAGTTCCAACTCAGGTGTGCCCCAAGTCTGAAGCTCACTGACAGCCTCAAGGGACTGAAAAGGCTCACATCCACCTCTGCAGGATTCCAAATTCAATGTCCCCTCCAGCCCTGAGGCTGGCAAGGGCACCAGAGCAGCCATCTCCTGACTCCGGTCTCTGCAAACCAAGCCTTGTCCAGCTTCCCACTCAGGCTCACTCCCTCCTGCTTCTGGGTCAAGGGGGAAATGCTGTGAGAATTAACAAGGACTCTCCTGGAGCTCCAGCCCATCATTTACAGACAGTTAGGGCTTCCTCCCTTCCTTCCAGTGTGACTGCACCAAATACTTCCTGGTCAACCCTAGCGTTGCCGGAAAACCCATGCCTACTCCACCATTGGGCAGCACGGCTAGAGATTTTATTCCATTAATTTTCATCCTGATAATTGGAAGCAGCTCTCCTCCCTGCTTCTGTAGGGTTTAATGAGCTACATAACATCACATTTCCCACTGAGGCTGCTTAAGCCTGCATTTCACTCCAGGGATGCTGCCACCCCATCCTGCCCTATCCCAAGCTGCCCCAGGCCCTGACCGCAGCCGGCTCTTCTTCCTCCCTAGGGTCAAGCCTCCTCAGAGCAGGGCCAGGAGCTCCAGCCTCCACAGAGGCCTCCAACAAACCTCTTGGTAGAAAGCAGAAACGAATCCTCTCTGGACCCACGTCCGTATTATGGGTAATAAAGGCCTTTATGTGCCTATAAAGCAAAATTCCTGCAAAGCCTTTCCATCTCGACCTGCCACGTGCAATAAAATGACTGCTGCTCACACAAGGCCCTTCCCCGTGCCAGGGTCTACCCACACGCACTGCACCCAGGTGATGCCTGAACCCACCTAGCCTGTGTATGCATGGGGTGCCAATCCCAGCCCTGGGGCCTACCTACTGACTAACATGAGCCCATCACTTCATCTCACTGAGCCCTATTTTCCCACTCTGGAACCTGAGACAACAGAAGCACTTAATTCACCAGACTGTTGGAAAAGCCCAACTTGCATCTTACTCATTCATTCAATTGTTGAACAAACCCCTGATGACTTCCTACCCTGTGCCATGCATGTTCTGGGCACAGGAGTTACCACACTGATTGTCAAGATCCATGCCACCACAGTGCTTCCATCCTCGAAGGAGGAAACAGACACAAAACATATAATGAATGGACTTACATTTGAGACTATGAAGAGTGCTATGAAGACAGTGAGACCAGGGCCAAAGTAGTATCGGTGGGCTACTTCAGACTGAGGATAAGGGTCACATGAGTTTACGCATGTGAGCACAGTATAGCTAGAACAGATATCTACTATCATAGTATACTATTATGGTGTAGACAACAAGGTTCTATCCTGTATCACAGCACAGCTAGGCTCACCAAATTGTCAGGTGCCTGCAAGACCCAAACACTCAGGACGCCTCATGGGAGCTGATGGCATGCTTAGGGCTTTGCTGCTGCCACTTCGTTATCTGGAATGATTTCTGGGGGGCTTAGCCCAGAGATAGATTATTCTTCTCCCACCCCTGCACTGCCATTAGGTCCTCCTGCCCCTGCTCAGGGCGAGTCTGTAGGACCCCCAGTCCCTCCCCTGGTGATCCGTAATGGCCAGGCCCATGTCTGTCCTGCTCAATGACCAGCACACAGCAGGTGCTCTGCACAGGTGAAGGAACTAAGCTCGACTCAGGAGGTGCTGCAAGTGCGACCCAGCTCAGTCCCAAAACAGACCCACCCCAGATGCAGGGATAGAGGAAGGAAACCACATTTTGTCCAGAACAACTGTAACACCCAGATAGCGCAACAGACTCATGTCACATCATATGCTGGTTGTAGTGCCAAGTGCCTTCTGGCTCCCCTTTCAATAATCCAGGTTACTTCTGGCCCATCTTTCTTGTTGAGTTGAGTGCCACCCCCCTCTCACCCATTTCCTACTCTGCCAAGACCATGTCATCCACCTCAATAGCCAGCTCTGACAGTCCTCCAGCTCACCACACCCCAGCAAGCAGGGCAGTGGGCCAGACCCACTAACCCCATGCAGCAGCTGATGCAACTGATGTAGAGCAAGGTCACCAAGAAGCTACACCAGTGTGCAGCATGTCCCAGGGGAGAAGCCTCAGTCCATCAGGCCTGTCCTGCAGCATCAGGCAGGTCCATCTGGCCCAGAGTGTACAGACTAGCCCTCCATCGCATGTCTGACCCTGGGCTGAGCAGCACAACAGGCCTGGAGACAAAGAAGCCCTGCTCCTGCTGTCAATGGGGGGAGATGGAGACTGTGCCTTCATTTGGCAGACATCCTAGATCAACATCACAGGGTCCATCTGCCAGGGGAAGTCATACACAGCAAGAGTTACCTGTGAACAGGCCAGGAGAACATGCAAAAGGAACACAGGTGGAAAGAAAGGGGCATATTTAGGAGGCAGGGGTGTTCAGACCGGTGGGAGGATGTTAAAGGTTAAAACAGGAGGTGGCCCCAGGCTGGGATTGGCACCCCATGCATACACAGGGTAGGTGGGTACAGGCACCACTTGGTCACAGTGCATGTGGGTAGACCCTGGCACATGGAAGGGTCGTGTGCAAGCACAGTCATTCTATTGCATGTGGCATGTTGAGATGGAAAGGCTTTGCAGGAATTTGGGGGCTACCAACAATGGTGGTCCCAGCCTGACAATGCTGACAAGTGCTGAACTGAGTGTGGCAGGTCAGGATGCAGCCACCCAACAGTTTACCCAGAGTGAACCAGGCAGGGGACAACAGCACAGCAAGAGGAGAAAGGCCTGTCCTAAAGCCACAGGCGGAACTGAGTCCCAAGAGTCAAGAGCAACAGCCTTCACAGAGCCTGGGGCATGGGGCATAGGGCATAGGGCAGCACTGAGCCACAGGAATGCCATCCTGTGCCAGCCTCCTGCTGTGTTGGGACACTCTTCCTCTCCTGCCCTAGTGACCACTCAGAAACCCAGAGCCAGTGGCTGGATTGCAGCCAGCCAGCCATTTGCCAAGGGGACCCCCAGCTCAGTGGGGAGGATGGGGGGTCACTTCCCTCAGGAAACCCCACCAGGGCATGGGAGAGTGGATCTTCTAAAGAGTGCAGGGCCAGGGTATGGCATGATATGGCCCTGCCCAGGTTGCCGACCTGCTGCAGAGGATACAGAACAAGCACAGCCACCCCCCTGTGGGTTGGGCACGCTTCTTCTCCAATCTCCAGTGCTCTGGGCAGTTTGACAAAACTGCCTGGCCCCAACTTTCAATGAGGTGAGGACTCATGTGTCAGGGCACAGGCACCCATCAGGGCTAGACCCTCGGACCACACCCCTGTTGTCTGGCAAACACCTGGAGCCCCTTGGCAGCCAGCTCAGGTCACAGCTGCTCCAGACCCCAGTCTGCAGGGTCCTGAAAAAACTAACAACTAGCTGGGAAAACCTATACCTCCCCTTTGTTTCTGGAACAGAAGGGCTGGGGTCAGGCCACTCCTGCTCACAGCCCCCCATACCAAGACGGGAGGTGGCCACAAGGTGGCCAGACCCATGAATGGGCACTCTGATGGGCAGAAGTTCCTCCTCCCCATGAGCTGGCATCAGTCTGCCTCGAGCTTCCGCAGGGCAGCCTGTGTCCTACTCCTGAGGTCATACAATCCGCAGCTTCCTTTTCCAGCTGAGAGTCCTTCAGCTTCCGGAAGATGCTGTGTCCCTTATCACTCCATAATCATTGATAGGGTGGGAGGGGGGCGGCAGTAAGTGAGGAGACAGAAGACAGATAAGGGCCCTGCCCCAACCTTTCAGCAGGGAGGACAAAAGCGAGGAGGTAACACAGGTCAGCAAGATAGATAAGCACTCCCACATATGGTGATCAACCCCTGCAGGAGCAGAGGAGCAGAGGAGGGAGTCTTTGACCCCCTGGGGTCAAAGGTGGCTTCACAAAGGCAGCCACAGTGGGAGTGGACCTGAGTGAGAGGAACAAGTCACTGAGGGGCAAAGGGAATAGCAGGTGTGCCAGTCAGGCCCAGAGGTGGGGGCTCTGAGGGCCAAGATCAGGGGTCAGACAGGGACAGGCCTGGGAGCCCCTGTCCCTCCTCCTGTTCACCACATCTCTGCACCAGAGTCACTGCTCCAGGCCCCTAACCCTTCTCCAAGGTTCCTCATCAGCTGGGGATCCTCCAGGGGTGGAGCTTATAAAACTAGCTGTGGTGGTCCCAGCATTCAATTCACTCACTCCCTCATTCATTCATTCACACACACACACTCAATCTCTCTCACCCACCAGAACTGTCACAGGGCCCTGCTTCACAGCCTGGGAGGCTTGCCCAGCCTGTCATGCCTCCTCTATCAGCTCTCTAGTCCCTTGTGCCATGGGGTGGAGGGGATAGTCCAAGTCACCACCCTAGGAACTCTCCTCCTCCCTAGAGACATCATGTCAACTTTTCTGCTTCTTGCACTTACAGACGTGGCTGGTGGCAGAGAAGAGGCAGGGGCACCGTGGCTCCTGCTTGTGGGCAGCACATGGTCTTCTCCCATGTTCTGAATTGGCACCACCCCCTCCCTGCCAGAGCTCATTCACTCAACAAGTATTTATTAAGTTCCTACTCCATTGTCAGCACCAAACAAGTATGTTTTAAAGTTTCCACCCTTAGGTCATTGTGGCAGAATCTCCCGGCATCCTTAAGCCTTCCAATCCAAGTAATCATCAGGTGTTTACGGGCCTCCTGTCACCAGGTAGCACTGCTGGACACAAAACCTGTCCAGATTTAAACCTGGTGACTGGGGTCCTGGCTGTCACAGAGCTGAGTGTCTAGAGAGAGAAAGGCAGTAAACTAGCACACACACCAGTGCTATGAAGGCAAAATATGGGAATGTAACCGCGTGACATGCGAGTGGGAGTGCTTTAGATTGGGTGCCAGGACCAGGCTCTCCAAGAGGTGATGTCAAGCTGAGACCTGAATGGAACTGACACATGTCTGTCCACGCCCTGTTGGCCCTCTCCAGTCACATGGCCACACTTAACATCAAGGTGCAAGGAAAGTAGAATCTACCCCGTGGCCGGGAAGAAACTGAGACATGTGGTAGGCAGGACATTTGTTGGTTGAACGGATTCTTGGGGTCCCTGGGGAGGCAGGCCTATGATCTGAAAGAACACCCTCATCATGGCAGGTGCTTGGCCTCTGATGGAAGCCAAGACTTGGTTTGGCAATGGGAGTGTAAGCGGAGCCGCACACCAGGAGTATCTCCCCATTCTCTCCCGCTGTGAGCATGGCCTTTGACCAGCTCTTTTGCTGGGATGCATACCCAATTACAAACACCCTTCCTCAGAACTTCTACACACACACTCCTGTCCTCCAGCCTCTCTCCCTTGCCTGGATTGGCCTCCAGACACATCGTTTCAATTCTCTCACAAGGCACAAGGTGCCAAAAAGCAGCAGCCTGGGATGATGAAGGTATCCCATTTCCCCATCCTTCCTCAAAGATGTCGGACTTGCTCTCTTTGCTCTTCTCTCCCTCTAGGGCCATGAGAAAAGGACCTCGAATTCTGATGCAACCATGGCTCCTCTGGGTGAGGCCAAGAAACTTCCAAAACCATAAAGATGTCCAAACATTGGCCCAGCTTCCTCCAAACAGACATAAAATGCCTCGCTCACATCCGGGCCCACCACACCCCTCCTCTGGGCTCCAGGCACCATCTGGCACCTCTATCCTTATAGCTGCATGGGGGGTGGGAAGTGGGGCCCAGAGAGAGGTGCTCAGCCACTCCCAATCCCAGCTCCCCCATGGCTCCGGAGGTGGGAGGCCTTTGATGCCTACCGTCACCCTTCGGCTGAGCAGTGACAGCCTGCACGCTAGATTTGGTGCCAAGCCGCCCCAAATCCAGTTATTTTTAGTCTGTTTGTTTATCCCATTTCAAGCTAGCTCTGTGTCACCACTTGTTATCATAACAGAGAGCACCTGGATGTGTCTCGGAAAAGCAACAAATAAGCTTTGGAGAGTGCCGGGGATTGCCAGGAACACCAACTGTGTTTCTAGCCTGGTGCCCAGTTGCGACAAGGCACATTCCTTTCTTCCCTCCACACGAAGGGCCTAATCCAGATAAGCCAGGCAACAATGGCTCCCTGGCCTCTCAAGACCTTCATTCCTGCTCATCAGCCTTGTGCCTAGTAGCAGGACTCACACTCAGTGACATCAGCCCCACGGGCCTGAGTGCAAGTCCTGGCCAAACACGAGGTCCCAAGAATGTCTTAACACTTAAGGCACCAGCTTAGGCCAAGAGCAATCTTCCCTTCCACATGCCAGCCTCAGGCCAGCCTGTCCACCAATAGCCAGAGCAGCTGGGGACTGGGTCAGTCTGGAGGGGCAGGTAAGTTGGTGACATGGTCGCCCATTTGGATAGGCTGGGAGGGCACAAGAAGAATCATCTGACCATGTCCTGCCAACCCTGTCCACGGAGAGGCCACAGATAGTTGCAGCACAGCAGGCCTTCTGCTAATGTGGCTGGGTGCTGCAGGTCACACAGCATCCCCAGAGAGGCTGGGCAGAGTGGGTGCTCTGGAGGCAGATCCAGAGCCTTGTCCTCACTCTGATCTTACTCCTGCCAGGTTCCTAGACCTAAGTCCTTTCTCAGCATGACTTCTACCATCACCATCACAAAGATTCTATTAGCTAAGCACTCCCCACACCCAGACCCCAGGACAGGCTCTGTACACATGGTACTTTCGGTGATGCTCATGGTCATTGGCATCATCATATTAGACAGACTAAACAACTTTCCATGGCCACCATATGGGAGCAGCATCCAAACCACTCTGCCTGCAAAGCCACCATCTCTGTCTTTCTCTAGCTAGCTGTCACCCATGATTGAAGAGAGGGAAGAATGACCGAGTGCCCACTGGGAATGCCTTTCCATCCAGTTCACATCAGGTTTCAGGGCCCAGGTCAGCTCTGGGCCAGCCCCTCTACCCTGAGCACCTGCTGTCTACTGCCCTGTGCGAGCTGCTTTATGGAAGGACACATCAATGCGAAGCAGCAGCCCTACCTTCAGGAAGGCCCGGCCTGGGACAGACCTGTACCTGGCACTTGGACAGAGAGGCCTGGGAGGAACCAGGTAGAGTGGGCCCTCCTTCCTACCCCCACTGTCCTCCCTGACCCGGGCTCTCCTTCCCTCCGACTCTCTTACTGCCTTTGAAATGGAGTCCTTGTTTCTAGTCCCTTCTCACCCAGGACCAGTGACTCTCTCTGATCTGTCACTCTCCTGCTCCACTCTTCGATGCTCTCATCATCCCCTTGTCATTCACTCACCAGTCACTGAGTGCACACATGTACTGGGTATACACCAAGAGCTGTGGCTGTGACAGCAGGCAGGACCTGTAAAGCTGATGCGTGAGGTAGGGAGGCAACCTTTGCTCCAGAGTGAAGTTGGACCTCCAGCATCCAAAAGCACCAGTGCTCAGGCAGACCCGTGACTTGGAGTCTCACCGCTGCCACTCAGCACACACGTTGGCCATTATCACTGCAACAACCACCACCTCTACTAGTTCCAGGAACCGTGGACACTGACCCCAGAGCAATCCCTGTGCAGAGAGTGAATCCGTGACTGCAGAATGGCTCCGTCACAGTGCCCGTGACCTCGGTGTCCAGCAGTGGAGAGGAAAAACATCCCAGTCTAGATGAGTGGCTTGAACAAAGGCCACAGAGGCCAAAAGGCACAGAGTCTATCGGGGGGAGGGTCAGTGGGCAGACGTGGATGGAGACTGGACTTGGAGACCAGAGCAGGAGGCAGGGGCCACTCACAGAAGTGATCATGACTGGGCTTTGTTCTCCTGCTAGGCAGGAGGTGCAACACCCAGAACTGCCATGAAGGGGCAAGGAAGTAGCCAAGGCAGCCGTAGTGGTTAAGAAGGATGAGCTGGGGAGAGGCTGCAGCCAGGAAGGTCAGAGAGGAGCCTCAGGTGGCATGCTGAGGGGCTGCCCTTGAATTGGGGCAGGGGGAACAGAGGGAAGGAGGCAGAGCATAGAGAACAGACAGCTCTTAATGAGATGGCTCACTAGGGCAGGGACGGGGGAGCAGGTCCATGCATCAGGCTGATGCCAGGTATACCACCCTGTAGGCACCACAGCACAGAACGCTGTGGGCTGTGAGGATGCACAGGCCTGGAGTCCAGCAGCTCAGCTAGGAGCCATGTTCTACAAGCAGCTGCCTTAGCTGGAGTCCCAAGGGTGAGAATGCTCTGAGACATGATACAGCATCTAAGCCCTGGCCACAGATGGGACTCCCCTCCAGGCACAGCAGGCAGAAGGCTGCCTCCCTTTCTTCCCTTGGTCTAGGAGCTGCCCTGTTTCTCTGTCACCATGGATAAGTGAAATCGCAGCCATGTACCCCCAGCACTCCAGGCAGCAGCCCCTCCTCACCTGCCCTTGGCCTCCTTGACCCCTTCTTGCCGCTCAGCACATGTCGCTGAGTGCACATGCACTGGTGAGAGCCCTCTGGAGAGCGCTGACCTGCCTTGCAGGTCAGTCACACAGCACGCCCTCTGAACCCGCCTCGGGGATGGCACACGTGTTCACCACGCAAGCCGCACCCAGCCACACACAACCAAATCAATGCAAAACAAAACCGCAATGAGATACCATTTGTCATCTATCAGATTGGCAAAGATCCACGAGTCTGATAGCACTTTGGGTAGGTGAAGATATGAGGAAACAAGCCACTCAGACCTCGTTGGTGAGGGAGGAAATGGCCTCAGTCTCCTGGCAGGGTAATAGGATAGAATCAATCCAATGTAAATGAGTATATATACTTGGACCAGCATTTCCACTTCTAGGAATCTCTCCCAGGTGCATGCCACTGAGACATTTGCTGCTGCAGCATTATTTATTACAGCAAAAGATGGAAAACGGTCACAAAGCCCATCAATAGGGCACTGGTCAAAAACTGGTGTGGTCCATATATAGAATGAAATAATACACAGCTGTTAACAGGAGCATGGTGGCTCTGTTTAAGATGACAGGAAGTGAGTGCCAAGATATACCAACTGTGGAAAGGAAGTAACAGGGCAGCTCAGCATGTGGAGGGCACCGATATTCACATAAAAGCAAAAGTCTGGGTGCTGAAATAAACGCTTGGGCACTGATCCCTAGTGCTTGAAGGAGCACACCTCTGGGAGGGCACAGCGGATGCATTGCTGACAGTGGGTTCCTCTGGAGAGGGACATGATGGCTGGAAACAGGTGGAGGGGTGCACTCATCACCACATACCCATCTGTAATATATACCCTGTGACAGTTTAACCATGTGTCTGTATTACATTAAGGAAATCAACATACAGGCCTGCTTATGCGACAGTGATTCGCCTGCCTACATCAACTCATGTTAGATTATTTCTGCCCCTATCCTGAGATCCCTGACGACTCACCCATGTGCTATTTTCCCCAAATCCTCAGTTCCCCATACTGGGCTTGACAAGAAGGTGCCTGGAAAGGGGCTGAGTGGGGAGGGGCCAGTACTTCTAGTCCAAGGGTCTCCATGTCTCTCTCCCTGGCATGCTGGAAGATGCCAGAGCTCACTGTCCCACTCAGGATCTGTGGGACTAGTCATGGGGCCATGGGCCAGGCCATCAGCCTCCAACTATGTGGCTCTGCAGTGAGCAAAAACCCTAGCCCTGGGAGTGTACCCACAAACCCTACACCCGGTGTCCAAAAAGAAACTCCCGGCAGGCGCGGCGCCTGTGCAGTGCCTGCAGCCATCTGCCTGTGGTCCTGGGAATGGCCTCTGTTGACTAATTTCTGTACATAATTCCACCCAGGATGAGTCAACAGTCAGGGCAGGGAGGACTCCTCACAGGCTGGCCCCAAAATCCATTGAGAAAGCTGAAAAGCAGAGCATGAGGTGCCCCGGCCGCTGAGAAAAGACGGGTACTCCCTCCTTGGATCAGCAAGCTCCCTCTGCAGGGTCTTTTGAGAGATTCCCCAGGCCCCACCAGGGTGTCAACCACACAGGGTGGGGACAGGGTTACCACAGCCCCTCACTCTGTCCAGGGTCTGTGCTCCGTCTACTGGGTTGGGGCAGCACCACTCCACCTGGTTCTAACCACCCTCTAGAGGCAGCCAACGATTACATGATGCTGCTGTTTCTCAAGCCCCTCACCCCCACACAAGTCACCATGACCTGACCGTGGGCCCAGGGGCTGACCCTCCCCATCCCTCCTAGGCACCTGCCTGAACAGGCAGGCTTTTCCCGTCTCTCCGATCCCACCCCGCCTCAGACTGCCTGGGTCACCTGGGGCCAATCCTGTCATTTCTGGGGCCTCAGCCTCCTTGCCTAAAAAATGAACCCATAACACACCTCCCTCAGGGTCACTGTCAGGGTCAAATGAGATCATGACCCCAGCACACTCAGCACAAGAAAGGGGCTCAGCAAACGGCAGCTGCCAACAGAACTGTCATTTTAGGAGGCCACAGGAAACCCATTCTGTTCCATCCCCCAGACCCTTCCCTGCAGGCGGCACTCGGGTCTGGGCAGCGGAGGGTGAGAGAAGGTTCAAGGAAAGGAGAACCGTTCCTGCCTGGGCTTGGCGCCCTGCAAAGACCAGTAGCAGCGCCTCCTCCCCCACCTTTGTTTGCTCTCTCCTCTCCTCTCTTCTGCGCAGGCCTTCCTATCCCCAGCCCCTGCTCCTGCAGCCGTGGCAAATCTTTGTCAGCAAACAGCATATTAATTGCTTCTTGGCCACATTTCAAATGCTATCACAGAATCAGGCTGCTCAATTTGAGCGAATGGAAAGGAGGAAGGAGGGGCACCCGGCAACTCACACAAGAGCTGGGGATGATGGGTAGCTCCAGTTACTAATTAATTGACTGCTCAGATGGAACAAATCTGAAACCCCAACAGGTTGGGCGGGTGAGCCCTGGGCTCCCCGCCAGCCCCTTTCATCAGAGGGAAGCAGAGCACTGGTCCTGACCACCTTCAGGAGGGTAGCCCTGCAGTCCCGCCTCCCATTGCCCAGAAAAGCCAACAGAGGCTGCAGCTCAGTGACTACGTCCTGACCAGGAGGCCTCCTGGACCACTCACTCAGCCAGCATGCACTGAGCCCCCAGGATGCCACTAGACTAAGCTCCAGAAGAATGGGGATGCGAACGCAGGGCTCATTGCTGCACCCCATTCCTTACACAGTCCCCAGCATTAAACAAAAATGAAACAAGGGGTGGGCATGGTGGCTCAAGCCTGTAATCCCAGCACTTTGGGAGGCCAAGGCAAGTGGATCACGAGGTCAAGAGATCGAAACCATCCTGGTCAACATGGTGAAACCCCGTCTCTACTAAAAATACAAAAAATTAGCTGGGCATGGTGGCACCTGCCTGTAATCCCAGTTACTCAGGAGGATGAGGCAGGAGAATTGCCTGAACCCAGGAGGCAGAGGTTGCAGTGAGCTGAGATAGCGCCATTGCACTCTAGCCTGGGTAACAAGAGCGAAACTCAGTCTCAAAAAAAAAAAAGAAACAAGCAGTGCTCTGTATATTTGCATTGAGAACATGAAAGAACACATTAAACAAGGAGTACTAAGCATGACATTAGGTCAGTACTAAGGGTATAGTACTGAACGAACCCAACACGAGCCCTGGCCTCATGGCACTCACATTCTACTATAGGAACTGCCATTAACCAAATAGCCAGACGATGACAGCAGCATTGCAACCACAGTAGGTACATGAAGCGAAGGCTACCAAAAGGAAGAGACTGGTAACAGCGCAACACTTAGAGGCCAGGAACCCAGCCACTAAGTGGGAGAGGACCTTGCCCCCATCCCAATGTGCCAACCCAAGGCAGCTCCTCCACATCCCAACTTCCGGAATTCCCCCAGCACCCCTGCACCCAATCACCACAGAAGACCACCAGCATCTCACCCTCCTCAAGCTGGGGCAGGGTGCAGCGCAGGGAATGTGGGAATGAGGTTGTCTGGAAAAGGTCTCCTAGAGCAGTTGTGCCTCCAGATCACTGCCTGCTGCAGTGCGGGCCACGGGCATGAACAGACACACACAGCCCTGCAATGTCCAGGCTGTGTGGGACCCCCACACTGCCAGGCACTTCTCTTCATCTTCTAAAAACACCCAGGTCACCATGCCCAGCCTCTGACGCCAGAATGTTAAGATGTGGGCTCCTACCCATCCACCTGGCACTCCTGGACATGGTATGTTTCCAAAAGAGCATTATTTGGAGAGGATGGGACACAGACCTGAATTTGAGTCTCAGCTCAGTTCCTTCCTGTCTGAGACCTGGAATAAACTACTTAGCCATCCCGTTTCTGTAAAATGAGGGTAGAACTGTCCGCTGAGGTACAGCACCTGTGTCATGAATACAAAAATGGTAAAGGCTCATACAAACCCAAGGCTGTCCCTCGATTTTCCTTCCCTTGGCTGCCTTTTCTAATTATTACTGGGGTAGGGTACGGGAAACCATTCTGGGCCCCAGTTTCTGCTTTTCCCTATGGTCTTTCAGCTTCTGCCATCTTTTACCACCCAGCTATACATGTAACCGGCTGCCAATCTGCCTTCTTCTCCTGAACCAAGAAGAATGCACCATAAATCCAAAGTCCTTTTCCACCGAGATCTGCCAAACAGTTAAAAGGTGGCAAATTATTTTGAAATGTTATTGTCTGTACCAATATTAATCCGTGGTGGCTCCAGAATTGCTATAAACAAGGGCTCGAAGGTGGCCATCTGCTTAGAAGTAGGGCGAACAACTTGTCTGGAGGCTGCATTTGCATAGAGAACACACAATTTTGCATGGATTGTGTGTTTATTTAGGACCTCTTTGGTATAATAATATCAGCAACCGCCACTTGCACTAATTGCATTAAGCACTGTGCCAAGGGCTTTACATAGTCTAATCCATTTCACAACCAATGAGGTATGACTGTCTTCATTGCACAGATAAGTAAACTGACGTTTAGAAAGGCTAAGTCACTTGCCTAAGATCTTGCAGTTGGCTCAGGACAGAGCCAAGACTTGAACCTAGGTCTGTCAAATGCCAACTCCACTGTTGCTGTGAAATAAACTGCTACTCTCCTGGTCACACACCCTAGCTGTCCCACACGACACTCTCCTTCCACTTGAGGACACCACCCCACCCCACCCTACCCGACCACCCAAGCCGCCAGTCTGCAGCTGGAGGGCTTCAAACTTCAAACTCCCCACAAATGGATTTCTGTGCATGATTTTTTTTTTCCTGGCAGGAGTCTGAAAAGGCTGTTCCTCTCAGTTACTGCTGTCTAGGACTTTTGAACACATTAGGGAGGCTTAGACCAACTGGGGAAGCCAGTATGTGCCCGCTAAGGTCTGAGCCCCTTGGTCGGGTACCTCCCCCAAGTGCAAGTAGTACAGGAGGCTGCTCCAAATTCCACCCTGAGGAGTGAGCTCCCTTCCTCGACACACCTGACAGATTCTCTTTCACAGATGCCGGCCCAGCCCGAGGCTGCACCGCACAATGAGCCCCCACCTGCAAAGAATGCCTGTAAATCCTGGGGCTCTGCGCAGGGCAGCCAGATCGCAGGGAACGGCAGCAAATCCCAGGATAAAAGCAGAAGCCATCCTGTTGACAATTCATTCGCGTTTCTCCCCCAAATCCATCCACAACAGAACTGTTAAGCTCATGTTTCCTCTCCTGTTGCAAACAATTGTAAAAATGATTGGTATCTGCCCTCGGTGTAGAGCCCGTCTGCTTCATCCCCAGGCTAAATCTTTCTGGAAGGGCTGCATGTGTGAAAAACAGGCATTCCCAAGACGTGCAGATAATGGTTGCTCTTAGACACCCTAATCACTCAGCTCAGAGAAGAGAAATGCAAAGGCTGGTCAAAATAACTGATGACTTTCTAGAAACCAGAGGTCTGCAGCAGATGCTGAGCTGGGCACCTGAGGGCAGGAAGGCTCAGGGTTGCCCCTGGAGATGGAACTGTCCCACAGGGTTTCATTCTGCTACTGGGGCTCCCCAAGTCCTCTATCCTCTGGCATATATCTCCCCATCTTTGTCTACGGCTCTAAAATCTCCTCTCAAAGTAGAAATGGTACCAGGGAATGGAGGAAGGTTTAAGGAAGAGAGCTCAGGCACTGGCCAGGACACCTGATTCCGATCCTGGCTCCGACACCCACTAGCTGTGCCTTCACCTCTCTGGGCCTTGGTGTTCTCATCTGGAACAAATAACCTCCAGAGGCCCAGCCAATTAACAATCCATGAGTGTCATATGCAGATTGAGAGTTGTTTAGGCCAGACAGCATTGCAGAGCCCGGTGCCAAAAGCCAGTCCCAGTCAAGTCAGGGAGCTGGCATCTCCGGGGCAATATGGCTGCAGGTAGACATGTACTATGAGACTGCACATGTGGAACTGTGGGAGCTAATGCAGACAAGTGAAGAGGAAAACATCCTCTCAGCCTGAAGGAACCTAGAATTGATGCACAGATTTTTTGAAAATATAAATTGTTCTCTATCTATGATGAATATACTTATATTCCACCCCCTAACCATTTTCCCTTCTTCTCTAATTTTGTTGGAGAGTCCATCCCTCCCCCATCTCAATCCACTGGGAGCACAAGTCCTACATCTAGGACACTCAGTACATGGCATTCCCCTGGCCAAGTAATTAGTTCGTAGGAGGGCTCATGACCATGCCAGTCCAATCACAGTGAGCCACAGTCTTCTGATAGGAACACTAGGATAGAGATTCTCAGCCTATCCCACTGGATCAAGTAAGGCGGGATGTAGGGATAGAGCTGTGGCAGCCATCATTTAGCCATGTGGGGACTGAGAACAGAACTAACTCTGCTTAAGAGAACCAAGGAGTGGGGAGAAATAAACCCTGTCATGGAGAATGTTTGGGTGCTGGATCAAGCCACACCTGATCTGCCCTGGACTATTCAGAAAGCGCTATTAAGGAAACATCACATCTGATTCCTCAACATTCCCAGTCCTCTATTTGAAAGAATCTTTCGCTGACTGAAAGATAGGATAAGACCTAACAAGCATATCCTGCCAATTCTCTGGGTTGGAAATGGATTCATCCAATCATCTACTGATTCTACAGATAGTTACTGAGTAATATCAGCTTTATGCCTTTAATGGTGACCAAGGCACAGACTCTGCCCCAAGACCTCTCTGATTGTGGGGCCACAGTCTCACATGTTGGCGGTTTTACTGCAGTGTGATGACTATAATAGAGGAAATATAGGGGAGCTGTGGACACACTACCTCTGATCGATGAGGAGGGGAATCAGGGAAGTCTTCTCAGGAGGTGTCTAAAGACAACCACAGTACCCTTTTAGATTTAGCACCGACAAACCTCAGCAGTCCTCAGAGCAACACTGTGTCAGAGACTTGGCAGGAATTGCCATCCCTACGCAACAAAGAAAGCAACAGAGACCTAAGGGCTCAGGCCGTACAACAAAATGAGGCTAAGCAGAGAGGAAGGGGAACAAAAATCTCCATGTCACCCTGTGACAGCACAACCCACTTCTGACTTGATGTCTGCATGGGACCCCAAAGGTGGCATCCAAAGGATCGACACACAGGATGTCTGGGTGCATGGGAGGCGCTGCAGGGAGTCAGAGACAGGCCACACACCTGCCAGCCAGGGACAGGGCTCCATGTGCCCACTGCCACAGCAGCAGCCCTTCTGGACAGACCCAGGTCAAGCTCCTGGGTACAGCATTATCAGCACTGGGGTCACATAGGGAAAGGAAAAATTTGCCAGAGCCACAAATGCTTCTCACGCAAACCTCAGCAGAGCCCCGAGCAGCTGGACACAATCGCATTATCTGTAAGGACAGCAAAGGGCCCGTGGCTGCTGCTAACCAGGGTGGAGGGGTCAGTGTCTCATCTCAATGCACTAGCCTCACTCTACAGGCCACAAGGCCCAGGAGAGGCATGCCATGAAATCCTCTTACCTTTTTGTACCATGATATGATGGAAAACAAGAGAAAATAAAAGCTATTAGAAGAGATTTCAGATCAGGGACTTCAGTCAGGAAGTTCTGAATTTAAGTCTGCTGACTAAGTTGTATAACATGTTCCTTTACATAATCACAAGTAGTAATAATAATAGTCACTCAGGGTTTCTGAAACTCAATTTCCTTATCTGTAAAATGGAGAGAACACCTGCCTCCTGGGGCTTACAGGTAGTACATTCAAAGCACAGAGGCGTGCACAGTAGGTGGCATGGTATCTTTTTTTTTTTGGAGACAGTTTCCTTCTTGTTGCCCAAGCTGGAGTGCAATGGCACAATTTCAGCTCCCTGCAGCCTCTACCTCCCAGGTTCAACCAATTCTTCTGCCTCAACCTCCCAAGTAGTTGGGATTACAGGCATGCACCACCACATCCAGCTACTTTTGTATTTTTTAGTAGAGTCTGGGTTTCACCATGTTGGTCAGGCTGGTCTTGAACTCCTGACCTCAAGTGATCAACCTACCCTGTCCTCCCAAAGTGCTGGGATTACAGACGTGAGCCACTGTGACTGGCCACAGGAATATCTTTTGATTATTCTTATTATTCCCATGTTGAAATGGCCACTCTCTGCCTATCCCCACACATAGCTATGGAATAAAACTGAGGACACAGCAACTGAAGACAACAGAGAAAGAGCCTGGGGTCTAGAATGAAGCTTTTCCACAAGGGCAAACAATATTAGAAAAGCAGCCATGGCCTCAACAGACCTCCAGAGCCGGTGACTAGAAACCACGGCCTCACTTTGCATTCTAACCCTCTGCACGCTGCCACATGAAGACCTCTCCCATCAAGAGGCATGAGGCCAGAGCTTAGAACCCTGACTTTCTCTGCCTCTGAGGGGGCTCCAGGCCACTTGAAAGAGCCCTCCTAATCCTCTCAGGACACTAGAACCCCAAGCCCACTGGTCCTAGGACACAGTAGTGCCACTGTCCCTGCAAGCGTCCCCAACCCTGGACCCCTCCCCCCACCACTCCATCAGGGTAGGGTGGTAAGTGGTGGTAGATTTTCCCACATGAGGCTTCCAGAAGCCTCTCCTTTCAGTTGTGTTCTAAAAGCAGGCCTGGCTAGCCATGGTGCCAGCCTCACTGAGGGTTCCACCTGAGGGTGTCAGCCCAGTTCCCACTGGGAACAAAGACCTCAGCTGTAGGGCCCAGGGCATGGTGGCAAGGGCACTCTTCAGGCCCTACAGACATTAACCTCAATTCCCAAATCACATGTCACTAGGCCCTGGGAGGACAGGTGGGAGCCTTTGTGGTCCACTAGGACTCAGCAGAACTCAGACTCAAATACCCACCCTGCCCCTCTCTTCTCACACGTTCTTCAGAATGGGAGGATGCCGGCGTCAGGCCACCTGAAATCCCAACACCCTCTTTCTCCTAGACCCCCTCAGGTGTCTCTCCCTAACACAACCTGAGCTCCCTGGGCAGGAGCCCTATCTGCCTTATTCCTTCTTGGAAGGCTCCGATTTCCTTGCAAGGGTGTGCCCCTCGGCTCCAAATAGATCCCTGCTGGGCCTGTTTAGCACCAAGGCTCCCTGCACATGGTCCCATCCCTCAGGAGCTCACAGGGTGGTTGTAGCAGTACCAACAATGCCAGTAACATCACTGAGCACCTATGTGCCAGGTACTGTGCCAACTGGGTCTCATTTAACCTCGCAATGCCACAGGTTAAGCATTAAATTCCCCATTATACGGAAAACTGAGGAGCCAGCTAAGATAGCTTCCCCAAGGACACATAGAGGCAAATGGCAGGGCCGATATGTGCATCCAGGATTGTCTATGCGGAAAGAACTTTGACTGGGGGCTTGGCCATGTGCACTATGATTTTTTTCTTTTTGAGACAGTCTCACCCTGTCACCCAGGCTGGAGTACGGTGGTGCAATCTCAGCTTGCTGCAACCTCCGCCTCCTGGATTCAAGTGGCTCTCCTGCCTCAGCCTCCCAAGTAGCTGGGATAACAGGCACGCACAACTACACCTAATTTTTGTATTTTTAGTAGAGGTAGGTTTCCACCATGTTGGCCAGGCTGGTCTCGAACTCCTAGCCTCAAGTGATCCACCCGCCTCAGCCTCCCAAACTGCTGGATTACTGGCATGAGCCACCACGCACAGCCTGCACTATGATTTGTTCAATGTTTTTCTTTAAATACTTTTAATGACAGTAATAACAACAGCTAACACCAACTGAGTCCTGATCATATGCCAAGCACTTTCTAAATGCCTCACACGCATTACCTCAGTTCTCCCAAGAGCCCTTGGAGGTATGAGCTATTATTATCCCCAAGTTAGACAAGAAGAGGAAGTAAGTGTAAGGCCTCACAATCTGTAAGTGGCAGACCCAGGATCTGAAGCAGGCAGTCTGGCCCCAGAGCGCTGCTCTTGCCAGTGTCCTCTGCTGCCACTGCAGACCTGAGGTCTCATCCTTGGTTCCAGTAGAAACCAAGGATGAATAGAAACCTGAGAAAACACAGGTCTCACATATTGGTTAACATTTTCTAATAGGCATCAAACACAACTGTAACTATTAACTCCAAAAGAGTTCCCCGCAGGGCCTCCCAGAGTCATCACGTGTACTATTGGTTGTACACAAACCACACTCCAGAAAACCCTGCCTTGGTGAGGATAGGGCCAGGTGACAGAGGGTGGCCCTGAAAAGCCTGGAGCCATCACAAATCATCGTTCTGGTCCTGGGTGGACCAGCCCAGGAGGAGAAAATTGCCAGGAGTCAGAGACAACAGGCACTCGGCCCAGCAGCTCAGAGAGAAAGCGAGAAACCAAGGTGTTAACGCACCACAGCCTGGTACACTCTGCCCTTTGCTGGGCCTGGAAGGGGATCGGCAGTACAGAGGCCAGGTCCAGGGAAGAGGCAGAGGGGACAGAGGCTACAGGGCTACCCTCAGCCCTGCCCTAACACCTCCCTGAGAGGAGGTCCTGCCACCACATGCCCTCCCCTCCTGCCACTCCTCCCGCCCTCTGGCTGTTTCCATGGCATCAGGACATGATTCTACGGATAAGTCCAGAGTTGTTTTTATTTCTCTTGAAGGACACCTAAAATGAAATGTCTGTGCCTGTCCTCTGTCCGGATGGTTTTTCAAGCCTTGAAGGCCAGTCGCCACATCACCCAAGCTAATCTTTCCACCTCCACAGCTGAGACACGGGTGTCACATCATACACAAGGGCACCCACTATGTCCATCCCCACACCAACTGGCAACCAACGGAAACAAATAATGGGAGCTTTTGCCAGATACTCCCTCTTCCTTCTCTACTGCTTTGTGGCTCAGAAATCACATAGGGGGCCCCTCAAGTCATTCCCTGGGTAGCAGATGGCTACCAGACATATGACATGTTCCTGCGCCGTTCCTAGAGATGACCAAAACCTGTTGAGAAGAGGAAGAACATAATTAAATTGTAAGAAAAAAATACAAATGATGTTACATAAAGAGCTTTACATTTATCATTTCCAGACAGAGCGATGTCCCTGTGTGTTGATTTATTCTTCAGATTCAACAACCAGCTCCTCCCAGCAAGCCTCATTTCCCAAGCGTTCCAGGCAGCAGTTCTCACCAGGACTCCATGCCCCTGTCCCACGGCAACTCTCCAACAGCCACAGACCCCAAACCAAATGTTCCCCAACAACTGCCTATCTAGTGGAGGAATCAATCTGCTTTAACAAAATATCCCCGAACCACGCCCTTCCTACAGACCTGGAGGTTTTCTGGGTGATGCCTCAAATTAGAAAATGCTCAAAACTGGTGTCTCATTCCATCACTACCACATCTTCCTCCATCACACCCCCCTGTAGCCTCTCTTCTCCTTCCTGTCCCAGGCCGGGTCCATCTACTCCTCACTGGGGTAATACATCAAATACATCACACACTGGGCTCATAATCCCAGCAATGTCAACTGCTTCTCAGACACAAGTCAGCCAGACTGTCTGCCAGCATTTAAGGTAGGAATAAATAATAATGGTCATGGCAGGGGTGCAAAATCAGAACCCAACCCGTTTGAAAGCTTACTGGGGGAGAACAGAATTAGCAGATTGGCTTGGGAGGAGGAGTCAATCGTGCCTACTTCCTGGAGAGCGGTCCCTGCAAAAGACAGGAGGAGGGCACAGAGTGGCCTCAGTTCAGTCACACCAGCTCTGCCTCCCACCTTAGAATAAGGCTGTTGGCCTTGGCTGGGAGGAGTGGATGCCCCACTGTCCTAAGACAGCAGGCAGCAGCTGCGCAGCCCACAGCTCTGTATCCGACTCTGCCTGAGAGAAAAACCTGCTCAGCCCTGGGTTTGGAGAGTGGTAGGTCACATCCCAACCTGCTCTCTCCTCTCAGTGCCAAACACCATCATGCTCATCCCTGGGCACAGAAGGAAAACACCCAGTACAGAGTCTTCAGCACAACACCAAGTTCTCAGGGAAACGGCTGCAGAAGGAATAGGTTCAGTACCAGGATCTACTTCTTTACACTAATACAGTGGCTAAAGGCCCACACCCCTCGAGCTGGACTGCCTGGGGTCAGAGCCCAGCTCCACTGGCCTGTGTGACCCTGAACAAGAGGTTACCCCCAGTGTTGGTAAAATGTGTCTGATACTATTGACCTTATAGGCTTTTTGTGCAGGTTAAGTGAGTTAATACAAAGAAGCACTTGGAACCCTTTCTGGCATATTTCTAAGTACTGTGTTAGCTTTATAATTTTTTCATTTTTCAGCTTAATTATTATTACCACTAGCCACCAGAGTAAAGCCCCTATGTCAAATGGCCTCTGCATTTTCAAAGTAAAATCCTAACTTCTGTCCTACTCATGTGACACCTTAGAAACCACAGCTGACCTAATTTCACCTCTTTCTCTGTGGGGACCCAGCACTACCCCCAGCCCCACCCCAGCATATCACACAGCTCCGGGCACACAGCTGGTGCCTGGTCAGTGTTTCCTGAATTGAACCAATTAGATTCCAGGTCCCTCCCATCCCATGAACCTCCTCTCCGTGAGTGTTACTTTATCTCTGTCCCCTGGAAAATGAGACATCAAGACTTATGTGGTTCCTTTATCTCTGGAGGCCCTTAAAAATACTAAACAGAGCCAAGGAGGAAATGAAAATTTGGGAAACAAGATGGTGATCTTGAACAGAGCCATGAGGACAAACCCAAAGTGTCCTTTTTTCACTGGGAGAAATCACAAGGGCCATCTCCTTACAAGAAAGACACATTTAGGAACTGAAATTGAAGTCCCAGGAATCAGCCTGCAGCATCACAGAGACCCTTCTCCCCACCCACCCTAGGCTCATCACCCAACAAATCATGCCAGGGGAATGGGGCTGTGGGCTGTGCAAGTAACACTCCCAGAACCGCTTCCCCAATGGAGGAGACACAGGCTGGAGGATGCCAGAAAGAACTGCGAGTGCCCACATGTCCACACCCCGGAGTGGTAACAGAAACAGAGCCTGCTGCTGTCAAGGCCCCACATTTGTACAGACAGGCACCTGAGTGTTTACACAAGGCCTACAGGCCCTCCTTGCATGAGGCAAGATGCCACCAGCAGTGGAGGTTTCCATTGCATAGGAATTCCTAGGGCTAGACCACAGGGGCCCACACCTCTCTTTTCCAAGGGGGAATCCCTCAGGGAGTCACATAGACTTTGGGTTGGGTGAGCCTCTTATAAAGCAGCTGGAAGGCAACCACCCTTAACAAGGGGCCTCTTTCCCTTTCCCATGTGCCTTTATAGGGGCTCCTGCCACTAATGAGCATCTGAGTGGAAGCAAATATGGAAAAAGAGAGAGAGAAAAGGAACCATGCTGAGCTTCCCAGAGCCACAGACTAGCTTCTAGACCAGCAGGAGCCCAGCACATCAGGAACGTAAAAGCAAGGACTTGGGCTGGGAGAGGCACCCTTGATCATAAGAACTTCACCTTAACCCTTGCTGAGCCCTCACACCACATGATCACTCCTAAGAAGTGCCAGCTAAATATGTCCAATTAAGAAACTGCAACTAATAGAACCAAGTCTTTGCCATTTTATTCAAAAATGTTTACTTCATGTTTCCCTATTAAATATAAGCAATTTCTCCTTGTTTATATTTGCACCACATTCACACAATGTGTTCCCCATCAACATTTGAATTATGGGCACAGGCCCTGAAATGTTAGTTTTGTGCTAAAATAAATATTGGAATATTCCCTCTGCTTTTTTTGAAGTAGTCAACATTACTATTTGTGATTGAAGAGCAGAGGCCCTGTTTGCTTTGTGAAATAACAAAAGGATAACCAAGCAACCCCCTTGGGGGAGACAGATCAAAATGGCCCCCCAGAACAGTTTCATTGCTTTTATTATTGCTTTATCTGCTAAACAATAGACTAGACCCAGCTTCTCTGGTGGCACTGGGCAAACACCCTGAGCTTCCGAGCCCAGCCCTGTGAGGATGATGGTGTCCACTGTGTACCCAGCACCTGCCACCGTAAGCCCTGACACCAGCACCAGCACCCCGCATGGAAGCCCCAGCACCATCACCAAACCCAGCATGGATTTCCTGGTGATTTTGCTTGGAGCTCCAGAAAGAAAAAGGAAGAGAGAAAGAGAAAGGAAAAGAGAGAGAGAGAGAACTTACATAAGGCCCTGGGAATAAATTCCTATTTGGGGCACATTGGCTGGAAAAGTGGTGGTCCTCCCACTGCACAGCCCCATGCCTCTCACAGGTGGTTCACCTGAAGGTTTGCCTCTGTGGGCTGATGAGAACAAAACCGCTAGGAAACAACTCAGAAACACAACATGCTCGACTCTGCCACACAAGGTCCACATGATGGCCTTATCTGTGGACAACCCCAGAGCTCAAATCTAGGTCACCCCTAGTCAGAAGCCCCAATTCTGGCAATCCTGATCATGCTGGTCATTTTGAGAAGCTCAAAATGATGGTGTGGTTGAGGCCAGCAGCTTCCCCTCACAGATGAGGCCTCCCTGGGCTGATGGTCCTGACACCCTGGCAATGATCTGCAGGGCCCTCTCCCCTGCATTAATTCTCTCCCTGGTGTCACAAACCAACTCTGGTGGGGGCATCAGGGGACATACTGGAATCCCCATTTCACAGATGTGAAAATTGAGCCTCAGAAAAGCTTAACTAAGATCAGGTGGCTGATGGCACAGGTCTCCCGGTTGTCTCCAGAGTCTATGAATGGTAGCCCTGGAGCCTTCCCTCTCTTCTCTGAGAAGGCTGAAAATCTGGATCCAGGGCCTGTCATAAGCAGTGCATCTTACAGCCTCTCAGAAGTTCAACTGTAAAATAAGGGAGCTTCCCTAATGATCATTGTGACTGTTACTCCTATCAAAAGTATTAGCACTTGGTGGCCACTTCCAGCTCTCGCTTTCACTCTCGCCCTGACCATCCTCATGCAATCCAGACAGCCATGCAGGGCCAAGAGCTCTGGATCACAGCTAGGGAGCACCTGCTCCCTGACACCCTTCTCGCAGCCCCTCAAGGCACCCAGCCTCATGACTACACCCCCTAAAACTCAATCAACAGGACACTGCAGCACGTGAAGCTGACAGCTTCTCTCTGCCCTGCCAAATATACTCACTTCCCCATAGGAAAAATGTGACGCAGTTGGATATAACTTGGAAAGCATTAGGTTATGATAATTTGAGCTCTGTTCAATTATTGCTATTAAATGCATGAGCAGAATACTGTAGCTGGTGGGCTGGATTCTTGTTAAGAAAAATAAGTGGGTTTATATTTCAAGCTGGAAGACATCTCTAACCAAAGGATCCAAATGAATCAAGTAACTTTAGACCCTTTCCTCTTCAGCCGGGCTTTGCTCAGAAGAGAAATGTGCCTTTCAAACCAGAATTCCAGACCCATTCTAGTGATCTGCTCGGCTTCAATCCAGCTAATTAAATTAAACCACAGCCACCTCACTCCTAGCCGGGCAAGAGGGGGCCCATAAATTACACTGCCCTGAGCTCCCCAACAAATTGCCTCTCCCCAAAGAGGGTTTCGCCATTTGAGAAAATGCATCCAAAGGCAGTGCGTGGCAGTGAGGCCCTGATAATTGGTCTTCCCACTTGCCCACCAGTGGAGAAATAATGAGCGGCCCAAGCTTGAGGGGGCCCAGCCAACAGGACAAGCAAGATCTTGGGCTCCAGAACTCAGGCCAGCTGGCTGGCCAGACTTATTCCAGCCAACCCAAAACACCATGAGGCAGGGGCAGAGCCTGGCGTGGGGCTGGACAGAGGGGACAGGAACCTGCTCCTGGGTGTGGCCTCCCTGCTGTATCTTAGACATACTTCTTGTAGCCCATGAGCCATACCAGCAGGTGGTGACCCAGACAGTGGGCAGGCAGCAGGTCCTATAGATACCTCCTCCAACCCCAGCCAGCTCCTCAGACTGCAACGGCACACACCCAGGAGTGCCACATGCAAAGCGTCCCCAGAGTTATACAATATGAGGGCTCTGCTACTCTGAGCCCCAGAGTGGCAGCTCCAACTCTGCCCATCAACTCTCACAAATTGCTACAAAATAAACAAGGCAGCACTTCCTGGAGGATGAGGAACAGAAATGACCTTGGGAGTCCTGCACAGTTACCTAGAAGGACCTGACCCTCCCCACCAAGGCACCCTCACTCAGCTCTTTGTGGTCCTTCCCAAGGAGGTACAAAGCAGGGGGAATTGTTGCAGCCAATGTCTCTGCCTCTCTGTATTTCCAGCAGAAGTTACTCTTTTTCTGCCAGAGCAAAGAAAAAACTCTCCATCATTTTAGCAATGGGAGTGGCCCCCATTATGTGTGGGGAAATCCCCAGGGCATGTAGGGAAGAAGATCAGCAAGAACCGTGCAGCAGGGAAAGTAAAAATGCAGGCAGGCCTGGGATGGAAGTTTGCAGAGCGCTAATCCCCCCCGCACCAAGGGACTGATTTTAACAAGGCAGGCTGTTTGCGAGGGGATTCAGGCTGACTCACATGTGCTGTTGTGGCAGGCTCTTCTGCTTTGTTCTGCATTCAGAAATTTCTCATTTTAGGCTTTCTTATCCAAAAATGACTGTGCTGTGAAAACCAGCCCCATTTTGGACAACTCCTCAATTTAAGGAACATTTTTTAAACGTCACTTCTCTGTAGCCTGCTGCCACTCAAAACGGCAGGGTGGAGAGGGTGATTTCGGCTAACTCCCCAGCCACATCTGTCTCTGCTCCCCGATGAGCTGGGGCAGGGACCGAGCTTCTCAGCTGAGGAGCACAGCAGGTAATTGGGCTCTGCAGTTAGGAAACCCCGAAGGCCACAGGGGAGGCAGGTAGGTCCGTTTCTCCAACTGCTCTCCCAGGATTTGGACGACGACTATAATAGCGAACATTACTGAGCACCATGCGCCCGGCACTGTGCCAGGCCCTTTACATGCACCGTTTCACTTAATCCTCGCAGCAACGCAGTGAGGTGGGCACCATGATCCCCTCTTACAAAGAAAGTGAGGCTTAGAGGAGCAAAGGGAGTTAGCCAAGGCCCCAGAGCTGACCATCGAGAGAGCTGGGTTTTCAACACAGTGTGGGCTCCCAAGCGCATCCCCTTCATGGGCCAAGCAGGCATCTGCTCTACCCTGTGCTTAGGTTTTGGAAGGCAGCGAGTGCAGCATACTGTACTGGGAAGAACTGGTGAACACAGAGAAAGAAACCTAAGGCTGCTGGTCTCCCTGCTTTCCAGGTAAGTCAATCCCAGCACATTGCCAGGAAAGTGGATTCCCATGTGCACCTTGGACAAAACGGCCACAGCACGTCAGCAGAACCAAGACCCAAGTCAGGGGGCATTGAGAGACCTTGCATGAGTCTGAGGGGCAGCGTCTGATGAAACGCCAGAAGCAGCTGGGACATCACAAAGCTCTCCCTCTGCATCACCCAACAGGTCTACCAGAGTGCTGGAGGCAGCCGGCTGGGCCACTTTCTGAGTCACAGAGGGGTGTGGGTGATGCCAGGAAGCCAAGCTGAAAATTGACCTTCTCCCTGAGGTCACTGCCAACACAGCGCTCGTCACGTGGCAAGCATTCGCCAATGGCTTAACCTGCTGCAAAGGGGAAGATGGCAACTGGATGGGCATGTGATAGGAGACTAGCATTGAAAAACACACCAGTCCCTCTCCCTAGCAAGAAGGACCAGCAGACAACGTCCTCAGCAGAGCCAACACGACATGACAGAGGCCAAACCCAAGTGCGGGCACCCATTCCAACTGCTCTCAGTTGCTGGCATGCCGGCATGAGGTGGCCACACCTTCCCCAGCCAGCATCACTTCTCAACCCCCTAGATAAACACATGCTGATTGGCACTTGCTTTGAAATCTGAATCTCCGAGATGGAAACCCAGGGTTGTAAGCGATCAGACTTTGTTAGTTTTGCCAGGCATCACCCACAGGACTGAGCACGGCTCTCAGGGTGTGGCCACCATCCGCCAAACCAGCCACATCTGCTTGCATTTCATCACCAACATGGTAAAGCTTGACTTTCAGCTGACCTTGAAATTCACAAATTCCAGCAGGGGAGGGGGTGGAAATGGGGGGATATGAGCCAAGTGAAAGCCGCTAAAAGGAAGCAGAAATAAAACAAGCTGGTGCTGCCCGGTGTCCCCACAAATTAAAACCAAATGAACATATCAAAGGGCACTTTTCCCAGCGATTTCAGCTCTAACACTCCTCAGCTTTAATCAAGTCGCTGGGAGAGAAAGCCTCAAGTGGCTGTAATTTCCTACCTGCCTTCACCTGCATAGCTTGGGACTGAATCTGGGAGTTATTTGGGGCTGGTTTTCCCTAAATGCACAAGCCCTTCCAAGATGCCATCTCCCCAAGCCAAGCCTGATTCCCTAGGTTCTGACAGCGCATCTGCTGGCCCAGACTTTCCCAGCCCTAAGGAAAACCGCAGGATGAGGAAAGGATTCATATTTGCCTCTGGGGTTTCTGGAAGGACCCCATGTAAGCCCTGGCTCAAAGACTAGGTCATTTGGACAAAAAGGACACAGTTGCCACTGGCAAGGGCCAGACATCGGTGCTAATAGCTGTACATATACCTTTGTCTTCTACCTGCTGGGCGCTTGCAGAAAGCAGAGGCAGGGAGAGCATGTGGGGAGAAAAGGCTGCCTCACAATCCAAGCCCTACCTCTCTCCCCCATCTTGTGGGGCCACAGGTCAGCCCCATTCCTTTCAGAGTCCCAGATGCCCCCTCAGCAGAATAAGACTGGAAAAGATCGTAAATGATGCAGCTTTTCCCAATACAGTTGCACATATGTTAACAGATAAATATACTCACAGCTTTTCACTTGGCAAACATTCATTGCAACTTCACTGTTGAGCCTGCTCAGAGAGGGGAGGCAGGCACCCCAAGGCCACACAGCTGGCAGATGGCAGAGCTGAGAGGAGACTTGGGTCTGTCTGGCTCCTCAGTCTATGCTCGTTCCATGGTTCCATGCTGCCTCTGGGGGCCTCTCCAGCTCTGGCATTCTCATGTCCTATTCAAAGATGTCCCTGAGGTTTACTCCAAGGGAATCTCCTCCAGAGAAATTACACTGTCAGTATTCCAGAGTGAGCACAGAGGCCCAGATGACAGAGAGGGAGCTAAAACAAGCAAGACGCATCGTGAAAGGAGCAAGAGAATGTGCTCCCCAGCCCCATCTACAGAAAGAAGGACCACCTGTACTTACTGAGCACTTACTGAATACCAGGTGCTTTCCATCCTTTACCTCATCCAGTCCCCGCTGTGATAGGAACTACTGTAACTCTCACTTTACAGATTTGTTCTTTACTAAGTCAATAAATGTTGGCAGTTGCTTACATGTGTCAGTCACCAGATGAGAAAACTGGGGCTCAGAGAGAATCAGTGACCTACTTCCTCTAGGTCCGCTCCAAGTACACTGATGGCATCTGGGCATGGGGCCCACCAGTATTCCATCTTTCCTTCCTGGGCTAGTCTTCCCTCACCCTAGAAGCTGCCTTTCTGATGGTGCGTTCCAGGGAGCATGGACTATTCATGGAAGGAACCCTGGGTAGATGTGCATGGACCTGCGAGACTCAACTGGACTCTGAAGACTCCGGCCTCCCCATCGACTGCCCCTGGGCTGGCGGTGGGACAGCTACCCTGCCATGGGGTACAGATGGGCCACGTCAGGTTGGCTTACTTATGGCTGGCCAGCCTGATGCAAAGCCCCTGCCTGGCCTCCTATATCGGGCCCCATCAGTGGGCAGCCCCAGCACAGCAGCCCTACGGGGCCAGGCCAGAGCAGCAAGCCCAGCCCCAGAGGATGGGGCTCAGCAGGTCTTCGTTCTCCAGCCTAACCTCTCCCTGCCAGGCACCCTGAGCTGTGGGTTACATAGGAACATCCTGGACCCTCTTCACAGAGGAGTTGACACCCAGAACAGTCAAATGATGAAGACTGTCAAGGTTGGCAAGACCTTCAGGCTGACGAAGTCCTCAGTCCTAAGCCCAAACCTCTGCCACCCCCAACATATAGCCTTGCCAGAAGGAGGAATACTCCTGTTTGAGGTCAGACTACCTGAGCTTACATCCTGCTCTGATCTTAACCTTTCTGAGGATTGGTTTTCTCATCTGTAAAATGGGAATGTTCACAGGGGAGGTAGGGTAGGGCTGGCTAATCCATCAGCCTTGGGGAGAGGAGCTGGGGGAGAACAGGCTGCAACAGGTGAGCAAGAAAATTAGGACACCTGTGAAGGAAACAGAGTCTAGGCATGTGCAGTGTTGGAGCTGCCCTCAGTGTTGGCAGGTGGCTAAAAGAGGCCCCAAGCAGGTGAGAACACCACCAGGGAGTGGAGAAGGGACTAGGGCAGTCTAGCAATAAGCATTCCTTGAGCATCTGCCAAAAACAAGGTGCAGTAAAAGGAGTGGAGGGAAGCCCAACATTCAAAAGCAACAGCCAACCCTGTGGTGCTCCTGGCTCCATGGGGCCTCCCTGACAAAGACAGATGCCCAGCCTGCCTCACAGGGCCTTGAACCCCACTATGAGTTTCACTGTAAAGAGTCCAAAGCATTGTCTGGCTCCCTGAGCTAAGCTAGTCTCCCACATGGCTCTTCCCTCCTTGGCCCAGCCCTGGCCCCCTAGTTGCAGCATGAACCCCAGGAGGTGTCTCCAAGCTCTAGAGGTCACCTCGGCCACACTCATGGAACACTTCTGGGCACTTGCTGCCCTGCCAGAGGACTTCAGTCTGGAGGCACCATCAGGAGTAGAGTGGAGGTGACTACACAGTGGGAAGCAGGGAAACTGTGGGTCATGAGAGCTCTCAGGGGCCCAGAAGGTCCCACGTGCACACCCAACCAAGACCACCTTCCTATGGTCAGGAGACCCTGTAGGCTGCTCAAGGTGGCCAGAGAGGCCACCGTCCTGTCCTGGGTTCAAGTCCTAAGCCTGGCACTTAACCAGCTTTCAGTAGGCCCCTCGGTCACTCCCTTTTCTGAAATTAGTGGGGTCGGTCTGCAAAGGGTTTCTGTGAGGAGCAGAGGAGACGAAGCAATCATCTGGTGGGTGTGTCAGACCCTTCTCTCTGTACCTGAGTCCTCTCACTGCCCAGCCATTCTGGTAGCAGAAGGTCACTGGCCCCAGAGCCAGGGCAGTGCTCTTCTGTAAAGTGAACAAGAGTCAAACCAAAGTCTCTCAAGTTGGAAGATTCCTGGCAGGAAGGAGGCCCTTGCATCCCCCTATGATGAGGGACAGGAGGAACGTCTTTCCCAGGTGCTGCCAAGGCAGAATTCCCGCTTTGATTAAACTCTCTCTAGGGGAGGAGGAAACATCCCCTCTTCCCTCAGCCCCCACCCAACAAGCCCGCGCCAGCCAGGCTCCACTTCCACAGACTGCAAACCAGGACCCAACCCGCTGCAGAGCAGGGCGCGCTGCAGTGCGGGCGAGGCGACCTTGGCAGCTGGACGGCTTCTTGACAGTTATTGGCAGGGCCTTGCTACTGAGGACGAGCGGGGGAAGGGGAGAAGGCAGAAAGCCAATTTTGTTTGGATTGCTGCTGACAGCTGTCCATAGGAAAGCGGAGGCGCGTGCCCACGTAATCTAAACTCCAGCAGCCCAGGTCTCCCCTCAACCCAGAAATGAGCTTGTTAGAAGAGCCTGGATCCTGGCCGTTTCCCTTGACAGCTTCCTTCCCCTAATACACGCGGCAAATTGGCAACCTGTCCTCGGGCATTTGCATCCGGCGTCCCTGGAGGGAGATATCTCTATTATTCTGTTTTGGATAAAGGAGGCTGTTTGAGATGACAGGTAGCAAAGGCCTCTTTAATAAACCACGCAAGCAGCCAGAGAGAGCCAGGCTGCAGAGAGGGACTTGACAAATAGGTAGATTTGCAACCCGGGAGCATTAGCAGGGCCAGTCGGAGCCATGAGCAAGGGAATGTTGGGGCTGAGATAAATCACCCCCTTGTTATTCTGGTTTAACCCTCTCGTTGCTGGAGCCTCTGTCCACTCCCACCTCCACAAGGCAGGCTCAGGAAATGGACTCACACTTTGCTTTCTGGCCCCAGACCTGCAAGCTGCAACTTGATTCTCTGAGCTCATCCCCTAGCCATGGTGTGGCAAAACTTCCTTGTCACTTTGCAGATCTTGAACAAATGGCCCCTGCCTTTTCCTCCTCTCTATCTCAGTCTCTGTTGCTGCTAAATCTGCTATTTTTCAATAAGCCCAATTTTAAGGAAAATAAACATTTACTGAGCACTAATCATGCTACTCTTGTCTTGCCCTAAGTCACAGAAGCTCCTTCCCCTCTCTTGTTTCATTTCCCTTGATGCAACTATTTACTCCATTGTACAAACAGCTTCTCATTCAATTTCTCTTTCTGGGCTCAATCTTCTCCCCCTTTCCTTAATCCAAAGGAGCTGGGCCTAGGATTTGGGTTTTGTCCAGTGGCGTGCTGGTAAATGTTTAACAGCCAGCTTTCTGAAAAAAGTAAATAAAAATCTGATTTGTAGTGTTTGCCAATTTCTGTGGTGTAAATACTCCCACTATGGCTGGTTTCAAGCTTCCAGCGAAATGTCACTGAACTCAGAGTTGGGAAGAAATATGCATAATCTGCATGTGAGAACTGGCTCCAACACCCAACTGATTCTGTTTCTCCTTAGTCCCATCTCCTTCCCCTCAGCCCATGAAAAAACACTTCCAACCCTGGAATTCAGTGAAAACACACACACACACACACACACACACCCCTTCTGCCGACCCGAGCCATATTCTCCCACATATGACTCAGCCCAAATGAACAATGAGCCCTTCACGAGTACCACATGGAGAGCTCTTCGCCTCTGACAGCCCAGATTCAGTTCACTGCTCTATCACTCAAGAACACCTCTGTGACTTTGGGTACATTCCATAACCTCTCTGTGCCTTAATTTTGACACCTCTAATGGATATCTTAGCTCATGAGAGAATGTGAGTTCAATGAGGCCATATATGGCACAGTGCCTGGCACACAGTAGGTGCTCAAGAACATTGGCAATCCTCCTCCTCACCTACCTGAGGGTGGAATCTCTGAGCTGAACACAGAAGAATGCTCCCATTTCCTTACCCAAGGGGTCTGCCACAACCCTGCCAAGGTTGCCCAAGCAGGACCATGAGTTTGTTTGCTTCTCTGGGACAAGTAGATACAGTTGCACTTGGGCCCAGGGTAAAGCCCTGAATTCCTGCTCACTTCCACTTCCTACAACACCTGCTCTCCCAATGTGGCTCTGGTGCAGCTGCTCCTGTGGCTGTGCATTGCAATCACCTGGGAAGCTTGACAAACTACTCATGCCTGAGCTTCCCATTCCCACCCCATTCTGATTTAATAGGTCTGGGTGCTGTCTGAGGATCAGGATTAGTTTTTTGATCTCTCCAACTAATTCCCATGTGCAGTCAGTCAATGCTGAGAACCTGGTGAAGACTGATGTACAGGACTACTCAAAGTAGCAGCTCGACATGACTGGCAGAGGTCAGCTTTGCTCTCAGCAGGCTCTGCCCAAGGCCACCTTTGGATGCCTTCTTCCCAGTGCCATAACTTCAGGCCAGTGGACCTCTGTGGCATGGACCCATGGATGCCGTGTTGCAGAGGGGATTTCAAGGAGCAATGGAGCCCAGGACTGGGTGGTCTGTAAGGACTCCCTGACCAGAAATTCTGGGGCTTCATGCAACCATCCGTGCGTGTCTAGCTCAAAAGCCTTGTCCTTTTCCTGCTCCAAGAATCAAGGCTGGGCTGTAGTTGTATGAAAAGCACTCTGGGAGGCTGAGGCAGGCAGGCAGATCACAAGATCAAGGTCAAGAGATTGAGACCATCCTGGCCAACATGGTGAAACTGTCTCTACTAAAAATACAAAAATTAGCTGGGCGTGGTGGCACGTGCCTGTAGTCCCAGCTACTTGGGAGGCTGAGGCAGGAGAATCATTGAACCCAGGAGGCAGAGGTTACAGTGAGCTGAGATCACACCACTGCACTCCAGCCTGGACAATGGAGCAAGACTCCGTCTCAAAAAAAAAAAAAAAGCACTCTGGGGAATTGTGCCTGCCCATCCTACCTGACTCTATGGAATGGCCTCACTTAAGGGCAGCAAACACAAATACAGGGGACTAGGGTTAATTTTCCAGCCTCAACCAAGAACAAGTCTTCCAGAATCCTCCCAGGCACTGTTTGGGCAGGTAGCCAAAACTCAAAGTGTCCCCTGTGAAAAAGAGTGACATTGCTGGTCTCCCAGCATGTTTTCTACAGATTGCTATAGTTCTGTAGATGGTCATCGGGAATACAGGAGGGGCATGCTTAGATTCAAATATGCTTGAAGGAAGCTAGATTACAGAAAATTAAATCAGTTTCTTCACTGCAGGACTTCTCAGAGCCTTCAATATAATAATGTGCATGAGGACTCTTCAAGACAGTAGATAAGATACAGTATTTTCCAAACATATTATGGAACCCTTTTCCCACATAGCATCTCCCAGGACGAGTGATACACGAAACATATCTGTGACATGCTCAAGAATAGCTCAGGTGGCTAACACCAGCCCTGCATGGCATCAGGCAGAAGATGAGCCGGCCTGTCCTCCTCCCCACCAAAGGACAGTCATCAAAAGGAGAAGCTGCTCTGGAAACACAAGGGGAAGACTCTAAGCCCAGGACCCACTCCAGGTCCCACAAATAGGCTTGCACAGGCTTGGGCAAAGTGTGGATTATGCAAATATGTATTTAGGGACTTTTTAAACACGGATTATTCACCCAATTAACTCTAATGGCCCCTCGGAGCTGAGAGAGACTATTGTGTAAACATGTGGGGCTGAATGTGGCCTCAGCCCCAAGATTTCCTCAAAAGACAGGGTTTATGAGTCCCCCATAAGGGTTCCCTCTGGGCCCCAACTTGGCAGATAAGTTCATTGCCCGGAAGGGAATTCTTGCCTAAAATTTGAAGAGGGTAAGAATAAAAAGAAGGATCCAGTCCCCTTTAAGTGAGCTGGGAACTCTCTGAGTACAGATTTTATATATATTTTCATTTGCCATAAAACATACGTTATAAGACACAGAACATCTGGTAGCCTCTGCTAGTCTAGCTCTTTCCTGATAATGGGAGAAATTGTAGATTTCTCTCCTGCGGCCATTTACACTCACTTATTCCAAACGTTTCCTGCTGGATACAACACAGCCGGTAGGGAGGCCGACCCATGTCTGCCTCGGTGAGGTGGTGAGAGCCCCACACACAGGCGGCTCTGCCTAAGACCAAGGAGGCCAGCACACCAGTCCCCACGTGGAACCCTGGAGGGAAGCTAGGCCTCCTCCAGAGGGGACAGAGGCCAGCCCCCCAACATGACCCCAGGTCAAGTCTGACCCATGTCAAGTTGGCAGACCGGAAGGGGACCCATGGTTAGTCTTCCAACTTCAACCAGGAATACGTCTTCCAGAATCCTCCTGGGCCCTCAAGGGAAGGGCAGGAGTCTGAGGGCCCACCTCTTACAGACCTGCAGGGAGATGAGCTGAGAGCTAATCTTCCCACAGCCCCCAATCTGCTCTCCACCCACCCACCCATCCAGTCACACCAGCTGGAAACTTGGAGTCATTGTTTTCCTCCCTCTCCCTCACTGTCCCACCCATCGCCATGCTAGCCACCTTGGCCTCCTGAACTCCTAAAGTTCTCTCCATGGCCCCCATCCCCACCTGCCAAGTCCCTCCCTGGGACAAGTGCCCTCCTCGCTGGTCTTCCAGCTTCCTCTCTGGCCCTTCTCCGTCCATTGTCCACTTTTTCAAATGCACATGTGATCCTGTCCTGCTCTGACACTGAATGCCTCCTGGTCCTCTCAGGTCGAGACTTTGCCATGGCTCATACAGACTGGGTGCCACTCACCCTGGCTGCTGCCTCTGCATGAAGTGCCCTTCCCTCCCACTTTTTTCAAATTACCTCCCACAGATCCTCCAGAGCTCAGCTCAAACATCATTCCTCCAGGGAGCCTTCCCTGATCCTCGACCAGCTAAGATCCCTCCACCCACTAGGGCTCTCACAGCTCCTTGCTAGCAGACACCCAGACAAAAATTATTCCCAGCATCCAGCACCTGGCACACAGTTGTTCTTCAATAAACATTTGTGAGGTGAAAGGGCTCCCCCTTTCAGGCAAAGTCTTGACCTGAGAGGACCAGGAGGCATTCAGTGTCAGAGCAGGACAGGATCACATGTGCATTTGAAAAAGTGGACAATAGATGGAGAAGGGCCAGAGAGGAAGCTGGAAGACCCGCGAGGAGGGCACTTGTCCCAGGGAGGGACTTGGCAGGCAGGGATGTGGGCCATGGAGAGAACTTTAGGAGTCCAGGAGGCCAAGGTGGCTAGCATGGTGATGGGTGGGACAGTGAGGGAGAGGGAGGAAAACGACGACTCCCCAAGAAAAATAACTAGAGGAATAAGGCACCTATTGGCCTAGTACTAAAAATGGTGGTAGAAGCTAGGAGAGGAGAGAAGAAACTGCAGCCGTACCCTGGGCAGGCGGCATCCACGGTCTCCTCGATTTGGCCCTCCCAAAAGCCCTGCAAGGTCAGTGCTCTTAAGCGCATTGTAAACAAGTGGTCAAGCCGGGATTTGAACCCACATCTAGCTGACTCCAAAGCCCATGCTCTTTCTCCCACAGGAGTCTACTCAGAGTCTAATAGGATAACTGGCGAGTAGTCCCATGATGACAGGTGAAGAAGACAAGGTGGGTCCAAGCAGAGGACTCAGCATCAGCAAAAGCACAGCAGTGTGAGACAGGCGGTGAGTTTGGAAAATATGAGAGGTTCAGCAGGGCCAGAGGAAGTTCTACAGAACAGGGAGCCCAGAGTAGCCTAGGGAAGGAGGTCACAACACACTGGCCTTATGAGCCTGGGTGTTATTCTGGATGGCAGAGCGCACCCTTAGACCTCTCCTCCATGCCAGAGACAGCCGCCAGCTGCTCCGGCCTTGTGAGAAGGGGAGCCCCATTGAGCTTTTTAGCAGATCAGATCACATCGCCAGCCCCGGCACAGTGAACAAGCAAGCAATGAACAGCAAGCACGATACGCTTCTCTCAAAAACAGACCCTGGGTCAGCAATAGCGATTAGTATCCCTTTAGGATCCAAGTGTAAGTATCCCCTACACCGGGTACAATCTTCTGAGGGCTCACAGGACTGGAAAGGAGGAAGATTTGAGCCCAAAGAGAGTCCTTGAGAATAAAGTAGATGCCATCCCTAAATCAAAACCCTCCCTGCTCCTTCTCCAGGAAGGCTTCCCAGTGAAAGGAGCAGCTGAGTTATCCTAACCTTGCTCTGCCTGGGGGTGCCATTCCCATGACCTCTCCCTGTTCGCTGCCTGTGCACCCTCTTCCCACTGCATGGGAGAGTCAAGCACTGCCAGGTTTTTGACACTGGCTCTGTGTTACCCTGTTAAGCCCTAGTCCTCAGTGATCCCCTCTCTCCCATCATCACCGTGGCTCTCTCTTCACCTCTTTGAAAAGGGGCCAGCATGTGCAGGCAGGAACCTAAAGCCCACTTGGGCCTGAAAGCATTTCAGTTCATGTTCATGCATCAGCTAACTCCAAATCCACCCAGCCACCATGTCCTGAGGGCCTACTATGCAACACACACTGCTGAGAATACAAAAATGTGGGAAATCTGAGTTCGCCACCTCATTGGGTCAACAAATCCCATCTCATGGAATGTCGTAACAATGTAAGGTGTAAGGGAAAGTTCAGGAGAAGGGCATTCAAAGGCAGCCTGTGCTTGAGGACCATGTGAACGATGCACAAGAAAGAGATCAGCATTCAGAAGAGGGAAGGCACGTGACCTCTGGACAAGGCCAGGGAGAGACTTTGAAAAAGAGCCAGAGGAGGATTTGAGCTGAGCCTTCAAGATCAGCCAGAATTTCCATTTGTGGAGAAAAGGCAGATGTGAGCGCCACTGAGCAGAAGGACCAAGGCAAAAGCACCAACACGGGGCCTACAGTGAAGAGAGGCTAATGCTGGAAAGCTGTACCCATGGACATGCCCAACTGATTCTATGATTTGGCCCAGACAATAGGTGTGGGTCCCAGAGACCAAGAGCTCTATGTACATGTTATATAGGTGCGTGCACGCACACGCGCACACACACACACACACCCCACACACATACTCTACATCACTGGCCAAGGTGATTATGCAAATAATGGGACAGTGGGCTGCTTCTCTCATGGGAACCAGCCTGCGAGCAGTACTTGGGGCACTGAAAGTACAGTCCGGAGGTGCCAATCTCAACAGTGATGCTTATCATGCTCTTGGAAAACACCCATGGTGTCAACCATGAAGACTGTAGAACAGGAAAAGCCCAGAGAAGGAGCCAGAGTATACCACCCTACCAACACCTTCCCACAGCAGTTTAGCAAGGCCTATCCTCAGGGGCACTCCAGAGTTCTAGGAGATTAGGCTGTGGCTTTACCTAACACCTCCATACCACTGTCCCTGGCAGCCAAGAGCTGTCCCGGCTGCAGGGCTTACTCAACAGGCCTCATTCCAGGGTATAGATCTTAGAGTGCGCCCGAGCTCATTACAGCATGTAAGAAAGTTGACATTGCTGTCCACAGGGCAGGGGACTTTGAGAAAGTTCTCTCCTATCTTAGGGCATCAGCTTCTTCAACTAAACATAGCAGTGTTGGACTTTGCAAACTTTAAGGCCCAGTGTATTCTACGACTCTAAAGCCCAAAGGGATCACATAATTGCCATCTGCTCAGCAGTGGGGCAAAAGCTCACCCAGCACCTGCCTGACCTGCTTACTTCTACAAGGGATATCGCCAGTCAGCTGTGTCTGCAGTGGAATCTTGTGTAACAGCTCTGAGACTAAGCACACATAATCCCATCACCATGCCAAGAGGCCAGCTCTGTGTTGGTCCTGGTTTGGGGCTGTGAGGTCAGTGAACTAAGAGTCACAGAACTGGCTCTTCTCTAACCATGCCTGTGGTTTGGGGCCAAGCCTCTGCTCCTCATGGGTTCAGGGTTCAATGATCTGAAGTGAGGACCAATTACCTTCCCATTAGTATTCTTTTTTTTAATTTTTCCATAGAGATGAATGAAGTGTCACTATGTTGCCCAGGCTGGTCTTGAACTCCTGGCCTCAGTCTCCCAAAGTGCTGGGATTACAGGCTTGAGCTGCCATGCTTGACCCCAACTGGTATTCTTTAAGCCCTCTCTCCCACATACCCTGGAAGGTTGAGGGGAGGGGTCACTCAGGGGGAGTGGGAAGAGCCCAGCTCAGGGCCTGGCAACAGACATGAACAAGTAATTCATAAAACAAGAAATACCAATGATTACCAACCATCAAATAAATGGAAACAGACATAAGATATAATTTTCTACTACCATACTGGCAAAGAATAGAGAGATTAACAAAACCCAGATTGTTGAGAGACAGGCATTCTCTGCAGTCAGTGCCCTGTGTAGGAGTCAAGTAGGTACCATGTAGCAGAATGATAAACATGCAACCCTCTGCCCCTGCAAAGAGATATCGTGACAAAGATATTCACTGAAGTTTGTTTATAATAAAGAAAAATTGGAAACAACAACCTAAACGGACAGGAAAAGAAAGCCAGCCGAGTAAATTATGCTATTTGTAGAATGCTGTAACTCTGCAAACAAGCCATTCTACTTCAAAGGCCGAGATGATAGGGTGTTCACTGTTCCCATTCTACACGTTCACGGTAGCCCCTCCTTATCAGCAGTTTCACTTTCTGCTGTTTCCATTATCCACAGTCAGCCATACTCTGGAAACATTAAATGGAAAATTCCAGAAATAAACAATTCGTGACTGTAATCCCAGCATTTTGGGAGTTTGAGGCAGGCAGATCACTTGAGGCCAGGTGTTTGATACCAGCCTGGGAACCATGAAGAAAACCCATCTCTACTAAAAACACAAAAGTTAGCCTGGCATGGTGGCATACACTTATAACCCCAGCTACTCAGGAGGCTGAGGCACAAGAATTCCTTGAACCCATGAGGCAGAGGTGACAGTGAGCCAAGATCATAGTGCCACTGTGCTCTAGCCTGGGCAACAAAGCAAGACCCTGCCTCAAAAAAAAAAAAATCCGTAAGTTTTAAATTACATACCACTCTGAGTAGCATGATGAAACCTTACAACATGCTGCTGCTTTCCACCCGGAAAGTGAACTGTTTCTTTGTCCAGCAAATTCACATTTGTCCTTCCATTTTGTTTACACCACCTGCCTGCACTCAGGAGCCACATGGTTATCAGATCGACTGCAGTGGTCGCACAGTGCTTGTATTCAAGCAACCTGTTTTACTTCACAAGGTCTCCAATACACAAGAGTAGTGCTGCTGGCATATTGTCATAAGTGTTCTATTGTATTATTAGTTATTGGTATTCGTCTCTTGCTGTGCCTCATTTATAAAGTATCATAGGTATGTACACATAGGAAAACACACACTGTATATAGGGTTTGCTACTATCCACAGTTTCAGGCATGCACTGGGGGTCTTGGAACCCTCGGAGAAGGGGAAAGACACTGCCTATCTGAACATTTCACAATGGGTGTGTGCTACCTTCCTAATCAGAAAAAGATGTTCAAGGTATAAAATACCTATAAAAATATGATCTTAATGAATATGGACAATCTACCATATAGGGTTGCGTGGGGAAAAAAATTACAAACAGCATAATACACTATATACAGGTACATGTTCATGGGATTTTCATCAAAATGTCAACATTTCCAGGTAGTGGAATTTCCATTTTGTTTACCTTCCTTATATTTTTTACTTCCTTTGTACTTTTTTTTTTTTTTTTTTTGAGATGGAGTTTCACTCTTGTTACCCAGGCTGGAGTGCAATGGGGCGATCTCGGCTCACTGCGACCTCCGCCTTCTGGGTTCAGGCAATTCTCCAGCCTCAGCCTCCTGAGTAGCTGGGATTACAGGTACGCACCACTATGCCCAGCTAATTTTTTGTATTTTTAATAAAGACGGGGTTTCACCATTTCGACCAGGATGATCTCAATCTCTTGACCTCATGATCCACCCGCCTCGGCCTCCCAAAGTGCTGGGATTACAGGCGTGAGCCACCGCCCCCAACCTCTTTGTACTTTTATGTATTGTCTGAGAAATTCTAAGTAACCAGATATCTTTTTTTTTTTTTTTTTTTTGAGACAGAGTTTCGCTCTTGTTGCTCAGACTGGAGTGCAATGAGGCAATCTAGGCTCACCGCAACCTCTGCCTCCAGGGTTCAAGCGATTCTCCTGCCTCAGCCTCCCGAGTAGCTGGGATTATAGACATGTGCCACCATGCCCAGCTAACTTTTTATATTTTTAGTAGAGACAGGGTTTCACCATGTTGGCCAGGCAGGTCTCGAACTCCCAACCTCAGGTGGTCTGCCAGCCTCAGCCTCCCAAAGCGCTGCAATTACAAGCATGAGCCACCATGCCCAGCCACCAGATATCATTTTCTAAAAATAATATTAACTCTCACTTTACTTCCCTAACCCAGGAAAATTCTATAGCAATGAATAAGTTCCCTTTGGTTGGGTCTTTCGTTTCCCATTATAAATTCAGAGTTAGTAAGTGTCTGGTACAGAATAGGTCCAAAAAGCGGTGGAGGTTTTTTTTAGTAGCAAGAACATGGAAAGTCATTTTGTAGTAGTATTATTTTATTTCAGTAGCTTTAGGGGTACACATGGTTTTGAGTTACATGATGGATTACATAGTGGTGAAGTCTGAGATTTTAGTGCACTCACCACCCAGGTAGTGTACATTGTACCCACCGTGTAGTTTTTTATCACTCACTCCCTCCTCCATCCCCAATTCTGAGGCTTCAATGTCCACTAGAGCACTCTGTATGCCTTTGTGTACCCACAGATTAGTTCCTACTTATAAGTAAGAACATATAGTATTTGGTTTTTTGTTCTGAGTTATATCATTTATAATAATGGCCTCCAGTTCCATCCAAGTTGCTGCAAAAGACATTATTTTTTCTTTTTTAGGGCTGAGTAGTATTCCACGATATATATATATAGATATATAGATATAACATTTTCTTTGTCCACTCATTGGTTGATGGGTACTTAGGTTAATTCCATATCTTTGAAATTGTGAATTGTGCTTCAATAAGCATAAGTATGTAGGTGCCTTTTTGCTATAATGACTTATTTTCCTTTGGGTAGATACCTAGCAGCAGGATTGCTGGATCAAACGGCAGATCTTCTTTTAGTTCTCTGAGAAATCTCCACACTGTTTTCCACAGAGGTTGTACTAATTTGCATTCCCACCAGCAGCAGGTATGCGTTCCCTTTGCACCACAACCATGCTAGCTTTCTGACTTTTTGATAATGGCCATTCTGGTTAGGGTAAGGTGGATCTCACTGTGGCTTTAATTTTCATTTCCCTGATGGTTAGCGATGTGGTCATATTGTCGTGTTTTTTGGCCATTTGTATATCTTCTTTTGAGAAATGTCTGTTCATACCACTTGCCCACATTTTAATGGAATTATTTGTTTTGTTCTTGCTGATGTGAAAAACAGTGGTTTTTGAATGGCTAAAAAAGAAAGGACAACTCTGGTTCTCACATATCTGGGGAGGTCCCCGCCCACCTCAGTAGTTCTGCCAGCTGGAATAAGAAACACCTAAGCTGCCCATAGGTGCCGGGACACCTGACTCTAAGTCACCACAGGCCCCTCCTCATAGATTCCTCTGATCCCTCCTGGACCCCACCACCACCTTGCACTGATCTTACATTCTGAACTTGGCTTCCAAAAGGAGACTGCTTTCACCAGATGCTCTGAACACCCAAAAGGCAACCTGGGTGGCAGGCACCAAAGGGGAGGTGGGTAGGGCAAGGGAACCACCATCATCATCATGATCCCATATGCCTGTAACTGAGCACCCACTCTGTATCAAGCACAGTACTCTTCACGCACAATTTATTAGTCAATATCCCTATTTAACAGATGAGGAAACTTGGGCTTTAAGAAGTCAAGTCAACTTCCCAAGGTCACACAACTGGAAATTGGATTCAAATCCAGATTCCATAACTCCAAACCCTGTGTTCTCAACCACCATTGTCTAAGAATGGGGCAGAGAGCTGGGAGGCCCATGGCCCCATCAGCAAATTCCACGAGAGCAGCAGCAAGATGGAATCCCGGGTAGGAGGGGACCGGGAGAGAAGTCTGAGCACAACCCTTGGAAAATAATAAAAAGGCTCAACATTGCCTACTCTGTGAGAGGTGAGGGACAGAAAGTGGCCTCTACTGAGCCCTGCAGACCCAATCCAGAAAAGAGGCTCCACAAGCCCAGAGGGGATGACCTCCACCGTCTAGGACGGAGGGAAGGGGGCTTGGGAATCCCACCCTGGTTGCCCATCCTCTCGAGAGTGAGGAGGCAAAGGGGGTCTGGACTGTGGCTGTGCCCCAACATCTCAGTCAGAAAGATCCCGCACCCCCAGGTGAACAGGTATGGACTGAGGTCTCAGCAACTGAGTGAAGATGCAGTGACTTAAGATCCAAGCCAATCCCCAGGCAGGTCCTCAGTCCACAACCCACACTCTGGCCCAGACACACACAGGACACACCTGCTGCACTGGCCATGCCTGACATCTCCAGGTCAGCTGAGTCCAGGCTTTGGCTTAGGATCCACCACCGACAAAGGACAGGGGTCACCAGGCCTGTGCCACTAAGGGGCTACAGTGGAGGTCAGGAAGAAACCAAGAAGGAACCCAGGACATAAAAGAATCTGGCAAGGGAGTTTAGGAGATCAGATTCACTAACCAGGGATTCTCTAAGAAGGCCTAAGCCACAGAAATCTGTGTTCAAATAAAAGTTCCAACGAAAGCCCAGGAGGCAGTCACACGGGGAAGAAGGCTCGGGAGCTGAGGACCTGCCATGTGCAGCTCTGAGCTTGTTCATTCCTGAGAAGAGAAAGAGGAGGAAGAGTCCTGCCCTCTAGAAGTAGTCAGTGCGAAGCAAGGACTCCCCGGGAGGTAGGGGAGGGGCTAGTGCTCACTTCGCCTTCAGCTGGCTGGGGTCAGAGGGCTTCCTGGGCCAGGGAGATGGAGACAGTTTCAGGAAAGTTTGAAGGTTCAATCTGGGGAACAGGCACATTCAATTTAGGAATGCAGGGAAGAAATGACTATAAGACAGGTCTGAGAAGAGGTCCCTGCCAAGAAGTGGCTCAGCCCATTCTGGCCAGATCAGAGGCAGTGACAAGAGAGGGCATGGAAGAGGCAGCAGAGCTGGGGAACGACCAGGGATCACTATTTACCAATTCTGCTTTAATTGAGGAATTCCAGGCTGGACCACGGCGCATCACTCAGCCCCACACTCTGTGGCAGCCTGTGCACCTGCCGAGCCTGCCCCCAGCCAAGCAACACACAGTTACCCCAGAACTCCATGGGGCTGGGCTCTCAGCAAACATGAGGGAGGGGACATCAACACTCACAGGTCTGGTGTTTTGGGGCCCTCCCCAGGCAGTGGCACAGGGCAGCCGGAGGACAGCCCCTCACTGCAGATTTTAACACCTCGTCTCCCAGGAAAACAGGGCCCCTTCCAAACCTGCCAGGGATTCAGAGCACATACTGGCCCCAGGCAGAGGAGGGTGAGGCTACAGGGCCCGACACTCAACCCTGGAGGCTGGTGCTGGAAGATTCCGAAGAGGTTTACAAAGGCTGGCCTGACTTTGGCCAGGTAAAGACAGGGCATGAGGGAGAGGAAGAGAAGAGGCTTGGCAGGGAGGCCACATGGGTAGGTGAGCAGCAGGAGGCCAGACTCAGGCAGGGGCTATGTACAAACAACCAAGAAATACTTCAGAAGCGGAACAGGTGGCAGCATCCTCTGCCTGGGCTGGAAACCCAGGCCTTTCCTTTTCTTCCCCATCCCCTTAGCCTAATTGGCCCCATAAAGGAGGTTTTCAAGGAAGGGGCGCAGACCTGGAGAAGAATGTGTGGACAAAGACTGCAGCGTGAGCCTGGGCCTGGGGAGCATCCACTACTAGGCAGGACTCACACTGTCCTGCTGGGTCATGTGTCCTCAGACATCTTGTCCCCCGGACTGTGTCTCCCTCAACGTCCTATCCCTGAGCTGAATGCCAATGCCCATGAGAGTACATAGTAGGCACTCAGCCTGAACCAACTCAGTGAAGAAAGGATGCCCAGCAGACAGCTGGCAGTCTGTCTCTGGAGCTCAGCAGAGAGCTCTTGTTTAGCAAAACAGGGAAGATCAGCAAAGAGCAACAGCGGCCTGGGCTTCCCCAGTGCTGGCTGGCTGCTAGGCCCTGTTCCAGGAGCTTTGTATAGATTAACTCAGTCAGTGCTCACAATCACCTTAAAGGTTTACAGGTGAGGAAACTGGGTCACAGAAAGGTTAAGCAACTTGCCTAAGGTCACACAGCTATGGCGTGAGAGAGCCAGAAACAGGCCCGGGCAGATTGGCCCTTCTTAATTACCACGCTAGAAGCTGCAGCCAACCACAAACATATGAAAAATTGCTCAACATCACTCACAATCAGGAAAATGTGGATCAAAACAACAACGCGATACCACCCGACTCCTGCAAGAATAGCCATAATCAAAAAATCAAAAAATAGTAGATATTGGTGGGGATGTGGTGAAAAGAAAGCACTTTACACTGTTAGTAGAAATGTAAACTAGTACAGCCACTATGGGGAACAGTGTGGAGATTCCTTAAAGAACTAAAAGCAGAACTACCATTGGATCCAGCAATCCCAGTCCTCGGTATCAGCCCAGAGGAAAAGAAATCATTATTCAAAAAAGATACTTGCACACACACGTTTACAGCAGTACAATTCACAGCCGGAAAACTACGGGGGCAGCTCAAATGCCCACCAGGCAATGAGCGGATAAAGAAACCGTGATACACACAGCCATACACACGCGCACACATGCACGCCGTGGAATACTACTCAGCCTTAAAAAGGAACTAAATAACGGCATTCACAGTGACCTGGATGGAATTGGAGACCACTGTTCTAAGTGAAGTAACTCAGGAATGAGAAACCAAACATCGTATGTTCTCATTCCTAAGTGGGAGCTAAGCTATGAGGATGCAAAGCCTAAGAATAATACAGTGGACTTTGGGGACTCAGGGGGAAAAGGTGGGAGCAGGGTGAGGGATAAAAGACTACACATGGGAGGCCGGGTGCAGTGGCTCACATCTCTAATCCCAACAATTTGGGAGGCCAAGGCGGGTGGACCACCTGAGGTTGAGAGTTAGACCAGCCTGACCAACATGGAGAAACCTCTGTCTCTATTAAAAATACAAAATTATCTGGGCGTTGTGTGGTGCATGCCTTTAATCCCAGCTACTCGGAAGGCTGAGGCAAGAATCGCTTGAACCCGGGAGGCAGAGATTGTGATGAGCTGAGATGGTGCCATGGCACTAAAACTCTGTCTCAAAAAAACACTACACATTGGGTACAGTGTACACTGCTCGGGTGATAGGTGCCCGAAAATCTCAGAAATCACTACTAAAGAACTTATTCATGTAACCAAACACCACCTGCTCCCCAAAAACCTATTAAAAACAAAATAAATTTAAACTAATGAAGATTTTTTTTAAAAAAAGAAAATAAATTGCGGCCAAGAGTAGATGGAAGCATGGGAAGAGGGAGAAAAGAAAAGGACCAAGGACAGAGCTCAAGGCAAGGAGCAGCCTGAGGAGGTGAAGCCCCAGGGAGGAGGAGACAGGAGCAGAAGGAACTCAGGGGTGTGCCTTGCACAGTGAGGGCTCAGTATGTGCTTGAATTAGTCAGTGAGCCAATGAGCAGGTGACAGCTAGTGAACGGGAGCGAGGCACACACCACCAAGCAGACCGGGGAGGACGCGGGGAGTGTGTGGTCAGCAGCACCCACTGCAGAGATGAGGTGGCCCTCCATTTGGGATTGATTAGCAGCTGCTAGCCCTGGCCTGTCCCAGCCCATGGGGCCTGGTACTCAACTTGGGGCCAGCCAGGTGAGAGAAGGCCTCAATCCACTCGACATGGCTGCAAAACTGTCGCTTTCTCTCCATCCACTGGGACCCTTCCTCTAGGCCACGTTCTTTCAAGTGGAGAAAGGATTTGCCGCCCAAGTAGGTCACAGCTATTTCTAAAGCTCACACTGTTAGATGTTACCCATTTATAAACAGAAATTCCTCCATAATCAAAGCAGACACACAAACATGGCAACTCCATATTGTCTTTGATTTTGTTTTAAATAAGAGGAGCTCAGAATTGAGTCCTTGACTGTATCCAAGTTACTCCTTTTCCCCATATATGGCTGGATCCACTGTTTGCCAGGAAAAGCCATGTTTTCCTTATTAAGGAAACAGAGACTGCTCACTGCCCTACATCCCAATCCCAGCTGTCGCCATGGGAGCAAGGGCCTGACCAGGCTGCAGAGCATCAGAGGGGCCCTGTGGCAGTAGGCACAGACCAGGACTCTGGACATTGGGTCAAGGAGCCTGACCCAGTCTGGCCACCACTGATCAAGTGCAGCCTGGACATCCACAGCAGTAGTGCCTGCTGAGTGCCAGGCTCCGAGAAGAGTCATATGAAATCCTCATAACAACACTAAGGTATGGGTACTATTCTCCCCATCTTACAGATGAGCAGAATGAGGCACAGAGAGGCCACATGGTTTGTTTACGGTCAACCAGCTGGGATGGCAGAGTGGAGAGCGTCTCATTCTGCCTGACTGCTGGCTCATCTTCACGTCTTCCTGGGCCATCTCCTGTCTGCACTCTGCTTTACCCATTTGTTAACTGAGATGGTTTGAAAAAATATTTCTCAAGCCCCCTCCAACTCTCCCGTCAGCACTTATTCTGTTACGGGGTATCAGACCTTCCACTGATCTAGAATGGGTAACACAGATCCTGTGTACCCCACAGAAGATTCCAAAGGTAGCAGCATGGGGCCTACCTGGAACTCAGAATGAGCCATGTTCCTTCATGCTCACAGGGTTTTCCTAACTCTTCAAGGCCTCCTCCTCCAGGAAGCCTTCTGCCCTGAACAGCCTGTACTATGACCACATCGCATGGCTGCTGTCTGGGCTTCACAAGACTGTCTTTGATTCCCAGGCCTCTGCTATTTGGCAGAGGAGAGAGACGAAGCAGCAGGAAAGCTCTATCCCCAGTGCAAGGATCCACTGTGACTGAAACAAACAGGATCCATTCCCCACTTGGCATCTTTGGAAAATGCAAGACTAGGCTGACTTCTCCATGGATCCCACTACTCCTCAGAACCACCTGGGGTGAGTGGCTGGGTAACCCTGTAAGGTTCCAGCCCAGGCTTCCAGGTGTGAATCTTGGGGGTGGGTCCTGACCATGCAGGTGTAACCAGCACGTGGGAGTTTACAGTGCACCAATGAAACCCACTGCCCTAGGACAGTGCATGCTGGTCTCTCCCCTCCCTCCCACCTCCCACCTTTGTTCCCACCTCCTGCCTCCTCCTCTAGATACATGAATCCAAATATGTAGACCGTGGGAGCACTGCAAAATGCCACATGCCTGTGGCTTTCCTGTATAATTTCACTTTTTAGTGCTTTTCACATTAATCTGACAACAATAAAAATAATAATAAACCTGCATTTCAAGCTGCTTTTCATACCCCCAGGAACTACAGGTTCTTAAAACACACAGGGGTGAAAAGTGCACTGTTTCTGACTCACATCTTCTGGGGAACTGCCTTCTATCTATTGCCTTCTGACGTCTGTTTTGCAGAGGTTAATATCAATAGATATTCGCTAAACGAATACATGAATGAATAAATAACCTTTAAGCAAGACAGTCTCAAGCAGTTGATTTATTTCACATTGGTAGAATTGTAAAAGATTAGCAAATGTTCCAAGAAATGACTGTTACCCTTGGATGGCAGAAGTGTTTTAATCCGTGATGACAGTTTGTCTCGTATCACAACCTGACATACCTTTTCTAACCAGGCGTTGACTGGGTGATGCAGTTTTCTGATGACACCTCTCATTGCCCACTGCAACCAGACACCCCCGACCCGCTACAATTCAGAGCAGTTTCCTGGAGCTCCATCCACGCAGCCCATCACCACCAGGCACTTCAGACACCTTGTCTTCCTTTTTGTTTTGAATTAGAGCGTGTTTATCATTTTAATTAGTAGTATGTATTTGTGTAAGAATGTCAAATGATATAAAAGTATCTGAAGTAAACTGGACAGCTCCAACCCCAGCATGAGCACTGTGGACAGTCAGGGAGGTCTCCTCCTTTCTTCTCAGGAGACCCTATGCCTTTCAACACTCTGCTGGCTCATTTGAAGTCACTGAGTACTTAACAGCGAGCACAATTCAGTTCCACCTGCAACTACCGAGAACCCAGGGGTCACCAGGTGCTGGGTGCCCTCCATACCACTATCCTCAACACTAGGACATCTCTGCCTGACTCCCCACAGCCACCTCTCCGCCATCCAGACCATCTCACTTATGGGGCCTGATCATCTTTCTTCAATTTTTTTAACATTGACATTAAATATAGCAACACACCTGCTGATTGTTTACTTTGTGGTACAGAAGCTTTTTAGTTATATATAATCCTATTTGTGTATTTTTACTTCTGTTGACTGTGCTTTTCAGGTCTTCTACATAGGCCAACAGTTTATGAAAAAATGCTCAACATCACTAGCCATCAGGGAAACATAAATCAAAACCACAATGAGATATCAACTCACCCCAGTTAGAATGGTTCTTATCAAAAAGACAAAAGATAAGTGTTGGCAAGGATGTGGAGAAAGGGGAATTCTTATACATTGTTGGTAGGAATATAAATTAGTACAGTCATTATGGATGACAGTACGGCGGTTTCTCACAAAACTAAAAATAGATCTACTCTACGCTCCAGCAATGCTGCTTCTGGGAATATATCCAAAGGAAAACAGATCAGTGTATCAAAGAGATACTTGTACCTCCAGGTTTATTGCAGCATTGTTCACAACAACCAAGAGATGGAATCAACCTAAGTGTCCATCAGTGGACACAGATAGAGGAAATGTGATATGTGTCCATGATGGAATACTTTTCAGTCACCAAGTACGAAATCCTGTCATTCAAAGCAACATGGATAAGCTTGGAGGACATTATGTTAAGTGAAATAAGCCGGGCATAGGAAAGACAAATACCGCACATTTGCATTCATATGGAGAAGCTAAAAACGTTGATTTTCTAGAAGAAGAGGGTAGAACAGTGGTTATTATAAGCTGGGAGGTGGGAGAGCAGGAGATAGACAGAGGTTGATTAACAGATACAAAATTACAGCTAGATAGGAAGAATAAGTTCCTGTGTTCTGAGCACGTAAGGTGACTATAATTAATTACACTTTATTGCATATTTTCCAATAGCTAGAAGAGCAGACTTCGTTCCCAATGCAAAGAAATGATATGTTTGAGGTGATGAATATGGTAATTGCCCTGATTTGATTGTTACTTATTGTATGTGTATATCAAAATATCATACTGTACCCCATAAATATGTATAATTATTACATGTCAATTAAAAATAATAAAAGCAAAAAACTTGTTAAAAATAGCAGCACACCTCTCTTCTCAACGCTGATAAGGGTTCTCCATCCCTCCTACACCCAGCCCTTACCTGCTTTTCCAGACAGTCTCCCATTTCACTCTTGCACATCATCTGGACATCCCCGGTCCCTTGTACAAGTCTCCACTTTCCTGTCTTCTTAAAGTTGCTCAAGACCATCCCCCTGGAAGTCTTTTCTACCCCAGCTTTGCAAGAGCAAATCACTTCCTCATATTCTAAGCCTTACCCCATAGGCCATCTCCTCCATGAAGCCCTGCCTGATGCTACCAGCTGGAAGCAACGATTGATTGCTAAGCACACCTGACCCTGGAGCAAGGCTCCTGAGACAGCTGTGCTCTCTCTCCTGGCCTGAACCATGCACCTGGCCAATTCAGGCACTGTGGCTGGTGCCCCAGCATAAGGCTTTGGACCAAGATAACTAATCTCTACAACTCCCCTTGCAGGCTGGGTCCTCACTGTCAGAGTGGACTGTCCTAGCCAGGCACTGCTGGGGGCTAAGGAGAAAAATGCATCTAAAATCTTAGCCCAAAGCTCTATCCAAGGGACTCAACAGATTATGGCTTAATGGCCAATTTTTGTTCTTCTGAACAGCAAGTGGATGCATTGAGCCTCCCTCTTTGCCAAAAGCTAAAGCCAAGTTCACAAGTCCACATTGTCCACAGATTGGCAGGAGCAGGGGCCGAAAAGGGGGAGAGTTAAGCTGCCCCATGCCCTGTAGGATCCTATAACACCACCTACACTTAAATAGCTTCAGTTGGGTTTGCGTGTACTGAATTTCAGCTTGTACTCCAAGTTCTAGTCCCCTGGGGGACACTGGTCTAATGAGGCAGCCCCAGGCTGATGGTCAGAACCCCATCCCTGAGAGAGGTGGGTCTTTCACACCATCCAGCCACGGGGCAGTGCCTAGGACTGGGCCAACCCTCCTCCCCTCAGCCACTGCCCAGGATCCAATAAGGAAAGGCATAGTGAGGGGAGACTAACCCCACGCAGCAACATTCATCTTTCTGAACAAGGCAATTTGCTCCTTGTTCCTGCTTGCACTTCCCTACTTCAGCTGGAGCTATGCAAGAGCATCCACTACACACACGTGCACATGCCCCACAGGTAGACACAGGTGAGCCATGGCAGCCTCCTGGACAGGCCCACCTTTTGCCCAGGTGGGGCTGGTCCAGATGACCCAGAGCAACAGCTTAGGGGAAAGAGCCAGAGGTAGGAAGCAGATAGGGGTGGCTGCCAGGCTGGTGACTCCCACCTGCTCTGTCCACACCTCTCTACTGAGGCCCATCCAAAGGCCCACTCCTCACCTCCTACTGGAGGAACCCCAAAAATGGCTCTCCCAAATAGAACTCACCTCTCTCCCTTCCAGACCAGCTCCTCCACCAGCACCTCCAACTCTGGAGTGGCTCCGCCATCATACAAGCCTCTTCTCCTCCTTCTCCCTCAGCATCCAGTTCTGCCCCTCCTACCCTAGTCCTCTTCCTGCCCCTGCCACTGCTCCCATCAGAATCCCCGCAAAAGCGACTGAACCAGTCCCACCTTCTAGACCCTTCTTCCACACGGTGGCCAGGGTGATCTTAAAATGCAAATCTGAGCCACTGTGCCTGTAGCCAAAGCCCCTTCCAGCTCCAGTCCTCTGGGCAGTTCCCAGGGGCTGCAGCTCCAGCTGCTCACCTGCCCTGCCCAGTTCTCACTCCTCCTCCTTTCACTCTCTTCTCCAGCCACGCTGACCCTCCCCACACCCCTCGCCACCAGGCCTCTGCACACGCTCTTCCCCTGCCACAGTCACTCTTCCCAGCCCCTTGGCCTGGCCAGCAGTCTCTGTGCTTCAGGTCTGCTTTCATGCAGGACGCCTCCCTGGCCACACTGCTCCATGCCCAGCCCTGCATGCCACCCTGCTTGTCCCTCCATCCTCCTCACTGCCCCACTCTGTACTCTAGAGCATCCCATCCCCACAGAACTTTCCACTGGAGCTCCCTGAGGCCAGGCATTGGACTCTGCCCTGCTCCTCACTGCTACCCCATGCCTGGCTGATCGCAGGAAGCTGTGTAGGGGTTGAACAAGTGAAGGGGCAGCCGAGAGGCAGGAAGTGGAGGCAGTCGAGCAGTGTGAGGATTGAGGCCCGTCCACTGTGTGTAGGGGCTGCCCATCAATGGCCCTGCACATTCCTTCTGGGGGCTGGTCACTGGGGGAGGACATCCCTTCTGGGGATGCACCACAGGGCTGGTGCAGCAAAGGGATGTGAAGCAGGAAACAGGAAGGTTCTCTCAGTTGGGCCCCAGCCCAGATTCAGGACCACACAGTGCAGGCAGGTCCAGTCTCCCCTCAGCTGCTCACAGCCCCGTCCAGCCCACCAGGAAAATCTCCCACACAGAGGACACTCCTACAGGAGGAGGAGGCTGTGCTCACACCACATCGCCTTGCCTCTGGGGGGGCAGTCAATGCTTTTTATCTGACCCAATCTCAAACCAACCAATCTGGCCTGCCCCAGAGCTTCCTGCTCTGGATTTCTGGGCTTCTCCTGCTTCCTCAGGTTCCACCCAAATTCCTTATGTCTGAATATTCCCTGAGCCTATCAGGGCACAAGTCAGGGAAATAGGGCTGAGAGGTAAAGCACAGACTCAACGCCCCCTCCCCATAGACCAGACCCCAGCCCCCTACCTAGAGCCCCGACACTCAAGTGGTCCTCCCATGACTCAGGGATGCCCCTCCCCAACCAGAGACCTGGAGTGGGCTGGAGGGCAACATGAGCCCAACTGTCAAGGGCAAAGTGCCAGCTCCACTTGCCACGGTATTATTAAAAGTCAACTGTCTCCAAGGGTGGTGGTTACATGGTGTTTGCTTTATAATAATTTGTTAAACTGAACATTTTCTATGTGTGTTATATTTCACAATTTTGCAAAGATTTTTTTTTTAAAGGCAACTGTCTTCATGGAATGCAAACCTCTGTGAAGCCAAAACTCAGGCCAGTGCCAGAACCACCAACCAGGCTTCAGGTACTGATGGAGCCATGTGTGGAGCCACCCAAGAGGTACACACTGCCCTCGGGGCCTGTCACTGCAGGCCAGTACTAATAGGGGAGAAGGCTGTGCAGACCCCCAGTTAAGCGACTTTGCAACAGGAAATCCAAGAAATTTGGGAGGGTGGCACACACTGCTCTCTGGACTACCCCACCCTCACCCCAGGCCTCTCCCCACTATCCACACAGCCTCTGGATCCCAGAGGCCCATGACACCCAGGCAGCAAAGCCAGGGATGAAGTGGGGTCTCAGCCCTCCCTTCTGAAAGAGAGAGAAAAAGCTGAACAAAAAGCCAGTAGTTCACAGGGGAGTCAGACTGGCCACAGGCACACAGGAAAAGGCTCAGCCCTGCTGTCGAAAGACAGGCAAGTCAACACACAGTCGGACACCATTTCACCCAACTAACTGGCAACAACTGAAAAGAGTGGTGAAGACAGGAGCGGGCAAGGAGAAAGCCCTCTGACATGCCGAGGAGCGGAGTACAGGCTAGCCCACCTCTCTCGAGGGCAATCTGACACTCTCCTAGCCATGCATGCCCATCCAGCAATCCCGCTTCAAGGAAATACCTAAGGAGGCAAAAGGACAGGTTTGCAAAGATGTGGCTACACTCACATTCAGAGTAGCAAAAAGTCACAAGTATTCTAAGTGTTCATTAATAAAACACTAGGCATATAAGTTACGGTATGATAGAACATTCTGCTGCTCATTCGGAAGACAGTAGTAGCTCCTTAAGTATAATTGAAAGACGTCCAAGACTTGGTGTTGGGGGAAAAGACTGGTTACAGAACAGTGTAGTATAATGTGATCTCATGTATATTTGCAGAATGTGTGTGTTTATATATGTCAGTATTTAATTCAGCAAACAATTCACAAAGGCAAAACTATCTGGAAGGATAAATACTTAAGAGTAGCTATGGAGAGGGTGTATTACGAGGAAAGTTCGCTTGCTCTGGATGGTTTTAATCTTTATAATTACCATGTACTATCAAAGAGGTGATAAAGACATCCCATTAAAATGAATCACTATGTACCCCCAAAAGGCCTAAACCCACAAGGATAGGAAGAACATAAGAGAAAACCATAGCAACAAAATGTTGGAAACTGGAAAGCAGATGGATGAGGTGAACTGACTTAACAGACCTAAGTAAACTAAATCCTAAGTCAGCAGTGAAGAAAGCCAAAAAGCCACCTGACATTCCCCATAGAATTATACAAAGCCTTAGGAATTAGAGGCACCAGAGACCTGTGAAAGGAGGGGTTGAGAGCAGGAGGACCGGCTGAAAGACCTTATCATCAGCTTTTAGAGGTACAGATGCCCTCTCCAACTCACTGCAGCCAGGTGACTGCCCTCCTTCCTGCTGATAGAAGATGGAAGGATTTTCTTGGAAGAGTTAAACAGAAGGACTCTGGTTTGGGGTACATCAAGGACAGACGAGAGCTAGAGTACCATACTGAAAACAGAGGAAGTGGGTGAAAGTTTACATTCTAAATGTCAAGGCCCCTTTGACTTTTTCCATCAGATTCCCATAATGCTGGTAGCCAGGCAAATGACCTTAAAGCTGCAGAGTGGAAGGGGCCTTCTCTGAGTCCTCCAGCCAACCCTAGAAGAAAGAGTCAGAAGTTCCCCCAGAAAGATTGCTGTTCTATGAACAACAGAAACACAAACAACACACACACACACACACACACACACACACACACACACAGTTCCAACCAGTTTGTTAGTGAATACGAATGAACAGGCAAGAAATACAAGACATTAGAAGAAATTATCTAATATGAAAGACAGAGAACAAAGAAAACAGTATAACAAAGCTGCTTGGAGGAAAGATTCAATGCAAGGAGAGAAAACTTTAATAGTTAATGCACTGAGAAATGGTATTGCTTCCATGAAACAAGATAGGATGCTACAAGACAACAACATCATGCAGAGAACCAAAAAGAGTTCTTGGAAATTAAAAATATAATAGCAGAAATGAAAAACTCAGTAGGAGGGATAAAAGATGGTGTTGAAAGACTCTCCCAGAAAGAATAGTAAAAAGAAAATTAGAGGACTATGCTAAGTCCAATGTCCAAACAATCAGATATATCAATTATTGCCATAAAAATATCTAATAACAATATCAGAGTGACTTAGAATAAGCATTTATTGCTCATGTATCCAGATGTCTGCTGATCTTCACTGCTCCACCTGTCTCTCATACCTCCTGGAACCAGTGGGCTAACCTGGGCATGTTCTTCTCATGGCAATGGTGTCAGGTAAGGGCAAGCAAGCTCAATTACACAAGTGGCTGTCAGCCCTCTACTTGTATTGATTACCAACATCCCCTTGGCCCAAAGCAAGATGTATGGCTAAGCCCAGAGTCAGAGTAGGAGAGGCCACAAAGTTACATGGCAACATAGACATGGAACAGGCATGGTGACAAGGAACAGGCTGTTTTTGCAATCTACCACATAAGAATTCAAAAAGGGAGGCAGAAAAGAGAAAGGACAGGAAGACCGCTAGATACATAATTCTAGTAGATTTCCTAAAACTAAAGGACATGAGTTTCCAGACTTAATAGCCCACTGAATGCCTAGCAATGAAACAAAATAGAATTATACCAAAATCATACCAAATGTCAGTTTTGGAACATTGGGAACTAATACGGTTTGGCTCTGTATCCTCACCCAAATCTCATCTCAAATTGTAATCCCCACATGATGGGAGGCATTGGATCATGGGGGCAGTTTCCTCCATGCTGTTCTCGCAATAGTAGGTTCTGATGGTCTTATTAGTGGCAGATCCTCCATCATGAGCTCTCCTCTCTCCTGCCACCTAGCGAGGAAGGTACTTGCTTCTCCTTTGACTTCCACCATGATTTTAAGTTTCCTGAGGCCTCCCAAGCCATGTGAAACTGTGAGTCAATTAAACCTCCTTTCTTTATGAATTACTCAGTCTCTTTTAGTTCTTTAAAGCAGGGTGAAAACAGACTAATACAAGTCCCCAAAAAACAGGTCCTAAAAACCTCTAGGGAGAAAATAACAACAGGTTTCATACAAAAGATCAGAAATCAAGATGGCATCAGAATTTTCAATAGCCACACCAGAAGCTAGAAGGTAATAGAAAAAGCCTTCAAAATTCTTAGGGAAAATTACTTCCAAATTGGAATTCTATACCCAGCCAAACTATCAAATTAAATGCAATGGGAAAGTAAAGAGTTTATAACATGTAAGTGCCTTTAAAAACATTACCTGCACCAAAAGCAATGGCAACAAAACCCAAAATAGACAAATGAGATCTAATTAAACTTAAGAGTTTCTGCACAGCAAAAGAAACAATCTTTTCTTGAGTGAGCCAGCAACCAACAGAATGGAAAAAATTTTTCCAAACCCCATCTGACAAAGGGTTAATATCCAGAATCTACAAAGAACTAAGGCAGATGTACAAGAAAAAAAAGTGGTCAAAGGATATGAACAGACACTTTTCAAAAGAAGACATTTATGCAGCCAACAAACACATGAAAAAATGCTCATCACTGGTCATTAGAGAAATTCAGATAAAAACCACATTGAGATACCAAGGGTCTAAAAATAGAAATTCCATTTGACACAGCAATCCCATTACAGGGTATATACCCAAAGGATTATAAATCATTCTGTTATAAAGACACATGCACCCGTATGTTTGGTGTGGTGCAGTTTACAATAGCAAAGACCTGGAACCAACCCAAATGCCCATCAATGATAGACTGGAAAAAGAAAATGTGGCACATATACACCATGGAATATGATGCAACCATAAAAACCAACAAGTTCATGTCCTTTGTAGGGACCTGGATGAATCTGGAAATCATCATTCTCAGCAAACTGACACAAGAACAGAAAACCAAACACCACTTGTTTTCACTCATAGGTGGGTGACAAACAATAAGAACACATGTGCACAGGAAGGGGAACATCTCACACTGGGGTAGATTAGGAGGTGGGGGGCCAGGGAGGGGAGGGTCCACAGGGGCAGGGGGGTTGGGGAGAGATAACACCAGGAGAAATGCCTGATGTAGGCGACAGGGGGATGGAGACAGCAAACCATCACAGCATATGTGTACCTATGCAGCAATCCTGCAGGATAAGCACATGTACCTCAGAACTTTAAGTACAATAAAAAATAAATAAATAAATAACAAAAAAAGAATACCTGTGATGCACCCTTTCTTCGGGGACTGTGCTCTGACAAATGAGGGAGTAAACCAAGCAGGAAGGCATGGGATTCAGGAGACAGGAAATCCTACTTGGAAGATAAACAAAACTAATTCCCAGGATAATGGTGAAGGAAAGTCTCAGGAATACATGTGTATGCCAGGCATCGAGGGCAACCAGCCCAAACCAGAGCCAGTCTGAATGTTCCAGGAGAGACTTTCTCAGAAACATTGACCTGGTAAATACCTAATGCATATAAACACATTGAGAGTAGATTTATACAACTGGAAGACAGTGTGCAAACAAAACAACAACAAATACACAGAAAACCAAACACATAACAATAATTCCTAACTGTGGGGGAACAAAAAATTGTGTAGCCAAAAGAAAATGCTCATAGTCTAATAGAACATAGCCCAAAGAACTGATTGATTTTTAAAATAAAAAGCTAAAGTATTGTCTAGTCATGACAGTAAATATTTTGTAGTAACATAGGGCTTTTAGAAATACAAAGCAAGCAAGCTGACAACCTTTAAAATATGCTTAGAGCAAAGAGCGTATACCTGTGGATCTCCCTTTACCTAAATGCAGTTGACTCTATCAAGGGGTCTACAAATTGAGATTTTGATAAATGAATCTTCATGTCTGTGTCATGTAGATGCCTAAATTTTAATTCCCTATAAATAAAACATCTGTCATAAAAAAAAGAAAAAGAAAATGCTCATAGTCTAATATAACATAGCCCAAATAACTGATTTATCGAAACACAGGACTCTTTTGGGAGGACGGGGGAATATCACGGGAGCATGAGATGGAGCACGTGGGTGAGAAGTATAAAAGAAAGCTGGAGGCTCACCTCCGACAGTGAGAAGTCAGCAGATAATGCTCAAAACTGAACCAATGTTTTTTTGTATTTTTACTAGAGAAGGGGCTCACCATGTGGATCAGGCTAGTCTTGAACTCCTGACCTCAGGTAATCCACTCACCTCAGCCTCCCAAAGTGCTGGGATTAGAGGTATGAGTCACCATGCCCAGCCTCAAAACTGAACAATTTAAAAGTAATAATACAAACATGTTTTATAGAGTTATAAAGGTAAATATTCTAAAAAATCATGTAGAAGGATTGAAATTGCTTTTCTCTGGGAAGTAGAAAATGGAGGTAGAGGAGCTGCATAAAAGTTTGTGACCCCTAATTGTGCCAGTGCATTCCAGGCTAGGTGACAGCGCAAAACCCCATCTCAAACAAAACTAAAAAAAAAAAAAAAAAAAAGAAAGAAGGAAAGAAAAGAAAAGGTCAGGCCCAGTGGCTCATGCCTGTAATCCCAGTACTTTAGGAGGCCAAGGCAGGGGAATCACGAGGTCAGGAGTTTGAGACCAGCCTGACCAACATGGTGAAACTCCATCTCTACTAAAAATACAAAAATTAGCTGGGCATGGTGGTGCTCACCTGTAATCCCAGCTACTTAGGAGGCTGAGGCAGGAGAATCGCTTGAACCCAGGAGGGAGAGGTTGCAGTGAGCAGAGATCCTGCCATTGCACTCCAGCCTGGGCGACAGAGGGAGATTTGGTCTCAAAAAACAAAATCAAACAAAACAAAATGTTCTTTACACATGACCATGCATAACTTTCGTCATTTAAAAAACAGTATTAAAAACAAATTGCCATGGGAAAACAAAAGTGTGCGGCCCCTCCCCTGTCTCTCTCCTCCTCCTGCTCTGACCATGTAAGGTGAGCCTGCTTCCCCTTTGCCTTCTGCCAAGATTGTAAGTTTTGTAAGTTTGCTGAGCCCTCCTCAGAAGCTGAGCAAATGGCCAGCACCATACTTCCTGTCAGCCTGCATAACCATGAGCCAATGTAGCCTCTTTTCTTTATCAATTACCCAGTCTCAGGTATATTTCTTTATAGCAGTGTGAGAACAGACTAATACATTGTTCTCCAAATATTTATTGAGCCCTTAACTATAGTAGGCACTATATTGTTTGTACTTTTTACAGTGAGTATCAGCAGAAAAAAACAAAGATTTAGAAATTTAAGAAAATAAACACTAAACTAATTCAAACATGTTTCTGTTTTTAAAAATAAAATGTCACCCAGAGGACGTATGAGAAGATGTGGCCCCATCAACCCAGGTTAGTGAGGGACTATTCCAGAAAGCTGAGAGCCTGCGAGTAGGTCCTCTTCCTGCTTCCTGAGCTAGGAGCCTTGGCCACACTTGCTGGTGGGCAGCTCTGGCCCTGCAGGACCTGCCCTGTGGGAACTAGGGCTCTCTCCCTGGCATGATGTGATCGCGCCCCAAAGGCTCATTTTGGGATCCTTGGCTGGGAACTGCAGAGGGACCTAGAGAGCCTGGACCTAGTGAAGCTGAGGTGATAGTCACCATTGCTGTTAAGTGCAGATGTTCTCTGCATTCTACACCAGGCATGAAGCACCCTTTCAACCTTCACTAACAGATCTTCTCTGGTGGTGGTTTTCCAGACTCCTAACAGGTGTGAGCTGAGGACCCACCTGTCTTCAGCAGCATGAAACAGTGGAAGGAAGACAGGCCTTGAAATCAGTTGGCTCTGAGCTCTGCCACTAGCTGGCTCTGTGACTCTGGAAACGTTCCTCAACCACTCTGAACCTGTGCAAGTTGGGGTAGAGTGGCCCTCATTCCAGGCCTGCTGGGAGAAATCCTGGAGAGGTACATGTGAAGTAGCTGGCATGGTGCCTGGTGCATGGTAAGGACTCCACAAGTCCTCATCCCTTTTTCAGAAAGGGGTCAAGGGCTTGCCTTCTGGCAGGGCAGCTCCATTTCCACCCTCCTTCAAACACAGCCAGAGCTAACTACATCTTACGATCTCAGGCACCAGAGGACCAAGAAGTCAGGAGGGTGTGGGGCGAGTGAAGAAGCCACCAAGTTGAAAGGATGATAACATTGGACAGAAAGGTGACATCAGCAGATCTCTCACCAGAAAGTCAGCAGGCTCTTACTGGAATCATGTTCCAGAAGCAAAGGCAAACCACAGGCACACATCCGAAGTGGGGACACTTCCTTGGGCCTCACAAGGCAAACTCCCAGGGGAGACAGCTAGTCAGAAGGCTTGGGACCGAGTTTGCTGCAAGGTATTTGCTAGGAAGCACTATCAGGGAGGACCTCATGCTAATAACAGAAGAAATGCAAATTAGTATACAAAAACCAAATTCCTTCTTTTTTACCTAATAAATAGACATTTTAAAAGTTATAATCCATGGTGGTAGTGAAAGATGTGCGGAAAAAGATATTCTCACACTCTGCTGGTAAGGGGGTAAATAGATAGAGCCTTTCTGTAAAATAATTCCCTGACACATATGACAGCTTAAAACGTACACACTGATTTAGCAATGGCTATAAAAACTATAAATGGACACAACTCTCCAACTCAAAAATTCTGCTCCTAGCATTTCTCCAGTTCTGCTGTGCAACTACACCAAGACATAAGGACATTCACTGAAGCATTTAAAAAATGCTTTGTGTCCAGGCAGGGTGGCTAATGCCTATAATCCCAGCACTTTGGAAGGCCAAGGTGGGCAGATCACCTGAGGTCAGGAGTTCGAGACCAGCCTGACCAACATAGCCAAACCCCGTCTCTACTAAAAATACAAAAATTAGCCAGGCATGGTAGCGTGCATCTGTAGTCCCAGCTACTTGGGAGGCTGAGACCAGAGAATCCTTTAAACCCAGGAGGTGGAGGTTGCAGTGAGCCGAGATTGCACTGCTACACAAAGCGAGACTCCATCTCAAAATAAATTTTTTTTTTCAAAATAAATTTTTAAAAATGCTTTGTAATTTGTTTTAAAGAGTCCATTGATAAGAGACTGATACAGCTATGTCTTGAAGCTGCCACGCTAATGTGGGAAGTTGCCCAGGATACTTTATTCAATAGAAAATCACTGTTCATACTGTTATGAAAGTTATAAATCAATGTGTCCTTAAAAGGTACACACACACACACCACTTCTGGAAGGATACCTAAGAAATTAGCAGTGGTTATTTTAGAGAGTAGAGGTTGGAGGAGTCTTCAGGTTCTCACTATATTCCCTTCTGTACTGTTGAAACTTTTTAACCATGAATTTGGTTACTTTAAAAACACATGACTTTGCCCACCAAATTCACCTGCAGGAATTTATTCCATGGAAAACATGCCTCACACTCAAGAGATATTTGTTAAAGAATACATGTGAGCAGATTTGGCCATGAGGTTGTTCATTGCCAGTGTTGAGGAAAACAGAAGTTACAAGCAGCCTTGGTTCCAGCCAATGAGAGGATGATCCGCAGCCCTAGAGAGGATGTTGTTTAGGACTATTCAGTAACAGGCATTCACAGTAAAATAAGAGGAAAAAGTGGAGTTATAAAAATCTTACATAATTTGCCGGAGCAGTGGCTCACACCTGTAATCCCAGCACTTTGGGAGGCTGAAGCTGGCCGAGGATGTGAGGTCAGGAGTTCAAAGGTGGATCACCTGAGGTCAGGAGTTGAAGACCAACCTGGCCAACATGGTGAAACCCCGTCTCTACTAAAAGCATAAAAATTAGCTGAGCATGGTGGCACGTGCCTGTAGTCCCAGCTACTCAGGAGGCTGAGGCAGGAGAATTGCTTGAACCTGGGAGGCAGAGGTTGCAGCGAGCTGAGGTGGCGCCACTGCACTCCAGCCTGCCTGGATGACAAAGCGAGACTCCATCTAAAAACAACAACAACAACCAAGTTACATAATTAGCATGATCCCACTTCGTTTTACATACAAAAGTGGTGAGATCTTTCGAATATTTTTCTTCATATTCCCTGCCTTTCTACAATAACCATGTACTACTTTATAATAAGTAAAAACCTTTTTTCTTATAAACAAATGATAAATCTAGAACAAAATCTTGGATAAGAGGCTGCCTCTGTAGCTAACGGTTTTCATAATCTCAATAGTGATCAAAAGAATTAATGGGTCAATGTGATGAGGTCTGGATGAATACCAGCTTGACCCACAGCACCAGGGGAGTAAGGGACTGGCACCCAAGCTTTCACAACAGGGTGTGGTCCACACTGGGATGTGGTCTCAAACTACAGGCTCCACATCTCAGAAGGCCCTATGTGCCAGCTCACTGCACCTCCAGGAGGCCAGTAGGACAGAGGGCTCGAGCAGGTGGGATCATGGCAGCAGGGAATGGGACTGAAATGCATTGTATCAGTGTTCCAGGCCCACCCCTCGCTGGCCTGCTGGGGACCTTACAAGGGCCAACCCCTGCCTGACTCTGTTAACTTTATGAATGACAACCCCTGCCCTGCCCACCTTGCGGCAGGGCTGATGGAAGGAGCAAATGAGATGCCCACTACATGCTAGGGACTGGCAAAGTGTTGTGTGGATGTGAGGTTGTTCTGTGTCCACTCCAAGCCCCAGAGCCAGGACAGACACCGGAGGCAACCCCAGGAATGTGGTAAGGTACCTTTCCAGCAATGTCCCTCCACCTCTGCCCCTTCCCCCCACCACCTCTCAGAGCACCCAGCCACACACACCTGCCGCTCCCTCCCTGACGCATCTTTCAAGGAAGTCAGAATCCCAAAGAAAAGCAAACCCCTTGGGCAGCTGCTGGAAGCAACAGTAGCCCTACTGTCCCAGTTATGAGAATCCCTTTGCAAAGAAAGTTTTTACAAAGAGAAAGGCAAAGAGAAAAGGGGGGGTTATGACAACAGAAGTGCAGAGCAAACCATTTCAAGTCCTGACACAGGCAAACTGGTTCTGAACGTCACCTGTTTCTGAACAGGAGCGCAAAGCCCTGTCCTGTCATGCCACACAGCTGGCTCTCTGTTCACTGCCAACTGACTTATATAAGCTCTTCAAAAACCCCATTCGTTTGAGTTCCCTGTTTGTGCAAATACTGTCAGGGGCGCATCCGAGCACCCCAGCCATCCGTCATCACCAGTGCATTTCCCAGGCTGGCAGTGACTCACCCCAGCCCGAACCCACTGTGCATTTTGCAGGCAGCTTCTGTCACCATGAGCCCTTGCAGCCTGTTAATGCCTCTTTCCCATTTATCGGACCCACAATAGGCATATTAGTGATGATGAAACCCTGAGCACTCACATGGGGAAGAAAAGAGCCGGGTGACTGAGAGGATATGTGTGTTTTTATTTTCATCATTCAGCCCAGCTACGGCTTGGGGGTTCAGAAACAACTCCTCTGCTCTGGCAGCACGTCTGCCCTGGGGAGGAGAAAGCCCTGGGTCTATAGGCTCACTCATGCCAGCCCAGAGTGAGACTTACAAAGAGGGAAAAAGTTTGATGACCTTGATCTCTGCTCCCAGAACTCATGGGGCAGTGGGACCCTAAGAACCCAGGGTCAGCAGCTGGTCAGCATGAGGGCAGAGAAGGCTCACTCAAAGCCTCTCAGAGACTCCCATGTCCATGCCAAGGGTCAGCCACACCCACAGAAGACCAGGCCTGTCCCAACCAATGCCAAGTCAGTTATTTAACCCCAGTTAGGAATTCTTCTCTAGAAGTCCATTTTAAAGAAGAAATACAGACCTACCGATTTGCAGCCTCAGAACAAAAGTTCCATGGACCAAAAAGGGTTCAAATGCACACACACACAGCCCCATTCTGTATTCAAGAGACCCAGCTGCCTTGTATCCAGTGCTCTGACTTAACACATCAATGGAAAACACACAAACCCCATTTGCATCCCTGAAAATGAGCGACATGCACTTAGTTACATATTTGACATGATCTCAGATGAGCAAACAGTACAACATTCCCTGTTATGGTACTCTTAAAATGTATGCTTTAGTGAGCTGAGATCACACCACTGCACTCCAGCCTGGGCAACAGAGCAAGACTTCATCTCTCAAAAAAAAATGTATACTTTAGATTATCAGAAGAGATTGATCTTTGCTATTAGCGTACATAAACAAATACACATTTAGACATACCTGACTAAGGCGGAAACCCCAGCTTATGTTCACATTGGGCCACTGATGCCAACACCACTCAGAGAGACTGGGAAATGTTAAAGAACAACCCACAACACGATCCTCACCAAATCGGTTCCCTGAAAAATCCCGATTCCTTCCTCAATCTCCCAGGCAATAGAACTGAGAGGTCCACCTGATGAGCACAGGTCCCTTTGCCTTCTCCAAAGAGGAAGGGTGTTCCAGGAGAGCTTGGGCTCTAACCACAAACCCAGGACGTACTTCTCAATCCAACAGGAAAGAGTTCAAGCAAACCCAACTATTCTCGAGGAGGGTTTTTCCTATTTATTGAGCATCTCTCTGAGCCAGATACTGTTCCTAGAGCTGGGCAAGCAGCAATGAACAGAACAGACACATCCTAAACTCAAGGAGCTGACCATCTAGCAAGGAATGTTATTTTTGCCAATTCCTTTACTTCTGTTTCTTAATCAGGGTAGCAACATCCTTTTCACTTCACACTTGTGTTGAGTCTTATTTTTCTCAACTATTTAAACCGTGGCTTCAGTCGAGGTATCTATTAAAGGAGCCACAGGATCCTGGGTTGGGTCCAGATTAAGACCTGTGAATTGTAATGCTGGGTCCTATTTTCTGCCTCTGAGTTCCTCCAGACAGGTCAGATGTCAAACCTTCTGGCATCAGACCACATGCCAGGAACCCAGAGAGACCCTCACACATCCAGCAAGTCTTGAGATGTTTTTAAGGATGCTCTACAGAAAGTCCAACATTAGAAATGTTTCTTGGAAAAATACATCACCAGATAAAGACAATTGATTTTGAGGGATCTAATCATGGGTTCCAGATTATGTCCCCAAAGGGAAATAAGGAGGAAGGGTCATACTTTCTGGGGCATGAATCTCCAGCAAGGGGTCTGATGTGGCAGAGCCCAGGGAAGACACCAAATGAGGGGCAGCTCTGCACAGCTCAAGGACGCAGCTCAGCCAGCTCGACACGGCCAGGGACAGGCCACACACCCCTGCCACCAGTGATAAAAGAAGAGGAGGGCAGAACAGGCAACTTTCCCTCTCTGGCTTTGGCCATAAGTCTTCCCGCCTGGACCCCTCGCCCAGTTCAACTTCTAAGAGAACACCCCGCTCATCTGAGAAAGGCCAGCATTGCTCCCTCAGCAAATCAGGGGAGAGAGAGCTTTCCCAGGCTTTTAATCACTCTGTGATTCAGCGCCCAAAAACCCAGGGACAGGAAGCCCAGCAGAGTTTGCTCAGAACTGAGATAATATATTTTCTAACCAGAAAACACATCTCAGCTAGTTACCACCTCATTCATCTTTCCAGAGCGGTTATAATTACAGTATTCATTTCATAATTGCTGCCTATTTGCAAATACAAAATCCCTGAATCTTAAAATAAATTACAGTTCTCTTTTCTATTTAGCAGCCATTGTGCTGCTAGTTTACAAAGAGGAGGCAATACTTCCAATTATTATTTTAATAACAAGCCTAAGGTGAATGAGGCTTGAGTTTTCAGAAGATGACGTGACTTATTAGCCCAAAAGAGAATTATCGAAAATAATTTTATTGAACAGCTCAATTATGAATTTCTCAATTCTGGGCTCAAGGGCCAATGAAAGAAACCTTTGATCTGCCCTCTTTCTGGCTTGCTGCTGACCTTGGAAAATGATGGGGCGGTCCAAGCTCGCTGTGGTCAGTGTGCCTCCCCGCGCCACCCAGGGCAGCTGCTATTACTGACTTAACCCGGTGATTCTAATTCTTTAACGCCTGTTTATAAAGGGCTCTGGAGGAGAGTGTGTGGAGTACGAGGTGTTATTTTGTGTCTAGGGGCTGTGGGGAAACATGGCGAGCTGGGCCTTGGATGTTGGCACTAAGGCAGGCAGAGGACAGACATGCAGCTGGGGCCAGGGCAGCGGGACCCAGCCAGGCAGGATGGCGGCAGCAAGCGACAGGTTTAAACCTTACTTTCGACGTGACTTTTGCCTGTGAGTGAGGCCAGCAGCTGACACAGCTGTCAGAGTCCAAATGAGAATGTTCAGAATGACTCCGTGCTGCTATGCAGAGAGGAGGGACTGACAGAGTCACTCCCAGCCCGCGAGATGTTTGAGCCAGGTGTGCCCAACAAAAGGCCATACCACCGTGCTACCACCTACAGAGCCCATGTTTGCTCAGCCGAGGAGGAGCTCACTCCAGGGTGCAGGGAAAACAAAGCCTCACCTTCTGAGACAGGCACCTCCTTTCCTGCATGGGGGGCTGCATGAAAGTCTCCAACCCCAGATCCCCACAGACATTCCCAGACAGCACTGCTCTCAGACCAAGGTGAATTCAGGGCTCCATCTGAGGAGCAGAGTCACCCCCAGGAGGCCAATGACAGGATCATGGGTGTATCCCACGGTGGTCCTCCCTCTGCCTCACACCCCCATACTGCTGTCCCTGCCTGCCAAGCCCACCTCCCACAACCATCACCTCACACACCTCTCTGCAGGTGTTCCTGGTGTGAGATTTAGGGATGTCACTGCCAGGGAAATGGAAAACTCCTGGATGTCATGCACAGGGAATGAGCACCTTCTATGTCCCAGGCTCCAAGCCAAAAGCCAGTGACACATAGAAGGACAAAAGTCATCCAAGTTCCCACCTTCAAAGAGCATGGGGTCCAATGAGGGCTGGAGACCCCCACTGTTCCTACCGTCACATGCCCTTAGCCAAGCCTTTCCCCCTTTAGCCTTGGCCCTCATGTGAAGAGGGGGACAAAAAGACAAAATGACTGGAATGAGTAGAATACAGATGACATACTCTGGAGCACCCAGGAGATGCAGTCTGGCCTAGCGTAAGGGCAGCCCAGACAGACTGCCAGGGCTCAGGTCCCAGGCCCTCCACTTGCTAGTATGTGGCAGGCTAGACACTTTATGCCTGTGTCCCACGTGCCAGATGGCAATAAGAAGAGTAGCTGCCTCACAGGGCTGACGCGAGAGGTAAATAAGTAAACATCTGCCAACTGCTGCACACAGTGCCGGCACAGGCTGACGTTTACTGAGCACTTCTTGTCATCATTATTGGTGCTGTCACTCATTATTATCGCATGACATGCTGGGGACATGACAGTAAAGACAAGACAGTCCTCGTCGCTGAGGGAGGTGAAGTGCCTGTTTGCCCATTTTGCACAGTGTGATTATTGCTTCCTTGAGATCCCTCTCCCCCTGCCCCAGGCTTGTGGGGATCAGAGAAAGCCCCTGAAGGAGAGACATCCTGTTGTGAGCAGCTGAAGGCCAAGTAGGTTTAGGCAGGCCAGGCCAAGGGGTAGGGGTACAGAGACAGGCCAGGCAGAGGGAACCACATGTGCAAAGGTACAGAGGCCAGAGGGACAGAGTAGGCTGGCAAGGATGTGTGAGGTGGGGTGCTCTTGCTGGGCCATTGTGAGGATGAAGGGGGTCCGCCCATCAAAGGGCACTGAGAACTTGGCCACTGCGCAAGAGCAGGGTGGTCCACCATTTGTTTTTCATTGAACTCCAAAATAAGCATTTGGAATAAGCATCCACTGAGGCCCCACGGCAGCCCTGGGCTGGGTCCTGTGGAGCAGACAGCTAGAAAAAGATCTTGTACCTGGCTCAGCAAGGCCAGGGTCCCCACACAGACCACAGATCCCAGAGCCTGCCTGCTTCAGTAGAGGCGCTCACCTCACCCATGTGGGACCCAGAACTCACGTGGCTCTCTGGTGGGGCCTGCCCTGTGTCTGCAGCAGCTCTTCTCTGAGACATACGCAGCAGCCCACTGTGTGACTGACAGGTCACAGGGCCTCCCACAACACCGCCAATGCCTGTCATCTGGCCTGGGGACAGCTCACCGGCCCTTCCATAAACAGGGATACCTTCTGCACATTGGAGGTCCAACTGCTCCCTTGTTGGATTGAGGTTGGGAGCTCACAGTTTTAAAAGAGTTAGTCTCCACTCTCAAGGCTTCCTCGGAGTCCTGCTGCAGCTGATATTGCTGAGGGCATGCAGCCAGTGGAGAGGGAAGGAAAGCTGGGCCTGGTGGTCAGGTGGATTACAGGGTAGAGAGGACTCAGCTTGGGCTTCCCTCACTGGAGCCACAACACCCATCCTGGCCAAGGGGGCCAGAGTCTGCCCCTGCACACTCCCTCTATGGCCCTGGCTAACCAAGGTCCCCAGGTGAGGATGCTGGTCAGCCCTTCCTGGTGGAGACAGGAGAGGGTCTGGCAGTTGACAGCCCCCTTCCCAATCCTGGACCATCACCTCCTCGCTGTGTGATATGAGACACGTCACCCTCTCTGTGCCTCAGTTTCCTCACCTATAAACAGGTTTCCTAATACCCCCTACCTCAAGATGTTGACTGATGACTAAAATAACACACATCAAGGGCCCAGAAGAGAGCCTGGCACAGTCTGGCTCTCAGTAACGTTAGCTATTATTTACTCCGCCACTTTTCTGGAGAGGAAATGCCAATGAAAGCTGTTATTGGCAGCTCCATGCAGCATTTCCTAGCTTCCTCCACTCCGGGCACACTGAATACCTCCTGTCTACTGGGGACAGCTCAGAGGAAAAACAATTATTCAAAATGTGGTGGATGTTTTTGTTTTTTGGTTTTTTTTTTGATGGAGTCTCACTCTGTCACCCAGGCTGGAGTGCAGTGGCGTGATCTCAGCTCACCTAAACCTCCGCTTCCTAGGTTCAAGCGATTCTCCTGCCTCAGCCTCCTGAGTAGCTGGGATTACAGGTGCCCACCACCAGGCCCATCTAACTTCTTGTATTTTTAGTAGAGACAGAATTTCACCATGTTGGCCAGGCTGGTCTCCAACTCCTGACCTCATGATTCGTCTGCCTTGGCCTCTAAAACTGCTGAGATTACAGGCGTGAGGCTACTGCGCCAGGTGGGTGGATGCTATTTCCGAAGAAATGAGTCAGGCAAACCAACCCCTCAAATCTATGCTAAATCTAAGGCAAGTAAAACAGCAGGCAACGTGAAGTGCGATACATGTGGTGACGAACATTCTCACTAAGAACCGAAGTCAGGCCCCCCAGAGTTGCTCTTGTTGCACTATATGCTCACCTACTGGGGCTCCCTGTATGTGACAAATGTGGGCAGCATATCCACACCCATCCATAGAGCTGGTGGGGGTCTGCGCTTCATTACTGCAATGCACACAGCAAGGGCTTGGACGTGGCGGGCTCCTCGTCCATGATATGCTGTTGATTGTGAGTCTCTCGTGCAACCTCTCTATCTGCCTCTGGGGAAAAACAGTCCCCTCCACAGTCCAAAGAGCAGGAGCAGGAGTGGGACCACAAAGCCCCAAACAGAGAGGCTCGGCAGGTGTGTTTGACAGCAAAAGCTTCCCAGCACTTCTGGGAGGCACACCATGACCAACGGAGAGGGTCCACTTCCCGAATGTGTTTCCTCACCCCTCCTGCAGAGCCGAGGCTCCATTCCCCATTCTGCCCATTTTTCTTCTCCTCAGAAGCCAGCCCAACATGACAGTGCTTGGGAGGTTTCAGACATCTCCCCCAACTATGGCCTGTCATCACAGAGCTATCACTGAGGCCACCTCCAGCAGGTTGGCAATGTCCCCTTGCAGCACACCCAGCAGAGCCTGAGAGCAGGTACAACGCAGCACCACCAGCCAGGCCACTGAACCACTGCAGAGCCCCACACCTTGTAATTAGTCCATGGGCCCCGGCTGGGGACAAAGGCCTGGAAAAGCCAGCAAATGAGATACGTGCATTAAAACCCAGTCTCTGTGCCAAGCATGCGACTTAATTACATAGCCTGCGTACTCTCTTCCTTCATGAACTCTCACCCCAACCAGTGACGACACAAAGGAGGGATTAAAGACTGCCTGCCGGGGCCAGGGAGGCCAAGTCTGCGTCTTCAAAGCAGAGAGGCTGCTGCAAGCAACACCCAGAGCCAAGAGCCCCTCTGCAGCCCCTACAAGAGACAAATGAAGTTGGTGGGTATTCAGCAGCCATGACCTCTGTGTAATTCTGACTCTCCATCCAGAACACCTTGCAACAGTGGTGGCTCCGCCAGCTCCTCTGACACTCTTGCCCATGCAGGCCTTCTCTGCATAATGGGCATGACCCCAGAAGGTGGCTACCACCGCTCACACTGCCGTTGTCTTCGCAGCCAGGGCCAGGTCATCTGGGCAGAGTAAGCCACTGGCTTTCGGCCTGGAAATCTCCACTCTGCAGGGCCACAGCCTCGCCCCAGCATCCTCTAGGATGAGGGTGCAAAACCTTGTCATGGGAATACAATGGGGAACTGGACTGTTGGGGAAGAAATATGGTCACTCTCTCACTGGACAGGGGGCTGAGCCAAGGAGGCACCCTCTGAAAAGCTGAGGTCCCAATGCCCAGCATGGCCAGGGGATAACACCTGTTTCCCCTGACAGCCTGAGCAGGGTGAGGCAGAGCACACAACCTGATGAGGCTGGCTCTCACCCTAAGCTGATCCCCTGGATCCCCAGCCCCCTCAGCAGGACCATGGCCCTCCCAAACCACATCTGGAAAAACCTGTGGTCGACTCCTAAAGAGGTTAAGGAGCAAACCTCAGAGAGACACCTCTGCCAAGGTGTGCAGGCTCCAGGCAGAGGGTTGGGCAAAGGCTGTTGTACTGTGGACTGGGGTGTTCCATTTGGGCAAGTTCACCCCAGTGCTCTATAATGCCCCCTCATCCCAACCCACGGGTCTAGAGGGAAAGACAGAGATCCCAGCCTTCAAGGGTTTGGTCTAGTTTGCTCACAGCAGCAGAAACACAGTTTTTTATACCTAGGTGGATGGCTCCAAAAGCATATGCTGGCAGAAGGGAAAGAGCTCCACAGGCCAGAAGAGTCAAAGAAGGGCCTGCCAAGGGGGAGGCTTTCCCAGCCTGGCCCCTGCCCTGCCATGAAGAAGCAGATCAGGCCAGGAGGACAGGAAGACAGAGTCAGTCACACGTCCTACCATCCCCTGCCCTGTGCCTACAAAACATGCTGGGCCGGCACACCTGCAAGCCTCAAGGACAGACAGCAGCAGGGCCTAAACTGCAAATCTGAGCAAGAGGCTTCTGGACTAATGGCGGGACCCTGAAGAAAGAAGGGAGAACCCCCACGTTGAGGGGACTTAGACTCCCCAGCTCCTAAAGCTCTACTGGAGGCCCTCACCCATGCCGCCTTTCATGTGCCCGCCAACCCGGCAGCCTTGAGGCCCTCTCTGCATTCCCAGGCCTGCTGAGGTCCCAGAATTGCACCTGTGCTCTCTGTCACGGGGGTCAGGGCCTGGTGGGCACCCCTATCAAATCCCCCAGGCTGTGGTGGGCACACCAAGCCTGAGAGGCAGAGACTTACCAGGGCCACACAGCTTGTACTTCTCAGTGCCCCAAACTCCAACACCCACACTGCTGGCCATGCTGGCAGGGAGGGGAACTCTCTGGGCTGGCAACCTGTTCCCTGTGGTCCAGGCCACCAGGAGAGCCAGGGCAGCCCCAGAACCATCAAATGCACTCCATCCACCAGAGATTGCAGCAAAACATTGCTTCTGCCACTGCGATGTTAGTGATCAAATAACCTCCTCGGCCTCTCTGTTTCCTCATCTGTGACTTGGTCCCCCTGTCACCCCACCTCTAAGGGAGGAAGCGGCAATGCAGTAGAGCAGCCTGCTCAAAACACACATTTTGAATTTCACTCTGAGGCTCCTTTTTATTAATGGGAGACTAAATCTGTGGCTAAAATTAAGAACCAACATTTAGGAATGATTTGCCATCTCTATAGGTTTATAGCAGATATAAGATTTCTGTAACAACATCCCTTTCATGGCTGGTTTTCCAAGGCACTTTCTTCAGGAAAGCAAAGCAAGGAAGAGACTGAGCACTGAGGGAGGACGGGTCAAGGAGGCCCGGCCATGCCAGGAAGGAGAGAACACTGGAGAGCAGCATGGCACTGCACTGCCAACACACAGCAACTTCCACCCCACCTGGAGGTGGGCAGGGCAGCCCAGTGGTGAGACCACCCTAGCTTCCTCCATTCCCACCACTTCCCTGCTAGGCCTCCCTGGCAGCGGCAGACCCATCTCTAAGATGGGAACCACAGTGGCACCTGCCTCCTGGGGTTGGTGTATGGAAAGCAGAGCCTGGGGCATGCCCAGGCCGGTGGATGCTAGCTTTCACATCAGCCTCCCCCACAAGCACCCCCACTCCTCCACTGAAGGGCCTGTGCTAAGGCCACTGGTCTGCATGGGTGGCCATAGGCAAGCTGGCACTCTGCAGTCCTCCCCCACCATGCCCACAGGAGATGAAGATGCTGCCTCCACAGTTTGCCACTCCATTCCCAGGCCTCCCCAGTCCCCACTTGGCTTCTCTTGAGAGTCAGGATGAGCAGAAGCAGGAAAGGCACAGAAAGCAGGGGTGAGACCAGTCATGTATGAGAGTCTGTTAGAATCATCCAGCTACAGATGGTAGCAGTTTAGGGGTCTGGGGGATGCCAACAGGATTGGCCAAAGTCTGTGGGAGAAGGACCCAGAGTTCCAAGGCAGAGGAATCATCGCAGGTTGGAGCAGCTTCATATCAATCAAGTGAGATGGGATTTCACAAAGGAGGAATCAGGCACAGAAAGAGCAAGTTATCTGCCCAAGGTCACACAGCTACTAAGTGGTACAGGTGGGACTGGAACCCTGGCAGTCTGACCCTGGAGCCCTTGCTCCAAATCACTGCTCTGCAATGTCTTCCAAACCCACCCTTCCTTCCCACCCCCTTGGCCACACCTCATACTGCCCAGCGAGGGCTGGGAGGTGCCAGGAGAGCAGCTCCAGCCTCTGACCTTCCTCCCTGCTGCTGGTTCACAGACCTCCACAGCCCAACCTGAGACCCAGGCCCGGCTGCAACCCACGTTCACACACTCCCGCCTGGGAGAGCTGGCAGCCTCAGCCTAGGAGGAGCAGCTTATTCACAGGCTGGTAAAGGGGCTAATTAAACACCCAGCCCGTGCCCCCCACCATGACTGGGGAACCCTGCCACCTCATTGCCCTGCTGCCAGCCAACAGGCTCAGAGGAATGCCACACAGAATTCGGCAGCGGGCAGAGCAGGACGAAATCCCTCTTTATAGAGTTATTTTTGCTGTGGAATTTTCACTGGCCTGTAAAATATTTTTATATTTATTACACGGTTAACGGGAGCTCCTAGAACCAACAGGGTGTAAATAATGAAAACTAGGGCAGTAAAGTCCCCAATAAACCTTGCACCAGCTCTTTGATGCTCCTGGTGAGCTCCAATTTCTCCTTTCTCCCCAGACCCCATCCCTTTGCCCTGGAGCAAGCCCAGAAGGCCAGTGGACCTTCAGGAAACCCATCTTTGGCTCCCAGAAAATAGAGTCACTCGGTTAGCAGCTGGGGCTATGCTCCTGGTAGAGCCCACTGAATGTGCTGACCAAAGAAGGGCCTACTATGTGCTCAGCCAATGCCAGTGCTCATGGGAGTTGGGCCAGGAGAAGACTCCAGTGAGGGCCTCAACCTCCCCCAGCCCAGCAACCTCAGATGGCTCCCATATTCCTACGTCCCAACACCAGCCCCAAGAGCGCAGACATGCATGGGATGGTCACATTCCTACAGCCACAGGGCCTCACTGGAGAACCAGAAGCCCTGGGAGAAAGTGCTCCATGCAGAAATACCGACCCGCACACCCCTGCAGCACCCTGCTTTGCTGTGCCTGCATCCTATGGCTGCATCCAATACACACAGAAGGCCCCCATTTGCTCCCCACTTCCCATGCCCCTCATTTGAACCATGGGAAAAATCCAGGAGGAATCAGGCCCTTAGATCCTGTCCCAGGCAGGGACACAGAGACACAGAGAGGGGAGAGACCTACCCAGAGGGCAGGTGCCAGTTAGTGGCAGAGCCAGGGCTAGAGACCCTTCACTCGGGGTAAGAGATCTCACCCAAGCCCCTCCTCAGGTAGAAATCATCGCCCCACATGTCAACAGCAGCTACCTTACATCTGCCTGCCAAAATCCCCGATGACCAGGGGTCAGCCCCAACAACCCAACCCTCTCCATCCTAGGTCATTCGACAGTCAGCAGCTGAGCCCAAACCTTCCTCCCCAAAGCTGAGCCCAGCCATCTGCTCCCACCTCTTCACCTGTATTCTTCCCACACCTGAACCCAGGTAAGCAACCCCTCCCAGACCATCCCCAGCTCTGAGGGCACCACCCCCAACATGACGAGGTATCCAATCCTCACAGCACCAGGCTATCCTGTGCTTCTTAAAATGGGGACCCCGCCCCAGGAGAGCACCCAGCCACCTAGATCAACCAAGACACTGAATGTCTGTTTGTACATCTGGAGGTGGCCTTCACTGGTGTTTTTTAAACAACCATAGCATGTGACCAGTTGACCCCAGCTTTGTAGCCAAAATCCTGGCTGTTGCGTCTGGTCTGTCCTGCCAGACTCCAGGGAAATGATTCCTGACTCAATGCAAGACACTGCACCTGTGCTAAGCAAAGTGCCCTGACCGGTGGTAGGCACCCTGCAGCCCCGCCCCTGGGCACTCATGCAGTCACAGCTGCCCTTCCCTTCAGGGCAGAAGCCTTTGCACATCTGCAAGACTACAGAGGGACCTGTCCTTCCCAGGCACTCAGGAGCAAAGCCGCCACACTCCATTCGAATAACAGCCCTTGTCTGCCCTACCAACAGAGGTCGAGCATGACCCCTAAAGTGCGCAATCCCTGTGGGGCTGCAGACAAATGCGGGGGTGAAGGGTGTGAACCCCGGCGGCTCCACAGACACGAGTCAGGCTGGAGCAGCTCCTCTCCGGGGACAGATCAAGCTGCAGCTCCTGCCTGCAGCTGCTGCACCACCAGGAGATTCTTGTCTCTCAACCCCCGATAATTATAGTCCCTGGTGCTCGGTTAACACCCGTGTCATTGCGGGGTGTTGGAACAAGCAGAGTCTGAGTGAAGAAAATTAAACAACAGCATTTGACAAGTGGCACATCCCCTGTGGCACCGCCCTGAGCCAGGCAAAGGCGACCGTCTAGGCCTCGCTGGCCCACCCAGGAGGAGCCAGACCCTCGGGACAGGAGACAGGAGGCTCATGGTAAGTAGGGGCAATGACCACTTGGAGACCCAGGAGTGGAGAAAGGGGGCCACAGGGCCCTGGAAAGGGGGTTTCGGGAGACAGTCCTCTCACAGGAGGCTGCACAGGCCCCACGGCCTCTGCATTCAAGAGGGGCTACCTCTCAAGGACCTCTGCTCATCTGCTCCTCGAGTCTTGCTCATCCAGAGAGAGCCACGGAGTCAGAATCAGGAGCACAGTAAGGTGCCCTCTCAGAGCTGCCTGGGGCTCTTTGTGGCTGAGCAAGTGGGGAAGACTCGGCCTCACTGGATAGAAAGCAGCACCTGTGCTCCTACCATGAGTCTCCAGCCCTTCTCCAACCTCGTGAGGAAGCAAGCCAGGGGGAGACGTGGGCACGAGGGCAGTGCTGGGCACGTCCCAAGCCTCTGCTCTGTCAGCTCAGCAGCATTCCCATCTGGAGCTAGAAGCTCCATTCCCCAGCCTAGGAGCTTCGGCCCAAGATGTGGGTGCTGAGCCCCCAGGTGCAGGAGTCGCCCAGGAGACTCCCACTGAGCCACCAAGTCCCCAGAGGGCTTTGGCACTAAGCACTCAACATCCATCCCCTGCTCCGTGAAAGCTCCTGGGCCCCACAGTCAATCAACAAACAGTAATGGGTGTCAGCTGCATTGGAGCAACTTGTAGCACACCGAGGGTGTGCAGAACCACATCCCTCCTGCCCCTCCAGACCTGGTGCTAGTGTCGGCCACCTACATAGTCCTGCTCCTCATGGTCTTTCTCCACGGGATCAAGCTCAGGCCTCACACCAAGGACAAGCAGCACTGCTGCCCAAGCCACGCCACCAGCAGCACTAACCATTCGCACTCATTCTAGCAGTTGCTATAACCTCCCATTTTCATAAATGAGAAAACCGAAGGGCTCAGAGAGGCGAGGTGACTTGTCTGAAGGGAGAGATCCAGGATTTCAGTCCAACTCCAACTACCCAAATCCCAGAGGACATCTGAGGACAGTCCACACTCTTTCTAAATGGTAGCTCAAGGACACCTCCCCAGGACCCCCTCACTCCATTCCCAGAGGCACAAGCCCCCAGCTCTCAGCTTGCCCTCCCCCTGTCCCAAGCTGCAACTAGGAGGAGGGGGTGTGGCCCCCCCCAAACTCCAGCCAAAGAGAGGCACAGAACAGACTTCGGCTTCCCGGCACCCGCCATGAGACAGAACACATGTTTTCTGCGTTCCCACCCTCCTCGAGCTCCCAAACATGCTGGAGATATTATTATTATTTATTATTTGCTGAGTGCTGACAGCATGCTGAACATCAGGCCCAGGAGCCCAGGCCCTGCCAACACGGCGTGCAGTCAGACACCCAGAATGACACAGCCCCCGGCCACCCAGATACACACGCAGCTGCTGGGGCGGGCTGCCGGGGTCCCAGGCTCAGAGAGCCTCCTCTCCTGTCCTCAGCCCCCACAGCCATGCCCCTCGGCCTCTCCCCACCCCAGCAGGGAGGTGTCTTGAGTCCCGGGCAGCCAGATGTTCCAAGGCAGGGCCTCCAATGCCACGAGGAGTAGGAGGATTCACTTGGAGCGGATGGGAAGACCTAGGAAAAGCCCCTGCCCCCAGGGCCTACTCAGCCCAGCCATGCTCACACCTGCCAATCGCTGTGGCAGATCCCATGAGAAACCAAGAGAGCCATGTCACCAGCCTGTCCTCTCCTGAACACCCCGCTCCCTCTCGCCTTCCTCCTCTGGACAGAGGACTAGAGGCCAGAGTCAGCTCCGGGGCATGGAGAGTCCCTGCTCTGTCCTGGGAGGGAGGGCCAGGACTAGGGTGAGCAAGTGAAGCACAAAAGCTAAGGGAGCTAAAAACTCAGGAATGAAGATAAACAATATTTCCACACAGTATTTGTAAGAATCAAATTAACGCAGAAATCTATGATGAATAAAATACCACAGTGTTAAGTAAAGACAGGATCAGTAGTACTTGTGTTTCCTTCACCTCAGGCTCCAGTGTGGCTTCTGTGGCACTGCTGGGAAGGCCACTCAGTCCAGGGCACTCCCCCAGCCCATCCTCTGCATTGGAGGAGCCTCCACAACCCCAGAGCCCCCGAGTGAGGGCTCCCAGAGAAGGTCAGCACCCACCCTGAGGGGGCTTCCTGGAGAAAGAGGTACACAGAGGTCAGTGGGAGCCTGCCAGCATCTGGGGGTGGCACAGGGAAGAGACATACCCTGGGGTACCTGTGCTTCCCAGTTGCTCAGCCCCAGCTCCTCACTCAGAAATGGTGGCTCACGCCTGTAATCCCAACAGAGAGGTTGAGGTGAGTGGATCGCTTGGGGTCAGGGGTTCGAGACCAGCCTGGCCAACATGGTGAAACCCCGTCTCACTAAAAATACAAAAATTAGCTGGCTGTGGTAGCAGGTGCCTGTAATCCCAGCTACTCAGGAGGCTGAGGCAGGAGAATCACTTGAACCCAGAAGGCGGAGGTTGCTGTGAGCTGAGATTGTGCCACTGTACTCCAGCCTGGGTGACAGAGCAGGACTCTGTCAAGAAAAGAAAGAGAAAGAAAGAGAGAAAGAGAGAGGAAGGAAGGAAGGAAGGAAGGAAGGAAGGAAGGAAGGAAGGAAGGAAGGAAGGAGGGAGGGAGGGAGGGAGGGAGGGAGGGAGGGAGGGAGGGAGGGAGGGAGGGAGGGAGAAAGGAAGGAGGGAGGGAGGGAGGGAGGGAGGGAGGGAGGGAGGGAGGGAGGGAGGGAGGGAGGGAGAAAGGAAGGAAGGAGGGAAGGAAGGAAGGAAGGAAGGAAGGAAGGAAGGAAGGAAGGAAGGAAGGAAGGAAGGAAGGAGAAAGAAATGGGTCCCCTTCCTGGGTCCCCAGAAGCCACGGTGCCCCATGGGGATACTCGGTGTGCCCACATCATCTCAGCTCCCTCCCACACCAGGAATGCAGCCCCAAGCTGAGGCATGCTGCTGAGAAAGCCTGAGAAGGAGCCCCACCCAGGGGCTGGGGCAGGTCAAGGAGGAACAGGCCTCACCAGAAGTGGCCTGCGGAGAAGGGTCCTCCGCACCCAGTTCTAGCTAGGGGGCATGGTTTCTGTAGGTTTGAGTCTTGGGGGACCGCTTATCTTCAAAGTCAAATAAGAGTCACATGCACAGTCTGGCTGCCAAGAATCCCAGGCAGAAGGCTCCCCTCACACCCCAAGCAAAGATGTCCACGACCCAATCCCCAGAACCTGCAATGATGTACCCTCCATGGCAAAAGGGATCTTTGCAAATGTGATTAAGTTTGGGGGTCTTGAGATGGGGAAATTATCTTGCATTACCTGGGAGGGTCCAATGTAATCACATGGGTCCCTAAAAGTGGAGAGCATTCCCCAAGTATGGTCAGAGGGAGAAGCAACGATGGAAGGGGCTGTCCAAGAAATGCAGCGCTGCTGGCTTCGAAGGTGGAGGAAGGGGTCAGGAGCCAGGGAATGCAAGCAGCCTCTAGAAGCTAGAAAGGTCAAGAATGCAGATTCTGCCCTAGAGCCTCCAGGTGGAACATAGACTTGCCAAGGCCTTGATCTTAGCCCAGGGAGACCACGTCCAGCTTTTGACTTACAGAATTGTAAGATAATAAATGCATGTTGATTTAAAGCCCCTTAGTGTGTGGTAATGTGCTTCAGCAGCAACAGAAAACTAACACTGCCCCAGAGACTTCAGCCACCCTGCCCTCCCCTTCCCCAGGCTTCTTCACAGAAGAGCCTACCCTTGGACATTGCTTAAGGAGCTCAGCTCTGTGACTGACACAGCCTGCTCTCTGAGAATGGACCAAGAGTCCATACTGAGACTGGCCCAAGCCCATGGATAGCCCTGGCCCTACCTCTTCCACAGAAGCCCCTGGGAAGGGCCCCTCTCCATAGCAGAACCTGCCCCCATCAGCCACTCAGTCTCCTCCTATATGGCCCCAGGCTGGACCCAGACCCATTCATCCATCTGGATGACACAGCCTTCCTTCGCTGCCACAGCCACCCTCAGGCCACTCTGCTGGGTGCATCATCCTGAAAGAGCAATGTCAATTTCTCACTGCCCTGCTGCTGCTGTTCTGAAAGCTGCCAGGCTTTTTTGCTAGCCCCCCAGTGCCTGGAGCCATCATGTCCAAACTGTGCTCCCAGAATCCTGCGGCCACTGGGGACTTGGGGAGGTGGTTTGAAGGGCAAGTGAATGGGGGTCAGGAACAGCCAGCTGTTCTGCTGTGTGCAGACAAGCGTTCACTTCAGCAGAGGGGTCTCCAGATCAGGGAAAAGTGTGAATACCCTGGCATGAAGGGGGAAGTCACAAACCAGTGGCAAAACTCAGCAGAGAGTGCCGTCCCCATGCAGCATCAGTATTTTTGTGTCTATTGGTGCAATTGCTGGATTCATGTCTGCTCCCTCTACAAGCTGTGAGCTCCCACAGGGTGAGACCATGTCAGTTTTGTCCCCACCTTGAAACCCCAGAATTAAACATGGTGACTGGCACCTTAGAATGAACACATGAATGAATGAGTAAATGAATTAGTCAATACCCTTATCTACACACACACACACAGACACACACACACACTCTAGAGCACCAGATCACTTCATCAGCCTCTCAGCACACTGTCTACAGGACACGGCCCATCTGAGAGCTGTATTTTCTGCAACACCCACACACACACACAGGTGCTCCCGGAAGTGCTGTGGGGAAATGTGGAGTAGAAAGGCCTTTCACTCATCTCTGCTCTGCTCAGACCTAGCCCAGCTTAGGGCTAGACCTATCCGAGCTGCTAGCAACACTGACCCATCAGGGGCAATGATAGGCCTATCAGGAGCTTCCCCACCCCATAAGTCCCTCCTTGGCTTCCTCTCTACTCACTGCTGCCTGCACCCTCACACAGCCCTCAGGTTCAGCCCAGAGTAGGGGATCTGAGTGTGCTTGCACAAGCATGGGCATAAGCATGCACAACAGAAAGGTCAAGTGTCACCCAGGAACCAACACTCACCAGCAGCATCCTGGGCAGTGGGTCCTCATGAGCTGGGAGAGGCTTGTCCTTCTGAGAGTGCTAGGAAGGCTGCTGTGAGGGAGGATGAGAAGAGCCACGTGTGGCTTGTCTAAGCATCTGAGGCACCAACCCTGAGCATTTCATGCTCCCATTCAACAGACATCAACACCTACTATGCACAGGCACTCTCACCCCTCCCTCCTACCCCCCACCGTACCTAGCAGGTGCCCATGCATAAAAGGCACTCAATTCTGCTGCTCACTGCAGCAGCTGCTCTCCCAAAAAATTCCCTGGGCCAGGAAGCTGCATCCCGCACCCTGAAAACCAGGTAAATCAAGCCTTCACATGTGTGTGCCTCTTCGTACGCCAGCAAGAGGCTGCGAGGGCCTGGGAGATACCATCAGGGAGACGCTCCGGTCTATGTCGTGCAGTGATTCACAGCCCACGACATGCCTCCCGAGGCTACTGCGGAATTATCAGCCCCACCATCTTCAATTACCAGGCTTGTCATTCATCTCCAACCATCAGAAGGAAGTGAGGAGATTAATGCCTTTTTAAAAACTGCTTTCATCCCTTAAAAGGATTCCTGCACAGATGCCATTTGCATTTCTAAGAGGAGAGGCAAAAGAGGCACTCAGAGACTCAGCTGCTCCCCTGGCCCCCTCGACCATCTTTGATCATCTGTGTCTCTCCCAAGGCCCTCCCAGAGCTGTGAGGCCAGGCCAGGAAACCCTTCTGCTGAAGCCTGGGTGGCCTGGACATCCACGCCTGCTTCCCTGGGCTCCCCTCAAGAGAAACGGGGCAACTGAGTCACAATCCCAGCAATCCCACAAAGCAGTACCCAGGAAATCTGTCACACATTTCCCTCAGGGAGTCTGTCATGGGTTGAACTGTGTCCCCAAAAAACATGTTGAAGTCTGAACCCCCCCAGGACCTCAGACTGTGAACTTATTTGAAAATAGGGTCACTGCAGATATAATTGGTTAAGAGGAGGTCATCCTGGGGTAAGGTGAGCCCTTAATGCAATATGACTGGTGTCCTTATGAGAAAGGACACAGACACAAGGAGGATGCCACATGATGAAGGATGGACTGGCGTGGTGCATCCACAGCCAAGGAAAGCCAAGGGTTGCCCGCCGTCACCAGAAGCCAGGAGAAAGGAATGGAATAATGCTGCCACAGAGCCTCCAGAAAAGCGCCAGCCCTGATTTTGGACTTTTAGCCCCCGCAATGTGGGAGAATATATTTCTGTTGTTTTAAGCACCCAGTTTTTAGTACTTTGTTATGGCAGCTCCAGCAAACAAATACTAAGCCCAAGGCCATCTCCATCTCCTTCATCTTAAGGCATCTCCACTCCACTCTGGCTCCGGTAGGGAAGCAGACACCAAAAACTGAGCATAGATAAAGTCCATGATGGGACTCAGAAACAGACAGGCCCCTCTCCTCCTGAAGAGCTCCCAACTACTCAGTCAGCCCTTAAAGGATCACTGCCCCCAGCTTCGACTTCCTCCATAGTATTAAATACATTCTTCAGACACTGCACAACAGAGCCCTGGACAGATAGAAGGTGGGGGAAGGGTGGGGTCCTCAGAAATGCCCCAGGCCACCCCAGAGCTTGAGATAAATGCAAGCAGGGGTCAGCATCACCTGGCATCTGTGTCAGACCTGCAATGTGGGAATAATGTGGAAGCCATGCCCATTGACGAGACCATGCTCCACTGGGGCAGTGACCACTACTCCCCCAGTGCCTAGGCAGTAAGTGCATCATAACTGCATGTAAAATGAATGCACATTGCAGAGAGGCAAAGGAGAGGGGACTCCATCCCCTGCATGGCAGGCAGTGGGGTAAGGTAAGGAGATGTAAAAATATGCCTGGGCATGTCATTAGGATAGATCCAGGAAAGCCCTTGCCCCCTGAGGGAATCCCTGACCATCCCCGCACCATGCATCTCTGCCATCAACAACCGTCTACAGCACCAGGACCCACCAGGTATGGGGCTACCCTTTACTTCCCAGGGGGCAAATATCACTGCTGTGCCTGGTAGGACAGAAGAAATATTGTGCAAGTTTCAGAGCCCAGCTGCATAGGTTCAAATCCCAGCTCATCTGCTTACGAGCTGCATGAGCCTGAATGAGTGACTTAACTTACCTGTGCCTCAGTTTCCTTGTCTGTAACATGAAGGGGTAGCCACACCAATCTCTTGGTCTGAGGAGGACTAGATGCGTTAACACATGGAAAGCAACTGGTACAGTGCCCGGCACATGGTACGTGCTTGGTAAGTGTAAACTGACACTATCTGCTATCATTATCCCATGTCCTTACAACTCCAGGGAATAGATCCTTTCACTTGCTCTGCTGGCATTCACTAATGACTCTTCTCTGAATGATGACACCCAACAGCTATTTACAGAAAATTATGCCTTGCACCAGGAGCACAGAGGAAAGTTACCAAGGCCCAGTGCGAAAAGCAGACAAAACACTTCAAGAATATGAGACACAAAACATCATCATCGGTAGAGATGGGATGACCTGAGAGGTTATGCTGGTGAGGGCATGTCAGACCAAAAGACATTTGGGTCTTGAGGGTTGAATAGGAGTTTATCAAGTGAGTCTTGCCCAGTGCCATAGTAGGTGTTCCATAAATAAATAGTGACTAAACTGAGTTAGAGTCAAAGAAGAAACTTTCCGCCTAAGGGAAATGAGAATGTATGGTGTGTTCAAGAATACAGAAGGAACAGGATGTGGTTCAGCTAGAGTAGGGAGCATGTGAGCAAAAGCGCAGGAAAATAGGTTGAGGTCAAGTTAGGCAAAGATCTTGAACACCACACTCAGGGATCTTAGCTTTATTCAAGGCCTCTGCAGAGCCAACACAGGGGCGGGGGTGAGGGCGACAAATAAGAGCTAGGTATAGAAAGACGGCTTGACTTGCAAAGCAAGTGACACAAAGCTGAAGGTAGGAGATCAGGGAGGAGGCCAGAGTATCCCCGCCCTGCTCTCCATTCGCTCTTGGCCCATCTTCCTGGTAGAGCTGTTCTCAAGCTCACACCCCTGAAGACCTCACACTCCCAGCTATTCTGGCAAAGGACACGATGACCATATCTGTCCACTATCAGAAGATGCCCTCAGTCAAGACCTTTCGGGGAAATGTTCATGTCTCCATGCAAGTCCCCAGTTGACAGATGAAATTGGGCTCAGAGACAAGTTCAAGCCATAAATCGGGAGCCCTGATCGCAGAGTGACTTCTGGAATTCCAGCAAAATGACACTCAGCACTTAAAGCATGCAGGCCTTTCCTCTCGCTCACTCCCCAAAGGCACCCGCTTCCCATCCACTGAATCCAAGGATCCTGGCTAGTGGATTTCTTTCCGAATGCAGGTTGTGATGTTCTGTGTCATGGACACTTGAGAATCCCCCCATAGCTCTGTGACTTACCCAGCCAGGTCCCAAGCTGTGCTCTGATCTCACCAGCCTGGCTGGTGAGAGGTTGCTGATGCTGCCAACACCACCCTGACTGTCTGCCTGGCAGTTGGGGCCACACTTAGGCAGCTGCCCCAGCACGCACTAAAATTAGGTGGCCCATTAGACCCAGGACATGGTGATCACGGGCAGGTTGCCAGCACTGGCTCAGAGGATCATTCCTCCCAGCCCAGGACTCAAGCCAGGGCAGAACAAGAGTGGCCCAGCATCTCCTCTTGGGCCCTGGGAAACTGAGGCCTGAAGAAGGGTCAGGATCACCAAAGGAGTATAAAGTTTGATTTTTGTTTATTAATTCAATAATATTTCCTGAGGATGAAAAGTAATGTGTACCTCTAGCAGAAATTGAAAATATATTCCATGAAGAGGTCAGGGAATTAATCAGAATCCCACCATCTGCGCTAACTCACTTACATTCTGCTGTCTTTCCCTTCTTCATAGATTGTTTTATACAACAGAAACCACACTTTACAATTTATAAAATATTTCTCTCCTGTACTTAGCATCATTTTGGCAAATCATAAAACATTCTTTATACACATTAATTGAGTCAATTTACAGTATTCCATTTAATTGAGATGCCATAATTAATGTAATAAAAATTTCCTACTGTTGATGTTTAACTTGTTCCTTTTTTTGCTATTATAAATAACACAGTGGTGAACATCCAGGTGCATGAATCTTTGTCCCCACCTATGATGACTTCCTCGGGATGGATTCTAGCCAGTGGAATGAATGGGCCACCAAGGGAAGCATATTGTAAGGCCCTGAAACAGATTGCCTGCTGCGCTCCAAAATGCCAAACCACACACCTCTGCCAGCACCGGCCATAGCTTCTTACAGCCACAGGTTGCTCGTTCCTGGGATAATTTCTCTCCCAAGGAATCCGGTGTCTATAAAGCCTGCCTGTCTAGCACTGCAGCCACATGCATCTCTTCAGTGCAAGTCTGCCCCATGGTTCCTTTTGCCAAAACTAGCCACAGCATCCAAGAGATACAGGTAGGAAACAAGTCCCAGGCCCCAGGGACTCAGAGATGCTGCTACTCCAGTGTATGTGGGGTTGAAATTAGGGGTCAGTGTGAAACCCATAGATCAGCTTCTTTGAACAGCCCCAAGGACCTCTCCTACCTCTCTGCCTTTCCCCCAGTTCACCCTGCTACACGCACACCCAGGAAATGATCCCCTTGAGGGGTGCTATCCCTCCCCTTTGAGGGGTGCAAGGTTAACTGATAACCCAAATTATGACACCAGACCTAAGCCAGCAACCCATGAAGCAACTTGGCCAAGAATCAAATTGCCTTTGCATGTCCCAGCAGAGAAGCTAAACTCCAGGCTCAGTGTAAATAAGCTGTCTCTGGTCCGACGTCAGCCTCTCTTGCCGGCAAGTTATGGATGGCACTGCATATCACCCATCATAAATACATCCCCTTGGCTAAACAAAGCTGACAGCTTTGTGCCAATAACCTTTGAACCACTCAAGCCCAGTGTCAATTGTATTTGTCTTCAAGCTGAGGTTTACTCTAGACTGTTTGCTAAATCAGGGCTCATCTGCGGAGATAATTCAAATATATTACAGGCACCAGGCAGACATAAGGGCCTCCCCTGCCTGGCCTCACAAGGGTCGCCACCACAGCAACCTGCACATCCCCTAACCATTCAGCAAGTTACCCTGGGAAAGAACAAGAAATGAGAGGCAAAGAGAGACACTGAGGCCAGGATCATAACCTTGGCTCTGCAGCTAGCTCTCTGTGCAACCCAGCAAAGTCACCAGACCATGTGAAACCTCTGTTTGATCCTGAATGAAGGGAGAACCTATCCTCCTAAATCACAGAGAACTTATTTTTGGAGGCCTATTCACAAGTGACATTGGCCTGCATGAAGGAATCCGCTCTGGAAGCGCAGAGATGCAGAATGAGTTCCCACCTCGTGCAAGAGACGGATGCGCCCAGAGCGAAACCAAGTCCTGCTGGGTTGAAAAGCAGCCGGTGTGAAAACAATCTTACCTGGCTTGGGTGGGGCATGTGGGGAGGTTCTAAATAGATATGATATAATACATAGATACCTTTAAACAAAAAGCACTATAAAAGAAAGGAAGCCACTCTGTGGTCAAGGCAGGTACGGTTACCATGGCCACTGAGGCTGGGTTAATTTGTACAATTTGCATTTCCCGAGTGCCTGCTGCCTGCCAAGCACTGGGTGCTGACAGAGAGACAGGGACTCAGGCAAGTTTCATGCTCCCACAGCCAGGGCCCCTCCCATACCCATTCTGACCACCCCACCCACCCATCTTCAAAATCTGGGGCCCTCTCAGCCAGGACCTCGAGTCCCCAGTGCTTCTCACCATTTGAGGAGCTTTGCCCAACACAGCCACGAGCCTCTCACCTGTTAGGATTCCCAGACAACCCCCAAGAAGTGGAACCAACACCCAGGGAAGTACCCCACCCTGCTTCGTCTCATGACTATGAAGCTGTGGGCTTGACAGTTCAGGAGGTTAGGGTAGGAGGACTAGGGAGTTGAGGGCTGTGTTTAGATTATGTCTCATGAGCCACTCTTGAAAATGAATGAGAAGAAACTCCACAAGAAAAACTCTGTCAAGAATGGAAGGGGCAAAGAGTGAACACAGCTGTTAACTGCAAGCCAGCCCCAGGCACCCAGCACCTATGAGCATCAGTTCCTCTTATCTGTAAAATGGGAATCACGTGTTTTGCCCAAGGAGTCACTGCAAAGATCAGACAAAATGGGAGCCATCAAAGCCATCCACATCCTGAAACATGCTCCACAAGCAGGGGGGATTATTGCTGTTATGGCTATGAGGCCGTGCTTCTTGCACCCAGTCAGGAGGCAAGAGATTCGAGTTCTGCCTCTGGTTCTACTTCAGGAAAGTGTACCCCCACCATCCCTGGGCATCACCAGAATAATGAGATACCTGCACAAGGCAATCGCTAAAGTCTGTTCAGCTCTCATGCCACAGGATTGATTCTGTGATGTGGGTTAACCACAGAGGCCAGCCCATGGCAAGGTACCCCCTCCTCAGAGGTCAGCCCACCCCACGCCCCCCACCAATATGATGGGAGGATGCTGGCAAGACTAGGGTCGACGTCACTCACCTCTGGGAGCCTCACGCCTCCCTGGGATGCCAGATCCCTCCAGCTTCCATGTCTCATCTCAGCTGGCACCTGGAAGAAGGGAGAAAAAGGTCACCCTGCTCCATGCCTGGACCATCTCTTCACCATCCATGTACCCGGAGGCAGGAAGAGAGCAAGGCAGCAGTGCCTGTGCTGAGAAGGAAAGGCAGAAGACATTTATAAATGACCCTCTTAGCTGTTTACAAGACACCTTTTGAGAGAAAGCAGAGGAGGAGAAATAAACTTGAAGTAGGGAGACCTGGCTGGCGTCGCGATGCGCTTTGATAAGCCAGCTGCGCCAGCATTTCTTCTCCATTTTTATGGCCACCTTTATGGCCCTGTGTTTGGGACTCTTTATCAGGGGCCGGAAGGAGAGCATGAGCAAGATCCAAGGCAAAGAGCCTTTCCCAGCAACTCCACAAGCAGATACCACCTCATCTGGAGACCAAGATAACCCCAGTTTTACTCCCAGCCCAGGCAGCCATCCCCCAGACATCCAAGTCTGAAGTGGACAAGAAATTCCTGAGCGCAGCAATAAATCTGCAGATCCAAACCCTCCTAGAAGTCCTGACTGAGCCAAAGCCACATGAAAACAAAATCAGGGCTGGGCCTGGGTCTGAGGTTCTCCTGATACCACTTAGCAGCCCCTGTCAGGACACTCTGGAGCCCTTGTCCCAAAGCCCGCTGAAGTTGGGCAGATGGGTCTGGGGTCACACCCAGGCTGGAGCTAGGACTCTGCCCTCCCCTCTCCCCTGAACTGGGCAGGATGGTGAAAAGCCTGAAAGCACCAGGGCAGGAAGTTCTTACATCAGGCAACCTAGGTCTGAATCCCAATTCCTCCTGTTGCCGCCTGAGGCAGTAACTCCCTCTAGGCCTCAGGTTTTCTCATCTGTAAAATGGCCCATGCAACAGTCCTTAACCCTGCACAACAGGACACACAGAAATTAGTCAGCAAATAGGAGCATTACATTGGATGACTTGACAAAGTAGCCAAGAGGCCAGAACTCACCACTTGTTTTCCCAAACTGGCTGGGCCCTGGAAGCCTGAAACGTTCATACCAGCCTCATCTGAATGATGGTGGCCCCAATCCCTGCCCCACATGTGTGGCAACCATACTAGGCTTCTAACATGCCATTGTGCTTGGGGGAAAGGACAGTGCTTCAGAGATGGAGAAAGGCACAATCCTGCCTCCCAAAAAGCCTGTGACCAAAAATAAGCCTGCTCAGTACAAAACTCCAGAATTGTGCCAAGGGAACAGGAGAGTAGATATAATCATGGTCAGGAAGGGAGGCTGGCGACATCTTCTCAGAAGAGGAGTATCTGGGCAGGGCCTGAATGGGTGAATAGGAGTCTGCCAAAAGGAAAAGAAGGGAGAGGAGAAGAAAGCCATTCCCTGCAGTCAGTTAGGCTGGTACTGGGTCCTTGGTGAGTCCCACCAAGAGGAGACAGAGATGGCTGGGAAAGGGCAGCTGAGGATGCACAGAAATGGTGGACCAGCATCCAGTTATCAAGAACCTTGAATGTAGGCTGAGCAGGCCCAGTCTCAAGTTGAAGGTGCTGCTCTGGCCTGGGGCTGGTAAAGCTGTGGGACAAGGCAGCCACATCAATGTACATCGCTTTGGGGGAACTCCTTTTGGATCACAGCAGAGGGGAGCGTCTTGGTGGCTGGTGAAGAGGCCAGAGAGCCTAGCGGGAATGTTCGCCTGAGGTATCAGCTGTGTGAACTCCAGGGAACCAGTCTTGGGGTACATCACAGCTGCCCCAGGTGGCTGGATCATCGCACTCTCCACCGGCTCGCGCTGGCGCTGACGCTTCTGGCAACCGCGAGGCTGGGGCCAGACGCCTGAGTGCAGCCCGGCGGCTCCACGGGTCGCTGGTGGCACAGCGGGCTCCGCTCTGCGACGCACGCGCCATTCTGGACCTGGGCGCCAGCACCTGCTGCTGGGCCACCCAGCACCTCGCGCAGACACCCCTAGTGTACCGCTGAGCTCTGTGCCTCTGTGCGCCCTCGCTGTCCCCACGTGGTCAGAACCCTTGCAGGCAAACCCCACATGCCTCCTCCTCGCGGGCACAGTTCGGGACCTCTGTGCCCACGCCCCCGTAGGAAGTGTTCCCGGCCCGCGATGATCGGCCTGTGGGTCCCAGCAGCCATGCGGGAATGGGCACTCCGGGGCTCTCCCCCTGCCGCAACACTCTTGACCTCCCTCTTCCATCGCCCTCACCCCTCGCCCCTCGCCCTCCTGCCTTTCCCAGGTTCCCAGACAGCTCCTGGTGTGCCTTGAGGACAAGCCTGCCGCCCTCCAAGCAGGACCTCAAATTGCCTATTTATTTACATTTTTAAACATTTTATTTTAAAATAATATATATTCACAGAAGTTGCCCCATATTTCCTTCCCTAAAATAATATAGATTCACCCAGTTTCCCCTAGTGACTACACCTTACTAGCACAATACCCAAATCAGGAAATTGGTATAAAGTGTGCATTCAGTTCCATGTCATTTTATCACATATGTAAACTCATGAGATCACCACCAAAATCCAGACACTGAATCACTCCATCAACACCAAGATCTCCCCACTGCTCTCCTGACAGGCCCACTCACCCTCTCCTCCCACCAGCCCCAGCTCCTGGCAACCACCAATCTGTTTTCCACATTGAAATGTTCATCTTTTCGAGGGTGTTACATAATGAAATCAGATAGTATGTGTCCTTTTGAGACTGGCTTTTTTTCACTCAGCATAATGCCCTTGAGACGCAGCCAAAAGGAATGAACAGTTGGTTCCGTTTTATTTCCGGGTAGCGTTCCACGGTATGGATGCACCGGTTTGCTTAACCATCCTCCTATTGCCGGACATCTTAGTTGTCTCCAGCTTTTGGCCATCACAAATAAAACTGCTATAAAAACTCAGGTACTTGTCAGGAAGCCAAGCATTGCCCCATTTTTAAACTATTCACATTTCTTCAAAGTGTCTTTTTTTTTTAAGTGGTTCATGTTTATGATTTAATCATGTTTATATGTTTAGACCCACTTCCTCCCAAATGGCTTTGAGATGGCCTTTTCTTAAGTACATACAATAAAACAAAGGAGAAATCAAATCAAAATTGGGAATGGAGACTGAATTCAAGAGATCTAGCCTCAAGCACGCTGGCGAAAGGGTCCACACCTAAAGGAAGGTGGCTGGGGTAGTGAGGGCCTTTGCTTCTCTCTTTCCACTCTCCCACCACTGGCCCCATCCTAGGCCCACCAGAGAGTGGAAGGCAAAACAGAAGTGTGAGCAAAAAGCAGGGAACCCAGTGGGCTCCAGAACCCAGCAACAAGCTCCACAAAGGCCCCTTCCTCTATTCTCTAGGAGGGAGGGCCAGTCACCAGCCTGCCTGTAAAGCAGTTCCCACGCACACTCACAGCCCTTCTTCCCTGCCTTGTCGGCTAGGGTGTGGGTGGCTAAAGAGGGCTTCTCCATTGGCATGCTAGAGACCCAGATGAACCCTTGGCCAGGTGAGAACCCCACAAGGCTGCTGGAATGAAAGAAAGTACCTGGCCTGGGGTAAGTCCTTCCCGTCTTAGGCACTGAAGCCCCAAGCTTGCCTCTAAAGTGAGGTACACAGCCGGGGAAGCCTGGACATCTGGTGACAGTGCCACAATAATTCTGGGTGGGCCAGTGACAGAGCCCAGGATGGAGAAAGCGCTTGGACTTTCTCTACCAAGTTTCCCGACCAGCCCTCCTCTTCCTGAAGGCCCATGGAGTGGGCACCTTGAAGAATGCTGGACACAGGACATGGAGAATCAGTGGGAAGCAAGGAGAGACAGATTGAGGCATGGAGAGCTCAGGCCACATTCCTGGTGGGGGGCCCCGGGGTCAGAGCCTGGGGGTCTGGGCGGCCTGCACTCAGAATAAAAGGTGGCCCAGCCTTGCTGAGTAGGCCAGATCATCAGAGTGAAGACAGGAATTTGACCTTCCCCACCCCCTGCCAGGAGACCTCCTTCCCAGCTCAAAGGAGAAGGCCGAGGGCCCTTTGTAGTCTTCCACTGGCCTCTCATCCAGACCAGCTCTTGTTCCCTCCCCACCTTCCTAGAGCAGAGCTCTGCTCAGGCCATTTCCCAGCTCAGACATCCTTGCCTAAGGTCCCCAGAGGATGGGAAAGACACCTCATCACACTGCCATGAGCATTCTGGACTCTGCCACACTGAACTGAAACTGCAGGTCCCCAAACACTGCCCACCTTCCCCAGCTCCATGTGTGTGCCTATGCTGTGCACTCTCCTAAAACACCCTCTCACCCGCTCTGAAGGAAGTCTTGCCAGGGCCTAGAGCCCCAGTGCAAAAGGCACCTCCTCTAGGAAGCCTCTGATGCTGTACCTGACCTGATCTCACAATCATAGGGGGTAAGAAAGTGGGGGACTGGAGCTGGCTGGCCAAGGGTGAGGATCCCATATTACAGCTGAAGAAACTGAGGCTCAAATAGAAAAAGTGTCTAGTCTTGCCACCCTCCACCTCCTGTCCTGCTCTCCTTCTTTGAAGAAGTAGGCAGCCATATTTGTCTGGACTATGGGCAAAGAGAACAAGATTCCCTTGGGGGTGGGAGTATTGGTACCCCTCCCAGCCTGAGTATATCCCGGTGTCACAAGTTTCCAGGCCCCAAGGCTAGACCAGCTCTGCCTCTTAGGAAACTTTACCACTGTTGACTTTAGCCAAACTTCCTGGTTCCTGCAGGAAGAGGGACCTTGGGATGTACAGGTCACACTGACCTCCCAGCCTACCAGGCACCTGAGGAACCCAGCACCCAGGGACTCCCAGGGAGATGCAGCTCGTGGGGCAAGAAGGTTGCCACCAACATGGTCCAGGCTCTGGCCAGCTGGCCCAAAGCATGTGGGAGAGGATGATGGTAGCTTTGGCAGAGAACACAAGCCTAGAGACAAGGTCCTGTGGAGCCTTCAGGCCAGGCCACTCCCTTTTCCTTGCTATTTATGGCCCCTTGGAGGCTGCTTTCCCCTTTGTTCTGCCAAACAAGCTCACTCCTGACTCCAAAGCCAGCCGGGGACTTGGCAAACATTTGTCAAGACTCGTCCCCTCACTTTGTGTTTGCCTATGCAGCAAAGATCTGGGTTCTGTGCATAGACAAGTTTCCCCTCCAAGGCCGGGAACCCCCATCCTCTGTGGCCCCAAAGCTCCCCTGCAGGTATACCGAAGAGGTAGGAATCTATCCACCGAAAGTTCAGCATCCCTCCACCCTGCCCGAAATGCCACCACTGTTCCTCAGTACCATGCATTCCCCCACGGTAAGAATAGCATCCAGGCTGTGTCACTCAGATGGTCACACCTAAGTACAGGCACTTGAGGAGTTTTGGAGAGGGGGACAGAGGGCCTGTGACTCAAGGCTTGAGATGGGGAGCTGAGGGTCAAATGGAATCCACCAGGCAAAAGAAGGGGAGACAGGTGCACCCCCAGCTCCAGCCTCCATGGGAAGGGCTGACCCACCCTGTGTCCTGGTCTCCCCAGGATGGTTCTGCCCAAGCAGTTGAGGTCAATGTGCCCTGATTAATGCTGCTAGACAGGCAGACAGTCCCCAGACAGGCAAGGTCTCTGGGGAGACGCCAGGTTCTCATTTCATAGTGGGTGCCAGAATGAAGAGAGAGGCAGGTCGGTGCCAGATGGAGCCCCAGAGAGCAGACACATTCCAGGGAGAGTGAGTCTCTGGGCCTCAGTTTCCCTGCATATGCAGTAGGAACACAGAGGGGAGCCCATTATTCTGGAGGCCATGGCTGCTGCTGCCTCAGACTCCCTGGCAAAAGGCAGGAGAGAGGTAGCAGCCCCAGACACAGCCCAGACACCAGGCAGCGCTTTCACCTCCCTGCAACTTGACTTACTTGATACTTAGAGGTGGAAACAGTCCCTGCTCTACAGATTCACTTTGAGAACTAAAGGAGCTAGTGTACCGGAAGATGTTTGCCAAGGCCTGCCACACACCTGGGTGCCTAATCTATGCGAGCTGGTGTTATTACTATTATTCGGGACCTTAGCCATGCCACCAAGCCTCTTACAGTTTGAGTTCCTCGTGTGTAAAATGAGCTGATAGCCAGTTGTGATGGGGAAAGAGCCTGGTACGATGAGCCCACTTCAGACCTAGCACACAGCTGGTGCTCAGAAAGTATTAGCCCCTCTGCAGGCATCCAGTGGTTATTCAATAGATGCTTGCTGACATCAATTATAAATGGCTAACAGGACATTTAAAAGGAACAAGGTACAGGACCATGAGGGATCAAGAGGGAGGCTGCCTTGGCTACCCCCGGGGTCCAGGACCCTGGGAGGCTGGGCTGGAAAGCCTCCTAAAGGAGTTCCTACAGCTCCAGGAAGCCCTGGAGCTCCTGAGGGCGGGGGCTGGTTGAGCCAGAAGGGGCTACAGGGGAAAGCAGATAGCAACCAGGGCATCACTGCATTCCTCTATTTAGGGATCTTAGTAAAGTTTCATTTGAAAAATGTGACCTGTTGCTTTCTTGTTTTTTAGGTGAGAAAATAAAGCCCAGAGAGGCCCACAGGCAAGAAACCCAGCACCCTGGAGCCATAGAGACACTCGTTGGTGCCTTTTTAGGTTCCTCATGGCAGCAGGGGCAGGAAGCCACATAGGGTATTGCGCACCTAGCCCCAGCTGGATAAGAACACCCAGATGCAGCTGCCCTTCACTCGCTTTGTTATGGACCTGCCCCACCCCCGCTTCAGGGTAAACCACTGCTAAGTGCTCAGCTGGCAGGTCACTTCCTCCAGGAAGTCTGCCCTTACCACCAGGTTAGGTTTGCTCTCCTTGTTCCGTGCTCCCATGGCTCCAAACCTGCCCCACTTCTAAAGATGCATTCATCTTTGGATCTGATCCCCTGTGAGGGATTGCACCAGCATTGTCCCTCACTCCTGAGTCCCCAGCACTGCCCCCCCCAACAATGCCAGCACATAGAGTGGGCACTTAATAATTGCCTATGGAATGAACAACTGAAGTTTGGCCTCCATTTTCCTCATCTGCAAGATGAATAAATACCACCTTCCAGGGTGAGAAAAGTGGGCCTCTCACTGGGCTGGCCGGTGGGCTGGTAAGCCAAGGGCTCCAACAGCAGGGGTCCTTCTCCTGCTGCCCTGAGCAGCCTCCAAGTTCAGGCAGCCAGGCAGGAACCATCCACCAGTTTCCTCTGCCATGGCAGAGCCTCCATCTAGTGAGCAGAGGCCTGGGCTGGGCATGTGGAGTCACTTACCAAGACTCTGGGGCACTTTACCCACCAGAAATGCCTGCCAGGCCGCCACACACCCTCCTAGCATGAATATTTATTTCAGATTTGCAGAGAAGGGAAAAACACAGAGTACTTCAAAGCATCTGCAGAGGAAAGGAGACCACAGTGCCCTGGGGATCCAGCAGGGGCTCCCATAGCTAGCCATGGCCTGACCCTAGGATCTACCAAGGGCTGCTCGGGATGGTCTCATGAGCTGTGGCTGAGGGCCAGGCCCTCCACATATGGGCATCTCTGTCCCTCACAGCCCTGCAAGGCAGGAACTCTGCATCCCTCATTGAATGGCTAAGAAAACAAGGCTCACAATGCTAAGGGGGCAGAACTGATACTCGCACCCAGTCTGACTCCCAGGAGCCTTGAATACCAGGGAGAATTTCAGCCATGCATAAACATAGAGCACCTCAAGTCCCCAGGTTCTGTCCCCCTTCTAGCACTGGAGTGAGACTGCAGTGCCGTGGTACACAGCTTGGAGTGAGGCTATAGCAGTGCTGGCCCTCAACCATCCTCACAACTGCACAAAATTCACTCCCACCTACCCACCTGGAGGTGGCCCAAGGATCCCCAGGAACAATGGCGGTCACTTCGAAGCCACCAGCCCCATACATCCAGGGTTCCCAGGCTAAAGGGGAGCAGCCCACAACACTGAGGAAACATAAATATTTCATGGGCAACTCCCTCCCAGCCTCCAATCATGTGTTCAATTGTCATGAAACAATTCAGAATTTCCAACTCAGGGCTAATAGGCTGCCGTCAGCCAGTCAGCCAGCGTAGGCAGGGGCAATTACTCTAAAAGCTTCTGTCAGGGTTGTTCACTGCACTGGCTCCCCGAATTGTCCATCTGTGACAGTGGCTGAGCACCCTGTGTCCTGAGCAGCAGGCAGACATCTGGAGGGAGGCCGAGGCAATGGCTGCAGAGCTTGTGATCATGAGAGAGATTTGCTAGGCCTACAGATGGGTAAACTGAGGACTTCGAGGGGCAGCTCCAGAAAGGCAGGGGCCACAACTTCTCACCTTCATATTTCCCATGCGAAGCTGTGGCCTCTTGCGTTCATGGTGGATGAGTGGACAAAGGCAGATGGACTGATGGAGAAACGAAGGGCTAAATGGAGCAGCTGAGAAGCTAAGCAAATGATGTTGCAATAATCTGCTTCCATCTCACTTCAAATCCATCCTCCTGTCTCTAGGCAGAATGGGCTTTCTAAGATACCCCTGACAAGGTCTCTCACTGTTCAAACCCTTCATCTGCTCCTGTTTGACTTCAGGATAATATCCCACCCTCATATAGGATTATGGAGTCCTGTGGGATCTGGTTCCTACTTGATTCTCCAACTTCCTCTTCCCCCATGCCCTGCCTTCTCACCTGTCCCAGTGCTATGATGATGTCTTCCTTTATTATCAAGTATATCACAGCTTATCTTAACTCAGAGCCTTTGCACATTATATTTTCCTACGGAGGGGTCCCCAGGTAGTGGGAAAACTGCTACAGCCAACTCCTCAGTGTGTCACTCAAGTCCCTCAGACAGCAGGCCGCAGCTTTCCTCCAGCACTGTGCTCCAATTATGTTATGGCTTTGTGTCTGCCTCCTTGACTCAACCCAAATGAACAGGAGCCATCTATCTCTGTATCTCTGCAATCACAGGCACAAAACAGGTGCTGTGTACCTGTTTTCTGACCTGAGAAGCCATTCTAAGAGGGTCTCAGGCTAGAGTTCTGTCCAGTATTCCATGCAGAGGCTGACAGGACTGCAAGGAAAAAAACACTTGAGATGCTCAAATAGCTTCTTGTTTTGCTTTGACTACCAATAATCACAGAGTGCAATAGAATAATGCTCAAATACATTAATATCTTACCTGATCCTTGGGTTCCTCTCTACTTTTAAAGCCTCAAACTTTCTCCCTCTCACAGATGAAAAAAGGAAGTATGAATACATTCCCTCCCTTGCTCTGTGGATCCATTCCTACAAGTAGTCAAGACTCCAAGCCTCCCCTCCGACTTGCTGGCAGTGCTTCGCCTCTCCCCACAGATGAGTGCAGGAACAATTCTGATGGACTTCGGACTCTCCCGACAGAGTCAATCCCTCCCTGTCACGTTGGAGTGGACTTGCTACCATATCATCAGCAGCCCCCTGACAAACTTCAAAGGGCAGGGGGCTTCTTAGGAAACAACCCTTTCCCTCCACCAGCTCAGAGAACTTGTTCCAGATAGATGCCAGGATCCTTGGAGGAGTATGGTGATTCTGGGGTGGAGCCTCTGGCCCTGGCCAACCAAAGAAGGCCTGAGCCACTCTTCCCCACAAATTGATTGGTGCAGGAGTGGGCATGTAAGCTGCACCCAGCCAATCAGCATAACCAAATCCCTTGCTCACCCTGGGGAGGGTCCTATAGTTGTTGCCAAAAAAGGCTCAGCCCTGTTCTCAAGAAGCTTACAACTGGTAAGGGCAACAGGCTTTCGTCTATCATTATACAAAATTTCATTTCAATAGTTGCAATTAGAACTGTGAAGGAAAAGAATACTCTCCCTAATTTTACTTGGTATTAAGATTTAAAAAAAAAATAACACTGCCTGAAGAAGTGTTATGGCCTCTGTATAACAGTGGCTGCAAACATTTGCCCATTATGTGAACCCATGTGACAAATTCATCAGAGGATTTTGCACTAGGGAGAAAAATTTCTGTTAGAGAAAGCACATCAGTTTGGACTGAAAGACAAAGAAAATTCATCAGCCAATTCCGCTGAGCTTTTTTGATGGGGCACCTGGAGGCTGAGAGCTAAAGTGATATTCAGGAACAGAGACTGCTACTTCTGTTCCTGGTGAATCCTGCTCCAAACTTCCTCTCTCTCTCTGATTCCTTGATTCCACTGTGCCAAGATGTCTGCTCCCAAAGATGTCAAAACTAAAGGGAAATTGCAAAATATATATATTTTTATAGAAGGGAAAGTAAGATTATAAAAAGTGTGTTTTATCCCGCCCCCCTCAAGTTCCACTAAGAACTTCCTGACTTCCAGTCCCAGGGTGGGGTTGTGCCCCACCCACCAGCCTGCCCTGCTTTCCTGGACCAAAACTTCCTAGCAGCTAAGCAGGGAATAAGGGCAGATAAACTAAACCAGCAAAGGAATCTGTTTCTGCTAGACTCAACTAACATGACCACCATGGGGAAAGTATCTAAACAAAATAAGAGCAAACTCTCTTAAAGAGCAACCTGGTGGCTTTGCCATTCGCTTTCAGCCACTCTATACACAGGACTCAGGGCCAAGCCCCTTACCATCATCATCTCATCCATTTCCCAAAGAAAGCAGCAGGAACTCTTACTCTCACATTTCACAGATGGGGAAGCTGAGGCTGGGAAAGATTATGTTATTTGCCAAAGCCACACACAACTAGTAAAAGCCACTGACAAGATTCCAGCACAGGCCATCAGATGCCAGGGGGCAGCATGTTTTGGCATCAGAGGCCCTGCCTGGGAATGAGAGCATGCAGAAAATCTCATTCGAGATGGGAACAAAACTCGGAAAATTGCTAGCATGCAGGGAGAGAGGAAGGTGTGATTTCCTGCTACAGACTTCAGAGTAAAAGCCACCCCAGGAGTGCCTGTGCAGCCCTCCATAGTAAAGGTCCAGTGGTTCCATTTATGCCAAAAGAGGCCACTGCTGCTTGGAGTATAAGGAAGTTTCCCATGACAAGGTTGGATGCGCCAGCCTTGGCTTAGCAGCACTAGGGCTGGACCCAACAAGTCTTTTTCACACAAAAAGCAGACAACAGGAGCAGGTAGAAGTTGGGGCTAAAATTCCCACAGCGCGGGGTCCAAAGACAGTAGATGCACTTTCCCCAGGCCCAGGTCTGCTAGTGCGGTCACCGGGGACTCGTTATCTTAACTTGCAACCCTGGGTGCACAGAGCTCACACACACACTGGAGAGGGGTTCCTGCTGTTGACGGTTGAAAGGAGGGTATGGAGTCCCTGGAACAGCACGACAGAGGGCAGGGGCCACCTGGCAGGGCCTGAACGCCGAGGCCTCCGTGAGCTTGGGTCGGGCAGGCTTCCCCTTTCGGAGGCTGGGGAAGGGGTCCTGGGTCTCTACGTTTCCAGGCCAAGCAGCCCTGGAGGCACGGACTAGCAGGACGCCAAGGCGGCGCGGGTCGTGGCCTCTCCCGCAGCAGCTGTTGGCGAGAACCAGGCAGGGAGGCGCCGCTGCTGACGGCACCTCATGAAACATTCAGGCCCGGCTGCCGCGCTGCCATCTCCCGGCACCTTGCTCCCGAAACTGTTGCTCTGGATCCCATGGCCGTCGGAAGGCAGGCTCGGCCGCTCCAGTTCCTGAGAGTGACAGGCCACAGCCAGACCTGCCCTGTGGTCCCATCCCAGAGTCCCAGCAGCAAGTAGGCTCAGACTGGGCACTTCAGAGTACCAAGAGTAAGTTCGGTCAATTGGTTTCCCCCACGAGACTTTGGGCACAGGGTTATCTGGCCGCGGGGCAACGCTGGGGAGCCCTGTGGCCCGAGGGTGGGCGAAGGGCAGGCTCCCAGTTCCCTTCCATCTAGCCCGTCTCCCAGTGGCAGCCAGGAACAGGCCTGCAGGGCCACAGGGGTGCAGGCGTCACCGTTCGCAAGCCCGGAGCAGGGTGGCCGCTGGGGGATGTGCAAGCACAGGGGTTGGACAAGGGGCCGCACAAGTGTCTGTCCTGAGAGGTCAGTCTCCCCTTTCCTCACCAGCCCAGGCCCTGAAGAGAGGGAAGGAGGCAATCCGCCAAGCAGGGCAGGTCGGATGGCACCCCCACACCCAAACACAGAAACCCTGGGGTCTGTCCGCCAACCTCCTGGGCTGCCACGCTCTGCGCAGGGACTCTCCCTGCCAACACGCAAAACCAGCTCCCTCCCGCAGGCTGAGCAGGAAGGAGAAAGGTCCAATCTCAAACCGTCCCCCGCAACTAGACCACCAGCCCCCGTCTAAACGGAAGTAGGGCCAGCCCTTCAAGAGTTAGGTGGGAAACTGAGCCCTGGGAAAGAAAGGGCGCCCGGGCCAGGCTGGGACCCGCTGCGGCTTCGCAGGCTGCCAGGCCCCTCCACGGAGGTCCGAGGGCGCGTTCCTCGGCCTCCAGACTCAGCTGCCAGCCGCGCGGACCCCAGCCCGCGCCCCGAGGGAGGCCGGGACCCCTAGGCGGCGGGACTGCGCGCCGCCCCTCCCCGCAGGTCCAGGCTAGCGCCTAGCTTCCCCTCCCCCCTTCCCGCCTCCCGGCGGGTGTCCCCGCCTTCCCCGCGGGCGACGGGCGGCGGCGGCGGGAGGAGCGGGCCGAGCTAAGGCAGCCCCGGCCTCGCGCTCTGGGATGTAGCGAACCAGCAGGGGCCGAAGGAACTGGCAAAGCCGGAGCCAGAGCCAGAGCCAGAGCTGGATCCCGGGCCCCAGCCGGAGCCGAAACCTGAGCCAGAGTCCGCGGCGGGCGAGCCCGGAGCAGACGAGCGGCAGACGCAGCGCTGCCCAGGTGGGGTAAGAGACGCTGGGCTAGGGGCACAGGGTCTCCGCGGTGGAGGGGAGCAGGGAGGTGGCGGCCGGCCGAGTCCTGCGCAGTTTGCTCCTGGCGTGTGTGGGTCCAGCCGGCGACACGCGACAGCGCAAGGCGCGGAAGGTCAGGAGCCTTCGAGGCAGGAGCCCGTGCGTGCGCCCAGGGCACAATCATAGCCGCCGTCACCTAACCGGTGGGATCAACCCTCCGCTTCGGCCCCGGGCACCCCAAGCGGGTAGCAGCCTCGGGGGCACGGGCCACGGCTCCGCAAAGGGCACAACCCCGTGGCAGCCCATAGCGGCGGCGCGGGAGGCAGGGCCTCCCGACCCCCAGGAGAAATGGGCAGGAGAGAGGGCCTCCCGCTGCTCCTCACTGCGTCCAGGGATGGAGGGCCCCACCACCCATGGAACTGCTGGCCCCTCTGCGTGGCCCGGGACTTCGGCCGTAGCTTCGCATCAAGAGGGTATTTTTCCTAAACGAAACCGCTTCATTCGTTCGTTCGTTCGTTCGTTCGGGCAGCAATGATAACGAAAAGCAGCAGACATCGGCCAGCGCCCTGGCTCTCTTCGCCCCGGACTCCGACGTCCCGCCTCAGCGCTCGGAGGTGCCCCCAGCCCACCGCGGCCTGCCCTCGCCGGCACAGGTCCGGCTTTTTCTTCCCATGAGAAAAACCCCAAATTCCCTTCTTAACGTCCAATAAAGACATTCCCGCGGCTTCTCCCGGGTTTGGTTGTTGACGCAGTTCCCGGAGCACGCAGCCGCTTCTCAAGAACCGGGTCTCGGACTTCTGAAATTGACCAGCTTCGTAAATTGGAGCCCATTCTCCCGCGGCAAAGGCAGGGCTCCAAAGCCAGGATGGCAGTCATGGGAACCCCAGGCTGAAATCCGGGTCCCAAGATTTTCCGATTTAGGAATTCCCTGAATCTACAACGAGTTAGTCCACTTTTCTGAAAAACTAAGACTTGTGTATTCTCTGGACATCGCTGTGACCTCTGAAAGCCACCAGGTCCAGAGGGAGGAAATCCCAGGTTGCTGTCCACTGAGGGAGGATTCAGGTCTAGGGTTCAGGTCTAGGGTAGTCAGGCCAAAAGCTACAGGCAACCGGGGCAGCACAGAAGACTTGCTGTCCCCGTGCCCTTTCATGGGGCTGCTTTGGGCTTCCCGCATCTCTGCCAAGGAAAGGAAAAGAGGTGGGCTGGGGCGCGGAGACCAGGCTGTCTGGACTATAGGATGCAGGGGCCTCCAGACAGACTCAGGGTGCTCTTCTCCCACCTAGCCGCTGGGAAGAGGAGGCTGTGGTGCATCATAACCCGCCCCTCTGCTCCCCAGTTGTGTGACCAGCTGCACCTCCTTCCTAGTCTTCTTCCCCACAGCTCAGCCATTCTCAGGATCTAGAAAACTTCTGTTGGAATTAGGTGAGAGGTGGGCCGGGAGAGCCTTCGTCCTACCAGCCGCTGGCCCACAGCACGGAGTCCTGAGTTCTGTAATCCCATCTGTGCCTCACTGGTGGCAGTCCTGCCCAAATACATCCTGGCTCTCCCAGGAACAGGCTGGGGATCCTCAATTGGCTGGAAGCCTCAGACTGGGGTCCCAGGAAGCCTAAAGGAGCCAGTGAGGTCTTTCCAGCCCCTACCTGAGCACCCTCCTCCCTGCTTATCCAGTAATTGCTGTAGTCAAAGGAACAAGAGCTTTTATTGGGGAGGGGGTGTTAGATTAGGCAGAAGAGGTAGGTGGTCTAGGCTGCACTACCAAAACTGGGTTTTCAAGTTTGAACCTCTCCACGGACTAAGAGGCTTAGGGCTGGAATGTCCCAGAGAGTCAAGGATAGCCCTGGTAGCAGGCCATGGCACATTCCTTCCTTTTTCTAAAATACCTTGATTCTCAGAGCAAGGATTAGAGCAGGGTGCCCCCAAGGGTAGGTAGAAGGATACCTCTCCATGAGAGCATCCTAACCACCCTTCCCCAATTACATTACTAAACCATTCTTGGACACAGGCTGTTTTTAGTGAGCCCGGCTTCAGGAAGGGTCCTCTTGGTGACTGCTTCAACTCCACAACAGCCCAGGCTCTTCTGTTCAGCCCAGCCAGGACCCTAAACTCCAAAGAATCACAGAATCATTGCTGACTTTGTGTGGCGAGGGATGGTGTGGGGAATAGGACACATGGTTCCAGCTCCACTAAACCCCTTTCCCTCCTCTCTTCGAGTCCCATCAGCAAGCGAGCTAGATGCTGAAGCAGCAGACAGAGTCCCATATTGGACATGGGAACTGAGGCACAGGGCAGATCAAGCCTTGATATTGAGGCAAACACAGGTCACACAGCACAGTTGGAGGAACACCAAGCCTCTTCTTACTCCTGAAAGAGTGCTGTCTTCTGTCCTGTGTATGTGATGTGTCTGTGAGTGTGCAAGAAGCCCCTGTCTTGACTGGGACAATGGCCAGTGAGAGAGTGTAGCCGGGGAAGAACAGAGAGCATGTCCAGGTCCCTTCCCCAGCCAATGCCCAGGATCAGGCCACAGCCTCCTCACTCCTTGATCACTCAGTGCTGCCCAGGCCAAGCGGGACACACTCCCCTAGCAGGCCTCACTAGCCCCATCCCCTCTTTGGGTCTCAGGTCCCCTGAGGATAGGGGCTTCACCTGAAACAGTCTGAGGGCTTTTCCATCCACACAGCAGGTAACGAGATTGCCAAATAAAGGGACTATTGTGCTTGCCTGGAGCTTGGCCAGAGGTTTGGGCCCAGAGGGGCACACAGCAGGTGCTCAATAACTGCATTAAATGCACCAGCAGTAAGGATACAGGCCCCAGACTAATCAGTGAGTGCTGCTGAGTCACAAAACAGTCCCCATCCAGGGACAGCCCAAAGAGTCACTTTGGTCCCTCCGGGAAATGAAGGGGCTGTGAGTCCCAGCCTCCTCTGGATGCCCACAGACAGACCATTCATTTCTAAGTCTCTGCTCAGAGATGCACTGTGCTTCCCACCTTGGCCTGACATGTGGTGGGTTAGAACACACCTCCTATCCCCTACCAGCCAGCGTTCATGCCAAGTAGCACATATATGCCTCAACTCAGCACTTCCATAATGCAGTGAGTGCATGTGTGTGCAGAGCATGCTGGCATGGATGTACAGGACGTGTGTGTATGTGCGCGCACGCGTGCGTGCCCCCATGCTGTATGCATGCAGGCTGTTCTATGCGGTAAGACAGCTAAAGGGAGAATGGTGTGTGAAGGGACACTCCCGAGCATGCTGCGGCACCTGAATATCTCCTTGAAAGGAGGGATCTTCTGCTGCAGGAGACTTAGCCAAGAAATGTGGTAAAGGTGGAGCTGAGGGCAAATGCTGTGCAACTGTGCTTCTCCATGTCCCCCTCCCCGTGGCCAGGACTCGTTTCATGGAGGGAGATCTCAGCTTGGAAGAAGGCAGGAGCCTCCCCAACCAAACTCCTGGGAAGTGTCCTCCCTCCGGCCTCAGACCCTGCCTCCTGTGGTCACAGATGCACAGTGAGAAAGGGTCAGGCCCTAAGGAGCTGCTGTCTCTCCCTGCCCCACAGTTGGGGGGCAAGGGGGGCTGGGGCTAACATGGAGGGAATGGAAGGCAGGCCTCGTTCCACACTGTGTGCCTGCCCCTGACCCCAGCATCCCTCACAAGAGCTCAACCTGACCCTGGGTGTCTCCCTGTGATGGGAAGGGGTAAAGCGAGGACTCAAAGGCAGAGCCTGCAGAGTGCCCCAGAGGCTGATACCTGCACCGTCAGTGCCACCCACCCAGGAGGTGAGGAGGCACTGGGTTTTGGGGTGAGGACACTGGACACCTCCCTGGAGAGCAAGGCAGTGCTTCTTTCCCAGGCTGACAATCTCCCTGGTGCTGCTCCCTTGGGTTGCTGTGTCTGGTGGAGCTGGTCACAGGTGAGGGGCAGAGGGCAGTCTGGGGTCCGCCTATGGTCAGAGGAGCAGGTCAGGGCGGTGCCTTGCTGCCCCAGCTGTAGCCTGTTGGCTCAATACACTGTGGTCTCAGGACCAGCTAACAATTGTTGAGCAAAATCCTTCAACAGACTTCACCTACATGCAAGGACTTGAGGAGAGGATCCCTCTTGGGAGTGGGAGAGTAATGTCTTTGCCTGTGCCCAATGAAGGCCCACTGGAGCTGCAGCTCAGCCACCACTATGTGGGAAAGAAGCTGGAAGACTGAGGGCTTCCTGGGCTGCTGGCCCAGGGTTGGGAGACAGCAGTCACCTAGCCTACCAGGCCTGTACCTGAAGCCCTAGGAAGCCAGGATGCAGTCCCCCAGGCTGGGACAAAGCTACCCTGAAGAAGGGCAAAGGCTGCCAAGGCCAGGCCAGGCCCATTTTGCTAACGGATAAGGTGCAAAACAAGGGGAGAGGTAGAAGAGGCTGTGGGGCCTGGCTGGGCTTCTGGGGTCTTCCCTCTGTACTCTCCAAAGGCCGAGTGCCAGCAAAAACGTTTCGTCTGATTAGAAGCCATCATTTCTATCCCAATCCCGGAAAATTGACTGCGGTGCAGAGAGGGAGGCCTGAGAAGCAGCCTTAGGGGAGAAGGTCCAAGCTAATTAGGAGGCAGCATCCGGGGGCCCATTAGAGTGCAGGCTGCTGTCACTCAGCCGGGCTGAGTTCCCGGGAGAAGAGGCTGGAGGAGGAGGGGCAGGCGGCCCCTCGACGAGGACACCGCTGGGAGCTGCCGGAACCGGCCCTGGGCTCTGCCCCCGCCCCGGCGCTGGCTCGAAGGCGCCCGTTCGGTGCGATCCTGCTCGGCAAACATTCACTCATCCTGGGCTGTTCTCGCCAGGGCCGGGGACTTCGAGGCGGCCGAGACGGGAGTTGATTTCTAGGCGAAACAAGTCATTTGGGGCCTGAGGTGGGCACGAGCCGCCCAGGACTTGCAGGCCAGATGCGTTTCTTTTGTGAGGCCGAGGGAGAACTCGGTGTGTCACTGGGGAAGGAGGGAGAGGCGCAGCGAGGCCGCGGGGGGCGGGGAGGCGGCGGGAAGGTGGCTGCGGAGGGGGAGGGCGCGGGCGAGGCACGGAGGGAGGGAGGGCGGCAGCGAGGGCGCGGCGGCGCGGGCGACTCGGGGCTGGATTCCGCCCGCACTCCCTCGCTCGCTCGCTCCCTCCCTCCCCAGCCCCCTCCCACCCGGGCCCACCCCACCCAGCACCCCTGGCGCAGGGACTGCTGGAACCTGGCTGTGCGCGCTGTCGCTTTAAGACAGACTCTGCCGGCGCCGTCCCGAGCCTTAGAAACCGGCCCCGGATCGCGAGCCGGAGCCGGAGCGGGAGCCGGGGCCGGCGGGGCGACTGAGGCCCGAGCGGCGGGAGCGCAGCCCGGAGCGCGGAGCCAGGCGCCCGGTCGCTAGAAGCTGCCGCTGCCTCTGCCCGCCCGGCACCGCACCCCCGGGCGGTCCATGGGGCGGGTAAGGCGTCGCTGCGGGCGCCGGCAGCCCTGGAGGGCAGCCGCTTAGGCGCTGCGCTCTTGTCCCCGCAGGTCGCAGCCAGGGCGGCGGGGCTCGCCCAGCCCCGGCCCCTGGAGCGCCCGCCGCGGTCCCCACCTCCATGGACGCCTTCAAGGGGGGCATGAGCCTGGAGCGGCTGCCGGAGGGGCTCCGGCCGCCGCCACCACCACCCCATGACATGGGGCCCGCCTTCCACCTGGCCCGGCCCGCCGATCCCCGCGAGCCGCTCGAGAACTCTGCCAGCGAGTCGTCTGACACGGAGCTGCCAGGTAAGCGCCGTTCCCCGCGCGGCGCGCACGGAGCCTTCCCGGGCGCGGGGCACGGGAAGCTGGGAGCAGGGCCTGACGCCCGCGCCGTGCAACCAAGCTCCCTCTCCGCCCCAGAAGCGTCAGGAGCTTTCTTTTTCCCGTTCTCGACCTGACGGTGAACGCGGAAACTTACGCACACGCGAAGGCACTTCCACGCGGTCCCCACGCACCAAGAAACTGGCAGAGATGCACGAGCCTACGGCTGGAGGGTTGGACTGACAGCCCCTCTTGATCAGGAGTGAATAGAACGGGGAAAAAGTTGGATTTGCGCAACTGGGCGCTAAGGAGCGGCTTGGACGAAGGGAGAGAAGCAGACCCAGAAAAGAATGGGGGTGATGAGCGAGAGAACGCGCTTAGACTGAGAGGGAGGCTAACACCGTGACAGTAGGCGACAGACTGAGAGGAAGAGACCGAAGAGAAGGGGCGGGTGGGTAGGGTAAACTGGGGGGAGGGGGGAGAGGGTCATCAAGTAAAAGGGAGACACAGAGGACGGTAAGGGCGAGCGGGCCAGGGGACCAGCGGGCCAAGGGGCGCGGCTGGACACCCAGCAAGGCCAGACCGAATCCCGATCGAGGGATCCCGGCCCACGTGCGCGGCCAGAGCCGGGAGCTGCCCGGCCCCTGCCCGGCGCAGTCTCCAGCGCGTCTCCCTCCGCGCTTTTTGTCCGAGTTGGAGCTTTTTTCCAGCAGCAAGCTGGGCCCGCGGGTGACCGGCTCCGGCAGTGGAGCGGCGAATCCGCTGCCCAGCGCAGCCGCCCGGGTCCCCGAGGGGCTCTGAGCTCCCTGGCCTGGGCGACTCTTCCGCGTTCATTTCTTAATACACGGCTGTTTCTTTCCGCTTTCTTAATCTATTTCTCTTTTGCATTCCTAAGTGATTTTTCTGAGAGGTTCTGTTTGCTTGGTTAAAACACAGTCAACGCTGAACTATACTTTTGTTTTCAAAAGTTTTAAGTGTGTTCTTTGGTTTTATTTTTAAAACCTAGAAAGATATATAATCGTAGATCGATTATTTTGAACCAAATCTATGAGGATGAATTAACAATTTTAACTGTATCTTTCGATTTTGAAAGAATTAATATACTAAGTGTAGGTCTCTGGAATTTAAAATAACTACATGCAGCATTATTCTTCCGGAGATTTTAAAAAGTCGATCCAAAATGGCGCGTTTCTCGAGAATTTTCACAAAATCCATTTACAGTGGTGTTATTTGGGGAATTTACATTAACTACAATATGTTCCTCTGGGATTTAAAATTATCTCTACAAGGCCTTATCGGGAAGGGGTTAAAAATCTATCTACAACGGTACATTTTTTTTTTTTTAATCCTGGAGAAATAAATGCTTCTGTCAGCCTGGAGTTTATACACTTACGGCTCTGTATTTAGTTAGGGGTGTGTTTGTATGAAGCTTTCTAGCTTCTTAATTTACATTTGCTCTGTTTCTTCCTGTCTGATTTTGAGAATTTGTGGCTCTTTCCATGTCTTTAGTCATAGAGCCGTGAGCTTTTCTGGGCTTCTATGTTTTGTTTTTCAACTCTTTTTCTCTATGTGTCAATGTTTCTATGACTGCGTGTGTTTTGTGTAGCTTCAAAGAGAGACAGACTAAAGCCCGAGGTCACCTAGACAAAGTCTGTCTGTCTGGGCTGCAGTTGGTGGGGTTTTCTAGGCTTTGGGACTGGAGGCCTGGAAGCAAGGCCGAGAACCAGGCTGTGCTGTGCCTGCCCTGTGGCGCTCCCACACATCCCTGAGAAGAAGAAAGTGGAGGGACTTTAGGCTGGAAGGATCTGATCCTAGTTCACAGAAGTAGAGACCCCCTCAGATTTAGACCCCCTAAGAGCTCCCAAAGCAAACAAAAGCGTACATTCTCTGAAACAGCAGCAGCAGGGCCAGTCTGAGCCGAGCTAAGGGTGCGGGCCCTGCCCAGCCAGAAACCCAGGCCCGCGGCTCGGGCTTCGATAGTTGGGCTCTTCACCACAGCACACCAGACGAGAGGTCCCTACTGACGACCAGCCCCCGGCGGGCGCTTTCCAGTGGGGACAGTTCCAGGGCCCCCGGAGGGAGAGGGGAGGGAAGACCGCCAGCGCCGGTGGCGGGCGCTTCGGTGGAGCCGGGACGGGGTGCAGCCGGGCGTAAGCCCAGGTGACCTGCGCCCCATCCTGCCTGCTGCAGAGAAGGAGCGCGGCGGGGAACCCAAGGGGCCCGAGGACAGTGGCACGGGAGGCACGGGCTGTGGAGGCGCTGAGGACCCAGCCAAGAAGAAGAAGCAGCGGCGGCAACGTACGCACTTCACAAGCCAGCAGTTGCAGGAGCTAGAGGCCACGTTCCAGAGGAACCGCTATCCAGACATGAGCATGAGGGAGGAGATCGCCGTGTGGACCAACCTCACCGAGCCGCGTGTGCGGGTGAGCAAGGGGCACGCGCCTAAGGTCACCCGAGCAGAGGGCTGCTAGCTGCCTCCGAGGCAGCCTCCCAAAGCTTAGACCCGCACGCAGACCTCCACTCTCCTACCATTCAGACCTGCTCCCTCCCTCCACTGGCAATCCCCACCTTAGGCCCTGGCCCACCGAGCGTCTGCCAGGCCTCCAGGCCACCCCCAACGTCCAACCCCTCTGACCCTCATCCTACCTGATGCTCAGACTAAGGCAATCCCAACCAAAGGACCCATATCTCCAGGTGAATCTCCCATGCTGCGTGGGGCCCACGACCCACTCGGATCTTAGCAGCATACCTTGGGCTAGAGACTGGGCAGTGGATTCCCTGCCTCTGGGGACCTCAGGAGCTGCTGGCCTTCCCCCCAAAACGAAAGGGAAAGGCAGGTCCTGCCTGGCTGCCTCGGAGAAGCCTGAAAGGTGCCTGGGTTTGGGGCTCTCGAAACTTCCTGGATCAGTGGTCCCATCCCATAAGCAGATTCTCTAAAAGCTCAAGAGATTCTCCACCATCCCCAGCCATCAGTAGGACCCTTTGCCTTCTGCCCTTTCCAGAAGGTCTCCCCTCAGTTGATGGGGAGGAGGGCTCCATGGTGAAGTGGCCTTCCCAATCCCTTTTGGGATATACCATCTCAGACCCAAGGCCAACCTGCATTCTCCCTCTTCTCACTCATTTGGTTTCCAGTAAAAAGCAAGGCTTTCCTGCCAGGGTAGCAAGAGAATCATTTCTTCCCTGGGGGTGCAAATATTTAATCACATATTGGGAGTACCTCCCAAGCCTACCAAAGTCCCACCTGGCCCACAGACTCCTTACCATAACCCCAGCCCGCACCCCTCCCTAGGCAGGCTGGCCAGCCCAGTGGGACTTGGAGTGAAGACACAGCACTCAGTAATCCTGAACTCACTAATCCTGCCCAGGTTTATGGTGGTAGGGGTGGGGTGGGGGTGGAATCAGGTAGTGTCAGTACTGAGGACTAGGGAAAGCTGAGATGCAGGGGTCTGGCAAACTAGCTCCAGAAACTCCGCTCAGAACTGGAGGAAAATCCGAGAGGGCAGGGGGCATGCGGAGGACCAGGAGTTTCTCACCAAATTTAGGGGGAGAAAAGGAAGGGCAGGAAGGGTAGAAGAAACTAGTAAGAATCGAAAAAAAATTCAATGTTTGGAGAATGTTTAATATTTAATTGGAAAAATTAAATATTTGGAGAAACATATTTGGCATATGTTGAGGCGGCAGGAAAAATTAAATAGGAAGCCAAAAAGATCAAGATTTGAGAAAAATAATCAACTGTTTAAAGGGAACCGTGGAGGGGAGATATTTGGAAAGAATTTTAAAAATCATATTTGGGGACGATTCAAAAGGATCAAAAATGGGGGATAAACAAGAAAACAGACTGAGGGAGAAGAAAGAGGCTCAGATAGCGGGGTGGACTGAACGAAAATAAACATTTGGAGCCTAAAAGAAAATATCAAATACTGCCAAGAAAGATAACAAAGTATTTGAGCGATGATATAGATTGAAAAATTGGGGGAGTCGGAGAGTCCTATGTCTCAGGGAAGAAAAATACCTTTTGTATTTGAGGGAGAATAAAAAGACGGAAATGCTTAGTAGATAACGCAGATCCGTTTGGGGGAGAAGGCAGAGGTGAATTGGTTGAGAGAGGAATAAAGAAAACGAATATCTGTTAAAATAAAAGAGAATCTGTATTCGGAGAAGAAAACGGATATAATTTGGGGAAGAAGATAAAGATCGGGAAAAGGAAAAAAACTAGTATTTTCTGGGGACAGGAAAGGAACCATTGTGGAAGGAATGGAGGAGCGGAAATAATCGGTAATCGGTCGAAGGACAGGAACGACTTTAGGAGGGCAGCAGGCAGGCGGGGCGAGGGCTCCGGGGCAGCGGGGAGGGGGGCCCTCCCGGCCCTCGGCGGCCCTGACCCCTTCTCCCGCCCCCTCCCCCAGGTCTGGTTCAAGAACCGGCGGGCCAAGTGGCGGAAGCGCGAGCGTAACCAGCAGCTGGATCTGTGCAAGGGCGGCTACGTGCCGCAGTTCAGCGGCCTGGTGCAGCCCTATGAGGACGTGTACGCCGCCGGCTACTCCTACAACAACTGGGCCGCCAAGAGCCTGGCGCCAGCACCGCTCTCCACCAAGAGCTTCACCTTCTTCAACTCCATGAGCCCGCTGTCGTCGCAGTCCATGTTCTCGGCACCCAGCTCCATCTCCTCCATGACCATGCCGTCCAGCATGGGCCCAGGCGCCGTGCCTGGCATGCCCAACTCGGGCCTCAACAACATCAACAACCTCACCGGCTCCTCGCTCAACTCGGCCATGTCGCCGGGCGCCTGCCCGTACGGCACCCCCGCCTCGCCCTACAGCGTCTACCGGGACACGTGCAACTCGAGCCTAGCCAGCCTGCGGCTCAAGTCCAAGCAGCACTCATCATTCGGCTACGGCGGCCTGCAGGGCCCAGCCTCGGGCCTCAACGCGTGCCAGTACAACAGCTGACCGCCCCGCCGCGCCACGCGGGCTGGCTGCCGGCACGGGGAAGGGCGCGGGCGCGGAGGACGCACGCAGAGCCCTGGCTCCCACGCCGTGGCTCGCCACGCTGCACCGCTCCGCGGACCTCGCGCCTGCGCAGCCCCCTCCTCCCACTTCCCACTCCGGGTTGGTTTTGTGTTTGCTTTTCCAGACCCCATTCTGCCCTCCAAAAAGACAAAAAAAAAAACAAAGGAAAAAGACGTCGGAGAAAAGTGCCGCGAAAAAATGGATGAGTTGCAATTTCCCTCGGGATGGCGCGGGTGGTGTGTGTGTGTGTGTGTGTGTGTGTGTGTTCCCACGGGCCCCGGCGGCCCACTCCGCGGAGGGGACGCAGCACTGTAGGCGAGCGCCGAGGCCCAGCGGCCGGGGGAGGACGCCCTCGTAGCCCGCGTCCCCGCCGCGCTGGACCCGGACTGAGCCGCCGTGCCTGCGGACTGGATGTGCGGGCCCTGGACTTGCCTGGGATTTCCCGACCCAGTACAAACCAAGATGCCCTCTCCGAGGTGTCCCCGGCCGAGAGCGCCTTAGCTCGAGTCGGATCCGCGTTGGAGCGGGTGTTGGGCAGGGGTTAACGGTGCCCAGCCCAGGGCTGGGCACTCCGTGGAGCCGCACAAGGCCCTGGCACGCCTGGTAGAGCCTCGCTGGCCCTGCGCCCCGGAGCCCTATATTAAGGCCACGGAGCTGCAGCAGGCAATGCGGACCTGGCGGGAGGAGGGGGAGGCTCGTCGTAGAACAACCCAGCCCAGAGCTTAGCCGCAGGCCTAGGCCCTCTGCTCTGCTCCCGGGCTAGGAGGTGGCCCCCTGTCTGGGAAAACTGCCCTCTCCTCACCGCCCGCCGTGCAAGAGTCGAGCCGGCAGAGCGAGGGGCCCGGCCCCGGGGCCCTGCGCCCACTTTGCACACCCGCTCTCCGGCCCACGCCCCTGTTTACAGCGTCCCTGTGTATGTCGGACTGACTGTATAGAATTATAAATCTGTCTATATCGACTTGTCCATGTACGTCTATTAAAACCATAGTCCGAGCGTGCTAAGCACTGCTGAGCCCTGACTGCTTCATTGGGTTGAGAAGGGAGGCGGATAGAAAGGGAACTGTGACAGCCCGGGGCCCTTGGATAGGAGAGGGGCGCTGAGGCAGTCCCCGCCGAGGTCTCCCTAACTCCTCTTCCCCACCACCATTCTTGACCTGCTCAGCCTGGCTCCCTTGAGGACAACCGTCCGGCGTTGCTAGCCTGCCCGGTGCGCACCCGCTAAGCTGCGCCTCTCAGCGTTGTGCGTGGGACGCCATAGCGAGAACCCCCTCCCTCCGCGGCCCCAAGGTGCTATGGGGCCCTTGCCTGCCCAGAGCGTTAGGGCGGGGGCTGCTGAGAGCCTCTTTAGGCCAGGGGTTGCCTTTTCTCCTGTGGGTGCCGCAACAGCCCCTCTTCCCTCCTTGGAGCCAGGGCCAGGCTGTTCTAGGAGGACTGAGGAGGCTGGATCTATGAGTCTAGCGAGGCATTTCTCCCTACTGCCCGTAATGTGCCGAGAGCCCACCCAGGGACGTGCGGCTGTGGAGAAAGTGTCCGTCACACAGAACTCACTTCTCACTTCCAATCCATCCCAACTTGTGGGGACTGCCGGCCGCCTCCGCCCTCCCCTGGCTTTTGGAAACTACTGAACAAGACCAGCCTGTAAACTGCCTGTAAAATTCTGCTTCCCTTAAGTAAGTCATTTCTAATGGCAAAACAAAATGTTTGCAGCTGCAGTGGGGGAGGAAGGAGGGGTTGGTATCATGCTTCAGAGTCACCTTATGATGGGGGTTGGCACTGCCCTGGACCCAGGCAAGCCCTAGCTAGGAGTGGGGCGCAGCCATAGGCTTAGTCATGAGCTGACAGCTGGAGAGCCCTGTGCACACATTCTCAAGCCATGTCAACACAGCCTCTGAGGTCAGGAGTGTTGTCCCTATTTTACAGATGGAACCAAAGCCCTGTAGCTGAGCCAAGGTCACACTGAGTCAGAAGGATTTTAGATTCCAAAGCCAGGCATCTTTCCACTGGTTTTCTCACCTTCAGATGAGGAATGAAGAGAGGTCCTCCCTGGAGGATGGTCTGATGCTGTGAGACCTGGAATGTGGAGCTCTGAGATGAACAGGGCCAGATACACAGGCTAGTGGGTGTGGGGGTGGAATAGGGCAGGGGGCTGGAGCCAGACCACCCCTCCCCAAGCGGCTCCAGTCCGGAGCTCGGACCCCTCATTCTCTGGAAACATAAACACAACCACATCTGGACTCAGAGGGCCTCCCTCAGCCTCACACATCTGCCAAGACCAGAGGGCCCTGGTCTCAGCTGAGGGCAGGAGTCAGGGGAGACCTAGAAGGAGGCAGGCTGGAGGAAAGTGAGGAGCAAAAAGGAAGCCTCTGGTGAAAGTCAGGTCTAGCACCAGGTGCTAGGGGAGCCACACAGGGCTCAGGTGGTGATGCAGTGTGGCTGTGGCCAAACAGCTGCACATGGGTGGAAGGGCAGAAATTGTCCCAGAATGACCCCATCATCCATCAAGGATTGTGGCCAAGCAGGTGAGTGAAAGACCCAGCCGCAGGCCCCTCCCAGCTGTTCCCACCCAGCTATTCTGTGGCTGGCAGTCTACAGCATCCAGCCCTTCCCTGCTGCTCCGGCTGCAGGGTCATCTCTGAAGGGGGCTAGGGACTATAGGGGGCTCTGAAAGCCCAATCCTCTGGGGAAAAAAAGGGGGGCAGAATTCCTAGCCTACTCTGCCTGAAGATTGGGGGAGGGGACCCCCATTATTCAACATTGACCGTGCCCCTGCTCTCAGTGCTAGGATAGAGCAGGGGAAACAGACACAGCCCCTGCTCTGCTGGACAAGTAAACAGACGTGTGTAATTACAACCGAGGCTGAAGAAAAACAACAGGGTGCTATGAGAGTAAATGGGGTCTTGCTTTAAACAAGGTGGTCAGGCAAGGCCCTTCTGGGGAGGCGGCTCCATCCCTATGTTCAGTAGCAAGCACCAATGCTGACTGAACCTACACAAGGCCCTGGGCCCCAAGCTAAGTGTCCACTCCTCATTCGTGAGCCCTTTTACCTGCACACAGCCCTGTGAGGCTGCTATGATTGTTTTATTAAAGTGGAATGCCCTGGTTCTCTTCTTGAGGTCCTATTTCCTCCTTTCTGCATTAATAGGACTTCTCTGTCAAAATTTCTCAACAGGTCACTTTAGATGTCATTTGGGGTTTTCCCAGCTCAGCTTTCCCTCCTGGCCTCTGCAGGGTGTCCTCAATGTGAGTCATGATTGACAGTGCTCCTGGCTACACCCCAACTCCACCCCAGGAACTATCCTAGATTCTGGGCCCTCAGTCACCCAGCCTATTTTCCTGAAGTACAGTCTCCCCACCATCTTCTGTGGGCCAGGCCCTGGGAAAGGAACCAATTCCTGCCACCCACTGGGCCTCCGGGGAGAGGCAGAGCCCTATCGGCACCCTGAGAGATGAGTGCTGGGGTTGGGAGGGGCGGTGGGCGCGAAGCAGTGGTGCTCACCCCAGCATGCTCCTCTGGGGGCGCCATGCACCATGGGGCGAGGATGCCTGGACACCTGTTTTTGTTTGCATATCATGTTATCAGAAGCTAACAGCAGGCTCTTCCTGAGCACCAGGCCCTAGCAAGCTCCTTGGAGCAACTTCATGAGGGAGGGATTTTTTGTTCTTATTTTTCACAGGAAGAAACTGAAGCTCAAAGGGAATCAGTAACTTGCCCAACATGGCACAGACAGCTAATGAGGGGTAAAGGCAGCACCTGAACTCAGACCCTCTGACCAGAGCCTGTGCTCACACCCACTGAGCTGGACACTACCCTTACATGAATCACATTTGTATTCAGGAGGGAAAGGAAATCAAAAATTAGAATTCTCTTCAAGAGGCTAGACTCAGCTGGGCTCCCAGCCTGAGACAGAAAAGTCCCCGGGCCCTAGGATTTGCCCTCCTGAGCTTCGGACTATGTGAGAACAGCAGAGGGCACAGGTAGCAGGGATAGAGGAAGCCCTGGGGTGGAGGCAGGCATAGGCATAGAGCAGCTTTTTGGTGAAGAAAGGGCCCTGAAATCTCAATCAGGAAATCCAAGCTCCCACGTCAGTCCAGATTACAAGCTTCTTGTTTCCGAGATGAGGAGCCCCCCTGCCAGGCCTCCTCCCAGCCCCAGCTGGTCTCTACCTCCTTGCCCCTTCCATCAGGGGAACCCCACTCTTCACACTCCCACGTTGCTTTTGCAAGTTCCTGGGTCTGGCCTCCCAACTGGCTGGTACTGTCCAGGGCAGGTATCTACCTGTCAAGCAGCTGCAGAGCACTCAGGAGACATGGCTGCTGGAGCCCTGGCTGGAGGGGCTGCTTTCCTTGAATCAGACCGCTGCCGAGGAGCAGGTCAGGGCGCAGAAGCCTGCTTGTGGAGCAGGGAGGAGGCAGAGGGCAGGATGGCCCTCACAGAGGATGAAAGCTGCTCTGGCTGGCTGAGGCACATGTCTCACTCTGTGTTGTCCCCTGCTGCACTTGACATGTTTCATTTCTTTTATTACATTTTATAGGGGAATGTGGAGCTCAGAGAGCTCATGTAACCTGTCCTAAGGTGCACCACACCACTTTAAGGACTCAGTCCCTAGCCTGACCGCAGAATCCATGGGCTGTGACTATAGGCACTGCCTCCCAGAGGCTGGCCCTGGCAGCTGGACAGGATCAGTGTAGTTAGAGAGCCAGCATGGTGAACTGAGTCAAGCAGGTATAGGCAGCAACCCCTCAGAAGTAAGTGTCTGCACGTAGTAGATGCTCAATAAATATTTACTGAATAAAAGAATTGAGGGATAGCCATCCCTCACCCCACACTCCACAAAACATATCTTGACCCTTTCTCCCTCTCTGCACTCCTTTGGCTCCTCTCGTGTCTTCTTCCGCCACTCACTCACTCACTCCTTGTCAGCACAGGCAGCTCTTGACACTGCTTTTGTAAGTGTTTCTGAACAACAAAAAAACCAAACACCCAAATTCAAAAATGGGCAAAGGACTTGAATACACATTTCTCCAAACAAAATATACAAATGGCCAATAAGTACACGAAAAGAAACTCGACATCACTAGTTATTAGGAAAATACAAATCAAAGCCACAGTGAGATACTGCCTCACACCCATCAGGATGACTATTATCATAAAAGAAAATAACAAGTGTTGGCGAGGATGTGGAAAAATTGGGACCCTTGTTCATTGCTTGTGGGAATGTAAAATGGTATAGTCACTACAGAAAACAGTACGATGGGCCAGGCACGGTGGCTCATGCCTATAATCCCAGCAATTTGGGAGGCTGAGGTGGGTGGATCACCTGAGGTCAGGGGTTCGAGACCGGTCTGACCAACATGGTGAAACCCTGTCTCTACTAACTACAAAAAATTAGCCGAGTATGGTGGCACATGCCTGTAATCTCAGCTACTTGGGAGGCTAAGGCAGGAGAATCGCTTGAACCCAGGAGGCAGAGGTTGCAGTGAGCTGAGATCATGCCATTGCACTCCAGCCTGGGCAACAAACAAGAGCAAAACTCAGTCTCAAAAACAAAAAAAAGTTAGTGGTAGATTTTATTTTATGTCTATTTTTACCTCAATTTTATTCAAAAAGTATTTATGCCCTGCATTACCCAGAGAGGCATTTGGAGGCTGGTTCCCAGGACCCCAGGGGCTGTGTTCACTGTTTGGCAAATCTTTCCCTACAATTCTCTTCAACCAGCAGCCCCTTGGAGGCCCAGCAATAGCAGACCTCTTGCGTGGCCCTCATCCTGACTCTGCATCCTTCTATGCAGCATAGCCGTGGGACTCCATTAAGGACACTTCCTTTATCAAGCATCTACTTTGTGGCCAGGAAAGAGCAACCTGGGATGGATGACTTTTCTTTGTAAGTTTAGCATAAAATTAAATATAGATTCACTATTGCCCTGTTTTTTAATCAAGCTTCTCTGTCAAAAAAGCTAAACAAGGCAAGCTACGAAACCGTCTTAAGCACAGTATCATTTTTGTTCTTATGTATGCACAGAGAAATTTATGGATATGTACAAAGTGTTAAAGCAGCCACCTTTGACAGGGAGAAAATGAGCATTTTACATTTGTCCCTTTCAAGGTTTTTCTGCACTGACAGTTTATCACTTTTGCAATGATGAAATAAAATAATCACTATTTTAAAAATACAAAACCCTGTGACCCGCAGGACAGGGAGTAGCCTTCTGCCCACTCCCCCTGTCCTCCTGCTGAGGTGCCAGTCATCACCTACCTGGGATGCAGCCTCATTTGAGGGGGGCCAGTATGGCAGCTATCAAGTAAACCTTTACAGATTTTTATAGAAATGAAATTTTTGCTTTGAAATACATTCTTCTTTGAACAGATGTCAAATAGGTAGGTGCCAATAAGAGTGTTCAGTGAGAAGAATTTGTAATTATCTTTGATTACTAAGCAAAAGAGTTCAGTGTTTGAAGCAGGTTCTCCTAATAGGGAGTCCTTCCCTCTCCCTTTTGTCCCTTCTTGCACCCTCCCCTCTCCCTAACCTCCAATTCAGCAACCGATCTGCACCCCTATCTTGCCCTGACACACACAACACACACACACAGTGTGTGCCTGCCAGCCCGCATGATCATGGAATCTTTATTAAAGAAGTCCAAATTACCAAGGTTTTACTACACTACTAAAAATAGTCATGCTTACTTAGCCTGTTTAATAAGCACACCATTTCTAATTTTTCTGCCTGAGTAAACTGAAACATCATTCCAGAAATACATTTTTACTGAAACAAGAAGGCTCGCTTTTTTCTTCTTCGTCCACACACTGTTTGCCCTCTTTCCCCCTCCTCTATCTGTCTCCTGTGTCCCCCTCAGCTCCCACCCCTACCCTTTTTTTAAGTTTTCAACATAAAGGGGAAAGCAACAGTAATTTGAACTTGGCTTTCACGAAAAATGGACCAATTTTTTTTAAGTGTTGGTAATTTGTCCTGAAAATGGATATCGGGAGTTGGGCTGGAAAGGCTTTGAAGAATGGGGTTTTATGAGTGGAAAATGCAGCCTGTGCATGCGGGAATGCAAGCTGCAACCCCCTCCGTGCCCGGGAGAGTGTGGCACGTGTGATAATCGCAGCTAATAGCACCATTATTGCTATTATCACATTATATTATTATTCTTCATCAAAATCAGACAATACTTATTAACCCATTTAATTGAACCAAGGGTTTAACATCCCAATGACTTCACACAAAGTGCTCGGCAAACTCTCTAAGACATCGCAGCCACAAAGCGGCTGGCCACTTCGCCGCCTGCCAGGCTGTGGCGGGGACCAGCAAGGGTTTCCCCAAACTGTTCCCTCCTGTGGCCTATCTGGGAACCTTCCAGGACACACTGGGATGGATGCTCATCCCCACCCAGACTCCAGCCTCTTTGTGCATACACATGCCCATACAGACGCACACACCTCTCTCCCCGTCCGGGTAAATGCAACTCAATAAAGGATATCCTTACACAAAAGACCCCACCCCAGGCACGGTGTGGCCAAGGATCCTTCCTCCATCCCCCAAGCTGGCATTCCAATTGTGTCACCAAGGCCAGAATGAATACAAGCACACACAATTCATAGTGAACCCCTGGCTTCTCCCAAGCTTTGCATTAACTCCACAATGCCTCTCAACTCTCCCACAGTCCAGAACCCACAGTGGGGCTACTGAGGCCCACCCAGCCCCCCAGGATCACAGAGACTCACCCCGCCCCTCAATACAGGGATGTCCACTGAGCCCAGGCTCATGGAGGGGCCCAGAAGAGGGCATGATCCCCTTGGGGAGTCAAGGAGCCCAAATTCTAGCCCATGGGTGGGGCTCTTTCCAGGGCATGACTACACTTCACAAAGCCCCTCTAACCCTCTGTCAAGCAGACATTGACCCCACCTGCCTGTCTCTCCGGGTTTCCTATCAGAGTTTGAAAAGACCCTGGATGTGACCATTAAATATTGCTTTCAAGTGGGCTGTTGCTTCAGGGACACAAAACTACTCATTTTCATCTCACTGACCTCCTATTGCTGGAGGATTTCTGAGTGAAGACGCTCTTTCTTGATCAACGTGTCCAGCCTCCCTCCGCTTGCTTTGCTTCCTTGGGGGCAGTGGCACTTCCAAGCCCCCAGCACGGTTGCTACACTGCCCTGATCCTCCACCAGGTCAGGAGCTCCCTGTTGGGTGAGAGGGATTCATGTCCCTCCCTGAAGTCCCTTGAGTCCTGGGCTTTCACCAACCTCCTGCTCTGGCCAGCAAAGCTTAGGAAGGCCCTGCCTCAGCCCACCCAGCCCAGTCTACCTTCGGGTGGGGTGGGGAGGTAAGGGCCAGAGACAAGATCATGGAGGTTAAGAGTACAAACTTTGGAGTTAGGCAGAGCCTGAGTTTAACTCTCAGCACCAGCACTTATTCAGTCACAGAACTTCTCTGGGTTTGTTTCCTCATCTGTAAAGTGGGAAAATATGAAAAGTTATACGTGATGTTTGGCACTATGCCTGTGACGTATATGCACATAATAACTGCTAGGTCTCTATGCTGCCCTCCCCCTCCCTCCCTCCATCAGGATTCTAAAGCTGGCATATCTCAGGCAGGCTGGTCACTGGCATCCAGGTGTTAGGGATGATCTTGTAGTCCATAGTCCCCCTCAGCTGGTGCTAGAAGAAATATCTATGGGTAGAGGAATTAAGGTCTGATTCAAGGTAGGGTATGAAAGGTCAAGGGTGAGAGTATGAGAAAGGAGAAATCAAGGCTAGTGGGAGCAATCTGGGAAGGCTTCCTGTTAGAGGGGGCCTGGTACTCAGCCCCCTCTAACAGAACAGATAGGTATGCAGGAGTAGAGGTGAGACTGAGCCAGGCAAAGGGGATCCCTGGGAGACATGGGAAGAGGAAGACAAGACAGATTAGAGAGAATAGAGGGGCCTCAGATGCCAAGTGAGGGGGATACAGCCACCCTCAGAGGCAGTGGGAATGAAATCTGGCCAAGTCAATGCTTTGCTTACCATTATTCCCATCCCTTAAAAGCCAAACTGCCCTGCTGAGCATGTAAGACCCTCAGGATCCAGCTCCAGCTTACTGCCCCAACCTCCAGTCCCCGCACTGCCCATTCCACAGCACAGGCTGCAGCCACACTGACTTCTCCGCCCTCCCTAAACCCTCAGTGAGCTCCCACCCTCTCTTCTTTGTGCATTTGGTTCCTTCTGCAGAGAATGCCCTTCCACCTACCACAGAGACGCATGTATAATGTTTTCAAGGTAAAAACTGTTGTTTTTCCTGATCATAAAATACATACTCATTCTTAAAATGCAAAACATTCAAAAAAGTGTGAGGACAAAATTAAGATCCCCCAAACCACTATGAATATTTTTATGAATATCCCTGCAGACGTCCTTCATCAGACATATGTGTCTATGTGCTCATTCATTCTATATGCCCACTCGCTGTTACAAAAAGGATGCCAGATCCCATGCTGCTCTAGAAAGCCACTTTTTTCACTCAATACAATATCAGGAACATCTTTTTTATTGTGTAATCATTCCTTTTAATGCCCACAACTATGGATTCATAATAACATAGCCAGTTCCTCACCAATGAGCATTTAGGTGATTCCTTATATTTCTATTATCATAAGCCACAGTAAACATCCTTATCCATGCATCTCTGTACATTTGACATTTATTTAGCTCCTTGGGATAATTTCAAGAAGTAGAATGACTGGGACCTAGAAATGCACATATGAGATCTAATCCACGTTGCCTTATGAGAAGGCCACACTGATTTGCATTGCCATAAGTAGACAAGGGTGTCCATTCTCCACATCCGGGGCAATCAACCCTAGGTTTTGTCTTTCATCTTTGCCACCTAAAAGAGAAACAAAATCTCTCACTGCCACTTTATGTGTGGTGTTTTATTTATTTCTTTTTTTTTTTTTTTCACTTTAATGCAGATGGTGTCACATATGTACAGTTCTGCAGCTGGCTTTTCCCACCAATAATGTTTTCTCTCCTTTTCCACTTGCCCTTTCAAGGGTCAGATAAAAAGCTCCAGCCAAGAGCCTCTCAAGGCACCCCCTCCAGGGGCCCACAGCTGCCACTCCTGCAGATCAAGTTATGAGTGGGTGCAAGAGCAGGCAGAGGGAACTGCCTGCAAGTCGCCACCCAAGAGGCCAGCCATGGGAGTGTCTGGACAGCTCTGCAGGACACTGACCAGGCTGGCGCATCCTGCCTGCTGTAACCCGCTCATGCCTGCTCAGCACATCCTGACCTCAGCCAAGCTTCCATGTGGGCCTGCTGTACTGGACCCAGGGAAAGGTGACGTCTAAGCCAAACCTCTCTCTCTGCCCAGGCTGTAATTTCCTGATTAGCTGCCGCAGTCACCACCCTCTCTGCACACACTGACTGCTTCCTGATGTCCTCCCAATCGCCAGGCTCCCAGGGCTCCCAGGGCCAGCAAACTTCAGAGCCTGGACCAAGGATTGAGAAGGTGCCAGTGAACTCAATGGCCAACTGAGGCCTGTCTGAGCAACCATGCCCACCTCCTCCCAGAGTCAGGCCCCTCTCAGAAGGGAATCATGGCTTGGTTTCTAAAGTTGAAAAAATAGCTGCTTTAACAAGAAAAAGGTCACTATGAGGCAGTAGAGCAGAGGCACCTGTGTTCAAATGCTGACTCTGCCCTTTAATGATGACCTTGGCCCAGTGTGTCTCTGAGCGCTGGCTTTTCCACCTATACAGGGGGGCAATTCCTTAGAAGATTGTTGGGTGACACCATGGCAGAGTGGCTAAAGAGCCAGACACATTTGGTTGTGAATCCTGGCTCTTCCCCCTTAGTCGTACAAACTTAGATAGGTTACACATCTCTTTGAACCTTAGTTTTGCCACTTGTTTAATGGGAATATGCGTTGTTAGGTGATTGAAGTCATATATTTAAAAAGATCTTAGAAACAGAAATACTGGCAAAACAGAGGGCACAGCAAGGAGAACAGGCTATGCCACTGAAACTGTAGCCTGACCTCTGTTTGGATCCCTCCTTCTCTGGGCCAGCATCAAGTTTTCTTTTTTCTTTTTTCTCTTTTTTACATTGTAGAGATGGGTTCTCACTATGTTGCCCTGACTGGTCTCAAACTCCTAGCCTCAAGCGATCCAGCTCAGCCTCCTGAGCAGCTGGGATTACAGGTGTGAGCCACCACGCCCAGCTCCAGCCTCAAGTTTTAAAGAGTTCTTTTTATCTCAGACCCCAATCCCAGGCTTGAAGTAGCACTGGAGAGAGAGGAAATCAGGGGCAGTGGTCCCTAAATGCCAAGTTGGAGGACAGTGAGTTTCTGCTGCTGTGAGGACACCACCACTGGTGATGAGGACGGTCCTATCACCAGTTCACACGGGTCCCACTCACTCTGCAGTTTCCCAAGAGTTTTGAAATAGGCTCTTCATCCCCTTATGGCTTCTTCCACACTTCCCTTCTGATACTTTAGTTTCATTTTGGAAGAAGACAATCATACTTGGTGCCACCACCCTCTGGTATGCTTCACCTGGAGGCCCCTGATCCCAGCTAAGGGCTCAGTCCATGGAAAGCCCTCTTAGCATTTCCCACTGTTAACCCAATAGGTCTCTATTATGCAGGGTGATCTTTTATAAAACCCAAATATAACCCAGACTTCACATGGTCTAATCTGTCCATGGGGCTTCATTTTTTAACGGTACAGCAACCAAAAATAATTCTAAGATAATTCCAATCATCATTTGCCTCTCTCAGAAAACACCCATAGGGATCCTGTTGTTGACCCACAAGGACAGTTAACCTCTCCTTGGTCCTCTCCAGGGCACACACACCAGCTGTGTCATAGCTGCTGTCCATAGTTCCCAGGCTCTCAGCCCCCAGATTTTGCTTCCTTCATCCCTCCCTTGTCCTGGCTCCCTGTTGTGTATCCATCCAGCCCTGCTGGTGTTTTAACTTTCCCTCTGTTTTGCCCATTACCCTGATTAACCAGCATGGAGGAGGATGCTGAAGCTGGCTGAGAAAGCAAAAACACTCCCCTTTCCCTCCACTCCAGCTCTGCAGGCTGGGCTCTCCACCATTCCCTAATGCCACATCACAGAGAGCCACAGTAAAGTCAAACATAGAACCTGGGGCAGGTGCAGCCTGTGGCTGACCAAACACAGACAAAATTCTTTGTGGCACAGTATGGGGGAGAGTGGGGATGCCCATGTGTTGACAGACTTTGCACCATCGCATTTATCTCTTTTCCCTCTTTCCAACCCCTGTGACTACAATCAGAACAACCACCTCTTCTTTCTGAGTTGCCTAGTCAGGAATTCAGAACCATCTTCTCTCTTGAGGGCCTGTAGGACAACACAGCAGACCCATGTGGGGCCAGGGACAAAGCCTGACACAGGTGGAGATGCCCAGAGAGCCAGACCTGATCTATTGAGGGCCAGTTTGTTCTAGGAGGTATCTTAAAGATTCAAAGAAAGCCTCAAGGGGCACAGTCTCCAGCATTTCAGAATCAGATTTCTAGGGCCTATTGGAATGGAGAGGAGCATTCACATTCTCAGTCACTGCCTGGATATCCACAATACAGGGCCTGCTTCCCACTGGTGGAATCAGAAAGCAGATTTAAAGAAAGAAAATCCGGCCACCTTCCCAACACCTCCAGCCTTGAATTCCAGATCCTTCCCACAAGAACTGGGGGAGGGCTTGGGCATGACCAGGAGAAGACTTGGCCCTGGGTCTTCTGCATTCCCCGTATGGCCCCCAAACTATCAGGCTGGCAGGCTGGAGATGAAGGAGCCATTCAGGGTCAAACCTACTAGATCCCAGGGTCCAGGGAGAGTGAGGAGGGTCTTGCTTTCCACAGCCAGGCGTGGGTAAGCAGAGCCACTTCTGCCCCAAGCAAATCAATTAAAGGTCTTGGCCAGGCCTGTTTGAGTTGGTGAGAGCCCAAGTGGGAATTCCAATCTGCCAGTGTTTGCTTTGCAGGCGAATAGAGCCAAACAGAAATGCTGCTTTGGGAATTTGTGCCAAATATCCATCAGCTTGCTCTGCCAGCAGTGCTGGGCCGGCCCTGTGCACGTCACCTCTGCCCCCACCAGCTCTCTGCTCTCTAAAAGCCTTCTTCTTGTGCCCTTAAAGGCAGCTTGCCTCCTGATAGAATTTGGCTATGTGTCCACCACTCCAAATCTCATGTTGAAATGGGATCCCCAATGTTGGAGGTGGAGTCTAGAGGGAGGTGTTGGATCATGGGGGCAGCTCCCTCATGAATGGCTTGGTGCCCCCTCTCCATCATGAGTGAGAGCTCACTCTGTTAGTTCACACGGGAGCTGGTTGTTTGGAAGAGTCTGGCAGCCCTCCTCCCCTCTCTCTTGCTCCTTCTCTCACCACATGACACACTGGCTCCACTTTGCCTTCCACCACGAGTAGCAGCTTCCTGAGGCCTCACCAGAAGCAGGTGCTGGTGCCATGCCTCCTGGACAGCCTGCAGAACCACGAGCCAAATAAACCTCTTTTCTTTTCAATTGCCCAGCCTCCGGTATTCTTTCATAGCAACACAAAATGGACTAATGCACCCTCCCACACCACACTCTGGTGTCTGGGTCCAAAGGCTGCCTTCCTAGGCATGGGACCCAGGCCTTCCAGATCTGATGTGCCTTTTGCCCATTCTGAACCAGCTCCATCTCAGGGCCCATCATACCCCTGTGCAGGTTTCTGACCTCTGACATCCTGCTCTCAGCTCCATACTTTCCCCACAGCCACCCTGATGACCTCACCCCTCTCAACCCCTGACCAGCACAGCCCACTATAGGTGCCCCCAGCAGAGGTGCAGGGTTGACAGTGAGGAAGCGTGAACCATGAGCTGACTGCCTCTTTTCTCACATGCCTATGGAGATTTGATCCTTGTAGCCAATCAGTTTTATCATTGCATTTCTCATAGGAAATAGGTGAGGTTTCAAAGACCAGACACTTTGCCCAAGGTCTCCCTATTAGGGAACCCAAGTCTCCCAACTCCAAAAACATGGCACTTTCTACCTTGCCTCACTGAGGCCAATTTTCAAATCTTTTGTTCACTCTCAGATGCCTAGGGCAATTCCCAGGATGCCTGATGGGAGTAGCTGGATATGTTTTAGCATTCCCATGGCTACGTTGGCACACCCTGTGTGAGCAGCTGGCAATGTCTGCTTTGCCCCAGCCCTGAACTAGAGCCATCAGCTGGGGCCTGTCTGCCCTGCTAACAGGGCTGCACCCATAAGAGCACCCCTGGAAGCCAAAGCCTGGAGTCATCCCTGCGCATGTCAGACCCAGAGCATCTCCCCCTGCCAGGAGGGGCACAAACACCCTATGGACCCCAGGCCAGCTTCAGGGCATGGACACAATGCTATCTCCATGCAGGAAGTGGCCAGGCTGCAATTCCTGCCCTCAGAGGATTCCCCCACAGCACCTCGATAGGTCTCACCCTGAAGAGCCATCCTTCTTCCACACTGCTTTCATGATTCCCAACGTGGCCCTGATTCTCTCAACTCAGCCCCTTGACCCTGAATTCAATTATTGTCACTTTCTCAGGAAAACTGGTGGGATGACTGTCTTCCCCACACAACCACGAGCACCAAGAGGGCCAGGGCGAGACCATGGGTTTTTTGTCATGGAAGCCCCAGCCCCCAGCATAGCTCTTTACTCTACCCCATGCATTTTCTGCTAACCTGAATGCCCAGTGTGGGTACAGGGCCTTTCTGCACCCAGCTATAGGTGCCAGTTGTAGAACATACCTCCCCCTCTGTCTGAGGTGGCACAGCCAAGGTGACAGGCCTCAGGCATACTCCCCAGCAATGGTGTAGAGTGGGCACTGTCAGGCCTCTGGGCTGGCCAGTCTGGAGCAAGGAGTATCACCTGTGCTGCACTGCCCTGCACTTCTGGGGCCTTCAGATGGCTCCATCATGGCTAAGCCAGACAGGTGCCAGGACCTTGGTAGCCCTAGTAGTCATTTGGCCAGGAATGACAAAGAAAATACCACCTAGCCATACGAGGCAGCAGCCCAAAGTGCTGATGCTGCTGGACCTTCCTGGGCTCTGTGCAGAGTGCCCTGGCATTGCCAGCAGGCTGCTCCCCCAGACTGAGCTCTAGGCCCACACAACAGAATCCTGCCAGTTTTAGCTACACCCCTTGGGGTGAGCCTAGGAGAAATGAGAGTAACCTTCCAAAGAGAGGTCTCTGTAGCAGTGGGTCCACAGAAAAAGATGCAACTCTGTCAGTATGAGAACACCCACACCCAGATCAGCAGGGCCACCCCAGCTCAAGGGGACCATGTGCTTCAGAGAACAGCTGGAGGCCCTCTTGATCTATGGTCCTCAGGCAGCTTCCCCAGTTCCTTGCTGCTAGGTCCAGGGAACCTAGAGCCAGCATGGCCCCTGGATGTGGCCTCTGGCCAGGACAAGTCTTGAGCCTCCCTCTTGCTCTTCTTGTGGTCTGCATGTCCTGTGGTGAGGGACTGGGGTTGGCTCTAGGGAATCACGCTTCATGAGCACCTATCCAGGCCTAACTCTCAAAGGTGGAGAAATGCCATAATCACAGCAACTCTGGAGGGGCCAACTCAGAAAGCCTGTGTTTAATAGGGACCTGTCACAGTCTGCAAGGCCCTCAGCACATGGGTGCCTCCATGCCCAGCTACTTCTCATCCACCTTTTCCAAGGACTGGGGCTTCTTCTGGGGCAAGTCTTCCAGCACCAGGCCCAACACATGTGCAATCTCATAGTACAGCTCTTGAAGCCTGAAAAATGGAGCAGGAGGAGACAAGATCTGAGGTGAGGGGCAGGCTCCAGGCACCCCTGGCCCCACTCACCATACATTAGCACCTGCGCAGGTGTAGGGTCAAAGAAGAGCAGGAACCTCAGAGCCAGATCAGGCTGGGTTGGAATCCTGGATCTGCCACTCTGCCTGGGGCCCCCTGGTGCAAGGGATCTTACCTCACATATCACATCGGAAATAAATTCTTAGGCTCTGAGAGAAGTAACTGTATGGGGGTGCCCAGAGAGTGACTGACCCCCTGTTGGGTTAACAGTGGGCATTCCCCAACGCCTTCCTTTTTGTTTCTCCCAGCTCTAAAGCCCTCCGGGCAGCTTTCATTGAGAAGCTGGACTAATCACACCTGTCCTCACTGAGGAGCCCACTGAGGCTCCCTGGCGCACACAGCCAGATTCTTACATCCTTCCTGCTCAATAATGGCTGCTCATAATCCCAGCCGACCCACGCTGAGCACAAGTCCTGGGCCAGGTCAAGCTCAGAGCTTCATATATATGGTTTTCATTGAATCAGCCCAGCAGCCCCTCCTGTGACAGATGGGAAAGGGGAAGAGAAGTGCTCAAGGCCACACAGGAAGGTAGTGGCACAACCAGGCCAGAAGCTAAGGCCACCCAGTGGTCTTTCCTCTGTGCTCTGTAAAGGGGTTAGTGAGGAGAGGCCTAGAGACTTTAAGGAGCTGGCATTTACATACAAGTCAAGAGGGGTTGGGGAGGGGCAGGAGGAGCAGATTTTCCCCCAGCCATGGCCTGTCCACACAGCAGCCCATGGAATGTACACATGGAATCCTGCACCCCAAGAAAGCCAAGTTCCACCCACCCACTGCCTATCAGCACATCAGCCATCAACCCCTTCACTCTCCCAGGGCACCTGACACAGCCCGACCTCAAGGAAGCCCCAGAGACCAGGAAAGGCAGGGGTTGGAACTGACTTGTGGATAGTCATGTCCTGGTAGTCCAGAGTGGAAAAGTAGATGTCAATGAAGGCTAGGCTAGTGGCAAAATCATCTAAGACCATCGGGTCAGTGTGGCGCAAGGTCTTCTTAAAGTTCTCCACCAACTCACTGAAACTTTTGCAGTCAGCGTTTTTCTAGAGAGGAAAGCATAATGAGAGAGCAGTGATGAGGAGGTGACAGCCGAGCTATACAAAAAAATGGGGACCCTCCAGGATGGGCCCCAGGCAGAGGCCTGACCCTGGCCCTGAGAGGAGGCTTCAGCCTGGTCACAAGTTCATCCTGACCGCTTCTGAGCCTGGGCCCCCAAGTGAGGTGGCCACCATTGAGGACAGGAGGCACATGAAGTCCAAGTGAGGCTCAGCACAGCCTCTCCCAGCCCTGGACAAACCTTGGGCACAGTGAAGACAGGGGCATGTCTCCACCCCAGAGAAGAGGCCAAGGAGGGATGTACCCACCAAGGGAGGAAGGCCCAGCAGAGCACCTGAGGCTCAGCATGGGAGGCTCAGAGCACTCAGGCTCAGAGGGAAAATTTACCCTGCTTCCTCATGGTTGCATCATGCTTGACAGGCAATCGCCAGCCTGATGTGCTCATTCTTGTTTTGGTTTTAGGTATGTGACAAAACCAAGGTTGTTTGGCACCCTATCAGGGCCTCTGCATCCTTGTCCACTCAGTGGCCTGGGGCCATGGCTGTCTGGCACCCACGAGCTCTCAGGAAGAAGCTTCAGCACAGACTGCCTGGCCCCAAAGGGCCCAGCAGCGGAGTTCTGCCCACAGCAGCGGGAGACATTATAATCACAGCACTCAACACTCCGAAAGGTGCAGAGAAACACATAAGTGCCGACAGTCAAGGCTGATTCTATAGAATATGGGAGGAAAGTGGGTATCTTACCTAAGGCTGCAGGCGCCTGAGGCTACCTGCTCTCTACCCAGGCCTCACAGTCCCTCCTCCTGGCCACCCCATGAGCCTGACGATCAGGCTGACAGCTCCACCCATCTTTCCACCTGCCTGTGGGGGCCACTCACCTGCATGTGCATCAGCCTGCTGATGTCCTCCTGCTGCCGCTGCAGAATCACCTGCTTCTCTTCCATGAGTGTCATCTTCCGCTCCAACGTCCGCTCTTGCTCAAACTTTTTGATGGAGTCCTAAAGTCAGAAGATGGAGGTCAACTGTGGGCTCTCGCTGCATGCCCACGCCCAGTCTTTCCTCTTCCCCAGCCTTGCACTGCTGCTCAGGTCCTCAGCAGGAGCACTTCTTCCACCCAGGACCAGCCCCCACTCAAGCTGCCAACTGCAGCTTCAGAGGCTTCCTCAGCCCCACCGTCCTATTGACCACCATCAGCAGGCAAGGCAAATGCACTGGCTCAAGGAGGAGGGTTGGGCTGGGTGAGGGACAGGCCCATCCAGCCACCTCTACTCCACTTCACTGGGAAGACACAGCTTCAGGTCCTCCCTGGAGACTTGCCCCATAGCTCCAGCTGCCACACCTGCCCTGACTTCTGATCCTCACAGCCATGGCCTCACCTCTGTGTACCTGATCATCACACCCACGAACATGTTGAGGAAGATGAAAGAGGCGAGCAAGATGAAGATGATGGTGAATGCCCGGCTCAAAGCAAAACCCCGATTGTCCAGCTGCTTCTGCAGGTCTGTCCAGCCATCAACCTGCTCAAGCAAGGCAGGGTATGCTGAGGGCCCTGGGCCCAGCAGCACAAGGCCTCCTCTTCACCTTCGCCTATGCTAGGGGAGTCCCAGCTCCACTGAGGAGGAGGGTGGCTCTGCTTCGATGTCAGTCCCTCAGCACCTCCCTGTCCACTGGCTCCAGCACATACATGATGGCCTGGGAATGCAGAGCACCCCTGGGTGGGGATACCACTGACCTACATGGATTAGGGTCTCTTTTCTCTAAACCTCCCAACTTTCCCAGAAAGATACTGCCTCTCTGCCAGTCCCAACTTTAAAAAGATCCCACTCTTTCCAGAGTCCAACAGAATCTAGATTTCTAGATTTGAGTTTTGCATGCTTCTTCTAGGTGGATTTGTGACAACCTGTTCCTCAAAAGGCTATGTGACATGGGTTTCATTTATAAATTAACCTTAACCCAAATGAATTATCATTTGAGAACTCTGAAACGTTTGATCACCCCGTGAGACATGTGGAAGCACTCTAAGGAGTCACAGGCCTACAGACAGCGACGGAGCCCATGTGATGGGCTGACCTGTAACGGGGAACATACCTCAGCTTCCCTGGGCCCAGCTGAGCACCTGGACATGAAGCAAGCCCCATGTGAAGCCCCACATGTCCACACGCTCATACCACCCGGGCCATCCCTTCCCAAGGCCCCTGTCCTCACCACTGTTCCCAAACACATTACCGTGGCCAAGCTGAAGAGGGTGAAGAAAGCCACGGGCAGGTTCCCCCAGTTATCATAGTCACCCCTGTCTTGAGATCCAAATAGGCAGAAGCCCAAGATACCAAAGATGTACATGAGTAGGAAGAGCAGGAGAAGCACAGAGGCCACAGTGTAGACTGTCTGCCTCATGGCGGAGATCATCATCTGCAAGGCAGGAACACTGTGGTAGGTGAGGGTGCCAGGCTGGGCGAGCTCCAGGGACAGAGGTCCATTCTGCCCAGTTCACAGCTGTCCCCAGCAACTGGTGCCATGCCAGTTAGTTGGTTGGCTGAATGAATGAACTAATGAATTAATGAAGTGAATCAGAACTGTGCCCAGATTGACAGCTGGATCAATCTGACAGTGCTTTACCAATATCTGACACCCTCAGTCACTTCTCTCAGGTCTGAGGTGACCACACCACTTGAACCCCAACCTGGCTGTGTGGTCATCTCAGGGCGTCCTGCTCCTGCTTCTCAGCTGAGGGCCAGCCCTGAATGCTCTCTGCTCCAGGCCCAGGAGGAATAGGGGAAACATTGTGGGAGTGAGAATAGAGGGCCGAGAGGAACATGGCTCCCTGGTTGTTGTCGACCCCACCTTCACAGGTAGGTCCCTGTCTTATAACCTCAGTCCTGCCCCATGTGAAATGGGCATTTGTCTTATCTCCCCACTACATTGCCCATTTCGGGGGAGCACCTTATCATTCAGTCTTCCTGCTCTGGAGTCTTGCATGCAGTAGACACTCAATGGATGTTCATATACTCAGACATTTCACAGACATAATCTCAAGGCAGGTAGGTGTTATCATTCTTCCCATTTCAAAACGAGTGGTCAGAGACTCACAGAAGCAAACTGTCTTGGCCACAGTCACACTCCAATAAAATGGCAGAGCTGGGACCAACTCTCAAGGCCTTTGCCCCATGCCACTAATGACCCTGAGCACAGAGACTGTTCACTGGTTTAGTACTAGGAAAGAAGGTCCTTAGAGCTAGGGAACAAGACAGTACCATTTGGACAGTTTGGGGTAACCTGGGAAACAGGGATGGTCCAAGGGTCCTGGGCTGCCCTGTATGTGAAATGGTCTGGCGCTGCCTGCAGGGGTGAATGCACACCAGATGCCTCCCATCTCTCCTTGAGAAGAGAAAAGTCATGTTTTTGGATTAATTGTAAAAGAGCCAAGATTTTTTTTTTTAAGCCTTCCTCCCCACTAAAGGCAGGATTTCTTTCCCAAGGACTACTAAGATGAAAGCAGTAAATTCTCATGAGAAAAGCTGTGATGAGATGTGGTCTGCAGATTGGGTTTTGGGTGGGAAGGGAGGAACACGGGGTGGTAGAACCCAAAGCCTGCGCAGAAGTGTTGCAGAGAGGCCTGATTGGGCTCCCACCTCCAGGCCACCCCACAAGCTGGTGCCACCTGAGGTCCAAGCTGAGCGACCTTGACAGCAGCAGTAGAGGAACAGTCACGCTCTCCTGGAAGCCCCATATAGGACCCATGACAGCTGGCCTTTGCCAGGTTCTTTAAGCACAATCCAGGCAGGCTCTCTTCGTGTGTAGTCTAGAAATCGGCAGAAATCCAGTCCCAGGAGAGGGCTGCCCAGTTCCCCTTAGGTCAGAGCCAAGCAAACCTACTGTGTGCAGGACAAGTGCCTGGGGCACGGTTCAGAGTAGTGGGGTATCCCTGAGGTTCATTCTGAAACCTTCCGAGTCAAGGGACTGTTGGTCAGTCCATGGTTTTCAGCAACCCAGGAAGACTTCTCAGGAGTAGCCCTTCCAGAGCCACCCTAAGGAAGCACAGAGACTATTCCCAGCAAGACAGCAGCAGACTCGCAGCTGTTTGGGGAAAGCAGCTAGTAGCCTCGACCACCAAAAAGCCAAGGCTTCCTGGGCATGTAGTTCAAAGGATGTGTCACATGAGAAAATCTTTGGATTTTGAAGCATGAGAGAAAGGAAAAGTTCAGACGGCCTCTGGAGTCAGACACACTTTTCAAATCTCAGCTCTGACATTTCACTGCTGGGTGACCTTGGGCCTCAATTTCTTCATCTGTAAAATGGAGCTAAGAATATTTTTCTTAGAATTATTTTAAGATTGAGATAATGCTGGCAAAGATCAATCTGCCACACATGTTGGACTCAATAACTGGAAGATAGTAGTAGAGTCATGATTTCCTCAGGGTCTCAGTGGCAGAAGGGCCTATAGCCTGCCCTCCCAGCACCATGGCACCCCCAGTGCACTTACCCGGATGCCCTGGCTATATCTGATAATCTTGAGGATGCGCAGGGACTGCATGCCATCAGCGACATACAGGTAAGTGAACTGTTTGCCCAGGAACCTGCGGGTGGTATAGGGGAGAAATATAATGATGATGATGACCACATCCATCACGTTGTAGCCATCCTTCCAGTAGTCAGTGGGGTCCACGTAGACTTTCATGGCCAACTCAGAGATGCAGATGGACACAAAGAAGATCTCCGAGAACTGCAGGGTAAACGAGGATTGGAGAAGTCAGAGTGAGCTGAACAGCCCTGGAGTCCTGGCCTGATCCTTGCCTGAGCCCGGGAAGGGGTGCTCCTAAGTCACCCTCATGAGAGAGAAACCCAGGCAGAGTTCCTGGCACATAGCAGATGCTCAGTGTGCCTGACTCCCTTCCCCTTCTATGTCCTTGCTACCCCCTGGCCCTATGCCTGAGGCTGGGCCTGACCCTGGGTACTTGGGAATGACTGCCTGGCAGACAGAATGACTGTACAGGCTCCAGTGTGTCAACATGTCAGACAACCTGAATATAAGGTTTCCCAAGGGACAGTCACAAGAGTTTTCTGATCAACCTGAATATACAAACTTTTAGGAATATAGATGAAATACTCAGATATCTACTTATGTTTAATCTATTAACTTAGTTCTACATATTCAAACTGTTTCTGAAGAATATTCTTTTACACTTGATGAACCAATCTTCTTCGAATTCTTCGCATGGATCTGTAACGCTAATGGCTTTGTTTTTACCAAGAAGTACTCTTTGTGTCCTCTAAATGTTTCCTTCCCATCAAAATTGATGTATCTTGACTATCATGCAAATCAATTCATTCATTCATTGGAAGAGCTGTGATTGAGCACCCACCCTGTGCCAAGCAAGCATCATTTTAGATACTTGGAAATACAACAATGAGTAAGACAGAAAATGTTCAGCCCCCGGGAAGCTCACAGTCTAGTAGGAGAGACAGAAATAAATGCTGGAACAATGTATATAGAATATAATGTCAGGCAGGAAGGAAAATAAACCAGCCAAAGGAGATAAAGGAACTGGCAGGGTTGGGGGGAAGAGGCAGTCCTGGCAGCTATTTTAGAAAAGGTAGACGCAACCAAACACAGAAGGACAAATATCACATGTTCTCATCATATGTGGGAGCTACAAAGGTGGATCTCATGAAGATAGAGAGTAGATTCATGGTTACCAGAGGCCAGGAAGGGCAGGGGATGAAGAGAGGTTGGTTAATGGTTACAAATACATACTTAATAGAAATTAGACCTGATGTTCAATAGATTAGTGGAGTGACTATAGTTAACACCAATCTATTGTGCATTTCAAGATAACTAGAAGAGAATAATTCAAATTTCCTAGCATGAAAAAAAGATAAATATTTAAGGCAATTATCCTGATTCGACTATATGAATGTATCAAATTATCACATGTACCCCAAATATGTACATCTAATATGTACAGGAAGAAGGAAGGAAGGAAGATGAGGGGAGGGAGGGAGGGAAGAAGGAACCAGGCAGGCAGGCAGGCAGGAAGGGAGGAAGGGAAGGGAGGGAGGGAGGGAGGGACGGAAAAGGTGGTCAACAGAGGTCTCACTGATGCCAGAAATCAAGCCAAAATAAAAAATAGGGGAACACTGAAGAAGTGAAGGAATGGTGAGCCCAACAGCCGTAGGGTGAAAAAGAGGCTGTTCAAGAAACAGCAAACTCATCATGCCTAGAACAGAAAGAGGGAGAGCAGAGCAGAGAGGGAGGTAGAGAAGCAAACTGGTAAGCCTTGTAGGCCTCATGAGGACTTTGAGTTTTAATCTCAGCCCTGAAGGATTTTGAGCAAGGAAGTGATCTGAACTAATTTACATTTTTGAGAGATCTCAAAACGATTCTTGTATGTTTTACTGTACACACGTCTGAAGTATCTCTCGGATATATACCTACGAGTGGAATTACTGTGTTATAAGATATGAACATCTTAACTTCACTATATATTGGCAAATTGTTTTCTGAAATTGCTGAACCAATCTACTTTCATATCAGCAATGTTCCTCTTTTTCTGCATCCTTGCTAAAACTCTATCAGACTTGTTAATTTTTGTCAATTTGATGAATATGAAATAGTATTCTATTTTTAAATTTTCATTTCTCTAATTACTAATAAAGTTGGACATTTTTATATGTTTAAATTATGAATTGCCTGTTTCTAATATTTTGCCAAATTTTCTACTGAATAGTTTTGTCTTTTTCTTATTGATCTGGAAGACATCTTTTATACATTTTGAATCCTAATGCTTTGCCTGTTATATGTGTTATAAATATATTTTCCCACACTGACTTATCACATTGACTTTTCACTTTTTTTATAGTCTACTGTTTTTATTTTTATTTTTTTCTTTGAGATGGAGTTTCGCTCTGTCACCCAGGCTGAAGTGCAGTGATGCGATCTCGGCTCATTGCAACCTCCACCTCCTAGGTTCAAGCAATTCTCCTGCCTCAGCCTCCCAAGAAGCTGGGATTACAGGCACCCGCCACTATGCCTGGCTAATTTTTGTATTTTTAGTACAGATGAGGTTTCATCATGTTGGCCAGGCTAGTCTCAAACTGCTGACCTCTGGTGATCTGACTGCCTCAGCGTCCCGGAGTGCTGAGATTACAGGTGCGCACCACCACGCCTCACCAGTTTTATGTAAATTTCAGGATCAGCTTTTTGAAGACAGAAAAATCCCTGCCAGATTTGTTATTGGAATTGCATTAATCTTACAGATTAACTGGGGAGATTGCATCCTTAAGAAATGGGCCTTTCTATCCATAATCTGGTCTCTTGTCTCCATTTCTTTATAGCTTCTTGAATGATCCTTACACATTTTTATATTTTTCTCCTTAAAGGTTACACAAATTTAGATTTTCCTCTAAGTACTTTTTACTTTTTGTTGTTGTAAGTGCTATCTTTTTTGTTACTGACATATCACATTTAATTAATTGTATTTGTTAGTCCTATATCCAGCAAATCTGCTTAAAATTTATCATTTATTCACTTATTAATTTAATAAGCTTTCATATTCTTTTGGGATTTCTATGAAGAATCATATCACCTGTGAATAATGACAGTTTTTTAGAAAACACCTCTCTTGAGAAGATCAAAGATGGCCCTTTAGGAGCAGCTCAGGATTGCAGCTCCCAGTGAAAGCGCAGAGGTTGAGTGGATGCTGCATTTCCAGACAGACCTTTATTTCCCCCAGACCAGGAGATTCCCAGGCGGAGGAGCCCCACGGGTTGCCAGCGTGGCTGTTTTGGCCAGCGTGGCTGTTTTGGCCAGCGTGGCTGTTTCAGTCAGCGTGGCTGTTTTGCCAGCACCCCAGCGCAGCGGCTCTCCATACAAAATTCACTGGTCTGGTTGCCCTTTTAAGCTGGCAATTGGAGCTCCAAGAAGGCAGATTCTCCCATTCATCTGATTAAACGGGTCTGAAACAAGGAGCCAGGCCAGGAGATTCCTGGGCAGCACCGTTTTTACAGCTGGCGCAATGGGTTGCCGCACACTAAATAACACAGATCCCAGCGCCCTTTCAGCAGGCACCTGGAACACCTGGGAGAGAGTCAACCGTTCAACTTAAAAAAAGGCTCTGAGGTAGGGAGCCAGGTGATCAGGCTCAGCGGGTCCCACCCCAACAACAACAACAACAACAAACAGCAATTGGAAACACTCAGGGTTGAGAGTTTCACGGCAACCACAGCTGAACCCAGGATGGTGCAGCTCAGTGGGGGAGGGGCATCCACCATTACCAAGGCACTCTACCCCTAAGGAGGTAGTCCACCATTGCTGAAGCAGCCTGCCATTGCGCGGCAACCCACCATAACAGAGAGAGTCCGCCATTACAGAGGTGGGCCACCATTGCCAAGGCAGTTCTAACCACACCCATACAAACAGGACTGCAGGGAAGTTCACACGGCATCAGGGTGGAGCCCACAGCAGCTCAGCAAAGCCTCTTCAGGCAGACAGTGGCTAGGCTGCCTCCTTGCTGGGCAGGGCAGCCCTGAAAAAACAAAAGGCAGCAGCACAATGGATACTCATAAATAAAGCCCTAACTCCCCAGGACAGAGCACCTGGGGAAAAAAAGGGGGCTTATGAATTCTGCTGCAGCAGACTTAAATGTACCTGCCTAGCAGCTCTGAATGAACAACAGAGCTCACAGCTCAGTACTTGAGCTCCTATAAAGAACAGACTGTCTCCTCAAGCAGCTCCCCAACCCCCATGTATCCAAAGAGTCACCTCACAAAGGACTGATCAGACTGACATTTGGAGGGAATCATTCTGGAACAAAGATAGCAGAAGAAGAAACTGGTAGCAACCCTTACTGTTCTGCAGCTGCTGCAGGTGATCCCCAAGCAAGCAGGGCCTGGAATGGACCTCAGCAGTCCTACAGCAGAGGGGCCAGACTGTTAGAAGGAAAACTAAGAAACAGAAATAACTTCATCATCAACAATCTGGACAACCACTCAGAGACCCATCTGAAAATCAGCAACTACACAAACAACAGGTGGATAAATCCACAAAGATGGAAAGAAACCAGTGCAAAAAAGGAAAAAAAACACCTGAAACCAGAACACCTCTCCTCCTACAAGTGATCACAACTCCTCACTAGCAAGGGAGCAAAGCTGGATGGAGAATGAGTGTGATGAAATGACAGAATCAGACTTCAGAAGGTGGATAATGAGAAACTTCTGTGAGCTAAAAGAACATGTTCTAACTCAATGCAAAGAAACTAAGAACCTTGAAAAAAGATTTGAGGAAATGATAACGAGAATGGACAACTTAGAGAGGAATATGAGTGAATTGAAAAAGCTGAAAAACACAACACAAGAACTTCATGAAACATGCACAACTTTCAACAGCCGAATTGACCAAGCAGAAGAAAGGATATCAGAGGTCGAAGATCAACTCAATGAAATAAAACAAGAAGCCAAGATTAGGGGAAAAAGCAAAAAAAGGAATGAACAAAGTCACCAAGAAATGTGGACTATGTGAAGAGACCTAATCTACGTTTGATAGGTGTACCTGAATGTGATGAAGAGAATGAATCCAAGCTGGAAAATACTCTTCAGGATATTATTCAGGAAGACTTCCCCAACCTAGCAAGGCAAGCCAATATTCAAGTCCAGGAACTACAGAGAACACCACAAAGATATTCCTCAAGAAGAGCAACCCCAAGGCACATAATCGTCAGATTGACCAGGGTTGAAATGAAGGAGAAAATGCTAAGGGCAGCCAGAGAGAAAGGTCCGGTCACCCACAAAGGGAAGCCCATCATACTCACAGCAGATCTCTTGGCAGAAACCCTACAAGCCAGATGAGAGTGGGGGCCAATGTTCAACATCCTTAAAGAAAAGAACTTTCAACCCAGAATTTCATATCCAGTCAAACTAAGTTTCATAAGTGAAGGAAAAATAGAATCTTTTGCGAACACGCAAGTACTCAGAGATTTTGTCACCACCAGGCCTGCTTTACGAGAGCTCCTGAAAGAGGCACTACACATAGAAAAAAACAACCAGTACCAGCCACTCCAAAAACATACCAAATAGTAAAGAGCATCAACAAAATAAAGAATCTGCATCAGGTAATGGGCAAAACAGCCAGCTAGCATCAAAATGGCAGTATCAAATTCACACACAATATTAACCCTGAATGTAAATGGGCTAAATGCACCAATAAAAAGACACAGACTGGAAAATTGGATAAAAAGCCAAAAGCCATTGCTGTGCTGTATCCAGGAAACCCATCTCACATGCAAGGATATGCAAAGGCTCAAAATAAAAGGATGGAGGAAGATTTACAAAGCAAATGGAGAGCAAAAAAAAGCAGGAGTTGCAATTCTCATCTCTGATAAAATTGACTTTAAAGCAACAAAGATCAAAAGAGACAAAGAAGGCCATTATATAATGGTAAAAGGATCAATACAACAAGAAGAGCTAACGATCCTAAACATATATGGACCCAATGCAGGAGCACCCAGATACATAAGGCAAGTTCTTAATGACTTACAAAGAGACTTAGACTCCCACACAATAATAGTGGGAGACTTTAACACTCCACTGTCAATATTAGACAGATCAACCAGACAGAAAATCAACAAGGATATCCAGGGCTTGAACTCAGACCCGGAGCAAGCAAACCTGATAGACATTTACAGAACTCTCCACCCCAAATCCACAGAATATACATTCTTCTCAGCACCACATCACACCTACTCTAAAATTGACCACATAATTGGAAGTAAAGCACTGCTCAGCAAATGCAAAACAACTGAAATCATAACAGCCTCTCAGACCACAGTGCAATCAAGTTAGAACTCAGAATTCAGAAACCAACCCAGAACCGCACAGCTTCATGGAAACTGAACAACTGGCTCTTGAATGTTGACTGGGTAAACAATGAAATGAAGACAGAAATAAAGAAGTTCTTCAAAACCAACGAGAACGAAGTCACAACATACCAGAATCTCTGGGAGACATTTAAAGCAGTCTCTAGAGGAAAATATATAGCAATAAGTGCCCACATGAGAAGAGTGGAGAGATCCAAAATTGACACCCTATCATCAAAATTGAAAGAACTAAAAGAGCAAGATCAAAAAAACTCAAAACCTAGCAGAAGACAAGAAATAATGAAGATCAGAGCAGAACTGAAGGAGATAGAGACACAAAAAACCCTTCAAAAAATCAATAAATCCAGGAGCTGGTTTTTTGAAAAGATCAACAAAATAGACAGACCACTAGCCAGATTAATAAATTTAAAAAAAGAGAATAAACAAATAGATGCAATAAAAAGTGATAAAGGGGAAATCACTACAGATTCCACAGAAATTCAAACCATCATCAGAGAATATTACAAACAACAATATGCACATAAACTAGTAAACCTGGAAGAAATGGATAAATTCCTGGACACTTATGTCCTCCCAAGCCTTAACCAGGAAGAAGTCGAAACCGTGAATAGACCAATAACAAGATCTGAAGTTGAGGCAGCAATTAAGAGCCTACCACACAAAAAAAAGCCCAGGTCCAGATGGGTTCACAGCTGAATTCTACCAGACACACAAAGAGGAACTGTTACCATTCCTCCTGAAACTATTCCAAATAATCCAAAAAGAGGGAATCCTTCCCAAAATTATTTCATGAGACCAACATCATCCTGATACCAAAACCCAGCAGAGACTCAACAAGAAAAAAGAAACTTCAGGCCAATATCCATGATGAACATAGACACAAAAATCTTCAATAAAATACTGGCAAGCCGATTTCAACAGCACATCAAAAAGCTTATCCACCATGATCAAGTAGGATTCATCCCGGGGATGCAAGGCTGGTTCAACATACACATCTATAAACGTAATTCATCACATAAACAGAACCAAAGACAAAAAGCACATGATTATCTCAATTGATGCAGAGAAGGCCTTTGACAAAATTAAACAGCCCTTTATGCTAAAAACCCTCGATAAACTCGTTATTGATGGAACATATCTCAAAATAATAAAAGCTATTTCGACAAACCAACAGCCAATATTATACTGAATGGGCAAAAACTGGAAGCATTCCCTTTGAAATCTGGCACTAGACAAGGATGCCCTCTCTCACCACTCCAATTCAATATAGTACTGGAAGTTCTAGCCAGAGCAATCAGCCAAGAAAAAGAAATAAAGTGTATTCAAATAGGAAAGGAGGAAACCAAATTGTCTCTATTTGCAGACGACCTGATAGTATATCTAGACGACCCCATCGTCTCAGCCCAAAATCTCCTGAAACTGATAAGCAACTTCAGCAAAGTCTCAGAATACAAAATCAATGTGCAAAAATCACAAGCATTCCTATACACCAATAACAGACTTAAAGAAAGCCAAATCATGAACAAACTGCCATTCACAATTGCTACAAAAAGAATAAAATACCTAGGAATACAACTAACAAGGAACGTAAAGGACCTCTTCGAGGACAACTACAAACGACTACTCAACGAAATAAGAGACGACATAAACAGATGGAGAAACATTCCATGTTCATGGTTAGAAAGAATCAATATCATGAAAATGGCCATACTGCCCAAAGTAATTTACAGATTCAATGCTATCCCCATCAAGCTACCAATGACCTTCTTCACAGAGCTGGAAAAAACCACCTTAAACTTCATATGGAACCAAAAGAGCCTGCATAGCCAAGTCAATTCTAAGTAAAAAGAACCCAGCAGGAGGCATCATACTACCAGACTTCAAACTATACTACAAGGCTACAGTAATCAAAACAGCATGGTACTGGGACCAAAACAGAGATATAGACCAATGGAACAGAACAGACGCATCAGAGGCAACACAACATATCTACAACCAAACAGTCTTTGATAAACCTGACAAAAACAAGCAATGGGGAAAGGATTCCCTGTTTAATAAATGGTGTTGGCAAAACTGGCTGGCTATGTGCAGAAAGCAGAAACTGGACCCCTTCCTGACACCTTACACTAAAATTAACTCCAGATGGATTAAAGACTTAAACATAAGACCTAACACCATAAAAACCCTAGAAGAAAATCTAGGCAAAACCTTTCAGGATGTAGGCATAGGCAAGGACTTCATGACCAAAACACCAAAAATATTGGCAACAGAAGCCAAAATAGACAAATTGGATCTAATCAAACTCCACAGCTTCTGCACGGCAAAAGAAACAGTCATTAGAATGAATCGGCAACCAACAGAATGGGAAAAAATTTTTGCAGTTTACCCCTCTGACAAAGGGCTGATATCCAGAATTTACAAAGAATTAAAACAGATTTACAAGAAAAAAACAAACCCATTCGAAAGTGGGCAAAGGATATGAACAGACACTTTACAAAAGAAGACATACATGAGGCCAACAAACATATGAAAAAATGCTCATCATCACTGGTCATTAGAGAAATACAAATCAAAACTACACTGAGATACCATCTCATGCCAGTTAGAATGGCGATCATTAAAAAATCTGGAGACAACAGATGCTGGAGAGGATGTAGAGAAATAGGAACACTTTTACACTGCTGGTGGGAGTGTAAATTAGGTCAACACTTGTGGAAGCAGTGTGGCGATTCCTCAAGGACCTAGAAATAGAAATTCCATTTGACCCAGAAATCCCATTACTGGGTATACATCCAAAGGATTATAAATCGTTCTATTATAAGGACACATGCACACGAATGTTCATTGCAGCATTGTTTACAATAGCAAAGACCTGGAATCAACCAAAATGCCCATCAATAATAGACTGGACAGGGAAAATGTGGCACATATACACCATGGAATATTATGTAGCAATCAAAAATGATGAATTTGTGTCCTTTATAGGGACATGGATGAACCTGGAGAACATCATTCTCAGCAAACTGACACAGAACAGAAAATGAAATACTGCATGTTCTCACTTATAGGCGGGTGTTGAACAATGAGAACACATGGACACAGGGAGGGGAGCACTACACACTGGGGTCTGTTGGGGGAAATAGGGGAGGGACAGCGGTGGGTGGGAAGTTGGGGAGAGATAGCATGGGGAGAAATGCCAGATACAGGTGATGGGGAGGAAGGCAGCAAATCACACTGCACGTGTGTACTTATGCAACTATCTTGCATGTTCTTCACCTGTACCCCAAAACCTAAAATGCAATAAAAATAAATAAATTTTTAGTAGAAGAAGCATTAAAAATAAAAAGAACACCTCTCTAAACCTTAATGCTTTTAACTTTTGTGTGTGTGTTATGCACTGGCTAATATTCTAATATAAACCTTATTAATAATAACTAGAATACTACTTTAGAGAGAATACTGCTAAAGTTTCACCACTGAATATGAATTTTGATATAGCTTTTTCACAGCTATCCTTAATCAGGTTAAAAACAAATTCTAGGCCATGCATGGTGACTCATGCCTGTAATTGTAGAACTTCGGGAGGCTGAGGCAAGTGGATTGCCTGAGCTCAGGAGTTCAAGACTAGCCTGGCCAACATGGTGAAACCCCATAAAAATTAACTAGGCATCGTGGCATGTGCCTGTAGTCCCAGCTACTTGGGAGGGTGAGGCAGAAGAATTGGTTGCACCCAGGAGGCAGAAGTTGCAGTGAGCTGAGATCACGCCACTGCACTCTAGCCTGGGCAGCAGGTGAGACTCCGTTTCAAAAAAAAAATTATATTCCTAGTTTGCTAAGGCTTCTATTTCAAAAAGAACATTTATAATAAACTTTTTCTGCATCACTTGAACTGATGCAGAAAAATGTTTCTTTTAAAAATATCTTTTTTAATATTTTAAGCTGATTAATAAAATGTGTAGAATTTCCTAATGTTAAACCATATTTGCATTCCTGGAAAACCCAACTTGGCAACAGTATATTTTTCAAACAAATTTGTATTCAGCTTCCTAAGAGTATAGAATTTTTTAATCTGAGTTCACGATATTGGTACATAATGTTTCTTTCTTTTTTTTTTTAACATCCTTGTCTACTTTTGGCATGAAGATGATTATATTAGCTTCACAAGACGAACTGTCTGTGGGCAGGGCTGGTATATTAATTTACCTAATCATGGGAAGAGTTTTATGGTGTGTGTGTGCGTGTGTGTGTGTGTGTGTGTGTGTGTGTGTGTGTGTGTTTCGGGGTTTGTTTTGGTTTTGTTTTTGAGACAGAGTCTCACTTTGTCACCCAGGCTGGAGTACAGTGACACAATCTCGGCTCACTGCAACCTCCATCTCTCAGGTTCAAGCAATTCTCATGCCTCAGCCTCCTAAGTAGCTGGGTCTACAAGCACCCGCCACCAAGCCAAGGTAATTTTTGTATTTTTATTAGACACGGGGTTTCACCATGTTGGCCAGGCTGGTCTTTAACTCCTGACTTCAAGTGATCTGCCCGCCTCAGCCTCCCAAAGTGCTGGGATTACAGGCATGAGCCGCTGAGCCCAACCTTGTTTGCTTTTTTTGAGGTAGACTCTTGTTCTGTCACCCAGGCTGGAGTGCAGTGGCACAGTCTCAGCTCACTGCAAATTCCACCTCCTGGGTTCAAGTGATTCTCCTGCCTCAGCTTCCCAGGTAGCTCAGATTACAGGTGCCCATCACCATGCCTGGCTAATTTTTGTATTTTTAGTAGAGACGAGGGTTCACCATGTTGGCCAGGCTGGTCTCAAACTCCTGACCTCAAATGATCTGCCTGCCTCAGCCTCCCAAAGTGCTGGGATTACAAGTGTGTTCCACCATGCCTGGACAGTTTTATTTCTTTATAATTATATCTTCCATGCAGGTAAACCATATAGTCCAGTTTAGTTTGTTTTGGGTAGGAGAAATTTTAAACTAAGTCAATGTTTTTGCTTTCTTTTTGAGAATCAGTTTTATAATTTTTTAAATTATTTCAGCTAGGTTTTCAAATTTATTGGCATAGAATTATTAAATTTCTGGTATCTACTGTATCTGTACTTCCCTTTTTAATTTCTAACATAATTTAGGACTTCTATTTATCTTGATAATCTCATGAAGAAAGTTCTTTATTTTATAATTATTTTCTAAGATCTAACTTTTGGCTTTCTTGGTACTTTCTAGCTATAGTCCACTGAAGCTTCATTTTCTCTTTCATCAGTTTCTGCTCTTGTCTTTACTATTTCCTTCTTTCTACTGTTTTTGGTTGTTATTCTGTGGCTCTTTTCCCAAGAGTTCAGCTCGTTAAATTTTTTAATTGAGATATAATTCAAATACCATAACATTCACTATTTTTAAGTGTAGAATTCAGTAGTTTTTTGGTTTGTTTGACTTTTGAGTATTTCATGCCTTTTTATTGTGGTAAAATATACATTAAATGTATCATTTTTAACCATTTTAAGGTGTACAATTCAGTGGCACTAAGCACATTCACAATACTGTGCAACTATCACTTCAATTCCAGAAGGATTTCATCATCCCAAATCGAAACTGTACCCAATAATCAGTAAGTTCTCATTCCCCTCTCCCCACAGCCCTAGTTTATCTCTAGTCTACTCTTCAACGGTATGAATTTGCCTATTCTAGGTATCTCATGTGGGTGAAACCATACAATATTTGTCCCTTCGTGTCTGGCTTATTTCACTTCATGAAATGTTCCCAAGGTTCATTCCACACTGTAGCACATGGAATAGAATAGCAGAATTCCATTTCTGGCATGTGTTGGTTTCTGATTTAAACATGGAACTCTATCCCTTTTTAAAGATGAATAATATGCCATTGTATGCATCTACTGTATTTTGTTTATCCATTCACCTGTTGATGGGCATTTAGGCAATTCTACCTTTTGCCTATTGTGAATAATGTGACTATGAACATGTATGCACAATACAAGTATCTGCCCGCTTTCCAATCTTTTGGGTATATACCCAGAAGTGGAAGGAAATACTAGATCATGGAATGCTATCTTTAACTTTTTGAGGAACCGTCAAACTGTTTTCCACAGTAATTGTACGACTTTTACATTCCTACAAGCAATGTAGAGTAGTTCTAATTTCTCTACATTTTCACCAACACTGGCTATTGTCCATTTGTTATTGTTGTTATTTTTTTGTTTTTAAGAAAGAGTCTTGCTTTGTCACCCAGGCTAATGTGCAGTGGCACCATCTTCTCACTGCAACTTCTGCCTCCCAGGTTCAAGTGATTCTCCTGCCTCAGCTTGCTGAGTAGCTGGGATTACAGGTGCCTGCCACCACACCCAGCTAATTTTTGCATTTTTGGTAGAGATGAGGTTTCACCATGTTGGTCTTGAACTCCTGACCTCTTAATCCACCTGCCTCAGCCTCCCAAAGTGCTGAGATTACAGGTGTGAGTCACTGCACTCAGCTGCATTTTTTGTTGCTTTTTAATAATAACCATTCTAATAGGTGTGAAATTATATCTTACTGTGGTTTTAATTTGCATTTCCCTAATGACTAGTGATGTCAAACATCTTTTCATGTGCTTATTAACCATTTGTAATATCTACTTTGGAGAATGTCTATTTAAGCCTTTTGCCCATTTTTAGAGTGGGTTGCTTGTTTTGTTGATGGTAATAAGTTGTAGAAGTTCTTTATATATTCTAGATATCAGTCCTTTATCAGATATATAATTTCAAATATTTTCTCTCATTCTACGAATTGTCTTTTCACTTTTTTTTTTTTCAAAACAGGGTCTTGCTCTGTCACCCAGGCTGGAGTGTAGTGGCATGACCGTGACTTACTGGGAGTCATCCTCCCACCTCAGCTTCCCAAGTAGCTAGGATCATAGGCACACCACACCTGGCTAATTTTTGTATTTTCTGCAGACAAGGTTTCACTAGGCTGGTCTAAAATCCATGGCTCACGTGATCTTCCCACCTCGGTCTCTCAAAGTGCTGGGACTACAGGCATGAACCACCTTATTCAGCCCCTTTTCACCTGCTTGATAGTGTCCTTAGATACATGAATGTTTTGATGTGATGAAATCCAATTTGTCTATTTTTTCTTTTGTTGCCTGTGCTTTTAATATCATGTGTAAGAATCCATTACCAAATCCAAGGTCATGAAGATTTACCCCTATGTTTTCTTTTAAAAGTTTTAGTTCTTATATTTAGGTTGTTGATTCATTTTGAGTTTCTTTTTGTACATGGTGTGAGGTAGGTTTCAAACTTCAGTCTTCTGTATGTGAATACCAAGTTGTTTAAATACTGTTTGTTGAAGAGACTACTACTCTTTCCCCATTGAATGGTCTTGACCCCCTTATCAAAAAATCAATTGACCATAGATAATTGAATTTATTTCTAGATTCTCAGTTCTATTCCCTCAGTCCATATGTCTATCCTATCTTACTGCTAGTACCACACTGTTTTGATTACTATATGTTTGTAGTAAGTTTTGAAGTCAGAAAGTGCAAGTCCTCAAACTTTTTTCCTCGTTTTCAATATTGTCTTAGCTATTTGGGGCCCTTTCCACATTCATATGAATTTGAAGATTTGCTTTTCCATTTCTGCAACAACAACAAAAAACTATTGAAATTTGACAGAAATTGCATTGCATCCATAGACTGCTTTGAAAAGTGTTGCCATTTTAACAAGATTAAGTCTTCTCTTCCATGAACACAGGATGTCTTTTCACTTATCCAAGTCTTCTTTAATTTCTTTCAGCAATGTTTTGTAATTTTCAGTATCCATTTCTCATCACCTTAAATTTTTTTCTAGGTATTTTATTATTTTGGATGCTCTTGTAAAGACAATTTTCTTAATTTCCTTTTCAGATTGTTAATTGATAGTGCATAGAAATAAAATTGATTTTTTTCAGTTAATACAGTACAGAGAAAAAAAAGAAATACAATTGATTTTGTTGTTAAACTTGTATCTTGCAACTTTGCTGAATTTGTTTAACAGCTCTAATAGTTATTTTGTGTGCATGAGTATATGGATTCTTTTAGGATTTCCTATACATAAGATCAAGTCACCTGCAAACAGAGATACAGGCATATCTTGTTTTATTGCACTTCACTTTATTGCCCTGTGTAGATCCTGCAGGTTTTTCACAAATTTAACTTTTGTGGCAACCCTACATCAAGCAAGTCTTTTGGTGTCATTTTTCCAGCAGCGTGTGCTCATTTCATGTTTCTGTGTCATATTTTGGTAATTCTCACAATATTTTCAACTTTTTCATTATTATTGAATCTGTTATAATGATCTAAGATCAGCGATCTTTGATGTTACTACTGTGAAAGGAAAATATCTTGGAGCCCGGAATCACTAAACTAAAAGGAGAAGTCAAGCTGAAATTGTTTAGGACAAACCTGCCTCTCATTCGCTTCAAAGTCACCCCTCTGCTCACTGAAATAAATGCGTATCTAATTGCCCTCTTTAAAGAGACTAATGAGAAACTCAAAAGATTGCAACCATTTGTCTCTTATCTACCTACGACCTGGAAGCCCCCATCTCTGTGAGTTGTTCCACCTTTCCAGACAGAACCAATGTTCACCTTACATATGTTGATTGATGTCTCATGTCTCCGTAAAATGTATAAAACAAAACTGTGTTCTAACCACCTTGGGCTCGTGTTGTCAGGACCTCCTGAGGCTGTGTCACGAGCATGCATCCTCAACCCTGGCAAAAATAAACTTTCTAAATTTGCTGAGACCTGTCTCAGCTGTTTGGGGTTTGCACTATTTTAATTGTTTGGGATGGCATAAACTGGATCCATATAAGACAGCCAACTCAGTAAGTGTGCATGTTTGGACTGCTCCACTGACCAGCCATTCCCCCTGCTCTCTCCCTCTCCTAAAACTCCCTATTCCCTGAGACATAACAATATTGAAATTAGGTCAGTTAATAACCCTACAATCATCTCTAAGTGTTCAAGTGAAATGAAGAGTTGCAAGTCTCTCACTTCAAATCAAAATCTAGAAATAATTAAGCTTAGTGAGGAAAGTTTGTTGAAAGCCTAGACCTCTTGCACCAAAAAGTTAGCCAAGTTGGGAAGAGAAAGGAAAAGTTCTTGGAAAAAATTTAAAGTGCTATTCCAGTAAACACATAAATGATAAGAAAGCAAAACAGCCCTATTGCTCATATGAAGAAAGTTTTAGCAGTCTGGACAGATCAAACCAGCCACAACATTTCTTAAAACCAAGGGCTAATCCAGAGCAAGGCCCTAACCCTCTTCAACCATTTGAAGTCTGAGAGAGAGGAGGAGGCTTCAAAAGAAACATTGAAAGCTAGCAGAGAGTGGTTCATGAGGTTTAAGAAAATAATGTATCTCCAGAACATTAAAGTACACGTGAAGCAGCAGGTGCTTGTAGAGAAGCCACAACACCTTATCCAGAAGGTCTAGCTAACAGAATTGATGACAGTGGCTACAATAAACAACAGATTTTCAATGTAGACAAAGTGGATAAAAAAGCCTTATATCTGAAGAAACCATCTAGGACTTTAATAGCTAGAGAGGAAAAGTAAGCCTTGGCTTCAAAACTTCAACAGACAGCTGACCCTCTTGTTAGGGGCTGATGCAGCTGGTGACTTAAGTTGAATCCAGGGCTCATTTACTGTTCCAAAAATCCTAGAACCCCTAAGAATAATGCTAAATCTACTCTGCCTGTGTTCTAGAATTAAAACAACAAAGCCAGGATGACAGCACATCTGTTTACAGCATAGTTTATGGAATATTTCAAGCCTCACTGTTGAGACCTACTGCTCAGAAAAAAAGGTTTCCTTTCAAAATATTACTGCCCATTGACAATGTACCTGGTCACCTAAGAGTTCTGGTGGAGATATGTAAAAAGATGAAGAAGTTTTCGGGCCTGCTAACAAAACATCCATTCTGATCAAGGAGTTATTTCAACTTTTAACTCTTATTATTTAAGAAATACATTTCATAAGTCCATAGCTGACATAGACAGTGATTCTTCTGAAGGGTCTGGGTAAAGTAAATTAAAAACCTTCTGGAAAGAATTCATCATTCTAGTTGCCATTAAGAACATTCAGGACTCACAAAAGGAGACCAAAACATCAACATGAGGAAGAATCTGCATCAACTAACAGGCAAAGCAGCCAGCAAGCATCAAAATGGCAGTATCAAATTCACACATAACAATATTAACCCTAAATGTAAATGGACTAAATGCCCCAATCGAAAGACACAAACTGGCAAATTGGATAAAAAGCCAAAACCCATCAGTGTGCTGTATCCAGGAAACCCATCTCACATGCAAGGATACACAAAGGCTCAAAATAAAGGGATGGAAGAAGATTTACCAAGCAAATGCAGAGCGAAAAAAAGCAGGAGTTGCAATTCTCATCTCTGATAAAATAGACTTTAAAGCAACAAAGATCAAAAGAGACAAAGAAGGACATTACATAATGGTAAAAGGATTGATGCAACAAGAAGAGCTAATGATCCTAAATATATACAAACCCAATACAGGAGCACCCAGATACTAAGGAAAGTTCTTAATGACTTACAAAGAGACTTAGACTCCCACACAATAATAGTGGGGGACTTTAACACCTTATTGTCAATATTAGACAGGTCAACCAGACAGGAAATTAACAAGGATATCCAGGACTTAAACTCAGAACTGGAACAAGCAAACCTAATAGACATTTACAGAACTCTCCACCCCAAATCCACAGAATATACACTCTTCTCAGCACCACATCACTCCTACTTTAAAATTGACCATATAATTGGAAGTAAATCACTCCTCAGCAAACGCAAAAGAACGGAAATCATAACAGTCTCTCAGACCACAGTGCAATCAAGTTAGAACTCAGAATTCAGAAACTAACTAAGAACCTCACAGCTTCCTGGAAACTGAACAACTGGCTCTTGAATGTTGACTGGATAAATAATAAAATGAAGGCAGAAATAAAGACGTTCTTCGAAACCAATGAGAACGAAGTCACAACATACCAGAATCTCTGGGAGACATTTAAAGCAGTCTCTAGAGGAAGATATATAGCAATAAATGCCCACATGAGAAGCAAGGACATATCTAAAATTGACACCCTATCATCAAAACTGAAAGAGCTAAAGAAGCAAGATAAAAAAACTCAAAACCTAGCAGAAGACAAGAAATAACTAAGATCAGAGCAGAACTGAAAGAGATAAAGACACAAAAAAAACCTTCAAAAAATTAATAAACCCATGGGCTGGTTTTTTGAAATGATAACAAAATAGACAAACCACTAGCCAGATTAATTAAAAAAAGAGAGAGAGAGAGAGAGAGAATAACCAAATAGATTCAATAAAAAAGTGATAAAGGGGAAATCACCACAGATTCCACAGAAATTCAAACCATCATCAGAGAATATTACAAACAACTCTATGCACATAAACTAGTAAACCTGAAAGAAATGGATAAATTCCTGGACACTTGCCTCCTCCGAAGCCTAAAACAGGAAGAAGTCAAAACCATTAATAGACCAATAACAAGATCTAAAGTTGAGGCAGCAATTAAGAACTTACCACACAAAAAAAGCCCAGGTCCATCCAGATGGGTTCACAGCCGAATTCTACCAGACATACAAAGAGGAACTGTTACCATTCCTTCTGAAACTATTCCAAATAATCCAAAAAGAGGGACTCCTTTCCAAATCATTTTATGAGTCCAACATTATCCTGATACCAAAACCCAACAGAGACTCAACAAGAAAAAAAAACTTCAGGCCAATATCCATGATGAACATAAATGCAAAAATCTTCAATAAAATACTGGCAAGCTGATTGCAACAGCATATCAAAGAGCTTATCCACCATGATCAAGGAGGATTCATCCCAGGGATGCAAGGCTGGTTCAACATACACAAGTCTATAAACGTAATTCACCACATAAACAGAACCAAAAACAAAAACCACATGATTATCTCAATTGGTGCAGAGAAGGTCTTTGACAAAACTCAACAGTCCTTTATGCTAAAAACCCTCAATAAACTAGTTATTGATGGAACGTATCTCAAAATAATAAAAGCCATTTACGACAAACCAACAGCCAATATTATACTGAATGGGCAAAAACTGGAAGCATTCCCTTTGAAATCTGGCACTAGACAAGGATGCCCTCTCTCACCACTCCAATTCAATATAGTACTGGAAGTTCTAGCCAGAGTGATCAGGCAAGAAAAAAAAAAGGGTATTCACATAGGAAAGGAAGAAGTCAAATGGTCTCTATTTGCAGACAACATGATTATATCTAGAAGACCCCATCGTCTCAGCCCAAAATCTCCTGAAACTGATAAGCAACTTCAGCAAAGTCTCAGAATACAAAATCAATGTGCAAAAATCACAAGCATTCCTATACACCAATAACAGACTTAAAGAAAGCCAAATCACGAACAAACTGCCATTCACAATTGCTACAAAGAGAATAAAATACCTAGGAATACAACCAACAAGGAACGTAAAGGACCTCTTCAAGGAGAACTACAAACCACTGCTCAACGAAATAAGAGAGGACATAAACAGATGGAGAAACATTCCATGTTCATGGTTAGGAAGAATCAATATCATGAAAATGGCCATACTGCCCAAAGTAATTTACAGATTCAATGCTATCCCCATCAAGCTACCAATGACCTTCTTCACAGAGCTGGAAAAAACCACCTTAAACTTCATATGGAACCAAAAGAGCCTGCATAGCCAAGTCAATTCTAAGTAAAAAGAACCCAGCAGGAGGCATCACACTACCAGACTTCAAACTATACTACAAGGCTACAGTAATCAAAACAGCATGGTACTGGGACCAAAACAGAGATATAGACCAATGGAACAGAACAGACGCATCAGAGGCAACACAACATATCTACAACCAAACAGTCTTTGATAAACCTGACAAAAACAAGCAATGGGGAAAGGATTCCCTGTTTAATAAATGGTGTTGGCAAAACTGGCTGGCTATGTGCAGAAAGCAGAAACTGGACCCCTTCCTGACACCTTACACTAAAATTAACTCCAGATGGATTAAAGACTTAAACATAAGACCTAACACCATAAAAACCCTAGAAGAAAATCTAGGCAAAACCTTTCAGGATGTAGGCATAGGCAAGGACTTCATGACCAAAACACCAAAAATATTGGCAACAGAAGCCAAAATAGACAAATTGGATCTAATCAAACTCCACAGCTTCTGCACGGCAAAAGAAACAGTCATTAGAATGAATCAGCAACCAACAGAATGGGAAAAAATTTTTGCAGTTTACCCCTCTGACAAAGGGCTGATATCCAGAATTTACAAAGAATTAAAACAGATTTACAAGTAAAAAACAAACCCATTCGAAAGTGGGCAAAGGATATGAACAGACACTTTACAAAAGAAGACATACATGAGGCCAAGAAACATATGAAAAAAATGCTCATCATCACTGGTCATTAGAGAAATACAAATCAAAACTACACTGAGATACCATCTCACGCCAGTTAGAATGGCGATCATTAAGAAATCTGGAGACAACAGATGCTGGAGAGGATGTGGAGAAATAGGAACACTTTTACAATGTTGGTGGGAGGGTAAATTAGTTCAACCATGTGGAAGATAGTGTGGCGATTACTCAAGGACCTAGAAATAGAAATTCCATTTGACCCAGCAATCCCATTACTGGGTATATATCCAAGGGATTATAAATCGTTCTACTATAAGGACACATGCACACGAATGTTTGTTGCAGCACAGTTTACAATAGCAAAGACCTGGAACCAACCCAAATGCCCATCGATGATAGACTGGTCAGGGAAAATGTGGCACATATACACCATGAAATATTGTACAGCCATCAAAAATGATGGGTTCGTGTCCTTTGTTGGGACATGGATGAACCTGGAAACCATCATTCTCAGCAAACTGACACAAGAGTAGAAAATCAAACACTGCATGTTCTCACTCATAGGCGGATGTTGAACAACAAGAACACATGAACACAGGGAGGGGAGCACTACACACTGGGGTCTGTTGGGGGCAAATAGGGGAGGGACAGTGGGGTGTGGGGAGTTGGGGAGAGATAGCATGGGGAGAAATGCCAGATATAGGTGAAGGGGAGGAAGGCAGCAAATCACACTGCCACGCGTGTACCTATGCAACAATCTTGCATGTTCTTCACATGTACCCCAAAACCTAAAATGCAATTAAAAAAATGTTTTGGGGGCAAAAAAAAATGTCAACATGAAGCCAGGTGTGGTGGCTCATGCCTGTAATCCCAGAACTTTGGGAGGGTGAGGTAGGTGGATCACCTGAGGTCAAGAGTTCAAGACCAGCCTGGCCAACCTGGTGAAACCCTGTCTCTTAAAAAAAAAAATAATAATTTTTTGAAAAATCAATATGAACAGGAATTTGGAAAAGGTTGATTTCAACCCTCACGGATGACTTTGAGGGGTTTAAGATTTCACTAAAGGAAGTAATGGCAGATGTTGTGGAAATAGCAAGTGAACAGAATTAGAAGTGGAACCTGAAGATGTGACTAAACTGCTGCAATCTCATGATGAAACTTGAGAGATGAGGAATTGCTTTTCATGGGTGAGCAAAGAAACTGGTTTCTTGAGATGGAATCTATGCCTGGTGAAGATGCTATGAAAGTTGTTGAAATGACAACAAAGAATTTAGAATATTCTATAAGCTTCATTGATAAAGCAGAGCCAGGGTTTGAGAGGATTGGCTTCAACTTTGAAAGATGTTCTACTGTGGGTAATATGCTAACAAACAGCATCACCTGCTACAGAAAAAATTTTTTATGAAAGGAAGAGTCAATAGATGTGGCAGACATCCTTGTCTTCTTTTGAGAAATTGCTACAACACTCCAGCCTTTAGCTGCCATCACCGTGATCAGTCAGCAGCCATCAAGGCAAGACCCTCCACCAGTAAAAATATCATATCTTGCTGAAGGCTCAGATGATTGTTGGCATTCTTTATCAATAAATTTTTTTAAAAATTAATGTATATACTTTTTTTTAGATCTAATGCTATTGCACACACAACAGACTACAGTATAATGTAAACTTAACTTTTATATGTACCAGGAAACAAAAAAATTCATGTGACTCACTTTATTGTGGTGGTCTGGAACTGAATCCACAATATCTGATGTATGTCCATAACTTTACTTCTTCCTTTTCAATGTAGATGTCTTTTCTTTCTTTTTTGCCTGATGACTCTGGCTAGAACTTTCAGTAAAATATTAAATTGTGGTGAAAGCAGTTATATTAGTCTTGTTCCTAATCTTAGGCAGAAGATCATCTTCTCAATTAAGTCTGGAGTTTACTGTGGGTTTTTTCATAAATGGCCTTTATCAGGTTAAGGAATTTCCTTTCTACTTGTAGCTTACAATTATTTTTATAATGAAAGAATGCTGGATTTCATAAAATGCTTTTTCTACATTAACTGAAGTGGATTTTTGTTCCTTCATTCTACTCGTGTATTACATTGACTGATTTTTGTATTTTGAATCCCGCTTGCTTTCCTGAGATAAATTCCACTTGATAACGGTGTATAATCCTGTTAAGTGTGCTTCTGACTCCAGTTTGCTACTTTCTCAATGACAATTTTTGCATCTACATTCTTAAAGAATATCTGTCTATAGTTTTCTTTTCTTGTGATATTTTGTGCTGGTCTCATGGATGAGCTCAGAAGTCTTCCCTCTTCTATTTTTTGGTAGAGTTTAGGAATAATTGGTGTTAATCTTTTCTTAAATGACTGATACAATTCACATGTGAAACCACCTGGTCCTGGGATTTTCTTTGTTGGAAAGTTTATGATTACTGATTAAATCTCTTGTTATCTGTTCTGATAGGTCAGTTTTCTATTTCTTCTTGAGTCAATTTGTGTGCTGTCCATTTCATCTAGATTATTTAACTTGTTGGCAAATAATTACTTCTGGTATTCTCCTATAACCCTTTTTGCTTCTATTAAGTTCAGTAGAATCTCAGCAAACTGACACAAGAACAGAAAGCCAAATACCGCATGTTCTCACTCATAGGTGGGTGTTGAACAGTGAGAACACGTGGACTCAGGGAGAGGAGTATCACACACTGGGGACAGTTGGTGGGGTAGGGAGAGACAGCAGGGGATGGGCAGGGAGGGCAGGGTGGGGAGGGATAACATGGGGACAAATGCCAGACATAGTATGCACCTAAAGTTAAATAAATAAAAAATTTCAAAATGTCCCAAATGTGATTTCTGATGTTAGTAATTTGAGTCTTATTTCTTAGTCAATCTAGCCAAAGGCTTGTCAATTTGTTGATCTTTTTAAAGAACCAGCCTTTGATTTTGTTCATTTTCTCTATTGTTTCTCTATCTTGAAGTTTTGTTTATCTCACTCTAATCCTTTTTTTATTTCCTTCCTTCTGCTGGCTTTATCTGCTTTTCTCTTTCTAGTTCCTTAAGGTATAAAGTTAGGTTACTGATTGGAGACCTTTCTTCTTTTCTAGTATTAAGCATTTGTAGGTATAAATTTCCCTCTGAGCACCGTTTTCACTGCCTCCTATGGGTTTTGTTATATTGTGTTTTTATTTTCATCTTATATTTTCTAATTTCCCTTGTTATTTCTTCTCAGATCCATTGGTTGTTTAAGAATATGCTGTTTAAGGCCGGGCACAGTGGCTCACACTGTAATCCCAGCACTTTGGGAGGCCGAGGCGAGCAGAACATCTGAGGTCAGGAGTCCAAGACCAGCCTGAACAACATGGAGAAACCCCGTCTCTACTAAAATTAGAAAATTAGCCAGGCGTGGTGGCACATGCCTGTAATCCCAGCTACTCAGGAGGCTGAGGCAGGAGAATCACTTGAATCCAGGAGGCAGAGGTTGCGGCGAGCCAAGATCACACCATTGCACTCCAGCCTGGGCAACAAGAATAAAACTTCATCTCAAAAAAAAAAAAAAAAAAGAATATGCTATTTAATTTACACACACTTGAAAAATGTATTTTCCTCTGTTACTGATTTTTAGTTCCATTTTATTGTCAGTGAAGATACTTTGTCTAATTTTATATATCTATATTTCTTTAAATGACTGGTAGAATTCATTATATATATATCCATGGCTCTGTGTGTGTGTTTCTTTAAAAAATTTTTTTTTCTATTTCAATTGTTTATTGTTTTGGGGGTTTTTGTTTGTTTGTTTGTTTGTCTGAGACAAGATCTTCCTCTATCACCCAGTCTGGAGTGCAGTGGTATAGTCATGGCTCACTGCACCCTTGACTTCCTGGGCTCAAGTGACCCTCCCACATCAGCGTCCCAAGCAGCTAGGACTACAGCATGCATCACCACTCCCCCCTTTTTTTTTTTTTTTAATAGATGGGGTCTCATTATGTTGTCCAAGCTAATATGAAACTTTTGGACTTAAGTGATCCTCTCATCTTGGCCTTCCAAAGTGCTGGGACTGCAGATGTGAGCCACTGCCCCTGGCCTATTTCAGTCCTCGTAGGAGTACAAATGGTTTTTGGTTACATGGGTGAATTCCATAGCAGTGAAGTCTAGGATTTTAGACTACCTATTGGGTGCAATGTACACTACTTGGATGCACCCATCACCCATGTAGGTGTGTACTGTACCCAAGAGGTAGTTTTTTTGTCCCTTACCCTCCTCCCAACCTCCCCACTCCTGAGTTCACTGTCTACCCCAAGTGTGCATTATACCACTCTGTACGTGTTTGCATACCCATAGTTTAGCTCCTACTTATGATAATATGCAGTATTTGGTTTTTGATTCCTGAGTTATTTCACTTAGAATAATACCCTCCAATTCCATGCAAGTTGCTGCAAAAGACATTATTTTGTCCTTTTTTAATGACTGAGTAGTATGTCATGGTGTATATATAACCACATTTTGTTTATCCACTCACTGGTTGATGGGCACTTAAGTTGATATCATATCTTTACAACTGTGAATTTCACTGTGATAAACATATGCTCCTGGCACAGTGATTCATGCCTGCAATCCCAGCACTTTGGGAAGCCGAGGTGGGCAGATCACTCAAGGCCAGGAGTTCAAGACCAGCCTGGCCAACATGGTGAAACACTGTCTCTACTAAAAATACAAAAATTAGCCAGTTGTGATGGTTCATACCTGTAATCACAGCTATGTGGGAAGCTGAGGCAGGAGAATCACTTGAACCTGAGAGTGGAAGTTGCAGGGAACTGAGATCATGCCACTCACTGCACTCCAGCCTGGGCAACAGAGCCAGATTCTATCTCAAAAAAAAAAAAAAACACATGCAGCTGTCTGATAAAGTGGGTTTTTCTTCCTCACTTTGGGTAGATGCTCAGTAGTGGAACTGCTGAATTGAATGGCATATACACTTTCAGTTGTTGGAGAAATTTCCATACTGTTTTCCATAGAGGTTGTCCTAATTTCATTCCTACCAGCAGTGTATAAGCATTCCCTTTTCACTACATCCACACAAACATCTATGTTGCTTTTTGACTTCTTAATAATGGCTATTCTGGTTGGGGTAAGGTGGAATTTCATTGTGGTTTTAATTTACATTTCCATGCTGATTAGTGTCATGTGGACCATTTTTCAAAAGTTTGTTGGACATTTGCATATCTTCTTTTGATAAATATCTCTTCATATCCTTTGCTTACTTTTTAATGGGATTTTTCTTACTGATTTTTTGAATTCCTTGCAGATTCTGGATATTAGTCCTTTGTCAGATGCATAATTTGCAAATATTTTCTCCAATTGTGTATGTTGTCTGCTTACTCTGATTGTTTCCTTTGCAGAAACTTTAGTTGCATTCGGTCCTGTTTTTTTATTTTGTTGCATTTGCTTTTGGAGTCTCAATCATAAACTGTTTGCCTAGGCAAATGTCCAGAAATATTTTTCAGGTGTTAGATGTAAGTTTTTATTAAATCTTAATTTTTGAATATGGTGAGAGACACGGATCAAGTTTCATCCTTCTACATGAGGCTAGCCAGTTCTCCCTGCACCATTTATTGAATAGAACATCCTTTTCCCAATTTATGTTTTTGTATGCTTTCAAGATTGTTGGTTGTTAAGTATTTTGCTTTATTTCTGGGTTCTCTATTCTGTCCCATTGCACCTATGCATCGACTTTCATGCCAGTATCGTGCTGTTATGGATACTATAGCCTTGTGGTATAATTTGAAGTTGGATAATGTCATGCTTACAGATTTTCTTCTTTTTGTGTAGGATTTCTTTGATTTCAGTATATTTTTAATTTATTGAGATTTATTATATGATCTAACATATAATCCATCCTGGTGAATGTTCCTTGCATACTAGAGAAAAATTATTTTATCTTGCCAATGAATTGATATATAATTGGGTTTTTTAAAATCTCTGCCTTTTATTTGGAGAGTTTAATCCATTTATATTTAAAGTAATCACAGGAGGAGGACTCAAGATGGCGCTGTGAGAACAACCCAGGATTGAAGCTCTCGTTGAATCCGCGGAGAGGTGAGTCAGAGCTGCATTTCCAGACTGATCTTTGTTGCCCACAGAACGGGGAAATTCCCAAGTATAAAAGAGACATGGGACGCCAGGCAGAGGTACCGCCTGGCGAAGCCGGCAGCCGGGGTGGCGGTGGCCAGCCCTACCCAGCGCTCCCCACAGGGCGCGCTTGTCAGGGTGCCCTGTTGAACTGGCAACCTGAGACTTGAGAGGGCTAGACTTGAGACTGAACAGGACTCAGAAAGTGGGCCAGCCCAGGGGATTGCAGGGACACAGCGTTTGGGATAGCCCAGTGGGACGGAGAAAACCGTGATTCCAAACGCTCCCTGTGCAGACGGTCCCTGAGACGCTCTGTGGGGGAGGGGCATCCACCATTACCGAGGCAACCCGCCCCTACTGAGATACACGCCCACTGCTGATACAGCCTGCCGTTGCCGAGGCAACCCACTACGACAAAAAGACTCCGCCGCAGGGCGTAGCCTGTGGCGGAAACCACAACAGAAGAACAGAGTCTGCAGCAACAGGGCGAACCACACAAGAGCAGGGCGGAGCCTCGGCAGGCAAACAGTGACTAGACTGCCTCCTAGCTGGGCAGGACACCTCAACGGACATCCAAAAATAAAGCCCAAACCCCCCAAGACAGAGAATTTGAGAAAAAAAGGGTTTTTTTAATGAGCTCTGTTGCAGCAGAATCAAACATAGCAGCCTAACAGCCCTGAATGAACAACAGAGCTCACAGCTCAGCAATTGAGCTCATATAAAGTACAGACTGCCTCCTCAAGCAGCTCCCTGACCCCTCTATATCCAAAAGACTGACATTTGGCAGGCATCATCCTGGGACAAAGATAGCAGAAAAAGAAACTGGTAGCATCCCTCACTGTTCCGCAGCTGCTATAGGTGCACCCCAGACAAGCAGGGCCTGGAGTGGACCTCAGCAGTCGTACAGCAAAGGGGCTAGACTGGTAGAAGAAAAACCAAGTAACAGAAATACTTCATCATCAACAATCTGGGTATCCACTCAGAGACCCAATCGAAAAGTCAGCAAATATGCAGACGACAAGTGGATAAATCCACAAAGATGGGAAGAAACCAGCGCAAAAAGGAGGAAAACACCTGAAACCAGAACACCTCGCCTCCTAGAAAGGACCAAAACTCCTCACCAGCAAGGGAACAAAGCTGGACGGAGAATGACTGTAACGAAATGACGGAAGTAGACTTCAGAAGGTGGATAATGAGAAACTTTTGTGAGCTAAAAGAACATGTATTATATCAATGCAAAGAAACTAAGGAACTTGAAAAAAGATATGAGAAAAGATTTGAGGAAATGATAACAAGAATGGATAACTTAGAGAGGAATATGAATGAATTTAAAAAGCTAAAAAACACAATACGAGATCTTTGCGAAGCATGCACAAGTTTCAATAGCCGAATTGACCAAGCAGAAGAAAGAATATCTGAAGTTGAAGACCAACTCAATGAAATAAAACAAGAAACCAAGATTAGAGAAAAAAGCGCAAAAAGGAATGAACAAAGTCTCCAAGAAATGTGGGACTATGTAAAAAGACCTAACCTATGTTTGATAGGTGTACCAGAAGGAGACGAAGAGAATGAATCCAAGCTGGAAAATACTCTTCAGGACATCATCCAGGAAAATTTCCCCCACCTAGAAGACAGGCCCACACTCAAATGCAGGAAATACAGAGAACACCGCAAAGATATTCCACAAGAAGAGCAACCCCAAGGCACATAATTGTCAGATTCAACAAGGTTGAAATAAAGGAGAAATTACTAAGGGCAGCCAGAGAGAAAGGTTGGGTCACCCACAAAGGGAAGCCCATCAGACTCACAGCAGATCTCTTGGCAGAAACACTACAAGCCAGCAAAGAGTGGGGGCCAATATTCAACATCCTTAAAGAAAAGAACTTTCAACCCAGAATTTCATATCCAGCCAAACTGAGTTTCATAAGTGAAGGAAAAATAAAATCCTTTGCGAACAAGCAAGTACTCAGAGATTTTGTCACCACCAGGCCTGCTTTATGAGAGCTCCTAAAAGAGGCACTACACATAGAAAGAAACAACCAGTATTAGCCATTCCAAAATCACACTAAATGCTAAAGAGCATCAACATAATGAAGAATCTACAACAACTAACAGGCAAAACAGCCACTTAGCATCAAAATGGCAGTATCAAATTCACACATAACAATATTAACCCTAAATGTAAATGGACTAAATGCACCAATCAAAAGACACAGACTGGAAAATTGGATAAAAAGCCAAAACCCATCAGTGTGCTGTATCCAGGAAACCCATCTCACATGCAAGGATACACAAAGGCTCAAAATAAAGGAATGGAGGAAGATTTACCAAGGAAATGGAGAGCAAAAAAAAGCAGGAGTTGCAATTCTCATCTCTGATAAAATTGACTTTAAAGCAACAAAGATCAAAAGAGACAAAGAAGGCCATTACATAATGGTAAAAGGATCAATACAATAAGAAGAGCTAATGATCCTAAACATATATGGACCCAATGCAGGAGCACCCAGATACATAAGGCAAGTTCTTAATGACTTACAAAGAGACTTAGACTCCCACACAATAATAGTGGGAGACTTTAACACTCCACTGTCAATATTAGACAGATCAACCAGACAGAAAATCAACAAGGATATCCAGGGCTTGAACTCAGACCCGGAGCAAGCAAACCTGATAGACATTTACAGAACTCTCCACCCCAAATCCACAGAATATACATTCTTCTCAGCACCACATCACACCTACTCTAAAATTGACCACATAATTGGAAGTAAAGCACTGCTCAGCAAATGCAAAACAACTGAAATCATAACAAACAGCCTCTCAGACCACAGTGCAATCAAGTTAGAACTCAGAATTCAGAAACCAACCCAGAACCGCACAGCTTCATGGAAACTGAACAACTGGCTCTTGAATGTTGACTGGGTAAACAATGAAATGAAGACAGAAATAAAGAAGTTCTTTGAAACCAATGAGAACGAAGACACAACATGCCAGAATCTCTGGGACACATTTAAAGCAGTCTCTAGAGGAAAGTATATAGCAATAAGTGCCCATATGAGGAGAATGGAGAGATCCAAAATTGACACCCTATCGTCAAAATTGAAAGAGCTAGAGGAGCAAGATCAAAAAAACTTAAAACCCAGCAGAAGACAAGAAATAACTAAGATCAGAGCTGAACTGAAGGAGATTGAGACACGAAAAACCCTTCAAAAAATCAATAAATCCAAGAGCTGGTTTTTTGAAAAGATTAACAAAATAGACAGACCACTAGCTAGATTGATTAAAAAGAAAAGAGAGAACAACCAAATAGATGCAATAAAAAATGATAAAGGGGAAATCACCACAGATTCCACAGAAATTCAAACCATCATCAGAGAATATTACAAACAACTCTATGCACATAAACTAGTAAACCTGAAAGAAATGGATAAATTCCTGGACTCCTGTGTCCTCCCAAGCCTAAACCAGGAGGAAGCTGAAACTATGAATAGACTAATAACAAGGTCAGAAGTTGAGGCAGCAATTAAGAGCCTACCACGCAAAAAAAGCCCAGGTCCAGATGGGTTCACAGCCGAATTCTACCAGACACACAAAGAGGAGCTGGTACCATTCCTTCTAAAACTATTCCAAAGAATCCGAAAAGAGGGAATCCTTCCCAAATCATTTTACAAGACCAACATCGTCCTGATACCAAAACCCGGCAGAGACCCAACAAGAAAAGAAAACTTCAGGCCAATATCCATGATGAACATAGATGCAAAAATCTTCAATAAAATATTGGCAAGCCGATTGCAACAGCAAATCAAAAAACTTATTCATCATGATCAAGTAGGATTCATCCCGGGGATGCAAGGCTGGTTCAACATATGCAAGTCTATCAACGTAATTCACCACATAAACACAAAAACCACATGATTATCTCAATTGACGCAGAGAAGGCATTTGACAAAATTCAACAGCCCTTTATGCTAAAAACCCTCAATAAACTCGGTATCGATGGAACGTATCTCAAAGTAATAAAAGCTATTTATGACAAACCAACAGCCAATATCATACTGAATGGGCAAAAACTGGAAGCATTCCCTTTGAAATCTGGCACTAGACAAGGATGCCCTCTTTCACCACTCCTATTCAATATAGTACTGGAAGTTCTAGCCACAGCAATCAGGCAAGAAAAAGAAATAAAGGGTATTCAAATTGGAAAGGTGGAAGCCAAATTGTCTCTATTTGCAGACGACATGATAGTATACCTAGAAGACCCCATCGCCTCAGCCCAAAAACTCCTGAAACTGATAAGCAACTTCAGCAAAGTCTCAGGATATAAAATCAATGTGCAAAAATCACAAGTATTCCTATACACCAATAACAGACTTAAAGCCAAATCAAGAATGCACTGCCATTCACAATTGCTACAAAAAGAATAAAATACCTTAGAATACAACTCACAAGGAATGTAAGGGACCTCTTCAAGGAGAACTACAAACCACTGCTCAACAAAATCAGAGAGGACACAAACAGATGGAGAAACATTCCATGTTCATGGTTGGGAAGAATTAATATCGTGAAAATGGCTATTCTGCCCAAAGTAATTTACAGAATCAACGCTATCCCCATCAAGCTACCATTGACTTTCTTCACAGAACTGGAAAAAATCACCATCAACTTCATATGGAACCAAAAGAGAGCCCACATAGCCAAGTCAATTCTAAGCAAAAAGAACACAGCAGGGGGCATCACACTACCGGATTTCAAGCTATACTACAAGGCTACAGTAATCAAAACAGCATGGTACTGGTACCAAAACAGAGATATAGACCAATGGAACAAAACAGAGGCACTGGAGGCAACACAACATATCTACAACTATACAATCTTTGAAAAACCTGACAAAAACAAGCAATGGGGAAAGGATGCCCTGTTTAACAAATGGTGTTGGGAAAACTGGCTAGCCATGTGCAGAAAGCAGAAACTGGACCCCTTCCTGACACCTAACACTAAAATTAACTCCAGATGGATTAAAGACTTAAACACAAGACCTGGCACCATAAAAACCCTAGAAGGAAATCTAGGCAAAACTATCCAGGACATAGGAGTAGGCAAGGACTTCATGAACAAAACACCAAAAGCATTGGCAACAAAAGCCAAAATAGACAAATGGGACCTAATCAAACTCCACAGCTTCTGCACGGCAAAAGAAACAGTCACTAGAGTGGATCAGCAACCAACAGAATGGGAAAAAATTTTGCAGTTTACCCATCTGAAAAAGGGCTGATATCCAGAATTTACAAAGAACTCAAACAGATTTACAGGAAAAAAAAAACAAACAAGCCCATTAAAAGTGGGCAAAGGATATGAACAGACACTTTACAAAAGAAGACATATATGAGGCCAACAATCATATGAAAAAATGCTCATCGTCACTGGTCATCAGAGAGATGCAAATCAAAACCACATTGAGATACCATCTCATGCCAGTTAGAATGGCGATCATTAAAAAATCTGGAGACAACAGATGCTGGAGAGGATGTGGAGAAAAAGGAACACTTTTACACTGTTGGTGAAAGTGTAAATTAGTTCAACCATTGTGGAAGACAGTGTGGCGATTCCTCAAGGCATTAGAAATAGAAATTCCATTTGACCCAGCAATCCCATTATTGGGTATATATCCAAAAGACTATAAATCGTTCTACTATAAGGACACATGTACACGAATGTTCATTGCAGCACTGTTTACAATAGCAAAGACCTGGAATCAACCCAAATGTCCATTGATAATAGACTGGATTGGAAAAATGTGGCACATATACACCATGGAATATTATGCAGCAATCAGAAATGATTAGTTTGTGTCGTTTGTAGGGACATGGATGAATCTGGAGAACGTCATTCTCAGCAAACTGACACAAGAACAGAAAATGAAACACCGCATATTCTCACTCATAGGCGGGTGATGAAAAATGAGAACACATGGACACAGAGAGGGGAGTACTAAACACTGGAGTCTATTGGGGGGAAAAGGGGAGGGCCAGTGGGAGGGGGAGGTGGGGAGGGATAACCTGGGGAGAAACGCCAAATGTGGGTGAAGGGAAGAAAGGAAGCAAAACACACTGCCATGTGTGTACCTATGCAACTGTCTTGCATGCTCTGCTCATGTACCCCAAAACCTAAAATGCAATAATAAAAAAATAAAAATAAAGTATATTGAAATATAAAAATAAATAAATAAAGTAATCACAGATAAAGAACATACTTCTGCTGTTTTGCTTTTTTTTTTTTTTGAAAGAGAGAAAGAAAGAAAAAAAGGAAAAAAGAAGAGGAAAAAAGAGGAAGAGGAGGAGGGAGAGAGAACGGGAGTGTTGTTTAGTTGCCCAGGCTAGAATGCAGTCTAAAAATGGGTATTGAAAACCTCCCTTATACCATCAATTGTGCTTATAATGGACAACCAATATTTCATTTAAACCTGTGAGTAGGTGTGATGTGGTACTGATAAGAGTCATATCTTGTGTGTTTTAAGTGGAGAGTTCTATAAATGTTTATTAAGTTTACTTGTTCCAGATCTGAGTTCAAGTCCAGGATATCCTTATTAATTTTCTGTCTCATTGATCTATCTAATATTGATGTTGAAATCTCCCACTACTACTGTGTGGGAGTCCAAGTCTCTTTACAAGTCTTATGTATCCTGTATTGGGTGGGTACATATCCAGGATCATCAGCTCTTCTTGTTGCATTGATCCTTTTACCATTATGTCCTCTTTTGATCTTTGTTGCTTTAAAATCCATTCCATCAGAGGGGAGAATTGCAACCTCTTCTTTTTATTTATTTATTTTTGCTCTCCATTTGGTTGACAAATCTTTCTCCATCCCTTTGTTTTGACTCTTTATGTATCCTTGCATGTAAGATGGGTCTGGATGCAGCATACCAATGGGTTTTGGCTATATGTTTTGATTGGGGGATTTAGTCAACTTAAATTTAAAATTATTGCCATTTGATGTTAGCTGGCTATTTTGCCCATTAGTTGATATAAATTCTTCATTATGTTGATACTCTTTACTTTTTGGTATATTTTTAGAAAGGCTAATACTGGTTGTTCCTTTCTATGTGTAATGCTTCTTTCAGAAGCTCTTGTAAAGCAGGCCTGGTGGTAATGAAATCTCCGAAAACTTGCTTATTCACAAAAGAGTTTATTTTTCCTTCAATTGTAAAGCTTAGTTTGGCTGGATATGAAATTCTGGGTTGAAAGTTCTTTTCTTTAAGGGTGTTAAATATTGGCCCCACTCTCTTCTGGCTTGTAGGGTTTCTGCTAAGAGATCTGCTGTGAGTCTGATAGGCTTCCCTTTGTGGGTAACCTGACCTTTTTCTCTGGCTGCCCTTAGTATTTTCTCCTTCATTTCAACCCTGGTGAATCTAACGATTATGTGCCTTGGGGTTGCTCTTCTTGAGGAATATCTTTGTGGTGTTCTCTGTATTACCTGGAGTTGAATATTGTCCTGCCTTGCTAGGTTTGGAAAGTTTTCCTGAATAATATCATGAAGAGTATTTTCCAGCTTGGATTCATTCTCTTCGTTGCATTCAGGTACACCTCTCAAACATAGATTAGGTCTTTTCACATAGTCCCATATTTCTTGGAGACTTTGCTCATTCTTTTATCCTTTTTACTCTATTCTTGTCTTCTCATTTTATTTCATTAAGTTGGTCTTCGACCTCTGATATCCTTTCTTCTGCTTGATCAATTCCGCTGTTAAAACTTGTGCATACTTCACGAAGTTCTCGTGCTGTATTTTTCAACTCCGTTAATTCACTTATATTCCTCTCTATATTATCTATTCTTGTTAGCATTTCATTGAACCTTTTTTCAAAGTTCTTAGTTTCTTTGCATTGGGTTAGAACAAGTTTCTTCAACTCCCAGAAGTTTCTTATCATCCACCTTCTGAAGCCTGCCTGTTAATGGAACTGTGCTAACGGAACACAGTCTTTCTCCATTGGGCCTTGTTACATTGCTGATGAGGAACTGTAATCCCCCGTAGAGAAAGAGGCATTTTGATTTTGGGTATTCTCAGCCTTTTTAGGCTGTTTTCTTCCCTTCGTTATAAATTTATCCATCTGTCGTATTTGTAATTACCACCTTTCTAATTAGGTTTCTGAGTGGATGTCCAATTTATTGATTCCCAACACCAGAATCTGAGCAACACACTGTGCTGGTAAAACAGTGGTGTTAAGATTGATGGTGCTTTTCTGACTCTGCACCAAAAACTGCCGCACCAGCCACGAGAGTCACAGTGGCGACCCATGGGGCTCCTCCGCTGGGAATCTCCTGGTCCGTGAGCAACAAAAATTCACCTAAAACTGTGACATCCTCTCATTTTCTGTGCTTTCACTGGGAGCCACAATCCCGAGCTGCTATGATCAGCCATCTTGGCTCTCTCTGCTATATGTTTTCTATGTATCATGTATTTTCATTCCACAATTCCTCAATTACTGCTTTTTGTGTATATATCTGATCTTTTTGTAGTGTGCCATTTTGATTCCCTTCTCATTTCCTTTCCTGTATAGTTTTTTGGTTGTTCTCTTAGTGTTTACCCTTTGGATTATAATTAACCTCTTAAACTTATAACAATCTATTTTGAACCTTAGCTTCAATAGTTTATAACAAGTCTGCTCTATACAGCTTCACCTCTCTCCCTTCATGTTTTATTATTATAAACTGTTCCTTTATATATGTGTACCCATTAACTATAACACCGGCATTTTTTAATATTTTTTAATATACTTTAAGGTATGGGACACATGTGCAGATCTTGCAGGATTGTTACATAGGTATACACATGCCATGGTGGTTTGCTACCTCCATCCCCCTGTCACCTACATTAGGTATTTCTCCCAATCTCCCCACCCCCTGCTATCCCTCCCCTAGTCCCCCTCCCCTCAACAGACCCCATGGTGTGATGCTTCCCTCCCTGTGCCCATGTGTTCTCATTGTTCAACACCCACCTATGAGTGAAAACATGCAGTGTTTGGTTTTCTGTTCTTGTGTCAGTTTGCTGAGAATGATGGTTTCCAGATTCATCCATGTCCCTGCAAAGAACATGAACTCATCATTTTTTATGGCTGCATAGTATGTCACGGTGTATATGTGCCACATTTTCTTTATCCAGTCTATCATTGATGGACATTTGAGTCAGTTCCAGGTTTTTGCTATTGTAAACAGTGCCACAGTTAACATATGTGTGCATGTGTTTTTATAAAAGAATGATTTATCATCCTTTGGGTATATACCCAGTAATGGGATTGCTGGGTCAAATGGTATTTCTATTTCTAGATCCTTGAGGAATTGCCACAACTGTCTTCCACAATGGTTGAACTAATTTACACTCCTACCAACAGTGTAAAAGCATCCTTATTTTTCTACATCCTCTCTCCAGCAGCTGTTGTCTCCAGATTTTTTAATGATTGCCATTCTAACTGGGATGAGATGGTATCTCCATGAGGTTTTTATTTGAATTTCTCTAATGACTAGTGATAATGAGCATTTTTCCATATGTTTGTTGGTCACATAAATATCTTTTTTTGAAAAGTGTCTGTTCACATCCTTCACCCACTTTTTGACAGGGTTGTTTTTTCTTGTAAATTTGTTTTAGTTCTCTGTAGATTCGGGATATTAGCCCTTGGTCAGATGGGTAGTTTGCAAAAAAATTTTCCCATTCTGTTGGTTGCCAGTTCACTCTAATGACTGTTTCTTTTGCTATGCAGAAGCTCTTAAGTTTGATTAGATCCCATTTGTCTATTTTGGCTTTTGTTGCCATTGCTTTTGGTATTTTAATCATGAAGTCCTTGCCTATGTCTATATCCTGAATGGTATTGCCTAGGTTTTCTTCTAGGGTTTTTATGATGTTAAGTCTTATGTTTAAATCTTTAATCCATCTGGAGTTAATTTTTGTATAAGGGTAAGGAAGGGGTCCAGTTTCTGTTTTCTGCACATGGCTAGTCAGTTTTCCCAACAACATTTATTAAACAGGGAGTCCTTTCCCCATTGCTTGTTTTTGTCAGGTTTGTCAAAGATCAGATGGTTGTAGATGTGTGACATTACTTCTGAGCCCTCTGTTCTGTTCCATTGGTCTATATCTCTGTTTTGGTACCAGAACCATGCTGTTTTGATTATTGTAGACTTGTAGTATAGTTTGAAGTCAGGTAGTGTGATGCTTCCAACTTTGTTATTTTTGCTAAGGACTGTCTTGCCTATGTGGGCTCTTTTTTGGTTCCATATGAAGTTAAAGGTGATTTTTTTCCAGTTCTGTGAAGAAAATCAATGGTAGCTTGATGGGGATAGCACTGAATCTATAAATTACTCGGGCAGTATGGCCATTGTCACAATATTGATTCTTCCTAACCATGAACATGGAATGTTTTTCCATCTGCTTGCATCCTCTCTTATTTTCTTGAGCAGTGGTTTGTAGTTCTTCTTGAAGATGTCCTTTACATTCCTTGTTAGTTGTATTCCTAGGTCTTTTATTCTCTTTGTAGCAATTGTGAATGAGAGTTTGCTCATGACTTGGTTGTTTGTCTGCTATTGGTGCATAGGAATGCTTGTAATTTTTGCACATTAATTTTGTATCCTGAGACTTTACTAAAGTTGCTTATCATCTTAAGTAGGTGTGATGTGGTGCTGAGAAGAATGTATATTCTGTGGATTTGGGGTGGCGAGTTCTATAGATGTGTTTAAGTTCCGCTTGGTCCAGATCTGCATTCAAGTCCTGGATGTTCTTGTTGATTTTCTGTCTTGTTGATCTAATATTGACAGTGGAGTGTTAAAGTCTCCCATTATTATTGTGTGGGAGTCTAATCTCTTTGTACGTTGTTAAGAACTTGCTTTATGTATCTGGGTGTTCCTGTATTGAGTGTATATATACTTAGGATAGTTATTTCTTCTTGTTGCATTGATCCTTTTACCATTATGTAATGCCCTTCTTTGTCTCTTTTGATCTTTGTTGGTTTAAAGTCCATCTTATCAGAGACTAGGGTTGCAACCCCTGCTTTTTTTTTTTTTTTTTTTTTTTTTTTGCTGTTTGCTGAGTAAATCTTCTTCCACTCCTTTATTTTGATTCTATGTGTACCTTTGCACATGAGATGGGTCTCCTGAATACACCACACCAATGGGTCTTGACTTTTTATCCAATTTGCCAGTCTGTGTCTTTTGATTGGGGCATTTATCTTGTTTTTATTTAAGGTTAATATTGTTATGTATGAATTTGATCCTGCCATTTTGATGCTAGCTGGTTGTTTTGCCCATTAGTTGATGCAATTTCTTCACTGTGTCAATGGTCTCTACCATTTGGTACATTTTTGCAGTGGCTGGTACTGGTTGTTCCTTTCCATATTTAGTGCTTCCTTCAGGAGCTCTTGTAAGGCAGGCCTAGTGGTGATGAAATCTCTCAGCAATTGCTTGTCCATAAAGGATTTTATTTCTCCTTCACTTATGAAGTTTAGTTTGGCTGGATATGAAATTCTGGGTTGAAAGTTCTTTTCTTTAAGGATGTTGAATATTGGCCCCCACTCTCTTCTGGCTTGTAGGGTTTCTGCCAAGAGATCCACTGTGAGTCTGATAGGCTTCCCTTTGTGGGTAACCTGACCTTTCTCTCTGGGTGCCCTTAGCATTTTTTCCTTCATTTCAACCCTGGTGAATCTGATAATTATGTGCTTTGGGGTTGCTCTTCTTGAGGAATATCTTTGTGGTGTTCTCTGTATTTCCTGGATTTGAATATTAGCCTGCCTTGCTAGGTTGGGGAAGTTCTCCCAGATAGTATCCTGAAGAGTGTTTTCCAATTCTGATTCATTCTCCCCATCACATTCAGGTACACCAATCAAATGTAATTAGGTCTTTTCACATAATCCCATATTTCTTGGAGGCTTTGTTCATTTCTTTTCACTCTTATTTCTCTAGTCTTGGCTTTCATTTTATTTCATTGAGTTGATCTTCAATCTCTGATATCATTTCTTCTGCTTGATCGATTTGGCTATTGAAACTTGTGTATGCTTCACAAAGTTCTCATGCTGTGTTTTTCAGCTCCATCAAGTAGTTTATGTTCTTCTCTAAGCTGGTTATTCTAGTTAGCATTTTGTCTAACCTTTTTTCAGGTTTCTTTGTTTCTTTGCATTGGGTTAGAACATGCTCCTTTTGCTCAAAGAAGTTTGTTATTACCCACCTTCTGAAGCCTCCTTCTGTCAATTCGTCAAACTCTTTCTCCATCCAGTTTTGTTCTCTTGCTGGTGAGGAGCTGTGATCCTTTGGAGGAGAAGAGGCATTCTGGTTTTTGGTGATTTTATGCTTTTTGTGCTGGTTTCTTCCCATCTTCATGGATTTTTCTACCTTTGGTGATTGAAGTTGGTGACTTTTGGATGGGGTCTCTGAGTGGACATCCTTTCTGTTTATGTTAAAGCTCTTTCTTTCCTTTTTTTTTTCTTTTAGTTTTTCTAACAGTCAGTCCCCTCTGCTGCAGGACTGCTGGAGGTCCACTCTAGACCCTGCTTGTCTGGGAATCACCCGGAAGGGCTACAGAAGAGCAAAAATTGCTGCCTGTTCTTGCCTCTGGTAGCTTCATCCCAAAAGGGGACCTGCCAGATGTCAGCCAGAGCTCTCCTGTATGAGGTGTCTTTTTGGATATATGGGGGTCAGAGAGCTGCTTGAGGAGGTAGTCTGTCCCTTATCAGAGCTCAAGTGCTGTGCTTGGATCTCCATTGCTCCCTTTAGAGCTGCTGGGCAGGGACATTTAAGTCTGCTGCAGTGGAACTCACAACCACCCCTTTTCCCAGGTGCTCTGACCTGGGAAGGTGGGGTTTTATTTATAAGTCCCTGATGTGCTGCTGCCTTTTTTAAAGAGATGCCCTGCCAAGCAAGGAGAGAGTTTAGTCACAGTCTGCCTACAGGGGCACTGCTAAGCTGCCATGTGCTCAGTCCAGCTGCTGTGTAAACTTCCTCACACTTTTGTTTACACAGGTATGGTTAGAACTGCCTGGGCAATGGCGAACACCCTTCCCTGCACCAGAGTTGATCGTCCCAGGTCAAGATCAAAAAACCGCTGTGCTGGCTGCAAAACTCTCAAGCCAGAGGGTTTCAGTTTGCTGGTCTTTATGGAAGTGGGACCCATCAGGCCAGATCACTTGGCTCCCTGCCTTCAGCTCCCTTTCTGTTCTGAGGAGTGGGAGGCTCTGTCTCACAGACATTCCAGGTGCCAGCCAAAACCCACAACGCTGGCTGAAACAGCTGCTCAGATTTGTGCTGGTGACCCATGACTTGTCGGCCCAGTGAAAATCTCCTGGTCATGGGCTGTAAAGACCATGGGAGAAGTGCAGTATGTGAACCAGAGTGCCAGAGTAGTCAGATAAGTCCCCGATGGCCTCTGTTGGGTAGAAGAGGTGTCCTCTGGCCAGTTGTACTTCCTGGGTGAGGCAGCACCCCACCCTGCCTCAGTTTGCCCTCCTTGGTCTACACCCACTGTTCAACCAGTCCCATTGAGATGAACCTGGTACCTCAGTTGGAAATGCAGAGATCACTTGCCTTCTGCATCCCTCTCGCTGGGAACTGCACTCCAGAGTTGTTCCTATTCAACCATCTTGGTGGAAGTCCTCCAAGTCAGCATTGGCATTTTCAATCACATATTTTTTTAAAAGTTACAACCCTAGAAGGAAATCTAGGCAAAACTATCCAGGACATAGGAGTAGGCAAGGACTTCATGAACAAAACACCAAAAGCATTGGCAACAAAAGCCAAAATAGACAAATGGGACCTAATCAAACTCCACAGCTTCTGCACGGCAAAAGAAACAGTCACTAGAGTGAATCGGCAACCAACAGAATGGGAAAAAATTTTTTGCAGTTTACCCATCTGACAAACCCATCTGGCTGATATCCAGAATTTACAAAGAACTCAAACAGATTTACAAGAAAAAAACAAGCCCATTCAAAAGTGGGCAAAGGATATGAACAGACACTTTACGAAAGAAGACATATATGAGGCCAACAATCATATGAAAAAGTGCTCATCGTCACTGGTCATCAGAGAGATGCAAATCAAAACCACATTGAGATACCATCTCATGCCAGTTAGAATGGCGATCATTAAAAAATCTGGAGACAACAGATGCTGGAGAGGATGTGGAGAAAAAGGAACACTTTTACTGTTGGTGGGAGTGTAAATTAGTCCAACCATTGTGGAAGACAGTGTGGCGATTCCTCAAGGCCTTAGAAATAGAAATTCCATTTGACCCAGCAATCCCATTATTGGGTATATACCCAAAGGACTATAAATCGTTCTACTATAAGGACACATGCACACGAATGTTTATTGCAGCACTGTTTACAATAGCAAAGACCTGGAATCAACCCAAATGCCCATTGATGATAGACTGGATTGGGAAAATGTGGCACATATACACCATGGAATATTATACAGCAATCAGAAATGATGAGTTCGTGTCGTTTGTAGGGACATGGATGAATCTGGAGAACGTCATTCTCAGCAAACTGACACAAGAACAGAAAATGAAACACCGCATATTCTCACTCATAGGCGGGTGATGAAAAATGAGAACACATGGACACAGAGAGGGGAGTACTAAACACTGGGGTCTATTGGGGGGAAAAGGGGAGGGCCAGTGGGAGGGGGACGTGGGGAGGGATAACCTGGGGAGAAACGCCAAATGTGGGTGAAGGGGTGAAAGCAAACAGAACACACTGCCATGTGTATACCTATGCAACTGTATTGCATGCTCTGCACATGTACCCCAAAACCTAAAATGCAATAAAAAAATAAGAAAAAAAAAAGTTACAAACCAAAATATACTCCACTAGCTTTTGTATTTACTGATGCAGTTGCCTTACCTGAGTTCTTTATTTCTTTGTATGACTTCAAGTTACTGTCTTGTTTCATTTCCACCTACAAAACTACTTTTATCATTTTTTTTTTGAGGGCAGATTTACTAGTAACAAACTCCCTCATTTTTGTTTATCCTGAAGTCTTTATATCCCCTTCACTTTTGAAGAATAATTTTGCTGAACACAGTATTTCTCATTGACCATATTTCTTCTTTTAGTATTTTAAATGTGCCGTTTCACTGGTTCTGGCTTCCTAGTTTCTGAGGAGAAATCAGCTGTTAATCTTATTGAGGTTTCTTATATGTGACAACCTGCTTATCTCTTGCAGCTATCAAGATCCTTGCTTTATTTTTGGCTTTTAACAGTTTGATTAAGTGTCTTAGTGTGGCTATTTTTATGTTTCTCCTTCTTGGAATTTTTGGATGTATATATTCATGTCTCTCATAAAATTTGGGAATTTGGGCCATTATTTCCTTAAATATTCATTGTGCCTCATTCTTTTTCTCCTCTCCTTCTGGAACCCCTATTATGTGTATGTTAGTATGTTTGATGGTATCCCACAGCTCTCACAGGCTCTGTTCATTTGTCCTCATTATTATTATTACTATTATTATTATTGAGGCACAGTCTTGCTCTGTTGCCCAGGCTGGAGTCACTGGCACGATCTTGGCTCACTGCAACCTCTGACTCCCAGGTTCAAGTGATTCTCCTGCCTCAGCCTCCAGAGTAGCTGGGATTAGAGGCACCTGCCACCATGCCCAGCTAATTTTGTATTTTTAGTAGAGATGGGTTTCACCATATTGGCCAGGCTGGTCTCAAACTCCTAATCTCATGATCCACCCACCTCAGCCTCCCAAAGTGCTGGGATTAAAGGCATGTGCCACCATGCCCAGCTGTCCTCATTATTTTTTCTTACTGCTTCTCAAACTGAGTAAGTTTAATTGACCTGTCTTCAGGTTCACGATTTCTTTCCTCTACTGCCTCAAATCTGTTACTGAATCCCCCTAATGTTTCATTTCAGCTACTGTACTTTTCAATCCAGAACTTGTTTCTTTTTTATAATTTCTATCTCTCTATGAGTATTCTCTTTGCTGAGACATATTTTCCCCTGGTTTCCTTTAGCTCTTTGAGCATCTTTGTTTTTCAGACAGTCTCACTCTATCGCCCAGGCTGGAGTACAGTGGTGTGATCTCAGCTTACAGCAACCTCTGTCTCCTGGGTTCAGGCAATTCTCCTGCCTTAGTCTCCCAAGTAGCTGGGGTTACAGATGTATACCACCACACCTGGCTAATTTTTCTATTTTGAGTTGAAGTGAGATCTCACCACGTTGGCGAGGCTGGTCTCAAACTCCTGACCTCAACTGATCCATGCACCTCAGCCTCCCAAAGTGCTGGAATTACAGACATAAGCCACCACACCTGGTCTCTTTAAGCAGTTTTTTAAAAGCCTTTGTCTAGTAATTCCAATGACTGGGTTTCCTCAGGAAGAGTTTCTGTTCATTCACCCTGTGTATAAGCCATATATTTTTGTTTCTTTGCACACTTTATAATATTTTGTTGAAAACTAAATGTTTTAAATATTGCAATGTGGTAAGTCTGGAAATCAAATTCTTCCCCCTCCCCATGGTTCATTTTTGCTGTTTTATTTGAGTAGTAGTTATTTGGTTAGTGACTTTCCTAAACTATTTTTGCAGAGAACGATATTCTTTGTTTTTAGTGATCTCTGAATTCTCCATTCCTTTACTTTCTGGTTAACTGGTGTTTTGACAAAGATTTTTTGTTTCTTTATTTTTATTTTTTGAGATGAGTCTCACTCTGTCACCCAGGCTGGAGTGCAGTGACACAATCTCAACTCGCTGCAACCTCTGCCTCCCAGCTTCAAGCAATTCTCCAGCCTCAGCCTCCCAAGTAGCTGGGATTACAGGTACCTGCCACCACGCCTAATTTTTTTGTATTTTTAATAGAGACAAGGTTTCACCATGTTGGCCAGGCTGGTCTAGAACTCGTGACCTCAAGTAATCTGCCTGCCTTGGCCTCCTAAAGTGCTGGGACTATAGACGTGAGCCTCTGTGCCCAGCCAACGAAGATTTTCTTAAATGTGTCAAAAGAAAGAGGCAAGAAAAAAAAAAGGAGAGAAGGAGGGTTTGGGGGAAAATGGAGGGAAGAAGAAAGGGAGGAAAGCAGAAGAAAGAGAAAGGAAAAATGGGGAACAGAAATAAGATAAAAGGAGTGAGAGAGAGGAGAGAAAGAGAGAGAAAGGCCAGGCACTGTGACTCATTCCTGTAATCCCAGTGCTTTGGGAGGCCAAGGCAGGAGACTCTCTTGAGGCCAGGAGTTTGAGACCATCCTGGGCAACACAGCAAGATCCCATATCTTAAAAAAAAACTTAAAAATTACCTGGTCATGGTGGTGCATGCATGTAGTTCCAGCTACTCAGGAGACTGAGACATGGGGATCTCTTGAGTCCAAGGTTTTGAGGCTGACTGACCTATGATCATGTCACTGCACCCAAGCCCAGGCACCAGCATGACATCCTGTCTGATAAAGGAAGAAAAGAGGGAGGGAAGGAGGGAAGGTAGGGGAGGAGAGGCAGGAAGGAAGGGGGAGGGGGAGAGAAGAAAGGTGCAGGCAGAGGAGAGGGAGGGGGAGGGGGAGGGGAGGGAGGGAAAGAAAGAAAGGAGAAAAGAGGAGAGAAAAAGCAAAGGAAGGAAGACAGGCTAGGCATGGTGGCTCATGCCTGTAACCCTTTGGGAGATCAAGGTAGGAGGATCTCTTGAGGCCAGGAGTTCAAGACCAGCCTAGGCAACATAGTAAGACCCCATCTCTATAGAAAATTTAAAAATTAGCTGAGCATGGTGACATATGTCTGTAGTCCTGGCTACTCAGCAGGCTGAGACAGGAGGATCCCTTGAGTCCAGGAGATTGAGGCTGCAGTGAGCTATGATCATGTCACTTCACTCTAGCCCAGGCAACAGAGTGAGACCTTGTCTCAAAAAGAAAGAATAAAATGAGGGAAGGGTGGGAAAGGAGGGAGGGAGCCAGGAAGCGAGGGAGGGAGAAAAGTTCTAGTTTTTTTAGATCGGCTCTGTGTTGGGATACTCTTTCAGTGCTTAGGAGAACCATTTACAACTCTACATTACCCTTAACTTCCAATTTTTACTGAGCCTAAAGATCAGCTAAAGGTGAAATCTTAAAATCTTAGGTCTATTTGAAACATTTTTCCTGCCCTGGGCTTTCTAAATCCCTCCATATACACACGAGCCTCTCAATGTCCTATTTATCCAAAGAATCTCCCTTCTAGGCCTTTCTTCCTACACTTCAGTATGTCCATCGCTTTTTTTTTTTTTTTTTTGCCCCAGGCAGCAATAGATTGTTCATATGCCTCTTAACATTTGTAAGAAATTCCCTTTGCATAGCCACATTTCTGCTTTGAGAAAATTCCAAGTTAGGTGAAACAAAGGCAGTCAACTCCATCAGTCCTCAACTGGCTCTCAGGTCAAAATAAAACAATACAATTCTTTGAGAACGAGGTCTGGGCTAGTGCACAGTGGCTTGTGACTATTGGGAGATCCAAGGTGGGTGGATCACTTGATCCCAGGAGTTTGAGACCAGCCTGGGCAGCATAGCGAGACACCCCCCCGCTACAAATCATAAAAATTAGCTGGGCATGATGGTGCATGCCTATGGTCCCAGCTACTCAGGAGGCTGAGGTGGGAAGATTGCTTGAGGCCAAGAAGCTGAGGCTGCAATGATCCGTGATCATGCCTCTGCACTCCAGCCTGGGTAACAGAGCAAGACCCCATCCCAAAAAACAAAGTCTGCTCTGGAACCAAGGACCAGGATTCTACATTAGGAATATGAGCTGCTGCCTTCAGGATCACTACCATGCTGAGGAGGGGAGTGGACAAGGTAAGTAAAAACATAACAAAACTTTTCTAACTTTTAAAATATATATGTGAACAAAGACAGTTTTATTTCTTCCTTTCCAGTCTTTACATGTTTATTTCTTTTTCTTGTGTTATTGCATTAGCCATGACTTCCAGTATGATGTTAAATAGGAGTGGTAAAAGCAGACATCCTTTTCTTGTTCCTGATCTTAGTAGGAAGGCATCAAGTTTCTCAATATTAAGTATAATATTGGCAATCAGCTTTTTTAGATTGTATTTTGTTTTTGTTTTTTAACTTTTGTTTTTAATTGATATGTAATAATTGTATATATTTATGGGGTACAGTATGATGTTTTAATACATATATACAATGCATAATGTCAAACCAGGGTAATTAGCACATTGATCACCTCAAACACTTATTTCTTTGTGATAAGAACATTCAAAGTCCTGTCTTCTAGCTATTTTGAAGTATACAATGCATATTGGTGAATATCATCACCCTATTACACAGAACACCAAAATTAACTCCTCCTAACTGTAACTTTGTACCTCATTAACCAACCTCTCCACCTCTCCTTGCCCCCTACTCTTCCCAGCCTTTAGCCATCACTATTCACACGATATGGTTTGGATGTTCATCTCCTCCAAATCTCATGTTGAAATGTGGTTCCCAATGGTGGAGATGGGGCCTAGCAGGAGTTGAATGGATCATGGGAGCAGATCATTCATGAATGGTTTAGCACCATTCCATTGATAATAACTGAGTTCTCACTCTGAATTCACATGAGATCTGGTTAAGTGTGTGGCAGTTCCCCTAACCCTTGCTCCCTCTCTTACCATGTGACATGCTGGCTCCCCTCTGCCTTCTAGCATTAAGCTTACTGGGACCCTCACCAGAAGCAGGCATTGGCACCACATTTCCTATATGGTCTGCAGAGCCATGAGCCAAAATATAACCTCTTTTCTTGATAAATTACTCAGCCTCAGGTATTTCTTTATAGCAACACAAAAACTGATATGGTAAAATGATACCAGAAGTGTGGTACTGATACAAAGATACCTGAAAATGTGGAAGCAGCTTTGGAACTAGGTAACAGGTAAGAGGTAACAGGCAGAGCTTGGAAGAGCTTGGAGGTCTCAGAAGTGAGGATTTTCTAAGAAGTTTAGAACCTCTTAGAGACTGGTTAAATGGTTTTGACCAAAATGCTGATAAAGATATGGACAGTGAAGCCCAGGCTGCTGAGGTCTCAGATGGAAATGTAGAATCTATTCAGAACTACAGTAAACGTCACCCTTGTTATGCCTTAGCAAAGAACTTGGTTACATCAGGTGATCCACCCACCTCAGCTTCCCAAAGTGCTGGAATTACAGGCATGAACCACCATGCCTAGCCCTTTTTTTTTTTAAGACATAAGATCTCATTCTGTCACCCAGGTGGGAGTACAGTGGTGCAATCATGGCTCACTACAGCCTTGACCTCCTGAGCTCAAACAATCCTCCTGCCTCAGCCCCCTGAGTAGCTGGGACTATAGACACATGGCAGCATGCCTGGTTTTTATTTTTTATTTTTTGTTTCCATATCCTAGGGCCTTGTGAAAGGCTGAACATAATAAGAGTGATGACTTAGGGAATCTACCAGAAGAAATTTCTAAGCAGCAAAACATTCAAGATGTGTCCTTGCTGCTTCTAACAGCCTATGATCAGGTATGGGAGAAAAGTTGGAACTTATATTTAAAAGGGAAGCACAGTATAAAAGTCTAGACAATTTGCAGACTGGCCATTTGGCAGAGACAAAGCCCTACCAGGAGAGGAATTCAAGCAGGCTATGAAGCAACCACTTGCTAGAGAGATTAGCATGACTAAAAGGGAGCCAAGTGCTAATATCTAAGACAATGGGGGAAAGGCCCTGAAGGCATGTCACAGATCAAGGCAACCCCTCTCATAACAGGCCCAGGGGCCTAGGAGAACTGAATGATTTCTGAGGCCAGGGCCAGGGCCAGGGCCAGGGCTCTGCTGCCCTAAGCAGCCTTGGGACACTGCTCCCCACATCCTGGCTGCTCCAGGTCCAGCTCCAGTCTTAGCTCAAATGGCCCCAGATATTGCTAAGACCATGACTTTGGAGAGCACAAGCTGCTGCAAGCTTTGGTGGCTTCCACATGGTGTTAAGTCTGTGGGGTTAGGGGATGCAAGAGTGAAGGACGTTTAGCAGCTTTCCCCTGGAGTTCAGAGGATGTATAAGAAAACCCAGGGGTCCAGACACAAGCCTGCTGCAGGGGCAGAGTCCTCACAGAGAACCTTTACTAAAGCAGTGTAAAGAGGAAATGTGGGGCTGAAGTCCCCACACAGAATCTCCACTAGGGCACTGCCTAGTGAAGCTGTGAGAAGGGAACCACTGCTCTCCAGACTCAAGAATGATAGAGCCATGGGCAGCTTGCCTCCTGAGCCTGGGAAAGCTGCAGGCACTCAACTCCAACCCTTGAAAGCAGACCCTGCAAAGTGTACCCTGAAAAGCCCCTGGGGTGGAACTCCCCAAGGCCCTGGGAGCCCATCCCTTGCACCAGCTTACATTCCCAATGTGAAACCCTGCTCCATGGTTCCAGAGGCAACAGAACATTTCTTGGGTTTTGGGGGGGTGTTGTTGTTGTTGTTTTGATATAGGGTCTTGCTCTGTCACCCAGGCTGGAGCACAAAGATGTGATCACAGATCATCACTCAGGTTCAAGCAATCCTCCCAAGCATCTGGTGCCAGCATCACCAGAAGCAGACATTGGTACTATGCTTCTTATACAGCCTGCAGAACCATGAGCCAAAATAAAACCTCTTTTCTTTATAAATTACTCAGTCCCAGGTATTTCTTTATAGCAAAGCAAAAACCAATATACTACTTCTATGAGTCAACTTTTTTAGATTCCACATGCGTGAGATCATGTGGTATTTGTTCCTCTGCGCTTGGCTTATTACACTTAGCATAATGTCTTCTAAGTTCAGCCATGTTACTGCAAATGACAGGATTTTGTTCTTTATTATGTATGAATAGTATTTTATTGTGAATACTATTTTAAATCCATTTAAAATAAATTCTATTCACAATAGAATACAGCACATTTTAAAATCCATTCATCCACTGATGAACACTTAGGTTGAGTCCGTATTTTGGCTATTTTCAACAGTGCTATAATAAACATGGGATTGCAGGTATCTCTTTGATATAGAGATTTCCTTTTCTTTAGCTATATACTCAGTAGTAGGATTGTTGAACCATATGGTAATTCTATTTTTAATTTTTTGAGGAACCTCCATAATGTTGTCCATAACAGCTATACTAATTTACATTCCTGGCAACAATATAGATGAGTTCCCCTTTCTCCACATCCTCACCAGCATTTATTTATATAAATGCTTATAATTATTTATTATCTTTTTTTTTTTTTTGAGACAGTTTTGCTCTTGTTGCCTAGGCTAGAGTGCAATGGCATGATGTCAGCTCACTGAAACCTCCACCTCCCGGGTTCAAGCAATTCTCCTGCCTCAGCCTCCCAAGTAGCTGGGATTACAGGTATGTGCCACCACGTATTTTTAGTAAAGATGGGATTTCTCCATGTTGATCAGGCTGGTCTCAAACTCCCAACTTTGGGTGATCTGCCCACCTCAGCTCCCCAAAGTGCTGGGATTACAGGCATGAACCACCAAGCCTGGCTCTTTTTTTTTTTTTTAAAGAGGCAAGATTGTACTCTTGTCACCCAGGTAGGAGTGCAGTGGTGCAATCATGGCTCACCTCCTGAGCTCAAACAATCCTCCTGCCTCAGCCTCCTGAGTAGCTGGGACTATAGACACATGGCATATGCCTGGTTTTGTTGGTTTTGTTTTTTCCATGGAGATTGTGTCTCACTATGCTGCCCGGGCATTTTTCTGTCTTTTTTTTTATAAGCTTTCCTGCATTTTTTAAGTTGCTTCTCTCTTGACTCCACGTTCACTGGGTTGCTGGAGACCTTTGGCTATTCCCCAGAGTTCTGGCAGGTTTGCTCCTTTTTTTAAGACATTTCTCTGGATAGACACACATTGGAGTTACCTACTCTGCCATTTTCACTGATATCACACCCCTCTTTCATTTTGGATGGATAGTTTTCCTAGATGCAGAATTTTTTATTGATATTCTTTTTCTTGCAGCACTTTATGACATCCCACTGCCTCCAGCTGCCATGGTTTCTGGTAAGAAATCAGCTGTTAATCTTGCTGAGGATTTCTTTTCAGTGATATGTTGATGGGCTCAAATTCTTTTTGTCTTTGTCTTTCAACAGTTTGAATATGATATGTCTAGGTGTGAATCCTGAGTTTATCCTACTTGGAGTTCATTGATGATCTTAGATGTGCAGATTAACATCTTTCATCAAATTTGTGAAGTTTCTGCCCACTGTCTCTTCACATACTCTCTCTGCCCTCTCTCTCCTCTCCTGGGACATGTATGACATGCATGTTTTTATGTTTGATGATGTCCTACAGGTCTCTGTTCATATTTTTATTCATTCTTTTTTCCTGTTCTTTAGATAGGAGGATCTCAATTTTCCTGTTGATTCTTTCTTCAAATAGCTCAAGTCTTCTTCTTAGTTCCCCTGGTGAATTTTTCATTTCAATTATTGTACTTTTCAACTACATAATTTCTATTTAAATATTTTTAATCATTTATATCTCTTTATTCATATTCTCTGTTTGGTTAGACACCATTCTCATATTTTCCTTTAATTCTTTAGATATGGTTCTTTTTTTTTTTTTTTTTGAGACAGAGTCTTGCTCTGTCACCAGGCACCAGGCTGGAGTGCAGTGGTGTGATCTCAGCTCACTGAAACCTCCGCCTACTGGGTTCAAGCAATTCTCCTGCCTCAGCCTCCTGAGTAGCTGGGATTATAGGGACGTGCCACCACACCCAGCTAATTTTTGTGTTTTCATAGAGATGGGATTTCATCATGTTGGCCAGGATGGTCTTGATCTCTTGACCTTGTGATCCACCCACCTTGGCCTCCCAAAGTACTGGGATTACAGGCGTGAGCCACCACGCCCAGCTAGATATGGTTTTCTTTAGTTCCTTGAACATATTTATATAATAGCTGGGTTTGGGGGGATTGGTTGCAGCTGTTGTTGTTGTTTTGAGATGGTCTTGCTCTGTCACCTAAACTGGAGTATGGTGTCATGATCATGGCTCACTGCAGCCTCAACCTCTCAGGCTCAAGCAATCCTCCCAACGTAGCCTCCCAAGTAGTTGGGACCACAAGCATGCACTACCACACCAGCTAATTTTTTAATTTTTTGTAGAGATGGAGGGGTATCCCTGTGTCGCATAGGCTAGTCTTGAACCCCTGGGCTCAAGCAAAATCCTCCTGCTTTAGCCTCCCAAAATGATGGAATTATAGACACAAGCCACAGTTGCCCAGCTATTTTAAAATTTTTATCTAATAATTTCAACAAATGGGCTTCTTTGAGGATTTTTTTTTTTTTTTTTTTTTGAGGAGTCTCACTCTGTCACCCAGGCTGGAGTGTAGTGCCATGATCTTGGCTCACTGCAACCTCTGCCTTCCAGGTTCAAGAGATACTCACACCTCAGCCTCCCAAGTAGCCGAGATTACAGGTACCCACCACCACACCCAGCTAATTTTTGTATTTTTAGTAAAGACAGGATTTCACCATGTTGGCCATGCTGACCTCAAACTCCTGACTTCAGGTGATCCACCTGCCTCAGCCTCCCAAAGTGCTGGGATTACAAGTATGAGCCAGGGCACCTGGCTGATACTTTCTATTAATTGCTTTTCTTCTTGTGTATGAGCCATACACTCTTGTTTCTTTGCATGTCTCATGATTTTGTTGCTGAAAACTGAACATTTTACATAATATAATGTTGTAACTCTGAAAATTATACCTTCCCCTTTCCCCAGGGTTTGCTGTTGTTCTCTCTTCTTTTCTTTTTTAAATTGACTTTCCTGAACTGATTCTGTAAAGTCTATATTCTTTGTCATGTGTGGCCACCAAGGTTTCTGTTCAGTTTAACGCCCTACTAATGATTGGACAGAAATTTCCTTACATGACTGAAATCAGTAAGCCCCTTGTCAAGGGCGCTCATGGGGGCACATGCTCAATGCTCTAGCAACCTACAACTCTGCCTTAGCCTTCATTTCCTGCTTGCGCAGAGCCTCAAGGTTAGCCAGAGGTGAGAAATCAGGGCTCTCTCAGGTCTTTTCCAGCACCTTCAGTGTGGTTCCCAGGAGTGTTAATAATTTCTCAGTTTCAGTTAACCATGGGCTTTCATACATGTTCTTTTCAATGGCTGTACCACCACCCTGTAAGTTGTGTATTAATTACATCACTTTACAAATGTTGCAGCCAAACCACAGAGAGCTTAAGTAACTTGTCCAAATTCTCACAGTGTGTAATAAGGCAAGAAGCTGGGGCTTGAACCCAAATCTGTATGACCCCAAAGTCTGAATGACACAGAACATTCCCTAGGCTTGCAAACCAGGTCCCTAAACCAGGACACATGCTTTGTGACCCTTACAGACTCAGGAGGGGAATCAGAGGATTCAGGTTCCTCAATTTGTCTCTTTCCCAACCCCTGCCAAGTCCTATACCTAACATGATGTTCCACAGTCCATAACCAGTCTCTGTAAAATTGTGGTGCGGAATTCACTGCCATACCAACATGTTCACAGAAGTGGTTCCAAGTGGATCTGACACATTTTAAGTATTAATTGTGGTATCCCACCACCTCAACTGCTTCTGACACCACACTATGTTTATGCTAACCTTTTCACCCCCAAGAAGGAAATCTGTAATTTATCTTAAAGAAAGATATCTTTAACCTTTTCACTGTAAAATAAACACACATATACAACCACATGAACAAATACATAGCCTAATGAATTATTTCAAGGCCAATATCCCTGTAACTACCACCTAGGTCAAGAAATAGAACTCTGTCATCCCAGAAGCCCCTCATATGCCCCATATCCCAATTACAACTTCCCTCCTCCCGCAAAAATTAATGACTATCCAAATTTTTATAGTAATTCCTTGCACTTCTTTATAGATAAAAACCCATGTATGTATTCCTAGAACAAATAAGCGGTCTTGTCATTTTATAAATTTTTTAAATTCTGGTGTGTCTTTTAAGTCTCCCATTCCTTTTCTCTTTCCTTACAATTTATCTACTAAAGAACCCGGGGAGCTTGACTTGTAAAATCTCCCAGTCTGGATTTTGCTGAGTTCATGCTCATGGTACATACAGTTCAGCATATCCCTCTGTCCTCCATATTTCCTGATCTCCTGGGCAAGATTAGAGGTGCTGTTCTTTTATAGATGGAACATAATTTCTGGTTGTCTCTTTTTATGATGGTAGCAGACATTGATAGTCAGTGCCTAGATCAATTACTTCGTAGGGTATTGAAAAACTATAATATTATATCATTTCTTTTTTATTTATTAAGGGGGACACATCTATAAAAAGATGTTTCCCCTCACCTACTATATGCTTACTCAGTACTGCAATTTACATAAGGTCAGTAATGCTTGATTCTTTCCCTGAATTTAGTAATTATCAAGATAAAGGATTAGTTCCTTATCATCCTCCAAAAGTGGACAGTTTATTTTGGGGTATCTTATAACCTCATAGATTATTTGATGAGTTCCAATACATGGTAATTATTCTTCTTATTGGAGCTCAAACTATCCCATCTTTGACCAGTAGGAAGCTCTTCACATAGTCTCCTAAGCCTTTTGACATGGCGGCCCCAGTAGTCTCTGATAGCTTCCTCGCTATGTCTATGAAAAGATAATCCTGGTTCATCTGGTATACCTCCTGCCCTAGACCTGGAATTGGTTATTTATCAAAGAAGTTCCTGGTTCTCTCTTCCATGAGTATCCTGGTTCTTAAGAATACAGGGGATGACAGAAATAAACTGTCCTGTAATTACTCAGTTGTTCTATCTTGTATTACACACATACAAGTCTCAGAATAACATTACTACTAGTATTCCCATTAAATTGATTACTGAAAATTATTTTAAAACTTTTTATATTGGTTTTCCCCATGGTCTCCCATGTTTTAATCATACTCTATCTTCACTGTCAGAAGATACATTCATTATATACTATATTCTCTCTGTTAAACCACAATTAGTATCAGTTCCACAAATAACTACATACTTAATGCTCATCTTCGGTCCTAATGTTGATGCTTCTCTAGTCATTTTGGTTTGCTGAAACTTATTATTTAGTAAATTATTGAGGAAGGGCTCATAGAAACAATATTCCCCAAGTTTTTGAATATTGATGAATTTGTGTCCTTTATACTCAAAAGTCAGTTTTTCTAATCTAAAACTCTTGGTTCTCATTTTCTTGGCTTAAGTATCTTACATATGTAACTCTATTTTCTTTTGGCATATTATTTTACCATAGCAAAGTTCAATGATAAGTAACTGTCTTCTCCTTATAAGCCACACTGCCCTGATACTTACAGTTTCCTTAAACTCCCCCACTTCCCTTTAAAATCCAGTAATTTTACTAGAGTAGTTTTGGTGTTTATTGTTCAAAGTCCATATTCTCAGGTATGCAATGTGTGCTCTTTCAACACATAGTTTCAAACCTTTAGTTTCAGGTAACTTTTCTTGGATAGATTTTAGCATCTGTTCTGTTCCTTTGCTTTGTTTCTGTTTTGTTTCAAATTCAGGGGCTCCTATTGTCCTTATCCAGGATTTTTCTTCTCCATCTTCAATGTTCATCATTTTCTCTTGACTCCTTTTCATCTCTTCATTTCTTATTGATTTAAAAAATGTCCTACATTTAATCCTATATTTCTCTTAAGCTATTATCTGTTGCAATTAATTGCTCTTAGTCTATTTTAGTCTTCATTTTTGAAATTTTTCTTTTATTTTTTTATCCATGCAATCCAAGAACTTTTTTTAATTTTTCTTTTATTTCTAATTCTTTCCTCAGTTTTGTCTTTTCACTTCTGTTCTTTCCTATCTTAAATCACTTTCTTCAATATGTGGCTTGTTTTAAAGTCCTACGCTACAGTCTTTCCTGTTTTGTAGGCATGTCATTGTGGTGGGCTCTCATTATCTACAGGTTAAGTATCTCTTATCTGAAATGCTTGGGAACAGAAGTGTTTCCGATTTCAAATTTTTTAGATTTTGGAATATTTGCATTATCTTTACCGGTGGAGCAACTCACATCTGAAAATCTTAAATCCAAAATGCTCCAGTAGTGTCATGTCAGTAGAGCTCTGAATGTTTTGAATTTTGGAGCACTTCAGATTCCAGATTTTCAAATTCAGGATGTTCATCCAGTTTTTCAAATTCAGGATGCTCAACATGTATAAGGGTATTATTCTCTACCTTATTCTCTTTTCTCTTAAAGTAATTTTGTACAAGACTTTATCGCAACCCCTTTTTTTTTTCTAAAAACACAACTATAGCAGCATCAATCCTTTTCTATTGTGCTGTTCTACATAAAATTGTTTTCTTAAACTTTTAGAAGATAGTATGGTTCTAATCTCACTGAGCTCATTATTCTGCTTTTGTGCTGTTTAAATAACTTGTGAGGTTCCCTGGTTCCATTCCCCTCCTCCCATTTTATCTGAACCTTCTCTTCCTTCATCTCTATGTCTCCAACCTGCTCAGTTTTTATTCCATTTCCAATATTTATCTTGTCTGTGGAATCCTGTCTTTAAACAGAGTTCTGGCTGGTCAGCTTTAAAAGTGCATAGCATCTGCTGCTCTAGCCCCTTCAAAAATTACCAGGAACCTCTTGACCTAGCCCAGTATTGGACAAGGCAATACCTTTTCTGATATCAAATGCTGTTCTCATCATCAGCCCATCACATTTTTAATGAATACATAATAGCATCCCTCTGTTTCTTCCCCCACAAAGCTAATACTATGCAGTTCTTGTGGCTTGTAGTAAGGAAACTAACTAGTTTTGCTGCAAATGCTGCCTATGGGTTCTTGGCTTTGCTATATAGTTGCTCTGGTTTTTTTGGTTGGTTGGTTGCGACAAGGTCTCACTCTGTTGCCCAGGCTAGTGTGCAGTGGTGCAATCACAGCTCACTGCAGCCTCGAACTCCCAGGCTCTCCCACCTTAGCGTCTAGAGTAGCTGAGACTACAGGTGTGCACCACCATGCCCAACTTTTATTTAAACAGAGATGGGGGTCCCACTTTGTTGCCCAGGCTTGCTCTGTTTTTGAGAGGAGATTTCAAGGAGACTTAAAAACCATGTCACTGACCAGTCATGGCGGCTCATGCATGTAATCCCAGCATTTTGAGAGGCCAAGGCAGGTGGATCACTTGAGGTCAGGAGTTCAAGACTAGCCTGGCCAACATGGCAAGACCCCATCTCTACTAAAACTACAAAAATTACCTGGGCGTGCTGATGTGTGCCTATAATCCAAGCTACTTGGGAGGCTGATGCAGGAGAATCTCTTGAACCCGGTAGGCAGAATTTGCACTGAGCCAAGATAGCGCCACTGCACTCCAGCTTAGGTATCAGGACAAGACTCCATCTCAAAAAAAAAATGTCACCACTGATGCTCTTGTCACCCTCTTCCCAGATTTTAGAGTATTTTTAGAATTCTACGAAAAATTTCTAGAAACAAAATACCTTAAAAATCTTACAATGTTTCCAGAAATAAAGCATCTTTCAAAAAAGATTAAAATTGACCCATTTTGTCTGCTTACCTCAAGAAGTCTGAACAAGCGGTACCTGATGTCATAACTGGTCCACAAGGCCGTTAAAAAGGCATTAGATCCGACAGCACAAATCATAATTATCTTAAAGAAATGGCTCGTTATTACTCTCTTTCCAAATGCCTGAAACTCATCATCTTTCCGCCTGTCAAAAAGTTGAATATAAAGTATGGTTATGGCGCTACAGAGCCGGACGCCCAAATAATGCATACCTTTTTGCAGGCACAAGGCTCTGCTTTCTCCCTTCTGTGAATATAAATGTACGTATACTTTTACATAGCAATGAAATGTTGAATAAATGACCACTGAAATACATATGATGATCATGGATACTCTTTCCCCACTCAGTTACTCAGTTCCCTCTCCCTGGACCTCTGAAAAAGAATGGTCACCACTCCTTCTCCAGCAAAACAGTCATCTTCATTTACTCACTCAACAAATCTTTATTGAGTGGCAACTACATATCAAGCAATATAGTAGGCACTGGGAACACAGTGTGAGCAAGACTAAATATTGCCAGTCTACTAAGCAAAACTGATAATCATCAAATATCACCCATACACATGCTCACATAAATAATAAAAAACTGAACACCCCAAGAGAAAATAGGCACACAACCTACTCATGAAATAAATACCAAAGACCAATAAACTTCTCCAGATATGTTCTATAGCAATACTAACCAGGGAGATGCACCATTATTTTTGTTTATAAAATTAGCAAAGACTTGAACATGGTAAGATCTAATGCTGGCAACAGTGTAGTATGATTTAGCACTGTCTAAAACTGCCAGAAGCATGAAAAACAACCAGCTTTTTTGAAAAGCCTTAGAAGCATTCATTCTCTGACCCAAGAGAATACAACCTGAAATGAAATAACTTCAACTAAAAATGTCTCAGCATTATTTCCAGTACTGAGAAGCTTGAAAACAATTTAAACATCTAACAAAAAGGACTCGGTAAATATTTGTGGTATGTCCATCTTGAAATATAGGCACTAAAATATGTCAACACATTTTTCAGGATTTAGAAAAATGTTTACAATCCATTTTATATCGTTTTGTTTTGTGTGCAACAAAACACAAAAACCAAAGATACAAAATTATCTGTTCAAAATTATCTTACCTGTGCAAAAATGGGTAAAAAAAATCAGCAGGAAATATGCCAAAATGTTAAGTGTCTGTCTATGGATGGTGAGGTTACAGACAATTCTTTTTCCTGTTTATTTCCATTTATCTGTGCTTTGCAATTTTTCTCAAAGAGTACATATTACTGTTTCCCATTATATGTTATAAATGAATACATTCTCATAATAGTTAAAAAATATGGAATATATATCCTTTTTTTTTGAGACAGAGTCTCGTTCTGTCACCCAGGCTGGAGTGCGGGGTGGTGCAATCTCAGCTCACTGCAACCTCCACCCCGACAGGTCCAAGCGATCCTCCTAACTCAGCCTCCCAAGTAGCTAGGACTACAGGTGCACACGACCACTCCTGGTTAATTTTTGTATTTTTAGTAGAGATGGGTTTTTGCCTTGTTGGCCAGGCTAGTCTCAAACTCCTGACCTCAGGTGATCCGCCTACCTCGGCAGGCGTGAGCCACCATACCCGGCCACCACAAAAAAAAAAAAGAAAGAAAAGCCTTGAGATTATCTAACAGTCATTAATAAAAAAGGACAAAACTGAGTTAAACTGGTCATGCAAGTCTACAGGGCACATAACAGGATGCCAACCTCACCGATCACAGAAACCAAATTGTGAGGGAAGAGTCTGAGCAAATGCCAACACCCTGCCCTCACACTTCCGCTTGCACATTTCTTAACAGGCAACGAAGATAGAGAATATTTACTTAAATTTCTTGAATGTTGGGCAAAATTCCGTCAGTGTAGTAACCAGTGAACTAGAACTGACTTTCGACAGGCTCTGGTGACGGTGTTGAGACATTTTCCAAATTTCCAACTTTTATTCCTTGCTTTTATCAACCAACAGAAAATCTCTGCTTAGAGATTTTCCTTAGCATCTGGATTCTGAGAGGCAGTGGAGAAGGGTCCACAAAGGGAATCCTTGCTTTATGAGGTCACTCTTGGGCATTCTGTCACTTTACCAGTCTGAGGCTCCTGAAGTGGGGAGCTCCCCAGTGGGTCTATCATGAATTCTCTTTTCCCAAAGAGACTGAGTGTCTCCATTCAACAAAAAGGCTATGGGCATCCACGTTATGCAGAATCATGAGGCTCTGGGTTAAAGGTGGAAGTCACTAGAAACAGACCACACAAAGGCCCTCCCTTCAAGGAGTGCCCCCAGCTGAAGGGGCTGACACAGGTCCTTTGTAATGTGTTAGAAAAAGTTACAGGTCATATAAAGAAGGGAAACAAAAGTTCTCTGGGCTCTAAGGAAAAGAGAACACATCCAGGGCCCAGCACTGGAAACACCTGGAAGGACAAGAAAAGACTGTGATGGGTTTGACTTAGAACAAAAGAAAAATTATAATCCCAGCAACTTGGGAGGCTAAGATAGCAGGATCACTTGAGACCAAGAGTTTGAGATCAGCCTGGGCAACATAGTGAGACCCCCATCTCTAAAAAAAAAAAAAAAAAAAAAAGGAAATAAAAATTGCAGCAGTATGTGGTGGCTCACACCTGTAATCCCAGACCTTTGGGAGGCCAAGGTAAGCAGATCATCTGAGGTCAGTAGTTCGAGACTAGCCTGGCCAACATGGTGAAACCCTGTGCCTACTAAAAAATATATAAAAATTAGCTGGGCATGGTGGTGGGTGTCTATAATCCCAGCTACTCAGGAGGCTGAGACAAAAGAATCACTTGAACCCAGGAGGTAGAGATTGCAGTAAGCCAAGATCATGCCATTGCACTCCAGCCTGGGCAACAAGAGCAAAACTCCATCTCAAAAAAACAGAAAAATTAGCCATGGGAGGTTGAGGCAGGAGGATCACTTGAGCCCTGGAGTTCAAGACAAGCCTGGGCAACATAGTGAGACTGTCTCTATAAAAAATAAAAATAAAAATAAATTAAGTGGGTGTGGTGGCATGCACCTGTAGTCCCAACTACCAGGGAGGCTGAGGTGGGAGGATCACTTGAGTCCAGGAGTTGGAGGTTATAATGAGCTGTGATCACATCACTGCACTCCAGCCTACATGAAAGAATGAGACCCTATCTCTTAAAAAAAAAAAAAAGGAGATATTATTATATTACAGAAATCCTGAGTTGGCTAACTGCAGGCATGGAATATGCACATATAAACCACCTAGATAGAATATAAAGAATGAGCCTCTGAGGCAGGGATGTTTTAAGTACAAAAGCGATAGGGATTTTTGCTCTGTTCAACTCTCAAGATTAATATATTTTCCTCACTCACCTTCCCCTAACTCCTTTGGCTTTCAAGACAAATCAACACTGTAAAATCTGGGTAGCCCTATTTTACTGTGTAAAATTTTACTGGGTAGCCCTGGGTGTTGTACTAAATGTTCAGTGGCTAAACTGGAAAATTTCCTGGACAACAAAGTTCTTGGTCCATAAGAAAAGGAGGGAACCACCCCATCGCCTCTGCGGTCCTTGGTGTTCCACAAGTACATATGACCACTTGTGGTAGGAAAATACTTTTATGGGCAACCAATAAACTGAACTGGGAAATAACATCTTATGTACTCATTTTCTCCATTTAAAATCATCAACAGCAAAGTTTTAAGAATCACTGGGATTCATGTACCCATGATTCAAACTTTAGCCCCATCTTCTCCCTCTACATTCATTCGCTCGGGGATCAGCTTCTCCTATAACTCCTGCCACATCCTTTAGTTATATACCCCTAAATGTCTCAGGGCTCCTGCCCAACATCCATCTACAGGAGGCTCCTGGGGCAGCTGCTCCAAGACAGCCCACATCAGTTCTCCATCTGTTTCCACCTGCCCAATGTCACTGTGTCCAATCCCCGAGGGTACACAGAAGGCCCTCAGTAAGCATGTGCTACTGAATATGCAAAATAATGGCATCAGGATCCCTGTGCTCACTCACATAGCTAGGCACAGCAGGATTTCATCTCCAGGAAACTCAGCAGTACACTTTTGTGACTTCCCTCTTTAAGTACCAAAGCATACTTTCACAGAAAAGAGATTTAAAAAGTAAAGAATTCTTTCATGCTGCTTGGAGAGGTGAGGGAAGGTAGTCCAATGAAAGCAACAGAGAAGAGCCCAGTTGTTCTTGGTGGACTATATCAGCACAGCCACAGATGAATGCCTTTTTTCTGAAGCCATTGATGAAGACTTTAGTCTGGAAATGAAACTCCAGCTGGGTGAGTGGAAAGCAACAGGAAATCAGAGGTGACAAGCTGATCCAGGGCCTACTGAAATCATCCCTATCTTCTCATGGATTGGTGGACAGGGCAGGCATCCTGGGATGAGAAGCCCAAGGGCCATCTCCAGTGCCCTTTCAGCAGCAACTCACACTCTGCGTGACCTGGGCAGCACCACGTCAGCCACAGATAGCCGGGGAGAGTCAGAGATTGGCAGGCACAGCAGCTTGGTGACTCTGACATCCTCTGGGCAGTGTCATTCATTTACTAGTCCTGAATAACTGGCATTGAAACACAAAGCTCACATATGATGGCCAAACCCTATTACAGCTCCTGATGTCTCATAGAAAACTTTGCAAAACTGAAAGCTACAGAGTCCAACTTTACAGTATGTTTCTGAATGCTGAATCAGAAAGTGTACAGAGTGCTCCCCACTGGTCCAGTAGTTCAGTACATTAATGGAGGCAAGCTTGTGTCCAAATACAATGTACATGCTGCTGCTTTTTGTCTATAGCAAAAACACAAACAGTCAGGCTTAAGCTATTTATCCCAAGGTTTCCTAAATTCTATCAACGTCAGAAAGTAACTATTATTTTCAGAACTTTCATTAACTTCATTGTAGAAAAGGACATCATCAACCATGTTGGCCCCAGTTTACTATCTGTGGAGGTCATGCATGGGGTCATAGGTCGTCTGTTTAACTCCTCTCCAGCAATCATTTAGAAAGAAAATAGAGGGAAGCCAAAGCTTACCACATCAGAGAAACCACTGCCAACATGCAAAGATTTGGAACAGACGGGAACTCGGGGGCCTCCAACTTTGACAGTGTCTCTTTTAAGTTGAAACGTGAGTTACCGGAAGCAAGTTTGGTGTTTCATTCTGTCAGAATTGACCACCATGAGGATTTCCATGGACTTCAGATACGGGATCTTTGATTCTCTACAGTAAAGTCTTTGAGTTCCAGCAGATGCAGGGACCCTTAATAAAGACCTTATGTCTCACCCTCATATAGGTGATATCTAGCAACTTCATTCTCGGGTCTTCACCACTGTTATCATGAACCACAACCTGCTTTCTCCACTGTGCTACATGTGACACATGTTAACAGAGCCATCAAGTTTAGACTCTCAGACTTCCACTCACAATAGAGGAAAAGGGTTCCGTGTAGGGTATTGTAAAACAAGTTAAATGACACTGCAGGAAGCAAACAAACAAATCCAGAAGGCAAAATGTTCTACAGCACAACTGATCCAGTTTTTACAATAAATAAATTACATGGGGAAATGGGGAAGGAAGAGGAGCTTGCCCCAGATCAAGAGACTAAAGAGACACAACAACCAGCTATAATGAGTGGGCTTCATATAGATCCTGGGTTTGAACCAAACTACTGTCCAAAGACGTTCATGACCTTCAGGACAATTTGATTTTTGCCTAGGTATTAGGTGTACCAAGGAATTATTTTGCTAGGTAAAATAATGGTACTGTAGTTTATACAAGAAAATGACCATATTTTCCATAGACACTTACTGAAGGATATAGGGGTGAAATGATAAGCTATCTGGGATTTGCTTTTAAATAGTTTATCAAAGAAGGAAACAGGGAAAATGAAGCAACTAGGACAAAATCTTGGTAGTTTTTATATCTGGGTGATCAGTATATAAGTTTTCAATGTACTATTCATGTACTTTTGAATATGTTTAAATTTTTTCATGCTTAAAAAATTCACGTAAATCCAGGTGATGATTCTCAAAAGCTAATTTTTAAAAATTAACGTTGAAAATTGAAGCTCTTAACTAAAAATCTTTGGTAATAAAAAGTATAAAAGTCCCAAATCTATACTATAGAAAAGAGCTTATAAAAACATAAAGCTTTGTCTTTTCCTTTGAAAGAATTCTAAGAACACAAGTTCTAGTGCTAAGGGTCTGGATCCCCTGGCACCCAGAGAGCCCAGGTGGCTCTTTTCCCACTTCCTCTCCCTGCACACCGCATGTCCACAGGGCAACTGACCGTACCTGCCTCTCCCTGGCCAGCAAAACTAGCCAGAAACTAGCTTCAGAGAGCTCAGCCTCTGTGCCATGTTCCCGTACATCTCTCAGGTTTGGGGTAAGGATGACACGGAGCGGGGAAGGTTTGCTTGTTGTAACAATGAATGATTTCTCTGGCCTCTAAAGAGATGTGGGTTACAAAGATGATCTGTGTTAATTCCACTACCATGATGCTTCAAGTGACTAACAAATGCTTCTTAGATGGATATATCTGCATCATAATCTCATTAGTACAGTCCTGAATTCCTTCAAAGAACACTCTTATTACAATTTTTAAATAATAGATTACCTGATACTCCTTTTTACATCCATCAGTGATACATGGAGTAGGTAGAGCTCACTACTGAATAATACCCAAGTCGCTTCTAGCTTCAGTGGCTGTAGACCCTCAGTTCAGGAGCCACAACGTGCAAATGATGGGGGGAAAAATGACCCTTAGTTCCTCTTTAACTCACTGTAACAGTAAGTCTTGTATTGCCACTCATTCCTGGAAACCACAGACAAGACACTTGTCCTTTCCTTCAACTCTCTGTTGAAAGAAAAAAGTAAAGAAAACACACCAAGATAGCTCACTCAATTTTTATGACTTGTTTAATCTAATTAATTACTTAAGTAGTAAGAGCAGCTAAAATCAAATTAACTTTAGCTTCATAAGAACTGTTATAGGGCTAGGCGCAGTGGCTCATGCCTATAATTCCAGCACTTTGGGAAGCCAAGGCAAGAAGATCATTTGAGCCCACGCATTCAAGACCAGCCTGGGCAACATAGTGAGACTCCATCTTGTATAATTATTAAAAATATGACACAGTGGTTCACACCTGTAATCCCATTTTGGGAGGCCAAGGCAAGAGAATCACTCGAAGCTGGAAGTTCTAGACCAGCCATGGCCGCATAAGACCCTGTCTCCACAAAAAAGTTTAGAAAATAAACCAGGTGTGGTGGTGCATGCCTGTAGTCGCAGCTACTCAGGATGCTGAGGTGGGGAGATCACTTGCACCTGAGAGGTCAAGGCTACAGTAAGCCATGGTGGCACCACCTCACTCCTGCCTGGGCAATAGAATAAGACCCCGTGTCAAAAAGAAAAAAAACTGTTATAGTGGCTGGGCACAATGCCTCCCCTGCACTTTGGGAGGCAGAGGTGGCAGGCTTGCTTGAGCCCAAGAGTTCAAGGCCAGCCTGGGCAACATGGGAGACCCCATCTCTACAAAAACTTTAAAAATTATTCAGGCATGGTGGCCTATAGTCCCAGCTACTCAGGAGACTGAGGAGGGAGAACTGCTTGAGCCCGGGAGGTTAAGGCTGCAGTGAACCCTTATCCTGCCACTGCACTCCAGCCTAGGTGGCAGAGCAAGACCCTATCTCAAACAAAAGAAGAATTGTTATATAAAGTTAAAACCCACTATTTGTCAAGTTCATAATTCTTTTTCCACCTTACAACTATTCTCCAACACAAAGTATTTGTAAAGTCACCAAAATTGCTTGAATTTCTGGGTTATAAATTCTGTCTGAATACTCTCCATCCCAATTTCTCAAATTTAAGAATGCCACTTCTGGCCGGGCACGGTGGCTCATGTCTGTAATCCCAGCACTTTGGGAGGCTGAAGCAGGCGGATTATGAGATCAGGAGATCGAGACCATCCTGGTCAAGATGGTAAAACCCAGTCTCTATTAAAAATACAAAAATCGGCTGGGTGTGGTGGCACGAGCCTGTAGTCCCATCTATTCAGGAGGCTGAGGCAGCAGAACCACTTGAACCCGGGAGGCGGAAGTTGCAGTTAGCTGAGATTGCGCCATTGCACTCTAGCCTGGGTGACAGTGTGAGACTCTGTCTCAAAAAACAAAAGAATGCCACTTCTCTTTTTGAATATTATTAATATAATAGCTTTTATCTTAGGTATATGATTAGACAGCATGAAAAATACCTCCAGTTCAAGTTTAAATCATTTCATATTTAAGCAATGATTTTACCAAATGTAGTATACAAAGGCAAACCAAATTTACATGACTTAAATTGTTATTTTTCTTTTTTTGCCTCTAGATATGATGCCTTAAGAACAACTCAATTTGTTCAAGTAAATTTCCTTCAGTATACATTGCAGCTAAGATATGTACAAGATTTCACATGGATTTTGGAAGAAATCACACAGAAGCAGCTGCTTTTTCAATAAACTTGGCCAGCTTCACATCTTTTTTGGTCAATTCACCACAGTCATGGGAGGTGAGCGTTATCTGGACCTAAGAAAAAGAAATGCAGTTTTTAAAACTCTGAGCAGCAAATCATGGTTATTTTCCTTTGACAGTTCAGAAGTCAGTCTATTATTCAACATTAATATTTGAGAATGAGGGATTCAATAATTTAGAAAATACTACTTTATGAATAAGCAAAACATTTCCAAACCCCAGTGAACTCCAAGAGCAGTCTACACCAGGCCTGGCTCAACAGTCACCTTGAAATCAACAGTTTTCTCACATCAAGCGGAAACGCAGCTGCCAGAATCTCAAATCTTGTTTCTTTAAATAAAAAGAGACTGAGGTTCCACCTGAACTCCCATTACTTTAATTACACCAACTATTTTCAGGCCACTGAGAAAAACCAAGCTATCAAATGTTGTATCTTAGCAGCAATGTTTAAAAACCACATTTTGGCTGGGCACAGTGGCTCACACCTGTAATCCCAGCACTTTGGGAGGCCAAGGCAGGCGAATCACCTGAGTTCAGGAGTTTGAGACCAGCCTGGCCAACATGGTGAAACCCCATCTGTACTAAAAATTACCCAGGCGTGGTAGTGCATGCTTATGATCCCAGCTACTTGGGAGGCTGAGGCAAGAGAATCACTTGAACCTGGAGGCAGAGGTTTCAGTGAGCTGAGATGGCACCAAGGCACTCCAGCCTGGGCAACAGAGCCAGACTCCATCTCAAAAAAAAAAAAAAATTTCCAAATTACAGAAGTGGGGGTAAGGGATGGAATGCTGTTTCTTGATGAAGTGATTAAAAAAGTAAAAGCAAAATGGCAAGCAAAGAGAAGCAACTAGGAAAGAAAAGTGTAACCTGGTACCAAGGTGCTCTGAATTATTCTAATAAGTCACATGAGAATTGTGAAATTCTCCTTTTTCAAAGATTTTCACAGAGAAAACTTCATAGAAATCTAGATGGTAAGACATTCCAAATGGCACGACCGTAAAGGCGAGGACACTTCTGGAGGAACAAGGTTCATCTCATTGTGCCCCTCAACACTTTTTAGTCTGCCTTTTGTCTTAAATAAGGTCGGTTCCTACACAGCATACTGAATTTAATAGTTTTCAAAGCACAGTTCTTGAGCAAATGTATTTCAACGAGATAAATAGGGCCGTATCTGAGTTGCTACCACTTCTTTCAATAATTTACCTTAAGTTTTGAAATGTATCAGCATGGCTGATACTCCAGTTTAATTCAGGAGCCTCATTTGGCCCAACTTTCTCATATTAGCTTTAGAAGAACGACAAGGATGAAAATAAAGAGCTTATTCACTGTTCTTAGGAGCAGGCCTGAAAATTTGTTACTAATTTGCAATAATATACAGGGATTCTGAGAGAAAGGATAAGCCTTTCTTAAGCACAATGACATTTAGCTACACAAGATGACAAGGAAGAAAGAAGTTTCTTAAACTCCATAATTAAAGTGATTCCCAAATAAGGCAGTTTAGTTACCTTGTTATATACGTTGAACCATTCTGGGTGATGATTCATCTTCTCTGCTTGTAGGGCAACTCGGGACATAAAGCCAAATGCCTGCATAAGATGAAGTCAAGAGTAATTACTGACATTGTCCTCTACCCTGAGCCTGAGAGATACAACAGAGCAATTCAACCAAATAAAGACATGCAAGGATCCTTAGGGAAGCCGGTGGAAATCCGGTATGAAAGGACTGCTCTCTGCAGGCCCGGGGGCACGGTGCAGCAGGAGTGTGACCTGCTGCTGGATGGTGAAAAACTATCGGGCTCAAGTAAACAAACCAGGGAATTGGTCTCACCCAGTGACCCGTCTGGACTATTTAATTGTCCTCAGGACGAGACTCTACCAAACAGCGCGGGAAAAATTTCCCTTCAGCCCAGTGCTCTGGGTCTCACTACGTGGCTCCAAATATTTAGAGCCACTCTTCTTGCAGCACTGTTCCTTTTGTTTTTAGTGATTGGGTTGCTAACTAAGGCAACCCACAAGACTATGGAAAAAGGTCTCCTGAGGGTGTCTTAAGCAAAAGCACCAGGAGAAATGAACAACATCTCACCACCCAGGCAGGACAGGACCAAATCAAAGCCTGTTGGTACTTAGAGTGAAGCAGAAGCCCGGCTTGCCTGCTTGGGTTCTTCCTGCTACTGCCCCACACTGCCATTTCAAGGTGACAGTGCACCCACCTCAGGGCGCAAGGCAAGCCATGAAATGAGCAGAGGGCTGCAACCCAGTCACACGACGAAGCGTGGACCGTGGGGCTCTGTCTTCATACTGCAAGGGGAGTGGAAACACTTGTTAAGCAGAAGGCAAACTTGTCTTGAGAAGAGGGAAAACTACTCATTTTTTTGTTTATTTTTAATTTTTATAAAGGTAACTGCAAACAATAGGAGAGTGTGTCTCTATTGTTCCAGAATGCAGAAATACTTGGTAAAACTCAGGGTAATGGCACATTAATTCCAAAGTTAAGTGGAATTCACATGGCAATACCCATTACACCCACCTAAATAAATATTTAACTTCATTACCCCAGAAAAACCAATGTGATGCTAGTTGAGCTATGTTTTTTGGATCACCAAATGCTAGTGTGCATTTCCCAGTTACAGAGAGAAATACAGAACAACTCTACATCATTCACTATGGTACCTCTCTTGGAGCCAATTTTATTTGGGATAAAGGTTTCCATGTTGACATTTAAGGCCTAAAGGTTTCCGTATAGGAAAAGGGAGAAAGTTCAAGCAAAATCCATTCAACAACATATGGGATTACCTGTGGAAAAACAATATTCACTCAGCCCTCTGATTTCATAATCCAATTCTCTAGATTATGTGAAAAGAAGGGACAAATCAGGTGTAAAAGCCTGGTTTTTGTTTTTATAGAGACAGGGTCTCACTATATAGCCCAGGCTGGTGGAATGCAGTGGCTATTCACAGGCACAATAATAGCTCACTGCAGCCTCAACGTCCTGAGCTCAAGGGATCTCTCAAGAGATCCTCCTGCCTCAGCCTCCCAAGTAGCCACCACACCCACCCTTGAAAGTGTGTTCTAATTATTCAAACACAGAGTTAACCCACATTAAACAATGTATAAGGAGAATTTCTACACTGCCTATAATGCCTTATTCTTGTATGGCATTAGAAGATGTACAAGACTAGTCAACACCACTGATAGACAGCAACACAACTGTTAAGGGTATGGACTTTTGAGCCAGGGAGTCCTGGATTCAAATCCTGACTCTACCACTTAATTATCATGCAATAACCGTGAGTATCAGTTTTCTTTTTTCTTTTTAAGACAGAGTCTCTCTCTGCTGCCCATGCTGGAGTGCAGTGGGATGATCTCAGCTCACCACAGCCTTTGCCTCCCAGGTTCAAATGATTCTTCTCAGCCTCCTAAATAGCTGGGATTACAGGAGCTCACCACCATGTCCAGCAAACTTTTTAGTACAGACGGGGTTTTACCACATTGGCCAAAATGGTCTCAAACTCCTGGCCTCAAGTGATCTGCCTGCCTCAGCCTCCTAAAGTGCTGGGAATACAGGCGTGAGCCACCATGCCTGGCCCTCTCAGTTTTCTTATCAGTAAAATGGGGATAACAATTTTAAAAGTCATGTGATTACATTCTAATAAACAGTGAGATAGGTATATAAAGGTACTTAGCACAGCACTTGGTATAGAATAAAAGATGAATAATGGCACATACTGCTGTCACTGCTGCTTCTGGCCAAACTACACAAGATAAACCTTACAAAATGCAACGGGCAGTGAAAAGCTCTCCATGGACTTGAGAATCTAAGAGTCTAGTGTTGTCTCCCAGAAGAGTGGCTCTTTCCTTTTTCCAGTTGTCATGAATAGAGACTCGCAAATGTATACCAAACAAGCAGAAAATACACTGTGGTGTAACATCCTAATGCACACTGACTGGGGAAAGCAGCTTAATGGCAAGAAATTATGTGTGCACAGTCACTGCCCAGGTTCTTACACCCTGTGGCCACAATTTCTTTGAACCATGTCATTTTAAAATGTCTAAAGTGATGCCTAGAATTCCTTGCCTTTTCCCATTAGCCAAGTGGATTGAGTGGATGATTGGAAAACAGTTTGAAGTGGTCCTCAAATCTTTGACCACTGGCATGCCATCAGTACACTAGCTAAATCTATTCCATCAAAGATATAAGGCTTGAGAGCAAACACACCCACAGCCTAAGAGGCATACTGATAAAAGGAAAAGCATCTATCTGCCACATCTACATACAATTAAAAAATTGTTAGACACCTCAAAACACCCTCAAATTTGTATTTTCCTCGGCTTTGCATATTTCCCTTCAACTGTCACATAATATTTGCATTTAATAGAATACTACAAAGCCTGATAAACCATTTACACAGGATTTATTCCTAATTCTTCCTTAGGGAAAAGAATACTCAATCTACTCTGGAAGCAAAAAGACAACTCCATAATCCTTCTTCCATGTAACAGAACCAACCAATCCCCAAAATATTTATTTTTAAACCCACAAATTAAAAACATCTATCAAAATACACATTCAAATTAAAGAACTACTCCAAGGAATTTAGATGAGTGGATAAGAGAGAAAAAAGGCAAACCTCAAACTGAAAGTTTGATTATCTGGAATACAATGAAGAAGATACAATGCCAAAAAAGCATTATACAAAAAAGAAGATACAATGCCAAAAAAGCAACTGCTGTTTCTTTCAAAGATTTCTTTTCACAGCCTTAGCTACTTGCTTACCAGGATTCCAGCTGAAATCATAAGGCTCTAAGCTAACTACAAGTCAGGAAAGCTACAAACAGTCAAAAGCTGAATAGACACCACTAACAACCCAGTAAGAGACCCAAGAGGACGGGACCCAGAAAATGGACAAAATGAAATAGAAATCAACAAGAATTTAGAAGAACTAGAAAAGAATAAATGCATAGGACAAAGGAGATCTAACATAAAGATCACTGTTGGCCAGGCACGGTGGCTCACACTTGTAATCCCAGCACTTTGGGAGGCCGAGGCAGGCAGATCACCTGAGGTCAAGAGATCAAGACCCTCTTGGCCAACATGGTGAAACCCCATCTCTAATAAAAATAGAAAAAGTAGCTCGGCATGGTGGCGCACGCCTGTAGTCCCAGTTACTTGGGAGGTTGAGGCAGGAGAATCACTAAAACCTAGGAGACAGAGGTTGCAGCGATCCCAGATCACACCACTGCACTCCAGCCTGGCAACAGAGTGAGACTCCACCTAAAAAAAAAAAAAAGATCACTGTTGCTGCTTAACAACAACAAAAAAAGAAAAACGAAACCCAGAAACCAAAAAATTGGAATGTAATTTAAGAAAAGTTTCTATGCACAGAATACTTGGGGATAAGAATTGAAAAAAAAGAAACTAAGTTTTCTAAAAATAAAGGGTTTAAATCTGTAAATTGTAAGAATTCAGTCATATATATATATATCTTCTAGCAGAGTTAAACTTGGAAGATTAAAAAATCTTTTTGGCATCTAATCAAATAGATCAATTCATCTATAAGGATGAAAAGATTCTGGCTGGGCATGGTGGCTCATGCCTGTAAACCCAGCACTTTGGGAGGCAGAGGCGGGTGGATCACTTGAGGTCAGGATTCATGACAAGCCTGGCCATTATGGCAAAACCCCATCTCTACTGAAAACACAAAAATTAGCCAGATGTGGCAGTACACACCTGGACTCCCAGCTACTTAGGAGGCTGAAGCAGGAGAATTGCTTGAACCTGGGAGGCAGAGGTTGCAGTGAGCCAAGATTGCTCCACTGCACTCCAGTCTGGTGACAGAGCAAAACTCTGTCTCAAAAAAATAAGAAAAAATCTGCTGACTTCAAATAGTCACATGTCAACATTCAACATTACAAGTCAGAGGAGCAATGCCTACAGAAACTTTAGGAAATTAAAATTGAAAACCAGTAATTTTATACCCAGCTAAGCTCTAAGAAAACATTTAAAACAACTGCGGGAATTATGGTTACAGAATGGAATGCAAATGTTATAAATTATTAAAGGAGTTTAAAAGAGAAAGGACAACATGAGGGAGGTACATAAAAGTAAACAAAATCTTTGAAAGCTGAGAGATCAAGTTAGAGACATAAGTAAATTTAAATGTGTAAAACCTAAGTACTAAGGCTGGGCACTGTGGTTCATGCCTGTAATCCCAGTGCTTTGGGAGTCCAAGGTGGAAGAATTACTTAAGGCCAGAAGCTCAAGACCAGCTTGGGAAACATAATGAGACCCCATCTCTACAAAAAAATTTTGTAATTAGCTGGGCAGGGTGGTATGCACCTGTAGTCCTAGCTACTTGGGAGGCTGAGGTGGCGGGATCCACTGAGCACAGGGATCTGAGGCTGCAGTGAGCTATGACCATACCCAACTGCACACCAACCTGGGTGACAAAGCAAAACTGTGTATCTGATTAATTAATTAATTAAACATAAGCACTAGAACTGAAAAATAATATAAACTAAAATTAAATAGTGAATGAAAAGTAGGAAAAAACATTATTTCAATGTTGCTTTGTGGGGGGGACCACAAATGCTATCTAAAGAAATAGAGGACTATATTTTCTTTTTTTGTTGTTATTGAGATGGAGTCTCTCTCTGTTGCCCAGGCTAGCGTGCAGCGGCACAATCTCAGCTCACTGCAACCTCTACCTCCTAGGTTCAAGCAATTCTCCTGCCTCAGCCTCCCAAATAGCTAGGATTATAGGCACATGCCATTACACCTAATTTTTTTTTGTATTTTTAGTCGAGACAGGATTTCGTCATGTTGGCCCAGCTGGTCTCAAACTCTTGACCTCAGGTGATCCACTTGCCCCAGCCTCCCAAAGAGCTGTGATTACAGGTGTGAGCCACAATGCCCAGCCAGAAATAGAGGACTATATTTTATGTGTGAAATTATAGATATATAATTTTATAGGGTCTTATAGATACTATATATAGGTATAATAGTACAGATATATGTATATAATATTATATAGGTATTATATAGGTGTACTATATACTATATTATCCATAAGATACTATCAAATTATATATCTATATATGGTTATAATAGTATCCACAAGAATCAAAATAAAAATATAAACATTCCCAATTAAGTAAAGAAAAACACAATTAAAATGAAACAAAGAAAACAGAGTCCATATCATAACTTAATATAACGAAGAAGCCAGGCGCGATGGTTCACGCCTGTAATCCCAGCACTTTGGGAGGCCGAGGTGGGCAGATCACCTGAAGTCAGGAGTTCAAGACCAGCCTGACCAACATGGTGAAACCCTGTCTCTAAAAATAAACATAAAAAATAAGGAAGAAAAAAGTATTTTGGTTCTGCCATGTTTTATAAGACTAAACCTATCTGTCCAATCAATAAATGTAAAGGACCTAAATCCAACCCATCAAAATAAAGAGAAAACTTTCACACTGGATCACAAAGCAAAATTTAATCATTAAAAATAAAAGCATATAGAAAAATGCGAAAAAAAAACTTTCTAATAAATTATATTGGACAGGCTGATTAAGGGCAAAACATTTAAAAGCGCTGAAGGGTAATTTGCATTTACAAATTTGCATCCACCAATGAAGATGAAATAATTATGAATATACTACAAATAATAATATGGCATTTAATAAGGCAGAAGCTGTAGGAAATGTAAATAGAAACATTTATAGTTGGACACTTTAATTCATTTTGTTTTGTTTATTTTTAAAGAGACAGAGTCTTGCTCTGTCTCCCAGGCTGGAATGCAGTGGCACGAATATAGCTTGCTGCAACCTCGAACTCCTGGGCTCAAGGGATCCATCCTATCTCAGCCTCCCAAGTAGCTAAGACTACGGGCAAACCATTATGCCAAGCTAATTTTTTTTTTAATTTTGTAGAAATGGGATCTTGTTATGTTGCCCAGTCTGGTCTTGAACTCCTGGCCTCAAGCAATCTTCCCACCTCAGCCTCTAAACCTATAAGTAAATCTGTAAATGCCCGCCCGGATTACAGGCATGCGCCACTGCACTTAGCCTAACTTACATCTCTTAACTCATGACAGATTAAACAAACAAACCTAACTTTAAAGGTATAGCTAATTGCTATATTTTAAACTCTAAAAACTGAGAATAACACTTTTAAAGTGCTTATCAAATATTCACAGAAATTAAACATATACTATTTCAAAAAGAAAATCTCAATCAATTCCAAAAAGTAGAAATAGTACTGACAACATTCTCTGGAATGCTGATAGATAGGAATAGATGCACCCTTCCTTAATATGATAGAATATATTCTCATTCCAAAGGCAGCATCCCTTTTTTAGCATCATTCTTTATAGGAAAACACGAGAATTCCTAATAAAGTCAAGAATAAGACCAAAATAAGTCAACAGCCTTCTTACACAACCAACTAATTAGAAAATATACCGAAGAAAAGAAAAAAATTTTAAATGGCGCCGAAAAACAATCTAGAAGTAACTTGACAAGAAATTTATAAATTCTATTTGCAGAAAACTTTAAACTACTACTAAGAAATAGATAGATCTTACTACATTAAAATTTTTTGTGTTGCAGGAAAAAGGCAAAAAAAAATTTCCATATGGTAATAAAACCCAATACACAGAATCAAAACACAAACAACAAATTGTATTTGCAGCATATACTTCCTTAGCATATAAAAAGCTCCTGCATATTAATAAGAAGGAGACCAACCACCCAGTATTTTTTTTTCCGAGACAGAGTCTCACTCTGTCGCCCAGGCTAGAGTGCAGTGGAACAATCTTGGCTAACTGCAACCTCCACCTCCCAGGTTCAAGCAATTCTTCTGCCTCAGTCTCCAAAGTAGCTGGGACTCTACAGGCATGTGCCACCATGCCCAGCTAATTTTTCTATTTCTAGTAGAGAGACAGTTTCACCATATTGGCCAGGCTGGTCTCAAACTCCTGACCCCATGATCCACCCACCTTGACCTCCCAATGTGCTGGGATTATAGGCATGAGATGTGCTGGGATTATAGGCATGAGATGTGCTGGGATTATAGGCGTGAGCCACCACACCCAGCCCCAGTATTTTTTCAAATGGGCAGAGGTCATAATACAGATAACAGAAAAGAAATTCAAATGGTTCTGAAACATAAAAACTGCTCAATCTCAATCATGGTAAGCACAAATTTAAAACTACCATTAGTTTGACAAAAATCAAAAAATTTGCTAATATTCTGTTAGTGAAGATATAGAAGAAAAGGTATTCTCATATACTGCTGGTGAATATAAGTTGATGTAATCATCATCTACTTATATTGATGATGGCAATCTGACAGTATCTGTCATAATGGAAAATGTTCATGCTTTTAGACCAAACAATTCTACTTCTAGGAATCTGTCCCGAAGACACACTCATAAATTACGACAAAAGTCATTGCAGCACTGCCCTGTAATAGCTATAGACTTGAAAGAGCAAAATCTCCATCAATAGGGAACTGATTAGAAAGATTGTGGTACATTTATACACTGGAATACTATGCAGCCATTCAGCAGAACAAGGAAACCATTTATCTGCTAACATGGAAGTACCTCTAAGATACATTACTAAATGGAAAAAAAATGCATAACAATAGTTCATGAATCACATAAAAAGGAAAGAAAAGAAATTATATGCTTGTCATGCATTAATATCTCTGGAAGGATATACAAGAATGATGGGAGGAATGGTAAATGATGAGGAGAGTGGACAGTGGGAACTGGATAGTTGAGAATCATGAACAGGAAGACTTACTATATTATTTGGTAGCTTTTACATTTGTACCATGTGTATACCTGATCTTTTTTTAAAAATTTGTTTGGGAAATAATGAACAAGTCACGTAAATGAAGTTCCCACTGTAAAAGGAGCTGGGACCCTTTAATGTACATAACCTGCTTCGTATTAAAATATTTTGGCTCATGTTAACTTCTTAACATATGCCTACCTGTTTAGGTGGGTTTTTAGTGCCAATTTACAGCATAGTTTGTCTATGAGCCATGTTCTGTTGAGCCACGGCCATTTCAAACAAACATATGGCCAACAAATAACATATAATGGCTGATAATAGTTTCAGTCTTTTCTCCATTGCAAATTACAAACATTTTATGAACAAGTCAATGAATGTATGATGAAGTATGACTTTTTAAGTTACTCTGCCATTTTAAGGAATGTAAGCATTACAATCACAGTAAATTGGGCCAATGAAGTTTGTCATTTGGAAATCTCCAAACCATCAGCAATTAAAGACTTTTCCATGAACCCCAAATCAAGTATTCTTCGGAAACTTTAATGTTTCTTAAAGTTCCTTTTGTTTCATTTTATTCCATGAAACTATGAAAGACTATCAGATTCACAAAACCAAGACAAAAATCCTGCATCAATCTGTGAAATGTTTAACAGCACCCTGAATTTAAAATGCACCTTCAGTCAAATAACATGTATAATTTATTAAAGTTCTAAGACTTCTAGCACATATTTACAATACAAATCTTTCATTACTCAGAGTAATTCTCTTTGATATACGTTCTTCAAATCAGCTGCCTTTTATATTTTGATTATAGACAATTTTAATTATGCACTAAAAAAGAACATATCTCCCACTAAGAAAATGAGCACCAGCTACGACAAAGTAATTTCCCCAGTACAATCTCCATTAAGCCTCTAAATACTTCCTTTACTAATTCAATGAATTAGACCTCTATTGTTTATGAATCGCCATTATGTTTGTAGGCCTATAACCCTTCTTTTATAAAACACAATTGCTATGGAAGGAAATGATATTTTTGTCTGATTAGAAATGAAAACACTATTACATAAATCAGTTTGGGCATTTCTTCACGTCTTGAAACATGATCAGCAATTTACTCTAATTGGTGATCAAGGAAACTATCTTGTGATCAATTAAAGTAATTACCAGATTCCGGCAACACAACCTACCTTAATTTCAGCTAGAGTCTGCACTTCTTCAACTTTAATTAAAAATAATGAAAATTATTAAGCAAAATGCAAGGCAAGATCATTGCCAAGCACGCACATGTCACAGGACAGGACCTGCCCCTGGTGCTGGTGACTTATCGATCACATAAACACTGTCTAGTGCACCAAGGAAAGGCGTTCTTTGCCACAGAACATGATACATGTCTCACCAAGACTTTCACGTGGAAAACACTGTTAACTGTTCTAGCCACCACAAAGGAAACGTCAGATTTTAATTTGTAGGCAACACAAGAATATCCTCAACTAAATTGTGAGGAACAGATCCAACCAAAAATTTTTTCCCCTCTGGACAGTCAGACATATTTTGAGCACACTGGTCAATTGGGTTCAATTCCTAGCTCTGCTATTCACTAGCTATGTGACCTAAGTAAAGTTACTTAACTTTTGAAACGAGTTTCAATTTCCCCATACGTAAAAGGAGCTAATTCATGTAATATATTTTACAGTATGCCTGGCACTCTATTAAGCACTCGGTTAATGCTAGTGATTATTATCATCATCAACAACACTTTGATATTATAGTGTCTGTGGGCTGGAAAGGAAGAATTCCTTTCCAAACCTAGCAGAAGACCAATTTGAAGGCCAAAGAAATTCACCTTTACAAGGCTCAGAAAACCAGAAACATCTTTAGCACTGTTTCTCTGAGTGGGTGTCGGCATAGGAAGATTTCCTTGCGGAACTGGCAATCTGTCAGCGAACATCTCAGCCAAAGGGGTGACTCATGTCTCCCTGAGGAAGTGGGGCTAAAGGCCTGCTGAGGACCATTCCCTGTGCAGTCCCTTGTGTGTCTGGGGGCAAACACAACGCCCACCAATCCTGAGCCACTAGTCTACCTGCCATCTAGTTGATCCGCCACTGAGGTCAACATTTCCAATAACTCAAGCCAAGAATATCCAACTATGAAATTAAAACTGGCTTCTCCAGGCACTGAAGACAATGTCCACAAGCTACTGAAAAAGCCGCCTGCTCTACCAGGCCCCAGATGAAATGAGTTGCCCTTAGCTCGTGGTAATAAGTACTTTTAATGTCACTGAACAGGTCACCACCTGTGAGACAGCATGCTCACTTCTAAACATTGCTTTCAAAAGCTGTGTTCATACTGTAGCATTTTAGAGCTTTTTTAAAAAAGTTTTAAGTCACCATTCTTGGCAATTACCATAATATCCTACACAGCCAATTGGAAAAATAAGGCAGCAAAACAATTTTCTTTTGCGGAATTAGAACTTATCAATACATCAGTAAAATTCTACTGAATTCCCAAGCTAGGAAAACTCCTCTTGGATAGGAGTATACTAATATAAATCCACTCTTCTCCAGGCGGCAGAGTTTCCATCCACAAAAACACCTCTACACACAAGTTTATCAAAGGGCCCTTCATTTCTGTGCCACTTTTAGTGAAAGTTCTCTAACTAGATAGAGTTCACACAGTTAATGTGTGCCAAAAACACATTCTGGCCAAGGTGATCACTAGCTAAGAGTATCTTTTCCCTGAAAAGACACTCCTCGTTTCCAACTTCCTCTGCACCTAAGTTTAAATTCATTTCCCCCGTATCTTCATCAGCTGCCACGGGGCAGACCAATTGCCCAGTCTGATTAGCTCTTTCTTAAATTTCTCACAATCTTTCAGTTTTGCTGTCTCAGAATCAGCACATTTCACAAGCTTTTTACTCATTCTTTTCTCCGAAAGCAAACCGAAGCACTGGTTTTAAAACCATCCCAAGAGAAGCCCCTTACCAGAGTTCCCTAGTGTCAAAATAACTTGTGATGCTCTGCAGTTCACTGGGGCTGTTCTTATCGCCAATCAGCTGCCTCAGAAAAGTCCTGTTGGAGGTTTTCTTCCCTAATCTACCGATAATCCTTATTTGTTGGCTTTCACAGTCTTAGGAAGTGACAGGTATTGCAAAGACTACCAAAGTTCAATTAGTTTTGTTTTAGCAATCCTTTTAAAAATTGGATTTAGGCTCCTCAGTAACGTCATCATTATAAAAATTCAACTTCATATAAAAAAATGACCATAGGCTTCAAATTTGTGCTTCCAAACCACTAAGAGACATAAAGTACCTGGCAAGATACATTTTTAAAAATTGAAGCCAGGTGTGGTGGCTCATGCCTGTAATCTCAGCACTTTGGGAGGCCGAGGTGGGCAGGTCACTTGAGGTCAGGAGTTCGAGACCAGTCTGACCAACATGGAGAAACCCCGTCTCTACTAAAAATACAGAATTAGCCAGGCAAGGTGGCACATACCTGTAATCCCAGCTACTCAGAAGGCTGAAGCAGGATAATCGCTTGAATTCAGGAGGCAGACAGAGGTTGAGGTTGCGGTGAGCCAAGATCACACCACTGCACTCTAGCCTGGATAACAAGAGCAAAACTCCATCTCAAAAAAAAAAAAAAGAAAACCATTGAATAATATACAAAATGATAGTCCACTCCCTAAATTTTCTTCTTTATAATCAACTGGCTCCTATAAAGAGATATAACTACTACTAACACTACGTAATTCCAGATTACATATGACATGAAACTGTCTTGCCCTATTACTGTAATAAAAAGAACCACTATGGATCTACTTTTAAAGACAGACAGAGAGAAAAGGCAAAAGGGCTTCTGCTGAAACTGGGATGTATTAAGCTAAAAGTCAAGATCCTACAACAATAACCAAAAGGGTGGAGGAAGAGAACAAGTGCTCTGGGCAGAAGGAATGCCCACTCCCTCATCATCTGTGGGGCAGCCACAGCGACTCAAAAAATATTTTAAGTAATCAAAGCAACATCTAAGTTAGGCTTAATGGTACAGTAAATACCTTTTCTTTCCCTTTTTTTTGAGACAGAGTCTTGCTCTGTTGCCCAGGATAAAGTGCAGTGGCACAATCTCAGCTCACTGCAACCTCTGCTTCCTGGGTTCAAGTGATTCTCCTGCCTCAGCCTCCCCAGCAGCTGGGAATACAGGCACACACAACCACACCCAGCTAGTTTTTTGTATTTTAGTAGAGACAGGGTTTCACTGTGTGATCCACCACCTGAGCCTCCCAAAGTGCAGTGGCTCACGCCTGGGATTACAGGCATGAGCCACTGCACCTGGCCAGTAAATACATTTCCTGTAAGCAGTATACATTTTGTAAAATAGACTATCATCCCATTTCACATCACAAAATATCTGATAGTCTAAAGCAGTTGCACATTAATGAAAATCATGTTTATCCCTTTTTTTTTTGAGATAGTGTCTCACTCTGTAGCCCAGGATGGAGTGCAGTGGCGCAATCTCTGCTCACTGCAACCTCTGCCTCCTGGGTCCCAGTTCAAACAATTCTCCTACCTCAGCCTCCCAAGTAGCTGGGATTACAGGCATGAGCTACCATGCCCAGCTAATTTTGGTATTTTTTAGTAGGATGGAGTTTCACCATGTTGGCCAGTCCGGTCTTGAACTCCTGACCTCGTGATTCGCCCTACCTCAGCCTCCCAAAGTGGTGGGATTACAGGCATGAGCCACCACGCCCAGCAATGTTTATCATTTCTTTTGCTTATTTTAAAACTGGGAATCAATTCCCCTTCTAAGAGTTTTTAAAGCACAGTTTCTGCAACATTTGCTAATATTTTCTTCAAAAAAAGTACATCATCCAAATACTGGAGCCTGACTGGACATCCTGATAACTCCACAGAGGACCTGCAGTGATAGATGGCGGCAATGTGTCCCCAGAAGAAAAAAGCCTGCCCGAGCCATGTTTCAGAAAACTATGTCAAAGAAGCAGCCCAGCAAAGAGACAATCTCATAAGTTGTATTTGTCTGTTTCAAAAGGTACACACAGGTTGCAAACTTGGAATAGTCCCTGAACCTGTCAGAGTCTTCAGAGATCAAGCTGAAGGAAACCACAAATATATTCAGGATTTATCCTCAACCTGCTATTTTTCTCTCCTTAAGCCGACCCAACCCATAAAGTTCTCTAAGTAGCCAACCTATAAGAGTAGGCTTAAGAAAAGAAACATTCCTACACTTACAGACAGAAAGTAGGGATTTTTTGTTTTTGTGTTTTAAACAATCTTATTTAAGTATATTGTTTATTTAATAGTAATTTTAATTATTTATTAAAGAAAATCTCAGAGCTTATAGCCGCATAGAAAGTAAAGTAAGCTTAACACTTACCCTATTTTTGGTATTAAAGACCAAGTCGGGTGGGTGGTATCATCACATCCTGAAAAATCCTAATCCTAGCTATGTTTCATTCTATGGCCTTCAGCAAATCCTAAACCTCTCTTGCCTCTACTAGTCTGTAAATCTGAGGCTCTACTACTTCTTAACATGTCTATTGGGTGTGAGGAGGTCTCACAAAAATGCACAGAGTGCTTTGCACAGAAAATGTGCTTCTTTGGGCACTGAAGAGGTTCCAATTTGCTTGAATCATATATAAAGTAATTTTACACCACTTCTTTAAAATCGAGATAATTTGTTCTGTGTGGCTAAATAAACTTAGCTGCATCTTGAATACAAATGAAAAATTTTAAGTCTCTGTGCCAAAAATTCACAAATTATGCCAGAAACTCGGAAAACACCAGTGAAGAGAGGAAACACATAAAAGAATACATTCTTAAGTCAATTTTTTCAGCATTTCTATATAAATCATCTTAATTTCAGCTGTTGATCTAGGAAGTTTCTGGAGGGGTTGGCTTTTTTAATATATGTAATTCACAATACCTGAAAGAAACAAAAATGACTTGTTTTCCTGAATGTATATAAACAAGACCATTTGTTTTCTCCTCCTCAGAGCACGCTCCCATTCTGTTCCACCACAGAGCAATCACCTTCTGTGTGCAGGTAGGGCTGACGGGCAGGCAGCACACCACAAAGCTCCATCTTTGCAAAGACTGCACAGCTCATTTGCAGTCCCATCAGAGGAAAGTCATGCAATGGGCTCTAAAGCATCGGGGCAGAAAAAGCACACTGCTGGAGCGGGAGTGCGCTGCCTTGATGCAACTGCTACAGGGAAATTCCTCCCTTTTGTTTTTAAAAGTTTACTATTTCATACCTTATGCAAATCATACTTTATATATTAAGCAATAATATTTGAGACATACTCAAGTCAAATTAAAGGCTTCAATAGCCTTGCCAAAAGCACTGTGATTTTCCTATAAAAAATTATTCCAATTTGTTGATCTTACATAGGATGAAACATACTGTAACAATCTTCATAATTTATGTCCTGTTGGGACACAATGATTTAAAGTAACATAATACAGAGCTGCATCACAGCTAATCTAAACCACCTGACCAGATAAACACCAGCTTCCCTTCTCTCTTCAGCAAGGGCATTTCTGTTTATTGTCATATCATTTCCTCATTGTAGGAACATGCAGAATAAATGCAGCCAACCTACATTTCAGTGGGAGGCTGAGTCGGTCTTTCCTATATCAGGAGGTTTGTGAGCACACAGGTACCAGTACAATGTCAAGGGTTTATAAGATAGAAAACAATACAAGAATTCCACCCTCAAAATCATTTACAGTGAAGCAAATATGGATTCAGCCAGTACAATCTGGACCAGGTGTGGTGTTATAAACCACAGTCTTTTGGCTATTGTTTTTGGGGAGTTTTTTAAATGTCACTGAAGAGGTAATTCTTTAAAACAAATTACAGGGCTTACTATGAGCCAAATTTTTATAACTGCTTCAATCATGCCTCATGCCATGCTCACAGGTACTCGTGATCTGATTACAAACTGAAATGCTTATATTAACCAATGTCTCTTAAGAGTGAGGAATCTCGGTAAAAGAAAAAGACCAAGAGCACAACATGGCATTTCTGGTGTACAACTGCATGGTCAGATTTCAAATTGCACGGTTTCTCCAAGGTCCAAATCCCTTCACCCTCCTCACATATGCAAAACCTTACTAGGCACAGGGAGGTTTTCAGGGGAACTTAAGGGAAGGGTTTAAAGTTTCAATTGTGAAAGAAAAAGTGCAGGAACACATGTGCATTCGGCAGATAACAATTCACTGAAAATATTTTAAATCAAAACAAAACTCCTGTCTGACCAAATTTTTATAAACTTGGTTGGGGAAGAGGAAAACAATTTTTAAGGGTGGTTTCAAATATTGCTTTCTGCTGTTGCTGAGAATTTTCAAAGCTTTTCATGCTCCATTGGAAACGGCTTTGCTTCACAAACTGCTCTGGTAGGTCCTGCCAAAGAAATGGTCTGATACACTTTGTTACAAGTTTATCAATTTGCTTACCCAGGCAAATATATATAATTATCTTTGCCCATAAAGACCAGTGTAAAATAGGATCCTTCCACTGAAAGCAATGAGATTACTACAACACAAGTGGATGAGACAGGACTAGTGGACCAGGCGTTTGCTCCCCAGCCCCAGCTCCACTGCAGTCCACACTGCATTCCTACTGGTCCCAGAAGGCACAGAACCTATGACAACTTGACCAACACCACTTTCCAGTCTCTTGCGGGTCTCTGTACAGGAATGGAGACAGCAAGTAGTGACATTTCTGTCACAACTGGAGCCTTCTGATTCAGGAAATTAAAGGGAAAACATAAAAGTATCCTTTCCAGGCAATAGACATTCAGTAACTTGGGTCTGAACTTGACACCATGAGCATTTGTAAAAGTTTAAGGTAGTAGATTACAAATCTGCCGTACTGGTGGCATTCTGAGTTAGTGCTATCAACAGTGACTTTTCCTTAAAAGTGATTTTTTGTCCTAAAGGTCTCATAACCTAGACTGAGGCCCCATTTGCTAATTCATGTTTCCATGATCTTTGCACCTTATGTATACCGTCCCATTTTCAAAACCACTTCAAAATCACCTTCGGACACTGCTCTGAAGTCACAAGGGCTTAGGTTGCCATGGGTTACTATGGCCTCATGCATGGTGAAAAAAAGCCTGTCCCTAGGCTGTAATGTGAACGCCATCAAGCCCAGACCTTCTCACAATCCTGGCTTTTCATTTTTATTAATCTGTGTACCAGAAGTTATCCCAGCAATTCCATTTCTGGATTTATACCGTATGGAAACTCTTACACTTATGCACAAGGAGACACAGAATGCTTGTTACAGAACTGACAGTAATAAAAACCAACACAGAGACTCTAAATGTCCATTAGTAAGGAAATTGATAAATTATAGTTCATTTATTTATGTATTTGATTTGCAAAGGAATAGGACATTTTAAAAATACATTTACTGTATCAGAAACAGTGCAATATGATGGAAAGAGCATCAGACCAGGAATCCAAAACCTGGGCTCTCTCTCAACCCAGACCTTTAGCAAGCTATCTGACTTGGCTGCGCTGCGTTTCCCAGCTAGGTAAGATGAGATGACATGAACTAATCACACAGCACAGTGCCCTTACATACACAGTAATGTTCAATTTTTTAATAATATTAACATCTAGTATACACAAGGAACAGGATACCTCTGATTACTTTCTATTTCAGTATTAATCATAAATTTTTATTTTCATCATTTACATGGCAACACCTGAGTAGCTTCTTTTCTGATCAAGTAGCACCTTCTGAACCTAACTTGATTCTTGCTGACTATGGATCTGAGTGTATCTTAACGCCATTATTCTGACCACTGATTCTCATCATTCAGTTCTAGGGATAAACAAGAGGAAGGGAAAATATAATAAGAATTTGAAAAATAACTGCTCTGGACCAGGCACTCGCTCAACCCCGGGAACAGGTTTATCATTCCTATTTTACAGAGGAGACAACTGAGGTTCTGAGAGGTTCAATCACTTGCCCAGAGTCATGCATCTCACAAAAAGTGAGGCTGGGATGCAAATTCAAGTCCTGGATGTCCAGCTCCACAGCCTCCTTGTGTGCATGTTTAGGTCAAGTCCCTGATGGCAGATTATACTTTTTCCATTTTTTTCTTTTACTTAAAAGTAAATTTTAGCAAAAATAAGTTTCCTATAATCTTTATTTTTTTAATTTAATTATAAGAGATAAAGTATAACAGGTTTCAGAAAAAGAAAAAATTACAGTTTTTTCCCTGTGCCATTTTTTCCAAAATTGTTATAATATTCATTTAATTGTGTATCCTGAACCACTGTACAACATTAAAACATCCTACTCATTCTCCATGTGGCACCATGGTTTTCTTTACCTATTTTTAGAAGCTTCACAATCTCACATAGAGCGAGTAACTGTCTCTTTTAGAAACCACTTTATGGTTTCATGCAGAAGAGAGACATGTATGCCAAATATATCTTTTAAAGCCAGGCCTTCTGAATATAAAGATTCTTCGAACACTCTACCAATATACACTGCAGAGTTTCCAGGGGCAAAATTAAAAGAGCAATTCTATACTTGGGGATTTATGGAATAAATGAGGGGTTTTTTGTTTTGTTTTGTTTTTACAAGATCTGATGGTTTTATAATAAATGAGGTTTTTAAAAGTTTCTTTCTTCAACTCCCAGTGGAAATATTAGATAATACGATAAAGTCCTCTTTAGTTGAGCACCTATTAAAGCAACCAATTAATTCAGGTATTCAGTCTAGTGTGCCAAAACAATGACAATTAAACCTTTCAGAACAAATAATCTACCTACCAAACCTGAAATGGCAAGAACCTCATCATCAAACCCTCCAAGGTGCAGGCAGTGTGTGCTGTGGAAAGATCCTCAAAGTAGACTTCTCAGAAACCAAGCTGTTTTCTTGTTTTAGTTCTTTTGTTTTTTGTTTTTTTGAGACACAGCTATTGCCAAGGCTGGATCTATTGCAATGCATGATCTTGGCTCACTGCAACCTCTGATTCCCTAGTTCAAGCAATTCTCCTGCCTCAGCCTCCCGAGTAGCTGGCATTACAGGCATGCGCCACCACGCCCAGCTAATTGTTGTATTTAGTAAAGAAAGGGTTTCACCATGTTGGCCAGGATGGTCTCAATCTCCTGACCTCATGATCCACTCAACTTGGCCTCCCAAAGTGCTGGGGTTACAGGCATGAGCCACCACGTCTAGCCAGGAACCAAGTTCTTATGCTCAAAATACTTCCTCCCATCACACATCTTTGTGGACATGCTACTCAACCTCCACACTCAGCCCCTGCACTTGTCCAGAAGAGGGCCACTCACCAAGGGATTGTGAGGAGGCTGGGAAGTCAGGATGCAAAAGAGCTTCATACATTTCTGTCTTTAATGCCTAGAGAACAGAGTACCACTCTGAAATAACTCCTATCTTACGTTTTCAAAATTATGGCATTTAAAGAGTTTCATAATGAGGTCAAATTCTCCACTACCGTCTGGGTCTGCCTAATCTTACCTCAAGCACCCAGTGCAAACTTGGGAGCCATTCCTACCCTGATGTTTCTGAGATACATTCTTCATTGAAACCTTAGGAAATATGACCAGCTGTACATCCAGGGTTATTAAAAAACAAAACAATACGCTGCACCATGACTTTGGGGTAGGGTACAAGGTCAGAAATAAATGGAGTGGTTCTAAAAGAAATGTACAACCCAGAAAACCAGGCCTCATGAGACCAACAGAGTTGGCGCTGGCAGGGACGGCAGCAGTTACTAAATCCCGGAGGCTTGGAAAATCGTGCCTGACAATTGTTAGAGTTTGAATTCATTTTATTTACAAGAGTGGTGCTCTGCTTTAACTTTAAATCTTTCTGGGCCATGCAGAATGTGATGGAAAATTATTCAAACAGTTCTGTGGCATCGCAGTCCACAGATAGAGAAGGGAAGGTGTGCCTGAGTCCACATCTAGTTCTCTCACCTGGGAGAGTTACTTCTCCCTCTCAGCCTCAGTTTCCCCATAATGGGAAGAAGCCGGTGGACCCATGATAGGTGGAGTTCTTCCCACTGTGTGACCTGATGGCCAACATAAGGAGAAATGTGCCATGTTCCGGGTGATTAAAACAAATTTTTTCAGCTTTACACAGTGGCAGTATTGTAGCCAATGAGGCTTATGTGAGGTGCTATTATTGCTAATTGAAAACTTTTCCCAATATCCCACCATGACAACTTGAAATATACTCGGCATTGGCAATTTTTGACAATCTCTACAGAGACTGATTAAAAAAAAAATCATATTACAGAGTGGGGGTCTCCTTAAGCCAGCAATCATATTGTTAAGGAAGAGAGGGCTAGTTTTTCATGGTAGTTAGGAAAGAATCTAGAGTGCTCTGTCTGGCATAAAGGACCTATTTGGGACCTCAGAAGTGTTTTTACAAGCTCCAGTAAAACTTTAAGGTAGTTAAGTGTCCAATCTATCTTTCAGTTTCATATACTGTGAGGCAGACCCCAAGGCACAGATGTCTGTTTCAGTCTTTCCAGAAAGAGCCTTCTTGGCTGTTTCATGTGAGGCTGCTGTTTACTGCAGGCAGAAAGCTGTCCCTTCCTTAGATGCATTTAAAGTTTTAAGCCTGGAGGTTATCTGTACGTGGTAGATGCTACACAGGATTTTAGGAGCCTCCGGTTTTTTGCACAGACAGGGGCATTACGCACCATTCTTTCTCCTAACTGCCTCAGACTTCCCTAAAAACACCCTCTGAAAGTGAAGATTCCTCCAATGGCCCAGCAGATGCCCCATATGCATTACATGAGCTTAAAAAGTTATAAATACCAACTTCTAAAAACTTGAGAATCTCAAAAAAAATCAACAAAACATCAAAACCTACAAATAAAAAATGGCTACATTTACATGAGCTTGTAATAAGATACATATTCTGCCTGGCCACCTTCTGTCTGTGTGCCAGTTTTTAAGAAGACAGGACAGTACTGAATGATGACAGGTAAAAGAAACTTAGGAATGCCTATTTTTGGAAGGTTACTTGGGGTTTTCTTTTAAAATGCAATACTATTCAGTATTTTCTTTAAATATATTTCCTTTAAATACTAAATATAGTCAGATATATTCCAAATATGACTTTTAAGAGTAAAAAACACAATTATAATAGATTTAAGAAAACAGATTTATGCCTGCTCACGAATCTGACAATAGGAAGGTAATATTAATATAGCCAGTATTTACATTATCCCATTTAAGTAAAGTCTTTGGATTTTAAATGTGCAGCTAGGCCCTGCTTTATTAAAAAGCTTAAAAAATTATAGCTAAAAAGGTGTTTTGGTACAACACCTTTCTTTTGCCCCTTGTAACTTTATGAGTTAGTAATAAATGAGTTTAGTTACGTCAAAACAAATGGGAAATGGTTTGAGTTTAATGCAATATTTTAAAACTTGGTAAAAATTCCTTTAACAGTATTCTAAGTCTATATTTTTGAAAAGTAATTACAATTTCTAACCCTCTCAGACAGCATTCAACATTCCTAACTTCACAGCCTCCTAACTCCATCCCCTCAGCACCAGCTTCCCAGCCTCCACTCTCACACACAATTAAGTCAAAGGTTAACTTCCACTCTAAGTCAAACTCTAATCCAAACTCTAATCCTGTGCTCCCAAAGTACCCCACCCAACACATAAAGCTCCCAAGCACACAGACTCTTCTCCAGAATAGGAAGGTCACAAAAGGGTGAGAGGACACCCTCGGCAAATAGTGAAAATCAGCTATAAAACTCAAAAGTTCCACCATTACCCAAATCACTTTATAGACAAAAAATGGTCATTCAGAAAAAAGGTTCCCTCAGTGTCTCTCTGCTGCCATTCCTTTGTGAGAAAATGACCTCTAAAAGGAAGGAAAGAAGCATGAGAGGCAAGTCTACTGAAGCAGGACTGGTTTCATTTCTGGCACCAAAGTCGACGGCAACAGTGGCGGATCTGGAGACATGCCTTATGATAATTACCGAAAGGCAACAACATTGTAGGCATGGAGGCTACAGGCACTGCAGACCAAGAAGCAGAGCTTCAAACCCCACACTCACAAGGCTAAAACGTTTCCTCGTGTGAGAAGCAGAACCACCACTAACAATTTTTGGAAATAATATTTGAGTCTTGGCTCCCAAATGGATAATTTTATTCTGCACCAAAAGCAATTCCATTCAAACTCCCAAAGTCTTCAAGCAGCTTCAAACTAATTTCAAGACACAGTTTCCTTCCAAACCCAACGAAATGAAAGGCAGAAACCAACAAAAGAAAAAACATTAAATAACATGTATAAGATGGTTTGCCATTTTATGAAAAACAAATGAAGAATTACACTCGCACCACACTGATAAACTGAGAATCTGCCAGTGGTTCTCAGGGCAGATGTAACATTTTAACAAATGTGATTGTTTGTGAACAAAATAATTCTGATCAAAAACTTAATTGCAGCCAAAGTGGGCCCTGGGCTGTGTCACCATAATCCATTTTGACAGGAAGCAGTGAGTGGAGATTCCTACTGTGAACGGAGCACATGTGAAAGGTCAGCTTTGGCCTGGAACTTCAAAACTGTTAACGTGTAAAACAGTGTGCATTAGAGCCCGGAACAGCTAACCGCTGGATTAGCGGATGTCCGCTGTGTGAGTCTGATGTGCTTTTGGCAGGAATGGTTAATTGGTAAATAGGCAATGTATTGTAACTTTCTTCTTTGCCTCTTCCCAACATTAACCAGCAGAACCTATTCTTAATTATAGTCCTAAAACACTGCAATATTAGATTTATAACCTGGTCTCAGAACACCAAAGTAACTGATTTCTCCAATAAAATTCATCTTTAATTTAGCAAAGGAAAAGTTGCATGTATTTTTTAAAAGCATATCTGTGGATAGAAGGAATTAAAAAAAAATTTCATGCAAAATGAACATGTGTTTATCCAATACTAACTGTATTATTATAATTATTATATTAGTTATATTTTAATATAATATTAAAAATATTATAATACTATTATTATAATAGCCAAACTTTGCTAAATAAGGATTTCATTAGAAGAAATAAATGCTTTACTGATATATTATAATCTGAAATCTGAAAAAACAAATATACAACACTATTTTACAAAGCTTAAAACAAAATTCTAAATAAAAATAAAGTTAATACCATGGTTTTCATTTTTCAACATGGAATGTTAATTAGGAAAGAACCAAGCTAAACATTGTCTTTTAAGTCAATGCATGCAAAAGTACTTTATACCTATTTAGTGCTATAAAATTGGCCCCTTTGGTTTTAAATTATAGCCATTTTTCCTATACCTAAGGTAACAGGGCATTAAGGAGTGACAAAAGCTGGCACTATGTACTTCAGTGATCATTTTAGGATTTAATTCATCTCTAAGTTGAAGAGAGAAATAATGCTTCTCCCTGAAAATAAGCAGGTCTTCTAGTCTCAAAATCAACCTTCTCAGGTTCTGTCTTTGGCCATTGGACAGATGCAGCTCCTGGGCCCTTTAGGCTAAATTTGGGGATCTTAAAGTTAGCTCCATGGCAAGGCAGCCTTATCACCATCAACTTCACGAATCCTGTCCCCTTCAGAACATCAACTGATACCTTTAGAAACAAAATCATACTGTAATGGATGACTGAAGAGAAAAAGGATCAGGGTCAGCAAAACAAGTTATCAGTTTCATTTCCGCTTTCCACACAGGATCTGAAACCTTAAACATGCTTGGAAATCCCAGAATCTTCCCAACAGTCTGCTCCTGAAAGCATGTGATATACACAGTTACCAATCTGCTGCTCTGTACCGAGCACTGTCCTGGGCTCTGGCCCTGGTCATAGTTCTGTCCCTCAAGGAGTATCGAGTGCCAGCTGGGGAGGACAGAAAGATCAACCACGGAGAGCTGTTAAGGAATGAAGGAGCAGAGGGAAAGCAATCCAGAAGCCTGTGCGAGAGGCCGGGGCTGGGCACAGCCATCTCGTTCTCACTCTTCCTCTCCGTGGATGTCCAAGGGGAACTTGCACAGCAAGCCAGAGTCACAACCAGGGCACCCAAGTCACCCAAAGAACTCAACTCATCCTAGTACACAAAGATGTCAAAATTCACTAAGAAATATTTTACAAGGTTCCAAATCAGTTATTAATGGTATTTTCTTATTCTGTTAAGTGACTAATCACACTTGGTAACACACTAAATTATAATTTTAACCTCACTTCTAATCACCTTTTTTCTATCACCACAACATGTTAGCATAATAATTTTTGGTTGCCGTTCTACTTCCTTAGTGTGACCCAGGCCAAAGAAGCTTACAACTCCCCTCCAGAAAGATCAACAGAGCAGAAAGAACCTCCACACTGAGTTCCAGCTTTAAGCGGGCATTTCCACTCTGGGCTATGCATGCTGCCCTCGCCTCAGCGCCAACACTTAACATGACAACTATCTCATTCAGAGGCAAGATGACTGCCAAGCCAATCGCAACTTCTAATGAGGAAACAGACTTTGCTTGTTTCTTCACTGGTTTATATTTATTAACATGTTTTTAAAACACAAAATTTCCAGAGAGTTGAACTTACGTTTTAATTCCATTCTGGACTGCTGGCTAAATTTTACAAACACAGAGAAATATGTTACCAGTTTTGTTTTAAGGACCCATGTCAAATGAGAGGACACCAAAGAAATTCATCATTCAATTCTTATTTGCAGGAGCAGATGCTCTGTAACTTGTAAATTATTTTGATTTACAGTGAATCATGATTGTATTCATAAATGCTGGAAAGTTGGTGAACAACATGATATAATGACACCCCAAAATAATTTTATAACTGCAGGTGTGCAGATCGTAACATGTGGGAGACTAACTCAAACGATAATGGGGAATAAAGGCGTTTAGGAAGGTCACATAAAAGAGGGAAAGGGATGAGGGCATGTACCCCAATTTTCTGAGATGTCTTCAAACCCACACCACTCGTGGTTAGGCATATGCAGTGGCGCAGTCAGGCAGGGGCAACAGAGTCAACAGTTACATTTAAACAAGCAAAAGCAAAATGCTTCATAATTTACAACAACCCAATCAGATTGCTCATTCTTTTGAGGTTAAATGCTACTGACATAAGCTACACCTGAATCCAATCAGTGCAGAAACGTTGAGAAGATTCACACGAAAGGACTAAATTTGTCACAAATGGGTTGGTTTCCGATCTTAATGTAGCCAAGTTGCTTTACTCTGACCTCCATTGAACAAATCAACTTAATGGGCACTAGGAGTGCTATAAAACTTAACAATGGAGTGATTTTTAACTTTTAAAATATAGTTATGAAGCAAAATGTTGGATCGCTTCTACAATACTGGAAATCAAATTAAATCTAGATGTTTTTTAACAGTCTTGACAGATATAATCCTAGTTACCATGTAAATTTATGGTAAGCTGCTGTGATATTAGCCACAGGTGCTACTTTTAATATATGAGCCGCATCTGGCTGGGAATAGAATTTCTCAGAGGACTGAAAATGACCTCACTATCAGACAATGGAAGGGAAAAAAACAAGACCACTGTGGCATATAAAAAGCTGAAGATGTGGTCCACAACTAAATATTTCACATAAAATTCATTTTAACTCTGCAGTTGTAGGTTAAAGGATATTATGCTTTCAATATTTAAGAGGCGTAGATATATTTCAACCAAATAGCCGAAAGATTAAGAATGTAAGACAGTTATGAATACCCTGGCTACAAATATAATACTAGTTTTCCAACCTTTGATCAATGTCAGAAAAAATGATGCACTAAGACTTGAAAAGAGAATTATTTCATGGTTCCCAAGCACACGACCTGATTAGACACCACCGAGCATACCAAACCATGATGTAACAATTACTGATCTCTAAGCAGCAGCCGCTCTCCAGTCCCTGCCCAGCATCACTGGTTGTGTTGTAAAGGTGCTTTGGAGTCACTCATCACGCCCAAGAAAACATTTTCACCAAGCGAAATCTTTTTTTTTAATTACTAGTAATTAATTACCATTCTGAGTTTCAGAACCAGCAACATCACTCAGAGACAAATACAAAGGGAAAATGCATGTCTCTCACTTATCCAATTAAAAAATAAAAACACAAATAGGTCTAAAACATGGAACTGTTTGCTTTCAAGAAACCCTTCCTGAACCACGCGAAAACCATCATTTGCCAGAGAACTAGCAAGTGTGGAAATGTGGCAGAGGATTTACAAAAATTTAATTTCCTATGAAATAACTCTTCCTGAATTAAACAAGCCTTCTTTATCTGAAAAAACTCTCCAAAAGAGAAACATTTCTGTGAAAATATTTCCTATACCTTTGCACTAAGCTGTGAGAATGGTGGCTACAAAGCCCTGTAACATCACATTTTCCTTCTGGCTGTCTCAAGTCACTTGAAGGGCTTCATTTTTTAGCTTCAATGGATCAATTCTATCTAGGTGATGATTTCTATTTGCTTTTTTAACAGGTGACTGCATTCCTGAGTATCTTTAGCAAGAATCACCTTGTACAGCTCCCTGACACTTTTGTGTCCAACTGACAGCATTAATGCCGAGCATTTAGAAAAGATGGGCTCACAAGCCTCATCTGTGAGGCTGGTTACCATAGAAAGGGATTGGCTAAATTAAATATGGCTTTTATGTTCAATGGAATAATTTCTATATCTCCCACCATTCAAAATCATGCGGTAAGCCAGGTGCAGTGGCTCATGCCTACAATCCAAGAACTTTGGGAGGCCAAGGTGGGCGGACTGCTTGAGCCCAGGAGATCAGCTTGAGCCCAGCCTGGGCAACATGGCAAAACCCAGTCTCTACAGAAAATACCAAAATTAGCCAGGTGTGGTGGCGCTCGCCTGCAGTCCCAGCTACTCAGGAGGCTGAGGTAGGAGGATCATCTGAGCCCAGAAGAGAGAGGCTGCAGTGAGCCAAGATGGCGCCTATGCACTCCAGCCTTGGTGAAACAGTGAGACCTTGTGTCAAAAAAGAAAAAAAAAAATCATGAGGCAAAATATTTTACTGATGTGTAAATGTGCACTATTCATGAAATGAAAAAGCAACTGGCCAAAAAGTATCTACGATATGATCCCAAACATATAGACCTATATACACATTAACACAAACACACATTCACACACACTCACACACATTCACAGATATTCACACACATTCACATACATGCATTCACACAGTCACACAAACACACATTCACACACATTCACACTTACATACACATTCAAACACAGATTCACACAGATTCACACACATTCACACGCACACATTCACACAAACACCCATTCACACAAACGCATTCACACACATACACACATTCACACACACATTCAAACACACATTCACACAAATACACATTCACACACGTATTCACAGACATCATTTTTAAGTGAGCTGAAAGATTTTCAGAAAGCAGAAAGGTCTATTTTTCTTCTTTATACTTTTCTATGTTTTCGAAATTATAAAGATATTATGAAACTATATTTAAAAACGTATTTACCAGCCAAACATGCCACGCAAATGTTAACAGGAGGGTATCATTCCTATTAGAATGAGAGGCCTGGTGGATATCTGTAGAGTATGACTAACCTATAAATGTTAAACCCTTCCATTTAAAGCTTGCAGTTTTCGTTTTTTTTTTTGAGACAGAGTCTCACTCTTTCACCCAGGCTGGAGTGCAGTGGTGCAATCTCGGCTCACTGCAGCCTCCGCCTCCTGGGTTCCAGCAGTTCTCCTGCTTCAGCCTCCCAGGTAGCTGGAATTTTGTATTTTTAGTAAAGACAGGGTTTCACCATGTTGGCCAGGCTGGTCTTGATCTCCTGACCTCAGATGACCCACCTGCCTCGGCCTCCCTAGGATTACAGGCATGAGCCACCACGCCCAGCCAAAGCTTGCAGTTTTAAACACATAGAAATATGGAAGAGATTCACCCACAAACTTACATAACAGAATCATACTTTAAGAAACTCTGAATTGGCCAGGTGTGACTCTGGCCTATAATCCCAGTACTTTGGGAGGCCAAGATGGGAAGATAACTTGAGGCCAGGAATTCAAGACTAGCCTGGGCAACATAGCAAGATCCCATCTCTACAAAAAAGTAAAATTAAGGCCAAGTGCAGTGGCTCAAGCTTGTAATTCCAGCACTTTGGGAGGCCAAGGATCACAAAGTCAGGAGTTCGAGACTAGCCTGCCCAAACATCATCTCTACTAAAAATACAAAAATTAGATGGGCGCCTATAATCCCAGTTACTCAGGATGCTGAGTCAGGAGACACACTTAAACCTGGGAGGCGGAAGTTGCAGTGAGCCAAGATCACACCACTACACTCCAGCCCAGGCAACAGAGCGAGACTGTGTCACAAAAAAAAAAAAAAAAAAGTAAAATTTAAAAATTTGCCAGGGCTGGGGGCACAGTGGCTGACGTCAGCCAAAGGGAGGATTTGGGGAGGCCAAAGCAGGGGGATCACTTGAGGTCAGGAGTTCAAGACCAGCCTGGCCGACATGGTGAAACCATCTCTACTAAAAATACAAAAATTAGACAGGCGTGGTGGCACACGCCTGTGATCCTAGCTACTTAGGAGGCTTAGGCAGGAGAATCGTTTGAACCCAGGAGGTGGAGGCTGCAATTAGCTGAGATTGCACCACTACACTCCAGGCTGAGTGACAGAGCAAGACTCTATCTCAAAAAAAAAACAAAATTAGCCAGGCAGTGTGGCATGCACCTATAGTCCCAGCTACTCAGGAGGCTGAGGTAGGAGGACCGCTTGAGCCCAGCAACTGGAGGCTACAGTGAGCTATGATCACGTCACTGCACTCCAACCTAAGAAACAGAGACTCCATCTCTTAAAAAATAATAAAAAGAAATTTTAAAAAAGTTAAAAAGAAACTCAGAATTCAAATGGCCCTCTCTTCTATACATCTGTATCCACAGCTATATGGTTAGTGGCTTAGATGTTTATCTTCTCTATGCAGAATTCAAATTCTCCAAATAAACTTTTCAGCTGCTTTCTGCAGACCTATCTGGAAGTGACTTTCCCCTCTAGACAGAAGCTGAACTCCAATCTGTAACAGACTTAGAACTGATCATTGATCAATCCAGTATTATAAACCAATGCTTTCAGGGTAGGGTATAGGGAGCCATGTAGCAATTTACAAGTCAAATTCCTATCAGTAGCTGGCAATCTTCTTCTTCGAAACATGCAAATAACATATAGCCTCCTTTAAGCACTCCAAAATAAACATTTCTTCCTCAACAGCAGAAACAGACTCAATTCTGAATAGCAGAGTTGTCCATTCAAAGCTCTAAGACATTCCTAAACAAACTGCAATCCACGTCCTTTGTTACTCTACAATCCTTCAAAATATAGACTTGGGTTAAGAGAAGAGGGGTCACCCTAGGGGTGGGATATCTGGCCTTGGAATGATGGTTCCACAGCCCACTTCCTCTGTGAGTTTCAGCAAGCTCTTTAACTTCCCTGACTTTTCCACCATAAGCAAAATGGGGATGCTAACACCTAACCTGAGAAGGCTGCTGGGAAGCTTCAATGAAGTAACCTTTGTTATTTCATAGGTCACCTAACAGTGAATTACTAACACCCAGTAGACACTCAAAACACTCATTATTTCATAAAATACTTTGTAGCCCTCTGATCCATCACAAAGAAAACTGATTTGGCTGCATTTCAGGTAATGATGCAATATTAAGAGTTACCTGTGTACAGAATGACCTTAAAGCAACACTCTTGTATCCAAACTTCTAAAATTAATTCCTCAAAAATATTGCCAATATATTTTAGCTTTTCTTTATAGCACACCACCAAGTTATGGTTTAGAAAAAAGAAAAATCAGCCAGGAATGCTGGACCAGTGGTCACAGAAAAGGAAAGGAAAAGAAAGAATCTGAGATTAAAGAATTGTCTTGAAACAGAAATGAATGCCTAATGGATGCCAGGGAACAGGCCTGTGGCAGCCTCCCAGTGTGGTATTCGGTGGAGTCTTAGAAGAATCTACCACAGGACCTCAGAACATCATATTCTCAACCGACTGTGGCTGCAGTCGTGGGTGACTGAAACCGTGGTGCTAAAATACTAAGTGCCAGCCTTAGTCTCGCCTGATTGGAGGCAACTGACTAGAGACACCACGAGAGCCCATTTTCTTCTCTGATGTCTCAATACTGTGTGCAGCACAAAGGCACAGTCGATGCTGCTGTTCTGGGAAGTGCCGTGTGGCACTACAGGGCACCCTTTCTCATCTCATGGACACAGCAACTTAGAAGCCAGATAAGCCCATCACCATTAGCAATCATCTATGGCTAGGAGTAAGGAGATGAGGGAGAGGAAAAGTCCCTGGTGAGAAAGGACTATATGTATCCTGTAGGGGAAAGAAACATAAAACACTATGTTCCCCTGGGGATAAGTGCCCTGACTAGGATCATCCATGGTGAATCAAATCAGGGGCCCTCATGCATTCAAAATACAACTAGGTCTTTGGGAGGCTGAGGAGGGTGGATCACGAGGTCAAGAGATCGAGACCATCCTGGTCAACATGGTGAAACCCCATCTCTACCAAAAATACAAAAAATTAGCTGGGCATGGTGGCTCATGCCTGTAATCCCAGCTACTCGGGAGGCTGAGGCAGGAGAATTGCCTGAACCCAGGAGGCGGAGGTTGCAGTGAGCTGAGATCACGCCATTGCACTCCAGCCTGGGTAACAAGAGCGAAACTCCGTCTCAAAAAAAAAAAAAAAAATACAACTAGGTAACACTAGGTAACCCTGGGCTGGGTACTATAGATGTACACAGGCACAATCCAAGTCTCTGTCCTCAAGGTGCTTTTACCTTAGCTGGAGAGAGACACAGGTAAACAGTTACATCACCCTGTTCATCATCTAAGTTGCATTTAGCGTTGTCCTAACTTTGCCACTAGTTCACTATCACCCTGAACAAACCACATTACCCTGGGCCTCAGATCCCCCTTCCTTTCTAGTTCTAACATTGATAGGCCCTATATCAAAGCTCTAAGATGCTTAATTAATATCAAAACAAGGTTGGGCCAGGAGCGATGGCTCATGTCTATAATCCCAATACTTTGGGAAGTTCGGGGGGGAGGATTGTTGAGGTCAGGAGTTCAAGACCAACCCAGGCAACATAGTGAGACCTTATCTCTACAAAAAATGTTTTAAAAATTAGCCAGGCATGGTGGCATGTGCCTGTAGTCCAAGCTACTTGGGAGGCTGAGGCAGGAGGATCACTTGAGCCCAGGAGTTGGAGGCTGCAGTGAGCTACGATCCCATCACTGTACTCAAGCCTGGGTGACAGAGGAAGATCCCATCTTTAAAAACAATTTTTTTAATTTAAAAAATAAGCCTGAAAGAATACCACAAACAAGTATAAGATAACTCTAGGAGTGAATTCTAAACGGAAGGAAACACAACAGACTAATGTCTGAGGCTGTTGGATCTGTATAAAGCATATGAGCGCCACCTCCCCTCCAGGTTGGCCTGTGCCCCACCCACCAAAACCATCCATACTACAGTCACTGATACCCTCCTCGCTGCTTCCTCCAATGGTCATCCTCTGGGCCTCATCCTACTTGGTGTCTCAGCAGAATTGATAATTCCCTCCTTTTGAAACACTATCTTGTTTTGGATTCTGTGACATAACATTGACCTGATTTTTTTCCTTTTCTATTTGTTTGTTTGTTTGTTTGTTTCTTGAGACAAGGTCTCACTCTATCACCCAAGTTGGAGTGCAGTGGCACAATCATAGGTCACTGCAGCCTCAAACTCTTGGCCTCAAGCAATTCTTCTCCCTTGGCCTCCCAAAATGCTGGGATTACAGGCATGAGCCAGCAGCTTCTTTCCATTTCTCTAATAAATCTTTCTTGTCTTTGCCAGGTCCTCCTCTTCTAACTCACCCCTAAATGGACCAAGTCCTGAGCCATCCTCTCTCCTCACACTATAATTTCTTCTTGAGTCATCTCATCTATTACCTTGGCTTTTTTCCATATATACCTATGATTCTCCAACCCAGACCTCACCTCTGGGTTTCTATTTCAGACATAAATTTTCTGGAAGTTGACATTTGGATGTCTCACAGCACTCCCTTATAACAGTGTCCAAACCAGAAATGTTGATCCTTGCATCCCAAACCTGTTCCTCTCCCCCTACACGTCCCCAGCTCAGTAAATATCACTTCCAGCCACCTATTTCCTCCAGGCCTGAAATCTGGGAGTCATTCTTGATACCCTTCACCCTTGTTCCTTACCATCCATCACACTCCTCGCTAGTCAGAGAAACCTGGGTATTCTCTTTATATCTGCATTTTCTGTAAGAGTTACGTGTGCTACCACTGGTTTCTGCTCATGTAAACTCCTAACGCTCCAACCTCTATACATCTCCGCTTCTCCTGTCACTGTTCCAATTCACAGTCGCCCACTATGTCCACCCCAGTGAGGCTCTCTCACCTGGAGTGACGTAACAGCCTCCTTACTACTATCCCTGATTTGACAGAGTCCCCGCTACTCTGTCCTCTGATTGGTCTCTTTTTTAACGCATCAACTTATTGCTTCCTTACCAAGGCCTTCCCTGACCATGCTTCTCAAAGAGAAGTAGGTCTTTCCATTATTCTCTCTCACAGCACCCCTTTCTGATGCAGAGGCAGTATCTGAGCCACTAACAATATGGACTGCCCGGAATCCAATCCTGACTCCACACTTACTAGCTGTGAGACCTTGAGCAAGTCACTTAGTCGAGGTCTCAGTTTCCGCCTCTGTAAAATTAGGGAAATCTATTTCACAAGGTTCTGTAAGGATTAAATGAATGAATACACGTAAAGTCCTTCCCATAGTGCAATGGCCCGTAGTTTAAGTGTTCACTAACCAATTGCTGTTAAGATTTTTCTTCCTGGCACTTTAGCATAACTTGTAATGATATATTCACTTTTTCCTTTGTTCTCCCTCCCTCACTACACTGTACTCTGTGAGGATGCGGACAGTACCTGCTTTATTAACGGCTATACCCCAGGGTCTGGCACAGTATCTAGCCTACAGTAAGTGATCAATAACTTTATTGTTAAGTGCATAAAAATCAAGAAAAACTTTCTAGAAATGGATAGGATGTGAACAGAAGGGGCAGGATACGGTGAAATGGGGCATGGAAGAGAGAACAACAGTTTGAATAAAGGAAGAAAAGAACTGAACTGAAGAGCTGGGTGTGGGGGCTCACACCTGTAATCCCAGCTATGCAGGAGACTGAGGCAGGAGGATCCCTTGAGCCCAGGAGTTCCAGGCTGCAGTGGGCTATGATCATGCCCCAGTATTCCAGCCTGGGTGACAGAGCAAGACCCCATCTCTAGAAACAAACTAACAAAAAACACTGAATTGAGATGGAAAGGGCCTTGATTCCAATTCCAGCATGGCCACTAATTTTTGTGGGCTTGGTCAAGGTACTCCCGATGTCTGAGCCTTGTTCTCCCCAGTTCTTCAGTGAAAGGGATGACTGGGTGCACTCTCAGGTACATTACAGTTCTCATCTCTGAAGAAAGAGCTTCTTGCAGAGGAGTAACGCAAGGTGAGCTTGGGGCTGGGCCATGGGCAGCCTTGAAAACCTCTGAGAAGATGAAGCACGCTCTCTAAAACATAATAGGAAGGCAGTGGGATTAACTCGGTCATGACCAAGTGGTACACAGGCCAGTGGGAGCAAGGAGAGCCTAAAGGTAACATGTGGCCAGGAAGTTCCTCCCAGAACTCTAGCGGGAAGGCAGCTGTACCCGGACCAGCAGCACAGTCCTATGAAAGACAGGACAGGGCGACTGACCAGTTCTTGGTAAAAAATCCCCAGGATAATTATTCCGATTCAGGTCTAGGTGCTTGAGAGGACAGTGGTGCAGCTACTGAGAGGAAGAAGCCATCTGAAGGAAAGTGAGACAAGGGTTTGCTTTCAGACACCCTACACTGGTGGGAAAGCTCCCCCAGCAGAGTGCACCACAGGAAGCCTCCCTGTACGCTGTAGCCCAGCTCACTGAACCCACCTTAGGGCCTTCCTTTCCCCACACACTGCAAACAAGGTGTGTCCTCTTTCTCCCTGTACTTGACCTGTGCCACCTGCTAGCCCCTCCCTTAGTGCCTTCCCTCACAACTACATATCGGACCGTCAAGAACCAACTCAAGACTCCGCTTCTCCTGGCAGCAGCCGCCTGAAGAGCATCTCCTTTGGCTTCTTAGCACAGCACTTCACATTTCAGTACCTGACTAACATGGCAAGTTGACAAAAATCAACCACCTTATACAATTCAGATGAGCCACCTGCCTGACACACTAGGAGCTCTTCTGGGCAAAAACCAAACCAGGTCCTTCTGTGCATCTTCCTCCTTCCGCAGCTTGGATCCAGAGTGGTGCTTGCCCCTCGGTGGATGTAAGCCCAACAGCTTTGCTGGGTACACTGATCCTGATAGAACCACACCATGTGTCTCCAGGCCCAGCCACCCTGGGGCTGCTCCACGCACCTGGTGCATGTCCACAGAGAGGGTTGCAATGGCGAGAACAGAGCACTTGAAGTCAGTGTGATGTATGATATAGTAAAAAGCATCAGCAGCCAGGCTCACGCCTGTAATCCCAGCACTTTGGGAGGCCATGGCAGGTGGATCACTTGAGCTCAGGAGCTCAAGACCAGCCTGGCCAACATGATGAAACCTCACCTCTACTAAAAAAACAAAAAATTAGCCGGGCTTGGTGGCAGGTGCCTATAATCCTGGCTACTCGGGAGGCTGAGGCAGTAGAATTGCTTGAACCTGGGAGGTGGAGGTTGCAGTGGGCTGAGATCACGTCATTGCACTCCAGCCTGGGCAAGAGAGCAAGACTCCATCTCAAAAAAAAAAAAAACAAGCCTCCACCTGCCCTGTTGGCTGAGAGCATGCGAGCAAACAGTCATTAGCAGCATTTGCTGTTTTCATAGGACTGATTTTAATGATACAATTAAATGGCCTTTGATTGCTCAACAGTGATACCTGGGCTACTCCCAAACAAGTACAGCTTTGTTTGTTTCAGCTGGCAAATATTCCCTTCTTCCAGGAAATATAGTAAAACACATTTAAGGGAGAAAACCAATCCAGCAAGTAGTCCTCGGATAACAGGATCTCACCTAAAGAAAACAAAAACAAAACAACCTTTCTGTGTCACAGTAGGATCTAAAAATGTTGCCGTGGGAACCAGGGATGTGAGTCTGGCATCTGCTAACTGCTACATGACCCAGTATGACCACAAGTAATTCCATGATCTCAATCTGCTTTAGTGTCCTTCTGTGAAATTCAGTAAATGAGTCAGAACACCCCACTCTAACCTAGATCGAAAGGGCAATATAATAGTAATGATCTGCAGCACAGGGCAGAGAATATTCCTGCTTTGTTTTGTTTGAGAGGATGTAAGAAAAAGATCAGAACATAGAGAGCTCAGGGCCGGGGAAGAACCTCAGCCACCTGTCGACACTGCTGGACCGAATCCCTCCTGAGGGCAGAGAGCAAATGGCCGCTACCCAGCCACAGGAATGTGAGGGCAGCACTGTCTTTGCTAAGAACACAGTGGCTGCTCAGCCATTCCAGCTGCTCCATCAGGCATCCACTATTTGTATTCTGACACATCTAAATGCAAGTTCTGTGTTGTTGTGCGTTATGTTGTGACCCTAACGCACCACAAACTATTGACAAAACTCCTGCTGTGCAAACCTGAACGCTGTTGATAATGGCAGTATTAAAGTGGTAGGTAGGCATACCAAAGAAAAACAGAAACAGAACAGAAAAGAGCAAGACCAAAATACTTCTGAGTAAATACTCCTTTCAATTATTTTCTGCAATTATCGAGCCCGCAGTCTATTGTTATTAATTCATAGTCAACCTGTTCAAGCAGTACCAGCAATGCAGGCTGAAAACAAACGCCTCAGTAATTTCCTAAGCTTTGCATGTTATTTTCTTGTCAGTTAAATTTAAAGCAACCCGTTTATGACCACTTCATACCAAGCTAATCTCATCTAAAGTGCTTCACAAACCCTAACAGCTACACTAAGGTTTTATACTAATGAAAGCAATTTACATAAATGAAATTTATGTCACTGCATTTCATGACAAATTTTTTATTTTATAATAATTATGGTACTTATATGATAACATCTGTTGATATTCACAGTCTAAACCTGGCAAAGATTTAAACCCACAACATTTTCCATGCATCATGTACATTATCTGTGAAAAGCAATAAAAAAAAGCAATGAACACATTAATCATACCAATATCATCTGCAAAGCATAAATCTGAAATACCTTTCACGTCAGCTTAAACTGCTTTTTTATTTTTTACACACCTGATTTTACTCCATCTGTAAAAAGGCAAGACAAAGACTGTTGAGGAAATCATACTTCTTGGCTGCTTGACTTTTACAAAATACTCAGGCTAAGTTCTGTAAACAGAAGATTTACTTCATGACTAAGAGAAAATGATGCAGTTAAAAGCCTATTTTTATTAAAGGACGGTGTAAGGACCACAGTGTTTTCACACTGCAGTGCAGTGTTATATTTGCATTGTTGACAGCTGTTTTGCATTTCTCCTCATCTATCTATTGCATTCGCTTTTACAAATACACAGCAGGTCTAGACCTATTGTACCATACAAGCAGCAGCAGCATCCAAATGATAACATTTCAGGCTATTATTTCCCTACCCTGGTGGATAACAGCACTCATGTTCCAGTCCCCTCCTGGGAGCATCAACATGGTCCTGCTCAGGAAGAACTCCAAAGGGAACACCAACATGAACACTACACAGATATGTTCATTGGCTCCTCAAATTTTAGGTAAAGTTTGCTAAAATAAATGAGTGTCTCCACTCTTTTCCAGTGAAAACTATGAACGCTTTCTCGGGTTTCTAGTCTGCTGTGGTTACAAAGCCAATCATGGGCACATGTTCAACGCAAACAAGTGTGTGATAACCACGCAAGCTTTCACTTTACCTGCTGCCGGACACACAAACATTAGCTTATACTTTAAACGCAAAATGACATTTTCTCTTTTTTTTTTTTTTTGAGATGGAGTCTCACTCTGTTGCCCAGACTGGAGTGCCGTACCACGATCTCGGCTCACTGCCACCCCTGCCTCCCAGGTTCAAGCCATTCTCCTGCCTCAGCCTCCCAGGTAGCTGAGATTACAGGTGCCTCCCACCACGTCCAGCTAATTTTTTTTTTTTTAGTAGAGAAGGGGTTTCACCATTTTGGCCAGAGTGGTCTTGAACCCCTGACCTCAGGTGACCTGCCCGCCTTGGCCTCCCAAAGTGCTGGGATTACAGGCATGAACCACCATGCCCAGCCACAAAATGACATTTTCTAACCTATATGATGGCCACGCCACAAGCATCCTCTTTGGGAGTGCTTCCCTACCCTCCCTCCACAGGTAGAATATCCTCTTTCAAGAGTACACAGATGCATTACTCACTCATAACTTTGATGTGCACAACAAAGAACAATCAAACCCAAACTAATTTGCTCACAGTGAGAGCTATGGAGACCTCCACCAATATCCTGCGGAGGATTGTTAAGACTTTTCATCAGCATTTGTCTTTCTTCTGGTATTATCAAGCCTTTGACCTCACTAAGCGTTTCAAAATGTTCACCATAAGCCTATTATCAAATTCCTCAATAAAACATTTATATAAAGTAAGGCAGCAACAGTAACTTTGAACTGCTCTATGCAGGAGTCTCTGCAAGCACAGGAAGAGAAACATTTTACAAACCCCAAAGTCACATATGGTGCTACTGCTGCTAGGATGTGGAGAGCAACACCACCCCAGCCTGGGTGCCCAGTCGGCTCCTCCTCCCTCCTGCTCCAGCTTCAGAAAGCTTCAGTGACAGCAGCACAGCCGCCAAAAGGTGAGGGTGATGAACAAGATACAGAACCAATAAAGCCTGGACGTTGCCCCGAACAACCAGCTCATATGATTCCATCCAACATGACTGAATGCCCTGCTGGGCAGGCCCACCAAAGAAAGCACATACAAGCCCCAGGAGCTCCTCTGCAGGGAACCACAGCTGATTCTTACAAAGCTCGATCCCATCCTCCTGAATCACCCGTTGGAAACTCCTCATCCTACACGAAAAATTCATCATTCACCCAGGTGCCCAGCCACTGCCGCTTAGCCATTCCAGATCCTGAGCTTATTTCCAGGCTGAACAAGTGTGGCCCAGGTATTCAGGGGTGAAAGAACAGGGACAGCCTTCTGGGGTTAGAGAGGGGTATTGCTGCCTGGCTGGCTGGGCTCCTGCCCTGGAGGTGTCCACCTGCTAGCACCTGTAGTAGCTATTTCCTGGGTTCCAAAGCCTCACTTTCTGCACCTACTTTTAAGCTTAAAAATTCCTCAGATTCTGTCAGCTTCCAGTTCATCCCATACATGTCACACATAACAAAATCTATCTTGATGGGACACTCACACCCACATTTCTACCTGACATTTTGTTCTTTCAACACAGACACCCTGCAGTTACCAAACACTTATGTTTATATGTCACTTGCAGACCTCTCCCACCTGCTGTCTACGGGAACAACAACAACAAAAAGCAAAGCTCCTTTACAAATGCCAGCCCCACCCTGTCTGGATCCAAGCGCTCTGAGTGTGGAAACTCCCCGCCTCGGGTCCCAGCATTGCCATGCTATCTGCTCACAGAGTCACCGTCTGTCACCAACACATTGCCCACCGACCCATGATGCACTGCAGAGCCCATGTACCATCAAGGGTGGAAACAGGAGGCTAAGAGCAACTGACACCTACAGCTACTTCATCCACCTATGCTAGGAGAATCCCTTGAAAAACCTGTACTTGTAATCTCCAAATATTTGTATCCATCTGAGCACCCCATCCTCCCCAGCTCAGTAAATGGCACCAGTGGCACTACCCTTTACTCTATAGCTTGAACCAAAGCCTTAGTGCCATCCTTGACCCTCCCCTTGCCCACATCCAATCACTCAGCAAGTCTAGATTATTCTACTTTCAAAATATTAGGAACCCGACATTTCTCTCCACCCCGACTGCTGCCTCCATAAGTCCGCCATCGTCTCTGGCCTAGATGTCTGCAACAGTGTTCAACAGAGTCTGCCTGCTTCCACTCTGACCTTCCTACCACCTATTCTCAGCAGAACAGCAGGGTGGCTTTTCAGAACACAGCCACAGAACGACACTTCTCCACCTGAAATGCTCCAGCAGCTTTCCTTCACAGAATAAAATCTGAACTCCTCACCATGCCAAGAAGGTCCCCATGCTCTGACCCTTCCCCTCATCTCATCTCCTTCTCCACTCCAGGACACTGGCCTTCTGCTTCTGGCTCAATCATGCCAAGGTCATTCTGCTTCGGGAACTCTGTGCTTGCTGTTCTCTCCATCTGGAAAGCTCTTCCCTTAGATTGTTACGTGCTGAGCTCCTTCTCATTATTCAGGCCTCAGAGGTCCCCTCCCCAGAAAGGCCTTTCCAGACCACTCCACCTCCAAGAGTGCCTCCGCCCCTCTCCATTCCAATACCCTACTTTATTCTCCATGGTACTCATCACCAGCTGAAATTACATTTCCTATTCATCTGTTTATTGTCTATCTTCCCACTGGGATGGGAACTACATGAGGTTACAATAGTATCTAGCATACAGAAAATGCTTAATAAATGTTTGTTTAATTAATGAATGTTTTATGATAAATTTTTTTTTTTTTTTAATTTAACCACATGGTGGCCAGGTGTGGTGGCTCACACCTGTAATCCCAGCACTTTGGGAGGCCAAGGTGGGCGGATCACAAGGTCAGGAGCTTGAGCCCATCCTGGCTAACACGGTGAAATGCCGTCTCTACTAAAAATACAAAAAACTAGCCAGGTGTGGTGGTGTGCACCTGTAGCCGGGTGGCATGCGCCTGTAGCTACTCGGGAGGCTAAGACAGGAGAATCGCTTGAACCAGTAAGGTGGAAGTTGTAATGAGCCAAGATCGCACCACTGTACTCCAGTCTGGGCAACAAAGCAAGACTCCATCTAATAATAAATAAATAAAATTAAATAAAACTTAACCACATGTATAACTGGCATGCTCTGGCATACTTGGAAAACAAATACAGCCATGGAGAAAGACCAGAAGATAACAGAGAAAAATAAAAGTAGTTGGAATAGGAAATTTTTTTTATTTACACCATCCTATTTAATGTTGTGCTGTTGTTACAATTAAAAAAAAAAAATGGCTTTTCTGTCCTAGATGAAAGATGAATGAAGACATGTCGGTGCCGGAGGGTCACTACCCTACTCACCAGTTGTGAGCAAGAGAAAAGCAGCTCCTAATCCCTGGACGCTGGCCTGGCACTATCAGCCAGTCCTTGGTGTTCTCCTTTTCACCATCAGCATCAACATCAGAAAAGGCCACTCTGACCATGATGGATGAAGACAAGAGCAAGACCACTCCGCAGTATCTGAACACAGACAAAACATGAACTTTGTCCAAGCCACAAAATACCTAACGTCCTCCTCTCCCAGCTAACAAGTGACTGTTGTATCTTTTTCAATTTCAGCTTCGGCACCACTTTGGTCTCCTCTCCCTACAGATATAATTTATTAAAATGCTAAATGACAGAAGTACCCACTTCCTGACAGCATCTAATCCAGAGCAAAGTCCCCAAATCACTACTACAAGCCCAAATCCTCTCCTGGCTTCCCAACACCGTCTCCTGAGGCGCCTCATGGTGCCCTTCAGTGTGCCTTCTCCCTCACTGCAGTAAACTCAACTTGTTCAACTGTAGGTGTGTTCCTAGTTGTGCTTCGCTGGAGGGCACTGATCAGTTACCATCATCAGCCATGACAGGCAGAAGTCATAGGAGCCTGGCAGGAAAACTGACGACCCCCAGATATGATCTCAGTGTTGGTTCATCTGCCTCTTTTCCTCAAAGTTGGGTGAAAGGGGGAAAAGAATCTACTTAATTAAATGTCCCTGTGAATAATGTTACAATTGATCCAGTATGCTTCCCTACCATTACTGAAAGTCACCCTGAGCACAAGGTCAGAATGGTGCTGGAGGACTGACTCATGGGCAGGACCTGAGGCAACACCACTCAAGTACTTTAAGCCACATGTTCAAGCCCAATAAATTAGGCGAGGTTTAAAGAAGTCAAGCTGTACACATGTAAGAATTTTAATAAGCTTGGAAAATGCTACCCAGAGCTTATACACAGGCTTACTGTACCAATGGGATTCCCTGCCACCAGCCGCAGCGCGCTAAGCCCCTGACAAGAGCTGTCGAGCACGTGGGGCAGCGGGGACAGGGAGTCTGCTTGGTCCAGATTTCCTTAGGAGTTGGGGACTCACAGCAGAAGGCTGGCAGCCAGATGGATAGAGAACAGAATCGGGCATGCAACTCAGTGGAGCCAACGGCATTTACTAGGAAAACATGCCGAGGGTTTCTTTGGTGCGAATCTGGTCCTCACACACCCTTCTAGAAACCAGCAAACACTGTAATCAATGTCTGCATTTATCAAATGCCTGTTTGTACCCAGAACTGTGTTAGGTACAATAGAGAGTTATTTAAGCAAACATGATCTCTGACTTCTAGATTCCAACACCCAATATAAATAAAAACAATAAATCTGTCCAAAGGATTACCAAACTAACTGAACAAACAACGCAGTCAAAAGCGTTTACCTTATATAAATGCAGTGCAGTAATAACTGAAGGGAAAGTCATGGGAGATGACTCTCTAAACAGGGTGGGGCCCTAATGGAACAGTTACCTTGTTAAAGCTGACTCTCCAAGGGGAAGGTCAGGTTTTAAGAAAAGGTTCAGGATCTGGCTACTGGGCTGGAGAAAAATAATCCAATCAGATAAAAGGGTGCAGCCTGGGAGATGATTTAGAGCTAGAAATTTAACTGCAGGAAGAAAGTAAAATTACCAACAGCCCAGAAAAAGTAGAGGAAAGTAAGTCAAGCAGGTGTATCTTCCTCAGCCAGTTTTACTCATGCCCCCTTCAGATAAATATAAAAAGCTTAGGCTGGGCACAGTGGTTCACACCTACATGCACATTAGGGGGCTAAAGCAGGAGGATGGCTTGAGGCCAGGAATTTGAGACCAGTCTGGGCAAGATGGCCAGACCCTGTCTCTCCAAACAATACAAAAATTAGCTAGGTGTGGCACATGCATATAGTCCCAGCTACTCAGGAGGCTGAGGTGGGAGGATCACCTGAGCCTAGGAGGTCAAGGTGGCAGTGAGTTGCAGTCACACCACTGCACTCCAGCCTGGGCAACAGAGCAAGGCCCTGTCTCAAAAAATAACAATCAATAATAAAAAGCTTACACTGTCTTTTACTGTTATTTAAAATTTCAAAAAAAAAAAAAACCCTAAATATCCCAACCAACACCAAATCAAAGCAATAGTAGTTTCAGAATTTGTTTTCCAAGTAACACAAACCACCCTCTTTCCCTAGAGCTAAACATCGCCCAGGTGGGTGACTGCAACTGTCAACAGGATGTAACTCTATCATTGAATTCTTAAAGAAGGGAAGAGTTGAATCCTGGATCTACATGGGACCAGACAACTGGGAGAATCAGAAAGAGTTACAGCCTAGGCCGGGCACGCTGGCTCATGCCTGTAATCCCAGCACTTTGGGAGGCCGAGGTGGGCGGATCATTTGAGGTCAAGAGTTCAAGACCAGCCTGGCCAACATGGCAAAACCCTATCTCCCCTAAAAATACAAAAATTGGCCAGACATGGTGGCTCACACCTGTAATCCCAGCACTTTGGAGGCCGAGACAGGTGGATCACCTGAGGTTGGGAGTTCAAGACCAGCCTAACCAACATGGAGAAACCCCATCTCTTCTAAAAATACAAAAAATTAGTCGGGCATGGTGGTGTATACCTGTAATCCCAGCTACTCGGGAGGCTGAGGCAGAAGAATCGCTTGAACCCAGGAGGCGGAGGTTGCAATGAGCCAAGATCACACCATTGCACTCCAGCCTAGGCAACAAGAGTGAAACTCCGTCCAAAAAAAAAAGTTACAAAGTTACAGTCTAAGTTGACAAAAATAGACCACAGCTCTAGCAAGAATTTATAACAATTACCTGATTAAAATTTTGGAAGGAGAACTCTTTGTAGATGGCATCTCTCTCACTTAACTCCAACCATCCTGCTGCTTTAAGGTCGAGTATAGCTTGATTCCTCTCTTCTGCCGTCAACCTGTGAGTGCCTGATGACTATGAAGAGAACACATTTCATATCTGAAAATGCAGAAGTTTATTCAAACTCACACTTATGGCTCCTTACCTTAAACAGAGTCATAGAAAAATCTGAAAGACAACAAATTCTAACCATCTTCCATTCTTTTGTTCTCACAAGAGAGACCAAAGCAAGGCTAGTGCTGTGAAAAATAAGCTGCCTCCATGATCTGTCACCTCTGGCCCCCTTACTGCTGCCTCAAACTTCACAATTCAGCTTCTCTGGTTGGCTGGTTGGCTTTTTGAGGCAGGATCTTGCTCTGTCACCCAGGCTGGAGTGTAGTGATGCAATTATAACTCACTGCAACCTCTGCCTCCTGGGCCCAAGCGATCCTCCCACCTCAGCCTCCGGAGTAGCTGGGACTACAGGGGCACACCACTACGCCCAACTAATTTTTAGTATTTTTGGTAGCGACATGGTTTCACCATGTTGCTCAGGCTCGTCTCGAACTCCTGAGCTCAAGGGATCCACCTATCTCAGCTTCCCAAAGTGCTGGAATTACAGGCATGAGTGACCACACCCAGCCCTTCTGTGGTTTATTATAGATACAACAAAGATTGACTATTACCACTGGCCATCTTGGACCCTGCAGCATTCCAGGACTTGTGGCAAGTCTATTGGCAGGACCAGAATTAGAATTCAAGGCTCCAAACTCCTGGTCTGTTGCTCTTTGGATGGCCCTGCATCACCTCAGTAGCCTTTGCTACTGTTTTATCTATAATAAGCCAGAGAAGCTGAATTGTGACATCTGAGGCAGCAGTGAGGGGGCCAGAGGGAACATACCATAGAGGGAGCTTATTTGTACAGAGCTAGGCTACTTTGGTCTGTCTTTTGAGAACCAAAAAAATGAAAGATGGTTTTAATGAATTGGAATTACCATCTCCTGTCACATCTAATGAAAACCAATCCCCAGAGGGGAAAAAACAAATGCACATTTACATAGGATTTTATCTAACTTCTGGGGGTCCACAGATCCTTTGGACTTGAGGTAAAAAGCCATGACCTCAGTGGGGTGAGTTTATGAAACCCTTTTTTCAGAGCGCCAGTAAGACAAACTCCATAGTTTGGCCAGAGAACTGCCCAGTCCAAAGAGCTTGTGTGCACTGTCTGCCCTGTTTCTACTCACTCTGGTGAAGACATTCACAAACCCAGGTTCTGTTGGTTAACAGGCCCACACTTCCCATGCTATTGGTTTTTTTAACCAAAAGAACTTTAAACAGTGGGGCCAGAGAGACGAGATGGACACTCTACTGGAAGTCAGGAAAGCTGAGTTCTCATTTCAGGCAATACTTCCTGCCTTACCTACTTGCAGAGTTACTGTAGGCTCTGGTGAGGGAGAGGCTGTCACCCAGAAAGATGAACTAATGTGAAGGCTCGTCATCAAAGGGCAACTGTGGGCTAAGCTGCGTTCCCCCGATTCTCTGCCATTAAGCTGCAACTCACTCCTACTTCAGAAACCCTAAAATCTTTTATCATCAATATTAAGAGAGCAAAAAGATTTTACCTTTAGACAACTTATTCTATGAAGATGAAGAAAAAAATACTAAGGAACCAGCTTTCTAGTCTTTGCTAGGTCAGCTATTCTTCCCCACAACTAACAAAAGGAAATAATGAGAGTACTTTTTTTTTCTGAGACCAAGTCTTGCTCTGTCACCCAGGCTGGAGTGCAGTGGCGTGATCTCAGCTCACTGCAATCTCTGCCTCCCAGGTTCAAGCCATTCTTCTGCCTCAGCCTCTCGAGTAGCTGTGATTACAGGCGCATGCCACCAGGCTTGGCTAATTTTTTGAATTTTTAGGAGAGACAGGGTTTCACCATGTTGGCTGGGCTGGTTTCAAACTCCTTACCTCAGAGGATCTGCCCACCTCAGCCTCCCAAAGTGCTGGGATTACAGGTGTGAGCCACCATGCCTGGCTGAGGATACTTTTTAATTAAACAAAAGTATGTAAAAGCTTTTTATTAAAAACCATTTACAGGTTAGTTGGGCATGGTGGTGCATGCCTGTAATCCCAGCTATCCAGCCTAGGCAAGAGACTCCATATTAGAAAAAAAATGTTTTACTAGGTTACTAGGGCTAGGGACAGTGGCTCATATCTGTAATTCTAGTACTTTGGGAGGATGAGGTGGGAGGATCATTTGAGGCCAGGAGTTCAAGACCAGCCTAGGCAACACAGTGAGACCTTGGCTCTACAAAAAAATTCTGAAAATTAGCTGGGTGTGGTGGAGCACATCCATAGTTTCAGCTACTTGGGAGGCTGAGATGGGAGGATCACTTGAGACTAGGTGTCTGAGGCTACAGTGAGCTATGATCACCACTGTACTCCAGCCTGGGCAACAGAGTGAGACCCTGTCCCTTATAAAAAAAAGAAAGAAAAGTAAGTAATAAATAAATAGTAAATAGTAAACCATTTACTATTAAGAATTAAAATATCCATTCATCAGTTTTTCAATGACAGTTCTGAAACACACATATATCAATTATAAGAAATCTAAAATTCTTATTAAACACTTATTTTGTCAACTCAGAGGATTTTGGAAAAGAAACAGAATTATGTGTGTCCACATTGAGTAGCTGCAAAGAAAGCCATTAAACATGCTGTCTGTAATGAAGCAGGCACCTGGTGTCTGTGAAACACACTCTGAGCTGTTTTCTCCGAGTGCTGGACCATCCACATCCCCACTAAAATCAACGTACGCACTTTATGCCCACAGCAGACACCTGCCCAGTAGCAGGGACTATTCCCAGGAATAGGAAATGGAGCCACTTCATCAACATTAACATCAAAGGTCCCCATGAGGACACGTTTGCAGCAGAACCCCTTGTGGTGGGCTTAATTTGTTCAGGGAGTGAAGGCAGACTAGGATCTGAAGAGAGTAAACTTGATCTAAGGCCTAGCTTTGTTACTTTGAGTTGTGAGATGCTGAACATGGCTTTTCTGAATTCTGAGGTCCTTCTGTCTGTAGTGGGGATATTATATCTACCTGCCAAGATTTTTTGAAAGGCTTACAGATCTTGAACGTGAGAGCACCTGGCATTGAGCCTGGCACGTGGCAGAGCTCAAATTATGTCTTTTGTTTCATTCCTTCCCAGAACACCCTCATCTTAATGTATCTCTACCACCTGGAGCAGTGTGTGCCTGGAGAAACGCCTAGATGACAGTAGGCATTCAACTTGTGTTCTCCCCTTCGTGGCCAGGAAGCTGCGGAGTGCTCATCTTCCTCCAACTGCGAGCTATTTAAAATTTTTCCTATTAAAGAATTTCAGGCCAGAGGCGATGGCTCACGCTTTTAATCCAGCATTTTGGGAGGCCGAGGCAGGTGGATCACCTGAGGTCAGGAGTTCGAGACCAGCCTAGCCAACATGGCGAAATCTTGTCTCTACTAAAAATAAAAATTTAAAAATCAGCTGGGCATGGTGGTGGGCGCCTGTAATCCCAGCTACTCAGGAGGCTGAGGCAGGAGAATAGCTTAAACATGGGAGGCGGAGGTTGCAGTGAGCCAAAATCGCGCCACTGCACTCCAGGCTCGGCGACACAGCGAGACTCCGTCTCAAAACAACAAAACAAACATTTCAAACCGAAAAGGGTGGTTAAAGTGCAACTTAAAATGACGTGGTGAGTTTAACACATTATTTTCCCACTAGGTGGTGCTGCATGTTAAAACTTTCCCCCTATTTACTCCAAATGGTGAATTTCTACAGCAGGAAAACTGACTGAAGGCCCCCTGGAAGACGAAAGAAAAGCCAGTATGTCAGCAAAAAATACAATTTATTAATAACTCCTCCAAAACCTCAGTGGGCTCCCCATGGAGTGAAGCGCGAGCAGGGAGCCGCCGTAGGAAGCCGGGCCCGCAGCGCCGTTAGTCCTCAGCACCGCGAGCGGCGGCGAGCACCGAATCTTTTTGCAACTACTTTTCACGTCTGCCTTTTGTGGTTGAACAAAACTCGTTCCCGTTTGTTTCCGGTTGGTAAGTTCGCAGGCTTCGGCCGAAGTTACGCCAACAGGCAAGTGGCTGAGGCTGCAGACACTTCGGTCTCTGAGCGGCGCTCCAGGCAGGTGCTTGGTCCTTGGACGCGGTGACCCAACGCCCGAGCCCCAAGACCCGGCCCACGCCGCGGCCGCCCCAGCCTCGCTGGCCCCTCAACCGACACCGCCGGGCCTCGCGCTGCCCCCCAGCCCCCGCCCCCCGCGGCCGCTCGACACTCACCATGGCCGCAAGCCCCGGGCTCCGGTCTCGGAGCGCTGACAACACGCGCCGCGTCGCCCCCCATGCCCAGAGCGCCGCCGCCATGGCTGTCCGCCGAGGGCTGCCCCGCGCGCTGCCTGCCCGCAGCCCACAGCCACCCCCGACCCGGCCCCGCCCAGCTACCGCCACCCAGTAGTCTCCCTGCGTGGTCGGCCCGGAGCCGAAGGCAGTGCGGGCAGCGCCCAGCCGTCCCGCGAGCACAGGCGCAGTCTGGACCCCGAAGGCCCCCAGGAGCTTCAGCGGTCGCCATGGCCCTTAGCCACCAGGTGGATTCTGCGCGCCCCACTGCCGCAGGCCCAGCAGCCAAACGCAGCTCCGCCCGGTGCCGGCCTGTCGCGTCTGTGCCCGCGACGCAGGCCAGCTGGCGCGCGCTGGTTTTGCATCCGGTCCTCCCTGCGGGGGAAGGAACCTTGTCCCGCCTCAGGCGCCCGCTGACTCCGCTTCTCGGGCGCTGGCACCGAGCTGGGCTCCCCGCTGGGCGGCGCTGCGCGCACTGTGCGCGGGCGGGAGAACGTCGCGGGCCTGGGCAGGGACACAGGAGCGGCGGGTGCTCGGGGGCCACCCCCTCTGTTTTCATTCAGTACTCGCTGGGGCCATGAACCACATCAGTTCCCATCGGGGGATCGTAAGTCTTGCAGCCATGGGTTCGAACGTAGGCTCTGTTCAGTCATTGCGCAGCTGCCAAGTCCTTAAGCCAGGTGGCTCCACTACATTTGTCAGGACCAAAGGGTGTGGAAACCCGGCCTGTAATCCCCTCTCAAACGTGCCCGTGTCCTGTATCCCCAGGCTCAGCACACAGTAGGCACTCTGCAGACAGCTGTGAACAGATTTAGGTGAATCTTCTCTTGTATCATTTTTGGGGAGGAATTATTTTTTTTTTGTCTTTTGTTTTTCGAGATGTAATTGACATACTATGAAAATCACCCTTTAAAGCATATTGTTTTGAGACTATCCATTTGTATCTTTTTTTTTTAACTAAACAGTTTAAGCACGCTGAGCATGGTGGCTCATACCTGTAATCACAGCACTTTGGGAGGACAAGGCAGGAGGATCACAAGGCCAGGCGTTCAAGAGCTGCCTGGCTAACATGGCAAAACCCCATCTCTACTAAAAATACAAAAACCCATCTCTACTAAAAATAAGCCAGGCGTGGTGGCGCATGCCTGTAGTCCCAGCTACCCAGGAGGCTGAGATGGGAGGATGGCTTGAGCCTGGGAAGCTGCAGTGAGCCGAAATCGAGCCACTGCATTCCAGCAACAGCAAAATACCCTGTCCTTCACCCCCTCAAAAAAAAAATTTTTTTAAGCAAATTAATAAGCAGACGATGTAGCAAAAAATTTTTTTTAAAGAACAAGAGTCCATTTAACTTCAACTTAGCAGTTGTTAGCAGTCCATACATATGGACCTAGAAAAAGTAAAGCATTTTGCCTCAAAGTAGCATAAAATTCATGGGCTTCTGTCCTGACCTACCACCTTCTTCCCATTTGCCCATTTGACAAAATGTAACTATTTCGCAGGTGTGGTAGCTCACACCTGTAATCCCAGCACTTTGGAAGGATGCGGCAGGTGGATCAGTTGAGGACAAGAGTTCAAGACTAGCCTGGAAAAAATGGTGAAACCCCATCTCTACAAAGAATACAAAAGTTAGCTGGGTGTGGTGGTGCATACCTGTAATCCCAGCTACTGAGGAAACTGAGGCAGGAGAATTGCTTGAACCGGAGAGGTGGAGGCTGCAGTAAACTAAGATCGCACCACTGCACTCCAGCCTGGCGGCGACAGAGCAAGACTCTGTCTCAAAAAAAAAAAAAGATGTAACCATTTCAAAAGCAAAACTTGGGAGGAATCACGCTGGGGGCCCTGATCAAATGTCACTAACGAATTAAAAGTTGTATTTCTGACATTTACATTGAGTGTTTATGATCATGAAAACAATTCAGAGTTTTCTCATTGAAGAACTGAAAAATGAACTGGTGGATGTGAGTTAACAAGTGAACCTTTATTATTTTCAGTAAATTTGCTTTCATCATTTTCCTTATGACTGTATGAAAACTGTGGCATCTCGGATCTAGTCACTGGCCAGGCGAGGTGGCTCACACCTGTAATCCCAGTACTTTAGGAGGCTGAAGCAGGCAGATCACTTGACCCCAAAAGTTTGAGACAAGGCTGGGCAACATGGTGAAACCCCCATCTCTACAAAAAATACAAAAATTAGTCGGGCATGGTGGTGCATGCCTGTAGCCCCAGCTACTGAGGAAACTGAGGCAGGAAAATCCCTTGAACCTGGGAGGCGGAGGTTGTAGTGAGCTGAGATCGGGCCACTGCACAACAGCTTGGGCAACAAGAGCAAAACTTCGTCTCAAAAAAATAAATAAATTTGATCATTCATATCTAGTCGAAAAACAAATGGCAGGTGCTAGGGCCCAGGGCAATGATGGCCACTGATAGGGGCTGTGAATTGTCTCCCCTCACATGTAGCTCCCCAATTAATAGGATTTAAGTCTCAGCAAAGATTTACTGGCCACATCCTCTGTAGTGGATGCCATACTTAGCTTGAGCTGTTTAGCTGGTCGATCACTTCCTTCCCCTTTTCACTTTCCCTCAACACTACTGGTGTTTTTGTTGTTGTTGTTGTTGTTTTTTCTGATTTTGGGGTTTTGAGACATGATCTCACTCTCTCACCCAGGCTGGAGTGCAGTGACACAGTTACAGCTCACTGAAGCAATCCTAGGATTCCAGGCACGAGTCCCCGCACCTGACAGTACCAGCATTTCGAGACTGATCCTCTTCTGTATACTTCAACCCCCTCTCCAGGGAATCTCTGCTCCACATTTCCCTCTAGAGGAATCCCACGTAGCTGGGCCATGGTGCAGAGGCAGGGCAGGGTGCCATCCCACATAGAGATTTTGGAGTAAATTTAAAGCCTGGTCCAGTCACTGGAAGCTGCATGAATGAGAGCAAATTAATGACAGCCTCAGGGTTTTTTTTGTTTGAGACGGTCTCACTCTGATTGCCTAGGCTGGAGCACAGTGGCACAATTACAGCTCACTGCAGCCTCATCTTCCTTGGCTCAGATGATTCTCCCACCTCAGCACCCCAAGTAGCTGGCACTACAGGGGCACACCACCCTGCCCAGCTAATTTTTTTGTATTCTTAATAAAGACACGGTTTCACCTTGTTAACCAGGCTGATCTCGAACTCCTAAGACTCAAGCAATCCACAAACCTCAGCTTCCCAAAGTGCTGAGATTATAGGCATGAGCTACTGTGCCCAGGCAGTTTATTCTTTAAAATGAGGATATTTAAACAAAATAGTCTACGTAAAGCATCTAAAACAGTACTTGGCACTCTACGGTAATTACTCAAATGTTAGTTATTATAAGAAATGGACTCACCAGAGTTTTCCTTACATTTGTATTTATAAGTATACGCATGAAGATTCAAATCCCAGCTTCAACTTACAATCTGTGTAACCTGGGCAAGTTATCTAACTCTCTACGCCTCAGCGTGCTCAATTGTGAAATGGAAATAATGTGCCATTCTGAGATATGGTAGTGACCTCCTGCCAGTGACCACCCCAACCACAGCTGTTCACATGACACATAAACGTTACAAACTCCCATTCATTACAGCACTCTGAGAAGGAGACTTTTCTGAGGTTTTGGTTTTGTTTTGCTTGCTTTTGAGATGGACTTTTGCTCGTGTTGCCCAGGCTGGAGTGCAATGGTGCAATCTCAGCTCATTGCAATCTCCGCCTCCTGGATTCAAGTAACTCTCCTACCTCATCCTCCCAAGTAGCTGGAATTGTATGCCACCAGACCTGACTAATTTTTTTGTATTTAGTAGAGGTGGGGTTTCGCCATGTTGGTCAGGCTGGTCTGGAATTCCTGACCTGAGGTGATCCACCCATCTCAGCCTCCCAAAGTGCTAGGATTACAGGCGTGAGCTATCATGCCTAGCCTGAAGTTTTATTTCTATAGAATTTAGGGTGCCTTATGAAATAAATGTTCAACTACTCTAAAATCTGGGAAATGATTAGTATAAAAGTATCATGAGGTAATTAGCTGTCATATCTGAATTTAAGGGATCTTTTGGAAATAGGTTTTCAAAAAATTTGTTTAAATTACATGTTGTCTCTTTACTAAATGTGTCTTGAACTAGACTAAAATCAACTTGTGGGCAAGAACAGTGTTTTATACTTCTATACTTTTTTTTTTTTTTTTTTTTTTTTTTTTTGAGAGAGAGAGTTTCACTCTTGTTGCCCAGGCTGGAGTGCAGTGACATGATCTTGGCTCACTGCAACCTCCACCTCCTGGGTTCAAGCAATTCTCCTGCCTCAGCTTCCTGAGTGCTGGCATTACAGGCCTCTACCACCATGCTCAGCTAATTTTTTGTATTTTTAGTAGAAACAGGGTTTCACCAGGTTGGCCAGGCCAGTCTCGAACTCTTAACCTCAAGTGCCTCAAACTCTTAACCTCCTCCTGCCTCAGCCTCCCAAAATGCTGGGATTACAGGCATTAGCCACCATGCCTGGCCTGCTAGGAACATTTTAAGGTTCAATTAATGCATACTGGTTAGATAACTATGACTAAATATACATTAGCATAGAACTGATAATAATTGAGCTTTAGTTACAGCATTTACTTTCTCCTAACGTCTGCCTTACCCAGAAACAAAACACTTCAGATTTTTTTAGTGAAAGTAGAGATCACAAACATCAAGGCATTTGATTCTTTTATTTTCCTTCCCTTGCTACTTGAGGGGTCACACTAACCAACTCTAGTTACATACTTTCCTGCTATAGACTCTGGAAAAAAAAGTTGCAAAAAAACAGAAAACTAACCTTGAGCATATATAAGGGATCAAGGGTTTCCTAAAACTATAATCTGAGAATCCTATTTTTGCCTTCTGTATAGTAAACATGTCATTCTACTCACTATTTTACCAGAATACATCTTCACATTTCAAACTGGATTACGTTCATGTAGTAAAAACAAGAATCATGCACCCTATTGAATATTTTTGCATTTGCTTATATGCAATACTAGTTAAAACACCAGTTTATAATTTTTTATACTTTCAGTAGTTCAACAAATGTATGATTCTTTTAATTGGACTGAAGTTTCAAGTCAACACTTGACTGGAGAAAATGTATGAAAATGCAGCACTCATTTCTGAAATGAAGGATTGAAGTTCCTCTTTCCAACTTCTTTCAGTCCATCACTACTCCACATGTTCCTGCTCTTGTCCTGGAATTAGCCACCGAATACTCTCAGTTCGAATGGTAGCATACATAATAAAACTAATTAAAAAGAATAAGGAAAATACAAGCAACCAGTCCACACTTTTTATCAAAGTGCTGGGAAGAGGGCCTATTTGGTCGGCTTGAGTTACCACCACATTCTTCTTGGCTTCTATACCTGAAAGAAAAATCAATTGTTTCAAATCAGACAGAAAAAGCACCCACCACAGATTTTTCTCAAGTATTATGCATGGTATGCAAAATGATATGCAGTCCTAAACTAAACACTGCCACTAGTATACATACTAATATCTGGGATGGATTTCACTTGCCTGTCAGTGTAATTTATAAATTGCCTTTCTCCCGACCACATCAAAGGATCAGGAATCCATTCAGCTGTTCACAACTAAAACACTAGAATTGCTGTGAACTCATCAGCAGTTTCTTAGCCAATGTATTTATAAGAGTTGCCTTTTGGTGTCTTTTGAGACCAAAGTTCAGTAAGTAACTAGTAAAACTCCTCTCAGGAATCTACAGAATGTTTCCACAGGCTAAGTAATGCTAAACTCAAAATGCTTTTTTTTTTTTTTTTCCTGAGATAGAGGTCTGCTCTGTCTCCCAGGCTGGAGTGCAGTGGCACAATCTTGGCTCACTGCAATCTCCACCTCCTAAATTCAAATGATTCTCAGCCTCCTGAGTAGCTGGCACACACCACCATGTCCGGCTAATTTTTTTGTATTTTTAGTCGAGATGGAGTTTTGCCATGTTGGCCAGGCTGGTCTTGAAATCCAGACCTCAGTTGATCTGCCCGCCTCGGCCTCCCAAAGTACTGGGATTATAGGCGTGAGCCACCACACCTGGCCCCAAAATGCTTTTAATAATTTACTGAAAGAATTGCTATAACAAGCCATCACTAGGAACAGGGATTACCACAGATGCTTTGACTCCAAGATTTGTGTTTTAAGTTTGGTTAGAGCACTGAACAAAAGGGCTCCCTCCATACATCAATTGAAACGACAATCAGGGATCCACTACCAGACTTCTCCTAGCTAACCACCTGGTAATACCGTACTTTTGCTCCTATCAGCCAACTCAGCTCTTTGTTCTTTAATGTTAGCTAAAATGATTATATGCAACTTAATATATATGCACTGTGTGTTGCAATTTATATTTATTTCCAGTGAGTACACTTTGGGAAGAGTGGGATGCTCATAACTGAGACAGTGAGGCTTTACAGCAATGAACTTTTCCAATGGAGGTAATTTTTTCAATTTACAATGCTTAAACTTTTACAAACAATAAAAAATAAGGCCATACATTTTGGCAAATATGAAGAAATTAAGATAGCATCTACAAATGGATTAATAAATAGAACAGTAGCAGCAAAGAAAATGAACAAAACATAATCATACATATATACAGGTACATCTCAAAAGCATACAGCTGGATGAAAAAAAAACAGACACAAAAGAAAACATCCTGTGTGTCTCCACTACTATGAAGTCTAAAACAAGTAACACAGTCTATGATATTAGGAGTCAAACTGTGGTTATCTTTCAGGGAAGGCAGGAGCAATGGTGCTGAAGGTAGGCTGATAATGTTCTGTTTCTTTTCTTTTTTTTTTGTTTTTTTGAGACAGTCTTGCTCTGTCACCCAGGATGGAGTATAGTTCCACAATCTCAGCTCACTACAGCCTCTGCCTCCTGGGCTCAAGCAATTCTTAAGCTTCAGCCTCCAGAGTAGCTGGGACTACAGGTGCCTGCCACCATGCCCCGCTAGTTTTTGTATTTTTAGTAGAGACAGGGTTTCACCATATTGGCCAGGCTGGTCTCAAACTCCTGGCCTCAAGTTATCTACCCACGTAGACTTCCCAAAGCACTGGGATTACAGGCATAAGCCACTATTCTGTTTCTTAATCAGAGTAGTTACCCAGGGTGTTCACTTTGTGAAAATTCATCACCCTGTACACTCATGATTTATGCATATCTTTGTGTAAGCATTAAACTTAAGTGAAAAATGTGTGTAAAAAGTCATATATATATTATATATATTATATATTACATGTCATATATATAAATTACATATATTATATATTACATATATTGTCTAATATATATTACATGTAATATATATAAATTACATATATATTACATATATTATGTCTAATATATATTACATGTAATATATTATATATAAATTACATATATATTACATATATTAGGTCTAATATATATTACATGTAATACATATATAAATTACATTATAAATTACATAATATATTACATATATTATACATAATATATGTAATATATATAATATACCACATATATTGTATAATATTATATGATGTATTATTTTCAATCAATCAATCAAGTATTAATAATAGACTGGGCACAGTGGCTCACATCTGTAATCCCAGCACTTTGGGAAGCTGAGGTAGGCGAATCACTTGAGGCCAGGAGTTTGAGACCATCCTAGTCAACATGGTGAAACCCCATCTCTACTAAAAATATAATAATATGTTATATAATATATTATACCATACTAAATATAATTCACATACCATACACTTTACATATATATTACATATTACATATATGTAAAGTGTATGGTATGTGAATTATATTTCAGTAAAACTTGTTTTTTTTTTTTTTGAGACGGAGTTTTGCTCTTGTTACTCAGGCTGGAGTGCAATGGCGCGATCTCGGCTCACCGCAACCTTCGGCTCACCGCAACCTCCGCCTCCTGGGTTCAGGCAATTCTCCTGCCTCAGCCTCCTGAGTAGCTGGGATTACAGGCACATGCCACCATGCCCAGCTAATTTTTTGTGTTTTTTTTTTTTTCAGTAGCGACGGGGTTTCACCATGTTGACCAGGATGGTCTCGATCTCTTGACCTCGTGATCCACCCGCCTCGGCCTCCCAAAGTGCTGGGATTAAAAACTTGTTTTAAAATATCTATAATAGGCCAGGCATAGTGGCTCAAGTGATCCCAGCTACTGGGAAGGCTGAGGCAAAAGAATCACTTGAACCCAGGAGGCAGAGGTTGCAATGAGCCGAGATTGTGCCACTGTACTCCAGCCTGGGTGACAGAGCAAGATTCCATCTCAATCAATAAATCAATCAATCAAGTATCAACAATAGACCGGGCGCAGTGGCTCAGATCTGTAATCCCAGCACTTTGGGAGGCTGAGGTAGGCGAATCACTTGAGGCCAGGAGTTCGAGACCATCCTGGCCAACATGGTGAAACCCCATCTCTACTAAAAATACAAAAATTAGCTGGGCAAGGTGGTGCACACCTGTAATCCCAACTATTCGGGAGGCTGAGGCACGAGAATCACTTGAACCGAAGAGGCAGAGGCTGCAGTGAGCCAAGATCATTCCACTGCCCTCCAGCCTGGGCAATAGAGTGAAACCCTGCCTCAAAAAAAAGGAAAAAGTATATATCCATAATAATTTAAATTACCTATTCATGTTAAGCTTCACACTGATTGGGAAGTATTTAACAGTCATTAGAAGGATTATAACAGTTCATTAGAAGAGAAGTTTTACAACTCAAAGTCACTCTTGAATCGTTCAATTAAGGATTATAGCAGATCAGAACCCACAAAAGGCATAGACCCCCCCCAGCAACAGAATACCTCCTTCCTCAGCACATTACTTCCACATACCTGTCTGATTAAAAATGAAGATTTTCAGTGTTTCCAATGTTCGATCTGTATGATTAAATCTAGCCATTGGTTTAGCTCCTTGAAATAACAAAATATTAGGAACAGCTACAGTGCCAAACCTGGTGGAAAGGCTACAAGAGAAAGAAGTCAGTCAGGAAACCTGAATTAATTATTAATAGAGAGCTTTCTCATAAAATTCCCATATCAGAATGGACAGAAATAAATGAGTAAGTTGCATGTGACCTAAGGAGATTTCTGATACTTGAAACTTTTGACTTGTTTGTTTCTGACCTCTTTGCTTATGGATCATGCCTGGGGGCACTCCTTTTCTGTAATCTGAGTTGCTTTCAATTACAATATGGATCTGCCCATGACACAATTATTCCACTAGTTAAATTCCTGTCTAAACAAACCAGGCCAGAAAACTCTTAATTCAGGGACAGAGCACACTGTGTTAGTTTACTTGACAGAAAAAAATTCCAGCTCTTCAGAATGCCCATCCCTGTCCCTCAAAAAAGATGAACTTATGGAAGGCAATTCGTCTGGTAAGCTGGCACCAGGGAGTATATGATCTAACAAACACACAGGCATGTTCACAATCAGGGCAGGATGGCTCGCTTAGAAGTAATATGACCATGTGGGCTTATTTCCCCTTTACATAATACAGACTAACGGTGATAAACTCCTGAGTCAAAACACTCTGGGTTTAAGCCTCAGTTCTGCCACTGAACCAATGTGAACTCAGGGCAGATTATTTAACCTCGCTAAGCCTCAGTTTTGCGCATTAGTAAAATAGTAATATTGTTTAACCAGAATTTTTTTTCTTTTGTACACATTCTGTAACTTAAATATTAACGTAAGAAGCAAACATGTCCCAGCCCATATAATAAGAGCAAGAGCTTTAGTCTCCATAATTAAGGTGCCGTACCAGGTGCAACATGGAGCTGAGGGAAAGAAAGAAGAAAACAGGTTGGGGAGGGAGTTGGAGGGGCAGGAGGAACAATGTGAGACCTAGAACCAAAGACCACTAAGTATGGCCAAAGGTAGTAGAGGCCCCACCAAAGCTGGACACTGACGTGATCTGTCCTTCCAATCAGTCTGCACCCTTGGGCCCAGACACTTAGATATCACCCAGAAACCTATATGCAAATTACTAATTTGTCGGACAATTTCCTTCTTCATAAACAGATTCAGGTAAACATTTATAGTTATAGTCCCACACTGAATATCAGTGGAGTACAATTTTTTTTTTTTTTTTTTGAGACAGGGTCTCTGTTGCCCAGCTGGAGTGCAGTGGCAGGATCACGGCTCATTGTGACCTTGGCCTCCTGGGCTCAGGCAATCCTCCCACCTCAGCCGCCCAAGTAGCTGGGGCACCACAGATGCCACCATCCTCAGCCAATTTTTTGCATTTTTTTGTAGAGATAGGGTTCTGCCATTTTGTCCAGGCTGGTCTCTAACTCTTGGGCTCAAGCGATCCTACCACCTTGGCCTCTCTAAGTGATGGGATTACAGCTGTGAGCCTCTGCACCTGGCCTCAAGTATAAAGTAAAAGAAGTTTACTCAACTTCATTTTACCAACAACTGACCATTTTTCAGATATTCTAGATTTATTCACACACAACCTTCTTCTTGAGGCTGACCTGCTAAGGAACATCTGACTTGGAAGACAACAGTTTATAACCCAGGCACAATCACAGCACTTACGAGAAACAGAGACCATCTCAACAAAGTTCTCTAGCTTACTTTACTAAACACTTAAAAAAGACAAGCCTGGGCCAGGCACAGTGGCTCACGCCTGTAATCCCAGCACTTTGGGATGCCGAGGCAGGCGGATCAACTGAGCCCAGGAGTTCAACACCAGCCTGGGCAACACCGTAAAACCCCATCTCTACTAAAATACAAAAAATTAGCTGGGTGGAGCAGCAGGTGCCTGTAGTCCCAGCTACTCAGGAGACTGAGGCAGGAGAATTGCTAGAACCCAGGAGGCGGAGGTTGCAGTGAGCCAAGATCGTGCCACTGTACTACAGCCTGGGCAACAGAGTGAGACTCCATCTCTTAAAGAAAAAAAAAAATTAGCCAGGCATGGTGGCGGGTGCCTATAATCCCAGCTACTTGGGAGGCTGAGGCAGAAGAATCACTTGAACCTAGGAGGTGGAGGTTGCAGTGAGCCAAGATTACACCACTGCACTCCAGCCTGGACAAAAAGAGGGAAACTGGAAAAAAAAAAAAGACAAGTCTAGCATGGTGGCACATGCCTGTAGTCCCAGCTACTCAGGAGGTTAAGTCGGGAGGATCGCTTGAGCCCAGAGGTTCAAGGCCAGCCTGGACAAAAACCCAGTGAATGATAAGAAATATAAAACAAAGCTAAATGTCATGTTAAAAAACTAAATTAATTCATTACTTGATCAAGTGCCTACTGCAGAACATGACTGCAAAAATAAGTACGGAGGAAAGAAAGAAGGAAAGAAGAAAAAGGAAAAGAAGGAAAGAAAAAGAAAAAGGAGACTGGGAGCGGTGGCTCACCCCTGTAATCCCAGTGCTTTGGGAGGCCGAGGTGGGTGGATCAACTCCAAGGTTGGTCAGGAGTTCGAGACCAACCTGACCAACATGGTGAAACCCTGTCTCTACTAAAACAAATACAAAAAAATTAGCCAGGTGTGGTGGTGCATGCCTGTAATCCCAGCTACTCAGGAGGCTGAGACAGGAGAATCGTTTGAACCTGGGAGGCAGAGGCTACAGTAAGCTGAGATGATGCCATTGAACTCTAGCCTGGGCAACAGAGCAAGACTCCATCTCTCAAAAGAAAAAGAAAGAAAGAAAAAGAAAAGGAAAGAAAAATCCTGAGTAGACACAAAACCAGGGTGCTGGGAATTAGGCTGCCTGGGATGGGGATTTAACCTGTGCAGTAAAGTCATAGAGGAATGTCCTACTGTAATACCAATTGTGCTGATTCAGTCTGGCCATGGCACTCAAGTCTTCTGGCCCCTCTCCTGCCATCAGGTGCCATCACCTGCCACCTTTAAATCCACCACACAGAGAACAGCCCACTTTCTTTAAGAGGCCTCCACAAAGTGATGCCACCAGCTCCCTCAGGAGTATGACACTCCTCACTCCTCACTACTCACTCTTGCCTTGCCTTCAATCCCAGGACAAAGTTCATGCTCCCCTCCTCTGCTTCTAACTTATCTAATTAGGACCTCTAAAGAGCTGCAACCATCAGCCAGGAGGATGGACGTAAACCCCACCAGGGGAAGATACCTGCTGTGCTGAGATGCATCCAGTGCCAAAAAGTGAAGAGCTGGAAATGCCCGGGGCAGAGAATTAAAGTGAGGGGCCAAAGTGGCAGAAAAGCGGCACCACGGGGTGTAAAACAGGACTAGAGTACAGTCGCTACCATTTGGGTTCAGAAAATCCATAAGGTCCTGTGGTAAAAGAAACAAGCATTAAAGTCAGAAGTAAATGTACATTTTTCTGAAAGGATATCCAAGAAACAGGACACACTTCTGCTCCAGGGAGAGGAACGGTGGTGGGAGCAGTGAGAGGAGGAACCCTCAAGAAACTTTCAGACTTTGAACCATATGAATCCAGGAATCAGCAAAGAGGTATGATCAAATGACAAATTCTAACCTTTCACTTTTTAAAAATCTTGCCGAATTAAGCAGAAAGTTTTAAACTTTTCTCTGCACTTTCCTAATATTACAAGTTTATTTTAGTATTTTTCATAATTCATCATTTCAAATACAGGCATACCTAATTTTACTGCATTTCACTCAGTTGCACTTTGCAGACATTGCATTGTTTGCAAATGGAAGGTTTGTGGCCGCTCTGCGTGGAGCAAGTAGCATCATTTTTCCAACCGCATGTGCTCATTTTGTGTCTGTGTCACATTTTGGTAATTCTTGCAATATTTCAGACTTTTTCATTATTATTATATCTGTTGTGGTAATATCTATGATCAGTATCTTTGATATTACTATGTAATTGTTTTGGGGTGCCACAAACTGCACCCATAGAAGACAGTGAACTTTATCGATAAACATCTATGTTCTGACCGCTTCACCGGCCAGCTGTTCCCATCTCTCCCTCTCCTCGGGCCTCTCTACTCCCTGAGACACAACAATATTGAAATTAGGTGAATTAATAACCCTACAGTGGCCTCTAACTATTTAAGTGAAAGGAAGAGTTACACATCTCTCACTTTAAATCAAAGCCAAAAATGCTTAAGCTTAGTGAGGAAGGCATGTCGAATACCAACACAGGAGACAGGCTGAAAGCTAAGCCTCTTACACCAGTCAGCCAAGTTACAAATGCAAAGGAAAAGTTCTTAAAGGAAGCTAGCATGCTACTCCATCCAATGTGGTGACTCTGATGCTTAAAAATAAAAATAAGTGCTAGTCCAGTGATTACACAAATGATAAGAAAGTGAAACAGCTTTATTGCTCATATGGAGGAAGTATTAATGTTCTGGATAGAAGATCAAACCAGTCACAGCATTTAACCCAAAGCCTAAATCCAGAGCAAGGCTCTAACTCTCTTCAATTCTACAAAGGCTGAGAGAGGTGAGGAAGCTGCAGAGGAAAAGTCTGAAGTTAGCTGGGGCTGGCTCATGAGGTTTAAGAAAGAAGCTGTCTCTAGAACATAAAAGTGCAAGGTGAGGCAGCAAGTGCTGATAAAGAAGCTGCACCATAGTAACATCAAAGATCAATGGAAAGAGAGAGAGAGAGAGAGAGAGAGAGAGAGAGAGAGAGAGAGAGAAAGCTGCAACAACTTACCCAGAACATTTAGCTAAGAGAATTGATGAAGGTGGCTATACTCAACAACCAATTTTCATATAGATAAAACAGCCTTCTATTGGAATAAGATACCTTCTAGAACTTTCATAGCTAGACAGGAGATGTCAATGCCTGGCCTCTAGGACAGGCGGACTCTTTTTAGAGGCCAATGCAACAGGTGTCTTATTTATTTATTTATTTGACAAGGTCTCGCTCAGTCACCCAGGCTGGAATACAGTGGTGCAGCCATGGCTCACTGCAGTCTCGACCTCCTGGGCTCAAGCAATCCTCCTGCCTCAGCCTCCCAAGTAGCTGGTGCCCACCACCACACCTGGCAAATTTTTGTATTTTTTGTAGAGATGGGGTTTTGCCATGTTCCCCAGGCTGGTCTGGAACTCTTAGGTTTAAGCAATCCATCCACCTTGGCCTCTGAAAGTACTGGGACTACAGGTATGCACAACCGCAGGGCCAATACTCATTGCTCATTGACCATTCTGAAGACCCTACAGCGTTTAAGAATTATGCTAAATTAACTTTGTCTGTGCTCTAGGAAAGGCACAACAAAGCCTGGATGACAGCACATCCATTTACAGCATGGTTTCCTGAGTATTTAGGCCCGCTGTTGAGAAAAGAAGATTCCTTTCAAAATATTACTCTCATTGACAATGCACCTAATAACCCAAGTGTTCTGGTGGAGATGCACAAGGAGGTGAATGTTGTTTCCAGGCCTGCTAACACAGCATCCATGCTGCAGCCCATGGATCAAGGAGGGATTTCAACTTTCAACTCTTATTATTTAAGAAATACATTTTATAAGGCTACAGTTATCATAGACAGCAATTCCTCTGATGGATTTGGGCAAAATAAATTGAAAGCCTTCTGGAAAAGATTTGCCATTCTAGATTATTTTTAAAATATTTGTAGGCCGGGCACGGTGGCTCACGCCTATAATCCCAGCACTTTGGGAGGCCAAGACAGGTGGATCACAAGGTCAAGAGATTGAGACCATCCTGGTCAACATGGTGAAAAATCCCATCTCTACTAAAAATACAAAAATTAGCTGGGCATGGTGGCGCATGCCTGTAGTCCCAGCTATTCAGGAGTCTGAGGCAGGAGAATTGCTTGAACCCAGGAGGCGGAGGTTGCGGTGAGCTGAGATCGTGCCATTGCACTCCAGCAACTGGGTAAAAAGAGCGAAACTCTGTCTCAAAAAAAAAAAAAAATTTTGATTCATGGGAGGTGGTCAAAATATCAACATTAACAGGCATTTGGAAGAAGCTGACTCCACCCCTCTTGGATGACTTTGAGGAGTTCAAGACTTCAGTGGAGGACAGAACTGCAGATGTAGTAGAAATAGAAAACTAGAATTAGAAGTGGAGTCTGAAGATAGGGCTGAATTGCTACAATCTCATGATAAAACTTGAAGAGATAAGGAATTGCTTTTTATGGATAAGCAAAGAAAGTCGTTTTTTTGAGATGGAATCCATGCCTGGTGAAGATGCTGTGAACATTGTTGAAATGGTAACAGAGGATTCAGAATATTCCATAAACTTAGTTGATAATGCAGCGGCAGGGTTTAAGAGAATTGACTCCAACTGCTATAAAACAGCATTGCATGCTACAGAGAATTCTTTTGTGAAAGGAGGAATTAATCAATGTGCCAAACTTCATTGTCTTAAGAAACCGTGCACCAAAGGCCAGCCATTGTGGCTTATACCTGTAATCCCAACACTTTGAGATTACATGGAAATATTAGAGGACTGTGATCTCAGATCCAAACTATCATCTCAGCTCTGAACTAAGCAGTCATATCAATGTATTTGGCCAAAGGTTAGAGGCCAAGGTGGGCAGATCACCTTGAGGTCAGGAGTTCAAGACCAGCCTGGCCATGGTGAAACTCTGTCACTACTACAAATACAAAAATTAGCTGTGCATGTGGCGCACACCTATAATCCCAGCTACTCAGCAAGAGGCTGAGATGGGAGAATAGCTTGAACCTGGTAGACTGAGGTTGTAGCGAGCCAAGATCATGCCACTCCACTCCACCTGGGTGACAGAGTAAGACTCCATCTCAAAAAAAAAAAGAGAAAAAGAAAAAAACTGTGTGGGCCAGGCGTGGTGGTTCACACCTCTAATTGCAGTACTTTGGGAGGCCAAGACGGGAAGATCACTTGAGCTCAGAAGTTTGAGACCAGCCTATGCAATATAGTAAGACACCATCTCTATGAAAAATAATAATTATCCAGGTGTGGTGGCACATGTGGAGGTTGAACTGGGAGGATCACTTGAACCTGGGAGGTCAAGACTGTAGTGAGCCATGGGCTCACCACTGCATTCCAGCCTGGGCGACAGAGCAATACTCTGTCTCAAAGAAATTGCCATAGCCACCCCAACTCTCAGAAACTACCATCCTGATCAGTCAGGAGCCATCAACATCAAGGCAAGACCCTCCACCAGCAAAAAGATTACAGTTCATTGAAGGCTCAGATGATTGTTGGCATTTTTTAGCAATGAAGTATTTTTAAATTAAGGTATATACATTTTTTAGATATATTGCTACTGCATACTTAATAAACTACAATATAGTATAACTTCTGTATGTACTGGGAAACCAGAAAATTCCTGTGACTTGCTACACTGCGATATTTGCTTTATCACAGTGGTCTGGAGCCAAACCCATAGTGTTTCTGAGGTATGCCTGTACTAAGTCCTCACAGAGTCCAGGCAATTGTCCCCACCTTTAAACCATGCATCTCAAACCATCTAACATGGAAATATTAGAGGACTGTGATCTCAGATCTAAACTATCATCTCAGCTCTGAACTAAGCAGTCATATCAATGTATTTGGCCAAAGGTTAGATCAATTAAAGAGTACACCATCCTAGCTAGGCACAGTGTCTCACGTCTGTAATCCCAACACTTTGGGAGACCAAAGCGGGTGAATCACTTGAGATCGGGCATTCAAGACCAACCTGGCCTACATGATAAAACTCCATTTCCACTAAAAATACAAAAATTAGCCAGGCGTGGTAGCATGTGCCTGCAATCCCAGCTATACGGGGGGCTGAGAGAGAAGAACCACTTGAACCTGGGAGGCAGAGATTATAGTGAACCCAGATCATGCCACTGCACTCCAGCCTGGCCAACAGAGTGAGACTTTTGTCTCAAAAAAAAAAAAAAAAAAAAGAGCACACCATTCCTACCACCACCTGTTTAATCCATAACTCAGACTCAGGAGTGGATGCAGAGCCAGCACTGAGCCCTGCCCTTGGAGGAGCTATATGCACTACAGGTGCTGTGCCCTCATTGACAACAAGCAATCACAGTTCTCAGAGTCAGGATTTACTTCTCTTAATAAGCTGCGTGAATGCATCCTACACTTTAGTTTTCTCAACCACCCCACAGTCACTGATGAAAAAGAAACTTTTCATCAATGGTGGCTCACACCTGTAATCCCAGCACTCTGGGAGGCTGAAGTGGGTGAATCACCCGAAGTCAGGAGTTCAGGACTAGCCTGGCCAGCATGGTGAAAACCCATTTCTACTAAAAATACGAAATTAAACACTTGCAGTGGCAAGTGCCTGTAATCCCAGCTCCTCAGGAGGCTGAGGCAGGAAAATCATTTGAACTCAGGAGACCGAGGTTGCAGTGAGCCAAGATCATGCCACTGCACTCCAGCCTAGGGGTCAAGAGCAAAACTCCATCTCAAAAAAAAAAAAATTCTATGATTTTGGTGCCAAGCAACTATCTGATTTTTATCATGAGGTTTGGTAGTGGGATTGGCCCAAGGAAGACTAGGTTTAGGCCACCTGAAGAGCATAATCAACACTATTTTTATTTCTTCCTTTCCGTATAAACATCACAGAGGACAAAGTCAGTGTTCACTGAAGCAGCTATTACATGCCATCTTGCTTAAAATATGATAAAGATTATGACTTTCCATTTTAAAGTTGATAGAGTATTAATCATACAATGAATGTACTGAAAAGGAGAAAAGCACTGAATATTTTTTCCTTACCTGTGACATATTTAAAATTTTCAGAGTGAAATTTTCTAATCCCGTAATGTTTCTCTCCTCACAGTTCACTTTTGGGGATTTCAGACTTTCAGTGCTATTGGAGTCCTCTGTCGGGGCTGCATCGGATTCTGCCACTTCTGGCTCTGTGTAATACTCCTCTTCTCTATCAGGGAAGTGTGCTCCAGCACTATCCAGAGAGAAAAGGCTCTCTCGGAGGTTGCACTTTGAGCCCTCCTCTCCTCCAGCGCTACAGGTGCCGCCACTAGGCTCTGAACTCACTTTGTCCTCAGCTTCCCCAGGAATCACAGACAGCATCACCATGTGATCGCCTTGGGTATCCAGCCCCAGCACCGCATCGGCCTCTTCTGCTGCCCTGTCCTCGCCCATCGGGTCATGTGGGAGCTCCTCCTCACCCAGGTACACAGCCCCTACCTGGAGAGGGTGAGCTGGCTGCTCCTCTGACCATAAGTGACCACTTTCCTCTGCAACTAAAACATGACAGCACATTGAGTCAAATTTGACTTCAAAACAAATGAACCCCAAAGAATTACAGTTCCCCTCCAACACGAAATTTTCCCCTTGGAGACAAAAAGGTCTCCTTTCATTAAACTATCAGAGAGCTACTCACCATCTCCCAGGTTAGGAAGGTCACAAGCAGGTACTATTAATAGATTAATGAATGTCAAATAGGGCCAGGTATGTTGGTTCACACTTGTAATCCCAGCACTTTGGGAGGCCAAGGCAGATCACTTGAGGTCAGGAGTTTGAGACTAGCCTGGCCAACAGGGCAAAACCCCATTTCTACTAAAAATATAAAAATTAGCCATGCATAGTGGTGGGCACCTGTAATCTCAGCTTCTAGGGAGGCTGAGGCAAGAGAACTGCTTGAACCTAGGAGGCGGAGGTTGCAGAGAGCCGAGATCATGCCACTGTACTCCAGTCTGGGTGACAGAGCAAGACTCTGTCTCAAAAAATAAAACATCCAGGTGATAGGTAACTAGCAAAATAACTAAAAAAAAAAAGAAAAAAATATAACGGATGTTAAATAAATAGACAAACACACAGCTCTGCCCTAAATGTGCTGCTTGCCGTGCAGATTATAACTGAAAACATTCCAGTCAGACATCTAATTAGGAAAATAGAATATACTTTCATTTTTTGATAAGATTTTCATTTGTTTAATAATATCTAAGAAAATGATAATGGTTTTATGCAAGATTCTACTAGGGTAAAGTATCTTTGCATACACTGTAACAGTTCTGTGAGATGGGGAAGACAAGGGTTATCAAGCCCACCGCACGGGTAACCAAGCAAAGCACAGAGAGGTTCAGCAGAGTGTCTGATGGCAGACAGCTGGTAAGCAGCAGAGCCAAGTCTAGGAGCAAAGTCTTCTGGCTGCTACTCCAGAACAAGCCGTAGGCTCCCTGCCATCATACCTCGGGGATGCTGAGCCATACTGCCTAAAGAACACTACTCAAGCCACACAGCAGCTCCTTCCTGAGGTGGCCTCTGACAGGTGGACTCTGCTCTCCTGCCTGCCACCGTTGGGCTGCTGCCCTTGGGAGTGCTAGGAGACAGGCTCAGCAGTGCAGAGGAAGCAGCAGGAGGAATAAGAGAAGAACTGTCTCCCACTTTGGAGCCAGAAGGTGGGACTTGGGCACAACGCTCAGATAAGGGAAGAGTCCCAGGCAGTCTCATACATCCGTTTAGCTATCTCCATTCACCTCTGTAGCAATGCATCCTGCCCTCTAACTCTTATCAGCTGCCACACTTTATGCCAGGCACCAACCAGCAGAAACCAATGAGGCCTGCAGCCCTCAGGAAAGCTCACCATGTGGTTAGGGAACCAATAGCTGTGTGATGAGCTCTGCGTGCCAGCAGCATGTCACTGGAGTGTCAGTGACCGACTGACTTCAAAGTTGGGAAGGTTTGGGCGCTTCCTAAGGTATGCGCATTTGTATAAGATCTCAAAGAATATTCCTGTAGAGCTTTTTGTTGTTGGTGATGCGTAACAGATATTCAGAGCACATGTGATAATCAATATATTCACGCAATTTGTAAAGATCAGATCAGCGTAATTGGGATATCCATCACCTTAGATATGTCTTTTCTTCATGCTAGAATCATTCAAATTCTTGTCTTTCAGCTATTTTGAAATATACAATAGGTTATTAAAAGCTACAGTTACCCTACTGATCTACCTCACACTGGGGCCATAGAGCTCTGTGGATTCATTCAGAGATTCAAAAACATTCTCTGGGAATTCTGCTTCTGGCCAAGATGGAGTAACAGGAACCAGATTTACCTTCCCTACTGAAACAACCAAATAAACAGATAATATATATGAAACAACAGTTTCAGGAAATTAGTTATCAGGTACCAGAGGAAAGTGATGTCGGAGCAACAGTTGACAAATAAGGAGAACCCTACAACACTCCAACTTACTGCCTTGAGGGTGTTCCCTCTGTGGCGCCGGGAGGGGAAATCCAGGCAGAGCCCAGCAGACTCTCCCAGCTGAAGAGATGGAACTAAGAGCCCAAGGAGACAAAGAAGCCATAGTTTGCAGGACAGAATACTGCAGATGAGAAAGCTACATAAGATCGGTAGAGGCCCCCCCTCAAGTATACAGCAGAGTACTGGTCAGCACATGCATGTGAGTCAACTACCCAATGCCAGAGAAAGAATTACCAGAAAGGATGGGAAGGAACAGTACCCAACTTCACACAGAGCAGGGAAGGTACCTCTTCTTACCAGTTAGACTGGAAAACTTCGTAATTAACAGGGCAGTGAGTAGAGTACACAATGGGACCCGCCTCAGTAGTGAGACACAATTAACTCTACAGAAAACACAGCTAGCTTGCTTGCTTAAAAGCAAAACCTGAAAGAATCAAGCTGTTTTCAAGTAACTTAACTGTACCCCAGAACAAAGCTCAAGAATATATATAGCAGGGGCAGGTGTGGTGGCTCACGCCTGTAATCCCAGCACTTTGGGAGGCTGAGGTGGGTGGATCACCTGAGGTCAGGAGCTCAAGACTAGCCTGGCCAACATGGTGAAACCCCATCTCTACTAAAATACAAAAATTAGCCACGCATGGTGGCAGACGCCTGTAATCTCAGCTACTCGGGGGGCTGAGGCAACAGAATTGCTTGAACCCAGGAGGTAGAGGAGTGAGCCGAGAGCATACCACTGCACTCCAGCCTGTGAAAACAAGAGCGAAACTCCACTCAAAAAAAAAAAGAATAGGGAATCTAAAATACCCACCATTCAACAAAGTAAAATTCATGTCTGGCATCCAATAAAAAATTATCAGACATGACTGGGCGTGGTGGCTCACACCTGTAATCCCAGCCCTTTGGGAGGCCGAGGTGGGCGGATCACAAGGTCAGGAGTTCAATATCAGCCTAGCCAATAGGTGAAACCCATCTCTACTAAAAATACAAAAATTAGCTGGGCATGGTGGCACACGCCTGTAATCCCAGCTACTCAGGAGGCCAAGGCAGGAGAATCACTTGAACCTGGGGCGCAGAGTTTGCAGTGAACCAAGATCATGCCACTGCACTCCAGCCTGGGCAACACAGCAAGACTCTGTCCCAAATGAAAAAAAAAATTATCAGACATATAAAGCAGCAGGAAAATAGGACACATAATGAGAATAATCAATCAAGCAACACTAACCCAAAACTTGCACCCATGTCAGAATTAGCGGCAAGGATATTAAAACAATAATTATAACTGTATTACATTCAAAAAGTAAAGTAGATACCAAGATATAAGATATTGAAAAAACATCAAATCAACCCGGGAGGCGGAGGTTGCAGTGAGCCAATATTAAGCCATTGCACTCCAGCCTGGGCAAATGAGTGAGACCCTGTCTCAAAAAAATAAATAAATAAAAATTAAAACGACTAAATCATACCTTTTTTTTTCTTTTGTCACTGAATCTTGCTCTATCACCCAGGCTGGAGTGCAGTGGTGCGATCTCAGCTCACTGCAGGCTCCGCCTCTCAGGTTCAAGCAATTCTCCTGCCTTAGCCTCCAGAGTAGCTGGGATTACAGGAGCCTACCACCACGCCCAGCTAATTTTTTGTATTTTTAGTAGAGATGGGGTTTCACCATGTTGGCCAGGCTGGTCTTAAACTTCTGACCTCAGGTGAGCCTCCTGCCTCAGCCTCCCAAAGTGCTGGGATTACAGCCGTGAGACACTGTGCCTGGCTTTTTTCTTTTTGAGACAGGGTCTTGCTCTGTCGTCCAGGCTAGAGTACAGTGGCACAACCACCTCCTGGGTTCAAGCAATTCTCCCACTTCAGCCTTCCAAGTAGCTGGGATTACAGACATGAGCCACTGCACCTAGCTAATTATTTTGTATTTTTGCTAGAGATGGGGTTTTGCCGTGTTGCCCAGATTAGTCCTGAACTCCTGGCCTCAAGTGATCCACCTTCCTTGGCCTCCCAAAGTTCTGGGATTATAGGCATGAGCCACCATGCTCAGCCCAAATCGTACTTTTAAAGATGAAAACTATAATAACTACAATGTCTGAGATGAAAACTGCACTGCAGGAGATTAATGGCAAATTAGACAATACAGAAGAAAATAGTCAACCTGAAGACAGCAATGGAACCTATCCAAATGAAACACACAGGAAAAAAAAGAAGAATGGAAAGAAATTAAGAGCATCAGCGGGCTGTAGGTCAATTTCAAGTGGCCTCATGTACAGATAACTGGAGTAGTGGCAAGAGGAGAGAACGGAGGAACAGAAAAATATTTGAAGAAATCATATCCAAAAACTTTCCAAACTTGGTGAAAACTATAAATCCGTAGATCCAAGCAGCTCAACAAAACCCAAACTCAATGAACTACCAAAGTACATCACAATCAAATTGCTCAAAACTAGTGACAAAAAACTCTTCAAAGCAACCAGAGAAAAAAAGACACATTATGTAGAGAGGAACAAAGGATAACAACAGGTTTCTCAGTGGAAACCAAGTAAGAGCCACATCTCTGACTACAAAAACTATAGTGTCTGAGATGAAAAACTGCACTGCAAGAGATTAATGACAAATTAGACATCAGAGAAGAAAAAACCTATAAATCCAGAATTCTGTATACAGAAAAAATATCTTTCAAAAATGAAGCCGGCACACACCTGTAATCCCAGCTACTTGGGAGGCTGAGGAAGGAGAATCACTTGGACCCAAGAGACAGAGGTTGCAGTGAGCCAAGAGATCGTGCCACTGCACTCTAGCCTGGGCAACAGTGTGAGACTCTGACTCAAAAAAAATTCTTTTGGCTGGGCACAGTGGCTCACACCTGTAATCCCAACACTTTGGGCTGCCAAGGCAGGCAGATCACTTGAAGTCAGGAATTCCAGAACAGCCTGGCCAACATGGTGAAACTCCATATCTACTAAAATTAAAAACTGAATAAAAATTAGCCTAAAAATTAGGCACATTAGCAGACACCTGTAATCCCAGCTACTAGGGAGGCCAAGGCATGAGAATCATTTGAACTGCAGAGGCGGAGGTTGCAGTAACCCAAGATAGTGCCACTGCACTCCAGCCTGGGCTATAGAGTGAGGCTCCATCTCAAAAAAAAAAAAAAAAAAAGGTGAAATAAATACTTCTTCACTTCTTCAGATATATAAAAGCTGAAAGAATTCATTACCAGCAAACCCACATGAAATAAATCTTCAAGGAACTCCTTCAGGCTGAAGAAAAATGTTAACAGATGGAAATATGGATCCACATAAAGAAACAGAACCTAAAATGGTAACTGCATGGATAAATACACACAATTCTTTCCAAAAATCTAGCTATCAAGGGGGCAAAGAAGGTAGGGTAGATTTGCTACAAGCAGGGAAGACTAAGGGAGGTTTCTATTTTGGTATTTGGAACACAGGAATAATTTGAGGATACATAAAGCTGATGAGGACGCCGGTAAGAAGGGGCCAGGCACGCTGGCTCACGCCTGTAATCCAAGCACTTTGGGAGGCCATGGAGGGTGGATCACCTGAAAGGTCAGGCGTTCAAGACCAGCCTGGCCAACATGGTGAAAACTGATCTGTAATAAAAATACACAAATTAGCTGGGCATGGTGGCATGCAACTGTAATCCCAGCTACTTGGGAGGCTGAGGTGGGAGAATCACTTGAACCTGGGAGGTGGAGGCTGCAGTTGGCCAAGAATTGCACCACTGCACTCCAGTCTGGGCGACAAAGTGAGACTCTGTCTCTAAAAAAAAAAAACAAAAAAAAAGAGAACACAGGTAAGAAGGAAGAGGTAGCAATGGAGGTTACACAGGGCAGAGTTTAGGGCTTGGGCAGCAAGGTAAGTCTTTAGAAGAAGGTCAAGCACTTCTGTGACTACAATCCAGAGAAGGTGCTGGGTGCCTGGGAAGGGAACTTTGCCAATTCCGTAAGGGGGCGGGATCACACTGGTGGTATTTCTGTAGCCTTTGGTTAACAAGTGTGTATTGCCTCTATAATCAGAAGAAAAAAAACACACATGTATTCTGTGTCATCCATAAGACAGAGCAGGAAATGAAGCCAGAGAGGCTAAGAGTCTGGAAAAGAAAGGATGCCAGGTTTGGGGTCCAACCATACTCTCAAACACCCCAGCTCTACAGAGATTTGCTCTTGTTACCTAATTAACATTCTAGGTTCCATAAGTAAATGAAGAATGCCAAAATGAAGAACCTCAAAAGAAAAAAAATCAGGGCACAAACTATAATCCGGTTCTCTCTGATCACCCTCAGCCCCTGCAGAAAATCGAAAGGGAGTGTAAATGGTGCATGGAGCTGGTATTTTAAGTTCAAGAGTGTTGTCTCCTCCACCCCCCTACACCTTGCAAAAATATTTAAGTAGACAGTACAGATTAGGAACAAAAAAAAAATCTTACGCCTTCAGGTACCAACATTTTCATTTAGGAATTAGGAGGAAAAGAACCACTGAATTATTCCACATGAAGATAAAAATGTCATACTATGTGACAGCCATTGAACCCTCCGATGGTAATCACTGGATCCCCAATGCCCAGCAAAGCATTTAGCATATGATGAGTGCTCAGTAAGAATCTGCTAGCTGGCGGGGCCCAGTGGCTCATGCCTGTAATCCCAGCACTTTGGGAGCCCAAGGCAGGATCACAAGGATAGGAGTTCAACACCAGCCTGGCCAATATGGTGAAACCCCATTTCTACTAAAAATACAAATATTAGCCAGACATGGTGGTGGGCACCTGTAGTCTAAGCTACTCAGGAGGCTGAGGCAGGAGAATCACTTGAACCCGGGAGGCGAAGGTTGCAGTGAGCCGAGATCATGCCTCTGCACTCTAGCCTTAGTGACAGAGTGAGACTCCATCTCAAAAAACAGAGTCTGCTAGCTGACTGCCTAGGAAAGACTGGCATAGGGGTCCTGAAGCCAGGAGTTTGCTTCCATTCCTAGACACCTGGGTAGCATTGCTGCCTCCAGGCTGCTTAGTCTCTCAGGCCCTCAGCATCTGAGGGCAGCACAATCTGCCAGTGGCATCATCTGCAGGAAAAAAAAAAAAAAAACCTGAGATTTTCAGCCACCCTGAGAAGAAATCAGCTGGTGAAGTTTCTTCTGTCTTCACCCCATTCGTGCCCTGACCGTGATGACCAAAGACCCAGGCTGAACCCTGAATCAGCCAGGGTTCTGCCAGGAAAGAGCACATGTAACTTGGGCAAGTTGAGAGTTTAATGCAAGGACCACCAATGTGTGGGCTGGGTATAGAGAAATGAAGAGCAATGGTAAGGAACTCCAAAGGTCAGTAACAGGAGAGGGGGAGCCAGCTGCTACTCGCAGACCTTAAGAATCCAGTGAGAGAAGTCATAGTCACAGAACCTCGAAATATCAAGGGTAACACAGAGAACAGCTTTCTAGAAGTCAGTGCCTTCCACTGGGTCCTCCAGAATCAGCACTTCAGGAGGCCAAGGCAGGTGGATCACTTAAGGTCAGGAGTTCAAAACCAGCCTGGCCAATAAGGTGAAATGTCATCTCTACTAAAAATACAAAAATTAGCTGGGCATGGTGGCAGACACCTGTATTCCCAGCTACTCAGGAGGCTGAGGCACAAGAATCTCTTGAACTCGGGAGGCGGAGATTACAGTGAGCCGAGATCATGCCACTGCACTCCAACCTGGGCAACAGAGCAAGACCTCATCTCTTAAAAAACCAAAACAAAACAGTAAAGATTCCCAAAGACGATGCTCGTAAAGCACTGAGCACAGCACCTGGTATACAGTAAGTGCTTTCATTCATGGTAATCGTGTTACTATGACTCAACCTTCTCCACAACCCTCTCCTGTCCTGCCTGAGACACCCCAGGAAAAAGAAAGACTTGCCTGTTCCTGTTAAGGTCTCAATGACAAGCAAGGCCAAGGGTCTGGACTTTACCAGGACTATCAAGAGTGGGGTGAAGGAGCAATGAAAGCAAGGCCTCCACTCCACCGCCTCACCATGCCTCCAGGGTGGCTGCCTTCCCCACCGGCAAGCTGGGGGTTACCGGGAGTCTCCCGAGTTTCTCTTATCTGTCCTTCACGCAGGCAGCTGAGCAAGAGTGGCCTCCTTAAGTCGGTGGTCCAGCGGCGTGGACTCCAGCGTGGGCTTTGGCGTCAGAGAGACAGGCTTCTGCCACTTACCAGAAGCGCAAACAGGCAGGTTGCTTAGTCTCTCGGGGCCTCAGCATCTTCATCTGTGCAATAGAGACACTAAACGGAACCGATCTGATAGGGTTTGTGGGAGCAATAAATGGGATAATGATGTAAATAAAGGCCTGGCTCCTAATACTGCCACAATAAATGTCGGTATTTGATATGATAATTATCAATAATAAATTGCTCATCACCAGAGGGTATGCCTCGGCACCGCTTACCGCACGGTCCCTCCAGGCTACCAGCCACCGGCTGAAGGCGGCCTGAACGCGGCCCAACCGCTCCCGGGCTCCCGCCCGCCGGCCCCCTTCCGCCGGCCACGAGCGGGCGGGGCGCTGGGAGACAAGTCGGGGAGACGCGCCCGGGTAGAAGCTCCCGGGAAGACGCCAAGAAGGGACGAGGCGCGCACCACTGGCCTTCGCGCAGGTCCAGAGCGTCGCCCGGGTGGACCTCAGCTCGCCCAGTCATCTCACGCACCGGCCCGGCCCCGGCCCCGGCCCCTACTCACCCTCCGCGCCGGTGACTGGAAGCCGCAGCACCCACAGCAGTACTTGCCACCAGCCTAGGAGCCGCATGACGCGGGGCGGTCGTCGACCGGCAGCCGGAACCACCGCCCAGGCCGAAAGGAAACCGACGCACGGCTACGCGAGTGGTGCTGCCAGCCCCAGGAAGGCTAGCGGAGGAGAGCGTGGGAGCGCGGGCGCGGCAGCGCGCCGCCATCTTAACACCGGGCAGCTGTGGCGAGCGCCATCTTGGAGTCGGGCAGACGGCCTCTAGTCGCTGGCCGTCGCCGCAGGACTCGAGACCGCTTTAGGAGCTAAACGCCAGACGTTACAGGCCTTTTTAAACTCTGCTGGCCCCAGAGTCCAGAGCAGGGCTCTGGCAGAGGCCCTTGGCCTCCTTTCTTCCCGCGGAAGTCAGGGCTTGGCTACGTGGATCACTGTGCCCACCTAAGGAGTTTTCGACGCTTCATTCACAGTGCCGGAAAGGCCCAGTAGCCTTCCTGTTCTAGTGTCCCATCGAGGTGCAGAAACTTTGGAGTGTGCAAATCTTCTAATCTTGCCTTACCCGTGCTCTTCTACCTAGGGTTGCCACATAGAATACCAGCTACGCAATTATATTTGAATTTCACATAGTATTTTTTACTACAAGCCTTACCTTTAAGCATCCTGTAACTGTGACATCTGACAACCCTAACCCTACCAGTCTACTCAGGGCAGGAGAAGTTGGTTTTAACTAATTCACGTGCAGGGAAATCTCGTTCTCTTTAAGTATGGTTGGGGCCATGAGTATCATTGGCTCTGGCTCATGGGGGAGGAGAAGCCACCTCTAGCATGAAGTAGATAGGAAAGGGCTTAGAATGAAGAAAGCATAGATGGGGAGAGGAGGAACAGGGCTCTGCATTCCCAACAAACGCACAGAGTGGCAGTCTAAGAGAAACTTCTCAGAGGGAATAGAGAGGATGACACCAGTAATTAGAGTACTTTGGTGGGGAGGGCCTGCTAAAATGGAATAAGGCAAGTTTTAAGCAGCCACCAGTGCTAAATCAGTGCAGGTGCAACTTTCAAAACTACGAGGTTGAAAAAATAGAAACTAAAGTTTTTTTTTTTTTTGAGACGAAGTTTCGCTCTTGTTACCCAGACTGGAGTGCAATGGCACGATCTCGGCTCACCTCAACCTCCTCCTTCTGGGTTCAAGCAATTCTCCTGCCTCAGCTTCCCGAGTAGCTGGGACTACAGGCGTGCACCACCATGCCCAGCTAATTTTTTGTATTTTTAGTAGAGACGGGGTTTCACCTCGTTGACCAGGATGGTCTCAATCTCTTGACCTCGTGATCCACCCGCCTTGGCCTCCCAAAGTTCTGGGATTATAGGCGTGAGCCACCACGCCCGGCCAAAAATAGAAACTGATTTAAAATACGTCTATCTATTGGTTAACATAGCAATGGTCAGGGGAATCTGGGATGTTTGGCCACTTGGTGAATCCCAGCTTCAGCACGTGGTAGTACACAGCGGGGTTTGTAACTTAAAGTTTAGTGTCTTCATCTGTAAAATGGAGATGAAGTAATATAGCATCCTATAGATGAAATGAGATGTAAAGTGATAAGCACAGTGACCTGGTACACAGGAAGCATTTCAAAGTGGTAGCCATTATTAATTGAATAATGCAATTCTGATGGGAATGGCCATAGTCCCCTTATTTCTATCCCCATCACAGAGAGACTGTTAGGCCAGAAAGATGCCTCATTAATCTAACCCTGTGGATGATTCTTTTATTCTTTTTTTTTGAGACACAGTTTCGGTGTGTCATCCTGGCTGGAGTGCAATGGCATGACCTCGGCTCACTGGAACCTCCACCTCCCAGGTTCAAGTGATTCTCCTGCCTCAGCCTCCTGAGTGGCTGGGATTACAGGCATGCACTACCACGCCTGGCTGACTTTGTATTTTTAGTAGAGACAGGGTTTCACTAAATTGGTCAGGCTGGTTTTGAACTCCTACCTCAAATGATCTGCCCGCCTCAACTTCCCAAAGTGCTAGGATTACAGGCGTGAGCCACTGCTCCCAGCTGATTATTTTATTCTAAATTCGTTGGTATGATTTTGCGGTACTAGCTCGTCAAGTGCCATCTTGTGGGTCCAGAAGACTCTGAGACAATGGACATGGATGTAAGAGCCCACAGTTCTAGAGTTTATCACTAGTCATCATTTGCCTAACTACCTCCCTCACCCCTAACAGTGAAATAACAAACCTTTCCTTTAACTTTCTCATCCCCCATACATGATTTGAAGGTGCATGAAAAGCCAACAGGACAGAGCACCAAGGGGATTTATGATTAATGAAAAAGGCTGATCTGGATACTCTCAACATGGATGCCCTGTGACTACTGCTCTTTCCTTTTTATTTTGTCCTTTCCCATCCTGCGTTTTTAACTTTAGCTCCGTGTTTGGACAGATTTGCTTACAGATGTTAGAACTGGATTTGGATGTTAGAATTGTCTTTCCTTTTTTTCTGTCACCCAGGTGCAGTTCCTCAGTTATGGCTCATTGCAGCATCAACCCCTTGGGCTCAAGTAATCTTCCCACCTCATTTTTTAAATTTTTTTTCTAGAGATGAGGTCTCACTCTTTTCCCAGGTTGGTTTCAAACTCCTGGGCTCAAGCGATCCCCTAACTCGGCCTCCCAAAGTGCTGGGATCACAGGCTTGAGCATCTTTGAATAGATACTGTATATACCCTCCTTAATGACAACAAATGCAATCCACAGGATAGAATCCTTACTTAACTGTCTCACCACCAGCTGGCACATGCCCTTCTTTTCAGTGAGAAAACTGCCTTCACAATTGTCCTGGTTTCTTTCAAGTTTCTGTGGGTGAGGGGAGAAAAGCTGACTATTCTCTTTTTTTGGCTGAAATTAAATCTGCCAGTAACACATGGCCTGGGATTATTCATACAAGAGTATGATAGTAATTGAAATTATCCCCATGGCTTCCTGCTGGAAACGATAATTTTAAAAGGTAGCGGGGAAGAAATTATATACACAGCCAAACACCTGCACTCCTGGTGTTTAGTTTGTCCTTCATAGTGGCTTTGTCTAGGTCTGTTTTGTTGGTTTTTGGGGGTTTTGTTTTGTTTCATTTTGTTTTGAGACGGAGTTTCGCTCTTGTTACCCAGGCTGAGTGCAATGGCGCGATCTCAGCTCACCACAACTTCCGCCTCCTGAGTTCACGCAATTCTCCTGCCTCAGCCTCCTAAGTAGCTGGGATTACAGGCACGCTCTACCGTGCCCAGCTAATTTTTTGTATTTTTAGTAGAGACGGGGTTTCACCATGTTGACCAGGATGGTCTCAATCTCTTGACCTCGTGATCCACCCACCTCAGCCTCCCAAAGTGCTGGGATTACAGGCGTGAGCCACCGCACCTGGCCCTGGTTTTGTTTTTTAAAGAGACAGAGTTGAGGAGGATCCAAGATGGCCAAATAGGAACAGCTTTGGATTGCAGTTATCAGCAAAAACTAGAGACTGCTGCAGGTGATACCCAGGCAAGCAGGGTCTGGAGTGGACCTCCAGCAGTCCTACAGCAGAGGGGCCTGTTAGAAGGAAAACTAAGAAAAAAAGAAATAACTTCATTAGCAACAAAAAGGACATCCACTCAGAGACCCCATCTGAAAGTCACCAACCACAAAGAACACAGGTAGATAAATCCACAAAGATGGGAAGAAACCAGTGCAAAAAGGATGAAAATACTCAAAACCAGAACGCCTCTCCTCCTCCAAAGGATCACAGCTCCTCACCAGCAAGGGAACAAGGCTGGATGGAGACTGAGTCTCATTAATTGACAGAAATAGGCTTCAGAAGGTGTAATAAGAAACTTCTCTGAGCTAAAAGAACATGTTCTAACCCAATGCAAAGAAACTAAGAACCTTGAAAAAAGATTTGATGAAATGCTAACAAGAATAAACAGTTTAAAGAGGAATATAAATGAATTGATGGAACTGAAAAACAACACGAGAAACTCACGAAGCATACACAAGTTTCAATAGCTGAACTGACCAAGCAGAAGAAAGGATATCAGAGATTGAAGATCAACTCAATGAAATAAAACGAGAAGGCAAGATTAGAGAAAAAGGAGTGGAAAAGAAACGAACAAAGCCTCGAAGAAATATGGGTTATGTGAAAAGACCTAATTTACGTTTGATCAGTGTACCTGAATGTGACAGAGAGAATAAATCCAAGCTGGAAAACACTCTTCAGGATATTATCCAGGGGAACTTCCCCAAACTAGCAGGCAGGCCACCATACAAGTCCAGGAAATACAGAGAGCACCACAAAGTTATTCCTCAAAAAGAGCAACCCCAAGGCACATAATCATCAGATTCACCACAGTAGAAATGAAGGGAAAAAAAGGAAGGAGAGAAAGGTCGGGTTCCCCACAAAGGGAAGCCCATCAGACTCACAGTGGATCTCTCGACAAAAACCCTACAAGCAAAGAGAGAGTAGGGGCCAATATTCAACATCCTTAAAGAAAAGAACTTTCAACCTAGAATTTCATATCCAGCCAAAGTCAGTTTCATAAGTGAAGGAGAAATAAAATCCTTTATGAACAAGCAATTGCTCATAGATTTTATCACTGCTTTACAAGAGCTCCTGAAAGAAGCACTAAATGTAGAAAGGAACAACCAGTACCAGCCACTTCAAAAACGTACCAAATGGTAAAGAGCATCAACACAATGAAGAAAGTGTCGATTAATGAGCAAAACAATCAGCTATCATCAAAATGGCAGGATCAAATTCACACATAACAATATTAACCTTAAATGAAAGCAAGCTAAATGCTCCAATCAAGACACAGACTGACAAACTGGATAAAAAGCCAAGACCCATTGGTGTGGTGTATTCAGGAGGCCCATCTCACTTGCAAAGATACACAGAGACTCAAAGGAATGGAAGATTTACCAAGCAAACATAGAGCAAAAAAACAGCAGAAGTTACAATCCTAGTCTCTGATAAAATAGACTTTAACCCAACAAAGATCAAAAGAGACAAAGACGGACATCACATAATGGCAAAAGGATCAATGCAACAAGAAGAGCTAACGATCCTAAATATAAACGCGACCAATACAGGAGCACTCAGATACATAAGGCAAGTTCTTAATGACCTACAAAGAGACTTGGATTCCCAAAAAATAATAGTGGGAGACTTTAACACTCCACTGTTAATATTGAACAGATCGACGAGACACAAAATTAACAAGGATATCCAGGACTTGAACTCAGCCCTGGAACAAGCAAACCTAATAGACATTTACAGAACTCTCCACCCCAAATCCACAGAATATACATTCTTCTCAGCACCACATCACACCTACTCTAAAAATGACCACATAATTGGAAGTAAATCACTCCTCAGCAAATGCAAAAGAACGGAAATCATAACAAACAGTCTCTCAGACCACAGTGTAATCAAATTAGAACTCAGAATTCAGAAACTAACTCAGAACCACACAACTTCATGGAAACTGAACTGGCTCTTGAATGTTGACTGGATAAACAATGAAATAAAGGCAGAAATAAAGATGTTCTTCAAAACCAACAAGAATGAAGACACAACGTACCAGAATCTCTAGGACACATTTAAAGCAGTGTCTAGAGGAAAATTTCTCACAATAAATGCCCACATGAGAAGCAAGGAAATATCTAAAATTGACATCCTATCCTCAAAAGTGAAAGAACTAGAGGAGCAAGATCAAAAAAACTCAAAAGCTAGCAGAAGACAAGAAATAACTAAGATCAGAGCAGAACTGAAGGAGATAGAGACCAAAAAACCCTTCAAAAAATCAATAAATCCAGGAGCTGGTTTCTGGAAAAGATCAACAAAATAAACAGACCACTAGCCAGATTAATAAAAAGGAAAAGAGAGAAAAAACAAATAGATGCAATAAAAAATGATAAAGGGGATATCACCACCGATTCCACAGAAATACAAACCACCATCAGATTACTACAACTCTACGCACATAACACTTACACCCTCCCAAGCATAAACCAGGAAGAAGTTGAAACCCTGAATAGACCAATAACAAGGGGTGAAGTTGAGGCAGCAATTAATAGCTTACCAACCAAAAAAGCCCAGGTCCAGATGGGTTCACAGTCGAATTCTACCAGACATACAAAGAGGAGCTGGTACCACTCCTTCTGAAACTATTCCAAACACTCCAAAAAGAGGGAATCCTCCCCAAATCATTTTATGAGACCAACATCATCCTGATACCAAAACATAGCAGAGACTCAACAAGAAAAAAAACTCCAGGCCAATATCCATGATGAAAATAGATGCAAAAATCTTCAATAAAATACTGGCAAACTGATTGCAATAGCACATCAAAAAGGTTATCCATCACGATCAGATAGGCTTCATCCCAGAGAAGCAAGACTGGTTCAACATACGCAAGTCTATAAACGTGATTCACCACATAAACAGAACCAAAGACAAAAACCACATGAATATCTCAATAGATGCAGAGAAGGCCTTTGACAAAATTTAACAGCATTTTATGCTAAAAATTTTCAGTAAACTAGGTACCGATGGAACGTATCTTAAAATAATAAAAGCTATTTATGACAAACCCACAGCCAATATCATACTGAATGGAAAACACTGGAAGCATTCCCTTTGAAATCTGGCACTAGATGAGGATGCTCTCTCTCACCACTCCTATTCAATATAGTATTGGAAGTTCTAGCCAGAGCAATCAGGCAAGAAAAAGAAATAAAGGGTATCCACTTAGAAAGGAGGAAGTCCAATTGTCTCTATTTGCAGACAACATGATTGTATATTTAGAAGACCCTATCATCTCAGCCCAAAATCTCCTTAAATTGATAAGCAACTTCAGCAAAGTCTCAGGATACAAAATCAATGTGCAAAAATCACAAGCATTCCTATACACCAATAACAGGCTTAAAGAGAGCTGCCATTCACAGTTGCTACAAAGAGAATAAAATACCTAGGAATACAACTAACAAAGGATGTAAAGGACCTCTTCAAGGAGAATTACAAACCACTGCTCAATGAAATAAGAGAGGACACAAACAGATGGAGAAACATTCCATGCTCATGGTTAGGAAGAATCAATATCGTGAAAATGGCCATACTGCCCAACGTAATTTATAGATTCAACACTATCCCCATCAAGCTATCAATGACCTTCTTCACAGAATTGGAAAAAACCACCTTAAACTTCATATGGAACCAAAAGAGAGCCCGCATAGCCAAGTCAGTTCTAAGCAAAAAGAACAAAGCTGGAGGCATCACGCTACCTAACTTCAAACTATACTACAAGGCTACAATAATCAAAACAGCATGGGACTGGTATCAAAACAGAAATATAGACTAATGGAACAGAACAGAGGCCTTGGAGTCAATGCCACACATCTACAACCATCTGATCTTTGACAAACCTGACAAAAACAAGCAATGGGGAAACGATTTCCTGTTTAATAAATGGTGTTGGCAAAACTGGCTAGCCATGTGCAGAAAGTGGAAACTGGACCCCTTCCTGACACCTTACACTAAAATTAACTCCAGATGGATTAAAGATTTAAACATAAGACCTAACACCATAAAAACCCAAGAAGAAAACCTAGGCAAAAGCATTCAGGACATAGGCATAGGCAAGAACTTCATGACTAAAACACCAAAAGCATTGGCAACAAAAGCCAAAATAGACAAATGGGATCTAATTAAACTCCAAAGCTTCTGCACAGCAAAAGAAACAATCATCAGAGTGAATCAGCAACCAACAAAATGGGGGAAAAAATTTGCAATCCACCCATCTGACAAAGGATTTATATCCAAAATCTACAAAGAACTAAAACAGATTTACAAGAAAAAAACAACAAACCCATTGAAAAGTGGGAAAAGGATATGAACAGACACTTTTCAAAAGAAGACACATATGAGGCCAACAAACATATGGAAAAATGCTCATCAACACTGGTCATTAGAGAAATGCAAATCAAAACTACATTGAGATACCATCTCATGACAGTTAGAATGGAGATCATTAAAAAATTTGGAGACAACAGATGCTGGAGAGGATGTGAAGAAATAGGAACACTTTTACACTGTTGGTGGGAGTGTAAATTAGTTCAACCACTGTGGAAGACAGTGTGGTGATTCCTCAAGGAACTAGAAATAGAAATTCCATTTTACCCAGCAATTCCATTACCAGGTATATATCCAAAGGATTATAAATTGTTCTTTTATAAGGACACATGCACATGTATGTTCATTGCAGCACTGTTTACAATAGCAAAGACTTGGAACCAACCCAAATGCCCGTCCATGAGAGACTGGACAGGGAAAATGTGGCACATATACACCATGAAATACCATGCAGCCATAAAAAACAATTAAGTTCGTGTCCTTTGTAGGGACATGGATGAACCTGGAAACCATCTTTCTCAGCAAACTGACACAAGAACAGAAAATCAAAAACCGCATGTTCTCACTCATAGGTGGGTGTTAAACAATGAGAAAACATGGGCACAGGGAGGGGAGCATCATACACTGAGGTCTGTTGGAGGTGACTAGGGGAGGGACAGTGGGTTGTAGGAAGTTGGGGAGGGATAACGTGAGGGAAAATGGCAGATATAGGTGATGGAGATGGAGGCAGCAAACCACATTGCCATGTATGTACCTATGCAACAATCCTGCATGTTCTTTACATGTACCCCAGAAGCTAAAGTGCAATTATACACACACACGCACACACACACACACACACACACATATATCTATATATATATAGATAGATATCTATATATATCTATAGAGAGAGAGAAGAGAGACAGGGTCTCTCTCTGCCACCCAGTCTGGAGTGTGGTAGTGTATAAGTCATTTATGACTGGTGTATTCAGGTATTGGTGTATTAGTTATCCATTTCTGCATAAATTGCCTCCAAATTAGGTGTCTTAAAACAATCATCATTTATTATCTCACATCATTTATGTGGGTCAGGAATTCAGGAATGGCTTAGCTGGGTAGTTGTGGCTCAGGGTCTCATGAGGATGCAATCAAGATGTTAGCTGCAGCTACAGTCATCTGAAAGCTTGACTGGGGCTGGAAGATTTGCTTCTGAGATGTAAGTTGACACTGACTGTTGGCAGGAGGGCTCATTTCTTCACCACTGGATCTCTCCATAGAGCTATTTTTATGTCCTCCTTATATGACAGATGGCTTGCCCCAGACCAGTGATCCAAGACAGGAATGCTGAAACTGCAATGCCTTTTATGTCCTACCCTCAGAAATCACACATTATCACTTTTGTAATATCAATTACATGGATCAGCCACATACAGTGATGAAGGGGACTACATAAGGACATACATGCAAGGCAAGAATCATTAGGAACTATCTTACCTAATAATCCAGGGGCTGGCTGACCACATTTGGATACCTATTGTAATAACATCTGATGATGCTATAAATATTTTTTTAAATACCTATCCAAGATAATTACCTAATGGTTGATTAACTACTTACCTGATATGTTCTTCCTTCCCTTGTCAGTTCACTGAATTTTATGTTGGTAGTACTTGAGCTTACAACAGATATGAGTTCTATTTAGGAAATACCAAAAACTCAAGCAATAAAGAAATAGCTAAATTGTTATTCAACTTAGCTGTGTTTACTACGGCATATTCAGTGTAGTATTTAGAGATACTGATTCACAAATCTCATCTTTAAAATATTAAAACTATTAAAACTGACATCAGGCCAGGTGTGGATCACACCTGTAATCCCAGCACTTTGGGAGGCTGAGGCAGGTGAATCACTTGAGGTCAGGAGTTCAAGACTAGCCTGGCCAACATGGCGAAACCGTACCTTTAACAAAAATAAAAAATTTAGCCAGACGTGGTGGCACCTGCCTGTAATGCTAGCTACTTGGAAGGCTGAGGTAGGAGGATCACTTGAGCCCAGAGTTCAAGACCAGTCTTGGCAACATAGTGAGACCCCATCTCTACAAAAAATAAAATTGGCCAGGCGTGGTGGCTGTGCCTGTAGTCCCAGCTACTCAGAGGCTGACATGGGAGGATCACTTGAGCCCAGGAGGTGGAGGCTGTAGTGAGCTGTGGTACCACCACTGCACTCCAGCCTGGGTGACAGAGTAAGACCCTGTCTCAAAAAAACAGCAATAAAAAAGGAAATAAAGTATAAAATTGCTTCATCACATGAAATTCTTAAGAAGGAAGGTAAAAATCATTCAAGTGTTAGACATACCCTTACAGGAAAGTATTCTAAGAATAACTATGCATCAGGCTGGGTGCTTATAATCCCAGCACTTTGGGAGACCAAAATGGGAGGATCACTTGAGCCCAGGAGTTCATGAACAGCCTGAGCAACATAGGGAGATCCAGGCTCTACAAAAAATTTAAAAATTAGCTGGGCATGGTGATGTATGCTCGTAGTTTGAGCTAGTTGGAAGGCTCACGCGGGAGGATCCCTTGAGCTCAGGAAACAGAGGATGCAGTGAGTTGTGATTGTGACACTGCATTCCAGTCTGGGTGACAGAACAAGACCCTATCTCAAAAAAAAAAAAAAAAAAAAAAAAAGAAAAATGCATCAGGAGCAGAGAAATTCCTCTTCTTTCCCTGCTCCATCTCCACTCCCATCTCCAGATAACTTGAAGGTTAAGGAATATCTTAGGCTGGGCACGGTGGCTCACGCCTGTAATCCCAGCACTTTGGGAGGCCAAGGCAGGTGGATCACTTGAGGTAGGGAGTTCAAGATCTGCCTGGCCAACATGGTGAAACCCCGTCTCTAAAAAAAAAAATAGTAAAAGGAATATCTTGTGATATTGCCTGGTGTTCTGCTAATACAGGCATCCATATGCCCAAATCAATGAGCACATTTTACAAATTAAAAACTCAGCATCCATTTTCATTTTATTAAGATATTTTCATGTTAGAAGACCTTTCTGAATTTTTATCAAAAGTTACAATAATAAAATATGACAAGTGCTGGATTAAGTATTTTAATTTGGTTATATAACCCATATCATTCTTGCATTATCTCTGGTATAAATTTTACATATTTTTTTTAACTTTTTTTTTTTTTGAGACGGAGTTTCGCTCTTGTTACCCAGGCTGGAGTGCAATGGCGCGATCTCGGCTCACCGCAACCTCCGCCTCCTGGGTTCAAGCAATTCTCCCGCCTCAGCCAGATTTTACATATTTTTTAAATGAAGAAAAAGATTAAGTAATTTGCCTAAGGTCCAAAAGAAGTGTCAGAGCTTGAATTTAACACAAATCCAAACTTTCAGTCTGCCAAATTGCCCATATGTTCATTATTCTCATATGATTTTCACTACAAATCCACTTCAGAGGCTTAGAATGAGCAACCTGACAAAGTTCGTAAGATGAGCAACTTGACAAAGTTCGTAAGCTAGTGAGAAACTGTGCAGGGACTCAAAATCAGATCCAATGTTTTTGCTGTAAACATACAAACAAAAAAGATAAGGAATATAGATATCAAATTAGGAAAATGAACCAAATAGGTTACTGAAACAGGCAGGAGTACCCTAGAGGAATGCTTCATCTTCTGTTCAAAATCAGGATTCAAACATGTCACAAAGGCTACATCAACAATATCTTGCTTCATAAAAGCAAATTGAAAGAAAAATCATACTTTGTCAGATGCCATGAAAAGAACAAAACTTTATGCAAATGTTTCTGTTCTCACTGGAAGGCAGCTGTGAGGTGCGGTAGCAGGGGCAAAGGAGAGAGAGAAAAAAAGCTTAGAAAGAAGCTGCTTAACAGAGCAGGAAACGTTAACGGTAAGAGGTCTGTGTGCAGGGTAGGATTTTGAAAACAAAAAGAACATGCTTAGCAGTATTTCACACTCCTCAAGTCTGCTGCTCAAAGGATATCCTAGAATGAGAGGTATAGTAGGACTGGAACTAAGGCTGAATGGATGTGGGAAGTAAAAGTTCCTCTCCAAAGTTTCCTTTCTTGTTAAAGAAGAAATCACAAGTGTGCTAATAACTCTTTGTTAGGACCTATCCTATTCAGCTGTTAGACATGCTTATAGGCACGTAGTATATTCTATGTCTTCGTACTTTAATCAAGGTTAAAGTGAGTGCCTCTGTGCTGGAGGCACTGACAGGCATGTCCCAGCTCACAGCCTATGCTTCTTACCTGTTTAGAAGTTTTATGTTGCTAGCCAGTGAGGTTTTAGTTTAGATTGTGAGGTCTGGCTCCAGCCAATGGAGATCAGACACAGCAGTAAGAACAACCCCAAATGCATAAGGGATAAATATGTCTGCTTTTCCTTTGTTCGTTGTACTCTCATGGTAAGATATCTAGTGAGGGTACCCTTCCTGCAATGCAGGAAGTAAAAAAGTAAAAATTGCTTTGTGGGACCAGGTGCAGTGGCTCATGCCTGTAATCCCGGCACTTTGGGAGGCCGAGGTGGGTGAATCACGAAGTCAGGAGTTCAAGACCAGCCTGGCCAAGGTGATGAAACCCCATCTCTACTAAAAATACAAAAATTAGCCAGGCATGATGGTGGGTGCCTGTAATCCCAGCTACTCAGGAGGCTGAGGCAGATAATTGCTTGAATCCGAGAGGCACAGATTGCGCTACTGCACTCCAGCCTGGGCGACGGAGCAAGACTCCATCTCAAAAAAAAAGAAAAAGTGCTTTGCTGAGAGATCCTTTGTCCCCATGCTGATTTTTCTTTACAGCACCAACAATGGAGCACTTCAAACTAGACCCTTTTTGCTCTCTTTGCTTTTCTTCCATACCCCACCTTTCTTCATATATACTTTGTTTACAAAAAGGTATAAAAATATAATAGTGTCATTGTAAGGATTCTTTCCAACAGTTTAAATATTTTATAAAATATTAATATTAGAAAATGAAAAGACACTCTTCCGAAAACCATATGCCCTAAATTTCAAGAAAAAGCAAACTACTTCCCTAAACTCCTAACTTGTCTTGCTATCTCAAAAAGCCTTTCTGGGTGGGCATGGTGGTTCACACCTACAATACCAGCACTTTGGGAGGCCGAGGTGGGCAGATCACAAGGTCAGGAGATTGAGACCATCCTGGCCAACATGATGAAACCCCATCTCCACTAAAAGCACAAAAATTAGCTGGGTGTGGTGGTGCTTGCCTGTAATCCCAGCTACTCAGGAGGCTGAGACAGGAGAACCGCTTGAACCTGGGAGTCAGAGGTTGCAGTGAGCTGAGATCATGCCACTGCATTCCAGCCTAGTGACAGAGTAAGACTGCATCTCAAAAAAAAAAAAAAAAAAAAAGTCTATCTGGGAGTCTAAGACATCTTATATCAAAATGCAAAACTTAAATTAATAAGTAAATAAATAAAAGAACACCAGGGTGCTAGGGTCATTCAAAATGACCGAGGATCCAAACTAGCTCCTACTGACCAAAGATGGGATGATTTGAGCAAAAAAATAAAAAATTTCAATAGACTGAAATACACTGCATATGTTAATATCTATGAGTTCATACTAATACAAAAAAATGTTTTAAACTAATTAGTCACCTTTAGAAGATGCTGGAGGATCAACTCATTATTCTGAAAGCTAGTAGGTAAAAGGAAGGACTCAGGCATTTGTCTTTCCTGCAGAGTCTATCTCAGAGTAACCAAATATTTGAAGAGGGGAAATATTTTCTATAGAAGTATTTGAGCTAATTTATGAGCTAATTTTTTTCTATAAAGTATTTGAGCTAAATTATAAATAATATGAAACTGCTATAGTGTAACCTCCAGTGAAAACATGGAGTGGCCAGGCATGGTTGCTTATGCCTGTAATCCCAGCACTTTGGAAGGCCAAGATAGGCAGATCACTCGAGGTTAGGAGTTCAAGACCAGCCTAGCCAACAAGATGAAACCCCATCTCTACTAAAAATACAAAAATTAGCTGGGCATGGTGGTGTGTGCCTGTAGTCTCAGCTACTCGGGAGGCTGAGGCCTAAGAATTACTTGAACCTGGGAGGTAGAGGTTGCAGTAAACCGAGATGGTGCCACTGCACTCTATCCTGGGCAAGAGAGTGAACCTCTCTGTCTCAAAAAAACCAACAACAACAAACATGGAACTATGCCAAGATCATCAATGACTACTAAAATCATTAAGGGGAATCTTATGAGGGATTTTTAAACAGATGGGTCAGGCTAAGAATCTAGACCCACAGATCAACTTTAATATTACAATAAGAGATAACCAGTTATGTGTAACCTAAATGATGCAACAGTAAGTACATACCACCACCTAAGAAGGATTCTTGCCCAAAAAATTAAATTGGAATCTCAGCACACTTCTAGATCTTAGTACCAGTTTTCAGAACCTAAAGAGGTTAGAGATATAAAAATAAAACCCTAGTGATGCAATCAGCAAAATCCAGAATTTTGGGTAAAATGACCTAGTTTCTTCAACAAATAAATTACAAAAGAGGAATAAGAGATGAAATCATACAAGACACTAAAGAGATATATCAGTTGAATGCAATTTAGGACAATATTTGAATCCTGATTCAAACATTTATATAAGCTGGGTGTGGTGGCTCATGCCTGTAATCCAGCACTCTGGGAGGCCAGAGCAGGTGGATCACCTGAGGTCAGGAGTTCAAGACCAAGCTGGCCAACATGGTGAAAGCCAATCTCTACTAAAAATACAAAAATTAGCCAGGCCTGATGGCACACACCCGTAGTCCCAGCTACTCCAGAGGCTGAGGCAGGAGAATTGCTTGAACATGGGAGGCAACTCAGTGAGCTGAGATGGCGCCACTGCACTTCAGCCTGGGGGACAGAGTGAGACTCAAACAAAAAAGAAAAAAAAGGGAAGAATAGGCTGTTCACCAAATTGTGCTAGATTACTTTGATAGTCATACAAAAAAAAAGGGTGACATTTATGATATGTAAATAATACTTCAATAAAAAGAAATAACTAAATTATTAAAATGCTGGAACAATTGGGACAATTTTAACACTAGATGGATACTTAGGAACACTGTTGACTTTTTTTTTTTTTTTAGACAGAGTCTCACTCTGTCACCCAGGCTGGAGTGCAATGGCGTGATCTCAGCTCACTGCAACCACTACCTCCTGGGTTCAAACGATTCTCCTGCCTCAGCTTCCCAAGTAGCTAGGATTACAGGCACCCGCCACCACGCTCAGCTAATTTTGTGTTTTTAGTAGAGACGGGGTTTCACCGTATTGGCCAGGTTGGTCTCGAACTCCTGACTTCATAATCCACCTGCCTCAGCCTCCCAAAGTGCTGGGATTACAGACATGAGCCACCGCGCCCAGCCCATTGTTGATTTTTTAAAGTGTAATAATGGTATTGAGCTTATGCTTTTAAGAAAGTCTTTATTTTGGCCAGGCGTGGTGGCTCACACCTATAAATTGGGAGACCGAGGCTTGATCCCAGGAAGTGGAAATTGCAGTGTGCTGAGATTGGGCCACTGCACTCCAGCCTGAGGGACAGAGTGAGACTCCATCTCAGAAAAAAAAAAAAAAAAAAAAAAGGAAAAAGGAAAAACGTCTTTATTTTAGATATATAACTAAAACATTTTAGGATAAAATATGACTTGGAGAATTTGCTTCAAAATAACTGAGGGGGACAGGGAGTGGGTGGGGCTATACATGAAAAAAAAAAGTCTTGAATTTTTTTAAACTTTTTTCCTGGCTTTTATTTCAAAAGCAGGTATATTCCTGAAAGGTCTTAACTTTTTAATTGTTAAATTTGGTGATGGACACATAGAAGGTCATTATACTCTATTTTTACTTTTTGTAAATGTTTGAAGTTTCCAAAAAATTTTTAAAACACAACTTAAATTAAAAACCTCTTTTTGGTATTTTTCTGACAGCCCTACAGTTACTCTAAAAAAAATCATAATCTGTTTCAGACATCACTCATTCTGCACCTGGCATACTAAGGATGCATACTACTTTGTAGTTGTTTTTATTACGTGACAAAGGAAGTACACCAGCCATGTAAGTAGCTCCCAACATGATTTAAAAGCTACCATCAACTGGTTGACGTGGCTCACACCTGTAATCCCAACACTTTGGGAGGCCAAAGCAGGCAGATCACTTGAGTCCACGAGTTTGAGACCATCCTGGGCAATGAGGCGAAACCCCCATCTCTCCAAAAAATACAAAATTAGCTGGGTGTGGTGGTGTGTGCCTGTAGTCCCAACTACTCAGGAAGCTGAGGTGGGCAGAATGCTTGAGCCCAAGAGGCAGAGGGTGCTGTGAGCCGAGATCATGCCACAGCACTCCAGCCTGGGTGACAGAGTGAGACCTGGTCTCAAAAAAAATAAATAAATAAAAGCCATCATCATTATGATTTCTAAATGATTTTTTTTTTTTTTTGAGATGGAGTCTCACTCTGTCTCTCAAGCTGGAGTGCTGTGGCATGATCTTGGCTCACTGCACCCTCTGCCTGCTGGGTTCAAGCAATTCTCCTGCCTCAGCCTTCTGAGTAGCTGGGACTACAGGCATGAGCCACCTTGCCCAGCTACTAAATGTTTTATGTGATACTTCTGAGCTTAAAGAGAATAAACACAATAATCAGTTTTGCTGAAATCGTCTAAAAATTCACCTAAAGCTTAGGAATAGGCAGATGGACTGTAGTTTCATTTGCTATGAACTAAAATCATTAGCTAATTTATGAGATAAAGCATGTTTAAAATATCTAACAGAGTTTGGATACAAATTGACATTACATGGTTTAAGTTTTACATAGTAAGGCATTTGTTTTTCCTTTTTTTCTTTTTTTTTTTACAGGTCCCCACTCTGTCAAGACATTTGTTTTCTAATATAAGTTCCATGAGAATATTTATGTCTTGTTTGGTATGGGAGCTGCAACATTATAGAGCAGATGCTCAGAAACTATTAAGGTTTGTTGAATTTGTCAAGTCAACTGAAAACATAGAAAAACATTATTAATTAAAATGGGTTTCTACTTAAAATATACCAGAATCCCTATGTCTAAGAGTAGTTCCTTTTAGCCCCATACTCTCCATCAGCTATAAAAATAATGTCCACTTTCAACTATAAAGAGTAGATTTTGCACTAAACTAGAAAAAAATATAACCTCTTTATATTGGCAGGTCATCTTAACCGGTCATATTTGGTTTGGATACACTTCTTTTTTGTTGTTCTTAATCAATGTGAGCTTGTAACGTTGCTCAGGTTGGCCTTGAACTCATGGCCTCGCCTCCTCAAGTGCCAGGACATCTGGCCAGAGCCACTGCAGACCCCTGGTATGGATACACTTCTAACCACCTCCCCTCACCTTCTGTGCACGTGTGCAGGCATACTCACTGCTGCCTACACTAGTTAATATTATATTGCCACTCAAGTCAGAAACTGGGCATCATCTTTGACTCCTGTTTATTCCTGGCACTAAGTTGCATTACTTCTATGTATCTTAGATTACAATTTGTCCACTTCTTTCTTCCTCACTGTCCCAAGAATAGCTCATCCAAATGAGGCTTTATTACTGGGCCTGAGAGGACTGCGCCTCCTCCAAACCAACCCAAGCTACAAGTGAGAGCAAGTCATGCCCTTATTTCTATTTTTCCAATGGCTTGTCATTTGTCCTCAGAATAAATCAGAAACTCTTTAGGTTGATGTTAAGGGCCCTTCTACAGTCGAGTCCCTTTCATCTCCCCTTCCCAACCCTTGTTCATTACTACCTCCCACCATACACATTTACTTGCTGAAATAATCTCACGCTTTCCAGGCTTTTGCGTGTTTCTTTCTCTAACAGTCTCTTCTCTCCACATACCAATCTCTATGCATCTTTTAGCTCTTAGCTTAAATGTTATTTCTTTTTGGGTATTGTTAGAGCCCCCACTCCCACCCGTACTTACTCCAGAAAGAGTAGTAATCATATATATGTATGTTTTTTGAGACGGTCTTAATTCTGTTACCCAGGCTGGAGTCCATTGGTGCGATCACAGCTGGGCTCACTGCAGCCTCGACCTCCCAGGCTCAGGGAACCCTTCCATCTTAGCCTCTCAAGTAGCTGAGACTACAGGCACAAGCCACCACGCCTGGCTGATTTTTGATGAGATGGGATTTTGCTGTCACCCAGGCTGGTCTTGAACTTCTGGCAACAAGCAATCTGCCTGCCTTGGCCTACCAAAGTGGTAGAATTACAGGTGTGAGCCATTGCAGCTGGCCTTTCATATTGTATAAACTCTTCACTTGTCCAAACCTTTCACTAGACTATAAACCAGGAAGTAGTTTAGTGTACCCAGAATAGTTACCCCAAACAGTGCTTGGCTCAAAGATGATATTCAAATCTTTAGTGAATTAACAATTTTTGTTAAAGGTAACTAGTAATAATTTAGCTTCATAAACCTCAATTTGGTTTCATATAATCTGTATGTGTGCTTTTTCATTTCACCCCAATCTCCACCTACAAACTTTTACCTACAGAGACGTGGTAGAGACTACCACTAAAACCATTCTCTCCCTCCATAGTAATAACTGGACCTGGGGCTGGGCACGGTGGCTCACACCTGTAATCCCAGCACTTAGGGAGGCCGAAGTGGGTAGATCACCTGAGGTCGGGAGTTCGAGATCAGCCTGACCAACATGGAGAAACCCCCGTCTCTACTAAAAATACAAAATTAGCCAGGCATAGTGGCACATGCCTAATTCCAGCTACTTGGGAGGCTGAGGCAGGATAATCGCCTGAACCCAGGAGGCAGAGGTTTCGGTGAGACTGTGCCACTGCACTACAGCCCGGGCAACAAGAACGAAACTCCGTCTCAAAAAAAAAAAAAACGAAACTGGACCTGGTGGTTGTTCAAGTAGGAACCATGCTTCCCACCACCTCTTGCAGCTATATGTAGCTTCACCTTATTTGCCTAAAAGGGCTTGGACTTCCATCTTCAGACTGGCAAAAATGAAGGCAACTAATTTTGGAAGCCATGTTTTGAAACTGGCAACATCATTGTGAGCTTAGGTCCTTGAAATACTGCGTGAAAAGCATAGGACAGATGTATGAGAAATATGCTAATTTTATCAAAGCCACTGCATTTATTTTAATTAAGAGAAGGGGTCTTGGTCTGGTGTCCAGGCTGGAGTGCAGTGGTGATCTTAGCTCACTGAAGCCTCAAACTCCTGGACTCAAGGGGACCTCCCACCTCAGCCTCCTAAGTGGCTAGGACTACAGGCAGGCACCACAACACTCAGCAATTCTGGGGTCTCTTTGTTGTAACTATTATTACCGTAAGGACTAACTGCTACACAGGGTATAATCAGGCAGGTGAAATGGAAGACTTAAGATATTCAGAAACACTGTGTTAATCTAATAGATTAAAATTTCTTATAACATGAAAAACAGCATTGGTAGCAACCAAGGGTCACATACATAAATTAGAAAATTTCAAATCTACTTTAAAATATTTTCCTTGCTTTTCCAACTTGGGCCTGGCAGAATAGCTCCTGCAAACAAAGGTGGTGAGAAGGGCTGTTCTGCAATCAAGGTGGTGACCTGAGAATACACCACCCACATTCACAAGCACATCCAGAGTGGGCTTCAAGCAACATGCCCCTCAGGCACTCGAGATATGAAGGAGATGGAAATTCCAGATGTGTGCATTGATGCCAGGCTCAACAAAGCTGTCTGGGCCAAAGGAATAATGTCCCATGCCATATCCGTGTGTGGTTGTCCCAAAAACATAATGAGGACGAAGATTCACCAAAAAAGCTCTGTGCTTATGTACCTGTTACCATTTTCAAAAATCTACAGTCAATATCGATGAAAACTGCTGATCATCAAATAAAGTTACACAAATGTCCAAAAAAATTCTTCCTTAATGAGAAAGAACTAAAAGTGATTTAAGGCAAATTAACAAAATTACCAAGAAGTAAAGTAAAAATAAAAATAGCAACTTAGAGGGTGGCTGCCACTTTACAATATAGCCCAGGAAAGAGACAAATGATGGACAATAAATCACAAACCAGCTTCTTAAGTGATCACAGCCAGCACCAGGCAAATCAAAGACAAAATGGGCAGACTCCATATTTAAAAACATGCCAAGCCCATATGGAAATAAATACCTAAAAGAATGAACTAAAAATCTTCAGATTTTTTTTTTTAGATGGTGTCTCACTCTGTCACCCAGGCTGGAGTGCAGTGGTGCGATCTTGGCTCACTGCAACCTCTGCCTCCTGGTTCAGCCAGTTCTTCTGCCTCAGCCTCACGAGTAGCTGAGACTACAGGCATGTACCACCACACTCAGCTAATTCTTTTTTTTTTTTTGAGACGGAGTTTCGCTGTTATTACCCAGACTGGAGTGCAATGGCATGATCTTGGCTCACCACAACCTCTGTCTCCTGGGTTCAAGCAATTCTCCTGCCTCAGCCTCCTGAGTAGCTGGGACTACAGGCGCGCACCACCATGCCCAGCTAATTTTTGTATTTTTAGTAGAGATGGGGTTTCACCTTGTTGACCAGGATGGTCTCAATCTCTTGACCTCGTGATCCACCCGCCTCGGCCTCCCAAAGTGCTGGGATTATAGGCGTGAGCCACCACACCCGGCTAATTTTTTCTTTTTTTAAGAGAGAGAATTTCACCACAACTTTGGCCTGGATGGTCTCAATCTCCTGACCTTGTGATCCGCCCGCCTCAGCCTCCCAAAATGCTGGGATTACAGGCATGAGCCACCGCAGCTAGCCATTTTTCTGGTATTTTTAGTAGAGAAAGGGTTTCACTATCTTGGCCAGGCTGGTCTTGAACTCCTGACCTCATGATCCACTCAAGTTGGCCTCCCAAAGTGAAATACAGGCGTAAGACATCGTGCCTGGTGAAAAAAATTTTAAGAGAGTCAAAAGAAAGATAAATGACAGAGAAAATTTTAAATGACTGACTTTTTTCTGTCACCATTTTAAGAAGCTACTTTAAAGCCCCTAAGTTCTTACAACAGAATGGCTGGCAAGATAAAATGAAACGTATCAGTTTTCCATGGCCACATTTATCTATCTCAGAGCCGGTACAAAAACACTACTACTAAGCCAGGTATGGTGACTCATGCTTGTAATCCCAGCATTTGGAGGCCAAGGCAGACAGATAGCTTGAGTCCAGGAGTTCAGGACCAGCCTGGGCAATGTGGCAAAACCCATCTCTCCAAAAAATACAAAACATTAGCCAGGCATGCTGGCGTGCACCTGTAGTCCCAGCTACCAGGGAGGGTGAGATGGGAAGACTGCCTGAGCCCAGAAGGTGGATGCTGCAGTGAGCTATGATCACACTGCTGCACTCCAGCCTGGGCAACAGAGTAAGACCCTGTCTCAAAAAAAAAAAATTATAGATGATAAAGGGAAACTACTGGCTGGGCACGGTGGCTCATGCCTGTAATCCCAGTACTTTGGGAAGCCAAGGCAGGCAAATCATGAGGTCAGGAGTTTGAGACCAGCCTGGCCAACACAGGGGACCCCATCTCTACAAAAATGGAAAAATTAGCTGGGCATGGTGGAATGTACTAGTGCCAACTACTCAGGAGGCTGAGGTAGGAAGGCAGGAGGACTGCTTGAGCCCAGAAAGTTAAGGCTGCTGTGAGCTAAGATCAAGCCACTGAACTCCAGTTTGGATGACAGAGTGAGACTCTAAAGACAAAAAAGCTAAATTCTAAGAAAAATACAAGATCTACAGTCATGAAAAAGGTCTACCACTTACCACTTAAGGACTTGAAAAGTACCATAATAAAAAACAAAGTAGTAAACATAGTTGGCTTTAAAGTAATGACTTTATTAATAAATATACATCCATATGATGATGTAGATACAAATCATGAACACTACTCCATTCCCATACACGTAATTGCACACGAGTAGCTCAAGTTCATGGACATAAAAACATACACAGTATCTATTCAGACTTTTTACAGCAGAGGACAGCGTGCTTATTATCAGTTAATTGTTAATTATTTTCTCCAAAATTACCTGTGGAAAAAAGAAATTGTGAAAACTTAAAGAATCAAAGTGATCTGATTACTTTAAATCACACACTTGATTTACTATAGCATTAAATTTTCCAAAACTTAAATACATTATATGTGAGAACATAGATTTATATACTTGGAGGAGGAGGGAAAAAAAAAAGGAAAGATTCAGATACATCCTAGAGTTTAACAGCATACAGTTAAGCTATAATAAAAACAAAAATAGAATAGCATCAAAATTCTTTATGTCCAAGGAAAAAATTGTTTTGAAAAACCATTGTGAATTCTTTATATTACTATAAAGGGATCACAAAATTTTACTGCATATACAGACAATGACTGACAGAGTAGCAGTTATCAATATCCCCTGAATTGTTCTTTTAAAGCTTCTTAGAATATAAAGGAGAAATTTACTTTTTTTTTCTTTAGCTCACACACAGTGTCTATTTTTACACTGAATGGGTCACCTTTAACCTAATAAACTGACCCAAATATATATTTTTTTCTCCTTATCTCAAAGAAACTCTATTCTTAGTTCATGAAAACAGACATGTAAATTCACACAAACATCAGTTTGGAATCAATATTACTCTGACAGATGTTTCTTTTAAAAAGTAAATAAAAAATATAAAGATTTTTAGTCTAATTGAAACACTGATTTGTTTAAATGTCCCTAAATATTAAAAATTAAACCAGATACTCATTTTCTTCCAATACATTGTGCCAATAAATTTAATACCCAGTGCAAAACTCTAAAGATAGTATCAAAATCATCCTAAATATGTTATGCAAGGTTATAGCTGTCAAAAAATGAAGATTTCATGTTATTAGCTCCTTCTTTGCTAATATGATAAATAAGGCATGTTAAAACACTTTTTAAAGAAAAAAGTAATGCGAACTTACTTGAATTGCAGATCATTTTCTGACCAACTGTTTAAATATAGAATAATGAAACCTATTTTGTGAAGAACAGAATTACACAGTATAAAATTAGCAATTTACCTTTCAAGAAACAAACGTACAGTGGGGGAGAAAAGGCCAGTTTTCCCCTACTGATTATATTAAAGTATAGGCAACTGTTTAACATGCTATTTCAGTGTTTATCATAACAAGAGACAGTGTTACAAAAGACGTACAATGTAATCTTTAGGTTATATAGAAGTAAAAATATTTAAATTTTAAAACTTCATTCATGTTATTACTTAGATGTCTTTCTCTTCAGCATGGCACCAGTCAACTGTTCACAGGGAGAAAAATAAGTGGAATCAGGAGATGCTTACCAGTGCATAGATCTAATACTCCAGGTAACCACTCCAATGAACAGTAAGTTCAGCTTTCTAAATAATGTTATCCATTTACAATTGTAGCCATCTGCCCCTTTTTTTTCCTGGGACATAGCTCCTGATAATAAACACTGTCATGAACATGCCTCCTTTAGTTGATCTCACCATTTCATAAACATGTATAAAAAATCATTATACGATAATACACTTGTTTTATCTTCTGACACACAGCACAGCACCAGTAAGTAGATGTGCCAGAGGGCAGAGGAAGAGGAATGAATGTAGGAAAGGCAGGGGAGAAAGGGTAGGCTATGTATAACAAAATAAGGAAGGAAAATTAACTGAAAGGGCAATGTCAAATGGACTTACTATAAAACACAATCAAATCTTTGACAACAGTAATGTTACAACTGTCTTTAGGAACTGGCTTGAAAGAGATTTCTAAGCAGCCAACTGTTAAACATCATCTTGAGAAACAGCTAAAAGACATATACATATGGAGAGTAGGTAACAAACATATGAATAAAGAGGCAAGCATTTGTGTGTGTCAGAAGTTATACTCTTCTGAGTAAATTATTTAAAATCTTGTTTTTTAAGCTTCTGCAAGAAGAAGCTCTTGTAGCAATTTAGCTGCCAGAATGTTGTAACTGATTATGTAGCCATCCAACATCGTTCTCTACGGTTTGTGCAAAGCTAGTATTCTTGAGGTCACTGTCTTAGATGCCAGTGCACATAGTCCCCACATATAATGCAACACCTCTTACTGTAAAGAGCAGCATAAAGTCCAGCTCATTGTGTCAGGCATCACTGGAACACCTGAAGGCTTGCTGCTTTTTTCCTGATAAAAAAGGTATGAAACATGACATCCATTTGAAATCAGAATTTCCATTAACTGAGAGCAAGCCCAAAAAACACAACATGTGCCCTTTTAAAATTTTAATTATTTTAAAGGTTTTTGGGTCCTGCAATTCTACATTTTAATATCAAAGGCATTTAAAATCCCAAATACAAACATTGTAACTTTAAAGTTCAGTGAAATTTTTTCAAGTCTGAAGTTTATAATATTTTATTTAGAACTCAGAATAAATAAAATGTATAACAAGAAATATTACTTTCAGAAAGGAAAGAAGAAAGATTTCTCTCTGTCCCTACTATACATAACTAATTAATACTTTTTTTTCCTTTCTATCTTGCTTTTAAAGCAAACATTATTGGGGAAAAAAAATCTTTTGGATGAAATGGTCTCACTGGAGCCACAATAAGATTTTTAATTAAACTAACCAACATACTTTTTACATGTTTCATGCATAGATGAATTCCTATATATTTTTTAATATTTGGGTTCTGATGGTCAGGAAATGCATTCTGTTTATACCAGTTTTACAGGCCACCATTCAATTTGTGTCCTTTGGTAGACATAAACCTGAAAACACAGTTAAGTGCTAATGCAATGGGACAATTTCTGAGAAAAACTAAAAAATTCCAAATAAATGGGCAACATTAATAAAAAAAAAATTTTTTTTTTTTGAGACAAAGTCTTGCTCTGTCACCTAGGCTGGAGTGCAGTGGCATGATCTCAGCTCACTGCAACCTCCGCCTCCTGGAATTAAGCAATTCTCCTGCCTCAGCTTCCCAAGAAGCTTGGATTACAGGTGCCCACCACCATGCCCAGCAAATTTTTGCATTTTTAGTAAGATGGGGTTTCACCATATTGGGCAGGCTGGTCTTGAACTCCCGACCTCAGTGATCTGCCCACCTTGGCCTCCCAAAGTGCTGGGATTATAGGGGTGAGGCCACCACGCCCAGCCAATAAATGCTTTTAAACATAATACTTTACAACTTTCTAGATGAAAGGCAAAATATAGCAACTATAGTGACATGCAAACCTAGAGAATGTTTCTTTTTCTATTATATGAAATATGCTATCCTCAGAATGTACTGTATTTCACCAAAAATGTAATGTGCAGTTTTTATAAAATAGTTTAAATTTTCTGTAAATATGAATTGTTTGTAATGTTTGGTATATATGCTCATAGGCAATTAAAAAGTACACAACCTATCACTGCTCAAAGGCAAACACTAAAAAATTATTTTAGGAATAATGGTTAAATCAATTAATGCCATGTAGATCAATAAATTACAAGCTGCTTAAACCTAGAACATTAAAAATAAATTTCTGAACATTTGAAGTGGATGTAAATGCCAAAGCATACAAATATCTGTGTCCCGTTTTATGAAAATAAATGTTACAAAAACTCACACAGCCATTACCTCAAGTAATCCTGATTCATTAGTTTGCTCTTTTACTCCATCAGTTAAAACTACGTTAGATAGTGTCTTTATTATATTGTAGGCTTACTTCACAAACTAAAGGTATAATGGTTTCAGTTGTTTATCACATAAAGCATCTATTTAGAATGGCCTCAAAGTAGTAATGAAAGATGAGACATGATCATAACTCTAAAGGAAAAGGAAAAATTATTTAGTTAGGTGTTACACTTGAACCTATGTACAAATACAATGCCACTGCTCATGCCCTGAGTGCATCTGTCAGCATATGGCAGTTTCTGAGCTAAAGCAGGACCAAAAAACCAAATAGGAAAACAAATTTGGAAAGCCCACACCGTAAAACTATGTGTATCAAAATAAAACCAACAAGCTTTGGGATTATTCACAATCTTCCTTCTAAACCTGGCCCTCTTTTCCTGCCTCACTCATTCATTGGGTGGTTTGACTTCACTGCTAGTTTCCTCTACCCCATGAACTGCTCTGCTATGCATTATAGGGTAAGGAAAAGCAGCAGTGCCACAGCCATAACCAAGATCGGCAAGACGGGATAGAGCTTTAATGCTACCTGGAGGTCTCCCTGGGCTAACTTTGTATCCCGCAGCTTTAGTTGTCCCCAAAGGTCTGCCTGGACTTGTCTTAAATCCAGCCGCTTTGGTGGTTCCCAGGGGTCTGCCTGTGCTGGTCCGGTATCCTGCTGATTTGGTGGTTCCTGAAGGCCGGCCACGCTTACCAGATCGGTTGAGATTCTTCTTTTTCTTTAGTTCATCTTTTATTTCTATGCTTCTACCACTTGTAGTCTGCAAGTGTGACTCATTTAATGGGTCTTGCCTCTGACAAACCATTGGTTTGTGGTTGACTGTGTGGCTGTATTTGCTTTGCTGGGAGGAATATATGTCAAACTGATCAGCAGCTCTCATAGCATCTTCATTGAGGCAGGAAGGCTTGCCAGGCCCACAGAAAGCTGGATTACTGCTGGCAACAGGATGCATCATTTTCTACCAAAAATAAAAGACAAATATGTATAAATACACATATACAAATATATATCTGTATACAGCATTCAGTGGGAAAACAGTCTGTCTTCCAACAACTATGCAGACTACCTAAAATTAGGCTGACAGGCAGGACTCCAGACCACTTATAAACAAACACACATCAGCAGACTCAAGGATACTTGATCTTCTCAATTTAATCATGGGATAAACATCATACAAGATAACTCAATTATAATACTGATTTCATAGCCATAATGTTCTCTGATTAGGAACCGGAAAAGCGTGTAAGTCAAAAACAAATGTTCTACTCTGTGGGCTTTTCTCTTCAAGATTACTAAACCTCAAAAGAATAGCAAAGCCAAGAACTCTTATGAACCTAATTCTTTTTTTCAGTTTGCCTGATATTCTTTAGAACGCCTCCAGTTGGCCTTCTATTGTATTTCTCACACGTATACTTCTGACCTGACCACAGTTTCCACAAGATGGACACTCCATCGTTATTGCAATTTATAATTTATGCAGAACTCTGAGTATATGTTACACTTCACAAAAGACAGAATGTGCCAAGCAATGAACACAATCTCTACTGCTTTTTGGCCTTTTGGCTAAGATCAAGTATAAAGAACACAATCTCTTGGCCCAAGGTACTGACTCCCTTCAAACATCCTCCATCCCAACAGAAGACAGTACCCATACAAAAGGTAAACAAGGGTTTCCAGCAGCTAAAACCAGTGAATTACACAAATGCTTAAGACTTACACCACAAAAATATAGGTAGCAACCATAATAAAATACCTCCTTTTTTTTTCCTTTGAGATGGGAGTCTTGGCTCTATCGCCCAGCATTTGTATTATGAGTGAACATTACACAAATGCTTAAGACTTACACTACAAAAATATAGGCAGCAACCATAATAAATACCTTTTTTTTTTGCGATGGAATCTTGCTCTTTCGCCCAGCATTTGTATAATGACTGAATATTATACAAATGCTTAAAACTTATACGACAAAAATATAGGTAGCAACCATAATAAAATATCTCTCTTTTTTTTTGAGACAGGTCTTGTTCTGTCATGATCTAGGCTCACTGAAACCTCCACCTCCTGGGTTCAAATGGTTCTCCTGCCTCAGCCTCCTGAGTAGCTGAAATTACAGGTACGCACCACCGCACCCAGATAATTTTTGTATTTTTAGTAGAGATGGGATTTCACCATGTTGGTCAGGCTGGTCTCGATCACCTGACCTTATGATCCATCCGCCTCAGCCTTCCAAAGTGCTGGGATTATAGGCGTGAGCCACCACACCTAGCCAATACCTCCTATTTTTATGGTATATTTATCAAGACAAAAAGTTGAATGTATGGCCGGGCACAGTGGCTCACACTTGTAATCCCAGCACTTCAGGAGGCCGAGGCGGGTGGATCACGAGGTCAAGAGATCGAGACCATCCTTGCCAACATGGTGAAACCCCATCTCTACTTTAAAAAATGCAAAAATAGCTGGGCATGGGGCCAGGCACGGTGGCTCACGCTTGTAATCCCAGCACTTTGGGAGGCTGAGGCGGGTGGATCACGAGGTCAAGAGATCGAGACCATCCTGGTCAACATGGTGAAACCCCGTCTCTACTAAAAATGCAAAAAAAAAATTAGCTGGGCACAGTGGTGTGTGCCTGTAATCCCAGCTACTCAGGAGGCTGAGGCAGGAGAATTGCCTGAACCCAGGAGGCAGAGGTTGCGGTGAGCCGAGATTGCGCCATTGCACTCCAGCCTGGGTAACAAGAGGGAAACTCCGTCTCAAAAAAAAAAAAAAAAAAAATAGCTGGGCATAGTGGCAGGCGCCTATAGTTCCAACTGCTTGGGAGGCTGAGGCAAGAGAATCACTTGAACCCGGGAGGTAGAGAATACAGTGAACTGAGATCATGCCACTGCATTCCGGCCTAGCAACAGAGTGAGACTCCATCTCAAAAAAAAAAAAGTTGAATGTACAACATTGCTTTCTCCCTTGATTATAAATGTAATGTGGATCATCTTCCCTTACACAAGCCCTGTGACTTCTTAAACAGTCCAGCCATGCATGGTGGCATCAGCTATTAGGGAGGCTGAGATGAGAGGACCTCTTGAGCCCAGGAGTTTGAATCCAGCCTGGGCAACATAGCAAGAATCCTGCTCTTAAAATAGGAAAAAAAAAAAAATGCCAAAGTCTCTGTTTTGTCTGTAAGAACATCCCTGTGATTTTTTTTTTTTTTTTTTAAATAAAGGACTTACTAAAACCACCACCACAACAAACCAGCTCTAAATAGCCATATCACTTAGAGGAAATGAGAGTTTTAATAGCAACTATGGTATTATGCTGTGACTGAATAAGAGAAATAAAGACATGGGTTCCAATTCGTATTCAGAAAAAATCACAAATGTATATTAAGGGCTAGCCCCAAGTTCTTAAGAGATATTTACGTGCACCCTTCATAAATGTAAAAATGCACCAAAACCTCAGTTAAGAAAACAGTTACTCCCAGAGGCTGCAAACAGGTAATAACGTTAGCCAAAACCACTGTAAATGTACTTTAGTTTATAAAGGCAAAAGGAAAGGAGAATGAAGTCACAGAATCAAATTCTGTTAAATTATGAAATATTTGCTGAAAATCAACAGATACAGAGCTTATCGGCAAGCTGGCTTAAAGTCTCAACTTGATGGAAAAATATCTACAGTGAGAAGCTACTTGTTTGTGGCAGAAGCTTTTTAGACTTGAGAACGTAAATCAAGACTGGGATAAACACAAACATTAAGTGGAATAATTTTTTCACTCATTCCCTACAGAAAGAAGAACTAGATTATCACTTCACTAGCTCAAATTCTAATTTCGGATGAGAAAAAAGGAGACTCTCAAAGCTCAAGATGAGTTCCAAATATAGTACTGACCGAAAGTTAGCAATCTTTTAGCACTTAGTAAGTGCCAGGTAACAAGCTTGGTTCTTTGCACATTATCTAATCCTCAGTACAAAAGCCTATAGGGAACATACAATATTATATTATAGCTCTATTTTACAGACATTAAGCATTCTGCCAGGGTCGGGTTAAACCAAATATGATTTCTGATAACTCAACTTCAGAACCAACAATTTACAGTGCAGCACATCATGGCTTTTCAATCACAGCACTGTCATTTGGATCAGATAATTTTGTTGTGGTTTGTCCATGGCATTGTACCATGTTTAGTAGCATCTCTGGCCTCTACCCACTAGATGTCAGTAGCGATACCTCTCTCCCTCCCCCAAAATACGTGACAACCAAAAATTTCTACAGACATTGCCAAATATTGGGGGGGGGAGGGTGTGTGATGAAAATCCACCTTTTACCATGAGAATCACTCTACTATACGAAAATGAAAACACAAGACCCAACTTAAAATACTCTTGCTTAAGTTTTTATTCACCGTTTTAGCTTCTTCCTCACCAAATATCCACAAAAATCTTTCTGACTGCAAAGTCAAATACATGTGATTTCCAAATGGAAGAAAAGCAAATTCTAGAATTTAGCAGAGACAAACAAAACAGGCACAGTGGCTCTTGCCTACAATCCCAGCACTTTGACAGGCCGAGCTGGGCAGATCACCTGATGTCAGGTGTTCGAGACCAGCCTGGCCAAATGGTAGCCTTTCTCTACTAAAAATACAAAAATTGACAAAAATTTTGTTTTAAAAAAAAAACGTTTTGGCCGGGCACAGTGGTTTACACCTGTAATCCCAGCATGTCTCAGGCCAAGGTGGGCGGATCATGAGGTCAGGAGTTCAAGACCAGCCTGGCCAATATGGTGAAACCCCACATCTACTAAAAATACAAACATCTGCTGGGCATGGTGGCTCCAGCCTGTAGTCCCAGCTACTTGGGAGGCTGACGCAGAAGAATGGCTTGTACCCGGGAGGCAGTGGTTGAACTCCAGCCTGGGCAACAGACCAAGACTCTGTCTCAAATTAAAAAAAAAAAAAAAATGTTCTGAGTTACCAGGAGGGTAAAAATTAAAAAAAAAAAAAAATATATATATATATATATATATATATATACACACACACACACACACTCACACACATATATACATACGGGGGGGGACATTCATAATCTGTCAGCACTCAGGATGTACAGTCTTAGCTTACATTATGTTAGGCTTTTAGAGGCAAAATGCCACTGTCTCTGACTCAGGTATCAGTCCACACTGAAAATACGTAACATTGGCTGGGCACAGTGGCTCACGCTTGTAATTCCAGCACTTTGGGAGGCCAAGGCAGGCAGATCACAAGGTAAGGAGTTCAAGATAAACCTGACCAACATGGTGAAACACTGTCTCTACTAAAAATACAAAATTTAGCCAGGTGTGGTGGCGTGTGCCTGTAATCCCAGCTGTTCAGGAGGCTGAGGCAGGAGAATCGCTTTTACCTGGGAGGTGGAGGTTGCAGTGAGCAAAGATCGTACCACTGTACTCCAGACTGGATGACAGCAAGACTGTCTCAGAAAAAAAAAAAACTTAAAAAAAATTAGATGTGCGGCCGGACACAGTGGCTCACGCCTGTAATCCCAGCACTTTGGGAGGCCAAGGCCGGAGGATCACCTGTCAGGAATTCAAGACCAGCCTGACCAACATGAAGAAACTCCGTCTCTACTAAAAATTCAGAAAATTAGCCAGGCGTGGTTGGCACATGCCTGTAATCCCAGCTACTTGGGAGGCAGAGGCAGGATAATCACTTGAACCTGGGAGACAGGTTGCGGTGAGCTGAGATCATACCATTGCACTCCAGCATGGGCAAAAGAGCCACTGCACTCCAGCATGGGCAACAAAAGCAAAACTCCGTCTGACATAGCTCACATTTATTGAGGGCCAACTCCATGCAAAACACACTATTCTAAGAACAAATGGACAAGAGTAAAGCTACTTATTCCAATGGAAAGATAATGAGACACTGATTTGGGTGGGTGTGGTAGCTCACGCCTGTAATCCCAGAACTTTGGGAGGCTAAGGCGGGTGGGTCCTTGTGTGACATGGTAAAAAGCCCCATAAAACTGCATACCTCAACCATACCTCCGCTTTCTGTTCAAACTGCTCTCTATAACCCAAATGTGAATAAGTAATTAAGGACTGTGATCGCCACCCTACCCAGACAATGTGTAAACGAATGCTAATCTTGGCTTTTGTGAACCACTTAAGTAACAATCAGATTGTCAAATAGTCCCCTGGCCCTCGGAATGTCCGGAATCCCCTCACCCTCATCTACCCCCAGAAGGTGATTTGCAGAATCCACTAGCCCTCGGAATGTCTGAAGCCCCTCACCCCCATCCCTGCCCCTCACCCTCATCTCCACCCAGAAGGTGATTTGCAGAATCCACTAGCCCATGGAACGTCTGAAGCCCCTCACCCTCACTCCCAAGGTAATTTTTACGGGTATAAAGGTCTTGTCACCCTCTTTAGGGGGCCACGGGTTGGAGAGACATGAGTCCTCCGTGGCCGCCGGCAATAAAGACCCTACAATTTGGCATACTTTTGTCTTGGTGTTGACTTTCTATCCTTGGGCCAGTACAACACTTCAGGTCAGGAGTTCGAGACCAACCTGGCCAATATGAAGAAACCCCTTCTCTACTAAAAATACAAAGCTGAGTATGGAGGCATGCACTTGTAATCCCAGCTACTCGGAAAGCTGAGGCAGAATTGCTTGAACCCGGGAGGCAGAGGTTGCAGTGAGTGGAGATCATACCACTGCACTCCAGCCTGGGCAACAGAACCAGACTCTGTCTCAAAAAAAGACACTGACTTAACAGTTCTAAAGTGTAGGGCTTCTACAGGTTCCGTATATTCCTTCCCTGTTACTGCCAAGAAATCAGTACAGTATTCTGCTTACTCACTAATTCATAAATAAGCCAAACAAGAAATTAACTATGACAATTACTCATATAAATATTAACTAAAAATAGAAAGAGATGAGTGTTAAAGAAAATGATGAAAAAGAAAAAAAAAAACAGAACTAAAACCAATCCTTTCCTACTTTCAGACTTCAATTTTATTAAGTTGGGAATCAGTACCATTAGAGCCTGTGTGCATAACCATCACTATATATTTACATGCAGAATATTTATGTTTATATAAAAGGTATTTGCAGGCCGGGCACGGTGGCTCATGTCTGTAATCCCAGCACTTTGGGAGGCTGAGGTGGGTGGATGACCTAAATTTGAGAGTTTGAGACCAGCCTGACATGGAGAAACCCCATCTCTACTAAAAATACAAAATTAGCCAGGTGTGGTAGAACATGCCTATTATCCCAGCTACTCGGGAGGCTGAGGCAGGAGAATCGCTTGAACCTGGGAGGTGAAGGTTTCGGTGAGCCGAGATCACGCCACTGCTCAGCCTGGGCAACAAGAGTGTAACTCTGCCCCTCGCCCCCCAACATCCAACAAAAAAAGTATTTGCGTAACATGAGCTTAACCCTGTACTCTATAATGCCTTCCTCCTCCACACTTCAGGGCAAACTATTCTTTTTTTTTTCTTTTGAAATGGAGTTTCACTCTTGTTGCCCAGGCTGGCGTACAATGGCATGATCTTGGCTCACTGAAACCTCCACCTCCTGAGTTCAACCAAGTCTCCTGCCTCAGCTTCCTGAGTAGCTGGGATTACAGGCACGTGTCACCATACCCAGCTAATTTTTGTATTTTTAGTAGAGACGGGGTTTCTCCATACTGGTCAGGCTGGTCTCAAACTCCAGACCTCACTCAGGTGATCCACCTGCCTGGGCCTCCCAATGTGCTGGGATTACAGGCGCAAGTTACTATGCCTGGCCAAAAGATTCTTTCATTTAAAGGTGGCAAGCCACATTTCTTTTTCCTTTTCTTTTTTTTTTTTGAGACGGAGTTTCGCTGTTGTTACCCAGACTGGAGTGCAATGGCACGATCTCGGCTCATCGCAACCTCCGCCTTCTAGGTTCAAGCAATTCTCCTGTCTCAGCCTCCTGAGTAGCTGGGACTAAAGGCGCGCAGCACCACGCCCAGCTAATTTTTGTATTTTTAGTAGAGACGGGGTTTCACCTTGTTGACCAGGATGGTCTCGATCTATTGACCTCATAATCCACCCGCCTCGGCCTCCCAAAGTACTGGGATTATAGGCGTGAGCCACCGTACCCGGCCTACCCCACCACATTTCTCAAGAGGCAAAATGTATTGTGGCTGCACAGTCAAAAAAAAAAAAACAGATGTGGGCGGATCACTTGACATCGGGATTTCAAGACCAGCTTGGCCTGGAAAGGACAGCGAAACCCTATCTCTACTAAAAATCAAAAAAATTAGTCGGGCATGGTAGCAGGTGCCTGTAATTCCAGCTACCCAGGAGGCTGGGGTGGGAGAATAGCTTGAACCTGAAAGGTGGAGACTGCAGTGAGCCGAGCTCATGCCACTTCATTCCAGCCTGGAAAACAGAGTAAGACTCCGTCTCAAAAAAAAAAAAAGGAGTCAGAATGAATACTACATTTCTAGACACTGTGGACTGAATGGAAGCCAAGAGTTATAGAACAGGCTGTGTAGACTAACAAAGGTTAAAGATTATCTTTTTAAACAGTTCACTGAATACATAGGAGTCAACTAAGAGCTTCTATATATTTGGACTGTGACTAAATTTGAATTTTTAAGTATAAGCTAAAACGCTATCCCTGAAGTTGTTTTATTGTGCTTAACTCCTGAAGCTTAACCCCTAAAATGAGCCACTCTTTATAAACAATTCCTTTCTCTTCTATTGAATGTGGCAGTCATTACTGCCAACATAAAGAACAGTAACTATTTTTAGCAACTTCACAAAGCATCCCTGAAGCTTTCTAAACATGGAGAAAGCTTCCTTTCAAGAAACCCAAGTTCTGTTCTCCTCCAAAGATCAAACATCACATAATTCTCAGATATTTATTTCAGGTCATTTGACTAGCAATTATGTATAATCATATACGTTTCATAATTCTAAATGAGGATTTGCAACTCACCTCAATCACTCAGAAAGTCCATACCGCAGAGGCCAACAGCCACGCACCCTGCCCCACCACGGAAAGTTTTGATAATAGGACCGCACATAAATAACGGCCTCCTTTGTCTTCTTCCTACTCCTTAATTGTGCCCCACGGCGCACAAATAAGGAGTCTCCCTATTTTGACACTAGGCGTTTAGAATGTATTACCTGTTGTGTGCCGAAAGCGACTATTAGCGTACTGGCAATAACAAGTTTGCAGAAGATGCACGCCACCCTACAAAAAGGGTTGTGTACCCTCTAAAAAGCAAAATTCATAAGCCGCTGTCCGTCCCCTGGAGTTCTGCAAGCCGAGAAGTCCACGGGCACTCCATCGCGAAGCCAATCTCGAGCCGGCAGGCTTTTATTTAAAGGCGGAGGGCGGACTGCGGATTCTGACCCCTCAAAGAAAAGAAAGGGGGCCTCCTCCCCCCGCCGCAAGAGGAATGTAATGGCACCACACCGGGGAAGAGCAGCCTACGTACGAGGCACCTCCTCTCGCTACGCTACCCCTCCCGGCTACGCTAGGGCCCCTTAGCAGGCGCGGGTCGGAGGCCTCTTCTCCCCCGCCAGCCAGCCGCCGTTCTCGCCGCCGCCCGACTCCGCTCACGGCCGAGTGACCAGCCCGCGCGCGCCCACCTACCTCAGCCGCCTGTAGCCCGGCCCCTCGGCGCGTCCAGGGGCTTCCCAGCGGCTGGGAACCTCACGGGGGCGCCGCTCCCTCCCCAGCCTGCCGCCTCTGCACGGTGCGGGGAACGGGCCTAAGCGGAGGGACAAGTAGCGACGGCGGCGGAGAGGCAGGCGCTGGCTCCCAGCTCCCGCCGCGGCCGTCGCGCACAGTCCTGCCCCGGACGCAGCAGGAAAAGGCCGCTACCACCCTGTAGTGTGAGAGGCGGCGTGCGCGAGCTCGCGAGGGCCGCGCACGCACACGCACACACGCATCGCGAGATCCGTTCTCCCGCCGCGGACCGGCACGCATGTTTAGGGAGAGAGCCAGGCAGGCAGGCAGGCTGCGCTTGCGCGTCGTGGCCTTAGGCCTGAACTTCTTGGGGTCCGGTGTGGACCGTCAGCAGTGGCTGGGGTTGAGGGGCCCACCAAAGGAAAATTAATAACTTCCTTACTTGTATTGAGTTTCACCCCAATTCTGAGATGCTGCAACTCCTATTGACCCTATTTCTTAGATACAGTATTAATAGTTAATGCAAGTCAGGGGAGTTAGGACTATCATGCCTAGGATCATGTGATAATGAAAATATTTTATGGGACATCCTGATGATGCACGTGGATTACAGATGTGAGCCAACACTCTCGGCAGGATTGTCATATTCATTATTCCATCATCACAGGAAAAGATGGAACAACAAACTACCGCTATTATGTTTTTCTTGTGAGATATCTGATGTATCAGTCACTTCACACAAACCCACTTAGAAGGCATTCATTTCCTCACTCCTATCTCCTGTGAATTTCCAGATGTCAGAATGGAGAGGATCCAAAATTAGGGTAGCTACTGAAAGGAAGATACTTTATTAAGCCGTGGGAAGAGGCTAGAGGAGGGTGCTTGTCCTTTTCCCCCATGTAATAAAGGCTATTAGGATGGACAATTCACAGTACTGAGTTCTACCATAAGCACAGCCCTGGGCTAGGTACTGCTCTGCCAGTAGGAAAGAGAGGAGGAGCAACAACTTTTCTGGACAAACACACAAGCCAGGAGGAAAATAAAACACAACACACAAAACAGGCAAGACCATTCATTCATCCCACTGAGGGACTGGAAACAGATCAGCCCTGTAAACAGTTGATCAAACCTACCTGATGAGCACCAATAAAAACTCTGGACACAAAGCTCCAGTGGAATTCCCTGGTTTTGAAAGTAGGATATTTTTGGCAGACAGAGTTTCATAACTTGATTCTAAACATCATTCCAACTAGGTGCAAGGACTCACACCTGTAATCTTAGGACTTTGGGAGGCCAAAGTAGGGAGGCCAGGAGTTTGAGACCAGCTTGGACAATATGGAAAGATTCTGTCCCTACAAAAAATCAGTTAGTTGGGTGTGGTGATGAGTATTTGTAGTGCCAGCTCTTAGGGAGGCTGAAATAGGAGGAAGGACTGCTTAAGCCCAGAAGATTGACGTTTCAGTAAGCTGTGATTGTGCCACTGCACTCCAGCATGGGCAACAGAATGAGATCCTGTCTCAAAATCAAATGAAATGCAGCAGTGGCTTATACCTGTAATCCCAGCACTTTGGGAGGCCAAGGCCAGTGGATCACAAGGTCAGGATTTCAAGAACGGCCTGACCAACATGGTGAAACCCTGTCTCTACTAAAAATTAGCCAGGCGTGGTGGTGTGCGTCTGTAATCCCAGCTACTCAGGAGGTTGAAGCAGGAGAATTGCTTAAACCTGGGAGGTGGAGGTTGCAGTGAGCCAAGATTATGCCACTGCACTCCAGCCTGGTGACAGAGCAAGACTCCCTCTCAATAATAATAATAATAATAATAATGGACTAGTGTGATAAAAAAATATATATATATATAATAAAATGCTAAAAAACAGGACTGATTATGCTAGTATTATTTACATGTAAAAAGAAAATAGCAATACAGAAAAGTTAAAATATGTACACAGATTTTAAGGCATATTAAGTAGCCTATCAAAAAACAAGTTTTTTTCTAAGCAAGGTTTTTTTGTTTTTGTAGTGGAATTTGAGAGTGTATCACAGCACTTCCATACCATATAATGACTATTCCAAATCTGTAACTCTAAACTTTTGTCTGAAATGACATGTGTACATAAAAACCCCTAAGAAAAAGAAACTTTTGGCTGGGCATAGTGACTCACCCCTGTAATCCCAGCATTTTGGGAGGCCGAGGTGGGTGGATCACGAGGTCAAGAGATCAAGACCACCCTAGCCAACATGGTTAAACCCCATCTCTACTAAAATTACAAAAATCAACTGGGTGTGGTGGCACGTGCCTGCAGTCCTAGCTACTCGGGAGGCTGAGGCAGAATTGCTTGAACCTGGAAGGCGGAGGTTGCAGTGAGCTGAAATTGCACCACTGCACTCCAGCCTGGTGACAGACAGAGACTGTGGCTAGAAAACAGAAAAAAGAAAAAGAAAAGGAAAAAGAAACTTTCATTCTAGCAAGGTCAAGTAATTTGGAGGCCCAATGGAGGGGTAGCCAGAATAACAGAGGAAGTCAGACAATCTGAATTTAAATGCCTTTCTGCCACTTGTCCCCCATGGTACTTTGGGCAAGTCATTGCTCCTTCAAAAGTTCCCATATGTATGAAATTAAGATAATGTCTTCCTTGTAGGGCTGTGAAACTAAATAAGCTAATAGGACTATTTTAACATTCATCAGTGGCCAGGCAGAGTGACACATGTCTATAATTCCAGCACTTTGGGAGACCAAGGCGGGTGGATCACCTGAAGTCAGGAGTTCAAGACCAGCCTGGCCAAGATGGTGAAACTCCATCTCTACTAAAAATACAAAAACATTAGCCAGGCGTGGTGGTGCATGTCTGTAATCCCAGCTATTTGAGAGGCTGAGGTAGGAGAATCACTTGAACCTGGGAGGTGGAGGTTGTAGTCAGCTGAGATCACGCAACTGCACTCCAGTCTGGGTGACAGAATGAGACTCTGTCTCAAAAATAAAATAAAACAAAATATTCGTCAATGGCCAGGCAAAGTGGCTAATGCCTATAATCCCAGCACTTTGGGAGGCGAAGACGGGTGGATTGCTTGAGCCCAGCAGCTTGAGTCCAGCCTGGGCAACATGGTGAGATCCAGTCTCTACAAAAAATTGTAGCTAGGCGTGGTGGCAGGTGCCTGTACACTCAGATACTTGGTAGGCTGAGGCGGGAGGATTGCTTGAGCCCAGCAGCTTGAGACCAGCCTGGTACATTGTGAGATCCAGTCTCTACAAAAAAAGGTAGCTAGGCATAGTGGCAGGTGCCTCAACACTCAGCTACTTGGTAGGCTGAGGCAGGAGGATCACATGAGCTAGGAGGCAGGTATTGCAATGAGCCAACATCACGCCTCTGCACTCCAGCCTAGACAACCAAGTAAGACCCTGACTCAAAAAATAAAAATAAAAAATAAAATATTCAACACTACTTAGATGTTCATTATACTATTCTATTTTCAAATATTTACCATTTTCCATAAAAGACTTTAAGCTCGGGGCCGGGTGCAGTGGCTCACGCCTGTAATCCCAGCACTTTGGGAGGCCAAGGCGGGTGGATCACGAGGTCAAGAGATCGAGACCATCCTGGTCAACATGGTGAAACCCCCGTCTCTACTAAAAATACAAAAAATTAGCTGGGCACGGTGGCGCATGCCTGTAATCCCAGCTACTCAGGAGGCTGAGGCAGGAGAATTGCCTGAACCCAGGAGGCGGAGGTTGCAGTGAGCCGAGATCGCGCCATTGCACTCCAGCCTAGGTAACAAGAGCGAAACTCCGTCTCAAAAAAAAAAAAAAAAAAAGACTTTAAGCTCATACAAGTTATATTGTTCTTGAAAATAACCAAATATAAATATTCCCACAAAATCTTGAATAAGAATTCATGGGAATAGGGCCAGGCATAGTGGCTCACACCTGTAATCCCAGCTCTTCGGGAGGCTGAGGCAAGCAGATTACTTGAGGCCAGGAGTTCCAGACCAGCCTGGCCAACGTGGCAAAACCTTGTCTCTACTAAAAACAGAAAAATCAGCCAGGTGTGATGGTGCACACTTGTAATCCCAGCTACTCAGGAGGCTGAGGTACAAGAATCACTTGAACCCCAGAGGCGGAAGTTGCAGTGAGCCGAGATTGGTCACTGCACTGCAGTCTAGGCAACAGTGAGACTCTATCTCACATTTAAAAAAAAATTTATGGGGATAAATATTCTTCAGTATTCATCATTAGAGTTGAAGGGAATAACTAACTGCAAAGGATTTGAGTTTTGAGTTTGGATTTGAAAGTGCCAGACATGAATTGGTGGAGTAGAAGCTGTGGTGGCTACAGGAAAGACAACAGCAAGTACACTGACAATGGTGGAACCACCTTTACCCACTGAATGCTCCAGGAGGGGTTGGAAGTGGGCTTTAAATACCACTTTAGTCTGGAGATATTTCACAGAAGCAGTCTGAGCCAGGAACTATCAGCAAGAAATTTCTACCTAGCTCTCTTTAGAGGGAGATACAGCCAAACTAAAAACTCAAATCCTTTGCAAGTCTTCCTCAGTTATTCCCTTCCACTCTAATGATGAATACTGATGAATATTTATCCCCATACATTCTTTATTGAGACAGTCTCACTGTTGCCCAAGATGAAACTGCACAGTCATATCAGCTGATGACCTTACTAAAACAGCCTCAGCCATTTGGCGAACCACTAGCTAGTAGGTATTTGATCAAGAAAGAGGAGCCATTTTAGGTTTACTCACCCTCTGAAACATCTACTCATTTATGCTATATGTTGACTTTAATTTTTTTTTTTTTTGAGATGGTCTCGCTCTGTTGCCCAGGCTGGAGTGCAGTGGTGCAATCTTGGCTCATTGCAACCTCTGCCTCCCGGTTTCAAGCAGTTCTTCTGCCTCAGCCTCCTGAGTAGCTGGGACTACAGGTGCACGTTGCCACACCCAGCTAATTTTTGTATTTTTAGCAGAGACAGGGTTTCACCGTGTTGCCCAGGCTGGACTTGAACGCCTAAGCTCAGGCAATCCACCCGCCTTGGCCTCCCAAAGTGCTGGGATTATAGACATGAGCCACTGTGCCTGGCCAACTTTATTTATATTTTGAGACAGAGTCTTGCTCTGTCACCCAGGCTGGGTCACTGGATTGTCCCTAAATCTTGGCTCACTGCAACTTCCACCTCCTGGGTTCAAGCAATTCTCCTGCCTCAGCCTCCCGAGTAGCTGGGACTACAGGTGTGTGCTACCGCGATTGGCTAATTTTTGTATTTTTAGTAGATACAGGGTTTCACCATGTTGGCCAGGCTGGCCTTGAACTCCTGACCTCAGGTGATCTGCCTACCCTGGCCTCCTAAAGTGCTGGGATTACAGGCGTGAGCCACCATGCCTGGCTGACTTCAGATTCAATGGAGCTGACAAATGTTATAACCATGCAAAATAGCTCTTCAACAAAATCTAAACTATCTTCACAAAGTTATTATGAGAGAAATAGTTGGCCAACTCTTTTTTTTTTTTTTTAAATAGGAAATTTGCTACCCTTTAGGCAGCTCCTCTTATCATGGGCGAGGTCTAACTTCTAAAGTTTGACCTCATATTAAAGCAGTCAGCCTCCTACTAATGTCTATCCACTGTCCTAGTTTTTTAGACTCAAGTTGCATATATTACAAACATTATAACTTATCTCCACTATGTAAATCCTCCGTAATTCTCCAGCCATCCCCTCCCCCAAAACTCAGGCACACCCAATCTCACCAAATTCAAGATTCTCCAAGATTCTTCTCTGCCACTAGGAGTGTGATGTTAGAGTTGCCATCCCGGATCCTGGATCCTGGATCCTGGATCCTGGGGTTAGAAAGATGTGAAGTAGTTGTTGGCAAAGGCTGAGTCCTGTCCTCATGCTCTCCTCCCTAGACAGCATGAGCTTCACCACTCGCTCCATCTTCTCTACTAACTGCCAGTCCCTGGGTTCTATCCAGGTGCTCAGCTATGGTACTGGGCTGACCAGCAGTGCTGCCAGCATCTATGCAGGTGTCCGGGGTTCTGGTTCCTGGATCTCCGTGTCCCGCTCCACCAGCTTCCAGGGCGGCATGGGGTCCGGGACCTAGCCAGGGGTCTGGCAGGAATGGGAGGCATTCAGAACAAGGAGACCATGCAAAGCCTGCACGACCACCTGGCCTCCTACCTGGACAGAGTGAGAAGCCTGGAGAATGAGAACTGAAAGCCAGAAAGCAAAATCTGTTAGCACCTGGAGAAGAAGGGACCCCAGGTCAGAGACTGGAGCCTTTACTTCAAGACCATTGAGGACCTGAGGGCTCACAGCAAAATCCGTTAGCACCTGGAGAAGAAGGGACCACAGGTCAGAGACTGGAGCCTTTACTTCAAGACCATTGAGGACCTGAGGGCTCACATCTTCACAAATACTGTGGACAATGCCCATCTTGCTGCTGATGACATTAGAAGCAGGTATAAGACAGAGCTGGCCATGTGCCAGCCTGTGGAGAGCAATATCCATAGGCTCTGCAAGGTCACTGATGACACCAATGTCACTTGGCTGTAGCTGGAGACAGAGATCAAGGCTCTCAAGGAGGAGCTGCTCTTCATGAAGAACCACAAAGAGGAAGTAAAAGGCCTACAAGCCCAGATTGCCAGCTCTGGAGGGACTGACTGTGGAGGTGGATGCCCCCAGATCTCAGGACCTCACCAAGATCATGGCAGACATCTGGGCCCAATATGATGAGATGGCTTGGAAGAACCAAGAGGAGCTGGACAAGTACTAGGTCTCAGCAGATTGAGGAGAGCACCATGGTGGTCTCCACAGTCTGCCAAGGTTGGAGCTGCTGAGATGACCCTCACGGAGCTGAGATGTACAGTCCAGTCCTTGGAGATCAACTGGAATTCCATGAAAAATCTGAAGGCCAGCTTGGAGGACAGCCTGAGGGAGGTAGAGGCCCACAATGCCCTGCAGATGGAGCAGCGTAACAGGATCCTGCTGTACCTGGAGTCACAGCTAGGACAGCCCTGGGCAGAGGGACAGCGACAGGCCCAGGAGTACAAGAGCCTACTGAACATCAAGGTCAAGCTGGAGGCGGAGATCACCACCTACCACTGCCTGCTGGAAGATGGCAAAGACTTCAATCTTGGTGATGCCCCGGACAGCAGCAACTCCATGCAAACCATCCAAAAGACCACCACTGACTGGACAGTAGATGGTAAAGTGGTGTCTGAAACCAACACCACCAAAGTTCTGAGACATTAAGCCAGCAGAAGCAGGATACCCTTTGGGGAGCAGAGGCCAATAAAAAGTTCAGAGGTCAAAAAAGTAAAAAAAGGGGCAGTAGAGCTTCCCCTCTTAAAACACATGAGGATAATTTCGCACAGATGAGAAATAAACTTTTTTTTTTTTTGAGGCAGAGTCTCACTCTGTCACCCAGGGTGGAGTGCAGTGGCGTGATGTCGGCTCACTGCAACTTCCACCTCCCGAGTTCAAGCGATTCTCGTGTTTCAGCCACTTAAGTAGCTGGGACTACAGGCATGAGCCACCATGCCTGGCTTTTCGTATTTTTAGTTAGAGACAGGGTTTCGTCATGCTGACCAGGCTGGTCTTGAACTCCTGACCTCAGGTGATCTGCCTGCCTCAGCCTCCCAAAGTGCTGGGATTACAGGCATGAGCCACCACACCCGGCCCAAAGAAATAAACTTGAAAAAAGAATCACCGAGATTTTTGTTACTATAGCATGATCTACCTGTAGTAACTAGAAACTACAAATGTTATTTTTACCTCTGATGAAAATCTAAGAGAGAACTGAAGAAATAACATGATCCAAAAAAAATTGAGGAAATGGGCCCTTCTGCAATATAGAGGGACAGGTGTAAATAATTTACCCTTGCCCAAACAACAGTCTGGCCTTTACTATTGGCTTCTTGCAGGTAATCTCTAAACCCTTGGAATGTCATGCTTCAGTGTTTTTGTTTGCCTGGGGCCCTGGGTCATGTCAGATAGTCTAACAATGTGATTTAGTGTGAAAGAGCTGAGTCACATGGTATCAGCTCCACCTCCTGAGGGACCAGAAACTGAAATCAGCCATATGAGTAATTAATCATGTCTACATGATGGGCACCAATAAGAACTCTGGATACCAAGGCTCAGATAAGCTTCTCAGACAGGCACAATGGCTTACACCCGTAATCCCAGCACTTTGGGAGGATGAAGCAGGAGGACTGCTTGAGCCCAGGAGTGGGAGGTCAGCCTAGACAACATAGGGAGACCCTGCCTCTACCAAAAATAGAAGCAAAAACAAAAAAGGCCAAGCATGGTGGCACATGCCTGTGGTCCCAGCTACTTAGGATGCAGACATGAGAGGATCGTTTGAGCCCAGGAGGTTGAGGCTGCAGTGAGTTGTAATCACATCACTGTACTCCAGCCTGAATGACAGAGAGAGACTCTGTCCTCCAAAAAATAAACCAGGTACAGTTCATTCGTGAAATTCCAGCATTTTGGGAAGATAAGGTGGGAAGACCACTTGAGCTCAAGAGTTTGGGGCTACAATGAGCCATGATCGTGATACTGCACAACAGAGCAAGACCTGGACTCAAAAAATATATGAATGAATAAATAAATAGGATGCTGCCAAGGCCACATCACTTACCTGTTCTGTTTTGAGATGGAGTCTTGCTTTGTTGTCAGGCTAGAGTGCAGTTGCACAATTGACTCACTCCAACCTCCACCTCCCAGGTTCAAGTGATTTTCCCGCCTCAACCTCCCAAGTAGCTGGAGACTACAGACGCACGCCACCACACCTGGCTAATGTTTTATATTTTAGTAGAGACAAGGTTTCACCATGTCGGCCAGGACGGTCTCCATCTCCCGACCTCATGATCTGCCCGCTTCAGCCTCCCAAAATGTCGGGATTACATGCGTGAGCCACCATGCCCGGCCACTTACCTGTTTTTTTTTTTTTTTTTGAGATGCAGTTTCGCTCTTGTTACCCAGGCTGGAGTGCAATGGCTCAATCTCGGCTCACTGCAACCTCCGCCTCCTGGGTTCAGGGTTCAGGCAATTCTCCTTCCTCAGCCTCCTGAGTAGCTGGGATTACAGGCACGCACCACCATCCCCAGCTAATTTTTTGTATTTTTAGTAGAGACGGGGGCTTCACCATGTTGACCACGATGGTCTCGATCTCTTGACCTCGTGATCCACCCGCCTCGGTCTCCCAAAGTGCTGGGATTACAGGGTTGAGCCACCGCGCCCGGCCTCACTTACCTGTTCTTAAGGTTAAGTTACTCTAGGCCAGGTGTGGTGGCTCATGATTGTAATTCTAGCACTTTGGGAGGCTGAGGCAAGCAGATCATTCAGGGTCAGGAGTTCGAGACCAGCCTTGTTCCCCACACCTCACTAATTTTTCTATTTTTTAGTAGAGACAAGGTTTCACCATGTTGGCCAGGCTGGTCTCAAACTCCTGACCTCAGGTGATCTGGCTGCGTCAGCCTCCCAAAGTGTTGGGATTACAGGGATGAGCCACTGCACCCAGGCTGGAATACACTTTTAAATATCACACTATTAGATTTATTTCCCAACATTTTTTCCACAAAAGCATACATCCTTGAAATACAATTTGAACTCAATATAACGTTTTTCATTGCTTCTCCAAAAGCTTCAGCCTGGTCCCAGGAAGGCCACATCACAGAGACAAATCACCAGTGAATTACGCTTTTGAATGATAGTGATTATATAAATGTGAATAATAGGAATATTTGTCCAGATCTGGAATTTGGCTGCCTCTAAAGATCTTTCAATTGATGGTAAAAGTGTTTTTTTTTTTTTTGTTTTGTTTTGTTTTGTTTTTTAAATAGAGACAGGGTCTCCTTGTATTGATCAGACTGGTCTTGAACTCCTGGGCTCAAGCAACCCTCCCGCACTGGCCTCACAAAGTGCTAGGATTACAAGTGTGAGCAACTACACCCAGCCCAAGTGTTCTTAAATACTTCCTTATACATAGAAAAACAAGAATCTTGCTTTCTAGACTTTAACTTATCAGTAGCAGCTGACCCTGCTAAATATACAACATCATATCAATACTTAGTCCATTTGGGCTGCTATAACAAAATAACAGACTGGATGTCTTACAAAAGACAAAATATTATTTCTCACTGTTCTGGAGGCTGGAAAGTCCAAGGTCAAAGTACTGGTCAATTTGGTGTCTGGCAGAGAACCAGCTTTCCGGTTCACAGATAGCTGTCGTTTTGTTATGTTCTCACATGCACAACAGGCAAGGGAGTTCACTGCGATCTCTTTTATAAGGGCACTGATCCCACTAGCCCTCATGACATAATCACCTCCCAAAGGCCTCCAAATACTATCAAATTGGGGATTAGGTTTCAACATAATGAATTTGGGTGGGGAGGATATAAACATTCAGAGTACAGCAGAGACCATAAGAAAATCTACCCATTCACGCATTATAATAATAATAGTGCCAGCCAACATTTACTGAATGCTTACCACATGCCAGGCACTATTTTTATGTGCTTTAAATATGTTATTTCACCTCATCTTCATAACAATCCTAAGATATAGGTATTATATCCCAATTTTATATGAAAAAATGGATAAAGCATTTAAGCAAACCCAAGGCTGTTCAAGTACCCTCCCAATATACATACATCTTTATGATTATGTATATGAACTGTTATATCAATACTGTAACAACATATTATTAAAAACTTACACAAAGTAAAATTTTAAATAAAGTATGAGATTTAAAAAGAAAAATAAGGCCAGAGCAGTGGTTCACACCTGTAATCCCAGCACTTTGGGAGGCCAAGGTGGGTGGATCACCTGAGGTCAGGAGTTTGAGACCAGCCTGGCCAACATGGTGAAACCCTGTCTCTACTAAAAATACAATTAGCCAGGTGTGGTGGCAGGTGCCTGTAATCCCAGTTACTTAGGAGGCTGAGGCAGGAGAATCTCTTGAAACCCAGGAGGCAGAGGTTGCAATGAGCCAAGATCGTGCCATTACATTCCAGCCTGGGTAACAAGAGCAACACTCTGTCTCAAAAAAATATATAGAAAAATAAGCTTCTCAATGACCAGCGAGACATCAGGATGTAAAAAATAAATAAATAAATGAAAGGTCTTCTAAGTTATTTTTGTTTTGAAAAATAAATCTTTCATTTAAAAATTTTTACTTAACACAGCTGGGCGCGGTGGCTCAAGCCTGTAATCCCAGCACTTTGGGAGGCCGAGGCGGGTGGATAACGAGGTCAAGAGATCGAGACCATCCTGGTCAAGATGATGAAACCCCGTCTCTACTAAAAATGCAAAAAAAATTAGCTGGGCACGGTGGTGTGTGCCTGTAATCCCAGCTACTCAGGAGGCTGAGGCGGGAGAATTGCCTGAACCCAGGAGGCGGAGGTTGCGGTGAGCCAAGATCGCGCCATTGCACTCCAGCCTGGGTAACAAGAGTGAAACTCCATCTCAAAAAGAAAAAAAGAAAAATAGATCCAGGTATGGTGGCTCATGCTTGTAATCCCAGTAAAGGCAGTAAGATTGCCTGAGGCCAGGAGTCTGAGATTAGCCTGGGCAATAGAGCGAGACCCCATCACTACAAAAAATTAAAAAATTAGCCAGGCAAGGTGGCACACACCTGTATAGCCCTACTTACCTATTCAGGAGGCTGAAGAGGGAGGATCACTTGAGCCCAGGAGTTTGAGATTATTGTGAGCTATGATCATGCCATCACACTCCAGCCTGGGCAACAGAGTGAGACAGTCTCTAAAAGTAAAATTAAAAAAAACTTCAAAATTTTCTTCCTGCTTTTTTTTTGAGATGAAGTTACTCTGTCGCCCATGCTGGAGTGCAGTGGTGTGATCTGGGCTCACTGTGACCTCCACCTCCTGGGTTCAAGCAATTCTTCTGTCTTGGCCTCCTAAGTAACTGGGACTGCAGGCGTGTGCCACCAAGAGCAAAAGTGAAGATTACCAATATTTCTCAAACTTAAATGTGTACCATAGAATGATTACTACCCCCAGACACACTTTTTTGTTTGTTTGTTTTTGAGACAGTCTTACTCTGTTGCCCAGGCTGGAGGGCAGTGGCATGATCTTGGCTCACTGCAACCTCCACCTCCTGGGTTCAAGCAATTCTCATGCCTCAGCATCCCGAGTAGGTGGGATTACAAGTGTGCATCACCACGCCTGGCTTTTTGTAGTTTTAATAGAGACACAGTTTCACCATGTTGACCAGACTGGTCTCAAAATCCTGACCTCAGGTGATCCAACTGCCTTGGCCTCCCAAAGTGCTGGCATTACAGGTGTGAGCCACCGTGCCTGGCCCCCAGACATTTTTAGGAGCAAAACTAGACCAGTAAAAAGTTACAGAGGAACTTATGCTCTCTTTGAAGCTCCCAAGCATCCAACCGTGCCAAGCTTTCCAAATCCTATAACAGAGATGTGGGCCCAGGGCTGGTTTGGGAATGAGGAAGACTCCTTCCCAAAGTCAACATTATAGTTTTGGGAATCTCAGCTCCTAGAAGACTCCCTTAGACAAAGGCACGGAGAAAAGACGCTGCTTTGAAGGAATCTGGGACTCACTGGAAGGCACCTGAGAGTCTCCTAGGAATTCAGGGATAAAGGCCAAGGACACTTTTAACATCCAAAGGTGCTATAGAAGTGCCTGGAATTGCCAGGCTGTCAAAAAAATCTAATCACTACCAAGTTAAAATGAAAAGCTTTTTCTGTAGAAAGAACATGTTTTTCACACTGAACCCTTATTCCATAGTATGTAAAGTTGTCAAGAGAGACATATTCAAAACATGGACAACTAGGTATTTCTATATATTAAAAATAATTAGTTTTTTTAAATTCTGAAATTCTAGGTCTTAAAATAATCCTAACATGTGAGAGTAATGTTGAGTTCCAATTCCCCCAAAAGGTTAAACTTCCCTTTTTATTTCATATTTATTTTTTTTCTTCCCAAAAGAACATGGTTAATGCAAAGTTAGAATTTCTTCTTTATAAAGGCTTGAGTTTGAAAAAAAATGATGAATTCCTATAAGTTGCTGCCATATTTGGCAGGGAACAAGTTCAAGAAAAATAATCAAAAGTAAATTTCTCACCAGTCTTGTAACTTGACAGTATACACTCACACACACATAGCAGCTAAACCACAAGGCACTTTTAAAGGGGAAACCGTCAATATTGTGGGGACTTTGTGAAGAATACCATTACACTTTCTCTTCACATTCCTACTTGGACCCCTGCCTGAGAAAAATTATCAATTTATGTATATTTTTAGAAGGCTTTCAAATATCCTTAACAGTCAACATATAAGGGAATTTTTACCTGATAAAGGAAATGTAGCTGTCTTTAGCTCCAGAGCTGATCTAAGAGTACAGCAGATGTCTTAATCACCAGTAAGATGTTGGTACACTCCAAGTTAAGCGTCTCACTCCAGTAAGTTTGTTTTCTGATGGTTGTACCCAAACTAGATAGTTAAGACTCTCCCTCACCCCTCTACATACATTTATTCTCTCACTCCTGATACTTAACACATATAAATATACATACATGCACCTTTTTAAAAAGCTTCAGTGTTTTATGCCAGAAGCAGAAGGCATGAGAAAATGCCAGTAGATTCCCATTCATACGTAAAACTATGTACCACAATGTGAAGATATGACAGCTCTAGACTAAAAAAGTGGAGGGGTATTTGAATGGTCCACATTGAGCTAGCCACTCAGAATTCTTGCCTGCTTTAATAACTTAGCATGTTCTGGCTGGGCATGGTGGCTCATGCCTGTAATCCCAGCATTTTGGGAGGCTGAAGTGGGTAGATCACCTGAGGTCCAGAGTTTGGGACCAGCCTGGTCAACATGGTGAAATCTCATCTCTAATATAAAAATACAAATTCAAAATACAAATGCACCAGGCATGGTGGTGGGTGCCTGTAATCCCAGCTACTCTGGAGGCAGAGGCGGGACAATCACTTGGACCTGGTAGGTGGAGGTTGCAGTGAACTAAGATTGTACCACTGCACTCCAGCCTGGGTGATACAGTGAAATTCCGTCCCCCACATTGCAAAAAAAAGGAAAAAAAAAAAAAAACCAAAAAACTTAGTATGATCTATAAAGCAGCAAAATAGCACATTTTACTAAGTAAAGTACAGCTATCTATCCTAGACTTCATTTAGACAACGATTTCCCCCCAACCTCCTATTTTAAACAATATGCGAATCTGTCACTAAAAGACTTCAGCTGATGTCTTTATAAATCAAAGCATGGCACAAACAGTAAAAAGAGGTCAGAAACAGCTGAGTTACAACTTTGGCCATTTTCCTTTCTAGTTTGTGATTCTCAGGATTCTGCTGTGTTACTTTGAAGCTGACTCCACAGCTAGCTAAATGAGATTTATAAATCCTAAGTATTCAATAGCCAGTTCTCCTTTAAAACAAACAAACCCAACTCTTTATACATAGGAACTGCCTGACTCAAAAGAAAGATTAGCAGTCTCATATGCATTGTGTATACCAACAAAGCCAATGAGACATGAAATATATCAAATAGTAAAATGTCCAAAAGGAGTGAGGGAGAACTTAACTATTATTCTTTCACTCTACATATCTATTTTGTAAGATGGAGTGTCACTGTGGCAAAACCCCAACTGGCAAATGAACCTATTATTCCACCCGTATATGTCTTACACTAAATACAATGAACATAAAAACTTAAGAGCCTTCTTTAGTAAGACATTTTCAGAACAGAATTACAAATATTTTGGGTAACAAGTTGCTAGAGTTGTTAAAATAAAAACACAGAGTACAATCCTTCTCTGAAATATCTACCAATATAAACAAAATTAGAGAAACAGAAGAAAAAGCATTTGAGGAAAGAATTTTAAGTAAGGGCAGATCGAATTCATTTTATTTTATAAGGAATTTAGAAAACATGAGCAAATATTCATATTGCATTAAAAAAACAAAGTCTGTACATCATTCAAATTTTAAAAGTCAGTGTGACACTAAGAAATGTACTAACAAAGTAATATGTTTCATTTTAGAGCAAAATTTTACCGGTGGCTCATCACAACTGATATACAAACACAAAGAAAATACTAAAATGATGTAAAACTGAATCTCCAAAGTGATCCAGTTGGTCGAAGGGAGCACCAATTATCATCAATGCTGCACTGCCATATATTCTACCAAAGAAAACAAACTACCACCAAGTGATAAAGATAAGCAAATAAATAAACTAGCAAGAGAGAATGAGCCCACAATTCCTGGAATTTTACAGTAAATGGTTTGTTTGTTTTTACATGTCTTTTGTCTGTTTTCTTCCTTCAAGAAACTAACTGGATGTGTGAAGGATCCAAGAATATTTCCCAGGTATATCTTACTTTTTCAGGAAGAATAATTTTATATTGAAAAAATAATGATTAATACTCCCTATCACTTCAGCCACTGAATATACTACTAAAATGATTTGCTTTTTTTTTTGAGTCAGAGTCTTACTGTGTCACCAGGCGCCAGGCTGCAGCGCAGTGGCGCAATTATGGCTCACTGCAACCTCCGCATCCCAGGTTCAAGCAATTCTCCTGCCTCAGCCTCCCAAGTAGCTGGAACTACAGGCTCCTGCCACCACGCCCAGCTAATGTTTTGTATTTTTTAGTAGAGATGGGGTTTCACCATGTTGGCCTGGATGGTCTCGATCTCTTGACCTTGTGATCCGCCCGCCTCAGCTTCCCAAAGTGCTGGGATTACAGGCGTGAGCCACCGCGCCCGGCCTAAAATGATTTAACAACTATAGTATGCTTTGATTTTATTTTTCTTTTTAAAAAACTGTAAGTCAAGAATATTTTAAGAATGAAAGTCTCTTCATTTAAGAAATTACAGTCATCCTTTGGTATCTGAGGGGGACCGATTCCAGAACACCCCTTAAACAAACCCCTTCTCTGTACCAAAATCCTAGATGTTCAAGCCTCTTATATAAAATGGCTTGCTATTTGCATATAACCTATGCACATCCTCCTGTATACTTTAAATAATCTTTAAATTACTTAAAATACCTAAGACAATGTAAATGTTAAGTAAAACTGTTTTACGGCTATTAAACTGTATGTTTTTAAACTTACATGATTTTTTTCTTGTATTTTTTTTTCTATTTTTGATCTGTGGTTGGTTTAATCTGTGGGTGTGAAACCCTTGGATATGGAAGGCCGACTATATCTATTTAATGCCTGAAAAAAATTCCTTTTTTGAAAAGTGACAATAACATGAAGTTAATACATCAGGAACATTAGGTAATCCAGTTATAACAATTTTAATTAGAATATTCAGGAACTATATCTTGAGGGCTCAAAAATTCTATTTATTTATTTATTATTAACAGTCTCACTCTGTTACCCAGGTTGGAGTGCAGTGGTGTGATCTCGGCTGAGATTCTCCTGCCTCAGCCTCTAGAGTAGCTGGGATTACAGGCGCCCACCACCATGCCCAGCTAATTTTTGTATTTTTAGTAGAGACAGGGTTTCACCATGTTGTCCAGGCTAGTCTTGAACTCCTGATCTCAAGTGATCCGCTCACTTCAGCCTCCTAAAGTGCTGGGATTACAGGTATGAGCCACTGTGCCCAGCCTCAAAAATATAATTTATGATTCCTTGTGAACTGAATTTCACTAAGATGAAGACATCTAAGTTTGAAACTTGGGTACCATTATGTTTTACAATTTTTAAGAAAGAAAATTCACAGCCTACTCAATAATCCTGAGGAAAAATCAGATTAAAAGTTGTAGGATATTGGTACATATGACATGTATACAAACATTTTTCTGGAAAGAAAAGGTATCATATTTAATATTTATAGGCTATACTCTTTCTTTTAAGGAAGATTATAAAAGAGGAGCAAGGTATGGAGCCAAAGTTGTGAGGGGAAACTAAAAGTAGTAAATACTAAAACTCTAAGTAGAGTTTTATACTCGGTGTAAAGAAATGCAAAAAAAAACTTATACTTTTAAATCTTTACTTGTATAAAAACCAAATTTAGTCCAATACTTTTTGCCCATTTATGATGACAAAAACTGAAACAAAACTCTCAATCTATTTTGTAAAACTTCTATTATGACATTCTTTTTTTTTGAGACGGAGTTTCGCTCTTGTTACCCAGGCTGGAGTGCAATGACGTGATCTCGGCTCACCGCAACCTCCGCCTCCTGGGTTCAGGCAATTCTGCCTCAGCCTCCAGAGTAGCTGGGATTACAGGCACGCGCCACCGTGACCAGCTAATTGTTTTGTATTTTTAGTAGAGACGGGTTTCACCGTGTCGACCTGGATGGTCTCGCTCTCTTGACCTCGTGATCCGCCCGCCTCGGCCTCCCAAAGTGCTGGGATTACAGGCTTGAGCCACCGTGCCCGGCTATTATAACATTCTTAAATCGAGTTCATATTGTTCCAAAAAGTCATATAACATTTAAGCTCAAGGTAGGGACACAAAATATGAGTCAATTTTACCTTTTCTTAGGAAATGATCATAATTTCATTGAAGGTACAGGATAAAGTAAATAACCCCTTAATGACTTGTGTACTTTATTGTCAATAGAAAGTTCAAACATTTCCATTTTTTAAACCTCTAGAATATTACCCAGACATTTATAGTATTGATATTTAAGTTTACACTAAAGGATAGCATATTCTGAAAACAGGCCGGCTTTAAATATAGTTTGATTGATTGTGAGGGTACTTACAGACAGATTTCTTTACCAAATACTAGTTTCTCACATTTTTAAAAAACCAGCAAGATAGAATTTTTAAAATCTTAATTTACAATATATTGTAAACTGCAGCCACCAACTGTCACATATATCACAGAGCAGCGCAGGTAAAAATCTTTTTTCTGGATGTTTATAGAACTTTGTATCTTCCTTTATTTGTTGGTTGATATGAATTTTGCTGTAACAGGAAATAAAAGACACATCATCAGAGAAAGCAAAAAAAAAAAAAAACATTTAAGATCATTTCCTTTGCCAACTTATAAAACTATTGGTTATTTAAAATTTTAAATGTTAATATTATTGAATTGATAAAGGAAAAACTATTCAATAACTAATGATTTCTCTGTTCACTCAACCATTCCTTAACAACGTTTTGAATCAACTGAATGGTGGTAGCACCTATAGGCATAAGATAATTTTCTATCACTCCTTGGCAAAAAAGTCTTAAGCACATGATTTAACAGCTGTTTTACTTCTGCTTTGTGAACGCTCATCATTAAACTTCTAAACCTACTCCCCTAAAAAAAAAAATGCTCTGTGAGGGGAATTTTAGAAAAGCTCTCAGAATTACATTTAAAGAAAAAGCAAGGTTTCCTTTCAAAGGGCCCTCATCCCAATGTACACACTGTAGGTAGAGTCCCTAAAGACACAGGGACATGTCTGCCTCCTCTGAAAAGGCAGTCTGTAAATGGCTGCTTTTTCCAAAATCAAATTAAGTCATTGCTTAAGTTTAAAGACAATGACAGCACCATGCACTGGCAAAGATTTAGAACAGGAATTTTCATGTACTGTTGGATTGAGAGTGAATTGATGTAACCTCTTTGAAAAACTAACCTATAATTAACAATTCTACTCCAAGGTACATACTCGAAAAAAAATCATGCTAATATATACCAAACACACAGAGAATAATGTTCATAGAAGTGTTATTCATAAAAAACAGAGTAGCCCCCAAATCAAATATATAAATATAATTGTATATTCATATAAATATTATATGGCCATGGAAATGAATGAATTATTGCTACATGCAATAAGATGGACTAATCTCCTCAAAATGTTGAGTGAAAGAAACTAGATACAAAAGGTGCAAACACACAATTCCACTTATGTGGAGTTCAAAAATAGGAATTCCACTTATGTGGAGTTCAAAAATAGAAAAAATCATCTATGATTTTAAAATTCACAATATGGGGCCAGGCGCGGTGGCTCAGGCCTGTAATCCCAGCACTTTGGGAGTCTGAGGCCAGCAGACCACAAGGTCAGGAGTTTGAGACCAGCCCGTCCAACACAGTGAAACCCCCATCTCTACCAAAAATACAAAAAATTAGCCAAGTGTGATGCTGCGCGCCTATAAATCCAGCTACTCAGGAGGCTGAGGCAGGAGAATCACTTGAACCCAGAAGGAGGAGGTTGCAGTGAGCTGAGATCATGCCATTGCACTCCAGCCTGGGTGACAGTGTAAGACTCTGTCTCAAAAAAAATAAATAAATAAAAGAGAGAGAGAAGACTTCTGGAATATTAGTAATGTTCTTTATTTCTTGATCTGGGTAGTGATTACACTGGTATGCTTACTACTTTGTGAAAATTCATCAAACTATATATGTTTAAGATTTGAGTACGTGTCTATATTAATATTCTATTTCAATAAAACACTTATTAAAACAAAACAAATAAAACTTTTAAGGTTTTCACTCACCAGACGGATCAGTTCTTCTTTTATGAGCCGGGTGATTTCTGCCTTTGCTTTCTGCACAGCCAGTTCATTGGCACCTGGTGATTGAGTGGAAAGCATGTTATTCACATTACTAAAATTATGCTGTGTTTAGCCACATCATGGAGATCCAGGAAGAAACACTATAGGTGACTTTTAGAAACATTGTACTGCCTGCCAAGATAGCCATTTAATGCCTGGTGGAACATTACTCACATTATATAATGACTGCTTATTATTTTGATTACTTTTAGAGTTTCAAACGTAACCACTGAGGTCACATTATGTGTTAAGAGCTCCTAGTATGGTGATTAAAAAGAGTGGAATAAAAAGACTATTAGCAATTTGTCCGGAAGATAGTAAGAAGGCTAAAGGAAAATATAACCTCCTTTATTTATTCATTTAGCAAGTATTTATTAGATATTTATATGTTCCTTGAAGTATGCAAATGTTTCAGAAAGGTGTCATCTCAACAAAATCTTTAAAATGAAAGGAGGACTAGCAAAGTGGAGGGAGGAGACACACCAGGGAGAGTATTTTATGAAGGGAATTGCATGTATGATGGTACAGAGTTAAGACAAGTATGCTTAATTACTGAAGAGTAAGGGAAGTGTGTTGGAAAAAGAATGTGAACGAACACAGCAAGATAGGTGACTGGATGAGGTGGGCTACAGATATTCATTCAGTTATTAATTCCATAAACATCAAGCACTCACCTCTCACACACTGTAAGAGATTTAATATATAAAGAACAAATTCATGCTCTTTAAAATCTTACAGACTACTAGAAAAACAAACTTGTAAAGATACTATAACAGGATGAATAGGAAGTAGTTTACTAAAATCACTTTTAAATACCACTTCTAGGAAGCTTTTCCTGACTTTTCCAGGCAGAGTTAAATGTTTTTTTTTCTTAGTGCTCTCACAATATTGTATTTATACCACCACAAAAGCACATTTTTGAGGTAGAATGGACAAGATTTTTTTTTTCTGATGGCATGTGAGCAGTGAAAAAGATAAACAAATTAAGATGTTAAGAGCTGGCTAGCAAGTGAAAAAACTTGAGTTAGAAGTGATAAAGAATATATTGACTCCCGGAGGAAAAACAAGTGTTTCAGACAGTGATAATAGGTGAAATTTAATTCTAAAATTGCGGTAGTTGAGATGCTCTTCAGACATCCAGATAGGAATATAAATGAGGCCAATGGAAATATGGACTACAAGTTTAGAACTGGCAGAGATTAGAGAGCCATCAAGGGTAGACTGGGCAGAATCTGGAGCCAACGGACAGAGCCAGGGAGCATGTAAGTACAGACAGGCACCATGTTGCACACTGAGAAGAGTAAAAGAGCCGAATCAAAGAAGATTAAAGATTGAAATGTCTATAAAAGAGAACTGGGTGTGCAATGTAGAGAGCTACATTTTTATCATTTTGTATATTTAAAAAAACACAGAAATGAAGAATTTATAACAAATTAGAAAATTTCATCTCATATTAGAAATGAGTCACTTTTCTGTCCTGAGAGAGAGACAGAGATGGAGACAGAAAGAGAGACAGAAACAGTTTCACAAGAGGAAGTAAAAGGCCAAGGGGTATGGCTATGAAGTCATAGAAACATATCTAATTTAAATCCTATACCTCCACTAGCCACTAACTACAACATTTTAAAACTATATGGGGAAGGTGAGTGATGGAAGGGAAGAGAAACACAACAATTAAGAGCCAAGTCAGACTGAAAATTATAACAAAAATGAAATTTGGGAGGAAAACACATTGCTTAGTATGAGTTGGTGTGAAGCTTGTTGATATTTTTGTGCAACTTTAAAAAGAAGGAAAACGACACTCTCACCTAGATCTAACTGGAAAATTAATTTTCATACTTTAGTCAGAGCCCAATTTGGACCAGTTTAAACTGTGACTTATGTAACTTCTTGTAATAGGTTACATATGTTTATAAGCAGCCATGAAAAAAAGGGCATTTCCTTTCATTGGTCCTAAAACAACTCCTGGCTGCTTTTAAGGGATTCTCCACTAGTAAAAAGAGAGGGTCACAGAATAGGCTATATAAATTATACAAGTTGACTAGGCATGTAAGACCTTCCTGTTCTCCTTCCCTTTGCCTGGTGGGAGGCCTGGAGCTGCTGAGCCTAACAGAGCCTCCAAGGAGCCAGCCAGGCAGTGGGGTCCCTCCAATTACAGAACTAGAAACAGATGACACTAGGCTCCCTCCCCACTAGCAACACCTGTTTTCATCCTGTTAGTGTTTAGTTGAGTTTGGAGTTTCAAAAACTAAATGATCGTTAAAAAAATAAACTACCTCTGAAAATTCTGAAAGCTTTAGATCATTTAAATTACCTAGTTCTTATTCAGTATCATATTTCTTTCTTTCTTTTTTTGAAACAAAGTTTTGCTCTTGTTATCCAGGCTGGAGTGCAGTGGTGCGATCCCAGCTCATTGCAACCTCTGCCTTCTGGTTTCAAGCAATTCTGCCTCAGCCTCCTGAGTAGCTAGGATTACAGGTGCATGCCACCACACCCGGCTAATTTTTGTATTTTTAGTAGAGGTGGGGTTTCACCATGTTGGCAAGGCTGGTCTTGAACTCCCGACCTTGTGATCCATCCACTTCGGCCTCCCAAAGTGCTGGGATTACAGGGGTGAGCCACCGCACCCAGTCAGTATCATTATATTTCTAGATTATTCTTAGAATTTGTTTTCAACAAAGCTGCCTTTTTACTGGGGAGACTTGCGTAATTATAAAAATTAGATGCTATTTTCTGAGTGTAAATTTACAGTGGAGACAAATGACCAAAACTGTTCTGTATGAAAGAAAAAGTACAAAGAAGCTGTGGAATCAGTGAATATCTCACTTCACATCACTTGGTAGTAAAGATGTGTTTTGATAAAGTTACATATAAATTGAAATTTGACATATTAATTATACCATACCAAGCAAACACTGCATTTAAATTAATAAATGAATTACAAAAAGAATCCTTTTTCAAAGCAAATAACAATGTCTCTGATTTATCTCTTTATAAGGTAAGCAGTTAAAATATTGATTTTGCTGAAATGATACCCATGTATTCAAGCAGAGAATAAAAACCTGACTTCATGTACGCCAAAGTTTTATCATCACATTCCTCTATCATTGTTTTCATCCTGCATGATCTAATTAACACAGCAGCAAAGACCTGTCCAGATCCAACTACAGAAATGTATCAGCTTAGTTTTCTCTGCTTGAAGACCCAGGGGTCAGCAATCCCCATTTCACTATGTAATAAGAAACAGTGTCACATGATTTAGAAACACACTGGGTCACTGGCAGACCAAAAGTATTTCAGGATACACAAAATGATGCCATCTTATAAAACCTGACTTGAAATAAATAGATCTAAGTCAGTTTCTCATAGTCACAAACGTGAAAAAAAAAGTGTTGTTTGCCTAGTTCTGGACACACATCCTTTGTATGCCATTTAAAAATATGTATAAAACTTACCATGACGCAATGGTAGAGTCGCAAAAATATGTAAAACATAAAAGCTGTATTTGAGTTTCGTCTTTGCCATAATTCACTATTAGTTCAAAAAGTCTAATAAAGTGACATCAGCAAAAATGGCAGAGCAACGAACTACACAAGCCTGTCCCTCCACAGAAAGAAGGAGTAAACTTGCAAAACCTGTCAAAATCAACTTTATTTGAGTTCTGGAAACTAACCAAAAGTTTACATCAACCAGACAAAAACTTACTCATGGGGGAAAAAAAAGTTGAATCTCAGTAACAGAGTATTTCATCAGCCTTTCAACTTACCTTGACACCATCTCTTCAACTCCCACCCACTCCCCACTCACAACTTTGAACAACCCACATTCCTGGTACCAAAATGAACCTTATTCTCAACAACAACAAAAAAGTAGTTGCTTGTTTTGACCTCATTGATGGCTCCCTGAAAGACAGACTCAAAGGGCTTACCTTTATCCCACCCAACTCAGAACTCTCCCAGGGCTGATACTAGAGAGGTCAGGAAAGTATTTGTCAAAATGCAAATGCAGTAGACATTATCCTTTGGAAAGGAATAATAGCTGGGGCAAAGGACAAACAAAAACTGTGAGAGAACAGGCTAGAGAATAAAATGCCTTGGGGAGTAAGGGCTTTGTAAAGCTCTCACATTCACTGGAATCTAAAAGGCCATGTGTACAACCAGGGCTGGGCACATGCTCAGAAAAGACCTGAGAAGGCCCTAAGCTCTCATCTCTGCTGACCTCAGACTGTGCAAACACAAAGCAAAAGCTAGACTTAATGACTAGCTGACATCAGTAGCCACACATGAAAAAGAATAGAGACTACTAAAACAACGGTTCAGAAATGTCACTGAACAACAATAAGCAGCAGGAACAAACAATAGGGAGTGGGGAAAAATCTGATTTCCAATTAACATGATAATATTCAAAATGTCCAGTTTTCAACAAAAAACTAAGAAGCAAGCAAAAAAAAAAAAAAAAAAACAAAAAACCAGAAACAAAACAAAACAAAAAAAGTATGACCTGATCACAGGAAAAAAATAAACAGAAACTGTCCCTAAAGAAATCAAGGTATTAGGCTGGGTGCAGTGGCTCACACCTGTAATCCAAGCACTTTGGAGGCCAAGGCGGGTGCATCACCTGAGGTCGGGAGCTCAAGACCAGCCTGACCAACACGGTGAAACCCCTTCTTTATAACAAAAAAAAAAAAAAAAGAAATCAAGGTATTAGACTTATTAGACTAAGATTTTAAATCAACTATTTTAAATACATGCAAATAGCTAAAGAAAGCCACAGATAAAGAACTAAAGAAAACCAGGACAATGATGTCCAATTAAATAGATAATATTATCAATAAAGAGATAGAAATAAAGAAACTTTGTCATGGAAATGAAAAATTCATTAAAAGAGTTCAGCAGCAGATTTGATGAGACCAAAGAAAGAATGACTAAGCTTGAAGGTAGGTCAACTGTAATCAAATCAGAGAATGCAGGAAAAAAATAAGTAATGAAGAAAAATGAATAAAGCTTAAGAGACCTGTAAGACATCATCAATTTCAACAACATATGCACAATGTGAGTTTCAGAGGAGATACAAAGGGGCAGAAAGAACAGCTGAAGAATTAACAAAAATCCCCAAATTTGATGAAAAATATGTATATATGCATACCCAAAAATCTAAAACAAAACCCAAAAACCCTCTAGGAGACCCACACAGAAGCACAAAATAAAACTATCAAAAGACATCAGTAGCCACACATGAAAAAGAATAGAGACTACTAAATTCTGGAAAAGCAACCTATCACTTATTACAAGGGATCCTCAATGAGATTAACATCAGATTTCTTTTCAGAATTCATGGAGGCCAGAAGGCAATGGAATGACATTCAAAGCACCAAAGGGAAAACAAAACAAAACTATCAAGCAAGAATTCTATGGCTAGAAAAGTATTCTTCCAAAATGAAGGCAAAAAAGAATTTTTTAAAGGTGAAATTGGCCAGGTGCGGTGGCTCACACCTGTAATACCAGCACTTTGGGAGGCCGAGGTGGGTGAATCACGAGGTCAGGAGATCGAGACCATCCCGGCCAGCATGGTGAAAGACCATCTCTACTAAAAATACAAAAAAAAAAAACAACCCAAATTGGTGGCATGCGCCTGTAGTCCCAGCTACTCAGGAAGCTGAGGCAAGAGAATTGCTTGAACCCGGGAGGCGGAGGTTGCAGTGAGCTGAGTTTGTGCCACTGCAATCCAGCCTGGCAAAAGAGAGAGACACTTGTCTCAACAACAACAACAACAACAACAAAAAAGATGTTAATTGCAATCCACTGGGTAACCACTAAGAAAATACCTGGCTAGGCGCAGTGGCTCATACCTGTAAGCCCAGCACTTTGGATGGCCAAGGTGGGTAGATGACCTGAGGTCAGGAGTTCAAGACCAGTCTGGCCAACATGGTGAAACCCCGTGTCTAATAAAAATACAAAAATTAGCCAGGTGTGGTGGTGTGCACCTGTAATCCCAGCTACTTGGGAGGCCAAGACAGGAGAACCGCTTGAACCCAGGAGGCAAAGGTTGCAGTGAGCCGAGATTGCGTCACTGCACTCCAGCTCTGGGCGACAGAGCAAGACTCAGTCTCAGGGAAAACAAAAAGTGTGACAGGGTATCCTACTATGCAACGGAGTAACACATCAGAAAAAATAAAATAGGCTGGGTGCATTGGCTCATGCCTGTAATCTTAACACTTTGGGAGGCTGAGCAGAGGCAGTTCACTTGAGCTCAGGAATTGAAAACCAGCCTGGGCAACATAACAAAACCCCTTCTCTACAAAAAATACAAAAAAATTAGCTAGGTGTGGTAACACGGCCCTGTAGTCTTAGTTGGAAGTGCTCAGGTAAGAGGATCACTTGAGCCCTGGAGGTTAAGGCTGAAGTGAGCTGAGACTGCACCACTGCACTCCAGCCTGAGTGAAAAAATAATTAAAAGTGGAAATTGCCTCTGGAATAAATTCATTCATAAATGTATGAAATAAAGTTAAGAACCGGCCAGGTATGATGGCTCACACCTGTAATCCCAGCACTTTGGGAGGCTGAGGCCGGTGGATTAAAGGTCAGGAGTTTGTGAGACCAGCCTGGCCAATATGGTAAAACCCCATCTCTACTAAAAATACAAAAATTAGCCAGGCATGGTGGCAGGCGCCTGCAGTCCCATCTACTCGGGAGGCTGAGGAAGAAAAATTGCTTGAACCTGGAAGGGAGAAGTTGCAGTGAGCCAAAATAGTGCCACAGCACTCCAGCCTGGGCAACAGAGCAAGACTCCATCTCAAAAAAAAAAAAAAAAGAAAAACCTGATTGCTGTTAGATAATGTAATAATGTATTATTTGTATCCATTAGATTATGGCGTTAATTGTCTACTTGTTATTTTGTTAAAGGTATAAACTTTCATGAGCATAATTTCACAGGCAATATTTGCCTAGATAAACATTCATTAAGTGGATTAATATAGTTGATTTACATTCCAACCTAAACTTAGGCCAGAATATACCTAAGCATAAAAAGGTCAGTCCTCAAAATGTTGTTTTAATTTTCAAATTTGATTTGTCAAAACTGAGTCTCACAAACAGATCATTTACTTTTACATACGTACTGAATTTCTAAATAAAGACCTCAAATGACATGAAATTTTTTTGTCAGAGGCGTTCCTTACTTTCAGTTCTCTCTAGAATTGACCTCACATTCTCTCTGTGTCTATTACATCTACATCAACCTTGATCTAAACTGAAGACTGAAACAGAACCAACAGCACATACTTTCAATTGCCAAGTAAATCTTCCGCTCGCCCTCCTTGGGTTCTTTGCCAGGAGGGAAATATGTTCCTCTGATTGTAATTGCAGCTTCAGAGTATTCACTGATTCTCTGTAGAGCTTCCTTAGAGGTAACTTTCCACCTAGCAGTCTAAAAGAAAAGGTAAGGAAAACAAAAATCACTTCACAACAAGACAAAAAAACCCAGGAGTGCTAACAAAGACTAGGCTGACTGATATCACATTATGGTCAATATATATATATATTTTTTGGAAACAGAGTTTCGCTCTTGTTGTTGAGGCAGTGAGATCTTGGTTCACCACAACCTACACCTCCAGGTTCAAGTGATTCTCCTGCCTCAGCCTCCCGAGTAGCAGGGATTACAGGCATGTGCCACCACGCTCAGCTATTTTTTTTTTTTTTTTTTGTAGAGACGGGGTTTCACCATGTTAGTCAGGCTGGTCTCGAACTCCCGACCTCAGGTGATCCATCCACCTCAGCCTCCCAAAGTGCTGGGATTACAAGTGTGAGCCACCGCGCTTTGCCCTATGGTCAATATTAAGATCATTCTTGGATAGGCGTGGTGGCATGATGTTGTGGCTCATTCCTGTAATCCCAGCACTCTGGGAGGCCAAGACAGGAAGATCACCTGAGGTCGGGAGTTCGAGACCAGCCTGAACAACATGGAGAAACCCCATCTCTACTAAAAATACAAAAAAAATTAGACTGGTGTTGTGGCACATGCCTGTAATCCCAGCTACTCGGGAGGCTGAGGCAGGAGAATCACTTGAATCCAGGAGGCAGAGGTTGAAGTGAGCCAAGATCACACCACTGCACTCCAGCCTGGGCAATAAGAGCGAAACTCCGTCTCAAAAAAACAAAAACAAAACAAAGATCATTATTAACACATACCTGCATAAGTTCATTTAGATCCTAAGGTACACTGAACATATTCATAAAAGTCAAATTTCTATTGTTACATCCTCCATTTAGGTAAAAAGTGAAGTAGCTATTAAAATATTCATGGGTTTTAAAGATGAGATTTTTGCTTTTTCTGCTTCACAATAAAAAAAGGTTTAAAACTGTTACTTGCCTGTGGGAAGTCATTGATCTCTAATTCTTCTTCATATCTCTTAAAAGATTCATTCTGTCCACCATCCTGTCTCTCTTCTTCTTGTTTCTCTAAAGGCACATAATTGAGCTTGGCATTGATCTTTTCAGCAAGTTGTTCTGCAATGGTTTTTGCAGACACCGTGGGAGCCAGAATGGTGCCACCTCTAAGAATTGCATTGGTGGCCTGTTGCATCACATCCTGTAGTTAGAGAAGACTTACAGTTAAATCTCAAATGAGGGCAGAGACAAGAGTAGGGAACCCACCACAAATTATTCTCTGAAAAGCTACTAACTTTTATGCAAGTTTAATAAATAAACACTTCTAATGCATAGCCCCACTGACATGTGATTTAGCAATACATAATTATAACATAGTTTAATGTTTTTCCCTGTGAATAAAAAAACTGGAAAATATTCAACTCTCTATTATATATTCTACTAGATCATAGAGATGCAGCTGATAATTAACTAACTCTTGATGTCAGATACAGTAAATATTTCCAGAATCATTTACATACTTGGTAACTCCTAGGAGTTTCCTCCAAATTTGAAAGTTTATACTACTACCATCACTGAGTTCCTTCCTCCCCATGACCCAACCCAGCATTAAAAATGTGATAATGACTGACTCAAAAGCTTCAAAATAACAAATACGCTTCCAAGAAAGAGGTATCATGAAATATGTAAAAATTACATTTCTCCATTTAAGCCCATGTTAATTTGAGTCATTTAACTAGGTGTTTGTACATCCAGGGAGTTGTATGCCCAATAACCCAATGAAAGCTTATAAAGAAACAGAATTATTCATACATCTTAACGGTTTTGTTAAGACCCATCAGAATACTACTCTATAAAACTACCTATGGCTAATAGTTAGAAAGTCTAGAACAGGCATAAAGTCCTCAGTTAATAGCACTAGAAAAATCATCCAAATACAATTATAAAAAAAAATCCTATGTTGAGAATGTTAAATTCTCACAAACTCAATGTCCAGGACAACTTGTTTACTTGTGCTCAACATAATCCTTGAAAAATAAAATCAAAGAACTTATTAAAAGTTTTAGCTTGGTGCAGTGCCTCACACCTGTACTCCCAGCACTTTGGGAGGCTGAGGTGAATGGATCACCTGAAGTCGGTAGTTCGAGACCAGCCTGACCAACATGGAGAAACCCCATTGCTACTAAAAATACAAAATTAGCTGGGTATGGTGACACATGCCTATAATCCCAGCTATTCGGGAGGCTGAGGCAGGAGAATCACTTGACCCCAGGAGGCAGAGGTTGTGGTGAGCCGAGATCATGCCATTGCACTCCAGCCTAGGCAACAAGAGCAAAACTCAGTCTCAAAAAAAAGAGTATTGACTGAGACTTGGAACAAATTACTTAATACCTGAGAGCACACCATTGTACTCCTGGCCTGGGCAACAAGAGCAATACTCTGTCTCAAAAAAAAAAAAATGTATTGACTGAGACTTGGAACAAATTACTTAATACCTGAGACTCGATGCCCAAATTCTTCTGAGCATTGATTCTAAGAGCCAATCTCTTAGCAATTTCTAATTTCTCAGCATTTCCTGCAGTTGGAGCAGGAACACTTGATGTTCCAGGGGCAGCCATATCCTTTACTCTCTTCTTTGAATTAAACATGCTTTCAATTTGCTCATCAATCTAGATCAAAAGCAAAAAAAGGACAAGTAAAAAAACTGAATTAGAAATACCAAATTAGGTTATTCTACAGAAATAAATAAGGAATGTTTCCACCAACAGGCTGGAAATATTTATGCAAATCCTACTACGTAGATCAATGGGAAAATATACCACCTATTTGTTAAAAGTCACATGTCTCATTTCAAATATCAGTTGTCTATGGTGGGAAAAAAAACAGAAACAGAGAAACAACACTGCATGAACCACTTCATCAGACTCCTGAGAGGCCCAGAAACTACATCCCTGTTCAATAAATGAGGAAACATGTGCTGTCAAGACAGAACAGCAAATATGATGCAGCTGAGTTGCCCCAGGGCTCAAGCCTTGAGACCAAATTATACTGCAATGAAAGAGGCTGGAAAAAGGGCTATAACTCAAGGTCAGTGGCCAACTAAAAATACAGTCAATAATTCTCAAGGGGAATAGTATAACACGTTCCTAAGGCAAAGCTCTCAAAACTCTTCCTAACCCATAAAATGCAATTGGATTTGCCTTGAAAACTGGGTAACTGAACCAGAAAAGGCTTATTCCCTTATTCCTTTGAATCAAGAAAGGAAATAAATGCAGGTTGTTTCCCCATCAAGGCAAGTGCAATGATGAAAGCTTTGTTTTGACAGAAGTCACATGAATGCTACTGCTATGTACATTTCTTTTTTAAAAAAATGCCTTTTGCCCAACAATGACTACTGATATCACTGACTATAGAAATACAAGCCCCTTCAGAAATTTACATTAGATTAATAAAGCTGTATCTTCTAGATCTCAAATGCACAGAAGTTTCTTTAGGGCTTAAAACTTAATTAGGTTAATTTACAAAAGTCTTTTACAGAAATAAAAACAGTCCATTTAACTTTTTGATTTTTTTGAAACAGGGTAGCCTCTAACTCCCAGGCTCAAGGGATCCTCACACCTCGGCCTCCCGAGTAGCTGGGACCACAGCATGCACTACCACGTCCAGCTAATTTTTAAAAAACTTTTCATAGAGACAAGGTCTCCTTGTCTAGGAGAGTATTGAGCTCCTGGGCTCAAGCTATCCTCTCACCTTGGCCGTCCAAAGTGTTGGGATTATAGGACATCACACCCAGCCTTAGATTCTTCCTAAAACATTCACTACCTATTAAGGGGTTTTAGTTATGGCCAGGCACAGTGGCTCACTCCTATAACCCCAGCACTTTGGGAGTCCAAGGCAGGAGTATTACCTGAGCCAGGAGTTTGAGACCAGTGTGGGCAACATGGCAAAATCTCATCTCTACAAAAAATATAAAAGTTAGCCAGGTATGGTGGCACACGCCTATAGTCCCAGATACTCAGAAGCCTAAGGTGGAGAATCACCTGAGCCCAGGAGGTTGAGGTTACAGTGAGCCAAGATCACACCATTGCACTCTAGCCTGACTGACAGAGAGACCTTGTCTCATAAAAAGAAAACAAAACAAAAAACCAACAGGGGGTCAGTTTATCAACTACTTTTAAAACTCAACATTTACCTGAGTAAAACTGTTTTAAATTAAATAGGATGCATGGTATTACAATCTGAACAAATTCATAAAATCAGGAATGGGGGAAGTATACAATGCTAGCTGATAGAGCTAAACTTACTTTTGATTTTATTCATGTTAAGTACTGTTCATTTTTCATAAAATTACATATTACTTTAACACCCAAAGAAACAATCACCATATTTTATCACGAGATTTCTTTTAAAAAATGTTAAAAGTACAGCAGTCTTCCCTTATTCACATGGAATATACTCCAAGAACCCCAGTGGATGCCTAAAAACACAAATAGTGTCACGCAGACATACATTGTTTTTTCCTATACATACATAACTATGATAAAGTTTAATTTATAAATTACGTACAATAAGAGACTAACAATAATAAAATAGGACAACTGTAACAATATACTGTAATAAAAGTTATATGAATGTGGTCTCTCTCTCTCAAAATACTGTAATAGTTTCAGACCGTGATTAACCTATGGCAACAAAAACCACAGATAAGGGGAAACTACCATAATATCGAGAAGTGACAGATGTTTTTAAAACATGGCTACAAATTCATAGTCTTTTTTCCTGAGTGTGGGCTGGATTTAAGGACTTCCTTCTAATACAATGGCTGGGCATGGTGGCTCATGTCTGTAATGCCATCACTTTGGTAGGCTGAGGCAAGAGAACCATTTGCGGCCAGGAGTATGAGACCAGCCTAGGCAATATAGTGAGACCTCCACTCTACATAAAAACATTTTTAAATATATATTAACAAGGCATGATGGTACACCTATAGTACCAACTATTCGGGAGGCTGAAGTGGGAAGACTGCTTGAACCCAGGAGGCAGAGGCTGCAGTGTGCTTAGTTTGCGCCACTGCACTCCAGCCTGGGTGACAGAGCCAGACTCTGTTTCCAAAACAAAACAAAAACCCACAAATAATAAAGTGGAAGTGACAGTGTGTAATTTCAGAGACTAGTCATAAAAAACACTAAAGCTTTCTCTTTGCTCTCTCTCCTGGATCGCTCACTGTGGGGAAAGCCAGCTGCCATGTGGATAAGGAGAGGCAAAGAGGTGAAAAACTGAGGCATCCAGTAAACATCAGAGTGAATGAGCCATCTTGGAAGCAGATCATCCAGCAACAGCCAAGCCTGCAGATGACTGCAATCTCATGACAGCCTAAGCCAGAACTACCTGGCTAAACTGCTGCTGATTTCCTGACCCTCAGGTACTATGATAATAAATGTGTATTGCTTTAACCTGCTAAGTTTTGATTTGTTTCATGGCAACAGATAAATTTAAAAATAACTTTACTGGCCAGGCGCAGCAGCTCACACCTATAATCCCAGCACTCTGGGAGGCCAAGGCAGGTAGATCACCTGAGGTCAGGAGTTTCAGACCAGCCTGGCTAACAGGGTGAAACCCTATCTCTACATCTCTATCTAAAAATGCAAAACCCCACCTCTACGTCTCTATCTAAAACTATAAAAATCAGCCAGGTGTGGTGGCAGGGGCACCTGTAATCCCAGCTACTCAGAAGGCTGAAGCAGGAGAATTGCTTGAACCCTGGAGATGGAGGATGCAGTGAGCCAAGATCATGCCACTGTACACAAGCCTGGGCAACAGAGCGAGATTCCGTCTCAAAAAATAAAATAAAAATAAAAATAAAAAAACAAATACTTTATTACATTTTGAGCTAGTATGGTATCCTAGAAATAAATGGTTTAGGGTTAATGGAACACCTGGGTTCCGGTCCTGACTCTGTGTATTCTACTATGGTCCTGGACCTAACATCTTTTCTTGGAGTCAATTTTCTGATGATAAGATCAGATTGAATTCCTGATTTCCAACCATGTTTTCTGAGCTTAAGTTTAGTGTGTTATGTCAAAAAATGTTCTGTGATCAGATACGCTGGGGAATTTCTGGGTTTAACTAACAAAGTTAAACAAGCTTCCTTACAGACTTTTCATATCCACAGCCGGGTGCGGTGGCTCACACATGTAATCCCAGTACTTTGGGAGGCCGAGAAGGGTGGATGGCTTGAGGTTGGGAGTTTGAGACCAACCTCACCAAGACAGTGAAACCCCGTCTCTACTGAAAATACAAAAATTAGACAGGTGTAGTGGTGGATGCCTGTAATCCCAGCTACTCAGGAGGCTGAGGCAAGAGAATTGCTTGAACCTGGGAAGTGGAGGTTATAGTGAGCTGAGATTACGCCACTGCACTCCAGGCTGGGTGACAGAGTGAGACTCCAGATCAAAAAAAATTTTTTTCACATCCTTTGATGTGCTAATGAGTGGTCTACATATCAAGAGGAGGAGTACTGGTATGTACTAGGCAGATTTTCCAAAACTATTCTAGAACCATCCTCTCCCAAAGAAGGTTTCCAATGATTAGTTATCTTGACAAGCATATGACAAGACCTCCAGTACAAAAGAAACAATCACTTCAATTAAGAATGAAAGAATAACCGAACTTACATCAACTGCAGCATCCTCATCATCTGAATCTTGCAGACCAAGAGCTGCTTTTTGTAACTTCTTCCTCTCATTAGCCAAAGCTTGTTCTGTTTCATCAAACTTGAATCCCTTACCAGAGAACCCACTACTCTTTTTAATTATTTTCCCTTCCTTTCAAAAACAGAAAACAAAGCAAGTTAATCTCATGGTAAAAAACTTTAATGTTTAGGAATTCATACTAATAAGATATTTTTCAAGGTGGTGTATGGCAGTGTAATAAACACTTCATCCAGCATGTAAGATAAACTAAGAGCTCTACATAGACATCACAAAATACTAAGTTCAAGCAAAAGACAGAATGGCTTTCACTTCTTTTCCCCTCTCTTAAGAGAGAAATAAAAATAGTCCTATCAAAATTTCCAAGTATTAAATATAAAAAAAGATTTCCAAGAATGAAATAATCAAGGTTTAGTCACATTAATGATTTCTAGAAGAGTAGTATGGGTTAAAAAACTCACAGCTTTCTGTTGATCTTTGAAATCACTCCACAGTTTCTCTAAATCAGGAGGCACTGCAGTCCCTGACAATTCAAGAGCTTTAATTATGTCACCAGCATAGCGAGCTTGATCTTCTGTGATAAAAGTATAAGCATAACCCTAATAAATGAAAAAGTGCAATTATTAGACACTAACAAGATGAATCATACCTACATCACAAGTAAGATAAAACCTGATCCACCTATTAAATCCTCAAGATTGACGACAACATTACTAAATAATTTTAAAAGAATTAATGGTTCAAAGTAAAATATCCAAGTTTAAAATTTTAAAATAACACAAGTAAACTAGAAAATTTCTAATTTCTTCATACAGAGGTAGAAATACATGCAACTGGCTGGACACAATGGCTCATGCCTGTAATCCCAACACTTTGGGAGGCCAAGGTGGGTGATCACTTGAGGTCAGGAGTTTGCAATCAACCTGACCAAAATGGTGAAACCCCATCTCTATTAAAAATACAAAAAAATTAGCTGGGTGTGGTGATGCATGCCTGTAATCCCAGCTACGTGGGTGGCTGAGGCAGGAGAATCACTTGAACCTGGGAGGTAGAGGTTATAGTGAGCCGAGATGGTACCAATACACTGCAGCCTGGGTAACAAGAGGAAAACTCTGTCAAGAAAGAAGAAAGAAAAGAAAAGAAAAGAAAGAAGAGAGGGGGGGAAGAGAGAGAGAGAGAGAGAGAGAGAGAGAGAGAGAGAGAGAGAGAGAGAGAGAGAAATGTATGCAATTTTACACAAATGCATAATTGCCTGGTCTTTTGCTTTTCCTTTCTTTTTTTGACATGGAGTCTTGCTCTATTGCCCAGGCTGGATTGCAGTGGCACAATCTCAGCTTACTGCAACCTCCGATTCCCAGGTTCAAGTGAATCTCCTGTCTCTGAGTAGCTGCAATTACAGGTGAACACCACATGCCTGGCTAATTTCTTTCTTTCTTTTTTTTTAAAGACATAGTTTCACTCTTCACTCTGTTTTTGCTACTGAGGAGGCTGAGGTGGTAAGACTGTTTGTGTCTGGGTGGCAGAGGTTGTGGTGGCACCATGCTCAGCTAACTTTCTGTACTTTTTGAATAGACAAGGTTTCACCATTTTGCTGGGGCTGGTCTTAAACTCCTGAGCTTAACCTATCCACCACCTTGGCCTCCCAAAGTGCTGGGATTACAAGCATGAGGCACTGTGCCTGGCCCATTTTCTTTAATATATTCTGTTTTTTTCTCTTTTTGCTTGCATTTACTTCCTCTGCTACCTACTACACCAGTCTCACCAAGTTAATGTCCTAGGACACAGCTATCCATATTTTTATTAAAGATCAATAAAAGGTATAAAAATGTGTGTGATACACATGTGGAAATATATGCCTGATTATATATACATAATAAATTGTTTGGTTGTTTGTTTGATTTTTATAGACAAGATTTTGCTGTCACTCAGGCTGGAGGTGCAGTAGCACAATTATAGCTTACTGCAGCTTTGAACTCATGGGCTCAAGAGATCTTGATTCAGCCTCCCAAGTAGCTGGACTACCCAGTTGAGTTGTTTTAATATACTTATTTTTGTGAGGTTTCTGCAAAAATGAGACCAGCCATACCACCCTTTTGGAATTCTCTAAAGCCAAAGGCTTCACATACTCCCAGCAACTTCTTGGTTCACACAAAAGACAGACCAGAGTTGGGAGTAGAAAAGTGGTTTGCTACCTTCACAAAACAATCTGACCTTGCTGGATGCAATAGCTGCCACTGGTAATCCCAGCACTTGGGGAGGCAGAGATGGAAAGATAACGTGAGCCCAGGAGTTTGAGGCCAGCCTGGGCAACACGGCAAGACCTTATCTCCACAAAATTTAAATCTCACCCAAATAGTCATCTGTTAAAAATTTTTAAAACACTGTTTAAGATTTTAATTCACAAATATCTAAATAGCCATCACCTTTGACCTATGGTGCTTTTGCACTGCCCCTGGTTACAAATATTTACATTTTTATAGCATTACGAACATATAATAACACACACGTACATAGAGAAGGAGAGACAAAGAGAATATGTGACAGAGCCCAAATAGTATACAATTTTTAGTACATGACCCTTTACTAAAAAAATTTCTTGACTCCTGATAGGTTAAAAGAATAAATACCATGCCAGGCGCAGTGGCTCACGCCTGTAATCCTAGTACTTTGGGAGGTCGAGGTAGGTGGATCACCTGAGGTCAGGGGTTCAAGACCAGCCTGGCCATCAGGGTGAAACCCCATCTTAAAAAAAAAATAAATAAATAAAAATAAATACCATTACTACTTATTAAATGTGTACAAGCAGGTGAACTAAATTCTATGTGCATGAATTTTTCTCATCTATAAAAGAGTAATATTATCTACCTAAAAGGAAGTTTTAAGAATAAAATGAGATTATACATGTAAAACACTTAAACAGTACCTGGCAGATAATACATTATCCATTAATGTAAGCTATGGCATATTAATACTATTTACTGCATTATTGTGCAATGTACAGAGTTAGAAAATTAAATAAATCAGAATCAATGACTCCAACAACAGAATAGTCTGCTACTTCTAGAAGAAATGAGTTAGACCTATACAATTTCTAGAATACAGGTGAGTCAAAAAGGCAAGTAACATATATATGTATGACTGATAGAGAAAGAGAGGAGTAGGAGAAATTGGTAGATGTGGAGATGGGTGTATTTTATGATCCATTTTTTAAAAAAAGATCCTTAAGTATAATCATTTATGCGTATGTGTATACAGATGGTCCCCGACTTACAATGATTCAATTTACGATTTTTCAACTTTACCATGCTGCAAAAGTGATACACATTCAGTAGAAACTGTACTTTGAATATTTACACAACCATTGTTTTTCATATCCAGTACAGTATTCAATAAATTACTTGAAATATTCAATACTTTATTATGAAATAGGCTTTGTATTAGATGATTAGGCCCAAGTTTAGGCTAATATAAGTGTTCTGAGCATGTTGAAAGTAGGCTAGGCTACTATGATGTTTAGTAGGTCAGGTGTATTAAATGCATCTTCGACTTACGACGGATTTATCAGGACACTGTAACCCCATCATGAATCAAGGAACATCTGTATAGAAATTTTTAGGCATGAGGGGAAAAACTAAAAGGGAACACAAACTGTTAACAGTATCTGCCTATAAAGAGCCGCTAGGTATCTGATAATCTGAACAATACTTAGAACTGTACATGTACATAAATTATGAACATCAACTACTCTTCACACTGTGTGGATTACAGATTTTCAAAATGTCTCCATAACTCATATTTACTCCCTAAAATACTAAAGAAACACCTGTATTTTAATATAATGGTGATCGATTATAACAAAATGATTTTACCTTGTTGCCTGCTCTTCCAGTCCGCCCTGCTCTGTGCACATAATCCTCATAATGATTGGGGCAGCTATAATTTACTACAAGAATCAGATGTTTCACATCTAGACCTCGGGCAGCAACAGAGGTAGCCACAAGAAGTTTGCAGGTCCCATTCTTAAAGTCATTTATGATGCTATCTCTGTCATATTGATCAATGCCTGCAAGTAAAAAGTTGTAAAACATGTCCAAATTACATTTCCCACTTCTTCTGACAAAGAAAGAATCTAAACTCAGAATAAGGAGCAAACTGACACATCCAACTCCTAAAATATAGAAAATAAAAGACTAGGAAAATTAATGGCAACATTAAAGGTTATTGCTATTAATTCATTTATGAATCTTTCAACTCTGATCTTGTATTGTCCCCTTTCTTCTATACACGGCTTATATTTGCAAAGGCCCAATATCAGAAACTAACTTAACCTGTTTGGGAGCCAAAGGGAGAAAAGGCAGAAACATTCAGCCTATATTATCAAGATTTAGATCTTTCTCTTTTCCCTGTAGGCTATTTAGAGCCTTGCTACTCAGTTTTGTCCAAGGACCAGAGCAGCATCACCTGGGCAGCCAATGCAGGTAGATCATGAGGTAAGGAGTTCAAGACCAACCTGGCCAACATGGTGAAACCCCATCTCTACTGAAAATACAAAAATTAGCCAGGCATGGTGGCATGTGCCTGTAATCCCAGCTACTCAGGAGGCTGAGGCAGGAGAATTGCTTGAACTCAGAAGGCGGAGGTTGCAGTGAACCAAGATCATGCCACTGCACTCCAGCCTAGGCAACCAGGCAAGACTATATATCTTGGAGAGAAAAAAAAAAAAAAAAGAAAAAAATGCAGAATGTAGGGTTATACTCCAAACTACTAAATTGAAATCTTAGTGATTTCAGTGATTATCACAGGCAAATTAAAGTTTGAGGAGTACTAGTTTAAATGTACCCAACTGGATCTCCCTTAAATAAGTGACCCAAAGAGGTTTAGTATTAATGATAAAACAGAGTATAAAATACCAAAAAGTTCTATTACAACATGCCCAGGCCACAAAATATTTCATGATGAGGTTTCCAGGAATTCTGGTAATAGAGAAGGAAATAAGATAAATTCTCAAAGCTTAAAACTCCTGCTTTCATGGGAGATTTCACAGAAAATCTGGGCTTAACATACAGACTGTTTAGCATATAAATATTTACCAATATTAATTTGTACTACTACCTACAATTTTAAATGCACTCTTCAAGGATTTAAATAAAGTATTTGAATCACTGTCAAAGAAAGCGGAATCTAACACTTTACAAAAAAAATCCCAGCCAGACAGTGGCTCACGCTTGTAATCCCAGCACTTTGGGATGCCAAGGTGGGTGGATCACTTGATGTCAGGAGCCTTGCCAACATTGTGAAACCCTGTCTCTACTAAAAATACAAAATTAGTTGGGCGTGGTAGCGTATGCCTGTAATCCCAGCTAGTCAGGAGGAAACTGAGGCACAAGAATCGCTAGAACCCGGGAGGCAGAGGTTGCAGTGAGCCAAAACCGCGCCACTGCACTTCAGTCTCGGCAACAATAGCGAAACTCTAACCCAAAAAGAAATTAATCAATTTGAAAGACAGAGGAGAAAAAAAGGTTGAAAAAGACTAAACAAAGCCTCAGTGATAGATGAGACAATATCAACAAGTCAAACATATATACAACTGAAGAGAATAAAGCAGGGAAAAAAAACCTGAAGAAATAACAACGAAGAATTTCCCAAATTCAGAACAGGACATAAATTTACAGATTCTAGAAGCTAAATAAACCCCACACAGAATAAATAAAAGTAATAGCAACCCTAGATATAGTCTCCATATGACCTAGCAATCCCATTCTTTGTTATCTACCCTAGAGAAATGAAAGCCGACATTCACACAAAACTTTTATTTGAATAATAGCAGCTCTATTCACAGTTACAAAAAAAACACCAACCAACCAAAATGTCCTTAAACAGATGAACGGATACACAAACAGTGATAAATCCATACAATGAATACTACTCAGTAATAAGAAAAAAAGAACTATAGGCCGGGCACCATGGCTCAGGCCTGTAATCTCAACACTCCGGAGTTTGGGGTGGGAGGATTACAAGAGTTCGAGATCAGCCTGGGCAACATAGTGAAATCCCGTCTCCACAAAAATATAAAAAAATTAGTTGGGCATGGTGGCACATGCCTGTAGTCCCAGCTACTCAGGAGGCTGAGGTGGGAGCAGTGCTTGAGCCTGGGAGGTGGAGGCTGCAGTGAGCCAAGCTGAGATAGCACCACTGCACTCCAGCCTGGGAAACAGAGAAAAACTATCTCCAGGGGGAAAAAAAAAAAAAAAAGAATGAACTATGCAAGAACTTGGATGCATATCAAAATCATTAAGCTGAGTAAAAAAGCCAACCCAAAAAGTTACAAAATGTAAGATTCCATTTGTAAACTTTTTTCCTTTGAGACAGGGTCTCACTCTGTCTCCAAGGTTAGAGTACAGTGGCACAATCTCGGCTCACTGCAACCTCCGCCTCCCAGGCTCAAACAATCCTCCCTCCCACCTCAGCCTCCTGAGTAGCTAGGAGACTAATTTTTTATAGTTATTAAAATTTTTTAGAGATGGGGGTCTTGCTATGCTGCCCAGGCTGGTCTCAAACTCCCAGACTCAAGCAATCTGCCCACCTTGGCCTCCCAAAGTGCTGGCTGTAACTCCAGCACTCTGAAAGGCTAAGGTGAATAGATCATCTGAGATCAGGAGTTCAAGACCACCTTGACCAACCTGGTGAAACCCTGTCTCTACTAAAAACACAAAAATTAGCTGGATGTGGTGGTGCATGCCTGTAATCCCAGCTACTGGGGAGGCTGAGGCAGGAGAATCACTTGAACCTAAGAGGGAGAGAGGTTGCAGTGAGCAAAGACTGCACCATTGCACTATAGCCTGGGCAACAAGAACAAAATTCTGTCTTAGAAAGAAAAGAGAAAAGAAAAGAAAAAAGAACAAGAACAAGAACACATGAGTGGTTGTCAGGGGTTATGGATGGGGAAAGGTACCTTTATAATTTATTACCTTTATAGAGATGCATGAGGGAGATTTTTAGGAAATGATGGAACTGTTCTGTAACCTGATTATGGTGTGGGATGTGGCTAAAGCAACCAAAATACTGGAAGCAGTCCCCACCCCCAGGGTCCAACAGAAATGACTAAACTGGAGGTGGGTGCTGCTTCCAGATGGTGAAATCCCATCTCTACTGAAAATACAAAAATTAGTCAGGTGTGGTGGTACATGCCTGTAGTCCTAGCTACTCAGGAGGCTGAGGCAGGTGAATCACTTGAACCTAGGAGGTGGAGGTTGCAGTTAGCTGTTAACCCTCTGCTACACTTCAGCCTGGGTGACAGAGCAAGACTTCATATCAAAAAAAAAAAAAAAAGTGGTCAACTCTGGAGGGGTAGGGACAGAGATAAACTGAGGGAAATTTCTGAGATGGAGTCTCACTGTTGCCCAGATTAACCTCAAACTCCTAGACTCAAACAATCCTTCCATCTCAGTCTCCTGAGTAGCTGAGACTACAGGCATGCAACACTGTGCCCAGATTAGGGTTGTATCTTAATAGTGTTTAGGTTTCACAGCTTATATGTATTTGTGAAAACTCATCTGTGTACATTTCACTAGTTTATCTACAAGATGTTTTTCTTTCTTGAGACAGTGTCTCACTTTTGTTGCCCAGGTCAGAGTGCAACAGTGCAATCTCCACTTACTACAACCTCCACCTTCCAGGATTAAGTGATTCTCCAGCCTCAGCCTCCAGAGTAGCTGGGATTACAGGCAGCTGCCACTAGATCTGGCTAATTTTTTATGTTTTTAGTAGAGATGTTGGCCAGGCTGGTCTCAAACTCCTGAGCTCAAATGATCCACCCACCTTGGCCTCCCAAAGTGCTGAGATTACAAGCATGAGCCACCTCGCCCAGACAACTTTTTTTTTTTTTTTTTTTGAGAAGGAGTTTTGCTCTTGTAACCCAGGCTGGAGTGCAACGGAGTGATCTCGGCTCACTGCAACCTCCACCTCCTGGGTTCAGGCAATTCTCCTGCCTCGGCCTCCTGAGTAACTGGGATTACAGGCATGAGCCACCATGCCCAGCTAATTTTTTGTATTTCTAGTAGAGACAGGGTTTCACCATGTTGACCAGGATGGTCTCGATCTCTTGACCTTGTGATCCACCCGCCTCGGCCTCCCAAAATGCTGGGATTACAGGCGTGAGCTACCGTGCCCAGCTTTTTTTTTTTTTAATATTCACAAATTTTGCTGTAGTCCCAGCTACTTAGGAGGCTGAGGAGGGACAATTCCAAGAGCCCAGGAGTTCAAGACCACGCTGGGCAGCACAGGGAAACTCTGTGTCAGAAAAAAAAAAAAATGAAACAAGTTTTGAACTAGTGTTAATGATATGCATATTGACATGAAATGTGATAACCTGCTCTCCAATTTATTTAAAATGTGTGAAAAACTAAGAAAAATTGATGTGTGGGTAGAGAATGAATAGTAGCTAAAAAAAGGATAAACAAATATAGTCATCCCTCAGTATCCTCAGGGGATTGGTTCCAGGACCTCTGGCAGATACCAAAATCCTAGGATGCTCAAGTCCCTTATATAAAATGGCATACTATGCCCATATCATCTATATCCTCCTGAAAACTTTAAAAAAATCTCTAAATTACTTAAAACCTCCTATTACAATGTAAATAATATGTATTAATAAATAGTTTGCATACTACATTATTTAGGCAATAATGACAAGAAGAATAGATTTTCTGTATGTTCAGGACAAATATTTTTCCAAATATTTTCAATCTGCAGTCTACGGACATAAAGGGCTGACTATATATACATACAATGGAATATTATTCAGCCTTACAAAGGAAATCTGACAAATGCTACAACACAGACGAACCTTGAAAGCATTTTGCTAAGCGAAAAGGGCAAGTCACAAAAAGACAGAATGTATGATTCTAATTAAAGGAGGTACCCAGAATAGACAAATACATAGAGACAGAAAGTAGAATAGAGGTTATAAGCAACTGCTCAGGGGTGGGGGTGGGGGGGAAAGACTAGTTGCTTAAAACAGTACAGTTTCTATTCAGGGTGATTAAAATGTTCTAGAAATAGACAGTAGCGAAGCATTGTGAATGTACTTAATGTCACTGAATTATATACATAAAATGGTACAGTCTAAGGCCAGGCATGGTAATTCATGCCTGTAATCCCAGCACTGCGGGAGGCCAAGACAGACGGATCATCTGAGGTCAGGAGTTCAAGAACAGCTTGGCCAGCATGGCGAAACTCCGCCTCTACTAAAAAATACAAAAAAATAAGTCAGGCATGGTGGCATGCACCCACAGTCACAGGTATTCAGGAGGCTGAGACACAAGAATTGCTTGAACCCAGGAGGTAGGAGGCAGAGGTTGCATCAAGCTGAGATTGCACCACTGCACTCCAGCCTGGGTGGCAGAGCAAGACTCTGTCTGAAAAAAAGTAGGAGGGGGGAGGGGAGTGGGACTTTCTATGTAGTGAGTATTTACCAAAAAAAAAAAAAAAATCATTTTCAAACATTAAAAGTTAACCAAACACAAATCTTCAAAGTCTCTTTAATTTTATCCCAAATGAAGTCTGCTGGAAGTAGACGGTATTTCAAAGATGACAACAAAGTATGTCCTGTTCCACATGCTTTTCTGTGTAGGGGATGACACTCTCTCATCAATAGGTGACATCTATACTTCCATCCCTTTGAATCTGGGACAGTTTGGTAGCCAACCTATTGTATATGGTAGAAATGAAGGCTCTGCCAATTCCAGTATCATCCTTACCTGGCTGGCCAGCTTCTGGTTCTTTCCTCTTGGCCAAGCAGCCTCATAGAGAAGCCCACAGGGCCTGTGACCAAGGCCTAACTGAGCTCCCAGTCAAGAGCCAGCATCAATTTGCCAGCCACATAAAATGAAGTAAATTGGTAGGTGATGCCCAGCTCTACTGTGTCCCAGCAGGTATAGCATAAAACAGAGACGAGATGTGCATGGTGAGCTCTGCCCAAATTGAAGATTCATAAGCAACCTAAGTAACTATTGCCGCTAAATTTTGGAGTGATTCATTACTAAGCTAGTCAGAACACTTAGCAAATGAGAATAATTCTAACTATATCTATTCCATTTGTTTTGTGGGTTTTTTTTTTTTTTTTTTTTTTAAGACAGAGTCTCACTCTGTTACCCAGGCTGGAGTGCAATGGCACAATCTCGGCTCAGGCAATTCTCCGCCTCAGCCTCCTGAGTAGCTGGGATTACAGGCACATGCCACCATGCCCAGCTAATTTTTATATATTTTTTTGTTTTTTGAGATGGAGTTTCGCTCTTGTTACCCAGGCTGGAGTGCAATGGCACGATCTCGGCTCACCGCAACCTCCGCCTCCTGAGTTCAGGCAATTCTCCTGCCTCAGCCTCCTGAGTAGCCGGGATTACAGGCATGCGCCACCATGCCCAGCTAATTTTTTGTATTTTAGTAGAGACGGGGTTTCACCATGTTGACCAGGTTGGTCTCGATCTCTCGACCTCTTGATCCACCCGCCTCGGCCTCCCAAAGTGCTGGGATTACAGGCTTGAGCCACCGCGCCCGGCCAATTTTTATATTTTTAGTAAAGACAGGGTTTTGCCATGTGGCCAGACTGGTCTCGAACTCCTGACCTCAGGTAATCTGCCCGCTTCGGCCCATTACAGGCGTGAGTCACTGCTCCAGGTCTGTGATTTGTGTTCTAGTTCCACACATATGTAACAATAGCAGTAGCACAAGAAATTAAAATGTTACTTTGAGATTTCAGTAAAAGCTCCTTAAAGTGAATCATGAAAACCTACAGATAGCATGAGCAATGGAAAGGGTATAACACATAGAAAAGTTACATATAATTCCTCCATAGTTAATAAAGGGTGATAGAATTTGGTCAAACCAATGTATGCCTGTATGATTTTCTTTCTCTTAGATGAGGCAAAAATTATACCTACTCCCACAGAGCACAGTTGAGTAAGAACTGATATAAAATTTAGTTCTGAACTATAGAGAACAAAGTATCATTTAGAACACAGCACAATGCTTGTCAAGTACTAAATAGATATTTTATGTGTGAATCAAGTTAATAATTACCTCCATGAAGAGACATACAAGGATAAGATGCTCTCATTAAATCCTTCAGAAGACCATCAGCATGTTCCTGCTTATCCACAAATATAATGACAGATCCTGACTCTTGATAATGGCCTAGAAGCTCAAGTAACTTCAAAAATTTCTTTTCTTCTTCAATCACAATCTGAAAACACCATATTGTCCTAAGTTAATGGAGTGAAAATGCAAACAGATCCCTTGGACAGAAATATTCATTTTATTTGCGGTGAATGAATAAATGACAGTATCTTGCTATATCTTTACCAAGGGCTAGGAAAATGTTAATTTTAATTGCAAATAATAAGATCCAAAAAGAATTGTAAACTTTCTAGGTATAAGAGTCTTGCAGCCAGGCGCGGTGGCTCACACCTGTAATCCCAGCACTTTGGGAGGCCGAGGCGGGTGGATCACGAGGTCAAGAGATCGAGACCATCCTGGTCAACATGGTGAAACCCCGTCTCTACTAAAAATACAAAAATTAGCTGGGCATGGTGGCGCGTGCCTGTAGTCCCAGCTACTCAGGAGGCTGAGGCAGGAGAATTGCCTGAGCCCAGGAGGCGGAGGTTGCAGTGAGCTGAGATTGCGCCATTGCACTCCAGTCTGGGTAATAGGAGCGAAACTCCATCTCAAAAAAAAAAAAAAAGTCTTGCAAATGTAGGCATATGATCATCTGTTCTCTCTGGCTCTTAATTTCATATCCTAGTAACGAAGAAATAAAACAGGTTTGTGACATTTCTTTTTCCTTTGTAGAGACAGGGGTCTCACTATATTGCCCAAGCTAGTCTCCAACTCCTGGCCTCAAGTGGTCCTCCTACCTTGGTCTCCCAAAGTACTGGGATTATAGCCATAAGCCACCATGTCTGTGTGGAATGTTATATTTCTATGTATCAGCTCACCATTTACCACTTCCTACTGCTGGTGAGAGAAACTAAAACGAACATTTAATTTTATTTGTCTTTAAAGAGACGGGCTCACTATGGCTAAGGTGCTATTCACAGGTGTGATCCAGCTACTGATCAGCACAAAAGTTTTGACCTATTCTGTTCTTCTGCCCTGGGCTGAATATCCCATCTTTAGGCAATCTGGTGGTTTCCCTGTTACCAGGAGGTCACCACATTGATGCTGAACTTAGTATGGACAAAGATCGGCATAGTGCACTACAGCCCAAAACTATGGAAAATGAGAAGCTGGGACTTGACTTCAGGCATGCACCACTGCACCCAGCAAAAAAAAGAGCATTTTAAACAGCCAGTTCCATGGAACAATATAGTAGTGCACTACAGCCCAAAACTATGGAAAATGAGAAGCTGGGACTTGACTTCAAGCATGCACCACTGCACCCAGCAAAAAAAAGAGCATTTTAAACAGCCAGTTCCATGGAACAATATAGTAGTGCACTACAGCCCAAAACTATGGAAAATGAGAAGCTGGGACTTGACTTCAAGCATGCACCACTGCACCCAGCAAAAAAAAGAGCATTTTAAACAGCCAGTTCCATGGAACAATATAGTAGTGCACTACAGCCCAAAACTATGGAAAATGAGAAGCTGGGACTTGACTTCAAGCATGCACCACTGCACCCAGCAAAAAAAAGAGCATTTTAAACAGCCAGTTCCATGGAACAATATAGTTAAGTGTATCTGGTAAAATACTGAAGGCTACAATAGATGTATACGACTTCATTTTAGAAATTATCTTGCCTACCTCACAAACAGTGATCTCAAAAGGGTTACACATACTATGTAAGTATCAAGGAAACTGGGATTTCCTAAAGATAGTACCCACCACTTGCTGCTCCACATCTGAGCAAACCACACTCCTGCCTCCAACCTGCACTTCAATAGGTTTACTCAGGATTCTGCGAGCCAAAGCCTCCATAGCTCTGGGGAAAGTAGCTGAAAACATAACTGTCTGTCGATCAGGACGAACATTATCCACAATGCGCATGACCTGAGAAAAAGAAAACATTTCATATAAATATGGTAAATATAGTCTTCAAAGCTTATGCAATGTTAAAACCAAGTAAAAGAAACTTTTGAGAACAACTATCTCAGTTTTGCTACTCCCACAGTCTCCCAATCTCAAGAAATGACAACCCCACATATGCTTAGACCAAAAATGTAGAAGACATCTTTGATTAATCTGTCACTCATCTTACAACCAATCCATCAACAAATACAGTGGTCTATCTTCAAACTATTAACTAGGATACAACCAACTACCACTGTTTTTCTTCATTTATTCAATACATTTTTATTAAAGACCATCTTGAATCAGGTACTTTTCTAAGTACTAGGAATATACAATAAAGCAGACAAAAAGAGGAGGATTCTGGGAAGTTGGCAGAGCAGGAAATCACCAGGAACCTGTATTCATACCTAGACAACAACTATGGTGGTAGAATCTGTCTGATGTAACCACCATAGAACTCTGGAGTCTATGGAAGATTTGCAACTTCCTGGGAAAAGCTTGGAAGATAAATTGTGGCTAATTTCCACCGTTTTCGGCTCTTAGCACAGTAGCAGTTAACCAACCCCCACATATAGCCCCACAGAAGGCAGGCATGCACATTTCTGAAGCAAACTATACACAGCTTATAGGAGCCAGACTGGTCAAGAAGAACTCTGTCCTCCAAATATGGAGGATCTATGTTCCGATTAGTACTTCTGATTACAGAGGTGAAGACAAAGAGACATTGGCTGTTATTGTTGCATTCACACCCCCGCAAACCACTACAGTCCTGGGTCTCTCAAGCTGAAATGATTACCAGGAGATTTAAAAGTCTGATGCCCCTTTCCTCTGCCTTAATTTTTCCTTTTGATAGCCAAACATTAAAGACTAGGACATTTAAAAACAAATGAATAACCAGAAAAAATTACAAAGTGACAACACATGGAGAATGACACAGACTCAGAAAACACATGAGATGACCTTAAGTTTACACCTCAGGGCAATCCTTGCCACAGACCACCTACAACAATCAAAAACAAAAATAATAAACAATAACAGTAATGAAAAAACAGCAAACCCTAGGGAAGGGGAGAATCTGATTCCCAAGTTACCACATTACTAGATTCAAATGTCAGCTTTCAGGCTGGGTGTTGCTGTCTCAGGCCTATAATCCTAGCACGTTGGGAGGCGAAGGCAGGCAGATTACTTGAGGTCAGGATTACGAGACCAGCCCGGCCATCATGGTAAAAGCGTCTCTACTAAAAATACAAAAATTAGCTGGGCATGGTGGCCAAGTAATCCCAGCTACTCAGAAGGCTGAGGCAGGAGGATCACTTGAACCTGTGGGGGCAAGGGTTGCAGTGAGCCACTGCACTCCAGCCTGGGCAACAAAGCGAAACTCTGTCTCAAAATAAATAAATAAATAAATAATAACTTTCAATTTTCACTAATTTTCTCAATATATAATTATTCCTGAAGGCACATTACTGCTTGCCAACTCTTCTCTAGGTAGAAGTCAGTGTGCAGCTTTGTATTCAATAGAACCAGCTTTGATTTACATCATAGTGTTTTTTTGTTGCTACACCTCTAAATGGTGCTGCATGACCCTGAAACCTTACTGTTTTTTAATCCATGAAGCTCACAAAATAATCACAAACTAATCAAAATTTTCCTCTTTTTTCTTGAGACACTCTGTCACCCAGGCTGTAGTACAGAGGCATGATGTTGGTTCATTACAGCCTCTGTCTTACAGGCTCAAGCAATCCTGCTACTTCATTCAGCCTCCTGAGTAGCTGGTACTATAGGTGCATGCCCCCCGCACCCAGCTAATTTTTATATTTTTTGTAGAGAAAGGGTTTCGCCATGTTGCCCAAGCTTGTCTTGAACTCCTGAGCTCAAGCAATCCACCTGCCTCGGCCTCCTAAAATGCAGGGATCATTAAGCATACATCACTATGCCCAGTCTCCGGCAGATTTTTAGTTATCAATAAACAATTATTCAGCATTTCTCTCTCATGTACTTACATAAACGTACATTAACCACATACATGTACATAAGCACACAGACAGAAATACATGAGAGAATGTTGAATCAATCATTTATTTTGTTTACATGTACTTAAGTATCTATATGTACTTTTATGGCAAGGAAAGATTCACACTTGGCCTTTCAATGGAAAATATTGTTTTGAACTCACTCTACAAGAACCTGGTTTGTCAGAAAGTCCCTATCAATTACTCTACCTACTTAAAGCATTATAATTAAGATTTCTCATAATTGGGAAAGACATTAAAGGGCACGTGACTGTTCCATCTGACACTTTAATTCTCTTTACTCTCTTTCCACAGACAGACCCCTTGCCTCTGCTTGAACACCTGGAAGAAACAGATATTCAATATCAGTTCCCACTCCCTCACAAAGCAATCAGTTTCATCTCTAAAGAATGTTTATTAAATCCTTCTTCAAATGAAACTCAGGTCAAGCTCCCTATGACTTCCCCACTGGATCCCAGTTCAGTTGTACTCCTTGGGATCAAAAAAATAAATTCAATGCTGCTTTCATGTGACACTTGTTCAGAGTTAAAGGATGCTATCATATCTAATACTCAAAGCTGAGTATTCTTATTATTACTTTTCGAGACAAAGTCTAGCTCTGTCACCCAGGCTTAAGTGCAATAGTGCAATCTTGGCTTACTGCAACCTCTGCCTACACCAGGTTCAAACAATTCTCCTGCCTCCGTCTCCCAAGTAGCTGGGATTACAGGCGCCCGCCACCATATCTGGCTAATTTTTGTATTTTTAGTAGAGACGGGGTTTCACCATGTTGGCCAGGCTAGTCTGGATCTAACTTCAACTGATCCGCCCACCTCAGCCTCCAAAAGTAGTGGGAATAAAGGCATAAGCCACCATTCCCCACCCAAAGCTGAATATTATTTTTTAACTGTTTCTTACATGGTTCAAGCATTACTACAATCTTGTTTCTTCTCTTTTGTGCTCCTCTATTTATATCACATTTAGAATGCAGTTTCTAAATCTAAATACAATACATGCAGTATCATATAATAGGCAATACATTTTTGGAGAGTAGATGGAAAAACCGAAAAGGCTAAATGTGACATTTGCCTTATCCCTTTTCCATGCACATTTCCATTACTGTGGCCTCTTATAATCCTTTATCTTCTGGCAACAACAGCTTACTAACAATTCACAATGCTCTTAAGAAAACTTTCTACCACCTTTAAAATGTGTTCCTATAAATTTCTCTCTCTCTCTCTCTCTCTCTATCTATCTATCTGAGATGCAGTCTCACTCTGTTGCCAGGCTAGAGTGCAATAGCACGATCTCAGCTCACGGCAACCTCCCACTCCTGGGTTCAAGCAATTCTCCTGCCTCAGTCTCCCAAGCAGCTGGGACTACAGGTACGCACCACCATGCCCAACTAATTTTTTTATTTTTGGTAGAGATGGGATTTTACCATGTTGGCCAGATTAGTTTCGATCTCTTGACTTCGAGATCAACCTACCTCAGCCTCCCAAAGTGCTGGGATTAAAGGCGTTAGCCATCGTGCCCAGACTATAAATTTCTATCATTGAAATTTTGTACCTGAGCAAAGAGCATATGTAAGGAATATAAAAACCTAAGCTAGACAAATTCTTTGGGCCATTAGCTAGATAGCAAAAGTAAATGACTTTTGGTAAATGTAATTAACGTGCTATCTAGACTAGATAATGAGGTATTTAAAAGCATGAATTAAAAGAATTTATTCAAAAAGACAACGGGCTGGGTGCAGTGGCTCATGCCTGTAACCCCAACACTTTGGGAGGCCAAGGTGGGTGGATCGCCTGAGGTCAGGAGTTTAAACCAGCCTGGCCAACAGAGCAAAACCCTGGTTCTACTAAAAATACAAAGATCAGACAGGCCTGCTGGCAGGCATCTGTAATCCCAGCTACTTGGCACACTGAGGAAGGAGAATCACTTGATCCCAGGAGGTGGAGGTTGTAGTGAGCCAAGATCACACCACTGCACTCCAGCTTGGGCAACAGAGCATGACTCCATCTCAAAAAAAATAAAAATAAAAATAAGGCTTAAGCTTCTATTATTAGCACTTTCCAATTGTAGTTTTACTGGTGTTGGTCTTAGATGTCTAAGAAATGCCTATATAAATACTTGGTGAAGAAGCTTTATGAGGAATCTGAAACATCAATATGTACTTCAATTCTGAATGTTCCCAGTCTTCTGTATTACCATGCAATAGAAAAGCGTGTGTGTGAATTTCAGAAACCACATGAAGAGCTCACATGAACCATTCTCATGGCAGCTACAAGGTTATATTTACATTTCAAAACACTTAAGACATGTATGATTACCTGGGGCTCAAATCCCATGTCAAACATTCTGTCTGCTTCATCTAAAACGACATATGTCACTCTTCGAAGATTTGTGACCCGACCTAAGATGAGAAGAAAAATAAAGACAAAAAGAAAACTAAAAATTAGTCACAATTCATTTTATGGCTACCAAGAACTTTTAAAAACTGTAAAGGAAACTAAAATGCCTGACTTAACAAGAGGGGTAGGTTAGGTATCTTTAAAAAGTGAAAAGAAATTTTGATCTACAATGTCTTAATCTAGTGGCAAATACTTTCTGACAATGGGTATATGAGGCCCTTTATTTTGTCAAACTCGTCTCTTGCATACCATCATAGGGCCTGAAGAACCTGTAAAATTCAGAAAACAGCCCTCTCCAAAACACATCATAAAACTAAGACTGAGATGAAGCATCGAGCCACATCAGCCATTATCTGACAGCATCACCTAGAAAAAAACATATTAGAGATTACAGCGTATGTGTGGAAAGCAAGTTCTAGTGCTAACTATTTCAGACACAGAAAATGTCTCTCTATATTATCTTATAACTGACTTCCATATATTTAGAAGTTTCTTAAATGGGCGTGCCAAACCCTTAGTAAGAAGTTATTGACAGCATTAGGAAACATTAGTTTGCACAAAAACTTTAAATACCAAAACACATTATATAAATATGTTTTCCATACAAAGATATAAATCCCAATTTTATTAAGTGAACCCACTGACTTAAATAAATGCAACTTATTTCCTAAACAGTGAAAACAAAATACATACACATGAAACCCCTTCTAAAATATTAACACAAACATTGCTATCAACTGTTGAATCAATCACCTGGCAAAAACATGTATAAAAAAGTTATTTAAAAATAGACCAAAGATAAGAGAAAAAGGTAAAATTAATCAAGATGAATTTCAGGAGGAGACTTAATCAATGCAGCATTGAGAAAGAAAAACCCAAGGGATTATTTAATCAGCATTCAACCCAAAACTTGCCATATGCTAGACAAACACTTCTCAAACATTTCAATGTCACTTTGTCAAATTCGTGTATAATTAGAATTAAGTTCATACAGAAATTCAAGAAGAATACTATTAGAAACATGCATTAACTCAGAGTTTTTAATATTCTATTATGTATATACTGTATATTACAATGGAAACCTCTGAGAGCATTTTCTTCAAAAAAAATAAGTGCTATCTAATATTTAAGTATTCCACACTAGCATTTACAGTTTTCAAGGTCGGGAACAGCATTAAATTACCTACCTTTGATGGTTTAAGTCTCGGAAGCCCAGTTCTATAAATCTTGAAGGGCCTTTCTCCACAGAAGTTAAATAATGTCAACAGTTTAGTAAGAGTTTTGATAGGGAATAACTTAACAAAGCATAACATTTGAACTACAAACATGCAATATTTACAAAAGATAAAATTTCTTGAAGCTGCAGTATCTTAATTTATGTCGTATTGTAAGAAAATACTAGTTCCTTTGGAGAAAAATTCTAAATTTTGTAATGAAGAAAAGGCTACTACCCCACTCTTATACTAACTAAAACTAGGCCCAAAATGGATTAAGAATCCAAGTTATGCATTATTGAAACCCATTTTAGGAATGAAGTAATATTCCTTTTTCCCTCTTTTTCTTTTTTTCCCTTCTTTTTCTAAAAAAAAAAAAAAAGAAAAAAAAAAAAGAATCCAAGTTATGATCAAATGGAGTTACTTGTGAAAAAAAATAAATTAAATTTAAAAATATTATTAATGCTTAACTTGTTACAATACTAATTTTAAGATACTGCAGCTTTAAGAAAAAACATAGAAACCCTCTGTTGGTTTCTTGCATCTGTTTTAACAAAAAAAAAAAAAAGTAAAGAATTCAAAAATAAAAGACACCAAAAAAATACCCCTGACTTACCACTGTTAGCTGCTAACATGTCAATCATTCGACCAGGTGTGCAAACAATAATTTCAGCACCTCTTTTCAGCTCAGCAATCTAATAAAAAAGATGAAGCTTTATCAGTAATGCTTAAATACTAAAAAAATTACATTTAGTCCTTGCCTAGTATGATTAGAAGACTTCAAAGCTAACAACATGAAAAATAGGTGCCATAAATTAGAAACAAATAAAAACTAGAGAATCTTGCAAATTTAATTTGCCACTATCCCTCAAAATCAAGAAATGAACTTAAGAGAGCAGTTAAAAAAAAAAAAGTGATCATTTCTTGAGCCCAGGAGTTCAAGGCTGCAGTGAACTATGATCACACTCCAGCCTGAGCAAGAGAGTAAGACCCCATCTTAGAAAAAAAATTTCTACGTGACCATATATATAGACTAGTGTTGTTCAAATCAAGGGTTGCCACCATTAGTGAATCATGAAATCGATTTAACTGTCATGAACAACTTTTTAATTTTTTTGAGACAGGGTCTCATTCTGTTGCCCAGGCTCTGTTGCCCACTGCAGCGGTGTCAACACAGCTCACCGTAGCCTAGATCCTGGGCTGAAGTGATCCTCCCATCTTAGCCCCTCCCTGCACCATCCCACACACCCTCCCAGCAGCTAGGACTAAAGATACTCGCTAATGTATTTATTAAGAGATGGGGTCTCACTACAATGCTCAGGCTGGTCTCAAAATCCTGGACTTAAGTGATCCTCCCAAAGTGCCGTGATGATTACTGTGAGTCACAGTGCTCAACCATAACCAGCATTTTAAAAATAAAATAGGATGGAGAATATCAGAAGTCCCTTGACATCATAAAACTTCTGTTTGGCATTTATATAAATATAATGTGCATGCACATACAGGTTATTTTCTAAGTGTATTTTTACAAACCAGAGTCATAAAAAATCATAAAGATAAACTTAGAAAATGAAGTTAGTTCAGCGTTTAAAATAGCACTGGAGTTAACAAAAGCAAATATTCCCAGAGTGTGTAACAATAGTCCTAAGAAACGGTTTTGTAGGCAAGTTCAGAAAATGTCACTTAATTTATCCCATTTATCTAGCATCACAATATACATTAGCTTATTAAAAACTAAGAAGTCTTAGAGGAAAGAAACTGGTTTTAATCTTGTATACTCCAACATTTCCAAAACGTATCCAATCATAGAACCGAATTTTTTCCCTTTTTCTAGTTAAGCAAAATATCTGATAACTATTTCATTCTTTAGACGACAGCTCGGACCGGTCGCAGTGGCTCACTCCTGAAATCCCAGCACTCTGGAAGGCCGAGGTGGGCAGATCATGAGGTCAGGAGTTACAGACCAGCCTGGCCAACATGGTGAAACCCTGTCTCTACTAAAATTACAAAAATTAGCAGGGTGTAGTGGCGGGCACCTGTAATCCCAGCTACTCAGGAGGCTGAGGCAGGAGAATCACTTGAACCCAGGAGGCAGAGGTTACAAGAGCTGAGATCGTGCCACTGCACTGCAGCTCTGGTGACAGAGTGAGACTCTGCCTCAAAAAAAGACAGCCGAAGGGCTGGTCGCAGTGGCTCACTCCTATATTACCTTTGGGAGGTACTACAAAGGGAAGTCGAGGCAAGCAGATTGCTTGAGCCTAGGAACAGGAATTTGAGACCAGCCTGGGCAAAATGGCAAAATCTTGTCTCTACAAGAAAATACAAAAATTAGCCAGGTGTGGCGGCATGTCTGTGGTCCCAGCTACTCAGGAGGCTGAGGTAGGAGGACTGTTTGAGCCCAGGAGGTCAAGGATGCAGTGAGCCAAGGTCCGCTGCACTCCAACCTGCACCACTGCACTCCAATCTGAACAAGACCCTGTCTCAAATAAAACAATTTAACAAAAAACCTCTGATATTAATGCATCCCAGTCATCACCATCACTTTTTTTTTTTTTTTTTTTTTTTCCTGAGACAGTCTTGCTCTATCACCCAGGCTGGAGTGCAGTGGCATGATCTCAGCTCAATGCAACCTCCTCCTCCTAAGTTCAAGTGATTCTCCTGCCTAGTAGCTGAGATTACAGGCACGTGCCACGAAACCAGGCTAATTTTTGTGTTTTCAGTAGAGACAGGGGTCTCCCCATGTTGGCCAGGCTGGTCTCGAACTCCTGGCCTCGTGATCCACCCATCTTACCCTCCCAGTATAGTGGAATTACAGGCGTGAGCCACCGTGCCTGGCCACCATCATTTTTTAAAGATGTCAGCATAGATTGGAGAAAATAAATGCTCAGGAATCAGAGACATAGGTTCTAGAACAAACTTCCAGAACTTATTAACCAAGTCAACTTATTTAATCTTTCTGAATATTTCCTCTTATGTAAAATGAAAAAACAATCTGCCTTCTCAGGCAGGGGAAGAGGAAGGAGGGAAAAGCTAATGTAAAAATGACTTAAAATTCTAATACAGCATTAGCATAGCATGTTCTTTTTTGCCACAACTGTACTGGTTCATAAGTAACAAAAATTATATATATTTAAGGTGTACCAAATTTTTCATATACATATATACTGTGAAATCATGACCACAGTCAAGCTGACATATCACCTCACACAGTTACTAATATTTTCTTTTGTGGTAGGAACATATAAGATCTACTGGCTTAACAAATTTTCAGCATACAACGTAATATTAACTGTCATCACCATGCTGTATATTACATCTCCAGAAGGTATTCATCCTGCATAAAATAACTAATTCTTACTATTAGTTTTATACCTCCCTTTTTAAATGATTTTCGAAGAAATCACTATTCAAAACACTAAAAGTAAAAGTCACTGTTTTACTTCATTGAATCATTCAACTTGAGAAAAGAATGGAAAACATGAATGTTTCTTTCATAACTACCTGCTCACTGATTCCTGTTCCTCCATAAACACAGACCACTCTAAGTCCCAAAGTCTTGGAAAACTTCTTACACTCTTTAGTAATCTGTAAAGCCAGTTCTCGAGTTGGAGTCATGATGACAGCTGGAAAGATAAATACATCAATAGCCTAACCACCAAAATTCTTATGGCTATGCTTTAAAGTATTAAATTTAACCTCTGCAATAAAGTTCAGATTGTTTCACCTAATTTTTGTTTTGTTATGCATCTCTGAAAACTATTTCAAAAGTTGTATAACAGCAGAGGTTGTGGGGAAGGGTAAGTACAAGCAGATTTTTAAAATATGCTTAAAAAAGATAAATGACAGCTAAATGCCTCATCCAACCCTCAAGAAAATACTTGGTTCAACAGAATGCAAATAGTTTTCAAATGCAAATCACAGAACAAAGAAAATCAAGTGACTCATTGTACCAAAGAAGCCAAATACTTCTGCTTCCAGAAACAACCTTGGTCTGAGGGGCATAGAGAGAGGAGAGATATACTACGCCCTATGTTCCTAAGAAAGAAGCTGAACAACTTTTCAAAACCCTACTCAACTTTGCAAGAGTCATCCCTGCCAAGATGAATCAAAAAACAAGAAACTAAAGAACGAATCCTAAATGAAATGCTGGCACTATAGCCTGTTAAGGCCAAAGACTATCTAGAAAACTACATTTCCGTATTATCTTCCATGTTGACTTTATACATCCACCAAGACTGGGCTAATAAACCTCAAAATAAATAAACAGATAGATGCACGAGGAGTCTACCTGCCAAGTCAGAGTTTAAAAACTGAGCTGTGCCAGGTGAGGCTGTTTTTGTACTTCTGAGATGTCATTCCAGAGCTCTGAAGATTCTCACTCCACCTGCTGGTAAGGGGAAATCAGCCCCAAAGTGCCAAATTGATAAAGAAAATGCATATAAAGACATCTTCATTGTCATAATAAAGAACATTATAAAGTATAAGGTCTTTCCGATTGACAACAAAGCTGTTATTTGAAAAAAAAAAAAAAAAAAGTTTAATGAAAAGAATTGTACCTATTGGCCCTTCTCCTTCTTCTAATGACCTCTGATCCATGATGTGTCTAAACATGGGCAAAAGAAAAGCAATGGTCTTTCCACTTCCTGTTTTGGCAATGCCAATCAAATCTCGTCCAGACATTATAGCAGGAATAGCTTGGGTTTGGATGGGCGTGGGCTTTTCATAGCCATGCCTTAAAAAGAAAACCAAAGGAAGAAAAGGTAAGAATTGAGATTGCTGGGCCCCTAAGAGGTTCTATGCGTTCCTATAAAAATAAACTCTTCCAAAAGATGGTATATATTCATCCACTATTATTTGACAATACAAAAATTAGCTGGGTGTGGTGGCGGGTGCATATAATCTCAGCTACTTAGGAGACTAAGGCATGAGAATTGCTTATGCAGAGGTTGCAGTGAGCTGAGATTGTGCCACTGGCACATCTGAATGACAGAGGAGGAGGCTCTATCTCGAAAAGAAAAAGTAAAAAAAAAGGCCAGCCATGGTAGCTCATGCCTGTAATCCCAGCACTTTGGAAGGCCGAGGCAGGCAGATCACCCGAGGTCAGGAGTTCAAGACCAGGCTGGCCAACATGGTGAAACCCCATCTCTACTAAAAATACAAAAAAATTAACCAGGCATGGTAGCATACACCTATAGGCCCAGCCACTCAGGAGCCTGAGGCAAGAGAATCGCTTGAGCCCAGGGGGCTGAGGTTGCAGTGAATGCAGTGAGATCATGCCACTGCACTCCACCCAGGGCAACAGAGCAAGACTTCATCTCAAAAAAACACCAAAAACACAAAAGTTATAGAATTTAAATGGTAAATTTTGACATGTAAATTATCTCAATAAAACAGCTTTTTAAAATAAGTTTTTTTATTAGAGTAAAAATGTAACTCAGGGACACATTTGTGTGAAAGGACTACTTTGAGCAGCAAGACACTGGAAACGTGAACAACCACCAACCACTTACTTTTTGAGGGAATTTAAGATCTTCATGGAAATTCCACACTGTACCCAAGACTTAATTGGCTTGGGGCAACCTTTTCCTTTGACTGTAATGCCCTCCATTTCCAATCGAAATACATTTACCTCTACAAAACAAAACACAGATTAAACGTTCTTTATTATTGTTCTATTGGTGTCTTCTACTTTTCAACTAGGCATAAGATTAAGAATCTTTAACTCTTGGGACAGGCCCAGTAGCTCAGAACCATAATCCCAGCAACTAGCACTTTGGAAGGCTGATGCAGGTAGATCACTTGAGCCCAGGAGTTCAAGACCAACCTGGGCAACATGGTGAAACCCTGCCTCAACAAAAAGTACAAAAATTAGCTGGGTGTGATGGCACATGCCTGTAGTCCAAGCTACTTGGGAAGCTGATGTAGGAACATCACCTGAGCCTGGGGAGATTGGGAGGAATGGTGGGAAATCAAGGCTGCAAAAAGCCATGAGTACACCACTATAGTGCAGCCTCCAGCCTGGGTGATGGAGATCCCGTCTCAAAACAAAACAAAACCAACAACAACAACAACAAAAACAACTTCAATTTTTTTTTTTTATATGCTACCAAAGATAATTTCATAGAAGAGCTATAGGAGGAAGCAATGAACACCTGAGAGAAACTGCTTATGTGATTATGATTTCAAACAACCAAGGATGAAATAAAATAGTCCAATTTCAAATTTTGGATTTTGTCATGTCTTAAACTGCAACCGCAATGGAAGAAAACAAAAAACAGAAAACACTGGCAAGTAATACAATCACTTGGTCTGTTAGTAAGTGTTGCCCAGATTACCTTTATTCAACCAATACTATACAGACTCACAATGATTCTTAACTTTCAAATCCCAGAAGAAATAGGTTAACAGAAATATTTTATTTGTGGTTGAGTCCAGTGGCTCATGCCTATAATCCCAGCACTTTGGGAAGCAAAGGCAGGCAGATCACCTGAGGGCAGGAGTTCAAGACTAGCCTGGCCAACATGGTGAAACCCTGTCTCTACTAAAATATAAAAATTAGGCCAGGTGCAATGGCTCATGCCTGTAAACCCAGAACTCTGGGAGGCCTAGGTGGGTAGATTACCTGTGGTCAGGAGTTTCAGACCAGCCTGGACAACATGGAGAAACTTTGTCTTTACTAAAAATACAAAAAATTAGCCGTGTGTTATAACAGAGACCTGTAATCCCAGCTACTTGGGAAGCTGAGGCAGGAAAATCGCTTGAACCCAGGAGGCAGAGGCTACAGTGAGCTGAGATCGTGCCATTGTACTCCAGCCTGGGCAAGAAGAGTGAAACTTTGTCTCAAAATAAATAAATTAATAAATAAAATTTAAATATTAACCAGGCTTGGTGGCAGGCGCCTCGAATCCCAGCTACTGTAGAGGTTGAGGCAGAAGAATTGCCTAAACCTGGGAGGCGGAGGTTGCAGTGAGCTAAGATCATACCACTGTACTCCAGCCTGGGTGACAGAGTAAGACTCTTGTCTCAAAGAAAAAAAAAGTTTGTAACTCCACATGAAGATTTTCTACCCCAAAAATCTCAACCACATGAGGTCAATTATTTTTCCTTTGGAGACGGAGTCTGCTCTGTGGCCCAGGCTGGAGTGCAGTGGCACAATCTCAGCTCACTACAACCTCCGCCTCCTAGGTTCAAGTGATTCTTTTTTTTTTTTTTTTTTTTGAGACGGAGTTTTGCTCTTGTTACCCAGGCTGGAGTGCAATGGCGCAATCTCGGCTCACCGCAACCTCCGCCTCCTGGGTTCAGGCAATTCTCCTGCCTCAGCCTCCCGAGTAGCTGGGATTACAGGCACGCACCACCGTGCCCAGCTAATTTTTTGTATTTTTAGTAGAGACGGGGTTTCACCATCTTGACCAGGATGGTCCCGATCTGCTGACCTCGTGATCCACCCGCCTCGGCCTCCCAAAGTGCTGGGATTACAGGCTTGAGCCACCGCGCCCGGCGGTTCAAGTGATTCTACTGCCTTAGCCTCCCGAGTAGCTGGGATTACAGGCGCATGACACAACACCTGGCTAATTTTTTGCATTTTACTAGAAATGGGTTTTCACCATGCTGTACAGGCTGGTCTCAAATCCTGAGCTCAGGCAATCTGCCTGCAATGGCCTCCCAAAGTGCTGGGATTACAGGCATGAGCCACCATGCCTAGCCTGTCAATTAATTTTTGATGATTTTAAAAATATATCCACATTTCTCATGAGTAATGTGAAATGTATCCTCCTCTGTTCCCTTATAACCAGTAAATGAAAAAAGGAATTTTACCTTCTTGAGACATTTTTGCTAGTTCTGGAACTTCAACATAGAAGTTTTTCCTAAATGGTTCATATTCAATTTTTCCATGATCGACTGGTTCTAGAAGCTTTCGTTGTTTTGTTTGATACCCTGTAAGAGCTGTCTGAAGATCAACTTCTTCCTCCTCTGAAGAATACTATAATTAAAAAAAAAAATTAAAGAGCTAATTTCATTACTATTTCCCCTTATGGAAAGCAATACTCCTCGCTTTTCAAATCATCCTCTCCTAGAAACTACTCTTTAATCTTTTTACTTTCTGCAACAGACTGTTTGACCCACAAGATGTTTATAGTGCTCCAGCACACTTAAACTTCATAATTGCAAAATCACCTCAAATGATGTTTGTCATCTTCAATTAGAAACACATCAAGTAACTCCTGAAGAATTTTTCAACTTAGTTTCTTTTTTCTTTACCCCTTAGAAAGTTAAAATGCCAATATAAAGCTAAAAGAGTAATGATCACAGATGGCTTTAATAAAGTTTTACTATTGTTTTTACTGTATCAATCTTTACAATACATGTTAAATGGAACAAACTTAATTCATTCTTTTACTTCTTTTTTTTCTCTCCATATTGTATACCTGACGTGAGCTGTTGAGGGGCAGAAAGATCATACGGTTAGGAATGAAAGACGTCAGAATGTCCTACTAAATAGATATTTAACTACAATATTATTATGCTACTAAGAATAGGAAGAATGTCTCCCAATTCTGGGAATTTCTCCTAGTTCATATAAATGAAAGGCATATCTCCATGAATGCATTCTAATAAATGCTTCCAGGATAGTATCATAAACAAAGTCAAAATTAATGAAAATTCACCTCCATGGCATCCTGGTCATTCTCCATCAGTTCACCTTTCTTCTTATCGGAATCTACAACTGCTTTTTTGGTTGTCACAACAGTGACAACTTTTGTGACTGTTGGTCCAGACTTCTAAAATAAGAAATATAAAATATTTTGCTGTTACTGGATGGTAAGTAAAAATCTTAAAAAAAAAAAAAAAAAACAAATTTTGCAAAGTTGAAACACAAGTTATATGACAAATGAAGCACACAATAACTGACACAATTTCGTTTTTAGTTTTTTATTTTTCATTTTTTAGTGACGTGGTCTCAGTCACCCAGGCTTGAGTGGTGTGATCATAGCTCACCCGTAACCTCAAATTTCTTGGTGAAAGAATTCATCCCTGGCTGGGCACAGTGGCTCCCGCCTGTAATTCCAGCACTTTGGGAGGCCAAGGTGGGTGGATCACCTGAGGTCAGGAGTTCGAGACCATCCTGGTCAACATGGTGAAACCCCGTCTCTACTAAAAAGACAAAAAATTAGCTGGGCATGGTGGCTCATGCCTGTAATCCCAGCCACTCAGGAGGCTGAGGCAGGAGAATTGCCTAAACACAGGAGGCGGAGGTTGCAGTGAGCCAAGATCACGCCCCTGCACTCCAGCCTGGGTAACAAGAGCGAAACTTCATCTCAAAAAAAAAAGAAATTAATATAAAATAAAATACTACAGGGTATTTTCCAATCACTAGACAAACCAAGGACTCATACTAGGAGCATGAATAAATCAATAAATAAACAGGTTAAAGTCACTGCCCTGAAGAGTGCTCACATTTTGGAAAGGAGAAGGGACACACTGTAAACACACAAAAAATTATATAATTTGTCAAAATGTAATAAATGCTATGAAAAAGAGAAAAAACAGAATTAAGTAAGGGGAGTGAAGGGTATGAAAGATGCAGCTAGGCATGGTAGCTCATGCCTGTAATCCCAGCATTTTGGGAGGCCAAGGCAGGTAAATTAACTTGAGGCCAGGAATTCTAGACGAGCCTGAGCAACACGGTAAAATCTAATCTCTACTAAAATATAAAAACAGCCAGGCATAGTGGCGCACACATGTAGTTCCAGCTACTCGGGAGGCTGAGGTAGGTGGACTGCTTGGGCCTGGGAAGTAGAGGCTGCAGTGAGCCGAGAGCATACCACCGCACTCCAGCCTGGGCAACTCTGAGAGACTCTGTTTAAAAAACAAGGGCATCAAAGACAGGAGTACTAGAGGTCTCCAGAGAACTTACTAAAAACATGTAATATGTAAGCAAAGATACTAAACAAAAATGATGGTATTAAAACAGTGACTTCTGAAAGAACACTTATAGCTAAAATTCACCAGTATCTCTGGTGCTTGGAAAAAGTATTGATAGCCAGACAGTGGCTCACGCCTGTAATCCCAACACTTTGGGAAGCCAAGGCAGGCGGGTCATGAGGTCAGGAGTTTGACACCAACCTGACCAACATCATGAAACCCTGTCTCCACTAAAAATAAAAAAAATTAGACGGGCATGGTGGCGTGCATCTGTAATCCCAGCTACTCAGGAGGCTGAAGCAGGAGAATCACTTGAACCCGTAAGGTGGAGGCTACAGTGACCCAAGATTGCACCACTGCACTCCAGCCCAGGCAACAGAGCAAGACTCCATTTCAAAAAAAAAATCATTGATATTTCTTACAAGGAGAAAGAAAACTGTTAGCTTTATGAAGTCATGCAAATCTGTAGGGCAATGCAATGGAGAATTCATATTACTCAAGAGGAAATAGAAATCTCTAAAAATAAGAAATTCCATACCTTTTCATTTCCCCCACCACCTTTTACACTTCTCATGTTAAATTTTTTTACTTCCTCTTTCACTTCTTCCATGTAAGCATCTAATGGATCTAACTCCTCACCCTCCATTTCATTTCCTTCCTTTTCAGCTTCTGCAGGATCATCTTCATCATCTAAAATACCAGAATATACCGTCTTTGAACATATGTTTCAAAATGTAATACTTCACAATCAGACCACACTCCACCTCTCTCAATTTTTCTCCCACTGCCCAAACACTGCTTTTCTAATTACTCCAGCCATCCAGCAATTCAAATGCTCACACTTCAACGTTTTTCTATTTTTACATGAAGCATGTATTACTTTTGAATAATGACAAAATATTAATAAAATATAAATTATTTGGTTGTAAAAGGGTCAAAAGATTACTTATGCCAAAAAAAGTTGATCTCCAATAATAGAGTTTACAGCTATACAGCTGGATACAGAACTACAAACTTTCTCTGCTAAATAACATTTTTAATTACAGTTGATCCCTGAATACAGGTTTGAACTGCATGGGTCCACATGGAAGTAAATTTTCTTCTGCCTTTGCCACCCTGAGATAAGACCAACCAACCACTCCTCTTCTTCCTTCTCAGCCTACTCAATGTGAAGACAACAAAGCTGAAGGAAGACCTTTAAGATCTACTTCAGCCAGGCATGGTGGCTCATGCCTATAATCCCAGCACTTTGGGAGCCGAGGAGGGCGGATCACAAGGAGTTCAAGGATCACAGGAGTTCACGACCAGCCTGGCCTATACAGTGAAACCTGTCTCTACTAAAAAATACAAAAATTAGGGCCAGGTGCGGTGGCTCAAGCCTGTAATCCCAGCACTTTGGGAGGCCAAGGTGTGTGGATCACGGGATCAAGAGATTGAGACCATCCTGGTCAACAAGGTGAAACCCTGTCTCTACTAAAAATACAATATTTAGCTGGGCATGGTGGTGCACGCCTGTAATCCCAGCTACTCAGGAGGCTGAGGCAGGAGAACTGCCTGAACCCAGGAGGCGGAGGTTGCAGTGAGCCGAGATTGTGACATTGCACTCCAGCCTGGGTAACAAGAGCGAAATCCGTCTCAAAAAAAAAAATTAGTCGGGTGTGGTGGCACTTGCCTGTAGTCCCAGCTACTCCAGAGGCTGAGTCAGGAACCAGGGAGGTGGAGGTTGCAGTGAGCCAAGACTGCGCCACTGTACTCCAGCCTGGGTGACAGAGCGAGACTCTGTCTCAAAAAAAAAAAGAAGGATGATCTACTTTAATAATAAAAATATTTTAATTTTTTTTTTTGAGACAGTTTTGCTGTGTCATCCAGGCTAGAGTGCAGTGGCACAATCTGGGCTCACTACAACCTCCGCCTCCTGGGTTCAAGGAATTCTCCAGCCTCAGCCTCCCAAGAAGCTGGGACTACAGTGCATGCCACCGTGCCCAGCTAATTCTTTTGTATTTTTAGTGGAGACTGGGTTTTATCACATTGGCCAGGATGATCTTAATCTCTTGGCCTCATGATCTGCCCACCTTGGCCTCCCGAAGTGCTGGGATTACAAGTGTGTGCCACTGCATCCAGCCTATAATTCTCTTAATAACAATCTTTTTTTTTCCACCGTACCCTATTAAACAAATCTAGTATTTAATACATAAATCACACTGCAGGGAGTCCATGAGCCCCACACGTTGGGTGCCAGAATGTAGGAATACATAAGCTCCACCCATGTTGGGCACCAGAATGTAGAGTCCATGGGTCCCACACAGGGCACCAGAATGCAGGGAGCCAGCCCTACATCATCTGTGGGTACCCCAAGTTCAGTGGCGACAAAGGAAAGATTAAGAGAGATAGTGGGACCAGGGGACCATCACTTACTACTCTGGATGAGGCAGTGAAGGCCCAAGCTCTGATCATCCACTATTTATTGGTTACAGTCACTTTGATCCACAGGGTAGGGGTGGAATAATGGTGGGGAGAGGGTGATGGTGGAGTGAATCAGTGAGCTAGAAATCAATCAGTAAACCAGAACTGGTGTGTCATTCGAAGGACTGATAACAGTGGAGGTTTGGGAGTTTCACAAAACAAGAACATGTAGTTATCTTTAGCTTATTATCTATGTGCAGCTGATGGAACACGGATCTTACAAGGAGCCTACAAGTCTGGCTACGTCACAGTGCTATGAAGAAGTTTTACATCCTTGAGCACAATGTTTATGGTACAGAGCCTAGGTCACCCAGCACCAGAACATGGGGCATGGAGAGGCCTTCTTCCTCAGAGGCCTCCTGCATGCAGTCTTCCGCAGTTTATTGTTCCTTGTTTGTTATGTTACACATAACCAATTTATGTAGGCACTCTGTAAGTCCTTTACCCTTTGCTGCTTTTCCCAATGGCATACAAAGTATGTGTTATTCCACTGTTCAGGTTACTGGTGAACAGCAGACAGGTAATGCTTAGTTTCTGGGGAGCAAAACATTATGTATGGATATTTCACTGTGGGGGCTCAGGGCACTTAGCTACCAAGTTGTACAAAGGTCAACTGTATTTCTTTTCTTTCAATTACCTTTCGATCACAGAAGAAGAAAAAAATAGCATATCTCAGTTAGGTAAAAAAGATTACATTGTTGCCTGGTGGGGTGGCTCACACCTATAATCCCAGCACTTTGGGAGGCCGAAGCAGGTGGATCAGGAGGTCAAGAGATCAAGACCATCCTGGTCAACATGGCAAAACCCTGTCTCTACTAAAAATACAAAAATTAGCTGCACATGGTGGCGCATGCCTATAGTCCCAGCTACTCGGGAGGTTGAGGCAGGAGAATTGCTTGAACCCAGAAGGCGGAGGTTGTGGTGGTCGAGATCGCGCCATTGCACTCCAGCCTGGGTACCAAGAGCTAAACTCCGTCTCAAAAAAAAAAAAAAAAGATTACATTGTCTTGAATTAAGACATCATGGCTACTTAGCTGGGCATGGTGGCTCACACCTATAATCCTAGCACTTTGGGAGGCTGAGGCAGGTGTATTACGAGTTCAGGAGTTCGAGACCAGCCTGGCCAACATAGTGAAACCTTATCTCTACTAAAAACATAAAAATTAGCTGGGTATGGTGGCACAAGCCTATAGTCCCAGCTACTTGGGAGGCTGAGGCAGGAGAATCGCTTGAATTTGGGAGGCAGAGGTTATGGTAAGCTGAAAATGTGCCACTGCACTCCAGCCTAGGCAACAGAACGAGACTCCATCTAAAAAAATAAAAAAGACAAGACATCGTGACTACTTATAGATAGAACCTATTCATCTATTTAAACCATTCTTTCAAACTGTCACAGACAATGAATCAAAATCCCATATTCCTATAAAATTCCACAATCTTCCACTTTACTAAAATCTCAAAAGTAAAAATCAGATATGAAGGGAAATGTTTCCATCCTAAATTATGAATATCAGCAGCCAGGCACAGTGGCTTCCACCTGTAATCCTAGCACTGACAAAGGTCAAATCAGCAGGCTCTCTTGACTCCAGGAGTTCAAGACTAGCCTGGGCAACAAAATAAGACCCTGGCTCTTCAAAAAATGACAAAATTAGCTGGGCATGGTAGCTCACACCTATAATCCCAGCACTTTGGGAGGCCTAAGTGGAAGGATCACCTGAGGTCAAGAGTTTAAGACCGGCCTGGCCAACACAGCAAAACCTCATCTCCACTAAAAATACAAAAATAATCTGGGCATGGTGGCAGGTGCCTGTAATCCCACTACTCAAAAAGCTGAGGCTTGAGAGAATAGCTTGAACCTGGGAGGCAGAGGTTGCAGTGCAGCCTGGGTGACAGAGTGAAACTCTGTCAAAAAAGAAAAAGAGGGCTGGGCGCAGTGGCTCACACCTGTAATCCCAGCACTTTGGGAGGCTGAGGCAAGCAGATCACAAGGTCAGGAGTTCAAGACCAGCCTGACCAACATGGTGAAATCCTGTCTCTATTAAAAGTACAAAAAAAAAAAAAACTAGCTGGGCATGGTGGCGCACACCTGTAATCCCAGCTACTCAGGAGGCTGAGGCAGGAGAATCGCTTGAACCCAGGAGGTGGAGGTTGTGGTGAGCCGAGATCATGCCACTGCATTCCAGCCTGAATGATTGAGTGAGATTCCATCTCAAAAAAAAAAAGACAAAATTAGCCAGGCATGGTGGCTACTCTAGAGGCTAAGGAAGGAGGTCGAGAATGCAGTGAACCATAACTATGCCACTGCATTCCAGCCTAGGCAACAGAGTGAAACTATAACTCCAAAGAAAGAAAAATCAGGAGGCACTTGAAAGCATGCCCTTAATTTACTCTCCTTACTAACATTCACACTGGTGTGTGTGTATGTTGTGTATATATGTATTTTTTTTTTTGGAGAGTTTTGCTCTTGTCATCCAGGCTGGAGTGCGGTGGCAAGATCTCAGCTCACTGCAACCTCCACCTCTTGAATTCAAGTGATTCTCCCATCTCAGCCTCCCGAGTAGCTGGGATTACAGGCTCCCACCACCACACCCAGCTAAATTTTTCTATTTTTAGTAGAGATGAGGTTTCACCACATTGGGCAGGCTAGTCTCAAACTCCTAACCTCAGGTGACCCACCCACCTCAGCCTCCCAAAGTGCTGGAATTACAGGCATGAGCCACCATGCCTGGGCTGACAGTAATATCTTAAAGAGCTATTTACTGGCTATGCCCATAAGCACTCAATGATTCACTCTAAAGTAAAATCAGTGATGTTTATTGAACACAATTCTGTATTTCAAATTACAACATAAATATTAAAAGGGGCATTTAACGGTGAGCTGAGACTATAGCCTGGGCAACAAGAGCAAAACTCTGTCTCAAAAACAAAACCAAAAAAAGGGGGCATTTAAAAATCTCAATTCCACTTCTGGATATATACTCCACAGAACTGAATACAGAGACTCAAAAATCTATTTATATACCAATAGTCATATAAATATTACTCACAATAACGAAAGGGTGGAGACCACCAAATTATCCAACAGTAGGTGAATGAACAAACAAAACTTGGCATATAATTATTCAGCCATATAAAGAAAGGAAATTCCAACATGCTACAACATAGATAAACCTTGAAGACACTATGCTGAGTGAAATAAGCCAGACACAAAAGAACAAATATTTATGATTCCACTTATGTGAGGTAGCTAGACTAAATGAATTCAGAGACAGAAAATAGAGCTAAGGTTATAAGAGGTAGCAAGAAAAGATGCTATAGAGCTATTTAAAAGGTGCAGACTTTCTGTATAGAATGATGAAAAAGTCATGGAAACAGACAGTGGTAATGACTCCACATCACCGCAAATGTACTTATCACTGAATTGAAACCTGAATATGACGAAAATGGTAAATAGTGTATTATGCATAGGTTTTAACAATAAAAAAGATTTAAAACCCCATATGAAATATTATTCATTAAACATTCTACATAAGTTATTATACAGGTGATTAGCTTGAAAAATATACCATCATCGTCCTCTAAACTCCACTTTTTCCCTTGTTTCATCTCTTCGATTTCCTTTTTCAGTTCTCCTATGTTTTCCATAGCCTTTTTACGTTGCTCTTCGCGCCATTTTTCTACTCTTTCTTTTCGCTTTCTCATTTCTTCTTCCAGCTTATTCTGGTCAAAGTTCTTGGGGGAATAAAAGAAAGAAAGAGATGGGAGAAAATAAAAAGCAAAACCACTATTAATAATCTTGCTCCAAGGGACATTTCAGTAAGTTCTTCAAAGTATAAAAAAGGAGAAAAAACTGCATATATACAAACTCCTCAAGGTAGACTTAGATCTCTTATCTTAATAAATATACCCACAAATATATTATCAAAATAAAATCACAAGAAAAGCATCTTCAAATAAGAAAGACAAAAGACAGGCAGGGCACGGTGGCTCACGCCTGTAATCCCAGCACTTTGGGAGGCCAAGGCGGGCGGATCATGAGGTCGAGAGATCAAGACCATTCTGGCCAACATGGTGAAACCCTGTCTCTTAAAGAAAAAAAAAAAAAAAAAAGAAAGCCGGTGTGCCCTCAGAGTAGCCATCATGAGCAAAGCTCACCCTCCCAAGTTGAAAAAATTTATGGACAAGAAGTTATCATTGAAATTAAATGGTGGCAGATACGTCCAAGGAATATTGCGGGGATTTGATCCCTTTATGAATCTTGTGATGGATGAATGTGTGGAGATGGCGACTAGTGGACAACAGAATAATATTGGAATGGTGGTAATACGCGGAAATAGTATCATCATGTTAGAAGCCTTGGAACGAGTATAAATAATGGCTGTTCAGTGGAGAAACCGATGTCCTCTCTCCATAGGGCCTGTATTACTATGATGTAAAAATTAGGTCATGTACATTTTCATATTAGACTTTTTGTTAAATAAACTTTTGTAATAGTAAAAAAAAAAAAAGAAAGCCAAAAGACAGATTTCAAACACCATGAATTAATCTCATTTTACTTGCAAGCATTATGCAAATATAAATTTGATTCTTCCTAAAAACAGAAACTAAAGCAACCAGCAAACAAAGTTCCCCAGTTATTCTCAATTTTAAATTCTCTAAACTCCTCCAAAATTTCTTCTGTGAAAAGCAGTTTTCGCCAGGCATGGTGGCTCACATGTGTAATCCCAGCACTTTGGAAGGCCGAGGCAGATGGATCACTTGAGGTCAGGAGTTAAAGCAGCCTGGCCAAGTTGGTGAAACCCCTTCTCTACTAAAAATACAAAAATTAGCTGGACATGGTGGCGGGTGCTTATAATCCCAGCTACTGGGGAGGCTGAGGCAGAGAATTGCTTGAACCTAGGAGGCGGAGGTTGCAGTGAGCCGAGATCATGCCACTGCACTCCAGCCAGGGCTACATACAGAGCAAGACTCTGTCTCAAAAAAAAAAAAAAAGGCCAGGCGCGGTGGCTCAAGCCTGTGATCCCAGCACTTTGGGAGGCTGAGGCAGGTGGATCACGAGGTCAAGAGATGAGACTATCCTGGTCAACATGGTGAAACCCTGTCTCTACTAAAAATATAAAAAATTAGCTGGGCATGGTGGCGCGTGCCTGTAATCCCAGCTACTCAGGAGGCTGAGGCAGGAGAATTGCCTGAACCCAGGACGCAGAGGTTGCGGTGAGCCGAGATTGCGCCATTGCACTCCAGCCTGGGTAGCAAGAGCGAAACTCCGTCTTAAAAAAAAAAAAAGAAAAGAAATTTTCTATTACAAGTAAGTAAGTAAATGATATCAACATGACAAAGAAGTTTCGTTGCCAGGGACATGGTATATGTACTACTTGGGAGGCACATGGTATATGTGCTACCAGGGAGGTGGAGATTATAGTGAGCAGAGATCATGCCACCCGACTCCAGAGTGAGACTCCATCTCAAAATAAATAAGTAAATAAATAAATGAAAAGAAAATGGGCAAAAGATATAAATACACCATTCAAATAAAAGTGAAAATGGACAATAAACTTGAGAAAATGGTGGGCGTGGTGGCTCTCACATACAATCCCAGCACTTTGGGAGGCCAAGGCACGTGGATCACCTGAGGTCAGGAGTTCAAGACCAGCCTGACCAACATGGAGAAACCTCATCTCTAATTAAAATACAAAATTAGCCAAGCATGGTGGCGTATGCCTATAATCGCAGCTACTCGGAACGCTGAGGCATGGATAATCACTTGAACCTGGGAGATGGTGGTTTCAGTGAGCTGAGATCCCACCATTGCACTCCAGTCTGGGTGGCAAGAGTTATAAGGTTATAAGAGGTAGCAAGAAACTGTCTCAGTTTTTTGAAACTGTTTTTGAAACTGTCTCAAAAAAAATTTAAAAAAAACACTTGAGAAAATACATTATTGTTACATTATAAATACATATCATATTTGTGGCATTTAAATATTCACTCATTTAAGATATGCAGCTCAACATAACAAATACCAATCACTTCCTAGATTGGAAAAATTAAACTTTGAAACTCCCACGGGGCAAGGGTGTGCAGAAACAAATGTATTCATGTTTAAATACTTTCTTTTTTTTTTTTTTTTTGCGACGGAGTCTTGCTGTTGTTACCCAGACTGGAGTGCAATGGCATGATCTTGGCTCACCGCAACCTCTGCCTCCTGGGTTCAAGCAATTCTCCTGCCTCAGTCTCCCGAGTAGCTGGGACTACAAGTGCGTACCACCATGCCCAACTAAATTTTGTATTTTTAGTAGAGACGGGGTTTCACCTTGTTGACCAGGAGGGTCTCGATCTCTTGACCTTGTGATCCATCTGCCTCGGCCTCCCAAAGTGCTGGGATTATAGGCATGAGCCACCACGCCCAGCCAAAATCTTGGCGTTTTTTTTTTTTTGAAACAGTCTCAGTGTCACCCAAGCTGGAGTACAGTGGCACAATCTCAGCTCACTGAAATCTTCGCCTCCCAGGTTCAAGTGATCTTCCTACCTCAGTCTCCCAAGTAACTGGGATTACAGGCACACAGCACTATGCTCGACTAATTTTGTATTTTTAGTAGCAGCAGGGTCTCACTGTGTTGGCCAGGCTGGTCTCTAACTCCTGACCTCAAGTGAATTGCCTGCCTCAGCCTCCCAAATTCCTGGGATTACAGGTGTGAGCAAAGCACCTAGCCTCATGTCTAAATTCTTAAATCTAAATTTTTTTTTTTTTTTGAGATAGAGTCTCACTCTGTCACCAGGCTGGAGTGCAGTGGCACAATACCGCAATTTCTACCTCCAGGGTTCAAGCCATTCTCCTGACTCGACCTCCCAAGTAGCTGGGATTACAGGCATGCATCACCACACCCAGCTAAGTTTTCTAATTTTAGTAGAACAAGGTTTCACCATGTTGGCCAGGATGGTCTTGATCTCTTGACCTCATCATCTGCCCGCCTCAGCCTCCCAAAGTGCTGGGATTATAGGCGTTAGCCACCATGCCCAGCCTAAATTTTGTTTTTTGAGACAGAGTTTCGCTCTTGCCCAGGCTGGAGCACAATGGTGTGATTTCGGCTCACTGCAACCTCTGCCTCCCAGGCATGTGCCAACACACCTGGCTAATTTTTGTATTTTTAGTAGCAATGGGGTTTCGCCATGTTGGTCAGGCTGGTCTTGAATTTCTGATCTCAGGTGATCTACCAGCCTTGGCCTCTCAAAGTGGAGTGATTACAGGCATAAACCACCATGCCCAGTGTTAAGTCTAAATTTATACAACTTTTTTGGAAGGCAATTGATAATGTTTATATGGTAAGACTACTTTATGAGTAAAAATGGATGTGTATAAATGTGCAATTTCTTTCAAAAAATTTTCCCGCAGGGGTAAATGTTATTTAATCTTCCTTTTTATCTTACATACCTGCTTATTTTAAAATAAAGCTTACAGCATTAAAAAGAAAAAAATTTATCATGATAGAAACAAGTTTGATGGCCAGGCACAGTGGCTCATGCCTGTAATCTCAACTTTAGGAGGTCAAGGCTGGAAGATCACAAGGTCAGGAGTTTGAGACCAGCCTGGCCAACATGGTGAAACCCCATCTCTACTAAAAATACAAAAATTAGCTGGGCATGGTTACATATGCCTGTAGTCCCAGCTACTTGGGAGGCTGAGGCAGGAAAATTGCTTGAACTCAGGAGGCAGAGATTGCAGAGAGCCGAGATCATGCCACTGCACTTCAGCCTGCGCGACAGAGTGAGACTATCTTGGGGCGGGGGGGAGACTTTATCTCGGATTAAAAAAAAAAAAGGAACAAGTATGATATACAGTTAGTAAACATACACCAGCATCTTTTTCTTTCTCATCCTCCTTGTCATCTTTGTCTTTTTTCTTCTCTTTAGAACTTTCCCCACCATCGGTTTTCTCTTTGGACCTAGATCTACCAAAAAAAAAATAAGAGACAAGAGAAAAGTTATTCATTTATTCATTGGTGCTTAGAAACATTCATTTGGAAATACCTTTTCTTTTTTTGAGACCATGTCTCACTCTGTCACCCAGATGGAGTGGAGTGCAATGGCGTGCTCACAGCTAACTGCAACTTCCACCTCCCAGGTTCAAACAATTTTCCTACCAGAGCCTCCTGAGTAGCTGAGATTACAGGTGCCCAAGACCACAACTAGTTAATTTTTGTATTTTTAGTAAAGACAGGGTTTTACCACGTTGGCCAGGCTGGTCACCAACTCCTAACCTCAGGTGATCTACCGGCCTCAGCCTCCCAAAGTTCTAGAATTATAGGCGTGAGCCACCTTACCCAGCCTTAAAATACTTTTATAGGTTGAGTAGGGTGGCTCACATCTATATTCCCAGCACTTTGGGAGACCAAGGCAGAAGGATCAACTAATGCCAGGAGTTAAAGAGATTAGCCAGGACAACATAGCAAGATCCTATCTCTACAAAAAAATTTAAGAATTAGCTGGATGTGCTGGTGTGTACTTGCAGTCCTAGCTACTGAGAAGGCTGAAACAAGACGATCACTTGAGCCCAGCAGTTTAAGGCTGCATTGAGCTATGATCCCATCACTGCACTCCAGCTTAGGCAAGAAAAGTGAGACCCTATCTCTTTTTCAAAAAAAAAAAAAACCCTTGGGTCAGGCATGGTGGCTCATGCCTGTAATATCAGCATTTCGTGAGGCCAAGGCAGGAAAATCACTTGAGCACAGGAGTTTGAGACCAGCCAGGATAATACAGTGAGACCTCATTTCTATTAAAACAAAAATACCTAAGTACACTTATTAGACTTGTATTCCACTATTTAGTTAAGAAATAAACTTCTAAAAGTCAACTGCGTTTTCATACTCCATTGATAAAACATCTTGAAAATATCATGAAAAAAATTAATCCCATGACACTAATGGGAAACATTACTAAATATTTGGAAATTCCACCAAGGTAAATTAAACATACTATACATAAACAATGAAATTTAGGTAGGATAGTTAAAATGTGATAAATGGAGAAATAGAGCAAAATCTTAACATTCTGTAAGATAATTTATGTATGTAATAATATTTAAAATCCCAATGGAAATGCATTTCTAATGGTCTCACGTTCTAATTTTTTTTTCCCTTGGACGGAGTCTTGCTCTGTCCCCTAGGCTGGAGTGCAGTGGTAGGATCTCGGCTCACTGCAACCTTGACCTCCCAGATTCAAGAAATTCTCCTGCCTCAGCCTCCTGAGTAGTTGAAACTATAGGCACACACCACCATTCCTGGCTAATTATTGTATTTTTAGTAGAGACAGGGTATCACCATGTTAGTCAAGCTGGTCTCAAACTCCTGACCTCATAATCTGCCCACCTTGGGATTACAGGTGTGAGCCACCACTACTAAAAATACAAAAATTAGCCAAGCTTAGTGGCAGATGCCTGCAATCCTAGCTACTCAAGAGGCTGAGTCAGGAGAAGGAGAATCGCTTGAACCTGGGAGGCGGAGGTTGCAGTGAGCCAAGATCCCGCTACTGCACTCCACTCTGGGGGACACACTGAGACTCTTGTCTCAAGGAAAAAAAAATCGGTAGAACGTGAGACCATCAGAAATGCATACGCATTGGGATTTTAAATATTATTACATATATAAATTATCTTGCAGAATATTAAGATCTTGGTCTATTTCTCCATTTATCACATTTTAACTATCCTACCCAAATTTCAGTGTTTGTCTATAGTATATTCAATTTGCACTCCAGCCTGAGAGACAAGAGCGAGACTTAGTCTCAAAAAAAAAAAAAAAAAAAAAAAAAAGACTCCAGTCATCATGTAAGGATAAAAATAAAACATAAATCTAAACTACTTTTTTCCAGATGCCAATATAGGTGTAAAACTATCAAGAAATGAAGGAAATTACTAGCACAAAAGTCAGCAGTGGTTTCACCTAGGAGGTAGAAAGTTAGCTTAGAGAAGAGGAATGGCCGGCTGGACGTGGTGCCTCATGCCTGTAATACAAGCACTTTGGAGGCCAAGGCGGGCAGATCACCTGAGGTCGGGAGTTCGAGACCAGCCTGACCAACATGGTGAAATCCCGCTTTAGAAAAAAAAAGAGAGAAGAGGAATGGAGGACTTAATGGGATACTAATGTTTTCTTTCTTGACTTTGACGGTGAGCATATGATGTTTATTTTATAATTACCTAATAGGCTACATGTTTATATTTTGCTCACGTTTTCTGAATTTATAGTTTGTTTTTAACTGAAATAGAACATCCAGAATGGGCAGAGTAGCTCACACCTATAATCCTAGGACTTTTGGAGGCCTAGGTGAGAAGATTGCTTGAGCCTCCAAGTTTGAGGTTAGCTATGTTCCCGCCACTTCACTCCTGCTTAGGCAACAGAGTGAGACCCTGTCTGAAAAGAAAACAACAGCATTTCTACAAATATGTTTATAAAATACACTTCTGATCAATAGTATGTATTAAATAAGAATACAATGTATTGAATGTCAAAACTGACAGAATCTAGTATTTTCCAGATGAATTATAAACTTTATAACCTATTAAAACATTGCCAACAGTTCATGGTAGAAGCCAAATGTAGTTAATTCTCTATAAATATAAATTTAAAGAAAAAAAAAAGAAGAAAGGCATAGAGAAGGGAAGTAGTCCCCAAGCTGCATGATAGTTAATCTGTATGACACATACAGCCCAATGATAACATTACCTATTCTCAGTTTTCTTGCTTTTATTGCCAGGACTGGAGGATCGGGATCGCCGGCCCCGGCTTCTACTCCTTGAGCGTCTCCTGTCTCTACTTCGAGATCTTCTTCGCTCCCGGCTTCTCTCTCTCTCTCTACTTCTGGAACGCCTAAAAGGGGGACACTTTTCATTTATTCTATGACCAAATGGAGCTACTGTTTCAGATTAGGATTTTGTCTCACATTGAAAGAATCTTAATTATCATTATTAAAGGCAGAGGTCTCAATTAACTATCAAATCAGCTAAACAGGAAACAAGTAAAGCCAATTCTTACAAGCATTCAATGAAAAAAATGAGAATACTAATTTCCTTTTTTTTTTTTTTTTCTTTTGAAACAAAGTCTCACTCCTGTTGCCCAGGCTGGAGTACAGTGGCATGATCGAGGCTCACTGCAAACTCTACCTTCTGGGTTCAAGCGATTTCCTGCCTCAGCCTCCCTAGTAGCTGGGATTACAGATGTGCACCACCATGCCTGGCTAATTTTCATATCTTTAGTAGTTGACCAGGCTAGTCTAGAATTCCTGACCTCAAGTGATCTGCCTGCCTTGGACTCCCAAAGTGCTGGGATTACAGAGGTGAGCCACTACGCCAGGCCAGAGAATACTAATTTCATAAAGATGTTTGTGGGCTGAGCGCAGTCCACTCCGTGAATATTTTCCCCAAGTTCTACAGTGTACTCCAATGTCTCAAAAGGACAAAGTTAAATTCTTTCTGCAATCCAGTCACAACACAACCTTGTCTTCCTTTCCTATTTTAAAGAGAAACTGGGCAAGGTATGGAATCTCATATCTGCAGTCCCAGCCCTTTGGGAGGCCACTAGCAAAACACTTAAGACTCCCACCTTGGCCAGTCATGGTGGCTCACGCCTGTAATCCCAGCACTTTGGAAGTCCGAGACCGGTGGATCACCTGAGGTCAGGAGTTCGAGACCAGCCTGTCCACCATGGCGAAACCCTGTCTCTACTAAAAATACAAAAAATTGTTGGGCATGGTGGTGGGCGCCTGTAATCCCAGCTACTTGAGAGGCTGAGGCAGAAGAATTGCTTGAATTGGGGAGAGAGAGGCTGCAGTGAGCTGAGATCACACCACTGCACTCCAGCCTGGGCAACAAGAACAAAACTCCATCTCGGAAAAAAAAAAAAAAAAAAAAGACCCCATCTCTATGAAAAGCTTTTCTTAATTGGGTGTGGTGTGCATGGAAAACTATTTTCCTTTTTTCTGTTTTGAGATAGAGTGCTGACATGTCACCCAGGCTGGAGCACAGTGGTGCCATCTCGGCTCACTGAAATTCTGTCTCCCGGGTTCAAGGAAGTCTGTTGCCTCAGCCTCCTGAGAAGCTAGGAATACAGGCATGCAGTTAACATGCCAGCTTTTTTTTGAGATGGACTTTCACTCATTGCCTAGGCTGGAATGCAATGGCACAATCTTGGCTCACTGCAACCTCCGCCTCCTGGGTTCAAGCAATTCTCCTGCCTCAGCCTCCTAATTAGCTAGGATTACAGGCATGCACCACCACACCCAGCTAATTCTTTTTTATTTTTAGTACATATGGGGATTCTCCATGTTGGTCAGCCTTGTCTCGAATTCCCGACCTCAAGTGATCCACCCACCTTAGCCTCCCAAAGTGCTGGGATTACAGGCATGAGCCACCATGTCTGGCCAATTTTTGTATTTTTAGTAGAGATGTGATTTCGCCATGTTGGCCAGGCTGGTCTCAAACTCCTGACCTCAAATGATCTGCTTGCTTAGGCCTCCCAATGTGCTGGATTACGGCATCAGCCACTTCGTCTGGCTGATTATTTTCATTTAAAGATTATTTTTCAGCTAGGTGCAGTGGTTCACTCCTGTAATCCCACACTTTGGGAGGCCGAGGCAGGTGGATCATTTCAGGTCAGGAGTTTGAGACCATCCTGGCCAACATGGTGAAATCCTGTCTCTACTAAAAAACAAAAAACAAAAACAATTAGCCAAGGGTGGTGACTCGTGCCTGTAGTCCCAGTCACTCAGGAGGCTGAGGCAAAAGAATTGCTTTAACCCATGAGACACGCTGAAAGAGACAAGATCGCACCACCACTGCATTCTAACCTGGGTAACAGAGTAAGCCTCAGAAAAAAAATTTAAATAAAAACAAAATAAAGACTGTTTTTTACCTGGAGAAAAGGTTATGGTTGCTTGGCTAGTGCCAAGGAAGTAATCAAGTAAACAAAAAATAAGCCGGGCACGGTGGCTCACACCCGTAATCCTAGCACTCTGGGAAGCCGAGGCAGGCAGATCACAAGGTCAGGAGTTCAAGAACAGCCTGATCAACATGGTGAAACCCTATCTCTACTAAAAATACAAAAACTAGCCAGGTGTGGTGGCACACACTTGTAATCCCAGCTACTCAGGAGGCTGAGGCAGAAGAATCACTTGAACCCAGGAGGCAAATGTTACGGTGAGCTGAGATCACACCACTGCACTCCGGCCTGGGCAACAGAGCAACACTCTGTCTCAAAAAAAAAAAGAAAGAAAGAAAGAAGCCTGGGCACAGTGGCTCACGCCTGTAATCCCAACACTTTGTGAGGCTGAGGTGGGTAGATCACTTGAGGTCAGGAGTTCAAGATCAGCCTGGCCAACATGGTGAAACCTTATCACTATTAAAAATATAAAAATTATCCAGGTGTTGTGGTGCATGGTTATAAACCCAGCTACTCAAGAAGCTGAGGCATGAGAATCACTTGAACCCGGGAGGCAGAGGTTGCACTGAGCTGATAACGTGCCACTGCACTCCAGTGTGGGTGACAGAGCTACTGAAAAAAAATTAAAATTAGAAGAAAAAAAGACTAAGATGCTCTTTAGTTTAAATCTGTGACAGCTCATTAAAACAGTTTAAAGGGCTTGGAGAAGGTCTGCTGTTTCCTTCTTCCATCTGCTTTAGGGGCTGCTCTAAACACACTGTTCATCAAAAGGAAGAAAAGGGAAGGGAGAGAGAAAGAGAACGAGTAAGAGAGAGAGGAAAGGAAGGAGAGAGGGAAGGACAAAGGGAGGGAGGGAAAGACGAAGGGAAGGAGGAAAGGAGGGAGAGAGGGAGGAAATTTTTATAAATGTCAACAAAGGAGGCAAAAAAAAAAAGGAAAGGAAAATAAACCTTGGTCAGCTCTCCTGGAACAGAATTGGAATAGAACCTCCTTGAATATAACTTATTACTTTACTTTTAACTTCATTTTGTACCTTACTCAGAGGGCTTCAAGGACTATCTTTGGGTTACAGGAAATACAAGCCTAAAGTTTCCAAACTAAAAATACTGTTTGATGGCCGGATGTGGCGGCTCACGCCTGTAATTCCAACACTTTGGGAGGCCAAGGTGGGAGGATCACATGAGGCCAGGAGTTCCAAAGCAGCCTGGCCAACATGGCAAAACCTCGTCTCTTCTAAAAACATAAAAATCAGCCAAGTGTGATGATGCACATCTGTAATCCCAGCTACCTGGGAGGCTTAGGCACGAGAATTGCTTGAACCTGGTAAGCGGAGGTTGCAGTGAGCTCATACCACTGCACTCCAGTCTGGGCAACAGAGTAAGACTCTGTTTCAAAAAAGAAAAAAATAATAAAATAGGCTAGGCACAGTGGCTCATGCCTGTAATCCCAGCACTTTGGGAGGCTGAAGTGGGCAGATCACGAGGTCAAGAGATCAAGACCATCCTGGCCAACATGGTGAAACCCTGTCTCTACTAAAAAACACAAAAATTAGCTGGGCGTGGTGGCGTGCACCTGTAGTCCCAGCTACCAGGGAGGCTGAAGCAGGAGAATTGCTTGAACCCAGGAGGCAGCGATTGCAGTGAGCCAAGATTGTGCCACTGTACTCCACCCTGGTGCCTGGAGACAGAGCAAGACTCTGTCTCAAAAAAAAAACAAAAACAAAAAAAACCACACTTTTGCAGAAGCTGCTATAGCTGCGAAGTCCCAATTTATTACTGGTACTTTGGAGATTAATTAATGTCTTACCTCAGTCGCTTCCTGTCCCTTGACCGAGATCTTCTTTTATCTCTGCTACGAGACCTCTCTCTCCTCCTATCTCTATCTCTACTTCTAGACCGTCTGTCATCTCCACGTTTACTTCTTTTGTCTGAGGGTGAGCGACTCCTAGACCGACTTCCAGAGCGTCCCCGTGATGCTGATCGTTTTCGATAGTGGCTACAACAGTAAGTCAAAGATTAAGTTCAGCTAACACAGTTAGCTTCTATTATATTTTACTACATTTTTTCCAAAAATAATTTCGGCAGACAAATTTCACACTCAAAGGATTGTTTATAAACTTTTCTAAAATTAAGAGGGAAAAAAATGAACCCTTCTGCTTCAGCACAGGCACATGTAGAGGTGGAAAATCTGTCTGGAAAGAGAAGCAAGGACAGTGAACAAAACAGACCAAGCTCCTGCCTTTGAGCTCCAGGCAGCTTACATTCTGGTAAAGGAAAAGACAACAGACAAGTGAAGAAACAAATACTGTATACAGTTTGTTTATAGATAATATAAATATGATATTTTGTTATAGAGGCTTGAAAGAAATAAAGGAGCCATGTAGACATATAGGGAACTTTCCACACAAAAGGCACAAGTGCGAAGTCCCTAAAGAGGAAGCTTGACTGGTGTATTCAAGGAACAGCAAGGATCCCAGTTGCGGCTAGCGATGAAAGAGCAATAGAGTGTGCGGTAAGATGAGGTCAAAAAAACAGGAGGACAGCCAAACCCAGAGGGCCTTACTGGCCATTATATAAGGACTCTGTCTTTTACACTAAGATGAAAATCTACTGGAAGACTTTAAGCAGAAGAGTGACATAACTTCACTAATGTTTTTATTTTTATTTTTAGAAACAGGCCAGCTATGTGCGGTAGCTCATGCCTGTAATCCCAGCACTTTGGGGAGGCCGAGGCAGGTGGTTCACCTGAGGTCAGGAATTCAAGACCAGCTTGGCCAGCATGGTGAAACCTCATCTCTACTAAAAATACAAAAAATTAGCTTGGCATGGTGGCACACACCTGTAATCCCAGCTACTCAGGAGGCTGGGGCAGGAGAATTGCTTGAACCGGGGAGGCAGAGGTTGCAGTGAGCTGAGATCGCGCCACTACACTCCAGTCTGGGTGACAGAGTGAAACTCCATCTTAGAAACAAGAAAAAGGAAAAAGAAACAGGCCTTACTCTGTTATCCAGGCTGGAATGCAGTGGTGTGATCACAGCTCATGGCAACTTAAACCCTCCAGGGCTCAAGTAATCCTTCACTTTCAGCCTCCCAAGAAGCTGGAACTACAGGCATGCATCACCACATTCATTTGTTTATTAATTTATTTATATTTTGAGACAGAGTCTTACTCTGTTGCCCATGCTGGAGTATAGTGGCACAATCTCGGCTCACTGCAACCTCTACCTCCCAGTCAAGCAATTCTCCTGCCTCAGCCTCCCAAGCAGCTGGGATTACAGGCCTGTGCTACCACACCCCACTAATTTTGTTTTTTAGTTTTTGTTTGTTTGTTTTGAGACAGAGTCTCTTTCTCTCATTTTGCCCAGGCTGGAGGGCATCCATGCTATCTTCGCTCACTGCAACCTCCACCTCCTGGTTCAAGCAATTCTCCTGCCTCACTTCCCGAATAGCTGGGATTACAGGCACCCGCCAATATGCCCTGCTAATTTTTTTTTTTTTTGTATTTTTAGTAGAGACAGGGTTTTACCATGTTGGCCAGGCTAGTTTGTCACTGCTGACCTCAGGTGATCTGCCCACCTCGGCCTACCAAAGTTCTGGGATTACAGGCGTGAACCACCGTGCCCAGCCTAATTTTGTATTTTTAGTAGAGATGGGGTTTCACCATGTTGGTCAGGCTGGTTTCGAACTCCTGACCATAGGTTATCTCCCATGTCAGCCTCCCAAAGCGTTGGGATTACAGGCATGAGCCACTGTGCCCAGACTTTTTATTATTTTTTAAATGTCTTTCTTGAGACAAGGTCTTGCTCTGTCACCATCTGGAATAGAGTGGCTCGATCACCACTCACTCACTGTAGCTTCTACCTATTGGGCCCCAGCGATCCTTCCACCTCAACCTCTAGAGCAGCTGAGACCAAAGGCACACACCATCATGCCCATCTATTTTTTTTTTTTGTAAAGATGGTGTCTCGCTATGTTGCTCAGGATTATCTCAATCTCCCAGGTTCAAGCAATCCTCCCACCTCAGCCTCCCAAGTAGCTGGTACCAAAAGCATGTGCCACCATGCCCACCTATTTTTCTTTTTTTGGTAGAGGTAGAGTCTTGCTATGTTGCTCAGGATAGTCTTGAACTCCTGGGCTCAAGTAATCCTCCCACTTCAGCCTCCCAAAATGCTGGGGTTACAGGCATGAGCCACTGCACCTGGCCTAATGTTTTTATTAAAGTATTATTCTGGCTGCTGAGAGAAGAACAAACCAAACAAAGTGGGGCAAGGAGAAAAGGAAAAAAAATAGGATTAGCAAAGACCAGCACTACAGGAATCATCCAGGCAAGAGATAGTGGTGGCATAGATCAAAATGGCAGGTGGAGGCTGGGCAGAGTGGCTCACACCTGTAATCCCAGCACTTTGGGAGGACGAGGTGGGCAATCGCAAGGTCAGGAGTTTAAGACCAGCCTAATCAACATGGTGAAACCCATCTCTACTAAAAATACAAAAAATTAGCTGGGCATGGTGGCGCTAATTACATGCCTGTAATCCCAGCTACTCAGGAGGCTGAGGCAGGAGAATCACTTGAACCTGGAAAGCAGAGGTTGCAGTGAGCCGAGATTAGGCAACTGCACTCCAGCCTGGGCAACATAGCAAGACTCTGTCTCAAAAAAAAAGGCAGGTGGAAAGACACTGAGAAGGGTCAAAATCTGGATATCTTTTTTTTTTTTTGAGACAGAGTTTCGCTGTTGTTACCCAGACTGGAGTGCAATGGCACGATCACGGCTCACCGCAACCTCCGCCTTCTGGGTTCAAGCAATTCTCCTGCCTCACCCTCCCGAGTAGCTGGGATTACAGGCATGCGCCACCATGCCCAGCTACTGTTTGTATTTTTAGTAGAGACGGAGTTTCTCCTCTTTGACCAGGATGGTCTCGATCTCTTGACCTCGTGATCCACCCGCCTCGGCCTCCCAAAGTGCTGGAATTGTAGGCGTGAGCCACTGCGCCTGGCCAAAATCTGGATATCTTGAAGCTAGCATTGATGGGATTTAATGATGAATTAAATGTCAAATGTGACAGCAAGAGAGAAATCACTTGAAGATACCTGACCAAGTAAGAAGAATGAAGTTGCCATCTACTAAGATGGCAAGACTGAGGAACAGATCTGGGGAGGTGGATCAGAATATTAGGTATCCAAGTGGAGATACATAGTATATAGTTGAAATACCAGTCTGGAGTTCAAGGAAGAGGTTTCTCTAGAAATATAAACTGAAGAGTAATTAGTGTACAAAGGCTATTTAAAGTTATAAATCTGGCTGGGCATGGTGGCTCACGCCTATGATCCTAGCGCTTTGGGAGGCCAAGGTGGGTGGATCACCTGAGGTAGGAGTTCAAGACCGGCCTGGCCATCATGGTGAAACCCCATCTTTAAAAAAAAAAAAAAAAAAGCTATAAACCTAAATAAGATCACTAGATGAGTGCACTTAATTATCTTTCAAGCACCTCAAGTTCAACTTGTAGAAACCCAAACTTGTTACTTTTCCCTCCCCAAACCATTAATCATACCAATTTCTGGTCACTAGGCTCAAAACATTAGTTATCATCAATATTTTTCTCTTGTCTCATTTGATACAATAAATGAAATATGTAATAGCTGGGCACAGTGGCTCGTGCCTGTAACCACAGCACTTTGGGAAGCCAAGGTGAGCAGATAGCTTGAGCTCAAGAGTTCAAGAACAGCCTGGACAACATGGTGAAACTCTGTCTCTACAAAAAAATACAAAAATTAGCAGAGTGTGGTGGCACATGCTTGTAGTTCCAGCTACTTGACAAGCTGAAGAGGATCTCTTGAACTCAGGAAGCTCAGGTGGCACTGAGCCAAGATTGCTTCAATTCACTCCAGTCTGGGCGACAGACAGGCAAGACCCAGTCTCTGTCTCAAAAACAAAAGCAAAAAACCCACCAAGTAATAACAATTTCACCTCTGTAATCCCCTTCACACTATATTACCTCCACAGAGTTCCAACAGTCACTATTCTATATCAGACATTTCTATCTAGGACATTCTTAAAGACTTGCGGTCTTCCTGTTTCTATTCCTTTTTCCATTAAATCTTACTCATTGCTGCTAAGGAGAATTCTGATTCTATTACACACTTTTTATTCAAAATCTTCAAAGGTTCACAAACAAATTCTTATCTTCAAAATCTACAATCCACTCATTTTCTGCAACCAAGTCCTATTCAGGATCTACATCCGACTACTTATCCAAAAAGATAAAAACCCTTCATGAAACCTACCCAGGTAGAAAAATTGCGCTTTTTAGCTAACACCTTGCACCTTCCCACCTCTGAGCCTTTCATGATCCCCTGAAAAAACCTAGAGCACAGGCCATACACAGCAGAGAGGCAAAGAAGATTGAAGGGCTAGGAATGGACCTTCTTGTGAAGGGCCTTGAAGACTGTCACAGTCTAAATTTCATCTTGGAAGTAGCAGGAACCAATGGAGAGTAAGTCAGGGGCATGACATGATCTCATCTCTACTTCAGAAGTGTCATTGGCTGTAGTGTGAGGGATCTAACAATTAGGAGATAATCAATTAAGAGAAGCATCAATTTAAAACAGATGTAGTAGTCTGGACAGTAAATAATTAGGGCCTCAATTAAGTCAGGGGCAGCCAGAATGGGGAAAGGATGTAGAATCTAACAGGCTGTGAGTAGTGAGAGAGAAGAATGACTCAAATAAGTATCACTTCCAAATTTCTGGTCTGGACCAGAAATTTGAGATTTAAAACACCGTCAAAGGAATCTTCTGGAAAGAAATATTCTTTATCTTCATCCAGGTGACGATAACACGGTTTATATATGTGATAAATTTCATCAAGCTTTATCTTTAAGTTTTGTCCATTTTCCTGGTTAATTATACTTCAACAAAGAACTGCTAGCATTAAAAACAAAAGCCTTCACTGTTCCTAGACGTAAAATACATTTCAGTCATTGCTAAATACATAGCAAATAGTCATTTTTACGATAAAAAACTCAAGGTTCCCAACAATCTATGAACAATCTAAAGTTGTGACGAGATCTCACAGTTCTAATAAGAGCTCACAGTCCACAACTTCAAAAGGACAGAAAAGGAGTAACAAAGAAATACGAAACCTATTTGTGAAGTAAATGCCCACGCAACAAATATTCATCGTAGCCCAGTAAAAAAAAAAGCCTAGTCTACAGTGCTGTCGGTGCGGTAAAAATGTCTGCCCTCACGCTCCTTTCAAGTAACTTGGGAAAAGACCACGCGCGCACAAAGAACTAAAATACAGAATGATGGGAGTCGAGGCAATGCCGGAAACGCGAAGCAATAAGCAATCCAACTGGGATCACTTCTGCTGAAGTAATCAGGGTAGGCTCCGCTGAAGTGGCGGGATGTGGTGCCCAATCACTAACGTCCTGGAGATTGTTCCCGCTCCAGGGGCTCGAACCCGCTGACAGTAGTGCCGGGAAGCCATCGCTGGCCCAAGCACAGCCATTCCCTCACCCGAGGTCCCCCAAGCCCCTGCAGTGTCCGCCGGGCAGCGCTGATTGCACGTGGGGCCGCGCCAGGCCTGGCCCAGCGGCCACCTCAACTCCCGCCTCTTCTCACACCCCAATAAGCCGCTCGCCTGCTAGCCCGCTCGGCGCTGTGCCTCACCGTGACTCCCGACCCATGCTGCCGACCGCGGGAAAGCCGGTGCCCCTGAGGACCACGTGTAGGCGAACCGAACAAACAAGGGGGCTGCGCTGCCCTCAGTGCCGGGAAAAGACCAGCGCTAAGCAGTAACAGCTACAGCGGCAGCGGCTATCCCAGCGCGGCCAACGAAAACAGGACGTACTAGCGCCGGCAGCCGAAGGAAGAGAAAAGCCGACCGGAAGCTGCCGTTCTTCCACAGCGCCGCTTCTCGACTGGAGGGCGCATAGCGCCGGCCTCATCGAAAGGTGATGTCTTCGCCGGGTCTCCCCGACCCCTGAGCAACGCCTGGCTGATTAGTGCGATGGAGTGTAGTGCCTCAGCCTCGCCCACCTAGGAGGGTATTTCCTGCCACAGCCAAAGAGGCATCCTGAACAGGCTGATATCTGCCTTAATTTGCACTAAATGATGCGGCAACCTTGTCCATACACTGTCTTTGTTCATGTCTACATTCACTCATTTATTTATCTGTTGTCATATGCCAGGCTTGTGCCAGATCTTTGGGGAGCTCACAGTCTAGCGGGGGAAATAGAGATGACTAACGTCAGTGCAGTGGCTCACGCCTGAAATCCCAGCACTTTGGGAGGCTAAGGAGGGAGGATCACTTGAGCCCAGGAATTCAAGACAAGCCTGGGCAATCTAGCCCCCGCCTCTGCAAAGAAAATAGTAATAATAATAATAATAATAGAGATGACTAAAAATACAAGCGGACATAATACAGCAAGGAGAGTTCACCATTGGAGAGGGATTCAGAGTAAACCTTTCCTGATATGTAAGTGACCTTTGAGGTGAGATTTGAAGGCTGAGTAGGTGTCTTTCTACTCAGTAGAGAAGAGAACGAAGAGCTACAAATATGTTAGCAAAAGATTAGTTCTCAACATTGCCTGCACTGGGAAGCTTAAAAACAAAAAACAGGTCGGGCGCTGTGGCTCGGGCCTGTAATCCCAGCACTTTGGGAAGCGGAGGCCGGGATCACAAGGTCAAGAGATGGAGACCATCCTGGCCAACATGGTGAAACCCCGTTTGTACTAAAAATACAAAAATTAGCTGGGTGTTGTGTCGTGTGCCTGTAGTCCCAACTACTCAGGAGGCTGAGGCAGTTGAATTGCTTGAACCCGGGAGGCAGAGGTTGCAGTGAGCCGAGGTCGTACCACTGCACTCCAGCCTGGCTCCTGGCGACAGAGCGAGACTCTGTCTCAAACAGACAAACAAACAAACAAAAGGGCCAGCCATGGTGGCTCATGCCCATAATCCCAGCACCTTGGGAGGCTGAGGCAGGAGGATGGCTTGAGTCCATGAGTTCAAGACCAACCTGGGCAACATAGTGAGACCCTTTACTAAATATAAGCAAAATAATTAGCCAGATGTGCTGGCATGCCTGTGATTCTAGCTACTTGGGAGGCTGAGGTGGGAGGATTGTTTGAGCTGGGCAGGCTGAGGCAAGAAGATTACTTGAGCCCAGGAGTTTGAGACTGCAATGAGCTATGATCACTTCAGCGTGGGTAACAGAGTGAAATTCCAGCTCTAAAACATTAATACATAAAATAGGCTGGGTGTGGTGGCTCACACCTGTAATCCCAGCACTTTGGTAGGCTGAGGCAGGTGGATCATGAGGTCAGCAGATCGAGACCATCCTGGCCAACATAGTGAAACCCTGTCTCTACTAAAAATACAAAAATTAGCTGGGCACAGTGGTGCGTACCTGTAATCCCAGCTACTCGGTAGGCTGAAGCAGGCGAATCTCTTGAACCAAGGAGTCGGAGGTTGCAGTGAGCCGAGATCGCGCCATTGCACTTCAGCCTGGCGACAAAGCAAGACTGCAGCTCAAAATAAATAAATAAAACAAAATAGAAGCCTGGCTTCTACCCCTATGTTCTGATTTAATTGACCTGGAGTACCTTTTATTTTTTAGTTTTTTGAGGTGGAATTTTGCTCCTGTTGCCCAGGCTGGAGTGCAATAGTGCAATCTTGGCTCACCACAACCTCTGCCTCCCAGGTTCAAGCAGTTCTCCTGCCTCAGCCTCCCAAGCAGCTGGGATGACAGGTACGCACTGTTATACCCAAGCGAGTAAAGGAATGCGCCACACTCTGAGATTTGAGTTGTGAGTCCTTTACTGCCGGTGACCAATAGATGGCTAATGCCCAAAATTCCGTCGGCCCCAAAGAAAGAATTAGGTGGTTTTCTTATACCCTAATCTGAAAAGGGAGGGGGAACCTAGCTGAAGCAATTTTTTTCACAGAAGCAGAGCAAGCAAAGAGTTAAAAGATAAACTAGTACATAAGAAGTAAACAGTGCCAGGTACAGGGGCTTAAGCTGTCACAAAAGACATACAACGTATAGATATGGAGCTCTGTGTACTTAGCAACAGCTGCATTCCCAGGGGCTGCTGGTACCGCTTGACTCGGTGTCTAGCAAATGCATTCCTGGATGTGCCTGGTGTCATCCTGCTCCCGCCACACGCTACAGCTACGTACTTAATGGAGGGGAAACAACTAGAAGTGAAGAAGCTAAGGTGGAGTTTGTCTGGCTTCTTCAATTAAGAATGAGTTAGTAAGGCCAACACAAGGTAGGATAACACATTCCCCACTTGTGTTTTTGGGGATTCAAATCATTGATTCCTCAGTTATAGTGAGGGGGTAAGAGTGGGTTCTAAGATACGTAAATTTAACAGAAGCTATGCACTGTTTTACAAATTAATTGACCAATTTACTATACAGGGCCCAAAAATTAAACCCAACAAGAGGAGGAGAAGAGGTCCCGTTAATCCAGTTATGAAAGTAGTCAGCCAAGGGTTCCAGTTAAACATGCTTTGGTACCATGGGGTGTTACTTTCCCGCTCCTGTTGGCATTTATCTAGATTTTCTCAAACTCTTTATGACTCCAGACTGGTTAGCATAAAAACAGCAACGTCCCCCCAAAGCAGTGCATAAACCTCCTTGGGAGAGGAATAGTAAATCTAAGCCCTGGTGGTTTTTGAGAACAATCTCAGCCAGGGATTCTACCTAGGTATGTAGCATATTTACGGCTGATTGGAGATTTCTTAAGTCGGCATCTACTTGTTGAGTTAGGGACACTAGTCCAATTTTTCCTCGGACCAAAGCGGCAGTGCCGATTGCTGCCAACCCAGCTACACTAAGGCCGGCCAGAAGGGGCCCTAGGAATGGGGCATCCTGGCAGATCCTGGGGTGCAGTTCAGGCGGAGCAATAAGAAGTTGTCCCTCTGGTCAGCTGTACCAGAGGAACCTAGAGAAGTACATGAACTAACACGCACAGGAGAGGTCCAGGTTCAGTTCCATTGATGCAGTGGGTGAGGCCTGAGGTGTAAGCCAGCCAAGTATTGTTGGGTGCCTGGTAGGAGACTGAAGGGTTTAGGGAAGTAAGCAGAGACTGGTTACAGGTGACCTGAAATGGGGAAGCAGATAGGTTATATCCATTACTGACTAGGCAGGAGGCATTTCCTGAAACATCTCTTAGTATAAGGGAACGGGGATGAGCATGACAAGAAAAAGGGCCAATATTAAGCTTAACCTCAACTCCCAATCCAACATAATACTGGGGGTTTTGCCTTTAGGGATAACCAACAATCTTGGGCCAGTTTAGGCTGAGTAACACTAGGAAGGTAATGTACTCCATTTAGAATGGACATTAAGCTGGGTTGGAGGTGCTGATGCTGCAGCCGAGGTTTAGGAGCTTGGACTGGCAATGAGACAGTTGGGCCGATGGGGCTGACTCTATCTGGATGTGGGCGGAACACAGGGTCTCCTAAATCAGTTAAGGGACCGATTGGTTTAGGGGGGCTCCAGGGGATCAGGACCTTCTTCTGAATGGTGAACGTAGTTCCGAGATCAAACCCTGTGATATAGAGTCGCAGTCCCCATGTCATACTGTAGTACCATTGAACTGAACTAGGGTTATGGACAGTTATGGTAATAGGATTACAAGCTCCCATGGTACATGGTCTAGGACGAGAGGTACGAGCTATAGAAAGGGTCAGGGACCGAGTCAGTCCCCCCGGTAAGTATCCAAGGTTACACATGACCAGAAAGGGCAGAAAAACTCGTAACCATCCCCAGCAGGTGGCATCAAGGTGATCTCCAGGACAGAGGGAGAAATCTACACGTTGGAGTCCCTTTTCTGCACCCCTAGAGCTGCCGCATCCACTCTCACTTCTGCTGTGTCCAAACCCAGCAGCAAGGTCGACAAATCCCACTCCTGCCCAGAGGGACATATTTCGCTGCTCTTCGAGGGTATGGCTGGGCTTTGGGAATAAAACACATAAATCAATTGTAAAAGAGACTTCATCGGAGGTACTCTCCTTCCAGGTGGAGTTCGCAAGCACACAGCCTGTTGCAAAAGAACTAAGGAGAAAGGCCTAGGAGGGGACAGAAGGCTTAACGACTGAAAGCAGACAAGAGCCTGATGGAGCCTGACCTGGGCTTGGGGACCCATATTTCTTGCTGCGTTTTGTTGGCCTACTTGATATGGGAATGGTGAATCCAAGCAGGAATGCCATCCACTTTTAGGGCTGTGGGCATGGTTAGGATGACAATGTGAGGTCCTTTCCAAGCAGGAACGAGTCCTTCCTTCTGGAACTTTTTGACATACGCCAGGTCACCAGGACAGAAGGGGTGGCAGGGTCCCGTCAGGTCAGGAACCAGATTAGGATGTGCTCCCTGGACGAGTGGCTGGATGATACCTTGAACCTGTTGGAGAGACTGCAAGTAGTATAACAAGTTAGCTTGGGGTATCTCTGCTAACTGCATGTCCCTCAGTTTAGGCCAGATAGGTGGGGCCCTCCCATACATGATTTCAAACAGAGAGAATCCCACCTTCTAACTTTTAGAAGGGCTGAAAGAAGGAGCTTTATCCAATTTTCACTAGTTTCCAGGATTAATTTGGTAAGAGTACTTTTTAAAGTACAATTCATGTGTTCTACCTGTCCAGAGCTCTGGTGGCAATAGGCACAAAGGAGTTTCCACTGAATATTTAACGCCTTGCTGACTGACTGCGCGGTGGAAGAGGTGAAGGCCGGTCCATTGTCATACCCTATGGTGACAAGCAGCCCATATTGAGGGATGATTTCATTGAGTAAGAACTTAACTGGGCAGCCCCCTGGCACCGGGCAGCCTGCAAGTGCCCCAGCCCAGAAGCTAAGAACTTAACTACCATAGTGGTAATTTTGTTGTTGGTGGCAAATGTCTAAGGTGTTTACTAGTCCAGGAGGTACTTATACCCTGCCCAGTGTGGTTTTACTTTGGTAAAGTCAACTTCCCACCTCTCTCCTGGGCTACATCCTCGGAGACGATGGCCCAATTCAGGCTTCGGACCTTGTTTGGCGTTCACCTGGGCACAAGCCATGCATCGGGAGACCACTTGGCCAGTTAAGTCCTGGAGGTGTGGAATTTTAAAATGGGTCCTTAAAAGCTGGGCCAACTTCGTTCCTCCCAGAGGAGGGGAAGAATGGAGGTGGCTGATTAAGGTTTCCCAGAGGGCCCAGGGTAGGAAGATTCTGGAGTCTGGGAGGATCCACCACCCATCCCGATTTTTACTGGCCTGAAGATCCGATGCTTGCTTCTCTTCTTCAGAGGAGTACGTCGGGTGGTTGGGTAGATCAGGTTGTGATCTACCCAAAAGAAAGAGATGGCTGGAAGCAGAGTTAATGGGGTAACTGGGAATGCCTTGGCTTCATGGGCTGCAAAAATATGCCTTTTGGTTTCTCCTGGCAACAGCCGTGTTTTTCTTCTGGTGTCCTTTGCAATGAATTACAGCCACATGGAGGGGAGCCAAACAGCCTCGAGCAGGGCTAAAATTTCTTCCTTGATTTTAGTAGTCTTTCCTGCTGAAGTGAGTAGCCCACGCTCCTGATAGATGGTCCCATGAACATGCACAGTAGCAAAGGCATATTGGCTATTGTTGTAGATGTTAACACGTTTGTCCTTACCCCAATAGAGGGCTTGAGTGAGGGCAATTAACTGAGCCTTCTGTGCAGAGGTACCAGCTGGCAGTGCCTGGTCCCACAGTATGTCAGTCTCCCTGGGGACGGCCGCACCAGCTGTTCGTACCCCTTGCTCAAGGAAACTGCTACCATCTGTAAACATGGTGGCATACACCTTCCCCAAAGGAGTGTCCTGGAGATCAGGTCGACCTGTTTCTGTAGTTTCTAGCAGTTCCTGGCAGTCATGGACAGGGGTGGTGAAGTCTGGATCAGGGAGTAGAGTAGCTGGATTTAAACACCTTGTGGGGGAGAAAGTTAAGCAAGGCTGATAATAGCAAACTGTGATATTGCGGGATACGGGCATTAGGCATCCATTTGCCGGGAATACCTTGTAGTAGTGTCTCTATGGCATGCGGTGCCGTGAGGATTAAATTCTGGCCCAGAGTGAGCTTATCTGCCTCATGAACTAGGCTTGCTGTTGTAACTGCTCGCAGACAGCTTGGCCACCTGGAGGCCACGGGGTCCAATCTTTTAGACAAATATGCCAGGGGGCATTGCCATGGCCCCAAAGTTTGAGTGAGTACCCCTTTAGCAACTCCCTGATTTCCATGGACAAAAAGGTGAAATGGTTTTGAGATATTTGGGAGGGCTAAAGCAGGGGACTCAGTCAGTGCCTTCAAGTTTTTGAAGGCCTGTTCTTCAGTGTCAGTCCAAACTAAGGTGCCATTTCCTCCTGTAGTGGTGTACAGAGGCTTGGCAATTTCCATGAACCCTGATATCCACAGTCGACAGTATCCCACAGCCCCCAAGAATTCACGTACCTGTCTCTTGGTGGTGGGGGTAGGGATTAGCAAGATGGCTTCCTTCCAAGCATTGGCGAGTGCTCTTTTTCCTTGGTTTAGTTCGTATCCCAGAGAGGAGACCCTAGATAGACAAAGCTGGGTCTTTTTGGCTGAGACCCAGTACCCAAACTCCTGAAGGAGGTGAAGTAAGTCTGTAGCATGTTGCAGGCACCTTTTGGTAGTCTCAGTAGTCAATATCAAGTCATCCACGTATTGGAGTAAGGTACTGTTGGGATGGCTGGCTCAGAACATCACAAGGTCCTACTGAGAGCTTTCCCAAAAAGAGTGGGGGAATTCTTAAAACCCTAAGGTAACTGAGTCCAAGTTAATTGGGTTGTGTCTCCCAAACCAGTATCTGTCCATTTGAAAGCAAAAACAGGTTGGCTTTTAGGAGCCAGAGGAATGGCAAAGAAAGCATCCTTTAAGTCAAGGATGGTATACACGGTATGCTCTGGCAGGAGCAAGCTGAGTAGTGTGTAAGGGTTAAGGACAGTGGGATGGGCTGTGACTGTCCATTTGTTAACTTCCCGTAAGTCCTGTACAGGCCAGTAATCATTTGTCCCAGGTTTCTGAACCGGCAGGAATGGAGTGTTCCAAGCAGACTGGCAGTGTGTAAGTATATTGGCTTGTAAGAGCATTGAATATGGGGCTTATTCCCTCTCTAGCACGCTGACTCATAGGATATCGCTTGACCCAAACAGACAGGGCAGTAGCCAGAAGTTCTACAACTACCGGCGGTTGGTGCTTTGCCAGTCCTTGAGGGTTTGATTCTGCCCAGACCCGGCAAAAAAGAGTTTGTAGATCTAGTAGGTGAGGGTTAGTTTTGTCTTTTTTCATTGGTGTTGATGAGACTAAGAGCTATTCCTCTAATAGAGGGGCAGTCAGCAGGAGCAGAGCAAGAGAGGGCTCTGTGTCCCCTAACTTGAGGTGAATTTGCTGAGCTGACAAGGAGATGCATGCCTGCAACTTGTGAGCAGGTCTCACCCAAGGAGAGGGAAGGGGCACTCTGGAACTACTAGAAATGAATGGGTTACTCGGTTTTAACCTATGTTCGCCTCACGTGAATGGGTGACAAGATATTCCTGAATACCTCCAGTAGCCCTTCTTGTTAGAGACATTGCCCAAGGGTGTTTGCAGTACAGAATGTTCAACCCCCATGTTGATTAAAAAATGTACAGGCTGGTGCCCCACAGTAGCGGTAACCATGGGCTCCCTAGGGCCAAGTGAAAAGGAGCCCCCGTCCCATCAATCATCAGATTCCTCCTCTGCAGGCAGTGTGAGGACCCTTTTCTGTTCGGTTTCTTCTCTGACTTTAAAGGACATGCAGTCTTCCAGTGTCCAGTTTGTTTGCTATAGGCACACTGGTCCTTTTGTAAGAGAGCCTGCTCACCTTTCTGGCCTTTCTGGTGGGGGTCCAGGGTCCTCTGACTGGTGCTCTGTGATGGAAGCTCTTCCTTTTTAGTTCCCTGGAGGGCAGCCACTAAGATTTTTGCCTGTCTTTTTTTTTTTTTTTAAGATGGGGTTTCACCATGATGGCCAGGCTGGTCTCTTGAACTCCTTACCTTAGGTGATCCACCCACCTCAGCCTCCCAAAGTGCTAGGATTACAAGTGTGAGCCACCGTGCCCGGCCTAGATTTTTGTCTGTCTTTTTCCAGCTCTGTCAGCTGCCCTATCGAGCTGCCTGCTTTTGTTTTCAAGCTCTCAATTGTCAAAAACTTTCTGGGCTATTTCTAAAAGCTGAGGGATGTTCATTTCAGCAAATCCCTCCAGTTTTTGTAACTTTTTTCGAATGTCTGGCGGTGGCTGGGCCACAAATACTAAATTAATAGCGTGGCTATTTTCTGAAGCCGCTGGATCAAACGGGGTGTAAATTTGATAAGCCTCCTGTAGGCACTCTAACAACACTCCAGGTGACTCATCGGGCCCCTGGACAACTTTGGTTGTTTTAGACAAGTTCATGGGTTTCCAAGTGGCCCCCTTTAATATCTGTGGAAATCTTCCAAAGCCCTTCTTCCCTCTGAGGTATGGGGATCCCACTCTGGTCGCGTAGAAGGAAAAACCTCCTCCAAGAGGTTTTGGGCTTCTGCCTCTGGCCTATCAGCTGAGGTAAGGAAATACTTTCTGGCTTCCCTTTGAATTCAGTCCCTCTCTTCAGAAGTGAAAAGGGTCAGAAGGAGTTGCTGGCAATCATCCCAAGTGGGCCTATGGGTCCAGAACACAGACTCCATCAGTGAAGTTAGGACCTGGGGCTTTTCAGAAAAGGGAGGGTTTGGGGCCCTCCAATTGTACAGGTCAGAGGTGGAAAGGGGAACATAAACCAGAAAGGGGGCAGAACGCTTGTTACCCAATGGGGGTGGTGCCTCACTCAAGGGGAGGAGTGAGGTAGCTTCCTTTGACGGAGGCCATACCCAAGAGGCAATAGGCAGAGAGACCACAGGAGACAATGGCTCAGGGGCTGGTGGCAGTGGAGGGGCCACAGGAGGTACCAACTCTGGGGGATCCTTGGGGAGCAGGAGGGTTGTAAGGTGGAGGCAGTGGTGCAGGTAGCTTTCCTCTTCTTCAGAGGAAGGAAGTACAGGAGGAGCAGAAGGTGCCACTTGAGCAGTAGGTTGAGGCAGGGAAGGGGTTTTACTCAGAAGGACCTTAGAGGTGGGGTTATGAATGCTGCAAGACTGGAGCCATGGGGGAGGATTCTGAACCAAACTAAACCATTGATCAATGTAAGGAAACGGATCAGGGTGTCTGGGCATTCTGTTAACAACTTGCCACACAGCTTGAACCATTATGGGGTCCAATGACCCTTCTGGGGGCCACCGGTTTCAAGTTTTGGCCATTCCACTTCACAGAGAGTCTGGAGTTTGCCTTTCTTAAGGCGGACTCCATAGTCTTCTGAGAAGCCCAGAGAAAAATTCTTTAACACACACTGCAGAGGGCTTAGCAATTGGGGATGGGAGGAAGAGTTTCCCATTTCAGGAAAAAAAGTCAACAGGATTTAAGCAGAGATATTAAACCCAGCATGGACAAAAGTATTCATGGCCTGGGGGTGTGGAGAATCAGAAAAACAGAAAGACAGAAAGATTATGACCAGGAGAAATAAGAAAACGACTATAGCCACTATTTCTTATAGCCACAACATTGGATATTCTTGAACCTTGAATTACGGGGAGAAGACAGGATGCTGGGGCCAAGGGGTCCCTGGTCTATAGAATCTAGGTGGCCCCCTCCTCAATTTATATCTGAGATACCTCAGATGCCTCCACATCTTAAAGGCAGAATGGTCAAATTCGGCCCTTTCTTTCAAGGATTTTAGGAAGGATAACAAAGCCAAGTCCCGGAGATGCTGGACTTGCTGAGACATAGGAAAATGAGATGTTCGGGGTAAAGGATGGGGATGAAGAGGAAAAGGGCCACCTGAATCCTTCTGAAGATTCGAGAACAGCCATGAGGGAACGTAGTAGGTGAGCAGAAGAATTAGAGCATTACGAGCATAGGTTTCCCTACACAGTGCCCTATTTAGGGGCACTGGGAAAGTCATGGGGTGACAGAAAAGGTGGGTGAGGAGATCTGCAGGATGGCTATTTTGAATCCACCAGTGCTTTGAGAAGGAGAAATTTAAACAGGCGTTGGGGCATGGAGTCTGACAAAACAGGCACCAACAATTTTTGTGGTGCCAGAAATCCCAAACTGGTGAATGTTTTTCACAATGTTCCCCGTAACAACACCTGAACTGTTTTTGACAGAAAACACAGGACTGGGATCGTCAGCCCAACTGGCAAATAAGGGATTTGACCTTCTCAGATAGGAAGTCTGCACTGAGTACCTTAAAGAAGTTCTTTCCCAGTCGTCTCTGACGGTAGCGATGACGGGACATACAAATTCAGACATCAGGAACAAACAGGACACCAGAGGCTTAGGTATATAAACGCTAATGGCAATTTTAAAGACAAACAAAGTTGGGGGGGTCCCATATTGGGATCATTCAGATACCCGCCTGGCCACGCCCCTTACAGGGACTTAGGCTCCTCTTGGCAGTGGCAAGTTGGTATAAACCCCAAACTCAGATTGAGCTAGACTCGATACCACCATAAGCCTTATGACGTTGCCACGGAACCACAGGTTAGGGCCCACCTGGACTCCATACTTTTCACCGTGAAGCCACAGACTGGAGATTCAGGCGCAAGCCCCTGAATTCCACATTCACTCACTCACTCACTCACTCATTCAGAGTTTATTACAATTCCAAAGTAGAGGCCTCTCTAAAAGAAAAAGAGAAAGAACGAGGGGGAGAAAAAGAGAAAGAGAGAGAGAGGGAGTGAAAGAAAGGTTAAATTCAACAAAAAGCTTACTGACAGAAACCCCGACTCTGTCCTCCAGTATCCTGGATTGTTGACAGAGTCATGAGGGAGGATCACCATCAGGGTCAATTCCCTCTCAGAGGCAGACAGAGTCAGATCTGACTTAGCTTCCCGGGACCAGAGACAGAGGACTTAGGGCCCGAATTTGGTGAGCACATCGACAGTTGATACATTCCCCTATGGAAGACAATGACCTCCGGGACCCTGGAATGTCTCGGGAGGCGCCTCTGCTATAGCCCGCCGTTCATCCAGGGAAGGCCAGAACGAGTCTGGTCATGCCCGGTGGCAATATAATATCTCGCTGGGGCCTCCAAATGTTATACCTGAGCAAGTAAAGGAATGTGCCACACTCTGAGATTTGAGTTGTGAGTCCTTTACTGCTGGCGACTGAGAGATGGCTAACGCCCAAAATTCTCTTGGCCCTGAAGAAAGAGTTAAGAGGTTTTCTTATATCCTACTCTGAAAAAGGAGGGGGAATCTAGCTGAAGCAATTTTTTTCACAGAAGCAGAGCAAGCAAAAAGCTAAAAGATCAACTAGTAGGAAACTAGTATATAAGAAGGAGACAGGCAGGGCACGGTGGCTCATGCCTATAATCCCAGCCCTTTGGGAGGCCGAGGCGGGTGGATCACAAGGTCAAGAGATGGAGACCATCCTGGTCAACGAGGTGAAACCCCGTCTCTACTACAAATACAAAAATTAGCTGGGCATGGTGGCACGTGCCTGTAATCCCAGCTACTTAGGAGGGCGAGGCAGGAAAATTGCTTGAACCCAGAAGGCGGAGGTTGCGGTGAGCCGAGATCGTGCCATTGCACTCCAGTCTGGGTAACAACAGCGAAACTCCGTCTCAAAATAAAATAAAATAAAATAAAATAAAAAGATAATAAAGGAGACAGTACTAGGTGTAGGGGCTTAAGCTTTCACAAAAGACATACAACTTATAGATATGGGGGCTCTGGGTACTTAGCAACAGCTGCATTCCCAGGGGCTGCTGGTACTGCTTAACTCGGTATCTTATCAGCAAATGCATTCCTGGATGTGCCTGGTGTCATCCTGCCCCAGACATGCGCTACAGCTACATACTTAATGGAGGGAAAATAACTAGAAGTGAAGAAGCTAAGATGGAGTTTGTCCAGCTTCTTTAATTAAGAATGAGTTAGTAAGGCCAACACAGGGTAGGATAACACAGTGCCACCATGACCAGCTAATTTTTTCTACTTTTAGTAGAGACAGACACATGCTGGTCAGGCTGGTCTCCTGACCTCAGGTGATCCATTTGCCTCAGCCTCCCAAAGTGCTGGGATTACAGGCATGTGCCACTGCCCAGCCATACACTTGGAATTTTTAAGCTTTCCAGGTAATTCTGAAGTACAGTCAAGATTGAGAACAGTATTCCAGGGTTTGGCAACCAAAAAATGTATATATATTGTGAATGACTAGTCTCATGGAACACACATGGAAATGTTGTTTTTGCAGAAAGCTATAATGGAGTTGGAGAAAGGCTCACATTTTTACTTTACCTGCCTCTGTACTGTTTTACTTCCTTACACCTAAAGATGAGAGAAAAGTTCTGTATCTTGATTTTGGTGATCACTGAATGAATTTGAACATTTTTCAAAATTCAATAAACTATACCCTCTAAATTTGTCCATGACTTACTGTATGTAAATTTTACCTCAACAAGGTCAATTTAAAAAACAAAAAAAGCAAACAAATGAGTGACACTCCAAGAGGATTTTATGCTCCTCTGCTGTGGCTTGCTGCTCACTTGAGGTAGCCATGAGAAGCACTGAAGAGGGATAGAGCCTGGAGGATCTGGCAGTCCATGCCAAGGGTAAGAAAGTCTGAGCTAATTAATGAGTGACAAGATGGACATCAAGGAGGGTTTGAAATCACCCTGTAAACCATTTGGATATGGGCTGCAGGTAGGGAATGTCAATTTCAGTCTAAGAGACATAGGAAACCACCAGTGGCTTAGACAGTGGAGACTGAGAAGTGATCAGATTCTGGGTTTATTCTGGAAGGAAGCAGCTCTCAAAGCACCAGTTGATAAACTGGATGTGAGCTATGAGGGAAAGGAAGGAATAAAGGATGACTGCCAGGTTTGCAACAGAGCTAGTGTGGACTGTGGTGAATTTGAGATGAGAAAGGCATGGGAGCAACAGATTTGGTAGAGGAAAGAGAAAGTCGTTGCTTCTGTTTCAGTCATGTGATATTTGAGGTGCTACTTGACATCCAGGAGATAACAGCTACAAATAGAGGTGGGAGCGATATGGGTCCTCACCATTTTATAGAATGCATAATACATGGTATTAGAAGCCATAGAACTGGATGAGGCCATGCAGAAGTGAATGGAAGTAAGTCCTTAATTTCTGAAATTAACACAATTTGAATATTGCTTAGAATCATAGGATTATTCCAAGTAAAGAACCAAGAAAAAAAAAAAAAGAATCATAGGATTAGAGCTGGGTGGAATGGCTCACGTCTGTCATTCCAGCACTTTGGGAGGCCGAGGTGGATAGACCAACATGAGATCAGGAATTCGAGACCAGCCTGCCCAACATGGTAAAACACTGTCTCTACTAAAAATATGAAAATTAGCTGGGTGTGGTCGTAGGTCCCTATAATCCCAGCTATTGGGGAAACTGAGGCAGGAGAATCACTTGAACCTGGGAGGCAGAGGTTGTAGTGAACTGAGATCATGCCACTACACTCCAGCCTGGGCAACAAGAGCAGACTCCGTCTCAAAAAAAAAAGTGACTGTAGTCATCTGTCTTCCAATACTTAACTTTCTTTTTTTTTTTTGAGACGAAGTTTCGCTGTTGTTACCCAGGCTGGAGTGCAATGGTGCGATCTCGGCTCTCCGCAACCTCCGCCTCCTGGGTTCAGGCAATTCTCCTGCCTCAGCCTCCTGAGTAGCTGGGATTACAGGCACGTGCCACCATGCCCAGCTAATTTTTTGTATTTTTGGTAGAGACGGGGTTTCACCATGTTGACCAGGACGGTCTCGATCTCTTGACCTTGTGATCCACCCACCTCGGCCTCCCAAACTGTTGAGATTATAGGCATGAGCCACTGCGCCCGGCCAAAACCCAGAAATTTCTAAATAAAAAACATTTTAAACTATTCCAACCACTAAGAAACTTCAATTCCCAGGCCAGGTATGGTGGCTCATGCCTATAATCCCAGCACTTTGGGAGGCCGAGGTAGGTGGACCACCTGAGGCCAGGAGTTTGAGACCAGCCTGGTCAACATGGTGAAAACCCGTCTTTTGTAAAAATACAAAAATTAACCGGGTGTGGTGGCAGGTGCCTGTAATCCCAGCTACTCAGGAAGCTGAGGCAACAGAATCACTTGAATCTGGGAGGCAGAGTTTGCAGTGAGCAGAGATCACACCACTGTACTCCAGCCTGGACAACAGAGCGAGACTCCATCTCAGAAAATAAAGAAAAAAAAAAGAAACTTCAGTAACTTCAATTCCCTGGCCAGGTGCAGTGGCTCTCGCCTGTAATCCCAGCACTTTGGGAAGCCACGGTGGGTGGATCACATGAGGCCAGGACTTTGAGACCAGCCTGGCCAACATGGTAAAACCCGTCTCTACTAAAAATACAAAAAATTAGCCACGTGTGGTGGCACACATCTGTAATCCCAGCTACATAGGAGGCTGAGACATGAGAATTGCTTGAACCCGGGTTGGGAGCAGGCAGAGGTTGCAGTAAGCCGATATTGTGTCACTGCATTCCAGCCTGGGCAACAGAGTAAGACTCTGTCACTCCCATCAAAAAAAAAAAAAAAAATTGCCAGGCATGGTGGCACATGCCTGTGGTCCCAGCTACTTGGGAAGCTGAGGTGGGAAGATTGCTTGAGCCTGGGAGGGCAAGGCTGCAGTGAGCCCTGTTCATGCCACTGCACTCCAATTGGGACAACAGAGTGAGACCCTGTCTCCAAAAAAAAGCAGCTTTCAGGTCAGGCACAGTGGCTCACACCTTTAATCCCTGCACTTTGTGAGGCTGAGACAGAAAGATCACCTGCAGTCAGGAGTTTGAGACCAGCCTGGCCAACATGGTAAAACTCTGTCTCTACTAAAAATACAAAAATTAGCTGGGCATGGTGGCAATGCTTGTGATCCCAGCTACTCAGGAGCGCCTGAGGCATGGGCATCATCTGAACCCAGGAGGCAGAGGTTGCAGTGAGCTGAAATTGTGCCACTGCACTCCAGCCTGGGGCAACAGAGTGAAACTGTGTCTCCAAAAAACAAAACAAAACAAAAAAAACCTCTTTCATTTCTCTATTATTCTTTTTTCTGTCTTTTGATTTCCAGGTGGTGTAGATTATTTTATACTATTCGACAAATGTAAGCAAATGATCAGGGAGATGACAATCAGTTATAAAGAGAAAACGTGGCACCAATAAATATAGATATCTTATAACTGTTTTCAAAATATAAATCTGGTAATGATCTACAATTACTGAAATTTTGCATGTGTTAGTTGGCTAAATGATTTTTTTTTTTTTAAAGAAACAAAAGTAGGCCAGGCACAATGGCTCATACCTGTAATTTTAGCATTTGGGGAGGCCAAGGCAGGAGGATTGCTTGAGCCCAGTTTGAGACCAGCCTAGGTAACATGGTAGGATCCTATCTCTACAAAAGATCGAAAAATTAGCCGGGCATTAACGGTCCCAGTTGCTTGGGAGGCTGAGACAGAAGGATCGCTTGAGCCCACGAGGTCAATCAAAGCTGGAGGGAGTCATGATTATGCCACTACTATACTCTAGCCTGGACACCAGAGGGTGTCTCCAAAAAAAAAAAAAAGAAACAAAAGAGTAAATGTGAGCAATGTACAATTGAAGACCACTAGTAACTTCTCAGGAATTAAGGAAGTGACAATTTTAAGGATGATTTACAACCCTCGAGATACTAGATTCATTATGGAATCAGGAAAAATGTGTGCTTATAATCTTTAACCCAAATCGGAGGAATAGACTTAAATTATTATAATTATTCTTCATTACCCTGGTTCAAAATGAAATGACAGAAATCAAGACTTAATGAGTAATTTTTTAAAAAGTGTATGTGTTTTTAATGTCACAAGGATTAACCAAATTAGACTATACAAAAATCTGTAAGGAAATGTAACACCAAGCAAGATAACACTATAGTTTTATACTCTTTTAAGAAGACAAACCATCAAAATATGACAGTTACTGAGTTAAGTTAAAAGGATGTTTACAGTAACTCATCTAGACCACATTTGGGGGAAAAAGGACATTTATGATATCGGGTTGCATGTCTCAATTCTTCAGATCCCATTTTTATATCTAGTCATTTTGTTCTTGTTTGCTTAAAACATATTTCTAAAAAGTAAAAACTTGAAAGCAAAAAGTTCCAATTCTGAGTTTGGTATACAGCAATAAAAACTGTATAAATACCTTCCAATTTCCCATGTATGAAGTATTTCTCTGATTAAATACTTGTGCTGGAGTAAAACTTAAGATACTCAACAAGAAATGTTACAATGTGCAGACTTAACACTAGACAATTCAGTTTCTTTCATTTTATTTTTAAGATGACTTCATTTCTCAGGACAGATTGACACAAATACAAGAAGCAGTCTTTAGGCTGAGACCACGTTTATCTGCTCTCCTAAAAGCACTAGCTCAGCTCCCAAAGAATTACAAATCTGAGAAGTTAGAGGAAAAATACAGAATAGGGGTTCTGATTAAAGAAGAAAAAATCAATTAATGACATTGGTACTCTATTCTTCATGAGTCAGTACTAATATAAACTCAACCCTTTTAAATCAGGGAATCTGCCATTCTATTTCTAATAAAGTAGTTTTACAACCCCTAAAGTAAAAGAATTACATGAAGGTGTAAACCAATTTGCCTCCTTTAGAGACATTGCAATGTAGAAGACGAATTTTTTTTTGTAAGCTTCTCCTTCTCAGTTCTGCAGGCTTCATGGTACTTCAGAGCCCCAATAATCAAGCAGTTCATGACAAAAGATAAAGGTGAAAAAGTAGACACAGAGATCTGTGAAGACTTCACCCATTTTGCTATAGGTATCCATTGATCGATTGATCACTTCAGCAGGAATACCCGATAATAGAAGTGCAGCTGTTAGTACTGTTGTCTTTATCTTCTTTTCACTCTGTGCAGAGAAAGACTCAAATTAATATTCCAAGTTTCAGCAGACTACAAAAGCAATATAAAAAAAACATGGTCGATACTACTATTTTTACCTAAATGATTTAAAAACTGTTAATGACATTTCAAAACAATCAGTTATATACCAACATGTACTGACCATGTAATACGTAAATCATTGAACTGCTAGGGAATAGCAGACTTCAGTCTTGCTATTAAAAGTTTTTAAAAACTATCATCTTGGAAGCATGACATAAATAACAATTTATGATATATACAACAGTACTACATAAAACAAGAAAAATATTACTAGACAGGACATAAATAACTGCTAAATGACTGACATGGATGATGTGTGGCATAGGAAAATACATACCAGTGTTTTATGTAAATAAAGCACAGGGAGGACTTCAGAGGAAGCAGAATTAAAAACAGGCCTTCAGGCCAAGTGCAGTGGTTTACACCTCTAATCCCAGCACTTTGGGAGGCTGAGGCCAGCTGATTGCTTGAGCCCAGGAATTTAAGACCACCCTGGGCAACATAGGGAGACTCTGTCTCTATAAAAAAAAATTTGCTGAGTATGGTTGCATGTACTTGTAGTCCCACCTACTCAGGAGGCTGAGGTGGGAGGATCTCTCGAGAGGTTGAGGCTGCAGTGAACCGAGACTACACCACTGCATTCCAGACCAGGCAACAAAGTGAGACCCTGTCTCAAAAAATAACTAAAAACAGACCTTCAAAGAGAAGCAGGCTTTAGACTGGCAGAGTGAAAGGAGAAATTTTTTGAAGGGTTAAGTCTCATGACAAGTCAGAGGCAGAAGAATGCTTGGAGAACTATGAGTAATTTGTAACAGAATTACAGGCACATCATGTAGGGCCTTAATTGTTATGCAAAGGAATTCACACTTGATTACACATGCAATAGAATATCACTGAACAATTCAGTATACTTCTGGGGGAAGAGAGAACATTTACTTAGTAATATAATTTTCTAGTCTCATTTTTTAAGGGATTAAAAGCTACATTTATCTTTAATTTATTGATTTATTATCACAAAATCCAATCATATGGTTTAAAATTGTTTTAAACATAAAAACCTATAGTTACCTAAGATAAATGAAAGCTTATGTTCACAAAAAGCCTGATACAAGAAAACTCTTAGTTTTAGTCATATTAACCCAAAACTGAAAACAACTAAGATGTCCATCTGCAGGAGCCTAGATAAATGGAGACAGTCATACAGTGGAGTATTACTAAGCCAAGAAAAAAAGGGAATTAACTACTGATCTATCTAACAACATGGATACATCTCAAAAAATATTATGCAGAATAGGCTGGGCTCGGGGGCTTATGCCTATAATCCTAGCACTTAGGGAGGCCAAGGTGGGCGGATCATGAGGTAAAGAGACTGAGACCATCCTGGCCAACATGGTGAAACCCCCATCTCTACTAAAAGTAGAAAAATTAGCTGGGCATGGTGACGTGCACCGGTAGTCCCAGCTACTCAGGAGGCTGAGGCAGAATAATTGCTTGAACCTGGGAGGCAGAGCCTGCAGCGAGCTGACATTGCACCACTGCACTCTAGCCTGGCAGCAGAGCGAGACTGTCTCAAAAAACAATTTTTTTTTTTACTTAAAAAAAAAAAAAAAACCTTAAGCAGTAAATTTTAAGTTAATGTTATGCAGGAGGGGTGAGGTATACCAACATGTACACCTACAACATACTTTGAAATGCATCAAGAAAAATTAGATGGATTATCTTGGGTTTGAAAAATAAAAGAAAATCTGATAGATATGTAATATAATAAGATGTTAATTGTAGGATCTAGGTGGCAGATATTATATAGATGGGTGTTCATGGCACAATTCAACTTGTGTTTATGTTTTTGTTTTTTTGAGACGGAATCTCACTCTGTGTCCCAGGCTGGAGTGCAGTGGCTTGATCTTGGCTCACTGCAACCTTTGCCTCCAGGGTTCAAGTGATTCTCCTGTCTCAGGCTCTCAAGCAGCCGGGATTACAGATGCGTGCCACTACGCCCAGCTAACTTTCTGTATTTTTAGTAGAGATAGTGTTTCACTGCATTAGCCAGGATGGTCTCAATCTCCTGACCTCATAATCCACCCACCTTGGCCTCCCAAAGTACTGGGATTACAGGTGTGAGCCACTGCGCCTGGCTATTTATTTATTTTTGAGACAGAATTTCGCTCTGTCGCCTAGGCTGGAGGGCAGTGGTGCTATCTCAGCTCACTGTAACCTCTGCCACTGGGGTTCGAGAGATTCTCCTGCCTCAGACTCCCAAGTAGCTGAGATTACAGGTCCGCACCACCATGTCCAGCTAATTTTTGTATTTTTAGTAGACACAGGGTTTCACCATGTTGACCCCAGGCTGGTCAAGAACTCCCAGCCTCAGGTGATCTGCCCACCTGGGCCTTCCAAAATCTGTAATTACAAGTGTGAGCCACTGTGCCCAGCCAACTTTTGTGTTTAAAACTGCTGTAACAGGCCAGGTGCAGTGGCTCACACCTGTAATCCCAGGACTTTGGCAGGCCCGAGTGGGCAGATACCTGAGGCTGGGAGTTCAAGACCAGCCTGGCCAACATGGTGAGAACCCCCCATCTCTACTAAAAATACAAAAATTAGTTGGGTGTGGTTGCTCACACCTATAGTCCCAGCTACTTGGGAGGCTGAGGCAGGAGAATAAACCTGGGAGGAGGAGGCTGCAGTGAGCTGAGACTGCACCACTACACTCCAGCCTGGGTGACAGAGTGAGATGCTGTTTCAAAAACAAACAAAAGAAGCCAAAAAAAACAAACCCTACCATAACAAAATGCTGTTTGGTTGGGAGAACATATATATAGTGAAGTTTCCCTTTTCTCTCTTCTATTTACATAGTACCCATAAACATCTCTATCACACACATAAGTATTGTTAATAATTTCGTGTATATTCTTTCAGAGATTGCTTATGCATATATAAGCTAAATCAAATAATATATCATTTTTTCTTTTCAAAAGAAGTAAGTACACTATAAATTCTATTCTGAATTTTGATTTTTTTTCTCTTAATATTTCTTGGAGACCTTACTCAGTACATTGAGAGTGTCTTCATTCTTAATAGACGTTATAATTTTTTTTCAATGTAGTCACTCAGTGGACATTTAGGTTCCAAACTTTTGCTACTGTAAAACTACAATTGAGGTTTCAAAGGAAGGTGAATTTCTTTTTCTTTTTCTTTTTTTTTTTTTGACACAGAGTCTTGCTCTGTTGCCCAAGCCGCAGTGCAGTGGCACAATCTTAGCTCACCACAACCTCCGCCTCCCGGGTTCAAACAATTCTCCTACCTCAGCCTCCCCAGTAGCTGGGACTATAGGTGCGCCACCACACCCAGCTAATTATTTGTATTTTTCGTAGACATGGGGTTTCACCATGTTAGCCAGGATGGTCTTGATCTCCTAACCTCATGATCCACCTGCCTCAGCCTCCAAAAGTTCTGGGATTACAGATGTAAGCCACCACGCCCAGCCTTTTTTCGTACTTTTAGGAGAGATGGGGTTTCACCATGTTGGCCAGGTTGGTCCGAATTCCTGACCTCAGGTGATCCACCCACCTCGGCCTCCCAAAGCTTAAGGATTACAGGTGTGAGCCACCATGCCCGGTCTAAATATAATACCTTTCTTAAACAAGTACTATTCAAACTCTGTCATGAAGGGCCTCAATCCACAGTAGACCAATATTTTCGTAAAACAGAGTAACGATGTTATGGCAATGTCAAATTGCTATAAAAGTTTCTAATTACTCATTTTTTGAACTTAATGTATCACAAACACAAACACATAGTTTGGAGATAAGTGGGCAAACCACACTTTGAGTAGCACCGATTCAGACCATAAATAGGACTAACATTTTAAGTTCCTTCAATTAGCTAGTCATAAATCAATTCAAATATATCAAAATTTAGAAAAAAAATTAATTTACCTTGGGAAAATATTTGTACAATCCCATGTACGCAAGTTGTAAAGTAAGAAATGGAGCAAATATGGACTGTGAAGATAGAAGATTAAAATTAAGTATTTCCAACATAAGCATTTAAAATCACAATAAATCAAACAGCAGCTATAAAATTCTAAGCAAAAGCTGTAAGAAAATATTATTATTATTTTTTTTTTTTGAGATGGAGTTTTCCTCTGTCCCGAGGCTTGAGTGCAATGGCATGATCTTGGTGCCCAGCTTCGGGCAATTCTCCTGCCTCAGCCTTCTGAGTAGCTGCGATTACAGTCATCTGCCACCACACCTGGCTAATTTTTGTATTTTTAGTAGAGACGGGGTTTCACCATGTTGGCCAAGCTGGTCTCGAACTCCTGACCTCAAATGATCCACCCACCTTGGCCTCCCAACATGCTGGGATTACAGGCGTGAGCACCTAGCAATTATTTTTTTGTTGAGACAGGGTGTGGCTCTGATGCCGAAGCTGGAGTGCAGTGGCACAATCTCAGCTCACTGCAACCTCTACCTCCTGGGCTCAAGCCATCCTCCCACCTCGGCTTCCTCTGTAGCTAGGAATACAGGCATGTGCCACCTTTTTTTTTTTTTTTTTTTTTTTTTTGTAGATATGTGAGTTTCATCATGTTGCCCTGGCTGGTCTCAAACTCCTGAGCTCAAGGAATCTGCCTGACTTGGCCTCCCAAAGTGCTGGGATTACAGGCATAAGCCACCATCCTTGGCCTAGCATATTAATTTTAATGGTTAAAAGTAATCTTGTTTATGCAGAACAGTGAAGAAAATAAGATATTTGATTTCCTAACATAAAATATGTCTCTCAATTCTTTAATATGCTTTCAGTGTCCCCAAAACTGTCTTCTCTCATAAAAACTTACCTTATAAATTATTTAAAATAATGGCTGGATTTGGTGGCTCACGCCTGTAATCCTAGCAATTTGGGAGGCTGAGGCGGGCAGATCACAAGGTCCGGAGTTTGAGACCAGCCTGGCCAACATGGTGAAATCCCATCTCTACTAAAAATACAAAAAAATAAGCTGGATGCGGTGGCTCCTGCCTGTAATCCCAGCACTTTGAGAGGCTGAGGTGGGCAGATCACAAGGTCAGGAGTTTGAGACTAGCCTGGCCAACGTGGTAAAACCCCATCTCTACTAAAAACACAAAAATTAGCTGGCTGTGGTTAATGTGTGCCTATAATCCCAGCTACTTGGGAGGCTGAGGCAGGAGAATCACTTGAACCCAGGAGGCAGAGGTTGCAGTGAGCCAAGATGGCCCCACTGCACTCCATCCTGCCTGAGCAACAGAGCAAGACTCCGCCTCAAAAACAAACAAACAAACAATAAAACAATAAAATTAACCAGGTGCGGTTGCACGCACCTGTAGTCCCAGCTACTTGGGAGGCTGAGGCAGGAGAATCGCTAGAACCCAGGAGGTGGAGGGTGCAGTGAGCCGAGATCACGCCACTTGCATGCCAGCCTGGGCAACAGAGCAAGACTGTGTCTTAAAAAAAAAAAGTATTAAATGATGACAGATGTTTAACACATTATGCAGTAACATCTCCCTCACCCAGAGGAAATTAAATGACGTCCAGCAAGCACACATAAAAGGCCTAGCACTGAAAAAAGATGCCATTCTTCCAGCTACTCAGAAGGCTGAGGCAGGAGGATTGCTTGAGCCCAGAAGTTCTAGTCCAGTCTGGGCACCAGAGCAAGGCCCTATCTCTAAAACAACAACAAAAAGAAAACTAAAATAAATGCTACTCATTCCTCAGACTTCAGGGCAGGGAATCAACTCACAGAGTTACCATCCCTGAGTCTCCCATGGCAAGCTATTCTTTTTTTCTTTTTCTTTTTTTTTTTTGAGACGGAGTTTCGCTCTTGTTACCCAGGCTGGAGTGCAATGGCGCGATCTTGGCTTACCACAACCTCCGCCTCCTGGGTTCAGACAATTCTCCTGCCTCAGCCTCCTGATTAGCTGGGATTACAGGCATGCGCCACCGTGCCCAGCTAATTTTTTGTATTTTTAGTAGAGACGGGGTTTCACCATGTTGACCAGGATGGTCTCGATCTCTTGACCTAGTGATCCACCCGACTCAGCCTCCCAAAGTGCTGGGATTACAGGCTTGAGCCACCACGCCCGGCCTCTTTTTTGAATTTTTAATTTTTTTTTAAATAAAATAAAGATGGGGTTTCACCACGATGGCCAGCCTGGTCTTGAACTCCTGACCTCAGGTGATCCACCCACCTAGGCCTCCCAAAGTGCTAGGATTACAGGCACGAGCCACCACGCCCGGCCAGCAAGCTATTCTTATTAGAGATAAAATGGCTGGGTGAACAAAATAGAAAAGATCAAAATAACATTCACATAATTCCTTTTTTTTTTTTTCCTGAGGCAAAGTCTCACTATGTCGCCCAGGGTAGAATGCAGTAGCATAATTTTGGCTCACTGCAACCGCCACCTTCTGGGTTCAAGCAATTCTACTGTCTCAGCCTCCCGAGTAGGAGGGACTACAGGCACCCGCCACCATACCTGGCTAATTTTTCTATTTCTAGCAGAGATGGGTTTCACCACATTGGTCAGGCTGGTCTCAAACTGCTGACCTCAGGTGATCCACTCACCTTGGCCTACCAAAGTGCTGAGATTATAGTCATGAGCCACTGTGCCTGGCCACCACATAATTACTTTTAAATAAAAACTATTAGGCTGGGCACGGTGGCTCACGCCTATAATCCAAGCACTTTGGGAGGCCGAGGCAGGTGGATCACGAGGTCAAGAAATCGAGACCATCCTGGTCAACAAGGTGAAACCCCATCTCTACTAAAAATACAAAAATTAGCTGGGCATGGTGGTGCGTGCCTGTAGTCCCAGCTACTCGGGAGGCTGAGGCAGAATTGCTTGAACCCAGGAGGCGGAGGTTGCGGTGAGCTGAGATCGCGCCATTGCACTCCAGCCTGGGTAACAAGAGCGAAACTCTGTCTCAAAAAAAAAAAAAGGAAACTATTAAGAAGGGAGTGAAGTAGTAAACATTACTAGAATGCAGTACATGAGAGCTGCAAGAAGCGGTTGAAAATCTGAGAGCGAAAAAAATAGAAAACCAAAACAAAAAAAACTCACATAAAAATAGGACATAACCTTAAAAGCATGAAAGCACAGTACGCTTCAGATAGAGATAAAAAAGAGCTAGGCAGCTCACTAAATGCTGAAAGCATCACTGATCTTTGCATTACAGCAAACTATAATGACAAGTTATCATCAGCAAAAAACAAATCAAATCTGTTTAACAGATTCTATTTATGAAAACATTTGCATAAAAATAGATTTAAAAAATCGTTTTGCTTAATCATATAAATTTTAATTACCTGGATAATTTATTTATGTGCCTGGTACATATGCTTAAAATTTCTACTGTATGGAAAAACCTCAGAGCAAGACCCTGAACTGTGACCTATGCTTTTCTGCATTTTCCAACATACTAGAAAACAAAATGACCACATCATGGTACAACCAAAATGGATGTCATTATGATACTACATTAGGAAATGCTGAAATGTCTTCTGAACCATAGGACAATTACCTCATATTCAAGACCACAGGAACTGCATTTTCCTACTGTAAATTATTTGAAATTTGATTTCATATATATATATATATATATATATATATGGCACTTAACCCTTTGGTTAAGAAATGAAACTGCCTGGGTTTAATCCCAGCATCACTTAGTAGCTGTGTAACCTTGGGCAAATGATGAAACCTCTCTTGAGTCTTCATTTATCAATACATTCAAATAATACCAAGTTCATAAGAACGAGGATTAGATGAATTAATATAGGCAAAGCCATTAGAATGTACATAGCATGTAAAAAGGGTTTCAGTACAGTCATCCCTCAGTATCTGGGAAGAACTGGTACCAGGTTCCTCCAGATACCAAAATCTATAGATGCTCAAGTCCCTTATGTAAAATGGCACAATATTTGCATGTAACCTACTCATTTCTAGATTTTTTGATGCCAAATACAACGTAAATAGTTGTTATTCTGTATTTACTTGTATTATTTATTACTTGTTATTGTTGTGTTTTTTTTTTCCCCCATACAGATATAGATATAGATTTTTTTTTTGAGACAGGGTCTCACTCTGTTGCCCAGGCTGGTATTATCCTGGCTCACTGAAACCTCCACCTTCCAGGTTCAAGCAACTCTCCTGGCTCAGCCTCCTGAGTAACTGGGATTACAGGTGCGTGCCACCACGCCCAACTAAACCCAGTATGTTTGATCCAGTGGGTTGAATTCACATATGCTGCAGAACCAACATTACAGAACCCATTGATATGGAGGGCCAACAGTAATTATTAGGCTCTGTATCTAAGCAGAACACCTCATTCTGTAAGATGAACAGCAAAGTTAATAATACATCTTCAAACAGCCACATGGATCTAGTAGATATTAATACTGGCAATGACTTCTATGGATAAAAAGCACTCGTAAACACTTTGCATTTTCCATTAAGTTAGTTAATAATTTATAGATCTTTTCTTACCAAGTATTTGCAAACAAAAGCTCTGACTCCAAGAGCAAGGAGAGCACATCCCACCAATCTAAATATTCGAAAAGAGTCAAATTCTTCAGTTGTACTTCCATCCTCTTGATTGGGTTTTTCACTAATCAGCTGTTTCCTTAGCTTCATTGCTTCTTCGAATCTGGAAAGGTACTGCTCTAGGCCATGGCGAGAACCCCTGTGGACCGTGTCCGCTGTCAGGTCCCCTCTGTTCCGCTGCCGGAGCTCAAGGTTGACATCATTACTGCACTCAGGTGGTTTAATGAAAGAGTCCAATTTGTCTCCCAGCTGGGTCCCCTTTACCTCGGCCATGCCACCCTGCTGGTCAGTAGTTCCTGTACTGACCGAATCACCCAGCACCACTCGCTTTGACACTGAAGGAATGCTGAGGGAGTTCAGTTTGTCACTGTCCTGCTGCTTTGATTTTGTTTGACTTTCTTCTTCTGACAAAAGAAATTTAAAAGCCTTATATATTTATTCAATACTGGCAAACACCTTACATGTTTATATTTTAAAATATGCTGCTTCGGGCCGGGCATGGTGGCTCACACCTATAATCCAAGCACTTTGGAGGCCAAGGCAGGCAGATCACCTGAGGTCGGGAGTTCAAGACCAGCCTGACCAACATGGTGAAACCCTGTCTTTAAAAACAAAATAAAATAAAATATGCTGCTTCAGCTAGAACTCAGCAGTCCCTGAATCAAAATAAATAAATACTGAGTCTGCATTAAAAGAAGCTTGTTTCTTCCTCTACATCCTCAAAATGTATCACCCAAAAAGAGTATTCTGCAGAGGAAATAACTCAAACGTTGTGGGTAGAAGATTAGTAGACAAACTGGGAAAGATATTCAGAGATGGAGCAAACTGAAAAGACCAACTTTTTATGGATAATATATCCCAGACGTATAATTGCATTATCTGCCTTAGCTTATTTGGTTAATAATATAAAATCAGTAAGCAGGGTGCAGTGGCTCACGCCTGTAATCCCAGCACTTTGAGAGGCCAAGGGGAGCAGATCACGAGGTCAGGAGTTCAAGACCAGCCTGACCAACATGGTGAAACCCCTTCTCACTAAAAACACAAAAATTAGCCAGGCATGGTGGCACCTGCCTGTAGTCCCAGCTACTTGGGAGGTTGAGGCAGGAGAATCCCTTGAACCCAGGAGGCGGAGGCTGCAGTGAGCTCCAATGGCACCACTGCACTCCAGCCTGGCGACAGCAAAACTCCGACTCCAAAAAAAAAATTACACGCACACACACACACACACACACACACACACAAAATTAGTAAAGCCTTTAAAATCTATATTTTAAAATTAGATTTCTGAATCCAGTGCCCTATGACCATAGGGTGTGGCATATTCCCACAGCTACTGTTTTTGTAGTCAGCCAGCCATTAGTAGGTACTTCAGCAGTTTTAAGATGCTGCTCTGGTATTGCTTTTTTTTTTTTAAGGGGGGGCTGGGCACAGTGACTCATACCTGTAATCCCAGCACTTTGGGAGGTCAAGGAGGGCAGCTCAGGTCAGAAGTTTAAGACCAGCCTGGCCAACATGGCAAAAACCTGTCTCTATTAAAAATACAAAAAAGGCCGGGCGCGGTGGCTCAAGCCTGTAATCCCAGCACTTTGGGAGGCCGAGGCGGGCAGATCACGAGGTCAAGAGATCGAGACCATCCAGGTCGACATGGTGAAATCCCGTCTCTACTAAAAATACAAAAAAATTAGCTGGTCATGGTGGCGCGTGCCTGTAATCCCAGCTACTCAGGAGGCTGAGGCAGGAGAATTGCCTGAACCCAGGAGGCGGAGGTTGTGAGCCGAGATCGCGCCATTGCACTCCAGCCTGGGTAACAAGAGCGAAACTCCGTCTCAAAAAAAAAAAAATACAAAAAATACAAAAAAATCTGCCAGGCGCGGTGGCTCATGCCGGTAATCCTAGCACTTTGGGAGGCCAAGGTGGGTGGATCACCTGAGGTCAGGAGTTCAAGACCAGCCTGGCCATCATGGTGAAATCCCATCTTAAAAAAAAAAAAAAAAAAATCAGTAGCTAGGATTATGTCTGTAGGCCCAGCTACTCAGGAGGCTGAGACAGAATTGCTTGAACCCAGGAGGTGCAGGTTGCAGTGAGCTGAGATCATGCCACTGCAGTCCAGCCTGGGTGACAGAGTGAGAGACCGTCTCAGAGAGGGGGGACAAAAAAAGTCCAGGCACAATGGCTCACTCCTGCAATCCTGTAATCTTGGCTTTTGGAAGTCAAGGCTGGTGGAATCACTTGAGCCCAGAAGTTCAAGACCAGCTTAGGCAACACAGTGAGACCCATCTCTACAAAAAAAAAAAAATATTTTTTAATTACCCAGGCATGCTGGCGTTCACCCGTGGTCCTAGCTACTCTGGAGGCTGAAGGAGCAGGATTGCTTAAGCCCAGGTTTGAGGCTGCAGTGAGTGAGCTATGATCATGCCACTGCATTCCAGCCTGGACTACAGAGGGAAACCCTGTCTCAAAAAACAAAACAACCTTTAAAGACACAAAATTTTCAAAGCAAAAGAACAAAATATAGGAAGTACTTCTCAGGTAAGATAATAAATAATGCTTCAAGAAAGAATACATAGCCTGATAGAAAAAAATGTTTCTTCTATTGTTCTAGAAGAATTTGAAATGGTTTTCTTACCTCTCATTTAAATCAACTAAAAGTTCAGGGCTATACACCCAAAGCCGTACAGAACAAAAGTCACAAAGATATAAGGAGCTTGCGACCAGTGACTAATGGCCAATTCCTAAAGAAAACAATGGAAACTTAGATAACACTAGGGCAACACACACGAAATAAAATTTTTTTAAGGAAAATCATTGGACATGTGTTTGGGGGAGGAATGAGGCGCTCTCCTTTAGAAATGTGTAGTTTGGGGCCGGGAGCGGTGGCTCATCGCCTATAATCCCAGCACTTTGGGTGGCTGAGGTGGATGGATCATGAGGTCAGGAGCTTGAGACCAGACTGGCCAATATGGTGAAACCCGGTCGCTACTAAGTATACAAAAAATTAGATGGGCGTGGTGACGTGTGCCCGTAGTCCCAGCTGCTCAGGAGGCTGAGGCAGGAGAATCGCTTGAACCTGGGAGGCAGAGGTTGCAGTAAGACGAGATTGAGCCAGAGCAAGACTCCATCCCCCCAAAAAAGCAAGCAAGCAAGAAAGAAATGCAGTTCCGGACACCAATCACACCAATCTCAGCTGATGAGGACAGGAAACCTCAGGTGTGCACGTCGCACTTGCTGGGTCTCTGAAGAATGCTCACTCTCACTTTTCCCACCTTTTCTAACCGGCCCATAAGTGATAGTGTTGAGGGCACCGAACACAGACACTAGGATATGACCACAAGAGTCCGTGATACACGTAGGACGGACTAGCGGGCAGTTCAGTAAAGACAAGCTGATGTAGGCAGACAAGAATTACACAGCAAAAGGCTAGAGAAGGCACCGTGAGGAAAAGCACTTGGAACCTTAAGAAGGAAGGCCACCTTCTTAAGGGGAGCAGCGGGCACAGCAGTCTGAGGATAAAACGTGCGCCCTTCAAGAAAGACGAGGGGTGGCTAAAGAAGAAAGGAGTTGTTGAAGGTAACTGGGCAGAGGGAGCCAGGGCTCTGCAGGCAGGGTGGGGAAAATCTCACGGCGAGGCCCCGGGAAAACTGAGGGGAGCGACCGGGAACGTCCTGGGGTTCAGGAGTGAGAACTTGGGATAATCACCGAAGGGGCGGGACAGACAGGAGGTCAGAGAGCAGGGCTTGGTCAAAAAGGTCAGCGGAGTGGTGGTGGGGAGGGAAGAATTACCCTGAAGATTTAAGGGGATGGGCGGGAGACTGAGGGGAAGCCGAGGCTCTCACCGGCGCCGCTCCCGGGCCTGTGAAAGCCCATGATCCGGTTGATGCGTTGTTCCGAGTTCATGAGCAGCTTTCTCCGACGCAGCTCGGCCCGACGCTGGGAAGCCGACAGGCCTGAGCCCGCTGGGACCCCTGGCCTGTCCCCATCGTCGGTAGCGACGGCTATCGACTCCATCCTCCCGTCCAGTCTGGGAGGGGTGACAGTGGCGGCGGTGTCGGCAGCAGCTGCGAGGCCGATGACTAGAGTCTGGGCCGCAGGGCGCGCGTACCCTCTCCCAAGATAGACCCGCCCCCGAGCGCGGTGCCCGAGCCTGAGAGCTAAGCACGCACGCGCCGCTTCGCGCTACCGAGCCCGAGGCGATGGCCGCCATCTTGAGTGAGGGCAGCGCGGCACGCCCTGGTCCCTCCCCGCCTCGTCCGGCCCTCACCCAACAACCCCCTCTGCTGTTCACTCGGTGGTGAAGAAAACAGGGACTCAGGGCTGGGCGCGGTGGCTCAGTCATGTAATGCCAGCATTTAGGGAAGCCGAGGCGGCGGATTACAAGGTCGGGAGTTCGAGACCAGCCTGGCCAACATGGTGAAACTCTGTCTCTACTTAAAATAAAAAAAAAAAAAATTGGCCAGGCGTGGTGGTGCGCGCCTATAATCCCAGCTTCTCGAGAGGCTGAGACAGGAGAATCGCTTGAATCTGGGAGGCAGAGGTCGCAGTGAGCCGAGATCACATCACTGCACTCCAGCCTGGGGCGACAGTGCGAGAATCTATCTCGAGAAAAAGAAAAGAAGAAAACCAACACCCTGCCGGAGGAGTGGGAAAGGGATGACAAAGACTAGACCAGCCTAGATTTGGTGCCGGAAAGTAAAATGGAGGTTGCAGCGGCCGCCTCTTGTTTACGGACCTGCAGACTCGCTTGTAGGCTATGGCAATACGTAACCCCAGGAGCCACGCTTAAAGGGAGCCTTGCGCTGGGTTTTGATCTTGGTGCCAGTTCTTCATCCTTGACTTCTCTACACCGTAGTATACAGCTGATGTGTTCCTAGGCGGTTCTCGCGTTTTTGTTCAAATCAGACTTTTCCAGCCTTTCGTCCCAAGCCTTTCAGGCTTGCTCAAATCAGACTTTCCCAGCCTTTTAGATAGATTACATTCTATCTAAATTGCCAACACTCCCCATTCCCCTTCTCCACCTTACTTTTTCTTCTTGTCATTTATGACCACCTAGCTTGCTAAAGATGCTAATTTTACTTATCCGATTCTCACTGACTAAAACGTAAGCTCCATGAACATAAGCATTGCATTTTCTTCACTGCTACACTTCGTGTCTAAACAGGCCTGAATTATTCAGTATGCACAGCTTTCAGGGCCCCCCATAGTCTGGGGAGGCTCACAAAAATGTTTTAATTTTAATTTGAAATCAGAAGAAGGCCGGGTGTGGTGGCTCACGCCTGTAATCCCAGCACTTTGGGAGGCCGAGGAAGGCAGATCACAAGGTCAGGAGTTTGAGACCAGCCTGACCAACATGGTGAAATCCTGTCTCTACTAAAAATATACAAAAATTAGCCAGGCATGGTGGTGCGGTTATAGTCTTCTGTAATCCTCCCAGAACACTGTGGCAGGAGAATCCCTTGAACCCAGTAGGCTAAGGTTGCAGTGAGCCAAGATTGCGCCACTGCACACTAGCCTGGGCAACAGGCTTAAAAAAAAAAAAAATTAGATGGCCGGGCGCTGTGGCTCATGCCTTTGATCATCATAACACTTTGGGAGGTGGAGGCGGGTGGATCACCTGAGATCAGGGGTTCAACACCAGCCTGGCCAACATGGTGAAATCCTGTCTCTACTAAAAATACAAAAATTAGCCAGGCATGGTGGAGCGAGCCTGTAATCCCAGCTACTCCGGAGGCTGAGGCAGGAGAATCGTTTGAACCTGGAGGCGACAGTGCAATGAGCTGAGATTGTACCACTGCACTCCTGCCTGGGGCAACAGAGCAAGACTCCGTCTCATAAATAAATAATCAAAAGAAAAGACCGGGTGTGGTGGCTCATGCCTGTAGTCCCAGCACCCTCTAGACTAGTCTGGCCAACCTGGCAAAACCCCTGTATCTACTAAAAATACAAAAATTAATGGCATGTGCCTGTTGTCCCAGCTACTTGGGGGGTCTAAGGTGGGAGGATCACCTGAGTCTGGGGAGATTGAAGCTGCAGTGAGCCATGATCGGGCCACTGCACTCCAAACTGGGCGACACAGTGAGACCCCCGTCTCAGAAAAATTTTTTTTGGAAAAAAATAATATAACTGCTATATATAATGAATCCAATCTGGATTATCATTATCATTAATAGCAATACAGTCATAAAATATAATTTTAAGTATGTTTTCAGGCAGGAAGGAGCCACGAAGGCAAAAGAGTGTAGGGTCCTTGAAAGTCATAATGTAGCCTTAGCATTCAGTAATAACTTACTAAGTGAATGATTAGATAAATGAAGGAACTGAATCCATCAACCCTTGCTGAGAGGGAGCCATGGACAGTTCACACCTGAGGCTGCAGTGGGTTCTGAAGCAGCTTACTGGGTGGGCCCCCTGCAGCTAAGCTTGCCACGCAATCACCCTCAAAATAAGGAGGTGGGTGAAATACCACTTAGAAGATAATAAAATATTTATATTAATACTTAAAAAGAAGTGAAAACAAACAAGAAAGTTTGGTTTGGATTCAACAACATAAGGAAGTCAAAGAAAATAGACTGAACTTTCACCCTTGATGGAATGAAAGTTAAATTCCAGGGAGCACTCGGGAAGATGGCTGATCACTAGCAGCCGGGATTGTAGCTCCCAGTGAAAGCACAGAGAACGAGACGATGCCACACTTTCAGACGAATTTTTGTTGCTCATGGACCAGGAGATTCCCAGCGGAGGAGCCCCATGGGTCGCCAGCATGACTCTTGTGGCCAGCGTGGCAGTTTTGCTGGTGCCTCGATGCGGCGATTCTTGGTGCAGAGTAAACGGGACTGTGTCCTCTTTTGGTCAACATTTGGAGCTCCGGGAAGGCAGAGTTGCCTGTTCAGCTGATTGAAGGACAGACTCAAGAAGGAAGCCAGACTGGAGATGCCCAGGCAGAAAAGCACCATCAATCTTAACACTGCTGTTTTAGCCGGCACAGTGGATTGCTCAGATTCTGGCGCTGGGAATCAACAAGTTGGACGTCCACTCAGAGACCTAATTAGAAAGTCGGTAATTTCAAAGGCAACAGACGGATAAATTTATAATGATGGGAAGAAACCAGCCTAAAAAGGCTGAGAATACCCAAAATCAGAATGCCTCTCCCTCTACAGGGGATGACAGTTCCTCATCAGCAACAGAACAAGGCCTGATGGAGAACGAGTGCTTTCCATTAACAGAAGTAGGCTTCAGAAGGTGGATTATAAGAAACTTCTGAGGCCAGGTGCGGTGGCTCACGCCTATAATCCCAGCACTCTGGGAGGCCAAGGAGGGTGGATCACGAGGTCAGGAGATCGAGACCATCCTGGTCAACATGGTGGAACACTGTCTCTACTAAAAATGCAAAAATTAGCTGGGCATGGTGGTGTACGCCTGTAGTCCCAGCTACTTGGGAGGCTGAGGCAGGAGAATTGCTTGAACCCAGGAGGCGGAGGTTGTGGTTAGCCGAGATCGTGCCATTGCACTCCAGCCTGGGTAATAAGAGCAAAACTCCATCTCAAAAAAAAAACAAACAAAAACTTCTGTGAGTTAAAAGAACATGTTCTAACCCAATGCAAAGAAACTAAGAACTTTGAAAAAAGGTTTGACAAAATCCTAACGAGAATAGACAATTTAGAGAGGAATATAAGTGAATTAATGGAACTGAAGAATACAATGCAAGAACTCCATGAAGTATGCACAGGTTTTAACAGTCGAATTGATCAAGCAGAAGAAAGGATATCAGAGGTTGAAGACCAACTTAATGAAATGAAACAAGAAGACAAGATTAGAGAAGAAAGAGTAAAAAGGAATGAGCTAAGTCTCCAAGAAATATGGTACTATGTGAAAAGACCTGATTAACGTTTGATAGGTGTATCTGAATGTTATGAAGAGAATGAATCCAAGCTGGAAAATATTCTTCAGGATATTATTCAGGAAAACTTTCCTAACCTAGTAAGGCAGGACAATATTCAACTCCCGGTAATACAGAGAACACCACAAAGATATTCCTCAAGTAGAGCAACCCCAAGACACATAATCGTTAGATTCACCAGGGTTGAAATAAAGGAAAAAATTATAAGGGCAGCTAGAGAGAAGGGTCAGGTTACCCATAAAGGGAAGCCTATCAGACTCACAGGAGATCGCTCAGCAGAAACCCTACAAACTAGAAGAGAGTGGAGCCAATATTCGATATCCTCAAAGAAAGAATTTTCAACCCAGAATCTCATATCCAGCCAAACTGAGCTTTATAAACGAAGGAAAAATAAAATTTTTCACGAACAAGTAAGCACTCAGAGATTTTACCACTATCAGGCCTGCTTTATAAGAGCTTCTGAAAGAAGCACTATACACAGAACGGAACAACCAGTATCACTCATCCCAAAAACTTACCAAAAGGTAAAGAGTATCTCCATAATGAAGAATATATCAACTAATGGGCAAAATAGCCAGCTAGCATTAAATGACAATATTAAACTCACAAATATCAATATTAATCCTAAATTTAAATGGATTAAATGCCCCAATCAAAGACAGAAAGGAAAATTGAATAAAAAGTCAAAACCCATCGGTACGCTGTATCCAGATCCATCTCATAAGCAAGGACACACAATGACTCAAAACAAAGCTTTGGTGGAAGACTTACCAATCAAATGGAGAGCCAAAAAAACAAAAACACAGGAGTTGTAACTTTCGTCTCTGACAAAATAGACTTTAATAGTAACAAAGACTAAAAGAAACAAAGGACATTATATAATGGTAAAAGGATCAATGCAACAATAGGAGTCAATGATCATAAATATATATGCACCCAATATAGGAACACCCAGATACATAAGACAAGTTCTCAATGATTTATAAAGAGACTTGGACTCCCGCACAATAATAGTGGGAGACTTTGACACCACATTGTTAATATTTGATGGATCAATGAGATAGAAAATTAACAGGGACGTTTATGATTTGATCTCAGACCTGCAACAAGTAAATTCAGTGAATATCTATAGAATTCTTTATCCTAGGTCCACAGAACATATATTTTTCTCAGTATCACATTACACCTATTTTGAAAGTGACCACATAATTGGAAATAAATCATTCTTCAGCATTTGCATAGCATTTCACAGACTTAAATGAAATATTGGTTGGCTGTCTGTTTGTTATTTTCTTCCCTTATTCCTTCCTGTCTCCGCTGATAAGTACAATTATTGGCATAAAAGAGGTTTTTAATACCTATTTTCAGACTGCATTCCAGCCTGGGCAAGAGAGCAAGATTCTTATTCTCTCTCCCCCTTTCTCTTTCTCTTTTTTTTCTTTTGAAAAAAGAAAAAAAAGTTTAGAGCCATTCATTTATCTCTTTGTTTAAAGAAACATTTATTGAGTGCCTTCTATGTATAATGAAATATGCTGGGTAATGTCTAATACAGAGCTTTTCTCAACCAGGTCTCCAGGAGAGAAATGAGTTTTCATAACCTAGTGCATCTATTGTATGTAATGAGTTAACATTTTTCCTAGGTATCTAGAAGGGTACAAGTTATGTACCTTCCTTGGGGAAATTAGAAAAGTTATCACTTAAGTAAGTTTCTGGGTTCTATGACCAGATAGGAAGTTCGGTTGAGAAAGTCTAGGAGGTGGGGGGCGGGGGGCGGAAAGAAAGTTAAATCCCAGGGACATGCACTAGTTAATAATTTTAAAGTAGGCTGGGTGCAGTGGCTCACGCCTGTAATCCCAGCACTTTGGCAGGCTTAGGTGGGTCGATCACGAGGTCAAGAGATTGAGACCATCCTGGCCAACATAGTGAAACACCATCTCTACTAAAAAAATACAAACATTAGCTGGGTGTGGTGGTGTGCGCCTGTAGTCCCAGCTACTCAGGAGACTGAGGCAGGAGAATTGCTTAAACCCGGGAGGTGGAGGTTGCAGTGAGCCGAGATCGCGCTACTATACTCCAGACTGACGCCTGGCGACAGAGCAAGACTCTGTCTCAAAATAATAATAATAATAAAGTATTAGAGGAAGTTCTTCTGCCTATCTGCACAACATTGATCTGAGTCCTAGGCTATTCCTTAAAAAATTTTAATACACAATTGAAAATAATTGAAATAACTGTCAAATAGTAACAAATGTGCAGAATTTGATGAGGCACAGCTCTAGGAGGCAGAGGCTGCAGTGAGCTGAGATCGCGCCTCTGCACTCTGGCCTGGGCGACAGAACAAGACTCTGACTCAAAAAACAAAACAAAACAAAAAAGAGGGCAGGGATGGTAGCTCACGCCCAACACTTTGGGAGGTGAAGGTGGGAGGATCACTTAAGCCCAGGAGTTCAAGACATAGTGAGACCTCATCTCTAGAAAAAAAATTTAAAAATTAAAAAAAAAAACAAACAACGAGGCAGGAAGATTGCTGCAATGAGCCATGATCAAATCACCCCAGGACCACCTGGGTGATAGAGCCAGACCCTGTCTCAAAAGAAAAAAAGAAAGTAAAAGAATGAATTGATTAAACTGCTCAAAAGAAATTCAGGAAAAATCTACAGAAATTAGCAAATTATTTCCTCTAAATTCCAAAATGAATCAAATTTTTATTTTTATAAAGGGTCTCACTCTATGGCCTAGACTGGAGTGCAGGGGCACAATCAGCACACTGCAGCCTACAGCCTTGAACTCCTGGACTCGAGCAGTCCTCCTGCTTCTGCCTCCCGAGTAGCTAAGACCACAGGATTAAGCCCTGATAAATTTTTTAAAATATATATTTTTGTAATGATAGGGTCTCTATGTTGCCCAGGATGGTCTTAAATTCCTGGCCTCAAACAGTCCTCTCTCCTCAGCCTCCCAAAGTGCTGGGATTACCGGTGTTAGCCACTGCACCCAGCCTTTTTAATTAATTAATTAATTAATTTGTTTGTTTATTGAGATGGGAGTCTTGTCTTGCTCTGTCATCCAGGCTGGAGTGCAGTGGCAAGATCTTGGCTCACCACAACCTCCACCTCCTAGGTTCAAGCCATTCTCCTGCCTCAGCCTCCTGAGTAGCTGGGATTACAGGTGCATGCAATCACACCTGGCTAATTTTTGTATTTTTAGTAAAGACTGGGTTTCATCATCTTGGCCAGGCTGGTCTTGAACTCCTGACCTTGTGATCTACCCACTTCAGCCTCCCAAAGTGCTGGGATTACAGGCATGAGCCACCGTGCCTGGCCAGAAATTTTATTTCAATAATTTTCTCAAGTATAATTGTTAAACATCCTTAAACACTCAAAGTTTAAAAGAAACAGAGAGAATTAACAGTTTCAATAGGAGACATGTCAGTAGTCCTCTCCTTAATGAGATTAGAGCTTAATATAACAAACTGAAAGCCAAGTAATGAACCTCATGAAATAAATGTTACTTTAGATGGTACTGAGTATTTTGTTTCGCAGTATTTATTTATTTATTCTGTCACCCAGGCTGGAGTGCAATGGTGCAGCTCACTGCAACCTCAGCCTCCTGGGTTCTAGTGATTCTCATGCCTCAGCCTCTGGAGTAGCTGGGATTACAGGAGTGTACCACCACACCTGGCTAATCTTTGTATATTTAGTAAAGATGGGTTTTCGCCATGTTGACCAGGCTGGTCTCCAACTCCTCACCTCAGGTGATCCTCCCGCCTCAACCTCCCAAAGTGCTGGGGTTACAGGCGTGAGCCACTGAGCCGGGCCTATATTAACTTTTAGTGTGGTTTATAAACACTACAAAACAGGCCGGGCGTGGTGGCATGTGCCTGTAGCCCCAGCTACTTGGGAGGCTGAGGCACAGGAATCTTTTGAACTCAGGGAGCAGAGGTTGCAGTGAGCCGATATCCAACTATTGCACTCCAGCCGGGGTGACAGAGGTAGACTCCGTCTCAAAACAACAAAAAAAAGAGTTAGTATAAATGTGTGAATGTTGTGGGTTGAGACAAAATCATTTGGTTCCTTGGATAATGTTACTCTCCAAGGTTACTCCAGGGTGACCCTGATGAGAATTTCTGCTACTGTAGGAGAATGGCAGTTTAAGGTTTCTGGCCTCCCTTACCCCTCAGGCAGTCCTCATGCTTTTTTTTCTTCTTTGAGACAGAGTCTCCCTCTGTTGTCCAGGCTGGAGTGCAGTGGCTTGAAGAGGGCTCACTGCAGCCTTGACTTCCCAGGCTCAAGTGATCCTCCCACCTGGCCTCCCAGGTGGCTGAGATCACAGGCACATGCCACCACACCTATTTATTTATTTTTAACTTATTTTTATTTATTTATTTATATTTTTTGAGACGGAGTCTCGCTCTGTCGCCCAGCCGAGGCTGGAGTGCAGTGGTGCAATCTTGGCTCACTGCAACCTCCACCTCCCAGGTTCAAGCGATTCTCCTGCCTCAGCCTCCCAAGTAGCAGGGACTATAGGCATGTGCCAGCAGGCCCAGCTAATTTTTTGTATTTCTAGTAGAGACAGGGTTTCACCTTGTTAGCCAGGATGGTCTCTACACCTTGTTAGCCAGGATGGTCTCTATCTCCTGACCTTGTGATCCCCTGCTTCGGCCTTCCAAAGTATTGAGATTATAGGTGTGAGCCACTGTGCCTGGCCTATTTTTTACTTTTAAAGACAGGGTCTATGCTAGCAGTGAAGTTGTTAAAAAAAAAAAAAAAAAGACTGGGTCTTGCTATGTTGTCCAGGCTGTTCCTGAACTTCTGGGCTCAAGCAATCCTCCTGCCTCAGACTCTCAAAGTGCTGGGATTACAGGCATGAGCTACCACGCTTGGCCTCTCCAGGCTTGTGAAGACCTCCTGTACCTGCTGTTTTCAGCAATCCTATAATGTGAGTCATTTTCATGCCTCATCTCTTTTGCCAAATCCTTGTAAGTGAGTATTATCCTGACTCAAAGCCCCAGATACTTGAAGGAAGAATTCAGGGAGAAAGCTTCCAACACAGACCAATTGGTTTATGCCATTGTTGCCATGATTTGCTAAGAATCTTACTGTTCTAAATGATGCTGCAGTTTGGTCTCACCACAGAGAAACATGATTTGAGGAAGTGATAATTATGACACCCTGATTAATCCTGCCAACTAATAAAAAGAAATAGTCCCTATTCATGAGGACAAACTTATGCTCCAAATCATAACATGCTGATGATAAATTAGCATTCTCACATGTGGTAAGAACTTAAAAAAGTCTCTTGATTTATAATATTAATCACTTAAAACTTAACAAAGGTAGGCCGGGAGTGGTGGCTCACACCTGTAATCCCAGCACTTTGGGAGGCCAAGGCAGGCGGATCACCTGATGTTGGGAGTTCAAGACCAGCCTGACCAGCATGGAGAAACCCTCTGTCTCTACTAAAAATACAAAATTAGCCTGGCATGGGGGTGCATGCCTGTAATCCCAGCTACTCGGGAGTCTGAGGCAGGAGAATGGTTTGAACCCAGGAGCCGGATGTTGCAGTGAGCCAAGATTGTACCACTGCACTCCAGCCTGAGCAGCAAGAGCAAAACTCCTTCTCAAAAAAAAACCTTAACATAGGTAAGATATTCACACACACACACACACACACACACACACACACACACACACACAGTAAGAGTGTTAAATATTCGGGTGGAAATAAATTCCCAGAAAAACCATCCTCTGCCATCTCAGTGTCTCACCAGTTATCTAAAATATGAGCCCCAGTTCTGGAGAAGGGGTCAGGAAAAGGCAATTGCAAAACTCATAGATAAGAAGTAGGCAGAAACAAAGCGAGATGAGCTAAAACAAAAATAAAAATATGCCCACTCAAATATGCCTGAAAACCCATATTCCAACAAACATGAAGAAATACAACACTTACATTCTTCCAGCCGAGTTAGAAGTTGGAATAGAAATTTACTCCAGGGCCGGGCGCAGTGGCTCAAGCCTATAATCCCAGCACTTTGGGAGGCCAAGGCAGGTGGATCACGAGGTCAAGAGATCGAGACCATCCTGGTCAACATGATGAAACCCCATCTCTACTAAAAATACAAAAAAATTAGCTGGGCACGGTGGCGCGTGCCTGTAATCCCAGCTACTCAGGAGGCTGAGGCAGGAGAATTGCCTGAACCCAGGAGGCGGAGGTTGTGATGAGCCGAGATCTTGCCATTGCACTCCAGCCTGGGTAACAAGAGCGAAACTCCGTCTCAAAAGAAAAGAAATTTACTCCAGAAAGATTTAATTTTAGAGAACAGTTTTCAGATATTTGAAAAGGAAATGACAGGGAGTTTTTCAGAATTGTAGACAAGGATCTTTAAAGTGTGCTCTGACTAACAAGCAGGGTTAAAAAAAAAAACAACACCAAGAGTAATAAAACTATAGAACATTAAAGATAAAAGCCAAGACAGGTGGATCACTTGAGGCTAGGAGTTTGAGACCAGCCTGGTCAACATGGTGAAACCCTGTCTCTATTAAAAAGGCAGGCATGTGCCACCACACTCGGCTAATTTTGTATTTTTAGTAGATAGGTTTCTCCATGTTGGTCAGGCTGGTCTCATACTCTCGATCTCAGGTGATCTGCTTGTCCTGGCCTCCAAAAGTGCTGGGATTACAGGTGTGAGCCACTGCACCGGCCTGGCCAGTCATCTTAAAACACAAGGGTACAGAAGACAATGGAGCAGTATCTTATCAATGGAAAAATAACCTTTGATACATAATTTCAAACCCAGCTATCCTTGAGGAGCAAGCATCAAGAATTCATTTAGGCCAGGCGCAGTGGCTCATGCCTGTAATCCCTGCACTTTGGGAGGCCGAGGTGGGTGGATCACAAGGTCAGGAGTTCAAGACCAGCCTGGCCAACATGGTGAAACCCCGTCTCTACTAAAAATACAAAAATTAGCTGGGCACGTGCCAGTAATCCCAGCTACTCAGGAGCCTGAGGCAGGAGAACTGCTTGAACTGGGACCTGGGAGGTGGAGGTTGCAGTGAGCCCAGATTGCGCCACTGCACTCCAGCCTGGGCTACAACTGACTTCCCACACATCTACTTATGCTATTTAAAGCACCTTCAGGGCCGGGCACGGTGGCTCACGCCTATAATCCCAGCACTTTGGGAGGCCGAGGCGGGTGGATCACGAGGTCAAGAGATCAAAACCATCCTGGTCAACAAGGTGAAACCCCGTCTCTAATAAAAATACAAAAAAAAATTTAGCTGGGTACGGTGGTGTGCGCCTGTAGTCCCAGCTATTCGGGAGGCTGAGGCAGGAGAATTGCTTGAACCCAGGAGGCGGAGGTTGCGGTGAGCCGAGATCGTGCCATTGCACTCCAGTCTGGGTAATAACAGCGAAACTCCGTCTCAAAAATAAATAAAATAAAATAAAATAAATAAAATAAAATAAATAAAATAAAATAAAATAAATAAAATAAAAAAATAATAAAATAAAATAAAATAAAATAAATAAAATAAAATAAAATAAAATATAAAATAAAGCACCTTCAGCAATAGTTTTTCATTGACTTAACCTGGATGCACGACATAGTACTACTCAGTAATTGGCAAGTTGTTCGTGTCACTTTTTAGTTATTTCAAGAGACAGGGTTTTGCTTTCTTGCCCTGGCTGGAATGCAGTAGCCTGGCAGTCACAATTCATTGCAGCTTCATGCATCAGGGCTGGAGATCCTCCGCCTCAGCCTCCCGAGTAGCTGGGACTACAAGCAAGAGTCACCATGCCCCAGTACTTTTTTTTTTTTTGAGATGGAGTCTTGCTCTGTCACCAGATTGGAGTGCAGTGGTGCAATCTCTGCTCACTGCAATCTCTGCCTACCAGGTTCAAGCAATTCTCCTGCCTCAGTTTCCCAAGTAGCTGGGACTACAGGCACCCACCACCACGCCCAGCTAATTTTTGTATTTTTAGTAGAGACAGGGTTTCAGCATGTTGGCCAGGATCATCTTGACCTCTTGATCCGCCTACCTCAGCCTCCCAAAGTGCTGGGATTACAGGCGTGAGCCACCACACCTGGCTTTTTTTTTTTTTTTTTTTTTTTTGAGACTGAGTCTGGATTTGTTGCCCAGGCCAGAGTGCAGTGGTGCGATATCGGTTCACTGCAACCTCTGCCTCCTGGGTTCAATCAATTTTCGTGCCTCAGTCTCCCGAGTAGCTGGGATTAGGCGCCTGCCACCATGCCTGGCTAATTTTTGTATTTTTAGTAGAGATGAAGTTTTACCATGTTGGCAGGGTGGTTTTGAACTCCTAAGCTCAGGAGATCCACTCGCCTTGGCCTCCCAAAGTGCTGGGATTACAGGTGTGAGCCACCTCGCCCAGCCTACTTTTAAAAACTATTTTGTAGAGACAAGGTCTCGCCATCTGGCCCAGACTGGTCTTGAACTCCAGGCCTCAAGTGATCCTCATACCTGGGCTTCCCAAACTGCTGGGATTACAAGTGTGAGCCACTGTACCAGGCTCATATAACTTTAAATAACTAGTCACTATATATAAGCTCTTTCAATTAACTTTATTGAATATCCAAGTTGATAAGTTAGCACAGATCAAATGATTGTTTGCATGGGTTACAAATGACTTTGTTTTTTTATACAGAAATAAGACAGTGAAAATGACAAACTGTAAAAAGGAAGACAAATCTTGTCTCCAACATTTCAGAGAACCAAGATTTAACACAGCACGTTGAAGATCAATACATACTTGAATCTGAGAACAAGAATTTAATATTACAATATTATACACTACTTTACAAAATTAAAATTTCTATATAAGGATTACATTTATAATAGTTAACGAAACCTTGAAATCACATTTGGTGGTCCCCTAGATAATAGCTGTTATGCATCTTTGATTAGAAGAAATAAATCTTTATTCTAATTATTGCAAAACAGTCTATTAGACTCAATACATTACATTAAATTAAAAACAGTGAAAATATATGCAAACTAAAATAAATAGTAACTGCTTGAGTGACTATTAGTATGTCAGACTTACAGAAATGTTATTTTAAAAATCCTAGAAATTAGAAAAATAGAGTACTTTTTATGGTAGAACTGCCATGCTCAGATTTAAATACCAAGATTGCCCTTGTCTATTACTTTAGTAGTTGTAGATCTGTAGAAAATTCAAAGATCTTTCATAATTTACAACTATGATAAAAAAAATATGGCATAGTGTAAATATTAGTTGCTTTACATCAAAAAGTAATACAAGATGATATGGCAGGTAGTGCCCTATTGGAAAAAAAAAACAAAGAATCAAACTAAAAACACATTCATCATTGCAAAAAATAATTGCTTTGTATCAATATCTCCAAAGGCTCATTCATTCTCGCATTATGTGGAGAACAAATATTGTGAATCCTAACTAAAGTTATGTTTTTCATGACCTGTTATAAAAATTATTCTGGATTGCACATGTTACACAGTATCTAAAATAATTTTTAAAAGTAAATTTGTGAAACATACTAATAAAGCATGTGGTAATAACAAGAGTCATACCCACTGAGGGATGTAGTGAGGCACAAGGAAGATTATCCCTAGAAGCATAAATGTTTCCCTCTGGAAGATTCTTTACTACTTTTAAGAAAGGACCTACAAATAACTCCGCTTAAAATCACATTAAGAGGAACATTTTAGTTATTTTAAGAAACATTTGTGCATAATGACTGTTTATTTTTTTATCTTTGAGACAGAGTTTTTGCTCTCTGTTTATTTTTTTATCTTTGAGACAAAGTTCGGAGTGCAATAATGGCGTGATCTTGGCTCACTGCAACCTCTGTCTCCTGGGTTCAAGCAATTCTCCTGCCTCAGCCTCCCGAGTAGCTGGGACTACAGGCACCTGCCACCATGTCCAGCTAATTTTGTATTTTTAGTAGAGATGGGGCTTGTCCATGTTGGTCACGCTGGTCCTGAATTCCCGACATCAGGTGATCCACCCACCTCAGCCTCCCAAAGAGCTGGGATTATAGGCATGGGCCACCACACCCAGATCATAATGACTGTTTCTTTAAAAGAGGGGATAATATAATTTGCTACAATTTGAAAATTGCTTCTTATAAGATGAAGCGGCTTTCAAGAAAACTTCCAGTTCAATGTGCCACTCGCACACTGCAAACCAACCTTAACACTGCTTAAGGGAGATATTTTCATAAAACATGATTATTTTGATCCAGCTGGCAAGCAGTAGTTGTATACTGTAAAGGGACTGCTTCTTCCCTATCCCAAACAACTCCGTTAAAGTCAGCTCATATTGATATAAACCTGAAAGTTCCTATTTCATTGGTGATCATGTAAGACCAAGATTGTAAACACATTTTCTAACCCATTAAAACAAAACAAAAAACCCCAAAATATTTTGATCAAGTATTACACATGAACATATTTTAAAAAATTCATAGGACAAAATGAATTATGAAAACTGAGCCACTCTTAAAGATATTATGTCACAGCACTTTAAATATACAAATGTATAATTTACCTATTTGTAAACAAAATTCACTCAATAGTTTTGACTATAATATTTCTCTAGCTGAATCAAGAAAGCAGTCTCTTAAGAATTTTCAGAAATCAAGTTTCTTCAATATGTTGGATGTGTGTAATCAATATCCATCAAATCTATCAGCAGCATTTATGCTTTAATAAAATTTTCATATTAAAGAATAAATACTTCTTATGAGTGATTTCCAATTTAACAATTAAACTCCTTAGAAAAATTTTACTGATGTTTTTGGGTAGCACTTTAAAACCTTTCATTTCTTTCATTCACCCTCATTTCACCAAAAAAACCCCACTTTTACTACATACCCAGAGCAGAAATGTACCAAACAAAATCCACTTAAAGGATCAAGATAATTAAAGTTTCTTATCTCCCTATTATTATTGCCAGTCCCAGTGTTTATGAAGCAGCTCAAATCCTTTTCACTACAGAGTAATACAGTAGGTCCCAGTGTTGGGCAGGAAATCAGAAAACCACCTAATGATAGTTCTCACTTCAAATCAAAGAGACTTTGTTCTTCAAGTATAAAGAATACTGACAGATTTTAAAGCTTGAATGTGTTACTTCATATTTTTCTCAAGCTATACTATAATTAGTTTATTCTAGTTTTAGGCAACATAATGATCCTTCCCCTTCCTTAAAAAAGAAAAAAAAAAAAAGGACAGGTATGGGAATTGAATTCTAGTCTTCCTACATTATATTTACTTCCAATTGTTTTTATTTTAAAAACATTACTATCAATGAATCTGTAACTTCCCTGAAACACTTAGTCTTGTGAGGTTTTAAATGTAGCAGCCAAAAATTCAGAAAAATAAAAAATGAGAAATATACAAGTAGAACACAGAAATCTTTATTTTACAAAATGTACTTTGCCTCTGCAATATTGTCTTGTCTTATTTTAATCCATAACAACTTAAACATAATTGGCAAGAAAAAAGTATCCAATCATATGTAGCTAGATTCTGATTTGAAAAATACAGTATTTCAAAGTTGCATGTTTGATTCTCTGCTGTGGTCTTTTATTTGCTATAGGTTGTTGAAATCACAGTGAGAACATCTCAATCAACATATTAGTCCACAAACAATAGAAAAAGAAGGTATTACACATTTCCAGGTATTCTGCACTATTGTGACATTCCTTAGAAATAATTAAGTCAAACTTCTTCATTTGTTCATTTATTCACTTGTTGCTGTATATGCAACAGGAATTCATAATATGATAATGCAGATTCTGTTCTGTCTTCTATCATGTTTTGAAGGAAGTTTGCTTTCATTGGACTCTCATCCCTTAGGAATAAAAGGCAAAAACTTTTAGATAAAATGTAACAGTAAAATAAACAGACTTGTCAGAAAGCTTTTTTTTTTTTTTTGATACAGAGTCTCAAACTGTCCCCCAGGCTGTAGTGCAGTGGCGAGACCTCTGCTCACTGCAATCTCCGCATCCTGGGTTTAAGCAATTCTCCTGCCTCAGCCTCCTGAGTAGCTAGGGTTACAGGCGTGCATCACCATGCCCAGCTAATTTTTTTGTATTTTTAGTAGAGACGGGGTTTCACCATGTTGTCCGTGATGGGCTCCATCTCCTAACCTCGTGATCCACTTGCCTCTGCCTCCCAAAGTGCTGGGATTATAGGCGTGAACCACCAAACCCATCAGAAGGCTTTTGATTTTCTCATAACCATCATAACATTTACTATATAAACAGTTATTTCTAGAAGCTTTCTCTGAGAATACTTGGTTATGTGAACTATAAGTTGTTAAAGGGAAAAGCTTATGGTGGAATTAAGATAAACAGTTGATCCAGAAATTCCACTTCTGAGTACATATCCAAGGGAATTGAAATCAGTTTATCAAAGAGATGCCTGCACTTCCATGATCACTGCAGCATTATTCACAACACCCAAGATATGGAAATAACTAGATGAATGGATTTTTCAAATGGGGTATATATACACAATGGAATTCTATTCAGCCTTTAAAAAACAGGAAATTTTGTCATTTGTGACATGGATGGAGCTAAAGGATATTATGCTAAGTGAAAAAACCAAGCACAGAGAGACAAATACCACAAAATCTAGCTTATGTGTGGAATCTAAAAAAGTTGAACTCATCGAGGCTGAGTGCGGTGGCTCACGCCTGTAATCCCAGCACTTTGGGAGGCTGAGGTGGGTGGATCACGAGGTCAAGAGATCGAGCCCATCCTGGTCAACACGGTGAAACCCCGTCTCTACTAAAAATACAAAAAATTAGCTGGGCATGGTGGTGCGTGCCTGTAATTTCAGCTACTCAGGAGGCTGAGGCAGGAGAATTGCCTGAACGCAGGAGGCGGAGGTTGCGGTGAGCCGAGATCGCGCCATTGCACTCCAGCCTGGGTAACAAGAGTGAAACTCCGTCTCAAAAAAAAAAAAAAAAAAAAGTTGAACTCATCTAAGTACAAAGTAGAATTATGGTTATTAGAGGCTAGGGGGCAGAAGGTGGGTGTGGAGAAGGAAAGAAGAGATGTTAGTCAAAGGGTACAAAATTTCCTTAGGAGGAATAGATTCTGGTTACCTATTACACAGTATGATGACTATAGTTAATGATAACATATTGCATATTTTAAAATAGGCAAAATAATGGATTTTAAATGTTCTCACTACAAAGAAACAATAATTGGCTCAGGAGATGTATATGTTAATTAGCCTAATTTGACCAGTCCATAATGTATACAAGGATCAAGAAATTTTGGTGGCTCATGCCTGTAATCCCAGAACTTTGGGAGGCCGAGGCGGGTGGATCACAAGGTCAGGAGTTTGAGACCAGCCTGACCAACATGGTGAAAGCCCGTCTCTACTAAAAATACAAAAAATTAGCCAGGTGTGGTGGTGTTTGCCTGCACTCCCAGACTTAGGAGGCTGAGGGAGGAGAATCACTTGAAACCGGGAGACAGAGGTTGCTGTGAGCCGAGATCTTGCCACTGCACTCCAGCCTGGGTGACAGAGCGAGACTCCATCTCAGAACAAAAACAAAAAAGAAATCAGTGTACCCCATAAATATATACACTTATTATTAGTCAATTAAAAATGAAAAAAGTGGGCCAGGCATGGTGGCTCATGCCTGTAATCCCAGCACTTTGGGAGGCCGAGGTGGGTGGTTTGCCTGAGTTCAGGAGTTCAAAACCAGCCTGGGCAACGGGCGTGGCAGCATGCACCTGTAGGCCCAGCTACTTGGGAGGCTGAGGCAGGAGAATTGCAAGAACCCAGGAGGCAGAGGTTGCAGTGAGCTGAGACTGTGCTACTGCACTGCAGCCTGGGCAACAGAGCGAGACTCCATCTCAAAAAAAAAAAAGACAGTGGCTCACACCTGTAATCACAGCACTTTGGGAAGCCGAGGAGGGTGGATCACAAAGTCAAGAGATTGACACCATCCTGACCAACATGGTGAAACCCCATCTCTACTAAAAATACAAAAAAATTAGCTGGGTGTGGTGGCATGTGCCTGTAGTCTCAGCTACTTGGGAGGCTGAGACAGGAGAACTGCTTGAACCCAGGAGGCGGAGGTTGCAGTGAGCTGAGGTTGCACCACTGCACTTCAGCCTGGCGCCTGGTGACGGAGTGAGACTGTGTCTCAAAAAAAAAAGAGCCGGGCTCGGTGGCTCACGCTTGTAATCCCAGCACTTTGGGAGGCCGAGGCGGGTGGATCATGAGGTCAAGAGATCGAGACCATTCTGGTCAACATGGTGAAACCCCATCTCTACTAAAAATACAAAAATTTAGCTGGGCATGGTGGCACGTGCCTGTAATCCCAGCTACTCAGTAGGCTGAGGCAGAATTGCCTGAACCCAGGAGGCGGAGGCTGTGGTGAGCCGAGATCGCGCCATTGCACTCCAGCCTGGGTAACAAGAGCGAAACTCTGTCTCAAAAAAAAATAAAATAAAATAAAAATAAAAATAAAAAAGTGTAGTATTTTCAATAATTGGATCTAAGGCATGCTTTACTGCTATTTATTGAGAAGAATTCTTCTTTTTTTTGCTACACTCTTGTAAAAGGTTGCTTAAACATGAGATCACATATATCCATTATTTGAAACAGGTTGTGGCAAGGCCAAACAAAGTGTCTTACTACTAGCAAATGGAAAATTCAACTTACCTTATTACATAAAGTATTGGGAAGAATGGTCTCTGCTCTCTAAGCCAAGAGATGAAAGTTATTATTCTGGCAGATTCTGGTGTACCAAGTTCTGGAAGGTCTGTCTGTTAATCAAAACCAACAAGATTCAAATTAATTATATATCTAATATTATGGTTTATGGTACTTCTCAAATTTTAATTCTTTTAATTACATTTTTTTTTCTGTTTTCTTTTTTGGGACAAGGTCTCTGTCGCCAGGCTGGAGTGCAGTGGCACAATCATGGCTCACTGCAGTCTCAACCTCTTGGTTCTGGTGATCCTTCCACCTCAGCCTCCTGTGTAGCTGGGACTATAGATGTGTACACCATGCCTGGCTATTGTATTTCTTATAGAGACAGGGTTTCACCATATTGCCCAGGCTGGTTTCAAACTCCTGGGCTCAGGCAATATACCTGCCTCAGCCTCCCAAAGTGCTGGGATTACAGATGTGAGCCATTGTGCCCAGCCTACTTCTCAAATTTAACTTACTTTTTTGAGACAGGGTCTTCCTATGTTGCCCAGGCTGAAGTTCACTGGTGCAATCATGGCTCACTGTAACCTCCACTGCCTTCCAAGGCTCAAGTGATTCTCTCACCTCAGCCCCCTAACCTCCAGTAGCTGAATAACAGGTGTGCCCCACCTGCCAGCTAATTTTTATATTTTTAGTAGAGATAAGGATCTCACCAGGTTGCTCAGGCTTGTCTAGAATTCCTGGGCTCAAACAATCTACCCACCTCGGCCTCCCAAAGTGCTGGGACAACAGGTGTGAGCCCCTGTACTTGGCCTTAAATTTTAACATGCATATGAATCACCTGATAATCTTGTTGAACTACAGATAAAGATATAGGAGGTCTAGGGCAAGGGTGTGGTCCTAAGATTTTGCTTTCCTAAAAAATTCCCACAGTCATGCCAATGCAACTTGACTTGGGACTACAATTTTCTACAAATAATCCAGAACAGGAGTAGGCAAACTTCTTAAAGGCCCAGATGGTAAATACCTTAGGCTTGTAGGTCATTTGGTCTCTGCTGCAACTACTCAATTTGCCATTGTTACACCAAAGTAGCCATAAACAATATATAAGTGAATGGGCATGGATGTTCCAATGAAACCTTTTTTTTTTTTTTTGAGACAGAGTTTTGCTCTTGTTGCTCAGGTTGGAATGCAATGGCGTGATCTCAGCTCACTGCAACCTCTGCCTCCCAAGTTCAAGTGCAAGAGCCACCGCACCGGGCCGCAAAGAAACCAAATTTACAAAAACAAGTAGCAGGTACCCCTTGGGCATAGTTTGCTAAGCCCTCATCTAGAAAACCCTCTTAGTTCTTCTCTTCATTTTAGCATGACATCCAGAATTAATTGATTCATTCAGGTATTATTAAAAATATAACCATTTCTTATTTACTCATTACTTAAAACACTTAGTCATCCAGTCCAGTAGTTTTGTTCCAGGCCTGAAATCCACTGCATATCCTAGCTATAATCCTGATATAGCTGTCTTTTATTTTTTGAGACAGGTTCTTGCTCTTTTGTCCAGGCTGGAGTGCAGTGGTGCAATCATTGCTCCCTGCTGCCTCAACCTCCCAGGCCTTAGCAATCCTCCCACCTCAGTGTCCTAAGTCGCTAAGACCACAGTTGTGTGCTACCATGCCCAACTATTTAAAAAATTTTTTGTAGTTATGGGGTCTCACTATGTTGCTCAGGGTGGTCTCAAACTCCAGAGCTCGAGTAATCCTCTCACCTCAGCTTCCCAAAGTGCTGGGATTACAAGTGTGAGCCGCCATGCCTCGCATATCTTTTTTCTTTTTTTTTTTTTTGAGATGTAGTCTTGCTCTGTCACCAGGCTGGAGTGCAGTGGTGTGAATGCAACCTCCGCCTCCCAGGTTCAAGTGATTCTCCTGCCTCAGCCTCCCGAGTAGCTGAGACTACAGGCTTTCGTCACCACACCCAGCTAATTTTTGTATTTTTAGTAGAGACAGGGTTTCACCATATTGGCCAGGATGGTCTGAATCTCTTGACCTTGTAATCCACCCACCTCGGCCTCGCAAAGTGCTGGGATTACAGTGTGAGCCACCATGCCTGGCCTATCTGTTGTTTAAATACATAAATTCCTCAGTGATTCTATGAATGGAATAATAGAATCCATCAATATAAAAACCTATCAATAAAAATGGTATAATTTTGTTATTATTTTCTGATATCAAAATAGTGGCTATTCATGTTTTTGCCACCTTTGAAATGCCCTTTATAATCACCATAATAAAAGTCTTACCATAGGCTGTGGAATTGATGCATAGTTTTGAACTCCTAGAACTTGGCTGAGAAAACTCTGTGCACAATTTTTTCCAACCCAAAGCATCAGTACCTAAGGACAAGAATAAAATTATTTTGAGATGTACCATACATAAAGGTGAGTGAGTCTGTTGACTGAGTATATTTTATTTTTATTTTTTATATATACTTCTGAGATAGGGTCTCACTCTGTCGCACAGGCTGAAGTGCAGTGGTACAATCTTGGTTCACTGCAACCTCTGCCTCCTACGTTCAAACAATTTCCCACTTCAGTCTCCCGAGTAGCTGGGATTACAGGTGTGTGCCACCATGCTCACATAATTTTTGTATTTTTAGTAGAGATGGGGTTTCACCATGTTGGGCAGGCTAGTCTTGAACTCCTCACCTCAAGTGATCCATCTGCCTTTTCCTCCCACAGTGCTGGGATTACAGGCATCAGCCACCATGCCCAGCCTGACTGAGTATATTTTAAAATATCAAAAAGCTAAGTATATTTAGTTAGATTGTACAGCCTTTAATTGAATTAATAATAATTACTATTTACCATATGACATTTTATGCTTGGTATGAAACAAGGAGGATATGGAGGGGGAAGGTGACAAATATACTGCCATTAATCACTGAACAATGGGGATATATGCTGAGAAATGTGTTGTTATGTGATTTAATTTTGTGAACATCATAGTGTATTTACATAAGCCTTGATGGTAATAGCCTACTGCATACCTTGGCCATATGGTATAGCTTATTGCTCCTAGGCTACAAACCTCTAGAGCATGTTACTGTACTGAACACTGTAGGCAACTGTAACACAATGATAAGTGTGCATTTAAAAACAGGAAAGGTATAGTAAAAATATGGTAGAAGAGATAAACAGATATTTATATAGGGCACTTACTATGAATGGAGCCCACAAGACTGAAAGTTGCTCTGGGTGAGTCAGTGAATGGTGAGTGAATATAAAGGCCTAGGACATTACTGTATATACTGCTATAAACTTTATAAATACTGTACATTTAGGCCATACTATATATATATATATATAAAATTTCTTTCTTAAGGTTAATTTTCAGTAATTAACCTTAGCTTACTATAACTTTTATAAACTTTTTTTTCCTTTTCTTTTTTTCTTTTTGAGACAGAGTTTTGCTCTTGTTGCCCAGGCTAGAGTGCAGTGATGTGATCTCAGCTCACTGCAACCTCTGCCTCCTGGATTCAAGTGATTCTCCTGCCTCAGCCTCCAGAGTAGCTGGGATTATAGGCATGTGCTACCATGTCCGAATAAATTTGTATTTTTAATAGAGACAGGTTTCACCATGTTGGTCAGGCTGGTCTCGAACTCTCGAACGCAGGTGAACCACTGGCCTCAGCCTCCCAAAGTGCTGGGATTACAGGCATGAACCACTGCACCCGGCCTCTTTTAATTTTTTTTTTTTTTTTGAACAGGGCCTTGTTCTGCTGCCCAGGCTGGAGTACAGTGGTATTATCTTGGCTCACTGCAACCTCGACCTCCTGGACTCAGGTGATCTTCCCACCTCAGCCTCCCAAGTAGCTGGTACTACAGGTGCACATCACTAGGCCTGGCTGATTTTTGTAGGGGTTTCACCATGTTGCCCAGGCTGTTCTCGAATTCCTAGGCTCAAGCAGTCCACTCTCCATGCCCTCCCAAAATGTTGGGATTACAGGCATGAGCCACTGGGCCCGGCCAACGGCCAACAACTTTTTTTTTTTTTTTTTTTGAGACTAGGTCTCATTCTGTTGCCCAGGCTCAAGTGCAGTGTCATGATCTCAGCTTACTGCAGCCTCAGCCTCCTCGGTTCAAGTGATTCTCTCACCTCAGCTTTCTGAGTAGCTGGGACTACAGGCACGAGCTACCATGCCTGGCTAATATATGTATTTTGAATACAGACAGGGTTTCACCATGTTACCCAGGCTGGTCTCTAACTCCTGACCTCCAGCGATCCACCTGCCTTGGCCTCCCAAAGTGCTGGAATTACAGGCATGAGCCACCATGCCCAGCCAACTTCAATTTTTTGACTCTTTTGTAATAACACTTAGCTTAAAACACACATTGTACAGCTATACAAAAATATTCTTCCTTTATATCCTTATTCTATAAACTTTTCCCTATTTAAAAAATTTTTTTATTTTTTACTTTTTAAATTTTTTGTTAAGTACTGAAACACAAACACACGTTAGCCTAGGCCTCCACAGTGTCAAGATCATCAATCTCACTGGCTTCCACCTCCCCATCTTGTCTCATTGGAAAATCTTCAGGGGCAATAACATGCACAGAGCTGTCATCTCCTATGATTACAACATCTTTTTCTAGAATACCTCTAAAAGACCTGCCTGAGGCTGTTAACTATTTTTTTTAATTAAGTAGGAGTACAGTTCTAAAACAATAATTAAAAAAATTACATAGTAAATACTCTGTGATAGGAATTCTTCAGCTCCATCATAAATCTTATGGGATCTCCATCATATAAGCGATGACTTACACATCATTAATCAGTGTATGACTCTACATAGGTTAATGTATGAAATCTGTTCAGGAAGATAGATATTAAAGGAAATGAAACCAAATGCTAAATTAAAACAGTACAGTAGTTTGCAGTGAGGGTCAGGATAAGTCAAACTACTTACAGAGCCTGCATCCATGAGGAAAGCTCCATCTCTGCTTAGCTTCTCTACTGAAAGCTGAAGAATAGGGGGCTGAGGTATGGTTCTATCATTAATGTTGAGTGCTCCCTGAGGAATTAAATAAAAGAGTAAAGTTTTAATTATAGGAAATAAGGAGTCGCAATTAAACAACAACAAAAAATTAAATGAATGTTTCCTCTAAGAGTTTGGGCCTTGCTTAGGTAAATCACAATTATTCCTATTTAAGCACAAAGATGACGATGATAGTTACAGTTAGATAGTTATCACTTATCTAACCAAGCCATTGTGACTCCCAATAAAGCCAAATTAACTTCTGATCTTGTTTTTTTTTTTTTCTTTTGAGATGGAGTTCTGCTCTTGTTGGCCCACATCTTGGCTCACTGCAACCTCCACCTTCAGGGTTCAAGGGATCCTCCTGCCTCAGTCTCCCGGGTAGCTAGGATTACAGGTATGTGCCACCATGCCTGGCTAATTTTTTGTATTTTTAGTGGAGAAGGGGTTTCACCATGCTGGCCAGGCTGGTCTTGAACTCCTGACTTCAGGTGATCCACCTGCCTTGGCCTCCCAAAGTGCTGGGATTACAGGCATGATCCACCATGCCTGGCCATCAACTTCTGATCCTAACCCTTGTTTTAAAAAAGAATGCAGGCCGGGCGCGGTGGCTCAAGCCTGTAATCCCAGCACTTTGGGAGGCCGAGGCAGGTGGATCACGAGGTCAAGAGATTGAGACCATCCTGGTCAACATGGTGAAACCCCGTCTCTACTAAAAAAAATACAAAATATTAGCTGGGCATGGTGGCGCGTGCCTGTAATCCCAGCTACTCAGGAAGCTGAGGCAGGAGAACTGCCTGAACCCAGGAGGCGGAGGTTGTGGTGAGCCGAGATCGCACCATTGCACCACTCCAGCCTGGGTAACGAGTGAAACTCCGTCTCAAAAAAAAAAAAAAAAAAAAAAAAAAAGAATGCAATAGGCCAGGCATGGTGGCTCATACTTATAATCCCAGCACTTTGGGAGGCCAAGGTGAGTGGATCACTTGAGGTCAGGAGTTAAAGACCAGCCTGACCAACATGGTGAAACCCCATCTCTACTAAAAATACAAAATTATTCGGACATGGTAGCGCACGCCTATAATCTCAGCTACTTGGGAGGCTGAGGCAGGAGAATCACTTGAATCCAGGAGGCAGAGGTTGCAGTGAGGTGAGATTGTGCCATTGCCCTCTAGCCTGGGCCATGTGAGCAAAACTCTGTCTCAAAAAAAGAAAAAGAAAGTTACCTCAAATTTCACAGGCAATTTTCCTTTATATTTGCAAGGTATCTTAAATTCTTCTTCTTTTTTTTTTTTTTTTTGAGATGGAGTTCTGTCGTCACTGAGGCTGGAGTGCAGTGGCACGATCTTGGCTCAGTGCAACCTCCAACTCCTGGGTCCCAGTGATTCTCCTGCCCCAGCCTCTCAAGAGGCTGGGATTATAGGTGTGCACCACCATGCCTAGCTACTTTTTGTATTTTTAGTAGAGATGGGGTTTTGCCATGTTGGCCAGGCTGGTCTCTAACTCAGCCTCAGGTGATCCACCTGCCTCAGCCTCCCATAGTGCTGGGATTACAGGCATGAGCCACCTCACCGGTCCTGTATCTTAAATTCTTTATATTTTGAAAGATTTTTAACCAGAACATTACTTCCAAAATATGTATCTTAACTTGATCACAGTTTTAGAAGGATTTTGATTTAACATTTTCATTCTTGTGACTTTAATTCCGGTAAATTTCTACCAAAGGAAAACAATGTTGCAACTTAGATAAATATTTTTTCTTTAATTCAAGGACACTGTTACATTGAACTGGGTGTTCAGATGTAACTTCACTCTCAGATCTAGATGTACTTTTGTTCCAGTCTGGAATGATTTCTATAACAAAAAATACCCCTATTCTCCACAAAAAAGATATTTTAAAAATTCACCCAAAATTTTTTTTAACTATACTTTAAGTTCTGGAATATATGTGCAGAACATGCAGGTTTGTTACATAGGTATACATGTGCCATGGTGGTTTGCTGCACCCATTCACCTGTCATCTGGGTTTTAAGCCCCACATGCATTAGGGATTTGTGCTAATACTCTCCCTCCACTTGCCCCCCAACCCCTGACAGATGCCAGTGTATGTGATGTTCCTTTCTTTGTGTCCATGTGTTCTCATTGTTCAAATCCTGCTTGTGAGTGAGAACATTCAGTGTTTGGTTTTCTGTTCCTAAAATATGGAACACTTCACACATGTGTATGTCATCCTTGCACAGGGGCCATGCTAATCTTCTCTGCATTGTTCCAATTTTAGTATATGTGCTGCCAAAGAGAGCATAAATATACCCAGAACTTTTAAAATGTCAGTTGTTAAAAGATCAATTTGTTTGAATAAATAAATAAGTTGCTCTGGTCAATTTGACAGTCTTCCCATTTCTTAGATCTGTTCTACAGATGGTATTTTAGGAGACTTACTGACACTATTTTTAGGAGCTTCCCTATACTAAAATTTCTTTACTGAGTCTTAACAAAAAAAACAAAAACAAAAGATAAAGCCTTAAATAATAAACCTTCCTCATTTCTGTACTTGATTATGATTAGCCTTACTAATCTTCAAGTAAAAGCCACAAAAAAGCAATCCATCTTACCTCATCTGAGAGATTGTCAACTCTATACAAATTGGGATGAGTTGTGAGCATAAGGTAAACCAAGGGCTGATTTTTCACTTGACACATAGCAAAAATGCGTTCATCTAGACGTGCATTTGTTCCAGTCTGGAATGATTTCTGTAACAGAAAACGCCCATTCCCCACAAAAAAACTGTATTTTAAAAATACATTTAGAACTTTCAAAATGCCGGTTGTTAAAATAATATTTTTTAAAGTATCTTTTTTCAAGAAGTCCACACATCTATTAAAATGTAGCAACAGCCCCACCTAAAAGTCTTGTGAAATTAACCAACTGACCATGGCAAAGTTATCTGATCTCCCTGGTGTCTGTTTCCTAGTTGATAAAATAGATCTAAATACTTTATCTACCATGTAATGATAGTGATGTAACAATCCAAGCAGCACCATAGGAAGGATGAAGTTATGCTGCAGATGACAAAGTAAAGGCATATGTGAACAACCAAAAAGATATCTATTAAGTCAGTGGTCCTTTCTGGCACCAGGGATTGGTTTTGTGGAAGTCAATTTTTCCACAGACTAAGGGGGACATGGCAGAGGATTATTTTGGAATGAAACTGTTCCACTTGATATCATCAGGCATTAGATTCTCATAAGGAGTGTGCAACTCAGATTTCTCACATGCGCAGTTCACAATGTGGCTGGTGCTCCTATAAGAATCTAATGCTGTCGCTTATCTGCCAGGAGGCAGAGCTTAGGCAGTAATACTCCCTCACCCACCAGTCACCTCCTGTTTTGGGGCTCGGTTCCTAACAAGCCACCCACTGGTACTGGTTTGTGGCCCGGGGGTAGTGCAGTGAGAACCCTGCACTAAGTGTTCTATAAATGCTGGGTGATGATTAATGGCAGCTGTCATTGACCCACCATATAAACAATATAACAAAGAATACTAATTACCAAAAAAAAAAATAATAGTACTACAAATGAGGACAGCTTCTTAGTAAAATTTGTTAATAAGTAAATATGATATTTAACTTATTTTCTTTACACAGATAAAAATGGAGAAGAATAAAGTTATGGGTAAGATTTTAAGTATTCCAACTGATGGAAAGGAGGTAGAGAGAAAAGAATAATGAAATTATATATTAAAACAAGTACACTTGGCAGGGCGCGGTGGCTCACGCCTGTAATCCCAGCACTTTGGGAGGCTGAGGCGGGTGGATCACGAGGTCAAGAGATTGAGACTATCCTGGTCAACATGGTGAAACCCCATCTCTACTAAAAATACAAAAAATTAGCTGGACATGGTGACACGTGCCTGTAATCCCAGCTACTCAGGAGGCTGAGGCAGGAGAATTGCCTGAACCCAAGAGGAGGAGGTTGCGGTGAGCCGAGATCGCGCCATTGCACTCCAGCCTGGGTAACAAGAGCGAAACTCCGTCTCAAAAAAAAAAGTACACTGAAGATTATAAAAGCTCTTAAGATTTTAATGTTAGAAGAAAAGTTCCATCTATTCATTTAGAATATATTTCCTGTGTGTCTATTATATACTAGGAGCTATTCTAACTGCTAGGACAAAAAAGTGAATGAATAAAATAAAAATCCTTGTCCTCATGGAACTTACATCCTATTAAGGGAAGAATAAAAAATAAGCAAAAAAATATGTGGTATGTCAATGATAAACGCCATAGGAAAAATACAGAGGTAAGAGTGATTAAGGGTGTCAGAATGATGTGGGATGGGTTGGGATTAGAGTGTTGCATATTAAATGAGGAAGATCAGAGAATGTGGGCTTTAGAAAAAAGCATTTCAAGAAAGGCCTGAAGGAGAAAGAAGAGCTCAGATTTTTAAATGTTAAAATTTAAATACTTATGTAATCTGTGTACTTATATTCAGAAATTGAAATAGATAATTTGAGTTAAAGAAGTGAGAACTAGAGGCTGGGCACAGTGGCTCAGGCCTGTAATCCCAGCCGAAGGGCGTGGATCACAGGGTCAGGAGTTCCAGACCAGCCTGGCCAACACAGTGAAACCCCCGTCTCTACTAAACATACAAAAAATTAGCCATGCGTGGTGGCAGGTGTATCTAAAGAAGATTAAGGGCCAGGCGTGGTAGCTAAAGGCTGTAATCCCCACACTTTTGAGGCTGAGGCGGATGGATCACATGAGGTTGGGTGTTCAAAACCAGCCTGACCAATATGGTAAAACCCTGTCTTTAATGAAAATACAAAAATTAGCCGGGCTGTGGTGGTGCATGCCTATAATCCCGGCTACTTAGGAGGCTGAGTGGGGAGAATTGCCTGAATCCAGGAGGCAGAGGTTGCAATGAGCTGAGATCTTGTCAGTGCACTCCAGCCTGGGCGACAGAGGGAGACCCTGTCTCAAAAAAGATTAAGAGGTGTAATGTTGACTGGGTGTGGTAGCTCAGGCCTGTAATCCTAGCACTTTGGGATGCCAAGGGGGGGCAAATCACCTGAGATCAGGAGTTTGAGACCAGCCAGACCAACATGGTAAAACCCTATCTCTACTAAAAACACAAAATTAGCTGGACGTGGTGGCACACCCTTGTAATCCCAGCTACTCGGGAGGCTGAAGCAGGAGAATCACTTGAACCCTGGAGGCGGAGGTTGCAGTGAGCCAAGATGGTGCCACTATACTCCAGCCTGGGTGACAGATTGAGACTCTATCTCAAAAAAAAGAAGTATAATGTTGCTGAAAGTCTGTAGGGAACAAGAAAGAGCAAAAAAAAAAAAATCACATGTATGCTCTTTTTTTAAAAAAAGTTAACTTTAACTTTTTATTGGTGAAAAATTTTAATTGTATATATTTATTAGATACAAAGGGATGCGATGATATAGTATACAATGTGGAATGATTTAATGAAGCTAAGTAACATATCCATGATCTCCAATGGTTACATCATTTATTCCTCCTGCCTAACTAAAGCACTGTACCTTTTGTTCGATATCACTGCTTTCCTTCCGCACCACTCAGCCTCTAGTAACACCCATTCTGCTTTCTGCTTCTGTGTGTTTGATTTTTTAGCTTTTACATATTAAGTGAGAACATGCAATCCATGTGTGCCTTCTTGCACCAGCAATATGATATATAATTCTTGTTTTGGAAAACTGATTATCAGTTGAATTTTTTATAATGTCACTGAATACTTTGCTTAGAGAAGCATCTTTCTTTTTTTTTTTTGAGATGGAGTCTCTTTCTTTTGCCTGGGCCAGAGCGCAGTGGTGCGATCTTGGTTCACTACAATCGCCATTTCCTGGGCTCAACCGACTCTCCTGTTTCAGCCTACAGAGTAGCTGAGACTACAGGTAGGTGCCACCATGCCTGGCTAATTTTTGTATTTTCAGTAGAGAAGGGGTTTCATCATATTGGTCAGGCTGCTCTTGAACTTCTGACCTCATGATTTGCCGACCTCAATCTCCCAAAGTGCTGACATTACAGGCATGAGCCACTGCACCCAGCCAGAGAAGCATCTTATAAATGAGAAACTTGTTCTGAATCAGTTATTTGCAAGTTTCTTTGGTTATAAAATTTTCAAAGTTCAATTAAGAGGCAAGGCCCCTGTCCTCAGAAATTTAACCAGCATAAAGTTATGTATACAATGTTTAGGGATTCATAGGATAAAAATTTTGCCTTTTGATGTTTCCACTGTGTTCGTTTCTTTTGTTCTGGCTCCCCCCCCACCCCCCCCCCTGTTCTGGCTCCCCCCCCACCCCCCCCCCACCCCGAGACGGAGTTTCGCTCTTGTAACCCAGACTGGAGTGCAATGGCGCGATCTTGGCTCACCGCAACCTCTGCCTCCTGGGTTCAGGCAATTCTCCTGCCTCAGCCTCCTGAGTAGCTGGGATTACAGGCACGCGCCACCATGCCCAGCTAATTTTTTGTATTTTTTTAGTAGAGACGGGGTTTCACCATGTTGACCAGGATGGTCTCAATCTCTTGACCTCGTGATCCACCCGCCTTGGCCTCTTTTGTTCTGTTTTGTTTTGAGACAGAGTCTGGCTCTGTCACCAAAGCTGGAGTACAGTGGCGTGATATGTGCTCACTATAATCCCCGCCTCCTGGACGCAAGCATCCTCCCACCTCAGCCTCCAGAGTAACTGGGACTACAGGCGTACACCACCATATCTGGCTAGTTTTTTTGTATTTTTTGTAGAGATGGGGTTTCACCATGTTGGCCACTCTGGTCTCAAATGTATGGACTCAAGCAAGCCACCCATGTCAGCCACCCAAAGTGCCCGGACTGAGGTGTAGGCCACAGTTTCTGGCCCTCATTGTGTTAGTTTCTGTATCTGTTTTTCTTACCTGTTTAAGGAGAGCCAACACAAAAAGTGGGAAAAGCCGCAAAGAAAAAGGAACCATCAGTCCAGGCTGCTGGTTACTTAAGACTGAAGAACGGTAAGCAGAAAGGGAGTCAATGACTGCATTCACTAGAGCATCCCGAGCGTCACTCAGACTGGCAGTCATGGATCTGTCAACAGCTAAGTGAGGTGAAAGTAAGGACAAAAGAGAAATATAACAGAAGTTTAGCTATTCCACTGTTAAGGATAGAAGAGATAATTTTTTAAAACTATACTGTCTTTCTCCAATTTACTATATATACAAACAAGACGAAACACAGCAGCTACAAGCATGCTCTGGAGAATTGAGCCAACCTCATTTGAAATGCTGCTCTGCTATTTCCTAGTTGTATAATAATTTGGCAAGTAACTTAACCTTTCTGAGCCTCAGTTATGCTATTGATTGTAACCCAACATTTTATATACCATTGAGAAAGAAAAACATTGCAATTAAACATATAATGCTTTCCTGTTTCCTGAAATACACAGTGTTTAGAAACAGAGTTCTTTTGACATTTTTATTTTAATTAATTAAAAAAATTTTTTTGGCCAGGCACGGTGGCTCACACCCAGCACTTTGCAAGGCCGAGGCAGGCTGATCATGAGGTCAAGAGATTGAGACCATCCTGGCCAACATGGTGAAACCCCGTCTCTACTAAAAATACAAAAAAATTAGCTGGGTGTGGTGGCACATGCCTGTAATTCCAGCTACTTGGAAGGCTGAGGCAGGAGAATTGCTTGAACCTAGGAGGTAGAGATTATGGTGAGCAGAGAACGCACCATTGCACTCCAGCCTGGGCAAAAAGAGTGAAACTACGTCTCAAAAAAAAAAAAAATTTTTTTTTTTTTACAGTCTCCCTATGTTGCCAAGGCTGATCTCAAACTTATGGCCTCAAGCAATCTTCCTGCCTCAGCCTCCCAAAGTGCTGGGATTATAGGCATAAACCACCATGCCCAGCCCAGAGTTTTTATTTTATATTTACAGAAAGAGCTCTTAGAGATATTTACTTATTTAGAGATGGAGTTTCACTCTGCTGCCCAGGCTGGGGTGCAGTGGCGTGATCTTGGCTGCATCTTTTGCCTCTCGGGTTCAAGTAAATCTCCTGCCTCGGCCTTCCAAGTAGCTGGGACTACAGACATGTGCCACATCCGACTAATTTTGTGTGTGTGTGTGTGTGTGTGTGTGTGTGTGTGTGTATTTTTAGTAGAGATAGGGTTTCTCCATATTGGCCAGGCTAGTCTTGAATTCCTGGCTTCAAATGATCCAACCACCTTGGCCTCTCAAAGTCCTGGGATTACAGGCATGAGCCACCATGCCTGGTCTTTTATTTAGACAGATTTTCATCATTTGTCATAGCACTCTGTTTATACGCAGAAATTTTTTTTTCAATATTTTAAAAAAAACATAATTGTTTTGAAGACTTCTCAAACTTTAAACACCATTCATGTGGTACTAAAAATACATTCAATATGGTAGCAGAAAGAATACTTACAAAGTTGTGACAATTTATCACAAATCCACAAAACCTACCTAATAGTTATTGCTGCCAATAATAATAATCAGTTACCAAAAAATGTAACTTAAACAAAAAAATAAAGGCAGTGATCTTCAAATTTCCTAGGTCACAATCTTAAACACCTAACAACATAAAAGACTTAAGTGTGGATGAATCCTTTACGAGGCTCCATGTAAAACATTTTTCCCAAATTCAAGAAAGTGGGTAACTATTCCTGATACAGACAGATTTAAATTTAAAGCAAATGGACCTACTGAGGCTGGGTATGGTGGCTCACGCTGGTAATCCCAACAGTTTGGTACACCAAAGCAGGAGTACTGCTTGAGCCTAGGATTCAAGATCAGCTTGGGCAACACAGTGGGACTCTGTCTCTACAAAAAGTTTTTTTAAAGTTAGCTGGGTGTGGTGTTGTAGGCCTTTAGTCCCAGCTATTCATGAGGTTGAAGTGGGAGGATCCCTTGAGCTCAGGAGGTTAAGGCTAGAGTGAGCTAGGACCACATCATTGCACTCTACCCTGGGTGACAGAGCAAGACTCTGTTTTCAAAAACTAAAGAAAGAAAATGGACCCACTGAAATTCTTCCCTCCAGTAGAAAGATTGCAAGAATCAAATTGATGTTATTAAGCTGTATGTATTTGAAAAGGGAAAAGGGACCAAAAAAAACAAGAAGGCAACTGTATCTGAGATAGAAATAAATAGTTAAAGATATCAGTAAGTTTTCTATTGGCTCACATGATTTGGCTGCAAAGAAATCTGTGGTGGTAAACTGGTTTTCAATCCCCAATTCCATGACTCCAAGTCTAGTGATGTTTATGGTATACTGCTTCTCTTGTAATCTAAGTTACAGAGCTCATAAAAAGACTATTAAATAGCACTAATATTCAGCATTACCTAAGACATAGTTAAGTTCAGTGTAGACAAATACATAGAGACAAAGTAGTTTAGTGGTTACTTAAGGCCAGTAAGGGAGGGAGGAAGGAGTAGGCAGTAACTGCTAATGAGCATGAGGTTCCTCTTGGGGCGACAGAAATGTTATAAAATTAGATTGTGGTGATAGCTGTACAACTCTGTAAAAACACTAAAAACAAATTAGTATCGATTAAAATGGGTGAAGTGGTATGGTATGTAATTATATCTCAATAAATTTATTTAAATAAACAAACAAAAAAGATAAGATTACCTGCAGCAGATCTTTTCATTCAAATAGTTACTTAGCAGGCACCCACCCAGGGGATCTAAAACATTCAAACTATAAAGCTAACTATTTAAAGGAAAACAAAACTGTTTGGACTTTGATTAATGTTATTACTTGTAAAATATTTATAACAGATAACAACTCTTACCCATATTGGCCAATAACCCTGAAATTGCTTGAATATCAGCTCCAAGAAACACATCATTTAGAGTTGAAACTACTGGCAAACACAATGTATGAACACGAATTCTTCTTTCACCTTTGGGGAAAAAGCACAAACAACAGTGAGAGGCAACTATATATAACAAAAGATTATGTTAAAGTCACTTGGAAAAATCACTTTTTAGCTGGGTGCAGTGGTGTGCTCCTGCAGTCCCAACTACTCCAGAGGCAGAGTCAGGAGCTTAGGAGTTGAAGTGCAGCCTGGGCAACACAGTGAGACTCCATCTCTTTAAAAAAAAAAAAAAAATCTTTGTGTATATATATATACATATATATTAAAAAAAATCAATTTACACCCAGGTAATGTAGTTATATACTAAGCAAAGATAATATCAAAAGTTTTATATTGGTCAGGTACAGTAGCTCACAACTGCAATCCCGGCACCCAGCACTTGGGGAGGCCAAGGGGGGAGGATCACCTGAGGTCAGGAGTTCAAGATACGGCTAGGCAACATAGTAAGACCCTATCTCTATTAAAAACAAGTAAGTTCATAAATATTTATCTTTTTTTTTTTTTTTTTTAAGAAACAAGGTCTCATTCTGTCACCCGGGCAGGAGTGTAGTGACGCAATCACAACTTACTATAATCTCAAACTCCTGGGCTCAAGCAATCCTCCCTACTCAGCCTCCAAGTAGCTAGGACTACCAGTCTGTGCCACTATACTTGGTTAATTTAAAAAAAATTTTTTTAAGAGACAGTGCCTCACTATGTTGTTCAGGCTGGTCTTGAATGCCTGGCTTCAAGCGATCTCCCCCAGTCAGCCTCCCTATATGCTAGGATTATAGGATACCACACCTGGCCCTACTTCTTCCTTTTTTTTTTTTAAACTATAAAATTCTTTTCATTCAGGTTATTACTAAATAAATAGGGATCATATTCAAACGACAATACACTGAATTTAAAAAAATATCTTTTTTGAACTTTTTAGTTGGTTTACTGCTTTTGGTAAATTTTATTTTTTATTTATTTTTTTATTTTACAGGGCTACCCCACAGGCAGTGTGCCCAGAGTAGCCCTGGTAATAAAAATTTTAAGTTAACGAACATAAGACATGCTACATGTGTTTTATAGCCTGTTTTGACATTTGAAGTCCAGACAATACATGAACATTTAAAATCCAAACAAGCGAACAACTTACCTTTGCTGGATGTATACAAGAGCGCTGATTGAAAAGAAACCAACTGAATGTCAGTAAGACTCTCTTCCACTGACATCTGCACGGCATACCCAGCATCTGGGTTGACGTTAGGCAAAGACAATAAGTCAGTCGACCTAACAAAGAAGTTCCCATGGAAAGTATGAATGGAAAGACCTAGAAGAAAAAAAGTTAACAAAATGGTTTTCATATACCTACATATTGATATTTACATTTTATCCTAGTTATTCAACAGATTGGCAAAAAGTAAAGAAATTTAGATAATATACAGTACTTACTGAGGTTAAGGAATAATAGATGACTTTTGAAATTAAGGTGGGGATACTAATTTTCAAAAACCATTTTTGGGCCAGGTGCCATGGCTCATGCCTGTAATTGCAGCACTTTAAGAGGCCAAGGTGGATGGATCACTGAGGTCAGGAGTTTGAGACCAGCCTGGCCAAAAACATGGTGAAACCCTGCCTCTACTAAAAATACAAAAATTAGCCTGGTGTTGTGGTGGGTGCTTGTAATCCCAACTACTCAGGAGGCTGAGGCACAGAATCGCTTGAACCTGGAGGCGGAGGTTGCAGTGAGCCAAGATCCCACCACTGCACTCCAGCCTGGGTGACAAAGCAAGACTCTGTCTCAAAAAGAAAAAAAAAAAAAAAATCGGAGGATAATTTCATCATCAAAATTCTAGATACTTATTTTGACGTTAGCAATCACATATCAAAGAATGTATCCTACAGGTACACTCATTTACGTGCCAAATTTAGACATGCAAAAAAATTTGAAGTAGACTGGTATGTCACAGCAAAAAAAAATTCAGAAATGCCTTCAATGGGTAACAGTAGAAAAAGTATGCCAGGCATAGTGGCTCAATCATGCCTGTAATGCTAGCACTTTGGGAGGCTGATGCAGGCAAATCACTTGAGGTCAGGAGTTTGAGACCAGCCTGGCCAACTTGGTGAAGTCCTGTCTCTACTAAAATAGGAAAATTAGCCGGGCATGGTGGTGGGCACCTGTAATCCCAGCTACTAGGGAGGCTTAGGCAGGAAAATCGCTCAAACCCAGGAGGTGGAGGTTATAGTAAGCCGAGATCATTCCACTTCACTCCAGGCTGGATGATAGAGTGAGACTTGGTTTCAAAAAAAAAAAAGAAACTAAACTGTCATTTGTCCAATCTGCTGAATACCAAGTAGAATAGGTAGAAGTTTAAATGAATGTGATAGATTTATGTGATCTAAAATTAATGAATCTTGAAGGTTTATTGAATACAAATATATGCAATATTCGCTTATGTAAATAGATCATATGATATGTTTTCCATGGAGATGTACTTAAGTATGTAAATCTGCAGGAAATTCTGAAATATACCAAGTGATATATACCATTTTGAACAGTAAATTTGAATATATTTTAACTACGTAAAAGTGAAGTGAAAGTATATGTGTCACATACACACTCAAGCTGATACAGGAAGATTTTAGCTTTACCAAAAAATGTTTTTATTTTATTTTATTTTTTTGATAAATAAATAAAATAAATATTTATTTTTATTTTATTTATTTATTTCGTGCTCTTGTTACCCAGGCTGGAGTGCAATGGCGCGATCTCGGCTCACCGCAACCTCTGCCTCCTGGGTTCAGGCAATTCTCCTGCCTCAGCCTCCTGAGTAGCTGGGATTACAGACATGTGCCACCATGCCCAGCTAATTTTTTTGTATTTTTAGTAGAGACGGGGTTTCACCATGTTGACCAGGATGGTCTTGATCTCTCCACCTTGTGATCCACCTGTCTCCGCCTCCCAAAGTGCTGGGATTACAGGCTTGAGCCACTGCGCCCGGCCTTATTTTATTTTACTTTATTATTTTTTTATTTTATATTTTTTTGAGACACAGTCTCGCTCTGTTGCCCAGGCTGGAGTGCAGTGGTGCCATCTTGGCTCACTGCAATCTCCATCTCTTGGTTTTCAAGCAAATCTCCTGCCTCAGTCTCCTGAGTAGCTGGGATTACAGTCACACGCCACCATGCCTGGCTAGTTTTTTTTTTTTTTGGTATTTTTAGTAGAGATGGGGTTTCACCATGTTGGCCAGGATGGTCTTGATCTCCTGACCTCGTGATCAGCCTGCCTTGGCCTCCCAAAGTGCTGGGATTATAGGCGTGAGCCACCGTGCTTGGCCTAATGTTTTTATTTTTTTTTAACAAGAAAAATAGATGCACATTTTGCTTGTGAAATAAAAACCAACTTAAAAACAGTAATCAGAATGAAAAAGAATACTGGGCATAGTGCCATATGCCTATAATCCCAGGTATTCAGCAGGCTGAAGCAAGAAGATTGTTTGAGCCCAAGAGTTGAAAGCAAGCCTGTCTCTCAAAAAGAAATACAGAACATTTAAAAAGGCATGAAGGAAAAAGAGAATGTGGGTTTGTACATACAAAAATAGAAAGGTGTTCAAGATATTGTGATAAAAATTAAAAAGCCACGTGTAATTCCCCACTGCTTTTATTTGAAGTAAAAGCCAAAATATATGTTTATAAATGACATAGGAAAGTTTCTGAAGGGCATATAATTAACTATAGAGTGGAACATATCAAGTTGTGCTTGATAGGTCATTTAATATCTTTTTGTACATTATCTTTTCTGTGTTAACTTTTCTAAGAGTATGTATTTGATCTGTAGTGAATTTATCATTAAAAAAATACAAAGAGAAACCTAAGCAGGCTAATCACAAAGCTTTATTAAATTAAGCACTCAAGAAAGAGGGCAGCCAGGTGTGGTGGCTCATGCCTGTAATCCCAGCACTTTGGGAGGCTGAGGTGGGTGGATCCTGAGGTCAGGAGTTCAAGACCAGCCTGATCGATATGGTGAAATCCTATCTCTATTAAAAACACAAAAATTAGCTAGGCACGATGGTGCGCACCTGTAATCCCAGCTACTTGGAAGGCTGAGGCAGAAGAATCACGACCACAGGAGGTGGAGGTTGCAGTACACGGTTGCAGTACACTGAGATTGCGCCACTGCACTCCAGCCTGGGCAATAGAGCAAGACTCCATCTTCAAAAAAAAGGAGGGCAAAGGAGTTGCTTGGTATATCCCAAAGCTCTTTATGCAAAATAAGGCACATATAAAAATAGCCTCCATCTTGACAATTAAAAAAGGTCTTAAAAAGCACATTAGGGGCCGGGCATGGTGGCTCACGCCTGCAATCCAAGCACCTTGGAGGCCAAGGCGGGCGGATTACCTGAGGTCGGGAGTTCAAGACCAGCCTGACCAACGTGGTGAAACCCCGTCAATTTAAAAAAAAAAAAAAAAAAAAGCATATTAGGATGTACACTTCCCTTAATTTATAACAGGTGTCTGCAGAAATAAATAGTTTTGAGGTCCATCAGTCTTCAACAAATGGGATCCAACAAATGCACCTTTTAAAACAAACACTAAAACACCATTAGGTGCTCACTTTGACAGCTCATATACTAAAATTGGAATGATACAGAGAGATTAGCCTGGCCCCTGCACAAGGATAACACCTAAATTTGTGAAGCGTTCCATATTTTAATTAAAAATTATAAAACAAAAACTGTTAGAATTAATAAATTCACCAAGGGTATATCATTACAGTGAAGAACAGACAAGAAAGAGCTTCATCTGGCTCATGGATTGACCAATAGATTTCTTTTTTTTTTAGAGTTTCTTTAGTTGCCCATGCTGGAGTGTAAAATCTTAGCTCACTGCAACCTCCACCTCCTAGGTTCAACAGATTCTCTTGCCTCAGCCTCCTGAGCAGCTGGGATTACAGGCATGTGCCACCAAACTGGGCTAATTTTTTGTATTTTTAGTAGAGACAGGGTTACTCCATGTTGGTTAGGCTGGTCTCAAACTCCTGACCTCAGGTTCCGCCTGCCTCAACCTCCCAAAGTGCTGGGATTACAGGCATGAAACACCACGCCTGGCCGACCAATAGATTTCAATGTGAAAGGGAAGGTTAGTGGATCTTTATCTTTTTTATTTGCTATAGACTTCACATAAGTAATTTTGCCATTGCAAAGAATATTATTACACTGGGCATGGTAATTCACACTTGTAATCCCAGCACTTTGGGAAGCTGAGATGGTAGGATCGCTCAAGTCCAGGAGTTTGAAACTAGCCTGGGAAACAGTGTAAAACCTCCACCTCTACAAAAAATTAAAAATTAGCTGGGCATGGTGGCATGCACCTGTGGTCCTGGTTACTTGGGAGGCTGAGGTGAGAGGATCGCTTGAGCCCAGGAATTGAGGCTGCAGTGAGCTATGATCATGCCACTGCACTCCAGCCAGGGGAACAGAGCAACACTCTGTCTCCAGAAAAAAAGAGAAGAAGAAAGGACATTACTGCTCTACACCCCCTTACAGAGCAATTATATTTATTTAAATAAAAACTCAATTTGTGCAGCAGCAATGGACCCAGTCTCTACAAAGAAAATTAAAAATTAGCCAGGCATGGTGGCTCACACCTGTAGCCCCAGCTACTAGGGAAGCTGAGGTGGGAGGATCAATTGAGTCATGGAGGTGGAGACTGCAGTGAACTGTGATCACACTACTGCACTCCAGCCTGGGCAATGGAATGAGACTCTCAAAAAAAAAAAAAAAAAAAAAAAAAAGACTCGGTCAAGCACAGTGGCTCATGTCTGTAATCCCAGCACTTTGGGAGGCTTAGGCAGACCATCTGAGGTCAGGAGTTCAAAACCAGCCTGGCCAACATGGTGAAACACTGCCTTTACTAAAAATACAAATATATTACTCTACTAAATATACAAAATAGACTCTTTTTTTTTGAGATGGAGTTTCACTCCAGGCTGGAGTGCAGTGGTGTGATCTCGGCTCTCTGCAACCTCCACCTCCCAGGTTTAAGCGATTCTCCTGCCTCAGTCCCCTGAGTAGCTGGGATTACAGGCACGTGCCACCACACCCAGCTAATTTTTGTATTTTTAATAGAGATGGGGTTTCACCATGTTGGCTGGGCTTGTCTCAAACTCCTGACCTCGTGATTTGTCCCCCTTGGCCTCCCAAAGGGCTGGAGTTACAGATGCGAGCCACTGAGTCTATTTTTTTTAAAAAACAAGGTCTCACTGTTGCCCAGGCTGGAGTGCAGTGATGTGATCTCTGCTCACTGCAACCTCTGCTTCCCAGGCCCTAGCAATCCTCCCACTTCAGCCTTCTAAAAAACTGGGACTACAGATGTGCACCACCATGCTAAGCTAAATTTTTGTATTTTTTGTAGAGATATTGCTTCGCAATGTTGTCTGGGCTGGTCTCTAATTCCTGGGCTCAAGCGATCCACCAAAGTTATGGAATTACAACCAAAGTTCTGGAATTACAGGCATGAGTGACTATGCCCAGCTAGAAATAAGGACTTTTTAAAAAATTGAAATAATTCACACACCATAAAATTCTCCATTTAAAAATATACAAGACAGTGCTTTTGAGTATATTCTCAATAGGCACCCCCCGTTTTTGGTTGCAGTATTTCTTCTCTCTTCTTAATTGCACATTCCACAGTCAGTGAAGTATCTTGGAAGGGCAGATCTTATCAGACTATATAAAAACACATGTATTTACTGGCACAAAAAATATTATTCACTCCTATTAAAAAAATACGTATTCCTACCTTTGGTGCACCGAATCCTCATGACTGCTTCAAAGCCAATCTTCCGAGTAAGGTATCTCTGTAGTTCTTTCTGTAATTTCTGTACTTGGACTGGGTTGTGTCGATAATGGTAAGAGGGATAGTAATAAACACTACCTGCTGAATACCGAGAAATACAACCTGGAAGAGAAAACATACTGCTTTAAACTGTGCCATTAACTACTTCTACTACACCAAAGTAACTGCAGACATTGGAATCAATCTTTCTTTAACTTTCCAAGGTAAACTACTGTCAGGAAGGATATTTCATTTCATTTTTATGAGACAGAGTCTCATTCTGTCACCCAGGCTGGAGAGCAGTAGTGATATCATAGCTCACTGCAGCCTTGACCTCCCAGCTCAAACACTCTTCCCACCTCAGCCTTCCGAGTAGCTAGGACCACAGGTGTGTGCCACCATGATTGGCTAGTTTTTTATTTAAAAAAAAAAAATTGTTTGTAAATATAGGGTCTTCCTATATTGACCAGATTGGTCTCAAACTCCTGGCCTCAAGTAATGCTCCTGCATAGGCCTCACAAATTGTTAGGATTACAGGCATGAGCCATCATACCCAGCCTGCATTCCTTTAAAATAGTAGTATGGAAATTTCTCTATTATTAAATGTTTAGACTAGAAGACTATAAGGTTTTTAACAGACTAAACTGACTGATTAACTCTCCCAAAGGCATAAAAATTATTTAACTTTGTCCTGTATTCAGAACACTATCATATAAGTACAATTTTGATATTCATTTAACAGAAAAAAAATCATTAGGAAGAACTTACCCAGAGAAGCCAAATCAGAATACTGTCCACTGAGAAGGAATAAGTCAACAGCTACTTGCTGACCAGAACAGTCCAAGGCTAATTTCTTATAGAAGTCAGTGGATGGTGTCAGGTGTATATCCTATTTATAATAAATTACAAAGAGACATTTAAAAAAATCATTACATTGTCATAAAATCTAAATACACATCTACATATATCATGATGTTAACAACAATTGCAGTTATTTCTGGGCATTCTACAAAGTCCTTTTCCTTTGAGGTACTATTTGATTTTTCATTAAGAAGGAAGTACTGCTTAGGAATTTTCTGTAAGTTCTGGCCAGGCATAGTGGCTCACACCTGTAATCCTAGCACTTTGGGAAGCTGAGGTGGGTGGACTGCTTGAGCCCAGGAGTTTTTGACCATCCTGGGTAACATGGCTCTATTTATTTAAAAAATATATAAATTTTTATTTATTAAAAAATATAAATATACATAAAAAGATTTTGTAAGTTTTCTTGCTTTACTTTTAAAAAGAAATACATCTACTATAATAATTTCATAATTGGCAAAGACTTTATTGTAACTAAAATCCACTCAATGTTCAGTATGCTGGCAACTGTTCTAAACAATTCATACGTAATACTTATTTAGCCCTTTCAAATACCCTAAGAGGTAAGTGCTATCATTATTTTCTTTCTTTTTTTTTTTTTTGAGACAGAGTCTTACTCTGTCACCCAGGCTGGAGTGCAGTGATGTAATCTCAGCTCACTGCAACCTCCTACTCCCACATTCAAGCAATTCTCATGCCTCAGCCTCCCAAGTAACTGGGACTACAGGCACACACCACCACACCTGCCTAATTTTTTTTTTTCTTTTTTTTTGAGATGGAGTTTTGCTCTTGTTGCCCAGGCTAGAGTACAGTACCGTGATCTTGGCTCACTGCAACCTCCACCTCCCGGGTTCAAGTGATTCTCCTGCCTCAGTCTCCTGATTAGCTGGTATTACAGGTGTGTGCCACCACACCCGGCTAATTTTTGTATTTTTAGTAGAGACAGGGTTTCACCATGTTGGTCAGGCTGGTCTCAAACTCCTGACCTTGTAATCGGCCCGCCTCAGCCTCCCACAGATTATAGGTGTGAGCCACTGCACCTGGCTAATTTTTGTATTTTTAATAGAGACAGGGTTTCATCTTGTGGGCCAGGCTGGCCTGGAACTCTAGACCTCAGGTCATCTGCCCGCCTCGGCCTCCCAAAGTGCTGGTCTTATAGGCATGAGCCACTACACCCAGCCATCTTTTTGTTGTTCTTGTTGCCCAAGTTGGAGTGTAGTGGCATGAACTCACTGCTATCTCCTGGGCGCAAGTGATCCTCCCACCACAGCCTCCAGAGAAGCTAGGACTATAGGCTCTCAGCATCACACCTGGCTAATTTTTTTGTATTTTTGTAGGCTCAGGGTCTCACTATATTTCCCAAGTTTGCCTCAAACTCCTGAGCTCAATCAATCCTTCCACTTCAATCTCCCAAAAAATTATAGGCATAAGCTACCACACCGGACCCTTTACTTTCACCTTATATAAGAAACAAAGGGGCAAAGAAATTAAGTAATATTCCAAGTTCCCATGTATAATAAACTGGCAAATAGGCAGTGTGACTCCAGGAATGATATCATACCCAGTAGTACACAGGTGTCTCTTTCATAATCTTTTGGGAAAAACTTTTATTTTGAGACGGCGTCTCACTCTGTTCTCAGGCTGGAGTACAGTGGTGCAATCTCGGCTCAATGCAATCTCCTCCCAAGTTCAAGCAATTCCCTTGCCTCAGCCTCCCAAGCATCTGAGACTACAGGCACACACCACCACAGCCGGTTAATATTTTGTATTTTAGTAGAGACAGGGTTTCACCACGTTGGCCAGGATGGTCTCGATCTCCCGACCTCATGAGCGGCCTGCCTTGGTCTCACAAAGTGCTGGTATTACAGGTGTTAAGTCACCGAGCCTGGCCTCAAAAACTTTTAAGTTTATACACACAAGGTACACATAAGCACCTTCACCATCAATGTACCAAATAAGACTATTCTTTTTCTTTTTTCTGTGTGTGTCAGATGGAGTTTCGCTCTTGTTGCCCAGGCTGAAGTGCAACGGTGTGATCTCGGCTCACTGCAACCTCTGCCTCCTGGGTTCAAGCGATTCTCCTGCCTCAGTCTCCTGAGTAGCTAGGATTACAGGCATGCAGCACCATGCCTGGCTACTTTGGTATTTTTAGTAGAGACAGGGTTTCTCCATGTTGATCAGGTTGGTCTCGAACTCCCGACCTCAGGTGATCTGCCTGCCTTGGCCTCCCAATGTGTTGGGATTATAGGCATGAGCCACTGCACCCGGCCAAATAAAACTATTCTTCTTTCTTTATTTCTTTCTTTCTTTATGAGATGGGAGTCTTGCTCTGTTGCCTAGGGTAGAGTGCTGTAGCACATTCTCAGCTTATTGCAACCTCCACCTCCCGGGTTCAAGCAATTCTCCTGCCTCAGCCTCCCAAGTAGCTGGCATTATAGGCACCTGCCACCAGGCCCAACTAATTTTTTATTTTTAGTAGAGCCGGGGTTTAACCACGTTGGCCAGGCTGGTCTCGAACTCCTGACCTCGTGATCCACCCGCCTCAGTCTCCCACAGCACTGGGATTACAGGAGTGAACCACCACACCTGGCCATAAGACTATTCTTAACTGGTCAGTCAGGTTCTCTTTGTCCTTATCAAGCATATTCTGTTAGTCTCCCAGGCTGTCTCACTAAAGGCAGGATGAACTGCTACTGATCTACTAAAGATATTGCAAATTAAAGAAGGGTAAATCAGGCAGAAAAAAATGTAATAAAATAAAAATGTCTACATAAAAGTTAAACCCTTTACCAATTTCCTTATAGTCCATCCTCCCAACAATTGAGAAATAAATTTAAAGAAACCGGTTCTGTGGTCACAGGGATGGCACCGCAGCATAAATCTCAGACATTTCATGGCTCTCTAACCTTAGCAGATGACCTGTGGTTAGGCTCCTCTCGTGGTTTCAGGGCTCCCACTCCAAGAGTTGGGAGTTGTGTTTGAAAAACAGACATTCGACCACCAGTTGGAGACATCAGCTTAAAGGCAGCTTGAAGTGCAGGACCCAAGGCACTCTGGGTCTCCAGAGTCTTGGTAAACATTTGTGGCAATGTTTTCAGTAAATCTTGCACAAGCTTGTAAAATAAAGCAAGAAAACTCAAGAATGTCACAATTTTTTTTTTCACATTTAGTCAGTATCTAATACAATAGACAAGACATTGATGATGATCAGAGAATCTACAGACACTAAACAATGAAATTGGTCAAATGACAAGAAAGCCATTTTAAGTCAACATTATAAATTGGCAGGCAAGACAAATCAAAGTTGGGGCCTTACAGTTCTTGCACATGCAATAGTCCAGCAAGACTATAAGTCCAAAATGTATCCAAAAGAACCATCACAGTTCAAAGAATTGATATATTTTAATGCCATGAAAAATGGCCTTCTCCATCACCTCTACATACTTTATTCTTTTAAGTTCCACAGTGAGCTTAGCTCTTCCCTGTTGCAAATCTATGATATCCAGTAACTTTGCCAACTAGTAATATCACTAAAAAAGAAAAACAACTACCTTTACAGGTTAGGTTGTACAAATAGAGTTAATGGGGAAAAAAAAATACTTCGCACTATGGCACAGTCACCATTGCCAACAGCAGAGACCACAGACTTGCTAGTTAAAATGTTATCCCTACGGCATATATGCATGTACAGGGTACACAACATCCCCCCTTCAGACACATTCTGTTCACCTCTCACTGTATTATCTCATGGCAATTTCCAGGCAGGTAATAAGAGTTTCTTCTGAACTGACCCCAATGACACTCTGTGAATCAGAAAAGCAAAGGGCACTGAAAGCAGCCTACCTAATGCGCTTCTATGTAGTGACCAGAAGCTTTATTTCAGCAACCCTCCCAACTTCCCAAATGGCTGGCAAGACAGATTTCCTTCAGGTGTTCCTCCTATATGTAATATGCTTATTTTCTACCCTATTACAAATAACTTGCTTCATTAGACTTAAAAATGATCAGCTCAGGATTGAACTCAAGAGCTGTTCATCTTGTTAATTTTAACTATGAGCAAATATAAAATGCTACACATTTTAGAAATGTCACAGAAAGAACCAAAATTTTACTTCAAGTTCATTTCAAAAACATATTCCTTCAATATTTCGATTAAACATGTCAGGTAGAAAAATGTGCCTTACCTCTTTACTTTCATTTAAGTTTACTAATAAGTTGTCTGGCATAGGTATAAAAACATCTGAAAGAAAAAAAAACACATTTATTTTAAACAAAATATAACATTAAAGGTGTTCCAAATATATGACACAAATGTGATTAACCACCCACTTCGTTAAAGATAAGCCACTTCATCCACTATTACAGCACGGTTTACCTATGTCCAAAGAACCACCAAAAAACCACTCTGATTCAGGTATCTACTGCAAAATTTTCTGCTTCTTGTCTGCTACCTTGTAAAAGGTATAGACTCCCAATTACAAAATATTTATTTGGGCCAGGTGCAGTGGTACACACCTGTAATCCCAGCACTTTCAGAGGCCTAAGTGGGTGGATTACTTGACTCAGGAGTTTCAGACCAGCCTGGGGAACATGGTAAAACCCTGTCTCTACAAAAAATACAAAAATGAACCAAGCATGGTGGTAACACGCCTGTAGTCCCAGCTACGTGGGTGGACTGCTTGCCTAGGAGGTTAAGGCTGCAGTGAGCCAAGATTGCACCACTGCACTCCCAGGCTAGGCAGGAGGATGAGACCCTGTCTCCAAAAAGAAAAAAAAAAGAAAGAAAATATTGATCTGTACTCACTGAGTAAGGATGTGCATAACTGCTCTGCTTCTTAGGCTAAAGGTAATATTTTACAATCCTACTTTGACTTTTTTTTTTTAAATGGTTGGTCCTGGAAGCCAGCCAAAGATATACTCTTGGCATTAAGAAAAATTTTTTTGACTAACATGACACACAAGAATGCTGTCTTTATAAGGAAGCAATACAGCTCACCAATAGCTGTCATTCAAAAAGCAGAAGCTTTCTCATAAAGAAGGCCCACACCAGTGTCTTTAAGAATGGGACTGTAGGCTGGGCACAGTGGCTCATGCCTGTAATCCCAGCAGTTTGGGAGGCCAAGGCAGGCAGATACTGAAATCAAGAGATCGAGACCATCCTGACCAAAACGGTGCAACCCCTCACTATGTTGGCCAGGCTGGTCTTGTGTTAGCCAGGATGGTCTCTATCTCTTGACCTCAGTATCCGCCTGCCTCGGCCTCCCAAAGTGCTGGGATTACAATTTCATTGTTTTATAAAGGCTGAATGATATCCCATTATGTGTTTATACCACATTTTGTTTATTCATCTGTTGATGGCTACTTGGGGTGTTTCCACCTTCTAGCTATTGTAAATAATTGCTATTGCTATAAACAGTAACGTACAAGGATCTCCTTGAGTCACTTCTTTCAATTTTTTGGAGTATATATTGAACAGTGGAATTGCTACATTATGTGGTAATTCACCTTTAACTCTGAAGAACTGCTAAGGAATTTTCCACAGCAGCTATACCATTTTATATTATGACCAGCAATGCACCAGGGATGTTTCCACATCCAGGGGCATAAATATTTGCCCCTGTTTTCTACTTTCAGCTCTTAAGTATAGGTCTTTAGTCCATGTCAAGTTAATTTTCTTTACATGGTATAAGGTGGTAAAGGTCCAACCTCATTCTTTTACATAGGCAGTATTGCTACAACTATTTGTTCAGAAAACTGTCTCTTCTCCCCCTGATTGGTCTAGGCACCTTTGTCAAAAATCAATTGACTGGCTGGGCCTGTTGGCTCATGCCTATGATCCCAGCATTTTGGGGGGCCGAGAGAGGCAAATCACTTGAGGTCAGGAGTTCGAGACTAGCCTGGCCAACATGGTGAACCCTCGTCTCTACTAAAAATACAAAAATTAGCTGGGTATGGTGGTTCATGCCTCTCGTGCCAAGTACTCAGGAGGCTGAGGCAGGAGTATTGCCTGAACCCAAGAGGCAGAGGCTGCAGTGAGCTGAGATCACACCACTCCACTCCAGCCTCGGTGACAGAGTAACCCTCCATCTCAAAAAAAAAAAAAAACCACAATTGCCTATATGTGCAATGGCTTTATTCTGAGCTCTCAATTCTATTTCTTTGCTCTATGTCTATCCTCAAATACTTTTTGAATGAATGGAAAGAAGTGGGAAAAAGGCCTAAATTTGATCTGAGTTCTAACATTAACTTGTTTTTGTTGCCTTGTACAGAATTCATGTTGTCTCCATAACCCGTTTCCTCTTCCAAGAAATAAGAGATTGAACTGAAAGATTCTTACAACTTCAACAATCATGATTTTATACTCAAGATTTTCCCTGATATAGTACAAACAATACACATCCAATGTCAAGTAATCAAGAAATGTTTCTAAAATTGGAAATTATGAAAATAGTTATAAATCTATACCTTCAATATCTGAAACTATTAGCATCTGAGGTTGAGAGAGACCTTCTTGAAGACTGTAGAAATGGATTGTACTGTCAAATGTTATGAAGCCAATTTTTGTTCTAGTGTTGCCAGGAAGCCTAAAAACAAATTCGTAAGAGTATTTTACCAAGTTTTAACTATATACAAATATACAAAAAATGTGTCCTAAGAATTACATGCAAATATCTCATTCAGTATTATGGAAATTGGCCCAACACAAACAATTGTTTAAACCACCCAATGTTTACCATGAAAACATATGTGACTATAAGGGAAAACACTATACATAAACCAAACAATAAAAAAACCCCCGGCAATAATACAGAAATCCAAAACCAAGTATAGCTATCAAGTTACATATAATCACTTAGGAAACAGTACGCTAAAAATACTGAAAAGTATGAAATTTTCCAGATGATTTTAAGTTATAAACCATGCTTCAAAAAAAAAAAAAACCATGCTTCAAAATATTGTGATACACAAACTAATATTTAAGAACAAAGAAGAGCAAAGCATCTATTTTAAAGAACTACAAATATGTGGAACTACAGCTATATAAGGGGAAAAACAAATTTTCACTCTTGTTCATGCATGGCTGAGTCAGTGAGAATCTCATCAATTCACAATCCCCATTCACAATCTACAGCATTAAAAATACAAATGCTGGCAGGAACAAGAATGAGCTTTTCACCAAAGGGAGAGAGTTACTCCACTTGTGATGAGATTTGGTCTTCTATATTCCTCCATACCACATACAAGCACTATACTTCATGACATAGAAAGGTTACATTTGCTTTTATGGGTTACACTAGGTGTCTAAGCACCACTGGAAACAGATATTTTAAGAGACTTAAGACACTTGATAACCAAATGCAATGTATGTATGCTGTTTAAATTGTTACTCCAACAAACTGACAGTAAAAAGACATTTTTGAGACGAGGAACAAAAAATAAACTGGGTATTAGATCATATATGGAATTACTGCTAATTTTCTTGATGCTTTAGTATTACAGTTAGGTATAAAAGTTACTCTTGAAATATGTATAGGTAAAACAGTATGCTGGCTGAAATTTGCTTTAAAATACTCAAGGTAAGAAAAGGTATGTGTGTGAAGGGGAAGGATTAGATGGAGCAAGAACAGTACAATGCTGAAGATGATGAAGCTGGGTGACAATAGGTGCCCGGAGGTTCATTATATTATTCTTCCTACCAACTATAGGTTTAAAAATAATGTTTCGAAGAGGAAGTGAGGCCTAAATTGACAACTGATTTAGGTGAAGTTTTAGAAAATAATTATATAGCTTTCTTTTCTTTTGGATTTCAAAAACTACTTATTCATTTAGAAAATATTACTAGTTTCAAATTTAAGTTGAATGAGAAACTTACAAATCCAGATTGTCTAACAAACTCTGGCAAACTGAATTCAAGTATCCAGTTTCGACTGCATTGTGAGATACATCAAATACAAAGAGATACACTGGAGGTTGAGGTGGTCGTAACTGAAGAAAAAAAAGATCTTGTTAAGTACATTTAACAGGATTAAGTTTAAATTTATTTGCTGGGTACACATACAGCAAAACAATTTAAAAAGTATAATTTACAAATTGAGTATAGATTATAATAAAAAAGCAAAGCTATACTATATTGTTTACAGATATATACATATAAGAAAAATGAGTCTGTGACTGCCATAATTCAGAAGAATGTTTTCTCTAGGACAAGAGAGGGAAGAGATGTGATCAGAAGGGCTTCAGGCCGGGTGTGGTGGCTCATGCCTATAATCCCAGCACTTTGGGAGGCAGAGGTGGGTGGCTCACCTGAGGTCAGAAGTTTGAGATCAGCCTGACCAACATGGCAAAACCTCGTCTCTACTAAAAACACAAGAAGTAGCCGGGCGTGGTGGTGGGTGCCTGTGGTTCCAGCTGCTTGGGAGGCTGAGGCAGGCGAATCGCTTGAACCAGGGAGGCAGAGGTTATGGTGATCCGAGATCATGCCACTGCACTCCAGCCTGGGTGACAAAGCGAGGATTACAGGTGCCCACCATCACGCCTGGCTAATTTTTGTATTTTTAGTAGTGACAGAGTTTCACCATGTTGGCCAGGCTAGTCTTGAACTCCTGACCTCAGGTGATCTACCCACCTCAGCCTCCCAAAGTGCTAGGATTACAGGCGTGAGCCACCGTGTCCGGCCAAGACTGTATTTCAAATTTCCAAATCCAAAAATTTATTTTCAGTTCAATAAAAAGCATCAAATAGCCACAATCGGAACTGAGTATGTAGTATACAGTCCTCCCTTGGTATCTGCAAGAGATTAGTTCTATGATCTCCCACCTCAAATACCAAAATCTAAGGATGCTCAATTCCCTTACACATAGGTTATATTTGCATATAACCTATACACATCCTTCTGTATACCTTAAATCATCTCTAGGTTTTGACAATAATACCTAATACAACATAAATGCTATATAAATAGTTGCTATACAGTATATTAAAGTTTTATTTTTTTTTTTAAAGAAAAGGTCTCACTTTGTCACCCAGGCTCGAGTACAGTGATGCAATCATAGCTTACTGCATGCAGCCTTGAACTCCTGGGCTCAAACGATTCTTCCACCTCAGCCTCCCAAGTACCTGGGACTGTAAGCACACACCACCATTCCTAAAATCTTTATAGAGATGGGGTCTCACATGTTGCCCAGGCTGGTTTCAAACTGTTGGCTTCAAACAATCCTCCTGCCTTGGCTTCCCAAACTGCAGGGATTATAGGTGTGAGCCACTGCATCTATCCTATAATATTTTTTACTGTGTTTTTCTGAACATTTTCGATCCATGGGTAGTTGAATCCATGGATGCAGAACCCGTGGATACAGAGTCAACTGTATTTTTATATATTTTTGCATGTATCACTTACCAAATTTACATAACCTGCCCGTCAAGAGATAAGCCAGAAAGGAGCAAAAACCTTCTGCCAATAGTTTCTAAATTTAAGGAAGCGATTTTTGCAAAACATGGGCGATAAAGGGAAACTAGACAGGTAAATTCAAAAGAATATGTGCTTCTGTTTTTTTTGGTTTGAATCCAATTAAAAAACAGGTACTCGGCTGGGTGCAGTGGCTCATGCCTGTAATCTTAGCACTTTGGGAGGCCAAGGTGGGTGGATCACCTGAGGTCAGGAGTTCAAGACCAGCCTGGCCATCATGGTGAAACCCCATCTAAAAAAAAACCAAAAAACAAAAAACAAACAGGTACTCTGCAGATGGCTATTACCAATCAGTTAAGTCCACTTAAGGGCAACAAAATGTTTTCTTTTCTTTTTCCTTTTTTTTTTTTTTTTTTTTTGAGACAGAGTCTAGCTCTGTTGCCCAGGCTGGAGTGCAGTGGCACAATCTCAGCTTGCTGCAACTCCACCTACCAGGTCAAACGATTCTCCTGCCTCAGCCTCCTCAATAGCTGGGATTACAGGTATGATCCTGACCTCGTGATCCACCTGCTTCAGCCTCCCAAAGTGAGATGGAGATCTTGCGCTGTCACCAGAGCAACCACGGTGTCACCACCACGGCTGGCCTTATCTTAGTGTTCTTATTTTGGCCAGGTGCTGTAGCTCCTGCCTGTAATCCAAGCACTTTGGTTGGCTGAGGCGGGCAGATCACAAGGTCAGGAGTTTGAGACCAGCCTGACCAACATGTTTAAACCCCATCTCTACTAAAAACACAAAAATTAGCCGGGTGTGGTGGTGCGTGCCTGTAATCCCAGCTACTTGGGAGGCAGAGGCAAGAAAATCGCTTGAACCCGGGAGGTGGAGGTGCAGTGAGCCAAGATTGCACCACTACACTCCAGACTGGGAGACAAAGTGAGACTCTGTCATTTAAAAAAAAAAAAATAATTATGAGCCCAATATTATTTTGGAAATTTCTGGATGTCTCACAAGACACTTAAATGGGACTTTACATAAACCTTTACCTTTCAAATATACCCTTACATACTAATTACTAGTAAACAAATATTACACTTTTATATATTTAAAAACATAAAATTTTTGCTGAGCACAGTGGTTCACGCTTGTAATCCCAGCACTTTGGGAGGCCAAGATGGGCAGATCACTCGAGCCCAGGAGTTTGAGACCAGTCTGGGCAACATAGCAAAACCCTGTCTCCACTAAAAATAAGCCAGGTGTGGGAGTACGTGCCTATAGCCCCAGCTACTCAGGAGGCTGAGGTGTGAGATCACTTGAGTGTGGGAGGTTGAGGCTGCAGTGAGCCATGATCATGCCACTGCACTCCAGCATGGGCAATGGGAGTGAGACTGTGTCTCAAAAAAAAATTTTTAAATAAAATTTTGTTAAAGGATGCCATATTGTTTTACTTAAAACCTGGTAATAAAAACTGGGTATACTGTATTAAAAAATTAAAGTTTACCATGTATTCTGAAGGAGCCATAAACTCAATGGTAGCATTTTGAACTTCAGGTCTTCTGTGAGGTTCTCCATAAACTCTGGTCAAAGGGTTGTACAAGAACTCTTCAGGAACTATAACAATACAAATATTGAAAAAACTGAAAGGATTAATATAATATACCTTGGATTTGGCCACTTTCTTGCTTGAAAAGGTGATAAAAACTCATTAAATGCCAATTCTTTTCTTTTTTTTGAGACAGAGTTTCACTCTGTTGCCCAGGCAAGAGCGCAGTGGTGCAATCTTGGCTCACTGCAACCTCCGTCTCCCGGCTTCAAGTGATTCTCCTGCCTCAGCCTCCCAAGTAGCTAGGATTAAGGCATACGCCACCAGGCTTGCTAATTTTTTAATAGAGACGGGGTTTCTTCATGTTGGTCAGGCTGGTCTCAAACTCCTGACCTCTGGCTTGGCCTCCCAAAGAGCTGGGATTACAGATGTGAGCCACTGCGCCTGGCCTATTTTCTTAAATTCCACAATTATACAAGAATATTAACCTTTGACATATGAAATATATAGACTCTGGCTGGCACTAGAAGCTATGGTAAGACAATTTCAGAGGTCAAGGTCATAAGGTTTAGTGAGTTTCATTAATTAATGAGACCTTTATGGAATATCAGTTACCTACCACTTATAATACATTAGTGGTCAAAGAATATTTTCTAAATTAATTATCATTGTATCTGTCTTCCTGTTAATTGCTCAGAAATACAAATCCCTATGCACTGTAAAGGGTAAGCTATAGTTCATGAAATAGCCTGGTTTGCATATGAAAGAAGCTTCAACTTTTATTACAATTTCATTTTGTATATTAAAGCACAAAACCATAGAGATTTTAAAGGTATACTAAATACTACATTTTATGAATTATTATAGTGCAAAAGTAAGTTCTTAACCTTTTCTTACTTTTCTATACTCAAAAGAAAACACATACAAACAATAAAACTCTTAAAAAACTCTTGGCTGATAAGTAGTGGGATCGCACATATGAATAGCCACTGCACCCTAGCCTGGGCAACATAGCAAGACACTGTCTCTTTAAAAAAAAAAAAAACTCTTGGCCGGGTAAAGTGGCTCATGCCTATAATCCCAGCACTTTGGGAGGCTGAGTCAGGAGGATCACTAGAGGTCAGGAGTTCTACACCAGCCTGGCCAACATGGCAAAACTCCACCTCTACTAAAAATATAAAAATTAGCCAGGCATGGCGGCAGGCACCTGTAATCTCAGCTACTCGGGAAGCTGAGGCAAGAGAATGGCTTGAACCTGGGAAGCAGAGGCTGTAGTGAGCCACGATCATGCCACTGCACTCCAGCTTCGGTGACAGAGTGAGACTCTCCATCTCAAAACAAAAACAAAAACAAAACTCTTTTATATTCCTCTATTTCCCAAATCTTTCAAACAGACACTGTGGATACTGGCATACTCATTTCCTTCTCTAATCCCAACAGAAAAACTGTGACATAGTTACTAAGAGAAACCTCCTCCTCAATCACTGAGAAAAGCACATTTTAACTAACCTTCTAGTACTGCCCACCTCCCTTTATTCAGCAGTGAATGAATTGGGCAGTTACTGTGAACTTACTTCTTTTCACCCTAGAGAAAAGGCATGGGACAATTTCTAAATAAAAATGTTTCTTAAATTACTGGCTTAAGTAATACCACGAAATATACCATTCATTATATGCCCAATACAATGTAAAAGAGGGATATCCTTTTTTATTCTATTATAATTTTTTGCTTAAAAATAATTTATTTATAAATATAAATGCATAGAAAAAAGTTAACAGTAGTTTTCTCTGAGTGGAAGGATTGATTACAGGTAAAGAAAAGGGGTTTCTTTTTTTTTTAAACTGTGTTTTGTATTATCTGATTTCCCTACAACGAAAGTAGAAATGTTTGGCTGGGTGCAGTGGCTCACGAGGCGGGCGGATCATGAGATCAGGAGTTCAAAATCAGATTGGCCAACATGGTGAAACCCCGTCTCTACTAAAAAATACAAAAATTAGCTGGGCATGCTGGCTTGTGCTGTAATCACAGATGCTTGGGAGGCTGTGGTAGGAGAATTGCTTGAACTGGGACCCAGGAGGCAGAGGTTGTAGAAGCCTAGCCAAGATCACGCCACTTGCACTCCAGCCTGAGCTACAGAATGAGACTCCATCTCAAAAAAAAAAAAGGAAGTAGAAATGTTTAAATGTTTCAAAAAAGCATGCCATACCATCATTTACTCGATAACATAAGTTACACTTCCATCTCCTTTGATCAAGAAAGCTGACAAAAGGATTGATGTACGTCCTGCATGAACGGCATCTCACAATTGTACTGGAGGTAACCACAGGCAACTGCTGAAAAAAACAGAATTATCTTTGAAAAGGAATAATCATCATGTTGAAAATGTGACCATTAATCCATCCTGTCTAAATAACTGTTAGGATATTATCATTTTCAAGAAAACCTAGAGTACAAGATGTACCTAAACTGCCACACACAAAAATCATGTAGCTAAAATGTATTCATTTTAAACACTACTGCTTTGCTCCAGGACCATTCTTATTAAAATTTGCCTTTTTTTGTTTGTTTGTTTTTTGAGATGGAGTTTCGCTCTTGTTACCCAGGCTGGAGTGCAATGGTGCAATCTCAGCTCACCACAACCTCCGCCTCCTGAGTTCAAGCAATTCTCCTATCTCAGCCTCCCGAGTAGCTGTGACTGCAGGCGCGTGCCACCATGCCCAGCTAATTTTTGTATTTTTAGTAGAGACGGGGTTTCACCTTGTTGACCAGGATGGTCTCGATCTCTTGACCTCATGATCCACCTGCCTCGGCCTCCTAAAGTGCTGGGATTACAGGCGTGAGCCACTGTGCCTGGCCCTAAAATTTGCCTTTTAAAAAAAAGTATTGGCTGGGCACAGTGGCTCACACATAATTCCAGCACTTTGGGAGGCCAAGGCAGATGGATGGCTTGAAGCCAGGAGTTTGAGCCTAGCCTGGGCAACACAGTGAAACCTGACCCTCTCAAAATATTTTAAAAATTAGCCTAGTGTGGTGACTTGGGTTGAGGTGGGAGGATCATTTGAGCCTGGAAGGTCAGGGCTGCAGTGAGCCATGATTGAGCCCCTGCACTCTAGCATGGGCAACAGAGCAAGACCCAGTCTCAAAAAATAAAATAAAACAAAAATTTAACAAGAATGTATTCTCTCATTAAACATTCACATTGCAAAACCAAAATAGTAGGCCAGGCACAGTGGCCAACATCTATGTCTAAAATCCCAGCACTTTAAGAGGCCAACGCGAGTGCATCACCTGAGGTCAAGAGTATGAGACCAACGCGGGCAGGAAAGTAAGACCCCGTCTCTATTTTAAAAATAAAAATCTCCCAGGCCGGGCACAGTGGTTCACGCTTGTCATCCCAGGACTTGAGAGGCCGAGGTGAGCAGATCACCTGAGGTTGGGAGTTTGAGACTAGCCTGACCAACATGGAGAAACTGTGTCTCTACTAAAAATACAAAATTAGCCAAGTGTGGTGGCTGTAATGCCTGTAATCCCAGCTACCCAGGATGCTGAGGCAGGAGAATTGCTTGAACCTGGGAGGCAGAGGTTGCGGTAAGCCAAGATCACCCCATTGCACTCCTGCATAGGCAACAAGAGAGAAACTCCATCTCAAAAAAAAAAAATCCCAGTACTTTGAAAGGCCAAAGCAGGGGGATCACTTGAGGATGGGACCTCGAGACCAAACTAAGCAACAGAGCAAAAGCCCATCTCTACCAAAAAAAAAAAAAAAAAAAGTTTTTAAATAAATAAATAGGCCAAGTGTGGTGGCTCACACCTGTAATCCCAGCACTTTGGGAAGCTGAGGCGGATGGATCGCCTGAGGTCAGGAGTTCCAGACCAGCCTGGCCAACATAGTGAAACCCTGTCTCTACTAAAAACACAAAAAATTTGCCAGGTGTGATGGTGGCACCTGTAATCCCAGCTACTTGAGAGGCTGAGGCAGGAGAATTGCTTGAACCCAGGAGGCAGAGGTTGCAGTGAGCCAAGATTGTGCCACCACACTCTAGCATGGGCAATAAGAATAAAACTTCATCTCAAAAAGAAATAAATAAATAAAGTTAAAAAATAAAACCAAATTGGTAAATTTACAATGTACTTTGGCATGGACGGTGAAGTAAAAAAAAAACAACTCTAAAATACACGACCAATGAAATTATTACAGTTCGTTGATGTTACATTAAGAGGCCTACTTAGTTTTCAACTGTAATAAAGTAAGGTGAGGTTAATTTAAATAATTAAACTTTGGAATTACACTGCTAAAGTTTATCCAGTGCTCACTTTGGCAGCACATATACTAAAATTGGAATGATACAGGGAACATTAGCAAGGCCCCAGCTCAAGGATGACATGCAATTTCATGAAGTGCTCCATATTTTAAAAAAAAGTTTACCCCACATATTAAAGGTTCTAAAGGCGGGCCAGGCACAGTGGCTCACGCCTGTAATCCCAGCACTTTGGGAGGCTAAGGTGGGTGGATCACGAGGTCAGGAGATCGAGACCATCCTGGCCAACATGGTGAAACCCTGCCTCTATTTAAAAAAAAAAAAAGTTCTAAAGTCTTAGCTGGGTATAGTGGTCAGTGCCTACAGTTCCACTTACTCTGTCTGGAGGCTGAGGCAGGAGGACTGCTTGAGCCCAAGAGTTCAAGGCTGCAGTGAGCTATGATCATGGAACTGCACTCTAACCTGGGTGACAACGAGATACTCGGTCTCTAATAAAATAAATAAATAAATAGCAGTAAATACATGGGAAGGGTCTTTGTAAGATTATCAGATTTGGGGAGATTTGTTTTGATTTACCAGAAACCCTGAGACAGGTGAAAGAAATGTTTTTGCTTATATTGATCAACTTGACTGAGAGCCAGTGCCTTGGACAACAATGACATGCCATCTAATCTTTAAAAGAAGATTTTATTTATTCATCTTTTTTTTAGTCCCACTCTGTTGCACAGGCTGGAGTACAGTGCGGGATCTTGGCTCACTGCAACCTCTGCCTCCTAGGTTCAAGCAATACTCTTGCCTCAGCCTTCCCAGTTGCTGGGATTATAGGTGTGCGTCACCACGTTGGGCTAAATTTTCTATTTCTGGTGGAGATGAGATTCACCATGTTGGTCAGGCTGATCTTGAACTCCTGACCTGAGGTGCCTGCCTCAGCCTCCCAAAGTGCTGGGATTACAGGTGTGAGCCACCGCACCTGGCCTTTATCTATTTTAAAAGAAGGATCTCTTAAAAAATAGATAAATCCTCAGCAACATAGTTAAGACTCTGCTTCTTAAAAAAAAAAAAAAAACAGTACAAGCAATAAAATCCCATCACCACCAAAAAAAAAAAAAAAAAAAAATCCTATTAAGCAAAGTGTTTTTTGGGAAAGTCAGCAATCCTCAAGAATACATGGCCACAGAGCTTTAGGACAAAGGTAGATCAGCTTTTTTCTTTTGAAACAACTTTTTTGATACAGGGTCTCACTCTGTCATCCAGGCGGGACTGCAGTGGTACAATCATGTCTCACTGTAGCCTCAACCTCCCAGGCTCAAGTGATCCTCCCACTTCAACCTCCCAAGTAGCCAGGATTGGCTGGTCTTCAACTCCTGGACTGAAGTAATTCTCTCACTTTGCCCTCCCAAAGTGCTGGGATTACAGGCAATGAGCCACCACATGTGGCTTAAAGCAACTTTTTTTTTTTTGAGGCAGAGTCTCACTCTTGTTGCCCAGGCTGGAGTGCAATGGCAGGATCCTGGCTCACCGCAACCTCTGTCTCCCAGGTTCAAGCAATTCTCCTGCCTCAGCCTCCCAAGTAGATGGGATTACAGGCATGTGCCACCACATCCAGACAATTTTTATATTTTTAGTAGAGACAGGGTTTCTTCATGTTGGTCCAGCTGGTCTTGAACTCTCGACCTCAGGTGATCCACCTGCCTTGGCCTCCCAAAGTGCTGGGATTACAGGTGTAAGCCACTGAGCCTGGCCCAGTGCAACTTTATAAGATAACAAATTTTACTCCACCAATGACAGAATGGGAAGACTAGAGTTAAGTACTTTAATGGGTAAATAATTCACAGCCTATTAAAATAGTATGATTCATTTATCTAGTTTCTCTCAGTACCTCTATTCTATTCAGTACTTTTTGAATTTTCCAGCAATGTATTTCCTTTACCTAGTTTTTTAAAGTGTTTAGTAATAAAACTTTTGGTTGAATTATAAGAAATCTGTCAATCATCAACTTCCTAAAGATAGATTAAACAAATTCTATGTGTGATTCTTGCATCGTTGCAGAAAATTTTCACCATGAAGATAATTCTGCACAAAAGACATTTACTTTCACTAAAGAAGCTAGGTGCAGGGGCTCATGCTTATAAATCCCAGCACTTTGGGAGGTAGGCAGATCACCTGAGTCAGTTTGAGACCAGTCTGCCAATGTGGTGAAACATCATCTCTACAAAAAATACAAAAATTAGCTGGGTGTGGTGGCAGGTGCCTGTAATGTCAGCTACTCAGGAAGCTCAGGAGAGTGAATCGCCTGAACATGGGAGGCAGAGGTTGCAGTGAGCTGAGATCTCACAATTGTACTCCAGCTTGGGAAACAGAGAGAAACCCCATCTCAGATTTAAAAAAAAAAGAAAGAAAAGAAGCTGGGCACAGTGGCTAACACCTGTAATCTCAGCACTTTGAGAGGTTAAGGTGGGAGGATAGCAAGGTCAGAAGTTCAAGACCAGCCTGGCCAAGATGGTGAAACCCCATCTCTGCTAAATATTAGCTGGGCCAAGTGGCAGAACCCTGTAATCCCAGCTACTTGGGAGGCTCAGGCAGGAAATGGCTTGAACTCAGGGGTGGGGTGGAGGTTGCAGTGAGCCGAGATTGCACCACTGCACCCCAGCCTGGGCAACAGAGGGAGACTCCATCTCAAAAAAATAACAGAAAAGAAAAGAAAGGAAACATACCACTAAGTCTTTGAAAGGATGAAGCAGCAGCCCCAAAGGAAGTTTGGCTTTATTCAGTAAGGCCTGAGTCTGAGGAATGCTAGTCAGTGTGCATCGAAATAACCTATATCAAAGTAAAAAGTATGTATAAGTTGCAGCTATGATTACTTTTGAACAAAATAACTTCAAAGATTTAAAAGGTATACATTTTAATACTGGATCAGATTACAGATGAAATATCAATAGATTCTCTGAAATTTTATCCCATTTAAATATTTAAGTCTAAGTCCTATGCAGAAATAGAGTAGATGGTTATCCTACATTATATAACTAAAACACAGTCTCGTCTTGGCTTGTGCGCAAAACAGTCTAAACTTATTTTTTGTTATGTAAGTGACACTGGAATTAAATTAAATTTAGGTGACAGTCCAAATTGCAAAGTTTATTATTTAAAAGTTCAGGACAGGCACAGTGGCTCAAGCCTGTAATCCCAGCACTTTGGGAGGCTGAGGCAGGCAGATCACCTGCGGTTGGGAGTTCGAGACCAGCCTGACTAACATGGAGAAACCCCATCTCTACTAAAAATATAAAATTAGCCAGGCATGGTGGCACATGCCTGTAGTCCCAGCTACTTGGGAGGCTGAGGCAGGAGAATCACTTGAACCCAGGAAGCAGAGGTTGCAGTGAGCCAAGATTGTACCACTGCACTCTAGCCTAGGCAACAAGAGCAAAACTCTGTCTCAAAAGAAAAAAAAGTTCAGTTTTGCTGAAGATTCTAAATACAATTTAAAGGTACCAAATTTAATTCATCAGAAATTCTTGAGCACACACATTTAAGCTTATGGTAAGTTTTTAGGAAGAAAAAAAGTATTATGTTTGTTATGAAATCAATTTTAAATGACAGCAAATAAAGGATTATGTAGAATAAAATCCCTGTACTTTGAAGAAAGAATGTAACCACCATAATGATAATGAATTTCATAATCTCATTAGAGCTGATAAGAACAAAATCAGTTCAGGGGTTACATCCCAATTTCTTGACATAGGACTTTTCAAATGTCTATTAAGTAAACAAGTAAAAGTTCTATCTTGTGTACCCAGAACTTCTTTCATAAATTCATAATTTGTACAGCTTATTCATAACAACTGACGTGCTGTCCCAAAAAGCAAGAAAATTTTTAGGACATGAATAATGTCACATCTGAAGCCTTACTCTGGATTACAGTTGAGTTTCTGGATGTCTTCATGCAAATTTGGAACTGGAGGCTTCAAAGGTGTTGATGGAAGCATGTTTCTTTCTTGAAGAAGATTGACAACTCTTAGACCCTCTGGATGTAGACTTAATCCACTCATGCTTGGGGTTAAATGATTAGCACCTAAGGGAGTCTACAGATATATAATTTCAAAGTAAGTAACTTTTATTAAGTGTGTAGAAAAGTGGTTAATTTATCTATAAATAACAAAAGTGTAATCTAGATCTCTTGGCCAATCTTTTGGTTCTGGAAAAATGTGTACACAAAGGCTTTATGATATATCCATTATTACTCTAATTGGTTATAAAAATATGTAAGATATCTTCCTAAAACTTTCTTCATGTGTATACAGTTTAAACCAAATGGAGAAATAGGTTAAAGGAAATCCCAAAAAGTTTACCTGAATAAAGGCCTGTGGCCCACTTGAGTAATTCAAAGAAGAGGATGGCACTCCAGTTGCACCAGGTGGTGTGTTCTGATAACCAGGCAGTAAGGAGGGATATGAATATCCAACACTTCGGCTCATTTTGGGATTCTTGTTAGTAAGCTGTGGTGTTGCTAGAAACAAGGTAACTTTTAAGTTCTATTTTATACTCCAGAATACTTAATTTATTTAAAAAACATTTTTTTGGAGAAAGAGTTTCACTATCACCCTTAGGCTGCAGTACGGTGGGGCAATCACGCCTCACCACAGCCTTAACCTCCTGGGCTCAAATGATCCTCCTGCGTCAGCCTCCCAAGTAGCTGAAACAAGTGGTGTATGCCACCATGCCTGGCTAATGTTTTTGTATTTTTTGTAGAGATGGGACTTCACCATGTTGTCCAGGCTGGGATTATATGCGTAAGCCACCACGCCTGGCCCAGAATGTTTTGAATCAACACATAAATCTAATAAATTATAGATGTAACTCCAAAATTATTTGGATAATTTAATACTTTCATTTATCAACTTTGTAAAATAAGACACACACCAGTAACAAAGTAATAGCAATGATTAAAATCTATTTATTTTATTTTATTTTTTGAGACAGTCTTGCTCTGTCACACAGGCTGGAGTGCAGTGGCACAATCTCAGCTCATTGTAACCCCTGCCACCTGGATTCAAGTGATTCTCCTACTTCAGTTTCCCAAGTAGCTAGGACCACAGGAGTGTGCCACCACATCTGGCTAATTTTTGTATGTTTAGTAGAGACAGGGTTTCATTATGTTGGCCAGACTGGTCTTGAACTCCTGACCTCAGGTGATCTGCCTGCCTTGGCCTCCCAAAGTGCTGGTATTACAGGCATAAGCCACTGTGCCTGGCCAAAAATCTAGTTAATAGATTTATCCTAATTAATATTTTATACTATAGTAGTAGACACATAAAAACTAGTTCGCACAGTTAATTTACTTTCATATCGGCTGGGTGTGGTGGCTCATGCCTATAATCCCAGCACTTTGGGAGGTTGAGGTGGGTGGACCACTTGAGGTCAGGATTTGGAGACCAGCCTGGCCAACATGGTGAAATCCCATCCGTCACTACCAAAAAATAAAAAAATTAGCCAAGTGTGGTGGCACACGCCTGCAGTCCCAGCTACTTGGGAGGCTGAGGTGGGAGAATTGCTTGAATCCAGGAGGCAGAGGTTGCAGTGAGCAGAGATTGTGCCCACTGCACTCCAGCTTGGGCGACAGAGGGAAACTGTCTCAAACAAACAAACAAACAAACAAACAAAAGAACAGTTAATTTATTTTCATATAATGCATTAAATTTTGTATTCAGACTAAAATTTTAATTTAAAACAACTTTAATAAAAACATCCAGCTGGGCTCACATCTGTAATCCCAGCCCTTTGGGAGGCCGAGGCGGGTGGATCATGAGGTTAGGAGATTGAGACTATTCTGGTTACCACAGTGAAACCCTGTCTCTACTGAAAAAAAAATTAGCTGGGGTGGTGGCACGCGCCTGTAGTCCCAGCTACTTGGGAGGCTGAGGCAGGACAATCTGAACCCAGGAGATGGAGGTTGCAGTGAGCAGAGATCATACCACTGGACTCCAGCCTGGTGACACAGCGACACTCCCTCTCAAAACAAAACCAAAACAAAACATCCTAAAAGGGCTGGGTGAGGTGGTTCACACCTATAATCCCAGCAAATCGGAGAACCAAGGCAGGAGGGATCCCTTCAGGTCAAGGGTTCGAGACCAGTCTAGGCAATATAGTGAGAACCCCTCTCCATCTCTACAAAAATAAAAAAATTAGCCTGGCATGGTATCATATGCCTGTAGTCCCTGCTACTCCAGAAGGGTGAGGTGAAAGATCGCCTGAGTCCAGGCGTTTGAGGCTGCAGTGAGCTCTAACAGCGCTACTGCACTTAAGCCTGGGTGACAGAGACCTTGTTCCTAAAAAAAAAAAAAAATCCTAAATGTGCTCTATAGTCAAAACATAGTAATAATAAAGTCCATGATCCCAATTCTGACAGGAATAAGAACAAATCTAATGCACAGAAATAAAAAAATGTTAAATAGTAGAGCCAGATGTTGTGGCACATGCTTATTATCCCAGCACTTTGGAAGGGCAAAATGGGAAAATCGCTTAAGCCAGGAATTCAAGACATCCTGGGTAACATGGTGAAACCCTGCCTTTACAAAACGTACAAAAATTAGCCAGGGGCCGGGCACAGTGGCTCATGCATACAATCCCAGCACTTTGGGAAGCCAAGGCAGGTAGATCACTTTCAGTCAGCAGTTTGAGAACAGCCTGGCCAACATGGCGAAATCCCATCTCTACTAAAAATATAAAAATTAACAGGGTGTGATGGTGGGCGCCTCTAATCCCAGCTAATTGTGAGGGTGAGTTGGGAGAATCACTTGAACCTGGGAGGCAGAGATTGCAGTGAACCGAGATCTCGCCATTGCACTCCAGCTTAAGCAACAGAGCGAGACTCAGTCTCAAAAGTAGAAAAAAAAACAAAACAACAAAAAGCTGGATATGGTGGCATGTGCCTATAGTTCTAGCTTCTCAGGAGGCTGAAGTGGGAGGACTGCTTGAGCCCAGAAGACTAAGGCTGCAGTGAGCCATAATTACACCACTGCACTCCACAGCCTGAGCAATAGAGTGAGACCCTGTGTCCAATAAATAAATAAAGTTAATAGTATGTATGGCTACATAAAGTTTCCTATAATGAGCATACATTTCTGCAATGACCACATATTATTTCTATAATCAGAAAAAAGAGATTAAAAAAAAAAACTTTCATAGCATCTCACCCAAGAAGCCACCTCCTTCAATCTCATCGTAGCTACTGTGGACCACCGTAGATCCATTATTGATATTTGATGTAATACCTAAGAATGAAGTTCATTAACAAGATTTTAATTGGAATAATTATTACAATCTCTGCATAATTTGAACTAATATCCAAAATTTTAGATAATTTTCTAAATAACAAATAGTTTAAAACAACAGCCTATTAAAAACATCAAAAATCCCAGTTTTTACATATACAATAGTTTCAAATAATTTAGCTGCAACTTCAGGGAAAAAAAAATGAGTCCTTGGGAGGAGTCTTTTCACCTTATGTTGTACCTAGACCAAAAACCCAAATAACAAGGCTTTTTCATAACCCACTCCAGCAAAATAACTTCCAGCAATGGGTGGTTCTTTATGAAATTTATAAAATTATATACCATATGAAAGATTTCAGCAATTGTGAGAGCTGCATTAAAAACCTCTAAGGGGCTAGGTGCAGTGGCTCATGCCTATAATCCCAGCACTTTGGGAGGCTGAGGCTGGTGGATCACTTGAGGTCAGGAGTGAGACCAGCCTGGCTAACAAGGTTGAACCCCATCTCAACTAAAAATACAAAAATTAGCTGGGCTTGGTGGTGGGCGCCTGCAGACCCAGCTACTCGGGAGGCTGAGGCAGGAGAATTGCTTGAACCCAGAAAGTGGAGGCTGCAATGAGCTGAGATAGCACATCCCCACTCCAGCCTGGGTGACAAAGCGAGACTCTGTCTCAAAAAAAAAAAAGAAAAAAGAAAAAAAATGGCCGCACGTAGTGGCTCACACCTGTAATCCTAGCACTTTCGGAGGCCGAGGTGGGTGGATCACCTGAGGCCAGGAGTTTAAGACCAGCCTGGCCATCATGGTGAAACCCCATCTTAAAAAAAAAACACAAAAAAAACAACAACAAAAAACCCTCTAAAGAGCAGTACACAATGAAAAGAAATTATCAAAATCAAAACTACTTAAAGAAAAAGAGGCTAGGCACAGTGGCTCATGCCTATAATCCTAGCACTTTGGGAGTCTGAGGCGGGCAGATCACGAGATCAGGAGCAAACTTGTCTCTACCAGAAATCCCATCTCTACTAAAAATACAAAAAAAATTAGCCAGGTGTGGTGGCGAGTGCCTGTAATCTCAAATACTTGAGAGGCTAAGGGAGGAGAACTGCTCGAACCCAGGAGGCGGAGGTTGCTGTGAGCTGAGATTGCCACACTGCACTCCAGCATGCTTGATGGTAATGAGACTCCATTTCAAAATAAATAAATAAATAATAAAAAAATAAAGTCAGTAACTTCTTTCCAGTTCTCAATACCAACTTGACTTTAGCCATGAATTAATAACAGAAAATCACAGTAAAACTTTTAGCAGAAACAAAATCACTGGGCATATTGTGAATTCTCTTTAGTTGTTAAAAAATATAAGCCAGGTGTAGAAGTTCACACCTGTAATTCCAGCACTTTCGGAGGCCAAAGTGGGCAGATCACTTGAGTTCAGGAATTCACACCAGCCTGGGCAACATGGGAAAACCCTGTCTCTACTGAAAATATAAAAATTAGCCAGGTGTGGTGGCGCATGCCTGTAATCTAAGCTATGAGGAAGACTGGGGCACAAGAATCACTTGAACCTAGGGGACAGAAGCTGCAGTAAGCTGAGATCCTTCTACCACACTCCAGCCTGGGCAACAGAGTGAGACTCTGTCTCTAAAATAAAAACAAAAAACTAGCTGGGTGTGGTGGTATACACCTTTAGTTCCTGCTACTCCAGAAGCTGAGGCAGGAAGATTGTGTGAGACCAAGAGGCTGAGGCTACAGTGAGCTATTCTCACACCACTGCACTCCAGCCTGGGTGACAGAGTGAACTCTTTAAAAAAATTTTTTTTAAATAAGTATTTATGGTAACTTGATCTCCAAAGTAATACTGTGGCAATCAATGAGACAAAGCCTCATCATTCTGTTACTTTTTTTTTTTTTTGAGACTGAGTCTTATTTTGTCACCCAGGCTGGAGTGTAGTGGTATGATCTTAGCTCACTGCAACCTCCGCCTCTTGGGTTCAAGCGATTCTCCTTGGCCGGGTGCGAAGCTCACACCTGTAATCCCAGCACCTTGGGAGGTCAAGGCAGAATCGCCTGAGCTCAGGAGTTCGAGACCACCCAGGGCAACATGGTGAAACCCCATCTCTACTAAAAATACCAAAAAACTGCCGGGCGTGGTGGCTCACACCTGTAATCCAAGCACTTTGGAGACCAAGGCAGGCGATGACCTGAGGTCAGGAGTTCAAGACCAGCCTGACCAACATGGTGACATCTTAAAAAATAATAATAATTAATTAATTAATTAACTAGGTGTGGTGGCGCACGCCTCCAGTCCCAGCTACATGGGAGGCTGAAGCTTGAGAATCGCTTCAGCCCCAGAGGCAAAAGCTGCAGTGAGCTGAGATTATACCACTGCACTCTAGCTTGGGCTACAGAGTGAGGCTATGTCTCAAATTAAAAAAAAAAACAACTTTAAGAACTTGACTTTGTTTCTTGATTCACTTAACTTACCTTCTTGGTTGACAGATGAATTAAATGAGGGCTGGGGTACATGTCTATATGATGATTTCTGGGGTGTGAGGGCGCTTATTGGGGGTGGGCCTCCAGCTGGAGGGGGCCCATGAGGAGCTCCTGGTTGAAAAATTGTAGGCAGAGGTGGATTCACTAAGGGAGGTACAGATGAACCTATGGAAACATTGGTTTTTCACGTCATTTAAGAACTTAAGACAATTGCCAAAACCAGCCTTTTACCAAAGCTGAGTAATTTCCAACCTTACATTTAAATTATAATCACCAAAACATTACCAGAAACATGTTAATTTCCTAAATTTACAATGTTTCAATCTATGTGCATAGTTTACACATTTCTTTCTCTTTCTTTCCTTCTTTCCTTTCTTTCTCTCTCACTCTCTCTCTCTTTTTTTTTTTTTTGTCACCCAGGCTGGAGTGGATTAGTGAGATCTCAACTCACTGCAACCTCTACCTCCCTGGTTCAAGGGATTCTCCTGCCTCAGCCTCCTAAGTGCTGCAGTTACACGCATGCGACGCCTTGCCTGGCTAATTTTTTGTATATTTAGTAGAGTTGGGGTTTAACCATGTTGGCCGGGCTGGTCTTGAACTTCTGACCTCAGGTGATCCGCCCACCTTGGCCTCCCAAAGTGCTGGATTACAGGCATGAGCCACTTTGCCTGGACCATATTTTAGAAATTTCTAACTCTCCCCTACCAGGCCTCTTACCTGTCAATTATTAGAGCAGAATAAATAGAAAATTTGGATGAAAACACTTTTAAAGTAGATACATTGCCCTGTTTGTTTTTATTATTTTTTTTTAAATTTTAATAAAATAGAGAAGGGGGGGGTCTCATTTTGTTGCCCAGGCTGTTCTTAAATTCCAGGGCTCCAGTGATCCTCCTGTCTTGCCCTCCCAAAGTGGTGGGATTACAGGCATAAGCCACTGTACTTGGCCAGCCGTGTTTATTAATTTTTTATAAACTGATCACGACCGGGCGCAGTGGCTCACACCTGTAATCCCAGCACTTTGGGAGGCCAAGATGGGTGGAGGATCACCTGAGGTCAAGAGATCGAGACCACCCTGGCCAACATGGTGACACCCCATCTCTATTTAAAAAAACGAAACAGCCGGGCGTGGTGGCTCACGCCTGCTGTAATCCCAGCACTTTGGGAGGCTAAGGTGGGTGGATCACGAGGTCAAGAGATCGAGACCATCCTGGTCAACATGGTGAAACCCCGACTCTATTAAAAATACAAAAAATCAGCTGGATGTGGTGGCGCGTGCCTGTAATCCCAGCAATGCAGGAGGCTGAGCGGGGAGAATTGCCTGAACCCAGGAGGCGGAGGCTGCGGTGAGCCAAGATCGCGCCATTGCACTCCAGCCTGGGTAGCAAGAGTGAAACTCTGTCTCAAAAAACAAAAAAAATACAAAAAACTGATCATTAGGTTCAATAGGCCATGTGAGATACATTCTAGTACAAATTAACATAACTATTTTAATGTTATTAATTTTGTAATATTTTGTTAATTTTGTTTACTAACATAGACTGTTCCATTAACATCAACTAAGTTTAGAGTGAGTCTAAAAATAGAGGGCCGGGCCAGGTAGAGTAGATCACCTGTAGTCAAGAGTTCGAAACCAGCCTGGCCAGCATGGTGAAACCCTGTCTCTACTAGAAATACAAAAAATTAGCCATGTGTGGTGGTGGGCACCTGTAATCCCAGCTACCTGGGAAACTGAGGCAGGAGAATCATTTGAACCCGGGAGGTAGAAGTTGCAGTGAGCCAAGATCCTGCCACTGCACTTCAGCCTGGGTGACAGAGCAAGACTCTGTCTCCAAAAAAAAAAAAAAAAAAAACAGGAGGTCAGGCACAGTGGTGCATGTCTATAATCCCAGGACTTTGGGAAACCAAGGCAGGAAGCTAGGAATTCAAGACTAGACTGTGCAACATAGAGAGGCCAAATCTCCACAGAAACAAGTAAATAAAAATACATGTTATTCTAAATTCTCTAAATTTCATTTTCCTTTGTTTTATTAGGGTATAACCTGTTAAAAATGAGAAACCTAGTTTACCTTCTATAACAGCCTAATATTAACATTATATAATTCTGTAACATTATATTAACAACATTCTCTAGGCTTAAAAATCGGAATTGATCCAAAGTTCATATATAAACATTATAAAATAAAATATTCATCAAAATAAACTAAGGGCTGGGTGTGTAATCCCAGCACTTTGGGAGGCCGAGGCAGGTGGATCACATGGTCAGGAGTTCAAGACCAACCCAACCAAGATGGTGAAAACCTGTCCCTTAAAACAAAAACAAACAAACAAAAAAATAGTTTTAGTAGAAAAAAAAAAGAAGAAGACAATAAACTAAGAATGACATGGTAGGCAAGGCTCAGTGGCTCACACCTGTAATCCCAGCACCTTGGGAGGCCAAGGCGGGAGGATCACTTGAGGTCGAGAGTTCGAGACCAGCCTGACTAACATGGAGAAACCCTGTCTCTACTAAAAAAATAAAATAAAATATATAACTCAATCAAGACAGTTGAAGACGAGCAAAAAAATAAAATAAAATAAAAAAATAAATTTAATTAGATTAAAAATTTTTTTAGATGACATGGTATTTGTTCTTCTATCTACCAGTATCTCACTGCCCTAACTTCATCATTTTTCTATTTGGACGATAAGTTCAAAAACAAGTGTAAAAACATGATCAGTTATCCTTAGGGAAATTATTCTATGTGATATCAAAGTTTCAAAACACACAACCACCTGTTCTTTCAAATTAACTACATTGCTTCCACCTTCTCATTTACTAAAGTAGAATAATAAAGTCTACAGAGTAGACAAAATACCATTGATAAATGTATGCTGATTTTTCATTCCAAGACTTTTTTTTAATACCTGAGTTTTTAAGCGAAATAGGTAATAAATTTTACTTATAACACAGCTAATCTTATATTTTACAAAACTAAAGGAATAAATGTACCCAGTTTGGAAATTTTTCAAAATGGCACTCCAGCCTGGGCAACAGAGCGAGACTCCATCTCAAGAAAGCAAAAAAAGAAAAATTGCCTATTACTGAACCTTACACCCAACAAAATTAATCAGTGCCTTGTTGACAAAACTGAAGACAAAGATTATTGCCATCTAACTCCCTTATCAAAAAAGTGCTCACACATATCTAGGGCAATACAGACAAGTCAAAGAAACAAAGGGGCAAGGTACATTACCAACTCAGCATGAACAAAAATGTAAGATACATCTGGCCACAAAGATGTAACAACCTACAACCTAATGTTTAACAGAATAAAAGTAAGCTTATAGAGATTTTCATAGCTTTTAGAAGAATATTTTTGAAGAGATTATCATATGTTTCATAAAATGAACATTTTTCAAGGTTGAATAATTCTTATTTACGGCACTAATAATTAGAGTTTCAGAGTCTGCCCTCTCAGCTAAAAGGTAGACCATTTAAAAAATTCAGGAAATTTTAATATATGAACTAAAAACTTAGTATAAAATAGATACAGCTTTGATATCAGACTATCAGATACCAACTATCAGTTATGAGTTGACAAACAGAAAAAAAATGAGGAGTTTGAAGGTTCTTTGAAGGTTCAAATGAGAAAAAAGAAGGCTCTTTTTTAAATACATTTTACTAGCATGTGTGCATATATATATAATTTTTTTTTTTTTAGTCTTGCTCCGTCTCCCAGGCTGGAGTGCAGTGGCGCAATCTTGGCTCATTGCAAACTCCACTAAAGGAGGAGGTTCAAGAGATTCTTCTTTGTTAGTCCCCTGAGGAGCTAGGATTATAGGTGTGTGCTACCATGCCTGGCTAATTTTTGTGTTTTTAGTAAAGACGTAGTTTCACCAGGTTTACCAGACTGGTCTCAAACTCCTGACCTTGTAATCCGCCCACCTCGGCCTCCCAAAGAGCTGGGATTACAGGCGTGAGACCCCACATCCGGCCAGTTGATATGTTTTTATTTCTCCTTCTTTCATAAGTTTCAGCACCTTTTTTTTTTTTTTGAGACAGAGTCTTGCTGTTGCCCAGGCTGGAGTGCAGTGACAGGATCTCAGCTCACAGCAACCTCCGCCTCCTGGGTTCAAGCAATTCTCCTGCCTTAGCCTCCTGAGTAGCTGGGATTGCAGGAATGTGCCACCATACCTGCCTAATTTTTGTATTTCTAGTAGAGACAGGGTTTTCATCATGCTGTCCAGGCTGGTCTCGAACTCCTGACCTCAGTTGATCCACCTGCCTCAGTCTCCCAAAGTGCTAGGATTACAGGTGCGAGCCACCATGCCCAGCCTCAGCACTTATATATATCTCTCTCACCACATCCATACTGGAGACAAGGTTCACCACCTGAGGGTTTCTGTTATAGCTAAAGACATTTCAGATTGTTGATAATGTACCTTTTTAAGAGAAGCTACACCGATTCTTAAATAGTTTGTATTATTTATTTATTTTTAAATAAAATTATTTAAAAAAAATAGAGATGGGGTCTTGCTGTTTTGCTCAGGCTAGTCTTGAACTCCTGGCCTCAAGTGGGTAACTCCTACCTCAGCCTCCCAAAGTACTAGTATTATAGGCAGGAGCTACCATGCCTGGCCCTTAAATAGTTTTTAAATGTTTTCCCAAACTATTTTATTGTGGTTTTGGACAAATTATTCAAGTCTTACACTTCACATCAGTAAGAGATTGTTATAAAGATAATGCAGGCCTGGCTAGGTGGCTCACACCTGTAATCCCAGAACTTTAGGAGTTCCAGGCAGCAGGATCACTTGAGATCAGCAATTACAGTGAGCTATGTTGCAGTTATAGTGAGCTATGATGGTGCCACTGTACTCTACCCTGGGCGGCAGGATAAGACTCTGACTCTACAAAAAATAAACAACAAGACTAGCCAGGCACTGTGGCACACCTACCCAGGGAGGTGAGGCTGGAGGATAGTTTGAGCCCAGTTTGATGTCACAGTGAGCTATGATTGTGCCACTGCACTCCAGCCTGGGAAACAGAGAGACAGCCTATCTCTAAAAAATAAAAAACAAAACACAAAAACAGATAATGTATATAAAAGTTTGGTAGAGTCTGGAAAATAATATAAATACCATCTTTTTAAAGACTTTTTTTTTTTGGAAACAGAGTCTCAATTTGTCACCTAGGCTAGAGTGTAGTGGGGCAATCACAGCTCACTGCAGCCTCGACTAACTGGGCTCAAGCAATTCCCCCACTTCAGCCTCTTGAGTAGCTGGGACCACAGGCATGCACCACCATATTCATTCATTTCAAGTGACTGATGCTCACTCATGGTATCAAATGAATTAGGACAAAAGTAATGTGAAGGATTTTGGCTCTAGCAATTGCAGGTCAGAAGATTTCCATAAAGACACTTAAGTTTCTAGAAGCAGCTTTAATCTTTACAAGACCAAAATGCATTCACCAGAGCCAATGTCTGATCAAAGGCTTGGAAAAATAAAGTTTCAGCCATTAATCTACAAGCCTGATGGAGTATATGCTACATAAACACACACAAACTGTAAAAGATAGCTATTGATATTACTATTTCACTTGGAAGCCTTCACTAATTCATAAACTTAAGGATGTCTGTTGAGCAGCATCAACCTGCAGATCCCAATATGGAATTTTAAATGATTTTCAAATACTACTAATGTTAATAAATATGGCTGGGTGTGGTGGCTCACACCTGTAATCCTAGCATTTTGGGAGGCTGAGGCTGGTGGATTACCTGAGGTCAGGTGTTCAAGACCAGCCTAGCCCATATGGTGAAACCTGTCTCTAATAAAAATACAAAAAATTAGCCGAGTGCAGTGGCACGTGTCTGTAATTCCAGCTACTCTGGAGGCTGAGGCAAGAGAATTGCTTGAACCTGGGAGGCAGAGGTTGCAGTGAGCCGAGATCATGCCACTGCGCTCTAGCCTGGGCCACAGAGCAAGACTCAAAATAAAAAAAAAAAAATGTTCAAGCCTGTAATCCCAGCACTTTGGGAGGCCGAGGCGGGTGGATCACGAGGTCAAGAGATCAAGACCATCCCGGTCAACATGGTGAAACCCCGTCTCTACTAAAAAAATACAAAAAATTAGCTGGGCATGGTGGCGCGTGCCTGTAATCCCAGCTACTCAGGAGACTGAGGCAGGAGAATTGCCTGAACCCAGGAGGCGGAGGTTGTGGTGAGCCGAGATCGCACCATTGCACTCCAGCCTGGGTAACAGGAGCGAAACTCTGTCTCCAAAAAAAAAAAAAAAGTGTAACACCTTGCTAATTTTAATAGCAAAAAAGGAAAAATCCAACTAAACACTGATGTTAAAAGATAAAAAGATAAAAGTCAGTCTAAGAATATATAATATGCAGCTTTCTCCTCAAACTGATTCAACACAATCTCTACGAAAATTCCAGATATCTTTTTTTTTTTTTTTTTGAGAAAAAGTGTAACTCATCCAGGCTGGAGTGCAGTGGTGCAAACTCAGCTCACTGGACACCTGATCTCCCTGGGCTCAAGCTATCTTCCCACCTCAGCCAACCAAGTAGCTGGGGCCACAAATGTGTGCCACCATGCCTAGCTAATTTTTTGAAGAGGCAGTGTTTCGCCATGTCTGTCACCCAGGCTAGTCTCAAACTCCTGAGCCCAAGTGATCCACTCATCTCAGCCTCCAAAGTGCTGGTATTACAGGTATGAGCCACTGTGCCTGACCCCAGCTATCTCTTTTTACAAAAATTGACAAACTGATCCTAAAATTCTTACGAAATTCAAGAGAACCAGAAGAGCCAAAACAATCTTGAAAACAAAGTTAGAAGAGTCATACTTTTCAAATTCAAAGTTTACTACAAAGCTACAATAATCAATATGTTTTACAGACATTAAAATAGACATACACGGTGGCTCATGCCTATAATTCCAGCACTTTGGGATGCCGAAGTGGGAGAATCACTTGAACTCAGGAGTTCGAGACCAGCCTGGGGAACATGGAGAAACCTTGTCTCTACTAAAAAAAATAAAATTAGCCAGGCGTGGTGGCACATACCTGTAATCCCAGCTACTTGGAAAATTGCTTGAACCCAGGAGGCGGAGGTTGTAGTGAGCTAAGATTGTGCCATTGCACTCCAGCCTGAGCAACAAGAGCAAAACTCCATCTCAAAAAAAAAAAAGAAAGAAAGAAAGCGAGACCACAGGGATTCATTCAGCCTTGACTGTAAGATGGAACCTAGTTCATTAAAGTAATAGCCAGTCTGCGTAAGGTGGTTCTGCACGCAAACTTGAGTCTCTGAAATATTATGGGTGACTCAAAGAAAAAGACTAGAAAGAAGCAAAGCAGGAAAAATGCACAAATTTAAGTTATTTCAGTCAATTCAAAGGTTAGAAAATTAATTTATTTAAAAACTGCTAATGAGGTCAGGTACCGTAGCTCACACGCCTATAATCCCAGCGCTTTGGGAGGCCAAGGCAGGTGGATCTCTTGAGGTCAGGAGTTCCAGACCGGCCTGGCCAACATGGTAAAACCCTGTCTTGGCCAAGTGCAGTGGCTCATGCCTGTAATCTAAGCATCTTGAGAGGCTGAGGCAGGCAGATCACCTGAGGTCAGGAATTCAAGACCAGTCTGGCCAACATGCTGAAACCCTGTCTCTATAACAAAAAGTACAAAATTAGCCAGCTATAGTGGCAGGCACCTGTAATCCCAGCTATTTGGGAGACTGAGGCAGGAGAATCACTTGAACCTGGGAAGTGGAGGTTGCAATAAGCATAGATCGCACCATTGCACTCCAGCCTGGGCGACAAGAGCGAAAATCTGTATCAAAAAAACCCACAAAAACCTGTCTCTACAAAAAATACAAACATTAGCCAAGCATGGTGGTCACGCCTATAGTCTCAGGGGAGGCTGAGGCAGGAGAATCACTTGAACCTGGGAGATGGAGGTTGCAGTGAGCTGAGATTGTGCACTGCATTCCAGTCTGGGTGACAGAGCAAGACTCCATCTCAAAAAAGAAAAAGAAAAAAGAAAAAAAAGGAAAAGTTTTAATAAGTGTTACAGCTTGTTTAGAATTTGTCTAGCAGGCTTTCTAGTTTTTTGCTGGAAAACACAAAAACGAAAAAACAACAATGAAAACTACAAATGATTTTTTAAAGTCACATTTTCCATATGGTTTTAAGGTTTCAAGTATTATTTCAAACATCTAAATAAGCAAAAGTTTCACATTTCTATATTTTAAGCACTTCTATAAGAATACTACCTGACTTTATGAGGGTATTTTGAGGTGAAGGATATCCAGAAGAAACATATTGATGATTTGTGGTTAGACTTGTATTTCCAGATACAGTTGGTTGGGATGATGCACGAGGACAATGGTTTGTTTGTGAGCCTGTGGATGGATAGTTATATTGCCAATTCAAAGGCGGTGGCAGATTGGCTCCAGGAAGAAAGCTACCAGAAGGCAATGGTGTAGAAGATGGGTTCTGAGAAGCAGGTAATGGCAATTGGGAAGCAGGATCACTATGAAGCAAAGGTGTCATTGGATTAGAGGCCACGGGTGGTCTATTAAAAGTCTGACCAGATCCCTGAGAACTACCATGGTTAGATTGTCCAGAGACTGGATTCAAAGTCTTTGCTGGTATTAGATGAGGGTAGGATCCCGGAAGCTGGAAACCGTATCCTTGGCTCACTGACTCTTGTGAAGACAGCAGTGCATTTTGGACAGGACCTTCCAATAAAAGGAGGAAAAATTAGTCTTGCAAATGAATATAGCAATACTCTAAAAGATAAAGTAAAACACACATTCTTATAGTCAGTAAAAAAAACGCATAACCCAATTAAAAAATAAGCAAAGGACTTAGACATTCAAATATACTTCCAAAGAAGACAGCTATGCCAAATGTCATTAAGCACATGCCAAAACATTCAACATCATTAGTCATTAAGAAATACAAACATCAGGCTGGGCACGGTGGCTCACGTCTGTAATCCTAGCACTTTGGGAGGCCGAGGTGGGTGGATCACCTGAGGTCAGGAGTTCAAGACTAGCCTGGCCATCATGGTGAAACCCCATCTTTAAAAAAAAAAAAGAAATAAATAAAAAAGAAATACAAACATCATTAGTCCTAACAGAAATGCAAATGAAAACCACAATGAAGGCCAGTGTAGTGGCTCATGTCTGTAATCCCAGCAGCTGGGGAGGCTGAGGCAGGTGGATAGCTTGAGCCCAGGAGTTCAAGACTAGCCTGGGCAACATGACAAAGCCCCATGTCTATAAAAAATACAAAAAGTGGCAGGGCGCAGTGGCTCATGCCTGTAATCCTAACACTTTGGGAGGACAAGGTGGGTGGATCACCTGAGGTCGGGAGTTCAAGACCAGCCTGTCCATCATGGTGAAATCCCATCTTTTAAAAAAAAAAAAAAAGCCGGGCACAGTGGCTCATGCCTGTAATCCCAGCACTTTGGGAGGCTGAGGCGGGTGGATCACGAGGTCAAGAGATCGAGACCATCCTGGTCAACATGGTGAAACGCTGTCTCTACTAAAAATACAAAAAATTAGCTGGGCACGGTGGCACATGCCTGTAATCCCAGCTACTCAGGAGGCTGAGGCAGGAGAATTGCCTGAACCCAGGAGGCGGAGGTTGCGGTGAGCCGAGATCGCGCCATTGCACTCCAGCCTGGGTAACAAGAGCGAAACTCCGTCTTAAAATTTAAAAAAATTAAATAAATAAATAAAGTAGCTGGCCTTGGTGTGTGCCTGTGGTCCTAGCTCCTTAGGGGACTGAGGCAAGAGAATCACTCGAACCCAGGAGGTCGAGGCTGAGCTGAGGCAGGAGGATCACACCACTGCACTCCAGCCTGGGTGACAAAAAAAAAAAGATGGACTAAACAGTAGCAGAGGGAATACAGACATGTTTGAATAAATGAAAATATTTGTAAAAAATTAATTTATAAGCCTATTTTGGGTCATTTGGATAAAAATAGGCAACCTCACAGCCTAATGTTGCCACAAGATTTCCTGGCCTAGTTTCATATTTGTATTACAATTTTATTTATTTATTTACTTACTTATTGATTGATTGACTGCGACAGCATCTCACTCTGTTGTCCAAGCTGGAGTGCAGTGGTACAATCATGGCTCACTGTAGCCCTGACTTCCTGGGCTCAAGCAATCCTCCCATCCAAGCCTCCAGAGAAGCTGGGACTACAGGTATGCACTACCAAACCCAGCTAACTTTTTTTTTTTTTTTGTAGAGACAGAGGCTCACTATGTTGCCCAGGCTGGTCTCAAATTCCTGAACTCAAGTAATCTTTAAGTGCTAGGATTACAGGCATGAACAAACACGCCTGGTTGTATTTACAATCTTATCGCAAGCTAATATGCTAAAGATGTGCCTTCAAGCCAGATGCAGCCAAGTGAAAGCCAAATATAATCAAAATATACAAAATAAGCAAAAATTTGACAGGTCAATAAAGATGAAAATATGCTGGGCACAGTGGCTCACACCTATAATCCCAACATTTTGAGATGCCAAAGCAGGCACATAGCTTGAGTCAGGAGTTTGAGACCAGCCTGGACACAACAGTAAGACCTCATCTCTATAAAAAATATAAGAATTAGCTGGGCATGGTGGGGCATACCTGTGTGACACATGCCTGGAAGTCCCAGCTACTTGGGGGCCGAGGCAGGAGGATCACTGAACACAGGAGGTTAAGGCTGCAGGGAGCTGTGTTCACACCACTGCACTCCAATGTGACAAAGTAAGACCCTGTCTCCTGTCTCAAAAAAAGAAAAAAAAAAAAAAAAATGCAGTCAGTCATAAAGCCAACTGGCAGGAAGACTAATACAAAAGAACTTGTTTTGTGGTAGTCACCATCACAGACCTATTGTGAGTAACTATTAGATGAAAATTATTTTTTTCTGACATCCCTCCCCACTATGTGAAAATCTTACAAGAATCAATTTGCAAGCAGTTCACGAGAAGTGGAGTAATGGCCGGGCGTGGTGGCTCACGCCTGTAATCCCAGCACTTCGGGAGGCCGAGGCAGGTGGATCACAAGGTCAAGAGATCGAGACCATCCTGGTCAACATGGTGAAACCCTGTCTCTACTGAAAATACAAAAATTAGCTGGGCATGGTGGCGGGTGCCTGTAGTCCCAGCTACTCGGGAGACTGAGGCAGGAGAATTGCTTGAACCCAGGAGGCGGAGGTTGCAGTGAGCCGAGATCGTGCCATTGCACTCCAGCCTGAGTAACAAGAGCAAAATTCCGTCTCAAAAAAAAAAAAAAAAAAAAGAAGTGTAGTAATAAATATATAATGACACTTTCACTAAATGGGTAATTTTTTAAATTCTGTTAAAACAGTCATTACTAAGTAGCCGATCAAAATAATGGGTCAGTGATTGGGAAGGGGCCCAGAATACACTACTATGGTATAAAAATTATTTTAAGCAGAAGGCATTTGAATTCCTAAAATCTCTTATCTGCCTAAAGCAGAGCCTTCCAAAAGAACTCAATTTTCATAATCTACTTCCCAGGGGCAACCAGGAAGATGTCAATCTGACTCATCACTTGAGATGAGTAATTTGTACATCACAGCTAAACAGACATCATCATAAAACTATCATATCCATTCTAAGCGACCATTTATCCTTCCTACAAGTCATCTGTTTTACAGTAAATGTCCTTTCTCCCTATTAAAATGGTATAGAGATTAGACATGCAATTCCAGGCCTGTAATCCCGGCACACTGGGAGGCCAAGGCAGGAAAATTAATTGAGCTCGGGAGTAGGAGACCAGCCTGGGCAACATACAGAAACTCCATTTCTATAAAAATTAAAATTAAAAATTAAAAAATTAGCCAGGAATCACAATCACGTTGCTTTTCTAAAAAAATTAGCCAGGGGTGGTAGCACAAGCCTATAGACCTAGCTTCTCATGAGACTGAGGCAAGAGGATCTCTTGAGCTCAGGAGTTCGGACTTCAGTGAGCTATAATTAAGCATTACACCCTGGGATACAGAGTGAAAACTTGTCTCAAAAACAAAAAGTGGGGCTGGGCGTGGTGGCTCACGCCTATAATCCCAGCACTTTGGGAGGCCTGAGGCGGGTGGATCACGAGGTCAAGAGATCAAGATCATCCTGGTCAACGAGGTGAAACCCCGTCTCTACTAAAAATACAAAAATTAGCTGGGCATGGTGCTGCGCGCCTGTAGTCCCAGCTACTCGGGAGGCTGAGGCAGGAGAATTGCTTGAACCCAGAAGGCAGAGGTTGCGGTGAGCTGAGATCGCGCCATTGCGCTCCAGTCTGGGTAACAACAGCAAAACTCTGTCTCAAAAAAACAAAAACAAAAACAAAAACAAAGTGATCATGACAGTCAACTAAGTAATGTTCCAACATCTTCAAAATTAAGACAATCAAATCAATTGTGATTTCAAACAAAATAGGATATTATTTAATGTTTTTAAATTGAATTATATTGCTTTTGTTGATTATTATTTTTTTTTTTTTGAGAAGGAGTCTCGCTGTGTTGCCCAGGCTAAAGTGCAGTAGTGTGATCTCAGCTCACTGCAACCTCCGCCTCCCGGGTCAGGCAATTCTCTCGCCTCACCCACCTTCTCTAGTAGCTGGGATTACAGGCATGCACTACCACGCCTGGCTAATTTTTGTATTTTTTAGTAGAGACAGGATTTCACCAATGTTGGCCAGGCTGTTGTTCTTCAATTTCTGATCTCAAGTGATCTGGTCACCGCAACCTCCCAAAGTGTTGGGATTACAGGAGTGAGCCACTGCACCCAGTCTTTTGTTGATATTTTTAATGTTTGGTTTTACAATAGTACAACAGCTATAAACCTATGAATATACATCTAGTTTTGTGTTTGCATACACACATTTAGTAAAAATAATTTTTGCCAGGCATGGTGGCTTAATCCTGTAATCCGAGCACTTTGGGAAGCCAAGGTGGGAGCAGTGCTCGACCTCAAGACTTCAAGAAAAACTTGGGTAATATACTGAAACCCCATCTCTACAAAACATAAAAAAATTAGCCAGTGGCATATAGTTACTCAGGAGGCTGAGGCAGGAGGATCACTTGAGCCCAAGAGATCAAGACTGTAGTGAGCTGTGATCATGCCCTTGCACTCTAGCCTGGGTAACAGAGTAAGAACCTGTCTGCCTCAAAAATAAATAAATAAATAATTTGACATTGGGATCACAGAGAAATATTTAGTATCTATACATTACTCAAATTTTCAAAAACTGATTTGAGGAAACAGCACTCATGGGATTTTACATGGAACTGAATATGGATGATAAACAGAGGAAAGAATCTAGAATGACTCCTAGGTTTCTGACCTGAGCAACCTGGTAGATGGCAGTGTTTATGCATTGGAACAGAAGGAGAAGAGAATTGAGAAATGTAGGCCAGGCATGGTGGCTCATGCCAATAATCCCAGCACTTCAGAAGTTGAGGTGGAAGGATCACTGAAGGCCAGGAGTTTGAGACCAACCTGGGCAACATAGCAAGTCCCTATCTCTACAAAATATATGTTTTGGTTGTGTGTGTTGTTATTTTTAGAAAAGAGGTCTCACAGTCACCCAGGCTGAATGTGTCACAGCTCACTGCAGCTTCAATCTTCCAGGCTCAAGTGATCCTCCCACCTCCCCTCTTGAATAGCTGAGACTACAGGCATGCACCATTATGCCCAGCTAATTTTTTAATTTTTTGTAGAGATGGGGTCTCCCTAAGTTGTCCAGGTGGTCTCAAACTCCTGGGCTAAAGAAATCTTCCTGACTTGGCCTCCCAAAATACTAAGATTACAAGCATGAGCCACTCCACCCAGCTCACATAACTTTTAAAAATTAGCTGAGCCTGGTAATAACTGGGTCCTAAATACTTGGGAGGCTGAGGTGGGAAGATCACCTGAGCCCAGGAGTTCAAGGCCGCAATTGAGCTATCATTGCATTCCAGCAAGGGCAACAGAGTGAGATGCTATCTCTTAAAAAAAAAAAAAAAAAAAAGATGGGGAATGGCAGAAGGAAAAGAGACTGAAAGAGTTATTTTAAACACGCTGATTTTCAGGTGCCACCAAGAAATCTAATTGGAGATGTCCAGTATAAAGATATTTATCTGCAGCCAAAGTGATAGGTTACAGCTTAAGATATAATTTTGGGAATCACTGATTTATGTATAAGATTTAAAACCATGGGGGCTAGGTACAGTGGCTCATGCCTGTAATCCCAGCACTTTGGGAGGCCAAAGCCGGTGAATCCCCTGAGGTCAGAAGTTGGAGACCAGCCTGACCATCATGGAGAACACTAAAAATACAAAATTAGCCAGGCATGGTGGTGCATGCCTGTAATCCCAGCTACTCTGAAAGCTGAGACAGAAGAAATGCTTAAACCTGGGAGGCAGAGGTTGCAGTGAGCCAAGATGGCGCCACTGCACTCCAGCCTGAACGAAATTCTGTCTAAAAAAAAAAAAAAAAAAGATTTAAAACCAAGGGAATTAAAGACACCCAGGGAGTATATAAGAGTAAGAAAAAGAGGGCTGGGCTCAGTGGCTCACTCCTGTAATCCCAGCACTTTGGGAGGCCGAGGCGGGTGGATAACGAGGTTGAGTTCAAGACCAACCTGGCCAACGTAGTGAAACCCCATATCTACTAAAAACACAAAAAATTAGCCGGGCATGGTGGCAAGCATCTGTAATCCCAGCTACTCGGGAAGCTGAGGCAGGAGAATTGCTTGAACCCAGGAGGCGGAGGTTGCAGTGAGCCAAGATTGCACCATTGCCCAGGTGACAGTGCAAGACTCCGTCGCAAAAAAAAAAAAAAGAGTAATAGGTCACTTTGAAGAACACCAATAGGAGAGAAAAAAACAATAAGAAAAGGAAATATTGAGAATACTGCTGTTGAGAAATAGCAACCAAAAAAAAAAGGAAAAATAAAACTGTAACTACCCTTCTGCTGATATCCTAGAAACCAAAGAAAGCAACTGTTGCAAAAATAAAGTAACAGCCAAACATATCGTATGCAGCTCAGAGAATGAGGAGGGAAAAATATTTTTCTATTTAATAACCAGGAAGCCATTTGTGGCCTTTTTTTTTTTTGAGATGAATTCTTGCCCTGCCGACCAGACTGGAGTGCAATAGCATGATCTCGGCTCACTGCAACCTCTGCCTCCCAGGTTCCAGTGATTCTCCTGCCCAGCCTCCTGAGTAGCTGGCCTTACAGGTGCTCGCCACCACACCTGTAGAATTTTTTGTATCTTTTTTTTTTTTTGAGATGGAGTTTCGCTCTTGTTACCCAGGCTGGAGTTCAATGGCGCGATCTCAGCTCACTGCAACCTCTGCCTCCCGGGTTCAGGCAATTCTCCTGCCTCAGCCTCCTGAGTAGCTAGGATTACAGGCACAGGCCACCGTGCCCAGCTAAATTTTTGTATTTTTAGTAGACGCGGGGTTTCACCATGTTGACCAGGATGGTCTTGATCTCTTGACCTCATGATCCACCCGCCTTGGCCTCCCAAAGTGCTGGGATTACAGGCGTGAGCCACCGCACCGGCCACTTTTTGTATCTTTATTAGAGATGAGGTTTCACTATGGGTCTCCTGATCTCTCATAGTGCTGGGATTACAGGTGTGAGCCACTGTGCCTGGCCTTGTGGCCTTATTAAGGACAATTTTGGTATGTGTGGGTAAAGAGGCTAACTTAGAAAGTCAGAGGCAAGATTGAATGCAGATGAGTGCTTCCCACCAAACCAGGAGCTTCAGAATCAGAGGAACCTGCTATAATAATGGTCTAAATTGAGATCCCAGGTCCCACCTTTATAAAATCTTATTCATAGGATTCAAAAGGATCCCAGAATCTGCATCAGTAAAAAATCTCCTATGGCTGGGCCTATAATCCCAGCACATTGAAAGGCCGAGACGGGAATATCACCTGAGGTCAGGAGTTTGAGGCTAGCTTGGCCAAAAGGCTATTAGTTTCTTAAAGAAAGCCTGGCCCAGGCATGGTGGTTTATGCCTATAATCCCAGCACTTCGAGAGGCTGAGGAAGCTAAGGCAGGACAATAGCTTGAACCCGGAAGCCGAAGGTTGAAGTGAGCCAAGATTGCGCCACTGCAGCCGGTGGCTCAAGCCTGTAATCCCAGCACTTTGGGAGGCCGAGGTGGGTGAATCACAAGGTCAAGAGATTGAGACCATCCTGGTCAACATGATGAAACCCCGTCTCTACTAAAAATACAAAAAAATATATTAGCTGGGCATGGTGGTGTGTGCCTGTAATCCCAGCTACTCAGGAGGCTGAGGCAGGAGAATTGCCTGAACCCAGGAGGTGGAGGCTGAGGTGAGCCGAGATTGTGCCATTGCACTCAAGCCTGGGTAACAAGAGGGAAACTCTGTCTCAAAAAAAAAAAAAAAAAGCCTGCTCAAAGTCACAAAAAAGAACCAAATAAATACCCCTTTTATATAAATTCCATAGCAGGGAAAAAAGATGTCTTCCAGAATTTTAGATTTCCCCTAGAATTCCAAGTAAACACTCAAAATCTTTTTATTCTTAAGCTATCCATTCATTAATACATTACATAAATATATTTGAGCTACTATACGCCAGGCACAGTTCATACTTTCCACCTATGAATCCAATTGAATGACCAATTTTAAGTTAATTCAAGGCTCTCCATAATATGGTTCCATTAATTAGGGTGTCCTACATGACAGTATAAATAAAAGTCACAGAAAAATAGCCAACTATTAGCCAAATGCAGTGTCTCACATCTGTAATCCCAGCACTTTGGGAAGCCAAAGTGGGCAGATTGCCTTAGGTCAATAATTTGAGACCAGCCTGGCCAACATGGTGAAATTCCAACTCTATTAAAAATACAAAAATTAGGCCGGGTGTAGTGGCTCACGCCTGTAATCCAAGTACTTTGGAGGCCAAGGTGGATGGATCACCTGAGGTCGGGAGTTCAAGAACAGACTGATCAACATGGTGAAACCCCATCTTAAAAAAAAAAAAAAAAAAAAAATTCGCCAGGCATGGTAGTGGGTGCCTATAATCCCAGCTACTCAGGAGGCTGAGCCAGAAGAATAGCTTGAAGGGGTCTCACTCTGTGGCCCAGGAGGCATAGGCTGTAGTGAGCCAAGATCGTACCACTACACTCCAGCCTGGGTGACGGAGCAACACTCCATCACAAATAAATAAATAAATATAATTAAAGTAATAAAATGCAGTTTCTGGTCACGTGCAGTGGTTGTAACCCCAGAATTTTGGGAGGCCAAGGCAGGTAGGTCTCTTGAGCTCAGGAATTTGAGACCAGCCTGACCAACATGGTAAAACCCTGTCTCTACAAAAAATACAAAAATTAGCTGGGCATGGTGGCACATGCCTGTAATCCCAGCTACATTGGGGGCTGAGGCAGGAGGATCGGTTGAACCTTTGCAGTTATGGTTGCAGTGAGCCAAGACTGCATCACTGCACTCTAGTCTGGGGGACAAAGTGAGACCCTGTCTGAAAAAACAGAACAAAACAAAGCTGCAGTTTCCAACTGACTTTGCAAGTTGATTCAGTCAATAAAGGCACTAATTAATGGTGGGAGTCATTATTTGCCTTTGGTCTTATTACATGATAATCAGATTAAGATCCATTACTTTACATGGTGTTGCAGTCCAATTTGCTATTGATTTTTTTTTTTTTTTTAGACGGAGTTTCGCTCTTGTTACCCAGGCTGGAGTGTAATGGCTTGATCTCGGCTCACTGCAACCTCCGCCTCCTGGGTTCAGGCAATTCTCCTGCCTCAGCCTCCTGAGTAGCTGGGATTACAGGCACACGCCACCATGCCCAGCTAATTTTTTGCATTTTTAGTAGAGATGGGGTTTCACCATGTTGACCAGGATGGTCTCGATCTCTTGACCTTGTGATCCACCTGCCTCAGCCTCCCAAAGTGCTGGGATTACAGGCTTGAGCCACCGTGCCCGGCCTTGCTATCAATTTTTGCAAAGGAAATGTGTACACACAAAGACTTAGAAAAACCTGTCCACTGGGTGCGGTCGCTCACACCTGTAATCCCAGCACTTCAGGCAGCTGAAGCAGGTGGATCATGAGGTCAAGAGATCAAGACCATCCTGACCAACATGGTGAAACCCCATCTGTACTAAAAATACAAAAATTAGCTGAGCGTGGTAGTGCCTGCCTGTAGTCCCAGCTACTCAGGAGGCTGAGGCGGGAGAATCACTTGAACCCGGGAGGCAAAGGTTGCAGTGGGCCAAGACCACACCACTGTACTCCAGCCTGGGCGACAGAGCAAGACTCCATCTCAAAAACAAAAAACAAAAGCAAACTGAAGATCCAATTATACTGTAACATGTAGTTTAAACAAACTTCATTAAATACTTGAGAGTTTCTGGCCAGGCGTGGTAGCTCATGCCTGTAATCCCAGAACTTTGGGAGGCCAAGGCAAGTGGATCACCTGAGGTGAGGAGTTCGAGACCAGCCTGACCAATATGAGGAAACGCTGTCTCTACTAAAAATACAAAATTTAGGCCAGGCACAGTGGCTCATGCCTGTAATCCCAACACTCTGGGAGGCCAAGGCAGGTGGATCACAAGGTCAAGAGATCAAGACCATCCTGGCCAACATGGTGAAACCCCTAGGCCGGGCGTGGTGGCTACCGCCTGTAATTCAAGCACTTTGGAGGCCAAGGCGGGCGGATCACCTGCGGTCGGGAGTTCAAGACCAGCCTGACCAACATGGTGAAACCCCGCCTTTATTTAAAAAAAAAAAAAAACAAACCACCCTGTCTCTACTAAGAATACAAAAATTAGCTGGGCATGGTGGCAGGCACCTGTAGTCCCAGCTACTCAGGAGGCTGAGGCAGGAGAAGTGCTTGAACCTGGGAGGTGGAGGTTGCAGTGAGCCGAGGTCTGCCACTGCATTCCAGCCTGGCTTCCAGCAATGGAGTGAGACTCTGTCTCAAAAAAAAATACAAAAATTAGCCAGGCCTGGTGGCATATGCCTGTAATACCAGCTACTCAGGAGGCTGAGACAGGAGAATTGCTAGAATCGGGGAGGCAGAGGTTGCAGTGAGCTGAGATTGTGCCATTACACTCTAAGCCTAGACAACAAGAGTGAAACTCCATCTCAAAAAAAAAAGTTTTCAACAGAATATGTAAGCAGCAACTACTGCTTTGGAATAGTTAGCCAAAACTAGACCCCAGCATTGAAACATTTTCTCACCTCTTAAAAAATACCCTCTCCTTCAACTTGATACCACATCCCTACTCTTTGTATTAGTGGGATGAACAATAAAACAACCCAGGTCAGGCTCAGTAGCTCATACCTAATCCCAGCATTTTGGAAGGCTGAGTCAGGAGGATCACATGAGGCCAGGAGTTTCAGACCAGCTTAGGCAACATAAAGAGACCTGTCTCAACAACAACAACAACAAAAAGGTGTGGTGGCTCATGTCTATAATCTCAGGCTTGTAATTCCAGCACTTTGGAAGGCTAAGGAGGGAAGAGTGCTTTAGGTGGGAAGTTAAAGACCATCCTGGGCAACACAGGGAGACCTCATCTCTAGAAAAATATTATTAAAAAAAAAATGCCGGGCGCGGTGGTTCACACCTGTAATCCCAGCACTTTGAGAGGCCGAGGTGGGTGGATCACAAGGTCAAGAGATCGAGACCATCCTGGTCAACATGGTGAAACCCCTACAAATACAAAAATTAGCTGGGCATAGTGGTGTGCGCCTGTAGTGCCAGCTACTCGGGAGGCTGAGGCAGGAGAATTGCTTGAACCTGGAAGGCAGAATTGCAGTGAGCTGAGATCATGCCACTGAACTGGCGCCTGGCGAAAGAGTGAGACTCTGTCTCAAAAAAAAAATATTAGCCAAGTATTGGAAGGCTGGGAATGCAGTAAGCTGTGATCACGCCACTGCACTCCAGCCTGGGTGACAGAATGAGACCTTGTCTCTTAAGATAAATGACAAACAAAAAGAGGCTTTAATTGCAGTCCTATGGTTTCATTCCCCACCTCTCAGTTGGTCACATTCTTCCAGCTGCCATCATCCTGAATTGCAGTCGCCAGTTACATATGTGAATTCCTCAACTGGCTATGGGCAACCTATGTACAGGTAATGCTTTCTTATTCTCTTTTATATCCTCAAGACAGAACTTAGAATATGTGCAACAAATGTCTGTTGGACTGTATCAAATCAACATAGTGATAATATCTCTAATACAGCATACCACAGTGGTCAAACCTCTTCATTTCAATATTATGACATTATGTCAAACATTTCAATATTATGACAACTACACCCATCTACAAACGTAGAAGCACATTTAAGAATTTGTCATTTAAAGTTGATGTAGGCTGGGCGCAGTGGCTCACGCCTATAATCCCAGCACTCTGGGAGGCCAAATCGGGTGGATCACAAGGTCAAGAGATTGAGACCATCCTGGTCAACGAGGTGAAACCCGTCTCTACTAAAAATACAAAAATTAGCTGGGCATGGTGGTGCATGCCTGTAGTCCCAGCTACTTGGGAGGCCGAGGCAGGGGAATTGCTTGAACCCAGAAGGCGGAGGTTGCGGTGAGCCGAGATCGTGCCATTGCACTCCAGTCTGGGTAGCAACAGTGAAACTCTGTCTCAAAAAAAAAAAGTTGATGTAAAACTGCAATTTACAGATTATAAGAAAAATCCGCTGGGTGCGGTGGCTCACGCCTGTAATCCTAGCACTTTGAGAGGCCGAGGTGGGTGGATCACCTAAGGTCAGGAGTTCAAGACCAGCCTGGCCATCATGGTGAAACCCCATCTTTTAAAAAAAAAAAAGAAAATCCATAGCCATATAACATTTTAAGTTGTTCTCATCCTCAGTGTAAATGTTACTAAATATCCTAGAATAAAATGTAGTTTACATAATCTGTTGCCATAATTTTGAGAAAGGATAATTAATTCAACTTAACACCCTTTCAGTGGCTTTCCTCCATTTATTCTTCTGCCCACATAGTTGCCTACTCAGACATTTTAAAAAGTCTTTTAGAGGCATCTCTGTAAAGAAAACAGCAGTCTTCTCTAAAAACAATGTAAATTAGCAATTTTAGTCACTATCTGTTTTCTCCAACTTCACAGAAATCTTAGACTCCAATGGGCAACTAAGCTCTTTAGCATCATTCTACTAGTCCTATTTCTGTAAACCAGAGATTTGTAGGTAAATTTGTAAGTAGGCAACCTGTTGGCAGAAAGACTTTGTCTATTATAACAATTGAAATAATCTTAGCAAATCATAAAGTAGGATGATTTAAGGAATCCTAGAAGAGGTATAAAATTATAAGACATTCTCACACCAAATGACAAACTATAATGTACATGTAGACACCTGTCAGAGATTCAAAGAGTTGGGTCCAACAACTTTCCAAGTGCTATACAGACATCTAGAAATCAAACAGGAGATTATCCCTTCTATTTGGTTTTTCAACAGCTGAAACACTGAACAGGTGTTGTAGGTACAATTCTGGGAAGGTTCTGGGAGGGATGAGTAGGCCCTAAAAGGGGTGTCCCAAAAGCATGCATTCATCTCCAGAAAATCAGACTGGGTACGACTGCCAACCCACTTCAGGGCCTGCAGAACCCAGTTGAATCAGACCATAAATCCTGCTTTCTAGGAGACTGGGGTGAGGTGGCACGGAAGGTGAATGCACACAAACACTATGATCCTTACATTCGAGTTTTGAGGCATTTTCTCACCCATGTTTCACCCAGGACGCTGCATACAGCCGGTACTTAATTATTGTTTTGGTGACCGACTGAATACATGTGAAAGCCTAAGACGATCCTGGGGCTGCGGGTGCACAGTCGCCGTGGTCCCCTGGCCCAGCCGCCCACCACCATCCGGACCAGAACCCAGTAGGGAGGTCACCCTCTCCATGTCGCCTCGAGCAGCAGCGGCACGCAAAGGTCGGTTTCAGCCCCGGTCAGGCTGAGCCCTCCCCTCGGACAGCACTTACCGTTAGCGTAGGGAGACCCCGAGGTCGAGGCTGCTCCGTTCTGGGCCTGGAAGCTGGCTGGGGAGCCGCCGGAGACCGGTATTCCCGGCTGGGACATGACGACGGCAGTTATTTGGGTTGGAAGGGGCTGGTCCGGGTCGACAACAGGGCCAAGAACAGAGCTAAAAGACGACTGCTGAAAGCGAAGGGAGGAGGCTAACGACTTAAGACTGAAGTCTGGGAAAAGAGAGGGCGGCGCATCAAGCCCGAGGCATGGCGCCGCACTCTCCCCAGGCCACCGGCGGCCACGGCCTAGCCTGGGAACTGAGGCTAGAAAGTCGGGCCGGCGGGGCCGCGAATGCCGGGCAACAAGGTGGCAGCCAAACCTAGAAGGAAGGAGGCCTCGGCCGGAAGTGTCTGTCAGCCGCCGGCCGCGCAGCCGCAATCAGGACACGTGGCACTTCCGGCTCCGGCCTCCCTGCCGCAGAGACTGCGGGCGAGCTCTTCTCTCCCAGCGGGGTTGCCCCGAGGGCACCTGACAGCTCCTGGTGCCCCGACCCCGACGACCGTGCCCAGCCTCGCCGCCACGTCACTGACTCTCACGGCCGGCCGGAAGTGCCGTGTGTCACCGCTGTGGAAACTCCCGCCGTTGTGAACGTGACCTTGCTCGCAGAACCGAGATCGTGGGGCAATCTGGGATTCAGTAGCCGCTTTCGTGGGGTGGGACTGACAGTTCAGCTCCCTGGGTTTTGCGAAGATTACTTGAGACCTCAGAAGTCATCGTCCTCCGTTGAGACCGTACCACCGCTAGTAGCTGGGACGGTTATTGTTCATCGCAGTATTTCATTCACATTTCGTCATCATCTTCAGTGTAAATGTTACTAAATCCTATAATAAAATGCAGCTTTATTTATTTTATTAAGAAAGCTCGTCGTAGGCTTTCATATTTATTTATTCAGTCGGTCACCAAAACAGGTGTAAATTGTAAGGGGTTTTAAAAAGCGGTGGTTGAATATGTGTACATATTAATAGTGTGATCAAGCCAAGGAGGAAGCCTTTGCCTTTTGACTAGAGGACTCAGGAATATTCATTTTCAAACTCGCTGATTCATAACATAGTCATGCTCAAGTTCATTAACAGCAAGCCCATTTAAATGGCAGTTTTGTTTCCACTTCTAAGAGTTTACAGTAAGGTAAATAATTCAAACTTCCTTTCAGGGCAAGTAGACTTTTTTTTTTTTTTTTTTTTTTTTTGAGATGGAGTTGCTCTTGCTACCCAGGCTGGAGTGCAATGGCGCAATCTCGGCTCACTGCAACCTCCGCCTCCTGGGTTCAGGCAATTCTCCGGCCTCAGCCTTCTGAGTAGCTGGGATTACAGGCACGCGCCACCATGCCCAGCTAATTTTTTGTATTTTTAGTAGAGACGGGGTTTCACCATGTTGACCAGGATGGTCTCGATCTGTTGACCTCGTGATCCACCCGTCTCGGCCTCCCAAAGTGCTGGGATTACAGGCTTGAGCCACCGCGCCCGGCCCCGCAAGTTGACATTTTTGACTTTTGAAGCCAAACGGAGGTAGAAACCGGGTGATTAGACAACATAGTTAATTAACGACTCAGTAATCATCTTAGCTACCTTTGTTCGGTTTAGGGTTTTTCCTGCTCTGTGCTGATAATAAAGCCCTTCTTTACAGATTTGTACTGTTGATTAAAATGTCATGCCACGTGGTTCTGAAACCTCAATGTGAAGTACATCTTACCTAATTCATTTAATATCAAATACCTGCTATGAAGTGTTATATTACATACATAACAAAAAAAGCAAGATCTAAACCACTGTGTCAGACTGGGCAAGGTGGCTCACTTCTTGTTATTCAAACACTTTGGAAGGCTGAGACAGAAGAATTACTTGAGGCCAGGAGTTTGAGACCAGCCTGGACAACAAGGAGAGTCCTCTTATCTATATTTAAAAAAAAAATTTTTTTTTTTTAAATGAAGCCTTGCTGTGTCACCCAGGCTGGAGTGCAGTGGCACGATCTCAGCTCACTGCAACCTCTGCCTCTCAGGTTCAAGCAATTATGCTTCAGCCTCCCAAGTAGCTGGGCTTATAGGTGCCTGCCACCACACCTGGCTAAATTTTGTATTTTTAGTAGAGACGGGATTTCACCATGTTAGCCAGGCTGGTCTCGAACACCTGACCTCAGGTGATCCACCCATCTTGGCCTCCCAAAGTGCTGGGATTATACGTGTGAGCTGCCACACCCAGCCAATTTTTTAAAATTAAATAACAAATTTTAAACAGCTGGCCAGCGTGGTGGCACATCCCTGTAGTCCCAGCTACTCAGGAGGCTGAGGTGGGAGGATCACCTGGGCCCAGGAGTTCCAAGTTACAGTAAGCTATGATCTCATCACTGCATGCCAGCCTGCATGACAGAGCAAGATCCTGTCTCTAAGAAAAGAAGAGTAAACTACTGTGTCAGGCCTAAAATAAGCAGTAAAAATTCAAATAACTACTAAATTTTATACTAACCCTGTTTTTATCATTTCCCTCAGAACTTGACTAAAAATGTATTTGCTCTAAGTAGCATTCAACAATTAATTCCTTTGTACAAGATCCAAGTACTATATATATATATATATATATATATATTTTTTTTTTTTTTTTTTTTTTTTTTTGAGGCAGAGTCTCACTCTGTTGCCCAGGCTGGAGGGCAGTGGTGCATTCATGCAGCTCACTGCTGCCTCAACCTCCTTGGTTCAAGCAATCCTCCAGCCTCACCCTCCTGAGTAGCTGTGATGGTATGTGCCATTATGCCTGGTTAGTTTTTTTTTTGGGGAGGAGGGGGTGGTAAAGAGAAGGTCTCACGAGAGATCCTCCTGCCTCATTCTTCCAAAATGAGAATACAGGTTTGAGCAACCATGCCCAGTTAAAATCTTCTTTAAGATGAAGATGATGCTTTTGGTTAAATTGTTTCCAGTTAAGGGCCACTATAACAAAATCCCAAATTATAGATCCAAGAACACTTTAAAATTGCACAGACACAAGCCTCTCAATGTTTTGAAGAGGAATTAGAGCTCAGAGAGAAACGACCTTTCTGAGGTCAGACAAAATCAGGGTCACTCTTCAAAGAGGCAAATACCTGATCTCAAACATGCATTAACTCTCTTTTTATGCAACTCATTTGGAATGATCTCGATTTGTTTTGACACAGTGGTTTGATGTGCTTAAATCAAGCTTTCTTTGAACCTTGTGCTATTTAAGCAATATCTGTGTGTTCAGATTTTTTTTTGAGACGAGTCTTGCTCTGTCGCCAGGCTGGAGTGCAGTGGCCCAATCTTGGCTCACTGCAACCTCCACTTCCCAGGTTCAAGCAATTCTCCTGCCTTAGCCTCCCAAGTAGCTAGGACTACTGGCACCCGCCACCATGCCCAGCTAATTTTTGTATTTTTAGTAGAGACAGGGTTTTACCATGTTAACCAGGCTGGTCTTTTTTTTTTTTAACTGGCCTCCAGCCCTCTCCTCCCACTGGGACCTCCACGTGGAGAGAAGAGGCAGAGGCCCAGACTGATCAAACTCCTGACTTCAGGTGATCCACCCACCTCGGCCTCCCAAAGTGCTGGGATTACAGGCGTGAGCCACTGCACCCAGCCCCAGAGACTTTAAATGTAGTCTAGTTGTTTAAATCAGGTTAAATCAACATAAATAATTTAGTAAAAGTAAACAATGCTTTTCCTAAAATTTGTTCCACCTCTAAGTTGCTGTGTTACTATTTGTGTCCTCAAAACAATGATTATTTCTTTCTTTTTTTTATTTTTTCAGCCCCACCCCCTCCAACAATGATTATTTCAAATGTTTTTTACACTTTCAGTGTAATCAGCACTACAGTATTGAGAGCTGGGCATGGTAACTCATGCCTATAATCCCAGGACTTTGGCAGGCTGAGGCAAGTGGATCCCCTAAGCCCAGGAGTTGGAGAACCGTCTGAACAATATGGCAAAACCCCATCTCTACAAAAACATATTAAAGAATTAGCTGGGCATGGTGATGCATACCTGTAGTCCCAGCTACTCAGGAGACAGGTGGGAGGATCGCTTGCACCTGGGAGGTTGAGGCTGCAGTAAGCCGTGATTGTGCCACTGAACTCTAGCCTAGGCAAGACCCTGTCTCAGAATACATATACATATATATATAGAGAGAGGAGAAAAACAGCATTTGTCATCTGCCTAAACTTTGGGATAGTAGGAAGGTAAGTTTATGAAATTGAGATGGGACAACATATTTTAAAAGTTAAGTAGTTTTCATATTAAGTATTTTCCACACAATATCAAATCCTTTGATGACATCTTAAAGTGTGGCCACAGAAATATGAAAATATTGTTTATTTCTTTTTTTTTTTTTGAGATGGAGTGTCGCTCTTGTTACCCAGACTGGAGTGCAATGGCACGATCTCGGCTCACCGCAACCTCCGCCTCCTGGGTTCAAGCAATTCTCCTGCCTCAGCCTCCCGAGTAGCTGGGACTACATGCACGCACCACCATGCCCAGCTAATTTTTGTATCTTTAGTAGAGACGGGGTTTCACCTCGTTGACCAGGATGGTCTCGATCTCTTGACCTCATGATCCACCTGCCTCAGCCTCCCAAAGTGCTGGGATTATAGGCGTGAGCCACCGCGCCCGGCCTGTTTATTTCTTTTTTTTTTTTTTTTTTTTGTAAGATGGGGTTTCACAATGACGGCCAGGCTGGTCTTGAACTCCTGACCACTGGTGATCCACCCACCTTGGCCTCCCAAAGTGCTAGTATTACAGGCGTGAGCCACCACACCCGGCCTTTTTTTTTTTTTTTTAAAGACAGGGTTTCACCATGTTGGTCAGGCTGGTCTTGAACTCCCGACCTCAGGTGATCCACCCACCTTGGCCTCCAAACTGCTTGAATTAACAGGTGTGAGCCACCACTCCCAGCCTGAAAAAATTATTGGCAATAGCAATTATAACAATTGCTCTTGGCCAGGTACAGTGGCTCACACCTATATTCCCAGCACTTTGGGAGACCAAGGTGGGTGAATCACTTGAGGTCAGACATTGGAGAGCAGGCTGGCCAACATGATGAAACTCTGTCTCGACTAAAAACACAAAAATTAAGGCTGGGCACAGTGGCTCATGCCTGTAATCCTAGCACTTTGGGAGGCCGAGGTGGGTGGATCGCCTGAGGTCAGGAGTTCAAGACCAGCCTGGCCAGCATGGTGAAACCCCATCTCTAAAAAATAAAAATAAAAACACGAAAATTAGCGAGGTGTGGTGGTGGGTGCCTGCAATCCCAGCTACTCCAGAGGGTGAGACAGGAGAATCACTTGAACCTGGTAGGCAGCGGTCACAGTGATCTTGCCACTGCAATCCAGCCTGGGGCACAAAGCCAGACCCTGTCTCAAAAAAAAATTGCTCTTACCAATTGTTATGGATATTTCTTTGTTCAGATACCTGTATTTACTCTACACTGCCATACACTTTTCTAAACTGATGTCAGTAATATGTTCTACTTTTTTATCTATAGCCCGGACGTGGTGGCTTAGGCCTGTAATACCAGTGCTCTGGGAGGCCTAGGCAGGCAGATCACTAGGTCAATTCAAGACCAGCCTGGCAACATGGTGAAATCCGATCTCTACAAAAAATACAAAAAATTAGCTAGGCGTGGTGGCAGGCACCTGTAATCCCAGCTACTCAGGAGGCTGAGGCAGGAGAATCACTTGAACCTAGGAGGTGGAGGTTCCAGTGAGCTGAGACCATGCCACTATACTCCAACCTGCACAACAGAGCAAGACTCCGTCTCAAAAAAAAAAAAAAAAAAAATTGGCCGGGCGCGGTGGCTCACACCTATAATCCCAGCACTTTGGGAGGCCGAGGCAGGTGGATCATGAGGTCAACAGATTGAGACCATCCTGGTCAACATGGTGAAACCCCGTCTCTACTAAAAATACAAAAAATTAGCTGGGCATGGTGGCACGTGCCTGTAATCCCAGCTACTCAGGAGGCTGAGGCAGGAGAATTGCCTGAACCCAGGAGGCAGAGGTTGCAGTGAGCCAAGATCGCGCCATTGCACTCCAGCCTGGGTAACAAGAGCAAAACTCCGCCTCAAAAAAAAAAAAAAAAAAAACCACACACAAAAATTAGCTGGGCATGGTGGTGCGTGCCTGCAGTCCCAGCTACTCGGGAGGCTGAGGCAGGAGAATTGCTTGAACACAGAAGGTGGAGGTTGAGGTGAGCTGAGATGGTGCCATTGCACTCCAGTCTGGGTAACAACAGCGAAACTCCATCTCAAAAAAAAAAAAAAAAAATTGTAAACCAAAAAATTAGTGACAAGAAACTGTTTCGGTAAGGATATAAACACTATCCTAAGAATATTCCATTATATTTGATTATTTAGACTCAAAACTAGGAGACAAGCATTTCTAATAAAATTTGCTGATATGCAGACGTGGACTTGGGCTCACATGAGCTCCTTTGCCTGCGTGCTCATGACTGTTGCATTTTCAGGTGATAAGTAGGATCAATTTGGTTTACTTCTCAGGAAGGGGGAAATCATTTTGGGTCCTTTAATTATTAAAAATAAAGACTGTTTCACTTCTATTTCAAACAAAGAATAGTTTCAATTACAAAAGGTTTAGAAGAACAACTGTTGTGTTTACTGAAACTCTCTGTGGATCCGTTTCCTGAACAGTTCCTTTGGCTTCCTTTGCTTCTGGCAGGACATCTGTTTGTATCTGAAGTCAGCAGCTCTGAAGCTTTATTACAAGTACATTCATCCCACACCAAGCCTGAAAATCCCATTGCTTTCTTTGAAAATTTTTCATTTTTATGTAGCTCTTACCATTCTTGCTGCCCATTCTGGTTAGTTTTCATCATCTTGCACTTGAACTATTGGAATGAATAGCCTTCTGGATTGCCTCTCTCTAATCTATTCCACATGTTGAATTGAGTTTCTGAAATATTGATTTCATTTTTACTTTCCTGTACTCCCAGATCTGTGATTACTCCCTTTGCTTGCTTTATCAAGTTAACATTTTTGGCCGGGCGCGGTGGCTCACACCTATAATCCCAGCACTTTGGGAGGCCGAGGTGGGTGGATCACGAGGTCAAGAGATCGATACCATCCTGGTCAACATGGTGAAACCCCGTCTCTACTAAAAATGTGAAAATTAGCTGGGCATGGTGGCGCACGCCTGTAGTCCCAGCTACTTGGGACCCTGAGGCAGGAGAATTGCTTGAACCCAGGAGGCAGAGGTTGCGGTGAGCCGAGATCGCACCATTGCACTCCAGCCTGGGTAACAAGAGCGAAACTCCGTCTCAAAAAAAAAAAAAAAGTTAACATTTTTATGCATGACTTTTCTAACCTCAAGCTAAGTAAAGTCCAGAGTGCTACCCATACCCTTCGAGGCCCCACATGACCTGGCCTCGCTACCTCTTTGACTTCCACACTGTTTCCCACTCACTCCATTCCAGACACATTTGCTATTTCTCTAGCTATCCAACACAAGCCTGCCATTACACTTATTTCCGTTACTTGGGATGCTCTTCCCCAAGACATCCAGGGAGCTCAATCTCTCACTCCTTTAGGCCTTTGTTCAAATGTTACTTTAATTGAAAAGGGCATCTCTAAATATCCTATGTAACACAGCTCACTCTGTCCCTCTTACTCGGCTTATGTTTTTTCATTACACTTACTATTGTTATATATTTGTGTCTTTTTTTATTATTTTATAGAGATGAGGTCTCACCATGTTGCCCCAGGCTGGTCCCAAACTGCAGGCCTCACGTGATTCTCCTGCCTCAGCCTCCCAAAGTGCTGTGGTTATAGGCAGAAGTGACGCTCCCAGCCCTATTTGTGTCTATGTTTATCTTTTTTCCACTGGAATATAAGTCCATACATATCCTGTCAATTCCAAGGTTACCATGTCTGTTTCCCTGTTAGACCATCAGTGAATAGAGACCAAGGACTGTGTCTTGTTCACCTGGGTATTCTCAGCACTTGGCTTGGAGCCTCACACTTAACAGGTACAATATTCAGTAAACTTTTTTTTTTTTGAGACAGTTTCCCTCTTGTTACCCAGGCTGGAGTGCAATGGAGCGATCTCGGCTCACTACAACCTCCACCTTCTGGGTTCAGGTAATTTTCCTGCCTCAGCCTCCTGAGTAGCTGGGACTACAGGCACACGCCACCATGCCCAGCTAATTTTTTGTATTTTTGTAGAGACGGGGTTTCACCATGTTGACCAGGATGGTCTCGATCTCTTGACCTCGTGATCCACCCGCCTTGGCCTCCCAAAGTGCTGGGATTACAGGCTTGAGCCACTCAACCCAGCTCAGTAAACATTTTTGATGGAATAAATTTAAAGAGTCTTTTCTTCCAGGCTTCTGACTATTCTATTTTCTTCTTTTTTCTTTTTAGAAACTTTGACCATATGTAGAGAACCAAGAAAAAAAATAGAAACATGGTCTCACTATGTCACCCAGGCTAGAGTGCAGTGGTGTGGTCATAGCTCACTGCAGCCTTAAGGTCCCAGGCTCAGCCAGCATGGTGGCTCACACCTGTAATCCTAGCACTTTGGGAGACTGAGGCAGGTGCATCATGAGGTCAGGAGTTTGAGAACAGCCTGACCAACATTGTGAAACCCTGTCTCTACTAATAATACAAAAATTAGCTGGACATGGTGGCACATGCCTGTAGTCCCAGCTACTCAGGAGGCTGAGGCAGGAGAATCACTTGAACCCGGGAGGCAGAGGTTGCAGTGAGCTGAGATAGAGCCACTGCACTCCAGCTTGGGCAACAGAGCAAGACTCCATCTCAAAATAAGAACAAACAAACAAACAAAACAGAAAAACACATCTTCCAGGCTCAAGTGATCCTCCCACCTCAGCCTCCTGAGTAGCTGGTACTACAAGGCTCACATCACCACAACCACTAATTTTTGTATTTTTTGTAGAGACAGGGTTTTGCCTTGTTGCCCAGGCTGGTCTCAAACTCCTGGACTGAAGCCATCAGCCTGCCTCGGCCTCTCAAAGTGCTGGGATTATAGGCTTGAACCACTGCCCCAGGCCTATTCTATTTTGACCCTCATTAGTTCAGTACTGTAAGTTACTATTATACTTATAGCCTAAACCACATCACTAGCACTTGTTTCTAAACTATGTTGGTTTCAAGTTCTTTTTTTTTTTTTTTTTTTAACTTGAGTGCTTAGTAATGAGAGGTCTCAAGTTCTTTTAGGTTCTGGACTATTACGTTATATTGTGTTAAGGCCTAATACTGTAGTTGAAGGAGTACTAGCCTCTGCTCAGCCCAGCTCATCTGAGCAAGGCTAGAGGTACAGTATCAAATGCCAACTCTTTTTTCTTTTATTTTTTTGAGACTGAGTCTCACTCTGTTACCGAGGCTGGAGTGCAGTGGCACGATTTTTGCTCACTGCAATCTCAGTCTCCCAGGTTCAAGTGATTCTCCTGCCTCAGCCTCCCGAGTAGCTGGGATTACAGGCACCTGCCAATATGCCCAGCTAATTTTTTGTAGTTTTAGTAGAGATAGCATTTCACCATATTGGCCAGGTTGGTCTTGAACTCCTGACCACAGGTGATCCACCCACCTTGGCCTCCCAAAGTGTCTTTTTCCTCTTCTAATCCCAACTATTTGTCTACAGATACCCTGACACCACAGTATTAGAGATGTGTACCTTCCGCTCTAAACTTACCTTTTCCTCATGACACTTTCTCATAAATAACTTCACCAGCTCCTTCCTTCATTTATTCATAAATTTTTTTTTTTTGCAAGAGTCTCACTCTGTTACCCAGACTGGAGTGGAATGGTGTGATCATAGCTCACTGCATCCTCCACCTCCCGGGTTCAAGCTATTCTCCCATCACAGCCTCCTGAGTAAGCAGGACTACAGGCATGTGCCATCACACTTAGCTAATTTTTTTAATTTTGTGTACAGACAGGGTCTCACTACATTGCCCAAGTTGAAAAAAGTATTTATTTATTTATTTATTTATTTTTTGAGACAGAGTTTTTTACTCTTGTTGCCCAGGCTGGACTGCCATGTCACAGTCTCAGCTCACTGCAATGTCTGCCTCCAGGGTTCAGGTGATTCTCCTGCCTCAGTCTTTCAAGTAGCTGGGATTACAGGCACCTGCCACCACGCCTGGCTAATGTATGTATTTTTAGTAGAGATGGGGTTTCACCATGTTGGCCAAGCTGGTCTCCAGTTGCTGAACTCTGGTGATCCTCCTGCCTCAGCCTCCCAAAATGCTGGGATTACAGGCTTGAGCCACAGTGCCCGTCAGAAAATACATTTATTAAATACCTTTTATGTGCCAGGCACCAAGTAAAAAGGAACAGGACAGATAAGCTCTCTTCTTTCTGTGGAGTTTATAGTTGAAAGAAATGAAAATGTATATATATGTATATATATATATATATATATATATATTTTTTTTTTTTTTTAGACGAAGTTTCGCTCTTGTTACCCAGGCTGGAGTGCAATGGCGCGATCTCGGCTCACCGCAACATCTGCCTCCTGGGTTCAGGCAATTCTCCTATCTCAGCCTCCCGAGTAGCTGGGACTACAGGCACGCGCCACCATGCCCAGCTAATTTTTTGTATCTTTAGTAGAGACGGGGTTTCACCATTTTGACCAGGATGGTCTCGATCTCTTGACCTCGTGATCCACCCGCCTCGGCCTCCCAAAGTGTTGGGATTACAGGCTTGAGCCACCGCGCCCGACCAATACATATGTATTTTTAAGTTTTAAATTGGTAAGTGCTATTGAGGAATCAGTGCTAAGGCAGAAAATAGCAAGGAAGGACCTGGTTTAGATAGCATGGTTAGGATGAGAGATGACATTTGAGCTATGATCCAAAGGACAAGAAAGCTAACTAGCAAAAAGAGGAGATGGGTTGCAGGGCGAGGTAGCGCATGCCTGCGGTCCCAGTTACTCGGGAGGCTGAGGTGGGAGGATTGCTTGAGCCCAGGAATTCTGGGCTGCAGTGTGCTATGCTGATTGCGTGTCTGCACTAAGTTCGGCATCAATATGGTGACCTCCTGGGAGCAGAGAACCACCAGGTTGCCAAAGGTGGGGTGAAACCAGCCCAGGTCGAAAACGGAGCAGGTCAAAACTCCTGTGCTGATCAGTGGTGGGATCATGCCTGTAAATAGCCACTGCACTCCAGCCTGGGCAACATAGTGAGACCCGGTCTCTTAAAAAAAAAAAAAAAAAAAAAAGGAGATAGGTTAGTGAAAGGGCTCCAGTCAGGAAGAACATCTAGAAAAGCCCAGAGGCAGGAATCAGCTTGCTGCACTGGGCAAGGCAGAATGGGGTGAGATGAGATTGGAGTAGTAGAGGGGACAAAGCCATAAGAAACTTATAAGCCATTTTCAGGAGTTTAGAGGTTTGGGGAAGCAATTGAAGAATTCTAAATAGAAGAATAACTTGGTCCAATTCATGATTTAAGATGAATCCATTAACAAAAAATCAGGCCAGGCAAGGTGGCTCATGGCTGTAATCCCAGCACTTTGGGAGGCCAAGGCAGGAGGATAGCTTGAGCCCAGGACCTTGAGACCAGCCTGAGCAACATAGGGAGACTCCATCTCAACAAAAATTTTAACAAATTAGCTGGGCATGGTGGTGCTTGTCTGTAGTCCCAGCTGCTTGGGAGGCTAAAGTGGGAGGATCACTTGGGAGGTTGAGGCTGCAGTTAACCATGATCATACCACTGCACTCCAGCCTGGGCAACAAAGACTCCCATCTCAAAACAAAAACAAAAACAAAACCAGTGGGGCACGGTGGCTCACACCTGTAATCCCGGCATTTTGAGAGGCCTAGGTGGGCGGATCACGAGGTCAGGAGTTTGAAACCAGCCTGGCCAATATGGTGAAACCCGGTCTCTCCTAAAAATACAAAAATGAGCCGGGCATGGTGGTATGCACCTGTAGTTCCAACTACTCTGGAGGCTGAGGCAGACGAATCGCTTGAACCCAGGAGGCGGAGGTTGCAATGAGCTGAGATTGCACCACTGCACTCCAGCCTGGGTGACAGAGTGAGACTCCGTCTCAAAAAAAAAAAAAATCTTTAGCTGGGCATGGTGGCGCGTGCCTGTAATCCCAGCTACTCGGGAGGCTGAGGCAGGAGAATGGCTTGAACCCGGGAGGCGGAGGTTGCGGTGAGCGGAGATTGTGCCATTGCACTCCAGCCTGGGTAATGAGCGAAACTCCGTCTCAAAAAAAAAAAAAAAATCTATCCAACCACTGTGAGAATAATTTATTGGAGAGCAAATAATGGAGTTGTTGCTGTAACTGGGGTCAGAGCTGATGGTGGCCTGCCGGAAGGTGGTTGTACTCGAGATAGAGAGAAGTGGACTTACTAATTCAAGTAAAACTTTGGACTTTGCTACCTCTTTTGCTTTTGCTAGCCACATGCATTTTTTTTTTTTTTTTAGACAGAGTCTTGCTCTGTCACCCAGGTTAGAGTACAGTGGCACGATCTCAGCTCAGTGTAACCTCTGCCTCCCAAGTTCAAGGGATTCTCCTGCCTCAGCCTCCTGAGTAGCTAAGATTACAGGTGCACACCACCACACTCAGCTATGTTAGCCAGGGTTTTACCATCTTGGCCAGGTTTGTCTCAAACTCCTGACCTTGTGATCCACCCAGCTCGGCCTCCCAAAGTGCTTGGATTACAGCTGTGAGCCACTGTGCCCAACCATGAAATCTTATCGATTCCAACCTTTACAGTTTCTCATAGAATTCCCTCTTTCTCTGTTCTTACTGACTCACCCAGGCCCTTGTTACCTCTCACCTGCGTAATTGCAGCAGCCTCTTTACTTGTCTCAGCTTTCAGTCTTGACTTTTTCCAGTAAAACCCACATACTTCTGCCAGAGGAAACATTTAAAAACACAATTCTGACCATGTTCCTATTCTGCTCAAAACCCCCAAAAGTTTCTACAGTTTGGAAGTCAAGGCCTCCCCAGTAGTCTAGGCCAAATCAATTCAGTTAAACTATAATACTTGCCTGGTGCTTTTCCCCTATCTATTCCTTTATGTATGTTATTTTCCCATGATATCATTCCTTCTAGATATTAGTCCCCATTTTACAGATGCAGGAACTGAAACTTTGAGTGGCTAATGTCGGAATCAGTCTTTAACCTGTAGTCTGGGTCTGGGCGCGGTGGCTCACGCCTGTAATCCCAGCACTTTGGGAGGCCAATGCGGGTGGATCACGAGGTCAAGATATCAAGACCATCCTGGTCAACATGGTGAAACCCCATCTCTACTAAAAAAATACAAAAAAATTATCTGGGCATGGTGGCACGTGCCTGCAATCCCAGCTACTCAGGAGGCTGAGGCAGGAGAATTGTCTGAACCCAGGAGGTGGAGGTTGTGGTGAGCCGAGATTGTGCCATTGCACTCCAGCCTGGGTAACAAGAGTGAAACTCCGTCTCAAAAAAAAAATCCTGTAGTCTGCAGCTACATTAAGTTTTTCACTTTAAGTGTGTTACAAAAGTGTATAGCATGTTATAGTTATAATATATATATTTTTAAGATACAGGAGGGTCTCGCTCTGTCACCCAGGCTGGAGTGCACTGGAGCATTTTACTTCATCTTTGAACTCCTGGGCTCATGCAACCCTCCTGTCTCAGCTTCCCAAGTAGCTGGGACTTCACAGGCATACCACCACACCCAGCTAATAAAAACAATTTTTTTTTTCAGAGATAGGGTCTCATTTTGTTGTCCAGGCTGGTCTCCAACTCCTAGCCTCAAGCAGTCCTCGCACATCAGCTTTCCAAAGTGCTGGGATTATAGGTGTGAGTCAGGGAGCTAGCTCTACCTCAGATTTTTAAAAGGCTGACCAAAATGCCAGGGATATCAGGAAAGAAAACCTATCTGGGATAATAGCTATAACCTTGAGGAGCCTTGTGAATTGCCTCAGGCCACTTTAGTGTTTATTAAACCAAACTGAATTCAAGATTAGATGAGTACAGAGAGGGTAGAGGGGAACCCGGACTGGAACAACAACAGGCTCTTCCACCTCAGATTAATGAACTTCAAAGAAACCCTTTGGCCGGGTACATTGGCTTACTCCTCTTATCTCAGCACTTTGGGAGGCCAAGACAGGTGGATCACTTGAGGTCAGGCATTTGAGACCAGCCTGGCCAACATAGTGAAACCCCTTCTCTACTAAAAATACCAAAAAAAATTAGCCAGGCGTGGTGGTACATGCCTGTAGTCCTAGCTACTTGGGAAGCTGAGGCATGAGCATCGCTTGAATTGGGCGAGCAGAGGTTACAGTGAGGCAAGATCCAGTGAGGCAGGATCCACCACTGCACTCTAGCCTGGGTGACAGAATGAGATTGTCTCTCAAAAAAAAAAAAGCCAGGCTCGGTGGCTCACACCTGTAATCCCAGCACTTTGGGAGGCCAAGGCGGGTGGATCATGAGGTTAGGAGCTCAAGACCAGCCTGGCCAAGATAATGAAATCCTGTCTCTACTTAAAATACAAAAATTAGCTGGGCATGGTGGCTGTTGCCTGTAATCTCAGCTACTCAGGAGGCTGAGGCAGGAGAATCGCTTGAACCTGAGCGGCAGAGGTTGCAGTGAGTGGAGATCGAACCACTGCACTCCAGCCTGGGAAACAGGGATGCCAACTCAAAAAACAACAGGCCAGGTGCAATGGCTCACGCCTGTAATCCCAGCACTTTGGGAGGCTGAGATGGACAGATCGCAAGGTCAAGAGATTGAAACCATCCTGGCCAACATGGTGAAACCCTGTCTCTACTAAAAATACAAAAATTAGCCAGGTGTGGTGGTGTGCATCTGTAATCCCAGCTATTCGGAAGGCTGAGGCAGGAGAATCGCTTGAACCCAGGTGGTAGAGGTTGCAGTGAGCAGAGATCATGCCTCTGCACTCCAGCCTGGCAACAGAGCAAAAATAATTTTAAGTATTTATTTATTAGATATTTAGTACATATTTATTAAGTACCTATTTTGTGCCAGGCCCTGAAAATAGGTTCAGGAGGGAAAAAAGTATATAGGGGCATAATCTGAAGAAGCTTATATAATGTCTGTTGGTGGTGTGATTATTTAAACAAATAATTTTATATATACAGTTGTATAACTTCAGTGATTAAATTGTAGGCCAGGCACTGTGGCTCATGCCTATAATCCCAGCACTCTGGGAGGCCAAGGTGGACGGATCACCTGAGGTCAGGAATTTGAGACCAGTCTGGCCAACATTATGAAATCAACCTAGTCTCTACTAAAACCACAAAATTAGCAAGGACTGGTGGGGCACGCCTGTAATCTCAGCTACTTGGGAGGCTGAGGAAGGAGAATCGCTTGAACCCGGGAGGCAGGGATTGCAGGAGCCAAAATCTTGCCATTGTACTCCAGCCTGGGCAACAAGAGAAAACTCTGTCTAAAAAAATAAAAAAGTAAGTTGTAAAGTTGCTGAGGAAGCTTGTTACCCAACCAAACTGAAGTCTGCTTCCCAATGCAGTAAGGCCTGACATCCATATCCAGGCTTTACATGAGGGTATTTACTTACAGGGCACCAAACAAAAAGAATCTGGTAGCTCACACTTAAGACCTGACCTCCCCAATGGCTTACAAGCAAGAGTTTTTTGTTTGTTTGTTTTGACACAGAGTCTTGCCCTGTTGCCCAGCCTGGAGTGCAACGGCATGATCTGGGCTCACTGCAACCTCCGCCTCTTGGGTTTAAGTGATTCTCCTGCTTCAGCCTCCTGAGTAGCTGGGATTACAGACACACACCACCACATCCAGCTGATTTTTTGCATCTTTAGTAGAGATGGGGTTTCACTATGTTGGCCAGGCTGGTCTCAAACTCCTGACCTCGTGATCCACCCACCTCAGCCTCCCAAAGTGCTGGGATTACAGGTGTGAGCCACCATGCCTGGCTGTTTTTAATTTTTTTTAATTTTTTTTTTTTTTTGAGACGGAGTTTTGCCCTTGTTGCCCAGGCTGGAGTGCAATGGCGCATTCTCGGCTCACCACAACCTCCGCCTTCTGGGTTCAAACGATTCTCCTGTCTCAGCCTCCCAAGTAGCTGGGATTACAGGCATGTGCCACCATGCCTGGCTAATTTTTTGTATTTAGTAGAGACAGGGTTTCACCATGTTTGCCAGGATTTTTAAAAATTTTTATTTAGTCTTATTCTTTTACCCAGACTGGAGAGCGGTGGTGCTATCTTGGCTCACTGCAATCTCTGCCTCCCAGGATCAAGCATTTCTCCGCCTCAACCTCCCAAGTTGCTAGGATTACAGGCGTACACCACCATACCGGGCTAATTTTTTTATTTTAAAGGAGATGGAGTTTTACCATGTTGGCCAGGCTGATCTTGAACTCTGGACCGAAGGTGATCCACCCACCTGGGCTTCCCAAAGTACTGGAATTACGGATGTGAGCCACTGTGCCCAGCGCAGGCAATTTTTAAAGGCAGGGGTAAATTTTAGAAAAGTGGAAGTTACAGGAAAAATTGTGTATCAGTACATGAGGTTATACATTGGTTTGGCCTAAAAATATGGAATATCTTTTTTTGGGGGGTTGGGAAGACAAGGTTTCACTTTTGCAGTGGTAGGATCATAGCTCACTGCAGCCTGGATCTCCCAGACGTAAGCGATCCTGCCACTTCAGCCTCACAAGTAGCTGGGACTACAGGCACACCACCATGCCCAGCTAAATTAAAAAAAAATTTTTTTTTTTAAGATGGGGTTTCACCATGATGGCCAGGCTGGTCTTGAACTCCTGACCTCAGGTGATCCACCCACCTCAGCCTCCCAAAGTGCTAGGATTACAGGCATGAGCCACTGCACCCGGCCCAGATTTTTAAATTTTTTAATGGAGATGAGCTCTCACTATATCGCCTAGGCTGGTTTGAACTCCTGGGCTCAATGGATCCTCCTGCCTCAGTCTCCCAAAGTGTAAAGGCATGAGTCACCACACCAAGATCCAGTGTATTCATTTGATACTGGTCTGGGTTTCTGAAAAACTCAGGGACACATGTTAAGATGTTATTTTTAGGAGGTTTTGGGGGGGGGGGAAGATGTTATCTTTAATTTTTATTTTTCTCTTATTTATTTTATTATTTTTTTTGAGATGGAGTTTTGCTCTTGTTGCCCAGTCTGGAGTGCAATGGCGGGATCTTGGCTCACCGAAACCTCCCCCTCTCGGGTTCAAGCGACTCTCCTGCCTCAGCCTCCGGGAGTAGCTGGGACTAGAGGCGTGCGCCACCATGTCCAACTAATTTTTGTATTTTTGGAAGAGACAGGACTTCACCATGTTGCCCAGGATGTTCATCTCTTGACCTCGAGATCCAACCACCTGGGCCTTCCAAAGTGTTGGGATTACAACCGTGAGTCACAGCAGCTGGCATCGGTAGTTTTTATAAACAACCAAACATCTAAGGACTCAAACTTCTTAGGCTATTGTTTTGAGCTACTATTACCTTCTTGCTTATCAAGTTCCTCAAAGCTAGCTAGGTGTGGAGAATTTCCCCTGAAGGAACTCGAAATTTTCCTTTATTTCCATTCTTGGTGGGGAGGGCCAGGCAGGCCCCTGAGTGTAGACATGAGCTACCACACCCAGATCCATCTCAAAGTCTGTAACAGAGGACTTAACCAAATCTGGGAGGAAGGCCTTGATGAGTGGAAGACCTGAAGAGTTGAGACCTGAAGAGCGTGTAGGAGTTAGCTGGGTGAAATTGAGAGGTGGGTAGAAGCTTTTCTGGCGGGGGTTTCGTCAAGGGAAAGTGCATGGGGTGAATGAGGTGGGAGCAGAAAGAAGAGGAAATCCAGCAGAGCAAATGATAGGCTTTGCTGAGAGTCCCCAAACAGCTCTTGAAGCATTTAAAGAAGGCAACACTAATCCATTAGAAAAGAACATTGATGGCCGGGCGCGGTGGCTCAAGCCTGTAATCCCAGCACTTTGGGAGGCCGAGGCGGGTGGATCACGAGGTCAGCATATCGGGACCATCCTGGTCAACATGGTGAAACCCCGTCTCTACTAAAAATACAAAAAATTAGCTGGGCACGGTGGTGCGTGCCTGTAATCCCAGCTACTCGGGAGGCTGAGGCAGGAGAATTGCCTGAACCCAGGAGGCGGAGGTTGCGGTGAGCCGAGATCGCGCCATTGCACTCCAGCCTGGGTAACAAGAGCGAAACTCCGTCTCAAAAAAAAAAAAAAAAAAAAAAGAAAAGAACATTGATGCTGGACACAGTGGCTCACCCCTACAATCCCAGCACTTTGGGAGGCCGAGGTGGGCGGATTATGTGAGGTCAGGAGTGCGAGACTAGGCTAACCAACATGGTAAAACCCTGTCTCTACTCAAAAAACAAAACAAAACAACAAAATTAGCCAGACGTGGTGGCGGGCACCTGTAATCCCAGCTACGCGGGAGGCTGAGGCAGGAGAATCGCTTGAACCCAGGAGGCGGAGGTTGCAGTGAGCCGAGATAGCACCACTGCACTCAAGCCTGGGTGACAGAGGGAGACTCTGTCTCAAAAGAAAAAAAAAAAAATGAAAGAAAAAGGAAAGAAAAGAACATTGTTGTCAAAACAGTCTTGTTTAAAGCTGAATACCTGTGTGCTCACTTGGACAGCACATACACTAAAATTGGAACGATACAGAGATTAGCCAGGCTCCTGCACAAGGATGACATACAAATTCGTGAACGATTCCATAGTAAAACGAACATGCAGAAAAGGTTACTTCGGCTGAGCGCGGTGGCTCACACCGCAATCTTAGCACTTGAGAAGCCGAGGAGGGCGGATTGCCTGAGCTCTGGAGTTCGAGACCAGCCTGGGCAACACAGTGAAACTCCGTCTCTACTAAAATACAAACAAATTAGCCGGGCGTGGCAGCGTGTGTCTGTAGTCCCAGCTATTCCAAAGGCTGAGGCACGAGAATTGCTTGAACCCGGGAAGTGGAGGTTGCAGTGAGCCAAGCTCACGTCACTGCACTCCAGTCTGGGCCACAGAGGGAGACTCCATCTCCATAAAATAAATAAATAAATAAATTCCAGCCTGGACTGAAGTATTGGATGCGAGATTGAAATAATCAACCAAGACAAAAGTATGCCAAATTGCAGGGTCTTTATTGCTGGCAACCACGGAGGACGCACGTCTCTCCAACCCATGGCCCCGAACTCAGGGGGAGCAGGGTATTTAAGCTGAAAAACCACATATTGAGTGGACGCAGGGCAAACAACTTTACAGATGCTTATTTTGGTAACTACTGATAAGCAAAGGCCAGACAGTTCATTCTTTAGAGCAAGCTAGCAGTTTTGTTTACAGAAGCCAAGGTCAGCAGTTATTGCAAGGAGAATGGGACAGTACAACTTATTTTTGGAAAAAACAGCTTTGTCTTACAAAATGGCATTGCTCTGGTTTTAACTCTAGGCCTGCTATAGCACATTCCCCCGTTTTTTTAACATGTATTAAATCTTTAATAGTTTTCCTCTTTTTGGATCCCTTTTCAATTAAGGAATTAACATACCCTCCAGTGGATCTTTTAGTAAGGACCCACTGGTAATAGGTGGGAGTCAAGAGGGGGTCCTCTCTGAGGGTCTACACTAGGAAACAGGGGGGCAAGGAAGATTACTGAGAGGAGCGCGAAAGTCTCAGCTTTAGGTGGTCTGCTGAAGCTGAGGTCACTCTCCATTGTGCGTGGGGGTGGGGGGCAGTCTTAACATGTGAGTGGTGGATTCAGGCAGTCAGTCCATCCACCTTGATTGCCATGGGGGTGACCAGGATCATGGTGTAGGGTCCTTTCTAGCGAGGAGTTAGGCTAGAGGCGGTGAATCTCTTTACCAGGACTTTGTCCCCGGGCTGGAAGGGGTGTACCGGCTGGTCAGTGAGGTCCACTGGGGTAGGTCGAATTCTGCTGATGAGCCGGTGCACCTGGGACTGAACAGACTGGAGCGTCTGCAAGGACTTAAGGAGTGTATGGTTATGGACTTCAGCATGTATGGTGTCTGCAAGTTTGGGGAGTAAGGGAGGGGGCCTTCCAAACATAATTTCAAAAGGAGTGAAGCCTTTCTTATAGGGAGTACACTGGGTACAGAGGAGAGCAAAGGGAAGCAGGTTGACCCAGTTTTCACTGGTCTCTAGAATGAATTCTGTCAACGTTTCCTTTATGGTCCAGTTCATCCTTTCAACCTGTCCTGAACTCTGGGGGCGATAGGCACAATGTAGTTTCCAGGATATGCCCAGGGCCTTGGCCAGGCCCTGAGAAACCTGTGCAAGGCCATTATCTGATCCCAGTGTCAGGGGCAAGCCGAACCGAGGAACCAGGTCCTGTAACAGTCTTTTTGTTACTGCCAGTGCAGTTTCTGACCTAGCAGGAAAAGCCTCGACCCATCCAGAGAAAGTGTCTACAAACACAAGGAGGTATTTATAGCTGCATGCTGGGGGCTTTATTTCAGTAAAATCTACCTCCCAGTGTTCCACTGGGCTAGTACCCCTGAGTCTTATCCCTGCCTGACTAGACCTGCTGCCTCCTGGATTTACCCTGGCACTACATCACATCGAGTAGTAGTTTCCCTAACAATTTCATGTAAATGTGGAATGTAGTATCTGGCCCTCAGTAGCTCAGTGAGTTTCGTTTGTCCTAAGTGCGTGGCCTGGTGTGTGTCCTTAACTAGAGTCTGCTCTAGAGCCTCGGGGAGCACAATCCTCGTGTCCGGTAGGGTCCACCACCCTGTGGAATCTTGTCGTCCCCCCTGTTGTTTAGCAAAGTTTTCTTCATCAGGTGAGTACATAGGGGTAGGGGGCAGGGTTGGGGCCGGCAGAGTTACAAGAAGAGTCAGAGGTTTTACTGGCCCCAAGGCTGCCTGTCTGGCTTGCAGATCAGCTGCCCTATTTCCCCTTGCCTCTGGTGAATTTCCCTTCTGGTGTCCTTTGCAGTGTATCAATGCCACTGCCTTGGGTTTCCATATAGCTTTTAGTAGAGCTAGAATTTCTTCTTTGTTTTTGATGATTTTTCCCTCTGAGGTAAGCAACCCTCTTTTTAAATAAATGGCTCCATGTACACGAGCTGTAGCAAAGGCATATCGGCTATCAGTGTAGATGTTGACAGTTTTTCCCTCCACCCAGTCCAAGGCCTTTATTAGAGTGATGAGTTCTGCCTTTTGGGCTGAGGTTCCGTGTGGAAGAGCCTGGGCCCAGATAACCCGCTCTAGGATGACCACAGCTGCCCCAGCATACCTGACTCTGTCGACCATGAAACTGCTGCCATCTGAATACAGTACCTCTTCTGGGTTCTGCAGGGGGACGTCGGTGAGATCCAGTTGTGCAGCATGGAGGACATCTATTGTCTGTTGGCAGTCATGTACGGGCTCTTCTGGCTCACTGTCAGGCAGCAATGTGGCTGGGTTTAAAACTGTGGTTTTTGAAAATTTTATGCGGGGCTGGTCCAAAAGTAAGGCCTTGTATTGGACTATGCGGGCATTAGACATCCATTTTCCCAGTGCTCCATGGAGTATCGACTCCACTGAGTGGGGTGCCATTAAGTTTAACTCTTATCCAGCCAAACTAAGCTTCACAACTGAAGGAAAAATAAAATCTTTTATGAACAAGCAAGAACTCAGAGATTTTATTACCACCAGGCCTGCTTTACAAGAGTTTCTGAAAGAAGCATTACACACAGAAAGAAACAACCGGTATTAGCCTTTCTAAAAATACACCAAAAAGTAAAGAGCACCAACATAAAGAAGAATTTACACCAACAAATGGATAAAACAGCCAGTCAACATCAAATGGCAGTAACCCTAAATTTAAATTGACTGAATTCCCAATCAAAAGACACAGCCAAAACCCAACGGCATGTTACATCCAGACCTGTTTCACATGCAAGGATACACAAAGACTCAAAACAAAGGGATGGAGAAAGATTTACCAACCAAATGGAGAGCAAAAATAAATAATAAATAAATAAAAAGCAGGAGTTGCAATTCTTGTATTGGATAAAATAGATTTTAAAGCAACAAAGATATAGTGGTAAAAGGATCAATGCAACAAGAGCTAACGATCCTAACACCCAGATAGGAGACATAGATTCAATGAGACAGAAAATTAATAAGGATATCAAGGACTTGAACTAAGATCCGGAACAAGTAAACTTAATAAATATTTATAGAGCTCTCCACTTCAAATACACAAAATATACATTCTTGTCAATACCACATCACACCTACCCATTAGTTTAAATGAAACATTGATTGGCCATTATTAATACCCAATTTTTTTCAAAATAAAGCAATATTTCCATTTACTCTCCCTCTTTCTCTTCCTCTTTCTTCCTCTCCTTTACTTATTTTTTTTTTTCTTTCCTTCTCTCAAAAAAAAAGAAATCAACTTGTAAACCTCTAGATCCAGGTCGGCAATGTCTCTTTCATTGCTTGATTTTCTTTCTTCCCTTCCCTCCCTCCCCGCTTCCTCCCTTCCTTCCTTCCTTCATCCCTTCCTTAAAAAAAAAAAAAAAAAGTTTAACTCTTGCGCCAAGGTTAGTTTGTCCGCCTCCTTGACTAACAGGGCTGTAGCTGCCACTGACCTCAAACAAGCCGGCCGCCCAGAGGCTACGGGATCAAGTCTTTTTGAAAGGTAGGCAACTGGCCGGGACCATGGTCCCAATGTCTGGGTGAGCACCCCCTTAGCGACTCCCTGTTTTTCATGTACGATTGAAGGGCTTAGAGATGTCGGGCTTAGAGATGTCGGGCAAGGCCAAGGCCAGGGCCGTGGTCAAGGCTTCTTTTAGCCTGTCAAAAGCCTGCTGTTCCGTTACTGTCCAAGTCAACGGCTGGTCCCGGTGAGTTAACTCGGGGTTTCCTGGAGTGTTGTTATCACTGCCTTAGTAATTCTCTTACCTTGCTTGGCCTCTAAGGTGTCTCTATTGTTAAAGACTTTTTGGGCAATCTCCAACAACTGAGTTAAATTCATTTCCTGGAACCCCTCTAATTCTTGCAATTTTCTTTTTATGTCTGGAGCAGACTGGGAAACAAAAGCCAGATTTATGGCCTGCTGATTCTGCGGGGCCTCAGGGTCAATAGGGATGTAGGTGCGGTCGGCCTCCTGTAGGAGCTCAAGGAAAGCGACTGTGGACCCTGGGTCACGGTCCCTACCTTGGAGAGGTTGGTGGATTTTCGGGCTGCCCCCCAACCCCCTCTAACAAGTACTGGTGAAAATTGTTCAAAGCCTGCATGCCCCCTGGGGTGTTTGGGTCCCATTGGGGCCTGGTGGAAGGGAAAATTGCATTAATTTGTTCCTGGCGATCTTCTACTGATCCTCCCCCTGTCCCAAGTATTGCTTTATGGGCTTCTTGTCTAATTTTACTTTTCTCCTCTGTGGTGAACAACACCAGGAGTAGCTGCTGGCAATCGTCCCAGTTTGGACAGTGGGTTTGTAAAACCGACTCCAGGAGCCCTGTGAGTGCCTGGGGCTTTTGGGAAAACGGAGGATGTTGAGCCTTCCCGTTATACAAATCACTAGAGGAAAAAGGGATATGAACAAAAAAAAGGGCGCCCCGGCTGCCGCCATCTGCGGAAGGTGCCTCCCGGAGGGGCAGTAGCTTTGGCAGGTGTGGGGCCCCACTTCGAGTGTGGAGGGGAACAAGGGCTGATTATTACTATTGTCGGGAGAGGGGTGTCGGGACCCCGTTCCCAAGGGCCGAGAATACGGTGGGGGATACTCTTGGTCCTTGGCAGGGGCTGGAAGAACAGCCGGTACCGAGGGGCTTTTCTTTAAGCCTGCCAGCATAACCTGAAGTCCAGCCTGCTTTATGCATTTTTCCAGCCAAGGAGGAGGGTGCTGGATCAATTTCAGCCATTGATCAATGTATGGAAATTGATCGGCGTGGCCTGGGGACCCTGTCACCTTGCTCCAGACAGCCTCAGTGCCTGTAATACCAGCTACTCAGGATGCTGAGGCAGGAGAATAACTTGAACCCAGGAGGCAGAGGTTGCAGTGAGCCGAGATCGCGCCACTGCACTCCAGTCTGGGCGACAGAGTAAGACTCCTTCCCCCACCCCCCCCAAAAATGCCAAAAGTAATTTTCCCTAAGTAGGGGCCGTGTGTTCCTTTCTAGGGACGCAGGGCCCTAAAATCCCTTCGGGCGGGCGGGCGTGGGGAAACTAGGAGGCTCCGAGACACAGGCGGTGTCGCGGGGCGGGGCGGTGGTTGAGAGCAAGCTGGCTCAGCTGAGGAATTGGCCGTGGGACCGCAGAGAGGCGGAACTGAGAGCGCGCTGCGAAGCGGACCTGCGGACTGTAGCTAGTGAGGCACCCGCCGGCCCGGAAGGGGCTGATGAGAACTAGGGCCACGGCAGCCATCGCGCTTTGCAGTTCTCTCCGGGTGTACGGCCACCGCCAAGCAGGGGATTGCGTTCTCTCCGGTTGCAGGTAAGTGACAGCCCCTCCTTCTGGGAGGACCGGCGGGCAGCAGTTGTGGATACCCTAGAAGGCGCACTTTTAGGGCAAAGACCTGCTCAGGGCCCCTGCCTGTAGCATTGCGTGAAGGGGCACCTTGTTTTTCACCCCGGGATTAGGCAGCGCGAGGGAGGACAGGTCTCATCCATGCTCCGCGGGGCAGTCTGATAGCCCTCGGGGTAGAACACTGCTGCTGTCAGACGCTTGGTCATTTCAGGAAAGAACGAGATGGCCGCAGGCAAGCCCCTTCCTTCCCCTGGGCCTCAGTTTTCTTACCTGGTAAGGTGAAGGTGGCGGGTCTCATTGACAACCAAAGACGCTATGACGCGGCCTGGTGTTTTCAACCCTCCCAGTTAATGTAGAGGCAAACTGAGCTTCCTTGCTAGTGCTGGTTAACGTTTTTTGTAGCCCAAAGTCCCATTTAAGTGGGAAAAACGATACACTGTTGAGAAAACTGTACTGATTTTTATTTTTTATATTTTTGTTATTGTTTTGAAACGGAGTTTCGCTCTTGTAGCCCAGGCTGGTGTGTAGTGGTGCGATCTCGGCTCACTGCAGTCTCTGCCTCCTGGATTTAAGAGATTCTCCTGTCTCAGCTTCCTGAGGGATTACAGGCGCGTGCCACTACGCCTGTCTAATTTTTATATTTTTAGTAGAGGTGGGATTTCGGCATGTTGGCCAGTTTGGTCTCAAACTCCTGACCCCAGGTGATCTTCCCTGCATCAGCCTCCCAAAGGGGTTGGGATTAAAGGCGTGAGCCACCTCGTCCAGCCACTGTACTGATTTTTAAGGTGTCGAAGCTTTTCCAAGAAGATAAAAATTTGTTTTAAAACAGCTAAAACTTGTTAGCTGAAAGAACCAGATTCATCAGGAATTTAAGGTGTTTGATACATTGGACAAATGAAGTGAGGAAGTCCTTTTAACTTGAAAAATTAAACCTAGTATTGTTTAGGTTTAGTATTTGTTCTTATATGAGCCTCTATATTACCAAGTATCTTTGATGAAGTCAGTAAAATATCAGTGAGTAGTAAGTTGCATTGAAACAATGAAAAAAGGAAAGAAAAGGAACATTTATTGATTATCTACTATGTGTAAGGCACTAGCTGTCATTTTACAGATGACAAATAATTAGTGATGCCAGTATAGCAAAGCAACATGAATATCTACTATTGTACCTTTCAGTAGACTTGTGACTGTCACCAAAATGTTTTAAACCTAAAAAATTTTAAGATTGTTCATTGGCATTTTCTGAGTTTGTAGATAAGGAAGGTGTCTTCATTTTAGAAATGTCAGAGATGCATTGTCAGTAAGTATAAAGATTAGCAGTTTAAATGAGGTACATTTTAACCTTCCTTTGCCTTACATTATTGTGCTGGAATAGAAATTCAAACAATAATTAAGACAAAAGATGAGTCTAACAGAAATGAAAATCGGTCTGGGCAACATAGCAAGACTCAGTCTCTACATTTAGAGTAAAAAAATTAGTTGAGTGTAGGGCCCTGGCCGGTAGGCTGATAGTCCCAACTACTTGCCACTAAGGTGGGAGGATTGCTTGAGGTCAGGTCAAGACTACAGTGACCTGTGATCATGCCACAACACTCCAGCCTGGGTGACAGAAAAACATGCTCACTAAAAAGAAAGTAAAAAAGAAAGAAAGAGAAAAAGAAATGAAAATCATTTCCACATCATTTGAAGCTTGCAAGTTTGAATGCTAAAATGCCATAGTATTTTTTTTTTCTTTTTTTTTTGAGACGAGAGTCTCTCTTTATTGCCCAGGCTGTAGTGCAGTGGCACAATCTTGGCTCACTGCAACCTCTGTCTTGGGTTCAAGTGATTCTCCTGCCTCAGCCTCCCAAGCAGCTAGAATTACAGGTGTGCAGCACCACACATGGCTAATTTTTGTATTTTGAGTAGAGACAGGATTTCACGATGTTGGCCAGGCTGGTCTCAAACTCCTGACCTCAAGTGATCTGCCCGCCTCAGCCTCCCAAAGTGCTGGGATTACAGGTGTGAGCCACCATGCTCTGCTACAGTAGTATTTCTATGCTCACTTTTTTTCTTTTTGAGACAGAGTTTTGCTCTTGTTGCCCAGGCTGGAGTGCAATGGCATGATCTCAGCTCACCACAACCTCCGCCTCCCGGGTTCGAGTGCTGCTCCTGCCTTAGCCTCCCAAGTAGCTGGGATTACATGCATATACCACCATGCCTGGCTAATTTCATATTTTTAGTAAAGATGGGGTTTCTCCAAGTTGGTCAGGCTGGTGTTGAACTCCTGACCTCAGATGATCCGCTCACCTTGGGATCCATCCCAAAGTGCTAGAATTACAGGCGTGAGCTATCATGCCTGGCTTATCCTTCTTCTTCTTCTTCTTCTTCTTCTTTTTATTTTTTAAAAAAAGACAGGGCTCTCACTTTGTTGCCCAGGCTGGTGGAATGCAGTGGTGTTATTATAGCTCACTGCCTTGAATTCTTGGGCTCAAGCAATCCTATAGCTTCAGCCTCCTGAGTAGCTGGGACTGCAGTTGCGTGCTCATACCCAGGTAATTTTTAAAATTTTTTGTAGCCAGGCATGGTGGCTCTGCAGTCCCAGATCTTTGGGAGGCCAAGGCGGGTGGATCATGAGGTCAGGAGTTCAAGACCAACCTGGCCAAGATGGTGAAACCCTGTTTCTACTAAAAATACAAAAAAATTAGCCTGGCGTGGTGGCGGGTCCTATAATCCCAGCTATTTAGGAGGCTGAGGCAGAGAATTGCTTGAACCTGGGAGGTGGAGGTTGCAGTGAGCTGAGATTACACCACTGTGATCCATCCTGGGCAACAGAGCAAGACTCTGTCTCAAAAAATATATATATATATATTTTTTTGTAGAGATGTGGTCTTGCCATGTTGCTCAGACTGCTCTTGAACTCCTGGTCTCAAGTGATCCTCCTGCCTTGACCTCCCAAAGTACTAGCATTACAGACATGAGGCACTGTGTTCAGCCTGGATATTTGTATTCTACGACAGTTAACTACATCCATTTCACCACAGCATTACCATGCTTTGCATCTCAAAGTTATTAATGCATTGATTCTACAGTTATACTCTGATGTCATATTTGCCTCTTTAGATTATCATGTCTTTCATTTTCTCCCAACGGTATTTTTTGGGTATTTGTATTTTGTAATTTTATGTGTATTTTTTTTAAGGACCACTGAGAACTAATGTGTATTTTTTTTTTTTTAATTGGAGATGGGGTTTCACCATATTGGCCAGGCTGGTCTCGAACTCCTGACCTTAGATGATCCACCCACCTCAGCCTCCCAAAGTGCTGGGATTACAGGCATGAGCCACCGTACCCGGCTGTATTTTTAATTATTATTTTATTATTATTTTTTTTTTTTTTTCTTTTTTTTTTTTTTTGAGACGGAGTTTCGCTCTTGTTACCCAGGCTGGAGTGCAATGGCGCGATCTCGGCTCACCGCAACCTCCGCCTCCTGGGTTCAGGCAATTCTCCTGCCTCAGCCTCCTGAGTAGCTGGGACTACAGGTACGCGCCACCATGCCCGGCTAATTTTTTGTATTTTTAGTAGAGACGGGGTTTCACCATGTTGACCAGGATGGTCTCGATCTGTTGACCTTGTGATCCACCCGCCTCGGCCTCCCAAAGTGCTGGGATTACAGGCTTGAGCCACCACGCCCGGACTTTTTATTTTATTATTATTATTTTTCTGAGATAGGGTCTCACTGTCACCAAGTGCATGCTATCACGTCTGGCTAATTTTTGTAATTTTCGTAGAAATGGGGCTTTTCCATGTTGCCAAGCCTAGTCAAAAATTTTTAAATTATTTTTTGAGATGGAGTTTTGCTCTCTTTGTTGCCCAGGCTGGAGTGCAGTGGCGTGATCTCGGTTCACCTCAACCACTGCCTCCTTGGTTCAAGTGATTCTCCTGTCTTAGCCATGAGCCACCGTGCCTGGCCTTAATACATATTTTTAAAAAGTAAATGAGGCCAGGCGCGGTGGCTCATGCCTGTCATCCCAGCACTTTGGGAGGCTGAGGTGGGTGGATCTCAAGGTCAAGTGTTCAAGACCAGCCTGGCCAAAATGGTGAAACCCCATATCTACTAACAATACAAAATTTAGCCAGGCATGGTGGTAGGCACCTGTAGTCCCAGCTACTTAGGAGGCTTGAGGCAGCAGAATCGCTTGAACCCAGGATGTGGAGGTTGCAATGTGCAAAGATCATGCCACTGCACTCCAGTCTGGGCAACAGAGAGCGAAACTCTATCTCAGAAAAGGGAAAAAAAAAAAGGTAAATGAGCTGGACATGGTAGCCTGTGCCTGTAGTCCAGTTACTCAAGAGGCTGAGATGGGAGGATTGCTTGAATCCCAGAGATTGAGGCTGCAGTGGCCGAGATCACGCTCTTGCCCTCTAGCCTGGGTAAGAGTGAGAGACCCTGTGTCAAAAAAAATAAAATGCAAATGGTTCTGTGTAATTACTAACGTATATGAGTTTTAGATATTAAATGCCATACAAGCTTTCCAAAATTTGCTTTAAAAATTTTTCCATTATAGCTTTTTTGAGAAACAGTTGATATACCATAAAATTGACCTTTTAAAATTATACAATTAAGTGTTTTTAGTAGAGTCACAATGTTGTGTAAACATCACCACTAATTCCAGAACACGTGATCATCCCAAAAAACTCAGTACCCCTTAGCAATCACTCCCCGTTTTTCCTTTCCTCAGTCTGAAAACCACTAATATACTTACTCTATGCATTTATCTATCCAGGATATTTCATATAAATGAGCCATCCATATAAGTTTAATTGAATAAGGCTTTAAGAAGTTACTTGTAATCTGAGATTCTGTTCCATTACATCCTTTGCACTGATTTTCATGTTACTTGAGTAGATCACTTTTCTAATCTGCATAGGGACTTTTCCTGTTTGGTATTGGTGCAATAAATAAATCTGCTGATGGGTGTATGTTTCCTTGTTCTTGACCTTTGCTCTTCACATGTCTTAATAGTGTGTTCATGGTGTTGTGTAACCTGTTTTCTGGGCTCAGGTATCTGTTTGTAGCTAAGTAACTTTTATTCTTAGTTGGGCATTTTTACCTCTACTTAACAACAATAAAAAAATATAGTTAATTCTGTTTCTGATTACTCCTAGCTTGTTTTAAAGTTCCTAGAAACCACAATTTTTATTTTATTTATTTATTGTGAGACAGAGTCTTGCTCTGTCGCCCAGCCTGGAATGCAGTGGCATGATCTTGGCTCATTGCAACGTCTGCCTCCCGGGTTCAAGCAATTCTCCTGCCGCAGCTTCCTGGGTAGCTGGGATTACAGGTGCGCCCTACCACACCTGGCCTTTATTTTTGTATGTTTAGTAGAGATGGGGTTTTGCCATGTTGGCCAGGCTGGTCTTGAACTCCTGACCTCAGGTGATCCACCTGCCTCAGCCTCCCAAAATTCTGGGATTACAGATGTGAGCCACTGTGCCTGACTGAAATCACAATTTTAAAGAAATATATATATGATTACCTTTCAAAGCAGAGTTTCTCTGTGTCTTATTAGATTATCTCTCTTGGGACAAATTTTACAACAGCAAGTTGGTACCATCCTTATGCAAAAAGTCCTTTTTCTTTCAAGGGTTTTCACTATTCCTTAGCTCTCACCTCCCAACAGTCATCTTCAGTGAGGACTTTGCCACTTGATTCAGTCTTGCTTTCTATATCCAAACTTCCGGGTGACTACACTGCCTGTCAATGTGGACAATGTACCCTCTAGCCTGGCTTCCGGTATCTTTCACCTCCAGTTTTTTAATCTGTCTATGTCAGAGCCAGGCCTTGGAGTTTGCCACCACCCAACTCTGAGCTTCTCTTGAATTCTTATACCTCCTATATTCTCTTCTACTTTACTGTCACAATTCTGGCCCACTTTCACCTCTCTTATCCTTTTCTGTTTTTGGCTTACAGACTTTTTTCTACCTGATTTTCCCGGTTCTGTTCTGTGAGAAGCCTGCCTTTGATCACCGCTCCATCTCTATATACTACCTTTCTATATACTTCTTACTACCTTTGTCCACTCAACTTGAACTTATCAGATCCCTGCAGTCCCTCTCATTTGTACTCTCAAAATCTTGTTCCCCTTGTCCTTTTTTGTTTCTATCCTTGATGTTCCTAATCTCTGGTCACTCCATGTTGAGCATTGCTGGTGGGGGGTGGGAGGCTGGAAATCAGCACAGATTAGCACTACTGTGAATGTTTGAGTTTCAGTTCCAACTGAGTCCTTGGCTTTTTTCTGCACTCTTTTAACTTGATTCATTCCCCACAGTAGCTATTGTAATGCTTGCTCAGCTCCTCAAAAATTCTCTATACCCCTTCACTTTGGAAATTTTTTGGCTATTCTTCCTTCTAATCTTAGACAGAAAGATGTGCTCTCAGTCCAAGCTCCTCCTGGGACTTTGTCCCTTTTGGTTAATTCCTTCCTTCTCTTTCTTTTATATTTTTAACTTCTGTTCCACTAGCTCCTTTTCTTCAGTTTATCATCATACTCAAGCCTCACCCTTCTTTGAGAAGAAGAAAATCTCACTTCCAGGCCTGCCATAGTGGCTCACACCTGTAATCCCAGCACTTTTAGAGGCCACAGCAGGCAGATCACTTGAGGTCAGGGGTTCGAGACCAGCCTGGCCAATATGGTGAAACCCGGCCTCTACTGAAAATACAAAAATTAGCCAGGTGCGGTGGTGTACACCTGTGATTCTAGCTGCTCGGGAGGCTGAGGCAAGAGAATCCCTTGAACCTGGGAGGTGAAGGTTGCAGTGAGCGGAGATTGAGCCACTGCGCTCCAGCCTGGGCGACTAGAGTGAAATTCCATCTAAAAAAAAAAAAAAATCTCACTTCCCTTATCCCATTTCCAACTTTTCTTTTTTTTTAATGATTTTAGTTTTTTACCATTTCAATTTTTTTTTCAAACAGGAATCTCTCACTTGCCTTACCTATTAACCTCTTATCCCATTTACTGTCACCCTGGCTGGAGTACAGTGGTGCCATCTTGGTTCACTACAGTCTCCACCTCCCAAGCTCAAGCAGTTGTCCCACCTCAGCCTGCTGAGTAGGTAGAACTACAGGTGTGCACCACCATGCCTAGCTAAATTTTTTTCCTTTTCTTTCTTTTTTTTTTTTTTAGATACAGGCTTTCACCTTGTTGGTCAGGGTGGTTTTGGACTCCTGATCTCAGGTGATCCACCCACCTCGGCCTCCCAAAGTGTTGGGATTACAGGCGTGAGCCACCATGCCCAGCCATTCATTTTCTTTTTTTTTTTTTTGAGGTGGAATCTTACTTGGTCACCCAGGCTGGAGTGCAGTAGTGCAGTCTCCACTCACTGCAACCTCTGCCTCCTGAGTTTCAGCAATTCTCCCACCTCAGCCTCCCGAATAACTGGGATTACAGGTGCTCACCGCCACAACTGACTAATTATTATATTTTTAGCAAAGATGGGTTTGCACCACGTTGGCCAGGCTGGTGTTGAACTCCTGAGCTAAAGGATCCTCCCTCCTCAGCCTCCCAAAGTGCTGTCATTACAGGCATGAGCCACTGCACCTGGCGTTAGTTTTTTTTTTTTTTGAAACAGTGTTGCTCTGTCACCAGGCTGGATTCCAGTGGTGCGATCTTGGCTTACTGCCACCTCTGCCTCCTGGGTTTAAGTGATTCTCCTGCCTCAGCCTCCTGCATAGCTGGGATTACAGGCATGTGCTACTATGCCCAGCTAATTTTTGTATTTTTAGTAGAAACAAAGTTTCACCATGTTGGCCAGGCTGGTCTTGATCTCTTGACCTCCTGATTCACCCACCTTGGCCACCCAAAATGCTGGGATTACAGGTATGAGCCACCACACCTGGCTGCCTCACTTCCTAATAGTAACAACAACCAACCTTATTTTGTTCATTTTACCTCATTTGATCTTTATACACCCTAAGAGATTTTTCAGGAGAAATTTATAACTTGTCCAAGGTCACACAGTTTATGAATCCTGGAGCTAGGCTTTGCTCTGCCCTAGGCACCAAAGTGCTGGGATTATAGCCATAAGGGTAAAGGTTTTTGTTTGTATGTTTTTTTGAGACAGTCTTGCTCTGTCACCAGGATGGAGTGCAGTGGCCTGATCTCAGCTCACTTGTAATCTCTGCCTGCCTGGTTTGAGTGATTCCCCTGCTCTCAGCCTCCTGAGTAGCTGAAACCTTCGCCTCCTGGCTTCAAGTGATTTCTCCTGCCTCAGCCTCCCCAGTAGCTGGGACTATAGGCGCGTACCACCATGCCTGCCTAATTTTTTATTTTAGTAGAGATGGGGGTTTCATCATATTGGCCAGGATAGTCTTGATCTTCTGGCGACATGATTTGCCTACCTCAGTCTCCCAAGGTGCTGTGATTACAGGGTTGAGCCACTGTGCCCCACCGCAAAGGTTTTAAGATGACAAAGTATGGGTTACCCACAATTAATGGCAAGCAGTTTACTTTGACCTAGGGAAAGCTGCAAGTAAGAAAGTAATACGTGTTAAATTTGGAAAGGGAGCTACGGGGTAGATAATAGAAGTTCTGGGCTACTAAATGGACTAGGAGTTAATAGAATCATTTCTAGCTTAAAAACCTCTGGTGGTTCTCCATCCACATGTATAGGGTGGCCAAATAATCTGTCACTTAAACCAGGACCCTTTTCAGAGAAAGGAAGCACTATTAATTATGACACTGAGATAGGCAGAAGCTGAGAGTATCCCCAGCAAAATGAGAGTTACAGTCACCTTGACTGTAAGTCAAGTCCAAGATGATATTTTGGCAAAGCTGCTCTGGAGGCACTGTACAAGATAGGTAGAGGTGGGCCAGGTGCGGTGGCTCATGCCTGTAATCCCAGCATTTTGGGAGGCTGAGGCAGGTGGATCACGAGGTCAGGAGTTCAAAACCAGTCTGACCAACATGAAAAAACCCCATCTCTACTAAAAATACAAAAATTAGCTGGGCATGGTGTGGGTGCCTGTAGTCGCAGCTACCTGGGAGGCTGAGGCAGGCGAATCACTTAAAGCCAGGAGGCAGAGGTCAGTGAGCCGAGATCACACCACTGCACTCTAGCCTGGGCGACAGAGCAAGACTCTGTCTCGAAAAAACCAAGGTGGGTAGAGATAACTTTTGAGGTTAAGATGGTTGTTTAGGAATGTGACATAAGATTCTTCACTAGGTGGTTCCTGTGAGAACTAAAGAAAGGGTGAGTCTTCACTGCAAGAAATTAATAGGACTAGGGATGACTGGGTGTAGGTTATGAGGGAGGTAAAGGAATTACTTGAGTCATGAGCTGGAGTGATTTTATTTTTAGTTTTTGAGATGGGGTCTCACTCCATTGCCCAGAATGGAATGCAGTGGTACAATCTCGGCTTACCACAACCTCTGCCTCCCAGGAGATCCTCTTGCCTCAGCCTCCTGAGTAGCTGGGACTACAGGTGCATGCCAGTATGCCTGGCAGATTTTTTATTTTTTTTGTAAAGATGGTCTTGCTTTGTTGTCCAGGCTGGTCTTGAACTCCTGGCCTCAAGTGATCCTCTCACCTTGGCCTCCTGAGTAGCTAGGATAACTGGCATAAGCCACTATGCCCAGACCTGAAAGATTGTGTGTGTGTGTGTGTGTGTGTGTGTGTGTGTGTGTGTGTGTGTTTGAGACAGAGTCTCACTGTGTTGCCCAGGCTGGAGTGTAGTGGCTGGATTTCAGCTCACTACTGCAGCCTCTGCCTCCTGGGCTCAAGCAATTCTTGTGCCTTAGCCATCCGAGAAGCTAGGATTATACGCATGCACCACCACTCTTAGCTAATTTTTGTATTATTAGTATTAGGGTTCTGCCATGTTGGCCATGACTGGTCTTGAACTCCTGGCCTGAAGTGATCCACCTGCCTTGGCCTCCAGAAATCCTGCGATTACCGGCGTGAGCCACCACGCCTGGTTGAAAGTATCTTTCTTTCTTTCTTTTGAGATGGAATCTCATTCGATTCCCCAGGCTGGAGTACAGTGGCGCTATCTGGGCTCACTGCAACCTCCTCCCCCTGGGTTCAAGCAATTCTCCTGCCTCAGCCTCCCTAGTAGCTGGAATTACATGTGTACACTAGCATGCTTGGCTAATTTTTTATTTTTAGTAGAGATGGGGTTTTTACCATATTGGCCGGGCTGTGATGTGATCTTTCTTAAGAGGCTTTCTTCCCTCTTATTTTCCATATTACCCTATTGGTTTATCAAGGGATATATCAAGTAAATACTGAATTTTCTACTGTGATTTAAAAGATTTTTTGTACCATTCAGTAATGGCCAGACATGGTGGCTCATGCCTGTAATCCCCAGCACTTTGGGAGGCACAGGTGGGAGGATGGCTTGAGCCCAGGAGTTTGAGACCAACCTGGACAACATAGTGAGGCCCCTGTCTCTAAAAAACAAAAAAATTGATAATGTGATTACAATTTGAAATATACAGAAAGATAATACCCAGAAATTTACCACCTGGAACCAATTGCTAAAAAGACCAAAATAAAGAGAAAAAAGGTTTTTATTCTATACAGGTATAATTGGACTTGGAAACTTTATTAAAATAACCTTTCTTCTTTTCTTTCTTTTCTCTCTACTTTTCTTCCTCCCTCTCCCCAAACCCCCAGTAAGTTTTGATAAATACCTCATAGGCCATATATAATTTTGTTATTTTTGTGGTTTTTGACATAGAATGTTGCTCTGTTGCCCAGGCTGAAGTGTGGTGGTACAATCATGACTCACTGCAGTCTTGACTTCCCAGGCTCAAGGGACCCTCCCAACTCAGCATCCTGAATAGCTGGGACTACAAGGGTGTGCCACCATGCTAGGCTAATTTTTTTTTTCATTTTTTGTAGAGACAGGGTCTCACTATGTTGCGCAGGATGGTCTTGAACATCCTCCTGCCTGTGCCTCCCCAAGTGCTGGGATTACAGATGCTAGCCACCATTCCCAGCCTAAAATTTTTCTTAAGTGACACTTGTGATACACGTTTTTGTACATAAAACTTGAAACTTTTCTATATTTAGAATAATTTCCTTTTTTTTTTCAGACAGTTTCACTCTGTCACCCAGGCTGGAGTGCAGTGGTGCAATCTCGGCTCTCTGCAACCTCCTACTCCCTGGTTCGAGTGATTCTAATGCCTCAGTGTCCCTAGTAGCTATGAGTACAGGCACCAGGCACCACCAATGGCTAATTTTTGTTGTTGTTGTGGAAAGGAAGTTTAACTCTATCACCCAGGCTGGAGTGCAGTGGTTCAGGCTTAGCTGACTGCAACGTCCACCTCCTGGGTTCAAGTGATTCTGCCTTAGCCTACCGAGTAGCTGGGATTACAAGCACCCACTGCCACACTTGGCTAATTTTCATGTTTTTAGTAGAGACCAGGTTTCACCACATTGGCCAGGGTGGTCTTGACCTCCTGACTTCTGGTAATCAGCCTGCCTCTGTCTAAAAAGTTACTGGGATTACAGGCCTGAGCCACTGTGCCTGGCCTCTTTATTAAGGATAATTTCTTTTTTGTTTTTGTTTTTTGAGTTGAGTCTCGCTCTGTCACACAGGCAGTGGTGCGATCTCAGCTCAGTGCAACCTCCGCCACCCAGGCTCAAGCAATTCTCATGCTTCAACCTCAGGAGTAGCTGGAACTATAGTTGCGCACCACCACGCCCAGCTAATTTTGGTATTTTTAGTAGAGACAGGGTTTCACCATGTTGGCCAGGCTGGTTTCAAACTCCTGAACTCAAGTGATCCACCTGCTTCAGCCACCCAAATTGCTAGTATTACAGGTGTGAGCCACTGTGCCTGGCCTATATTTAAGATAATTTCTTTTTTTTTTTTGGTCTTCTTTTTTTTTTTAAAGACGGGGTTGCACCATGTTGGTAGGGCTGGTCTTGAACTCCCGACCTCAGGTGATCCACCTGCCTTGGCCTCCAAAGTGCTTGGATTACAGGCATGAGCCACCATGCCTGGCCTTTTTTTTTTTTTTTTGGTCTTCTTAAAGCTAAGCCTTTAAGTGTAAGATAATTTCTAAAAGTAGAATTCTTGGGTCTAATGATAGTAACAGATATATTTTTGCCTAATTGATTTTGTGCTAGTTTATACTGCCACCAAATGTGCCTCTTTTACCACATCCTTTTTGTTCCTGGCTGTTAAAATTCTTTTTCATTTTGCTACTTTAGTTGACAAAGAATGGTTTCTACTTGGTATTTTAATGTCTTTTTTTTTTTGAGATGGATTCTCACTATGTAGCCCAGGCTGGAGTTTAGTGGCGTGATCTTGGCTCACTGCAACCTCTACCTTCTGGTTTCAAGTGATTCTCCTGCCTCAGCTTCCAGAGTAGCTGGGATTAGAGGTGCCTGCCATCACACCTAGCTGATTTTTTTTTTTTTTAGTAAAGACAGGTTTTCACCATGTTGGCCAGGCTGGTCTCAAACTCCTGACCTTGTGATCTACCCGCCTCAGCCTCCTAAAATGCTGGGATTACAGGTGTGGGCTACCACGCCTGGCCTTGTTTTGTTGTTAAGACAGAGTTTCACTCTGGCACCCAGGCTGGGGTGCAGTGGTATGATCAGGGCTTACAGCAGCCTCAACCTCCTGGGCTCAAGTGATCCTCCCACCTCAGCCTCCTAAATTGCTGGGACCACAAGTGCATTCTACCATGCCTGGCTAATTTTTAAATTTTTTTAGAAATGGGGTTTTGCCATGTGCCCAGGCTGGTCTTAAACTCCTAAGCTCAAGTGATCCTCCTGTCTAGGCCTCCCAAAATGCTAGAATGTCAAGCATGAGCCACTACATCACTATAGATCATGTTAGACCAGCCTGGATAAGAGTGTGTAATTCTTTGCAGTAAGGTTGCTATAGGATTATCTACTCAGAGTTGGTGTTTAACAGTATTGGTGTTTAGTGTATATTGGTGTTTAATATTGACTACTAAATTCAAAACTCCTTTTTTCAGACCCTATCAGATTTGGATATGTCCTTCATATTTGATTGGATTTACAGTGGTTTCAGCAGTGTGCTACAGTTTCTAGGTATTGTTGGTTCTTTGTTCTTTATAGTTATCCTCTTTGGTCTTATTTGTTTAATAGTGCCTATCTGTGTCAAGTCTCTTTATATATAAGCCAGTAGTTAAGAATAGTTAAGAATATAGTCTTTGAAATCATATAAATATGTTCAATTATTTGTTATATCCCTTTTAAATTAAGTAATCTTTGGCAAATTACTTTTTTTCACCTTAACCTGCGTTTCCTTATCTGTAAAATGGTAATAATAATTCCTGGCTGTTAAGGTGTTAGGAATATTACGAACAGAAATATCTACCATTTATTAGCTAGTTTACCTATGTGCTTTAATGCTTTATGTCATTTAATCCTTAGAGGAATTCAGTATGTTATTTTTATTATTAAAATGCATGTTCCATAAAGTACCTTGTATACCATAAATAGCAGTTAATAATCTGCTAAATAAGATGTATTTACCCAGGAATTTTTTTTTAATTTTATAGGGATGGGGTCTTGCTATGTTGCCCAAGCTGTTTTTTTGTTTCTTTGTTTTTGAGGCAGAGTCTTGCTCTATCACCCAGGCTGGAGTTCAGTGGCGTGATCTCTCACTGTAATGTCCGCCTCCCAGGTTCAAGCCATTCTTCTGCCTCAATCTCTCGAGTAGCTGGGACTACAGGTGTGTGCCACCATACCAGCTAATTTTTGTATTTTTCGTAGAGATGGGGCTTCACCTTGTTGGCCAGGCTGGTCTTGAATCCACCTGCCTCAGCCTCCCAAAGTGCTAAGATTACAGGCGTGAGCCATTGTGCCCAGCCTTGCTACAGTTTTTTTTTTGTTGTTGTTGTTGGGGCAGAGGGTCACTGAGTCTCACTCTGTCACCCAGGCTGGAGTGCAGTAGCGCGATCTCAGCTCACTGTACCCTCCGCCTCCCAGGTTCAAGCAATTCTCCTGCCTCAGCCTCCCAAGTAACTGGGACTATAGGCGTGTACCACCCGGCCCGACTACTTTTTGTATTTTAGTAGAGATGGGGTTTCACCACGTTGGCCAGACTGGTCTTGAACTCCTGACCTCAAATGATCCACCTACCTCGGCCTCCCAAATTGCTGGGACTACAGGCATGAGCCACTGCACTCAGTCTCCTTGGTACAGTTTTTAGGTAACATGGGTCCTTTGCTCTCTTAGTTATCGTCTTTTATCTTATTTATATATTAGGGTTTATTTGTGTCGAGCCTCTTTCTATATGAGGCAATAGTTAAGAATATGGGCTTTGTAATGTTACAAATATGTTCAATTACTCATTGCATCTTTTCCTCTTTTTTTTGAGATGAAGTCTCGCTCTTGTCCCCCAGGCTGGAATGCAATGGCACTATCTCGGCTAACTCCAACTTCCGCTTCCTGGGTTCAAGTGATTCTCCTGCCTCAGCCTCCTGAGTAGCTGGGATTATAAGCGTCTGGCCAATGTTTGTATTTTTAGTAGAAACGAGGTTTCACCATGTTGGCCAGGCTGGTCTCGAACTCCTGACCTTGTGATTGGCCTGCCTGGGCCTCCCAAAATGCTGGGATTACAGGCATGAGCCACCACACCTGGCCATATTGCTTTTAAATTATGTAATCTTGGGCAAATTGCTTTTTCATGACACTCATAGAAGTAGTGACAGTCAAACAAGTAGATTCTTTAATGATAAAAAATATATATAGTTCTCCCCCCAAAAATAAAAAATTAGGACATCAAAGAGTATATTTCTTGGTCTTAAGCATGGATAAAGACTAAGTGTTATTTTAGTATGAATTTATTAGAAAACAAATGGCCTAAGTATAGTTGCCTAATGTCTTTAAATGTTTATTTCAAATACCAACTTGAACCAGAAAAAAGTTTATTTATTGATTAAATATTTTTTCAACTGCTACTAAAAGTTAAGACTAGTCTTCTCTCATGTAATTCTGTGGCGGTTAGACAATTAAACACGTAAAAAATGAAGTTTGGATGGCTGGGCATGGTGGCTCACGCCTGTAATCCCAGCACTTTGGAAGGCCAAGGCAGGCGGATCACAAGGTCAGGAGATTGAGACCATCCTGGCTAACAAACATGGTGAAACCCCATCTCTGCCGAAGATATAAAAAATTAGCCGGACGTGGTAGCATGCACCTGTAGTCTCAGCTACTCAGGAGACTGAGGCAGAATCACTTGAACCTGGGAGGCAGAGGGTGCAGTGAGCCAAGATTGTGCCATTGCACTTTAGCCTGGGCAACAGAGCGAGACTCTGTCTCAAAATAAATAAATAAATAAATAAAATAAAAAGGTTTGGCTGGGCATGTGGCTCACGATTGTAATCCCAGCACTTTGGGAGGCCAAGGTGGGCAGTTCACTTGAGGCCAAGAGTTCAAGACCAGACTGGCTAACATGGTAAAACCCCATCTCTACCAAAAAATACAAAATTTAGCTGGGTGTAGTGGTACACACCTGTGGTCTCAGCTACTCAGGAAGCTGGGGTGGGAGGATTGCTTGAGCCCAGGAAGTTGAGGCTGCAGCAAGCTGTAATAATGCTGTTGCACTTCAGCCTAGGCAAGAGTGAGAACCTGCCTCTAAATAAATTAAGTAAGTTCAATATGAAATTTAGCAGTTCAATTCCAGTCTAAATTGGTCAATGCTGCCTTTTTTCTATTTATCAATTTATCGATCAATTCCTGGTTGATACTTCTAAAATTAAAGTAATCAGCATTTTGGCATTATGGATATGTTAAGGCAACACACCTATTGACTGAGTCGAAGTTTGGTTTTATAATTATTTGAAGTCCCAAATCATGAATAGATTTATTTATTTATTTATGAGATAGAGTCTCACTCTGTTGCCTACGCTGGAGTGCAATGGCATGATCTCAGCTCACTGCAACCTCCACCTCCTGGGTTCCAGTGATTCTCCTGCCTCAGCTTCCCGAGTAGCTGGGATTACAGGCATATACCACCACACCTGGCTAATTTTTGTATTTTTAGTAGAGTCGAGGTTTTGCCATGTTGGTTAGGCTGTTCTTGAACTCCTGACCTCAGATGATTGGCCTGCCTCAGCCTCCCAAAGTGCTGGGATTACATTGTGAGCCACTGTGCCCAGCCATGAATAGATTTAATATAGCTCTTTTAAAATCGAAAATAGGTTTACAACTCCAACCTTAATCGGGTCAAATTTAAATTCATTTGGATAATCTGTGTCAGATATCACTTTGACCAATCATAGCTCTTACTTTGCAGGATTATATAAGAAGACAGGTAAATTGGTATTTCTTGGATTGGATAATGCAGGAAAAACAACACTGCTACACATGCTAAAAGATGACAGACTTGGACAACATGTCCCAACATTACATCCCAGTAAGTATATTCCTACATACAGTGTGATACTTGATCAAGTGATGCTAAATCACACACACTAACCAAAACTGTTTTGTTTTGTCTTGCTCTGTTGCCCAGGCTGCATGCAGTGCAGTAGTATGATCACAGTTCACTGCTACCTCTGCCTTCCTGGCTTAAGCCATCCTCTTGACTAGGCCTCCCAAGTAGCTGGGACCACAGGCATATGCCACCACACACTTAATTTTTATATTTTTTCAGAGACCAGGTTTCAGTATGTTGTCCAGGCTGGTGTCGAACTCCTTAGCTCAAGTGATCAGCCTGTCTTGGCCTCCCAAAGTATTGGGATCATAGGCATGAGCCACCACACATGGGCAAGTTTTTCATTTTGGGAGCGTTTTCTGGTAGATAAATTATGATCAGGCGACTTGACCTGTTCCTAAAATAATATAGTAAATTATATGTGACCTGGCTCCCAGGGAGTATATTTAGATCTTAAAGTAGTACTCATATATTTTGTTTTTTTTGAGACAGAGTCTCACTCTGTTGCCCAGGCTGGAGTGCAGTCTCATGATCTCAGCTCACTGCAACCTCTGCCTCCCAGGTTCAAGCAATTCTCCTGCCTCAGCCTCCCTAGTAGCTGGGATTACAGGCACGTGCTACCACACCCAGCTAATTTTTGTAGTTTCAGTAGGTAAGGGGTTTCAGCATGTTAGCCAGTCTGGTCTTAAACTCATGACCTCAGGCAATCCGCCTGCCTCAGCCTCCTAAAGTGCTGGGATTACAGATGTGAGCCACCACACCCAGCCAAAAATTCAATTTTTTTTTTGAGATGGGGTTTCACCCCATCTCAGTGCTGTGGTGCCATCTCAGCTCACTGTAACCTCTGCCTCCCAGGTTCAAGCAATTCTTCTGCCTCAGCCTCCTGAGTAGCTGGGATTACAGGCATGCGCCACCACTCCCTGCTAATTTTTTATTTTTAGTAAAAAAATTTTTTCTCCACTTGGGTCAGGCTGGTTTCTATTTCCTGACCTCAAATGATCGGCCTGCCTTGGCTTCCCAAAGTGCTGGGGTTACAGGGGTGAGCCATTGTGCCTGGCCAAAAATGGAAAGTTTTAAAACAATTTTTAAAATAATTTGTGTGTTCTTGTTCTTTTAGAAAGACCACCTGGGCCAGGTGTGGTTGCTCATGCCTGTAATCTCAGCACTTAGGGAGGCACAGGTGGGAGGATATCTTGTTTTAACAAGATAAAGTACTCTGGGCTAAAGTAGTTACACTAAAACTTGGGTTGTTGGCCAGGCTCGGTGGCTCACACCTGTAATCCCAGCACTTTGGGAGGCCAAGGTGGATGGATCACTTGAGGTCAGGCATTCGAGACCAGCCTGGCCAGCATGGCGAAACCTCGTTTCTACTAAAAATAGAAAAAAATTAGCTAGGTGTGGTAGCGTGCACCTGTAATCCTAGCTACTGGGGAGGCTGAAGCAGGAGAATCACTTGAACCCTGGAGGCAGAGGTTGCAGTGAGCAGAGATCATGCCACTGCACTCCAGCCTGGGAGACAGAATGAGACTGTCTAAAAAACAAACAAACAATAAACTTATGTTGTCATTATGGGGCACTTATGCTTTTGACCTTAAGGAATTACTGGGTCTGGAATTACCCTCCCACTGTATGCACTAGAAAACTGGACAAAAAATATACTACAACAGTTTTCAGACATTGGCCAACAGCTAGCACAGAACTGTGATTCCTGAAAGAAAGGAAACAACTCTTCTTTATTTTAGTTTTATGGCAAGAGATAATTTTCAGACCATGGTGCAAGGAAAGGACATCCCAACATAGTCCAATAATCTTGCTGAGTTGAGGAGATGTAGAAAGGCCAACAGGACTAGAATTTTTTGCTAGGCCAGAGAGGAGGGACCTCTGGACAGAAAGGACTAGAAATTTACATCGGGCCAGGCACGGTGGCTCAAGCCTATAATCCCAGCACTTTGGGAGGCCGAGGTGGGTGGATCACGAGGTCAAGAGATCGAGACCATCCTGGTCAACATGGTGAAACCCCGTCTCTACTAAAAATACAAAAAATTAGCTGGGCATGGTGGTGCGTGCCTGTAATCCCGGCTACTCAGGAGGCTGAGGCAGGAGAATTGCCTGAACCCAGGAGGCGGAGGTTGCGGTGAGCCGAGATCGCGCCATTGCACTCCAGCCTGGGTAACAAGAGTGAAAGACCATGCCTGGGATCTGTACAGGCATGAGTTACCATGCCCAGCCTGAAATGAAAATTTCACTGGCTAGGATTAACAGTAAATTAGATAGTGCCAGTACTGTAGAAGGAAAGCCCAGTAAACAATGCAATAGAAACTATCCAAAATGAAGCACAGAAAGAAAAATGACTGAAAGCAAAATAAACAGAGCCTCAATGACTGGTGGGACAATATCAGACAGTCTAACAAATCTGCAAAAATTAGCCAGGCATGGTGGTGCGTGCCTGTAGTCCCAGCTACTCAGGAGGCTGAGGCAGGAGAATCGCTTGAACCCAGAAGGCAGAGGTTGCACTGAGCCAAGATCACACCTCTGAATGGAATTCCAGCCTGGCGATAGAACAAAACACTGTCTCAAAAAAATAAAAGAAAGAAAAGAATAGAGAAGGAAAAATAAATGTTGGATTTATGGTGGGTAATGAATACCAGAAGTGAATATTACAATTATTTGTCATAATGTCAATATGAATTGGTGTATATCTAATTACAAAAAGTATTATTGTACCAGTTCCTAAATGATTGATTTGACCTTATTTACAATAAAAGTAAATCAAACATTAAGTAGTAATATAAGCTATTAATGGGTTTGTAAAAATATTTTAAATTCTTATTTAGCTTCAGAAGAACTGACCATTGCTGGCATGACGTTTACAACTTTTGATCTGGGTGGACATGTTCAAGGTAAGATTCATTTTATTTTTTGAGACAGGATCTCACTCTGTCTCCCACGCTGGAGTGCGGTGGTGCAATCTCAGCTCACTGTGACCTCTGCCTTCTGGGTTCAAGTGATCCTCATGCCTTAGTCTCCCCAGTAACTGGGATTACAGGCATGTGCCACCACGCCCGGCTAATTTTTGTATTTTTAGTAGAGATGGGGTTTCGCCATGTTCAAGGTAAGATTCTATTACTCTTATAGTCACTTTGTCTTCTTTTCTTTTTTTTTTTCTGGAATTAGAAAACCTGAAGTAACACTTTGTTTTATTTTAACTTAACAAAAATGTGGCCATTAGTTCCAGTATATGAAATCTCGTTCTATTCACTTAAGGCCAGAGTAGATTTAAAATGTAGGGATTATTACTCCCTGTTAAATGCTTTAAAAGTGAAGGGTGTTAAAAAAAAGAAAAGAAAACCAGTAAAATAAAAAATAAAGAAAAGCAAAGGGTGATTTTCATGATACTTCTGGTCAGTTCAAATTGGAATTGCTTTTGGTGGCTAAGTGTTTGAGTAAAATTTAGCTTCCATTCTCTCTAGTTCAGTCTGCTTGCTATTGTTATAATCATGTTATGAACATGTTAATGCTCTTTAAAAAAAAAAAAAAAAAACCTTAAATGGCTAACTCATTACCTACAAAACATGCCAGACTTATTAACCTGGCATTCAGGATCTCTATGATCTGGTCCCAGTTTACTTTTCTGGGTTTTAAAATGTATTATTTTATAGAGACAGGGTCTCACTCACTAAGTTGCCCAGGCTGGTCTCCAACTCTTGGGCTCAAGCAATCCTCCCACCTCAGCCTCCCAAAAGTATTGGGATTATAGGTGTGAGCCAACACCTGACCTACTTTTCTAGTCTTTATTTCCCGCTATTCCCCTTCCCATTCTTTTTACTTTAACCAAATCAGACCTTCTTGGTGTTTTTCTACCTCTGTGCTTTTGCTCATGCCATCCCCATCCACACATGAGTGACCCCTTCAGGGCCCAGTGCTGTTCCCTCCCTTGGGAATCCATTCTCAGTTGGAGTGCTCTCAGCTGTACTTCATAGCACTTAGTGCATTTGTGTACATGTCTATAACAAATTTAGAAAGACTTCTTTATGTCCTGTATTAAACTTGCAGGTACTAAAATCCTATTTGTTTGTTTTTTTTTTAATTAAAAAGAATGCTTTTAGAGATGGGGTCTCACTATCTTGCCCAGGCTGATTTTGAAGTCCTGGCCTCAAGCAGTCCTCTTACCTCAGTTTCCTAAAGTTCTGGGATTATAGGTGTGAGCCCCCACACCTGGCCTGTTCATTTTTTATATCCCCAAAAGTATTTGGCAACATTTAGCTCATAGTAAGTCATAACCGAGTTGGCAGGCATTCTAAAGACCTGATATGACATATAGTTGAAAAGACTGTAAGCAGTTCTTGCTAGTGAAAGCACATTTGTGACCTATAATTGCCTGGTATATATGCAAAATAATTTCTAGAATATGATTATTAGAATTGCAATCTAATGGAATTGTGTGAGACTTCATTTCTATATTGTTTTTGGGATATGTCATAGTGGCTGGGAATTACAGGGGACTCAGGCCTGTAATTCCAGTGCTTTGAGAGGCTGAGGTGGGAGGATCACTTGAAGCCAGGAGTTCCAGACCAGCTGTGCAACATAGCAAGAGCCTGTCTCTACACAGAATTTAAAAAAATTAATGGGGCATGATGATAGACACTGATAGTCCCAGCTACTCAGGAGGCTGAGATAGGAAGATGGCTTGAGCTCAAGAGATTGAGGCTGCAGTGAACTAGCCTGGATAACAGAGTGAGACCCTGTCTCTTAAAAAAAAAAAAAAAAAAAAGAGCGAAAGAGGTATGTCATAAAACTAAAGTCAGTGAAGAAAGTTATGGGAAAAAATTGCTCTTATGATTTCATAGACTTTAATTATCAACATTTGATCTTTTCTGTTATGAGTAAAACAGTTTGCTTTTTTATTTTTATTTTTATTTATTTATTTTTTGAGACAGAGTTTCGCTGTTGTTACCCAGACTGGAGTGCAATGGCAGGATCTCGGCTCACCACAACCTCCGCCTTCTGGGTTCAAGCAATTCACCTGCCTCAGCCTCCCGAGTAGCTGGGACTACAGGCGTGCACCACCATGCCCAGCTAATTTTTTATATTTTTAGTAGAGACGGGGTTTCACCTTGTTGACCAGGATGGTCTCTATCTCTTGACCACGTGATCCACCCGCCTCGGCCTCCCAAAATGCTGGGATTATAGGCATAAGCCACCGTGCCTGGCCAACAGTTTGCTTTTTTAAAAAAATTTTTATTTATTAACTTATTTTGAGACAGAGTCTGGCTCTGTCGCCCAGACTGGAAGTGCAGTGGTGTGATCTTAGCTCACTGCAAACTCTGCTTCCTGTGCTCCATCCTCCCACCTCAGCCTCCCAAGTAGCTGGGTAGGTACATGCCACCACACTTGGCTAATTTTTTTTTTTTTTTTGAGATGGAGTCTCGCTGTGTCACCCAGGCCGGAGTGCAGTGGTGCGATCACAGCTCACAGTAACCTCTGCCTCCCAGGTTCAAGCAAATCTCTTGCCTCAAACTCCTAAGTAGCTGGGATCACTGGCACATGCCACCATTCCCGGCTAATTTTTGTGTTTTTAATAGAGACAGGGTTTCGCCATGTTGGCCAGGCTGGTCTCAAACGCCTGACCTCCAGTGATCCACCCATCTCAGCATCCTAAAGTGCTGGGATTACAGGCATGAGCCACTTCGCCTGGCCTTGGCTAATTTTTTGTATTTTTTATAGAGATGAGGTTTCACCATGTTGTGCAGGCTGGTCTGAACTCCTGAGCTCAAGCAATCCACCCGCCTTGGCCTTCCAAAGTGTTGGGATTACAGGCGTGAGCCACAACACCTGGCCTTATTATTCTAATTTAACACGCTTACACCTAGTATTAATTTCCTTTTGTCACTCATTCCAAAGTTACCGTGGCAAAAAAAAAAAAAAAAAATCTGATAACCAGAAATGTCAAAAAATGAATACTGCATATATGTGTAATATAAATACACACTTTATTTATATGTAATTACATATACATGTAGGTTTTTTACGGCTTATATTTTAGATTTATATTGTAGCAGTCCTCCAATGAATTTAACATGTATCATTATGCACTAGTGGCAAATATTCTACTTTTTTAATTTTTATTCTTTTAAATATTCTACTTCTTACATACAATAATTGGGAAGAGACTAAAGTATTTGACTTGCCCACAATCAAGGAAAGCCTGAAATTTCCTCTTTGGTGTTCTCAGAAGAAATTGGCACCATTGGGTAAAAGATTGACATGAATATATTGTGAAGTAGCAGCAGCTAAGGGATTACTGCCCTTGATATCTTGTTGGACTCTTTGCTTAAACCATCAGCTGGGTTTGACCAGCAAATAAACTCTAACTCCTGATTGTTTTTATTAGCTCGAAGAGTGTGGAAAAACTACCTTCCTGCTATCAATGGCATTGTCTTTCTGGTGGATTGTGCAGACCATGAAAGGCTGTTAGAATCAAAAGAAGAACTTGATGTAAGTTAAATAATTGAAACTAAATATAGTCAAATCACTGTAGTAAGTCTGAAGAAGTCTGAAGAAGTAGGTTGGAGATAATGGTTATTAGAGTGCTGCTTTTCTGGAGTCTTTGATGAAACTCTTAGCAATTTGTTGAGCTAAATGATTGCTTTAAATGGTGATTACTCAGAGTGCAGAAGGGCCGGGCTTGATGGCTCATGCCTGTAATCCCAGCCCTTGGGGAGGCCGTGGTGGGTGGATCACTAGATCAAGAGATCGAGACCATCCTGACCAACATGGTGAAACCCCATCTCTACTAAAATATAAAAATTAGCTGGGCATGGTGGTGCGTGCCTGTAGTGTCAGCGACTCTGGAGGCTGAGGCAGGAGACTCACTTGAACCAGGAAGGTGGAGGTTGCAGTGAGCTGAGATCATGCCATTGCACTCCATCCTGGTGACAGAGTGAGACTCCATCTCAAAAAAAAAAAAAAAATGCAGAGGGAGTAACTTTGAGTAACTGTAGCTATTGAGGAAGTACCAACACAGACATCCTTTATGAAGACTTAAGAAGCTCACCCTGTACAGAATATACCTTTTTAGTATATTTCATGTCTGCTATCTTCCTGGAGTGGGTTGATCTTGAGTCCCTGGTCATGCTTGGATGCTATTTCATAAGCCACAACCTGAAATGATAGGACATGCCATCTTTGACACTACTCCCAGGAGTGAGCAGAGGCATATGTAGCTAACTCCTTTCCAGTATCCCAGGTCACATACTTTGTAAAGGGGCCCAACAGCCACAGACAAGGTCAACACTAGATCTGGGGCCACAGAGTAAGCAGGTCCATGATCTGATTGAAGGTTGATCCTACCATGCCTCTGCCCAGAGCAGGCAAACAAATACTTGTACATGTGGAAAAGTCCAGGTAGGTTCTATGGTTATAAAATAAGGATAAAGAATGCCTGAATTCCTACTTTGCTCCAGAGACTGTGTATGTTATTTCATTAAATTCTCAATTTCATAGGGTAGATACTACTGTTCCTAATTCTCTCTAGAGCTTCAGTCAGGCTAACTTGCCCAAAGTCACATCTCAGAAGCAGTAGAGGCTGGGCCTGGTGGCTCATGCCTGTAATTCTGGCACTTTGGGAGGCTGAGGGGGGCGGACTGTGAGGTCAGAGGTTTGAGACCAGTCTGGCCAACATGGTGAAACCCCGTCTCTGCTAAAAATACAAAAATTAGCTGGATGTGGTGGTGCATGTCTGTAATCCCAGCTACTCAGGAGGCTGGGGCAGGAGAATCGCTTGAACCCAGGAGGTGGAGGTTGCAGGGAGCTGAGGTTACACCATTGTACTCCAGCCTGGGCAACAGGGCATGACTCCATCTCAAAAAAAAAAAAAGCAGCAGTAGAACCAGAAGTGAAACCAGATCTGTCCACCTCTAAGGTGTTGGCTCTATACACTCTATGTCACTGCTTTACAAGGTGAACAGAGTACACATTTACAGGAAGAGGCCTAGGAAGACAGAAGAATTGAGCTTATGGTTTCATTGAGGTCACTTTAAAATGTGGGGAAAGTTTGCCAAAGAAAACTGGTATGACATGATATCATAGAAAATAGTCCTTCACTGTTTTATCATATCAAAATAAGCTCTTTGGATGGTTTCATATCAACTCTTGTTTTTTTACAGTCACTAATGACAGATGAAACCATTGCTAATGTGCCTATACTGATTCTTGGGAATAAGATCGACAGACCTGAAGCCATCAGTGAAGAGAGGTTACGAGAGATGTTTGGTTTATATGGTCAGACAACAGGAAAGGTAAAAAAAAAAAAAAAAAATTATGATGGGTGTGAATGTTTAATTCTATGATACAAATGTCTTCTTAAATTACTATTGTCCAACTATATAAGCCCATTATCATTCTTTTTTCTTAAAGAAAACTGTCATTTATACTTGTGGGTCTTCTTAGTGTCTTCATTTTTTTCTACCATGGAATGAAACCTTTTCTTGTTGACAATAAAAATGTCAAGGATCAGTTATGCCTAAAGCTTGTGCTTATGGGAAACTAAATTAAAGCTTTCAAAGTTATTTATCATGCACTTTGAGAATTAGCCACCAAACAATGTATTTGAGTGTTTAAGCATGGCAGTAGTGTGTTTAGGCCCCCGAGTTCACCAGAGATAAATAAGACATAAACCTGGTCATGGGAATATTTTAGGGTTTTCTGAACATACACTTTATAGTAAGCTTTAAGATGCATTGTTTTGGTATTCACTTTTCTTAGGATTTATTTTGGGGGAAACATCAGCATTGAAAAATTCCAGATTGGCCAGGCATGGTGGCTTATGCCTGTAATCCAAGCACGTTGGAGGCCAAGGCGGGCAGATCACCTGTGGTCGGGAGTTCAAGACCAGCCTGACCAACATGGTGAAACCCCGTCTTAAAAAAAAAGGAAAGAAAAATTCCAGATAAACAATGGAAGAACCCCAGAGGTTCACAAAATTTTCTTGGTTTACATATACTATTTCAGGGTGGAGAAATACTGCAGCATATAGCAGGAGGCTCTCATGTTAGACAAAGTAGACTCTGGTCTGTTTTTTGTCTTTTTTATAAATTTGCTCCACATTAATTTTAGGAAATGCCTTGTTTGGTCACAAACCTTCTCAGGGAATGTTTGTGTTTAATATTAGTGAAGTCAGTTGGGTTTTTTCTAAGTCAGATTATTTTCATCCTTGGGTATCTCACAAGCTCACCTCTTTCCCACTGAGTGGCCATCCTGTCCTAAGATAGCATGAGGAAGGAGGCTTCTTGTGATGTTTAGGGGACCTGGATGCCAAGCAGCCATGACTTTAACACAGACATGGATTTATCACAGTCACTTTTTTGTTCTAAAATGGAACCTATACTTCTGCTGGGATGTGGGGCTTTATTAATTTCATAAAACTCCAACAAAATGTCTCTCTTCTATTCTAGGGGAGTGTATCTCTGAAAGAACTGAATGCCCGACCCTTAGAAGTTTTCATGTGTAGTGTGCTCAAAAGACAAGGTTACGGAGAAGGCTTCCGCTGGATGGCACAGTACATTGATTAACACAGACCCACCGTGGTCCAGGTCTCAACGTTCAGGCTTACTTAGAGATTTGATTGCTCAACATGCATAACTTGAATTTAATAGACTTTTGCTGGTTATAAAACATGTTTTTTAGATTATTAGTATTATATCAACTTAATTGGAGTGAGAATTGAAAACTGATTCAAGTAAGTTTGAATATCACAATGTTAGCTTTCTAATTCTGTAAAAGTAATTGGTTTTTACAGTTTATAATCTGACATCACCCCAGCGCCATTTATAAAGAGCAACTTTCCAGCAGTACATTTGAAACACTTTTTAACAACATGAAATTATAAATATAAACCATATTTAAAAGCTCACCATGTTAAATTTTTTATGTACTTTTTTGGAACTAGTTTTTAAATTTTAGATTATATGTCCACTTAAGTGTACAGTTAATAATTAGCTTATTCAATGATTGCATGATGCCTTACAGTTTTCAGTAACATTTTTTCTTATGCAAACGTCATGCAATAAAACAAACTCAATGTTTGGCATCCTTGTTGGGCAAATGTTTCATTTAAATGTGTCTTATCTAGTTAGTATACTCTGAAAATTTTAGTATTTAATATTAGACATATGAGGTGATTGTTGGGAAAGGAGATTCCTTCAGAATATTTAGATAGCATTTAAGCCTCTCAAGGCTTTTATATTTACCATGAGACGGTTGTGGTCAGTTGCACCTGATACCACGTATCACTGAATCATGTGTATTTTTATTAGCGATGTGGCCACTACCATTGCTGATGGGGTCTGTGTCCTAGTCCCTGTGGGATTGGCCTTCTGAAGAAAAGCACATTTATGGTACACAAGGTTGATTATCAGTTTGGTAGGCCCTATAGTTCCATCCCAGTTGTCTGATTCTGAAGTGCTCCAGTCTTATTGGTGCCCAGTTGGGTAATCTGTGCCTCTTCCCCAAAAGTAATGACAGGCCCCAGTCTCTCCACATTTAGATGTACTCCCGGTCTCTTTACATTTAACGGTACTCCCTGGGGCAAGCAACAAGTAGGCTCTTGTGTGCAGTTTCACTGCAGAGACCTGCATATCTGAGGACTAAAACAGCTTGTTCTGCATCAGTCTGAGATATGCGGAGATTTTGTTCCTATCCTATAGCTCTTTTCTATTCTTTGGCATATTTTATTTTCTGATAGAAGAAAACAAGTGCTGGTTTCTAATTTTCTTTTTTCTTATTTGCTCTCAGGTAGTTCTTACTTTATAGAACAAAGACTTTTTGTTTGGCTTTTTTTGTTTTGTTTTGTTTTAGAGACAGTGTTTCACCATGTTGACCAGGCGGTGTCAAACACCTGACCTCAAGTGATCTGCCCGCCGTGGCCTCCCAAAGTGCTGGGATTACAGGTGTGAGCTACCATTGCCTGGCCTGACTTTTGTTTTTAGATATTATGCTTGTCATGTGATAGGGCCTGCAAACCTCATTGCCAGGCTTACTAAGAAAAATTTAGTTCTTCAAAAGCATTATAGTTTCCTAAGAAATTGAATTTTTTTTATGTTTGAGATTCCATCATTAGTAAGATAAGATGAAAGGTAACTGCCAAAAATGTATTTTTTAAAGACTCTCAAGTTTAAGATTTCTCTTCTGATTATAAGCCAAGTTTTATAATGTATTGAACCAATTCCATCATGAATAATTTTAATATCAAAAATTAGTGTTTTCTGTAGCCGTTGTCCACGTTACAGTTACAGTCCTTTTTGTCATCGATAATATAACCTATCAAGCAGATAAGGATTGAGGAATATGACTGGAAGGAATTACTAGTTAGCTAAACTGACAGGGTCTCTTCTTAAGATGACGTTTGATTTCAGTACTCTGACTTTTCTGATTCACTTTCATCTTCTTTCTAAATGAAAATGAAAGAGCTCCCTCCCTTCCTAGAAACGTCAGTAACACTAAGGGAAAAGTAGTGACATTGCAGCCCATTTATTTCTTCTTCCAGGTAGGTTTCAAGTGCTTACTCCTTCAGTGCTGACTAAATAGAACTAAGCCTTATGAAAAGTAACTGCCTCTTGTTCCTATTATCTGTCTTCAGTACCTTCAGGGACATGCCTTTCTTCAAGTATTTTCTAGAGTATCCATTGTGATACCGAAGAAGTTAATTATTTGTGTTGTAAATTGGTATGAAGGAAACAATGTCCTGGTTTCTCTAGCCAGGAAAAATGCTTCCTGGTATATTATCTCTCTCAGTCCAGAACCCTCATTCTAATTGTAACACTAAGATCAAAGAAACAAATAGTCACTTTGTAGACCACAGCTAAACTCTGGATATTTTCCCAAAGATGGAAGATTTTTATGGCTCCAGCCTCTAGAAAGGAAGCTATGTTTAGCAGCAACCAGCTTTCCTTCCAGCTCCAAGAGGCAGAGTTCCTGAGCCAGTGGACTTAACGTCTAGCTCTGAGAACCTCTCTGTAGTATATGCACTGGGTACTGCTCTTTTTCAAAAGAGCCAAATTAAGAAGATGGCAAGAAACAGTAGAAGCACAGAAGGAAGACAACTCTGTATGTGCCTATGTGGATATGTGCAACTGGGGAGTATTTTCCAGGTACATACTAGTACTAGGGACATATGCTAATTTTGTGTCCCACACCGTAAAATGTTAGGGTGTGGTTGTTAACACAGTGGTATACAAGTTCAGACTGGATTCAGGCACTCTCCAAAAGATTTTTTTTAAATCTAAAGTCTGAAATGTAAAAATATAAGGTCTCAACCCACTTTTACACTTTTAAAGAGATTCTTACCCACACCTGTTTCACTGACTGCTGTTAATTACAGTTTTGGATCATAGGTGGTTAAATTGACACACTTCAGTTTATCTCAGTGAATTTTTGGAATGGACATTATAGCATTTTTTAAAATTGGGGAATAGACATTTCCTAAAGTATGTGAAAAAAAATACTCACTGTTGGCTTGGTTAAACCAGTATCTTTGTATGAGTGCCAAAGATGTGTGAATGCAGATACTGCCTGTGTAGACCTAAATTTTAGTTTGGTGTGCCTGCATCCATATACAATTTTTTTGTGGTTTATAGCATAAAAGCAGAACATTGTTTTTTTTTCTTAGTTTTCAACCGGCTCATACTACTTTATAGTGCTTTCCAAGTATATAAACTACTTGTAAATCATTAAAATAAGGGATAACTGTGATAATAGTGTTTCTTGCCTTCTAGAAAATGATTTTATTAGCTACATTCAAAACCAAGCATCTTCACAGGTTCCATCATTAGAAACAGTATAGTTCTAGTTAACATGATTAGAGAGTTTCAGGGAAAAGGCTTATATTTTCTGAAACTGTATTTGGTATGTGACTCAATGTGGTATTTTGGTCTTGTTAGTCACTTATATGATTGAAGTTTGCAAGGATTTATTGCCAAGTAAAGTTTGACCAGAGTGTACTGAGAATAGCTACATAAAGGGAAATCTCTCAAAATTCCTTCTGTTCATTTAATTTGGAGCATATTATTTCAATAGTTTTAAACATGTAAAAAGTTGGTGAAGCATCAAAAAATCTTCAAGAAACAAAGAAAAAATAGAAATTAGCTAACAAATTCCTTAATGCAAAATTAATAGGTCATAAAATGTAGTCTATATTAAAAGCCAGAGGCTCTGCTATAAATGTAAGAGTTTAGAAAAACAGTGTACTTCAATTAAGGACTAAATTATCAAAATGGCATGTTTGGTTTTCTTTTCTTTTTTTTTTTTTGAGACGAAGTCTTGCTCTCTTGCCCAGGCTAGAGTGCAGTGGCATGATTCTTTGCTCACTGCAACTTCTAACTCCCAGGTTCAAGCAATTCTCATGCCTCACCACCCCGAGTAGCTGGGATTACAGGTGCACCCCACCATACCCACCTAATTTTTAAATTTTTAGTAGAGATGGGGTTTCACCATTTGGGCAGGCTGGTCTTGAATACCTGACCTCAATTGATCTGCCCACCTCAACCTCCCAGAGTGCTGGGGTTATACTCGTGAGCCACTGTGCTGGCCTAAAACTACATGTTTATGCTTCTGGTCATTTCTATTATTATCCTTCTTTTGAAATTTAAGTTAGTGCTTTTTAACCAAATAAAAGAAGAACCACCTCTTTGAATATATGACTCTGCCTCTGTGTAAAGTGACTGGGATTTTGTTAAAACCGTGTTTCTACTTCTAAACCCTGTAACCATTCCCCCTCAGAAATCCCCTCCCAACACCTGGATTTTAAAGATCCTCCAGTGTTAAGGGAAGCTACAGAGTCTATTAAAGATGCAGCTCTGAACCAATTAATTTTTGTCCTTAAAATGTAAAGCATTAAGTAGCTAATATATTTAATGCCACTAATTGTTGTTCAGGGCTTTCAGCATACTATTAAACAGAATCCAAAGTAATCAAAAGAAAGTAAGTGAATTTATCCAAAGCCAACTTTGTTTCTGGTGTGTTCCCTGCCCCAAATAGATTTTAGGGCAGAAGTAGAAAACTGAATTTACACAGAAGTATTTTTGGAAAAACTGCAGCACTACGAAGTAGATGGATTCTTCTTCAGTATACTTTTTTTTTTTTTGAGATGGAGTCTTGTTCTGTCATCCAGGCTGGAGTACAGTGGTGTGATCTCCACTCACTATCACCTCCACCTCCCAGGTTCAAGTGACTCTCCTGCCTCAGCATCCTAAGTAGCTGGGATTACAGGTGCCCACCACCACAGCTGGCTAATTTTTGTGTTTTGAGTAGAGACAGGGTTTCACTGTGTTGTCCAGGCTTGTCGAACTTCTGACCTCATGTGATCTGCCTGCCTTGGCATCCCAAAGTGAGTGCTAGTATTACAGGTGTGAACCACTGCACCTGGCCAGCATGCAGTTTAAATAGTGGCTTAGATTTAGTTTAAAATATTTGGGGGTGAAAGGCAGGAATAGTTCTGTTTTTGACAATACAGGTTTTCTTTGGGATTGTTTTCATTTTTGAGTATAGATTCATGTCAGAATGGCCAATTAACATGGGTTTCTGTATTCCCTGGTGTTGCTCCCAACCTGAACTCACAATCAGTTGCCATACTGAGGCAAGAACACTCAGGGTGAATGTAGTCAGGTTACTTTAAAAGTGACAAAGTATTTTTCCATGGTGAGGCCTTTAGTATTTGGCTGAATGTAAAGTATGCTGAAGTGGTAAATCGAGGGTAAGTTGTTAATCACTAACCTTGTTTGCACTTTTGTCCACTGCTGCTTGCACTAGGATCTTGGTGTGAATGTTCAGTTGTTTTACAGTGTATACAGATTATTAAGCATAATTTATATAAAGATGTTTCTGTTTACCTTTGTGTGTTTTACAACAAAGAGCTATAATAGATGGTTAAATGTTTTTGAATTGTGTTTATATGTTATTTTGATTATGTTCTATTATGTTTTCACCTATGAATTTGAGTGTCAGGAAGGGAAAAATAAAATGCTAATCTGGTCTTGAAGAACTCTAGTGTCAAGTTCCATTTTTATTATCCAACCATAATTTTTATTTTGTTCATTAGAAATGTCTTGGACTTTGAAAATTACAAAGATTGTAGAACTTTCCCTTTGTGCAAGGATCCTGAGGAAACTTTACTCAAGTAACAAGGCCTAATTTGCTTGGTAAAACTGAAAACAATTTATGGACAAACTGAAGTAGAATACAATGTCTACTCAGCTGAAATGTGAAAAATAAGATGACCATTTTATCTACATCACGTTTCTCTAGTATGCACAGAATCTCCTGGAGAGCTTTAAAATACAACATTCTCTCCCCTCCCCTCCCCTCCCCTCCCCTCCCCTCCCCCTCTGTCTCTCAAAATTCCTATTGTGATTCAGTAGATCTGGGGGTGAAAGTGGGAGGCAGAAAAAACAAGCTTCTCAGTTTTTTCTTTTTATACACACTCTCTTTTTTCTTTCTCCTCCCTCCGTCTTTTTTTTTTTTTTTGAGACAGAGTTTCACTCTTGTTGCCCAAGGTGGAGTGCAGTGGAGCAATCTCAGCTCACTGCAACGTCTGCCTCCCAGGTTCAAGTGATTCTCCTGTCTCAGCCTCCTGAGTAGTTGGGATTACAGGTACATGCCACCACACTCAGCTAATTTTTTGTATTTTTAGTAGAAACAGGGTTTTACCATGTTGGCCATGCTGGCCTCAAACTCCTGACTTTGGCCTCCCAAAGTGCTGGGATTACAGGTGTGAGCCACTCTGCCCCCTCCCCTTCCCTCCCTTCCTTCTTTCCTTTTTTTTTTTTTTTTGGTGGGGACAGGGTCTCACTATGTTGCTCAGGCTGGTCTTGAACTCCTGACTGAAGGTATCCTCCTGCCTTAGCCTCCCAAAGTGCTGGGATTGTAGGCATCAGCCACCATGCCTGGCCTCTCAGCTTTTTCTAATGTTGAAGTCTAAATTTTTCATTTAGGAGAAATATTGCTCTAACAATATTGCTAATAATAAATGATTCTTAGCCAATCAGTGAAACAAAAAAGAAGTAATCATTTTGGTAAGGATTATCAAGTTAGAGATTTAAATCCAAATATAAAACCTTTCTATAGCCACCTCTTTAACCTTCCCACTAACAATATACAGCAGTAACAAGCTTTGTGCTAGCTCTCAACATAATCTATCACAACTATTACAGTTGGGCCCATCAGAATAAAGATTTACTTATGGACCCTTAAATTATTTGTTGAATTGAAACTAACAAGTAGAGGCTGGGAGCAATGTAATCCTAGCACTTTGGGAGGCCGAAGCAGGAAGATTGCTTGAGGCCAGGAGTTCAAGACCTGGGCAACATAGCAAGACCCTGCTTCTACAAAAACATTTAGCTGGGTACAGTGGCACATACCTGTAGTCCTAGCTATTCAGAAGGCTGAGGTGGGAGGATTGCATGAGCCCAGGAATTCAAGGCTGTAGTAAGCTGTGATTGTGCCCCTGCACTGCAGCCAGGGCAACACAGTAAGACCCTGTCTCAGAAGAAAAGAACAAAAGAAACTAATAAGTAGATAGATAAAGTGAATGCAGTGCTTACTTCGGCAACATATATACTAAAATTGGAGATAGTAAATGCACCGAAGGGACCAATGCTTAAAAAAGTCTCAGGGGCTGGGTGTGCTAGCTCACGCCTGTAATCCCAGCACTTTGGGAGACCGAGGTGGGTGGATCACCTGAAGTAGGGAGTTCGAGACCAGCCTGGCTAACGTGATGAAACCCCACCTCTACTAAAAATAAAAAAATTAGGCCAGGCGCAGTGGCTCATGCCTGTAATCCCAGCACTTTGGGAGGCTGGGGTGGGCAAATCACCTGAGGTCAGGTGTTCGAGACTAGCCTGGCCAACATGGTGAAACCCCATCTCTAATCTCTACTAAAAATACCAAAAATTAGCCAGATGTAGTGATAGGAGCCTATAATCCCAGCTACTCAGGAGACTGAGACAGGAGAATCACTCAAACCCGGTGGGTGGAGGTTGCAATGAGCCGAGATTGCACCATTGCATGCCAGGCTGGGCAACAAGAGTGAAACTCTGTCTCAAAACAAACAAAAAAATTAGTGTGGTGGTGGGTGCCTATAATCCCAGCTACTCAGGAGGCTGAGGCAGGAGAATCACTTGAACTCCAGGGGTGCAGAGATTGCAGTGAGCCCAGATAACACCACTGCACTCCAGCCTGGGTGACAGAGCAAAACTCCATCTCAAAAAAAAAAAAGTTGTGGGCATGGTGGCTCACACCTGTGATCCCAGCACGTTTGGGAGGCCAAGGCAGGTGGATCTTTGCTTGAGCCCAAGAGTTTGAGACTAGCCCGGGCAGCATAACAAGATCCCATGTCTACAAAATACAAAAATTAGCCAGGCACGGTAACACGTACCTGTACTCTTAGCTACTCAGGAGTCTGAGGTGGGAGGATCACCTGAGCCCAGGGAGGTCAAAGTCACAATGAGCCGTGATCATGCCTTTGTACTCCAGCCCAGGAGACAGTAAGACCCTCTCTCAAAAAATTAAAATAAAATAAAATAAGGTCTGGTTTATTTATTGAATTTAGCTACATACATAATTTCAGCTAGACTATCTGATGTTTGTACCTGCTAGACTGACACATATGACCAATGGTGTACAAGTAATGTGTCGTAGCTCCCAGCAGAGTTGAAAGGCACTTTATTGGGAATAGGGAAAATTCCTAGGAAACAATGGAAATGAAGCCCTCTGCGTGGTGACCACCATCCTCCTACTTGAAAGGGAACAAAATTTAGTAGCCTGTTGTTGAAAAACAAAGGTCCTAAAATAGGCTCTATTTCTGCAGAGTCCCTTATGCAAGGTTCAACTGGGAGTTTAGTTAATTGACAAAAGTCAAGGCCTATGTTTATAAAGCCTCTTAATTTATTTAAACTTAGGCACCAAGGCTTTGGTGTCTAATACTTTTCTTGCTACTACTTAGTAAACAAATTAAGTCTTGCCTTGGAATGTGGATTTTTACTCTGGGGCATTATGGAGAACAATTTGAGATTTTTTTTTTTCTTTTTTTTCAGGACAGAGTCTCTGTCATCCTGGCTGGGGTGCAGCTGTGATCATAGCTAACTGTAGCCTCAACCTCCTGGGGTAAAAGCATCTGGCTACCTCAGCCTCCTAAGTAGCTGGGACTACAGGCACACATCACCACATCTGGGTAATATTTTTTTTTGTTGTTGAGACAGGGTCTCGCTGTGTTGCCCAGGCTAGTCTCAAACTCCTAGCCTCAAGCAGTCTGCCTGCCTCAGCCTCCCAAAGTGCTAGAATTACAGCATGAGCCTTGGCATCTGGTCTAAGATATATATTAAGGTCATTGTGACTTCAGTGATGGCAATATGCTACTACAAACAAGCTGATAATGTTATAAAAAGAAACTGAAGAGTTTTTTTTTTGCTTGATTGTATTGAAGAGGTTTAGGATAATGGGTAACAGATTCCTTTAGTCAACAAACTTTTCATGAAGCATGTTATATGGATAACATGGGCAAAGATCATTGGAGGTTAGATACAGATGGAAGAGAAAGAAGCACTTGCAGGCGAATGGGGGAGGGGAATGGCGTAAAATAGAGATTTTACTTCCCTGTTTTTTTTTTAGACAGAGTCTCACTCTGTTGCCCAGGCTGTAGTACAGTGATGGGATCTCGACTCCCCTCACCTCTGCCTCTCAGGCTCAAGGGATCCTCCTGCCTCAGCCTCTTGAGTAACTTGGACTATAGGCGTACACCACTATGCCTGGCTAATTTTTGTATTTGTAGTAGAGATGGGGTTTTGCCCTGTTGGCCAGCCTGGTCTTAAACTCCTGACCTTAGGTGATCTGCTTGCCTTGGCATCCCAGAGTGCTGGTATTACAGGTGTGAGCCACTGTGCCTGGCCTATTCCCTGGTTCCTTGAGCTAAAAGGAACTTATTTATTCATTTTTTGAGACAGAGTCTCTCTGTTACCCAGGCTGGAGTGCAGTGGTGTGATCTTGGCTGCTGCATCCTTTATCTCCTGGGTTCAAGAGATTCTTGTGTCCCAGCCTCCCAAGTAGCTGGGACTACAGGTGTGCAATACCACAACTGGATAATTTTTAATATTTTTTTTTTAGTAGAGAAAGGGTTTCACCATATTGGCCAGGCTGGTCTTGAACTTCTGACCTCAAGTGATCCACCCGCCTCAGCCTCCCAGAATCCTGGGATTACAGGTGTGAGCCACCACATCCAGCCAGTTCCCTGGTTTTTTGAGTTAAAAGGAATTTAATGTGACATTTGGTGGTTTTATAGTCTTGTTTCATGTGGGATCAGTAACATCTCAGAAACTAGAGAGAAGCTAAACATTACAAAATAACAGCACCATTCTTAGGGTTCTCTCCAAGCCCCTGGGTTTGAGTTGAAGTCACTAGACCCACCTCCTGATTTACTAATCAGAAACCAACCCAGACTGATACAGTCTGGAGAGAAGCAAGTTGACTTTCTTCCATTCTAGGGACTTCAGTTTTGAGAACTGAGAGCCCAGGAGCCCCTCTTTGGGTAATGGACAGATCAGGAGAGCTCCAGCCCTATTCTGCGTCCTAGAGAGGGAAAGTAGGTGGGAGCTTGTTTGTGACTAGGGGCTCCATTGTATGAGAACACAACTCTTACCGCTCCTGAAGGAAATCATGTAATGATGCTTTCTTTCCTAACTGCCTGGCAGCAGATGGCAAGGGCATGAAGCTATTTCGAGAACACTCTTGAGTTTTTTTCCACACCAGCTTCTATTTAGGGCCAGGCTCAGAATCATCAATCCCTTGAGTCCTCTGGCAGTCGGGTGGCAGTGGAGCCCCTCTTGAATTTACTCAATCTGTCTTCCTCCTTGGAAAGGTGGTACCTTGACCCTTCTGAAGACCTGGGACTGGGTGGCCATTTTGCCCACTCTTTGTGCCAGTGCTGGGCTGGGCAAAATAAGGGGCAAGGTCTCTACTCACCAAATTGTCTCTTTTCTCTCTTTCTCTCACACACAAAACCTTACATAAGGGAAACGATTAGGTATCACCAGGGACTTAACCAATTGTGCTGAAGTGTTAGATTCTGTCTTGGGTGCTTGGTCTCACTTTCTGTTTGCCTGCCTTTTAGTCAGCCATTAGCAGGCACTTCCTGAACACCTGCTGCCTGCTGGGGGCTGGCATGGCATAAAGAAAATGCACAGAGATCTGCCCAAGACAGAAGGGAAGGCAAAAGGAGAAGGCTTCCATACATTATGGAGGAGGTTTATAGAAAGGGACACCAGGGCTGAATCTCAGGGTGCATATTGGTTTAGTGGAGAAGGGGCAACAGGGGATATTGCAAGCAGAGAAAGCAGCAAAGACAAAGGTGTGGAGGCAGGAAAGGGCACGCAGTGATCTGGGAGCTGGTAGACCTCAACGCTTGAAGAGGCGTCGCATGGAATGTCCTAGAAGGAGGTGAGAGTGGAGGGTAAGACCAGAGAGCCTGAGGCCTGACCTGTCTAACACTGATTCTAACACCAACAATTTTATGACATATGGCCACGTTTTCCAAACCAAGGTAGAAGCCAGTGATCCCCCAGGATAGTCTGCACATGGGGCCATCAGATCAGGACAGACTATTTCAAGTTGAGACCATCTGGACAGACATGTGTCCTTAAAATGCCAAACTGACTGTCGAGCATGTGTGCCAAAATGTGTGGTACTGACGATGGGGAAGATTAAACACAAGATGAAGCTGTTGAAACAGCAGGCACTGCTGCCTACGCACAAAAAGCCTGGCTGGGCCCTGGGGGTGGAGATGGGGACTCACTGTAGAGACAGCAAGGAGGCAGGAGCCAAGACACCACCTCTCTCCTCTCTGACACTTCTCTGACACTCTGACCTTTGCCAGGTGCAGTGGCTCATTCCTGTATTCCCGGTACTTTAGGAGGCCGAGGCAGGAGGATTGCTTGAGTCCATGAGGTCAAGGCTGTGGTGAGTTATGATTGCACCACTGTACTCCAGCCTGGACAAAACAGTGAGATCAATCTCAAAAAAAAAAAAAAAAAAAAAGGCAGCTGGGTAGGTGGCTCACGCCTGTAATCCCAGCACTCTGGGAGGCCAAGGCGGGCAGATCACTTGAGGTCAGGAGTTCAAGACCAGCTTGGCCAACATGGTGAAACCCCATCTCTACTAAAAATACAAAAATTAGCCAGGTGTGGTGGCACATGCCTGTAGTCCCAGCTACTTGGGAGGCTGAGGCAGGAGAATAGCTTGAACCCAGGAGGCAGAGATTACAGTGAGCTGAGATTGTGCCATTACACTCCAGCCTGGGTGACAGAGCAAGACTCTATCTCAAAAAAAAAAAAAAAAAGGAAGTAGGCTAGGTGCAGTGGCTCACACCAGTAACCCCAGCCCTTTGGGAGGCCAAAGTTAGGGGAGCACTTGAAGTTCAAGACCAACCTGGGCAACATAGAAAGACCTCATCTCTACCAAAAAATAAAAATAAATTTAAAAAGCTAGCTGTAGTGGTGCACACCTGTGGTCCCAGCTACTGAGGTAGGAGGATTACTTAAGCCTGAGAGGTAGAGGCTGCAGTGAGCCACAATCATGCCACTTCACTCCAGCCTGGGCAACAAAGCAGGACCCTGTCTCAAAGAAACAGAAAACAAAACAAAAAAAAAAACATCTGTTGGTTGATTCTTTACTATAAAAAAGTGAAAAAAAAAAAAAAAAAAAAGTCTGACCTGGGACTGTCTTTGCCTAAACAGTGGAGCGGTATGGTCATTTCATCCATTAAGCAGAAGTGTAATGGGTGGAGGAAGGAGAATACCCTGTGTTCTAATCCCCTAGGAAAGTACTGAACTTGAAAAATCAGGTGGGCAGAGTAGCTGAACTGTCATGAAACAGTGCAAAGACTACCCAGTGAAAGTGAATTGGACTTCATCTATGACTCCAGGACTCAAGAGGACCTGTGAATAGAAATGTCAAGTGTCAAAGAGACATTACAATTGGATTTAAGAAAGACCTTTTTAACACAGCTGTGGGGTGCCTTTCAAATGACAGGATGTCATTGGAATTCAAACGGTCTCTCCTAGAGAAGGGAACTCCATGGGATGGTGCTTGGATGAAATGGGCTCTCATACTCGCCCTAAACTCAGAGGTTCTAGTATCCACATGAGGCTTTTCAGGTGAGGGCCATGCAGGAGTTAAAATTGATGGGGAAGTGAGTGCCAATCCCATACCCTTTCTTGACTGGAAGGAAGTATTCCTGGAGGGGAGAGGAGTCCCTAAGATTTGCCCTCTTGTTGAGAGTCCCCTCTAATTCCTGATGCCTCTACAGAGGCATGATACTCCTCCTTTGACAATGGCTCACTTGAGACTTATTTTTTTGAGACAGGGTCTCACTCTGCCACCCAGGCTGGGGTACAGTGGTGTGATTACAGCTCACTGCAATCCCTGGACTCAAGCAATCCTCCCATCTCAGCCTCCCAAGTAGCTGGGATTACAGATGCATTGCCACCACACCTGGCTAACTTTTTGTATCTTTTTGTAGAGATGGGGTTTCCGCCAGGTTGCCCAGTCTTCACCTGTGACTCTTACCTGGATGTGGCAGAGATCAGGCCCGTCCATCAGACCTTCCTCCCAAGCCTCCTAGGATGCTACCTCAGTAAGGAATGGGCATGAATATTCCAGCTGGCATTTAGGGAGAATGCTTTGATACCAAGCAATAGACACTAGAACCAGGCAGGCTCCCAGAATCCCAAAATAGCAGCTCAGAGTACCCACAGGTGAAAGTTTATTTTGCTGAGTCACCTTTCCTCCTTGGCTTCTGCAAACCCTTGGCTGTTCTTCTGAGTTTCATGTTGATCACAACATTCAATCCCTAGCAATGGAATGCTCCTTTTTTGCAAAAGGGGTGAGGTGAGGGTGCAGGAGGGATGACCTATTCGACTACCTCCAGCCTCTCAGGTTATGAGAATAACCACAGAGCTGACAAGGGGCCTGAGTAACCCACAAGGCTGGGGAGCTGGGGAGTTTTTGGCCCAGGCAGCTGACTGTCAGATATGTCACTGGAGCTGCTTCTCTGACCATCAGCTGTTTGCAACCAGCCCCATCTAGGGGCTGCACCTGGCCAGTCCCAGCCCTGACCCCAGACTGCAGTTGTCTTATTTGGACTTAGGGAGGCCCATGAAAACTTGTACACAAATAGGGCTTACCGGCTCAGATTCTGGAAAGTGAGAGTTGGTAAACAAATCCCCCTGGCCTCCTTGCCTCTGGTCAGTCAGCAAGTGTGTGAGTGTTTTCCTGTACCCCTGCGTCCTGCCCTCCTCTAATGCCTTTTGTGGCTCCTCATTTTGTCCACTTCATACCCATCTCCCCTTTGAGTCTCTCAGTCACCATGCATGGTGGGCCCAGCAGGAACTCTCATCCTCATTTAACAAATGAGGAGGGCCGGGCGCGGTGGCTCAAGCCTGTAATTCCAGCACTTTGGGAGGCCGAGGCGGGTGGATCACGAGGTCAAGAGATCGAGACCATCCTGGTCAATTTGGTGAAACCCCGTCTCTACTAAAAATGCAAAAAATTAGCTGGGCATGGTGGCGCGTGTCTGTAATCCCAGCTACTCAGGAGGCTGAGGCAGGAGAATTGCCTGAACCCAGGAGGCGGAGGTTGCGGTGAGCCGAGATGGCGCCATTGCACTCCAGCATGGGTAACAAGAGTGAAACTCCGTCTCAAAAAAAAAAAAAAAAAAAAAACAAATGAGGAAACTAAGGCCCAGAAAGGGCCAGAATGCAGGTCAATAATTCTCCATTACCCCAAGACCCACAATATTCAATTTCTGGCAGCTTCCTCCTTCGTGGTGCATTCATGGACAAATTCTCCAGACTTGAATGGCCACATGTTGCTTAAAGCTCAAAGAGAATGGAGGGAAGTGGTCAGGTGCAGTTGCTTAAGCCTGTAATCCCAGCACTTTGGGAGGCCAAGGTGGGCGGATCACCTGAGGTCAGGAGTTCAAGAATGGAGGGAAGAATGAGGGGGACCACCCACGGAATACAAACCTCTAGATTCGAGGCAACCCACTTGAGCATTATTCCAAAGACAAAGGCCTCCATCCCTACCAGGGAGGCCTAGGCCCCCTTCCAAGCCTGAGGACAGAGGCCTTCTCTTCTCTTCTAGTACCTCTAGGCCCTGCTCCATGCTTCATCCTGTCACTGTCCCAGCCCAAGCTGGCATCTCACCCCATGACCATACCCATGACTAATCCTGTGCTCCTAATGGCACCCTTACCTGGTGACAGATGAATCAGCAGCCACAATGTTGTTCTGACTGTGTGAAGGTCCTAAGCTGAGTAATAAAGCTGCTTCCATCTCTCTCTGCCCAAGTCTAGTCTGGAGGCTCATCCAGCCCCACCTCACCCAGCTGGCCTGAAGTTAAAGGGCTGTGATGAGACAGGAGAATAAGGATTTAGGATAACTGATTAAGGCATAAGCAAAAGAACAGCAGGTGCAGCCAGTTCTAGGCAAGATTAGGCAGCATACAGGCCACATCCTCACTCCTGTGATAACAAGACAGGAATTTCCACTTCAGCCTCTGATTAACTGCTGAACAACCTTCATAGGGTATAATCAACTGGAGGCCTCTAAAGGGCACCTAGGGGTGTCACCAAATTCTTTTTTCATTTTTGAGACGGAATCTTGCTCTGTCACCCAGGCTGGACTGCAGTGGCTCGATCTCCACTCACTGCAAACTCTGCCTCCTGGGTTCAATCAATCCTTCCATCTCAGCCTCCAGAGTAGCTGGGACCACAGGTGCAGAGCACCATGCACAGCTAATTTTTTTTTTTTTAGTAGAGACAGGGTTTCACCATGTTGGCTAGACTGATCTCAAACTCCTGGCCTCAAGTGATCCACAATCCTGGGCCTCCCAAAGTGCTGGGATCATAGGCGTGAGCTATAATCCACAAGCCACCAAATTCTTTTAGCTTAATAAAAACCCTAAAGAACATTGCAATGGGGCTTTGGAGCCACTTGCTCCAGCCTGCTCCCACTCTATAGAGTGTACTTCCGCTTCAATAAATCGATTTTATTACTTCTTTTGTTGCTTTGTTTATGTGTTTTGTTCAATTATTTGTTCAACGCTCCAGGAACCTGGACAACTCACAGTCAAGACCTTCCATCCGGTAACACTGGAAAGCTTTCCCTTGCCCTCTGACCACGGCCCCTCCCCACAGGAGATGGACTTCAGAGGTCACAGATATCCCCCAACCTCTTCTCCCATTGTACAGATACAGAAACAGGTCCATCAGGTCAGTGGTAGAGAGAAGACTTCTTACTCCGGGGTCAGCCATAATTTCCTAGAGCAGTATACAAAAAGCCTTTTAGAGAAGGGAGTTGATTATAATTTCAAAAGAGTCTTGAGTTTGAGTTGGGGGACTTAGGGGACTCACACATGGTGCTCTAGGAAATGCAGAGGTCCAACATGAACTCTTTAAAAAAAAAAAAATCTGCTTTAAAATGGTTTCTTTTGATGGCCAGGCACAGTGGCTCACACCTGTAATCCTAGCACTTTGGGAGGATAAGGCAGGTGAACCACTTGAGGCCAAGAGTTTGAGATCAGCTTGGCTAACATGGCAAAACGCTATCTCTACTAAAAGACAAAAATTAGCTGGTTGTGAGTGCCATAATGCCGACTACTTGGGGGGGCTGAGGCACGAGAATTGCTTGAACCCAGGAGATGGAGAATACAGTGACCCAAGATCATGCCACTGCACTCTAGCCTGAGTGACAGATTGAAACTATCTTAACAAAAACAAAAACAGCCCAAAAGTAAAATAAAATGGTTTCTTTTACTTTACATTATGTTTGTTGTGGCAGCAAAATAGTTGTGTTGGTATTGCATGAAGCAGGGTTTTTTCTTTTTCAATTTAGTGTTATTTTTTTCTTAAACCGCAGCATAAAATAAACAAACAAAAAATTCACTCTCCCAGGCCAGGCACCTGTAATCCAGCACTTTGGGAGGCCAAGGTGGGTAGATTGCTCAAGCTTAGGAGTTTGAGACCAGCCTAGGCAACAGGGCAGGACCCTGTCTCTACTAAACAAAATACAAAAAAAAAAAAAAAAAATTGCTGGGCATGGTAGTGTATGCCTGTGGTCCTAGCTATTCTGGAGGCTGAGATGGGAGGAATGCTTGAGCCTGGTGGGGGGTGGGAGAGGTGGGCAGAGGTTGCAGTAAACCCAGATTGTGCCACTGTACTCCAGCCTGGGTGATGGTGTGAGACCCTGTCTCAAAAATAAAAAAATAAAAACAAAATTCACCCTCCCAACAATTTTCAAGTGTCAAGTACAATATTGTCAACCACATGCCAATAATGGGGAGCAGAGTTGGGAAACCACCCTCCCATCCTGCCTCTGTGCCTGCTAATCAACTCTCTTCCTCCTCCCCACCAGCCCCCAGCAACCACCTTTCTACTTTCTGCTCTATGATTTTGACTGCTCTAAGTACTTCACATAAGTGGAATCACACAGTATTTGTCTTTTTGTGACTGGCTTATTTCACTTAGCATAATGTCCTGTAGGTTCACCCATGCTGTAGCACAGGACAGGATTTCCTTCTCTTTTAAGTCTGAATAACATTCTATTGTATGTGCATACATTTTCATTATCCATTCATCTGTCAATGGACATTTAGGCTGCTCCCACCTCTTGGCTATCATGAACAGTGCTGCCACCCATCTGAACTCTGAATGTTGAGCTGAGACAGCAAATGAATGGGCTTGTGAGCTCTGGGGAGCAGAGCCCCTTCAAGGACACTGTGGAGCTTCTGTTCAACCTTGGACTGGGATGTCAGATACAAGGGAGGCTGTGGCTGAGATAAAACAGGCCCAGTTGTGTCCTGGGTCACTGGCGGCAGCCCCTTTTCCATTGCTCTCACACTGTATGTGTGACCATGTTGGAGTTGTCAGGATAGTTTAGGATTTGCCACAGTGTGTAAAACACGGAAAATCATGCACCAGTCTCGGCCCCCCTGTCGGGGACACAGTGGAATGAGGGACCTGAGGCTTCCCACTAGGAATGCCAGGGAAAATACAGGATGCAACATTTGGAAAAAGTACTGAAAAACTACTCTCTGAAATTTGAATGTAACCACATGTTGTGTATTATTTTTATTTGCTAAATCTGACAGCCTCCTTCCTACCCACTGAAAGTCTCTCTGGCCAGCAAGCAGGGTATCCCTACCCACATTTCCTCAGAATGGGCTGGTGTGGACGCTTCTGAGCTCAGGCCTGGCTTGGAGTCCTGGGGGCCAAGCAACACTCTGCTATGCTGAGCTTGCCCTTAAACCACCTGCTTGACTGAACCCCCATCCTTTCTTCCCTCCCTTTGACTCTTGGCAGGGAGTCCCCCTGAACCCCAAAAGGCTGCCCTGAAGTCCATATTTTATTATCTCTTTTTAAAATTTTTCTTCAGGTAGGTGTGGTGGCTCATGCCTGTAATCCCAGCACTTTGGGAAGCTGAGGGCTGACGTGGGAGGATCACTTGAGCCTAGGAGTTCAAGGCTACAGTGAGCTGTGATTGCACCACTGCACTCTAGCCTGGGTGGCGCAGTGAGACCTGTCTCAAAGAGTGAGACCCTGTCTCTCTCTCTCTCTCTCTCTCTCTCTCTCTAATTTTTTTCTTTTAGTAGAGATGAGGTCTCACTATATTGCTCAGGCTGGTCCTGAACTCATGAGCTCAAGTAATCTTCCAGCTTCAGTTTCCCAAAGCACTGGATTATAGATATGAGGCACCGCTCCTGGCAGGCTGAAGTGCAGAGGCACAATCTCCATTCACTGCAACCTGCACCTCCCGGGTTCAAACGATTCTCCTGCCTCAGCCTCCCGAGTAGCTGGGATTATAGGCATGTACCACCACACCTGACTGGCGTTTATATTCTTAGTAGAGATGAGGTTTCATCATGTTGGCCAGGCTGGTCTCGAACTCTTGACTTCATGATCTGCCCACCTCCAACTCCCAAAGTGCTGGGATTACAAGTGTGAGCCACCGTGCTCGGCCCCTTTTTCTTTTTTTAGAGATGGAGTTTCACCATTGTTGCCCAGGCTGGAGAGTAGTGGTGCAATCTTGGCTCACTGCAACCTCTGTCTCCCGGGTTCAAGCAATTTTCCTGCCTCAGGCTCCCGAGTAGCTGGGATTACAGGTGGCTGCCACCATACCAGGCTTATTTTTTGTATTTTTAGTAGGAATGGGGTTTTGCCATGTTGGCCAGGCTGGTCTGGAACTCCTGACCTCAGGTGATCCACCCGCCTTGGCCTCCCAGAGTGCTGGGATTACATGCATGAGACACCATGGCTGACCCTCTTCTTTTTTATTCATTATTTTAAATTTTTTAGGGGGTGGGGACAGGGTAGTTGCGGGTCCACTATGAGCAACCTGCATTTTTCCAGCACTGGCCAGAGGGGCCTCTGTGACTTCTGAAGCCTTCATCTCCAAGAAAAGGCGCCTTTGCTGCCGCCTCTGGCCACTCTGAGCACCATCAGAGGCAGCAGTGAGGACTGAGGCCAGCTCTGGAAGGATCATGTGCTCTCTCTCTCTCTCCATTCTGCTGTGAACTTCCTTCCTTTCTTTGGCAGGGCCTGGGTCTCCTGGGCCCCCTATCCAACCCAGGACTGGGCACCCAGCGGACCTCAGCCAGTGCTTTATTCTCCCAAGAGGCATCTCGTCCTTTGACAACCTCCCTGTCACTGAAGCCTGATAGAGAAGACTCTTCTCTGCCCTGGCTGGCAAGGGTACAAGGAGCGGTGCTGGTGTGCAGGAGCCTCAGCAAGGGTAGAGGAGGGGGAGGCTGGAGCTCTGCAACCTGGAAGTGCGGGGTTGGCCTTGGCCCTGTGGGCCTTGGGACTCCTCGCGGGAGGCGCCGGGGCTAGGGCCTGGCGGGCAGCAGGGGGCGCCCCAGACCCTACGTTGCAGAAGTTTGGCGCAACTAAGGAAATCAGAGAGCAAAGGAGACCTTCCTCACCCCACAGATGAATACTCTTCCATTAGCAGCACAGTCTCAGTGTGTCATTGCACACTGATTTGCGATTATCTAATTGAAGTCTGTCTCCATTCTGGTCTGGTCTCTGGAAGGGGCGTGTTGTCCCCGTGGTGTCCTCAGGACCCTGCAGCAGACGCTCATTGAGTGCTGAATCAGTATTTCAATGGCTGCACGAATGAAAGATGGTCCCCAAGACCACCCGCCAGCCTCCCATCATATCCCTGCGCCATCAGCTGTAAGTCCTGGCTGGAAGAGGACTGGCCCAGCATGACGGAGCTTCGACCAGGTCAGCTCCCTCCGGGTACTCTCAGAGGGCAGGGACAGCCAACCCCAGGGGAGAAGCCTAGGAGTGCCAATCATATGTGAGACTGCTGCCCTCACGCAGCCACGTAGGCTGGTGCAGAGAGAGTCCCAGCAGGACCAGAGCTGGGAATGCCGGACCAGGGCTGGGAATGCCGGGCCAGGTCTGCTCCTCAGCCTTCCCAGGGGAAGGCTCCCCAGGGGAAGGGGGTCAGGGGTTCCTCATAGCTGTCTGTCTCTCACTCCATGGGAGCCTGGGCAATTCAAGGGAAGGCTGAGGGTCTTGAGGGCTCTGCTGCTCAATAGGGTAGCTATTAGCCACTTATGGCTTTGAGCACTTGAAATGTGCTAGTCTAAGTTGAGATGTGCTGTAAGTGTAAAATACACTCTGTATTGTGAAAAGAATGCAAAATCTTTCATGAATCGTTATTTTACATTGATTACATATTTAAGACATTTGGATTTAATGGGTATATATATATATATATATTTTTTTTTTTTTTGAGACGGAGTTTCGCTGTTGTTACCCAGACTGGAGTGCAATGGCACAATCTCGGCTCACCGCAACCTCCGCCTTCTGGGTTCAAGCAATTCTCCTGCCTCACCCTCCCGAGTAGCTGGGATTACAGGTGCGCGCCACCACGCCCAGCTAATTTTTGTATTTTTAGTAGAGACGGGGTTTCACCTCATTGACCAGGATGGTCTCGATCTCTTGACCTCGTGATCCACCCGCCTCGGCCTCCCAAAGTGCTGCGATTATAGGCGTGAGCCACTGCACCCGGCCAAATAAAATATATTTTTAAAATTCACATTATCTGTTTTTGTTTGTTTTTTGAAACAGGATCTCACTCTATTGCTCAGGCAAGAGTGTAGTGGCGCCATCACGGTTCACTCCAGCCTTGAACTACCAAACTCAAGCAATCCTCCCACCTCAGCCACTTGAGTACACAGGACTAAAAGCATGTACTAAAAGCATGGTGGCACACATGGCGGCACACCATGTGTGCCATCATGCCCAGCTAATAAAAAAATTTTTTTTGTAGAGATGGGGTCTTGCCATGTTGCCCAGGCTGGTCTCGAACTCCTGGGCTCAATCAGTCCTCCTGCCTCGGCCTCAAAGTGTTGGGATTACAGGCATTAGTCACCATACCTTGCCGTTTTGCACTTTTAAAAAATATGGCTGCTAGAATTACAAATGTGACTTGCACTATATTTCTAAACAGTGTTGCCTCAGACCAACATGTACCCTGAGCCCTCCTGCCCTACATTTATCCACTGGGTTAGAGTCACAGGTGTCATTTTATTTACTTATTTATATTGTTTGTTTTTGTTTTTTGAGATGGAGTGTTGCTCTGTTGCCCATGCTGGAGTACAGTGGCTCCACTCGTACTCACTGCAACTTCTGCCACCCAAGTTCAAGCAGCTGGGATTACAGACACACGCAACCACACCCAGCTAATTTTTTGTATTTTTGGTACAGATGAGGTTTCACCATGTTAGTCAGGCTAGTCTCGAACTCCTGACCTTAGGTGATCCACCTGCCTCGGTCTCCCAAGATGCTAGGATTACAGGCATGAGCCACTGTGCCTGGCCTGTTTCTTTGTTTGCTTATTTTTTTAAAGACAAGAGTGTTGCTCTGTCGCCCAGGCTATAGTGCAGTGGCACGATCTCAGGTCACTGCAACCTCCGCCTCCTGGGTTCGAGCGATTCTCCTGCCTCAACCTCCCAAGTACCTGGAATTACAGGTATGCATCCCCATATCCGCTTAATTTTTTTTGTATTTTTAATGTAGATGGGGTTTCACTAGGTTTGCCAGGATGGTCTCAAACTCCTGACCTCAGATGATCCACCCGCCTTGGCCTCCCAAAGTGCTGGGATTACAGGCGTGAGCCACCACGCCCAGCCTATTTTTTCATTAGGTCTCCATTGCCTGGAGGTCCTAGGGGGACAGGAGCCTGGTGACATGCACAGTATACAACCCAGCACACTGGTAGTGAGGTGTCCGGTCAAGACTACTTGTTGAATGAATGAATCAGTGAATGAATGGTGTCACTTCCTCAGAGAAACCCTTCCTGAACTCTCCCAGCCCTAGATCAGCCCAGGCCTTCATGAAAACTCCCAATTCCCTCACTGCCTGTAAGAGCCATCCCAAGCAAGGATAGCAGCCACATTCCCCACACTCTTTTCAGAGCCTGGCTCAGGGTAGGTGCTCAGTAAATCATGAATGAAAAACAAATCCAAGCAAAAATCTTCACTGACCTAGGGACACACCGGGAGCCTCCGCCCACACTTTCCCACAGTCCCAGGCAGGTGGTTGTAGAGGGTGGGGAGAGCAGAAGTCCTGCCTTGGATGGAACTTTACCTCTTAGCACACCTTTGACTTTGGGTCTATTCCTCATCCTCTCAATCCCAGGGGAACACTGAAGATCAAATGAAATACTGCCCTGCGGCTGGGTGCGATGGCTCATGCCTGTAGTCCCAGAACTTTGGAATACTGAGGCGGATGGATCACTTGGGCCCAGGAGTTTGAGACCAGCCTGGGCAAAATGGTGAAATCCTGTCTCTACAAAAATTATCAAAATCAGCCGGGAATGGTGGCACGTACCTGTAGTCCCAGCTACTTGGCAGGCTGAGGTGAGAGGATTGCTGGAGCACAGGATGTCGAGGCTGCAGTGAGTCAAGATCATGCCACCGCACTCCAGCATGGGCGACAGAGGGAAACCCTATCTCAAAAAATAATAATAATGAAATTATAGCCCCTGGGGTGCACTGAGCGTCTTATCATTCCTGAGAAGGTGGCAGCAGGTCCCTCGGAAAACTCGGGGACCTTGTGCTGTTTGGCTGAACCCATTGTCAGGTGTGTGTGTGGGACACCCAGGGTTCCCGACCGCATCCAATGCAATGGAGCCTCACACCAGCCAGCACAGAAAACATTGCTTTATTAACTGCGTTTGCCAACACACAAGGAGTGCAAAGGGCTCCCTATGACACAAGCCTGGTGGGGCCGGGGTCTGGAAGCCCCCATGAGTGAGCAGGACAGGATGGGGCTGGGAACTATGCAGCAGCGGCAACACAGAATCATGCAGGGCACAGCGGGCACTGGCCACACCCAGGTGGCCATACATTCTATTGCTCGTTAAGGGTGCGAACATGGACAATGTACAAAAAGGAGAAATAGGTCTTTGCGTTAATGAAAAATACATTTTTCTCTACAAAGGAATCTTTTCTAATACAAGAAAATAAATATTGCAACATAAGCCAAAAATAATTTAAAATTGCTCTTTTCAATATATTTTCAATATTTCTCTTGTATATTAACAAATGGCACATCACTTTCTTTGAAACAAAGACAGAAGGTGTCTCCTCCTGTGACATTCATATCATCCCCCCCACCGGCCCCTCAAACTGACGTGGAACACGAAGTGTTTGTGCCTCTGAGGGAGAAAGTGGCAGGAAGTGCCTTAAAGAACAACCAAAGGTCTCAGACTCCAGCCCCGGCTCGTTGGCCAATATGGCCAGCCAGGCCAAGGGCATGGGAGACTGCCCTCCCTAAGGGCCTTGCTACAGAAATCCAGATCATTTTTCAGAGCTTTGCACGTGGGCAGAGGTTGGCCACATCTGGCAGTTAGCAAGGAAATGACACATTCAGCTGCTGCCAATGTTTGTTAGAATTGGGCAGTTGAATGTCTAGGAAATGCCCAAGCAAGTCCCATGGTGTGCCCACACACAGTGCACACAGGCATGCATGCATGCAGACACATGGGACGTGGCCTGGCACACCCCCCCACAAACAATTCAGCATCCATGTCTGGAAACCTGGGGTGGCTTCTCCGAGGAAGCTGAGGCCCTTACATTGCAAATGCTCACACACTGTCACAAAGTCAGGCTCATTTAATAAAATAAACCCTTCTACCTCTCTTCTTCCCATTTGTTTCAAAATACATTTACGATACATAAAAATACTTTTCTTGCACATTATCCTTTGTCATGTGATGAGGGGGAAGGAGGTGGTGGGCGGTCAGGTCAGTGAGAAGGGGAAGGATAGCCAGAACAAGTTACAGAGCAGCTTCTCCCTCCCTGCGGAGGAGCAGTGCGAGTGGGCAGACGTGGTCGAGAAAGATCCACCTCTGCCTCTGGTCTGGAAAGGGAACCTGCCTTGGTCTCAGGGGCAGCAAATCCCTCTACTGTGGACAGTAGACTGGAAAGAGTGAAGCGGCTGTGTCTAATGGGGGAAAGGCTGAGAACTGGGGGAGGATGGGCAGCTGGCATCCTTCTCCTTACAGACTGGTGGATATCCTGAAGGTGGAGACAGCTGCCTGGTGAAGACTGCTCCAGGGCTTGGCCTGGGAGTGAAAGGCCTCCCCCGCCCACCCCAGCAGCCAGCCAGCCTAACAGACATCTGGGTTCTACAGGGCACGGGTTCAGGGACAGTCCAGTCCAAAGCAATGGCCAATGGAGAAGGGCTAGAATCCAGAGGCCAACAACGTGAGCAGAGGCTCTTGGAAGAAACACCAGCCACCCGGAGGCAAGGGGCCAGACTCGCTGCACCCTCTCCCTAATTCTTCGCCCACTCCTGCCATCAGGGAGGCCCAGCCCCTGCCCCAGGATGCGAGGGGCAAGGGGCCAGGTGCTGAGACTGCTGAACCCTGGGCTTTCCTGGCACCCTGACCCCTGGCAGAGTTTGGTTGTTCTTTAAGCTCACCTCTTTGCTTCCTGCAGGGTCGGACCAGGCAATCTGCCACAGACAGGGTTGCAGCCCGAGGTGACCCAAAGCATGGGGAAGGAAGAAGTTCTGTTGGAAGGCAGTAAACAGAGACTGGGGTTGGGACGCTGATGCTGACACTGACTGATCACTACTACCAAGGCGGGCAGGCAGACTAAACTCTACGGGGTAGCTCATGCCATCCCAACTCCCAGAATCTTTGAAGCCCACCCCACTCCCTCCGAGTCCACCCAGACTAGACACATTTGTCCGATCCTCTGAACTGAGTCCTATCTTTGTTTCCTGTTTTGCTGAAATTCACATGAAATTGAGTGTTGATGACAATGCCACTGTCGTACCTTGATAGTTTTGGAGTCAGGGGTGGATGAAGGTCAAGCTGTTCCCCATCTTGCTTATTTGCTTTATGTATTTGGGGAGGGGGGAACCACATGGTAAAGACGTTTTCCATGCTGGTTTCACTGTCAGTATCTTTCCCCTCTGTGAGTCTCAGAGTTTAGGAAAGCTCACAGTGGGCTCAGCCCAGGATCTGAAATCCAACACCCAGGTACAGCTCAGCAGCAGAAAAGCATCCTCTTCCAAGCTTGGGCTCTTCTCCTTGGGTGTGTGCAATGAACGTTTCTATACTTTGTTGCTAAAGAACTCCATTTAAAAAAAAGTCCAAGTTGTCAGGTCCAGGCTGTGCTGTATTATGGTCAAAATATTCTTTGGCATCCACAGAATGATTCGACTGATTCACTGGACTTTTTGCAAGGTTCTTGTTGGAGAAGTTCTGGCTTTACCAGTGGTGGAAGTGACGCAGGAGTAATTCATCAAACAAAAAAAAAGTTTTCACGGAATTCCTTTTTTGTTGGTTCCCTGAGCTATCACCCTAGGGCCACTCTACTGAAACTCTTCAGAGCAACTACCTGGGACCTAAGGGTGGGGTGGGGAAGGCAGGATGGGGGAGGGGGAAAGGCTGGGAGAGGGGTTAAGGCTCAGGAACACGGGAACATCCAGCAAGACTTACAACAGCCCCAGCGGCCAACACTGGCCCACCCTGGGCCCCGGGATCCCACTGCTTGTTGGAAGGAGTTTCCAAAAGGAAACCACAGAAGCAGCTCATCTCTTAGCAGGACTAGGAATCTTGAAAAGGCAAGAGGTCTGGTCTGGTCAGCTCTGTCTGACTGACCGGACTTCGGCCAAGACTGGCCCCGAAGGAAGGAAGGTGGAGCCCCAGAGTGATTCTCTACAGTGGGCTGGTCTGAGCCCCATGACCCTGTCTGGGCACTGGCCCTCCCTTGCAGCCCTCCACCTGCACTGGCGGCTGGCTGTTTGGGAGTCCCCTGAGTAAATGGCACAGCTCCGGAGGGATTCTGCGAACCCCTTCCTAAAGCCGCTGGGCTGGGCACTGGCAGGGGCAGAGCAGCAAGGGAGGGGAGGGTGGCAGGGCGGGCAGGCAGGCCTCAGATGATAGGGGCCGATCAGGAACAGCTCTTGGTTCCCCTGGAACCAGTGCGCCCTCTGCACCCCCTCAGTGCTTTCTCATATAAACTCGTTGTGCTTGTGACAGTGAGTAGACTCTGGCTGGGTATCACTTATTATACTTCCTTGGGGATCGGTGGAGTGCAGCAGGACCCCTCGAATGGACCCCAGTGGGATCTGGGGTCAAGGTGGGGTAGGCCCTGGACTGGTCCATCTGCCATGAAATAATGCCCAAACGACAGTCTGTCACCCGGTGGCAGCGGGCTGCAGTCCTGAGCTCTTCTCCACCTTGCCTGCCTCTAGCCAGGAGCCCAGCAATACCATGTGGGCAGGACAGGGATGGTGCCTGGGACCTGGCAGGGTCCTGGTGGCCGGAGCTGTGGAAGGAATCCTAATGTCCTAGGCCAGCACAGAGGAAAGACAACAGTGTAGAATTCAAAACTCTCCCTATATTAAAAAAACCACGATGGAGTGGCAGCCTCGAGGGACTGGGACACTCAGCAGACTGGAAATGGCAGTTGTGACTGGGCTGAGGCCTTGTGGGGGGACCAGGGCAGGGCCTGGGACAGGGAAGGGGGTAAGTTAGGAGGCCAGTACTCCCATGCGGACCACCTCCTCTGCCCCTGCCTCCCGGGGACCCCGCTGCACCCCACCATCCTCGGCTTCTACATCTGAGTCGCTCATCTCCCCATCAGAGAAGTAGCCATCAGTCTCAGTGTCAAAATGCAGGGTGACCTTGGGCCTCTCAGCCACAGCCAAAGGTGGTCCCGTCCCAGCATCCGGCCTGGAACCCGACAATCTCCGGGTTACCTTGCTCTCGCGGGGCGGCCGGAGCCGGCCCAAAGGCTTGGGGCTTGCCGCAGGGCCAGGCACTTGGACATCCGAGTCAGCAGCTACTGAGGCTGCCTCGTCTGGGGTCTCGGGGGCCAGTGGCGGGGGGCTTTCAGGGGCAGCTAGGATGGGACAGTCCCCGGCTGCAGGGCTGGATGGCAAGTGAGAAGACGTCCGCCGTGGTGGCTTCCTGGTAGGGGGCCCTTGACCCCCCTTGCCGCTGCCTGCGTCCTGGCCCCAGGTCTTCTTGGGGGCTTTGTCTGGAGTGGTCCGTGAACCAGGCCCGTCCTGTGGCGGTGGTGGTGGTGGCGGTTTCTTCTTGGCCGGCAGCCGGGTGCGGCCTCGGGCCTTCCTAGCAGGGTCGCCAGGTCGCAGCGAGGGGTCTCGCATGAAGCTGAGCAGAGTCTCCTCGTCCTGCAGCAGCTCCTCTGACAGCAGCCCCGGAGCAGGGTCCTCGCGGTGCCCATTGTTCAGCGGCCACTCACTCATGGCCATGTTCTCTGCTGTGATCTGCACAGACTGTGCCAGCCAGCTGTTGAAGAAGGTGCCGTCGATGGGGAATGAGGTGGACAGGCCTGCCGAGGGGAGAGAGGAGGCAGGTGAGATGCAGCAGACCTGTGTCCCCCCTCCCTTTCAGGAAGCCCGCTGACACTCCCAGCATACCACCATGCACCGCGTTCTCTCTGTCCCCCTTTGTGCCAGACCCAGGTGAGCTACTTTGTTTTCTCCACCCCTCCTGCCAACACCACCAGAGTAGGGACTGCTGACACCTTTCTCTCTAGAAGGACGTGCAGCCCTCAAGACGGGCTTCATAATTTGTGGGATCGAGTACAAAATGAAAATATAGGCTCCTTGTTCAAATATTATTAAGAATGTCAAGGCAGAGTGTTATACCTCTTTTAGTTTGTCTAGCAGGTTTCTGGATTTTACCAGAAAGTCTGCCATGGATGGGGGAAAAAACTTCAAGGCGGCAGCAGCAGAGCACTGAACCAAGAACAAGGACCCTGTGCAGCTTCAGAGATTGCTATCCACAAAGTTGGCCCTGTCCATCAATCACCCCTATTCTGGTGGGGTTGTGGAAGGAGGAATCTGGAGGAAAGTGCTCTTAAGGCCACCAGGGGGCGCTCGGTCTTTGTAAGTGTTGGCTTCCAGAGCTTGCAGCAAAGAGCTGGGATAAAGGGATCAGGCAAGAATAGGCGTAGCAAGTGGTATCCAGGCCCTCCTGGATGTCAGGGGAGAGAGGAGGCAAGTGAAACACCAGCAGATGGGAGGCAGAACCTTCCTCCTTTACTGAGGTTGGGTGTGGGGAGCTGGTGAGACGTGAGACTGGATTTCCTGTTAGACACCCCCAAATTATCCCCTTTTTTTGTGGGAGAGGCATAGAATGAAGGAACTTGGTCTTGCTCTGTCACCCAGGCTGGAGTGCAGTGGCACGATCATGCTGCACTGCAGCCTCAACCTCCGGAGCAGCTGAGATTACAGGCATGCACCACCAGGCCTGCCTTGTCCCCTTCTTGAGACAGAGGGACATAAAGGACGACCTGGGGCTTCTGTGCCAGAGGTGAGGTCTGGAAGGGGACTCCATGCCGCTCCCTGAGAGCTCTGGAGGAAGTACATGAGGTCCTAGGAGTCATACTGCTCCCATTAGGCTGCTCTGTCTAACAGGAGGCCTGGGACAGTGGAGGTGGTAGGCAGGGCCAGGGCTTGCAGCCACTCCTCTGGGTATCTCTGGGTAGTCTGATGCTGTTGAGGGGAGGGCCCATTTAGAGGATTCTGGGAGAGTAGGACAAGGATGGGGATTTCTGGCAGATCCTCCCCTCCCAGTATGGGGCTGTCCTGGGGGCCTCTGGGAAAATCCAGCATCCAGGACCTCAGCTAGGGTAATGAGTGGACAGTTCCTGAGTGGGCGTGGCCCAGCCTCCATCCAGGTCTACAGAAGGGGCATTTCCCAGGTTGTCACACGGGGCTCTCTGAGATCCGTCTCCTCTGTAGGTGGAAGGTGTGAGCATCTGGGCAAGCAAGGGCCTAGTTACCCCTCGTGGGCCTTGGTCTCCTACTCTGTGCAGCTGGCTTCCACAGGGCAGACAGAGCCGCGAGCACAGTGATGGTCAAGCCTGCCCATGTCTGCGGGCCAGCATGGCCCCCACTCACCCAGCTGCCCCAGGACTGAGTCAGGCCCCGCCTTCACTTTCTCTTTCTTCTCAGGGCTGTCCTTGGAGCCCTCGCAGCCTTTCCTCTTTGAGTCACTCTTCTTGCCCTTTGCTCTCCTCCCAGACCGCTCTGTGTCAGGGAAAGTGAGAGGAGGGAGATGGTTACCCTGAGGGGCCTCAGTCAGCACCAAGATCCCTGGGTGGCAGGCCGGGAGTCCTCCATCAGCCAGTGCTCACCCCCCACAGCAAAAAGGTTGGAGCCAGGGGATGGCTGGCGTGGTGCGGTGAGCCAATTGTCCACTGCAGCCTGTGGGGGACTTGGGGTGGGCACAGGGCCACAAGGAGAGGCCCTTGCAGGACCTGGACTTCAGGTGACCTGCATGACCTGCAGCCTTGGGAGAGAGTACGGGTGCTGGGAAGAATGGCTGGAGGGGAGTCTGGACAGGGCAAGGCCTTGAATGCTGGGCTGAGGGGCTAGACATGACGGCGGAAAGAACACTATCTGAGGGGTCAAGAGGCTTGGGTTCCATTCCTGACACCCGGGTCAGCTCCCCTGAACAAGTCTCCTGTCCTGGTCTCTCTGGCTTTCGAAGTCAGGCAGCAAAGTAGATGGGAGATTCAGGGTGCACCTCTGGGCCCTCGTATCCTTTCAGTTCAGGCCAGGTCTCAGTCTCATGTGTTTTGTTTTGTTTTGAGACAGGGTCTTACGCTGTTGATTGTGAGGGACAGCAGTAGTACAATCATAGTTCACTGCAGCCTTGACCTCCCAGACTCAATTGATCCTCCAGCCTCAGCCTCCCGAGTAGCTGGGACCACATGTGCATGCCACCAACCTGGCTAATTTTCAAATATTGTAGACAGAGTCTTGCTATGTTGCCCAGGTTGGTCTTGAACTCTTGCATCCAGTGATCCTTCCACCTTGGGCTCCCAAAGTGCTGGGATTACAGGTGTGAGCCACCATGCCCAGCCACATCTGTTTGTTTATTTTTAAGGGACAGAGTCTGGCTCTATTACCTAGGCTGGAGTGCAGTGGTGTGATCATAGCTCGCTTGCAGCCTCAAACTTCTTGAGGAGTGCTCAAGCAATCCTCCCACTTCTGCTCCCCATGCAGCTTGGAATACAGGCATGTGTTACCAAGCTCAGCTAATTTTTGTAGAGACAAGCTCGTCTGGAACTCCTGGCTTCAAGCGATCCTCCCACTGTGGTCTCCCAAAGTGCTGGGATTTCAGGCATAAGCCACTGTGCCTGGGCAATCTCCTCTGTAACATGGGACCAATGCCTAGATACTTTGGAGGCAGGCTCCTGAGGCTCCCCATTCTCTCAGAACAGTCTAAGCTCCTCCCCCAGGCTACAAGAAGACCTTGCACACATGACCCCGGTTACCCGTCATCACTTTAGGAGTCTTTCTTCTACCTGGTGGAGGCATTGCAGCCTCCTTCCAGTTTCTCTGCCAAGACATACTCTGGCCATTAAGTCTCCAAATATGCTGTTTTCTTGTCCTATCCTTCACCCAATTCAGCTCACAGCCCACATATCATCTCCATTAGGAGGCTTTTTCCAGCCGCCAGGCCAGACAGCCTCGCCAATATACATACAACCCATGTACCACCCCAGGCATCAAGGGTCACAACAGTGTGAGCAGCAGCTTTGGACAGGGCAAGCTGGTTGTCTCCAAATGCCCTGCCTGGCTCTGAACAAGGAGCTGTGTATTGTTGACACTCAAGGCAAGGAGGCGAAATGTCCCCAGAACCAATGTGGGGATGTGGACCCTCCAGGCTCTTGACCATGTTTCTGAAATCCTGTGCTCGAGGGCACTGCTTGTGGCTTGCCACCTTCTGCTTCCTCAACTGTGTGTGCCTTGCGTGGGCTTCTCCTGCAGCTGATGTGTGGCCACAGCCAAGTGCTAAGAGGCCTGAGGTGTTTGAGCATCACTGCTTCTGGGAACACATCCCTGATACTTCTATCCCTTACTGGCAGCAACTGTCGCCTCTGCGGTAACACGTTCCTTTGTCTCTCCAGATGGTGGGTTCCACGAGGGCAGGAACCCTATCCAGTCCATGCTCAGTTAATGCTGGCTGAATGAATAAACAGAAGACAGGGGGCCTAGAAAGTTCCAGCAGCCGGGAAGCTGCCACAGTCTCTGGGTACGTGGTAAGCTCTGCATGGCCATAACCTGCCCCGACCAGGCACCTGAAGTTGGCAAGGCCAGATGCCAGAGCCAGAGTGGGTGGTGATACCACAGCATAAGCAGGTCAGCTCAGCTCTTGGGCACAAGTGGGGGCAGCAGAGGTCCTCAGTCATTTGCTCCAGTGGTGGCTCAGCAGCTCTCCTCCCTCCTCTTCTCTCCAGTTCCAGCCAATCCCGAGGCTGAAGTGGCAGTGGCAGATCCTAGCTCAAAATCTCTCTCCATCCAGCTATTTCTGCTGCATATAAATGCAACACAGGGACACCATTTCGGGGGCTAAGTGTTGCCCTTCTTAACATGCATACACTCCAGGAAGGACCCTTTTTCTGGCAATATCCACAATTAGCACGTAAGATCAATGTCAGAGCTTCCTTCAGCCTTTGATTTCCAGATCCATTAAACACATGTGACACCGAGAAGAAGAAAACAGCAAAAAACACTGCGGATGCCGGGCATGAATCCTGTTAGGGTCAGAGAGAAGCAACTCCCAGGTCCTGTCGCATCTGTGGCGCAGGGTCTCACCAGGTCACCAACTTCATCCCTCTGCCTCCTGTCCAAAGCCTTTCCTTCCCACCAAAGAAATTCTTCAGACACAAACTGCATGGCAGTAACACCTGTCCTGAGCCACGAACGGCCCCGGCACTTGGAGCCAGAGAGAGCACCAGCAGACTTCTTCAGAACTGACTCCCAGGCACACCCGGGTTCAGGGAAGCTCACAAGCTTTTGGTCCTTCCTGCCTCAGCACCAGCAGAGAGCCACCAGGACTTCTACTCTGAACCTGTTCACATGGAAGCAGCTCCTGAACTGCTATGGCCCAGTGAACCAGAAAGCTCCCTGAGGGCAGGCCTGATGGCTGCATTCCAACCTCTGGCTCTTTGCCTAGTGACGCCCAGCCCAGCCCCTGTCAGGCCCCCATTTGGGCCTACTGACTGGACGGTGAAAGGTAGGGGCGGGGGCCAGTGGCCCCTGGCTCCACGCACACACTCCACCAGGCTCCAAAGACACACCCTCCTTGAAACCCAGCCCCGCAAGAGAGGGCACACAGAGGCGGCGGTGGCAGGTGGGGAAGGCGCCTACCTCGACACAGATCCTGTTCAATAAGTTTCATCTGCAGGTGGAATATCTGCTCCTGGAGTTTGCAGATGGCGTGTTTCGTTCTCTCGCGCCTTGTCACCATGTAGCACAGATTTCTAACCTGAGAAAACAAGAGAGATTTTCCACCTTACTCAGGGGCAACCACCCCAGACCTCCCATCTCTGGGGACCTTGCTACGGGTGGAGGCATTGCTGGGGGCACAGGCTACCACCACAGCCTATCCTGTCCAGAACATCTGCAAACCAATTCCCAAGACCCTGAGCGCACCCTCAGCCCTGTGCTGCATGTCTCTGATCCAAAACCTAAGGCCAAACACAGCCTCGGCCCTGTGGTTGCTGACTGAGCCACAGCGGCCAGGGGAGAGCCTCTGGTTAGATCAGCCCGGCACGTCCACCTTCCTCCTCTGAGTCTTACCTTCCTGTCAAGGTCAGCCACGCTGCCTCCCAAGGCCCTGCCAACATGGTTGCTCTCCTCTATAACCACAGTACCCCCAGGCTCATCAGGGTTTCACCAAGTCACCAACTGTATCCCTCTGCCTCCTGTCCAAAGCCTTTCCTTCCCACCAAAGAAATTCTTCAGACACAAACTGCATGGCAGTAACACCTGTCCTGAGCCACGAATGGCCCCGGCACTTGGAGCCAGAGAGAGCACCAGCAGAATAGTTTTGAGCAGACAGGAAGTCCTAACCCACCTGTGCCCAGCTTGCAGCCAACTCATGTCTACCTGCTGCAATGGGACCTGAGCCAGGCTCATGACAGGCTGGCCATGGCTCCCACATCCACACAGCCACCTTCACTCTGCCACAGTCACAGAACTCCTCAGCAGAGAAGGCAGAGACCTCTCTGACTGCCTCAAGGGAAGAGCCCCTTGGACGTTCAGACGCTAGCTTGCTAAGCCCATGGGACATGAATCCATTCTACAGGTGGTCCCAGAGGAAGCACCTGCAGGATAGACCATGCTGCTGCCTGCCCACCTGGCACCTTACCCCACTAGGCCATCCCGTCTTGGCTGCTCTCAGGGCAGGCCACACTTCTGGAGCCAAGACCAGGGCCCCTCCCTTGAGACACTTTCTTGGTCTTTAGCACAGGATGGAGATTCCATTATCAGGGACAGTTGGCCAAAGCTGCTCAGCTTGGATCCTGGCTCCCACCAGGATCTTTCCAGCTGGGACCAGGCTCTGTTTCCCATTACGTTCCATCTTCTAGGCTGAGTTCAGTCTTCATGTTCTTAAGCTGGGATGAGATCTGGTTCCAGACCCCGTCTGTTGGCATGACCGTCATTTCTCCCAGTTCAAGGGCAGCCATGATCAGACCTCTCTTCTGGGTATGGGCATCTTCCTTTCTTTCCTGAGCCCAGCCATGAAGGATATACCACAAAGTTGGCTCCAGCCTCAGGCCTCCACGCGACTCGCTCTGCATGGACTCTCCCTGCACGGACTCTCCATGGCCTTCCACGCTGGTGTGTGTGCCCACAGCGTAGACTGTGAGCACCAGGCCACCCGTTTCTGAGCCTCAGCTCTACATATCCCTATGGCCAGGACCTCCCCAGGGGCCACCCTGGGCTGCAACCACCTAGCCCCAGCCTGTGGGCCCTGTCTGTAGCCTATCTGCATGACCCACCCTCCTGTCAAAACCTGGACCTCCTGAAAACAAGCCTCTAACCAGCCTCCTTCTCCCACACCCCTAAGCACTGGCTACAGCTCTGTGGACCTGCGCTGTGTGGGGCCCTGGGCTCAAGTGAGCAATGCCACTGGGGCCACTTTTGTCTCAGAGAGGCAGGTGCTGACCAGCTACTGACAGGACCAGGCGCCTCCAACCCACATCTGGGGGGATGCTGGGCAAAGCGTCTTGGACACATGAACAACTAGTGGGAGTGGGTGTTGATCACATGGTGGGGGACAGAAATGCAAGCCAGTCCAGGCTGGGGAAGGCACAGCAGAGCCTCACAGCAGGAGACCAAAGGGGGCAGTGAAGGGGCTGGATTTTCAGAGTGAGGAGACGCTTCCCTTTTCCCCTTAAAACCTCCAGTGGAGGCCAGGTGCGGTGGCTCATGCCTGTAATCTCAGCACTTTGGGAGGCCGAGGAGGGCAGATCACGAGGTCAAGAGATAGAGACCATCCTGGCCAACATGATGAAACCCTGTTTCTACTAATAATACAAAAATTTAGCTGGGCGTGGTAGTGCACACCTGTAGTTCCAGCTACTTGGGAAGCTGAGGCAGGAGAATCGCTTGAACCTGGGAGGCGGAGGTTGCAGTGAGCCAAGATCATACCACTGCACTCCAGCCTGGGGGACAGAGACTCCATCTCGAAAAACAAAAACAAAACAAAAAAAACCCTCGAGTGGCTTCTGTACTGGATTGAATAGTGTTCCCCTAAAATTCATTTCATTTTTACTGGGACCCTTGCAATGTGACCTTATTTGGAAATAGGGTCGCTGCAGATATAAATGGTTAAGATGACATCATACAACATTAGGGGGCTTGAGTGAGTCCTGACACAGGGACCTACAGGGAGAAGGGCATGTGTCCTTGAAGAGGCAGAGACTAAAGAGATGTCTGCAGGCCAAGGAACAGCAAAGATTCCTGGCAACCACCAGAAACTGGCAGCAGGGAAGACACTCTCCCGCAGAGCCCCGGAAGGAACTAATCCTGCTGACACCTCAGCCTTGGGCTTCCAGCCTCCAACTGTGAGGATGATTCTCACAGTTGGGCAGGCCTAGCAAACTAACAGGGATGCTGGGCATGAGATGCTGGTGGCCTTTAGAAGGGACTTGGTGTGGAGCTCAAGGAGGGGCAGCTGGCACCCTCACGCGGGGCAAAGCAGTGGGCAGCTGTGAAAGACAGTGGAGTCTGAGGCCTCCAGCCCTGGGAAAGAGGTGGGTGACCAATGAGGCCAAGGAGCAGCCAGAGAGGGAGGAGGTAACCCGGGACCTCAGGGGGGCCAAAGCATCGCAGGAAAATGACTCCAAGACCAAGGGCAGGTCTGACCGTGGCAGCTGCTGCTGAGAGGGTCGGGGGATGCAGAGGTGGGCGGGGGAGGCTGCCGGCGGCGAGTGGCAGGCTCTGGGAAGTGGTGGAAACTCGGCCAGAGTGGGAAGCAAGGATGCAAATACCAGGACGGATGACAGGAAAGGAGAGATGGGGTGGGAGTGGAAGAACCCACGACTAGAGGAAAACAGGGAGGGAGGATTTGCTTTTGAAGATGAGAAAGAGTTGAACAGATTCAAATGTTGGTGGAAAATGACCTGCAGAGAGGATGAAAAAAAGACAGACTCAGGCTGGGCGTGGTGGCTCACCCCTGTAATCCCAGCACTTTGGGAGGCTGAGGCAGGTGGATCACCAGGTCAGGAGTTCGAGACCAGCCTGACCAACATGGTAAAACCCTGTCTCTACCAAAAATACAAAATTTAGCTAGGCATGGTGGTGTGCGCCTATAATCCCAGTTACACAGGAGGCTGAGGCAGGAGAATCACTTGAACTCGGGAGGCAGAGGTTGCAGTGAGCTGAGATCAAACCACTACACTCCAGCCTGGGTGACAGAGCAAGACTCTGTCTCAAGAAAAAAAAAGACTTGTGAGCTGCAGGTGTAGGCTGGAAAAGTGACCGCTGTGGGGGAAAAAGACAGAAGGGAAGGGAAGAGAATAGACCCAGAGGCTCTGCTGGCAGGAAATTAGAGGCCCTGGTGTGAGGACAGGGGAGGCTGTCTGGTAAGAGCAAGAGGGCGCCCTGAGGGAGGCGGAGCCCAGCATGTGGGCAGCAGGTAGGAGGTGGGGAGTGCAGCAGGGACTGAGCTGCTTGGTGCTGTGGCGTTTCCCCTGGTGGAGGGAGTGGCTCCTACTGGGTGAGGCTGAGAGGGGTAAGGGCAGGGGCATGGGCAGATCAGTACCAAACAGGAAGTGAGTGAAGAAAGCAGGACAGAAAAGGGTGGAACACCTGGGAGACAAATGAGCAGAGAGAGCAGGAGCCTTTGGGCAGGGAGGAGGATGTGGCGATTTCTGGGCTATCGACCTGGGAGCAGCTGGAGGTGGTTGACTGGGCTTGGGGGAGGCAGGGGCACGAATGGGTTCGGGGAACTTCAGAGATGGGAGGTTCTGGGGCAAAGGAGCCAGAGGTCTGGAGGCTGGAGCTGCCCAGGACAAGGTTGGCTTTGGGGAAAGGCCGAGGGGACAACCATCCAGGCATTGAGGCCAGGACCTGCTTCCCACTGAGCCTCTCCCTCCTTGGGATGTTGTCCCAGGTCATCCTCGGGGCAGGTGTGTGTCTCAGAGCTGCGTCTACCCTCTCAGCCTCCTTCTAAGGCTCTCAAAGAAACTCCTGGTGACCAGAGCCAGAGCCACAAGCAGCAAGTCCCTGCACAGCCTGCCCGTCAGCACGGTTGCTAGGGGACACCGGCTGGCACTTGTCGGGCTGATCAACAGTGCTGCAGTTTTTTTTTTGTCAGCCATAAATAACTCTGGGAGGCTGCAGTGGCCATGCCTTCAGAGTGTCCAGCAGGGCCGAGGCCCATGGTTGAAATTTTAGGAAAGCACATCTGGCTGACCATAAAATGGAATTTCATGCTGGCGGCAGCCCTGGCTCCTATTTCTCTCAGCAAAACCCTGGCCTGGCCATGGAGGAACGAATCAATCTGGGAGGATGCTGGCTTCTCAGGACCTAGCACTGGGCCTGCCCTTTTGGTCCTCTGTGGAGCTGACCCAAGAGCACAAGGGCTGGTTTCCTTTTTTTTTTGAGACAGAGTCTTGCTCTTGTTGCCCAGGCTTCAGTACAATAGTGCAATCTCTGTGCACCACAACCTCTGCTTCCCGGGTTCGAGGGATTCTCCTGCCTCAGCCTCCCAAGTAGCTGGGATTACAGGCATGGACCACCATGCCTGGCTAATTTTGCGTTCTTAGTAGAGACGGGGTTTCTCCATGTTGGCCAAGCTGGTCTTGAACTCCTAACTTCAGGTGATTTGCCCACCTCGGCCTCCCAAAGTGCTGAGATTATAGGAGTGAGCCACCACGCCCACCCTGGCCTCCCCGCCCTTTTTTTTTGAGAAAGTCTCACTGTGTCTCGCAGGCTGGAGTGCTGTGATGCAATCCCGGCTCACTGCAACTTCTGCCTCCTCGGTTCAAGCGATTCTGCCTCAGCCTCAAGAGTAGCTGGGACTACAGGCGCCCACCACCATGCCCGGATACTTTTTTGTAATTTTAGTAGAGATGGGTTTCACTGTGTTAGCCAAGATGGTCTTGATCTCCTGACCTTGTGATCTGCCCACCTTGGCCTCCCAAAGTGCTGGGATTACAGGTGAACCACTGTGGCCTCCCTTCTTCTCAGAGCCAAATGCTGAGGGGACAGGACAGTAACAACAATCATGGCCCACAATGGTGGGCACTCTGTCCCATGTGCTACAACCCCAAGGTCAGTTTGATCCTTATTCCCATTTTACAGACAAAAAAACGGAAACTTAGAGAAGTAAAAACTGAAACAAAGGCACAGAGCTGGGAGTGCGGGAACTGGATGCAAAGCCAGGCTACCAAGGCCTTGACCTCAAGCCTTCTCCATCTTCTGAGGATTCCCACCCAGGCTGGCTTTGTGCCCAGTTACAGGCTGGATCCTCCCGGCTGCTGGCAATGAGCCACGGTCTGAGACTGGGCCTGCTGGTCAGGCCACCAACCACCTCGGGGCCTCTGCAGAAAGCCTCCCCTGAGGCAGAGTTCTTGTCGCTGTTCATTCACCCAAGTTGCAAATGTGTAACCTGGAAAAGCCTTGAGGCTGGGTCTCCGATGGGGGTCAACATGGCTCAAGGCTGTCCTTCCTTGGCCCTGCCAGGCTGTGCATGCCCTTGCTCTTATCGAAGCTAGTGTCCACCAGCCCAGCTTGGTGGCTGCTCAGGAAGCAGCATTTCACAGGGCCCCCTGAGCCTAAGAGGCTGCATATACTTCAAAATTTGTCCTGCTTTCTCTTCCCAGAGGAGGGGGATGGTTCACACCTGACTCTGGAGTACTCTGGCCCCCATCGGAGGGGTCTGGGCAGCAACTCTCCTTCCACAGAACCCCAGAGCCTGCCAACCTCAGCCCCAGGCCCCATCTGAACCACTGACACTGGGGTGGGATGGTTAGGGGACTGATAAGGGGATGCTTTTGCCCAGGAAATTTACAGAATAGTGAATCAGCCAACAACTCCTTTTCTGCCCCCAACTGAGGTCCAAATTCAAGCTCAAAACCCTTGGAATGGAGTTCCTCTAAGGCTTCCTGTTATTCCTCTCTCTGAGCCCCTGTTTCCTCATCTGCTCAGCAGGGCTGGGAGGATCTTCCTCAAGGCTCTTTTTCTAGGATAATGACTACATAAGTGAGTCAGCCCCCAACCTCGGCCAGACATGTGGGCTGACCAGCACAGAACAGGGAGGTCAGTTCTGAGAGGTTGTTTGGGAAACAGCAGGAGTGAAAGTAGGTGTTTCTGCTGGTGGTCTGCCGAGTGGAGATATGGTGGTCTGGAGATGATTTTGGAAGCAGGTTTGGTCTCAGAAGGGCTTATACCTGATGCCCCTGCCACATGTGACAGGAGGCTGGGCTGGCCAGGAGGTGGTGGCTGCAATGTAGGTGGCCTTGCCCTCTGTCCTGGCTGGAGCCAGGGACATCTGGTTCCTCCCACCTCCACCTCTTCCTTCTGGCCTGGTGGCAGGCTGGCTGCCAGGCAGTGAGTGCTCTCCAGGGCCAACAGGTCAGGTTCCCTCTTGAGCAGGCTCCAGGGAAGATGAGTGGGAAGGAGGGGAGTGGGGAAGCGGGGTCCAGTGCCCCTTCCCTGATAGTACAACAGCCTCAGAGATGTTCTACCCATTTTACAGCCTTGCCCACTGAGATGCGGATAAAAAAAGCAGCTTCCTCGGGCCACACAAAACTCCCTGCATGCTCCTGCCCAGGGCTGTTTCCTGACAGGTCCCAGGGAGAGGGTGAGCATGTGTGTCTGAACCCAGGGGAGACACTGTGACACAGTCCCACATACTCTGGGACCCTAGAAATGTCCCAGAGAGGAGAGGCTGGAACAGCCTGTGGGGTTCAGAGAACTGGACAAGGACCCATCCCTCCTGCTTCATTTCACTCAGCACCCTGGACCAAGCCGTCATGTTTCCCAGCACACAGCTGAGGGGAGGGGAGCGGTGGGGTTCCAGCCAAGCCACCCGTTCCAGACTCTGGGACTTCTCCTCCAGGGAGTATTGGGTGGAAGTCCCAGCAACAGTGGGGCAGTCCTCAGTGCTTCTGCAGCTTCCAGACACACTGTGACCCACCAGCCCAGCCTTCTGCAATCCACCTGCCACTTTCACCTCCTCCTTCCACCCCACTGTTCCATGAGCTCACCCTGTCGGCTTCCTGCCTCTGTTTTTTGCCCAGCACCCCAGAGAGCTGCGTTCACCCCTGTCCACCCTGCCCTGGCCCGGCACGTGCTTGTTTGGCTGCTCCTGGGTCTTGATGTCCTGGGCTCTCAGCATGGGTGACAGGGACAGTTTGGGAAGCCCCAGTTCCTCCTGTCTCAGATTCTCTATGCAAGCTTATGTGTCAGCACCAGGCAGTGACCACAGAGGCAAGTGCCGGAAGTCTGGGTTCTCGCCCTAGCTCTGGTGCTTCCCAGCCTCACATGACCTTGGCAGGGCCCCCACCATTCACCAGGCCTGTGATAGAGCTGGGACAAGAGGTCTCGGAGACACAAGAACTGGACCCTTCTCTGTTCTGTAAAGTGTCAGTCAACCCCAAACTCTCTAGGACCTGGATGCTCTCATCTGGGCTGGCCAGGAGATGGTGGCTGCACGGTAGTGGGAAGGAGGGGAGTAGGGAAGCTGGGTCCATGGCCCTTGGCAGGTCCCTGAAGCAGGGCCCGTCCACCAGACTCACAGTTTGAGTCCTGGTGAGTCCTGGCTGCTCCAGGGCAATGACTGTGGCATAGAAAGGCCGCCTGGACTCACTGGGCAGGTGGATGGGCAGGCGGCAGGGGAACTCACCCTCTCTAGGTCCTGCCGCAGATGTGTGAAGAGCTTCAGGCGGCGGTAGAGGACGTCCTGCTCCTGCTGGGCCAGGTTGTCCACCTCATCGGTCTTGGGGGTCAGCAGCGGCTGGTTGGCATTGGCTTTCCTCTTCAGCTTCCAGTACTGGTAGATGAAGTCGACCAGTGCCTCAGCCAGGTCCAGCCTCTCAGCCACCTCGGCTGGCTCCACCAGCTCATAGAAGTCCTCCTCGAGCTGCTGCAGTCGCTGCTTGCGCAGGGTCACCTTTTCCAGGTCCTCACCAGCCTGGCTGGGCTCCGCAGGCTCAGATGTGGGCTCATTACGTGGGCCCCCGTCACTGTGCTCCTGGCAGAATGACTTGAACTTGACCTCATCATTGTCTGCTAATATAGTCCGCATCTCCAGGCTGTGGTCAAAGGCGCAAGTGACATGGAATGCCGTGACGCAGGAAGGCATGGAACACTGTGGGGAGAGGAAGGGCAGCATCAGACACTGAGGGAACCTGGTGGAGGGAGAGAAGATAGAGGGGCTTCCCCCAGGGCTCTACTGAAAATGCACAATGCTGACAAGAACCTGAACAGAATGGCATGGGCTCCCGACCTCCTGTGCAGGATGGGAGTTATGGCAGGGGAGGAGGAGGAGCTCTGGGGCACCTGGAAAGGTAACCCATTCAACACCATTTGCACTGGGGGAGTCAATCAGAAGGCAGCTGAGAGCTGCATTTTTTTTTTTTTTTTTGAAACAGAGTCTCACTCTGTTGCTCTGTTGCCCAGGCTGGAGTGCAGTGGCTCGATCTTGATCTCAGCTCAATGAAACCTCCGCCTCTCAGGTTCAAGCAATTCTTTTGCCTCAGCCTCCCAAGTAGCTGGGACTACAGGCATGTACCTAGTTTTGGTGTTTTTAGTACAAATGGGGTTTTGCCATGTTGGCCATGCTGGTCTTGAACTCCTGACCTCAAATGATCCACCTGCCTCAGCCTTCCGAAAGTGCTGGAATTACAGGAGTGAGCCGCCACACCTGGCCTCAAGCTGCATTTGTGTGTGGGTAAAATGAATCTGGGATCACGGAGCATCAAAAGAAAGGCTGATGATGGGTCACTGACTCATCTAAGATGGGAACTGTGGTCTCCCTTTTGTCCTCTGGGAGGAGGGGCTGGACTTAGACCCCTTCCCTCTCCTTTTGCTCAGACAGCCTGAGGCCTGACCCTGTCTCTTAGCCTTGGATGATGGCTGTGGGCAGCTGATAACTGTGTCAGCAATCACATACCCGACTACTATGAATGCTTATGCTGTACTCACAAATCCTTTTGAAGGTCCATAGATGAGTGGAAGACCAACTAATGTTTATAATGACAACTGTGTTCTTAAAATTTGAGGGGGACAAGGGCTGACCCCCACTGGCATTCCCAAACTATAGACGGAGACATCAACATCACGTGGGAGCCTCTGAGAAATGCAAATTCTCAGCCTCACTCGAGACCTGCTGAGTCAGAGCCTCTCAGGAGTAGGCCCAGTGGTTTATGTTTACCAAGCCCTCCAGGTAACTCTAATGCACGCAAGCCTTGGGAATAGACTTTGCTAAAGACAGACTGGTACAGCCCTTCCAGTGTCAGGAGAGTCTATTAGCTTAGCCAGAGGAGAAGTTTGATTCCTAAACCGACAACATGTCAAGTTCAATGTCAGAAGCGAGGCTAAATATATTCATCAAGCCCCAAGACACTGCGTTCAGGGAGAGCCGGAGTTCTTAGCACTCCAAATGGGGTGGTGAGCCTTGGTTCCCTGGGTCTGTTCCACTCCCTAGAAGACCTGGGGGTGGAGGAACGTTCCCCATCAGGTGCGATTCTGACTCTGGGCCCCATCAGTTTGCAGCCCCATGGAGGGGAGAGGATGGTGGCAGCTGCTGTCTGAGGCCCCAGGCATGCCTCTCTCTCAGCTGGCTCCTGGCAGGAGGAGGGTGAAGTAGGCCACATACCTGGATGCAGGTGCCTGTGCATTCCTTACAGAGGCTGCAGGACAGAGCCCAGCGGCTGGCTGGGATATGCGAGATCTTGGTGATGGGCTCCATCTTCTCTGGGCAGCCGATGCTGACCTGGGCAGGACACAGGGAGTTGCATCATCTCTCTCGTCCCCAGCCTGCCCCCGGTTCACCACCCCATGAATTAGACATGCTACTGTTTTCCTTTCTCCACAATGGGGGAGGGGTGCTATCTGCTGAAACTACGTGGTGGGGAGACAGGGCAGTGGCTGAGCCCCTGAATCCCAAATCCCTCCTGACACCGAACACACATGGCTCAAAGGCTGGAATTCCTCCTAACTCTTGCAGGCTGACCACTGGATGTGTGTGTTAGTGTGTGCTCATCTGAAACTAATCTTAAATTATCTGTGAATGTGTGCGTGCCATCAGTGTGTGTGCTTGCAATGGTGTGGGCCTTGACAGAGAGGTGCTTTGGTGTGTGTATGGGTACATGCAAGATTCCCCTCCTTTCTGCACTCAGGCCTTTGTTAATAACATCTTCAGAGTTGTTGTTCTAATTTGTTTTTATATTATTTCTTTCTTTCTTTGGAGACGGAGTCTTACTCTGTCACCAGGCTGGAGTGCAGTGGCATGATCTCAGCTCACTGGCACCTCCACCTCCCAGGTTCAAGCAATTTTCCTGCCTCAGCCTCCTGGGTAGCTGGGACTACCATCGTGCGCCACCATGCCCAGCTAGTTTTTGTATGTTTACTAGAGATGGGGTTTTACCATGTTCACCAGCATGGTCTCGATCTCTTGACCTCATGATCCACCTGCTTTGGCTCCCAAAGTGCTGGAATTACAGACGTGAGCCACCGCGCCTGGCCTTGTATTTATATTATTTTTCTTTTCTTTTTTTATTTTTAGCCTAGTCTGTTCTTATTTCAATATTTATATTACTTTTCTAGGCACCAAGAAAAAGCCTCATGGTGGCATTTCCTCTTAAAGTTCTTTTCTTTTTTTTTTTTTCTTGAGATGAAGTCTTGCTCTGTGGCCCAACTGGAGTGCAGTGGCACAATCTCGGCTCACTGCAACCTCCGCCTCCTGGGTTCAAGCGATTCTCCTGCCTCAGCCTCCTGAATAGCTGGGATTACAGGCATGCACCATCACACCCAGCTAATCTTTGTATTTTTAGTAGAGACGGGGGTTTCACCATATTGGCCAGGCTGGTCTCAAACTCCCGACCTCGAGATCCGCCCACCTCGGCCTCCCAAAGTGCTAGGATTACAGGCATGAGCTGCTGTGCCCAGCTTCCTGAAGGTCTTCAGGGCTCTCCCGGGGATGTGCCTTCACTTAGCCCTTTCTGTGAGAACAGACCTACAACTATGCCCAAGTCTCTGGGCAGAGACCACCCTGCAGCCCAGAGGCAGGGCACATTTGTCTCCCCACTGCCAATGACTGAGAATGGAAAAAGGAATTCTCTCCAAAGGTCCTGAGCCAAAGGGTCTTCATGATGGAGCCCCTGTTGGTTCTGTCTCTGCTATGCCCAGCCCAGGGTATACTCAGAGGTGGTCCCAGTCTTCAATATGCTGACCTGCAAGCAAGTGCCCACTGCTGACACAAACAACTATTATCGCAGAAGCCTGCAATGCGGGCTTCAGACTGTCAGCCCAGGAAGGAAAGGGCCACTTATGGACAGGGCCACCTGGCTCGCTTCGGGGCACCAGCAGCACTGGAGTGGGCCTCAATCTGAGCCAGTCCACACAGCAGGGCTGGGCCTGAAACTCTGGTGCATTTCACATTTCAAATAAAATGAGTGGCCTTCCAGGCACCCAGGACCTCTGCTAACTCACTCACTCTAGACCCAGCCTATTGCCCATGATACTCCCACTTGGACTCAGACACACGCCCACACCTCCATGCCAGCCGCAGCCATAGCAGCAGGCCTGCTAGCCAGCTTCCCATTAGACTTACAGTCTGATTCTCTCTCTCTCTCTTTCTCTCTCTCTCTCTCTCTCTCTCTCTCTCTCTCTCTCTCTCTTTTGAGACAGAGTCTTGTTCTGCTGTCCAGGCAGGAGTGCAGTGGTGCAATCTTGGCTCACTGCAACCTCTGCCTCTCAGGTTCAAACGATTCTCGTGCCTCAGCCACCTAAGTAGCTGGGATTACAGGCATGTGCCACCAACCAAGCCCAGCTAATTTTTTTTTTGGTATTTTTAGTAGAGATAGGGTTTTCACCATGCTGGCCAGACTGGTCTTAAACTCCTGACCTCAAGTGATCCACCCGCCTTGGCCTGTTGACTGATTCTCTTTTACGTCAGTTGGCTTCTCTTTGTTTTGAACACGTGGCTTGACTTTGGATGGAATCACTGCCTAGGTTTAGATGGAACCCAGAAGCTGCTTTCCCCTATAGTCAGCTGCCTGATTTCTGTCAGACCTCATACCTACCTTCTGAACCCCCTAGTGGTCCATAACCCCATTTTCTCATAGAAGTCACCACTTGAGTTCTGTCCCAGTCTAAAGGCAAAGCTCCTTATGGGCTACGGCCTGGATTCTTTGCTGGCCCACCACCTGATATCCCAGTGCCTTTTTTTTTTTTTTTGAGATGGAGTCTTCTCTGTCACCCAGGCTGGAGTGGAGTGGTACAATCTTGGCTCACTGCAACCTTCGCCTCCTGTGTTCAAATGATTCTCCTGCCTCTGCCTCCTGAGCGGCTGGGACTACAGGTGCCTGCCACCACACCCTGCTAATTTTTTACTATGTTGGCCAGGCTGGTTTCAAACTCCTGAACTCAGGTGATCCACCTGCTTTGGTCTCCCAAGTAAGCCACTGAGCTCAGCCTGATTCTAGTGTTTTTTTTTGTTTTTTAAATCTTTATTTCATTTTATTATTTTTTTTGAGATGAACTTTTGCTTTTGTTGTCCAGGCTGGAGTGCAATGGTGTGATCTCTGCTCACTGCAACCTCTACCTCCTGTGTTCAAGCGATTCTCTGCGTTAGCCTCCCAAGTAGCTGGGATTACAGGCATGTGTCACCATGCCTGGCTAATTTTTTTGTATTTTTAGTACAGACAGGGTTTCCCCACGTTGGTCAGGCTCGAACTCCCAACCTCAGGTGATCCGCCCGCCTCGGCCTCCCTAAGTGCTGGGATTACAGGTGTTAGCCACTGCGCCCGGCCCTATGATCCCAGTGTTTCAATTGAGTCCATCACCTTCTTTTCCCACTGCTCTGCTACCTGAGTCCCACGCAGACCTACTTCCCCATGGCTGTTCCTTGGACTGCCTCACCTCCACGCCCACCCACCTCAGGAATCCATAGGGCGCAGCTGACGTGCACCCATTTGGTCCCACTTCTGGTGGGCTTCAAGGCTCCTCCTCGCTTGGGGCAGAGCAGGCACTTTGGCTGGACACCCAGGGCACACGTCCGGCACAGCCAGCTGCCCGTGGGCACCTTGAGGATTCCATAGCATGCCTAGGAGAGAGCAGAGTGGTCATGCATCAGCGGCATTGGCCAATCTGTCTGGTCAGCAGTCAGCTGCATTTGGTCCAATGTCAGCCCCATGCTACACTGCCACACAGCCACCAGCCTCTGGCAGGTACACCTCCTAAGGAGTTACAATGCAAGGAAGGAAGAGCTCCTGGAAAGCCTTCCTTGGCCTGCTTGTATGCCTGAACTGTCACTATTTCAGTCCTCTGTGAAAAGGGTTGAGGTCTGCCCTCTGCTGGGAGGAGAGTCACTTTAGCCAGCCGTTCCCAAGCAGCAACAGACTTCAGGAGGTTCCAGGAATCCCCTTCGGTTGGGTGTGTACTTCCTGGAATCAAGTCCCAGAGCCCTCCTATTTCTTACCCAGGGACCCATGAAGAGGGTTTCCCCCACCCATAGGCATGACTAGGGGAAACCTTCATGGGTCCCTGGGTAAGAAATAGGAGGGCTCTGGGACTTGGGTGAGACACATGAACCTGAGAGCTGCTGGTTAGAAGGGATGTGTCTGTTTATATGAAACATGCACTGCCCACCCACCAGCTAGCCCAGCGAAGCCCCTGCCTCTGAGCTCCCCAGGGGCTATTCCAGCAATGGTGGGAAAGGGCAGCCTTTAAGTGAGGGCCAGAGTGGGTCCACTAGGTCTTAGTCAGGTCTGCAGACAAGGCCCAGAGATACTCAAGACCTTGAGCCTTGGGCCCCAAACCAAGGGGAGCCTGGCTAGGCTGCACTGGGACGTAATGCCAGTGATGGTGACAAATAGGTAGATTCCTTACTAGACGGTTCTAAACAAAGACCCATAGTACACAATTTAATCCATACAACCAGTCTTATTTATGCATAATTGAGAAAACACAGGCCCAGAGAGGTTATAAAACTTGTCCAAAGTTACACAGCTTGTGAAGGGCAGAGCCACGATTTGAACAAGGCAGTTTTGCTCTCGGTGACAGCAGTGGGCTGCCTTTTGGTAAATTCAGGAAATGAGGAGCAGAGGAGGAGGGGCAGGGACAGGGTGCAAGGTAGGGATGGTCTGAGGGAGGCTGATGGGAGAGGACAGAAAGACCAGCCAACTGGTACTGGCTTGAGTCTGGCTGGCAGGCCTAAGCCAAGGGGCCCTGGGTGCATATGGCACCATGAAGCACGCTCACCATTTCCTTCCTGCTCCTTCCTTCTTTTTTTTTTTTTTGAGATGGAGTTTCGCTCTTGTTACCCAGGCTGGAGTGCAATGGAGCGATCTTGGCTCACCGCAACCTCCGCCTCCTGGGTTCAGGCAATTCTCCTGCCTCAGCCTCCTGAGTAGCTGGGATTACAGGCGCGTGCCACCATGCCCAGCTAATTTTTTGTATTTTTAGTAGAGATGGGGTTTCACCATGTTGACCAGGATGGTCTCGATCTCTTGATGATCCACCCGCCTCGGCCTCCCAAAGTGCTGGGATTATAGGCGTGAGCCACCGCGCCCAGCCCTTGCACCTTCCTTAAGGGCCTCTGCCCGTGGTGCCCCTGGAGAGCCAAGCGGGGGTCTGCCAGGCAGCATGCGTGAACATGGCATGAATGAGGGTGACTAGGGCGTCTGCCCACCTGATGCACACAGACGTTGCACTTGTCACAGAAGACCATCTCGTTGCCATCCTCGCCCTCAGGAGAGCGGCACACATCACAGACGACATCCTCATCATACTCGATGCCCAGCCCCTCCTGCGTCTCGATGGCTCTGGCCATATTCTGGTGGCACAGGGTCTCCAGCTCCTCCAGCACACGTTCCAGTGTCAGCTCATCCAGCTCCGGCCTCTCTGTGAGGAGGACAGCAGGATGTGGTGGGGTTAGGGGCCCAGGCTCCAGTGAGCTTTGAAGAGGATTTGGCTCCTGGGGCTGCAGGATTTCAGGGCTGATGTCTGAGAGGGTTTCCATCTATCCACTGTGTGGCCTGGGGAGAAGCTGCCACTGCCTTGTGACTTAGCTCCATCGTCTGAAAACGGGATGATCTGGACCATCCCATCTCAAAGGCCCCCGACCTGTGCTGGTGTTCTGACTTCAGACAGCCTGCCTATGACCACGAGGATACATGTGTACGATGAACATGAGGGTCTCCGGGATGTGTCCAGCTCCACGGAGAAGGCACTGCTTGTGCTGTGTGCATGAGGGGACCTCTGCAGGTGGCTGAATATGGTCGAGTTAGCCCTTCCTGGGACACATTAGTGGGCTCCAGCCAGGTAGCCCACACCTTCTGACCCCAGCCCCATTGGCCATCATAGACTCCCTTGCGTGCTCACTGACTCTTTATGTAACATTCGTGCTTACCACAACTGTCCCCAAATCCCTGTAACTGATGTGCTATTACTGCCCCCACCTGACCGATGCAGAAACTTCAGGAGGCATGGAGACACTAACCAGTCAGGTCACCATTCAGTAATGCAGTATGGACATTCCCCACAGATCCATGCTGTACCATGGCTCTGCCCAGGCCACTGCCCCTCTCAGGATGAAAGAAAACCCTCCCTGCTCTGCCCTGATCCCATTTTTTTTTTTTTTTTTGAGATCAGAGTTTCGTTCTTGTTGCCCAGGCTGGAGTGCAATGGGGCGATCTCGGTTCACAGCAATCTCTGCCTCCCGGTTTCAAGTGATTCTCCTGCCTCAGCCTCCCAAGTAGCTGACATGCACCACCATGCCTGGCTAATTTTGTATTTTTTTTAGTAGAGATGGGGTTTCTCCATGTTAGTCAGGCTGGTCTCCAACTCCTGACCTCAGGTGATCCGCCCACTGCAGCCTCCCAAAGCACTGGGATTACAGGCCACTGCATCTGGCTCCTGATCCCATTCTTAATGCAGTGGTCACCTACCCATCTCCTTAAGTTCCGAGTTGATGAGCTCCAGCCAGTAGGCGTCAATCTCGTCTAGGTCATAGCGGCTGCCTCCTGGCCAATCAGGCTGGGAGCCCTCACCAAGCGTGGTGCTGCTCGGGGATGCCTGGGCAGGGGGGCCTTCCAGTGATGGGAGGATCCTAGGAAATCAAGACAGGATGTCATGAAGGGAGGGGCCCTCAGCCAGCCGCCCTAGGGGCTCCAGGGAATTGGCCAGTCCCGCTCAGGAGCTGGTGGACAAGTGCGCTTTGATGCCACACAGGGCCCACCTCCTTCTACCCCCTCCTTCACTTCCTCCTCCACCATCTGCCCACCCTGCTGAGACTCAGATGACTGTGGGTGAACAGGCAGCACACAGAAGACCCAAAGGACAGTAGGGCACAGTGGAGGATGGGAGTCAAGGCTGATCCATAGCCCTGCTCACCCCATGAACATCCACCTGTCCAGAGCTCACCCCACTTCCTCCCACCAAGGTAGCTGGGCCTTAGCTAAAGCCCTGCGGTCTGGATCTAACCCAGTTAGGGCCTGTATCCTAAGTCCCGTCATGGGCAATGCTCTGTCAGCAACTTTGGGACAAGTGAGGTACTGCCAGCTGGACTCTGGGTCCTTCAGTATATCCCTTAAGGCTGAGGTCAGGCCAGGCCCCCTTTACTCTCACAAGCCCAAGCTCTCTTTTCACCAAGACAAAGGCCAAATCCCTCGAATACAAAGATGTGCTTGCTGCAGTCCCAGGATCAGTCCCCGCTCAGCTGTCCTTTGGGGCCACAGTTCTGCCACTGAGGCAGCTTGGAAGGGCCTGGCCACAGGGCGTGGACTCAAAGCCCAGCTTCACCATTTACTGTGTGACTCTGGGGAAGCCACTCAACTTCTCTGGGCCCCAGTGTCTCCATTCCCCAAAACAGGTTAATAATGGTATTACCAGGCCAGGCGTGGCAACAAGAGTGAAACTCTACCTCAAAAAAAAGGCCGGGCGCGGTGGCTCACGCCTATAATCCCAGCACTTTGGGAGGCCGAGGCGGGTAGATCACAAGGTCAAGAAATCGAGACCATCCTGATCAACATGGTGAAACCCCGTCTCTACTAAAAATACAAAAAATTAGCTGGGCATGGTGGCCTGCGCCTGTAATCCCAGCTACTCAGGAGGCTGAGGCAGGAGAATCGCTCGAACCCAGGAGGCGGAGGCTGTGGTGAGCCGAGATCGCTCCATTGCACTCCAGCCTGGGTAACAAGAGTGAAACTCCGTCTCAAATAATAATAATAGTAATAACAACAATAATAATAGTACCACCTACCTTATAGAGCATTAAATGGATTAATGTTTACAAAACTCTTAGGAAAGTGCCTGGCACACAGTAACGTGTGTGTGTGCGCGCGCGCGTGTTTTGTGTGATGTGTGTGGGGTGTATGTTTTGTGTGATGTGTGATGTGTGGTGTGTGTGTGTGTGTGTGTGTGTGTGGTGTATGCGGGGGGGTGTGTACGAGGTGTGGGGTGTATGTGTTGTGTGATGTGTGAGGGTTGTGTGTATATGCGTGTTTATGATGTTACCTCTCTCCTGAAATGGAATATAGGGGGTATTTTGCCTTGGGAGGGCATGGTTTACCCTTGGCTCAGCTGTGTGCTGCCCCAGTTCAAAAAGCCAGCTCTTCCCACTCCGTACTGGTTGCCATGGTTGTTGCTTTGGAGCCTGGCCTCCATCTGGCCAGCTCTGCCAGGGTGGAGAGGCCCCTTACTTGAGAGGCATCCTGGGGTCAGGGGCAAGACTGCTAGAAGTTGTGCTGATGGGGGGGAGGGGCAGGGCTTTAGATGGCACAGAGACATGGCAGAGCTGTGGTGAGGGCTCCTGGGCTTCCCCACCACCACACCCAGTGTCAGCAAAAAGGGCAGGAAGGATGAAGGAGACGGGGAGGCAGGGCCCCAGGCCAGGAAAGAGAATGGCCTCCAAGCCAGGAGGAAGGCCTATATAAGGTCGAGGGGGCATGGAGAAGGGGAAGAGGCTTGGCACCACCTTTTCCCACATGAAGGAAGGTCCTAGGTCATGATCGTAGTATGACCGCACCCCACACGAACAGGTGTTTCCAAATGGAAGCAACACTAATACCCTCAATCCAACAAAATTCTGCCTTTCTCTATGAAACTGTTATTTCAATAAACACACTCTTTTAAAAATGCAGCCTGTAATTTTGTTGTGAACCAGCTTTGATTGTGCCCTAAGCACATGCTAAGTGGGGGTGTCTGGATGCCCACCACTCCCTGGCGTAACTACACACATCTGCTTGCCTGGTCAGCTGCTACCTGGCCAAGCCTCCTGAGGTCAAGATCGCTGTCGTCCCTCTGAAGAGCCGGGTGAAGGGACTCACACCAGAAGGTATCTGCTGTGCTTCCTGGGTCTCTCATCTTCATCTGTTTGCCCCTTCTGGCTCTGGCTCTGGCTCTGAAGGAAGCTCTCCTACCAGGTCTGGACTGAGCCAACCCTAGGCCAAGGCCTCACCCTCAGCTATAGCCGGCAGGATGGAGGTCAGCTGGGAGGGAGGACGGCATCAGCTGGCTGGGATCTATGGGAGGGGATGGGTCTTTCCCCAGAAGACCAGACATACATCAGAGGTTGGTTCTGCCCTAGCTGAGACTTCTGGCCATACTGAGGGCAGGACAGGCCCTCACTCAATTCAGTCTGGAGAGGGGCAAGACAAGTGCTTGTAGTTCAGACAGATTTCAGACCATGAGGTGGCCAGACCCACCCAAAGGCCAGGGACAGAGGGTGCCTGGGGCGGCAGCTGGGGGAGGGCAGCCAGAGCAGCATTGCTGGGATGACCAGGGCACAGGGCTCTCTCTCTGGGCCTCACTGGGGCAGCCCAGAGCTTGTTCCCGGGGCCTCTGATTTCCTGGCCCAGCCCACTAGGCCCCGGTGGCCATGCAGGGAATTCCCCAGAATTTCCCGACTTCCTCATCTATAAATGGGGACAGTTATATGTACTTTGTAAAGCTAATACAATTGCTAAATGAGGAGATGAACACAGGCTCAGTACAGCAAGTCCTCAAGGAGAAGGGTTTCTCTAATAATTCTGACCCTGGTGTCTAGCAGGCACGCTTCCAGAGGAGGGCTGTGCAGTGGGAGGTGCCCAGGAGGATGGAGTGGCTGGGCTGGAGGGAGACAGCAGCAGAAGAGGTGCAGAGATGTCTCTAAGAAAGCATCTCCCCACCCCCAGTCCATCCTCTCCAAAGGTGCTCCATGACAGGCCGGGAGCACCTGGCTCATGTCAGCTTACCACAGCCATGCCTATGTTGGGAACGCACCTTGTAAAGCCAAAGCAGCCGGGAACACATGCTCTCCTCTCGATGTCAACAGATAAAGCACCCTACAGGCAGAATGAAGCCAAGCTACTGGTGTGGAAGCATCTGCAATTAATTACCCAGGCCAGTAGATGTTTCCGGAACCAACTGACACTGACATCAAGTAGAGAGGACAGACTGCCGGGCCAAGCCTAATCAAGACTGACCTTGCTCTGTCCACCTGGTGGCCTGCCCTGGCCCCCGTCACCCTGGGCACTGGCACGTGTGGCGGTGACTTGGCATGCATATTCTCACTTAATCTTCACCAGGCACTGCCAGGCAGACGCTGGTATTATCCTCATTCTACAGAGGAGGAAACAGGCTCAGACAGGGTCAAGTAACAGTTCCTCATCTTGCAGAGGAGAGTCGGGGAGGAGCTCGACCCATGTTTCCAGCTCTGGGCAGGGGATTTGGGGAATAAAATCATGCTTTAAATTCTGCATATACTCCCAAGGCTCCCCCAGGCCTTCTGGAGAGGCCTGGGGCACCCCTGGTTAACAGAAGGCCCCAGACAAGTGTTAATAAGCACTCGGCCGTCAGGAGTCACTGGGAAAGGGTTGCCTGCCCCTCCCTTTCCAATCCCACAGAGCACCCAAGTGGAGCTTCAAGTCTGCTATGCCTGTGATCAAATCACAGGTGCAGCTGCCAGGAAGTGAGGGTGCCAACGTCAAGGGAAGCAACAGCTGTGATCTTTGCCCCAGGCCTGGTCTACAAGGGATCAAGCAAGAGCCACAAGGTTGCCAAGGCCAGGAGCAGAGAGCCAAACACCCAAGCTGCCCAGACCAGGCAGACTGGTGGGTGGGGGAGGCCAGGACGCAAGGCCCCTCTGCCCCGAGACATGACTTGGAGGGTTTCCCAGGCTGCATAAAGAAGTACTTGGCTGAACTCAGTAGCTGGAGGCAAGACCCAGGGCCATGTGGCTACCTTCTGACAAGAGCGGACAGGGGTCTCTCTGCCTCATGAGACCAGAAGGGTATAAAGCCCACATGACTCATCTCTGAACCAGCCCTGGCAGGGGAACCTCCCCAGAGGCCGGTAATAGGAATGGCTTCCTGAGCATCTGCTGTATGCCAGGCACTTGACTGCCCCTCTAAGAACTCCCTTAAAAGGTTCAAAAAGTCAAAAGCATGGCTTGTCCCTCTCTTAAAGACTAGTGAAAAGTCTGGAGATTTCCCTGATCAGAACTGCTCTGGGATCATGCATGGTGGCTCATGCCTGTAATCCCAGCATTTTGGGAGGCTGAAACAGGACTGCTTGAGCCCAGGAGTTCCAGACTAGCCTGAGCAACACAGCAAGACCTTGTCTCTACTAACAATCAAAAAAATTAGCCACATGTGGTGGCATGTGCCTATGGTGGGAGGATCACTTGAGGCTGGATGAGGCTGCAGTGAGCTGAGATTGCACCACTGCACATGCACTCCAGCCTGGGTAGGTAACAGTGAGGCCTTGTCTCAAAAAAAAAAAAAAAAAGCCAGCCGGGCCTCATGCCTATCTATATACAATCCCAGGACTTTGGGAGGCCAGCCAAGGTGTTGGGCAGACTGCTTGAGCCAAGGAGTTTAAGACCAGCCTGGACAACATGGCAAAACTCCATCTCTACAAAAAACATGAAAATTGGGTGGGCACGGTGGCATGAGCCTGTAGTCCCAGCTACTTGGGGGGCTGAGGTGGGAGGACTGCTTGAGCCTGGGAGGTCAAGGCTGTAATGAGCCAAGATTGCACCACTGCACTCCAGCCTGGATGACAGCGTGAGACCCTGACTCTAAAAAAGATAAAAAAGAGAGAAACAAAAAGAACTGCTTCGGGGCCGAGTTTGGATCAACATTACAGAGTGCCTGCTGTGTGCCAGGCCTGGTGCCAAGTGCTTTCCATGCGTCATTTCACTCCATTATCTCAACATTACAACTGCATGAGTAGGTGAGTTATTATTATCATTCTAATTTCAGAGATAAGGAAACTGAGGCCCAGAGAGATGACATTTCTGGTCCAAGGCTACACTGAACATGAGTGGTAATGTGAACGAAAGCATTCTTGCTCTAGAGCCAGGGCCGAGCCCAACCCCTTAGCCTCTCAGGTAAACTGCTATTATTTCTGGAAGATTTCAATGGTTTGTTGGACGAGGAATGGAATACAGAATAAAAATGGGCTAGAGAGGAATGCCAGCACTGGCAGGAAAGCAGCCTCCCCTTCTTCCCTTTACGCAGTGGTCCCCTAGCCTGGGCTACCTGGCTCACCTCACCACGGGCTCTGGGATGGCCTCTGCCCCAGCGGGCACCTGCACACCTTTCTCCCATTCCTGTCGCCATGGGTCTGCCAGGATGTAGTAGTCATCCGGGCTGAGCTGGTATGAGTCCGGGATCTTCATGGCTGTGATCAAATCTGTCCGGAAAACCTGTGAAGGGCAAGAGGAAAGAGAGTGACTTCAGATTGCCTCAGGGAAGTCTGCCCCACAGGCCAGAGGAAGAGGCAGATACATGCAACTCAAGTGAGCATTCTGCCTGTGCACTTACAAGTAAGACGACATAAAGGCAATTGGCACGATGAGTAAACACAGCTCTGAACCCAGCACATGCTCTGCACACAAGTGCACGTTCTATAAAAGTGATAAACTGGGCCAGGCGCGGTGGCTCACGCCTGTAATCCCAGCACTTTGGGAGGCTGAGGCGGGTGAATCATGAGGTCAAGAGATCAAGACCAGCCTGGCCAACATAGTGAAATCCCGTCTCTACTAAAAATACAAAACTTAGCTGGGCTTGGTGACATGCACTTGTAATCCCAACTACTTGGGAGGCTGCAATGAGCTGAGATCTCACCACTGCACTCCAGCCTGGGTAACAGAGCAAAACTCTGTCTCAAAAAAAAAAAAAGGTGATGAACTGAATTCACATTGCTCTGACCTATAAAAAGAGAATTTGATGGGAGTGAATGTACAAGAGAGAGAAAGACTGGCAGAGAAAGGCAAAAATCAAAATACAAAGAAGAAAAACTCAGAGGACAGAAAGGCTAATGTGAAAGCAGTACTGATGGCTGGGTGTGGCGGCTCATGCCTGTAATCCCAACACTTTGGGAGGCTGAGGTGGGAGGACTGCTTGAGGCCAGGAGTTCAAGACAGCCTGGGCCACACAGCAACATTTTGTCTCTACAAAAAATTAAAAAAAAAACGGCAAGAGGGCCAGGTAAGGTGGTTCACACTTGTAATCCCCACATTGTGGGAGGCTGAGGAGGGAAGACTGTTTGAACCCAGGATTTTGAGACAAGCCAAAATCAGGCAACATGGTGAATCCTGATCTTTACAAAAAATAAAAAAAATAGCTGGGTGTGGTGGCACGTGCCTGGAGTCCCAGCTACTCCAGAGGTTGAGGTGGAAGGATTGCTTAAGCCCAGGAGATTAAGCCTTTAGTGAGCTATGATTGTACCACTGCACTCCGGCCTGAGTGACAGTGAGTCCTTGTCGCAAAAGACAAACACAAAATAAATAAAAAAAATGAAAAATACTGCCCTTATGTGACTGTTCAAGATATTTCCACTGGAGGGTTACAATGATGTTATCTATCTGCACCCACAGGCACAAGCAGAGGTATAAAACAGCACAGGGCGCCAACCCCAGGAAAGGCCAGGACCTTATGCTAACAGCCGGGGGATGGTCTGAGCCTGGGGCAGCCTAGAGTGGCTTCATGTGAGCTGGGACTTCCAAGGTCCCTGAAGAACAAGGACACTGTCTCCTAACTGGACAGGGGCTTTGTGTGTCGGGGGTAGGAAGACAGGAAGGACAGCATTGTCTTCCTTCTTAATCAGGCCCATCTAAATCCCTCAGAGCAAAGCAATGAGTGATCACACTCCGAGCACCTCCTCACTTGGGGCAAACTGCTCTTCCCAGAGTTTCATCTGTTGCTCTCACCTCCACCCCCACTTCCACCTTAGAACAAGCCCCAAATTCTGCTCCGGCTGGCACTGGCAATGCCTCCTGCCCCAGTCACCTGATCCTGCTGTGATCCCCCCCAACAAAGCACTATTGTGGAATGTGGTGGCACCTCTAGACACCATGTGACTTGCTCAGGTACCAACTTTCCCAGTGATCATCGTCACTTGAGAATCACAAGTTAAAGATGAACTCACATCACTGAGATATGAGAAACCACTTCAAGGATTACTACAGGCCTCAGACCAAACTCCAACCCCACACTCCTCCCCAGAAAAGTCAGCATCCACTGCTGTTCCGGGGCTAAGTCAGCTCACTTGCCCTTCTGAAGGCTCATGACAGACAGATTCAGTGGTAACCTCTGCCTGCTATGTGTGCCTCATTTGAATCTAGGTCCATAACTACAAGGAAAACACTGAAGTGGGTGCACTGAGGGGCCTGGAGGCAGCGTCCTGCAGAATCTAATTAACATCTACATCTAGCTGGAGACGGCCCTGGCTTGAAAAAGGTCAAGTTTCTTGAAGACTCTACTTGCCAATATAATTTAATTGTTAGGAATAACACCCTAACATTTAATTAGGGTGCCAGTGTGAAAAAAATTAAAATCAGATTACAATTAAATGCTAATTAAACAGAAGATGGAATGTGGCTAAGATTTCACAGCCCTGATAATTTGCATATCTTATTAGCAAGTAGTAAGATAGCTAATGCAAGAGGGTACACTCAGGCACTGCGTGCTTTCAGGGGGCCCTTCAGTAGAGGCCTCTGCCAGCCAAGGCCTGTGGAGACTCTACCAAGCTTAGCACAGGACCTGGCAAGAAAGAACTGACCCCACGGTGATTCATATTGCCTCAACGTTCTCCCCACCCAAGCAAGCCAATGGTGCATCACCCCAAGCCCTGTTGCTCTGAAGCCATGGAGAACCACACACTTGAGACAGTGCATCATTCTGTCCCAGAAATCAATCCTACGATAGCCCAGTGTCACTATGTGCCCTCCAAAGAGTCATGGGTGGGTTAGAAACCTTTTGCTGTTCTCTCATCCTGGGTAAATTTTTTTTTTTTTTTTTTAGACAGAGTCTTGCTCTGTCCCTAGGCTGTAGTACAGTGGCATGATCTTGGTTCACTGCAACCTTGGCCTCCTGTGTTCAAACGATTTTTCGGCCTCAGCCTCCCAAGTAGCTGGGATTATAGGTGCCTGCCCCCTCACCTGGCTAATTTTTGTATTTTTAATAGAGACCGGGTTTCATCATGTTGGCCAGGCTGGTCTCGAACTCCTGACCTCAAGTGATCCACCTGCCTCGGCCTCCCAAAGTGCTGAGAGTTCGAGACCAGCCTGGCCAACCTGGTGAAACCCCATCTCTATTCAAAAAAAGAAAAAAAAAAAAGGGCTGTTCCTGAACTAATCTATTATTAGCCCCTCCACCCACTCTGCGAGGTAAGTACTACCATCATTCCTATTTTACAGTTGAGAATCCCGGGACTTGGGTTAGTTAAATCACTCACCCAAGGTCTATGCTGTGGAAGTGGCAAAGGAACCCAAGCCAACACAACTCCCAAGCCATCCAGCCCTCCCTGTCCCTTTTGGCCAGGTGCTCACTGCCTAATGCCCCTGAGTTAACTTGAAGCCAAATCAGGTTACTTCCCCAGGGGTTGAAATATGCAAATCCAACTGTGGTCTTTGCAAATTCCGAGGCCTCCAGTGGCTTTCCACTGTCCTCCCACTGAGCCCAGACTCAACAGCAGAGCCAGCAAGGCCCTGTGACCACACAGATCCACTTGCAGTCTCCCAAGCACTTTTAACCCTCTGCACACAGGAGAATGCTGTCTGGGACAGTTCCCTTGCCAGAGTGGAGCTGGCACGCTTCATCCTTAAGGTCTCAGTGCAGCTTACATCTGCTCTAGGAAGCCTTCCCCAATCCTAGGCTGGGTTGTGGGCTTTGTCTGAAGTTCCACAGCCCCTGTATTAGACTCTCCTGGTTTTTTGCCATGTCTTCCCCACTAGAAGGGGAGTTCAGTGAGGTCTGGCTGAGCCGCAGGGCTGGAGCCCAGCAGTGCAAACAGGGCCTGGCACATGCTAGGTGCTGAGAAATGTTGAATGACTCAAGATCCTTCCATGGGCCAGCCACCTCCTTCTTTGGTTGCTGTCCAAGACTACAGCTGGGTACTCCGTGCCTTCCAAAGGAGCCTCTGTGCATTTATGTAAAAACTGCCCACAAATACGGCAGCCAATTGTAACCTAAACATCATTTTGTGTTGAATTTCCAGGAGGTAGACTTGGAAAAGGTTTAATTACCCCCTTAAAACTCCTTTGAATGATTTATGAAAACTAAATAAAGGATAAAATGGACACTGATGAACGAGAAGCCTTACTGTGACAAGAAAGTTGGAAGCTGAAAAACAAGCAATTTTCTTAGAATGTGAGTGTTTACTATTTTTCTCTCTTTTGGCAGAAATTGACAAATTGTCTTTAAAGGTTTGCTGCCTAGCAACCAAGTTCTGCTGAGCTGCCTGGGAGATGTTAATTGTAGCTTCTTCAAACAGTATGAAGAAATGTTTAAAGGCCTCAAACTCTAATTGAATAACCAATCTGAGTGCTAGGGGTGCCAATGTAGCCCTGGAGGGAGCTAAACAGTCTGCTCTGCCCAGATGTAGGGACACTGCTCCGGAAACACATCACATGGCCTTGCCCTCATGTCTTTTTCTGAGACTGCAGATCACAGCCATTCAAAAGGCTGGCTTTCTGCACCTATTTCCCTAGGAAGAACTAAGCAAGAAAGCAGAGAGTGAGTGACCTTCAAAAGCAAATAAACATGATGACAAAAGGCAAATTTCACTGTGCACTAACCACCCGGCTACAAGGTTTAATATACGATCAAGATTTGTAGCTATGATTTGAACACTTCATCCTGGGACCTTGGTTCTCTGCTTCCTTTTCTCAAGGGATGAATTACTGTATTACACAGTATTTCAAACTAAGAGGTACAAAGAGGAAATTTAGTTACTTAAGAGAAAAGCGCTGGGCGCAGTGGCTCACACCGGTAACCCCAGCACTTTGGGAGGCCGAGGCGGGTGGATCACGAGGTCAAGAGATCGACCATCCTGGTCAACAAGGTGAAACCCTGTCTCTACTAAAAATACAAAAATTAGCTGGGCATGGTGGTGTGCGCCTGTAGTCCCAGCTATTTGGGAGGCTGAGGCAGGAGAACTGCTTGAACCCAGAAGGCAGAGGTTGCGGTGAGCCGAGATCGTGCCATTGCACTCCAGCCTGGGTAACAACAGCGAAACTCCGTCTCAAAAAAAACAAAAAAACAAAAAAAACCAGAAAAGCTCCAGCAGCTATTGCACAACTACAAAATATAATTACTTGTGTAATTGTATCTATCTATCATCTATCAATCCATCTATCTATCTACTGTACTTTTTTTAGAGGGAGTCTTGCTATCTACTTATCTATAGTACTCTGTCACCCAGACTGGAGTGCAGTGGTGTGATCTCAGTTCACTGCAACCTCTGCCTTCCAGGTTAAGAGATTCCCTTGCCTCAGCCTCCCAAGTATCTGGAATACCTGCTGTGTGCCAAACACTGTGCCAAAAGCAGGCACAATGATAAACAGGACACATGCAGTTACCCTCTGACCAGTCATGTTTCAAGCTACCACTAGGCTAAGTTCGTAAGACACTTTAAAAAAATGGAATCCTCCTTCTCCCCTGGGTGAAGGGTAAAGACGGGGGTGGCCAGATTGTGTTGGGCCTCCAAACAACAGGATAAATAAGATGCCTTCCTGAGAAGCAGAGGTGTTATCCAGATGTTTGAAATACAGGCACCTGCCACCACACCCAGCTAATTTTTATATTTTTAGTAGAGATGGGGTTTCACCATGTTGGCCAGGCTGGTACCAAACTCCTGACCTCAAGTGATCCGCCCACCTCAGCCTCCCAAAATGCTGGGATTACAGGTGTGAGCCACCACACCCAGCCTATTTGTGTAATTATATATATTTTTATTTTTTTTTGTAATTATATTTTTAATATTGAGCCCAGGAGGTGGAGGTTGCTGTGAGCTGAGATCTCACCACTACACTCCAGCCTGGGTGACAGAGTGAGACTCTGTCTTAAAAAAAAAAAAAAAAAAAAAAAGAAGCTCATGGAAAGAGTCAATGAATGAATGAATGAATCCCAGGATTTTTCTGATATATGACTAAACTCTAAAACTTCCTGCCCTGTCTTAGCAGGGAGAGAGGAGGCTAGCCCGAATAATTCTGCCAAGTGAAACAGAAACTGGTCTTGGTCACTGTCCCAAAGCCAATTAAAATGGCTTTGGTCAGGACTCTCTCTCCTGAACATCTGTCCAGAGAAAAACTCCCAATGTGGAGCTAAAAGTGGTCCCTTCCTCCTCACCTCTCAAGGAATGTTTTAAGGTCTGTATTTAAAGAGCCAACCTCATCATAATTGTTTTCTGAGCACCTCATCTCATTATAAACATCTAGGCTGGGAACGGTGGCTTACACCTGTGATATCAGCATTTTGGGAAGCCAAGGTGGGCGGATCACGAGGTCAGGAGTTCGAGACTGGACTGACCAACATGGTGAAACCCCATCTCTATTAAAAATACAAAAATTAGCAGGGTGCGATGGCGTGGGCCTGTAATTCCAGCTACTCAGGATGTTGAGGCAGGAGAATAGCTTGAATCCGGAGACAGAAATTGCAATGAGCTGAGATCGTGCCACTGCACTCTAGCCTAGGTAACAGAGCAAGACTCTGTCACGAAAAAAAAAAAAACAACAGCTAATAGTAAAAGGTGGTAATTGCCCTGTTAAGGCATGTTAGGTATTATGTTAAAGTTTTACATGCATTGTGGCACCTAATTCATATTACCCTCGTTTTCCAAATGTGGAGACTGAGATTCAGAAAGCTTAAACCACCTGTGTGAAGTCTCCACTAGCCTTTTACCACAGCAAAACTGCCTGCAAGACACAGAGAGCTCTTCTTTTAAAAAATCTTTCCGGGGTTGGAACCTGATGAAGAGTGTCCCAGCCAAGAGCAAACTTATGCAGTTAAAATTCAGTATAAATCATGAGAGAAGGGCTATAAAAATAGCTACCCTCTGCCCAGTCATGTTTCAAGCTACCACTAGGCTAAGTTCGTAAGACACTTTAAAAAAAACCCACTCAACATCTCTTTCTTTTATTTTCATGAGGATAACAGCACTTCCTGCTCTTAAAGAGAATTTATTACACACATTTCTTTTGCAAGACAAGTCCCAGAGGCCAGGAGGCCCTTCCAGCTGGCGGGAGACGCAATGTTTCCAACTATATAAGTAGATCCTGCCCCCCACTCCAGAGGAAGGCAGTGTGAGTCTCAGAAAGCAGGCGCTCAGCCCAGCGGAAGGACTCCCCACAACCCGCCTGCCTCATAGGGTAGCAAAGGAACTGCTGGTGGGCTGGAAACTTGGCTCAAAACCACAAGGGCAAGCACAAAACCTTTTTTGGATTCTCCTGTTTTATCTCTCAAATTGTGGGCATTTTGCATTTTACGGTACCATACCATACGCCTTCAATGTTTTACTATAAAATGGCATTTCAAACATCTGGATAACACCTCTGCTTCTCAGGAAGGCATCTTATTTATCCTGTGGTTTGGAGCCCCAACACAATCTGGCCACCCCCGTCTTTACCCTTCACCCAGGGTAGAAGGAGGATTCCATTTTTAAAAGCATGGGTTAAGCTGAAAATCTGCATCTCCACTCGCTGCGTTTTCTTGGAGGAGTAGGGGGTGGCACTCCTTATAGAGGAACTTTCAAGGACACTGGGTCTGGGGGACACCCCTTACTGGTAGCAGAGGCTTCTTCTAGGCCCCATCCCCACAGACTATGCTTTGGTAAAGGGCCTCACTGGTATGTGCAACTAGAGATGTACTAATTTGTCACCAGAGCCTACACAGGAGCTGACAGGCTTCCAGCTCAGGGTGGCCTACTTTACCCGACACTCCCCACCGCCTGCCCCACTCACCTCTGGGACTCCCTTCACTCCCCAGAGCTCCATGAGTCTTGGGAAGGAGTCACATCTGCAGGTCAACTCCCTGGAAGGGCCCAGGGCAGAGCTCTAAGTTCATTCGCATGGGGTCACAGATGTCCTCGGGCAGAGCCTGGGCGTTTTTGACAAAGCCAGGCTGCACTTCCCACAACAGACACCTTCCTGTGTAGCACCTGCATCCTGCTGACACAAGCTCTCCAGGGACAAGCCTGTGCTTTCTGTCCCCAGCACGGAGCTAGGCCCACTAGCTACTCTTGAGTACTCGCTGATTTTGATCAGCATTGGCAGCTCCCAGTCCAGAGACCCAGGCCTTTACCCCGGCTGACTTCTGGGGACTCTGACTTCCTGAAAACGCAGGTTTCTACCTCAAGACAGCCTGCCTGGGGAAATCCCCACCGCCTGGCCTGCCCTTCTGCCTGTGTCTCTCTGCCCAGGCCAGAGGGGTATGCCACCTCAAACAGTAGCCCCTGAAAACACAGGGCTGGCCTCCAGGTCTCTCTCAGAATGTCCTTCACATCTCCAACAGGTTCGGGGCTGGAAAGAAATTTGTTAGTCCCCCAGCCCCTGTGGGAAGGAGACGGAGTGGTGGACTGCCCCCACCCACGCTCCCTGACGTTGCTTAACTCTTTGAACCAGGCTGGAGAGCCTCCCTCTCTCTCCTTCAACCTAGCCACAGCTTCCACTCCCCACCCCCTCAAAAATACCCAAACAAGCTTCCAGGGAACAACCGAGCCAGGAACTCCTGTCTTAGGCAAAGGGAAGGGAAAAGTCTATGGCAGTTGTTCTTTTTGTTCGTCCGTTCTACTTTTTTATTTTTGTTTTCGAGACAAGAGTCTCATTTTGTCACCCAGGCTGGAGTGCAGTGGCGCAATCTTGGCTCACTGCAGGCTCTGCCTCCCAGGCTCATGTGATCCTCCTGCCTCAGCCTCTAGAGTAGCTGGGATTACAGGTGTACACTACCACACCGAGATAATTTTATGTACTTTTTTAGTAGAGACAGGGTTTCACCATGTTGGCCAGGCTGGTCTTAAACTTCTGACCTAGGGTGATCTGCCCACCTTGGCTTCCCAAAGTGCTGGGATTATAGGCATCAGCCACTGCACGGGGCACCTGTTTCTTTTCTGGCAGCTGTTCTGTTTTTTTGAGATGGAGTCTCGCTCTGTTGCCCAGGCTGGAGTGCAGTGGTACCATCTTGGCTCATCTATGGCAGTTGTTCTTAACCCTGGCTCCCAACAGGTCTTGTTAAAAAGTACAGGTACTGGGGAGCGTGGTGGCTCACACCTGTAATCCCAGCACTTTGGGAGGCTGAGGCAGGCAGATCACAAGGTCAGGAGTTCAAGACCAGAGTGACAAACGTGATGAAACCCTGTCTCTACTAAAAATACAAAAAAGAGCCCATCGTGGTGGCACACACCTGAAATCCCAACTACTCAGGAGGCTGAGTCAGGAAAATTGCTTTAACCTGGGAGGTGAAGGTTGCAGTGAGCCAAGATTGTGCCACTGCACTACAGCCTGGGTGACAGAGCAAGACTCTGTCTCAAGAAAAGGTACTGGCCAGGTGCAGTGACTCACGCCTGTAATCTCAGCACTTCCCGAAGCAGGTGGATTTCGTGAGGTCAGGAGTATGACACCAGTCTGGCCAACATGGCGAAACCCCGTCTCTACTAAAACTACAAAAATTAGCCTGGCGTGGTGGCAAGCGCCTGTAGTTCCAGCTACTCAGAAGGCTGAGGCAAGAGATCTCTTCAACCCGGGAGGTGGAGGCTGCAGTGAGCTGAGATTGCACCACTGCACTCCAGCCTGGGCAACCGAGTGAAACTCCATCACACACACACACACAAAAGTAAAAAGTACAGGTATCTAGGGTGCTACTCCAGACCATGTAAATCAGAATACCTGGGGTGGGGTGGTATTAAAACAATAATCTCTGCTCTGTGACTTCCATCAAATTCTCAGAGATGTGTCCCACAAAGGGTTAAGCAGGAACAATGGCTACACCATTTGGTGAGCCAGGCAAAGCCAGAAACTCATTGTGTAAATAATAATTTACACAATAATACCAGCTCCCTAGGCCAGGCTCAGGACTTCAGGGCCCAAGGACAGGCGTGGCAGCGGAAGGCAGCAGGCTGAATTCTCAGGGGCAGCTCCACCTTTTCCTTCTACTGCCTTAAGGAGCTCCCAGGGAAGACTTCAGGCTTTGCGCACTTCCACTAAAAATCCTACCGAAGCCTCCCAGGAATCCCAGGGCCCCATGCCTTCAGCTCTAAGTTCAGAGGCCGGCACTTACTCCCCTTTCACTCTGGCTCAGGGAGGGGACAGCCACTGGGCAAGGGCCAGATGGGAAGCTGGGCCTCCAGGCCTTAGCCCTGTCCAGGGTCCTGACTCCTGGTCAAGTGCTTTCTTCGGCCCAAAGGCACCTCACTTGGTGTAGAGTGCCCCTTGACTTGCGCCCTTCGGGTGCACTGGGAAAGGGCAGCTCCTGAGAGGTGATCACAGGGCATCCCTGTCTATCTCATCCAAACCCAACCCCACCCCTTTCATAGCTGTTGGATTCACTGTGCCCACTGCCCGTGCTATGCTAAACACTCCTGGTCCTCAAGCCCCTCATGCCATCACTGTCCACATTTAGAGATGAGGAGACATGTGAACCACAGGCTTCCATAGCTCTGCAGCCACTAAGGAAGGGGTTTCCACAGCGCACTTATCACTCTGTAAGTGTTCCTGCTGGGGACTCCTGCCACACAAACCATGTGACCAGCCTGACAGCCACTCCACAGGCTTCATACTCCAGGGGACTGAGCAGATAAGGCTCCCAGAACCCCCTTCACCAGAGTATCCAAAGCCCAGGCTCAGCAGACCATAAAGTCCCCACCCTAGTTATTCACAGAAAGAGCAGCCCATGAGGAGATTTAGTGCCAACATTCTCTGCCGCCAAATCCTCACTTTCATCTCCACCCTCTCATGAGCCAAATAATTTGGAAGCTTTCATTGATGGTTTCCTCTCTGCCCCAAGACAACTTGAAATTTATGCCAGCGATGGCTCAACCTTCTCACTTAGGGACCAGGAAAACCTCTCAGGCTGCTCTCCAGCCTACTCTGGGGGGAAAAGCTTGTGCCGGGCAACAGTTCAAGGCTTCTGGGCGGGGAGGACTTCACTGGCTCCCCTGGAGCCCAGGACTTGAGGTGGGGCAGTGCCCCCCAGGCCGACCTCAGAGCCTGCAGAGGCTCCTGAGCTTGGACCCAAGGTCATGTGGCGCCAGTCCCCGGCAGGGTTGGGCATTGATACTTGTACCATGGGTTTGACTATTTTTAGGTGTGGAAAGGTACAAAGGCTCTGGGCTGGAAAACCCAAGAGGCAGGGGAATTTTCTGCCCCATGCAAATTGCTCTTTCTTCTCAGCCTCTGCTGACACCTGTTTCCTCCCAGGCAGCCTGATCCTGGGTGCAGATGGCAGCCTTGTGCCTGGAGGTGGCCCCTCCTCCCACTAAAGATTGGAGGAAGCAGAGAAAGGGTGGGAGACTGGTTTAAGCTCCGCCTGGACTCAAGGGGATCCAGTCCTAGGAGCTCCCCAAAACTTCCCCAACCCACTTGAACAGCAACGGTAAACAGGAGACAGGTGGGATTCCCTGAAAGGCAGGTTCCTCCTCATGTCTGAAATGGGCAGGACAATTCCTGCCTCCCAGGACCAAGAAGGCACATAAAAGTAGCTACTACTTTACTACTTCAACCACAGCAACTGGGGAGTCCCTGTAGTTCTCAAGACTGGGGTGAGGCTGAGCGTGGTGGCTCGTGCCTGTAATCCTAACACTTTGGGAGTCCAAGGTGGGAGGATCACCTGAACTCAGGAGTTTGAGACCTTGTTTTTAGTAGAGACTAAAAAAAAAAAAAAAAAAAGAAAAGAAAATATTAGCCAGGCATAGTGTGTGCATCTGTAGTTCTAGCTACTTGGGAAGCTGAGATGGGAGGATCACTTGAGCCTGAAAGTTTGAGGCTGCAGTGAGTCATGACTGCACCACTGCACTCTAGCCTAGGTGACAGAGGGAGACCTTGTCTCAAAAGAAAAAAGAAAAAAAAGACAGAAAGTGGGGGAAGGTCCCAACCAACAGCCAGCAGGGCTCCCCAAGGCCCCACCTGTCTTTTGCTTCCTTGGCTGCATTTAAGCACATCCCATCCTCCTACCAAGCAGGGCTACCCTAGGAGAGCACTAAGAGCCTCAAACCTGTCCTACCCCTACCCACCTCCCATCACCACATTCGCCTCCCTTAACAGCATTCCCAGAGAAAACACTGTCTATACCCTACCCACCATGGGGCCATGGAAGGACCTCAGCCTTGGGGGATGGGGCACCAGGTCTCAACGGATCCTGCTCCACCTCCCCATGGGAGAGTCCTAAGGGAGGACAGCTCCTGGAGACGGCAAGGCAGGAGTCCTTTTTCAGATGCAAGGCTCTGCGGAAGCCTCGCTCCAATGGCTGGCTAAAGACAGTGGAACCTGGATTGCACCTGCAGTGAGGGAGCATAAAGGAGGGGGGCCAGCAAGGAGCAAGGACACCCTCCCCTACCTGTGCCAAGGGCCCTGCCATGGAACTCTGGGGCTTTCTGCCCTTGGCACTGTGAGCTGAGCCCCAATGATTTAAGGTCTTGGCTAAATGACCCTGGGATCCTCACTTTCCTTATCTACAACAGAACTGAGAAATTCTGGGCTAGTTTTAATGATTAAAAAGGAGCATCCAGCCCCAGTGCCTGGCTATTCCACAGGCTGTAGTACAGTGTCCTACTTAAGAGCCAGGATTAAGACCCTCCATCTCTCCATGCTCCTGCAGCCCCGTCTGTGCCAAAGGCTTCTTCTGTGGTCAGTGCAATGAATGCCTCGTGGCATTAACACTGAAGACCTAAAAGAAGGAGCAATCAGGCCCTAGGGTGGGAGTTTTCAGGGACCCCAGGAAGGAGGGCCCCGGTGTCCAGGAGTCTACCCACTCCCGGGGTCTTCTCAGTTCCAGAGGCCATAAACCTCTACCTGCTATAAGAAACACCCCAGGTCAAAATAAGGAAGGCTTCAAATGCAGATGCCTATGAAATGGGCACAAGGAACCTATGACGAATTTGATGGCTCTGAGGCCCCACCCCTTACCCTGCACCAGCAAATCCTTATCACTGTTGGCTCAGCCTCCAAAGTGTCATAAACCTACTGCTTCTCACTCTACTGCTAACACCCAGCTCTAAGCCACCTGTTTTCCTGGATGACTGCAACTGGTGTCCCTTCTCTCACAGCAGCCAGGAGGACCTTTCACTGAAACATCGGGCTGTGTCATTACCCCATTTGATATCCCTGAAAGGTTTCTCCTCTTGCTCAGGTCATTGGAACATCTTCACAACAACCTGCAAGGCTGAAGGAAACTGGCCCGCCTCCCTGCGTTCGTTCCATTTGGCTGCGCTGGCCTCCCTCTGCACTGCCCTCACCCTCTGCCAGGAATGCTCTGCCCCAATCTCCGCAGGGCGGCTCTCTCTCACTCCCCACGGATCTCTGGGAAGCTCATCACTACCCACCTCTGAGGGCTTCTTTTCGTTCTGTCGGGGCCAGCCCGACTTGGTGCTGCTGGGCAGTTTGGAGCATCTTGATGCGGATGTAGATGTCGTGTGACCTTGAGAGAGAGAGAGAGAGAGACACACACACAGAGAGAGCAGTCCATTAGGGGTCCTGGAGGGCCAGGAGTACCACCCACTCATACCCAAGAATAGGAAGCCTCTAAGCAAAGCAAAGCTAGAGTGTTCAGGAGGGAGACACCTCTGTGAGCACCTAGCCGACTGTCCCTGTTCTGGGCCTCAGTCTCTCCACTGATGAATGGGGACATGAAGGCTCCTCTACTCTCCAACCAGGAGGGCTGGGGAAATCAAAGGCCATTACTGGGGCTCAGTATCAGTTTAATGTGTGACCCCAGATAAGTCCCTGGCCCTCTATGTGCCTCTGCTCAAGGAGAGCTGGAATAAGTCTTTCATGCCCACTCTCCACCCTGCTCCAGCTTAGGTACTGTCCCAATACTCCACGATCATGGCCAGTGGGTATTCACAGGCAGAGCAGGGCAATGGGAAGAGAGATGCTCTGAAGCAGATCCAGGCCTCCAGCCTGAACCCCTACCCAGCCACTTACTAGCTTGTCACCTGAGGCAAATGACTCAATCTCTCTGAGCCTTGGTTTTTTCTTCTGTAAAACGGGGGCAAGAGAATAACTGTCTTCAAAGGGCTGTTGTGAGGAATAAGTGGTATCATGCCTATAAAGTCTTAGCACAGTCCCAGCCACACAGTGATTCCTTAATAAACATTAACTATAATGATGAGGGTCTAAGGCCCTTGCTGGATCACAGGACTGTGGTCTTCACCCCTATGAATCAAAGGAGCAGCAAGATACAGGGAGACACTAAGGCTTTGGCTGAATCGGAATAGCAGCCACCGGTGGACGCTGTGGAGGGGGCCGCTGGGGAGCCTTGCAGGTATCTGGCCCTCTCAAAGGGTTCCTCTGCCTGCAATAAAGTTAGAAATGGAGGATGTGGTTTTTGATTCTACGGAGCCAGGCCACAGGCAGCATGTTGTAGCCACAAAAGGCCAGATGCTGTGATCTCCTGCTGAAGGGTGGAAGGGCTGGCCAGGTTGGATACCAGAGCCGAACTGGGCAAACAGAGCCCAAAGGACAACAAATGAGACCTGGAGGAAGGGATGGGGCTGAGACCTGCTTGGCCATGCTGGTGTATCTACCCTTAGGCTTTTGCGGGGCTGGAACTGTGGGAGCTAGGACGGGCCTTGGCGATCCCCCCCTCACTTGCTCGTAAGTGTGAACAAACAGGTCTCGAGTTGCACAGCTCCAAGCCCAGCTTCCTTGGCAGAGCAGCCTCTTCCTTAGCCTGGGCCTCCAGCTAGGCAATCATTGCTAGGTGAGATCTTCCTGGCAGCATAACCCTCCTGCCCCCAGCAGATGGAACTCCTTACCCCAACAGGCACAGGCAGGCCTGTGAAGAGCTGCCTTATGACCTAGTACCAGAGCCCTTGCTTCACATAAACCTACCTTCTCTTCTCCAAATTTCAGGGGAGGCTCCCTAAACTTCTGGTGCTCGATAATGCACTCCATGCACCCCTCCCAACAACTACCACATCCAAATGACATGCCAATCCATACACAAGTCTATCTCTGGGAGTCTACTAACAAGATTCTATTAAGGTTGGGCATCTTCATTGATTTGCTCAGCAAACATTTACTGAGCACCTACTACACGCCAGACCATAGCTGGGGATATAGCAGTAAGCAAGACGAGACCTCTCAGCAAGGAGCTTACCACTGGTTAGGAAATGGTACTTATCCGGGAGTTATTATAAAGGTGACTGGTTTTGTATCTATTGTATACGGACTTTCTATAAGAGCCTTGACTTAATATATGCAGAAGCCCAGAGGGGAGCTGATCTCTTCCAACCCGAGCAAAACAAATGGGGCTGAGACCTAGAGGGGAAGTGGGAGGACAGCTGGGAAAACAAGGCCCTGGAGACCATGGAAGGTTCAGGGACTTTTTCAGAAGTGGAGGAGCAGGAGTGGAAAAACCTGACTTGATTTATGCTTTCATCAACATGCCTCTTGGTGAAATTAAGACCACAGGGCAGCCTCCTCCCACCTGGGCCTGTGGGCCTGATCACTATTCAAATGCTTTCCCTGTAGGAGCCCAAATTGTAAGGCCTTACTGTCAGTGGTGTCAGAGTTGTCACTGCTGATGGAGTATTTTCGCCTCTTCTCTTCCATCTGCAACAAAAGGCAAGCCTGTTATAATCATGGATGGCTTGGGAAATCCTCACTCTCTCAGTCACCCCATAACCTACCTCCCCACACTTACTCCACTGCAGAAAGATCAGGATCAAACCCAGCCTTCTCTGCCAGCTCCACCCTCTCCCACCCACCCAGAGGCCCTGGGATTCTTAAAGGGTGCGTCTCCCACCTCCTGAGCCCAGAGCCCTTGGTTGAGCAGGGGTCTGACCAAAGCTGACACAGAGGGAGAGGACGTGGGGGCATCTGCAAGCCCAAACTGAATAATGACCATGACCTGCCCAGTCCCAGCTGCCACTCAAAGACACTCAGGCCCACCACTGCAAAGGCCTCCTGAGCCACATGTCCTCTAGGGAGGTAGGAGGGTAGAGGACAGGAAACAAGACTGATTCTTCCAGGAGGACTATGCTGTCAGAAGTTATGGACAAGCCAGCACAGACAACACTGAGGGCCCTGGCCGAGGGTGACTGGTCCTGGGCTGGGTTACCCTGTCTCCTACTCCCCACCGAACTTCCCAGATAAAAGTACAAAATAAACTCCCCCTCAACTGTAACATCTAACGTCACAGTATTAAGGACAACTCTCACATAGGGGCCTCATACTGAGCTCACTCAGAGGCTTCCTTTATCCACACCATCTCCTGTTCCTAACCAGGTGAGCTGTGAGCTCCATTTACAGGTGAGGCCAGCGCTTTGTCCTGCTAGTAAGTGGCTGAGATGGGACTGATTCCATGAGGTCTGATCCCCACGCACATGCTGAGCTGCCTTTGTGCCCTCCATCAGCTCCTGGCTGCTGGAAATGTTTTCCCATCTCTGTTTCCTCTAATCCTCAGGAGTCCTGGGTGGCAGAGCCTGCTCTCATCCCCTTGGAGGGGAGCACAGCAGGTGCTGGGTTAACCTGTTCTGGGTCTTACAGCTTGCCTGTGACTGAGTCCTAATGTGGGAACACATTGGGGGCTCAGGGTTCAGAGCCTGCTCCTCTATGTTCCCTGACTGACTGCCCACGGCAAAGGACAGGGAGGGAGTCCGTGTCAGTACAGAGAAAGCTTCACTGCCCAGCCCATCTGCACTAACTCCCGCTGCCCCCAACCCAGTCCATTTCCTGCTGAGCCCTGGGATGCCACCACCTTACTGCAGCCCTTTGAGACCAGGGAGCATCTGCTCTCTAAGGTGGGTGTGAACACCCAGATCTCTCAGCTGACCAGGATGGCCCTCCTGCCTTGGACTTGATCTCAGCCGGGAGCTTCTCTCTGCCCCAGTGCCCACTGGCAGCAAGATCAGCACGGCAGGAAGGCTCACTGAGGCTGCCTGCCACCCAGCTTCAAAGGTGCCGGTAAAGTGCTCTCCAGAGGCTGAGGTTCCGAGGGACATAGGTGGTGCAAGCAGCACAGAGGCAGGAACAAGGATGGCTAAGACTGCTAAGCACTCATGGCTGTTGTGGGGTTGGGGGGTTCCCTGGTCCACAGAGACCTCAGCGAGTCCTTAGAACAGCCCTTTGTTACCGGCATGTATCACGGCTACTTCCCTTTCAGAGAGGAATCTTAAGCTCAGAGGTGAAGTGACTTGCCCAAGTTGCTGGTGACTGTATTTGATTCAGGAGACCATGCTCTTGATCTTCTGACTTCTCTGCCTCTGTGCAGCAGAGTACAAACAGCCCAGCCACCTACAGCTGCCACCCTCCCTGCCTTCCAGAGACTGTGTGTCAAGAGTGTGACACACCTGTAATCCCAGCGCTTCGGGAGGCCAGGGCTGGAGCATTTCTTGAGCCCAGGTGATCAAGACCAGCCTGGGCAATGCAGTGGGACGCATCTCTACAAAAAATTAAAAAATTAGCCAGTTGTGGTGGCACGTGCCTGAGGTCATAGCTATGTAGGAGGCTGAGGGGAGAGGATAGCTTGAGTCAGGGAGGTCAAGGCTGCAGTGAGCCATGATCTGATTGTGTCACTGTGCTCCAGCCCTGGCGACAGAGTGAGACCCTATCTCAAAAAAAAAAAAGAAAGCCAAAAAAAAAAAAAAAAAAAAAAACGCCAGGCGTGGTGGTTCACGCCTGTAATCCCAACACTTTGGGAGGCTGAGGCAGGAGTTCGAGACCAGTCTGACCAACATGGTGAAACCCTGTCTCTACTAAAAATACAAAAATTAGCCAGGTGTGGTGGTGCATGCCTGTAATTCCAGCTACTCAGGAGGCTGAGGCAGGACAATTGCTTAAACCCCAGAGGCGGAGGTTGCAGTGAGCCAAGATCAAAACACTACACTCCAGCCTGACAGACAGAACAAGACTGTCCTAAAAAAAAAAAAAGAAAGAAAAGAAAAAAGAGTGTGACAAAGGCTGAGTGACGGAACCCTGACTCCTGATTCTAGCCTACGTCTTCCTTAGCTCAGCCCAGCCCAGTGCAACCCAGCTTTGTCCTGACATGGGTGGGTGGAGTAGGGGGAGAGGTGCTAAAAAGTGCACCCACCCATTTTCTCCTGTAATCCTGTATGTGAATTCCATTTCTCTCTTCATTTCCTGCAAAGAAGGCACTTTGGAGCCAGCACCTCCCACAGCATTAAAAGCAGGAGCTGTGGATTCAAGGGTGATGGGTTCAAATCTTAGCTCCTCTCCTCATAGAGCAGGGATCTTGGGAAAGACATACCTCTCAGAGGACATAAACTGGAACTGGCTTTTTACATAAATGTCCTGAATTTAAAATGTTGGCAACTGAGTCAGAATTTTTACAACACTTTGAAAGGGCCAAACTAAACACATCTGTGGGCCAGAATCAGCTGGTGAGAATAAATAAGAATGGTGTAAAGCCCTCAGCACAGCGGCTGGAGATCCATATGGTTGCCAGTTAGTAATACCATGCAAACTTGGACCAGTCGGAGAGTCCCAGAGGAGGGGCTCCTAAAAAAGAGGCAGGAAGGAAGGCGCCCTAGAAAGGACTCTCGACTGCCCAGGGACCAACAGGTGACTGTCAGCATGCGGACCTACACCCCACACCGAGTCCATTCCCCATCCAACCTTGTCCTCCACGAACCACCCAGAGTGCCTGGGGACTGTTCTGCGTAGGGGCTGTCCCATGGGGGGCCCTTACTAAGGGAGCAGGTAACTAGGCTTGAGAGGGAAGCCACTGTTTTGTGAGTGCAGCTTCTTTCCTTTAAACTAAGTCTTCCAAAGGCCTCCTTGCTCCAGTGAGCCCCCCGCCGTCACTGTGGTTAATGAGGCCTGGGGCCGCACCATGTCAGCTTTTTGTCCCATGGATCACTCTCTTTACAAACTCAGCAAGAGGGACAGGAAAGACTCCTTTCCCAAAGCTGAAATCCAAGACTGCAAACGTATGTGGGGGGTGGAGGTGCTTAGCTGTAACCTTGGCTTCTGGTTTTTCTTCTCCTCAGGGTTCCCCAATCTCCCCCAAAGCAAGGTCTGCTCTGGAAAAAAGATTTCAGTGTGACAAGGCACTTGCTTTCGAGGACAGAAAGTGCTCCTGAAATCCTACCTATAAAGGACACTCTAGGAAAGAAAGGGTCTCCTTTTCCTTCCATTTGCACCAGCCCACTGGCATCTCTCATGCAACCCCAGGATAGGGACACAGGTAGGAAGCTCTCCTTCAAAGTGTGGGTGTTGTAGAGTCCCCTCAATGAAGCAGAAGCCTCTCTGTGTATCCTCGGCCCCAACAAGTCCACTAGGCTCTGCCTCCAGAACACACCCACTTTCTTCCTATTGTCATCACCCTGGTCCAAGCCAATCTCATCTCTTGCCTGAACCCCTTGTTCATCTCCCAGCTTCCACTGTCACTCCAGCCATGTCCAGGCTCCACCCAACTGCCAGGGTGATGTTTAAAAAGCATAAATCAGTCCAGGCGTGGTGGCCCATGCCTGTAATTCCAGCACTTAGGGAGGCCAAAGCAGGTAGATGACTTGAGCCTAGAAGTGCAAGATTACCTGGGCAACATGGCAAATCCCCGATTCTACAAAAAATACAAAAATTAGTCAGGAATGGTGGCGTGTGCCTGTGGTCCCGGCTACTGAAGAGGCTGAAGAGGGAGCCCAGGAGGTTAAGGCTGCAGTGAGCCGTGATTACTCTATTACACTCCAGCCCGGATGACAGAGTGAGACCCTGTCTCCAAAAAAAACCCCAAAAAGGGCCAGTACAGTGGCTCATGCTTATAATCCCAGCACTTTGGGAGACCCAAGTGGGCAGTCACTTGAGAGGTCAGGAGTTCGAGACCAGCCTGGCCAATGTGGTAAAACCCCATCTCTACTAAAAATACAAAAATTAGCCAGGCATAGTGGCGGGCACCTGTAATCCCAGCTACTCTGGAGGCTGAGGCAAGAGAACTGCTTGAACCCGGGAGACAGAGGTTGCAGTGAACCGAGATCCTGAGCAACAGAATGGGACTCGTCTCCAAAAAAAAAAAAAAAAGTTGTAAATCAGAAGCTGGGCATGGTGATGTGCACCTATGTCCCAGTTATTTGGAAGGTGAAGGCAGGAGGATCACTTGGGCCCAGGAGTTGAAGGCCAGACTGGGCAACACAGTAAGACCCCATCTCTAAAAAAAAAAAAATCAAAACAAAATTTTTCTTTTTTTTTTTTTTTGAGATGGAGTCTCACTCTTGTTTCCCAGGCTGGAGTGCAATGGTGCAATCTTGGCTTACTGTAACCTCCGCCTTCCAGGTTCAAGGGGTTCTCCTGACTCAGCCTCCCGATTAGCTGGGATTACAGGTGCCTGCCACCACACCCTGCTAATTTTTGTATTTTTAGTAGAGACAGGGGTTTCACTATGTTGATCAGGCTAGTCTCGAACTCCTGATCTCAGGTGATCCACCCACTTCAGCCTCCCAAAGTGCTAGGATTACAGGCGTGAGCCACCAAGCCCAGCCCAAAATAAAAATTTTAAAAGGCATAAATCAGATCACATCATGCCCCTACTGAAAATCTTCAAAGGCTTCATAGATCAAAGGACAAATCTTAAGCTCCTAACCACAAGACCCTATGGAATCTGGCCCCTGCCACCTGGACAAGTTCATATTGACCACTATCCCCCTTCCTCACCACCTTCTAGCCATGCTGGGCTCCTTTTGTTCCCTTGAACAAGCCAAAGACTCCATGCTTCAAGACCTGTGCACAGGCTGTACTCCACTCTGACTATAATATTACTCTATGCCATCTATGCATGTCTGACTCTTCAATCTTCAGATTTAAGCTTAAATGTGGCCTATGTCAGTCTATGCTCTTTGCCCTATCTGAAGAAATTCACCACCCAGTGTCCACAGAATACCCATCCCAGCTGTGCTTAGTGAGCTACTTGTTGCATGTCCTTTTCCTTGGAATGTGTTCCACAAAGAGTAAGGAGCATTCCATCTAGACTCCGGCCAGGACCCCAGTGACCCCTCCCGTGACACCCAGCACAAACTAGGGAATGCTGAGTGTGCTCTTGCTCCCTGCCCGAGAAGTGTTGGGACCACACAGTCCAGCTGGCCTGCCTGTGGCTTGCTGGAACAAACACCCCGGCCCAAGATTTTGCCCTTGTTTTCACAGCCTGCCTTCCCCGTCTTAACCTCACACATTTTCCAGGAGGCTTTATTTGGTTGGGCTCCTGGCTAATGATCAATGTCAACTCAGTAATAGGGCAGCAATTTGGTGGCAGATGTTTTCTTGGCAGCACTAGTGATTGGTCTTAGTAGGTGCCTCAGGTCTGGACTTAACACACCAATGCCCAATGCCAGCCCCCTTTAAAGACCTCTCTGCAAATAAACTCAAATAAACACCCTGGGCCTCCATTAACGCCCTTCCAGCTGACCCTGGGAACAGTGGGTCTTTCAGGCCTGCTACTGCAGCCACTCCCTGGGCAGTTAAAACACCCCAACCTGGCCTCCGGCCTCTCCTCCCCAGGGGCCACCAGGCCTGGCCTGCCCGCCACCACACAGCAGGATTTCGTCCTCCTCCTTAAAAAGAGGGGAAAAAAGGGCTTTCAAGCAGGCAATTTACCATTCCAGACACAATCTTTCAAAGAGAAACAAAAACTCTCCCTGTCTGAGGCAGACCGCGAAGGCGTGTGTGTAATAAGATGCTAATACAATTTAATGATATTTCGGCTGGAAAACCTGTCCTCAGAGCCTCCTTGTGTTGGGAAGGCCAGACATTCAGAAAACAAGAGCTGCACACTCTTAAACTGCTTTAAACAGGGGTCACAGCCCCACTCTTTCCTATCTCTCATTAACTTTAATGCCTTCTCAGGGATAGTAATTGCAGTTACAAAAATGATTTTGTACACAGAGTAGAGGGCTGCTGCCTAGGATCCTCCAATGGGCTTCCCAGACCTGCTTCTTTAAGCCTAGAGGAGCCCGAACCCTGCTCCAACACCCACCACCGCCTGTCTGCAACTTCAAGTGTCCCAGAGGGGACCCAGCTCCCCTTGAAGACACTGCCCACACCCACCCTCCAGACCAGTTCTGGGGAAATACCAAGGGGGTGCTGGGAGAATGAAAAGGCTCTGTCTACTTTGTTCTTCAGAACCTTCTCACCCTACTTTCGTCCCAGAGAAGGCAGAGCTCAGTCCACTGGCTCCCACATCGGCTGCCCATTGGCACCTGCAGCATCCTTCTGATCCCTTCTGCAGAGAAGGGAGCTGGCTCTCTGGCCTAGCTTAAAGGTGAGAGATCAAAGGTCAAAGCTGCATTGAGGCACTCTCCAGGTAGAGTAAGGATGACTAGTACTAATCAAGTGCTTATCACATGCCTGGCTTTGGGCTTGGTCTTTTTTTATGCTATCACTTATTCTGTACATGAGATAGGTACTGTTATTAATCCTATCTGCGGAAAATGCTCCTTATAACATATGAACTGAGGTAGTTGGTAACTGCACAGCCAGGATTCAAACCTAGGCTGCTGTCTGACTCCAGAAGGTATATACCATCCCCAGTGGACTAAAGTGTACAGGCCTGCAAGTTCCAGGGTGTGGGTGTGGGTATTCCAGATTCCTATGGGCTGAGAAGAGCTCTGAGCTGGGACCTACAATTGTAAGCATTTGAGCCACATGGTAAAGGTCCTATCTGGAGGACAGGGTGAGCCAAAGGTATCCTGCTCCCCAATTCTGAGCTGGCCTCCCCATCAGAGAACCTCAGAGGAGAACTGAGAGGCCCCAAAGAGCCTGCTGCAAGCGCTATGAAGAATGTGGACTAGAAGTCTCTTACCTGTGTCATGAGCATAAGACAACTGCCTTCCTGTTAAAAGGAACACAGGGTTACAGCCAGAATACCCTGTCCCCCAACCCTAATGATGTGGGAGTCAGGGTCCAAGGCCTAACTTCAAGAGTCTGTGGTGCCTCTAGGGCCTGGGGACCGGCAGTCCCACCTCACCAGTCAATGAAAGCTAAGTGGAGATTTCTTGGACCACTTTTACTGGCTCTTTAGCCAGGCAATTTAGGGAAAGGAAAAGCATTTTGGATGGGAAAACATTCTGGAAACATTTGCTGCATCCTGAGCCCAAACAACTCTATCCTTAAACACTTCATCTCCAAAAGTGCTGGGGAGACCCTTGGCCAAACAGTTCCAAAACCAACGTTCTCTGCAAGTCCTGCTGCCTGGGGCGAGGACTTCCCTCTGTGAGGCATTTGCTGCAGAACCAAATGCTCTTCTCCTCAAAACAACAGCCAACAGCACTTGGGACAACCTAGAGGGCTCCAGATCAAACAAACATCCCTTTTTTCCCCTACCATGCAAACTTTCTCAATAAATTATTCGCCCACTTCGGATCAAAGCCTGTTTTTGCAGCCTGTGACCTAAAAAGCAAATAGCATCTCTTAAACATGAAAGCCCTCCTCCCTGCCTGGGTCAGCTTTATTACTCATTCCTTCCCCCTTACAGTTATTCTGTTGTTATTTTCCTCCTCTGCTTGCTAGATGGCTCTGCGAGTCCCAACCCGTCCAGGGAAGATGGGACAGGACGGATGGTGTGTTCATCTGGGGCCCTGGGGTGAGAGAGAAAGTCAGGGTAGGGGAGAAGCCCTGGGAACCCAGGAAATAAAGCCAGGCCCGGTTGGCAGCTCCCTGCCCAGCCCTTTTGCCAAATGTCCTACTGGGAATTTTACCAGTGAAGGCAGGGAGTTAATGCCACTCCGAGAGAAGGGGCCAGGCGGCCCTATACCTCCCAGGCGCAGGACTCAGTTTGCAGGACATAAATGCTAAGGGGGCGTCCTGACAGCCTGTCTGGGATCAGAGCTCAGGGGTCCTCCTTCCAACAAAGGCAAGGCACGTCCCACCCAGCCCCTTCCTAGCCGCTTTGGAACCGCTCTGAATGGAAATGTGACACCTCTCGATGACCCCCTACAAACTCTGACCCAGGATAAAACTTTGTGCCTCGAAATCCTGCAGAAGATGAGCCGGGGGTGCTAGAAGCAGTGGCGAGGTTTGGAAATCTGCAGAGACCAGAATCACCGAACGCAGTGTGCCTTTGACATAGGGTAAAGACACCTGGTGACCCTTCACTTGCCCCAGCCTCCAGCAAGAGGCCAGCGGCCAAGCTGGTTAAAAAGTGCCCAGGCCAGCGGCTGTGGCCGAGGGGACTGGGAGGGGAGTTGCGCGCGTCTCCAGCCCGCCCCTGGAGGCAGTCCGCGGGACCGCAGGCTGGAGGCGCGCCGGCGTGATTCCGACAGCGGGAGCCGGGAGGAGGAGCCGGAGGAGGCTGCGGGGGGCTCCGGCCCAGGCGAAGGAAGGGCAAGAGGCTGTGCGGACCAGGGGCGGCGCCGGGAGGTGGGTGGGCTTGACGCTCCGGTCGGGGGAAGGGTTTAAGAGACGCCGGGAAGAGCAGCCGAGCCTCGGGGCGGGAGGAGGGGGGTGGGTAGCGTGTGCAGTAGGGGACAGGGCTGGGCCTCTGGAAGCTACAGTGAAGCCTTCCTGGCTGTCTCGCAGGCATTCCCATCCTCCGGCAGAACAGCTGAGAATCGCCAAGTTGACCCCTCTCATCCATTGGCCGAGAAGAGAGGGTGTCTCAGGACCCAGGGATGGGCGGGAAGAAACCATGGGGAGCCACAACTCTGCACCCAGGCAGGGAGGAGGCGGGCGGGCCCCGCTCCGCAGGCGCAGGCGAGTGGGTGGGAAGAAGGGAGGGAGAGGGAGGAAGGAGGTGAGGCCGGGAAGATGCCACTGCCGGGGGCGGGGCGGGGCCGGGGATCCGGCACAGGGACTGCAGCAGTGCTTGGTGGGGGCGGAGGCTGCAATGTCACTCATTTGAGTCAGGTGTGTGCGTCCCAAATAGGGTCCGTCACAAGCCTGCATCTTCCTAGTAACACCCAGGGCGCAGGGGCAGAGGGCAGGGGACTGCGGATCCGTCCCTGAAGCGGGACGCGAACCGGCAGAGTTGGGAGAAGGTAAACAAGGGCCACGCCCCCTGCCGTCGCCCCGCGGGCGCGCACCCGCCACTCCGGCCGCCGCCGGTACATTTCCACTCTCCCAGCGCCTCTCCCCCGCCGGACTCCCGCGCGGCCCGGGAGGTGGGGGCTGTTCCCGACCCCAGTCCGCGCCCCTGGCGCCGAGGCTCCGCACCCTCCATACTCACCTGGAAAGGGTGGCCCCCGCCCCTCCAAAAAACTGTCTAATTTGTGCAGAGCCTCCAAGCCCAGGAGCCGAGCATGCTGCCCCCGCGTGCAGCGCCCGCGTGCACCGGGCCGGGAGAGGGGGCGACAGGGCGGAGGCGGTGGCCCCCGGAAGGTGTCTGGGACCGGACCGGCTGCACGTGAGCCCAGCGCGAGGTCATGTGCACCGGCTCAGCCCGGTTCGGCGCCCAGACGTGCTGCGTATCAACAAAATGAAACTCGGGGAGACAGGAGAACAGATAGCTCCCGGTTCTCAGAGCCCCCGCCCTGGCCACTCAACCTCCCCACCGTACCCATCTCCCGCCGCAGCCCCTACGCCCGGCCGGAGCCCGCGGGGCAAGTTGCAGCCCAGGCGCGCCCCCGCCCGCCCGCGCCCCCTCCGGCCCGGGGGCGCTTTGCCGCAGTCATTAATAAAGAAGGTCGCCAAGCTCACCCTTCCAAAAGTTGTTGCTGCATGCGCCCCTCTCAGCCTCCCCGCACTGTACTCTTTAAAACACGACTGACCAACATGCGCAATCTCTCTCCCCTGTGCTGTGCATTCCCCCCCCTCCGCGCTGGCTTCCTAGAACAGGCAGCCAGCAGGAGAGAGAGGGAGCGAGCGAGCAAGAGAGCGAGGGAGCGAGGAGCGCTGGCAGATCTGTTGCAAAAACACCAAATAATGTCGTGGAGATGCGCAGGGCCCATCCGCCGGGGGCTGGATCTTACCTTGCTCCGCGGTACCCCCCTGAGGGGCGCTGCCCGCGGCTACGCGCCGCTGCAGGGACCGGCGCGGGAAGGATGCTCCCGAAGCCGGGAGCTCCTGGGGCCGGCGCGGGAGGGCGGGGGGCGCTCATCCATCCGGGGTCGCGGCGAGGGAGGCGGTGGGGCCCGTGGCGTCCCCGGCCCCACGCCCCCCGCCGGGGACAGTCAGCCCGCCAGACCTGAGCGGGTACCACTAGGAGTGGGCGCAAAGTAACTCCATAGACGCTACTCACCCCCCCAAAAAATAGCCTCCAACTGCGATGGCCGCAGTCGGCACCATTCACCAACCCCCTGTGTATGTTTCTGTTTCTTTTTAAACCAAGACTTCCTTGTGATCTCTTTAGAAAAAAAAAATGTGTTGGGGTGGGGGTGGGGTGGGGGCGGGCAGAGGAGCGAGGGAGGGGGAGTAGCCACTTTTTTCTTATTCACTCTGATCTCCGCTCCCGACACCCCCGTCGCCGCTCCCCCCCCCCCAGTTGTTTGGCTCGGGCGGGCAGTCCAGGTAGCGTTGCGGGCCCGGTGGGGGGGAGGGTGCCCTGCCTCGCCGCGCCCCCACCACGCCTGCCGGCACCCTGGGCCCGGACTCCCCATGGACTCTGGGGCGCCCCTAGCCCGCCCCGTCCCCAGGGCCGGGCCCGAGCGGCGGCTGCGCCCATGCAAGTCCCATCAGGTCTGCTCACACTTCACACACTCACACACATACCCCGCCCCTCCACTCTTTCACTCACACTTTCTGCTCACACCCCGCCCCCTACGCGCCCCAGACCCGGGCGGCGCCCCCCGCAACCTTAAAAAAAAAAAAAAGCAAGCTTATACTTAAAAAAATCTTTTGGCGCCATATTAATGACGTACTTAAAATTTGCCATTTCTCCCTGCGTCAAAAAGACGTTTCTTTGCAAATAACAGCCTGGAGGCGACACTCGCGGAGGGAACGAGGTTTGCACTGAGCACCCCGCCCCCCGGGGCTCCAGCGCTGGAAGACCCTCGCCCTAGGCCCTGCTTTTGAATCGCTGGTTTTAAAATGTGAATCGAATAAATCGCGTGGCGTTTCGCAGCGCCTGAAGTGAGCAGAAAGTGCTGGCAGGAGGGGAGGGGATGGGCGCACGAGAGTCTTGAGGAGGGGGCGCGGCCCTCCTCCCCGCACCCACTCCAAATGTAAAACTAACATTCCGGGCGGGGGAAACTTGAAATTGTAGGCGACCTCAAGAAAAGAGGGGCGGTCCGTAGAGAGGGTCCCCTTGGGGCTCGTCGCCCCCTCCCCCTTCCCGGGTGCCTCCTGGCGCCTAGCGCTGCCCCGCATTTCCGGGGGGTGGAGAAGCCAGTGAAGGGTGGGTAGGTGGCTGGCTGCACATCCTGGCCCCAGTAGGATTTTGCCCCGGGGCGACCCCTTCCCCCTTGCTCTTTCTTCCCATTACCCCGAAAGGGTTAAAAACCGAGGGGTAACTTCCAAAGGCTGGCACATGGCGAGGAAGCAGGGCGCCCCTCTCCCCACCCTTCGCCTCCTCGCCCCTCCTCCTCCGGCTCCACTTCCCGACTTGACCTTGTGGTGCACAAACAGTGCGCTCGGATCCTCGCAGTTTCTGGAAGAAGAGCCTGCGCTCGCCAGGCGGGCGGGCTGTCGGGCTGCTAGCCGGCGGTGGCGGGGCCTTGGGTCTGTTCCCGGAGCCGCGGGCCACACCCACCCAACCCGCTGCGCCCGCCGAGCTCACCTTCTCTCGAGGAAGGGGAAGGACTGGCCTCCTGGTTGGGGAGGGATGGGGGGTCAAGCTTCAACCTCTTCGGAATGCCTCTGGCTTGGGAGGGGGTGGTCTGCCCTCCGGAGCAGATTGTGGGGAGCCTGGCCCAACATCCCCAAAGCACAGTGGCCAACTTTTTATTCCCCCTCATGCTCGACTGCCCCTCAAAGGTGATCCAATAATTTTTCAGCTCACCTTTGGCATTGAAGGCACGTGGGTGAGTTGTGAATGGACACAGGAGTAGCCTTCCCTCTCCAAGACTGAAGGTTGTTTATTCTTCTTTCCCCTCCACCCCCTTCCATGGGAAGACAAATATTCAATTTACATAAGATGACATTTATGTGACAATTAAGAAGATTCCCCGATGGAGTGTTGTGAACACATTTGCTTATAGGAGAAATAAATCTAATAATAAACAAACTCATAATAACAGCACAAATCCTCCGACAGGGCGGATTGTCTACCCAACAAAGAGGGAGATGATGGATGCTGAAATAAGCAGTTTTTGCAACAAGAAAGAAATATGGGCTCAAAGGGAGTCACTGCAACATTTCTTCTTCCTTGGCCTTCATTCACAAAGTCTGAGGAGAATTGTCTGGCAAGAGGATGGTCTGGGAATTACCACCCAGTTAGACCTGGCTGTGGCTCTCAGTGGTCAATTGGTGGGATTTTTCCCTAGCCAAGCTCAGAGTCTGGAAACAGGTGTTGCAGACTTGGAGTGCGTAACAAAACAGTTAAATACTTAGGTTCTAATCCTGGCTTTGCAGTTCAGAAGCTGTGTGATGCGGGCAAGTGAATTCATCTCCTTTGGACTCTTTTTCCTCTTGGGTAGAATGGGGTGGTTGGAGGGTTCCTGAGGCCATGTGTGCACACGTGCATATATGTATGTATGTGCATATACATGTGGTATGTGTAAAGCAGCACCTGGCTTAGGGTGCACAGTGCCCATTAGCACTTTGCCAACTACCTAAGTGGGTTTCTTTAGGAAGGGTAAAATTGTTCTTCGAAGCTTGATGGTCAAGGTCCAGATGACTGTCGGCCACATATCTGGGGGTGGGAGTGAGGGCACCAGTTTACAGTGGCACAGTCTAAAGAGATGATCTCCAGAGATGGAGGAGGGAGGGGTGACCATTTAAAGTACACCTGCTCTGTACTGGTCACTTTGGGAGCCATTCCATCTCCTTCTCCCCTAACCCCCTTCTTACCTGTTCAGAAAGGTTTAGTAACTTAACCACAGCCACACAGCTAGTAAGTGCTGGCAGAGTTGGCTCCTAGATCTAGCTGACCTTAAGACCTAATGTGGTTTCTATTTTACCACACTGCCAGAAAGAAAAAGTATTACTAATATTGCTTTGATTAGGGATGGGGGTCTGATTGCTGTCTTGGCAAGAAAGAAGTTTATGAGCAGCACTTTGCCTCTGAGGTGGTTCACTGACTTGGGGTGAGACCCAGGTCTTCTAATGAGCGCTTGAAAATACCGCTTGCATAGGACTGGAAGTCCTGTGAAAATCCTTGGATTCCCACAGCTCTCTGCTGCTGTTTAAGGTTAACCTTGGAAGCTTTAACAGAATGATAACGATAAAGCTAATTGTAACTCCTTAATCTTTATTAAAAGTCTCACAAATCATTCATTAACTTTTTTTTTTCCTTTTTCCACAATCCCTACTTTGGATATAATCATTCATTAACTTTTTACAGGAAAGAAATGAGAAGAAACAGAGTTCTTGGAGATGTAATCATTCGTTTTTTTCCACAGGCCTCCCATATGGCAGGCACCATTCTTGGTGTTGGGGACGAAGCACACACAAACACAAATACAGAAAAAATAAGCAAATGAGGGGCGGGACAGGGAGAGCATCAGGAAGAATAGCTAGTGGATGCTGGGCTTAATGCCTAGGTGTTGGGATGATCTGTGCAACAAACCACCGCGGCACACGTTTACCTGTGTGACAAACCTGTACATCCTTCACATGTACCCTGGAGCCTAAACAAAAAAGGGTAAAAATGTTAGCTGCTAGAGTGAGCAGGTTAAGACTGGACATGATTTTATTCTAAATTCCAAAAAATAAATATGTATTATGTTTGAAAGTGATTAAGTGCTGTCGAGAAACTCTTAAGTAGGAAAGGGTGATACACAACGTGGGAGTGCAGTTTTAAATAAAATAGTCAGGGAAGGGCTCACCGAGAAGGCAGTATTTGAGAAAAGGAGGTAAAGGAGCGAACTGTGTATATGAGTATGTGTGTATGTACATGGGGGAAGGGAAGCCAGCTGTTCTTAACCTGGAGACGACAGACTCTCCTCTCCATGGGTCTGTGGATAGAATTCAGAGGATCTTGACCTTAGATGAGGAAAAAATTACACCTTTATTTTCACTAATTAAAATGTAGCATGTTCTTCAATTATGAATACAGATAACAAATCAGTGATATTTACAGCACCTGTGATATTATTGTTGGTAGAAATCAGATATTTTGATATTAGTAGAGTTGTTGCAAATATCTTAAAATATCATTACACTTCACAAGTAATTTATTGAAAAAATATCATTTTACTCATCACTACTTCAAAATCATGCTGCTAGCTCTTGTAATTTTTTTTTTTTTTGAGACAAAGTCTCACTCTGTTATCAGGCTGGAGTACACTGGCTTGATCTCGGTTCACTGCAAACTCTGACTCCCTGGTTCAAGAAATTCTTCTGCCTCAGCCTCCCGAGCAGCTGGGATTACAGGCACGCGCAGGCACGTGCCACCATGCCCAGATAATTTTTGTATTTTTAGTAGAGATAGGGTTTCACCATGTTGGCCAGGATGGTCTCGATCTCCTGACCTCATGACCCACCCGCCTCCTTATCTCTTGTAATTTAATGAATTAATAAAGAAGCACATATAGTATATATTTTAAAATATTTTGAGAGTTGTATTTCAATACAATTGGTTTTCTTTATAATTTATGGAACTTATTTTATGGCTTTAAAGATACTGTACTCAGGAGTCCACAGGTGTCACAGACTGCGAAAACAGTCCGTGGCACATGCACAAAAAAGGTTAAGAACCAACTAGAGGCCAGCAAGTCCAATGCCTCCAAGGCAGGAATGTGTTTAATATGTAAATGAAAGAGATTATATAGGGCCTTGTAGGTCATTGTTAGGAATTTGGCTTTTGCTGGAGTGATAAGGAGGGTTTTGAGCAGATGACCGACATGATCTGACCCTGGGTTTTACGGGTCACTCGGGTGTTACGTGGGGAACAGATTAAAGAGGCAAAGCAGAAGCAGGAAGCCCAGTTAGGAGACCACCTGAATAAAGGAGGTGAGAGATGACTGGACCAGAGCGGTAGCAATGGAAGTAGTGAAAAGCGGTCATCTGTGTTTTGAAGGTAGCTCTGACAGGATTTGCTGGTGGAGAACAAGAAAAAGAAAGAAATCAAGGACAACGATAAGCATTTTACTTGAACTAATGGAGAGATACAGTTGAGATGGGAGAAGCTGGAAGGAGTAGGTTTTAGGGGATTAGGAGCTCAGGGTTGGGCATATGAAGCTTAAGATGCCTATTGGACATCCAAGTGCAGCCACTGGCAGGCAGCAAGGCATGACAGCCTCAGCTCAGAGGCGAGGTCTGGGCTAAAGATAATATTTGAGAATGGTCAGCGAACAGATGGGTGGCATTTAAATTTGAGATGATCAACTAAGTGAATATAGGAAGAGAAGGGGCTTGGCCGGGCTCGGTGGCTCACACCTGAAATGCCAGCACTTTGGGAGACTGAGGCAGGCAGATCATGAGGTCAGGAGATCGAGACCATCCTGGCCAACATGGTGAAACCCAGTCTCTACTACAAATACAAAAATTAATTGGGCATGGTGGTGTGTGCTTGTAATCCCAGCTACTCGGGAGGCTGACAGAGGAGAACCACTTGAACTCCGGAGGTGGTGGTTGCAATGAGCTGAAATTGCACCACTGCACTCCAGCCGGGGGGATAGAGCAAGACTCTGTCTCAAAAAAAAAAAAAAAAAAGCAAAGAGAAGGAGCTCAAGGACAGTACCCTTGGGCACTGCAAGGTGAAGAGGTCTGGAAGATGAAGAGAAACCAGCACAAGTGTTAATGTTGTTAAAAAAAAAATTAATCGGCTGGGCGCGGTGGCTCACGCCTATAATCCCAGCACTTTGGGAGACCGAGGAGGGTGGATCACGAGGTCAAGGGATCGAGACCATCCTGATCAACAAGGTAAAACCCTGTTTCTACTAAAAATACAAAAATTAGCTGGGCATGGTGTTGCGTACCTGTAGTCCCAGCTACTTGGGAGGCTGAGGCAGGAGAATTGCTTGAACCCAGGAGGCGGAGGTTGCGGTGAGCCGAGATCGTGCCATTGCACTCCAGTCTGGGTAACAACAGCGAAACTCTGTCTCAAAAAAAAAAAAAATCAATCAATCAATCAATAAAAAAAATTATTCAAAGAGATAGAAGGAATATCCTAGAAGCCAAAAGAAGTGAGAGAGAGCTTCAGGAGGGAGGAAAGCCCTAAGTCCAAAGCTGTGGAGGGGTCAGACAAGCCGGAGGTTGAGAATTAATCATTGGGTTCATCAACGTTGAGGTTACTGGTGACCTTGACGTTATTGGTGACCTTGACAAGAGCCATGTCAATGGAGTAATGTCAGCAAAAGCTTGATTGAAATAGTTCAGGAGAGAGTGGGAAGGTTTCTAGTTGTCACAACTTGTTCTCAGATGCTAATTGAGAATGAGATGTACTCTGTATATGTTTATCTGTGAATGTGTATAGAGGTGGATAACTATACATCTGTAGAAATTTAATTAAAACAACTTTTCTTGAGGATCTTCTAGGTACTAGGCATAGTAATGGATACTACAAATACTGAGGGAAATAAAACACATCAATTGCCTTCCTAGAGTTCACAGTCTAGCAAACTTTGTTGGCACGTGAAATACACGCAAAGCAATATACATGACTAAATACACGCAGTAAGTCCGGACATCAGTTTTTCTAGTGTAATAGACAATATGTTTAAAACTGTGGATTCCAGAGTCAGGCAGTCCTTTGAGTCCTGTCTCCACCATTCTCTAGCTCTGTTACTTTGCACAAGTCAATTAACCTCTCTGTGCCTCGTTATCTTCTGTCAACTCGGGATGCAATCATTTCCAAACTTTAGTATGTATGGAGTGCATGGGATGCATGTTAAAAATGCAGATTTTTTTTTTTTTTTTTTTGAGACAGAATCTCACTCTGTGGCCCAGGCCGGGGTGCTGTGGTGTGATCTTGGCTCATTGCAACCTCTGCCTCCCAGGTTCAAGTGATTCTCCTGCCTCAGCCTCCCGAGCAGCTGGGATTACAGGTGCGCACCAGATGCCTGATTAATTTTTGTATTTTTAGTAGAGATGGATTTTACCATGTTGGTCAGGCTGGTCTTGAACTCCTGATCTTGTAATCTGCCTACCTTCGTCTCCCAAAGTGCTGGGATTACAGGTGTGAGCCACCATGCCCAGACTAAAAATCCTGTTAAATAACTTGCAGTATATGCCCAAATGCTGAAGTACAGCATACCCTAAAAACCCTAAATTGAGAGAATAGTGTAAGATTGGTTCAACATTCATTCACTGAATATTTATTGCCTGCTATGTTTTGACCTGGGTTGGTTCACCCCCTGCTTAGGCAACCTGGTAGTCCCCTGCTCCTGGGAGGTCACCATATTGATTCTGAACTTATTTCAGACACCCAATCCACATAATGAACTACAGCACAGAGTTCCTGGGCTCAAGTGGTCCTCCTGCCTCAGCCTCCAGAATAGCTTGGACTACAGGCACGTGCCACCACGCCTGGCACTTGCTGTTTTGAAGGTGGTATACAAGGGTTGCAAAGAGACAGAAAATATCTGACTCAACAATTTGTCTGAGTCATCAAAGTAGGCAGAAGCCTCAGATGTAGTTAGCCATACTCCCCAGCAGCCCACCTCTGTGCCAGGTGTGCCAAGTCCTCATTTGAGTTCTAGACCTGTATTCACACACTCACTGCTTAGGGTAATGCTCGTCCAACTACACTATGCACACAAATCACCTGGGATCTTGTTCAGATGCAAATTCTGATTCATTAAGTCTGCAAGAGCTAAGAGTCTGCATTTTATTTTATTTATTTTTTATGTTTTTATTTTTTGAGGCAGAGTCTTGCTCTGCCACCCTGGCTGGAATGCAATGGTGTGATCTTGGCTCACTGCAACCTCTGCCTCCTGAGTTCAAGCAATTCTCCTGTCTCAGCCTCCCGAGTAGCTGGGATTACAGGAGCACGCTGCCACACTTGGCTAATTTTTTGTATTTGAGTAGAGATGGGGTTTCACTGTGTTGCCCAGGCTAGTCTCAAACTCCTGAGCTCAGGCAATCTGCCCTCCTCGGTCTCCCAAAGTGCTAGGATTTACAGGCATGAACCACTGCGCTTGGCCCCCTCTTTTTTTTTTTGAGACAGGGTCTCACTCTGCCACCCAGGCTGGAGTGCAATGGTACCATCACAGTTCACTGCAATCTCGACCTACCTCCTAGGCTCAAGAGATCCTCCTGTCTTAGCCTCCAAAGTAGCTAGGTCAGCAGGCATATGCCACCATGCCTGGCTAATTTTTGAAAGTTTTAGGGGATCTCACTGTGTTGCCTAGGCTGATCTTGAAATCCTGACCTGAAGTGATCCTCCCATCTGTGCCTCCCAAAGTGCTGGGTTTACAGGTGTAAGCCATTGCACCCAGCCAAGAATCTGTATCATTATTATTATTCAAGTGATTCTCCTGCCTCAGCTTCCTGACTAACTGGGATTACAGGCAACTGCTACCATGCCCGGCTATTTTTTTTGTATTTTTAGTAGAGACAGGGTTTTGCCATGTTGGCCAGGGTTGTCTTGAACTCCTGACCTCAGGTGATCCACCTGCTTCGGCCTCTCTAAGTGCTGGGATTACAGACATGAGCCACCGCGCTCCGCCAAGTCTGCATATTTAACAAGCTTCAAGATGATGCTTATGTTACTGGTCCACAGATAACACTTGAAGTAGTGTAGGTTTGGAGATTAGAAAAATTGGGTTACAACACCTGCCCTGTAACCTTAGGGTTCCTGGAGAATGCCTGGGAATCCTGAAGGGGTAAAATGGAGTCTGGGAAGGCTTGCCGATGGCACGGATCCAAGTAAGGTTTGCTCACACTTCCTTCTGTTTCTTGTGTTTCTGTTACCCTGCCACATGTATCCAGTGGCACAAAGTGGCCTCCTCTAACGGAGGATGAGCATTCCTTCTGTTGGTCATTCAGTAAGTATTTCCTAAATGCCTACTATGTGCCAAGCTCTGTGCAAAACATAGTATTTGGCATTCAGGAGAGGACAAAACTAGCGGCTTCTGCCTCCTGGGCTCCAGGCAGAAACTATAGCCTGGGTTTGGAACAGAAGGAAAGGCTACCCAGGTCAGTGTCCATGGCTGGACACTGCCCTGGAAAGATCTAGACTTGGCTCTTACTGGGGTGTCCTACAAATGCATGCCTGGGAGAGGCAGCCCTCTGGAGCCTTAGCCAGCCATTTTGGAGACAGTACTGCCCAGTCCCAGGAGATGTCTGGATAATGTGCCAGCCAGGCCACCTGTCCCTCTTAGACTCTCAGATCCAGCCCAGTGGCCACAGATGGCAAAAGGAAATGAAGATCCCTGGGGCCTCCAAACACTTCCCCAGAAACTGGCAGCAGCCAATAACTCCAGCCAAGTCAAGGGCCAGCCCAACGAGAGTCAAAGTGTGAGAAGCCGCATTCCGAGCTGAGGGGCCTGGCCCAATCCAAGGGCCACCAAGAACCAAAGGTGCTGGCTCCAGGTTGAGCAGTGTAAGCAAAACCCTTTATTTCACCTTTCCCAGGGTTTCTGACCAATCAAAGCAAATCTCCCCACACCTGATAGTCTTACAAAGACCTTTTCCTTGTATTTACTGATTTATTTTTATTATTTATTTATTTTTTAGACACAGGGTCTCACTCTGTCATCTAAGATGGAATGTAGGGGCACAATCGATCATAGCTCACTGTGGTCTCAAACTTATCTTGGATTCAAGTGATCCTCTGACCTCAGCCACCTCAGTAGCTGGGACTGCAGGCGTGTCCAGGTGTGAGCCACCATGTCCAACTAATCTTTTATTTTTTACAGAGACGGGGTCTCACTATGTTGTTCAGTCTGGTCCTGACCTCCTGGTCTCAAGTGATCTTCCTACCTCAGCCTCCCAAGGTACTGAGATTACAGGTGTGAGCCACCATACCTGGCCCCATGTATTTACTGATTCACAGTCACCCTGGAGGTACCATGGCTTATATTAGAAATAGCATACATTGGCTGGGCATGGCGGCTCACGCCTGTAATCTCAGCACTTTGGGAGGCTCTGGTGGGTGGATCACAAGGTCAGGAGTTTGAGACCAGCCTGGCCAATATGGTGAGCCCCGTCTCTACTAAAAATACAAAAATTAGCCAGGTGTGGTGGTGTGTGCCTGTAGTTCCAGCCACTTGGGAGGCTGAGATAGAAGAATTGCTCGAACCTGGGAGGCGGAGGTTGCAGTGAGCCAAGATTGCACCACGGTACTCCAGCCTGGGTGACAGAGTGAGACTCTGTTTCAAAAAATAAAAATATAAATAAATAAGAAATAGCACATATTGGGGCAGAGCATGGTGGCTCATGCCTGTAATTCCAATGGGTTGGGAGGCTGACGCAGGAGGATTGCATGAGCCCAGGAATTCGAGGCTGCAGTGAGCTACAATTGCTCTACTGCACTCCAGCCTGGGTGACAGAGTAATACCCCGTCTCTAATAAAAAAATAAAAGAAAGGAAAGTAGCATACATTCACAAACACTTACATGATCAAGGCTCTATGCTGAGGCAGTGAGTTTTAGGTACAGATCTCCCTTCATTGGATTTAGGCCCATTTAGGAAGACAGATCCTTAAGCATATGCAGGATGGTCAAGATACAGCAAGCCATCTGAGGACCCTGGAGGTTCAAATGGGCAAGACAGTTTCTTGAGAAAGGCCTGGAGGTGGACCTGCATAGTAACAGTGATTCATATGAGATGGGGTTGGGGGTGGGAGACAGGTGGAGGTGGGAGGATGTTGGGGAAATCAAAGATACCAGATGTATAATGTTCGCCTGGTGTATAGCATGCAGTGGGGCACGGAGCATGATGCTAACCCTTGGGGGCTCCCTGTGTTCCAGAATCTATATTTGTGAGCTGCTTGAAGTGAAGGTGAGACTATGTGGTTGCCCCACACTGGAAGGAGGAGATGAGAGTGTGCAGGGCCGGGTGCAGTGGATCACCTGAGGTCAAGAGTTTGAGACCAGCCTAGCCAACATGGTGAAACCTCATCTCTACTAAAAATACAAGAGTTAGCCAGCACTTTGGTGCATGCTGCTGGGTGCCTGTAATCTCAGCTACTCAAGAAGCTGAGGCAGGAGAATCACTTGAACCTAGGAGGTGGAGGATGCAGGTAGCCATTCCACTCCAGCCTTAGCAACAGAGCAAAAACTCCATCTCAAGAAAACAAACAAAAACAAGAGAGAGCGTACAGCTCTAAGTCCAGGAATCTCCTCAGTGAAAACCTGGAAACAGCCTGAATGTCCATTCACTAAAGGACTAACTAAATAATACACAGTGCAAATAGAACAAAGCAGCTAGCAGGGCGTGGTGGCTCACGTGTGTAATGCCAGCATTTAGGAGGCCGAGGCAATGGATCACTTGAGCCCAGGAGTTTGAGACCAGCCTGGGCAACGTAGTGAAACCCCGGCTCTATAAAAAAACACAAAAATTAGGCTGGGTGCAGTGGCTCACGCCTGTAATCCCAGCACTTTGGGGGGTCGAGGTGGCTGGATAACCTGAGGTCAGGGGTTAGTGACCAGCCTGCCCAACATGGTAAAACTCCATCTCTTCTAAAAATACAAAATTAGCCAGGTGTAGTGGCACATGCCTGTAATCCCAGCTACTTGGGAGGCTGAGGCAGGAGAATTGTTTGAACCTGGGAGGTGGAAGTTGCAGTAAGCTGAGATTGTGCCATTACACTCCAGCCTGGGCAACAAGAGCAAAACTCCTCAAAAAAAAAAACAAAACAAAAATGATGTCGGCATGGTGGTGTGTACCTGTAGTCCTAGCTACTTGGGAGGCTGAGGTGGGAGAACTACTTGAGCCCAAGACTGCAGTGAGCTGTGATTGAAACATTGCATTCTGGCCTGGGCAATACAGTGAGACCCTGTCTCAATAAATAAATAAATAAGAAAAGAAAAGAAAAAAAAACAAGACAGCCAAAGAAGTGGCATCGTGCAGTTTTGTATGCTTGGTGTAAAATGAACCTTAAGAAAAGTGTTGGCCGGACGCGGTGGCTCACGCCTGTAATCCCAGCACTTTGGGAGGCTGAGGCGGGTGGATCACGAGGTCAAGAGATCGAGACCATTCTGGTCAACATGGTGAAACCCAGTCTCTACTAAAAATACAAAAAATTAGCTGGGCATGGTGGTGCGTACCTGTAATCCTGGCTACTTAGGAGGCTGAGGCAGGAGAATTGCCTGAACCCAGGAGGCGGAGGTTGCGGTGAGCCGAGATCGCACCAATACACTCCAGCGCCTGGGTAACAAGAGCGAAACTCCGTCTCAAAAAAAAAAAAAAAAAAGGAAAGTGTTAAGTGACAGACAACCTTCATGGTAATATGTGCAGTGTAATCCCATTCACAGTAAAAAGAGAAAACAAAAACCCAAAGCAAACAAAACCAAGAAAACCCTACAAAACAAAAGTCTACGTTTTTATCTGAACACACACAGAGACACAAGCATATGCACTTTTGCAGAGGAAAGAAATCTGGAAAGGTATGTACCGAATTCATGACTTTGCTTGCACTGGGGTGTGTAGGGAGCAAGACTGGGAAGGGGTGAAGGGCAGGGCGGGAGCTGTGGAGATGGAGGGAGGAGTCGACTTTGTGGTCTTTGGGTAAGCCCCCAGAGGCCCTCTGCATTTGGGCAGTGCTGGCTGCCTGCAGGTGCTTGTAATCCTCCCAGGGACAGAAACATCATTGGTGTGGGGAGGGCACGCTCCTCCGGGCAGGAAGGGGCAAGAAACCTGCCCGCTGCACTAGCCTCAGAGGTGTCCTCTGTGTGGCTTGGGGCCTGTTTGGCCCTCTCTGGGTCCCAGGATTAAGGTTTCTCTGGGCTGTTTCAGCTGGGCCAGTCTCAGATCCTAAATGTATTCCAGAGCCTTCTCATGGACATTGGGTTCCAGCAGGGGCACAGAAAAGCCTCGCTTGGCCTTTGGCCTGCTCAGACCTGGGTGGGTGGCCTGGGGTTGGGAAGCTGTGTGAGAAGAAAGTTTCTGAGCATTGTGGCCTCCAGGAGGTGCTCCCTCCTCCAGCAGGTGGAGTGCCCTTTCTCCCCAACGAATTCAGTCTGAGAATACCTGGCTTGGCCTGGCTCCTGAGACAGCAGAGGGGGCACAATTCATTACCTGGTGGACCCTAAACAGTTCATGAGAACTCACTGAGTTGGGGCTCTGGGCTGGCCTCAAGGGAAGTGGAGGCTGCCGGAGACCAGGGCTTGGGCTCTAGGCCTGCAGGGAAGCTGGTGCAAGCGGTGGTCAGGGGCAGATCTGTGCTCCACACACAGTAGCTTTTGGCCAAGTGCTGGGCTGGCTTCAGGCTACAGAGATGTGTTACATGAGGTCCCTGCCCTGAGCATACCACAGGATGGGAGGGGGGCAGACACTGGATTCTAACCCCAGTATATGTGGACAGATCAGGGCTCAGTGTGGGGCAAGAAGCAGCAAGGCCACCTGGCCCTGAGACGCCTCACCCCAGTCAAGGTTTCATTAATGGTGTCCTGGCCTTGATCAGCCTCCCACTGCTTGGAATGTCTCCAGAGTACAAGGTGGCTGCATTGGGAGGGAGCCTTCTTCAGGCACTAGTAAGCAAGCTATTCCTCCCTCAGGGCCTTGGACACAGTGACTTGTGAGGCTGGGGTGGCCCTGGGCACCATGACTGCTGGATAGTCTGGGACCTGTGGCTCTGGCACACAGTGAGCTGCCTCCAAATGTGCTGGATCTCCATCCCCGGCACTGGGGAGAGGCTTGGACACAAATTGGCACTGGTTGCCCCTGTAAGGGAGATGCTTGGAAATGAGAATTCTTGTTGAGTTAAACTAGGTGAGCTCTAGACAGCTAGGCCAGCTCTAGGCAGATTATCTACCTAACACAGCTCCTCTAGGAGAGTGCTACAAAAAGAGGAAACCTATGTTACCTGCCATCCTGGTTGGCCAGGAGAGGTAGACTCCTGGGGGACAAAGGGGACTGTGTTGGGCTGTAAGGGCTGCCCTGGAGAGCATCTACCGCTGGGCGTCTAGCTCCCTTGCCTCCCTGATCCTCAACTGCCCTCAGAGCTCAAGAAAGGGCAATCAGCTCCTAGGAGTCCAGTCCTCCCAGGCTAGCAGGGCATACCTAAGGAGAAGCAGACACCATCTTTGCCCCAGAAGACCTCACAGCCCAGGTGGGGAGGTGAGATTCCTAAGCTGGAAACACGATGAGGTAGGACATGACTCAGTGCTGAAGTGTTTGCTTTGGCCCTTTGTGTGAGTGAGGGGCGGAGGAAGCCAGGAAGGAGCTGCTAGTGTGGGGGCAGAAGGAAGAGAGAAGGTGTATTTGTGCGTACCCACATGCGTGTGTGTTTGTGTGGGATGTCATGTGTCTGCATGTGTCACATCTGAGGTCATATCTCCGGAGTCCCCCACCTTCTGTGCTATTTGCCCAGACAACCTAAAAATAATTTTCATTTAACTTTAGGATTTGTTATTTGATGCACAAGATGCTTGCCCAGCAGATATACTTTTCCACCCACACTTTATGTAAGATCAACATCAAGTTAAAATGAGTCTGCATTATTTATGCATACTCAAGGAGGCTAGTAGGCAAAAGGCAGACTAGAGCAGCTGGGATTTCACTAGAAAGTTTATATAAAAATGGTCCTTGGCCAGGGCCAGTGGCTCATGCCTGTAATCCTAACACTTTGGGAGGCCGAGGCAGGAGGATTGCTTGAGTCTAGGTGTTTGAGACCAACCTGGGCAACATAGTGAGACCCTGTATCTTAAAAAATACAAAAATTAGGCCAGACGTGGTGGTTCACGCCTGTAATCCCAGCACTTTGGGAGGCTGGGGCAGGCAGATCGCCTGAGGTCTGGAGTTCCAGACCAGCCTGACCAACATGGAGAAACCCTGTCTCTACTAAAAATACAAAAGTAGCTGAGTGTGGTGGTGCATGCCTGTAATCCCAGCTACTCGGGAGGTTGAGGCAGGAGAATGGCTTGAACCTGAGAGGCTGAAGTTGCAGTGAGCCAAGATTGTGTCACTACACTTCAGTCTGGGCAACAAGAGCAAGACTCCGTCTCAAAAAAAAAAAAATTAGTTGGGCATGGTGGCATTCACTTATAGTCCCAGGTACTCTGGAAGCTGGGGTGGGAGAATCACTTGAGCCTGGGAGGTTGATGCTGCAGTGAGCAATGATCACACTACTGCACTCCAGCCTGCATGACAGAGCAAGACCCCATCTGAAGAAAAAAAAAAAGTTCCAATGTGGATGACAAAATTGGACAGTGTGCATGGACTGGTGATCATAGCATTGATGGGGATGATGATCAGATGAAAAAGGACCCTCTATGGCTACTGGGGGTGTCATAAGCCCCTTATTTCACCCACGCATGACATAGCAATGGGCACATGGCCAGAACTCAGTGCATATTTATTGAACTTCTACTATTGATCCTCTAAATAGACATTCAGAAAAAATGTCCATATATGTAACACATGTGCAAAGTGAAGCTAAATTGATAATTCATCATGGACAGAGGACAACTAAATGAGAGACTGAGTTTAAAGTTTAGTTTATTAGATAGATGGCCGAGGGGCGATGCTGTTATCACAGTAAAAGATCAAAGCCACAGAGGAATGATAGATTGATAAATAACGTATTGAAACTTGACAAAGTGGGAGGAGGAGAGAGAAATTGTGGTCAATAGATCCATGGTCAGCTTCAGATAAAGAGGTAGATAGGTAAATAGAAATGTAGCAATAGAGCAAGAGAGACAGACAAGAGGGTGAGAGAGATTCTGCAGTAGGCACAGTGATGCCCATCCCTGAAGATGTCTACGCTGCACTCCCAGAGCCTGTGAATATGTTCCCTGACATGGCAGAAGGCACTTTGCAGCTATGATTAAATTAAGGGCCTTGAGAGGGAGGGATTATCCTGGATTGTCCAGTGGGCCCAGTCTAATCGCATGTCCTATCACTGACCTCTCTCTCACTGTGCTGCAGCCTCCTCTTTGCTCTTTTCAGTTCTCGATCATGCCAAACTGGTTCCTGCCTCAGGGCCTTTGTACTCGCTGTTTTCTCTGTCTGCTCCTTTCACTACTCCAATCTCAGTTCGTCTTCTTGCTTCCAGATTTTTGTCCAGGTACACCCTGTTCCTGGGGACTCGGGTGGGGTAACGGGATGTCCAGGCTCCTCGCCTGTACTGGCTGGCACTGTCCCCAGCCCCAAGTCCTGCCCAAGGTTGTGGGATGGAGCAGTGTGCATGACTCATCAAGCCACAGACACAGTCCCCTTGTTGGAAGGACCTGAGCAATTATGTTGTGGTTGACTCCAAGGGCCAATGGCTCAATTGAAAGGGAAGGTTAGGAATTTCCCCAAGTTCCTCAGACTCACATGGCACCAAGAGGGAGCTAGAGAGTGGTGGAGCTGGGAATGGCCTGTGTGGAAGATGCTGTTACCTCTCTGAGCACTGCCATGTCCCTAGCCCGAACTCGGCCAGGCTGTGAAGGAGTAGATGGCATATCCCAGTCTCATAGGGGCCCACTGCCCTTTGAGCATTCCTTTCACCCCACATCAGGCATCGTGCTGCCCTAGCACAGGTCAGGCCTGTCCTGAAGGAGCCTGTAGTCTAGACAGGGAGACAGGCTGGCCAGCAAACCTTACAGGTCTACTGAAAAGTGCCCAGAATTGGGGCACACAGAAGAGGGCCCCAAGCAGGTGATGGGGCTTGAAGGCAGTAAGAAACCAGCTGGAGGAGTGAAGGAAGGGCACACTGGGCAGCAGGAGCAGCCTGGCTGGGTCAGGTTTCTGGGGCTGCTGTAACAAAGTGCCACAGGGAGGGGGGCTTACAGAGCAGACACTTATTCCCACTGTTCCAGAGAATAGAAGCCCCAAATAGAACTGTGGCGAAGGCCGTGCTCCCTCCAAGGCCTTTAAGGGAGGATCCTGCTTTGCCTCTTCCAGCTTCTGGTAGTCCCTGGCATTCCTTGGCTTTTGGATGCATAACTCTGGTCTCTACCTTCATTTTCACCTGGTCATCTTCCCTATAGGGTCTTGCTTGTGGTCCAGGCTCGAGTGTGCTGGAATGATCATGGCTCACTGCAGCCTTGCCCTTCTGGGCTCAAGTTGCCCAGCCTCTCAAGGAGCTGGGACTACAGGCACAGGCACCATGCCCAGCTAATGTTTTTACACGTTTTTGTAGAGATAGGGTCTCACTATGTTGCCCAGGCTGGTCTTGAACTCCTGGCTTAAGCCATCCTCGTGCCTCAGCCTCCCAAAGTGCTGGAATTATAGGTGTGAGCCACTGTACTTGGCCCTCTTTTTTAAAAAATAAAAATGTTTTATTGCTACATAATAGTACTTATTTTGGGGGTCCAGGTGATATGTGGACACAGGTCTACAATGTATAATACCAAATCAGGATAATTGGGATATCTATCATCTCAACAACTTTTTCTCTTCTTTTTTTTTTTTTAACTAGGCAAAGAATTGTATTAATCTTGGTTTCAGACTTGATTCCCAGGCTTCTTTGGCTTAATTAGCTGCAAAGAATGAATTGTGTGTAAGCAAAAAACTGAAAAGAGCTAGTGTCCAAGGGGTTTGGGGTTAAAAATATTAGAGATCTAGATTTTATCAGATCCATAAACAAAAATTTCTTAAAAAGCAGTCATAATATAAAATAGCAGCTCCCAGTAACTTCTTCAAGTTTGATCTTCAGAAGTTGACTCAATTCAGTTTGCCTCATTCTCGGAAGCCTCATCAAAATTCTCCACAAGATCTGGAACTTCATCCTCCTCCTCCTCTCCAGTAGCAAGTGGTGCTTTTCCATCCACAGATTCTTGGGCAGAGCTTCAGCCAGTCTCCTGAAACTAGGCAGACTGTCTGTCCCGAGCTGGTTTCAGATGCTGGGTAGCATTTCTGTCCGATGCTTTGTCTCAGCATGGCCCGTAACGGTGAAAGTGTTCACTGCCAGAGATGCCTGAGCTTTAGGGTTGTGAAAGTGGATCACTGTTCCTTGGTTTGTCAACATATTCACCTCTTCGATACCAGAGGTATTGTTTACCCCAAACTTCTTTAAGGAGAACTGAAGTTTTTATCATCTGCTGTGGCTGTTCTATGAACCACCTTCTTTCTGCGAGCAGTTCCTTTCCCACCAATGCGCACTTGTGCCTGCAGTTTGGCGAGTTTTTCCTGGTTCATGGTTGTTTCTTTCATCTTGTCGGAGCTGATAAGGGGCCGCGAGGGAGACTAGGGTTGGTGCTCGGGGGAGTCTCAGGTGGACCAGCTGAGATTAGGCACACACACACACAGGGGCGCAAGATGGCAGCTAAAGGGGACTTCTTTTTTTGTTTCTTTGTTTTTGAGACGGAGTTTTGCTCTTGTTGCCCAGGCTGGAGTGCAATAGTGTGATCTCAGCTCACTGTAAACTCTGCCTCCTGGGTTCAAATGATTCTTTATCCTCAGCCTTCCGAGTCGCTGGGATTACAGGCATGTACCACCACTAATTTTGTATTTTTAGTAGAGACGGGATTTCTCCATGTTGGTCAGGCTGGTCTAGAACTTCCAACCTCAGATGATCTGCAGGCCTAGATGCTGGGATTACAGTTGAGCCACGCTCCCAGCAACAACTTTCCCTCTTCTTATAAGGACAGCAATCATATCACGGTAGGGCCCACTCTGATGACCTTATTTTAACACTATTAAATCTGCAAAGACCCTGTTTCCAAATACGGTCACCTTTACAGGTAAAAGAGGTTAGGATTTCAGTGTATATCTTTGTGTATGTGGCATGAAGTCACAGTTCAACCATAAGCATGGGCAAAGACTTGGAAGGGCATGGAGCTCAGGGCAGAGCTCTCCACCATTTGCCACCTCATCACCCACAGCCTTTCTACACATTTCCCCGGTGATTCACCAGTCCTTACACCTGCCCTCATGCTCACACTTTCAGATTCTTGCTCCCACAGTCCCCTTGTCTGTCTCAACTGCTTTCTTCTGCAATTACCAGGCCCATCTCTTCAGGGAGCTCTCTCTGACTTGGAAGTGCCAGTCCTTTGGTCTCTTTCTGTCACTCAGGCTGGAGTGCATTGGTGTGATCATGGCTCACTGCAGTCTTGACCTCCTGGGTGTAAGCGATCCTCCCACCTCAGCCTCCCAAAGTGCTAGGATTACAGGTGCAAGCCACCAGACCAGGCCTCCTTCTCTGATTTCTGAGACTTTTTCTGATTTTCTGAGACTCATTTAATCTACAACACAGTGCCCAGGTGGGCATCTTTTTACCTGTTCCCTTCAGCCTCCTCCCTGTTCCATGCCAAGCCCAGGATCAGGGAACAAGAGACCAAGAGTCCAGCTGGGTGCCATGGCTCACACCTGTAATCCCAGCACTTTGGGAGGCTGAAGTGGGTGATCACTTGAACTCAGTTCAAGCCCAGGAGACCTTGAGTCCAGCCAGCCTCTCAGCCATTTCCAAATTTCCTCTTCACCCTCCCTGCCCAAGTTTCTCACCTGTGCATGGATGTCCCCATGCCAGGGGCATCTGGGCCGCACTGTGTCTCCCAGGACCTCTCTCCCTCCATTTGGAGCCCCATGGAGTCCACTTGGCCTCCCAGTTACCGTGGCTGCAGAGGAGCATAAGCCACAGCTGGGGCCGGGTGAGGGACTTGCAAATGGCTCCCTGGCATAAGGGTCTCCTTTACCCACCTGCCACATGCCAGAAATTCCACCATAAGCAAGTCTGACAGCATCCACCCTTGATAAGGACAGATGCCCCAAGGAGAGACTCTGCGGTGAGTGGAGTGGTAGTCGCTGGGCCAGGACTTACTGCCAAGAGCCTGACAGCCTGTCGCTTGTTGACATCTCACTCAAGTCCTTCAGGAGACTTGTACCCTAAAGGCAGGAGGGGGCTGAAGGAGACAGGTCTCTGCGAGCTTAGTCCTGAGGCTGCAGGCTGAGAGGTGGGGGAATCTAAGGCAGCCCCAATGGCCCCGCCCTGCCCAGGGGGTGGCTCCTAGGTCCCAGAAGCTCAGCCTCTTCCTCTCTCCCCACACTCGCTTTAGTCCTGCACCTCCTTGGCTGGAGAACCGCCCCCTCCACACACTCCCAGCTGCTGGGCTGTTAGTGACCTTTGGACTGGGGAAGCACTGGAGCCTCCTGGGCTCCACACCCAGGCTGGCACTCACAGGGAGCAGGGAGAGGCCCAGAACTGTCACTCTCAGGCAGGCCCAGTTCCCGGTGTCCTCAACTAGCCAGTCCTGTTCTGCTCTTTCTTCTATGGGGAGGAGCTGGGGCAGGGAAGAGGGCTGGGTCAGTCCCAGCCAGAGGCACTGGGCTGCCACTTGTCCTCAGCCCCACAGGTGCCCCTGGAGTCTGTGCAGAGACTCTGGGCAGAAGTGCTGGGGTGTTCCTACTTTCCTGCCAGAAGGACTGGAGGATAGGATGAGGAAGTGTGCTCAGTGCCAGACCCTGAGGTCCCAACAAGACTCATCTGGGAGGGTGAGCTAGCCCTGTCTGATAAGGAACTATTTCAGGTTTGCAGTAATCAAGTCTAGCTTCGGGCTACCCCAAATAGTTCAGATAATGGAAGCCAAATGTCTGAGAGCATGATCTGGCTCCTGGCCTGGCTGCCCAGTACAGACCCAGTGAGGGCCTAGCCTCAGCCCTCCCGCAGCTTCCAGGCCCCTCCTCCTCCTGAAAACATCAGTGCAGGCCTGGCCCTAGCAGGTCCTCTGGATAATAAAACCTCCTGTAGCCCACAGCACTAGTTCTGGTCAGGGCCCACATAGCAGACAGAACAAGAGGCTTTTTTTTTGTTTTGAAACCAAGTTTCACTCTGTCACCCAGGCTGGAGTGCAGTGGCACAATATCAGCTCACTGCAACCTCCACCTCTAGGGGTCAAGCGATTCTCCTGCGTCAGCCTCTCAAGTAGCTGGGATTACAGTTGCCCGCCACCACACCTGGCTAATTTTTTGTTTTTGTTTTTTTATGTATTTTTAGTAGAGATGGAGTTTCACCATGTTGGCCAGGCTGGTCTCAAACTCCTGACCTCAGGTGATTCACCTGCTTTGGCAGATTAGAGGCATGAGCCACTGACCATGCCCGGCACAAAATGCTTTTTAAATTAAGGGCTTTATGGAGAATTTCATAGTTTCCCAGAGAGGGTAGGAAATGTCTAGAGTTTACCTAAGCCTGGCTTTGAACCTGATGCTAATAGGAGAGAAGGCATCTTTTTTTTTTGAGACGGAGTATCGCTCTTGTTACCCAGGCTGAGTGCAATGGCATGATCTCAGCTCACTGCAACCTCCGCCTCGTGGGTTCAGGCAATTCTCCTGCCTCAGCCTCCTGAGTAGCTGGGATTACAGGCACGCGCCACCATGCCCAGCTAATTTTTTGTATTTTTAGTAGAGACGGGGTTTCACCATGTTGACTAGGATGGTCTCGATCTCTTGACCTTGTGAACCACCCACCTCAGCCTCCCAAAGTGCTGGGATTACAGGCGTGAGCCACTGCGCCTGGCTGAGAAGGCATCTTTAGACCTGACCTGAGCCTAAGTTAGGGGTCCAGTCAGTTGCCGGGGCAGCTAGGTCGACCTCTTTCCTCAGAGATGTCTACCAGCTGTGTTACTGAGGACAGCAAGTTGGAGGTTGCCCCCACTCCAGGAGCACAGCCCATCAGTGGCCCTATTGGCCCTTCATGGGTTTTCTTGCATGGAGGAGGGGGCATCTCCCTGCAGAGGGCCAGCCCGAATGGGACAAGGCCCTGCCACAAACGGCAAGGACAAGGCTGATGTGGTCCTCTGCTAAGGGTGGTCAAACTCTGCCAAGCTCCCATTGTCCCCTCCCTCAAAGGGGAAGAGGGACACTATGCTTTGGTGCAGCATGGGGCTTGTGATCCCCTGTCTGAACCTTGAGTATGGCACCCATGCTGGGTTGGGGAGGGGTGTACAAAGACACCCAGAGCATCCTTGGAGCAGGGCTGTCTTTGCTCAGAGAGTAAATGCTCTCAGTTCTGCTCTGTAGCAAAATCCTGCTATGTATCCAATTTCCTCCTCAAGCCCTCGACAGATTCTCCAAATGGTCTCGAGGGGTTCAGGGTTCAGTCTGGGGTTTGTGTCCTCATGATCCCTGGTTCTGGAACATGGTCTCCAAGCCCAGCAAACCCCAGACTTCTTAACGTTCTCTGGATGTCCCTATGCAGCACCAGGAGGAAAGAACACTTTCTTCCCCCACCCTACTCTAGGCTTCTCTGGGCTCATTTGGTCTACAACACAGTGCCCAGGGGGGCATCTTTTTACCTGTCCCCTTCATTCCTCCCATCCTTCCCCTGCTACCTGTGAGCTTCCTGAGCCCTCAACCCTCAAAATCACAGTCTAACATAGTTAGAGTTAATGCCAACTGTACCACATGGTAGCTTGGTTCAGTCATGGAGCTTGGGCACACATGTAGCTTGGGCAAGGTACTTATCCTCTCTGGGCTTCATTTGCCTTACTTATACAATGGAAATGATGATAATCCTTAGTCATTGTGAGGCTCAAATGAGATCATTCATGGGCTGGCACATCCTGAGTGCTTAACAGATAACAGGTGGTATGCTTATTATTGTTATCTGTGGGTAACCATCTTTAACCTGGACCTCCTTTTCTGCCCCTCTCCTCTGTCTCTCTAAATCCAGACTTGTCACCTTCCTAAAGACCCTGAGGCCAGAACTGGGGAGGCTAGTCAGGTCCTTCTCCCAGGCAAGCAGGAGGCAGGGATGTGTGTCTGAGCAACCTGCATCTGTGGTAGTGAAGCTAAAATGAGTCGTCCGGAACCCGGTGTTCCCACTTTGGTCGTCATTCATACTCTTAATTTAAGAGGATTTCAAGAATCAGCATTTCTGTGGTAAAAGCCAAAGCCAAAATACAAAGAGTCACTGAAGGCCACAAAGCAAGACCAGGACAGAGCTGGGTGAGAGTCTTGGTCAACCTGACATCCAGCTCTCCTCCTCATCTGACTCAACAGCTCTCATTTCTCTAGAAGCCTCCTTCTGGAGCTTTCCTCCTCAGAGAAAGCAGCAAACAAAGCACAGAGCCAGGTCCCTGGGCCTGGAGCCCCGAGCTCCCCGGGCAGACCCACAGGCTGACGGAGACGTTACCGGAGTTGATGATTCAACTTCCTGCCTTTTGAGAGCTCCCAGACCACAGAGGTTTTCTTGCATGGAGGAGGGGGCATCTCCCTGCAGAGGGCCAGCCCAAATGGGACAAGGCCCTGCCACAAACCACAAGGACAAGGCAGTGCCTGGAGCACGCCCTGGGGGGCCACACTTGAACCCTGGCCAGCTGGCTCCTGAAGCCTGGCCCTCTCTGGGTTAAAGATTACTACCTAGGATGACCAACTGTCCTGTTCTGGTTTGCTTGGGACTGTCCTGGTTTTAGCACCAAAAAACCTAAATCCTAGGAAACCCTCATTCCTAAGCAAACCAGAACAGTTCACCATTCATGACACCTATATGGTAGGACAGGACTTACAGCCCCAGTGACTCTGGGGAGTCTGAGCCCCAGGATGGCACATTCTAGAACAAGGAATTTGCCAACTGTGGCCTGAAGGCCAGCTCCCACTACCCATTTTTGTACAGGCTATGAGCTAAGAATAGTTTTTCCTTTTTTTTTTAGATAGAGTCTCACTCTATTGACCAGGCTGGAGTGCAGTGGTGTGATCTCGGCTCACTGCAAGCTCTGCCTCCCAGGTTCAAGTGATTCTCCTGCCTCAGCCTCCCCAGTAGCTGGCATTACAAGCATGGGCCACTATGCCCAGCTAATTTTTGTATTTTTAGTAGAGGTGGGGTTTCACCATGTTGGCCAGGTTGGTCTCCAACTCCTGACTTCAAGTGATCCTCCTGCCTCAGCCTCCCAAAATGCTGGGATTATGGGCATGAACCACCACGCCCGGCCAGATGTGTAAAATTATGTGAAATTCAAATTTCAACATCCATAAATAAAGGAATACAGCCATGCCTGTTTATTTACATGTTTCCTGTGGCAGCTTTCACACTGCAAGGCAGAGCTGAGGAGCTGCAGCAGAAAATCTATGGGCCTATGGACTTCAAAGCCAAAAGGATCTACCATCTGACCCTTTACAGAAATAGTTTGCTGACCCCTATTCTAGAGGCAGGCAAAATGCGTGGATGTGAGTAGGCAGTGATGCTTCTGTGAAGAAACTCAGGACTGGGGAAGGAGAGGGAGATTAGAGGAGTGGGTATGATAGTACAGCACTAATCCAAGATTCAACAGATTAGCTGTGAGGCAGGGACTAGCCATCCATTTCTTCTAAGACTCAATTTGCCCATCTGTACGTGGGGAGAAGGTAGGGCAACAGGAAGGTATCTGCTTCTCTCCGACTTCACTGACTAGTTTTTCAAGCTGCCACCATCCTCTCCAAAAACTCAGCCACCACCAGGGACTTCTGTGTGGCCTAAGGCAGGTTCTGCTTTCTCTGGGCCTAACCTTGAGGCTTCTGCAGCCCACAGAGTAGGTGCTTATCTGGCTTTAAGGCAAACCCAAGACTGCAAACTTTATTCCATTTAGATTTTCAACAAGCGTGAGGAGGCACCTGCTGTGCGCAAGGCACTCTTAGGGCCTCCTGGCATTGAAGGGTCTGATGAATCCCTCTTCTTTCATCCAGACATTTGGGTGGGGAGCTCTCCTCCCTTAGACATGGTGCAGGTGGGGCCATTCACTCCTGCCTTCCCACCCCGCTCAGGTGAACATCACTGGAAACTTCTCAAGTGCCAAGCCATGCCCTGAGTGTTGCTAAGCTTGGCCAGCAGGGAGCTGACAATCGGGGAGAGCTCAAACAATGTAGAAAGACTGGTGAAACTGGGACTCAATGCCCAGTCTAATGTGGGCCCAATTCAGCCTCTACACCCAGCCCTGCCCTAACCTACAGTAAGATGCTCTCTCCGTTTTATTCTAGAGGGCTCAGGACGGGGTTTATCTGAGCAGATCAAGGTTCTTGGAAGGCTTGTTGGGAGCCGACCTCAGCTCAGCACAGACAGTGGTCTGTCTGGTCTGCTCAGGCAGGGCCAGGGCCAGCCCTTTGCAGGCTTCCTGTGTGCCCAGTGACACTAAGCCACCTCCCTCTTTTCCTGTGTCCCCACAGCTCTGGTTGCTGACATCAGCTTTTAGGACTTTGGAAAACCTAGTAACTAAGGATCCTCAGAAGATACCACAGAGGTGCTCAGTTTCTGGGCTCTCCCTGGAACTCTCTTATGCAGTAGGGTCAGAGGGGCCATTTATTTATTTACTTATTAGACCGAGTCTCACTCTGTGGCCCAGGCTGGAGTGCCATGGCATGATCTTGGCTCACTGCAACCTCCGCTTCCTGGGTTCAAGCAATTCTCCTGCCTCAGCCTTCTGAGTATCTGGGATTACAGGTACCTGCCACCATGCCTGGCTAATTTTTTCCTATTTTTAGAAGAGATGAGGTTTCACCATGTTGGCCAGGTTGGCCTCGAACTCCTGACCTCAGGTGATTTGCCTACCTCGGCCTCCCAAAGTGCTGTGATTATAGACATGAGCCACTTCACCCAGGCGCTATTTATTTTTTTAAGGAAACCTTTGTATTGAAATATAATATACAGTCAGGTACTGCATAATGACATTGCAGTCAACAACGGACTAGATTATAATGAAATTGAAAAATTTATCTTGTCTAGTGACATCATAGCTGTTGTAATGTCACAGTGCAACACATTACTCACATAGTTGTAGTGATGCTGGTCTAAAGAAACCTACACTGCCAGTCCTGTAAAGTATAGCACATACAACCATGTATGGTACATAATACTTGATAATAAGTGACATTACTGGTTTATGTATTTGATGTACTATAATTGTTATCACTATTTTAGAGTGTACTCCTACTTACTAAAAAAGTTAACTGTAAAACGGCCTCAGGCATGTCCTGGAGGAGGGATTCCAGAAGAAGGCCTTGTTATCATGGGAGATGACGGCTCTGTGTGTGTTGTTGTCCCTGAAGACCTTCCAGTGAGATGAGTTGTGGAGGCGGAAGATGATGATAGTGACAATCCTGACCTCGTGTATGCCTAGGCTAACATGTATTTGTGTTTCAGTTTTTAACAAAAAAAAATTTTAGCTAAAATATAAAAAATTTGGCAGGCACGGTGGCTCACGCCTATAATCCCAGCACTTTGGGAGGCCGAGGTGGGTGGATCACGAGGTCAAGAGATTGAGACCATCCTGGTCAACAAGACGAAACACCGTCTCTACCAAAAACACAAAAATTAGCTGGGCATGGTGGTGCACGCCTGTAGTCCCAGCTACTCCGGAGGCTGAGGCAGGAGAAATGCTTGAAACCAGGAGGCGGAGGTTGCGGTGAGCAGAGATCCTGCCATTGCACTCCAGCCTGGGTAACAAGAGAGAAACTCCATCTCAAAAAAAAAAAAAAATTTTTAGCCGGGCACGCTGGCTCATGCCTGTAATCCCAGCACTTTGGGAGGCTGAGGCGGGTGGATTGCTTGAGGTCAGGAGTTTGAGACCAGCCTGGCCAACATGGTGAAACCCCATCTCTATTAAAAAAAAAATATATATATACATATATATATATATATATATATATGTATACATGTATACATATATATATACACACACACACACACACACACACATATAAAAAATTTAACAAATAACTGGGCTTGGTGGCTCACACCTGTAATCCCAGCATTTTGGGAGGCTGAAGCAGGTGTATTACCTGAGGTCAGGAGTTCAAGACCAGCCTGGCCAACATGGTAAAACCCCATCTCTATTAAAAAAAAAAAAATATATATATATATATATATATATATATATATATATATATATATAATGTGTGTGTGTGTGTGTGTGTGTGTATACACACACACACATATAAAAAAATTTAAAAATAGCTGGGCTTGGTGGCTCACACCTGTAATCCCAGCATTTTGGGAGGCTGAGGCGGGTGTATTACCTGAGGTCAGGAGTTTGAGACCAGCCTGACCAACATGGAGAAACCCCGTCTCTACTAAAAATACAAGTTTAGCCTGGCGTGGCAGCGTGCCTAATCCCAGCTACTCGGGAGGCTGAGACAGGAGAATCGCTTGAGGTGGAGGTTGTGGTGAGCTGAGATGGCGCCATTGCATTCTATCCTGGGCAACAAGAGCAAAACTCTGTCTCAAAAAAAAATTTTTTTTTAAATACATAAAAGCTTATAGAATAAGAGAGAGAGAAAGAAAATTGCTGGGCATGGTGACTCACATCTGTAATCCAGCAGATTGCTTGAGACCATGTGTTTGAGACCAGCCTGGGCAACGTGGTGAAACCCTGTCTCTACAAAAAATACAAAAATTATCCGGGCATGGTGGCATGTGCCTGTGGTTTCAGGTACTTAAGAGGCTGAGGTGAAGGGATCTCTTGAGCCTGGGAAGTTAAGGCTACAGTAAGCTATGAAGTAAGCCGAGATTGTGACACTTTGGGAGACAGAGTGAGCTGTCTAAAAAAAAGAAAAGGAAAAGGAAAAGAAAATATTTTTGTTCAGCTGTACAATGTGTGTTTTAAAATAAGTGTTTTTACAAAAGTCAAAAAATTAAAGTCCTCACTTCAGCAGCACATTTACTAAAATTGAAGCAATACAGAGAAAATTAGCATGGACCCTGTGCAAGGATGACACACAAATTCATGAAGCATTCCATATTTTTCTAAATGCCCATCAGTGATAGACTAGATAAAGAAAATGTGGTATGTATACACCATGGAATACTATGCAGCCATAAAAAAAGGATCATGCCCTTAGCAGGGGCATGGGTGGTATGGGAAGCCATTATCCTCAGCAAATGAACGCAGGAACAGAAAGCCAAACACTGCATGTTCTCACTTACAAGTGGGAGCTGAATGATGAGAACACGTGGACATATGGAGCAGGGAACAACACACACTGGGGCCTGTCGGGGGGTGGTGGAGGGAGGGAGAGCATCAGGAAGAATAGCTAGTGGATGCTGGGCTTAATATCTAGGCGATAGGATGATGTGTACAGTAAACCACTACGGCACGTTTACCTATGCAGCAAAACTGCACATCCTGCAGCTATACCCCTGAACTTACAATTAAGTTGAAGAAGAAAAAAAAGTTGAAACAGTTTAAAGGTTATAGTAAGCTAAAGTTAATTTATTATTGAAGAAAGAAAAATATGTTTTTTGGGACATGGTCTGTCTCTGCTGCCTATGCTGGCACAATTGTTGCTCACTGCACCCTCAAACTCCTGGGCTCAAGCAATCTTCCCGCTTCAGTCTCCCAACTCAGCCTCCCGAGTAGCGGAGCACACTGAGCTATTATTTTTTTAAATTTTTTGTAGTGACGGCATCTTGCTATGTTTCCCAGGCTGGTCTTGAACCCCTGGCCTCAACTGATCCTCCTACCTGGATCTTCCAAAGTGCTGGGATTTACAGATGTGAATCACTGCCCCCAACCTGAAAGAAAAATGTATTTTATTTTGATTTTTTATTGAGTGTGTGTTTTTTGTTTGTTTGTTTTTGAGACAGGGTCTCACTTTGTTGCCCAGGCTGGAGTGCAGTGGTGCAATCACAGCTCGCTGCAGCCTCAACCTCCCAGGCTCAATCCTCCCACCTCCCAGCAATCCTCCCACCTCAGCCTCCTGAGTAGCTGGGACTACAGGCGTGCACCATCAGGCCTGAATAATTTTGGTATTTTTTGTAGAAACAGGGTTTCCTTATGTTGCCTACACTGATCTCAAACTCATGGGCCCAAGCAGTCCTCCTGCCTCAGCCTCCTAAAGTGCTAGGATTACATAGTAAGCCACCACACTCAGTCTAAGAAAAAATTTTGAAATAAATTTAGTGTAGCCTAAGTGTACAGTATTTATAAAGTCCATGGTAGAGTATAGCAATGTCCTAGGCCTTCACACTCACTCACTGCTCCCTCGCTGACTCACCCAGAGCAACCTGCAGTCCTGCATGGTGAATGCCCTATATCTTTTACACTGTTGTGTAGTATGTGTGTGCGTGTGTGTGTGTGTGTGTGTTTGAGATGGAGTCTCACTCTGTTACCCAGGCTGGAGTGCATTGGTGTGATCTTGGCTCACTGCAACCTCCGCCTCCGGGGTTTAAGTTATTCTCCTGCCTTAACCTTCTGAGTAGATGGGACTACAGGTACCTGTCATCATGCCCAGCTAATTTTTGTATTTTTGTAGAGATGGGGCTTTACCATGTTGGCCAGTTTGGTCTTGAACTCCTGACCTCAGGTGATCCACCTGCCTTGGCCTCCCAGAGTGCTGAGATTACAGGTGTGAGCCACCATGCCTGGCCTACCACTGTATTTTTATAGTACCTTTCCTATGTTTATATATATATATATATATATATACACAGACACACACACACACATGCACACATATATATACACAAAAAATATATGTGTATATATACATATATACACACACGCACACACATATATATACATACAAAAAATATATGTATATGTATATATATACATATATACACACACATATATATATATATTTTGTTTGTTTGTTTTTGAGAGGGAGTCTTGCTCTGTTGCCTAGGCTGAAGTTCAGTGGTGCAACCTCGGCTCACTGCAACCTCCGTCTCTTGGGTTCAAGTGCTTCTCCTGCCTCAGCCTCCCAAGTAGCTGGGACTACAGGCGAACACCACCATGCCCAGTTAGTGTTTTTTTTTTTGTATTTTTAGTAGAGATGGGGTTTCATCATTTTAGCCAGGGTGGTCTTGATCTCCTGACCTCGTGAACAGCCTGCCTTGGCCTCCCAAAGTGCTGGGATTACAGGCATGAGCCAGATACACAAATATTTACCATTGTGTTACAATTACCTACAGTATTCAGTATAGTAACATGCTACACAAGTTTGTAGTCTAGTCTAGGAGCAATAGGCCATACTTTACAACCTGGGTGCATAGTAGGCTGTACCACTGAGGGTTGTGTGAGTATACCCTATGATGGTTCTACAATGATAAAATCACCTAACAATACATTTCTCAGAATGTATCCCCATCATTGAGCAATGTAAGGACTGTACTTATAGAAAAGTGCACCAATCATTAGTTAAATTGGTGATCACACCTGAGTAACCATCATCTGTGTCACCAGAAACAGAACATCAAAGCCCCTTTTGCCCTCTCCAAGTCACTGCCCCCCGAGATAACCAGTATTGTGGCCTCTAACATCATAGATTAATTTTGCCTTTTTGTGAACTTTATGTCAATGGAATCAGATAGTATGTACTATTTTTATGTCTGGCTTCTGTTGCTCAATGAGATTTATCTCAATACTTTTCTCAGTCTCAGAGCTATATTTCATGACTATATCACAATTTATTCATTCCACTGTTGATAGAATTGTGGGTTGTCGGTGGCTCACGCCTGTAATCTGAGCACTTTGGGAGGCTGAGGCAGGTGGATCACGAGGTCAAGAGATCGAGACCATCCTGGTCAACATGGTGAAACCCAGTCTCTACTAAAAATACAAAAAATTAGCTGGGCGCGGTGGCACGTGCCTGTAATCCCAGCTACTCAGGAGGAGGCTGAGGCAGAAGAATTATTGCCTGAACCCAGGAGGCGGAGGTTGCAGTGAGCCGAGATCGTGCCATTGCACTCCAGCTTGGGTAACGAGAGCTAAACTCCGTCTAAAAAAAAAAAAGAAATGTGGGTTGTTTCCAGCTTTGACTATTACAAATTGTGCATGCCTTTTGGGACACATATGTATGCCTTTCTGCTGAGAATATATATTTAAGAATGGAATTGTTAGGCCATACGGTATGCCTATGTTTAACTTTAGAGGCTACTGCTGGACGGTTTTCAGGTGATTTTACCAGGGGGTTAACTTTTTTTTAACAGCACAGGCTGAAACTTCAGGTGATGTTTCTAGAACTACTTATACTGGTGGTGAAAGGCGATATCTCCACCTATTTCTCAGGTTGCAAATACTGCCAACTCTAAAAGAGGTTCAGAAATGCTGCTCATGGAGCTCTTATGAGCTCTATTCGTTTTCTTTTTTTTTTGAGACAGAGTCTCTCTCTGTCACCCAGACTGGAGTGCAACAGTGCCATCTCTGCTGATTGCAATCTCTGCCTCCTGGGCTCAAATGATTCTCCTGCCTCAGCCTCCTAAGGATCTGGGATTACGGGCATGTGCCACCATTCCCAGCTAATTTTTTTTTTTTTTGTATTTCTAGTAGAGACAGGATTTCACCATGTTGGCCAGGCTGATCTCGAACTCCTGACCTCAGGTGATCCACCCGCCTCAGCCTCCCAAAGTACTGGGATAACAGGTGTGAGCCACCACGGCCAGCTCTGAGCTCTATTCTTAACCTGCTCACCAGCTCCGCTGAGCTTTGGCTTGTTGAGGATGTGTGTGGGGCCTGCAGAGCACATGCAATACCAGATCCTAAGCCTGAGAGGCAACACTGTCCTCAGTGGGACCTGTGATTTCACAACTCAAATCCAAACATGGAGTCTGACAACTGAGCAGGGTATTTGAAGCTGGGACTATCATCGGAAGCTGATTTTTCTCATTTTGTTTTCTTTTCTCTTTCTTTCTCTCTCCCTCCCTCCCTTTCTTTCTTTCTCTTTCTTTCTTTCTTTCTTTTTCTTTCTTTCTCTTTCTCTCTTTTTCTTCTTTCTTTCTTTTTTCTTTCTTTCTTTCTTTCTCTCTCTCTCCCTCCCCCTCCCTCCCTCCCTTCCTCCCTCTTTCTTTTTCTTTCTCTTTCTCTCTTTCTTTCTTCTTTTCAAGACAGACTCTCACTCTGTAGCACAGGCTGGAGCGCAGTGGTACAATCTTGGCTCACTGCAGCCTCCACCTCCTGGGCTCAAGTGATCTTGCCTCAGCCTCCCAAATAGTTGGGACTGGTTAAGCTAGTCTTGAACTTCTGAACTTAAGCCTGCCTCAGCCTCCTAAGGTGCTGGAATTATAGGCATGAGTCACTTCACCTGGCCAGAAAGCCTCTTTTTTTTTTTTTTGTTTGAGACAAAGCCTCACTCTGCCACCTAGGCTGGAGTGCAATGGAATAGTCTTGGCTCACTGCAACCTTCGCCTCCCAGATTCAAGCAATCCTGCTGTTTTAGCCTCCCGAGTAGCTGGGATTACAGGCGTGAGCCACTAAAGCTGGCTAATTTTTTGTATTTTTTTTTTTGTAGAGATGGGGTTTCACCACATTGCCCAGGCTGGTCTTGAACTCTTGGGCTCAGGCGATCTGCTCACATCAGCCTCCCAAAGTGCTGAGATTACAGACATGAGCCACTTCACCTGGTCGGAAAGCCTATTTTTCTAATAATGGATGAGAACAGTGAGGCTCCAATATGATGCTAACATTATTACATGGTGCTGTAGGTATAACCAGTGCTTGGGTAAGCACAGGCACAGAGAAAACAGCAACAACAACATAACCAGGGCCCCTGTGCCTGAACAGATCTCTGCTGGTGCCAGATCCATTCCACCTGTGTAACTGACTTAGCTCAGAACTGCTGGGGGATTGACAGGCTGTTTTCAGGAAGTGGCAGGGAAAATCCCCATCTGATCCCTTTCTGAGATGCTTCTAATTCATGGGACCTCATGTCAGTCTCCCTGGCCTAGGTCTTCAACCCATAGAAGGGATGGAGCTGTCTGCATCTGTAATAGAAACTCGCCTCTGTATTTTCCTTGGAAAAAAGAGTGGCTCCCTTAAGGTTTGGGTAATTCTTTGCATCAATGTGAAGGGCTGTACATTAAGGGCAAGCACCGCGGTTAGCTTACTATTCACTGGTGCGAGTGATGAAGCTCAACCAGTACCCGTGGCCCCCTTTGGTTCTGGATCATGGTTATGAGGGACTGGTGTCCCTGGAGACTGTTTTAGAGGAGTCCTGGGCCAAGAATGGCCAGGGGCTCTCAGCTTGAGTATTACCATGATGCCAGGAAATAATAATAATTTTTTTTCTAGCCCTATGCTTACTCCAGAAATATTTCATAATAGACCCAGGTTAGTTTCTTCAGCTCCACATAGACAATAAATGTACTTGGCCAGATATCCCTATCAACCATTGCCCCCGCCATATGATCAGATTGTTTCCAGGCTGTACCTCCCCAGACTGGCTTCTGCGGGCTTATTCCTGAGCTTTGGTAAGGCTGGGGTGCCAGAGTTTCTTCATCCAGAGATTTGGTCTCTAGATTGCTGCTGAATAGCCCTGGCCATTGGTCAGTTGACCCTCTGTCTTCTCATTTGTATAGTGGGAGGATGGTGGGGGACTTGCCTTACTGTGGGGCTCTGAAGAACTACTGGACCAGCAAGAAGACCCCCTGGTGATTTCACTGTGGACATTCCCAAGGACTTGGCTCTGGGCTGGTGCTTTGACAGGGTGTGTGGGTGAAAACCAGTTAGAACCTTTTTAGCTGCAAGTGATATAAAATTCATCCAAGTGACAGAGCAAGACTCTGTCTCAAAAAAAAAGAAAAAGCACAAAACAAACAAAAAAAACTCATCCAAATTGTTTTAAGCAAAAGAGACCTATTTATTTGTTGGTTGGTTTTGTTTATATACTGGAAATATTCGGGGACTTCAGCTATAGTTTGATCAGGGGCTCAAAAATGTCATTGGACCAGGCCATTTTTCACTTTTGCTTTCTTTAGAGTTGGCCCTGTTCTCAGACTCTGGTGGCAAGACAGCTGCTGGCAGCTGCTGATGCTGTCACATCTCCCAGTCCAGGAAAAGAAGAGCATCTTTTTCTGTCCACTTGAATATCCGATATTAGCTCTGACTGGACCTCCTCATGGCTTGGCTTGGGTCCCATGCTATCCCTAAACCAACCACTATGCAACTGTGCATGGTGCATAATGCAGTACACAGCTCTGATTGGCCAGGCTACATTCACCTGGGACTCTCACTCCAGGGACTTAATTCCACCTGAAGTACATGAACTGAAAATCACAAGAGTAGTTCCCCAGGTGAAATTAGGGCGTTATTACCAGAAGAGAAGTGGATACTAAGCAGGGAAACGACAATAGCTATCAACAGGGAACAGTCATGTATGGACAGGATTCTTCTGGCCTGGGTCTATATAAGACATGAGTGTACTGACGCACAGGATACAGAGAGCATTTGACATACCACCCAACTCCAAGAAAATGTTGGGCTGTCCCAGAAGCCTCCAGATACTGCCCACCCTCTGAGACCTGGCGTTTCGTAGTTAATCACCATGTAATCTGGGCACTCCGAATCCACAAAGGTCATCACTCTCTGCCTGAAACAGCGGTCATCTGACCCATGTCTTCTTACTCCCTGAATGTTCTCTGTTTTCTTGGAGGGCAAGGACAACATCTTTGTCCTCTCCACATCTGCGGAAATACTTATGAATGAATAAGAATAATCTTTGGCCAGACGCAGTGGCTCATGCTGGAGTGCAATGGCACGATCTCTGCTCTCCGCAACTTCCGCCTCCTGGGTTCAGGCAATTCTCCTGCCTCAGCCTCCTGAGTAGCCAGGATTACAGGCACACGACACCATGCCCAGCTAATTTTTTTGTATTTTTAGTAGAGACAGGGTTTCACCATGTTGACCAGGATGGTCTCGATCTCTTGACCTCGTGATCCACCCACCTCGGCCTCCCAAAGTGCTGGTATTACAGGCTTGAGCCACCGTGCCCGGCCTCTTTTTCTTTCTTTCTTTCTCATTTGTTTGGTTTTTTAGAGACAGGATCTTGCTCTGTTGCCCAGCCTGGAGTGCAGTGGCATGATCAAAGCTCACTGCAACCTCCAATTCCTTGCCTCAAGTGATCCTCCTGCCTTGGCCTCCCAAAGTGCAGTGATTACAGATGTGAGCCACGGCATCCAGCTCCCAAGCTTAATATATTTTTAAACCTCTTTAACGCTTATATCTTACTTGATTCTTTGTTCTTTCTTTTGGCTACCCAGGATCTGAGCCCTCTTCCTGTGTTGGGAAATTACCCAATGGTAATCTCTGAGACAGAGCCCATTTCCCTCTGTAGATGCTGAAAGTACCATGTGTACTCCTTTGCCAGCCTCCCAGTGGCTGGGTAAGGGCACAAGACCTAGGCTTTCACAATCAACCATACAGGCTCCAGACTAACCCAGGAGCTAGTGATCCCAGGAAGCAGAGAACACGGAGAACTCTCCTTGATAGTTAATGTGGGCGTAGCAGGCTGGTGTCCTCAGGATGGTAGAGGTGGTGGTGCCTGAGGGCACAGACAGGGTGCCTGCAGCCTAGCCTGCAGTCCGGAGCATGGTGTCGGTGATGATCGTGATGGCAGCAAGGCCCTGACTAAACCAGTTCTGCAATGTGATCTGGGGCCTTGCTCATTGCTGTGTAGTCCCTGGTTCTGCTTTTCTGCTCTGTCCAGAGATTCTCTGAGCTGCCCAATAGCTTTATTATTTTTCTGCTTAAGTCAATTAGTTAATCTACTTAAGAGCCATTTTCTGTTACTTGCAGTTAGAAATCCTTGAGGTAGGACAACTAGATAATCTCCTTTTTTCAGATGGATAAACTGAGGCTTAGAGACTGGCCCAGGCTCTTGCAATGTGATGATTTCTGAGTTAAGACCAGAACCCTAGACTAAGTGGGACAGACCTACAACAGGCAAGTGAGAGCCCAGGCAAGGAAGAACTTTCTCTTTTCTTTTTTTTTTTTTTTTGAGACAGAGTCTCACCCTGTTGCCCAGGCTGGAGTGCAATGGCACAATCTTGGCTCACTGCAACCTCCACCTCCTGGGTTCAAGCGATTCTCCAGCTTCAGCCTCCCAAGTAGCTGGGATTACAGGCATGTGCCACCATGCCTGGCTACCTTTTGTATCTTTAGGAGAAACGGGGTTTCACCATGTTGGCAAGGCTGGTCTTGAACTCCTGACCTCATGATCCGCCAGCCTTGGCCTCCCAAAGTGCTGAGATAACAGGCATGAGCCACTGCACCTGGCTGAGGAAGAACTTTCTCACAAGGGGAGCTGCCTCACCAGGTGGGAAGCCTCCTGTTACTGGAAATGTGCCAGCAGGATCTGGGGAGATTTAAGGGAAAGGCCGCACAGGGTAACTCCAGTTCTCTTCTTCCTCATGGATTACACATGTCACCATTTGCCCAACCCAGATGACTCTTGGTGAACACAGGGCTGTAAAGACAACAACACAAGGCCGGGCGCGGTGGCTCACACCTATAATCCCAGAGCTTTGGGAGGCTGAGGCGGGTGGATCGAGACCATCCTGGTCAGCAAGGTGAAACCCGTCTCTACTAACAATACAAAAATTAGCTGGGCATGGTGGTGCGTGCCTGTAGTCCCAGCTACTCGGGAGGCTGAGGCAGGAGAATTGCTTGAACCCAGAAGGCAGAGGTTGCGGTGAGCCGAGATCGTGCCATTGCACTCCAGTCTGGGTAACAACAGCGAAACTCCGTCTCAAAAAAAAAGACAACAACACAACTCTTGGTGCTGCAACTTCAAGTTCCCACAATCTCTTTGCCAGCTGTCCTGTCCCTGGCCCATGACACAACTGCTGCGAGTCCTATGTCCCAGAGTAAAGTCATGGTGTTTATGGGCCTCCGTCACTTTAATGAAAAAGCCCCTACACAAAACAAATACAAGCAAAGACATTTGCAACTAATTATGGTATTGCTGATCAGTCAAATTTCATTGCAAATTGCATGTTGAAATTGATAGTGGGCGAGTCATGAATAAACTGGTTGTCTGGAAAAGTGACACGGGCACACAGGACTAGATTAATAATTCAATTTTGACTCAGCCAGACACTGAAGAAGAGGAAAAAGCAGATTAACATTGCCCCAAGATTGCTTGTTTACCTGGGTACCTCCTGCCAATATGCCTGGCTTCTAAGGGAAGCCCGTCCCGTTTTAGGATCCTCCCACTCTGGGAGACCGCAGGACACTGAGTATTCCAGGCTTTAATTCTTGGTTTGTAAAATTGCAGCTTTGAATGGTGTGGGGAGGGGAAGACTGCCCTACGTTCGTTCCCGTCCACTGCTGAGAAGCCCACTCAGAAGACTTCTTGGAGGCTGGGCGCAGTAGCTCAAGTTTGTAATCCCAGCACTTTGGGAGGCCGAGGTGGGCGGATCGCGAGGTCAAGAGACCAAGACCATCCTGGCCAACATGGTGAAACCCCATCTCTACTAAGAATACAAAAATTAGCTGGGTGTGGTGGCATGTGCCTGTAGTCCCAGCTACTCGGGAGGCTGAGGCAGGAGAATTGCTCGAACCCGGGAGGCGGAGGTTGCAGTGAGCCGAGATTGTGCCACTGAACTCCAGCCTGGTGCCAGAGTGAGACTCTGTCTCAAAAAAGAAAAAAAAAGAAGACTTCTTGAAGCACAGACACCACCAGCTGCGGTACATAGCACTCCTGGCCTCCTATTTGTAGTTCCTGGGCATGGGGAATGTAACCCACCTTAAAAGCCCAGGTGGGTTGCTTAGGTCAGCTATGGCTTCAGAAGAATAAGCCTGGAAAAGGTGGGTGAGGAGCCAGAGTGGCCTTACAAAGCTCTCCACTTGGCCTTTCTCTCCAGCGCAGTCTCAGAAGGCTATGAAGTCCAGAAGAGAGAGAATCCCAGCTTGGTGCGGAGGCTCCAAGATGGATGGGCAGTGTCCTCATGATTGGGCCATCAGCGATGTTCTCCTGGAATGCGCTACTGTGCCACTTCACCTGTGGGGGAAGGCAGGAAGACACAGGGCAGGAAGACTACATAGGTGCCAAGGGGCAGGCACTCACACACTTGTGAGGTGTGGAGATGACCACACCAAGATGGCTCAGCCTGCCCAGAGTGGAGAGTGAACCCCCTAGCCCACAGTCTCCACCGAGCCACTGCCCTCACTCCATAGGCCTGTACAGAAGGTCTTAAGTTTTACCTTCTAGATTGGGGGTCAGAATTCAAATGTCTACCTGAAAGTGGGGCAGTTATGGACAGCGGGGAATTGACCAGGTGAAACTGATTGGAAGCAGGCCGCCATGAGTCAGCTTCAAGACACTGGCTAGAAACAGTAGGAGTTGGAATTTAGAAAAAGGTTCAGGCCAGGGATACACAGGTGGAAGTTGCCAGCAACTAAATGGCCTTTAAGGCCAGGACACTGCAGAGATAATCAAGGTAGTGAGTGTAGATGAGAGACAAGAGGAGGTCCAAGGATTGAGCCTTGGGGGTGAGGTGTCAGCGAGGAGACAGAAAAAAGGCAACTAGAGAGGTAGGAAGGATGCCTGGAGGCAGAGACATGAGCCTGATGCCGGGAAGGAGAGGCCCAAGGAAGGTGAGGCCTGAGAATTGCCTGCTGCATCTAACATAGAGAGTCCTTGCAAAGGCAGTTCTGCTGTAGTGGTGGGGGCCCTGATGGAAGTCCGGGAGAAAAAGGAAGGAAGGGAGGAGAGGAGTTGAAGGCAGCACAGAGTGAATTCTTTCTAGGAGTTATGCCGTAAAGAGGAGAGAAGAAATAGGGTCAAGAGGAGGGCTTTCTTTGAGAAGAATTGCACCTTTTTTGTGTGCTGACGAAAATGGTCCTGGAGGGAGGGAAATGTGACGCTGTGGGTGAGAAGGGGGCTAGGTGTTGGCGTGGTCTTTGAGTAGGCGCGAGGGGATGGCATCTGGTGCAGGAAGAGGGGCTGCCCTGAAATAGGAGCATGGACGGCTCGCCCGTGTCAGTGGGATGGCAGGCAGAGTGGAGGGCACAGATGCGGGTGGGCGGGGGAGGAGCAGTGGGGCCTGTGGAACTTCTCTTCTGAGAGCTTCTATTTTCTTAGCAAAATCGGAAGGGGTTGTCAGCTGAGAATGAGGTGGAAGAGGAGGTGTGAAGCAGTCGTCTAGGAGAGGGGGTGTGATAGGCTTGGAGATATAGTAGGATTGCTGGGCAGCTGCTGGGGCTCAGGGAGGGTTGTGGTCATTAATTTCAAGCGAGATGGGTCAGCCCAGTTATGAGATTTTCTTTAGTCCTGATCAGCCTGGAGGTGCACAGGAGGAGGGGGCAGAGGAATGAATTTAACTGGGGTTGTGAGTTTGCCAGGTGACTACTGTGGCCAGGGGGAGAGTATATAGTATTGGATCATGAATTCTAAGCTGGGTAAGGAGGGAAGGGGGCATTATGGGGATGAGGGATGATGAATATTTGCTTGGAGCAGCAGGTTCCAGGAGGAATTGCTGGACTTGGGATTCTGGGGGAGTGAGCTGGAGAGCAAGGCAGTGTTTATTGGAGAGTGAGATGCATGAAATTGAGATGATGAAGGGATTGTATTGACAGATAATAACAAGTTCAAAATCTGGCTATGGGAGCAAGAGACTGAGGTACTAGGGAAGTCAAGGTAGTGGAGAGGAGGTCAAGGGCCTGAGAGGTGGGTTCATCTATAGGAATGCTGACATCAAAAACTGTGGCAGGAGTGGGGTGGGAGAGGGCGACTGGGAGCCAGAAGAAACCATCCCCAGGAATGAGGGAAGTGACCCAGGGCTTTGTAAATTACTACAAAAAGGAGGAGTAACAGTGGACTTGTCTGACAGCATAATGTTCAAATGTGGGTGTTTCTTTCTTTTTTTTTTTTTGAGACAGAGTCTCACTCTGTCACCCAAGCTGGAGTGCAGCGTTGCGATCTCAGCTCACTGCAACCTCCGCCTCCCGGGTTCAAGCGATTCACCTGCCTCAGCTTCCCGAGTAGCTGGGATTACAGGCTCACGCTACCATGGCCAGCTAATTTTTGTATTTTTAGTAGAGACAGGATTTCACTATGTTGGCCAGGATAGTCTCGATCTCTTGACCTTGTCATCCACCCACTTTGGCCTCCAAAAGTGCTAGGATTACAGGCGTGAGCTACTACACCCAGCCAAATGTGGGTGTTTCTAAAGAGGACAGCAAACTGTCTAGAAATGGCACTGAGGAGCAAAGTGGGCACCTCCCCTCTCCTAGACCTAAGACTACAAGGGCCACAGAGGGAAAACTGACACCTCTTAAGAGGCTGCAGAGAGAGCAGAATCCATACAGGAGAGGCAGTATCCATTACAGCAAGAAAGTGAAGGGGGACATTCAGAAATGAGGCTGAGAATATGGGGCCATGCTGCTGAGTTTCAGAGTGTCCTGTGAAAGGATTTCTGGATATGGGGTAGGGAGATGAGTTCAGAAAAGGAAAACACAGCATCTTGTGGGGCTTCGACTCCTGGACGCGGGCTGCCTAGTGTTCTGGGCCTCCTGTGGGCACTGATGTGAGCAGGGATAAAGGGCCTGAGGGGAGGGGTCCTGAGGAGCCCAAGGCTGGGCTTTTGGCAGATGGAGGGTTTTTCACTCCTGCTGATGATGGTTGCCGTGAAGGTCTGAGAAGGGGCAGTCTTTTCAGAGCACGTGGGGCTCTGGCTCCCTCCTTATTCCCAGGTAGGAATATTAATCAAAACTCTCAAGTCAGGCTCAGTGGCTCATGCCTGTAATCCCAACACTTTGGGAGGCCGAGGTGGGCAGATCACCTGAGGTGAGGAGTTCAAGAATAGCCTGGCCCACATGGCGAAACCCTGTCTCTTCTAAAAATGCACAAATTAGCCAGGCATGGTGGCACATGACTGTAATCCCAGTTCTTGGGAGGCTGAGGCATGAGAATCACTAGGACCCTGGAGGTGGAGGCTGCAGTGAGCCAAGATTACGCTGCTGCACGCCAGCCTGGGCGACAGAGCAAGACTTTGACCCCTGCCCCCACCAAAAAAAAAAAAGAGCTCTCCTCACAGAACTGATACTAAGCCACAGACATATCAATGAAAAAGAATTGCCCAGAAATAGACTCATATATGGCATAATAAATCTGTATGTAGTAGACTTGGATCTCAAAACAGTAGGGATATAAGAAGCATGATTTTTAAAAACACTTTTTTCAGGGACAATTGGTTAACTACTTGGGACAAAATAAGTCCGGATCTTTACTTCAGATCTCATACTAAATGAATTCCTGCGAATTAAAAAGTGTAAAAATGTGGTGTTGGTGTAAAGATAGGACACGCATATACATGGTCAATTAATTTTCAGCAAATGCTGCCAACGCAGTTCAATGGGGAGTGAACAATCTTTCCCCAACAAACAGTGCTGGAACAATTGTATAGCCACATGCAACATAATGAACCTTAACTCTTACTCATGCCAGATACAAAACACTAACTTTATATGGGTCATAGGCCTATATGTATGAGCTGAAATTATCAAACTTCTAGAAAAAAACAGCAGAAAATCTTAGTGATCTTTGGTTTGGCAGAGACTTCTTTTTTTTTTTTTTAATCTTCCCATCTTCCATATTTATTTAAGTTCCCCAGATTGATAATCATTTATTGTCATATTGGTGCCCAAAAATGTGTCAGATTTGGCCAGGAGATGAGATTCCCTTCAAGCTGGCTTTTGTGCCCTTTTTTTTTTTTTTTTTTTTTAAGATGGGGTCTCCCTGTCGCCCAGGCTGATCTCGGCTCACTGCAACCTCCACCTCCCAGGTTCAAACGATTCTTCTGCCTCACCCTCCTGAGTACCTGGGATTATGCAGGCATGCTACCACACCAGGCTCATTTTTGTATTTTCAGTAGAGAAAGGGTTTCTCCATGTTGGTCAGGGTGGTCTCGAACTCCCCATCTCAGGTGATCCGCCCGCCTCGGCCTCCCAAAGTGCTCGGATTATAGGCGTGAGCCACCACGTGCAGCAGCAGAGACTTCTTAAATAGGCTACAAAGAGCACAGACTATAAAAATTGATAAACTGGGCACCATCAAAATTAAGAGCTATTATGAAAGGCAATCCACAGATTGGAAAAAAATATTTGCAAAACATATATCTTAAAACTCAATAAAAAGATAAACAACCCAATTAAAAAATGGGGAAAAGACTAGAATATACACCGCATCAATGAAATATAGTTAGATAACAAATAAATACATGAAAAAATGCTCAACACAGTTTGTCATTAGGAAACTATAAATTAAAACTGCATGCCTTCTAGAAGGGCTAGAATTTATAATAACTGACCAGGCCAGGCACCATGGCTCACGCCTGTAATCCCAGCACTTTGGAAGGCTGAGGTGGGAGGATCACCTGAGGTCAGGAGTTTGAGACCAGCCTGGCCAATATGGTGAAACCTCGTCTTTACTAAAAATACAAAAAATTAGCAGGATGTGGTGGCGGGTGCCTATAATCCCAGCTACTTGGGATACTGAGGTGGGAGAATTGCTTGAACCTGGGAGGCAGAGGTTGCAGTAAGCTGAGATCATGCCACTGCACTCCAGCCTGGGTGACAGGGCAAGACTGTCTCAAAACAAAAAACAAACAATAAAATAAAATAACTGACCAAATCAAGTACTGGCAAAGATGGAATCCAGGAAGGGTACAGCAGGAACTCTCTCATATACTGCTGATGGGAATGCAAAATGGAACAACCACTTTGGAAAACACTTAGATCATTTCTTAAAAAGATAAATATATACCTATCATATTACCCAGCCATTCCATGTCTAGGTACTTACCAAAGAGAAATGAAAGCATATGTCCACACAAAGATTTGTACGCAATGTTCATAGTAGCTTTATTTATAACAGCCCCAAACTGGGAATGATCCAAATGTGCATTAACAAGTTAGCCGAAAAACAAATTACCATATATTCATACAATAGAATACTGCTCAACAGCCAGGCGCGGTGGCTCAAGCCTGTAATCCCAGCACTTTGGGAGGCCGAGGCGGGTGGATCACGAGGTCAACAGATCGAGACCATTCTGGTCAACATGGTGAAACCCCTTCTCTACTAAAAATACAAAAAATTAGTTGGGCATGGTGGTGCGTGCCTGTAATCCCAGCTACTCAGGAGGCTGAAGCAGGAGAATTGTCTGAACCCAGGAGGCGGAGGTTGCGGTGAGTCGAGATCGCGCCATTGCACTCCAGCCTGGGTAACAAGAGCAAAACTCCGTCTCAAAAAAAAAAAAAAAAAAAAAAATAGAATACTGCTCAACAATAAAAAAGAATGAACTGTTACATACGACAACATAAATGAGCCTCAAAATAATTAGTGCGTACTATATAGTTTCATTAATATATGATTCTAGAAAAAAGCAGACCAACCTATAGTGACTGATCAGGGGCACAAGGAGACACTAGGGGATTATATTGTATAAACGCAGCAGAGTTTTACCTTTCTTCACTTGATAGACATTTATGTTGTTTCCACTTTGGGCCCTGTGGTAGACAGAGATGTGTCACCCAGATCCCTCTTCAAGGGAGGATTTTCTGTCCAGTTGTAGGGGGTGTGATCAGCCGAAACCTCCAGCTGACAGCTTCTTTGGGGTCCACCTAAGCTGCAGAGACCTGCCTTGCCCAAGGTCATATCCTTCCCAGAGCACTTTGCATCTAGTAACTAAGGAAAGCAAGTGAATGGAGGCTGGGACATTTTCATCCAACACAGGACAACTCAGATGCATAATACTTGCACTAGAGTTCCCTGCCAGCTTGGCTTAGGCTTTATTAGGCCTGAATCACAGTTTTCAACTGCTGCCCAATTCTGCTTTTTCTCCCTTTCTTTCATAGATGTTTGTATTAGTCTATTAAGATATACCTGAGACTGGGTGAATAAGAGGTGGAGAGAGAGGAAAAGGAAAAAAAGTAGGCTTATTTGGATCACCATTCTGCAGGCTGTACATGAAGCATGATACTGCCAACATCTGCTTTATGGGAGGACCTCAGGAACCTTCCACTCATGGTGAAAGGCAAAGTGGGAGCAGGTGTGTCACATGACAAGAGACAGAGCAAGAGAGGAGGAGGTAACAGACTCCTTTAAACAACTGGCTCTCGTGTGAACTCATTACCATTCATTACTGCAGTGAGGGCACCAAACCATTCATGAGGGATCAGCCCCATGACCCAACACCACCCACTGGCCCACCTCCAGCATTGGGGGTCACATTTTAACATGAAATTTGAAGGAAACAAATATCTAAACCACATCAATGTTGATCCTTAATATCTTGTACCCTAGACTCTATCACAGCATGTTTCATGAGAACCTGACCTATGACAGGACTAGTGTAAACAATGCTTCTATGAACATTCGTGTCCATGTTTTCTATGCAGGTAAGCTCACTTTTCTGTAGGATATTTATCTAACAGCGGAACTGCTGGGCGATAGTGTACATTATTTTCAGCTTAATTGGATAATGCTGAACTATATTCTTTTTTTAAAACTTAATTTAATTTTTATTATTTTTTAATTGCATTTGAGGTTTTGGGGTACATGTGAAGAACATGTAAGATAGTTGCAAAGGTACACATGTGGCAGTGTGATTTGCTGCCTTCCTCCCCTTCACCTATATCTGGCATTTCTCCCCATGCTATCTCTCCCCAACTCCCCACCTCCCTGCTGTCCCTCCCCTATTCCCCACAACCAACCCCAGTGTGTGGTGCTCCCCTTCCTGTGTCCATGTGTTCTCATTGTTCAACACCCGCCTATGAGTGAGAACATGCGGTATTTCATTCTCTGTTCTTGTGTCAGTTTGCTGAGAATGATGTTCTCCAGGTTCATCCATGTCCCTACAAACGACACAAATTCACCGTTTTTTTAATTGCTGCATAATATTTCATGGTGTATATGTGCCACATTTTCCCTGTCCAGTCTATCATCGATGGGCATTTGGGTTGATTCCAGGTCTTTGCTATTGTAAACAGTGCTGCAATGAACATTCGTTTGCGTGTCCTTATAGTAGAACAATTTATAATCCTTTGGATATATAACCAGTAATAGGATTGCTGGGTCAAATGGAATTTCTATTTCTAGGTCCTTGAGGAATCGCCATACTGCTTCCACAATGGTTGAACTAATTTACACTCCCACCAGCAGTGTGAAAGTGTTCCTATTTCTCCACATCCTCTCCTGCATCTGTTGTCTCCAGATTTTTTAATGATCGCCATTGTAACTGGTGTGAGATGGTATCTCAATGTAGTTTTGATTTGCATCTCTCTAATGACCAGTGATAATGAGCATTTTCTCATATGTTTGTTGGCCTCATGTATGTCTTCTTTTGTAAAGTGTCTGTTCATATCCTTTGCCCACTTATGAATGGGCTTGTTTTCTTCTTGTAAATCTGTTTTACTTCTTTGTAAATTCTGGATATCAATGCTGAACTATATTCTAAAGTGGTTGTTGTATAAATTTACATGACTGAGTGTTTTTGCTAAAACTTGGAATTGTCAGAATTTTAAATTTTGGTCAGTTTGGTAAGTATGTAGTAGTATTTCATTATTCTTTTATTTTGCCTTTCCCACATTACTAAAGAAGTTTTTCACATTTTCATGTTACTGACTTTTGGATTTCATTTTTGCAAAGTTCCTATCTTTTGCCCATTTTTCTGTTGGATTGCTTGTCTTTTATCGTTAATTGATATGAATTCTGTATATATTCTAGCAACAAGCCTTTTGTCAGTTTTCTCTGTTGCAATTATCTTCTACTACTCTGAAGCTGGCCTTTCACTCACTTAATGTTGTCTTTTGATGAATAGATATTCTTAATTTTGCCCATCTTTCCTTTGTGATATTACTTTTTATACCTCAAGAAAACTTTTAAAATTGAAGACTATGCAGATGTTCTTCTACGTTATTACTTTAAAGCTTTGTGATTTTGTCTTTTTAGGGCCACATGACACTGGAGTTGACTTTGAGGTATGGTGTGAGGTAGGGGTCCAGTTTTATTCTTTTCACATATGGGTACCCAGAGGTACCAGTAAAGTTTCTCGAATGTCTTTTTGCCACTGCTATATAGTGGCATTTCCGTCATACATCAAGTGTCTAAATATGTGTAAATCTATTTCTGTGATCTCATCTCTTTTCCATTGGGCTTATTGCTCATCCCTAAATCAATATCATTCTCTCTTAATTACAACAGCTTTATAGGAATTTGGTAGAGCAATTTCTTTTCTTTTCTTTCTTTCTTTTCCTTGAGACAGAGTTTCACTCTTAGGCTGGATTGCAATCGTGCAGTCTCATCTCACTGCAACCTCTACCTCCTGGGTTCAAGCTATTCTCCTGTCTCAGCCTCCTGAGTAGCTGGGATTGCAGATGCCCAGCACTGCACCTGGCTAATTTTTGGTATTTTTAGTGGAGATGAGGTTTCACCATGTTGGCCAGGCCGGTCTTGAAGTCCTGACCTCAGATGATCTGCCTGCCTTGGCCTTTCAAAGTGCTTGGATGGACCACTGTGCCTGGCCTGGTAGAGCAATTTCTTTCTTTTTTTAGACAGAGTCTTGCTCTGTCGCCAGGCTAGAGTGCAGTGGCATAATCTCATCTAAGTGCAACCTCTGCCTTCCAGGTTCAAGCAATTCTCCTGCCTCAACCTCCCGAGTAGCCGGGACTACAGGCATGTGCTACCATGCCCAGCTAATTTTTGTATTATTAGTAGAGATGGAATTTCACCATGTTGGCCAGGATGGTCTCAATCTCTTGACCTCATGATTTGCCTGCCTTGGCCTCCCAAAGTGCTAGGATTACAGGCGTGAGCCACTGCACCCAGCCAGAGCAATTTCTTTCAATTCATTCTTCCTCTATAGTCACCTAGCTATTCTCAGCCTTTTACATGTCCATGTAAATGTAAAAATTATCTTACCAAGGTTCACAAAAAAATCTAGATGGGTTTTTTGGTTTTGTTTTGAGACAGGATCTCACTCTGTCACCCAGGCTGGAGTGCAGTGGCGTGATCATAGCTCATTGCAGCCTTGAACTCTTGGCTCAGGTGATCCTTCTACTTCATCCTCCTGAGTAGTTGGGACTACAGGTGTGTGCCACCATGCCCGTCTATGTTTGTATAGTAGAGATGTGGTTTAGTCATGTTGCCCAGGCTGGTCTTGAACTCCTGGGCTTAAGCAAGTCTCCCACCTCCACCTCCCAAAGTGCTGGGATTACAGACTCATGTGAACCTCTGCACCTGGCTAGATGGGTTTTTATTAGAAATTACATTGAGTCTGTATGTCACTTTGGGAAGAACTGACAATCTTTATAATATTGAGTTTTCAAATCCATGAAAATAATGTATCACCCCATTTACTGAGATCTTTGGTTTCTGTCAATAATACTATATATTTTTCTGCATTAGAGACTTATTCAACTTTTACTAAATTTATTCCTAATAATTGGGTATTTTAAAATTACATTATGAAGGCCATCCTTTTAAAATATAATTTTCCCTTTGTTGTTTTTAAATACATTAATTTTTGTATATTGATTTTTTTGAAGTCTAGGAAACTTGATAAATTATAGTTTAATTCTAATTATCTATAGATTAAAAATTCCTTCTGTATACAATCATAACATCTATAATTTTTGTTTTGTTTCTTTCTTTTACAATCCTTATTCCCTTTATTTATTTATTTATTTTTTGAGACAGAGTCTCACTCTGTCACCCAGGTTGGAGTGCAGTGGTATAATCCCAGCTCACTACCAACTTCTGCCTCCCAGGTTCAAGTGATTCTCCTGCTTCAGCCTCCCAGGTAGCTGGGATTACAGGAACCCACCACCATGCCTGAATAGTTTTTGTATTTTTAGTAGAGGCAGGGTTTCCCCATTTTAGCCAGGCTTGTCTCAAACTCCTGGCCTCAAGTGATCCACCTGCCTTGGCCTCCCAAAGTGCTGGGATTACAGGCATGAGACACTCTGCCCAGCCTAAAGACCTTTTTGAAATATAATAATTCATAATGTTGCTCAAACTATGAGAAAAAAACTGGCAGTATGCTTGAAGAATCTTATAAATGTTGGCCCCTCCCCTTTTGATGCAAGGCAGACAAGCCCCCAAATTGGGGCTTAGCCTGGAAGGGTTCTTGGCTTTGCCCAGGAAAAAAAATCAAGGGCAAGCTGGGGGTGTTAGCAACTTTTATTGAAGGGTGAGCTGGAGGTGTTAGCCAGCCACTCGTATTGAAATGGCAGTATCCAGCAGCAGCAGAGGTACTACTTCTTGTGGAGCAGGGATACCCCATAGGCACTTTGCTCAGAGTAGCAGCTCAAAGGCAGATCTGCAGTTTTATTTATATCAGTTTTTATTAAATGCAAACTAAGAAGCAGATTATGCAGAAATTTCTAGGAAAGGGATGGTAACTTCCAGGTCATTGGGTCATTGCCATGGAAAGGGGCAGTAACTTCTGAGTGTTGCCATGGCAGTGGTAAACTGACATGGCACACTGGCAGGGCATGTCTTATGAAGGCTGCTTCCACCCAGTCGTGATTTTAGTTAGTCCTCAATTTACTTCAGTGTCGGAATCCCACCTCTGGAGTTGAGTCCTGCCTCCTGCCTTGCTTTGACCCAATTACTCATTTTCTAGGAATCAATCCTAAGAAAATTATTCTCAGGTCAGGCATGATAGCTCACACCTGTAATCCAAGCACTTTTGGAGGTCAAAGCAGCCAGATCATTTGAGGTTAGGACTTCCAGACCAGCCTGGCCAACAGGGTGAAACCCCACCTCTACTAAAAATATAAAAATTAGCCGGGTGTGGTGGCAGCAAACACCTGTAACTCCAGCTATTTAGGAGGCTGAGGCAGGAGAATAGCTTGAACTTGGAAGAAGGAGGTTGTAGTGAGCTGAGATCCTGCCACAGTCTAGCTTGAGAGACAGTGAGACTCTGTCTCAAAAAAAAAATGAAAGAAAATGATTCTCAGTAAATAATAATTACTTCTAAGAAACAATCATAAGGACATTCATTAAACCACAGTATATAATGATAAAAAATTTTAGATGAGTTATGATGAGTTATATAGTAAAATAAGGCATATCTATAATGAAATATTTTATAGCTATTGAGAACTTATTATGGGATTCTGAGATTGCACGTAATCCTTAACTATTATTTCACTTCATCACAAGTATGTACATACTGTAATTTAAAAAGCAAATAAGATTTTTTTTCTTTTTGAGACAGAATCTTGCTCTTGTTGCCCAGGTTGGAGTGCAGTGGTGCAATCTCAACTCACTGCAAACTCCACCTCCTGAGTTCAAGTGATTCTCCTGTCTCATCCTCCTGAGTAGCTGAGATTACAGGCATGTGCCACCATACCTGCCTAATTTTGCATTTTTTTTTTTTTAAGATGGAGTTTCGCTGTTGTTACCCAGACTGGAGTGCAATGGCATAATCTCGGCTCACCGCAACCTTCGCCTTCTGGGTTCAAGCAATTCTCCTGCCTCAGCCTCCCGAGTAGCTGGGACTACAGGTGCACACCACCATGCCCAGCTAATTTTTGTATTTTTAGTAGAGACGGGGTTTCACCGTTTTGATCAGGATGGTCTCGATCTCTTGACCTCGTGATCCACCCGCCTCGGCCTCCCAAAGTGCTGGGATTATAGGCGTGAGCCACCGCGCCCGGCTGCTAATTTTGTGTTTTTAGTAGACAGGATTTCTCCATGTTGATCAAGCTAGTCTTGAACTCCCAACCTCAGGTGATCTGCCTGCCTCGCCCTCCCAAAGTGGTGGGATTGCAGCTGTGATCCACTGTGCCTGGCCCAGATAAGATATTTTAAAGTCACACTTCTAAAGAGCTTTAAATCAATGGTACAATCTTGGCTCACTGCAACCTCCCAGGCTCAAGGATCCTCCCACTCAGCCTCCTGAGTAGCTTGGACTACAGATATAGGCTGCCATGCCTGGCTAATTTTTGTATATTTTGTAGAGACAAATTCAGTCTTGAACTCCTGGAGGCTCAAGGGATCCTCCTGCTTCGGTCTCCTAAAGTGCTGGGATTACAGGCGTAAACCACTGCACCTGGCCTGTAGTTTTCTTTTCCTGTGATATCCTTGTCTGGTGTTGATAGCAGGGTAACCCTGACTTTCAAATACAAACTTTAAAGTTAACAATTCAGTATCCTTTAGTACATTCACAATGTTATGCACCTACAACCTCTATCTGGTTCCAAACATTATCATCACAGCAAAAGGAAACCCTGTACCCATTAAGCACTTGCTCTCAATTCCACTTCCTCCCACACATACTATCCAGCCCCTGGCAGCCACCGACCTGCATTCCGTCTCTATAGATTTACCTATGATGGATATTTCACATAAATGGAATCATATAAAACATTTTGTGTCTGGCTTTATCACTTAGCCCGTTGTTTTTGAGGTTCATCCATGTAGAATGTAGCAGTATTTCATTCCTTTTTTATGGATGATTACTGTTCAATTGTTGCTCACAAGTGTAATTTTAACATTAAAAAAAAAACAGCATACCAACCTCCATATAGAACATGATGTCAGTTTACATTTTAACATGTATATAAGTATTTAAAAATGGGAAAAAATATGCCTAAATATTAACAGTGTAGCCCGGCGTGGTGGCACATGCCTGAATCCCATCTACTAGGGAGCTTGAGGCATGATAATTGCTTAAACCTGGGAGGTGGAGGTTGCAGTGAGCCAAGATTGCACCACTGCACCCCGCAGCCTGGGTGACAGAGCAAGACTCTGTTTCAAAAAAATTAATTAATTAATTAACAGTGGTTAACTCTACATAGCAGGATTATATGTTACTTTAATTTTAGTTATACTTTTCTATATTTTCTTGTTTTATGATATGAAAAAATAAGTCATTTAAAGGGATAAAAAGGAGGGAACGATTCCCAACTTACTCTATAAAGTCAAGTATTAACCTGGGATCAAAAGTAGATAAGGATATCACAAAAGAATAAAACTGCAGACTAGTATCTCTTACAAATACAGACATTAAAATCCTCATCAAAACGCTGGCTAATGAAATCCAGTCACCTCTTAAAAGCTTCATACACTATAACCAAGTGGATTTGTTCCAGGAATACAAGGTTGGTTTAACATCAAAAAATCAATTAATGTGATACCCCATATCAGCAGAATAAAGGACAAAACCCACATGACAATTTCAATAACATTTGACAAAATTCAACAACTCTTTACGATAAAAGCACTCAATGAATTAAGATTAGAAAGAAACTTTCTCAGCATCTTGTAGATAAAGGGCATCTCCAAGAACTCTAACATCCTATTTAATGAGAGATTAACTGCTTTCCTCCTAAGATCAGGAACAAGAGAATGTCTGCTCTTACCACAAATACTCAACATTGTAGTGGGAATTCTAGTCAGGGCAATTAGGCAAGAAAAAGAAATGAAGGGCATCCAGACCACAAAGAAAGAAATAAAACCATCTCTATTCCCAGATGGCATAATCCTGTATGTAGAAAATTCTATGGAATCTACCAAACAACTACTAGAATTAATAAACAAGTTCAGCAAGGTCGTAGTATAAAACATCAATATATGAAAATCAATTTATTTCTATATACCAGCAATATAATCCAACAACAAATTAAGGGAACAATTCAAAAAAACAAAATATTTAGGAATAAACTTAACCAAGAAAGTATAAGACTTATATATTGAAAACTATAAGACATTTCTGAAATAAAGAAGATCTAAATAAATGGAAAGACATGTTCATGGATCAGAAGATTTAATGTTGTTGAGATGGCAATATTCACTAAACTGATCTACAGATACAATGTAATATCCATCGAATTCCAACCAGTTTCTTTGCAGAAATTGACAGGCTAACCCTAAAGTTCGTATGGAAATGCAAGGGACCCAGAATTGCCAAATAATCTAAAAAGGCAGTTGCCGGACTGCCACTTCCCACTTCTAAAACTTACAGCAGAGCAATAGTAATTAAGATTTTGTGGTACTGGTGAAGGATTAGACACATAGATCAATAGCATACAACCAAGTATACAGAAATAGTCCCTTACATTTAAGGTCAACTGATTTTATTTTTTTTTGAGACAGAGTTTTGCTCTTGTTGCCCAGGCTGGAGTGTAGTGGTGCAATCCTAGCTCACTGCAATCTCTGCCTCCCAGATTCAAGCAATTCTCCTGCCTCAGCCTCCCAAGTAGCTGAGATTATAGGTGTGCACCACCATGTTTTTGATGCAGCACCAAAAACTGGCTAATTCTTGTATTTTTAGTAGAGACGGGGTTTCACCATGTTGGCCAGGCTGGTCTTGAACTCCTGACTTCAGGTGATCTACCTGCCTTGGCCTCCCAAAGTGCTGGGATTACAGGGGTGAACCAACCGCACCTGGCCAGGTGAACTGATTTTTGACAAAGCTGTCAAGATATTTCAATGGGGGAAGGAATAATCTTTCCAATGAATGGTGCAGAGACAATTCACATGTAAAAGAATGAATCTGGACTGCTGTCTCATACAATAAGCATAAAATAACTCAAAATGAATCGAAGACTTAAATGTAAGAGCTAAAACTCTATAACTCTGATATTATTTGTCTGTGTCCCCACCCAAATCTCATCTTGAATTCCCACATGTTGTGGGAGAGACCTGGTGGGAGGTAATTAAATCATGGGGGCAGGTCTTTCCCATGCTGTTCTTGTGATTGAATGTCAGGAGATCTGATGAGTTTATAAGGCGGAGTTTCCCTGAACAAACTCTCTTTTTTCCACATAAGTTGTGACTTGCTACTCCTTCCTTCTGCCATGATTGTGAGGCCTTCCCAGCCATGTGGAACTGTAAGTCCAATAAATCTCTTTCTTTTGTAAATTGCCCAGTCTTGGGTATGTCTTTATCAGCAGCGTAAAAATTGACTAATACAAATACTTAGAAGAAAACATATGGTTTCTAAGCTATGAAACCAAAAGCACAAGCAAAGAAAAAATAGATAGGTTGAATATGGTGGCTCACACCTGTAACCCTAGCACTTTGGGAAGGTAAGTTGGGGATTGCTTGAGCTCAAAAGTTCGAGACCAGTCTGGGCAACATGGTGAAGCCCTTTCTCTACAAAAAAAAACAAAAACAAGGCCGGGCGCGGTGGCTCAAGCCTGTAATCCCAGCACTTTGGGAGGCTGAGGCGGGTGGATCACAAGGTCAAGAGATTGAGACCATCCTGGTCAACATGGTGAAACCCCATCTCTACTAAAAATACAAAAAATTCGCTGGGCATGGTGGCGCGTGCCTGTAATCCCAGCTACTCAGGAGGCTGAGGCAGGAGAATTGCCTGAACCCAGGAGGCGGAGGTTGCAGTGAGCCGAGATCGCGCCATTGCACTCCAGCCTGGGTAACAAGAGCGAAAGTGCGTCAAAAAAAAAAAAAAATTAACTAGGTGTGGTGGCCCAGGCCTGTAGTCCCAGCTACTTGGAGGGCTGAGGTGGGAGGATTGTTTGAGCCCAAGAGGTTAAGGCTGCAGTGAGCTGAGATTGTGCTACTGTACTACAGCCTGTGTGACAAAGTGAGACCCTGTCTTGAAAAAAAAAAGTTAAATTGGATTTCATCAAAATTAAAAATTTGATGCAGCAAAGGACATCACTAAGAACATGTAAGAGAGACAAGGTTTCACCAGGTTGGCCAGGATGGTGTCAATCTCCTGACCTCATGGTCCACCTGCCTCAGCCTCGCAAAGTGCTGGTATTACAGGCATGAGCCACTGCGTCTGGCCTAGGAAAGTCTTATAAATCATGTATCTGACAAGAGACTTGTATCTAGAATATGTAAAAAACTCTTATAACTCAATAATGAAAAGACAACCCAGTTTTTAAAAATGGGCAAATGATCTGAACAGGCGTTTCTCCAAAGAAGATATACAACTGGCTAATGAAAATATACTTGAGGGCTGGGCACAGTGGCTCACGCCTGTAATCCCAGCACTTTGGGAGGCTGAGGTGGGCCGATCACCAGAGGTTGTGAGTTCAAGACAAAACCGACCAACACGGAGAAACCCCATCTCTACTAAAAATACAAAATTAACTGGGCGTGGTGGTGCACACCTGTAATCCCAGCTACTCAGAAGGCTGAGGCAGAAGAATCACTTGAATCTGGGAGGCGGAGGTTGTGGGTGAGCCAAGATTGTGCCATTGGACTCCAGCCTGGGCAAAATAAAAAAGAAAGAAAATGTCCAGAATAGGCAAATCCAAGACAGAAAGTAGATTAGTAGTTACTTAGGGCTATAGGTGGGGCATGAGGGGGAAAGTGGAATACCTGCTAATTGGTATAGTTTTTTTTGTTTTTTTTTTAGATGGAGCCTTGTTCTGTCACACAGGCTGGAGTGCAATGGCATGATCCTGGCTCACTGCAACCTCTGTCTCCCAGGTTCAAGTGATTCTCCTGCCTCAGCCTCCCGAGTAGCTGGGGTTACAGGCACCTGAAATCACACCCAGCTAATTTTTGTGTTTCAGTAGAGCTGGTGTTTCACCATGTTGGCCAGACTGGTCTCAAACTCCTAACCTAAAGTGATCCACCCACCTTGGCCTCCCAAAGTGCTGAGATTACAGGCATGAGCCACTGTGCTTGGCCTGAGTATAGTTTTTTTTGGCGGGGTGGGAGTGATGAAATGTTCTAACATTGATTGTGGTAATGGTTGCACACTCTGAATATTTTTAAAAACCCATTGAATTGTACACTTTGGGTGGATAATATGGCATGTGAATTATATCTCAATCAAACTGTTACTTGAAAAAAAAAATCAATGGATCTGAAAGCCAAGAGGTGTCTGGTGACACCAGCCATAGCCATTTCGGTGTGATGCAGAGGCAGCAGAGGCTGAGGAATACACTGGAGCAAGGAAGAAAGGCAGATACAGGAAGACTCAGGAGGCTCAGCTGGCCATGGAGGCAGAAGTGGGGCTTGATGGAAGGGAGGGCCTAAGGGTTTGTATCCTGCAGGCCCCCGGAAGATACCATTACATATTCCTTACCCTGAGATCCAGTGCCTCATAGAAGTTGGAAAAGCTGACTCCATGGGCCTCTCCAGCCTTCTCTCTGGATACTGGCCAGATTGGCCAGGCCAGTCCTCTTGTCTGTTCCACTAAAACTTGGTCACCTGCAAAGGCTTACCACACCCCATCTCATCTTGGAGCCCTTTCCTGGAGATGCCAGCTCCCACTGACCTCTCCCGTCTCAGCCTGCTTTCACACTGCAACGAGCAGTGATGCCCCATGCCATATTTTACAGTTTCTATGTGTAACTCGCAAGTATGCAGAGGATGCAGGCATACACACGTTGCTTTCCCAGACTGTGAGGGCAGAGGGACCCAGGCATGGTTCTAGCCTATATGTCCCTGACTCTTACTCCACCTACTCAAGCAGGGACTCTGCAGCCCCTTACATGTTACCCCAAGAATTTTTTGAGAGCCCCAAGGAATGCTGCAGGTGACTTTTTTCTTTTCTTTCTTTCTTTTTTTTTTTTTTGAGACAGAGTCTCACTCTGTCACCCAGATTGGACTGCAATGATGCAATCTTGGCTCATTGAAATCTCGGCCTCCCAGGTTCAAGCGATTCTCCTGTCTCAGCCTCCTGAGTAGCTGGGATTATAGGCACCTGTCACGACGCCTGGCTAATTTTTATGTTTTTCACTACTTTTGGTCTGGCTGGTCTTGAACTCCTGACCTCAGGCGATCCTCTCACCTTGGCATCCCAAAGTGCTAGGATTACAGGTATGAGGCACTGCTCCTAGCCACAACTTTTGGCCATGGTTGGGGAATCACATGGTCTCTGCAGAGAACATACTGATCAGAGGTTGTAGACTGTGGCAAGTCCAAGACGGACTGTGTCTCCAGCCTCTTTCTTCTGCCTCACTTCTGGTCATCTCTGCCTCCTGCTGAGGTGCAGAACCTGCTGATGCTAGATGCATTTTGTCAGAAGGGTCGCTGAGCAGCTCAGCTTGGATGCTACTGCTTTGCCAACTTAGTAATGAGAAAGCCCATGTTTGGGGGACAGCTTTGTTCTTGTGCTTTTTGTAGAGTCAGATATGAGGCAACATAGGTCTCAGCTCAGGGTTTGGCCTAGTGTAGGAACCATACTGAATACAGCCTCAAGCTGCAGCCCCTGCCACAGTCTACAACCCCTGAACATACTGATCAGTATGTTCTCTGCAGAGTCCGTGGGATTCCCCAACCATGGCCAGGGATCTTGGACTCGAGGCTGAGATGAGAATCTTGTTTGGGGAGCATGAGATTCCCTGGGGTCTGGGACCCAGAACCTTGAGAAGTCTGCCAGACTTAATTCATTTAACATGCTCTTATACCATTGCCCTTTATCCAGGTGTGTGCGGGCTGGCCTCCTTTGGAGGAAAGGATAATTGAATCTGGCTCTCTAGGAAGAGCCATGTTTTCTTTGGTGTCTACTTGTATCCACTCATTCCACCTGCGTTAGAGCCAACTAGCAAAAAGCACTTATTAATCCTTGGGTTCCAATGTTTTCAGAAGAGCACAAATCCCACGAGGCTGGGGTTAAGGTGTGAGGAGGCCTTCTGAATACTCTGTCCCTCTATTAAGTAGCTCATTAATTAGCATATGAAATAAAATCTTTGATAAAGCCTGCAGGATGTGGCATTTAGCTTAGCTTTTTTCTTTTCTTTTGGAGACGGGGTCTCACTCTGTGAGCTGAAGTACAGTGGCACAATCATAGTTCACTGCAACCTCAACCTCCCAGGCTCAAGTGAGCCTCCTGCCTCGGCTCCTGAGTAGCTGCAACTACAGATGTGTGCCACCAAATGCAGCTAATTTTTAAAATTTTTGCGCCGGGCGCGGTGGCTCACGCCTGTAATCCCAGCACTTTGGGAGGCCGCGGGTGGATCATGAGGTCAAGAGATCAAGACCAACCTGGTCAACATGGTGAAACTCCGTCTCTACTAAAAATACAAAAAATTACCTGGGTACTCAGGAGGCTGAGGCAGAAGTGCCTGAACCCAGGAGGCGGAGGTTGCAGTGAGCCGAGATCGCGCCATTGCACTCCAGCCTGGGTAACAAGAGCGAAACTCCGTCTCAAAAAAAAAAAAAAAATTTTGTAGAGATGGGGTCTCACCATGTTGTCCAGGCTGGTCTCAAACTCCTGCTGCCTTGGCCTCCCAAGATGCTGGGATTACAGGCATGAGCCACTGCACATGGACTAGCTTTCTTGAACAGTGTTTACCACATACTTTTGTCCACAGGACATTTTTTTGTTCACCCCACCCACTATCATTCAGGAACACATTTTGGGAAATGCTCACCCCTACAATAAAATCCAGAATCTGTAGCTGGCACTCTGGCCCCAGCCTAAGAGTCTCAGCCAGCCTGTCTCCTCTCCTGCCACAGAAACTCCTCTCCATATCTTACAAGGCATAGCCCACAGCTGCCTCCACCTGCTGGGGTGCCAGTGTCCCTGGGCCACCTGTGTCCTCTCCCCCACCTTGTAACCACAGCCTCCTGCTTCTGACACTGAGTATCCTTGAGTATCCCTGGATGCCTGTCCTCCCCCACCCGCTTTTGAAGGCATTCCTGCACCTCTGAATTGCCCTTGTGAGGCCATGGGCATGGGACACCACATTTGGCAACAAGCCAAGGGGTCAGGCCTGGCCCATGAAAGAGCTCTCAGAACCTGAGGCCCCACTCTCAGCTTCCCTACCCCACAGGGACTCTGCCTCGGGCAGCAGAAGAGCAAGGGGCAGGATAGGAGGTGGAGATGGGGGTGGGGCGACAATCTGGCACCGGCACCTCCTACAGGCGGGGACCAGAAGCTGCCCTCATCCCCGAGCCGGGCACTGGCTGAATGAATGATCGATGACGGATCTCAGAAGCCCCTTCCTTTACTACGCTCCCCAGCCCCAGTCCCAGGCACATTCCCCACTAGGGAATTGGCCACATCTCAAAAGTCAGACACATCCTGGCTAGAGCTGGCTCTGGGCCGGGCACCCCCGGGGCAGCCGGGCAGGGCGGGGTGTCCTGGAGAGCCGCGGATGGGCCTCACACCCAGGCTGGGCCAGGACACCCCGTCCTTGGCCGAGGTCCAAACCGGCTCTGTTTACAGAATCTGTCAGCTCCGTTTCCCCCTCCCCCACCCACCACTTCCCCTAGAGTCCTGGGGGCTGGGAGAGGTACAGGCGGGGCCTGAGGGAGCTTAGGCGGCTGCCAAATCCCTGCGGCCCCATCAGCCCCCCTCCCCGTCTTGGCTTCTAGGACCTATCCGCCCCAGTTCTCCAGTCTTCTGGTTTCCTCTTCAAAGCATTGGGTGGCACTCCACCCCTGGGGAACGTGCATTTTAAGAGAGATCTGCAGAAACAATGCTTGCCCCCAAAGAAAACTTAGATAACGGCGGAAAGATAGGCACTGTGCCGCCTGGGGCCCACGAGCTCGGGGCTTTCTGGAACTGCTCCAGCCAGCCAGGAAGGAGACCCCCGCCTTCCTCGGGACCCCAAACCGACGGGTCCCTGGGAGTATGTCCAGAACGCAAATTAGGTGTAGCCTGGCGGGCAGGCTGGGGGCCTTCGGGAGCAGCGACGTCCTGAGATAAGGCCAACCGCCTGCAGGGCCGCTGTGACTCAGCTCGGGCCGGCCGCAAGAAAGCTCCGCGGCCCGCTCGGAGCGGGACGGGGAGGAGGCGATGGGCAAAGGCGGAGCCTGGACGTCTCGTCCGCCACTCCGGGAAGGACGACCCACCACCCCCACCTTCCCAGAGGCTTGCGGATTTCCCTCGGGTTTCCCCGCTTGCTTTACTTAATAACAAAGGCTGGCACTTTCTGAGCGCTCACTCTATGCTGGGCACTTCACAGGTCTCTTGTTCATTATCCCCCACAAGCCTCAGAGGCAGGTGCCACTATGACTCCATTGAGAGACAAGGAAACAGGCTCTGAGAGGCCAAGGGACTTGCACAAGGTCACACAGCTACTGAGTGATAGGGCCTGCAGCTTCCAAGCCCTTCCCAGCCCCATGTCCCGCTTTGCCAGGTGCCAGTGGGTCCCCTGGTGGTACCTTACTGGGCAAAGCCAAGAACCTGGACATCTCCTGGCCCCAGGGTAACTCACGGCAGGTATGTGTCATTTGGAGGCAAGTCCAGTGGTGGAGGCTGAGCGCCTGCTGAACTCGCAGTCTGGTTTTCAGTGATGGCAAAGTTCCCGGCTCTAAGTTTCCCTTGACCTCCACTCTGAAGGAAACTCTTGGGCACAAGGATGGCCCCCTACCCCTCCTCCAGAATACTGCCCACACCAACACCCAGCCCTGCCCTCTGGAGAGATGAGTCTTCATCCAGAAAGCCCCTGGCTTGCTCACAAGTTGGCCCCTGAAACCTGCAGACTTGACAAGTTAGCAGCAGCAGGCCCACATCACTTCCACTGCCCCTGCCTGTAGGTCAGAGCCAGGACAGTGCTACAGAGAGCCAGCCTGAGCCCCAGGAAGGGTCATGGAGCAAAGAGCAACTGCACCCTGGGGCTGCCCTGCCAGGTAGTGTGGTCTCTGTTGTCTGGGGTGGGGGGGCACCTGTGAAAGAAACAATTCAAAAAGAGGGGAGGAGGAGAAGGCAATATCCAAGTGAGTGGCTTATCTGACAGCTGCTTAAATGGAAACTTTCCACTTTGGGAGGCCAAGGTGAGAGCGTCCCTGGAAGCCAGGAGTTTGAAACCAGCCTGGGCAACAAAGCGAGACCCTGTCTCTACCAAAAATTTAAAAATTAGCCAAGGCTGGGCACGGTGGCTCACACCTGTAATCCCACCACTTTGGGAGGCCGAGGTGGGTGGATCACCTGAGGTCAGGAGTTTGAGACCAGCCTGACCAACATGGAGAAACCCAGTCTCTACTAAAGACACAAAATTAGCTGGGCATGATGGCACATGCCTATAATCCCAGCTATTCAGGAGGCTGAGGAAGGAGAATCAGGTGAATCCGAGAGGTGGAGGTTGCGGTGAGCGGAGATTGCACCATTGCACTCCAGTCTGGGCAACAAGAGCAAAACTCCATCTCAAAAAAAAAAAAAACAACAAAAAAAGGCCGGGCGCATGATGGCTCAAGCCTGTAATCTCAGCAATTCAGCAGGCTGAGGCAGGCGGATCACCTGAGATCAGGAGTTCGAGACCAGCCTGACCAACATGGTGAAACCCCGTCTCTACTAAAAATACAAAAATTAGCTGGGCATGGTGGCATGCACTGGTAGTCCCAGCTATTCAGGATGATGATGCAGGAGGGTTACTTGAGCCCAAAAGTTTGAAGCTTCAGTGAGCTGTGGGAGCACCACTGTACTCCAGCCTGGGCAACAGAGTAAGACCCTGTCTCTAAAAATAAATTAGAAAAAAAAAAAAAAAAATGGAGACTCTCCCACTTCCTTCCCCTTTGACCTCTTTCTGCTGGGCCCTGTGAACTTCCTTCTGGAGACTCAAAAATCACTGGGAATAAGGGCACTCCCACATGCCCTGCCTCTGTTTGCCACTCTGTCTCAGTAACCAGTGCATGGGCTCTGGGAGGCTCTGATTCATGGGAAGGAAGGAAGGGAGGGATGGAGGGAGGAGGAAATCTTGAGATGAGACACTGCTCTGTGACTGAGTTGGTCTGACCTAGGCCTCGGTCCTAGCTCCAACCTCTTTTTCCAAATGTATGACTTTGAAAAATACCACTTCACTCCCAGGGCCTCCACAAAACGAGAGAACTGAAATATCAACCACCTTTCCTGTGAGAGTTGTTGGTAACCACCCGTGACCATTGTGGGCAAATGGCCAGATAAGTGACAGTGCCCAGCGGGCAGCCCAGCTCTATGTAGACATCATCCTTGGCAGCTCTGTGTAGAGGAGGTGAGTCCCCAAGGACAGGTAAGTTTGGGTGGGAGAGAAGGGAGAAAGGGAGCTGAGGGGGGCTGCAGAAGACGGATCTTTTGCAGAGGGAAGGGCTGTGGTCTGGGAACTGGGGACATGTGTCCTAAAGATATACTGACCACTGCTTCTGTGTACAAGGCATGGCATGAGGTGCTTCACACACATTGTCACATTTTGTTCTGTCTGTGAGGCAGGTACTGTTATTACCCCTGCTTTACAGATGCACAAATCAAGGCTTGGAGAAGTTAAGAGACTTGCCAGTGGAGGAGCCAGGCAGGCTGATTCTGGGGCCCTGTCCTGCCCAGGTCCTGGTTTTGGTCCCTTGCCCATGTCCTATCTCCTTCCCCCACCGCTGTCTTGGAGGCTAGTACCCGATGGCCAGGCCAATTGTGCCCAGTCCTCCAAGATCTGTGTCCTTGCCTCTGTCTCCCACACCCTCTGTCTCCCTCTTGTAGCTGCCCTGTCCAGCCAGAGTAGCTTTGGTTGTGTTGGGTCTTGTGCAGAGAGACCAGGGTTAACAGGGACTAGGATCAAGGCCCCAGCTTATAGGAGACAGGATGTAGGAGACGCCCCGTGGCTGGTGCTGGATCTTTCACAGCAAAGGAAGACTGGGAGGGCAGGCAGCCTTCTCCCCACCCTCACCCCCAAACCAAGTAAGAAGTGACCACAGTTACCCTGTTAACGGAACCAGATCTGGTGTCAGAAAGGTTGAGGAAGGTTTTAGACAGTTTTTCAGGGAAGCTGTAATGCTAAGGCTGCCCCAACTATAAGATGATACTGGGGGATGCTAAGGCCTTCTCAGGACCTCCACATTCTCGTGTCAGAGCCTTGGCCTGGCCTGAGGCATCTCCTGGACAATGCACTGCATTGCAATCCACCGGGCCTCAGTGCAGCAGTACTGAGATCCCAGAGAGGGGCCCCTCCCCTTGGGTTTGAAGAGCTCCCTCCCTGCCCTTTCACCTCTACTCCCAGTCAACTCTTCATCTTTCCTTGGAAACAAATCACTCCCAACTTCAAAGCATCATAATTCCCCCCAAAGAGCAATCTCGAGAATGTCAAGGGGAAATTATTGAATTATCCTGGTTGGCAGAAAAATCTAATTTATAGCAAAGCATTTCTCCTGAAGTTTTAATAGATTTTTTTCCTCTGATGGATTTTAATGCGCAATTGTTTCCCAAGCTTGGAAATCTAGTTTGAAGTACTGACATCACTTCTCAGTCCTTGATTTATGGGCAGCTCTCTGCTTCTGAGCCTAATAGAAAACCCAACATCCCATTTTCTCTTGAACTTGAGAGTACTGCACTCTCTGGTCAGCCTGCTTGACCAGACATCTGATGGCACAGCCATCTCATTAAGGTTGTAAAGGGATTACTGGAGACCTGGCTGAACCCCCTACCATCTGCCCTCCTTACCCGGCTCCCCAGGGCAAGCCCCCTCCTTGAGGATTTTACTGGCGAGGAACCTCAGGGCCATGTCTATACGGATGCTGCTGGCCTGTGGGGACCCTCGGGAGCAATGATATGGCTAACCCTCCCCTGCTCACTCCCTGTCTCCCGGTGTCTGCTATCAAAGTGCCTGCTGCACAGTTAAGGGCTTAGCAAACAGGTGTCAGATAAAATGGGGATGGCATAGCTGAGTGTCAGTGTCCCTGGTTGGGCCAATGACAGCTCAGGCTCCTGTTATCAATGGGCTGTGTTCGTTGACATCTTTGCCTGGGCTCCAGTCCAATAGGGTGGAATCATCTGGCACAGCACTGGGGACAGCAGGCAAGGGTGCTGCCTGGGGGGGTCTCAACTTATGGGGCAGGGCCAGCTCAGGGGAAAGGGATTGCAGGGACTGTGGCATCAGAGAAATGCATCCCTCCATGACAGATGAGAAACTCATTGTTTTTCTAGCTACCTTTCAAGTGTATCTGACTAGGACAATGCTTAACCAAAGCTTGTATAGGAGGGAAGTGGGTTTTTGGAATGAATAACAGAGAGAGAAGGGAGATATTTGGGAATAAAATAGTATTCTCATTAGCCCTTGAAATGACAACACCCATTTTATAGATGAAGAAACTGAGGCTCAGAGAGGGGCAGAGACTCTCAAAGTTTTGGCAAGTTGCCAAAGTGACACTGCAACCCAGGTGTTCAACTCCCTGGAGGAATCTTCTGAAAGTAGCTCGGGAGGCTGCACCCAAAGCAGGGCCAAGCAAAGATCAGGCTCCTTTGGGACAGTGAGGGTCTCCCAGGCCCCAGAGGAGGCTGCCCATCATCTAATTTTAGAAAAAGCTGGCAGGCCCCTGGGATCTCCTTCCTAAAGATCACGATGGTCCCAGCTATTCTCAGTTATCTTTTCTTTTTTTTTGAGACAGGGTCTTGCTCTGTGGCCCATGCCAAAGTGCAGTGGCATGATCACAGCTTATTGCAGCCTTGACTTCCTGGGCTCAGGTGATCCTCTTGCCTCAGCCTCTTAAGTAGCTGGGACCACAGGTACATGCCACCACACCAGGCAAACTTTTTGATTTTTTTGTAGAGTTGGGATTTTGCCATGTTGCCCAGGCTGATCTTGAACTCTTGAGCTCAAGCAATCGGCCCACCTCAGCCTCCCAAAGTGCTGGGATTACAGGCATGAGCCACTGTGCCCCCTCTGGGGTTTTCTTCTAGCAGTTATCCCATTCCTGAATTCATCTGCCTGGACATTTCAGGCTCTTTCTTCACAGAAACCTCTGCTATGGTGCCAGGTGGGAGACCTGCCTGGCCAGAGAGGGTGGTGGGCACTGGCATGGGGGAAAGGGGCTGTACCCTTCCACTTACTAGCTCCCTCTATAGCCTGCCCTTCCTCGTTCCTCCCTGACTGCCTGACCCTCAGTCCTCAGGGAACTTGGGCTTCCTGTCACAGCACCAGGAACAGAGAGGCAAATGGCTGGACCCCTGGGCAGCCCTAAGTAGCTCCCTGGGAGCAGAGGGCTCCCCCTGGCCAGAGGCCCTATCTTGATACGGAAGTCGAAGGGACCAGTACACCCCCAGGAGAGCCATGGCCCATGGCCCTCTGGGCAGAAGGGGCAGGGTGAGTCGCTTGCTGTTTGCCCTGGAGTGGGGTGGACAGTGGGGATGGGCCAGGACGTGGGGTGGAAGGATGGTGGAAGGGAGGGACAGCACTGGCTTGTGTGGCTCGCTAGTTGACTCATCCTCAGGAGTCTGCTGCTCTTGGCAATGGCTGAGAATGGAGACGAAGGTAACTGACCGGGGGGAACCTTTGGAGCCATCTTAGAGAGCTCCCTATGTCTGCAACAGAGGTGATGGCTTGGGGACAGCACTGTGCTGAATCTCAAGCAGGTAGCTTGCCTTACTGATTGCCCTCAGCCGCTCTCTCAGCACCAGGCCTTGCCCCACAACCTGCCTCAGCAGCCTCACAGCCCCTATTTCTTTCTTTTTCTTTTTTTTTGGGGGGAGGGCAGGGTCTCACTCTGTGGCCCAGGCTGGAGGGCAGTGGTGCGATCTCAGCTCACCACAGCCTCGACCTTCCTGAGCCTAAGCGGTCCTCTCACCTGTCTCCTAAGCAGCCCGCATTTCTGCATTTGGCCAGGCCTAGCCCCTGCTTGAAGTGGACACTGGACACTTTGTGTGACCCCTCCCACCCCATCCAGCCCTCTGGTGCAAATCCATGACTCAGCCAGGAGGGAGTGGTTTGAGGGGTACTCACGGGCTGTTGGGTAGGGGATCAGGGAGGAGTTTCTGTGTGACTGCAGGGGCAGAGCCAGGCCTGGGATGGAGGATCCTGGTGGTCTTAGTCTCTAAGGAAGGGGTCCTCACTGCTCAAGGGGCAGAAACACAGGATAGGAGGTGTCATGGGGAGAGAGCTCCCTGCCACAGTGCTGTTCCTCTAGAGGCCTACTTCTCAAGGCTACACAAACTCCGCGTACGAGTGAGGAGGAGTGACCAGCCGTGTGAATCCACCCTGCTCCTCCAGATTTCATGATTGCCCAAAATGCCACTGCATGGGACAACTGCCTCGCCTCCCGCTCCCGCCGAGGCTCTGTCCCAGCCAGCTGTAACCCATGTCACCTGATGCCCTTTCTAGTGCCCTTCCCACCACCCTCTGGCTAGCACATGACTGTGCCACACCTGGCTATGAGCCAAGCCCAGGAAAGCTGAGCAGCAGGCTAGGGGACAGGGGCTCTTGTCTTTTTGGAGTAAATGGAGATGGAAACCTGAGACTGCTGGTCATCAGATCCCAGCTCCCGGGGATGGGGAGCTCAGGAGCAGCCAGGGACGAGACACTCCCCCTCTTTGGGGTGAGGGAGAAGGCTCCAGGATGGGGCCAGTACAGCCCGACCTGACCGTCTCCAGAAAGGCAAGACGGGGATTGCGATCAGGAAGCAGCCAGTGGGACCCCAGAGACATGACAAGTTAGTCTTGGCTAGGTCCGAGGGCTTCAAGGATCCCAGATTGATCAGCTAAAGGGTCAGTTTCTAGGGGAGCCTCTGCCCATGGGTCCTCAGTCCCCACCTGCAGTTTGGTAAGATGAGGCATAGGACAGCCCAGCCCTGGAAGGAACTGTACCTAGGCAGGGCCCTGACTGGCCTCATCCCTGGAAGCTCCAACCTGGAAGACCCCAATGAGCTGCTGGCCAGCTATTCTGATCAGACTGTGGGGTCAGGGCCTCTTTCCTGGGCTTCTGAAGCCTTGCCCTCTGGTGAATAATTTCTTAGGGTTTGTGTCTGGCATCCAGATCAGAGGTTCTGCCCTCCACCTCCCACCTCTGTCAGAATCACAAGGAAGAACCCATCTGGGGGCCCTGGGGGAGGCTTCTGATCTGGGAGAGGGCTCCAAAGGCAGGACGGGGGGACGTGTTTGGACCTGAAGCACTTAGAGCAAGAGGCTCCTGTACCGCGTCCGCAACCCACGCACCCTGGCATGGGCTCACAGGGTCTGAGTCTGACAGGCACCAGAGGCTGGCTTGCTTGATAGCGGTCATGCGAGAAGCATGCCTGCCACCCAGACCTTGGCCCCATGCCCATCCCTCAGTCCCAGGGCTTCTCATCACCAAACAGACTCAACGAAGGCAGTGTGAAGTGGCCTGAGCTCACACTGCAGCTGGGAGGAGAGGGTTAGACTCAAAGAACATTCTGAATATGACGGCTATGAATGTGTAATTGGGAGGGAGGAGAGAAGGAGAGCTAATCACACAGTTTTCAATAACCATGTGCCCGTGTTGTCCTTTCAACCTGTTCTTCCACTGGTCAGATCTTAGGAAATAGTAATGCCAACCACCCACCCACCCATGCACTCTGGGTAGCGAGTCCCTCAGCCCCATGGCTTATCTGGCACAGGCCTTGGCATATCTTCTTCCAAAACACCTCTACAACCTGTCCATAACTCCCCACCTCCACCCCCACCTCTCTGGACTCCAGCAGTAGCCTCTTCACTGGCTGTCTCCTCCTACCCATGCCCTCTGCTGCCCACTCTCCACCCAAAGCCGAAGTGAGTGCCTCAAAATGCAAGTCAGATGGTCTCTCCCTGTTGAAAAGTCTCCAGAGTGGCTATGGTCCACCTTGGGTAAATGTCCTGCCCCATCTGGCTCTAGCCCCAGCTCTTGCCACCTCAACCATGTCACTTAGCCACCGCGACCTCTTCCTGTGCCCCTAGCTTCTGCATTGGGACTTGCCCATCTCTCTGGCCTCTTGACTGTAGCTCCTTTTTTTTTTTTTTTTTTTTTTCTTTTTTGAGACCAGGTCTCTCTGTGTTACCCAGGAGTGCAGTGGTGCCATCTAGGCTCACTGCAACCTCTGCCTCCAGGGTTCTAGTGATTCTCCTGCGTCAGCCTCCCAAGTAGCTAAGATTACAGGCACCCACTATCATGCCTGGCTAATTTTTGTATTTTTAATAGAGATGGGGTTTCACCATGTTGGCCAGGCTGGTATCAAACTCCTGACCTCAGGTGATCCAGCTGCCTTGGCCTCCCAAATTGCTGTGATTACAGGTGTGAGCCACCACACCCAGCCATTACTCATCTGTTAAGATGAGGAAGAATGTCCTGATTTATCCCCTCTAAGGCTCTGAAAAGCCCCTCTGAACCTGAATTCAGCCCCCTAGCACCTGCCACCTCTTACTACCGGTTTCTTTAAGTCTTCCCACTAGGCTGACAGTCACAATCAAGACAATACACATAGAACAGACAAGTGAAATGACCACAGCCCATCATCACTGTCATCACCATCATCATCATCATCCTAACTCTTAGCACGTTTTATATGCCTGGCTCTCTTCTAAGTATTTCGTGTGGTTTAAATTATTTAATCTTCATAACAACCCAATGAGGTCAGATTTTTCTTAAATTCTAAGATGCTCCTTAGGGGTTCAGTGGAGCTTGAAGTGGACAAGAAAGCTTTGTGGTGGGGTAGGAGTGGAGCTGGGGCACGAGGGATAAGGAGCCTCTAGCTTCCAGGCTGGAGTGATCCTCCCACCTCAGCCTCCCAAATAGCTGAGACTACAGTCATGCACCACCATGTCCAGCTAATTTTTTTTTTTTAACATTTTTTGCAGGGATGGGGTTTCCCTTTGTAGCCCAGGCTGGTCTCAAACTCCTAGGTTCAAGCTCTCCACCCGTCTTGGTCTCACAAAATGCTGGGATTACAAGCCCATAAGCCACTGCACCTGGCTAACAGCCCTGTCTTAAAGACAAGGAGATGCCTATAGTCCCAGCCACTATAGTCCCAGGCACAAAAATTGCTTGAACCCAGGAGGTAGAGGTTGCAATGAGCAGAGATCGTACCACAGCACCCCAGCCTGGGTGACAGAGAGAGACTCCATCTCAAAAAAAAAAAAAAAAAGAGGCTGAGCGCGGTGGCTCACACCTGTAATCCTAGCACTTTGGGAGGCCGAGGTGGGTAGATCACCTGAGGTCAGGAGTTCAAGACCAGCCTGGCCATCATGGTGAAATCCCATCTTTATAAAATAAAAAAGACAAGGAGATTGAGCATTGACTTTTGGCCTCTGTAAGGCTGGTGAGAAGCAGAAACTGATCTTGGAGTCAGAAGAAACTAACCCCAGAGAGGCTTCACTCCCAGGAGCAAAGAGCCCGGAGTGAGGAGAGCAGGACTGTTGGGGCAGGGAGTGGACATCTGGACATTCTCTGAGGAAAAGCAGTGAGGGGTGGAGGTCCCATCCTGGAAGAAGTGGGAGAGGACCAGAGCGGGGCTTTGAAGGATGAGCAGGAGTTAGAGAGAGAAAAAGAAGTGGTGGTTGGTATTTTGGGGAGGTGGATAATCCCAGAACTGTTGGTGGCCCCTGCTTCTCCCCAAAGGCCTGAGTAGGCTTCCTCTGAAGAACATTTATGGATTGGAGCTCCTCATTCCATGTAAGTTTTTATGTGGGGGAAAATATGCACAACAGAAAACATACCCTTTAATCATTTTTAAAGGTACAGTTTACTCACATCAAGAGCATTTGCATCATTGTGCAACCATCTCCACCATCCAACTCCACAGCTTTTTTTTTTTTTGAGACAGTCTCCCTTTGTCGCCCAGACTGGAGTGCAGTGGCATGATCTGGGCTCACTGCAACCTCTGCCCCCCGGGTTCAAGCAATTCTCTTGCCTCAGCCTCCGTAGTAGCTGGGACTACAGGCTTATGCCACCACGCCTGGCTAATTTTTTGTATTTTTAGTAGAGAAGGGGTTTCACCTTCTTGGTCAGGCTGGTCTCGAACTCCTGACCTCACATGATCTGCCCGTCTCAGCCTCCCAAAGTGCTGGGATGACAGGCGTGAGCCACCATGCCTGGCCTTCTCCACAACTTTTTCACCATCCCAAATGGAAACTCTAGCCATTAACCACTAATTCCTTATTCTCTTCTTCCCCTACTCTCTGGTAACCATCCTTCTACTTTCTGTCTCTATAAATTCGACTACTGTAGGTGCTGGCAAATAATACTCCATTGCATACATTTTGTTTATCCATTTATCCACTGATGGACATTTGGGTTGTTTCCTCCTTTTGGTCGTTGTGACTAATGCTGCTATGAACATGGGCTTACAAATACCTGTTTGAGACACTGCTTTCAATTCTTGTAGCTATATAGCCGGAAGTGGAATTGCTGGGTCCCTTTATGTTTAATTGTTTTGAGGACCCACCATACTCTTTTCCACAGTGGCTGCACTGTGCATTCTACATTCCTATCAGCAATGCATAAGGGTTCCAGTTTCCCCACATCAATGCCAACATGTATGTTTTCTCCTGTTCTCTCTCTTTTACTAATAGCCACTTTGATGGATGTGCAGTAGTATCTCATTGTGGTTTTGATTTACATTTCTCTAATAATTAGTGATGGTGAGCATCTTTTGCTTCATTTATTGGCCATCCAAACTGGATGTGGTGGCTCACCCCTATAACCCTAGCACTTTGGGAGGTCAAGGTGAGAGGATTGCTTGAGGGCAGGAGTTCAAGACCAGCCTGGATGACATAGCAAGACCCCATCTCTACAAAATAAAACTTCAGATTAAAATAAAAAAAAAATTAAAAATGTTGGCCATCTGCACACATACTTTGGAAAAATGTCTATTTAAGTCCTTGCCCATTTTAAAATCCAGTTGTTTTTTTGTTGTTGTTGAGTTGTAGGAATTCTTTATATATTCTGGATGTTAATCTCTTATCAGATTTGCTGCTGGGTGTGGTGGCTCATGCCTGTAATCCCAGTACTTTGGGAGGCCAAGGCAGGCAGATCACCTGAAGTTAGGAGTTTGAGACCAGCCTGGCCAACATGGTGAAACCTCGTGTCTACTAAAAATACCAAAGAATTAGCCGTGCCTGTTGTCCCAGACGCTTGGGAGGCTGAGGCAGAGGAATTGCTTGAACCAGAGAGGCAGACGATGCCCTGAGCTGAGATTGTGCCACTGCTCTCCAGTCTGGGTGACAGAGCAACTCTGTTTCAAAAAAAAAAAGATTTGCAAATATTTTCTCTCATTCCACAGGTTGCCTTTTTACTCTGCTGGTAGTGTCCTTCAATGTACAAATGTTTTTCATTTTGATGAAGCCAAATTTATTTATTTTTCTTTTGTTGCCTGTGCTTTTTGGCCTCCCAAAGTGCTAGGATTACAGGCGTGAGCCACTGCACCTGGGCCACCCTTCTTCAGAAGACCGAAAGCTTTGGCTCTTCCCAGGCTTCCTCCAGCAGAGGGAGGTCCTCAGGGGCAGGAGTTTACCCACTTGTATAATTGGCATTGTATTCTTTTTCTTTTTTTAGAAAGAAAGGAAGAAAAAGAAAGAAAAGAAGAAAGAAAAAGAGAGAGAAAGAAAAAAAAGAATAAAAGAGAGAAAGAAAGAGGAAGAAAAAGAGGGAGAGAGAACGGGAATCTTGCTCTATTGCCCAGGCTAGAATGCAATCTAAAAATGGGTATTAAAAACCTATTTTATGCCAATAAATGTGCTTAACAATGGAGACAGGAAGAAATAAGGGAGGAAAATAACAAACAAGCAGCCAATCAATACTTCATTTAAACCTGTGAAATGCTATGCAATTGCTGAGGAGTGATCTACTTCCAATTATGTGGTCACTTTTAGAATAGATGTGATGTGGTGCTGAGAAAAATGTATGTTTTGTGGATTTGGGGTGGAGAGTTCTGTAAACGTCTATTAGGTTTGCTTGTTCCAGGTCTGAGTTCAGGTCCTGGATATCCTTGTTAATTTTCTGTCTGGTTTATCTGTCTAATATTGACAATGTAGTGTTAAAGTCTCCCACTATTATTATGTGGGAGTCTAAGTCTCTTTGTAAGTCATTAAGAACTTGCCTTATGTATCTGGGTGCTCCTGTATTGAGTATGTGTGTATATACATATATATATATATATATATATTTTTTTTTTTTAAATAAATGAGAGGTTCTTATGTTGCCCAGGTTGGCCTTGAACTCGTAGCCTCGCCTCCTCAAGTGCCAGGACAACTGGCCTGAGCCACCGCGGCTCCCGAGTACGTATATCATTAGCTCTTCTTGTTGCATAGATCCTTTTACCATTATGTAGTGTCCTTCTTTGTCTCTTTTGGTCTTTGTTGCTTTAAAGTCTATTTTATCAGAGACAAGAATTGCAACTCCTGCTTTTTTTTTTCTTGCTCTCCGACATTGTATTCTTAAGCCACTAAAAAGATTTTTCCTTTCTCTCATTCAGATTTTTCAGCTCTTTTATGCTCCTTGTTGATCTGTTAGGACAATAGCTCCATATGTGGCTCTTAGGAACATTGGCACTATTTCTGATGTGGCTGGGCACTCTGTCTCACCCTAGCCCCTAACCAGGTTGTCCTCTAGTCAGCCAGCTGTCCTTTGCAGGAAGAGCATGTTTCTCAAGACTAAGGGAAATAGGAATGAGCAGTTCTGAGCCCCCAGGGAGGGTTGGCTGGGCAGAGTCATTTGGTGAAGATTGTACACAGAGGATCTCCTGGTCGCAGTGCATCTTACAGCAGACCCAGGCCTCAGTAGATGAGGTCTACCTGCCGCAGCGAAAGCAAGGGTGGCCACCAGCAGCCTTCTCGTGCAGCCTAGAATCTAGGAAGATGACTCACTGGGCCCTAAGCCAGACCTCTGGCTCTGCCTCAGAAAAATCCTTCACTATGCCTATCACTGAAGACAGACAGATGAGCAGAGTTCTCTGGGTCCCTCAAGGGCAAAATTCCTGATTCTTAGCTGTGATACTCACCCATCCTCCTTGCCTGGCCACAGGAAAATAGAAGGATCTTTATTTTCTTGACAGAAGAGGGCACAGCCAAGTCTTCTGGAAACTCATTCTCCCCTGGAGGGTGTTGTTTGACTCTAGCTCTGACAGTAGGGCCGGTGGTTTCCGGCACTGCCTGAATTTCTGTCCCAAGGTTCACATTTGTGTGATCAGAGTCAGAAGGTAAGGTTCTTGAGCCAAGCAAGAGTCTTTATCCAAGTTGTTTTTCTGGCTTTGGGGTTTCTTTTTTTTTTAGACAGGGTCTCACTCTGTCACCCAGGTGGGGAGTACAGTGGCACAATCATATCTCACTCACTACAGCCTTCAACTCCTGGGTTCAAGCCAACCTCCCACCTCAACCTCCAGAGTAGCTGGGACTACAGGCATGCACCACCGCACTTAGCTAAACTTCATGGTCTCAGACAGCACCCAGCCCCTCCTGGATCCTCACTGCACTCCTGCATGCATTCCCAGATGCAGTGGGTGACTCAGGCGGGGCTGAAGTGCAAACCACAGAGTGCAGAATATCCAAATTATGCAAAGAACATATAGGGTGTGTCTGACTTTGTTGAAGCCCCTTCAGGGCCCAATGGCAGGTGGGAACCTCTGGCATGTGTTAAAACAGGGTCACTTGAGCCCCAGAATTCAAGACCAGCCTGGGCAACATAGCGAGACTCCATTGCTATTAACAAAGAAGAAGGAGAAGGAAAAAAAAAGGACCAGGGGCCAAAGATTGAGAATAAAAAAAGTTTTACTGCCAAACAGGGGAACTATTCGATCACAGAGTCTAGCCTCAAGCGTTGGGGGTACCAGGGGAAGACATGGAGTTGGTCATGAGTTATTTCTGTTCTGTATTCAAAAGGCGAAGTTTCTGTGGGTTGCTGATGGTCTGTGGACATGGGGCTGTGGGTCAGGTGAGTGCCGGGTTGGCTGGAGGTGGTCAGCTATGTACCTGGGCCATTGTGCCAGAATCAAGGTATCAAGCAGTCTCCTGGTCAAATCAAGATTTGGGTGCCCAGTCAAGTCTTTACTGATGTCAGCAGGCTAAATGACAGGTCAGGGCTTCTCACTTGCTACTGGCCTTTAATTTTTCACCTGTGAAACAATGTGGGAGCCCCCAGTTCCCCACTCCCTGCGCCCAAACCAGTTAGCAACTGTTTGCTAAATGCAGCCGTGGGCCTGGGAGTTACATCCCCATCAACAAAGCCAGGGTCGCCTTCTTCTCCCTCACCTCCCCCTCATGCTGTGTTGAATTCTACTTCTCCTCTATATTCTGCTATGTCTGCCCTAGCCCAGGCCACCATACTGCTCACCCAAAGACATTTACTTCCTCTAAAGTTATCACCTCCAGCTCGCGGTCTATGTGGCAATCACAGTCTGTCTAAAATGTCACCCCTCTGCTTAACCCTTCCTTGACTCTGCTTGGCCATGGGGATAAACCCTGGCCTTCTGGACTGATGGAGAAGGGTCGGCACACCCAGGCAGTTGACTTCTCCAGCCACTGCCCACTACATCCCCCTTACACACTAGGCTCGCCACAGTGAAGTTTCAGTTTATCCAGAGTAATGCTTGCTCTCACTTTCAGACCTTTGCCAATGGTGTTTCCTCTGCAAGGAATGCTTTACCTGATCATTTCTTTTCTTTTTTTTTGAGAAGGAGTTTCACTCTTGTTGCCCAGGCTGGAGCGCAGTGGTGCAATCTCGGCTCACTGCAACCTCTGCCTCCCAAGTTCAAGCGATTCTCTTGCCTCAGCCTCCTGAGTAGCTGAAATTACAGGTGTCCACCACCACACCCAGCTAATTTTTTGTATTTTCAGTAGAGGCAGAGTTTCATCATGTTGGCCAGGCTGGTCTTGAACTCCTGATCTCAGGTGATCCACCCACCTCGGCCTCCCAAAATGCTGGCATTATAGGTATGAGCCACCGTGCCTGGCCTTAACCTGACCACTTCTTACTTATCTCTTTTTTTTTTTTAAGATGGAGTCTCACTTTGTTGCCCAGGTTGGAGTGCAGTGGTGCAATCTTGGCTCACTGGAAGCTCCATCTCTAGGGTTCAAGCAATTCTCCTGCCTCCGCTTCTTGAGTACCTGGGACTACGGGTGTGTGCCACCACGTCTGGCTAATTTTTGTATTTTTAGTAGAGACGGGGTTTCACCATGTTGGCCGGGCTGATCTCACACTCCTGACCTCAGGTGATCCTCCTGCCTTGGCCTCCCAAAGTGCCGGGATTACAGGTGTGAGATATCATGCCTGGCTTTGCTTATCTTCCAAGTTTAGATACTGACACCTTGGGAGAGCCATCCATCACATCTCCAAGTTGGGATTAGGTGTTCCCAACTTGGAGTACTCCAGTCCCTTCTCTCCCCTCAATAAATATTTGACTTGGAGTATGGAAGAGGGATGTGGTCCCTGAGGTTATCTGGGGAAGGCATATGTCCCCTGCCCCTCACACTCCTTAGTAACATGTGCTGGAGTCACTCAGGAAGGAGATGCCCACACAGCTCTGCTCTTCACTCAGATCCTATTCTAAGGAGGGCAGGGCCATTTCTTTCTGAAGGTGGACTCTTCTCCGGGCCACACTGTAAAGAGAATCACTCTGTTGCCAGCAGGGCATGCAGGGGTCTCTGTTGTTTGGGTAGGGGTACTCCAGGATGACCAGCCAGAACATAGGGACCCACAGGGGACAGGCAAGGGCCCAGGTTGGAGAAGAAAACGCCTAGATTCCAGCACTGCCTCTCTCCGTCTGAGTGAGTGACCACCCCATTAAGACTGCTAGACTTCAGCTTCATCTGGGCTTGTAGTGACAGGCTGTGCTAGGGCAAGGGAATTCTTTAGAGACCTGGTTGCCTTTTGAACTTGAGTTTCTAGCTCTTGGGAGAAGAGAATGAATATCCCCACACAACCAGGAATGGCTCCCTGGGGCTCTGTTCTTTGAACTGACTTGTAAAAGAAATTAGGGGGTCCAACAGAACAACCTTGAGAATTTCCTTTCAACCCAGGTCTTCACTCTCCAAAACCTTCACCAAGTCTGTGCATCCCCACTGCTACCCTGCTACCACTAGCTTAAGTAGTTATGGAAGGTCCCTAAGAGCCCCTCCCATGCTGGTAAAACAAGGATCTATGTGCAGGCTTAGCTGTTAACTGTAGTGAGTTCTAGGGAATGGAGAGTTGGGATGACACTCATTTTACTGTGTATGCTTCTGTAATGTGGGAATGTTTTTACAAGCATGTATCACTCTATAATTAAATATGCAAATCTAGTAAAAAGCTCCATCCCTTAGGCCATAGGTTCAGAGAGCAGAGAATGACAAGGAAGACTTGATAGGTGAGACAGTGTTGAAGTGGGGCCTGATCAGGTGGGCCAGGTGTCACAGCAAATGCCCCCATAAGGGGGCTTTTGGACCAGGTAAAGGCAAGATCCAGGAACTGAAGTTGGGAGAGCTTTGTAGGGAGAGTATAAAAAGAATGGGCACATACATACACAGCTGGGGGAGGATGATCTGGAAGACTGGTGAGAGGTGAATTGGTACCATAGTGGGTGAAGCCTTAAATGCCAGCCTGAGGAGTTTGTAATTAAAGGATATCTGAGTCAGAGGGATGTGACCTCAGCGAGGCCTTCGGACTGGAACTGGCAGAAGGAAGAGAGAGACCAAGGCTGCCAGGAGGCAATTTGCACATCCCAGTGCGAACAGCAACAACCAGGAGAAAGACATTCCCGGGCGAAAGAGATGGGCTGTCCAGGGACTAGAGACCAAGGGCAGGTCCCATTCTCCATCTACACTGTAAATACTCCTGTAGCCTTTCTGGGCACTGGCAACTCCATACGTGAGGTTCCTGGGCCACCTGTAGCTAGAGACAGGGTGCCATCCCAGCATGGCTCTGGCTCGGGCCCACCTGCCCACTGTGACCCAGGGTGGGGCCTGCTGGACCACTTAGGACGTGCGATTTTTTCTACCTTCATAAAAGAGCTCCGGAGCTGCTGTTTGTTTTAGATTTGCATGGTGATTTATTTGCATTTCACATTTTCCTGGGGCCTGAAGGAAAGAAAGACAAGTTTGCACACCACAAAAAGTGTGACTGGGGCACACATGATGTGCCAGCATGAGCCACATCAGTCTTTTCATGCTGTAAGGCTGGCTGCAAGAGGCAAGGTGGGTGCTTTGGTGGTGCTGGGGGTTCCCCTGGGTTCTGGAGAGGCCCTGAGACCTCAGGGGACTGGGTCTAACAGTGGAGAGAGTTGCAGAGTGCCCCACCCGGTGTACCTCCCAGCCCTGCCTCCTGCCCCATCCGAGGCTGCTGGGGACAATCAGGCCTAAGGGCCCATCCAGAATCACTGGGGAACCTACATGGAAAAGGAATGGTGGGCTTGGACAGATTCTCCAAGATCAAACAAATTTCACCTTTTTTTCTTTTTCTTTTTTTTTGAGACAGGGTCTTGCTCTGTCACCCAGGCTGGTGTGCATTGGTGCAGTCACAGCTCTTTGCAACCTTGAATTCCTGGGCTCAAGCTATTCTCCAGCGTCAGCCTCCTAAGTAGTTAGGACTAGGTGGGTACCACCACGCCTAGCTGTTTTTTTTTTGTTTTTTTTTCATTGTTTGTAGAGACAGGGTCTTGTTATGTTGCCTGCACTGATCCGTAATCCTCCCGGCTTAAGCTCCCTAAAGAGCTGGGATTACAGGCATGAGCCATCTCGCCTGGACCCTCTTCTTTCTTAATTTACAGTAACTTCACCATCACGGTCAGGTACCGAAGACCCAAAGATAAAAGGAAATGCAACAAATCCTGCAGAGGAAGCATCTCCTCCCCTCCCCTGACTCTTCTGAGTTGCTTAGTGAAGAGAGATCAAGGCCACATTCCACCCTGAAGGAGCCCAGAAACTTCAGAGCACAGTCAACACATCAGGTGAGGAGATTCCCTTACCTCCACCCCAGGCAGTGGCCCAGCTCAGAACTCAGGGCCTGCCCTTCCCTCTGCCTGGGTTGCCCCTCCACCTCCTGTTCCTTTTGGCAGGTGTCATCTCCTCTGTGAAGCTCCCCTGTACTACTCTGCCAGCACACTCCCCTCCCACATTCTTTCTGGACCTTGTACTCAACCCATCACTGCATCTTGCACCCTCTGGTGCTTCGCTTTATTGATGTGTCTGGGGTGATGTTATAGGAGCCTTCCCCTCTGTGTCCCAAGGATATAGCCCACTGTCTTCCCCAGTGAGCTGCTGCTCAATACACATTGCTGCAACAGAGCCATGAAGCATAATTCCAGGTTGCCTGACCAATTCCACGCCCTTCCAGCTGCTTTCCCCTCCTTATTACTCCTTGCATCCTCCTCTGCCCAAGGTGGGGCCTGACCTCAGCCATGCCTGGAGGTGTCTTTCACGAAAGGGCCCTCAAACTAGGAGTCTGAAGAGGTCCTCTAAGGCCTTATTGGTGAACTTGAGACTCAGGCCAAGGCACAGTGGGAAGGCTGGGAGTTTCGGTGATCCTCTCACTACACTGGAAGACCCTTGCACAGCAGGAGTGCAGTGATGACTGACGACCCACATACAGTAAGGAGCATAGGTCATGTCCTGAGTGAATGAGCATGCTGGCTGCCCAGGTGTCCTGACAGTCCCATCTGGAGATGACCAAGTAGGGATGCAGGACCCAGGACTTCATCCAGCTTGGGCCAATACCCCCAACCATGGGCAGAGAGTGCGGGACTGGCCAGGCAGGTGGGAGGTCCCCAGCCACCCTCCATGCCGAACGTACCACTGAGTCCTCAGTCCACATCCAGCTCAAGATAAGGTTCCACTGTTCAGACAGAATGTGGCAGCAAGGAGAAAGCCAACCCCTGCCATAAGGAACTTGGCAGTACCTGCTGTCCTTTTGGGTGCCCTAGCCCAGGGTTCTTGCTCCAGACTTTGCATTCCTCTAGGATCACAGTACCTGAGTCACTGGCCAGTTGACCAAGCCAGAGCCTTTTTTTCCTTCTGCCAGGGCAGCTTTCCTTTCTGTGGACTTTTCTCACCTTAGAGTTCTCTAGCTGACTGATGGCTCATCTTCTACTCAGCTAGGCCTCCGCTGCCCAATACAACGCCCTCCTTACCCCCATCCCTAGCTTGAGTCAGCACTCAGCTGGCTGCTCAAGATTTGGCTCTGCTTTCTGAGAGGTCTCTGGGCAAATCCTCAGCTCAGCTCTAAATACTTCTGCATTCAGTCTCTGGTTCATTGATCAGGAATCATATGATCTTTTAAAAACACAGCTGGCAGAGTCGCCCATCTGTGTTTCTGCATTTGGCTCAGTAAATCAGGCTGCCTGGAATTTATTTAAACCTGCAGGTCTGGGGATAGAATGAGGCTGCCCTCACTATGCCTCCTGTGATGATCTTTCATTTTCTGGAGCTTCTTAATTTTTAAGAGCACCCTTGGCCGGGCTTCTAGGACTGGGTCTGTTGTTTATGCTTATTTATCTCCTGAGTTCCTCTAAGGATATTTTCTTTTTACAGTGAGATTCACTAATTATGGGGTGAAGCACAGTTTGCACTCCTCCCCATCCCCGTCACACACACACACACACACACACACACACAATTATTTCCCAGAAAAAATGGGTTGTAAGTCCTTTGCCAGGTCAGTAACTCAAGGTAGTAATGTTGTCTGTGCTTCCTCCCTCACCTCATCCTGTGTGATACACACAGGAATATTGCTAATGTGGCAGAGACGCCAGTTATCCCCAATATCTGGTCTAGCTGAACACATGGCCACCCAAAATAAATACTACATTTCCTAGCCCCCTTTGCAGGTATCAGTATACTACTAAGCTCTGACCAGCGAGACAGAAATAGAATGGCACATCCAACTTTGGGAAATCACACACTGCTTCCTTTCCTCCTTCTTCCCACTAGCTGCAATGCACTGTCTGTGATGCGATAGTCAGAGTTCAAGCAGCCATCTTTGAACATGAGGATGAAGCCACATGCTTTGAGGATGGCAGATGTGGCAGCCAGTTTCCAAGATGGCCCCTAGTGATTCATGTCCTTATTCAGTTCTCTCCTGCATGCAGTAGAGCTGACCTGTGTAACCAACAGGATATTGCAGAAGTGATAGTAAGTGACTTCTGGGACAACATCCTAAAAGACATTGCAATGTATGCCTTACCCTCGCTGCGTCACTTGTTCTAGGCTAGCAGAAGCCCACTCAAGCAAGCCAGTGGAGGATTACGGGCAGTGAGGGAACCGAGACTTGCTGCAAACAGCCAGGGTTAACTTGCCAGCAATGTGGCACTCCAGTGAAGCCTTCAGATGACCACAGCTCCATCTGACATTCCAGTTGCAACCTCATGAGACAGTTTGAGCCAGAACCACCCAGCCAAGTCACTCTCGAATCCCGACCACAGAAAGTGCAAGATAATAAATGTTTATAGTTGTTTTAAGCCGCTGCATTTTGAATTAACTTGTTACTCAACAACAGAGGAGAGCAATGAAACAGAAGGAACCTTGGCCTTCTGAAACTGTGGAAGGCCTAGCAACCCTTGACACCTTCCTCCAACCTCATCTGCTTTTTTTTTGAAATAGACTCCTCTTGTTTTCATAACTATTATTTTGGGTTTTCTGACACTCCTATTCCTATTCCTGGTTTGGCAGCATTCATTCAGAAACTCTTCTGAGAGTCGCCAGCTGGATGCCTTTTGGAGGCTGTCTCAGTTGTCCCTGCTGCCAATGGCACGTTGAAGCCCAAATCTTCCTAGGATGATGGGCAGTTTATGTCAGAAATGTCTGCAAAAGGAATTTTATAATGAGACCCACAGACCAAGGATCAGGAGACCCTGACTCCACCCTCTCCTGTGTGGTCTCTCTTAGGTGACCTTACCAGGCGCAGGGAGATGTCACTCTCTTCTGGGTTTCCCTGGAATGTCCATGAGGCCCAGACACATTTGTGAATAAGGTACTTTGGGAAGTGCCATGGCGCTTTACCAGCTGAAGGCAGTGCTCTGCTGTGGGTCTGGCTGTTTCTGGATGGAGCTGGCCTACATCAGCATTTGCAGGTGATGCTTCAGGAACCAGCCTTCAGGTAAGCATCTCAGATGGTCTCCTGAGCAATTCGTATACTCCCTGCTCAGATCCACTCAGCCATGGCAGCTAACAGACTGAGTGATGGCAATCCTGCTAGCCCATGCCTTTCACTAAAGCAGTTCTTCCCAGGTTCCTGATTGCAGGTCCCTGAACAATGGCCAGCTCCTCTGAGGCTTCCTCTCCTCCTCACATTCTGCTTCATCACAGACTCCAACATCCCTGTGAACTAACCAGCTGACACAATTCCTGATCTCACTCACAATTCCAAGCCCTGCCTAATGTTGCCCACCTTCTCGCATTTGGCCTTGCCACAGTGGGATAGCTTCTCTCTGAAATCTTAGTTGCTTGCATTTTGCCAGAGGCCCTGACATATGCTATCTGATTTTTCCATTCCTCCCACCACTTCTGCTCTTCAGCCTTACCAAGACCTTCTGACCCTAGAGGCCTTGAGTGTTTCCCCAGCCCCGATCTCTCTGAGCCACCTGAACAACCATCCATTTTCTTAAACCCTAGATTAGTGAGGGTAATGCTCAATGCTGTAACAAGCAATCCCAAAATGTATATTGGCTCCTACAATATAGTTGATTTCTTGCTAACAAAAAACAAAATGCGTGTTCCTGATCAGTGGTGTTTGTCCTCCAAGTGATGATTCAGGAATCCAGAATCTTCTCACACTGTGGCTTCTCCATCTCCAATATGTGGTTTCCAAGGCTGTCTTAGTCAATTCTGGCAGGTATAACAAATATCATCCGTTGGGTGGCTCATGAACAACGGAAATGTATTTTTCTTTTTCTTTCTTTCTTTTTTTTTTTGTTTTGAGGTGGAGTTTTGCTCTTGTTGCCCAGGCTGGAGTGCAATGGTGCAATCTCAGCTCACCACAACCTCCGCCTCCCGGGTTCAAGCAATTTTCCTTCCCTAGCCCCCAAGTAGCTGGCATTACAGGCATGTGCCACCATGCCTGGCTAATTTTGGTATTTTTAGTAGAGACTGGGTTTCTCCATGTTGGTCAGGCTGATCTCGAACTCCTGACCTCAGGTGATCCGCCCACCTTGGCCTCCCAAAGTGCTGGGATTACAGGTGTGAGCCACTGTGCCCGGCCTTAGGAGTGTATTTTTCACAGTTCTGGGTGCTAAAAGTCTGAGATCAGGATACCAACACACTCAAGCTGTGGTGAGGGTCTTCTTCTGGGCTGCAGACTGCTGACTTTCTCACATGGTAGAAAACAAACAAGCTAGTTCTATGGCCTTTTCTTTTTTTTTTGAGACAGAGTCTTGCTCTTGTCACCCAAGGTGGAGTGCAATGGCACGATCTTGGCTCACTGCAACCTCTGCTTCCCATGTTCAAGTGATTCTCCTGCCTCAGCCTCCTGAGTAGCTGGGACTACAGGCATGTGCCACCATGCCCAGCTAATTTTGTATGTTTAGTAAAGACGGGGTTTCTCCATGTTGGTCAGGCTCATCTCGAACTCCCAACCTCAGGTGATCCTCCCACCTTAGCCTCCCAAAATGGTGGGATTACAGGCATGATGAGGCCCTGTGCCGGGCCTTTTCCCTCCCTCCCTCCCTCCCTCCCTCCCTCCCTCCCTCCCTCCCTCCCTCCCTCCCTCCCTCCCTCCCTCCCTTCCTTCCTTCCTTCCTTCCTTCCTTCCTTCCTTCCCTCTCTCCCTCCTTCCCTCCCTCCCTCCTTCCTTTCTTCCTTCTTTCCTTCTCCCCCCTTTCTTTCTTTCTTCATTTCCTTTTTTGACAGGGTCTCACTCACTTGCAGTGTCCACTCACTGCAACCTTCACCTTCCCAGATTCAAGCGATCCTCCTGCCTCAGCCTCCCGAGTGGCTGGGACTGCAGGCATGCACCACCACACCTGGCTAATTTTTATATTTTTAGTAGAGATGGTGTTTTACCATGTTGGCCAAGCTGGTATTAAACTCCTGAGTTCAAGTAATCCAGCCACCTCAGCCTCCCAAAGTGCTGGGATTACAGGTGTGAGCCATCATGTCTAGCCACTGGCCTCTTATTATACAAGCACTAATCCCATCCTGAGGGCTCCACCTCAAAAAATCTAATCACCTCCGAAAGGCCCCACCTCCAAATACCATCACACTGGGGATTCCGGTTCAACATATGAATTTTGGGAGGTGACACAAACATTCACTCTATAACAAAGGGGCATCGAACTGAGAGAAGGGGCAAGGAAGGGTGGAGAAGCCACATCTACTTCTGAGCTCTCTTGGGCTGGAAGTGACATGTCATCCCTGATCAACATTCCATTGGCAAGAACTAGTCCCCTGACTCCTCTTAGATGTCACAGGTGTGCCTGGGTTTGTTTTGTGCCTGTTTCCGATAATAAATGTTCTAAACACTCCCTTCCTGGCCCCAGCCCCTCCCTTCACTCTTACTCTCAGCAAGTGAGGATTTTAGGGTCAAGAGGCATGACCTTCCTGCACTTTTCCCCTCTTGCCTCCTCCCCAACCATATAAACTTGTTCACAGCACATTCACTCCAGCCTCCTCTCTCCAGCCTTGCGGCCCAAACCTTCCCTCCGTTTCAGACCTGTGTATCTCCTTGCCTGCCACGTGCTTCCTCCTGGATGCCTGCAGCTCTTTCACACTAAGTCTTAAACAGCTCATCATCTCCCAGCCCACCCGCTGGTTCTGGGTTCTTCCTCCTATGATGGCGACACTCTAACCACATGATGGATCTGACTGAAAACCTGAGGGTTCTCTTTGTCTTATTTTCAGGTGAAATTCTGGCCCAGCATTTCTTGAGTTGGTTCTTTCATCCCTTTCCTCAGGCCAGGTGATCGCTTCTGGCTTGGATGCCTGCCGCTGCCTCCTGAGGGGTCCTTATACCTCCTGTGCGTTGTCCGTCCTGCCTGTTCTCCACTGACAGCCAGAGTGACTGTTCTAAAGTACAGATCTGACCACAGCATTCATTTTCTTAAACCCCATCCTCAAGTGAAGCACTGATTCCCCTCTGAGGTCCCCAGGACCCCACTTAACTGGCCTCACTGCCCCCTTCAACTCACCTCCCCTGACTCTCAAGAAACACCAGGCTTTTGGCTGGGCCCGGTGGCTCACACCTGTAAGTAATTCCAGCATTTTGAGAGGCTGAGGTGGGTGGATCACCTAAGATCAGGAGTTCGAGAACAGCCTGGCCAACATAGTGAGACTCCATCTCTACTAAAAATACAAAAAAAAAAAAAAAAAAATAGCTGGGTGTGGTAGCACTCCCCTGTAATTCCAGCTATTCCGGAGGCTGAGGTAGGAGAATTGCTTGAACCCAGGAGGCGGAGGCTGCAGTGCCTGAGATGACACCACTGCACTCCAGCCTGGGCAACAGAGCAAGACTCTCTCTCTCAAAAAAAAAAAAAAAAAAAAGAAATGCCAGGCTGGGCATGGTGGCTCATGGCTGTAATCCCAGCACTTTGGGAGGTCAAAGCCGGCAGATCACGAGCTCAGGAGTTCAAGACCAGCCTGACTAATATGGTGAAACTCCGTCTCTACTAAAATACAAAAATTAGTCAGGTGTGGTGGTGCCCACCTGTAGTTCCAGCCACTCAGGAGGCTGAGGCAGGCGAATCGTTTGAACCTGGGAAGGAGAGGTTGCAGTGAGCCAAGGTCATGCTACTGCACTCCAGCCTGGGTGACAGAGCAAGACTCTGTCTCAAAAAAAAAGAAAAAAAGAGAAAGGACAGACTTTCCTCTGCACATGCCCTGCGGACTCTGATGCCACAGTGGGCTCATGGGTGAGTGCCCCTCCTCGGTTCTCCTATAACATCCTTTGTTTGCTTCTGTCTGTGGTTATCATACTCCGTGGTAAACGCTTTCTGTATGTTTGCTTCCCAACACCACAAGAGCAGGGACTGCCTATCTTTATTTCAGTTTCCTAGTGCTGGGTACAGTGCTTATCATACACCAGGTGCCCAAAAAATGCCCACTGAATAAATGGAGATGGTGAAAAGGTACCTGTTTAAAGGATGGAAAACCTGGATTTAAATCAAGCTTGTCTATCCCATGGCCTGGGCCTGGGATAGATTTAAATGCAGCCCAACACAAATTCACAAACTTTCTTAAAACATTATGAGATTTGGTTTATGATTTTTTTAAAGCTCATCAGCTATTGTTAGTGTGTGGCCTAAGACAATTCTTCTTCTTCCAATGTGGCCCAGGGAAGCCAAAGATTGGATTTAGATATACTTGCCTTATATAGACCTCCCTGATTTAGATATACTTGCCTTATACTATCTTGCCTTACACTGAATGAACATTTACTTCTCAGGAGAGCCAAGTTATATGTCTATATGTATGTACACACACACACATACACACGCACACACTTTATGTGAAATCTGATCCTTTGCTTGAGAGCCTCCCCATCAATTAATCATGACTGGCCATTTGCAAAAAACCTTTTATCCCAAAGTACTTTTCATTTTTGAGACAGAGTTTCACTCTTGCTGCCCAGGCTGCAGTGCAATGGCATGGTCTCGCTTACTGCAATCTCTACCTCCCGGGTTCAAGCGATTCTCCCACCTCCGCCTCCTGAGAACTGGGACTACAGGCACCCACCACCATGCCTGGCTAATTTTTGTATTTTTAATAGAGATGGGGTTTCACCATGTTGGCCAGGCTGGTCTGGAACTCCTGACCTCAGGCGATCCACTGCCTTGGCCTTTCAAAGTACTGGGATTACAGGTGGGAGCCACTGCACCCAGCCCCTTTTTTGCATTTATTTTTTATTATGTATATATTATATATATTTACATTTTTTGAGATGGAACCTCTCTCCGTTGCCCAGGCTGGAGTGCAGTGGTGCAATCTCAGCTCACTGCAACCTCTGCCTCCTGAGTTCAAGTGATTCTCCTGCCTCAGCCTTCCAGGTAGCTGGGATTAGAAGCACATGCCACCACGCCTGGATAATTTTTGTAATTTTAGTAGAGAGGGGTTTCATTATGTTGGCCAGGCTGGCCTCAAACTCCCAACCTCAGGTGATCTGCCCACCTCAGCCTCCCAGAGTACTGGGATTACAAGCATGAGCCACTGCACCCAGCCCCAAAGCACTTTTCACATTGAGCCAAGCTCTCCTGCCCTACCAAAGCTGTAGGCTCAGCTCCCACCTCAGGACTGGCCTTCGAAGTAGACTCACATCCATGGTTCTCACTGGGGTCCATAGGGACGCTGGGAGGCAAGCAGGAAGGACATTGTCCCTATTTTTAAGATAAGAAAGCCTATTCACAGGAGATGAGGTGGGTGTCGAATGGTGTAGAGCAAATCAGGTATTTGTCTTTTCTTGCAGGGTCACAGACCACCCTGTCCCTACCTTCCAGAGCTGACAGAAGGTCCTGTGTTGCCAACACAGATTCTGGGAGGGTTGAGACGTACACCTTAGCCCTTTAGGTTGTAATACAGCTTGTACATCAGCTATTCTCTCAGATAGGCAATTAGTAAAACAGACACCCACCGAAGCTGATTCAGACATAAAGGGGGTCTCACAGAACCCAAATGCAGGAAGTCATCCCAGGAACTGCAAGCTCTTTGGACAGGCACTCTCTTTCTCTCTGGACTACAGTTTTTTCTCTTTGTAATCCTAATCTGTTACTCTTTACAGAAAATGCTTGGCTATCTTTTACAAGTCCCATTGTGACCACCAGCCCTGGATCTGCCTGCCCGAGTCTGACGATGCCAGTGCCCACCCCTGTAAAAGCGGTGTCCCCAGCCTTGGGAGCCCTTGTTTGGCTCAGCCTAGGTGATGAGCACGTTTTCCCAGGTTAGGCTTTCAGCCCTGGCCCATCACCATAATATGGGAGGAAGGGTTGGGTCACCTGGTTCAAACTGGGCAGCAGGAACACGCAGAGGGAAAATCCTAGGTGGGAGGTATGTGGGGAGCCAAGTACAAGTGGAGGAAGAAACTGTGAACGACGTTGAAACTTACAGGTGTCCTGAATAACTTACCCATCTAGGTTATCTCTGACTTTTGCTGTCTTTTTTTTTTTTTTTTTTTTTTGAGGTGGACTTTCACTCTTGTTGCCCAGCCTGGAGTACAATGGCACAATCTCGGTTTACTGCAGCCTCCACCTCCCAGCTTCAAGTGATTCCCTTGTCTCAGCCTCCTGAGTAGCTGAGATTACAGGCGCTCACCACACCCAGCTAATTTTTGTATTTTTAGTAGAGACAGGGTTTTACCCTGTTGGTCAGGCTGGTCTCAAACTCCTGACCTCAGGTGATCCACCCACGTCAGCCTCCCAAAGTGTTGGGATTACAGGCGTGAGCCACTCTTTTGTTGTCTTTGACTAGACTCTTTCTCAACTCTCTCGAGATATAAATTAAATTGTAGAAACTTCATAGCAATGCAAATAATTCCTGTTCACAGATATGCAGATTGTGTCTGGTGAATTACAACTGACTATTGCCTCGTGGATACTGACGAGTTTTGCATTCATTTCTAAAATCAGCATTCTTTATCTGACTAGTATTTGTGATACTTTGAGTTCTCCTTTGAATTGGTTGTAGTATTTTACTGGTTTCCTCATGAATTAAATCTTCATTTTCCTTTTCCATTTTTTTTTTTTGAGACAGGGTCTCACTTTGTCACCAAAGACTGGAGTGCAGTGGCACAGTCATAGCTCACTGTAACCTGGAACTCCTGGGCTCAAGTGATTGTCACCTCAGCCTCCTCAGAAGCTAAGACTACTACAGGTGTGTACCACCACACCCAGCTAATTTTTAAACTTATTTTTATTTTTTGTAGAGACAGGGTCTTGCTATGTTGCCCAGGCTGGTCTTGAACTGCTGGCCTCAAGTGATCCTTCCACTTCAGGCTCCCAAAGTGCTGGGATACAGGCGTGGCCACCATGCCTGGCAAAATTAAATCCTTGGCACATATTAATTTTGTATCATAGGAGAGTCATGATGATTACATCAACTTTTAAAATTTTATCAATAAATATAGACAAACCACACACTCATTTTCTTCTCTTTTCTTTTTGAGACAAAGCCTTGCTCTGTTTCCTAGGTTGGAATGTAGTGGTGTGATTATAGCCCATTTCGGCTTCCAAGTTCCGGGCTCAAGTGATACTCCCACCTCAGACTCCCAAGTAGCTGGGACTACAAACATGCACCACCATGCCCAGATAATTTTTGATGTTTCATAGAAACAGGGTCTTGCTATGTTACCTAGGCTGGTCTCAAACTCCTGGGCTCAAACAATCCTCCGGTCTCAACCTCTTACAGTGCTTGGACTACAGCCATAAGCCACTAGGCCCAGCCCTCATTTTCAAAACATTATTGGACTGGGCCCTGTAAATCATTACTGGGGGCACACGCTTATAGTCCCAGCTACTGGAGAAGCTGAGATGGGAGGATTGCTTGAACCCAAGAGTTTGCGGCTGCAGTAAGCTATGACTGTGCCACTGCACTCCAGTGTGGATGACAGAGCAAGGCTCTGTATCTTAAATAGAATAAAATAATAAAAATATTACTGATGCAGAGAAGAAAATTTAGAAAGATACATAAAAAATTGTTGGTGATTATCTGCGGAGAAAGGGAGTGAGTAAATTTCCATTTACTTTTCATTTTCTTTTTGTACCATTTTAATTTTTTTACTATGTTAATAGAATCTCAGTGGAAGACATCCAGGTAAAGGTTTATTGGCCATGTGGTTTAAAAAACACACACACACACAAAACTTTTCTATATTATAAAAGCATTCTGGCTGGGTGCGGTGGCTCATGCCTGTAATCCCAGCACTTTGAGACGCCAAGGCAGGTGAATCATGAGGTCAAGAGATCGAGACCTTCCTGGCCAACATGTTGAAACCCATCTCTACTAAAAATACAAATATTTTCTGGGTGTGGTGGCACTGCCTGCAGTCCCAGCTACTTGAGTGACTGTATGTATAGTCGTTAGTTGTTTGGACTTTTCTTTTTTTTTTTTTGAGATGGAGTCTCACTCTGTCACCCAGGCTGGAGTTCAGTGGCACAGTCTTGGCTCACTGAAACCTCTGATTCTCGGATTCAAGCAGTTCTCCTGCCTCAGCCTCCTGAGTAGCTGGGACTACAGGCAAAGAATACTGCCACACCCGCTGATTTTTGTATTTTTAGTAGAGACAATGTTTCACCGTGTTGACCAGGCTAGTCTTGAACTCCTGACCTCAGGTGATCCACTCCCTCTACCTCCCAAAATGCCAGGATTACAGGCCTGACCGAGCTATTGCACTCGATCCATACATTTATTTTTTGAGACGGAGTTTCACTCTTGTTGCCCAGGCTGGAGTGCAAGGGTGCCATCTCGACTCACCGCAACTTCTGCCTCCCAGGTGCAAGCGATTCTCCTGCCTCAGCCTCCAGAGTAGCTGGGATTACAGGCATGTGCCACCATACCCGACTAATTTTGTATTTTTTGTAGAGACAGGGTTTCTCCATGTTGGTCAGGCAGGTCTCGAACTCCCAACCTCAGGTAATCCGCCCACCTCAGCCTCCCAAAGCGCTGGGATACAGGCGTGAGTCACTGCACCTGGCATAACTTTTGTAAATTTTAAAGGAAAAAGCAAACCAAATAGGCAAAGCTACATCTTGGCATATTGCCCAAATCAGCCATGGGCAACCAGAGGTGGTTATGACATACTGCCTACTCTCAGGGAAGAGGCTAAGTTCACGCTCCACCCACAGGCATAGGGTTCCACACACCCACAACACCCCTCTTGCATCAGAAGCTGCTCAGGTGAGAGGACTTCCTCACTGTTCAACACCTGCCCCCTGGCAGCCCAACTCAGGGAACACTTGGTAGAAGATTCTGCCAGACTGGGAACATCCGCTCTACAAGCCATTCCTCCCCCGGCAACTAGAGAGGCATTCAGCCCTTGATGGCTTGCAGCTGAAAGGGGAGAGTCACTGCCAAACCATTTCTTGCACAATAATGCACTTCTGAGGCGGGTACACAAATTTTTGTCAATTGAATCGTGTCTTCCTCCTGACTTACATGATGGTCCAGATATGCTCTAGCTTTCATGCTCATGGGTGGGTTCTTGACTGGTAACGGCTCCCAACACTTAGTATTCTTCTGTCTCCATTAACCAATCTATAAATCAGTATTTAAGTACATAAGGATAGAATCTTTCTTCTAGTTCCTCCATCAGGCAAGCTTGGATGTTTGCCTCTGCTGTTTCCTTAGTGGGGAGGGAGGCCACATCCACAGGCAGCGGGGTCATCTCTTAGTCCCAGGAGCCTCCCTGACCTTTGGCCTGAGTGGTGCACTCCTCACATTTGGCACATCCGCACACAGGGGCTTCATTAATGAACTCCTGGCCAAGAAGGACAGATGAAGAGGAAAGACATGAGCCTGGTGCATTCTCTTGCTCACTGCATGCACTTAGCTGTTCTGGCTGGGACTGGCCCTTCCCATGCTTACCCTACACAGTCTCAGGCACCTTCTGAGTGTGGGACTCATGCTCCAGAGGGGTAAACACCTTCCCAAGCAGCAAGCCAGTGCTTGCCAACTGCTGTAGGGAGGGGGAGCCTCACCCTTAGTGCCACCCCTCAAGGATGCTTGAGCCCAGACCCCCCATGCGTCTGATCACATCACTTTTCCTATATCCAGGATCAAGTCAAAGCTACATGGCCTGGTCTTCGAGTCCCTTGCTTCTCAATCTGGTCCTAGCTACGTCTCTGGCACCATCTCCCTACACCATGTACCCCATGGTCTAACCACTTATTCACCCCATACACCACGGATTCTGACTTGTGCATAAGCCTGATGGCTGTTTTCCAAGTCCTCATAGCTGCCAACAACGCCTCATTTCAATGGCAGCCTCTCTGTTATTCACTGATGTCATCAGAATTGCACTATTGTAGATGCAGACGCAGGCAACACCAGTGCCCGTTCTAATGGAGGGCCTCACCCTGCTGCTCTCACCACTCCTGGGACGGCACCTGGGTGCACTTCACACAGACCGCTTTCCAGAATGGCTGTCTCCACTGGAGCAGCTGCATACCCCTCCTGCCTCCCCAAAGCTCACTGCTGTGGAGAGAGGACACATCATAGCATCTCGCTGCCAAAGTGACAACTACAATTATGTTTTGGCCGACAGCTGGAGATGGAGAGTGTGCAGATAGCCAAGGCCTCATGAGTCGCCATGACTCAGCACTTTTTGCTGCAAGTGCAGCCTGTAGGCAAGGAGGCCCATCCGGCCAGTCATCCAGGCCCTCCCTAGGTGGGCTGCCTGCTGGCCACAGACCTCAAGTTAGCACCTGGGACCCTCAGGCGAAGCCCTCCACTGGATGGTGATAGTTAATGCCCCCAAGGCCACCCCAGGACATAGAGGAGCAGAAGCATCAGGGTGGTCAACCGGAGGCAAGGCCCAGCCCCAGCCCCAGGGGAAAGGCACTTGGTTTCTAGGTAGTCAGGGGCCGGTCAAGCAGGGGGCTGAGATGCCCTAGGGTGAAGTCCACTATGCCGGGCAGCCTCACATGGGGCGTGTTTGTGATGGGCAGAGGGTCTCCACCGAGGCCTCAGGGCACCACCTCCGGGAGGTACCTCAGTGCTATGGACTGTGTGCAAAGGAGTACTATCAGTACAGGAACCAAAACCCAGTGGTAAAAACAACTTCAACAGCAAAAGCAGCAGCAGCAGCAGCAGCAGCAGCAGCAGCAGTGTCCAGTATCAAGTCTGTCCACGTGCCGGACACTGGGCTAACCACTGTCCACATGTCACCCTTCACAACAACCCTGTGAGGTAGGTTCTGTAATTATCCCCATGTCACCAATGAGAAAAACTGAATCTCAGAGGGCGATTTGACCGAAGCCACATGGCTGAAAGAATGAAGAAAGAATCCGAACCCAGACAATCTGGCTTCAGAGCTCAGCTGACCTTATCCTGGCTTGGCCCTTTACACCCAGTTTGGCTGCAAGAATCTAAGAGACCTCCAGTGCATTCCTCACATAGAGTGAGTTGCGTTGGGGTCTCCAAGTAGACATTGGCCTGGGAGCCAAGATGTCACTGAGGAAACTCAACAATAGCTATTTCAGGTGACAGGTGCTGGGCTGTGGAATTGGAAGTGGGGGGATGTCAAGCTGCAAGAATTTCCTCATTGTGCATTTTTGTATGTTCAGCAGAACAAGCGTCATCAGAAAGCTGTTCTGTTGCCAGCGTCGCCCCTGGAGACAGAGGGCAGGAGCAGGAAGTGTCCTTTCTCTGTGACCGCAGGTCCTCCCAGGGCTTGCCTCTTACTCAGCCCTGCCCTGGGTTCCAGCCGAGGGCTCTGGGGGGTGGGTGGAGGTTCTCAGAGCGCTCCCAGGGGTACTGCTGCCCTTTGCAGGCTCCTTGTTGGGGCAGAACCTGCCTGTCCTCACATACTGCCCAAACGCATGCAGACTAGGATGCAGCAGGCTAGCAGCTCTGCTCAACACCCTTCGAAATGGGTGTGAAAGGCCAGCGGGGCCGGGGACACAGGAGTGTTCGTATTTTCAAGTGGCTGCTGCCCATGAATCACCAATTTCATTTTGTGCTCTCAGCTCTGCGAAGGCATCATTTCCAACCAGTCTCACATGGAGCGGGCCGCCAGAGCCTCTTAGTGGGGCTATAAATAGCAGATCATCAACTCACCTCCTCTGAGCTCATCACAGGCTCCTCGGTTTACTGCGCGTCTTCCAGCTGCCTGCACGTCACTGTCACTCAGATTTCCCAGGTGAAACCTGCCTGAGAGACTCAGGGCATGCTCTAGGTGGCTGCAGGGTTTTGGTTCCCAGAGCTGTTCAGGGTGACAGTGAGGGCAGACTTCTGAAGCACTTGACATTTAAGACGTCATAATTATAATCTCAGGTCTCTGTGCTCCTCTCCAATTAAATGCAGCAGGAAGGGTCTGTCATTTCTCTACGAGTCCCAGAAACCAAAGGCAAAAGACTCACCAAACACACACCCAGAGTAAGCCATACAGAATGGGTAGCAGCAGATGAAAGGCTTCATGCTGGTCAGGCATGGTGGCTGTCGCCTGTAATCCCAGCACTTTGAGAGGTGGGGGCAGGCAGATCACTTGAGGTCAGGAGTTCGAGACCAGCCTGGCCAACATGGTGAAATCCTGTCTCTACTAAAAATACAAAAAATAAGCTGGGCATGAATTCCAGCTACTCAGGAGGCTGAAGTATGAGAATCGCTTGAACTTGGGAGGCGGAGGCTGCAGCGAGCCAAAATCACACAGCCTGGGCAACAGAGGAAAATTCTGTATCAAAAAATAAAACAACAAGAACAAGAAGAAGAAAAAGAAAGGCTTCATGTCTTCCTGTGGACTTACCTCCTTACACTCTGAATGAAATACTTTATGGCTCTCTGGCTTCAGAAGTGAGACTGCATTTTTTAGTATTATCCTTAGAGCTTCCACACAGAGTCTCCCCGTGTGTCAGGCACTGTGCCCAGCCTCTGCATGCAGCATCTCATCAAGTCATCACAAAGCCATATTGAGTTAAGTGCCAGCAACATTTTCTTTCTATAGGTGAGGAGGCTGTTGCTCACAGAGGACAGGTGACTCAGCCAGAGCCACAAAGACAGGATTTTTTTTTTTTTTTTTGAGATGGAGTCTCACTCTGTCACCAGACTGGAGTGCAGTGGCGCGATGTCAGCTCACTGCAACCTCTGACTCCCTGGTTCAAGCAATTCTCCTGCCTCAGTCTCCTGAGTAGCTGGGATTACAGGCAAGTGCCACCATGCACAGCTAATTTTTGTATTTTTAGTAGAGACAGGGTTTCACCGTGTTGACCAGGATGGTCTCTATCTCCTGACCTCGTGATCCATCTGCCTCGGCCTCTCAAAGTGTTGGGATTACAGGCATTACAGGCGTGAGCCACCTCGTGTGGCCCAGAGACAGGATTTCGATCCAGGGCTGCTGGATTATAGAGCCCAGTCTCTGAACCACCACCCTTTCTGACTCCTGCAAAAGAGGGCTGTGTTTATGTCCATGCATGTGTCTACATATGAGGGATGTGAATGGCAGTCTCCTTTCCCAGTTCCACATACTCCATCACTGTAAGTAGGAGCCAGATGCTCACAGATTCACCATCACCCAAGCCCCAGGCCCCTTTGTCACTCGGAATGTCCCATGTCATCATCTCCCAATCTGATTTTCTTCTAAGGTTGCCTTGCAGGCCAGGCACCAGTCTTCAGGCAGCTCTCCTGGCCCAATTTTATGGTCTTCTTCATGTCTTCTTCCCCTCGGCCCCCAAACAGGCAGAGGCCAGGTGGGAGTCCCCTCAGGGGAGCCTCCCACAGTCTATTTCCCTTCTCCTTCCCTAGACTCTCAGCCCCATATTTGGGGTCTGTTCCCCTTTAGCAGCCTGTCACAATGGCCTCTGCACCTGTGGAATGTTTTGAGAATGCAGATTCCTAGTTCCCCTCCCTCAAACCACCTGAAACAAAATCTTGAAGGGCAGAGGCTGGGGGGTGGATTTTTACAAAGCTCCCCCAGTGATCTGATCTAGAGCCCCCTGGACTTTAGCCTCTCCCTCTCTGAACCTTCTGACCTACAGCTATCAGCTTAATTTTTCTTTTTTCTTTCTTTTTTTTTTTTTGAGACAGAGTTTCACTCTGTTGCCCAGGCTGATTGCAGTGACACAATCTTGGTTCACTGCAACCTCCACCTCCCATGTTCAAGCAATTCTCCTGCCTCAGCCTCCCAAGTAGCTGGAACTACAGGCACCTGCCACCATACCCAGCTAATTTTTGTATTTTTATTTATTTAGAGACAGGGTCTTGCTCTGTCGCCCAGGCTCGAGTGCAGTGGTGCAATCTTGACTCACTGCAACCTCTGCCTCCAGAGTTCAAGCAATTCTGTTGCAGTCTCCCAAGTAGCTGGGACTATAGGTGGCTGACACCACACCTGACTAATTTTCGTATTCTTAGTAGAGATGGGGTTTTGCCATGTTGGCCAGGGTGGTCTTGACTCCTGACCTTAGGTGATCTGCCAGTCTTGACCTCCCGAAGTGCTGGGATTCCAGGCATGAGCGCCTGGCCAACTTAATTTTCTGAAAGCAGAGTTTATCCCATGTCACTCTCCTGCTCAAAATCCTTGGGTGGCTCCCCACTGCCTGCAGAAAAGTCCAAAGACCTTGGTGTGGCATTCAAAGCCCTATCCATCTGGTCCACTCACTCTCCTGCTAACTCTTCCCTGACACGGGCTCCCATCCCGGCTTTCCGGCCATCACTTGTCTGAACTTTCTGTATCAGGGCACAGCGGAGCCCACTGAAATGGCAGTGATCCTTTTCTAAGACTGTGAGCTCTTCAGTAAGAGGAATGACTGCTAAAGTGTCCTCAGCTTTACATGAAGTGGGTTTTGTGTGGCCTGCAGATGAAAGGAGATCCACCAGCAGATGCAACACAATAGCAGTAATGTGTAAACACAGGAGAACAGAGAAGTGGGGCTCACAGCGAATTCAAAGGAGATGATATTTCAGCTCCCATTCCTTTCATTCGCACGCAGGAGATGGACCAGACTTTCAAGCACTGGGGGCAAAGGCCGTGCTGACAAGCGCCTCTCCAGCTTTTCCATCCCCTATTCCAAGACAAAAGCAGACAGGCACATTTGCATCTTGTTGCTATTGTTCAAAAGGTCGAGAGTATTTTACCAATACCTTTAAACAAAGTGTGCGTTGAGACTTTGATCCACTTCCCATAAAGAAACATCTACCCCAGAGTAAAATAAAAAGCAACCGTGTTGACTGAAGGCAAGATTTCAGAACAGGGCCTGGAAAGTATCCCCTGAAAGTGCTTCAGAGTGAAAACTGATGCAGAAGAACTTCTGGTTAAACGGGGCAGAGGAGTCTCTGGTGAATCTGTCTGCTCCCTCCCAAGCCCTACTAAAAACAACTACACAGGAGTAAAAAGAGTTAAGAAAAAAATATTAAAAAAAAGAAACCTGATGAGGTCTCTGAGAATAGGAGAGGAGACAGCAGCAGACGGAGGATGTCACCACATTTTTGGAAGGTGGGAAGCAGAGGAAGGAGCGGTGAGTCACACAGAAGCAAGGAGGGAGCTGAGGCCTGATCCTGCAGAGGGGAGGAGAGAGGCAGGCGGAGCTGCTGGGAGACAGGACCGCACTGTGAATGGCAGGAGAGTGGTGCCTGCCTGAGAGCCAGGTGAGAGGCCCAGGTGGGCAGTGGGCTGTCTGCTCCCGCCCACTCTTGAAGGAGATCTGAGGTTTACTCCCTGGGGACTTTGGATCAGCACATCCGGCAGAAGTGCAGGTGTGGCATGTAGAACTGGAAATATGGGGAACAAAAGGAAATCTAGATACTAAAATTTAAACTCTTAGCCCCTTTCCTCACCCTGCTTCTAGATAACCTCAGAGCGGGCACATTTCTCAGCCCTTCACCCTTCCCAACCTGCTCCCTACTCCACAGGTGGCAGGCCCCCTGCCACCTGAAAATGAAAGAACCCTTTTCTGTAGAAACTGAGCAGGTTCAAAGCGAAGACCTACAGATACAGGCATTTGGGGCCTTCAATGGAAGAGCAGTTCAGGGGCAACCACCCTGCACAGGGAAGTGCCCCGTTCACCAGGCTCTTCCCAAGCAGCCTGGCCATCCATCTAGTCATCTCTTCAGCACGTAATCTTTTAATATGATCAGAGAGAAGAAAACTTTTTAAATGTATAAAATTCTCAGGGAGAGAAAATAAGATTTTTTTTTTTTTTTGAGATGGAGTTTCGCTCTTGTTACCCAGGTTGGAGTGCAATGGCGTGATCTCGGCTCACCACAACCTCTGCCTCCTGGGTTCAGGCAATTCTCCTGCCTCAGCCTCCTGAGTAGCCGGGATTACAGGCATGCACCACCATGCCCAGCTAATTTTTTTGTATTTTTAGTAGAGACGGGGTTTCACCATGTTGACCAGGATGGTCTCGATCTGTTGACCTCGTGATCCACCTGCCTCGGTCTCCCAAAGTGCTGGGATTACAGGCATGAGCTACTGCGCCCGGCCGAAAATAAGATTTGTATCTCAAGGTTCATTATCATGAACTGGCAGAAAACCGGGGATAAAGAAAAGACCCTAAAAGGATCCAGAAAGAAAACAGGTGAATCCAAAGGATCAGGAATGAGAATGGCAGCAGGCTTCTCAGGAGCAGTGCTGGAAGCTGGAGCAGAATGGAGCGCAGGTCTTCAGAATTCTGAGTGAGAATGATTTACAGCCTAGAGATCCAAGCCCAAAACCATTAGTCAGGAGGAGTGGTACAGTAAAAAAGTATTTTCAGAAAACAGAGATCACAAATAGTTTGCATGTCAGGCTCCCTCTCTCAGGAAGTCCTCCACCCAAACAAGAAAGTAATCTAAGAAGGAGGAAGCTGTAGGCCAGGTGCATGGCTCATGCCTGTAATCCCTGCACTTTGGGAGGCTGAGTTAGGCAGATCACTTGAGGTCAGGAGTTCGAGACCAGCCTGGCCAACATGGTGAAAACCTCATCTCTAATAAAAATACAAAAAATTAGCTAGGCATGGTGGCAAACACCTGTAATCCAGCTACTAAGAAGTCTGAGGCAGGAGAGTTGCTTGAACCCAGGAGGTGGAGGTTGCAGTGAGCTGAGATCGTGCCATTGTACTCCATCCTGGGTGACAGAGTGAGACTCTGTCTACAGAAAAAAAAAAGAGAAGATGGCCATCTAGCAGCAGCTCAGGGTTGCAGCTCCCAGTGAAGGCACAGGGAGTGAGTGGACACCAGACTTCCAGACGAAGTTTTGTTGCCTACAGACCAGGAGATTCGCAGCGGAGGAGCCCTATGGGTTGCCAGCGTGACTCTTTTGGCCGGTGCGGCTGTTTTGCCGGCAACCCGGCATGGTGGTTCTCAGTGTGGAGTATGCGGGACTGGGTGCCCTTTTAGTTGGCGTTTGGAGCTCCGAGAAGGCAGAGTCATCCATTCAGCTGATTGAGAAGGGGACTGAAGCTGGGAGCCCGACTGGGAGATTCCCGGGCAGAAAAGCACCACGAATCTCAGCGCAGCTGTTTCAGCCAGCACAGTGGCCGCACGGGAAATTGCATAGATCCTGGCGCCTTTTCAGCGGGTGACTGGGGCACCTGGGAGAGAATCGACCGTTCAATTAGGAAAAGAAAAAAAGGGGGCTCCAAGGCTGGGAGCCAGGTGATCGGGCTTGGCTGGTTCCACCCCCACAAAAAAACAGCAATTAGAAACGCTGAGGGTTGAGAGTTTCACAGCAAGCACCGCTGAACCTGGGAAGGTCCAGCTCTGTGAGGGAGGGGCATCCTCCGAAGGAAAACAAAGAAACAGAAATAACATCACCACCAACAAGCTGGACATCCACTCAGAGACCCAATCTGAAAGTCAACAACTAGAAAGACGACAGGTGGATAAATCCACAAAGATGTGAAGAAACCAGCACAAAAAGGCTGAAAACATCCAAAATCAGAATGCCTCTCCTCCTTCAGGGGATTGTAGCTCCTCATCAGTAAGGGAACGAGGCCTGATGAAGAATGAGTGTGATGAATTGTCAGAATCAGGCTTCAGAAGGTGGATAATAAGAAACTTCTGTGAGCTAAAAGAACATGTTCTAACCCAATGCAAAGAAACTAAGAACCTTGAAAAAAGGTTTGACGAAATCCTAACGAGAATAGACAATTTAGAGAGGAATATAAGTGAATTAATGGAACTGAAAAACACAACACGAGAACGTCACAAAGTATGCACAAGTTTTAACAGTTGAATTGATCAAGCAGAAGAAAGGATATCAGAGGTCGAAGACCAACTCAATGAAATAAAACGAGAAGACAAGATTAGAGAAAAAAGGATAAAAAGGAATGAGCAAAGTCTCCAAGAAATATGGGACTATGTGAAAAGACCTAATCTACGTTTGATAGGTGTACCTGAATACGACAAAGAGAATGAATCCAAGCTGGAAAATACTCTTCAGGATATTATTCAGGAAAACCTTCCCAACCTAGCAAGGCAGGGCAATATTCAACTCCAGGTAATACAGAGAACACCACAAAGATATTCCTCAAGAAGAGCAACCCCAAGGCACATAACTGTCAGATTCACCAGGGTTGAAATGAAGGAGAAAATGCCAAGAGCAGCCAGAGAGAAAGATCAGGTTACCCACAATGGGAAGCCTATCAGACTCACAGCAAATCTCTCAGCAGAAACCCTACAAGCCAGAAGAGTGTGGGGGCCAATTTTCAACATCCTTAAAGAAAAGAACTTTCAGCCCAGAATTTCATATCCAGCCAAACTAAGCTTCATAAGCGAAGGAAAAATAAAATCTTTTGTGAACAAGCAAGTACTCAGATTTCATCATCACCAGGCCTGCTTTACAAGAGCTTCTGAAAGAAGCACTATACATAGAAAGGAACACCCAGTATCAGCCTTTCCAAAAATATACCGAAAGGTAAAGAGCATCAACATAACAAAGAATTTATATCAACTAATGGGCAAAACAGCCAGCTAGCATCAAATGGCAGTATTAAACTCACATATATTATTATTAATCCTAAATTTAAATCGACTAAATCCCCCAATCAAAAGACACAGACAGGCAAATTGGATAAAAAGCCAAAACCCATCTCACATGCAAGGATACACAAAGACTCAAAACAAAGGGATGGAGGAAGATTTACCAACCAAATGGAGAGCAAAAATAAATAAATAAATAAAAAGCAGGAGTCGCAATTCTTGCCTCTGATAAAATAGACTTTAAAGCAGCAAAGATCAAAAGAGGCAAAGAAGGACACTACATAATGGTAAAAGGAACAATACAACAAGAAGAGCTAATGATCCTAAAAATATATGCACCCAATACAGGAGCACCCAGATACATAAGACAAGTTCTTAATGATTACAAAGAGACTTAGACTCCCACACAATAATAGTGGGAGACTTTAACATCACATTGTCAATATTAGACAGATCAATGAGACAGAAAATTAACAAGGATATCCAGGACTTGAACTCAGACCCGGAACAAGTAAACTTAATAAACATTTATAGAACTCTGCACCCCAAATACACAAAACATACATTCTTATCAGTACCACATCACACCTACTCTAAAAGTGCCTACATAGTTGGAAGTAAATCACTCCTCAGCAATTGCACAGCATTTCACAGGTTTAAATGAAATATTGGTTGGCTGCTTGTTTGTTATTTTCTTCCCTTATTCCTTCCTGTCTCCATTGTTAAGCACATTTATTGCCATAAAAGAGGTTTTGAATACCCTTTTTTAGACTGCATTCTAGCCTGGGCAATAAAGCAAGACTTCCGTTTTCTCTCCCTCTTTCTCGCTTTCATTCTTTTTTTTTCTTTCTCTCTTTTTTTTTTAAAAAAGAATGAGGAAGCTGTGCCTGAGAGGCCAGGGGACCCTAGAATGATGGTGAAGGAGACCCTGGCCAATAGCTAGGCAGTAGGCCTTCAAGCTAGAGGGTAGAAGACGTCAGGAGAAAGACGAGCTAGAGGGGTTACCCCACAGGTGTGAGTAGGTGGAAAATGATATTGAGAGACTGTTGGAGAGTTTCGAGAATTACAGGTGCTCCTCGACCTGTGTTGGGGTTATGTCCAAATAAACCCATTATAGGCCAGGCACCCCTATATAGGTGACTCAGGACTGGAATCCCAGCACTTTGGGAGGCCGAAGTGGTTAATCACCTGAGATCAAGAGTTTGAGACCAACTTGACCAACATCGAAAAACCCCGTTTCTACTAAAAATACAAAATTAGCCAGGCATGGTGGTGCATGCGTATAATCCCAGTTACTTGGGAGGCTGAGGCAGTGAGCCTAGGCTCTGCGATGAGCTGAGATTGTGCCATTGCACTCCAGCCTGGGCAACAAAGCCAAACTCCATCTCAAAAAAAACAAAACAAAACATTGTAAGTTGAATATATCGCTGGGCATGGTGGCTCACACCTGTAACCCTAGCACTTTGGGAGGCTGAGGCGGGTGGATCACCTAAGGTCAGGAGTTCAAGACCAGCCTGGACAACATGGTGAAATTTCATCTCTACTAAAAATACAAAATTAGCTGGATGTGGTGGTGCATGCCTGTAATCCCAGTTACTCAGGAGGCTGAGGCAGGAGAATCACTTGAACCTGGGAGGCAGAGGTTGCAGTGAGCTGAAATCATGCCATTGTACTCTAGCCTGGGCAATAAAAGTGAAACTCCATCTCAAAAAAAAAAAGTTGAATATATCGTAAATCAAAAATGCATTGAATACATCTAATCTACTGAAATTTAGCCTGGCCTCCCTTCAGTGTGCTCAGAATGCTGACAGCCTACACTGGGGCCAAATCATCTAACACCAAAGCCTATTTTATAATAAAGTGTTCATAAACTTAATTTATTATTTAATAAATTATCATGTAATTTATTAAATACTGTACTGAAAGTGAAAAACAGAATGGTTATATGGGCACTTGTAGGTCTGTTGGCCCCACAGGGTCGTGGGGTGTCCCTTATGTTGTGTTGAGGTGCAGGATCTGAGAAGTAAAGAGACAGGACACTGAAGAACTGGTGAAGAGCATCTGGACTTGGGGGGGGCACACCACCTGTGAGTGGAGATCAGTGGTGGCCCCCAAATGCCCAAGAGCATCTGTATTTATTAGGTACAAGCAGGGGGCAGTGTCGTGTGCGAGGTCATCATCTATAGGCTTAGTAATAGGGCATGTATAATCACGTGAGTAAGCAAGGGGACCACCCCATTATGTCACCTGGTCAGAGAGGTGGGCTGTATGCAGCAGGGGGGCGTGCCGTGCGCAGCAGTAGCGGGTCATGTACAGAAAAGGGGTCCACCCCCATTAGGTCACTGAGGCAAGGAGGTGGGCTGTGTACAACACTTCTTATCTGGGGGTTGAAGACTTCAAAGGATTTCTAATAGAAGGATACTGTAAGCTTAATGCAGTGGGAGCTTACAGACTTGTGCTCTTCTCTTAAGATATTTATGGGAGAATGATTTGAGCTAGCACAGAAGTAAGAAAAGACTGACAGGGTGTACAGCCGCTGTGATTGGTCACACCAGAGGGGTTCTTCTCCCTCGGTTACTTCCAGGATCTCAGGCCTGAGGCCTACTTTCCACAGGAACTGGATGCAAGGTACTACAAGTCCTTTAACAGGAGGAGAGGCACTTGCTCCGAGCCTGCCATACAGCATATGCCCTTTCAGGCAGGGACGCCACCGCCTGGATCTTTGATTCTCGTCCTGCTCTGGCTGTTTTCCCATGTACTGCTTCTGTTCTGTGACTGCTCTAGGCATTCCTCCTACTACAAACTACTATATAGTCATCTAGAAGAATTATATAAATCAGCACTAAATGTGTCAATACAGCTCTGACTACAATACCTATATGATTATATAGAAAGTTGTTTTTTTTTTTGCCGGAGTTTCGCTCTTGTTACCCAGGCTGGAGTGCAATGGCGCGATCTCGGCTCACCAGAACCTCCACTTCCTGGGTTTAAGCAATTCTCCTGCCTCAGCCTCCCGAATAGCTGGGACTACAGGCGCGTACCACCATGCCCAGCTAATTTTTGTATTTTTAGTAGAGACGGGGTTTCACCATGTTGACCAGGATGGTCTTGATCTCTTGACCTCGTGGTCCATCCACCTTGGCCTCCCAAAGTGCTGGGATTATAGGCATGAGCCACTGCGCCCGGCCCTATATAGAAAGATTATATAGAACTAAGTAGATATAAGTATTAACTATGATTATATAAACTAGATATATGTAAGCAGTAAGTTATACTTCAAGCACTAATTCTATAAACTAGTATATGATTATATATGCAGGATTATATAAAGGAAACAGCTGAGCAATAACACTATAAACTAGGATATTCTTCAGGCACTGGTTGGCCTGGGGTCTGGACAGTTCTCCTTCCTCAGTGCCCATGGGGGGTGTTGCCCACAGGTACTAGAAGTACAATTTCTACTGAATGAGTTATTGCTTTCATACCATCTTAAAGTCAAAAAGCAGTAAATCACACCATTGTAAATTCGGGACCATCTGCAGTAATAGGTTTCTCAAAAACTGAATAACTAAAAGCAAGGCAATTCATACTTACGAAAACACACATGCATAAACTGTAAAAGAAAATAAGTGCAACACCAGAAATTTACATAGGACAGAAGTGGTGGCTCACTTTGTAATCCCAGAACTTTGGGAAGCCAAAGCAGGACCACTTGAACCCAGGAGTCTGAGACCAGTTTGCGCGACACAGTGAGACCTTGTCTAAAAAAAAAAACAAAAAATTACATAGACATGATCATGTAAACATTGAACATTGATTTAACCAAAGACTGAATTAAACAGAATTTAATAAACAGTGCTGGGAAGATGGGGGAAGGGAAAGGAGGATGCAGGTGGTCATGGGTTAAAAAAAAAATTCTCATCTCCTGTAATTACAAGAAAGTGAGTAATGCCAGCAGGGTGTGGTGGCTCACACCTGTAATCCCAGCACTTTGGGAGGCTGAGGTGGGCAGATCACCTGAGGTCAGGCATTGGAGGCCAGCCTGGCCAACATGGCGAAACCCTGTCTCTACTAAAAATACAAAAATGAGCCGGTCTTGATGGTAGGTGCCTGTAATCCCTGCTACTTGGGAGGCTAAGACAGGAGAATCGCTTGAACCCGGGAGATGGAGGTTGCAGTGAACTGAGATTGTGTCACTGCACTCACACTCCTGGGCGACAGAGCGAGACTTGTCTCAAAAAAAAAAGGGTAATGTCCAAAACTGACAAATCAACAAAATAGCAGTATAGGCATTTTTAGGAATATTGGAGGTGGTTTAAACTGGAAGAAACAATGGAAAGAGATGAGCTGTCTACCTCTGGGGATCAGAGCAGGGTGGGATTGAATGGGATTGGGTGGAACATTGCACTGCTATTTTTCATCACATGACTTTTAGTACTTTTGACTTTTTTTTTTTTTTAAGTTGGGGTCTCGCTCTGTCACCCAGGCTGAAGTGCAGGGTAGGATCATAGCTCACCTATGATCATACATACAACACCAGAGCTCATACAGTCCTCCCACCTCAGCCTCTCAAGTAGCTATGACTCAAAGTGCACGCTGCCATTCCCAGCTAATTTTTTTTTAGAGACAAGTTCTTGCTATGTTGCTCAGGCTGGTCTAGAATTCTTGGCTTCAAGTGACCCTCCCTCCTTGGCCTCCCAAAGTGCTGGTATAACACACATGAGCCACTGCACCCAGCCTCTTTTGATTTTTAATTATTGTGCGCAGTTACATTATTTTCACAAAAACAAAAAGTAATTTTTTTTTTCCTTGAGACAGAGTCTTGCTCTGTTGCCCAGGCTAGAGTGCAGTGGCACAAACTCAGCTCACTGCAACCTTCGCCTCCCTGGTTTAAGCAACTCTCCTCCCTCAGTCTCCCAAGTAGCTGGGATTACAGGTGCCCACCACCACACCCGGCTAATTTTTTGTATTTTTAGCCAAGACTGAGTTTCACCATGTTGGTCAGGCTGGTCTCGAACTCCTGACCTCATGATCCACCCACCTCGGCCTCCCAAGGTGCTAGGATTACAAGCCTGAGACACCGCACCCAGCAACAAAAGGAAATTTTTTTTTTTTTTTTAATTGAGTCAGAGTCTCATTCTGTTGCCAGGCTGGAGCGCAGTGGTGTGATCTCAGCTCACTGCAACCTCCACCTCCTGGGTTCAAGTGATTCTTCTGCCTCAGCCTCCCAAATAGCTGGGATTACAGGTGTGTGCCACCACAGCCAGCTAATTTTTGTATTTTTAGTAGAGATGGGGTTTCACCATTTTGGCCAGGATAATCTCGATCTCCTGACCTTGTAAATGCTGGGATTATAGGTGTGAGCCACGCCTGGCCCAAAAGGTAATTTTTAAAAGAAAAAATTTAAACTGAGAAAAACAAAATAGCAAAAAGTGTTAGTCATTGATACTTACGTCTCTGATTTATTTTCATTCTGCTGACTTTTCTCTTTATCTTCTTTTTTTTTGAATTGGAGTCTCGCTCTGTTGCCCAGGCTGGAGTACAGTGGCCTGATCTCGTCTGACAGCAACCTCCTCCTCCCAGGTTCGAGTGATCCTCCTGCCTCAGCCTCCTAAGTAGCTGGATTACAGGCATATGCCACCATGCCTGGCTAATTTCTTTTGTACTTTTAGTAGAGACAAGGTTTCACCATGTTGGCCAGATAGATCTCGAACTCCTGACCTCAAGAGATCTGCCCACTTCAGCCTTCCAAAGTGAGGAAGGAGACTCCCTTCTCCGAGCCTGTGCTTGGAGAAAAGGAGGAAGTAAGAGTTAAAGGTCAGCCAGATGAGGTCAGTGGAAGGACTGGTTGGCGCCGCTGACCGGCTCTAGAGGTTAAAGATTAAACCCCCTACTCCTAACCACAGTCCTATCTATAGATCGCAGACATGGGATGGAGGAATTTTCCCCGGAAGGCATTGTTCTTGCTCAACTGCTCAGACCCCTACCTAGTCACGTCCCCTACACTTGCCTAATTGATCACGACCCTCTCACATGTGCACCCCTTAGACTGTAAGCCTTTGAAAGGGCTAGGACTTTCTTTGTCGAGGAGCTTGGTTGTTAGGCTTGAGCCAGCTGCAGCTCCTGGCCAAATAAAACTGCCACTTCCACCCCCAGTTCGTTGCTAAGAGGTTTTCTTCGAGGCCACTCCTGTTACAAAAGTACTGGGATTATAGGCATGAGCCACTGGGCCCAGCCCCAGTGCTTAACTCTTTATTTATTTATTTATTAATAGAGACAGGGTTTCACCGCGTTGGCCAGGCTGGTGTCAAACTCCTGACCTCAGGTGATCTGCCCACGACGGGAGTGTTCGTGGAAGGGGACCCAAACATAGAGTCCCCCCAGTGCTTAACTCTTGATTGGAAAATATGATAGAGTTGCCAGATAAAATATATTTAGGATATGCTTACACTAATTATTATTATTTTTTGGAAATTCAAATTTAACTCATCCTTTTATATTTTTATATTCTATTTGTTTGCTAAATCTGGAACCCTAAAAAGTGGACTCTTGTTTTCTCTAAACCCACAAGCTAGGACTGTGACCAAAGAGAGATACTGGAACCAGGAAGTTCTTCTGCAATTAATATTCACAACTAACTGACTAAACTTTCTGGTCGAGGCTGAGCACTGAGCGGTGATTTGGTATCTAGTACAGATGTGCATGGTGCGATGCCAGTCAGCCTCTGGCCAATCTCTGGGAGCCTAGAAGCATACGTAGTGCAGGTCTTGCCCCGTGACCTGCAGCAGCACACCCGCCTCCCTGCCCCTTTCCCCTCCGTCTGGTCCTCCTCTCTCCATCTGTCCTGAGGGCTTAGGAGCTGAGCCCAAGGCTTCTGCAGGCTATTACCATGCCCGGGATGCATTCTTCCTCCTGAGGGGGAGCAGGGCAGGATGAGAATCGACCTCAATTTAGCTAAATTCAGGAGTGAGATGACATCCCTGTCACTGTCTTTTGCTTTTTATGGAAAAAGCTATCTCTTTAGGCAAATTTCTTACACAGTTGCTTAATGTTGTCTACAACGTGCTTTATTTAAGAGTTTCACTCTCAGAGGAGGATTTTGTTCTTCAGTTGTGGAGTGATCTCTACCACTGATGGCTAAAGGTAGGAATGGAATAATTTTCTCCCTTTTATGTTTAGGAAGCTATCCTTTGGTGTTAATAGAATTAACTGTTAAGGAAACTGCCAGGGACAATGGCTCATGCCTGTAATCCCAGCACTTTGGGAAGTCAAGGCGGGCAGATTACAAGGTCAGGTGATCGAGACCATCCTGGCTAACATGGTGAAACCCTGTCTCTACTAAAAATACAAAAATAAGCCGGGTGTGGTGGCACGTGCCTGTAATCCCAGTTATACGGGAGGCTGAGGCAGGAGAATCACTTGAACCCGGGAGGTGGAGGTCGAAATGAGCCGAGATTGTGTCACTGCACTCCAGCCTGGGCAGCAGAGTGAGACTCCATCTAAAAAAAAAAAAAAAATACTAAGGAAACAGATGAGTCCTCCTGAAAGCTAAAATCATCTCCAGAATATATAAATATGTAATTTGGAAATACACAAACATAAGTTTATATGGTGAAAGAGAAACAGCTAAAATCTGGATATTTACAAATACAGAAGAATATAAATATAAAGCATTTTTATTGTTTTGACATTAATCATTTCTTTTTTTGAGCAGATGTTAAAGCACGGAAAGCCATACCCCAAAATATGACGCTTTAGCATGCTGAGTGCTTTGAAAACTGAAAGGCCTCAGAAATAAGCCTCAGCGCAGGGTCTCCCTCTGACCTCCCCCTACCTCCCTGTCTCTCTGACCCTATCTCTCCCCAAGTACAGAATGGAGCTGTTCTCTGACGTTCCCTTATCTACCCAGAAACTGGAGCCCCAAAGAGGAACACAACTGCCTTTGAACCCTTCCCTGAAATTTTCTTAGCCAGAGAAAATTAAAACTTCTATCACAGAGGAAGAGAATGAACATAAAACACCATAGCTACAGCCCAATCTTCATCCCAAACCATTGTTTGTTCTCCTGCCCCATTCAATTGCCAGGATCATTCACAAGATCAAGTTTGCCTTCTGGGTCCATTCATTCTCCACTAAAAATCTTTTACTCCTACACTCTCATCTCTCCTTCCTCTATGAAGAAGTGTCTATCAACATTTAGACCTCAGTGGGTTATTGGGTAATCATTCTCATGCAGTTCCCCTGTGCCCTGCATGGTAAATAAATTTGTATGCCTTTTTCAGTTGTCCCAGGTTTATTAGAAATCATTCAGCATTGCAGAAAAGATTCATACAGGTCCTCGAGGCGTTTTGAAATCCATCCCAACTGTAGGATGAGTGACCTGCAGGTTGGACAGACTGCCGAAATCCAAAAGCTTCAGCATTTCCTTAATGTCAGGATCTACTTCTGTGATCTCCTGATCCAGGGCTGAAACCTCAAGAACATAATTGTCTCTCCTTTCTCTCTCCTCCTCCTGCAGCTTGATGGAGATACCTCTTACTGGGCCTTTCTGAATCCACGTCATCAGACTCGTGACGTAGCCTGCTATCTTGTTGCGGAGCTTCTTGCTAGGGATGATGGCAATCTCCTCACACATACGCCTGTTTGTGTGGAAGTTGTTGCCCAGGCACGTATAGTACTTTTCTATGATGACCCGGGCTGCCTTCTTCACACTTTTGGTTTGAATGTGGCCCATGTTGGTGGGTCCTTGGTGAAAGAGCGCCTTTTGTCATTTTCAGTGAACCTTCAGAAGGTAAAGGGGGAAGCTTTCCCTCTTCACCCCTACAGTGTCAACAACAGCCAGCCAGGCAACAGTTTCAGAAACCTGCATGGGATTAAGATGATTAGCCACGTGGTTCTATTCTACAAATTAGTGGTCAGAATAACAAGAGTTTATTAGGAGGCTGAGGTGAGATAATTGCTTGAGTTCAGGAGTTTGAGACCAGCCTGGGCAACACAGTAAGACCTTGTCTCTATTTTAATAAAAATAAAATAAAATAAAAATATTTAAGTTTGCGTAAACATTTTCTTTCTTTTTTTTGTTTTTGAGATGGAGTCCCACTCTGTTGCTCAGGCTGGAGTGCAATGGTGCAATCTTGGCTCAATGCAACCTCCAGCTCCTGGGTTCAAGCAGTTCTCTTGCCTCAGCCTCCTGAGTAGCTGGAATTACAGGCAATCGCCACAACACCTGGCTAATTCTTTTGTATTTTTAGTAGAGACGAGGTTTCTCCATGTTGGCCAGGCTGGTCCTGAATTCCTGACCTCAGGTGATCCGCCTGCCTCAACCTTCCAAAGTGCTGGGATTATAACTGCGCCCGGCCTGCTTAAACATTTTCAAAGCTTTCTAAAAACAAATGGCTTTGGCCATATAAATATTTTTAAATCGTAAAATAATCATGTAAAATACTCAGGTTAAATCATGCATTTATTGTAGAGCTGTGAGATGACCATTCTTTTGAATCCTCCCAATTATTTAGGAGCTCAGTTCAATCCAAGGAAGTCTTTGTATCTTTCAGACAGCTCTTATTGTTTAAAGGTCTTCCATTTAAAGACAAAATCTAGCTTTAAGTAGCTCTCTAGTCCTATGCTTGCCTTGAAAATTAAGGAAGAACAAGCCATCTTCTACAAAACAGTCTTCAAAGGTCTGAAGACATTACAGGGCCTCTGGAACTGCCTCCTCCGCTTCACATGTAAGCTGGTCTGCAGTTCTCCTCCATCTTCCTGTGAGCACTTTAGTTCACCGATGCTCGCAGGCTTAAAATAAGACACTCACACTGAAGTTCTCCTGGTATGGCCTGAGGCTAGCAAAACAGTGAAGGACTGACTTTCTGTGATCTGAAAGCTGAACATCTATCCAGTAAAGTAAAAGCTAGTAGAATACTGTTTTAAGAATACCAATTTTAAGGTTTCTGGCAGAGAAAAGACTTGTCTGATACAACAGAAAAAAAAAGCTTATGTTTACAACAGGTTAAAACATTCGTGCATTTTGATATAGAAATGCCATTTTATACTAAAACAAGTGATGGATTAACAGACAAGCCTCGAAAAAACAGAAGCTAACCAACCTGATTTTAATCGTCACCACCTTTGTGGTCAGGAGCTGGGGAACTTCCTGCAGTAAGAAGCCTTAGGGAAGTGCAATTTCCATTGCCTTGTGATGTTAATTTAAGGCAATTATCATAAATAAATTCCCCAAAAAGTTTTGCGAATTATTTGTCCTTGTGAAAGCCCAGTGCTGTTGGTGAGTCGGGATGCTTGGAGAAGCCCTAGGGAAGGAATAGTCAGAATTTCTGTTTTGTTTTGTTTTTGTTTTTGTTGAGAAGGAGTCTCACTTTGTTGCCCAGGCTGGAATGCAGAGGCTCGATCTCGGCTCACTGCAGCTCCCTGCCCCTGGGATAAAGCGATTCTCCCACTTTAGCCTCCTGAGTAGCTGGGATTACAGGCACTCACCACCATGCCTGGCTAATTTCTGTATTTTTAGTAGAGACGGTGTGGTAGGCCAGGTTGATCTCAAATTCCTGATCTCCAGTGATCTACCTGCCTTCGTCTTCCAAAGTGCTAAGATTATAGGCTTGAGCCACTGCACCCAGCTTAGAATTTACGTTTATTTATTTATTTTTTTAGAGAGAGTCTTGCCACACTACCTAGGCTGGCCTTGGACTTATGGGCTTGAGTCCAGGGATCCTCTCAAGTAGCTGGGATTACAGGTGTGCACAACCACACCTAGCTTAGATACTGCTGTAAGAGTTGAAGGTCCCAAAGTTTGAAAGCTTTTACTGTTTACCAGCCTTCTTCTGAAAGGCTGGAAACCCTGCTCCATGAGTATTCTCCACGTAGGTTTTTTTTTTTTTTTGAGATGGAGTTTTGCTCTATTGCCTAGGCTGGAGTGCAATGACCTGATCTCGGCTCACTGCCACCTCTGCCTCCTGGGTTCAAGTGATTCTCCTGCCTCAGCCTCCCAAGTAGCTGGGATCACAGGTGCCCGCCACCACACCTGGCTAATTTTGTATTTTTAGTAGAGATGGGGGTTCACCACGTTAGCCCCGTTAGTCTCGAATTCCTGACTTCAGGTGATCCACCTACTGTAGCCTCCCAAAGTGCTGGGATTACAGACATTAGCCACTTCGTCTGGCCTCCATTTAGTATTTTCGTGGCACCTGCATTTTCAGTTTTCCAAGGCAGGAAGGGCAAGAATAAAACTGCTTCTCCAGTTCATTTGGCTATATTAGAACAGTTTTGTTGTGTATGGAGGGGGAAAAAAATGGACATTTTTTTTCTCCTTGACACTTCTGGGACCACTATGTGTTTAAGTTGTGTGCTGAGCTTGACTGCAGTGGGAAGAAATGTGACCCTGGGGTCCACGGCTCAGTGGTCCTGCCACCCACTAGGAGGCTTTCTTGAGCCATTTCTGGGGGTGGGAGAGGATTCACCTGTTGGAGTGCCCCCTCCCTGCGGTGCATGGATCAAAATCGGAACGGAACATCTGAAAGTGCTGGAGGATACATAAGGACCAGCTGTTTTCTAGCCCAGCGTTTCAGTGCCCGGGGCCTCTGGACCACGCGCTCCTACTGAGCCTCAGCCACAGAGTTTTGGGGGCTGCACAAAGAGAAGAAAGCCTGCTCCAAAGAGTCTAGTGGCCGGGCGCGGTGGCTAAAGCCTGTAATCCCAGCACTTTGGGAGGCCGAGGCAGGTGGATCACGAGGTCAAGAGATTGAGACCCTCCTGGTCAACATGGTGAAACCCTGTCTCTACTAAAAATACAAAAAATTAGCTGGGCATGGTGGCACGTGCCTATAATCCCAGCAGCTACTCAGGAGGCTGAGGCAGGAGAATTGCCTGAACCCAGGAGGCGGAGGTTGCAGTGAGCTGAGATCGCGCCATTGCACTCCAGCCTGGGTAACGAGCAAAACTCGTCTCAAAAAAAAAAAAAAAAAAAAAGGAGTCTAGAAATTCAAGAATGTGAGAGTAATGATTGCTGTAGCTGTTAACCAGCTTTAAAGAGTAAGCCTGCCACTGGCAGGTATGGAAACTTAGGTATAAACCTTCTGGAGAATAATTCAGCAAAACGTAATTAAAAACTTTAAAAGTGTGCATGAGGCCTGGGCACGGTGGCTTACACCGGTAATCCCCAAACTTTGGGAGGCTGAGGCAAAAGGATTGCTTGAGTTCGAGATCAGCCTGGGCAAGATGACAAAACCCTGTCTCTATAAAAAAAATTTGTTGTTGTTTTTTTTTTTACTTTTGTTTTTTGAGATGGAGTTTTGCTCTTGTTGCACAGGCTGGAGTGCAATGACGTGACCTTGGCTCACCACAACCTCCGCCTCTCAGGTTCAAGCGATTCTCCTGCCTCAGCCTCCCAAATAGCTGGGATTACAGGCATGCACCACCATGCCAGGCTAATTTTTTGTATTTTTAGTAGAGATGGGGTTTCTCCATATTGGTCAGACTGATCTCGAACTCACAACCTTAGGTGATCCATCCATCTCTACCTCCCAGAGTGTTGGGATTACAGGCATGAGCCACCTCGCCCAGCCTGAAAAATTTAAATAAAATTAGCCAGGCTTGGTGGCGCACCTGTAGTTCCAGTTACCTGGCAGGCTCAGGTAGGAGGATTGCTTGAGTCTAGAAGATCAAAACTGCAGTGAGCTTCCACCAAAGGCTGTGTGCCCCAGTTTAAAAAAAAAAGGTGGGGTGCAGTGGCTCATGCCTGTAATCTAGCACTTTTGGAGGCCGAGGAGTTTGACCAGCTTGACCAACATGGTGAAACCCTGTCCCTACTAAAAATACAAAAAAATTTAGCTGAGCCTGGTGGCAGGAGCCTGTAATCCCAGCTACTTGGGAGGCTGAGGCACAAGAATCGCTTGAACCCGGGAAGTGGAGGTTGTGGTGAGTCCAGACCATGCCACTGCACTCCAGCCTGGGCAACAAGAGAGAGACTTGGTCTCAAAAAAAAAAAAAGTGCATACTCTTTTGAATCAGAACTTAGGAAAACCCTGGGCTGGGTACAGTGGCTCACACCTGTAATCTCAGCACTTTGGGAAGCCAAGGAGGGCAGATCACCTGAGGTCAGGAGTTTGAGACCAGCCTGGCCAACATGGCAGAATCCTGTCTATGCTAAAAAAAATTATCCAGGCATGGTGGTGCGTGCCTGTAGTCCCAGCTACTGCAGAAGCTGAGGCAGGAGAATCACTTGAACCTGGGAGGTGGAGGCTGTAGTGAGCTGAGATTGTGCCACTGCACTCCAGCCTGGGGGACAGAACAAAAAAAAAACAACAACAACAAAAAAAGGAAAACCCCTGTATGTCCATAGAAGTTCAGCTTGCAGAGGTGAAGAGGAAAACTTCCCCCTTCCCCCTCTGAAGTTTCACTGAAAATGAACTGACAAAAGGCAGATTAATAGGAGAAAAAGGCATGCAAATTTATTGATGAGAGGGGGAAATTGGGGATCACAAAGTGATTACCCAGATAACCTTATGGTGCCCAGATGCCCCCAGATGCTTAAATAACTTTATTCATAGACAGGGGAAATGCAGGTAATCATTTTGAGGGGCAAGAAATGATTATTAGGTAGAATGAATGGACCTTGGAGAACATAAACTAAGCTGTAAATGGTCCTCTTTGCATATGAGTGAGCCCTAGAAACAGACCTGATCTTGTGAAAAGGTCCTTTGAGGTGTGGTCACATTCCTCGGTCTTCTTTTTTTTTTTTTTTTTTTTTGCAGTAGATGATGAAATATCTGGGAGGTGATGGATCCTGTTTGTCATTGCTGTTATTGTTTTGTTTTGTTTCTTAGGGGTTTTTTCGAGACAGAGCCTCACTTTGTTGTCCAGGCTGGTGTGCAGTAGGTTTGAGTGATTCTTGTGCCTCAGCCTCTCAGTTAGCTGGGATTACAGGTACCCACCATCACGCCCAGCTGCTTTTTGTATTTTTAATAGAGACAGAGTTTCACCATGTTGGCTAGGCTGGTCTCAAACTCCTGACCTCAGGTGATCTGCCTGCCTCAGGCTCCCAAAGTGCTGGGATTACAGGTGTGAGCCACCGCACCCGGCTCACACATATTTATAAGTTTTACATGACACAGTAGTCTTCAGAAATGAAGACTCAAAGAAACAGAAACAGGTAAAATTGTGTATTTTTATGCTTAGGTTTTTTTTTTTTTTTTGAGATGGAGTTTCGCTCTTGTTACCCAGGCTGGAGTGCAATGGCGCGATCTCGGCTCACCGCAACCTCCGCCTCCTGGGTTCAGGCAATTCTCCTGCCTCAGCCTCCTGAGAAGCTGGGATTACAGGCAGGCGCCACCATGGCCAGCTAATTTTTTGTGTTTTTAGTAGAAACGGGGTTTCACCATGTTGACCACGATGGTCTCGATCTCTTGACCTCGTGATCCACCCGCCTCGGCCTCCCAAAGTGCTTAGGTTTTTTTAAAGACGGGGTCTTGCTCTGTGGCCCAGGCTAGAGGGCAGTGGCATGATCCACCTCCCGAGTTCAAGCAATTCTCCTGCCTCAGCCTCCCAAGCAGCTGGGACTATAGGTGCCCACCACCACATCTGGCTATTATTTTTTTTAAAGTAGCAACGGGGTTTCACCATGTTGGTCAGGCTGGTCTCTAACTCCTGACCTTGTGACCCTCCCACCTTGGCCCCCTAAAGTGCTGGGATAACCCGCATGAGTAACCATGCCTGGCCTCTTCTGTTTTTTGTTTTTGAGATGAAGTGTCTCCTTGTCACCCAGGTTGGAGTGCACTGGTGCCATCTCAGCTCACTGCAACCTCATCTCCCAGGTTCAAGTGATTTTTGTCCTTCAGCTTCCTGAGTAGCTGGGACTACAGGCATGCACCATGACTCTTGGCTAATTCTTTATGTATTTTTAGTAGAGATGGGGTTTCGCCATGTTGGCCAGTCTGGTCTTGAACTCCTGGTCTCAGGTAGTCTGCCGGGCTTGTATGCTTAGGTTTGATGAACAGTGGCCAGTTGTGGAGTAATGTGACTGGAGGACAAAAGGGTATGCTCAGCAGGGCACAATGGCTCATGGTTGTAATACCAGCAATTGGGAGGCTGAGGTAGGAGGATCACTTGAGCCCAGGAGTTCCAGACCAGCCTGGACAACATAGCAAGACACGATCTCTACAAAAAATAAAAAATTACCTGGGCGTGGTGGCATGGCCTGTAGTCCCAGCAATTTAGAGACTTAGGTGGGAGGATTGCTTGAGCCTTGGAGAAGAAGTTTGCAGTGAGCTGTGACTGCCACTGTACTTCACCATAGGTGACAGAGTGAGAATCTGTTTAAACAAAAAAGGTATGATCTAATGATAATAAACTCAGTGAAACCTAGAAAGGCCTGTTTGTTCAGATTCTTTTTCTTTGTGTCTTCTGAAATAAAGATGTTCCTTTCCTCTGGCGACAGGAAGGGTACCTCTTGAATAAGGGTCTTATGACCTGCTTCAGGGGAGAAGGGCGGGCGAAAGTCAAAGGGTAACCTTCCTAGGTTTTATGATCTGTTTCAGGGGAGAAGGGAGAGGAGAAGGAATGGTGAGAGTGACCTTCCTGCTCCTGCTTTCTCAAATGCCATGGTGCCATGTTTTAGGGTAGCATGTTCTGACTCTATCAGAACAAAAATATAATAAGAATTATGGCCGGGCACGGTGGCTCATGCCTGTAGTCCCAGCACCTTGGGAGGCTGAGGCAGGCGGATCACCTGAGGTAAGGATTTCAAGACCAGCCTGGCCAACATGGTGAAACACGATCTATACTGAAAATACGACAATTAGCTGGGCCTGGTGGCGGGCACCTGTAAGCCCAACTACTCGGGAGATTGAGGCAGGAGAATCGCTTGAACCCGGGAGGCAGAGGTTGCAGTGAGCCGAGGTTGCGCCACTGTACTCCAGCCTGGCGCCTGGTGACAGAGTGAGACTCTGTCTCAAAATAATAATAATAATAATAATTCTATATAGGAAATCATGGTTATCTATAAATACTGAAAATGTAAAATTACTTTTTTTCTTTCTTTCCTTCCCTCCCTCCCTCCCTCCCTCCTTTCCTTCCTTCCTTCCTTCCTTCCTTCCTTCCTTCCTTCCTTCCTTCCTTCCTTCCTTCCTTCCTTCCTTCCTTCTATCTATCTTGCTCTGTCACCTAGGCTGGAGTGCAGTAATGTAATTATAGGTCAATGCAGCATGAACTCCTGGGCTCAAGTGATCCTTCTGCCTCAGCCTCCCAAGTAGCTAAGACTACAGGTACATGCCACCACTCCTGGCTAGAATATCTATAATTAGCTTAGGGTTTCTAGGTCTATAATGAAAATAATTAGTGAGAAATATTCTATAAGGTAATCTTAGAAATAGGAGGAAGAGGCCGGGTACAGTGGCTCATGCCTGTAATCCCAGCACTTTGGGAGGCCGAGGCAGGCGGATCACCTGTGGTTGGGAGTTCTAGACCAGCCTGACCAACGTGAAGAAACCCTGTCTCTACTAAAAATACAAATAATTAGCTAGGCATGGTGGTGTATGCCTGTAATCCTAGCTACTCGGGAGGGTGATGCAGCAGAATCACTTGAACTGGGGGGGCAGAGGTTGTAATGAGTTGAGATCATGTCATTGCACTCCAGCCTGGGCAATAAGAATGAAACTCCATCTCAAATTTAAAAATAAAAGAAGAATTAGGAGGAACAGGGAAAAGAGGAGGAAGAATAAGAATGAGGAAGAGAAAGAAGGAGAGAGAAACAGAAGGAGGAGGAAGAAGAAGAGGAGGAAGAAGAAGAGGAGGAAGAGGAAGGAGAAGAAAGAGCAAGGAGGAAGAGGAAGGAGAAGAAGGAAAAGGAAAAAGAAGGAGAAGGGAGTGGGGAGAGAGGAGGTGGAGGAAGAAGAAAGAAGAAGGTTGAGGCATCTCATGCCTGTAATCCTAGAACTTTGGAAGGCTGAGCACTTTGGGAAGATTGCTTAAGCACAGCATTTGGAGACCAGCATGGACAACATGGTGAGACTTTGTCTGTGTGATATGGTTTGGCTGTGTCCCCACCCAAATCTCAACTTGAATTGTATCTCCCAGAATTCTCACATGTTGTGGGAGGGACCCAGGGGGAGGTAATTGAGTCATGGGGGCTATTCTTTTCCATGCTATTCTTCTGATAGTGAATAAGTCTCATGAGATCTGACAGGTTTATCAGGGGTTTCTTCCTCATTTTTCTTTTGCCACTGCCATGTAAGAAGAAGTGCTTTTCACCACCATGATTCTGAGGCCTCCCCAGCCATGTGGCACTGTAAGTCCAATTAAGCCTCTTTTTCTTCCCACTCTTGGGTATGTCTTTATCAGTAGTGTAAAAACAGACTAATATACTCTACAAAAAATTTTTTAAAATTAGCTGGACATGGTGGTGTGCACCAGCTACTTGGAAGGCTGAGGTGGGAGGATCACTTAAGTCTAGCAGGTTGAGGTTGCACTGAGCCTTGAATGTGCCACTGGATTCCAGCCTGGGCAACAGAGCAAGAACCTGTCTCAAAAGAATAAAATATGGAAAAGAAAAGGTGTGGTGTTTAAAAGTATATTCAAAATTCTTTGGCACTCTGTTCAAAAGGTGGAGCCTAATTTCCCTGCTTGTGAATGTGTATTGGACTTGGTGACTCACTTCCAATGAATAGAGTAAGTGAAAAGTGATGGCATGTGACCTATGACTCCAAGTCATAAAAGATAGTGTGGCTTCTTCCTTGCTCTTTCTTAGTTCACTTACTCTGAAGGAAGACCCCCCTGCCATCTGAGGACCCTCAAGCAGTCTTGTGGAGAAATCCATGTAGTAATGAACTGAGATCTGCTGCAAACAGTCATGTGAATGAACCATCTCAGAGGTAGATCCTCCAGCTCCAGACAAACCTTCACATAATTGAAGCACTAGAAAACATATCAAGCCAGTCTTGAATTCCTGATTCACAAAAACTATGAAATAATGTTTATGGGTTTGTTGTTGTTGTTGTATTTTTTTTTTTTGTCGTTTTTTTGGAAATAGACTCTCCCTGTGTCACCAGGCTAGAGTGCCGTGGTGTGATCTTGGCTCACTGCAACCTCCACCTCCTGGGTTCAAGTGGTTCTCCTGCCTCAGCCTCCTGAGTAGCTGGGATTACAGGTGCCCATTGCCATGCCCAGCTAATTTTTGTATTTTTAGTAGAGATGGGGTTTCGCCATGTTGGCCAAGCGGGTCTCGAACTCCTGACCTCAGGTGATCCACTTGCCTCAGCCTCCCAAAGTACGGGATTACAGGTATGAGCCACCATGCCCAGCCTTTTTAAATTAATTTTTTAGAGAGATAGACTCTCACCGTGTTGCCCAGGCTGGTCTTGAACTCCTGGGCAATTCTCCAAAGCAATTCTCCGACCTTGTCCTCCTAAAGTGTTGGGATTACAGGCATGAGTCATCTTGCCCAGCCTAAGGCTTTCTAATGTAAAATTTTCAGGTAGAAGGAAAATGAAACCAGATGGAGGGTAAGAGATAAGGAATGGATAACAAATAAAGTGGTAAATATATGAAAGATCTAATGTTTCATTGGCTTTAAAAATATACCACAACAATAAGAAGAGCTAAATACATAGATACAATGATGATAATTATATCATCGTTATATAATTATTTGATATAATGTTCATTCTCCCCGAGTTGATCTGTGGACTAAATACAATCCTAATTAAAATACCAGCAGCCTGTACTTCTAGAAACTGATGCTAAATTAAAAAAATTTTTTTTTTAGACAGAGTCTGGCTCTGTAGCCAGGCTGGAGTGCAGTGACATAATCTTGGCTCACTGCAACCTCTGCCTCCCAGGTTCTAGCAATTCTCCTGCCTCAGCCTCCCAAGTAGCTGGGACTATAGGCACGTGCCACCACGCCCAGCTTATTTTTTATATTTTTAGTAGAGACCTCTTTCACCATGTTAGCCAGGATGGTCTCGATCTCCTGACCTCATGATCTGCCCACTTTGGCCTCCCAAAGTGTTGGGATTACGGGTGTGAGCCACTGCACCTGGCCCGATGCTAAAATTTATATCAAAAAGCAATAGACCAGAACAACCAAACAATTTTGTAAAAGAAGAGCACATTTGGAGAACACATACAACCTGATTTTAAGACTTACCTTAGATCTATAGCAGGATTGGCAGACTGGCCCACAGGCTAGCCTGCAGCCTGTTTTGCAGGGTTTAGAGGCTAAAACTGCTTTTTATAGTTTTAAATGGTTGAAAAAGGAAACCAAAAAAGTATGCAGCAGGAATTATATGTAGCCCACCCTTTACATTTGCAAACTCATGAGCTACAGTAATAAACACAGTATGGGTTGGGTGTGTTGGTGGCTGATGCCTGAAATCTCAGCAAGTTGGGAGGCTGAGGTGGGTGGATCATTTGAGGTCAGGAGTTTGAGATCAGCCTGGCCAACATGGTGAAACCCTATCTCTACTAAAAATACAAAAATTAGCCAGGCGTGGTGGTGTACATGTGTGGTCCCAGCTCCCAGGAGTTTGAGACCAGCCTGGCCAACATGGTGAAACGCCGTCTCTACTAACAATATAAAAATTAGTCAGGCATGTTGGCATGTGCCTGTAATCCCAGCTACTTGAGAGGCTGAGGCAGGAGAATTGGGAGACTGAGGCAGGAGAATTGCTTAAACCTGGGAGGCATAGGTTGCAGTGAGCTGAGATCGTGCCACTGCACTCCAGCCTGGGCAACAGAGCCAGACTCTATCAAAAACAACAACAACATCAAAAACCCCACACATACCACAATATGGTATTAGCAAAAAGATGGACACATAGATCAATGGAACAGAACACAGAGTCCAGAAATAGACTCACACATATATGTGGTTAATCGATTTTTGACAAAGTTACCAAGGCAATCAAGTGAAAGAATAGTCTTTTCAACAAACTCTGCTGGAACAATTAGATACTCATATGGAAAAAAGAAAAGAAAAAGAAAAAAGAATCTCAACATGTGTGGAGAGAGAATTCTCCATGGGCCTTTTATATATTTGTACTTTGTTTTTGCTTTTTTTTTTTTTTTGAGACAGAGTCTAGCTCTGTTGCCCTGGCTGGAGTAGACTGTTGTGATCTCAGCTCACTGCCACCTCTGCCTCCCAGGTTGAAGCTTTCCTCCTGCCTCTGCCTCCCAAGTAGCTGGGATTATTACAGGGACCTGCCACCATGCCTGGCTCATTTTTGTAGTTTTAGTAGACAGGGTTTCACGATGTTGGCCAGGCTGGTCTCAAACTCCTCATCTCAGGTGATCTACCTGCCTCAGCCTCCCAAAATTCTTGGATTACAGGCGTGAGCCATTGTGCCTGTTTTTTTTTTTTTAAAGACAGGTTCTTACTTTGTCACCCAGGCTGAAGTACAGTGGCACAATCATGGCTCACCAGAGCCTTAACCTCCCAGTCTCAAACAATCCTCCTACCTCAGCTTCCTGAGTAGCTGGGACTACAGGCATGTAACATCACACCTGGCTAATTTTTTGTTTTTATTTTTTTGTAGAGACAGGGTCTCAGTATGTTGCCCAGGCTGGTCTCAAACTCCTGGACTCAAGCAATCCTTTTACTTCAGCCTCACAAAATGCTGAGATTGGTTGGGCATGGCGGCTCATGCTTGTAATCGCAGCACTTTGGGAGACCAAGGTGGGTGTATCGCCTGAGGTCAGGAGTTTGAGACCAGCCTGGCCAACATGGTGAAACGCCGTCTCTACTAACAATATAAAAATTAGTCAGGCATGTTGGCATGTGCCTGTAATCCCAGCTACTTGAGAGGCTGAGGCAGGAGAATTGTTTGAACCCGGGAGGTGGAGGTTGCAGTGAGCCAAGATTGTGCCATTGCACTCCAGCCTAGGCAATAAGAGTGAAACTCCATCTCAATAAAAACCAGAAAACAACAAAGTGCTCAAATTACAGGTGTGAGCCACTGTGCCCAGCCTATTTGCATGTCTTAAGAGTTAGACATAAGATACAGGGAAGCACGTTGGCTCATGCCTGTATTCCCAAGACTTTGGGAGGCTGAGGTAGGAGGTTTGCCTGAGACCAGAAGTTTGAGACCATCTTGGGCAAAACAGCGAGAACCTGTGTCCATTTTTTTTAAATACTAAAAAAAAAACCAAAAAAGTCAGATACTATCTTTTAAAGGATATTTGTCCTTGAAACAACCTGGAGACAGTGTCTATCTCCTGAGCAAAGGGCAGTTTTATTTACTGTCCAGATAAAAGTAATTGCTCTGGAGAAAAGGTTGGGCAAATATACCTGTAGTCCTTTATTAATTATTAATGTTCTTTCAATTTGGGGTTCCTCAAATTGAACCCCACTGTGTATACCTCATCTAACTGGGTCCCTTGGCATAGCCCCTGTGGGACTTGGGGAACAAAGGGAACTAGGGCAAACATGAAGCTCACGCTGCTTGTTGTGCTGTGAGCTATAACGATCTTTGTCTCTGTCTCAGGATCTGTGTCTTTATCTTGCATCCTTTGAAATTGTGGTATGGATACTTGTTAGATTGAAAGTAGGAGTAAAATCTTTTTTTTTTTTCTTTTTCTTTTTCTTTTTTTTTTTTTTGAGATGGAGTTTCGCTCTTGTTACCCAAGCTGGAGTGCAATGGCGCGATCTCAGCTCACTGCAACCTCTGCCTCCTGGGTTCAGGCAATTCTCCTGCCTCAGCCTCCTGAGTAGCTGGGACTACAGGCACGCGCCACCATGCCCAGTTAATTTTTTGTATTTTTAGTAGAGACGGGGTTTCACCATGTTGACCAGGAGGGTCTCAATCTCTTGACCTCGTGATCCACCCGCCTTGGCCTCCCAAAGTGCTGGGATTACCAGCGTGAGCCACTGTGCCCGGCTAGGAGTAAAATCTTATATCCTTTAGTATTATTTTTAAATCACAGCTCACTGTAGCCTTGAACTAGTCTTGAGCAATCCTCCAGCCTCAGCCTCCTGAGTCGCTTGGACTACAGGCAAGTGCCATTACGCCCAGCTAATTGTAGTTTTTGTAGAGATGGGGTTTCATCATGTTGCCCAGGCTGGTCATGAACTCCTGGGCTCAAGCATTCCTCTTGCCTTGGCCCCTCAAAGTGCTGGGATGCACCTGACACCTTTATTGTTTTACTTTGAACCTAAAACTCCTCCAAAAAAATAAAGTCAGGCCGGGCACGGCGGAAACTCTCTACTAAAAATACAGAATAAGCTGGGCCTGGTGGCACATGCCTGTAATCCCAGCTACTTGGGAGTCTGAGGCAGGAGAATTGCTTGAACCCAGGAGGTGGAGGTTGTGGTGAGCTGAGATCATGCCATTGGACTGTAGCCTGGGCAACAAGAACAAAACTCCATTTCATAAATAAATAAACAAACAAATAAATAAATAAAATAAAATCTATTAAACAACAACAACAACACCTCAAAGAAAATATGGGAAAGGTTCATGTTGTGGGAGCAGGTGACGGGGTGTCTGTTACATTATCCTCCATAATTTTTCATATGTTTGAAATATTTCATAAGCAAAAAATTAACTCAACGGGAAAAAGAAAGAAAAAAGGAAAAAAGGGGGCAAGCGATCTGAACAGACATGTCCCCAAAAAGATATACACATGGCCATAAGCACATGAAAGATGCTCAGCATCATTAGTTATTAGGAAAATGCAAATCTAAACAACAATTAGGTATCACTTTGTACCACCTAGATTGGCTATAATTTAAAAATTTTAAAAGGGAAAATACTAAGTGTTGGCAAGAATGTGGGGAAATTGGAACCCTCATACATTACCAGTAGTACTGTGGAATGGTGCCAACACTGTGGAAAACAGTTTGTTCAAAATGTTTAACATAGCTGGGCACAGTGGCTCACACCTGTAATCCCAGCACTTTGGGAGGCCAAGGCAGGCAGATCACCGATGTCAGGAGTTTGAGACCAGCCTGGCCAACATGGTGAAACCCCGTTCTACTAAAATACAAAAATTAGCATGGTGTGGTAGTGTGCACTTGTGGTCCCAGGTAGTTGGGAGATTGAGACAGGAGAATTGCTTGAACCAGGGAGGTGGAGGTTTCAGTGAGCCAAGATCATGCCACTGCACTCCAGCCTGGGCAACAGAGTGAGACCCTGTCTCAAAAAACAAAACAAAGTCAGGCACGTTGGCTCACCCACCTGACCTTGTGATCCACCCACGTAAGCCTCCGAAAGTGCCTGTAATCCCAGCACTTTGGGAGGCTGAGGTGGGTGGATCACAAGGGCAGGAGTTCGAGACCAGCTTGGCCAATGTGGTGAAACCTCATCTCTACTAAAAATACAAAAATTAGCTGGGCATGGTGGTGGGCGCCTGTAGTTCCAGCTACTTGAGAAGTGGAGGCAGGAGAATCGCTTGAACCCAGGAGGCGAAGGTTGCAGCAAGCTGAGATCACACAACTGCACTCCAGCCTGGGCAGCAGAGGGAGACTCCATCTCAAACAAAAACAAAAAGCCAAACAAAATAAAAAGTTAAACATAGTGTTACCATATGACCCAGCAATTTACTCTATATCCAAGAGAACTGAAAAACATATGTCCACAAAAAAGTTGTAATGAATGCACATGGCAGCATTATTCATATCAGCCAAAAGTGGAATCAACCTAAATATCAGCAATTGATGAATGAGGTGGATTAATATAATGGAATATTATTCAGCCTTAAAAAGTAATGCAGTACAAACGCATGGATTACATGGATGAACCTTGAAAACATATAAGTGAAAGAAGCCAGTCCCAAAGGTTCATTTAAATGAAATGTCCAGATGAGGAAATCCATAGAGACAAAAAGTAGATTAGTTGTTGCCAGGATGAGGGGAAATGGGAAGTGATTGCTAATGGGAATAGGGCGATAAACATGTTCTATACAGAATTGATGTTGATGGTTGCAAAAATCCGAATACACTAATGCCATGGATTGTATACTTTAAGTGGGTTAATTTTATGTATTGAAATATTTCAATAAACATTTTAAAAGATGAGGTACGAAAGTTTATCTTTTCTATATTAGTAAGTATTACGCTCTAAGAAAATCTGAATTGGCTGGGCTAGGTGGCTCACGCCTGTAATCCCAACACTTTGGGAGGCTGAGGCAGGCGGATCACAAGCCCAATAGATAGAGACCATCCTGGGAGGCTGAGATGATTGGATCACTTGAGGTTAGGAGTTTGAGACCAGCCTGGCCAACATGGTGAAACCCCATCTCCACTAAAAATACAAAATTAGCCAGGCATAGTGGCGGGCGAATGTAGTCCCAGCTACTTGGGAGGCTGAGGCAGGAAAATCACTTGAACGTGGGAGGTAGAAGTTGCAGTGAGGCCTGGGAGACAGAGCGAGAATCTGTCAAAAAAGAAAAATCTGGCTGGGCACGGTGGCTCACGCCTGTAATCCCAGCACTTTGGAAGGCCAAGGTGGGTGGATCACGACGAGGTCAAGAGATCAAGACCATTTTGGTCAACATGGTGAAACCCCGTCTCTACTAAAAATACAAAAAAATTAGCTGGGTGTGGTGGCGCACGCCTATAGTCCCAGCTACCTGGGAAGCTGAGGCAGGAGAATTGCTTGAACCCAGGAGGCGGAGGTTGCGGTGAGCCAAGATCACATCATTGCACTCCAGCCTGGGTAACAAGAGCGAAACTCTGTCTAAAAAAAAAGAAAAAAGAAAGAAAAATCTGAATCATAAAAAAAATTAGAAACAATAAACTGGTCAATAATTGGACTTGCCACAGGGTCCTGTGAAGTGTTAATTATTAACGTCTTTTTTCTTTTGAGATGGAGTTTCTTGTTGCCCAGGCTAGAGTGCTATGGTGCGATCTGAGCTCACCGCAACCTCCGCCTCCTGGGATCAAGTGATTCTCCTGCCTCAGCCTCCTGAGTAGCTGGGATTACAGGTGCCCGCCACCATGCCTGGCTAATTTTGTATTTTTGGTAGAGACAGGGTTTCTCCATGTTGGTCAGGCTGGTCTCAAACTCCCAACCGCAGGTGATCCTCCTGCCTTGGCCTCCCAAAGTGCTGGGATTACATGTGTGAACCATCATGCCTGGCCACTGTTTTTTTTTTTTTGAGACCAAGCTGCTCTGTCTCCCAGGCTGAAATGCAGTATTGCTATCATAGCTCCCTGCAGCCTTGGACTCCTGGGTTCAAGCGATCATCCTGTCTTAGCCTCCCAGGCAGCTGGAACTATAGGTGTGTACCACCATGCCCAGCTAATTTTTTAATTGTTGGCCGGGCGTGGTGGCTCACGCCTGTAATCCCAGCACTCTAGGAGGCCGAGGCGGGTGGATCACCTGAGGTTGGGAATTCAAGACCAGCCTGACTAACATGGTGAAACCCCATCTTGTAAAAAGAAAAAAAAAAAAAAAATTAATTCTTTGTAGGGATTGGGGTCTCACTGTGTGTGGCCATTAACTATTTTTTTTTCTCTTTTTGAGACATAGTCTTGATGTTGCCCAGACTGGAGTGCAATGGGGTGATCTCGGCTCGCTGCAACCAATTACAGGCGTGAGCCACTATATCACATTCTTTTTAGAAAAATGTGATATTATTAACATTATACTTTCACAATGTGAAGCAGTATAAAAATATTGGCTGGGTGCAGTGGCTCACAGGCCAGGCACAGTGGCTCACACCTGTAATCCCAGCACTTTGGGAGGCTGAGGCAGTCAGATCACCTGAGGTCAGGAGTTTGAGACCAGCCTGGCCAACATGGCAAAACCTCATCTCTACTGAAAACACAAAATTAGCCAGATGTGGTGGCACGTGCCTATAATCCCAGCTCCTCAAGAGGCTGAGGCAGAGAACTGCTTGAACCTGGGAGGTGGAGTTTGCAGTGAGCTGAGCTCGCGCCACTGCACTCTAGCCTGGGCACCAGAGTGAGACTCCATCTCAAAAAAAAAAAAAATTAGCCAGGCATGGTGGCACACACCTGTAGTCCCAGCTACTTGGGAGGTTGAGGAAGGAGAATCGCTTGAACCCGAGAGGCGGAGGTTGCAGTGAGCTGAGATCACCCCAAAGCACTCTAGCCTGGGCAACAGAGTGAGATTCCACCTCAAAAAAAAAAAAAAAAAAAGGAATGCCTATTTGTGTACTTTTGGGTTTACAACTGTATGCATGTCTGAATATGTTTGTACATACATTATGTGTATGCATATGCTCCATAATTGTCACAGATTGCTAAATAAGGTAGCAGCTGCATGACCGTTAGCTTTTTCACACCCCATAGGCATGGTTGGCTGTGTAACTGCAGCTGCTGTTTGCAGAGCCTGGGTTCCTATATCTGAGCCAATCTCTGTACTGTACAATCAGGTGACCACGGATTTTGCTCAGAGAACCCTCAACAACTTTGAGTTTTTCTAAGTTTGGTCAGCTGCAGGTGGAAGCAGAAATACTCGGGGCCTTGATTCTGAACATTCCATGGTGAGACTGGGGGAGTCTGTCATTTTAACAAGCACCTCAGGACATGTGATCTGTACTCACTTTTAGGATCTCCAGGACTGTGCACCAATTCCTGATTGCTGACTCTGTCTTTGGTCTCACAGTCCCTGTTGACACTTTGCCCACATGAGAATGAATATCATGCCTCCCTGTTGTTACCCATAATGCCATTTCCCTGAGTTTGGTGCTGGATCTTCAGGCTCAGTATACTCACACTGCCCTGTATTTCCATGCGCTGTTGAGTCGCTGACTTCTGGGACCCTGAGGCCCCAAAAGAAGCTGCAGAAGCAGCAGACAGCACATAATCAGCTCTCCTCACCGGCCCCACTCACAATATGGGACCTGCACTGGAGCCCTAGATCATGGATCTGTTCCAAGGGGAGCAGATCACTTGAACTCAGGAGTTTGAGACCAGCCTGGGCAACATGGTGAAACCCTGTCTCTATTTAAAACCAAAACCAAACTTGTTCATTTCCTCTTTACACATTCTTTCTAGCTCCTTCCAACATCTTTTGTAAACACAGGTGTCACTGTTCTGGTTAAAATCCTTCAGTGTGGGAGGCCGAGGCGGGTGGATCACATGGTCAAGAGATGGAGACCATCCTGGTCAACATGGTGAAACCCCATCTCTACTAAAAATACAAAAATTAGCTGGGCGTGGTGGTGCATGCCTGTAATCCCAGCTATACAGGAGGCTGAGGCAGGAGAATTGCCTGAACCCAGGAGGTGGAGGTTGTGGTGAGCCGAGATTGCTCCATTGCACTCCAGCCTGGGTAACAAGAGCGAAACTCCGACTCAAAAAAAAAGAAAACCTTCAGTGGGCCCCCATTCTTGGGATCTGCCTGGCCTACTGGCCTTGCTGACCTCTGCAACCTCATCTTCTCCATTCTCTCTCGCTCTCTTTTTTTAAAATTCAGTCTCCATAGAGACTGTCAAAAATTGCCAGTGCCGACTACATTGCAAGTCATCACGACAGGGTATTGGGAAAAGTTTTCAATTAGCAATAATCGCACCTCGGATAAACCTCATTGGCTACGATACTGCCACTGCACAAAGCTATCTTCTCCATTTTCTACCTGCCCTGGCCCCCAACCCCTCCTACCCACTATCTTGCAAGTGTCTTAGCAGGCCAGTCTCTCTCTTGCTCTAATTGACTCCCCTTTACTCAGAAAACTCCTGCTCATTCTTCAGTTCTCCGGGATCACTTCCCTGACCCCAAGACTAGACTGGGTCCCTTGTTTATTCATGGTTATAGCACGCTGGGCTTCTCTTTACTAATACTTGTTTGTCAACATTGAAATTCTCCATTTACTTGAGCAATTATGTCACTAATGTCTGCTTGTCCACTCGACGCTAAAGTTCATCTGAGCAGGGCCCCGTGCGTGCTCTCATTGCCTCTGCAGTACCTAGCAATGTGCCAGGCAGGTTATTCACTAGATGGATGGATTACTCGCTCCAGGAAAGAGGGCCCCAACCTGGGTGGGTGTAGAGACCCTGGAAGTCGATTAATGCAGCTCCGTGTGTAAGTCCCCAGAACTGAGGGCATCCTATCCAGCTGTGACCGGGGCCCCCGATGTCTCTCGGGATGAGGCGGTGCCCGGGGAACCCCCAGGGCAAGAAGGACACAGCATAGCTCTAACTGGCATCCAGCTGCGAACTGGAAGGGGGCACCCAGACTCTGTGCTTAGGGACCCCCCCACACCCGGTTCCCCGCAGGGTCGACCGCGAAGGGCCCTTGCAGCCTTGGGTAGACCCAGGGCAGGCGCCACGGGCTGCGGTAATCTGATGAGCCAGGAGCCACTCTGTGCCCCCATAAGCCGCCGCTCCGGGCGAGGGCGCTCCAGGTTGGTCTTCTGTAGCAGTCGTGCGCTGACAGGGCCCTTCTGGCCGGCAGGCGGTGGCGCAGTGCTCGTCGGGAAGGCGGCGGGCTATCCGGTCCTGGGCTGTGGCTGGCACCATGGTCGGTGGCGAGGCGGCCGCCGCAGTGGAGGAGCTGGTCTCGGGGGTGCGGCAGGCGGCCGACTTCGCGGAGCAGTTCCGCTCCTACTCAGAGAGCGAGAAGCAATGGAAGGCCCGCATGGAATTCATCCTGCGCCACCTGCCCGACTACCGCGACCCGCCTGACGGCGGTGGCCGCCTGGACCAGCTGCTGTCCCTCTCCATGGTTTGGGCCAACCACCTCTTCCTGGGCTGCAGGTGCGGACCCCTGCCGGCCGGCTGATCCTGTTCCCTGTCTTCCGATCCTCAAGCCCTCTTCCAGGGCTCACCCGTGACCGGAATCTCTGCCCCAGACTGAACCCGCGCCCAACCTCTATTCTTATTGGCCGGCCCGAAGGCTGATTCCCACCTAGGAGGCACCTTGGAAAGATCCTTATCCTTGATCCTCAGTTTTCTCTCTTGGTAAATGGGTAGTTATGATGACTGTAATAAAGGGTGAAGAGCTAAATACATGGCGAGCTAAAAAGTTGCTATTGTTATTTGTATGACTACTATTATTAGCTCAAACCATCACCTTTGCAGGGTGCGTTCCAAGTCCGTTAGCTCCTGTCATTCACATGGCTAATGTGCAGAGACAAAAACGGAGATTCCCATTTTACAGGTGAAAAAGCTTAGGGAGGGAACTGATATACCTGGGGTCATGCAGTTTCTGGCAAGATTGGTGGATTTTAACCACTAAGGACAGGATGTAATCTGTATCCTGTGGCTTTTTCTCCTCGTTCCACAGCCCACTGGGCCCTAAGTAAGAACCAGCTTCACCTCTCTGCTTTCCCTCTTATGAAAATAGCCGGTGCCTTTTTGGCAAGGTCCTAAAGCCCATTGCATCCTGTCTGCTGCACCAAAAGGACAGAGGCCCACTTTTGAAGTGCCTAATAAGGCATTCCCTTCACCCCTCCATGAAGAAGGTGGCAAATCTTGAGGCTCTCTATTAGCTTCATTTTTCCTGAAATTGTGTTAGGAAAATAGGGTGACTTGGCTCTTGATCTTGGTTTCTATACCTATTACCGCTGCCTGACTCTGATCACTTGGCCCCTCCAGGACTAAGCCACTTGGTCTTTCTTTACATGTTGGGGTTTATTAGAACAGTATGTAGAGAAGCAATGCCAGAGGTAATCATCCTTTTTTCCTGCCTTCTAGGTTCTCCTTGGAAATCCTGGTTTACAGGATCTATGGTTAGGCAAATGTCAGAGAATTGGGCAAATAAATAATGATTTGTTAGACTAACATTCCATGTATTTAAAAAATAAAAATACTTTTGCCCTTGTTGGTAATAGAGTGACTAACTCATCCTTACCCAGGTGTGAGTGTTGAGCTGACTTGTTTGGCTTATCTGACAATATGTATTGCTGGATGTACAGCGCCTCTGTTCTTGTATATCTTGAAACATCTGCTCTACTGGCATTCCTAAAGTCCACTTCTGTATCTACAAGCAAGAAGTGTTCACAGGGCCAGGTGTGGTGGCTCACACCTGTAATTCCAGCACTTTGGGAAGCCGAGGAGGGAGGATCACTTGAGGTCAGGAGTCCAGCCTGGCCAACATGGTGAAACCCAGTCTCTACTAAAAATACAAAAATTAGCTAGGCATGTTGGCAGGTGCCTGCAATCCCAGCTACTCAGGAGGCTGAAGCAGGAGAATTGCTTGAACCTGGGAGGCAGAGGCTGTAATGAGTTGAGATTGCACCACTGCACACCAGCGTGGGTAACAGAGCAAGCCTCCATCTCAAAAAAACAAAGCCCAAAAGAAATGTTCACTAACCTTGTGCTGAACATGTATAGGTTTGCCCTGCACTATCAGATCAGTTCTCCGAAAGTTGATTCTGTGGTTGAGCAACCTGCAGTTTCTTGTTAATCCACAGTGACAATTCTTCCAAGGTTTTTACCTTACTACTTTTTATTGTGCAGTTACAATAAAGACCTTTTAGACAAGGTGATGGAAATGGCTGATGGGATTGAAGTGGAAGACCTGCCACAATTTACTACCAGAAGTGAATTAATGAAAAAGGTAAATCGGATTTCCAAGTGCATATGATGAAATGGTGTAGAGTTAACAGTCCCTGCTTTGATGATACTATATTAGAGTATATTGTTTTTGAATGATCTTGTTTACTACCCCAAAGACCTATACCCTTTCATTTTTATTTCCCCATAATTGGTATAAGCCTTTTCATAATTAGTTAACAACTCATGGTGATAAATTATACATCGTTGATGAGGTAACACATACACTTAGCCTCTTCCAGTTGTTTAGGAACATTATTTTGAGATTTTTGCTTGATGTTTAAAAAAATGTTGGCTAGAATACCGAAGTATCTTGTTAAAAAATCTTGTTGGTAATAGAGTGACTAACTCATCCTTACCCAGGTGTGAGTGTTGAGCTGACTTGTTTGGCTTCTCTGATTTGCTGATAGGAATGTGGGTGGAGCAATGTCGATACCATAGCTATTCTCTATCCTGTGGGGTCTGATCTCAGGTGATGGGCTTTTTACAGTGAGTCTTGCCTGGAGTCTTGAATCTGGACCCTGGAGCTGGGGCTATAGAGACTGTGGCACAAAGAACCTCTTAGTATGGGACTGGGCATCCCAGCTATTAATACTTTTCAGAATCACCCCCAATACGTGCTTATTTCACATTTGTCTGCTCAGACAGCAGAATTAATTGCTCACTTATCTTCCAGAGTTCCTTTGGCATTTTATTCAGGCTTCTTTTAAAGCAGTTGTGACCTTGAGGGACGAGATGGTGTCTAAAGTTTTATTTAGTCTTTAGAACACCCAAACCTAGTATAGTTACATCCCAGAGAAGGTACTCAGAAACTACTGAGAAAATCGACTGAAGCAATAGAGTAAAAAGCTGCTGGCCCCTTTTCAGTTCTGCCCTTAGAAACATAGGTAAGCTCCTCTCTCCACATTTAGGTCTTGTCTTGGGAGGTGGGGCACATATAGAGGTCTTCTGTCAAATCCTCAGTAGCTCGGAAATTATTTCAGCCCCAAATAGCACATCCCACTTGATTTTCAGGATGGTTTGTTCTTTTTTTTTTTTTTTTAATTTTTTATTGGATTATAGGTTTTGGGGTACATGAGCAGAGCATGCAAGACAGTTGCGTAGGTACACACATGGCAGTGTGCTTTGCTTTTCTTCTCCCCTTCACCCACATTTGGCATTTCTCCCCAGGCTATCCCTCCCCACCTCCCCCTCCCACTGGCCCTCCCCTTTTCCCCCCAATAGACCCCAGTGTTTAGTACTCCCCTTTCTGTGTCCATGTGTTCTCATTTTTCATCACCCACCTATGAGTGAGAATATGCGGTGTTTCATTTTCTGTTCTTGTGTCAGTTTGCTGAGGATGATGTTCTCCAGATTCATCCATGTCCCTACAAACGACACGAACTCATCATTTCTGATTGCTGCAAAATATTCCATGGTGTATATGTGCCACATTTTTCCAATCCAGTCTATTGGTTCGTTCTTCTTAAAAAAAGTATTCTTCTAGTTTTAATCTGAACCTGGGGAAAAGCTTCAGGTTGGTTTTCGAGATGCTATTATGTTTTCAAAATCAGCTGTTAACACAGTACTCCTGAAAAATGAGTAAAGTAGGGTTACTGCTTTTGGCCAGGGAGCAATGTGAATTGGGAGTTTGTGGCTTTTTGGATCTTCTCATGTAATACTTAAAAAAATAACTGGGCAGTCCTTGGGTGTCCTAGTGAGGTTCTTGGGGCCCAGCCAGGGAGAGGCTAGATAGTTTCAGGCTACTGAAGTATACCTCATGGAGCTGGAGCAGGAGCAGAGGTAAGCAGGGAATGGGGTAAGTCTTTATTTTTAGTTTATTTTTTAGAAAAGTCTCACTTTGTCGCCTAGGCTGGAGTACAATGGCACGATCTCAGCTCACTGCTCCCTCTGCCTCCCAGGTTCAAGCGATTCTCCTGTCTCAGCCTTCTTAGTAGCTGGGATTACAGCTGTATACCACCACACACAGCTAATTTTTGTATTTTTAGTAGAGACAGGGTTTTGCCATGTTTTCCAGCTGGTCTTGAACTCCTGTCCTCAAGTAATCTACCCACCTCAGCCTCCCAAATTGCTAGGATTACAGGCGTGAGCCACTGCACCCAGCCGAGCCTTTATTTTTTAACTGCTGTTGGTAGATTCTTTTTTTTTTGAGATGGAGTTTCACTCTTGTTACCCAGGCTGGAGTGCAATGGTGCGATCTCAGCTCACTGCAACCTCCGCCTCCTGGGTTCAGGCAATTCTCCTGCCTGAGCCTCCTGAGTAGCTGCGATTACAGGCATGCGCCACCATGCCCAGCTAATTTTTTGTATTTTTAGTAGAGACGGGGTTTCACCATGTTGACCAGGATGGTCTCGATCTCTTGACCTCGTGATCCACCCACCTCAGCCTCCCAAAGTGCTGGGATTACAGTCATGAGCCATGGCGCCTGGCCTGTTCGTAGATTCTTTACTTGCTTTTTGTTCCTAAGGGGTTTTCTACATCGGTTCTACATTGTCCTTCTCTGTCTTGTATGTTTTCTGTTTCACCCCAGGCAGCTGAACTCTTTCCAGTCATGCTGGGTATAAGAGATGAGAACACTTAATGACATTTGGTCTGTAGACCCCAATAGGAGACTAAGGAGGTTTGGCATGTCCCAAATATTATTGTAGACCAGTGTGAAGAGTGTGTGTGTGTGGAAGGGTCTTTCTAAAATATCCTAGAGGGGTCTTATATCTCAAAAATGTACACAGCTCCTGCTCTGGGATGTTCATTTTTGACACTGTCATTGCACAGTGTGAGCCTGCAGAGAAAAGTCCTTGGGCATGAAATTACCATCTTGAAATCAGTGCCGCCATGTTACTCATCATTAGCAGTTAGCTACATGGAAGAACCGTATATAGAGGCCATACTTCTACAGCATATTTGAAGTGTGTTGCAACTTCCTTCAAATGAAACATATGTTTTTTTAAGTAACCAGGTTTAATTTTAGTCTGTTGATGCCACTGTAAGTGAAATTTGGCTGATCCTGAAAAGTGAGATACTTAGAGGGTGCATAGAGTTTTGCCAGTTTTGTTTTGAGACAGGCTAACTGCAGCCATGACCTCCCAGGCTCAAGTGATCCTTGTACCTCAGCCTCCCTAGTAGCTGGGACTACAGGCCTGTGCCACCATGCTTGGCTAATTATTGTAGAGAACGTATTTTACCATGTTCCCCAGGCTGGTCTCAAACTCCTGGGCTCAAATGATCTACCTGCCTGGCCTCCCAAAGTGCTGGGATTACAGGCATGAGTTACTGTGCCATGGTGAGTCTTTTAAGACTCTTCTAGGTAAGTCAATTCTGAGAACAAGTCATCTGAGCTATGTACCATGACCAATTTGTGTGGTATTGAAGGCTGTCTTCTTTCCGTTGAAGGCCACTGGAAAGACAGCCCTGAGGACTTTGCAACAGTTTTGTCCTTTGCCTGCAGTTTTTGCACACGATAGAGGAGGTTGATAAACATTAGGCAACATTGCCAGCCCATAGACAGACTCCTGATGTCAAGCCATACACCTGAAAACATCTGTTGTTGCTCTGCCCAGAATTGAGCTTTAGCTCTAAAATTAAAGTTTAGTTGGGTTTTAAAGCTAGCTACCAAATGGAAATAAATCGCCTGGCATTGGTATCTCAGGACAGACAGCAATGATGACTTGGAGATTCTTTTTTTTTGAGATAGAGTTTTGCTCTTGTTGCCTAGGCTGCAGGGCAATGGTGTGATCTTGGCTCATCACAACCTCCACCTCCTGGGGTCAAGTGATTCTCCTGCCTCAGCCTCCAAGTAGCTGTTATTACAGGCATGTGCCACCATGCCCAGCTAATTTTGTATTTTTAGTAGAGATGGGGTTCACCATTTTGGTCAGACTGGTCTCGAACTCCTGACTTCAGGTGATCTGCCCACTTTCAGCCTCCCAAAGCGCTGGGATTACAGGTGTGAGCCACTGTGCCCAGCCGCTCTTTAAGATTTTAAAAATACTTTATGGCTATTCTGCAGCTTTGAGGCAAGTACATCTCTGCAATCTGTCCAGCTCTTTTTGTAAGTCTGAGAAAAGAAATGAGCATTGGTTTCTGACAGGTGGGATTTGTTGGACAGTTGCAGTATATGATTTTTTTTTCTTGTGAAAGAGGGGGATTCAAACACACATATATTTAGTAAACAAACTTGATTAACCACCATCCTAGGCTCCTGCTAGCAGCCTTTGTGGTTGCTCAGCTTACCTATTAATGAGCGATAATTAACAAAGAGCAGCAGCTGACTCAGGAAGAGTGTCATTGCTATGATTGTCAGAGTTAATATTTCCAAGGAATGTCTTAACCAAGAAGAAAGAGGAGTGATTGACTAGGAAACTATCATTATTGACTCAAAGAAAGAAGCTGTCAACATAATTACTTGGTCCATTTTTTTCTGAGAACATTTTTATCCCAAGAGGGAAAATGGCAGTATGAAAAGTGACTGAAATTTGAAAGGCCAGGTGCAGTGGCTCATGCCTGTAATCCCAGCACTTTGTAAGGCTGAGGTGGGAGGATCACTTGAGGCTAGGAGTTCAAGACCAGCCTGGCTAAATGGCAAAACCTTGTCTACTAAAAACACAAAAATTAGGTGGGTGTGGTGATATGTGCCTGTAGTTCCTGCTACTCTTGAGGCTGAGGCAGGAGAATAGCTTGAGCCTGGAAGGAGGAGGTTGCAGTGAGCTGAGATAACACCAGTGTGCTCCAGCCTGGGCAACAGAGTAAGACTCTGTCTCTCTCTTTCTCTCTCTCTCTCTCTCTCTCTCTCTCTCACACACACACACACACACACACACACACACACACACACACACAAAGAAATTTGAAGGAAAAGTTAGAAAAACAAGTGTGCCTGCATTTCAAGAAGTTATCTTTTATGCATTGTGTCATCTTGGTAAGCTCTGAGGTACTAGAACTGCTGCTGCCTTGGTGGAAGCACCTGTGACTGTGATTCTAAGATGGTGCAAATGTTGGTGAGTATTAAAAAAATCAGCCTGGCCCTGTGACTCCACCTGTAATCCCAGCACTTTGGGAAGCGGAGATGGGAGGATTGCTTGAGTCCAGGAATTCCAGACCAATCTGGGCAGCATAGTGAGACTTTGTCTCCACAAAAAGCTAGCTGGGCATGGTGGCACATGCCTGTGGTCCTAGCTACTGGAGGCTGAGGTGGGAGGATCACTTAAGTTGAGGCTTCAGTGAGCCATGATTGCACCACTGCACTCCAGCTTGGGTAACAAAGTGAGACCCCGTCTCAAAAGTTAAAAAAAAAAATCAGCCTGTCAGATTAGTTAAATCAGAGGTTTTGTTGTACCCCAAGATAAACACTTATTGGAGCTACTTGTCTTTTACTCTTTATCCACTAGAAATAAAAGCCAGAAAAGGTGTGTCTGATCCCGCAGACCAGTCTTGTCTGGAGCTCGTGAGTCGGTAGTGGATCACCTGCAAACAGCTGTAGAAAAGACGGTATCACAGCAGCCTAGACCAGCGGCAGCAGCCCAGACCAGCACACAGCTGCCATAGCCTTGGTCGATCCTATCATTTAAGAGATTGCTTAGGGGATTTTTTTCTCTTTGGACTTAAAATGGTTTCCTGAGGTAATACTGCATTCTCCTAAATGGAGAAAGTCTTATAATTTGCTTTTGCTGAGGAATTTTGTTTTTTCATCTCAAAAAGACTGGGGCCAGGCGTGGTGGCCCACACCTGTAATACCAACACCTTGGGAGGCCGAGGTGGATGAAATTGTGAGGTCAGGAGTTCAAGACCAGCCTGGCCAAGATGGTGAAACTCCATCTCTACTAAAAACTACAAAAATTAGCTGAGGACAGTGGCAGCGTCCTGTAATCCCAGCTACTTGGGGGGCTGAGGCAGGAAAATCAGTTGAACCTGGGCAGCAGAGGTTGCAGTGAGCCAAGATCGCTCCACTGCACTCTAGCCTGGGTGACAGAGTGAGACTCCATCTCAAAAAAGAAAAAAAAAAAGACTGGTCTAACTAGGAAATAGGTCATACCTTGAAATCTCTGATTACTAAAAAGACTCTCAGATTGATTCACTTGCATTGCTAAATGTTAAGGAAATTCATTCAATACAAGGTGACAGCCAAAGTGATTTCTTCACACCCTGCTTAAAAGTTGTCTAAAGCCAAGTTTAAATTTACCAAAGGTGCTAGAGAGTACCCAGAAAGAATAGCTCTGCTTCATTTCACCACTATTTGAAGACATGCTTTTACAGTTTCTAATAGTGTGAAATCCAGAAATATATAACCTTCACATCTAAATATCCTGACTCAATGTGAAACGTTGTGAATTACTACCTGAATCTGACTGCTTTTAATTTAGAACAATAAGTGTTTGTGTGACTCTGCTTTTAGAATCTTTCACTGCAAAGCATGCCAGGAAAAGTTGTATTTTAAGCATTTCCATTATCACTTTAAATTGTGAACATTTATAGATTGCAAGTGACAAGACAGGAAAATCAAGTTCTGGCTTCCAAATGGATGGTGTGGTCAATGTTTTGCTGAATTTTCTCTATGTTGTAAAATATTAATAATTTCTGAGTATACTTACTGTCTGGATAGTACATAAATGTTACATCACTGCCATATTTTAATTTATGAAGATGAATTTGATTCACTGGACTACATGGTTATATAACCTCTTTTCTTTTTTTCCCAGCATCAAAGCTAAGCCAGAAGATTTATCACATTTCCATCATCAGCTACAGGATTAGAAAGGAGGCTGGGATGAATGTGACATAGACCACAGCAGCTCTCTTAAGACTCCTGGTATTACCAACATAAAGAGGGAGGTGGAATGAGAAGGACTCTGTCTAGATTGGCTTTTTTAACATTCTCATTTTTCCAGTACTTATCACTGTAAAAGTATGCATGAATATTTATGTATTTATAAATCATGCACTCTAAGATGAGTTCATCAACATTGTAAAAGCCCTCTTTTCTATTTCCAGTTTTTTTTTTTCTTACCGACAAGGTCTCACTCTGTTGCCCTGGCAGAAATACAAAGGTGCAGTATTGGCTCATTGCAGCCATGAACTCCTGGGCTCCTATTTTCAGTTTTTTTCATTTTCTTTTTTTTGGGGGGGGGATGGAGTCTTGCTCTGTCACCCAGGCTGGAGTGCAGTGGTGTGATATGTTTTAAATTTTTAAATGTCAGAATTTTTGTTTAAAATGCCTTTTGGGGCTGGATGCAGTGGCTTACGCTTGTAATAATCCCAGCACTTTGGGAGGCTGAGGTAGGCAGATCACTTGAAGTCAGGAGTTTGAGGTAAACTGACAGCCAGCCTGGCCAACATGGTAAAACCCCATCTCTACTAAAAATACAAAAAAAAAAAAAAAATTAGCTGGGGCTCGTGGCAGCCGTCTGCAGTCCCAGCTACCTGGGAGGCTGAGGCAGAAGAATTGCTTGAACCTGGGAGGCGGAGGTTGCAGTGAGCCAAGATCGCACCATTGCACTCCATTCTGGGCGACAAAAGTGAAACATTGTCTCAAAGAAAGAAAGGTAATAAAATGCCTTTTTGTGGCTGCTGTAATAATGGCAGGCAATGAATTTTATAGTTTGGATTTTTCAACAATGTACCTTTAAGTGTGATTCTGTTTTATGGCCTTTTTCTTCCCCCACCAAGGCAAATCAGATCCTTTAATTCCTTATTTTCACCTGAAATTTATACCATACCTATACCCAACTACCATATATACTTACCTTTTTTTAAGAAATAAGAATCAAATTATAGATTTGAAGTACCCACCAGCTCATGGAAAGAGACAGCCTACCAAAAAGCATCTGGCCTTAGTTTAAAATGCATTGACACAGGAGTCCAGGGTTTTGTCCTGTCAGCCAGTTGATTTGTAAATTCTCTGTCTCCCAGGCTGCTATTCTGAAGGAAGCCTGAGGCTTGGGTCTCTTAGACTTGAGGAACCACCTTGCACTCCTCTTAAGAAATACTTGTTGCAGGCTGGGCATGGTGGCTCACGCCTGTAATCCCAGCACTTTGGGAGGCTGAGGCAGGTGGATCACCTGAGGATAGGAGTTTGAGGCCAGCCTGGCCAACATGGTGAAATCCTGTTTCTAGTAAAAATATAAAAATTAGCCAGGTGTGGTGACAGGTGCCTGTAAGCCCAGCTACTTGGGAGGCTGAGGCAGGAGAATCATTTGAACCAGGGAGGGGGAGGTTGCAGTGAGCTGAGATCACACCATGGCACTCCAGCCTGGGCAACAAGAGTGAGAATTCTCAGAAAAAACAAAAAGAAAAAGGAAGAAAACCAAACTTGTTGCAGTCCTGCTTTGCTCTGAAATTTTGGTGTTAATGTTCCTCAACTAAGTGTCTGTTCTGTACTCCCTCTCTTCTCCTCTTTCTTGTTTAGCCCCTGCCATTAAGTAGATAGGTCTAGGCATAAATACTGGGAAAGGGGCTTCATTTGGGGGGCAGTAGTGTAAGTTTATCACAGGCGGGGTCACTCAACAGTGGTAGGCACTGTGGTTGGTACTAGTGATAGTGGCAAATAAAGACATTGGACCCTGCCTTAATCTACTGGTGAATGCAGGTAATTAACAACCAGAGGTGCTGAAAAGGAGAGATTGTTGGAGACGCATGGTGTCTGGGGACAGAGAAATGGGACAGGACTCTTGCCCACTGCTTGAGATGAAGGCCAGGCAACACAGCTTGGATGGGCCACATCTTTGTGAGGCTTCTAGCTGCAGTGTCCCTTGTGACCATGAAGGGTGGACTGAGTGAAGAAGTCAGGATCTAGGATCTATAATCTGAAGATAAGCCAATTCTCTCCTGATCCTTACCTGGAAAGGGAGATCACAGAAACACCTACCACAGAGAGCCAGGGCAAGGATTAGGCAGTAAATGTTAGAGGGCCAAGCACAATGCTTGTGAGCCTCTTCTTTTCCTCAAATGTAGCCTAGATTTTTTTTTTTTTTTTCAGACGGAGTCTTACTCTGTCACCCAGGCTGGAGTGCAGTGATGCAATCCTGGCTCACTGCAACCTCCACCTCCCAGGTTCAAGCGATTCTCCTGCCTGAGCCTCACAAGTAGCTGGGACTACAGGTGCCCGCCATTATGCCTAGCTACTTTTCTGTATTTTTTAGTAGAGACAGGGTTTCAGAACCATGTTAGCCAGGCTGGTCTTGAACTCCTGACCTTGTGATTCACCCGCCTCAGCCTCCCAAAGTGCTGGGATTACAAGCATGAGCCACCGCTCCCGGCCTTTTTTTCTATTCTGATTATTTGTACAAATTTGGGAGGCCTAAAAAAATTAAATCATGGCCAGGCACGGTGGCTGCCACCTGTAATCCCAGCACTTTGGGAATCTGAAGCGAGTAGATCATGAGGTCAGGAGTTCGAGACCAACCTGACCAATGTGGCAAAACCCTGTCTCTACTGAAAATACAAAAATTAGCCAGGCGTGGTGGCGGGCGCCTGTAATCCCAGTTACTCGGGATGCTGAGACAGGAGAATCACTTGAACCCAGGAGGCAGAGGTTGCAATGAGCTGAGATTGTACCATTGCACTCCAGCCTGGGTGACAAGGGCAAGACTCCATCTCAAAAAAAAAAAAAAAAAAAATCAAATTACAAAATGGGTAAAAGTCAGTGTGACTATTCACTTTGAAAATGCATTTTCCTACAGTCTGAGTAGGAAGCTATGAAAAAAAGAAGAAAATGCATTTTTCATAGGTTTCTCATGAATTCCAATTCTTTAAATGATACAATGCCCTGATAAAATAATAATAGCCAGGCTGGGCGCGGTGGCTCGTGGCTGTAATCCCAGCACTTTGGGAGGCCGAGGCGGGTGGATCACGAGGTCAAGAGATTGAGACCGTCCTGGTCAACATGGTGAAACCCTGTCTCTACTAAAAATACAAAAAATTATCTGGGCATGGTGTTGTGTGCCTGTAATCCCAGCTACTCAGGAGGTTGAGGCAGGAGAATTGCTTGAACCCAGGAGGCGGAGGTTGCAGTGAGCCGAGATCGCGCCATTGCACTCCAGCCTGGGTAACAAGAGTGAAACTGTCTCAAAAAAAAAAAAAAAAAATTATAATAGTTTTTCAGTAATGCACCCATTGCATAAAGCAAGTTTAAATTGTGGAGTGATTTCCCCTCAATCACTTTTATTTATTTTTGTTTTTTTTTCAGAGCTAGGGTCTCTCACTCTGTCACCCAGGCTGGAGTGCAGTGGCGCAATCATAGCTCACTGCAGCCTCAAACTCCTGGCCTCAAGCTATCCTTCTGCCTCAGCCTCCCGAAGGGCTAATAAGGAGCTACTAAGCCTGGACTCCTTTAGTTTGTTTTTGAAGACCTCTCTAGTTAATTACAATCAAGTTTTATTTCAATTTTCTAATAAGTTTTCTCTCATGGTTTCTTCAGTTAAACTGCCTGTTTTTCTTCCTGTCTTTTACAACCTCTGTGGCTATCTCACATTTAAAATTAACCAGTATTTTAGAATTTCATCCTTTATGTATTTCTGGAATAGAAAGTGGCAAAGAAATCTAAATGTCTACATTTCAGCAATACTTGTGGTATAGGTAAAATGGCCCACTGTTAGCCTTGAAACAGGACCTCATATCACATAGAAGTTCATATACAGTCTTACTGAAGACTTGGAGTGAGATAGAGTGAGATCATAGGAAGGGACAAGTAGTAAATACGAGAACTTTTTTTTTTAATCCAAAGTACACCTAGAAAACTGCTTTCTGAACGATTCCTTAGAGTCTGTGGACCACCTGATCAATCCTCTGCCTTATCAGAGGTAAGGATTCTGTCTGAACTCAGGATCCATTTGGATCAGTGGCCTGATCAGTATAGACACTAAGAAGAATCACGTTAATTGTCACTGCCCATCCTCTGATGCTTTGCAGTCTGTAATTAAATATCTCATCTAAAATATGAGAATTGTGTTACCCCAAATGTCGGATAATTTGGTGTTTCCTAGTTCTCCAGTTCTAAAGAATCTCTGCTGGTATCCCCTTATGTCTGGAAGGAGACTGTCAGCTTCTGGTCTCTGAGACCTGTGTGCCCTATAACTTCTAGTTGTGGCTGTTATTCTTGACTAGTTTAGGGATGCCTTTCTGTAGGAATAAGAGTAAACACAGATCTTCAGAGGCAAGAGTTTTAGAACTTATTAAAGACTCTTGGTCATATGGAAACTTCAACAAATATTGAGTGCACACATGAAAAACATCTCTACTGTCATTGGGTATGTGTATCTGTGTGTGTGTGTGTGTGTGTGTGTGTGTGTGTGTGTGTGCAATGAAAAGCCAGGCAAGATTGTTCCTTCCCCAAAGTTCACTCTGCCTGTTTTTTGTTTTTTTTTTTAATTTAGAGACAAGGCCTTTCTATGTTGCCCAGGTTAGAGTACAGTGGCTGTTCATAGGTGCAGTCAGAGTAGATTACAGCCTTGATCTCTGGGCCTCAAGCCATCTTCCTACCTCAGCCTCTGGAGTAGCTGGGATTACAGATGCATGTGTGCACAGTTCACTTTGCCTTTTCTAAAGTTGGGCCTCCTAGGGCTAGGCGGTGGTGGTGTTGGCTACCCTTCTCATTTTGGTTTGGAAGGTTTTCACAATGACTGCAATAGGGTCAGAGTCCTCTGCATGTGGTCCTGTCAGTGATGAATGTGGGCCTGAAGCACTGCTCATCAACACACACTGGACCAAATGAGGAGGTGGGGTAAAAAGACTACCATCTGAGGCCAGGCATGGTGGCTCACTCCTGTAATCCAAGCACTTTGGGAGTCTGAGGCGGGTGGATCACAAGGTCAGGAGTTCGAGACCAGCCTGACCAACATGGTGAAACCCCATCTCTATTAAAAATATAAAAATTAGCTGGGTGCAGTGGCGCACGCCTGTAATCCCAGCTACTCAGGAGGCTGAGGCAGGAGAATCACTTGAACCCGGGAGGTGGAGGTTGTGATGGGCCAAGATTGTACCATTGCACTCTAGCCTGGGCACCAGAGCGAGACTCTGTATCACCAAAAAAAAAAAAAAAAAAGACTATTATCTGAACAGATTTCCTTGGAAATCAAAGAACAGAAAATAAAAATTGAGGCTGCAGGGGCCCCATGCCTGTAACCCCAGCACTTTGGGAGGCTGAGGTGGGAGGATCATTTGAGGCCAGGAGTTCAAGACCAGCCTAGGTAACAAAGTAAGACCCTATCTCTACAATTTTAAAAATTGTTTTGTAAACAGTTTTTAAAAAAAAGGCATGGTGGTGCACACCTGTATGTAATTCCAGCTACTTGGGCTGAGGTGGGAGGATTGCTTGAGGCCAGGAGGTTGAGATAGCAGTGAGCCATGACAGAGCTGCTGCACGCCAGCCTGGCCAATGAGTGAGACTTTGTCTCAAAAAAGAAAGGTGGGGAGAGGAAAAAATATTGAGTGACATTGACACTATTTAGCCCCTATTCTTGCTTAAACTAGACGTGGGTGTCTGAGCAAGAGCTTTTTTCCTTGACATTGTGTCAGACAGGGACGCCTCTTCAGAATATAAACCAGTTAGTCCTAACCCAAGTCCTTTCTTTCCCAGCCTCATAGGCTAATGAACCAGTGAACCCAAAGTATCCTTGAGTGTGGCCCCTTCAACCTCATTTGCCTTGGAGAATGTTGCTGTTAGGGGTCCAAGGCAGGCCTTGGTCCTCACCTAATACAAGAGGCAATGAAGAGTAAAGAGGTCAACCTTGAGCTGTGTGGGCCTGGTGACTGAAGCTCTTGCTTTGCTGTGAAAGTTGGCACCAAAATCTCATCCTTTTAGGGCTGCATTTTCCATTCCTTCTGACACTTTCTCATAGTAAGAATGTTGAATTGTCCCTAATAGGTGTGAGCTGGTAGGTATTCCTTCATATTGAGTGTTACTTTACCTCATTGTAGGCTTTGCAAAGTGGGGATGATTCTTACTTCAAACTTCATTGGAGGATTCAGTGGAAAAATGAATGTCTATGAGCACCTGGCACTTAGGCTCTCGCTGCTTCATTCCTGCCCTAGCTTCCCTCTAAGCCCAAGGAGGGAAGATAGGAAAGCTTTTCAACTAACGTAGATTTACACAAAACAGGTGCCCTCAATCATCCCAGACAACCAGGCTCCATCAGAGGGCTGCAAAAGGGTGGACCTTTTTCGGTTTAATTTGTGGTGCAGAGCCCATCATGCAACCTGACACCCATTAGATCCTAAGTAAATGTGGCTGACGGATGAGTGGTGGCAGGCACTGAGCAATGCAGCATCAACTGAAATGCCAGGCTATTCTGAATGGGGAAGTAGCAAAACCTCCAGGGGAAAGGGTTACCAGGTGGCAAACCTTGGCCAGAGCTCAAGTTACCACTGCACCCTGCCCTGACACAACCGTGCCTCAATACTAGGTGCCTTGTAACCCCTGTACAGCTGGATCTAAGAGGTCTGGAGCTTGTGCAGCCTCTGGGTATGTACCTTTCATTGTGAGCATAGCCTTTGCTCCAGCACTTGCTATGTGGCAGAAGGCTTGTCCTGGAGTTGTTTTTTTTAGACAGAGTCTTACTCTGTTACCCAGGCTGGAGTGCAGTGGCATGATCTTGGCTTACTGCAACCTGTGCCTCATGGGTTTAAGCAATTCTTCTGCCTCAGACTCCTGAGTAGCTGGGATTACAGGTGTGCACCACCACGCCCGGCTAATTTTTTTAAAAATTTTTGGTAAAGACAGGGTTTCACCATATTGGTTAGGCTGGTCTCAAACTCCTGACCTTGTGATCTGCCCACTTCAGCCTCCCGAAGTGTTGGGATTACAGGTGTTAGCCACCATGCCTGGCCACGAGTTTTTGTTTTTTTTTTTGACAAAGTTTTGCCCTTGTTGCCCAGGCTAGAGTGCAGTGGCACGATCTTGGCTCACAGCAACCTCTGCCTCCCAGGTTCAAGTGATTCACCTGCCTCAGCCTCCTGAGTAGCTGGAACTACAGGCACATGCTATCATGCCCAGCTAATTTTTGTATTTTTAGTAAAGACAGTGTTTCATTATGTTGGCCAGGCTGAGGTCAAACTCAAGACCTCAGGTGATCCACCCACCTCGGCCTCCGGGATTACAGGTGTGAGCCACTGCGCCCAGCCTGTCCTGGAGTTTTGTCCTATAAACTGGTTTGATTCCTTATCACTCTGGCTGTGAATTTTGGGCCCCAGCACACTACAGAACCCATTTCCCCTTAAACCAGCTGTTTTCAACATCTCAGGTGGTAAGACTATGACTCAGATTCCTTCTTTTTGTATTCACCAAATTATCTTTCATGATGATTTTTATCAAAAAACAGAACTGCTGTTTAAGCTGGGAGTGGTGACCCATGCCTGTAATCCTAGCTGCTTGGGAGGCTGAAGCACGAGGATTGCTTGAGCCCAGCAGTTTGAGTCCAGCCTGGTCTTATGAGACCCTGTCTCTAAAAAATAAATAAATAAAATTAGCTGAGGTGGCATGTGCCTGTAGTCCCAACTACTCAGGAGGCTGAGGTTGGAACTGCTTAAGCCTAAGGGTTATGGGCTGTAGTGAGCTGTGATCATGCCACTGCATTCCAGACTGGGTGAGAAAGCGAGACCCATTTAAAATGTCCCCAGAAGCGTCACAGCTTGGACCCCAGAGGTCCTGTTATTTTACAGGACTCCTGCCCATGGCCTGTGCATGCATGGCCAGAAGCTATCTGGAAACCAGTTCCCAATCTTGGGCTTTAATAAAATTCCAGTCTTTAGTACTTATTTTTTTTTGAGATGGAGTTTCACTCTTGTTGCCCATGCTGGAGTGCAGCGGCGTGATCTTCTCACTGCAGCCTCCACCTCCTGGGTTCAAGTGATTCTCCTGCCACAGGACTATAGGCATGTGCCACCACACCCAGCTAGTTTTTGTATTTTTAGTAGAGACAGGTGTTCACCATATTGGCCAGGCTGGTCTCAAACTCCTGACCTCGTGATCTGCCCACCTTGGCCTCACGAAGTGCTAGGATCACAGGCGTGAGCCACCATGCCTGGCCTTATGTTGTTGTTCTTACAGCCTAATCCCTGACTTGGTTTTGAGAGGAAGCCGTAGTGATTGTTGTCTGTTCTCAAGCTGCCCTGTGCAATAGAAAACCCAGCCCCAGTCAAAGAACCAACGTAACAAGACCCTATCTCCACCAAAAACAAAAACAGAACTGCGTAAGCACTAATTAAAGCCAGAGATAGGAACTTTTTCCTACAGATGAGTTTATCAAACTCACTACCTCCAGGCCCCAGTATTGCCTTGGCTGGCTTGCAGAACGTTGTCTTTATTCTAAAAATAACTTTCCAGCTGATGTTCCAGGGAGTTTCCACCTCAAACCACAGCCTTGTGGCCCATGCAGGAATAGTCCTATGACCAAAAATCTCTGCTGCACAGCAAGGTTATTAGTTTAGCTTTTCTTTGGAGTGCTGTTTCACACCTGTAGCTGAAACTAGTAACATGGGCTGAAGTGGGTTTCACCCTGTTCTCTGTGCCAATGTACTGGGATTACAGGCATGAGCCATTGTGCCCAGCCTACAAGTATTTCTTAAGAGGCCATGGTCATTAGGCCAAGCAAAAGCACCTTTTTCTATAGGAAGGGGAAATATCCCTCAGATTTAAAATGCGGTAGCAGCTAAGCAACTTCCTGTTCTTTGTTTTCTTTTTACTAGCCTAAACACAAAAAGGTAAAATTTCCAACTCAGCCTTATACAATGGACTGGGTGCGGTAGCTCGCCTGTAATCCCAGCACTTTGAGAGACCGAGGCGGGTGGATCATGAGGTCAGGAGTTCACCCAAGATGGTGAAACCCCGTCTCTACTGCAAATACAAAAATTAGCCTGGCATGGTGGCAGGTGCCTATAATCCCAGCTACTTGGGAGGCTGAGCCAGGAGAATCACTTGAACCTGGGAGGCAGAAGTTGCATTGAGCCAAGATCGTGCTACTGCACTCTAGCCTGAGCAACAGAGCAAAACTGTCTCTTAAAAAAAAAAAAGAAAAAATCAAAAAAACAAAAAACAAACTGATACAATTACTTTATACAGGTACCAAAGACCTTCAGACCTTTCTGTTAGACATTCTCTTTTTCTGGTGGGTTATGGTATTGGCAAAAGATCTGCTTTGTAAAGGAGGAAAGGAAGAGGGCAATATATCCCTTGGGCTTCAGAAATAAAGCAGCATAACCAACCCTTTGCTCTTTTTTTTTTTTTGAGATGGAGTCTCATGCTGTCACCCAGGCTGGAGTGTAATGGCACAATCTCGGCTCACTGCAACCTCCACTTCCTGGGTTCAGGCAATTCTCCTGCCTCAGCCTCCCGAGTAGCTAGGACTACAGGCGCCCACCACCATGCCTAATTTTTTATGTAGAGACAGGGTTTTGCCACGTCGGCCAGGCTGGTCTTGAACTCCTGACCTCAGGTGATCCACCCACCTTGGCCTCCCAAAGTGTTGGGATTACAGGTATAAGCCACTGCCCCCAGCCTCAAGTGCTTTTATGTTTGCATTTTGGCAGTCTTAGTAACACAGCAGAGAACAACTCCTGCATTCCAGAAAAATGACTTGAGGGGATATTTTCAGAGACAGGCTTTGATTCCCATTACAGGAGTTCCCAGCCCAGTGGTACTTTATGAATCTGTCTTCCAAATAAGCTTTCAGAGGAGCCACCCTCCCCTAAAAGACTACAGAAGTATCATACTTGTAACCAAGGCTGTCACTATTATATAAGTACTTTCTCGGCCAGGCGCGGTGGCTAATGTCTGTAATCCCAGCACTTTGGGAGGCTGAGGCAGGTGGTTCACCTGAGAGTTTGAAACCAACCTGACCAACATGGAGAAACCTCGTCTCTACTGAAAATACAAAAATTGGCCAGGCGTGGTGGTGAATGCCTGTAATCCCAGCTACTCGGGAGGCTGAGGCAGGAGAATTGCTTGAACCCAGGAGGTGGAGGTTGTGGTGAGCCAAGTCCTGCCATTGCACTCCAGCCTGGGCAACAGGAATAAGACTCCATCTCAAAAACAAAAACAAAAGCCACGACTTTCTCTAATTGGCTAAAAGGTTATTTTGCTTTCTCTAGACAGAGCCCACTCTGTTATATATTAGTCTTCCCAAATACATTAATCCAGAAGTCACTGATGAACAAAAAAGCAACATGTGGCCAAGCTTTAGCATTTACTTCCTGAAAGTCATTTCATATGCAAGTTTCTCACACAAGTGTGAATCTTCCATATGCCAGAGACCTCTGGAGCTCAAGTTCTTCCAGGGTTCCTGATTTCAGCCATCAAGGAGCTAATGTTGAGCTGTGGAGCAGTCAAACAGCCAACAAGGTTTGTAATGGGCACAGCTCATTCATCTTTTTGGCTCAACTAAAAATTCCTAGGCCATCCTGTGAACACAGGAAGCACTGAAACCTTAAGGCATTTCTTACAAAATTGTTTCTTTGAGATGGAGTCTTGTTTTATCACCAGGCTGGAGTGCAGTGGCATTATCTCGGCTCACTGCAACCTCTGCCTCCCAGGTTCAAGTGATTCCCCTGCCTCAGCCTCCTGAGTAGCTGGGACTAAAGGCACCCGCCACCACACCTGGCTAATTTTTTGTATTTTAGTAGAGACGGGTTTCACCATGGCCAGGATGGTCTCAATCTCCTAACCTTGTGATCTGCTTGCTTCGGCCTCCCAAAGTGCTAGGTTTACAGGCGTGAGCCACTGTGCCCAGCTGACAGAATTATTTTAAAAAGCTGTAGTGATGGTGAGGAAAATTAATTGAAGGAATAACGGCACACATTTAATTGTGTCTTCTTTGTTCAAATGATAAGTCCTTTCAACGATAGTTTCTAATTTCTTTGTTTCTACTATCTATACTAGAATGACTGATGATAACTAATCTTTTCCCCATCTGCTAACAGTTCATTCCCCACTAACTAGATAGGAACTAAAGTAATAGAGCTACCATCTTGACATAAGGCCCCTGTCCTATAGATAAATTCATTTAACTTTAACAGCTTTCCAACTATTTACTTTTCTATTTAAATACATGATTCTCACATAACTCAGATTCCACTTGAACTCTGCACTGTTGAATACAATGGAAAAGAAATTGTCATAAACACCATCAAGACTCAAAAATTTGATCCCTACCTCCTAAAACCTGGGAGAACTGAGATATGAAACACCTTAGACATAACTCTGAAGTACACTATGGATCCTTAGGGTTCTCTCTTAAAGAGTACCAAATGAGTAAGTAGGCAGTTAACGTTTAATGAGCATTAAACAGACTGTTACTAACACTACACCTTTAATAACTTACTTCTCTGCTATCTTCCACCTACATGAGTGTGAATTTAGATTAGTTCCAAAGTTATTCATATTAATGAAACTTGGCGGGGGAGGTGGAGGGGAGAAATCCTACAGACTCAAGGGTATCTCTGGGAAGGGGAAAAGTGTGGTTTATTGGTAAGTCAGTCCTTTATATAGAAACCAGAAAGTGTTCCTAAAGTCAGTGGAAAATTGTAGTCAAGAGAACCCTTTGGGCTAAGTGCAGTGGCTCATGCCTGTAATTCCAGCACTTTGGGAGGCTGAGGCAGGATGATCACTTGAGCCCAGGACTCTGAGAGCAGCCTGGCCAACATAGACATCGTCTCTACAAAAGTAAAAAAATTACCCAGGCATGTGGCATGCACCTGTAGTCTCAAAGCTACTCAGGTTGAGGTGGGAGGGCTGCTTAAGCCTGGGAGGTCGAGACTGCAGTGAGCTGCCTGGAGCCACTGCAGTCCAGCCTGGGAAACAGAGCAAGACCCTAACTCAAAAAAAACAGGAAACCTTTTCATTGGAGTAGTTACAAGCCTGTATAAAACTAAATTAAAGTATTTCCACAAATTGAGATGAATGTTGAAGTTCTGCAGAATTTCTACAACCAATCTCAACCCCTTAAAATCTCTCTTAAGAGATAGTACATTTCTGGAGGGTTTCACCATGTTGGTCAGGCTGGTCTTGAACTGACCTCAGGTGATCTGCCCGCAAAAAAAAAAAAAAAAAAAAAAAAAAGATAGTACATTTCTGGATAAGACACAGGGATGTAGAGTTCAAATCCCAGTTCTATCAATTGGCTGGATGATCTTGAGCAAGTTACTTCATCTATCTGTGCCTAGTTTTATCATCCTTTTTTTTGAGCCGGAGTCTCTGTTGCCCAGCATGGAGTACAGTGGAGTGCAATGGTGCAATCTTGGCTCACTGCAACCTCTGCCTCCCAGGTTCAAATGATTCTCTTGCGTCAGCCTCCTGAGTAGCTGGGATTACAGGCACATGCCACTATGCCCAGCTAATTTTGCATTTTTAGTTGAGACGGGTTTCACCATGTTGGCCAGACTGGTACTGAACCTCTGACCTCATGTGATCCACCTGCCTTAGCCTGCCAAAGTGCTGAGATTACAGGCATGAGTCACCATGCTTGGCGGTTACTGTGAATCTGAAATGAAATAATATGTGTTAAAAGTACTTAGAATAGTGCCTTTCACAGATTATTCTGTGCTGGGGTATTGTTACAAGGAATTGTATCACACATGCATGTAAACACTTTAACATGAATCCATTATTATAACTTTGTACCAACATAAATAAATTAGTTCTAGCTTCTTGCTCTACCATACATTTATGAAACTGACCTAGAGTTTTAAACACTTTTTGTATGACACAGTTTTGTAAATTGAAGATTTATATCTGGTACCTAACCAAAGAAATAGGAATCTGTTCCAAGGCTGAAGAAAAAAGTGAGGAGTTACGTATAGATTGAACCTTCTTAAGGATTTTCTCCAAAAGGAATGTGGACGCTGAGTTCTATGCATGTGTCGAATTTTGGAGTTAGAACTCACTGACCTCCCTGCCAAGTAACATGTAACTCGTTTATAATTATCTACCAATACTTGAAATATTCCTGTTTTAAACTGGAAAGGCAAAAACAGATTAAAGATAAAAATGGATGTTGAAGTAGTAACCAGATAGCATTTAATGAAGTAAGAGGGCAGACCCTAGGCCGGGCGCGGTGGCTCACGCCTGTAATCCCTGCACTTTGGGAGGCGAGGCGGGGGATCATGAGGTCAAGAGATCGAGACCATCCTGGCCAACACAGTAAAACCCCATCTCTATTAAAAATACAAAAAAATTAGCTGGGCATGGTGGCACACGCCTGTGGTCCCAGCTACTCGGGAGGCCGAGGCGGAAGAATCGCTTGAACCCAGGAGGCGGAGGCTGCAGTGAGTCGAGATTGCGCCACTGCACTCCCAGTCTGGTGAAAGAGCAAGACCCCGTCTCAAAAATAAATAAATAAATTATAAAATTAAAAAACAAATAAAAATTTTAAAAGCCACCTAGCTTTCTTAAAAAAAAAAAAAAAAAAATGAGCGCAGACCCTCATAGCTACTGCATGATCTAGGAGTTACTGGAGTGAATGTCCATAATTTGTTTTGGAGCTAAACTATAAAAGCACCACAAAAAGCATCTTTTTGGGAGCCCTGATTCCAGTTAATGAATTCCCATTTGTATCAGAGTTCCCTCAGATCATACACTTACCCCAGAATTTGCCAAGTAATACCTTTTATTTTTTTTGTTTTTTTTTGAGACGGGGTTTTGCTGTTGTTACACAGGCTGGAGTGCAATGGCACGATCTCGGCTCACCGCAACCTCCGCCTTCTGGGTTCAAGCAATTCTCCTGCCTCAGCCTCCCGAGTAGCTGGGACTACAGGCGCACACCACCATGCCCAGCTAATTTTTGTATTTTTAGTAGAGACGGGGTTTCACCTTGTTGACCAGGATGGTCTTGATCTCTTGACCTCGTGATCCACCCGCCTCGGCCTCCCAAAGTGCTGGGATTATAGGCGTAAGCCACCGTGCCCAGCACCTTTTATTTTTAAAGACAGGCTATTGCTCTGTCACCCAGGCTGGAGTGCAATGGCATGATCACAGCTCACTGCAGCCTCAACCTCCTAGGCACAAACTATCCTACTGCCTCAGCCTCCTGAGTAGCTAGGACTACAGGCAAGTGTCATTATGCCCAAGTAATTAAAAAAAAAAATTTTACATAGAGACAAGTCTTATTATGTTGCCTTGGCGGGCCTCGAACTCCTGGCCTCAAGTGATCCTCCCACCTTGGCCTCCCAAAGTGCTGGGATTACAAGTGGGAGCCACCTGGCCTATAAGCATTCATCCATTCAAATATTAAACTTTGCATGATGAATAGAAGCTACAGATATTGCCATACTGTAACTCAATCTTATGGATATGACAAAAAACTCTTGAGGTTACTGAAATAGCTGTTTTAACTACTAGAGAGACTACACAGGTGGTTCAACAGAATTTACTTGTATATTTTCCATTTTCTATACTATGTGAAGGCATAGGATAGTTTTGTATTGGTTTTCTACAATAGTGTGTTTTAAATTTAACCGGTAAACTAAGATGCAGCACAACTTTTACAACTCAGGAGGTTAAAAAAAAAAAAAAAATCTCCACAAGCAGCAGCAACTCATTAGGCCCTGGTGTTAAAAACATTTCCCAGAATAAACAGATATGCATTGCATTAAAGGTAATTTTCAAATATTTAAGTTACACCAAGATTTCCCTCCAAATATGTGCCTTTCTCAAACCAATGAAACCAATTCATTGCTAATACTAGGGAGTATGAATTTCTGGCAAATGTTTATGGCTTTAATTTCTTCATTAATCAAAAACCTTTTTTAAATTTTGTTTTTGAGATGGAGTCACACTCTGTAACCCAGGCTGGAGTTCAGTGGCGTAATCTCGGCTGACTGCGACCTCTGTATCCTGGGTTCAAGTGATTCTCCTGCCTCAGCGTCCCAAGTAGCTGGAACTACAGGCATGTGAGACCATGCCCAGCTAATTTTTTGTATTTTTTTTAGTAGAGATGGAGTTTCACCATATTAGCCAGGATGGTCTCAAACTCTTGACCTCAGGTGATCCACCCGCCTCAGCCTCCCAAAGTGATGGGATTACAGGCGTTAGTTTCTGTGCCCGGCCTCTCAAAAACCTTTTAAAGTGCTACCAAGCAGCAAAACAAGTCGCAAGCAGCAAAACAGGTCGCATCAGTTCTCTGCTCATGGTAGAGGTGCCAACTGTGAAACTGCAAAAGGTACAGTTTAACAGTAAGTAATGCATGAAGAAACTGTAACAGAGTTGGACAGAATCAAACCAGTTATGTATAGAATTCTTCAATTGAAACTAATATAGGTACATTCAAAAGAAAGTTGGAGATTATAATTGCTATTTAAAATCCAATTTGAAGACATTCTTGGTAAAATATAAGAATGTTCTTTTGAAATTGTAAATGAAACTATCAGCTGATGGAGAGCTAGAGACTTATTAACCCCTCCTATGCACATAAGGAAATAAGTGACAAAGTCTCTTGCACTGAAGTTATGTATTTTAACAGCTTTACATGTAATATTCATATATAAAAAACTTTAAGTGCTTTTCTCCAATTTAAAAATCTAAAGAATTCAAAAATAAGGCATTCAATATTTGAAAAAAGTACAGATTTACAAAATGTGTATATTCGGTCATGAAAACTCCACACCAACATTATACACTTGGAAAAAAATACAAACAGGATATATTACAAATTTATGCAGCAATAACTTAGTTCACACCATGCAATAAAAAGTACATTAATCAAGATACACAAGCTTTTGTAGGTTCTAAACTGAAGGACATTTTTCTTTTTTTTTTTTTTGCAGAATCCTTAAAATCTGTGGCACTTAAAATTTGTTAGCCTTTCTACTGAGAGGTAAATTATACACAACAATGATGAAAAAGATTAACAGACCAGTTGTCTATTATGAATCATTCCAGCTTTGTTCAACAATGGCCGAAACTCTTTTCTCATATTCTCGTTTGTTTTCCTGATAAAGCTGTGCTGCCTGGCTATTGGCTGGACTGTTAGGATTCGGTTCATCCAGCAGAGACTAGGAGAAAAGAGAAGAAAAAACAGATTTGCATAGTTATTCTTTATACTAACAGGGGTCAGATATGGAATATATTACAGAGAAGTTATATGAAACAAATTACTTCAGAGATCAACATGGCATATAATTTTTGGTCTAAATACTTTCAGAAATGGTTTTATAAATACTATGAGGTTTCTTGCTGCTAAGGAACTTAAGCTTCTGAAACAAAGTTCTCAATTGCCTTAAGGCCTATAATTAATTTCAGCTGGGTACAGTGGCGCACACCTGTAATCCTAACACTTTGGGAGGCTGAGACGGGAGGAACCCTTGAGCCCAGCAGTTCAAGACCAGCCTGGGTAACACAGGATACCCTATTCCTATTAAAAAGGAAAAAGAGGTGGGGTGCGGTGGCTCATGTCTGTAATTCCAGCACTTTGGGAGGCTGAGGTGAGTGGATCACCTGAGGTCGGGAGTTCAAGACCAACCTGACCAACATGGAGAAACCCCATCTCTACTATAAATACAAAATTAACCGGGTGTGGTGGCATATGCCTGTAATCCCAGCTACTAGGGAGGCTGAGGCAGGAAAACTGCTTGAACCCGGGAGGTGGAGGTAGCAGTGAGCCAGGATTGCGCCACTGCACTCCAGCCTGGGCAACGAGAGCAAAACTGTTTCAAAAAAGAAAAACAAAGAAGAAAAAAAACCCCCTATAATTTCAAAGAAATCAGAAAAGAATATTCTTAAGCATATTGAGATTTTCTCATTAAACCAAGGAACAGCTTCATTTGGTTAACATAAACTACCAATAAATCTCACAGTAACTAACACTGTCCAAGGTTAAACTCTATTACTACAGCTACTTTGCAAATGTCTGACAGTAAAAGTTCGGGGGTAAGTCTTGTTTCCTTTCATCAACAAAACATATTTAGCAGGAAGGGAATGAGATAGGAAGGCTGAAAAACAATGCTTACAGGATTACCAGAATTGGCCAGGCTCAGTGGCTCATGCCTATAATCACAACAATTTGGAAGGTCGAGACCATCCTGGCTAACACAGTGAAAGCTCATCTTACTAAAAACACAAAAACTCAGCCACGCATCATGGCACGCGCCTGTAGTCCAGCTACTCGAGAGGCTGAGGCAAGAGATTCACTTGAACCCGGGAAATGGTTGCAGTGAGCTGAGATCAAGCCACTGCACTCCAGCCTGGGTGGCAGAGCAAGACTCCGTCTCAAAAAAAGAAGGAAAAAAAAGATGACCAGAATTAAAGAAGTGTGAGAGAAAAAAACTTTAAAAAGAACATCACAATCCAACATATTATTTCTGCTCCTCTCAAATCCACAAAACTAAAACACCCCTCACTCCATCCCTCCTAAATTTTCATTCAAAAATCGATTCTGAAATATTCTGCCAGACTGCTTTGGCAAATGGTTACTTTTCCTTTCTCTTTTTAAAACAGAATTTCTTTGATGGAGTAACATACTCAATGCTTATCTGCACCTGGCAGTTTCTTTAGGTCCCTATGGTTTTTCCAAGCAATTTTTTCTTTTCCACAACCCTTGGCTATGCTTCATAGGCACAAATTAAGTTTGACATGTGAGAGCATCTAACTTACACAATTAGGAAAGAGATTGTGGACTGGATCCCATGCAGGCACTACTGAAAGAGAAGTTAGCTGAAAATCATGGATTCGTTTCCAAGTTCTGCCATGGTTACCCGGTTGCTAAGGAGGATAGAGTGCTCCTAAAAGGAGCTGACTGTATCCTACAGAATACTGACAAATTGTAATACATCCTAACACACACCTACCTGAATTGATGTTAAGATAGAAGATACATCATATGTTGGACTCCATCGGTTCTGAAGGATATCTAAACATATGCTACCATCAGCATACACTGCAAAAAGACAACATTAAAACTGGTTACACATTCACTTTGTCGTATCTAACAGTTAACAGAAATCTTTATAACAAACAGGATGCTTGGCTTAGAAATTTTAAGTATTAGGTACTAAACTCTTGTGTATCACAGGAAAACCTGTTTTAAAACTAAGGTCTCTTATTTTGCACCTGCTGTGGTTTGAATATTCCCTCCAAAACTCATGTTGAAATTTAATTGCCATTAAACAGTGTTGAGAAGTGGGACCTTTAAGAAGTGCTTAGGTCATGAGGGCTCTGCCCTCAATGAATGGATTAATTATGGCAGGAGTGGGCTCCAGATAAAAGGATGAGTTTGGCTCCATTTCTTCTCTCTGTCTTATGTGCTCACTTGCCTGCCTTCCATCATGGGATGTCACAGCACCAAGGACCTTGCTTAGGTGCCAGTGCCACGCTCTTGGACTTCCCAGTCTCCAGAACCATGAGCCAAACAAACTACTATTGTTTATAAATTATCAGTCCCTGCTATTCTGTTGTAGCAGAAAATGAACTAAGACAGCACCTTATGATCAATAGGCTTTGAGTTAAATTTCAACATATATCATTTAACAATCTGTGTAAATTCCATATTTCTAAATATTCTTAAATAAAGCTTTTAAAAAACTGCTTATTTTTGACATAGCAATTACACTCCTAGAAATTACTCTAAGGAAATAAACGTGGACATGCACAAAGATTGTCTTACAGGATGTTCACTATAATACTATTTATGGCCGGGCACAGTGGCTCACGCCTATAATCCCAGCACTTGGGAGGCCGAGATGGGTGGATCACAAGGTCAAGAGATCGAGACCATCCTGGTCAACATGGTGAAACCCCGTCTCTACTAAAAATACAAAAATTAGCTGGGCATGGTGGTGTGCGGCTAGTAGTCCCAGCTACTCGGGAGGCTGAGGCAGGAGAATTGCTTGAACCCAGGAGGCGGAGGTTGTGGTGAGTCGAGATCACACCATTGCACTCCAGCCTGGGTAACAAGAGCGAAACTCCGTCTTAAAAAAAAAAATACTATTTATAAGAGTGAAAGACCAGACGCAGTGGCTCATGCCTGAAATTCCAGCACTTTGGAAGGCCAAGGCAGGCGGAGCATGAGGTCAGTAGTTTGAGACCAGCCTGGCCAGCATGGTGAAACCCCATCTCTACTAAAAATACAAAAATTAGCCAGGCATGGTAGTGCATGCCTGTAGTCCCAGCTACTCAGGAGGCTGAGGCAGGAGAATGGCTTGAACCCAGCAGGCAGAGGCTGCAGTTAGCCAAGATTGTGCCACTGTACTCCAGCCTGGGTGACAAAGCAAGACTCTTAGAGTCTCAAAAAAAAAAAGTGAAAAACTGGAAACTACCTTGCGTTCCATAAAGAAGGAACTGAGAGGGGGCTGACTAAATAAACAATGGTACATTCATATAACCAATACCAACACAGTCACCAGAAATGATACACATCTACTGTTTATATAGTAAGACATCCACAGAATATTACCTTAAAAATAAGTTTTTAAGGCCGGGCACAGTGGCTCACACCTGTAATCCCAGCACTTTGGGAGGCCAAGGCAGGCAGATCACCTGAGGTTTGGAGTTCGAGACCAGCCTGACCAACATGGAGAAACCCCGTCTCTACTAAAAACTACAAAATTAGCCAGGCATGGTGACACATGCCTCTAATCCCAGCTACTCAGGAGGCTGAGGCAGGTGAATCACTTGAATCCGGGAGGTGGAGGCTGCAGTGAGCTGAGATTGCGCCATTGCACTCCAGCCTGGGCAACAAGAGTGAAACTCCATCTCAAAAAAAAAAAAAAGTTTTTAATTATTTATAATTCCCTATTTTGATTAAGAAGTTTTATATAAATATTTTCATTTAAAGTATATGTAGTCACAAAAACATCTGTAAGACTTAATGTCAAAATATAAGTAGTAGATGTACTAGTCTGTAAGACTTAATGTCAAAATATAAGTAGTAGATGTACTAGTAGGATGATGGATGATCTTCCCTTATTTTTGAGACAGTTTTGCTCTTGTTGCGCAGGCTGGAGAGCAATGCAATGGTGCAAATTTCGACTTACTGCAACCTCTACCTCCCAGGTTCAAGCGATTCTCCTGCCACAGTCTCCCATGTAGCTGGGATCACAGGCACCTGCCACCACGCATAGCTAGTTTCTGCATTTTTAGAAGAGACGGGGTTTCACCACATTGGCCAGGCTGGTCTGAAACTCCTGATCTCAGTTGATCCACCTTGGCCTCCCAAAGTACGGGGATTATAGGTGTAAGCCACCACACCCGGCCTTTTTTTTTTTTTTTTTTTTGAGACAGAGTCTTGGTCTGTTGCCCAGGATGGAGTGCAGTGGTGCATTTTTGGCTCACTGCAACCTCCGCCTCCGAGGTTCAAGTGATTCTCCTGCCTCAGCCTCCCGAATAGCTGGGATCACAGGCATGCACAACCACATCCAGCTAATTTTTGTATTTTTAGTAGAGAAAGGGTTTTGCCATGTTGGCCAGGCTGGTCTCGAACTCCCGACCTCAGGTGATCCACCTGCCTCAGCCTCCCAGAGTGCTAGGATTACAGGTGTGAGCCACTGTGCCTGGCCAGATGATCTTATTTATTTTTTTGAGAGAGAGTCTCACTCTGTTGCCCAGGCTGGAGTGCAGTGGCGCAATCTCAGCTTACTGCCACCTCTGCTTCCCGGGTTCAAGCAGTTCTCCTGCCTCAGCCTCCTGAGTAGGTGGGATTAGAGGCATGTGCCACCATGTCTGGCTAATTTTTTTTTTTTTTTTTGTAGAGACAGGGTTTCACCATGCTGGCCAGGCTAGTCTCAAACTCCTGACCTGATCCACCTGCCTTGGCCTTCCAAAGTGTTAGGATTCCAGGCGTGAGCCATGGTGCCCGGCTGATCTTATTTTCTTTACCCTTCCTTGTGTTGATTATTTATTTGTGCAATGAGTATACATTCCTTTCATTTAAAAATAAAGTGACTAACAGGTATTAAAAGTTCTAAACCTGTTAGTCATTTTATTTTTAAATGGGAGGGTTCTTCCTCTTTTAGACTGATTCTGTGAAAATACAAGCAATTAACGTAAATATCTGCCCAACTGTGAGACTATTTATCTGTACAATAAATTTCTAGACGTGAACTGCTATATAAGACAAAGGGTAAATGCATTTAAATGTTACAGATACCACTTCATAACGGTGTGGGAGTGCAAATCACACTTAAACACTATTATACTTCAGGGCTCTATCCTAGGCCCTTTTCCTTCTTACTCTTTATATATACTCTGGGCAATCCTATTCACTCCTGTGGCCTCATTTACCATCCATGTGCTCAGTACTCCCAATCGTTGGCCTTAGCCTAGTAGATCTATCTCGCACCTTCAAAGAAATATAACCAACTACTGGCTGTCCCACAGAAACACCAAACTTAGCCACGCAAAGCAAAAATTAGCACCTTTGTAAAACCCATAAAAGTATAAAACAATTTTAAAGTTCTGAGTATTTTTGAGAATCCAAAAGTAAACCAGAACTCAAATTATCTATTAACTGATGAATTGATAAACAAAATGCAGATCCATACAATGGAATATTATTCAGCAATAAAAAATGAATCACAGATACTCTATGTCACAACATAGATGAACCTTGAAAACTTTATGCTGGGTGACAGAAGTCAGTCACAAAGGACCACATATTCTAAGATTCCATTTATATGAAATGTCCAGAATAGTCAAATCTAAGACTGCTAAGACAATAGTTATGGGGCTTTTTGTTGTTTTTAAAGGGGTCATGGTGATGGTTGTGATTACGCTAAAAACTATATGAGCTATACAATTTAAGTGAACAGCTTGGTATGTAAATTATACTTCAATAAATGTTTTTTAAAAATTAAACCAGAAAATTAAATTATAAAAACAAACTCATAGTAAAAAGGGAATCCATGCTGTAAATATGAAGAGATGTGAAAACCAAATACACTCTTTTTTTTTTTTTTTTTGAGACGGAGTTTCGCTCTTGTTACCCAGGCTGGAGAGCAATGGCGCGATCTCAGCTCACTGCAACCTCCGCCTCCCGGGTTCAGGCAATTCTCCTGCCTCAGCCTCCTGAGTAGCTGGGATTACAGGCACGCGCCACCATGCCCAGCTAATTTTTTTGTATTTTTAGTAGAGACGGGGTTTCACCATGTTGACCAGGATGGTCTTGATCTCTTGACCTCGTGATCCACCCGCCTCGGCCTCCCAAAGTGCTGGGATTACAGGCTTGAGCCACCGCGCCCGGCCCCCACTGTTTTCTTAAAAATTTGAATTTCTTAAGTTGATAACCCTAGATTTATAACCCTTACTCATTCCACAGCGTTTCCCACCTCGATTTAAAGACCCCCCTTACCATAATTGGTTTGGTTTTGACTCAATAACGAGTCTAAGCCAGACAAAGCTACAGTCGAATAAATGGTAAATGACTTGGGAACTTCCCTAAAAGGAGAAATAGAAAATAAAATTAAACCTGTCTTGGACCAAAAAAAAAAAAAGCCAAAATGGCAGCTAGAAGGAAAAGGCAACTTCACAGCAATGAAGGACCAAATGTTGTATTTATCACTGGAAAGTCACCTTGATTCCAGACACAAAACACATCTCTCCTTTAGGTAGGGAGCTCTATAATGTATTCTGCAGCACAAGAGACATAATCAAGAGGACCTCTGAAAATGTTCTTCCTCAAAGTGAGTTGGCTGATGGGGAATATCACATTTAAATAAGCAAAGGTGGAAGAGAAGCTTCAAGACTGAAGAGGAGCTTCAAGAATTTGGAAAAGCTCTTTCACATGGTAATTTATAATCCAGAATTATAAATGTAATTAATAGATGTAAACAGCAAGATGTCAAGAAAGACCAAACTTATTACAAAGGAATTAGCCATCATTTAATGCAGAATAGTAACTACTCTACCGAGTGAAATTGAGAACAATTCTACTGAAGGAAAATGAAAAACGACATTAAAAGCTTTAAAAACATACAAGCCTCTGACCCAATAATCTTCACTTTAAAAACTTAGTCTAATTGTTATGCAGTAATTAAAAAAACAAACAGAAAACTCAGTCAAAATAATAATTGGTATCTGAAAATACTTATTTTGAGGCCAGATACAGTGGCTCACACCTGTAATCCTAGCACTTTGGGATGCTGAGACAGAAGGATCCCCTGAGGTCAGGAGTTCGAGACCAGCCTGGCCAACATGGTGAAAGTCTGTCTCTACTAAAAATACAAAAATCAGCCAGATATGGTGGCACAAGCCTGTAGTCCCAGCTACTCGGGAAGCTGAGGCAAGAGAATCGCTTGAACCCAGGAGATGGAGGTTACAGTAAGCCAAGATTACGCCACTGCACTCTAGCCAGCATGACAGAGCCAAGTCTTTGTCTCAAAAAAAAAAACAAAAAAGCAAAAAAATTTAAGATTTTTAAGAATGTTCAAAGTGATATTTAAAGCTGTAAACAATGGAATACTATCAACAATTGGACACTGGTTAAAAAGATAAGATCTATGTAACAGAACATTTTGCCATTAAAAATGACGTATCAGAATTTTTTTAAAATTATTATTTTTTTCGAGACAGAATCTTGCTCTGTCACCAGGCTGGAGTGCAGTGGTGTGATCTTAGCTCACTGCAATCTCCACCTCCCAGGTTCAATTCTCCTGCCTCAGCCTCCTGAGTAGCTGGGACTACAGGCGCAGGCCACCACACCCAGCTAATTCTTTGTATTTTTAGTAGAGATAGGGTCTCACCATGTTGGCCAGGTTCAAGTGATTCTCCTGCTTCAAGCCTCTTGGGTAATTGAGATTAAAGGTGCCCACCACCACATCTGGCTAATTTTTGTATCTGTAGTAGAGATGGAGTTTCACCATGTTGGCCAGGCTAATCTCAAACTCCTGACCTAGGTGATCAGCCCACCTTGGCCTCCCAAAGTGCTGAGATTACAGGTAGGAGTTTCCATGCCCAACCACATATTACTTTTAATTCAGGAGTTATTAAAGTAACTTGAACTCAAATTTGAAAGGTTGATAAAATTCTACTACAGAAACAAAGGCTAGAAAAGGTGGCCCATTCCTGAAATCCTGGTGCTTTGGGAGGCCAAAATGGGAGGACTGCTTGAGGCTAGGAGTTCAAGGACCAGCCTGGGCAGCACACAGACTTTGTGTCTACAAAGCAGAGAAAGAAAAAAAAATTATCTGGGCACGATGGTCCACGCCTGTCATCCTAGCTACTTAGGAGTCTGTGGCAGGAGGATTACTTGATCCCACGAGTTTGAGTAACAGCTGTGATCACACCACTGCACTCCATCAGGGATGACAGAGTGTAATCCTGTTTCTGAATAAACAAGAAACAAACCAAAAATCCACAACAAAAAACATGGCTAACAGGGACACAGAAGCAACACCTGCTGAGTGAGCCCTACTAGTGAAAAGTAAGGGGCAAGAGCTAAAAGGAGGGAAGCAAAACTCTTTCCCCCACTATGATCTGCAAAATCTAAAAAATGCTACTTACCATTTGGATGAAACATTTTGGATAAAAACCTAACAGTTGGTGGTTTATTTGGATATTCTTCAGAAAATTCTATTACTAGTTTAAAAGTACCTAGAGAGAAAACAAAATAATTATAGTAAAGAAAAGTATAACTTTTTATCTCATCAATCAGTTCTCAACTGCATACTGGTTTTTGCACAACCACATATAAGTTAGTATGTCAACTTTGGTTCAGCACACAAAACATGCTAAATATACTCTATTTATGTTAGAGTGATAACACGCAGCATTGGCAAGCAGTTGGGGACGAGCACATTCATGTTGCTATTGGTGGGAGTGTTAACTGTCACATTTTTGGAAGGCAACTGGGCCCTAGCTACCAAGATTTAAAATGCATGTTTGAAGAACTACAAATAGTTTATCATAGTTTGGAACGGAGGACGGTCAAAGGATTTTGAGAGGTGCTGACTACCACATGGCAAAAGACTCATACTGAAGGTGTGGGTACTTATGTGATAGACTGATTCTAGCCCCACACCAATCACTCCATTTGAATATGCCAAGAATCATTAAAGCTTTAGTGTACTTACCTACTTTTGGTTATACACCAACAAGGTACATGTTGGCCAGTCTAAATCAGCATTTAACCACTATTAACAGTTTGTCTTTATAGATTTCTTTTGGGTTTACTTAACTATCCAGACACTGTTTCTTTAGAGGAAGTCCTCTAACTACAACCCCTTGAAACATATTCAGGAAGCTGGGACATAATCCTAAAGAAGTCAATAAAACTTTAAACCAGTCAGTCCAGATATCTCTACTAGGTTCCTTATTTCATCAACGCACAGCTAAAACAAAACAGTCTTTCCTGGCCTAAACTATAAGCCCCTGGCTTTAGTTTGTTAAGATTATAGCTCACAGCTAGGTAAATATTTTATATTATATTATCACGGTCCTATCTTTGTCATACGACCTTGAACTTCATACTTAAAAGTTGTTTAGAAATTTGAGACTGGAAAGGCCAAAAATACAAGCAACCTAAAGTGATTTCTATTTTGTATTTTGGCACATATTAATAGAATAGAGAAACTCTGAAACATTCTATGAAGTTAGCCCTAAGCCTAATTATGTATTTTTTAAGTTTTCATTTTAATTTTAATTACAAAAAAAACAGCTGTACAGTGTAAAATTTCAGGCAAAACCACACATGAAGCATAGCTTTCCTTAAACTTTTTGATTGAAGGACCTCTTTATCCTCTTAGTCCTACCACGACCACACTTCAATGTGAACTAGCTGAACTCAATGAAGCTGGGAAGAGATGCATCCAATAGCATAGCATTTTATAGTATTTCTATTACAGAGATACAAAATCAGAATAACCTTCAGAGCACCAAAGCAGTACAATATGCCAAAATAATTAGAAGGTGATGAGGCTTATGTATTTACCACTTCCTAATTTCTGAAAACTGAGTTTTCATATTATTTTAAAAGAATGCCTTTTTAATAACCAGCTTGCAAAAATAACGGCAACAACCGGCTCTCATGAATCAGTATAGGCTGCCTCCAGCACACCACAGGATATCCTTACTGATATTTGTTGTATTAGAAATTGTAACTCAGGGGTGGGCACGATGGCTCATGCCTGTAATCCCAGCACTTTGGGAGGCTGAGGCAGGCAGATCACTTTGAGGTCAGGAGTTTGAGATCAGCCTGGCCAACATGGTGAAACCCATCTCTACTAAAGATACAAAAATTAGTGGGGCATGGTGAAGCATGCCTGTAATCCCTGTTACTCGGTTGGCTGAGGCAGGAGAATCCATTGAACCCAGGAAGTGGAGGTTATAGTGAGCTCAGAGCACACTGCTGTACTAGGCTTGGGTGACACCATTCCTGGTTTTTCCATCTCAATAAGAAAAAAAAAAATAAACTTAGAAAATCTTCATTAAAAATAACTACAGCTGGGTGCGGTGGCTCAAACCTGTAATCCCAGCACTTTGGGAGGCTGAGGTAGGTGGATCACCTGAGGTCAGAAGTTCGAGACTAGCCTGGCCAACATGATGAAACCCCAACTCTACTAAAAGTAAAAAATTAGCCAGGCATGATGGGACGTGCCTGTGATACCAGCTACTTGGGAGCTGAGGCAGGAGAATGGCGTGAACCCGGGAGGTGGAGGTTGCAGTGAGCAGAGATCGCACCATGGCACTCCAGCCTAGGCAACAAGAGTGAGACTGTCTCAAAAACAAAAACAAGCAAAACAACTGCAAACTCCTTACACATTAACCCAACATGTTAGGGTAAACTGCAAACCCATTACATATAATATAAATGAAAATTATATTTCTCCCCAAGTTAGTGATAAGTGTAAGCATTGTTTTACATTTTTGCAACTCTCTCTTTAATGACTGGTTTAACAGAAGACAGCTGTATTCTTTTATCTGCTTCTGCACTCAATCTGTTATAATATCTTGTTTGGTTTAAGTACAAGAAGAAAATCCAGGCTCACACAAATATGTAATTGAAAAAAGAAGTATTTTCTTTTTTTGAGACAGTCTTGCTCTGTCGTCCAGGCTGGAGTTCAATGGCGGCCTCCTCAGTAGCTGGGATTACAGGCGCCCACCACCATGCCTGGCTAATTTTTGTATTTTTTAATAGAGACGGGGTTTCACCATATTGGACAGGCTGGTCTCGAACTCCTGACCTCAGGTGATCCACCCACCTCAGCCTCCCAAAGTGCTGGGATTACAGGCATGATCCCTGGCACCTGGCCACACTTTTTTTTTTTTAAATTGATACAGAGTCTTGCTCTGTTGCCCAGGCTGTAGTGCAGTGGCACAATCATAGCATACTGCAGCCTCAAACTCCTGGGCTCAAGCGATCCTCCCACCTCCGGCCCTGAGTAGCTGGGATTATAGGCATGCGGCACCATGCCCAGCTTATTACATCACTTCTGAGAATATGTCTGCCATACATTCAAACATAAATAACCACAGCTTGTCTGTCATTCTTTCAAATGAAAATGTTTCATGAAAAAAGTAGTTCAAATTGCAACTCAAACAACTGCACAAGTGCTTTTCTTCCAGACAACTATCATACTAAGACATGCAGAAGTGCTGTGTTCATACATCTCACTTCAACATACAGAATATTAAAAGACAGATACTCGGCCGGGCACAGTGGCTCACGCCTGTAATCTCGGCACTTTGGGAGGCTGAGGTAGGCAGATTACCTGAGGTTAGGAGTTCAAGACCCCAGCCTGGCCAACATGGTAAAACCCTGTCTCTACTAAAAATACAAAAATTAGCTGGGCATGGTGGCACATGTCTGTAATCCCAGCTACTTGGAAGGCTGAGGCATGAGAATTACTTCAACCTGGGAGGCAGAGGTTTCAGTGAGCCAAGATTGAGCCACTGCACTCCAGCCTGGGTGAGAGAGCAAGACTCCATCTCAAACAAACAAACAAAAAGATAGATACTCAAGGGTCCAAAGTTTCTTTTTTGAGATAGGGTCTCACTCTGTTGCCCAGGCTGGAGTGCAGTGGCTCCATCAGGGCTTACTGCAGCCTTGACCTCTCGGACTCAGGTCATCCTCCCAAGTAACTGGGACTAAAGGCATGTACCATCATTCCTGGCTAATTTTTTGTAGAGATGGGTTGCCCTAGGCTGATCTCAAACTCCTGGGCTCAAGTGATCCATCTGCCTCAGTCTCCCAAAGTGCTGGCTATACAGGTGTGAGCCACTGCACCTGGCTAACTGGCATCTTTTAAAATGCAAATACAATCACTGTTAGTATGGTTTGGTGCCACTGTCTAATGCCTTGATTTGTTCTAAGATAGGAAACTGCTTAGGTGTAGTTTTTAGCCACCATTGGTTTTGTACCATCAGTGCAAATGTCAACATTCTTAGTATGATGAGATTTGACTGCAGGGTTCCCCCAAAAGGGTCTCTGAGACCCCAAGGGGTTTATGGAACACACACTTGAGAATCCTTGATGTAGAGAAAAAAGGTGAAGTCTTTAAGTACTTCCTTCATCAACTCCTTTCCCCCACCTAGAGATAATCACTGATAAGAGTTTGGTATATAACCCTTTAACACAGACACACATGTATATATGTATTTATTGAAAATGTGATGCTACAACAATTATCCTTCAGTTATTTTGTCCTCTTAAGACATCTGTCCAAATCAACCTTATCTTTAACAGGTACATATTCCAGAGTCCAGTTATATCATAATTTGCTTAACCATTTCTCCCAATGGACATTCAAGCACTTGTCCTTATGAACAAGTGCTGCAGTCAGTATTCTTGGATAAATATTTTTGATGGATTCATTCTGAAGTCATTTTGTTAATAACAAAGCTGTTTGATAATTTCTTAAAATCCAACACTGTAATTAGGAAAAATCTAAGTACCTGGTTAAAATCAATTTGATAAGCTCAATTATAAACACATTATTAGAACGAGTTTCCCATATTCCTAGCTTCTGATATAAATACCCAACTTGAGATGCATAAGATTACGCAAAATGGTAACTACTTAGGGGGGTTAAATGCTAGTAGTACTTGAGGCTACTGGCAGCTATGTATGTTTTAAGAAAAATTGCAGCTCAACACCATATCAAGTATCAAAGATAACAAAGTAAAAAGCATGATTTACTCTTCTGAGGTTCATCTTAAGAGATATCGTTATCAAAGCCAACTAAATTTAAACTATTCTCAACACAGACACTGCCATCTAGGCTTACAGTTCTACAGGAAAATATTAAAGTAATCTTTTTTTTTTTTTTGAGATGGCGTTTCACTCTGTCACCAGCCTGGAGTGCAGTGGCCCGATCTCAGCTCACTGCAATCTTTGCCCCTGGGTTCGAGTGATTCCCCTGCCTCAACCTTCCGAGTAGCTGGGACTACAGGTGCACATCACCATGCCCAAATAATTTTTTTTTTTGTATTTTAGTAGAGATGGGGTTTCACCATGTTGGGCATGATGGTCTCGATCTCCTGACCCTGTGATCTGCCCACCTTGGCCTTCCAAAGTGTTAGGATTACAGGTGTGAGCCACCGTGCCTGGCCTTAAAGTAACCTTTAATATTGGTTACTTTACCAATGGATGTGACCAAGCCAATGTGGGAAAAAAAGTCCCTTATAAAGTATAAATTCTCCACAGCTTTACTAAATTTTAACTTGGCCTATTAACCATAGAAAATGGCTTCAAGTAGATATGTTGCTGTTACAATTTTCTACTAAAAAGCAACCTCATAAAACTACAGAAAACATAATGAGTATGACTTACCATCTTCAAAGGGTGTCCCTTCTGGTCTGAAAACAAGAAGATTTCTGATTAAAAGAAGTTTCTCATTCTGCTTTTTACTGACTTTCAAGAGTGGAAATGATAAACTCCAACAGAAAAAGAGGGACCCATTCGGATGATTTGTGGAGTTTTAAGATACAGCTTAATAACACCTTAGCCCTGGATTTTCATAAACACAGGCATAAAATACAACTTTCATTCTAAGCTTTCTTTTTAGGGTGGTTTTACCAAACCAAACAAAAAAACTTGCCCATAATTTTAGCACCAAAAACTTCCAGTTCATTAATACTGACCAGTCATTTTGTACATATGTATATTTTTTGTTTGTTGTTATTTTTTGTTTTTTTCTGAGAGGGAGTTTCACTCTTGTTGCCCAGGCTGGAGTGCAATGGCGTGATCTCGGCTCACTGCAACCTACTTGTCCTGGGTTCAAGGGATTCTCCTGCCTCAGCCTCCCAAGTAGCTGGAATTATAGGCATGTGCCACCACACCTGGTTAATTTTTGTATTTTTAGTAGAGACAGGGTTTCAGTATGTTGGTCAGTCTGGTCTTGAACTCTGACCTCAGGTGATCCACACGCCTCAGCCTCCCAAAGTGCTGGGATTTCAGGCGTGAGCCACCATGCCTGGCCACATATGTATATTCTTAAGAGAAAAAGTCATCTTTTTCATTTAACAGCAATAAGATGGAAAGCAATAGTCTTTAGTTATGATGCTAAACCCAAGTGTCCTGCTTTCCAACAGATGCATAACGTTTGTTCAAATAGGCTAAGCATAGCTGCTGTCACCAAAAAGCCAGATTCTCTTGTTCAGATCCTTGCCACCACATCCCAATTTCATACTTCCTAAGCAGCAGCACAAGGTTTAATTATTACTTGCAAGGCATATTCAGGATCTCAAAGTAGCCAGATAATACCCTGAATATAACAGAAGTGCTTTATGAGGGTGAACCTCACTCATTTTCCACTAGTCTTTAAATGTAGACTCTTGTAGCTGAACTGGAGTATCAGAATTCTGTTTATCAACATATTCCTTTTACTTTTTAATGCATATCTCGAGTTTCAAAGGAATGAAAGAAAAAACAGATCAAGTCTAGAAAAACCAAAGAAAAAGCATAAGGAAAATTTAAATTAAAAAGCATATATGCAACATATATAGTACGTAAAATTTACAACTCCTCAAATGGCTGCATTCTGCTACTTCACACCGGGCTGTGAATCCTTTTCACTTAAATACTTGCCACAGTAGAAGTTCTTAATATTTTTGGTTCCAAATCTTGTAATAGCTCCAACAGAATTAAAGCATTTGCATGGTATATTTTATACAAAATAATTTATATTTTCTCCTTTATTATTCCATTCCATATAGTTTTGAATAGTATTTTAAAGTAAAACCTGAAGTGATTATAAAACCCTATAATAAAAGAGCAAATAAATTGTATATAACTGCTGAAATTTTTTTCCTTTTTTTTTTGAAACATAAGGGTCTTGGTTCTGCTGCCCAGGCTGGAGTGCAGTGGCATAATCATGGCACTCAAATTCCTGGGCTCAAGTGATCCTCCTGCCTCAGCCTTCCAAGTAGCTGGGACCACAGGTGTGCACCACTATGCCCAGCTAGTTTTATACTTTTTGTAGAGATGAGGTCTCACTATGTTGCCCAGGCTGGGCCAAAACTCCTTTTTTTGGGGGGCAGGGAGAGAGAGACTCACTGTTTCATTATATTGCTCAGGCTGGTGATGAACTCCTGGGTTCAAGCGATCCTCCTAGGCATGAGCTAAAATTCTAATTAAAAAAATTTTTTTCTAATTTATCTTGTAGTTTTAGTCCTGAAGATCTCTCAATCCACCCCAGTTTCTTTTCCTAGGCAGTTGTTATATATTCACTTAAAGATTCAACACACACCTATTATAAACCTTTCAACTCACCCAAATATAACTGCATTCCACTGCATGATGTTGTTTTCAGATGGTGCACCACTGACACCCACAGGTGGGTCCTCTTGTAACCTAGAAATCCGGAGTGGTAATTTAAAAAGTTGAACATTAAGGCCACTAAGGAGGCCACATAAACACCTACAGACACTATACCATCTATTGTGACACAGGGACTAACTCCATTTCCTTGTTACTGTGAACTAAAATGAACCCTATGACTTAAATATATTAACCAGGTATATACACTTATTAAATACCTCTCCAAATTATCTAAAAATGTAAAAGGCTTGAGAATCATCCCTTTTTCAATATTATCAAGATTATTATCTCTTCAAGAATTGATGCATACAGACTGTCCTCTTAAACCAAAAAAAAGTTTAAAAACTCAAAAGCAAATAATATTTTTACAGAACCATCGATTTTGCTGCTCTAACCATCCAAAGACTGTGTGTCTTAACCACAGGTACTTCTGCAAAATGGCTAAAAAAAGAAAAGCAAACCTCAGTGTAAACACTAATGACTGAAAACACGTTAATTACAAAACTAGTATTAGGCAGATTTACTTTATCCCTTTTGCTTCAAACGGCAATGGCTTTAAAAAGTAATCAGTAGGTTTTCTGCCAGTCCCTATTTTAAGGCTCTGCACTAACACCAAATCTACCTCTCAGATCAGGAGACTCAATACAAGGCTTTCCAACATTCCTCAAATTCTTATAACCTGCAGACCTTTGGAAAACTTCAAAAGGTGTCATATACTCAACTCAGAATTAAGCAGAGCATTACAGTAAGGAGCCAGGGAGACAATGACGTGAACTAAATTGCTATTTGAATTTTAGTCACAAGTGCCAAGCAAATACACTAATTTCAAGCTTTAGAAAGATAACTTTTGCACAAAAAAGGGCATCTCCTTTCAGAGACTGTAGTGTCAATTAAAAATGCTACATTATACACACAAATACATATGCAGTCGTTTTCATGGGGCATCACACTTTGCAACTAGTCCACATTAAAAAAAAAAAAGGTTTTTAGTCAATTTCAAGCAAATTAGGCCGCCACGAACAGAAGCCTCACAAGAACTGCACTGCTTGACGCCTACCTTTAAATGGCTAAGAGAAGCTACCAATGAATTAAATAAGTTGGCCAAAGCCCAAAACAATGGATGGCTTCCAAATGCTTCACATAGGCTTTATAATGGCTGAGTTGAGAGGCGACTTCCTGAGCGACAAATCTAAGTTTTTAGGCCAGATATTTTGTCTCAATTAGGGCAGGTATCCCCAAAAAAAATTTTAAGAAAAACGTGCAGAGTTATCAAAATGCTGTTTTCTCACATGTTTTTCTATGTCTCTAAGTATCCAATTAAAGGCAAACGACGGACTAATCATTCTCTTTCTCACAACCCCAATACCTCCTAACAGTTAAAACCCTATTTATTTACCAAAGGAGGCCCAGGGAGTATCAAATTAGCGCCCGTCTAAGGGAAGGCATTTTTCCAGACTCGGGAGGCTATAGATAGGGCTTTCTTCACCAGCCAGAGCTGAGTTCCAGAAGGCACTGGCAGCCGGGGTGGCCAGCTCTGAGGTCCCAGATCTCTAAGTCGGTTCCCAAGGTCCTTTCAGGCGGGCGGGGACAGAGTCGGGTTTCGGGGGATGGGTTAAGCTCCGGGCCTCACGCACTGGACCCCACCCTCACGGTAGAAATGGAAAGGACCGGGGCGTGGTGCGGGGGGTTTCGCCCCAACCCGGCTCCTCGGAGAAGACGGCGGGGCAGTGAAACAAAGCTGACCGGTGCAGCCGGCGAGGAACAAACTCCCGCAGGAGCTTACTTTAAGAGGACAAGAAGGGGGCGCCGCAGGGTGCAGGGGCGGGTGGAGGAAATCTGATCGCCGGGCAGCTGGCCGAAAAGGGCAGCAGGGAACCCTAGGCCAGTCGATCGACACCGTTTTACTTTTTGGGGGTAGGAGGAGTATCGAAATTTATTCGGCCGCCAAAACGAGAGGCAAGGATAAGGTAGTGGAAGCCGAGGCTAGGACCCGGCTTCTGCCAGTTCTGCTGGGCCCACAGCCGGCCCTCGGAGGGTCACAAGGGGAAGGTGTCCGGGATCCCCACCCTGCAGCCCCGCAGCTTTGAGGGGCCGTCATCTAGGCGGACGTGAAGGCCCTTACCGCTTGAAATCCCGCATGAGCCTTCTCCGGGCCGGGGTCGACATGCTCCCCAGCTGCCCCGCGGTCAGTCTGAAAGAAAAGAGTCCCGCGCAGCCCCCCCACCCCCCGGCGCGGCGGCCAAATCACTGTGGGTAGCTGCCGCTGCTGCCGTCGCCGAGACTGACAAACAACCCTGCAATGACGTCTCCCTCCGCCGCCTCCGGATCCCTCCGCCCTCCGGATCCCTCCGCCCTCCGCCGCTACCACGGAAGAGCGTTGGGGGAGGAGGGGGCGGGACGCTGGAGCGCGCGTTCTCCGAGCCCTTCTGCGGGGCTGGGTTCAGCCTGGGCTTCCTGAAATGATCGGCAAGTTTGTGTACTCTGTGCTTACACTAGAGGTTGTGGATTCAGAGACCACGGAACCGAAACACTATCTGTCCCCCTCCCCGTCATTAGTTTAGACTCGGCGGGGTGGAGAGAGGGGGGACTCATCCGGGCCAGAGATTTCAGGGAAAGGAGGTGGGATGACGTAAGATCACGTGACTGACCGTGGCCTTGTCAACAATCCACCCCTGAGGGGGAGGGGGAGAAGTATCTAGAACCACGTGTCCCTATGACGCCTTTAGAATGGGTCACGTGAAAGCCTCGCCTCTATGTGAGTTTCAGCCAGCTCTATGAAGCTGGTTCAAGGGAGATTACACCTTTATTAGTTGTTTCCTGTTTATTACAGGTTAGAGACATCATTACCCAAGAGATCATGGCAGAATCAACAGCTTGTTTTGTTTTGTTTTGTTTTGTTTTTTTTTTTGAGGGTTTTAAAATTATTTATTTATTTTACATTTTGTAGAGGCAGGGTCTCTCAAAGTGCTGGGATTACAGGCATGAGTCACGTTTTGTTTTCTTTAAACCGGGACCAAAAATAATTCCCCTCTGGTTGGTTCAGTGGCTTATCAACTCTGCTATTGGGGCAAGAAGGGTATTGCACGATCTTCTAAGGCAGCATTGAATGTTGAGGCCCACACAACAATATCCTGCAATGCTTCCTTGAAGCTACCAAATAGTCTTTCAGCTTTGCAGTGGGGTTTCTAGTATTGAAAATTTTGGGCAAACATTAAAGGATGGTGTATTATGCAGTTTTTCCTTTCTGGGTCTGCTTTCATTTGAAGATATGTGTCAGAGTCCGGGACTTGCCTATAGGGGGTTGTACCATTGTATATTTTTAAGGAATGTGGGGTTGCAGACTTCCAGGCTTATCAATGAGTGGTTGGTTGTCAAAGAAACCTACAAATATGATTTATACCTGGGGGAGAGCTCCTGTAGATATGAGTGAGGGTTATAAATCTAGCCTGAAGGCCCGGTGCGATGGCTCACGCCTATAGTCCCAGCACTTTGGGAGGCTGAGGCGAGTGGATCACGAGGTCAAGAGATCGAGACCATCCTGGTCAACAAGGTGAAACACCGTCTCTACTAAAAATACAAAAATTAGCTGGGCATGGTGGCGTGCGCCTGTAGTCCCAGCTACTCGGGAGGCTGAGGCAGAATTGCTTGAACCCAGGAGGTGGAGGCTGCAGTGAGCCGAGACTGCGCCGTTGCACTCCAGCCTGGGTAACAAGAACAAAACTCTGTCTCAAAACAAAACAAAACAAAAAAATAAATCTAGCCTGAGATAACTTTAGGTTTTCTACACTAGCAAGTAAAGTGCAAATGGGCCAGAAGTGCCCCCCCATCACCAGGGGGGTTCAAAAGTGTTGATCTCCCACAGACCTTGAATATTTTCTGTAGTTACTGTCCTTCCCTCTATTGCTTCCAGTTCCTACCCTCAGGACTTTGTTATACTAAGGACTCTGAGTACTGAGGAATCCTTCAGCTCAACAGGGAAAGGGAAGGTGGAATGAAGACCTTAGCATTGCCTCAACCTTGCCCATAGTTCCATGGAAGCAGAGTTAACTTTTCCGACTTTCCTTGCATCTTCCTCTTTAAACCCTGAATTCTCTCTCTGCTTCCAGTGACTGCCTCGGTAATCGAGTTAGGCAGGCCTAACTCTTGATAGGTCCTGTTAAACATTTCACAATGTGTTTTCTAAGTCAAAAGCTGAATATTCTTAATTTTTTTGCCTTTCTGCCATTGCAGTCCTAACCCTTCCGATAACAAAAGAGAAAGATACACATGTAAGGTTACATGGAGAAAAATGGTCAAGAGAAACTGTATCTTAAAAATATTCGGCATGAGCTGAGACATAAGCTCATGCCTGTAATCCTAATACTTTGGGAGGCCATAAGTTTGAGACCAGCCTGTGCAAAACAGGAGATCCTGTCTCTGCAAAAAGTAAAATTAGCTAGGCGTGGTGACATACACCAGTAGTCCCAGCAACCTGGGAGGCTGAGGCAGAAGGATCGCTTGAGCCGAGGAAGTTGAAGCTGCAGTGAACCATCATCGTGCCACTGAGACCTTGACAAAAAAAAACAAAAACAAAAACAAAAACACCTTATAATTTACCAGTTAAGGCAGTCACTGAAAGCAGAAACAATTCAGGGTTTGCAGAAAGGGAGGTACAAGGAAAGTGGAAAAAGTTAACCTTTTCTGGTTCCATGGAACTATGGGCAAGATTAGGAAAATGGTGAGGTCTTCCTCCCTCCCTCCCTTTCCCTGTTGAGCTGAAGAATTTCCTAAATGGATACAAATGTGCTCAGAATCCTCTTGACTGACCAACGAAATACTGAAGATGGGAACTGGAGGCAACAGAGATAAGGAATTCAGTGACTACAGGGATTTACAATTGTTTTGGAAACAGTTTATTTTCCAAAATGAAATAACACTTTGATTAATTCAGTGAATCTGCATCATAAAGTCTTACAATTGTGTATTAGCAAGAATCACTGGCTGTCCTGGTTAACCAGGCCTGCCACAACCTACTTGTAGAAGGAATAATTTTAAAGCTATCAATTGTATGCTGTTATCAATTCTGTAGCTCTGGATTATGAACTCACTGAGGGCAGGGAAGGGACTCCATTTGGTTCATTTTTCTCCTGGGAAAATTTTTTCTTTTTCTTTTTTGAGACAGTCTTGCTTTGTCACCCAGGCTGGAGTGCAGTGGCGTGAACAGGGCTGACTTTTTTTTACAGAAAAAAGAAAAAAAGAGCTCTATTCAAAAAAAAAAAAAAAAAGCACTCCTTAGGGACTTGCTCTAGTGATGTGGTGGTTATTCATTAGGGACTGTCACTTCAGCTGAACTCTGTCTACTTAAGCAATTAGACTCCGGCATCTTTATTTCTGTGCCCTTGTACATCACTTCCAATATAGTAGAACCCTTCGAATTACTTGCTTGCCTAGAAGTTTGACATGTTGTGAGGGAGGGTTCTTTTTTTTTTTTTTAAAGATTACTAACAGAAAAAATTAAAAGGCATATGGCACGTGTTCAAGAAGTTTTTAAGAACCATGTTGGCCAGGCGTGGCCGCTCACCCCTGTAATCCCAGCACTTTGGGAGGCCGAGGCGGGCAGATCACCTGAGGTCCGAATTCGAGACCAGCCTGGCCAACATGGTAGAAACGCTGTCTTTACTAAAAATACAAAAATTAGCCGGGCATGGTGGCGCATGCCTGTAATCCCAGCTACTCGGGAGGCTGAGGCAGGAGAATCATTTGAACCCGGGAGTTGGAGATTGCAGGGAGCCAAGATTGCGCCACTGCACTCCAGCCTGGGCAACACAACAGGGCTGTCTCAAAAAAAAAAAAAAAAATGAGGACGCTCATCACCTCCATTCAAAAGTAACCTTGTGAGGAGGCTCAGCTGCGACAGTAACCTGTACTGCCCACCCCATTGCCGAGGACTCTTCATCTTGCACCTATCCAGAACAGGTTCCTTTTCTTCTCACTTTCTTTTCCGGGTCGGAACCTTGACCACGTTCCGGTCTTGCGCACTAGGGCTAGAACGCAGCAAGACCGTTTCCATGGTAGCGAGTGGCCGGAGCCTTGGCTAGGACGTAACCAACAAAGTAGGGTCAGTGTTCCGTGGCTCCACGCAGAGCCAGGCCAGCGGGACCACAGAGAATGGGCTGAAGCGGCGGCAGCTGTTTGGATAAAGTCGACAGCTGGACGTGGGGCGTGACGCCGGTCCGGCATCCTAAGACGTCTGGTTTGAATTGAGGGCGGGAAGTAGGCGACTGCTGTAGTGCAGGAACTTCTTATTTGACAGGAACATGACAGGAATTGTGGGGACCCCATGCTTGATGGATGGTGACTTATAGTGAGGTAATCTCAAGGTGTTGAAGGGCATGACCGAGATCGCAGGAGTACCCCTGAGTTCTGGTGAGAGCTGGAGCCTCAAAAGGACACTTTACTCAAGCTCTTTAGTTCCCAAAGACAAAAAAGCTCAGTGGAAAAGATTCATTTTTTTGTTTGTTTAATGGCTCTGTTATTTGAAACTATGGGTTTATTGTGTATATGATTATCTAGTTTGAATAAATAAAAGTATAAACGTTTAACATTTTCCATTTTCTTTCTTCATTTCTATAAAGTAATAAAAGCCCAGCTTGAAAATGGAGATGTATGAAACTCTTGAAAAAGTGGGAGAGGGAAGTTACGGAACAGTCATGAAATGTAAACATAAGAATACTGGGCAGATAGTGGCCATTAAGATATTTTATGAGAGACCAGAAAAATCTGTCAACAAAACTGCGATGAGAGAAATAAAGTTTCTAAAGGTTTGTTTCTTTTGCCTTAATCATCTAAGTCAAAAGAAAAATTGTTATGGAATGAAAAGTTGCATGAAATATTTTAGTTCATACATGTACTGATTCATGTTATATAAAAAGTGATACTCTATCTTGTCTACATTTTGTAATTTTGTAGTGATACAGGATATATGTGTTTTGGGTATGTAACAAAAGCTATGCCAATATTGTTTAATAATTATTCAGAAATATTCAAGTATAATACTTAATAAAAATTTCTGCTAGGTAGTAGTGAGACTCTAAGGAGGTAAAAGATACTTCCTGCCCTTAAAGATTTCTATAATCAGAAAGGAGAGTATATAAAAGTAATACTGAATAAAAAGTGGCTTGTAATAAATGCCAAGGAATCAACACAAAGTCCTTTCCCTAGTAGGGAAAGTTTTTTTGAGGAAATGGGACATGAATTAGGCTTTGAAGGATGTAGAGGGTTTAGATAAGAGGAAGAAACTGTTTTCTAGGTTAGAGGAACAACATAAACTCAAAGAAACTAAAAAGGGACAAAGGATAAAGGGCAAAGTGGAAAGCACAAAGAGCAAAGACATTTGCCTGTAGAGTTTTCTAAGCGGAATTGGAAAGAGGTAAATTAGAACAGTAAATTGGAGGTAGATTTTAAAGTCTTTTAGGTTAAGAAGTCAAAACTTGATTTTTTAAAAGATGGAAAGTCAGTGAAGGTTTTATTCAGTGTAAAAAATGTAAATTTTAATCTAGCGGTATTGTGCAAAATGGATTGGAGGACTGAGAGTAAAACCAGGTCCTGTTCAATTAAGGAATTTTGGAAAACATCTCAGGGCCTTTGCTAAAATGCAGCAATGTGAATGGAAAGTAAAGTTAGAACATGGTATATTGTAAAAGAAGACATGGGGCCGGGTGCAATGGCTCATGCCTGTTATCCCAGCACTTTGGGAGGTCAAGGTGTATGGATCACCTGAGGTCAGGGGTTTGAGACCATCCCGGCCAACATAGTGAAACCCTGTATCTACTAAAAAAAAAAAAAAAAAAAAAAGCCAGGCATGGTGGCTCACGCCTGTAATCCCAACATTTTGGGAGGCCAAGGCTGGTGGAATCGCCTGAGCTCAGGAGTTTGAGACCACCCAGGGCAACGTGGTGAAACCCCATGTCTACTAAAAATACCAAAAAATTAACCAGGTGTGGTGGCGCATGCCTCTAGTCCCAACTACTTGGGAGGCTAAGGCAGGAGAATCGTTTGAGTCCCAGAGGCAAAGGTTGCAGTGAGCTGAGATTGCCCACTGCACTCCAGCTTGGGCTACAGAGTGAGACTCCATCTCAAAAAAAAAAAGAAAAAAAAAATAGCCAGGCGTAGTGGTGTGCTCCTTTAGTTTCAGCTACTTGGGAGGCTGAGGCACGAGAATCGCTTGAACCCAGGAGGTGGAGGTTGCAGTGAGCTGAGATCCTGCCACTGCACTCCAGCCTGGGTGACAGAGACTCTGTCTCAGAAAAAGGAAAAAAGAAGACATGAAAGAGTGTGGAAAGCTATAGAAAGGCAGGAGTCAAAGGTCTCTTTTAGGTTCAGTGATTGCTACAATTGATAGAAATATGAAAGACTCAGACATGGTTTGGGAACTACTTCAATTTTAGAAATGTTGAATTTGAGGTGACAGGAATACATTTAAGAAAAAATGACCAGTAGGCTTTTACAGATGAGGAACAGTATCAGGAGAGATCAGGGAAGAGGATAGAATCCTATGTAGGCGTGACAGTTCAACCCAGGGGAAACAACTGAGGAATGTGAAGAAAGGAGCATTAACATTCCTTGGATACTGGGTAGAAAACCAATGATTTAAAAAATATTGAAATATGTATGTATTCTATTTATTGAAATCTTTACATTCTTTAAGGTTTATGATCTTGACGATATAGTTTAGATGTTTTGTATGCAATAGATGTTCTTATCTGTCTTTATCTGATACAAAAATAATATTTTCTTCTTTCTTTGTAAGTCTATATGAGATATAGTGGATCAATTTGCTTGCTTGCCTTCCTTCCTTCCTTCTTTTCTTCCTTCCTTCCTTCTTTCTTCATTTCTTTTCTTTTCTTTCCATGGAGTCTTTCTTACTCATACCTGTAATCCCAGCACTTTACTCTGTTGCCCAGGCTGCAGCACAGTGGCATGACCACAGCTCACTGCAGCCTTCATCTTCTCGGCTTAAGCAATCTTCCTGTTTGGGCCTGTCAAACAGCTAGCTTTATAGGCATGAGCCACTGTGCCTGGCCTAATTTGCTTTCAAAGTACAGGAAGTATATTAGGCATCTGTGGATTATTAGAACAGCTCTATGCCAGGTGCGGTGGCTCACACCTGTAATCCCAGCACTTTGGGAGGTGGAGGCAGGTGGATCACGAGGTCAGGAGTTTAAGACCAGCCTGGCCAGCATGGTGAAACCCTGTCTCTACTAACAATACAAAAAATTAGCCGTGCATGTTGGCAGGCACCTGTAATCCCAGCTACTTGGGAGGCTGAGCCAGGAGAATCACTTGAACCCAGGAGGGGGAGGTTGCAGTGAGCCACCACTGCACCACTGCACTCCTTTCTGGGCAACAGAGTGAGACTCTGTCTCTAACTAAATAAATACAAACAAACAGCTCTATTTATTTTTTTCTTTTCTTTTTCTTTTTTTTTTGAGTTGGAGTTTCACTGTTGTTGCCCAGGCTGGAGTGCAATGGTGCCATCTTGGCTCACTGCAACCTCTACCTCCCGGATTTTCCTGCCTCAGCCTTCCTGGTAGCTGGGATTACAGACATGCACCACCACACATGGCTAATTTTGTATTTTTAGTAGATACGGTGGTTTACCATGTTGGCCAGGCTGGTCTTGAACTTCTGATCTCAGGTGATCTCAAACTTCTGGCCTCCCGAAGTGCTGGGATTACAGGCATGAGCCACAGTGTCCAGCCAGCTCTATTTCTAGACAATGAAAAGTTAAAGTCAGTAAAGATGTTATGATTTTGTGAAAGATATCAGTTCTGTCCTGATGACCTGAAACATAATAATACTATAAATAAGGGACTTTTTGTGCACTATGAATGAAAATCTGATTAGAAGGAGATTTTTCCCCCAGGCAGTATGTCTTGCTCTTTCTTCAATTGTTGCACTTAAACTCATTATTTTTTTCTACTTAATCATTTGTAAAACTAACCAATATGTGACAATACAGAGAGGAACTTGAATGTGCATTTTACTATTACAACTGTTATGCAGATGATTTTGAGATACCCCAACTATTCTCATTGGCTTTTTGTTATTGCTGTTGTTGTGGTTTTGAGATAGTCTTACTCTGTCATCTAGGCTGGAGGGCAGTGGCACAATCTTGGCTCACTGCAACCTCTGCCTCCCAGGTTCAAGCATTTCTTGTGCCTTAGCCTCGCAGTAGCTGGGATTACAGGCATGTGTCACCACGCCTGGCTAATTTTTGTGTTTTTAGTAGAGATGGAGTTTTCCCATGTTGCCCAGACTGGTTTTGAACTCCTGGCCTCAGGTGATCTGCCCACCTCAGCCTCCCAAAGTGCTGTACAGGTGTGAGCCACTGTGCCTGGCTCTTATTGGCTTTTTATTAAATTTGATATAATCTAATTTCACTAGAGAGATTTCTTGGATTAGTTAATATTCTTAGTCTAAAAAACTTGTCATGATGATTTAATTTGAACTAAATTTTTATGCTAGAATTTCATTAAATAAATGAGTAATTAATGAGAATATCTGCAAAAAAAGCTGTCTAGTAATAGAGAAAAACAAAATTAAACAACTTGAAGAGGGGTACTGGAGCATTTCCAGGGATTTCATTTCATGGTTTATCTGAGTAAATACTGTACTTAATTCTTCATCCCTGAATGGATCTTCCATAATCCTGTTCACATTAATCCTTCCCTGCTTTCACTGCTTTTGCCTTTAAAATAAAGACTGGACAGGAAACCGTAATTTTCCATAAGTAGAGAATTAATATTGTAGTGTCCAAAAGCAGTCAACTCTTTTTTTTTTTTTTTGAGATGGCGTTTCACTCTTGTCCCTCAGGCCGGAGTACAATGGTGTGATCTCGGCTCACTGCAACCTCCACTTCCCAGGTTCAAGCAATTTTCCTCTCTCAGCCTCTCTAGTAGCTGGAATAACAGGCAACCACCACCATGCTGGGCTAATTTTTGTATATTTAGTAGAGACAGGGTTTCACCATGTTGAACAGGCTGGTCTTGATCTCCTGACCTCAGGTCATCTGCGCACCACAGCCTGCCAAAGTGCTGGGATTACAGGTGTGAGCCACTGTGCCCAGCTAGCAGTCAGTTGTTTTCAATGCTGGCAGTATGCTATGGCTGCAGCACTCTGGCATCTTGCCAACCAGGGAAATTTGGAGCGAAAAGGAAAGGAATCTGGTGTTATATTTTGGATGTTTGTCTCTAGTCATGTTTTAAGGACTTTCATCTCTTCATCAGTTACAGAGAAGCAGAAAAATTGACATTGTGCCATTGGAATAAAGGCAAATATATTTTCATAAAAGTGTAGTTTTCTAAAGCTAGGAGCAGTGGCTCATGCCTGTAGTCCTAGCAACTTGGGAAGCTGAGGCAGGAGGATCTCTTGAGGCCAGGAGTTTGAGACCAGCCTGGCAATATAGCAAGATTCTTTTTCTTTTTCTTTTTTTTTTTTTAATCAGTACTTCTTCATTTTTAGTCAAATAAGCATATATTCTTGATAGTTTGGACGAAGTGGTTAAATATTTCAGAACTGATTGTAATTAAGTCAGTGTGATAAAAAATAAAATAAGTAGCATACAACATTAAATCTCATTTGTTTCCTAAGCTGATACATGGCCATCGTTGACATTTTAAAATTAGCAATGATTGTTACCAGTCTGAAAAGGTGGTTAGTTTTTTAATAAGAGTACAGACAACAAACAAACATTTGCCCACAAATAATTATATAATTATGTAAACTTTCTGTGGTTATAAATTGATAGTTTACATATCTGAAGATTTTGCAGATATTTTGATATTGTTTTGTTATAGTCTAATGAATTTATGATGTCCCCTAGAACTTATGATTTACTTTCTAGAGTTTAGGATCAAAATTAAATAATAATTAACCTATATAAATTCAGATCACATACTTAATTGTGTTGAAATCCATGCTCATCTGAAAACAGGACCTTTTAAATTTCGGGTGTTAAACCTAAACCAAGTTTAAAAATACCAAGATATCTCTCAACAGAATACTAAGTTATATACATTAAATTATTTTCACAAGCAACCAAATACCAACCTCAGATAAAGTAATATATCTCACTTTGTCCTATAAATATTGATTATAAAATATATTAAAATTTTCTTAAAATAGGAATGGAAGCAAACTGGTTGAGAAATTTCAGTTGAAGTACATGGAACATAGGCTGGGCATGATGACTCACACCTATAATTCCAGGAGTTTGGGAAGGCAAGGCAAGAGGATCACCTTAGGTCAGGATATCAAGACCAGCCTGGCCAACATGGGGAAATCCTGTTTCTACTAAAAATACAAAACTTAGCTGGGTGTGGTGGTGTACGCTTGTAATCCCAGCTGCTCAGGACACTGAGGCAAGAGGATGGCTTGAAGCAGGGTAGTGGAGGTTGCAGTCAGCCAAGATTGTGAGACTGCACTCCGGTGACAGAGTGAGACTCCATCTCAAAAAAAAAAAAAAAAATGCATGGAACAAAGCTGAGAATATTACTGTTTTTTTCAAAATTTTAGGTGTTCTATGTACACATTGTTATGCTTGAAATAATTGAAAATTTGTTTCTTTTGTCAATAGCAATTTCATCATGAAAACCTGGTCAATCTGATTGAAGCTTTCAGACAGAAAAAGAAAATTCACTTGGTATTTGAATTTATTGACCACACAGTACTAGATGAGTTACAACATTATTGTCATGGACTAGAGAGTAAACGACTTAGAAAATACCTCTTCCAGATCCTTCGAGCAATTGAATATCTTCACAGTAATAATGTAAGTGCTTTAGAATAAGACATTGTAGGATGAGTATGAATCATAAATGCTCCTTATACATTGTTTTATTTTCATGAAGGTTGCTAACATTCTTTTTCTAAACAATAATAATAGATATCCTGAAAATGGGATAGGGAATGGTGGGGGCGCTATATCTTAGTTGCAGAACAAAGATACTGAGCACTCAGTAATTGTAACTATAAAGTAGACCAAGTGGGATGGTAAAGGCAGTATCAATAATTATGTTTAGTAGAATCAATAATCAACTGGGCCACCATTATTAGAGGAAGTATATTAAAACACTGAAAGTCAAGGCTGTGGCTTAATGGAGAGCTGCTCAAATTAAGGGAGGTTTAGCATTAGGAAGTGGAAATTAGGCCAGGGTAATAGCTAATTAATGTGGATGCCTTTGGGGAAGAAAGGAGGTATAAAGTGGCTGAGAGGTAAGAGGCATTGTCATTTAACCTGTGAAAAATCAAGGAAAAGAAAAGATCAGCTATTCTGATTTTTAATGTTGACTTACCATTGCCTCCTAAGTGTTTATAGCTCAGCAGGGTTTTGTTTTGTTGTGTTTTTTTGAGTTGGAGTTTCACTCTTGTGGCCCAGGCTAGCTTACCGCAACTGCTTCCTGGGTTCAAGCAATTCTCCTGCCTCACCCTCCCAAGTAGCTGGGATTACAGGCATGCACCACCATGCCCAGCTAATTTTCTATTTTTAGTAGAGATGGGTTTCTCCATGTTGGTCAGGTCTCGAACTCTGCACCTCAGGTGATCCACCTGCCTCAGCTTCCCAAAGTGCTGGGATTAGCCACCATGCCCCGCCAGCTCAACAGGTTTTTATGGAGCTTCTTTTGTTCTCATCGTGGCTCTACTTTCTGGAAAATTAGATATATATTCAGGAAATAACACTAAAAGCCTGAAAAATAATATTTTTATTTATTTTTAAATTTTTAAATTGTTTTTTAGAGCAGAGTCTTTCTGTATTTCCCAGGCTGGTCTTAAACTCCTGGGATCAAGCAATCCTGCTTCAGCCACTCCAACTACTGGGATTACAGGCATGAGTCACCATACCTGGCCAGAAGTAATTTTATTAGGTAGATGACACAGGCACAACTATATACCCTAGGGTTTTATAGATTTGATATCTTAATCTCTACCTGTCTGACTTGCTAATAATGTGTCTCATTTTGTGACTTTGAAAAATGTGGCTGTGATAGCAACTAGAAATCAGATTGTAGTTTCCTTGCCAGCTGAATCCATGGGGAGGCAGTATAACATGACAGTTAAGAGCATACAGTCTATGGAATCAGACCGTCCTGAGTTTTGACCTTACTGGTTTTTCACTATGAAAAAACACGCAACTTCTGCAGTGCACAACTTGTGCGACCAAAGGTGACTCTGTGATCTTGGGAAAGTTATCTAACCTCTCTGAGTCTCATTTTCCTCATCTGTAAAATGATACTGTGGTACCTCACAGGTTTTTATTTTTTATTAAAAATTTTTTTTCTTTAAACATTACATCCAAGGAAAAGGGAACGCACAGGTTACTATCACTTATGAGTTTAGTAATTTCTTTTTTTTGAGTCAGAGTTTCACTTGTTTACCCAGGCTGGAGGGTAGTGGCATGATCTTGGCTTACTGCAACCTCTGCCCCCGAGGTTCAAATAATTCTCCTGCTTTAGCTTCCTGAGTAGCTGGAAATATAGGCACCCACCACCACATCCATCTAATTTTTGTATTTTTAGTAGAGATGGGATTTTACCATGTTGGCCAGGCTGGTCTTGAACTCCTGACCTCAGGTGATCTGCCCACCTTGTCCTCCCACAGTGCTGGGATTATAGGCCTGAGCCACTGTGCCTGGCCAAGTTTAGTAATTTTAGTATTCATTTCTTCTGCATCTCTTATGATGCCTGCTTGCCTCCCAGCCAGGACTACTCAGTACTCCAAGCAGTGGTTTGGGAGAGAGAACTTACAGGCAGTGAAATCCAAATTCCTTACAAGACTCTACAAGGCCCTATCTACCCCCATAACTTTCACAAGCTAACCTGTCTGGCTTTTTTTTTAGACAGTGTCCCTATATGTTGCCCAGATTGGAGTGCAGTGGCTATTCACAGACACAATGGTAGCACCCTGCAGCCATGAACTCCTGGCCTCAAGTGATCTGGGACTACAGATGCAGCACTTCACAGATTTTTTTTTTTTTTTTCTGAGACAGGGTCTCACTCACTCCGTTGCCCACAGTGGAGTGCATTGGCCCAATCACAGCTCACTGCAGCCTCAACCTCCCAGGCTCAAGTGATCCTCCTGCCTCCGCCCCCTGAATAGCTGGGACTACAGGCTCACACCAGTGTAAGAATTAAAGAAAGAGGAGAGAAACATGAAGGGTGACTTTTCAGTCAACAGGGATAGGTTTATTTTAAATAAACCTGAGAGAGGCTTCTGGCCAAGTTAGGTCAGAGCTCACTCTCTTACAGTTTTTAAGGATTCAGGGTGGGAGAGTTTATTAGAGGCTTGGACTGCTTCTTTGTCTCTTCATTGTGCTTATTTGGGAGGGAGAGCTGGGTGTCTTTTCCCATACATCTTTCTGCAGCTGCAGGCATGTCCCCCAAGTCTGCTTTTAGCTTCCCTGTCTTAGTGCACTTGAAAGGAAAGGAATGTGCTTATTAAGGCCCACTGTTTTATTGGGGCCCATTGTATGAGGATGAAGTTTGGCAGTTACCCAAGAAACTTTCCCCCCATCTCCCTCTGTGTCCCAGTTGTTCTTAACTTCAGAGAGAGCTGTTAAGTCAGGTTACAGGGAACAACAGGTTGAGGAAGATAAGATTACACAGGTTCCCAGGGGAGAGATTTTCCAGAACTCTGAAATTTATCCATAAGAGGGTGGACTCTTTCCTGAGGATGCTGGGAAACTATTGAAGATTTTGTTGTTTTTTTGTTTTTGTTTCTCTTGAGATAGGATCTTGCTCTGTTGCCCACATGGGAGTACAATAGCATGATCATAGCTCACTGCAGCCTCCAACTTCTGGGCTCAAGCAATCCTCCTGCCTCAGCCTCCCAAGTTGCTAGGACTGCAGGCACGTGGTACTACCCCTGACCCATTGGAGGTTCTTGAGCATTGCCATGACTGGATGAAAATAAAACCCAATTTTATTTTATCAAGAGTGGAAGATATGAGTAGACAGAGACCCAGAGACATCAGGTGGGAAGTTGTGACAGTCTAGACGTGTGGGTAGTTAAGGGTTTGGACTAAGATAGTAGCAATGGGAAGGAGAGGAAAGATGGCAGAGGGAGAGGATGGAAAGATTTCAGAGGGAAAATCACAGGACTTGGGAACTAATTAGATATGAGAGGGTTAAAAACAAAGGGTGAAGTCAGAGAGGTTGTTACAGTATTATTATTATTATTATTTTTTGAGACAGAGTCTCGCTCTGTCACCCAGGCTGGAGTGCAGTGGTGTGATCTCAGCTCACTGCAACCTCTGCCTTCTGGGTTCAAGCAATTCTCCCTGCTTTGGCCTCCCGAGTAGCTGGGATTACAGGTACCTGCCATCCTGCCCAGCTAATTTTTGTATTTTTCATAGTATTGCAGTATTTTTAACTGAGAGCCAGAGAAGTGCCATTGTCAATGACTGAATTTAGAAATGGGAATTGCTTTAAGATATATCGATATGTTTTAAGAAATAGTGAGAATTTCTATTGAGTATCTACTGATAAACATTTTTTATACTAGGTGCTGGGGATACAGCCTTAAGTAAAATACTTGGTTCCTACTCTTTTTTTTTTCTTGAGACAGAGTCTAGCTCTGTCACCAGGCTAGAGTTCAGTGGCACGATCTCAGCTTACTGCAACCTCCACCTCCCAGGTTCAAGCAATTCTTCTGCCTCAGCCTCCTGAGTAGCTGAGATTATAGGCATGTACTGCCACATTCAGTTAATTTTTTTTTGTATTTTTAGTAGAAACAGTGTTTTACCTTGTTGGCTAGGCTGGTCTTGAACTCCTGACCTCAGGGTATCAGCCTGCCTTGGTCTCCCAAAGTGCTAGGATTACAAGTGTAAACTACTGCGACCAGCCTATCTTTATTTTATTTATTTATTTGACAGAGTCTCATTCTGTCACTCAGGCTGGAGTTCAGTGGCACAATCTCAGCTCACTGCAACCTCCACTTCACAGGTTTAAGCGATTCTCCTGCCTCAGCCTCCTGAGTAACTGGGATTACAGGCGCCCACCAGCATGCCCAGCTAATTTTTGTATTTTTAGTAGAGACAGGCTTTCACCATGTTAGCCAGGATGGTCTAGAAATCCTGACCTCAAGTGATCCACCCGCGTGGGCTCCCAAAGTGCTGGGATTATAGGCATGAGCCACCGATGAGAGTTTATAAATAGTAACCAAGGAAACAAATTCACAGGTTAATAAATGAATCTCCTGATACCATACAGCAGGGGTACCCAACCCCTGGGGTACAACCAATATCAGTCTGCAGCCTGTTAGGAACCAGGCCACACAGTAGGTGAGTGGCAAGTGAGCAGGCAAATCTTCATCTATGTTTACAGCCGCTTTCAATTCTCGCAATACCGCCTGAGCTCTGCCTCCTATCAGATCAGCGGAGGCATTAGATTCTCACAGGAGTGTGAACCCTACTGTGAACTGCGCATGCAAGGGATCTGGGTTGTGCACTCCTTGTGAGACTATCATGCCTCATCATCTGTCACTGTCTCCCATAACCCCCAGTTGGGACCATCTAGTTGCAGGAAAACAAGCTCGGGGCTCCCCCTGATTCTACATTATGGTGAGTTGTATACTGATTTTATTGTATATTACAATGTAATAATAATAGAAATAAAGTACTCAATAAATATAATACACTTGAAGCATCCTGAAACCATCCCCCAGCCTGGTCTGTTGAAAAACCATCTTCCACAAAACCAGTTCCTGTTGCCAAAAAGGTTGGTGACTGCTGTAATACAGTTAATAACTGATGGAAGAGGGGAATTAGATTCCTTCTACAGTCCATACTCTTTCCTTTCTACCATGCTGTCTCTCCACAGCAGCCTAGTGTGACGCTGTTTAGATTTAATTCTTAAAGCTTGTGCTTAGGAAATACTGAAGAATGAGGAAAGTGTAATTGTGTTTGGGAAGCAGATAACAAATATTTATATTTATGGATATGTGTACACGTGTATATGCATGCATACATTTGTTTGTTAAATGGAATTAGGGGATCAGAAGAGAAAAGTGACAGTGAAAAGAAAGATTTCCAAAACTTTAATTGCTGTTTATAAAAGAGAAACTTATAATAATAAATCAATGAGTTCATCTGAAGTAATCTCAGAATTACGATATAACTTTTCAATAAATACCTTCCTTTTTTTTTTTGAGATGAAGTTTTGCGTTTGTTGCCTATGTTGGAGTGTAATGATGTGATCTCAGCTCACTGCAACCTCTGCCTCCTAGGTTCAAGTGATTTTCCTGCCTCAGCCTCCTGGGTAGCTGGGATTACAGGCATGCGCCACCACACTAGGCTAATTTTGTATTTTTAATAGAGGTGGGGTTTCTCTATGTTGGTCAAGCTGGTCTTGAACTCCTGACCTCAGGTGATCCTCCTGCCTCAGCCTCTCAGAGTGCTGGGATTACAGGCATGAGCCACTGTGCCCAGCCTCAATAAAAACCTTTTTTTTACCATGCTTCCTCCTAACACAACACCTTTGCACATATGATTCTCTCTTCTCTCTTCTTGGATTTCTCTCTCTCTTTTTTTTTTAAGATGGGGTTTCACCATGATGGCCAGGCTGGTTTTAAACTCCTGACCTCAGGTGATCCACTGACCTCGGCTTCCCAAAGTGCTAGGATTACAGGCATGAGCCACCATGCCCGGCTTGGATTTTTCTTTCTTCCACTCTTTCCTAGTTTACCTCTGCTCATCCCTCAGATCTTAATGAAAGTGGAGTTTTCCCCAGGGCCATCTTCCCTAATCTGTCACTGGTTCATGTCTCCATTTAAATGATCATAATACTATGTTCCTTTCCTTTGTAGCACTTGTGTTACTTGCGATTATATGCAGTAAGGTGTTTCTCTTCCAATTGACTGTTAGTTCTATGATGGCAAAGAACTATATCTATTTTTTTTTTTTTTTGAGACCAAGTCTTACTCTGTCACCCAGGCTGGAGTGCAGTGGCATGATCTTGGCTCCCTGTAACCTCTGCCTCCCAGGTTCAAGCAGTTCTCCTGCCTCAACCTCCTGAGTAGCTGGGGTTACAGGCGCATGCCACCATGCCTGGCTAATTTTTGTATTTTTAGTAGAGACAAGGTTTCACCATGTTGGCCAGGCTGGTCTTGAACTCCTGATCTCATGATCTACACACCTTGGCCTCCCAAAGTGCTGGGATTACAGGCATGAGCCACCATGTCCAGCCTTCTTTTTTTTTTAAAAAAAAAAAAAAGTATTTATTTTTCACTTAACGTATGTATTTCTGAACTATTTTTCTTTACTAGCTTTATTGAGGTACAGTTTTTAATTTAATTTAATTTTATTTATTATTTTGAGATAGGATCTCACTCTGTTGCCCAGGCTGGAGTGCAGTGGTGAGATCTCAGCTCACTGCAACCTCCGTCTCCTGGGTTCAAGCAATTCTCTTGCCTCAGCCTCCAGAGTAGCTAGGATTATAGGTGTGTGCTACCACACCCAGATAATTCTTTGTATTTTTAGTAGAGACAGGATTTCACCATGTTGGCCAGGCTGGTCTCAAACTCCTGACCTCAAGTGATCCATCTGCCTTGTGCTGGTATTACAGGCCTCCCAAAGTATTGGTATTACAGGCATGAGCCACCATGCCCAGCCAAGGTACAGTTTATTTTTATTTTCATTTTTTTGAGATGGAGTTTTGCTCTTGTTGCCCAGGTTGGAGTGCAATGGCACGACCATGGCTCCCGGCAACCTCCACCTCCCAGGTTCAAGCGATTCTTCACAGGCGTGTACCACCATGCCTAGCTAATTTTTTAGTTGAGGTGGACTTTCACCATGTTGGTCAGGCTGGTCTCAAACTCCTAACCTCAAGCAATCCACCCACCTCCACCTCTCAAAGTGCTGGGATTACAGGCATGAGTCACTGCGCCCTGCCTGAGACACAGTTTAAATACCATAAAATTCACCTGTTTTAAGTGCATGGTTCATTGATTTTTAAAGTTAATTTACAGAGTTCTGCAACTATCATCACAATCCAGTTATAGGACATTTCTTCACTCCAAAGGATTCCCCTTGCTTATTTTCACACAATACCAATTTCTACCCCCAGTTCCTGGCTACCAATAATCTGCTTTCTGTCTCTACAGATATACATTTTTTGGACATTTCATATAAATGGAATTATACAATATGTAGTCTTTTGCATCTGGCTTCCTTTACTGACCATGATTTTCTATGTCGTAGTTTATCTGTATTATAGTATGTATCAGTACTTCATTCCTTCACTTTTAAAAACATTTTTTGTGGAGGTGGGCTCTCCCTATGTTGCCCAGGTTGGTCTTGAACACCTGGGCTTAAGTGATCTTTTCAGCTTGGCCTTGGAAAGTGTGGAGATTACAGGTGTGAGCCATTGCATTTGACCTTTATTCTTTTTTTCTTGCTGAATAATATTCCATTGTATGGCTAGACCACATTTTGTTTATTCACCATTTGATGGAATTGTTTCTACATTTTGGCTATTGTAAATAATACTGCTATGTACAGTCTTTGTGTGGACATATGTTTTTAGTTCTCTTGGATAGATGCCTAGCAGAATTTCTGGGTCACATGGTTAGGGTTAGTTATGTTTTTTAAAGGAAACTGCCAAACTTTTTTGCAAAATGGCTGTATCATTTTAAATCTCCTCCAGCAATGGGTTTCACGTTTTTTCACATTCTTCCCAATATTTTTCATTGTCTTTTTTATTGTAGTTATTCTAGTGGGTATGAAATGATACCTTTTTTTTTTTTGAGGAGGAAACTGTCTTTATTCACAGATGACATAATCATCTATATAGAAAATCCTATGGAATCTACAACAAAGTTAATAGAACTATTAAGTTTATGAAAATTGTGGGGTACAAGATTAGTATGCCAAAGTCAATTGTATTTTCATTTATTAATGGCAAAAATCAAATTTAAAAATACCATTTGTAGTATCACCAAAAAATATCACATATTTTCAGGAACATTGAGGAAAATCTGACAAGACCTATGCACTGACAACTACGGAACATTGATGAGAAATATTAAAGAAGCCTAAACAAATGGAGTGAGATAAGTGTGTTTATGGCGGTCTCAACATGATGATGAAAGACCAAGGAGGATGTCATCGAAACGTAGAATTTTAAAAGTTGGAACTCAGAGAGTGCTTGGTTTTCAAGCATAAGAAAATTCTAAATGTAGTCATGGTGTTAGTTGCTAGAAAGAGAGAATGGGCCGAGTATGGTGGTTCATGCCTGTGATCCCAGCACTTTGGGAGGCTGAGGCAGGAGGATTGCTTGAGCCTAGGAGTTTGAGAACAGCCTGAACAACATAGTGAGATCTCATCTCTATTAAAAAATTTTAAAATGTGCTGGGTGTGTGGTGGCTCATGCCTGTGGTCCCAGCTATTCTGGAGGGTGAGATGGGAGGATTGCTTGAACCTGGAGGTCAAGGCTGCAGTGAGCCATGATCATACCACTGCACTCTAGCCTGGGTGACAAAGCAAGTGAAACTGTCAGGGTGTTAAGTGGATGGGTCTGTAGATCTTCCTGCCCCACATTTAGAACACTGAGGAGGAGGTCAATGGGTGTATAGTGGGCAGAATGTGTGAAGTGATACCTTTTTTTTTTTCTTTGAGATAGAGTCTCACTGTGTCACCCAGGCTGGAGTGCAGTGGCATAATCCTGGCTCACTGGCACCTCGACCTTCTGGTCTCAAGCCATCCTCCCACCTCTGTCTCCTGAGTAGCTGGGACTACAGATGCCCACCATCACTCTGGGCTAATTTTTTATGTTTTATTTTTACTAGTGCCAAGGTCTCACTATGTTGCCCCAGCTTGTCTCAAACTCCTGAGCTCAAGTGATCCTCCTGCCTCCGTTTTCCAAAATTCTGGGATTACAGGCATGGGCTATGATGCCCAGACTGAAGTGGTATCTTTTTTTGGTGAGGGGAATGGAGTCTTGCTCTGTCAACCAGGCTGGAGTGCAATGGCGCAATCTCGGCTCACTGCAACCTCCACCTCCCGGGTTCAAGCTATTCTCTTGCCTTAGCCTTCTGAGTAGCTGGGACTACAGGTGCATGCCACCATGCCCAGCTAATTTTTGTATTTTTAGTAGAGATGGGGTTTCATCATGTTGGCCAGGCTGGTCTCTATCTCCTGACCTTGTGATCCACCTGCCTGGGCCTCCCAAAGTGCTAGGATTACAAACGTGAGGAGCCCAGTCCCTGAAGTGGTATATTAATGTGCTTTGTTAATGTCTCTTATTGTTCACATTATATCCTTAGGTCTTGGAATAGTGCCTGGCATATAGTAGGCACTCAGTGAAAATTGTGGTAGTGAAAAAGGATTAATATAATTTGACAGATGGCAACTTTAAAGTGCCTCAATTAGACAGGCTTACCCTAAATTAATTTCTTAGCTATTTATGGAGGGAGACTGAGTCAAAACAAGAGCCAATCTCAAAGATTTATTGGTAGTAAGTTATATAAACAAGGAAAGATCCCAGATTTCTATCACTGAGATATTTCTACTTGTGCTATAATACTTTACAGGTGATGAGTAGTATATGTTTCCATGATTCATTTGATAAAATTTTTAAATGCCTTCTTTGTTCTAGGCACTGTACTGAAAATGGGATATTACTTGAACAAGACAGATATGCATCTTTCCCTCATGGAGCTTATGGTCTACTGGGGGTTTTAGACAAGTAAACAGGCAATTAACAGTACTGCATGACAGATGCTGTGAAGGGGGAAGTGCAGATTGATGTGACATGTAGAAGGAACGTCTAATACTAACATATAAGCCGAATCCTGAGGAAATAGCTGACTTGGTCAGGCAAAGTATTCTAGGCAGTTTGAGCGGCATTGACAAATGCACAGAGATTAGACAAACCCTGGCAAATTGGGAAACTAATACTCTGTAGGCTAGAGAGAGGAGGTTAAGAGGGTAAGTAGGGGCCAAATCTCACATGGCCTTCTAAGTCATTTTAGGGAGTTTAAAATTTATCCTGCAGGATGAGGAAATCTTGAAGCAAAGAAGTGACATGATCAGGCTGGGTGAGGTGGCTCATAACTGTAATCCCAGCACTTTGGGAGGCCAAGGCGGGTGGATCATGAGGTCAAGAGATCAAGACCATCCTGGCCAACATGGTGAAACCCCGTCTCTACTAAAAATACAAAAATTAGCTTAGCATGGTGGTGCACACCTGTAGTCCCAGCTACTTGGGAGACCAAGGCAGGAAAATTGCTTGAACCTGGGAGGTAGAGTTTTCAGTGAGTCAAAATTGCACCATTGCACGGCAGCCTGGCAACAGAGCTCCATCTCAAAAAAAAAAAAAAAAAAGAAATGACATGATCACACAACTGATTGTAAAATAATACTAAGACTTCATTGTGGAGACTGAATTGGAGAGCACAAATGTGAATTAAGGAAGACCAGTTGATAAACTTGTGTATTAATTTTGTGAGACAGCTGAGGAGACCTGAATTAGGAAGAGCAGTAGGTAGGTTATGGGAGTGTGGGGAGGGAGAAAAATGCCCTTGGTTTCTGACTTGCATCATGGAGTCAGTGGTGGTTCCATTCACTGGAATAGCAGATTGCTGAGGACCAGTAGGTTTGGGGGATAAGAGTATGTGATTAGTTTTAGATTTGCTGGATTTAAAGGGCCTATACTCAGTTTTTTGGGATTTATTGTGGACTTTCATTTCTTGTGGAAACCAGGGGAAATATCTGTTAGGCATAGAAATGTTGAAATTATCAGTAATATATGGATAGTTACTAAAGCTGTAAGAATAGATGAACCAGATACAAAAATCAACTAAAAATAGATTAAAGACTTAAATGTAAGATCTGAAACTGTAAAACTACTAGAAGAAAACATGGGAAAAGTTCTATGACATTGGATCTGGGCAGTGATTTTTTGGAATATGAACCCGAAAGCTCAGGCAACAGAAGCAAACAGACAAATGGGATTACATCAAATAAAAAACACTTCTGCATATCCAAGGAAATAATCAATAAAGAGAAAAGAGAACCGACAGAATTAGAGAAAATACTTGCAAACCATACATCTAATAAGGGGTTAATATCTAGAATATATAAGGAACTCAAATAAATCAATAGTAAGGAAACAAATAACCTGATTAAAAATTGGGCAAAGGACCAGGTGCAGTGGCTAATGCCTATAATCCCAGCACTTTGGGAGGCCAAGGTGGGAGGATAGCTTGAGTCCAGGAGTTCAGGACTAGCCCAGGCAACACGGTGAAACCCTATGTCTTTAAAAAAATTAAGGAATAAAAAATGGGCAAAGGTGGCTGGGCGCAGCAGCTCACACCTGTAATCCCAGCACTTTGGGAGACTGAGGTGGGCAGAACACTTGAGGTCAGAAGTTTGAGACCAGGCTGGACAACCTGGTGAAACCCCGTCTCTACTAAAAATACAAAAATTAGCTGGGCATGGTGGCATGTGCCTGTATCCCAGCCACTTGGAAGACTGAGGCAAGAGAATCGCTTGAACCTGGGAGGAGGAGGTTGCAGTGAGCAGAGATCACGCCACTGCATTCCAGCCTGGGCGACAGAGCAAGACTCTGTCTTGGAAAAAAAAAAAAAGAAAGAAAAATGTTGGCAAGGACAGGGAGGAAAGAGAATCCTCTTAACATGGTTGGGCCAAATGTAAATTAATACAGTCATTATGGACAACAGTATGGAGGCTTTTCCAAAAATTAAAAATATAATTACCATATGATCCATCAATCCCACTACTGGGTATATATCCAAAGGAAATGAAATCAGTATGTCACAGAGAAATCTACAGTCCCATGTTCACTGCAGCATTATTCACAATAGCCAAGATGCAAAATCAACCTAAGTGTCCATTAAGGATGAATGGATAAAGAAAATGTATGTATACACAATGGAGCACTAGTCAGCCATAAAAATAGAAGGAAATCCTGTCATTTGTGATGACATGGATGAACCTGGAGGACATTATGTTAAGTGAAATAAGTCATGCACAGGACAAGTACTGCATGATCTCACTTACATACAGAATCTATAAAAGCGTAACTCATAGAAGTAGAGAGTAGAATGGTAGTTACCAGGGGCTAGAATGGGGTAGTTGGGGAGGTGTTGGTCAAAGGATACAAAACTCAGTTAGAAAGGAAGAATAAGTTCAAGAGGTCTATTATACAAAATGGTAACTAGTTAATAACAATGACTATATTGAAAATTGCCGAGAGTAGATTTTAAGTGTTCTTACTATAAAAAAATAGTATGTGAGGTAATGCATATGTTAATTATCTTGATTTAGCTAATTATACAATGTGTACATATTTCAAAACAACATGCACATAATATATACAATTTTAATTTATCAATTAAAATAAAATGTTAAAAAACAATTAAGGCCAGGTGTGGTAGTTCATACCTAGAATCCTAGCGCTTTGGAAGGCTGAGGCAGGAAGATTACTTGAACCCAGCACTCATGATCACCTGGGCAACATAACCAGAACCTGTCTCCACACAGAGAAATTTTAAATTAGCCAGTAGTCCTAATACTGTAGGCTGTACAACTACAGCCATGCACTTGTACTCCTAGCTACTCAGGAGGTTGAGGGAGTAGGATTACCTCAGCGCTCCTTGCTTGATCCTAGGCATTTGAGACTGCACTGAGCTTTGATTGTGCCTTTGCACTCTGGCCTGGGCTATGGAGCAATACCCTATTTCTAAAAAATAATTTATTAAAAAGAATTGATCAGATTGAGAAGGAACAGCCAATAGGTGGGTGGGGAGAAGCCCAAGAGTGTTGTCCCTATAACCAAGTGACAAAAGTGGCCCTCCCACCCCCCAAAAAGAGAGTATGTGAAATTGACCAGGAAACATGATATATATGAAGAGATGAAAGCCTAAGACAAGGACCCTGTATTTTAGGGACGGACAGAGAAAGAGGAGCTGCCAGGTAGATAGGAAGAGACTGGGAACATTTTGGGTCCCAGAAACCAGGAATGGAGGAATAGCTGGCAATATTTTTACAGAAAGAAATCAAGTAAGATATGGGTGGAGAGGTGGCTATTGGATGTAGCAAAAACATAGACGACTTTGGCTAGAGAAGTTTAATGCAGTGTAGGAGCAAAAGAGGAGGTTACATTATCTTGGGTGACTGGGTCAGAAAGTGAAGACTATGAGTACAGATAATGTCTTCAAGAGGTTTAGCTGTGAAGGACATGAAAGGACAGGAACTGGAGTGGGACATAGGTTAAAGGAAAGTAAAATTTCATTAAATTATTTTCTTTTATTTGTTTATTTATTTATTTTTTTAGAGACAGGGTCTCACACTGTTACCCAGGCTAGTCTCAAACTCCTGGCCTTAAGCTATCCTCCTGCGTTGGCCTCCCAAAGTACTAGGTTTAGGGGCATGAGCCACCACTCCCAGCATTTGGTTTTTCTTATAGGAATGTGATTTGCCGTTTTAGTATTGTGCCTGTTTTCTTAGCTTCATTTTATTTTGAGATGAGAACTGAAAACATGTAACTATTTGCATTGTGTAATTAACCCTTTGCATGTGGTAAGGAAATAGCTTTGCTATCTTAATTAACTAGATTTTCTCTGTATAAATTTTGAGAGATTCTGGATAATGAAATCTCATTTTAATATAATTTGTATTCTGTTTGCTTTTTAGATCATTCATCGAGATATAAAACCTGAGAATATTTTAGTATCCCAGTCAGGAATTACTAAGCTCTGTGATTTTGGTTTTGCACGAAAACTAGCAGCTCCTGGGGACATTTATACGGACTATGTGGCCACACGCTGGTATAGAGCTCCAGAATTAGTATTAAAAGATACTTCTTATGGAAAGTATGTATGCTTTGGGATCCTGCCAGCCTTTCCTAGTTATCTTTTTTTTTTTTTGATTTGAGATGGAGTCTCACTCTGTCGCCCAGGCTGGAGTGCAATGGTACAATCTTGGCTCACTGCAATCTCTGCCTCCCAGGTTCAAGCAGTTCTCCTGTTTTAGCCTCCCAAATAGCTGGGACTACAGGCTCACACCACCATGCCTGGCTAATTTTTGTATTTTTAATAGAAACGGGGTTTCTCCATATTGGTCAGGCTGGTCTCGAACTCCTGACCTCAGGTGATCCACCAGCCTCAGCCTCCCAAAGTGCTGGGATTACAGGCGTGAGCCACTGTGCCCAGCCTCCTAGGTATCTCTTTTATCTGTTGGTATATTCTTGTATATCCATCACCCCTAATACTGACAGGTTCTGCCCTCTGCATCTAGGTTGGTGCTAACAAGAGGGACACCTTTAAAGGTAATGTAACAGATCCTATAGGTACCTGCATTGCTGGCTACTGCTGCTGCTATGCTCACTCAACTCTCATGGGTTGAATGGCCACAGCCCCAGAAGACCTATGCAGACATCCGTCAGAGTGTATCTATATTTGCTTTAAGCTGTGCCATACCCTTGGCAGAGTTCCCTCCTCTGTTTATCTTCAGCCTCTACATTCTGCAAAGATTTGAAATCATTTACCTTACTCTGCCAGTGTTGCAGTGGGAACTGCTGAGTAGTTCCTGGAAAAATTATTTTAAAATGGTACTGTTTTAGGTGCCTCAAAAGTAGCGTGATCTTGATCTAGCACAAAGCAGCAACCTAAAATACAAATAATCAATCTTGAACATAAAGAGGTAGAAGTATGTAACTTAATACCTGATTTAATAGAAAACTTGAAGGGGGGTAATTCTCCTGTGCTTTTCCTAGAAATTATTATTCTGTTACAATAATATGTAATATTAATGGGTTTTAAGCTTCTGCCAAAAACTGTTCTAAATGCTTTATATACATCAAATAATTTAATCTTTACAACAGCCCTATGATGAAGTTGCTAGTATTCTCATTTTTTTTTTTTTTTTTGAGATGGAGTTTCGCTCTTGTTACCCAGGCTGGAGTGCAATGGTGCAATCTCGGCTCACCGCAACCTCCGCCTCCTGGGTTCAGGCAATTCTGCCTCAGCCTCCTGAGTAGCTGGGATTACAGGCACGCGCCACCATGCCCAGCTAATTTTTTGTATTTTTAGTGGAGACAGGGTTTCACCATGTTGACCAGGATGGTCTCGATCTGTTGACCTCGTGATCCACCCGCCTCGGCCTCCCAAAGTGCTGGGATTACAGGCTTGAGCCACCGCGCCTGGCCAGCATTCTCATTTTAAATAATAGAACACTAAGGCACAGACATAAAGTAATTTGCCTAAAGTCACATGGCTGGTTAATAGCAGAACAGAACCAGGATTCTAGCCTGGTGGTCTGGATTCACAATCCATTCCCCAGGGGTACCTTTTCAACTGTACCTACCATTGATGTACTGTACAGACTGTCTCTGTGCCTCAGTTACTTCACCTATAAAATTGAAATAATAATAAGACTCACTTCATAGGTTCCTGTTGAGGATTAAATGATGTGATGTATGCTCAATAAATATTATCTACTTTTCTTTTTTGAGACTGAGTTTCACTCTTGTTGCCCAGGCTGGAGTACAATGGCACCATCTTGGCTCACTGCAACCTCCACCTCTCAGATTCACCTGATTCTCCTTCCTCAGCCTCCTGAGTAGCTGTGATTGCAGGCATGCACCACCACACCCAGCTAATTTTGTATTTTAAGTAGAGACGGGGTTTCTCCATGTTGGTCAGGCTGCTCCCAAACTCCTGACCTCAGGTGATCCACCAGCCTCGACCTCCCAAAGTGCTGAGATTACAGGTGGGAGCCACTGCAGCCAGCCTATATTATCTACTCTTATTCAAAGTCCTCAAAAATTTTTTCTTCATTTCTTTTTTGCCTCTGGGCATGATATAGCCTACATAAGATCTCTCTGTCTCAGTTTTACCCTCTGTTCATTCTGTAGTTTAAATTCCTTTTCTGATACACTCCCTAGCCCCTCAATCCTATTCTACATCTTTTAGTACATTATCTGTAAATTTTGTGCCAGTTAATAGTAACATGGGCTAGTTCTTTCTCTAGCTCTTTTTTATTAACCTCCCACTAAAAATTAAGTTCCTTGAGGATCAGCATAACCTCTTGTATTCTGCATAATGACACTTGGTGCCTTGCCCATGGTAAGGTTGAATTCTAGGAGACTTCACATTGTGTTTAGAACAAATTTGCTAGTGAGTCCTTTTTAAAAACCTTTTTATTGTAAAAGAAAACACAAACACAGAATATCACACATAACAAATGGATAGCTCTACTACCTGGTCAAAAAATAGAATTTTGCCCACCACCCCAGAAAACCCTTTGTGTGCCCTACTGCAATTGTAACATGCTCCCTTCCCTACAAAGCAGCCATGATATTGACTTTTATTGTAGTCATTTCCTTACATTTTTAAAAATAATGGAGACACGTCTTGCTATGTTGCCCAGGCTGGTCTCGAACTCCTGGCCTCAAGCAATCCTGCTGCCTCAGCCTCCCAAAGTGCTGGGATTACAGGTATGCGCCACCAGGCTTGGCCATTTCCTTGCATTTTAAAGATAGTTTTATCACCCAAATGTGCATCCATTTAGTTTAATGTAGGCTTTTTCGAGATATGATTCATATATCATACAATCAGACATTTAAAGTGTACAGTTAAGTGGTTTTCAGTATATTCACAGAGTTGTACAACCACAGTCATAGTCAATTTTAGAACATATTTATCACCCACAAATGAAACCTGTACACATTAGTAATAACTCTCCATGTCCTCCAAACCCTTCTAGGCCTAGACAAACTCCTATCTGCTTTCATTCTCTCTGGATTTGCCTATTCTGAACATTTCATATAAGGAAAATTATATAATATATGGTCCTTCAGGACTAGTTTTTTTCACTTAACATAGCATGTATTAGTACTTCATTTCTTTTCTTTTTTTTTTTTTTTAAGCAGAGCTGGGGTTTCACCATGTTGGCCAGGTTGATCTCGAACTCTTGACCTCAAGTGATCTGCTCACCTCGGCCTCCCAAAGTCCTGGAATTACAGGCATGAGCCACTATGCCCAGCCAGTACTTTCTTTTTATGGCTGAATAATATTCCACTGAATGGATAGACCTCTTTTTATTTACCTTTCATCAGCTGATGGACATTTGGGTTGTTTTTACTTTTTAGCTATTATGGGTAATGCTGCTATGAGCATTTGTATACTCATTTTGTATGGACATATGTTTTCATTTCTTTTAGGTATATACTTAGGAGTTAGAATTGTGGGTCATATGGTAACCCTATGTTTAACCTTTGAAGAACTGCCAGACTGTTTTCCAAAGTGTTTGTACCATTTTACATTCCCACTAGCGGAGTGTGAGGGTTTCAGTTACTCCCTGTCTTTGCTAGCACTTACTATTATTGTTTTGTTTTTATAGCCATCTTAGCCCTTTTTTTTTTTTTTTTTTTTTTTTTTGAGACGGAGTTTCGCTCTTGTTACACAGGCTGGAGTGCAATGGCGCGATCTCGGCTCACCGCCATCTCCGCCTCCTGGATTCAGACAATTCTCCTGCCTCAGCCTCCCGAGCAGCTGGGATTACAGGCACGCACCACCGTGCTCAGCTAATTTTTTTGTAATTTTAGTAGAGACGGGGTTTCACCATGTTGACCAACATGGTCTCGATCTGCTGACCTCGTGATCCACCTGAGTCGGCCTCCCAAAGTGCTGGGATTACAGGCTTGAGCCACCGCGCCCGGCCAGCCCTTTTTTTTTTTTAAGTAAACTTTATTTTGGGATAATTTTAGATTTACAAGAAAGTTGCAAAGATAGTATAGAGAGTTTCCATATATTCCTCACCCAGTTTCTGTTTACCCTAATATTATCCTATTATTACGGGTAAATTTGTCAAAACTAATTTTGTCCTAGCCAGGCAGGTGTCATGGCACATACCTGTAGTCCCAGCTTCTTAGGAAGCTGAGGCAGGAGGGTCACTTGAGCCCAGGAGTTTGAGGCCATAGTGTGTTATGTTTGTACCTATGAATAGCCACTGCAATCTATCTAGCCTGGGCAACATAGCGAGATTCTATCTCTAAAAAAAAACCACTGGCCGGGTGCGGTGGCTCACAACTGTAATCCCAGCACTTTGGGAGGCCGAGGCGGGTGGATCACGAGGTCAAGAGATTGAGACCATCCTGGTCAACATGGTGAAACCCTGTCTCTACTAAAAATACAAAAATTTAGCTGGGCACAGTGATGCGTGCCTGTAATCCCAGCTACTTAGGAGGCTGAGGCAGGAGAATTGCCTGAACCCAGGAGGCGGAGGTTGCGGTGAGCCGAGATTGCGCCATTGCACTCCAGCCTGGGTAACAAGAGCAAAACTCCATCTCAAAAAACGAAAAACAACAACAAAAAAACACAGCACTAAACCATTGCCAACAACAAAAACTAGCCTTGCCTTTTTTTATTTAAAAAAGATTTGATTTTTTTTTTTTTTTATTTTGAGGATGAGTCTTGCTCTGTCACCCAGGCTGGAGTGCAGTGGCACACCAGCTCATGGCACCCTCTGTCTCCCAGGTTCAAATGATTCTCATGCCTCAGCCTGCTGAGTAGCTGGGATTACAGGTGCCCATCACCACACCTGGTTAATTTTTTTTTTTTAAGATGGAGTCTTACACTGTTGCCCAGGCTGAAGTGTAATGGCACAATCTCCACTCACTGCAACCTCTGTCTCCCAGGTTCAAGTGATTCTCCTGCCTCAGCCTCCCAAGTAGCTGGGATTACAGGTGCCCATGACCATGCCTGGCTAAATTTTTGTATTTTTAGTAGAGGCGGTTTCTCTATGTTGGCCAGGCTGGTCTTGAATTCCTGACCTCAGATGATTTGCCCACCTTGGCCTCCCAAAGTGCTGGGATTACAGGTGTAAACCACTGCACCTGGCCAATTTTTGTATTTTTAGTAGAGATAGGGTTCCACCATGTTGGCCAAACTGGTCTTGAACTCCTGGTCTCAAGTGATCTACCTGCCTCCACGTCCCAAAGTGCTGAGATTACAGATGTGAACCTCCATGCCCGGCCAAGATTTTATTATTATTATTCTTTTTTTAGATAGAGTCTTACTTTTTCGCCTAGGCTAGGGTGCAGTGGTGTAATCTCGCCTCACTGCAACCTCCACCTCCTGGGTTCAAGTGCTTCTTGTGCCTCAGTCTCCCAAGTAGCTGGGATTTCAGGCACCCACCATCATGCCCAGCTAATTTGTGTATATTTAGTAGACTGGGTTTTGCCACATTGGCCAGGCTGGTCTTGAACTCCTGACCTCAGGTGATCCGCCTGCCTTGGCCTCCCAAAGTGTTGGGATTACAGGTGTGAGCCATCATGCCTGGCCTAATATGTTTTTAAACTATCTTTTAAACTACGGGAATTTTCTCTATCCCTTTGTTTCCCTTATAGCTTACATGTTGAGGAGTTCAGACCATTTGCTTTGTTGAATTTCTCACAATCTGAATGTTGTTGATTGCATTCCCATAGAGGAGTTCAATGTGTTTATCTGTCCTCTGTATTTTCTGCAAATAGGTAGCTGATGCAGATTAGTCTGTGGTTCAATCCCTTTGGCAAGACTGTAGGTATTATGGTCTTCTTTAATCAGAGGGCACATGTTTGAATGTCTCTTTTTGTGATGTTAGTAAGCATTGATGCGTAATGACCAGATCCATCCCTTTATTGGGATGTCTAAAATGGTGTTATTTTAACTTTATCATCTTTTTAAAATTTATTATTTGAATACTTTTATAAATAGAAATTTCCCCTTATTTGGTTACCTAATGATATAGTTCATATGGAGAAACTGGGTAAATACTTGATTTTTTTCATACATTTTAAAGAATTGGCTCCAAAAGGTGACCTCCAAAGGCAACCAATTAATTTTTTTGGAAATATCATTATAAACTCATGAACTTAAACATATTTAATGAGTTTCAATGTATTGCAATTATCAGGGCAGAAAGATAATACCTTTTGCCTACCTGTAACAAGAGGCACAGCCAATACTCGTATAACAAGATAGGTTAGCAAGAGAAGCATGACAAATTTTTTTTTTTTTTTTTTTTTTTGTGGGGGGAAGAAGGCAGGAAGGAAGGGAATAAGGATGGTGGGGAGGAAGGCAGGAAGGAAGGGAATAAGGATGGTAGGGAGGAAGGAAGGGATGAAGGAAGGAAGGAAGGGAGGAAGCGGGGAGGGAGGGAGGGAGGGAAGGGAAGAAAGGAAATCAAGCAATGAAAGAGACATTGCCGACCTGGATCTCGAGGTTTACAAGTTGATTTCTTTTTTTTTGAGAGAAGGAAAGAAAAAAAAAAATAAGTAAAGGAGAGGAAGAAAGAGGAAGAGAAAGAGGGAGAGTAAATGGAAATATTGCTTTATTTTGAAAAAAATTGGGTATTAATAATGGCCAATCAATGTTTCATTTAAACTAATGGGTAGGTGTGATGTGGTATTGACAAGAATGTATATTTTGTGTATTTGAAGTGGAGAGCTCTATAAATATTTATTAAGTTTACTTGTTCTGGATCTGAGTTCGAGTCCTTGATATCCTTATTAATTTTCTGTCTCATTGAATCTAAGTCTCCTATCTGGGTGTTAGGATCGTTAGCTCTTGTTGTTGCATTGATCCTTTTACCACTATATCTTTGTTGCTTTAAAATCTATTTTATCCGATACAAGAATTGCAACTCCTGCTTTTTATTTATTTATTATTTATTTTTGCTCTCCATTTGGTTGGTAAATCTTTCCCCATCCCTTTGCTTTGAGTCTTTGTGTATCCTTGCATGTGAAACAGGTCTGGATGTAACATGCCGTTGGGTTTTGGCTGTGTCTTTTGATTGGGAATTCAGTCAATTTAAATTTAGGGTTACTGCCATTTGATGTTGACTGGCTGTTTTATCCATTTGTTGGTGTAAAGTCTTCTTTATGTTGGTGCTCTTTACTTTTTGGTGTATTTTTAGAAAGGCTAATACTGGTTGTTTCTTTCTGTGTGTAATGCTTCTTTCAGAAGCTCTTGTAAAGCAGGCCTGGTGGTAATAAAATCTCTTGAGTTCTTGCTTGTTCATAAAAGATTTTATTTTTCCTTCAGTTGTGAATCTTAGTTTGGCTGGATATGAAATTCTGGGCTGAAGGTTCTGTTCTTTGAGGATGTTGCATATTGGCCCCCACTCTCTTCTGGCCTGTAGAGTTTCTGCCGAGAGATCTGCTGTAAGTCTGATAGGCTTGCCTTTGTGGGTAATCTGACCTTTCTCTCTGGCTGCCCTTAGTATCCTCTCCTTCGTTTCAACCCTGGTGAATCTAACGATTATGTGCCTTGGGGTTGCTCTTCTTGAGGAATATCTTTGTGGTGTTCTCTGTATGACCTGGGGTTGAATGTTGACCTGCTTTGCTAGTTTAGGAAAATTTTCCTGAATAATATCCTGAAGGGTATTTTCCAGCTTGGATTCATTCTCTCCGTTGCATTCAGGTACACCTATCAAACGTAAATTTGGTCTTTTCACATAGTCCCACATTTCTTGGAGACTTTGCTCATTCCTTTTTATCCTTTTTTCTCTAATCTTTTCTTCACGTTTTATTTCATTAAGTTGGACTTTGACCTCTGATATCCCTTCTTCTGCTTGAACAATTCGAGTGTTTAAACCTGTGCATACTTCTAGGAGTTCCTGTATTGTATTCTTCAGTTCCATTAATTCACTCATACTCCTCTCTAAGTTGTCTATTCTCAATAGGATTTCATCAAACCTTTTTTCAAAGTTCCTAGTTTCTTTACGTTGGGCTACAACATGTTCTTTTAACTCACCAAAGTTTGTTATTATCCATTCCTTGAAGAGTGATTCTGTCATCAGGAGGCGCTCGTTCTCCATCAAGCCTTGTTCCATTGTTGATGTGGAACTGTGATCATCTTTAGAGGGAGAGGCGTTCTGACTTTGAGTATTCTCAGCTTTTTTACGCGGTTTCTTCCTGTCATTGTAAATTTATCCTCCTGTCGTCTTTGAAATTACCAACTTTCAGATTAGGTCTCTTGAGTGGACGTCCAGGTTGTTAGTTCCCAGGGCCAGAGCAGCGGCGTTAAAACCGATGGTGCTTTTCTGCCCAGGATTCTCCTGTCGGGCTTCCTTCTTGTTTCCATAGTAGGCGACTCTGCCTTCCCGGGGCTCCAAACCTCGGTCAGAAGGGGAACCGGTCCTGTTTACTCTGCGCCAAGCGCTGCTGCATCGAGGTGCCGGCGGAACCGCTGCGCCAACCACGAGAGTCGCGCTGGCGACTCGTGTGTTTTCACCACTGGGGGATCTTCTGCTCCGTGAGCGACCAGAATTTGTCTGAAAGTGTGGCGTCCTCTAGTTCTCCACGCCTTCCCTGAGAGCTGCAATCCCGGGATGTTAGCGATCGGCCATCTTGGATCGTTCCTCAGCATGACAAATTTAACAAAGTTCTATGTGACATAGAAGTCTTCATAAATGAAAACCCAAAGACCCAGGGAGAACACAGTCTGATTTTATGCTAAATTTGCTGAAAGGATTGGATAGTTGTAGAGAAACACGATTAGGCAAAAGGAGTAAAATCTAATGGTAATAAGCGCAGCAAGGCCTATTTGTTCAGATTCTTCCACCTCTGTTTTGCATTGCTTCCTTCTAGGTGTGGTGGGAAGGAGCTATCTGAAATGAGGGTCTTATCAAGGAAGCTAAATCAGAGAGTGACCTTTCTATGTTTTATGGCTTGCTTTGGAGAAGAAGAATTCTAGTTGCTCCTGAGGTGGACAAGGGGAAGAGAAATCCTGGTTTCTGTGATACACTTTGGGAGAAAGGAGGGCAGGAGAGGGTCAGAGACATTTTGTTTCTGAGGCCCTTCTAATCTTTTTCAGTTCAAAATATGTGTCCTGCCAAAGTACCATACTTTTGGGTATCATAGTCTAAACCTGGACGCAATTATTATTATTATTGAAGTTCAAAATCAATGGGTGCCTTTTCAAGGTGGCTTCCCAAGTCCTTTTAACAGGACCTAGTATGTAGAATTTGATACTTTCCTTGTGACCTGACTGACAAGATAGTAGTCCAGGCTCATTTTTTATGTTTTTGCCCCAGGCCTGGTGTCAGCCGTATTATATTGTTTTTAAAAACAGCATAATCGAGATATTTTTATATAATATGATTCATCCATTTGAAGTAAGTTTCAGTGGTTTTTAGTATATTCACAGATATGTACAACCATCACCACAGTCAGTTTTCATCAACTCAGTAAAAACCCCATGCCCTTTGTCTATGACACCCCTAGACCTCCAAACTCCCTCCCTAACCTTAAGCAATCACTATTCTCTATCTTTATAGATTTTTCTTTTTTAATTTTAATTTTATTATTTTTTTTACATAGAGATGAGGTCTCCCTATGTTGCCCAGGGTGGTTTTGAAATCATGGGCTCAAGAAATCCTCCCCACTCAGCCTCTCAAAGTGCTAGGATTATAGGCATAAGCCACCACACCTGGCCCTACTTCTACAGGCATGTACCATTATGGCTGGCTAATTTTTAAGTTTTTCTTTTGTAGGTACAGGGTCTTGCTATGTTGACAGGCTGATTTTGAATTCCTGGGCTCAAGCGATCCTCCTGCCTTAGCCTCCCAGAGTGTTAGGGTGATGGGTGTGAACCACCACAGTGAAGCCTCACTTTTTTATTCTAGCTATTCTAATGGGTGTGAAGTGGTATCTCATTGTGGTTTGATTTACATTTCCCTAGTGTCTAATGAGGTTGAATGTCTTTTTTTTTTTGTACTTATTATCCATTTGTATATTGTCCTTGGATAAATGTCATATCCTTTGCCTATTTTTAAATTGAGTTATCTTTTTATTATTGAGATGTAAGAATTTTCTGCATATCCTAGATACAAATTCCTTATCAGATATGTGATTTGCAAATATGTTCTTCCATTTTGTGGGTTTTGTCTTTACTTTCTTGATGACGTCTTTTGATTGTCAAATGTTTTTAATTTTGAGAAGTCCAATTTATCTGTTTATTTGGTTGTCTATGCTTTTGGTATCATATTTCAAAATTGTTTGCCAAATCTGGGGTTATGAAGATTTACAGTTACATTTTCTTCTAAGATTTATGACTTTAGCTCTTACATTTAAGTCTGATCCATTTGAGTTAATTTTTGTATGTGCTTTAAAGTGAGAGTTCAAGTTGATGCTTTTGCATGTGGCTATCCAGTTGTTGTCCCAGCACCATTTGTTGAAAATACTGTTCTTTCCCCATTATGGTCTTGGCCCCTTGTTGAAATTCAGTTGACCATGAATGTAAGTGTAACTGCCCAAGGGATTCACCTTGTCTGCTGTCTAGACAGAGCCAATTCATCAAGACGGGGAAATTTCAATAGAGATAGAATAACTCATGCAGAGCTGGCTCTGCAGGAGAACAGAGTTTTATTATTACTCAAATCAGTCTCCTTGAGCTTTCAGGGAGCAGAGTTTTTAGGGACAATTTGGTGGGTGGGAGAGGCCAGTGAGCTGGGAGTGTTGTTTGGTCAGGCTTGAAATCACAGGGAGTTGAAGCTGTCTTCTTTTGCTGAGTCAATTCCGGCGGTGGGGTTGGGCACAAGATCAGATGAGCTGGTTTATCAATTTGGGTGGCGCCAGCTGATCCATCAAGTGCAGGGTCTGCAAAATATCTCAAGCACTGATCTTAGGAGCAGTTTAGGAAGGGTCAGAATCTTGTAGCCTCTAGCTGCATGACTCCTAAACCATAATTTCTAATCTTGTGGCCACAAGTTTTTGTTGCCAAAAAAGAAATAGCACTGGAACATAAATTTTGTCAGCAAGACAAATTTACTTCTATAGAAGGGTGCATCTTGTGGATGGGGCAATGGCAACAGCACACTGGACAATGGAGTGGAAGGGGGTCTTATCCCTGATACAGCTAGTCCCTACTGCTTTGTCTTTCCCCTATTGGCTAGGGTCGGACTGCACAGTCTAAGTTAATTCTGACTGGCTATTTTTAAAGAGAGCAGGGGTATGATCCAGAGTGGTGGGGTGAATAGTTTTGGCAGGAAGGATGGTTACAAAGCAGGTGACTAAGGATGACTAAAGACAGAGCAGGTGACTAAAAATGACCAAGGACAGAGCAGGTGATAGAGGGGAGGAGGGGGTTGTTCACTGAAACCAGGGGCAAGAAGATGTAAAGAACGAGGAAGTTAAACTTTAAAATGGAGAACAAAGAACAGGGAAACTGAATATACTGACATATTGGTTCTTTGAAGAAGAATTTACTGTACCCTACATGTTAGTTCTACAAAGGCAATCTGGTTCCCCAGGCAAGAAGGAAGTCTGCTTTGGGAAAGGGCTGTTATAGTCTTTGTCTTAAACTGTATATGAAATTAGTCTAGCCTGTGTCCAGGAATGACAAGGACAGCTTGAAGGTTAGAAGCAAGATAGAGTTGATTAAGTTAGTTCTCCTTCACTGTCTCAGTCATAATTTTGCAAAGGTGATTTCATAAGGGCTCATTTGTAGAATCTCAGTTCTGTTCCATTGATCTGCAAGGCTGTCCTTGTTCCAGCAATACACTTTCTTTCATTTTTTTCTTTTCTCTTTTTTTGACAAGGTCTTACTCTTTTGCCCAGGCTGGAGTGCAGTGGCATGATCTTGGCTCACAGCAACCTCCACCTTCTAGGCTCAAGCAATCCTCCCACCTCAGCCTTCTGAGTAGTTGGGACTTCAGGGGTGTATCACCAAGCCTGGCTAATTTTAAAATTTTTTGTAGAGACAGGATTTCACCACGTTGCCCAGGCTGGTCTTGAATGGCACTCAAGCAATCTGCCTGCCTTTTCCTCCAAAAGTGTTGGGATTACGGGCATGAGCCATTGCACCCAGCCAACACACTGTCTTAATGACTACTACTTTGTAGTAAGTTTGAAATCACGAAGTGCGAGTCTTTCTACTTTGTTTACTTTTCTGAGATTGTTTTGGCTATTCTAGGTCCCTTGCAATTCCATATGAATCAGCTTGTCAATTTTTGCAAAAGGACATCTGAGATTCTGATATGGATTACATTGAATCTGTGGATTAGTTTAGAAGTTATTGCTGTCTTAAAAATGTTAACTCCATGTAATCCCAGCACTTTGGGAGGCTGAGGTGGGTGGATCACGAGGTCAAGAGATCGAGACCATCCTGGTCAACATGGTGAAACCCCGTCTACTAAAAATACAAAAAAATTAGCTGGGCATGGTGGTGTGTGCCTGTAGTCCCAGTAGTCAGGAGGCTGAGGCAGGAGAATTGCCTGAACCTAGGGGGCGGAGGTTGCGGTGAGCCGAGATCGCGCCATTGCACTCCAGCCTGGGTAACAAGAGCGAAACTCGGTCTCAAAAAAAAAAAAATCACTGATTCAGTCTTTTCACTTGTTAAAAGTTTACTGAGATTGTCTGTTTTTTCTTGAGCTAGTTTCAGTAGTTTGTGTTTTTCTGGGAAACTTCATTTAATCTAAGTTATCTTAATTTGTTGGCAAACAATTATTTATTCCTTTATAATCCTATTAGCTTCTGTAAAGTCAGTGGTAATGTCACCTCTTTCATTTCTGATTCTAATAAGTTGAATTTTCTCTCTTTTGTTCTTGGTCATTCTAACTAAATGTCTTTCAATTTTGTTGATTTATTAAAAAAATAGCTTTGGTTTCATTGATTTTCTGTTTTCTTATTCTCTATTTCATGAACTTTTACTTTTTAAATATTTCTTTTTGCTTGCTTGGTTTAGTTTGCTCTTCTTTTTCCAGTGTCTTAAGGTGGAAGGTTAGGTTACTGATTTGATATATTTCTTTGTATAGGCATTACAGCTATTCATTTTCCTCTCTGCTTTACTGTATCCCACAAATGATGGTATGTTGTGTCTTCATTTTCATTAATCTCAAAGTATTTTTTGTCTTTTTTTGAGACAGGATCTTGCTCTGTTGCCCAGGCTGGAGTGCAGTGGTGTGATCTCAGATCACTGCAGCCCTGACTTCCCCAGCTTAAGTGATCCTCCCACCTCAGCCTCCTGAGTAGCTGAGACTTTAGGTGTGTGCCCTCATGCCTGGCTAGTTTTGTTCATTTTTTTTTTTTTTCAGCGACAAGGTCTCACTATGTTACCCAGCTGATCTCAAACTCCTGTACTCAAGTGATCCTCCTGCCTCCACTTCCCAAAGTATTGAGATTAAAGTCATGAGCTACTGTCCCCAGCCTCAAAATATTTTCTGATTTCCCCTTTGATTTCCCCTTGGACCCATTGGTTATTTAGTAGAATATAATTTAATATCCATATATTTGTAAATTTCCAAAATTTTTCCTGTAATTGATATCTAATTTTATTTCACTGTAGTAAGAAAATATATTTTGTGTAATTTCTGCCTTTTAAATTTACTGAGGTTTATTTATGGCCTAGCACATGGGCTCTCCTGGAGAACATTCCATGTGACTTGAGAACAATATATAAATGTATATTCTATTGTTCTGTGAAGTGTTCTGCAGAGAGTTATTAGGTCTAATTTGTTTATCATGTCATTCATATTTTCTTTTTCTTTCTTGATTTTCTAATTGGTTTTGACATGTTTATCATTATTGTAGTTTTCTGATAGATTGCCCCCTTTATCATTATGAAATTTCCCTCTTCATCTCTAGTAACTTTTTTTTGTTAAAAGTCTACTTTGTGTGATATTAGGGCAGCCTTTTTAGTTTTCTTGTGATTGTTGTTTGCATAATATATCTTTTTCACAACTTTTGCTTACAATGTTTGTATATTGAATATAAAGTATATCTTCCGGAAACAGCATATAGTTAGATCATGAGTTTTTTTTTTCCCCTCCAGGCTGACAGTCTCTGCCTTTTGCTGGATGGATTAATCTGTTAACATTTAATGTTATTATTATTTTTATTTATTCATTTTTTGAGACAGAGTCTCTGTCACCCAGGCTGGAATGCAGTGGTGCGATCTCAGCCCACTGTAACTTCTGCCTCCCAGGTTCAAGCAGTTCTCCTTGCCCTATCCTCCTGAATAGCTGGGATTACAGGTGCCTACCACCATCGTTGGCTAAATTTTATATTTTTAGTAGAGATGGGGTTTGACCATGTTGGCCAGGCAGGCTGGTCTTGAATTCCTGACCTAAAGTGATCCACACACCTAGGCCTCCCAAAGTGCTGGGATTACAGGTCTGAGCCACCACGCCCCTCCTTTATTATATTTTTGTTTTTTTTTTTTCTTTTAGTTGTTGCTCTAAGGTTTACACCTTATCAGAATCAGCTAGTAAGTTTCTATATATACTACTTTAATTCCAGTGAGACAGATATAGAAAAGTTATTCTATCATTCTATTCCCTTTTCCATCTTTGTGTGGTTTATATGTTGTACATATTACATCTAGTAATGTTGCAAACCCAACAATATGTTGTTATTATTGCTTTTTCTTTATAGTCGTTTCTCTAAACTCAGTATAGTTTTGCTTCCTCTTCCTTTTTGATATCATTGGCAAATATATTACACATATTACATTTGTAATGTTATCAGCCCAACAATATATTGTATACATATTATTTCTTCCCTAGGTAGAGGCAGCTGTAATGTTTTGCATATTATTTTGTATGAGGGGTCTTCAAAAAGTTTATGGAAATGCATATTATGAAAAAACTATGCATGGCTTAATTTTTTTTTTGCACCAAAATAAACTCATATTAACTTGTTACATTTCTGAAGAGGATCTAGTTTGAGGCACTAAGAAGGATAATACATCACTTGGAAAAGAGCCTCTATTAAAACCATATGAAATCTGCCTAAATTGAAGTAAGAACAAGCATCAAATTCATGATGAAGCTTGAGTGGAAGAATGGTGGAAGCATTGATGTTTTATGAAAAGTTTTTTTTTCAATTTTTAATGCTTTAAAATGTTAATACAGAAACAAGGTCTTTGCAGTGCTGGCCAAGCTAGTCTCGAACTCCTGGGCTCAAGCAATCCTCCTGCATCAGCCTCTGAAAGTGCTGAGATTACAGGCTTGGTTGGCTTTATGAAAAGTTTATGGAGACAATGCCTCAAAGAAACCAGCAGTTTACAAATGGGTAACTTATTTTCAGAAGGGAGGAAATGATGTTAAAAAGGAAGCCTGGCTGGGCGCGATGGCTAACGCCTGTAATCTCAGCATTCTGGGAGGCTGAGGCGGGCAGATCACAAGGTCAGGAGTTTGAGACCAGCCTGGCCAATGTGGTGAAACCCTGGTGTCTACTAAAACTACAAAAAATTGGCCGGTTGTAGTGGTGCATGCCTGCAATCCCAGCTACTTAGGAGGCTGAGGCAGAAGAATTGCTTGAAGCTGGGCAGCATAGGTTGCAGTGAGCCAAGATGCCACTGCACTCCATCCTGAGTGACAGAGCAAGACGCTGTCTAAAAAAAAAAAAAAAAAAAGCCTGCAGTAACAGACCACTCACATCAATTTGTGAGGAAAACATTTTTCTTGTTCATGCCCTAATTGAAGGATTACACAGGTAGAAACAACAGCCAAAACTATAGACATCTCAACTGGTTCAGTGTATATAATTCTGACTGAAAAAGTTGAGCAAACTTTCCACTTGATGGATGCCAAAACCATTACACCCAGATCAGCTGCAGACAAGAGCAGAGCTTTCAATGGAAATTTTAAACAGGTGGCATCAAGATCCTGAAGTGTTTCTCTGAAGAATTGTAACAGGTGATGAAACCTGGCTTTACTAGTATGATCCTGAAGACAAAGCACTGGCTACCAAGCGGTGGAAGTGGGCTGGTCGAAGCAAAAGAGATTAGTCAAGAGCAAAGGTTGTGGCAACAGTTTTTGTTTGTTTGTTTGTTTTTGGATGCTCACAGCATTTTGCTTGTTGACTTTGTGGATGTCCAGATAATAGTATCTGCTTCTTGTGAGAGTGTTTTAAGAAAATTACCCAAGCTTTTTTTTTTTTTTTTCTTTTCCCCATACAGAGTCTGGCTCTGTCACCCAGACTGGAGTGCAGTGGTGGGATCTTGGCTCACTGCAACCTGTTTCCTGGGCTCAAGTTATTCTCCCACCTCAGCCCCCTGAGTAGTTGGGACTACAGGTTCGTGCCACCATGCCCAGTTACATTTTGTATTTTTTGTAGAGATGGGGTTTTACCATGTTGTCCAGGCTGGTCTCGAACTCCTGAGCTCAAGCAATCTGCCTCCCTTGGTCTCCCAAAGTGCTGGGATTACAGGCATGAGCCACTGCACCCAGCTGAAAGTTAGCCAAAGCTTTAGCAAAATAAACATCTGGGAAAGCTTCACCAGAGTGTCTTTCTCCATCATGACCATGCTCCAGCTCATTCTTCTCATCAAACAAGGGCAATTTTATAAACATTTTGATGCAAAATTATTAGGCATCTACTTTAAAGTTCTGATTATTTCCTTCTGATTCTTTTTATTTCCTGATCTTAAAAAAGTCTACAAAGGCACCCATTTTTCTTTAGTTAGTTAATAATGTTAAAAGGACTACATTGATGTTGTTAAACTCTCAAGACGCTCATTTCCTTAGGGATGTACTAAATGGCTGGTATCACTGCTTACAAAAGTATCTTGAACCTTAGGGATCTTACATTGAGAATAAAGTTTATATTTATATTTTAATTTTTTTCTTAGATTATCATTATTATTTATTATTTATTTTTTTGAGACAGAGTCTCACTGTGTCACCCAGACTGGAGTGCAGTGGTGCAATCTTACCTCATTGCAACTTCCACCTTCCAGGCTCAAGCGATTCTCCTGCCTCAGCCTCCCAAGTAGTTGGGATTATAGGCATGTGCCACCATGCCCAGCTAATGAGAATAAAGCTTATATTTTAATTTTTATCATTTATTTCCATTTTCATGAACTTTTTGAAGTCTTCTCATATAATTGCTTTTTAAAATGAATTAAGAGAAGAAAGGAAAAATTATGCATTTATATTGCCTTTTATAATTACACAATTACCTTTACCAGTGCTCTTTGTTTTTTCATGTCGATTTTTAATTTTTTTGAGACAGTATCTCACTCTGACACCCAAGCTGGAGTGCAGTGGAGTGATCATGACTCACTGCATCCTCAATCTTCTGGGCTTAAACAGTCCTTCTGTTTCAGCCTCTCAAATAGCTGGGACTACAGGTATGTGCCACCATACCCAACTAATTAATTGTTTTGTAGATACAGTGTCACACTATATTGCCTAGGCTGGTTTCAAACTCCTGGCCTCAAGCAGTCTTCCCTTGGTCCTCAGATGTGCTGGGATTACAGGTATGAGCAACTCTACCTACCCTTCCTGTGGATTTGAATTACTGTCTGGGGTCACTTGCTTTCAGTCTTAAGAACTTCCTTAATATTTCTTGTGAGTTGGGTTGGTTAGCAACAAATTCTCTGTTTTTGTTTATCTTGAAAAGTCTTATTTTCACCTTCATTTTTGAAAGGTATCTTTGCTAGATATAGGGTTTTTGGTTGACAGGTCCTTTTTGAGCACTTTGAATTCTTGTACCACTGTCTACTGGTGTCCATTGTTTCTATTGAGAAGTCTGTTGTTAATCTTACCAAAGTTCTTTTGTAAGTGATGATTTGTTTTTCTCATGCTGCTTTCAAGATTTTCATCTTGTGTGATGTATTTGTTTTTGGATCTCCTTGTGTTTATTGTTCTTGGAGTTTGTTGAGCTTCCTATGTTTGTGGATTATTTTTCTGAAATAAATGTGGGCAGTTTTCCTCCATTATTTTATAAAATATTTTTCTCTTCTCCTCCATTATTTTATAAAATATTTTTCTCTTCTCCTCATTTTTGTATTCCCAGTATACATACATATTTTGGTGTTTCACATTTCTCTGAGTCTCTGCTATTTTTTTCATTCCTTTTACCTTATATCCTTGAGCTTATATAATTTCTGCTGGTCTGTCTTCAAGTTCATGAATTGTTTTTTTTTGGGCAGGGGTGGGGAGCAGAGTTTTGCTCTTCTTGCCCAAGCTGGAGTGCAAATGGTGCAGTCTCGGCTCACTGCAACCGCTGCCTCCTGGGTTCAAGGGATTCTCTCACCTCAACTTCCTGAGTAGCTGGGATTACAGGTTCCCAACATCCACTGGGGCCCAAACTACTCTTGCCCCAAAAATACAAATAATTTTTTTATTTTTCTCTTCTCCTCCATTATTTGCCCCAAAAATACAAATAATTTTTGTATTTTTAGTAGTGATGGAGTTTTACCATGTTGGCCAGGCTGGGTCTTGAATTCCTGACTTCAGATGATCCATTTGCCTCAGCTTCCCAAAGTGCTGGGATTATAGGTGTGAGCCACCATGCCTGGCCTCTTGAATTCTTTTTTCTCCTTGTTTAAATCTAATGTTGATTTCCTCCAGTGAATTTTTAAATTTCAGTTATTGTGCTTCTCAACTCCAGAATTTCTACTTGGTTCTTCTTCATACACACATACATATATATATCTTGATTGATATTCTCTATTAATATTTGATGTGACACTGTCATTATACGTTTCTTTCCTTCTTTAATCATGTTTTCTCTTAGTTCTGGGAACATATTCATGACTGTTATTTTGAAATATTTTTCTGCCAAATCCAACATGTAGTTACTTTTTTTTCTTCTTCTTGTTCTTCTTTTTTTTTTAGAGACAGAGTCTTGCTCTGTTGCCCAGGCTGCAGTGCAATGGCCCAATCTCAGCTCACTGCAACCTCCGCCTCCCGGGTTCAAGCAATTCTCCTGCTTCAGGCTCCCGAATAGCTGGGACTACAGGTGCACACTGCCACGCCTGGCTAATTTCTATTGTATTTTAGTGGAGGCAGGGTTTCACTGTGTTGCCCAGGCTGGTCTCGAACTCCTAAGCTCAGGCAATCTGCTTGCCTCAGCCTCCCAAAGTGCTAGGATTACAGGTGTGAGCTACCACACTCAGCCCAGTTACTCTTGCAGACACTTTGGGTTGCCTGCTTTTTTTCTGGTGTATGGGTCATATCTCATAGATTTCTTTTCATGCCGTGTAATTTTTGTTGGAACTTGACTATTTTAGATAATGTATTGTGGGAACTCTGGGTATGGGACCCCTCCTTCTGGGACTTGTTACTGTTATTTGCTTGTTTGTATCATAGTGACTGGCTAAATTATTTTCATGGAGTCAGTATTCCCGCCCCCCTGCCAACACACAGTATTAAACCTCTTTAGTTGCTCCTCAGGGAGGCACAGCTTTGGATAGGCCCACAGTCACTCTGAGATGACAGTGGTATTGGTAGGGTTATCTTTCTTTCCACGGCTACTCCTAGCTATTAAACTCCATTCATTGATAGCTTATTGCTCTATTATTTTCAACATTGCTCTGGGGTTTAAATAGCTCTACAAACTGTTCCAATCAAATTATGGTTCCTTTGAAGAAGTAGTTTCGGTGCTCACCATTTAATATTTGTCCTGACCCCAGGAAAGCATCTTCTAATTGTATCGTTCCATGGTTCTTTCCCACAAGCTAGCTGGCCTATACTCTAGACTGTAGCTTCATTAAATTGATGAATCTCCACCTAGTTGTGTTTCACCACCTTCTGTACTGTTGTTGAGAACACATTTAGGCTGGAACTTCTCTATACTCTGTTGCAAATGATGTTAACTCCTTTGAAAGAGATTAGGAGCCATCTAATTTATGGCTTGCTTCTTCCCCCAGGGAAAATCTCTGAGCCCAGTTTCTGGATCTGGGTTGAATTCATGGCACTTTTCTCTCTAAGTTATATTCCTGCTCTTAAGAGCTGACTGCTTAGTGGGATATGGAGAGCAGCAACCTGCGGTCCCCTAAGCTTGCTTCTCCTGGCATGAAACCTCTGTCTTATGAGTGGGGCAAGAGTAGTGTGGGCCCCAGTATTCTCTGTGCACTGCATTCAAGGTAGAACCATTGTTCCATGAACAGGGGTTGGTTGGAAGAGGGTCTCCCTCCTCTTGACACTAATCACCCAGAACTTAAGTCTCAGCAACAGGTAGCTGGAAGAATTATGAGAAATGGTGAAGTTGCACTCGTCCTGGGAAGAAAGCTCTTCAACTGGGAGCTGGAGGAAGAGGGAGCCCTAGAGTGGAGTCTGCCTCACTAGGCAGAGAGTGGTGAAGGAAAAAGTTTTCTTGATTCAAATACAACAGACTCATCTTTCTTATACTGAATTGCATAGTTTTTGGAGGATGAATAAATCTTCATTTTATGCTTAGCCTCAGGACTACAAAGACTCTCTCTATATATACATACATACATACATGCTTTAAGTGTTTGTATTTAAAAAAATAATTCTGAGGCGGAGAATCACTCGAACTCAGGAGGCAGAGCTGGCACTGAGCAGTGACTGCGCCATTGCACTCCAGCCTAGGCAACAAGAGCGAAACTCCATCTTAAAAAAAGTTTTACTAGTTTCAGTGATAAATTAGTAAGAGAGTAGGTCAGCTGATCTGTTCATTCTGTCATGCTAGAAGTTCATACCCCTGTTTGTTTGTTTTTTAATTCTCCCTTACCTCTACATGTTAGATCTAAGCTTTTTTGGATCTACTTTTCTTGACTAAGGCTTGAGTCTAATACCTTTACTTTCTTTAGTGAGTTAATTTGGTTTTCGCTTTTTTCATCGGACAGCTCTTTTTCTGCAAAATATTGTAGTTGAAGTGAGGAGAGGTTTTCTCTATAGCTAACTAGGACTTACTCATATTTCAGAAAATAGGAGGGCCCTTTAAGATTGCTGCTACAATGATAATTGACTAGACATGGTCTGTCCTTTGTTGCTCTTTGAAAGGTCTGCTTAGATAATGCTTTAAATTTCTGTAGATAATGGCTAACCTTACTAAACTGTACTGTGAAATTTCAGGTCAAGCTGGGGAAAAGTGAACTGCTTTGTGTAGGTATGTTTTTAGTGTCTCTTTTGGTAGTGGAGGAGGTGCATAGAAATTGCATTCTGTGGAGAGAATACTTAAAAATAATTAACTTAAAGCTTGAGGGCTAAAACTTGGCTTTTTAAAGTGTGAAAGCTCTTACCTTTATTAGTCATAAGAAACATACAAACCTTGGCTGGGCACGGTGGCTCAAGCCTGTAATCCCGGCACTTTGGGAGGCCGAGGTGGGTGGATCACGAGGTCAAGAGATCGAGACCATCCTGGTCAAAATGGTGAAACCCTGTCTCTACTGAAGAGACAAAAAATTAGCTGGGCATGGTGGCACGTGCCTGTAATCCCAGCTACTCAGGAGGCTGAGGCAGGAGAATTGCCTGAACCCAGGAGGCGGAGGTTGCAGTGAGCCGGGATCACGCCATTGCACTCCAGCCTGGGTAGCAAGAGCGAAACTCCATCTCAAAAAACAAACAAACAAAAAAAGAAACATACAAACCTTTATCACAAGGTGGTACCACTATATAACCACCAGAATGGTTAAATTGAAAAAAAGACCAATGTAAGTGGAACAGTTACAACTCATATACACTGGTGGGGAAATGTAAACTTGTAGGATCACTCTGGAAAACTGTCACTATACAACAGTTAAAGCTGAACATACACATATATGTATTCACCAAAAATCCAAAACTTTGTCTTCATTTTATTTATTCTCACTAAAACTTACTAATATTCATTAAATAAAACTTGTGAAATAAGTAAGCTTATAAGTTACTATTATATCATCCATGGTTATGTAGATCTGAAAAATCATGTATACTATAATTAATTCCTTAATTTCTTCGGTCATTATCTAACAATATACACAAATACATACACATAGTTCTCCATCTCCTTCCTTTTGAACAGAAATAGGAGCATACTATATATAGAGTATAAAATCTTGGTTTCCCTTCCCCTCTTCTTTCTTTATGAGACCATGTCTCACTCTGTCTCACAGGCTAGAGTACACTGGTATACTCATGGCTCACTGCAGCCTTGATCGCCGAGTCTTAAGTGATCCTCCTGCCTTAGCCTCCCAAGTAGCTGGGATCACAGGCATGAGCCACCAAGCCCTGCCACTTTTTATTTGCTTATATTCATAGACTTTAATTTTTAGACCAGTTTTAGGTTCCAGAAAAATTGAACAGAAATTGTAGTTTCCTATGTCTCCTCCATCCTACTCCACACAATTCTCTATTACTAACATCTTGTATTAGTGTAGTACATTTGTTCCAGTGGATGTACCAGTATTGATACATTAGTATTAACTAAATTCCATAGTTTACATTAGAGTTTACTCTGTATTGTATTTCCTGGGTTTTGATAAATGTAGAGTGTCATGTATCCATAATTATAATATCTTTTTTTTTTTTTTTTTTGAGACGGAGTTTTGCTCTTATTACCCAGGTTGGAGTGCAATGGCGCGATCTCGGCTCACTGCAACCTCCGCCTCCTGGGTTCAGGCAATTCTCCTGCCTCAGCCTCCTGAGTAGCTGGGATTACAGGCATGCGCCACCGTGCCCAGCTAATTTTTTTATTTTTAGTAGAGACGGGGTTTCAGCATATTGACCAGGATGGTCTCAATCTCTCGACCTCGTGATCCACCCGCCTCGGCCTCCCAAAGTGCTGGGACTACAGGCGTGAGCCACCGTGCCCGGCCCCATAATTATAATATCATACAGAATAATTTTGTGGTCCTAAAAATCTTCTGCACATCATTTTTATTCTTCCCTCCCTCTCCTGGAACTCCTGACAGCCATTGATCTTTTTACTGTCACTATACTTTAGACTTTTCCAGAATGTCATGTAGTTGGAATCACACAGTATGTAGCTTTTTCAGATTGGTTTCTTTGACCTACCAATATATATTTAAGGTTCCTCCTTTTCTTTGGTGTCTTGACAGCTCACTTCTCTTTTATTGCTAAATAATATTCCATTCTATATATGTACCACAGTTTATTTATCTACTCAACTGTTGAAGGACATCTTTATTGCTTCTATGTGTTGGCAATCATGAAGCAAGCTGTTGTAAACATTCGTGTCCAGGTTTTTTTGTGGACTTAAGTGTTCAACTCATTTGGGTAAATGCCAAGGACAGCAATTGCTGGGTCTTACAGTAAGACTGTTTTGCTTTGTAAGAAGCTGTCAAATTGTCCTCGAAAGTGACTGTAGAATTTTGTGTTTCTACCAGCATTGGATGAGAGAACCTATTGCTTTCCATCCTCACCTGCATTTGATGTTGTCAGTATTTTGGATTTTAGGCATTCTAATAGGTGTGTTGTGGTAACTCATTATTGTTTTAATTTGGAATTATCTGATGACATATAATATTGGGCATCTTTTAATCTGCCTATTTGCCATCTTTATATCTTTTTCAGTGAGATGTATGTTCATATCTTTTGCCCATTATTTAATTGGGTTCTCTTGAATTTTAAGAGTTTTGTGTGTTTTTGATACAAATTCTTTATTATTTTGCAAATATTTTCCCCCAATTTGTGGCTTATCTTTTCATTTGCATAACATTATCTCTCATGGAGCAGAAATTTGTATTTTAATGAAGTTTCTCCTATCAATTTTTTCTCTCGTGAATTACGCTTTTGGTGTTGTATCTAAAATCTCATTACCGAACCCAAGGCCATTTAGATTTTTTCCTATGTGATTGTCTAGAGGTTTTACAGTTTTGCATCTTATATTTAGGGTTATCATGCATCTTGAGTTAATTTTTGTGAAAGGTGTAAGGTCTGTGTTTAGATTCAGTTTTTGTATGTTCCAGCACTATTTGCTGAAAAGACTATCTTTTTTTTCTATTCATTTGCCTTTGCTCCTTTGTCAAAAATCAGTTGAGCGTATTTGTGCAAGTCTGTTTCTGGGTTCTTTATTCTGTTCCCTTGATCTATTTGGCTATTCTTTCACCAGTACTATACTATCTTGCTTATTGTAGCTTTATAAAACATCTCGAAGTCAAGTAGTGTCAGTCTTTGTTCTTTTCAATATTGTATTGGCTGTTCTGAGTCTATTGCCTCTCCATATAAACTTTGCAATCAATTGCCAATATCTACAAAATAATTTCCTAGGATTTTTTTTTAAATTCACAGATTAAATTGTGTGTATTTATTGTATGCAGCATAATGTTTGAGATATATATACATTGTAGAATGACTAAATTTGGCTAATTGACATTTGTGTGTTACCTCATATAATTATCAATTTTTAATTTACTGGGATTTTGATTGGGATTGCATTGACTCTTTACATAAAGCTTGGAAGAACTGACATCTTGACAATATTGAGTAACATGGAGTATTGATGAACATGGAGTATCTTTCCATTTATTTAGATCTTTGATTTCTTTCATGAATGTTGCTTCTTTAGCTTGATAATTTATCTTGTAGATCATTCTATTTCTGCGTATATAGACAGACGTACCTCATCATTTTTAACAGATGAATATTTTATTGTGTGGTTGTACAAAAATTTTCTTAGCCATTCCCTTACAGATGGATGTTTTGGTTGTTTCCAATCTTTTTCTTCCACAAACAGTGCTGCAGTGAAATTCTCATATTAAATCTGTATACACATATGAGTATATCTTAGGATAAATTCCTAGGAATAAAGTTATACAATCAAAAGTATATGCAATTTAAATTTTGGTGGCTTTTGCCAATTTTTCCTCCAAAGAAGCTGTATAAGTTTATACTCCAGAACAGTACATGGGACTATTTCTTTCCTGTAGCCTCACCAATATAGCAGTTAACAATTCTTATAAAGCTGGTATATGGCCTACAAGAAAAACTTACAAATGATACCACTTGTTTCTTTGGCTTTGGCCTTATTTAAACATATTTTTAAGAATATATTTATATATTTCTACATGAAAAAGTGATTTTTTTTTTCTGATCTGTTTGAGACCTGTGGATATCTGGGCTTTGGGCTGTGTGATCATTGAGATGGCCACTGGAAATCCCTATCTTCCTAGTAGCTCTGATTTGGATTTACTCCATAAAATCATTTTGAAAGTAGGTAGGTATTACTGAAATAACATGAGTTACATGTCTAAAATAAATATTACCAGATCAATTCTGCTTAATTTTCATATTCTGCTTTTCTGTGTAAGAACAGGGAAGCATTTGATAGCAGCAGATGGGTGCCTTGGGCTGATAAAGAAGGTAGAAAATTCTTTGTTAGGATGCAAATAGCCAAGCCATATGTTGACGGTTGATGCTAAGAAAAATAGTGCAATAGGAATATACTTCAATTTGTTCAAAAGTTGTTTTTAAATTAGGCTTCTACAAATATTCACACCTCTATATAAGAACTTTTAAATAGTATTGAGTCAGATGGTTTTTTAAAGCATTTGGAAATGGAAAATTATTTACTCAGAGACTGCCCCCTCCCTTTTTTTTTTTTGAGACAGAGTCTCTCTCTGTTGCCCAGGCTGGAGTGCAGTGGCGTGATCTGGGCTTGCAACCTCTGCCTTCCGGATTCAAGCAGTTCTCTGCCTCAGCCTCCCGAGTAGCTGGGATTTCAGCCGCCTGCCACCACACCCAGCTAATTTTTGTATTTTTAGTAGAGACGGGGTTTCACCATCTTGGCCAGGCTGGTCTTGAACTCCGGACCTCATGATCCACCTGCCTTAGCCTCCCAAAGTACTGGAATTACAAGCGTTGAGCCACTGTGCCTCGCCAACCACCTTTCTTTTTAAAGTAAATAGGAATATATAGCCAGATAGCTGTGTTCAAGAACATATTTGATGAAGGCCGAACATGGTGGCTCACACATGTAATCCCAACACTTTGGAGGCCGAGGCAGGCAAATGACCTGAGATCAAGAATTGGAGACCAACCTGACCAACACAGTGAAACCCGATCTCTTGCTAAAAATACAAAAAAAAAAAAAAAATTAACCAGGTGTGGTGGCAGGCACCTGTAATCACAGTTACTCAGGAGGCTGAAACATGAGAATCACTTGAATCCAGGAGACAGAGGTTGCAGTGAGCTGAGATCGTGCCACTGCACTCTAGCCTGGGCAATGGAATGAGACTTTGTCTCAAGATAAAAAGAGTATATTTAATGAGAGTTTAATTATTTGATGATCTGCTTTGGCCATCAAAACATTGATGGTTAGTCTTGAAATTACAATTTCAAGATTTGTGGATTTTTTTAAATTTTAATTTTTTTGAGACAGGGTCTCACTTTGTCATCCAGGCTGGAGTGCAGTAGTGCAATTATGGCACACTTCCTGGGCTCAGATGATTCTCCCACCTCAACCTGCCGAGTAGCTGGGACTACAGGCATGTGCCATCATGCACGGCTAATTTTTGCATTTTTAGTGGAGCTGGGGTTTTGCCATGTTGTCCAGGCTGGTCTAGAACTCCTGAACTCTCAAGCGATCCACCCATCTTGGCCTCCCAAAGTGCTGGGATTATAGGTGTGAGCCACCATTGCCTGGCCAAGATTTGTTTTTTGTTATTACTGAATGAGGAGATTGAGAAGCTCTTTGTATGGCAGGGAAGCTATACATAAATTCGTAATTACAGGATTATGAGGAAGATACTATGAACAATTCTAAAAACAGTGAAATTTGGATACTTAATGATTTAAGATATAGTTTAGGCCGGGCGCAGTGGCTCAAGCCTGTAATCCCAGCACTTTGGGAGGCCGAGGCCAGTGGATCACGAGGTCAGGAGATCGAGACCATCCTGGTCAACATGGTGAAACCCCGTCTCTACTAAAAATACAAAAACTTAGCTGGGCATGGTGGTGTGTGCCTGTAATCCCAGCTACTCAGGAGGCTGAGGCAGGAGAATTGCCTGAACCCAGGAGGCGGAGGTTGCAGTGAGCCGAGATCGTGCCATTGCATTCCAGCCTGGATAACAAGAGTGAAACTCCGTCTCAAAAAAAAAAAAGATATAGTTTAGAGCCTTAACACCCCTCACTTTAGGCCGGGTGTAGTGGCTCACGCCTGTAACCAAGCACTTTGGAGGCCAAGGTGGGCGGATCACCTGAGGTTGGGAGTTCAAGACCAGCCTGACCAACATGGTGAAACCTCGTCATTAAAAAAAAGAAGACACCTTACTTTTGTGTGTCTTTTTAAAAGCTCTGGTTAAGGGATTAATATCAGTAGGAACCTTGGATGGTGGAGTTTAATCTTATCATTTCACAAATGAGAAAACCAAGCATAAAAAAGGAAGAGATTTACCCAAGGTCACAGAACTAGTTATAGCAAAACTGCTAGAACTTAGTTCCCTCCACTCCTATTTGTAGTTCTTTTCATTCTGCTACTACTCTTTAGCCTGGCTTCTTTTTTTTGCAAATTTTGATTTCTAAATACCTTCAACATTTTAGCTGTTTTGAGTAAGGTTTCAACCTATTTTGGTGATGATAGTAAAACCATTTGGATACCCATATGGAAATGTGTAAAAGTTGGACTGTGCATTTTCTGATAGCATTACATATTATATCTTATAGTTTAGGAAAAACAAATAAACCTGGTGGTTTTACATCCCCTGTTGCCTGTGGGCTATCAGTGGATAACTTAGAAAACCTCAATTTTTAATGACATATTCAGAAAGTTTTTATTCAACTTCCAGAAATTAAAAGACATGATCGTTATTTTTCCTTGTATCAGTTTTTAGTAATCTAATGTAGATCACATAGCAATTTGATTATTTTGATCATATACTCATTTTCCTGTTTGTTAAATATACATTTTTCTTTTCTTTTCAGGCAATTTGACACCTCACTTGCAGAATATCTTTTCCAAGAGCCCCGTTTTTGCTGGGGTAGTTCTTCCTCAAGTTCAACATCCCAAAAATGCAAGAAAAAAATATCCAAAGCTTAATGGATTATTGGCAGATATAGTTCATGTATGTTGTTGTTTTCCCAAGACAGAGTCTCTCTCTGTCACCTAGGCTGGAGTGCAGTGGTGTAATCTCAGCTCACTGCAACCCCTGCCTCCCAGTTTCAAGAGATTCTCCTGCCTCAGCCTCCTGAGTAGCAGGGATTACAGGTGCCTGCCATAACACCCAGCTAATTTTTGTATTTTTAGTAGAGACGGGGTTTCACCATGTTGGCCATGGTTGGCCAGGCTGGTCCTGAATTCCTGAGCTCAAGTGATCTGCCCACCTTGGCCTCCCATAGTGCTGGGATTATAGGCATGAGCCACTGTGCCTAGCCAGTTCATGTATATTAAGAAATTAAGACTTTATATTGAGAAATTTGTACAAATTATAATAAAGTTTTAAATTATCGCTTTAATGAAATTCCAAAAGGATTCCTAAAGTAATCCATAGAAAGTTATGTCTTTAGTACAGAGAAATTAAAATTCATAGACTGTCAGAGCTGAAAGCCCCCTAAGATAATTAGGTTCATTATATTTAATTTATCTCTATTTTAATGAGAATTAGGTATAACCTGGAGAAATTCTAAGGACTTACTATGTTTATCACTACCTTTTAACATTTAGTTTAGCTAGGTGAGGGACCTATTTTTTGTACTAAAATATCTACAGGACATTAGCAGCTGTAGTTTTAACATCTGAAGATACACCCAGGCCAAAATCCATTTTGAATTGGAGAAAATAAAAACATTATGTAGCTCCTTTTTATTACTTAAAAATTTTTATTATTATTTTTATTTTATTTGTTTACTTATTTATTAATTTTTTGATATGGAGTCTCACTCTGTCACCCAGGCTGGATTGCAGTGGCATGATCTAGGCTCACTGCAACCTCCACCTCCTGGGTTCAAGCAATTCTCCTGCCTCAGCTTCCCAAGTAGCTGGGACTACAGGCGTGCGCCATCATGTCTGGCTAATTTTTGCATTTTTAGTAGAGACGGGGTTTCACTAGGTTAGCCAGCTAGTCTTCAACTCCTGACTGACCTCATGATCCGTCCGTCTCGGTCTCCCAAAGTGCTGGGATTACAGGCATGAGCCACTGTGCCTGGCCCCCCTTTTTTTTTTGAGACAAGAGTTTTGCTCTTGTTGCCCGGGCTGGAGTGCAGTGGCATGATCTCTGCTCACCACAACCTCCACCTCCCAGGTTCAAGCAATTCTCCGGCCTCAGCCTCCCAAGTAGCTGGGATTATAGTCATGCACCACCATGTCTGGCTAAGTTTGTATTTTTAGTAGAGATGGGGTTTCTCCATGTTGGTCAGGATGGTCTCGAACTCCTGACCTCAGGTGATCTACCTGCCTCGGCCTCCCAAAGTGCTGGGATTACAGGTGTGAGCCACCGCGCCTGGCCTTTATTTATTTATTTATTTTTAGATGGGCTCTCAGTCTTTCACCCAGGTCAGAGTGCAGTGGTGTGACCTCAGCTCACTGAAATTGTGACTTCCCAGGCTCAATTGATCCTCCCGACTCAGCCTCCTGAGTAGCCTGGACTACAGTTACATGCCAACATGCCAGATAATTTTTTTATTTTTTTGTAGAGATTGAGTTTCTCCGTGTTGCCCAGGCTGGTCTCAAACTCCTGGGCACAAACAATAGACTTGCCTCAGCCTCCCAAAATGTTGGGATTACATGCATGTGCCACAGTGCCACACGCCATTTAAAAAATTAGTTATTTTTTACAGTTTCACTCTGTTGCCCAGGCTGGAGTGCAAAGGTGTGATCATTGCTCACTGCAACCCCGAACTCCTATCCTCTAGTAATCCTTCGTCCTTGGCCTCTGAAAGTGGGATTATAGGCATAAGCAACTGTTCCTGGTCAAAATTTAAATTTTATTTAAACTGGCTGTGTACAGTGGCTCATGCCTGTTGTCCCAGCACTTTGAGAGGCTGAGGCAGGTGAATCACCTGAGCCAGCCCACCATGATGAAACCCCGTCTCTTCTAAAAATACAAAAATTAGCTGGGCATGCTGGTGTGTGCCTGTAGTCCCAGCTACAGTCTCCCAAAGTGCTGGGATTACAGGCGTGAGCCTCCTCACTCGGGAGGCTGAGACAGGAGAATCACTTGAACCTTGGAGGCGGAGGTTGCAGTGAGCTGAGATCACACCACTGCACTCCAGCCTGGGTGACAGAGCAAGACTCCATCTCAAAAATAAATCAATAAATTATAAAAAATAAAAACATAAAATTTATTTCATCTAGGTAATAAATATACCAACATATTTAGTACAAAACTCATTTATTTATTTTTATTTTGAATGTAATGGCAAGAATTGCAATTACTTTTGCACCAACCTAATATAAGAACTACATAATAATTATAGAGAAAATATAAAATACACAGTAAACAAAAAGAAGTTCAGATTTTCCCAATTCACATGAACCAGAAAAAAATTACTATTATCAATTTGGTTTATAGGCTTCTAAAGTTTTCCCAACCAAATATATGCATAGAAATTTATGCTTTTGAAAAGGTGTCTTACTTTACACACTGCTATGTAACCTGTTTATTTTTACTTACTGGTATATTGAAACATACTACAATGTTAATAAACATGGAACTATATGATAGTTTTCAGTGGTTGCATAGTATTTCATTGTATGACTATACAATTAGTTTATCTAGTTTTGTGTTTTTGGACATTTGAGTTACTTTTCATTTTTCACCCACTATTGGTAAAGATATGACAATGAAAATTTTTTTATACTTGTCTATATGCATTTGTTTTATTATTTCTTTGGGAGAAATTACTAGAAGAGGTTTCAGGGGCAGTGCCTCATGCCTATAATCCTAGCACTTTGGGAGGCTGAGGTAGGAGGATCAGTTGAGCCCAGGAATTCAAGACCCACCTGGGAAACATAGGGAGACCCTGTCTTTACAAAAAATAAAAAATTAGCCGGGCACAGTGGCATGCACCTATAGTCCCTGCCACTTGGGAGACTGAGGTGGGAGGATTGCTTGAGCCTGGGAGGTTGAGGCTGCAGTGAGCTGTGATTGTGCCACTGCACTCCAGCCTAGGCAACAGAGTGAGACCCTGTCTTAGAAAATGCATATATTGCCGGGCGTGGTGTCTCATGCCTATAATCCCAGCACTTTGGGAGGCAGAGGCCAGTGGATCACGAGGTCAAGAGATCAAGACCATCTCTACTAAAAATACAAAACTTAGCTGGGCATGGTGGTGCGTGCCTGTAATCCCAGCTACTCAGGAGGCTGAGGCAGGAGAATTGCCTGAACCCAGGAGGCGGAGGTTGCGGTGAGCCGAGATTGCGCCATTGCACTCCAGCCTGGGTAGCAAGAGCGAAACTCCATCTCAAAAAAAAAAAAAAAGAAATTGCATATATTAAAAGTGGATTTAGTAAGCCAAAGGATTTATATTTTTTAGAAGTTTTGATATTTTGCTGTTTCTTTTACAGATATTTTTTTCTTATTTGTATCCTCGCTCTCACTTTAGCGTTGGATATTATTATTGTTATTTGAGATGCCGTTTTGCTATGTTGCCCAGGCTAGTGAACTCAACCAATCCTCCTGCCTCAGCCTCCTGAGTAGCTTGGAGGTATTTTTTTTTAATTGTATTTGTATCATTACAGGAGAGAGAAACATTATGCTAATATTCATTGTCTATTTGCATTTCTTTTTTTAAGAATCTTTAGGTCAGCCATGGTGACTCATGCATGTAATCCCAGGACTTTGAGAGGCCAAGGCAGGAGGAGGATGGCTTGAGGCCAGGTGTTCCAGACCCAGCCTGAGCAATATAGTGAGATCCTGTCTCTAAACAAAATCATAGGGTGTCATGATACCCACTTGTATGTAGTCTTAGCTATTTGGGAGGCCGAGGCAGGAAGATCATTTGAACCCAGGAGTTTGAGACTGCAGTGGTCTATGCTTGCACCACTGCACTGTAGCCTGGGAGACAGAGCAAGACCCTGTCTAAAAAAAAGAAAAAAAGAGGCCAGATGCAGTAGCTCACGCCTCTAATCCTAGCACTTTGGGAGGCCGAAGTGGGTGGATCACCTGAGGTCAGGAGTTCGAATTAGCTGGGCGTTGTGGTGCATGTCTATAATCCCAGCTACTCGGGAGGCTGAGGAAGGAGAATTGCTTGAACCTGGGAGGTAGAGGTTGTAGTGAGCTGAGATTGCACACTGCACTGCCTGTGTGACAGGAGCAAGACTTCCATCTCAAAAAAAAAAAAAAAAAAAAGAAAAGAAAAGAAAAGAAAAAGGAGAAAAGAATCCTTAACCTATTTGTCAACTAAAATATTTATCTTATTGATTTGTGAAAAACATACATTAATCTTTTGTCATAAATTTTGCAATACTTTTGCAAGACTTGCAATATGCTTTTTTTTTTAACAATTGGAATCATTTAATGATTTGGAATGCTACATTTATCTTAGACAAAATGCTTATACATGTGTAGTATGTTTTTGTTCCATTGATTTTTCTCTTTATTCTAGAAGTAGTACAACTTTGATTTATTATTCTAACTTTAAAATACATTTGAATATCTGATGTAGGGCATGTATTTTTCCTAGATATAAATTTTCTAAACAATGGTATTGGGGTGTAATTTATGGACAGTAAACTACACGTACTTAAAATGTAGAATTTGAAGAGTTTTGATACATGTATACACACATGAAACCACCACCATAATCAAGATACCTAACACACACACACACAGACACACACACACAACCTAACATCTCCATCACTCTCCAGAATTTCACTGTGTCCTTTTACAATTCATCTTTTCTTCCATTTCTGTCCCCAGATAACCACTGATTTGCTTTCTGTTCCCATAGATTAGTTTGCATTTTCTAGAATCTTATATAAACATAATCATACAGTAGGTACTCTTTTATATCTGACTTCTTCCAGTCAGCATAATGGTTTAGCGATTCGTTCATGTTTTTGTATATATTAGCAATTCCTTTTTTTGCAGAGTAGTGATTCATTATATGACTATGACACATTTAAAAAAATCCCTTCCCTGTTGATGGACATTTGGATTGTTTCCCATTTTTCGCTATCACAAATAAAGCTGCCATGAGAACATTCATGTTCATCTTTGTGTGGAACACACAATGTATTTTCATTCCTCTTGCAGAAATATCTAAGAACAGAATGGCTGGGTCATGGGTAGGCATATGTTTAATTGTTAAAGAAACTGCCAATCTGTTTCCCAAAGTGTCATATTTTACATTTTCCAAAGTAGGGCATTTATTTAAATTCCCTGAATTATATTCACAGAAGGACTGCCTCTAATTTGTCTGCCTCTATGATTTGGTCAGAACTTTTAGCATTTTTCTTATTATGTTTTAGTGATAGATTACTATTATGTTCTAAAATAAGCACATATTTTTAAGTAGTTGCAGTTTTAAAGACCTAGGTATTGCCACATCACTAAGTAGGTGATAGACTTAAATAATTCTCTTTTGTAAATCAGTGTTTTTTATTTTGGTTTAAAAAAAAAAAACTCATATAACATGGAATTTACCTTCTTCTTTTTTTTTTTGAGATGGAGTCTCGCTCTATAGCCCAGGCTGGAGTGCAATGGCGCGATCTTGGCTCACCTCAACCTCTGCCTCCCTGGTCCCATCAAGCAGTTCTCCTACCTCAGCCTCCTAAGTAGTTGGGATTACAGGCACGACCCACCATGCCCAGCTAGTTTTTGTATTTTTTAGTAGAGACGGGGTTTCACCATGTTGGCCAGTCTGGTCTTGAACTCCTGACCTCATGATCTCATGATCTGCCTGCCTCAGCCTCCCAAAGTGCTAGGATTATGGTGTGAGCCACCGTGCCTGGCTGGAATCTACCTTCTTACAAAATTATTAAGTGTACAGTATGGTATTTTTAACTACATGCACATTATTGTACAGCAAATCTCTAGATTTTTTTCTGCAAATCAACTTGAATATGCATTTTGAAATAAACAGAAACAAAATTTTATATACAATTATCTCGGATTTGTTGTATTTTAATTGTGGCTCCTGTGCTTAGGAGATCTTAGACAAATTACTTAATCTCTCTGTGCCTCAGTCTCCTCATCTGTATAGTGAGGGTAATAATAATAATACTTTGTAGGGTTGTTGTTGGGATGGAATGAAGAAAAAAGCTGGAACATTGTCTGGTATGTAGTAAGCATCAATAAAAGTTACTTGTCAGGCATGGTGGCATGTGTTTGTAGTTTGAGCTCCTCAAGAGGCTAAGGCAGGAGGATATCTTGAGCCAAAGAGTGTAAGGCTCCAGTGAACTATAATTGCACCACTGCACTCCAGACTGGGCGACAGAGTAAGAACTTGTCTGTCAAAAAATTTTAAAAGGCCAAGCATGGTGGCTGTCTTCTGTAATTCCAGTACTTTGGGAGACTGAGGTAGGAGAATCACTTGAATTCAAGAGTTCATCAGCCTCAAACATAACGAAACTCTCATCTCTACAAAAAAGAAGTTAACTGTTATTATGTTTTCCCTCCTTTCACAGGAAGAATGGAAATTATAAAGCAGATGCCTTTTATTCAAAACCTGTCTTTAATATTTTGATTAAAGAAATGTGTTCTATTTATAATTATTGTTATTTAACTACATGTAAATTTATTATGTACAACTTAACATTCAAAACTTCCTTCCATTGTTGTTTGTTTCTATACTAAGGCAGGGAAACAGAAAAGAGCTGTTTTAATAATGGGTTATTGGAAGATTTAGGGACTTGAATATTTGCAAAATTGTATTATGCTATAGAAAGAGCACTGGATTAGGAGTAAAACAACATGGGTTAAAACTCATGTTTGGCAAACTAGTAATCATGCTTCTACATCTGTAAAATGCAAATGATTATCCATGAACTTTCCACCTCACAGGGCAGAAAAGAGGATCAAAATGGTCTGATTAAATTTTGCTAATTTCAGCAGAAACAGACTGACCTCTGTTTTGACTAGAATCATAGGACATTTAACCTATAATAATGTTTTGCAAGTGCAAATTCCTTAGGGAAGTAAACAGTCAGAACTTACTACCAGAAATTCCTGTGGTCTAACTCCATCTTTTCAAGAATGCCTTTTGATCTGGTTAATTACTTCTTAATTTGTCTAATAAATTTAATTTTTACCATATGGAACACTGTTAAGAGCTCACTTATTAAAATCTTTTTCCTTTTCTAGGCTTGTTTACAAATTGATCCTGCTGACAGGATAACATCTAGTGATCTTTTGCATCATGAGTATTTTACTAGAGATGGATTTATTGAAAAGTATGCATTTTGAGTTAATGTGTTCTTTTTTAAAGGATATTTTACTAGCAGGAAAATTGCTATATAGGTTACTTTTACATAACAGAAATATTCAGTTTAACAAAAATTATTGATTTACTGTATCAGGTATTGACTAGGAAGATAGTAGACTTAATAAGTGTCATGAATAAAAAGTCTAATAATAGGATGGACACAGTAGCTCATGCCTATAATCCTCAAGGATTCAAAGAGAATCCTTGAGGGTGACTAGAACTTCAAGCATTTCAGGATTATGCTTGTAATCCCAGCACTTTGGGAGGCTGAGGTGGGCAGATTGTTTGAGCCACAATGTTCATGACCTGCCTGGGCAACATAAGGAGACCCCTGTCTCTACAAAAAATATAAATTAGCTAGGTGTGGTGGCACACGCTTAAAGTCCCAGCTACTCAGGAGGCTGAGGTGGGAGGATGGCTTGAACCCTGGAGGCGGAGTTTGCAGTGTGCTGAGATTGCACCACTGCACTCCAGCCTAGATGACAGGTTGAGACCCTATCTAAAAAAAAGAAAGAAGAAAATCTAATAATAAAAAGTAATTACAGTTAACATTCATTATACAGTTACCATGTCCTAGGTAGTGTACTCAGCTCTTTACATCCTACAGTTTCAGTGTCATCATAGACCAGAGATAACATTAAATAAGCAATCAACATTTCTTAGCTTTATTCCTGTTTGGACCTCTGACTCAGATAATAGTCTGGTTTTTCCTCTTGTAATGACATCCATTTATCAAAATTAAGATGTACTGCCCAAATGATTTTTCTACTTATTCTCTGTTGTAGTGCCTATTGTCTTTGTTTTTTTTTTGTTTGTTTTTTGTTTTTTTTGAGGCAAAGTCTCACTCTGTTGCCCAGGCTGGAGTACAGTGGCACAATCTGAGCTCACTTCAACCTCCATCTCCTGGGTTCAAGCAATTCTTCTACCTCAGCCTCCCTAGTAGCTGGGATTACCGGCACACACCACCATGCCCGGCTAATTTTTGTACTTTTAGTAGAGATGGGGTTTCACCATGTTGGCCAGGCTGGTCTTGAACTCCTGACCTCAGGTGATCCACCTGCCTTGGCCTCCCAAAGTGCTGGGATCACAGGCGTGAGCCATCATGCCCAGCCACAGTGCCTGTTGTCACTCTACCCATGAAATTGGAAGTTCTCTGAAAACAGGTGCCATGCTTCTTATAGATCTTCTGTGCCCCACATTGTCTATAACATGCTCAGCATATAATCTATATTACAATTTAGATTCATGAATCAGCCATGTTTCTTAAAAAAAACCACCATTTTCTTTTCTGTTTTATTATTATACTTTAAGTTCTGGAGTACATGCAGGTTTGTTACATAGGTATACACGTGCCATCATGGTTGGCTGCATCCATCACCCCGTCATCTACATTAGATATTTCTCTTAATGCTGTTCCTCCCCTAGCTCCCCACCTGCCAACAGGCCCCAGTGTGTGATATTCCCCTCCCTGTGTCCACATGTTCTCACTGTTCAACATCCACTTATGAGTGAGAACATTCAGCGTTTGGTTTTCTATATTTATGTTAGTTTACTGAGAATGATGGTTTCCAGCTTTATCCATGTCCCTAAATAGGGCATTAACTCATCCTGTTTTATGGCAGCATAGTATTCCATGGAAAAATGCCATTTTCTATTTGGGCTTTGAAAGAAACAGGAAAAGTTTCTCATTTACTGCAAAACCATTCAGTTTGTTTTGGACATGACATTAGAAAGATGGACATCCATTAAAAATATGATGGAGCTAAGGTCAGATATGGAAAAGTCCAGGAACTGCTCTTGGAGATAGATTAAATAGAAAAAAGCAAAGAGAATCCTTGAGGGTGACTAGAACGTCAAGCATTTCAGGAATTTTACTCGAAAAAAATAAGGTGATATATTTAAAGTGCCATTGGCCAGCCACAGTGGCTCATGCCTGTAATCCCAGCACTTTGGGAGGCCAAGGTCGGCGGATCAAATGAGGTCAGGAGTTCAAGATCAGTCTGGCCAACATGGTGAAACTCCGTCTCTACTTAAAATGTAAAATATTAGCTGGGTGTGGGCATGTGCCTGTAGTCCCATCTGCTCAGGAAGCTGAGACAGGAGAATTGCTTGAGACCGAGAGGCTGAGGCTGCAGTGAGCCAAGATTGCACCACTGCACTCCAGCCTGGGTGACAAAGTGTAACTCTATCTCAAAAAAATAAAAGAATAAAAAATTTTTTAAAAAGTGCCATTGATAAAAAGCGGGTGTTATTGGCTAGGCATAGAAGCTCATGCCTGTATTCCCAGCACTTTGGATGGCTAAAGCAGGTGGATGGCTTGAACTTAGGAGTTCAAGACCAGCCTTGACAACATGGCAAAACCCTGTCTCTATGAAAAATAACAAAAATTATCCGGGCATGTTGGAGTATACCTGTAGTACCAGCTACTAGGGAGGCTGAGGTAGGGGACTGCTTGAGTCTAGGAGGTCAAGGTTGCAGTGAGCTGTGAGTGTGCCACTGCACTGCAGCCTCAGCAACCCTGTCTCCAAAAAAAAAAGATGCCAGTTATTGACTTAAAAAGTTGCTTCATAACAGTTCTACAAAAACTAAGATATTAGGCTTTTATTATTGTGGGGTGAAATTACCTTGAGTTCAATTTATAGAATCCTCAGAAAATGTTTGGGTAAGACCTTTTCCTTTGATAAGATGCCTCTTTAGTTTTTGGACCTTCTGTAGTTCAAGGGAGATTTGACAGAAGTGTGACATTTTCTCATCTAACCAAACTAATCACACTGGTTCTTTATTTTTTTTCATCTCTTCACACTACTTGTCATTAGGCCTGTGCCCTGCACAGCACTGGCAAGAGTGGGCTGCACAAGGGAAGAATTCATTCACGGGCTGATGATGTTTTAAAACTTTCTCAAATTGATAGTTCTAACTGCTTCAAGGGGGGGACTTGTGCAGTTCAGGGAAGGGGTGGGAAGGAGACTTTTCAGTATAGACTTTTGAGCTTTGAACAACATGAATGGACTTTCTAATTAAAAAACTCTTAAAAAACCAAAACAATCTCTCTCCAATATGAATATATTCTGTTAACGTTTCTCTAGAGTAAGATTTCAGAAGCTAGTTAGTTCATTTTTAAAGTTCTGTTACTTTAAAGAACCACAAAAAAGGCAAAAGTGATGTGAATCTTCCTTGAAAATAATAGTATCTTTATCAAAATTAAAAGCAATTTTTAAAGCAAAGTTTATATCACAAAAGGAATCTAATGAGTATAAATCTATTTTGTAAAATTTTATATAGTAGATCCCATAGTATAATTTTTGAAAGATATATCTTTACCAGAAAGCAACTTTTATTAGGTAAATGTTGGGCCATTTCTTGGCATGCATTATAATTAGACAGCATTATTTATGCTGTAACTGAAATATAAATTAATTGGATGAAATGGTTCATTCAAGATAAAATACTCCATCTGCGTATATAAAAAGATTACTCGTTGCTATTGCTTGTTTTATCAGATTCATGCCACAACTGAAAGCTAAATTACTGCAGGAAGAAAGAGTCAATCCACTAATAAAGCCAAAAGAGAATTCTAGAGAAAATGAACTTAGGAGAGATGAAAGAAATGTAGTTTATAGCAATACACTGCTAAGTGGCTCAGTTTTGGGAAAGGTAAGAACTTTGGTTTTGTTTCAGCTAGAATAATTATATTATAGTTAGACTCTAGTGACAACTGTTCTCATGACTCAGATTTTGGATGTATTTATTCCAGGAAATAGAAAAAGAGAAAAAGCCCAACGAGATCAAAGTCAGAGTTACTAGAGTCAAAGGAGGAAGAGGAGATACCTTAGAACTGAAAAAGATGGACTATGAAGGTGGACTTTGTCAACAGGATCCACATGAAAATGTTCATGCTATGGCTCAGGATACAAAACTTGTAACCAGTGAACCACCAAACCCTATCAACCCCAGCACTGACTATAATGGCTTGAAAGAGTATCCACATTGCAGAAGTTCTGTGACAATGCCACCCATCAATCTAACTAACAGTAATTTGATAGCTGCAAATCTCAATTTAAATCTCTTTCACCCCAGTGTGAGGTGAGCTGTAGCAGAGAAGAAACCTAAATAATACAAAGTTCCTGTGTAATGGTGTTTCAAATGTTCTGAGTGTCTGTATGTAAACTGAACTTGAAGAAAATATATTGAAGTTAAAACTATAATGGGCCATTTACTGAGTGCTTCTTATGAACGCTGTAGAAGAAATTAACTTTTCTTGGCCATATAGATGTTTAAATTTTCACTAATGTCTTTTGGAAAAACCTCATTTAAAAAAAAAGACCCTTAGAAAAATGTTTTTCTTTTTGAAGAGAAAAAAAGGTGATATGACCTACGTTCTGGTATCAGTGTGCCTTGGTATAACAAAATAAACTTTATTTCTATATCATAGCAAATTCTCTAAGTGGAGAAAGGATAGTAAATAATCTTTCGTAAGTCAGATAGCCTTTCAAGATGAAATATTCAAGATGAAATCTAAGTTTTAGATTTAACCTCTGATACAGATTGAGAGACTGGTCCATGAGTCTGGTTAATCAAGGGCTGTATGATGGATGGTGAGGGTCTGTCCAGCAAGGCAGTAGGGCCACTTCAAAATTTAGGGAGACTACTATCTTTCTAAGGGAAGAAAGAGACTGGGTTCATTAGCCCAAGAGGATTCTAGCAGACTGGTTTGGGCTACAGATTGTGAAGCCCAGTGGTCTGCAGAAGTGAGCAAGTGGACATGTCTGTGTCAGTCCAAAGGTACAGCAGGCTACAGACTGCAAGAGCCGAATTGTTTGTGAGGTGATCCCAAAACCATGGTGCCAGTAACAATGGTTGTAAGCCAGTCAGTCTTGGACAGTAAGTTCATAAATTGAGAAAGCCAGTAGTTAAGAGATCCAAATTCAGAACAGATAGATGGGGACAAATAGGCCAGCAGGAGTGACCCCCCAACATGCCTGTCACCACTGATGTTAGCATGCATTAATTGTTCTCTGCCCTGTTACCACCTCTCTCCTTAGAGCAGTTGGTAGGTAAGGATTGACTATTGCATTTTGGTACTCAGTGTTCAAACAGTAGACTTCCATGCCATAATTTATTCATTCTTGAAGCTAAATTAAAGGCATTTCGGCTGGGCACAGTGGCTCATGCCTGTAATCCCAGCACTTTGGGAGGCCGAGGTGGGTGGATCACTTTAGTGCAGGAGTTTGAGACTAGCCTGGCCAAAATGGCAAAACCCTGTCTCTAGAAAAAATACAAAAATTAGCTGCGTGTGGTGGAGCACACCAGTAATCCCAGCTGCTTGGGAGGCTGAGGCAAGAGAATTACTTGAACCTGGAAGACAGAGTTTGCAGTGAGCTGAGCTTGTGCCTCTGTACTCTAGCCTGGGTGACAGAGTGAGATTCCGCCTAAAAAAAACAAAAAGCAAAAAACACCAAGGCATTTCTGGGGAGTTCTAATAGCTTCTTATTCATTTTTAAATATTAGGTTAACTGAAAGAGCAAAAAAGCAACGAACTTCTTCACAATCTACTGGACAAGTTATGCCTAATAGCAGGCAAGAGGATACGGGTCCTATTCAAGTAAGGCAAGAAGCTACTCATTAAAATATGACCTCTTTTAACATTACTTCTTTTTTCCTTTTCTCGACCTTTAGGGCTCTAGAACTTTTTTGTTTGTTTGTTTGTGTGTGTGTGTGTTTGAGACAGGCTCTCTCTCTATTGCCCACACTGGAGGGTAGTGGTACGATCTCAGCTAACCGCAGCCTCAACTTGCTGGGCTCAAGCAATCCTCCCACCTCAGACTCCCAGGTAGCTGAGACTCCAGGTATGTGCCACTATGCCCAGATAATTTTGTTCATTTTTTGTAGAGACACAGTCTTACTATGTTGCCCAGGCTGGTCTCAAACTCCTGGGCTCAAGGGATCCTCCTACCTCAGCCTCCCAAAGGTGTGAGACACCGCACCCAGCCTCTAACACCTTCAAAAATGTGCTCTTAGTTTCTTTTTTTTATTCCTGAGATGAAAATAGGCCATTATTTTCTTAGTGCTTTCACAACTTTAATTAACTTCATATGTCTTAATTTATATATTTAGTATGTGATTTAGGCAGAGTAAGTTAAGGTTTCCACCTTTAGAAGTCACAAGTTTTGTTTTTTCCACTTTCAAAAAATGTTTTTAATATCTTACTTTATGGACTAAAAACAATTGCCAAAGAAACACAACTTACTTTCACTAGAAAAAGCAATCAATGTAATTTATCCCCCTCTCAACTTTTGTTTTGTTTTGTTTTTGGTGTATTTTGTGTTATTCATCTCTGATGGGATCTCCCAGCTTTTTACATATGAAAGTGATTTATTCAAAATTGAAGCACAGTGTTAATTATAATAATAAAAACTGAAAACAATACAAATGTCCAAGAGCAGGTGACTAATTAAGTACATTAGGAACATTCATATGGTGGGATACTACACGTTACATTGTGGAAGAATGTTCATCGAGCTAGACAAGATTTTATGATGTTTTCAAATGAACAAAAATCTGGTAACACAGAATGTTTTCCACATGCTGGATGTGCAACTAATTTTTTTCCTTTGGGTATTCCCCGCGTTTACAAAGCATATCATTTTGTAGATAGGTAAATAGGTTGTTAAGAAAATGAACTGCCGCAATTTGTTCAAAGTCAGAGTGGAATGAATAGTATTAAAAAGGAAAAGTTGGCCAGGCGCGGTGGCTCACACCTGTAATCCTAGCACTTTGGGAGGCTGAGACAGGCAGATCATCTGAGGTCAGGAGTTCGAAACCAGTTTGGCCAACATGATGAAACCCCATCTGTACTACAAATACAAACAAATTAGCTGGGCATGGTGGCAGGCAGCTGTAATTCCAGCTACTTGGGAGGCTGAGGCAGGAGAATCGCTTGAACCTGGGAGGTGGAGGTTGCAGTGAGTCAAGATTGCGCCACTGCACTCCAGCCTGGGTGACAGAGCAAGATTCCGTCTCAAAAAAAAAAAAAAAGAAGAAAAGAAAAAGAAAAATTTGGTTCTGGCCAGGCACAGTGGCTTCTACCTATAATCCTAGCGTTCTGGAAGGCCAAGCTGGTAGGATTGCTTGAGCCCAGGAATTTGAGAACAGCCTGAACAATGTAGCAAGACCTTGTCTCTACAAAAAAATGACATAAAATAAATTAGTCATATGTGGTGGCATGTGGCTGTGGTTTCAGACGGGGTAGGATGAGGTGGAAGTATGGCTTGAGCCTTGGAGGTTGAGGCTGCAGTGAGCACCAGTGTATTCCAGCCCAGGCAACAGAACAAGACTCTGTCTCCATAATAATAATAAAGATAATAATAAGGCCGGGTGCAGTGGCAGATGCTTGTAATCTCAGCACTTTGGGAACCCAAGGCAGAAGGACCACTGGAGCCCAGGAGTTTGAGGTCAGCCTAGTCAACATAACAAGACCCTATCTCTCCAAAAAATCTAAAAATTAGCTATGTATGGTGGTGCATGCCTGTAGTCCCAGCTACTCAGGAGACTGAGATGGAAAGATCACTTGAGCCCAGGGGGTTGACACTGCAATGAGCTGTGATCGTGCCAATGCACTCCAGCTGGGCGACAGAGCAAGACTCTGTCTCAAAATAATGTTATTATTATTGTGGTCCTCATGAACAAGACTATTATGCTCAGAATATTAAATGTGCTAAAATGTTTGCTTTATGAAACTTTTATTGGAGTTTGATCTGTTGATATGTTCAACAGTATTCTATTCTAAATCTTCTTAATTATTGAAATAATTGTTATATCTATCTTATACCATCCAAATGGCTAGCAATTCTAGGCTTGTCATTCTATAAATAGTTAGACACATTTCTTCAAAATAATACTTGTTTATTTGTTTGTTTAGAGCCAAATGGAGAAGGATATATTTAATGAGCAAACAGGTCACAGTGACCAAATGGCAAATGTGAACAAAAGGAAGCTGAACTTTTCCAGATCTGACAGGAAAAAATTCCATTTTCCGGAATTGCCTGTCACAATACAGTCAAAAGATACAAAAGTAATGGAAGGTACACATTTGTTGCATAGCTTTACAAATATTATCTCTTTTATAAGATTTTTTCATAATACAACTTATATTTTATAGTGCAGCTTAGATAGAGAACAGTAAATTGGTGAGAAAACCATTTCAGCGGATGAGATTTTCTCCCCATTGTCAAATAAGGGGTACAAGTTTAAGGAGATAATTTTAAAGAGGCATAGGCTTGTAATCCCAGCATTTTGGGAGGCCAATGTAGGAGGATTGCTTGAGCCCAGGAGTTTGAGACCAGCCTGGGCAACATAGCAAGACCCTGTCTCTACAAAAACGAGCATGGTGGTGTATGCCTGTAGTCCCAGCTAATTGGAAGGCTGAGGTAGGAGGACTGCTTGACCCAGGAGGTTGAGACTGCAGTGAAACATGATCACGCCACTCCACTCCACTCCAGGGTGACATAGTGAGACCCCGTCTCTAAAAAAAAATTTTTTTAATAAAAAAAATAATAAAGAGAAGACAGCTTTAAAGGGAAAATTTTTAAATTTTATTTATTTATTTAATTTTTTAAAAGACAGTCTCACTTTGCCACCCAGGTTGGAGTATAGTGGAATAATCTCAGCTCAGTGCAACTGCCGCCTCCTGGGTTCAGGTGATTCTCATGCCTAGCCTCCTGTGTAGCTGGGGCTACAGGTGCCTGCCACCACATAGTAGAGATGGGGTTTCACCATGTTGGCCAGGCTGGTCTTGAACTCCTGACCTCAGGTGATCCAACCATTTTGGCCTCCCAAAGTGCTGGGATTACAGGCATGAGCCATTGCAGCTGGCCGCAAAGGATAATTTTTTTTATTAGCTCAATGTTGTTGAACTGTTAAAGCAGTGTTTGAGAAATTTGGTTTAGTATATGACCTGGAGTAAAATGTCCTTCTATGTTTCTTCATAATCATTTACCCATATAGTATCAGGAATTTTATATATATTTTGGGCATTCAAAGACTTAACAGGTAAGATTTATAGGCTGGCTGCAGTGGCTCACACCTGTAATCCCAGCACTTTGGGAGGGCAAGATGGGCAGATCACCTGAGGTCAGGAGTTTGAGACCACCCTGGCCAATATGGCAAAACTCCATCTCTACTAAAAATACAAAAATTAGGTGGGCGTGATGGCTCATGCCTATAATCCCAGCTACTTGGGAGGCTGAGGCAGGAAAATAGCTTGAACCTGGGAGGCAGAGGTTGCAATGAGCTGAGGTTATGCCACTGCACTCCAGCCTAGGTGACAGAACAAGACTCCATCTCAGCTGGGCATGGTGGTTCATGCCTGTAATCCAGGCACTTTGGAGGCCAAAGCGGGTGGATCACCTGAGGTCGGGAATTCAAGACCAGCCTGACCAACATGGTGAAACCCTGTCTTAATTTAAAAAGAAAAAAAAAAAAAGATTTATAAACAACATTTATCTTGGAATGAAATTTATTTTTGTCTTGAATAAATGTTCTTATTCTTCTTTAAAGAACAGTGACACCTTGTGAAAAGTTAATATAATAGCAAGAATATAATCCTTGTACAGTTCAAGAGGAATTATCTGATCCACTGAACAGTTACACTGAGAATAGTAAAATAAAATGAATGTCTTATTTTAATACTTGGTAGACTATTTGTAAAGTTATAAAACAAATAATTTACAATATTTTACCATTACAACTTATAATTTATTTTGTTCCTTTGTAATAAACTGAGAAACTAACTTAGTGGATATCAGAATTTCTATTTGAAATTCTTAAAAAAGAAAGTAAAATTTCAAAGTAAGAATAACAAATTTTCATTGTTTTGTATATTTTTGCAAAAGCTAAACAGATAAAAATGCTGAAGAGGGAGTCAAAGAAAACAGATTCACCTAAAATACCAACTTTACTTAATGTGGATCAAAATCAAGAAAAACAAGAGGTAACTCTTTTTGTATATATCTTTTACTAAGGCATGTTGTTTAGAGCACTTGATTCAGTGTATAAATTTAGCTATCACTATTGGAAAGCTATATAAAAATTCAAAATTCTATAATCTTTGAACTCGAGAAACGGATCTGTATTTTCCTAGAATAACCAATTAATAAAAGTTTCTAAAAGTCATTTTTTGGGGGTAATGTTGAGTGATTAGAATGCATGGCACCCGTGGAAAATAGAATCTGTATTATGTGTAGTGTCAGATATCAGGCAGGTAAGACAGACTAGTGAAAATGATTAATAGTATAAATACATGTTTATATGGCCACAAGCATGTGTGTCTTTGTCTTCAGCCTCTTCCTTCCTTGTTGTTTTCTCTCCAGTTTATTCCCCTGTCTCTGCTGTCTGCCTACTGTCCTATTTTCACGAATATTTGCTCTCAGCTAACTATCAGGTAATCTTGTTGAAATATCCCCAGTCCCCACCGGGCACTGTGGCTTACGCCTGTAATCACAGCACTTTAGGAGGCCAAGACGAGCAGATCATGAGGTCAGGAGATGGAGACCATCCTGGCCAACATGGTAAAACCTTGTCTCTACTAAAAATACAAAAAAATTAGCTCGGCATGGTGGTGTGCGCCTGTAGTCCCAGATACTTGGGAGACTGAAGCAGGAGAATTGCTTAAACCTGGGAGGTGGAGGTTGCAGTGAGCCAAGATTGCACCACTGCACTCCAGCCTGGCAACAGAGCAAGACTGTCTCAAAAAAAAAAAAAAAAAAAAAAAAAAATTCCCAGTTCTTACCCAGCAGAGAGATTCTCAAATTTTATTTGAAAATCTTGAAGCCTGTAATATCCAAATTAATACTCTATAAAGACAGTCTTTTTAAAAAAATTTTGCTAACTCTCCTTAATTTAGCAGGGGTGATAAAGACAGTCTTTTAAGAGAAAGAGATTGTGCTGAGCACCCACTGAATTAAATCATATCAATTCTGCACTTGTGAGATCATCTCTGTATGTGATTTATCAACTTCTGTTTTTTAAAAAATAAAATGTATTAGTCTTACTTGTGATAAAATTAGTATATACTTTTTTTTTTTTTTCTGAGACGGAGTTTCGCTTTTGTTACCCAGGTTGGAGTGCAATGGTGCGATCTCACCGCAACCTCCGCCTCCTGGGTTCAGGCAATTCTCCTGCCTCAACCTCCCAAGTAGCTGGGACTACAGGTGTGCGCCACCATGCCCAGCTAATTTTTTTGTATTTTTAGTCGAGACGGGGTTTCACCATGTTGACCAGGATGGTCTCGATCTCTTGACCTTGTGAGCCACCCGCCTGGGCCTCCCAAAGTGCTGGGATTATATAGTACATAATTATTAAGAAAATTTGAAGAAATTAAACATAGAAAAAATAAACTATGTAAGAAGACATTTTAACAAGGCTACTTGGTCTCTATAATATTGGATAAGAGGGTTATTAGACCCTATTAGATGTGTTCTCACTGTGACATTTAGGACTATCTCTTTAGTCTTGGCCTAGAGCTTGTTAAGAACTCCACAGTCCACTTTGCGGAAAAGAAATGTCGTAGAACAAGAAAGCCATTAAGCTAGGCACAATGGCTCTCACCTGTGCCAGAGCCTCCCAAAATCCGAGCACTTTGGGAGGCTGAGATGGGTGGATCACCTGAGGTCAGGAGTTCAAGACCAGCCTTACCAATGTGGTGAAACCCTGTCTCTACTAAAAATAAAAAAATTCACCAAGTGTGATGGCAGGCAGCTGTAATCCCAGCTACTCAGAAGGCTGAGACAGGAGAATTGCTTGAACCTGAGAGGCAGAGGTTGCAGTGAGCCGGGATCACACCATTGCACTCCAGCCTGTGCCACAAGAGAAAACTCTGTCTCAAAAAACAAACAACGAAAAAAGAGTTCTTAAAGGAGATCTAGTCACTATTATGAATAATGGAGACCTATTGACTAACATACTGACATTTATCTTAAAAATTTTAAAGTACTTTTAAAGTAATTTCCCCAAAGGTTATAGCTCTTTTTATGTAACTTGCCCTTGATTGTATTGTCAGATATTTTAGTTGAAGACCATACCTAAGGGTGTGGATATGGGGAGAGAAAGTTGTCCCCTTATTCTATAAGTAGGATCCTGTGCATACTATTTTGGTACTTATTTTAATTATTGTCATGATCAATTATTACATAATTGCTAATGACATGTGAACTTTTTGCCAATAACATAATGAAACTTCAGCAATGAATGCATTGGTATGATGGATATTTTATTGGCTAATACTCATCAAAAGGTATTGGTCTGGCAAGTGTGTTTGAGTTTTATTTCTGGTCTGTTTTTATTTTCCACATATGATTCTATCTTGTAAATCTTTTTTACAAAGCACTTTTTTAAAGCAAATGGTTGAAGTAATGAGTTGCTTACATCAAAATAAAAAGGTTAGTTGTGGTGGTGTGCACCTGTAGTCCCTGAGCTACTTGGGAGGCTGAGGTGCAAGGAACACTTGTGCCCAGGAGTTTGAGGCTGGCCTGGGCAATGTAGCAAGACCCTAACTCTTAAAAAAGGAGGGGAAGGAGGAGAATGAAGGAAGGGAGGGAGGGAGAGAGGGAAGAAGAACAACAACCAATGAAAAATGTGAGGTAAGAGGATTGTTTGAGCCCAGGAGTTCGAGGTCCCTCTAGGCAACATAGTGAGACCCTGTATCTTAAAAAAAGAAGAAGAAGCCGATGAAAATAAAAGAAAGAAGGGAAAAAAAAATGAAATTACCCATTAGGCTAGAACATGATGACATTGGGATAGGTCTCAGAGAGTCTTTGAAAAAAGATATAGTCTTGATTTCTGTGTTTATTATTTACATTCCAAGCGTGTAGACTTTTCATCCATTCTCCCTGAGGAGACCGATCTCCAGAGTAAAAATAGTTTAAAGTGTAGTTTCAGTGCATACTAAGACCACATGTTTGGTAAACTGTTGCAGAGTCAACATTTTCCTCAAATTCAAGGTTATGAAAGTGATAGCTTTTAATTTTTTGAGACAGTCTTGCTGTGTTACCTAGGCTAGAGTGTAGTGGTGCGATCTCAACTCACTGCAACCTCTGCCTCCCAAGTTCAGGCAATTCTTCTGCCTCAGCCTTCTGAGTAGCTGGGATTACAGGCAGGCACCACCACACTGGCTAATTTTTTATATTTTTTAGTAGAGACAGGGTGTCGCTATGTTGGCCAGGCTGGTCTCAAACTCCTGACTTCAGGTGATCCACCCACGTCAGCCTCCCAAACTCAGGAGGCTGAGGCAGGGAATTGCTTGAACCTGGGAGATGCACACACACACACACACACACACACACACACACACACACACGTGTTGCCGGGCGTGGTGGTGAGTGCCTGTAATCCCAGCTACTCGGGAGGCTGAAGCAGGAGAATTGCCTGGACCCAGGAGGCGGAGGTTGCAGTAAGCTGAGATCGCACCATTGCACTCCAGCCTGGATGACAAGAGCAAAACTCAGTCTCCAAAAAAAAAAAAAAGAAAGTTGACTACATTCAGAAAGTGTAAATTAAAGGGCTCTAAATGGAAATTGGGCCAGGTTACCAAAAACAATTAGCAGTATTGCATAGGGAAGCAATTGAGAACTCTTAAGTGATACGAGAGCCATAAATTATAAGATGATAAAAGACTGCAAGAAAGCATTCTTTGATTTTAATAAAAGACAAAAGTATAGAAACAAATCAAATATCCTACTATCTCAGTAACTTCCCAACTGCCCACCTGCTCCTCCTGCAGGGTTAGGGAAAGCTGATAAGTGATGACTGTGTAGAGACAGATGATTATGATGATTTTTCTTCTTTTCTGAAAAAGTCATCCCACGGTTAGATAACCAGAAGAATGCACTTATGATGGGTGGGATAAAAACCAAACTAAAGAGAAGAAAGGAAAAGACTAGTGAAAGAGCTCTTCAAACTATATTCTATTCAAACTGGTCCAATATATTGTCATTCACTCTAGGATTGCTAAAAAATTATTGGGTGTTATTGATTAGTTTTGAATTATTATTTGAAAATCTCTCAAAAGGCTATGCTAGGTTGTCTATACTAGACAATCCTAGCATCCTTCATAAAAATGTAAGGCAAAAAAATAACAAATTTGTTTATCTTAATTTTGAATCCTGGAGACTTAGAAAGAATCCCAAAAGTTGATTTACAGTAATCAGGAAAAACGGTATATAATCACTGTGATTTTGTTATTTTATCCAGATAGTTTCTTTTTTTCTTTCTTTTTTTTTTTTTTGAGACGAAGTCTTACTCTGTCACCCAGGCTGGAGTGCAATGGCACAATCTTGGCTCACTGCAACCTCTGCCTTCCTAGTTTAAGCGATTCTCCTGTCTCAGCCTCCCAAGTAGCTGGGATTACAGGTGTGCATCACCACACCCAGCTAATGTTTCTATTTTTAGTAGAGACTAGGTTTCACAATGTTGGCCAGGCTAGTCTTGAACTCCTTATCTCAGGTGATCTGCCTGCCTCAGCCTCCCAAAGTGCTGGGATTACAGGTGTGAGCCACCATGCCCAGCCTGGTTTCTTAGTAATAATTTGATGAACCCTGTAAACATTGGGAAAGCAAGAGATATGATGTTCTTGTAGTTCACACACTTGGGGTCACTTCTTAGACCTCTTCTCTTTTTTGTCTACACTTCCTGGGTAATTTTCTTTTTTTGAGACAGAGTCTCCCTCTGTTGCCCAGGCTGGAGTGTAGTGGTGTGATCTCAGCTCACTGCAACCTCTGCCTCCTGGGTTTAAGCAATCCTCCTGCCTCAGCCTCCTGAGTAGGTGGTATTACAGGCACATGCCATCATGCTCAGCTAATTTTTGTATTTTTAGTAGAGACAAAGTTTCACCATGTTGGTCAGGCTGGTCTTGAACTCTTCACCTCATGATCCGCCTGCCTTGGCCTCCGAAAGTGCTGGGATTACAGGCATGAGCCACCATGCCTCGCCCCTCCCTGGGTGATTTTATCCGGACTCAGGACTTTGAATGCCATTTATATGCTGATGATTCTCAAGTGTCTCTTTCCAGCCTTGACTTCACCCGTAAACTCCAAACTCAGATTTCCAATTGCCCATTCAACAGCTATATTAAAATATGTAATAGGTATCTCAAACTTAACATGTCTAAAATTAAGGTCTTGATCTCTTTCCCACTTTCATATGCTTTCTTGAGTGTTTTCTGCACTTTAGTTAAGGGCAACTCCATTCTTCAAATTGCACAAAAGAAAAATCTTGTAGTAATCCTCAACTCCTGTTTTCATTTTTTTTTAAAGAGAACGGGGTCTCGCTATATTGCCCAGCCAGGTCTTGAACTCCTGGGCTCAAGCTATCCTCCCGCCTCTGCCTCCCTAAGAGTTGGGATTACAGGTGTGAGCCACAGTGCCCGGCGACTCCTCTCTTTTGCTTATACCCTATATCCTTTCAGCTCTATCTTCAAAATATTTCCAGGATCTGACCATCTTATGCCGCTTCACTGCTATTCACAACGTCTGTTGTCTGGATTTTGTAGAAGTCTCCTAACTGATCTCCTGCCCTCACCTCTGTTCAACCTTCAGTTTTTTACCAAGGTGTTCTTTTTTTTTCTTTTTTGAGATGGAATTTTGCTCTTGTTGCCCAGGCTGGAATGCAATGGCGCAATCTTGGCTCACTGCAACCTCCACCTCCCCGGTTCAAGCAATTCTCCTGTCTCAGCCTAGCCTGCAGGCTCTTTTTTTTTTTTTTTTCTTGAGATAGAGTCTCACTCTGTCGCCCAGGCTAGAGTGCAGTGGGGGTGATCTCGGGTCACTCCAACCTCTGCCTCCTGGGTTCAAGCAATTCTCCTGCCTCAGCTTCCCAAGTAGCTGGAATTACAGGCACCTGCCACTGCACCTGGCTAATTTTTTTTATTTTTAGTAAAGATGGGGTTTCACCATTTTGGCCAGGCTGGTCTTGAACTCCTGAACTCCAGACCTCATGACCCACCCACATCGGCCTCCCAAAGTGCTGGGATTACAGGCATGAGCCACCATGCCTGGCTCGCCTGGGTGTTCTTAATAAAACTTGTCAGACCAGGTGTGGTCATTCACGCCTATAATTCCAACACTTTGGGAGGCTGAGGTGAGAAGATCCGCTGAGGGCAGGAGTTTGAGATCAGCCTGGGCAGTATAGTGAGACCTCACCTCTATAAAATTTTTTTTAAAAAACCCCTAAATCAGATGATGTCGTTGCTCTGTCCAAAACCCTTATAGCTTCCAACTTCACTCAGAGTAAAAGCCATAGACATTACAATAACTTATATGGTCCTACCCAGTATGCTCTGCTCCTTCTTTGACACCATTTGTTATTTTCCTCCGTACTGCTCATTATGTTCCAGGCCCACTGGACCCTTTGCAGTTCCTACAGCACATGATTATGCTTTTGCCTTAGAAACTTTGTTCTTGCTGTTCCCTTTGCCTAGAAATCTCTTTCCTCTGGCATCTGCATGATTTCTTTCTTCACCTCCTTCCAGTTCAAAACAAACTCTTTAATGCTCTTTATTCATGTACAAAGCCTCCTCTACCACCCTGCTTAAAATCGTAACTCTACCAATTTCTATTTCTCTTTTCTGTTTTTTGTTTGTTTGTTGTATCAGATAGCATTTCCCTATCTGCCAAGCTATACATGTTACTTTTTTTTTTTTTTTTGAGACAGAGTCTTGCTCTGTCACCCAGGCTGGGGTGCAGTGGCTTGATCTCAGCTCAGTGCAATCTCTGCCTCCTGGGTTGAAGCAATTCTCTTACCTCAGCTTCCCGAGTAGCTGAGATTACAGGCATCTGCCACCATGCCCAGCTAATTTTTGCATGTTTAGTAGAGACAGTGTTTCACTACTTTGGCCAGGCTGGTCGAACTCCTAAGGTCAGGCGATCCACCCACGTCAGCCTCCCAAAGTGCTGGGATTAGAGGCATGAGCCACCATGCCTGGCCACATGTTACTTTTGAATGAATCTTTGTTATCAATTGTGTCCCTCCACTAAAATGACTCCCCGAAGACAAGGTTTTAATGTCTTGTTCGCTTCTGTATTCTCCATGCTTAGAACAATGCCTAGCATATACTGGCACTCGATAACATTTGTGTGTGATAAATGAATGGATTTATTAAGCACCCCACATAGTAAGTGACTTGAGGGAAAAAAAAAGAAGAATGAAATATGAGATAATTTTACCGGTGGGGTAGAATATGCTCTCTGTATCATGTTAGTATTAATTTTATTTTCTAGATAACAGTACTTTATATTGATTGTTGGTTTCCAGTAGCTATTACATGGTCTGTTTGCCCTTCTTGCTCCAGAGAGTGAAGATGATTCTGAAATTCTCTTCAAAGTTAGATTATCATAGTCTCCGCCAGAGGGAGTCCACAGTCCATCATTTTCAGGAGCTGAAGTCAACCTGTCCCTAACAGATGACAAACCATTTGGTCTCCTGTTGGACTGAACTAATGTATGAAGATGGGGTACTAATATGTCTGTGCTTTTTGCTCTAAATCCCCTAGATGAGAGATGCAACAAAAGTGCAAGCTAGGAATTTGGTTTCCTCAGATGAATGACTCCAAAGTCTTAGGATATTTTAAACCAAGACCTAGATTCTACACATTTCAGGCAACATTTACTCTTGGGCATCTCTGAGTAATTTCTTTGTGGCTACTAATTATTACATTGAACAGTATTATTATAATGTTAAAAGCATCTGATGCCTCATGAAATTACTTTAACAACAGAATTTATTATGTAATATTTCTTATTATATAATAATTGTTGGATTCCTTGGATGTTCTTGAGTTTGGAAAATTGGTTTCTTTAATTTCTCTCTACTCTTCAAATAGAAAATACGATGGTATCAGAATATTTATTAAAACTGCATCTACAAACTCCTGTGGATGTTTTCTTTTCTCTCTTGCTTTCTCTCTCTCTCTCTTTACAGGGTCTTACTCTGTTGTTCGGGCCGAAGTGCAGTGACACAAATTCCTGGGCTCAAGCAATCCTCTTGCCTTGACCTCCTGAATAGCTGGAACTACAAGTGTTTACCACCATGCCAGGCTAATTTTTAATTTTTTCTTAGAGACAGGGCCTCATTATATTGGCCAGGCTGGTTCTTTTTTTTTTAATGTTTATTCAATGAACATTCAATTTTTATTTAAAGCCACATATTATGAGAGTCCAGATTAATATCAGATTACCTGAGTTAGAAGGCAAATGCTTTTATCACCTCTTCATTGGTAAGCTAGTGTGGTGCTTTGCTGCCTCAGTTTTCCCAGCTGGATAATGGGGACAAAATAGCTTATCTCAGAGATATTGTGAGGACTCAAGGTTTAACACATACAGGACACAGTGGGTTGGTAGTGATGAAATTTAGTAGTTCACAGGGTCTCTGTGTCTTCTTCAAGGATGAAGAATGATGGTCTTTAAGTTCTGTTGTGCAAGGTGTCTGAGTTTATCCTGACTTAATTCGCCTTGGGAATAAATTAGGTCTGAAAGTGTCCTCTACGCTTGTTGCATACTGCCTGTGAAATTCCTAGGGTATCTGTGCACTGGTCACCATTCATTTAGACATAAATTTGGCATGAGTTATCTGTTCTGTATGCATAAAGTGTTTCATTAAATACAAGAATAAACATGGCATTTACAGTTTTAAAAGAGAACTGTATAATGTGTCCCCTATTGTAGTTGGGAAGAAAATTAATCTCTGGAGACCCAGTTAGAGTTGTGCCATGTCAAAAGAGAGATACTAGTACTAGAATTCTTTTCCATCCTAAGAAAAGTTAGTTTAGCTCAACACTTTCCAACTTTTATCTTTTGAGGTTACATCAGATTTTCTGAGTCTTGGTGCATTAGTGAGTTTTAAAAGTAAAAGTTACGGCCGGGCGCGGTGGCTCACACACTTTAATTGAGCACTTTGGGAGGCAGAGGCGGGTGGATCACGAGGTCAAGAGATTGAGACCATCCTGGTCAACATGGTGAAACCCCGTCTCTACTAAAAATACAAAAATTAGCTGGGCATGGTGGCGTGCGCCTGTAGTTCCAGCTACTTGGGAGGCTGAGGCAGGAGAATTGCTTGAACCCAGGAGGCAGAGGTTGCGGTGAGCCAAGATAGAGCCATTGCACTCCAGCCTGGGTAACAAGAGCGAAACTCTGTCTCAAAAAAAATAAAAAATAAAAATAAATAAATAAAGTTACAAACACAGCTGTAGTAAGGTGTCGAGAGAATGAGTTACTGGTTAATTTAGGCAGATCCAGGTTTTATGGAAGCTGATGCCTTTAAATGAGGGCACTTTTTGAGGAGAAAACACAAAATTTCAAAGGTGAAATTGGAAGGGCTGCTTCTATGGCCTTGGGTGGAGCCTGTGCAAGGGAGGGGCTACATTGGCTTTTAACAAATATGCCTCTGCTAATAGGATTGCTCCTACGTGGGTCTCCGTGGCCACCAGAACTCATGCAAACAGGTAGATTATGGCAGTAGCAGCGGCAGTGGCAACTGAATTGGCGATCAATTGGCCAGGTCTTGAAATCTTTTGGGTAGCATTCATGTGATGATTGAGAGTCCTGGCTCTAATCCTTTGACCATGTGAAGTTGTCATAAGTGAAACAGGATACAACTGGTTGCTCAGTGAGTTGCTGCTGTGTGGCACTCATTACCTTTCATTTGGATGAAGGGACACAGAATATAGTCACAAGGATAGGAAACACTTTCCTATGCTTAACACCCCTTGAAGAAATTAAAATTTGATCCATTAAATAATTGAGTTGGGGTTCTGTTTTCACCAGAGTAATAAAAGCTTGCTTTTGATGGGCACCAGTTACCACCTAATTGTCAAATTCAGTGGCTTTTTAAAGTCCTTATTTTTCCTGATCTTTGTGTCACATTTGACACTATGAGTCATCTTTTCCTCCTCAAAGCATTCTATCTTTTTTGTCACATGTCATCATTTTCTTCCTACTTCTAAGTGCTTTTCTGTTCTACTGATAATTTATCTTCCTACCTGTATTTCCCTAGTAGTTTTTTTTTTTTTTTTTGAGACAGAGTTGCCCAGGCTAGAATGCAGTGGTGTGATCTCAGCTCACCATAACCTTTGCCTCCTGGGTTCAAGCAATTCTCCTGCCTCAGTCTCCTGAGTAGCTGGGACTACATATGCACACCACCATGCCCTGCTAATTTTTGTATTTTTAGTAGAGACAGGGTTTCACTATGTTGGCCAGGCTGGTCTCAAACTCCTGACCTTGTGATTCACCTGCCTCGGCCTCCCAAAGTGCTGGGATTACAGGTGTGAGCCACTGCGCCTGGCCTCCCTGGTAGTTCTTAAGGCCTCCACTCTTCCCTGTTTTCTTGAGAGAAGTGTGTTGCTCTTATAGCTTGGCTACCATCTCTGAGGGTATTACTCCAAAATTTGTAGTTCTTCCACAGACATTTATATGAAGCTGCAGTCCATACATGTTTGCTAAATGTTTCCACTTTATCATTTTGATGTTTCCTCAGCCTTACTGATGATTTGGCTGTTCCCCACCCAAATCTCATCTTGAATTCCTATATGTTGTGGGAAGAACTCTGTGGGAAGTAACTGAACAATGGGGGCAAATCTTTCTTGTGTTGTTCTCGCGATAGTAAGTCTCAAGAGATCTTATGGTTATTATAAAGGGGTGTTTTCCTGCACAAGCTCTCTCTTTTTGCCTGCTGTCATCCATGTAAGACATGACTTGCTACTGCTTGCCTTCCACCATGATTGTGAAGCCTCCCCAGCCACACGGAACTGTAAGTCCAATATATCTCTTTTTTTGTAAATCACCCAGTCTCAGGTATGTCTTTATCAGCAGCATGAAAACAGACTAATACAGTGAATCGATACCAGTAGAATAGGGCATTGCTGAAAAGATACTCAAAAGCGTGGAAGCGACTTTGGAACTGGGTAACAGGCAGAGGTTGGAATAATTTGGAGGGCTCAGAAGAAGACAGGAAAATGTGGGAAAATTTGGAACTTCCTAGAGATTTGTTGAATGGCTTTGACCAAAAGCCTGATTGAGATATGGACAATAAGGTCCAAGCTGAGCTGGTCTCAGACAGAGATTAGGAACTTGTTGGGAATTGGAGCAAAGGTGACTCTTGTAATGTTTTAACAAAGAGACTGGCAGCATTTTGCCCCTGCCCTAGAGATTGTGGAACTTTGAATTTCAGAGAGGTGATTTAGGGTAACTGGTAGAAGAAATTTCTAAGCAGCAAAGCATTCAAGAGGTGTCTTGGATGCTGTTAAAGGCATCCAGTTTTATAAGGGAAGCAGAGCATAAAAGTTCAGAAAACTTGCAGCCTGACAATGCAATAGAAAAGAAAATTCATTTTCTGAGGAGAAATTCAAGCTGGCTGCAGAAATTTGAAAAAGTAATGAGGAGGCAAATGTTCATCCCCAAGACAATGGGGAAAATGCCTCCAGGACATGTCAGAGACCTTTGTGGCAGCCTCTCCCATCACAGACCCAGAGGTCTAGGAGGAAGTGCTCAGAGTCTCTGTGCTCTGTCCAGCCTAGGGACTTGGGTGCCCTGCCTCCCAGCTGCTCAGCCATGGTTGAAAGCAGCCAATGTAGAGCTCAGGCTGTGGCTTTAGAGGAGCAAACCCAAGCCTTGGCAGCTTCCCCATAGTGTTGAGCCTGCAAGTAAACAGAAGTCAAGAATTGGGGTTTGGGAACCTCTGCAGAGATTTCAGAGGATGTATGGAAACACCTGGATGTCCAGGGAGAAGTTTGCTGCAGGGGTGGGGCCCTTGTGGAGAACATCTGCTAGGGCAACACAAAAGGGAAATGTGGGGTCAGAGTCCTCACACAGAGTCCCTACTGGGGCACCACCTAGTGGAGCTGTTGAAAGAGGGCCACCATCCTCCAGACCCCAGAATGGTAGATCCACTGACAGCTTGCACTGAGAGCCTGGAAAAGCTGCAGACACTCACTGCCAGCCCATTAAAACAGCCAGAAGGGAGGCTGTACCCTGCAAAGCCTCAGGGCCAGAGCTGCCCAAGACCATGGGAACCCACCTCTTGAGTCATTGTGACCTGGACGTGAGACATGAAGTCAAAAGGAGATTATTTTGGAGCCTTAAGGTTTGCCCCACTGGATTTTGGACTTCCTTGGGGCCTGTAGCCCCTCTGTTTTGGCCAGTGTCTCCCATTTCAAATGGCTGTATTTATCCAGTGCCTGTACCTCCGTTGTATCTAGGAAGTAAATGACTTGCTTTTGATTTTACAGGCTGATAGGCAGAAGAGACTTACCTTGTCTCAGATGAGACTTTGGACTGTGGACTTCTGAGTTAATGCTGAAATGAGTTAAGACTTTGAGGGACTGTTGGGAAGGCATCATTGGTTTTGAAATGTGAGGATGTGGGATTTGGGAGGGGCCAGGGGCAGAATGATATGGTTTGTCTGTGTCCCCACCCAAATCTTATCTTGAATTCCCACGTTGTGGGAGGGAACTGGTGGGAGGTAATTGAACCATGGGGGCAGGGCTTTCCCATGCTGTTCTTGTGATAGTGAGTAAGTGTCATGAGATCTGATGGTTATTATGAGGGAGAGTTATCCTGTACAAGCTCTCTCTTTGCCTGCTGCCATCCATGTAAGATGTGACTTGGTGCTCCTTGCCTTCTGCAACGATTATGAAGCCTCCCCAGCTGTGTGGAACTGTAAGTTCAATTAACTTATTTCTTTTGTAAGTTGCCCAGTCTCAGGTATACCTTTATCAGCAGCGAGAAAACAGACTAATACACTTACCATATCTAAACTGCATTAATTTCTCCCCAAATTATCTTTCTTTCTTAGCTTTTCTTATTTTTAAAAGTAATATTATGGTTTTCCTTGGCTTGAAACTTGGCATTAATTTAATTTTTTCAACTTCCATGTATCTGATAGCCATTCAGGCATCAGGCCTACTTGACTTACTCTCTTCTAATCCTCCCAAATTGTATTTTTTCATGTTTAAGCTTATGTAGCCTCCTTGCATGACCTGGACTCTTCCTATGCAAGGTTATCTTCTTTTCTTCTAGGTTCCCACATTCTATTGTTTATACTATGTTTTGCATTCTGCTTTGTGATGCTAGTTACCTCTTAATTTATGTGTGTCATCAACAAAACTGTTAGTTCTTGGAAGTTAGAATTGTCAAACCGTTATCACCCAACCCCCAGTGCCTTTATATGATTATGTATCTTAATATGTATGGAAAAAATAATTTAAATTCAAAATAACCTTGGTAGTTTGGAGACTTGCTTGAGAATTAAGGGATAATGTTAAAAATGATCAGTAGGAATCTGAGGTATAGATGTCCCTGAGCAAGCATGCCAGAAGAAATCTTGAGATGGAAGTTAGTGTCATGCTGTAGTTATTCTTTACATTTTCAGAGCATTCACAGTTCTCTTTGCCTTTAGGAAAGTATAGTTGAAGATTTTTTGAAGTTTCAGACTTAGATCAAAAGCAAATCTACGTTTTCATTTCTGGAAGTATGTGTGGTGGGTATCTGATTAAATATCTGCATATCCTGAAAAGCTCCAATTATAAAACCTCTCATCAAAGGCCAAAAGTTACTGATGGTTTAGAGCGTTGGTTTGAACAGGTCACTCAGATGGAAAGAGATAAACCAAGAGCCTAAGCAAGTTTGGAATTTGAGACTGCACCTGAAGTCAAGTCCATAAAAAGTGTTACCCTAAGTAAAGAGTGAATTAGAAAAAAATCTACTTCTCAAAAAGAGATTGAAGGAAAATTTGCTGTTCTTGTCCTTGTCTCTGGATGGAATGGAAAAAAACATCTCAACAACCTTTTCTTGAGAATTCATAACCATCCTTCATGTAGGTTTGGTGTCAGAATTCACACCACATATGTGAACCAAAATACCCAAGATTATAATGTAGCTTTTTTGTTTGTTTGTTTGCTGAGGCAGAATCTCACTCTGTTCCCCAGGCTGGAGTCCAGGGGCATGATCATGGCTCACTGTAGCCTTGACTTCCCAAGACTCAGGTGATCTTCCTGCCTCAGCTCCTCCCCAGGCCCCTGTAGCTGGGACTATAGGCACGCACCATCACACCCGGCTAATTTTTGTATTTTTAGTAGAGATGGGTTTTTGCCATGGAGCCCAGGGGTGTCAAACTCCTGGGCTTTAGTGATCTGCCCACCTTAGCCTCCCAAAGTGCTGGGATCATGAGCACGAGCCACCGTGCCCAGCTTAGAATGTACTTTTAAGTGATACTGGGGTCGGGCGCAGTGGCTCATGCCTGTAATCCCAGCACTTTGGGAGGCTGAGTCAGGTGGATCACTCTGAGGTTGGGAGTTTGAAACCAACCTGACCTACATGGAGAAACCCCATCTCTACTAAAAATACAAAATTAGTTGGGTGTGATGGTGCATGCCTGTAATCCCAGCTACTCAGGAGGCTGAGGCAGGAGAATCACTTGAAGCCAGGAGGCAAGGTTTCAGTGAGCCAAGATTGCATTGTTGCACTCCAGCCTGAGCAACAAGAACGAAACTCTGTCTCAAAAAAAAAAAAAAGCGATACTGGATAAGTAATGAAATCAGGTACCTGGCAGAAGCAAACACAAATCCTCTGTGGAATAATGTACTTTAAACTAGGGTCTTAAAGAATTTTCACAGATAGAGATTCTGTGAACACAAGTTCACTTTTTTTTTTCTTGAGTTGGAGTCTCTCTCTGTTAGTCTGGAGTGCAATAGTGTGATATCGGCTCACTGCAACCACCATCTCTCAGGTTCAAGCAATTCTCCTACCTCAGTTTCCCAAGTAGCTGGGACTACAGGTGCATGCCACCACACCTGGCTAATTTTTTTGTCTCTCTTTTTTTTTTTGAGATGGAGTTTTGCTCTTGTGGCCCAGGCTGGAGTGCAATGGCATGATCTCGGCTCACTGCAACCTCTGCCTCCTGGGTTCAAGCAATTCTCCTGCCTCAGCCTCCTGAGCAGCTTGTAGTACAGGTGTCCACCACCATGCCTGGCTAATGTTTTGTATTTTTAGTAGAGATGGGATTTCACCACATTGGCTAGGCTTGTCTTGAACTACTGACTCAGGTGATTCACCCACCTCAGTCTCCCAAAGTATTAAGATTACAGATGTAAGCCACCACACCTGGCCATTTTTTTTGTCTTTTTAGTAGAGACTGGGTTTCACCATGTCTACATGAGTTTACCATTAGAAGTGCAGCTGGAGCCAAGTGTGGTGGCTCATGCCTGTAATCCCAGCACTTTGGGAGGCCAAGGCAGGCAGGTCACTTGATGTTGGAAGTTCAAGGCCAGCCTGGCTAACACAGTGAAACCCTGCCTTTACTAAACATACAAAACTTAGCCAGGCGTGGTGGTGGGCTATTCAGGAGGCTGAGGCAGGAGAATTGCTTGAAGTCAGGAGGCAGAGACTGCAGTGAGCAGAGATCACACCATTGGACTGCAGTCTGGGTGACAGAGCAAGATTTTGTCTAAAAAAAAAAAAAAAAAAAAGACCAGGTGTGGTGGCTCAAGCCTGTAATCCCAGCACTTTGGGAGGCCGAGGTGGGTGGATCACCTGAGGTCAGGAGTTCGAGACCAGCCTGACCCAACATGGAAAAACCCTGTCTTTACTAAAAATACAAAAATTAGCCAGGCATGGTGGCAGGTGCCTGTAATCCCAGCTACTTGGGAAACTGAGGCAGGAGAATCACTTGAACCCAGAAGGTGGAGGTTGCAGTGAGCTGAGATTGCACCATTGCACTCCCATTCCAGCCTGGGTGACAGAGTGAGACTCTGTCTCAAAAAAAAAAAAAAAAAAAAAAAAAAAAAAAAAAAAAATCCAGCTTCAGAAGGATAGCTAAAAAGAGAAAAAGAGACTTATGCTTCTAGATATGATAGTTTGCAACAAAATTAAACATCCACTGAGAACTACTGAAGCCAGGTGAAATGCAAGGAATTTCTGCTTAAAGGCAGAGAGCTGATGGTGCAATAGTGATTTGAAGGGATAACTCTAGAGAGTTGAGCTGATGGTTTACAGTGGCTTTTTCCTGGGGAATATAGACTGCTGCTTGAAACAAGGAAAAACTGAGAATTCAGACTTAGCTCTGGAAGAGGACCCCTACTGTGGGACAGAGAAACTAACAACTTTTTAATAGTTTCATACAGCTAGAGTGACAACATCAGAGACATAAACAGTCTCCACACATAGTTCATTTCCCCTTCAAGACAGAGTGAAAGATCTAACATAAGTGTAATTAGGTTTTCTTAAGGAGAGGAGTGATAAAATAAGGCAGAAGCAATATTTGAAGAGAATGTCCAAAAATACTACCAAACTGATGAAGGACAAAAATTCATGTATTCAAGAAGCTCTGTGAACCCCAACAGGAAAAATACAAAGAAAACCCCACCTGGGCACATCATGGTGAAACTGCTTAATTCAAATATAAAAAGAAAATCTAAAAGGCAAGAAGACATGTTTCCTTTAAAGGAGCTGATCTCAACAAAAATGATGAAATCCAGAAGACAATGGAATGACACCTTTGAAGTGCTGAAAGAAAGTATCTGCCAAGCTAGAATTGTATACTCTGTGGCAAAAATGAGGGCAAAATAAAGACTTTTCTTCTTCTTTTTAATTTTTTTTTTGAGACAGCTTCACTCTTGTTGCCCAGGCTGGAGTGCAGTGACACAATCTGGGCTCACTGCAGTCTCCACCTAAGCATACATAAGCAGAAATAATTTATTGCCAGAAGACCTGCACTGAGATAAAAGCTGAAGACAATTCTTTTTTTTGAGGCACTTTGTTGCTCAGACTGCAGTGGTGCAATCTCAGCTCACTGCAATCTCCATCTCCTGGGTTCAAGTAATTCTTGTGCCTCAGCCTCCTAAGTAGCTGGGATTACAGGCACCCACCACCATGCCTAACTTTTTTTTTAATATTATTTTTAAATTTATTTTGTAGGGACAGGGTTTCGCCATGTTGGCCAGGCTGGTCTGAAACTCCTGACCTCAAGTGATCTTCCCACCTCAGCCTTCCAAAGTGTTGGGATTACAGGCGTGAGCCACTGTGCCTGGACTGAAGAGAGTTCTTAGGGCAGAAGGAAAATAGTCCCAAAGGAAATTTGAAGGGAATGAACAACAAAAGGGGAAAAACGTGTGGGTAAATATAAATAAATATTGACTGTAAAGATAAATTGTAGTAATATGCTGCAAGTAAAAATTTGCATTTAGACAAAAAGTTTTCTTAGCAAGGCAATTTTACTTTCTGCATAAAGGGTGTTGTCTGTCAGCAATCTTGCCATGAAAGCACACTGAACAAAGGAAAGGCAGAAATATTTACTTTTTATGCATTGAGCCTTTACTGCTGTGTCCTATTTCTGTAGGTTGGAGCTGGGCTTCACAGTTGAAGGTAAACCTGATTGGCTAACAACATAAAATTTTCCTAAATAGGTAAAGGCAATGGAGAACAAAGGAGAAGAGAAAGTTGCTTGCGAAAGGACTTAGAAAAGTTATAACATTTCTAAATAAGGGAAGGGCATAGGCTGCAATCTGGGACATGCCTGTAAGCATGTGCAGCACAAATATCTTGGTTAAAGTACAAGGACATAGAATGTATTTATTCTTTTTTTTTTCTTTTTTAATTAAGATGAGGTTTCACCATGATGGCCAGGCTGGTCTTGAACTCCTGACCTCAGGTGATCCACCCACCTCGGCCTCCCAAATGCTAGTATTACAGGCATGAGCCACCTCGCCTGGCCATAAAACCGTTTTTTTTTTTTTTTTTTTTTTTTTGAGATGGAGTCTCTCTGTTGCCCAGTGCAGTGCTGCGATCTCAGCTCATTGCAATCTCCCCACCCCCGTCTTCAAGTGATTCTCCTGCCTCAGCCTGTCAAGCAGCTGGCACCACAGGCGCATGCCATCATGATGGCTGTATTTTTAGTAGAAACGAGGTTTCACCATGTTAGCCGGGATGGTCTTGATCTCCTGACCTCATGATCCGCCCAGCTCAGCCTCCCAAAGTGCTGGGACCACATGTGTGAGCCACCGCACCCATTTTTTTTTGAGATGGGGTTTCACCATGTTGGCCAGGATGGTCTCAATCTCTTGACCTCGTGATCTGCCCACCTCAGCCTCCCAAAGTGCTGGGATTACAGGCATGAGCCACCGCATCTGGCCTTATTCTTTTATATCTAACAGCTACATAGGCTAAGGCTTAACAAAGAGTTACCAGCGAAAAGTAAGAAGGCTTTGAAGAAAGTTTTTAAAAGAGACTATTATTTCTAATATTTATTATTATTAAACAAAAAGAGAAACTTTGAAGAGGAACTTTTTACTTTCTACAACAATGGAATCAAATTCTAATTAATAATGATACAATGTGGCTGGGCACAGTGGCTCACGCCTATAATCCCAGCACTTTGGGAGGCCTAGGCGGTGGATCACTAGGTCAAGAGATCGAGACCATCCTGGCCAACATAGTGAAAACCCGTCTCTACTAAAAATACAAAAATTAGCTGGGCATGGTGGCACACACCTGTAGTCCCAGCTACTTGGGAGGCTGAGACAGGAGAATTGCTTGAACCCGGGAGGTGGAGGTTGCAGTTAGCCGAGATCGTGCCACTGCACTCCAGCCTGGCACCTGGCAACAGAGCGAGACTTTGTCTGAAAAAAGAAAATAATACTACAATGTTTAGAAAATCCCCAAATATTTGGAAACTAAACAATCAATTCTAAATAATCTATGCATTACAGAAAAAAACACCAGGAATATTAGCAAATATTTTGAACTGAATGATAATGAAAACACAACATATCAAAATTTGTAGAATGCCCCCAAAGCAGTGCTTTGAGAGAATTTTATAGCTTTGAATGCTCATATTTGAAAAAAGGAAAGATCTAAATTCAATGACCTAAGCTTTAATTTAAAAAGGAAAAAAAGCTAGAAAAGAACAAATGAACTGATAGTAAGTAGAAAGAAAGAATGCAATGAAATAGAAAACACTAACTAGAGAAAAATTAATGCAACCGAAATTTGGATGATTGAAAAGAATGAAAAAGATGATAAACTTACTAAACTGGTAAAGAAATAGAGAAACACAATTTAACAATATCAGGAATAAATGAAAGCTGTAAGTATGTCATCTACCGACATTTCACTTAAAATTGAAAACTTATTATTATATAGTTGTTTATAACATCCTTTTACTATTTTGTAAAGTTGGTGAGATTCTAGTGAAGTTCTTCCCCCACTTCTTGCTCTGTCTCCCAGGCTAGAGTTCAGTGGCACTATCATAGCTCACTGCACCTCAAACTCCTGGGCTCAAGTGATCCTCCTGCCTCAGCCTCCCAAGTAGCTGGCATTTATCATGCCCAGATTTTTTTTTTCTTATTTCCTTTAGATATGGGTCTTACAATGTCGTTCAGGCTGGTCTTAAGCTCCTGGCCTCAAGCTATCATCCTGTCTGAGCCTCCTGCCTGCGCCTCCCAAGTAGCTGGGATTACAGGCGTGAGCCACTATGATTAGCCTCTCTTCATTCTTGATCTTGATCTTGAGTTTTTTCTAAATATTTTCTTAATAAGTTTGCCAGTAATTTAACATATTGTCTTTTCTTTTTTTCTTTTCTTTGAGATGGAGTCTCACTCTGTCTTCCAGGCTGGAGTATAATGGTGCGATCTTGGCTCATTGCAATCTCCTTCTCTCAGGTTCAAGCAATTCTCCTGCCTCAGCCTCCCAAGTAGCTGAGATTACAGGTATACACCACCACACCAAGCTAATTTTGTATTTTTAGTAAAGACAGGGTTTCTCCATATTGGTCAGGCTCATCTCGAACTCTTGACCTCAGGTGATATGCCTGCCTCGGCCTCCCAAAGTTCTGGGATTACAGGCATGAGCCACGGTGCCCGGCCTGTTTCACTTTTTCATTTAAAATTTTAGTTATATATTTTTCCTATGAAATATTTCAGAAATACAGAAAGGTATAGAAGATAATATCATAATCACCTATGTGTCCATGACTCAATTTAAGGTGTAAGGCTTGGCCAACTGCGGTGGCTCACACCTGTAATCTCAGCACTTTGGGAAGTCTGAGATGAGAGGATCACTTGAGACCAGGAGTTCAAGACCAGCCTGGGCAGCATGGTGAAACCCCATCTCTACTAAAAATACAAAAATTAGCCAGTTGTGGTGGTGCACTGGTGCGACCCAGCTACTCTAGGGGCTGAGGGTGCTTGAGCCCAGGAGTTGGAGATTACAGTGAGCTATGATCACACCCTACACTCCAGCCTGAGCCACAAGATGGAGACTCTGTCCCAAAACAACAACAACAACGACAACAAAAAGATGTAAGACTTTACAAAAATAGTCGAAGCCCTTGTATAACCCTCCCCTATTGTATTCCCCTTCCTCCATGCCTAGTAACCATATTTCTGAAATTTGTATCACTCCTTTCTATTGCTGGTCTTCCTAATTTGGCTGATATCTGCATGTACCCTTAAAGGTTTATATTGTAGTTTTTGGCATGTTTGACATTTTATATACGTGAGATTATGGCATCATTTGGTACCTATCCTTCTGCAACTCTTTTTTCCCAATGTTATTTTACAATTTTTATTTAGACACAGGGTTTCACTTTGTCACCCAAGCTAGAGCGCAGTGGCATGCTCATAGCTCATTGCAGCCTGTAACTCGTTGACTCAAACGATCCTCCTCCAGAGCAGCTAGGACTACAGGCTCGTGCTACTATGTCCGTATAATATGCCTGGATAATTTTTCTTTACTTTACTTTCTTTCTTTTTTTTTTTTTTTTTTTGTAGAGACAGGGTATTGTTGTGTTACCTAGCCTGGTCTCCAACTCCTGGCCTCAAGCCATCATCCTGCCTGGGCTTCCCAAAGAGCTGGAATTATAGGCATGAGCCACCATGCCCCACCCCCAACATTTTTCTTAATGTTTGTCCATGTTGATGTGGCAGGATTCTTTGTATCCAGTTTTAATTTATGTTTCCAGTTGTCCAAAATTTTACATACTTCTTGTTCCGGGAAAATTCAAATATATACAAAAGTAAATTGAATCTCATGATGATTCCTCCTGTTACTCATCACCCATCACCCAACTTTAACAATTATCAACACCTGGTCAATTTTGTTTCATCTCTTCCCCCACTCATTTCCCACCCTCTTGTATTATTTCGAAGCAAATCCCAGACATCACATAATTCTTTCTAAATATTTCAATATGTATTTCTAAGAGCTTACGGTTCTTTTTGTAAAGATATAATCACCTACAAATAATTAACAGTTTCTTTTTTGTGAGACGGTCTTGCTCGGTGGCCCAGGCTGGAGTACAGTGTCGAGATCTAGGCTCACTGCAACTTCCGCCTCCTGGGTTCAAGCAATTCTCCTGCCTCAGCCTCCAGAGCTGCTGTGATTCTAGGTGTCTGCCACCATGCCCAGCTAATTTTTTGTATTTTTAGTAGAGACGGGGTTTCGCCATGTTGGCCAGGCTGGTCTCAAACTCCTGACCTCAAGTGATCCGCCCACCTCAGCCTTCCAAAGTGCTGGGATTGCAGGAGTGAGCCACTGTGCCTGGCTAAGTCTTTGTTTCAATTTTTTTTTACTTGCTGGTGTGCTACCCCATGCAGAAGATCTCACTCTTCAGAGCACAGTTTCAGTGAAGGGCACTTGGCTCACTCCATTGATGGGTTAAGATTCTAGACTTATTCAGGTCACCTGTAGGACCCAACAGCATTTTTCATAGACGCCTACTTTGTACATCACTGTTTTTTTTTTGTTTTGTTTTGTTTGAGATGGAGTTTCGCTCCTGTCGCCCAGGCTGTAGTGCAATAGTGCGATCTTGGCTCACGGCAACCTCCGCCTCTTAGCTTCAAGTGATTCTCCTGCCTCACCCTCTCAAGTAGCTGGGAGTACAGATGCCCGGCACCAGGGCTGGCTAATTTTTGTATTTTTAGTAAAGACAGGGTTTCACCATGTTGGCCAGGCTGGTCTCAAAACCCTGACCTCTGGTGATCCACCCACCTCAGCCTCCCAAAGTGTTAGGATTACAGGCTTGAGCCAGTGAGCCCAGCCTCATCACTGATATTTATTAACTCTGTAATATTGTTGGTTTTTTGTGCTTCCTATGGTCCTTGTGTAAAACGCTCCTTTAACATCTCATCAGATGGTTATGCAGTTACTCGGTATTTACCGTATTGAGTAAGATAAATGATACTTGTTTACTAATAATTCATGGTGAGCAAATACTGATTTCCATAATCTTACCATCCCTACTCTTCCTTAAAAGTAAAGGGTATGGGGTGAGATGAAAGAGTGAGGTAATGACCAAATGAGATAGTGTCCACGCAAGTAGCCTGTGACCTGTATGGTACCGTACAGCGCCGACAGCCTCTTAGCCTAGTCTTACATTCCAGGCTCTCATCTACCATTTAGACTGCTGCAGTGTGGCATTAGACAATGAACGTCTAATGCATGCTGTCTTGCCAGTTGCTCTCGGTGTTGTTGGCACACTGGTGTTTCAATGACAATTTCTATTTTCCTCTTTTTTTCTCTTTTGAGACAGAGTCTCACTCTGTTGCCAGGAGCAATCTCTGCTCATTGCACACCCTGCCTCCTGGGTTCAAGCGATTCTCCTGCCTCGGACTTCTGAATAGCTGGGATTACAAGCATGTACCACCACACCCAGCTAATTTTTTTATTTTTAGTAGAGAGAGGGTTTCACCATGTTGGCCAGGATGGTGGTCTCGATCTCCTGATCTCGTGATCCACCCACCTCGGCCTCCCAAAGTGCTGGGACTACAGGGATGAGCCATTGCATCCGGCCTATTTTCCTCTTTTTATTAAGAATAAAAATGAGTAGAACTGAGAAAATAAATGAGGCTGCAGATGCTAGTGATTGGAAGCATTGCTCTCATAAGTGTGCCAAAAGAAGAGAGAGACAAGCTCCTTAGAGGCACTGAAAACAATGAATATTTAGCCTCATCTGAACTCTTAGTCACATGCCAGCTGACATATATTCAGTTGTTAAGAATAAAAAGAGGCTGGATGCAATAGCTCATGCCTGTAATCCCAGTACTTTGGGAGGCTCAGGCGGGTAGATCATTTGAGCTCAGGAGTTTGAGACCAGGCTGGGCAACATGCAAAACCCTGTCTCTACTAAAAATACAACAAATTAGCTAGATGTGGTGGTGTGTACCTGTAGTCCCAGCTACCTGGGAGGCTGAGGTGGGAGGATGACCTGAGCCCAAGGAGGTTGAGGCTACATGGAGCTGTGATTACATCACTGAACTCCAGCCTGGGCAACAGAGCCAGACCCTGTCTCCAAGAAAAAGAAAAAGAAAAAGAAAAAATAATTACAAATGCTAAAAATACATTGTTCAATACTGTGATTAAAATGTGAAATGTAATTGGGCATTTTATAATATTTTTCGCTTTCTGGGAATGAACTGCCCTTAACACATGTAAGCCTATTGTTTGACTTTCATACATTTGTCTTTTCAGTGTTTCAGAAACACATTATGTTCAGAAACATGGAAGGGCCCATATGAGAGTAAAGCTTCCTCTCTCACAGTTACCCATAGACTTACAACTAACCAGCCTAGGCCTTTCACAAGGTTGTCATGCTCAGCAGGCCTGGAGTGAAGGGCAGAGAAGAAAGGGAGTGGATACCTTGCCTAGGAGAATAAGCCACTTTTTCTCTGGCAGCCCAGGGCAGTCATTTCATGAGAAGCCAACTTGATGACATGTGCCCTGTACACCTGGTGAAAATATGCTGTCCAGCTGCTCTGTTTCCTCGTGTGGTAGGCTCTACAGGTGTCATCTTTTGGTATTTGGGTGAGGCAGGAGCCTGAACAGCCTCATTTGAAGTCTTGGTGACATTCAGAACCTGACGATGACTTAAAGTGTCACTTAGTACAAGACAGAGGACTCCTTCAGCAGTTAGGATTGGAAGCCCAAGGGGGCTGTTTACCTCATGGCCTTCAACATTTGCAGACAGGATAAGGGGATGCAGTATGGGCATGCAGCCTTTTTTACCATCTGCTCTGCCTTGAATTACAAGTACACCAAGAATGCTCATCACAGCTACCTCCTCAGGAAAAGGAGGCTAGAAGTGATTTATAGCCCTACGCAATATTTTAGGTCCAACACTTTGTGTATTTATTTTGGCAAAAGCTTTGGGAGCAAAGGAAGTCATAGTACAATGGCATCATTTGTCTCTGACATCACCAATATTACTTTTCCCATGATAATACACTAAACTCGGCTATGTTCAATTATGTTTCACTGTGTTTGCCCTCAAGAGATAAATTCTGCTTAATAGTAGGGAAATGGTCCTGGGCTTAAAATCTAGCTTACACTTTGAGATTCTTCTGTAAAAGCAAACCTCAGAGAAACAGAACACTCTAATGATGATTACGAGTCTCAACTTTATTCAGCAAACATTGGTGAATTGTATTTGAATTGCCCTGTTTGCTAACTAGAATGTGAGCAGTAGTACAGCAAAGACCCAAGTTTTCTTCATCTTTTATTCCCGCATGGAACTTATGGCACTTAGTACATAGCAGGAATTCAGTAAAGCAGAGCAGAGATGTATATATAAATAATTATAGTACAAGGCAGAAAGTAATTAGGGCTGAGAAAGATCCCCCATGAGCTGTGGGATCCCAGAAGACAGGAGATAACTTTCAGCTGGAGGAGCTGGAAAGGCTTCAGAGGGTGGTATCAGCTAAGCTAGGTCTTGACAGATAGCTGGACCTTAACAGATTGAAATGTAGAGGATAAGAGTTACTATATATTGAATGTTTATTATGTGCCACGCACTGGCAAAGCATTTGACATGCTCGCCACAACCTCTGCCTCCCGGGTTCAAGGGATTTTCCTGCCTCAGCTTCCTGAGTACCTGGGATTACAGGCATGTGCCACCATGCCTCGCTAATTTTTTATTTTTAGTAGAGACAAGGTTTCTGCATATTGGTCAGGCTGGTTTTGAACTCCCGACCTCAGGTGATCCGCCTGCTTTGGCCTCCCAAAGTGCTGGGATTACAGGTGTGAGCCACCGTGCCCAGCCTGGGGTTGTAGCTCTTAAATACTGGGCTATACTGACCCTAGTTCTAGAAATGAATTCAGTGGTTCAGTGTTTGGAAAAATATGGACTATGTTCTAAAAGCATTTACTAGTGATATGGCTGGAGGAGGGAGTATGTGGAGGGTGGAGAGCAGAGGGAAATAAGGTTGTTTGGTAAGTCAGGGACAGGTCACAGAGAACTTGAATGCTATGCTAAGGAACTAGGGGATTTTTGGAAGGTGATAGAAACATTAAATGCCTATCAGTGAAGTGGCAGGACCAGATATGTGCCTTAGGATGACAACTCATTATGAGAGGGCGGGATGAGAGCTATAAAAACCAGTTGGGGGGCTACTCCAGGAGGGAAAAGGCATGCATAGCCCCAAGGATATGCAACCTGCAAGCCTAGTTGAGATTGTTTCACTTTAAGAAAAAAAAAAACTGTGTTCAAAAATCTAGACTCCAAACAACATAAATTTTATGTTTTTTATAAAATAACGTTATTTTATAAAAAAAATAAAATAATTGTTAGCTTTTTATGTGCTCTATTTTAAAGCTTCTAAAATAGGATTTGGTTTATAACATTTTTTGCACATGAAACTGTAGGAACGGCATAAATTGACCTCTTTTATATAACCATGTATGTATTTATTTATTTATTTGAGGCAGAGTCTTGCTCTGTCGCCCAGGCTGGAGTCCAGTGGTATGATCTCGGCTCACTGCAACCTCTACCTCCCAGGTCCAGGTGATTCACCAGCCTCAGCCTCCCAAGTAGCTGGCATTACAAGTGCATGCCACCATGCCCAGCTAATTTTTACATTTTTTAATAGAGACAGGGTTTTGCCATGTTGGTCTTGAACTCCTAACCTCGGGTGATCCTCCTGCCTCAGCCTCCCAGAGTGCTGGGATTACAGGTGTGAGCCACCACACCCAGCCTATATAACATTCTTTAAAGGAATATCACCAATCCATTGTTACAAAAGAATGTGGCAAATTTGCATATATCCCTTATAACTAAAACTCTTTTTTGAAACTTAGAAGGGTGAGAGGTTGGGAGGGGAGTGAAGGATGAAAAATTAATGAGCCTGATGTACACTGTTTAGGTGATGATTGCATGACATAACCCAGACTTCACCACTACACATTATATCCATGTAACATGGCAACATAACACCCCCCAAATCTATAAAAACAAAACAACAACAAAACCTTTTTTTACATGACTCCATGTTTTCTTCTAACCCTTGTGAATGACACTAAATAGGTTAAATAAACCTATAAGTAAAAAAGTCAGATAATTCTTAAAATATTTCCAACAAAACAGAAACCAACTGCATCAGGCATGGGGAAACTCCCATAGACCGTGGCTTCTGGACTGTGCTCTGGCTGTACAAGCACTTCCTTGTCCACAGCGCTCACTCACATTCCTGAGCTATGTGTGTAGCTCTGACATAACGTGTGACACCATGGCATTGGCTCATTGTGAAGAGTCTCTACTTCTCCAAAGGGGACTTGAATTGTTCATGAGGAGGCAGGTTCTCTAATCTTCCTTTCATGGAGAGTTCATTCTCATGATTTCCTGCTTGAACCCGGGAGGCAGAGGTTGCAGGATAAATAAATAATAAAAAAAATTAGATTTGCTGTGAAATCTCATCACCTACTTTCTGGGGTCTTATCAGCAAGGCTAGGAACATGTCCCGTTTAACCACAGAGCCTATGAGAGCGACAGTACTTCACATCTCTCCAGTGGCCAACGGTTTTCACTTGCTGCCTAAAACATGATCACTTGGATATTATAGGGTTATAGGGTTATTAATTTTAAGTGTTGGAGTGATTACATTAAAATGAGTTTTTATCTTTTAGAGATAAATATTAAAGATTTAAAGTTGAAACGATGATGCCTGAGATTTGCTTCAAAACAGCATAGGGTGGAGGAAGTCAGTCGTAGTGCAGATAAAATAATAGTGGCCCTTAGTTGATGATTGTTGAAGCTGGATAATGGGCACATGGGGGATTATTATACTATTCACTATATAAATCAGTGAATAATTATTAACTTTACAAAAGGTCTGCTATTGTCTATGTTTGAAATTATAACTTAAAAATGATCACTCTTTAGGTATAGAGCAGAATTAGCAATGTTTAGATTTGGCAGTGAAATAGGTGGTGAAATGCTAATGAATTGTTTCTAGAAAAATGTGCATGCCCAGTAATAATTTCTTTTTTTTTTTTTTATTAAGATGGAGTCCCACTCTGTCGCCAGGCTGGAGTGCAGTGGCGCGATCCCAGCTCACTGCAAACTCCGACTCCCTGGTTCAAGTGATTCTCCTGCCTCAGCCTCCCTAGTAGCTGGGATTACAGGCACATACCACCACACCCAGATACTTTTTTGGTATTTTTAGTAGAGGTAAAACCAGCATGGGGTTTCACCATGCTGGCCAGGTTGGTCTCAAACTCCTGACCTCAGGTCATCTACCCACCTCAGCCTCCCAAAGTGCTGGGATTACAGGCATGAGCCACCTTGCCTGACCGGTAATTTCTCTTTTTAATGCATAATACTCTATTCAATCCATTGACTGTCTCCAAGCCTACACTAACTCTGTAGAGCTGTGATTAGTTGTGGATGCATTTGTCTGTGCCTTTTATCTGTGATCTTAGAGCTTTTCACCTCTGACTTCTCTTTCATTAGATTAGAAATCTCATCACACAGGTTCTATTTAACTGGCCCCTCACCCTCTGACCCTAAGTATTATGATGTCTCAAGTATGAGAAAATAAATTGTTAAATATGAGATCAAACAGTGTAAGTCAACATTTTTCAAAAGGCTGGCAAAGAGATGGTGATTATATAAATGTTGATTTATGTGTCAGAAACATCCGAGTTCAATTCAGTCACCGACAGTGATTCCCTCTGAAGCTCAGGAGAATGTATCACACTTTTTCTTCCTGTAAAGTAGAAATAATCTAGTCTCAGCATAGAGAAGAGAGAGGAGAGAAATGGAGAAACAGGGTTGGGGATGGCAGCCATGCTCTCCTGTGACCCAGTCTTTCCCAAGTAATGGGGACCATGGACCTATCCTCAGGTGGCTGTGCCACCACTAGGGTCTGTCTCTTATTGGTGTGGCTCTTGTGAGTAGGTGAACTTGCTACCAGAAGTCTTATGCAGCAGCTGTAGCGCATTTTACTCTTTTAGCATAGAGTTGTAGAAAATTTTATTGTTGGCCAAGTGTGATGGCTCACGCCTGTAATCCCAATGCTTTGGGAGGCCTCGGTGAGAGGATTGCTTGAGGCCAGGAGTTCAAGACCAACCTGGGCAAAACAGTGAGCTCACACATCTCTATAAGAAATTTTAGGCTGGGCATGGTGGCTCACACCTGTAATCCCAGCATTTTAGGAGGCCAAGGTGGGCAGATAACTTTAGGTCAGGAGTTCAAGACCAACCTGATCAACATGGTGAAATGCTGTCTGTACTAATAATACTAAAATTAACCAGGCGTGGTGACACATGCCTGTAATCCCAGCCACTCAGGAGGCTGAAGCACGAGAATCACTTGGTTGCAGTGAGCCAAGATTGCACCACTACCCTCAAAAAAAAAAATCAATTAATTAAAAAAGAAAGAAGGAAAATGTTATTGTTGAGAAAGATCATAGCATTATTTTAAAGGTGATCCAAAGTCTCTGACTGTGCAGGGACTTGCTCAAGTTCATAGTTATACACCAAGGCCCAGACTAGAAGCCAGTTCTCCTCAACCTGGAGTTCAGTATATTAGCCAACTCTCCACCTCCACCCAAGTCCTAGAGATATACCTTGGGGGCATATTTTGAGGATCTTAGGCTGATAGGAATCAAGGGATATCTTAACATCTGCCCTATATTGAGAACTATAATCTCTAATTTTGGCTTTCAAAAAGAAATGTAGAAAGGGTGACTTATCTCTTAAGCAACCTGCTAAGATGACTGAGCAAATCACTGTGGGGGAAGGGTGATGTCATCTGTTCTTTCTGGCCTCCACACTGAAACTGGGAACTACCCTCTTGGTAAGGAAATAAAAGAGGAAGTGAAGAAGATTTGTCATTGCTTAAGGAGTCTGGTATGTGAGCTAGGATTCCCTAGCTGTTGGCTGAGGCGACAGAGCGAAACTTTCTCACTCACGTGTTCCCAGGCCCCAGCGGAGAAGGGGTGGGGCACTGCTGATTGTTGGGACTGGCCTGTTCACCTGCGTATTCTGAGCGGCTCATGGGAATTCTAGAGATGTTAGATCTTCTCTGTTATTTTTTTTTAAATTTTTAAAATTTAAAATTTTATTATATATATATTTATTGCATTTTAGGTTTGGGGGTACATGTGAAGAACATGCAAGATTGTTGCATAGGTACATATATGGCAATGTGATTTGCTGCCTTCCTCTCCATCACCTATATCTGGCATTTCTCCCCATGCTATCTCTCCCTAACTCCCCACCCCCCACTGTCCCTCCCCTATTTCCCCCCAACAGACCCCAGTGTGTGATACTCCCCTCCCTGTGTCCATGTGTTCTCATTGTGTAACACCTACCTATGAGTGAGAACATGCAGTGTTTGATTTTATGTTCTTGTGTCAGTTTGCTGAGAATGATGGTTTCCAGGTTCATCCATGTCCCTACAAAGGACACAAACTCATCGTTTTTTATGGCTGCATAGCATTCCATGGTGTATGTGTGTCACATTTTGCCTGTCCAGTCTATCATCAATGGGCATTTCGGTTGGTTCCAGGTCTTTGCTATTGTAAACAGTGCTGCAGTGAACATTTGTGTGCATATGTCCTTATAGTAGAATGATTTATGATCTTTTGGATATATACCCAGTAATGGGATTGCTGGGTCAAATGGAATTTCTATTTCTAGGTCCTTGAGGAATCACCACACTGTCTTCCATAATGCTTGATCTAATTTACACTCCCACCAGCAGTGTAAAAGTGTTCCTATTTCTCCACATCCTCTCCAGCATCTGCTGTCTCCAGATTTTTTAATGATCGCCATTCTAACTGGCATGAGATGGTATCTCAATGTGGTTTTGATTTGCATTTCTCTGATGACCAGTGATGATGAGCATTTTTTTCATGTTTGTTGGCCTCATATATGTCTTCTTTTGTAAAGTGTCTGTTCATATCCTTTGCCCACTTTTGAATGGCCTTGTTTGTTTTTTTCTTGTAAATCTGTTTTAGTTCTTTGTAGATTCTGGATATTAGCCCTTTGTCAGATGGGTAGATTGTAAAAATGTTTTCCCATTCTGTCTGTTGCCATTCACTATAATGATTCTTTTGCTGTGCAGAAGCTGTGGAGTTTGATTAGGTCCCATTTGTCTATTTTGGCTTTTGTTGCCAATGCTTTTGGTGTTTTGGTCATGAAGTCCTTGCCTATGCCTATGTCCTGAATGGTTTTGCCTAGAGAGATCTCTTCTGTTTGCATTGTTTAATACTGCTGGAGAGTTTTCTTTAGTAGAAACCTTCTATAGTAGTTGGGAATGGATAACTGGCAAGTGTGGCTTGGATACAGCAGGTCAGATTTGATTATTTGGAAGCTTTTTTTTTAACTAAATGGACATTAGCCCTTAAGATTCCACTTCCTTGGCCCTATAAAAGTGGCTAGGAAAATGCGTAGTGAACAGGCAGGCCCATGCTCCAGGGGATCAGAAGGCCAGACATGTCAGGCCATTTGAGCTCTTGGAATCCTAGGCAGGCTTTCAGTCCTAATTATTACTCTGAAATAGGTGCTTTTCAATCGTTAAGAATACAGAATTATAGCTTGCAAGTATAATACCTAGCCACTCTTCTAAAGTGTTCCCCCATATAAAAGGAGCCCTGGCTTTACCCTGCTTGCAGGCAGGTGATCATCGAGTCTAGACTATGTGAGATCCACTGCTCTGTCTGCTCCTTGAAAAAACTCCAGGATGAGATGAACGCCAGGCCATATGCCCATGCCCTAGTCCTACTTTGTGCTTCCTACTTCCTTAGGAGCCAACTCAAATCTTCTTTGCCTTAATTTGGACCTATTTCTGGATTAGTCATATGGTAGCATAATAACTTCTTAATCATTATTAAGTAGCTGCTCCTTGAAAAAATTTTATGAGCTTTGAGCCTCTCAGAAGAAAGATATTTTAAATCCAATAAATAAATACACAAATAAACAAACTGGGCACACCTTAGACTTGGAATCAAGTAGAAGGGGGATGATAGTAAAGGTAGCCTGAGAATCCAAACCCAAACTGAGACCTAGCAATGAGCTACAGGAGCCGATTCTGGTTTATATCATTCTTCATGATGAAAGAGCAGGGCCCGGGCTGACACAGCAGGGAAAGATGCTGACTCTGGATTCACATGGAGTAGAAGCCAATGCTGATCTCTTTAAAGGGAACATCAAGAGCCCAAAGATGAGAGTTAGTGACTCCGAGGATATAGGGATGGGGATCTAACAAAGAGACATGGCAGAACGGGTAGGCTCTAGGACCCTGAGCGGGTGATGCATTTCTAGGACAAGGGATAGAAGGGAATAAAGCCCGCTGAGCCCTTCAAAAAGGGTAAGTCAGGCACCACTGGATGGTGGATGTCTTTGTCTTATGGGAGCCATCCAGTCCATTTGTGAATCCCTGGGTCTGTCTTGTCACATAGCAGCCGCCTCCAGGTTTTAACCTGTGCTCATCTTTCAGAATGCCGCGTGTATGTTATGGTTTTTATGTTTAGGCCCCTTCGGTGGGAAGTATCTTCTGGATCCTGATTGTTTATGCACACACTGGTGTATACATTTCTCCCTCTGTCCCTTTGTACTGTTTTTCAAAGCCCACCTCCTTGCTTACATATAATTGCCCATAATAATGGTCATAGCTATGGTATTCAGAGTGATTCACATCCTTGCATAATGGGCTGTTACCCAGGCTTATTATAAGTCCTGAGGTGTAATTCTAAGTTCACAAGTGCAAGAAAGATAGTAATTATTTGATTTCTGGGATCATCTTTCAGAAATCGCCTGAAAAATTCATTGATTCCTTCCCAAAAAATTATGAACTGTGTCTTCTGTCTCCTTGTCGAAGTTCTCATTGCGATTATCCTCATTTGACATGAGAAAACATCAGCATGAAAATGAGTAACAGCTTTCTTTATAATTTGGGTGTTTCATTTACCTCCACACATGGTCGTTTTAAGAGAGTTTAAATGTATCTGAATGGAATTCAGATCAATTCAAGAATAATTTCTGATGGATTTTAAACCTTACCAGTTGAATAGAGCTCTCCTGGATGGCTGAATCTATGCCTGTCCTGGTGTCCTTCAGTGGGAACTGTTAGTCCCCATTTGTGTCTGGCACAGGTTGCTCACCAAAGGGCAGAGGCAGGACGGCTTAGGACCAGAGCTCCACCACTTGTGGCAGAGTCACTCAGAGCTGCTGGCCTGGGTATATGAGGCCAGTCACGTTGCCTGTGTCCTACACTTCAGAAGACAGTAGCGTTAAGGGAAAAGATGTGTCCCCGCCATCTCCAAGACAAAGTGGGCGAGTGCAGTAGGTTGGCCTCAGGCAGGCACATCTGCTCCACCACCAGTGTGCTGCAGCCATACTTGACTTTCCGGTTCCTGTGGAACTCCCACAAACGGTCTCATCTGCCCATGTATAAAGTGCTCTTGCAATACAGCACTACTTGGTCAAATTAAGTATATGCACATCCTATGATGAGATCTCTGTAGTCACTTGGGACCCTCCCCTTTCCTATACCAACCAGGACGGATGTTGTAAACAACAGAAACCTGGTGAAGTGAGAATGAGAGGATGTTTGTTTGCAGGGCCACTTCCCACAGTTTTACAGACTGTAGCCTCAACTAGGCTCCACCCATGGGAGTGAGTAGGAGCTGAAACCCAACCTGAGCTTCACATTGCTGAGCCTTCAGCTTTACTATTGGGGCTGCATCTTCCAGGAGGAAAAGGTGCGTTTTCTGAGGCACATAAAGACACCATATAGGTGAGAGACTGACTAAAGATTCCCACATGGGCCTAAAGTAAATCACACATGTGGCTGCTATGGCAGTATGGTCTTGGTGGTGGGAAGTTGGAGGCACTTGGGGGTGCCTCCAACTTTCCCCAGTACTGAGGAAGTAGAGAGGACCAATGTGGTGGATGCACACTGTGGAGTACTCTGCAGCAGTCAGAATCATGGACTAGATGTGTACATAGCAACATGTATACTCTGTTGCTCAGGCTGGAGTGCAATGACATGATCTCAGCTCACTGCAGCCTCGACCACCTGGTCCTCCCACCTCAGCCTCCTGAGTAGTTGGGACTACAGGCGGGCACCACCACGCCTGGCTAACGTTTGTATTTTTTGTAGAGACAAAGTTTCACCATGTTGCCCAGGCTGGTCTTGAACTCCTGAGCTTAAGTGATCCTTCTGCCTTGGCCCCCCAAAGTGCTGGGATTACAGGCATGAACCACCATGCCCAGCCTAACATGTATAGGTCTTAAAGTTTGAGAAGTGAAAAAAAAAAAAGAAAGACAGAATGAGATCTATAACAATAATACTAATGTAAATTAAAATACACACAAACCAAACAACACACTTGTAAGGTACATGGATGTGCTTTGGTCAAGGAGAGGCCAAGGTAAACATCCTGCATGACTCAGTGGGATTGGAGTGCAGGCACATAACTCCACTTGTTATATATAATTGCAGCTATGTAGCCATAACATAGGAAGGCACATCACCTGGCTTGGAGCCACTATTGTTTGTAAAAGGTATAACTGCCCTGCTGACACTGTGCCTACAGCATGCACCCAGGGAAAGAGAGCTAGAGCTGTCCATCCTGTAGATGGACAGTGGGGAGCCACGGCTCGGCTTGGCTTGTGCCTAGAGAAAGAAAGAGTTAAGCTGCTGACCATGTAGAGAGAGCTGGCCGTGGAGCTGTGCACAGGGTGGCAGGAGCCGCAGCGCCACAGCAAGCAGCCAAGACAGAGACAGGCAGTGTAAGAGAGCTGCTGAATAAAATCATACTTCATCTGCCTGCAGACCCCTGAGTGTTCTTCTGTCAATTATCTGCTTTCAGACCTCAGCATGGGCCAGAACCTAATGCTGGGAATGACAATACTTCACAGGAACACATACATACAAGCCAAAAAAAAAAAAATATATGTGTGTGTGTGTGTGTGTGTGTGTGTGTATGTATATATATATATATATATATATATAAAGTGTGTGTATATTATATATACACACACATATGCACACACACATAGATATTTAAAATATATATACATATATACATGCCTACATGCACACACGCACGTATACACATACATACGTTATAAACTAAAAAATATTTATGTGTATATTTAATTTTATATATATATATATAATTAAATATATGAGAATGGTTGCCTATGGGGAAGGACAGGAAGGAGGATAGAAGGATATCCATCCATCCATCATCCATCCATCCACACATACATACATACATACATTAAAAAGGGGCCTTGGTGGCACCAGGTATGGTGGCTCATGCCTATAATCCCAGCACTTTGGGAGGTCAAGACGGGTGGATCAACTGAGGTCAGGAGTTCAAGATCAGTCTGGCCAACATGGTGAAACCTCATCTCTACTAAAAATACAAAAAATTTGCCAGGCACAGTAGTTCATGCCTGTAATCCCAGAAGTTTGTGAGGCCAAGGTAGGCAGATCACCTGAGGTCGGGAATTTGAGACCAGCTTGACCAACAGGGAGAAACCCCTGTATTTTTAATCTCTATTAAAAATACAAAATTAGCCAGGTGTGGTGCCTCATGCCTATAATCCCAGCTACTTAGGAGGCTGAGGCAGGAGAATCGCTTGAACCTAGGAGGCAGAGGTTGCAGTGAGCCAAGATCATGCCATTGTACTCCAGCCTGGGCAACAAGAACAAAACTCCATCTCAAAAAAAAAAAAAAAATTAGCTGGGTGTAGTGGCAGCACCTGTAATCCCAGCTCCTTGGAAGGCTGAGGCAGGAGAATGAATCTCTTGAACCTGGGAGGTGGAGGTTGCAGTGAGCCAAGATCATGCCACCGCACTCTAGCCGGGATGACAGAGTAAGACTGTCTAAAAAAAACAAAAAACAAAAAACAGCTGGGTGTGGTGCCTCACACCTGTAATCCCAGCACTTTGGGAGGCCAGGGCAGGTGGATCATGAGGTGAGGAGTTCGAGACCAGCCTGGCCACCATGGTGAAACTCCATCTCTACTAAAAATACAAAAATTAGCCAGGTGTGGTGGCAATGCCTGTGGTCCCAGCTACTCAGGAGGCTGAGACAGTAGAGTTGCTTGAACCCAGGAGGTGGAGGTTGCAGTGAGTCAAGATCATACCACTGCCTCAGTGACAGAGCAAGACTCTGTCTCAAAAAAAAAAAAAAAAAAAAAGTGATACAGCATCCTACCTTGTGGCTGGAACACTTGCATTTGTATCCCTAAGCTACCATGTAAGAAGTGTGACTTGCCATTCTGTAAGAAAGTCAAGACACAGAGAGAGGCCAGGTGTAGGTGCTGTGGTCAGCAGTCCTAGTTCCTGAATGCATCAGGCCCAGCCACTGACATGTGAGTAAACAGTCCTTCAGCTGCTTCTATTTCCCAATTGTGAAGTCATCCTCAGGCTGAATCTTCCCAGCTGAGTCTCCAGACAGCTTAGAGCAGAGAGAAGCCATTCTCAACTGTGCCATTTCTGAATTCCTGCCCCGTAGAATCTGTAAGCACAATAAATTGGTGGTGGTTTTATGACACTAAGTTTGGGGTGGTTTGTTACATAGCACTAATAACTAGAAGATCCATTATCTTCAACAACACCAAAAAGTAGAGCAATAAAAAAAGAAGTAATTGCTATAAATTAAGACTGGGCACAGGGGTTCATGCCTGTAATCTCTAGTTTTGGGAGGCTGAGGTGGGTAGATCACTTGAAGTCAAGAGTTCAAGGCCAGCCTGGACAACAAAGTAAGAGCCTGTCTCCAGAGAAAATAAAAATAAAAAGTGGCTGGGCATGGGGGCATGTGCCTGTAGTCCCAGCTACTAGGGAGGCTGACGTGGGAGGATCGCTTAACCCCAGGAGTTCGAGGCTATGGTGAGCTATAATTGTGCCACTATACTTCGGCCCTGGCAACAGGGAGAGAGGCTGTCTCAACAAACGAAAACAAAACAACAACAAAAATAATACACACATACACACACACACACATATATACATGCACACACACACGTATACACATACATACATTATAAACTAAAAAAGACCTAAGAGATATAATAAATGCAAATGACATTGTTTTGCTCTTGATTAGAGTAAACTATTACAGAATGACTCTTAGGAAAGTCAGGGCAATTTGATTTTGGGCTGTCTACCAGTTGACATTAGGAATTATTGTTAATGTTTTTATATGTGACATGGTGGTTATTGAAAAAAGTCCTTATGCATTACAGAATTTATAGTATTTAAATATGAAGGTAACTATGATTTGCTTTAAAATTTGCTTTACAATGATGATGAAGGAGGGTTAGGGTGTAGATAAAACAAGACTGCCATATATTGTTCATCGTTGAGGCCAAGTAATAGCTAATGGGTGCTTATCATATTATTATCTCTACTTTTGTGAGTATTGGAAACTTCCCATAAGAAAAAAAATTAACAATGGAGAGGGTAGGAGGACTTACTTCTCTGTCCCATTTTTCCAGGCTGTAGTTACATGCAAACAGGTGCCAATGGTTTAAATAGATTCCCCTCTTCTGAACATGCCTCTGTGCCTGCCTGGGGGGGTTCTAAGACCCAGGATCCTACCCCAATATGGGGCATTTCATGCATGGAAACAGATTAGCAGAGGAAATCATATTCTTAGGAAAGTGTTTTGGGTACTCCTCAAATTTTTGGTGACTAGAAATCCACTTAAAAACAGAATTCCCTTCCCTGACAGTACCTAATCCAGTGCAGAGGGTGGGGGGAGGGGGAATTTGATTTGAATTAAGAAACCTGATTAAATCAGAATTACTGCACTAGCTTCCTCTGAAGATTAGGTAGTGTTCAATTTTCAGCCTTTCGGAAATATATTCATCAGCATAAAGACAGGCAAATGGGCTGCATGTTGCTATGCAGACGACACAGTTTGGAAGGGCCTTCTGTTTGCTTATGGATTCTCTCTCCCTTGAAGAAAAACTATTAACTCATGCTGCAACCTACTGCTCTCTGCTTGGTGTTGGCTATGTTACCAAGCCCAAAATAGAAAGTTCTTTTACTGCAGAGAGGGAAGGAGGTTTAAATTTACCAATTCAAGTAACAAAGGGTAGAATTATACTGGCTTTTCTCAGGTGGGGGGTAGAGGGAGATAGTGTCTGTTTCATTAGTAGAAAAAGTGATCTGACACTAGCAGGGGCTGGGACCAGAAGGCAAGCTTGCATTGTGGTGACTGGGCTTGTTTCCATCCTGGCCCCCTCACTCCCACCTTCCAACAGTGTCACCTCTTTTAGGACATGGGAAAGCATCTGAGCCACTGGGTAATCAGTTCCAGAAATGTCACTGAAATTACCAGACTGGGAATGATTCTCTGAACCAAATCCCTTCTCGCTCAGCTTTGAAGCAGTCTGTACCTTATCACAAAGTTGAACAGCAGAGAGATGTTATTTTTTTCCTATCAAATGGTCAAAAATCTTTTAAAGATTTCCAACATTAGGCTGGGCGCAGTGGCTCACGTCTGTAATCCCAGCACTTTGGGAGGCCAAAGCAGGTGGATCACCAGGTCAGGAGTTAGAGACCAGCCTGACCAACATGGTGAAACTCCCATCTCTACTAAAAATTAGCTGGGTGTGGTGGTGCCTGCCTGCAGTCCCAGCTACTCAGGAGGCTGAAGCAGGAGAATTGCTTGAACCTGGGAGGTGGAGGTTGCAGTGAGCCAAGATTAGGCCATTGCACTCCAGCCTGGGTGACAGAGCAAGACTCCATCTCAAAAAAAAAAAAAAAATCCCAGTGTTGGAAGGACTTTGGGGCAATGGGCATTCTCCTACATTGCTGGAGGTGAGGCAAACTGATCTAACCACCTGGAAAGCAACCCAGCAACATGGATCCTAAACCATGATGGAAACATCAATACCAGTGGATGCAGATCCAGGGTCTCTCTCATCCATGGCTGGGGGGAGTGTTAATTGATTTTCTAGATAAAAACTTGCACAGGTACAACAGGGGACATTGACAATAATGTTCATAATAGCAGTGTGTGCAAGAACAAAATCCTAACAATGCAGTTACCCATTAGTAAGAGAGTAGATGATAAACTGTGGTATATTTAAGTATTGGATTATTTTACCTCAGTCAAAACAAATAAGCTACAGTGAAATGCAATGATATGGCTGGATTTTAGCAAAATAATATTAAGTGAAAAATAAAAGAAATCCTGAAAGATTGCACACAACATAATATGCTTTTTTATGAACTCAGAACATTCTATTTAAAAACTATTCTTTAGGAATATACAGATATTGGCCAGGTGTGGTGGCTTACACCTGCAATCCCAGCACTTGGGGAGGCTGAGGTAGGTGGATCACTTGAGATCAGGAGTTCAAGAACAGCCTGGGCAACATGGTGAAATTTCATCTCTACTAAAAATACAAAAGTTAGGAGCTGGACGTGGTGGCTCACGCCTGTAATCCCAGCACTTTGGGAGGCCAAGGCAGGTGGATCACGAGGTTAAGAGTTTGAAATCAGCCTGACCAACATAGTGAAACCCTGTCTCTACTAAAAATACAAAAATTAGCCAGGTGTGGTGATGTGTGCCTGTAATCCCAGCTACTTGGGAGGCTGAGGCAGGAGAATTGCTTGAACCTGCGAGGCGGAGGTTGCAGTGAGCTGAGATTGCGCCACCGCACTCCATCCTGGGTGACAGAGCAGGACTCCATCTCAAAAAAAAATAAAAAATACAAAAGTTAGCTGGGTGTGATGGGGCATGCTTATAATTCCAGCTATTGGGGAGGCTAAGGCAGGAACCCGAGAGGTGGAGGTTGTAGTAAGCTAAGATCGTGCCATTGCACTCCAACTTAGGCAACAGAGTGAGACTCTGTCTCACACACTCAAAAAAGGAATATATACAGATATAATAAAACGATGTAAAAAGGAAAACAAGGAAATGAGCACAGGATTCAGGATGGTTGTCTTGGGTGGGGAGAAAGGAGCTGGGGCAGTGGGGGTCAGGGGAGCTGTGGTTGATACTGGTTTTGTCAAGGTCCTAGCTTTTGTTTGGGGTTATAAATTCACAAGTACTAATTACATTATTAAATTAATGAATTTACCACCTAAATTAACAAAACCAGGCCATCCATATACCAATTATGAGAGTGGACCATGAACCAAGCATTCTGGTTAATCTGATTCGGTATACCCGATATTAAAAAAACAAAAACAGGGTATAGCTTTGGGTGTAGTCAGTCAATTCACTTCTAAGCATTTATCTTTTTTTTTTTTTTAAAGAGACTGGGTCTTGCTATGTTGCCCAGGCTGGAGTGTGGTGGCTATTCACAGGCGCGATCCCACTACTGATCAGCACGGGAGTTTTGACCTGCTCCATTTCCCACCTGGGCCAGTTCAGCCCTCCTTAGGCAACCTGGTGGGCCCCCATTCCCGGGAGGTCACCATATTGATGCCGAACTTAGTGCGGACACCCGATCGGCATAGAGCGCTGCAGCCCAGAACTCCTGGCCTCAAGAGATCCTACAGCCTCAGCCTTCCAAGTAGCCAGGACTACAGGCACGTGCCACCACACCCAGCTCTAAGCATTTATCTTAAGGAAATAAGCAGAGATACATATAAAAATTTATGAACAAGAACATTTGCCACAGTATTTATAAATATAAAAATAGGAAGTAATCTAAGTACCAAACTAATAGATTAGTTATGTAAATTGGGTTATATCAATGTGCTAGAAAACTAGATAGTCTCTAAAAATATTATTTTCTAATAGTATCTAAGTATATGGGCAAATGCTCATAATATAGCACAGGTTACACAATATGAACACAGTTTTTTATTTTCCCTGAGTATATATACGCACACACACAAAAAAAAAGCTGGGAAGGGCTGGGCATAGTGGCTCACGTCTGTAATCCTAGCAATTTAGGAGGCTGAAGTGGAGGATTGCTTGAGCCCAGGAGTTCGAGACCTGCCTGGATAACATAGTGAGACCTTGTCTCTATTAAAAAAAAAATACAAAAGTTAGCCAAGCGTGGTGGTGAGCGCCTGTGGTACCAGCTACTCAGGAGGCCAAGGTTAGAGGATTGCTTGAGCCCAAGAGGTCAAAGCTGCAGTGAGCTGTGAACACACCACTGCACTTCAGCCTGGGCAACAGAGCAAGACCATGTCTCAAAAAAAAAAAAAAAAAAAAATCGGGGCACCGTGGCTCACACCTTTAATCCCAGCATTTTGGGAGGCCAAGGCAGGTAGATCACCTGAGATCAGGAGTTTGAGACCAGCCTGGCCAACACAGTGAAACCCCATCTCTACTAAAAATACAAAAATTAGCCAGGCATGGTGGCGTGCACCTGTAGTCCTAGCTACTTGGGAGGCTGAGGCAGGAGAATTGCTTGAACTTGGGAGACAGAGGTTGTGGTGAGCTGAGATCATGCCACTGCACTCTAGCCTGGGCAAATGAGCAAGATTCTATTTCAAAAAAAAAAAAAGAGAGAGAGAGAAGAAAAAAAGCAATAAAAAAAAAGCTGGGAATATAATATGTCAAAATGATAATAGCACATATCTCTGAATGTTATGATTGTTTCTTCCCTTTTCTTTTTTTTTAACCAATAACTCCAGAGAATATACCAAGTAAGATTGTTTCTTTCTTAAACTTGCAGTAGTTCACAAATTTGCTATACTGAAGATTTTTTTTTTCTTTTTTTGAGATGGAGTCTTGCTCTTGTTGGCCTCCCAGGATCAAGCAATTCTCCTGCCACAGCCTCCCAAGTGGCTGGGATTATAGATGCCCGCCACCACACCCGGCTAATTTTCATATTTTTTTTAGTAGAGACGGGGTTTCGCCATGTTGGCCAGGCTGGCCTCCAACTCCTGACCTCGACTGATCCGCCTGCCTCGGCATCCCAAAGTGCTGAGATTACAGGTGTAAGCCACTGCACCCAGCTGCGAAGATTTTTTTACAACCAAAAATAATCACATTATAAAAATAGATGTTAGTAATAACTTATGTAGATAGGGTACTTATTATATGCTAAGAGTCTTCCAGGGATTAATTGAGTTAAAACTTAAAATAATTCTATGAGGATAGTACTATTATGACCCCCGTGTTACAGATGAGGATACTCAGATTTAAGGGGTTAAATAGCTTGCATGAGAACATGGATGATAAGAAATGGTGCAGAAATAGCGCCCTGTAGAATCGGATTTCTAGAGGGTTCTTCAAAGGGTACTACACAATGGTAGAGTCTTGGTCTCCTAAACCCAGGGATGGCTACACCAGGGATTTCTCTGAGAACAGTACTGAGAACTGAATGGTCTGATGAGGAATCTGAAATTCACACAGAGAAAGAGGCCCCCTTTAGGTGTCTGAGCCAGAGCCTACACATTTCTGATGAGACACCTTAACATTGTGCAATAAACAAATGTAGGCATGGTTTCCTGTGTTTTCTTCAAAACATCTAGAATAGATGTGATTAGAGGGAATGATTTTAACAATGAGTTCTTCTCTCCTCAGCTGAAAAATTCTGGATTATCCTCCAAGATGTAACTCAAGGCAACTAACCAGTGAATATAGAGAGGGCAGACATGGAGGAGTCCCGGTGCCCAAGCCCCTGAGGGTTTCTTTCTTGCTTTCTCTCTCTCTCTCTCGCTCTCTCTCTCTCTCTCTCTCTCTCTCTCTCTCTCTTTCTTTCTTTCTTTCTTTCTCTTTCTCTCTCTCTCTCTTTCTTTCTCTCTCCCTCTCTCTCTCTGTCTCTCTTTCTCTCTCTCTCTCTTTCTGTTTTTTTGAGACAGGGTCTTGCTGTTTCCCAGGCTAGAGTATAGTGGTGCCATCTCGGCTCACTGCAACCTCCACCTCACGGGCTCAAGCAATCCTCTTACCTCAACCTTCCAAGTAGCTGGGACTACAGGTGCCCACTACCACGACTGGCTCATTTTTGTGTTTTTAGTAGAGACAGGGTTTTGCCGTGTTGCTCAAGCTGGTCTCAAACTCCTGAGCTCAAGTGATATGCTCACTTTGGCCTCCCAAAGTGCCGAGATTACAGGCAAGAGTCACTGTGCTCGGCAAACCCCTGAGGTTTTCTTTTCTTTTTTAAATTTTATTTCTTGTCCCCTTGAGGATTTCTGATGACACCTTGAAGGAACAGGAGATCATCCCAGTGACCAGAGAATCAACTGGAGGCAGAGATGTTTGTGATCCGCTCTGGCTCCCACCAGCCATTGCAGGACTGGCTTCTAGAGCCTTCGGTGCACAGGAGAGAGCTTTAGGGATGGGACAGAGCCAAGGTCTTAGCTTTGGTCTCTTCTCATCACTCATGTTTTAACTATAAGCTCTGATGTCATCAAGGCACCAGAGATAAAATGCCTTTCTCAAGCTAAGCAGACAGGATCTGGTATCCAATTTGGACAAGATAGTGGAAAACAGACTCAGGGGGAAAAAAATACCTTGGCCTCAGCACCAGCACACGGAGTTGAATCTGACACCTTAACATTGTACAATAAACAAATGTAGGCATGGTTTCCTATGTTTTCTTCAAAACTTCTAGAATAGATGTAATTAGAGGGAATGATTTTAACAATGAGTTCTTCTCTCCTCAGCTGAAAAATTCTGGATTATGCTCCAAGATGTGACTCAAGCATCAACTTCTGTGGAAATACTTGCCCAGCTTCCTCAAGCAACAAGACCATCCCTCTTGCATGTATGTTTAATAAACGATTTGCTTGCCTATTGGACTGTGTGCCTCGCCTGAGCACAAGCTCAGTGGACTGTGTAGTATGCAACTTCCCCTCCTTTCCCAGCACCCCTCTCTAACACCTCTCACATGCATTCCTATGCCTGCCATGGGGTAATTGCTAATTAAATGTTGATTGCTGAAATAGAGAGCTAGAGAGGTTCAGGAATGGTCTTCTTAGAATTCCCAGAGCTGGGACTCAAACCCTGTTGTGGATCTCTGATGCTTGAGAGAATCTGATGAAAGCTAAGAGCCTTTCCCCAGAAAACAAAAAATTACATGCAAAAGAAAATTCCTAATTGTATAGCACTAAATACCCATACTAACACCTACACGATTATGTACATGTAAAACTGGGGAAATCTGAATATGATAGGGGAACTGAAGCAATATCAATTTCCAAGTCGTGATTATGTTACTATAATACTGCAAGAGGTTACCACTGAGAAACTGGGATCTCTCTGTATTATTTCTTATAAATGCACGTGAATCTAAAATTATCTCAATAAGACTGGGTGTGGTGGCTCATGCCTGTAATCCCAGCACGTTGGGAGGCTGAGGCAGGTGGATCACCTGAGGTCAGAAGTTCAAGACCAGCCTGGACAACATGGTGAAACCCTATCTCTACTAAAAATACAAAAATTAGCCAGGCATGGTGGTGTGCACCTGTAATTCCAGATACTCAGGAGACTGAGGTGGGGAAATCAATTGAACCCAGGAGGCAGAGGTTTCAGTGAGCCAAGATGGTGCCATTGCATTCCAGTCTAGGTGACAAGAGCAAAACTCTGTCTCAAATAAATAAATAAATAGATAAAATAATATAATCTCAGCCGGACCCAGTGGCTCACACCTGTAATCTCAGCACTTTGGGAGGCTGAGGTGGGCAGATCACCTGAGGTCAGGAGTTCAAGACCAGCCTGGCCAACATGGTGAAACCCCGTCTCTACTAAAAATACAAAAATCAGCAGGGTGTGGTGGTGGGTGCCTGTAATCCCAGCTACTTGGAAGGCTGAGGTGGGAGAATTGCTTTAACCAGGGAGGCAGAGGTTGTAGTGAGCCGAGATCACGCCATTGCCTTCTAGCCTGGGCAACAAGAGCAAGACTCCCTCTCAAAAATAAATAAATAAATAATCTCAATAAAAATTTCAATTAAAAAACATAAAATTCCTATACATTATGTTTTGAGAGTTGGTGGACCCCAGCTGAACCTACCCAGGAATCCTAAATTGAGAACTCTCTAATATAGTCCAATTTCTGCATTGTTGGTTGGGGAAACTGATGGGAGAGGATGTGTTCAAAGTCATTCAAATTGATGGTGGCAACGTAGGATAAGCCCAGCTCTCCTTTCCTTAATCTATAACTGGTTGCTAGAAGGAAGAGAGTGCTATTCACATTGTGTTGTTTACTTGATTTAAAAAGGCAAGACAAATCAATATAACAAGGCAACTGATATTCCCTGATGTGTGCAGAGAACACTGAGTGTAGGTAGGGAAATTTGTTTTTAGGATTTTTTTTTATTCCATTGCTTCCCAGGCTGGCTGTGCTCAGCCTGTGGTGGATTATGGATGATCTCATTCTGAAAATGGTGCCTTGGAAAGGTGTCGGTTGGGGACCAGCAGCCTTTTTGATTCTGAGTACCAAAAGAGGAACTAAATAGTGCCTATGAGTTATCCCAGCAGGCTGAACATGTGGGCGAATAGGAGAGAAAGAAAGAGAGGAAAAAGAAAGGGGGTATATCAGGAGAAAGGAGGGCAAAAGAGGATGGTATGGGGAGAGAGAACAAGTATATTTGGAAGTAGAGAACAAGTATATTTAGGGAGTAGAGGGCTTATGTGGTGGGCTGGGCCACAGGCTGCTCTCCAAGTCAGAACCTGTAAGGACATGAATTATCTGTGCTGTCCTTGGAAATTGCTAGGCATTGGAATTGTCAGGTGGTCAAAGGTCAAGATCTTTCTTTCATGAAAATCACCCGTGATCTGATGCTAAAGCCTCTCCAGCAGTTAAGAGTCTGGTGTTTCTCCTGAGCTGAAGTGAGGCTGAGTTTATATCCCAGCACCTTTGTTTACTATTTGACCTTATACAAGTGACTAATCCCTCTGTGCCTCAGTTCTACCATCTGTAAAAGGAGGATAATAATAGTACCTACCTCATAAATTGTGAGGTGTAAATGTATTAATACTTGGAAAACATGGCCGGGTGGGGTGGCTCACACCTGCAATCCCAGCACTCTGGGAGGCCAAGGTGGGTGGATCACTTAAGGTCAGGAGTTTGAGACCAGCCTGGCCAACATAGTGAAACCCCATCTCTACTAAAAATACAAAAATTAGCCGATGCGGTGGCACACTCCTGTAATCCCAGCTACTTGGAAGGCTGAGGCACAGAATCGCTTGAACCCGGGAGGCGGAGGCTGTAATGAGCCGAGATTGTGATTGTGCCACTGCACTTCAACCTGGGTGACAGAGCAAGACTAAGACTCAACAAACAAACAAACAAACAAAAATGGAAGAATATATGGAAAACACTTAGAAGAGTATTTGACATGTAGTAAGTGTTTAATAAATGCTGGTTATTATTATTGTTACTCCTTGATAGAGGCTCGTTTCTTTTTGCCTGTTCCTGCGAAGATGGAGACAGCTGATTAGCAATCCTTCCTCTAAGAATAAACCATCAACTTGTAGACACTAAATCACCCATCAGATTCTCTCCTCTGTATGTACTATCTGTTCCTTCTTTTGTTTGGGGACCCAACTCCATTACCATCTTCCAGAATCACAATTTAAACATGAGCATAGAAGTACCTGGTACTGGAGGGGTCTTCCTGCTTGGTGTTCCCTCTGTTGGTGAGAGAACAAACACTCCTATGAGGTGAGAGTTTCTTTTTCTTCCATTAAACAGGAGAGCAGTATGGACCTATGTTTCTATCTTTGCAAATAAATTTCATAGCACCGTTTAGATACTTCTGTGCTTGCAAATTCATCTGCTTTGGTGAATCTAATTTTTGGTGAATCTAATTTTGTCAGGAATCAAGGTAGAACACTGGTAAACTGCTTAATCTGGAAAATAAAGAACAAAATATAAAGAGATTTCCTCTCTGGCTCCCTCCAAAGCATCTCTATCCTCCACAGTGTTTCTGTAAGTCTCTAGGGAACATCTCCTATGGGCTCACCAACAAGTCTTCCTCCATTTACACCCTTCTGCCCTGACAGATACCAGGTCTCTGTGCCGTTCCACCAGTTTCTGAGAGTCTCCTGCTAATCTACTAAGTACTCTTGATCAATAGGGGCCTAGAGTCACCAGAGAAGATTTTTCAGAGTCTTTTCTGAAAAGTGGGGCCTGACTGACCTTAAATGACAGGTAAGGTTCATATAGATACCAGGGGCAACCCAGGGGTCCGAGGCAGGGTGAGCAAAGGGTGACAGAAGGAATGGAATTGGATGAGTACAGAATTGGTTTGGGGAGTGGGCCAGCTAAGCTGAGAAGAGCTTAGAGTGCGAGAGAAGGCAGGAGAAAAGACCATGTGAGAAGGCCATAGGAGAGCTCAGGCTTCTTTCCGTAAGAAAGTGAGGGCCCATGAGTAACATTGCAGGGAATAGTGTAATATTTAGCAGAACTATTGGCTACATGTTCTTAGGCCTGTGATTCTCCCAAGAGATGCCTTGTCACGTTTATTCACATATCCTGGACAACGTTTTCCTTTTTTTTTTTTTTTTTTCAGACGGAGTCTTGCTCTGTTGCCCAGGCTGCAGTGCACTGGCACGATCTCAGCTCACTGTAACCTCCGCTTCCTGGGTTTAAGCAATTCTTGTGCCTCAGCCTCCTGAGTAGCTGGGATTACAGGTGTGTGCCACCACACCTACCTAACTGTTGTATTTTTAGTAGAGACAGGGTTTCACTATGTTGGTCAGGCTGATCTTGAACTCCTGACCTCGTGATCTGCCTGTCTTGGCCTCCCAAAGTACTGGGATCACAGGTGTGAGCCACTGCGCCCGGACTTTTTTTTTTTTTTTTTAGTTAGAGTCTCACTCTGTCACCCAGGCTGGAGTCTAATGGTGCCATCTTGACTCACTGCAACCTCTCCCTCCTGGGTTCATACAATTCTACTGTCTCAGCCTCCTGAGTAACTGGGATTGCAGGCACTCACCACCACGCCTGGCTAATTTTTGTATTTTTAGTAGAGACGGGATTTCACCATATTGGCCAGGTTGGTCTCTTGGCCAGGCTGGTCTTGAACTCCTGACCTCCTGATCCACCCACTTAGGACTCCACAAAATGCTGGGACTAGTAACTCCAGCCACCATGCCTGGCTCCCCCCACCCACTTTTTCTTTGAGATGGAGTTTTGCTCTGTCACTCAGTCTGGGGTGCAGTGATGTGATTGCAGCTCACTGGAACCTCTGCCTCCTGAGTTCAAGCAATTCTTCTGCCTCAGCCTCCTGAGTAGCCGGGGATACAGGTGCCTGCTACGAAGCCCAATTAATTTTTGTAGTTTTAGTAGAGATGAGATTTCACCATGTTGGCCAGGCTGGTCTCAAACTTCTGACCTCAGGTAATCTGTCCACCTTGGCCTCCCAAAGTGTTGGATTGCAAGTGTGAGCCACCAGGACTGGACATTTTCTTTTATAATTATAAAAGCATTATGTATTCACTACAGAAAAATCAAGTTAGTAAAAAGAAGAAACTAAAAAACAATCCTACTTACTGGAAGTAATCACTATTACTGTGTGCTTTCTAAAGTTTCTTATAAACATATATTTGTAACATATGTTAATGAAATTGGGTTATACCATGCATACTATTTTATAAGGTATTTTAAATAATATATTGTGAATAATATTCTATATCAAACATACCTCTGTGGTAGAATTTTTCTTTTTCTTTTTTTGAGGCGGAGTTTCGCTGTTGTTACCCGGACTGGAGTGCAATGGCACAATCTCGGCTCACTGCAACCTCCACCTTCTGGGTTCAAGCAATTCTCCTCCCTCAGCCTCCTGAGTAGCTGGGATTACAGGCACGCACCACCATGCCCAGCTAATTTTTGTATTTTTAGTAGAGACGGGGTTTCACCATGTTGACCAGGATGGTCTCGATCTCTTGACCTCGTGATCCACCGTCTCAGCCTCCCAAAGTGCTGGGATTATAGGTGTGAGCCACCGCGCCTGGCCATAAATAGTATTATAGTGAACATCCTGTAAGTCAATTTTTGTGCATGTCCACGTTTATTTCCTTAGAGTAATTTCTAGGAGTGTAATTGCTATGTCAAAAATAAGCAGTTTTTTACTCTCTGGTGTTTGCCAAGAAATTAAAAAGACAATTCTTTTTTGGTTGCTTTAAAATTTTTATTCCAAATATTCTTCAGCTCTAGAATTCACTCAGTGAGGTCAAACAAGTCAAGACCAGATAAGTTAAACTGAATTTTCATTTTCATGTCAAGGAGATATTTTGAGTTCTACAAAATACACAAACATTCTGGATTTCTTCTAAAGAAAAAGATATCCTGATTAGTTCTGTATTGTTTATAATCACATATGTTTTGCTTCACTGTCTGATGCTAAGAGCTTCCTAGAATTCGCCAGGCATGGTGGCTCACACCTGTAATCCCAGCACGTTGGGAGGCTGGGGTGGGCGGATCATGAGGTCAGGAGTTTGAGACCAGCCTGGCCAACATAGTGAAACCCCATCTCTACCAAAAATAAAGAAATTAGCCGAGCATGGTGGTGCACACCTATAGTCCAAGCTACTTGGGAGGCTGAGGCAGGAGAATGGCTTGAACCCGGGAGGCGAAGGTTGTGGTAAGCAGAAATCATGCCGCTGCACTCCAGTCTGGGCAAGAGTTAGACTCTGCCTCGGAAAAAAAAAAAAAAAAAAAAAAGAGCTTCCTAGAATACATCCCTTAAGAAGTTAAGTCATGGCATTTAATTATTTGACAGGATGTTTTAAGTACATATAATTATTATATGTTCCCTCCATTTTGTGATGGTGGTGAGCCAAGTAATCTGCATCAAGAGAAAATAAATAACACCTCCACTAATGCTACCAACAAGGAGCTCACAGTACTTTGGAAAAACTCATTATAATTTTAGCATATAGTGGGTGTTCCATACTTCATCATCTACCAAACTAACATCACCACCACCTTTCCAGTTAAGATAACCTAGGCAAAGAGAAACTATGTTGATTCTGTTCCATGTGTCAGATCATGCACTTGGAAGTGACAAGTGCATGACTATGACTAGACTTTGTACTTGGGAGTATACAGTTTTAAATCCTGACCACCACCTTGGGCAAGTCCCTTCTCTTTCTTGAGTGCCTGTCTGCTTCTTGCACTATCAGGCAGGACCAATTCTCACCTAGGTTCATGACAACGGTAAAGAATAAGATTAGATAGCACACTGGGTATGGCTTTATAATCATGAGCACCAAGTGATGAGTTTTCCTCATTCATTTTACTTGGTCTTAACTCATACCCTTCTATCGTCTGGGGATGTTAACTGCAAAACAGGGACAGAATTTGGGCTAAAGAGTCTTTTCCCAGTCTGGTCAATTAAGTATGTGAGAAGACTTCTGGAAGAGTAGATCTGAGGTAGTTTCTTTTGTGCATACTAATGGGAGGTATGAAGGGAAAGCAGAATTACAATTTCCAGCCCAGGAGGCCAAGCCAGTTGGCCTCGCCAAACAGGTTGTCTTGGATAAAGGAGGATTTTCAGTCTTGCTATTGGCTGCTGGGGCCTCCAGTGCCTTCTTTAGCCTGTTGGTGGGGATGATGCCCTCAGAGCTGAAGTGAGCACTCTCCTCCCGAGCATCGCTGAGCACTTGGGTGTGGAAGGGTTGGCTGGGTGAGGATGGGGCGTCGACAGGCGACCAGGTTCAGGTCTTGCCTTTCCCTTTATGGCTAAATGTTTTTCGGAAAGAAAAGCTTCTATATCTGTCAAATTCTGGGGGCATCATGATCTCTCTCTGTCTATCCCAAACCATATTCAGCCAATACTGTTGAGAATACAAGCTCCAGGGCTGGGTGTCACCCGTCTGGATGACCCCTCTGGATCTGGCACATAGTTAGCGCTCTATGGAACCAGATGTGTATGTAAAAGCAGGGACAATGGAATGTGAAAACGTTTCACAAACTCCAAAGCGATTCACAACCAGACGGAGGTCCAATCCCAGGGTATGTAAGCTCTCTTTTAAGCACGGATAACACCTGCTTCTAACTCCGTCGGGACGCGGTCAGGACAGGTGTATCCATCTTCTATGGGATTCTCCTCTAGAAAGTAGGCCAGGGAGCGCAGGGGCTGAGGGTCTCATTCCCAGGGCGGAATCAAACTTGGAGGAAAGCAACCATCGGTGAGGAGCGGGTCACCTGGAATCAAGCCGCCGTTTGAGGCTCAAAGAAAAGCCCAAACCTCGCCACCGCCATCGCGCCCGACGAGACACCTAGGTCAGGGGACTGGTGTGTGCCATGGAAGTCAGGTGCACTGCGCGGCACTCCCACGGTAGGTACACGCTCCTCCACCTACGAGTGACCTAATTACACCAGCCGCGCCCAGAGGTTGGGGTGATTATTCCAGCCAGGCGGCCACTCGCTGCCCGTTCCTGCCCCCAAAGATGCGGGAAACCCACACAATTCCAGCGCTGCTGCACCCCGGAGGAGCCATGGGGTCGCAATTCTCGTTTCCGTGACCGGCTGCCGGGCCCCAGCCAAGGAGCTGAGTTCATCACCAGAACGGCCTTCCCAGGGGAACTAGTTACAGATAGCCGGTAGCCTCCGCTTCCATCCGGTCTGCGCCTGCGGGTGGCCCAATCCCTCACCTCTCCGGGCGTAATGCTAAGGGATTAGTCCGGTTCGCCGCTGTGCGCATTGCGCATGCTCCAGCTCCATCTTTCCCTTCCCCCACCACCCGTCCTCCGGGAGCCACGCCCTAAAAGCGAAGGCGACTCCGTTACCAGCCGGCTACGTCGCGCCTGCGCTTTGACCCACAGTTTGCGCCCCAACTCCGGTAGTGCGGCCGCCGGGGCTGGACGCCGCAGTTGCGCAGCTCGCTTCCCGCCCCTTTTCCCGTCCGTTCCCCGCCGCCTCCGATGCCGGCGTGACGTCACCAAGCCAGGCGGCCGCCATTACAGAGAGCCGAGCTCTGGTGCCTGAGCGAGTAGAGACTGAGGAGCAGCGGCCGACGGCCGAGTGTTGCGGTGAGAGCCAGCGGGCCAGCGCCAGCCTCAGCAGCCGCCAGAAGTACACGAGGAACCGACGGCGGCGTGTGCGTGTGACCCGTGTGCGGGCGGCGCCGCGGGAGCAGCGCGGAGCGGCAGCGGGCTGGGGCGGGTGGCATCGTGGACGAGAAGGTGTTTACCAAGGAGCTGGATCGAGCAGCTGAATGAGTGCAAGCAGCTGTCCGAGTCCCAGGTCAAGAGCCTCTGCGAGAAGGTGAGCTGTACTCCGGCTCCAGGCAGCCGCCGTGGGGCCGACCCCGCCGAAGAAAAGGCGGCCGTGAGGAGGGTGCAACATGGCGGAGGCCGCCTGCCCGGGACCCCCAGTCACCGATACCGGCGCCTAGCCCGGCCGGCGGCGGCTCCCGAGCAACCCGGCGCCGCCTGCCTCCCGTGCACCCGGGTCTTGGGCTTTTGAGTCTCCCGGCCTTGGCGCCAGACGAAGTGGCTGCGGGAGCGGAGACCCTGTGGGTCAGCATCAGGGACGGTTTTGAGGGTGAGCGGGCTTGGATTCTGCTGCCTGGGAATGGGACCTAGACTTCTGCGGTGGGCTAAGAGGCTTTCCACTTGTACCCAGGCCTAGTTAGGTCCAAAGCTGAAACCCAAAGGCAGTCTTGGGTTTCTGTCAAGATCTGTCCCCAAAGGCAGTCTTGTTAGGCCGTATTCCAGAACATATGTAAAGGTCACACAGCTTTAGTGCCCCTGGGTGGTTTGTATTAAACTCACCAAGAGGTCTTCTCCAGAAATCAAAGTGAGGGTGTCTTTAAGAATTTTAAAATTATTCCCTTAACCTAATTTCTACGAAGGTCATGGTAGTTAGAGGAGTGTAACTTATTTTTCATAGTTGGAAGAAATGGGGAATTTGGTAAGTCATAATACATAAGGAGCTTTTGGACTGGAAATCAAATGTCAGTTGAATCTATGATTTATATGCTAACTCAAAGCCTTCTTTAAGCTTAACACACTTGGCATTTTGCCATTTATTTTAAAAATCAACATAAAATGGAAGAGCGGTAAATTTTGTATCTTCTCTTTGTTGCAAAAGTTATTTGTTAGAATTTTGTGGCTCCAATTAGTAGTAGTAGTAATAACTGTCGACCAAGATTGTATTCCAGACATTGTGCTTAGTGTTTAAATAATGTCTCACATATATTGAAAATAGAATGTTGTAGTCCACTTAATAACACTACATTTTGTATTTTAGCTAATTCCGTTTTGTTTTCCCCTGGGGTTGGGGAAACAGGTAGCCAATTTAGCTATTAGCTGTATGTTGCATTTTAAAATTCTTGTAACTGTTTCTAAAGTACATAAAAATGCTGATCTCTGCTGCGAACACTTTTAAACTTCTCTTTTCAAAAATAACTTTGCAGTATGTCCTGTTAGTACAGAATAGTGGAGTATCATACTAGCATTTTGTATTAGTGAAAATAATTAATGGAGACCTATTATCCTGATTTGTTTGTGGTGTGATGTGAAATTTAGGTTCATGAGTTTGGTGTATATGTTTCCATGTTTTAGAAACCATGTTGTGAACGATTGGAATTTAAGTACGTCGGATTTAGATTTATTTCTCCCAAGCATGAACAAAACTACTACTAGTTGAGGTAGCACATCATCTTGGAGATGGATTTTAATGGTAGCAAGGTATTGAATCTCCTGTTTCTTTACCAACCTCACATCAAATGAGGTTGGTATTTATTTTAAAGGTTTAAAATTGGCCTGAGATTATACAATCAATTCCATTTTAAATTAGTAGTGTGTTTAATATTGAACACCTATTGAATCTTCAAGATTGCATACTCTTTTGAGCGGAATGAAAATAAATGAAGAATAAGTATGCTTATTGTTGAGGAGCTATGAATCTAGTTGGAAGGAAAAGCATGTTATGAAAATGTGTGGGAGATAGAGCATGGAAGTAGAGGGGTTTGTGTTGGAAACTGTGGAAGATGATTAGATAATACTGGATGCTAAAGTGGGGTGGGCGAAGCTAATGCATCGTTACGACTTTCCACATCTTTGTAAAACTAAGATACAGTGAAGTAAATCTCCATTGCCTGCTCAGCTTAACGCACATTTTAGTTCTGAGTGCCAAAAAAGATGGAAATAATATTTGAGAGTAGGTGTTAGATAAAAGTTTCCGTGGAATGGATCATTTTTGGTGGATATCATTATACAACCTTCATACTGTTTATAACTTGTAATTATTTCAACTTTCAGGAGTTTATCCAAACTAAATTAATTTGAAGACAGGTTTTTGGGTATGTGAAATCCATAAACTGATATTTTTTGTTGAAGTCTTTCTAGTCAAAAGCTGTCTTTCACTGTTAATATTTGTGTGCCAGTGGCATCTCTGGGTGAAAGGTACATATATGCTTTTTGGTGTGATTGCCTTCTAAAGAGTAATTTTGAAAATATTGAGGGCTAATTTTTTTCATTAATATATAATAGTATTTCAGGGGGAAAAGATAGTTGTTTGAGAATAGTTGGCAATTTCTTCAGTTACAAGAAGGAATGATAATGTAAAAGCCTTCTAGCCACCTAAAGATGCCCGATTTAAATGAGATACTTTAATAGTAAAGGTAGATGTATACTATAAGAAGTCATTGTTACTAAAAAAATCCTGAGGCCATTATTTTGTTACATGTTCAAACTGGGAGAATCTAAGTATGCATTTATAGACAAAGGGGAACATGGTTTTTATGTTATTGACTAGCTAAAAAGAATCTTAAGATGTGATTAAGGTTTATATAAAAGCCAAGGCTGTTAGTGTATAGTAGATTTTGTCATCTTGAGGCTCATAATTTGTTGATAGTTTAATCATTTGGTGTGCAGTTTTGTCTCAGGCTCAGTTCTATAGTCAGCATTACATCTGTATAACTGGCCTGGCATGTTTCAATCTACAGATTGAAAGGAGTAATAGTATCAACTTGTTTTGGCATTGAGTATAGTGAACAATCTTTTATTATGTGACTGCCGCTTTGGTTTAGCTTGGGTATGATTCTTGGCTTTGTGTTTACCAAACATGTGGAGAATGTTGTTTGATAGCCAGATTTTTTTTTTTTTCAGAGTTCTTTACCTAGGTATGCTGTTTTGCACTGCTCTGCAAGCACTATAAATAAAATGCTGTCATTAGTCATTAAACTGCTTGCTTCTAATTAGATGACCTGAAAGGTACTTGACCAAGATGACATTCTTAAATGAAATGGGGAATATGTTTGTGCATTTCATTTTAAAGGCTGTCAGGCTCATTTCCATAGAATTGATTGGAATTTCGAGGACGAAAAGGTGGGAGAAGCACGTTACAGAACATTATTTGCATCATATTTTTATGGGATAGTCATTGTCCTCACTTACAAACCAAAGACTCAGAAAGGTGAAGTGACTTGACTACAGGGGCTAAAAGTGAGATTGCCAAGGCTTATGGAGTCTAAGCCTAGTGTTTTGGTATTGCTTCACAGATCCCCTTCTCTTTTCAGAGGTAGTGTTAATTATGAAAGATGTAGGTGAATTAGAAGCAAGTTAAATTGTGAAGTCAACACTTTGGTAAAATGAAACCTTTTTTTTTTTTTTTGAGACAAGGTCTTATTCTGTCACGCAGGCTGGAGTGAAGTGGTACAATCTTGGCTCACTGCAACCTCCACCTCCTGGGTTCAAGCAGTTTTCCTGCCTCAGCCTCCCTAGTAGCTGGGATTACAGGCACCTGCCACTGTGCCCGGCTGAGTTTTGTATTAGTAGAGACGGGGTTTCACCATGTTGGACGGGCTGGTCTTGAACTCTGGACCTCAGGTGGTCCACTCGCCACAGCCTCCCAAAGTGCTGAGATTACAGGCTTCAGCTACTGTGCCAGGCCAAAACATTATGTTTATTTTAGTTTCTTGAAAGCTTCCTATTCATGTCACGTACTGTTGTCCCACTTTGTCCTGGAAACAGTAATTATTATTCAGTTTAGGATGTAGCTAACAACATTTGCCCCTCGAATAAGATTGGTGAGATGAAAACCCTAGAGCATTTCTCTTGTATTCTCTGTATAAATCATGATCCAGAGACGGAGCTCTAAAATATTCTAATAAAGTATAACTGACTTTTTATATTGTTCGTTGCAGCTTATAAAATGCCTCTTTTCGGCTGGGCACAGTGGCTCATGCCTGTAATCCAAGCACATTTTGGAGGCCAAGGTGGGTGGATCACAAGGTCAAGATACCGAGACCATGCTGGCTAACATGGTGAAACCCAGTCTCTACTAAAAATACAAACCAATTAGCCACAGGTGGTGGCATGCGCCTGTAGTCCCAGCTACTTGGGAGGCTGAGGCAGGAGAATCACTTGAACCGGGGAGGCTGAGGTTCCAGTGAGCTGAAATTGTGCCACTGCACTCCAGCCTTGGGGGACAGAGTAAGACTCCATCTCAAAAAAAAAAAAACAAAAAACTTATTTTCATCCTCATAGCTTCCACAGTCAGTTGTCATGCATGGGTGTATTTGTTTCGTGGTCTCCTAGGCAGGAAGCAGTAATACAGTTAGTTTGGGGTTGACTTCATGAGGTAACAGAAAAGGTGAACATTCCCACTCTTCAGATACACAGGTTCCCCACCCCTCCCTGTGTTCTCCATTGGGCAGAATTCCATGTTTTCAAAAAATTGGCAATAGGACTAAGTTGAAGCTTGTGTACTGTAGAAAGAATGATGGACCCTTGAGGAGTATGTGGGATAACATTTGTACCAGTCTGCTGTGGCCCTGTTTTATGGTGGCAGATATGTTCTCTGTTTCATCGTAAGTCAGGTCTGAGTTACATGTGGGATATCCCTTGCTTAATTTGGAAGGGATAAGTTAGGAAAACCAAGAGGCTGGGTTTGGTCAAGTCTTTTATCAGAGTGCTGAGGAGAGAGGCAAGGTTATATGTGACAGGGAGGCACTATTTACTCTTTGTACTTTGACCCATTTCTCTTATTTCATTATCCTTGCCTGAAAAAGCTGTCAACCTCCACTCTCATACACAAGCAGATTTGAATTGGATGAGAACTATGAAGGGGGATGATTTTTGTTTTTGTGAGTGTTTTGTTTTTTTTTTGAGACATAGTCTCACTGTAGCCCAGGCTGGAGTGCAGTGGTATGATCTCAGCTTACTGCAACCTCCGCCTCCCGGGTTCAAGTGGTTCTCCCGCCTTAGCTGCCCAAGTAGTTGGGATTACAGGTGTGCACCATCACACCCAGCTAATTTTTGTATTTTTAGTAGAGATGGGGTTTCACTGTGTTGGCCAGGCTGGCCTCGAACTCCTGATCTCAAGTGATCCAGCCATCTCTGCCTCCCAAAGTGCTGGGATTATAGGCATGAACAACTGGGCCCAGCTTGTTTTTATTTTAAATAGGTTTTCTTTTGGCTTCTGGGGCAGAAGTGGTAGACCAGGTGAAGAAGGGAGAGGTCTCTAGTTGCCAATAAATGGCTGGGAGGTGGTGTTTGAAATAATGGTAAAGAACAACCTGAGATTAACTGTTTATTTTTTTTTTCCTTTTTTTCTGTTTTTGAGATGGGAGTCTTGCACTGTTGTCCAGGCTGGAGTGTAGTTGCATGTTCTCGGCTCACTGCAACCTCTGTCCCCTAGGTTCAAGCAATTCTCCTGAGCCAGCCTCCTGAGTAGCTGGGATTATTGGTGTGTGCCTCCACACCTGGCTAATTTTTTAATTTTTTGCCATGTTGGCCAGGCTGGTCTCAAATTCCTGACCTCAAGTGATCCACCTGCCTCAGCCTCCCAAACTGCTGGAATTACAGGTGTGAGCCACTGTGCCCACCTAACCGCTTAATTTCTTCACAGTGCAGTGTTATTGCTTATTTATTTATTGGTCTGATGTGGATTGTGGTTTAGAATGGATGAACAAGGCAGTGGCACAGATAGGTGTATATCTGAATCTGGGTATTTTCTAAACTACGCGTGACCAGTTGACCAGTCCCTCTTGCACCCTGTGTTACCACTTCTTCCTTAGGCATTTAATTACTTCTACAGATGGGAATTTTCACCCTCCTGATACTGGGGCTGGAAGAAGGTTGCAAACCTCCGTCCTAGATTGTTTCTGGGAGACAAGCAGTAGAATGTGTTTACCTGGGCAAAAGCATGCAAAATGTGGTTCACAGAAGTTATGGAGTGTCAATGATGCTATTGTGTGACAGTGTACATTTGTTTTTGGAACCAATATTTAATAAACCCCCCATTGTATGCATTATTGTCACCATTGAGCTTTGCCTGAAAAGCGTTAGTTATTCTCGTGTATAAGGATTTCTTAGTTTGGTTTTGTTGTAATTAATAGCAATGTTAGATTAGTCAGGAGATTGACTTTGTAGTTAATTCTAGATAGGGAATGTTTTGAAATGCTTGAGTCAGTGGTAATCAGGTAACTTATTTTTTTGCCACTCATCTGTAAATGAACAGTAATGCCCAGTATCTAATTCTTTTGGTTGGCTTTAATGTAATAGGCTTAAGAAATGCTTTAGGATGGAGTAGAACTTTAGTGATGGAATCAACCATATAGACCATCTAGGCTAATTCATCTTATATGGACGAGGGAGGAAACTGAGACCCAGAGTGATTGAATCTTGTTCATGATGTATTATTGTGACAATTTTTAAATAACTACATGTATAGCAACATTTCTCAGTTGTATAGTAGATTAAAACTTTTTTTTTCCTATGCAGGAATCATTGGGAATGTTTAATGCATTCACATATGTAGGTTAGTTGGTAAAGATTGAGGTTAGTCTGTTGTGTATATGAGACATAGGGCTTTAAGGATCTTTCCTTTTGGTCAGAGGTGAAGGTGATTATATTGCAGAAACAGTTGGAGAAACTCACAAATTACAATTTTAGAATAATCCCTCATTCCCAACATTTTTCTTTCATTTAGGTCCAAGCCTTAGAGCAAAACAGAAAATACTAGTTCCTAGAATATTACCTGGAGGAGTAAACTTTTAAAGTATAACCAGACTGGTCTTAAAGAAGATTGAAATGTTTTATGAAATATTGCTGGTATCTGTTCAGTATGATTAATGAAAGACAAGTAGTTAATGCACTGCATAATGACATTTTGGTCAGTGGTGGACTTGTATATGGTAGTGGTCCTATAAAATTATAAGGAGGAGGGGGGATGAGGGAGGGGAGAGGGGAGAGAGACTTGTGCTCAGTGACTGATGGTCTGGGATTGGCCTCAGATATTCCTGCCACCTTCCTGGATGGGCAGCCCTTCTGCCTGGTTATCACAGGCCAGGGTGGAGCCTCCCTTCTCTGTGGTTCTCCCCACCCCCACTGGCCGGCGTATCCACGGTGCTGAGGCCCGGAGTATCCACGGTGCTGAGGCCCGGAGTATCCACGGTGCTGAGGCCCGGAGTCCTCAGCTAACTTCCTCTGTGTGGTGCTGACTGCTCACCTTCTTTTTAAGTGGCTGTTAATTGCATGACAAGCATGTTCTATTCCTTAGAACCAGGACATGTCTGTAACCAAGGAGCAGCTGGTAGACAGTGTCACTCTGCTGGGTGCTTCTTGAGCAAGTCTGGGAGGCCTCTGTCAGCACCTTCTACTGTTTGTTCAGCAATTCATTGCCACATTTATTGAGGTGGAAATGAAGCAGACTTTCCCGCAGTGTAGTCAGCTGCAGTGCGTGTCTCCCGGGGCCCTGACTCAGTAAGCAGTGCTCATCTCCCGGGGCCCCCAACTCAGCAGGCAGCGGGGTCTCCCAGGGCCCCCGACTCAGGAGGCAGTGCATGTCTCCTGGGGCCCCCCGACTCCGGAGGCAGCGCGTGTCTCCCGGGGCCCCCGACTCAGCAGGCAGTGCGTGGCTCTCGGGGCCCTGAGAGACTGACTGCGTGGCTCTTACCGTCAGCCTCCTCAGCGTGTCAGGCACGACGCAAGTGAACAGGAGTTTCTGCTTGGCTCTAGGAATCAGCCCTGACACTGTGGTCAGTGTTCTCCCACGGAGCTGAGCTTGGCTGCTGCATGGGGGCCTGTGTGTGGCCTCGGATATCCTGGGAGCTCTGTGGGAAGATGAGGAGCTCCCAAACCCAGAGCTGAAAAGCGAGGACCCGATCTTCCCAAGAGTCCTGAGCGGGTGGACAGAGTGGCGGGTTCCCGGTCCCACTGGGACGCAGCAGCTTCCTGGGGCACATCATGTCTCCTCCTTCAGGTCCTCGGCTCCTGTCTGTGTCCTGAGCAGTCTGCTCAGAGGCCAGACAGAAGTCCCAGGAAGAGAGAGTCATGCAGACCCAATGGTACAGGCTGGGGTGGGGAACCTGGGCTCTGCCCACTGTGCAGCCTCGCCCTGTGTGTGCTTTGTTCACAGAGGCAGAGGCCTCTGCTCCCAGCCCACCCCGTAGCCACACTGCTGGTATGATGTAGAGCCCATGCCTGCTGCAGCAAAGTCCTGGCATGGTCAAAGCGGGCGTCGAGGCAAAGCCAGGGCTGCTGGCATTTACTGGGTCTGGTGGGGTGCCAAGCTGTGGGGCCCTTTTCACCTTGGGAGGCTCTCAGGGGTGCTGGCCTGAGTCCTTATGAGGGAGCCCCTGACATGACCCTGCTCTCGTCAGGCATTCCCTGAGCCATCTCCAGCATTACTTCCTCCCCCGCCCGGGGTTCTGACCAGCTGCCCTCTGTGTCCACAGGAGCGGGACAGCATGCGGGCCATCCTGGGATCCTATGACAGCGGGCTCACCCCGGCTGACATGGCGCATGCGGGAGGCCGAGGACACGGTGCAGAAGGTGCACAGCCACAGCGCTGAGATGGAGGTGAGGGACCGCGGGTGTGGGGCTCATGTTGCCAGGTGGGGCCTTCTCCCTAGTGGGCCTTGGCAGAGCCCGGAGGGTGGAGGTCTGGGCCCTGCCTCCCCAGTTCCTCGCTGGCAGGCGTCCGTTGAGGAGGGCATCCATGGGCTGCTTCCTCTGCATGTGGATCCAAGTTATCACAGTGGCCCCTGCAGCATCCTCAGCTGTCAGGGTGTCCCAGGTAGCCCCAGCCTGCAGGTGGGTGACAGAGGGACTGTGCTTTTTTGATGGTTAGGGACTCCCATAGGATGCCTGTCAAAGGGCCACTCAAGGTCCTGGCCCTGTGAGGGTCATCTGCCAAGGATGTGTGTGTACCAATACCTGGTCTCTAGGTACTCAAGAGTTGGTGCCAGTGCTCTGGTTCCCACCACTGGGATGGCTCTGTTGGGGCCTGATGGGCAGGGCCTGAGGCCCAGGGGTACCCAGCTCACTGTAGAGCCGGAAGAGGTGTTCCTCCTTCCTACAGCTTCCAGCCTGCATCCCTCTTCTGGCTCCAGGGTCCTCCCAGTAGAGGCGGTGTCAGCCTTGACTTCTGCCTTTTCCCTGGCCCATGGGCCACCATAATGCTCTGTGCCTTTGTCTAGCCCTGAGCAGCTCTCACCTGCGCAGGGGGAGGAAGCAGCTGGGCATTGTCGGGCCTGGGTGGAGGCTATGTCCACACACCCTGGGCCAGGGGCTTGCAGCACACCGTTCCCAGTTCAGGGTTGAAGGGCCCATGTTCTCTCGGGATTTGCATAGAGAACATGGGCGCGGCGCAGCCCTGCCTGGATGTGGTGGGATATGTGCCAGGGTCTTCTGGCCTTGTTGGCACATGCTGCCACAGGGTGACTTGCTGTTCAGCTCTGCCCGGCCCTATATCTGATTGCTCAGTGTCACTGTCAGTGTGACTTATGTGTGGATGCTGTTATGATCTGACTTTTGTTCACGAGGAAACTGAGGCCCAGGAGGGGGTCAAGGGACATGCTCAGGTCAGTGAGCTGGTGTGTGACTCCACCAGGCCACCTCTTGGAGGGCCTGGGCCTGCGGTTTCTGCTGCCACAGCCAAGCTCTTTGAACTCTTTGGTCTCAGGGGTCACTCTGTCCAGGTTGGGCCTTGATGGTAGAGACTGCGGTGAGATGGAGATGCAGATGAGGGCCTTGGTGGGGCCTGTTGCCCTGTCCCCCTGTCCCCCTGTCCTAGGCTGCTATGTCCATTTCTCTTTCAGCCAGTGACCAGCTGTAAGATGACCTGGGTCCGCCAGTAGTGAGCCAGGCTCACAGGCGTGACGACAGCCACCTTCCAGCCAGGCTGCTGAGCACACACAGCAGGCCAGGCCCTATGCCAGGGGATGTCTGACAGAGCCTCTGGCCCCTGGAGCTGAGCTTCTGAGTAGGGGAGACATTTAACGAGCAAACATAAATAACATAGGAGGTTAGGAAGTGCTGAATTTATGGAGAAAGGATTGTAATGGAGGGTCTCAGAGAGCTGTGCTGCATGGCTGTTCAAGGAAGATGGGAGGAGGTCACCAAACTGCATCTAGAAAGTTGCTTGGCACATGGTTCAGTGGTTTAGAGGGGTCGTGGGCACAGAGGCTCAGGCACTGGGGATGGCGTGTGGCGAGAATGAAAGGTCCCAGTGCAGGAGGCCCCAGGCTCAGGGGCCCGAATGCACTGGCTACCCCTTGCTCGCATGGAGGCCACGCCAAATTGCCCCAGGGCTGTGCTGTGTCCTCACCTGTGAGCCCTTACCACCACACTTGACAAGAATGAACCATGAAGTCTGATCAGTGCTGGTGGCATTCAAGCCCGCTCCAGCCCCTCTGAGCCCAAGTCTCCATGTATGAAGCCACCCTCAAGACACTGGTACTACCCCCTGCTGTGGTCTTCTGATGCCCAGCCCCTGCTGTCAGTCCTTTCTGTGTCCAGTGGCCCCCGGTGTGCAGGGCCTTCTGCTGAGGGCCTAGACCTTCAGTCCTCATGGGAAAGTTTAGCTCTGTCTGTACGTGGGAGCTGTCGTAAACCTAAGTGCATTAATAGCCATCTCATTACAACACGCTTGGCTCTGGGTGAAACAATGAAGAAAGTTTTGCGGAGAGGCTCTCTGACCCCTTCTGCCATCCCTGGTGTTTTTCACATTGAGTGATTTCTCCAGCCTGTGTTTGTCCTCTGCACTCTGAATGTCTCGTCACAGGCCTGGCCGTGAGCACATCCAGTGTCATGAGTTTTGGTTTCGTGTGTGGAGGCGATCAAGGCTGTCAGGGACCTCAGGACTCATTGACCAGATGCTGGCACTGTTTGGGCACCTTGCTTGCCACCTTGCCAGGCAGCTTGGAGCCTCGGCCCTCACCCTGCTAGTGGGATGTACACTGGGGACCCTTCCCCTCCTTTCCCATGGTAGGGTGTGTGAGCAGGTTATTTCCTTTCCTGTCTGTCTCCTGGAGTTTTCAGGAAATTGGGCACATAGAGAGTTGGGTCCATCAGGGCTGGAGCAGGGTTGGATGACACCAGCACTAACCAGTCCTTGCTCCAAGGCTGTCGCCGTCCTCACCGTGGGCGTTCACATGGCTGGTCCTCCCCTGAGCCCTTATAGCCTCTTCTGCCCGTCCCCCTGGGTGCCCTCTGGAAGCAGGCCAGCACCTGTAGGCTTCTCCCAGGATCCCTCCTCACTAGCCCGTGTCTGTGTTGATGGAGACAGCCACGGTCTCCACTGCTGGTGCAGATCCCAGCAAGGTCTTCTGGGCTGCTCCCTGATCCTGTGCAGGTGCCACCGCCCTCTGAGGTCTGTGGGGCAGCCACCACCACACTCTGCATGATAGCATGACCCCGTGCCTTGCCTCATCAGAGAGGGTACCTCTGTGTCAGTCCTCTCCTCCCAGGAGCCTGGGAGAGGAGTCCTTGCTCTTCTGCATCAGCAGGACCAGGTCACCTGTGGAGCCTCTGCCCCGCCTTTCCCTGAAGCGACAGTTGGGTGGGAGGCTGGGGGTGCAGGGGTCTTCTGGGCTTGGTGGCCGCCTTGGGGGAGCCTCTGCTCCTGCCTTTCCCCTAAGCATTTGGGCAGGGGTCTGGGGGTGCAGGGGGCTCCTGGGCTGGGTGCCCACCTTGGGGGAGTATCTGCTGGGAGCTCCCCACCTCTCGGCCCTCTCCACATAGGTGGCTCATGTTCAAGAGAACATGGTCCTAATTCTGGTAACCAAGAACGTTTGCAAAGGTGAGGGCAGGGGCCCAGCAGGAGTGCTGTGTTTCAGGGATGGTTAGGGCACAGCTGCACATGAAGCTCAGCAAGGGTGGCTGTGCCCTCTGTGCACAGGGAGCCCCTGGGGCAGGGATGTCAGCCCGAGCCAGGGACGCCCCTGTAGCGGCTGGGGGGCTGCTCTGGAGACCCTGCATGTGCCTTGTGTCTGGCTGTTGCTTTCTGTGAGGGCCCATCTCTTCTTTTCCCCATGGTTGGTGGTCATCCTGGGAGTGCCCGGTGAGGCTGCCATGGATCTAAGTCTGACCTGTGAGCCTCCCTGTGGCCATTGTGAGCACCCGGGGCATATTGGAGCTCTACTCAGGCTGTGCTGATGGCTGAGCCCGGGATAGATGGGAATCTGGCTGTCGAGTTTCCTGTGTGGGGTGAGGCTGCCATGCGGGCACAGTGCCCTGTGCTCCTGCTCCCAGGTGGGGCTGTGGGGCTGAAACCACTGCTTCCTTGCAGGACCCTGGCCTTGGGACTGATAGGTCACTGCTTTCAGCTCTTGCGTGGCCACAGGGAGCCTCTGGGCCTCTCAGTCACTCATGCCTGGGTGGAGAGTGGGACCCTGAGCTGGGCAGGAGAGGCTCATATGGGTGTAGAAGATTGCAGTTCCCATGACCCTGTCTGTGGGACCAATGCCCATTCCAGCCTAGAGGTCCACAGCCCAGTCCTCCTCCCCTCTCCACCCTGTTTCTGGCTTTAAGTCAAGAGTGCCTCTTGTGAGGCAGCTCAGTCCCTGGGCTGGGGGTCTTTGAACCTCGTATAGCACCTGGTCCCTGGAGCTAGGCATGACACTGATCCTGTTAGCTCAGGTATAAACACCTGTCATTCCAAGGCTGTGGCCCCAGCGGCTGTACTGCACCCTGCACTCTCATAAAACTGCCTGCATGAGGCTTCAGGGTAGGAGTTCCTCTCCAACTTCCAGATGAGGAAGCTGAGGTACAGGCATAGGCTGGGGGAGCCACGAGCAGATTGCTGGGACCTGCTGCAGCCCAGCCCTGTCCCAGCTGCCTTCTCCCCTCCTTGCCTCCCCGTGTGAGGTTCCAGCCTCAGCTATGGGGCTGGTTCCAGAGACAGAACCCACCCTCCCTGCTCAGTGCCTGAGGTCTCCACACCCCTCACCAGGCTGGGCCCTGCTTCTGCTCCTAGCAGGACCCTGAGTGGCAGGAAGGCCGAGGGGGGCTCTGTACCCACTGAATAGTGGTGGGATCCTGTACCAGCAGCTGTGGGCCCTGCCGTCTAGCTTTCCACCCCCTATAGGCCCACAACTTGGGATGTGCCCAGCTTTGATGACACCCTCCATGTGCTGGACTCAGGGGATGCCTTGGAGGCTTGGGTGGGATGGGCCTCTCAGCTTCCTGTTATCCATCAGTAATGCTTTCCAGATAGCCTTAGGGGAGCCTCCACCAACCTTCCCCGCCTGGGGGCAGAGACCTCTGGAAGCTGCTCATGCTGCCTGTCAGGTGTGCACTAGCTGAGCGTTGTCTAATGACACAAAATAAGAAGTTATCTTGTGTGGTGGCTCATGCCTGTAATCCCAACACTTTGGGAAGCCAAGGCGGGTGGATCATGAGGTCAAGAGATTGACACCATCCTGGCCAACATGGTGAAACCCCATCTCTACTAAAAACAAAAAAATTAGCTTGGCATGGTGGTGCGCGCCTGTAGTCCCAACTACTCGGGAGGCTGAGACAGAATTACTTGAACCGTGGGAATGAATGCAGTATAGGGTGGACAGGCTGTGGGGTGGGCGCCCAGGCCCTGGGGGACACTCTGAGGGTAGTGGCAGGTCCTCTCATAGTGGAGGGGACGTGACTCTTCACTGCAGAGGTTGCAGTGAGCCGAGATTGTGCCACTGCACTCCAGCCTGGCGACAGAGTGAAACTCCGTCTCAAAAAACATATATATACAATAATAATAAGTTACCTGACATCATTATTATTATTATTATTATTATTGATAAGTCACTTAGCCCTCCCGCACAAGAGGCTGAGATGCAAGCTCTGTATGGGGCTGCAGGCACTGGCAATTTGACTTGGTCCTGGTGTTGAGTTGTGTTAGGGAGATGTGGGTGGTCGAGGTACAGGCTTCCTGTGCCTCCATCCAGGAGGCAGGGTTGGGAACTTGGATGGAAGGAGCGCCTGGACTGTGAGGGGTCAGGAGCCCTCCCAGCTGGGAGTATGTAATCCCAACACTTTGGGAGGCCAAGGCGGGTGGATCATGAGGTCAAGAGATTGACACCATCCTGGCCAACATGGTGAAACCCCGTCTCTACTAAAAGGGGGCCCCAGCCCCCTGCCTCCCGCTCTCCCTGATGCCTCTACTTGGTGTTTTTTTTTTGTTTGTTTCCCGTCTCCTTTTCACTTTCTTTCTTTCTGTCCTCCACACATCTGTTTGACAGTTTGTCGCCGTCTTTTCTCTCCCTTGGTGTCTGTGCACCCCTCTGTCCCCCCAACCCCCACATGCTCCTATGTCCTCTAACTCTGGACCCTGAAAGGTTGCTTGGTGCTGGGGTGCCCCTGGGGCAGGCACCTCAGGGCAGCTGAGTGTCTGTTACCTGACGGCCAGGTGGGCTTGGGGTAGTTGCAGGCAGGAGGACCCGGCATCGCTCGGAGAGTGGTTCCCTTCCACCCACCCGTTATCTAAACTGGACATCAGTTCGTTCTCATCTGGACCATGTTTTTATTCCAGCAATGACCTTTCGTGAAAACAGAGTGTTGAGTTGGAAGAACCCAATCCCCCGTCAGTGAGATTTTGCCGTCCTGCATGGTTATTTATTCCATTTAATAAAGCGGTTGCGGGAGCTGGTAGCATGTCAGGAGTGCTCTGTGGACAGAGCTGTAAATACGCAGCACATGCCACCTTGATTCAACACGTCGGCCTGATTTGTGTTTCCGATTTATTTAATTAAAACCGATGACTGTGCAGCTGGTTTTGTGGAGGTATGTGGAGAATCCCCATTTAAATTGCAATGACTTTGAAATAGTTTCTAATGATTTAGGAAGAAATGGCCATATTGGTGTTTCCGTCTACCCTTCTTCCCTGTGGCCTCTGAGAGGCTCAGGTGGCACTGTGGGTGCTGTCACTTGGCTTCCTCGTGGTCTAGCTCCAGGAGGGCTGGAGAGAGCCTGGTCTTCAGGGCCTCGGGTTGTTCACCAGGCCCAGTACTTGGGAGTGTATTGATTAACTGTATCCCTCATTTGAAGAACTTGAGATGACTGTACTGTACAAAGCAGGGATAAAGCAAAAATAAAAATCTTGAAACAGTTAGAAATTATGCAGTGTATTTAAGAAAAGTGACCGAGTGGTATATGGAAAATCATCCTGGAGTCTGGGCTCTGGGAGCTGCTGTGTGGCCGAAGGTCCTTAGTGGGAATTGCAAGGTGCTAGCTCCATTCCCAGGATGGGGCATCTGCACAGGACAGAGCCACACTGAACTGGGCTCCCCGTGACATGCCAGTGCCAACCCAGATGGCACACGCTTTATGTGTTGCTGCCCAGCACAGGAGCCGACCTTGCTATGTGTGAGGAATAAGCCCAGGGCAGGCTCTGTCCCCTCCACCACGGGAGGACCTGCCGATACCCTCAGAGCATCCCCCAGGGGCTGCGGTGGAGCTACTGACCCTGCGCTGCCACCTGCTGTATGCTCTGTGGCCAGGGCCTGGCTTAGTCATCCTCAGGCCTCCACGCACAGAGAGGGCGTCTGTGTACAGCCTCACCTGGGGGCAGGTACTGGGGCAGTGACCTGGGGAGCCCTGTGGGGACCCTGTGGTGTGCTGCCTTACCCAGGGGCAGGGCTGTGGCCTGGGGAGCCCTGTGGGGGACCCTGTGATGTGTTGCCCCTACTTCTTCACATTGTGTCACCAACCACCAGGAGAGCTGGCTGGGAAGGTGGAGGCCTGAGCTTCCATCCCATTCTCTTCCATGTGACTGTGACCACAGCTGGGCTGCCTTCCCCCAGCTCCAGCCTCCTTACCATGTGCAGGATCTGTGCCTGGTGCCCTTGGGTCCTCCCCGGCACAGCTGTCCTGTGGCAGCTGGGGTTTGTGGCCGCCTGTCCCAGCCGTTTTCTACTGTATCCTGGCCGGCAGGAGTTCTGGATCACAGACAGCAACTTCTCACCTCAGGATAAAAGTAGCCTGGCCGAGGGCTTTGTGTAGCACCTTGGTGGTGCCGAGGGCATCGGGGCCTGGGGCTCGTGTCTGAGCACACGTAGCCACCCAGGACACGTGGCCTCACCCAGGAAGAGCTGTTTGTGAGCCTTTGGCTGCTTGAGTGGAGGCACTCTGTGGTCACTGGGTACCTGGGGTGTGGGGTCAGGGGCTGGCTGCATGGAGGGCCTTCTTGTATTGGGTTTTCCAGGACATGTAGTGAGACCCTTTCCCCACAGCCGCCATACCACTCAGTGCTCCCTGGTGTGGACCCCTGAAGCCTGGCTCCGAGCGGGCTTGGCCTCTCCTGGGGAATCCCAGCCCCGCGTCTCAGGCAATTTGGAATTGAGCCGTTTTCCTTCCCATCTGAGCTTCCTGTGTGTCTGTACTCTTGCAGTCAGACTTGCACCCAGGCTGGGGTGGGCTGTGGGGGAGGAGGTGAGGCTAGGGAAGCACCTGGCCTGCCCACAAGCAGCCTTTGGCATCTGGTCTTCCTGGCCATCAGCCCAGCTCCCGCCCTCGGCCTTGGGAAGCCCTCTCTCCATCCCACCATCTCCCCATCAGCTCAGGCTGCAACCCCCCGCTGCCCTGCAGAGGCAGCCTGGGCTTGGGGAGCTCTTGTTTCAGCGGTGAGGACACTGTGGCCAGGACCAGGGACTCCACGCAGTCACCCAGGGATTGAGAGGCATCCGCGTCCCCTGAAGGTGGCTGGGCAGCCACACAGTTAGGGCCAAAGCGCATGGCCCGGGGTGTTTCCGCAGCGGATGCTCTGCCACCCACCCACAGCCTCCTCACAGACGTGGCTTCCTGGAGGAACCCTCTCGAGACCAGCCTGAAGTTGCCCTGCCTGAGGCTCTGTGGGAGCTCCTCTCCAATGTGTACCTGGGCTGCGCCAGCCCCCCGCCCTTGTGATCATGGTTCTCCCTGAGCTCTGGGGATCCCATATTTTAAAGGCAGCTTTACTGAAATTTATGCTCAGGAAAATCCCCCAGCTTTGTCTGTATGGTTTGATGAATATTGACAGTCAGTATCTTTGCACCCCCAATTCCTAGAGCCCACCGGTCTGGGGCCTGTTACTGTTGTTCTGGGCTTTCTTGGAACTTCATGTAAATGGAGTCTTCCAGTTGCTGCGTCCGTCATCTCTGACTGAGCACAGTGCTTTTGAGACCCATCAACCTTGCTGTATCAGCAGTTCATTTACTTTTATCACGAAATGTTCTCTATCATGACACTGTCCCAGAATAGTCTTATGTGTTCACTTCTGACCGATGTCAGGGTGGTGTCAGTTCTTGCCAGTTAGGGACAGAGCTCCTGTGAGTATCTGTGCACCAGACTTTGTATGGATGTAGGTTTTCATTCCTTTGGGCTCTACATATAGGAGTAGGATTGTGGGGTTTGATTTTTTTTTTTTTTTTTAATGCCAGGGAAGGCGGGAGGGACACAGAGTCTTGCTCTGGTTGCCCAGGCTGGAGTACAGTGGTGCGATCTCGGCTCACTGCAGCCTCTACCTCCTGGATTCAAGCAATTCTCCTGCCTCAGTGTCCTGAGTAGCTGGGACTACAGGTGTGCACCACCATACCCGGCTAATTTTTGTATTTTTAGTAGAGACAGTGTTTCACCATGTTGGCCAGGATGTGGTTGAACTCCTGACCACAGCTGATCTACCCGCCTTGGCCTTCCAAAGTGCTGGAATTCCAGGCGTGAGCCCTAACTTTATAAGACATTGCCAAACCCTTTTCCCAAGTGGCCCTACCATGGCAACACGCGGGTGTCCATGGAGCATTCTTGCCAGCCCCAGGCCAATGGTACTACAGCTTGGGAGAATGGTCCCCTGTGGCGTTGTCAGCTTTGGTAATGATCTGGCAGGGTTGTCAGCTTTGGTAACCATCTGGCGGGGCAACAGCCCATTTCACCAAGGCTTAAATCTGCGTGTCTCCAGTGACTGACGTGCCCAGTGTTTCCTGGGCTTCTCTACCTTGGTGCCTTTTCTCTGGTGGCCTCTGTTCATGTCCCTTCCCTCTGTCTGGTGCTGGCCTGCCAGGACCAGCTGCCCATCTGTGCCTCCTGGAGCTCCCGTTCCTGTCTCCTTGGTCAGCAGGCCTGCTAGGCTCTGTCTGTAGCACTGCCCCAGCCTGAGTCCTGTGGACTTTACCGTGTCCCTTCGCGTGGCTCTGAGCTCTGAGCTGCCTGCCCTCCCTCGCTGGAATCCTACGGTTCCTGATGTAGTGTCTGGTTTCTGGTGACTGAGGTGGGAGGGTCATCTCTGCTGGCTCCTCCTGCTTGTCCAGAAGGAGAAGTTCTAGGGCATTTTGGGGCCCAAGAGAACCTGTCCCCTTGAAGCTTCCTGGTGCCCCATTTGGGAGCCTCCATCACTCACATAGAGAATGTTGTCTTGAGTCTCTCAGGACCCTAATGTCCTGCCTCTCCTGTAGTGGGCTGTGTGGGTTTAGTGAAGTCCTGTGTCTCCTGTAGTGGATTGTGCAGGTTGCAGTGTTTTCTTTGTTTTTGTTTCTCCAGTTGTTTTCTTTGAATGATAAAGTGAGGGAAGAGTGGACGTTTATCAAATGTTCCTCGGTGCTGGGGCTCTGCTGTGAACTTCTCACAGTCTCCCTCTGCAGAACCTGTCACATCAGGGAGGTCCAGGCCAGGCATGCGTTGTGGCTGACACCCCAGACTGCAGCCACTGCTGTTCTCCCCGCTAGCTCCTAACCTGTCGGCACCCACTCTCATGTAAAACGTTTTCCCCATCTCTCCGTGTGTGGAACATGTGCCCCGTGTCATACTCTCAGATTTCTGGCCCCTCCACCTGCTGAGCTTCTGTCTGGTGGCTGCTTTGCTGAGAAGGCCCCGTCTGGAGTCCCCTCTTACTCAGGGTTGTGTGATATCCCATTTGGCCGTCCTTGTTGGGAAGATGTGTCTGGTTACAGACCTTTTTTTGTGTGTTTCACGTCTTTGTTTTTGTGTTTTTGACACAGGGTCTCACTCTGTTGCCCATGATTGTGCAATGGCTCAGTCATGGCTCACTGCAGCCTCAACCTGTTTGTCTCAAGAGATCCTCCTGCCTCAGCTCCCTGGGTAGCTGGGACCACAGTTGTGTGCCCCCACGCCCAGCTGATTTAAAAATTTTTTGTAGAGACAGGATCTCTGTATGTTGTCCAGGCTGGTCTCGAACTTCTGAGCTCAAGCAGTTCTTGTGCCTTGGCCTCCCTAATGAGTACTGTGCTTGGCTGAAACAATTTATCTTTATGGTAACAGAGCCGTCCCTCTCTTCCTCTGTAGTTTGTACCCCACGGTGTTAGAGTATATGTTTTAATGGAAATGTAACATAATATACCAAGGTGCACAGATTGTTAAGTATACAGCCTGTTGGAGGGTGAGTATATGTGTGCAACCCCCTTAATGCAGGTGAAGACGTAGAACCTCATGGGTCACACGGGATCCATGGCCATCTCATCGCAGCCTGAGTGACACCTGTGTGTTCAGTCTTCAGTTAAAGGCAGCTCTCGCTGTCTAGAAGCCATCTCTCTTTGTGGCTGAATGGCTCCTGTGATGCCCTCTGCTGTCCTGGTTGCCTCCTGGGGAGCAGCTTGTTGACCTCTGCCTTCCTGAACCCAGGGCCCTGTTCAGCGCCAGGCGGGTGTGCGAGCCCAGTCACAGTCGCTCCTGCTGACATGCAGTTGGCTTCCTGCCCCCATCACAGGGTTGTGCTATCATGGGAGCTACTCTGAGGCACTCTGTCCAGGTACCACAGACCAGGGAGCGATTCTGAGTGCAGGGCTCCACGGCTCAGTCACCTTTAGGCCAGCAACTCTGGCTTTGGGGATGTCTCAAAAATCTCACTAGTCTCTGTGTTTTCAGGACAGAGAGCATTTGAAGAAATGCGCGTTCTGTTTTTTCCAGCTGTTGACAGAAGTACGAGGCTGAATGGGGCTGGTGCAGAGGCGGACACCTTGGCCTCAGGCTGATGAGCGGATTGTAAACGCACTTGTCTTCAGGCACACATTGCTCAGTGCTGTCCTCACAGAAACCTCATGAAACCTTCTGAAAACTCCTGCGGCCTACCCGCATGGTACAGGAGGCTCTGAAGGCTGAGGTTGCCATGGCCTGCCTGGCCTCGGCAGGACCCTCGGCTGGCCGCCATGGTCATGGCTCCACCCTGCAGTGATTGTGTTGGGAGGCGCAGGAGAGCGGGTTGGCCTGGGCCTTGCACACAGCTCCCTGCCCTCCTGCTTATGAATCGCCCTGGCCTCTTCCAAGCTGCATCGTAAAGTGCCTTTGACGTTGTGAGGTTTCCACATGAACTGATGTAAATGGAGATGACGATGTGCCTCATCTGCAGCTGTGACCTGAGGCTGGTATCCACATGCCAGCTGCCTGTGTGCCCAGGGCGGGTGCCAAGTGTGGCGGACATGCCCAGGCTACAGGGAGTATGGGCAGCTCTAATGGCCACCTCTGGCTGCTTATGCCAGCTTAGAGCCTCGTTGTCTTCCCCCATGTTTGGAGTGGTCTCTGGCCTGGCGGCCTGTGGGTGTGGGTAGATCTGGGCAGGGTGCTGGGTGCAGGGCTGTGCGAGGTGAGCATGAGTGTGGACTGCAGCTGCTTCCTGAGTGCTGATGCTCTGCCTAAGCGCATGGGGTGTCTGGGGTGCCCCAGTGTGGCTCTCTGTGCCCCCGGGAGTGCCCAGGGGTGCCATGCGCAGGGGTGTAGCTCAGTGAAGCACATTGTGTCTAGGCCGAGATTGGGGGATGTCCCTCTCCATCTGCTGTTCCCAGGTGCTTGTGACCCCAGCAGTGGGCAGATTATCCAGGGTTCAGCTGGCTGTGTGGAGGGTCATGTGCTGCTCCCTGACCCTGAGGTGCCGAGTTTTCCATGGAGCAGTCCACATAGCCCAGAGTGCCTCCTGATGACAGTGGCCGGGCAGGCTCAGGGCCTCCCCCAGGGAAGTGCGAGGGCACCAGGCGGGGCTTGTAGTGGGCAGAGCTCAAGGCCTGCCCCACACCTACAGGTGTTGCACAGGGCATTGGTCAATGGGGGTCACTCAGATGCCCTCACTGAGTGAGGCCCCACAGCAGAGGCTCGGGGGGTTCAGGTGCTCACACCTGCAGCCTCCCCAGGGGCACCTGGAGTCTGGGTTTGACTCTGCTGTGGCATCCAGAACCAGCAGGCACCCAGCATGGCCCATGGGAAGTCCAGAGCCTGGCTGTGCTGGGCCTATAGGGGAGCTTGAGGACCCATGATCTGCAGAGCAGAATACCTGAGGACTGTGGGCTGCTACCTGGGCCACTTTCCCCAGGCTGTGTCCCCAGGGGCTATAGTGCCTTGTTCTCTGTGTCTCCAAATATACTTCCCCCATCCCCACCACATGTGCACATGCCACACACCAGTGTTCCCATACCCACACTCGTGTGCATGCACATATACATGCCTCTCTCCCTCACATTTCTCTCTCCCATCTCTCCTGGTGACTTGCCCGGTGATTTCCAGTTGCTGCTGGGCCAGGCCTCTCAATTCCTCCTTCAACCCCAGGCATGCTGGACCTCCACCCCACAGATTGCACACTCTCACCACAGCCACCTGCCTCACTCCTGGGCTGGCCCCTCAGTCTCCTTCCTGGCCTTTCCTCTGTGCTGTGGCCTGGAGGGGGGAGGTCTCACAAGGCCCCCAGTGCCTGACCCTTCCTCCCTGGTTCCAGGTCACAGATGCTGTTTGTTTAGGTGGGGGGGGAAGTAGGGGGTGAAGCAGGGTCATGGGATGGAGCAGGGGATGTGGGGGAAGGCAGGACCTGCAGGGGCAGAGGCCCAGGGCAGGGGTTCTCTGAGGTCCTGAGCCCCATGCGTGGTGCAGGGTCACTGTCCCCAGCAGGGAGCTGGACTGCTGATGTCCCGGCCCCACAGCCAGGCCCAGCCTTTCTGCTCCATGAGGCCTGTTAGGAGGAGGCGGTTGGCTTCTCATTGCTGGCTTTTCTATCCTTAGTGTGGGGTTAGGTCCAGCGCTCTTTGGGGCATGTGTGGGGGCAGGAGACCTTCCCTGCCTGGGTAGGGGTTATGGTTAATTGATGTCCTCTGATGGAAAGTTTCATTCTGAACCTTTCCCCTCCGTCTCTCCCCCGATTTCATAGTCCCTCTCGGGCCCGCCCCTTTGTCCACTCCATTCACAGTCAGTTTCCTGAGGCAGATTTTTGGGATGGACCTTGGTTCTGTCAAGCCACCTGCTGCCCACCTAGTCTTCATCTCCATCATTGGGCTCTGAGCACCAAGAGGCAGCCATGCTGGCCCCTGCCAACTCTCCAGCCACCTGCTGCCTCCTTGGTCTCTGTCTCTGTCACTGGGCTCTGGGCCTCATGGGGTGGCCACACTGCCCTGCCAACCTTCCGACTACCCACTGCCCAGCTCCTGGGCCCTGTTGTTCCACAAGGAGTGGAGGCTGCGGGGTGGTGGGGATTATGTTCTCCACAGTCCTAGAGATGGGGCTAGGTCCACCCCAGTCTGAGGCCAAATCCTCTCTTGTCTTGTAGGCTCAGCTGTCGCAGGCCCTGGAGGAGCTGGGAAGCCAGAAACAAAGATCAGACACGGTGAGTCTGTTGCGGGAGTGGCTTGGGATTCAGGGCACCTTGACCCTGGGTCTCGGCAGGGACTCCTGTCTCCGTGAGCCCTCAGCTGCAGCCGCCAGCGCATGGCTGCCTCCTCTGTTGTTGAAGCTGTGTTGAGCATGGAAGGGCATGTAAAGAGCCTGAGTCTCGTCTCTATCAGTGACAGGTGGCACGTGCCTGGGAAGAACACAGCCTTTCCGGCCCCACTGCCATGTTTTTGGAAAGGGGTCAGTGACGTGTTTGCCACACAAGGCCACCGTGTCAGAGGCAAAGCAGATGTGAGAGCCTGTGAGGGATCTGTGGGCTGCCGAATTGGGTATCGGTGCTGTGGCTTTGTGGACCCTTGCCCTGACCACACAGGGCCTGAGTTCTTAGGGCTCGGGCGTCCCTCAGCATGCCTGACCAAGCGAGGGATGTCTCTGGCGAGTGCTTATCTGCCGTCTGTGAATGAGGCAGGTGTGCTTTCCAGCTGTTTTCTCCTCAGCCCACATTGGCCCCACTCCCACTGGTTTGGCTGCCTCTGAGCCTGGGGGAGGGTCCCGTAGTGTGGCCCATGGTCCACCAGGCGGGCTCTCCTGGTTTCTGGACCTCTAGTGTTAAAAAGCTTCCCACTTGCCCAGGCGTGGTGCGTTACGCCTGTAATCCCAGCACTTTGGGAGGCCGAGGCAGTGAATCACCTGAGGTCAGAAGTTCGAGACCAGCCTGACCAACATGGTCAAACTCCATTTCCACTAAAAAAATACAAAAATTAGCCAGGGGTGATGGCGGGTGCCTGTAATCCCAGATACTCAGGAGGCTAAGACAGGAGAATTGCTTAAACCTAGGAGGTGGAGGTTGCAATGAGCCGAGATCGCGCCACTGCACTCCAGCCTGGGCTAAAAGAGTAAAATTGTGTCTCAAAAAAAAGCTTTCTACTGCTGGTGTCCTTTCCTCTCCTTCACTACTTTTTTTTCTTTCTTTCCTTCTCTCCTTTCTTTAAAAAAAAAGCTTTCTACTGCTTTAGGGAACAAATGGGCTTTGCTTTTGAAGCATTTTGGCCTAAACAAACTGTAGGTCCCCTCCATGCTGTCCTGGCCATGGCCATGTCTGTGAAGGACAAGGAAGGCCCTGGGGCGTGTGTGCATGTGGCTGTGTGTTCTGCCCTGGGCCATGCATCAGACTGGCCTGGGTCACAGGCAGAGCAGCAGTCAGCGTTGAATGGACCCCAGGGCATGCAGCCCAAGTGGAGGCTCCCGTCTGGGTGTCCTTGCTTGCCAGCTTATGACTGTGAGCTGGTGTCCTGGCTTTCAGCCTCTGGGCCTTCCCCTCCACCCAGCAGGGGTGTGCTGAGGGTTCATCTCTTGACAGACTCATGTGCCGGCTGCACAGCCTTTGGTGATTGTGGCTGTGGCCATGGTTGCAGGCCCTTCCCATGGGGCAGGGTTGGATAGAGTTGGAAATCACCCTCTTGGGAGGTGTGGGCACCAGGGCTTAAGCTGGAGATGGTGAGGGTTGTCTGCTGAGACCCTGGAAGAAGTTGCCCAGCGGTGCAGAGAGGCAGCAGCAGGGCACTGTGCAGGTCTGGGCAGAGCCAGCGTCTGTAGGACGAAGGCTCGGTGGGCTGGCGACAGCTGTTGTGAGGTTCCAGAACAGTCGCTGTTCACTCAGCAGCTGCTTGAGGACATTCCTCTTGGTGCTGGGGATGCCACAGCCAGTGACATAGGCACCTGCCTCCCTGGAGGCACACTGTTGTCCAGTTGGGTAGCTAGTGGCCCACGGGAGAGCGAAGGACAGAACTAGGTGGTAGCCAGTTCAGGAACCACAGTCACCCAGGGCCGCTCTGCAGTGTCCTGAGCCGAGCCCAGGGGACCCTACTGTTGTTGGTGGAAATGGTGGGGCAGGCAGCTCGGCAGATCCCAGGTCCTGGGACCTGACAGCGAGGTTAGGGATGACAGAAGCCAGAAGCGGGGCCTGCGATGGTTGGTAATCTGACCTGTGGGCCCTGTGTGGTCACAGCAGGGTTGTGGTTTCATGGGTGGAAGAGGTGGTGACACAGCTTGGTGTCCATTTGTAAAGGCCGCCTGGCTGCTCTGTGCAGGGCCGCAGTGGATGGGAACTGGCAGGTCTGGGGCTGGCTGGGGTGGGAGGTGCAGGGGCCTTGGGCTTAGGCCCTCAGTGGTATGGGGAGGTGTGGTCCAAGTCTGCTGCAATGAAGGTACACCGCATGTGAGGTAGAGAGCTTGAGGTCAGGAACCGAGGACAGCTTTGGCATTCCACCCTGGGTGGGCCCATGGTGTGGGTGGTAGACTGTGGGTGAAGCGTGGGAGTCTCGTGCTTGCCACATGTTGGATGCACAGGCCTGGAAGCCTTGAGTCAGTGCTCTGGAGACAGAGGTGCCCATCCACTCTGCATGGTATTTCTGTTGTTGGGAGTGAGTAGGTAGCAGAGAAGTCAGAATCGGAGGCTCAAGCCTCTTTGGGGCATTCCAGTATCCTGGCGTCTAGTCTTGGGGAGCAGCCTTGAGCTGGGGACTCCGTGGAGGGCAGGTCCATTCACAGAGCCCTGGAAAGGGAAATGTTTTCAGGGGACAGTCAGACCACAGAGAGGACCCAGAGGGGGGAGCGCAGGATTGCCCTGGGCTTGGTGGCTGGCACAGAAGGGCCTGCTCAGGGGCCTGGCCTGGAGCTCTGGGGACAGAGGTGCCCATCTGCTCTGCATGGTATATCTGTTGTTGGGAATGAGTAGGGAGGGAGCTGGGAGGGAGACTCATTTTACCCAATGGGGAGTGGGAGAGCGGTTTATGCTGATGAGAGCCTTGCTGTAGGGACCGGCAGGACATAGAGCTGGGGTAGTTGAGGGGATCGAAAGGGGCTGGGGCCAGCAGGTGGCCAGAGCTTCCTGTCTCTTCCCATAGTGGGCATGAGGCAGAGGACTGGCTCTGTGAGGGCTCCAGCAGTCCTGCTGAAGCTCATGGTGTGAACGTGGAGCCAGGCTGGGTGGAAGGCAGACACTGGGGAAGGGGGTTTCACCAGGGTGGATTTGCCAGCAGAGCTTGGTGGAGGGATGGAGGGAGGGAGGTGGAGATGAGACACTTTGCTAAACGGAGGGAAAAGAAGCAGGCTGTGGGGGTTCCAGAACTGGCCTATCCTAGGTCTGGGTTTTGAAATTGGAGGATGAACCATGTTTCTCTTTAGGCTGTAGAAATACTGGGGGGGTTGTTGTTTTGTTTGTTTTTCTCCCTGTGTTCTGCTGTGAGCTTTTGTTGCTGATGTAATTTGCAGGGGATCCCATCATAACTGTATTGTTTAATGGCAGGCCTGAAACTCAGTTTCCATTCCTCTGCCTTCATCCAAGACAGCTCAGGGCAGGCCTGAAAGGTGCTCCTGCTTTCAGTGAGTGGGTTATGTGGGACTCTGTGGACTGTGGGATGTGGTGTCCAGGAGCGAGTGGGGTTATATGGAGCTCTGTGGACTGTGGGGTCTGGTGTCGAGCAGTGAGTGGGATTATGTGGGACTCTGGTATCCAGGAGTGGGTGGGGTTATGTGGGACTCTGTGGACTGTGGGGTCTGGTGTCCAGGAGTGAGTGGGGTTATGTGGGACTCTCTGGACTGTGGGATCTGATGTGTAGGACATCTTACCATTTTTATTAAAAAAAAAGAAAAAGATAAAGTAGGGTAGGAGGAAAAACAGAGACATGCTGCTGGCATGTGCGCATGTGCACCAGCAGCCTCCGGAAGGAACATACGCTCAAACATCAGAACGCTGGTTGGCTGAGAGTTGGAAGTGGGTGGCTGGGGTTGGAAGTTGGGGAGAGGCTGCTCAGGGCATGACCTTCCATGTTTGTCGTCTGGACTGTGGATGTATCTTGTTAATGGATGCATGATTATCATACATATTTATGGAGTACATAGTGATGATTTAGTACATGTAATATATGGATTAGATCAGGGTAATTGGCATATCCCACCCCCTTGCACACTGCGCACCCTTCCCTCCAGTGCCCGTTTTGCAGCCCCTGTTATCCCCCAGCCCAGTGGGTGTTGTCCCCCTTGAGTCACCCTATGCTGGGGTCTGGCAGGCTTTGCAGCCTCACTGATGGGGGCCTCTGGCTGCTCTGGTCTCTGCTGGCACCTGTCCTCCCCTCCCTGGGTCCATGTTGCTCTTCTTCCTCCCTTCATGATGGGATGAGCCAGGCTTTGGAGTGGGAGACAGAAGCACCAAAAAAGTGAAAGAACTTGAGTTTGCAAAGTTAGAGTGTGTCTCTCCTGCAGCTCCCAGCCCAGGGCGGGGGTGCTGCCAGGGTGTGGTCTCAGGACCTGGACTGGGTGCTACCATGGGGTGGTCTCAGGGCCTCTGCTGGGTGCAGCAAGGGGTGGTGCTTCCCCACATGCCTGGGGCTGCCTGCATGTGCTCACCCTTTGTCCTTTGCTTTCTTCTAGCTCGAGATGGAGCTGAAAATGCTAAAGTCTCAGGTCAGCTCTTCCGAGCAAAGCTTCCTGTTCTCCAGGGAGGAGGTGGACATGCTCAGGTATGTCTCCCAGGGAAGAGGTGGGCATGCTCAGGTATGTCCCTCAGGGAAGGAGGTGGGCACCCTCAGGTATGTCCCCTGGGGAGGAGGTGGGCCTGCTTAGGTGTGTCCCCCAGGGAGGAGGTAGGCATGCTCAGGCGTGTCCCCTGAGGAGGAAGTGGGCACACTCAGGTATGTCTCCCAGGGAGGAGGTGGGCATGCTCAGGTATGTCCCTCAGGGAAGGAGGTGGGCACCCTCAGGTATGTCCCCTGGGGAGGAGGTGGGCCTGCTTAGGTGTGTCCCCCAGGGAGGAGGTAGGCATGCTCAGGCGTGTCCCCTGAGGAGGAAGTGGGCACACTCAGGTGTGTCTCCTGGGGAGGAGGTGGGCATACTCAGGTGTATCCCCCAGTAGGGAGGTATGCATGCTCAGGTGTGTCCCCCAGCACTGAGGTGCCCATGCTCAGTTGTGCCCTCTCCAGAGGAGGGGACTGCTGGAGACACGTCCACTGCTGGCCTCCTGTCCCCTCGCTCTAGCCTGAGGCCTTCTCTGGGCGCTCCCCTGTTGGTGACTGGAGTTAACTTGCTCCTCTGCTGCCTTCCTGTAAGGGCTTTTTAAAAATAAGTCACTTCCCACTCACACAGATTCCTCTCTGCAGAGACACCCATCTCTGGTGGTGTGGGCCTTTATTCAGCAGCATTTCTCCAGCCAGTGCTGACAGCAGGGGCCTCTCAATGTCCCTGATGCTCAGAAGGGGGTGGGTCCTCCATCACGGGGTTGAACTAGAGCCGGCTTTGCAGCCTTGGGCTGCACGACAGTGCTGTGCCAAGAGGGCTGCACTGGTCTAGAACAGCCCAGGCAGTGCAGCAGCCAGGCGTATCCAGCAGCCCTTGAGCCGTGCTTCTGACACGCTGCCGACTCTCTGTCATCAGGCTGTCCTGGGGCACCCTCACCCCAGTTCCTGCTTGCACACAGTGCCCCTAGAGCAGGGGCAGCAGGCCAGGCTGCTTTTCTGAAGCTCACTTCCTCTCCCCCTGCCTTGTGGACCCATCAGGATCCTCAGGCAAGAGGTCTCCAGGGAGACACAGCTGGAACTCCTGTCTCTGCTTTGGTGCCTATGTTGCTGCTGCCACTTCCAGTGTGGATTGAAAGTGACTGTGGGCAACCCAAGTGTCGTGCCAGAATCCTTTGTAGGAGGCGGTGGCTGTGGGCACAGGGTGGTGTCAGGAGGCCCATGGCTTACTTGCATTGGCCACTCCTCTGCTCTGAGTGTCTGCAGCAGGCCAGGCCCTGGGCATCCAGGCTTTCTCCTAGTGGTCAGAGGAACTGAGCAGGGGACTGAGACAGCTCCAGAGGACATCAAGCAGCCCTGCAGTGAGATGGGGGTGGTGGTGGTGGGGAGAGAGCTCCTTCCCCCCGCCACACACCTTTGGTGTGGGCCCTTGGGCCCCACTGTGGCAGCAGCCTCTGCTGCATCACACCCACTCGCTGGGGTTCTAGTTTTCACCCATGGATGACCCCTCTTTCTCAGGGTGTCCACAAGTAGAGCAGGAAAAGGGATGCCTTTTATCTAGCCCTGGCCCGGGAAGTGCTCTTTACATGGCCGCTGTGATCCTTTCTAGATTTGAGGTTCTTCTAGTGTCTCTGAAGCCTTCTTCATGCACAGGCTGTGCCTTACAAATCGCCCTCTCTGGGACCCGCCAAATTCTGAGTGGTTTGGTTTGTGTCCCTTTAGCCGTTCAAGTGTAGAGATACTGAGTGTGTGCTGTGGGCCTCCTCAGGGCCGAGCACGGAGACACATGGAGTAATAGTGGGCACCAGTGCACCCTCCATCTTCAGTAGCGTCTTCCGTGTCTTGAGGACCTGGGGGACATTCTTCACATAGAGGCATGGCTGTGTCATAGCAGCCTGTAAGGTGCACGTGGTGCTGTGACAGTGGGTGTCTGCTGGACAGGAGTGCATCTCCATGCATCCTCGAGTTGATGGGGGTGGGGAAGCTGTGTGTGAGGGTGGGTGTGGTGGGAGAAGCTGGAGGTGGGGCATGATGAGCGTGCAGTCTCTTTCCTAGGAGGATGGGAGGCACTCAAGGCTGTAAAGTAGAGGAGTGTGGCTGGAGGGCAGCATGGTTGCTGGGCTGGGGAGGGGAGGAGGAGAGTGACAGAGGGGCTGGCCCCACCACCTGCTCGTCAGGCATTGGCGCTGGGAGCCCCTCTGAAGCTGGAGTTGGCTTTTCCTGTGGAGAGATGAACAAAACATGCCTCCCACACACCCCAACTTGCAGGAGCAGCCCTGCCTGGTGAGGAAGACCCTTTCCACACAGAGCAGCAGGCCTGGGGGCCTCAGAGAGTGGGTAGCGTTTATCGAGACAGAAGGAATGGCCCAGAAGTGCATTCCAGGCAGGTCAGGAGCTTGCCAAGACCAAGGCTGGATGAGGTGCCAGAAAGGCTTCAATGTGTATCTGCTGGGAGACGGGGAACTGGGGCCAGCAGCAGAGGCCACGCCTTGTCATGGAGAAGGACCTCTGGAGAGCAGGCACAGCAGAGAGGCCGTGCGTGGCAGAGTGTCCGGAATTGCTGGGCTGTTGTGGCTGGTACCTGACCCTGCAGGGTCTGGAATGCCTCATGAGGCAGGTTGGTCCTGTTTTCTTAAATGTTTACAATTTAAGAAAAGGCTTACATTTGGGGGAGTTGTAGCTGTGGCTTCCAGCATCAGCGGAGGGTGTGGGAAGGTCAACTTGTCCCGGCCCCTGGCTGCCCATGCAGGAGCCCGCATTGTGCCACATGGCTCTGCTCTCAGAGACAGCATTCTGTTCTCTGCTGGGCCTTTTGGCACCTAAAGTGTTTCATTCTGCAGTTGTTGGGAGTGTGGCCAGGCATGTGTCAGATTTGTGTGGGCCAGAATGCTTAGGGTTTATTTTTACAATTTAAGAAAAGGCGTTTGTCATTGATATCTTTTACATCAAAGTCAAAGCTTCTCGTCCCCACCATCTTGTTTGGAAAAAGCAGCTGTGCAAAGAACGGCCTCTGTGGCTAACGCATGGGAATCAGGCCAGTGTGTGTTTAGAGGGCTGTGGTGGGAGCTGCCAGCAGATCTCCCTCACCTCTCAGCACAGCCTTCTGGGGCTGGGCCTACGGTACGTACTGCCCACTCTTGCCGACCTGCCAGGCCTCGTTCAGGCCAAGCAGCAGCTGTGGTCAGGATTTGGGAGCCAGTGGATCTGCTGGAAAGACCTGGTAGAGGGCCTTGGAGTGTGCAGTGACAGGGAAGCTGGATGATGCGGGCATTTTTGCAAAGGACTCGGTCAGGCCCGGTGGTTGGGGGAGGGATGTTTGGAGGCTGGGCTGTCTCCCTGAGCTTCTCAGGAGAGAGGTGGCTCGACTGACCATGCAGACAAGTTCTTCTGCCCGGCCAGGGCACAGGTCAGGCTGTTTTACTCTGTGTACTCAGCACATGTCCTTCCAAGCTTTCTCTTCCAGAGCTCCTCCTTCCTGCAGTGTCCCTGCCCCTTCCCCACCCAGCCTCGGCAGGGGTAGCCTTTCCCCCCCACCGCCACCCCCACCTCGCCAGGCTCTTGGCAGATGCAGTGTTTTCAGGGTCTCGTTGCAATGCCTCAATTTCCCGTTGTAGCTTCAGTTTCTCAGGGGTCAGTGTTCTCAGGATCACTTTCCTGTTGTAGCCCGCAGCGGGATTGGTGCACCTGAGGGAAGCATTGTATTTGCAGCTCACTGTTGTCCTGAATGGGGGCACATATGTCACGGCTTGTGCTTAATTATCCTGGGGCCACGGCAGGCAGCCCATCTGGCCTGTGGGTGGGACAACAGGGGCCCTGGCAGGCTGCAGACCCCTCCCCTGAGGAAAGTGTCTTGGACACCAGGCAGACACGGCCACCCCACTCCCCAGGGAGGAGACGCTACAGTGCTGAGGCCAGAGGCCTTCCTGTCATCCTCCTCTCCGCATAGCTCTTGAGGGCTGAGGAGCAAGTGGGGAGATGAGAAAGGCTTCCTGCCTTGGATGGAACCCATTTCTCCTTTTAATCTCTCTGCTTCTCCTGATCGTGAAGTGCTTTTCCTACAGGCCTTTCATGAAAGGTGCAGAGGCACATTTTCTAAAGTGGTTGGTTCAGAAAAAGACATCACAGATACCTGTGGCCCTGCTGGTGTGTGGGTCACATACCACACGGCAGCAGGGACCCTCCAGCCCTGTGCAGCTGCCTTGCCCTCGGCAACCATGGGCTGATGGCCAGCAGAGGGGCCCGGTGGGTGTCAGGGACAGTGCTGCCTCCCATCTCCCACCCCCACTGCCTAGGAGAACCAGGGATGATCCTCACACTCACACAGGCATAGCCACATGTATGTACGCCTGCTCATGCACATGTGCACACAGTCACATTTTCACATCCACATATTTGTTGTATACGAATGACATGTATCACATCACATCACATTGTTTTTCAACACAGAAGCTAGCGGAATCGTCAGTGAGGATTTTTAAGAGGCAACAGCTGAGGAGCCCTTTCAGCCGGAACAAAGCTGAGCTTGTCCTCTCTGCTGTCAAATAGCAGCCTAGCAAATCCTAAATGTTGCCTGTGGATTCAGCAACTGGTTAGACGCTCACTCATTCCAGAGGCTTGCCTATCTGTACCTGTGCCTGTTAGTCACACTTGGGCCCTCCTTCCCAGCTGCACGATGCCTTCTGGGTCCTGGGAGGTGCTGGGGGCCCTGGAGACACCGGCCTGCCTCAGAGGATGCGAGGTGCCCCATGACCCCATTCACCCCAGGATCCCCACTCCTCCGGACACATGGTGCTCTTTGATCTCCACTCACACACCAGATACCCAGTGTCCAGACCCATGTCCTTTCCAGAGGGCCAGAGTGTGTGGGCAACCATGAGCTAGGCTTTTAATGTTCTTTTGTAGAAATTACCACCTTTCATCCATCAAATTACCATTAAACACAGTTGCTCTAAGTCCGCTTATGAAGCCCCATGTAGGTAAGCAAAAAGACAGTCCTTGTCTGCAGAGCTTCTAGGCCGGTGGGTTGATCGTGGAGCTCACCGTGCCCAGCCTACACCACCAGGGAGCATTCAGCCTGGGAAAGGGGAATGCCATCCCCTGGTTCTGTGCTGTTCTGAAGCTGTTCTGTCCCCCACTGTGGGAAGCACGGCTGGAATGAGGTCGCCCTCAGATGCTGTGGTCCCAGATCGGAGGGCATTGTCCTGAGGGGGCCTAGTGATGAACTGCCCAGCCCATCTGGAGATCGGGAGTCCAGGGTGGGACTTTGGGAGCCTTTGCAGCCTCATTCTTCCTTCCCCAAGCAGCTTCAGGGGCAGGCTGAAGCAGCCAGGTCCATAAGGTGGAGGGTGGTAAGCTGCCTCCGCCTGGCAGGGAAGCACTGTCTGCAGGCCTGTGACCTCCAGAGCTGCCCCTGGCCCACTGACTGGCTGCCAGTAGTGACAGCAGCCCCCTTGCCGGGCTCTGCAGGTGGGGCTGGCAACCACAGCCAGCGGAGGAGGGTGCGCAGGTCCAGTTCTGCCCCAGACTTGCTTCTTTCTGAAAGCCTGAGAGCCTCCCTGCTCCCCAGCATCCTCAGGGTGCCCACATATTCTGGCCAGGGGCTGCACTGGGCACTCTGGGCCTTTCCTCTGGCGTCTCACATCCTTCCGCTCTTGAGAGTTTTCTTGGCTCGTGTTCACTATTTACTCTCCTTGAGTTTCTGTGTCTTCTTTCTGAAACTTATTTGGGTGTTGGATTTTCTAGTAGTTTTCTCCCTTTTTAATCTTTCAATCCTATTTTTCTTCTTTTTGTTCTGCCTTCTGTATTTCCTCAGCTTTGTTGACCTATTCTTATTTCATTTGTTGCCATGCTCTTCATTTCCCGAGAGTCTGTTTCTGTTGTTCCCCTGAGTCTTCTTTCATATAGAAATCCTGTCAGTGTTCCCAAGTGCAGTGGGCTCACTGTGTCTTTGATGTTAATAATGGTGCTTTTTGGAGTTTTCTTCTCCTGCTGAACTCTGTTTTCTGCTGCTCTGAGTTGCTGTTTTTCTGTCAGTGGTGGACCTTACTCTTTCTTTTTGGATTATTTCCTTAAGCGTTTGGTTGTCCCAGCTGCCCATGCTGGAGTGGCTTTGTATTGTGCTTCTCCTTGGAACCTTGCTGGGCTTTCCACTGGGGAGACCTTGGGAGGGGGGCCTCTGGTCCTTCCTCTCAGCCTGGGTGACTGGTGGGTGGGCCTGTGCGGCCAGCTCCTGGGGGCTGAGCAGGGGTGGCACTGGTAAGCGCGTCCGTCACTGCAAGACTCCTCTGACTGGGGCACTCTGCCCATGAGTTACCTGAGGGCCAGATCTTCCGCAGGATGTACAGAGTGACATGTAGGCTCCTGCCGGGGCCCCTGACTCAGGAGGCAGTATGTGTCTCCCAGGGCCCTGACTCAGAAGACAGTGTGTGTCTCTTGGGGCCCCCGACTCAGCAGGCAGCACACATCTCCTGGGGCCTCCGACTCAGCAGGCAGTGTGCATCTCCCGGGGCCCCCAACTCAGGAGGCAGTGTGTGTCTCCTGGGACCCCCGACTCAAGAGGCAGCGCATGTCTCCCTGACTCAGCAGGCGTTGTTTGTCTCCTGGGGCCCCCGACTTAAGAGGCAGTGTGTGTCTTCTGGGGCCCCTGACTCAGGAGGCAGTGCACGTCTCCTGGGGCCCTGACTCAGGAGACAGTGCCTGTCTCTCGGGGCCCCTGACTCAGCAGGCGGTGCGCGTCTCCCGGGGCCCCTGACTCAGCAGGCAGCTCGCGTCTCCCGGGACCCCCGACTCAGGAGGTCGTGTGTGTGGGGGGCCCCCGACTCAACAGGCAGCACGTGTCTCTTGGGGCCCCGAGAGACTGACTGAGTGGCTCTAGGAATCAGCCCTGACACTGCGGTCAGTGTTATCCCAGGGAGCTGAGCTTGGCTGCTGCGTGGGGGCCTGTGTGTGGCCTCGGATATCCTGGGAGCTCTGTGGGAAGATGAGGAGCACCCAAACCCAGAGCTGAAAAGCGAGGACCCGATCTTCCCAAGAGCCCTGAGCGGGTGGACAGAGTGGCGGGTTCCCGGTCCCATTGGGACGCAGCAGCTTCCTGGGGCACACCATGTCTCCTCCTTCTTTAGGTCCTCAGCTCCTGTCTGTGTCCTGAGCAGTCTGCTCAGAGGCCAGACAGAAGTCCCAGGAAGAGGGACTCACGCAGCTTTGGGCCTGCCTGCTGTCGTTTCCCTGGGCCCAGCGTGACTGGGACTCAGAGGAGTCACGCAGACCCAATGGTACAGGCTGGGGTGGGGAACCTGGGCTCTGCCCACTGTGCAGCCTCACCCTGTGTGTGCTGTGTTCACAGAGGCAGAGGCCTCTGCTCCCAACCCACCCTGTAGCTACACTGCTGGTATGAGGTGGAGCCCATGCCTGCTGCAGCAAAGTCCTGGCATGGTCAAAGTGGGCGTCGAGGCAAAGCCAGGGCTGCTGGCATTTACTGGGTCTGGGGGTGCCAAGCTCTGGGGCCCTTTTCACCTTGGGGGGCTCTCAGGGGTGCTGGCCTGGGTCCTTATGAGGGAGCCGCTGACATGACCTTGCTCTCGTCAGGCATTCCCTGAGCCATCTCCAGCATTACTTCCTCCCCCGCCCGGGGTTCTGACCAGCTGCCCTCTGTGTCCACAGGAGTGGAACAGCATGTGGGCTATCCTGGGCTCCTGCCTGTTCCAGGACCAGAGTATCTACTCTGCTTCTCTAGTTTCAGATTGTATCTTAACTGTACCACTGGCCGGGTTTCCTCCACGTGTACTTCCCCCACACCCTTTCTGTGGCCACCCACTCAGGTATGACCTCATCCAGTAAAATTCTTTTGAGTGCATCCCCACATCGCTAGGGTGCATCACTGCCCCATTTTACACAGCACAGAGCACCTCAGGCATACATACATCTTAGTGGTTGGTTTTTTTTTAACATTGAAATTTCCTGTTTGTGAGTTTGGCTTCCCACCTCTTCTGAAAAAGAAGGAATGATTAAGGAGAGTCATTGCCCCTTATTGACTTGCAGACTCACAGGCTCACCTCTGGGGCTGTTGATAGGGGCAGGGGGGAAGTGTGAAGGTAGAGCATGGGGAGAAGGGCAGAGTGGGCAGAACCTGCACTCGGAGTCCTGAAAGTGAAGCTTTATGTAAGGAAAGGGAGTAGCTATGTCGGGTGGGGCAGAGAGCTGAGATGCTGAGCAGGGGAAGGCAAATTGAATGCCTTCAAGTGAGGAGATTGTTTATGGGAACAGTTACATCCAAGAAAGTAGGTTAGCTTTGTTTTCTTGCCTAAAACTGACTAGCTTACAATTAGTAATTGTGGTAGAACCACTATTGCTGGAATATTAAATCAGTTTATTCTGTTTACTCATGAGATATTAATGATTATTTTGAATATTGAAACTATACTTCTTTCTTTTGCCTTCTGTGAGTACCCCATTTTGACTTTGAAAATAGCCAAAATTTTAGAAATTAGACCAATTAGGAATGATTATTCTCATTATTAAGACTATTTTTTAAAATTCCACTAATTTTAAATTATCTGTTGCTTTTGAAATACGGTCATATTTCTGAAAATTATCTATTTATACCCACATTTTGGGATCCCATGGCTTCTTACTAGTCTGTATAGCCAGTACTATTTCCGTGACTCAGCTAGAGAGTTCTTCCAATTTGTCTGCACTACATATAATTTACTGTTATGTATTACAATTACAGCAAAATTATTGTACTTACATTCAACACTACCTGTGCTAATAATCTAAAATATATGACATAGTGGCTAGTTTAAATCTGTCCTTTTCTACAGATATGTTCTGAATGGAAAAAGTATTTGGCTATCAGATTCATTTCTAGGCATATATTTGTTTGTTCATCTCTCTTTCCCTTAATTCTGACTGTGGAAATTACACTGGTAGATTTTGTCATCATCATCATCAGTCATCATTGTTATAATAGTCATCATTTTATCATGTATTGGGTGCTTACAGTGAACCAGAAACTTAAGTATTTTGCACATGTTTTAATGCAGCTTATTTTTATTATATCCCCATAAGATAGGTGTCATTATTTTCATTTTACAAATGAAAGTAATATGCATCAAAGAGTTTAAGCAATCTATTTGTCACATAACTAGAATGACATTAAAAACTAGAATTATGTGACTCCAAAATCTGTGCTCTTAATTATCGTACTGTAATGCTTCCTAATAGGTGATATTATGTACTAGGTAATTAAATTTCAAAATCAGTATTCTATGTATTTTAAAGGCATTGCCATCATGAGTGCTTGATGCACTTAGTTGCATCATTGACTTATTTTTCCTAAAGCACCTAAATGATTCAGCCCATACCTCTGGCTTCCTGTAGCGGTGCTTGACACAGTGGGGCAGGATTGCCGAAGATCAAGGCCTTGACTGGATTATATCATGCAGGCATAGAAATTTGAACTTCAGGGTCTTTCCGTAAGAATCGCCTTAATAGAGTCTAACATCATAGGACGTTTTGAGGTATTATTTGTGATTAACAATAAAATGTTTTAAACTGTCTGAGGAAGATCTGTCAGTCTTCCTGCCTTGGTTCTGGCCTACCTCCAGTCTACATTGTTGCTAGAATGATAGCTCTGAAACACAAATCTCATCATATCGCCACCTAACTTAAAATTGTCAACAGCTCATAATAATTACCTTCAAGATGATATTTTAGTTCCATAATCAAGCCATTAAAAAACTATTTGAGGTTATTACTTTCTATTTCTTTACTCAATTTGCTTAGCTGTATGGACTTTCTACAGTTCCTTCCAAATATCACTATTTCTGTGATCTCAGCTGCTCCATGTCACATACTGCTCCTCCTACCTCTACTTGTCTTTCAGAATTCACGTCCTCACCAAGGAAAAGCCTTCCGTGTAAATAAAGGACTTCTTCCATAGTAATGTATTTAGCTCAGTCATAGAGGGCATTCACTCTATTTTAATTACATGCTTTTATGCCCAGATGTCTTCCACTAAACTGTCAACTCCTTAAAAAATGAAACTTATACTGTTTGGGACATTGGATATAGTAATTACTGAAATACTAATGTCCTTACACAAAACGGAGCACTACAGGTTAAATATATGCCAAAAAAAGGAAGTCATATTATATGTTCATTGTGACGGGAAAGAGAGCTGTGGCAAGAAAGCAGTGGCTCCCTAATGCCCCAGCAGTGGACAGAATACTCAGAGCCTTTAGGATCCTCATGATTAAGGGCTGGAAGGGATTTTGATGATCATCTGTTTAAGGGAGTCCCTGTGTCATCTTTAAGTATTGGCACCAATTTCTACATTGTTTCCATTCTCTAACATCAGATCTCAGCCATGGCATTTACAACCAGAGCCTACCTGTGTGCTTTCACAGAGATGAGAATTACATGCTGTTCACCCCTGTTAAGTTTTAAAAACATTCCTGGTTATAAAAAGTTTACTATTCCATGCTTGATGCATGCAAAATGGAATCAGCTAGCTTGAATTAACATAGACTTCAAACTACTTAACTATAATAAAATTATCAATTGGTGTATAAGAGTATTACCATATTATAAGGCTTTATTATGTGTTAACGAATGTGAGATTGGAGGTTTAAAGAAGATGCTGTTTATCTGCTATGCTTCATTGCTTGTATCTCCCTGCCTTATTTTCTTTAGTTTGGGTAACAGCAAATGCTAGATTCCCTTAAAGAAAAGGGAGACATTTATTTTTTGTTTATTCATTTGTTCCCTTTACTCTTGTAAAATACTGTAGGAGACAGCAAATGAGTTATGCCTTTTTATTATAAAAGCCCTCTACTGAGCTTTTTCACCTAGTTTCCTTTAATACTGAAAAGTAATGACTCAAATAGCATAAATTGTTTAAAATGAATCTTAGTTTTGGGTCAGTCGACACTTTTGGGAGTCTGATAAAAACATGAGCTTACAGATGACACACTCAGTGTATTATGTAGAATTAAAGTGAGCTTATAACTCTTTCCCAACAGAATTTATAGAGCCTAGGCTAAGGAGTCCTTATTTTAGAAATTTTTAAAAAAATTTCATCAGCAGACTTGAATTTTTATGTACTATAACTTAACAGGTTATGGTGGTAATTATTGGTGATAAAGAGAGTAGAGCATGCAAATACAAAGCATAAAAATGTATCAACTGTGATTCCCTTCACATGACCTGCAGAAAGCAGATATGTACATGAGCACCAGGCAGACATACTGAAACATGAAGTGGTAAATGCAGGTCACAGGCATTAAGTGTTGATGCAGAGGTGATGGTCACATCAAAGGAAAGCAGATACCACAGCATGAATCAGAGTAAATATTTCCTTCTTCTGACTTTCTACAACAAAAATGAGGAGAGTTGAGGTTGGATGATAATTGGGTTCAGCCACCAGCCCAAAGCTTGACTCCCCTCCTGTTGTCCCCGTCAGTCACTAACCAGCCTGTGCTCAAACAGCTCAACTCATAGCGTCTCATGCACAGTCAATTGGAAACTCTGAACTAATATAAGTTTTATAATTTGAAAGTGAAGGCATGTGTTTGAAAGTGCTTTATAAGCTGTAGAACTTCTTACAATTTTAAGGCCTTACTACTGTTATTGCCAGGAAAATAACTAGAACTGAGTCCATTTGTTGCATTTATCATACGATAATTCAAATACTTCTAAGACTTTAGGAGCAAATAATATAGGACTATTCTAGTAATTGAAAACAAATGGTGCGTGTACAGTTTTATTTAAGAATATGAAGAGACAGTGTCTTAGTGAGATGTCTAATCTTGTAAAGAAATATACTTCAATCATTTTAAGTTTTTACTGTATTTTAAGTCAATAAATGTATATTAAGAAAAGTGAAATTAATTAAAAATCAACTTAGAGTAGTTCTATATTGACTAATGAAATATCAAGTGATTGATGAATCTTTCAGTTGATGAAATTGAATGCATCTTAATTATCTCAAACTTTTTAGTTTCAACAAAAGCTTTTTTTTCTCAATTACAAATCAAAACCTTAAAATCTTCAGAGGAAGAAATTATTATAAATTTTTTAAAAGATTAATACACAGAAGAATATTCTGAGCCAATAGAATCCAGATTACCAATGTTCTGGTCTTGTTTTGGGTAATGATCTGCTATTTCCACCTCCCTTGAGAATAGAAGATGATCCTAGAGTTGTTGCACCTTCAGTAATTTGTGTTTTATGGAAAGGTATTTTTGCCCTTAGAGTTTTTGATGTGTTTGAATACACATTATATTGAGGTTGTAGGACATTTTCTTGTAGGATACAGAGAAATATATTATTGTTCATTAGGCATGCCTTGATATGTTACAATCTGAAGTGGACAAAAGATATAGATGGCTTTTTAAGCCCATTAAGGTTCTAGTATAATACAAAAATTACTGAAGTTTTTAATTAGCTTAAGAGGAAAAGTCTTTAACATAAATATTTTATATTTTCAAGTTCTTTGCTAGAAATATGCAAGAACTAGGTGTATTTAAATCACTGGGGTTTTGTGGTAGTAAATGATGTGATTGTAGTTGAAATAGTTGCTTAAAGTGGTAACTTCATTGTTTCTGTAGCCAAAGTACTACTAACGAAAGTTAGTCATTTCAAACTTGTTTTGTTTTCCCCAAACCTTTCATTAGTGTGCCAAATGTCGTTGACTGACTATATTGTTTCAAATAACTGAAAATGTCATAATATTAGAGCTTGTGCTTGTTATTGGTGGTTTTTATTTGTATTTTTTCCATAGTTGGAAGGGCACAATATCTTCTCTACCCTGAGCCCATGAGATCATCCGCAAAGCCATCATTGCCACAGACCTTGCTTTATACTTTGGAAACAGGAAACAGTTGGAGGAGATGTACCAGACTGGATCGCTAAACCTTAATAATCAATCACGTAGGTAAAAATAATTTTAAAAAGCTTAGAAGCTCAGAAAGTGTTATCTGGAATAAATTGATACTTAAGAAATATAATGTGGCATAAGTTTATGTTTGAAAAAAGGATTGTAAAAGATTTACATGTTTTTCATTTTATGTACATCTTGTTTATATTTGTTTTAGACATTTTGTTGTTTGACAGAGTTGCTGACAATGTCTAGTGAAAATTATTAAAATACAGATTGGAAGTTAAACTAGTCACACAGGGACTAGCACCTTGAAAAGGAAAGGCTGTTGTGATGTTTCCCCAAGAGGTCCCTTCTTGCATTGATCTCCGTTCAGGGTCTGGCCATTGGCCTCAGTGACTCAAGAGCAAATGAAATTGGATTCCTTTTTCAGAGTCCAATCCTATTAAGCAAGCTAATATGATTGATGTAGAAACCGGCTCCCCTTTTATTGATCTGCAAATGTATGATGCAGTCACAAGGATCAGAATATTGGCATCCCATGGGGTCAGAATCATTTAGGAAGCCAAGTAGCAATAAAAAGTTTATTTGGTGAACATGGAATTAGAACAAGGAGGATTAGATAAATTACATGTCCTAATGGAATCAAGCTAAATTAGTCTGAAGCCCTTTTGTTTCTGAGGATGGGTGTCTTGCCTAGTGGGTTCAGAAATATGTCAGGTATGTTCATTATGAACCTGTTCACCCATCTGTATATGAGATCTAAGTTCATTGGCTAACCTGCCATCATCTCCCCATGACAGTTTATAGTGGTAACACTAGCTTTTATTGCTGTGGCTTTCCTGTTCCTGTTTGCATGTCTGACCAACTTCATCTTAAGTGAGGACATCTTTCTCTCTAAGCCAGTGAGCGCTTCTTTACTGCTTCCATGCCAGTCTTGCTGAATTTGGATTTATACTTTTTGTCCAGGTGTTCTGTATATCTCCTCTGTGATTCATTAAGTACTGATCCAACATTTGTTCTTTGTTTTAAAGTTCTTAGAAACAATTCACTATTCACTTAGGTACACCAAACACAAAATATTAGTTTTACAAATGACTATAGATATCTATTAAAGTTTACCTCTTCAAGAATAAATACTATGTGTATAATGATATTAATGCCTTTAGATAAAAAGCAGTTCTTTGTGATTGCGCTTACTTTCAAACTGGACACCAGATTTTGTAGAGCTTGAAACTGATACAATTTGGGGAATGTTATTTAAGAAAACAATACAAAGAAATCTTATTTTCACACATGGCAGTCTGAGGACATTGCCAGGGCCTCTCCCAGGACCATACAGAGGGTTGGTATCAGGGAAAAGCCACAGAACATCCACTAGATGTTCTAGCATATTGTTCTTTTCCTTCAGCCCAAGTGAGAAGTGTGGTCTATAGTCTTTATGTCTCCAACAGGTTGTGTGTAGTCATTGTTCCAAGACCTATAGAAACAGGTGCTTGTTCAGTATTTTTTTATGTCAATTCTAAGATCAGGGAAATATAGCCTTCAGGAAATATCCCTTGGTTTCCTGAAACCCACGTGCTTTCTTTTTTTTAGGGGGAGATTATAAATAAGAATCATGTAACTAGTATCTAGTTTCTCGAATATATTCTTTTCAGCAGAATGATTACAATAATTATTACAAAATAGAAAATTTGAGCATTTACTTGAAAATAACATCACTTTTGGTACTCATGTACGTATGTGTATGGTACATACTGTATAATTATGCATGTTTAAAAAATTTTTTATACATGATAACTTGAAAAGCAATTTAAACATGCATTGAAACATGCATTGGAAGGCAATGCATGTTTAGTAATTCAAATAATGTAGAGGTATAAAGAAAAAGTAATATATTATTCTGCATTCCAGTATCAACTGTCTGTTTCATGTAATGTCATCTTATGCATTTTTCTGTGATTTTCCAAAGGTAGGGGTGTGTATGTGATACAGTATGTTCAGGCATAACTCAGAGGTATTCTAAAAGAAACTTTATAGTAAAGGAAGCCACAGAAACCTTTTGGTTCCCCAGTGCATTTAAAAGTTATACCATAGAGCCTATTAAGTATGCAATAACATTATGTCTAAAGAATGCATACCTTAATGTAAAAATACTTTATTATTTAAAATGCTAATGATCATCTAAGACTTCAGCAAATCATAATCTTTTTACTGGTGGACAGTCTTGTCTCAATATGAATGGCTTCTGACCAGGGTGCTGGTTGCAAATCATAGGACTGGAGGGATGCATGTGGCAATTTCTTTTATTCTTTTTAAAAGATGGGGTCTCATTCAGTCTGTCAACGAGGCTGGAGTGCAGTGGCATGATCATAGCTCACTGCAGCCTCGAACTCCTGAGCTCCAGGGATCCTCCCGCCTCAGCCTCCTGAGTAGTTGAACTATAGGCGCATAGCACCACATCCAGCTAATTTTTTTCATTTCTTATTTTAGAGATAGGGTGTTGCTGTGTTGCCCAGGCTGGTCTCAAACTCCTGACCTCAGGCAGTCCTCCCACTTCAGCCTCCTGAGTAACTAGAATTACAGGAAAGAGCCACTATGCCCAGCCTGGATGTGGCAATTTCTTAAAATAAGACAGCAGTGAGGTTTATCACATCAATGGACTCTTTCTTCCACAGAAAATATCTCTGCAGCTTATGGCGCTGTTTGATAGCATTTCACCTGCAGTAGACTTTCTTTTAACACTAGAGTCATTCTTCTCAAACCCTGCCTCTGCTTTATCAAGCAAGTTTATGGAATATTCTAAAACCTTTGCTGTCATTTCAACCATGTTCCTAGCATCTTCGCCAGAAGTAGATTTCATCTCAAAAAACTTCCTTGGCTCATTCGTAAGAAGCACCTCATCCATTCAAGTTTGGTGATGATTCCATCAGTCATCATTTTCAGGCTTCCCTAGTTTCTACCACATCTTTCTCCACTGAAGTCTTGAAGCTTTGACTACCTCCATGAATCATGAATGTTCTCAATGGAATCTTGAATGGTGAATCTTTCCCAGAAGGTTTCAGTTTACCTTTCCCACATTAGCTGTTATAGATAACAGCTACATTCTTATAAGACATATCTCTTAGGTAATAGGACTTGAAAGTCAGAATTACACCTTGATCCATTAACTACAGAATGGATGTTGTCTCCTTGTACATGTCCATCACAGCTCTTGAGGGTTCATTGTCAGTGCGCAGCAACAGTTTGAATGGAACCTTTCATTCCAAGCAGGAGGTTTCTATGCTAGGCTTAAAATATTCAGTACAGCATGTTCTAAACAAACGTGCTCTCAATGAGGCTTTGTTGTTCCATTTATAGAGCGCAGACAGAGTCAATTTAGCATAATTCTTACGGGCCCTAGAATTTTCAAAATGGTAAATGATCATTGGCTTTTCCCAGATGTCACCAGCTGCATTAGTCCCTGACAGGAGAGTGAGCTCATCCTTTGAAACTTTAGAGCTAGACATTGACTTCTCCTCTCTAGGTATACAAGTCCTAGATGTCTCTAATAGATGTTTTGTCTATACTGAAAATCTGTTATTTAGTTAAGCCACCTTCATCCATTAGCTTAGCTAGATCTTCTCAATAACCTGCGACAGCTTTTACATCAGCACTTGTTGCTTCAGCTTGCACTATTTTACCTTTAAACCTCTTGAACTAATCTCTGCTACTTTCAAACTTCCCTTCTGCAGGCTTTTCACATCTCTCAGGCTTCATAGAATTGGAGAGAGTTAAGGCCTTGCTCTGTATTAGCTTTTGGCTTAAGGGAATGTTGTGGCTCGTTTATCTTCTATTCAGATTACTAACACTTTCCTCATATCATCAAGAACACTTAAGTGCTCTTGTGTTCACTGGAGTAGCACTTTTAATTCCCTTGAAAAACTTTTCTTTGCATTCACAACCTGACTGTTTAGCCCAAGAGTCCTTGCCTTCAGCCCATCTCAGCTTTAGATGTGCTTAAATTTAGTCACTTCTAGCTTTTGATTTAAAGTGAGGGACATGTGACTTTCTTTCACTTGAACAGTTAGAGGACATTGTAGAGTTATTAATTGGTCTAATTTCAGTATTATTGCTTTTAGGGAACAGGAATATTCAAAGACAGAGGGAGAAGGGGGAACAATCAGTTGGTGGAGCAGTCTGAATACACGCAACATTTATCAATTAAGTTTACCCTCATATATAGGCGTGATTCATGGCACCCACAAATAATTACAGTGGTAACATCAAAGATCACTGAGCATAGATCACCATGACAGATATAATAAAATAATGAGAACGTTTGAAACATTTTGAAAATTGCCAAAATGTAATATAGAGACTCAAAGTGCGCACTTGCTGTTGGAAAAATGGTGACGATATACTTGCTGTACAAGGGGTTGCCACAAAACATCAATTTCTGAAAAAAACAAAAACACAGCATTAGTGAAGCACAGTCAACCAAAATGCAATAAAACAATGTATGCCTGGAACATATATTGCCAACAATTTATACATATATTAAATTCTCAGAAAAGGCTGTAGAAATTCACACTCCTTCTAACATAAAAGTGAAAATCCCTTCTCATTATGTATACCATTCCTGCTGCGGTATACTTGGCTGGACCAGAGAATCTCTTCATGGCCATTTGAATCTTACTAACACTTAAAAAGTTTACGATGTATCGTTGGTGTTCAAGGAAACATGAAAATTAGTGTATGGCTTTTTCCAATATATCAAAAGTTTCTAGGGTCTGGAAAAACGATACTTGGTGATACGTTACAAAGGTTAAAAGGGCCATACTTTTCAGTTATATTTTAGGGTTTTGTCTATCTGAATGTGGCTTAGCCTGTTTGCTAAAATAAATTTGAGAGAATTTTGAAACTGTGCCTCATAGAAGTTTTGTGTTTACCAATGCCAAGATTCCCTTGTGACTTCACGCTGGAAAGTGGCTAAGACTCCTGCCAGCGTAGCCTTGTGGAGTCAGATGGTTGTGCAGTGGTTGTGATCATGCAGTTAGAGATGACAGTGCCCATGACACCTGAACTACAGACACCGTAAGAGAAGGAGGAGAGGACTAGAGACATGAGGCTGCCTCGGGTGAGGCGTTAGCAGAGCACAAGCACAGTTTTACTGTAACAGGAAAATTTCAAAAGTTTATGCCAGGCGTAACTTAGGATGACTTTATATATGACACAGTGTTCAGAATAAGAACCAGTGTAAGGTGAGGAGGTTAGAGCCCTCCAGGGAGATGCACTCTTGGCACTTCTCAGTAGGAAGGTTCGTGTTGTCACCGAGTATTCCTCCTGCTGTGACATCTCCTTTCCATGACCCTGCAGATTTCTCAGAAGTACACCCTAGGGCTCTTTCCCTATTCAAGGTTATCCATCTTACTAATAAAGGACATACGCTGAGCCTTAGCATTGCTGCTGCTCTTGCGGGCCAGAGCAGATGAGCCAAGATGTCCCTGACCCCCTGCTGCCACTGAGTCTCTTTACTGAGCAGCCGTCACAAGAGCCCACCTGGCCGTGTCACACTAGTGACCATCAGCCATCAGAGGGCCTCACAAAATGCTGCTATGCAGAGCTATGGCACAGAACTGTTTGGTTAGTTTTCAAGACAAAGTCCAGAACTTCTTTAATAAGCTTCACCTGAAACTGCATCTTTGATCCCTAGGGTTAATCTCAGTCAGTGGGAGAAGGTGATTGGAGGGGAGGAGACTGCAACTTGGATTTCATCCCCCTCTGTGGCTCAGAAGGCAGCTGCACATGAAGAGTGAGCCCTGATCACCCGACACGCTGTCCCACCCACAGATCCTCATTGTAATTCATTGACGTTTTTTCCTTTTTTGGGGGCAGGGGAACCTACACCTGGTAACTGGGGTGCAGACCTCTTCAAGAAGGTAACATCAAGCAAAGAAGTCAAGCAGAGGACTTCCTGCCAGTCTCTGCTGTGTGGCATCATAGACACTGAACAACCAGGACCACCCCACGTTCAGAAATCAACTGGCCAGGTGACTCCATTTGACTTGCAAACCAGCCTTTTCTAATAGGCTGATATTGGTGAGGCCTTAATGGAAATGGACAAAAATTCTTCAGAAGGGGTACTTTTCCATTGTATCTTTCTAATAAAGATTGAAAATGGTACTATTATGATATTGTACTTGGGCTCTGACATCAATGTTGCTTTGATGTTGTTGTTTATAAATAGGAATTTTTACACATTACTATCGTGAATGTTCATGTGTGACCTACTTGTAATTGAGTTGTAGTCCAAAAGCTCAGGACAAATGTCGTTGAGGTTACAGAGTAAGCAGCGATGGGAAAACATCAAATTCTTATTTCAGAGCTTCATGAATTTAGTTAGACAGACTAAACATATTCGTTTAAGTTCAAACTAAAGGGCTGAGATGAATAAATTTAACACTAAAAGAAGTAGACCTTAAGAGATGAGGTATATGTTACAACAAATCTCAGAACCTCAAGTATCAGTTCAAAAGATGATAATTTTTTGTTTTGTTTTGTTTTTTTTTGAGATGGAGTTTTGCTGTTGTTACCCAGACTGGAGTGCAATGGCACGATCTCGGCTCACTGCAACCTCTGCTTCCTGGGTTCAAGCAATTCTCCTGCCTCAGCCTCCCAAGTAGCTGGGACTACAGGCGTGCGCAACCATGCCCAGCTAATTTTTGTGTTTTTAGTAGAGATGGGGTTTCACCTTGTTGACCAGGATGGTCTCGATCTCTTGACCTCGTGATCCACCTGCCTCGGCCCCCCAAAGTGCTGGGATTATAGGCGTGAGACCAAGGCAGCCAAGATGACAATTTAAAAAATTTTTTTCATTGATGTCTTGGCAATTTTACTGAACCCTTTGCATAAAGAACAAAATAAAAGCAAGGCATTGTAAATTTTTTTAACATACAACTCTTATGGATATAAAGTGTAAATTTTTCATAATGATTTCTTTATATTTTCATTTTGTGTCGTTGCAGAATTTTAGACTCACATTCACAATGAAAGGTTTTTTTCATAACATTGTTTAATTAAAGTACCATACATTTCTTTTTTACACATCAAACCATAAAATGTGTCTTTTGTGATTTTACTTTGACCTGCTGCATTCACCTCTCATTTATCTCTTTCCACATGCCGCATGGTCATATTTCATGAGCTTTCTGTCCATAGCACAGAAACAGAAGCAGGAAGTAGTACAATCATGTTGGACCTTCTTTCCGTTCTCTTTACTCTTCTCGCAGATCAAATCACTCCATAGAAACCTGTGGTTTCTTCTATATGGCTTTTTGGTTGACTAGTATTACTATGCAGTGTAAGTGTTTTGAACACTACAAAAGTAATACTCTGCACCCCTTTCTACAGAGATTATAAGGTAGTCACTTCTGGTGCATATTAATACTTTAAAGATTTTTAGCACAATGGCACGGTAACCTCCAACCCTGTTCTAACCTGAAGGAATCAGACAGAAACTCACTCAGGAAGTGACAGGCCAGTCATAACAGATAACTTACTCACTTTTCACATTGCAGGAAACTGGAATATCACTTTTAATAAAATAAAATTGAAAAATGCTTCTACATATTTAATACCATAGGCATTTTGTTCAGATGAGCCTGGTTTGTGCAAAATTAAATCAGAGGCTTCTACAACATGGTTTATTTATGTTGTAGCAGAGTTGGCTCTACATAAGCACTGTTCTTATTTGAAAATTAACACTATGTGTTCATTTTTCTTCTGGGCATCTGAAAGTTGCCATCTTAGCTACATGGAGCTCCATTTGCTGTTTTAATTATATACTATGATATAAAATGTAATAACTAAAGAAAGAAACACTGTGGCTAGATGTATACACACATATATATGGAAGGATGTAATATATGTAGAACACACATGTATATAGGATGCACACATGTATGTAGACATACATACGTGTATATATCATACATGGATGAGAGAAGGAAAGAGAGGAAGAGAGAAGCAAACATGTTGGAAAAAATATAAATCAGCTCGTTCTTCCATTCCTTAAAAACTGGATAGGCCAGACGTAATGCCTCATGCCTGTAATGCCAGCACCTTGGGAGGCCAAGGTGGGCGGATCACGAGGTCAAGAGATTGAGACCATCCTGGCCACCATGGTGAAACCCGATCTCTACTAAGAATACAAAAATTAGCTGGGCGTGGTGGTGCACACTTGTAGTCCCAGCTATTTGGGAGGCTGAGGCAGGAGACCCGCTTGAACCCAGGATGCAGATGTTGCAATGAGCTGAGATGGTGCCACTGCACTCCAGCCTGGTGACAGAGTGAGAGTCTGTCACAAAAAAATAAACACAGTTGGTAAAGAAATAATGTTTTTATTTTGACTATCTCTGCTTGCCATCAGATAGTAGGCAAATGATAAATATGTAAGATCAAAAAGTTAAATTTTGTCCCTGGATTCTCCCTAACCTTAAACATATTAGAGGTAAATGTGAGAGGTTTTTGTTTGTTTTTTAAGAGATCTTAAATATATGAATGTCCACAGCCTTGTGAATCAGAAGGAAAAGGAAATCTCCAATACCAATAAATCCTTACTAATGGAATGCCTCTGGATGCATAGCACTATACATATGATAGATAGGATTTTTGTAAATATTCACTTTCTGCGATAAAATTCTGTGCTAAAAAGTAAATTTCCTGAACTAATATATCCATAAAATTAGTAATTCAAGTTGCAGATTGGGCCTCTGTAAAGCTGATTCGAATCTGAATCCTCATCATAACCATGCATACCTTTGATTTTTTCCATCAACTGTAATGCAACAGCATTGAAGAGAGTTTTTAACATTTCTCCGTCACATGTATTTCCTGATGCAAGAAGAATCCCCAGAAGCAACACTTATCAAACAAAAGCCTACAATTGATGCCATTCTCATAAGAGAAACTAAGCTTGATGAGACAAACCAAACAGAAGCATGCCCCATGCATCTCCTCTCCCACATCCTTCACCCACAATCAAAGACGCCTTCCACGGCAGAGCTAGATGTTTCCTCAACAGTGAAGAGCAACAGATTGTGACTAGAAAATCAGGAATTTATTTGAAATAACAACTTCCAAATTCTTAGCTGGCAATTGTGTATATTCAGATAATGTCTAGCTTTTTTGTGATGTCTATGTCACTAATTAGAACTCTTGCTCAAAATGATGACCTTGGAGCATAGTAAGTCATTAAAAAGAAAATAGATTCAAACATTTTAACATGCAGAATGACTAAGGTACACAAACATACTCATATTTATATTCATATACATTAAGAAAACATTTACCTGCTTTACTTTGCATTATCTAAAAAAAGCCAAGTATCAGACCATGCTGTTTCCTAAGTCTCCTGCATAACTGGATTATGCTTGTGAAAACAGGGATATAAGGGGTTGGACTCAGAAGTCACAGGCACAGCCTCCCATCAGCCAATGCAAAATTCCTTACCATTTCTAATAGATGCTCATTTAACAAACCATTCCTGAATTGGATAACGTTCTACCATGATTCAACCCAGACCACTGGTTGACAGCTGTCATTGCCAGGAAGTTCTGTCCGAAGTTGGGCTGAAACCTGTTGCTTTATGATTTCTATTCCAACACACTAGTTCTGTGTTTGCAGCCACACAGAGAAGTCTGCTTCGTTTGCACCTGACAATCTTCCAGTTAATTGAAGAAGGCTATCCTGCCTCCTCATGCTCAACTTCATCTTTTTTAATTGCTTTAAAATACAAGTTGACTAAGGCACCTGCGATATTCTTGACATGCTCCCCTGAGAAAACTGCCAGCAGCCTTCTACTGGGTCCTTCCTTACTACAAAATAACACATTGCTGAAGTGCCTCAGCTGGGACTCCAGTGACTTCCTACCTCCCATGGCCTGTGGCTCAATCCTGGGAAAGTCACACCATTCCTTGAGCATCCCATGCTCTTCAGAGTATGTCACTTACAGTTCTCATGGGAGATAGGTGACCTTCTGCCTCCCATGGCCTGTGGCTCAATCCTGGCGAATTCACATTTCTTGAGCTGTGAGGTGCACCCCACCCAGGTGGTAATAGAGGTTAACAGCTAATAAGCACTATTGCAGACCCTCTTGAGTTCTACTCATCCCAGCCCAATCTCACAACAGTTCTATGAATTATATGTATTGGTGTCCCTCTTTTAAAAATGAAAAAAATGAAACGCTGAGAGGTTCAGAAGCTGGTAAATGAGGATTTAGGGGTATGTACCCGAGCCCACTGAGGCTCTGAAACTGCATGTGTCAGCTCCCTGCTGTCTTGAAATGTGTCTTGCTTCAGTGCCTGTTTGTAAAGGTTGCATCTTGACTAAAGTAAGGCACGTAAAACATTCGTTATCAAGCATGGTGTTCCTCTTCACTTCTTGCCTGGATGACTGCCAGAACTTTAAGTCAAAGAGAAAGAAACAAACAGCATTCCACTTTTCCTTCTCAAAATACGATTTGCAAATTCACAGTAGATGAAGTATTGGGAGACGTTTTCATGAGTATTTACAAGCTAACAATCTGGCTTAAGGTGTTTTTAGGAGCCCCCAGCACTGAGGGTTGCCTGAACTGAGGAAGGAAGAAGTGTGAGAAAGAAGGCAATTTACAACAGACTGTCTTAAAAAAGAGGCCCAGCCCTGCTCTCACCCAAAGTGTGAACTGTGGGAACAGAAGAGCAAGGCGGAAAACCCCCAGAGCAGGTGCACAGACTCTAACCCAAAGGGTCCTTGTCCCCACATTTGTTCTACAGCCATTGGTGTGCTATATTCAGGAGACCCATCTTGTGTGCAAAGACACACATAGGTTCAAAATAAAGGGATGGAGGAAGATTTACCAAGCAAATGGAGAACAAAAAAAGCAGGGGTTGCAATCCTAGTCTCTGGTAAAACAGACTTTACACTAGTAAAGATCAAAAGAGACAAGGGTCTTACATAATGGTAAAGGGGTCAATACAACAAGAAGAGCCTAACCTAAATATATATGCACCAATTATAGGAGCACCCAGATATATAAAGCACGTTCTTAATAACTTACAAAGAGAATTAGACTCCCACACAATAATAGAGACTTTTGACACTCCACTGCCAATACTAGACAGATCAACAAGACGGAAAATTAACAAGGATATCCAGGACTTGAACTCAGATCTGGACCAAGTGGAACTAGTAGACATCTACAGAACTTTCCACCTCAAGTCCACAGAATATACATTCTCAGCACCACATTGCACCTACTCTAAAATTGACCACATAATTGGAAGTAAATCACTCCTCAGCAAATGCAAAAGAATGGAAATCATAACAGTCTCTCAGATCATAGTGCAATCAAACTAGAACTCAGGATTAGGTAACTCACTTAAAACCACACTACATGGAAACTGGACAACCTGCTCCTGAATGAAATAATGAAATGAAGGCAGAAATAAAGATGTTCTTCAAAACCAATGAGAATGAAGACATAATGTACTGGAACCTCTGGGACACATTTAAAGCAGTGTCTAGAGGGAAATTTATAGCAATAAATGCTCACATAAGAAGTGAGGAAAGATATAAAATGGACACCCTAACGTCACAATTAAAACAACTAGAGGAGCAAGATCAAACACATTCAAAAGCTAGCAGAATACAAATAATATCAGAGTAGAACTGAAGGAGATAGAGACACAAAAAACCCTTCAAAAAATCGATAAATCCCAGAGCCAGATGGCTAACCAGACTAATAAAAAAAGAGCGAAGAATCGAATAGATGCAGTAAAAAATGATAAACGGGATATCACCATCGTTTCCACAGAAAACACAAACTCCATCAGAGATTACTACAAACATCTCTATGCACATAAACAAGTAAATCTAGAAGAAATGGATAAATTCCTGGACACTTACACCCTCCCAAGACTAACCCAGGAAGAAGTTGAATCCCTGAATACACCAAAAGCAAGGTCTGAAGTTGAGACAGCAATTAATAGCCTACCAACCAAAAAAAAGTCCAGGTCCTCATATGTGTACAGCTGAATTCTACCAGAGATACAAAGAGGAGCTGGTACCATTCCTTCTGAAACTTATTTCGAGCAATACAAAAAAAGGGACTCATCCCTAACTCATTTTATGAGAGCAACATCATCCTGATACCAAAATCTGGCAGAGACACAACTGAAAAAGAAAATTTCTGGCCAATATCCATGATGAACAGTGAGCGAAAATCATTAATAAAATACTGGCAAACCAAATCCAACAGCACATCAAAATGCTGATCCATCATGATCAAGTAAGCTTCAACCCAGGGATGCAAGGCTGGTTTAACATACGCAAATCTATAAACGTAATCCATCACATAAACAGAACCAAAGACAAAAATCACATGGTTATCTCAATAGATGCAGAGAAGCCTTCAACAAAATTCAACAGCCCTTTATGCTAAAAACTCAATAAACTAGGTATCAATGGGATGTATCTAAAAATAGTAAAAGCTATTTATGACAATCCAACAGCCAATATCATACTGAATGGACAAAAACTGGAAGCATTCCCTTTGAAAACTGGCACAAGACAAGGGTGCCCTCTCTCACCACTCTTTTTCAACATAGTATTGGAAGTTCTGGCCAGAACAATCAGGCAAGAACAATAAATAAAGTGTATTCAATTAGGGAAAGAGGAAGTCAAATTGTCTCTATTTGCAGACGACATGATTGTATGTTTAGAAGACTCCCATCATCTCAGCCCAAAATCTCCTTAAGGTAATAAGCAACTTAAGCAAAGTCTCAAGATACAAAATCAATGTGCAAAAATCACAAGCATTTCTACACACTAATAACAGAGAGCCAAATCATGAGTGAACTCCCATTGACAATTGCTACAAAGAGAGTAAAATGCCTAGGAATACAAATAACAAGGGATGTGAAGGACCTCTTCAAGGAGAACTACAAACCGCTGCTCAAGGAAATAAGAGAGCACACAAAAAGATGAAAAAACATTTCATGCTCATGGTAAGGAAGAGTCAGTATCATGAAAATGGTCATACTGCCCAAAGTAATTTATAGATTCAGTGCTATCCCCATCAAGCCACCATTGACCTTCACAGAACTGGAAGAAAACAGTCTAAACTTCATGTGGAACCAGAAAAGAGCACACATAGCAAAGACAATCCTAAGAGGGGGAAAAAAAAAAAAGCTGGAGGCATCACACTACCTGACTTCAAACTATACCACAAGGCTACAGTAACCACAACAGCATGGTACCAAAACAGACATATAGACCAGAGGAACAGCACAGAGGCCTTGGAAGCAATGCCACACATCTTAAACCATCTGATCTTTGACAAACCTGACCAAAAAAAAAAAAAAAAAGCAAAGGGGAAAGGATTTCCTATTTAATAAATGGTTTTGGGAAAACTGGCTAGCCATGTGCAGAAAGCTGAAACTGGATCCCTTCCTTACACCTTATACAAAAATTAACTCCAGATGAATTAAAGATTTCAACATAAGATCTAACATCATAAAAACCCTAGAAGAAAACCTAGGCAAAATCATTCAGGATGTAGGCATAGACAAGGCTTCATGACTAAAACATCAAAAGCAATGACAACAAAAGCCAAAATAGACAAATGGGATCTAATTAAACTTAAAAGCTTCTGCACACAACAAAGGAAACTATCATTAGATTGAACTGCCAACCAACAGAATAGGAAAAAAAAAACTGCAATCTACCCATCTGATAAAGGGCCAATATCCAGAATCTACAAAGAACTTAAACAAATTTACAAGAAAATAACAACCCCATCAAAAAGTGGGCAAAAGATATGAACAGACACTTTTTAAAAGAAGACATTTATGCAGCCAACAAATATATGAAAGAAAGCTCATTATCACTGGTCATCAGAGAAATACAAATCAAAACCATATTGAGATACCATCTCACACCAGTCAGAATGGCGATCGTTAAAAAATCTGGAGACAACAGATGCTGGAGAGGATGTGGAGAAATAGGAACACTTTTACACTGTTGGTGGGAGTGTAAATTACTTCAACCATTGTGGAAGACAGTGTGGAGATTCCTCAAAGATCTAGAAATAGAAATTCCATTTGACCCAGCAATCCCATTACTGAGTATATACCCAAAGGATTATAAATCATTCTGTTATAAAGACACATGCACATGTATGTTCATTGTGGCACTGTTTACAATAGCAAAGACTTGGAATCAATCCAAATGCCTATCAATGATAGACTGGATAAAGAAAATGTGGCACATATACACCATGGAATACTATGCAGCCATAAAAAAGGATGAGTTCATGTCCTTTGCAGGACATGGATGAAGCTGAAAACCATTATTCTCAGCAAACTGACACAAGAACAGAAAACCAAACACCACATGTTCTTACTCATAAGTGGGTGTTAAACAGTGAGAATACATGGACACAGGGAGGGAAACATCACACACTGGGTCCTGTTGGGGGGTTGGGGGGGCCAGGGGAGGGATAGCAGCAGGTGGGGGAATTGGGGAGGGATAACATTAGGAGAAATACCTAATGTAGATGACAGGGGGATGGATGCAGCAAACCACCATGGTATATATATACCTATGTAACAATCCTTCATGATTTTCACATGTACCCCAGAACTTAAAGTATAATAATAATAAATGAATAAAAATAAATAAATGAAAGTAGTTAATTTTTACACTTGCATTTGAGACCAGTGACTTCTATATTTGCTGTACTGGTGTAGCCAATTCTGCCTCTCCCATTCTTTCTTCTAGTAGCTAGAGATTTCCTTAACTTGGAGCTGGTGACTGTTGACTATGCAATGGGACTGACACAGAATTTACTGTAGAGTTAATATGTAAGTATATGCATTACAGTATTGAGTCACAGTGAGGTGCTATTATTCATGTATGATCAGTGGCTACCTTTTCATCAGTAAAGGAATTGCTAATTTTTTTTCTAAGACTTGCTTTTCCTTCAGAAGAAAAGTACTACACCTATCCAATGATTCAATGGCCTATTAACCTTGCATTAGTTCATTTTCATGCTGTTAATAAAGACAAACTCAAGACTGGATAATTTATACAGGCAAAGGTTTAATGCACTTACAGCTCCACATGCCTGGGGAGGCCTCACAATCATGGCAGAAGGCAAGGAGGAGCAAGCCACGTCTTGCGTGGATGGCAGCAGGTAAAGAGAGAGCTTGTGCAGTGAACTCCATTTTTAAAACCATCAGATCTTGTGAGACTCATTCTTTATCACAAGAACAGCACAAGAAAGACCCACCCTCATAATTCAGTCACCTCCCACGGTGTTCCTCCCATGGCATGTGGGAATTGTGGGAGTTACAGTGCAAGATGAGATTGGATGGGGACGCAAGCGAACCATATCAACCTTCATCGTCCATTTGGATCTAACCAGGTGTACTAGCTTTCTCGTACTCTCTCTTTCTCTATATACGTATTGTCTGTGATCTCAGGAGAGAGAAAGAGAGAGTGAGATTTATTTTAAGGAATTGGCTCACACAGTAACAGGATGATAAGTCTCACCATCTGCCCTCTGTGAACTGGAGCCACAGTAAAGCTGCTGGGAGTTCTAATCAGAGTCTACAGGTCTAAGAGCCAGAGAGCCAACAGTGTGATTCTCAGTCCAGGAGCCAGAAAAGAGTGATATCTCAGCTCCAGCAGAGAGCAGATTTTCTCCCGCTCCTTCTTTTATTCTATTCAGTCCTCCAACAGACTGGCTGGGGCCCAGCTCATGGATGGCAGCCTGCTTTACTCATTCTACCTGTTAGGGTCTGAGCCTTTGAGACCCCTTTGAGAAAACATTCATGTGCACAGGGAGGGGAACATCACACACTGGAGTCTGTTGTGTGTGAGATAACATTGGGAGAAATGCCTGATGTAGATGATGGGGGGATGGAGACAGCAAACCACCATGGCATGTGTGTACCTATGCAACAATCCTGCAGGATCTGCACATGTACCCCAGAACTTAAAGTACAATTTTAAAAAAAAGATTAATGTGCTGAACTATTATCCTGAATATGATGCTATTTGGAGGAGAAGCATTAGGGAGGTAATTAAGCATGAGAGTAGAGATGGTAAGAGCAGGCCAGAGAGCTAGCTCACTCTTTCTGTCATGTGAGGATACAGGGAGAGTCAGATGACTGCAGTCCAGAAGCGTACCCTCACTGACACTGGACCGTGATGGCATCCTGACCTCTGGCTTCCAGCCCACAGAGCCATGAGAAGTGGATTTCTATAATTGATGAGCCACACTGTTTATGGTTTTATTGTTACAGCAGTCCAAGCTGATAAAGACATTACTTTCATTCAAATATTAATCTCATCCAGAGACACCATCACAGGCACAGCCAGAATAGTATTTAATCAAATATCTGGATGTCCTGTATTCTAGTCAAGTTGATGTATGAAATTCACTATTGCACCAGGGATGCTGCTGTCTTCTGCTGGGATACTTACTGTTATTCATAAAATAATTTCCAATTCACGAAGTTTCCTTGGACACATCGTCTTTAATAACAATGCTTGTTTTGTCTTTGGGGTTTGTTACGTTTTGTTGCTTCTTTTGCATTCCTCCAATGTGCTCAAGAGAAGCCCAGCTGCCCGATTTCCTTGCTTCACAGGAGGTGGCATTGTGTGCTGCAGCTCTGCCTATGGGCCAGTTGCCTTGTCTTTTGCCTGCCTATCATTTCCTCAGCTGTGGAGAATACTTAACAAGCCTCGCTCTATCCCAGCCACCGGGCATCTAGCCACGCACAACAGGAATTAAAAACTGCTGCCAAAGAGTGTGTGTTCTTGAGTAGAAAGACAGATGATGGACATGCAATAATTATGGAAAGTGTCAGGTGATGGCAACAGCAATGAAAAAAAAATGGGGCAAGGGAAGGGACAGAGGTTGATGGACAGTGATAGACACCTCTGATGGATGAGATGGCAGTTTAGCAGAAACCTGACCCAAGTGACCATGGGGTCTGCCACCACTTCTTAGCTAGGACAACAACACTACAAGCAACAAAAGAATTAGAAACTTCATTAAAATTAAAATCCTTTGCAAGTTGAAGGAAACCATCAAAAAGTAAAAAGACAGCTCATATCTGCAAATCCTACATGCGATAAAGGACTCATATCCAATATATACAGAGCTCTCACAGCCCAATAATGAAGACAAATAACCCCATTAAAAAACATGGACAAAGAGTTTGAATAGACTTTTTTCCAAAGAAGATACGTAAATGGCCAGTAAACTCATGAAAAGGTGTTCAACATCATTAGTTATCAGAAAAATGAAAATCAAAACCACAATGACATACCAGTTCACACCCACTGGGATGGCTAAAATAAAAAAAGACAGTCACAAATGGTGAAGATGTGAAGTAATCACAACCCTTATACATCGTGGGGTTGCAAAATGGTGCAGTCACTTTGGAAAACAGTTTTTAACATTTCCCCAAAATGTTAAAAATTGAGTTTCCACATAACCCAGCTATTCCACTTTTTGGTATATACATAAGATGAGTAAAAACATATGTCCACATGCCCACACTGAAACCTCTGCAAGGATGTTCATGCAGTGTTACTCATGGAAACAATGGAAAGAATCTAAGTGGCCATCACCAGAGTAAATGGACACTCCAAAGTGGCCCAGCCATACAATGGAATATGATTTATAAAACCCTCAATAATGGATACATGCCACGACATGGATGAATGTTGAAAACATTCTGTTCAGTGAAAGGCGCCAGTCGTGGAAGGCCACATTTATGTAAAATGTTCAGAATAGGAAAATTCATAGAGACAGAAGAGTCAACGAATGGTTCCCAGGGCTGGGACTAGGGTTGGGACTGCGCATGTGTAGGGTTTCTTTTAGGATGATGAGAATGTCCTAAAATTAGATAGTGGTGATGGCTACACATTTCTGTGAATAGATCAGAAACCACAAATTGTATACTTTTAAAAGGTGAATTTTATAGTATGTTGAATACATTCTCAATAAACCTATGAAGAAGAATAATTACTATAATTGTTTTTAGTACATTAAAAAAGAAAATCTACATCTATAATAATGTTCAAAATAAAAAGAAATAAATTCAATAGGTGGTTTTAGAGGTGACTCCTACACCAATTCCTTACTTCAAAAGCAGTAATTGTAGAATAAAATATTTCCCCATTTAGGAGGTTATGTACCAAATTGATGAGGGAAAACTGTTTTTCAGAATGACATCTTAACAATATGGAAGAAATGATAGTCATCAGTGTGGAAGAAGTGGCCATTGGCAAACTCCCTTGGCTTAAGGATTCAGGCAAGGAGCATGAATGGAGGTGGCAGGTACTCGGGGAACTGGGGAGTTTCAGGTGTCCGGTGTCTCTCTGCAGCATCCCCACTAATAGCAAAGGGGAAAGCTTAGGACATGGTGGCCGTCCACCCACTCAGGGGTGAGCTGATCTAATTTTGTATCACTGATAGTGTTACCAGTCAGTGCAGGCTGTCCAGGTTCTTGGTGTACTGAACAAAGAATTGGACAAAATGCACAAAGCAAGGAAAGAATGAGGCAACAAAAGCAGAGATTTATTGAAAATGGAAGAACACTCCACAGGGTGGGAGTGGGCCTGAGCATAGGGGCTCAAGAGCCCCATTACAGAATTGTTTTGGGTTTAAATACCCTCTAGAGTTTTCTGTTGGTTACCTGGTGTACGCCCTATGGAGGGGATATTTCCCATCACAGTTGATGTGGGTAAATCAGCCTTATGTTCTCTGCCTCCAGACCTTATTCTCCTGCCTCATCAGTGGAAATCACAGATCATCACCTGTGAAGCCTTAGCAAACTACTCAACCTAATTATAAACAACTGAACCTTGGACCAAACTTCCATTTTATTGATTGATATAGAATCAACCAATTTAATTTCAACCACAGCACAGAATGAAATAATCAGACACATACCAAAAGTAGACAGGATATAAGACAACCAGCCTGGTCTTTTAAAAATGTCAATATAATTTTTTTTTAAGTATAACTGTTTAAAGTGAAAAGAGCAGGACTCTCTGACGATCATGAAAACCAGCGATCATGCACTGTAGTTGGGTGCATTGTATGTATATAAAGAAAGTTGTTAAAAAGAGGATAGTCTGAATAAAGAAAATGTGGCACATATACACCATGAATACTATGCAGCCATAGAAAAGAAGTAGTTCACCTCCTTTGCAGGGACATGGATGAAGCTGGAAACCATGATCCTCAGGAAACTAACACAGGAACAGAAAACCAGACACCACATGTTCTCACTTATAACTGGGAGCTGAGTACTGAAAACCCATGAACACAGCTAGGGGAACATCACAAGCCAGGGTCTATTGAGGGATCGGGGGAGGGCAAGGGGAAGGAGAGCATTAGGACAAATACCTAATGCATGAGATGCTTAAAACCTAGATGATGGGTTGACGGGTGCAGCAAACCACCATGGCACATGTACACCTATGTAACAAACCTGCATGTTCTACACATGTATCCCAGAACGTAAAGTAAAATTTAAAAATAAATAAATAAATAAATGTAATAACCAAACATATGGATTCTTATTTGAAAACACAGCTATATAAATGGTCATTTTGTGGAAAATTAGGAAAATGTGAATATTTGCTGGGTATTAGCAGACAGCTGGTCATGATTTGATTTTCTTAAGTAACAATGGTCTGGTTTTGAAGGAGAATGTCTTTATTTTAGTGGACATGCTCAGTGCTGAATTATTTAGGGGTAAATACTCATAACTTTACTACTGTCTCAAATATTTCAGCACAAAAGGTGGACAGGGAGACAGACAAGCAAGTTGGAGTATTTATTTTGTCACCTAGGTGGCAGGCATATGGTCCCTCATTCTGCAGAGGGGATCAGGGATGCTGATCAGCTGACCTAAGAATAGGAAGACAAGCCTGCCTATCTGGGCCGGTGCAGTGCCATCACAGGGTTCCTTGTACAGAGAACAGGTCAGGTGCAGTGGCTCATGCCAGCAATCCCAGCACTTTGGGAGGCAGAGGTGGGTAGATCACCTAAGTTCAGGTGTTCAAGACCAGCCCAGACAACATTGTGAAACCCTGTGTCTACTAAAAATACAAAAATTAGTAAGGTGTGGTAGTGATGAGTGCCTATAATCCCAGCTCCTTGGGAGGCTGAGGCTGGAGAATCACTTGAACCCGGGAGGTGGAGGTTGCAGTGAGCGGAGATGGCACCACTACGCTCCAGCCTGGGGGACAGAGTGAGACCCATATCTCAAAAAATTAAAAAAAAGAAAATCAGAGAACAGAGATGCAGGAAGGTGTATGTGGTATGAGAAAGCCTTGCCCAGCCTCACTGGCTTTGTAGAAGAAGGAAGGGACCGGGAACCAGGAACCAGGAAGCCTCTAGATGCTGAAAAGGGCAAGCAAGGGGACCCTCCCTAGCACACTCCAGGAGGAAGCAGCCTGCCCACTTCCCACTGCCCACACCTGGCTTTAGCCAGACTTCAGACTTCCAGCAATGCAAAGTCATAAATTGGTGTTTCTTTTTTTTTTTTTTTTTTTCTGGACTTGATGTTTTGATCCTTTTTGCACTGGTTTCTTCCCATCAAATTGGTGTTTCTTTCAAGCTGCTAAGTCTATGGTTATTTATAATGGCAGCCACAAGAAACAAATATAGGCCTTGCTGGTCATCTTATGTAAAATAGTAAGACTCACCGCTGCACTTATATGTTTATGACACCTTAGGGTTTTTTTCCTTCAGTTTTATTGTAGATTTTCCTTCTCTCTGACATTTGTTGGAAACCTTGTATTGGCAAAGATCAAAAGGCATGGCAACGTTGTGTTTGATAACGCTATTTGGTAGTGAAGAGGTGGAGAAGCAGGCACTCTCATTACTGCTGGGATTGAGTAAACTGGAATAACCCTTCCGAGAACAATGTGATGCTCTTTCTCAACATCACATGGGCACAAACTCGGTGATTCCACCCCAGGTACTCAAGCTTTGTGTTCACCCACAGATTCACACACACAGGAAGTGACCCAAGGACCAGCAGTGGGATTTAATAGCAAAAGAATGGAAACAGCGTGTATGTCCATCAGGTGCTCTCTGGATGGAATAAATCACAGTACAGCCATACAATGGAACACTGCCCAGCCATATAAAAAGTCAGGCACTCTATGTACCGGAACAGAATGATTTCCAAGATATGTTTTCAGCCGGGTACGGTGGCTCATGCCTGTAATTCCTGCACTCTGGGAGGCCAAAGTGGGCAGATCACCTGAGGTTAGGAGTTCAAGACCAGCCTGCTCAAAATGGTGAAACCCCATCTCTACTGAAATACAAAAATTAGCCTGGCGTAATGGCACGCACCTGTTATCCCAGCTACTTGGGAGGCTGAGGCAGGAGAATCATTTGAACCCAGGTGGTGGAAGTTGCAGTGAGCTGAGATAGTGCCATTTCACTCTAGCCTGTGCAGGAATGAAACTCCATCTCAAAAAAAGATACATTTTCAAGACAAAAAAGGCAAGGTGGAGGGAGTGGGAGTGGCACACAGTCATTGTGGAAGAGAAAGGACGGAGAGATGGTGGGAGTGAATTTTCTTGTCTACACAGGCTGTCTGAGAGAAGTCGTAAGCATATGCTCAGACGGGTAGTCTCTGAAGAGAGTGGCCAGAGGGTGTGGGATGTGCTGGGGACATTTTCATTACCCACCTACCTCTCACTTAATGAGGGAATCAGGATGTCTCCTGCCCTGACCCAAGTTGCCCAAACCATTTTCACACTTGAAAAAATAATGGAGCTTTTGGAAACAGGTGTAGATGAGTGATAAACAGCATGTTGGAAAGAAATGCAGTTTTTATGTACAAATGTCATTGAATGAAGGCTTGTTTTACTTTCCAAAGGAGGAAAGGGGCTTGTTGGGTAGGCAGTGAGTGGGGATGGATTTTAGGGAGCCCCTCAAGAGGTGTATTCTTTCTGCATCATTTCTTCATGGATTTTTCAAACTCTCAGGGGATTATAGTTATTTTGCCCTCAAATGCCACTCAAAAATAAAGCTATATTACAGAAAATTACCGTTAGGGCAAAACACAGGCTTCAGAGGAGAAGCTTTGGGATAAGTAGAAATAGCCCGCCTGTGCCACAGATAACAGTGCTGTAGGAGACCCCCTCACAGAGAACGCAGGCAGGGCAAGGGCTTCGAGCTTCCTCCTCCTTGGCAGGCGGGCCAGGCTTCCCTTCTTGTGACAGGCTTTGATGTGGATCTGTTGTGTGGAATACCTGCCTTAGACAGGTGTGGGGTCAGCGCAAAAGTCTTGTTTTTATGTGTTTTTGAGATGAGAAAAATGAGCATGTTAGTTTTCTGATAGAAATGTTCCTATTGAAAAGCAAGGATGAATGATGTGAGAGAGAGAAAGAGAGAGGAGAGAGAGAGAGAGAGAGAGAGAGAGAGAGAGAGAGAGAGAAACAGACCAATGAACCGGGGCCCTTGAGAAAGCAAGAGAGCCCAGGAGCTCTCTTGGGTAAGAGGCTTTTTCTTGACACATCAAAGAGGAAGGTGGAGAATTTGGGGTGTCATTGCCGGCCACCATTCCTTATGTGCCTAGAGCTGGAGATGTCATTCTTGGCCATTAGTGCTGTTCCCTTCACCCTCTATGAAGTGCAGCAACAGCTGTCTCTCTAGAATAGAAAGCAGTGATACCCCGCTCTGTAAAACACTTTTCAGTGACTCTTGATGACTCGTCAGCCATATTCAGGGCCAAACTGAAACTCCCTCCTGACTCTGCTCCTGCCCATCCCAGGATTCTCATCCCACCCCCAACTCCGCATCCTCCTGCCAGGCCAGCATTTGGTTTGCAGTCTATCTAAAATTTCTTAAAAGCATCATTCAGTTTCTCCAGAGCTCAGGAAGCACTAAGATGTTTTACTGCAAGTTGGTTTGTTTCTGCATAGCAGATTCCAATAGTTGAAAAGCAGCAAGTGGAATCACTTGTTTGTGACCTCTTCCCTTTTGGAACCCATCAGTTCTTCTGACCGATGTTCCCCAACCGCCATAGTTGATAAGGAATCCCGCTCGCCCATCTTGCACCCCTAGAACAGGTGGTCTCCCTGGAAGCCTCCGCAGCCCATGAGATGAGAATCCTTCCCTCCTCCCTCTGCCGCTCCACGCCCTCCTCCGCTGCTGCTCACATCACGCTGCATTTTACTCCCCACCTGTCTCCTCTCCATTCCCTAAAGTAGGGAATTAATTGTGCATTTCTGCAGTCTTAGCAAAGAAACAGTAGTAGACAATGCTTTTTTATTTTTAATTTTTTTTCTCTGGAATGAGGGGTAGGATGAAAGGACAGGTGGATGCATGGATTAGTTGGTATGGTAGAATGGTGGTTTCACCCTTGGGTTGCATCCAGTGGCCCAGTGTTTTAGGATGTGTTCAAGTGCTATCTAGGGTGGATAAGCAAAACAGCAGCCATAGTCATCGAAACATCTGCAGGAGCAATTTGCCTGCTGAGCAGTTCCTGGCCATTTCTACGTAGAAGTCTGACCTCACTGAAGAGCCAGTGTGTTCCTGGCACATCAATTCACTACACTGATAACATCGTGATTAAGTGTGTTTCTGCCGCAAATGCTTTGATGAAATTTTTGCCAACAGGAGAGCCACAAGTGGGCTTTTAAGGCCTGATATTGATTTGGTCATTGGCTTTCTGAACTTGGTAGCATATAAGGAAGGAGTGGATGAATTTATTTAACTACATTTGCGTTCTGCCATAAGTGGCGACTTGGGAGAAACTGAGGTCCTGAAAAGTACTATTTTCTTTTGATCTAACCCAGTACTCTGCAATTCCAAGTAAAATGAGTCAAGTTCATGTCTGTGCCAAGGAGCAGGAGTGAGGGTAGCGGAGGCTGAACCCCAGAGGCGAGCAGCTCTCGCGGGGCATTCGCTCCTCATCACTGTCTTTCCCAGGGCCTGCAGAGGGGCCCTCTGTCCCTCCTGCTCATCTGCGAAAGAAAAGCGGAGAACACCTATTGTCACCTTTTTGCCTGGCTGCACAGTGTGGAAACCATGGGCTATTTTAGAACTTATAAAATGCAGTAATTTACTAAGGGATTCTGAGTATAGAGACTCATTTCTTCATCCCTAGTAGTTGCTTGTCTAAGAACCTGGACTGCTGCCCCTGTGAGCCTACTTCATAAGGAACTGAAGGGGAGGGGCACACAGTGTTTCCTCTCTAGTGCCCACACTTAGATATCCTCAGGCAACTGGGGCATCTTCATGTCGACCTTTCTGTCATGGTGAAGATGCTCAACTACCATGCACATTGCAGAGAGACAAGCAGTAAGCCCTGCGGTTGCCTTTTCACAGGTGGAATTCCAATGCACCTGGTGATGAAGCCACCTGAGCAGGTGAGGGTCCTGGTAACTTCTTGGTTTCCAGAAGTTTCATATTTCAAGTATCTGTCCAGTGTTAGGTTTTGAAGGGAAGGCGAGGGTCAAAGAAAGGCAGAGTATTGGCAGCGCTATAGCCATTCAGATTCTCTGTCCAGAATAAGACCTGCAGAGATGGGACACCAGGTTACTGCCAGTGCCCTCTGCTGCTTACAGGCTGGGGCAATTAAAGGCCTGGGCGGGGGGCATAGCCTGCTGCCCAGGAATATGTTGACGAGATGTTCCATAATGAGGTGGTTTGTCCCTGTTTTGGGTGGGATGTGATAGGGTGTTCCTTGGATCTTTGCCCAGCAGTATATGATGGGGATGTCCCTCAGCTGGGGCTTTGCCCGGCGGGGTATGATGAAAACAGCAGGTGGTGGACAGGATGTTTCTCGCGGCCCGAAGCCCCGTGGAATGTTTCACTTTGACTAGGGCCTGCAGAATGGTGTGGGGCTTACAAAATGGTGCAGTTTGAACTAATAGGCAGCATCAACAGAAAGAAAGCAACAAAAGACACTGTGGCCTGCATCACTCACAGAACCGTGTAATTCCATCCTCACAACTCGCAATGCCTATACAACTGTCTTTCTCATTTCAGAGCTGAAAGTAGTGAGGGTTGGTGTCAAAGTTCCTTCTAAGAGCCAGTAGAATCGCCCTTCCACTACTCTTTTTCTGACTGCAAGACGTATAAGCAGAATTATAGTTTTCAAAGATAGGGGTTCTAGCCTTTCCCTCCCTCGACACATGGGATAGCCTAAGGAGAGAGGATGGACTTTGCAGTCACACAGATGTGCACTTACACATCTGCAAAGTCCACTCCCTGCTAACTGACCTTGGGCAAATTACCCCACGGGATCTCAATTCCCCACTAGAAAATACATAGATAATAATAAAAAGCAACTAAATGATCACTTAGTGGCTGGCACCTACTCTGTGCTGGATCTCCAGGTACAGCTGGATGGGTCCACTCTGCACATTTCTATAGGAGATACCTGAAGACCAGTTATCTTTTACCTTCTGGACTTTGAGAGGAATCAGGGAGTGCGAGGATACTTTGACATTGTTTAGATCACAGAAAGTGTTTCACTGTTAAATGTAAAAGGAGCAAGCAAACACCAATACTCCCTGTTCAAGAAGGTTGGAGACACAGAAGAGGGGAGGGATTGGAGGGAGGTTCCACAGCAGGGGCTGTGCCTGGTTGCTCCACCCTGAGGGAGCCAAGGAGGGCTTAGAATGTTTGTGGTTTCCATGGCTACAGCCCAGCCTGGGCAGCTGGAGGGAAGGAAGCGATGGCCCAGGGGCGGGAGCCTGAATGTAGGTGGCCTGGAGCGGCTCCTGTTGGCTTGTGAGATTTGCTTGATGTCCGGTTGTGGAGGGAGGGGCTTCTGAAGACTGATTTGAAATGTGAAAATCTTTTTCTTCTTTTTTTTTTTGAGACGGAGTTTCACTCTTGTTACCCAGGCTGGAGTGCAATGGCGCGATCTCGGCTCACCGCAACCTCCGCCTCCTGGGTTCAGGCAATTCTCCTGCCTCAGCCTCCTGAGTAGCTGGGATTACAGGCACGCACCACCATGCCCAGCTAATTTTTTTGTATTTTTAGTAGAGACGGGGTTTCACCATGTTGACCAGGATGGTCTTGATCTATTGACCTCGTGATCCACCCACCTCGGCCTCCCAAAGTGCTGGGATTACAGGCTTGAGCCAAAAATCTTTTTCTGGTGGCTGCATGCGGGCTCCATGGTCACGAGGGATGAGGATTAGACTGGGGTTGTGCTGCCTTCTCAGAGAATCTAAAACCAGCATGCAAAGTACAAAGGTTGGGGGTGAGTGCCATGTGGGTGTGTCAGCCATCCAGTGTGGACCTGCACGGATGCACAGTGTGTTGGAGTCTCTGGACACCTGAAGAGGAGGAGGGACAAAGCAGCGGGTTTCAGGCTGTTAGTTCAGAGTGTAATCTTAAAAAGCCACACCTCAGAGCATTTCCCGGCATGCTGCCCTTCCGCACTCCTCTAAATGACTGCAAAGCTCAGGGCGTCCACATGCATCAAGTCAGAAGTGCTTTGCCATCTCTGACTTTATTTAGTATCCATGGCCCTGAAAGCTGTGGCTGTTAATGTGATTTTGATAAGGGGAGTCTGTGGGGAGGTCAGCCCAGGTCTTTTAACTTCAAAGCCTTTGCTTTTCCCACCACCTGCCCTGTGCGGGCACTAAAACAGGATTACTGACTGCTTCAGACAAAATTTGGGCAGAGAGAAAGCTTGCTGGACTGAGCAAAGCAGTCTCGACTTGATTTAAAAGAAATTTTAAATCAAGAAAAATTTTTTAAAGAAATTTTAAATTACTGATTTAAAAGAAATTTTATTGTATGATGTCAGAATGCATTTAGTGCTCTTTATGTGCCGTTGAGTGGGTGGGTTGAGAGCATGGGCCTTGGAGGCAGCTGACCATCTGACACCCATGCCTCAGTTTCCTCACCTGTAAAGGAGGCAGGGATGGCGCCTACCTCCCAGGCTGCTGTGCAGAGTGAATCAGTATCCCACACATCTGCTGTGACATAGACAGTGGGAATTATTTTGAAAAGGGGTCTTTCAGTCCTTGGGGAGTTGTCTTTTTCTTCTTTGTATACAGAGAGCTGAAGCTCTCACCAGGCTGAACTAGATGGGAAGGTCAGCTCTGCTGCTTTGTAGGGGCTCTGGGGAAGAACCTCTTCCAGGCCCAGTGGACTTGCTGGCTTGACCCTGTCCTTGTGGTGGGGGACTTGCCGGTTGTCAGGAGGGGCCCTGGCTCTAAGAAACCTCCTTCCGTCTGGCCTGTGGCTTCCACCCGGGATCCAGTGAGCCTTGAAGCTTCCTCTCCTTGCAACCTCCCTGACCCCCTTTCTTCCACCTCTCCCTTCTGACTCTTGCCAGGGAAACTTCTCTGCTTTTAGGGTCTCCTGTAATTAGATTAGAGCCTTGACCATCCAGACTCAGCTCTTTATTTTAAGGCCCATGACCCGAATTAAACCTGTAAAGACCTCTCGCCCTGGTCTGGCGTCAGGGTGGATAGCTCTGGGTCCCATCATTCTGCTTCCACATTTCACCCTGAGATAGAGTCCACATGAGGCATATGCTTCTCCTCTGGGCTCAAGTCCCTCCAGCCCAGGGTCTGTATCTCACTCCCTATGGGATTTCCAGGTTCCTGGGGGCTCACATTCATCCCACCCTCAATCGCAGTGTGGGGCAGACAACAGACGTTTATCTGGGGGTTCAGGAAAGGCTGGATTGCAATCTCAGTGGAGTTTGAAAAGATTCTCCAGTGGGTAGGATGGATACAGGTGATGATGGAAGCTCTTTGTGAGTTCTGCAAGGCTTCTTGGAGGGGAGCCCAGGACTCCAGGACAGATCCCCATTGGCCAGGCCTGTCCCCAGCCTCCCTGGCTCCTCTGGCCATACCGGTCCCCAGGCAGAGGGCCTGTGGGTCTGGGCCTGCTGCTCTGTTCTCAGAGTCTTTCTAGGAATACATTTCCTAGGATGTGTATTGACTTTAGGGTGGGGGCAGAGGAGGCAGAGGGCAGAAACGCAGAGGGAATATGAATGTTCTAGATTGAGACCAGGGAGAATGTCTGTGGGATTCTTAGTTTCCCACAGATCAGATAACGTGGGACAGTGATTGTAACTTTTTTTTTTTAGGCAGAGTCTCACTCTGTCATCTAGGCTAAAGTGCAATGTTGCTATTTTGCTTACTGCAACCTCTACTTCCCGGGTTCAAGAGATTCTGGTGCCTGAGCCTCCCAGTAGCTGGGATTACAGGTGCCCACCAACACGCCTGGCTAATTTTGATATTTTTAGTAGAGAAGAGGTTCTGCCAGATTGGCCAGGCGGGTCTCAAATTCCTGACTTCAAGTGATCCATCCGCCTCTGCCTCCCAAAGTGCTGGGATTACAGGCGTGAGCGACAGCACCTGGCCTGATTTGTAATATTTTGAAATTGAAGACCTATTGGTCAACATGGTGAAACCCTGTCTCTACTAAAAATACAAAAAGTAGCCGGGTGTAGTAGCACAGTCTGAGGCAGGAGAATTGCTTGAATCCAGAAGGCGGAGGTTGCAGTGAGCAGAGATCGCGCCACTGCACTTCACTCCAACCTGGGCAATGGAGCGAGACTCCAGTTCAAAAAAAAAAGTTTAATACTAACATTTGGCAATATTTATTCCAAAGTAGTCTAAAGACCTATTACTGCATCTTCCTATTCAATACACATTCAAAAGCTGATTTGGTTTTACTTAAAGCAAATTTGTTTGCAGATCATTTGTAAAATAGTCACATTTTCTAATAAATTCTTAAAACTTTCATTTTTTGTTTGTTTTCTTTCTCATGTTGAGATGGCAGGATACACACACACACACACACACACCCCAACACACACCCCAACAATATTTTCAGATAGGAAAATAATTAAAATATTTACTTCCATAATGGGGATTTGTGGCATATATTATAAGAATGTGGCAGACAGAAGTGGAATCTGGAGCAGGTCTTATTACAATAGAAAGAAAAAGCATTTGAAGTGAGGAAATGATTGTACCAATTGACTTGCTGGTGGTTTCAAATCCTTCTTGGAAATAAAACAAAGGATAACACAGCAGCAATGAAGTTGCCTCCTTCATCCATCTTCCATGGAGTTAGTTTTTTATGAATTACAATAATTTATGAATTGCTTTTTATGAATGACAATAATTGTTGTCTTGGAGAATTTGTTCTTTTAAATCATTTCCAAGTTCTGAAGGACTAAGTTGATCCACAGGGTGATTTGATTCTCTCTTCTTCTTCTTTTTTTTTTTTTTTCAGAGATGGAGTTTCATCATGTTGGCCAGGATGGTCTCGAGGTCTTGATCTCTTGACCTTGTGATCCACCCACCTCGGTCTCCCAAAGTGCTGGGATTATAGGTGCGAGCCCCTGCGCCTGGCCCTCAGGGCGATTCTCTGGCATCCCTCTGCTGAGGGCATTGGCTCTAGTATTTGGCCGCCTTGGTTTACTCGGGGAAGGATGGTTTGCTTCGCGCTGGATGGAACAAGGCTCTCTGAGGAGGGTATGGATGGGCCAGCTGTCCGTTGGCCATCACAGTACAGTGTCCCAGAAAGAAACTCTCCTTCTTGGGTTGGAAACAGCAAATGAAGGGGCAATTCTGGGCTGCTCTTATTCTATCTGAAGTGTTCAGTAACAAAGGATGACACAGCAAAAACGTAGTTGCCTCCTTCTTCCATCTTCCATGGAGTTGGTACAAGATGCCTTTTAGAGCTTGAAGTGTTCATGCCTTGGATGAATTACAGTGATTGTTGTCTTGGAGAATTTGTTCTATTAATCATTTCATAAGTGGTTTCTCTGAAGAACTAAGTCGATCATCATGGGTGATTCTCTAGCATCCCTCTGCTGAGAGTACTGTCTGCACTATAGACCTGCAGCAAAAATGGGTTGAATTTATAGAGTATCTCTTCTGGGCCATGGTCCCCTTTGCCAAAAGTGATTCCATCTGAGTGTCAGTCAACCATTTTGTATGAGCTGATGATTCTGATGTTGTAGAGGAAGCAGCTGTGGTTCAATATGCCCTCAGGGTTGGCTCTGTGGGGAGGGTGCAGGAAGGGGTGAGTGGCCCAGTGGTCATTGAGGGGTTTAGTCAGGGACTCCTGAGACGTTTCAGCATTAAGGGAGAATACCCCCCAAACCCTTTCTGTATTCCTGGCATGTGAAGTACATTAAAGAAGACGTCTTTAAGCATCATCATTAAGAATTATAATTAAGATTTTTCACTTTTCTTTCAGAGCTTTTGCTAATATTGTAAGAAATACTCTCCCAAATTAAGATATTCTTTCTTTCTCTTATTGGCTTTGAGGGCCCTGAGCTTTCTGGTTGGCTTGCACATCTGGGGGCCTGTCTGCCTCTCATCTGCAGCAGCACATCACACCTGGCATGGGTGTCTTTGACTTCTTTTTTTAGATGGAGTCTCACTCTGTCACCCAAGCTGGAGGACAGTGGCCCGATCTCAGCTCATCGCAACCTCCGCCTCCTGGGTTCAATTGATTCTCCTGCCTCAGCCTCCCAATGAGCTGGGATTACAGTCATGCGCCACCACGCCCGGCTTATTTTGTGTTTTTAGTAGAGATGGGGTTTTGCCATGTTGGCCACGCTGATCCTGAACTCCTGACCTCAAGTGATCCACCACCTTGGCTTCCCAAAGTGCTGGGATTACAGGCATGAGCCACCACAGCCGTCTTTGACTTTTAAGGACTGGGCCATGTACTCTCTTCATCGGTTTCTCTGTAGACCCTCTATTTGGGCAGGGGCTAGGCCTCTCAGCCAGTGCACCTGCTGACTTACTGTGAACTAAGAGCATCCCTAAAAGCCTCCTTTTCTTTTCTGGCCAGTTTACCTGAAGTGGAAGCACTGCAAGATGCCAGGCGTGAAGACCCTGTGCAATCTGAAGAAACTTCTGAACCAGCTTCAGAAAGACCATCGGGAGGACATCTACCTGTACATCTCTGGACACCTGAACCCCAACAAGCTCTATTAGACTCCTGAGACAGTCTTACAGCACTGGCCCAATGCCAGACGGCCCTCGGAGCAGCGTGTCTCTGGGGTGGGAGAGCCGCCTGCAGGACAGGTGATGAGGATGAAGGAGGCCCTGGCCCACTTCACTATACACATGGCGCTGGTCCCCAGCGATGCCCAGGACACGTCACTGTTCAGGTACCTGAACCCCCAGGCCTCTCTTTCCCACACTTCAGAGGAGGATCTCCTTCCAATGGAGGCTCTTGTAGAAGGGAAGGAGGAGATGCACAGAGGCTCACCTGGATGGCGCAGGAGGGAAGAACTCCTGCTGCCTGACATGAAGGTGCTGCAATACCAGGAGGCCGGGCTCACAGGCGCCAGGGACCAGCACTGCTGTGTCAGCTCCTACCTGGCTGGGGTCACCAAGGCCGATAGCTACAGGATGTTCCTGTGTTTCCAGAAGGAAGTGCTCGCCAAGCAAGATCTCCTGGGAAATGACTTCACTGGGAGCAAGGTGGCCAAGGGCTATGAGAAAAAGCTGCAGCAGGTGAGTAGGGCAGCCCTGTGGTGCTCTCGGTGCAGCGCTCTCAGTGCATTGCTCTCTGTGCAGTGTTCTCTGTGCAGTGTTCTCGGTGCGGTGTTCTCCTTGCAGTGCTCTCAATGCAGTGCTCTCGGTTCAGTGTTCTTGGTGCAGTGCTCTCCATGCAGTGTTCTTGATGCAGTGTTCTCAGTGCAGTTTTCTCAGTGCAGAGCTCTTGGTGTGGGGACAGGCTCATCCCTGAGGCTTCCCTGCCACGTCCAGGTATAGTGCAGCACTGCCCCCGGTGCCTGAAGCATTAGCACCTTCAGTGGGGACAGATTGGGTAAAATGGAGGAGGAAGCCATCTGGGAACTGGTAAGCTGGGGGAGGCCCATCGCAGACACATTGGAGGCCATGTGGCTGCAACAGTAATTCAGATGTTCATGGGTCAGCCAAGGAGTCTGAGAGAGGGCTTGCCTGCCTGATCATGGAAGAGCAGTGAGGGAAGATGGAGAGCTGATGGGCACTGTCACGCCCTGAAGTATGCCCAGGCAGCATGTGTCTACAGAAGGTGCTGGTGTGAGGGGAAGATCTAGGATGGGCTGCTGACTCAGAGGGGAACAGCTGATGGGAGGCTGTCCATCTCCAAATGGAGGGGATGCACAAGGGAGAAGGAAATAGCAGGTCCCCCAGGAAGCAGCCAGACCTCAGGGTTGGAAGAGCAAAGAGCCTTGGGGGACTGGGGAGGCAGAGATTGAACCTTTGAGGACAGGGAGCAAGAGAGTGAATAAAGAAGAAGAGTTAAAAGGAATCCCAAATGTTGGGTGACCAGGGAAGCAAAGAAGCTCAGCAGCTGGTGGGAGGGATCAGAACTCCTGGGTATGGCCCCCTGTGCCGCCCTGCCCAGTCACCAGGGTGATGGCTGCTGTGTCCTGCCTGACTCCTGAGAAACTTGTTCTGGAAGAAAAATGAAGCTGTCCTAAAATGGGCTGACTCTGTTTTTCCTCCAGGAGCTCCAGAAAATTTGCACGTGCAGCCCTCAGCAGTTCAACAGACTATACGTCTTTGGAAAAGTCTTTGAAGGTATTTGTAAGAGTTCTTTGATATTTGGTGATCTCTTGAAAGAAGTTAAGGTGAGAAACACATATCTTCAGCATAACAGTTGAGAAGCTTGCATGAGGTTCTGTGTACATGAATGATCTCAAGCCTCACAGAAATTCTGCTAGCTATCACGGGCCCCCTTCTACAGATGGGGACCATCATTCGCAGAGACTCGAGTTCATCTGCCTGCAGGCACATAAATTGTACAGGGGCCATGTGGAATCAACACAGTTAGCTCACTTCTTAAGCCCATATTTTCCCACTAAATCTTCCTGGTTATACACAACCTTTTATAAATTATACATCAGTGACAAACTTTTTATTTTAAAAAATTATATTTCAAATAAATTAGTAATTAGTGATTTTAACATTACATGTGTAATTTTATATAAATCCTTATGGAATTACAGGTTTGTTGCAATTTCATGATGAAAGTGACCTTTGGGTGCAGTGGCTCACGCCTGTAATCCCAGCACTCTGAGAGGCTGAGGCAGGTGGATCACTTGAGGTCAGCTGTTCAAAATCAGCCTGGCCAACATGGTGAAACCCCATCTCTACTAAAAATACAAAAATTAGCGAGGAATGGTGGTGCGTGCCTATAATCCCAGCTACTCAGAGGCTGAGTCAGGAGAATCCCTTGAACCCAGGAGATGGAGGCTGCAAATAAAAATAAAGAAAGTGACCCTCATATAGAATCTGAGTTGAGATCATGTTGCTTAAAGATTATGCTATTGTTTAATTTTACTAATGACAAGGAATGCCCAACAATGGAGACCTGGTGGCCTCTTCTCCAGCGCTGCCTCATCACCTGGAGCTCATCCTGGTAGGCCGGTAGGACCGGATTCCACAGACCTTCTGCATGATGGGAGATCATTTGTTGTATGTGTGTCAAGGTGTTTTATGACATTCTGAAGTGATCAATATTTTATATTTTGTTTTATAATATTTTATGATATTCTGGGGTAATTAATAATGCTCAAATATGCTTCAAAGATGGTGTGATTTTATAAATGTGAACAGGTATACCGTTTAACGCATTGTAGGAACATTTTTTTTTTTGAAATTACGTAAATGAACATTCTTAACTTCCATATTATTTATACACATGAAACACTTGCACTGTGGCCTCCCCACGCATGGCCAGTGGACTTTTTGTTTGTTTCTGTACAGGATGAATACAAACTCTACATGGCGACGCTCCTGGAGTCCCAGCCCCCAGTACAGTACGAGGTGACAATCGATTGTGAAGAGTCTGATTGGAGCCTGCTTATTCATGGCTTTGTATTTCACAAGCAGTGGAAACCTTCCTGAATCCCACAAGCCTCATGTGTGCCCCATAATTTAGAATAGCTGATTTTTAAAAATTATGAGTGAGCTTATACTGCCTTAAGAACATTATTGAGGGCCGGGTGCAGTGGCTCAAGCCTGTAATCCCAGCACTTTGGGAGGCCGAGGCGGGTGGATCACGAGGTCAATAGATCAAGACCATCCTGGTCAACATGGTAAAAACCCGTCTCTACTAAAAATACAAAAAAAAATTAGCTGGGCATAGTGGCGCGTGCCTGTAGTCCCAGCTACTCAGGAGGCTGAGGCAGGATAATTGCCTGAACCCAGGAGGCGGAGGCTGCGGTGAGCCGAGATCGTGCCATTGCACTCCAGCCTGAGTAACAAGAAAAAAACTCTGTCTCAAAAAAAAAAAAAAAAAAAGAACATTATTGATAAAGAACTTCACTTTGGATTGGCATAGCATTCTTTATACTCCCAAACAAGCGACATAACTATATATGTATAAATTGGGAATATAAATGGTTCTCTGCCAGTAAGTACCGAAAACCATTGTCCAGTCTTCACCCTGGTGAAAACACTGAGAATGCATTGTGATGGCTAGTGTGCTGTAAGCTGGCTCAAAACCCCATGACCTCTTCTTTTAATGGGTGACAGCATTCCAGGTGTTCTCTCAATGGCTGGGTTAAACTCGTGATTGGTCAAATAAGAAAATATACTGCAGGGATAATTTTATCACTTATAAAACCTAAGAAAATTGAACACCATAGCAAAGATAACTTTGGCATTTTGAATTCAATAAACTTTAAAGATTAATTTTACTTCATAAATTAGGAAAGACGATTGCTTCTTTTGTATATGAAAAAACAAATCACAGCATTAGGAGGAGATGAGTTCTAGTTCGCTCCTTCAACTAAAATCAGACGTAAGCACTGTTTTCTTTGTGCCAAGCCTTTCCGTAACACAGAAGCAGCCTTTGTCTTTACAAGAATGTGAGCGAAGATTCCATTCTACCTTGCTCCTTAGGTTGTGAGGTTGAGTGAGAAAGTGACATACGTCCCTATCTCGGTCAAACGTGAGCATGAAGAAATTCCCAGGCCAGCAGGGCCCTGGATGCCTCTTTCTGTATCTGTGACCCTGGCAGCTCATCCTCTGACGAGGCCGAGATCTCTGTGGCTTCTCATTTGAGCACGACACTGCTTTACATCTGCGGATGGCAATCGCATTCATTTGGCTTCTTATTCCTGTAGAAGAAACGATTGCGGTGCCACTGACAATGTGCCTCCAGGACTTCACCCAGAGTGTCCTTCCCCCGACACAGGCCAACAGGGGAGTTCATTACCATCTTTCCATTTCTTAGAAAAATTAACTCTTAACATACTGATAAACGTATTTTACTGGGAACATCACCAATTGGCCATCCCTCCCTCAATGGCCATCCCTCCCTTCAATCCTCCTGGTTTACCTATTTTTAACTAGGATGTATACGTTAACCCAGGGCACCTTGAAAACGCATTAATGACAAATAGAAAAGGGAGTCCTCCCCTCCTCCCCGTATGATTGTCTCACCTCACGTGTCTGGTCCTGCCTAGGCTCTTCTGGCTCAACTCAAGGGGCTGGAGCAGAGGCCAGTGAAGATGGCAGACGTGGATCTAGCCAGGGAAGAGCTGAGGATGCTCGTGAAAGCCATAAAAGCAGCCCTGGAGTGCAACGACAGGTGAGGCATGAGTGGTGGATCTGATCTACATTTAGATTATTCTGTAATAAGATCTTAAAGCGTTGTGACAAGCCTACCGTTACAATGTTTCCTGGTCTGGCCACTTGCACAGGCCATCGCATATGTGACTAGGATATTCTGCCAAGTATGGCGTTTCCATGGGGAGAGTTTGGGGAAGTTTCTGAAGGAATTTCCTGTCTTTTTTTCGTGGTTCCCTGAAGATTTACCAATAGGGGAGAGGGCTACAGATCTAAGACACCTTTGAATGATCTTATTGGTTTGTAACTTACAAAGCTCTTCTAATATAACCTCCCTGTATTTTTTTCCAGGATCAAATCACAATTGGATAGGGCATACCATTTGTATGATTTTTGAAATGAGATTAAAGGAAACCTATAACATCTAAAATATCTTCAACAGAGCAAAACAGGAAACAAAACCAAAAAACAAAATTTGCCTTCAATGTAACTAGAAGACAGAGAGCTTTGTATTTTGCTCCAGTTTGGTCTTTTTTTTGTTTGAGTTGGAGCCTTGCTCTGTCACCCAGTCTGGAGTGCAGGTGACACTCCATTGCAACCTCCATCTACCAGGTTCAAATGAATCCCCTGCCTCAGCCTCCCAAATACCTGGGATTACAGGTGTGTGCCACCATGGCCAGCTAATTTTTGTATTTTTAGTGCAGATGGGGTTTCAACATGTTGGTCAGGCTGCTCTTGAACTTCTGACCTCAAGTGATCCACTCGGCTCAGCCTCACAAAGTGCTGGGATTACAGGCATGAACTACCGCACCTGCCCTCCAATTTGGTCTTGAGGTCTCTCTCACAAGGGTGACTCTGAACTCTAGCCCTGCCCTAATGGGGCTTCGGGAGGATGGTGGAGGATGCCCTTCATGGGATTCGTTTTCATCTGGCCCTCAGGCTTAATGCCTAAGTGTCCGACCTGTGACCAGATGTCTCTCTCACAAGAAACCCAACTGCACTGGCAGAAGCCCTTGTGGCCATTGTCTGGTGTGTGTCTAGTTTATTCCTACAACGAGAGCCAGTCTCTGGGAGAGCCCTAGCTGGAAAAGGTGAGGTTCAAGTGTGCCTGTCAGGTGAGGGACAGAGGAGGCCACAGAAAAAGCACATCAAATGGCAGATTTGTTACTTACAGATCCCAGAGAAAAGAGGGCAGCATACCTCTCAGGGGTGGCAGGAAGGGGGAACCGCCTGAAACACACTGGCTCCACTGGCAGGTAGGGGAGCAAAAGAGAGTGAGAACCGATGGACCAAGGCCTTTGTTTGGGTCCAGAGCATGACCCAAGCAGCTTTTCCACGGGGAGTTCAGATCAGTGGGTTTAAGGCAAGAAGGCACAAGTGCTGTGGGGTCGCGCTGTGGCTAGAAGTGGTCGCTGGATCACTGCAGCATATGCTCATGGCCCATGCAGGGTGTGGGCCAGGTAGTGACTAATGGCCAGGTAGCCTCTATAGCATGGATACCCAGGACAAAGGGGTGATTCACATCCAGAGCGGGACATAGCAGGATGGTGAGAGATTTTATCATGCTACTTTAAGCAGTGTGCAACTGAAAATTTATGAATTGCTTATTTCTGGAATTTTCCAGTTAATATTTTCATATCATTGTTGACCTTGGGTGACTGAAACCACGGAAAGCAAAACCCAGATAAGGGGGAGGGGGTTACTGTATTTTACAAGGTTCCGGATTAAAGTGCTTCCCCTTCTGTCAGTGCAGCCAAGCATAGGCTTTAATAAATAGTTTTTGTTGTCCATGGTGGGGATATGAGAAAGGAGTTCTGAGTCCTCTGATATTTTGGTTTTCTTTTGTCTTGCAAGACCCTACTGTAGTACACTATAGGAGAATTTTATGTCTGTAAGATTAATGATGGCCATTAGGCCATTATCTTCTAGAAATCTTACAGTTGTGCATTTGATATTTAGGTCTAAGATACACTTTGAGTTATTTTTTTCGTGAAATATATGAGGTTTATGTCTAGATTGATTTTGTTTACATGTGGAAATGCAGTCAATTCAACAATGCTTGTTGAAAAGACTATCCTATCACCACTGAATTGCCTTTGCTCCTTTGTGAAAGATCAGTTGACTTTGTATGTGTCTATTTCTGGGCTTTCTAATCTGTTCATTCATCAAGTTTTCTTTTCTTTCGCCAACACCACACTGTACTGATTACTGCAGCTTTATATTAAACCTTGAAGTTGGGTAGTATCAATCCTCTGATTTTGTCCTTCTCCCATATTGTGTTGGCTTTTTTTTTTTTTTGAGACAGAGTTTTGCCCTGTCTCCCAGGCTGGAGTACAATGGCACAATCTCAGCTCACTGCAGCCTCCACCTCCTGGAGTTCAAGCAATTCTCCTGCCTCAGCCTCCCAAGTAGCTGGGATTACAGGTGCCTGACACCGCACCCAGCTAATTTTTGTAGTTTTTAGTAGAGACGGGGTTTTGCCATGTTGGCCAGGCTAGTCTGGAACTCCCGAACTCAGGTGGTTCATTCACCTTGGCCTCACAGAGTGCTAGGATTACAGGTGTGAGCCATCATGCCCGGCCTGTGTTGGCTATTCTTTATCTTCTGCATTGTTATGTAAACCTTATATCCACTTTATTGACGTCCATCAAGTAACCTGCTAGAATTTTGATTTGGATTGCATTGAATCTAAAGATCAGGTTGGGAAGAACTGATATCTTATCAATACTGAGTCTTCCTGTCCATAATTATAGAATATTTCTCCATTTATTTAGATCTTCTTTGATTTCTGTCCTCAGAGTTTTATAGTTTGTCTCACATAGATATTGTACATATTTTGTTATAATAATTTCATTTTGGGGGGTTGATAGTGTAAATTATATAGTGTTTTAATTTCTAAAGTACACTTGTTCATTGTTATAACAGTAGATAGGAAAGCAATGGATGTTCGCATATTAACTTGTATCCTGCAAACTTGTTATAATTGCTTATTAGTTCTAGCAGGGTGTTTTTTGTTGTTGATTATTTGGGATTTTCTACATACACAATGATGCCGTTTGCAAAAAAAAAAAAAAAAGACAGTTTTATTTGCTTCTTACAAGACTGCAAGCCTGTATATCTTTATTTCCCTTTTTTGTCTTATTGCATTAGTAGGAACTTCTAATACAATGTTGAATAGGAATAGTGAGAGAAGGCAGCCTTGTCAAGTTTCTAATCAGGAGGAATACACCAAGTTTCTCACCATTAAGTACAGTGTTACCAATAAGTATTTTGTTGATGTCCTTTTGCAAGTTTGGCAAGTTCCCCTCTATTCCTGGTTTGCATGAGATTTTTTGTCATGAATTGGTGTTAGATTTTGTCACATACTTTTTCTGCATCTATTGATATTATCTTTTTTTTTTTTTGGTCTTCAGTCTGTTGGTGTGATGGATTAACTGACTTTTTAATGTTGGGCTAGCCTTGCATACCTAGAGTAAATCACATTTGGTCATGACATATAGTTCTTTTTGTACATTGTTGGATTTGTTTTGCTCATACTTTGTTGAGAATTTTTGCATCTTTGTTCATGAGAGAGATTGGTCTGTAGTATTTTTTTTTTGGTAAGGTGTTTGTCTGGTTTTGGTATTAGGGTAATGCTGACCTCATAGAATGAGTTAGGAAGTACTCTTTATGTGTCTAATCTCTAAAAATGGTTGCAGGGAATTGAGATACATTCTATTTAAATTTGAATTCTACCAAATGTTTGGTGCTTTCTGTTTTGGAAGGCTATTAATTACAAATCATTTTATTTAATGGGCATAGGCCTTCTCAGGTTATCCATTTCTCCTCATGTGAGTTTTGGTAGGTTGTGTCTTTCAAGAAATTGGTTCATTTTATCTAAGTTTTCAGATTTGTGGGCATAGACTTGTTTACAATATTCCTTTATTATCCTCTCAATGGTTATTAGATCAGTGGTGATAACCTTTCTTTTATTTCTAGTACTAACAATTTATATCTTCTCTTTTTTTCTTAGTTGGCCTGGCTAGAAGTTTATTAATTTATTGATCCTATCAAAGAAACAGCTTTTTGTTTAATTGGCTTTCTCTACTTATTTCCTGTTCTTAACTTCACTGATTTCTGCTCTATTTTATATTGATTTTCCTCTACTTACTTTGGATACAATTTGCTGGGGTTTTTTTTTTTTTTTCTGGTTTCTTAAGGTGGAAGCTTAGAGCATTGACTTTTAGATCTTCTGAATGTTCTAATATATGCTTTTAATGTGAGAAATTTCCCTTGAAGAATGCCTTGCATTGCATCCCTCGATTTAGACAAATCGTGTTTTCATTTCCATTTAGCTTAAACAATTTTTAAATGTCTCTTAAGACTTCTTAAACTTGATATTTAAAAGCATGTTGTTTAATTTTGAGATATTTCTAGCTATCTTTCTATTATTGATTTCTAGCTTAATTTCTTCATGATCTTAAAGCATGCTTTGTATGATTTCTATTCATTTATATTTGTTAATGTGTGTTTGTGGCCTCAAAAATGGTCTATAAACATGCATGTTCCATGTGAACTTGAAAAGATTGCTGTATTATTCCATTTTCACACTGTTATAAAGATATTACTCAAGGCTGGGTAATTTATAAAAGAAAGAGGTTTAATTGACTCACAGTTCTGAATGGCTGGGGAGGCGTCAGAAAACTTGTTATTATGGTGGAAAGAGAAGCAGGCACCTTCTTCACAAGGCAGCAGGACAGAGAGAAGAGTGAAGGAGGAACTTCCAAACACTCATAAAACCATAGCATCTCATGAGAAATCATTCATATCATGAGAACAGCATATGAGAAATCATCCCCATGATCCAGTCACCTCCCACCTTGTTCCTCCCTTGATACATGGGGATTGCAGTTCAAGATGAGAGATTTGGGTGTGGCCACAGAGACAAACCTTATCAAATGTGTATTCTGCTCTTGTTCTATAAATGTCAATTAGATCCAGTTGATTGATGATGCTGTTCAGTTCAACTATACCTCTACTGATTTTTTTTGACTACTGGATTATCTATAAATTAATGATGGAGGGATGTTGAAGTCTCCAACTGTAATAAGGGATTTGTGTTTTTCTTCTTGACATTCACTTAGTTTTTGCCTCACATATTTCGACTTTTAATTTATCTATGTCTTTAAACTGGGATTCTTGCAGACAACAAATAGTTGAGTCTTAGCTCTTTATCTTTTCCGAAAGGCTGTCTGTGAACTGTATTTTAACCATTCACATCTAAAGTGATTTTGATATCTACTGTATTTGTAGTTGTTTTTTATTCATCATCCTTGTTCTTTGTTTCCTTTTTGTTTTCCATTCTTTTTTTTTTTTTGCCTTCTCTTTTTTTAACTAAGTATTTTGTAGGATTTTCTCTCCTATCTTAGATTATCAAATTAAACTTTAAAAAATATTTGTAGTTACCCTAGAGTTTGCAATATATATTTACAACTAATCTAAGTCCACTTTCAATAACACTATAGCACTTAACAGGTAAGGCCGCTACTTTACAACAGAATATTCTCAGTTCCTCTCTCCCATCCTTTATTACACTACTTTAGTTAATTTTACTTATCTATAGGCTATAATCACCCAATACATTTTGTTGCCATTATTATTATGAGCAAACTATTATGTGTTATGTCAATTAAAATAAGAAAATAATTTTATTTTATCTTCATTCTTTCCTTGTCCAAAGTTCTTTCTTTCTTTATGTAAATCCAGGTTTCTGACTTATATCATTTTTCTTCTCTCTGAAGAACTTTTTTTTTTTTTTTTTTGAGAAGGAGTTTTGCTCTTGTTACCCAGGCTGGAGTACAAGGGTGCGATCTCGGCTCACCGCAACCTCCGCCTCCTGTGTTCAGGCAATTCTCCTGTCTCAGCCTCCTGAGTAGCTGGGACTACAGGCACGTGCCACCATGCCCAGCTAATTTTTTATATTTTTAGTAGAGACGGGGTTTCACCATGTTGACCAGGATGGTCTTGATCTCTTGACCTCGTGATCCACCCGCCTCGGCCTCCCAAAGTGCTGGGATTACAGGCTTGAGCCACCGCGCCCGGCCTGAAGAACTTCTTTGAATGTTTCTTGTAAAGCATTTCTACTAGTGATACATTCCCTCAATTTTTGTTTTTCTGAGAAAGTATTTCTCTTTGACTTTTAAAGGATAATTTCACAGGGTGAAGAATTCTAAATTTTTTTTTCAAAACTTTATTTTATGTCACTCTTTTTTCTTTGTATAGCTTCTTAAATTTTTTTTTTAATTTCCATAAGTTATTGGGGAACAGGTGGTGTTTGATTACATAAGCAGGCTCTTTAGTAGTGATTTGTGAGATTTTGGTGCACCCATCACCCAAGCAGTGTACACTCTATCCTATTTGTAGTCTTTTATCCCTCACTTTCTTCCAACCTTTTCCCCCTGAGTCCCCAAAGTCCATTGTGTCATTCTTATGACTTTGCATGCTCATACTTTAGCTCCCACTTATGAGTGAGAACATACGATATTTAGTTTTCCATTCCTGAGTTAGTTCACTTAGAATAATAGTCTCCAATCTCATCCAGGTCACTGTGAATGCCATTAATTCATTCATTTTTATGGCTAACTAGTATTTCATCATGCATATATACCATATATATATCACAGTTTCTTTATCCACTTATTGATTGATGGGCATTTATGTTTGTTCAACGTTTTTGAAATTGCAAATTTCAAAAACTGCTATAAACATGTTTGTGCAAGTATCTTTTTCCTGTAATGACTACTTTTTCTCTAGGTAGGTATCCAGTAGTGGGATTGCTGGATCATATGGCAGTTCTACTTTTAGTTCTTTAAGGAATCTCTACACTATTTTCCATAGTGGTTGTACTAGTTTACATTCCCACCAGCCATATAGAAGTGTTCCCTGTTCACCACCTCCACACAAATATGTACTATTTTTTGATTATGGCCATTCTTGCATGAGTAAAGTAGTATTGTATCATGGTTGTGGTTTGCATTTCCCTGATGATTAGTGATGTGAAGCATTTTTTCATGTGTTTGTTGGTCATTTGTATATCTTCTTTTGAGAACTGTCAATTCATGTCCTTAGCTCACTTTTCATGAGATTGTTTGTTTTTTTCTTGCTAATTTGTTTGAATTTGTTGCAGATTCTGAATACTAGTCCTTTGTCAGATGTATAGATTGTGAAGATTTTCTCTGACTCTGTGGGTGGTCTGTTTACACTGATGACTGTTTCTTTGCCATGCAAAAGCTCTTTAGTTTAAGTCCCAGCTATTTATCTTTGTTTTTATTGCATTTGCTTTGGGGTTCCTGGACATGAAATCCTTGCCTAAGCCAATGTCTAGAAGAGTTTTTCCAATGTTATCTTCTAGAATTTTTGTATTTTCAGATCTTAGATTTAAGTCCTTCATTCATCTTGAGTTGATTTTTGTATAAGGTGAGAGATAAGGATCCAGTTTCATTCTCCTATATATGGCTAGCCAATTATCTCAGCACCATTTGTTGAAAAGGGTGTCTTTTCCCCCTTTATGTTTTTGTTTGCTTTGTCAAAGATCAGTTGACTGTAAGTATTTGGGTTTATTTCTGGGTTCTCTATTCTGTTCCATTTGCCTATGTGCCTATTTACATAACAGTATCGTGCTGTTTTGATGATTATGGCCTTATAGTATAGTTTGACATCAGGTAATGTGATGCCTTCAGGAAAAATTGAAATTATATCAAGCACTCTCTCAGACCACAGTGGAATAAAACTGGAAATCCACTCCAAAAGGAATCTTCAAAACCATGCAAACACATAGACATTAAATAACCTGCTCTTGAAGGATCATTGGGTCAAAAATGAAATTGAGATGGAAATTTAAGAATTATTCAAACTGAAACAATAATGACACACCTATCAAAACTTCTGAGATACAGCAAAGGTAATGCTAAGAGGAAGGTTCATAGTCCTAAATACCTACATCAGAAAGTCTGAAAGAGTGCAAACAGATAATCTAAGGTGACACCTCAAGGAACCAAAGACACAAGAACAAACCAAATCCGAACCCAGCATAAGAAACGAAATAACCAAGATTAGAGCAGAGCTGAATGAAATTGAAACAAAAAATTCAAAAGATAAATGAAACAAAAAGCTGGTTCTTTGAAAAGATAAATAAAACTGATAGACTATTGGCAAGATTAACCAAGAAAAGAAGAGAGAAAATTTGAATAAGCTCAATAAGAGATGAAACAGAAGATACTATAACTGACACCTCAGAAATACAAAAGATTATTCAGGACTACTATGAACACCTTTACACACATAAACTGGAAAACCTAGAAGAGATGAATAAATTTCTGGAAAGATACAACCCTCCTAGCCTGAATCAGGAAGACTTAGATACCCTGAGCAGACCAATAACAAGCAGCAGCAGGATTGAAATCATAATGAAAAATTACCAACAAAAAAATGTCCAGGTCTGGCCGGACGCGGTGGCTCAAGCCTGTAATCCCGGCACTTGGGAGGCCGAGGCAGGTGGATCACCAGGTCAAGAGATCGAGATCATCCTGGCCAACATAATGAAACCCCATCTCTACTAAAAATACAAAAATTAGCTGGGTATGGTGGCGTGTGCCTGTAGTCCCAGCTATTTGGGAGGCTGAAGCAGGAGAATTGCTTGAACCTGGCAGGTGGAGGTTACCATGAACCGAGATTGTGCCACTGCACTCCAGCCTGGTGCCTGGCAACAGAGTGAGACTCTGTCTCAAAAAAAAAAAAAAAAAAAAAGTCCAGGACAAGACAAGCTTTGAATGTCTTGTAGAATGTCTGAATTCTACAAGACATTCAAAGATTAATTGGTACCGGTCCTATTGATGCTATTTACAAGATAAAGAGGAAACCCTTCCTAAATAAACCCTCTTATATGAAGCCAGTATGACCCTAATACCAAAACCAGGAAAGAACATAAGCAAAAGAGAAAACTACAGATCAATATCCCTGATGTATATAGATGCTGAATTCCTTAACAAAATACCAGTTAACTGAATCCAACATATCAAAAAGATAATCCACACGATCCAGTGGGTTTCATATCAGGGATGCAGTGAAGGTTTAACATATGCAAGTCAGTAAATGTGATATACCACATAAAGAGAATTAAAAACAAAAATCACATAATCATCTCAATAGATGCAGAAAAGCATTTGACAAAATCCAGCATCACTTTATGATTAAAACTTTCAGCAAAATCAGCATAGAAGGGACAGACCTCAATGTAATAAAAGCCATCTATGACATACCTACAGCCAACATAATACTGAACTGGAAGAGTTGAAAGCATCCCCTCTGAGAACTGGAAAAAGACAAGGACACCCACTATCACCACTCTTCAATATAATATTGGAAGTCCTAACAGGAGCGATCAGACAAGAGAAAGAAATAAAGGTCACCCAAATCAGCAAAGAGGAAGTCAAACTGTTGCTGTTTGCTGATGATATGATGTTTTTACCTAGAAAACCCTAAAAACTCCAGAAAGCTCCTAGAACTGTTAAAATAATTCAACAAAGTTTCCAGATACAAAATTAACGTACACAAATCAGTAGCTCTTCTATATACCAACAGTGACCAAGCTGAGAATCGAATCAAGACCTCAACTCCTTTTACTGTAGCTGCAAATAAATAAATAAATAAATAAATAAATAAATAAAATACTTAGGAATATACCTAACCAAGGAGGTGAAAGACCTTTACAAGGAAAACTACAATACAGTGCTGAAAGAAATCATAGATGACACAAACAAATGGAAACACATCACATGCTTATGAATGTTTAGAATCAATATTGTAAAAATGACCATACTGCCAAAAGCAATCTTCAAAATCAATACAATTATCATCAAAATACCGCCATCATTCTTTACAGAATTAGAAAAAACAATTTTAAAATTTATAGGGAACCAAAAAAGAGCCTGCATATCCAAAGCAAGTCTCCGCATAGTCTCTGTATAGAAGTCCAATAGAAATGTAATCTTCATTTATGTCTAGGTAAATTGTTTGCCCCCGCTCATGCTTCTTTTAAGATTTTTTTTTGTCTTTGATTTTCTGAAGTTTGAATATGATACATCTATATGCAGTTGTAGATTTTTTAGTATTTATCCTTCTTGGTGTTGTTCTGAGCTTCTAGGATCTGCAGTTTGGTATATGTCGGTAATTTTGGAAAATTCTCAGTCATTATTACTTTAAATATTTTTCTTTTCCCCCTCTCTTCTCCTTTTATTAATCCTATCACATGTAATGGAATGTAGATTTTTTGTAATTGCTTCACAGTTTTTGAATTTTTTTTTTTCATTCTTTCTTCTCTTTTCAGTCTGAGAAATTTCTATTAGCATATCTTCAAGCTTACTGATTCCTTCTTTGGTCATGTCCAGTCCTCTGATAATGAGCTCATCAGAAACATTCTTCATTTTTGTTAACAGTGTTTTTGATTTCTAGCATTTCCTCTTGATTCTTTCTTAGAGTTTCTCTCTCTTGGTTTACATTACTCCTGCATTCTCGATTGCTATTACAGCTCTTGGCATATTAGTCATAAATTATTTTAAATGCCTGATCTGATCACCTAAAATTCCTGTCATATTTGACTCTGCATCTTATTCTTGCTTTGATTCTCTACAGTGTGTTTTTGGCTTTTGGTATGCCCTGTATACTTTTTTGAAATCCAAACATCATATATTGAGTAAAATGAAGTGAGGTAAATAGGCCTTTATTATGAGGTTTTGTTTATCTGGCTAGGGGTTTGGCTGTGTTTGTTTGCTGTAGCTATGGTTTAAGAAGCTAAAATTTCCTTTTATGTTCTTGTTTTTGTCTTCTTTCTCTCATTTTCTAATTCACAAAGGGAGACTTGCCCTTTCATTTGAATTTGAGTTTCTCTATAAAAACTGTGTGTTTTGAAGACTTCCGTATCATACTGCATCTGCTTTAAAGGTCCTGCCTTCTACTAAATGCTCTTCTACCTGAATAACTATTTTTCAGTATTTTCCCACTTCAGGGTAGATTTTCTCTTACTGTCAGTGGTTAGATCAATCTTAGACCTTCCACTAGCTTCTTCCCTCTTCCATGTAGTTTTTCCTGAATGGACCATATGTGCAAAGACATGTGGTAGGAACCCTTAAAAGTTACTCAATGAAATTTAGTGTTTATTTTTCTACCTACATATAATTTAAAATTTGGACATTGCTTGTGGTGTCATTATGATGCATAGATTTGTGTATTTTGTTGTTGTTATTCTTTCTGTTATTTTATATAAATTTTGGAGAATGAGTTAGAGAATTTGAATATATGCACAACATTACCTGAGGTACTTCAGAAATCCCAATAACATTTTACCTCCTTCTCTCTTTATTCTTTTGGGTTTTGCTTTTCTTATCTTATTGCGCTAACCAGGACTCCAATACAATGTCAAATAAAATGAGTATGAACAGGCATCTTTATGTTGTTCTTAATCTTACTTCCAATGAAACTGGAAGTGAGAACTTCTAATTTAACATTTCATTATTAAATAAAAAGTTTGGCTTTATGCAATTTTGTAGATAATCAGATTAATAGTCTCTATTTATTCCAGTTGGTTAAGAAGTTTCTTTTTTTTTTGAGACAGAGTCTCACTCTGTCACCAGGCGCTAGGCTGTGTGCAGTAGCACTCTCTGCAACCTCCACCTCCTGGGTTCAAGCAATTCTCCTGCCTCAGCCTCCCGAGTAGCTGGGACTACAGGCACACACCACTACGCCCAGCTAATTTTTGTATTTTTGGTAGAAACGGGGTTTCACCATGTTGGCCAGGATGGTCTCAATCTCTTGACCTCATGATCCACCCGCCTCGGCCTCCCAAAGTGCTGGGATTACAGGCTTGAGCCACTGCGCCCGGCCCAAGAAGTTTCTTTCTTAAGTAATTAATGAATGATCATTGGCACTTATCAAACAATTTTTTACATCACTTGAGATGACAATATAGCTCCTTTTTAATTTATGTCGTATATTACACTAATTTTTAAATGTTAAACCAATGTTGCATTTCTAGAATAAATACTATTTTATGTTGTATTATTCTTGTTATAGATTATACTTAATGCATTGTTTATGCTTTTGCATTTCGTTTATGAGAAATTTGTCTGCAACTTGATTTTACTACCCTTGTCAGGTTTGATATCAAGACTGTGTTGGTTTTATAACAAAAGTTGAAGGTGCCTTCTTCCTGCACCCCCGTCCTTTTATTCTTTATTAACAGGAATATTTTACCATTGGTATTGTACTTACATGATTTAGAAGAATTCACTGGTAAACTGCAGGGGCCTGAAGATTTCCTTAAGGGAATATTTTTAATAAAAAATTTGAATTTAATATAAAATAATTCATATTCTATTTCTCACATGTTTTTAGAAGCAGGCTTTTCAGTGAATTTAACCTCTTTATCCTAAATGTAAAATTTATTGATGCGACCTGAGCACCTACTTATTTCTGAAATGTTGTAGATTCTGTTATATGTACCTTTTTTTTTTTATGATATTGTAAATTTGTATTTTCCCTCTTTTATTTCATCAGTTTGGCTAGGAGCTTTTCAGTCTTTTGACTGGAGTTCTTCAGTCTTCTGACTAGGAGTTTATGAACTTTTAACTTTGTAGATTCTCTGTTATGTACTTGTTTATTATTTCATTGATTTCTTCCCTTAATATTTCCTTCCTTGAATTTTTAAAGGCTTACTTTTTCTCCTTTTTTTTTTTTTTTTTGTGTTGGGGTCTCCCTCTATGCCTAGGCTAGAGTGCAGTGACGTGATCTTGGCTCACTGCAACCTCTGCCTCCTGGGTTCAAGGGATTCTCCTGCCTTGGCCTTTCAAGTAACTGGAATTATAGGCACATGTCACCCCACCTGGCTAATTCTTTTATTTTTAGTACAGAGAGTGTTTCTCCATGTTGGCCTGAATGGTCTCAAACCCCTGACCTCAGGTGATCCACCGCCCTGCTCTCCCAAAGGGCTGTGATTACAGGTGTGAGCCAGGATGCCCAACCAGCCACCATGCCTGGCCTGCTTTGTTGTTGTTGTTGTTGTTAAGCTTCTTTCTTAAAAAGTTCTTTTTAAGCCCGTCTTCCGGTTTTCTCAGAGGCCGCCGAGCTCTTCCCTGGTCATTGCTCGTCTAAAGGCCGAGAAGCCCCGCAGCTAGGATGCCGCGTGGAAGCCGAAGCCGCACCTCCCGCATGGCCCCTCCGGCCAGCCGGGCCCCTCCGATGAGAGCTGCGCCCAGGCCAGCACCCGCCGCTCAGCCACCAGCAGCGGAACCCCCCTCTGCAGTTGGCTCTCCTGCTGCTGCGCCCCGGCAGCCAGGTCTGCTGTCCCAGATGGCAACCACTGCAGCTGGCGTGGCTGTGGGCTCTGCTGTGGGGCACACACTGGGCCACGCCATTACTGGGGGCTTCAGTGGAGGAAGTGATCCCGAGCCTGCGAGGCCTGACATCACTTACCAGGAGCCTCAGGGAACCCAGCCGGCACAGCAGCAGCAGCCTTGCTTCTATGAGATCAAACAGTTCTTGGAGTGTGCCCAGAACCAGGGTGACATCAAGCTCTGTGAGGGCTTCAGTGAGGTGCTGAAACAGTGCCGACTTGCAAACGGATTGGCCTAATCAAGAAGTTCAAACTGGAGAAATGGAAAACCAGCTCTCATAACCAAGTTAATATAAAAGTTTAATTAATAGTGAAGGTATCAAGTGTAGCCATCAGTTAAACCTCTCCGTCATTCCTAACTTCCTTGCTTCAGAATTGAAATGGAAGGGGGTGTTCCTACTCTGTAGAATTGGGAGCTGGTCAAGTGTTTGTGTGGCCTCCTTAAACTAGCTGTTATGATTTTATTCTTTGTGAGTTAATTAGAATAAAGTGATTTTCTTCCAGGAAAAAAAAAAAAAATGTTCTTTTTAACTTTCATCTCAAGAAATAAAAATTTAAATTGTTGACTTGTAGCCAATCTTTTTGCACACTAAACATCCTGAAAACTGCTTTCCACAGATTATATGGATTTTTGTTTTATTGTGGTAAAATAATTATAGCTTAAAAGTCATCATGCTAATCATTTTAAATCATATAGTTTGGTGGCATTAAGTATATTCAAAAAATTGTGCAATTATCACCACTATCTAGTTACAGAACTTTTTTTTTTAGCCTAAATGGAAATTTTATATCCACTAAGCAGCCCTTCCTCAACCCAGGTTATGTCAATCACTAGGCTGCTATCTTATTACTCTGTTCTGAATATTTTACATAAATTGAATAATACGATATATGTTTTTTTGTGTCAGTTTTCTTTCACTTAGTATGTTTTCAAGGTTCATCCATGTTGTAGCATGTATCACTACTTCATTACTTTTGATGGCTGAATAATCTTCCACTGTATCTATATATCACATTTTGTTTATGCATTGCGCAAATATCCACGGATGGACATTTATATCATTCCCACCCTTTGACATATTGCTACAATAAACAAGGTACGAATTCTAGTATATATCTAGGAGTAGAATTGCTGGGTAATTTAGTAATTTTATGTTTAACTTTTTGAGGAGCTGCCAAACTGTTTCCCTCAGCTGCTGCACTATTTTACATTCTCATCAGCAAAAAATACCGGTTTTATGTTTTGTTTGTTTTGATTATGGACATTGTAGTTGGTGTGAGGTGGTTCCCTAGTGTGGTTTTTGTTTGCATTTCTCTAATGACTAATAATATTGAGCATCTTTTCATGTGTTTATTAACCACTTGTATATCTTCTTTGGAAAAAAGTCTATGCAAGTCCTTTGCCTGTTTTAAAAATTAGGTTGTTGTGTTGTAAGAGTTCTTTACATATTCTGGATATTAAATTCCTATCAGGTTTATGATTTGCAAATATTTTCTCCCATTCTATGGGATATCTTTTTTTAAATATTTTATTTTTGTGGGTACATAGTAGGTGTATATATTTATGGGTTACTTGAGGTATTTTAATACAGATATGCAACACATACTAATTGCATCAGGGTAAGTGGGGTATCCATCATCTAAAGCCTTTATCTTTTGTATTTCAAATAATCCAATTATATTCTTTTAGTTATTTTAAAATGTACAATATGTTTTACTGTAGTAAGTCTGTTGTTCTAGAAAATACTAAGTCTCGTTCATTTTTTCCCTTTTCTTGTACCCATTAATAATCCCCACTTCCCACCCACCTCCCCCACAACTACCCTTCCTAGCCTTTGATAACCATCCTTCTACTCTCAATTTTCTTGAGTTCAACTGTTTTAATTCATAGCTCCCACAGATAAGTGAGAACATGCAATACTTGTCTTTCTGTGCCTCATGTACTTCAGTTAACATAATGACCTCCAGTTTCATCCTCTGTTGTTGAAAATAACAGGATCTCATTTTTCCTTATGGCTGAATAGTACTGCATTGTGTACATGTACCACATTTTCATGATTCATTCATCTGTTGATGGACACTTAGGTTGCTTAGAAATTTTGGTTATTGTGAAGTGTTGCAATAAACATGGGAGTGCAGATCTCTCTTTGATATACTGATTTCCTTTCTTTGGGGTATATACCCAGCAGTGCATTTGCTGGTGGCTCTAATATTAGTTGTTTGGGGAACATCCAAACTGTTCTCCATATTAGTTGTACTAATTTACATTCCCACCAACACTATATAAGATTTCCCTTTTTTCCACATCCTTGTCAGCATTTGTTACTTCCCATCTTTTGGATAAAAGCCATTTTAACTGGGGTGAGATAATATCTCATTGTAGTTTTGACATAAATTTCTCTGAGGATCAGTGATTTTGAGCACCTTTTCCTATGCCCATTTGCCATTTGTATGTCTACTTTTGCAAAATGTCTATTCAGATCTTTTCCTCCTTTTTAAATTGGATTATTAGTTTTTTTATAGAGTTGTTTGAGCTTCTTAAACAACTGGTTATTTATCCCTTGTCAGATGGATAGTTTGCAAATATTTCCTCTCATTCTGTGGGTTGTCTCTTCACTTTGTTTACTGTTTCCTTTTCTGTGCAGAAACTTTTTAACTCGATGTGATCCCATTTGTCCACTTGTGTGTGTGTGTGTGTGTGTGTGTGTGTGTTTTGAAACAGAGTCTCACTCCATCACCCAGGCTGGATGGAGTGCAGTGGCATAAGCTCAGCTCGCTGCAACCTCCAATTCCTGGTTTCAAGTGACTCTTGTGCCTCTGCCTCCCATGTAGCTGGAATTACAGTTCTGCACCACCACACCCAGCTAATTTTTGTATTTTTAGTAGAGACGGAATTCACCATGTTGGCCAGGCTGGTGTTGAACTTCCACCTCAGCCTCCCAAAATGCTGGGATTACAGGTGTGAGCCACCATGCCCCGCCCACTTGTCTGCTTTTGTTTTGGTTGCCTGTGCTTGTGGGATGTTACTCAAGAATTCTTTGCCCACTCCAATGTGCTGGAGAGATTCCCCAATGTTTTACTGTAGTAGTTTCATAGTTTAAGATTTTTGATCCATTTTGATTTGATTTTTCTATATGGTGAGAGATAGCGGTCTGGTTTTATTCCTCTGCATATAGATATCCAGTTTCCCAGCATCGTTTATTAAAAAGACTGTCCTTTACCCAACGTATGTTCTTGGAAACTTGGTCAAAAGTGAGTTCACTGAAGATGTATAGATTTGTTTCTGGGCTCTCTAGTCTGTTCCACTGCTCTATGTGTTTGTTTTTATGACAGTACCATACCATTTTGGTTACTATTGCTCTGTAGTATAATGTGAAGTCAGATAATGTGATTCCTCCAGTTTTGTTCTTTTTCCTTAAAATAACTTTGTCTATTCTGGGTCTTTTACGGGTCCATATACATTTTTTATAGTTTTTTTTTTCTATTTTTGTGAAGAATGCCGCTGGTATTTTGATAGAAATTGCATTAAATCTGTAGATTGCTTTGGGTAATAAGGACATTTTAACAATATTATTTCTTCCAATCCATGAACATGGAATATCTTTCCATTTTTTGGTGTCCTCTTCAATATCTTACATCAATGTTTTATACTTTTTATTGTAGAGATCTTTCACTTATTTGGTTAATTTCTAGGTATTTTATTTGCAGTTATTGTAAATTGGTTTATTCTATTGATTTCCTTTTAAGATTGTTCACTGTTGACATATAAAAATGCCACTGATTTTTGTATGTTGATTTTGTATCCTGCAACTTTACTAAATTTATCAGTTCTAATAGTTTCTTGGTAAAGTCTTTAGGTTTTTCTAAATATAAGATCATATCATCTGCAAATAAAAATAATTTGACATCTTCTTTTTCAATTTAGATGCCCTTTTTTCCTCTCTGTTTTCTGATCGCTTTAGCTAGGATTTCCAGTACTATGTTAAATAACAGTGGTAACAGCCAGTATTCTTGTCATCTTCCAGATGTTGTTATTAGAGGAAAGGCTTTCAGTCTTTACCTATTCAGTGTGGTACTAGCTGTGGGGCCTGTCATATATGGCTATCATTATGGTGAAGTATATTCCTTCTATAACCAGTTTTTTGAGGGTTTTATCATTAAAGATATGTTAAATTTTATCAAATGCTTTTACAGCATGAATTGAATGATCATATGGTTTTTGTTCTTCATTCTGCTGCTAAGATGTATCACACTGATTGATTTGTGTATGTTGAACCATCCTCACATCCCAGGGATAAATCTAACTTGGTCATGATTAATGATCTTTTTAATGTGTTGTTGAATTTGTTTTGCTAGTATTTCATTGAGAATTTTTGCCTCAATATTTATCAGTGATATTGACCTTGTAGTTTTCTTTTTGTGACGTGTCTTTGTCTGGTTTTGGTATCAGGGTAATACTGGCCTTGCAGAATGAGTTTGAAAGTCTTTCCTTTTCCTCTATTTTTCCAAATAGTTTGAGTAGAATTGGTACTAGTTCTTCTTTAAATGTTTGGTGGAATTCAGCAGTGAAGCCATCAGGTCCTGGGCTTTTTTTTTCCTGGAAGACTTTTTATTACAGCTTCAATCTCGTTACCTGTTATTGGTCTGTAAAGGCTTTGAATTTCCTCATGGTTCATTCTTGGCAGGTTTTATGTGTCTATAAATTTATCCATTTCTTCTAGATTTCCCAATTTATTGGCATATAGTTACTAATTGTAGCCACTAGTGATCCTTTGAATTTCTGTAGTATGGATTGTGATACCTGTCTTTTCCTCTCTAATTTTATTTATCTGGGTCTTCTCTCTTTTGTTCTTAGTCTCGTTAAAGCTTTCTTAATTTTATTCAACTTTTCAAAACCTTTTTATTTCATTATTTCTATTATTTTCTTCATTTCGATAGCATTCATTTCTGCTCTGATCCTTATTTCCTTTCTTCTACTAATTTTGGGATTGGTTTGCTTTTGCTTTTCTTTGTTAAATTTATCTGATAGAATTCTGAATTACTTCTTTGTGTTATCTTGAATTTCTTTGTGTTTCCTCAAAATTGCTATTTTGAATTCTCTGTTTCAAAGAACACATATCTCTGTTTCTCCAGGATTGGTCTCTTGTGCCTTATTTAGCTTATTTGGTGAGGTTTTCCTGAGTGAGGTTTTCCTTGCAGATGTTCATCATGTCTGGGGATTAGGAATTAGGTATTTATTATAGTCTTCACAGTCTTGACTCATTTGTACCTGTCCTTCTTGGGAAGGCTTCCCAGGCATTCAGAAGGATTTGGGTCTTGTGATCAAAGCCATATCTGCATTAGGTGGCACCCCATACCCAGTAATGCTGTGGTTCTTGCAAACTCATAGAGGTACCATATTGGTGCTCTTGGGTAAGATCTGGAAGAATTATCTGGATTACCAGGCAGAAACTCTTGTTCTCTTCCTGTACTGTCTCCTAAACATACAGAATTTCTCTGTGCTGAGCTGTGTAGAGCTGGGGATAGGAGTGACACAAGCACCCCTGTGGCAACCACCACTGAGATTGCACTGTTTCAAACCTGAAGCCAGCACAGCACTGAGTTTTACCCAAGGTCTGCTTTAAACACTACCTGGCTACCACCTACATGCACTCAAAGTTCTAAAGCTTGACAATTAGCAGAACTCTATAAACAGCAAGTGGCAATATGTCCTTCTCTTCAGGGTGGTGAGTTTTCTTAGGCCCTTGGCGGATCCAGAGATGCCATCCAGGAGCCAGGAACAGAAAAACCAAACAAAACAAAATAAACTTTAGAAATCTATCTGTTGTTATATTATACTGCTGCTGAGCTGACACTCAAAGCATAAGGTGCTGTTATTTCCACTCCTCCTTCCCCTTTTCACAGGCAGAAGAACCTTACCACATGGCCACCACATCCACAGGCCCACAGGGATTATTGCCAGGCTACTGCCAATATTCACTTAAGACCACAGGGCTCTTCAGTCGGCTTGTGGTGAATGCTGCCAGACCTGGGGCTCACCCTTCAGGGCAGTGGGCTCCCTTCTGGACTCAGGACAGGTCCAGAAATGTCATCTAAGAGCTAAGGCCTAGAATTGGGGATCACAAAAGCCTGCCTGGTACTCTAACCCCCTTTGGCTGAGCTGGTACCTAAGGTTCAAGACAAAGTCCCTTTTACTTTCTCTCTTATTTTCTCAAGCGGAAGGAGTCTGTCACTGTAGCCACCAAAGCTGAGAATGTGCTGAGTCTTGCCTGAAGTCGGCACATCTCAGAGTCTCACCCAAGGCCCTCAATGTACTATGTGGGTATCACTGATGGTTATTCAGGGCCCAAGGGCTATTTGGTGAACAGATGATGGGTCCTACCATGACTGGGTCCTGCCTTTCAAGGCAGTGGATTCTCTTCTGGCCCAGGTATATCTAGAAATGTTGTCCAGAAGTTAGGGCCTGGAATGGTGGCCTCATGACTCTACCTGATGCCCTATCTTACTGTGGTTGACCCAGCATTCAAGATGCACAACGAGGACCTCTTTGCTCTTCCCTCTTCTGTCTCCAAATGCAAGGAGTCTGTTTTGAAGCCATGAGCTCTGCAGCCTGTGGCTGGGGGAGGGGTTATACAAGCACTCCCGTAACTGCTTTGGCTGGTGTCCCAGTAGGTCATGTGCCCCTGAGTCTACTGGCTCTGATTCCTGCCCAGCAGTAGGATTCACTTAGGAGTTGCAATCCTTGTGCCCTAGTCTGAATTTCAAGTTGATTTAGGAACCCCGAATACTTTAGTCTGGTGGTGAGGCTTGTTGGAACTTGAGTTCTGACTGATTGGATGTGCAATTCCCCTCTGGCTGGAGCTGGTCTATATGCTCCCTCTGTGTGTGGGCATCAGCTGAGTTAAGCTGGTTTTGCTTTCCACTGTTCAGAGCAATACTGAGTTTAATGCAAAATCTAATAATTGCTATGTGTTTCAGCCCCAAACACACAGTCTTTCTTTGTGCTATGCTGCCACTGTGGAGGATGGCAGAGAGGAGGCATCAGCAATTCAAGACTGTCTTTCCTACCCTCTTCAAGCCTCTTTCAGTAATATGAAGTTAAAATCAGGTACCCTGAGTGCTCACCTGATTTTTAGTTGTTATACAGGTTCTTTTTGTGTGTGTAAATTTGGTGTTCCAGTGGAGCCTTCTGTTTGCCGTCTTGCTCCCCACCCTTCTGTGGGACATCTTTTTACCCACTAAATAGTGTCCTTTGATGAACAAAAGTTTTTAATTTTGATGAAGACCAATTTACCTATTTTTTCTTTTGTTGCTTGTGCTTTTCGTGTTATATCTAAGAAATCATGGTGAAATCGAAGGTAATAAAGATTTAGCCCTATGTTTTCTATTAAGGGTGTTAGAGTTTACTTCTTACATTTGGGTCTTTGATTCATTTTGAACTTATATTTATATATGAGGTGATGTAAGGGTCTAACTTTATTCTTTTGCATGTGGTTATCAACTTGTCCCAGCATAATTTGTTGGAAAAACTATTCTCTCCCCAGTGAATGGTCTTGCTACCAATGTCAAAAATCAATTGATTATGCATGTATAGGTTTATTTCTGATTTTCTTATATTCTGATTTATTTCTCAATTGTATTCCATTTTATATGTCTATCTTTATGACAGTTCCATGCTGTTTTGTTTCCTGTCACTTTAGTACATTTTAAAAATAGGAATGTGTAAGTCCTCTAACTCAGTTCTTTTTCAAGATTGTTTTGGCTATTTGGGTCTCTTGCAGTTTTGTATAAATTTTAGAATCATGTTTTCATTGGTATTCAATACAATAGGAATTGTATTGATGCTGTAGATCACTTTGGGTAGTGATGTGGACTGAATATATCCCCCTGCCAAAATTCATGTTTTGAAATAATAACTCCTAGTGTGATGGTATTAGGAAGTGGGGCCTTTCAAAGGTAATTAGGTAATGATTACCTTCATGAAAGGAGTTAGTGCTCTTATTAAACAAAAAAAGTGACACAAGCTTGTTCTCTGTCTCTGCTCTTCACCAGATACAAGAAGATTGCCATCTGCAGACCAGAAAGTGACCCCTCGGCAAGTACTGGATCTGCTGGCACCTTCATCTTGAACTGTCTAGCATTTAGAACTGTGAGAAGAAATGTTAGTTTTTTGGCTACCTAGTCTACAATGATTTGCTATAGCAGCCCAAACTGACTAAGACAGAAAGTATAGCCATCTTAACAATATTAAGTCTTTCAATCTATGTACATGAGAGATCGTTCCATTTATTTAGGTCTTTAACTTCTTTCAGCAATACTTGGTAGTTCTCAGTGTGTAAACGTTTCACTTCCCTGGTTAAATTTATTCCTAAGAGTTTGTTCTTTCTGGTGCTGTTTAAGTTATTTTCTTAATTTCATTTTCCAATTGTTCATTGCTGGTGTATAAAAATACTACTGATTTTTATATGTTGATTTTATATATTGCAACTATTGAAATCATTTACTAACTCCAATAGTTTATTGGGGAATTCTTTAGTATTTTGTATGTGAAAGATGATGTCATCTGTGAGTATAGATATTTTTATCTCTTTTTTGATTTGGATGTCTTTTGTTTCTTTTTCTTGTCTAATTGACTTAGCCATCAATTTCAGTACAATGTTGAATATAAGTGTCAAGGTCAGACATCCTTTTCGTGTTCCTGATATTAGGGGAAATGCTTTCAGTCTTTCACCAGTAAGTATGATGATGGTGGTGAGTTTTTCATTAATGCCCTTTAGTTTAGAAGCCCTCTTCTATTTCTAGTTTGTTGTTTTAAAAATCATTAACAGATACTGGATTTTTTCAAATGCTTTTTCTGCATCAACTGAGATAATCATGTCAGGGGTTTCCCACTCTTTGTTCTATTACTATGGCGTGTGTAGTGGTTCAAATAGTATCCCCCCAAAATTTATTCACCCAGAACCTCAGAATGTGACCTTATTTTGAGTAGGGTCTTTGCAGATATAATTACTTAAGGATTAAGATGAGATCATACTTGGTTAAGGTGTCATTATAAGAAGAAGGGAGAACACACAGAGATGGAGATGTGGGCTATGTGAAGACAGAGCCAGACATTGGAGTGATGGCAAAGAATACCAAAGATTGCTGGGAGCCACCAAAAGCTAGAAAGATTTCTTCCCTAGAGTCTTCAGAGGGAGCAAGACCCTGCCAACAACTTGATTTCAGATTTCCAGCCACCAGAACTGTAAAATAGTACATTTCTATTGTTTTAACCCACTCAATGTGTGGGTAATTCATTTCACCAGAAACTAACAGAGTATATTACTTTGGTTTTCCTATTTTAATTCACCCTTGCATTCCAAGGACAACTCCCACTTTTTCATGGTGTATAATTTAGTATGCTGCTGGATTGAATTTGCTAGTATTTTGTTATGGATTTCTGCATTTATGTCCATAAGGGATATTGGTTTATAGTTTTCTTCTGATGTCTTTGTCTGGCTTTGGCATCAGGGCAATACTTTCCTCATATAATTAGGAAATAATCTCTCTTCAAGTTTTTGGAAGAGATTGAGACATACTAGTTTTAGAAAGATCAACTCTTTTTTAAAGTATTTGGTAGAGTTCACTAGTGCATCATCTGGTCCTGAGCTTTTCTTTTTGAAAGTTTTTTTGATGACTGATTTGATTCCCTTTTCAAAAGTGTATTCAGATATTTTAAATTTCTTCTTAAATTTTGATAGCTTGATTCTAGGAACTTGACCATGTCATCTAGTATACATAGTTTGTAATCATTTATAGCATTCATAACCCCTTTTACATCTATAAGATTGACAGTATTGTCCCCACTTTCATTCCTTATTTTATTAATTTGAGACTTTTCTCCTTTTTCTTTGATCAGTCTAGCTAAAAGCTTATTAATTTTGTTGATCTTTTCAAAGAATAAACTTTTTATTCTGTAGATTCTATTGTTTTCATGTCCTCAATTTCATTTCTTTTTGTTTTCATCTCTTATTTTTTTCCTTCTGCTGGCTGTGGATTTAGCTTTCTAGTTTTCTCTTCTTTTTTTAGTTCCTCAAAGTATAAAGTTAAGTTATTACTTTGAGCTTTCATTTTTTAAATATGAATTCCCCACTGCGGGCTTTTGCTTTTACTATACTTCATAAGTTTTGTTATTGTTGTGTTTTTATTTTTATTTATTTTAACATATTTTAAAATTCATCTTCAAAATATTTCCCTAGTGATTTCTTCTTTGATTCATTGGTTGTTTAAAGAGTTTGTTGTTTTATTTCTACATAGTATTTGTGAATTTTCCGGATTTTCTTGTTGTTGATTTCTAATCTCATTCCATTGTGGTCAGAGAAGATACTTTTTTAACTTTTAAAATTTATTGAGACTAAATTTGTGGCATAACATTGGTCTGCCTTGCACAATGTTGTATGTACACTTAGGAAGGTGTATTTTCCTCTTGGGTAGAGTATGCTACATATTTCTATTACGTTTAGTTGCTTTGTAGTATTATTCAAATCTTCTATTTCTTTGTTTATATTTAGTTTATATTTATTTTGTAATATATCTATTATTGAAGAAAGTCTCTAACTTTTCTGTTGACTGCTGGTCTCTATTAAACTATTATTAAACTATTTCTCCCTCCCATTCTTGTAGTTTTTGCTCAACATCTTTGGGGCTCTTTTTAGGCACATATGTTTATAATTGCTCCTTCTTGATGGATTGACACTTTACTATTCTATGTCCTTGTTAGATGTGTAGGCTCGTGTTTGCAGAGAGTTCTAGGATTTGAGGGTTGATCAAGGACAAAGACATGACCATAAAATGCAGTTACTATGTAACATTAAGAGGGCATAACAGGTAAAGCACCTAGCAAATCAAGAAACATTAGCTCCCTGGGAGACAAAACATATTAATAATTGCTTTGCCATCTTCCTTCTAGGCCCATACTAAGGGTTCACTGTTTAATAGTGAAAATTGAAAAAATCAAGGCTGTGACTCTAAAATTTTGACGAACAAAATCACTTTTTGAGTAATAATGGAAGAAAATGTGCCTACTGAAATAGGGTTAAAAGTTAGTCTTATATTTTTCTTACAAAAACAAAGGTTTGATAAACAGACTTATTTTTGTATACCCATTGGGTGCTTGAATAAAAGTGCTCATCAAAATGGAAATACCTCTACTTCTTCTGTCTTCCATTCACATCACTATGTATCCACTAACATTGGAGTCCCACATCTCATTTGTTAACAACTCCTGACCACTTTGCTTTTCCTGAACAGTTCTTGAACCTGCCATTCTATATTCCCACTACCACTGCTTCAGTTTGTGCTTACATTTCATACTTGGATTATCAAATGGCCAAACTAGTCTTTTTTTGCCTCCTTTTTGATCTTTTTCTATATTTATTTTCTATTATGCCTTTAGACTTTTACTAAAAATGAATTAAATGATGGCATTGTTTTGCTAATATCAATTAACAGGTGCTTCCCATCACGTACAGGGGTGATTTTTTTAAGATACATTCCTAGAAGACTCAAGACTCAATAGAATACCTGTCTCTAAGGGAGGGAAGACAGAAGCTAGATGGGTAAGGTTCCCTTGTCATCACTGTTCAACCTTCAATCACAGTTGCTTAATGTGTTTATATGTCTGTGTTTTTGTTTGTAAAAAGAATTCCCAAATTCAAGCTCTTTACAATGTTGTTCATAAACTATTCAGATTTAATTTACCATTGATTGCTGTTCACAAGTCCTAAACTTCTAGCCATTTCTAAGTCTTCAGTTTGCTGAATTAGAAATGTCATTTCATGCCTTCATGTTTTGAACAGCCATTTCTTCTACTTGTAGTGTTACTCTCTACATGGCTTGGGAAACTTCTTAAACAACCTTTGCTTAGAGATGAGGAACATCTGTCATGTCGCTAGGCAGTTTTATTTCTCTCTCTCTGTTCCTATAGCACATTCTACACAATGTCATTATAACCTCTACCACTCTTTCATTTTTTCATCATTTACGAATACCTGTGACTTTAGATGAGTAACTTAACCTCTTTGGTTTCATCATCTTTAAAATAGCGATAAGTGTAACATCTAGCTTAGAGATGTTGGGAGGGTTTAACATGGTAATTCATGAAAGGGCTTGGAAGACTGCCTAGCACATTAGATTGATTCAAATGTCAGATAAAACAATTATTAGTAACACCACCACCACCACTTCTCATCTACATGGGTATTTTAAACTGTGAGCTGTAAGGGCTTATTTTTGTACGCCTAGCGCACAGCTCATGTTGGAAGGAATTGATCTACATTATCTAATATGCAGTATAAATATGGTCACTCATTTAATATCCTCAGGTTGAAATTATTTGTTCCAGATATGGTTTGGATATGTGTCCCCACCCAAATCTCATATCAAATTGTAATCCTCAATGTTGGAGGATGGGCCTGGTGGGAGGTGACTGAATCATGGGGATCAGATTTCCCCCTTTCCTTTCTGAGAGTGAGTTCTTCCAAAATCTGGTTTTAAATGTGTGTAGCACCAGACCCTTCTCCATTCCAGCCATGTGAAGATGTGTCTGCATCCCCTTTGCCTTCTACCTGATTGGAAGGTTCCTGAGGCCTCCCTAGCCATGCTACCAGCCTGCAGAAACATATGCCCATTAGCCCTCTTTTCTTTATAAATGACTCGGTCTCAGGTATTTCTTTACAGCAGTACAAGAATGGACTAATGCAGCTCCCTCATGCCTTCAGCTTCTTTTTGCAAGACATATTAATATGAATAGTCTACCTAAGAGTATGCTTTTTGCAGAAAATTAAAACAAGTTTGATTTATGTGGATGTTAAAGATAATTTATTTTTACCTAGTGTTTCAACAGACTTATCTCTTTTTGTTTTTTTAGACAGAGCCTCACTCTGTTGCCCAGGCTGGAGTGCAGTAGCCCCATCTCCGCTCACTGCAACCTCTGCCTCCTGGGTTCAAGTGATTCTCCTACTTCAGCTTCCTGAGTAACTGGGGTTATAAGTGCACACCACCACACCCAGCTAATCTTAGTATTTTTAGTAGAGACAGGATTTCACCATGTTGGCCAGGCTGGTCTCAAACTCCTGACCTCAGGTGATCTGCCCCCCTCGGCCTCCCAAAGTGCTGGGACTACAGGTGTGAGCCACCACACCTGGCTTCAATAGACTAATCCAATTGGAACAGATACCCATTGTGAATGTCAACTTAACTGGCCCATGATGCCCAGACATGTGGTTGAACATTATTCTGAATGATTCTGTGAGGGTGTTTTCGGATGAGATCAGCATTTAAATCAGTGGATTTAAACAGATTGCCTTTTCTAATGTGAATGGGTTTCATCCAATGAGTTGAAGTCCTAGATGGAAAGACTCACCTCCTCCAGCAAAGGGAAACTCTGATGCAGATAGCCTTTGAACTTGAACTGCAGTGCAGTTAACCCCTGGATCTCTAGCATGATGGCTTTCGGACTTGAACTCAACATAGCTCTTCCCTTCCCTGGTCTCCAGTCTGCTGGCCCACCCTACAAGTTTGGACTTGCCCCCAAAACCATGTGAACCAATTCTTGAAAATAAATCTTTCTCTATACACATACCCACATCCTATTGATTTTATTTCTCAGGAGAACCCTAGTATGTGCAGGTGCTCCTAGACCTATAATGGGGTTATAATTCAATATACTCACTGTAATGCATTTAGACATCTAACCTAATGAATATCACAGCTTAGCCTAGCCTGCCTTAAATGTGCTCAGAACACTTACACTGGCTTACTACTGGGCAAAATCATCTAACACAAAGTCTATTTTACCATAAAGTGTTGAATATCTTATGTAATTTATTGAGTACTGTATTGAAAGTGAGAAACAGAATGGTCATATGGGTACTTGAAGTACAGTTTCTACTGAATGCATACTGTTTTTCTACCACTGAAAAGTCGAAAAATCATTAAGTGAAACCATTGCTAAGTCAGGGACCATCTGTGTATACATATAATTAACCATAAAATTATATATACAATTATATGTAAGGGAATTAAGAACTCCTGAAGTTTCTTTTTTCTCCTTATTTATTCCCCCCACTTTTCTTTTTTTTTTTCCTGGAGACAGGGTCTTGCTGTGTTGCTCAGGCTGGAGTGCAGTAGTGTGATCACAGATCAACTACAGCCTCAATGTCCTTACTGGGCTCAGATGATCCTACCACCTCAGCCTCCCGAGTAGCTGGGACTACAGGTGTGCACCATCATGCCCAGCTAATTTTTTGTAGAGACGGGGTTTTGCCAAGTTGCCCAGGCTGGTCTCGAATTCCTGGACTCAAGCGATCCACCTGCCTCAGCCTCCCAAAGTACTTTCTATTCCCTTTTGATAACACCCTTTTACCTATACAGAGTAAGAAATTAGAAAAAAAAATAAATCATTGCTGTTTTATTTAAAATTTCAAAATTATGTGAGACAAAATTTAAATCATGTATATAAACACAAAGATGAATGAACATTGGTTCTTTAAACACTGACAAAATCCTGAAACCATATAATGTATATTTTTAAGACATGTTTTCTAGTTTTATAACAGAGTTTAAAACTAAGTTTATTTTTAAAAGTACATAGGAAAATATAATGATTTGAGTGTTCTCAAATATATGGCTCTGAAGGTAGATTAAGTGTTTTTATCACTTAATCTATATACAGTACAGAAAATAGATATATTAATTACAATATTTTCCTTCAGTTAATAGTTTACTCACTGTCATAGACACTCCAGGATGGATAATCACTCAAAGAACTCTCCAGGTTAGAGTCAAGCAAATTCTGAACACTTGGTCAAAGGAACATGAAAATGCCAGGTCCTGCCACAATAAATAGATCTAAATAACCCAGAAGGTGGTATACATAAGATAAAGACGATCTTAACTACGCAGCACAGTAACTTTGGAGGCAAGTGGTACTGTACTCTTATTAAAGAAAAGTCTTTACTGTTGAGGGCACTGGGTTTCTGGAGTTGATTTAGAAGACACATATAGAATAGGGTGTGATTTCTTACAAGTTTCTTTTTCCAATTTGCTTGCAGTTTCTTTTCCTTCTTTAACTTCTGTTTGAAGCTTTGATTCAGCAGCTAACCTACAGGCATTAAAGTATCCACTCTGAATTCAAATGTGGTTAAGAAGGATTGAAGAAAACAAACCCCCAGTATAATGGGCCTCCAATGAGGCATGATCTTCAAGGAAAAAAATATAGTTCAATACCATTAAGAATATTAAGTTACTGTCTCACTGAGAGTCTTTTTATATCAATAGGCTCAATTACTTTTTAAGTTTAAAGAGTATCTTTACAAAGTCACGGCAAGGCCTAAATTAAAGAATTAAAATATGACAGAGCACCTATCATGATAAGCACTTAACACAAAAACTGAAATGTTACAGCAATATTTTAATTGTAAATGACATACAAAAGGCTAAGTGCAAGACAAAAATAACGTGGAATCTTGTGCTGTACAAATAGATGTCTATTTGTTTCATAGTAAAATACTGAGTTTCAACTAGCAAAATAAAGAAAAGGTAAACAGTGGAGAGGTATTTTTTTAAAGGCATGTAAAGATTCTTGATAACAAGAACACCAATTAGTTTTATAAAGCATGCAATAGTAAAGTTCCCAATAAAAGCCATATTTACTGTTCCAAAATTATCTTAGGATTGTGCATCTACGCAAAACATGTAGAAAACAGAGTTGGAAACAAGTTAGCAGATGGACTCACACACACACACAAATGTTTTGTGGTATTTTATTTTTTTGTTTAACTAACAAGACAAAAAGTTTCCAACGTGCTAATTAATTAGAGTCAGTTAGCCACATACATTTGCTTAAGTAATTTTTATCAAGCAAAAAAGGCAGAAAAAGAAATGAAGACAATACAGACAGCAAGGTTGGTACTTATCAATTCTGGAAATCCACCTCCAGAAATACACACTGGCCAAGCACATTTACACAATGCATCACATATAAACAGGCATAATCTGCTGCATTTGTTTCAGAACTCTTTGAAACCATGTGTATGCGGCAGATATTCATTTGAAGTTACTTTTTCCTTAAGAATAGCACTTTTATTTTATGTGACTCACAGATTATAACATTATATAAAAATCCAAGGAGGGAGTAATAAATTACTATTCTTTATAATAATAGCAGCTAACATTGTTGAAGTGCTTTTACTGTTGAGTATTACATTTAGTAGCACTGAAGACTTGGAGAGAAATCAGATAAAACATATAAGGAAGCCCTTTTATATGATGTGGGCTGTGTCATACTCTTTCTACTCAAATGTACGTTAGTAAAATGTCTTATTAATCTGTCTCTACTCTCTAAGACGAATGTAGCCCTAGTAGCACGTTCAAGATCTCATTTCATAGGAAATAATCCAAGCTAGCTATTGTTACCTATTGTTACATCAATGTGCTTAACTTTTTGAATGCCTACCGGTATTTGTTTTAAATGCCTCTAGCATCCCACTGCGTGCAGACATCTTTCATCTTTCTTTTACTTTCTCCAATTTCCTCATTCATTTCTCCTGCTGTACACATCCAGAACTCTAGCCTAGCCACTGCTACTTACCTTTCCCTTTCGTTCACTTTCTCTTACCTTCTGACCTCGATTATTTTTTTAAAGGACAAAGCCCTTGGGACATTAATTCCTTCAGACATACATGTCTGACACTATTTCTTTTAGTCACAAACTCAATTATGCAGAAACTAGAGGCTTGAAACAATGAAAATGAACTAGCCTTGATATGTAAAAATGTCAAAATAAGTATCAAAGCCCATTTCTGAATGCCTAGGATTAGCAATTTTAAAAGACATAAAAAGTTCACCTACATTTTCTAGAAGGCTGAAATTTCTTAGACTACTGGAAAGCCCTTTGAGAAAGTGAGTTAATTTTTCTTTCATGGTCATGCTTGGACCAAGAGAAAAATAACAGTACATTTATTCAAACTGATAAAACATTCAGAGACGTGTTAGACTGTGATATTTCCTTTCATGAAACAGAAATGTGTGACTTTTTAACGTGATTCGCTTATTCAGGAGTACTTTCCCTTTGCAATCATTTTAGTCTTTCTCAAAGTTCTGGAAAAGTTGAAAGTAGGTAGATGAAACTGAGGAATTATACTGCATGCAATACTAAGAAAGTAGATAAAGAAACAGACAGCACAGTTCATGCAGCGAGACAGGAGAGATGAAGAGGTCTGCTGGTTGCCTTGAGGAAAAGAGGACACTGACCTGGGAGAGTTAGGGGTGTTTCCACTTCTTTCACTTAAGGCCTCAGAGTCAGCTGGAACTCCTATGATTCTCACACACTTCTTTTCCTTCTTTAGCTGCATATCCATGGGCAGATTTTTGTGAGGAGACAGAGTGCCTACTGGTGTGTTTATAGAAACTAATTTTTCTAGTTGCAAGTTGTTATCTTCTAAACTGCTAGGACAGGACTGTGTCTCCTGTTTCTGAGGCGGTAATCGATGAACTTCTCCCTCGGCAGCACTGTTGTTGGCACATGCATCCTTAGAGGTGGTTATATCCACAGGCAGCACCTCACGCCTCTTTTTCAGTACAGGCACTTCAACTGTCTCTGAGAATAAAAATGAATGGGGGAAAAAAATGTAAGAAAACAAAGACACAATCAGCACAAGAAGCCAGAACTAGTTATAACTTTTTCCATTCTTTTAAAATGCACCCATCTCCTCACTGAAATGTTATTGTTTCTACCTTTTATTAATTAGCATGGAATCTACATAAATTATGTATTTTAAAGTTTCTTTGGCTATACATTTTTCCTTGGGAATTCAGTATTTTGATTCCAGGCATGAGCTTGTGTTCTCTTTTGGAGTTTTGATAAAGGTGGTTCATCAGATCTCAGTGTGGAGATAAGGAGTCCAGGTCTGAATCCTAATCCTCATATTTGGCAGCCATGTCTTTGGGGAATTATTTAACCTCTTTGAGCTTCATTTTATCTGTAATGAAGGATTACAGATAAAAATGGGGATTAAAAGCACCCACTTCACTGAGTATTGTGTGTTAGAAGAATTAACTAAGAATAGGTCAAACTTTCTGAACATTGGTAATATATGCCTGTTAGCTCTACCAACAAAATATATGCAGAATCAGACTACTTTTATGATGGCTACTTCCCTAGCCCAACCCTATCATGTCTCATTGAAGACTACTGCAATGCCTTCTATCCTCATGGCCTAACATCATTCTATCTAAGCAGGTCATACACAAGCCACTGAATTAATTGCTCTAGCATCTTTTCCCTATCCCCATTATCAGTATATTTAATTTTCAAAATCAAAATGTTAGTGGAGTCTGAGAACCCTGGTAGCACAAGGGGTTGTTTTTACTCTGCATTGTTACTCTTAGACTATGATTTCCCTTTTTCTTGCACTGCTCCTTTGAAACCCACATTATCAGAATTCACTACCTCGCCTCCTATTTGCTGTGTTCAGTTCAACAAATGTTTGAAATTCATAATGGATAATTCTTAATCAGGGAGCCTATCAGAATCATGGAAGAAAAAAAGAGTAAGAGAAAGAGAAGCCTTTTCAATTGTGTAGAAACCTTCCTATTTTTGGCAACCTCCCCACTATTGTTGAGAATCACAGCAGTTCACTGAGAAAATATGAAGACAGACTGAGGCATGTGGAGAGTGCAGGGACAAAAGCTTGTTAAGAATCCTTAATCTAAAACATGTAACACTCTTTCAGGGGAGGGGGCATTGTAGAACCATCCCATTCTTAAGACTTCTTCACATTTTGCCTTTTGTTTTTTAATTTGTATTACAATAAAATTCACTCTCTGTAGTATACATGATGCAGAAACTGTATGGTTAGGCTACTTTCTAGCTCAGTGATTAGACTTGCTAGATGTTCCCTAGTATGTTTCACTGTTCTTTCCTTACCCCTCTGCCCCTTTTTCTGGAGAATGGGGTCTTGCTACATTGCCCAAGCAAATCTCAAATTCCTACGCACAAGCTATCCTTCCCCCTCTGCCTCCCCAAGAGCTGGGATTACAGGCAGGAGCCACCATGCACACCTGGCTCACTGTTCTTCCTTAATAAAAGAATTTCCAATATTTAGTTAGGAAGGAACATGGACCCTGAGAATCAAGACTGAGTTTCTTAGCCTTTCTCATCGGCAGGTGATGCTGCATGATCAAATTGTGCTCAACAGGATGGCTGCAGACCAAAACATGCAAGAAGCCTGAATCTTGATACGGTGGAGTACTTACTCGTCCTAGATCGGGGCAGAGATAAAGATCCACCTTTTAAAGTTCCCATTATTTTAGATTTTCTATAAACAGTCCTACCTCATATAGGTTCCAAACATCAGCTGCTTCAACATAATTAAACTATTTGGTATGACAAAAAATACTGTAATCTTAAAATGGGAAAGTCTCAAATACCAAGTTTCTACTCTACAATATGAATTTAGATATCCAAAAAGGATATATGATATATTCATGCACACTCAGTATCCAGTTCTTTCTTAATTTTTCCACATATCTTACAGAATAAATTTGCCTTATTAACTACAGGTATATAAATACAAATGAATTTGTAATAGGATTTGCATAAAACTACAGTAAGAAAATAATTTGATATAATTTCTCAGGATTACTCATTATTTAAAAGACAAAATACGTAAGACATATATACCTTCAGGTTCATATTTTAGTTTTAATTCATCTAGTTGAGCTCTCAGTTTCATATTTTCACTTTCTGAAAGCTGTAGGCATCTTTCATTTGCAAAAAGTTTTCGCTCAAGATCCAGAGCCCGTTGGCTCTCAAATAATGCTTTCATTCGCTGTATGGACAATTCACCTTTAGTGCTTTCATTTTCTTTGCTATGACAATAAAAAAGGGGAACCAAGGAGTATTAAAACAGCATATAATATAAATAAGTGTAGTGGTATAAATATTTCATTGCATATTTGAACTTACTTAAAAATACATTTTTCTGTGGTTTTAGTAACAAACAAATAGTAAACAATTTAAATAATCTTTAACAACAGTAGTGTCAAATTTAAAAAATATTCATGCATTCTTGAAAGGAAATGGACAAAGGAGGAAACAGTCTTTCAAATGTATTCATGCATGAATATCTGCACAAAGATATTTTTGTTGCCTTTCTTTTCGGATAATTTCCTTTGGCAACTTCAAAAAAACTTTGAAGTCACTGACACTACTATTCTAAGCAAGTGACATGTCCATCTTTACATCCACCAACACAGACACTTACTTTAAGTTATCCAGCTTTATCTGAAGTAAATCTGTATAATAGGTGTTATCTTCCAGAGCACCAGAGTGGACTGAAGGCTTAGATTCCATACTTTCATATAAATTCTTTAAAAAGCAAAAATTTGTGTTACTTAAAATAAGTAACAAATAAGAGGTTAGTGTATGTTTATTAACAATAGCACCATCACTTACTGAATTTACTTACCCCTTGGCATTTACTATGCTAAGAACTACCCATTTAACTCATTCGCCTCTGAAGTAGGTAAAAGAATTAACATTCCTTCTCTTATAGATAAGGAAGCAGGCTCCAAATGCAGAGGAAAGTAATTCAAGAAGAGAAAATCTGAACCCAGATCTGACTCCAAAGCCTAGGCTTCTAACCATACCAACATCTTTTGGCTTCCCTCTCCTGGCTTTTAAAAATAGAAGAAATAAATGCCTGCTGGACTGAATTCTGGCCTTTGTAACAAAACCATAAACTGGAAAAACATTAAAAAAAAGATGAGAGCATTACATTTATATTTGGTATCCCCCTCTTCTGATAGTCTTCTCCCCACCCCAGGCAAAAATGTAGAGCAAGCTCTTCTGAGACTTAGACGGAAACTATACATTTCTCCAGGGGTATAAAAAATGTAAATCTGCTTAAAAACGTGAAACAATTTCAGAGGTTATAAATAACTTTACCCTGATTTAAAGCCATAATTTTCAAAGTATAGTTCGGAGCCCACTGGTGGAAAACATAAGGCTGCCAATTTAACCAAATTTGCAGTCCTTTCAACACTTTTTGTAAGAGGCAGAAATAAAGTTATGTAAACTTAAGATTTTATGATGTACTAATGGCTACAATTTAGAATGCCTAAGAGGTTATTAACATGTACAAAAATTTGTCATTTACAAACTTTAGTTCATTAGGAGGTTGGTTAATGAAAAGATATCAATGTTCCCTAAGTTACTTAACTTAAAATCTTAAATTAATGCAATTTTAATAGAAAGCCAACAAACTTTTTTTGGTGCTAGACAAGATGTTTGTAAACAAAAACATTCAAAAACAGACAGGAAAACACCAAAAAAGAATGTATAGTGAGGAAATAGTCACCAGATAAACATATTTTAAAGCCTTTATAATTAATAAAGCAGTGTGGTACTGACACACGCAGAAGCAGACCAATGTAGTAGACAGAAAATCTAGAAACAGACTCAAGTATACATGGAGACTTGATGCATGATAAAGGTGTCAACTCAAATCACTAGGGTCAAGATTGATTTTTTTTTTTTAATCAAATGACTCTGGGACAACTGCCTACTTATTAGGTAGAAGATAAAATTAGATTTATACCTCAAATTATATACAAAAATAAGCTTCAATCGGGATCAGATACCTAAATGTAAAAAACGAAACCACACAAGTACTAGTAGAAAACACAGGTGAATTCACACACACACACACACACACACACACACACACTTAGACAAATACCATTTTCCACTAAAAGAAACCAATGCTCCTTGAAGAAAAGATAATCCCAGGGCTGGCGCAGGTTAGCTAGGAATACCTTATTGTGCCATACAGTAAGAAACTACTCAAATACGAGCACTTCGACTACCAAATCTGAGACAATTTGAATATCAGAGTAAATAAAGCAAGCAATGGATTATAACTCATAGGATAAAATGAGAATCCATGAGGCTATACCGATATAAATAAATGAATGAATAAGTGAGGGAAAAGATTTTTCTTTTCTGTCCCTTCGTTAGAATTCCAACTAATAAATGTAGAAGTGATGGAATTACCATTTAGCAATCATCACAGAATTATGTTTCAGGCAAGAATCATGAATGGATGTTTAAGCATAAGGAGAAAGAGGCATTTACTTAGTCTCAAAGTATCTCCCACAAGATATTTATTAGTATTTTCAACTTAAAATACAAACCAAATTTTAAGATATTCAGATCAAAATTTGGTTGTTTGTTTTTTTAAATGTTATACATACCTTAAATTTCTCCAGATTTCTAATTTCACCTAAAAGATGTTTTATTTCACCATTCTTCTGCTCCAACATGGCAAGCAACCGTTCCTGCTGTTCAAATTCAGTTTGAGACCCTTTCATTTGTAGCAATGTGGCGATTTGTAACTAGAAAAACAAAATTACCCCCTCTAATAAAATTAAGTGAGATAAAGTCGATAACTACTTTTTTGATACATTCATATTTTGTACTATATTACTGTGAACTCATTCTGGAAACTAATTAGCTATTTCTAATCTAATGATAACTTTTGTTGTAGACATAACATCTGAATACTTATTTTGACTACTTATGGATGATAACTAAAGTCCGTAATAAAATTATTTGTAGTTTTGTGAAACATAAAACTGACCTGCATGGCTGTGGTCCAAAAGCACACCACTAAACTGGTAAGTAAGCCTGGCTAAATGCTGCACACTGTTTATCATAAGCACTAGCTCTCATTAAGGGTCTGATGGGTTTCTCAAAAATTTTAATTAATTCTAATTAAGTGGGGAAAACTAAGCTACTCACAGCCACAAATGTTAGATTCACAAATGACATGAAAAGCAAAGATAAAAGGCTATATCACGGGATACTGGGGCAATCTTCAATATATATTTTTTTTTAGATGAAGTCTCACTCTTGTCCCCCAGGTTGGAGTGCAATGGCGCGATCTCGGCTCACTGCAACCTCTGCCTCCCGGGTTCAAGCGATTCTCCTGCCTCAGCCTCAGCTTCCTGAGTAGCTGGGATTATAGGCACTTGCCACCACGCCTGGCTAATTTCTGTATTTTTAGTAAAGACGACGTTCCACCATGTTGGCCAGGCTGGTCTCGAACTCCTGACCTCTGGTGATCTGCCTGCCTTGGTCTCTCAAAGTGCTGGGATTACAGGCGTGAGCCACCACGCCCGGACCATGTTTTAATTTTTTTAGGATAGCACTCAGCTTACCTAATTATAGCTCCCCACTCCCTAAATCTGGAGTTGCAAAGCTATCAGAGGGAGACTCTAAACCTAGCATTTCCTTCTGCCTTTGGAAATTTCTGGAGTTGAAAAAAGTGCCAGTTAGTTTAACTATAGTGTTGAGTAAAGCAAGCAATGATACAAGCTTGAAAATGACTTTTAGCATTTTTAAACTTATCCTTTTTGTTCCTGTTTCAGATTGGAGGCTAGGCCTTAGTCTAAGATTCAGAATGCTTCTAGTCTCTAAACATATTTTGGTACATCATGAACAGTGGAGATTAAAAGTACCCCCAACAAACACTGTAAGAAAACTAAGGGTAAATGTAAGAAAATTTATAAAGAAATACTTCTCAGAAAGGAGAGTCTCAGGAAATGAAGCAGCACAGTCTGGAAATCCTTAGAAATAAAATTCACAGCTGTTGTTCATTAAACACTCATTTGCCAACTAGTAGGTAAGTATTTTTTTTTTTTTTTTTTGAGATGGAGTTTCGCTGTTGTTACCCAGACTGGAGTGCAATGGCACGATCTCGGCTCACTGCAACCTCTGCCTTCTGGGTTCAAGCAATTCTCCTGCCTCAGCTTCCCGAGTAGCTGGAACTACAGGCTCGCACCACCATGCCCAGCTAATTTTTGTATTTTTAGTAGAGATGGGGTTTCACCTTGTTGACCAGGATGGTCCCGATCTCTTGACCTCGTGATCCACCCACCTTGGCCTCCCAAAGTGCTGGGATTATAGGCGTGAGCCATCGTGCCCGGCCGTAGGTAAGTATTTTACTACGCTTTAACTGTAGGACACTTCTAAGAGGAGGGTTCTGTCATCTCCACTTTATAGATGAGGAACTGATGCTTTGAAAATTAAAATACTTGTCCAAGGCCACAGAGCTATTAAGTGACAAAACCACAAATCCACCTAACTCCCAAGTTTCATCATTGACCTTTCCCATTTCTTTGGTAAAGCCCATCATCCTGAATAAAAGGAAGGAAGCCTTTCCAGATTCCAATTACTACCTCGGTAGAGTAAGGTACAGTGGATGAGGGATCAGAATTCTAAGGATTGTTACAATATTGGAATCTTTCTAATTTCCACATGATTTTCTTTTACTTCTTCTTTGGCTAGAATGATGACCAACAAAATCTGTAAAATTAAAAGGGTCTATGTGCTTGACTTGAGAGACTACAAGGAAAGGGAACCCTGAATAATCCAAATTTCATTCCATAATAAGCCTTGGTGAAAGAGCAGAGGAATGGTGAATAGGAACCCTATGGCTATGCTTGGAAAGACATCACGCCAAGAAAAGGAAATAAATATTTTTCTTTTTCTACTCTACAAAAAAAAAGATTTGTGCTTCCCTATCAAGGCTAGTGAATAACCATTAAAACAAACAAAAAAACAATGATTGCTAAATACACTATTACTAAATATATATTCCAAGATTATTTTTTAAGTATAAATACATCTTTTGATCAATTCAAAAACTGATTTTTTGAAATCATGCAGTTCTAGAAATAACTATATAAGTACACTTCTTGCAGGAAAAGATAGTTTCTTTGATGTATTTGTATACATAATGACGAAAGAAAATTTGTTTAATAAACCTTTGATAGTGATAGCTCTATACCTTCATTCTCTGCATCTGTTCTCTGTTAAATACATTTTGCTTCTTTAGTGACTGATACTTGACTTTCATAGTGATAAGCTGACGTTCCATTGCTGCCCTTCGATCTTCTACCTACAAAATATTAACATGCTTAATTGTTCTTGTAGTAAATGAAAATGCCAATTTAGTAGTTAGAATACTTATAAGTACCTCTGCAAACAAAGAGTTGCCTTTACTATTAGGATCCAAGGCTTGCTGGAGTGCCTGGTCCAACTGCACCTGAAGATCTTGATTTGCTACACGAGCTTTCTGAATTCAAAAGAAAACAATTTAGATAATAGAGATTAGATTAGCAAGAAAATAAGTTATGATTAATTGGAAAAGATGATGTTACTGTAATCATAGTACCTCTAGAGCATTATAGTAAGAAACTGCTTCTTTCTCTCGCTCATCTTTTTCCTCTTTAAGCCGGTCTACCTGGCGCATTAGGTTAGTAATGAGAAGTTCTAGCTGTTCTTGTCTGTATTGTAGTTCATTCACTTCTTCTGTGAGGGTGGTCTATTTAATAGGAAGTGAAAACGAGGACATTCTCTTGAATACTTTTTCATTGACAACTGCTCAGTTTATCTCAATTATACTCTCTATATTACTCTTTTTTATTTAGGTAATGAAAGCTATTGCAAAAATAAAAATAACATACAGAGGGGGAAAACGCACATCATTATCAGTCATTAAGGCCTCAAATCAGATTAGTTTCAGACAAGCTGGATGATATTACCTGTCAGAATGGTATGCAAGATGATTATGTGTTACACAAAGGCATATTTAGACAGCTATGTTTGTTTCAGTGTATACTAGGAAAAAATAAGCAAGCTTAAATATGTAATTTCATTGATGTTTCCTAAAATGAGAAAATATTTAAAGAGAGTCAATAAAAAATTAAGTTGTGGTTCACATCCAAAATTAAAAGTAAAGAACCAGTCAAAAGTTGTCAGGTACATACTAAAGTAATAGAAATTACTATTACTGTTAAATTATGGGGAAACAAGTAAAAGCCTTTAGAGACTGCCCCTTTTCCTCTATAAATTTAAGGCTTTAATTTTTAATTAGCTTTAGCTTTCAGTGAAAAAACTAAGTTCACATGCATTTCAACTTCCACTGAACCAACATTTTATACTGGGCTCTTATGATAAAAATCGGGATCAGAGTATACGCCTCTAAATTCTTCCAGAGGTTTCATTAATCTAAAAGTAAAGTTTGCCTTACATATAATCATATAATCTAAAGCTATGTTATGAATGAAGTCATCCACCTAAAAAAAAGCATTTTTTAATTAGTTAGATGCAAGTTAGGTCAAAAAATGTTTCAGCCTTCAAACAAGGTCTTAAGAATTATTACCAAAACATATAAAAATATGCCAGAAAAAAGAGAAAACCTGAGAAACACATGACATAAAAATTACCTTCATACTCTCCATTTCTGTCAGCTCAATTTGAAGAGCCAGCATCTCTGAAGACATGCTTTCCTGCACACGTCCAGACATTATGCGCAGTTCCTCTGATTTACAAGAGAGGAGTTCCTTCTGATGATCTATTTGGTGCTTCAGCTGCTTTTCACTAAGCCTAGCTTCATCTAATTCCACTTTCAGTTTTTCTATCTAAAGAAAAAAAAATCAGTCATAAATTGAAAGTTTTTTTCTAAAAAACATCATTGATTGAACTGATTGATCCAAACTTACTGAATGATGACACTATTAATCTTACTGAATAATGACACTATTGGAGTTTCCTATTTGCCCAAGGTTAGGCATCTTGTAACAGATAGTGACAGACCTTTTTTAATAAGCACAGAAATAATCCATGAGTAATCAAGGTGGGTCTGGATGTCTTAGAAGCAATCTGGAGGCACTGTGTTGCTGACCACTTGGCTACTGTGTAACAAATGAGTGGCATGAAGAGAAACAATGGAAGCAGGCTTGAATACTCTTTCATTTGACAGCTGCTCAGTTAATCTCAGTATCACATCTAAACATGTGTATTTAGATAGCTATGTTTGGTTCAGTGTATACTAGAAAAAAATAAGCTTAAATATGTAATTTCATTGATGTTTCGGAAAATATTTAAAGAGTCCATGATAAATTAAGTAATAGCATAGGTGGTACACAGAAATAGAAAAATCTTTAAAGCTTCCACACAACCTGGTCAGAAGGTACAGCAGTAGTCCAGGGAAGAGATGATGAAGGTCTGGACTGGAGTGGCAGTAGCGTAGACAGATGTTTTGTAGGTCAGGTTCTTAGAACTTGATGAATTAAATGTGAGAAATAAGAGAAGAAAAGGCACTAAAAAAGCCTCCAAATTTTGGAATAAGTGATTTGAGAAAAATCAGTAAAACAAAATATTTCACTAATTTACTCTTTGTTACACCAAAAAAAAAAAAAAAAAAAAAGCCATCTCTATAACTAGCCTTGCCTCAGTCTCTGAATACTCCCTATATTATTCTTTTTTTATTTAGGTAATGAAAGCTACTGCAAAAGTAAAAATAACATACAGAGGGGGAAAAACGCACATCATTATCAGTCATTAAGGCCTCAAATCAGATTAGTTTCAGACAAGCTGGATGATATTACCTGTCAGAGTGGTATGCAAGATGATTATGTTTTACACAAAGACATATTTAGATAGCTATGTTTGTTTCAGTGTATACTAGGACAAAATAAGCAAGCTTAAATATGTAATTTCATGGATGTTTCTTAAAATCAGAAAACATTTAAAGAGAGTCAGTGAGACATTAAGTATAGTATAGGTGGTACCCAGAAATATGAAAATCTTAGAAGTGTCTACACAAGAAGCTGAAAATTGGAATACAGACTTCTGAGAAAGGAGGACAAGTCAGGTAAGTTTTGGTAGAGAGGTGTCTGGAAAAGTCAGAGCACACACTATACACAAAGCAGATCCATGATAAAAAGTTCTAGATTCCTTAGAAGCAACCTGAAAGCATTGGGTAGCTGGGAATACCAAAAGGGAAAACCACCAACCAATCATTTATCTTGCATTTATGTTTAAAATGGAGCCAGTGTAATGTGTTGTTAGACTATGTAGAGGGATTCATAGCCTTTGGAGTCAGACAGCCTCGGTTCAAATCTAGATGGAGAATTTCTAGCTCTTGAATTGTGTTAAATTCACTCAATCTGTCTCAACAGTAGCTCTCTCATCTGGTATATGGAGATAATAATTCTATACCGAGCCACAGAATTATTTTAAGAACTGAATCACAGACATTAGTATATCTTCAGTAAACAAACGATAAAGTGTCATTTGTAATGCATATTAATTGGTAAGAAACTACTGGTGAGTTTTTACAGAATTACAAAGCATACCAATGGTTGCAGAGAAGGCTAGGAGACCAGGCTTTCTGCAAACTGCTGTACTATCAGCAAGGAGGCCAAGTTAGTCACTAAACTAAACCTTCACAAGTATTCAGTGACCAAAAATTAATAATTATATTTAATTAGTAGAATGTAGCTTATACAAGTCGCGTTGGCAATCTCTCCTATCTCAGTGTTCCCCCTCAGTACTAAGATAATGAAGAGTTAGATCTTGGCTATTTTGGAAAGCTGACATTTAAGGAAATTTTTATCATCCAAAGTTTACAAATGGCTGCATAAACATGGAATATTTTGCTCTGAAATACACAGATATCCCAACCTTAGTTTTTAGTTCATTCACTTCCTGCCCATGGCTTCTGCTTAGTTGTTGTTCCAATTTCTCCAGGTGTATTTTTTGTTGTTGTTTAATAACTTCACATTCGGAGCTGAAACTTTCTAACATTCGACTCTTGAGTTCAACTTCTCTTTGAAGGGTATATTTTTCTTGTTCATAACTCTGAAAACAGATTCAATTACAATTCAGTTACATAAACATAGCCTAAAGCCATTTATAATCAGTTTTCAAACTTCAACTGTTTCATTCTTATTTCAAGCATTTGCTGCTTTCCAAATAACATGTTAAACCTGGAATAACTTTGTAGTTAATCGGTCTTAACAAATGCCTTAGGTGTATTTTGAGACTATGTTAAACCCATGCAAGGGATACCTTACTGCTTCCGTGTGCTGTCAAGGAAGTAAAAAGTGCTCCATAGTATGTGAACATATCAAGTAATCTCTGCTTACAACAAAAAATATTTAATAGCATTTAAGTTTTCCTAATGAGATGTTCTACTTGTAGCTCTGAACACAACGTAGTAGTAAAATAGTTGAAAAAAAAGAAATATTGAATTAGCCTTTACTTTCAGAACCTAGTCATCTGAGAAATGTTCATGAAATGTCTACCAGAATGAATGTAGTGCTGAGACAAAAGGAGTAATTAAAAGGAATTTTGTTTACTCACAGGGAGGTTTAGACATTAAAAAGGGTATGAGTATAAACTCCTTCAACAAGCTTTAAAAAATGATAAAATATTCTCCTCAAAAGCCATTTTATTTTAAAATAAGGCAAAGGGCATTAACAGTTAAATGAACACTGAAATTTCACAAGTTATTACTCAAAATTATTAAGTATAACACAGTTTTATTTCCTACTCTTAGTGATATTTATAATCTTTACTTTGCCTTTATGACTTGGTACTCAGTTCTTGGTTTAGAACAGTACTAAGTAGAAACACAAAGGTTGCCATCACTAGTTATTTTTACCTGTTATAGATAATTTTTACCTGCCATATTTACAATGTAGAGATTCAAGTTTAAATATGTTACTGAGCATTTGCTAAATTACACAGATTTATTCATTCACTCTTATAAGAAATATTTGTGTGGCAGGCACTGGGGATATAGCTGTGACCAAGGCATACAAAATTCCCTCTCTCATGGAGTTTATAATCGAGATAATTAGCAATGCAGATAATTAAGAGTGAATCAGGGCTGGACACAGTGGCCTGTGCCTGTAATCCCAGCACTTTGGGAGGCAGGGGCAGGCAGATCACTTGAAGCTAGGAGTTCAAGACCAGCCTGGCCAACATGGTAAAACCCCGTTTCTACTAAAAATACAAAAATTAGCCAGGTGTGGTGGCACACACCTATAATCCCAGCTACTTGGGAGGCTGAGGCAGGAGCATCTCTTGAACCTGGGAATTGGAGTAGGCAGTGAGCTGAGATTGCACCACTGGACTTAAGCCTGGGTGACAGAGCAAGACCCTGTCTCAAAAAAAAGAGTGAATTGGGCAACTTTACATTACATAGTCAGGGTTGGCCTCTCTGCTGAGGTGACATATTTAACTGAAAAGCTTAAGTTTGAGGACTCAATCCAAGAGCAGAGAGAGGTAAACAGATTAAAAAAAGGCAATAGCTGGTATAAAGCCCATAACGGAGGACTAATATAACGAAGAATAAGGCAAAGCAGTTTGAGATGAGGTCAGAAGCTTGGCAGGGGTCAGGTCACATAGGGATCTACAAACCAAAGTAAGGAGCTCAGATTTTGTGGTAAATACAAGAAGAAGCTGTTGTATGGTTTTTAGCAGGGCTGTAACATGACCTTTGCATATTTTTGCATAACCACTTAGACGCTGAGTGAAGAATGAATGGCATGAATGGCAACAATGGAAGCAGGTAACCAGGTCGGAAGGCTACAGTAGTTGTCCAGGAGACATGATAGCGGTCTGGAATATGGTGGCAGTAGCAAAGATAGATGCTTTGTAGTCTAGTTCTTAGAACTTATTAATGAATTAAATGTGAGAAATAAAGGAAAGATATTGACTAAAAGTTTTATATTTTTGGTATATAAAGAAACCAAGAATATATCAAAGATTTTTGGTATTCAAGAAACTGAATGCTGTTACATTTACTAAACAAGTTAAAGAAAATTGTAAAAGAATATTTGGTTAATGACAGAAAATCCACTCTTCTGTGTTGAGTTTGAGAAGTCTATTAGTGGGCAGCTGAACACACAGACCTAGATTTTAGAGGAGAACTAAGGGCTTGGTGTAGTGTCATGGAGCACCTAGATGTTTAGAAGTCTGAAACAAGTGAGGTCATCTAGGAAGTGTGCAGACAAAGCAAAATCTGGTGGTAAATGTGGCAAAGAGAGTAATGATAACAGGATCTTTCAAATTCTGAACATACTAGGTTGGAAAGAATAATAGGAATTCATTTAGTTCATTCTTTTTTAACAGGGGTGGAGCAGGATGGGAACCAGATCTAAAATCTTCAGAAAAGAATAAACTACTACTACTATTAATTGCTAGACAGGACAAATCTTCAATAGCTAAGCACACTCTTGCAGACAGAGGAGTCCAGAGTCCTACCTCAGTCATGGTCATCATTTCATTACGACATTTATCTAATTGATTCTGTAATTCATTTTGACTCTCTACTAGTTGTAAACCGTACTGTGCAGCTTTTAATCGCTCTTCTTCAGCCTCTTTGAGCTTGCATCGAAGATTTGCAATTATATCTGCCTCCATGTTCTTTTCTTTTTTTAGCCAACTGCAAGTAGAGGAAATAAAACTACTTAAGCTTATACAAAAAATTCAGTGCAATGATGTCAATAATAGAATATATCTACTCAATACTACCGCCATATAAAAACATTAAAATTTTCTTCCCAACTTTTAAGTAGTCAAATGTACATTCTTGTTCCAAGAGCAAGAACTCTTCTTACAATTGTTACTGATTCAGGACCAAAAATTAAAGAGCAAAAGAGAATACATTTAATTTTGCTTTTAAGCAGTTCATCATCAGGAAACTGTTCAGTTGTTGTATACTAAGTTTCCTTAAATGTTAAGGTAACGTTGGTCTTATAATTGGACCACTATCCATATAATCAAAATTAAGAGAACAACAAGAACAAAAACCAAAAAACTTTACAGTAGCAGGTATGGTGGCTCATACTTGTAATCCCAGCAACTGGGGAGGATTGCTTGAGGCCAGGAATTTGAGACCAGCCTGAGCAACATAGCAAGACTCCATCTCAATCAATCAATCAATAGAAATAAATTGGGAATGGTGGTGAACCCCTGTAGTCCCAGCTCTTTGGGAGGCTAAGGAGGGAAAATTGTTTTGAGTTAGAGGCTGCAATGAGTTATGATCACGGCACTGACAGAGCCAGATACTGTCTTGAAAAATAATAATAATACTGCCAGAAAAGGAAGGTCTGGGTACTACAAACAAATATAAAAAGGCAGGTGTGAATAAGACTCTTAAGATAAAGGAATATTACATCTGCAATTTTTCACAACAGTGTTAACTTCCTGAATGTATTAAATCTGCTTTCTTGAAAAGAGATTCACTAGTATTTTTCTAGTTATTCATAGGAGTATGCAAAAATTGAAACCATATTCACAAGAATTAAAGGACATTCCTTTCATTCTAGATTTTTTAACAAAGACTTAAACATTATATATAGAAACATTCCACTTTAATCAACCTTACTCATTATCCTTTACTATTTGGTCCCAGCCTCTTAAGCAAGACTCAAACTCACCTTTGCCTTCAAAGAGCACTAGGCCATTATAAGATGTTCCCCCATGTCTCGAGTCAATGTAGTCATTCACTGAACAAGCATTTCTTGAATGCCTTATATACTAGGTTCCATTCTGGGCAGTTCAGATTCATTAGGGAACAAAATGGATCAAAAAAAAAGCTCCTCCCTCATGAAAGTTACATTCCAGGAGGGGAAGATAAACAAGAAGTAATAAATATTAATAAATCAGAAACAGAAGATAACAAAAAATAGAAAACAAGAAGCTGGAGAGAAGCGACAGGTAGCGTAACTAGGAGACACAGATGAAATAATCAGATATGCAGCTATTTAGAAGAATGTTCCAGCAAGAAGGGAATCCCTAAAGCAGAAAGAAGCCTAAGGAGTGAAACCTGAATTTGGGCAAGAGATAGCAGGTAGTGGGCAAATCAGGCCATTATTAGGACGTTGGTTCCTACTCTGGGTGACATGGGAAGTTATTCCAAAGTCTGGAGTAGAGGATCTGATATTTTAAAAGGATCATTTTGGCTGCTATGTTGACTAGTTAGAAGGGGAACAAGGCTGGAAGCAGAGACCATGTGAGGTGGCTCAGACTAGAGTGGTAGCACAGGAGACTGTGAGAAACGGCCAAATTGTGAAGGTTTTGAAGGTAAGGTCAATATGATTTTCTGAAAGGTATAATGTGGGAGGTGTGAAAAAGGGAAAAGTAAAAAGTTTCTCCAAGCTTTCTGGCCTAAGCACCTGGTAAAATGGAACTGCCATCAGCTGAAGCACTGATGTAAAGAATGTTTTGGAATGAAAATCAGGAATTCAAGTTTTAAACATGAACTATATCAAGTAGGCAATTGGATATATAAGAGGGATCCTGGCTGGAGATGTAAATTTGAGAGTTAATCAGGCTATAGAGGATAAATATATTTAAAGAGAAATGGACCCAGGACTGAACCCTGTTATGAGGTAGAGAAGAAGATAAGTGGAGGATCAGGAGTGACCAGTGAGGTAGAAGGAAAACCAGGAGTATGTGCTGTCCTAGAAGGCAGTAAACAGTGCATTAAGGATGTGGAAGTAATCAGTCATGCCAGATGCTGCTGCTAAGGCAATTAAGGTGAGAACAGAGAACTGGTCTTTGAACTTGAATTCCTGGAGGTCACTGGTGACAAGAATAGTTTTGATACACAGGTAGGGGTGAAAGCCTAACTAGAATGCCAAGAGAGAATGGTAGGAGATTAATAAAGATATTAAGTACAGGTATGCTGCAAGGGACAACAGATAAATGGAGCAGCAGTTGGAGAGGAAGTAGAGACAAGTTTTTTTTTTTTTTTGAGATGGAAAAAAATAACAGTGTTTATAGGTCATGGAATAAATCCAGGAGAAAAGAAAAGCTGATGATCTGAAGACACTGGAGAATTGCTAGTAATATCCCCGAATAAACAGGATGAGGTTTAATGTAGAGACTTGTTTTAATAGAGGCATGATTTCATCGAAAGTAAAGGAAAGCAAAGTATATGAGCTCAGATGCTGACAAGCAAGTGGAAGTCTGTGTAAGTACCCTTTTAACTGCTTCAATTAATCAATGAATTAGGAAGCAAGGTCTTTAACTGAGAATGATGACAAGGGAAGAGAGTGTTTTAAGAGAGAAAAAAAGGTGTTCTAGATAATCCCAAGTTGGCAGTCACTGCTCTAAAATGCAAGACCTGAAGCCTGTAGATGATAAGGCCAGCCAACTAAATGTTGTACTGTTTACAATAACACATTTGTTGAGGATTTACCATTTGCCATACTAAGTACTTCAAATATATTATCTCGTCTAATTCTCTTGATGAGTCAGAGTTCAGTAAATACTGTCATCTCGACTACCAAAGAAAAAATAGGGTTAACATGAAGACGCTCCAGCCAGGCAAATCCAGAGAAGCCAAAAAAATTAACTCTTGTTTATTCAAGATTTGCTGGAATTCTTATTGTGTGTCAGACACTGTGCTGGTGCTGAGGACACAATGGTAACCCAAAACAATATTCCTGTCTTCTTGAATCCTACAGTCTATTAGTAAACGACATTAAATCAAGTAATTGAACTATAAAGTTACAAGTATGACGAGAGAGAGAGAGAGAGAGAGATATGCTACCTGAGCCTTTAACAAGGGTGAGCTATCCTAACCTGCGGGGGCAGGGTGTAGAAGGGAACATGGACAAAAAAGATTTTCCTGAGGAGGTAACTTTTCAGCAGAGATCTAATGGATGAAAAAGAGTTAACCTATCAATCTACAAAGAGGGATGAGGTGGCTGATTAAAAGCTACAGCTAATGTGTGGCAGACATTGTGCTTGGTGCTTTATGTACATTCTTATTCAATCTTCTCAAAAACCTTAAGAAGTTGAAGGTACTTCCTTCATTTACACATGCAAACTGAGGCACAGAAGGCTTAGGTAACTTGTTTAGGGTTACTCCCAAGTTAAGAGGCTAAGTAAGATGGGAACCAGAATCTACCTACAAGCCTTGGTGCTACAACCACTTTTCTATCTTCTCAAAAACAGCACACACAAAGCATTTGGGAGATAGGAAACTCTGGGAATCAAACTGCCTGAGTTCTCACCCCGTCTCCACTACTCACAGGATGCATGAACTTGGACAAGTTATATGTCTTGTTTAATTATCTATAAAAACAAGCACAGTAACACTTATTTAATCGTTTATTGAAAGGATTAAATCAGATAACGAATGAAAAGCAATTAGGGCAGAATCTGACATACGGCTGGGGCAGTGATGTCCAGCAGAAATATAACGCAAGCCATCTACATGATTTTAAATTTTCTAGGAGCCATCATTTTTTAAAAAACACATGAAAAATTTACATATTTTATTTAACCAAATACACTCAAAACATTATCGTTTCAGCATGTAATCATTATAACAATTATTGAGCTATTACTCTTTCTGCGCTATTTCTGAAATCCATTGTGTATCTCCCATCTGCACCATTTCTCAGTTCGGGCTAGTGTCCACCATACCGCACAGCGCAGACCCACTGGTGGTTAACGTTTTGAGGCCCGGCAACCGACCCAAACTTTCATATTTGTCCAGAATCCCGAGAGCGGCGAGGTGGTCCAACGGAAGATTAGACCGGCTCGGAACCCAGTATATAAGCACCCAGGGTTCCGGGGAAGGAGTGTTTCAGCTAAAGTCCTCGGCCAAGACCCCTGCTCCCAGCTTTCCTTAGGCCCTGGTCGCTTCTCCCTACTGCCGCTTTCCACACCCACCTCCCACCAGGCCCCTTGCCCCTACCTCTCACCCCAGTTCCCTGCTGCAGCAGCCAGCGGCTCCTAATGAGAGATCAGGGATTCCACACTAAGGACGCTAACTCCACAGTCAACGGCACATCCACTCTGCTAACTCTCAGGTAAGCGCCAGGGTTTTTTGAATGCAGTTCCCGCGAGAAGTCCCACATCTCACGAGATGTTCCTCCCAAGCCGCGCGTAAAGGAAAAACTCAGAGAAAAGCCAACAGAGCGTCCCGCCCCCCGCCCCCCGCCCCCCGCTACTGCACAGATGCAAGTGGCGCGTCGTGAGCCTGGCGCAGGCGCAGATGTGGCTCCTCATCTTGTAAATTGTACCTTGTGCTGATTTCCAGTATGTTTTCTAAGTATCCGCTTTTAGTTGCCGTGTTTGGGTGTTCTTTTTGTTTGTTTGTTTTACGACAATGCCTTCTAGGGGAAGAGTGTCGCTGGGCTGGGCAGTGGAGAATCACCTTTGGCACCATCGTGCGATCTCAAGCACCTTACCAGTGGTAATACTGGCGTAACCATTTAAGTTCCCACAATGTGCTAAATTTGACAGATTATCTCAGTTAAGCCCGCAGCTTTATGAGGTAGATATTACCCCTCGTTTTCTACAGAGAAAAACAAACCCCAAAGAAAAAAAGTGTCCCGTCCAAGTGCTAGAACTAGAATTTAATGCAGTCTGATTCTAGAGTCCAAGCTGTTTGCATGTGTTTTTAATAATAATGTTTTGTAAAGCTGATGGCTATTCATTATTCAAAAATTTAAGCAATCAGAAATAGTAATGGCTAACATTTAGTAAGCACTGATGAATCCTGGTAACTGTTACATGAATCATGTGCTTTTGAGCCCATCTTTTCTGGCCTGTTTGAGGACTTGGCTCTAACTGTTCTTTTCTTGCATCTTCAGTTTTTTCTTCTCTATTGGATCTTCTCTGTCAGCTCATAAACATACTGCCATGATTGTCATAAAAATCATTTCATGATTTCATTTTAAAAAAAATACCTCCTTGACCCCAATCAGCAACCATCCCATTTGTTTTCTTCTCTTTATAACAAAATTTCTGGCGGGAAAAAAGTTTGTGTTCATTATCTTCATTTTCTTACTTTTTGTTCTTTTTTTGGTTTTCTTCTCCCACTTTAACCAGGATTTTGTCCCCACCAATACCATGAAGTGGCTCTTGTTAGGTTTACCAGTAGTAATTCGTACCTTGCAAAACTCGGTAGTCAATATTTAGTCCTCACTTATGGTGACATTTGACAGATTTGCTTGCTCTCGTTGGGTCCTTATGTCTGGGATGCCACACTCTCCTTGTCCTCCTTTTCTTAATTTCCTTTGCAGACTACAATTTTGCCTGAGCTAAGCCAGACTCAAAGGGTTGATCTGAGCTTTAAGATTGGCAGCAAGTTGCTCACGGTGGATCTGGGGCTCTAATTAACCAGATGCTCATTCATTTGTAATCACACCCGTGTTCTTGGATAAATGAAACAAATGCCATTTTCCCTGTCATTTAACAAAGATTCCTTAACTAAGGAGCCAGGAAAAGATTGTTCTAGCATAGGCCAGTTATGACTGGCTGCAATTAGGTAATCTAAAGTTGATCTGAACTTATTTTTTCTCTTTTGTTACAAGAGAAGATAGACCCTACATTATTAATGTTTCTTCCTATTTTATTTTAAAAATATAACATATTTTAAACTATTAATTGAGTGGCTGCAATGTGTTAGGCATAGTGGAGGAATTCAGAGATGTGGTAAACTCGACTTATTGCCTAGAAGATGGCCACAATACAGTAAGAGATTTACAAAAAGCAAATAGAACTTACAGGGCTGTAACTGCTGTGTGCCCCACACTAATGGAGTTGTGTGAAGGGAGAGGTCTATTTTTGTCTGGATGTTCCTTGAAAACTTCCCAGGGCATGTGACACTTCAAGCAGGGCCTTGAAGGATGGCAGAGCTAAGAAGGGGTGCAGTCAGCGGGAGGGGACATCATTAGTAAAGTTGTAGCGCCTACCTGTATCATAATTAAGGTCATTCTTTAGGGATGGCCTGAATACCCGGCTGCCAATACCACTACTGGACACTAGATGTCATAAGTGAAATGAATTCTAGATAGGCTCTACTTTTAAGATAACTTACGTGGAACTTCTGATTTGCAGTACCATGCAGATCTCTGCTTAGGCAGGGTCCACATACCATGGCATGAATACCAAAGGTCAGGAAAAAGAAAAAAAACACAATGACTTGTATCTGTTATTTTCCATTTACATAAGGAGAGATGGGACTTGGGCTCCTCACACAGTAGTGGATTCACCAAGCATAGGATGGAAGTTTAGATTCTGGGAAACAACACCCATCCCACAATTCTGTGCCTCTCAATTACAGTTCCTAATATTATAGCTGTTCAAAACTGGGATAGACTGCTGTAGTGAGCCTGTTGTCATTTCTTCATTGTGGCTGTTACAGAAGAAACGGAAGAATTGGTTATCAGAAATGTTGTAGAAGGGACTGTTATGTTGTTTTGAAAGCTGCATATATTTTGACAGGAACTTATTGAATGATCATTTGTTTTAGGCAATACAGATGAATAGACTCTGTATTAAATGAACTTAGAGTTTAGTGGAAGAGACATGTACCAAACAATAAACAGTAAATCCTTACTTAGAGGATGACTTAGACTTTCTTGTTCCTTCACATTATTAAGTAGAACTGCAAGATAGTCTTTATTGGGATCAAGCAAAAACAAGCTCAGGACTCTTGAGACACAGAGTCTGCAAATAAGAATGAGATTAAGAGGATAGACCAGAATATGAAGTTCTGGAAGTTACACTCAAGGTTGTGGTCACTGAAACTTGGGGGATGGCCGAGATCAAGAAAAAAAAAAAAAAACTTTGAGAGAGAACAGAGGGGCTGTGTGCAGGACTTTTGGGATTGTCGCAATCCATGACACAGGAGGAGAATATGATCCAACAAGAAAAACGAGCCATATGAGAAGAGATCAGGAAATTGGGTTGTCACAACTCCCGCTGTGATAATTAGATATCAGAATGAATCATTGTACCAGGCAGGTGGATTTGACTGTTTAATACTATTAATGATAATGAAACCCAGTCTGCAATCTCTCCTATATCAACAGTGTATAGTGCCAGCTTGTATTCTGAATGAGCCTTGTTGCTATACTATTTTTTCTCTAAATAGGGGAGTCTTCTCTCAGACAAAGGGTGCACCATCCCAATATAGTGGAGATTTATCAGCTAACATCTTAGCATGAATTCCTTCCTCCTTTTCCCACCAAGAGAATTCTGATTATTCTTTTGTGTAATTCTTATTTTCTAAATTTTCAGCCATATGAATTCTTCAACATTGATGCTACCTTTCATCTCTAGGATATCCATCACCCTGGTTACAGTAATTGGTTGAAAGACGTGCATGTGATAGAATCTAAGCCAATGAGATTTTTCACTGGGATGGCTTGAAAAAATGGATTTTGTTAACTGCTTCTGTTATGGTCTTAATTGTGTCCTCATCTCCGTTGTTGCCCCCCCCGCCACATATTCATATGTGGAAGCCCTAATTTCCAATGTGACTACAGGGCCCTTTAGGTTAAATGAGGTCAAAGGGTGAGGCCTTAATTGATAGAGCTACCATCCTTATAAGAAGAAGAGACATCAGAGATAGATCTACTTCCTCTTTCTCTCTCCTTCTCTTTCCCCCACTCCTCCCCAAATGTACACAGTTAAAGGTCACATGAGGACACAGTGATAAGGAGGCTGTCTGCAACCCAGTGAGAGAGGCCTCACCAGGAACCAACCTTAGTCTTAGACTCCCAGCCTCCAGCACTGTGAGAAACTGTCTGTTATTTAAACCACCCAGTCAGTGGTACATTTGCCTGAGCGGATTAATACACCCTCTGTACTTGAACTTTATAACCCAAAGCTTCCAGCTGCCAGCTTGGGTTCATGAAGGACAAATCTGCTTGAAAGAGAGGGAGCAAAGAGTCTTGGTCATGCAATTTGAGCCCTGTATCAAGCCTCTTATGAAGCTAAAGCTATCCCTGGACTGTTCAGTTTTTGTTCCAATCACTCAGGCTCACTTTGAGTTTTCTGCTGTTTGCAATATAAAGGCTTTTTTTTTTTTTCTTTTTGAGATGGTGTCTTGCTCTGTTGCCCAAGCTAGAATGCATTGGCGTGATTTTGCCTCACTACAACCTCTGCCTTCTGGGCTTAAGCAATTCTTCTGCTTCAGCCTCCCAAGTAGCTGGGATTACAGGTGGCTGCAACCACGTCTGGCTAATTTTTGTCTTTTTAGTAGAGATGGGGTTTTGCCATATTGGCTAGGCTGGTCTTGAACTCCTGACCTCAAATGATTTGCCTGTCTCGGCCTCCCAAAGTGCTGGGATTAAAGGAGTGAGCCACCACAGCCACCCAACAACATAAAGGGTTCTAACCAATACACATAGTAATATTTGTGCCTGATCTTGAGTAGACTCATTCACCTGTGATGTTTAACCTGACAAGTTCCCATTCTACATTTAAGCTTAAACAGAAAGTTGCTAACTTCCAGAGATTAGATCTAGCTTCTTTGAGAAAAATGCCTTAATTGAATGAAAAGAAAATATTATCCTAAATAAAGGGGCTTAATGGTTTATGGAGGAAAATAAAGACTCAAATCAGCTTGTGTGGAACCCCTTTCCTGGTTCCATTTCAGATTACCACCATACCATCTCTAAACTAACTTCTTCAGGTGATTTTAGCACCTAAGCCAATTAGAATTAAGACTGGATGTTTATATCAGTTATAATTTTTACTTGCTAAGAAGTACATTCACTCTGGTTAGTTTAAGATATACATGTATACTAAAAATGAGAGTCCTAACTTTTGCAACCATTTAGGACTGTAGTTGCTATAGACCCCTCCTTTTTAGCATCTATTACATACTCCTTATATTTTTTGACAGCCCCTCAACTACTTGGGGGCTCTTCATCCAGTAAAGCAATCCAAAGCTTCACTGTCCAATAAGACATATTCATTAGCCATTATTTAGATTACTCACTATTCTGTTGGCACAAATTCATTTGGCCCAAGTCATAGAGGGATAGGATAAAACTTAGGATCTTTTTCTGTCTCTGAGGGCTTGAAACTGTGACATGCTACTTTTATGTTTGTATCTCAATTCAGTTGAAACAGGTGGTTGCTGATCTTGTAATGTTTAGTTTAATGTATTTTGTTTCTAGGAAAAACAGTTTGGGATTGCCCAGGGCAAACAATAGACATGAAAATTGATGATCCGCATCCCCAGGTAAGCAACTGGATACACCTGTTCAGAAATACCAGCCCAAAACCGACTTCCTGCCTGTTGCCACTAGGTGACAGTCTTTGCAAATATTTTGTTTGAAGGAACCCTCTTTCTGTTACAGAAATTAGATTCTGTTGGGAAATGTTTCTTTGCTAGTTTCAGTTAGATTTGCCAAGTGCACATATTTGTTATAATCTATGCTCTTAGTCATTTGAGATCATAGTTATTTCTCATCTGGAACACTCTTTTCCTCCCTTTATTTAATTACTTGTCTCATCCTGTTCTTTGGAGAGGTCCTATAACTAATAGTTAAGCATAAAATACATGTTCTGGAGTCAGCATCTTGGTTTAATCGCAGGCTCTGTTGCTTCCTAGATGTGTCTACCTTTGACAGGCCACTTTCTCTTTTTAAGTCTCAGTTTCCCTATGCACAAAATGGCAAAATCAAAGTATCTAAGTCAATAGACCATCGCTAACACTGTTAAAGCACTGTTAGCATAATGTTAGTAAATGGGAGCTGTTAAGAGCACTGTCTTAGCTTAAATGTCTCCCTCCAGGACTCTTTTTCTGAGTCCAGGGCACATCCCCTATATACAATTCATAACACCCTGTGCTTATTCTTCAGGCCACTTACAATAGCTTGTAAGTGTATTTGTGTAATTTATATCTGCCACCTTCACTAAACTGTCTCCCAGCAAGTACCCTAGTGCCTGAAACATGCCAGGTGCTAAAGTTAAGTTTGATGAATGAATGAAAAAATGCATACTCAAATCACCAGTATTAAATGAAATTCTTTGATTTAAATGGGAAATCTAAGAGCTCTTTTATATCTTTTAGAGATCAAAGTAGCTTGTAGAAGGTTATTCTTAATTCTGAGTGAAAAACGCTAACCTTTTATTAATCAGTTTACATGAAATCAATTAAATGTTCTTGAGTGTACCAGTATGCCAAATAACTGGTTTGGGGTATTTGATGCCCTCTGCAAGTTTAATTGCTTCATTCACTTATGACAGTGTAGGTGTTCCTCACTTGCACCAGTGTTTCTTCACCAAGAATTTATTTATTGATATAGTATCTGTAATTCAAACATTTTTAAATGTACTTGGGAACATGGTATGTAAAATAACTCTGTTGAAGAGGACTCTAAAGTAAAGAATCCTTGGCTAAAGTAAATGCTGACTTTTTTGTAAATACTCAATTTCATGTATTAAATTCTCTTAAAGGAAGAGCTACCCTTGATGAACTTAAAGCTTTAAAACACGTATTTCCTAATATTTTTTTCATGTCATAGACAGATTTATTCATATCCTTCAAAACAAATCTGGCCCATGTTGCTCTATCAATATTTCAAACTAGAAAATATTAAAAACAGTGTATAATTTCAGGAATCCTTAAAGTCCTTTAGTTATGAAATGATCAACTGAGTGGGTAAGAAAGTCCAAAAGCACAGTCACAAAAATGTTAGATACTTGATTTTAAAAAATAATTTTATGTTTCCAAAGTTTTCTCAAAATATGAAGAATAAGAAGGTTTTGTGGACTTGAAATACCCTGGACAGACAGCAAAACCTCCTTTTCTTCCTACCATGGTGATAAAACTTGAGGCTGCCCTGATAGTAGATGTGTTCCTTTCTTTATATTAACCATTGCTCTTCTGGTCTGTTTACCTCTCCACTAACTGGCAAGAAGCTGGGACTCTGGCTTCATCACAAATGAATCTCATCAACTCACCCATGACATCATACTGCTAGTAATATTTGGCCATTTCTTGATAAATTGTTTAGTCATGTGAAATACTTCCCTAAACTGAAGTTCTGGAACTCATCAGGTATCTTCTCTGACAGTCATATCTTCCTTTGGCTCTCAGATTACCCAGGCAGCTGGGGTAAAGCCCATATCCTCCCACAAAGCATGCTTCTTTGGAAATTCATATCTATTGGCTTTGGCACTCAAGTAATGTTCTTGCATTCTCTGTCAAGTCAGGGCTGAATAATCTCTTGAGGGTGAGTAACCTTTTACGTGTTGGAGGACTAACAGTTCTAGGGATCAGTGTGCATTTAGCAATTTGTAAGAAAGGTCAGCATCCCGTATGATGACATTTGTTTTAGCAAGGGGCAGATTATTCTCTTCCTTCTTTGACTTAGTCTGGAGGTTGGCATCACACTCTTCTTGTCAAGCCATCAGTTTGTGCAGTCTTGATATACAAATGAAGTATGGCTTCTGAGTTCCATGGGTGTGTAATCATTATTATTATATGTGATTGAAGGCAGGGAGTTATAGAAGGGTCTTGGGTGACTGTCATTCTCCCATCTATAAAACTCCTGGCAAAAGGATTAATAAGCATCCTATAAACAGAGCTAGAGTTAAGTTCCTGAAAACAACATCCCATTCTTAAGGTGTAAATCTTGAAGTCAGCAAGGGAAAAACAGGTTTAAAAAGCAACATCTAATTTGTTTTTCAATATGATTGGAAGGTCAGATTTCATTCCTACTCCCACAGAAGTAATTAGAGCTGCTCTCATCTTAAGAAACAGAGGTATGTTAGGGTGACACAGTGTTTTCCACACTTTATTCTGTATTAGAAACCTCTGAGGAAGTTTTACAACTCCTGATAGGCCCAGGCTGTACCTAGCACTAATTTGAACCAGAACGTCTCAGGCGGGTGCCAGGTGTCAGTGATTTTCAAAAATCCTTGGGTGAGTCCAATGTGCAGCAAAATTTAGGAACCTTGTGTTGAAACAATCATACATTCTCTACCACACTTCAGCTTTTCTTCATTGCCTCTTTAGCTCAGTGCGTCTTAACCTGACTGCTCTTCAAAATCAAGGAGCATCTTTAAAAAATTCCATTCTGATTCATTAGGTCTAGGGCAGGGTGCACGCATCAGAAACATTTAGCTGTTTTCCAAGTAATTCTAGTGTGCAGCCAAGGTGTAGAATCTCTGGACTAGCCGATCTCATAAAGAGGCACATAAGGTGGATCGTTTGGCATTTTTTCTGGCAGTTAAGAGCTTCATACATTTTAAAAATTCCTCTTCACTAGCGTCGTTGAATGAATTTTTTTCTGCAATGCACTGGGCTGTAAAGTGCAACAATTTTTCTGAATCTGTTCATAGCAGAGTTACCTGATGAAATACAGGATTTGATTTGAGTTAAATTTGATTTGAGCTGAAATGAATATTTTTAGTATAAGTATGCCCATGTGATCTATGGAATTATAATACATATTGTTTGCTGTTATTTGAAATTCAAATTTAACTTGCACCTTGTAATTTTATTTGCTACATCTGGTAACACTAATCGTGGGAGAGCATGGCTTATTCTTGGGAAAGTCAGCAGCTGAGTTCAGGTTGAGGAGATCCCTTGAATCTTCAGGGTTTGTGGCCTTTTAGCACTTACCTCCCTTGCTGCAAAGGTGGTAAATAAAGAGCGATCAGCAGTTTGGGAATCAAAAACTTCTAAAATCCCCTGGGGAGCCAAGAAGACTCAGGAAGGGTTTACTATGCAAGAACTAGGATATGGAAAAAGGTGAAGACCTGAATCTTGAGTATGGGTGTTGGTTCCAGGAACCCCTGTGCTCTCTAAGGGACCACCATTTTCCACTTTGAATTTTTTTGATGATTTCAAGTGCCCCAGACTTGCTTCCATACTCGCCTCCCCACCTCATATTTTTTTACACGTTATTTTTTCTTCTTACTCTATCTGAATGTCAGATGCTTGCTGCCTTGGCTGAAATTGAGAGAGTTTCCAGTGGACCTGTTCTCATACTTCAGTGAGTCTGAACTAATGGAAACTTTGAAAGTCCTTTGCAGTGTTGTAAGAACCCCCTAATCTCAGGAGGCTTCCCAAGCAGTCTGGATGTCTTTCTGCCTCAGTCTCCAAGGACTGTTCACCACCAGCTGATTCCTGAAATTTCCTTCCTTCCCACCATGCCAAATAGACCTCAAACCGTAAATAAAAGTCGTGGGTGGGTGTATTTCTTAGCCAACAGCAGATTCTCTAAAAAGGGAAAAGGAGTGAGATTTCACGATAATTCCCAGAAAGCAGGTGTTATAATGATTTTACCAAATTGGAGCCTGACATTTTGATGAATAACTCCTGAGCACCCCTCTTAATTTACCCCATGGAGGAGATAGGCAAACAGGTAATATGTCAAATCCCCTTTGCTGGTCCAAGTTTACTAATGGACGGAGGTGAAACAGGTGATGCATATTAACTTTTAACCTGTTAACACTGATTTTTTTTCACTAAGCATTAGGTACTTAAAAGAGAAATGGACACTGGCAGAAAGGAGACAAGACAAAGGGTGACAGGAAGGGGCTGGAAACTGGCCTGCATCATGGAACATATTTGCAAGCCAGCTGGGCCCACTTTGCACAGATGTTTTTATGGGAACAAGAGGGAGGGAAAGTGTGCTAGTGTTAGATGCATTAGCACAGCAGTGGGATATCTTTGTTAGCGTTGTTCCTCCTTTCTCACTGTGGCTGGACAAGGGTGAGGGCATGGTCAGAGGCTTTGGGATAATTTTATTGTCCAACCTAAATTCAAGAAAATTACATTGATAATAAGGCTTTTTACCAAGTTCATTTAAAAATGGTTAGTCTGTTTTTTAGGATGTCAACTCTGAAAAGCAAAGAGTTGCATTTTTATTTGCCTATGGAAAAAGCAATCCAATCATCATCAGCTATTTGGAGAAAATATATTCAAAATTTATCTCCTTAGGCATAAATGTGGTTGTTTTGTTACAGTATAGGTTTAGTCTTCCCCTCCACAGATGATTGGTTTGGTCCGTCACTGTTTGGTGTTTCAGTTGCATGTCTATGCAGCATGTGTTCCAGAAAATGGAAGAAGTCAGTTTTTCTGTATATGTTGTAGGTTTGCAAATTACTGGCCCACCATTGTGCTGTTTGGCCCACACACAGTGCAGAAGAGAAAAATACATATATTTGATCCAAAGTTAGAAAATTGGGAATTCACACACACACACACACACACACACACACCCATAATGTGGAGTTCCAGCATATTTTCAAAAATTAGATTTGGCTATTTTGTGCCCATACTCCTCATGTCAACAATCCACTAGTTCTTTGGATCTTATACTGGGTATGCTTTTTCCAGCTCACCAAGGCCTCTGTCACTTTATCATTTGGTTTTCTTGAAAGGGCCAGATATAAGGAGACATTTCTATTACCTGTGTGTATGATTCCTGTATGCATTTCAATTTGCCATCCATGCCATGAGGTAGGATTCAATTATATTATCACTTCAATGTCCTCCAACATGATTCTAGGATTCTTCTCCTTTATACAAATGAAGTTCTTAATATTGCAATAGACTATCTGATACTCTGCTTGAGGAAAAATTTGACTGTATGGTAGCTCTAAAAGTCATTTCTGTTGTATTTCAATTTATACATTTATGACCAACATAATAACTCTTAAGTTGGCTTCTTTGTGATCTCTCTGATGGAGAATTAAGGTATCATCTGGATAAACTCACCTATAAATGAAAAATAGAATTAGTAATTTGAATATTCAGAAGTTGTTACCTATACAGGTAAAATATAGCAAAGAGGTGCTTAACTGTTGAATCTGCTTCACCTGATATCAGACAGCTTTAATCCTAGAAGGGACCTTAGGAATAAAATCTGGCCCCTTAATTCTGCAGATAAAACTGAACTTAATAGTGGTAAAGTGATTTATTCTTTTTTTTTTTCAAGCGAGTCTTGCTCTGTTGCCCAGGCTGGAGTACAATGGTGAAATCTCAGCTCACTGCAACCTCTGCCTCTTGGGTTCAATAGATTCTTCTGCCTCAGCCTTCTGAGTAGTTGTGATTGCAGGTGCCCACCACCACACCTGGCTAATTTTTGCATTTTAAGTTAGAGACAGGGTTTCACAATGTTGGCCAGGTTGGTCTTGAACTTCTGACCTCAAGTGATCCGCCTGCCTTGGCCTCCCAAAATGCTGGGATAATAGGAGTGAGCCACTGTGCCCAGCCAAGTAATTTATTCTTGATCACACTATGGGTTAGTGTGATCAAAGAGCTGGGGCCCAAATGATATCTCTTTTGACTTTAACCAAGGCCAATTTTATTTAATTACCCTTAATTGCCTGCAATTACATAGATACTTGTTCAGGCTTATTTCTTAGTTTTCAGTGTTCTTTATTGTTTATTATGATAAGCATAATTAACAATGAAAATTATAATGTCATGATTCTCTGGATCAGAATTATTTGTGATGAAATTCTGAATTATTTCAAATAATTTTTCTTGAAAAAATGAAGATGACCCTTAATAATGAAAAATTTATAATTTGCATTTTAAGAAAGGCTTCCAGACAACCGGCAATGCTAACAATAGTTGTCTTCTCCTGTCTTTAGTTGGCTTCCTCTGCTTCTTGGCTTTCATTATCTTTATGTACACATTTCCCATAATGAATCCGCATTACTTTTAGAACTGCTGGAATTTTTAAGCGGCTAGGCAAAAGAAACAAAGGCAAATCCAGTCTGATAAAGACATGAAGCATTTGTATGAAATTAAAATGTTCTCACACCTCATTCATTCCTATGAGTGGGATATAAAAACCACTTCCTGTGACTCAAATATGCACATGCAAAGAAAAAGGATTTGACACTTTCCCACAGTGAGAGAAAAATGTCTGGTGGCCATGATTGCAAGGGGACATGTGCTGAGAGCTGTGACCTAGAGTGCATTCTAGGCTGAGTAGCACCAACTTTAAAATTAAAAACCCAGCAGTTCCAACTCTCTCAACGATGATCCCTTCATAGTATCTGGCTAATTGACTTAGCCCAATATTTTGGTACAGACTTCTGGTTTCTCTGAAATTCTGAAAGCTAAGAAGAATTCAAATTTTGATTTACCTTTGTCTACTTTCAGGGAACTTAAAGATAGGAAAGTTAGCACCTGCAACCCAACCTCTCTCCCAAAGGCAACAGCTGTGTGGTTTCCAGGGGAAGAGTTTACTTGGATGGGGAGAAAAAATACTTCCTGATAAATAATGTGTTTTTATGACTCCTGTTTCTGGGAAACCTGATACATACATTGCACCTACAAGTATTTGAGGTCAAGTTCCAACTGTGCTTTTATTAAATATTTGACTGTTTTATGTGTGATTGTAATTGGCTGGGTTTGAAACCTGAGTGATTAAGGAGCTTGTCTGTAGGAAGGTTGCTTCTCTGTCTCTTTTCTTTTTTTCTCTTCTCTCTCTATTTCTATATTTTTATATAATGTTAAGTTTTGTAATTAGCTGATTCTACTTTTCCATGCTCCTTTATTTTGATTTCTTAGAAAGATGAAGCATTGGAAAGCACTGCATAGCTCCATGTTATCAATCAATGTCTTCAGTTCTCTTATGTCTTCTCTGCATAGCTGGGATGCTTGGGAGAAAACTATTGACAAGGCTTGTATGTGTCGAAGACACAGTTTTACTTAATTTCCCTTTATCAGGGAAGGAACACAAGCCCATCTTACAAAAAGATAGCTAGAATCCCAGAAGAACAATTTTTTATTCTGAATCTCAATAAAATATTGTCACATTTCTTTGTATCAGCAACTAACTCTTAGGGAAATAATTCCCTTTTTAAGTTTTGGTATGTTTCTAAATAAGTTATGAATCCATTCACACATACACATACAAACACATACAACTCTAGTCTGCATCTGTAGACCTCTCTGTTGCAGCTGGGATGTGGCGTTGCTGCTGATAGGGTTGGACAAAGGATCTCTTCAGGCAGTGCCTAGTGCTATTTCGTATGACATGGCAGTGAAATCCCTCCACTCTGATTTTCCTGTTAAGTATTTTGGTAAATTGTCTCTCTCACTTCCTCATAGTGAGGACTGATGAACTACAGCCTCAGGCTGGAGTGTCTAAGGCTCTAACACATAGACAGGAGAGTACTTAGGCATAGCACAGAGTATCTCCATTCGGAAGAAAGAGTAATTGAAAAATCCCAAGCTACTCCAGTTGGTTCTTCTCAGGTCATTCCTGGAAACAAACTTTGATAGCCCAAACTCCCACTTCATCAGTCTTCTTGCTTTTCCCATACAATGATGATTCTTGCCCTGAACTTCTCATCCTGAACTAAAATGTGCTTAAACTTGCAGATGTTGGTAAATTCTGCAAATTCCAAAGGAGAGTTTTACCACAAGATTTAGCTTCCTTGGAGAGTCTTAAAAATAATTTGCCAAATAGTTGTTCATTTAAAATGCCACTTAAGTTGTAGAACAAGGAACCTTTTATATTAACTTACAGTTTATAAAGCACTTACAGATATATATTTAGTAAAAGAAAATAGAGGTGTTCCCTTATGGGAAATGGGCTGTGCCACTTGGTCATATTCCTGTTGAGTGTGGGGTATTAATGTGCAATATGCAGATTTTGGAAGGGAAACTCAGACAGGCAGTAGACTGAAGGAAAATGACCTGGGAAGCACCAGCTCTGAAAGTCCCAGCCTAGCACCGTAGAGTGGAAGGTCCTGTTGCTGGAGCCATACAGAGCTTGATTCTAATCTCAGCTTTGCTTCTTCATAGAGTGGAGGCCTTGAAACCACATTTCTTGGATCCACATCAGGCTTTCACTACTTATTTGGTAAACTTGGGCAATTTCTGGTGTTTCTTATCTTAGGAATGGAGACAGTAACACTACCTGATGCATAGTATTGTGAGAACTAAATGAGATATAATATACAGTGTTGAGAAGGTGCTGGTGCATTATATGTCTTCAGTAAATATTGGCTATTATTCTATGTGAGTGACCTTAGCAATGAACAGTCACATGACTGCCCTTTATTCAGAGTCCACACATGTAAAAGTGGAAAAGATAATTGTTATGAGGATTCATAGAGAGCATCTGTTTTCTTCATTTTAACCTTCTAATTAAAAAAATTACAAATGCATGCAAAAGTAGAAAAACTAATGTAAATAACTCTCATGTGCCTATCATCAAGCTTCAACAATGATCACTTTTTGCCATTTTTCTTTTAATTATTTTCCCACCAGTTTTTGTTTCTGGGATGTTTTGAAGCAGATTACAGATATCATATTATTTTAACTATAAATTCTTCAGCATGCAGGTGTGGAAGATTGTTTTCAAGATGGCCACAGTAGTCTGTTTCTCAGCCCACTTGAATCTGAGCTGGCCTTGTCATGTACCTTGACTGATGAATGTGGCAAAAATAACATTGTGGGATTGTAAACCCATGCCTTGTAGTTCCTAGACAAAATAATTGTCTAGCTGAACCCGATCCACGTTGCTGACAATACCAGTTCATTAGTAAATAACACCACTACGTTTTGAGTGGTTTACTATGCATTGACAGATAACTAACATAATAATGTGTTGTGTTAAAAATCCCAAATACGGATCTTCACATATAACGAACATGGAACTTTTAGCTTCCTGTCCAAAGGACTGAATTCACAAGGCATGAGACATTTTATAATTCTGAGGGTGAGTGTCAGTAGCTGGGGTTTGTGTGGAAGTAGTATTCCATGACTTGCATTCTAACCAAGAGCCTTCTGTGGTTGAATTATATATTCCAGCTCAAGGTCTAAAGGATGCTGATTCTTGAGCCAAGATGATAGTTCCTAAGCTTTACTGGGTCCAAGTCTCCTTTGAGAATCTGATGAAATCTCTAAAAATTATTCCCAGAAAAAAATAATGTACATGTACACAGCCCCTTTACCACACACACACACACACACACACACACACACACACACTCATCTCTATCAATAGGTAGATTGTGTGTGTGTGTGTGTATGTGTGTGTGTGACAGAAAGAGACAGAGAGAGAGGTTTAGTTATATTATAGAGTTTGTGGACCAGCCAGTGCATGGGTACCAGTTAAAAAATTCTGCTGGGTACTTTGGTTCAGGCCTGTAATCCCCGCTACTTGGGAGATTGAGGTACGAGGATCACTTGAGCCCAGGAGTTCAAGACCAGCCTGGGCAACATAGCAAGACCCCTTTTCTTATGGAAATTTTAAAAATGGACTGGGTGTGGTGGTGCATGCCTGTAGTCTCAGCTACTTAGGAGGCTGAGGTGGGAGGATTGCGTGTGCCCAGGAGTTCAAGGCTGCAATGAGCTATGATTGTGACATTGTACTCTATGTACTTAGCTGGGGTGACAGAGGAAGACTCTGTCTCTTAAAAAAAGAAGGAGAAGAAGAAAAGGAGGAGGAGAAAGAAGAAAGATGCTAAAGTAGAAGCAGAAGAAGAAAAGGAAGAAGGAGAAAGAAGGAGGAGGAAGAGAAAGAGGAAAGAAGAAGAAAAAGGAAGAAGAGAAAAAGAAAAGAAGAGGAGGAGGGGGAGGGGGAAAAGGAGGAGGAGGGAAGGAAAGGGAAGGAGAAGGAGGAGAATAAACTCTGGTCTTATTTCAACAGACCTCTATGTGTATACCCAGAACTGTGTAGTCAACTCTAACTGCCAAATAATCTGTTTGCTAGATATGTATTTCCATTGCTGTTGCTGTTGCAGTTCCTTCTGAAAGAGGAGCTGCTGGTATGGGTTTCTGGCTGCATTTCAGGTTTAGGGTCCAAAAGCTCCTTGACAGTGCTTGGTTTAAACAGATTTGTTTCAAGGTCTTTTGAAGCTCTCGGCTTATTCTTCCACCTCCCACCTGCTGACCCTCATTTAACCCAAGCATTGAGCAATAGAATGCTCAGGAAGTTAGTTGGCAGCTTCCAGCTGAACCTCTGCAGCTGTACCTTACCATGCTGCTGGTGCTGTCCCATGTGCTGGATACTTCCACCATGACTTGGCCTGTGTGCTTCTTGAAGATTTCAGTTGATAATTTATTAGGTATAGATAGGCTGTAAATATTGCCTTGGTTCATATTTTATCATTGCTTCATTGCTGTTTAGGCTCTTTATTTACTGCCCATTAGTTTTTTCATGGTACTATTGATGGAGAAGACCAGCCCTTTGGCCACTGAGTCCATCCCTTGCTAACATCCCATAGGGCCAGAGTAATAGGTGAGGGTGGAAGGAAGCAAAGGTATGTTGAGGACGAGAGCACCAGCCCCAAACTCAGGTGAACTGAGAAATTGAAATGCCTCTAAGATTGATATTGAAGTAACTTTACTGTTCAAAAATGAGACAAATGAAAGTTATTGAGTATTAATAAACCTAAAGAAGTACCCACCCCACATCACTCTTTCCTCTTACTTTGCTTTAGTCTTTGTAATAGCACTACCACCTTGCATAGTAATGCGTATTTTTTGTTGTTTGACTTCCTCCATTATAATGTAAGCTCCATTAGAACACGGACTTAATTTACTGTTCTGCCTCCAGAACAGTGGCTGGCACATTGTAGGTGCTCAGTAATTATTTTAGTTACTCTGAACAAATGGATGAATAACTGACTGAATTTAAGTTACTAAATGGGCATTTTCCAAAGTTTTTTTCAAAATTGCTACATGTAAGAATCTCCTAGAAAGGGCCTTTACAAGATGCAGCTATCTGGTATATACCTTTAGAGACTCTCATCTTTAGTGTCTGGAGGATTGAACTCCAGAATCAGATATTTAAGCTCCTCAAGTGATGCGGAGACAAGTGGTCCTAGGAAAGTATTTTGAAAAGGTTACCTTATGTGATTTATACCCTTACAAAGATATGTACCAGGAATTCTTAGCAAAACAGTAGAGTCTCTTTCTTTCTCCCTGGCAATTCAGAAAATAGCAAATATAACCAAAATAAAAAATAATCAAATAGATAATTCAGTAACTCATTCTCATTTGAAATAGCTTTCTTCTGTTTTTTTTTTTTCCAACATCTTTTTACTATTTCCTTTTTTTGTAGCTTTTCCTAAAAAGATACACATCTCACAAAGGCTGAAATTTCCTCCTAACCAGCCATTTCTTTCAAACTGAGAAAAGTTTTTGGTAGCAGTTATTGAGAATGCAAAAAGAAATGTTTGAAACATTGTCAGACTCCCTTTTGTGGTTGAAATTTTTAAAGGGCATGTGGGTCACCTAACCTCTACAACAAAAACTCCATTAAGCCTCTAAGGATACAATCAAATAATTCATTGAAAATATGAATAATTGGCCAGGCACAATGGCTCATGCCTGTAATCCCAGCACTTTGGGAGGCCGAGGCGGGTGGATCACCTAAGGTCAGGAGCTTGAGACCAGCCTGGACAACTTGGTGAAACCCCGTCTCTACTAAAAATACAAAAAAATTAGCCAGGTGGGGTGGCTCATGCCTGTGATCCCAGCACTTTGGGAGGCCGAGGCGGGTGGATCACCTAAGGTCAGGAGCTTGAGACCAGCCTGGCCAACATGGTGAAAGCCCGTCTCTACTAAAAATACAAAAAAATTAGCCAGGTCGGGTGGCTCATGCCTGTAATCCCAGCTGCTCGGGAGGCTGAGACAGGAGAATCGCTTGAATGTAGGAGGTGGAGTTTGACACTGTTGCAGTCCAGCCTAGGCAACAAGAACCAAACTTCATCTCAAAAACAAATGTATATGTGTGTGTGTATATATATATGTGTATGAATGATTAAAACTATTTAGAAAATTGTAAACCTTTTTACATATCAAATAAATGTAAATTAAAGAGTAATGAGAATTCTCACTGCTAGTTTGGCAAAAATTAATATCCAGAATTGGAAAAGATATCAGAAAACAGGCCTTCTTTTACCCAAAAATAAGCACTTCCTTCATAGCTTGGAACATGCTTTCTAAAGAGCAGCTTGGAAATAAGTGTCAAAATTTAAATTGTGGTTATCCTTTGACCCAGCAATTATATTTGAGGAAATGTATCCTTAGGACATTATTTGACAAAGATGTATTTTCAAGGTTATTAATGGATGGACCGTTTATTAAATTAAATATTTTAAGATAATTTGAATATCTGCCAATTCAGGATTAATAAAATTAGTTGACATGTTTCCATACAATAAAACTGGCTGACATTTATTGAGCACTATTATTTGCCTGTCACTCTACTAAGTGCATTACAGGGATTAACTAGTTTAACTTTCACAACAATCCTCTACGTAGATAGTATTATTATCTCATCTTAAAGATGACAAAATTGAACCACAAAGAAGTTATGCAGCTGGTAAGTGGTCATGTTGGAGGTGACACCCAGATAGTCTGGGGTGATCTGTGTTCTTAACACTGACACTTCATAATGGGATATAACACAGTGACCATATGCAAAGGGAATGAGGATATATTCAGTAGATGAATGCAGATTTCAGAAGAACCTAGCATAGTTACAGAAAGGACAGAATGGAGAAAGGAAGAAAATATGTAGAATCCTTAGAAAAATGTTTTAAAGGGAATATACCAAATATGTTATGCAGGGAGTTACTTTTAGATGAGTTTCACTTTCTTTTTATAATTCCCTACAATCAAAAATTCTTGTTAAATAAGCTTGTATTTCTTTTACAATTAGAAAATATATTTAAAAAAAATCAGCCAACTGCTAGTTTTAATGTATTTTGGCAAATATTGGGGCATTCCTGTTTGACTCAACTGGTATTGGTTTTTCCTGCTAACATTTCCTATAAGCCAGTGCCTTCAAAAATTTCAGTTAATCATTTAATGTTGGCTGTATGTCTCTGTTTTAGTGAAACCCTAGATTACTATCCTGGGAGTTATAATTAGGGAGACGTGTAGGGATACAAAGATATAACACAGAAATTATTGTGGTAGACATAGTTGCTTGGCTGACCCAAAAACCATTGAAAAGACTGGAATTTCTACTATTAAGGCTGGAGAAGTGACGTCACAGGTACTTTAGAGCTAGAGTTGGTCATGTGACACATGAAACCAAAGAAGTTGGCTGCTGCAGGAGCTTCTATAAAATACCTTTTCCCCCCCAAATAAATCAAACTTGGATGGCACTCTTTCTGTCTCTACTAATCTTCCAGCTCTTCAGTCAGTCATGAGGACATGATTTTTGCAGTTGTGGCAGCCAGTTTGTGAACCTGAGGTGACAAGATAAGGGAAAGATCAAGGAATATGCTGACCCTAACATTGTGATGCTGCTGAGCAAAAGCCAGCTAAAGTCTACCTCCAGGCTTCTTGTTATAAGGGAAAAGAAAACCTTATTTCTTTAAGCCACTGTTTACTTTTTCATTAGTTGCAGTCATGCATATTCCCAATGGATACAGTGTTCAAAATGCTCAGATATTATTCTTTCTTGAAGTCAAGCAAATGTTTTATATCTTCCCTTACAAAGAAGTGTTGCTTGAATCATTTTTAGGAAAGACCAAAATTCGAATTTAGAGTTCATCTAGTTAAATTTATTTTAGATATAGAAAAATTAATATTTAGGGAAAATAAAGAATCACCACAGGGTAATAAGACTACTGGTTATTTTCTCAATAGCAGAATTTTGCATGAGGATACCTTCAGGTGTCAATTTGTGTTGTCTACAAGTCATAAGCCATAAGAGTTATGGTATATGATGTAAAAGGTGATAGATAAGAACATTCTACAGCATCTCAGTAGATAAACTTGCTGACAAGAAATATGTCTCATCCTTACCCTCAGCATGGGAACTGTTGGCTGATAGATTCACAGAAGATATGAGTGTAAGAATGCTTGTCTGGGTATCCTGGTAGCTGTTCTTCATCATAAGCACTTAAGGAGTCATTTTGTTGGATGATTTTGGTCACCGATAGAGGCTGAGATATGCAAGCCTATGGCAGTCGACAAAGCAATGACCTCATTATTTTTGTCTAAAAGGCCAGCTCAATCCCTACTGGAACATCTTTTTGGGATTTCTGTATCACTTACAGCTAACAGGTCTAGCGTATTTCTAAAATATTTTAGAATGAAGCTTAAAAAGGAAGTGGGAGGAAGCTGAGGGTATAATATAGAACCTTATTCACCAGGTGTGTATTCTAATCACTTCATTTAAATGTGTGTGAAGGAGCCACATCATAAAATGACCTGAAAAATCAGAGCATAGAGCTGTAGCCTAAACACTTGTGCTTCAGGTCTCAGCTCAAAAATAACCTTCAGTGGGACACTCCTTGATCCCTCAATCTCATGTAGTCCCGCAGTCGCTCTATGATGTCATTCCATTTTAGTTTCTTCTTGACTTTTACCATCTGCCAATTATTTCATCCATTCTGTTCTTTGTTCATTGTCTCTCTCCCATCTCAAGCATGTGAGAGGCAGCAGGACCCACTCTGTCTAGCTTGCTGTAGCATTCTGAGTGAAGATATCAGGCCCCATAGTAGAAGTTCCATAAATGTTTGTGGATTGGACAAAAGATGATCATGATACTCTCTGTGACAACTTTGGCTACTTAGTCAAGTGACTACATTGTCTTTTAAGGGTGGGAGGGATGATAGATTGGCTCTCTTCATTTTGATTGATATGTCAGCCAAGTATTTATATGCCTTAGTCCAAAGAGTTACAATATAAACATGTAAAAAAATGTGGGAGCAATTAGAACTGGCAAATGCCTCAGTCACAATAAAATTTATACTTGTGCATGTGCATGTATATGTGGTTTATATACATATACAGGTCAGGTTTAGTTGTTTTTGCCTGAGTGGCCAGTGGTCTTGGTTACTGAGAAAAAGATATGTGTTGAAATTTTACCAGAATTATACAGATATTTTCATATTTCACTAAGTAATATGTTATACAGATATTTTCACAACCTGCAGTTGATCCTGTGCCCTATGCATGCATGAGTTCTTCAGTGACCTGAATGTAAAACGCTTTGGAAACCAGGCAAGCATTAGCCTAGCTTAGGAAACTTGCAGGAAGATTGATTGGAAGGAACCCTAGGCATATGCAACCACTGCATAACAAGAGCAAGAGCTTGACACTGAGCCCAAGAGAAAAGAGCCCATAGAGAGCCCCAGAACTCCTCACCCCACTCTCAGGATGGAAAGTCATGTGGGATGGGTGTAGCAAAAGCCTGATTTCGCTCCAAAGAGCAGCTAAGCTGCCAGCAAACTAAACTTTCAGAGTAAGATAAAAACATTAATTACAGATGTCAAGATTAGAGTTTGCTTTTTCTGCAAATTCCATGGGGTCTCTAAGCAACTTGATCTTTGAATCCCTGGGGTACTAAAAATCTACAGAGAAGAGATTGTTATCTTAATGTTGCAAAAATCCCCACCTTGAGTGCTGCCAAGTAAAAATCCAGCTTAATGACACAAAGTAGAGGGAATATTTCTTGTCTCTTCTTTCTTTAAAAGAGGACTGACATTCAAACACAATTTAAGCTGACAATTATAAGTGTAAATTCTTCTAAAATTCTATGAGTATGCAAGGTGTCTTGCCTGAGCTTAATTAAGGAAACAACTATGTAATCACTAAAATTGGATTTTGATTTTAGAAAGCCTTTCCACATACTACTTTTAAAATGTATCGGTCAACTTAAAAATGTTTGTCACCTCAACATAGAGGCACCTCCCAGAAGAGGTTTTTGACTGCTGGAATGCAAAAAGTTGAGCCCTCATATTTGATATTCATAAATGTGAAGTCACCTTCTCCTCTCTTCTTGCCCCAGTCCATTAATACTGATCACGGTGGATCACTGGGAACAGAATACAGACTAAATTACCAGTGTCCAAAGTAGAGAATACTACTACTAAATTACTACTGTCCAAATGATATGTGTTTGTTAGAAAATATTGCCATGAGTATAGACTCTCATATCACAGAAACATGGATATGTAAGAAATGTAACACTTCTGCCGTGAGCCAAGATCGTGCCATTGCACCATTGCACTCCAGCCTGGGCAACAAGAGTGAAACTCTGTCTCAAAAAAAAAAAAAAGAAAAGAAGAAGAAATGTAACACTCCATTTTTTTTAAAGCACTGAACTTCATATCAATCCAGAACCCCCATTCTGTGGAATCAATTTAGTGGTATGGAATAAAATTAGTCAGTTGTGGATAAAATCAGTCTTTCCAGATTAAACTCAGTAGTTTGAGCATTTCTTTCTCTCTACCCTTCTTGCTGGAGTGGCAGGTGGCATCATGGCATTAGGGAGAGAAGCCCACTGTCAGCCATTCACTAATTCCTTTGCAGTATGGGAAATGATGCAAAGCCTTGGGTGATGTGGTTGGCTGCCTTCAGCCCTCTTGTCCCTCAACACACCATGCAGCCCTTTTTACATTATTCCTCTGTGCAAGGTTGCTGCCTCCTATGAATCCAGGTGAGAAGTGGGGTACAGATTTCCTCTGCTATCATATTCACCAACATACTCTGGCATTTTAGTACTTCTCCTTTTGCAACAAACACTAGCTCCTTTGCTGAGAGTCCTCGACCAGCATCTCAGTATTTAGTTTTTCTTTCTTCCTTTTCTCCCATATGTGTGTTTAGCTTTGAAAACCCCCAAAAAGTCTTACAACCTTCACAAAATTGTAAGACTAATATAATGAACATTTGTATACCCTTTATCTAGATACAGCAATGGTTATCTCTTTTTTGACTCGTTTGCTTTATTCTATTCTCTCTCTTTCTCTCTCTGTCTCTTTCTCTCTCCTTTTTCCCTGAATCAATGGAGTTTGTTACCTACATCATGACATTTCACCCTGAAATACTTCACCATTTATCTTGCTAGAATAAAGCATTTTTCTATCTTATCAAATTTGAGAATTTAATATTGATGCATTGTTATTACTAATATATTTACATATCCAACAATTTTCACTTGTCCGAGCAATGTTCTTCTTAGAATGTTTTCTTTCTCATCTAGGATCCAATCTGAAATCATTTACTACATTTAGTCATCATAGATCTTCACTCTTTAATTGAGAATATCAGCTCAAAGAATTATCTTTTCAGATTACAGTGAGGGAGGGGAAGTTACAGTGGGGAGGGAGAAACTAATTTTATTCTTTTTTTTTTTTTAAGATGGAGTTTCGCTCTTGTTACCTAGGCAATGGCGCGATCTCAGCTCACTGCAACCTCCGCCTCCTGGGTTCAGGCAATTCTCCTGCCTCAGCCTCCTGAGTAGCTGGGATTACAGGCACACGCCACCATGCCCAGCTAGTTTTTTGTATTTTTAGTAGAGATGGGGTTTCACCATGTTTACCAGGATGGTCTCGATCTCTTGACCTCGTGATCCACCCGCCTCAGCCTCCCAAAGTGCTGGGATTACAGGCTCGAGCCACTGTGCCCGGCCACTAATTTTATTCTTTAGGCCTAGTCCTTGGTTTTTAAAGCTTAGAATTCAAGAGATTAAATCTTTTGTCATTATTTGCATTTTCACATTTAGATGCCTAATCTGTGAACAGTGAGTACCAGCCAAGGAAGACTGAAGGGGAAGAAACCACACTAGTTAATATTAATATTATACTTCCAATTTTTGTCTGCTTAATGTGATAAAAATGGATTTGTATCTTTCATTGAAGTGGATTCTTCTCCTGTGAGAGTTTTTGACAGTCCCCCATGTCATCTTGTTCTGTCTTAGAGAACTCAGCCTCTGGAGAACAATGTTCTTCCCTCTCATCTTGCACTCTCTCTCCCTCCCTATAGGTGTATCATTGCAGTTGATGCCAGAGAGCAAATTCTTTTAGCTGGCTTTTGGAACTTTTTGGACATGGTCTAAATGTTAAAGGACAATTGTGTGAATGAAGTATGAAATCAGTGATACTGCGGAGGAGAATTTGCAGGACCCTGGTAATGAAGTGAATTGCTTTCACACAGGCCTAATTTAGCTGAAAGCCCCAGTAGCAGCCTCAAATTAAATATTTCAAGTTAAGAGTGTCTTTGTTTTTTGATAGTCTCTGAAAATGTTTTTTGGAGAATGAGGTCAATTTATTAATTACAGCTGATAACTTCTGATCTTTAAATCCATCACAGACTTCCAGCATAACAACTTCACTACTTTTGAGATACTTGTATTGTAAAGCCAACAACTTTATGAGAGTGAAATAAAAGCCCTTTGTGCTATTCAAGACATTATTTTATTTGACATCAGGGAGATATTGTGTAAATACTTCACTGGTGGGAACACAGAAGAGTTATTATTCTTTTTTTTTTTAATTTTTTATTGCATTTTAGGTTTGGGGGTACATGTGCAGAACATGCAAGACAGTTGCATAGGTACACACATGGCAGTGTGTTTTGCCTCCTTTCTCCCCTTCACCCACATTTGGCATTTCTCCCCAGGCTATCCCTCCCCAGCTCCCCCCCGCTGGCCCTCCCCTTTTCCCCCCAATAGACCCCAGTGTTTAGTACTCCCCTCCCTGTGTCCATGTGTTCCCATTTTTCATCACCCGCCTATGAATGAGAATATGCGGTATTTCATTTTCTGTTCTTGTGTCAGTTTGCTGAGAACGATGTTCTCCAGATTCATCCATGTCCCTACAAATGACACAAACTCATCATTTCTGATTGCTGCATAATATTCCATGGTGTATATGTGCCACATTTTCCCAATCCAGTCTATCATCAATGGGCGTTTGGGTTGATTCCAGGTGTTTGCTATTGTAAACAGTGCTGCAATGAACATTCGTGTGCATGTGTCCTTTGGATATATACCCAGTAAGGGGATTGCTGGGTCAAATGGAATTTCTATTTCTAAGGCCTTGAGGAATCGTCACACTGCCTTCCACAATGGTTGAACCAATTTACACTCCCACCAACAGTGTAAAAGTGTTCCTTTTTCTCCACATCCTCTCCAGCATCTGTTGTCTCCAGATTTTTTAATGATCGCCATTCTAACTGGCGTGAGATGGTATCTCAATGTGGTTTTGATTTGCATCTCTCTGATGACCAGTGACGATGAGCATTTTTTCATATGATTGTTGGCCTCATATATGTCTTCTTTCGTAAAGTGTCTGTTCATATCCTTTGCCCACTTTTGAATGGGCTTGTTTGTTTTTTTCCTGCAAATCCGTTTGAGTTCTTTGTAAATTCTGGATATCAGCCCTACTGCAAAAATTTTTTCTCATTCTGTTGGTTGCCGATTCACTGTAGTGACTGTTTTTTTTCCATGCAGAAGCTTTGGAGTTTGATTAGGTCCCATTTGTCTATTTTGGCTTTTGTTGCCAGTGCTTTTGGTGTTTTGTTCATGAAGTCCTTGCCTACTCCTATGTCCTGGATGGTTTTGCCTAGATTTCCTTCTAGGGTTTTTATGGTGCCAGGTCTTATGTTTAAGTCTTTAATCCATCTGGAATTAATTTTAGTGTAAGGTGTCAGGAAGGGGTCCAGTTTCTGCTTTCTGCACATGGCTAGCCAGTTTTCCCAACACCATTTGTTAAATGGGGAATCCTTTCCCCATTGCTTGTTTTTGTCAGGTTTATCAAAGATTGTATGGTTGTAGATATGTTGTGTTGCCTCCGATGCCTCTGTTTTGTTCCATTGGTCTATATCTCTGTTTTGGTACCAGTACCATGCTGTTTTGATTACTGTAGCCTTGTAGTACAGTTTGAAATCTGGTAGTGTGATGCCCCCCGCTGTGTTCTTTTTGCTTAGAATTGACTTGGCTATGCGGGCTCTCTTTTGGTTTCATATGAAGTTCATGGTGGTTTTTTTCCAGTTCTGTGAAGAAAGTCAATGGTAGCTTGATGGGGATAGCGTTGATTCTGTAAATTACTTTGGGCAGTATAGCCATTTTCACGATATTAATTCTTCCTAACCATGAACATGGAATGTTTCTCCATCTGTTTGTGTCCTCTCTGATTTCATTGAGCAGTGGTTTGTAGTTTTCCTTGAAGAGGTCCCTTACGTTCCTTGTGAGTTGTATTCCTAGGTATTTTATATTTTTTTGTAGCAATTGTGAATGGCAGTTCGTTCTTGATTTGGCTTTCTTTAAGTCTAATATTGGTGTAGAGGAATGCTTGTGATTTTTGCACATTGATTTTATATCCTGAGACTTTGCTGAAGTTGCTTATCAGTTTCAGGAGTTTTTGGGCTGAGGCGATGGGGTCTTCTAGGTATACTATCATGTCGTCTGCAAATAGAGACAATTTGGCTTCCACCTTTCCTATTTCTTTTTCTTGCCTGACTGCTCTGGCTAGAACTTCCAGTACTATATTGAATAGGAGTGGTGAAAGAGGGCATCTTTGTCTAGTGCCAGATTTCAAAGGGAATGCTTCCAGTTTTTGCCCATTCAGTATGATATTGGCTGTTGGTTTGTCATAAATAGCTTTTATTACTTTGAGATACGTTCCATCGATACCGAGTTTATTGAGGGTTTTTAGCATAAAGGGCTGTTGAATTTTGTCGAATGCCTTCTCTACGTCAATTGAGATAATCATGTGGTTTTTGTTTTTGGTTCTGTTTATGTGGTGAATTACGTTGATAGACTTGCGTATGTTGAACCAGCCTTGCATCCCCAGGATGAATCCTACTTGATCATGATGGATAAGTTTTTTGATTTGCTGTTGCAATTGGCTTGCCAATATTTTATTGAAGATTTTTGCATCTATGTTCATCATGGATATTGGCCTGAAGTTTTCTTTTCTTGTTGGGTCTCTGCCGGGTTTTGGTATCAGGATGATATTGGTCTCACAGAATGATTTGGGAAGGATTCCCTCTTTTTGGATTATTTGGAATAGTTTCAGAAGGAATGATACCAGCTCCTCTTTGTGTGTCTGGTAGAATTCGGCTGTGAACCCGTCTGGACCTGGGCTTTTTTTTTGTGTGGTAGGCTCTTAATTGCTGCCTTGACTTCTGACCTTGTTATTGGTCTATTCATAGTTGCAGCTTCCTCCTGGTTTAGGCTTGGGAAGACACAGGAGTCCAGGAATTTATCCATTTCTTCCAGGTTTGCTACCTTATGTGCATAGAGTTGTTAGTAATATTCTCTGATGATGGTTTGAATTTCTGTGGAATCTGTGGTGATTTCCCCTTTATCATTTTTTATTGCATCTATTTGGTTGTTCTCTCTTTTCTTTTTAATCAATCTGACTTGTGGTCTGTCTATTTTGTTGACTTTTCAAAAAACCAGCTCTTGGGTTTATTGATTTTTTTGAAGAGTTTTTTTGTGTCTCTATCTCCTTCAGTTCAGCTCTGATCTTAGTTATTTCTTGTCTTCTGCTGGGTTTTGAGTTTTTTTGATCTTGCTCCTCTAGCTCTTTCACTTTTGATGATAGAGTGTCAATTTTGGATCTCTCCATTCTCCTCATATGGGCACTTATTCCTATATATTTTCCTCTAGAGACTGCTTTAAATGTGTCCCAGAGATTCTGGCATGTTGTGTCTTCATTCTCATTGATTTTGAAGAACTTCTTTATTTCTGCCTTCATTTCATTGATTATCCAGTCAACATTCAAGAGCCAGTTGTTCAGTTTCCATGAAGCTGTGCGGTTCTGGGTTGGTTTCTGAATTCTGAGTTCTAACTTGATTGCACTATGGTCTGAGAGACTGTTTGTTATGATTTCAATTGTTTTGCATTTACTGAGCAGTGCTTTGCTTCCAATTATGTGGTCAGTTTTAGAGTAGGTGTGATGTGGTGCTGAGAAGAATGTGTATTCTGTGGATTTGGGGTGGAGATTTCTGTAAATGTCTATCAGGTTTACTTGCTCCAGGTCTGAGTTCGAGCCCTGGATATCCTTGTTTATTTTCTGTCTGTTTGATCTGTCTAATATTGACAGTGGAGTGTTAAAGTCTCCCACTATTATTGTGTGGGAGTCTAAGTCTCTTTGTAAGTCATTAAGAACTTGTCTTATGTATCTGGGTGCTCCTGTATTGGGTCCATATATGTTTAGGATCGTTAGCTCTTCTTGTTGTATCGATCCTTTTACCATTATGTAATGGCCTTCTTAGTCTCTTTTGATCTTTGTTGCTTTAAAGTCTATTTTATCAGTGATGAGGATTGCAATTCCTGCTTTCTTTTGCTCTCCATTTGCTTGGTAAATCTTCCTCCATCCCTTTCTTTTGAGCCTTTGTGTATCCTTGCATGTGAGATGGGTTTCCTGGATACAGCACACTGCTGGGTTTTGGATTTTTATCCAATTTGCCAGTCTGTGTCTTTTGATTGGTGCATTTAGTCCATTTACATTTAGGGTTAGTATTGTTATGTGTGAATTTGACACTGCCATTTTGATGCTAGCTGGCTGTTTTGCCCATTAGTTGTTGTAGAATCTTCATTATGTTGATGCTCTTTAGCATTTAGTGTGATTTTGGAATGGCTGGTACTGGTTGTTCCTTTCTATGTGTAGTGCCTCTTTCAGGAGCTCTTGTAAAGCAGGCCTGGTGGTGACAAAATCTCTGGGTACTTGCTTGTTCGCAAAGGATTTTATTTTTCCTTCACTTCTGAAGCTCAGTTTGGCTGGATATGAAATTCTGGGTTGAAAGTTCTTTTCTGTAAGGATGTTGAATGTTGGCCCCCACTCTCTTCTGGCTTGTAGTGTTTCTGCTGAGAGACCTGCTGTCAATCTGATGGGCTTCCCTTTGTGGGTTACCCGACCTTTCTCTCTGGCTGCCCTTAGTATTTTCTCCTTTATTTCAACCTTGTTGAATCTGATGATTATGTGCCTTGGGGTTGCTCTTCTTGCGGAATGTCTTTGTGGTGTTCTCTGTATTTTTTGCATTTGAGTGTTGGCCGGTCTTGCTAGGTGGGGGAAATTTTCCTGGATAATATCCTGCAGAGTATTTTCCAGCTTGGATTCATTCTCTTCGTCACATTCTGGTACACCTATCAAACATAGGTTAGGTCTCTGCACATAGTCCCACATTTCTTGGAGACTTTGTTCATTACTTTTTGCGCTTTTTTCTCTGATCTTGGTTTCTCGTTTTATTTCGTTGAGTTGATCTTCGACATCTGATATTCTTTCTTCTGCTTGGTCAATTCGGCTGTTGAAACTTGTGCATGCTTCGCAAAGTTCTCGTATTGTGTTTTTCAGCTCCTTTAATTCATTCATATTCCTCTCTAAGTTATCCATTCTTGTTATCATTTCCTCGAATCTTTTTTCAAGGTTCTTAGTTTCTTTGCATTGATTTAAAACATGTTCTTTTAGCTCACAAAAGTTTCTCATTATCTGCCTTCTGAAGTCTAATTCTGTCATTTTGTCACAGTCATTCTCCGTCCAGCTTTGTTCCCTTGCTGGTGAGGAGTTTTGGCTCTTTCTAGGAGGCGAGGTGTTCTGGTTTCAGGTGTTTTCCTCCTTTTTGCGCTGGTTTCTTCCCATCTTTGTGGATTTATCCACCTGTCGTCTGTGTAATTGCTGACTTTTCGATTGGGTCTCTGAGAGGACATCCAGATTGTTGATGATGAAGTATTTCTGTTACTTGGTTTTCCTTCTACCAGTCTAGCCCCTCCACTGTACGACTGCTGAGGTCCACTCCAGGCCCTGCTTGTCTGGGGTGCACCTATAGCAGCTGCGGAACAGTGAGGGATGCTACCAGTTTCTTTTTCTGCTATCTTTGTCCCAGAATGATGCCTGCCAAATGTCAGTCTTTTGGATATAGAGGGGTCAGGGAGCTGCTTGAGGAGACAGTCTGTACTTTATAGGAGCTCAAGTGCTGAGCTGTGAGCTCTGTTGTTCATTCAGGGCTGTTAGGCTGCTACGTTTAATTCTGCTGCAGCTGAACTCATAAAAAAACCCTTTTTTTTCTCAGATGCTCTGTCTCGGGGGTGTTGGGGCTTTCTTTGTGAGTGTCTGGTGTGCTGTCCTGCCCTGCTAGGAGGCAGTCTAATCACTATTTGCCTGCCAAGGCTCCGCCCTGCTGGTGTGAGGTTGGCCCTGTTGCTGCAGGCTCTGCCTTTCTGCTGGGGTCTCTGCCCTGCTGCCACGGGCTACGCCCTGCGGCGGAGCCTCTCTGTTGTAGCGGGTTGCCTTGGCAACGGCAGGCTGCGTCAGCAATGGGTGTGTACCTCAGTAGGGGCGGATTGCCTCCATAATGGCGGACTCCCCTCCCCCACGGAGCTGCACCATCCTGGGTTCAGCTGTGCCCTCAGGGAACCTCTCCACCTGGAGCGTTTGGAATTGCTGTTTTGTTTGACCCACTGCGCTACCCCAAACGCTGTTTCCCTGGAATCTCCTGGCCTGGCTCACTGTCCAAGTCCCATTCAGTCTCACGTTCAGCCCTCTCAAGTCTCAGATTGCCGGTTCAACAGGGCACCCGGACCAGTGCGCTTTGTGCGGAGCACTGTGTAGCGCCGCTGCGCTACAGCACTGCCCACTGGCTGCACCGGCTGCTGGCTGCACCAGCCAAAACCTCTGCCTGGCATCCCGCGTCTCTTTTATACCTGGGAATTTCCCCGTTCTGTGGGCATCAAAGATCCGTCTGGAAATGCGGCCCTGACTCACCCTCTCCACGCATTCACCAAGAGCTTCAATCCTGGGTTGTTCTCACCACGCCATCTTGAGTCTCCTTCCTGAGTTATTATTTTTTTTCAAATAATAGCATAAACAATGAGCTTGGATTCTGGGATTTACTCAGTAACTCTCAGAGCATGATTTGCTGCTACTGAGATGTACAGAAAAAAAGAAAAGAAAAGAAAAAGACCCTTTTCTTTGAAAGACAAGTCACAGACTGGGAAAAATATTATCTATGTATCTATATGGCAAAGGACTTATATCAATAATATGCAAGGAACTCCTACAGTTCAATAAGAAAGCTAACAACTCAAATAAAAATGGGCAAAAGGTGCAAACACTTTGGCTAGTAAGTATACAAAAAAGTGCTCAGGAACAATCATCAGGGAAATGTAAACTACAGTGAGATATCACTTCACACCCACTTCACAACCACTAAAGTTGAGAAGACTACTGATATCAAGTGTTCGCAACCCAAATGTCCATCAACATGTGAATGGAGAAACAATTTTTATAATCTTCATGCAATGGGTTCCTACTCAGCAATACAATAAAAAGGGATGAAGCAACAGCATGCATGGACAAGCCTCAAAAGAGTTATGCTGAGTGAAAACCTTAGGTAAAATGAGTCCCTATTGTATTATTCCTTTCTAGAAAATGCAGTGTAATCTATAGGAACAGAAAGCATACCAGTGGGTGCCTGTGAATGGGGATGGAGAGGAGGCAGGGTGAGAGGAGATGGATTACACAGGAATCTGAAGAAACTCTTGAGGATAATGCATGTGTTCAGTATCTTGATTTTGGTGATAGTTTCATGATTGTATGGATATGTCAAAACTCATCAAATTATACACATTAAGTATGTGAACATACTTGTACACATAAATATGTGTAATTTATTATATGTCAATTATGCCTCAATAAAGCCATTGAAACAAGAAAAGCATAGGTTGGGAGAAAATATTTGCAACACATAAAACTGGTAAAGGAGTAATATCCAGAATATTAAAGATGAAAAAATACTACACAAATTATTAACGAAAAGAGGCAACTCAGTAGGAAAATGGACAAATTTCTCTAATGGAATATATATCTAAAGACAGTAACATGAAGATAAAAAGGGAGGAGGGAATTAAATGAAGTTAAAGTGCTTGCACATCTTTAAGTTTCTTGGGAAGCAGCCAAAATGCTCATTTATATTAGACTTGGATACATTAAGAATGGATATTGTGCTTTCAAGGAAAATGACTATAAGGCAAGAATATAAGACTAGTGAGATCATAGAGAAAGAAAATGTAATAATAAAAATACTTAATATAAGAAAGATATAAAAAGAGGAAATAGAGTAAGAGATTTTAAGATAATTGACTTAAATTTACAATAAATTATTAATTAGTTTATAAAACTAGGATATATGTATGTGACTTAGTTTGTTGTGTGTACAAATTTTTTATACTTTTAAATTATTTCAAAATAAAAAAGAAAAATAGACAAAGAAAAAAGACAAATTACTCACAAAGAAGCCAAAACTAACACTGACTTCTAAACATAAATGATGGAAGTCAGAAGACAATGGAACCATATGTGAAATACATGGAAAGAAAGTAACAGTCAATTTATAATAAAATGTCAAATAAAATTTTATATAAATACAAAATTAAGACTTTTTATACAAATAAATACTAAAAGAATTTTTGAGCAACAGGCTCACTGTAAAAGACATAATGAATTACTCAAGGGGGAAAAAAATGATCCCAAATTGCAGCACAGAGATGATGGAAGTAGTGAAGAGCAATAGGATGGGAAGAGTGTGTGTGTGTGTGTGCGTGCACGTGTGCGTGCACGTGCACACACATTTTTTAGAATAAACTGCATATGAATTCATTGTAGAAGTCTGGGTTTGTGGGTTGGGTTTCCTAGGAAGCCAGCTCTGAGGACTCTGAGACAGAAAGTGTTCTATAGGATGTTTATTAAAGGGTTCCCTTGGGATAAAAACCTGTAAAAGTTAGGGAGAAAGAGGAAAGAGTAGTCAGAGAGATTAATTCTCTATCATTTTTGCTTCCCTAAACAACCCTGTAACTATAAGTCAAGGGACATGAAAACAGACTCTTTTCTCACCTTTAAGATAGAATCCCTACCCTTAAAAATTTTTGATTTACACTTTCAACAATGACAAAATAGTGTGTTTAAGATAAAATATTCAATAAAATATTTGTTAACAAGCTGACCATTTATAAAATTTGTTCTCACTCAGAAACACGTTCTTTGCCAATTATCTTGCCAACAACTCTTGCCAGTTTTTTATAATAGCTTCTCTAAACATTTAACCATATAATATAAATAATAATGCAGGCGTATTAGCTTTCTATTGCTGCGTAAGACATCACCACAAACTTAGTGGCTTAAAATAACACACATTTACTATCTCAGTTTCCACGGGGCAGAAGCCCTGGCATGGGTTAGCTGGGTCCTCTGCTTAGGGTATCATGAATCTCGTGAATCTGAAATTATAGTGTTAGCTGGGACTCTGATCTCATCTGAGATTTGGGGTTGTCTTTTGAACACACTAGTTGTTGGCAGGATTCAGTTCCTTGTGATTACAGGACTCAAGTCCACCAGCAAGGATAGTTCTCAGCTTTTAGAGGCTACCCTCTTGTCTTTGCACATGACCCTCTCCATGGGCAGTTGTCTTAGTCCATTTTTGCATTGCTATAAAGGAACATCTGAGACTGGGTAATTTATAAAAGAAAATAGGTTTATTTGGCTCAGAGTTTTGCAGGCTGTACTTGTATGGCACCAGCATCTGTTTGGTTTCTGGTGAGGCCTCAGGAAGCTTTACTCATGGTGCAAGGTGAAGGGGAGCAGGCATGTCACATGGTGAGAGAGGGAACAACAGAGAAAGAGGAAGAGGTGCCAGGCATTTTTTAACAATCAGATCTTGTGGTAACCAATAGGGCAAGAACTCATTACTGGGAAAATGGCACCAAGCAATTCATGGGGCATCTGTCCCCATGACCAAAACACCTTCCATTAGGTCCAACCTTCAACACTGGAGATCAAATTTCAACATAAGATTTGGAGTGGACAAATATTCAAATTCTGTAAGCAGTTCACACATGGCCTATTGCTTCTCCAAGGCCAACAAGAGGAGCTCACTCCAGTTGGCTGCAACAGAGACTTATAAAAAGGATAACATATTACAGGTGTTACTATCCCATCATATGTATAGTCCCCACTCTCACTCATGAGGAGGATATAATATAGTTCATGTACATCAGGGGGCAGGAATCTTGGGATCTGTTTTAGAATTCTATTTACTGAAGCAAAATTTAATGATATCGATGAAAATGATGTTTAGAGAACTGCTTGATTCCTACTCAGACCTATTGATCAGCTAGTAGGCCCGCTAACATATGAAAAAAACAAAACAAAACACACAGTAATGATAATGTTCCTAAAGGGTATGATTTGGCCATCAAAGGATTAAGAGATGCCCTTGGAAAGAAATTGTTAAATGCCGTATTTTTACAAAATGCCCAGATAAACTGTCTTGAAATGAAGGCTATTGTATTTACTTCCATAAAATTTATTAGACAAATTTTGTTTCTCTAAATACAGTTAAAAGCTGATTCATTTTTGTCCTAATAATTACAAGGTAATTGTGACTTAGATTTTTTTTAAATTATAGAATAAAAATGGAAGTAATTTTATTTTTAAAAAATTTTATTTTGTAAAATAAAACCTCAATCACTTCCTCTCCCCTCTCATTTATTAAGAAATGTTGGTCCCTTTTTATACCACTTAATGTGACCTTTATCTGGGAACGATTTCCCTGGGTAATGAATGACTACACTTGAAAAATCCATGATTTGGGGGGAGATTATTCAGTGTATCATATTTAAGATTTTTTTTGCCAGCTAGTGGTTAGCTATCATTCAAAGCTGCCACCCAGTTAAGAGGAATAAAATACCATTTTTAATATCTATAGGTATCAGTTCAGCTAGTAGACTAAGCATGAAACTATTCATTGAACTATAGTTTTAGTTTTTCCTGGGCTTAATATTCAGAATTATTCACAAACAGTAAGTCGTGGTTACTAATTAATCTAAATGGATGTCTTCCATAAACACCCAGTAGGGCCATACTGGGACATTTCAGGCAAATATCATAGTTTTGGGTATTTCATTTCACACTGGACTGATGTCCTACTGCATTTCTAATCCCAGCTAATTTTACAAATTATTGTGCTGATACCACACTAGCTAATGAAACAGGGTAAATTTCCTGTCAAACCATTTGAGAGTCTAGATCTCAGTACTCAAGCACTTTAAAAGATTCATGGAAACTCTTCTACCCCTAAACAGTCTCCTTTCTTTTCTAAGAATGACATCCCCAAAGGGAGGACTGAATATCTAAGGAAGGAGAGAGATTTTTGTTCAGTCTGCATTCTGGGAGACTGTACATGGGATGACTTAGACTTAAACTTCAGATGGTAAAAATAAGTTGTCATTATTACTATTTTTGTCTTTTAAAAAGAGGCCAGGAGAGAAGGAAATCTATACTATATAGTCAGGGCAAAAGCTTTGTGCGATACTGGTTGCTAAGAAGCGGGTGCTTTGACTTTGGTGACATTTGCTTTTTTCTTTTTTTTTTTGCAATGTATTCCTATCTATCTATCTATCTATCTATCTATCTATCTATCTATCTATCTATCTATCTATCTATCATCTATCTATCTATCTTCTACTTTAAGTTCTGGGGTACCTGTGCAGCACATGCAGGTTTCTTACATAGTTATACACGTAAAATGGTGGTTTGCTGCATCCATCACCCCACCATCTATGTTAGGTGTTTCTCCTAGTGCTATCCCAACCCTGGCCCACCACCCTCTGACAGGCCCTGGTATGTGATGTTCCCTTCCCTGTGTCCATGTGTTCTCAGTGTTCAACAGGCACTTATGAGTGAGAACATGCAATGTTTGGTTTTCTGTTCTTGTGTTTGTTTGCTGAGAACGATGGTTTTCCAGCTTCATACATGTCCCTGCAAGGGACATGAACTCATTCTGTTTTATGGCTGCATAGTACTCCATGGTGTATATGTGCCACATTTTTTTTTAATTTGGTCTATCATTGATGGGCATTTGGGTTGATTCCAAGTCTTTGCTATTGTGACTTGTGCTGTAATAAACATGTGTGCATGTGTCTTTATAATAGAATGATTTATAATCCTTTGGGTATATATCCAGTAACAGGATTGCTGGGTCAAATGGTATTTCCAGTTTTAGATCCTTGCAAAATCACCACACTGCCTTTCACAATGGTTGAACTAATTTACAGTCCCACCAACAATATAAAAGCTTTGTGCAATACTGGTTGCTAAGAAGTGGGTGCTTTGACCTTGGTGACATTTTCTTTTTTCTTCTTGCAGTGTATTCCTATTTATTTATTTATTTTATACTTTAAGTTCTGGGTTACATGTGCACATGTACCTATTTCTCCACATCCTCTCCAGCATCTGTTGTTTCCTGACTTTTTTAATGATCACCATCCTAACTGACATTAGATGGTATCTCATTGTGGTTTTGATTTGCATTTCTCTAATGACCAGTGATGATGAGCTTTTTCATGTTTGTTGACTGAATCAATGTCTTCTTTTGAGAAGTGTCTGTTCATGTCCTTTGCCCACTTTTTGATGGGGTTGTATGTTTTTTTCTTGTAGATTTTTAAAGTTCATTGTAGATTCTGGATATTAGCCCTTTGTCAGATGGGTAGATTGCAAATTTTTTTCCCATTTTTTAGGTTGCCTGTTCACTCTAATGATAGTTTCTTTTGCTGTGCAGAAACTATTTGGTTTAATTAGGTTCCATGAATCAATTTTGGCTTTTGTTGCCATTGCTTTTGGTGTTTTAGTCATGAAGTCCTTGCCCATGCCTATGTTCTGAATGGTTTTTTATGGTTTTAGGTCTTACATTTAAATCTTTAATCCATCTTGAATTAATTTTTGTATAAGGTGTAAGGAAGGGATCCAATTTCAGATTTCTGCATATGGCTAGCCAGTTTTCCCAACACCACTTATTAAATAGGGAATACTTTACCCATTGCTTGTTTTTGTCAGGTTTGTCAAAGATTAGATGGTTGTAGATGTGTGATGTTATTTCTGAGGCCTCTGTTCTGTTCCATTGATCTGTATCTCTGTTTTGGTACCATTACCATGCTGTTTTGGTTACTGTAGCCTTGTAGTATAGTTTGAAGTCAAGTAGTGTGATGCCTCCAGTTTTGTTTTCTTTCTTTCTTTCTTTCTTTCTTTCTTTCTTTCTTTCTTTCTTTCTTTCTTTCTTTCTTTCTTTCTTTTTCTTTCTTTCTTTCTTCTTTCTTTCTTTCCTTCTTTCTCTCTCTTCCTTCCTTCTTCTCTCTCTCAATCTCTCTCTCTCTCTTTTTCTTCTCCTTAGGATTGTCTTGGCTATGTGGGCTCTCTTTTGGTTCCATATGAAATTTAAGGTGGTTCTTTCCAATTTTGTGAAGAAAATCAATGGTAGCTTGATGGGGATAGCACTGAATCTATAAATTACTTTGGGCAGTATTACTATTTTCATGATATTGATTCTTCCTAACCATGAGCATGGAATGTTTTTCCATCTGTTCATGTCCTCTCTTATTTCCTTGAGCAGTGGTTCGTAGTTCTCCTTGAGGAGGTCCTCCACATCCTTTGTTAGTTGTATTCCTAGGTATTTTATTCTCTTTGTAGCACTTGTGAATTGGAGTTCACTCATGATTTGGCTCTCTGTTTGTCTGCTACTGGTGTATAGGAATGCTTGTGATTTTTGCACTTTGACTTTGTATCCTGAGACTTTGCTGAAACTGCTTATCAGTTTAAGGAGATTTTGGGCTGAGATGATGGGGTCTTCTAAATCTACAGTCATGTTGTCTGCAAATAGAGACAATTTGACTTCCTCTTTTCCTAATTGAATACCCTTTATTTTTTTTTCTTGCCTGATTGCCCTGGCCAGAGCTTCCAGTACTATGTTAAATAGAAGTGGTGAGAGAGGGCATCCTTGTCTTGTGCCAGTTTTCAAGGGAAATGCTTCCAGTTTTTGCCCATTCAGTATGATATTGGCTGTGGGTTTGTCATAAATAGCTCTTATTATTTTGAGATACGTTCCATCATTACCTAGTTTATTGAGAGTTGTTAGCATAAAGGGCTGTTGAATTCTGTCAAAGATCCTCTTTGCATCTATTGAGATAATCATGTGGTTTTTGTCTTTGGTTCTGTTTATGTGATAGATTGCATTTATTGATTTGCATATATTGAACCAGCCTTGCAACCCAGGGATGAAGCTGACTTGATCATGATGTATAAACTTTTCGATGTGTTGTTGGATTCGATTTGCCAGTATTTTCTTGAGGATTTTTGCATCAATGTTCATCAGGGATATTGGCCTAAAATTTTCTTTTTTAGTTGTGTCTCTGCCAGGTTTTGGCATCAGGATGATGTTGGCCTCATAAAATGAGCTAGGGAGGATTCCCTCTTTTTGTATTGTTTGGAATAGTTCCAGAAGGAATGGTAGCAGCCCCTCTTTGTACTTCTGGTACAAAGAATTTGGATGTGAACCCATCTTGTCCTGGACTTTTTTTGGTTGATACGCTATTAATTGCTCCCTCAGTTTCAGACCTTGTTACTGGTCTTTTCAGGGATTTGACTTCTTCCTGGTTTAGACTTGGAAGTGTGTAAGTGTCCAGGAATTTATCCACCTCTTCCAGATTTTGTGATTTATTTCCATAGAAGTGTTTATAGTATTCTCTGATGGTAGTTTATGTTTCTGTGGTATTGGTGGTGATGTCCCCTTTATCATTTTTTATTGTATCTATTTGATTCTTCTCTCTTTTCTTCTTTTTTTTTTTTGTTTGGGGGGGAGGAAGGCAGGAAGGAAGGGAATAAGGACGGTAGGGAGGAAGGAAGGGATGAAGGAAGGAAGGAAGGGAGGAAGTGGGGAGGGAGGGAGGGCGGGAGGGAGGGAAGGGAAGAAAGGAAATCAAGAAATGAAAGAGACATTGCCGACCTGGATCTAGAGGTTTACAAGTTGATTTCTTTTTTTTTGAGAGAAGGAAAGAAAAAAAAAATAAGTAAAGGAGAGGAAGAAAGAGGAAGAGAAAGAGGGAGAGTAAATGGAAATATTGCTTTATTTTGAAAAAAATTGGGTATTAATAATGGCCAATCAATGTTTCATTTAAACTAATGGGTGGGTGTGATGTGGTATTGACAAGAATGTATATTTTGTGTATTTGAAGTGGAGAGCTCTATAAATATTTATTAAGTTTACTTGTTCTGGATCTGAGTTCGAGTCCTTGATATCCTTATTAATTTTATGTCTCATTGAATCTAAGTCTCCTATCTGGGTGTTAGGATCGTTAGCTCTTGTTGTTGCACTGATCCTTTTACCACTATATCTTTGTTGCTTTAAAATCTATTTTATCCGATACAAGAATTGCAACTCCTGCTTTTTATTTATTTATTATTTATTTTTGCTCTCCATTTGGTTGGTAAATCTTTCTCCATCCCTTTGTTTTGAGTCTTTGTGTATCCTTGCATGTGAAACAGGTCTGGATGTAACATGCCGTTGGGTTTTGGCTGTGTCTTTTGATTGGGAATTCAGTCAATTTAAATTTAGGGTTACTGCCATTTGATGTTGACTGGCTGTTTTATCCATTTGTTGATGTAAATTCTTCTTTATGTTGGTGCTCTTTACTTTTTGGTGTATTTTTAGAAAGGCTAATACTGGTTGTTTCTTTCTGTGTGTAATGCTTCTTTCAGAAGCTCTTGTAAAGCAGGCCTGGTGGTAATAAAATCTCCGAGTTCTTGCTTGTTCATAAAAGATTTTATTTTTCCTTCAGTTGTGAAGCTTAGTTTGGCTGGATATGAAATTCTGGGCTGAAGGTTCTGTTCTTTGAGAATGTTGAATATTGGCCCCCACTCTCTTCTGGCTCGTAGAGTTTCTGCTGAGAGATCTGCTGTAAGTCTGATAGGCTTGCCTTTGTGGGTAACATGACCTTTCTCTCTGGCTGCCCTTAGTATTTTCTCCTTCGTTTCAACCCTGGTGAATCTAACGATTATGTGCCTTGGGGTTGCTCTTCTTGAGGAATATCTTTGTGGTGTTCTCTGTGTTACCTGGGGTTGAATTTTGACCTGCTTTGCTAGTTTAGGAAAATTTTCCTGAATAATATCCTGAAGGGTATTTTCCAGCTTGGATTCATTCTCTCCGTCGCATTCAGGTACACCTATCAAACGTAAATTTGGTCTTTTCACATAGTCCCACATTTCTTGGAGACTTTGCTCATTCCTTTTTATCTTTTTTTCTCTAATCTTTTCTTCACGTTTTATTTCATTAAGTTGGACTTTGACCTCTGATATCCCTTCTTCTGCTTGAACAATTCGAGTGTTTAAACCTGTGCATACTTCTCGGAGTTCCTGTATTGTATTCTTCAGTTCCATTAATTCACTCGTACTCCGCTCTAAGTTGTCTATTCTCAATAGGATTTCATCAAACCTTTTTTCAAAGTTCCTAGTTTCTTTATGTTGGGCTACAACATGTTCTTTTAACTCACCGAAGTTTGTTATTATCCATTCCTTGAAGAGTGATTCTGTCATCAGGAGGCGCTCGTTCTCCATCAAGCCTTGTTCCATTGTTGATGTGGAACTGTGACCATCTTTAGAGGGAGAGGCGTTCTGACTTTGAGTATTCTCAGCTTTTTTATGCTGGTTTCTTCCTGTCATTGTAAATTTATCCTCCTGTCCTCTTTGAAATTACCAACTTTCAGATTAGGTCTCTTGAGTGGACGTCCAGGTTGTTAGTTCCCAGGGCCAGAGCAGCGGCGTTAAAACTGATGGTGCTTTTCTGCCCAGGATTCTCCTGTCGGGCTTCCTTCTTGTGTCGGTAGTAGGCGACTCTGCCTTCCTGGGGCTCCAAACCTCGGTCAGAAGGGGAACCAGTCTCGTTTACTCTGCGCCGCATCGAGGTGCCAGCGGAACCGCTGCGCCGACCACGAGAGTCGCGCTGGCGACTTGTGTGTTTCCACCACTGGGGGATCTTCTGCTCCGTGAGCGACCAGACTTTGTCTGAAAGTGTGGCGTCCTCTAGTTCTCCGCGCCTTCCCTGAGAGCTGCAATCCCGGGATGTTAGCGATCGGCCATCTTGGATCGTTCTCTCCTCTCTTTTCTTCTTTATTAGTCTGGTTAGCAGTCTATCTATTTTGTTGATCTTTTCAAAAAACCATCCCCTGGATACATTGATTTTTTTGAAGGGTTTTTCATGTCTCTATCTCCTTCGCTTCTGCTCTGATCTTAGTTATTTCCTGTCTTTTGGTAGCTTTTGAATTTGTTTGCTCTTGCTCCTCTAAGTCTTTTAATTGTGTGGTTAGGGTGTCGATTTTAGATCTTTCCTGCTTTCTCTTGTGGGCATTTAGTGCTATAAATTTCTGTCTAGACACTGCTTTATATGTATCCCAGAGATTCTTGTACATTGTGTCTTCATTCTCATTGGTTTCAAAGAACATCTTTATTTCTGCTTTCATTTCATTATTTATCCAGTAGTCATTCAGGAGCAGGTTGTTCATTTTTCATGTAGTTGTTTAGCTTTGAGTGGGTTTCTTAATCCTGAGTTCTAATTTGATTGCACTGTGGTCTGAGAGACTTATGATTCCCGTTCTTTTGCCTTTGCTGAGGAGTGTTTTGCTTCCAATTATGTAGTCTATTTTAGAATAAGTGTGATGTAGTGCTGAGAAGAATGTATATTCTGTTAATTTGGAGTGGAGAGTTTTGTAGATGTCTATTAGGTCCACTTGGTCCAGATCTGAGTTCAAGTCCTGGATATCCATGTTAATTTTCTGTCTCATTGATCTGTCTAATATTGACAGTGGGGCATTAAGGTCTCCTACTATTATTGTGTGGGAGTCTTAGTTTCTTTGTAGGTCTCTAAGAACTTACTTTATGAATCTGGGTGTTCCTGTATTGGGTGCATATATATTTAGAATAGTTAGCTGTTCTTGTTGCAGTTATACCTTTACCATTATGTAATGCCATTCTTTGTCTCTTTTGATCTTCGTTGGTTTAAAGTCTGTTTTATCAGAGACTAGAATTGCAACCCCTGCTTTTTTTTTTGCTTTCCATTTGCTTGGTAAATATTCCTCCATCCCTTTATTTTGAGCCTATGTGTGTCTTTGTGTCTTTGCACGTGGGATGGGTCTCCTGAATACATCACACCGATGGGTGCTTTATCCAATTTGCCAGTTTGGGTCTTTTAATTGGGGCATTTAGTCCATTTACATTTAAGGTTAATATTGTTATACATGAATTTGATCCTGCCATTCTGATGCTAGCTGGTTGTTTTGCCTGTTAGTTAATCCAGTTTCTTCATAGTGTCAATCGTCTTTACAATTTTATGTTTTTGCAGTGGCTGGTACTGGTTGTTCCTTTCCATGTTTAGTGCTTCCTTTAGGAGCTCTTGTAAGGCAGGCCTCATGGTGACAGAATCTCTCAGCAGTTGCTTTTCCATAAAGGATTTTATTTCTCCTTCACTTATGAAGCTTAGTTTGGCTGGATATGAAATTCTCGGTTGAAATTTTTTTTTCTTTAAGAATGCCAAATATTGGCCCCCACTCTCTTCTGGCTTGTAGGGTTTCTGCCAAGAGATCTTCTGTGAGTCTGATGGGCTTCCCTTTGTGGGTACCCTTTCTCTCTGGCTGCCCTTAGCATTTTTTCCCTCATTTCAACCCTGTTGAACCTGATGATTATGTGTCTTGGGTTGCTCTTCTTCACAAAGACACAAAGGAATGTCTTTGTGGTGTTCTCTGTAATTCCTGAATGTGAATGTTGGCTTTCCTTGCTAGGTGGGAGAAGTTCTCCTGGATAATATCCTGAAGAGTGTTTTCCAACTTGGTTTCACTCTTTGTCACTTTCAGGTACACCAATAAAATGTAGACCTAGTCTTTTCACTTAATCCCATATTTCTTGGAGGCTTTGTTTATTTCTTCATTTCTTTTTACTCTTTTTTCTCTAATCTTGTCTTCTCACTTTATTTCCTTTAGTTGATCTTCAGTCTCTGATATCTGTTTTTCTGCTTGATTGATTTGGGTATTGAAACTTGTATATGCTTCATGAAGTTCTCATGCTATTTTTTTCAGCTACCTCAGGTCATTTATGTTCTTTTCTAAACTGGTTGTTCTAGTTAGCATTTTGTCTAACCTTTATTCAAGGTTCTTAGCTTCCTTGCACTGGGTTAGAACATACCCCTTTAACTCGGAGAAATGTGTTATTATCCATGTTTCGAAGCCTTCTTCTGTCAATTCGTCAAACTCATTCTCCATCCAGTTTTGTTCTCTTGCTGGCGAGGAATTGTGATCCCTTGGAGGAAAAGAGGCATTCTGTTTTTTGAAAATTTCAGCATTTTTGTGCTGTTTTTCTCCCATCTTTGTGAATTTATCTACCTTTGATCTTTGAAGCCAGTGACCTTTGGAATGGTTCTCTGAGTGGACATCCTTTCTGTTCGTGTTGAAACTATTTCTTTCTGTTTCTTAGTTTTCCTTCTAACAGTCAGGCCCCTTTGCTGCAGGTGTGCTGGAGTTTGCTTGAGGTCCACTCCAGACCCTGCATGCCTGGGAATCACTAGCGGGACTGTAGAACAACAAAGATTACTGCCTGTTCCTTCCTTTGGTAGTTTCATTCCAGAAGGGTACCCGCCAGATGCCAGCTAGAACTCTTCTGTATGAAGGTGTCTATCAGCCCCTACTGGGAGGTGTCTCCCAGTCAGGATACACAGGGGTCAGGGAGCCACTTAAGGAGGCAGTCTGATCCTTATCAGAGCTGGAACACTGTACTAGGAGACTCGCTGCTCTTTTCAGAGCTGCTAGGCAGGGACGTTTAAGTCTGCTGAAACTGTACCCACAATTGCCTCTTTTCGCAGGTGTTCTGTCCCAGGAGGGTGGGGGCTTTATTTATAAAGTCCCTGACAGGTTGCTGCCTTTTTTCAGAGATACCCTGCCCAGTGAGGAGGGAGTCTAGTGACACAGTCAGCCTGCAGAGGCCTTGCTGAGCTGCTGTGGGCTCTGCCCAGTTTGAACTTCCCAGTGACTTTGTTTACATGATGTTAAAACTGCCGACTCAAGCCTCAGCAATGGTGTACACCTCTTGCCCCACTGAGCTCTAATGTCCCACGTTGAGCTCAGACTGCTTTGCTGGCTGTGAGAATTTCAAGCTAGTATATCTTAGCTTGCTGGTCTTTGTGGGGATGGGACCTACCAAGCCAGAAGTAGGAACAGAGAATTCCTACTTTTCCTTTCCTTGGAAATAGATTTTTGAAATACTGCAAACATTCACTTGTTCAGACTTCTTTTCGCTGTTCTTGTTGATCCTTTACTTATCTACTTATTTTCAAAAGTACACATATTTAAAAGTATATGTGTGTATATATAAAATATATGAATGAGTTGTTTCACAAACACGTGTCTATACAAAGATAGATATATGTTTGTAAAACAAATCCCCAAATGTAGAAAAATAGAGAGGAAGAAAGTGAAGATCTCCTTTCAGGTCTTTCTGCCATCAGATGCCCCATTCCCTTATTTAGAGATGATCATTGAAATTGCCTGGTCTTTCCACACTCTCTTCTTTGCATTTGTATGCATACAGATGCACATCTGCCTACATGCAGTCAAAAAATTAAGAGGATCATCCTTTACATATTGTTTTGCAATCTTTTCTTGCCTCACAGTATGCTGTAGAAAGTTTTCCATGGCAGGAGCTATAGCTGGACCCTGTTCTTTTGTCTCCCCCTTCAACTTTTATTTTAAGTTCTGGGATACATGTGCAGGATGTGCAGGTTTGCTATATAGGTAGATGTGTGCCACGGTGGTTTGCTACACAGATCAACCCATCACCTACATATTAAGCCCAGCATCCCTTAGCTATTCTTCCTAATGCTTTCCCTCCCCTTACACCACCCTTGACAGGCCCCTGTGTGGGTTGTTCTTGTCCATGTGTCCATATGTTCTCATCATTCAGCTCCCACTTATAAGTGAGAACATGAGGTGTTTGGTTAGTTTGCTGAAGATAATGGCATCCAGCTCCATCCATGTACCTGCAAAGGAAATGATCTCATTCCTTTTTATGGCTGCATAGTATTCCATGTTGTTTATGTGCCACATTTTCTTTATCTAATCTATCATTGATGGGTATTTGGGTTGATTCCATGTCTTTGCTATTGTGAATAGTGCTGTGATGAACATAAGCATGGCTGTATCTTTATAACAGCATGATTTATATTCCTTTGGCTATATATACCCAGTAATGGGATTGCAGGGTCAAATGATGTTTCTGCCCCTGATCTTTGAGGAATAGCTACACTGTCTTCTAGAATGGTTGAACCAACAGTGTAAAAGCATCCCCTCCGCCTTTTTTTTTTTTTTTTACAACCTCACCAACATCTGTTGTTTTTTGACTTTTTATAATAGCCATTCTGACTGGCATGAAATGGTATCTCACTGTGGTTTTGATTCATATTTCTCTAATGATCTGTGGTGTTGAACTTTTTTTTCATATGTTTGTTGGCCACAAATGTCTTCTTTTGAGAAGTGTCTGTTCTTGTCCTTTGCCTACTTTTTAATGGGTTGTTTTATTCTTGTAAATTTGTTGACATTCCTCATAGATTCTGGATATTAGATCTTTGTCAGATGAATAGATTGCAAAATTTTTCACCCATTCTGTAGGTTGTCTGCTCACTCTGATGATAGTTTCTTTTGCTGTGCAGAAGCTCTTTAGTTTAATTAGATCCCGTTTGTCAATTTTTCCTTTTGTTGCAATTGCTTTTGGTGCTTTCATCATGAAATCTTTGCCCATGCCTAAGTCCTGAATGGTATCGACTAGATTTTCTTCCAGAGTTTTTATAGAGGAGGCATTGTATTACGTTAATTATTTACCCTGACCATGACCAAATTAAGAGCATGATATGACAGGTATGTCTTCAGGACTAGAGAAATGCCTGAGCCCTCAAACTCAGTTTATCTTTTATACCATGATCTCATTCTTTGTTTCCCAGACTCTCTAATGCTCCTCCCCTTACTTTTCTCCAAGAAGGAGTTGGCTCGTCCAGATGTTGCTATGCCCCAAATTACTGTTTATTTCATTTGTATTTGACTTATCTTATAATGGTGCAATTAGCATGCCAAGGAAGTGCTTTTGCCCAGGGGATTGGGAATAGGGACCAGAGTTCTCTCTCACTGGAACCTCCTCAGGTCTCGTTGGTTGAATCTTAATAGTGTAATGGTTATGCTCTTTCTTGTGGTCACAAGAATATAAAACCATCTTCTCCATCTTATTTTGTTTATGCAAAGGTCTCATCGACCTTTACTTTTTTCCCCTAAAATTTTAAACTTGACTCATTTTGCCTTTATTAATCTTGCTATGTTTTTCCCTTCCACTGTAACATATTCACCTTTTGAGCAATATTGAAGCTCAACATAGATGTCATTTGTTCAAGGTCACACATATCTATATTAAGTGCCTCATTTAGATGGGCACCTTAACCAGGTGCAGAGAGCTAAAATGTCTGAATAGTGAAGTATTTTTTTCTTGATTTGCTGTAAATGCAAGCAGAAATTCATATCTGAGTGCCTTAGGCATGGAGTGAAAAGGGGACATGTTACAGAGAGTATGAAATCGTATTTAATATGAGCACTTCTCTTCCTTGGGAATCACACGAGAGTCCTCACCTGGATATACAAAGGGACCATTTTTGTGAGGCCTCAACTCTGTGATAATTTTCAGAGAAGACAGAATTTGAACTTTTAGGTAGAACTGTATTCTGCTTTCCTAGAAAATATTCTTTTTTTTTTTATACCTCGGCAACGATCTATGTTCTATTGGATCTTTAATAAATATTTGATATTGTATTTTGTTCTTTGTCCCTTAGGAAAACTGATGTAGAATGCCTAAATCTACATTTAAGAGAAATTCAGTTACAAGCCTCCTTTCATTTATACATACACCCTACAACGTACTCAGTCCATTACATTTTTTCCTGTATTTTAACTCTCCATTGCCTGTTTAAGTAATGAGTTTTCTCACCCCCAACAAAGACAGAAATTAATTCAAAAGTCTTATCACTGAGTCAAAGTCAATTCCTGCAATATAACTTTGACCTCTTTATAGATTCTTGTGAGTCTCCCCCCATGAAAATCTTCCTCGATCATGAGACAAGGGGTTCATGAGGACAAGTCTTTTTACCTGAAGGGGGCTCTGCCAATGAGGAGTGCAGTAAAATGATTTGCAGTCAGATGTGAGCCATCAATGGAGATGTTGAGGGGTCTCCCGAAAATAGTATCTTCTGTTATCACCAAGCCTGCTATCACACAGAATAAGCCACTGAGGCATTTTGAATTCTGGAGCATTTCCCAGATTTATTCCATCTCTTCTGCTCTCCATTTTTGTAGGAGCTGCATAAGGTTAAGTAAACAAAAAACAAAGGCAGGCTGCCTGTGGACAATAAACTAGCGGGGGTAAGTGAAAGTTCTTGCATTTGTTGATTAGATTTGAGACACGTAATCTGTTTCCTATTAAAATATGTCCTAGCAAAAGCATTTCAGGGGGAAAACACTAGACAAAATACTAACAAAAAATGTATCTATTTTAGTTGAAATATCTACCTTATACTCTCTTGGCCAACCAGCTGTCATTAGATTGATTAATTGGAAAAGACGAACTATGTATATCATCTAGTTTCTATTTAAGTTTCAGACGTTTCTCTTTTTACTGATAATTAAAACATCATTATGAGTTTGTACTTTGAACTTTTTCCCACCTGATTGCTTGGAGCTCCTATTTTTCCACAGAAATAAGTGCCTTGATAAAAGCTAAGTTTACCATCCTCCTCCTCCTCATTGTCATATGACAGTACATTCTTACTGAGGAAAAGAACATTTTGATGTTGTAAGCATGTCTGAATTTTCATAGCTCTGCCTTGCAGTTTCCATATGTTCTAAAAATGCATGGAAATTTCCATAGGAGACGCTAACCCCACCCATCACTTTGGTGTAATGGGCAAGTAGACTTTGTAGAAACTGTTTTCCTTACAGAATTTGTAGTCAGAAAAATATATCTCATTCCCTATGGGATTTGATTAAATAGAGGAAAGGCACAACACATCTCTTACTGTATATTGACATCATGAGGTAAACTAATTATATGCATGAATCACTCTAGTACCTTCTCCCAAATCAAGCCAAAATCACAGAGGTGTCTGAATAGTTCTAACTATAGCTAACATGAGGTTTCATTTGAAGTCACTGCTGCATATTTAAAAATAAATACATTTTTTCTGGGTTGCCTCTGGAAAATATTATTAAATGAGGAAGGACCTTGTCTGGGATGAATTCCTTTGAGCAGGAGAACATATTGAAACTACTGTGAATTCTGAGTTGGTATTTTTCAAGCAAAGGTCCATCTAAACAGGGATTTCTATTCCTAGTTCATTTAAGTGTGAGGTGTTATGATGAAGTTATTGGTATCTTGGACTATTCCATTGAAAAAAAAGAGGAGAATTAAAAACATACATGAAATTGGTTTATTTTTTGAGACTGTGTCTATACTAGAATGAGATTGACTTCATGAGCTCCATATAGAAATAACCTTCAGCTTCCTGCTGTTGAATGCAGCACCATCGTGAACTTGAGAAAGCTACGTTGCTGGCCTGACATTTTGCTGATCCCAGGCTCCCTTGCCTCAGCTGCTGGCTAGGAATCATTCCTGAGTACCCTGATCCTCTAGGACCATGAGTGATGAGCCCTCCTAAATCTAAGGACTGTCTCTCCCTGGAACACTGGACAGACTCTTACTACCATACTGGGAACCTTTAGATGTTAGCTGAAGCTTGGATTTAGGCTGACTTTCCCATGAGGAAAAGTCAGGCTTTTAGGCTTCCAATACTGGGAGCCTAAAGCAATGAGCCTCTAGTCTTGGGAGCCAGGTCTAGAGTCGATTAATTATCTCAGTCCTGGTCCTGTCTATCCCCAGTTTCCTTCTCTAACTACCAGCCTATGCCATTGACAGACATCACCAGAATTGTAACAGGCATGTACTCAGAAAAGGAAAAAAGACAAATGAACTTGAATATGAGATCTCAAACAACTAGATAGGCAAATCTCTTTTAATACTCTCCCAAAGTAAATCTAACGATTGTCTAAGTTTCATCTTCTGCTAAGAGTTTTATATATTGTGCTTCTTTCTATTTAAAATGATAATGGAGAGCTGGTTAGATTTCCAGATGTATTACAATGAGTGATTAAGTTGTAAGCCACTGGATGTCACTCTTAGGCTATGCAAGTGTAGCTAGTTGCAGTGGAGATTTTCCAGAGTAAACTAAAGGTAGAGTTCGGGGAGATAGCTGGGGTTAGAAACCAACTGAACTGTTTGAATAGGTGCATTTGCAATGTCAGTGAATTACGGCCAAATTTACCTTTAGGTTCTTATATATTTTCTTTAGACTCATTTCTCAATGGCAGTTAAACAGGACTAATAATCAGAGAAAATTCCCTTAGTGCCAAAACGCCAAAAAGACATTCATTTATCCATTCAATACCTTCATTAATCACATGCTATAAGCAGGATATTGGGCTAGTGAACTATGGAATTAGAAGAAAGGGTGAATTCATGGCACATATACCTTTAACTTACTGGAATTCAACTATGGCAAAAAAAATGAAAGAAAAATATACAAATATTGCAGAAAATTCTGTCTGTTATCTCACTCAATGAATTTGTATCTCAGAGTAATTGTTCTTGTATGTCTTTCAACCTTAAACCCAGGATTTTATACTCTGCTCTGTGACAATGGAGGCAGGAGTCTAAAGACTGCCTTTCCCAGGCTTTTTTGCTATCTGGCTTCGGGTTAGGTTCTGCCAACTGGAGGCACTGGCAGGAGATTAGAGGGTGATAGGAGGGTAGAAGGGATGCTCCTTCTGATTTAAGTTCTGGTTGGAGTCCCTTCATCAGTAGCACTCAAATAGGACTCCAGCTTATTTTAGCATTTCCAGCATTAGCGCCACAGTGGCTCCTTCAGAGGTACCAATAGGAACTGTGCCACATTCCCTCTTAGAGCTCATCATTGGAGGCCAAATAGCAATTACATGACATCTGCTCAGAGGTTGCTGAACCAGCTATGTAGTGACACCTGGGTGGTTGGAGTATCTGCTCTGTGGAGACCCTTCCCCCAAGAAATGGTGTCCTGGTAACATCATTTATTCTCTTTTAATCTTCCAGCCATAAGAGTCATAGCTGCTTTCTAAACTATGAATACTAGAGGTACCTGAACAGCATTTTTTGTTAGTTTTTTTTCTTTTTGCTCTTTCAGCCCTCCAGTTGCTGTATAACTGATATCCTATATTAAATCACCTGTGTTTGAAACACTTGGCATGATTTCTGTTTCTGTTTTCCTGATGGGATCCTGACTGCAGTAAGAATGAGATGAGAGGCCAGAAACAGTGACTCACACCTGTAATCCCAGCACTTTGGAAGGCCAAGGCAGGTGGATCACCTGAGGTCAGGAGTTTCAAACGAGCCTGACCAACATGGTGAAACCCCATCTCTACTAAACATACAAAAATTATCCAGGCATGGTAACATGCACCTATAGTCCCAGCTACTCAGGAGACAGGCAGGAGAATCGCTGGAACCCAGGAGGCGGAGTCTGCAGTGAGCCAAGATCACGCCACTGCCCTGGATCCAGCCTGTGCAACAGAGTGAGATTCTGTCTCAAAAAAAAGAGATGAGAGATACCAGTGTTCTCTTTTCTTATCCAGTATCACACTTTGTGTACCTTTCATGGTTGAGACATCTTGTAACACTGATGTTTATGTTTATTTATACTTTCAAACAATATAAACCTACTCACCAGCCAACTGGTGATCAACCCAAACCAGTAGAATGTAAAGCTACATACACATAAAGAAGTTAATGATACACTGGCCAGTTCCAGCACTGGGAGAAACCTGACCATGTTGGACTTAAGGACCCATGGTTGTCAAATTGCCCCTTTCTAAGGAATTTCCAAGGATGATTTGGCCAGATAAGACTTTTGCCCTATATCACTGTAGAAACTGAAACTTTAATAATGATATCTCCATAGTATACTCTTGCAAAGGTGAGCAAGACCAGAGTTCTTGCCTTTAAAATCTCTCCAACTAATAGAAGACATAAGGTATGTACAGACAGACAATGCATGACAACACTTGATGGGAGCAAAACACACAAGGATAAACCCATTTGTTACCAGGTAACAGTGAGAGTTTATGAAATAGGTTGGAAGAGGAGGAAAATGTGATGCATGGGTTCTGCTAGAGACTTCATTCACTTGCTTGCTCAGAACAAGAAATGATCATTATTTCAATTTTAAAGACCTATTTGGAAGAAGATAATTGCCTGATCATGAAGCATTGCTTAATATATAACTTACCTTCTCCTAATATATCAATGCCATTTTATTTTCTTTTTCTCAATGAGCATGGAAAATACAGGTGTACTTCCTCAAGGACTCTCAATAATGCATTCTTTAAAGGTTTAACACATTTGTGTTAAGTTTTCATTTTGTGCTCGGTTCCTTTTTCAGTGTGTTTGTTTCCTTTTCTCCTCCTAGAAAACATGTGATTATATTCCTTAGTTTCAAGTTTTATCAGCCCCAATCCTTCATGTGTCGCTTCTGGAGTTGCTGAAATAATCACTGTCTTCAGCATAGACCACCAGGATAAGAAAGGCAAGAAAGGGACCTTCCAGCTATTGTGCTGGGACCATCAGTCCATGGGAGGTTTTGAATCTCAGTAAGTTTCATTTTACCAGGTCATCCACCTCTGAAGGTGGTGACATACTAGGGTGAGAGATGACTTAATGGTGAGGATGTCTTCACAAGTTCTCATTTGAAGTGGCTTTTGAAGAATAAGGAGTAGATGTGGGAGGGGGGCAGCAGTCAACTCTTTTCTTCCATTATTAAATCTTTTGGAATTCAGCATGTTTTTTTCAAAATATGTTTGCCTAAAATTCTTAAGGATTAATTTAAAAGAAAGGAGCAAGAAGAAAAGAAAGAGGTTTGAAGCTGAAGAGAGAATACTTGTTGCCCTTTTCCCTTATGGTTTGAACTTATTTGAACCGTTTTTGTCCTGCCATGTGACTTAGCTTGAGGAATTTTTTTGCTGGTTTTGGACAGTGATGGGGATGTAGGACAAATTTTCCCTGAAAATGCCCCTCCTATTTCTTTGAACTATATCAAAGCACACTCCATACATAATTCTGTGCATTTATTTCCTCTTCACGGCAACTCATTCCAGATGAATGTGACAACCTGATAGGTACCAATACAATGGAAGTAATAAGCTTATTTAAAACTGATTTTACTTTACCCTAAAACAAAATATCTGTGTAACTATAGCTTGCTGAGTAGAAGGTAAAGCTTTATACAAATGAAGGATCTAATGAGATACTGTTATGTTTTGAATATTGGTCTGTGAAATTGCTGGAAGAACTTGGCTGCCTTACAACATTACGTTATAGACAAACTTCAGCATGGAGTAATATAATTCATATACACCTTAATGGGAACCTCCTGGCTCTGACTCACAGCAAGAAATAAAGCCAAACACTCCAGTCTGTGGTGCTTGTTTAAGTTCCTGCATTTAAATCTGGAGTCATATTTACTTTGTATTTATTTTCTGAAGTGAATGATATTGTGGTGACCAGAATTCCAGATATGATTAAGGGATGCCTCACCTTACAAAAAAGGTCAATATTAAATTTTCAGAAGGTAAGCGAGAAGAGAGTTTATTTTCAAACAGGAAAGACATGACCAAGAGCCCATAGACAGCAATCCAGTGGGGGAATTTAGCTTTGTTTAGAAGTCATCTAAGCAGGATGTGTGGAGGAGACACATGCTAGGTTATAAAAAACAAAAAAAGGAAAAAATAATTAAGGAGGCTAAATCCTAGCTTGTAGCACCTAGACTATAAGTATTTAACATAATTGCAAACTTGCCGTCAATTAAATAAAAATGTCAAATCAGCTGTTGTTATCATTTTGGTTAGACAATTGGTTGATTGACTAGTCATTTTGCTATCTTACAAAATGAAACTGGAAAAAAGTTGAATGTATAATCATATCTATGTATAATGATTAAATTGCTTTAGGAAAATGAAATTAATATGCTTTACTATCCCCACAACCAATTGTATTAAGGGTCATTTGATCCACAGTGATGCAGCAAAATTCTGACAGGCCTCCGTGGCTGGTTCAATTATAGTTATTTTAGTTGTGAAAACACAGTTTCAGTCTCCATGACCTAAGCAATACAGGTGGTTGGGGCAATTCTCCAAGTACTCTAATTTAGAGAAAACATTGGCTTTTCTGGAAATTACCTGGGTCATCTGACATGTATTTTGCTTAAACTAGTTCAGTAGTTTTTCCAATTCTCTGCTCTGTCCAGAAAGATACAATCTACAATGCCTGGACACAAAATATAGACTGTAGATGGGGAATTTTCTTAACTATAGGGCTTTAAATAGGCCTTTCCCCCCACCCCAACTTGCAGATGCAGTCTCACCTAAAAGTAGAAAAAAATAATTGATGTAGTTCTATATTGCATTGGGGTGTGGTGGGATGAAACAACAGAGATCCGTAGATCCTCTGAATCAGGAACCAGAATGCCACAACATTAGCTTCCCAATGAGACTTATAGACACAAGATCTTCCACACCAATGATTTCCAAACATTTCACTAACCATTGTATCCAATAATCAGGATTGCACTAATATAGAAAAAATATATTTTCTAAACAGGGACATTTATATGATTGGGGTAGGAATTGCAAACTTAAATGCTAAGACAAGATGGCTAAATTGAATGACTGGGCGTAAGGTAATATGGAGTAGTGGAGACTATGGCAAACAGGAGAACTCATGTCCCATATAAAGGTGACATCCATTACTCAGCTTTAGCCCAATTGATACCATTTGGAAATATGTCCCAGCCCTGCCAAATCATCCATTTTTTAACATGTCAGAAATCTAGATCTTTACATGAAATTTCCCAATGTTTAAATGCTGGCAATCTCTTGGAGCTTGAGGCAGCCAATTAATAACAACCCCCCTTTTCTCCGCTTGAGTTCATTATGAATTAAGAAATGACACAGGAATAAGACAGATGGAGATCAAGATGTCAACATTATTACTGATAAAACTGATTGGAGAACAATGCTGCAATCCGTAGCCAAAATATATTTTCTAATTACCACTCTCAGAAGAAATCTTGGGTATGCAGAACAGCTTTGTCAGGGGAGAAAGGGTAAAAAAGAGAAATCATTATGCTCCCAGATTGTTAATAACTTTACCCAATAAAGAAAGGACAAATGACTGTCAGAAGTAACCTCCTACCCATCAGGGAGAGAGTTCAGCGAGTTTCTAGAGTGGAAATTCTTCCGACCTCAAACCATCACACTACATACACATGAGAATATCTCAAAGATTTTGCAGGTTTGGTTACAGACCATTGCAATAAAGCAAATATCACAATAAAGCAAGTCACATGAATTTTTTTATTTCCCAATGCTAATAAAAATTATGTTTACCCTATAATGTAGTCTATTAAGTGTGCAATAGCATTAAGTCCAAAAAGACAATGTACTTCATTAAAAAATATTTATGAAAAATGCTAATAATCATCCAAGCCTTCTGTGAGCATAATCTTTTCCTGATGGTGGAGGGTCTGGCCTTGGTGTTGGCAGTTGCTAACTAATCAGGGTGGTGGTGGCTGAAGGTTGGGGTGACTGTGGCAATTACTTAAGGTAACAATGAGGTTTGCTGCAATTGATTGACTCTTCTTTGCATGAATGATTTCTCTGTAGTATGCAATGCTATTTGATGGCATTTTATCCACAGTAAACTTCTTTCAGAATTGGAGTCAATCCTCTAAAATGCTGCCCCTGAATTATCAACAAAGTTCATGTAATATTCTAAATTATTTGTTGTCATTTCAACAATGCTTACAGCACCTTCACCAGGAGTAGATTCCATCTCAAAAAACCACTTTGCTCATCCATAAGAAGCAACTTTCATTTGTTCAAGTTTCATCATGAGATTGTGGCAGTTCAGTCACATCTTCAGGCTGCACTTCTAGTTCTGTTGCTATTTCCACCACATTTGCAGTCACTTCCTCCACTGAAGTCTTGAACCCCTCAAAGTCATCATGAAGGTTGGAATAAATTTCTTCCAAACTCCTGTTAAACTTATTTCATGAATTATGAATGTTCTTAATGGCATCCAGAATGTTGAAGATCCTTTTCAGAAAGTTTTCAATTGATTTTGCCCAGATTCATCAGAGGAATCACTATCTATAGCATTTTTAGCCTTAAAAAATGTATTTCTTAAACAAGAAGACTGGAAAGTCAAAATTATTCCTTGATCCATGGGCTGCAGAATGATGTTGTGTTATCAGCCATGAAAACAGCATTAATCATGTTGTGCACAACTCCACCAAGTTCAACAGTGGAGACCCTCCTACACTGTGTGGGTCTCCCATTTGGTTTGCTGTAGACCTCTGAATGGGAAATAGCATTCATAGTTTTTCCATTCTTGGTAGTTCTGGAAATGTTCATTATTAAATGCAGTTTGCAATGAAGAGTCCATTGGCCAGGGCAATGATATTTGCCATAACAGAATCAGTTTTGTTATCATGGTTTGGCATTGCAAATGGGTATCTTATTCAACAGTTAAAGTAAACAAAGGCCAGTTGCAGTGCCTCACACCTGTAATCCCAGGATTTGGGGAGGCTGAGGCAGGAGGATCACTTGAACTCAAGAGTTCAAGGCCAGCCTAGGGATTATGGGGAGACCTCTTCTCTAATAAATTTTTTTAAAACAATTAGCCGGGCATGGTGGTGCATGCCTATAGTCCCAGCTATTCAGGAGGCTATGCGGGGGAGGATGACTTGAGCCTGGGAGATGAAGGTTGCAGTGAGCTGTGACTGCACCACTGCACTTCAGCCTAGGCAACAGAGTAATATAATACCCTGTCTCAAAAACAACAATAGCAACAACAACAACAACAACAAAAAACACAAACCAGTAAACAGAGTCATCCATGATGGAAATGTCTTAAAAAAAGATTCCCACCCATCCCTGCGCCGTGATTGAATCTCAATAAGTGATTTACAATCTAACTCCCATTTAGAAAAATTCCTCTTCTAGAATCATAATTAATTAAAAATATCTTCTCAGTTTTGTTTTAGCAGTGGTCGGGGACATTTTTGATGTGCGGCTCTAGTTTGCTGTTTTTTAGTTTGTTTATGACTATTCAAAATCTGTTTTTGAGGCAGATGACATCCACATCTCAAAATGATAATCCTTTCCTTGCATACTATTTCTTGCATTTCCTCATCTGGAGCTTTCTCCCACCAATATTCAAGGGAGGCCTACAGGGGCAGGGTGCTTTGAAGGGGGCACTAAACAGGATGTTGGAATTTATGCCTGGTTTTGTCCTTTTTTGTTCAAAGATGACCCTATTGGATAGATTTATCTATATAAGGGCATGAAGAAAAAAATTTCAGCCCTGGCTTTCTCAGCCTGCTCAGATATCGAACTTGAACCGCAGCCCCTACCTGCACAACCCAGTAGGGAAGTTAATCTCTATCAAGGCAGACAGAAAGCCTAGACCTTCAGATCCACCAGCCAGGGCTGGGCCGTGATCCAGTTGTAGGTTCTAACTAAAGTGAACCCTAGGCATGTGTCATCTACCAAAACTTAGCTACCACATAGCTTCTATTTACTGAGTTCCCACCATGGTTTTGAACTGCACTAAATGTATCTCACACATTATCTCTTTTAATTTAATCCTTGCTACCTCCATGAGCCTCATAGATGAGGAAATTCGGGCTCAGAGTCATTAAAGTCCCACAAAAATCACACAGCTAGTGAGAAGTAGAGCTAGGATTTTATCCTGGATGTCAGATTTAATGCCTCTTGAACCCTGTCTGTTGGCCTGTTACTGCAATTTCACCTTTATCTAGGCATTTTGATTAGCACTGTAGTTCTCTATTTGGCTGGGAGCCATGACATCCTGCCTAGATTTTAATAAGCCCTATCTATGTGGATGCAGAGTTCCCAGCCTTGAGGTTGATTGTGTCTCTTACTCTAAACCATCAGGTAGGGACAGTCTTAGTTTGCTGTGTCATCACAATATATCACAAACTAGGTGGTGTAAACAACAAAAATTTATTTTCTCACAATTCTGGAGGCTGGAAGTTTGGGATCAAGTGCCAGCAGGTGTGATTTCTTCCGAGGCTTCCCTCCTTGGCTTGCAGATGGCTACCTTCTCACTGTACCCACACATTATCTTTTCTCTCTAGTTGCACATCCCTAGTGTCTCTCCTGTTCTCAGCTCCTCTTCTTATAAGGACACCAGTCAGATTGGATTAGGGCCCACCCTAATGGCTTCATTTTCACTTAATTGCCTCTTAAAGGCTCTATCTCCAGATACAGCCATATACTAAGTACTGGGGGTTAGGGCTTCAACATGTGCATTTTTGGGGGGTGGGGAGACAATTCAGCCCATAACAAAGACTGAAGGGTCTGCTGCCAATAAAGTGATTACTTGGGTCTCTGGTAATATATCTGATTGCTTTTGACCATCACTCTTGGCCCTGCTAGAATGCACTACTGTCCTGAACTATCCTATAGGAGGGGACCTCTTTGAATGTGAAGACAGCTGGAAATTTAAGTCTTGGATTTTATGCCCCATTGCCTCATATTCTGACTTCTATCCTGCTATAGGCTGAATGTCTGAATCCCCTCAACCTTCATATGTGCAAACGTAATACCCAATGTGATGGGATAAAGAGGTGGAGCCTTTGGGAAGTGATTAAGTCATGAGGGATCCACCCTCATAAATAGGATCAGTGCCTCTGAAAAAGAAGTTAGAGTGACATCCCTGGTGCCTTCCACCATGTGCTCACACATAGAAGGTGCTATCTATGAGATATGGGCACCCACCAGACACCAAATCTACTGGCATCTTCATCTTGGATTTCCCAGCCTCCATACATTTCTTTTGTTTATAAGTTACTCAGTCTAAGGCATTTTGCTATAGAAACCTGAACAGACTAAGGCATTTTCATTCCCTGCTATCTATCCCACAGAAAAAGACCTGAAAACATCAGTTTTGTGCCTGGACTGAACAGACTGATGCTCAAGGCCATGCTAACATTCTCTTAACATAGAAGACTCCAGTTATAATACAGATTAAACTGGATATATCTTTATATGAGGCTCTTTATTTTCACATTATGGCCATCTTTTAGTCTTTACACCAATAAGGCGACCCACTTACCTGTATAGTTGGTGTTTAAAAGTATCTTTGGGGGGGGGGCAGGTGGCGAGAGGTTCTTAGCAATAAAATGTAGCAATTAAGCACTCAAGCTCTGGGAGATCAGATTGCCTAGGTTAGTATTTGAGTGCCATCTTATTACTGAGTGAACTTGGGCAGTTTTCTTGACCTCTTAATGCCACACTTTCCTCATCTGTAAAAGGAAAAATTAATAACACCTACCTGACGGATTTGTTGTTAGAATTAAGACATACAGTGAAGTTAAAATAGGGCCTGATGCATAGTAAGTACTCAATTTCAGCTCTAACCTTTATTATTAGCATAAGAATTTACAGAATTGTCTTTATTTCATTCTTTACTATTAGTTTATCCTGGATAATTTTTATAAAATCTACATTCATGTCATTTATTTGTCTATAAAAGATAAAAATTCAATAAAAACTGGCTTAAGTATGGGAAAGAATTTATTGTCTCTTGTAAATCAAGCAGTCTAGGAGCATAACACCATCAGATATGGCTTGATACAGAGCCCAAGAGCCCAAATGACGTCACCAGAACTCAATTTTTTTTTCTCAGCTGTATTGCTTTTATGTTTCTCTATTCTTTCTGATTCCCTTCTTATGGTTTAAAGACTGCTATCATCAGCTCTTGGAACTGCATGATTCTAGGTTAAAATCCAATAAAAAAAAGAAAGGAACATCTTTATTGTAGTATTTCCAAAGAAAATGACACCCTGATTGGAGTTGGTCAGCCCATGTGCTTAGCTTTGGTTTGATTACTGGTGCCATAAAGAATCAGGAGTTTGATTGGCCAGATCTGGTTCATCCACCCCACTGTTGAGTTAGGGTTAGAGTCAACTCCATTGGAAACACATGGGTTGGAAGTGGGGAAATTGGGGTATAGCTACCAGAAAAAAGGTTACAAGATTCCAGACAGGAAAATAATAGATGTTCACAGCATGATTGTATTTTAAATAGATTTTTAGGACTTTGGGCATGTGTGGGGCCTCAAGCACATATCAGAGTTTTGTTCTGTTCTACTGTGTGTTCAAACCCACAAACTGGATATGAATTATGTCTGGCATTATATGGAGACAACACTAGTGCAATTGAGATAGCATCTCTTGGGGCTTGATGCACAGTAAATACTCAATTTCAGCTCTACCTGTATTATTAGTGTAGGAATTTACAGAATTGTCTTTATTTCATCCTTTACTATTAGTTTATCCTGGGTAATTATAAAATGTACATTCATTTCATTTGTCTATAAAATATAAAAATTCAACCAAAATTGACTTAAGTATGGGAAAGAATTTGTTGTCTCTTATAAATCAAGCAATCTAGGAGCATAATAGCATCAGATATGGCTTGATACAGAGCCCTAGAGCCCAAATGATGTCACGAGAACTCAATTTTTCTCTATACATTTCTCAGCTATATTGTTGTGAGACATATGTTAACATATACAATTGTGGGAATATGAAGGATTTTTACGTTTTGGTTCTAGGAATAGAGAAGAGCTCATTAACTCTTCTCTCCTTCATTCCAACCCCTTTCCTCCACCTGCCAAAAGGGGAATTATGGATAGGTCACCCACTTTGGGCAGAGTCAGTCACTATACAGCATTAAAAGCTCCATCTTCTCTCCTTCTGGGTGGTACATTGACCTGGTCCTGTTGTAATGGGAGAAGGTCCAGGCATCTCTTTTTGAATGCTTATCTCCACTAGATCCTAAGAATGCTCAGTTCAGCTTTAGGCACTGAAAGCTTCCCAGGGATAAACATACAACTAGTTAGGCTTTGTTGAGACAGACTAGCCTTTCCACTTGCTTCTAGTCCATTCAAACCTGTCTTGCTTGACTACAGAAGCTCTCTACGGATTCTAGCCTAGCTGGCTTGAATTCCACTTTGGCATTTCAGGTCAAAGCCCTTGTACTTTGTCTCCTTTGTTTAATATCTCCCTTGGAGATATTCTGAAAGAAGTAGTGGTCCACCCAAGGGAAGGATTTAGGTAGTGCTAAGGTTCGCTAAAATACCACCATAATATCTTCCTATTACCACTTAATTGCACCTAATTATACATTCCAAACACAACTTTTGAGGACATTTAGTTTAATCTCATTGTCTTTAAGATCCCGAATTAAAGGTCCAAAGAATGAATAAAGGGGAAATCAAAGGCATATTATATTGCTCATGTGCTTGAAGAATATGGATCAGTAGTCTGAACTTGGCTGTCAAAATTCTTGATAAGAATAAAAGAACCTGGCTCCAAGAACAAAACTTGAGTAAAACATCTTAATGGAACTGACTGTTTACTAATATGATTTTCATGGGAGGATCTGGCCCTAGCTCAAAATAAATTTAATACAAGCTAATCTACTAAGGGGATTTGTTTTCTTAACCCAAAGCCTGAACACCATGTCTGTGAAGTATACCACTGTACATGGTGTAATTGTTGTGTATTCCCCTCATTAGGAGAAAGAGTGGAAAATATCAAATCCTGTCAAATGAAGCAAAAGAAAAAAATTGGTCTTTCATTTGTAGAAGAGAAAATAACACCCCAGGGACTCCAAAGCCTGCTCTGTATTACCCAACATTCTCTAATTGAGCCCTCCTTAAAAAATCCAACTTCACAAGTGATATCTTAGAAATTTCCTCTAATTTAAAGTACTCCATGTTCAGCATCTGTGAATGTCCCCTTGTGAGCTAGAAGGACTAATGATCAAAAAGAAACTGGTGAGATATAAAGGTATTTAACTTCTCTCATATGAGTTTAGTGATTTAGAAAAGACTGATATGCCAGGTTTTTTTCCTTATTTTAATGACCTTTCCCGCATGAAGCCTCCCTGATTCCCATAATAACACTTTGTTTATACAGATAATTTTCTTTCCAGCAGGAGCTCTTACATGCTTTCATAACCTTTTCTCATAAATCAAGTCAATGCACTGTGAAGTTTGATGGGGCACAGGGGTCAGGAGTCTTCCCCTTGAGTCTGCCAATTGAGACACTGATTGCTTCGTTTCCCCTCCTAGACTTCTAAGTGGGGTGATGCTGGTGCAGGGACCTGGGGGCATAGTTTGATTGGGCAGGAAAGTCACCCCACAGTGGCCCAGGGGTGATTGCAAACTCTATGAGAAATAGAATGTCTGAGAAGGCCCCCCGTGAAGAAGCCAAATTCCAAATGTGTGTCCAGGTTGTGGAAAGCTTAAGTCAGAGATTCTTGGGTTGAGCTTTGGTTATCTCTTAGGAATGCCATAATTTTTATTTACCCAAGTATCCATTTAAAATTAAAAATAACTTCACTGAATGACTCAAGCAAATCAGATGGTATTCTTTTGGTAGCACAAGAAAGAAAAAAGCCAGCCCAAATTGGTATATACATATAAGAAAAATTAATGAATGATGTTACTGGGATATGCAAGGGAGGGGCATCAGGTACAGTCTGATCCAGGGGATCAAATTGTATGAAGCAGCTTTTTCTTACTCTCATCTCTTGCCTTAGGTTCCCACTAGATGTTCTTAGCTAGGCTTTTTATTTTAACACAGACTGAGAAAGATGGGAAAAGATGGCGGCTAGCAACCTCCTATTTCATCTCCTCCAAAGGAAGTGAGGGGCCTCTTTTCTCTTGTCATGTCTCTATCAAACTTCAAGGAGTTCTGTGACTCTGTGATTCAAGTGTATGGATGGGTTTCCCAAAGATGTAGTAGGATGGAAATTGCAAAATTTCACTGGAGTGACCCATCTTTGTCAGCTCTCTACTCCTCTTTTCTGAAACCTGCCCTGCCCCACCTCATTATGTGTCTGTGCATGCGCGCGCACACACGCGTGCACACACACACATACACACCCCTAAAATATTCTGAAAGGAAATCTCATATGATAAACATAAATATGGCACAACCAACAAATTACAGTTGTTTAGGATCTTATCATAACCCCATAGACAGTGGCCTTTTGCCACTTGCAATATGTATTTCACAAACACAGTTTTATCTAACCAACATATGTGCCAGGCACTGTTCTGAGTATTTCACAAGTATTAACTAACTCAATTCTTTTTTTTTCTGAGATGGAGTCTTGCTCTGTGGCCCAGGCTGGAGTGCAGTGGTGCAATCTCAGTTTGCTGCCTCCTGGGCTCAAGAGATTCTCCTACCTCAGCCTCTTGAGTAGCTGGGACCATAGGTGTGTGCCATCACACTCAGCTAATTTTTGTATTTTTAGTAGAGATGGGGTTTCACCGTGTTGAAACTCAAACTTCTGACCTCAGGTGATCCACTAGCCTTGGCCTCCCAAAGTGCTAGGACCACAGGCGTGAGCCATTGTGCCCAGCCAATTAACTCAATTCTTTTAACAAACCTATGAGGTAAGTACTATTGTTATTACCATTCTACAGATTGGAAAACTGAGGCTCAGAGTGGCTAAGGCACTTGTACACCAGTGGTAGGTGTCAGAGCCTGGATTTGAATCCAGATGGCCTGGAAACATTTTCTTTGCAAAGAACTTAAATGTATTAAATACACTGTCTCCTGTTTATTAGCCCTTTTGCTATTGAAGTTACTATATTAATGCTTTCTGTGTCCCTTTGCTTGAACTACACTTCATAGTTACCAGCACATGTCCTGTGTTTTCCACTGCTTTCTGACCCATTTCCTCATCAAGTATAGATAGCAGGGCTGGCATTGCTTTTAAGCCAGCCGGACATTAGAGATGCTTTACAAGGAATCTGACACATAGCAGACTCTCAATATAGGTTCATTCCTTCCACCTGTACCCTTTTCTTTCCAGCTAATATTAACTTGGCTTATTCATTCATTCATTTATTCATTTATTCATTATTTTCTCTAGCTTTAATCTTGGAAAATGGGTAGGTTATTGCATCCCATTTGAGAAAAGCGAAACACCCTGAGCTTTGAGCAGTTAGGAAGAACTTTGTATTCTTTTTTTTTCAACTTTTAAGTTCAGGGGTATATGTACAGGATGTGCAAATTTGTCACATAGGTAAACGTGTGTCATGGTGATTTGCTGCACAGATCTGCACAGATCAAATCATCACCTAGATACTAAGCCCAGGATTCTTCAGCTATTTTTCCTGATGCTCTCCCTCCCACCACCCAAGTGCTTTGTATTCTTATAGAAATATAAATGCCTTTTTCTTGGGATCTGCTATACTATTGACCACTTAGACAGATAATCCAATGAATGAAGTCTCACTCCAGCCCTGGGTTCCTCCTGGCTTCCAACCCTGCCACAAAAGATGAATGCCTTAGAACTAGATTCAGTAGTGTCCCCTCCACCATTTCTGTCTACCTGGGATCACAAGATTTGACTTTATTTGGAAATAGGTCTTTATTTAATAGATGCTCACTAGTTAAAATGAGATTATATTAGAGCGTCTAATAATTGATATCCTTATTAGAAGAACAGAGGAAGACACAGGCATGCAAAAGGAAGATGGCCATGTGGAAAGAGGCAGAGATGGGATCAATTTAGCTATAGGCCAATAAATGCCAAGGACTGTCAGCTACCACTCAAAGCCAGAAAAGGCAAGGAAAGATTCTTCTCTAGAGCCTCACAAGGGAGCATGGCACTGTCAACGTTTTGATTGCAGACATCTAGCTCAAAAACTGTGAGAGAATAAATTATAATTATTTTAAGTCACCCAATTTGTGGTAATTTGTTATGGCAGCTCTAGAAAGTTAGCCTACCCTTTGCACTTCTTATTCTCTAAAGCTTCAAGTATTCCTTTCTATGGTCTGCTTCGTGATGCTGTGGCTGGGAATTTGAAGCCACATGTCTACTTTGCAACAGCTTCCTTTGCTCTTTGCCGATACAGACACCGGAGGGTCGCTTCAGAGTGGGTCAGAGTAATAGAATGTGCTTCTTCTTGTTTGTTCCTCTTCCTTTGTGTATCAACACTATGATGCTTCTACACCTTGCATAGGCACTGCGATGCCTCTACACCTTGCATAGGCTCTGCGATGCTTCTACATCTTGTACAGGCATCTTCCAATAGTGGCAGTTGGTGATGTTTGCCATTGTGGCTGTGGAATGATGAAACAGCTCCAAATGTTGTGGGAAGGGTGAACATATGCAATGAAGTAAAGTGAGATGCTTCCTCCTGTATACCTTTTGTTAGGGAGTAAATCTTCATACAGTCTCTCAAGAGATCCCCTTTAGGTCATATCAACCAGAAGGGGACGCACACCAACACCCTAGATGGGAGAGGTGTTGAAAGTGAGCACCTGTCATTCGTAGTCTCCTATGTGAAGGGCAGTCACTACCAGCTTCCTTCACTTGCCAAGCCCTTCTCCAATCTGAGCCTCAGGTTCTCATCTGTTTTTTGTCTCTTTGTTTTTGAGACAGGGTTTCACTCTGTTGCCTAGGCTGGAGTGCAGTGGCACCATCAGAGCTCACTGCAGTCTCAAACTCCTGGGCTCAAGAGATCCTCCTGCCACAGCCTCCACCACACCTGGATTTTTTTTTTTTTTTTTTTTTAGAGATGGGGTTTTGCTATATTGTTCAGGTTGGTCTTGAACTCCTGGCCTCAAGCAATCTCTTCATCTCAGCTTCCCAAAGTGCTAGGATTACAGGTGTGAGTCACCACACCCAGGCTTCTCTTTTATTAAGTAGGACTGGTAATAAGTATTCTTGCAGCAGTTTTGCAAGAACTAAATGAGGTAGGTGGGTAAAAGGTTTCCAGCATAATGTGTGGCACTCAGTGCACATTCGGTAAAAGCAGATTTGTTCTCCTGTTATCTGGCTGCTTATCTGAGGGGACTGCCCATGCTTCATAACCAGCTGCTCTTGGTTGACTGAAATGTATCTGGGAACTAAGGGCCTAAATCTCCTGCTGTAGCTTATAGATGTTCCGTTATGTGGCACGTTGTCTTTTTTAAAACATTGTCACCTCTGGTATATTCTTTACTCACAAAATCCCCGTGAGGAAGCCAATCTTAACACTCTTCCACGTGTGTGAAGGACTAAGAAAAGGGTTGGGATTCCTGTCTCCAACCAGTTCACCAGTATAGGTTTTCTTAAGCCTAGAGAGGTGGAAACCATTTCTCCTTTAAGAATGGGTCTATATATCTACAGTTATTTTGTCAGGAATAACATAGATACCCCTTATGTGGTAACAGGGCTCCTGTTCAAAGTCTCAATGAGTGAACTTTTTTCTGAAGATTCCTGGAAGAAATATTTCTGTACATAGTTGCAAATGCATTCACCTACAGCCTGAGAAATATTTCTATCTTTGCACTTTGATTTTGACATCCAACTCCTCCACCTTGTTCAACTACACAAAAGACCCTCTTTAAATTCCATCTGCTTTTGCTTAATTCACTAGCACATTGGAAGCACCAGGGAGAACACGAGGCTGTTGGATCTGGAGTAATGGGTTCTGGGGAACGCAGCGTGTACCATATGGAATGGCCCAGGGCAGCCTCTGGGACTAAGGGCTTCTCGGCTTATTTCTAGGGCCTCTTGGGCATCTTCTTGTTACAGCCTTTTAGGATGTGGGAGAATTACTCCTCTGAAAAGTTAGGGATACTCTGCCTTCTGCTTTCCTGTGTTTTGGCCTGTGTGTGATGCACATATCCCTCCTGGCATGAGCTAAGTGAACAGATTTCTTTACCGCAGTGGATTAGGATGCAAGAAAACATTCAAATAGATTAAGTGAGAGGTAAATTACCAATTTACCTTGACTTCTAAGCATCCCTCTCAGTTTTTCAGGAGTTTCCCATGGCATTAGTTTCCTTACCCTACTTTTCCGTGTTACTGCAGCCCTACCTCTAGGGAAACATTTTTTTCTTCTAAACCATGGAGACTCTTTTGGAATGCAGTCACTCTAAGACCACATTGAAGGTATTAGGTTCTACCACTTCACATCTTGAAGGACAGTTTAGATGCGATCTGGTATGTGTGTGCACACACATATGGTACATGGTGCATTGGAGGGTAGGCAGTAAAATGTCACACTCTTCTTTAGGACAGTGAGAATTTCTCATTCTTTTGCATCCTCTGCAGAAAAAAAGCTGAGGTCTTTAGAGTGGCTAGAAGCATCCTCTTGCCATTTTTAATGAGCCTCCCTGCATGCCTTTCTGCAGTTAGTACTTAAAAGACTGCTTGTAAGTCTGTGACTATTCTTGGAAGGGGACAGAGAGGGCAGGAGGTAGAAGGGGTGCAAGTTTGTGAAAAGCTTCCCCTTCAGTGTGCAGGAAGCTTCTTGTCTGCTCTGTGGACCTCAGAGCCCAGCCAGCCATCTATAGAATCTGTGGGAAGTGTTATCAGGAAGGGAAGTATTGACAAGTGAGGATTAAACTGGTCTTCTGAGTGGTAATTGGCATTCATGTATGTGCAGTGATGAGGTTATCAGGTGAACTTGTCAGGGCTCCCTTTCATTTGAAGAAAATGCAAACAATGTCTCTGAAGCCAAATAAAGAAGGGCTCTCAAAGCATTCTGAGGAGTGGAGACAAAACAACAAATAAAAACAAAGCATGTCCTTTTCAGAAAATTGTATGTGAAAACTGCCAGAGGAACAGGAAACAGCCTGTTTAGGAACAAAGATTTTTCTCAAGTCTGGGTCATAGTCTCAACCTTGCTGCTCACCCAGAGATCATAAGCAGGCCATTTAACCTCTTGGGCGCTACGTCTTTTCTTTCAGAAAATTTGAGAAGTAAGTGCAGGGGCATTCTGCTGTGAGTTCTGGGACAAGCTGGCATGGGGTTTCTGATGTTGAGGAAAAGGGTAGAAATGGGACCTCCACTTATAACTACTGAATTTTGTTTTGCAGTTTACACTTGGTGTATTTGTACAGGTACAACATATCTGTATTGCATGTTAATCACAGGACGGTCACTCTGAGGAAGTGGTCGATTTTGGAATTCTGTGCTTATGTGGCTCATTTGTAAAGAGTCTGAAAAGAATTATTCTTTTTGCCAAAAACAATTTGGGAAAAAAGGTAAAATCTCAAATTTCTCTCAATTCTTCTTCCAAGGAAGAGATCCTTTGGAGTTTAAAATGAAGACAAAATTTCTATACTTCTAAATAGGCTACGAGGGCCAAAAAATTAATCTAATAATTTCTCAGACTCAACAAACATGGTTCCGTGCACTGGAGACAAACCTTGATGCTCAAAAGATGGGAGGAAATGAGGGAGATAATCACAGATCTTAAATCTACAAACTTTTCATTTTCCATCAGTCTGCCTCTTCTGTCACCTCTTCCAACCTCTGACAAATGAATTCAGACACCTTTTTGCTAAATTGTGAGGACATCAACCATGTTAATTTCAAGAGTTAGAAATTAGCATTAAAAAATATTTTGTCTAAAGACATGATGTAATCACAAAAGCCACATTCTTGCCTCATACCAGTCCAAATTGCTTTACTATTAATGAAGTAAAGAAAACCACTTTTTCATAAGTCTTTTCCTGGGCAAATAATATGTTAACTAGTTCTATAATAGTTTATTCAGAGACAGAGCATATGACTAATCCTCAGGGTCAAAAGTACTTCAGTACATGCTATTATGAGCAATGCTGCTATGAACATTCTTGCATTGTCTTCTTGTGCATGTACACAAGAGTTTTCTGGGTGCATGGACTTAGGAGAGAAATTGTTGGAAGGTAGCAAATGTATTTGTTCAGTCTTACAAAACAATGTTTCATTGTTTTCCAGTGTTTGTCTTAGTTCGTTTTGTGTTGCTATGAAGGAATATCTGAGGTTATAAAGAAAAGAAGTTTATGTGAGTCACAGTTCTGCAGGTTGTACAAGGGCACCTGCATCTTCTCAGCTTCTGGTGAAGCCTCTTGTGCTCTGTCAAAACATGGTGGAAAAGGTCAAGAGGGAAGTGGGCACATGCAAAGAAGGACCAAATTTGAGAGGCATCCTGGCTTTATAACAACTCATTCTTGCAAGTAGTAATCTATTCCCCCCAAAACCAATCTAGCTTCACAAGCATGGGAACTCACTCGTTACTGTGAAAATAGCACCAAGTCATTCATCCACCCCTATAAACCAAACACCGCTAAGCCCCACCTTCCAATACCACCATGATATGGTTTGGCTGTGTCCCTGCCTAAATCTCAACTCAAATTGTATCTGCCACAATTCCCATGTGTTGTGGAAGGGACCTGGGGGGAGGTAATTGAACCATGGGGGCCAGTCTTTCCCATGCTATTCTTGTGATAGTGAGTAAGTCTTACAAGATCTAATGGGTTTATCAGGGGTTTCCACTTTTGCTTCTTCATCATTTTCTCTTGCTGCCGCTGTGTAAGAAGTGCCTTTTGCCTCCTGCCATGATTCTGAGGCCCTCTCCCCAGCCATGTGGAACTGTAAGTCCAATTATACCTTTTCCTTCCCAGTCTTGGGTATGTCTTTATCAACAGTGTGACAATGCACTAATACAGTAAATTGGTATCAGTGGAGTGGGCGTTGCTGAAAAGATACCCAAAAATGTGGAAACAACTTTGAAACTGGGTAACAGGCAGAGGTTGGAACAGTTTGGAGGGCTCAGAAGAAGACAGGAAAATGTGGGGTAGTTTGGAACTTCCTAGAGACTTGTGAAATGACTTTGGCCAAAATGCTGATAGTGATAATGACAATAAGGTCCAGGCTGAGATGGTCCCAGATGGAGATGAGGAACTTGTTGGGAACTGGAGTAAAGATGACTCTTGTTGTGTTTTAACAAAGAGACTGATGGCATTTTGCACCTTCCCTAGGGATTTGTGGAACTTTAAATTTGAGAAAGATAATTTAGGGTATCTGGCAGAAGAAATTTCTAAGCAGCATAGCATTCACGATGTGACTTGGGTGCTGTTAAAGCCACCCTTACAAAGTTTCATAAGGGAAGCAGAGCATAAAAGTTTGGGAAATTTGCAGCCCAACTATGCAATAGAAAAGAAAAATCTGTTTTCTGGGGAGAAATTCAAGCTGCAGAAATGTGCATAAGTAGCAAGGAGTTAATGTTAATCCCCAAGACCTTGGGAAAATGTCTCCAGGGAATGTCAGAGGTCTTCAAAGCAGCCCCTCTCATCACAGGCCTGGAGTCCCAGAAGGAAAAGGTGGTTTCTTGGGCCAAATCCAGGTTCCCTGTGCTGTGTGCAGCCTAAGGACTTGGTCCTCTGTGTCCCAGACACTCCATCACGGCTGAAAGAGGTCAACATACAGCTTGAGCTGTGGCTTCAGAGGGTAGAAACCCCAGTCCTTGGCAGCTTCCACATGTTAAGTCTGCAAGTGCTCAGATCAATAATCGAGGTTTGGGAACCTCCACCTAAATTTCAGAAGATGTATGGAAATGCCTGGATGCCCAGTCAAAAGTTTGCTACAGGGGCAGGACCCTCATGGAGAACCTCTGCTAGGACAGTATGGAAGGGAAATGTGGGATTGGAGCCCCCATATAGAGTCCCTATTGGGGCACTGTCTAGTGGAGCTGTGAGAAGAGGGCCACCATACTCCAGACCCCAGAATGATAGACCCACCAACAGCTTGCACTGTGTACCTGGAAAAGCTGCCAGCATTCAACACCAGTCTGTGAAAGCAGCCAAGAGGGGGGCTAAAGCCACAGGGGCGGAGCTGCCCAACACCATGGAAACTGCTTCTTGCATCAGCATGACCTGGATGTGAGACCTGAAGTCAAAGGAGATCATTTTGGAGCTTTAAAGTTTGACTGCCCCACTGGATTTTGGACTTGCATGGGCCCTGTAACCCCTTTGTTTTGGCTAGTTTCTCCCATTAGGAATGGCTGTGTTTATCCAATACATGTATTCCCATTGTATCTAGGAAATAACTAGCTGGCTTTTGATGGTACAGGCTCATAGGTGGAAGAGACTTGCCTTGTCTCAGATGAGACTTTGGACTGTGGACTTTTAGGTTAATGCTGAAATAGTTAAGACTTTGGGAGACTGTTGGGAAGGTGTGATTGGTTTTCAAATGTAGAACATGAGATTTGGAGGGACCAGGGGCAGAATGATGTGGTTTGGCTGTATCCCCACTCAAATTTCAACTCAAATTTTACCTCCCAGAATTCCCACATGTATGGGAGGGACCCAGGGGGAGGTAATTGACTCATGGGGGCCAGTCTTTCCCATACCATTCTTATGGTAGTGAATAAGTCTTACATGATCTGATGGGTTTATCAGGGGTTTCTGCTTTTGCTTCTTCCTCATTTTCTCTTGCTGTCACTATGTAAGCAGTGCCTTTTGCCTCCCACCATGATTCTGAGGCCTCCCCAGCCATGTGGAACTGTAAGTCGAATTAAACCTCTTTTTCTTCCCAGTCTTAGATATGTCTTTATCAGCAGACATACACATCACACTGGGGTCAAATTTTAACATGAGGTTTGGTAAGGACAATGGTAACTTTTGGGAGTAGGGGGATAGGATTGAGGAAGAGGACATGAGTATTGGTAATATTCTAACTTTACTATTGTCATGGTTAATTGTAACTTGACTGAGCTAAGGGATGCCCAGGTAACCGATATGACCTTTTTTTCTGTGTATGTCTGTGAGGGTGTTTCTGGATGAGATTAACATTTGAATCAGTAGAGTATCTCCCTTGTGAATGCCACTGGGCACCATTGAATGAATTGTGGGTCTGAATAAAACAAAAAGGTACAAAAAGACAATTTGCTGTCTCTGCTTGAGCCAGGCCATCTGTCTCCTCCTGTCTTCAGATATTGATGGTCCTGTTCCTTGGACATTTGAACTCAGACCAGGACTTAGGACCAGGGTCATCACACTGATGACTCTGATTCTCCCTGATTCTCGGGTCATGGGATTCAGATTGAATTACACAGTGGCCTTCCTGGTTCTCTAGGTTGCAGAGTGCAGATCATGGGACTTCTGGACTTCTATATCATATGAGCCAATTCCTATAATGCATCTCTTCATTTTATACACACACGCACACACACCCCCCCACACACAGATATATATGTGTGTGTATGAATATATAATCTTCTAATGGTTCTGCTTCTCTGGTGGATCCTGGCTAATACAACTACTGTTCTTTGTAACTTACATGTATGTTGCATATATTCTTTTGTGTGAACTATTTCACAATAATTTAAAAATAAAAAATACGTTTTCTTTTTCTTTCTTCTTTTTTTTTTGAGACAGAGTTTCGCTCTTGTTACCCAGGCTGGAGTGCAATGGTGCAATCTCGGCTCACTGCAACCTCCGCCTCCTGGGTTCAGGCAATTCTCCGGCCTCAGCCTCCTGAGTAGCTGGGACTACAGGCGTGCGCCACCATGCCCAGCTAATTTTTTGTACTTTTAGTAGAGACGGGGTTTCACTATGTTGACCAAGATGGTCTCTATCTCTTGACGTCGTGATCCACTCACCTCGGCCTCCCAAAGTGCTGGGATTACAGGCTTGAGCCACTGCACCCGGCCCGGCCAAAAAATACGTTTCCTATTGAAGTTGAGATCCTGGAAAGGACTCAGAGGTTTAACTTAATTAACTTTTTAAAACTTTTATCTTAGGTTCAGGGGTATGTGTGCAGGTTTGTTATATAGGCAAATTACAGGTCACAGGGGTTTGGTTTACAGATTATATTGTCACACATGTAATAAGCATAGTACCTGATAGGTAACTTTTTTTTTTAAATTTTTTATTGCATTTTAGGTTTTGGGGTACATGAGCAGAACATGCAAGACAGTTGCGTAGGTACACACATGGCAGTGTGTTTTGCTTCCTTTCTCCCCTTCACCCACATTTGGCATTGCTCCCCAGGCTATCCCTCCCCACCTCGCCCTCCCACTGGCCCTCCCCTTTTCCCCCCAATAGACCCCAGTGTTTAGTACTCCCCTCCCTGTGTCCATGTGTTCTCATTGTTCATCACCCGCCTATGAGTGAGAATATGCGGTGTTTCATTTTCTGTTCTTGTGTCAGTTTGCTGAGAATGATGTTCTCCAGGTTCATCATGTCCCTACAAACGACACAAACTCATCATTTCTGATTGCTGCATAATATTCCATGGTGTATATGTGCCACATTTTTCTAATCTAGTCTATCGTCAATGGGCATTTGGGTTGATTCCAGGTCTTTGTTATTGTAAACAGTGCTGCAATGAATATTCGTGTGCATGTGTCCTTATAGTGGAACGATTTGTAGTCCTTTGGATATATACCCAGTAATGGGATTGCTGGGTCAAATGGAATTTCTATTTCTAAGGCCTTGAGGAATCGCCACACTGTCTTCCACAATGGTTGAACTAATTTACACTCCCACCAACAGTGTAAAAGTGTTCCTTTTTCTCCACATCCTCTCCAGCATCTGTTGTCTCCAGATTTTTTAATGATCGCCATTCTAACTGGCGTGAGATGGTATCTCAATGTGGTTTTGATTTGCATCTCTCTGATGACCAGTGACGATGAGCATTTTTTCATATGATTGTTGGCCTCATATATGTCTTCTTTTGTAAAGTGTCTGTTTATATCCTTTGCCCACTTTTGAATGTGCTTGTTTGTTTTTTTCCTGTAAATCTGTTTGAGTTCTTTGTAAATTCTGGATATCAGCCCTTTGTCAGATGGGTAAACTGCAAAAATTTTTTTCTCATTCTGTTGGTTGCCGATTCACTCTAGTGACTGTTTCTTTTACCGTGCAGAAGCTGAGGAGTTTGATTAGGTCCCATTTGTCTATTTTGGCTTTTGTTGCCAATGCTTTTGGTGTTTTGTTCATGAAGTCCTTGCCTACTCCTATGTCCTGGATAGTTTTGCCTAGATTTCCTTCTAGGGTTTTTATGGTGCCAGGTCTTATGTTTAAGTCTTTAATCCATCTGGAGTTAATTTTAGTGTAAGGTATCAGGAAGGGGTCCAGTTTCTGCTTTCTGCACATGGCTAGCCAGTTTTCCCAACACCATTTGTTAAACGGGGAATCCTTTCCCCATTGCTTGTTTTTGTCAGGTTTATCAAAGATTGTATGGTTGTAGATATGTTGTGTTGCCTCTGATGCCTCTGTTTTGTTCCATTGGTCTATATCTCTGTTTTGGTACCAGTACCATGCTGTTTTGATTACTGTAGCCTTGTAGTACAGTTTGAAATCCGGTAGTGTGATGCTCCCCCGCTGTGTTCTTTTTGCTTAGAATTGACTTGGCTATGTGGGCTCTCTTTTGGTTTCATATGAAGTTCATGGTGGTTTTTTCCAGTTCTGTGAAGAAAGTCAATGGTAGCTTGATGGGGATAGCGTTGATTCTGTAAATTACTTTGGGCAGTATAGCCATTTTCACAATATTAATTCTTCCTAACCATGAACATGGAATGTTTCTCCATTTGTTTGTGTCCTCTCTTATTTCGTTGAGCAGTGATTTGTAGTTTTCCTTGAAGAGGTCCCTTATGTTCCTTGTGAGTTGTATTTCTAGATATTTTATTCTTTTTGTAGCAATTGTGAATGGCAGTTCGTTCTTGATTTGGCTCTCTTTAAGTCTGTTATTGGTGTAGATGAATGCTTGTTATTTTTGCACATTGATTTTATATCCTGAGACTTTGCTGAAGTTGCTTATCAGTTTCAGGAGTTTTTGGGCTGAGGCGATGGGGTCTTCTAGGTATAGTATCATGTCGTCTGCAAATAGAGACAATTTGGCTTCCACCGTTCCTATTTGAATACCCTTTATTTCTTTTTCTTGCCTGATTGCTCTGGCTAGAACTTCCAGTACTATATTGAATAGGAGTGGTGAAAGAGGGCATCCTTGTCTAGTGCCGGATTTCAAAGGGAATGCTTCCAGTTTTTGCCCATTCAATATGATAATTGGCTGTTGGTTTGTCATAAATAGCTTTTATTACTTTGAGATACGTTCCATCGATACCGATTTTACTGAGGGTTTTTAGCATAAAGGGCTGTTGAATTTTGTCAAATGCCTTCTCTGCGTCAATTGAGATAATCATGTGGTTTTTGTTTTTGGTTCTGTTTATGTGGTGAATTACGTTTATGATAGGTAACTTTTAATGCAACTAAGAAAAGGTGCAGGGGCAGGGAATGAGGAGCAGAGAAATGGCATTGAAAGGATTTGTGAGGCAGTTTAAATTGGACTTCTGAATTTGAGTCTTGACTATCACTTATTAAGAATGTGGCTTTGGAAAAGTAACTTTGCCCTTAGTATTCCATTCTTCTCTGAAAAACGGGGCTAATGAAGAGCATGTGTTTCTTAAAGTTGTTGTGATGTAAGTAAAACCTTTTCTTTATAGCTGGCACCTTGAAATATTTTAGTGTTTGTTTTGTAAGAAGAACTCTTATTGGAGCTTGAAGATTTAAATCAAAGGATGGGTATATTTGCATTTGAAGCCCAAACAGCTTTTGGAAGGAAAGCATTTGAAACTTTTCTTACTAGACACCCACAGGAATTGAACTCCATCAGGATAAGTTGCAGTTGGTCTTTGCCAAGTCCTTGAGGCAGGAAAGCATTATTACACTCTGAAGTAAAATTATCTTGGTGGTAGAATGATATGGGGCCAGTAGACTGGTGGCCAAAAGAGTCTGTAAGTTGACAGATGCACCAGAACTTGTCCTGATGCACACATTGGACTTCAGTCACAGAACACAGATGGTGGGCATGAATTGAAAGTCAGAATCAGACCATCATCATTTCACTGTGATAGTGATTTACAACACGTTTGGTGTCAGCAACACAAACAGGAAACTCTTCATACACATTTCTTCATACTGCTGGGTTTCCCTGAATTTTGACCTGGGCGGCAACAAGTGGTGACATCCCAGGCTCTTGTGATCCTGTTTGGATGCCTATTTCTGGAATGAGCAGGATTCCAATGGGTAGCACTCTAGCTCCAAGAAAGGCATCTGTGGCAAGCAGGCGTTTCTTTGGCAATGGCTGGGAGACCCCAGCCTCAATTGGAGTTCTGAGAAGAGAACAAGCAGGTCTGGATCCTGGAGCATGATGAATAAGCACCATACAGTTTGCATTTTTGGATATGAGGGAGGAAAGGAACCCTCTCTGGGGAAAGACGTGACTCCCCTGCCAAGTTGGCCATGGGAGGGCTGAGTGGTTGCTGTACTTTGGACTATAATTGGGTAGGAAGTGAGGACCATTCACAATCAAACGTACAAAACCAGATACTTCAACATGGATTAAAATAAGATGGCATGTCTTCACAGGACCTGCATTACACAGGCTGCTGCTGATTGAGATAGGTTCTGCAATTATGCTTTGCCATCAGGAAACACGTATGTGTCCTCCTCTTGCTTAGATATTGTGGGATGGGAGAAAAACTCTTTTCAGATGATTCACACTAGACAACTCAGGACCTAAAGTGGTAGATTTAAGTCTTTAAGTTGCATTGAGAGGTTTTTTTTTTTTAATTACATTTGTATAATTTTTAAAAAAGAAAATAATATAAGAAATACCCTTATTTCCTACATATAATATTGTTGAAATTTCTTTAACTTGTTTAATTTTTTAAAAAGGAACAAAACATTACAAATAGATTAAATTTAAGTTCTGTTTGCTCACTCTTTCCATCCCACTTCTTTCCTGCTCTCTCTAAACCCACAGAGGCAACTAACTGATAGTGAAATGGGAAAGGTTCCCTTGTCTCCCTCACAGGGCATGTGATGGAGCTGTGACTCGTTTCTTCTGTGCACCACTGCTCAAACCTCTAGGGAGCATACAGATGGGCAGGCTGTAGGGCTTTGACCCCACGGTAGTGTCTAGGGGTGAATGTTTATAGCTGAAGCCCCAGTGGGCGTGTGTTACAGGGTGCTCTTTTAGTTGCCATCTATAGTTGACTTGTATTAGTCGGCTCAATTAGACCCCTGCCTTATCACAAGGACAGAGGGATTTCTGTATCCCAGGATTCTTGCCTTGGTGTACCAGAAGAAATGGATCACATCTGGGCTTGGAGAATGAGTGCAAGGTTTTACTGAATGGAAGTAGCTCTCAGCAGATGGGGGAGCCAGAGGGTGATGGTTTTCCCCTAGATTTGGTCTACTCTGTGGCTGGGATCTCCTTTGACTGCCCTGGCCAAACTCCATGTTCTTCCTCCAGTTGGTGGTCTGCCAGCATGCTGTGCTCCTACGCTGGTGTGTTCCTCTCCATGTGTCTGCCTGCTAGGTTCTAGGAGTTTTTATAGGCACATGATAGGGGCGTGGCAGGCCAAAGTGGTCTTGGGAAATGCAACATTTGGGTAGGAAAACAAAAATGCCTGTCCTCCCTTAGGTCCATGGCCACAGGCCTGGGGGTGGAGCCCTAGCCAGGGACCATGACCTCCTCTACTCAGCACTTCCCTTCCCCTCTTCCATAGCATTTAAAGGGACCATGCCCTTCTCTGCTCAGCATTTCCAATCAGTAGCACAATTTGGAAGGTACCCTCCCCCTCCATGTTTGTATACCTTTACTACACATTGAGGGATCCATAAATAATAGGTTTTTGTTCTTTGTTTTTAAAAATCATCATCTGTACATTTTCTTAAAGTTTCCTTTTTCACTTTTTTTTTCTTTCTTTCTTTTTTTTTGAAATGGGGTCTTGCTCTGGAGTGAAGTGGTGTGATCTCAGTTCATTGCAGCCGTGAACACCTGCACTCAAGTGATCCTCCCAGCTCAGCCTCTCAAAGTGCTGGCAATACAGATGCACACTGCATGCCTGGCTCATTTTGTTTTTGAGATCTACCCATGTTGATGTGTATAGAGCTAGTTAATGCATTATCGCTGGGGCATAAAATGAATTCCATAATACAAATGTACAGTGTTTTATTTATCCATTCTTTTACCAGTAGATATTTAGATTTTTTAAAAATCTTCACAATTATAGACAAGGCTGTGATGAACATCCTCTTCAAAGGCCTGCCTACTTGACAGAAATGCACGGACTATTGTAGCATTAACATAAATGTCAAGGACAAACCTGTGCTGAGGCCAGCTCTTTTGGTCTGCAAGAGGTAATTAAAATTTCAAAAATGTTGCAAGTCAGTTACTAACAGAGACATAATGAAAAATAAAATTTTGTAAATGTACAATATAATAATTTATATTTTAAAGGGTCATAATGACTCAAACCACATTTCTCCTCCTTCTATTTTATAATTCTTTAAACATGGGAAAGAAAAAAAAGTCAGCTGAGGAGCTTTCCAAAACTAGGGGCCCATGAGCTGTAACTGGCTAAGCCCTGGTGATAGAGGAAATGTTAATAATACAGATTTAACTTAAAAGTGGTTGTGGGCTGGATGCAGTGGCTCACACCTATAATCCCAGCACTTTGGGAGGCCAAGGATCACCTGAGGTCACGAGTTCAAGACCAGCCTGACCAGTATAGTGAAATCCCATCTCTACTAAAAATAAAAAAATTAACCAGCGTGGTGGTGTGTGCCTATAGTCCTAGCTACTCTAGTAGTTGAGACAGGAGAATTGCTTGAACTCGGGAGGTGGAGGTTACAGTGAGCCAAGATGGCGCTACTGCACTCCAGCCTGGGTGACAGAGTGAGACTCCCTCTCAAAAAAAGAAAAAAAGAGAAGTGGTTGTGTATATAGTTTTTACATTGTAAATAACAAAAAAGCCTGAGAAGATATTCTTCCAATGTTTGAAAACTATTGCTGGTAACAGCAAAAAACTTATTCAGATCTTTCACAAACAAATGAAGTTTTGACATAAGTTTTTATTATTTATTTCAATTTCATCTTACTCATTAATGTAAATGAAAATATCAACCAACATTCTTCAGGAACTACACCTGGAAATCTAGTTGTTAAACATTCAACACAACTGGGTCACATCCATTAAATTTATGCAGAGAGGAAGCCCTCATTCATCTAATTGAGATGGCTTATTACACTTACATTGCATCTTCTTCCTTGCTCACATGCACACACCACTCATTTGGTTGCCAAATCTTCTTCTATCTTTTGTATAGTCTTCTTATTTTTTACTTAAACTCTATTTAAGTGATGTTTATTAGTAGTATTATGTCATCATTAGCAGTAGCATCACTGTTTTACATCCTAAACCCCCACCAGACCATGAACTGCTCAAAGGAGGGCCTATGGTGCAATTATCACCTTTGTACCTCAGTGTTCTCAGGAGAAAAATGGGCTTAATAATAATAATTACCTTGTAAGTTTGTTGTGAGGATTAAATGAGATAATATATGTAAAGTGCTTATAATAGTGCCTGGCATATAGTAAGTACTCAATCACTGTTAGCTATTGTAACCATTATTAGTTGTAGAGGTATTAGTATTATCCTCATCTTCTTCAATGTTATGGTAGCTTTAAATCTTCAGATAACTCATGGCCTATAGCAGATACATTGCAATAAGAAATTTGTGAATGTGACCTCCTTTTTACATGTAGAATGTGACAATCAGAAAAATAAATCAAACTATTTAAACCACTTTTAATGTCTCTAGGACAGGGTGCTTGATGAGGTGGTGGCACTAAACTGAGGAGGACATAAATGTCACTTGCCCCTATAATGACATCTCACTGGGGAGGCTGACCACCCTAAACAGTAGAAGGAAAGTACCAGCGGAAAGGAACAGGTCTGTGAGAGCCAGGAAAGTAAAGGATCAAGGAAATCACTGTTTTTTGTGATGACAGGGAAGGCTGATGGGTGAGATGGGTCATGCTGCCTTTCTTTTTTGCAAGTCATTTTCTTCTTCCTATGAACTGTCTTCAGTCTCTGTCACTTATGTATCTACAAAAGCATCTCACATCTGGAGTGATAAAAGCAAACTTGGCTGTATGAACAGCTCTGTGCATCTTTGGAGACCCTAGCAGTCTCCACTCTGAAAAGCTTTCCCAAATTCTTAACAACCATAAACAGTATTCTCACATCCCAGAATGCTGTGGTACACACTCTGGGAATATTTCACATTGGATTAACATTCTCAATGTCTGATGGGACATCTGCCTTGAGAGGGCTTGATGTCCATCTCTATGGTACTAATCCATGAAGTGGTCCTGCAGTGAGCCAAGCTCCCTCTGAATGATGCCCCTGGCACCATGGGCCATTCCTCTCTGTGTCTCCTATGACGTTTCTGCCCTGTGAGGTGTTGGAGAGCCCTCATCACAAGCTCAGGATGAGTCTGAGGAGGAAGCATGAGGCCAAAAGAGTGGTCCTAGAGTATTTGGTGGCTTCCCAAAAGGCCTATATGTCCTCCCAGTGAGGTTATTAGGACTGGGGGAAAGCAGAGCTGGTATCAGACATCTCTCTCTTTCCCTCTGGTGTTTCTGAGGTGGGGTTGGGGGTGTGTGGTCGGGGGGTGGTCATTAATCTTACCCTTCTCTCCTCTGAGTTCTAAGCCTTTTGAGAAAATGGCACCTGAGTTAGATAGGGATTGACATATATGTATCATAACTAACAAAGTTGGTAGATGAATGCAACCTAACTGGAGGCCTCCTGAACCTCCTATTCCTTACTGCCAAATCTAGGCTTGAGAGGAACATGGAGGAAGTGGGTCTACTCAGTAGACATCCCTCTAGCCAGCTAGGCCCATACTGTGCTGAGGTCAGAGGCCTGAAAGAGAGGCACAGAGATTGGACCTTAGGCAAACATTGCCTTTTCATTACCCTGCCCAATAGAGAATGGCAGATTGATGGATACCAGAGTGTAGCCAGCTCTTCAAGCATGTAAGTCGCTTCTCACAGGGAGACCCGGGAAGAGGAAAGGAGGAAGGCAGAAGTCTCCCATTCCTCTCCCACCCAATGCTTCCAAGAAGGGAACATTCCTATCTGGAGGGGAATATCCTGGGCAGAGGAAAAATAGCTCTATTATACCACAACCATTTTCAAATAAACTGCTGATCAATCACTATGCATACCTCTACTGTGGCCAGTTGTCGGTGGCCTAGGGGACAGCCTCCCCCTGCCTCTCCCTTGGCTCCCCTCCCTTCATTTTCCTTCCCTTGCCCTCTGCTTCCCTCCTCTTTTTCCTTTTTCTTTCTTTTGAATCCTTTAAAAATTCTATTCTTTTTTCTTTCAACAAATATTGATTGCCTAGTGTCTGCTGGTGACTGAATGGTGAACAAGACCCGTGTAAGGCTAAGTTTCAAGGAGCTTGTGTTCTAGTGGACAAAACTGTTTTAAAAAAATAAGCACCCAAGAAAATACATAATCATAAGACTTAATACATAGTATGAAGCAATCCTGCAAAAACCTGACATAAAGAATAATGGGAGGCATTTAAGCATTTATTTAGTGAAGAAGGAGTAGGAAAGGAGGGTCTCTTTGGAGAGGTGCATTCAAGCGGAGTCCTGGACAGTAAGAAGACAAAGGTGGGAAGGGAGTAGAAACGATGGGAGAACAGGGGTGTGAAGAGCTTTTTCTAGGCGGTCTACCATATTGGCTGTTTATTGGAGACAGAGAAAGCAGCCTAAACCATCCAATAGGGACTGGCCTGTTGGCTTTATCTCTTTATGCAATGCTGAAAAATTGGTAGTAGCTTCCCAGATTGTTGTGTTGAAAAGAATTTTGAGATCCTTAACAGCTTACTAGAAAAGTGGTCCATAAAAATTGGTCATATCTGCCTTGGGAGTGGAGGGCTCCAGGGGCATATTTACTCTTCTGGTTCTATTTGTCCAGTGGCCTGAAGTCCAGGAAGTAAGTTGGGAAGACGGTGGGGATGATGTCCAAGCCCACTGTTATCCACCCTCATCCTTTAACAGCAGAAGGGTGAATAACTCATTTGGAAAGCAATTAGACAATAAGCCACAGGGTTGAATATACCTGACCCCATCTTACGATTCCATGTCACTATTCCATAGCTCTCCTATGTGTCACTAACGGCAGATAGACAAATCCCTAGAGAAAAGAGAGATGAGCAAGGAGACCGTGCTCTCCCATTTTTAAAATCTTCTCATGGCTCTACCATATAGAAAGCTGGGTGGGCTGTTCCTATGAGGTTGGAGAGATGCTGAGAATTGCTTTGCAGCACTGGAGCTTTGGGAACTACTACCTCTTAAATTAAATTGGAGTTGCCTCATTTAATAAAATACCCATATGACCCCATCTCGTGGAATGTGTGCAAACCTGCATACTCACAAACCATTTGGATTTGTGTTTCCAAAACAGTGACATGTATACCAATGGTGATAGATGAGAGAACTTTTAAATTTTCATACTCATTTTAATGTATATTGGAAAAGCACTGGCTTACCATTCATACAACAGATAAAGCTACCTTTTAACATAAATCTATTTTATGAAACAAGGTGATATATAAATATTAAAGGTGAGTCATGTGCATGGTATGTGAATAGAGGAAAGGTATGATGATGATACGCAAATGGCTGAAATTTGGGAAGCACGGGTTTAAAGATGGTTGTAGGTTGAGTCGTTCCTTACTCCTCTCCCAAATTCATACATTGCAGTCCTAGCCCTCATTCCCTCAAAATGTAATCTTATTTAGAGATAAACTCTTTACTAAGTAATCAAGTTAAAATGAGATCATTAGGGTGGGCCCTAATAATCTAATAGAACTAGTGTCCTTAGAAAATGGGGAAATTCAGACGCAGAGACAGACACACATCAAAAGAAGACAGTGTGAAGACACAGGGAGAACACAGCCAATGACAAGCCAAAAAGAGGGGCCTGGAATAGAGCTTTCCTTCACAGCCCTCAGAAGGAACCAACCATGTTAACAACTTGATTGAGAACTTCCAGTGTCCAGAACTGTGAGACACTCATTTCTGTTGCTTAAGCCACTCAGTTTATGGTACTTTGTTACAGTGGCCTGAGGAAACAAATAAAGAATTCATTTTCTATGCTTGAAGCCAGTTGCCTGGTGGATGACTGACTGTTGCTATCCATGATATGTGGGCTTCTTATGAATGGGACCCTGTAAGTGCCTCTAATGCCCAGCAGCAGGTACAAAAGATGGATTAATAAATCTTGTTTTCACAGAATGTCAATAATGCATCAAGTGTGGAAAATGGCAAAATGTTCCTCAGTGTCCAAGCCAGATGGTAGAAATGGCACTGGCCTTGGAGTCTGAAGACCTAGGCTCAAGTTCTTACTCTGTCACAGACTGTGGGGTCTTGAAGAGGTTCTCTCCCTTGTGAGCCCTTTGCAGCAGGGAGGTCCTATGTTCTCCACTTAGCTATCCTCTTCTACTGCTTTAAGACTCCATGCTGAGAAGGTACACTGTTGCGAACTGAACGCGAGCCCGGGAATCTCGTCCAGCGAGAGGGTCCCAAACCTGGAAGAGAGCGTGAGCCGGAAAAAAAGGAGAAAGAAAAAGAGCGAGGTCTAGAGGTCCACATGCGCTATGCCCATGCAGCAATTTTATTTTTGCAATATGTTCCATTATATACTTTTCTGAAGTTCATGTTGTTTATGCCAGATCAACATACTTAAGTTACAGTAAGCAAGTTACGCCCACTAAGTTACGCCCAGTAAGTAAGTTAAGCCCAGTAAGTCAGTTACGCCCAGTAAGTTACGCCCACTAAGTTACGCCCAGCAAGTAAGTTACGCCCAGTAAGTACTTAACAATTGTAAGCAAGTTACAGTACATATCCCTCAGGATTCCAGAATGTCAGTCATCTCCACAGCTGGAGAGAGAAGGTGAAGGGCAGGACTCATGGGAGATGTAAGGAGGTTTTCCTAGCTGTCTAGACAGATGGCCTCAATGTTTAAACTTGACTGCACATCTGTTAATTATCCAAGATGCTTCTAATGCTACACTGGCCTACAGACAGTCACCAGGGGGCTGTCCACCAAAGATGTCATGTGATTGTGGAAACTCAGGGGCCACAGGATAGTTAGTGGGAAAGACACTGCCTACAGCCTACTGAGAACCCAGATTCTAAGTGACAACAAGGGACTTGATTGAGCTACTAGCTCTTGTCTACCACAAATGAAACTCAGTTTTCCTTCTGACTGGCAGGATTCCAGGACCCAAATGCCTCATCACCAACTGTTTAGTCTGGATATAAGAAAACTGGTAAATTTTATCCTCAAAAAGTAAGTTATTTAGATTGGAAACAGTATCTCTTTCTCTAGTCTTTCCTTGGAGAGATGCCCCTTCCTCTCCAGCCACTCCCAACTTATTTTGATATTGGACATTGTCTCCTAATTCCTGGTTGTTCTTTCCCACTTGATTTCGGGGGAGTTGGGGGTGAATCTAAGAGAGGAATTTGCAGATCAATCAGATGAAATCAAACTAAATGGTATCAATCAAATCAAAGCAAGTGTGTAGCTGCTTTACAGGCCTCATTTTGGGGAGTAAGCATCAGACCGAAGCTCTAGTTTGGTTGTCGTAGGTTAATTCCTATCTCCCCATACCATTACACTTCCTGAAGCAGCATGAAAAAACATGATCTTTAGGTGGGAAAGAAGGAGGCTCTCCCTTAGCAATTGTATGTAGCTGGCTTCAAATAAAGGAGGAAGGTGGTCTGGGGAGGATGAAGTCCCTTTTCCAATACCATAATATCAATAACAGCAATGAATATTGCTCCAAATCCAACCGCATTAGGAGTTGGGGAGCTACTGATTAATAAAAACAGCAATGGTCCCTGTCTGCTTGGAATTTTGGGTCCAGTGTGTCAGGCGGGGAACCCAATGTTTGTAGAGCTCTCCAGATATGCTAGAACATGATGTGGATTGTCTTATTAAATACTGTGGGAGTGCATATTATGATCCCTGTTTTGTAGTTGGGAAACTGAGGGTGCAAATTGTTTAGCTTTGCCTATCTTCACAAATCACAGGTGTGGTGATGGTGGCATTTGGTTTCAGGTACTCTGAGACAGAAGATAGTTCACCTGTACATCCTGTTACCCCACCTCCCAATGTGGTCTCATAGACAGAGTTAGATGTCTTACCTCTGCCCTGTTTCTGTGTGTGCTGGTGCTGGGGAAGCCAGGACACACCCCTAGAAGGCTCACTCATCCACATCTGTACTCTCCTAGCAGGTCTTCAGCTATTATGTGAGGCTCCTGGGCACTTGCATGGAGAAAACGCTTTGTCCCACCCGACGGGCTCAATTCATCATACCTGCTGATCCCCTGAAATGCCAACCAACCCCTCAGGTGTCCATTATCCTAGGCTAGGGGCATTCCTGGGAAATCAATGGGTTATTTTACCGTCTTCTCCCTTATTAACTAGTTTATCTTCTGAAATACCGTGTTAACTCAGGCTTGGCATTCTGGTTTGAACTCAGCTCTGTCCCTTGTAAATCTCAGCTGTGGAAATGTTATTTCAGTTTTGCCATACACTTTTCTTCCTTCTCTCCTCCAACCCTCTCGTTCTCTCACTCTCCTAGTAATAATTTGATGAAGAGGTCATGCCTGATCCCAGGCTTCTATTTCTTCCATAGTTTGGTTCTGTACTGAGGATTGAGGATGCCAATTATCTATTTATTTTCTTTTCTGGCTTCTTTACTGGCAGCCGGCAGAGTTTGAAGATAATCAATTTCCAGGATCAGTATCAACTTTATGAACTCCAAATTTGGGACTGGAATTTGAAGTCAAGTTGACCTTGAAGTCCTGATTGGGCTTCCCAATTCATTCCCAGTTAGACTATTTTCTCTTTTATATGTCCCATGTTTAAAATTTTGGTATGCTTTCTGGTGTCCATGCAGCCAGCATTTAGCTAGACAGTGATCTGGAAGGCTGTAGCAAGAATTACCTGGTGATTGGTGGGACAGGAAACTGAGGGGGGGACTAAGACTCCAGGTCTTGCTATGAAGGCAGATCCATAGCTGACCTGGCATGTTTCTGTCTGACAACAGGAGCAGAGGGTGCAAGGTAGGCTGCTTGCTGGCAGGTAGGATGAGGTGAGACTGGACTGTGTATCACTGTGGTAGAGCATCTCCATTCATTAGACCCAGGACCTGGCCTTTCTGAGAATTTGCTGGGCAGAGGAGTAGTGACCACATTAGTGGGTGGAGAGAAGAGAAACATGAGTCGAAGTCCCCTGTTTTCTGCAAGAGTGAAGGTAAGTGGAAGAAGCATTTCCTTCATTACTCGGATGTATGACACATGATTTCTCCAGGTAGTAGTAGACTGTAAAACTCTTCTTTCTGGGTTGGAAAAAGAATCAGAGAAACAGAGGTGCAAGAGGCAAAGTGTTCATGTGGCTGATGAGAAAACTGAGAACCTTAGTGACTTGCCCAGGGTCACATGTCTGCTTAGGCACTGCATCAAGAACCCAGAAGTCCTTCCTTCTAGCACTGTGCCCCTTCCCTGGGAACATCCACACACCTGCACAGGGTTTCAGCTTGCTCTTGATAGCCTCACATAACAGCTGAGATATCTTTGTACAAAAGCTTTGATCAAGCAGCCTGAGGCAGTACACGGGTCATCTCATTCGCAATTCAATAGGCTCTACCTGTTGACTGTCACCTTCTTCCCAGCAGCCTTTTGTTTTATACGAGGAACCCTAAGGGCACAGCTGGAAAATCAAAGAGCTGTCTTGGTAGGTGCCCTGCCACTCTGGACCAGAAGGGGACTGAGGAAGATGCCTCATTATCCTTCTTTTTTATCCCTCTCTGCTTTGGGAAATTTTAGTTTGAATTTCTATTTATTGCACAAATAATATAAGGACTATAAGGAAAAGATGTTTTTTTTTAATCACTCCAGAGAGGGATACAGGGAAAGCTCAGGCTTTGAATCAAAGAGGCCTAGATGCAAATTCCAGCTTTGCTACTACATCGACTTATAACACTGAACAATTGACTAAATTTCTTTGAACCACAGTTTCTTCAACTCGTTAAGTGGCAATAATAACAGCTTCCTGGTGTGTGTGTGTGTGTGTGTGTGTGTGTGAAAGAGAGAGAGAGAGAAAGAGAGACAGAGACAGGGGGCAGTAAAGAAATAATTCATTATGTAAGGTCTTGGACATGTAAGTTAAATAAGTCTAGTTCTTTCCCACTTTCCTTCCTCAATGTAACTTTTAAATTTTGTTGTTCTCAATTCAGGTTCATATCCAAATGCAAAGATACTTTCATATATTGTAGATGTAATTTTGCTTTCTGTATTTTTCATCTAACATTATACCATCATCTCTTTTCCTCTGTTACTCTTAAGGTGAATGGCCTAAAATTGCTGATACACAACTATTTTGAGCTACAAAGAGCAATTTTATATTCCACCTAATACATAGTTTTGAGAATCATCATTGTAAAAGAACAAATAATATTCCTTGGAGTTGATGTACCATGATTTATGCAAGGACTTCTTATTGCTGACCATTTTGCTTATTTCTCATTTTTCCCTATTAAAAATAGTTATGTAATAACAATCTTCACATATATAAATTATTTTCTTGGGCTAGACTCCCAAAAGTAGCTTCACTTTTATTTTGAGGCCCAAGGTACAGTATTCATTTTGCCTATATTAATCACTTCTATAATCTGTTCCTTAGGTCTGGCTGGGAGTTAAATTTGTTCACAGAACTACTCAGAAAACAATGGGAATTCTAGAAACCAGAACCTGGTGCTTCTCACAGCTGAGGCAGAGGGGCAAAGAGCAAAGATATTGCAGGAATTCTTCTCTGGAAGCCTGTTAAATTTCAGCAAGAATTAAAAAAAAAAGACATTTCATTCATATTGACCTTTCAAGGAAGTCAGGAAGAAAAATGCATAGAAAGAAGAAACTAGGAAGTCACGTACATGTCCATCAATGACATGTGCATATAGCAATGTAAAAATTCTAAAAAAGAATGAATTTAAAAAATCAAATTATAGTATCATATGTAGGCTGAAAAACCATTTATGTAGGCTGAAAAACCACACAGAATAATATTTTGTATTTTTCACAGATATCAACATACACATTTAAAATATTCAAAATAAACTGGGAAGATACACATCAAGATTATGATCACCTTTGTCTATGGAAAGTGGTTAACAGAGGAGATTTGAATTTTTCCTGTTCTGTGTTTTTCACTTTTGAAACAAAACTACAAAAGCAAATATGACAAAAAGTTAACAATATGTAACTGTTTGTATTATTGTTATTGGCTCTTTTCTGCATTTGTTAAATTTCTCAAATCATCATCAGTGTCAACAGCAACAACTCCAGAGCATCTAAAGATAGGAAGTAGCATGGGTGCTAGATTGGAGGGAAGGACCATCCCAACAGAAGCAGCAGCCCTCCAAGGTGGCCATGAATTGGACGGTTACAGTCCCCTTTCCACATTAAGCTGGCTATATCCTGTTGTTGGCTTCTCAACATTTATTTCCAAGTCTTTGATCAGCCAGTGTTTCCAGGAAATGCCGAAACCCCAAAGCTATCTTGCCAGTCTTGTTTCAAGTGGACTCCACAGAAGCTGAGTCTCCTGGGAGGCCCTTCACTGGAGATTGCACAAACCATTTGATGGGTCAGTTACTTATCTGATTCCAGAGCAAGTGCTGATGATTTAGACACTGACCTGTTACTGGTCCAGTTAATAGAGTTTTTGATTCTTTCTTTTTGATAAGTGGAATAAGAAACTGCAAGGAAGGGAAGATTTGTGAAGGACTAGATTTTTGATCTACGAAGGACCACAAAGTCAGATCAAGCATGTGGGACATAATTGCCAGAGAATAGAATGATCTTAGGTAGAGCTGAGTGTCAAGCACAGAGGTTAAGATTAAAAAGTCCGTAGCTCCTGTTGTCATGCTACCCAACTATAGTGGATGATGCTATGATAGGGTATCAAACTCTGCCCAGAAAAAGGCACTCTTTCCCCCAGCTTCTAGAATTATTGACTCCTGACAGCTGGCAGCTGAATCCCTCCTATGGAATTGCCAAAAGCAATTGTCTTGCTCAAAGTTGTTTCCTTTCCCCAGGTACACTCCACATCCAAAGAGTCGTCTTAGTGGACATACAAAGACCTTGTTTCTTTGCTTCAATTGAGACAATTTGATGATCACCCCAGGTCCAAAGTTCCCTATAAGATTGAACAAAGACTGCTAAAACTACATCACAAATCAACTTCTTACTTCTTCCTCTGCCTCATCCGTCATCTCTTGGCCATCATCCTCCAGAGGTGTTGATCCCAAGAATGGTAACTTTCTGAGTGCATATCTCAGAATCACAAAATATCATCATCATTAATAACAACAACAACAACAAAAACCTCAGAATCTCATGGTCTATTTTCCAAGAAATCTGGTCTATAACACCTACCAACCTTGAAATCCAATTATTGTCATTTAGATAGTGTAAGTTAGTCTTATAAATTGACATCCCTAGTTCCCATCATCCCTAGTAGTCAATCAACTACTGTGCTTGCAGGAAGAAGAATGAGATACAAGTCCTGATCTTGAGGAACTTGAAGTCTAGATTGAAAACCAAGATTTCAAAAAAAAAAAGTTAGCTAACCTCCTTTTAATTAAAATAACAATATAAAATTCTAGCTGAAAGAATACTACAAATTTCTTTGCCTAGTGAGTGGAACAGACATGTTCTGTGACTTCAAAAGACAGAGAACATGCGGTGGGTTAGGGATGTTAGTAAAGAGATTGGAAAAATAGCAACAAATTTTTAAAGAATTAGGAAACTGACAAAAAAATCAGAAAGTTTACAAATTATCTGCAGATTAAATGATGAATTTGATGGTTGAGGAGAGAATGGAGGTAATTTCATATTGGAGTTTGGCTAGAAGCAGGAAATAGAGGCCTAGATGGAAGAATTGTCAGAAAAATGATGAGAAAGGTATGCTAGGAGACACAACTGAAAGCAGTTTAATTTCAGATTCTGAAAAGTGTTGAGTATTAGGCTTAGGAGCTTGGTTTTACCCTGAAAGAAGTAAGGTAGGGATAGAGGTGGGGGTAGAGATGGGGGGAACAGACAAGCACTGAATACTTAGAGACAGGCTAGAGACAAGAGGACGGCAGTGTTGGAAAAGGCTGACTTGGGGGAGGGCATGCAGGATGTAGTGGAAGGGATTAACCCAGAGGTACCCTGGGGCTTGTGCAGAGGCCCACCTAAAGGTATAAGGCACAGGATAAGGATGGTGGGAAGCCAGTCACAGCACTGACCACTGAAAGTTAGTGCAAGATGGTCAGTGCAACATATGTCACAATCATTTCTACCTCTCGGCTTTTGACGCTGTTTCCCAGTAACCTCCTCCTCTGTCTGTTCATCTGTATCCTACTTGTCCAGCACTGCCCAGGGCAGTCATGCCCAGGAGTCATGACTCCTCCGTGAAGTCTTGTCTGCTCCTTCAGTTCATCTCTCTTTGAATTTCTACAGTTCTTCTAGCCAACCTGTTTAATGATTTGTTCTAAGTTTAACCTAAGTTAGCACTGTCTTACCAGATATTGTATTATAAATCTAGAAAAGTGCTGGGATCTGTCTTGGTACCTCTGTACTGACTGATTCTTTAGCAGTTGGTGGGCGTCTCTTCTTCACCACCACCCCTAAAATATATTTTTTCATTTATCTTTTCATCTTCTCACTAACCAAAGTCTTGTGTGTGGCACCTAAGAGAGATCATTTAAATTCATTAAACACTTAACCATATATTGAAACGCTGTTCCAAGTGTTTTGCATCTGTAACTCTTTAACTCTCCAGCAATCCTAAAAGGTAAGTCTTATCATTATCCCCATTTTACAGATTGGAAAAGTGAGGTCAAAGAGGTCAAGCAACTCTGAAATTTACACAGCTAGTGAGTAATAGAGTCAGAGTTTCAAACTAGGTGACCTGATTCCAGGACACCCATTTAACTTCCACCTTATTCAATTAAGGTCTCAAATAAAGTAGTTGATGGATGTATGGATGCATGAGGAATGAGTTCAGCAAATGCCATGTCCAAGTCTTGCTGCACAGCGAGAGATGAGGTCCTTAAATATTCTATGAATGTTTGCTACTGATCTCGGGTGAATCTAATGTGGTATATATGGGCTGCTGCTGACCTCTTAGGCCCTGTCCAGTTTTTAAGATTAAGAGATTGTAAACCCTGCTTTCAGGAAAGGTATTGAGACTTTGGGGATTCTACATAATATGATTGATTTAGAAGTGTATTTACATTTAAGGTACTAATTCACAAACCTTTTAAAATATTGTTCATCTTCATCTGTAGCTTCAAATCCTCATAAACCTCTCCAGATTCTAGATAGGCCTGTAGGGTTTGGGATTCCTTTGGGGGTCAGTTAATTTAAAAAGACTGAGGCAAATGTCAGTCTGGGTGTTTATCATCAACGCTCATCATTGTTTTCCACTTTCCTCTTTCTTATCAGAAGTCAAAGTAACATGTAAGATATGTGGCTATCAGAGGGTTATCGCCTGTTGCCAAGTGAAAAAGCACAGCTGAATTCGGTTTAGCTTGATGGCCCCTCTGTTGAAATTCAGGATCTCTTATCTTTGCTTCCACTTCTCCTGTCTAGACACTTGACAGTGATTTGCAGGAAATTGAGGCACTTACCCCTGCTGAGAAGCCAGAGCTAAAACATTTCTAAATATAATTTTACTGTGTTTGTGTGTATGTGTTTAATGCAAGTTAATGTTAATTCGAAAGGAAAACAAATGTTTTTTCTCTCTCTCTCTGGGAATGGGATTAGCTGACCCCTACTCAGGCAGAACTATGTGGTTTTTCAGTCTACTCATTCTAGGCTAGTAAGCTTGTATAGTTATTTAGGGCACAAAACACGAGGCTCTCTTCTCTGACAAAATAAAATTGTAGGATCTAATATTCCTGTGTTCAAACATGTTTTTTTTTAATTTGCTTTCTTTTTGTTTTCCTTCTTTCATATAGATGGGGAAATAATTTTATTCTCTCAACACTTGGTATCAGAATCCCTTATTTAAAACATTGGATTTTGTTCAGAAAATTCTCTGATAAATTCACTTTAGGATCTCAGGGCCTTGGTATTATCATCTGGTATCCAAGCTCTAAAAGAGTGAAAGAGAGGGTTTGCTACTAAACCGAGGAGAGGGGGACTGGGGATTTTGCTTTCCTGGGGGTTGGAGGGGATGAGCCTTCAGGGTGAAGGCTATTGGGGAAAGAGATGAATATGACTTCCAAAGATGCCAATTTTAAGGAAAAAAATGGAGAGAGAAGAAAAAGGCTGAAGGTAAGTTTTAAGATTTTCTTTGCAAGATAATTAATGTAAAGTACTTCTATTTCATTCCCCATCTCTCCTGTGAAACCTTCCAATTCGAGGGCTGGGTGGAGAGAAAGGGGAGCTAAGTCATTTGTCCATGTTGATGACCAAAAACGCTTCCCTAGATTCAAGAGCCAGAGCCTGGCAGGGGTGGTGGGGGGAGGGGAGCAGCTGCTTGGACCATGTTTTAGAGATATTTAAATGATTAATTTTTGCATGATGTACCCAATGGGCCTCAAAATTGATCTAATTCGGTTAAGATATCAGGATGCTGAATGACATCAGCTTTCGTTCCACAACATACTCAGGAATGAGGGATTAAGTGCAAGCCAGCTATTTGTAAAACAAATGAAGCATTCCACATATAGTTCTATCTTGTGCAAATTGGTAAGTATATTGGTTTGTTAGGGCCACCACAACAAGTACCACAAACTAGCTTAAACAACAGAAATTTACTTCCTCACCTCTGCAGGCTAGATGTCCAAAATCAAGATGTTGGCAGGGTTAACTTCATTCTGAGGCCTCTTTCCTTGGCCATCTCTTCCCTTTTCTTGACATGGTCTTTCATCCTTCTGTTTTCTCTATGTCCTAATCACTTCTTCTTATATGGACACCAAGTTCTATAGGAAAAGGGCCTACCCATATGACCTCATTTTACCTTAATTACTCCTTTAAAGCGTCTATCTCCAAATACAGTCACATTTGGAGGTACGAAGGGTGACAATGAATGTATAAATTTTGGTGGGGGACACAATTCAGCCCATATCAGTAAGGCAGCTGCAGTTTGGGCAGATTTCTACATACATCTACACACATTTAAATGCACTATCTACATCTGAAGACATACATGTTTTTAGCTGTTGCATTAAAAAAGACACATACGTCTTAGTGAAGCTTGAAGGAGTTCTGCCATTGCTAGAGACATGGTGCTGGGGGACATCCAGTAAATTCTACCTAACACAGCACAGCATAGTGCACCAGGAATGTCTCCTCTTTTGCAGCTCTCTTTGTAGTCACACTGGGGCTTCTTTCCCCATGTCCGTAAAATCCAAATGGTGCTACTTTAAGTAACGCTACACTTGTGAAACTCAGGTCTTGACTTTGTCTCCTGCAAGAGCCAATGCTTTTTTTGTTTGTTTCAACCCAGTTCCCAGCTTTCCTTAGTGCTTCTACAATTGCTCAAGCAGGACACTTATTCTAGTACCTATAAATGAAATTAGCAAGTCCTTTAAATCTCCAGCTTCCCATATTGCTTTTCCAAGAAACCCTTCAACAATGACTGTGCTGTAGATGTTCCATATATAGCTGGAGATGAAGTTAGCCATAGTGTGGTATACTTTCTGTTAGAGTCCAGATTTGGTTTGGATGCCTCTTTTTGTGGCCATGTGCATGAGAAAGAGGGGACACTACTCTTGGGGAGCCTGTGTGAATCCTGATTTGCTTAAAGCCATTGTGATAATTTCTATTCTTACTAGTGATGAATTAGACAATGGAACCTTAGAGAAAGTCAGCTTGGTGGCTTCTGGAAAGGAGAAGCACATGAGAGACAGCACCCTCTCTCTTTATTTTTGGTTCCCTTTGGTCTGCATACTTGGCACTGTTGCAGACCCTTGTGACAATGAAGGGCCTCTACTCACCTCAATATTATGGTATCTATTTCATAGGAGTATTGACAGGACCAACTAAATTAATGATTGTAAAACATTTAGAATTGTCTGGAATATAGCAGACATTCAACAAGTATTATTATGAAAACAAGGGATAATATTATCAACTATCTTGAAGATAGATAGCATGGTTGAATGATGGAAGTCACCTCCTATAATGATATTGCCGAGCAGCTGAATTAACCCTAACCTAGCCCTGCAGTTGCCTAACCATGGAATATCTTGTTTTGTGAGATAGTACATACCCTCCTTATTGCTGATGGTACTTTTAGTTGAGACTTAAGTTACTTGCAACAAAAATCATTCTTACTGATATCAATAGACTCTTTTGAGTAGAGACATGACATATAGCCATAGAAGCTTTCTTTGTTACTTGTGTTACTAACTGTACTTGAGAAAATAGCCATTTGTTGAGGGTTAACTATTTTAAAGGAAGCATTTTTAGTCTCCCAAGTTAATCATACCAGGTACGCTGGAATTTCTATTGGCTGGGTGCTCACATCTTTAATCTCAGCACTTTGAGAAGCCAAGGTGGGAGGATCATATGAGCCCAGGAGTTTGAGACCAGTCTGGGAAACTCAGTGAGACCTTGTCTCTACAAAAAATAAAACAATTAGCTGGGCATGGTGGAGCATGCCTATGGTCCCAGCTACTTGGGAGGCTGAGGCGGATCACTTAAGCCCAAGAGGTTGAGGCCACAGAGGTCAAGCTGTGGTTGTGTCACTTCACTTCAGCCTGGGCAACAGTATGACACCTTGTCAAAAAAAAAATCAATAGAGTTTGTATTTCTTGAAGGCTGTAATAGTGTAGTAAAAAGGGTATGAAATTCATAGTCTAAAATAAGTAGGCTTAAGTACCTAATATGCCACTTACTGGTCTGGAACATTGGGCAATTTATTTAATATATATGTGTCTCATTTTCTTTATCTGTAAGATGGAAATAAATAATCTTCATATCTGTAAGATGGAAATAAATAATCAAGGTTACTGAGAGAACTACATAAAATTACACATGTAGTAATAATATTGAGGTTTTCCTATGTGGTTGCAGTCACTTTGTTAGAACAGACATTTTTCTCCCCCATTCATGAATCTGCCTAAAACTGTATTAAACATTTTATCAAAATAGGGTTCCATTTTACTCCTAGAAGTTTCAACTACCCTGAATGAAGTTCTTGACATTAGGACTCTTGAGCATTGGAGTGAAACCAGTTATTGAAAAGCCTCTTTGTAGTTTATTGCAATTTGTAAAATATTTGGAAATGGACATTTGGCTTTCAATGATGTGCTGAGACATGAATTTTCCTCCCACTTGACACGAGTGACTTAAAATTGTCTCTCTAGTTTTGCTCTATCTGAAAGGTGCTTATTTGATTTCAACACCCTTGAGAATGTTGCCAACTAAAAGGCCGTGGGTCAGAACAATTTGGATTGAACAAGGTCCTAAGCAGGCTCAAGGAATGCTTGCCAAACACAAGTTGCCTGTGAAAAACATATGTGAGGACTGGCTCACTGTCAGACACTCACGTAACTGCTATGTTATGGGTTCAGGTGAAGTGAGTGACTGTTTCCATTAGATTGGCCATTATTCCTTAAAATACTTTATAAATGAGTTCTCATTTCATGTTCCTTTATTTAGGCAGAAAACAGTATGCTTTTCTTATATGCTCATAATGAAGTTTACTTTTTATGCCTTATATGTAAGAAATCCCAGTGTTAGGATTCCCAGAGTTAAAATTTCAATAGCAAATACATGGAATCAACTTCAAGGCCCATCAGTGATAGATTGGATAAAGACAGTATGGCACATATATACCATGGAATACTATGCAGCCATAAAAAACAATGTGATCATGTCCTTTGTGCAACACGGATGGAGCTGGAGGCCATTATCCTAAGCAAACTAACACAGGAACAGAAAACCGAATACCATATGTTCTCACTTAAAAGTGGGAGCCAAACATTGAGTACACGTGGATTCAAAGGAGGCAACAACAACAGACACTGGAACCTACTTGAGGGTAGAGGGTAGAGGGTAGGAGGAAGGTGAGAATAAAAAGAATTACCTATCAGGTACTATGTTTATGACCTGGTTGGTGAAATAGCCTGTACACCAAAACCCTGTGGTACACAATTTACTGATATAACAAACCTGCATATGTACCCCAGAACCTAAAATAAAAGGCAGCTCTTAAAAAATGTGTTTAATAGTGTTAAGCAACTTCAAGAAAGGGTTATGAGCAAATTATATTTTCCTTATCCACCATTACATGGATCTTAATCAAATGTCCTTAAAATAGTCAGTGTACCCTTTATGGTGAGTCACCTCAAATGTTCTTTGGGAAGTAGATGTTATTTGTGCATTTATTCACTCACCCAACTACCCAAAAAATATTTATGGGTGTACATTGTGTACTGTGCTATTTGCAGAAAAATCAGAAGTAAATAAGACACTCTGCCTCCATTTTCATGATTCTCATAATCCAGTAGATATGATGGATATTAAATAATATTACAGATAATTTTTTAAATTACCAAAAAAGGGGAAGGTACTATGTGAATGTGAAATAGGATTTATGGGAATACATGGTCTTCACACACATATTCTGTAACAAGGCTTCTAGCACTCCATGAATCTGAGTCATAGATATCACTAAGCTCTTTGGATGATATGTATGAATACAGATTGAAGGCGATGCTTTACACATTGAGAACTGGAACCTGGCCAGGCATGGTGGCTCACTCCTGTGATCCCAGCACTTTGAAAGGTCAAGGATAGAAGACTGCTTGAGCCCAGGAGTTGAAGACCAGCCTGGGCAACACAGCAAGACCCAATCTCCATAAGATTTTATTTTAAAGGATTGGATCTGATCATTATTTGACATTTAAAAAATGTATTTATGTTTAGTTCATGAACATCATCAACAAATAGAAACTTTGAAACCCCAAGACCATAATATTTACTTGAAAAAAATTTAGTTGGCATACATTTTATGAACACCTGGATTCTGCTATTATCATTTTCCCTTTATCTGCTAATAACTTGGAATGAAATATAAGTTCCCAGCAGGAGAGTTCCACACCTTCTACCATCATTTTGCAGCATATAGTGAACCCGGTATGTGAGCTTGTTTCAAATAGGCATTTTGATCATTTTATTTTGAGATAAGTTTTTCTCTACTAAGTCTTTGGAAACATTGTGGGCAGAAATCACAGCCAAGCGTGTATGTTGACAGAGGCATAGGGAAAATTGTCCAAGAATTTAGAAATGTAAAATTTCAAAACTGGAAGGACAGAAAACATTATCAAGACCTAATCCCTCATTTGTAGCTGGGGAAACTGTCCAGATAGGAAGAGTGACATAACCAAGAACACATGCTCTCTCAGGGTACTGCTTATATCTTATTCCTGGTAGACCCCAAATTTCTCATCACTTACCATCATTTTTACTCAAGTTGTTGAACTGTCTAAAGGGTGAGGGCAAAGGCATTCCAGTAATACTGGGCCATGAAGAATGTTGCATTTCACTGCAATATTGAACTTCTTTTCTGTGCAGCATCTTGCTCTTTATCCGTATATAAATCAGCATGCAATAGGTTGAGCACAAAAGGTAAAAACTGAAGGTTTGTACAAGGAAATACATTTATAGGAAAAGCTCAAGGAATCACTTTATGTTTTGGTTTCATCTGGATACACATGGTTAGAGCACAATTTATGTGGAGAAAATAAAATGTGACATTGTTAGTTTTGAGGAAGGATGTGCCCTCTAAATCCAAGACAGTGAACTGATTATTACTTTTTCAAAAAAAAAAAAAAAAAAACCTATTTAGCCTGACTGAGAAACCTGCTGTTTTTTGCTATGTTTTGCAAAATTGCTGTTTAAATGTAAACTAATAGAAAATTTCATTGTTTTGCATCAAGAATTTCTCTGGCCTTTTGTGTAACAGAAAGTCAAGGTCATAAAATGCTTGCAGAACCTACCTTGAAATAACTTAAGTTTCTGAGGCACAGTGGCTACCTAAGATGTTCTTTCAGGTGGCTTTGTCATTTTTTTAGTTGAAAGGAGAAAAATGGGGCACCATGGTATGAAATTTGCACTAGATGGTTATTTTGGATGGGAATTTTAAAGCAGTGGTTCTCAATGCCGGCTGAACATTCCAGTAATCTAGGGATCCTTTAAAATAATATAAGTTCCTAGACCTTCTGATTTAACTGATCAGGGGTGAGGTAGAGTCAGAATTATAATGGACACAAGTTTTGTGTACCTTCTCAGCTTCCCTTGATCTCTTCTATCTTTCTGAACACTCTTCCTGGCTCTCTGACCATGTCCTACTGCTTCTGTCTTTGCTGACCCTTACTGACCACCCCAGACCCCCTCCAACCCCCACCTCCCATGAGTTGGTTGGAGCTCAAGGCAAAATCCTAGGAGCACAGCCCAAGATTCACGTCTGAGCTCATGCTACCCTAAGTCATCTCTCTTTTGATGTAGATTTTGATAAATGTCTTATTTGAAGTCAGGAGATCTGACTTTCTGAGAGCAGCCATTAGCTAGATTAGGCTGAGAACAGCTTACCTTGACTAGAGAGAAAGGGAGAACAGGAGAGGAGTGAGTGATAGATTCCCCTCTTTCTCTCCTGTGGACTGCTCCAAGGTATGGCTTCTCCTTGTATATACCTGGATAAGTTCTGTTAAGCAAATGCTCTGTCTCTCTCTGTCTCTTCAGTACTTTTTATGAAGTGTTGGCCAGCAAGGAAATAATGCACAACATAACTTAGCCTCTTTCCTGACCCAAGTATTTCCTTATCGTTATTACCCTTGGCTTATGCCACCCAAATGAAATGTCAGCATTTTTATCCTTGCCTTAAGGTTGCTTCCTACAATACCTGAGTTAAGATAGGTTTATTTCTTTATTCCCTAAGTGATGCTACAGTATAGCCAGAATTGAGAAACACTGCTTCTGAAAAAGACCTGAACTCCCATTTCTTTAACATCACATACAACAAAGTTTTTCTTGTCATCTTCTTTTATTTACTTTTCAAAACAAGTATAGAATAAAACTTCAAACCCTCATTTTCACCATTCCCCTTTCTGACCATTTCCTATCCATTCACTTTCTCAGAGTTCCAGAGTTAACCATGGCAAACAGTTCAACGTGCTGCCTTGCAGAGATGCATTTCATGCATAGACATAGAATTCTCAAGGTTATTTTATGTTCTGCATGAGTGTGATTATCTATCTTGCTTTGTATTGCTTTTGTCATTTACCAATGTCTCTCAGAGATTAGGTATTGCAAAGGACTTCTTTACTTTTTTGAATGTCACATGGTATTTCATAATGTGGATGCAGTGGAAATAATTTCCTTTTAACCTTACTAATAGAAATTAATATTGCCTGCAACTTTTTGACATCAAAAACAATGCTAACTTGAACATCTTTATATGTGTATCTTTGTACATATGTAAAAGTGGTTCTCAAGGGCAGATAGCTAGAACTGGAATTGTTAGGTTGAAAGGCATACACTCCCGTTAGGTTTTGACAGACACTTCTAAAATGCCCTTTAAAATGGTGCCCCAAATTATAATCCTACTAACAGTATATGAGGATTATTGTTTCTCCATGCCTTTTGCCAACACTGGATATTATCCATTTGAAAGTTTGTCAATTTGGGCAAATGATGATATCCCATAGTTTCTTTAATGTATTAAACATCATTTTAGAATCTTTATTTTAAGCCACTTTTGGCCCTATATCTCCAGTTTGGAGGAATCTATTAAACTTTATTGGGCTAGGATGTGAATATCATGTAGCTACTGAGAAGTTGGACTGTTCTTTATAAATAATAGTCTTCTAAGCTGGGCCTGATTACTTCACACTCTCTATAATGCTGGGTCTTGGAATTTGGAGGCCTGAGCCATTCCAGCCCTTCTCTGAGAGGAACCAGACATGGACACCAGACAAGATAATCAAAAAGACTTTCTATTATTTGGGTTGCTGAAAGAAGCCTTCGCACCTGCCTGGCCTGCTTGCAAATCCCCTGTTGATTCTAGCTCCACCCAGTCAGTTTGAACAGAAGCAGAACATGCTGAGAACTTTCCCCAAAGACAGACAAACATGCTCTGCCAGAGAGTTTGTGTCCAGAGAAGCTGGGCCAAGATTTCCCTGGAAAACAAGCTTTAGGCAAAACTGAAATAGATTTGCCAGTGTGGAAGAGCCCAGCTCCTCAGTGTGATGGGAGCAGGATTGTTACATGAATAGGGAAAGTGTGGTGAAATTAGGCTTATGACCAGCTGTGGCTGCAGACATCAAGCCTGCCCTGCATCACCACTTCTTGCATAGATAATCAATATTTATGGGCACTACCTTTCCCTGGGAGAAAGAATCATGGTCCTTATCCTTGGGATGCACCTGATCTCTTTTTTTTTTTTTTTTAATTTTTTATTGGATTTTAGGTTTTGGGGTACATGAGCAGAGCATGCAAGACAGTTGCGTAGGTACACACATGGCAGTGTGCTTTGCTTTCCTTCTCCCCTTCACCCACATTTGGCATTTCTCCCCAGGCTATCCCTCCCCACCTCCCCCTCCCAATGGCCCTCCCCTTTTCCCCCCAATAGACCCCAGTGTTTAGTACTCCCCTTTCTGTGTCCATGTGTTCTCATTTTTCATCACCCACCTATGAGTGAGAATATGCGGTGTTTCATTTTCTGTTCTTGTGTCAGTTTGCTGAGGATGACGTTCTCCAGATTGATCCATGTCCCTACAAACGACACAAACTCATCATTTCTGATTGCTGTGTAATATTCCATGGTGTATATGTGCCACATTTTTCCAATCCAGTCTATTATCAATGGGCATTTGGGTTGATTCCAGGTCTTTGCTATTGTAAACAGTGCTGCAATGAACATTCGTGTACATGTGTCCTTATAGTAGAACGATTTATAGTCTTTTGGATATATACCCAGTAATGGGATTGCTGGGTCAAATGGAATTTCTATTTCTAAGGCCCTGAGGAATCGCCACACTGTCTTCCACAATGGTTGAACTAATTTACACTCCCACCAACAGTGTAAAAGTGTTCCTTTTTCTCCACATCCTCTCCAGCATCTGTTGTCTCCAGATTTTTTAATGATCGCCATTCTAACTGGCGTGAGATGGTATCTCAATGTGGTTTTGATTTGCATCTCTCTGATGACCAGTGACGATGAGCATTTTTTCATATGATTGTTGGCCTCATATATGTCTTCTTTCGTAAAGTGTCTGTTCATATCCTTTGCCCACTTTTGAATGGGCTTATTTGTTTTTTTCCTGTAAATCTGTTTGAGTTCTTTGTAAATTCTGGATATCAGCCCTTTGTCAGATGGGTAAACTGCAAACATTTTTTCCCATTCTGTTGGTTGCCGACCCACTCTAGTGACTGTTTCTTTTGCCGTGCAGAAGCTGAGGAGTTTGATTAGGTCCCATTTGTCTATTTTGGCTTTTGTTGCCAACGCTTTTGGTGTTTTGTTCATGAAGTCCTTGCCTACTCCTATGTCCTGGATGGTTTTGCCTAGATTTCCTTCTAGGGTTTTTATGGTGCCAGGTCTTATGTTTAAGTCTTTAATCCATCTGGAGTTAATTTTAGTGTAAGGTATCAGGAAGGGGTCCAGTTTCTGCTTTCTGCACATGGCTAGCCAGTTTTCCCAACACCATTTGTTAAACATGGAATCCTTTCCCCATTGCTTGTTTTTGTCAGGTTTATCAAAGACTGTATAGTTGTAGATATGTTGTGTTGCCTCCGGTGCCTCTGTTTTGTTCCATTGGTCTATATCTCTGTTTTGGTACCAGTACCATGCTGTTTTGATTACTGTAGCTTTGTAGTATAGTTTGAAATCTGGTAGTGTGATGCCCCCCGCTGTGTTCTTTTTGCTTAGAATTGAGTTGGCTATGCGGGCTCTCTTTTGGTTCCATATGAAGTTCATGGTGGTTTTTTTCCAGTTCTGTGAAGAAAGTCAATGGTAGCTTGATGGGGATAGCGTTGATTCTGTCAATTACTTTGGGCAGTATAGCCATTTTCACGATATTAATTCTTCCTAACCATGAACATGGAATGTTTCTCCATCTGTTTGTGTCCTCTTTTATTTCGTTGAGCAGTGGTTTGTAGTTTTCCTTGAAGAGGTCCCTTACGTTCCTTGTGAGTTGCATTCCTAGGTATTTTATTCTTTTTGTAGCAATTGTGAATGGCAGTTCGTTCTTGATTTGGCTTTCTTTAAGTCTGTTATTGGTGTAGAGGAATGCTTGTGATTTTTGCACATTGATTTTATATCCTGAGACTTTGCTGAAGTTGCTTATCAGTTTCAGGAGTTTTTGGGCTGAGGCGATGGGGTCTTCTAGGTATAGTATCATGTTGTCTGCAAATAGAGACAATTTGGCTTCCACCTTTCCTATTTGAATACCCTTTATTTCTTTTTCTTGCCTGATTGCTGTGGCTAGAACTTCCAGTACTATATTGAATAGGAGTGGTGAAAGAGGGCATCCTTGTCTAGTGCCGGATTTCAAAGGGAATGCTTCCAGTTTTTGCCCATTCAGTATGATATTGGCTGTTGGTTTGTCATAAATAGCTTTTATTACTTTGAGATACGTTCCATCAATACCGAGTTTATTGAGGGTTTTTAGCAGAAAGGGCTGTTGAATTTTGTCAAATGCCTTCTCTGCGTCAATTGAGATAATCATGTGGTTTTTGTTTTTGATTCTGTTTATGTGGTGAATTACGTTGATAGACTTGCATATGTTGAATCAGCCTTGCATCCCCGGGATGAATCCTACTTGATCATGATGAATAAGTTTTTTGATTTGCTGTTGCAATTGGCTTGCCAATATTTTATTGAAGATTTTTGCATCTATGTTCATCATGGATATTGGTCTGAAGTTTTCTTTTCTTGTTGGGTCTCTGCCGGGTTTTGGTATCAGAATGATGTTGGTCTTGTAAAATGATTTGGGAAGGATTCCCTCTTTTTGGATTGTTTGGAATAGTTTTAGAAGGAATGGTACTACCAGCTCCTCTTTGTGTGTCTGGTAGAATTCGGCTGTGAACCCATCTGGACCTGGGCTTTTTTTGAGTGGTAGGCTATTAATTGCTGCCTCGACTTCTGACCTTGTTATTGGTCTATTCATAGTTTCAGCTTCCTCCTGGTTTAGGCTTGGGAGGACACAGGAGTCCAGGAATTTATCCATTTCTTCCAGGTTTACTAGTTTATGTGCATAGAGTTGTTTGTAATATTCTCTGATAATGGTTTGAATTTCTGTGGTATCTGTGGTGATTTCCCCTTTATCATTTTTTATTGCATCTATTTGGTTGTTCTCTCTTTTCTTTTTAATCAGTCTGGCTAGTGGTCTGTCTATTTTGTTGATCTTTTCAAAAAACCAGCTCTTGGATTTATTGATTTTTTGAAGGGTTTTTTGTGTCTCAATCTCCTTCAGTTAAGCTCTGATCTTAGTTATTTCTTGTCTTCTGCTGGGTTTTGAGTTTTTTTTATCTTGCTTCTGTAGCTTTTTCAATTTTGACGATAGGGTGTCAATTTTGGATCTCTCCATTCTCCTCATATGGGCACTTATTGCTATATACTTTCCTCTAGAGACTGCTTTAAATGTGTCCCAGAGGTTCTGGCATGTTGTGTCTTCGTTCTCATTGGTTTCAAAGAACTTCTTTATTTCTGTCTTCATTTCATTGTTTACCCAGTCAACATTCAAGAGCCAGTTGTTCAGTTTCCATGAAGGTGTGCGGTTCTGAGTCGGTTTCTGTATTCTGAGTTCTAACTTGATTGCACTATGGTCTGAGAGGCTGTTTGTTATGATTTCAGTTGTTTTGCATTTGTTGAGCAGTGCTTTACTTCCAATTATGTGGTCAATTTTTGAGTAGGTGTGATGTGGTGCTGAGAAGAATGTGTATTCTGTGGATTTGGGGTGGAGAGTTCTGTAAATGTCTATCAGGTTTGCTTGCTCCAGGTCTGAGTTCAAGCCCTGAATATCCTTGTTGATTTTCTGTCTGTTTGATCTGTCTAATATTGACAGTGGAGTGTTAAAGTCTCCCACTATTATTGTGTGGGAGTCTAAGTCTCTTTGTAAGTCATTAAGAACTTGCCTTATGTATCTGGGTGCTCCTGTATTGGGTCCATATATGTTCAGGATTGTTAGCTCTTCTTGTTGCATCGATGCTTTTATCATTATATAATGGCCTTCTTTGTCTCTTTTGATCTTTGTTGTTTTAATGTCTGTTTTATCAGAGATGAGAATTGCAACTCCTGCTAATTTTTGCTCTCCATTTGCTTGGTAAATCTTACTCCATTCGTTTATTTTGAGCCTTTGTGTATCCTTGCATGTGAGATGGGTTTCCTGGATACAGCACACTAATGGATTTTGGATTTTTATCCAATTTGCCAGTCTGTGTCTTTTGATTGGTGCATTTAGCCAATTTACATTTAGGGTTAATATTGTTATGTGTGAATTTGATCCTGCCATTTTGATGCTAAGTGGCTGTTTTGCCTGTTAGTTGTTGTATATTCTTCATTATGTTGATGCTCTTTAGCATTTAGTGTGATTTTGGAATGGCTGGTACTGGTTGTTCCTTTCTATGTGTAGTGCCTCTTTTAGGAGCTCTTGTAAAGCAGGCCTAGTGGTGACAAAATCTCTGAGTATTTGCTTGTTCACAAAGGATTTTATTTTTCCTTCACTTCTGAAGCTCAGTTTGGCTGGATATGAAATTCTGGGTTGAAAGTTCTTTTCTTTAAGAATGTTGAATATTGGCCCCCACTCTCTTCTGGCTTGTAGTGTTTCTTCCGAGAGATCTGCTGTGAGTCTGATGTGCTTCCCTTTGTGGGTGACCCGACCTTTCTCTCTGGCTGCCCTTAGTATTTTCTTTTTTATTTCAACCTTGTTGAATCTGACGATTATGTGCCTTGGGGTTGCTCTTCTTGCGGAATATCTTTGTGGTGTTCTCTGTATTTCCTGCATTTGAGTGTTTGCCTGTCTTGCTAGGTGGGGGTAATTTTCCTGGATGATGTCCTGAAGAGTATTTTCCAGCTTGGATTCATTCTCTTCGTCCCCTTCTGGTACACCTATCAAACTTAGGTTAGGTCTTTTCACATAGTCCCACATTTCTTGGAGACTTTGTTCATTCCTTTTTGCACTTATTTCTCTAATCTTGGTTTCTCATTTTATTTCATTGAGTTGGTCTTCGACTTCAGATATTCTTTCTTCTGCTTGGTCAATTTGGCTATTGAAACTTGTGCATGCTTCGTGAAGTTCTCATATTGTGTTTTTTAGCTCCTTTAATTCATTCATATTCCTCTCTAAGTTATCCATTCTTGTTATCATTTCCTTAAATATTTTTTCATATCTTTTTTCAAGGTTCTTAGTTTCTTTGCATTGATTTAATACATGTTCTTTTAGCTCACAAAAGTTTCTCATTATCCACCTTCTGAAGTCTAATTCCGTCATTTTGTCACAGTCATTCTCCGTCCAGCTTTGTTCCCTTGCTGGTGAGGAGTTTTGGTCCTTTCTAGGAGGCGAGATGTTCTGGTTTTGGGTGTTTTCCTCCTTTTTTCGCTGGTTTCTTCCCATCTTTGTGGATTTATCCGCTTGTCGTCTGCGTAGTTGCTGACTTTTTGATTGGGTCTCTGAGAGGACACCCAGATTGTTGATGATGAAGTATTTCTGTTCCTTGGTTTTCCTTCTACCAGTCTAGCCCCTTCGCTGTACGACAGCTGAGGTCTACTCCAGGTCCTGCTTGTCTGGGGTGCACCTATAGCAGCTGTGGCACAGTGAGGGATGCTACCAGTTTCTTTTTCTGCTATCTTTGTCCCAGGATGATGCCTGCCAAATGTCAGTCTTTTGGATATAGAGGGGTCAGGGAGCTGCTTGAGGAGACAGTCTGTACTTTATAGGAGCTCAATTGCTGAGCTGTGAGCTCTGTTGTTCATTCAGGGCTGTTAGGCTGCTATGTTTGATTCTGCTGCAACAGAGCTCATTAAAAAAACCCATTTTTTACAAATGCTCTGTGTTGGGGGGTTCGGGCTTTATTTTTGGATGTCCGTTGAGGTGTCCTGCCCAGCTAGGAGGCAGACTAGCCACTGTTTGCCTGCCGAGGCTCCGCCCTGCTGTTGTGTGGTTCGCCCTGTTGCTGCAGGCTCTGCTGTTCTGCTGTGGTCTCCCCCACACCCTGCGGCAGAGTCTCTCTTTTGTAGCAGGTTGCCTCGGCAATGGCAGGCTGCGTCAGCAGTGGGCGTGTATCTCAGTAGGGATGGGTTGCCTCGGCAATGGCTGGCTGCGTCAGCAGTGGGCGTGTATCTCAGTTGGGGCGGGTTGCCTCGGTAATGGTGGACACCCCTCCCTTACAGAGTGTCTTGGACCGTCTGCACGGTGAGTGTTTGAAATCGCGATTTTGTTCGTCCCACTGGGCTACCCCAAACGCTCTGTCCCTGCAATCCCCTGGGCTGGTCCACTGTCCAAATCTCGTTCAGTCTCAAGTCCAGCCCTCTCAAGTCTCAGGTTGCCAGTTCAACAGGGCACCCAGACAAGCGCGCTGTGTGGGGAGCGCTGGGTAGGGCCGGTTGCCGCCATCCCAGCTGCTGGCTTCGCCAGGCAGAGGTACTGCCTGGCGTCCTGTGTCTCCTTTATACTTGGGAATTTCCCCATTCTGTGGGCAACAAAGATCAGTCTGGAAATGCAGCTCCGACTCACCTCTCCGTGGATTGAACGAGAGCTCCAATCCTGGGTTGTTCTCACAGCGCCATCTTGAGTCACACCTGATCTCTTAAGAAAGACATGGTCCTTGCTCCTAAAGCCTTTCCAAACTACTGAGAAAATGCGCGTTGTTATATCTCGTTGGAATTTATAATGTGATTGATGAGATGAAACATCTTTGCCTAAAATGACTCACAAACACTTCAAAAAGCAATGTATAATGCATTTGGTATAAGCACATTCGGCACAGAAGGGAACAATAAAAGTGGTTAATTTGGTCACTGTTCTAAGCAGCAATGTTTGTCACTTGGGAGCCCAGAAAGTTGGCTTTCTTCCATTTTTTACACTTAATTTTCTATCCTTGCTTATTCTGAGGTATCTCCTTCACAGTGCCCATAGACAGGAAGTCAGACAGTGCCCCACACTGGATCTGCTTCCCAATCCATCCTTTCAGGAACAAGGCAGGTCCTATTCAGTGTGATAGAGTTTCACTTAAGTGATTTCTCCCTTCTCTCTCTGACAATGTCCCTTGTATGTAGGGTTTAATTTAATTCAACATGTTCATTGAGACACTCTTTAGTTCAGGAGTTGTTCTAGATGCTAAAAAAATGTTAAAAACATAATATCTGCTAACAATCTAAAAACAGAAAAAAAAACATAAAAAATAGCTGCAAATAATGTGATGAATGCTACAGGGAGATTTAAATACAGGGATGGTAGGAACTTGTAGGAAGGGGCTATTTATTTTCTATAAATTGAGTTTAGGCAACTTACAGGAATCTAGAAAAAATATGACAAGTAAGTAAATAAATCGGTCTAGGAATTAAGATAGACTGAGATGATAATGGAAATTTAAGATTCAACATATGGGTTTGTTTGAAACTTTGGAATAAAATCTCTCAGGGAGAAAGAGATGAGGTGAGGAATAGTTGCATGGAAAACATGAAATTTTAAAGAGTGAACAGAAGCAATACCCGTGAAAAACTGAGGAGGCACAGCCTTATCGAAATCCTATATTGGAAACATCCGTGTTCATAATGGAGAATAAATGTGACCAAATTTGCCCTCCCATGTGAAACAACAGCATAATCAAAACAGAAAAATATTATGAAACAAAATTTCAAGACACTGAGTATCAGCCAACAAAGGATGATGATGCATGTGGGATAGAAAACAAATGAAGCAAATCCTAAAATTGCACAAAATTACTGCTTTGAGAAAATTTCTAGGGTTTCAGCCCAGAGGAAGGACCTCTGGCAGTGCACTCTGGATTCTATGAGTTAAACAGGTGGAGGGGAGAGTCTGGGAGACCAAGACAGAATATCAGAGGAAGAGAACCACACAGAAGAACTTTAGAGGATGCCCCTTGAATATTCAAAAAGGCACTAGTCAATGCATTCAAGAAAATGACCCTTAAACAAAGGAAAAAATCACCTGACACCAGGACTCATATATACAGGGCTGGGAGTAGTGACAGGACTACCAACCACAGTGAAATCCTCATACTTAAGTGTGTATTAATATCAGGGAGAGTACTTAGAAGGAGTTTGTCTAGTAGTATGGTAAATTAGCCCCACGATCAATGCAGATCTGTTTTCACCTAATACATGTTTTTTTTTAATTCTTCTTTTTAAATTTTGACACAGGCATTCAATGAATAATAATCAGATCACAAAAAGTGAAATAGTCATCCCCTTCAGTATTGATCCTTTGTATTACAAACAATCCTATTATACTCTTTTAATTAAATAATTATCAACTGTAGTCACCTTGTGCTATCAAATACTAGGTCTTATTCATTGTTTCTACAATTTTCTGTATCCATTAACCATCCCCACATCCCTTCCAATCCCTTACTACTCTTCCCATTCTCTGGTAACCATCCTGCTCTGTTTCCATGAGTTCAATTGTTTTGACTTTTAGATCCCACAAATAAGTGAGAACATGCAATGTTGTCTTTCTGTGCCTGACTTATATCACTTAGCATAATGACTTCCAGTTCCATCCATGTTGTTGCAAATTGCAGGATCTCATTTTTTTTTTATGGCTGAATAGTATTCCATTGTGTATAAGTACCATATTTTCTATATCCACTCATCTGTTGATGAACACTTAGGTTGTTTCCACTTCTTGGCTATTGTGAACAGTAGTGCAACAAACATAAGAGTGCAGATATCTCTTCGATATACTGATCTCATTTCTTTTGGATTTATACCCAGCTGTGGGATTACTGTATCATACAGTAGTTCTAGTTTTGGTTTTCTGAGAAACTTCCAAACTGTAATCCATAATGGTTGTAACAATTTACATTCCCACTAACAGTGTACAAAGGTTTCCCTTTTCTTCGCATACTCGCTAGTATCTGTTATTGCCTGTCTTTTGGATAACACCCATTTTAATTGGGTGATATATCTCAATGTCATTTTGATTTGCATTTCTCTGATGATCAATGATGTTGAGCACCTTTTCAAATTCAAGTGCTAGAATTATAGGTGTGAGCCACTATGCCTGGCCCACTTCATTTTATTTATTATTTCCTTTGCTGTGCAGAAGATTTTTAACTTGGTGTGATCCTATTTGTCCATTTTTACTTTGGTTGGCTGTGCTTGTGGGCTAATACTCAAGAAATTCTTGCCCATGCCAGTGTCCTGGAGAGCTTCCTTGATGTTTATGTGTAGCAGTTTCATAGTTTGAGGTATTGGATTTTTTTTTTTCTTTTTTAGAGACAGAGTCTTGCTCCATTGCCCAGGCTGGCGTGCAATGGTGCCATCTTGGCTCACTGCAACCTCTGCCTCCCAGCCTCAAGTGATTCTCCTGCCCCAGCCTCCCAAGAAGCTGGGATTACAGGCACCCACCACCATGCCAGGCTATTTTTTCCTTCTTTTAATAGAGATGGGGTTTTGCCATGTTGGCCAGCCTGGTCTCAAACTCCTCACCTCAGGTGATCCAGAGGCATCAGCCTCTGAAAGTGCTGGGATCATAGGTGTGAGCCATTGCACCTGGCTGGAGGTCTTATATTTTAAGACTTCAATCCATTTGGATTTTATTTTTGTATATGACAAGAGATAGGGGTCTAGTTTCATTCTTCTGCATATGGACACCCAGTTTTCCAAGCACAATGTATTGAAAAGACTGTCCTTTCCCCAGTGTATGTTATTGAAATCATTGTCTAAAATGAGTTCACTGTACATGTATAGATTCATTCTTGGGTTTTCTATTCTGCTCCATTCATTTATGTGTCTGTTTTTATGCTGGTACCATGCCATTTTTGTTACTATTGCTCTGTAGTATAATTTGAACTTAGGTAATGTGATTCCTATTTTATTCTCTTTGCTTAGGATAGGGTTGGCTATTCTGTTTTGTTTTTTTAATTTGGTGATTCCACAAACATTTTAGGATTGTGTTTTTTATTTCTGTGAATGTCATTGGCAGTTTGATAGGGATTGCATGAATCTGTAGATTGCTTTGGGTAGTATGGACATTTTAACAATGTTGATTATGCCAATCCATAAACACGGATTATCTTTCCATTTTTGGTGTCCTCTTCAATTTCTTTTACCAGTGTTTTGTAGTTTTCCTTATAGAGGTCTTTCACTTCTTTGGTTAAGTTACTTCCTTGGTATTTAACTGTTTTGTGGTTATTACAAATGGGACGACCTTACTGATGTTTTTTCAGATTGTTCATTGTTGGCATATATAGATGCTACTGATTTTTGTATGCTGATTTTATATACTGTAACTTTACTGAATTTGTTTATCAGTTCTAATAGTTTTGTTGGTGGAGTCTAGGTTTTTCCAGATATAATATTATATCATATTCAAACAAGGATAATTTGACTTCCTCCTTTTCAATTTAAATGCCCTTTATTTTTTTGTCATCTGATTGCTGTAGCTTAGTCTTCCAGTACTATGTTGAATAACAGTGGTGAGTGGGTATCCTTGTTGTGTTCCATATCTTAGAGAAAAGGCTTTCAGTTTTTCCCCATTCAGCGTGATGCTAGCTGTGGGTCTGTTGTATATGGCTTTTATTATTTTGAAGTAGATTCCTTCTATATCAGTTTTTTTTAAGGTTTTTATCATAAAGGGATGTTGAATTTTATCAAATGCTTTTTCAGCATCAATAGAAATGATCATAGGGTTTTTGTCCTTTATTCTATTGATGTGATGTGTCATATTGATTTCCATATGTTGAACCATCCTTGCATTCCAGGGATAACTCTTGGCCATGATAATTGGTCTTTTTAATGTATTGTTGCATTTGGTTTGCTAGTGTTTTGTTGAGGCTTTTTGCATCAATATTCATCAGGATATTGGCCTTCAGTTTTCTTTTTTTCATTTTTGGATGTGACTTTGTCTTATTTGGATATCAAGATAATACTGACCTTGTAGAATAAGTTTGGAAGTATTCCGTCCTCTAAATTTTGGAATAGTTCCAGTAGGATTGGCATTAGTTATTCTTTAAATGTTTGGTATAATTCAGCAGCGAAGCCCCTGGGTCCCCGGCTTTTCTTTACTGAGAGACTTTATTACAGCCCCAATATTGTTACTTGTAATTGATCTGTTCAGGATTTAGATTTCTTCATGGTTAAATCTTGGTAGGTTGTAAGTTTCTAGGAATTTGTCAATTTCTTCTAGATTTTTCAATTTATTAACATATAGTTGTTCATAGCAGCCACTAATGATTTTTCAGATTTCTGTGATATCAGTTATAATGTCTCCGTTTTCATCTCTGATTTTATTTATTTGGATTTTCATTCTTTTTTCTTAGTTTCTATTGGCATAAAATATCTTTTTTCATTTCTTTAAGTCCATATTTAGTTTTATAGATGAAGAGCATTTCTTTCAGGCAATATGTAGATAATATATCTATAATAAAAATAATAGATATTTGGGTCTTGTTTCTTCATCCTTTCAGCCACTGTATATCTTTTTACTGGAGTGTTTAGTCCACTTACATTAAATGTTATTATTGATAAGTAGGGACCTACTTTTGCTATTTTGTTATTTTGTTGTTGTTGTTTTGTGGTATTCTCTTCTTTCTTTATTTACTTCTTCTCTTCCTTTTAGTATAGGGGATTTTCTCTGATAATATGATGTGATTTAGTTTATTGCTTTTTGTGTGTGTCTGTTCATTGTATGTTTTTTTGATTCAAGGTTATCATGAGCCTGCAAATATTATTTTATAACTTATTATTTTAAGCAGATAACAACACTGTTTGCATAAACAAAGAAACCAGCAAAAAAAAAAAAAAACAAAAACCCACAACTACTCTATGTCTTCATTTAATACCACACTTTAAAACTTTTTATTTCTATTTATGTCATATTGTACTGTCTATATCTGGAAAAGTTGTTGTAGTTATTTTTGATTGGTTTATCATTTAGTCTTTTTACTTAAGATAAGAGTAGTTTAGATACCACAGTTACAGTGTTACAATATTTGGTGTTATTCTGTGTACTTACAATTATTAGCTAGTTTTGTACCTTCAGATGAGTTCTTATTTCTCACAAATGTTCTTTTCTTTCTGATTGAGTATTCCCTTTAGCATTTCTTTTTTTTGCTTTTTTTTGAGAGAAGGAAAGAAAAAAAATGAGTAAAGGAGAGGAAGAAAGAGGAAGAGAAAGAGGGAGGGTGAACGGAAATATTGCTTTATTCTGAAAAAAATGGGTATTAATAATGGCCAATCAATGTTTCATTTAAACCTATGAGTAGGTGTGATGTGGTATTGACAAGAATGTATATTTTGTGTATTTGAAGTGGAGAGCTCTATAAATATTTATTAAGTTTACTTGTTCCAGATCTGAGTTTGAGTCCTTGATATCCTTATTAATTTTCTGTCCCATTGAATCTAAGTCTCTATGTGTCTGGGTGTTAGGATCGTTAGCTCTTGTTGTTGCATTGATCCTTTTACCACTATATCTTTGTTGCTTTAGAATCTATTTTATCCAATACGAGAATTGCAACTCCTGCTTTTTATTTATTTATTTATTTATTTATTTATTTATTTATGCTCTCCATTTGGTTAGTAAATCTTTCTCCATCCCTTTGTTTTGAGTCTTTGTGTATCCTTGCATGTGAAACAGGTCTGGATGTAACATGCCGTTGTGTTTTGGTTGTGTCTTTTGATTGGGGGATTTAGTTGATTTAAATTTAGGGTTACTGCCATTTGATGTTAACTGGCTGTTTGATCCATTCATTGATGTAAATTCTTCTTTATGTTGGTGCTCTTTACTTTTTGGTATATTTTTAGAAAGGCTAATACTGGTTGTTTCCTTCTGTGTGTAATGCTTCTTTCAGAAGCTCTTATAAAGCAGGCCTGGTGGTAATAAAATCTCTGAGTTCTTTCTTGTTCATAAAAGATTTTATTTTTCCTTCAGTTGTGAAGCTTAGTTTGGCTGGATATGAAATTCTGGGCTAAAGGTTCTGTTCTTTGAGGATGTTGAATATTGGCCCCCACCCTCTTCTGGCTTGTAGAGTTTCTGCTGAGAGATCTGCTTTAAGTCTGATAGGCTTGCCTTCATGGGTAACCTGACCTTTCTCTCTGGCTGCCCTTAGTATTTTCTCCTTCGTTTCAACCCTGGTGAATCTAACGATTATGTGCCTTGGGGTTGCTCTTCTTGAGGACTATCTTTGTGGTGTTCTCTGTATTACCTGGGGTTGAATATTGACCTGCTTTCCTAGTTTAGGAAAATTTTCCTGAATAATATCCTGAAGGGTATTTTCCAGCTTGGATTCATTCTCTCCATCGCATTCAGGTATACCTATCAAACGTAAATTTGGTCTTTTCACATAGTCCCACATTTCTTGGAGACTTTGCTCATTCCTTTTTATCCTTTTTTCTCTAATCTTTTCTTCACGTTTTATTTCATTAAGTTGGACTTTGACCTCTGATATCCTTTATTCTGCTTGAACAATTCGAGTGTTTAAACCTGTGCATACTTCTTGGAGTTCCTGTATTGTATTCTTCAGTTCCATTAATTCACTTATATTCCTCTCTAAGTTGTCTATTCTCAATAGGATTTCATCAAACCTCTTTTCAAAGTTCTTAGTTTCTTTATGTTGGGCTACAACATGTTCTTTTAACTCGCAGAAGTTTCTTATTATCCATTCCCTGAAGCATGATTCTGTGATTGGGATGCGCTCGTTCTCCATCAAGCCTTGTTCAATTGTTGATGTGGAACTGTGATCATCTTTAGAGGGAGAGGCGTTCTGATTTTGAGTATTCTCAGCCTTTTTACGCTGGTTTCTTCCCATCATTGTAAATTTATCCTCCTGTCGTCTTGAAATTACCAACTTTCAGATTAGGTCTCTTGAGTGGACGTCCAAGTTGTTAGTTCTCAGGGCCAGAACAGCAGTGTTAAGTCTGATGGTGCTTTTCTGCCCAGGATTCTCCTGTCTGGCTTCCTTTTTGTGTCCATAATAGGCGATTCTGCCTTCCTGGGGCTCCAAACCTCGGTCAGAAGGGGAACCAGTCTCGTTTACTCTGCGCCGAGAGCCGCTGCGCCGGCCTCAGGAGGCATGCTGGGGACCCATGTGGGTCCTCCAAACCTCGGTCAGAAGGGGAGCCAGCCCTGTTTACTCTGCTCCGAGAGCTGCCGCGCCGAGGTGCTGGTGAAACCGCTGCACCAGCCACAAGAGTCGCGCTGGTGACCTGTGTGCCTCCTCCACTGGGGATCTTCTGCTCTGTGAGTGACCAGAATTTGTCTGAAAGTGTGGCGTTCTCTAGTTCTCTGCGCTTTCACTGAGAGCTGCACTCCTGAGATGTTAGCGATCGGTCATCTTGGATCATTCCTCACTTTAGCATTTCTTATGGGATGAGTTTGATGATGAAGTCCATCAGCTTTTGTTTGTCTGAGAGAGTCTTTATTTCTCCTTACCGTTTGACGTATATGTTTGCTGGATATAATATTATAGGGTAAAAGATTTTTTTCTTTCAGCACTTTAAATATGTCATGCCACTCTCTCCTGGCCTCTAAAGTTTCCAGTGTAAAGTCTGCTAGCAGATATATTGGATCTCCACTGTATGTTATTTGTTTCTTTTCTCTTGCTGCTTTTAGGATCCTTTCCATATCCTTCATATTTATTTTTTCTTTTTAGGAAAAAACTGGGTCTCTGGGCTCAGCTTAGCACTAGGCCTGGCCTAAGAATTGCTGTCCTTAGGTCCTAGATTGTGTTAAGGGTGGGCTCAGCTCAGCTGAGTGTGGTCCAGTTTTCCTTTCTGCTCTAACAAGACAATACTGATTTCAGTGCCTCACAGTTGCTGTGTTTTTCTCCCCCAGCAACCAAAGAAGCTTTCCACACCATGCTGCTGGGGATGGGGAGGGGTGGCATTGGCAACTTAAGACACTTTTTTCTGCCTTTTCAGTGCCTCTTTCAGAGATACGAAATTAAAATCAGGTACTGTGAGTGCTCACCTGAATTTGGTTCTTATGAAGGTGCTTTGGTGTAGATAGTTCTTAAAACCAGGTACTGTGAGTGCTCACCTGAATTTGGTTCTTATGAAGGTGTGTGGAGATAGTTGTTAAATTGGTGTCCTTGTAGGAAGGACAATCAGTGGAGCCTTCTATTCTACCATCTTGCACTGCCTCCTGAGCCTTCACCTAATAAATTTTAAAACCAAGATTAAAAGGATCAAACTCTCTTCAATTAACCTGAGAATTTCACAGAACAAAGCTCAAGAATATGTATAGGAATACAAATATATCCAGTAGCCCATAAGATTAAATTTGCAATGTTTTCTATTCAACCAAAATTACCAGCTAGTCAATTGAAACTGCCTCAGAAATAACACAGATGATAAGGACATTAAAACATTGTTATAACTGTATCCCGTATGTTCACAAATCTAGAGGAAAGACTGAACACATTAATTGTCATAGAAGATATTTTTAAAAGCCAACTCAGATGTTTAGAGATAAAAACTACAGTATCTGAGATGAAAATACAATATATGGGATTAATGTCAGATTAGACATTGTAGAAGAAAATAGTAGTGAACTTGAAGACATAGTGATAGAAATTATCCAAAATGAAACACTAGGCAAAAAAGAATTTTAGAAATAGAGGGAATATCAGTGAGCTGCAAAAAAAGTATAAGAAGCAAAAAAAGTACTTCAATTCTCTGAAGGAAAACAGGAAGCATCTTTTTAAGAGTTAATGGCTAAAACTTTTTGAATTTTGATGAGAACTATAAAACCACACATTGTGCACTTTAATGTACTCAAATATAAAGATCTGCAAAAATGATATCTAAGCACAACGTAATTAAATTGCTCAAAACTGGTGATAAAAATGCTAAAAGCATCTAGAAAGAAGCACATTATGTATAGAGAGACAATAGTTAAGGATGACAACAGGTTTCTTACTTAAAAATATAATGAAGACAGTAGGATAATATCTCTAAGCACTGAAAGAAAAAACAAAACTTTTAAAGCCACAACTATATACCCAATAAAAATATATTTCAAAACTAAAGATATAATAAAAACATTTTCAAACATATAAGAACCGAAATAATTCATTAACGGAATACCTGCACTACAGGAATTTTAAAGAAAATAACATAGACAGAATGAAAATACCAGATGGAAATTTTTGTACAAAGTCATGAGAAGAACCAAATATAGATTCTAATGGGTAATTATATACAGTTTTTCTTACTAAGTAACTGTCACTAAAAAAAAGTACTCTTTAAACAATGAAAATAGCCATGTATTTTTGGATTTATTACATAGCTATAGGTAAAAATATATGATCAAAATAGAAAAAAAGCCTGTAATAACAGAAAGAAGCATACTATTGTAAAGTCTTATATTATACATAAAGAATTATAATGTCTGTTTAAGTAAGACTGTAATAAATGAAAGCTGTATACTATAATCCTAAAGCAATGGATAATTAAGAAAAGAAATATAGCTAATAAGCCAACAAAAATTAAAATGAAACAAATACAAATTATAAAAATATTTAATCTAAAAGAAATATAAAGAAAAGGAAAAGGGGAACAAGGAACAAGTTAAACAAATATAATAAAGAACAAGTAGCAAGATGACAGACTTAAGCCTAATTGTATCACTTAACCCTTAAATGTAAATGATCTAAACACATCATTTAAAAGGCAGAGATTCTTAGATTCAGTAAAAAACAACTAGATGCTGTCTATAAGAAACATACTTTAACTATAAAGACAAAAATACATGTAATCCCAGCACTTTGGGAGGCTGAGGCAGGTGGATCATGAGGTCAAGAGATCGAGACCATCCTGGTCAACATGGTGAAACCACGTCTCTACTAAAAATACAAAAAATTAACTGGGCACGGTGGCACATGCCTGTAATCCCAGCTACTCAGGAGGCTGAGGCAGGAGAATTGCCTGAACCCAGGAGGCGGAGGTTGCGGTGAGCCGAGATCGCGCCATTGCACTCCAGCCTGGGTAACAGGAGCGAAACTCCGTCTCGAAAAAAAAAAAAAAAAAAAAAAGACAAAAATACATTAAATGTAAAGGGGTAGGCATGATAGACCATGCTAACACTAGTCAAAAGAAAGTTAGAGTGACTATATTAATGTTAGATAAAGTAGAATTCAGAGAAGATAATTTTACCAGAGATTAAATGCTCATTTTATAATGATAAAGGGGCCAATAATTTAGAGGCTATAACAATCCTCAGGGTATATACCTGTAATAATAGAACTTCAAAAAACATGAAGCTAGCTGGGCACTGTGGCTCCCACCTGTAGTCCCAGCACTATGGGAGGCTAAGGCAGGCACATCACACAAGATCAGCCTGGCCAACATGATGAAATCCTGTCTCTACTAAAAATACAAAACGTAGCCAGGTGTGGTTGTGTGTGCCTGTAGTCCCAGCTACTTGGGAGGCTGAGTCAGGAGAAGCATTTGAACCTGGGAGGCAGAGGTAGCAGTGAACCAAGATCATGTCACTGCACTCCAGACTGGGTGACAGAGTGACATTCTGTCTCAGAAAAAAAAAAAAAAAAAATTGCATGAAGCAAAACTGATAAAAATACTAGGAAAAATTTTACAAACTCCCAATTATACTGAGAAAAATCACTCAATCTCAATAATTTTAGAACAGGTAGACAGAAAGTAAGCAAATATATAGTAGACTTGAATAACACTATAAAGTAGACTTGAATAACACTATAAACCAACTTGTCCTAACTGACATTTATAGAACACTCTACTCAAATTAGGTACCAATAATCAAAAGAGAAGTGAAAGATCTCCAAATATATAGAAACTAAATAACCCATGAGACAAAGAAGAAATAAAAGGAAAAATTAATAAGTATTTTGAACTGAAGGAAAATGAAAACACAACATAGCATTTGTGGGATGCATTAAAATGAGTATTTAGGAGAAAATTTATAGCAACAAATTACCACATTAGAAAAGAAAAAGTCTCAAATCAGTGCATTCAGCTTCTTCCATTAGAAACTTGAAAAACAAGAGTGAGTTAACCCCAAAGGAAGGATAGAAAGGAAATAATAAGGATTCAAGCAGAAACCAATGAAATAAAGAAATAATAAATGAAATAAATAATGGAGAAAATAAATGAAAACAAATTGTTTGAGATCAATAAAATTGATAAATTGTAGCCTAATTGCTCAGGGGGAAAAAAATCACAAATTACCGAATATCAGGAACCACTGAGGTAACATTACTATAGAGCTTACAGATATTCAAAAGATTATAAAAGGGATGTTAGGAACAAGATTGTGCTATATATTGAATGACTTAGAAAACTGTATTAAAAGACTCAAACTACTGAAGTAGTTTCAATCAAGAAGCAATGGATAACCTTAACATCTGAAATCAAGTTTGTAATTAAAATTTTTTCCATGATGAAGTCATCCAGACCCAGATTACTTTATTGATGAATTCTATCTAACATTTCAGGAAGAAAAATAACAGTTCTGCACAAACTCTTCAAGAACAATAAAGGAGAGGGAATACTTCCCTACAAATTCTTTGATGCCATTCTTAACCTGACCCTAGAGTAAGACACAGACATCATAAAAAAAGAAAACTAAAGCTTGATAAGTTCGACTTCATCAACATTAAAAACCTCTGCTGTTAACAGAATGAAAAGACAGGCCAAAAGCTGGGAGGAAATATCTGCAAAGTATGTATTTGATAAATTACCTTTATTTAGATCATAGAACTCTCATAACTCAATAATAAGTAAAAAAATTGACCCATTTAAAAAATGGGTAAATAATTGAAAGCACATTTCATCACAGAAGATACCCAAATGGCAAAAAAGCACATGTATAAAATATTCAATATTTTTAATCATGGGAGAAATGCAAATTAAACCCATAATGACCTGCCCCCATTATGACTAAAATTAAGAAGACTAAGCTTATTAAGCATTGCCAAGAATGTAGAGGAACTGGAACTCTCATGTACTCTTGTTGCAAAAATGCGAAATGCTACAATCACTTCAGGAAAACATTTGGCATGTTCTTAAAAAATCAAATATATGACTTAAATATTAAGCTGTTTTATTCCTAAGTTTTTCCCTAAGAGAAAAAAAGCATATCTTCATATAAAGACCTGAACATGAATGTTTATGGCAGCTTCATTTGTAATATCCCTAAACTGGAAACAATCCCAAAGTTCATCAACAGGTGGATGGATAAACAAATTGTGGTATATACATATAGTGGAATACTAATTATCAATAAATGGGAGTAAACTATTGATACGGGAAACAGTACTGATGTTTCAAAATGCAAAACTAAAAAAAAAAGTACCTTGCATGTTTCCATTTATACAAAACTCCCAAAAAATGCAAACTAATCTACAGTGATAGGAAACAGATCAGTGGTTGCCTGAGAGTGAGGGGGTCAGGAGGCCAACGGAGAAGGATTACAATGCAGCATAAAGAAATATTTGGGAGATGTGAGAAAAATGGTAGATAAGAGGCAGGACTAGATGCAGCTCCCCCTTGGACTGACAGAGCAGTGTGTGGAGACTCACATTGTGAACTTTTGCTCCACAACTACTGCAGGAACATACCAGGAAAGCCAAGAGAACCCACAGGCCCTGTGATGGAAGCAGATTGCCCCTGTAGAACCGGGGAGACTGCCCACACAAGCTGTGAAAGTTGGAAAGGGGGATCATCTCTCCCCAAATACACATTCTCACTGGGGAACATGAAGGTCTACATCACAGGAGAAGGATTTGACTTTAACTGGAACTGAGTCAATTTAGAGAGCCAAGCAAAATACAGGGGTAGAAGAAGCAGTGGGAAAAGCCCTGTGGGCTCTCTGGGTCCCCAGGAAAGCCATTTCAGACTTGGCTCACAGGGGTCTTTGGGGAAGGCTGCCAGGGGTACATGCAAGGTACAGGGAGAAGGAAACCTCCAGCTGAACTTTGTAATAATTCCAACTGAATGTGAAGTGTCCTGGCCAGAACTCCGGGGAGGGTGTGAATCCAGTGTACAGATTCGACAGGCAGGGAGGTACAAAGGCCCTACTTGCTTTCACAGCTGGGAGGCTTGTATACTGGGGACAGGTTCTCAGCCCTGCTCACCCACTGCCTGGAAACAAACTTGATGCTATTGTTGGAGAGCAAAGTGGGAGTAAGTCCGGCCTTTTGGGTTGCGTGGGAGCTGGGTGAGACCTGTAACTGATGGCTTTCCTCTGCTTCTGTAACAACCTGCATAACACAGCAGAGGCAGCCATAATCCTCCTGGGGACATAATTCCATTGACCTGGAAACTCTTCCTCATCCTCCACGCAGCCACACCAAGCCCTGCCTAAGGAGAATCTAAGCTCAGACATGCCTAACCCTGTCCTCGCCTGATAGTCCTTCCCTATCCACCATGGTAGCTGATGACAAGGATATATTCTCTTGGGAGTTCCAGGATCCACCTACTGCCTGAACCTCCCTTGTACTAACACAGCTTATGCTCTCTTGAAAGTCCCACCTCCTGGCAGGAGGCCAACCAGCACAAAAATAGATTAAACAACCAAAACTAAGGACCCCGACTGAGTCAACTTTACCCCCTGCCATCTCCACCAGAGCAGGTGCTGGTAGCCACAACTGAGAGACGGGCAGACAGTTCGCATCACAGGACTCTGTGCAGACAACTTGCAGTACCAGACTAGAACCTGGTAGTCCTCCTAGGTGGCTAGATCCAGAAGAGAAATAACAGTCACTGCAGCTTGGCTCTGATAAAGACACATCCCTAGGAAAAGGGGGAGAGTACTACATCAAGGGAATACCCTGTGGGATAAAAGAATCTGAACAGCAGCCTTGAGCCCCAGATCTTCATAGCCTACCTACATGAAAAGGAACCAGAAAAACAATTCTGGTGATATGACAAAATAAATTTCCTTAACACCCTCCAAAAATCATACTAGCTTACTAGTAATAGATCCAAACCAAGAAGACATCCCTGATTTACCTGAAAAAGAATTCATAAGGTCAGTTTTTAAACTCAGTGAGGAAGCACCAAAGAAAAGGTAAGTCCAATTTAAGGAAATTAAAAAAAAAAGATATAAGAAATGAGGGGGCAAATCTTCAGTGAAATAGATAGCACAAATGAAATACAATCACAACTTCAGGAAATAAAGAACATATTTAGAGAAATGTAAAATGCTCTGGAAAGTCTCAGCAATAGAATGCAACAAGCACAAGAAAGAACTTAAAAGCTTGAAGACAAGGTTTTTTAGTTAACCCAATCTAAAGAAGACAAAGAAAAAAGAATTTTAAAAAATGAATAAAGCCTCCAAGAAGTTTGGGATTATTTTAAATAACCAAATCTAAGAATAATTGATGTTCCTGAAAAATAATAGAAATCTAAAAGTTTGGAAAACAATACAAGAAACTCAAAGAACACTGGGAAATTGATTGCAAAAAGAGCACCACCTAGGCACATTGTCATCAGGTTATCTAAAATCAAGACAAAGGAAAGAATCTTAAGAGCTGTGAGGCAAAAGAACCAGGTAACCTCTAATGGAAAACCTATCAGATTAACGGCATATTCCTCAGCAGAAACCCTACAAGCTAGAAGGAATTGGGGCCTTATCTTAAGCTTCCTTAAACAAAGCAATTATCAGCCAAGAATTTTGTATCCAGCAAAACTAAGCTTCATAAATGAAGGAAAGATACAATCTTTTTTTTTTTTCCAGGCAAACAAATGCTGAGAGAATTTGCCATTAACCATCCAACTACAAGAACTGCTAAAGGAAGCTCTAAATCTTGAAATAATTCCTGGAAATACATCATAAAAGAACCTCTTCAAAGCATAAATCACACAGGATCTATGAAACAAAATGCAATTTAAAAAAACCCAAGGTATACAGGCAACAAATAGCACGATGAGTGGAATAATAATATATCACATCTCAATACTAATGTTAAATGTAAATGGCCTAAATGCTCCACTCCAATGATACAGAATTGTACAATGGATCAGAATTCACCAAGTGTCTGCTACATTCAAGATATTCACCTAACACATAAGGACTCATATAAATTTAAGGTAAAGGGGTAGAAAAAGACATTCCATACAAATGGACACCAAAAGTAAGCAGGAGTAGCAATTCTTAGACAAAGCAAACTAAAGCAACAGCAGTTTAAAAAGCCACAGAAGGACATTATATAATGATAAAAAACTTGCCCAACAGGAAAATATCACAATCCTAAGTATATATGCACCTAACAGTGGAGCTCCCAAATTTATAAAACAATTATTTCTAAATCTCACTGACACCACTGGACAGGTCATCAAGACAGAAAATCAACAAAGCAACAATGGATTTAAACTATACCCTGAAATAAATGGACTTAACAGATATTTACAGAACATTCTACCCAACAACTTCAGAGTATACATTCTATTCATCAGTGCATGGAACATTTTCCAAGATAGACCATATGGTAGGCCACAAAACAAGTTTTAATAAATTTAAGAAAACTGAAATTTTATCAAGTACTTTTTCAGACGATAGCTGAATAAAACTGGAAATCAACTCCAAAAGGAACTTCAAAACCATGCAAACACATGGAAATTAAATAACCGGCTCCTGAATGATAATTAAGTCAACAGTGAAACCAAGATGAAAATGTAAAAATTATTTGCACTGAACGGTAATAGTGACACAACCTATCAAAACCTCCGGGATACAGCAAAGAAGGTGCTAAGAAGAAAGTTTATCATATTAAAGGCCTACATCAAAAAGTCTGAAAGAGCACAAATAGACAATCTAAGGTCACACCTGAAGAAACTTGAGAAACAAGAATAAATCAAACTCCAAACCAGCAGAAAAGAAATAACCAAGATCAGAGCAGAACGAAATGAAATTGGAACAACCGAAAAAAAAAAAAAAAAAAGCAAGCAAATATGAAGAATAAATGAAACAAAAAGCTGGTTCTTTGAAAAGATAAATCAAAGTGATAGACCATTAGCAAGATTTGCCAAGAAAAAAAGAGAGAAGATTTGAATAAGCTCAATTGAAATGAAGCAGGAGCTATTACAACTGACACCACAGAAATACAAAAGATCATTCAAGCCTACTATGAATACCTTTACATGCATAAACTAGAAAACCTGAAGGAGATGGAAAAATTCCTGGAAACATACAGCTCTCTTAGCTTAAATCAGGAAGAATTAGACAGACCAATAACAAGCAGCAATATTGAAATGGTAACTGAAAAAATTACCAACAAAAGTCTAGGACCAGATGATGTCATAGCTTAATTCTACCAGACATTCAAAGAAGAATTGGTACCAATCCTATTGACACTATTCCACAAGATAGAGAAAGAAGGAATCCTCCCTAAATCATTCTATGAAACCAGTATCACCCTAATACCAAAACCAGGAAAGGTCATAAGCAAAAAAGAAAACTACAGACCAGTTTCCCTGATGAATACAGATACAAAATTTTTTAACAAAATACTAGCTAACCAAATCCAACAGCATACCAAAAAGATAATCCACCATGATCAAGTGGGTTTCGGTTTCATACCATGGACTCAGGGATAGTTTAACATATGCAAGGCAATAAATGTGATACACCATTTAAAAAGAATTAGAAACAAAAATCACATGATCATTTCAATAGATGCAGAAAAAGCATTTGACACAATTTAGTATCCATTTATGATGAAAACTCTCAACAAAATTGGCATACAAGGGACATACTTCAATATAATAAAAGCCATCTATGACAAATCTGTAGCCAACATTACACCAAACGGCGAAAAGTTGAAAGCATTTCCTCTGAGATCTGGAAGAAGACAAGAATGCTGCCCATTCTCACCACTTCTATTCAACATAGTACTGGAAGTCCTAGCCAGATCAATCAGACAAGAGAAAGAAATAAAGGGCATTGAAATCAGTGAAGAGGAAGTGAAACTATTGCTCTTTGCTGATGATATGATATCTGACAAAAGACAGATTTTCAGAATATACAATGAACTCAAACAAATTAGCAAGAAAAAAAACAGCCGCATCAAAAAGTGGGCTAAGGACATGAATAAACAGTTCTCAAAAGAAGATATATAAATGGCCAAGAAACACATTAAAAATGCTCAACACCACTAAAATCAGGGAAATGCAAATCAAAACCACAATGCAATACCACCTTACTCCTGCAAGAATGGCCATAATCAAAAAATAGTAGATGTTGGTGCAGATGATGTGAAAAAGGAACACTTTCTACACTGTTGGTGGGAATGTAAACTAGTAAAACCTCTATGGAAAACAGTGTGGAAATTCCTTAAAGAACTAAAAGTAGAACTACCATTTGATCCAGCAATCCCACTACTATGTATCTACCCAGAGGAAAAGAAGTCATTACATGAAAAAAATACTTGCACATGCATGTTTTTAGCAGTACAATTCACAATTGCAAAAATATGGAATCAGCCCAAATGCCCGTCTATCAATGAGTGGATGAAAAACTGGTGTCTATATATACAGTGGAATACTACTCAGCCATGAAAACATATGAACTAGTGACATTTGCAGTACCCTGGATGGGACTGGAGACTATTATCCTAAGTGAAGTAACTCAGGAATGGAAAACCAATGTCATGCTCACTCATAGGAGCTAAACTTTGAGGATGCCAAGGCATAAGAATGATACAATGGACTCAGGATGTGGGAAGAAAGGGCGGGAGTGGGGTGAGGGATAAAAGACTACCATTTGGGTTTAGTGTATACTGCTCAGGTGATGGGTGCACCAAAGTCTCACAAATCATCACTAAAGAACTTACTCATGTAACCAAATACCACCTGTTTTCCCCCAAAACCTATGGAAATAAAACATTAAAAAATTTTTTTAAAGAAATATTTGGCAGTGGTGGATATGCTTACTGTTTTGATTATGGTAATAGTTCTATGGGTATATACACATGTAAAAATGTATTAAATTGTAAATGTGCAGTTTTTTATAATAGATAGTTGATTGTATATCAAATCTTAATAAAGCAGTTTTAAAAAACACTTAATCATTTTTCTGTATTTCTATAGATAACATTCATGCCCCACATGAAATGTTGGATGAAGAGATCTTTAAGGTGCATTACAATTCTACATGCCCTGCTGTCTAACCACCATCACAAATTGGAACAACCCACCATTTGACCATTATGTCTAAAATACCTTCAGTAGGTAACAGAGCCAATATTCTAAATTAGATAAGGCTTAAAGCTTCCAGGGGTACTTTGTGATCTCCCACAGATATGCCATATGAGAGATACCTCCTTTCTGTGTGTAGTAGAGGTAACTTGGGATGGTATAAAATAGTGAGCAAGAAAGAGCACTGGAAAAAGATTCTTTTCTTTGCCAGTAACTAGCTGTGGAACTTCAGGCAAGTCACTTCCCCTTCTGTGCCTTTCTTAAGCTTTAAAAGTTGAACAAGATGGTCTCTAAGTCTCCTTTGGACTGCAAGATTAAATTCTCAATGTGCCCTACCATCACAGAGAGGTCTTTAACACTGTTTCCAGCACGTGGAGCAATAATTTTACTTGTTATCCTTTAATAACATGATCCCACAGTTAGGTGGATTCACTGCTTACTACAGCCACCTCCTGGAGTATTGCAGTGCAATGCAGGGCACATGAGCATGTCAAGACCTCTGGGGAGTCCTGCAGAGAAACAATGAATTTAATTGTATTAACTCTGTCTCCCCATGTTTTGACCACAGAAAACTTGTGGTCAAAGTTTTGACCACAGAATCATATGTTTCACTGAACACTTAATAAATATCTCATGATCTGGGAATATTGATGTCACAGGTTGTCCTCTAGAGAGCAGGAATTAATGTGGGAAGGATGCTCTTGGAGGGCTGCTGCTATGCCAACCCTCTGGGACCAGGAAATGGAGAAGCTGAAAAGGATGTGCATGAGAGTGACCAAGGATGTGAAAAGGGACAGCTGAAGGGTCCCATACATGAGTAAATATTTTGGATGAGGCTGTTGGGTAAGGAGGGAAAGGGACTTCCTCCGGGGTGCATGTTCTGAGCCCCTCAGAGTTGCTTTAATTCCCTACCTCCCCCTCCATGTAGAGCTGCTGCAAAGTAATTTCTGCACATCCATCAGTCTGTATGTTCTACTTGGCTTTGAATCTCTCGAATTGGACTAATAGCAGATGGCAGTATTTCTCTTGCTTTGGCTCACTATCTCCTATTGTGTACAGAAGAAGGGTGTTTGGTGGAGGGGAATCTAGTCAGTGCAAAGTTCCTCTGAGGTTGCTACTCCCATCTCTCACAGATCTTTCAGATTCAGTGCTTCAGATACTTGAGGGAGTTCAGGTCTCACATCCCACTAAAATGGGTGATTTTCACCAATGAAACAAGCTTTGTTGCTTTTTGCTATACATACATTGGAGTGTAGTGGCTCAATCACGGCTCACTGCAGCTTCGATCTCCTGGGCTCAAGGGAGCCTCCCACCTCAGGCTCCTGAGTAGCTGGGATTACAGGAATGCACCACCACACCCAGCTAAGTTTTTAATTTTTTTGTAGAGCTGGGTCTTGCTGTGTTGCCTAGGCTGGTCTGAAACTCCTGGGCAAACTAGCAAGCAATTCTTCCACCTCGGCCTCCCAAAGTGCTGGGATTACAGGTGTGATCCACTGTGCCCAGCCAGATTTACAAATATTCAAACAGATAAAACACTGCATAAAAATTTGAGAAAAACAAGAAGTGAATTGACTTCTACTCCCTGTGAGAAGCACTATCATTTTGATGACTCTTCTTCCACTTTATCACTTGGTTACTTTGTGTATATGTACATGCATTTTCTGTCACTTTATGTATCTATGCATCCACATTTGCACAAATGAGATCATAATGTATAAAGGTAGAATTATGGCAACCTTAATTCCATCTACTACTTTAACTCCCCTTGCCATGCAATTTAACATTTTCATAGGTTCTGGGGACAGGGGCATCCTAATGTCATCCTGTTGACATCACCTAAACTCCAGGACCTGTGAATATGTTGCATTGCATGGCAAAGATGTAATCATCATCTTTAAATGTGGAAGAGGGAGGCAGAAGAATTGATATCAGAGTGATGTGGTATGAAAAGGAGTTGACTGGAGAGTGCTGGCTTTGAAGATGGAAGAGCCATGAGTTATGGAATGTGGGCAGCCCCTAAATGCTGGAAAATTCTATGGAGAATACTATACATATCGTAAATACCATTATTATCAAGAATTTTTCCTCTTCCGAATCTTTTGCCCTCCTTTCCTGGTCTTTACTTCCCACCCCATGTAAACAATTTTAATGAGCCGATATGCATCTTTTCCTGTATTTTCATGCATTTACAGTCACACACATACATGCGCAAACACATATATACCTACAGATAGATGATTTTAAGATTATTTTATAGACATGGAAGAACAATTCTCATTTTCATCATACTTGCACTTTTTAGATTGCTTTCACAACTAAATGCAGCTGGACATCCAAAATTGGGGTGGGAGTCTACCTGCCTTATAGAGATTTTCTCAGTGGTCTGAATGGGGCTGAGGGATGAAGCTACCACCATAGAAGGGTAAAGGAGAGATGCAAGGTTCTAAGCTGTTGGTAACAGTTTTTGAGCTCTTGGAGGAAGCTTTGCTGTAGCTTTGCTGTCTGTATGTGAGAGTCACCTTGGGACTTTTCAGCTACCTGGGCCAATATATTTTGTTAATTTTTCAGCTGTTTTGAATTGATTTTTTTTTTTTTTTAACTTGACAACACATTGCCTTACTTGAGATATCCTAAAAAGTCTGTTCCTCTTTGGCTACTATATTTTACGAGGGTTGGGAGGCTAGATGGCTTAATAGCTCCTTCCCTGCCATTCTACCACATTTCAAACACTGGCCCAAACAACAGAAACACAATTCAAACAATTTGCCAAAAAGGGAGCTTTATTAGCTCATGCAGCCATGAAATGGAGAATCAGGAAACCATGGAAGTCATTCTCTCAGTTTGTTACCTTTCCGTTTTCTCTGACCAGCTGCCTTCAGTGGACTAGAATGGTGGCTGCAAGCAGTGCTCAACTCCTGGTGCAACCAAAAAAGAAGATGCATTTCTCAATCCCACTTTTGGTTTGGAAAACCTCAGGAAAGCGTTCTGATTGGCTGGCTTGGGTCATGGGTTCACCTGCTGACCTAATTCTGTGGACAGGTGATAAACTCTGGCTTAGCCTAGGGCACCCACTGACCCCTATGGCTATAGGCTGGGTCAGGGTCTGTTCCCAGATAAAGGAGACAAAACACAGACATTTCCACAGAGGATTGTCATGAGTTCACTACAGGGAATTGAAAGGTGAAAGGAGATAGAATCAAAGAAAGGTAAATCAGAGAACTCTCAGAGTTTCAGATTCTGGCCCTCTTGGGTCTCTGGGGTTTCTTGCTAAAATGTGAGTAAAATGTATAGCAAAGTGAGGTATTTGTGATGCACCACTGAGTGAGAGAAACAAGATGCATACAAGTGACATAAAATGCATGGTTTTTCTCTTTCGTTTCACTCCTAGAAAGGTAGGCTGAGGCCAGCGACTAATGAGAAAGACCCCTTTTGCCTCATGAAACATTCCTTAATAGGCTGGTAATTTTCAGAGGTCACAGCCTCACCTATGGGCAGAAACACCCTGCAGATGCTCACGTTCCTAGAGCTCTCCTGGCATGAGGGCTCTGGCTGTCGTGTTTTCTGTCCCTCTCTGCTGGATAAGTCCTCATGCTTCCCCTGGCAGCCAGACTGGATGGCATTTTGAGTCAAGCTGTCTCTTGGAAGCTGAAACCATTATGAGAGCCTGGGTTGGGATGAAGGGACAACTGGCATTCGGCTGAGTGGGAGGACAGGGAACAGCTTACCAGCTGCTGAGGAGCATGTTTGCAAAGTATGAGAGAAAGGGGTGGGGGGAGAGAGAGAAAAGAAACATTATGTGTGTGTCTATGTGTGTATGTCTGGGTGTGTCCATGTAACATTCAATTTATTATAACAAATACTTTGTTCTTTCATAACAGAGTCTTCTGTCTTCTGAATGTTTCTAGAACATATGCTGATTTCCTTAAGGTCATTTTCCCATCCAAGCCTGGGAAAGAAAAATGGCATAAGAGGCTCAAACCTGTCAGGGATGGAGTAGGGTCCCTAGGGATTATGAGGCCAATGCTTACTTTACCTCCTGGGATAGGCTGTTTTGCATCCCTATAAAGGAATACCTGAGGCTGGGTAATTTATAAAGAAAAGAGGTTTTATTTTGGTTCATGGTTCTGCAGACTGTGCAAGAAGCATGATGCCAGCATCTTCTGGTGAGAGCCTCAGGAAACTTTTACTCATGGCAGAAGGCGAAGGGGAAGGTGCTGGGGGGAGAAGCATGTCACAAGGCAAGAAGGGGCAAAGAAGAGAGAGAGAGAGAGAGAGAGAGAGAGAGAGAGAGAGAGAGAGAGAGAGAGAAAGTGCCACACTCTTTTAAACAACCAGCTCTTAAATGAACTCAGAGTGAGATCTCACTATCACACGGAAGACACCCAGTCATTCATGAGGGATCTACACTCATGACCTAAACACCTCCCACCAGGCCCCACCTCCAACACTGGGGACTACATTTCAACATGGGATTCGGAGGGGACATCCAAGCCATGTCACCTCCATTGTCTTGTCTGTAAAGGACTCAGTGCTCCTCCTTCATTGACCTCCCTGATGTGGGTACGTTCAGCTGTTTTGTGGGTTGGTCCTGGTGAAAGTTCAGCTACCAGCCATCACAATGATAAAACAGACCCTCTTTATTGAGCTCCTGTTATGTGCCAGTCATTTTAAATCAGAGGGGCCATGGAGTGCAGTGGTTGGGAATATGGACTATGCAGTCAGATGCCTTGCCTTCAAATACTGGCCTTTCCAACTCCTAAGTCTTCTGGAAGTGTCTCTTAAATGCTCTGTTTCCAATTTCTTACCTGGGAGTACCCATTCCCATAAAGATGCTTGGAGCAGTTAAGATAATAGGTGGAAAGAACTTAGAAAAAGTGTTCAGAAATCATGCAAAAAATATTAGCTGTTGATGCTAATCCTCCTAACTTTCTTGGAAAGGAGGTATCTTGTCTGCATTTTGGAAATGAGAGAAGTTATTATCGAGAATCAAGATAATAACTAGTCTGGATCACAAAAAAAATCTAAGCGATAGAGGCAAAATTCATATTCTTTCTTCCTGATGGCAAAGCTGCACCCACTAAATGGGGGACGCCTTAACATGCATGAGCATTTGGGAATGCTCATTCCTAGCTGCAAGACTTTGAGCAAAATATAATATATAACCTCTCAGACCCTGTTTTCTCATTTGTGTGAAGTGGATGATAATACTTTTGCATAACAGTTGTTAACGATAGCTAAATGAAATAATGTAGTGGAGATAGTAAATATTCATTTTTCAGCCTCCTTTCTTACTGTTTTTTGGAACAGGGTCTCACTTTGTCACCCAGGCTGGAGTGCAGTGGTGTGATCTCAGCTCACTGCAGCCTCAACCTTCTGGGCTCCTGAGTAGCTGGAACTACAGGTCTGCGCCACCATACCCAGATAACTTTGATGTTTTTTGTAGAGATGGGGTTTTGCCATGATGGCCAGTTTGGTCTCTAACTTCTGAACTCAAGAGATCCGCCTGCCTCGGCCTCCCAAAATGCTGGAATTATAGGCATGAGTCACCGCACCCAGCTTTTTCTTACTTTTTATTAAAACAAAATAAAATATGGTGGACAAGGTAGATTTCTTACCTGAGAATATGTAATACTTTTTGGTTTATTCATTATGGAAGGTCATCTGCAGTCCCACTCTCTTTGTGCTGACAGAGTCAGCAGCTAAGGATCAGCATTTTCTACCCCAACAGCCTCTTTCCTTCCTGGAAAGACATGGAATATGTGTGCAATAGTAGGTGGCACAGGGCAGTGACAAGCATTGGACAGGGAGCCAGAACATTGGAGCCCCAGCCTGGCTGCCATCACCTACCATGTGTGACCTTGTCAATCACTGAATGTTGTTTGGATCCCATTTGCAATTATAAAATGTTGGTAATGATATGTCCTCTGATGTCCTCACATGGTTGTTACGAAAAACCTATTAAAGGATGAGGATGAAATATTAATACTCATTTACAATCAAAATGAGTAACATGCTATACAAATCCAGGGATCTTGATTGATGTCAGACCCAAGCCTATCACTCTTCTTGGGAGCTTCAGATGGTCCCTACTTTCTCCTTAGTAGCCTCATAGTCAAGCCTGGCCCTAAAATGGAGTTGGGCCCTCGAGGTCAGGCCATTTGGAGATTCATAAGACCTCAGGTGAGGGTCATCTGGCGGGCCCCTCTCTGGTCCCTAGGAAAGTGCATAGAAAGAGTAGTGAGCTGCTGGTATGAAATGGAAGCATCCTGGACCCTCTTCAATCTGGGAATGGAATTCACAACTGCCAGAAAGAGCAGGTAGGAAAGCGAGAAATGTGGAACATGGTAACAAGTGCTTGTTCCGAACAAAGCTGGGCTTGGCATCTACATACCATACTTCCAATCTTAGCTGCAGGGCTCAGCAAGCCACATTTCTTCTCTGGACTTATATTTCCTTCTCTGTAAAAATGGAATTATCACCTCTGCTCTGCCTACCAAAAAATTTGGCATGAAGATCAAGTGAGATCATGCGTGTGAGTTTTACACACTGTGTGACATCATATAACTCATCCAAAACAGGAGTTATCATATGATTTTTTTTTATGTGAACAAGAAGGGTTCTGTTTTTTCTTTCTCATCCTGAAAACTTTACAGTGACCTTGTCCCATTTTCCCCACTCTCTCCCAGCCTGTTCATTGCCTACATGCCCACACAATACCCTCTAGTTATGTTCGTTTTGAGTTCAGGGCAGTCAGAGCATTGGACCAAAGGCAAGTTAACTGCTGACATCAGACGGACCTGGCGACTGTTGTTCTCAGAGCATTAGATGCTCAGCCAGAGACAGTCAGGAGTGAACAAAGAGAGGAAAACTAGGGAGAATGACAACCTAATTCCCAGAGTAAGGATTTCTGCCCAGGGATGGTATTTAAAATATTTTATAACCTGTAGGTCAGGAATATTGGCCGGTACCCACTTGGTACTGGAGGAGGCCCCAGGAGCTCCATGCAATATTAGGCATACTCTTTTGGTTGCAGGTTGGTGTGGACATCTTGGTCGTGGGGGATGGACCAAGCACCCAGTATGTGATAGTGGGACACTTATGGGGCTGGGAGCAATGGATATTAACTGACCAGTTTGCAAATCTTTCAGCATTTTCAGTTTACAACTATTTCAGTACTGACTTAACTGAGACTATCAGATGAGTATCAGACTAGCATTGTTTATTCAGACAAGCGAACAAGGATTAACCTTATCTCCAAGGAGTTAGGCAAAGTGCCTGGAGCTGCCTTCACTTCCTCCTTCTCCTTTACTTTTTCTCCCCTCTATCCTATTCATCCCTTTCTCTTTCTCCACTTTTCCCTGCATCTCCTTCTTTTCCTCCACATTTTTAGCACCGTATATAAGAAAAAAAGTATGAAAAAAAGTGGGTGCTTTCATGCACATTCAGACCTCATCAGACTTTGGCTCTCTCCCTTCTCAGTCATTATATTGAAATAATTTAATTCTCTCTTTAGCCTTAAAAAAATTGTTTATAATTCAGCCTACAGGGTTAAGTAAACAATTGATTAAAACAGGAGCAAGGCCCCTCCTTTTCTCCCTCAGCCTTCCTCTTAGAGCCAGACTTGAAGGTTTTCTTTTTAGAAAGGGATTTGTGGCTGCAACAGAGAATAATGGGGGACCCAAAGAGATGATTAATTAGGTCCTTTCTCAAGGTCAGGATGCAATAAGGAATATTCATGGCAAAAATTCAAATACATTTACATGAAAAAAGTTGTATGTAAAACTGTTTTGTAACACAAATAGTGTTGCTTGTTGGTTTTTTCACGATAAGAGAAGCTGATTTAAGAACTAAAAGGCTGTATAAAGAAATTCCAGGGTCTGTGGCCCCTGGGCTAGTCTTTCTGAATCCTGCTCTACCCTTTACTGACTGTGTAAACTTAGGCAGGTAGCTTCATAGCCCTGTTTCTCAGTTTTCTCACATGTAAAATGTGAAAGAGGAAATAGTTCCTACCTCAGAGTTGGTGTGAGGATCACATGAAATGGAACAAGAAAGCACTTAGACATTTTCTGGCATATAGTAATTGCTCAATACAAGTTGATTTTTTTCATGTGCTCTCATTCCTCACTGTGGTAGAGACAGTACTCTGTGTCCATCAAAACCATGTTTTCTTTCCTGTTGGGCACACAGCTGGATGTTAATACTCAACCTATTTTTAAGTTTGGTTCAGACATATGACTGAGTTCTGCCAATGAAATCTGAGTGGAAGTGATGTGACACTTCCAAGCCAAGGTGGTTAAGAGAGGGGTACTTTGTCTATATCCTCTGCAGTATTCCAGAATCTTAAGCAACTATGTGCAAGGAGGCTGGGTCCCTGAATGACTGCTTGGAGCAGAGCTCCTCCTTCCACCACCATTCTGTTTTTCAACTGTGACACAAGCAAGAAAAAAACTTTTGATGTGTTTTCTACTAATATTTGGGTGTTTGTTTGTTTGTTATAGTGGTTAATGTACCCTGACTAATACAAAGTAAGCCTTTTTGCTTAAAATGGATGTGGGAATCACAGCTTTGTTTTTCCTTCTTTTCTGAAGAGTAGACACAAGTTTAAGAAAATGCAAGGATGCATCTAATAGGCATTGGCTGTGATTCATGCTATCTGGCTGTTTCCAGATAGCATGACATAGTAGCAAACACATGGAATTGAGAGACTGTGTTAACTTCTCTTCCCAAGTCCACAAGGGGTGTTGTTTCAAAGGCAGAAATTTCCCAGCAACATGCCCGACCTGCCTTCCTTCACATCCCCTTCCGGGAACTAGAGTTCTTTGTCTAACTTTCACGCACCATCTACCTAGACTGCCCAGGTGAGCTTCCCTTGTTTAGAAAGCCGAGAAAAGCTGTGGTAGGACTGTGGGCCGGGCAGCCAATCTGATATCAAAGTCAAAGATCAATCGCTCCAGTGGAAGTTTGAAGGAACTCCTCTCATGGTATATGAACTTGAATGGGGTGGGAGTAACTCTTAGATTAAAAGACCCTACCCTTACCTGTGCGGACTCCATCACGATGATAGCATGGGAGCTCTCTCTCTCTCTCTCTATCTCTCTGTCTCTGTCTCCCTGCCTTATAAATTGCTTTTCTGCAAGCTCTTTGGGTCAGATATTTGCTTGAATGAGCTCATCCCGCCACCAGGGCCCTCTCCCATTCTTGGGTGAGTGAGGCCCAAGGACTGGGAAAACACATTGATTGGGGAACAGTGAGCGTCTTTGGGACCCCTGCAGCCCAGCTTCTGTCACCCGGTTACAGAATTAGATAATTTGGATTTGAATCTTGGGTCTGCCACTTATCAATTGTGTGACCCTGGTCAAGTTTCTTAACCTCTCAATATGTTTCCTTATCTTAAAAATTATAATAATACAAAATATAAAATTTACATGCCCTTGGTCCAGAGGTCATCATATAAAAGTAATTCAGGAATTCATCATATAAAAGTATTCCCACATGTGCTCAACAATATATGTATAAAGATACTTGTTGCTATCTCATTTCTTTATAGAAAGTTTTAGATATTCTAAAGTATGGATAAACCATGAAATTATCTAGCTTTTGCCTCATTGATGGACCTAACTTTGGGCTACTATACATAATACTGCAACAAGTATCTTTATACTTCTACATTCACCTGTCCACAGTACATTGTTAAATGCAAAAGAAAAATGTATAAAAATAGTATAATTCCATTTATGTTCTTTAAATACTATATATGTGTGAATATAGAAGTATATTAGCACAAAGAAAAAGCTCTAGAAGGTCATAAAACTCTGGTAGTATATCTGCAAAGATGTAGCATACCAGCAGGCACTTCTGAAAGGGGGAGAATAATCGAGTTAGGTAAGAGAATTAAGGGGAATCTTTATTTTTTATTTTCACTCTAACATGTCTACTTTTTATTTTTTACAATGAAACTCTTTTATGATAAAAGAGAAAATGGTGATTAAAATGGTAAATATCTCACAATGTTAAAAGTTAAATTGCGATAACATAAATTAACGTTTTGGGAACATGGTAGTTCTTGAGAAAAACAAATTACTTTTGTACTGTTTTATTTTTCTTAGGGATTCAAATGTACAGGTTAGAATTTTAAACAATGTATTATATAACTTACAGACCGTTTTCATGTGGGCATCTGGTTCTCTCTGCTGTTTTCTCTCATTCCACTGTTGTGTACCCTTTTCCCTTTTCTTAGGGGGCTCTTTCTCTGTTATATGACCCTGCTTTCTTCCTTCTTTCTTCTTTTTCTTTTTTTTTTTAAATGGAGTCTTGCTCTCTCATCCAGGCTGGAGTGTAGTGGCATGATCTCGGCTCACTGTAACCTCCACCTTCCAGGTTCAAGTAATTCTCGGGCCTCAGCCTCCTGAGTAGCTGGGATTACAGGCACACACCACCACACCAAGTTAATTTTTGTATTTTTAGTAGAGATGGGGTTTTACCATGTTGGCCAGGCTGGTCTCCAACTCCTGACCTCAAGTGGTTCACCTGTCTTGGCCTCCCAAAGTGCTGGCATTACAGGCGTGAGCCACTGTACCCCATCTCTCTTTTTTTTTTTTTTTTTGAGACAGGATCTCATTCCTATCACCCAGGCTGGAGTGCAGTGGTGCAATTTCACTGCAGCCTCGACTTCTGAGGCTCAGGTGATCCTCCCACCTCAACCTCCTGAGTACCTGGGACTACAGGCAGACAAAACCATGCCCAGCTAATTTTTTTTATTTTATAACTTTTGTAGAGATGAGGTTTTGCCATGTTCCCCAGCTAGTCTCAAACTTTTAGGCTCAAGCAATCCTCCTGCCTCAGCCTCTAAGAGTGTTGGCATTATAGGCCTGAGCCAGCATGCCTGGCCATGACCTTACTTTCTGCTGCCATGGCACTCTTGACTTTCCCAGTTTATGCCCCTTAAGCACTTTATTCTAAAGGGGCAAAAACTTAGTCACTCAAAGCATGGCCTCAATCTTCTTCCAGCTTGAGCTAACTCCACTGATCATTTTATTCACACATTGCTGAGGCCAATACAATTATGATTGGACACCAGCAGAGGAGTATCAGGACACTACTGCTTTTGGTCCTTGAGATTTTTGAGATTCAGAGTCTGAGTTTACATACAAACTCTGCTTTCTTGTAGATTCAGTGGGTTGGGAATTTGGACAGGGCATAGTAAGGGTAACTTGCTGTGTGCCAGGATGTCTGGGGTCTCAGCTAGGAGACTCATTTGCTGGGAGCTGGAATCATCTGAAGGTTTCTTCACTCTCATGCCTGGTGGTTGATGATGGCTGTTGGTTAGAGGCCTCAGTTCTTCTCCACGTGGGCCTCACTGAATGGTCTCTCTATATGGGCTTGATTGGGCTTTCTCATATGGTGACTGGGTTCCAAGGACAAGCATCTTGAGAGAGGTAGCCTTTTATAAATTAGCCTCAGAATCCAGAGAGTGCCATTTTCACTGTATTGCTTTCAAGACATCAGTCACAAGGACTTGCCCAGTTTCACAGGGAGGAAAATAGATCCCACCTTTTGATAGGAAGTTACAAGGTTCTGGAAGAGTGTATGGGACCAGAAATATTGCTGTAGCCATTTTTGGAATTACAATCTGCCACAGTTTATAAGCTATGAAGTTGCTGGAATGGAAGAGACCATTCCATACTTGGAACTTCTGGATTGACTGCTAATTGAACTGATCTGGAGCGTCCTGGGTTGATGGTTTGAGTTTATGAGCTGTGCCAAGGGTTGAGTGTGGACCTGGATTTTATTTCTCCCAGTTGTTTTTCTCTGGTAGGAAATAATGAGGCAGATAATCTTATTATGTGTTCCCTACCATACTCCAGGCTGCAAACCTTGCAAAATAAATTCAGCTCGTAAAAGTTAAAAGGTTCAACTGAGCATATCTTCTACCTTTTTGATGAACATGTTTTTGGTACTCCACCTCCAAATGTTTGGATCCCAAGGTCCTCCAAATTGATGGCATGGACCCATATGCTTCCTTAGGACTTCTTGTGGGGAAGAGCCCATAGTGGAGACATGAATAAATATCCTGAATTAGAAAAACAGTCTTTCTTCTTGCAGAAAAGCTGCTGGTAAGAAATATTCATCTCTGCCACTTTACACTTTCATGTCTGTGCCTAGAAACATTCCACATAAAGATTTTAGCCTGGTGATGGTGATAAGAAACTTTATGTTTCTCTGCCCTAAGAGGAAAGGATTCTGTCCTAGGGGCCAATTGATGTATTTTTCTGTCTTTGGTACTCAAGCCACTGAAGATTGGCAACCAAAATTAATCTATCATGAAGTTGAATCAGATACTTCACTCTTTCTTTCTTATTCTGTTGGTTTCATAACATCTGCAGAAATCAGGAAATACAAATGTAGTGACTGTGGTGGTGACAGTGGTGCTGGCAGATTAGTGGGGGTGTATTAGGCTGGGGAGGAGGCTCTCCCTTTCTTGGGGCTGTATGTTGTCTTAATCAGTTTAGGCTGCTGTAACAGAACACCATAGACTGTGTGGCTTAAACAACAAACAGATATGTCTCACAGTTCTGGAGGCTGGGAAGTCCAAGATCAAGGTGCTAGCACATACAATATTCAGTGAGAGCCCTCTTCTTGGTTTGTGGACAGCTCTGTTCTCATTGTATCTTCATATATCAGAGAACAGAGAAAGAAGCAAGCACTCTTGTGTGTGTCTCTTCTTATAAGGATATTTATCCCATTCAAGAAGGATAGCTCCACCTTCATGAACTAATCCCCTCCCAAAGGTCCTACTTCCTAACATCATGACACCTGGGCTTAGGATTACAAAATATGACTAAAGTGGGAACATGTTCAATTTATAACACATGTCTTGTCTAGAATATTGGGTTATGGCTTCTTGTCTTCAATCCATTTTATTGTCCCTGTCCAGGCTGAAGAATCAATAGCTATCCAAGGAAGCTCTTCTCAAAACAAGAGCAGGAGCACAGAGCTTGTGCACTGCCACATCCACTCCATCCAATTACTCAGGCAAATATTATTGCAAAGCCCAGAGTCAAAAAGATGGAGGTACACTTCTTCCACAATGAGTTTTGGCATAGGTATGGGTGTAGGAACGGAAGAAGAATGGGGGCCAATAATTCACTTCATCACAGTCCCCCCTTCTATGTTTTCTCCCTCCTAATTATTTATTTGTTGAGGAAACCAAATCATTTGTCCTATGGTATTTCTCACATTCAAGATTTTTCTGACCACATTCCTGTAGCATCATTTGACATGTTTCTCTGTTCTTTGCATTTTCTTTTCTCTCTCTCTCTCTTTTTTTTTTGAGATGAAGTCTGAGTCTGTGGCCCAAGCTGGAGTGCAGTGGCACAATCTCGGCTCACTGCAACCTTCACTTCCCAGGCTCAAGTGATTCTCATGCCTCAGCCTCCCGAGTAGCTGGGACAACAGGTGTGTGCCACCACACCTGGCTAATTTTTTTGTATTTAAGTAGAGACTGGGTTTCACCATGTTTTCCAGGATGGTTTCAAACCCCTGAGCTCATGTAGTCTGCCCACCTTGGTCTCCCAAAGTGCTGGGATTTCAGCGTGAGCCACCAGGCTTAGCCTGTTCTTTGCGTTTTTCTATACATTGGTGGTTAAATCTAGAGGCTTGATCTGGTGTGACAAGGATCCTTTACAGGTAAAGTAAATGGCACTTTTATCAACAGAAACATACTGTCTCGTCGTCTCTCTTTTTGTGTTGTTAGTGGCCATCACTGATCATTGCCTATATCTATTATTTAGTTAGGGGTTTGCAAAAGGGTAATATAATTTCTTCTTCATTTATAAGTATCTGAGGAGCAGTTCTACAGGAAAGAAGTCTGGATGCTTGGTTCTTCCCTTTATCTACCAGTTTCTAGGGTAATGTACTGGTCCCCCAGAAGTCCAAAGAGAACAATGAATATTGGTTTTTGTATCTTTATGAACTCATGGATTTTTGACATGTTTGAAGTCTTTTAATCTCTTGGTGAGATATGATTTATATCAATGTTCAGTTCATCCCACTTTAGTCAGTGGAGGCCTCATTGAGTTGACTCTTGACTTTCTAACATGACTCTCAAGCTTTGACAGTTTTCTTGCCGTCAGTGTGACAAAGACGTTCCAAGATCTTGTAACATTTTCTCCTGTGTTATCTTTGTTGTTGTTCTGAAGTTTGTCAGGTAACTCAGAAGAGCAGCTACATTAGCGTGCTAAATTGAAGATGTATCAGACTGTCTGGGCTTGTAAGGCAGGGAAATTAAATGAGGAAATGGGCATCGATGATGGATAAGATTGTGTTTTTTGACTAGGCTACAAAGAAGAATGTGGGAGGAACACACTGAGGAGGAACCCTGGGATTTTAGGACTCTGACACTCCTCTTTACCCCTTTTGGTCTGACTTCTACAGACCCTGGGCCCAATGTTCTCGAGGGGCTTGTGGCTAGAATAGGAAATGTATGTAACAACTATTAATGAGTGTAATGGATTGTCCCAGGCAAGGCTGTTTCTGGACAATAAAGCATAGCCTTAAGGCCCTGAGGCACAGCTTCATTTTGGAGCTGTCTCCCTGGTTGTTCAGATAACTGTTTACAGATCAGCCATTCAGTTCAGTCTTGGCTTATGAACAGCTGGTAGCAATTTTCCTGCACTAAAGAATTGCTATTTATTCTATACCCCACACTTAATTCATTCCTTGTTGGCTGACTTGCTAGTTCACCTACTCATTGTAATTACTCCTTACTCTCATCCCTTTTTTAACCGTCCCCTTCTCTCTCACCTTGCATCTTCAGCACCACAATACAGCCAAGTTTGATCCAATTGAACAGAAGTCTCTTAGCACTGGTGAGTCTCCATGGATCAGGAGTTGAGCCTCTAGTTCTCTGCAATAGACTACCTAATGATGAGAAAATGAAGGCTCTATGGAGAAGTTGTCATCACAGCGTTATGATGAACTCAAAAGGGTCACAAATGGGAGGCTGACACTGGGATCTAGTACCAATTTTCTGCTCTTTGATTGTGTCATTTAGTTTTGTATCTCAGTCTCCATTTTTGGTTGTTTTTTTAAAATCTCTAAAATGGGATAACAGTTCTTGCCCTGCCCACTTTGCAGGCTAAAGAGGGATAATGTATATTAGTGGAATTATGAAGTCCTATTAAGTATCCAAGTTGGCAATTTAAGTTTTGTTACATATTATTATAAACTCATAGTAAATGGTATGGAGAAGAAACTCCTCTAGGCATGTGAGTAATAATCTGTTATTTCTAAAGGGGGTTTTCCATGTATTATCTTAATGGGTCCTTGTAATAAATGATGAGATGGAATGACAACTGGAATTATCCCTATTTTGGGTTGAATGATGTACTCCTCAAAGCTATATTGAAGTCCTTATTCTCAATATCTCAGAATGAGATCTTATTTGGAAATAGGGTGGTTGTAGATATAATTTTTCAAGATGAGGTTATGCTAGAGGAAGGTGAACGCTTAATGCAATATATGACTGATGCCCTTTTAAGAACACACAGAGACACACAGGAGAATGCCATGTGATGACAGACAGAGCTTGGTATGATGCAGCTACAAGCTAAGGAACACCAAGGGTTGAAAGCCAACACTAAAAGCTAAGAAGAGGCAAGGAAGGATTCTTCTCTATAGATTTTAGAGGGAGTGTGGCCCTCTTGACACTTTTCTATTGGATTTCTATCTTCTAAAACCGAAAGAATAAGTTTCTATCGTTTTAAGTCACCTAGTTTGTAGTATATTGTTTTGGATGCCTCAGGAAACTAATAAAATCGCCTATTTCTGGTCAGTATACTGAGGTTCAAAAAAGTTTAATTGGCAAATGTTAATTGCCAAGAGCCTTCTATGTGCTGGGTGATCTTCTAGGTATTCAGTTCTAAACCAAACAAAGTTAAAATTGTACTCAGGGGCACGTGGCTTGTTAGAGACAAGTGATATGAAACTCCAGTCTCTGGGCTTCCAAATCAACATTTCAGTTTTGTTTTATTTCAATTATGTCCTTTCTAAGTAAGGAGTGATTCTAATATTGACAATGCTTATACTGACCACTAATGTGCCTGAGTCACAGACATCTCAGTGAACTCCTTACTAACAAATTTATATTTCCCTACAGATACCTTACATGTATCATTACAGCCTTTCTAGACCTAAGAATGGATACCCTTTCTCTTTTTCTTGACCCAGAATTTGGGTTACAAATAATCCAAGTGAGAGGAGCTGTTTGTGATGGGGCATTTCTGAACAGAGGGAGGAAAAAGGGAATTCCAGGTTGCTACAAGATTTCTAATTGTGTGATGGGTAATGAAAGCCCTATGAAGGATTAAAAGTCACTGGCTAAGGGACTTCTGCAGAATAGTTTCTACCAAGCACCTGAACTTACTCTTCCAGGTATGAGGAAGAAAATATAAGGACAGAATGTGACCTGACTGCACCCCTCCACTACCATGCCCCTGAAAAACTAGAGAGATCAACATTTGGTTCCTCAGTTCCCTGGCTATGGGGGCTAAAGGACTTGGTTTTTTCATCACTTAAGGTAAAGAAAAGGTAAAATAAGTGCGTACAGGAAACCTACTCCATAAATAAAACCAACTATAGCAATAGCCTCGAAAGACTTATTTCAAGACCTCCTTCCTCCCTCCCACCTTGACATTTTAATGGGGTCGGCAGTTTGAACTTCATTGTAATGGAAACCAAAAGACAATCTTCAGAAGTGAAAGGCTACAATGGAAGGCCCAGCAGCCTCTGTGTCTAAGTGTATCAGCTTTGTCCTCAGCAAATGGCAATGTTGCTTGACAGGCAATTACTGCTGTTCCTAATTGTTTCCATCAAACTCAGCTGTTTGAAATACCTAGTGCCCTGGTACCAAGCCAACACTGTTTTCTTGGCTTTGGTTAATGCTTTATTTTTGGCACGCTGGTTTCTCTCTGGCAATTGAGTCTTTCAGACCTGTTAAACTTTCCAAAGACCCTCTCTGATCAAAGCCAGAAGACAATGTAATTAGGTCCTGTGTTAAGTGGAAGATTAGCAAAACAGAGTATCTCCTGTGCAGCTTGTCAGTACGAGGAGAGAAGATGAAAGCTCTACTTAGAACTCTGCTCTTAGAGAGCGAAACTCGATCTCAAAAAAAAAAACTCTGCTCTTAGATATACAGTCCATAATAGAGCTGCTTGACAGTGGCATTTTCTTGAGTGCATGTAGAAATGGGTATTTGTGTGGGGAACTCTGAGTCCCACGAGAAATGATACTTGGTCTTGTATTTTAAAGTATGTAAGTTTTGATAGCTTGCTATAGGAAATATATAATTTTTTTCTTAATCTAAAAGTTTTCCATTGTGATTGAATTAGAACTCTTATTTCCGTCTACCCCACTTCGGTAGAGTTCACAACTGTCTTCTGTTACCAACATACCTTAGTTCCACTATCTTGCACTCAGACTAGGATTATAGCCTTCTAATTGTTCTCACTGCTTCCTCTCTTGACTCTCTCCAATTCAATTTCCACAAGGCAGCAGGAATGTACTTTAAACAATGTATATCCCAAAAGGAGCTACCTACTGTATGGTTTTGTGTATATGACATAATAGAAAAGGCAAAACTAGAAGGAAACCTTTTCTAAGACCTAGGTCCAGGGAGAGGGCATTAACTGCAAAGCAGCAAAAGGGAACTTTTTAGAGCTCATCGAAATGTTCTATATCTTGGTTGTGGCATTGGTTGTGTGAGTGCAGGCATTGCCAAAACTTATTTATCTGTACACTTAAACGTAGTAAATTTTATTATACATTGAATATACCACAATAAACCTGACTTTAAAAAAATGTAAAAAGATCCAATCTTAGGGCTCATTTTGTTAATGCAGAGCTCTGCTCTGTATAGACAGCCTTATCTTTAGGATATTTGTCAAAAACAAGCAGTAGCAATTGATTAACATCACAGTTGCTTGAGGTGTCCATACCATTTGAGGCTAACAAGAGACGATAGCCACCAAAAAAAAAAAAAAAAAAAGACAAAGTGGGGTGGGGATTGGGGAATGAGATATTTATAGGGAAATTTAAAAGACATGATGTATTCTTGGCCGTACATATAGTGCACATGTCCAGGAAAGACATGATAAGACACTAATCTCACACTTCTGGCTCACAATCAGGAATCGAAGTCTAAAGCAGAGTTGTAAGCTAACTACTAGGGTGTTGAAAACATGTCCCAACACAAATACAGAACCTCTTGATGACACCTGAGGGACATATTGGATCAAGGCATTTGAGGAAACTTCTATTGATTCATTAGTTGAGTACTAAGCTAACCAAGCAGAGACCTTAGGAGCTACACACAATAAAGAATACAGACTTTACAGAATTTGTCCTGGAAAGTCATTGAACAAAAACATGGGAACTGTCACAAACTCTGGGAAGGGACTGGAATCCAAGTTTCAGAGTTGTTATGTTATGCTATAATGTCTCATTTTAACAAAAATTATGACATATGCGAAGAAACAGGAAAATGTGGCTCATGCACAAGAATAAAAGCAGTAAATACAAACTGTTCCTGAGGCATCCCAGACATTACACTTACCACACAAAGACTTTAAATCAGATGCTATAAGATGGTTCAAAGAAATAAAATAATCCATGTAAAAAGTAAAGTATGAAAATGATATCTCCCCACAAGAGACAGAAATTATTTATTAAAAAATAGAAATCCTGGAGTTGAAGAGTACAATAACTGAAATGAAAGGTTTACTAGAGGAGCACAAAAGTAAATTTGAACTGGGGAAAGAAAGAATCAGCAAACTTGAAGATAAGTAAAAGTTTAACTACTTAAGAAAAGAAAAAAAAAAGAATAAAAGATATGAACAAAGCCTCAGAAATCTGTGGGTAACATCAAGCCTACCAACATACCCATTATGGAAGTCCTAGAAAGAAAAGAGGAAAAGAAAGAAGCAGAAAGAACATTTGAAGAAACAGCCCAAGCTCTTCAAGTTTAGTGAAAACATTTAAATCTGCTCTTCAAATATGCTCAACTAATCTGAAGTAGAAAAAACTGAAAGGAGTTCATATTTAAACACTTAATATTCAAGCTGTTGAAAGACAAAGAGAAAATCTTGAAAAAAGCAGGAGAAAAGCAACAAAGGATTTTCAGCAATAATTAAAACTGATTTCTTTTCAGAATATATAGAGGCCTGAAAGCATTGAGATGACATACTCCAAATGCTGAAAGAAAAAGACTGCCATTCAAAATTTTACAACCAGAAAATTATTCTGGAGGAATTAAGACATTCTCAGATAAACAAAACTTGAGATATTTTGTCACTAGCAGAGTGCCCTATAAGAAATATTAAAGAAGGTCATTCAGTCTGAAATTTCAAAACATTAAACAGTAACTTGAATTCATGCACACACACAAAATATAAGGAACACCAGTAATGATAATTTCATAGCTACCACTTACCTTGGCAAATATAAAAGAAAGTTTAAATGTATATTTCATTCGTAACTCTTTTTTTCGTATTTGTCTTTAGAATACAGGTACATAAAGCAATAATTGTTGATGGACTTTTAAGGAATAAATATGTAATTGGTATAATAATAGCAGCATAAAGAAGGGGAAAATGAAGCTTTATTAGAGAAAAATTTTCTTGTATTATTGAAAATAAGTTGATATTAATCTGAACTAAATTATTTTAAGTTTAGATGTCAGGGCAACCACTAAGACTAACTTAAAAGTAGGTATGGTAAACAAAAACTGAGAATTAAAATGGCATAGCTGCAAATATTTGTTTATTGCAAAAGAAGGCAGTAATGGTGAATAGATAAACAAGAAAGACATAAAACATATAGAAAAGAAGTAGCAAAATGGCAGATGTAAATCCTGCCTTATCAGTAATTACATTAAATGTAAATGAACTAAACACTTTAATCAAAAGACAGAAATTGGCAAAATAGATTAGAAGACATGTTTCAACTATACATTATGTAAAAGTGACACACTTTAGATTCAAACACATAATCAGGTTGAAAATAAAGTTATAGAAAATAGATATTATACAAGCAGTAATTTAGGAGAACTGAGGTAGGACTGTAATAAAATCAGACAACATAGGATTTAAGACAAAAAGTGTTAGTAGAGACAAAGAAAAACCTTTTGTAATACATGAGGAATGCATAACAATTATAAATATATATGTACCTAACAACAGCCTAAAACACATGAAGCAAAAACTAATAGAACTGAAAGGATAAGTAGGTAATTTGTCAATAATAGTTGGAGATTTCAATATCCTATACTAGCCAGAACAGCTATATAGAAAATGAAAAGGAAAGAGAAGACTCAAAAAACAGTATAAATTAAGTAGACATAATATATAATTATAGAAGTGTTCTACCCAATAGCAGTAGAATAGATACTCTTCGCAAACGCATATGGGACCCTCTTCAATATTTTAGACCATAAAACCCTCCAAATTTGGAAGGATTAAAACCATGGAAAATATGTTCTCTGAACATTATGGAATGAAATTTGAAATAAGTAAAAGAAGGGAATTTGAAAAATTTGCGAATGTGGAAATTCAACAACACACTCCTAAATAACCAATGAGCCAAAGAGAAATCACAAAGGAAGTTAAAAAATACTTTGAGATGAATGAAAATGAAAACACAAATCTCAAAACTTATGGGATGTAGTGAAAGCAATGCTTAGAGAGAAACTTTACTTGTTACTGTTGATATTAAAAAAGATCTCCAATCAAGAGCTTAAACTGCCACTTTAAAAAACTGGAGAAAGAAGATCACCCTAAATGCAAAGATAGCAGAAAGAAGAAAACAATGCAGATGAAAGTGGAAATTAATAGAGCAAATCAATGAAATAAAAATTTCTTACTTTGAAAAGATCAATGAAATTGACAAATACAGCAAGAAAAAAAGAGAGAAGACTCAAATTGGTAAACCTATGAAGGAAAACAGAACATCACTACTGAACTTAACAAAATAAAATATATCATAAATACTATAAACAAGTGTATGTCAACAAATTAGATGACACAGATGAAATGGACAAACTTTTAGAAATAGACAATCTGAGTAGACCTACAATAACTAAATGGAGTGAATTAGTAATAAAAGTATCATCCCACAAAGAAGAGCCAGGCCCAACTGGATTCACTCTTTACTTCTACCATATGCCTACAAATAATTAATGTCAACCTTTTGCAGTTTCCCCAAATTTAGAGGAGGGAACACATTCTAGCACATTCTGTAAAACGTGTTACTCTGATACCAAAACCAGACAGAAGTATCACAAGAAAACTATAGCCCAATATCCCTTATGAATATATAAATGAAAAATTCCCCAACAAATACTAGCAAACTGAATCCAGCAACATATTTGAAAGATTATATACCATGACCAAGTGGGATTTATTCAAAGAATGCAAAGTTGGCTTAAAATGTGAAAATCAATCAATGTAATACATCATATTAATAGAATAAATAACAGAAATATGTGATAATGCCATTGACTCAGAAAAGGTATTGACAAACTACACCCTTTCATGACAGAAACACCTGACAAACTAAAAATACAAAGAAACTTTCTCATTTGGAGAAAGGACATCTAAAAAATACAGACTTATTTTTTTTGAGACAGGATCTCAAAAGTAGTGCAATGGCATGATCATGGCTTACTGCAGCCTCAGTGGCATAATCATGGCTTACTGCAGCCTCTGAGGTGGGACTCAAACAATCCTCTCACCTCAGCCTCCAGAGTAGATGGGACTACAGATATGTACCACCACACCTGGCTAATAAAAAAAAATTTTTTTTTTAAATTGGATTTTAGGTTTTGGGGTACATGAGCAGAGCATGCAAGACAGTTGCGTAGGTACACACATGGCAGTGTGCTTTGCTTTTCTTCTCCCCTTCACCCACATTTGGCATTTCTCCCCAGGTATCCCTCCCCACCTCCCCCTCCCACTGGCCCTCCCCTTTTCCCCCCAATAGACCCCAGTGTTTAGTACTCCCCTTTCTGTGTCCATGTGTTCTCATTTTTCATCACCCGCCTATGAGTGAGAATATGCGGTGTTTCATTTTCTGTTCTTGTGTCAGTTTGCTGAGGATGATGTTCTCCAGATTGATCCATGTCCCTACAAACGACACAAACTCATCATTTCTGATTGCTGCATAATATTCCATGGTGTATATGTGCCACATTTTTCCAATCCAGTCTATTATCAATGGGCATTTGGGTTGATTCCAGGTCTTTGCTATTGTAAACAGTGCTGCAATGAACATTCGTGTGCATGTGTCCTTATAGTAGAACGATTTATATTCTTTTGGATATATACCCAGTAATGGGATTGCTGGGTCAAATGGAATTTCTATTTCTAAGGCCTTGAGGAATCGCCACACTGTCTTCCACAATGGTTGAACTAATTTACACTCCCACCAACAGTGTAAAAGTGTTCCTTTTTCTCCACATCCTCTCTAGCATCTGTTGTCTCCAGATTTTTTAGTGATCGCCATTCTAACTGGCGTGAGATGGTATCTCAATGTGGTTTTGATTTGCATCTCTCTGATGACCAGTGATGATGAGCATTTTTTCATATGATTGTTGGCCTCATATATGTCTTCTTTCGTAAAGTATCTGTTCATATCCTTTGCCCACTTTTGAATGGGCTTGTTTGTTTTTTTCCTGTAAATCTGCTTGAGTTCTTTGTAAATTCTGGATATCAGCCCTTTGTCAGATGGGTAGACTGCGAAAATTTTTTCCCATTCTGTTGGTTGCCGATCCACTCTAGTGACTGTTTCTTTTGCCGTGCAGAAGCTGTGGAGTTTCATTAGGTCCCATTTGTCTATTTTGGCTTTTGTTGCCAATGCTTTTGGTGTTTTGTTCATGAAGTTCTTGCCTACTCCTATGTCCTGGATGGTTTTGCCTAGATTTCCTTCTAGGGTTTTTATGGTGCCAGGTCTTATGTTTAAGTCTTTAATCCATCTGGAGTTAATTTTAGTGTAAGGTGTCAGGAAGGGGTCCAGTTTCTGCTTTCTGCACATGGCTAGCCAGTTTTCCCAACACCATTTGTTAAACATGGAATCCTTTCCCCATTGCTTGTTTTTGTCAGGTTTATCAAAGATTGTATAGTTGTAAGTATGTTGTGTTGCCTCCGGTGCCTCTGTTTTGTTCCATTGGTCTATATCTCTGTTTTGGTACCAGTACCATGCTGTTTTGATTACTGTAGCCTTGTAGTATAGTTTGAAATCCGGTAGTGTGATGCCCCCCGCTGTGTTCTGTTTGCTTAGAATTGACTTGGCTATGCGTGCTCTCTTTTGGTTCCATATGAAGTTCATGGTGGTTAAAAAATTTTTTTTAGATGGGGTTTCTCCATGTTGCCTAGGCTGGTCTCGAACTTCTGGCCTCAAGGAATCCTCCTGCCTCAGCCTCCCAATGTTCTGGGATTACAAGTGTGAACCACTGCACTCAGCCTGTACTTCTAACATCATAGTGGTTAAAGAATGAAAATTTTACCCCTAAGACCAAGCACAAGAATAGTGTGTACTGTTAAAACTATTCAATGAGTTCAGGAAGGTTGCAGCAGATGCATATTTCTATACACTACTAATGAACTATCCAAAGTGAAATTTTTAAAATTCCACTTGCAATAGCATCAAAAAGAATAAAATACTTAGAAATAATCTCAATAAAGAAGGCAAAATGTACACAGTGATATGTATAAAACATTGTTGAGAAAAATAAAAAAAAATTGGTGACTTACACTTCTCAAAACTTACTACAAATCTGTGGTAATCTAGACTGTAGTACTGGCACAAAATAGGTTAATTCAATAGAATTGAGAAATCATAAATAAATGCTCACATTTATGGTCAACTGACTTTTGTTTTGTTTTTGAGAGAGTCTTGCTCTTTCATCCAGGCTGGAGTGCAGTGGCACAATCTCAGCTCACTGCAACTTCTGCCTCCTGGGCTCAAGTGATCCTCCCACCTCAACCTCCTGAGTAGCTGGGACTACAGGAGTGTGCCACCACACCCATCTGATTTTTTTCTTTTATATAAAGATAGGGTTTTGCCATGTTGCCTAGACTGGTCTCGAACTCCTGAACTCAAGTGATCCACCTGCTTCAGCCTCCCAAAGTGCTGGGATTACAGGCAAGAGCCAGCACACCCAGCTCAACTAACTTTTGACCATAGATATCAAGACCATTCAATGGGAATAGAATAATCTTTTTAACAAATGATGCTGGAACAACTAGATATCTACATGCAAAAGGTAAAGGTGCATCTCTTTCTCACATCACATACAAAAATTAATTCAAATGGATTAAAGAACTAAACATAAGAGTTAAAACCATAACATTTTTAGCAGAAAATGCAGAAGTAAATCATTGTGACCCTGAGTTAGGCAAAGCCTTATTAGATATAACACTGAAAGCATCATAGACCAAAGAAAAAAATAAGAAAATTGGACTTAATAAAAATTGAAAACTCTGTGCTTCAAAGCACACCATCAAGAAAGTGAAAAGACCACCTACAGAAAGGGAGAAAATATTTGCAAATTATAAATCTGATAACTTTTATCTAGAAAATATAAAGAACTTTTCCAACTGAAAAATAAAAAGACAACCCAATTAAAAATGAGCAAATGATTTGAATAAGCATTTCTTCTAAGGAGATATAAAACCATCAAGAGACACATGGAAAGATGCTCAATATCATTAGTCATCTTGGAACTGTAAATCAGTACTACAGTGAGATATCACTCTATCCCACTAAGAAGGCTAAAATAAAAAAGACAGACATTAATAGGTGTTGACAAGGATGTGAAGAAAGTGAAGCCATCATAGGTTGCTGGTGAGATTGTAAAATTGTACAGCCATTTGGAAAATGGTTTGGAAATTCCCCGCAAAAATTAGACATGGAGTTACCACATGAACCAATAATTCCATTTTTAAACCTATGCCCAAGAGAAATGAAAACATATGTTCACAAAAAAACTTGTATACAAGTGTTTATAGTAGCATTTTTCTTATTAGTGAAAACACAATAGCCAAAAAGTGAAAACCACACAAATGCTCTTCCACAGATGAATAAGGTGATATATCCATACAATATAATATTAACCAGCCATAAAAAGGGATGAAATACTGCACTGATTCATGTTATAACTCTGAAAAATTTATGCTAAGTGAAAGAAATGAGACACAAAAGGTCACATATTGTTAATCTCATTTATACGCCATATACAGAATAGGCAAATCATAAGAAAAAAAAAGTAGATTAGCAGTTGCCAGGATCTGGGGGTAGGAGCGAATGGGAGTGACTGTGAATGGGTATGGGGTTTCTGTTCAAGATAACATGTTCTAAATTAGCTAGTGGTAATGGTTGCACAACTATGTAAACACTAAATCCACTGCATTATACTCTTTAAAAGGATGAATTGTATGGTAGATGGATTATACCTCAATAAAGCTGTTATTTTAAAAATATATAACTCATATTATTTTACATCCATGGTTTAAGTTCTGCAATAGCTTCTCACTCTTTAAATAAAGTCCAGATCTGGACCATAGCTACACTGTCCTACCCACGCCTCTGACCTGTCTTGCTCCACGGCCCCCTTGCTCAGTGTGCTCTGCTTAGCCTGACCCCATAGGCCAGGTGTTCTGCATTTTGAACACAGATTGCTCTTTTCTGCTGCTGAGGCCTGGCATTTTCTCTTTCTTGTGTCTGGAATGCTCTTCCGTGCTTTGTCCATGGCTTTTCCCATTTCATTTTTTCAGTCTGTCTAGAATAGCTGCCTTCCCTTTCATACTTTCAGCATCTCATGTTGTCTATTTTCTTTATTCACTTATATCCCAAGTGGATATTCTCTTGCTTATTTATGTATTTTTTTCTGTATCTGTTTTTTGGATCCCAGCAGTACCCCCTACTATTAGGATATTCCCTCTGCAGGGGAGGATCTTCTCCACATTATTTTTCACTGTGTCTCTAGTTTTTTCTCTGAGAAAAGCATTTGTCCAGTTGTTAGTGCCCAGTACAAGTTTCTTGAATAAATGAATAAATTCCCCAGTCTGATGGCAGATATGACTCTAATTTTCTTATCAAAAACAGTACATTTTACTTAAGAGTCTTTTTGTAGGCAAACTCCACAAATGGTTACTGAGGAACGGAATGGGTGGTCCTGCTTTTCCACTTGATGAATCAGGGAACTCCTAGAGACCTAGCCTCTTAACTTTACTTGGCATTTAATCCACTGAGCCAACATTCAGGTGTTTTGTCAGGCAGTAGAATACATAGGTGTGGAGGCTACCCTTGAGAAACTTACATGCTAGAGAGGAAAACAGACACTAGCAATTGTGAAATAATACAATAAATTGTTTCCAGGGAGCAACACAGTGCTAGGGAAGTACTATATTAAAGATGGCTAATTTTTGGTTGTAGGAAGATAGCAGCAGGGAAGATATCACTGAAGAGGTTCAATTTACATTTGGCCCTAGTGAGATAATGGCTCTAGACCAAGCAAATCTTAAATTGGGAGTGGGGAAATGGCAATGTTCTAGAGGCTTTTTTATTGTCTCATCTAGAGGCAGGGAGAAGTCTTACTGGCATCTAGTAGACAGAGACCAGGGAAACTGCTAAACATCCTGTAATGAATAGAACAGCCTCCCATAACAAAGAATTCTCCTGCCCTAAATGTCCATAGTGCTGAGGCTAAGAAACATGTTTAAGACAATAATTATTAATGGCTGCTAAGACTGTTATGTGACAATCTGGTAGGTAGTACTAGGATAAATGGGTAAAGCTGACAACATCTGGACCCACTGATCAATCCTAATATTACACACACACACACACACACACACACACACACAAAGACATCAGTCATTCTGTGTCCCCTGGTATAATATATTAGAGAGTATACCCAAGATATTATTGCCAGAGCATCAAATCTGAACCTGGTTAAAGCTCTCACATAGTGTTGGCCAATAAAAATATGTGAGCCGGGGAGGACTCAAGATGGCACTGTGAGAACAACCCAGGATTGAAGCTCTCACTGGATGCGAGGAGAGGGTGAGTCAGGGATGCATTTCCAGATGGATCTTAGTTGCCCACAGAAGGGGGAAATTCCCAGGTATAAAAGAGATGCGGGACACCAAGCAGAGGTCTCGGCTGGTGTAGCCGGCAGCCGGTGCGGCTCCGGCCCATGCCAGAGTGCAGAGGCGCTCCACAGCACTCCATACAAAAGCGCACTGTTACGGGTGCCCTGTTGAATCGGCAAACTGAGACCTGGGAGGGCTAAACTTGAGACTGAACGGGACCTGGGCAGTGAGCCAGCCCAGGAAATCACAGGGACAAAGCATTTGGGCTAACGCAGTGCGACAAACAAAATGGCGATTCCAAACCCTCCCAGTGAGGAGGTTTTCTTAAAGGACAGCTCCGCGGGGGAGGGGCGTCCACCATTACCGAGGCAATCAGCCCCCACTGAGGTACACGCCCATTGCTGACGTAGCCTGTCATTGCCGAAGCAACCCGGTACAACAGAGAGACTCCACTGCAGGGCATAGCCCGTGGCAACAGGGCGGAGACTGTGGCAACAGGGCGGAGACCGCAGCAGAAGGGCAGAGCCTGCAGCAACAGGGCGAACTTCACACCAGCAGGGCGGAGCCTCGGCAGGCAAATAGTGATTTGACTGCCTCCTAGCTGGACAGGACAGCGAGGTGGACACTCACAGGGAAAGCCTCAACGCCCCCCGCCGACAGAGCATCTGAGAAAAAAAGGGGTTTTTTTCAGCCTATCAGACCTGAATGAACAACAGAGCTCAGAGCTCAGCAATTGAGCTCCTACAAAGTACAGACTGTCTCCTCAAGCAGCTCCCCGACCCCTCTATATCCAAAAGACTGACATTTGGCAGGCATCATTCTGGGACAAAGATAGCAGAAAAAGAAACTGGTAGCATCCCTCGCTTTTCCGCAGCTGCTATAGGTGAACCCCAGACAAGCAGGGCCTGGAGTGGACCTCAGCAGTCATACAGCGAAGGGGCTAGACTAGTAGAAGGAAAACCAAGTAACAGAAATACTTCATCACCAACAATCTGGGTGTCCACTCAGAGACCCAATCGAAAAGTCAGCAACTACGCAGACGACAAGCGGCTAAATCCACAAAGATGGGAAGAAACCAGCGAAAAAAGGAGGAAAACACCCGAAACCAGAACACCTCGCCTCCTAGAAAGGACCAAAACTCCTCACCAGCAAGGGAACAAAGCTGGACGGAGAATGACTGTGATGAAATGACGGAATTAGACTTCAGAAGGTGGATAATGAGAACCTTTTGTGAGCTAAAAGAACATGTATTAAATCAATGCAAAGAAACTAAGGAACTTGAAAAAAGATATGAAAAAAAATTTGAGGAAATGATAACAAGAATGGATAACTTAGAGAGGAATATGAATGAATTAAAGGAGCTGAAAAACACAATACGAGAACTTCGCGAAGCATGCACAAGTTTCAATAGCCGAATTGACCAAGCAGAAGAAAGAATATCTGAAGTCGAAGACCAACTCAATGAAATAAAACAAGAAACCAAGATTAGAGAAAAAAGCACAAAAAGGAATGAACAAAGTCTCCAAGAAATGTGGGACTATGTGAAAAGACCTAACCTACGTTTGATAGGTGTACCAGAAGGGGACGAAGAGAATGAATCCAAGCTGGAAAATACTCTTCAGGACATCATCCAGGAAAATTTCCCCCACCTAGAAAGACAGGCCAACACTCAATTACAGGAAATACAGAGAACACCACAAAGATATTCCGCAAGAAGAGCAACCCCAAGGCACATAATCATGAGATTCAACAAGGTTGAAATAAAAAAGAAAATTCTAAGGGCAGCCAGAGAGAATGGTCGGGTCACCCACAAAGGGAAGCCCATCAGACTCACAGCAGATCTCTCGGCAGAAACAATACAAGCCAGAAGAGAGTGGGGGCCAATATTCAGCATTCTTAAAGAAAAGAACTTTCAACCCAGAATTTCATATCCAGCCAAACTGAGCTTCATAAGTGAAGGAAAAATAAAATCCTTTGCGAACAAGCAAATACTCAGAGATTTTGTCATCACCAGGCCTGCTTTAAAAGAGCTCCTGAAAGAGGCACTACACATAGAAAGGAACAACCAGTACAAGCCATTCCAAAATCACACTAAATGCTAAAGAGCATCAACATAATGAAGAATCTACAACAACTAACAGGCAAAACAGCCACTTAGCATCAAAATGGCAGTGTCAAACTCACACATAACAATATTAACCCTAAATGTAAATTGGCTAAATGCACCAATCAAAAGACACAGACTGGCAAATCGGATAAAAAGCCAAAACCCATCAGTGTGCTGTATCCAGAAAACCCATCTCACATGCAAGGATACACAAAGGCTCAAAAGAAAGGGATGGAGGAAGATTTACCAAGCAAATGGAGAGCAAAAAAAAGCAGGAGTTGCAATTCTCATCTCTGATAAAATAGACTTTAAAGCAACAAAGATCAAAAGAGACAAAGAAGGCCATTACATAATGGTAAAAGGATCGATACAACAAGAAGAGCTAATGATCCTGAACATATATGGACCCAATGCAGGAGCACCCAGATACATAAGGCAAGTTCTTAATGACTTACAAAGAGACTTAGACTCCCACACAATAATAGTGGGAGACTTTAACACTCCACTGTCAATATTAGACAGATCAACCAGACAGAAAATCAACAAGGATATCCAGGGCTTGAACTCAGACCTGGAACAAGCAAACCTGATAGACATTTACAGAACTCTCCACCCCAAATCCACAGAATACACATTCTTCTCAGCACCACATCACACCTACTCAAAAATTGACCACATAATTGGAAGTAAAGCACTGCTCAACAAATGCAAAACAACTGAAATCATAACAAACAGCCTCTCAGACCATAGTGCAATCAAGTTAGAACTCAGAATACAGAAACCAACCCAGAACCGCACAGCTTCATGGAAACTGAACAACTGGCTCTTGAATGTTGACTGGGTAAACAATGAAATGAAGACAGAAATAAAGAAGTTCTTCAAAACCAATGAGAACGAAGACACAACATGCCAGAACCTCTGGGACACATTTAAAGCAGTCTCTAGAGGAAAGTATATAGCAATAAGTGCCCATATGAGGAGAATGGAGAGATCCAAAATTGACACCCTATCATCAAAATTGAAAGAGCTAGAGGAGCAAGATCAAAAAAACTCAAAACCCAGCAGAAGACAAGAAATAACTAAGATCAGAGCTTAACTGAAGGAGATTGAGACACAAAAAACCCTTCAAAAAATCAGTAAATCCAGGAGCTGGTTTTTTGAAAAGATCAACAAAATAGACAGACCACTAGCCAGATTGATTAAAAATAAAAGAGAGAACAACCAAATAGATGCAATAAAAAACGATAAACGGGAAATCACCACAGATTTCACAGAAATTCAAACCATCATCAGAGAATATTACAAACAACTCTATGCACATAAACTAGCAAACCTGGAAGAAATGGACAAATTCCTGGACTCCTGTTTCCTCCCAAGCCTAAACCAGGAGGAAGCTTAAACTATGAATAGACCAATAACAAGGTCAGAAGTCGAGGCAGCAATTAAGAGCCTACCACTCAAAAAAAGCCCAGGTCCAGACGGATTCACAGCCGAATTCTACCAGACACACAAAGAGGAGCTGGTACCATTCCTTCTAAAACTATTTCAAACAATCCAAAAAGAGGGAAGCCTTCTTAAATCATTTTACGAGACCAACATCATCCTGATACCAAAACCCGGCAGAGACCCAACAAGAAAAGAAAACTTCAGGCCAATATCCATGATGAACATAGATGCAAAAATCTTCAATAAAATATTGGCAAGCCGATTGCAACAGCAAATCAAAAAACTTATTCATCATGATCAAGTAGGATTCATCCCGGGGATGCAAGGCTCATTCAACATACGCAAGTCTATCAACGTAATTCACCACATAAACAGAACCAAGGACAAAAACCACATGATTATCTCAATTGACGCAGAGAAGGCATTTGACAAAATTCAACAGCCCTTTATGCTAAAAACCCTCAATAAACTCGGTATCGATGGAACGTATCTCAAAGTAATAAAAGCTATTTATGACAAACCAACAGCCAATATCATACTGAATGGGCAAAAACTGGAAGCATTCCCTTTGAAATCTGGCACTAGACAAGGATGCCCTCTTACACCACTCCTATTCAATATAGTACTGGAAGTTATAGCCAGAGCAATTAGGCAAGAGAAAGAAATAAAGGGTATTCAAATAGGAAAGGTGGAAGCCAAATTGTCTCTATTTGCAGACGACATGATAGTATACCTAGAAGACCCCATCGCCTCAGCCCAAAAACTCCTGAAACTGATAAGCAACTTCAGCAAAGTCTCAGGATATAAAATCAATGTGCAAAAATCACAAGCATTCGTCTACACCAATAACAGACTTAAAGAAAGCCAAATCAAGAACGATCTACCATTCACAATTGCTACAAAAAGAATAAAATACCTAGGAATGCAACTCACAAGGAACGTAAGGGACCTCTTCAAGGAAAACTACAAACCACTGCTCAACGAAATCAGAGAGGACACAAACAGATGGAGAAACATTCCATGTTCATGGTTAGGAAGAATTAATATCGTGAAAATGGCTATACTGACCAAAGTAATTTACAGAATCAACGCTATCCCCATCAAGCTACCATTGACTTTCTTCACAGAACTGGAAAAAACCACCATGAACTTCATATGGAACCAAAAGAGAGCACGCATAGCCAAGTCAATTCTAAGCAAAGAGAACACAGCGGGGGGCATCACACTACCGGATATCAAACTTTACTACAAGGCTACAGTAATCAAAACAGCATGGTACTGGTACCAAAACAGAGATATAGACCAATGGAACAAAACAGAGGCACCGGAGGCAACACAACATATCCACAAGTATACAATCTTTGATAAACCTGACAAAAACAAGCAATGGGGAAAGGATTCCCTGTTTAACAAATGGTGTTGGGAAAACTGGCTAGCCATGTGCAGAAAGCAGAAACTGGACCCCTTCCTGACACCTTACACTAAAATTAACTCCAGATGGATTAAAGACTTAAACATAAGACCTGGCACCATAAAAACCCTAGAAGGAAATCTAGGCAAAACCATCCAGGACATAGGAGTAGGCAAGGACTTCATGAACAAAACACCAAAAGCGTTGGCAACAAAAGCCAAAATAGACAAATGGGACCTAATGAAACTCCACAGCTTCTGCACGGCAAAAGAAACAGTCACTAGAGTGGATCGGCAACCAACAGAATGGGAAAAAATGTTTGCAGTTTACCCATCTGACAAAGGGCTGATATCCAGAATTTACAAAGAACTCAAACAGATTTACAGGAAAAAAACAAACAAGCACATTCAAAAAGTGGGCAAAGGATATGAACAGACACTTTACGAAAGAAGACATATATGAGGCCAACAGGCATATGAAAAAATGCTCATCATCACTGGTCATCAGAGAGATGCAAATCAAAACCACATTGAGATACCATCTCACACCAGTTAGAATGGCGATCACTAAAAAATCTGGAGACAACAGATGCTGGAGAGGATGTGGAGAAAAAGGAACACTTTTACACTGTTGGTGGGAGTGTAAATTAGTTCAACCATTGTGGAAGACAGTGTGGCGATTCGTCAAGGCCTTAGAAATAGAAATTTTATTTGACCCAGTAATCCCATTACTGGGTATATATTCAAAGAACTATAAATCGTTCTACTATAAGGACACATGTACACGAATGTTCATTGTTGCAGCACTGCTTACAATAGCAAAGACCTGGAATCAACCCAAATGCCCATTGATAATAGACTGGATTGGAAAAATGTGGCACATATACACCATGGAATATTATTCAGCAATCAGAAATGATGAGTTTGTGTCGTTTGTAGGGACATGGATCAATCTGGAGAACATCATTCTCAGCAAACTGACACAAGAACAGAAAATGAAATACCGCATATTCTCACTCATAGGCGGGTGATGAAAAATGAGAGCACATGGACACAGGGAGGGGAGTACTAAACACTGGGGTCTATTGGGGGGAAAAGGGGAGGGCCAGTGGGAGGGGGAGGTGGGGAGGGATAGCCTGGGGAGAAATGCCAAATGTGGGTGAAGGGGAGAAAGGAAGCAAAACACACTGCCATATGTGTACCTACGCAACTGTCTTGCATGTTCTGCTCATGTACCCCAAAACCTAAAATGCAATAAAAAATTAAAAAAAAATATGTGTGCCACATATATAATTTTAAAGTTTTTAATAGCCACATTAAAAAATGAAAAGATATTGGCCAGGTATGGTGGCTCATACTTGCGGTTCCAGCATTTTGGGAGGCTGCAGCAGGTGGATCACTTGAGCCCAGGAGTTCGAGAACAGCCTGGGCAACATGCCAAAACCCTGTGTCTACAAAAAATACAAAAAAGTTAGCCAGACATGGTGGCACATGCCTGTAGTTTCAGTTACTTGGCTTTCTCTGCATCTATGGAGATAATCATGGGGTTTTTGTCTTTGGTTCTGTTTATGTGATGGATTCTGTTTATAGATTTGTAGATGTTTAACCAGCCTTGCATCCCAGGGATGAAGCTGACTTGATTGTGATGGATAAGTTTTTTGATGTGCTGTTGGATTCAGTGTGTTAGTATTTTATTGAGGATTTTCATGTCTATGTTCATCATGGATATTGGCCTGAAATTTTCTTTTTTTAGTTGTGTCACTGCTAGGTTTTGGTATCAGGATGATGTTGGTCTCATAAAATGAGTTAGGGAGGATTTCTTCTTTTTGTTTCATTTGTAATAGTTTTGAAGGAATGGTACCAGCTACTCTTTGTACCTCTAGTAGAATTCAACTGTAAACCTGTCTGGTCAAAAAGGTTTTTCTGGCTATTAATTGCTGCTTCAGTTTTAGACCTTTTTATTGGTTTGTTCAGGGATTCAACTTCTTTCTGGTTTAGTCTAAGTGTCCAGGAATTTATTCATTTCTTTTACATTTGCTGGTTTATTTGCATAGAGGTGTTTGTAGTAATCTCTGATGGTAATTTGTATTGTTGGGGGATCCGTGGTGATATCCCCTTTATCATTTTTATTGCATCTATTTGTTCTCTCTATTCTTTTTTATTAGTCTGACTAGTGGTCTATCTATTTTCTTAATCTTTTCAAAAAACCACCTCCTGGATTTATTATTATTTTTAAAGTTTTTTTTGTGTTTCTATCTCCATCAGTTCTGCTCTAATCTTAGTTATTTCTTGTCTTCTGCTAGCTTTTGAATTTGTTTAATCTTGCTCCTCTAGTTCTTTTATCATGGCATTAGGGTGTCGATTTTAGATCTTTCCTTACTTCTCTTGTGGGCATTTCTTTAAATGTGTTCCAGAGATTTTGGTATGTTGTGTCTTCATTCTCACTGGTTTTAAAGAACATCTTTACTTCTGCCTTTGATTTTTATACAGTAGTGATTCAGGAGCAGGTTGTTCAGTTTCCATGTAGTTGTGCGGCTTTGAGTGGGTTTCTTAATCCTGAGTTTTAATTTGATTGCACTGTGTTCTGAGAGATGGTTTGTTGTGATTTCCATTCTTTTGCATTTGCTGAGGAATGTTTTGCTTCCAATTATGTAATCTATTTTAGAATAAGTGTGATGTGGTGCTGAGAATAATGTACATTCTGTTAATTTGTAGTGGAGAGTTCTGTAGATGTCTATTAGGTCCACTTGGTCCAGATCTGTGTTCAAGTCCTGGATATCCATGTTAATTTTCTGCCTCATTAATCATCTAGTATTGACAATGGGGTGTTAAGATACTCCTACTATTATTGTGTGGGAATCTAAATTTCTTTGTAGGTCTGTAAGAACTTACTTTATGAATCTGGGTGCTCCCATATTGGGTGCATATATATTTAGAATAGTTAGCTCTTCTTGTTGCATTGATCCCTTTACCATTATGTAATGCCCTTCTTTGTCTCTTGAACTTTATTGGTTTAAAATCTGTTTTATCAGAGACTAGGATTGCAACCCCTGCTTTTTCTTCTTGCTTTCCATTTGCTTGGTAAATATTCCTCCATCCCTTTATTTTGAGCCTATGTGTGTCTTTGCAAGTGAGATGGGTCTCCTGAATACATCACACCGATGGGTGCTTTATCCAATTTTCTAGTCTGTGTCTTTTAATTGGGGCATTTAGTCCATTTACATTTAAGGTTAATATTGTTATACATGAATTTGATCCTGCCATTCTGATGCTAGCTGGTTGTTTTGCCTATTAGTTGATGGAGTTTCTTCATAGTGTCAATACTCTTTACAATTTGGTATGTTTTTGCAGTGGCTGGTACTGGTTGTTCCTTTCCATGTTTAGTGCTTCCTTCAGAAGCTCTTGTAAGGCAGGCCTGGTGATTACAAAATTTCTTAGCAGTTGCTCATCATAAAGGATTTTATTTCTCCTTCACTTATGAAGCTTAGTTTGGCTGGATATGACATTCTGGGTTGAAAATTCTTTTCTTTACGGATGTTGAATATTGACCCCCACTATCTTCTCGCTTGTAGGATTTCTGCCAAGAGATCTGCTGTGAGTCTGATGGGCTTCCCTTTGTGGGTAACCTGACCTTTCTCTCTGGCTGCCCTTAGTATTTTTTTCCTTCATTTCATCACTGGTGAGTCTGATGATTGTGTGTCTTGTGGTTGCTCTTCTCGAGGAATGTTTTTGTGGCATTCTCTGCATTTCCTGAATTTGAATGTTGGCCTCCCTTGCCTGGATGGGGAAGTTCTCCTGGATAATATCCTGAAGAGTGTTTTCCAACTTGGTTTCACTTTGCCCATCATTTTCAGGTACACTATTCAAACATAGATTTGGCCTTTTCACATAATCTCATATTTTTTGGAGGTTTTGTTCATTTCTTTTTACTCTTCTTTCTCTAATCTTGCCTTCTCACTTTATTTCATTGAGTTGATCTTCAATCTCTGATATCCTTTCTTCCACTTGATTGATTCAGCTATTGAAACTTGTGTATGCTTCACAAAGTTCTCATGCTGTGTTTTTCAGCTCCATCAAGTCATTTATGTTCTTCTCTAGCTTGTTATTCTAGTTAGCATTTCATTGAACCTTTTTCAAGGTTCTTAATTTCCTTGCATTGGGTTAGAACATGCTCATTTAGCTTGGAGATGTTTGTTATTACCCACCTTCTGAAGCCTGCTTCTGTCAATTCATCAAACTCATTCTCTATCCAGTTTTGTTCCCTTGTTGGTAAGGGGTTGTGATCCCTTGGAGGAGAAGAGGAATTCTGGCTTTTGGTGATATCAGCCTTTTTGCACTGGTCCCTTCCCATCTTTGTGGATTTATCTACCTTTGGTCTTTGAAGTTGGTGTCTTTTGGATGGGGTCTCTGAGTGGATGTCCTTTCTGTTGATGTTGAAGCTATTTCTTTCTGTTTGTTATTTTTCCTTCTAATAGGCTTTTCTGATGCAAGTCTGCTGGAGTTTGCTGGAGGTCCACTCCAGACTCTGCTTGCCTGGGAATCACCTGCAGGTGTTGCAGAGCAGCAAAGATTACTGCCTGTTCCTTCCTCTAGTAGCTTCATCCCAGAAGGGTACCCACCAGATGTCAGCCAGAGCTCTTTTGTATGAGGTTTCTCCCAGTGAGGATACACGGGGTCAGGGAGCCACTTGAGGAGGCAGTTTGTCCGTTATCAGAGCTCAAGGGCTGTGATGGGAGATCCATTACTCCCTTCAGAGCTGCCGGGCAGGGACGTTTAAGTCTGCTGAAGTAGAACTCACAACCTTTCCTTTTCCCGGTGCTCTGTCCCAGGAAGGTGAAGTCTTTATTTATAAGTCCCTGGAGGGCTACTCCCTTGTTTCAGAGATGCCTTGCCCAGTAAAAAGGGAGTCTAGCTGACAGTCTGCCTGCAGAGGCCTTACTGACCGCTGTGGGCTCTGCCCAGTTGCTATGTAAACTTCCCAGAGACTTTGTTTACATAGGAGAGGTTAAAACCGCTTACTGGAGCCTCAGCAATGGCAGAGGCCCCTCCTCGCATTGAGCTCAAACATCCCAGGTCAAGCTCAGAGTGCTGTGCTGGCTGCAAGAATTTCAAGCCAGTGGATCTTAGCTTGCTGATCTTCATGGGGGTGGGACCCCTGGCTTCAGTTCCCTCTTTTAGGGGAATGACCAGTTCTGTCTCACTGGCATTTCAGGTGCCAGTGGGGTATGAGAAAAAAAAATCTGCTAAAACAGCCACCTAGTTTTGTGCTGAAAACCCAGGGTACTGGTGGTGTAGGCACCAGAGAGAATCTCCTGTTCTGTGGGTTGTGAAGACCATGGGAAAAGCGCAGTATCTGAGCCAGAGTGCTGGAGTGTCAGGAAATGTCCCTAATGGCTTCCCTTGGCTAGGAGGGTGAGTTCTGCAGTCCTTTGGGCTTCCTGGGTGAGGCAATGCTCCCCCACCCCCCACTTCAGCTTTCCCTTCTTGGGCTGCACCCACTGTCTAACCAATCCCAATAAGATGAATCTGGTATTTCCATTGGAAATGCAGAGATCGCTCACCTTCTGGATGGCTCTCGCTGGGAACTGCAGACCGGAGCTGTTCCTATTTGACCATCTTGGTGAAAGTGGAAATTCGAGTTAATAATTCTTAAAAGCAGGTGATGGGTCCATGAGATACTATTCTCTTTACTTTTGTGAATGTTTGAATTTTCATACTAAGGATTTTTTTTAATGTGCTTGGTTTTGATGAATATTGGCTATTGTTGCTTAGGTGCACATGCATGCCTCTGGCATTTGGTGTGGCTGTCCAGAGAGAATTCTGTCTGCTCTTCCCTCACATTACCTACAGTAGTCACTTAAATATGGCATTTTCTGAGGAAGTTGAAGAGTTCATGGTTGTATTACTTATTCTCATTTAGGGATCATATGCTTTGCAGAAATAAGATATTCTGGTGAATTTGTGTATTTTATTTTATTTTTTAGATAGAGTCCCATTCTGTCACCCAGGCTGGAATGCAGTGGCATAATCATAGCCCACTGCAGCCTTGACTTCTGTGGGCTCAGGTGACCTTCCTACCTCAGTCTCCCCTCCTGAGTAGCTGGGACTACAGGCATGCCATCATGCCCAGCTAATTTTCCTACTTTTTGTATATAGGGTTTCACCATGTTGCCGAGGCTGGATTTTGTACATTCTATACTTGAAATAAGAGCAACAGTTGGAAATTGGCTTAAATGTTTATATTAGAAACAAAAAATAAAAAAGAGAAGCAGAAAGGGAATCTTAGTTCCCTACCTTCTTAGAGAGCATGCCCTCTATTAGGTATAAGAAGTGGGGATTTCCCCTAAAGAATATGCCCCTAGGGCATGATGCTAGGTGGCACAAAGTTCAAAATTTTTATTATTATATATATGTTTTTACTTTTATCTATTTCATTTGGACTTACTTATTGTATAAGTGTTTTAAGTTTTTTAAAAACTCTATAAGCGTGTATTTATTTTACTTTAAGTCTTTAAGTTCTGGGGTACATGTGCAGATTGTGCAGGTTTGTTACATAGGTATACACGTGCCGTGGTGGTGGTTTGCTGCATCCATTTCCCTGTCTTCTACATTAGGTATTTCTCCTAATGCTATCCCTCCCCAATCCTCCCACCCCCTGCTATTCCCCCTCAGCCCCAACCCACCAGGCCCTGGTGTGTGATGTTCCTCTCCCTGTGTCCATGTGTTCTCATTATTCAACACCCACTTATGAGTGAGAATATGTGATGTTTGGTTTTCTGTTCCTGTGTTAGTTTGCTGAGAATGACAGTTTCCAGTTTCATCCATGTCCCTGCAAAGGGGACATCCATATGGATAGTATTCTATGGTGTATATGTGTCACATTTTCTTTATCCATTCTATCATTGATGGGGATTTGGGTTGGTTCCAAGTTTTTGCTATTGTGAACAGCGCTGCAGTAAATATACGTGTGCATGTGTCTTTTTAATCCTTTGGGTATATACCCAGTAATGGGATTGCAGGGTCAAATGATATTTCTATTTCTAGATCCTTGAGGAATAACCACACTGTCTTCCACAATGGTTGAACTGAATTATTCCAGCAGTGCAAAAGCATTTCTATTTCTCCACATCCTCTCTAGCATCTCTTGTCTCCTGATTTTTTAATGATCACCATTCTCACTGGCTTGACGTGGTATCTCATTGAGGTTTTGATTTGCATTTCTTTAATGACCAGTGATGATGGGCTTTTTAAAATATGTTTGTTGGCTGCATAAATGTCTTCTTTTGAAAGTGTCTGTTTATATCCTTTGCCCACTTTTTGATGGGGTTGTTTGTTTTTTTCTTGTAAATTTGTTTAAGTTCCTTGTACATTCTGGATATTAGCCCTTTGTCAGATGGGAAGTAAAATGCTCCTTAGCAAATGCAAAAGAATGGAAATCATAGCAAATAGCCTCTCAGACCACAGTGCAATCAAATTAGAACTCAGGATTAAGAGACTCACTCAAGCTGGGCACAGTGGCTCACGCCTGTAATCCCAGTACTTTGGGAGGCCCAGGCAGGCAGATTATGAGGTCAGGAGATAGAGACCATCCTGGCCAACATGGTGAAACCCCCATCTCAAAAAAAAAAAAAAAAAAAAAAAAGAAACTATTCACTCAAAACCGCACAACTACATGGAAGTTAAAGAACCTTCTCCTGAATGACTACTGGATAAATAATAAAATGAAGGTGGAAATAAAGATGTTCTTCAAAAATAATGAGAATGAATGAAGATACAACATACCAGAATCTCTGGGACACATTTAAAGCACTGTGTAGAGGGAAATTTATAGTACTAAATGCTCACCAGAGAAATGAGAAAAGATACAAATTCAACACCATAATGTCACGATTAAAGAACTAGAGGAGCAAAATCAAAGAAATTCAAAAGCTAGCATAAGGCAAGAAATAACTAAAATCAAAGCAGAACTGAAGGAGAGAGAGACACAAAAAAACCCTTCAAAAATCAATAAATCCAGGAGCTGATTTTTTGAAAAAACTTTTAAACTGTAATATGTGTTTACTTTTTATGCAATAAAATAAACACAATCTTGCTAGCATATCAAACATAATTTTATGATTGCTATAAATTGGGGCTGCTAGAAATAATTTTGAAATGATAAGTCAGTTTAAATAAAAATATTAAGTAAAAAAGGACCGGGGCAGTGGATCACACCTGTGCTCCTATTACTTTGGGAGGATGAGGCAGGAGGACTGCTTGAGGCTGGGAGTTTGAGACTAGCCTGGGCAACATAGTGACTCTTCATTCCTACAAAGAAACACAAAATTAGCTGGGTGTGGTGTAGTCTCAGCTACTTGGGAGGCTGAGGAAAGAGTACTGCTTGAGCTCAGGAGTTTGAGGCTGCAGTGAGCTATGATCATGCTACTGCACTCCAGCCTAGGGTACAGAATGAGGCCCTGTCTCTTACAAAAAACAAAAAGTAAAAAGAAATAGTAAATATCGGCCATAGATATGGCAAAACCTCTAAAGTTAATCCACAAATTAGTGAGGTTTGGGTAATGCTGGATATGAGAATTTTCTTCTCTTACTAACCTGAATCAGAAAGAATGGGAAATATTGAAAAGCACATGGAAAAATAAGAACGTTTTATGAGTCAGGGTTCTCTAAAGGGTCAGAACTAGTAGGACAGATGTATATATGAAGGAGAGTTTATTAAGGAGTATTGACTCTCATGATCACAGGTGAAGTCCTTCAATAGTCCGTCTGCAACCTGAAGAACAGAGAAGTCAGTCCAAGTCCCAAGACCTCAAAAGTAGGGAGGTTGACAGTGCAGCCTTCAGTTTGTGGCCAAAGGCCTAAGGAGCCCTGGCAAACCACTGGTGTAAGTCCAAGTGCCCAAAAGTCGAAGAATGTGGAGTCTGTCTTCGTAGGCAGGAAGCATCCAGCATGGGAGAAAAGATGAAGGTCGGAAAACCCATCAAGTCTTCATTCCACTTTCTTCTGCCTGCTTTATCCTAGCTGCACTGGCAGCTGATTAGATGGTGCCCACCCAGATTGGGGTGGGTCTGCCTCTCCCAGTCTACTGACTCAAATGTTATTCTCCTTTGGCAACACCCTCACAGATACACCCAGGAATAATATGTTGCATCCTTTGATCCAATCAAGTTGACCATCAATATTAACCATCGCAAGTCTACCCCTTGTCAACTTAAGCCCATTACACATCTCCTGAAATCATACATAATCTTGTAATAAAGACAATAATAAGGTCACAATTATGCACAACATAATACAGCTATCCTTTGTACAACCGGAAGTACACTAATCCTTAACCTAAATGCTATTACATAAAGTTAACAACACTTAAATGCTGATGTGAAGTCAATATATTTTATATCCCATGATACAGGAAAAAGAAAGAAAAGAAAATGAAGGTATTTTCTCAGTACAAGTGTATACATGCACAAACATTCTTAACAAAATTAGGAAATACTCATGACAATTACAGTCCTCATTTCTGCAACTGGTGACATGGCCGTAGCTGGTATTGATGACTACCTTCTTCTACTACTCATTCTGTATTTCCTTTGTCTTCAGCAAGCATCTCACCCAAACCTTCATTCCTGAAGGGCCTGGGCCATGCGTAGTCCTGCCTGGATTAGGTTGTTATCGTTTCCCATTGACTTTAATCACATGTCATCGTAATACTAAGAATTACCCTAAGGGATCTCCTACATTCTATGTGTACTCTTCCTTACCTCCATTGTGCAGTAGTAGACTGATTTCATCTTGATATCACCCCAGCCAACACTGTAACTTTCTTCTTAGCCTATTGACTTATAGGAAGGAGGAGCTCAAAGTGTATAGGTGGCAAATTTAACTTCCAGTTTAATGGAATCATTGTGTCTCCTGATGGCCGTATCCCTCCCTCTGGAATTAAGAACTCTAGGCCAGCAGAATGTCTTGTTCTGGAAACAGGAAGCAAGAATTTTGCTAGTGAGTCACTAGGGGTGACAGTGTGTGGCGCCACTTCCACTTCTACCCCTTGATTCCTGGACCTGGGAACCCTGGCTATAGGAGAAACAATACCATGTATTGGACATTGACTCAGGGCATACACAGCCTTCTGAAGAACTTTTCCCCAGCCCTGCAAAGTATTGTCACCTAGTTGGCATTGTATTTGTGACTTCAAAAGGCCGTTTCACTATTCTATCAATCCAGCTCCTTCAGGATGATGGGGAACATGGCAAGACCCCAGTGAATTCCATGAGCATGAACCCACTGCTGCATTTCTTTAGCTGTAAAGTGTGTGCCTTGGTAAGAGGCAATGCTGTGTGAAATACCATGACAGTGGATAAGGCATTCCGTGAGTCCATGGATGGTAGTCTTGGCAGAAGCATTGCATGCAGGATAGGCAAACTCATCCAGAGTCTATTCCAGTGAGGACAAGCCACTGTCCTTTCCTTGATAGAAAAGGTCCAATATAATCAACCTGCCACAAAGTAGCTGGATGATCACCCCAAGAAATGGTACCATATTGAGGGCTCAATGTCAGTCTCTGCTTCTGGTAAATTGGGCACTCAGTGGTGACTGTACCCAGGTCAGCCTTGGTGAAAGGAAGCTCGTGTTACTGAGCCTATGCATAACCTCCATCCCTACCACCATGGCCACTTTGTTCATGGGTCCATTGGGCAATGACAGTGGTGGCTGGAGAAAGAGGCTTAGTGGTGTCTACAGAATGGGTCGTCCTATCCATTTGATTATTAAAATCCTCCTCTCCTGAGGTCATCCTTTGGTGAGCATTCACATGGGATAGACATAAATATGTTTACAGTTTTTGGCCACTCAGAGAGGTCACATACCTCTTCCCCAAATTTCTTTGTCACGAATTTTCCAATCATGCTTCTTCCAAGTTTCTGACCATCCAGCCAAACCATTGGCTACAGCCCATAAATCAGTATATAATTGCACATTCAGCCACTTCTCCTTCCAAAGAAAGCATACAACCAGGTGCACTGCTTGAAGTTCTGCCCACTGGGAATATTTCTCTTCACCACTGTTTTTTAGGGATGTCCTAGAAAGGGGCTGTAGTGCTACAGCTGTCCACTTTTGGGCGGTTCCTGCATATTCTACAAAACCATCTGTGAACCAGGTCCTAGTCTTCTCTCACTCTGTCAACTGATCACAGGGAACTCCTCACAGGCCATTGGTGTGGGCTAGGGGAGAGAAGGCAGGGTAGCAGGAGTGAAGACTATGGGCATTTGAGCCACTTTCTCACATAACTTTCTTGTGCCTTCAGGACCTACTCGAGCCTGATCATATATATAATACTTCCATTTGATGATGGAATGCTGCTGTGTATGACCCACTTTATAGCTAGATGAGTCAGAAAGTACCCAGTTCATGATAGACAGTTCAGGTCACATGGTGACTTAATGACACATAGTCAAATGTTCAGTTTCTACCAAAGCCCAGTAACAGGCCAAGAGCTGTCTTTCAAAAGGAGAGTAGTTGTCTGCAGGAGATAGCAGGGCCTTGCTCCACAATCCTAGAGGTGTCCACTATGATTCACCTATGAGGGCCTTGAAAGGTTCCAAATAGCATCCCTGTCTGCCACTGATCCCTCAAGCACCATTGGATCTGCTGGGTCATATGGCCCAAGTGGCAGAGCAGCTTGCACAGCAGCCTGGACCTGTGGCAGAGCCTTCTCCTGTTCTGGACCTCACTCAAAACTGGCAGCTTTTAAGGTCACTCAATAAACAGACTGGAATAACACACCCAAATTAGGAATGTGTTGCCTCCAAAATCCAAATAGGCCCACTAGGCATTATGCCTCTTTCTTGGTTGTAGGAGGGGCCAAATGCAGCAACTTATCCTTCTCCTCAGAAGGAATATCTCAACAGGCCTCACACCATTGGACCCCTAGAAATTTTACTGAGGTAAAATCCCTGAATTTTAGTCAGATTTATCTCCTATCCCCTGGCACACGAATGTCTCACCGGTAAGTCCAGTGTGTTTGCTACTTGTTGACACTCAATATTAAACAACACAAACGTAAAACAATTCAGGCTGAGATCATTTTAATCAAGAGTAATTTTCATTATCTGAACAACCTATTCATAGATTAATTCCTCTGTGTTTGGCCAAAACCTATTTTCCTATATGCAGTGCCTCCTAGAAGCACAAATCTGGTGAGAAAATATGAGAGAAAGGATAGCAGCTTTTGTTTTAGGGAAAACATGTGCTGGTTGAAAAGTCCTAAATAGGGGTGGAGAGACCTGTGCTTGCATCTGCTGTGTGACAGCTGTTGAGTAAGCCCTGTTACTGTTCACGCTTCTATTTGGATACATAAAACCCCTTGCCCTGGGCTTCAGGGCCCTACATACCTGGTCCCTGCTCCTCTTCAACTTCACCATATAAGCTCCAGTTCTCTGCTCTCTGGCATGCCAGGCTTGGTCTATCTCAGTTACATTTGCTGTTTTCTTTGTCTGCCTTCTCAGAGATCTTTGCTTGGCTAGTTTCTTATCATTTATTCTCAGGACAAACATTGCCTCCTCTCAGCATCTTCTTATCTAAAGAACCACTTCTTCAATCACTGTTTAGCACAGTACACGGTTTTGTCTTCTTCAAAGAAGTTCGCACTCCCTGGGATGATGATATTTGTTTACCTGCTTCATGAAAGTAGAGCCATGTCTGTCTGTTTGGTTTGCAGTATTTCCCCATTGTGCTGAATGGTGCCTGGCATGTGGAAGCAGCTTGGCAAATATCTGTTGGATGAATACATGAATTAGATAAGCTGGGGTTTGGACTAGATCATCTCTGAGGGTCTCCTTCCAGCTATGAAGTACTGTGATTTTCAAAATCCATCACAAAAAGCATTCGTCTTTCCAGCTGAGAGCTTTTCTCCACATATCGGCCAAGATAGGATTTCCCAGGGCTTAACTGCAATGGTGGGTAAGCAAGCAGAGTGAAACAGATGCCTCTGGGTGCCGAGACAGCTTCCTCTGAGTTTCGAAGCAGAGCAAAGGGCAATCATCATAATCAGTACAGAGGTGGATGAGAGTTGCTAGGTCTTCTGCCAAATTGACTTTGTGGATGTCAGAGCCAGCTTCTCTGAAAACAGCCCTTTATTTAAAACATTACTTCAAATGGAGCTTGCCCTCCACCCCCTACCCCCTTTTCTCTTCCTTGTTCTCTCCAACTTGTCACATATGTGTTCATTTGCTTTCTTAACTTCAGTTTGGGTAACCCTGATGCAAGGGAGGTGTGAGAGTCGGCCTTTGGGTCTGTGAAGGTCTGATGAAAGCAACTTTAACAAATAACCCTTTGCTTTGGCAGGAGCTTGGGCCAAGAGCAAAAGTCCTCTTGATGTGTCAAATTATAGATAAACACAAGTTTCAAAAACATTAGTGATATAACTGCAAATAAATGCTGGCAACTGGCAGGGTGCTCCGTTTACAAATAGTTCCTGTCATCCAAACAGTAAGAGGATAAACTTAAACACCACTGACTTCCCAAACATTTGAAAGCACTTTAATAGCAAGGCTCCAAGACTGCTAGCATAAAAGAATAATAATTAAGGCTTAAAATACAACCCAGCCAACAGCAGGGCTGCACAGAGCTGTACTGTGGGATCTGGGGTTTATCATGATGACTCAGCTTCTGATTCCCTTGAGATTTTTCCTTAAGTTCCACCCTGTCTTTCAAAATCCCTCTGAGTTACTGACACCCCTGCTTTTGGCTTGAGTTGGCCTGTCCTCTTCAGGTCCAGTTTGAGAAACATGACCTTAGGAATTGGCTGGAACCATTGATACTTAAGAAGAGGACCAGCACTATTTATTAAATAGGGAATCCTCTCCCTGTTGCTTGTTTTGTCAAGTTTGTCAAGAGTCAGATGGTTGTAGATGTGTGGTGTTATTTCTGAGGCCTCATTTCTGTTCTTTTGGCCTATATATCTGTTTTGGTACCAGTACCATGCTGCTTTGGTTACTGTAGCCTTCTAGTATAGTTTGAAGTAAGGTAGCATGATGCCTCCAGCTTTGTTCTTTTGCTTAGAATTGTCTTGGCTATATAGGCTCTTTTTTGGTTTCATATGAAATTTAAAGTAGTTTTTCTAATTCTGTGATGAAAGCCAGTGGTAGCTTGATGGAGACAGCATTGAATCGATAAATTACTTTGGGCAATATGGCCATTTTCACAATATTGATTCTTCCTATTAATGAGCTTGGAATGTTTTTCCCTTTGTTTGTGTGTCTTCTCTTATCTCCTTGAGCAGTAGTTTGTATTCTCCTTGAAGAGGTCCTTCGTATCCCTTGTAAGTTGTATTCCTAGTTATTTTATTCTCTTTGTAGCAATTGTGAATGGGGGTTCACTCATGGTTTGTCTCTCTGTTTGTCTATTATTGGTGTATAGGAATGCCTGTGACTTTTGCACATTGGATTTTGTATCCTGAGACTTTGCTGAAATTGCTTATCAGCTTGAGGAGATTTGGGGCTGAGACAATAGGGTTTTCTAAATATACAGTCATGTCATCTGCAAGCAGAGACAATTTGACTTCCTCTCTCCCTATTTGAATACACTTTATTTCTTTCTCTTGCCTGATTGCCCTGGCCAGAACTTCCAATACTGTATTAAATAGGAGTGGTGAGAGAGGGCATCCTTGTCTTGTGCCAGTTTCAAAGGGAATGCTTCCAGCTTTTGCCCATTCAGTATGATATTGGCTGTGGGGTTGTCATAAATAGCACTTATTATTTTGAGATACATTTCATCAATACCTAGTTTATTGAGAGTTTTTAGCATGAAGGGGTGTTGAATTTTGGAAAATTGGCTAGCCATATGCAGAAAACTGAAATGGGACACCTTCCTTACACCTTATACAAAAATTAAGTCAAGATGGATTAATGACTTAAATATAAGACCTAAAACCATAAAAACCATGGAAGAAAACCTAGGAATACCATTCAGGACATAGGCCCGGGCAAAGACTTCATGACTGAAACACCAAAAGCAACGAGAACAAAAGCGAAAATTGACAAATGGGGTTTAATTAAACTAAAGGGACTCTGTACAGCAAAAGAAACTATCATCAGAGTGAAAGGCAATCTACAGAATAGTAAAAAATTTTTGCAATCTATCCATCTGAAAAAGGGCTACTATCCAGATTCTACATGGAACTTAAACAATTTTGCAAGAAAAAAGCAAATGACCTCCTTAACAAGTGAGTGAAAGATATGAACAGACACTTCTCAAAGGAAGACATTTATGCAGCCAGCAAACATAAGGAAAAAAACCTCATCATCAATGGTTATTAGAGAGATGAAAATCAAAACCACAATGAGATACCATCTCATACCAGTTAGAATGGTGATCTTAAAAAGTCAGGAAACAACAGATGCTGGAGAGGATGTGAGAAATAGGAATGCTTTTACACTGTTGGTGGGAGTGTAAATTAGTTCAACCATTGTGGAAGACAGTGTGGTGATTCCTCAAGGATCTAGAAATAGAAATTCCATTTGACCCAGCAATCCCATTACTGGGTATATACCCAAAGGATTATAAATCATTCTACTATAAAGGCACGTGCACACGTATGTTTATTGCAGCACTATTTACAATAGCAAAGACTGGGAACCAACCCAAATACCCATCAATGATAGGCTGAATAAAGAAAATGTGCCACATGTACATCATGGAATACTATGCAGTCATAAAAAAGAATGAGTTCATGTCCTTTGCAGGGACATGGATGAAGCTGGAAACTGTCATTCTCAGCAAACTAACACAGGAACAGAAAACCAAACACCACATGTTCTCACTCATAAGTGGGTGTTGAACAATGAGAACACACAGACACAGGGCCTGTCGGGGGGTGGGAAGGTCAGGGAGGACTAGCCTTAGGAGAAATATCTAATTTAGATGACTGGTTGATGAGTGCAACAAACTACCATGGCATGTGTATACCTATGCAACATAACCTGCACGTTCTGCACATGTATTCCAGAACTTAACACGTTAAAAAAAAAAAGAGGTGGTGCATTTCTTCTTTAGATGGAGAGCTTCAGGCCTTGATAGACGCAGCACTGTACATTCTCTTTAAAGGAACAAAGTCAACAGGGACCCTTGTTCTGTCTATGAAGCTCTTTGGCGATAGTGGTGTCAGGAAGGAAAGATGGGGATATATCTCCTTTTGCCCACTGGCCACTGTGAGCTTTCATCCACCCATTTATCTGTGTGTCAAGAAATATATATTGAGTTCTTCTGGCCAAGTACTATACTAGGCACTGGAAATACTTTAGCGAAAAAACAATGGTTCTGGGATCTGATCACTATGATACAGAAAAACTCTGAACAAGGAAGCCAGAAATTTAGGTGCAAGTCTGAGTTGGCACTAACTCTGTATCTGTGTGTCAGAGTAGGGGTTCAAATTCTATCCCTGATCAGGTAGTAAATGACTACAGCAGGAGACCCTGCTGCTCTGGAAATTTCATGCCTCCCTCTGCAAAGGTGGTCGTGTGACCCACCTTTTGTGAAGTGTTTTTCTGCTGGAAAACAGCACGTGTCCAGATTTTTAAGACCAACAAGAAAGCTGACCTTTAAAATACAAAATACCTAATTCTGAGTATTAGCAATTATAGTAAAAGGTGTTTTTTCTTTCTAAATCACTGATCAAGACAAAATTAAACAAGCCAGTTTACAGCCTTTCAGGGTAAAAACGAAGTCCTTTCTTCCTCTTAGCTTGTCCATGCCTAAAATAAGAGCCCAAAGTCAGTGGAGTCTGGCATCTGCATAATAACCTCAGGGCTGCCACTGGGGCAGGAGGGAGGCCATCCTGATAGGGCACTGCCCCACTCATTTCAACCAGAGGAGCTCAGCTTCCATAAGGGTTCCCAGATGTCATTTGCGTTTTCCTTGCCTCCTGAGAACTTGTTTAAATGACTTAAAATCCACAAATTCCAAAGTTCAAAATTCTGTTTAAGACTTTCAGAGTTCCCAGAAGTGGAGCACATTTTTCATAGTCCCTCCTATTTCTCAGGTCACTGGATCACCCTTTGACATTGCACCAGGCCCAGACATGGATCCTTTCTTTGGATTCCATAAAAATGAACTCGATCACCCAAAATATGTGTAGATTTTACAAAACACATTTTTTGATAGGGGTAGGGGGAAGAAGTAAAAACAGTTTTATTTTATAGCAAGGCAAATTAACTTCAATAGCTGACATTTGTGGTTTTAAGATGTCATTTCCCCTACTTTGTGACTCCTCCATATTTGCTAGTTGTGGGATCTGGGAAAGTTACTTAGCCTTTCTGTGCCTCAGTTTCTCATATTTAAAAGGAGAACTGTAGTATTATAGTATCTACTTGGATTCATATGAAGGTGGAATGAGTTAATATAAGTAAAATGATTACAACAGAGTCAGATATTATAGCTATATATGCAAATAGATAGATACATACATACATAGATCTCATATATGTGTACATGTAGGCCATTACTATTATTATTTTAATTTCTGATTTTTAATTTTAATTTCTCAGTCCTGTCTTCATTTTGTCCCCCTCACTCACCGGTCCTCCCATTCAGGAACAAAAACAAAACTTTGCCCGTGGCCCTCCTCTGTTCTCATCCAGAATAGTTTGTCTTATTTCTCCTCTGAGGCCTTGGCTCCCACTGATGTCATATCTCAGGCATGTTTACCAAGGTATTTTTTAAACAATGATAGCTTCCTCTCTTAGAGGGATTAAGATGTCAAATGTCAAGATAATATTTTCAACTCGTTATATTTACACACGCACACAAAGGGTTCCATCTCTTAAAAAAAATTAAAAACACTGGCCAGGTCTTCAGGGTGTATACTCTCTCTAACTATCCTATGATTCTGAGGAAATAACGCTTCCTGGTGGTGTGAAATGCCTCAGTACATGTCTTATGTTAATGAACTAGGAGAAGCATAGGTTGAGCACCCAGTCTGGCAGCGCCTCCTTCAGCTTGCTGCCAGGAGCTTGAAAATACTGTTGGCTCCTTTTTAAAGAGTCAAGGAGGCCAGAACCTAGAACAATATTCAGATAATATAGTTTTCCCCTCAAAATGATACTTTATCTCCTAACTCTCAGAGTATTTCTAGTCTCTTTAATCCACCCCACTTCTAAAAAAGTCAGTCACATGGATGACACAGATGGGCAGAGACTCCTCTCAGTAAAAATAGAATATTATTATAGGGTTTCTCAATCTTGCTTTATGTATTGATGTTGGCTTGTAGCTAGAATAAGCAAATACTGAATCCCCAAAGATCCATTATTTTCTTATGCTCCAATAAAGGTGATAATCCCATATATGTATGTTTATATATATGTGCTTTATAATTTTATGAAGCATATTTACATCTATTAGAATATTGGTAGAAAACAGCATTAAAATGAAAAACCTCCAAACCCTATCTCAGTTTCCAATCTACCCTATAAGTTCTTTCCTGCTTGTTGCCATGGCCCAAATAAGAGGATGGGCCTCTAAATATTCTTTAGCCATTCAGTCGCTCTTCTTGGCATTTGTCAGAAGGAGAAGTTGACTTTGGAAGCACAATAACAGAAACATAGTCTATTGTAAGCTTGGGAAATAAACACTGACAAGATTAGAGGAACAGAAAAGGTGTGTTCTGTAATCCATCTCACATAGATGTGTCACTGCCAGAGCACAGCAAACTTGGCTTTGAGTCTCAGCCTGATGCTAACCAGCTTTATGCTCTTGGGCAAACCACATTAATCTGTGTGAGCCTAGATTCTTCACCTGCAATGTGGGAGCGACAGCATTGGCCTTTTGGTGCTGTGAAAGCTTAATAATGCTTATGGCAATGCTTGGTGCTACTGTGTGAAACATGATCATCTCTTGGAGTTTTCAACACTGTCCTCTCTTGCATTTTACTTCCACCTTTCTGACTCCTCCTCCTCAGTCTCCTTTGCTGCCTCCCCAGCCAGCTTGAGTTGAAGCTCCTTAAGGCTCTGATCTAGAAATAATGGTCTTCATCCTTGATATTATTTTCATGGGTGATTCTGCTCATATTATACCCATTTTTACTCTACTGGAAGGAGTGGGGAGATGATTTTCTCATTACTTCGTCGAACAGCACCAAGGGAAAGAAAATATATAGCAATATTTTGGCACCTCCAGTGGTTTCCAGATTTGGGATTTTTTTCAGAAGACGTCATTCTAGGTAGGTCGGAACCTACCAGAGGAGCAGTGAAGGTTGACTGGATGGGAACATGCCCAGCTGACAAAACCTGTATTCACAATAGTAGCATCCCAAGAACATGGAATTCTCATGAGAAACTGCTATTGACTCCCAGAAATAATCTTGAGGGACTCCAAAGCTCTGCTTCTGTGCAAGGAGTAGTGGGGTCACTGAGCTGCAGATGTGGCTGCAAATGTCGACATGGCCACATCTATACTCCCAGCACTAGAGTTATAGAGTGCTTAGCTTACTTAGGTTCTTAATTAATTTTAAATGTCTTCATCTCTCCTCCACTTATTGGAATATCAGAGGCTATAGGTTCCAATGTAGAACTAATCTTGCTTTAAGAATTGACTTTTAGTGAAGACTTCATAGAATTTTGTAGTTGAAAGAGACATTAAAAGGTCAGGTGACACAACTCTTCCAGGGAGACTGAAGAAACTTATAGCTTCAATCAGTGTAAAATAAACCATTCAAGGGTAAAAGAAAACTGGGAATGTCTGAAGGATACAAAAGAAGCTGATGGCTTTAGGCACCTGATTGAGGCTAATTAAAACTCTTGGATAATACATCTTGGCACAGGGTTTCTGGCAGCAAAGAAGAAGTGGAAACATGTTGGGTTACTTAGTTTTGGTTGTCTGACAATGGAAAACATACAACTTTTTCTGTAGAGACAAACTTTTTCCTGGAACCAGACTTAGGCATTTATAACATGAGTCATTGTATAAAGGACAGTGAGGGACAGAATGGACATTATCTTCTGCTGTGGCCTTCTACAGAATGGTGCAGTTCTTATCTTGACCATTCATGAAAACACATATCTCCTAGTAACCAGGAACCATCTTGCTGAGGCATTGAAAAAGACTGAAATAAACTAAAAAAGGAATCAATGATGCTGCCTACCCTCCTCACCACTAACTTATAGAGACAAATTGCAGGGCAATTATTTTCTGGTATAATCTGAAGGCAATTTTGATAATAATAATTCTAATCATAACTACCTTTTATCAAGTGCAAATACATTTTTAAGTACAAGCAAGTTAACTTGTTATTAAATCTTGTGATTTAATAACTTTTCCATGATCATGCAACTTATCCAGGTCTCCAACTCCATTTGATTAGTTGGAGACTAATGTGATGGGTCTCCAACTTTAGTGATGGGTCCCAAAAGCACGGTGTTGAGGAAGATTCTGAGGTCACAGCTGATCACTGTAGAAATAAGAACTATGATATTTGCATGTGAGAAGGGAGTGAGACACGCCTGTCATGAATTTGCCATCATTATGTGATTCAGTTTTCCTGCTAGCAAAGCAAATTTCATATGACAGTAATTAGCAGAGAAATGTGTTGCCTATAATTCTTCTACATTTGTTAGTGGAAATATCTCAAGATGTAAGTGACTTGGCTACTTTTTTATTACACACCATTTGGAACTTCAGGGTTCCCAGAAGCCGATTATGCATATAGGAAGCAAATCAAACCAAACAAAAATCCTAACTTTCCCCTTCCTCCAAAAAAACACCACCACAAACCCACAATGCAAATTGGAATTATTAATGTTTGTGTAAGTCAGTTTATAAAAAATAGTCACTTTAAAAAAATCTTGTTTTATAGCTAGTGACTTTTTGTTGTTGTTGTTGTATTTAACTAAGTAACAGAATTTGTTACTCTGTAACAGCAAGGATTTAACTAAGTAACAGAATTTGATCCTTGTAACAGCAAGGATCTCTGTGTGACATTTTGAATGATACAGCAATTACAGGCTGCATCCAGCAGGTGAAATATAGAGTCTGTATCGTGAAACGCATGGTCCCTTGAGACAAAAGCTTGATTCCAAGGTTGCAAGAGGAAACTGGCCAAGGTTGGTGGCTACTGCACTTGCATGCCGGGCCCCTCTTAATCTGGTAACAGAACCATCTCTTCCCCTATTATCAGAGCATAAGGTTTTGGTGGAGTTGACTCCATCTCCTGTGGTGACCATGTGACCCATGCTGGTACCACGTTCTCTTGACCAATAAATGAATGATCTAGAGGTAGGTGACATTACCAGGTCAGACCAATGAAGCCCTACTTTGGAGCTTTGCTGGAGCTTGAGAGCTAAGGCCTTTACTATAAATTGGGTTGCTAAGCTGGTGGAATCAATGAGGCAGGTAGACATACTCCCTGAGAATGAATCCAGCACCAAAAATAGTTGTGTTGACTAGAGAAAAGGAAATTCAGTGCTTTGAGTATATTCACAAAATTGTATATCCATCACCACAATTCCTTTTAGAATATTTTCGTTATCCCAAAAAGAACTGTTGCTTTCCTTAGTCATCATCCCCAACCCCTCCAGTCCCTCTCCTCAGTGCTAGGCAAGCATTAATCTATTCTGTTGTTTGTTTGCTCAGATTTGCCTATTCCAGACATTTTAAATAAATAGAATCATATAATTCATGGTCCTTAATTCCCTTTTTATGAACTTTCATAGTTCCCTTTAATTCTCCTTGCAGCCCTTATTAGAATTGAAATTTTTAAATATATATATAATCGTTCATTTAATGTCTGTTTCTCCCATTAGACCACACAGTTTCACCAAGGCAGGGGCTTCATGTATTTAATTGCCATTGCTTAACCCAATGCCTGTGCCCTACAGAACAGGCACTTAATAATATTTATACAATAAATAAATGAATAAATGGATTAGCAAATTCAAGGTTGAATGAATAAATTTGATACTCATCCTACTGCCACCACTAGGATAAATCCAGAAATCTCAGTGTATTTAGTGCAGCAAAAGGGGCTGATCTGATTAACTTACTTCAAAACTAGTCCCCCATGTTAGGAGAAAGAGAAATAAATATATATTTAACAAGAGAGAGTGTGGTTTCACATGCAGATGTGTAATATTTGTAAATAAGAAGTAAATTGTTTGTGTATAGGAGAAGAAGAGAGAGACTCAGTAAGTAGGCTGGAGCTAAGTTAAAGTAAACTATTTATTGCACTAACTAAGCCACAGTGTGGCTGCTGCCAACTGGTCACAACTGCAGTTCTTTGTTTTTTTTTTTTTCTTAAAGGCCTCAGTCTCCATAAGATGCACTTTGAGCAATTGAAAAAGAAAGGGTCTTAGTGTTTGGAATTTGCTCATGGCATCCTCAACTGTTTAAGACTGATGGGTACATCAGTGTTTAGACTGGATTGATCTCTGCCTGTCCCAGTAACCAGACAGAAAAGAATGGGAAGGGAGAGAAGTCAAATGTATGCCTGTTACTTGAGCAAGCAGCTTGCAGAGTGGGACACACACTCCCTGCTCAGATGACTTCTAGATTCTGGGGTTTGGCAAAGCTGTTGCTGAAAACATTGAACAAAATAAACTGCAAAACATAGAAGGAATGCAGAAAAAGTCATGAAAAACAAATTGGTGATTCATAGAGATTACAGTCTAATGACTGCAAGATTTTCCCAGCTTTTATTTGAACTTTTTAAAGAAATCAGTTGCAGTAGAGGCTCCCTTGGTGGTTTGACAAAAAAGGGGATTTTCTAGAAATAATGAGTTTATATTTGGGGTGTTGATTCTATTTTTAATAAAGCAAATATCGTTTTTATTTCTTTGCTCCTCTGTTGAAGACATAAAATCCCTAAGTAATCCCAGCTCTTAGATGTAGAAAGCATAAAAAATACACACAAACAAAGAGATTATTTCAAAGATGGGTCATTTTTTCTCTTTGGGTCATTCATAAGGACCCAAACAATTACATAAAGAGTTACAAATGCCTTATGTGGCACCAGGAGGTGCATAGATATGTTCCTTTTCTTGGGCCCAGAAAATCCTTAATTAGAAATGCAGTGAAATTTATTTATTGAATTAAGATCTCTATGATGATCCATAGGTTATAATTGATTTTTTTTAAAGACTCAAGATTCAAATGAAGAAGTAATCAGGACCACTTTAGAGAAATCCTGACCAGTGGGATATTTCACAATATAGTTTCTACTCCAAGATTTACTGCACAAAGGTCAAATACCCAACCAAGCTCTGCCAACAAAGGGATATACACATATCTACCTGATATAATCACTAGAAGGAGACCTGTGGTGTTTGGCTTTACTTCCTCCCTCACACATCCCCAGCTAACTCCCACTTGTCTTTAGCTTTTGCTATCAGATTCACCATTTATTTCTAATTTCTTTCACCTAATTCAGTGCCTTCTAAATTCTTCTGATGTAACAAACTGACAAACTTGTTAAAATTACAAATTTTGGATCCCAGTCATGGAAACAGATTCCTCAGAGAAACCTCTCTTTTTAATAAGTGCCCCCAGGTGATTCTTACAATAAGAGAAATTTAGGAAAAATGAGGCTAATGATAACTTTTCAGTTTCACTTTATGATAGCAGAGTACTTTCATGAAACCCCATGAGGTTCTCACAATGAGTCTATGACAAAAATATTATTTTTTTTTCATTTTAGATAAGAGGAAACTGAGCCTCTAAAAGGTAAAGTAGCATGACTAAGGTCACTTGGGGCTGGCCTTTGACTCCAAGCCTCTGGCTTCTTGTCCAGGCCACCCCTACCTGCTACCCTGCCAAGCTCCACTGCCTTCTCAAAGCTTATGGTGATGAAAGTGGCACTGGTACAGAGAAAGTCTTATACAAACAAAGAAAGGAGAGAAGGGAATTATGATGGGGGCTCTGAGAGCACCTAAAGGACCTTGAAGAAAGACAAATCATATGATAGTTGAAGATGAGAGAACAGAGTAGGCAAATAAAGTCATGGAAATCTGAATGCCAGTTGATCACTGATTGATGAGAAGCTATTGAAAACAGTTGGAACCTCAGTAGCATTTTAGAAATCTCTTCTTTGGAACACTAGTTCTACAAGATACTCCGTGAAAGAGGGATTCTGCACTCAAATAAATTTAGAAAATGTGGTGAGCTTTCCTCCAGTGAATGGATTCCCAAAGCACATATGCATATTGAAGTCTCTGAAAAGTCCTGCGGCAAACACATCTAATTAAAAATTTAACCTGAAATATTCCAAACTTATTTGACCGTGGGACTGTTCCCCCATTTTTTCATAAAATATGCATAAACAGCAATCTGAACACACTTTGGGAAATGCTGGCCTAGAACAGAGATTTAGAGTTGGTAATATATCCATGGGGGTGTTTAATATTATGTGTAATATGGTAATTACACCCAAATCAGAAGTTTAGTGTCCTACATTTAGGGCTAACCTTTTACTAGTTTCTTTTCCCTAGTTAAAACTTGAGATTCTGTTCTTACATGTTTTTCTATTGTGTCTTTGCTCATTCTGAAGACAGGGAGGGGAGGGGAGAGAAAGAGAGATTGAGCATAAAATAAGCAACAGAATATGCATTGCTCCAAAATTTGTGGATTCTTTCTTGTTGCTAACACAAAGCAAGTGTATGGCATGAGAACCAAGTGGGAGTGGAGCTAAGCCCTGGAATGTGGAAACCCAGCCTGTCTGGAGCCCCTGGCTCTTTCCAGGCATCTGGGTTGGAGGCCCAGCCTGCCTTCCTTTCTGCCCTTGCCAATCTGCCTCTCTGGGGATGGGACAGCCTAAAGATGTTGCTTCGTTGACGTGCTTCCTGCTCTTTGTGCATTTAACCGTGGTTGAGAAGAACTCTTCATTCCAGGGACCTCTTGGGCCCCATGGCTGCCCTAATCCCAGTTCATGTGGCCTCTAATCAGAAAGAATAGCAACAGAAGCATAACTGGGCAGGCTTGCAACTGCATCAATCTTTCCAAGATGTAGCACCACTCTGGCAAGAATGGGATGCTATCTGCTCATGGTTATGAGTCCCATATGTCAGAGCCTGGTGGCACCCAGAGATGCCTCTCAGCTTGGGTGGGTAATTGGGTGGAGATGTGAGTGAATGTTTAATAGTTCAGATGATGGAATTGAGGCTCACAAAGGGGGTGAGCAGGGGGTTAGGGAGGAATGATCTTCTTCCTCCCTTTATTATTTTCAAACTTAGCCTTTAAGCAGAAGGAAAACTTATTTCAGTTGTTTGTGCTTGAATACTTTGGAGATGATTGATTTCTCCATAGTGTGAGCTTGGTCATGATTACTCAATGTGGCCCTGACTTTGACCTGTCCTAGGTCTGACAGCAAAAGAACAGTTGTTAGACAACAGGTGAAAAAGTTTGGTTTGGAAGAACAATGTTTAGAAAAGTGAATTTGTATGCTTTTTGAAGAGGTAGTGTACCACTCTCTCACTGCCTCCAGTGGTTTGCTGATAAATATTTAATAACCAACTCTCCAAAAATGAAAAAGTGTGTATATATACACACATGCATACACATGTAAGTTTATTATACATTTTACTGACATAAAGAATATGTTGAATAAAATTTATAAACAATAGCATATAAAATATTCTTTATTGGAAATCTCATATAGCCAGTTGATTCTTGTGGAATTATTTTGATGATTGCTATCAAACTTTTATATCCACAGATGACCTTTGACAAACAAACATAGTTTCAATATGACTGCTGATGCTTTTAATTATGTTAACAAATAAGGTGAAAGTGAAACAATAAAGATATATGTCTAGGACTGCCAGATTTAGCAAATAAAAATAAAGGAAACTCCACATTTTAATTGCAGATGAACAACAACTAAATTTTTAGCATGAGTATGCTACAAACAATATTGGGATATACTAAAAATATTGTTTATTTGAAATACAGATTTAACTGTCTTGTATCCAACATCAAAGAACTTCACTTGTTCTTCAGTGACATAACTTCTATGCTGAATCACATGATGGTTTTTGAATGCTAGAAGAACATTCTTTCAATTTTTTTGTGTTGTTTGGAATGTAACAAGTGTACACAGAAGACAATTTTAAGTTTTATCTTCATTCATGACATTTTCTTTATCACTCTCTTGAGTCTAAAGAATCGACAAAACTATAAATCACACCCTGATTTGTGGTATTTACCAGTTTCCATAATGTATATACTCCCATCATAGCCAACTTCGATCTACCAAAGTGACATCCCTGAATGAGGAACTGGGAGGACACATGAAGGATTATATATCATTGTACAGCATTTCCATCATACAGATACTATAGAGACAAATGACCTTCAGAGCACATCAAGGCAACATTTAGTAAAATAATTAGGAAGTGATGATTTTTAAGTATTTATTATCTTTGTTTTTAATATAACTTATTTAATGGTAAGTTAATAAAACCTTTGTTTAAAGTGACTACAATATAATGACCAGCGCTTGCAAGCAATTAACAATCATTCCAGCACATTACTGAATCTGTCCATATTGCCTTACTCTTTTATTCATTTCTAAAATATGCTTGGCTCCTAGAGGTGAATAAGTTGGTGATGTATGTAAAGTTGCTGGGGAGATTTGAAAGAGAAGAAAAAACTACTCAAGGGAGCACCGAACATTTATTGGGCATTGTCTCTATGTGAGACATTGCTTTTTACTAAGGATTTAAGATTATAACCTTATAAGGCCCCATGCAATGTAAAAGCCAAAAACATGGAGGGATACACTCTCTAGACATAGACATAAAAAGTCACTAACATTGTAAGGCAGAAGGTTAGGGGATGAAATCAAAATTTCCTCTGCAATTACAATATTACTGGTTGTCTATATATACCTACAGTAAGGGATTGGAAAGGATGGTAAATAATTGTATTTTTAAGGCAGTAGTCATAAGGAGTGATGCATTCTCCTCTATGTTTTCCTTTGATATTACAAAGGTTTTTGGAAGATAAGTACTAAGTCCATGATACAGACACAAATGCATTAAATTCATCAGAGAGGCAGGTTTTGCAGAGCCCATGGGGAACCTGAGCTAGGCCTTAAAGAATGGAAGGGATTTATGTAAGCAGGGAAAACATTCCAGGTAGGGCACACTGCATCAGTAAAGGCTTAGAGATAGGTATTTCTCTAACCTATCTCTAAAGGAACAATTAATAAAATTGTATGGCTTGAGAAGGTTCAGATTTATATATAGTAGTGAAAGCTATTTAAAACTGGGCCCTGCAAAGTCCACTCGTGGCGTGGAATCAAATTCAAACAACAGTCAGAAATATTGAAACAAATTTGAATCTTTACTATAACTTTTTACTTTTTATTTATTTCATTTTTATTTTTATTATTTATTTACAGAGAGAGTCTCATGCTGTGACCCAGGCTAGGGTACAGCAATGAACTCCTGCTTGTTACAGCAATGAACTCCTGAGCTCAAATGATCCTCCCACCTCAGCCTCCCAAGTAGCTGGGACTATAGGCACAAGGAAACATGCCTGGCTAATTAAAACAAATTTTTTTGGAGATAGAGTCTCACTATGTTCCTCAGACTGACCTTGAACTCCTGGGCTCAGGCTATCCTCCCACCTCAGCCTCCCAAAGCCGTGGGATTGTAGGTTTAGTCACCATGCCCACCCATACAGCTTGTTAAAAAAAATACAAAAGCTGGACTGCTTTTGCTCCTCACCACTGATCTTTCTCTCCCCGTAGGTTCTTATCGTTCTGGTAAATTACTTTTTCTCTTTCAGCAAGTCTTGACTTCACTGATTACCTCATCTTACCATTAAGTCTCAGGAAGCAAAAGCAAGAGACAGGGTTGGGTGGCAACCAGAATTTTCTTTGGTGGATAAAGGAAGAAAATAGACTATGCATACTGTAAAGATATGTTTTGTCTGACACATCTTATAATCATAGTCATACCCATATCTAACAGTTATATCAATAAGTACCTATTTTATTCTTTCTTCTCTATCAACATTGCAATATTAAATTATGTTCATTTTTTGATTTCTTTCTGGTATTCTCCCTAGACTTAGGCCTTTGTACTTGCTATTTCCTCTGCATATACTGTTTACTTCTTCTGTCTTTTACCCACTCAATCCCTGTTAATCCTGAGAGATTCAGTTTAGAAGTGACTTCACCCAAACTTCAGTTGAACTGCGTTTAGTTGCCTCTCCTCTCTGAAGCCATAATACTGGGTACTTTCTCCTGTTTGAGCACCCACTACATTATCTTATAATTGCTTATTTTATCCATCTTGTCCCCATTGGACTGTGAAAAATTTGTATATGCCCTAGATCTTATTTCTCATTTCATATATGTGTGTATATATGTATATATATGAAATATATATATATTTATATTTAAATATATGGCATATATAAATATATCCCCATATTTTCTATTTGTGATATTTATAAATAATAATATAGATATAGTTTATGTAATATATATTTATTGTGTGTGTCTACATATATATTTTTAGTACTCCTTTTACATTCTTGGGTAAATGAATCCATTTACTGGCATTGTCTATATGGCAGGCATGATATTAAGCAAATAGCAAATTTATCTATTTTCATGCTCTGACCAACCATATAAAGGAGGAGTTACCCTTAATTCTTAAGAGGGAAATTCAGGACAGAAAGAGTTGTAATGATTGCCCAAGGTCACATAACCAGTCATGGCAGCACCAAAACCTGAACCCAGGGCTGGGTGATTGGCCCATGTGTGTGCTGAAGCTTAAGAAAGCCATTACGGAGCTGACCTCTGATGGGGTGAGGGGAGAAGAGGCGTGTCCTCGGAGAGGAAGGTGGCGGCTGGGGCTGTGAGCCAGGCCCTTGGTTGGCCACAGGGAGAGAAGCTTGTGCCAGCTGCTGCTGCTGATTCAGTGACATGGTGAGAAATGGAAGGCAGAGAGCAGAGGTCAAGCACACATCCATCGACTGTAATTAAGAGATTCTTGCTTATCTGTTCCTTTGCTTCCCTCATTCTGAGACATTTGAATACAAACATCATTTCTCTTTAATAATGATTTCCTGCTCTTCTTCAAGAAGCCTTTGTTCTGGGCAGAGTAGTCATGAAGCAGGCAGGCAAAGGCTGTCATAAGCCTTTAAACCCCATTGGCTGAGCAAATATTACACGTCAGGTATTTACAGGGACTTAAAATTTTTTGTTTTTTAAATTCTTACAACATCACTATGGTATAATTATTACTAACTGTACTTCTCTAGGGCTTGGTACACTAAGCTGTAATTCAAGGTAGTCTCAGTTTCCTTTCAACTATAAGAATCTGTGATATCATTAATGCCTACTGTGGGCCTTTCAGGGCCCTTTTCTCCTGGCACCTCTGACCAGGAGTCAAGATTGTTAAGAGTCTTGGCTTCTACTACACAAGCTTTAGGTTATTTTCCTCAATCTAATTGATAGGTCAGCCTTCTGTGAGACATGAAATAATACTCCTGGACCAACATTTTCAGGGACTCAGAGCTCAGTGGGAAGGACAGACAGCATTGACCCAGAGCACATTACCCAGAGTGGTTATGATGGAGGCGGTTCATACAAGCAGAGCTGTGTACTCACACTCCTACCTGGTGCCAGCCCACACACATGCTTGCTTTGCACTTACTCCAGCAATCCATTGAGCATCTGCTATAGTTTGGATGTTTGATACCTCTGAACCTTAAGTTGAAATCTGATCCCCCGGGTGGCAATGTTGGGAAGTGGGGACTAGTGGGAGGTGTTTGGTTCATGGAGGCAGATCCCTCAGGAATAGCTTGGTGCCACTCTCATGGGAATGGGTTCTTACCTTATTAGCTCCTGTCACAGCTGTTTGTTAAAAAGAGCCTGGCACCTACCACTCCCTCTTGCTTACTCTCTCGCCATGTGATCTCTGTGGTCTCTGCACATAATGGTTCCCCTTCACCTTCTGTTATGAGTGGAAGCAGCCTGAAGCCCTCTTCAGAAGCAGATGCTGATGCCATGCTTCTTGTACAGCCTGTGGAACTGTGAGCCAAGTAAATCTCTTGTCTTTATAAATTACCTAGCTTTGGGTATTCCTTTATAGCAACACAAATGAACTTAGCATCCATTCTGCACCAGGTGCCAGGACTATAGAGATTATTCTACACTTAAGGTGTTTCTAGACCAGCCAGATAGACATATATGTAAACCAGCAAGTCCAACATAGCATGCTAAATGCCACATAAGAGGGAAGGGCAAGAGCTGCAGGAGTATAGACAAAGGGACACATAAACCAGTCTGGAAAGATAGGGGAAGGCAAGCTGAGTATGGAAGTATGAGAAGGATTTAACCAAAGGAAGAAAATAGAGGTAGGAAGAAACGGTGTTTGAATTATGACTGTGCCATACCTGTGTGTGCACATTCATAGCAAGAAACAGGGCAGTGCTTTCAAAATGAGTATAACTCTTGATCCAGTAATTCCACTTCTAGGAATTTATCCTGAGGAAGTTATCAGATATGCACATAAAGATTTATATACATAGATGCTTAATTCTGTATGATTTGCAATAATAAAAAATTAGAAACAGCTTAAATGTTTACAGTGAATTGGATAAATGAACCCATATGATGAAATATAATATAGCCCATAGAAGACATCTTTAATGAGGGAAAAGTGCTCAAGCTCTGTTAAGTGGGAAAAAGTAGTTTAAAATATGACTCTAGTATGGTTAAAATTGGACATAAAGTGAGAAAAAATGAATACTATAAGTTGCACATGGAAAAAAGACTGGAATAAAATATATCAGAATAATCAGTGGACAGTAGAAGTACTGATTTAAAAAACTTTTATTTGCATTCTTCCAAATTTTTAATAGCAGCATTCATTATGTTCATAATGTGAATGTACATTGAACCCCTTAAAGCTGCAGAGGCCACTCATGCATTCCCTGACACCCTGCCAGTGCTCTGTCTTCCACTGGTACCTGTGCCCCTATCACTGCTTGGGCCTGTACATCTGTCAGCAGCTGACTCCAGGGCACCATTTCAAGATGGCCTTTCCATTTCAGTATCCTCAGCCTTTTTTTTTTTTAAATGTATCATTTTCTACCTTCTTCCTCATTGCTTTTCCCCAGAAAGATCCTGTTCTGCTTAAGTACAGTTCCTGATCAGAGCCTACTTTTAAGGAATAGAATGAGTACATTTACTGAGCACTAACTGTGTGCCAGGTGCTGTTCTAAGCACTTTAACTGAATTAATGGGTTAACTGAATTAATTCCTCTAACACCCTATGAGATAGATATTACCATCTTCCATTTTATTGATGGAGAAGCTGAGGCCCAAGGAAGTTAGGTGGAAATTCCCAACTTCACCTAATTTGCAAGTGCTGAAATGTGGATTTGAATGCAGACAATCTGCATACACAGTACAGATTCCCGAAGAGATACTGATAACAAACCAGGAACAGAACCTTTCCCAGAAAGGTATATATTTTAGTAGAAAGCCAAGTTCTCAACTGACTTGAGCCAATGCAGTGGGCCTGGGGAAGTTAATGTCCAGGATATTTTAGGCCTCCTATTACAATGAGATCCCCAGGGGATTCTGTGGACTTGTTGATACGTGGATCTTTATGATCTTATTTCTTTGAAGTTCACTTCTTGGCAAAAAGCCCAGGAACAATGAAGAATTGGGCTCCTTCATGGAGCTGAGAGGGTGCCTGTAGAAAGGGTACAGAGAATTGTGTTCCATGATTTTGCAATTTCACGAACCTCTCTGTTGTTGTTTTTCCCCATATCAAGGAGGGAAAGACTCAAATCTGTAAATGGTTATATGCAGAAAAAGGCTAAGCTTGCAAAATGACTTGGCCAGAGCTTTTGTAATGTTGAGAACTCTGGATGGATAGGTTCCCATGTGAACAATTCAGAAGGGGTCTCTCAGTGGGACAAGATGGGTCAGCGTGGGCTGCAGAGGTGGGGGGCCTAGGCTTGATGGTGAGGTTCACTGCCCCACATGCAGAAGCTGAAAGTTACAAGGAGCTCCAGCTTATTGACATTTACCAGCTCAGCCAAGTCCAATGGTGACCTTTTGCATCACCAGCATGTTCCATCAAGCTCAGACTGCATGGTAGTTTTATCCTTCCAAAAGAATTCTTTGGCCTGCCTGAAAAGGAAATCAATTGTTGGAGGGGCAGGCTTCTGGACAGAAGATTTATTTTAAGCTTTAGTGTAAGTAGACTACAGTAGATAATAGTTGCAATAATATTGATAATATCCAGTTCTCTTTCACATACATCACCCTGGGGTAAAAAGAAGCATTCTAAAAACTACCTTGAGGTTCTTGGCTCATTGCCTTTGTCACAGGGAGGTATTGCTTTGTCAATCATCTTGGTTTCATCTCTACATTTGAGTCAATAAGACAAGAGGAGTATGACCCTGAAGGCTCCTCCATCCTCCACCTTATTCCTATCACAAGGCCTGAGTCACTCACTGTAGAAAAAGGAAGCCAAGACCACAAAACCCATACTGTATGGTTCCAGATGGAAGTTTCTAGTTTTCCTACCTTAAGATTAAAGTCAGTTGGGTTAAGAAAAAATGAGGAATACCCCACTGTTAGAGATTAATGAACTAGGAGCTTCCAACACAGCAGAAACTACTCATTAGCAGAGTTAAATAGCAGCCATGGTAGCACCCATTTATCTTTGTCACTGTCACCCAGTAAGGATAACCAACCATCAGCCAGATAGTCCCCATAATCAAGTAATAATTGGGCTTAAGATGTTGCTTAGCCTCCGTTCAAGCACACAATGCAGACAATCCTGATTTAATGGGTTCCCCGGATTCTCATGTATCCTGAAGAGAAGGGTGGACCCTGCACTCTTAGAGGCCAGCTGCTGGCATGAGAGGGAAGCCTCTGCATTCTCACTAAGGTAGGACTAGACGGAACCAAACCTGGAATTCTGGCTGAGCCTGGTCAAAGGTGAAACTCCCCGTCTCAGTCATACAAATTTTTTTTTTTTTCTTTTCTTTTTTGAGACACAGTCTTGCTCTGTTGCCAGGTGCCAGGCTGGAGTGCAGTGGCATGATCTTGGCTCACAGCAACCTCTGCCTCCCAGGTTCAAGCAACTCTCCTGTCTCAGCCTCCCAAGTAGCTGGGACTACAGGTGCGTGCCACCACCCCCAGCTAATTTTTGTATTTTTAGCTGGGATTTTTGTATTTTTAGCCAAAGATGGGATTTCACCATGTTGGCCAGGATGGTCTTGATCTCTTGCTTTGTGATCCGCCCTCCTCGGCCTCCCAAATTGCTGGGATTACAGGTGTGAGCCACCACACCTGCAGCGCATTTCTTTTTGTCATCTGCTCTCCCTGTTTCAACAGCACCAGATATCTGAAAAGAATCCCAAACAGTGTGTAGGAACTTCAGGTTGTGTACTGACTCACCAGTGACCAGTCTGTGCCTTGGGGGAGTCCTCCCAGAGCTTTCCTTGGGTATCAGCTGTTTCAAGTAAAAATAGTAGGCCAAGTGAGTTCCATAAGGTCTGGGGCTAGATCGCCTGCTCTCTCACTGCCTACCTTATGGGCAAGCTGACCCTCACCTCTTTGAACTTCAGTTCCTTATCTATGCATTGAGGATTGAAAAATGTACCTCAGAGAATAAAATCAGACATGCATAAAACAGTCATTTCCAACGCTGGCTGCATATTGGAATAATCTGGGAAGCTTTAACATACACTGATGAAAATTATCAAGAATTCTATCACTGCAGGCCAACCACTGTTAATAATTTGATGCATTTTCTTCTAGTTATTTTTCCACCATGCATATGCTCAGCAATTAACTTAATCAACAGCTATTTATTACTATTGATTGCATGCCCACTATGTACCAACCACTGTTCTGGGTGCCACACTAGGTTATTACAGTGAGCATGACAAACCTGATGATAATTTTGCATTCTGCTTTTCCCACTTAACATTTTTTGTTGAGTGTGTTATCCCACTGTTGCATATTCTTGCAAATCCAGCATTGTTAGTGACTAGATTATAGTCTACTTCATGTTTGTACCATAATATAACTGCTGCTGGACATTTATATTATTTCTCATAACTATTTAGATCTTGGAAATAAAATTTTAAAACATTTTATTACAGAAATATTGAAACATTATTTCTGCTCCTCCACTGGCTACTTCTACCTTCTACCAAACTATGGGTAAAATTCAGCCACTTTTCTCAAAATACACATTCCCCCATGTCCACACAGGCCCTCTCTGCTGCTGTCAGATCTTCACTGGAGCTTCAGCTTTGGAGTAAGGCCTCTTTCTGGCACCTTCGTTCCACTTCCCTGCTTAATTTTTCTCCATAGCACTTGTGTCATCCTATATGTTTAAATTTTATTTATAATTCATGAGTAGAGTTGTTTCCTACTTGGATCTCTTTACTCTGTATCCCCAGTGCCTGGACCAGGGATTTGCTGCATGAATAACGCTTATCACAGCTCCTTCCCAGTGGAGATGGAAAGAAGGGAGCATATGTGTTGGGGGTTCTAGGAGAAGGCTGAGAGGCAAAAGAACTAGAGAGCCTAATTTCAGAACAAATTTAAGGTACAAAATCTCTTCTACTCTTGACTGTCCTGTCACCAAATTTGTCCTGGGACCTGGAACTACAAGGAGCCATTCTCTAATGCCTTGCTCCGGGGAGCTGAGAGCTGGATTTCCTGTATCAGTATTGGAGCCGCTCTTTCTTCAGAAGGTTTGATCCTGAGATTATCCACAGTGATTAGTCCATTTCAATATCCATGAATATAAGCAACTCCCAAGAATTAAATGGTTCTGAGCAGACAAAAGGCATGGGCTCACAATGTCAACTATTTGCAGGAAATCTTCATTATCAGCCATGTGGAGGTCTTTGTGTTTTTATAGCTCATGGGTCCTTGGGAAAAGTACCAGCTGCCTATACCCCAGGTGAAAAGATGACTGGTATTTCCTACACCTGAGTGGGACAACCTTGGGGTTACCCTTTGTTATTTGTGCTCAGAATGGCAGACAGATCAATGAAATTCATTTTCAATCCCTAAGCCTTGTTAAACTGTAGCTATTTTCCAGCCTAGGACTGAGGCATTGAGTGAGATGGCCCAAAGACAGGAAAAGGGCAGGGAAGGTAACCAGCAGTTATGATATATCTGCCAAAGCCAGCGTCTGATTTATTTATTTGTTTATAATTTTTTTGTAAAATAGAACTCAAGATAAATAATGCATGCACAGGGTTAAAAAAATCAAATAATGTAAAGAAATTAAAATTCAAAGTCATCCTTCCACAGACAGCTATGAGTCATTTCTTCAGTCTCTTAGTTTTCCCCACCCAAAGGCACCACTTTTAGCAGTTTTTGGTACATTCTTTTCAAAAATGTATGTATGCATACACATGCTTAAATAAATGGCAGTATACTATACCTACTTTTCTGCACTGTGTTTTTTCACTTATGTCTTAGCAAATGTTGCATAGCAGATGAAATAGATCTTAATTTTTAAATGCTTCATCATAAACTATTATTTGATGGAACTATAATTTTTTACCAACTCCCTCTTGTAGATTTTAGATGTTTCTAATTTTTACTATTACATAAATTTCTGTGATAAACACCTATATATTTCTATTTTAAAATAATCTGCTTAAATTGATTATTCAAAAATTTACTAATCTGCATAGAGAACTAAAGAAATACAGAAAAGCACAAAGAAAACAATAATATTAATGTAGTGATAGCTGTCATTAATATTTCAGTACGTTTCCTTTGTCTGTTTTCTTGGTACTTTTATATTACTATTAACAGAACAGTGAAATTCTTTATTCTTTACTTCTCTTTTACTTATTGTGAGAATTTTCCTGTGTCATTAAACACTCTTCAAAAGCGATATTTTAGAACACTAGAGAAGTATCCATCCTATGGCTAGACCAATTTATTTAAGAATTACACTACTGTTGGATGTTCTGTTTCTGTTTTTGTTTCTTGTTTGTATATGCAGTGTTTCAATATACATGTTTGTACATAAATCATTGTCTGAGTTTCTACTTCCTGAGGGTTTAACATGAAGGAGGGTACATAAACTCCCCTTTAGTTCCTTAACATGCACTGCCAACTTGCTTTCTTCTCCTTTTAGGCATAATGTAAAATTACACTGCTCTATTGCCTTGAAGTTAAAAGTGCCTGTGAAACTTGCATTGGTCACTAAAATTCCACTGAGAGAAATTGACATATGTCCCTTCCAGGTGGAAGCTTATGTGGTTGAGTGAAAATTAGCTTTTGTCCTCCTGCCATGACAACCAGGAACATTTTGGATGGTGAAAGCTCTATGTGCCTGGGTCTCTAGGGGAGGAGACTTGGAGCAAAAAAAAAAAACTCCCCGTCAACCTTCACTGGACACTTTGCATAAATGAGAAATAAACCCTTGTTTTTAAAAGGAAATGAAATTTGATGATTGTTTTTGATGGGGTACATCAAGAGAATGAAGTCTAAATGCCCCCAGACATCCATTGTAGGTAATGAATTATTTTCTATCCTATACATCTAAATAGTACTAATTATGTACAAGCCATGAGAGAATTGAGAAAATTGTCACTCTGTCACAGAAATCACACCCACCCTTGTTGCTATAGAAATTGTTTATTGTAACCAGACCTAAGACAATCATCATGTGGTATTTCCTTAGACAGAGGAATTGATTCAAGGATGCATCTGAAAAGAGTGTGCTTTTCTGAGCTATCATAAGCTAAATTTCTATCTTCCCTCTAGATACTGTCATGTCAGGATGGGAGTCTGGAGATTGTGGCAGCCCTCCCATGATGAGCCAGAGGAGGAAGCCTCATGTGGAAGAAGGCAGGACCCACAGCCATAGTTGCACAGATCTACTCAAGCCACACTGATCACTGCCCTAAGCTCTGGATTTGTTTGGTTACACCAGTGAGTTTTCAGTTACTTGCAGCCTAACACATGTTGCTTGAGGTTTAGCTTTTCCTGATCACCCTCTTTCTTACTCAGCCCTCCACTCCCAGCCCAAGGTGGCAATAGAGAAGGTCAGCCTGCCTCCCACCACTCCCTTGCCTTCCCTTCCTCACTTTGAGTGGGCTCTTTCCCTCACTCGATTCTTTTTTGGCAAGCCTCCTATCCTGGTGACCTGTAATGAAGAAGAGTTCTCATAATTAATCATTTTGACCAACCATGACTTTAGGCTAGGTAGGGTATCTGCACTACCTAGTGGAAACCTAGTGCAGATGCCTTACCTAGCCTTTCCCAGAAAATCACCCTTTGAGCACTTCTCAGTTTGCTTGACATGTTCAAAGTCATGAGCGTTTTGAGGTAGAGTAGAGAGGGCTCCACCAGACTATTTCCCCCTAGGATGCTGAGAGAGTGAGAAAGAGGGTTGGTATATATTCAACTGAAAGGAAATGTAAAGGACAACCGTGTCTTCTTTCAGATCCATTGACCTGTGCTCTGCTCTTTTTCACCCTGGCCTGTGCCCCACAAGACTGAGCTCTGCAGACAGCACCACCCAAGCTCTCTTGCCTTCTGGCTTCTAGATTGGTAGGGCCGATAGGAGGCAGCAGCAGGAGATTAGAAGGAGAGACTATCAGGCAGGGATATTATTTTCTCAACACTGGCAGGGTTGGCATCCCTTTAGGACCACAGCTCCTGACGACTGCCCTTCATCCACAGCTGCATCTCTCACCAGAATCTGGGATCTTTTTCTCCCTTTACTCCTTCTGGCCCCGGGTAGTAATGGCTCCTTGGTATTTCTAGTACCAGGATGTTTCATCAGTTCTTATGCATTCCCCACTGACCTCTGTCTATGCCTCTGTCAATAGAACAATTAAACTCCTTCACTTGAAACCTTTGAATGTGCATCTGCTTCCTGCCAGAACCCTGAAATAAATAATCATTATATGATTTTATTCCTGTTTTACAGATTAAAAAATGGAGACTCAGGAGTCCAAGTGACTTGCCTTTAAAAAGTCACCTTACTATGCTGGTAGTGAAGCTTACTACACCGGGGGAAGCTGGTTTGAGACCATGCCTTTCTGATCCAGGTTTTGTCATTGATCTGCTCAATCCCTCAATGCCCACCAATTCCCACTGGACATCAAGAGTGAGTCACAAGGAGATGTCTCTCAGATGGGAACTGGCTGTCACATATGGTTAGTTTGATTTGTTTCAGATTTTTAAAATTGGAGAATTTCACAGAATTCTAGATTTTTTACTTCTGCTGAAAAGCAAAAAATATGGAAGCAATGACATTATATTCTTTTGTGGAGACAATGGCCTGGAACAAAATAGCAGCTTCCTTCTTTAAATGAGGTATGAGATTTCTGGTCCCCACAGTTCATACCATTCCCTATTGCCTTGCAACTGAATCACTGCTCATGGCTGTTCCTTGTCCAGCTCCTGGATGCACTGGGTTTATGAATCCTGGCCTTGAATCTCAATGGTGTGTTTCACATTAGCCAGACAAGAATGCCTCACTAGAACGGAAGCTCCATGAGGCAGGAATTGTCATCTGTTTTCTTGACTGTGTCTAACTGTGCCTTAGAGCAGTGTCTGGAGTGTACTGGACCTGCAATACAGATTTGTGAATGAATGAATTAAATCTTTGTGTGGTCTAGGTGTTTTGGGGCTGATGGTCTGCTGAAAATGAGGGATCTAGTAGGGAGTGCTGAGGAGTAGCAGAAGCCAAGAAAATTCTCTGACTGAGACATGTTTGCAGGGCCATCTTGTTTTAAATCTCTGTTAGACTCTTAGTCTCTTTTTTCTCTTTTGTGTAGTTTAATGCCATGGAGATTCCAGCTCTTTCCCTGCTGGGCTTGGGTTTGGGGACAGACGCCCTGAATGTTGCAGACTCCGCTTCTCTTTCTGTCTGCAACCTGCCCACCAGAACCTTCTACCCCATCACCCTGAGGCCCCATAAGTATAAGCCCATCAGGCCTCTGGATCACAGCCAGTCTTCAGGCTATCTCTAAGGGTTCTTTCTTTTCTCCTTCCTTAATTAGATTCTAGCATTCAATATACCTGCTTTACATTCAGAGCTCCAGATGTTTTGGGTGGATTCTTGGCAAAGAAAGGACATTTGGGTCTAGATGAAAGGTGTTAGAAATAACTGGGCTTGAAAATCATTAGGCTGCTGCATTACTGAAGATGGAATGGCTGGATTCAGAGACAGTGAAAAAGGAGACCTTCAGCGACTTTCTCTTCCTGTTTGGATCCACATGGAACCTAGAAGAGGTAAATTTCATCCTCCTGGCTCCAATGTGACTCCTTAGGAGGGAGTCAGGCATGTTGGGGCAGCAGATTGTCTATCTTTTCTAAACAGTGTGACAGAAGTAGGAAGTGCTCATTTCTTGGCATCTGCTGGTGGAAGTCAGTTTTACTGCAATGCAATGGCAAATTTCTGTCAACCATGCAGAGACTTGCTTGGGAAGAGATGAGCCCCCAGTCACTGGCGATCTCAGGGCTCATTTCCCCAGAGCTCCATGTTGAAGAATGGAGTTGGAGTTTGCCAGGCTAGTGGCAACCCCTTACAAGCACATGTCCTTGCTGGGCACAGAGCTAGTGGCATGTCTGTTGTATCTTTTCATCCTTACTTTATGTTATAAATACAGAAGCTGAGGCTCAGAGAATTTCAATGACCTGCCCAAAGTCACATAACCTGTAAATCATAGAGTTGGAATTTGAACCCAGAATCCCAAATCCCCTGTTGTTGGTGGCAGTCCTTTGCTGAAATAAAGGTGGCAAGACCGTCTGTGAAGATGATGATGTGCATATACAGGATAAAGGATGAAGTACCCTTCATTGAGGGTCCGACGTGGCTGGGGACCAGTAAGAAGTTCACAGTGGCTGAGGTAAGTCAGGGAATACAGTTGAAACCAGATTGACCAGGTTGCAAATGGCACCGGGGTAACTGTCCTGGGGAAAGAGGCCAGATTTTTTAAAGACAACTTAATCATATGTTAAGAAATACGGTGAACAAACACAAAACCGTCCTTCTTGGGTATTGGAGTAAAGAAGCTAAAATCTAGACAATGAATAAGGAGCCCGTGCTCACTTAACATCTTCACCACTTAATCCTTAAATCCTCCCTCGCCCGCCCACACTCTGCAGCCAGGGCCAAAAGGGCTTTGGCTCCTCTTACACAGAAACTGTAGCTGCTTCTGTGGTGAGCCACAGCTCCCCAGGGCCCAGCCTCTGATGAGGGTCAGTGACGTCATCTTCGGCAGGCATTTCAGACAGAGAATTCCCCCAAGACCTCGAAATCAATATGTCTCTGGCCCCCTCTGCCTTTCCAGCCAGAAAATATGCCCATTACTTGAGTTTTGTCTGCTGCTTTAAGATCTTAGCTTGCCACCAAGCTTGACATGCCTTCTTATTCTCATCTCCACCCACTCTCACCCCTTTCATTGAAACCCAGCTCAAGTATGGTAAGCTTCAGAGCATTTTAGCAATAGAAGAACTCAAAGTTAGAAAAGTTATTTTCCATTTGTCCTCTGTGGCTTCTTTGGTTACCAGAGAAGAGGAATCAGAGACTCTAGAGTACCCTTCCCCCACATCTTTTTAAGCAGATACTCTTTTATCTGTTTTAGATTTTGAGCTTCTGCATGTAATTATTTTTCAACTGGGACTGAAACAGTTCAAAACTCACCTCCTTATGGCATACCTCCACCAAGGTGGTGGAGGTGCTTGGGAATCCGTCTGATTGCATGGTTTCTCTCAGTTTTCCTTTTCTGGGCAAGACTGCATGAGGCCCATATGGCAGGGCAAGTGGGAGCCATAACATGGGATCGTGGAAGGAGCATGGATAATGGTCACTTCACAGCCTCACTTTCATTACTGAGAAGGTGGGTGGAGGAGAATTACCATGCATCTCATTAAATCAATATTTTATTTCCTCCCTGCTCCCAGCTGCCCTCCCAGCTTTGATCTCTTTGCCTCTAGGGCAGAGCTGGACAGGTGACTTTCACGATGCAAATCAGGGTCGGCGGGCTCTCTGCCCAGGCTTTGATCTCCTACCTAAGAGAAGGCTGGCAGGGAACACCATGGGCCCCAGCCCCAGGTTCTCTGTAACCTTGGGCAAGGTGGAGCCTATGAAAGGACTTTTCTTTTGTCTCTGTGAAAAGCAGTAGCCGTTAAACTACCTGAGTTCCAGTAATGTACACCATGTGAGGTGTTGGAGGAACTAGACATGAGAGGGCATCTTGTTTAACAGATATCCATCTATTTATCTTACTCAAATATAGGTTAAGTAGCTAAGTATAGAACAAGGCCCAGGCATTGAGAAATAATAGATTCTCCACTTGTCATACTGGAGGCTTCCTTTATTGACTCTGATGAAAGTTATGCATACTCTCCCTTTCCCCAATATTTGTTTTTCCTTTTTTTTTTTTGCATCTGCTATTGATGCCTAGCCATGGTTCCGGGGTAGAGAGGAAGAAGGACATGACATAGCAGAAGTGAGAATTCTTCCCTAAGCAAAGGACAGGCTGACCAGGAAGGGGAGGTAAAAGCAATTCTCAGCCATTGCATTTCTGGGTCTTACAAGGAGAAAAAGAAAGATAGAGGGAGGAGAGGCAGGGAGAGACATAAATGTCTCCATCTCTTGATGACCAAGAATCTGATGAGTAATGCTTGGTGCTGGGGATCTGATACTCTCCTGCTGCTTCACATTTCCATCTCTCAGAGGAGATCATTTTACAGGCTGCCTTTATCAGTGTGAATAAAGTTAGGTTCATAAATACAAATTCTTACATTGTTTTTATATTTCTTATTAATTAGAGAGTTGTAAAAACCTTGTTAGTGCAAGTAGTTATTCATAGACTAGCTTCAGGAAACCTCTGTCCTAGACTCTCTATTCACTAGGTATCTATTTCTGTCTTGTTGCAATTGGACTTTAGTGGGTTTGTTTATGTCATAAGGAAAAGAGATCCCCTCAAATTGCTTCCAATAAAAGAATGCTGTCTTAAAGACAGGTATGGCTCTGTTGAGGACTAGAAATCTTGGACACCAATATCTGTCTTGGAGAGTATCTTCTCTACATCCAATCCGATATTGTCTCTAAATTTTTAAAAAAATTTTGTGAGTATATGGTAGATACACATATTAGGCTGGTGCAAAAATAATCACGGTTTTTGCAAAAACCACAGTTACTTTTGCACCAACCTAATATTTGTGATGATTCCTTCCCTATCCTGTTGCTATGCCACAAACCAGTCCCAGATGCAGTGGCACAAAATAACAATTATCACTATTTCTCATACCTCTGTGGGTTGAATGCACTCTCTAGTTCTTTCTCAAGGTGCTTCTTGTAGTTACAGTCAGGTGGCAGCTGGGTAGACTGATCTGAAGACTCAACCTAGCTAGACTTGCAAGGTGGCCCACTCACATGGCTGCTGGCTGAGTCTAGCTGAGGCTGCTGACTCCAGTAACTGTGTGGCCTGTCCATGTGGCTTGGATTTCTCTTGGCATGGTAGCTGGGTTCTAAGAGCGAACATCCAGTGATACCCAGGTGGAAGCTGCAAGGCTTTTTACGGCCTATTTTTGGAGCCACGCTCTGTTATTTCCACCATGTTTGACCACTGGTAGGGTGAGTCCCAATTCAAAGTGAGAGGACTATGAGAGGCATGAATGCCAAGAGGACTGGGAGGACCATCTCTGGTCTCACAAGACTACTCCTTTGCTCACCCATAGCTTATGTTCCCTCATAGCTTTAATTTACTCATGATCCACCCTGACAATTGCCCCTGGACTCTCTAGACACTGTTCTAGGGTACCGTTTTGGTTCCTATCCCTACTCTTACTGGCTTAAGCATCCAGTTCTCGAACTTTAAATTCTTGATGGAGGACTCTGCTTGGTCCCAGATTCACTGGAGAGCACATGGATTGCCCTCTCCGACCCTGTCCCATCAGTTATGGCTAGATTTGGGTGGGGCCCAATAGCATTCAACATAGCAACCCAGGTTTGCTTTCTCAATACAGCCATGGGTAGGGAAGTCCCTCTAGAGACATGTCTGATACAAATTATTTTTCCTTTGCTCTTGCCCATGGGATTTGATAATGAAGTAGTGCAACTCTAAAGGGATCAGGAGTCCAGAGAGGTAAGTTCCAGCCCCTCTGTTTTATTATGTCTGATATCCAGTTTGCAGTTTTTAAAATTCGGCCACATATTAATTCTATTAGAACAGACTCTATGAATCCTGGGATTTAACCTTGGCCTTTGTTGTCCATTACTCAGAGAATATACTCACGTTTCTCAGTGCTTGAAAAGAGCATGGGTTACAAATTCTGGACTCCTTACTTTAGAGATGAGGAAACAGAGACTTTAGAAGTGGATTGATTAGTAATTTTGTAAGGACAAAGAGGCAGAAACCCACAAAACTCATTGCTCAGTATTCCAAATCCAGCACTCCTCATTTCAATGCATTGATTCCCTGGGAGGAAGAAGCAACTTAGGAGCCAGCGAAAGTGGACACACAGAGCTCAAAAAATAGCAGGTGGGCTCATGTTGACACCACCAACCCCCATTCAGACAGAAAACACTGCTCACCATCTGAGAATTCAACAACCAGGTTTCTACTGCCAGGTTGGCTCCTCGAATCTGCAGCTGACCTGCCTCTAAGCTTGAATGCAGGTTTCACTCAGCCCAATACTCTACCCATCCCAGTGACCAGCGTTGGCTCAGAATCTTCCATTCCCACTCTTGTTTCTCAGAGGGAAAGAGGTTAGCATTTTGGCACATCTCTTTAAAGCCATGTTCGCATGCTACAGTAGGCTCTCTGGGGAGCTGGATAATATTCTGGGCTCAGTGACTTCAGCCTGTATAAACTCATGGAGTATTTACTTATATGGGATTTTTCAACCCTACTTTCCAATGTGGGCTGAAGAATTAGGCAAAATGCCTTGCATTTATCCTGGGAGTCGTAAAATGGATTCTGCAGAGTGGTATTGGTTGAAAAATAGTTCTCCATATGGAACGTTGAAAAGTGCTGAAGAACCACCTTCCTGGAAGTTTTTTTTTTTTTTTTTTAAGATAAAAACAATAATGCTTATGGCTTAGAGATACGTTGGGTGACCAGAGGAGCAAGATTTCTCAAGGTTCTATTCAGGTGCAGCTCTTAGGAAGTAGTATCTTTCTTAAGCATAGTAAAGAAGAAGATATATTTCCAATGTCAGATTTTTAAAAAATTACATCCTTGAGGCAGAGCTGAGCCATTAAGGTCAACCAGCTTTGAGTCTACTTAAAAAAAATGGTAAATTCAGGCAATCTTGTTTTCCCTAATCTATCATTTCTTTTGATACTTTTTCAAAAGAACATCATGGGAACATCATGGAAGGTCCTTTTTTCCCTTGAAGTGGAATGCCATTCTTTTACATCATTACTAAGATCTGCTAGACATGACATATAATCTAATGTATATTGAGTGATGTTCATCAGCCACATATTAATTAATTTACAAGAGGAATTTCTCTGACATTTCTGAAATTTTTGCAGGCAGGAAGACTCCTCTTCTACTTTATTTATGCATTGACCCTGAAATAGTCTCTTGGCTTAGAATAGTATCATGGAAATAGCACTGTCTGTGGAGCCAGAAAGACCCATAATGTATTTCTGATTCAGCCACTTACTAGCTGGGTGGCCTTGAGCAGTTACCAACTTCTTGAGCCTCAGTATCCTCCTTTATAAAACAATAGCTATTAGGGTGAACTCTATGAAATTGTCATTCCAGTGTCTCACTCTAATATCTCCCGGGGTTGTCATGAGATTTAAATGAGATAAAGTGTGCAAAAGCAAATTGTGGGCACATGGTTTATCACATACCAGATGCTCCCTTAGGGTTAGTTTGTTTTGCTTGTTTGTTCAGTCTCCTCTAAGGCAATGACAATGGTTATTTACTCTTTCTTTATAAATATGAAAAACAGATCACCACCCGTTTTCCATGGAAAGTCCCTTCGTCATTTATCTGTTTCTGGTTCATGTGTTGAAATGTTGCTCATCTAAATAACAGAGAGCTACTGAACTGGTAGGATTTCTTTATATTCAGAGATTTCTTATCATAACTAATAATGGCCTCTTCCCCTCCCCATCTTTTTAAAAAATATTTTCCTCCAAAATATGCTCTGCCCCAGAAACTGGTTATTTACACTACGTATGTTCCAGAAATCCCTTGTAATGAACCATACAAATCTATTTGTCCTGCTGCTACTATAATTGCCTATATCTTATTATAACTTAATATGTAACAGATTTTTTTTTGGCGAGACCAAAAGCAACTGAGCATTCACTGAAAACGCAGATGCTGAAGGTTGTTGAGGAGCCAGTGAACCCACTAATTGGATAAAGGGGGGATGGTGTGGAAATTTAATTAAACTGGCATTTGCTCTAGCTGCTGAAAATATTAATCAGAAAATGAATTGTATAAAAAAAGTAAAAGGCAGGAGATGACATTAAAAATGCCATTGGTGCTGCTCTTCCTGGCATTGATGCCAACAGGCTCCGCTCTCTTTCAGGAGGTGTTGGTCATCTGTCCATTGAGCTCTGCCGACAGCTTGCTTGGGCAGAGATCACAAAGAAAGACACTTGGAAAGCTGTGAGTTGGGAGGAGGAGTGTGAGATTCTTGATTTGGGGACCAGATGCATCTCTTGGCAGCCCTTGATACAAACATAAAGATAAAATATGTGTCTGAAAAAAAAAAAGAAGAAAAAAGCCAATTTTCCTCCTTCTTCTAAAGAAGTACTCCTCCCAACAAGAGATGAGCTGAACATCTGCATCCAGTCAAGCAATAATGCTTAAACAATTGTTAGATTTGAGAGAGGTGGACGAGCGTTTTGAACCAGACATTTAAATACATTCCATAACCCAAGAGCCTCTGGACAGATACCACCCTCCCTAGGCCTGAAAGCAAGAGTGGAGGAAGGCAAACACAGATGGGAATGCTTGTGCTTGGTCCAGGAGCTACTCTGATAGGTTTGTTTAAACACTCTGAATGGCCTGCACTGTGGTCCGCCTAGAGACCATTGCCCCATCACCACTGGGGACAGCTGGGCTCTGTCCAGAACTCCAGGTTAATGTAGGCAGCTGAAGAGCCTGTAAGGCAGAGGAGGATAATTCTTCACTCAGAAGGCCAAAGACCCTGGAGTTTTCTTTTCAGTCTTGACTGTTTGGGCTTAGGTTTCCGGAGGAGGCTTCCTGGTCAATGGGATGTTTCAGTTCAAGGGGGCCTTGCTTAAAGAAAATCTACTACATGAAAATGAGAACTTGCACAGTGTTCTTGCTATTTTGTCATGATTGCTTGTTTTGTTTTGCTTTTGACCTTTTGGGAAAACTCTGATGACCAATGCTGATCTGGGATGAAATTTATGGCAATTCTTTTTTGTAAATTTCTACTTCTTGAGAGTGACCAGAGTCCTGCAAACCTCTGTCCCAACATATGACTCTGCTAAATGGGCACACTTAGCCTCTTTGTTGCTTTTCATGGTGGCTAGCAATCTTTGGTGTTCCTTGGCTTGTAGACCCATCACTCCAGTTTCTGCCTCCATTTTCCATGGCTGTTGTTCCTCTGTGTATGTCTCTGTGTCCTTCTCTCTTCTCTTATGAAGACTCCCTCCACCCCCATCCCCTATCACTGGACCAGGGCCTGCGCGAATCCAGTATAACCTCATTTTAACTTGATTACATCTGTAAAGATTCTGTTTCCAAACAAGGTCACATTCACAGGTACTCAGGATTAGGACTTTGCCATATCTCTTTGGGAGATGGAATTCAACCCACATCAACTTTTATTGAGAGAAATGGTATTATTAGGTATATTGCTTCCACTTAGGTCCACATTCCTGTGTCAACCTAGATTTTAAATAAGGTCTATGACAAAAACAAAAATGGAATGTTCGACCTTCTATTTATGTACTTCTGGTAAATGTGTGTTCCTAACATGATCGAACTTGTACCAAAAAATAAATTACATTTCAAAATAACACCACAAATTAAAATGCATCTTGTAATTTTTCAATATTTAAAAGATTTAAAAATCTCTATTTAAAAACCAGTGAACTAACGCCAACTCTTAATTCATTGTGAGATTATAACCTTTTTGCATTTTGGTGTTACGATATCCCATCTATTATTATGAAATAATGATAATTGCAAATGGCATTTATTTGTTTTTTACGTTTATTTGATAGTATCCTAACATGGCAAACTAAAATATTGGCAGTCCTCTGTCAGTCCCAAAATATTTGAGGCCATTTTACTAGTCAGTAAAATCTGAAAGTGTGGGAATAACTGTAATAGGAGATATCTATTTTCATCTTTTATGCCTAAAGCATTTCCTTTCTGAAAATAACCTGCTCTTTCATAGAGCCCACCACTAGTTCCACAAAGTTTGAGTTTTTATTGTTGTTTTTCATAAAATTAACTATTCATCTAGGAATGGGATGGAGTGACAATTTAGAGATAAACCCAAGACTGACCACAATGAATCAGAAATTCAGAAACTTTGAAATGTGGTTGTCAATCCATATGGGAAGTTAATTCTGGTTTCCAAAAATTCTGCACGTTCCCAGCTTTGCGGGGGCCTATCATCTCCTACATTAAATGCACGATGTCATTTTCAAATTGTGATGCTGATGCCTGAATACATGGAATTGATTTGGTATTTTGTTTGCAAAACCCAAAATGCCACCAGGCTCCATCAAAGTGGTTTAAACATCTCTCTCTCTGACTGTGATTTTGGAAGGCCTAGCTTGGCACCAGTCACTAGTCATCCTACAAGTTACCAGGTCACAGATAGGATAGTAGAATGAATGAGTAGTTAAAAACACAGATTTTTTCATTTTCTAATGAGAAAAACTAGTTCATATCTACACATTTCAGCAGGAACAGCCTCTCATAGTGCAAGGGAGGCGAGGCGAGTCAGACCTGACAGTCAGACAAGATTTACTCTGGATATTGTCATTTAAGCTTATCAAAGCTCTCAGAGCTCTCAAGAGAGGTTGATTAATTATTGACAGGCAGGATATGAGAAAACGCTAACTGGATCACGATTACCTAGTGACAGAAGTCAAAGACGACAAATGGCTTAATAGAGTCCACCCACGCTTTCCAGTAAGGACCTAGGGAAAGGACATGGATTCCCACTGCCAGTGGACAACTGGAAGAACTTCCTCCCAGGACACTGAGGAGAGTTTTCAAACAAAATTGTCATGTCATTTTCCCAGAAATATTTTTGGTTCAAATTAAAGGGCATGTGTCTGAAATGGGTAGACAAGTTATTTTCTCATGGGGTAGGAGAGAATCACTGAGCTCTCATTGTAATGGCTGGGCTTAAAGTTCCTCTTTGGAGGTAGAGGAAAACCAAGTCCTAAGAAGAGGCAACACAGCTTCAAAGACCTGTCTGAAATCCATTAAAAACAGTTCTTGCTCTGTCCCCTAGGTTGGAGTGCAGTGGCATGATTATAGCTCATTGCAGCCATAGTTTACATTTGCAGTGCACAGATATTTTCATCCCTTTCTCCAAAGATGTTGAGGTGGAGATGGCTACACAACAGTTTCATGGCAGGTTAGCTGATCCAAGGACAAGGCGCTAGAAGGAAGAGGGCTTCTGAAGCTTGTGACTCAAGCTCTCCCCACTGTTCTGCCTGTATGGTGTTAATAAATGCTATATTTCACACACAAAATATATACATAAATAAATATTATTTTTCACAAAAAATACTCTTTTTTTGTTTTTTTTTGAGACGGAGTCTCGCTCTGTCACTAGGCTAGAGTGCAGTGGCGCGATCTTGGCTCACTGCAACCTCTGCCTCCCGGGTTCAGGCAATTCTCCTGCCTCTTCTTCCACAGTCTCACTGTGTGTTCTTGTGAGTACAGGGAATGAGGGCTTGGCTCTTTTTCCCAGGGCACTGTCTCTCTCCAGCTGTGTTCACAGCACAGGTGTAGGTGCACTTATGTACAGATGTGCCCTGTCTCACTGACACAGGACTCAGGGTCAGTTTTCATTTTGGTGAATGATAATTTCTAGATTAGGTCATTTTCAAATGGAGTTTACCTATTAGCATCCTAATCTGAGGAAAGCCCTTTTTACAGAGAAGATGAATTTCACTCCTCTTCAAAATTTTGCCTAAGCCTAGAAGGAAGGAAGTTCTACACCCTTACTCCCACTCCCCCTATATACTTATTCACTTCAACAAAGCACCGCTAACTCAAGGGGTTGTGCAAGGGACATTTGCAGGGCCTCTAATGCTAGTGGGAGTTACCTGCATCAAGCCTCAGGTTTTGCCTTTCTTCTTTTTGGGCCTCCGGATGTTACTCATAGGGGATATGCTCAAACTCACTCACGAAGAGATGAAAGATCTCTACAATAATTGGATATCATCCAATAGGGTATTATTAATATCTAGAATACATAGGGACTCAAACAACTCAACAGCAAAATAATAATAATAACCTGATTTAAACATGGGCAAATGGCCTCAAAGAGCCATTTCTCAAAAGAAGACATAGAAATGGCCAAGAAGTATATGAAAAATGCTCAATATCCCTAATAATTAAGGAAATGCAAATCAAAACCACAATGATTTTGATAGGAATGTAATTAGTACAGCCACTACAGAAAACAGCATAGAGTTTCTTCAAAAAACTGAAAATAGAAATAGCACATGATCCAGCAATTCTAATTCTGGCTGTATATCCCAAGGAAAGGATGTCAGCATGTTGGAGAGACATCTGTACTCCCATGTTTACTGCAGCACCATTCACAATAGACAAGATATGGAATCAACCTAAGTATGCATTAGCAGACATATGGATAAGGAAAATGTGGTATATATACTCAGTGGAATATTATTCCACCATTAAATATAATGAAATTGTCATTTGTGGCAACTTGGATGAGGCTGGGGGACATTAGGTGGAGAGAAATAAAATAGGCACAGGTGGGAACTCAAAAAGTTGAGCTCATAAAAGCAGAGAGTAGAATTGTGGTTACGAGAGTCTGGGAAAGGTAGTGGGGGATAGGGAGAGATTGGTTAACGATGACAAAGTTACCTTTAGATGGAGGAGTAAGTTCTAGTGTTCTATAGCGTAGCAAGGTGGTTATATTTAACAATAATTTATAGTATACTTCAAAATAGAAGAGAGAATTTTGAATGTTCTCAACACAAAGAAATGATAAAATTGATTTCATCATTACATGTCAAATATATATATCAAATATCACATGTGCCCCATAAATATATACAGTTATTGTCTGTCAGTTAAACATAAGTTTTTCGAAGTTGTTAATAGCGAGTGTTTATAAATGTCCTGAATTAAATACACAGCCTTATCCTATGAGATTCTCTGAAGCCACTTCCCCATTCTCTGTTCTCCATGGTTATAGGACAGGCTGGCAGGAACAAGGCTTGCTGGGGCTCAGGTTGACGCATATGTTCTTGATGTCAGCTTTATATCCCAAATATATTGATTTTTATTCAGGAGTTTACCTAAATCATTTTTAGAGTTATTTCTATGTGCACAAGTTAATGAGACCAAGGATTCCTGCCTGCTTTGTAAAATAGCATTTTTAGCTACTGCTGATCTGACCCTCGGAGGTCTAGTTTTCTGGGACTGTATGAACCTATCTCTGTTCACTCTATCAACGCCCAGCATGCTATTATACACCTCTCTTGGTTCTTTTCCTACAAGAAAGAACTTCTTCACAAGTACAGATACGTGTTTAAAGAGCCACTCACACATCTCTCTTCTCATCTCTTTGGTGTTCTAGGAGAATTGGAGAGACTCTAAATATTGGATTATCTTCCTTATTGAATCTTAACTCCACTCTTGGTTAGGAGGCCTTTACCCCCAAGGGCAGTGTAACCTAGTGCCCAAATGCATGCCTCAAATACTCACTATCCAGATTCCCTCAAGTACCAGGAATATGACTCCTCCAATCATAGGTCCTTTTCTAAATGGGGATGATAATACTAATTTCTATACCATAAGGACTTTATAGACCTTATGTACAAAACAAGTAATGTAAATAGATTGATATAGCATCCCAACTCCCAATATCCCTTAATAAATTAGAATTAGCATGAGCATTACCAATTGGAATTGAAATTAGAATTAGGACAATTATCAATATGAGTACCCATGTCTTTGCACATTTTTTGCCTCCATCTGTATTGGCCCTTTCTCTTGTGTGACTGGCAGAAACCAAACCATCCTTCAACATCCAGTTCAAATGCCATCTCTTCCAGGATGCCTTCCATGCCTTCCCAGGTAGAATGTATTCACCCCCTAGTACCTTCTGATCTTTCTCCATGATAATGCTAGTCCCTTTAAAAGGCATTTATGTATTAATGTGGCATCTCATCTGCTAGACTGTCCTTCTGAGAGGGGCATGAGTCTAGGTCATGTCAACACCACCTGTCAGAGAACTTGACAGAGCTGGTCCTTCTTAAATGTTCTGTAATTTGAAAAGAACTGCAAAAACTGCCTATGAGACAAGCAGATCCAAAAGTGTCCAGAGGTCTGATTACTGGGAAAAAAGTCAAGATGGAACCCACCAACCAGATGCACTATGTGAGTTATAAACAGTGTTTCTTTTCATAGGAGATTGGCCAACTGTGCTGATTTTCGGGGGCATTGAAAAAGTCTCTGCAAATTACACCATATTTCTGCCAGAATGACAGGACCTGTTGAGTGTTTTTGCTTTTCCATGTTGTCAGATGCAATAAAGACACTTGGGCATGTGATAGGGAATGTGAATAGGAGGCACATCACTTTTAGATTGTTGGTATTGCTTGATTTATTTGCTGTATAGAAAGGAGAGTTGGGTACTTTATGCTGATCCTAATCCTTCCCTTTTATTTATAGAGGGCTCCTTTCTTCCTGGTATTTATTGCTGTGAGCCACTTCTCTGTGGACCAGATGGAAGATTCAGAAGCTCCTGGCTGCCTATGAAGAAACATGAAGCTTGGGGTAGAGGTTCAGGCTGAGAGTGGGGAGAAGAAGAGGGGCTGGATGGGGGAAATGTAGATTTGTTTTTAGCTGGCTTTAAGCTCCCAGTCTCCTCCCTCCAGTCCCATGAGGTTTGATTGGCTCTCTAGAGATGGTTACTCTACCGTGTTTTTCCTCTTGCTCATGGAGGCCATCTGTAAATTTGCAGATGAAACTTAATCCATATAGGTTTATTCATTCAATTCATTAAGCTGTTGATTAGTGAGAACAATTTTGTGGCACAGTTCATTCATGGCAGGCATGATTTCCTGTTTGTGAAAAACTTGGTTGCTCAGGTCTGGCTGCTTACTATGAAAATAAGAATTACCTTTGTTTCAGAGAGTGCTGAAGAGGCTGTGTCTCCAGGCTACCAGATGCAACACTGGCACCATATTTATCCTTCAAGGTTAGGACAACCACATCCATACAACCTGGTAGCTTTGAGAATCTAAAGCTGTGGCCATTTGGACTTGTATATGTTCCATTCCTTTTAATAGTTGGGCTGACAAGATCTCTTCCTTTGTTCTTCTACCTCTCTGATATCAGTCTCTTTTCTTGTATTATAGATATAACCAGTATCCTTTACTAGATGATGACTAACTTGTAGGTAGTGCTTGAGAGTGCAGGCTTCAGGGGTTAGGAAAACCAGGGCAGCCTGGAGTAGATGGGTATACCCCCCTTGGAAAACTAAAAATCTCTGAGCATTGATTTTTTAAAATCTTCTTTTAAAACCCCTTAAAACTGTATAGTGTGAAAATACATACAAGAAACATATAAAACATACATTTACATAAATATACAACGTCATGAATTCATATAAAGTAAATGCACCCAGGTCACTACCAATCAGGGCATGATACTGAATTTTACTAGGACCTTAAAAGCCCTCTCTGTGTCATTTATATTTTACACTCTGTCCCTCTTGCCCAAATATACCTGCAATTTGAATTACATGGTAGAATTCCTTGCATTTCTTTAGTTTTACCAACTAAATAGTCCCAAATACTGTAGTTGGTTTTGCCTGTTTAGAATATAGTTAAATGGAACTCTGCAGCATGTATTCTTTTGTGCATGGCTTATTTTCCTCTATGTTTGTGATTTGGCCTCCTTTTGATAATTCATTTGTTCTTGTTATTTATAGTACTCCATCATATGAATATACTACAATTTGTGTAGACCTACTTGTGGTGGGCATTTGGGTTATTTTCACTTGGGGCCATGATAAGTAATGCTGCTATGAACTTTTGTCCTTGTCTTCTGGGCACATAGGCATGCATTTCCGAATTGCTGGGTTGCAGGTATGCATCATGTCCAAATTCAGATGATAATGCAGAAGTGTTTCCAATGTGTGGTCATTTATATTTTTGCCAACATTGTGTAAGAATTTCTGCTGCTTTCCATCCTCAACATTTGATATTGCCTATCTTTTACCTTTTAGCATCATCTTTTCTTTTTCTTTTTCTTTTTTTTTTTTTGAGATAGAGTCTTGCTCTGTTGCCCAGGCTGGAGTGCAGTGGCTGCCATCTTGCTAACTGCAACAAGTGATTCTCATGCCTCAGGCTCCCAAATAGCTGGGATTACAGGTGCACACCACCACCCTTGGCCAATTTTTGTATATTTAGTAAAGAGAGGGTTTCACCCTGTTGGCAAGGCTGGTCTCAAACTCCTGCCCTCAAGTGATCCACCCGCATCGGCCTCCCAAAGTGCTGGGATTACAAGCTTGGCCTAAAATGTTTTCTTAATTACTGTAACATTGTAATAAATCTTAATGTCCAATAGAGCAACTCTTTTCATTTTATTTTCCTTCTGTAAGTTGTCTTACTCTTCAGTCCTTTGAAATTCTATTTATATTTTAAAATCATATTTAAAATTTCCACAGAAAATAGTTTAGATTTTTTTAATGTAAAATCAATCTGGGTAGAATTGAACATTTTTGCAACAATGAGTCTTCTAATTCACAATCAAGGTATATCTCCATCTGTTTAGGATTTTTTTTTAATTATAAAATTTTCTGTGAGGAGGTTTTGCAGATATTTTTTAGATTCATTCCTAGAAACTTGCTATTTTAAAATCTATTATGAATGGCATCTTTTTATAAAGTTGATTTTCAAACTGCTGCTTGAATCTAGAAATGCTGTTGATTTTTATATTGATCTTATTAACTTTCATTTAGATTACCTCACATATGTACCATTTTCATTAAGCATTGATCCTTCCTGCACCTTATGTTCCTTCTGTCTGAAGAGCATCCTTTACTGTTTCCTTTAGTGTAGACCCACTAGTGTCAAATTCTCTCAGTTAGTTGTCTTTGGTCTGAAAATGTCTATATTTCATCTTCATTTTTGTTCCCAGTTTGTTTGTTTGAATAAGAATCCTAATGAAGTCTATACATCATAATTGATTAATAAATATTTTAATTCTTCCAACCTGTAATTTTATCTGCAAACATCTTTTCCTTTTTTGCAATTTACTTTTTGAAGCAATTGTTACTTATCCTGTATAATTGTCCATTAACTTAGCTTTGCTGATGGCATTTCTCAAGTGTCACTTAACATATTCCTCTCTCTCTTGTATTTTCCACAAATTGATAGTTAGATCTAAAGAATTTATTGCATTCAGATTCAATGATTGGGCACAACAGAAGCAGAGCTACACAATACATGGCTATTTGATTTATGTCCAAAATGTCATCACAAAGCAGTGGGGAAAGGATGGCATTTTCAATAAACAGTGCTGGGATAATTAGACATGAGCATGGGAAAAAAGGAATTTGACTCCTATCTTAACAAAATACACACAAAAAATAATTCTAGGAGGATTGTAGACCTAAATATGAAAACAAGCCTTCCCAGTTAGGCATGATATTGAGTGATAATGATAATATGCATCGAGAGGTGCATAATATCAGATTGCCCTTTTTTGATGATAGAAGTTATTGATGATCAATTCCATCCATATTATGCCAATAACTCTTTCTTAATTTTGGTTATTGCCTCTCTTCTAGTACCTTATTCAAAAAGTACCAATGAGAATAATATTCTTACATATATGCTTATGGTTTATTTGGGATTTTATCATCGAAAGAGAGTTTAACTGAATACATAACCAGCTGACATTCTCCTATGTGAGAATTTTAAATAGATCACACCATTGTCTTCTGGCATAAAACTATAGCTATTGAAATATCAGATGACAATATGATTTTTTAAATAAGTGACTTCGTCATTTTCTTTGGATATTCAAAGGAATTTTTCTATTTCTATAAAGTTGTATTGTTTTTCTAGAATACATTTGGTATTAGTTGTTCAGGTTTGATTTTCCTAGCTAAGTGGTGTGTCATTTCAATATGTACTTTCATGTCTCTTCATTTCAATTTCCACAAAGGTTTCTTGAATTATAGTTTATTTTTATTTTTTTTTTTCTATTTATTTAGAAATGGGGTTTCACTCTGCTGCCCAGGCTGTTCTCAGACTCCTGGGCTCAAGTGATTCTCCCACCTCAGCCTCACAACATGCTGGGATTGCAGGCGTGAGCCACTGCCTGGTGAATTATAGTTTAATATGGTTTCTCACCTCCATTCTCTTACTTTGTCTCAAATGATCTTAGTCTTTTCACTTTAGTTATTTTTTTCTCCCTTTCACCTTCTAGTTCTCTTGAGCCATTAACTATTTTGTTTGCTCTTGTGTTTCTTCTAGTTTAATTATTATTCCTGAAATACATTGTTTTCATTTTTTATTCTCTCTGGAATTCTCATACTTTATTTCTGAGTTTTAAAGTTTCTCTTATTTGCTCCTCTTTCATGACTTGGATGGTTTTCTTAATCTCTTTTAGTTTCATTTGCTATATTAGGTTACAGTCTTTGTGAACATGTCTTTGTGGTGTATCTTCAGCATCTGTAAAAATGTTAGGCTCTTCGTTTTATTTCCTTCATCATAACTTCATATGGATAATGATTAATGCTCTCTCCTGTTTTTCTTCTTTTTATATGAAATTTGTGTTGTTGAACTTTTAGGAAGAAGAGTGAATCAGGATGATTTTCTAACCTTGCTACTCAAGAGTTCCTCCTTCTGCTATTTTGTAGAGTGTTAAAAACATGGCCTCATATTTTCTGAGACCTCCTGGCTTTTTTACCCTTCCCCTGCTTTTATCTGGCTCTTCACTTTCCTTGCCCTTTTTGATCCTGTTATATTCAATTTGAAATCTTTTACAGAAGTTTTTCTCTAGTGTGGGTTTCATCCTGAAAGAAACTTTGAGCTGCTTAGTTTTGAGAATCTGTAGGGGTCTGGCTGTTCCAGCTATTGAAATCTTACTACAAGTCCCTTGCCCACAACTGTCAACTGTAATGTGAAAATTCTTCCCAGTTAAAACTTCTAAATCTCAAATTGGACTCACACTTTCCAGAGAATAACTACTGGGGATCCTGTGGTTTTCTTTTCAGGACAATCAAATGCCCTGTTGCTTCCCTCTGATTTCTCTTACATACATGCTGACACCACACATGTCCAATCGGTATCTATCCAAATCACTTGTATCTTAGGTAGGTGAGGATACCTTATATTTTATTTTTTTCTTAGATATTGTTCTTGGTCTCTTAGTTTTGCAATCTTAGTTGCTCTGTGTATTTTTTATAAAATGATTTAGAAAGACTGAAAGACACTCACTGCCATCACTATACCTCTCTTCCCAGAATTCTTCCCTTACCTTTATTCTTGAAAATACTTTTGCTGACTATAGATTTCTATGATGGCAATTATTTTCTTAAAGCAAATAAAAGGCTGTCATTCCACTCTGCTAGCTTTCCTGATTGCTATTGAAACTTATCTGTTACTCTTATTGCTATTTCTTAAAGGTTATCTATATTTTCCTTTAGTTATTTTTTTAAATATTTCTTTTCTAAAAGGTTCAATATAATGTTTTGGTGTGGGCTTATTTTTATATTTTGCTTAGGACTTATTAGTATATCTCAAAACTGTAGATTAATATTTTCATCAATTTTAAACTATTCTTAGCCATTATCTCTTTTTCCCTATTTCTACTGAGTCTTCAATTACAGGTATGTTGGATCTCCTGACTATATCCTTGAGGATCCTACCTGCTCTTCTCTGTTTTATATACTTGTTTCTCCTCACCTTATTTTCTGAATAGTTTCTTCTTACCTTCCCGTTTATAAAATCTCTCTTCAGCCATATTTAATAGACTGTTGAGTACAACCAGTGAGTCCCTTTTCCAGTTCTATAGGTTTTAGTTATTTTCCAAATCTGCTAAGCCAGCTTTCATAATTTCTTGTTCTTTGCCAGATACCTTAAATCCAACTTTTATATCTATGGAAATGGTAAGCTGATTGTTTTCACAGTCTGTGCCTGAAGCCTGAAAATTGCCCTATTTGAAATACTAGTGGTCCATCTCTGTTGTTCTGTTTTTCTTTTTTAATGTTTTCTTATCTCTTCCTGACCTGTTATTGATTGTGGTCTGGCTATTGTATATAATAATTAATTTATAAAAATAATTTGATGACTATCATGCTGTTGTCTTTGTCTAGAGAGGACTCTCATTTGTTTTTTTTTCTAGGTACTTATGGGGGCGAGGGATCCTAGCACTATAAAATCATCTGAATTCAATTTTAGGGCTTGAAATTCTCTAGGCCACCCAGATTACTTAAAATCAAGCTACACTCCATAGGAATGTGATTTTGTGATGGTGTCTAGGATCAAGTCCTTCCAGATCCCAGTCCTGGTGTAGAGTATTATAGACTACTAACTTTGGCAAGCCCTGGTCTTGAACTTTTGTTTCCCTAACCTGTATGATACTGTGAAAAATATTGCTCAGCCTCTCATCCACTTCTCCCACATTAGTAAACATCCTCTGGGTTAAAGGAAGACCAAATGTACGCTCACTTGTCAGATGTCTTTTTCTCCCATATCTTTGCCTAGTATTTATAATCTAACTTGATTGCTCTTTGGTGTTCTTAAAGGAATATGTTTTACATTTTCTTCTAGAATTTAAAAAGTTTTCTTCAGCAAGAAGATTGCTTAATCTACCATTACCCAACAAGATTTTATTCATTTATAAAATAATGCCTATAAATATTGATCTGCAAGAACCCAAATGATATATAAACAAAACATTTAGCAAAATATGTGGTGCATAATGAGCTCTTAACTGAAAATAGCTTGCGTTATCATTATGTTATTAGCAAGGACTATCTTACTAATTGTTATATCTATCAAGCAACTAGTAAATCTCTTTTGCAGGAGGAAAAATGATCATATAATTAGCACCTCATTGTGAACTTATGCAAATTGAAGTTATATAAATGGAAATAAAACATTTTCCCAGTTCAGGTTTACTTTTGTGGCTAAAATAATCAGGAAGAAGTGGACAGAAATCACTAAAGAATGGTTTGAACCCTTTTCTACTTCTTAAAACATTTCAACTAATTATCCATTGACTATAGAAGGGATATTTGTCTGGTTTATTTATTTATTTATTTATTTATTTAAATTTTTTATTGGATTTTAGGTTTTGGGGTACATGAGCAGAGCATGTAAGACAGTTGCGTAGGAACACACATGGCAGTGTGCTTTTCTTTCCTTCTCCCCTTCACCCACATTTGGCATTTCTCCCCAGGCTATCCCTCCCCACCTCCCCCTCCCACTGGCCCTCCCCTTTTCCCCCCAGTAGACCCCAGTGTTTAGTACTCCCCTTTCTGTGTCCATGTGTTCTCATTTTTCATCACCCACCTATGAGTGAGAATATGCGGTGTTTCATTTTCTGTTCTTGTGTCAGTTTGCTGAGGATGACGTTCTCCAGATTCATCCATGTCCCTACAAACGACACAAACTCATCATTTCTGATTGCTGCATAATATTCCATGGTGTATATGTGCCACATTTTTCCAATCCAGTCTATTATCAATGGGCATTTGGGTTGATTCCAGGTCTTTGCTATTGTAAACAGTGCTGCAATGAACATTCGTGTACATGTGTCCTTAAAGTAGAACGATTTATAGTCTTTTGGATATATGCCCAGTAATGGGATTGCTGGGTCAAATGGAATTTCTATTTCTAAGGCCTTGAGGAATCGCCACACTGTCTTCCACAATGGTTGAACTAATTTACACTCCCACCAACAGTGTAAAAGTGTTCCTTTTTCTCCACATCCTCTCCAGCATCTGTTGTCTCCAGATTTTTTAATGATCGCCATTCTAACTGGCGTGAGATGGTATCTCAATGTGGTTTTGATTTGCATCTCTCTGATGACCAGTGACGATGAGCATTTTTTCATATGATTGTTGGCCTCATATATGTCTTCTTTCATAAAGTGTCTGTTCATATCCTTTGCCCACTTTTGAATGGGCTTGTTTGTTTTTTTCTGTAAATCCGTTTGAGTTCTTTGTAAATTCTGGATATCAGCCCTTTGTCAGATGGGTAAACTGCAAACATTTTTTCCCATTCTGTTGGTTGCCGATCCACTCTAGTGACTGTTTCTTTTGCCGTGCAGAAGCTGTGGAGTTTCATTAGGTCCCATTTGTCTATTTTGGCTTTTGTTGCCAATGCTTTTGGTGTTTTGTTCATAAAGTCCTTGCCTACTCCTATGTCCTGGATAGTTTTGCCTAGATTTCCTTCTAGGGTTTTTATGGTGCCAGGTCTTATGTTTAAGTCTTTAATCCATCTGGAGTTAATTTTAGTGTAAGGTGTCAGGAAGGGGTCCAGTTTCTGCTTTCTGCACATGGCTAGCCAGTTTTCCCAACACCATTTGTTAAACATGGAATCCTTTCCCCCTTGCTTGTTTTTGTCAGGTTTATCAAAGATTGTATAGTTGTAGGTATGTTGTGTTGCCTCCGGTGCCTCTGTTTTGTTCCATTGGTCGATATCTCTGTTTTGGTACCAGTACCATGCTGTTTTGATTACTGTAGCCTTGTAGTATAGTTTGAAATCCGGTAGTGTGATGCCCCCCACTGTGTTCTTTTTGCTTAGAATTGACTTGGCTATGCGGGCTCTCTTTTGGTTCCATATGAAGTTCATGGTGGTTTTTTCCAGTTCTGTGAAGAAAGTCAATGGTAGCTTGATGGGGATAGCGTTGATTCTGTAAATTACTTTGGGCAGTATAGCCATTTTCACGATATTAATTCTTCCTAACCATGAACATGGAATGTTTCTCCATCTGTTTGTGTCCTCTCTGATTTCGTTGAGCAGTGGTTTGTAGTTCTCCTTGAAGAGGTCCCTTACGTTCCTTGTGAGTTGTATTCCAAGGTATTTTATTCTTTTTGTAGCAATTGCGAATGGCAGTTCGTTCTTGATTTGGCTTTCTTTAAGTCTGTTATTGGTGTAGATGAATGCTTGTGATTTTTGCACATTGATTTTATATCCTGAGACTTTGCTGAAGTTGCTTATCAGTTTCAGGAGTTTTTGGGCTGAGGTGATGGGGTCTTCTAGGTATACTATCATGTCGTCTGCAAATAGAGACAATTTGGCTTCCACCTTTCCTATTTGAATACGCTTTATTTCTTTTTCTTGCCTGATTGCTCTGGCTAGAACTTCCAGAACTATATTGAATAGGAGTGGTGAAAGAGGGCATCCTTGTCTAGTGCCAGATTTCAAAGGGAATGCTTCCAGTTTTTGCCCATTCAGTATGATATTGGCTGTTGGTTTGTCATAAATAGCTTTTATTACTTTGAGATACGTTCCATCGATACCAGGTTATTGAGGGTTTTTAGCATAAAGGGCTGTTGAATTTTGTCAAATACCTTCTCTGCGTCAATTGAGATAATCATGTGGTTTTTGTTTTTGGTTCTGTTTATGTGGTGAATTACGTTGATAGACTTGCGTATGTTGAACGAGCCTTGCATCCCCGGGATGAATCCTACTTGATCATGGTGAATACGTTTTTTGATTTGCTGTTGCATTCGGCTTGCCAATATTTTATTGAAGATTTTTGCATCTATGTTCATCATGGATATTGGCCTGAAGTTTTCTTTTCTTGTTGGGTCTCTGTCGGGTTTTGGTATCAGGATGATGTTGGTCTCGTAAAATGATTTGGGAAGTATTCCCTCTTTTTGGATTGTTTGAAATACTTTTAGAAGGAATGGTACCAGCTCCTCTTTGTGTGTCTGGTAGAATTTGGCTGTGAACCCATCTGGACCTGGGCTTTTTTTGTGTGGTAGGCTCTTAATTGCTGCCTCGACTTCTGACCTTGTTATTGGTCTGTTCATAGTTTCAGCTTCCTCCTGGTTTAGGCTTGGGAGGACACAGGAGTCCAGGAATTTATCCATTTCTTCCAGGTTTACTAGTTTATGTGCATAGAGTTGTTTGTAATATTCTCTGATGATGGTTTGAATTTCTGTGGAATCTGTGGTGATTTCCCCTTTATCATTTTTTATTGCATCTATTTGGTTGTTCTCTCTTTTATTTTTAATCAATCTGGCTAGTGGTCTGTCTATTTTGTTGATCTTTTCAAAAAACCAGCTCTTGGATTTATTGATTTTTTGAAGGGTTTTTTATATCTCAATCTCCTTCAGTTCAGCTCTGATCTTAGTTATTTCTTGTCTTCTGCTGGGTTTTGAGTTTTTTTGATCTTGCTCCTCTAGCTCTTTCAATTTTGATGATAGGGTGTCAATTTTGGATCTCTCCATTCTCCTCATATGGGCACTTACTGCTATATACTTTCCTCTAGAGACTGCTTAAATGTGTCCCAGAGGTTCTGGCATGTTGTGTCTTCGTTCTCATTGGTTTCGAAGAACTTCTTTATTTCTGACTTCATTTCATTGTTTACCCAGTCAACATACAAGAGCCAGTTGTTCAGTTTCCATGAAGCTGTGCGGTTCTGGGTTGGTTTCTGTATTCTGAGTTCTAACTTGATTGCACTATGGTCTGAGAGGCTGTTTGTTATGATTTCAGTTGTTTTGCATTTGTTGAGCAGTGCTTTACTTCCAATTATGTGGTCAATTTTTGAGTAGGTGTGATGTGGTGCTGAGAAGAATGTATATTCTGTGGATTTGGGGTGGAGAGTTCTGTAAATGTCTATCAGGTTTGCTTGTTCCAGGTCTGAGTTCAAGCCCTGGATATCCTTGTTGATTTTCTGTCTGTTTGATCTGTCTAATATTGACAGTGGAGTGTTAAAGTCTCCCACTATTATTGTGTGGGAGTCTAAGTCTCTTTGTAAGTCACTAAGAACTTGCCTTATGTATCTGGGTGCTCCTGCATTGGGTCCATATATGTTTAGGATCGTTAGCTCTTCTTGTTGTATCGATCCTTTTACCATTATGTAATGGCCTTCTTTGTCTCTTTTGATCTTTGTTGCTTTAAAGTCTATTTTATCAGAGATGAGAATTGCAACTCCTGCTTTTTTTTTGCTCTCCATTTGCTTGGTAAATCTTCCTCCATCCCTTTATTTTGAGCCTTTGTGTATCCTTGCATGTGAGATGGGTTTCCTGGATACAGCACACTGATGGGTTTTGGATTTTTATCCAATTTGCCAGTCTGTGTCTTTTGATTGGTGCATTTAGTCCATTTACATTTAGGGTTAATATTGTTATGCGTGAATTTGATACTGCTATTTTGATGCTAAGTGGCTGTTTTGCCTGTTAGTTGTTGTAGAATCTTCATTATGTTGATGCTCTTTAACTTTTAGTGTGATTTTGGAATGGCTGGTACTGGTTGTTCCTTTCTATGTGTAGTGCCTCTTTTAGGAACTCTTGTAAAGCTGGCCTGGTGGTGACAAAATCTCTGAGTACTTGCTTGTTCGCAAAGGATTTTATTTTTCCTTCACTTCTGAAGCTCAGTTTGGCTGGATATGAAATTCTGGGTTGAAAGTTCTTTTTTTTAAGAATGTTGAATATTGGCCCCCACTCTCTTCTGGCTTGTAGTGTTTCTGCCGAGAGATCTGCTGTGAGTCTGATGGGCTTCCCTTTGTGGGTAACTCGACCTTTCTCTCTGGCTGCCCTTAGTATTTTCTCCTTTATTTCAACCTTGTTGAATCTGACGATTATGTGCCTTGGGGTTGCTCTTCTTGCAGAATATCTTTGTGGTGTTGTCTGTATTTCCTGCATTTGAGTGTTGGCCTGTCTTGCTAGGTGGGGGAAGTTTTCCTGGATGATGTCCTGAAGAGTATTTTCCAGCTTGGATTCATTCTCTTCGTCCCCTTCTGGTACACCTATCAAACGTAGGTTAGGTCTTTTCACATAGTCCCACATTTCTTGGAGACTTTGTTCATTCCTTTTTGCGCCTTTTTCTCTAATCTTGGTTTCTCGTTTTATTTCATTGAGTTGGTCTTCGACTTCAGATATTCTTTCTTCTGCTTGGTCAATTCGGCTATTGAAACTTGTGCATGCTTCGCGTAGTTCTCGTATTGTGTTTTTCAGCTCCTTTAATTCATTCATATTCCTCTCTAAGTTATCCATTCTTGTTATGATTTCCTCATATCTTTTTTTAAGTTCCTTAGTTTCTTTGCATTGATTTAATACATGTTCTTTTAGCTCACAAAAGTTTCTCATTATCCACCTTCTGAAGTCTAATTCCGTCATTTCGTCACAGTCATTCTCCGTCCAGCTTTGCTCCCTTGCTGGTGAGGAGTTTTGGTCCTTTCTAGGAGGCGAGGTGTTCTGGTTTCGGGTGTTTTCCTCCTTCTTTTGCTGGTTTCTTCCCATCTTTGTGGGTTTATCCGCTTGTCGTCTGCGTAGTTGCTGACTTTTCGATTGGGTCTCTGAGTGGACACCCAGATTGTTGATGATGAAGTATTTCTGTTACTTGGTTTTCCTTCTACCAGCCTATCCCCTTCGCTGTATGACTGCTGAGGTCCATTCCAGGCCCTGCTTGTCTGGGGTGCACCTCTAGCAGCTGTGGCACAGTGAGGGATGCTACCCGTTTCTTTTTCTGCTCTCTTTGTCCCAGGATGATGCCTGCCAAATGTCAGTCTTTTGGATATAGAGGGGTCAGGGAGCTGCTTGAGGAGACAGTCTGTACTTTTTTGGAGCTCAATTGCTCAGCTGTGAGCTCTGTTGTTCATTCAGGGCTGTTAGGCTGCTATGTTTGATTCTGCGGCAACAGAGCTCATTAAAAAAAAACCCTTTTTTCTCAAATGCTCTGTGTTGGGTGGTTCAGGCTTTATTTTTCGATGTCCGATGAGGTGTCCTTCCCAGCTAGAAGGCAGACTAGCCACTGTTTGGCTGCCGAGGCTCCGCCCTGCTGTTGTGTGATTTGCCCTGTTCCTGCAGGCTCTGTTGTGGTCTCCGCCACGCCCTGCTGCGGAGTCTCTTCGTTGTAGCGTGTTGCCTCAGCAATGGCAGGCTGCGTCAGCAGTGGGCGTGTATCTCAGTAGGGACGGGTTGCCTCAGCAACGGCTGGCTGCGTCAGCAGTGGGCGTGTATCTCAGTTGGGGCTGGTTGCCTCGGTAGTGGTGGATGCCCCTCCCCCACAGAGCGTCTGGGACCGTCTGCTTGGGATAGTTTGAAATCGCGGTTTTGTTCATCCCACTGGGTGTCCCAAACGATCTGTCCCTGCAATCCCCTGGGCTGGGCTACTGTCCAAGTCTCGTTCAGTCTCAAGTCCAGCCCTCTCAAGTCTCAGGTTGCCGGTTCAACAGGGCACCTGGACAAGCGCGCCCTGTGTGGATTGCTGGGTAGGGCCAGCCGCCGCCGCCCCGGCTGCCGGCTTCGCCAGGCAGACCTACTGCCTGGCGTCCCGTGTCTTTTTTATACTTGGGAGTTTCCCCGTTCTGTGGGCAACAAAGATCAGTCTGGAAATGCAGCTCCGACTCACCGTTTGCGGATTCAACGAGAGCTCCAATCCTGGATTGTTCTCACAGCGCCATCTTGAGTCCTCCCCCTGGTTTATTTTTTATCTCATGTTTTATGTTTTGTGTCTGCTGGAAAATAAATCCTATGGATCTTTCTAGTCTTCATCCATTTAACACTCTCCAAAATTACATGGTCTATAGGAGAGGCAACACAGTGTATTAATTTGTCAAAATATGGAATTAATAAAAGGTCATGAAACCCATGGGGTACTTTAATTTCTTCCCCTTACATCTTTCAGCTGAGAGCTCTCTATTGGCAGGATTGACTGCCAAGTTCAGTGAGACTTGAAATGAGATGATATCAGTTTGGAGATTCAGATACCTGTCCTCCCATATCCAGTGGCTCCAGTGACTTTTGCTCTCCTGTTCAAGAGAAATAAAGGGTACCAACTCCTTCGCTGATCATCCTGCCCCATTCTGAGTGAGGCCGAGGCAATCTGAATGCATTAGGCTTATGTTCCATTTATGTTTCACGACTAATACTATGCAATAATGACAGTAGTAAAATATTATTATAAAAATGGACATGAATTATTAAATACTTTACATGTTTAAACTCACTATGATCACCACAAGAAATTCATGAAGCAATAGATGCAAAGAAAGTTTAATTAGTCATCCAAATTGATACATTTAGTAAGTTCTTACATAGCTTTTAAACTTTATATTCTCCATCTGTAAAACGGTAAATAGTAATTAGCTTTGATGGGATGATTGGATGAGGTAATTATGTAACATGCCTGGCATGCAGTAGTACTCAATATCATTACTTGGCTACAAAGGCAGATACATTTATGGACAGACATCTTTCAAAAGAAGACATACATGAAACCAACAAACATGAAAAAAAATACTAAACTAAACTGATCATTAGAGAAATGCAAATTGAAACCACAGTGAGATACCATCTAGCACCAGTCAGAATGACTAGTATTCAATAGTCAAAAAGTAACAGATGCTGGCAAGGTTGTAGAGAAAAAGGAGCACTTATACACTGTTGGTGAGAGTCTAAATTAGTTCAGCCATTATGGAAGACAGTGTGGTGATTCTTCAAAGACCTAAAGACAGAAATACCATTCAACCCAGCAGTGCAACTGCTGGGTATATACTCAAAGAAATATAAATCATTCTGTTATAAAGACATGTACACATATGTTCATTGCAGCACTATTCACAATAGCAAAGACATGGAATCCATTTAAACCTAGTCTATTAGTGACAGACTGGATAAGAGAATGTGGTACATATATACCATGGAATACTAGGCAGTTATAAAAAAGAATGAGATCATGTCATTTGCAGGGACATGGATAGAGCTGGAGGCCATTATCCTTAGCATACTAACACAGGAACAGAACCAGATACCACATGTTATCACTTATAAATGAGAGCTAAATGATGAGAACACAGGGGCATATAGAGGGGAACAACACACACTGGGGCCTTTTGGAGAGTGGAGGGTGGGAGGTGGGAGAGAATCAGGAAAATTAATGAATGGGTACTAGGCTTAAAACCTGGGTGATAAAATAATCTGTACAACAAACCCCCATGACACAAGTTTACCTATGTAACAAACCTGCACTTGTACCCCTGAACTGAAAATAAAAGTTAAAAAAAAAAAAAAAAGAAAATGTAGAACTGTAGATTCCAATAGACCATTTTCTTCCTTGGGTAGGCTGTCTCCACTGTTATAACATCTCAGTACCTAACCAGGTGCCTATCACAGTAATAGTCCCCGATAAATAGTTGTTAAAATGAAATCACCTAAATCTTAGAGTTATAAAAGGACCTTAGAATTCATCTATTTCAACCTGACTCAGTGAAGGATTCCTTTTTGGGGGAACATCCAAAGACGGAGGGCAATTGATTCACCATTTTTGCAAGGCAATGCAGTCTATTGTTAAAGAATTCTTATTCTTAGAAAAGTCTTCTTTTATGGTAAGGCAAATGATCTGCAAAGTCAGAGTGTTAGCGCTGATTCTACATTCTGGAGGTAGATGGAATATGCCATTCTATTTTATTTTTCTTCAGTCTTCCTTCAGATATTGTACTAAAGCTCAAGCTCATAGATCTTCTTGATACCTTCCATTCCAGGCCAGATATGCCAGCAACTTGCATTATTACTCATGTAAACCAGATGTCAACAGAGGACACTTTGTCCTTTGAGATTTAAATAAAATTGGCTACAGCCTCCTATCCCACATCCTGCGGGAAATCCAAAGCCCAAACCAAGGTTTCTGTGAATTCCTGGGGATTTATGTTCTTAAGGTGACACTTTGTTTTGAGTTCCTAATTCCACTGAACTCATTTGAGTTTTTATTTTTATTTGGCCTTGGATTTTCTCAACTTTCCAAAATGGACCATCTTGACCTGGTACTCAGCCCCTTGAATCTCTAAACTGCATTCACAGAGCCTTTGAGTGGATGGCAGAGCTTACCAGTGGTAGTAATAGAGGCAATTTCTGCTGCCAAATAATTAATTTGAAAATAAAATATTTGACATTATAGTTCTTCAAATCCCTTATCCATTCTGTCACCAGGAATTAGTTATGTGCGTTTCTCCTTAGGCTGTATCGTCTAGCATATTGCCCTAGTTCCCCACTCCATTACTCTCCTACTTCCTACTCTTTTCTCTAACAACATTCAAATTCCTGCTCATTACCTCCACAGAGTTCTCTCCTTCAAAGCTATGCCCACAGGGTTTTATCTTCAATACCAAAGCTATTTATCAAAATATTTTCCTAAACAACAAAATTATCTTCCTAACAGGGCCCCTGCCACATATTTATGACATGATTTCAACCCTTCTCTCTCCTGGATGTCCTCATTAAACAAGCTTTATTTGTTAATATCTCTCTCGGAATAGAGTTCCCAGAAGGAACATGGAGAGGTCTGAGAAAACAGCTTTTGTATTGTAAAAAATGTACCTGATAGAGTTCCAGAATGGTGCTTAGATAGGGCCCCGCATGTAATATAAATGCTAGACATGAATAACATGGTGTCTGTTATTTCTTATTCCTCAAGGTGTTTCAGGCAGCTAGAGGTTTAATTTACATATGTATGCACCAGTAGAATCTTTAGTCATTAGTCTAGCAAATATTCTGCACCAGGGATGGGATGCAGACACCTTGGGCACATGACTCCCATTCTAAGAGATGAACGTGTTTTCTTAATCTGCATGTTGTTGGGGAAAGTTCTATTATTGTTGTGTGCATACTTTTTAATCTATGCTTTATTGCTTATGGATGTCAAGATGTGACTTGGACTTTTTAAAGCATCAGAAAGCAATCAGAGAGATCCAGAGTGATAATAGCCACTTGGGAAAACTCCAGTTTTGGTCCACCAGACATCATTTCTGTAGGCAGCTTTGAAGTTACCTAGAATGCTAATTTTATATTGTATTCATAACTGATGGCTTGAAGGACAGAGGAACCTGGGATATTTTCAGCTATAATTGTGTATATTTCCTGAGTACTTGTTTTGGGGCAGATACTATGCTAAACACATTGCATACATTATCTTATGTCCTCCTCCCAAAAACCTTAGGCTGTAGGTAACTTTATTCTCTGCATTTTATAGATGAGGAAACTGAGGTATAGAGAGATGAAGCAATGTGCTCAGGGTACCACAGCCAAGAATCAGGAGAGCAAGGAGCCAAGCCATGCTGGTTTGAGAGCCAGTGTTCTTAACCACTGCACTGCTCTCATGTCCCATCCAGAGAGGCGGGAGGAAAGAGACCAGCTAGAAATTCTTCTTTATAATTTCTTTTTTTTTTTCCCAACATGCCTCAATAGCCTCCTTTTGGGTCTCTAACATACCATTATTGGCAAATCAAAAACAGGTGGCTGGTGTCTCCTCTTTAAAGGGAGCCTGGGAGAGGAACTGCTTCTTTGTCTTTCCCTTCTGGGAGCCAGAGCTGCACAAGAAGTAATGGGAGAATTCACTGACTCTTAAAGAGGAGCGAGGCTATAGCTCAGAGAGGGCATGAAGGAGTGACCTGAAAGAGGCAGGGGGTCACAGCTACCAGAGATGAACTAGCCCCCACCTCGGTCTCTGCGGAAATGTCAGTCTTGTTCAGAAAGGATTATTTTGCATCTTGATTAAAGTGTCTCAAGAGATGAACCTCATTAAATAGAACCAATGGGTTGAAAGTGTGTAATTAAATGAAACCATTTTTGTTCTTCTTAATGCCTTAAATACCTGTCTGTGTGGAGGCCTGAACATCAAATAGCTTCCTCGGGCAAGGCAGTGGGAGCCACGGAGCTAGAGTAGTGAGAATTCTCTGAATGACAGAGAGCCCTCATATTGGCCCAGGGGCTGGATCCTCCCTCCAAAACTCTCTGCTCCTTATGTCACAGAAAATACAAACAGGCATGTGGATACCCCCCGAGTCTGGAATATATGAATGAGAGATAGTTTTGGAGATTTCAACCTCATTGATTCATTAATTGGTTGATTCATTCATTCATTTATTCAATATTTGTTAAGTGTTTGTCAGGCAATAGGAGCCGAGGAGTATATAAGATATAGTTCTTGAGCTTGGGAAATTTACACTCTCCGTAGAAAGCAGAGCAACCTTCTTCTTTTTTTTTTTTTTTCCCTTGTTCTTGTTGCCCAGACTGGAATGCAGTGGCATGATCTCAGCTCACTGCAACCTCTGCCTTCCAGTTTCAAGTGATTCTCCTGCCTCAGCCTTCTGAGTAGCTGGAATTGCAGGTGTGCCACCTCACCTGGCTATCTTTAGTATTTTTAGTAGAGATGGGGTTTCACCATGTTGGCCAGGCTAGTCTAGAACTCCTGATCTCAGGTGATCCACCTGCCTTGGCCTCTCAAAGTGCTGGGATTACAGGCGTGAGCCACCGTGCTTGGCCAAGTACAAGCTTCTTTAATGGTTCTGCTGGGATGCATCCTGAGGTCCTTTTCTTTGCTTCTATTTTCCCTTTCTATTCTCACCTGGATGAGGTCGATCGTCCTCACAGATTTGCAACATTTCTCTGAGGATGACTGAGAAACATATATCACTTGTCTGTCCTCCCCCTGGAGCTTCACACTGCATGCCTAACTGTCTTTATGTTTTCTCAACTTAAACGACTCACATGAATATCCAAGTTTACATGTCTAAACTCAACTTTTAACTGCCCTCCAAAACCATTCTCCAATCTTGATAAGTAGACCCACATTCCACCCAGAAGTTCAAATTAGAGACCTGAAGCATGCTAAGCTGCCTTTTTCCTCTCACTTGAAATGGTTCCACAAAGCTTCTCCATGCTACTTTCAAAATTAATCTCCTGAGACAATGTCTCTGCATCCTTCCCGCCACTGCCTTACTCTGAAACTCCAGCATTTCCACCAGAACTAATACCCTAACCCCAGCTTCCATTATCACCCATGTCCAACCTGCTCATCACACAGCAGCCGCAGGGGTCTTCCCAAAGGGTAAATTAGATATCTCCATACTTCGTATAAATTGCATGTTTCTCATAGTAATTACAGTGGTCATTTCAAATCTACCTCACATCTAGCCCCTGCCTATTCCAACTTTTTAGAAATCTCAGACCCCACAGGCCTGGTGGGGTGTGGTGGGGAGATTATGTAAGAGAGTCTAAAGTCCTTATAATAATAGCTACCATATGCTCAGCCCTGCACTTATCGAATTTATCATCTCAAACCACAACCCTGTAAAAGAGAGAAATCACATACCCATTCTACAGATGAAGAGATGTAGATGCGAAGTCACACAGCTAATGGATGACTGGAAGAACGTGGGTTCCAACCTAGGCCTCTTTCATTTCCAGATAGATCCCATGTCTGATTTGTCTTTGCCATGTTTCTTAGTACCCAAGAAACATAATGCCTTAAATTATACAGTGCCAGGAACTATCTGAACCAGAATTTAAACCCAGAACACCACAGTCTGGGCTTTTTTCAATGCTGCTGTAATGACACCTCCTCTTCTACTAGGAAAACTTCCATAGTGACCAGAAAGCTACAGGAATAGTCCTCACTGTGCAGAATGATTTTTAAATTTGTCTATCAGTGCCAATTGTCATAAGAGATCACATGGAGAGATTTTATAAAAGAATGGTAATCCTACCCACAGGGAGTCTGATTTAATTGGACTGTTGTGGATTCTGGGCTCCAGGTTCAGGTTGAGATGACCCTCTTGGGCTTTTTTTCATTTCCCTTTATGGTGAGCAGGCAGCTTCAGTGTTGAATGACTAGAGTCTGATGGGGAGTCCACAGCACTCCAAGTGCTATTCTTGAACAAGGGAGTTCTTTGAGAAGCAGCCACAATAAAGAAGGTTTTCTGGGGGCTTTTTGGTTATACTGGATCATGTGAACTATCGTTTTAGATCTCTCCAAAAATTCATTTCATGCTGAGAAACTCCAAGTGAATGCAATTCACATCTCTCTTCCTCCCATCCTCCAGCAATTTGTTTTCCAGCCAGAGATGACTGGTTCCTGGAGGTCCATCTCTAGAGGCTCCAGTGGCAGCAACTTGGTGAGCCTGGTTGGTTCCTGCAGGGAGTCTGGGGGAAGGATAAGGAGTTGAGGAAAAGGGTTGGATATGGGAAGTAGATATTAATAAGTTCTCTCATTTTTCTCTCACTTTTTTATTCTACTGAGCTGCCCCTGTGTAGATATCAGATGGTCCCTCAGCACATTAAGCTGGGAGTTAAAACTCACTGTTTCCATTTTAAAGACTGGGAATAGCATTCATTTTGTTTGCAATCTGTAGATCTTATCTTGTGGTGCAGAGATTGCTTTGACAATGAGCACCATCCTCCTTCTCACCATCATATCCCCATTGATGACTGTCACCAGCATGCAAATCATTGAAGTCCCTATTTACTCCCTTTGTAAGGGTAGAGCTGTATGGTTAGGCATTGAACACTGGGGCTTGATCCTCTGGCTTATGAAACTCTGCCCTTATGAATGGAATGACTTTAGGCAAGTTATTTTGCCTTAGTTTCTTCATCTATAAAATAGGCACTCTGATTTATCTCATAAAGTTGTTAGGGGATTAAAGGAATTAATATGCATAAAGGAATTACAATAGTTCCTGGAACTTAGCAAAGGCTCTATGAATATTTGCTGTAAAATATCATAAAATACAGCCCACAACCAAATGGACTAATTGCCAGCTTGTCAAGCCCCCATGAGGAATCCAGGAAAATGTTTGGTCTTTGAGTTAGGAGGTATCATTTCCCATCTCATCCACATTCTGTTATGAGGTAGAGAGTGGAGAAGGCTTCTTGTGCCATCCAGCTCATCTGACAGGGCTGGGGCATCAGCTGTAGGCTGGGGTGCTCCATGGAGCATGCCCAACAGAGGTATCTCACATCCCTTCTTAGGTGCTACTTTGTCTGCCTGCTCCCATATTTTCTTAATCCTTTCAATTCTTTTGTTTCCCCTAAGTTTTACTCCTTACCTTTCACCAAGATTCTGCCTAATCATTTGCTCTGACCAGCACAGTTAGTCACATATGCAGCTCTTTTGCTTCCAACATTGCTTAAAGGTAGGAGGTCAGATCTTGAGAATGTGGCTAGGAAGGGAAGAAGATGCCTTTACCATGACTTAGCCACAGAATGAGTTTCCAAATGATCAGACTTTTCATCCATCTATATTAAATCTTTGCAGGTATATGTTTTATTTGGTATTGTGCTAAAAGTTTTTCTTTTCCACTTATCCTGGCTTACTATATGTCAGCTTCCATGGGAGGTATATCGGTCCCACCAGAAAATCATAAATAGTAGCTATTTGTTGAGCACCTACCATATGCCACATATGAACTGTATTGATACTATATATCCTAAGACCCCTCAAAAGGAAGCAGGTGTTACTATTCTAATTTAGAGAAAAAGAGATCAAGAATCAGAAGAGCTGGGTACAATGGCTCATGCCTGCAATCCCAGCTCTTTGGGGAGCTGAGGCAGGCAGATTGCTTGAGCCCAGGAGTTTGAGACCAGGCTGAGCAACATGGCAAAACCCTATCCTACAGAAAAATACAAAATTTAGCCACACATGGTGACATGCACCTGTAGTTCCAGCTTCTCTAGAGTGGGAGAATCACTTGACCCTGGGAGGTCAAGGCTATAGTGAGCCATGATTGAACCACTGCATTCAAGCTTAAGTGACAGAGCAAGACCCTTAAAAAAAAAAAAAAAAGTCAGAAAGGATTCCTTTTTCCATGTGATGTTGCTTTAAAGATACAAAAAGTGAGTCACTTCAAGAACCACAGCCACCATGATAATGAAAGACTACTTTAACCACATTTTTACATTGATTCTTTGAAACATCACAGTGAAGCATTTATTATCTTTCCCATTTTGTGAATAAGGAAACAGAATTGCAGAGAACTTAAACGGCATGCCCCAGGTGACACAAACAGTATAACACTGCAACCAAAAGCCAGGTTCCTTGATTTGAGTCCCACATCTTGTCTACCCTCCTGTTACTGTCATCATATTGTGGCTTTTCTTAGGGCAAAATTGGAGACTGGCATGCAGTAGGTGATCATCAAATGTTTGCTGAATGAATGAATGAATGAAAGAAAAAGTGAAGCCCCTAGAGTCCTTTCTTCATTCCTTTTTCTGTGTATCTCCTAGATGGCTCATCTTGGTTGATACTCAGGAAATATCTACCCTGTGACTTCCAAGGAGCTTCCAGTTCCCCAAACCCATAAAAAGCTAGCCATCTGTTATCCTACTTTTACTAGACTATAAGAACATAAATTATAAAATCAATGAATAATTATTGAGTTAATTATACAAACTATGTATTAGATACTCACTTATCCTATTAAATTCTTTTAGAAAATGTAAAGGTTTAGGATTATTATGTTCATTTACAGACAAAAGTAAAGAGATCTAAAAAATTACATGACTTACAGAGCTGGTAAGGGTAGGATTTGGTATTCTAATTCAGATTTATGTGACTCCTAAAGTTGAGGGTCAGCCTGGCTGCATTCTCTTGCCTCCACATGGAGCTAATAGTGACTGCCAAGAGTTTATATTTTTACTCATCCCTTCTAGATGACATTTGCATTTTAATAAGGTTCTTCAATACTTTAGCTCAGAGGTTCTCAAAGTACAGTCTAGGGGTCTCTGGGGCCCTAAGAACCTTTCAGGAAGTCTGCAAAGTCAAAACTATGTTCTTAGTAATACCTAGATGGTACTTGCCATCTTCACTGTGTTAATTAACATTGGCACTGACGGTACGAAAGCAATGGTGGATCTAACTACCAGCCCATTAAAAAACAAATTAAGGTAGTGGCACTCAATTGTCATTGCATTCATCAACATCATCCTCATAGGGAGCAAAAGGTCCATTTTCCTAAGAAAATTTATGATGAAGCAGTAAATATTACTAATTTTATTGTGTCTCAACCCTTGCATATACATACTTGTTAATGTATCCTGCCACAAAATAGGAAGTAAACATAAAGCACTTCTCCTGCATGACCAGTTTTCAAGGGAAAGCACTTATGTATTGAGCTGTGAGTTGAGCTAGCCACTATTATTATGGAATACCTTTTTTTCATGAAAAAAAAATGACTGACAGGCCAACTGGTTATTCAGACTTGGATATTTGGCAGACATTTTCTCAAAAATGAACAAAGTGAGCCTGTCGTTTCAAGAAAAGCGACTGACAGCTTTTGATGTCAGTGATAAAATGTGAGTGTTCAAGCAAAAATTAGAATTTTGAAAAATTTGTATCTGCCACTGTGAGCTTGGCAGTCTCCCCGTACTTACAGATTTTTTTTTTTTTCCGGTAGGATCAGTGGTGATATTAATAGATGTGATTTTTTTACATTATACAATGAAATGTATCAACATTTAGAAGAGCTACATAACTCAGAAAATCAATATTTTTCAAATGGTCGATGTTGGATGTTAGAAAATCATGCATGGGTTATAGGTGCAGCAAACCACCGTGGCACATGTTTACCTATGTAACAAACAAACCCACACATCCTGCAGAAATAGCATTTGACAGAATGAGAAATCCAAAGAGCCAACAAATATGCTTAACATCATCAATACCATTCTGCTTCATAAACTCAAATTAAGAACAAATTCATAGCCGATGGAAAGATGCTTACTAGTAAACAGGAACATGCAAATTAAAGTCACACTGAGATGCCATTTCTCATCCATCCGACTGGTACACATTAAAAAGACTGCTAACTACAAGTGCTGGAGAGGATGTGGGGAGAGGAGTGCCCTGATCCATCATTTGTGTGGATGTGAATTTGTATAGCTGTTTGTGGGAATTAAAAAACAAACAAAAACATGTCTTTGGTCCAGCAATCCTACCTGTGGGATTTTATACTTGCAGAAATGCAAGTATCTATTCATAGAGTTTTTAGTACAGAATGTTTACAGAAGTATACAGTAATAAAATTCTAAGCCCCTCCCCCCCAAAAAAGATCCATTCACAGCTCAAGATAGATCAATAGATTTTAATGAAACAAAACAAAGTTTTAGAAGTTCACCAATATGGATGCAGATCCCTCAGTGCAACTAACTGGTTTAGTGTAGTTCAAGAAAAAAAAATCTCTGCAGTTACTAAAAAGGCTGTTGAAATACTCCTCTCTTTGCCAATTACATACTGTGTGAGGCCAGACTTTCTTCATAACCTCCAACCCAAACAACATATCACAACAGATTGAAAGCAGGAGCAGATATTCAAATCCAGCTGCCTCCCATTAAGCTAGTCATTCAAGTGATCTTCAAAAATGTAAAACAATGCCAGTCTTCCTGCCAAATATTTTTGTTTTGGAAAATATATAGTTATTATTTTTCTGAAAAAATAATTTATGTTTACATGTAATGGTGGATTATTTTTAAATGAACTAATATATTTGTATTTTAAAATTTCTCAGTTTTAATTTCAAATATGGTTACTCTTGAGAGATAAAACCCACTACACAAAAGTCCTTTTTGGGGGTCCCCAATTATTTCTAAGAGTAAAAAGGAGACTTGAGACTAAAATGTTTGAGAAACACTGCTTTGACTGAAGAGGTTATTATTTGGGTTTTTGTTTTTAAAGAAAAATATTGGGGTGGGTGTTGAGCAAGAGGGCTTGTTATACTCCCTCCAGAAACCAATTGGACAATCTATGCCTGATCCTCTGAGAGCACTGGCTCCCAGGGAACACCCCCACTCCCACCCCACCAATCAAGACTTGAGTTCCATGCTGTGTACATCACCAATTCCATGACACCAGCTAATTCTGTGCTCAGGCATCAGCTCGGGGTGGTAGGCATTCGATTCAGATTTTTTCATGGATCATGATATTTAGACTACAGGATTGGACAAAGAGGGAGCCTATCTATATAGTACTGGTAGCAGGGTATCTCTAACCCCTCCATGTGAACCTCAGTCTGAGAACACTTCTTGTCTGGGTCAGTGAATCTGTATCTAATTAATCACTTCGTCAGTCACTCCAGTGGACAGCCCTTAGGGCAGGAAGGGAGAGGCCTGGGAGGCAGCGCAGAATAAACATCTTTATCCAAATCAAGACTGAGGTCAGCTGTCCAGGCTGTTCTTGTGGCCACAGGTCCTGGGGCTGCTACCCGCTGCTGCCTCTGCTCTGTCCCACTGTCCCTTGAAGGTGCCTCCTTTCCTGTCCTTCCCACAAAAGCAGCCAGCCCAGTGCAGGAATTTGTGGTTTGAACTCTAATTGCTAGCTGCACTGGAAAGCCTGCCTCCCTCTAATTCAGCTTTGACACAAATAGCTAGAAAGCTCACTTGCAAAGCCACAACGCCCACAGCAATGCACCAAGTTGGTCCCTTTCTAGAGAGTGGAGTTCTATTCCACTCAGGTCAACAATTGCCTACTGAGCATTGAGTTGGTGTTCAGCACACCCTGTGAAAAATGCATTCTAAAGACCAAATGGACAGAATCATAAAGGCTGTGAATTACCAAGACTCTTAGTTTACAGTTCTACCCACACACAGGGACCACCGTCCTCTACTTGAACCACTTGAGGCATTTTAAAAAAGATTTCACTGGTAGAAGATTCTTTCTGTTCCTCTGAGAGAGGCAGCATAGCTCAGTGGTTAAATCAAATAGTCCTGGGTTTTAATGTGACCTCTACACTATGTGTATCAGCTTGAGCAAGTTGCTTTATCTACCTCTGTCTCAGTTTCCTCATCTGTATAGAAGGGCTAAATAACAAAACCCATTACCAGCCATTGTTGTATTCAAAGATATTATGCATGTGAAATGTATTTCCCATGTCCTAGCACCAATCAGCTGCTTATTAAGCCAGTTCCATCATGTAGTCCTTTGGCCTTTGGCAAATTTGATGGCGTCAGGCTCTTTCGTAAATGAAATAATGCCTACATCACAGGGTTGTGAGAATGTATTCCTCCTCAGGGACTTACTAGTTTTAGGATCTTGGCTAAGTTATTTTATTTTTTTAAGCTTCTACTTTTTTTCATCTCTAAAATGAAGTGGGTAGTGGTTGCTACTTAAAGGGTTGTAAGAACAAAAGTAGCTAAGTTACATATGCGCTCAGAGCTGCACCCTCTGTCTGAGCTTGATAAATGGCAGACTTCATTGGATGTCTCCCTTGCAAGGGATTTGGTCCACTTTCTACATCTAACAGACTAAGTCAAATCTTTCTTCCAGGTGGATCCTTCACTGTAATGTCTCCCACGGAATTCCTTCCTCTGGCATAAACTTCCTCAGTATCTCCAAGGCATTCTCACATGATTAGGTTTTGAAGACCTTTCACCATTCTGGCAATGTTCTCCAGAAAGCCTTCAGTTTGTCAATGTTACTTTCAAAATACGGTAGTCAGATTTAAATATGCAGCTCCTCCAGGCCAGGCACAGGGGCTCACACCTATAATCTCAGCACTTTGGGAGGCCGATGGGGCAGATCACTTGAGGTCAGGAGCTCCAGACTAGCCTGGCCAACATGGTGAAACCTTGTCTCTACTAAAACTACAAAAATTAGCAGGGCATTATGGTGCACACTTGTAATCCTAGCTACTCAGGAGGCTGAGGCAGGACAATCACTTGAACCTTGGAGGCGGAGGTTGCCGAGATTGTGTCATTGCATGTTAGCTTGAGTGACAGAGCGAGACTCCATCTCAAAAAAAAAAAAAAAAAAACTGCGCAATTCCAGCCACTAACTGACCAGCCCAGAGCACTTTGAGATCATCAACTTCATTATATGTGATGCAAAGCTTTTTAGAATGCAGCCAAAGGTTAAATTATAGACATGCCATATTGGCGATTCATATTGAGCTTGCAATCAACTTAAATCCCAAAGTCATTTTCACATTTACTGCTGATAAGCCATGTCTCTCCGATTTTATTCTCACGGAAGTTAATGTTTTTAATTATAAATATAGGACATTTTCTCTTTTTTCTTTTCTATTCTTTTCAGCTGTATCAAGGATTCAAAGTGTATAATGTGATATTTTGATATGTGCATGCATTGTGAAATGATTAGTACAATTAAGCTAATTAACATATCCATCACTGCACAGTTATTGCTCACTTGTGTGTGTGGTGAGAATACTCAAGATCTCTCTTAGCAAATACATAGTACATTATTATTATTATTTTATTTTTTTTCAGATAAAATACACTTTATTTTTTAAACATTTTCTTTATTTCCATAGGTTATTGGGGAAGAGGTGGTGGCTGGTTACATGATTAAGTTCTTTAGTGGTGATTTGTGACATTTTCACCTGAGCAGCATACACTGCACACAATTTGTCATCTTTTATCCCTCACCCACTTTCCACCCTTTCCCCTTGAGTCACCAGAGTTCATTGTGTCATTCTTATGCCTTTGCATGCTCATAGCTTAACTTCCACTTATGCGTGAGAACATCTATGTTTGGTTTTCCATTACTGAGTTACTTCACTTAGAATAATAGCCTCCAGTCTCATCCAGGTCACTGCAAATACCATTAGTTCATTCCTTTTAATGGCTGAGTAATATTCCATTGTATATATATGCCATTGTATATACATATTCCAATGTATATATACAGTTTCTTTAGTCATTTTTTGACTGATGGGCATTTGGGTTGGTTCCACATTTTGCATTTGTGAATTGTGCTGCTATAAACATATGTATGCAAGTATCTTTTTCATAAAATGGCTTCTGTTCCTCTGGGTAGATACCTAGTAGTGGGATTGCTGGAGCAAATGGTAGTTCTACTTTTGCTACTTTAAGGAATCTTTACACTGTTTTCCATAGAAGTTGTACGAGTTTACATTCCCACCAGCAGTGTAGAAGTGTTCACTCTTTACTGCATCCATGCCAACATCTATTATGTTTTGATTTTTTATTATGGCCATACTTGCAAGAGTAAGGTGATATGACATCGTAGTTTTGATTTGTACTTCCCTATCATTAGTGATGGTGAGCATTTTTTCATGTTTGTTGGCCATTTGTATACTTTCTTTTGAGTATTGTCTATTCATGTTCTTCACCCCTATTTTGATGAAATTGTTTATTTTTCATTGCTAATTTGTTTGAGTTCTTTGTAGATTCTGAATATTAGTCCTTTGTCAGATGTATACACCATGAAAATTTTCTCCCACTCTGTGGGTTGTCTATTTTGCTGACTGTTGCTTTTGCCATGCAAAAGCTCTTTAGTTTAATTAAGTACCAGTAATTTATCTTTGTTTTTTTATTGCATTTGCTTTTGGGTTCTTTGTCATGAAATCCTTGCCTAAGCCAATATTTACAAGGGTTTTTCCAATGTTATTTTCTAGAATTTTTATAGTTTCAGGTCTTAGATTGAAGTTCTTCATCTATCTTGAGTTGATCTTTGTATAAGGCAAGAGACGAGGATCCAGTTTCAGTCTCCTACCTGTGGCTTGTCAATTATCCCAGCACAATTTGTTTAGTAGGGTGTCCTTTCCCCACTTTATGTTTTTGTTTGCTTTGTAGAAGATCAGTTGGCTGTAAGTATTTAGGTTCATTTCTGGGTTCTCAATTCTGTTCCATTTGTCTATGTGCCTATTTTCATACTAGTACTGTACTGTTTTGTGACTATGGCCTTATAGTTTGAAATCAGGTAATATGATGCCTACAGATTTGTAATTTTTGCTTGGCCTTGCTTTAACTATGTGGCCTCTTTTTTGGTTCTACATGAATTTTAGGATATTTTTTTCTAGTTCTGTGAAGAGTTATGTTTTTTGTTTTTTGTTTTAGATGGAGTGTCGCTTTGTCACCAGGCTGGAGTGTAGTGGCGTGATCTCAGCTCACTGCAACCTCTGCCTCCCAAGTTAAAGCAATTCTCCTGCCTCAGCCTCCTGAGTAGCTGGGACTACAGGCACATGCCACCACACCCAGCTAATTTTTGTATTTTTACTAGGCACAGGGTTTTACCATGTTGACCAGGATGGTCTTGATCTCTTGACCTCATGATCTGCCCACCTCAGCCTCCCAAAGTTCTGGGATTAGAGTTGTGAACTACTGTACCTGGCCAATGGTGGTATTTTTTATGGAATTGCATTAAATTTGTATATTTCTTTTGGCAGCATGGTTATTTTCACAATATTGAATCTACCCATCCATGAGCATGGGATGTGTTCCCATTTGTTTGTGTAGTCTATGATTTCTTTCAGCAGTGTTTTGTAATTTTTCTTGTCAAGGTCTTTTACATCCTTGATTAGGTATATTCCTAAGTATTTTGTTTTATTTTTTGCAGCTGTTATAAAAGAAGTTGAGTTCTTGATTTGATTCTCAACTTGGTCACTATTAGTGTATAGCAGAGTTACTGATTTGTGCACATTAATTTTGTATCTGGAAACTTTGCTGAATTCTTTTATCAGTTCTAGGAGCTTTCTGGAGGAGTCTTTAGGGTTTTCTAAATAAACAATCATGTCATCAGCAAACAGTGACAGTTTGACTTCCTCTTTACCAATTTGGATGCCCTTTATTTCTTTCTCTTGTCTGATTGCTCTGGCTAGCACTTCCAGTATTATGTTGACTAGAAGTAATGAGAGTGGGCATCCTTGTCTTGCTCTTGTTATCTGAGGGAATGCTTTCAACTTTTCCCCATTCAGTATTATGTTGGCTGTGGGTTTGTCACAGGTGGCCTTTATCACATTGAGGTATGTCCCTTGTATGCTAATTTTGCTGAGAGTTATTTTTTTAAATACTTTACATTCTGGGATACATGTGCAGAACATGCAGGTTTGTCATATAGGTATACATGTGCCATGGTGGTTTGCTGCACCCATCAACCTGACATCTACATTAGGTATTCCTTCTAATGCTATATACCTCCCCTAACCCCCAACCCCCAACAGGCCCTGGTGTGTCATGTCAGATGGATAGATTGCAAACATGTTCTCCAATTCCGTAGGTTGCCTTTCACTCTGATGATAATTTCTTTTGCTGTGCAGAAGCTCTTCATTTTAATTAGATCCCATTGGTCAATTTTGGCTTTTGTTGCCATTACTTTTGGTGTTTTAGTCATGAAGTCTTTGCCCATGCCTATGTCCTGAATGGTTTTGCCTAGGTTTTCTTCTAGGGTTTTTGTGGTTTTAGGTCTTACGTTTAAATCTTTAATTCATCTTGAGTTAATTTTTGTATAAGGTGTAAGGAAGGGATCCAGTTTCAGTTTTCTGTATATGACTAGCCAGTTTTCCCAACACCATTTATTAAATAGGGAATCTTTTCCCCATTGCCTGTTTTTTTCAGGTTTGTCAAAGATTAGATGGTTGTAGACATGTGGCATTATTTCTGAGACCTCTGTTCTGTTCCATTGGTCCATATTCTGTTTTGGTACCAGTACCATGTTATTTTGGTTACTGTAGACTTGCAGTATAGTTTGAAGTCCAGTACTGTGATGCCTCCAGCTTTGTTCTTTTTGCTTAGGATTGCCTTGGCTATATGGGCTTTTTTTTTTTGGTGCCATATGAAATTTAAAGTAGTTTTTTCTAATTCTGTGAAGAAAGTCAATGGTAGCTTGATGGGGATAGCACTGAATCTATAAATTACTTTGGGCAGTATGACCATTTTCACAATATTGATTCTTCCTATCCATGAGCATGTATGTTGTTCCATTTGTTTGTGCCCTCTTACTTCCTTGAGCAGCAGTTTGTAGTTCTCCTTGAAGAGATCCTTGTAAGTTGTATGCCTAGGTATTTTGTTCTCTTTGTAGTAATTGTGAATGGGAGTTCACTTCATGATTAGGCTCTCTGTCTATTATTGGTGTATAGGAATGCTTGTGATTTTTGCATACTGATTTTGTATGCTGAGACTTCATTGGTATATAGGAATGCTTGTGATTTTTGCATATTGATTTTTATCCTGAGTTTTTGCTGAAGTTGCTTATCACTTAAGGAGATTTGGGGCTGAGACAATGGGGTTTTCTAAATATACAATCATATCATCTGCAAACAAAGACAGTTTGACGTCCTCTCTTCCTATTTGAATGCCCTTTGTTTCTTTCTCTTGGCTGATTGCCCTGGCCAGAACTTCAAATACTGTGTTGAATAGGAATGGTCAGAGAGGACATCCTTGTCTCATTCCAGTTTTCAAAGAGAATGCTTCCAGCTTCTTCCCATTCAATATGATATTGGCTGTGGGTTTGTCATAAATTTCTCCTATTATTTTGAGATATGTTCCATTAGTACCTAGTTTATTGAGAGTCTTTAGTATGAAGTGCTGTTGAATTTTGTCGAAGGCCTTCTGGGCATCTATTGAGTTAATAATGTGGTTTTTGTCTTTGGTCTGTTTATGTAATGGATTAAGTTTATTTATTTGGATATGTTGAACCAGCCTTGTATTTCAGGGATGAAGCTGACTTGAGAATTTTAATTATAAATGGATGTTGGATTTTGCTGAATGCTTTTTTCTGCAGCTATTGAAATGATCAAGTGATTTTTGATTTTAATTCTGTTTATCTGGTATATCACATTTACTGACTTGTATTTGTTAAACCATCCCTGCATCCCTGGTATGAAACCTATATAATCATGGTGGATTATATTTTTGATATGTTGTTGGATTTGGTTAGCTAGTATTTTGTTAAGGATTTTTGCATCTATGTTAATCAGGGATATTGGTCTGTAGTTTTCTTTTCTTTTTTCTTTTTTTTTTTGTTTTGAGACAGAGTTTCACTCTTTCACCCAGGCTGGAGTCAGGTGGTACTATCTTGGCTAACTGCAACCTCTGCTCCCCAGATTCAAGTGATTCTCCTGCCTTAGCCTCCCAAGTAGCTGGGATTGCAGGCATGTGCTACCACACCTGTCTAATTTTTGTATTTTTAGTAGAGACAGGGTTTCACCATTTTGGCCAGGCTGGTCTTGAGCTCCTGACGTCAGGTGATCTACCCACCTTGGCCTCCCAAAGTGCTAGGATTACAGGCATGAGCCACTGTGCCCGGCTTGTAGTTTTCTTTTTTGGTTATGTCCTTTCTTGGTTTTGATATTAGGGTGACACTGGCTTCATAGAATGATTTAGGGAGGATTCCCTCTTCCTCTATCTTGTGGAATAGTGTCCATAGGATTGGTACCAATCCTTTGAATGTCTGGTAGAATTCTTCAGTGAATCCATCTGGTTCTGGACTTTTTTTTGTTGGTAATTTTTAAGTTACCATTTTAATCTCACTGCTTTTTGTTGGTCTTCAGGATATCTATTTCTTCCTGATTTAAGCTAGAAGGGTTGTATCTTTCCAGGAATTCATCCATCTTTTCTAGGTTTTCTAGTTTATGCACATAAAGGTGTTCATAGCAGCCTTGAATGATCTTTTGTGTTTCTGTGGTGACAGTTGTACTATCTCCCATCTCCTTTCTAATTGAGTTTATTTGAATCTTCTCTCTTCTTTTCTTGGTTAATCTTGCAAATGATCTATCAATTTTATTTATCTTTTCAAAGAACCAGTTTTTTGTTTCATTATCCTTTGTATTTTTTTGTTTGTTTGCTTCAGTTTCATTTAGTTCTGCTCTGATCTTCGTTATTTCCTTTCTTCTGCTGTGTTTGAGCTTTGTTTGTTCTTCTTTCTCTAATTCCTTGAGGTGTGACCTTAGATTGTCTGTTTGTGCTCTTTCAGACTTTTTGATATAGGTGTTTTGGGCTATGGACTTTCCTCTTAACACCACCTTTGCTGTGTCCCAGATGTTTTGATAGATTGTATCACTATTGTCTTTCAGTTTGAGGAACTTTTAAATTTCCATCTTGATTTCATTTTTGACCCAATGATCATTCAGGAGCAGGTTATTTAATTTCCATGGTTTTGAAGGCTCCTATGGAAGTTGATTTGCAGTTTTATTCCACTGTGGTCCAAGGGAGTACTTGATATAACTTCAATTTATATAAATACATTGAGGTTCGTTTTATGGCCTATCATAAGACCTATCTTGGAGAAGTTTTTATGCACTAATGAATAGAATGTATATTATGCAGTTGTTGGGTAGAATGTTCTGTAAATATCTGTTAAGTCTATTTGTTCTATGGTGTAGTTTAAATCCATTGTTTCTTTGTTGATTTTCTCTCTTGACCTGTCTTGTAGTCTCTTTATTATTGTGTTGCTGTCTATCTCATTTGTTAGGTCTAGTAATAATTGTTTTAAAAATTTGGGAGCTCCAGTGTTAGGTGCATATATACATAGGATTGTGATAGTTTCCTGTTGGACGAGCCCTTTTGTCATTATATAATGTCCTTCTTTGGCTTTTTAAACTGCTGTTGCTTTAGTTTGCTTTGTCTGATATAAGAATAGCTACTTCTGCTCACTTTTGGTGTCCATTTGCATGGAATGTTGTTTTCGACCCCTTTACCTTAAGTTTATGTGATTTTTTATGTGTTAGGTGGGTGTCTTGAAGGCAGCAAATGGTTGGTGAATTCTTATCCATTCTGCAATTCTGTATCTTTTAAGTGGAGAGTTTAGGCCATTTACATTCAATGTTAACATTGAGATGTGAGGTACCACTCAATTTATCTTGTTATTTGTTGCCTGTATACTTTTTAAAATTGTATTTTTGTTTTATAGGTCCTGTGAGATTTATGCTTTAAGGAAGTTCTGTTTTGATGTGGTTCCAGAATTCATTTCAAGATTTAGAGGTCATTTTAGCAGTTCTTTTACTGCTGGCTTGGTAGTGGTGAAATCTCTCAGCATTTGTCTGAAAAAGACTATCTTTCCTTCATTTATGAAGCATAGTTTCTCTGGATACAAAATTCTTGGGTGATAATTGTTTTGTTTAAGGAGGCTGAAGATAGGGTTCCAGTCCCTTCTAGCTTGTAGGGTTTCTGCTGAGAAATCTGCTGTTAATCTGATAGAGTTCCTTTATAGGTTACCTGGTGCTTTTGTCTCACAGCTCTTAAGATTATTTCCTTTGTCTTAACTTTAGATACCCTGAGGACAATGTGCCTAGGCAATGATCTTTTTGTGATGAATTTTCCAGTGTTTTTTTAGCTTCTTTTATTTGGATGTCTAGGTCTCTAGCAAGGCTGGGGAGTTTTCCTCAATTATTTCCCCAAATATGTTTTCTAAACTTTTTTTTTTTTTTTTAATTGGATTATAGGTTTTGGGGTACATGAGCAGAGCATGCAAGACAGTTGCGTAGGTACACACATGGCAGTGTGCTTTGCTTTTCTTCTCCCCTTCACCCACATTTGGCATTTCTCCCCAGGCTATCCCTCCCCACCTCCCCCTCCCACTGGCCCTCCCCTTTTCCCCCCAATAGACCCCAGTGTTTAGTACTCCCCTTTCTGTGTCCATGTGTTCTCATTTTTCATCACCCACCTATGAGTGAGAATATGCGGTGTTTCATTTTCTGTTCTTGTGTCAGTTTGCTGAGGATGACGTTCTCCAGATTCATCCATGTCCCTACAAATGACACAAACTCATCATTTCTGATTGCTGCATAATATTCCATGGTGTATATGTGCCACATTTTTCCAATCCAGTCTATTATCAATGGGCATTTGGGTTGATTCCAGGTCTTTGCTATTGTAAACAGTGCTGCAATGAACATTCGTGTACATGTGTCCTTCTGGTAGAACGATTTATAGTCTTTTGGATATATACCCAGTAATGGGATTGCTGGGTCAAATGGAATTTCTATTTCTAAGGCCTTGAGGAATCGCCACACTGTCTTCCACAATGGTTGAACTAATTTACACTCCCACCAACAGTGTAAAAGTGTTCCTTTTTCTCCACATCCTCTCCAGCATCTGTTGTCTCCAGATTTTTTAATGATCGCCATTGTAACTGGCGTGAGATGGTATCTCAATGTGGTTTTGATTTGCATCTCTCTGATGACCAGTGACGATGAGCATTTTTTCATATGATTGTTGGCCTCATATATGTCTTCTTTCGTAAAGTATCTGTTCATATCCTTTGCCCACTTTTGAATGGGCTTGTTTGTTTTTTTCCTGTAAATCTGCTTGAGTTCTTTGTAAATTCTGGATATCAGCCCTTTGTCAGATGGGTAGACTGCGAAAATTTTTTCCCATTCTGTTGGTTGCCGATCCACTCTAGTGACTGTTTCTTTTGCCGTGCAGAAGCTGTGGAGTTTCATTAGGTCCCATTTGTCTATTTTGGCTTTTGTTGCCAATGCTTTTGGTGTTTTGTTCATGAATTCCTTGCCTACTCCTATGTCCTGGATAGTTTTGCCTAGATTTCCTTCTAGGGTTTTTATGGTGCCAGGTCTTATGTTTAAGTCTTTAATCCATCTGGAGTTAATTTTAGTGTAAGGTGTCAGGAAGGGGTCCAGTTTCTGCTTTCTGCACATGGCTAGCCAGTTTTCCCAACACCATTTGTTAAACATGGAATCCTTTCCCCATTGCTTGTTTTTGTCAGGTTTATCAAAGATTGTATAGTTGTATGTATGTTGTGTTGCCTCCGGTGTCTCTGTTTTGTTCCATTGGTCTATATCTCTGTTTTGGTACCAGTACCATGCTGTTTTGATTACTGTAGCCTTGTAGTATAGTTTGAAATCCGGTAGTGTGATGCCCCCCGCTGTGTTCTGTTTGCTTAGAATTGACTTGGCTATGCGGGCTCTCTTTTGGTTCCATATGAAGTTCATGGTGGTTTTTTCCAGTTCTGTGAAGAAAGTCAATGGTAGCTTGATGGGAATAGCGTTGATTCTGTAAATTACTTTGGGCAGTATAGCCATTTTCACGATATTAATTCTTCCTAACCATGAACATGGAATGTTTCTCCATCTGTTTGTGTCCTCTCTGATTTCGTTGAGCAGTGGTTTGTAGTTCTCCTTGAAGAGGTCCCTTACGTTCCTTGTGAGTTGTATTCCAAGGTATTTTATTCTTTTTGTAGCAATTGTGAATGGCAGTTCGCTCTTGATTTGGCTTTCTTTAAGTCTGTTATTGGTGTAGACGAATGCTTGTGATTTTTGCACATTGATTTTATATCCTGAGACTTTGCTGAAGTTGTTTATCAGTTTCAGGAGTTTTTGGGCTGAGGCAATGGGGTCTTCTAGGTATACTATCATGTCGTCTGCAAATAGAGACAATTTGGCTTCCACCTTTCCTATTTGAATACCCTTTATTTCTTTTTCTTGCCTGATTGCTCTGGCTAGAACTTCCAGTACTATATTGAATAGGAGTGATGAGAGAGGGCATCCTTGTCTAGTGCCAGATTTCAAAGGGAATGCTTCCAGTTTTTGCCCATTCAGTATGATATTGGCTGTTGGTTTGTCGTAAATAGCTTTTATTACTTTGAGATACGTTCCATCGATACCGAGTTTATTGAGGGTTTTTAGCATAAAGGGCTGTTGAATTTTGTCAAATGCCTTCTCTGCGTCAATTGAGATAATCATGTGGTTTTTGTTTTTGGTTCTGTTTATGTGGTGAATTACATTGATAGACTTGCGTATGTTGAACCAGCCTTGCATCCCCGGGATGAATCCTACTTGATCATGATGAATAAGTTTTTTGATTTGCTGTTGCAATTGGCTTGCCAATATTTTATTGAAGATTTTTGCATCTATGTTCATCATGGATATTGGCCTGAAGTTTTCTTTTCTTGTTGGGTCTCTGCTGGGTTTTGGTATCAGGATGATGTTGGTCTCATAAAATGATTTGGGAAGGATTCCCTCTTTTTGGATTGTTTGAAATAGTTTTAGAAGGAATGGTACCAGCTCCTCCTTGTGTGTCTGGTAGAATTCGGCTGTGAACCGTCTGGACCTGGGCTTTTTTTGTGAGGTAGGCTCTTAATTGCTGCCTCGACTTCAGACCTTGTTATTGGTCTATTCATAGTTTCAGCTTCCTCCTGGTTTAGGCTTGGGAGGACACAGGAGTCCAGGAATTTATCCATTTCTTCCAGGTTTACTAGTTTATGTGCATAGAGTTGTTTGTAATATTCTCTGATGATGGTTTGAATTTCTGTGGAATCTGTGGTGATTTCCCCTTTATCATTTTTTATTGCATCTATTTGGTTGTTCTCTCTTTTATTTTTAATCAATCTGGCTAGTGGTCTGTCTATTTTGTTGATCTTTTCAAAAAACCAGCTCTTGGATTTATTGGTTTTTTGAAGGGTTTTTCGTGTCTCAATCTCCTTCAGCTCAGCTCTGATCTTAGTAATTTCTTGTCTTCTGCTGGGTTTTGAGTTTTTTTGATCTTGCTCCTCTAGCTCTTTCAATTTTGACGATAGGGTGTCAATTTTGGATCTCTCCATTCTCCTCATATGGGCACTTATTGCTATATACTTTCCTCTAGAGACTGCTTTAAATGTGTCCCAGAGGTTCTGGCACGTTCTGTCTTCGTTCTCATTGGTTTCGAAGAACTTCTTTATTTCTGCCTTCATTTCGTTGTTTTCCCAGTCAACATACAAGAGCCAGTTGTTCAGTTTCCATGAAGCTGTGTGGTTCTGGGTCGGTTTCTGAATTCTGAGTTCTAACTTGATTGCACTATGGTCTGAGAGGCTGTTTGTTATGATTTCAGTTGTTTTGCATTTGTTGAGCAGTGCTTTACTTCCAATTATGTGGTCAATTTTTGAGTAGGTGTGATGTGGTGCTGAGAAGAATGTGTATTCTGTGGATTTGGGGTGGAGAGTTCTGTAAATGTCCACCAGGTTTGCTTGCTCCAGGTCTGAGTTCAAGCCCTGGATATCCTTGTTGATTTTCTGTCTGGTTGATCTGTCTAGTATTGACAGTGGAGTGTTAAAGTCTCCCACTATTATTGTGTGGGAGTCTAAGTCCTTTTGTAAGTCATTAAGAACTTGCCTTATGTATCTGGGTGCTCCTGTGTTGGGTCCATATATGTTTAGGATCGTTAGCTCTTCTTGTTGTATCGCTCCTTTTACCATTATGTAATGGCCTTCTTTGTCTCTTTTGATCTTTGTTGCTTTAAAGTCTATTTTATCAGAGATGAGAATTGCAACTCCTGCTTTTTTTTGCTTTCCATTAGCTTGGTAAATCTTCCTCCATCCCTTTATTTTGAGCCTTTGTGTATCCTTGCATGTGAGATGGGTTTCCTGGATACAGCACACTGATGGGTTTTGGATTTTTATCCAATTTGCCAGTCTGTGTCTTTTGATTGGTGCATTTAGTCCATTTACATTTAGGGTTAATATTGTTATGTGTGAGTCTGATACTGCCATTTTGATTCTAAGTGGCTGTTTTGCCTGTTAGTTGTTGTAGATTCTTCATTATGTTGAAGCTCTTTAGCATTCAGTGTGATTTTGGAATGGCTGGTACTGATTGATCCTTTCTATGTGTAGTGCCTCTTTTAGGAGCTCTTGTAAAGCAGGCCTGGTGGTAACAAAATCTCTGAGTACTTGCTTGTTCGCAAAGGATTTTATTCTTCCTTCACTTCTGAAGCTCAGTTTGGCTGGATATGAAATTCTGGGTTGAAAGTTCTTTTCTTTAAGAATGTTGAATATTGGCCCCCACTCTCTTCTGGCTTGTAGTGTTTCTGCCGAGAGATCTGCTGTGAGTCTGATGGGCTTCCCTTTGTGGGTGACCCGACCTTTCTCTCTGGCTGCCCTTAGTATTCTCTCCTTTATTTCAACCCTGTTGAATCTGACGATTATGTGCCTTGGGGTTGCTCTTCTTGCGGAATATCTTTGTGGTGTTCTCTGTATTTCCTGCAATTGAGTGTTGGCTTGTCTTGCTAGGTGGGGGAAATTTTCCTGGATGATGTCCTGAAGAGTATTTTCCAGCTTGGATTCATTCTCTTCGTCCCCTTCTGGTACACCTATCAAATGTAGGTTAGGTCTTTTCACATAGTCCCACATTTCTTGGAGACTTTGTTCATTCCTTTTTGCGCTTTTTTCTCTGATCTTGGTTTCTCGTTTTATTTCATTGAGTTGGTCTTCGACTTCAGATATTCTTTCTTCTGCTTGGTCAATTCGGCTATTGAAACTTGTGTTTGCTTCGCGAAGTTCTCGTATTGTGTTTTTCAGCTCCTTTAATTCATTCATATTCCTCTCTAAGGTATCCATTCTTGTTATCATTTCCTCGAATCTTTTTTCAAATCTTTTTTCAGGGTTCTTAGTTTCTTTGCATTGATTTAATACATGATCTTTTAGCTCACAAAAGTTTCTCACTATCCATCTTCTGAAGTCTAATTCCTTCATTTCGTCACAGTCATTCTCCGTCCAGCTTTGCTCCCTTGCTGGTGAGGAGTTTTGGTCCTTTCTAGGAGGCGAGGTGTTCTGGTTTCGGGTGTTTTCCTCCTTTTTGCGCTGGTTTCTTCCCATCTTTGTGGATTTGTCCACTGGTCGTCTGCGTAGTTGCTGACTTTTCGTTTGGGTCTCTGAGTGGACACCCAGAATGTTGATGGTGAAGTATTTCTGTTGCTTGGTTTTCCTTCTACCAGTCTAGCCCCTTCGCTGTATGACTGCTGAGGTCCGCTCCAGACCCTGCTTGTCTGGGGTGCACCTCTAGTAGCTGTGGCACAGCGAGGGATGCTACCAGTTTCTTTTTCTGCTCTCTTTGTCCCAGGATGATGCCTGCCTAATGTCAGTCGTTTGCGGATTCAACGAGAAGAGCTCCAATCCTGGGTTGTTCTCACAGCGCCATCTGAGTCCTCCTTCGTTTTCTAAACTTTTATATTTCTCTTTTTCCTCAGTAATATTGATTATGCTTAGGTGTGGTCATTTAACATAATTCCAGCCTTCTTAGAGGCTTTGTTCATATTTTCTTATTGCTCTTTCTTTGTCTTTGTTGAATTGGGTTAATTTGAAAATCTTGTTTTCGAGTTCTAAAGTTCTTTCTTCTGCTTATTCAATTCTATTGCAGAGACTTTCCAGAGCATTTTGCATTTCTCTAAGAATACTATTTTACACATGTAAAATGTGGTATATATATATATATACATGTAGATATATGTGTGGTATATATACACATATGTATACCCCCCCAACACACTGCATTTTCTTTATCCACTCATTGCTGATAGGGACTTACATGGATTACATATCTTTGCAGTTGTGAATTGTGCTGCAATAAACATACATGTGCAGGTGTCTTTTTTCTTTGAGTCATTTTGATATGACTCCTCTTTCTTTGTGTGGAAGGGGAATGCTGGATCAAATGTAAGTCTGCTTTTAGTTCTTTGAGAAAGCTCCATAGTTTTCCATGCAGGTTGTAGTAATTTGCATCACCACCAGCGGTATCTAAGTATTCCCTTTTACTACATCTGCATCAACATCTATTGTTTTTTTGAGTTTTTAATAATGGCCATTCTGCCCAGGCAAAGATTTCCTGATGAAACATTAAAAGCAAAAGCTGATGAATGGGATCTAATGAAACTAAAAAGCTTCTGCACAGCAAAAGAAACTATCACTGGAATGAACAGACAACCTACAGAATGAAAGAAAAATTTTGCAATCTTTCCATCTGACAGAGGTCTAATATTTAGAATCTACAAGGAACTTAAACAATTTTACAAGAAAAAGATTAAAAGTAGACAAAAGACATAAACAGACACTTCTCAAAATAAGACATATATGTGGCCAAGAAACATGAAAAATGACTCAACGTCACTGATCATTAGAGGAATGCAGACCAAAACCATAAGGAGAGACCATCTCACACCAGTCAAAATGACAGTTATTAAAAAGTCAAGAAACCACAAATGCTGGCAAGGCTGCGGAGAAATAGGAATGCTTTTACACTGTTGGTGGGAGTGTAAATTAGTTCAACCATTGTGGAAGACAGTGTGGTGATTCCTAGAACCAGAAATACCATTTGACCCAGCAATCCCATTACTGGGTATGTACCCAAAGGAATAGAAATCATTCTATTATAAAGATACATGCACGTGTGTGTTCATTGCAGCACTACTCACAATAGCAAAAACATGCAATCAACCCAAATGCCATTAATGATTGACTCTATAAAGAAAATGTGGTACATATACACCATGGAATACTATGCAGCGCAGCCATAAAAAGGAATGAGATCATGTCTTTTGCAGGGACATGGATGGAGCTGGAAGACATTATCCTTAGCAAAGTAATGCAGGAACAGAAAACCAAATACCATATGTTCTTATAAGCAGGAGCCAAACAACAAGAACACATGGACACAGAGAAGGGAACAACACAGATGGGCCTGTTGGGGTGGGGCAAGAGCATCAGGAAAAATAGCTAATGCATGCTGGACTTAATTCCTAGGTGATGTGTTGATAGGTTCAGCAAACCATTGTGGCACACATTTCCCTATGTAACAAGGCTATACATCCTGCACATGTATCCTGGAACAGAAAGCAAAACAAAACAAAAGAAACAAACAAACATGGCCATTCTGATTGGGGTAAAGTGGTATCTCATTGTGATTTAACTTGCATTTCCCTTATCGTTAGTGATGCTGAGCATTTTCTCATATGTTTCTTGGCCATTTGCATATCTTCTTTTGAGAAATGTCTATTCATGTCATTTGTCCACTTTTTAATGGGATTGTTTTTTTTTCCCCTTGCTGATTTGAGTTCCTTATAGATTCTAGATATTAGTTCTTTGTCAGATGCATAGCTTGCAAATATTTTCTCTCATTCTGAAGGCTGTTTACTCTGTTATTTCTCTTGCTGTGTAGAAGGGTTTTAGTTTAATTGGGTCACACCTATTTATTTTATTTTTATTGCATATACCTGTGGGGTCTCAGTCACAAATTCGTTGCCTAGGCAAATATCCAGAAGTGTTTTTCCTAGGTTTTCTTCTGGAATTTTTGCTTTAGATCTTAGATTTAAGTCTTTAATCCATGTTGAGTTAACTTTTGTATAAGGTCCAAGATAGGGATCCAGTTTCATTTTTCTACATGTGGCTGTCCAATTTTCCCAGCACCGTTTATTGAATAGGGTGTTCTTCCCAGAGTTTATGTTTTTGTGTGCTTTGTCAAAGATTGGTTGTTTGTAAGTATTTGGCTTTATTTCTGGGTTCTCTATTCTGTTCACTTGGTCTATGTGCCTACTTTTATACCAGTACCATGCTGTGCTGGTTACTATAGCCTAATGGTATAATTTGAAGTTGGATAAATGTGATGCCTCCAGATTTGTTCTTTTTGCTTAGGATTGCTTTCTCTATTTAGGCTGTTTTTGGTTCCATGTGAATTTTAGGATTGTTTCTTCTAGTCTATGAATAAATGACATTGGTATTTTGATAGGGATTACATAGAATCTGTAGATTGCTTTTGGCAGTGTGGACATTTTAACAATATTAATTCTTTCAATTCATGAGCATGAGATGTTTTTCCATTTGTGTCATCTATGATTTCTTTCAGCAGTGTTTTGTAGTTTTCCTTGTAGAGATCTTTCATCTCCTTGGTTAAGTATATTCCTATGTATTTTTATGTGTGCAGCTTTTGAAAAAGGGATCGAGTTATGGATTTGATTCTCAGCTTAGTCCTTCTTGGTGTATAAAAGTGCTATTGGTTTGTGTGCATTGATTTTGTAACCTGAGACTTTACTGAATTTATTATCAAGTCTAGGAGTCTTTTGGAAGAGTCTTTAGAGTTTACTTGGTATGGGATCATATTATTAACAAACAGAGAGAATCTGACTTCCTCTTTTCCAATTTGGATGCCTTTTATTTCTTTCTCTTCCCTTATTGCTCTGGCCAGAACTTCGAGTACTATGTTGAATAGGAATGGTGAAAGTGGGCATCCTTGTCTTCTTCTAGTTGTTATAGGAAATGCTTTCAACTTGTTTCCATTCAGTATGATGTTGGTTGTGTGTTTGTTGTATTTGGCTTTTATTATTTTGAGGTTTGTTTCTTCTATGACTAGTTTATTGAGGGTTTTTATCATAAAAAGATTCTGGATTTTATCAAATGCTTTTTCTCTGTCTATTGAGATGATCATATGGTTTATGCTTTTAATTCTATGTATGTGATGAATCACATTTATTGACTTGGGTATGTTGACCCATCCTTGCATTCATGGGATGAAACCCACTTGATCATAGTTAATTATTATTTTGGTGTGCTGTTGGATTCCGTTTGCTACTATTTTGTTGAGGATTTTTACATCTATGTTCATCAGGGATATTGGTCTGTAGTTTTCTTTTTGTTGTTGTTGTTGATATATCCTTTCCTTTTGGTATTAGAGTGAAACTGGCTATAGAATGAGTCAGAAAGGATTTCCTCCTCAATCTTTTAGAATAGTTTCAGGAGGCTTCGTCCCAATGCTTCTTTAAATGTCTGGTAGAATTCAGCTGTGAATTCATCTGGTCCTGTGCTTTTGTTGTTTTTGTTGTTGCTGGCAGATTTTCTTTACTACTGATTCAATCTCACTGCTTGTTATAAGTCTGTTCAGGATTTCTATTTCTTCCTGATTCCAGCTAGGGGGTTGTATGTTTATAGGAACTTACACATTGCATCTAGGTTTTCTAGTCTGTATGCAAACGGGTACTCAAACCAGTCTTGAGTGATCTTTTGTATTTCTGGGTTGTCAATGGTAATGTCTTCATTTTTATTTCAAATTGAGATTATTTGAATTTTCTCTCTTTTTCATGGTTAATCTAGCTAGTAGTCTATCCATTTCGTTTATCTTTTCAAATAACCAACTTTTCATTTGATTGATCTTTTATATTTTGTTTCCATTTCAGTTGGTTCTGCTCTGAACTTTGTTATTTCTTTTCTTCTGCTAGCTTTGGGGTTTGGTTTGTTCTTATTTCTCCAGTTCCTTGAGGTGAGATGTTAGGTTTGTGATCTTTCTGCTTTTTGCTGTAGGCATTTAGCATTATAAACTTTTCTCTTCATACTAATTTTGCTGTATTTCAGAGATTCTAACAACTTGTCACTGTTACTCTTTTTGAAGAATTTTAAAATTTCTATCGTGATTTCATTATCCACACAAAATCATTCAGAAAGAGATTGTTTAATTTCCATGTATTTGTATAGGTTTGAGGGTTCATTTTGGAATTTATTTCTAACTTTGTTCCACTGTGGTCTGAGAAGATACTTGCTATAATTTTGATCTTCAAAAATTTATTGAGACTTGTGGCCTATCATATTGTCTATCTTAGAGACTGTGCCATGTGCTGATTTGAAGAATATATATTCTTAAGTTCTTGGGTAGAATGTTCCATACATACCTGTTAGATCTCTTTGTTTTAGATTGTTGTTTTAAGTCCAGTGTTTCTTCGTTGACTTTTTCACTTAATGATCTATCTAGTGTAGTCAGTGGAGTGTTGAGTCCCCCACTGTTACTGTGTCACTGTCTGTCTCTTTTCTTAGGTATGATGGTAACTGTTTTATGAACCTGGGTGCTCCAGAGTTAGACATATATATATTCACATCATTATATCTTCCTGTGGAATTGTCAGTTAATAAAATTATTGAAGAGAATAGGTAAAGCCAAAGCTCTTTGGATGAAAGAGAGCCCACCCTACCCACATCCAGGTCGATTTTGATCAACATTATGGGGGTCTGGTCCATGAAATGGTTATAAACCTTCCACTATTTAATGACATCCAGCTCACAGGTCTCAACCATTTCACATACTCAATGCTTGCAAAATGAGGAAATGAGAAGGTGATCTCATTTCCCCATAGCATAGGAGAAACAGTGTAGCAGAGAACAGGGATCCAAATCTCTGTTCTTCAACACACTTGTCATATGTCTTGTAGAAAATTACTTAAACTTACCCTTGATTTGCTCATATGTAAAAAGGGCAACACTAATTTCTTCCTCACCCTTTATTGATGATAATTATAATAGATTCTCCATAAAGTACAGATATTGTGTTTCAGTAACTAGACTGGAACATAGATTATCTTTTATTCTTATAGATGATTCGAAGATCCTATACAAATGAAGAAAAGAGGCTCAGAGAAGTAAAGTACAACAAGAGTCAAACTCATATCTGTCTTGCTTGAAATTCCATCATCTTTCCACAAAGCCATGGCACCTTGCTAAGATAATACATGCGAAAGTGCTTTGTATTATAAAGCCCCAAATTGATACTAATTATGATTATAATTTAGTTTACTAGTTAGAAATTCCACTGAAAAAGAAAATTAGGTTTATTTGGTATAATTTGTCCTCAGTGAACCTTGTTGCCGCCTGTGAGTTTCTCTTAAAAAATATAAATTACCTTTCAACAATTTGTTTGCAGACACAAGTTTATAAATTCTTGAATCATCTCTTCTTTCTTTTTTTTTTTTTTGAGACGGAGTTTCGCTCTTCTTACCCAGGCTGGAGTGCAATGGCGCGATCTTGGCTCACCGCAACCTCCACCTCCTGGGTTCAGGCAATTCTCCTGCCTCAGCCTCCTGAGTAGCTGGGATTACAGGCACGTGCCACCATGCCCAGCTAATTTTTTGTATTTTTAGTAGAGATGGGGTTTCACCATGTTGACCAGGATGGTCTCGATCTCTTGACCCCGTGATCCACCTGCCTCGGCATCTCTTCTTTCTTAAAAACATCAGAATATTTATCTTTCTACAGGTTTCTGGTACCTCTCCCATCAAGAAATATGGCGTTTTTGTTGTTTTTGGTTTTGCCTACAAAATGCTTACATGAAACAGAGATGGAATTGGTGACCTTGACAAGAGAAAGGATGAGATGAGAAGAAAGTGGTTGTGGTAGAGGGAAGAGTCTAGAATGATTTTCACATTTTTTATGTGGTTCACCGTATTGATGAAGGTTCCTTTTAGTGAGATAGGGCATGAGAAGAGAGGGTTAAGTTTTGGTGGTAAGATGATGTCTTCCACATGTTGAGATTTGGGTCTGTAGGTTTTCTAAGAGATATTTTTAGTGGCGATTTTATATGAGAATCTAAATCTCATTTGAGAAATGGGGAAGATAAGAGTGGGGAGACATATTCAGTGTTTACAAATGGTGGTTTGAATTTATGGATTGACATGGGAGGAGCAGATACTAATAACCAATATTTTGAAGTATCTTTTTCTTTAAGAACTCTCTCTCACCTGACCCCCAAGTGGGCATGTTTGTACTCTGTGGCTCTGCCCTATGTTCTAATGGTCATGGCCAATTGGCCCAAACTGGACCAATCAGACAATGTTGGCTAGGGAATCTGAGATTGAAAAATCCTCACACAGTAACTTGATAAGTTTTTGACTGTGGAGATATAAAGTCAGGTACTGTGGGGCAGTCATATTTGGCTATAAAAAAGCTAAACAAAATAAGTCTAGAGGAATAGGGTCAAGGCTGGGGGAAAAGGTGAGAAAGAGAAACTGCATAATTCCTTATAGCTTTTGAGCCTCTGACAGTCCTTCATGAAACCCTGGCGCCTGCAGAAACCTCAAAATCCTTTCAATATGTTCCACTCCACTCCATCAAACATCCTTATTTTTTTCTTAATGTTGTAGAGAATGAAAAGTGCTACATAAACCCAGAGGAAAAATTAGAACAACACCATTTTAAACCCCTAATGAAATGATGAATTTATGCAATATTAATAGCTGCTAACATCGCAAAAAATAAGCCATCTCCAAATGGAACTCTGCAGTATTAGCATGATATATTACGACCAGAAAATCAAACTTGAGTCTGATTAAATATCTAAATCTCAGCAGTTTACAGGAAGGACAAAGTTCAGGGGAACATGTTAAACTATACCAAGGGAATGAAATTGGGAATATTCAGACTATGGAAAGCACTACCAGACAAGTTATTTGATTTCATCATGTAAAACAAAGAGATGTTGGTGTGATCCAATAAGTTAAATGAGACTTAAGGGACACATGATTAAATTTTAGCCTATAGGCCTTGTTTTGATCTCAACTCACAGTTTTTAAAAGTTGTAAGGTAATTAGGAAAATTTGTTCATGGACTGCATATTTTACATTCAAGAATTATCATATTTTAATATGACAATGCTATTACAACTATGTATCTCTTAAACGAGTCTCATACTTTTGATACCTATATTTAAATATTAACAGATGAAGAAATATAATTTCTGGGATTTTCTTCAAAATTATCCAGTGTGGCAGAGCAAAGTGAGGAGTATAGATGAAAAAATTGGCTCTGGAATTGATAATACTTTAATCTGGGGGTCCACCATATTATTCTCTCTACTTTTTATGTGTTTTAAATTTTCCATAATAAACAGTTTTTAAAAATATATATAAGAGCTTTGACATACCTATGAATGCAAGATTGGATTAACATCTGAATATCAATTAATGAAATATGCATATCAATAGAATAAAAAACAAAAACCGTAACATCATCTCAATAGATGCAGAAAAAGCATTTGACAAAAATCTAGCACCACTTCGTGATAAAAACACCTAACAAACTAGCAAAAAGGGGACTTTCTCATCCTGATAAAGGCCATTTACAAAAAGCTCACAGCCAACATTATACATACTTGTGAAAGACTTAATGCTGTCCCTCCAAATATTAAGAAAAAAACAAGGATGTCTTCTCTTGCATCTTTTTTTTTTGTGTGTGTGAGACAGGATCTCATTCTGTCACCAAGGCTGGAGTGCAGTGGTGCAAGCTCGGCTCATTGCAACCTGTGCCTCCTGGGTCAACCAAATCTCATGCCTCCCAAGTGGCTGAGATTACGGGTGCTCACTACCACACTCGGCTAATTTTTGTATTCATAGTAGAGATGAGTTTTCACCATGTTGGCCAGACTGGTCTCAAACTCCTGACCTCAGGTGATCTGCCCACCTAGGCCTCCAGAAGTTCTGGGATTACAGGCGTGAGTCACCATACCCAGCCCTCTTACCACTTCTATTCAACAATGCACTGGAGTTCTAGCCAGTACAACTAGACAAGAATGTTAAATTAAAAACATATACAGTGTAAAGGGAGAAGTAGAACCAGTTCTCTTGTAGAAGACATAACTTTGTAAACACATTTTGTAAAATCCCAAAGAACCTACTAAAGTTATTAGGATAATATGACAAGTTTAGTAAGATTGTAGGGTAAAAGAGCAATATACAAAAACCAATTGTATTTCCATGGATGCACAATGAATAATGTGAAAATGAAATAAAGAAAATTCCATTTATAATAACAGTAAAAAGAATAAGTAAATGAAAATACTTAGGAATTAATTTAGCAAAATCAATGCAAAACTATACCTTGAAAATGATAAGACATTGTTGAAAGAAATTAAAGAAGACCAATTAAGTGTAAAGACACATCACATTCTCAGATCAGAAGATTTAAAATTGTAAAGATGACAGAACTGCTCAAAGTGATTCATAGATTCAATGCAGTCACTGTTAAAACTCCAGCTTGCATCTCTTCAGAAATGGACAAGCTGATTCTAAAATTCATATGAAAATTCAAGTGAACAAGAATCACCAAAGAATCTTGAAAAAGAACAATGTTGGAGAACTCACACTTTCTGATTTTAAAACTTACAACAAAACTACAGAATCAGAAGTGTGGCACTGGCATAAGGATAAATATGTAACTCAAGGAAATAGAATTGAGACTCCTGCAGTAAAGCTTTCACATTTACAGTCAGTTCATGTTCAAAAACAGTGCTTTGGAATTTAGATCATAAGTACGAATCCATATTTTCTGATTCCTAGTACAGTGCTCTTTCCACTAAAGAACATTCACTGAAAGAACAGGGCAGCCTCTGTTGGGTTGGGGGAGGGGATAAAGGGGATTGTTGAGCAAATGGCCTTACTTAATTTTGGTGACTTTAATACGGCCCATTCTACAACAGAGCTAAAATCTTGCAAATATGTAAAAAGAGTCCATGAAAAATCAGAGTACGCAAAAAAAAAAAAAAAAAGGAAGGAGGAGAGGAAAGAAGACACTACGACTCCATGATGATGATCACAACAACAGCCAACACTCATATTAACATTCACTAAATGCTGGGCATGTTTCTAAATGTTTTAAATTGATTGGCTCATTTAATAGTCACCAAAACTATAATAAGTATCATCACCATCTCACTATATAGATGAGAAAACTCAGCACCAAGAGTTTATGTAACTTACCCATAATCAGAGAGTTGTAAATACGAAGACAGTGGTTCTCAATCCTGATTGCACAGCAGAATCCCCTCAGCAGCTTGCAAAACACCGGTGCACCACCCACCCCTCAGAGCAATTGAATCAGACTCCTTGGTGGGTTTTTAAATCTCCCCAGGTGATTCCAATGTGCAGCCAAAGACGAGAACCATTATATTAAGGTGCAGTCAATTCCTGCCCATTGAACAGGGTGAGAAGCCTACTCACCTGATATACAGCACCTCTGGATTAAAAGACAGGGCTTTTCAGAAGGTGGTCCCAGAATCGCCCCATGAGAAGTTAAAAATAAAAATTCTCAGGACTCAATCCAGTCAGAAGCCCTTGGATGGGTTGACTCTAAGGTGACTTCTAATGTTGAAACTCTGCATTTCCCTGATTGCTCCCTAATTTTCAGGACTGATTCAAGTTCCTGGTGGAAGGAGATTTTCCTAAACCATAGACAAACACATTCTAATTTCCAGCTATGAGAAACTGGTATAGCAAAGTGACATCAGCAGAGCTGAGGAAGGCACCCAGAGGCATTCTTAGCTATGGGGAGGCAGTCAGTATGGGACACTGAATGCTCTAGGTCAGAGGCACCAGGCACTAGAAGGAGTTGTCAGGTGCAAAAAGCAGATGTAAGATTGAGAACAAATTTTACCCTCTTCACAATGTCATGTATTTCTGCCCCTGGTTTGTGATAATCTGCTACTCTCTCAGAAGCAGAAATGAAAAGTGAGAAACACTAAATCATTGCAGTAAAACACTTTTTTTTTTTTTTTTTTTTTTTTTTTTTGAGACAGAGACTTGCTGTCTCACCCAGGCTAGAGTGCAGTGGCACGATCTCGGCTCACTGCAACCTCCACTTCCCAGGTTCAAGTGATTCTCCTGCCTCAGCCTCCTAAGCAGCTGGGATTACAGGCACACACCACCATGGCCAGCTAAATTTTGTATTTTTTTTTTAGAGATGGGGTTTTGCCATGTTGGCCAGGCTGGTCTCAAACTCCTGACCTCAGGTGGTCTGCCCACCTTGGCCTCCCAAAGCATTGGGATTACAGGTATGAGCCACTGTGCCCGGCCAAAACACTTCTTTTAAGAAACAGCTGTTTTTGTTTCCTGGGGCTTCCAAACACAGTACCACAAACTGAGTACGATGTTTGGAAGCCCCAGGAAACAAAAACAGCTGTTTCTTAAAAGAAAACATTGTCTTGCAGTTTTGGAGGCTGGAAGTCCAAAATCAAGGTGTCAGCAGGAGTGGTTCCTTCTGAAGGCTGTGAGAGAAGATCTGTTCCAGGCCTCTTTCCCAGCTTCTGGTGGCCCCAGGCATCCCTTGGTTGTAGATGACACTATTCCTGTGTCTTTATATCTCTCCCATCTGCACATGTTTGTATCCAGATTCCTGTTCCCTCCCCTTTTTTTTCAAATCCTGACTTTTGCCTCTTGCCAGCTATGTGTGTGCCTGGGGCAAGTCACTTCAGGTCCCCAAGTCTGTTTCCTCTTTTGTAATAAGAATACCTATTTCATAGTATTGTCATGGGAAGAAATGAAATAATATATAAAGTTCATGGCACAGAGCCTGGCATGTAGCAAGTGCTCTAAAAATTCCAGATGTCATCATTTTTAGTGGTTATTATTATCCCTATTGTACTGATGAAGAAATGGGTTCAGAGAGGTTGAGTAACTTGCCCAAAGTCACACAACTAGTGAGTCAGTCATAGAACTGAAGTTCAAATCTGTATTTGTTCCTTAACACCTGCTACCAAGGTAAGACTCTTAAGAACTGCTTTCTGTAAAGGGCAGAGTTGTAATCTTTTCTTCTTGGAGCTGAATCCACCTATAGGAAGCTTTCTATGGCTGGCAGAATTTTTTTCTTTCTGTTGTTGTGATTGTTTTGTTTTTCCTTTTTTCAAATTTTGTTTTATTTTTAATTGAATAAACATATGGGGTGCAATTATAATTGTATTACAAGCATGGACTGTGTAGAGGTCAAGTCAGGGCTTTTAGGGTATGCATCACCTGAATAACATACATTGTACCCACTAATTTCTCTTCATTCACCCTCTCACCCTTCTGAGTCTCCATTTTCTGGCATTCCACTCTCTAATCCACACGTACACATTTTTAGCACCTACTTTGAGTGCTAATATGCAATATCTGACTTTCTATGTCTAACTTGTTTCACTTCAGATAATGACCTGCAGTTCCATCTATGTTGCTGCAAAAGACACGATTTCATTCTTTTTATGGGTGAATAGTATACCAGAGTGTGTATGTACCACATTTGCTTTATCTAGTCATCTGTTGGTAGACATTCTGTTGATTCCCTATCTTTGCTATGGTGAATAGTGCTGTGATAAACAAGCAAGTGCAAGTATATTTTTGATGTATTGATTTCTTTCCCTTTGGACTGATACTCAGTAGTGGGACTGCGGGATCAATGGCAGTGCTATGTTTAGTTCTTTGAAAAATGTATATATTATGGATAGAGTTCATACTATGGATAGAGGTCATATTAATTTACATTACCACCAACAGTGTTCCCGTCCTTGGCATCCTCATGAACATCTGTTTGTTTGTGTTTTGTCTTTTTTTTTTTTAACTTGGGTTTTAATTATGTACATAAATAGCAACATGAGAACGAGGAGTTCTAAGGCTTGTACATTATCTCTAGGTGAAAGGGTTTCAGATTAGTTTGCTTGTAGGATGGTATCACCCAAGATAACAGAAGTCTGGTCTCGTTTTTCCTGAAGAAGAAAGCCAATTTAATACATTCAATACTGACTTCTCTGCCATTTTTCTGTAGAAATACCGATTTATTCTATGGAGTTTCCAATGTTTACCTATAACTGATTAAGATGGGCAGAGCATGGAGTTTTCTACTTAGTTCCAGGTGAATTCTTCACATTTCCTGGCTTTTGAAAGTTCTCCTTCCACAAATCTTCTATGACGATATATCCTCGTAAACCCCAGTCATATAATCTCTCCCCACTGACCTGGGCAAACATGATGGCTTGTTGTGGATAATAGAGGGAGGCAGCTAATCCCATGAAATCAGGCGGATAACTAGCTTCTTCATTTTCGAACCTCTAGCCAAAAAGAGTCCAATAAGGCCAGCAAAACCAATAACACCAAGTCTCGGAAAAAATCCAGGAGGTGCATTTTGGAGATAGTCATAGCTGTCTAACCCTCATTGAACCAAACTTTGCATCCTGAGCTTAGTTTGGGAGTACGTTTCCTGACACCAGCTTGTGTATGGCTCACAGTAGTGTCGAAGCTGTGAGATGCTTTCTTCAAGTGGGCTCCTTGACTCCTCCACATACTTCGATTGACCTTTGGGAACTGAGTAGAGTGAAAGCTCATCAACCTTCACAGAATTTTTGGGAGGCGAGTCCTTTTTTGGTACAGCATAGACTTTGAAGGTGAGCAAGCTCAGGCTGGCCAGCCCCATGGACCTCTGAATTACCTTGAACATGTCATTGGCAACAGTGGCTCTCGTGTTTTGTCTTTTTAATAATAGTCATTCCAACTGAAGTAAGATGATATCTTGTTGTGGTTTTACTTTGCTTTTCTCCAATGATTAGTGATGCTGGGCATTTTTTCATATGTCTACTGGCCATATATATGTCTTCTTTTGAAAAATATTCATATTCTTTTCCTACTTTTTAATGAAATTATTTTGGTTTTGTTGTGTTGTTGAGGTCCTTGTATATTGTGGATATTGAATAAATAGTTTGTGAATGTTTTCTCCAATTCTGCAGGTTGCCTGTTCACTGTTAATTGTGTGTGTGTGTGTGCATGCTCACGCGCGTGTGCACGTGTTATATACAAGTCTTTTGATTTAATTAAGTCTCATTTAGCTATATTTGTTTTTGTTGCCTGTGCTTTTGAGGTCTTAGTCATAAATTATTTGCCTAGATCAATGTCCAGAAGAATTTTCCCTAGAGTTTCTTCTAGTATTTTTATAATTTCAGGTCTTATGTTTCAGTCTCTAATCCATCTTGAGTTGATTTTTGTATGTGGTGAGAGGTGGTTTTATTCTTCTGCGTATGGATATCCAATTTTCTCAGCACCATTTATTGAAAGGGGTGTCCTTTTTCCCATGTATGTTCTTGCCTGCTTTGTCAAAGATCAGTTGGGTATAAATATGTGGCTTTATTTATAGATTCTCTATTTCTTTCCATTAATCTGTCTATTCTTATACTGGTACCATGCTGTTTTGGTTACTACAGCCTTGTGAAATAATTTGAAGTCAGGTCATGTGATGCCTCCAGCTTTGTTCTTTATGCTTATTGCTTTGCCTGTTCAGGCTTTTTTACGGTTCCGTATCAATTTTAGAATTATTTTTTCTAATCCATGAAAAAATGAAATTGGTATTTTGATAAGAATTTCACTGAATCTGTTGATTGCTTTGGGCAATATGGTCATTTGATCAATATTAATTATTCTTATGCACGAGCATTAAATATTTTCCATTTGTGTGTGTCATCTACAACTTCTTTCATCAGTGCTTTGTAGCTTTCTTTGTAGAGATTTTTCACCTCTGTGGTTAATTTTATTGCTAGGCATTGCTAGCAATAAAAGTTAATTATATTGCTTTTTGTGTCCATTGTTAATGTAATTGCTTTCTTGATTTCTTTCTCAGCTATATCACTATTGGTATATAGAAATGCTATTGATTTTTTGACATTGATTTTTATATCCTGCAACTTTACTAAATTCATGTAACAAATCTCGAAATTTTTTGGCTGTATCTTCAGGTTTTTTCATTTAACTATTTATTTTATTTTATTATTTTTTTAGAGATGGGGTCTTGCTCTGTTGCCCAGCTTGCAGTGCAGTGGTGTGATCATAGCTCACTGCAGCCTTGAAATCCTGGGCTCAAGGGATCCTCCCACCTCAGCCTCCCAAGTAGCTGGAACTACAGACATAAGCCATCATGCCCAGCTAATTTTTAAAAAATCTGTTTTAGAGACCAGGTCTCACTATGTTGTTGCCCAGGCTGGTATCAAACTCCTGGCCTTAGTGATCCTCTTGCCTGAGCCTCCTGAATATGAAATTACAGTCACAGCCACTCTATTTAGCTATGTTGTTTTAAGTATAAGATCATAGCATTAGAAAACAGGGAGAATTTGACTTCCTCTTTTCCAATTAGAGTGCCTTTTATTTCTTTCTCTTGCTTGATTTTTCTGGTTAGGACTTGTCCTGTGTTGAATAGGAGTGGTGAAAGTGGGCATCCTTTTCTTGTTTCGGTTCTTAGAGGAAATATTTTCAACTTTCCCCATTCAATGTGATGTAGTCCATGGGTTTTTCATATATGGGTTTTATTATGTTGCAGTATGTTCCTTCTATGCCTTGTTTCTTGTGTTTTTTTAATCGTATCTGGATGCTGAATTTTATCAAATGCTTTTCTGTATCTATTGAGATAATCATGTTTTTTACCTTACTTCTGTTTATGTGATGTATCACTTTTACTGGTTTGCATATGTTGAACCATCCTTGCATCCCTAGTATAAAACTCACTTGATCATGGTATATTATCTTGATGTGCTGTTACATTTGATTTGCTAGTATTTTGTTGAGGATTTTGCATTTATATTAAAAAATAAAGTTTTGCTCTGAAAAAATCAGGGATATTGGTCTGTAGTTTTCTTTTTTTGCCATGTCCTTATCTGGTTTTGGTAAAAGGGTGATAATACTGGCTTTATGGAAAGAGTTAGGAAGAAATTCCTCCTCTTCAATTTTTTTTGGAACAGCTTCAGGAGGATTTGTCTTAGTTCCTTGTACATTTTGATAGAGTTTGACTGTGAATCTATCTGGTCCTGGGCTTTTCATCAACTTTCCCCTTTTTATAAGAATACCAGTCATATTAGATTAAGACCCACCCTAATGACCTTACTTTAACTCATCTGCAATGACCCTATTTCCAAATAAGTTTGCATTCACAAGTACCGGAGGTGAGGACTTTAATACTATATTTTGGGGGGGGACAGAATTCTACCCATAATACAGCCCATGCCTTTCTCCCAACTTTTGGTTAACATCAGACCTGCACAAACTTTCCTGGGTCAATAGATTTCTTGAGCCTTCAGTTTTCCATCTCTAACTTAGGGCTGTGTGCCTTCCAGGCACATTCCTCAGTACTTCCTACCTGGAGAAGAATAAGGGACTACTGCAGCTTCCTACAGGAGTTCTCTCCAGCAAAGAAAGGCCTCAAAGACATCTTACTGGAGATACTGACAGGCAGCTATTGCATAGAGAAGAAGCAGAGGTGGGAGGACCCTCAGGGTCATATGGTCATTTTACAGAGGAATGAACTGGGTCCCAAAACAATTAAGTCATTTCTGTCCAGGTATGTGTCAGAACCAGGCTGCCAACTCAGTCTTCTCATTTGGAGTCTGGTACTTCTCTCATTCTACTTATGACAAGCTCAGCTCTGTTCTAGATATTAGAAGGGAACCAAATATATATATAATATTTCATTGAGTTAAAAAGTGCACATTATTTCACATTTTTGAGTCTCCAAAATAGAGATGCTATTTCCATTTGATGCCATGTCTAATTGACAGCATTTTCTCTCTTTTTTTAGTAGAACATAACAACAAACATACATCTTCTTGGAAGTCTTAAACTCAATAAAATTTGGTTTAAGGAGTATCCCCAACCTCTAGGGAGTCTCTCATCTAATTTGGAAAATGAGATTGTGTCATTTGGTGTCACAAGAAACAGTGTAAGACAGAATATAATTGAGACATAAGCGTGAACAGCTTTGACTTATAGAAGGCAATACAAAGATTGAAAATTTACTAACACTTTTTTCCTAAGCCCTTCCAATGACTTTCTGTTGCTCTTCAGATTAAGGTAATCTCCTTACATGGGCCTCAAGCCCTGGCATGCCCTTGCTAGTTTCTATTCTCATCTTGCAGCACACATTTTTACTCTTACTACAGTGGTTCCTTTCATGCTCCTTCCAACCACAGATTTTGCTCATGCTGTTTCCCTTTCCCAGAGTGCCTTTCTTCCAATGGGGTTCACTTCCTTTGAGAAACCTTCCCCGAGTCTCTGCCTAGGACAAATCTGTTCCTTGTAGGGCCTCAAAGCAACATGTATCTTTCCTGCTTAGCCCTTGCTATGGATACATATGGTTCTACATGCATTTGATTATTTGATTAATACTAGTTTCTTCCATTACACTTGAAACTCCTTGAGAATGGATTCCTGTCTTGTTTTCTCATCATTTATCCTAGGACCTAGGTACATATATGATGTCAATAAGTATTTGTTGAATGAATGAATGAATGATGAATATGTACATGTTTAGAGAAGACTTCATAATGGCTGTATGATTTGACCTTCATCTTGAAAAATAGTAGGCAGTACAAAAGCACATATTGGGTCACACAAACATAAAGTAAAATCCCAATTCTGGCTTCAAAAGAACTATTGGGATAATTAAATTAAATAATATATAAAATATGTATATAGTGTCTAGAATGCAAGTAACACTCAATAATTCATAGTTTTTATTATCAGTTTTTGTGCACATCTGTAATGGGTTATTCAGGATGGGGGCATGCCTGATTCAATGCTTTTGTTTATTCCCAGTGCCTTGTACCTACTAATTGTCCATCAATGTCAATTGATGGAGTTCCCTGCATTAAGGTTACAAATGTTACTTTATTTTGTTTGTTTGTGTTTTGAGACAGTCTTGTACTACTGTGCAGACTGGAGTGCAGTGGTGCCATCTTGGCTCATTGCAGGTTCAGCCTCCCATGTTTAAGCGATTATCATGCCTAAGCTTCCTGAGTAGCTGAAATTATAAGTGTGTGCCACCACACCCAGGTAATTTTTGTATTTTTAGTAGAGATGAGCTTTCGCCATGATGGTCAGGATAGTCTTGAACTCCTGGTCTCAAGTGATCCACCCACCTCAGCCTCCCAAAGTGCTGGGGTTACAGGCATGAGCCACGGTGCCTGGCCAAGGTTAAAAATGTTTTTGAGGAAAAGTACAGGAATGATTGAATTTGCTTTTACCTAGATCCATATCTAAATAGGAACTATAAAAGTCACCTTCATGTTTTGTTTTCTTTAAGTGCCATGCCAGCCTGGATACCTTTGCCATTTTTAAAGAAATTATTTATGAAAGGTAAGAAATCATTCAGAAATGATTTAGGGAAACTTACCCAATCTCCTTCTCAGTGCAAATTTTTCTTATACAATACCTGCGATTCAGCATTTTTTTCAGGTTTGTCACCAGTCCAGGGCTTTAACAGGGAAAGAATCCCCTAAAACAACGATGGAGGCGAGAGGTCCATCAGTACCACTGGCTATGAGATTCTACTATAGCCCTTAGGGCTGCCCAGAGGCTCTTGGTTCTTTGCTATTTTCTCTGGTTGTCATTTTTGTCTGCAATCCTGATAATACAGAAAGTTGGACTCAGTGTGTTTAAGGATCAATTTCTTTTCTTTCATTATGCCTAGATTCCAGTGAGTCTTTTCAATCCTTTAATATTGACATTTTTTTCAGCACAAAAACATTTAAGTCTATTTTTACCTTTGATCATTGCTTCTAGCTCCATTTCACAGCACCATTTATCTGTATTTTGAATCTCTATTATCTTGTCTCTGATTTTCTCTTTATGTCTTTATGACTTTGTTCTCTTTTTGTTCATTTTTAAATTTTGAGATCACTGTAGATTCACATTGTAGTTCTGAAAAACAATACAGACACATTCCATGTACCCTCTGCTCAGGTTTCTCTCAGGGTAATATCTTGCCAAAATATAGTACGGCATCACAACCAGGATGATTACATTTACATGATCCACCAATCTTATTCAGATTTTCTGTCTTATACTGGTATGGGTATGAGTATCTGGGTGAGTGTGTGTGAAAGCATATGTATTACTTAGTGTAATACTTAGTTATGTATAACTTTATTACATATATCCACCACTAGAGTCAAGACAGTTTTATCTCCACAAATCACTCATGTTGCCCTTTTATAACCATATCCATCTCCCTTCTGCCCCACTTCACACTTTTTGTTTGTTTGGTTGGTTGCTTTGTTGTTGTTTGTTTGTTTGTTTGAGGTGGAGTTTCACTCTGTCTCCCAGGCTGGAGTGCAATGGTGCAATCTTGGTTCACTGCAACCTCTGCCTCCTGGGTTCAAGAGATTCTTCTGCCTCAGCCTCCTGAGTAGCTGGGGTTACAGGCACCTGCCATCATGCTCAGCTAAGTTTTGTGTTTTTATAGAGATAGGGTTTTACCATGTTTTCCAGGCTGATCTGGAACTCCTGACCTCAGGTGATCTACCTGCCTCTGCCTCCCAAAGTGCTGGGATTACAGGAGTGAGCCACTGTGCCCAGCCCCCAACCTCACAGTTTGCTCTTTTTCTCTGCATTAATTTTATACTTGTCATCTCTATTACTGATTTTATTTTCCACAATATTAATTCTGCTCTTTACTGCCTCTAGTAAAAATGGTAATTCTGCTATCATACTTGGTTTCCTCACAAGGAAACCAATCCTTTAATCCTTTCTTAAAAATCTTATTTGTAGTTCTTTTTTATACCTCGTTATTTTTCCAGGTTTATTGATGTATAGTTGAGAAATTGTATAAATTTAGGTTGTAAAACATGATGTTTTTATATGTATACATTGTGAAATTATTACCACAATCAAGTTAATTAATACCTATCATCTCATAGCTACCTTTGTGTGTGTATGTGTGTGTAACACTTGAGATCTCTTTTAGCAAATTTCAAATATACAATACATTATTATTTATATCTCTTGTTTTGTTGTCTTCTTTTCCCTTTGTGGCTGTTTTTATGTAAGCATAAAATTGTGTAGAAGCCTGGAGAATCATCTAACCCAGGGAGGAAAATATGCTGACACACGTTTCTCTCCAGTGGCAGACATTTCTGGTCAAATGCTGCTTACGACATGCAGTACACCCAGCAAATACAACTGATCAGTTGAATACGACCTGCAAAAGCAATCCTGTTTGCCATTCACGGTCTCTTCCAATCCTTCGTTTCACAAATGGAGAAACTAAGGACAAACAAAAGAGTGTATACCAAAAGTGTACAGTTAAGTTAGTGCTAGAATTTGTACTCTCTGAAAATGAGGAAATGGAAAACCAGTGCCATTTGCATTCAGATAGTTCCAAGTCGACTTGGCCTCAGGGAAATTTTTCATCTGTGTTGGACCTGTGGTACTTCTGGAAGGCCAGGAACTCTTGGGAAGGATCTGCTGACAAAGCTATTTTTCAAAGAGGAGAAGGAAGGATAAAGGATCCCACCTCTAAGGTTTTACTCCACTTTTTCTATTATTGGAGACTTCTTTTCTCTGCCTTTCTCTTCTGCTACTCAAATCATGCTTAAAAAGCAAGTGGCTCAAGCCTATAATCCTAGCACTTTGGGAGGCCAAGGCAGGCAGATTACTTGAGTCAAGAATTCAAGACCAGCCTGGCCAACATGATGAAACCCCATCTCTACAAAAATACAAAATTTAGGTGGGCATGATGGCAGGTACCTGTAATCCCAGCTACTCAGAGGCTGAGGCAGGAGTATTGCCTGAACCCAGGAGGCAGAGGTTGCAGTGAGCCAAGATCGAGCCACTGAAATCCAGCCTGGGTGACAGAGTGAGACTCTGTCTCAAAAAAAAAAAAAAAAAAAAAAATGCAAGTAGGATTCAATCAGGCCAGGTGTGACTGAAAATGCAAAATAGCACTGCTGAGAATGGGTATTAAGGGACAATCTGCAATCTCTAACACAAAGGATACTACCATATATGTAGGCCTCACTTCAGAAAAAAGGCAGTTTTACTTAGTAGGTGAAGTGATAGACTCTGGGTCTGGCTTTCTGAGTTTAAAGCCTTATTAGCTTTAAACTTACCTCTAGAGTTTATTAGCTGTGTTCCTTTAGTAAGTTACTTTATCTCTTTGTATTTCAGCTTCTTTATCTGTAAAATGAGGATTATAACATCAGAACCTACCTTACAGCAATGTTGTAAAGATTAAATAAATTAACATATGCAAAACATTTGAAAGGGTTCTTGGCATAAAGTAAGCAATATTTAAGTATATAAATATAAATGCAATTACCATTTTCACCATGTTCCAGACACAACGCATATATTGGTCTTATGAAGTAGATATTTATTTTCTCATAAATGAAACAAAGACTCAGAAAGTTACATAACAAAAACAAATAAGTACTGATTTAGAATGGAGAAGAGAAGGTTACTATTGCCCGCCTGGGGAAGTCCTTGAAAGCTTTGGGGAAGAGCAGGCAGATGAGTACAGATGAAAGGGAAGGGAGCATTGAAACATGAATAGACGGAGAAAAAGCAAAACATTCCATGCATGGTTGTGGGTGCCAGGTCCCCTGGGAGAGGATATTAGATGCCCAGACTTGGACCAGCAATAACATTCTGTTCACTATGCATTGAATGAGCATTCATTAAATATATACCATGATGCAATTATGATAGGAAACAAGATAATACATATGACCCCAGCCCCAGTGTGTCTACTATATATTCTGCCAAAATAGAATAAGTAGGGGAGGTAGAGATTGATGACTTTCACTCCCACCCTTTTATTGCATCATTTTCTAATAAAGTCTTGAGCGCTGAGCAAATGAAATTTACCAAAGAGATAATATTTTGAGGTCCATTCCTCCCTTACTAAAACTGTCATTAGAGTTTGTCTCCTCATTGGTAGCTTCAGAATAGGCTTTGCAAACACAAATGGTATAGGGCCAAAAAGGCTCTTGAATGTTACACAAGTGAAACCTTCTGGATATAAGTGCAGGGGCATCAGAATGTAAAAATCAGGGTGAAGACTATGGAAACCTAGGGAGCACACTGTCTATACCAGGGACATCCATTCTTGACCGGCAGTGGGTTATTGCCAGGTCTTTCAATGCTTTAATAGAATCACAAATGTAGTATGTAATGTAAAGCCTCCTTATTTTTTAAATACTGCATCAAATATTGTAAACAAAAATAAGCGTACCAAACAAAACATGTTCAAATGTCATTTTTAAAACTCTTGGTTACCAGCTGGAGTGCAAACAAACAATGACATGCAGAGAATGCTATTACCCTTTCCAGGTCTCTGAGAAAACCCCAAGTCCCTGCCTCCAACCATCCTCCCCCACAGGTACCCCTGGCTCCTACTGGCTCTCCAGACAATGAGCTGAACAATATGACCCAAGATTCTTACTGCCAAGATATTGCTGCTGAGGTTTTTCGAGTTTCGAGTCCCTAGTTTAGAGTGAGTCATCTCAAATTCAATTAGTGGAGAGTTCCTCTGGGTTCAGTCACCATTGGCAGAGGGGGAAATGACTCAGACAGTGGAGCATGCAGTGCCTAATGGGTCCAGCATGTGGGGGCTTTTGAGATTGCTGGGCACGGTGCTCATGATGCCCGAGGGGAGCACAGAGGGAGCTGGAGGTTGCAACATGCTCTCAGCTCAACTCATTGCTGGCTCTTTTGGACTGAAAGATATTTGAGATATTTGTATTTGACCTCAAACATATGGTAGATCCAGCACCTCAAGGACATATATTATTACAAGCCTGTTGGCTCCTCCTCCAGCCTTGTTTCCTTCTGCCAGCCTGAACTGCATATTTTGCATTACCAAACTATTGTAGTTCCTCTGGGCTTTCTTGCCTCTATACCTTAGTGTGTGCCATTTTGTTTCCTTGGAATACCTGTATGTGCTTCTGGCAAACTCCTATGTGTGCTTTAAAACCCAAAACAGACATCACTACTTTTGGAAAAATGTTTCTAACACCCTCCCCATATTTGTGTTCTTCCTTTGTTCATCTACAATTTGAACTTACACTGTATAAAAGCCATTTGTTTATCTGCCTGTCTGTTTTGTAAGGAGAAGCCTTTAAGGTCAGAAAGCTTGTAATATTCTCCTTTATATATGAAAGTGCCTTGTACATAAGTGGCCAGTCAATCATGGTTTACAGGACATTCCTGGACTGAAATATCACACAGCTCTGAAGAGATTCAGAATGGCCTATCTCAGTCCTATGGGCCAGACTAAAAGTATCATTAACTCAGACCCTACCATGTAAGCCCTTCTGAGTTGTCTGTAGTCGTAAGTTAGAGCAGGAAACAGAGTAATTCACAGATAATCCAAAAGTCAATAGTTTTACCCTAGCCCCATCATTCCCTCAAATCCAGTAAACATCTTTTGAATAACTGCTCTGTCAGGCACTATTCTGGGGACTTGGGATATAGCAATCAATAAGAGGAAATTTCTTCCTGCTTTTATAAAGCTTATGTTATATGTGGTGGGGAAGAGAAATTAAACCAGTAAATATAAAGAAGAGAATACCAAGTAATGTTAAGTGCCATCATGAACATCACACAGGATAATGTGATACAGATGGGTAAAGTGGAGTGGGATTTTAGATGGTGTGGCTGGGCTGGTCTTTCTAGGAACACTGCATTTGCGCTGAGACCTAAATTATGAAGACCTAGCAATGATAAGATGTAAAGACAAGAGAGAGCACTTCCATAGAGCAATGGTCTTCAACCTTGTTGGCACCAGGGATTGATTTTGTGGAAGACAGTTTTTCCACAGATGGGGGCAAGGGTGGGGATGGTTTTGGGTTGATTCAAGCACATTGCATTTATTGCACACTTTATTTCTATTATGATTACATTGCAATATATAATGAAATCATTATGCAACTCACCATAATGCAGAACCATTGGTAGCCCTGAGCTTGTTCTCCTGCAACTAGATGGTCCCATCTAGGGATGATGGGAGATGGTGACAGATCATCAGGCATTAGATTCTCATAAGGATTCTCATTAGAATCTCATAGGGAGGATGCAACCCACCGCTTGCATGTGCAGTTTACAATAAGGTTAGTGCTCCTATGAGAATCTAATGCCGCTGCTGATCTGACAGGAGGCAGAGCTCAGGCAGTACTGTGAGCCCTAGGGAGCAGCTATAAATACCATTGAAGCTTCATTCACTCACCCGCAGCTCACCTTCTGCTGTTGTGGCCTGGTTCCTAACAGGGCACAGACCAGTACCATTCTGTAGCACGGAGGTAGGGGACCCTTGCCACAGAGGAAACAATGACTGAAAATACTTGGCACTGGAAATGAACTTGGTATGTTCAAGGAAGAAAGAAGGCCAAAGCGGCTAGAGCAAAGTGAGAGAGGGCAAGAGATAAAATGGAAGGTGTAATCAGGTGCCAAACAAGGAAGTGCCTTATAAGGCCATAGTGACGAATCCAGATTTTTTTTTAGTGGGGGTTTTGTATACCTTTATTCTATTCTGTCACTTTCCTCCAGTGGGGATATATGGCTCTATGAGAGAAAGAAAAGAAACAGTAGAATAAAGTAGCTGAGGCTGAAATTGAGCACAAGATGGCCTTGTGCTTATGGGCCCAACTTCCAACTGAAAGGCATTTATTATTTATTATTAGTACCGGGGTCAAAGTCTTGGCAATGCTATTAGGACATCTGCAGACTCCTTGAGATGCAGCATTATTAGAAAGATTAGACTACCTAAAAGTGCAATGTCCTTTCTGATGGTTATAGGAATCTTCATGGACCTACATCCTTTTTGCCCTGTTAAATCATCTAGAACATTGCTTCTCCAACATTAACATGTACGCAAAACACCTGATGGTTGTGTTAAAATATGAATTCTGATTTGGTAGAGTTGCTGCATTTCCAGCCATCTTCTAGGTCTGGAGCCTGCCTTTTGAGAAGTCAGAGGACTAAAGTCAAAGTCCCTGGACTGCCTCCAGTTCCACTGTTCAGATCCAATCCCATTGATTTGAGGGCTGGAGTGTCCTCATATAAATAGAGGTACGAGATGAAAAGGAACTGAGATTTGAAATCATATCTAGGCCACTGAACCCTGAACTAGGCAGTGAAGCCAGATGGACCACACCAAATCAAAGCCCTGGAAGTTTCATGTGGTCACTTCAGAGTCATTTGTTCCAGAATCACTTGGAAGACAAAAATCCATTTGAAGTCATGCCTGACCCCCAGGCACCCAGGGCTGCCCAGTGGGGTCAGCAGCCTACCACTGATTGAATGGTGCCCCATTTCTGTCCCCCAGAAACACTGGGCTCCCCAGCCTGTTCCTTCACAAAAGTTTTCTTTTTGTATTGCTTCAAAGTAAATGCACAGGATATTAGTGACTTCCCTCTCTATAATTCATCCTTCCACTTTGCCATCTGGACTATTTCTCTTTTACAAGTGCCTAAGTTGTTGCAGTTTGAGGCAGTTGAATCCTTACTTTGCCATTTGGGGTAATTTATTGTTTTTAATGCTTTCTTCCAAAAATTCAGATTCTGTGGTTTGAAACAGAATCCAGCCAAGATTTTTGCTTCCTAGTTGGACATCTGGTTGTCTGTCCTTTCCAGGTCTTCTCTGGGTTTATTTTTCAGCTTCCCACAAGTAACTATCAGCTCACTCCTCTCACTACATCCATTATTTTCCTGAATCCCAAACACAAAACCCTTGTGTTTTATCATTATTGTTGTGACAAACACTGTCATGGCACTGTCATTGACTGTCCTCAATGCCATGGTCACATCCCTTATGTGGGAACTAAGAAAGTTAGTGGGGACCAGTAGCTATAGTTCAGTTGTAACAAAAAGGTATTCTGTTCCCTAAAACACCTTACTACTGATACCCCAAATCCTAATAGATATTTTTTGGGTTACTTGTCACATTCTTGATGTCTGGGAGACAGACAATGGGTGGAAATAAGTAAAAGGTGAACAATGAGGTTGGGATAGGGGGACCAAACATTTATTCAGCATTTACTATGTGTCAAAACTGAAACTGCATAGAATGGGTAATATCACCTCTACTCTATAGATGAAGAAACCAAGACTCTGAATAATTTTCCTGAGGAATCCTGAGTTACAGAGCAATGGAGTCAAGCTTGAACAAGTTCTAATTCAGAACCCTGCGTTTGTCACTATTTGATGCCCTGAGGTTAGTACCGGAGGGTTAGATGAGGAACAGGGCACCAGGCAGAGTGAAAAGAATTCAATTCTGGGAGTATTTGAATGTGGGAAAACTGAGTATAATCAAGCAAGTAGCCAGAGTGGGCACAGAATTTTAGGACCAGGCACCAGCTACTAGACAGAAGCTCCATGCTGAGCTAACCTTGGCATTATTGCAAGATTTTACAAGCTTCTTATTTGTGGGAAGAGCCACGCTCTGAGTTTGGCTATCTTGAAGCTTACAAGCCAAAGTGAATGGCAGTAACTTGCTTTATGGAAACCCTGAGTGGGTGTGGAGCAAGACGAGTTTATTTCTGGAACCCCTTCCATGATCTTACTTGAAGAAATATTCTTAGGTAACAATACCCCAATGGTTCCCAACCCATGGGAGCTTCTGAATAGTTAATACACCTGGGCCATATCCAAGACCAACTGAGTCAGGTTTCTAGGTGTGGGGCCCTGGCATCTGTGCTCTCTGAAGTTCTCCAGACATGATGAGCAGCCAGGGTTGAAACCACAGCCTTGGGTTAAATGAGCTTTCTATAATATATGTTCTTTCTCTGAGAGGCAGGACAGAGCTGCAATGCTGTAGAATGCTAAGGGGCAGAGGAAGAGGAAGAGTGGGGAAAAGTTTCTGGTCCTAAAAGTTGAAAACCTGACTTTTCTCTTTTAGAAGAAGATAAAGGCAAGTTCTTACTGCCTCACAATTTTGCCGAAGAATGGGACACCTAGAGGTTCTTCGTCCCATGTTTTGGTGAGTCTGACTTCTCATGTTTCACCTCTATGTAGTCAAAATAAGGTTTACCATGGTAATATCTGAAGCCCACTTTAAAAGCTGTTTTAAAACTCATTGCACTACAGAGTCTCCCATTTGTCTAAAGTCCTAGCAGCCAGGGAAAATGGCAGTTTGTCAGTTTTAGACCAGGGAATCTAAGGGATGACACGGTTATTTGTTCTGACCAAGGTTGTTTACTGAGTTATCAGGGAGCCAGACCTAGGTCTCTGCCTTCTCAGAGCTATTATGTTTAACTGGAGCACCACGTAAGATGACCTTGGAATGTGATGAGACATTCCACGATGTCTATAAAATTAAAGGGATTGTTAACGGGATGCCTATAAAATGAACAGGGGATTCAGAGGAGGGATAGCTGCTGTGTGCCCAGCTCAGTCTGGCCTCGTGATGGCTACCAGAGGAACCATGGGGGCACTATGGTTATAGTTTTAACTCTTTTGCAAGTCTCTCTTTTTTTTGGTGTTGCTGCAAGACCCTAGAAAGATGAACTGTATCAAAAATGAACTGTAAAAAATGATGGGAACTTCAGAGAAAAATGAATTCCAGCTAGCATTACCCTCTCCTGATTTATCCTGGAACTATTTATTGGGATTTATTTCAACTCATAAGAGAAGAAATGGATTAAAAGTACTGTATCTAAAGAAGTTATTTTCCTAAGAGAAGATAACAGCCAAGAAAGAAAACATCGACATCCCATAAAGTTGGACTCGGCTTAAGAGACCATCAAGGTCAGTGGATCATCAGGATTGAGCAGGAAATGAAAACATCTCTCCTGTCTCTCATGAGTACATCTAAGTAGTGAAATCTCATCCAAATGCAGAACCCTAGCTGCTAGGAAGCCTGAGAAATAGAGTTTTTATTCCTAACCTCCCTCAATAGAAGGATGGCAAAATGCACGTTGAGCACATAAATTCAAGTATCTGCCACAACCCTTTCTCAACCTGCATACCAGAGAATAGCAAGAGAATGTGACTAGATTCTTTTTAAGAGGTTTTGTTTCAAATTTATTTGAGCCACGCTGGGCAAAACAAAGTTAAATATGCGTCTTTTCTGGAATATATCTCAGGTTCCTTAATACCCACACGTACATCCCAGTTCTTCATATTTAAGGAACATGAATTGGACAAACACTTTAAGTCCATTTTACAGATGAGGAAACTGGGGTCCAGGGTAATTAAATAACTTGCCTAATGTTGAACAACCAGTTACTGGCAAAGCTTAAACCACCATCTATGCATGTTGACTCATGAAGAGTGTCCTTTCTGCTAAGAGGGGATGAAAGGAAAAGTCAGAGAGGCAGGCAAGCAAGAAAGAAGGAACCTGACAGGAGGTCAAGAAGGGCTAGAAATCTAGCAGAAGGCTGTGCATCTGTGTCCCGCCCCAGTTATTGAAAGAAGAAAACACAAAATCACTCTGCCTCTGTCCCTACCCAGAGCCACGACAAACTCAGTAAAGAGGTCAGAGCCCTGGATCCACATCGTGATTGCTGTCCTCTGGTACCTGGAATATGTTGGTGATGTGGCCTCGAGTCGTAACAAAGCAAACTGGTTCTGTAGAACATGTCTTTATAAATAGAACCAGAGTCTAGTGGTTTCCAAACAGTCAGGAGACACTCTGTCTTCCAGCATCAGCTATTTATTTGTATCTCCGCTTCATGGAATTCATTCTCCTGCATTCCAGTGTCTGCTCTCCTACCCTGGATGTGTTGTACAGATTTCTTGGCCTCTTGACTCAAATCCCTGGATTAAGGACAGTGGGGACTTTCACCTCTGCCAAAGTTGGGACCATGGGGAGGATGTTTGTGTTTGTTAAGAAGTTGGGAGGACTTTGAATTTTGGCAGTAATTCCTCCCTAGATGATGCACTTAGAGAAAAGGAGAAAGAAAAATACCGTTCTCAGCAGCTACATCTCTTTCTCTTAATGAACGCACACACTTGATTGTTTTTTGTTGTTGTTGTTGTTGTTGAGATGTAGTCTCACTCTGTCACCCAGGCTGGAGTACAGTGGCGTGATCTCCCCTCAACCTCCTGAGTAGCTGGGACTACAGGTGCCCACCACCACACTGGCTAATTTTTTGTATTTTTAGTAGAGATGAGATTTTACTGTGTTAGTCAGGATGGTCTTGATCTCCTGACCTTGTGATCCGCCCACCTGAGCCTCCCAGTGATTCTTTTTAACCACTTTTGTGTGTGTGTCAGTTATCTCTGGTTTGAGTTAATCTTGTCCCTCACCCAATATGCAGAAACTAAATAGTCATTCTGAAATAAAACTTTAGGCTAAACAGAACAAGCCTTCATTAAAAGCCTGCTGGGCAGTCTGGTTGATATTATTATACAGATTTCCTCCCTCACTCCTGCCTTTCTTTCTTTCATGTTCATTTTTTGCTTTAAGCAATGCAACATTTCCAGCTTCAGTCAGCAAGGCTACAAGGACTTAGGGTTCACCAGTAGCATTTCCTTCTCTGATAGGCTTGTTATCATTTTATGTGACTCGTGGGAAATGGAGAACTCCATACTTTGTGAAGGATCTCCTCCTATAGTCAAGACAATTTAGGTTGCAAGTAACAGAAAAGTCAGCTCAACTGGCTTAAATGTTGCCCCCCTCAAAGTAATTTATTGATTACCTAAAGAGCAGATAAATGAGAGACCCACTTCTTATATTGCTGGATCCAGGAGCTAAAACAACGTCATCAGGACCCAATTTCTCTCTTCAGCCCCCAGTTATACTTTCTCTATGTAATTTCTTCTTCAGACAGATTTTGTCACTATCATGTGACCCCAGATTTCCCTGGCTGACATCCCACAACTCCAGGTCCAGCAGAAGGTGAGACTGTACCACTCAACCAAGTCTTGGGATGTGCCTTGCTAGACCAACCTTAACCACTTCCACTCTCCTGAACCAATAGCTGTGACCAGGACCTGCTCAATTGTCTGGAAAAGCCTGGGTCACGAGCCTACTTCTGGAGCCAGGGGAGAGGGACTGTCACTAGGAGTAGATGCTGATTGGGAAAATATACCCTCAGTCACATTCTGCTTATTGATCTTCATTCTTTCATTTTGCAGATATGAACTGAGGACTTATTTATATTAGAAACTAGAGATAGAATCCCAGATAGCTTCCACTCATCCTTCACAATGTCACTCAGGAGTCATCAGTTCTGTGATGAATTTTTTCATTGCTGCCCCCTTGGCAGAGTCAGTTATTCCCCCCCTGATGCTCTTGCTCTTCACAGGTTTATATTGATGTCTCCTCATCCTTCTCCCTAACTTACTGTGAGCTCCTGGAGGACAGGTATTGTATCTTACTTATCTTGGCCTCCCCAGATACCAACAGCAGGCACAGACAAAGCACTTACAAACCTTTGTTGAATAAATATGTGAATGATGAGTTAATTATTTGATTAGTTAATTACTGCATATGCTCCTAATCCTGTGGGGATTTTTGCAAACTATCAAGGGAAATAAATCCATAAATAACTAGCTGGAACACAGTGTGATCCATGGAGTGACAGCCATGTGAGCAAAGAGCTGGTGAGCGCATTGGAAGGTAGCATATGTTCAACCAGAAGACAGAATTCTTAAAATTGTTAAAGATATACTTTGCTATTTTAAATCTAAATCCTGCTCCCTATGGCTTCTATTCACCCATACTTAGTTCTTCATTCTTGAACAGCCTCAAATAAATCTACCTACTACTCTAGCATCTGGGACGATTCCTGACAACACAAGGCATTCAGTAAATATTTCTGAAAAGAATGAATTGCTTCTTCTCTGCCATGCAGCAATATTAGTGTGTAAAGATAGATATCTTATCCTCCTATTTGGTATTCTCCACTGATGGCTGCACCATTGTGAGAACTGAAATACTTTATTGTTGATAATTGCCTGAGTTTGAATGTCTGCATCCCCCAAAGGCCAATTGAAAATTGATTGTTTGGAACCTGAATTACATTTGCTTTTAGGTAAAATGTAATAAATGATGCATGCCTTCTAGGCTAGCATGTGTAGTTGAACTAGCGGATTCTCATGCTGGCCTGGGGTTCAGGAGTCAGAAACCTAACAAGACTTGCATTCTTCATTTGAAATGTGACTTGAGCCTTGACCTTATACTCTCTATTGTGAAATGTGAGTTGGGCCCTGGGCAAAATTGGGTCATATTGGTCTTTGATCCCTGCATCCTTGTCTTTGACCCCTCCCTGCCATCTTTCTTCCTTCCTCTCCTCTCCTATTCATCCGTGGGCTGCTCCCGCAGGATGGCTGCTACAGCTACAGTGGCCATGAAAATGTACCACTCAGATCTCCTGCACGTGGAGACCATAAACTGACAGACACCCCTCGCCTCTCTGCTCCAAATCCATGACAGCATATGCTCTGCTCTGGGCTTTGCTTCCCAGCAAAATGATTGAGCACAAGTTTCTAAGGTAGATGCATTCCTGTGAGATATTGGATAAGTTGCTCTAAAACCCTCCATCACTGGTGAAACTTCCCTAGCACTGTGCTGCAGTCTGAGACTCTGTCTCTCAAACCCTGCTTCCTTTCCACTCTCCTTATCAGCATCAGACCTGTCTTGCAGTCTGGCAGCACTTCCTGCCTCCTCTGATTCCTCTCCTGTTCCCCTCACAGACACTTCCTCAATAAATCTCCTGTATTGTCTAATACAAACTTGGCTGCTGCTTCTTGGAGGACCAAGAGTAACACATCTGTGATCTGGAGACTGCACATAGGAAACATGCAGCAGGGTGACTGCCCCAACCCCAATGACGGGGAAGTCTAATACTTCCTTATTTGAAGAGGAGAAAGAATGATTGGCCAGTGACTGAAGGAAGTATTGACTGGAGCAGGAAGAACTGGATCTACCTAACAGAGCTGAAAAAGATCCAAGGTTCTATACAAGCCGTCAGCACACACTGTCTCAAAACCCCAAAGCCAAATAAATGATCTGCTCTTCCCCACTTCCTGACTAATATTTGAGACTATTTCTTGTTTTGTTTTACTTCATTTCCATGTTAAATTTACTTTGAAGATTCACTTTGATCTGATTTTACAAGGAAAGAAATGCGAGTGGAAAGAAAAGATTTCCAGCACAATTTCCCTGAATTTCTGCCCCTCTGCCTCCTACCACTATCCATGCATCCAGGCCAGACTGAGGCAGGTACATGTCAGGTGAGTAACTTGGGGCCTCTTTACACTATTACTTTTTACATGTCTGTTCAACGTTTAGTAAGAACGGAAATATGTAATAAAAGTATATGCTTTTTATGTTCAAAATAAAGATTTATTTTCCATGTAATATTACATGTGATTTTCTGAACTAGACAATTTCTTGAGAGGCATATTAAACTATTTAAATGCAGGCATTCTAATAAATTATTCCCAGTAAAGAGCATAGACAGCATCATGAATTTTTTAGTTTCAGAATGTCAGCAGGCTAAACTGTTACAGGGTACTCTCAGAGGGCCATTCTCAAAGTTAGTGGTGAGGCTTTAGACACACCATGTAAATTGCATGCACTTAACACAAAGATCAACAGAGTTTGGCTGGTAACCATAAGGAGTGTTTAATTGCAGCCAAACCAATTTATGTTTCACCAGTGTTGTTAGCAGTCATGAGTAGAGACCTGAGTTAACTGACTCCCTACATGAATTTTATTCCAGGGACATTTTAGTTGGCCCCACAGCGTGGTACTCTGAAGAGCTTCCCAGCAGCTCACTTATTAATCTGATCTGTGTCATCCTTAGCCTGGAGCATAGAATGGGCTGAGTCTGCAACATCACATCATGTCCATGAGATGCCCTCCTCCGGAGAGCTCCAGTGCCATCTGGCTTCGGGGAGACTGGGGACAGTGGAGCTTCATGGAGACAGATGAGGGAGTGTTGTGCTGATTTATGCACCTGGAAAAGCATGATGAAGGAGAGCTGTACCTCACCTACTAAGAAGGAGGGGAAGGCAAAGAGGTGTGGACCAATGAGCTCTCATCTTCCCTGGCTGACCTCTGACTTGGATACTGAGGCCCTCAGAGAAACCAAGACCCCTGCAGACAAAAGGAGATTGGGCTCAAGAACTGGTAGGATGTTCAGAAATCTACCAGGAAAACAGCTTCTTATTAACAATTTCTTGGGAGTAGAAGTGTATGTGTGGTATGGTTATGTTTCATTTGTCTAAATATTGTTTCCACAAGAGACCTTACCCTGTGTCCTGACTCTCCGTTAATGCATAATGAACCACACTTAAGTGACTTAGAGCAACATTATTAGTATCTCCTACAGTTCTTGAGTTGACTGGGCTTGTCTGGGTACTTCTCACTTGGCCTTCTCAATATAATGATAATCAGATGGTGGCTGGGGCTGCAGTCATCTGAAGGCTTGAGTAGCTGCCCGTATAGAGCTCAGCTGAAACTGTTACCTGGAACATCTGCATGTGGCCTTTTCATGCAGCTTGGGCTTTTCACATTGTGGCAGCTGGCTCCTAAAAGGAAGTAGTTCTTTGCAATGTAGCCTCAGAAATCCCAGATTCTGATTGTCTAACACAAAATCTGAAGCCATCCCAGACTCAAAAATAGGGAAATTAGACTTCTCCTCTTGACACAGTGAGCAGTATGTACATACAGGGAGGAAAGGGATTGATGGTCACCATCTGTGACTATCAACCACCTCCTACTTTTTGATGACTCTGACCAACCCCCTCAACCTCATACCTCAAACGAGAGCACCTAACATAGTGCTGTGCCAAGTATGTGAGAGGCTGTATGGTATAGTGGTTAAGGACATGGACATTTAGTGGCAGGCATATCTGGGTTTCAGTCTAGCCTTTCCAGTTACCAACTGTGGACCTTGTTTAACCTATGTGAGCCTCAGCTTGCTCATTTGTAAAAGGGTGGTTTTATATATTTTATATATATATATATATAATCTACATGTATGTTACAAAATTTAAATGTTGCCCAGAGAAGAGTAAGCATCCAGTACTTATTTACTAATGGAAATAAAGATGGGAAGAGACTGCTTACTGCTTCCTCAGCACTCTTTGCTTATCCTGATCCAGCCATTGAGGTGAGCTCAGGGTGTGCTGCTCTACAAGGCAGCGAATGTTCAGGTCTTCCGAGCAAGGAGGCCATGGAGTACAGAACCTACAGTCAGGAAGATAAAGTCAAGTTTCCGGGAGTAGGTATTGCCAAGGTGGCCTTCAGAGGACTTAGAGAAGGAAGGAATTTGTCCTGGAGAGTAAATATGAAGGAGCCAGGTATAATCCAGGCAAAGCATATTGACAGTGGCTATGCAGTAGAAGAGGTGAGGAAAGAACTCTACCTCTGGCTCAAGTCTCTTCTCTTGTCTGAGCCTCGGTTATCCCACAACAATGGATGGGTACAATTTGAAGACTGCCAAGTTCCTTCCAGTCTTGGCCAAGCTCTACCATGTGAGAAATCACTAAATTCGTCCACTTCTTTCCATCAACTTTGTCCCCACTCTGGCTTAGGCTGCCATTCATAATTGCTCCCTTGATTGCTATAGATGCCACTTTACAAGTCCTCCTATTCTTAATCTTAGTTTGTTAGTTCTCTGCAGAGCAGTCAGAATGTTCTATTTTGTAATACAAATATGATCATGCCACTCACAGCCTGAAAGCCTTCTGTGCTTTTTGTTCTCTACTTGCCCCTCCAGTGCCACTACAATGCAGTCCCTCTTTGCCCTGCTTTATACCCTGGTTGTTGGGGGAGGACTTGCTGATTTTAATGGATACCTCTTTCTGGTTTCTGTTTGGATTCAGCCAATAAAATGACCGAGCAGGGACTACAGGACAATAGCAGAAAGAGTGTGAAGTATCTACTCCCACCAGAGCGCTGCAGTCCTAACACTGACTGTGAGCCTCCCTGACCACAGCTCCTGCAGGGTGGCCCCTCTCCAGCCCCAGCTCGCCCTGTTTCCTCTTCTTGCTTCTTCAGGTCAAGAGGTGAGCCTGGATTTTTGATGTTGCTTTGCTTGAGTGTTTCAACATCCTTTTCAGGTTCCTTTAATTCTACCCAAACCCATGAAAATAATGTCTTGAAATTATCTCCAATGCATCACTTAAGTATGGTTTGAGGAAACCAGCAGTTTCCCTCTGAGACCCTAACTGCTACAGGTTCCAGTGGCTTCCTGTTGGTCTCAGGATGAGGACAAAGCTCTTCTTCACATAGCCTCCTGCTGTGGTTTGAATATTTGTCCTTCCAAAACTCATGTTGAAATTTTATCCTCAATGTAGTGCTATTGCGAAGTGAAGCCTTTAAGAGGTGATTGGATAATAAGGGTTCTTCCCTCATGAATAAGTAATCTATTCATGAATTAATGGGCTAATGGGTTAATGAATTAACGGTTATCATGGGAGTGGGACTGGTGGCTTCATAAGAGCAGGAAGAGAGACCTGAGTTAGCATGCTTAGCCCCCTCACCATGTGATATCCTCTTCTACCTTAAGACTCTGCAGAGACTCCACACTTGCAAGGAGGTCCTTACCAGTTGTGGCCCATTAGCCTTGTATTAAATACTTCTCAGCCTCCATAACTGCAAAGAATAAATTTCTTTCCTTTTTTAATTACCCAGTTTCAGATATTGTTATAAGCAATGGAAAATTGACTAAGATGTCCCCAAACCCCTGCTAGATCTAGACCCTGCTTCCCTTTCTGCATCAAGTGCCCTGTCCTTCCCTGGGTTCCTATAATGCATGTTGCCAATTCTCACCTCCTAGTCTTCCTAGAAATCTCTCCTTCATTCTCCCTCCTCCCTTGTCGAGTTAACTTCATTTACCCTTGGTGTCTCAGCTCAACTGCTGATTAGGGACATCTTCATGGATCACTAGATTAGATATTTTATTGGTCCCTTAAATTTCCTTTATATCCCATATAGCAATTTTTGTAATAATTTGATCAGTCTATCTCTTCTACTAGACAAAGAGACAGGAAAGAAGGCACCATGTCAATTTTGACTCACCTTTATGTCCTTAATGTCTAGCTTGGTGCCCTAGTACATTATAGACCCCCATAAAGAATTTACAAGTAATAAGTATAACCTCAAATCCCAAACGAATATAATTATAAAATACATCTCTTCAATAAATATAAGAAGATATATAAGTGTATCTTCAATAAATATATATGCATTTATCTTCAACAAGTAGAATTCAAGATCTCATATTTTATGGCTGGAGGTCAGAAAATAGGCTTGTCCTTCCAAGGTCATTTTTTTTTTAATAGAGACTATGATGAGGGCTCGAGTCATCAGATATCATACAACTTACCTTGCACCCCCGCTGCACCATCAATTTCTTTTAGATATTTTTAGAAATTCCTCATCCAAACAAAACTCTGCAAGGAAGATGTATACCCCCCCTACATTACCACTTGTGTGGTATGCAGCAGAGCGGAAAAACAATCAGAAATCACTTGATGAAGGGGAATACAGCAGAACCTGACTCCCTGGGCGAAGCATCTTGGGGAAGCCAGCCCAACAGCTGCTTGCATTAAAAATGATTGCTTTATATTTATGGTGACCAGGCAACAATAAGCAGTTTATAGCCTATAATCTAACACAAATGACTTAGGAAAATATTCTTAATAGACAGTTCAGCTGAGTGTCCCCATGCAGTAGGAAGCCCAGCAGGGAACGCGCGGAATTAGCCTTTGTTGATCTGACAGATCCTCCCCAGCCGGCTGGATGTTATACTAGTTCTCTTTACAATTCTACATTCTCCCATTTAGGGAGACCCTGTAAAAGAGTTACCAAACTCTGAGGGCACGGACTCTGCCAGATAGTCTCCAGTGTCCCCACAAGCTTCTTAGAAAACAAACCCTCAGCCCTGGGCTGCATCAAGCCAGGAAAAATGAAGTGTGACCTTGTAAAATATCAGTTCCTGGTGCTTTTACCCCCCTAATTTGGGGGATATTATCATGGCAGAAGAAAATATACCATTTTTCCACACTCCATTCTGGAAAATAGCATCCATCTGTGAAAATGCTGAGCAGGCATGATTGCTGTGGCCAAGCATGGTATCAGACTGACAAGCTGGGCGGGAGTTTGGGTTCTGTAAAGGGTCAGCTTGAAGAAAGGAAGTGGATTCTGGGGGAATTCATGTTCTCTGTGGCATGGCCACATGAGAGAGAGGAACTGAATAATCAGAACAGCTGGGGGCCAAGTGGAAAAGAGGCAAGTTGGAATGCGGTGCCCTTGCTGGCACCTCTTCTTCTTGCCCTCTCCCCAATGCTGTGGGCTTTTCTGCTGCTCCATGGTGCCAACAGGAACCTGGAACACTGTCTTATATTGTTGGTTCCCGTATTCTACACATTTATCCCTCACTGGACCCCATGCTCCTCAAGGTCAGGTCCAGATCTCACACCTTCCTAGAAGAAAGCATCTACTCTCTTACTAGAAAGGAGTAGTTCTGCCTACTAGAAAGAACACCGCCTTGCCCCACTGACCACAGGTAATACTGTGCGTGGCTCCTTTCCCCAGTTCCGTCACCTGTGTTAAATGGGTCTGTCTTATGCCCTCACCTGTCCTTCTTTCCTTAATAATTAAGAACTTAAGATCCAGAATCAGGGAGTCAGGGGCTGGAGGTCTAGCTCTCATAGCAGCGTGATCTTTGGGATTTTACATCTCAGAGCCTCAGTGTTCTTGGGTATAAAATGTGATAACAATGACAGCTCCTTGACAGGTTCATTGTAAAGATGGAAAGTGATGTGTATCATGTGTTATTGCTGTTTGCATGGTGCCTGACACATAGTTGGCACTCAATCAATGTTAGCTTTTCCTCCTCCTTCTCTTTTTTTCTTTTCTTTCTTTCTCTCTTCTTTATTCCTTTCTCTCTCTTTTCTTTCTGGAGTAATCTCATCTTGGTCTACAAATACTTACAGGGTTGTCAAAAATATAGATGCTTACTACTACCAAGGATTGTCCTAATTAAATCCGGGAGAAACAAAGAGGTCTGAGACCTAGATCCCACCTTGAGGAAAGTGCTATCCAGTAAGTGATAAATGTATACAGTAGTTACCAACGATATAAGACAAGATGCTCTAAATTCCCAGCCAAAGAAGTATAAAATACTTTGAGACTAGAAGAAGGAATGAGTTCAATGACTTTAAGAAATCTTATCACAGAAGCAGGGTGTTCAAGTCCTCAGAAACATGAAGAGAAGGATAAGTATTCTGGAAAATGGTGTCAGTAAACATCATCATATAATAAATAGTATAGCGAGCTCGAAGGACAACAAATAGACCATCTGACTGAGACGTCCTGTGTATGTCCTGGAGAGTAGAAACACAGATGGCTAGAGAAAACCTTTGCTCTAGAACCATAGCCCCATGAATATTTTTATACACTAACTGGAGGCTATTCAAAAGATACACATGATGTCCATTCCTACAGCTTCAACTTGCCTGAAAATTAAATTTCAAATACATCATATTGTCATTAAGTCAAATCCAGATATAATATGGAGTAGACTACAAAATTCACCTAATAATTTAAAATAAAACACGATAATTACAATTATGTTATGAACTTAGACTGTGCCCCTGGACCTTGTGGGAAATCATCTATTAGAGTACTTTGTGACATACATTTGATAATCACAGCTAAACCAGAGAAGTGTTTCTAGTGACGAAAATTGCATGGGACGAACAGGGACATATGAGTGAGAGGAAAAGAGAACAGTAAAGAGATGTTAAATCTTTTTATATGATTTTGTCAGTAGAGATAATGAGGTTTTGGAGAGAAGAAAGAAGGCCTTTGCCTGTGGCTCTCTGGTGCTTTTTTTTTTTTTTTTGAGACGGAGTTTCGCTCTTGTTACCCAGGCTGGAGTGCAATGGCGTGACCTCGGCTCACCGCAATCTCCGCCTCCTGGGTTCAGGCAATTCTCCTGCCTCAGCCTCCCAAGCAGCTGGGATTACAGGCACACACCACCATGCCCAGCTCATTTTTTGTATTTTTAGTAGAGACGGGGTTTCACCATGTTGACCAGGATGGTCTCGATCTCTTGACCTCGTGATCCACCCGCCTCGGCCTCCCAAAGTGCTGGGATTACAGGCTTGAGCCACCGTGCCCGGCCTCTCTGGTGCTTTTTAAATAACAACCAAGAAATACCTTATTATTTGGAGTGGCTCCAATAAAAATTGTTCCCCTATATCTGAGATGCTCTCTCAAAATGAAACCTTACAACTTGTGATAGAAACCTAGTGCAATGGTTTTCATGACTTGTAATTTTCCTGCGCTGAATGAAAAGCTTCCTGTTCAGTGTTCCTGAATTGAGACACCATTTTTTAGTCTGCAGAAGGCCTGTAGGATGTCTTCCCCTGGCTGCTAGTGAGCTGTGGCTCATGTTGTGATTTTTTTTAAGCCTCCAGCATTTTTTATTTTCACTCTGATGGCATCGGGTGAAGTGGCTTCAGCAAGTCTAGGGTGACCAATGGTGTACCCTGTATCCTGCTAGCAGTCAGGAGTACCGGACATACAAGTCAGCGAGGAAAACCAATCCAGCTGCAAGTGCAGTGTCTGTGTGGGCTCCAGGGGAGCACGGAAGTGTCACCTACTCCTGTGGCATCTGTATCACAGCAACAGGGGAAAAGCATGAGCAATAAATTATTCGCCAATGAACTCCAGACATCTCAACCAAGTATGGGCTGCCTAAGATTCTAAGGATGGTGTCCAAAACAAAAACTGAGAGAAAACACTTAAAATACGCAGAGCTGACAAAGGACTACGTCAGAAAAGCATAAACCTTCCTCATACATCAGTAAAGGAAAGGCCAAGTCGTAACAGAAAACTAGGTAATTTACAACAGCAACCTGGAAAGCCAGTAATGATGGAACAAAGCTTAACCTCATAGGAACCTTATAACTGAAAATTAAAACTACAATGAAATAACATTTTATATCTGTCATATGGAAAATAACTAAAAGGTTGAACAAGACCAAGTTTTGGCTTGGATATTGAAGAGGTAACACACATTATATTCTCTATTAAAATACTTATGACCATAAATTGGCACTACCATTTCGGACAGTAATTTGTTAATAAAGTTTATGATGTCCATATCCTATGATCCAGTAATTCCTTAACTAAATATATAGCCCAAATACCCTTCTACAAATGTGTTCAAAGAATATGCATTCAGCACGATCAGTTGTAGCTAAGAATTTGAAACAATTTAAATTCCAGACTGGGTGCAGTGGCTCACGCCTGTAATCCCTGCACTTTGGAAAGCCAAGGTAAGTGGATCACTTAAGCTTAGGAGTTCAAGACCAGCTCAGTCAACATGGTGAAACCCCAAGTCTATGAAAAATACAAAAATTAATTGGGTGTGATGGTGAACACCTGTAATCCCAGCTACTTGGGAGGCTGAGGCACAGGAATCACCAAACCAGGAGGCGGAGGTTACAGTGAGCCAAGATTGTGCCACTACACTCCAGCCTGGGCTACAGAGAGAAGCACTGTCTCAAAAAAAAAAAAAAAGATTTTATTAACGGAGAAATGGAATAAAGTTGAGTTACAGGGGAATACTATACAGTGACTGAAATGAATGAGTCAGCTTTATACTTATTAGAATATTTAATTCTTGAAAAGATATTTATAGAAAAAAGTTGCAGAGAGTAACCATTATATGTTGCCATTGGTATAAGTTTAAATGACATATCAATACTGTATACTACTTTTTAGACATGTACATAAATAGTAAAAGTCTAAAAATGCATAGATGGGAAGCATGCAGGCCATCTTCAGAATCCCAATTACCTTTGGAGAAGATAATTGGGAAATGAGATTGGGAGGGCCACAGAAAAGGCTTTAACCAAATGACCTCTGGCTCAGGGAGGTCAAAAGTTTTCAATGGGAAGTCAAACCTCAACTGGTGCTTAGGGGAGTGTGAGTCTAAATTTATGCCACCTGCAAGACAGACATCTCCAAATGAGAAATTGATGTTTAACGCAGTCCTGGACTGATGGATTCCCAGAAGCACTTGGCAGAAGCACTCTAACAACTTGGGGTACATGGGACTGTCACACCCACACAAACATAAACACCAGCTGATGATCAGCTCACAAACAAAACTTACAACACATGTGAGAAAGCAGTCCATTCTGTGGGAGTGTCAGTAGACACCATAAATGGGATAATTCACCTCTCAAGAACCTGATATTATGGAACATTCCTAAGAAAACTGTATAACAGGAAGTTCCCATTCCCATTGTAGGAGCCCTCACAGCATCAGCCCCGTGCCATCTCAGAATTGCTACAAACTGATGAGTGCTATGTGTCTCTCTTCTCACTCCTTCTGAATGAATGAGTTTGTGGAGATTATCCTGCTGGTGTCTTGCCACTGTGTTGAGGAGAGGAGCAGATATTTATATTTGCATGGAGGGGTAGATATCTTGTCTCTGTGGTTCATAGGCCCCCAACTCAGAGGAGTCATGTTTGGATCTGATCCCACTCAAGGAGGGGAGGGCTTGACTGGGAAGAAGCAGGCAAAAGAGTATTTGGTAATTAGAAGAGGAGAGACATTTACTACTCACCAAATATCCATGTGCTCCCCCAGGTTTCTGACCACATGCAATTAGCCAGGATCATGTGACAATTTCTAGGCAAAGAAATGTAAGTGACACGAGTCCCTTTTGGGCTGAAGCATAGAAGAGAAGGCATGGGATCACTCACTTTCCTTTTCATTCCTCAGTGACAATTGCAGCTGCATCTTGAGATAGTTTAGCCACTAGATGGAAACAGCTGGATTACTGAATCACTTGCTTGGAAGGCAGCCTCAGACTTTGCATGAGAGAAAAATAAACTTTCAGTGTTAAGCCAAAACTCATGTTGTGTGTGACTCTTATACACAAACACACACACACAAATGCTCATTGAAAATAAGCTCACATACAGGCCGGGTGTAGTGGCTCATGCCTGTGTGTAATCCCAGCACTTTAGGAGGCTGAAGCAGGTGGATCACCTGAGGCCAGGTGTTCGAGACCAACCTGGACAAAAAGATAAAGCCCTGTCTCTACTAAATATAGAAAAATTAACCAGGTGTGGTGGTTCATGCCTATAATCCCAGCTACTTAGGAGTTTGAGGCAGGAGAATCACTTGAACTTGGGAGGTGGAGGTTGCAGTGAGTCAAGATGGCACCGCTGAACTCCAGAGCAAATTCTGTCTCAAACATGAAAGAGGAAGGAAGGAAGGAAGGGAGGGAGGGAGGGAGGGAGAAAATAAGTTCATATACAAAAAATTAAAACTACACAGGGAGGCAATCCACTATGAGGGGGACAGCCGACACACAAACTGAGAATTAGTGGCCCAGGAGCCCCAATAATAGAACTGTTCAATAGAGATTACATTAGAAAGTACATTTTGAATATTTAAAGTATGGTTTACAGAAACAGAGGATACCATTTGGGAAATATAAAAAAATAACTATTTGAAAAATAAATTAGTAGATCTTGAAAAATGAAAAACATTGCATTTCAAATTGAAAAGTCAGTGAAAGATACACACATCTATGTTTACTGCTTTATGGCAAAGATAAAACTAAAATGCAGTGGGAATTGAAGTGTTATTTCCAAAAATTGATTTTTCATGAGTTGGATACCCATATGAGAAAACTGAATTTTGATTTATACTTTGTATTATACAAGAAAGTACAAATGTATTATAAATCTACATATAAAAATTAAGTTTTCTAAAAGAAAACATGGAAGAATATCTGTAGGTGAGGATTTCTTAGATAGAATAATATAAAATACTAACAATAAAAGAAAGTTGGGTTACATTAAAATTAAGAATTTCTATTTGCCAAAAGACAATTCTTTGAGAGTGAAAAGACAAGTCATAGAATCAGAGAAGATATTTACAGTACATATATCTGACAAATAATTAGTATTCAGAATACCTAAGGAACTCATACACATTAATAATAAAGATATAAAACCCAATAAAAATGGGTAAAATGTTCAAGTAGACACTTTGGAAAAGAAACTTCTCAGAGGCCCATTATCATTTGAAAAGAGGTTTAACATCATTAGTTCTTAGGGAAATAATATAGGGAGACTGTCTTATTATCTGGGTGGGCCCACTTACAAGGGTCTTAAAAAATGGAATCAGGAAGCAGAAGAGAAAACAAGATGAAAATGAGAAGAATTGAGACCAACATTGCTGGAAGAAAGCAGCCATGAACCAAAAAAAAAAAAAAAAAAATGCAGATGGTCTCTAGAAGCTGGGAAAGGCAAAGAAACACATTATCCCCTACAGCCTCCAGGAAGGAGGGCAGCCCTAATAACACTTTTATCTTAGCCCAGTGAGATTCTTTTGGATTTCTAATCTATAGAACTGTAAGATAGTAAATTTGTGGTGTTTTAGCTACTAAACTTGTGGCAACTTGTCACACAAGCAATGGAAAAGTCAATCTATTCTATGACCCAGCAATTCCACTCCTAGATATATACCCAACAGAAAGGCAGAGATATATGCACCAAAAGATGTGTACAAGAATGTTCACATGGAATTCTTCATAATTACCTCCAATGGGAAAATAGCCAAATGTCCATAAATGTGCAAAAGATAATTTGTAGCATCTTAATATAATAGAATACTAAACCTCAATGAGAAATGAATGCTGCACACAACAATATGATGGCTCTCACAAACATAGTGTTGAGTAAAAGAAACCAAAAAAGTTCAGATTGAAAACTCCATTTATATTAAGTTCAAAGACTAGTCAAACTAACACGTGGTATTAGAGTCAAAATTGTTGTTGTCTTGGCAGGGGGTCTGAGAGGGAGTGCAAAGGGGGTCTGCAGGATGCTAGCAACATTCAACTTCTTGATCTGGGTGCTGATTTTACAGTGTGGTTTGCGAAAATTATTTGAGTTGACATTTATGATTTATGCATATTTGTGTATGTATGCTATATTTCAATAAAAAGTATTACTTTTAAAAGGCAATGGTGTGGTTAAAACACAGGTCAGACACAATCAAAGTGAGAATTGAAAATTGTGAAATGGATCTGAAGAAATTCCCCAGAATGCCACTGGAAGATACAAAAATGAAAAATATAAAAATATTTTTTAAATGAGAAGAAGAAATGTCATCTGTAATAAATGTTCCATGAAGAGAGAATGAGAAATAAGACATTCAAAGAGATAATGCTGAAAACGTTCCCCACTTAATAAAATATAGGACTCCTCGGATTTGAAAAGCAGGATAACAAACATGAAAATAGATACATACCTTGAGATCTCACAGTTAAACCAAGAAATACCATTATCTACAATGATAGAGGATGAAAGACAGTTCAGTAACGATTTTTAAGTGCTGATGAAGACACATAGCTGTCGACTTAGATAATTTTTTTGTTTACTCAGATATGTTGAGGTATCGTTTCCATAATGCTCAATTCTCTTTTCTAGTGTATGGTTCCATGAAGTTTGAAAAATGGATAATGTTGTGCAATCTCTTTCGTAGGCAAGATTTAAAATAGTTCCATCACACACAAAAATTTCCCTGATGCCACATTGTGGCCAAGCCCTCCTCTCACACCAGTCCATGGTAACTTCTGATCTGTTTTCTGTCCCTATAATTTTCATTTTCTGGAATATTATATAAATGACATCATACAGAATATTGCTGTCCACTTTTTGGACACTCTTATTTCACCTTCACATTACTTTAGTAATGCATTTGAGATTCATCTATGCTGTGGTAAATATCTGTAGTTCATTTTTAATTGCTGAGTAGTATTTCACTGGATGGATGTAATATCGTTTATTTACCTTTTCACAGTGGAAAGGCATTTGAATTGTTTCCAGTGTTTGGTATGTACAAATAAAGTTTCTATAAACATTTAGATAGAGAATTTTGTGTGAACACGAGTTTTCATTTCCTTGGGTAAATAACAGGAATGATAGTTCTAGGTCATTTGGCAAGTATATTTTTAACTTTACAAAAAAAAGCTGTGTAACATTTTTCAAAAGTGGCTGTACAATTTTCGCATTCTCATCAGCAATATATGAGAATTCTAGTTGCTCCACACCCTTACCAGCACTTTGTATTATCGATTTGCCCCCAATTGGTACATAGTCATATTTCGATGCAGGTTTTTTTTTTTTTTTTTTTAGACTGAGTTTCACTCTTGTTGCCCAGGCTGGAGTGCAATGGCACGATCTGGGCTCACTGCAACCTCTGACTCCCAGGTTCAAGCGATTCTCCTGCCTCAGCCTCCCAAATAGTTGGAATTACAGGTGCTTGCCAATATGCCCAGCTAATTTTTTGTAGTTTTAGTAGAGACAGGGTCTCACCATGTTGGCCAGGCTGGTCTCAAACTCCTGACCTCGTGATCCACCTGCCTCATCCTCCCAAATGCTGGGATTATAGGTATGAGCCACCACACCTGGCCTTCAATGCAGTTTTAATTGGCATCATTCATGTGCTCATTTGCCATTGATATACTTCTTTTGTTAAGTGTTAACAAGACCCATTTTTGGGTCTTGTTTTCTTTTTTTTTAACTTTTATTTTAGGTTCGGGGGTACATGTGCAGGTTTTTGTATAGGTGGATTCATGTCATGAAGGCTTGATGTACAGATTATTTTGTCACTCAGGTACTAAGCCTAGTACCCAATAGCTATTTTTTCTGCTTTTCTCCCTCCTCCCACCCTTCACTTTCTGGTAAGTCCAAGTGTCTGTTGTTCCCCTCTATGTGCGCCTGTGTTCTCATCTTTTATAAGTGAGAGCATGCAGTGTTTGGTTTTCTGTTCCTATATTAGTTTGCTAAGGATAATTGTCTCTAGCTCCATCCATGTTCCTGCAAAGGACATGACCATATTTTTTTTATGGCTGCATAGTATTCCAGTGGTGTGTGTACCCCATTTTCTTTATCCAGTCTATCATTGATGACCGTGTAGGTTGATTTTATGTCTTTGCTATTGTGAATAGTGTTGCAGTGAACTTATGTGTGCATGTATATTTATGGTAGAATTTATATTCCTTTGGGTATATACCCAGTAATGAGATTGCAAGGTCAATGGTAGCTCTGTTTTTAGCTCTTTAAGGAATTGCCACACTGCTTTCCACAATGCTTGAATTAATTTACACTCCCACCAACAATGTACAAGTGTTTGCTTTTCTCCACAACCTTGCAAGCTTCTGTTATTGTTTAATTTTTTTATAATAGCCATTCTGACTGGTGTAAGATGGTATTTCATTGTGATTGTGATTTGCATTTCTCTAATGATCAGTGATATTGAGCTTTTTTTCATATGCTTGCCGGCCACATGTATATCTTCTTTTGACAAGTGTCTGTTCATGTCTTTGCCCACTTTTTAAGAGGGTTGTTTTTTTCTTGTAAATTTGTGTTAAGTTCCTTATAGATTCTGGATATCAGACCTTTGATAAATTCATCATTTGTAAATATTTTCCCCAATTCTGTAGGATTGTTTTCTCTTTTGATTGCTTTAACCGTATTTTGAAGAACAGAAGTTTTACATTTAGATGAAGCCTAATTTATCAATTTCTTTCTTTTATATATCTGATGCTTTTGATATCATATCTAACAAATCTTTGCCTAATCTAAGATCATAAAGATTTTCTTCTATGCTTTCATCTAGCAATTTGACAGTTTTAGAATTTACGTTTTAGTCTATGTCCACTTTGAGTTCATTGTATATGATGCAATGTGTGGGTGGAGGTTTTCCTGGTCTTGATTTTGGTTTATTCCTCCACAATTTGTTGAGAAGACTGTTTTTCTCTACTGAATTGCCTTTACACTTCTGTGGAAATCAGTTGATCATACATGTATGGGTCTGTGTCTAAACGCTCTACTCCACTGATCTATGTGTCTACTTTGAAACCAATATCATGCTGTGTTAATTATTGTAACTTTATGCAAGTATTTAAATTAGGTAGTGTACATTCTCTAACTTTGTTCTTTTTCAAATTGTTTTGACTATTTTAGTTCCTTTGCCTTTACATACAAATTAAAACTTTTATCAATTTCTACTAGAATGTCAACTGAGAGTGTATTAAACCTATATGTCAATTTGTGGAAGGACTAATATGTTTAAAATGTATCTATCAATACATGATATTGATATATTAGTATTTCTCTGTTTCAGTTTTTAAAATTTTTGTTTAGTTTTTTTTTTAGTTTTAGCATGTAGATCTTGTGCAACTTTTATTAAATGTCTATGTATTTATTTTGTGACTTTGATGATATTGTAAATTATACTCCTGATAAGATTTCTATTTTTTTCATTGCTAGTATATAGAAAATGAATTGTTTTCTTAGTTCTTTTATCCTGTAACAGTGTATTAGTGTTTGTAACTTTTTAACAGATTATTTGACATTTACTAGAAAGCAATCATGCTATCTGTGAATAGAGATAGTTTTATTTCTTTTCTAATTTGAAAACATTTTTTTCTTACCTTATTGCACTTGTTAGGACCTCTAATACAATGCTGGATAGGAGTCATATGAGTGAATATCCTTACTTTGTTCTTGATAAAAATTGAGTCTTTTAGCAATAGTGCATCTACAAAACTTTTTAACTAACCTCACATTTATTGGAAAGAGATGAATGCAAATACTAACATTGTGAAATATCTATTGAGTGTATTATGTCAATGGCACCATGCTAAGTTCTTTGTATTTTTTTTTTTTTAACGAAAGCTTTATGAAGTAGGTACTATCACTATCCTTTTTTTGCAGATAAGGAAAATGAAACTCAGAATGGTTAAGTAACTTGCCTCTGTCACTTAGCAAATGACAAAGCTAGGTCTCTAATCTAACTCTGATTGGTTCCAAGGCCACACTCCGAACACTCTGAAGAATGGCCCCTGACTGCTTTCCTGAGTCCTAGGCTCTGCTCACTAAGGGCTCTGTTTACACCCTCATGGGTCTAAGATCTTTTCGTCTCTCATTCTAGTCACCATAGCATATTTTCCCATCTGTACATCATTTCACGGAGAACCATTCTCACGCACCTATGTTCAAAGATCAATGGGTAGAAATGTTATCATAGGTTCCTTTCTGCATATATGATATGGTTGCAATGACCTAACTTCAGAATCACAAAGCCTGACCCCAGAGTTAAAGGTGTGAAGAGATTTTTCCAAGGCATATTTAGAATGAAAGCAGAGGTTTCTAAGCGTTCTTTGAAATATAACATTCCTGTTATTCTTTTTAAAGCTTTATCTCAATAAATGGTTTCCTCTGAGCATATGAATAACTTATTTTAGCCTGTCTAACCAAGTGGAGAAGCTTGATTTTTGAAGCCAGACAGACCCACCTCTGAGGGAATCTGTGGGGATTGCTCTGTGTGAGGCCCCTAGGAAATGGGCCTCACCATACAGTGAGCTTGAGCCCGGACACAGATCCCTGGTTGGGGGAGTCAAGCTGAGGGAAAGCAGGAACCGACAGAGGAACTATATGTTATTCAAAATAATTAACAGACATTACTTTATGGATATGAGGACTTGCAAGGCATTGTGACCACTTTCGGCTCCTTATGGTTTATTGCTTGATTGTGTTCATTTTGGACCCTTGTTACCTTCATTGTAAAATATTAACTTAAGTGTTTACACTTGGTAACTAACTTACCGTAACTTACTGGGTGTAACTGTAACTTACTTACCGTAGCTTACGGGGTATAACTGTAACTTACTTACCATAGCTTACAGGGCATGACTGTAACTTGCTTACCTTGACCTATTGGGCGTAACCTACTTACTGGAAGTAACCTACTTACTGGGCTTAACTTACTTACTGGGCGTAACTTAGTGGGCGTAACTTGCTTACTGTAACTTAAGTACATTGATTTGGTGTAAACAACTTTGGCTTCAGAAAAGTATATAATGAAACGTATTGCAAAAATAAAATTGCTGCTTGGACATAGCCTAAGCCAGCCCTCCAGACTCCGCTTTTCTATTTTCTTTCACTTCCGCACACTCTCTCCCTCAGGTTGAACAAGACATCTACGTTGGCGGTCTCGGGGACTCCTGCAGGTCGGTAGTCCCCTGGCAGACGTGCTGGACCCCAACACACCTCTATTACCTACCATGTGAATTCAGGCAACTTGCTTAGTAGATTATTCATTGAAGGACACTGGTTTGAACACCTGCTACGTGTCAAAGTTTTTTGGCTGAAAGACTGGAAGGATAGAGTTGCCATCATCTGAGATGGGGATGGTTACAAGCAGAGAAGGTTTTAGAGGGGAGCCCAGGAATTCAGTTTTAAATATACATCTGGCATTTCCATTAGATATCCAAGTAGAAATGTCACATAGGTATTTGGATATACAAATCTGGCTTCCATATCATGTATGCAGGAAAAATATACAAGTCTGCTAGATAGGAGTCACGTGAATGAATATCCTTCCTTTGTTCTTGATAAAAAATTGAGTCTTTTAGCAATAGTACATCTACAAAACTCTTCAACTAGAAGCTGGGATAAAGATAAAAATCTGAAAGTCATTAGTATGTATATGGTATTTAAAGTCTTGAAACCAGATAAGATCACTGAGGGAATTAGGGAAGATAACAGAAGAGGTCCAAAGACTGAGCTCAAAAGCATCTGAGGATGGGAAAAAGAAGAACCAGCAACAGACACCAAAGCAGGAATATTCAGCTTTGAATAAGAAGGAAGAGCCAAGAGCGTAGTGGAAGACAGTGTGTTGAGAGTAATTAACTCTGTCAGATGGGTCAAGATGGTAACTTCTTATAGACCATTGCTTCAGCAACGCACGGAGCTCATTGCTGACCTTGATGAAACCATCTTCAGTGCAGTGGTGAATGAGTTGCTTTCACTGCACTCTACATAGAAAACTTTTCAGAATGGAGCAACTATGGTGATGAATGGTGGAATCAAGAAGAGTTTGATGGGAGGGAAAAATGAATGTTCTTCTGTGTTTTTCTCAAACACAAGTAAGAAGTCAGAGTCTATGGATGGAAATCCAGCAAGTGGCTAGGTGTGCTGGAGGGAGCCTATATTCCCTTGAGATGGCTTCAGTTTTGTCAGTGATATAGGAAGCAAGTTGGGACAATGGAGAGGAGAGAGGGGAGAGGTGTTTTTAGGACATTTGAGGAGAGAGAGGCTGTGAAAGTCACATATATCTTTTGAGCCTCAGTTATATTATAAATAATAATTCAAAATGGTGTAAGAGTTGGCATCAGTATATAAAAATCAGTGTTCAGAAACTCATCATTATGGTTATCCTTAAATTTAGTGTGTATATCTGCTTCTCTCTCAGACTCTCAGTTCTCTGAGAGAATGAGTTATGTAATACTATTTTCTTTGGATGCTACCTAGAAAAATATGAATTCCATTGGATTTTTTAATGTTGTAAAGCATAAGAAATTAGAACAAAATATTGCAAAAAGAGGAAAAGACAAACCACCCATAATTCTATCACCTCTCCTGGAGTTTTCCTTAATGTTAATTTTTATACTAGTTTTTCCCATAATTAGATATAACATCTACATCCAATATTACATATTGTTTCCTTCATGCAATATTAAGTATTAAGCATTTTCCATAAAGTTAATCTCCAAAACCATCATTTCGGTGGTTGCATATCCTTTGTGTGTCCATTTACATGAATAAATATACTATAGGCTACACAACAATTTATTACTGGACATTTAAATTACTTCAAATATGTTATTAAAATATAGTATGATGAATGTCTTGAGCACATTTAAGCACAGTTGATGAATTCATAATACAGCTGTCTACCATTTCATGGCCCATTATTGGCTGCCAGTTATGGTGCACTGTGCAAATGAATTTTCATACATCTCATTTGATCTTAATAGCAGACAAAGTAATGCCTATGTTGAAATAGTTTGGCACATATAAAAATTTAATCATGATTTGAACTGATTGCTCATTTTTGCTAAATCTTAATATTTAGCCACATTTGTTTTAGAACTCTTTAAAAAGTAAAATGTTCTACACAGAATTGAAGCTTCTCATCCCATTGCCTTCCCACCTTCCCCATAGGTGACGACTATCCAGAACTTAGTGTTTACATCCCGATTTTCTAATTATCTTGCTCATATGAATGTGCCAATAAAGAACCCAAGGACTTAAATGTGCTTCTTTTAAGATTTATGTAAATGGCATAATACTGTACATGTTTTTGAACGTTGTTGTTCACTTGTGTCTTAAAATTTTATCTATGTTGATACATGATGTTTTTGTTAATTTAAACAGCTGCATAGTTTTCCACTGTATGTACCATCACAATTTATTTATGTGTTACTTTGACAGACATTTAGGCTTTCCCAATAATTTGCATTTGGAAGCAATGCTATAATTAACATCTTTTTTACATGTCTCCTTTGTGCACTTACATCTACATGTGGAATTGCTCAGTTCTTTAGGACGTATGGCTACATGTGAAATTTTAGTCTAGAATGGTGTTTGGGAATCTGCATAGTTTAAAGGCTCCCCTAAGTGATTCTAGTATGTAGTCAGGGTTGGGAACTGATGCCTAGATTTTATCTTTCTAGGTATAGTGAAATTCTTGCCCACCTTTTTGCTTTGCAAATGTAGAACTAGGTACATACAATCCTGGTTGCTGGATACTGCCTCAGTGTTCTGAGGGCTAACGGATCCTGAGAGCGGCTTTTAGAACAGAATCTCTCAGAAGAGAGATTTCAAAGCACACTAGTCCCAAGATGACACCTCTCCAATTCACCTGTAGAAGGCAAGAATCAAAATACAAGCCAAACAAGTTCATCTAGGACAGAGATATTAAATGAGTTTTAATTTATCTTTCAATGATAGTTGATTACCAGAAGCTCATTATTCAGCAGAATAATGAGACTTACTGGGAGCTAGCTATGGGCTCTGTGGCAAAGATTGCTGTGATTGATTAAAGATGTCTGCCATGTATTGTATATAGGTAAGGGTCATATGGGTGGATAATTGCCAATCTGCCACCATGGTTGTCCACTAGCAGTTGTCAAGGAAAAGCAGTTGTCTGGAAATTGGGCTCTATTGTAATTGAGGAGGGAATCTTAAGGTTCTCAGTGGCTAGCTTAAAGAGAAAAGTTTTGCAAAGTAATTTTTCTTTTTTTTTAAATTTTCTTCTTTCCCATGAAACATAGGAACAAATAAATTTTTTGAAGTCTCATTTCTTTTTCTCCTTCCAAAAGCTTAACCCAAATTAATTCCTGGGGCCAATAAATCCTTGTTTATAGGCAAGGTGAGCTCTTGATCCTTCTCAGCCAGCAAAAGAGCATGAGCTTTACAGTCAGGCCTGTGCTGGAGACCAGATCTGCCCTTTACTATATATATGGTCTGGGCAAAGCTATTGAGACACACTGTGCCTCAATTCCTCATTGTGAAGTGGAGATCATACCTGCATTGTGTGATAGTCATAAGGGCTTTGTGTAAGTGTCCAGCATTGTCCTGAGTCTAACTTTCAATTAATGGTCATGGTTGCTCTAGTATTATCATTATTATTATTGTTTGGGTTATCTTGTTAATTAAAAACAAAATAATGATCATGGTGGTACAGGTTGCAGATAGGTCTGGTTTAGAAAATCCAGATTTTGGTAGGGTAAGGGATTTGTCTCCTTTGAAATAAATGAGTGCAGTTTGGGACCATAGAATGAGACACATCAGCACATTTGGGGCTGAACATTTGTGAAGGTGTTAGACACTAAGTTTAGGCAAGGAGCATTACTGTTACCATTGGAATAGGGTGTAAACACAGGTTGAGTCCTGAGGGACAGTGAGGGAGTAACTCCACTTCCGGAGGAAATGAAAGGGAAGAAGTCATAAAACATACTCAATTACACCAAGAGTCATTATTATCAGCTATGAAAATGCATTTACAAGTCACGCTGCTGTATGTCAGCACTCTGATACTTCCTAGGCCATGAGAAATCAACAGAAACATTTTGAGAATTTGATGTTGCTCCTCTAGCTCTTTAATTTTGACAATAGGGTGTTGATTTTAGATCTTTCCTTGCTTCTCATGTGAGCATTTATTGCTATATATTTTCCTCTAAACACTGCTTTAGATGTGTCCTAGAGATTCTGGTATGTTGTGTCTTCATTCTCATTGGTTTAGAAGAACATCTTCATTTCTGCCTTCATTTCATTGTTTATCCAGTCAACATTCAAGAGCCAGTTGTTCAGTTTCCATGAAGTTGTGCTGTTCTGAGTTAGTTTCTGAATTCTGAATTCTAATTTGATTGCACTGTAGTCAGAGAGACTGTTTGTTATGATTTCCATTCTTTTGCATTTGCTGAGGAGTGATTTACTTCCAATTATGTGGTCAATTTTAGAGTAGGTATGATGTGGTGCTGAGAAGAATGTATATTCTGTGGATTTGGGGTGGAGAGTTCTGTAAATGTCTATTAGGTTTGCTTGGTCCAGGTCTGAGTTCAAGTCCTGGATATTCTTGTTAATTTTCTGTGTTGTTGATCTGTCTAATATTGACAGTGGAATGTTAAAGTCTCCCGGTATTATTGTGTGGTAGTCTAAGTCTCTTTGTAGGTCATTAAGAACCTGTATTGGGTGCGTATATATTTAGGATCATTAGTTCTTCTTGTTGCATTGATCCTTTTACCTTCTTTGTAATGTCCTTCTTTGTCTCTTTTGATCTTTGTTGATCTAAAGTCTATTTTATCAGAGACTAGGATTGCAACTTCTGCTTTTTTTTGCTCTCCATTTGCTTGGTAAATCTGCCTTCATCCCTTTATTTTGAGCCTATGTGTGTCCTTGCATGTGAAATGGGTTTCCTGGATACAGCATACCAAAGGGTTTTGAATTGTTATCCAATTTGCCAGTCTGTGTCTTTTGATTGGGGCTTTCAGCTCATTTACATTTAAGGTTAATATTGTTATGTGTGAATTTGATCCAGCCTTCTTGATGCTAGCTGGTTGTTTTGCCCATTAGTTGATGCAGTTTCTTTATTGTGTTGATGCTGTTTACCATTTGGTATGTTTTTGGGGTGGCTGGTACTGGGTGTTCCTTTCTCATTTAGTGCTTCTTCCAGGAGCTCTTGTAAAGCAGACCTGGTGGTGATGAAATCTCTGAGCAATTGTTTGTTCGTAAAGGTTTTTATTTCTCCTTTGCTTATGAAGCTTAGTTTGGCTGGATATGAAATTCTAGGTTGAAAGTTCTTTTCTTTAAGGATGCTGAATATTGGCCCACACTGTCTTCTGGCTTGTAGGATTTGTGCCAAGAGATCTGCTATGAGTCTGGTGGGCTTCCCTTTGTGGGTAACCCAGCCTTTCTCTCTGGCTGCCCTTAGCATTTTTTCCTTCATTTCAACCCTGGTGAATCTGACAATTATGTGCCTTGTTGCTCCTCTTGAGGAATATCTTTGTGGTGTTCTCTGTATTTCCTGGACTTGAATACTGGCCTGCCTTGCTAGGTTGGGGAAGTTCTCCTGGATAATATCCTGTAGAGTGTTTTCCAGCTCAGATTCATTCTCTCTGTCACATTCAGGTACACCTATGAAACGTAGATTAGGTCTTTTCACATAATCCCATATTTCTTGGAGGGTTTGTTCATTTCTTTTTACTCTTTTTTCTCTAATCTTGCCTTCTTGTTTTATGTCATTGATTTGATCTTCAATCTCTGATATCTTTTCTTCTGCTGGTTTCTCCCATCTTTGTGGATTCATCTCCCTGTGGTGTTTGTAGTTGGTGACTTTCAGATGGGGTGTCTGAGTAGACGTCATTTTGTTGATGATGAAGTTATTTCTTTCTGTTCTTAGTTTTCCTTCTAACAGTCTGGCCCTTCTGCCGTAGGACTGCTGGAGGTCCACTCCAGACCCTGCTTGCCAGGTGATCACTTGCAGTGGCTGCAGAACAGTAAGGGTTGCTGCCAGTTTCTTCTTCTGTTATCTTTGTCCCAGAAGGATACCCGCCAGATGTCAGCCTGAGCTCTCCTTTATGAGGTGTCTCTTTGGATATACGGTGGTCAGGGAGCTGCTTGAGGAGACAGTCTGTCCCTTATAGGAGTTCAAGTGCTGAGCTGTGAGCTCTGTTGTTCCATTCAGAACTGCTGGGCAGGTATGTTTAAGTCTGCTGCAGCAGAACTGATAACTACCTTTTTTTCCCAGGTGATCTGTTCCAGAGAGGTGGGGCTTTTTTTTTTTTTATAAATTCCTGATGGGCTGCTGCCTTTTTTCAGAGATGCCCTGCCCAGTGAGGAGGTAGCCTAGTCACAGTGTGCCAGCAGAGGCATTGTTGAGCTGCTGTGGGCTCTGCCCACCTGCTGTGTGAACTTCCCTGCAGTTTTGTTAATAGCGGTATACTTAGAGCTGCCTCAGTAATGGCGGACTGTCTCTGTAATGGTGGACTGCCTCCTTAGTGGCGGATTGCCTCGGTAATGGCGGACTGCCTCGGTAATGCTGGACTGCCTCACTAATGACAGATGCCCTTCCCCCCACAGAGCTGGACTGTCCTAAGTCCAGCTGTGATTGCTGTGAAACTCTCAATCCAGAGTGTTTCAGATTGCTTTGTGGTTGTGGGACCCACCAAGCCAGATCACCTGGCTCCCTGTGTCAGCCCCCCTTTTTTCAGTTGAACGGGCAACTCTGTCCTGCAGGCGTTCCAGTCACCAGTTGAAATGGTGCCCAGATTTGTGTGAGTTTTTTGCAGAGACCCACTGTGCCAGCTGAAACAGCCATGCTGGAGACTCGTGGCACTTTTCTGCCCGGGAATCTTCTGGTCTGTGGGCAGTAAAAATTCATTTGGAAATGCGGATCACCCTCTGCATTTTTGCTGGGAACTGCAATCCAGAGCTGTTCCTATTTGGCCATCTTGGATCCCCCCAATGTGAATTTATTATATATACTTTAGGGATACAATGTGATGTTATAGGATGCATATAGTTAGTGAAATGGTTACTCTAGGGAAGCAAATTAACAGCTAATCATCTCACATACTTTAGTTTTTTTGTTGCAATAGCAGTTAAAATCTACTCATTTGTCAGGAATCCCATATATAAGACAATTTTATTTTATTACTTAGAGTTTTCATGGTGGACATAGATCTCTAAATTTGTTCAACCTACATATCTACTACTTTGCATTCTCTGACCTACATCTTCCTGTTTCCTCCCTCCAACCCTGCCCCTAGTAACAACTGTCTGCTCTCTGTGTATTTGACCCTTTTGGTTTTTTTTCAGATTTTACATATGAGTGAGATCGTGCAAGATTTTTCTTTCTGTGTCTGGCTTATTTCACTTAACATAATATCTTCCAGATGCATCCTATTTGTGGCAAATGACAAGATCTCCTTTTCTAAGGCTGAATAATATTCTATATTGTATATAATATATACCACACAAAAAACATTTTTTAAATTATTTTTTAAGTTCTAGGGTACATGTGCAGATCTTGCAGGATTGTTACATAGTTACACACATGCCATGGTGGTTTGTTGCCTCCATCTCCCCATTACCTACATCAGGCATTTCTCCCAGTGTTATTCCTCCTCAACCTCCCCACCCCCCACTATCACTCCCCTAGCCCCCCAACCCCAACAGACCCCAGCATGTGATGTTCCCCTCCCTGTGTTTATGTGTTCTCATTGTTCAACACCCACTTATGAGTGAGAACATGTGGTGTTTTGTTTTCTGTTCTTGTGTCAGTTTACTGAGAATGATGGTTTCCAGATTCATCCATGTCCCTGCAAAGGACATGAACTCATCCTTTTTTTAATGACTGCCTAGTATTCCATGGTGTATATGTACCACATTTTCTTTACCCAGTCTATCATTGATGGGCATTTGGGTTGGTTCCAGTTTTTTGCTATTGTAAACAGTGTCACAATGAACATACGTGTGCATGTGTTTTTATAATAGAATGATTTATAATCCTTTGGGTATATACCCAGTAATGGGATTGCTGGCTCAAATGGTATTTCTATTTCTAGAGCCTTGAGGAATCGCCACACTGTCTTCCACAATGGTTGAACTAATTTACACTCCCACCAACAGTGTAAAAGTGTTCCTATTTCTCCACATTCTCTCCAGCATCTGTTGTCTCCAGATTTTTTAATGATTGCCATTCTAACTGGTATGAGATGGTATCTCAGTTATACCATATTTTTTAATCCATTTATTGATGAACACTTGAGGTTGTTTCCACATCTTGGCTGTTGTGAATAATGTTGCAATGGACATGTGGGTGCAGATATCTTTATGAGATGGTAGTTTAATTTCCTTTGGGTGTATGCTCAGAAGATGAATTACTAGATTATGTGGTGGTTATATTTTTAATTTCTGTAGAAACCTCTTTACTATTTTCCATAACACCTGCACCAATCAACAGTCCCACCAAAAGTGTACAAGGGTTCCCTTTTCTCCACATCTTCTTGCCAATATTTGTTACCTTTTGACTTTTTGGTAATAGCCATCCTAATGGTTTGAGGTGGTACCTTACAGGGTTTTAATTAGCATTTTCCTAAAGATTAATAATATTAAACACTTTTTTATCCCTTTTGATCATTTTTATGTCTTTCCTGGAAAAATGTCTATTCAGGTTCTTTGCCCATTTTTAATTGGCTTGTTTTTCTACTATTGAGTTGTATATGTTCTTTATAGATTTTAAATATTAAATTCCCTTAACAGATATATAGTTTGTAAATATTTTTCCCAATCTGTAGGCTGCTATTATATTAGCTTTATTCTCTCAATCTATATGTCTCTTTTTTAGCCAATACCACACTGTCTTGAGTCCTATAACTTTGTGATAAGTCTTAAAATCAGGTAATATGAATCCTCTTTGTTCTTCTCATTCAAAGTTACCCATTTTAGTTCTTTTAGGTCTTTTGTTTTTCTATATACATTTTAGAATACCCTATCAATTTCCAAAAATAAATATTATATTGGGATTTTCATTGGGATGGCATTGAACATATAGAGCAATTTGAGAGAATTGACATCTTAACAACACTGAGCATTCCAACCCATGAGCAAGTTACATCAATCACTTTATAAGCTCATTTTAGTTTCATCAAAATTTTGTCATATTCAGCATCAAACCTTGCACATATTTAGTTTTCACCTAAATATTTCATGTCTTTTAATGCTAGTGTAAATGACTGTTTTCTAACTTCAGTTTTCAGTTATTCACTCCCAGTATCTAAGAAAGCAGTTTATTTTCATACATTAACCATAACTCCTTATATACTGCAACCTTACTAAACTCACTTAGTAGAATCTTTTCAAAAAGTTTTATTTAGATAATTTTAACGAGCACAAGAGCAGTTTTGTTATATGGAGTTATGTATAGTAGTGAAGTCTGGGTTTTAGTATAACCATTACTTGAACACTGTACCCATTAATATCTCATCCTTCTTCCCTGCTCCCACCCTGGACCCTTCTGAGTCTCCAGTATCCATAATCTATGTCCACATGTACTCATTATTTGGCTTCCACCTGTAAGTAAGAACATGCAGTATTTAACTTTCTGTTTCTGAGTTCTTTCATTTAAGACAGTGGTCTCCAGTTCCATTCTTGTTGCTGCAAAAATACATGATTTCATTCTTTGTGTACAGTTGTCACCTAGCAGATTCTTTGGGATGTCCTATGTAGATAATTGTGTTGTTTGTAAATAGAGAGTTATGTCTTCCTTTCAAATCTGTATGTCTTTTTACTTTTTCTAATATTATTACACTGGCTAGAACCTCCAGTATTATGTTGAAAATCAGTGGTGAAATTAGACATTCTTGCCTTTATTCTTGATTTAGGAGGAAAGCCATCATTCTTGCATTAATATATATATATGTATATATATTAGCTGCAGGGTGTTTTACAGATATCCTTAATTCAGTTTCAGGATGTTTCCCCTTTCCCTAGCTTTCTGAGAATTTTTATCACGAATACATGTGAAATGTTGTCAAATGCTTTTTCTGCACATATCAAGATGATCATATCCTTTTTTTTTTTTTAGTCTTTAAATGAACTAAATGATACTGATTAGTTTTCAAATGTTGAATCAACTTTTCACACCTGGGATAAACTACACTTTATTATGACATATCCTCTTATTTATTACTGAATTACACCTTCTAACATTTTGGTAAAGGTTTCTGAGTTAATTTTATGAGGGTCATGGGTATATAATTTTTATTTTTATGATGTCTTTGTCTGGTTTTGATGTCAGGGTAATTCTGACCTCATTTAATAAGTTGAAAGGTGCTCTATCTACTATTTTCTGGAAGAGTTTATGTAAAATTAATTCTATTTGCCAGTGAAGCCATCTAGGCCTGGATTCTCTTTGTGGGAAGGTTTTTAAACTATAAATTCAATTTCTTCAATAGATACAGGGCTAGTTATTTATTTCTTCTTGAGTGAGTTTTTGTAGTTTGTGTCCTCTGAGGAATTTTTCCATTCCATTTAATGTTTGGCACAAAAGCTTTCATCATATTCCCTTATCAGTCTTTTAATGTTAGTTGGCTATGTAGGAATGGCCCTATTCTATTCCTGATATTGATAATTCTATCTTTTTTTCATAACTGCTCTGGCTAGAGTTTAAAATTTTTTCATTTATCTTTTCAAAGAGCCAATTTGGATGTCATTGCTTTTGAAAACCATTGCATTTCTGTTTCAATTTTAGTGATTTCTGCTCTTTATTCTTTCCTTACTTTGTTTACTTTGGATTTAGCATTCTCTTCTTTATCTGGTTTTGGAATGTGGAAGCTTAGGTTATTGATTTTAAACATTTCTTCTTCTACTTTCATATAAACATCTAATGCCTTAATGTTCCCTCTAATTACTGTCTTAGCTTCAGTCCACAAATGTTCATATGTTATATTTTTGTTTTCATTCCATTCAAAATATTTTCTAATCTCTCTTGTGATATCTTCTTTGACCATGATTTATTTAGAAGAACATAATTTAATTTTCAAAATTTTTGGTGATTTTCCACAGATCTTTATGTTTTTTATTTCTAGTTTAATTCTGTTGTGGTCAGATAATATTTTTATATGATTTCACTCTTTTTAAATTTGTTGAAACTTGTTTTGTGCTTCAGACTATTATTTACCTTTGTGGATTTTTCCAAATAGACTTGAAAATAATGTCTATTCTCTGTCTTTGGGTAGAAAGGTCTCTAAATGTCAATTAGGCGTATTTGGTTGTGTTTTTCAAGTCTCTCATATAGATTTTTACCAATGTCTGTTGTACATATTCCAGTAATTACTACAATAAAAGTGTTAACATCTCCAGTGATAATTCTGGATATATCTATTTGTCCTTTTTGTTCTACTAATTTCTCTTTTCATCTGTTTTGAAGCTCTGTTGTCGATGTATACTCATTTAGGATTTGTGTGTCCTCTTGGTGAATCAACTCCTTTATCATTATGAAATGTCCCTCTATCCATAGAATGGTGCTTATTTTAAAATTTACTTTGTCTAATATTTGCCATGCTGGTTGTCTTTGACTAGTGTTTCCATGCTGTATTCTTTTCCATCCCTTTACTTCTAACTGATATGTGGCTTTATTTTTAAAGTGGATTTTCTATAGATATCATGCAGTTGAATTTTGTTGGTTTTTTTTTTTAATCCAATCTGACAAATCCCTGGCTTTGGATTAGATTGCAGAGATCATTTACGTATGATGTAACTATCTATGTGGGTTTTAATCTATCATCTCGCTGTTTGTTTTCTATTTGTCCTATCTGTTTGCCCTTACTATTTGCCTTATTTTCTTACCTTATTTTAGGTATGTTGAGAATTTTTAATGTTTTTATCTTATTTCCCCTATTGGCTTTAGCTATATGTCCTTGTTTTAATTTTTGGATGGTTTTTCTATGTTTTACAACATATGTAGTCTACCTTCAAATAATATCATACCACTTTACTTATAGTGTAAGAACCTTACAACAGTATACTTCCATTATTGTTCTCCATTTCCTTGTGCTATTATTTTCATATACTTTATTTTAACACGTTATAACCCCTTTGGTACATTATTATTTTACTTTAAACAGTTATCTTTTTAAACAACTTTATTATGAGGTAAAATTTTCACATAATTCAGGGCACCCATTTTAAGCCCAGTTTGATGAGTTTTAGGAAATTTTTATAGTTGTGTGACTATCACCACAATCCAGTCTTAGAACACTTGCATCACCCCAAAGAGTGCATTCATGCCTGTCAGCAGTCAGTTTCCGTGGCCCATCCTGCCATCCCCTCAGCCTCAGGCAACCACTGATCTGCATTCTGTCTCTGTAGTTTTGCCTTTTCTTTACATTTTAAATAAATGGAATTATGTGGTATGTAGTCTTGTCTTTGTGTCTGGTATCTTTCACTTAACATCATGTTTTTAGGTTTCAGCCACGTCATTCCATGTATCAAGAGTTTATCCCTTTTAATTGATAAGTAGTTTTCCATTGCATGAATATGTCATTTTTACTTTTTCATCCAGTCATCAGTTGTTAGACACATAGAAGTTTCCAATTTTTGGCTATTATGAATAATGTTACTATGAACATTCATATATAAATCTTTGGGTATATATATATATATATATATATATATATATATATATACATACACACACATATTTTGTGTAGACATTAGACATACATACACATACACTTCTTGGTAGGGACTTAGGAGTGAATTGCTGAGCTGTATAAGTGCATGTTTAACTTACCATATTGTAATTGAAACTGTTTTCCAAAGTACTAGTACCATTTTCATTCATACTATCAATGAATGGGGTTCCTGTTTCACCCAAACTTCAGTCCTTTTGATGCTGATCCTTCTAGTGGTTATGGAGTGACATCTTATTGTAATTTTAACTTGCATTTCCCTAATGACTAATAATTTTGAATATCTTTCCATCTGTTTGTTATTTGTAACTCTTCATATCTCTTCTTTACTAAAGTGTCTCTTCAAATCTTTTGCCAATTTTAATTTGTCTTTTTGTCTTTTATAATTAAGTTGCAAGAGGGGTTTTGGAGTTTTTTTTAAACTAAATCTTGAATTCAAGACCTTTTGCTAGATTTTACCTACTATAAATTCTATCCAGTGTAATTTCTGTTCCTATATTGTATTTTATATCTCTAGAAGTTCCATTTGATAATTTTCATTGTGATTATAGAAATACATAGCATGAAATCTACTGTCTTAACAAATGTTTAAGTGTACACTACAGTATTGTTAACTATCTGCCTATTGGTGTACAGCAGATCTCTAGAACTTTTTCATACTGTGTGACTGAAACTCTATACCCATTGAACAACAATTCTCCCCACCAAGTTCTTTCTACCCTATGCCCCTGGCAACCACTATTCTACTTTTAGACTCTATGAGTTTGACTACTTTAGATTCTTAATATAAATGGAATCATGCAGGATTTGTCCTTCTGTGACTAGATTATTTTACTTAGTATTGTGTCCTCAAGGTTCATCCATGTGTTAGCTTTGACAGGATTCATTTTGTTCTCTTTTGTATCCTCCATTTTTTCTTAACTTCTAAATTTATGAAGAATATTTATAATCTCTGCTTTAATATCCTTGTCTGTTAATAATATCATCTTTGCTATATCCAAGTCTGTTTCTACTTTTTTTCATTTTTATACGTTATATTTTCAGGCTGCCTTGTATTCCTGATGATTTTGATTGGATGTCAGTCATTGTGAAATCTACATTGTTGGATGATCTTGTTATGTTTCTTTAAATAATTATGTAGAGTTTTGTTCTATCTCAGTTAAGTTACATGAAATCAATTGCATCCTGCAAAGGCTTGTTTTTAAACACTTTTTAGGATGGGTCCAAGGTGTCTTTAACTCTGCTACAAGACAATACTCTTCTGAGGCTTTTAACCAATGCCCTAAATATTATGTGAGTTTCTCACTATGGCTGGTGAAAACATGAACTATGACCAGTCATGTGTGGATTCTGAAAATTATTCAGCCAACTGGCCTTCAGTGTCTTCCCCACCCTCCCACCCCTTGCCGCTGGGTTCATAGAGTTTTCCCTCACAATTACTCAGCAAACACTCAAGGGAATCTCTCTGGAGATCTCTGGAACTCTCCTAGTGCTCAGCTCCCACCTTTCAGGTATGCCGTCTTACAATTCTAGACGCATTGGACCTTTTGATCTCTGTCTGCTCAACTAAGACAGAATGCTGAATCCTCCTTGCACTACATCCTGGAAATTATTTCTAGACAGTAAGCTAGCATCATCACACAACTCACCAAATTTGTCATGTTAGAGAACTCAGTAATGCACTTACAATTTTCCAATGTTTGAAAAAAAATTTCTGCATAGTTGGTCCAAGTTTTCTTCTTGTTTAAGGTGAAAGAATAAATCCAGTTCCTGTTACTCTATCACAGCTAGAAGCAGAAGCCTGCATTGGAAGCTTTGGATAGGAGGAATGACACGATCTGACATATATATTAACATGACAGGACTGCTGGGTTAAAAGCTGACTATAGAAGGTAGGGAATGATGGCGGCAGGAGTTAGGAGTTTATTACTATAATCCAGTCCAGGAATGGCAGTCACTTGTGATGATGGCAGACATGAAAATAAATGGTTGGATTCTAGACTTGAAGAAAAAATAAACAGGATTTGATGATTGTTTGGATGTTGAGTAAGAAAGGAATGGAGAAATGAGGGGTACTTCCAAGAATTCTGGCCCAATTAACTAGAAGGGTGGGGAGGTTGTTGCAAAGAACAGTTTCAATAAAGTGTTAGGGAGAAATTCTGGAAGGGGTGGGTTTAAGCAAGATTTAGAAGAGAGGTTTTGGACACAGTGAGGATGGACAATTCTCATGAGGAGTTTGGCCAATTTCATCTCAGTTCTCAAGAGACTCATGGTCTAACTGAGGAAGGAGGAAGATGTGTAAGGAGATGATTACATTAATGGAAGGTGTGTAATGATAGAGGTTTATATAGCCACAGGTCAAATGAAGACGTCTCTAATATACTAAGGGAGTTAATAGGGAGAGAAGTATAAAGTGCTTCACACGTGTTGATGCATGGGCCTCAGGGGGAAAGACTGGGACACTGTGGTCAGAGGGAGGAGGGGGGCAAGGGCATCTTCGAAAGAGAGAAGAGCATGGTAGAAGTTCACAGGTGAACCATCAACCTCTCAACACCTTCAGGAAACTGAGTCCCCATAGCTCAGCGTAAGGTGGGAATGGGAATTGGTGAAGAATGAAGCAGGGGATAAAGGCAGGGAAGAGAACAGTTCCCAAAGACCCTTCTTTACTATGTGTGCTCCTCAGACTTTAAGTAATGTAAGTAATGGCAAGCCCTCACAGGCTCTGGAAAATATGACTGGACAGGAGTTGAGCAGGGAAGCCAGTTAAGGGACCCAGGTGACAGGTATGGGGTGGAGGGGTGGATCTTATGATATATGAAGTAAAAAAATAATAGGTCTTGGTCAGTTGATGAGTGTGACATAGATTAAGAGGAAAAAAGGGAATAACTAAAAATGACATTTAGGCTTTTGGTCTAGCCATCTTGGTAGATGATGGTGACATTAGCTAAACTTTGGAGAGGGAAATGTGTACAGTAAAATATTTTACGGAAATGTGCATGCCTTCAATGAGATGGCGGCTCCACGGGTTAGCAGGGCTTTAACTTCCTACCCTAGTGGTCTTCATCAACTCCACCCCCTTGTCTTGAATGACATCAAAAAGCTTAAAAGTTGTGGGAAAATATCACGCTGCCTATTCAAGATAGCTTTCATAGCAATCGTCTAAGTAGATTACCGTTGATCAGCCACCTGTATTCAAATATTTCTGAAACTACAATAGACTCCATGTCAAGTCAGATTCATCTAAAAGTTTAGGCTTCTCTTTTTTTTTTTTTTTTTTTAATATGGAGCCTTGCTCTGTTGCCCAGGCTGGAGTGCAATGGCACAATCTCAGCTCAGTGCAACCTCCACTTCCCAAGTTCAAGTGATTCTACTGCCTCAGCCTCCCAAGTAGTTGGGACTACAGGCACCTGCCACCATTCCTGGTTAATTTTGTATTTTTAGTAGAGATGGGGTTTCCCCAAGTTGGCCAGGCTAGTCTGGAACTCCTGATATCAGGTGATCCACCCACCTAGGCCTCCCAAAGTGCTAGGATTACAGGCATGAGCCACCACGCCTGGCCAGGCTTCTCTTCTTATACACAAATGAAAGGAGGAATGTCACTCACTGTAGTACTTCATGTCTACTGGGGTCAGTGCCGTAGTGAAGGAGAAATAATTCCAACCTTCCCAGAACAAACCTTCACTTTCTAGGATCTACCTATGTTTCTCCAACTGTCAAAGTCATACCTTAATGCCTTCACACGTACCATTGTCTCTCTTAGAATAATGACCTACCCCCTTCCATATCTTATACACAACAGCTAGATTCTTTTTATTCTTTAAGTCTCCTTCCCTGACTACTCTTTTTGAAACTTTGTGAGTTTCTATTTATTGCGTCACCCTATTCATTCCCTTCTCAGCTCTTATAATTTGATGTATATATATGATGTATAAACGTATCAATTTTCTTGTTTAATTGGTTGTTTTACATCTGTTGCCCATACACGATTCTATGAGAGTAACAACCATGTTTACTTTGTCATCACTATAACTCTTACAGGATTATCTACACCTAGAAAGTTCTCCGTAAATATATGTTGAAGGAATGGTAAGGTAAGTAAAGAACAGGTAATGAGGGTTCCTGTTTAAAAGCATGTCAATGACTAACCAATAGGAGGAGGCATTATTTTGGGATGGAGGAATTTCCTAAAGTTTCTGAAATCATACCACATAGGTAGTAGCTTTCTCTAAGGTTGGTCTTGTGTGATTTGAGGAACCATAATTGCCAAGATTGCATTGGTGGGTCAAACCTCCAAATCTCAGTGGGAAGTTTAGTTTTTTTTCTCATGGTACAGACTGTTTGGCCACCATCTTCTATGTGGTAATTTAGGGATTCCAGTGCTTCTCTTTTTGTATCTGTGCCATTCTTTCAGAATGCTTCTCTTTCTTTATCTGTGCCTGGATCCTTCCCTGGATCCTCTCTATGTGTCCAGCTAATAGACAAAGAGAGCGGGCTGTACTGATTCCATAAGAAGTTTCCAAGACCAAGTATAGAAATGGTCTGCATTTTTGTACATGTTCCCTTAGTCAGAATGAGGCATATGGCACCAACCTAACTGCAATGGAGGCTTGGAAATGCAGTCTTTCCAGGTGCCCAGAGGAAACTAGATCTGTGAGCATCACTCTAGCCTCAGCCACAGTAGATTTCCTTTGGTTGTTGTGAGTATTAGAAACCTAATGTAGGCAAAACACTCAGAATAGTGCCCAGTTCTTTCAACGGCATCCACAGTTCCAGGTAAGTTGCAAGAGGAGTTCTCTGTTTTTCCCTAATCGCAGCTTGCTAAACAAGTCTGGTGTACAGAAGCTTCTGTCAAGCCCAACAGCTGGCTGGAGGGTGTTGTGAGTCTCAGTGTTCAAGGAGGCCAGCCAAGGATACAGATGCCACAGCTAAGTCTCTGCAGCACATCCTCATGCTTTGTTTAACTTGATTCCCTGGGTGGGACAATTTTTATGAGCAGGTGTTCTGGTTAATTAGGTGATTAATGCTCCTCAAATTGGAGAGCCATCTCCCCAGTGACAGTTCTTGCTTTGCTCGAATATGAGACAAATCTTCCCTGTACAATTTGGAGAGGCCCGTGATCACACTCATCTGTCTGTCAGGCCTCTTGGGTCAGCACTCTGGCTCTGAGGGCCAAGAGCCTGACCTCACACCTGGCTGACTTGCCTCTTGCTGCACCAGTTTAGAGAACCAAGAGCTCCCAGATAATCTGGCTTCCTCTCAGACCAGGGCAAAGTTGAACTGGGGACATATTTCTGGTTCCTTTCTGGGGATTACAATCTCTGTCACCTCTCAAAGTCAGAGCCATTGCCTCTACACAGAGTCCTCCAGTTTCTAAAGCAAGGCAGATGAGCCACAGCCAAGGGCAAAATTAGGCATAAAACTTTTTTTTCTCCAATTGTCTCTTAGGCCAATAGAAATGTGCTGTAAACTCTCTTATATTTCACATTCTCACAGCTCTCTTCCCACCTCATGCACAATTATATTCCTACCTTTCTCCCTGTGTTTCCCTCCATGCCAGGATCTGTCTCTCATTGATGTCATTGAACCCATGCATCCATCCTCCAAACCTCAGACTGAATTCATCAGCCCTTTCCAGCTTAAAGTGATTTCTCCCTCTTCAGAATTTGGGTAGCACTTATTACATGGCCCATATCACTTAACATTTAGTCTTTTCTCTTCATTCATGTGTCTTAATTTTGTTTTCCCAATTGGATTTTTGGCAGCCGTGGTTATATCATCTCCTGGGCATATATAAAGTTCTCAATAAATGTTTATTTGATTGCTGAATTAAGCTGAATGCCACTTATACTTCGGGAAGATGGGTTGAATTTAGTCTCTTTCACCATGGTTATTCTTGACTGGGGCACCTCCTTTCTCACTCCTTTTCCTCACATGTGTTAGCACCCCAGAAGGACTAGATCTCTTTCTTCAGTTTCAACTGGAAAATTCCCAGGAAAGGACTCTGCTTGGCCCATTTAAGTCATATGCCCATCCCTTAAAAAATCAGTATATTCTGGTCATTAGAGAAATGCAGATCAAAACCACATTGAGATACCATCTCATGCCAGTTAGAATGGCGATCATTAAAAAATCTGGAGACAACAGACGCTGGAGAGAATGTGGAGAAATAGGAACACTTTTACACTGTTGGTGGGAGTGTAAATTAGTTCAACCATGTGGAAGACAGTGTGGCAATTCCTCAAGGACCTAGAAATAGAAATTCCATTTGACCCAGCAATCCCATTACTGGGTATATATTCAAAGGATTATAAATCTTTCTAGTATAAGGACACATGCACACGAATGTTCATTGCAGCACTGTTTACAATAGCAAAGACCTGGAACCAATCCAAATGCCCATCGATGATAGACTGGACAGGGAATATGTGGCACATATACACCATGGAATACTATGCAGCCATCAAAAATGATGAGTTTGTGTCCTTTGTAGGGACATGGATGAACCTGGAAACCATCATTCTCAGCAAACTAATACAAGAACAGAAAATCAAACACCGCATGTTCTCGCTTATAGGTGGGTGTTGAACAATGAGAACACATGGACACAGGGAGGGGAGAATCACACAGTGGGGTCTGTTGGAGGGAAATAGGGGAGGGACCGTGAAGGGTGGGGATTTGGGGAGAGAGAGCATGGGGAGAAATGCCAGATAGAGGTGATGGGGAGGAAGGCAGCAAATCACACTGCCATGGGTGTATGCAACAGTCTTGCATGTTCTTCATATGTACCCCAAAATCTAAAATGCAATTAAAAAAAAATCAGTGCATTGAGGAAAGTAAGATCATATACAAACAAGAAAATTCAGAACCATAATCACACTCTTGGAGCAGAAGGCCAATTAATAGCTGTCTGCTACAAGTGAATATAGATTTTGAAAGGTTTAGTTGCTCTGTCTTCTTCCTTATAACTGTATTAGTCCATTTTCATACTGCTGTAAGAACTGCCCGAGACAAGGAAAGAGGTTTAATTGACTCATAGTTCAGCATTGCTGGGGAGGCCTCGGGGAATTTAAAATCATGGTGGAAGGTGAAGGAGAAGCAAAGCACCTTCTTCGGAAGGTGGCAGGAAAGAGAAGTGCTGAGCAAAAGGGGGAAAGAGCCCTTTATAAAACCATTAGACCTCATGAGAACTCACTCGCTATCATGCGAACAGCATGGGGGGAACCACTCTCACAATTCAGTTGCCTCCACCTGGTCTCTCCCCTCACACATGAGGGTTATGGGGATTATGGAGATTACAATTCAAGGTGAGATTCGAGGGGGGACACAAAGCCTAACCATGTCAATAGGTTACTTATTTTAATATTCATTCATCAAATTTATCTTACATATTCATTCTGAAACATTTATCTATTCAGAGTAGTTCTTATCCCTTGGGGAGGGTCAAAAGATTAAGCGGCAATAAACATTTATTTATTTTTTTTTTTTGAGATGGAGTTTCGCTTTTGTTACCCAGGCTGGAGTGCAATGGGGCGATCTCGTCTCACCGCAACCTCCACCTCCTGGGTTCAGGCAATTCTCCTGCCTCAGCCTCCTGAGTAGCTGGGATTACAGGCACGCGCCACCATGCCCAGCTAATTTTTTGTATTTTTAGTAGAGATGTTGACCAGGATGGTCTCGATCTCTTGACCTCGTGATCCACTCGCCTCCGCCTCCCAAAGTGCTGGGATTACAGGCATGAGCCACCGCACCCGGCCAATAAACCTTTATTGTTCATTCTTTTTCAGGGGAGAAAGAGAGAAGCGTTTGCATTGAAAACAATGTCCTAGGTCCAATGGACCATACCTTTTCCTTAACCCTTTTGGCCATTTCTCCAGGAATTACCTAAAATCACATACATGAGCTATTCTCTCTCTCAGAAAAATATAATAGGGATCATAGTCTTAATCTCAAATTGGGGGGTTCATTTTCTTTCTTCCTTCTTCCTATTCACCTACTCATCAAAGATCTGCCTCAGTAGCTCAGTGAGGTAGTGTGCCAGTTTCAGGGTCCCTGGTAGGAAGTGGATAATTCAGAGGAGTACCTGAAGAAAGTTTAGTAAAGGGACTATATGGAAAGGTGAGTCAGGGTTAAGAAATCAGCAAGGGGGCAGGGTGCGGCGGCTCACACCTGTAATCCCAGCACTTTGGGAGGCCGAGGCAGGTGGATCGCAAGGCCAGGAGTTCAACACCAGCCCGGCCAAGATGGTGAAACCCCATCTCTACTAAAAATGCAAAAATTAGCCAGGCATGGTGGCAGGCACCGGTAATCCTAGGTATTCAGGAGGCTGAGGCAGAGAATTGCTTGAACCTGGGAGGCAGAGGTTGCAGTGAGCTGAGATCACACTTTAGCCTGAGTGAGAGAGTGAGAATGAATGAATGAATGAGAGAGAGAGAGAGAGAGAAAGAAAGAGAAAGGGAGAGAGGGAGGAAGGAGAGAGAAGGAGAGAAGAAAGGGAAGGAAAGAAGGAGAGGAGAGAAAGAGAGGAAGAAAGAAAAAGAAAAATGAAAGAAAGAAGGAAGGAAGGAAAGAGAGAAGGGGAGGGAGGGAGGGAAAGAGGAAAGAAGGAAGGGAGGGAGGAAGGAAGGAGAGAGAAGGAGAGAAGAGAAGGAAGAAGGAGAGGAGAGAAAATGAGAGAGAACTAGAAAAAAGAGAGAGAGAGAAATAAATCAACAAAGAATGGGGACTCCCCAAAGTTTAGCAGCAGTGGAAAGCTATTTCCACTCCTGTCCTCTAAAGGGGTAATGGGATAGCAGTGGTTTCCAAGGAGACCCATATATCTGGAGAAGACAGCTGCTAGACATGAACTATGACCTTCGATAGGGAAAGGCAGCCACTGACAAACTTCAGTCCTGTGGAGGAAGAACCCTTGGCCTCACTCCTCTAGCTCTCTGAACTAGTTCCCCATATGTCTAGATCCAAGGGAGTTCAGGTGATACAGTCTGTAAAGGTTAGTTTCCTGGGGAATAGAACTTCCTCTGACTGTGGGCAGAGAGTGGATCTGAAGAATCCATTAGAGAATGATGAGCACAAACTGCTACGATGGGGTGGAAGCAAATGTATCAGAATTAGGGGTGCAGGAGACAAATGCATGTCATTTGCAAGGGCATCCTAGAAGAATGTAATCATCCCCCTCCCCCAAAAGATGAGCAACATCGATTAAAATTAATAAAAATACAATAGAAGAATGTCAAATAAGCTGGCTGATTGAGATCATTTATTTGTTTATTCATTCATTTACGTATTCATTTATCAATCATCAAAGGTTTATTTGCACCTCTAGATATCAAGATTGCAAAAATGGATTAGATATCTCTATATGCCTGAAACTTTTTATAATTCAGTTTTGAAAGAATTGGATTATACAGGGTCACTGTCTTCAAGAACCTAACAGTCCGGACCAGGAAGTCCAGAGGATTCAGCTTCTAAACTGGAGGATTTGGCTGCTATACTGACTGTGGGGTAGAAGACGGGAGGGTAGGAGAGGATGTTCTGGGGTGGGTATTGAGCGGATGTGGAGGATTGGTGGGAGATGCGGTGGAAGAAGCAGAAAACAACTCCAGAGTTCAAGATTGCATTGTCATGTCTTCCTTTTAGAAAGATTCTTGCGTCATCAGAGGAAAGGATGGATTGGTGGAGCAAAAAACTAAGAAATGAGAAAACTAAGAGAAATGATGTGAGAGCCAATGAGTAATACCTGTGCATGAGACTAGGATCTGAACAATCGCAGGAGAACCAGATGTGAAAAGGGGATACATTCAAGAGGTGGTCATGGGGAAGAATGAACAGAACTAAAGAATTAAATGGCTGTGGTGTGTGCAAGAGGGAAAATGCTTCGAGCTGTTTTGCCTTCTCAATACTCCCACCCACTTTTCAGCTAGTAGCTCCTGGGTTTTCCTTTGAGAGCAGGACTCCCACCTGCCCAGTGAGTGCAGTTTCCATCAAACTGCTACCCATGGGTTCTTGTCTTCTCTGGCCAAAAGGGTAGTCACGTGACTCAAGTCAGGAGAATCAGTTGCTCCTACCTGAGATTTTGGAAATCTTGGGCTTGGCACCTAGATTCTGCCTTGGGTCTTGTCATTTTTGAAGCCTTCATCTTCAATTTTTTCCCTTACATTCTGTATGCTATCCATGGCTTTCTTTAAAAGTCCTTTTTGGGGAAATTCAATAAGCAAAAATGGTTTGTTCTGGAGAACAGAACTGCCTCTGACAGTGGGCAGAGAGCAGATCTGGAGAATCCACTGGAGAATCATGAGCACAAATGGTTAGTCTGGATGGTTGGAAACAGAAAACCTCAGCTGACTGTGGTGAAGGTGGTAACTTACACAGGGAGATAAATGCAGGTTGAGTAGAAAGTTTGAGATGGGGTTTCCTGCAGTAATGGATAAGTAGTTTGCTTTTGAGAAGCCTATGGAAAAGCAAAGGGAAAAATTCAAAAGTTGTCCAGGGCCTTTGGGGGAACTCTTAAAAATGACACCGTAGAGTGTAAAACCACCCCGTAGAGTTTAAAACCACCTCAGGTTCTTGGATTTAGAGAGTTCTAAACAATACTGACCTCCTAACGATTTACTCAGTCTTCTCCAAGGAGGGCAATTCCTCCATCGAGTAGCGACCGCCTTCTGCAGATACATCAGAATCAGCCGAAGGAGTGGAGCCACATTTTCAGCACAGAAGCCCTGAGTCCTGGCTCTGGTTACTTCACTAATTAGTTGGGTGACCCTGCTTCAATGCCTATCTTTCTCTGAAACTCAGTTTCCTTATTCGTAAAACAGAAAAGTTGAACTATATTTGGGATCTCAAACTACGTTCCAAGATAACTTCCTGTTTATATGAAAAGGGGTCCTGTATACTAGGAACCTGGATTAAATAGCCTTAAACAGATTTCCTTATTGCAAGACTTCTCAGGGCCCTAAAAACACTCATCTGTGATGCAAATCTCCAAGAGGGGCAAAAGTGAGTATTTCTCAATGTATCCTTGTCCAAGGAAACTTTTTTCTCCCGCATGATGAAACGTGAGGAACCAGGAGTCATCAGAAGTCACTTGTGGAAATGTCGAGTTAGGTGATTTCTAGGCTGTTCCAGCGCAAACACCCCATGATTCTGCCTAGCCTGGTGTTATGGCCCTCCTGTCTTTCCCACTTGCCTCCTCCTCAGGGATGGTTGGCTCTGAAGGACCCTCGCCATGTGTTGTAAAGGGCATCTCCCAGGAAAATCACACTTGAATGCCTATAAAGTCACTTAAAGATCTAGTGTGGCTCTTGAAACCCCCTGAGCAGCTTAAATGGAAAACACAGCCCCCCACTGCACCCGGAGCACAGATCCAGGCCCAGCCCGAAGGGATTGCAAAACATGCTCTAGCATGCATTTGGGAAAACAAAGAAAACCCTACTCTTCTCTGCTCCAGACAGTCTGAGACGCTTTGTGCCCTTGGGCCCTTGCCCGGTTCTCTCATCTGCCTCAGTCCTGGTACTAAATTGGTTCAAGGTTTGGAGGAAAGCTTCAGAGGAAAGGGGGAAAAGGATGTTTAGAGTTCTTAAATGCTGAAGTCACCCTGAGGACCGTAGCATAGGCCCTCGCCAGCCACCAGGGGGCGATGACAACAGCATCTGTACAGAGCCGTTCCCAAGAAAAACAGCAGTAAATTGCACCTAATGTGTTTATTAATGATGAAGGGAGGAGAGAGAGGGAAAGAGAGAGAGAGAGAGAGGAAGAGCGCAACTGGGACTCGAGTGTGTGTGAGAGTGTGCGTGTGTGTGTGTGTGTGTGCGCGCAACTGGGTGCCAAAAGCTAAAACTCTGAAAATCTGCTAAGTATAATAAAATAAAATCTGCAACTCTACTATATATTCACAGGATGTGGTCAAGTAGTTGAAAGTTTCCTTGAAGGAAAATAAGGTAGAAGAAATCAGAATAGCATTCCTATGAAAGAAAAGAAAAGAGCTCTCAGGAGTATAGTTGTTGTCACTGTGTGAGTGTGTGTGTGAGCATGCATGTGCACGTGTGTGTGATTGCAGGTATATAAATGGATGTGTGGGAGCCTGAGTATGTGAAAGTGTGTCTGTGGCTATGAATATGTAGGGGTGTGCGTGTGTGTGTGTGTGTGTGTGTGCAGGGCTCATTCAGACCTCAGTGTGAGGGGATCTCAAGGAAATCTGGGCAATAGTTCCTCCAGTTCCTGCCCTTTCCTTTCAAACAAACAAACAAAATCATTCCTACAAGTATTTATGGAGCCTCTAATGCACACGCCCCTCCCCACTGGCATCTGGAAAAGCTCAGATCTAGCCAATTTAAAGCGGGCACTGGAAGAAAGAAGGTGCTGGGGACAGAAGGGATGCCTCGTCTTCGAATGACTTTTGCAAAAACACGTTCTCTTCTGTGATGCTCCAAACAACCCAGGGAGGTGAGGCCAGACAGGACTGATTTGAGAAAACGAAGGCTCAGAGATGACACAACTGGCCCAGAGTCACCCAGTTAGGAAGCAGAAACCCAAGGATGGAACAAGGCATTGTCAATCCAGGGGTCCAAGTCCCTGTCATCAGTACTTTCAGCAGCCCGCCAAGCGTTGGGTCTGCACAACGTAGGGCAAGTTTCTAGGTAAGGTTTGCTAGCAGTGACCTCAACAACATGGACCACCGTGTGTGTGTGTGTGTGTGTGTGTGTGTGTGTGTGTGAGAGAGAGAGAGAGAGAGAGAGAGAGAGAGAGAGAGAGCGCGAGCGCTGTGGAGTACCCTGGTGTCAATCAAGGCTCTTCAGGAAAAATTGTGGATCTTTGCCATGAGTACTAGGTACTGTAGAGAAGTAGCTTCGTGGGTGACAGTGCCATGGTTTGGCGTCCCTAGCAGCTGTGGGACCTCCAGCAAGTCGCTTCACTTCTCTGAGCTTTGTTTTCAGACTCCCGCTTGAAAGATCATGGACTTAACTAAAATATATGAGTAGAGTGCTCAGCTCAGTGCAAGAATTTAAAAAACAAAAGTGTCAAGAGCCTTATCAGTCCTTGGCTCCTAACAGTGCATAAGTTTCAGTGTTTCTTTCCCGGGGCCCTGCTGGCCAAGCCCCTTTCCTTCCCTGGTTCCTTCTCTCTCCCTCCTCTCCTGCCTCCTCCCTCCAGGCTCTGGGTCGCTCCAGCAAAGTTCCCAACTTAGTCGACATGACTCGCGGCGCAGCCAATGGGAGGCGGAGTTGGCGTTTTTTGGGGGGGGGGGGGGCGGGGGTGGGAGGGGATGGGCCCCGCGTCTCCGGTGTCTGCCCTGCTCAGTGAATGGAGAGAGCGAGGGCAGGCCAGCTCACCCGGCCGCCCCGTGCCCCAGCAGCCGCCGCCACCGAGCGCCCTAGCCCAGCCCCAAGCCGGACCTCCCCGGGCGCCACGCCCCACTGCGCTTGCCCCAGATCCCCAACCCGGCCCGTGGGCCCTCGAGGCCAGGGGGCGCTCCGCACCTGGGCACTCCCAGCGATGCGCAGCGGGGCAGCGCCGGCCCCGCCGATGGAGCTGCCGCTGCTGCCGCCGCTGCCGCCCGGCGCTCCCCGCTCCGCCCGCGCCCCGTGCGCCTGAGCGCCGAGCTCGCCCCTCCTCCGCGCCAACTCCGCCGCCCGCTCCCCAGGCCGCCCGCGCTCCCAGCGCGCCTCCTCGGGCTCCAAACGTCTTGCCCCGCAGAGGCAGACTCCTCCGGGAGCGGGGCCCTCCCTGCACACCATGGCCCCCGGGCGGACAGGGGTCTGCGCCGCGGTGCGCGCCCGCCTGGCGCTGGCCTTGGCTCTGGCGAGCGTCCTGAGCTGGCCCCCAGCCGTTGCCTGCCCCACCAAGTGTACCTGCTCCGCCGCCAGCGTGGACTGCCACGGGCTGGGCCTCCGCGCGGTTCCTCGGGGCATCCCCCGCAACGCCGAGCGCCTGTGAGTACCCTTGCCCCACCCCACGCGGGCCACCCACCTGGGTCCCACAGAGGGGGCTCCCAGGCGCCAGATCCGTCCTTTCCCCTCGGCATCCCTGGATGCGGTCTCTATTCTCATCCCTTCCCAGATACGATCTCTCGCTCCCGGAGCTGGGGATCTGTAGGCTTGGTCAGATCTGGAAAGGGAGGTCTCGAAGCCCCCGCGAAGGGCAAAGAGCAGTGCCTTTCCAGGGGTAAGGCTCCAGACACAGGGCCGGCTGACAGCTTCCAAGGAGTAGCTGGCGGGAGGTGAGGGGAGGCAAGAACACTGCAGCCTTGTGGTCTTAGGGTGAGGGCCAGGGGTCTGCGCTTATTAAAAAGGGGGGCAGGCGAAAGAGAAAGCTATAGGATGATGGGGCGTCAAGGCACGGAGGCGGGAGAGAGGGCCCCAGACTGTTGACCCGCTTGGAGATCAGAATGGGCCAGCCGCTCTCTGGCTGCCCTTGCAAGGAAAGTTGAGTGTGGGTGAAGGTTTAACTTCTGAGGAACTGGACAGATTCAGAGTGGGTGCTCTCAAAACCCGCTCTACCTGGAGCGCAGCCTGGGAGATGCCAAGTTGCAGCCCCGGGTGAATTTTTAGGGCTCGGTTCTAAATGCCTCCCCGAACGGGGTTGGAGAATGGAAATGCTGACAACCCTTCAAATGAGACCCAGCGTTATAATCTTACAAACCGCATTCAGCCTCGGATCCTGGGCTTGGCAGCGAGTGGCGAGGCGCTTGGAGAATGGGGTGGATTGACCCTCGTTTTAGCCCCAATTGTGCAACCAAATATTTACTTTTCATATGTCAACGTTTTGGAAACGTTTATCATTTTGATCCTCGGACCAGATTCAAAACTTGGACTCCGGGGTGGGCTCCTCTTCGTCGGCAGTTGGAGTTGGGTAAGAAACGGTGGAGTGGGTGGGAGCCTTACTGGGAACCCAGCCGAGAAGTGGGTGAGGGTTTGCTCTAGTGTGGTAGACTCCCTCCATGTCTTGCTCTCCCTCTTTCCCCTTCCTCATGTGCCTTAGGGGTAGGCGCCTGGATCTTCCACTCTCTTCCAGACTTCAGGCTGCAAGAGAGTATTAATGACAGGCATTGTCCTAGAGTGTGCTATTCCTGTTAGTCACCTCCTATCACCCCACCTCATCTTCTCTTCCACTTCTTTGTGCCTCTCTGGGTGGAGACTCAACAGAACTGTCTTCCTTATTCCTGGTGCTCTCTTCTTCTTTTGGCTCAAAACTTTTTTTTCCCTCAAGTGCAGTGATTGTTCTGTTGGGTTGAACCACACAATCCTAAAGGGTGAGAGCGGAATCTTCATTAACACATGTTGAAAACCAGGCTTGGAAGTGTAAAACGACTTGCCCAAGAAAACACAGCAAGTTGATGGCAATAAAAGGGCCAGAATCCAGTTTTTCCGCACCTTAGTTCAGATATTATGTTAGTCCAGAGCAGTGAAAAACTTGTTTTAGTGCTATTTTTAGATATCTATAACTTGTAAACTAAGTTCCCCTCCTCCTCCTCACACCAGTGCTAGCCACATGAGTTACTGAAATAATAACTATAGCTAACGTTTGATAAATGCTTTTCATGCCTTGATTTGTGTATATGTACTATCTTATTGAATCTCTACAATAGCCTTATTAGTTACATAGGCAATGCTTATTACTCCATTTTACAGTTAAGCCGTCTTGTCATTTACTCAAGGTCACGCAGTGAGTGAATTATTTGAATCCAAGCCTGACTGGCTCCTAAGCCCACAACCCTTATCGCTCCCCTGTTCATCCTTGGAACAAGGGTCAGTCTGGGCCATGACCTATAAACAAACAGTCCCGGGAGGGTCCTGGCTGGACTTGGATCTTAGAATAGGCTGCTGTTGCTTCTGCTTCTGTCATACCCTGCAAATGTGCAGCTCATTTTGATGTTAGGTCTGCTGCTTGGGGTCTTGAACTACTTCTTCCTCATCTTCCAAAACGTGCTGCATGTTGGGAAACCAAGAAGAGTAAACCCCTCTCCTCCTGGTATGTAGGAAGTTTCCCAAAGCTGTAGGAATAGTACCCACGCCAGCATGCCACTCAGTCATCTCCCTTTGGAGATCTGTGCAGCTCAGGGAAGCCCATCAGCTCCAGAACCAATGGTGTGGAGACTGGAGTCCTGGTGGTCCCCATAGACCTCCTGCTGCAGTTGCAGCCTGTCTTTAACCAGCAATGGCAGAGCAGGAGCTGCTTTGATACCCCTGGTCTCATCTGCCTCAGTTGTGGTCACTGGTGTCACTTTGGCTAAGGTGCATGGGGGTGCTGCGATGGTATCTCATTCTAGTCCCCTTCCTCCCTGGGAATGGGGGACAGCGTTTAGGAGCAAGCTGGGTCAGGTTCACTGCAGGGTTTCAGGGCAGCCCACCAACAGTCTTTCACCACCAATGTCCTTTACCAACCCCGCCTCTCAGCCAACTCAAATGCCACTTTTCAATTCTGAAAACTCTTGGGGGATATTTGGCATTTTTACACTCTGCCAAGGATTTCTTCAGAGAGGACTCACTCATTTATTCCTGCCTTCATTAATTCAACAAACATTACTTGGGGCTGGGCGCAGTGGCACTTTGGGAGGCTGAGGTGAGAGGATCGCTTGAGCCTAGGAGTTTGAGAACAAACATGACTTGAACCTCTACTGCATTCCAGAAACTGTATATAGAATCATTGCATATACAGAAGAAAACCAGCCCTTCATCGTAAGGAATGTAAGCAAAAGACAGAAGAAGGAGACTTGCTTTGGGGAGCCTTTTGAACTCCCCAGGGCTCATGTTGCCATGGGGCACGTTTTGTCAGCACTGTCCTCAGATGCTCAGGACCATCCTAAAATCCAATTTTCCAATCTCAAATGTTTAAATTGTGTTTTAAAACAAAGAAACAGCATTTTCTCCGTTCTACATTCTTGATACTCTGCCTCCCCAAAAGCCTTTGATGAAGGGATTTGTATGTGTGTGTGTCTGTGTATATTGTTTCTCTGGATGCTTTTGACTTCTGAAACCTTGTGTTATGACATTAAGGAAAACCTGAGTGGGGATAACGTGCTCCCCATTTGGGCTTTGCTTCAGGCCTGGAATGGGGCCTGAATTGTTCATAATGAAGCCAGAATCAGAGTCGGGGGTCTGTGTTCCAAGATCTTCTCTATAATGTCAGCACATCAGGCAGAAAAAGAAACTCTGTCTTTTATAAACTACTGACAATTTTTCCCCCTCCATGAGGAGGTGACACCCACAAGAAAGCTAAATAAATGCAGAGAAGAATTCAGTGTAATTTATTATCCATGCAGCAAAGATAGAGGACGAGAGGAGAGGAAGTGAATGGTGGTGCCTGAAACCAAACATTTACCATGGAGCACAGAGTAAACAGATGTTGCACTTACCCTTCTGACTACAAAAGGAGCCCACAGATGTCATTCTTCTCCAACCACAATCTCAGCCTGGAAAAAGAGGAGGCAGATGAAAATGAACTCTCACATGGGGCCACTTCTCCCCATCCTGCCGTCCTGCCTAGAGGCAGGCAGAGGCCCACTTCTCCCTGCAGTGAGGGGTGGCCTGAACAGTGGAGTGGGGGCAAGAGTGGACATCTTTGGTTTTTCACTTGGCTCTGGAACATGCTGGAGACTGCTGTATTTAAATAAACATTTCCTGTTTGCGAAGGAGATCGGGCGAAAGGCTGAAACATGAGAATGTGGTAACTTAATTTTCTCCATCACTCCAGATGACGGCTGGCTTTGCTGGTGGTTGGGTCCAATAAAAACCGGCACCATGTCATAGGCTTTCCCTCACTTGACCACAGAAGTCCTGAGGTCAAGTGGGAGACTTTCCAAGATGCTCAACAGCCAAGCCCTGCGTCCGGTACTTCCAGCCCTCAGGGCTAGTCCTTAGAGGACAGGGACAAGCTCGTGAATTATGGGACCTCTCTGGGTCAACCATGGTGATATGGCCTTTAAGGGAAACATAGTGCCCTCATGGACAGACTAAGGAGCAGCTGAGTGGGCCTGCCTCCAGTGGACCTGTATACCCTCCAGGGTGGGCCCGCCTCCAGTGGACCTGTACACCCTCCAGGGTGGGCCCGCCTCCAGTGGACCTGTACACCCTCCAGGGTGGGCCCGCCTCCAGTGGACCTGTACACCCTCCAGGGTGGGCCCGCCTCCAGTGGACCTGTACACCCTCCAGGGTGCTGTGCAACTCTGAACAGATTGCATTACCTCTCTGGGCCTCACTTTTGTGAAGTAGAATTCTTGTATAGTCTTAGTGGTTTTCTTGGTTATGGTCCACTAGGGGAACTGTCAAGATCTGCTTCCCTAGTGTCTAGAACACTGCCTGGCGCACAGTAGGTTTTCAGCAAATATGTATTCAATAAAGGAAGAATGTGCCTCAAAAACGCAAGTCCTCCTTTAGTTCTTACAAGTGAAAGATGGAACATTCTAGATTTGCATTTTGGCTTATGACTAAGGGCTCCTTACTAGTCACCTGTGACATGAGTTATTAAGAGTATCTAAAATTTGGATTTTATGAACTAAAATCTATTGCCTTACTAGAGTTACCAAGGACTCCTGTTGAGTGATCTACTCTGAAGTCTGGTTGCCAGGCGTTGCTTAGCAACCCTGCAAAACTCCTACTGTGCACACGCCCATGAAAAGAGCTGGAAATCCTGAGCACTTAAACCATAGGACTTTCTAATCAGGAACTCATCAGCATCATCCTGAGCGCTCTGTGGGTTTTGATTGCTGCTCTTCTTGTATTAATTGATAAGTTCTGCTTTTGTTGATCATCTGGATTTTCTATTATTTCTGCATTTTTGCCATTTTGATTGTTATGTTGTTTTCTCTCCAGTATCGTTTGTTGTCACAGAGTTCTGTCTCTCCTGGAAAGAGAGATGGAATAGTGAGTTGCCGCTGAAGGATCTCTTGCCTTGGCAATGTGGGCTGTGGCAAGAAGGTTGCCAACCCCCAAGCATTGTGGTTAGGGAGGCGCTCCGGAGACAGATGGCTCTGGGTGTGAATTGCAGCTCAGTTACATCCTTGCTGTTGCACTGTGGGCGTGTTACACTATTGCTGTGGACTGCAGTGTGTTTGATTCTTTTGTACCTTATTTCTACACCTGTGATACCAGGATGATAAGCTCACTGTCTTCACGGGGATGTTGTGAATATAGCCTGAGGCAGTCCCTGTAAGTGCTCAGCACGGTGCCTACCATGTTGTTCGCTCATTGCTGTGATTGTTTATCCCTCTATGATTTCCTAACTGTAAAGTATGTATATGAATCTTCCCCATTGGGAGGATTAAATGAAATAATATACAGGGAGTGCTTAACACAGTACAGTCATGTGCTATATAAAATGACATTTTGGTCAGCAGTGGACAACACAGAGGATGGTGTTCTCATAAGATTGAAATGGAGCTGAAGAATCCCTCTTGCCTAGTGACATTGTAGCTTTTGTAACATCATAGTGCGATCACTTTATTCTTAATACATTTCATGTCGCCTAAGTGTGTAGTGTTGATCAAGTCTACAGTGTACCGTAACGTCCTAGGCCTTCACATTCACTCAGCACTCACTCACCGACTCACCCAGAGCAACTCCCAGTGCTGCAGGCTTTATTTCTGGCAAGTGCCCTATGTAGATGTACCATTTTTGCTCTTTTATACCATATTTCGATTGTACCTTTTCTGTGTTTAGGTATGTTTTAAAAACACTCATACTTACCATTGTGTCACAGTGGCTTACAGTATTCAGTAGAGTAACATGCTATGCAGGTTTGGAGCCTAGGAGCAGAAGGCTGTCCCACATAGGCTAGGCGTGTAGTAGGGCATACCATTGGGGCTTGTGTGAGTGCACTCCAAGAGCTTTGCACATCGACAAAATCACCTAATGATGAGTTTCTTAGAACACATCCCCATCAATAAGTGATACATGAATCCATCTGGCACCTAGGAGCCCTCCCCAAACTACTCACGTTACTGACCATGGCTATTGTTTTTGTCTCTTCATCTCAGGCCCTATCCAGCTGAAAGGTTTGAGATGCCCACCCTAAATTTGCTCCAACCCAAAGCCCTGGGGAGGCAAGTTCCTTGCCTCCTTGTGGGTTGTACCCAATTCCTGGCTCGGTCATTCCTTTTCTCTCTCTGCTCTTGGTTCTGCCCTTACAGCAAAGGCCATTTTGGCCTCTGTTCCATAAAAAGGGGATTACTGTTAAAGTGGTTTATATCTTTTCCATAGGTTTGTTGCTTTGTGGTATATCTAAATAAGGAATGCATTTTATTTATTTATTTTTGGGGGGTGGGTTTTCGTGGGGAAGTTTTGGCCCTGACTTTTTTTTTTCAATGCTCATTCCTTCTGTCTTTCCCTAACTGCCTCTTTTTCCTGACTTCCCATGTCTGCCTCTATTACTGCTTTTACTTGAAACAGCTGTATTTACTAGCAGGCTCCACCCTCATTATGGAAGGTGGTCTTAACCCTTTTTAGAACTGCTGAAAAGAAAGGAAAAACGAGGAGTGGAGGCGTTCCCAGAGAGCTCTTCTGGACCACTGCTAACCCCAAGCAGAATGGCTGTAGAGGGTGCCCCGGCACTGCGCTGAGCTCCCGGGGCTCTCCGCTCTTCATTGTTCCCCATCCTTAAATTTAAAGCAGTGTTGCCCAGGTTGGATGCTCATGATGGGAACCTACCTCTCTGCTCTGTAGGCCTGGACCGTGCTCTGTAGCTACTATGACTGCTGGCCTGTCAAGAGGTAACTTTTCTTCCCCACTCTCTGTGGTCTTCATAGTTGTGTTGTCAGCACCACGTTTGATACAGTGAAACCCTAGAAAGAATTGGCCAAGAAGTGCATGATTAGAGCCTTCCGTACTGAGTGGACACAGAAGGTGAGAAATTGTGGCACTAGAGCCAGACTCTCAGGCTCACATCCTGGTTCTGTCACCTACTGGCTGGTGACCTCAGTTTTTCCATTGTAAAATGGGAATAATAATAATACTCCCTTCAAAGGATGCTGTATTAATCCACATAGGCTGCCTGGAATTGAGGGCACCCTCCAACAATGTTCCTGTCATTATTATGATCAAAAGTCCTACTGAGTATAGACCTCATATCAGAGCATGATCAGGATGAAGCTTCATTAAGAGAAACAGATCATCGGGGTTGAAAGAGGTCCATTGTCCAAGTTCCAACCACATGAAGGCTGGTCTTCCATCAGCACAATTTAGAAGAAGGTGGTCAGTTAGCCTCCTTTGCTTAATTAAATCTAGTGACGGGGAGCTCAGTTCTTCCTAAAGCAATTTATTCCAGTAAAAACAAAACAAAACAAAAAAACAGTCCTAATGAGAAAGTTTTCTTTGTGTGGGGGTTGGACTTATTTCTCATTGATTGTTATTACCCAGAGCAAGTATAATCCTTTTTCCAAATGATAGGTTTATGAAAGCCTTATTGCTGTGGTGTTTCTCACCACCCATTTACCGGAGTCTCCTTACATTTTTACAAATGCCTCAACTATTCTGTATGTGGTACAGTTTGGGCATAGGCCTTGTCCTCTATCCCTAGTTCTCTTCCTCTAAATAGGTTCTAGTCTTCTTTGACTGCATTAGTTAGAAGGAGACCTTCCACCCCTCACTTTTTTATTTGACTTCTATCAGCCAGCACATTCAAAGGAAGATTTTCCCTTTGGCCAGTGATAGCCTTGGGCGGGCTCATTTTGACCAGGCTGTCTGGCATCCCTGCATCTCCCCAGCCTTCCCTGTGGTTAGCTTGCTGTCTCCCCTCCTAGCCTTGTGCACTTGACTTTTTGGAGTCTAAATGCAACACTTTGCATTTATCCTAATTAACTTTTGGCAAATCATTTCATTTCATCAGCTTTTCAGGAGCATTTTCTATTTCGATTTCCTCATCTAGCAATTAACTACTCCTTTCCCCATCTCCCAGTATTTATTTCCTCTGCAATTTTAATGAGCTTGCCCTATGGATCTTTATCCAAGTTGTCAATATAATCAGCAGAGTTCTCTGTGCATTTTTTTCAAAATCTTTCTACAATCTGGCGTGTGGGTTACATAAATATATTGCCCTGTTCTTTCTGGCTTGGATGGAAAAAAATGTTAAGGTCTTCTTGGCTTGTAGCATCTTCTTTCCCTGGGGTTCTGTTGGTTCATATTTTCTCTGGAATAATTTCCTATTAATGCTTAATTCTTCAGCTTGCTGAATTTTCTCTAAGCTCTTGGTTTCTCATGGAACTTTCCATCATGACTTTAGCTTCAGTTCTGTCCTTTTAGGCTAGTACCACAAGTCCCTCCAGCACAGGATGTGAGGCGTGTGTGTGTGTGTGTGTGTGTTGTATGTATATGTATATATGTGTTATTCTCTTCTGGTAAAAATTTTAGCCTGGGGGATTGAGCCTTTCTGCCAATAGCAGAGCTTAGGTAGCTACAGGTTTTAAACACAGCAATTTCCCTTAGCATCTTGGGTACCCATCGGCATATGGCACATTTTCTGGAGTAGTTCTGGGGGCAGATATAATGGAGGATGGAGCATAAGGGACTGAGGCCTACAGGGTCCCCAAGCCTCTGTAAACAACAGCAATGACAACCGTCATCACCACAACAATAGCTGGCATTTCTTGAGCGATTCTCTGTGCCTGGCACTGCTCTTACACTTCACATGCATGAACTCATTTCCTATTTGAACAGTTATGTGAAGTAGGCAGGAGTACTGTCTCCATTTTACAGATGTGGAAACTACATCAGAGGCGTGAAATGACATCCCCAGTCAGGAACAGGAGAGGCAGGGTTCATCCAGTCAGACTGGTCTCAGAGGCTGCACTCCAACTCCCGGTCCTGTCATTCCTTCCAGAAGCTTTCAAGGCAGTCTCCTTTTCTGTCTTCCAAACTCAATTCTCAAATAAAAACAACAAGAAGAAAAATGCGATGAGTTTAGCTTAAACCACTGAGCTCCTGTTTGATGCGAAGCATTAAGAGGAACGTCAAGGATGTGATCTGGACACCCGGCAAAACAGACCCATCGTGCCCGGTTTGGGGAAATAGGCAGCCTTGGTATGGAGCTTGAAGACTGATAGGGGCCCCGTATGTAGAAATGGGAACAAGGTATAGAGTCACAGAAATTCATGACTAGATGGGCCTGAGCATAACGTGAAATGATGGGAGCTGCATTGGCAGCAGTGTATCTTGTGGCTCCTGAAAGCCTTCCAGCACACTTAACCACCCACCTTGCCTCCCTCTTGAGTTTTTCTACCTCTCTAGCTTGACTGTTACCAGGCATACCCATCCTTTGCCCTAGCATGTGCCCTAACACATGCCCTAGTGTATGCCTTAGTATGTGCCCTAGTGTGTGCCCTAGCACATGCCCTAATGTATGCCCTAGTGTATATACCCCATGTAAGCCCTAGCATGTGCCCTGGTGTATTGCCTACTGTATGCCCTAGCTTATATCACTATGTATGCCCTAGTGTGTGCTCTAGTATATGCCCTAGTGTGTGCTCTAGGATATGTCCTAGTGTGTGCCCTAGTGTGTGCCCTAGCATGTGCCCTAGTGTATGCCCTAGCATATGCCCTAGCGTTTGCCCTAGAATATGCCCTAGTGTTTTCCCTAGAATATGCTTTAGTGTATGCCCTAGCATGCACCTTAGCATGTGCCCTAGCATGTGCCCTGGCATATGCCCTAGTGTATGTTCTAGTGTATATCCTAGTGTGTGCCCTAGCCTGTGCCCTAGTGTGTGCCCTAGTGTTTGCCCTGGTGTATGTTCTAGCATATGTCCTAGTGTGTGCCCTAGTGAGTGCCCTGATTCCGGTACGTCTGCATGCTATGGATTCCACGATTATCTTCTAATCTGAGGTTTATGACTTGACCATAGAATTGTGCATCTTTGCATCTGTCTGAGCCTTAGCTGCTCCTGGCTCCTGCCTTAATCCTTCTATCTTGGCTTCTTGCCCTCTGGGTAGCTCTCCACAGTCTTGGAATTGAATTTGGACTGTCACCATCAGAGCCCCAGGTCCTGAGATTGAATTTCATGGCCTGAACCTTCACCAGAGACTGGAGACTTGCAACAAACTCAGAGCTCTGCCCTGGAAACAACCTCAGACTTCATCTTCTTGGGCATCTGAAATCTTTTGTCATGTCCGGCGCAGCATATAAAGGTGCCCCAGGGCTGGGCTCTGTAAATGATGAATTACTCCTGAACTCCCTGTACCCCAAATAGGATGGATTATTTTGTAATTCAAAAGCACAGCAATGATGATCTCACTGGAGAGCTGTCCTGCTCAGAAAGGTGTTGCAGAAATTTCTGGACTATCTAGCGTTTTACTGACATTCTTTCTTTCCTCTCCTTCTCTGCTGGGCTCTAGAATGTAGGTAGAAAGTGCTCTGTGTACGGGGATTCTAAGTGGAATTAGTGGGAAGCCAATGGGGAGTACAATCTGGATATAAGCTGAAATGAGTAGAAAGACCTAAGCTGAATCCTGGTTTCTGTCACTTTCTAACTGCCTGGCCTGTCTGAGTGCCTCTGCAGTCTCTATTGTCTCATCTATAACCTTTAGGATGGGAGAAATAACACTCATCTCAGGGGGCTGATGCAAGGTTTGAATGAGATCAGATGTCTCCAAATGCCTTCTAAATTTAGAGCTATGTGAATACCTTAATGAGTCCACCCACAAAATCTGAATTGAACCACTAAATCCTGTATCTGGAAGATGATCAGGGTATATTTTAGAAGCTTTCATTTACAGATGAAGAAACTCGGGGAGCTCCAAACCCTCGCTCAGATTCACCCAAGTCTTCAAACTCTTGTTCCAGTTTCTTTTTCCACTTAACAAGATGCATCTTTTACAGATTAAAATATAACCTCACACCAGCCATGTCAGCAGCTTAACCAGGTGGAGTTTAGAGGACCGGGCAACTAATAAGTGACAGTGTCCAGGACAGTAGGAATAAATAAGGGAATCTGTGAAGGATGCAGCCATTTAAAGGAGCCATTTATTGAGTGGCTACCACAATGAATAAAGCAAATGAAATGTTCTCATAACTAGAACAGCTCAAACCAACTTCAAAGTTAGTCTGGACTGTCTCTCCCTCCAAATGACTGACAAGGCAAAGGCTACCAGGCTAGGTTCAGAGTGGGCAATTTACAGGTTGGGGGAAATGCTAGAACCATGAAGGATGTAGCACCAAACCCTCAGGAATCATTGATGAAAGCAAGTTCCCCTCATCCCTTTTAGTGGGTACAAATATGTAGAAAGCCTCACACATCATAAAAAAATAGTACAAGTGGAATTAAAAAAAACTCATGGGGAATATATTAATCCAAGAACAATTGTATCTGAGAAAGCATTCAAGTATTCCTCTGCAGCTAGCTGGCAAACAGCACAAGCTCTGCATTTTATTAGAGCCCTGACTCTGTGTAGAACACTGACCTTATTTGAGAAGCATTTCATAAACACTGACACACAGCACAGCAGCATTTGAGGCCATGAGGAGTTATAGGGCCTTCTTTGGGGGGTCAGCTTCCCTTCCCCTCCTAGGCTGCAAAGGACCCCTGGGACATTGTTTCGCTGATGTAGTAATATCTTTATTTTTCTCTCTTAGGTTTAACTCAGCAGAAGGAATTTTCCTAGGGGAAAATGAAGGAGGGGAATTTGGAATAAAATTTATGCCTTGGGCAGGTTTGCCTAAGCATGGGGTCAGCGATGGGGAAGACCCCATTCTGGGGGAAAGGGTCTAAGACTCTCACTTGGCCAGAGGAATTTCTTTTTGGAGATCTCACCTGGTGCCTGGAGACCTATGCTGTGGCTGTGTCAGAGGGGGGTTCTCAGGCAGCACTCACCCAGTCCTTTGGAATGCAAGGCTTGTGGCTTGCAACCACCCTGAGAAACACGTCCACCACATCCCCTCCTGCTAGAAGCTGGCACCTCCCTTTCCATCTGCTGCCAGTGTACAAGTTCTGAATTTGTGCCATAGAACTTGGTTCTGTTCCTCCCCCTCTTGTTGCCTTCCCTAGCCAAGAGATTTTCAGGCTTTTGAGGTATCTCTGGAGATCATCTGGTCCACTCCCTCCCCACTGATCTCAGCCCGTCTTCAGAGGGAAATGCATTAGAAAGGTCGCCAGAGACGACCTCAGCTTTCTGGTGTGGTCTGCCCTTGTGAAAAGGTGCCTTCATTTCTGCCTCATCCTGTGCAAAGATCATGCAGAACCATGAGAAGCCTCTGCCAATCTGGGAAGCTAGGGAGACAGAAGACGGACCACATCTAGCACAAAAAAAAAGAAAAAAAAAGGAATAATGTGGAAGCAGAGGGGAGAGGCAGCAGATGGGTGATTCAGGATGGCAGATCATATCCTGAGGCCTCTCAGCACCAAGGCTACAGCTTATTTAGAGTCTAGAGAGGGAAGATCCCAGCTGAAGAAAACGACAAGGGAAGGAACACTGGGAACCAGGACTGGAGCAGGAATCCAAAATTGGGAAGGCCAGTTGCTTCATGGGATCTTTTAATGACTCTAGTTCCCCACCAACACCCCTCCCCTTCTAATTGCTTCATAGCACAAGATGGTAACCAATCTGCTCTGTTTACTCTGTTTAGGCGTACATTTTAGTACTTTCTGAAACGTCTCCCATAAGCTTCTCCCTGCCGTGTGCCCTCCTTGTACATTCTAGAAATTTTGCAAAGACTTAAGTCTCCTCTGGGTTCTTTCCTGACTGGAGCTGCATGCTGATTCAAGCCATATTCAGCCAGGAAGCTCTCTTCCCATCTTTAAAACAAGAAACATCTTCTTCCAAGAAGACTGCACTACAGTTTTCTTTGTCTGTGTTGCTAACGAACAAAGAGACCCCGTTGCAAAACAGCATTTCATGAGCAGAGCAGGGCTGATAGCACCTCTTGCCAAATGTGACTGTGTGTAGTTGTGTGGGGGGAAAATAGCTTTGTCAAGAGGAGGGCCGAGGGAGGCGGCTCTGGGGAATTTTTAGCAACTGCAGCGTGGTGTAGTGGAAAGAATGCTTGCCTGGGAATTTGGAGACCTGGCCCTGCCTCTGACACACCGTGTGACCTTGGACAAGTCATTTGACCTCTCTGGGCCTCAGTTTCCTTATCTTTAAAGGGGATGAGGAAAGTAGACTGGATGATCTCCAAGGATCCTTTCAGCCCTATGCATCCTCATCTCTGGGGGCTGAGATTTGGGGTTTAGACATGAGCCAATATCTGTCCAACCCAAGAGACTTTCTAGAGGCAAGAGAGAGGCCAGGACAGCTGCTTTGGGGAGTGGCTGGTCCTTGATTAAGGCTCAAATAATTAGCTCAGCTCCACAGTAAGCCTTCTGAAATTAGAAAGAAAAAGATATTTAGTTTAAAAAATAGCAGTCGGTGTTTCTGAAAACTGGCTTGGGGCTTTGTAGGTTTTATTCAAAGACATAATTTTGCTTCCTCTATAGTACAGCAGTTTAGATTATTGATGCTTTGATGCCAGAGTTAGTGTGACCTGGGTTTGAATGCCATTAGTAGCTAAGTAATATTGGGCATGGTGTTTAATAGTAACCTGCTTCCCTGGCTTACTGGGAGGATCAAATGAGGTAATATATGTCAAGCTTAGAAGACAGTGTCTGGCATTAAATAATCACTCAAAAAGCCATTATTATGGCTATATTTTGCTGCTTAACAAACCATCCCAAAACGTGGTGTTCTAAAGTGACAACCATTTTATCATGCTTAATGATTCTGTAGGACAGGATTTTGGACACAGTGCAGTGGAGATGGCTTCTTTCTGCTCCATATTGTCTGAGGCATCATCTGCAGAGTCTGGAATGACCAGGGGAGATTTGAATATCTGGGTGCTAGAATCACCAGCAGGCTGTTCACTCACAGGTCTGGCACCTAGGCTGGGATGACTTGAAGGCTGAGCTCAGCTGGGACTGTTGACCAGGGTGTTTACACATGTGACCTCTATATGGCTTGAGCTTCCTCACAAAATGGGGGCCTCTGAATAATCTAACTTCTCACATGGTTGTTCCACACTTCCCATACTCTGAGAAGAGGTGTGCAGCAACTCAAAACAACTCAAAAGTAGCATGGCTTTTAATGACTAAGCCTTAAAAGCAACATAGTACCCCTTCTGCTCTGCTCTGTTGCTTTGAACAGTACTAGCTTGTCCAGATACAAGGGTAGGGGCCATCGCTCCATGGAAGAAGTCTCTCAGAATTTGCAGCTATGTTTTAAAACCTCCACAGCCATATAGTTATCATCATCATTTTTCTGTACCATATAATCTAATCTCTTAAGTAGACAAAAAGTTCCTTGAGGGCAGGAGCTGTGCATTTCTCCATAGAAGTTTAGTGTAATGCTTATGAAAATGAGACAAAAATCAACATATTTTCAAAAATCAAATTGAGCTGGATAGGCAGCAGGTTTGATGGAAAGACCAGGAGCTTTAGCACAAAAGAGATCTGGATTCAAGAATCTGTATTCAGGGCCAGAGGCAGTGGCTCACACCTGTAATCTCAGCACTTTGGGAAGCTGAGGCGAGAGGATCACTTGAGCCTATGAGTTTGATACCCATCTAAGCCACATAGTGAGACCCCATTTCTGCAAAATATGAAGATAAAAAAATTAGCCTGGCATGGTAGTGCACACCTGTGGTGCCAGCTACTCAGGAGGCTGAGATGGGAAGGATCACTTGAGACCAGGAGGTAAATCTGCAGTGAGCCATGATCGCACCACTGCACTCTATCCTTGGTGACAGAGTGTGACCTTTATGAATTGAACAATGATTCATTTAATGCTAATAACTCACAATGGCTTCATTTTTCAAATTTCTGCATGGTGGTGTCTACAGATGCCTAGGTCTGGGAAGATACCTTCATGTGATAGAGAACTAGCCCTTTGGAAAGGAGCTCAGGGTCCCAGGGAAACTGCCTGGGACGGTGCTTTACTTTGGCACATCCACAGCTGAGTTTGAATTATCTCTGTTGGCTTCTGACCCTGGAGACCCCCTGGCTTCCTCCAGTTATCATCGTTTTGCTCAGAGGTTCACATCTGCTTTCTTCCCCGGATAGATCCTGTCCCCTGCTGCTGTGTAACTGTGGGCAAACATGTTAGCTCTTACCTTGTGCCTTTTTTTTTTTTTTAAGCATTGTATTACTGGCTCAAATTTAGCAAACTGTACTATCCTTGTCTTTTTGGTGTCAAGCCAGGTCACTGGGCTTCACTTTCTGGGGTAGTTCCTGGGACCCGAAGCTCTCTTAGGAATCATTGACTGTGAGCTTCTCCTTTTTTCCCTAAGACCTCCCAGGAGCCCTAACCTTACTTTTTTTGTTTTTTAAGAGTCTAAATAATCTGAAAGAAGACTTTTACCTTGTCTTTAGAAAAAGGCACAAATCTCACAACATTTTGCAAATGATTTTGAGGGCCATGCCTCCAGTGGCATATTTCTTCTGAATGATCCTTATGTGTCTTAGTGATTTTGATTGGATGAACCTCTGGATTTTTGCCGAGTTTTACTTTGGAATCATCACATAGTTGTGAAATTGTCATAAGTCCCTCAGTCCCCTCTATTGTGGTAGACATGCATGGTTTTCCGGCTGCCTAGGACTTGTTCACTCTCTCTTCCTAGCAGCAGCCTTTCTTTCATTATTGGCATGTCATCTTCTGCATCTATGGGATACAGTCCGGTAGATTTTTGATCAGGCTCTTGGCCTCTCCTAGTCAAGGGCTAAGTTTATGACCCAAGTCAGATCAACTGGATCCTTTCTTTCTAGAATTGGAATCTTGACCAGAGGAAAAAAGAGATTGGACATAATGGTTTTTCATTTCCTCTAAGCACCTTCAAAAGCATAGACCAGACTATGCCTACTTCTCCACCCACCCCAGACCCGTTCTTAAAATGCTCATTGAATCCAGGAATTTCTGATAGCTTTCTAGAGAATTCCCTTTCACTCAAGTTCACAAGACTGCAGCCAAATTTCCAAGTAAATGAAAAAGCCACAGACAACAAACTTCTGGGGAGAAAATGGCACAATGAGAAAGATGATGCATGGCCTTTGGAGAAAGGCAGACCCGGTTTGAATCACAGGTTTACCATTCACCAGCTGGGTGCCCTTAGGCAAGTTCATTTTTCCCTTAGGATGCCAGCATCACTGTAAAGTAAGGATAATGAGTCCTGAAGCCCTGGTTCTCAAACTTGTCTGCATATTGCAATCACCTGGGGAGACTTAAACAATTACTGATGCCCAGGCCCGTCCCCAGCGAGTGTGATTTAATGATTTGGGGGTGCTTTTTGGATGTTGGGATTTTGGAAACCTTGCAGGTGTTTCTGATGTACAGCAGTATTTGAGAAAATTGACCTCAAGGAATTCTTCAAATTATAGGGAAGAATAAATGAGGTAATATATGTAAAACATTCAGCATAATGTAAGAATGGTAAAAGTCACTCTGTTCTCCTTTCCTGTCCTTTCTTAGGGTGAATGAGAATCGTTTGTGGTTGCTTCTAGCACAGTTTTCTTTGTTTGGGGTAGTCATAGCAATGCATGACAACCACGATGCAATATAACCTCACTTATTTATCCCATTATAGGTGAAGGACAGTCATACATGTCGCCAGAATTATAGAATATACAAAAATGTGATTACTTTCACATCCCTGGAATAACTAGGGCAAGTTCAACAATCCTTTGTGAGAACGTTCTGTGGAGTAACTGCTTTAATGGAGAGACAAAATTGATTTATAATTACCATGGCAACAGCAAAGTGGAGTGATGTCTTCCCGAGGGACCTGGACCAGGACCCAGGAGAATTTTCTCCCAGGTTTGCCCTGCAACTGGCTGAGTGACCTTGGCTCAGACCGGTTCATCTCATAAGGCCACAGTTTCCCCAGAGCCTGTTTTCTGACTTACGCATCTTCAACAGATTTTTTTGAGGGAAATGTATCGAGGTGACAGTTGTTAAGACAATGACGAGCAGAGGCTGTAGGAGGCAGAATGAAAGCAAGGCCTTGAGCCTCACAGAGGAGATAATTATAGATGCTGGTTCTCCCACCTGCCGGCTTCTCCCATAGCTAACAAAACCTATCCAAGTCTCTATCTTCAAAAAGTTCTTTCTGTAGAGGGGATGCAAAGGGAAACGTCCATGCAGCTCAGGCTTTCTCGCTCTGGTACTACTGACATGTTGGGTTGGATATTTTTGTTTGGTGAGCTGTCCTTCTCATTATAAGATATTTAGCAACATTTCTGACCTCTGCTTCTTAGATTCCAGTTGTACCCTTGTTTCGTAACAACCCAAAAATGTTTCCAGACACTGCCAAATGTCCCCTGGGGGAAAAATGACCTCCGGTTAAGAAACACTGGCTAGCCCAATGTCGATGGAGTATGCTTAAGTTAATAAAGCAATGTAACTGTGTGCACACAGTGTTTAATCTTAGTGCCCTCAGAAATTTTTGCAGATGTCCATGGAACAGATGGCTATCAGGAATCTTTACATCCATTGTTTCAAATGGGGGTTCTGGGTTACAGAGAAGTTTAATAGTAACAGTAATAATGACCAATGCTATTGGCTTAGGTAATTTTTCATGTCAATTCCCCCCACCATTTATAATAAGATTAGGTGAATACATATAAAAATCTATTTCTAGCTTCTTTTCTAAAATAAAAGCTGGCAACAGAAGCTCAGCTCGGCTCTATGGCAGTAATTGACTGGCTTTTAGATGAGGTGTGTCTCCATTCCACCGCAGTCCCCACCACTCCCTGTTGTGACCCCAACGCTGAGACAGTATGTCAGCCATTTGACATCATGTTGATTTTCTTTTGCTTGATCCAGCTTTGCTCATTGATCTCATCTGTCCAGTTCCTCTTGGCTATTGTATTTGTGGCTCCTTTCTTAAAACCACACTGTGTTGTATATATTACTGTTCCCATTTTTAAAATAGGAAAACAGAGGCTCAACAAAGGAAAAGCTGTTGCCCAAAGTCACACAGCAAGTTATCAGCAAAACTGGGAGGGAGACAGATCTGAGCTTCCTACCTGGCCAGCACAGCCCTGCCCGGCATCACAGAGTAGCCGCTGGTCGAGTCTCCCTGTATACCGTGACGCTCCAGCCAGATCTTCTGCACCTTAGGGCTTCCTTGAAGAACCAAATCTCAGTGTCCCTTTTGCTCACCAGGAAACCCACATGCCACCAGAATGGCAAGAGTGTCCTCTTAGTGTAGCTTCCCAGACTGCATTTTTCCTGTGTCTGTGCCACTCTTTGGGCTGTGGCCAAGGGCTGCTCACACACTCCCACGTAGCCGAGGGGCCAGCTGGTGTGTGTGCTTCTGCCTGAGATGAGGCCGCTTGCCTGTGGGGAGGATGTGATTGCTTTAGGAAATTAAGTGGGAGTGATTAATTAGGAAATGTACTGAGGATGCTGGAAAGAAATAGCAGAAAAGAAAAAAAAAAATTGGAACCCTTATACCGAAAGCTTCTTGCCACATGGCTAAGGATACTGCGCTCAGTGGGACGAAAGCATTTGATCCTGTTATTTCTGATGCTGCTGCTTTGATATCACCTCCTTGCATGAGGATTTTGGATGGAACCATAAAGTCAGCTGGTCCAACCTCTCCTTTCACTGAATGGCAAATGAAGGCACAAGGAGACCCCCAGCGGAGCTGGGCAGCTTACAAGAAACAGCAGGACTCGGGACTCAGAAAGACCTGAGTTTGAATTCCTGATGCATCCTTGCTAGATGTATAATCCTGGGCAAATCTCCGAGTCCCAGGCTTCTCACTGGGAAATGAAGGTAGTATTGATGATTGCCAAGGATTTTTGCAAGGAATTAGTGAACAAAAGCAAGTGTGATGACTGCTAATAAGTAACATGTGCCAGGCACAGTTTTAGCACTTTGTGTTTTCTTAATTCTTACAGCCGTTCTGTGAGGTTGGTACTATTATTAGTTCATTTTACAGATAAGGAACAAAGGCACTAGAGGATACATTATTTACTCCATGTCTCAAAGCTCATAAGTGGCAGAGTCAAGTTTCCCATGCAGTCTGATCCAAGAGTCCACCTTGTTAACCACTAAGCATTCTGCCTCTTGTGCATATTGTTTAATTTATAGGTAACATTGTAAGATGAATAAAATATGACATGTATGATACACTTTATATATAGCTTGTTAAATTATTATTTACATAATACGTTAGGTTGAACCCTGTGGAATTGGCATTTTTGTTGTTAGAAAAGGTGGAATAGTAGTAATTTCAGAGCATTCATCCTAATATGTAATATACGTAAGTCACAGAAATTTCTCTTTCTCTTCCTTTGCTGTATGTATGCATACAGATTCAGCTAGTTCCTAACTCAGAACCTCAGTTTCCTCCTCCATAAAATGGGGCTAACACTGCCCAACACAAGGTGCTGCTCTTCCATGCCAATGAGACGGGATATGGGGAAAGCCCTGACTCAGCAAGTTGCATCTGTTGTTACCCTACACGGACCTGTAGGACCCCGCTATCTGATGCTCCTTTCTTCACCACACTTCACTCACACTTGCTTTTGCTTAGGGGGTCTCCATGTCCAATAAAGCTTTTCAGTTACACACAGGGAAAGTATTGGGCCTAGAAGCTGTATTTTTATTCCATAGGACTTTGATCTTTTCAATATGCTTCAGTCTAACACAAAGCTTTCTGTCAGGCCAAGCTGAATGCTGCTGTCTTCCATACACATAAGAATTACGGTGCTGCCAACATGAAATACCACCTGGCCTAGCCTCATGGCTCATTCCTCCCGGATTTTCTCCCAGGCTACAGCCCCCTGGAGCATGAATTCTTGGCCTGTCCATCAACCTTCTCTTTGGAAACTTTAACCAACTCTAGTCTCATCTGTGGGTTTTAACGCAGTCAAAGTTCTCTGAGACCCCTCGAGGTGTGGATTCTAGGCCTTACAGGAGAGGCTGGTGGTGATGGCTCTGCTCTCTCCCCAGACCCCTTGCCAAAATGAACTTTGAGGGATGGGTAGCCCATGTGAACAAACATGGCGGAGGGCTTCCTTGTCTCAAACCTTGGCTCTGTACCTGGAAGATAATGAAGGAAATGAAGCTATGAGTCTGCCCTCTCATTCTGGAGCCACTTCTGTTTTCCCATGGATCTTGGGGGGTCAGTGGAAGTATCAGAAGGGTTTTCTTTGGGTCTGTGCATTAATACTGGAGCATTATAATAACAATAAGAGCTAACTTTTACTGAGACCTCACAGTATTCCAGGCACTGTGCTAAGTACCTTTATTAATTAATTTTAGTACTCACAAAAATAGGATTAGGTCCAAGTTAAGGCACAGAGAGGATGAATAGTTTTTCCATGAATCCACACGTGGGACGAGGCAGAACTGAAATCCAGGCCAGTCTGTTCAGCTCACTGCTTTGCTTTCCTAGTCACAACACTCTGTAGCTTATCTTACTTTTCAGGTGTTACCAAGTGGGCTTCCTGATTCTAAAGCAGCAGATCTTACTGACTTTCAGGCATGGGAACAATGCAGGAAGATGGTACAGATGGTCTCTGGAGGAAAGCCCCCTATTTGTGATCTCAGTTGCTGCCTGGGTTTCCTCTCTGTAGCTGGGCTTCCTTATGGGAGTTCCGAATCCTATCAACGGGGGATTCAGGGAAAAGCTGAGCAGGACATCAGATCTAAAGGAATATTACAATATTATGGACAGGAGAGACAATTTATTCATTCAGCAAAGCTGTATTCCATGTACCCATGTCCACCTCATGCAGTGGTGAACAAGCCACTTCTTATCTCACCAATTTACTCTTACAACAAAGAGGCTCCTCACATCTACTGTGAAGGCTATAGTCAAAAACAAAACATCACCCAGAGAGTAACAAGTATCATTGGAAATCGGACCCCTCCTGCATTGCTGGTGAAATGTGAAACGGTGCAGTTGCTGTGGAAGGCAGTTTCTTAACATAAGGTTACCATGGGATCGGCAATTCCACTCTTAAGTATATAACCAAAAGAAGTGAAAGCAGGGTCTCGAACAGATACTTGTATGCCAACTTTCATCGCCGCATTATTCACAATAGCCAAACTGGAAGCCCCCAAGTGTCTGTGAACACATGAATGGATAAACAAAATGTGGTATATACATACAATGGAATATTATTCAACCTTAAAAAGGAACGGAGTTCTGATACATGCAACAACATGGATGAACATTGAGAACATTGTGCTGGCTGCTTGTGGTGGGTCACACCTGTAATCCCAGCACTTTGGGAGGCCAAGGCAGGCAGATCGCTTGAGTCCAGGAGTTCAAGACCAGCCTGGGCAACATGAGACCTGCCTGAAACCCTGTCTGTACAAAAATACAAAACTTAGCTGGACATAGTGGTGCATACCTGTAGTTCCAGCTACCCAGGGAGCTGAGGTGGGAGGATCATCTGAGCCCCAGATATAGAGTCTGCAATGAGCCATGATCCTGCTACTGCATTCCAGCCTGGGTGACAGAGTGAGACCCTGTCTCAAAAAGAAGAAGAAAAGAAAGCAAGAAAAAAGATGATGCTAAGTAAAATCACCCAAGCACAAAAGGATATTATATTATTTGACTTATATGAAATGTCCAGTATATTTCCAGAATAGGCAAATTTATAAAGACAGAAAGTAGATTAAAGGTTGTGATGGGCTGGGGAGGAGAGAATAGGGAGTTAGGGCTTAATGGGTACAGAGTTCCTGTTTGGGGCAATGAAAAAGTTTTGGATATATGTAAATGGTGATGGTTGCACAATATTGTGAATGTGCTTAATGCCACTAACCTGTGCACTTAAAAATAGTTAAAATGGCAAAATTTATATGATGTAAATTTTTCCACAATTTAAAAAAATCTCATCACAGAAACAAAAAGCTTGCTTTTAAAAGGAGGAAAATTATAGAAATTCTTTTCTCATTCACCTCAGCCCCTAGACCTTGTGTGTAGCACACAGCCCGGCCTATAGTAGATGCACATTTCTGTCTCTGCCAAGCCAAACTGGGAACACAATCATTCTATTTGTAGTTGAAAATGGCACTGAGGCTGTTGAGCGTAAATTTTACTACCATGGCAACTGTGGAACGCAAAGATGATAAACATGAACATGCAGTAATATCTCTGGCAGGTGGGGTCAGCTGGAGATAACATGTCTCCTTGCAGGTAAATGCAAGATTTGAAGGATGGTGAATTGTTATAATTGTTACAAAATCTCAGAATCCCAACCAGGAAGTGTTCTCTTTGTTCCAATGGAGGGCACCCCGGTGACTCTTTGGACTAGCTGAACCAAAGAGGATAGAGGATGAAGTCCAAATTGGTGATGGACTCCAGGAATCTTTGTTAGCAGCTCTCAGAAGAAAATGGGTGGCCAGCCACACTTTTCTCCACTTATTGACGACACAGTTCGAATCGTCAAGAAGAGACATTACGGGTCTATAGGTCTCCTGGGTTGTGAGCAGAGTCACAGCTGGGATCTGGGAGAAGGAAGAAAGACGACCACAATTTGGCCTTTAAGGAAACAGACCTGGGCAGAGAGAAAAGGGAGTTGTCTGACTGTGTTGTTTGATGGGCCAGAAAGCCTCTTTTAGAAGAAAATAGTTTCTAAAAGCTGATGTGAATTTTGTGTTGCATTCAATTGCTCTCTTTGTTTAGGCTTAGCTCACCATTTTTGGATTGACTTTGTGACATTCCCCCATCCCATCCCACCCCACAGCCCACACACTGACAGACACAGATATGCATACAGACACACATGAACACCCGTAATCATTGGCAAGGGGACAAGTTTTACAGTCCAAGAACCTTGTCTCCTGCAGGGTCCACCCTCCTGACCCTAGCCCACCTGTGACTTCCCTCTTCCAGGCTAAGTTCTCAGCTACATCCCTGATATGGTTTGGCTGTGTCCCCATTCAAATCTTAACTTCAATTGTAGTTCCCAGAATTCCCACCTGATGCGGGAGGGACCCAGGTGGAGGTAATTGAATCATGGGGGCTGGTCTTTCCCGTGCTATTCTAATGATGGTGAATAAGTCTCAGGAGATCTGATGGGTTTATCAGGGGTTTCCACTTTTGCATCTTTATTCATTTCTCTCTTGCTGCCGTCATGTAAGAGGTGTCTTCTGCCCTCCACCGTGATTCTGAAGCCTCCCCAGCCATGTGGAACTGTAAGTCCAATTAAACCTTTTCTTTCCAGTCTTGGATGTGCCTTTACCAACAGTGTAAAAATTGACTAATACAATCCCCTTCCAATGCTGTGTGTGACACAGTGACGCCAGGACAAAGTCTGGCCCTCTGACACTGCACCTAGGTGAACTTTGTTTACAGAAGTCTTTAGGCAGCCTCTGAGGGAAGGCTGGGTAATTTTATGGCGGTAGAAAGACTATGGGTTTTAGAAGTAGGGCTCAATTTGAATCTCATTTTGACACTTGACAGTCGTATAACTGATGGGTCACCAAACCTTAGTTACCTCATCTGTAAAATGGGTTCAGTGATACCTGTTGTCCCAGGGTTTATGTGTTCACCTATATGTGAGAAGTACTTACAACCTGTGTGTAAGTAGCCACCCAAATTCAGCAGCTACTGCCATTATGAAGGCATCTAATAGCCATTTTGTGTTCATGGATCTGGCATTCCAGTGCACTGACATTGGTCGGCCTGACAAATCTCAGCCCGGGGCTAATTCTTCAGAGGTTAAGATAGCACTAGCAGCAGGGTGCGGTGGCTCATGCCTGTAATCCCAGCACTTTGGGAAGCTGTGGTGGGTGGATTGCCTGAGCTCAGGAGTTTGTGACCAGCTTGGGCAACACGGTGAAACCCTGTCTCTACTAAAATACAAAAAATTAGCCAGGCATGGCAGCGTATGCCTGTAGTCCCAGCTATGTGGGAGGCTGAGGCAGGAGAATCGCTTGAACCCGGGAGGCAGAGGTTGCAGTGAGCCAAGATCGTGCCACTGCACTTCAGCCTGGGTGACAGAGTGAGACTCCATCTCAAAAAAAAAAAAAAAAAAAACCACCAGCTGTGTGCCGTGGTAAAAAGAGCAAACGCTTATAGATCACTTACTGTATTCAAAGTATCAAGCTAACTGACATACACACATTACCATGTTCAGTTCTCACAACAACCCTAAGATGTTGGACCCATTTATTATATTGAATTTCCAGAAGAAAAAGCTGAGGCTAAATGGATTTAAATCACTCACCCAAGACCACCCACCTAGTAAGTATTTGAATCCAAATAGTCTGAGCCCAGAGCCCAGGTGCATAACCAACATACTGGGTGCTCTGGGCAAGGAAGGAGGCAAAGCCAGGAAGATGCCAGTCTCAAGACTGGAGATGTGTTCTCACCACTCAGTCTTGGAAGCCCTTATCCTATCATGAAGATCTCCCTATTTGCACAGACACTGTTGCTTTTCCAGGCTTGCCAAATCCAGTTCCCATCAGTCATGCATGAATCAGTTCATTCTTTCCATCATTCTATCAGCATTCATGTGCTGAACAGCTCCCTTGCACCATGGCTGCTACCGTTGAAGTTCATTTATTGGCTACTGACTAGACCCCAGGCACTGTACTACTGAATTGTACACATTATCCTATATGTTTTTTATACAACTCTGCATGGTTGGCCTCTAACACTTACTGCTTCTTTAGAGTCAACAAAATAGATGCATAAAGAGGTTAAAAAATAATCGCCTTATATTTTCTCGAAATGTAAGTGTCAGAGCCAGGATTCAAATCCTTCAAGGTTTTCGTCAGCCCTAGCCCAAGGAAATGTCTTCCTTTTTCCAATTCCCATAGCGCTAATCAGTCTTCTAGACTAGTGGTTCCAGAAATGCCTGGAGGGCTTATTAAAACACAAATTGATAGGCCCACCTGCAAAGGATCTGACTCAGTAGGTTGAGATGAGGCCCTGCAATGTGCACTTCTAGCAAGTTCCCAGGTGAAGCTGATACCGCTGGTCTGGGAACCCCATTTGGGGGATTATGACACTGAGCTCTTCGAGGATCGGGATCCTTCCTTTGCTGTTTCCCTAGTATTACACAGTGCCTCCTGTCAAGGTTGCTTGAATTATTATTTTGGATTATTTTGAATTGTTCAATTGCACATTCACTTTATATGCCATGTTGTGTTTTTGTATCCATGTGAAAATTCTTAGGCTTTGTCATTTAGGTTTTAAGCTCCTCGGGGTCAGGAATTTCACACTGTACTTGTTAGCACCTTGTGTAGAATCTTGCATACACTAGATATTTGGTAAATATTAGCTAGCCCTTTTGGCCAATGGCCGGAGGGTTTACCTTATCGTAAGCCCTATTTAAGCTTGGAAGCTCAGCCTCAAAGCATAAGTTGGTGGATGGAATTTTCCAAGATTTGCAGTTCACCTCCAACAACGATTCTCAACCCTAGCTGCACGTTGAAATCAACTGGGGCCTTTAAAATACATGATTTCTGGGTATCTATCCCCAGAGATTCCGGTTTGGTTGGTCTGGAGTATGGCCTGGGCAGCAAGTTTCAAAGCTCCCTCCAGTGATTCTAATTTTCAGCCAGGACTGGGAATCGCTTACCTAGAGCATTTGGCTTCATGACTTTCTCCTGGGCATTTTCAGAGGCTGTATGTGCATGTGTGCAGAGAAGTGGGGAGCTCTGCACGCCTCTTGAGTGTACAGTGATCATCTCTCTCTGAATCTGAGATGAGGGTGCAAGGGCCTGGAAGCCAAGCCTCGGGTAAAAACTTGGCAAAGCCACAGGCACTTGAGAGCATCAAGGGTGCCTGCCTCCCTCTCCTGTGGCCACCTTTGGCCGTGCTGGTTGCCACATTCCACAGTGAGGGGCTCTGTTTCAAGGCTGGAGGCAGGGGGTGGTGGGCTGAATGCAGGTGGCATGGCTGTTGCAAGGCCTTTTTGTTCTCTCTCGGTTCAGAAGAGGCCGTCTTCCCAAGGACTGAGGTGTGGGGCTTAGCATTTGGCACCATGTGTGTCGGTGTTGAGTTTATTCTTGGGTTTCTTGGTGGAAACACACACGGCTGCTTGAGACCCATGAGCTGGCTGAGAGCAACGGGAAAGGTCATGCCTGGGCCTCTGCCCCAGCAGGTTGCTTGACTCAGCACAATCCCAGAGTAATTAAGCATGACAAGAAGAGAAAGGGGAAAGGGCTGGTGCTTGCCCGAGTGCACGCAGCCCAAGTCCCTAGGGGGCCAGAGGATTCAGAACTGCCAGCTGCTCTCAATTTTATTGGAGCCAAGGTTTGGCTCACCTGCAGCCACCTCCATCTCTTTGTCCCTGGGAGCTGGGGTTTGCTTCAGTAGACCTGCAGGATCAAGTCTCGCAGAGGGATGATGGGGTGAGCGCTTCTTATTCCTTTCCCTTCTCATTTCTCTCCTCCTGGTCTTGGAAGCTGTGAACGAGAGACAAGATCACATCAGTGCATTCAAATCCCCCACTGTTGTTTGAGCAGTAGCCCGGGCAAGGCTCTGTGCTCGGCACCAAAGCGAGGACTGATTCATGGACTTGGTTTCTTTCCTAACAGAGCTTTTACACTAGGTTGGAAAACATTTCATAATTCTGAAGTCTGCAGTTAAATCCAATTATCGGCTGCTTGTGAAGTCTTAGGAAGTAACAGGGATCTTGATGAACTAGGGACTTCATGCCCAGTAAAAGGCAATTTTTAAAGAACCCTCTTTGCCGCCCAAACAAAAGAGAGTCTGTATGGTGGGATTCAGTGGTGGGCAGCCAGTGCGACACTCATGTCCAGCCATTCTGGGTGGTGGGCACTCTGCTAATGGGCCAAGGGCTCTTTCATGTCTGTATGAGGCTCTGCAAACTCAGAGTCCCAATGGACTCTTGACCCTGAAGGGAGGAGATGTATTCTTTTCTGGAGCCAGCTCTCCGCGCCCGACAGCTGTTTGAGGAGCCAACATTAAGTAAGCAGCTGAGAACTTCTCCAGAATGGAACTAGGCAGATCAAGGATTAACCCGGGCTGGTGGGTCAGGGTGGAGGTGTGTGGTCAGGTTGCAAATGGAACAGGGAAGAAACTGTAAGGATTCTGCCCTCCAAATAAGATATGAAGGTCCATTTCTCTGCTGTTATTTCACAAGCAAGGGAAGTGAGGGACGGAGAGAAGGGACAAAGTGGGATCCCAAGCCCCCTTACCCATGGACCTCTTCTAGCTCAGGCACTGCCCAGGCAGAGAACACTAACATAGAGAGCTTGATGGGCTTCTGCCCTGCACCTGCCCAGTTTCCTCTACTCTCCCTCTGTCCCCACCTGCCTGCTTTCCCCAGCGCTGTGGTCATTTGCCTATGACTAGTCTATGGACCCAGATGTCCCTTGGGATACCCTGGTAGCCTTGTCTGCGGTCTCAGCCTCAGAGCTCTACCCCATAATGATAGGGTCTATGGCAAGGTCTCTGTAGATAAAAAGGTCTGTATCTGCCCGGAGGGTTCATCTGAGATGCTAAAGGAGACTTGGACTCATGGAATGAGGGTGGCATGTGATTTTCTCTGGGGTTTGAAGCACTATGTAGCTTCCAGGGCTTTCTTGCTTCTGGTGTGGTGCTATTTATTTTTAGTGTCTGTCTCTAGATATATAGGATACTCCCACAGTTGTTTTCTATTTAATTGTCCATCCACGTGCTTGTGTTTTCCATAGAGTGTTGCAGTGAAATGGTTCCTGCAAAGCCCCTGCCTCCTTCCTCTACCCCCTCGCAGTGCCCCATGCACCAGCACCGTGGCCCCAGGCCACGTCAGAGTAAACAAACCACAGACTAAAATTGCAGCCATTCAAGAAAGAGGAGTCTTTAATTTGGGCTTAAAATAGCCCACTGTCTGAGAGTTTGAGGAACCAGGAGCAAGGTGTAATCACAGGAATGAGTGGAGAAGACCCATCTCAGGATGACTGAGAAGGGGCCGCAAGCTGGGAGAAAGGCAGGCATGGCGATTGTGGGTCCATACTGGAGCCCCCATAGCTCATTTGAAGTTGGCCTTTTTCATAATGGAGTAGCAAATGACGTAGCAATAAAAATACAGGAGACCTGCCACCTCCATGTGGAATGCTCTGTTCTCCTGCCTTTCCTTAAAACTGTGTGTGAGTACCATTGTAATGTCAGCTACAGTCAGGACCACTACATTGCTGAATTCCGGGGCCACCATTCACATTATGTACTTCAGTTGTGCCATTCTCACTGTATACCACGGAATGATGCCCCCTGGAGTTGTGCGAGCGGAATACTGGCAACAATAAGATCAAAGAAATGGAGCACTTATGAGCAGGCGTTGCGCTAACTACTTGACATGTATAACCTTGCCTAGTTCTCAACTCAACCTCAGGAAGAGGACACCCATTTTACAGACTGTCCACATATTACAGAGTTTAAAAAAGGCACAGAGAGTTAAAATAACTTCCCAGAATCATGATGCTACTTTTGTCCACCAAGTGCAGAATAAGCTTCAGTCTGATGCAGAGTGGATACCTACACATTTAACCATTATGTCCCCCCCCAACTATTCTATTGTTGTGATTGTTATTTTTTTTTTGACTGCCACTTCCTTGTTTTTGACCCTCCTAGATTCTCTAAGCTCCTAGGTCAGGCATCAGTAGAGGGCCATGTCATACATGTATATTTAGGCTCTGGGTCTCTTAGTCTCAGTGGCAGCTACGCAACTCTGCCCCTGTAGTGTGAAGGCAGCCATAGACAATGTATAAACGAATGAGTGCAGCTTGATTCCAAGAAAACTGTATTTATGGATACTGAAATTTGAATTTCATATAATTTTTTGTGTCACAAAATATTATCCTTTTGACTTTTTTCCAACCATTTAAAAATGTAAAAACCATTCTGAGCTCCCAATCCATACAAAAACAGGCAGTGGGCTGGATCTGGCCTGTGAGCTATAGTTTGCTGACCCCTGTCTTGGTGTGTGGGGATGTGGAGTGTGATGTATTTATTTTAATCTGTGCTTTCTCAGGATAGGACTCGGTCCTGGCACTCAGTTGCCATTCATAAATGCTGATTGAATGAATTACTCCATACTCTCAGGTGTACTAGATGACCTGGGGACACTGCAAATTTTTTTTTTCTGAGCAAGGGATGGAAATCCACTTTGTGGCAATGGCTGAGGAGAGGGCAGGAGCCTCCCTCTTGTGGGTCTTCATGGATGTTTGCACGGGTAAAGAGAATTTTCTTCTTTATATAGAGATTTACTTTTCACAAATAGGCCTACAGAGCGTGATTTGTAATAGGAAACAGATTTCCCCCCTTAAGATAAATGGAATGTCCCCACCTCCCAAACTGAAAACTCCTCCTTACAAAAGAAACAAATTGGATTCTCGAAGGAATAATCAGAAGTTTTAAAAAATTGTCATAATCAAGATATGCTTTCATAGATGATGAAAGGAGGTTTGTCTTTGCTGGGAGTGGACATGAAGTTTTGGTTGGAGAAGCAGATGGGCCCTGTTCCTTCCTAATTGCTGTCCCTTGGCATTTTATCAGTGCCAGATGGGGGAAGTGGCTTCTGCCTGAATGGGGTTGGTGGTCCCACTCTGGCCCCACCGTCTGACTGTATTCTGTTCCTTTCCAAATCTTCATCACTCTACTGCAGTAAGTCCCCATTCCTCAGCCAAGCGTCCTGACAGCTGCAGTTCATTTTGATCCATGGGAGAGTTGCCTGAGCAAAGTCACGACACTTGGAATGAGCCTGGTGAGTGCAGAGGAACTGCCTGGCTGTTTGGGGACACATTTCCAGGTAGCTAGGGCATTTGGCTGAGGCCTCTCCTCTCTGTGAAGGTGGAGAACAATAGAGGGTGGAGCCCAGAGCTAAGCACCTGGCCAAAGTCAGCATCAGCATCAGCTGTATCTTCGGCCAAGGTCCATTGTGCGGAGTCAACAAGAGTTGATATACAAGTCAGAGTCGTTAAGGAGAGGGAGGACTTGCAGTCATTGGATCCAAAGGCTTTACCTCCCTAGTTCTTCCCTGTGTCCTGGAGACATGAAGGTAAACCCCCACCGCCCTTACCCTTACTGCTTACAGGCTAATAAAGGAGACAAACTTGGTGCCTTCAATTCCCTGAGAGTTTAGAGCAAAGAGCAGGGAGCTCAGACCATCCAGGTCTGCCCTCCAGAATCATTACTCCATCAATAATACTTTGAAGATGTGTGAATTGGGGCAAGTTATTTAACCTCTTTGGACTTTACTTTCCCATAAACACTATTTTTGGTTTTCATACTAACATACTATGATGGTGATAAGAAGAATCCCTTATAGGATTGCTGTGATGTTTCAGGGGAGATGAATGGTGCCTGATACGCCATGAAAAAAATCAATACATGGGAAAACTATTATTACTTTTTTTTTTATTTTTGAGATGGAGTCTAGACCTGTTGCCCAGGCTGGAATGCAGTGGCACAATTTTGGCTCACTGCAACATCCACTTTCCTGGGTTCAAGTGATTCTCCTGCCTCAGCCTCCTGAGTAGCTGGGACTACAAGCACACACCACCACACCTGGCTAATTTTTTGTATCTTTAGTAGAAAGGGGGTTTCATCATGTTGGCCAGGCTGGTCTTGAACTCCTGACCTTGTGATCCCTGCCTCGGCCTCCCAAAATGCTGGGATTACAGGAATGAGGCACTGCGCCCAGTGAAAACTATTATTAATCATTATTTTTTATTGTTTTCCAGCAGTACAACTTCTAAAAAATTTATAAATTGCTTTTTCTCTTACATTGGCTCACTTGAGCATCTCAAAAATCCTTTGAGGTTCTGCAAGTGCTGCTAACCCATTTTACAGATAAGGGTGATTTGCCTGAAACACACAAGTAGTAATGAAACTGGGACCTGAGGCCTGATGCTGCAGCTGCTGTCTAGTTTTCCTCGACTGTACCATACTGCCTTCTCTCATGGGTATGGGGGTTGTGTCTGCTCTGTGGGTGATGCCCGGATGTATAAGAACGGCTCTCTGCTTTCAAAGAGTTTATGTCTCCTTAAAATTGAAAGAGCCTTGACTTCGAAATTGGAGAGTTCGCCTCTAAGTGAGGGTCATTTTTGCTGTCTCCAGTGAGGGAAGACAGGCAGGAAAATGACTAGCTAGGAGTCTTATGTGGTGCCATCAGATGACACACAGAATTTCCTTGTGTTGAACCTGCAGAGACCTGTCTCTGATTTCCTGCGTGTCACTCGGCAAATTCCCTCCATGTGTGAAATGAGCAACAAAGCCAGCTCTCTGGTGGATGGTGTTAGCACCAAGTCACATCACATTCCCTCTCCGCCACTCCTCCTTCGCAACAGACCTTAACGTTATTCTGTGATTACTTCGCATCATCCTTCCCAAATGTGCATCAAATTAAAGAGTTATTAGGGCATGGCAGGACATGTTTATGGGGAAGAATTTCCTTTAAAGTCACAGCTCAGCCTGAACTCACTTTATTAGTGTTTATACAAAGTATGTAGTCTGTTCCAATGCAGTCCATGTTTATATTCCTGCAGCAATCATTGCATTCCTCAGGCTGCTCCTTCATTTTCTTAAAGCAATTACTGCACCTATATTAAAAGTTAATAGTGCGTGTGCTCTGCGGCTGGCTGGACTTGGAGGTAGGCACCATTCAGAGAATGACACTTGACCGATATGTGTCCGGCAAATAGCCGTAGACTTAGAAGTGGTCTTCAGCCCAAGTGGACAGGAAGACGATCTCCCTAAGAACAAAGACATGGTGGGCAACCAGGCCCCACTGTGAGTACTTCCATTGTCACCCACTCCTGTTGTGGATATTTTGTGGCTGTAGCTGGGAATGACCATTTATGATGATCTGCGCAAGACAGTCCCAATCTTTGCCTGTTTTCGTGATATAATTGTTAATGGCATCCCCTTTAACTCACAAAAGTATTCAAGTTTGGATAATAAATCATATGGTCATTTCAGTTCTAACTGATGCCCATATTTACTGGTATAAGTGAAGTACATCAACTTTAGATCTCAAGCCACTGTCAATTAACGGCAAATGTAACTCAGTTAAAACTGTCAATAAAGAGCTCAAGTTAACATCTGCAATTCAACAGAGACTGATTTGTGCCTTTCATGTGCCAGGCATTGTGCTGAGCCTTGGGGATTCAAACATAAATCAGATATGGCCCTGGAGCCCTGGAAGTTGGAGTTTATTAGTTTAGCTAAAATTTTGGGTGTGTTGCTAAAACTCTCTGAGCAGGTCATTTCTATTCATCTTTCACCCTTTAGGACTCTGTATTTACTTGTTGCAAGTGGATTCCTAAATTTTCAGCCGCGAACACTCATTCATTTGGTACTTCTCAGCTTGTGACCGTAGACAAGTGTCATAATCTCCCTGTGCCTCTATTTGTTCAGTCGTAAAATGAGACTCATAGCATCAACCACATACGCTGGTTGTGAGGATTAAAAAGAAGGCCCCAAACATGAAGTGGTTGGCATAGTCTGTGGCACATGGTAAATAACTCATTGCAGGTTGGCTTTTGCATAATAAATAGCAGAAAGTTCTTTGGACCTTAAGGTGGGCTGGCTACAGCATCTGTACTTCTGTTGACTGGAGTTAAGTGGCCTTTTTAAAATATTGCTTGGCTGGGCGCGGTGGTGCAAGCCTGTAATACCAGCACTTTGGGAGGCTGAGGCCGGTGGATCACGAAGTCAAGAGATCGAGACCATCCTGGTCAACATGGTGAAACCCCTTCTCTACTAAAAATACAAAAAAAAATTAGCTGGGCATGGTGGCGTGTGCCTGTAATCCCAGCGACTCAGGAGTCTGAGGCGGGAGAATTGCCTGAACCCAGGAGGCGGAGGTTGTGGTGAGCCGAGATCGTGCCATTGCACTCCAGCCTGGGCAACAAGAGCGAAACTCTGTCTCAAAAAAAAAAAAAATCGCTTAAAGTAATATGTGTTAGGTTCCAAAGCCAATGAGAATTATTGTGGCCCTAGGGGATCAGCCAGTTTATTTTCCTCCTTTTAAAGATGAGGAAGGAAAATTTTACAAAGTCATGTTGTGAGTTAGTGTGGATAAAGATCATGGATGCCTAACTTTTGGAACATTCTTTCCTACTATACACCTATTTCTAGGTGTATCAGTTAGCATAGACAAGGATAAGCTGCAGCAACAAATAAGCCCAGATATATCAGTAGCAAAACACAATAAAGCTGTATTGCCTCTTCTTCCTCATATTGGAGTCCAGGAGAGTTGGTCTGGATGGTCTTAGGTGGCTTATGCTCCACATTGTCACTTAGGAACCCAGGCTGCTTTCCTTTTGGGGACCTCACCATTTTTGACACATGATCTCTACATGCCAGGAAGACAAGAAAAGGAAAGAGAGTGACATGCTTGAAGGATGTTTTATAGCCTTGCCTGTAAATGGCACATATTATTTCCACCCACATTCCTTTTCTTCGGAAATCAGTTATATTGTCCCCACTTAGATGCAAAAGGCACAGGAAATTTAGTCTTGCTGTTTGCCTAGGAGGAAAATGGAACCGTTTGGTGAACACAAAGCACTATTTTTGCCGTACCGTATTCTCTACATTTGGCTACATTTCCAAAGGTTGACTCGAGTCTCTTCTAGGATTTGTTTTCTGCCTCCCAGCGATTGGAGGAGCCATTTTATCAAATGTTCTATGCGGTGCAGGGAAGGGTTTTGAGAACAGACCTTTAAGGAATTTGGAAAGATTTGAGATTTCTGGGTATGATAATAAGGGACATAAAAGGTGAACCCTTTGGACTGATGGTCCAAAGATTCACCTGGAGGTTAGTGCTGAGAAAAGAACACATTACCTGACGTCATCACAGGAAGAAATTAGGAAGGATTTTTTGTTTATTTCTGAGTGTGAGGGCTGGGATGTCCGGGGTGTGTCTGGAAGGGATCACTATCCCTGCAGATGCTTTGGTGTGCCTGGAGGGGATGAAGGAGATTTTGGGTGGGGCTATGGATTAGACCAGGTACCCCTTTGTGTTGGAAGCAGCAAGGTCCTGCCAACCTCATCTTACTCCTGCTCACATTTTGCCTGAATAATAATCAGCCAATTGATGGTTACTTCTTGAATACTTACTGCATGAACAGCCCTGGGGCAGAATCACTTTACACATATCACCTCATTTAATCCTTGCAGTATCGTAGGAGGTAGGTACTGTGCTTATTATGCCCATTTAAAGATGGAGAAACAGGAGCTTAGGGATGGCGTAAGTAACTTGCCTAAAATCATGCTCTATTTGCTAAGATTTGAGCCTAGGCTGTCTGATTCTGGGGCTTGCTTCCTTATGCGTTATGTTCGGCAGCAGGGATCTCAGACTGTGACGCCTGAAAGACGAAGGAGGTAACTTGAGTGAGGAAATCATCAGGTGGACTGATGAATTGCAGGGCATGTACCTTCTGCAAAGTGGGCAATTGCCTCCTAGTACCAGCTTACGGTGGCCACAAAAATCCGTGGTTATCTGATTGACTGATTTTTGGAGACAAGCCAGAATTGCAGATTTGTATTTGAAATGCTCCCAAATTGGCAATTAATTTGCATATGTGAAAATCACAGTGAGAACCAGATTACGCAGATCTGCCGGTCTGCAGGCCAGAGCTCACCGGTGGGCTACCAGTTTGCAAGTTCATCTCTGCTGTTCCCAACAAAGAGCTAGTTGTATGCTGCTTTATTTATTTATTTATTTTCCCTGGAGCATGGAGCTGAACGGAGCAAAACAGGAGCAGGGAGTCCTCCTGCTGCAAGGGATGAAAGAATAGAGACCCCACGCCCACTCCTCTTTACAGGCCCTCACCATGAGCACATCCAGCCACCCGGGTTACCCCTCTGTTTGGCCTATTCTTCTCCCTGCAGGTAGCTGTCTGCACGGGGCTGGCTGCAAGCTTTTGCAGGTGTAAAATTATGTATGCATGAGTGTTGCCAAGCCAAAAATTTAGCCTAGAGAGGCTTAGTTCCCAAACAACTGAGGTAGTGTGAAGCCAGTTTTTAAAATCAAATTCAGCTCATTTCTTTCCCAAATGCATGTATGTTTTTAAACTTGCATGTGGTTATGTAACAGATGAGAACGAAGTGCAAAAATCAGAATAGTTAATAATGCCTCCTGCGGTGTGAGTCTGGAGAGGTAAAGCATGAGATGGGAACCCTATGAGGGTGATCTGAAAGGAAACGCTGCTGCCCTTGACCTGGTAGGAAGGTGATTTGATGGTTTTCGAACACATACTGTTTCTCTCTTTCATCAGGGTAGCCGGGTGGCTGGCATTAGGCCCTTTGGACTGGGGAGAGGAGACGGAGGAAGACAACAATTAGGACAACCTGATGTGAACAGTTTCTGAGCTCTGCCTTTGGGCTCATCAAAGAGCATCTTCCAGCCAGCCATGGTGGCTGAAGCCTGTAATCCTAACACTTTGACAGACTGAGGCAGGTGGATCACCTGAGGTCAGGAGTTTGAGACCAGCCTGGCCAACATGGTGAAACCTTGTCTCTATGAAAATTAGCCAGGTGTGGTGGCTCGTGCCTGTAGTCCCAGCTACTGGGGAGGCTGAGGCAGGAGAATCCCTTAAAGTCAGGAGGTAGAGGTTGCAGTGAGCTGAGATTACGCCACTGCACTCCAGCCTGGGAGACAGAGTGAGACTCCATCTCAAAAAAAAAAAAAAAAAAAAAAAAAAGAAAAAGCCAAAAAGCATCTTTCTTTAGCCAAATGGCTAGAATTCTAGAGTCTTGAATAGCTTAAACTCTGCACGGTCACTTTATCTATGGGGAGAGTCTTAGATTAACTGGACTCCTTTTTTCAGTGCTTTTTTTGGGAGATAGGAGGTGCACGAGTAATATGTTTACTCCAGAAAACACTGATAATACTGATAAGCAAAATGTAAAATTTTTTTTTTTTTTTTTTTTAAATCCTTTGTTCTTCTACCCCGAGAAGCCTAGAGTGCTTTTTTCTGAGTGTCTCCATGGGGCCTTCCTTCATCCAAGGTGTCTGGAGGAAGTTGGGGAGTATCCTCTTCAAGGTCCTTTGGTAGACAAGGCAAAACGCAGGAAACAGGCAGCAGTGTAAGAGGTGGAAGGAAACGTGATGAAAGACCAAAATGAGTTGTGCAGAGAGAGGCTGAATGATCCAGAAGTTCAGAAGTTCAGGGAAGGGAGAAGCTAGCATGGGATGGAGCATCTGGGGGAGGCTGCAGGGGGCATGTGGGGCCAGACAAAGCCTGAACACTAGGCATATCTGTGTCCTGGGGCTGCCATAACAACGTACCACAAACCGGGTGTCTTATGACAATCTATCCTTTCAGACATCTGGAGCCTGGCAATCTGAAATTGAGGTGTCATCGGGGCCAGGATCCTTCTGGAATCTTCAGGGGAGGGCCCTTCCTTGCTCCTTCCTGGCCCCTTGGTGTTCCTTGGTCTGCAGTTGCAACACCCCAGTCTCTGCTTCTGTTGTCACACGGCACTATCCCTGTGTGTCTCTGTCTCGTCTTCTTTTAATTATTTTTTTGTTTTTCAGAGACAGGATCTTGCTCTGTCGCTCTGGCTGGAGTGGTGCAATCATAGCTCATAGCAGCCTCCTCCTCCCTGGGCTTAAGCAGTCCTACCACCTCAGCCTCCTGAGTATCTAGGACTATAGGCAGTACCGCCATGCCTGGCTAGGTTTCTTTTTGTAGAAATAGGGTCTTGCTATGTTGCCCAGGCTGGTCTCAAACTCCCTTCTGGCCTCAAGTAATCCTTCTGCCTTGGCCTCCCAAAATGCTGTGATTATAGGTGTGAGTCACTGCTCAGCCCTGTTTCCTTTGCTAATAAGGACACCAGTGCTGTTGGATTAGAGCCCACCCTAATGACCTCATTGTACCCTGCTTACATCTGCGTTAGGACTTCTACCTTTTGGAGCACACAATTCAGCCCTTAAAAGAGCAGTAGGATTTAAATGGATGCAGGACTTCGAGGGCTTCTGAGGCCAGCATACAGCAGGAACAGATGTTCCGATGAAGTGCCTAGCACAGTTCCTGAGTCTGATAGGTGCTCAATACATGTCTGTGGCCATAAAGAAGGAAGAATTAAATGAGGCAAGCTGAGGACGGTAATGAGAACCTCCTTCTTATTGAGCTGTGGAATGAAATTGACATTTGGGGTACTTAATCTGGCAGGATTGATGGCAGGGGAATGAGGCCGAAAGCTGTTAATTTGGTGGTTTCCCTGCTTGGCCCCTTTTATAGTTCCAATCCCCAAGCATGCTGTCAGCCCCACAGATGCCTCACAGTCTGGGTACCACCTGCCTCTATGATCCCATTTGGTGCCACTCTACTGTTGTCACCTGGATCTCCTTTTGGTTGCTTTCTTCTCTCAGGGCCTTTTTGTTTCTGTTCCTCTACCTGGCAATGTCTCCCTTCAGCCTCTCCTTCAACTGGATCCTCCTTTTCCTTCTAGTGTCTGACCAAATCTCATTCTCTACCAGAGGTTCTTCCTGGACACCCTAGGGAAGGGAGTGCCCTCACCACCTCTCACCGCATCTTTATTCTCTTCACCTCACCCTGCGCCGTTCTCTAGCTATGCCCATGCTGCCATCTGTGGTCTCCTTGTTTATTTGTGGTTGCCTGCTCCACCCCCTTTCCGGCCCCCACCACACCCATGTTAGTTTTTTATTGTTGTATAATGATCTTGCAGTGAACTTGGTGGCTTAGAACAACACACATTTAGCACCTTCTATTTTGCTGTGCCCTCTGCTTCAGGGTCTCATAAGGCTGCACATAAGGGTTTGGTTGAGGTTGTGGTTTCATCTCAAGGCTTGACTAGAGAAGGACCTGCTTCGAAGCTGTTAAGATTATTAGAATTCAGTTCCTCGCAACCTGTTAGGCAGAGGGCTTCAGGTTCCTGCTGGTTGTTTGAGTTCTTGGTTGGTTGTGGGTAGAGGCTGCCTCCAGTTCCTTTTGATGTGGGCCTCCCAAACATGGCCACCTTACAGCCAGCAAGAGAAAGAGTCCTATGGCAAGACAGGCATTGCAGTCCCATGTAACATGTCACAAAGGTGACATTTGACCACCTTTGTTGTGTTGCGTGGGTTAGAAGCAGGTCTCTAGGTTCTGCCCGCTCAAAGAGAGGGGAAGGCAGTGATCCTGGGTACCACCTTAGAATCTGCCACACCCAGCAGAGAAATAAAAGTTCCTTAAAAGAAACTTCTTTGCTATTATTCAACAGTCTATCCTTGGCCACCAACATAGTGCCAGGTCTGGAGTGGGTGTTTAATAAAGGTTTGTGGTAGAAGAAAAGCAAGGAAAGGAGGGAGGGATTTAAAAAAAGGAAAGGAGAGGGGGAGGGAAGGAAGGAAACAAGGAAAGAAGGAAGGAAACAAGAGGAGGAAGGAAGGAAAAACCTGCTTTTCTCTTGCAACTTGCTTTAACAGCCAAATAAATCTGCTGGCAGTTATCCTAAGGCAATGCCTCTGGGCTTTTATACATGCTGGGTTTTTTTTTTTAACCTAAAATTCTTTTTCTCTCTCTCACATATTCCCATGCCAACCTGAATATAGCCAACTCTTTCTTGAGGTCTCAATTAAAATGTCACCTTTTCCTGGATGCTTCCCCTGACCCTATACCCCAGTTACTCCATACTCCTTCCTCCATACTCTTCTGTAAGTTTTTGTTTATGCCTCTGGCATAGTATGGAGCAGGAGTCTATAAACGATAGCCCCTGGGCCAAATTCAGCCTTCAATCTGTCTTTGTAAATAAAGTTTTATTGGCATATAGCCATGCTCATTTATTTATATATTGTCTAAGTCTACTCTCACACTACAAAGCTGAGTTGAATAGTTGTGATAGAAACCATGGCTGGCAGAACCCAAATTTCTTACTATCTGGCCTTTAAAGAAAAAGGTTGCCAAGCTATGGTATAGAGCATTTATCACAGTCTATGGTAATTGCTCCTTTATTTATTTTTCCCCCTAAACTGAATTTCTTATGGGCAGAGACCATGCCAGTATTCTTTATAGCTGTATACCAGCATTTAGCATAACTCCTGAAACTTAACGGTGAAGATGTGTTGAATGAATGAATAAATGAATGAATGATGTATCAGTAAGAAATCGAAAACAGATACAAAATTCAAATTAGGAATATTCCAGGAGAGTTGATTTACAAAGGGATTATTTCAGAGGTGTGGATATGTTTCGGAGAATTCCAAAAGATAACGCAGAACCCAAGACAGTAGAAGCAATGGGGCAGTTACCACCTCTAAGCCAGAAGAAACAGGAGGAAGGAAAGTGTCCTGGAACCAAGAAATGAACAGTTGGAAAGAGGAACTGTGACCTTTGGTGGCAAAACTAGCTAACCTGGGTGAGCTCTCAGGGAAGATGAATACTCTGTCGTCAATGTGATCCTTCCCCCATCTCCTGCTTAACTCATAGGGAAGTGAAAGAGCACACAACCCTGCCCTTTCTGTGATGCGGCCCATTCAGTTGGAAAGTGTAGTGAGTGGATAACTGAAACTGAGGCTTCTGCTTTCTTGCCAACTTGTTCTGACTTGCTGGTGATTAATGAAGGGTCAGGAAGTGCTATGGGGGCCTCTGAATTCTGGCTCCTCTTACCCCTTTCCTGAGTAGGAGTCCTCAAATCACACCATGAGATCTTTTTTTAAAAAAAAATGTTAATTTTTTTAAAAGACTACTCAAGTGCAGTTGTGAGAAGTGGGGGCGGGGGGGAAGAGTAGAACAAGGGGTTCAATCTGTAACTGAACAATCCACTGAGATAACCACATGGGACCTTGAAGGTGGAGACATCATACATTGAAAGGCTTATTCAGGAGCAGCCAGTCTTCTCTCTGACTTCCTGCTTGTCTATCCCCATGGTGTTTAGACCATATCCCTTAACATTTCATTTTGTAAATTCTTGCCTGCTTCTCTAAGAATCTACATCTTAGCTCATCTCCTCAACTAGACTCCAGGCTCCTTGAGGGCATGGACCAAGCCATCACAAAATTCATTTGGTTATGGTTTCCCAACAGATGACAATTACGGGGTTATTGACAGGATGACAGGACTTTATAGGTCAGGCAGTCCAGCCTCCTCCTCATCACAAGGATCTCCTAGACATCATATCCAACATGAGTTAACTTAATCTTTGCCTGCATATCCTTGTATTAGGAAATGACTTGCAGCCCCTACAAATTCACCCACGTTAAGACCCGATCTTCTTTCCTGAAACCCAGAAGGCAGTATTCTGTAAACACTTGGCATACAGGGGACAGATAGTCTTAAAAGTCTGGTCTAAGCAATGGTGTGCTCCCCAACTATGTGTGTTTCACCATCACAGATGAACATCTTTCTAAAAGTCTGTCCCAAGCAGCTACACCATTGCATCCTCTCCCTACCAGTTGTTGCCTGTGGGTGAAAAATTAACCCCTCTGAATGCTGTTTAGAAAGTACTTCCTCAAGTATAGTGGCTCATGCTTATAATCCCAGTAGTTTGGGAGGCTGAGGCCAGTGGATCACCTGAGGTCAGGAGTTCAAAACCAGCCTGGCCAACATGGTGAAAACCTGTCTCTACTAAAAATACAAAAATGACCTGGGTGTGGTGGTGGGCTCCTGTAATCCCAGCTACTTGAGAGGCCGAGGCAGGAGAATTGGTTGAACCTGGGGTGTGGAGGTTGCCCTGAGCTGAGATGGCGCCACTGCCCTCCAGCCTGGGCAACAGAGCGAGACTTGTCTCAGAAAAGTACTTCCTCACATACTTTCTCCATTGAGCCTCATGGTAATCCAACAGAAGTGGTATTTTGGGTCATGTTTTATAAAAATCGCATCATCAACAACTGGAGCTCCATAAAGTCAAGTGCCTTTCTCAAAGCCACATAGCTAAGGAGCAAAAAGGTTGGGATTCAAATCCACACCATTTGAATTTATACTTGAAGTCCTTTTCCCCACATGATGCTGTTTCACTGAGGGCTGTTTTTTCACTCCTTGCTCTTCCCAGATGTGCCACAGCCAGAAGAAAATTTTGCAGGAATGCCACAGAATGAATAATAAGAAGGGTATGGATATACATGTGCCAAGATAGGGCCAGTGGCCTGACCTAGAAAATGTCATCTTTGATTCATTTTTTCCAATGTTCTGAATTATCCTTTGTCCCTACCCCACCCAAGGTGTCAAACAGATGTGAAAATACCACAAAGCTCCACGTCGCAGCATTAGTTTATGATTCACTGATTGGGATGGGGAAAAATAATCTAAATTACCATGGTGATGCCTGTTTATAGAGGCAACATGGCAGATGGAGAGTAACATGACCAAAACCAGACAGGGGCAAACACAGCAAGAAAGCTCTTCCTCCTTGAGCTTGCAGAGGGGGTTCAGCCACTTCCCCTGGCTGGGACTTCACTGGGAGGCTGGGTAGGAAATGTGTCATCTTGGCTGGAATGGGGGAAGCAAAGCTACTAAGGGTATGTCTTTGTTTTCTTCCAAGGCATGGGAGAGGGAAATTCTATTCTGTTTGTTTGTGTACATGTTTATACATTCTTTTAAAAAATTCACTGGATAAGCTGATGCAGGAGAAAAATGCTCTAGTGGTAGATAAGCAGTAGGATATGATAAGGGAAACCATGGACTTTGCATTCAGAGAGCCCAGGTTCAAATCTCGGCATTACCCACTTCCTGGTGTGTGAACTCATGCCAAATTTCTTTATTAGTAAATATCTTCTAAGCTTAGGGTGGGGATGAGGAAAACTAAGCTGCAGTCTCCTTATGTGAAAAATGAGATAATAATAATACCATATACAGTTGCTGTCTAGATTCGATAAAATGAATACAGAGTCCTTAGCATAGTACCTGGTGCGTTGAATGGGTCGAGCAAATATCAGCTTTTATTAAGGTTGATCTACAGCATTTTAATCTGTTAAAGTAAGATAATACCTACCTTTCAGAACTATTGCAAAGAGAAGAAGAAGAAAGTGTGGAAGGCTAGGCATAGTGGTTTATGCCTGTAATCCCAGCACTTTGGGAGGCCGAGTTGAGTGGATCACCTGAGGTCAGAAGTTCAAGACCAGCCTGGCCAACATAGTGAAACCCTATTTCTACTAAAAATACAAAAAAAAAAAAAAAATTAGCCAGACATGATGGTGGGCACCTGTAATCCCAGTTACTTGGGAGGCTGAGGCAGGAATCACTTGATCCCTGGAGGTGGAGGTTGCAGTGAGCTAAGGTCACACCATTGCACTCCATCCAACCTGGATGACAGTGAGACTCTGTCTCCCCCTCAAAAAATAAATAAATAAAGCTTAGAAAGCTGTTATATCAAAGATGTTCCCTTTTTAATGTAGATTGCCATAACAAATACTTCCCAAATTTCAGTGGTTTAGGAGTTATTTCTTGAATACTTGAATGTGTGTAGTTATTTCTTAATTTCTTGAATGTGTGTAAATGGCGGCAGGAGGCAGTAGGGGGATCAAGGGAGAAGAGGTCTCTGTTCATGCAGTCATTCAGGGACTCAGACTCTTTCAATTTCCCATCCCTGGGGTCCTCCACTGTATCTACTGAATCCCACCCATGATGAGAGAAGAGAAAGAGTGTGGATGATGGGGCAGGAAGTTGTATTCCTCAGGCCTGAAGGCAGCATATAGTACTTTTGCTCCCGTAATAGTGATGAGAATTCAGTCACACTGCACATACATGCGTGGAAAGCTGGGAAATGTAATCTATCTGTATGCTCAGGCTGGTGAGTTATCCATGATTATCATTCATTGAACATTGTGGCAGACTGGTGAGTTCATGAAACCTTTTTCCCTCTGTCTTGAGTACAACTCAAGGCAACTCACCAGTCTGCCACAATACTCGATGAATGATAATCATTACTGTGATTAGTAACGTAACATCATAGGTGATTCCCATGATCTTAAATCCCACTTGGAGGGGTGGGCATCTCTAATATGCAGTTTTCACTCCTTTGAGCCTTAGAGAAGGAACGATCCTCACCTTATCCCCAGAATAACTAGGGAGCCTTCTGCCCCCACGAGCCATCTTTGACCATAATGACAGAACTGAGGTTCTCAGAGGTGTTATGCAAGTCTCAGAAAGGCCTTGCCACGAAAAGCCATGTGAATGGGGTTCCATTGCTAATGGTAAATATTGAGTATTCAGAAGGTGACTTTCTCCTCCTTTCTGCTCCACCTCTCTATTGTTGCAAAATGAATCACCCCAAAACTTCCTGGGTTAAGACACAGAGCTCACTTTAGTACAGTCATGTGTCGCTTAATGACAGGGATACATTCTGAAAAATGTGTCCTTGGCAATTTCATTGTTGTGTGAAAGTCAGAAGTGCACTTTCATAAACCTAGAGGGTATAGCCTACTACACACTTAGGTGATACGGTTAGAGCCTGTTCCTTCTAGGCTATAAACCTGCACAGCAAGTCACTCTACTGAATGCTAGAGGCGGTTGTAGCACATTGCTGGGCAACGGTGAGGATTTGTGTATCTAGATATCTGTTGTTTTGTTGCTGTTCTTTTAAGAGATGGGATCTTGCCCTGTTGTTCAGTCCAGTCTTGTCCTGGATTGCTCCAGCAATCCTCCTGCCTCAGCCTCCTGAGTGGCTGGGACTACTGGCGTATAGCACCATGCCTGGCTAAATATATAAACATAGAAAAGAAAGGCACGTAAATAAAAATACAGTATAAAAGATAAAAAATAGTATACCTACATAGGTACTTACCGTGAGTGGGGCTTGCACGACTGGAAGTTGCTCCGGGAGAGTCAGTGAGTGAATGGTGAGTGGATGTGAAGGCCTAGGACATTACTATTCACTACTGTTCATTTGACAAACACTGTACACTTAGGCTATGCTACATTTTTTTAAAAAAAATTCTTTCCTCAATAGTAAGCTTACTATATAACTTTTTAACTTTATAAACATTCGATTTTTATTCATAATAGCACTTAGCTTAAACTGTATAGATACAAAAATATTTTCTTCCCTTATATTCTTATTCTATAAACATTTTTCTACTTTTACAATTTTTATTTTTTTACTTTGTAAACTTTTTTTTTTTTTTTTTTTTAAAAAACTAAGACACAAGAACACACATTAGCCTAGGTCTACACAGGTCGGGATCATCCATCTCACTGTCTTCCGCCTCCCCATCTCGTCCCACTGGAAGGTCTTCAAGGGCAGTAACGTGCATGGAGCCGTCATCTCTTAAGATAACAATGACTTCCTCTGGAATACCTCCTCAAGGACCTGCCTGAAGCTGTTTTACCATTAACTTTTTTTTTTAACAAGTAGGAGTACACTCTAAAATAGTGATAAAATATGGTGTGGTAAATACCACGAACACGGTCATTTACTATCATTATCAAGTACTGTGTACTATGCACGTTATCAAGTACTATGTACTATGCACTGTACATAACTGCATGAGCTGTACTTTTATACAACTGGCAGTGCAGATTCGTTCTCACCAGCACCACATAAACATATAAGTGATATGTTGTTATGACATCACTAGAAATTTTCAGCTCCGTTATAATCTCACGGGACCACCATTGGATGTGCCATCCTCATTGACTGAAACATTGCCGTATGGCACATGACTGTATTATCTCTTACAGCTTCTGTGGGCCAGGATTTCAAGAGTGGTTTATTCAGCTGGGTGATTCTGGCTTTGAGTTTCTCATAAGTTATAACCAGATGGTGTCTGAGGCTGAGTCCCAAAGGTATCTGCCCTTAATGTGCCTGACTTCTGGGCTGGAAAGACTCAAGCCAGGGCTGGGTCTTCCCTGGCACTTCTCCTCTCTCTCTTTCTCTCTCTCACCCACCATGTGGTCTTACCAGCATGGAGGCTTCAGGTCATTTCTTTTTCTCATATGGCGGCTCAAGACTGCAGTGCAAGTGAGGAGAGAGAGTGAGTGAGTGAGAGAGAGAGCCCCTCCCTGTTGCCTCTTCTAAGCTAGCCTCAAGCTCTGCAGTGTCACTTCTGCCACAGTTCTGTTTGTCTAGCAGTCTCAAAATCTGCTCAAGTTCCAGGGAAATTGGTGTAGACCCTACATCTTGATAGCAAATGTGTCAAAAAAAAAAAAAAATGACAGATGTTTGGAGACCAACACACTTCTCACATCCACATCTGGACACTGTCCTTGCCCCCCCATCCAGGATCAACCCTCCTGCTGACAGTTTAGAATCCATCCCAGGACTCCCTTGAGGCCAGAGCTGAAGGTCATAAAGGTCTGGAGGAGCCTGGGTGGGGACAGTGAGGACTAACCTTCGATAGGCAGCCTGTCCTCTGGGTCAGTGTAACCCATTCCCATTTCTAACCATGTGTGTTCAGGCCCCAGCTATGTGTTTCTCATCATCCCATGGTCTGCAGGCATGCAGGCCCAGAGAAGTTAAGTAAATTACTCCAACTCACACAGCCCAGCTGTGTGGAGTTGGGGTCTGGAGCTGTCTCACCTCAAAGCCTACATGCTCCCTGGCCTTTTCTGGCAGTATGTGTGTTTGGGAGGTGGGCAGAGGCAGGCAGCACAGCTCAGTGGAAGGGGAGAGCCCATTCCTCCTCCATAGCCCCTGTGTCACTTACACTCAGATACCATGAAAATAGGGACCACAGAAATGCTGTGAAGGACAGGCAGTCGGGGGAGAGGGGTGCTTTGGGTCCCATCATTCTATTTTTCAGCCACGAAATAAAATCCTCTCTTTATGAAGAGAGCACACCAACAAGGAGTGTCTTGGGGATCCCAGGATTCATCTGTAGGCACAAGTTTGGGGTACTAAGCTGTCAGCTTCTGCTGGTGAACTGAAATTTCAGAGTGAAGGTGGGAGAGATGCGCTTCAACTACTTACAGTAATAGCTGCCATGCTTGAGAACTTAATAAGTGCCAGATAAGTGCTGTGTGTATGTCATCTCATTTAACCCTCATCAAATATCCTGAGGTCAAGATTGTCAGCCTCATTTGTAAATGGAGAAACTACCTCAGAGATGAAGTACACTGCCTTTTTTGATCACTCAGTAAGTGGCAGGACAGGGATTCAAGCTTAGGACTTCCTGCCTCTAAACTCAGCTCCCAAACACTAACTCTGTGCCTGGGACCACCCCACAGCAGACCCCCCATCCCCTACTACGTCCTCAGCATTTCAGCAGTGCACTCTGTGCTTTTACATAATACGTATTCATTGGAAATATTGGTGCTACAGATGCTGGCACAAGCTGCTGAGATACCATGCTGCGTCCTGGTAATTAAACCCTTAGTTGCCTTGTCATATTCACAGTTGTCAAGGTCCCCAAACATCCATCTGAATTCAGGCGGGAGGTGAGAACACGTGTGATGCTTTGGAGTGTGTACGGATTTCTATTTGTCTGCAGGTTTCTAATCTCTGCGTGGATAACCCTTCTTTATTTTCCTGGGCAATTCTTGCAATTTTTTTTTTTCTAAACCAACACTCAAATTAGCCAGAGAAGTCTAAATACTGTTTTTCTCCATCACAAGCTAGTTCAGAAACAACTTTGATGCTGTTTTAGGTATTGGAAAACTCAAGGAGGAAGGGAGGAGGTACCTGGGTGAGGTTACTCAAGGACTCACTTGATTTTTAATTCAGTATTATGTCTGATATCAGGAGAGTAATCTCTCCTCAAATTTGATTTTTTTAAGTGCTAGAATCTGAAAATTCCTTCTCTGTTCCTTTTATGCAACTGTATAAAGGAGACATAATTGCGGGGCGGCATCTTTAGGAAGTGAGAAGGAAAACCAAGAAGGGGTGAACATTTGGATGGGGAGTCACCATTGGAAAAAATGGCTCTTAGTATATAAGTGTTCAGAAAGAAAGCAAAGACAATTCACAGAAACTTTGTTGAAACTCCAAGGGCCAACATCCTGAAAAGTTAGGGTTAGAGAAGGCATAATGTGTAGGGATCAATTATTCAGCATCTGTTACTGAGAATTGTAGCGTATTATTCGTGGTTCCCTTTTTGGCATTCAGTCTTGTTAGATTATAGTGAACACGGAATGTTCATACAGTTGTTCACAGGCTCATTCCTGACTTGAGTTTTTCCTAACTGTAGTTTTCCATGATCCATGCTGCCCCTCCACCCTGACTTTCATATCACTACCGCCCCTTCAGCTCTTCTGTGGCAAATTCTTCTCCTTGGGGCTATATTTAGGAGCGTAAGCCTACAAGTTGAGACGGGAGTAATCCATGGAAACATCTTTACCTAACATGTGAGATGAGCAAGACACCTCTGCTATGTGCCAAGCACATATTCTATCTACTATGTTGAGTATGGAGTTAAATGAGATATGGCCTTTGCCCTCAAGGAGTTTGCAGACTAGCTGGAAAATAGACAATTTTTGTTTTGTGTGTTGGTTTCTAGCTACATACCAAAGTTAGGCAAGTTGTTTTGATTTTAAGTGGCAGAAAATTCAACTCAAACTGGTTTAAATCAAAATAGAGGAGAGATGGGATAGAATGGGTCACACACTCTCAAAATACAGAGGTACCTGGCTTCAGGCATGAGTGGGTCTGGACATTCACAGGAGAGCATCATCTGCTCACTGTTTTTGTGGTGGTGAGATGGCTTCTGGCTACCCTGAACAGCTTAGCAATCCCAGTAGATAAACAGTTATTGGGGTTTTGAGTACTCAGGCATTTCTGAAACAATCGCTGTGGTCAGAGAGACTGAAGATACTTACCAGCCTGGCCTGGATCAGATGCCCGCGCCTAGAGCTGGGAAGAGGGGTCAGCCCCATTTGTATGACATGATCTGAGAGTTGGGGGAGGAGAAACTTCCAACAGAAAAATTTTTTACTTAAAGAAGGGACCACAGAAGGCAGGCAGTTAAACATAACAGAGTTCTGCTATGCACATAATGAATGGTTTATTCCATACAATATCCTTAAGGTTAGCCGGGCATGCTCAAGGGATATCGTTAATCATCAGAATTGCCTTCTTCTGGACAAGCAACGTCCCTTCAGTCCAAGCTACTCTGGATTAAATAGACCACAATTGTAACCCACAAAAATCTGACCTGAATTTGCTCTCCATTGCAGTGACCTGGACAGAAATAATATCACCAGGATCACCAAGATGGACTTCGCTGGGCTCAAGAACCTCCGAGTCTTGTAAGTAGTTGATAGCTCTCTGGTGCATTTTCATTTTTAGCTCTTCAGCCTCACAAAAAAATAAATGTTCCATTGCCCCTGACATCACACTTCCAAGCCCTGGACAACAGGCATTCACATTCTGCAGCAGAAAGCCCCTCATTAGTGTACTCGCATGCTCACAGGTATCACATTCCGTGTCTGGATGCTGCTGGCTGAGCTAGATTGATGGAAGAACTTAGTTCCAGTGATAGGGAAAGCGGAAGGCTATGAACAAATAAATCAACATGCCCAGCTTCTAGGATGACAGCAATGTCAGATTGACTAACCATGCTTCCCTTCCATAGAGATTATAATTTCTTCTCCAGCCTGTGCATTAAAAGAGCAATCAGGACAAAAGTTATTTGTCTTGTAGCTTAATGGAGAAGAGGGGAGGAGACCATCAGAAAGGGTCAGAGCCCTTGTTGAACACCCACAGCTGTGCAGACAGGTAGCAAAATTTGAGATAGGCATTGATGGACTAGGGGAGCGAGGAATATTAGGTTTCATTGCTGAATATTGAAAACTTTCATCCATCCTTAAGTCTGTGAGTGATAAGAAACTTCCCAAGTGCTTGTCCGTTGAAAAGTCACAGACATTCAGAGATGTACAGGAACAAGCAATTTAGATCTTCTTTTTCTTTACTTGGTGGTTAATTTTGACCCATAAAGCATGGCTCCAGACAAGAAGTACAGCCTGGGCCATTTGGCCACTGCCTTGGTATTTGTATACCATGGAATCTTGGCTGGCAAATTGTTACTAGGAGTAACAGCTAAAGTCTTGAATACCTGAAGCTACCTCCTTTTTACCAATAGCCCTATATAATAAACAGAATGAATTTTGTACTTGGGACAGAAAGTACCAAGTTCTGGTCCTGATTCAGAATTAGCTACCCATGAAACCTTGGGCAAATTTTTCTCATCTGCAATATAGGGAATATGTAGTTAGAATTATTTTCAACTCTCATAGTTACACATGTGGTGCTTCAGAGTTTTAACATTTTCTGATGATTCTCACAATTACCTGTGAAGCATTAATTTTACAACATTGTTTTTCTTCTCTTATTGGTTGTTAGTAATGATGATGATGGACATGATACTTTCATGGGCCCAGTGTGATATTACATAGTGGTAACATACAAGGTGGGCAGTATCAAGAGCCCCTATTTGTAGCAGAGGAAGCAGAGGTGTGGATAGGTGAAGTAGTCCCAACTCCACATAGCAGGTGACTGAAGGAGCTGGGATTGGAACCCAGACTCTGTGCTCTCTAACCTCCATACGGTGCCACTGTGCATTTGCGTTATAGAAAGCTGAGAAAACTAAGGCAGTGATAGTCCACCCATTTTGTAAATGTGACACTGATAATGTGGGGGCTTTTCTGAGCTGCTCTTGTGTACTCATGTGTGGGGACTTGGGGATCTGAATGCTGGGCCTCCAGCTTGCAGATGCTCTCCACACCAACATGTTCTCTGTCTTTGGTCTCAGACACTCTCCTCTCACCACCCTCAAAGGGAAGGCACACTCTGGGCCAGGTCTTTCTTTTGCTCCAGCAACCATGTGTCTGTCAAGTGACTGGTAGTTCTGACAAGGTATGGGAGGATCAGAATCGAGATTGGGATAAGGGTTGGGGAGTTCCATGGTTCAGTTTTACAATGATTGTTATTGAACAGGTATAGGTAGCAACTCCTGATTCTATGTCATTTTCCAGGTTAAAAAATAGATGCTCGTTTATCTTTCTTTTTTTTTAAATTTATTTCCCCTGAGTCTGTGAGAGATTTCCTTTTATGCAAGTCAGATATTTCACCTAATGCTTCATCTTCTAACAAAGTCAAAAACAACCCTTTGATTTTCTTAACGTTACATCAGAAAGACTAATAAAAATTCCAATTTTCGTATCTGCTCTCTGCAAGTAGAAAGTTTAAAATAATCACAAAAGATTGTTTTAATGTCCCCTAGATGGTCTACAACATTCCTTTGACTTCAGTTTATCTTTTCAGTTAATTGGTACATTCCTCTTATTTTGATAAGCAATGCCAAAAAGCCTTCCCCTCCTCCCCCGATAGACTGTTTCATTATCTTCCTTATCAACTCAAAGACAGTCCCATTCAAGTAGCCCTTTATTACTGTGACAGAATCTGCCTGGTGGAATAGCTGAAATGCTTTCTAACTAACACCAATAAAATATCCAGACATTTTTACCATATTTTTCCTCCATCTATTCTTTTTAGCTGAGTAACCTAGACAACTATCGTTTTTGAAAAGATTTTTTTCACACCTTGGCACATTCCCCATATCTGTTTCTTATTTACAATTTCTAGAGAAGCTAGAAAAGATTCAGTAGTCTTGAATAATTTGCCACCCATTTCTATGTCAAACTGTTAATATGGGCAAAAGCAGATAAAATGGAGATTAAGGAATTTTAGTCTCAACCCAGAGCAATTTTCCTCAAATGAAGAGCATTTAAGGAGAAGACAGAAGAATTGCCCAGGACAATTTTTTTTTCTTCCATGAGTGGGAGTAGGAAAAAGTCTCTTCTGGTGGTATTAATTATGTTAGATTTCTTAGTAGTCTTTTTAAGGGCTCTGCTATGCTCACAATGTGGGAGTCAACTTTATCCCAAATGGGGTTAATAAAAAAGTTAAACTCAGCCCCAGCCATCATCATCACATGGGGGCAATTTCCGATCCTGATCCAGTGCTAAAACTAAAAAAAAAAAAAAATACGATGCCAAAAGAGCTGAAAATGAACACAGGCTCTGTTCTTCTAATTCGGAACAAACTCCAGCCATGGACAGCCTTCTGGGTGTCCAGCCCTTCCTGGATCCTCTGTCTGAAAATGCGGGGAAGATATCGATGGCTTTATTGCATGCTCCTGGCTTGCATCTCAGCCCAGAAGTCTGGATGGGAGGGTCTTTACTCATTGATTCATTTATTCATCAAATATTGATGATTTATTGAGCCTCTGAATGCCAGGTTCTAGGCTGGACTCTGAGGGATCTAGGAAGTAGACCTTGAAGGGAAGTGGATACCTGGTCAGTGAGGGTCCCAGAAGGAAAGAAGGCAAATGAGGAGAGCGAAGTAAAGAGTTGTTTTCAGAGATGTGGGCAAAGTTAGGAGAAACCTAGAGGAGATAGTGCAGTTCCTTGAGGCTGGAGTCAAAACGGAGCCACTACTGTCCCCTGGGCCTCGAGGAGCCCAGGGAGGGAGTAGTTATCAGAGCCTGGCAAAAGTCGGGGCTACCTCACAGAGGCTGTTGTCTTAGTAGAGGGATGCGGTCAGCGTGAAGTGGCTTGGCAGGAAAGGAGAATAAACCCTGCAACCACACTCTTCTGCCCTCTGATCTCCTTCTGGTGACTCACTGGCTGAACCTGACAGGAATCCAGAAGTCAAAAAGCTGCTTGACGGTCTTGACGGCTAGGTGCGGTGGCTCATGCCTGTAATCCCAGCACTTTGGCAGTCCGAGGTGGGTGGATTGCTTGAGCCCAAGAGTTCAAGACCAGCCTGAACAACATTGTAAAACCCCGTCTCTTTAAAAAAAAAAAAAAAATTAGCTGGGTGTGGTGGCATGTGCCTGTAGTCCCAGCAACTTGCACCACTGCACTCCAGCATGGGTGACAGAGTGAGACCCTGTCTTGCGGGAAGCGGGGGATGTTTCTTGATGAAGCCAATAAAAATCAGCTTTCCAGGGTCTGCACAAGGTGGAAACAGTGTATGTTATAAAGATCTTTGCATCTCTTCTATTTTCCTCTCTGAAAGAAGCTTATAGTGTTAGAGCACAGAACTGAGATTCATTATAGAAGGGGTGAATTAGACTCCTTCAGAGACCCAGAGGGAATGTGGTCCTCATAAACCCTAGAGTTGGTCGTTGCTATCCATCAAGGAAATAATGACTGCAGAGTCTGTGACTGATTTGATTGGTGGATGGATAGTAAAAACTTAGCTCAACAAAACCCCAGTTGCTAGTGTTGAAGTCTATTTAGCATGATACACTAGTGTGATTAGCATTCCAAGGCCCTCCTTGCATATGGTGGAATGGAAAAGGAAGACAAGAGAAGGGAAAAACATTTTTTTTTTTTTTTTTTTTTTTTTTTTTTGAGATGGAGTTTCGCTGTGGTTACCCAGACTGGAGTGCAATGGCACGATCTCGGCTCACTGCAACCTCCACCTTCTGGGTTCAGGCAATTCTCCTGCCTCAGCCTTCTGAGTAGCTGGGACTACAGGTGTGCACCACCATGCCCAGCTAATTTTTGTATTTTTAGTAGAGACAGGGTTTCACCTTGTTGACCAGGATGGTCTCGATCTCTTGACCTTGTGATCCACCTGTCTCAGCCTCCCAAAGTGCTGGGATTATAGGCATGAGCCACCGCGCCTGGCCGGAAAAACATTTCTTAAGCTTCAAATTGTATTGCAGAACCTGGGCTAGATGATTGATTTATTCCATTTTTGTTCTCATAAGAACTTTTGCAATGTTTTATTTTCTCTGTTTTATGAATAAGGAAACTGAGTCTCAGAGAGGTTGACCAGTTAACCCACTCTTATACCATCAGCTAATGTGCAAGCAAAACAGAGCTTCTAAACAATCTGGTATGCTCACCAGACTGGGAGTTAGAGGGCCCACCCTCCCTGGCTGTGGGAATTGGCATAAATAATTTCTCCTTGGACAAATCTTTTAGCCTCTCCCTTCAATCATTTGTGTAGCTGTTAAGTGAGAAGCTTCTGAGGCTGAGAAGTGCAGGAGGTTATGAAACACCTAATAGGGAGAGACTGCCATGGAGCACTCAGTTTGACATGAAGATGCAGCCTTCCCAGGGTTGCTTTTCCTTTCCATCTGCCGTTTAAGTGCTTATGGGCGCCTCTCCTGCGTAATACAGAGGAATCCACGGTCCTTCCTTAAACTCCAGCTTCTAAAGAAATATTCTCCAATCACAACTGCATCCCTGCTAAGTCTCATTCAGCTACCATGTGTAATATATGTCATTTCCAAGCCTAAGGTTAGCCCCCTCTGGAAGCAACATAGCTTCATACCTTCATACCTTCATTGCTTCTCTTCTCTTTGCTGTTTAGCTCATCCGTTTAAGCTGGCATTTTTTTTAAGTTATGGAAACAAATGTTTCATTATTTGCTCAATTCTTTGGATATACTGCATGCATGAACCAACTCACTTATACAGAGTGTTAAAGATTTGTAATCACCTGCTTGGGAGACTGACAGGGGTGAGTGAAGCGTGTGGCTGGAGGAAGGGAGCCTGATCTTTTATGACCATCATCATGTGGTTGGGATTAGCTGGGCCCAGTGAGAGGAGTTCCTGGGAACCAGGCTGGCTTTCTTGTTGACAGCCAGTTGTCTCACAATAGCCTCACCCTTTCTACTAGGGTAAGCAGGGAAGGCCCTTTTCAATGAAGTATTTTTGAATCCTTGGAGGAGGGAGCTCCCAGGGAAGAGATGCTGAATCTACGTGTGGTTTTTATAAGGAGCAGCTTTTACCTCTTTCTTTTCTGCGCAACATCCTGCAGTGCTTGGGGGGACATTTGCTGAGAACATTCTTAAAATAGAGACATGGAAACCAATCTGTCAGGTAGAAGTGTGCAGGCGGCGAAACCCTGGTTACCGTGACACCAAGCTGGGATATGAGTTATCTTGTCCCATCTGACTGATCCCAGTTGAAAGGACCCAGACAGTCATGGGAGGGGCCAAGTGACCATGCCTGCATGGCATGTAGCCTATTGTGAGGGCCCCTGTGCCCAGCTTTGTCCTTAATCATTGCTGTCTCTGTGGCTGTAGGCATCTGGAAGACAACCAGGTCAGCGTCATTGAGAGAGGCGCCTTCCAGGACCTGAAGCAGCTGGAGCGACTGTAAGTACACCACAACCTCCTTTATTAAAGTGTTTATTTAATTTCACTGATGGTTGTTGCTTTATTTATAAATTGGCCTTATGACCTTGTTAAAAAAAAAAGTCTACAGTGTTGTAATAAAATGTTTGCTATTTTACTTAAAGCACATCAGACGCATGTTAAAGAAACACTGAGATCCGCTTATATTCCTTTTCTGTAAAAGTTCCTAGAATCAGCTTCCAGGGTTTGTTTCCCTTCTCCTCAGGCTTGAGCTCTGTCTTGGTACCTCTATAAGGGGCTGGTTTTTACCTAAGTGTAAGCCTTCCCTTCCACGGAGGAGGGAAGCCTGCAGTTATCCCTACCATGAGATCCAGCATCAGATCTCTTGACAGGGATACTCCCTACTCCTCTGCATGGGCAGAAGCTCCCTCCTGAGGCCCTCTCCTCCCTGAGTGTTCTCTGCCCCACTCCTGTGGGAGAGGAAGGACTGGTGAGTGGGTGCAGCTTTCAGTGCGCTTGTATCTCCTGTGAGTGAGCATCAGCCTGTGTCAAGAAGCCCCCACGTTTCCACGAGAGAATGCATTGCCAGTGGTTTAAAAATAGACCACTGTTCTGACTCAATGAGAGGGAGAGAGGAAAAGGGGTGGGAATGGAAGATGGTTGGAGCCTCCATTTGTTTTGTTGATGAATACTTTTGCAGAAAACTCTTGGATTACTTTGATGAGGGGGGCTGTTCAGATGGTTAAGTAGGCAACTTCACCTTTCCTCTGTTAATCACATCTGGCAGCTCATAACATCTGGATATTTGCTTTCTGCCCTCTGAGCAGGGATTGTCCCCAAGAGCACTTAGTCATGCTGGTGGGTGGCTCTCTTCAAGGTTCCCTCTGAATCTTGGTTGCCCTGATATTTCAGCCTCCTTCTGCAGTTGGAGGGGTGAAGCTGCAACAGTTCATGGCTCTGCCAGCTTCCCTAGATGCACTGTGTTCTGTTTACCTGTCCAGTTGCCAAATCTCATTTACAGAGGTAGGTTTGGGGAAGGCGTCCTGTTTGCCCCTGACTAGTTAGCTTTGAGATGTGCGATTTTTTTTTTTCCCCCGGAGTCAATTTATCTGAAGCTACATGAGAACAGGGAAGGTCCCTGTTGCATGTCGATTAGTATTACCCAGAAAAATGCTTTCCTTCCTCTCTGTTGTGTGAATTGTCTCATTTATTGTTCTCCTTTTGGGTCAAATCCCAGCATATGTTCTGCTGGTGTTGGTTTGAAAATATGACATGTATTTCTTGCAAGGGAAAATAGTTATAAAAAGAATGAATGTTGTCTCTGTTTACACATTTATTTTTAAGTTTCTTAAAACTCAAGTTCTCCTTATTTAGACCAAAGATAAGTATTTGTTGAACCTGGTTTCTTTATATGAAATAGTCAACATTTCTACAGAAAGATCAATACATGGTCCTTAGTGAAAAGGCCACCCCTTGCTTAGTCTTCTGATTAGAAAGGTGAAAAAAATACTCCATTCATTAATTTCCTGGTTGTTGGGAAGGAACTGAGTACCTTGGACATGCCAGGAACTATGCCAGTGTTTTACATGCTATTTGTATTTTTTATTGAAACAAAATTCCTATGAGGTGTAATTACCGTCATTTTGCAGATGAAGAAACAGAGACTCAGAGAGACTGAGTCAATGAATGGTCAGCAGGGGAGCCAAGATTCAAAGCCCTTCTGTCTGACATGAAAGATGATGTTCTTTTATACTCCTGTGCAGCAGATATTAGATGAAGTATGATCTTTAGCAAGGGCCCTGAAAGTAGCCTCTCACATAAACATTTAACTCCAGGGAATATTGGTGACATATTTTAGCAAAGCCTCTGGTTTGGTGAACAATGCTGAAATGCCCATGCATGTCTGGGGAACTGAATGGATTACAATTGCAGAGGAAACCTGGTTATTTCACCATGTTGGTGTATCAGGTAGGTAATGCTAGCTGCTAATGCTAGATAAACCCTCAAATCTCTGTGACTGAACACAGTGGAAGTTTACTTCTTATTCACGTAAAACACAAATATGGGAATTCCTGATAAGGCCTCTCTCCTTCAAGTGGAGACTCGGGGACAAAGTCTTCTTCCTCTCCTCGACTTTAACCTCTTTAAATCCTGGCTTCCAAGGTACCAATGCTTGTGTATATCAAGCCAGTAGAAAAGAAAACAGCCTGAAAAAATTCACATGGGAAGTTTTCAAATCTCATGAAGTACATGTTGCTTCCACTCTCGCATACTTTGGGCTGGAACTCAGTCACGTGGCCACAGGAAACTACAGAGGAGGGAGGAAAAGTAGTTGAGCTATGTGTCCAGGAAGTAGAAGAAACAGGCTTAGTGAACAGGTAGCCAATCTCTGACTTCCACTGCAAGTGATCTGAAGTACTTAATCAGGATGAAGGTTGGAAATATAGGTAGCTGGGTTCATACACACAGTTGAATAGTCATTCTCATAATACCTTTCAGTGTTAGCAAGAAGGGATACGTGTGACATTAATCCTGATTGGCATTAATCTGGTTTTTGTTATCCATTCTGTTTTCATACCTACTGGGGAATGTAGAATGGAAAAACATAATATATTTGCTATTAACAACTCAAGATGATGGTGGATTGTGACATCTCTAGCTCTTACTCCTGGCTCACCATATCTGTGTCTCTGTATTTTTAATAGATTAATCTTAATGATCATATTCTAAAATAGAGCCTGGAAATAATAGGGGTTATGATACTTTATTTCTGGAGGGTTTATCTTCACTCTGAGTAGTCATTATTTGTTTGTTCTCTTGGATCTTCCTGGGAAAGGAAAGGGAAGGCTGTCATCTGGGTCTCAACTCAGAATTCTCTATTCCTCCATGAAAGGACCTTATGCTTCTGACTGAGTTAGATGCCCCTCCTCTCATAATGCAGGTGGCTTCCTATCACAGCACTTATGACACCACATTTTAGTTCCCTGTTTTCTGGATTGTTTCTTCCCCAAACCATGAATATGTTGAGATCAGGATTCATGTCCCATTTGACTCCTAATCTCACAGCCTTGAGCAAGATATTAAGAGCTTGAAGAATATTTATCAAAAACACTTCAGTTGTTCTATATCACTGGTTCTAAGCTGAGCTTAATTTTGCCTTCCAGAGGACACTTGGTAATGTTTTAATACATTTTTCATTGTCACAGCTGGGGGATGCTACCTAGGGGATAGGTACAGGAATATCTATAAACATCTTTAAATGCACAGGATGGCCCTACAACAAAGAATTATTCAGCCCAAAATGACTAGTGCCAAAGTTGAGAAATTCTGCTTTTTAAGTGTTATACATCAGATAACATGTTGGGTACTTTACATAGACCATCTCATGTAATCTATGCAAGAATATTATAAGGTTAGAATTACAAAATATGATGTGATAAAGTATACAACTCAAAGCATCACCTATGAAGTACTGTTGCTTAATATGTTTACCTAAACCTAATTTAGCTAGATCTCAATTCTGGTTTCCAGGAAGTGGATGGGATGGAGGAAAATGTTAAATGAAATGAAAAGAAAACAGACACATTTTGTAGGTGGCATATTCTTTGAGATAGCTGCCCTGGTCTTTTCAAAAAGTCATTGTCAAGAAAAAGATGGGAGTTGACTTTTAAGTTCAAAAAAAGCTTAGAATAGAAACAGTACCACAAAATCAGAAGGGTCAGTGGAATTAAAATGTTCTAAGATTCTTGAATTATTCAGGAAGTAATAATAGTGCTAATATTTATCGCCTTATTAAGTCAAGGATGTATGCTGAAATCTAGCATAGCCTCTAAAAAGAAAAGCCAAAGATAGTCTGAAGGAAAAGCAGCACAATATGATCCAAAATATGTAGTTAGTTTAAATGAAGGAGGAAGGGAAAGGGAACATAGAACAAATAGGACAAACAGAAAACAAACAATAAGATGATATATTTAAACACAGATATATTACTTTATATGTAAATAATTACTTTATATGTAAATGTACTAATTCTATTAAAAGACATTAATTGTCACAGTGCATTTAAAAAATAATACCGAACATATACTTTGTACAAAAGAGTAACATTAAACATAAGGATAAAGAAAACTTGAAGTAAAAAAAAAATAGAAAATGATAGCATGAAAACACCGTAACGTTAGTGTAGCTCTATTAATACTCAATAATAGACTTAAGAAAAATAATTAGATACAAAGAAGGAATTTTATAATGGCAAAATAGGAAATATACCAGGAAGAAATACCAAATTCTGTATTTGTATGTGTCCAAAAACATAGCCTGAAAATATGGAAAGCAAATAGAACGAAAGAGATAAATAGACAAATTCATAATCATAGTTAAGATACATTTTTGATAATAGAACAAGGAGATACAATTCTTACTAAAAATATAGAATATTACATAACAATATTTGTAAACCTGACATAATTGATACATAGAGAACACTCTAAACAATGACATAGACATTTTTTTCACGGGCATATGAAAGTTTTATTATATACTGATCTAGAAAGGAGATCAACAAATATCAAAGGATTGATATCATGTGGAGCATGTTTTGTGACAACAGGAATAATCAAGTTAATAAGAAAAGTAGAAAAATCCAAAATATTTGAAAATTGAATAATATACCTCTAAATACTTCAAGTCAAAGAACATATCACAATGGAAATTAGAACATATTTTTCTGAACGTTAATAAACATATAATGTATCACAATGTGTGGACTTCAGCCAAAGTCATGCTCAGAGGAAAATGTATAGCCTTTAGGCTACATTTGTCAATGTATGGTATATGTTATGTATAGTATATATCGTAAGAGAAGATATAACTTGATTAAAATATCCTTCTTATGAAGTTAGGGCAAGAACAACAAAACAGAAGGAAATTATTAAGAGTAGAAGTATATGAAATAGAAATGAATGTATAATAGACAAATTGTAAAAAGCCAAATGAATTCTTGAAGCAATTAAAATTATAGACACTGACAAGACATATCAAAAAATAAAAAGGCTAAATTACCAATATGTAGAATAAAAAGTAGGATATAGCTATGAATATTATAAACATTAAAGTGATAATAAGAGCAGACTTTGAACAAGTTTATCTCAATGATTTTAAAGAGTAAATGATATTGAAAATAGATGTGGGAAGGGATAGAAAATCTGTCATGTCTGTTAGAATGTTTTAATTACATATTTAATTTCCTATCAAAATCCAGGCTCAGATGGCTTCAGCAATAAATTCTAACAAAGTTTTAAGAAATAAAGTATAGCAACTCTATTATAAACTCATTCTATAAAAAGAATGAACATTTGTTTATTTGGCCAGCATAACCTTGAGAGCAAAACCCAGTAAGGACATTTCAAGAAAAAAAGACATAAACCAATGTGTTTCATGAATATTTTTACAAAATTTGTAACAAAATACTAGCAAATGAATTCAGTGATACATGAAAAGGATAATATATTCCAACCGAATTTGGCTTATTCAAAGAAGGCAAGGTTGGTTTAATAGTGGAAATTTCACCACTCAAATGTGCCGAACAACTAGGATAGCAAAACCAAAGACATATACAACATTTGTAGTAAAATTGGTTGGAAAGTAATTCACTAAATCCCCAATAGATGGCTTCAAGACTGTTGTGGTATCTCATCTGTGTGGGAGAAAGCAGAGGAAAAGCAACTACAGTTCTTGGGACCCTGAGAAGAGGGCATCCCTTAAATTTCTAGTCTCTACTCACTGGAAAACACAGTGGTCAATCTGAGAAAAGTTGCCATATATAGAAGGGAGTTCTATTGGATCCAATTCATGGTAAATACAAAGGAAGTGTGATGTAATAATGACTGATAATACTTGGAATGTTCTGGGGCCTATAAACTCTTCAAACAAAAATGAGGCTTTTTCCCAGGAGAGGTCTAACATTGGTAAGGAATTTCTGGGAATAGTTGATCAGAAAAGGAACAATAGTAAAAATAAAGAGAGAACTCCCTGATAAGTATATTGTTAGAATTCAACAGAAGAGTCAAATTTTAGAAAATACAAGTCCATGTTTTTCATTGCTTTGCAAAAACAAGAATGAGCTCTAGAGTCTTAAAGCAAAAAAAACAAAAAACTATTATTTCACCCCTCCCTTCTAAAACTACAGGGAAATTTATTTCACTTAAAAAGCAGTCAAAGGGATTCTGATTGAAGCTTATATGAAGGTTTTTAATAAGAAAGTAAAGTATGAGAAGCATTATAACTTTCTTAGAAACAATGAAAACATGTAAAAGGAGATACCCCCAAAACAGATACCGTAATAGAATAGTTCAAAACTGGCTAGAAGAATTTAAGAATATATAAATTATAAGAGCACAACATAAATCTGAATTTTAAAAACTCAAATTTAGTAAGAAAGTAGGATTTGAAAGGAGGAGTGAAGAACTCAAAAAAGAACTTAACAGTAGAAAAAGTAATTCACAATTAGTACGGCCAGTACAGTATTGAAGAAGAAAAACTAACTTGTGGAAATTACACTATCCAGTTTCAAGACTTACTATAAAGTTATAGTAATCAAGACAGCATGATATTGGTGAAATAACAGACATATACATCAGTAGGACAGAATAGCGAGCCCAGATATAGACCCATGAAAATATAGTCAACTGATTTTTGACAAAGGTGTAAAGATAATTCAATGGAGAAAGAATAGTCTTGTCAACAAGTGGTGCTGAGACAATTGGCTGTCCAGATACAGAAAAATGAATCTGGATACAAACCTTTCATTTACACAAATTGAAGTCAAGGTGAGTCATAGACCTAAATGTAAAATGTAAAACTATTAAAAAAGTATTTTCAAAACATTTATCTGATAAAGAACTTATATGCAAAATATACAAAGAATTTTAAAAACTCAACAGTAAGCAGATACCACTCTCCCCCTATAAAGGAAAGAAATGAGCAAAAGATTCAAATAGGCACTTCACCAAAGAAGATATACAGCTGGCAAGAAAGCATACAAAAACATGCTCAACATCATTTTTCATTAAGGTGTGTAAATAGGTGTGTAGTGAGATACAAGGGTGAAAATTTTAAAAATTGACAATGCTAATTGGTGAGGTGGAGTAACAGGAACTCTCATTCATTGCTGGCAGTAATACAAAATGGTACGGCCACTTTGGAACACAGTTTATCAGTTTCTTAAAAAGCTAAATGTAGTCTTATACAATCCACATCTATAGCTGTTAGGGATTCAGAGGAGAAGAGGGAACAGGAAGTTGAATAGTAAAGCACAATAGGGGATGGTGGGGTTTATGGTGGTAAAACTGTTGTATGATACTGAAGTGGTGGACACACTACACTATGCATTTATCAAAACCTATAGAATTTTACAGCATGAAGAGTAAACTATAATGCATACAAATTTTTAAAATGTCATATAGGAGATTGTGGTATCCCCGGATGAAATGCAGACTGTGATGAATGTATGCATCAGCCTTACTGAAGGTGAGAGAGCAAAGGTGCTAACCTAAGCTGTGGAAATGAGTAGAGTCCATAAGGCTAAGGGCAGAAGGAACTACACAGAAGAGCTGTACTCTAGTTGATTAATATGTTTCCTTTGGGGGTATGGGTTAACAATTCTGAGATACTATACATGCATACTGGAATTGAACGATAGGTGGTGGATGGTGAGGACAGATTTCTCTCTTTTGAAATGGGTGGTTAGAAACAATAGAGAAAGCTAGAATAATCTAGGTGGCAATGGACTAGAGTTTGAGACATCAGTATCAACTCATGTTTAGCCTAATATAGGTACTTTTATTTAATATAGATGAATATATACATAGAAGTATTTTGAAATGTATATTTACATGAGTTCGTATGCAAAAAGTCTTTCCTTGGTCTATCAGCAAGAGGTTCTAGAAGCGACAATGCTAGAGTAGCAATGAGCATGCCCAGCCCCCAGCTGATGGTTTCTAATACCATTCTTCCACAAAAAGGAATTAAAGTGTCTTGGAAAAATGGTTTATTCTAGGACTGAGGCATGTTATTGTATCATAAAGGGAATGCTCAAACAAAACGTGAAACCCCACAATTTGGGAAATATATCAAAAGGACCTAATAGCAAACTGAAAGAATACTTAGTGGCCAAAGCTGGAATACTTTGAGTAACAAAATAAATTAGTATTGAATTATTACCACAGTTTAAATATCCATGAGTCCATACTCACAAAAATAAATGATTGAATAAATAAGTGAAGAGAAAGATCCCATGCAGAATAATTCTAACTAATTTGTTTTGTATGTTTTCTGCTCTCTGTAGAGTTTTCAACACTCAGCAGTGAGTTGAACCTAACTCACTGGATTTCACAGAGACCTCCTTTGAGAGGGTACTATTTGAAAGGGGAAGGGAGGCGGGGGTAGGAGCTTCACAGTGGAGAAATACGGTACACACCACCTTAGCCAAGTGATCATGGCCGGTGTCAACATTGATAAATCATTTGATAGTATGTACTTTTGATATGATGCAATGAAAATATTACTTTATATCTGTGATCTTCCTCCCCAAACCCATAATCTCAGTCTTATGTGAAAAACATCAGGCAAATCTCTATTGACAAACATCCTAAAAAATACCTGAATAGTCCTCCTCAAAACTTTTAAGGTCATCAAAAACGAGGGAAATCAGAAAAACCATCATAGCCCAAAGGAGCCTGAGGAGACGTAATGACTAAATATAGTGTTGGGGAAATTGGGCATGGACTATGTGAGAACTCCCAGTACTATCTTCCCAGTTTCTATGTCAATCAAAATCTATTCTAATATAAAAAGTTTTTTTAAGTTGACCCATGAAACCTTACTTGATTTATAGATTTATGAGCAAAATAAATGTTTTAATGCCAAAAATACATACGTTTTAATCTAGATGGATTTGAAAAAGAAAGAAATAGGATGAATACTGCTTTAAAAGAAATAGAAGATGGAAAGGAGTATTTTTAAGTCAATAAGAAATTAATACAGAAATAAAGGGATTTAAGAGAAAGTGAGAGTTGGGCAAAGAGGTTTTAACAAACATACTAGGAATCTCTGAGGAAGAAAACAATGGAACAAAACTGATAGTACAGATTATTACTATTCAAGACAATGTTCTTAAAAGATGATTAGAAAGTACATCATGAAAGTGCACTGAATGTTTGGAAAAGTCAACGCTGAAGGGTCAAAACAAAATATGTTATAATAAAACTCTTAAATTGTAAAGGAAAAGTCCTTAAACATTCAATCAGACTCATAATGAAAGAAAATGGGATTTCTTGCATACTTTTTGATGCCAAACCCTTATGTCAGAATACAAGTGAATAAATTTAAAAAATAAAATGTGAACCACAGCATTTACATTTAGCCATGCTGACATTCAAGTGCAGTAACAGCAGACTACCTATTATGAACGTTCAAGAACTTGGGCGTTATGGTGCCCGTGGACACTTTCTAAGGAGTCTGCAAAGAACAAGCTTCAGGGAGGGTGCAATGGCTCATCCATGTAATCCCAGCACCTTGGGAGGCTGAGGTGGATCACTTGAGGTCAGGAGTTTGAGACCGACCTGGCCAACATGGTGAAACCCCATCTCTACCAAAAATAAAAAAAATTAGCCAGGTGATGGTGTCTGCATGTAGTCCCAGCTACTTCGGAAGCTGAGGCAGGAGAATCACTTGAACTCTGGAAGCAGAGGTTGCAGTGAGCTGAGATCGTGCTGCTGCACTCCAACCTGGGACAGAGCAAGACTCCATCTCAGAAAAAACAAGCTGCAGACAACCAAAAGACTGGAGAGACATTGGTATAAGGACAGACACAGTCAATGCTTCTGAAACTCCTAGAGGTTGGATGCATACATGTGACCGCGTCTGGAATTCTATGGAATGAGGGTAGAAGCGACGTGCTCTTCATGACCCTCTGTACTTGTTCTCTTTCCCTATGCTGGCTAAATTGAAGCACTCTAAGAAGAATGTAGAGGTACGAGGTAAAAGGATCCTGGGCCCTTGCTGACATGCATTTGGCTGTGACATGAACACCAAATAGACTTTTATTGTTTCAAAAATAACAGTGTAATTAATCAAATTAATAGAATAAATGAGAAAATTTCCTTTCCTCAGATACCGAAGAAAGTATTTAATAAAATTTGTTACTCATGTGTTTTGTTTTGTGTTTTTGTGGTTTTTTTTTTGAGATGGAGTCTCACTCTGTCACCAGGCTGGAGTGGAGTGATGTGATATCTGCTCAATGCAACCTCTGCTTCCTGGATTCAGGGGATTCTCCTGCCTCAGCCTCCTGAGTAGCTGTAACTATAGGCATGTGCCACCACGCCCAGCTAATTTTTGTATTTTTAGTAGAGATGGGGTTTTACCATGTTGGCCAGGATGGTCTCAATCTCCTGACCTCATGATCCACCCACCTTGCCTCCCAAAGTGCTGGGATTACAGAAGTGAGCCACCACACCTGGCCCACTAATTTGTAATTTAGAAGTATTTTATGTATTAAGAATAAAAGGGAAGTTTTTTGCCAGAAAAACCTACACAAACATCATAGTTGATGGTGAAATATTGAAAACGTTTCTCCTCTCGGAACTAGACCCCTGCCATCGTAGCTGCTAGTCCATACTGTATTGGAAATTCTGGTTCTGGCCATAGTTTGAGAAATAGGAAAGATAGGGAGAGAAAAGGGAGAGAAAGAGAGAGAGATGAGCCAAGAAACTGCAAAACTAAGGAAAAAGAATGGATATAAAGATTGCAATAACATAAATTTAAATGTCATTGTGGACAGTATGATTGAATTCATGAAAAATACAAAATAATCTACACAAACTATCAGAATTCTTTATTAACGTTTAAGGTCCATAGTACATGTGCAGGTTTGTTACATAGGTGTAAATGTGTGCCATGGTGGCATATTAGATTGTAGATTGTGTTGATAGGTATATAAAGGATGCTTCTATCAACCCATCCCCTAAGTATTAAGCCCAGCATGCATTAGCTATTCTTCCTATTAGAATTCTTTAGTAGATTTCTAAGTTGCTGGACACAAGGTCAAGACACCAAAAAAAAATTCTATATACCAGCAACAAACAGTTGGGAAATTTTTAAAAATCATGTTTACAATAGCACCAAAAAATACCAATTCCTAGGAGTAAGTCTAATGAAAGATGTACAGACCTTAACACAGAAAAAGATGGACATGACCAGAAGAAATTAAAGATGAGTGAAATATATGGAGTGCTGCCTGATCATGTATTGGAAAACTCAACATGGCAAATACAGCAATTCTCTCCAAAGTGATGGATGGATTCAGTGTAGTCCTAATCAAGATGCCAGAAGGGAGTTGCTGTGGAAATTAAGATGATGCTAAAATGTATATGGGAATGCAAATGACCAAGAAAAGCAAAACCAGCTAGAAGACCCAGATATAAAAGGACACTTGATTTGTAACAAAGTTGGCTTTGTGAGGCCACCTGGAATGGATGGTCTAATAAATTGTGATAGAGTAGTTGGGGTAACCATATGGAAAACTTGTTATGTTGCTTCCTACTCATGCCATTCATAAATCAATTACAAGTGGATCGTAGATTTAAATGTGAAAGATAAAATAAAGACACTTTAGAAAATAAGAGTATTTTTTGACTGGGCACAGTGGTTCATGCCTGTAATCCCAGCACTTTGGGAGGCCGATCACCTGAGGTCAGGAGTTTGAGACCAGCCTGACCAACATGGTGAAACCCCGTCTCTACTAAAAATACAAAATTTAGATGGGTGTGGTGGCATGCATCTGTAATCCCAGCTACTCATTAGGCTGAGCCAGGAGAATCACTTGAACCCAGGAAGTGGACGTTGCAGTAAGCTGAGATCACACCACTGTACTCCAGTCTGGGCCACAGAGCAAGGCTCTGTCTCAAACAAAAAAACATTCATGGCCTTGAGGTAGTTGATATTTCATAAGCAAGGCACAGAAGACACTAAATTTAAAGAAAAAAATGATAACTTGGACTACATTAAAATAAATAACTTTTATTCACCAAAATACATTATTGAGTGAAAAAACATGTCCCAGAGTGGGTGAAGATATTGGCAGTGCGTATAACTGACAAAGGACTTATTTTAGAATTGAGAACTCCTACAAATCAATAAGAAAAACACAAATGACTCAGTAGAAAAATGGGTGAGAGTTTTGGACGCTTCACAAAAGAAGATAGAGAAACGGCCAATTAACATATGAAAAGTTTCTTAGTGTGTCATTAGTCTTTAGGGAAACATAGAATAGAACCATGATGGCATATACTACACACCCATTGGAATGGCTAAAACTTACGATATCAAGTGTTGGTGATGAGGTGAAACAACGGCATTCATCATATACTGTTATAGGAATAACTGATACAGTTACTTCAAATACAGGCAGTAACAACCAGAGCTGAACATAATGTACCTTCCACTCCTGGGTACATACCCCACAAAAAGACATACAGAGGAATGTTCTTATCAGCACTATTTGTAATAGCCCCAGACTGGAAACAAGCCAACTACTCATTGACATTAGAATAAATCAATAGATTCTGGTGTATTCACATAACGGAATTGACCGGCAGAAAATGAAAACAATGCACAAAAAAGCTGCTTTCTGTAATCACGTGGTAAATCTCAGAAATATAATCAGTGACAAAGCCAGACATAAAGAACAGATATTACCTGATTCCATTTGTATAAACTTCAAAAGCGGGCAAAATGGAGCTGTGGTGTTAAAAGTCGAGGTGGTGGTTAGCAATGCAGAGGGTGCTAAGGGGTTTCTGGGGCGCATCATCAGCTGTTTGTTGACCTGAGTAGAGGTTTCATGGATCTGTTCAGTGGGGAAACATGATTCAAGCTGTTCAGGTTTGATTTGTACATTTTTCTGTGTGTGTTATACTTCAAAAACTCATTTATTTTAAAAAGAGACTCGAGACAGATATAACCAAATTTCATGCATGGCTCTGAATGGAAGCTGTGAGAAAAGCCATACAGATGTGGGACATTGCAAACTGCACAGAGACAGTAGTCTCAACTGGGAAGCGATTTTTTTTCCTAATCAATGTTATGATGAAGGGACATTGAAGGAAATGACATTATTTGAGGATCTGCTGTACTTTAAAATGGTTGGGTAAATAAAACATGTAGCAAAATGAAAATAATTATTGAATCTAAGTGGTAGATATAGGGATACTCAAAACACATTTGTCCTTTTCTGTATGTTTGAACATTTTTGTGATTAAAAGCTTTTTAAGATGTATATTTTTTAAAAAAGTTTCATTTTCACAGAGGAAAACATCCAAAAGTCAGAAAGTTTAAAGAAGTGTACTGTTCTAAGATTTGAATCCAGGACTGCTCTGTATCCAGGTACTGGATTGAATTCCAGGAAAAGAAAACATAACCTTCAAGAGCTGGAAGGGGATTGAGATCTTGGTTCATCCAGTTTCCTCCTTCTACAGAAAAGGAAATAGGCTAGAAAGGAATTTGACTTTCATGAAATTTTAATGCAGCATGCAACGTTTCAAGTTGAAGTTGCCTTGGTGTGTTAGCTATTTTTTCCCAAGGAACAGAAAAACCATGACTTTTTTAGCTTTAACCCAGAGATCCCATTTACTCTTTCATTAGATGTGAAACAAATAATCAGATTACATATTTACATGCCTATGTGTGGCAAATATGTTTTTTAAATTACCGCAGGGGTTATTTTGCTCCAAGTAGAGAGAACTCTACTTGGCCCACCAGCACTAATGTGTGTTACGTTCCTTAAGTGGATCAGACACCCAAACAGACCAGGCACCCCAACAGTGACTGTGACTTTTTCTCCATTTTGCCTTGTTTGTATCAACATCAAAGCCTAGCCATTGTTATTAACTCAGAATTATGGACAGGCTTTTCTTTGTGAAATGTATCACCTGCGGTGTCGACGCTGAAATTACTGTAAGTTCGTGAAAAACACCGCAGCTTCTGTGTGGGTGTAACCTACAACCCCAGAGACACCACTGTTGACACACAAGATTTTTGATTGGCTGGTTCCTTATTCCATTTTTTAAAAAACAATAACTTCCATCTCGTAATGTAGTCTCCCTTAGTTCTTTAAAAAGTACAAATCAGAGTGAAGGGAAGCCACAAAACTGGAGAAATATTAGAAGGAACATAAAAGCTGGAGAAGACGTTCAAGGCCATCAGAAGGCCCAGGCAGGATAGTGGGCCTCTAGCAATGGACCAGCCCTGCGAGATTCCCTCCCACCAAGCTGTTTCTTCCCTGCGTGCTTTGAGGGGACTGAGATAGGGGAGGAGAAGGGTGTTGGAAGACGTAAGCCTAAAACCTTCAAAGTGTCATCTAGGTGTTGTCTCCCTGGAGAACAGAACCCAAGAATACAGGCTTAGTGGTAGCTAGAATTTAAGCAGATGAGTAGGAAGCAGATGAACTTTGGAGTTCTGGCCCGTACTTACTAGCTGTTTGACCTTAGGCTAATTAATGACCCTCTCTGACCCTTTCTTATCTATAAAACATCTTTGTATCTACCTCACAGGATTGGTGGGAGAACTAGACAGCATACATGGAAAGAGTTAGGGTTGTTTCTGGCCCACAGTAAATGCTCATAAGCATTTGACTACAACCCCCGAAGCAGGCAAGACCAAAAATGACTACATATTCCTGGCGATTCTATGAGACAGGCATTTTCAGACTTTTCCCCCACAGCTTCCTCTCTCACCCCACTCCACAGCAGCCCACCTACCTCCAGAGAGGTGTTGCAGGAATTTTTTTTTGTCCTGTGCATTAGATAATTCAATTTCATGTCATTTTTTGAGCATCTGCTGTACACCAGTTATTATGTTAGAATTTTTGAGAAGAACACATTGGAATTCCTACCCTCCAGGTAGGGAGGCAGATGTGTAAAGGCATACCTTTTATACATCTGCCTCCCTACCTGGAGGGGAGGAGTTCTGCTGCATTCTTCCACTGCATACTGGGAAGTCAGATGTATAATTGCATACCTTTTAACATGGCAGACACTAAACCCTTGAGAGTGCAGAGGAAGTGATCACCTCCACCAGTGAGATCAGGGAAAGCTTCACTGAAAAAGCACTACTTGAACCAAGTCTTGAAGATCAAACGAGTACACATCGTGACATTGAAGTTTCCACAACCCCTTCGATCTGTCAATTTAGTTAGAGGGTTTGGTGGGCACCAAAGTGTGCAGAGATTCAGAGCAGGGTCTTTAAAGTTAGGATAGACCTGGATTTGAACTGGATAAATATTCTCATTTCACTTACCAGCCATGAGACCTGGGCAACTTTCTTAACAACTACGAATGTCATTTGTTAAATGAGGTTACCAATTGTTCAGTGGAGTTACTTTTTTTTTAAATTGCATTTTAGGTTTTGGGGTGCATGTGCAGAACATGCAAGATAGTTGCATAGGTACACACGTGGCAGTGTGATTTGCTGCCTTCCTCCCCTTCACCCACATCTGGCATTTCTCCCCATGCTATCCCTCCCCAACTCCCCCCCCACCGCTGTCCTTCCCCTATTCCCCCCAATAGACCCCAGTGGGTAGTGCTCCCCTCCCTGTGTCCATGTGTACTCATTGTTCATCACCCGCCTATGAGTGAGAACATGCGGTGTTTCATTTTCTGTTCTTGTGTCAGTTTGCTGAGAATGATGTTCCCCAGATTCATCTATGTCCCTACAAAGGACACGAACTCATCGTTATTGATTGCTGCATAATATTCCATGGTGTATATGTGCCACATTTTCCCAGTCCAGTCTATCATTGATGGGCATTTGGGTTGGTTCCAGGTCTTTGCTATTGTAAACAGTGCTGCAGTGAACATTCGTGTGCATGTGTCCTTATAGTAGAACGATTTATAGTCCTTCAGATATATACCCAGTAATGGGATTGCTGGGTCAAATGGAATTTCTATTTCTAGGTCCTTGAGGAATCGCCACACTGTCTTCCACAATGGTTGAACTAATTTACACTCCCACCAGCAGTGTAAAAGTGTTCCTATTTCTCCACATCCTCTCCAGCGTCTACTGTCTCCAGATTTTTTTAATGATCACTATTCTAACTGGCGTGAGATGGTATCTCAATGTAGTTTTGATTTGTATTTCTCTAATGACCAGTGATGATGAGCATTTTTTCATATTTTTGTTGGCCTCACGTATGTCTTCTTTTGTAAAGTGTCTGTTCATATCCTTTGCCCATTTTTGAATGGGCTCGTTTGGTTTTTTTCTCTAAATCTGTTTTAGTTCTTTGTAAATTCTGGATATCAGCCCTTTGTCAGATGGGTAAACTGCAAAAATTTTTTCCCATTCTGTTGGTTGCTGATTCACTTCTAATGACTGTTTCTTTTGCCATGCAGAAGCTGTGGAGTTTGATTAGGTCCCATTTGTCTATTTTGGCTTTTGTTGCCAATGCTTTTGGTGTTTTGGTCATGAAGTCCTTGCCTACTCCTATGTCCTGGATGGTTTTGCCTAGATTTTCTTCTGGGGTTTTATGGTGCCAGGTCTTATGTTTAAGTCTTTAATCCATCTGGAGTTAATTTTAGTGTAAGGTGTCAGGAAGGTATCCAGTTTCTGCTTTCTGCACATGGCTAGCCAGTTTTCCCAACACCATTTATTAAACAGGGAATCCTTTCCCCATTGCTTGTTTTTGTCAGGTTTATCCAAGATTGTATGGTTGTAGATATGTTATGTTGCCTCCGATGCCTCTGTTCTATTCCATTGGTCTATATCTCTGTTTTGGTACCAGTACCATGCTGTTTTGATTACTGTAGCCTTGTAGTATAGTTTGAAGTCTGATAGTGTGATGCCTCCTGCTGTGTTCTTTTTGCTTAGAATTGACTTGGCTATGCGGGCTCTCTTTTGGTTCCATATGAAGCTTAAGGTGGTTTTTTCCAGTTCTGTGAAGAAGGTCATTGGTAGCTTAATGGGGATAGCATTGAATCTGTAAATTACTTTGGGCAGTATGGCCATTTTCACGATATTGATTCTTCCTAACCATGAACATGGAATGTTTCTCCATCTGTTTGTGTCCTCTCTTACTTCGTTGAGCAGTGGTTTGTAGTTCTCCTTCAAGAGGTCCTTCATGTTCCTTGTTAGTTGTATTCCTAGGTATTTTATTCTTTTTGTAGCAATTGTGAGTGGCAGTTCATTCTTGATTTGGCTCTCTTTAAGTCTGTTATTGGTGTATAGGAATGCTTGTGATTTTTGCACATTGATTTTATATCCTGAGACTTTGCTGAAGTTGCTTCTCAGTTTCAGGAGTTTTTGGGCTGAGACGATGGGGTCTTCTAGGTATACTATCATGTCGTCTGCAAATAGAGACAATTTGGCTTCCTCCTTTCCTATTTGAATACCCTTTATTTCTTTTTCTTGCCTGATTGCTGTGGCTAGAACTTCCAGTACTATATTGAATAGGAGTGGTGAGAGAGGGCATCCTTGTCTAGTGCCAGATTTCAAAGGGAATGCTTCCAGTTTTTGCCCATTCAGTATGATATTGGCTATTGGTTTGTCATAAATAGCTTTTATTACTTTGAGATATGTTCCATGAATACCGATTTAATTGAGGGTTTTTAGCATAAAGGGCTGTTGAATTTTGTCAAAGGCCTTCTCTGCATTCATTGAGATAATCATGTGGTTTTTGTTTTTGGTTCTGTTTATGTGGTGAATTGCGTTTATAGACTTGCGTATGTTGAACCAGCCTTGCATCCCCGGGATGAATCCTACTTGATCATGGTGGATAAGCTTTTTGATGTTCTGTTGCAATCGGCTTGCCAGTATTTTATTGAAGATTTTTGTGTCTATGTTCATCATGGATATTGGCCTGAAGTTTTCTTTTCTTGTTGAGTCTCTGCCAGGTTTTGGTATCAGGATGATGTTGGTCTCATAAAATGATTTGGGAAGGATACCCTCTTTTTGGATTATTTGGAATAGTTTCAGAAGGAATGGTAACAGTTCCTCTTTGTGTGTCTGGTAGAATTCGGCTGTGAACCCATCTGGATCTGGGCTTTTTTTGTGTGGTAGGCTCTTAATTGTTGCCTCAACTTCACACCTTGTTATTGGTCTATTCATAATTTTGGCTTCTTCCTGGTTTAGGCTTGGGAGGACACAAGTGTCCAGGAATTTATCAATTTCTTCCAGGTTTACTGGTTTGTGTGCATTGAGTTGTTTGTAATATTCTCTGATGATGGTTTGAATTTCTGTGGAATCTGTGGTGATTTCCCCTTTATCGTTTTTTCTTGCATCTATTTGGTTGTTCTCTCTTTTCTTTTTTATTAATCTGGCTAGTGGTCTGTCTATTTTGTTGATCTTTTCAGAAAACCAGCTCTTGGATTTATTGATTTTTTTGAAGGGTTTTTCGTGTCTCTATCTCCTTCAGTTCTTCTCTGACCTTAGTTATTTCTTGTCTTCTGCTAGGTTTTGAGTTTTTTTGATCTTGCTCCTCTAGCACTTTCAATTTTGATGATAGAGTGTCAATTTTGGATCTCTCCTTTCTTTTCATGTGGGCACTTATTGCTATATATTTTCCTCTAGAGACTGCTTTAAATGTGTCCCAGATATTCTGGTATGTTGTGTCTTCATTCTTGTTGGTTTTGAAGAACTCCTTTATTTCTGCCTTCATTTCATTGTTTATCCAGTCAACATTCAAGAGCCAGTTGTTCAGTTTCCATGAAGCTGTGCGGTTCTGAGTTAGTTTCTGAATTCTGAGTTCTAACTTGATTGCACTGTGGTCTGAGAGACTGTTTGTTATTATTTCAGTACTTTTGCATTTGCTGAGGAGTGATTTACTTCCAATTATGTGGTCAATTTTTCGAGTAGGTGTGATGTGGTGCTGAGAAGAATGTATATTCTGTGGATTTGCAGTGAAGAGTTCTGTAAATGTCTATCAGGTTTGCTTGTTCCAGGTCTGAGTTCAAGTCCTGGATATCCTTGTTAATTTTCTGTCTGGTTGATCTGTCTAATATTGACAGTGGAGTGTTAAAGCCTCCCACTATTATTGTATGGTAGTCTAAGTCTCTTTGTAAGTCATTAAGAACTTGCCTTATGTATCTGGGTGCTCCTGTATTGGGTCCATATATGTTTAGGATCGTTAGCTCTTCTTGTTGTATCAATCCTTTTACCATTATGTAATGTCCTTCTTTGTCTCTTTTGATCTTTGTTGCTTTAAAGTCTATTTTATCAGAGAGGAGAATTGCAAATCCTGCTTTTTTTTGCTCTCCATTTTCTTGGTAAATCTTCCTCCATCCCTTTGTTTTGAGCCTTTGTGTATCCTTGCATGTGAGATGGGTTTCCTGGATACAGCACACCAATGGGTTTTGGCTTTTTATCCAATTTGGCAGTCTGTGTCTTTTGATTGGTGCATTTAGCCCATTTACATTTAGGGTTAATATTGTTATGTGTGAATTTGATACTGCCATTTTGATGCTAGCTGGCTGTTTTGCTTGTTAGTTGATGCAGATTCTTCATTTTATTGATGCTTTTAAGCATTTGGTATGTTTTTGGAGTAGCTGGTACTGGTTATTCCTTTCTATGTGTAGCGCCTCTTTCAGGAGCTCTTGTAAAGCAGGCCTGGTGGTGACAAAATCTCTGAGTACTTCCTTGTTCACAAAGGCTTTTATTTTTCCTTCATTTTTGAAGCTTAGTTTGGCTGGATATGAAATTCTGGGTTGAAAGTTCTTTTCTTTAAGGATGTTGAATATTGGCCCCCACTCTCTTCTGGCTTGTAGGGTTTCTGCCAAGAGATCTGCTTTGAGTCTGATGGGCTTCCCTTTATGGGTAACCCGACCTTTCTTTCTGGCTGCCCGTAGCATATTCTCCTTCATTTCAACCCTGGTGAATTTGACAATTATGTGCCTTGGGGTTGCTCTTCTTGAGGAATATCTTTGTGGTGTTCTCTGTATTTCCTGGATTTGAATATTGGCCTGCCTTACTAGGTTGGGGGGAGTTACCTTTTAAAGAGAGGCTCGTTTGTAAAGTTAGCATGGAAGATAAAAATGGGATATATTCAAAATGACAGGTATATCTCCTATAAACAAGACATGTAGGGGCCATGTTATACTGAGAAGTATCGTCGGTTACTGAAATCACACTCCATGAAATGCTCATACAGAGGGCAGCAGATCAGGACTGTGAGACTGCAGGAAGAACAGATTCACATCCTTTGTCTCAGGGTCATTTGCAGGCACAGATTCATTGAGAAGAATGGCTGTAGGATCTTCAGCACCTTGAATGTCTCACAGTCTCTTACTCCTTCCCCTTTCATTTTTACTGGGTGCCTATGCCCACGTTCACTTGCTAGTACAACACATGCGTGCCATGCCTCCATTAACCCCTTTGAGGAGACTGTTATAAGATGACCCATATGAAGTGCTTCAGTTTGAGATCAACACAGTCATCTCTCAGTGATTTCAGCACCGCTCCTCTCCCTCATCATCGTCATCGCGGCCCAAGAGTGATGAATAAGGAGAGAGAGAGGATTTTGACTAAGTAGGCTAAATACATTTTTACTCATTGGCTTTAGTCCGTCTCTTAGGTCAAACATCCCATGCCAAATACATACCAAACTGGCATTCTTTCATTCTCCCATCAGAAGCTGCCGAAGCATGCTTCTCATCTGAAAAATGAACTTAATAGTCTTTTATGTCTGATAGGAACGAGGGTGTTGTCAGAAACTATGTATGTATTAAAGTACTCTGAAAAGGGAAACAGACACAGCATTGCAAATTATCATTTGTATATTACTGTCCTTAGTGGGTAAGCTCACATTAATCTGTTGAGAGTCGTCGGGCCTTGCTCTTTCCCCTCAATGTCTTGATGAAAAAAACTAGTTTTATTTTTTTATTCTTTAATATCCAATTTTTTTGGCTAGAATTTGGGGAAAAAATAGCTGAAGGATTGACTTTTGCATTTCAAAGCATAACAAGGAGGATTGTTGTGAGCCTAGGTATATGTCAGCCAAGTTTTGACTCTCAAAATGCTGATGTCTCCCTCTCTCTCATTCTCTCTGTCTCTCTCAATCTGTGTGTGCGCATCGCTTCTCCAAGATGTGGAGGTTTGGAATAAAAATGGTAATTGACCTTTAACGAGAGAGCTGAGAGAACTGCTTCTGTATATTATATGGCTGTGCGTTGGGTTTTAAATGTTTGATTAAGTTATTAGAGTGTTTTGCTTTGGCATAATGTACTATAAATTCATGATTTCTGGCCAAAGCAGTTAGTCAGTGGAGAAGAATAAATTATTTTGAGAGGTGATTCAAAACTGGGATTTTATTCTCTTGGAAAGACAAGTCTTTAAATAAATCACATAATAGAAATGAGAATTTCCATAATTAAGATTCTAACTAGGAAGGTTCCTAGGAGCTTACGGAGTGGGAAAATGAAGGAAGACATTTCAGGATGCTTTAATGTTCATGTTTTTAAAAATGGATGTTTTGAGTATTCTACTTCACTTTAGAGGCCCAGAGATCAAAAAGCACCAAACAAGTACGCATGAAGTATATGTTGTGGAACACTTTTTCTCCAAGATGTGAGTGCTGTAGGGATTGATATGTTACATGAATGCATTATAGCAAGTCCAGGAAGCCTCTGGTGCTGCATTGCTTCCAACAGTTGAGGTCCCTGATGACTGCACCCGTGTCATTACTTAGTAGACTTCTCTTGGCGGTCGTCACTCCTTGTCACCCAGTAATTTCATTTCCTGGCAGCTTTTGTGTTTTCAGAGTATGTTCTCCTGCTTCGGCAACTTTAGAAAATCTCTCTTAAATGGCAGCTCCTCTCCTGGGGAGGCCTTTTTGGCTCTTGGCCTCAGGCTGCCTCCCTAAGATTCTTCCAGCAGTTTCCTCAAAGTCCCACAGTCACTCTTCAGCACTGCTAGATTTTTCTCCCAAGAACTCCTAAGTAAATAAAATGCAATTAAATTTATGTGATTGGTTCTTGTACTGCTTTATTTACTTGATATGTGTACACACCAGAGAGCTGTATACTGTACAGTACACAAATGTACTGTTTATATTGATTAAGTTGGGCCATCACGATCATTTCTAGAAAAAGCATGTGATCAGGCCTTCCACTGGGAGCCTGAGCACGCACTTAGACATGTTTCTCTGGGATCAAATGAGATAAAGTTGGCACTGAACCCCTCTGTGGAAGATTGCAGAGTGCCCCAACCTGTATTGCTAAAATGCTGATATTTGAGAGATCATCTTGGAGATTAGGAGCACAGGCTGAGACCTTGGGCTCCCCCTGCCTGAATCTCAGCTCCTCCTCTGCCAGTTCTGCAGACATAGGCAAGTGCCTTCATCTCATCTGCAAAAGAGAGTAATAGAAGTATTAGGCTAGTGCAAAAGTAATTGCAGTTTTTGCCATTAAATGTAATGACAAAGGTTCAGGTGCAGTGGCTCATGCTTGTAATTCCACTTCAGGAGACCAAGGCGGGTGGATCACCTGAGGTGAGGAGTTCAAGAGCAGCTTGGCCAGTATGGCGAAACCCTATCTCTACTAAAAAGACAAAAATCAGCCAGGCGTGATAGTACGAACATGCCTGTAGTCCCAGCTACTTAGGACGCTGAGGCAGGAGAATTGTTTGAACCTGGGAGGCAAAGGTTGCAGTCAGCCAAGATCATGCTACTGTACTCCAGCCTAGGTGACAGATTAAGACTCAAAAAAAAAAAAAAAAAGAAAACCAGTAATAATAATAATAATTACAAAACCACACTTACTTTTGCACCAACCTAATACTACCCCTGAGTTGTTGAGAGGACTGGTTAAGATAAACACTAATGAAGATAAAGAGGCAAGTAAAACATCTAGCAAAGTGCCTGACGCAAAGTAAGTCCCATAATATGCATAACCATTAACTACATCATCATCCCGATGATCAAATTTAAGTGGCATAATTTAGTATATGACATCTTGTCCAAGAATGTAAGCAAATGTAAATTAGAATATGGACTGTTCAGCTATTCCCGAACTCACGAATGCTCAAGTCTGCACTTCCCATTCCTGTATATGCCAGTGCCCACTAGGGGTGGCCCTGTCTCCTCTGTGGCTTCCACACCTTTCACTTAGCCATGATCTTGTAGACCTCTGGTTGCCTGGAACTCACCCTTTTCCATGCTAGTAGCCCCCCCACACACACACACACATACACAGGGTGGGGGCTTTAGTGATAGACCGAAGGAGGTAGGGTCGAGGGGCGTGGAGTATGCAGACAAAGTCACTGTCAGTCTAGCCTTAGTATATATCTCATTGAGGCATCCCCTTTGCTGCAGATATTAAAATACGCACCACCCCCCAGTGTCCCAAATTGTAAAATGTGTAAGTGAATCTAGGCCAGAAGTTTAGCAAAAAAATGAAAGTGAATCTCACCTGAGTCTTTGAGTCTCCTCAGACACATCGCTACTACCTCTATAGTTAAAGACAGAATGAGAGAAGGGACTGAGGATAATATAGGTTGGGGGTTTTGATTCTGGCTTTAACCTTGCCCCTAGAATGCATGAATAATGCTGACATTCATTAAACACCTACTCTGTGTCTCCCACTGTGCTTGGTGTTTTGTGTCTACTGTCTGATTTCATTCTCTGAGCTATCTGGCAAGGTGGGGACTATTATCAGCATTGGACAGATGAGGAAACAGTGTCAGTGAAGGCACCTAATTTGTTTTTCAGTCCTGCAGATCAGAGATTGCTACCTGGGACCAAAGCTCGGGCCCCTGTTAGTGCATTCTAGGTCTTCAGGGACTCTGGTTTTGTGACTAGACTAGGCAGGGGGGTAGGGGTGATCAGGCCACTTTCTGTTCCATCCCAGAAGTGGGAAGGGTCAGGGGAAGAAAAGGGGCCATGGAGGAGTCCATCTGTCCTCCCAAAGGTATGTCTCAGCAGGAGCCTCTCCGCCCCAGAAGCCCAGCCATTCGGCTTTGCCCCCTAATCCTCTCCCCAGCTTCCTGAGAGCTCTGGTTTCTCTCCAGCTGCGTCTCCAGAGCACCTGCTGCCCAGCTGTAAGTGGTTAGTGGGCATAAGGATGGGGATTGCACATCTGTATCATTACACCCAGGGGCTGGCAAAGACTGGAGCAGGATATGAAGGGGAGAGATGCTGGAGCTGCCTTTTACTTAGGCCTCTCCCTCTCCCCTTGCCTCCTTATCCACAGTGCTGACTTCATCTACACCATAATCCTCTCTTGCAAAACAAAAACAAAAACAAAAAAACTGCAGACCACCTCTCTTACCTGTCTGCTTCCACTCTGGCCCCACAGACAATGTACGCTACACTAAAGCAGCCAGAGTGAGCTTCCAAAACACAGCCTGCACTTAGCACCCTTCCTCAGCTTCCCTTGGCTCTTAGAAACCAAGCTTCGATTCCCTGCCATGTTGCTCAGGGCTCAGTGGGACCTGGACCCTGCCTCCCTCTCTAGCATTGCCGCTGCTTTTCCCTCTACTGGGAAATCACCCCCCACCCCCGATCTTCTCCTCTGTGGTAACTGCTATTCTTCTGTTGGCTCAGAACAGTCACTTTGTCGGGGAAGCCTTTCCTGCCCCCTTGAATGTAGCCCCACTCCTGTCTCACACATTCTTATGGGGCCTTCGTTAGTGATGTTGGCTTGGCCTCTTTCTCCCTCCTTAGACCATAAGGCCTCTGAGATGGAAACTGCGTATTTGTGCTAAGCACGGTATCACTGGCACCTAGCATCATGCCAGGCCGGAACCCGCACTTGGCGATGTTTGCTGTGAGACTTCAGAGCATACTGCTTCGGAATCCCAATCACAGCACTGAGAGAGGGACAGCCAGACCCAGGACTCCTGTCCTGCCCCTGCCATCATCTTTACATCTCCAGTTAGAGAGACTTTGCTGGGTTATTCCTCAGCCTGCTCTCTTCTCACCCACCTGCAGTGGGAATGGTAAGCATCTAGAACGACTTCAGCCACACCTCTGTCCCAGTGAGGGACCTGCCTGTAAAACACTTCTTTTACAGCCTTGGCCTCTCCCCAGCTTGTATACAAGACTTGTCACATAGTGGGTGCTTGGAAAACGTTGGTTGAATGCCCAGCAGCATATTACTTTGAGCATCCTTATTAGTAGAAAATGCTTTTTTGTTATGATATAATTTACATAAAATAAAACATACAGATTTTAAGTGTTATATATTTTAAAGTATGCATTTAATTTAAAAAATGGGCCAAGTACAGGGGCTCAGGCTGTAATCCCAGCACTTTGGGTGGCCAAGATGGGTGGATCACTTGAGGCTAGGATTTTGAGACCAGCCTGGCCAATAGGGTGAAACCCCGTGTCTACTGAAAATATAAAAATTAGCTGGGCTTGGTGAGTGGCACCTGTAGTCCCAGCTAATCGGGAGGATGAGACATGAGAATCTCTTGAACTCTGGAAGCAGAGGGTGCAGTGAGCCAAGATCGCATCACTGCATTCCAGGCTGGACAACAGAGTGAGACCGTCTCAAAAAAAATAAAGAATAATAATACTTTTAAAAATGGGCCTAACTGGGTAGAGTGGCTCATGCCTGTAATCCCAACACTTTGGGAGGCTGAGGTGGGAAGAGCACTTGAGCTCAGGAGTTCAAGACTAGTATGGAGCACATGATGAGACCCCATCTCTACAAAAAGACAAAAAGTTAGCCACCATAGTCATGCACACTTGTAGTCTCAGCTTTTGGAAAGCTGAGGTGGGAGGATCACTTGAGCCCAGGAGGTCGAGGCTGCAGTGAGCCGTGATTGTGCTACAGCACTCCAGCCTGAGCAGCAGGGCAAGACTTTCTCTCAAAAAAAGAAAAAATAATAAATAAAAATAAATAATTAAAAATTAAAAATGAGCAAACCATTTGGAACCAGGTGAAATAAATACAGTATTTTGGTAAGCTGGGTGATCTCCTAGCATAGTAATTTTCTATATGCCGTCTAATTTCTGTAGTGATATCCTGTTGTATGCCTGACAAAGACATATTTCCATTTAATTCTTACCTTTACTCTATAGAGCGCATGTTATCATCCCATTCTACCAGTTAAAAAGAGAGAGGGAGAGAGAAGGGACCCCCAGTGAGCCTAAATGAGACCAGAGTCTCATTGCTGTGAGAAGTGGAGACAAGATTTGAAAGCAGCTGTCTTTACCTTCAGAGCTAATGATCTTGCCATTTCCCAATCCAGCGTATCTTCTTAAGACTGCTTAGTAAAAGACTGAGGTGTGATTACAGTGTTGAAAGCCTGTTTCTTCCGTGTACCTTGTACACAGCCTCTAGAGGCAGAAACAAAGGTGAAGAACCCATTTCCCAGCTCTCCCCGTTGCCTGCAGCCTCCTCTTTCCCTCCATGATGTTCCTGCAGATGGTCCGGAAGACAGATTCACAGGCATTCCTACAGAAACAGATCTCTGAGTCAGCCCTTGGAAAAAAAAAGCAATCTTTTTGCTGGTTTTGTTTTTCTTGGTTGATTTATTTGACAAGGACCCGTTTTGTACATCATTTTTGGAATTTCAAAATCTTTTTTATCTCCAAAGGTCTCTCCTAAAAAGCCCAAGGAGAAATAAAAGACAGGCTATGTATATTACTCCAATGTGATGCTTACTCAAGCCTGAGCCCTGCCTTTGCACTTGGTTTTCTGACCCTGAGATCACTCAGGTTGCTGTTTAGAGTCCTGAACAGAGTTAAATCCCATCAGGTGGGAGTCCTGATTTGCACTAATCCCTAACTGCACGTCTCTGTCACTTTTGTTTGACTTGGCAGGACACCTACGCTGCTAAACCCCATAGAGGAAGAGCACATGAATTATTCACTCTCTAACAGAGGTTCCTTGGTGAGATTAGGTGTTAGAACCAGCCAACAAAAGGAAAGGTCCCCAATTCTGGCTGGCTGCAGACTGCAGATTCAGTCACTGGCTCTTTACCTAGAGGTCATAGCATCCCCGCTCCATGGCTTTCTTTAGAGATGCTAGGCTGATGTCCCGGGGTCTCGGTTTTGGCAGCAAGTCATTTACAGAGGCATTTCTCATACTGGCACATGGTATGTCAGATGCTATCAAAACAGGCACCGAGCTTCCCTGGGAATTCTCTCTGGTTTAACATGTGTTTCAGCTGTGGGAAAAGTACTGGAAAAAAAAAATCCAGGCTGAATTTACAGTTGCCTTTAATAACCCATGCAGCTAAATTTATTAGATCACAATGCCCCTTTGAACTGTGGCGGGGAATTTTCCATGTAGCGTCTAGTTTCTCCGGTGAGAAGCAGACCTTCCCGTTTGGTTTTGGCCATCTGTCTCCTTGTTGAGTGAACTCCCATGCCTCAACCATTTTGGTTAACAACCAACTTTGGTCAACGTTGGGCTGGGGAGATCTCACTGTGGCTCCTGGTGCCTCTGGGTGACCGTGGCTGAAGTGCTAACCTGCATTCATGTGATAGCCAGCATATACCAACTCTGCATGCAAGGACTGTATCTGGAGACTCCTCCTGAGGACACTTAGAGCAAAAATTCTGTATTATGTTTTGCAAGCTAAGCTTTCCCGAGTAAGAGTAAGTCTTGCTAAGAGTAAGTTAGGACATCGCTTTGTCAGTTTCCTTAGACCCTTCTACTTGGACCAAGAAGTTTGGGGCTAAGACATATTTTCAGTAGCTTCCAAGTCTCAAGGCCTAGAAATCAAGGAAATAATTTGCTTAGTTCCTAGACTAACTTTTTTTCTTTTATCACAATCCTGACAAGTAATTGTCACTTGTAATTGGCACCTGAGATCAAATCAATAATCACCAAATTGACATTGAGCATGTACTGCGTGTATGATTCTTCACTAACAATGGTGGGAAATAAAAAGACACAATGGAGTCTATTGACTTCTGAGTCATTTTTATTCTACGTGCTCCAAGGTGTAGCTGGAATAATATTTTCATGGATTTTTTGTTTGGTTACGTATCTTAGATACATAGCTTTTCAGATGCATGACCTTTATGAATATTTTTGCTTAGGACAAGGGTACAGCAGACATTTAAGTAAAAATGAAACAGGTGAGTTAATTTACAGAAACAGATAATACATAGAAAAGGTTACAAGGTCATACGTGAATGATGAAAAATCTCAAAAGCTGCCATCCTAGATGTACTTAAACACACATCCCCCAAGGACCCAAGTCAGTTAAGTATTCAAGGAAGTAAGCCAAGGGCTTCTGAGTATTTGACAACACCTGGCCATTAGCTTGCATGGCTCACCACACAGCCAAGCCATAATGGACTTTTAATGAAATTGCTGTCCTGCACATCCTATGTATTTCCTGGTGTCCATACCACAGTATCATTAAGATATAAAGCAATCTCTGCAACCTTGACTGTCTGGGTGAGGGATAGACGTAGTGGGAAGAAACGAGCTTCCCAGCGAAGTGTGCACATCCCACTCTGTGCACTGGCATTGGAAAAGGGCTACCAGACACATGGTGAAAGGTAGACACAGCACTAGGAAGTGATGGCTGGGGTTGGGGGTGTGGGCCAGAGGAGGAATGGAGGGTGAAAGATGTCTGGAGGCATGCCACACGCTGCCTGACAGGAGCTGGGCTAGTGACCACACCCACCTGTGCAACAGAAGCAGTGAATAAATCCCATCCCGCGCCCCTGGGGAAGACTGGTGCCCATTCGGATGTGCAATACCGTTGAGTGCATTGAGTAGACTAACACTGTCTTGGTGCGTCTCTGGTGACTAATCTGTGGCCTCCCTGATTTCGTTCTGAGTTAAGTGGTCTTTATGTTCTAATTCTGGTAGCCCTCAACACTGATACATCAGTCCACGATTCCGCGCAGTGTATTGGCGCTCACATGAGGACAGCCTGTTGAATGGGAAGAAACAGTGCACAAACAAACAGCCTGAGATGCAGAGGAAGCATGAATTTTCTGAGCCATATTTGCTTTAATCGGATCATGAGATTTGCTTCTGTTGTCGTGAGCCAGGATTTTCAAACCCCAATGTGTAGATTTTCTTTTGCACTTTGAGTTCTAAAAGAGCTTAAGTTTGATTATACAAAGAAATCAGAAACTAGCACAAAGGCAAATTTGCCTGATAGAGAAAGTGTGTTCTGGAATCTTGAGCCCTCGCAGTGACTGGTGGGCTTCTCTGGGTTAGGGATCTCAGGAGTGTCCCATCCTAAGAAAAAGCCTGAGGGCACATCATGCGGCAAAGCACTTTGTCTCAAGAAACAGATCAGTTGATTAACACAAAGAGTGAGAGCTGGAAATAGGAGCCAAGTGAAGGGTCAGATGCCAGAAGGGGCTGGTACAGAAAGGGAGAACCTGAGCCCAGCAGGATAGTATAGATCCAGTGACCTGAAGGGCACTTCCCTTGTCAGCGGATACCTGCAAGCTTTGGAAGTAGGGTTGGTTTGATGAACCAGTTTGGAGCAGGCATGTGAGATGACCATATTTCTTTGAGCAAGTTCATGTATTTTTATTGTTACTATTGACTACTTTTGAAATAGAAAGTAGAAGGTATTACACATTCATGGTACAAAACTATCAAGGATTAGAAGATAATATAAAAGATAAATATTCCTGCTTTACCCAATTTCTGGTTCCCCTTTCCATATGTGGCCATTGTCTTCTGTCTTTTGTGTGCTTCCAGAAATTACTCTTATACAAACTTATGAGAGACATAGAATATACATGTGTGTGATGTCATATACCAATCACAGCTAGCCTTATCCATAGATGGAGAAGAGAATCATTTATTTGGTGTGGTTAAAGAAACCCAGGAGGTCTCCAAAAAAAAAAAAAAAAAAAATTACATATCCCCAAAGCCTGCTGTGGATTCAAGATTTTTAACCACTTGAGAATTATTCCTTACACTGATTTTTTTAAGCCTCCAAATTTAAGATTTTTTTTTTTTTTTTTTTTTTTTTTGCGTTTGGCTAGGATCCATTTGCCAGTTTGTGAGGAAGAGGGCCTGTTTGCAAGTGAGTTGATTTTAGTATCTTCTCTCTGCCTGGGGATACCCCATGGGGCCAGTGACGATACAGGGCACTGTGGTGTCCAGAGCAATGTGGGGTCCCAAGGACAGGGCAAAGGCTGAATGGGAAAGCCACAAGTGGGGTGGCTTGCAAGAATGAGTGTGGTGCTGGGTCCAAGGAGAGGGGAGTCAGGAGATACTGCTGACTGAGATGGGGACTGAGACAGGATCCCCATCATTCAGATTGTCTGCCTGGTGTGTGAGTGCACAGATGTGAACTGAAGATGCCGGCATGTAGCAGGGAATCAGAGTATCCATATCTGATTTTGCATCTGTCTCTCTCACACAGAACATCACGTCTTGGCCACTGGAGACTTTTCGAGGTCTCAAAAGGCTTTGAGAGCAATGAAGGAAAAGCCACTCAAGGAACACTCAGCTGTTAACATGTTCCTTTGTTGACAGATGCCTGTCTTTATACTTGGGTGATAAACTGCTTTTGCAATTTCATCTTTTGAATTTCCATGTGGCTGTATCTCAGGATAAGAATAGGCATCCTGGAATGTGTCACCACTGGCTTCTAGCTGAGGCTGAGTAAGATGAGAAGCCCTTCCTCTGTCAGGGTCCTGCATCTCTGGGTCTGTGGGGCGAGCCCCTTGCCATATTCCTCAGCAGGGCCGACCACTGGGCAGCTCAGATAACTCCCCAACCAAACAGGATGGAGAGATAGCAGGTGGGTATTGGTTCATTAAGGCACAGATGAGGTGAGAGGTGCATTCTGCACCAGACAGAAGTCCTAGTTCAGCCAATAGTGTGATGAGTTGTATGACAAGTAACTTCAGTTTTATTATCTGTAAGGTCTGCACCTCACAGGCATGTTGAGGGGATTAAATTAATTAATCCTTACAATATACTTATAGCACGGGCAGTGTGCACTTGAGGAAGGTTAGGAGTTGCTGCTGTTACACTGGAACCTTATCCTGCCTGTCAGCAGAGGCTGTGGTCTGTACTGGAAGTGGATCAGTCCTCTCCTGTGGTCTTTCTTTTTCTTCTGATCGTAAACCACCCCTGGGCAGTGTTAGAGCCTTTCATATCTACCTATGTCCTGGGGGAATGTGTCCTAAGGCAGGAACCCTGGTGTGTTTGCTGATCTAATCAGGAGAGTGATTCAAGGCCCATTCCATTGTTTACACTGGCTCTGGGCCTAATCTTGTCTGTCTTGAACTGTAAGTCTAAGAGGATGGGCCAGATCTGGTTCACGTACTCTTGCAGGACTGGAGCCTCCCAACATTTCAGTGATAAATCAGTGCAGCTGGAGACCGTGGCTGGGTTGGTGGCAGCGTCATCTTAATTTTACCAATTGTATCCCTTTTGAACATCTCATTACCTAAAGAGTGGTCAGTTGGACCAGCATTCTGCATTCTGCCTTGAATGCTGAGTTTTTAATAACCATTGCTAGCATTAATTCAGCAATTAGCAGCAGCAAGCTCTGCGTTAACCAAGTCTATTTGCACAATCTTAAGACTCAGAACTACCCAGTGAGTTAGCTCTCTAAGTTTCCCCTTTTACCTAGATGAAGAAATGAAGTTTTAGGGATATTAAATTACTTACCTAAGATCACAGAACTAGTGAGTACAGAACCAGAATCTAGTCAATCCAGATGCAGAGCTCTAAACTCAATTTCTTAATATTCCCACCAGTCACCTGGAGGTGTGGTTGTGATTGATAGAGTCAGATTCAGCAGGTCTGGGGCATGGCCTAAGGTGCTGCATTTCTCACAAACTCCAGAAGATGCTGATGCTGCTGGTCTCTGGCCCATGCTATGAGTCACGAGGCTCTCAGCTAGGAAGCCACGTAGCCTGGTCTGGCTTTGTTATCTAGTTTGTTTTGCTGAGTCTAAGGTGTGACATCATGCACAATCACCTGGCAGCCATCCACTTACCAATTCATGGTGAAGGTAAGGCCATGTGGCTTTCCTGAGATGATGATGATTAAGCAAAGATCTGAAGTGACTCAAAAGAATATGGGGACATTTGAAGGACATACAGTAAGCAAGCAGCTTGCACAAATAGTCCTCGGTAGAAAAGAGCACGGCCTATGAAAATATCTTCAAGAAAGTCCAAGAACAGATACCCTCTTCTTCCTTCACTCCTCTGAGACCTCCCAAGCATTTTGCAACATGCTCTGCACATGTTAGGCACTGAATTAAATTTCAAGTTTATATATGAGACAAAAAAAAAATCTTTCTGTGAGAGGTCTTGCTTTCTATGCAACCTCAACCATTTTTTCACCAGAAATGTCCTAGCCAGACAGCCGGGAAACAGCAGCTGCCATTCCATCTCTGTTCTGTGGGTTTCAGCCGGTGAGGAATGTTGTCCTTTTGTCTCAATGATCCTTCTGACCACATGGCTAATGACTTCCCACCTCTCAGAATTGTGGGTATACTTTAGAAGAGATGTGGCCACAGGTGAGGATTAGAATCACAAAGCAGCCTGTGTGTTGTATTCATAGGCCCATTGGTTCAGCAGTCACTGGTTTGTTGCCTACTAAAGCAGACGTTGGCGTTGAGAACGCAGTGAAGAACCCAGGGATAAATGCCCCTGACTTCATGGAACTCGTGTTGTACCAAGAGCCCCCCCAGAAACCCCAGGCTGGATCAGGGCCACCAGCTCTTCATCAGACCTATAGAGTGTTTGTGGCAATGGTGTCATGTTCTCCTGGATTACTACAAAATTTAAACATGCTTCCCAAACCCAGTCATCCGACACTGGGGTCCCAATCCCTCGGCCACAAAGTCGAGCCCTAGGATTGCCAAGTACTTTAGCTATGAACTCCTGAGACCTACACATAATTTGCTGTATATTCTCCCCAGGAACTCTGCCCTGCTTACAAGTGGGGAGTGTGTGAATTCTTCAGAGAGTCATTGTCTTTTAATAAGAAGAAACAAATAACTCCTTGTTTACACCCTGCTTGCTGTCCTCACACCAATTTTTTATTCACACCCTTGGCTCACAAAAGAATGTAAAGTTTTGCTCCCCAAGGCTGGGGGAAGGGTAGAAAGTCTAATTTTTTTTTTTTTTTTAACGTACTCAAGGTCTTGTCCAAACGAGTTGTCACCAAAAAATGAAAGCCAGATGTTATTTTAGTGAGAAATAAATATGTGGCCAAGCTGCGGATTGAACCTGAGGTCTCCCCGGATGGTTTCCATGTGTGTCAGTAGCTGGGACCCCCAGGTATCAGTGGCTGACGTTCTTTTGCTCTTGTCTTTTAACTGAGGTACAGCACACAGAGATGGCTAATGAGCAATTAACACCTGAGCCTTGCATCTCCCGGTAGTAATACCTATCGGCTCATAAGTCAGTTTCAAACTGCTGCAGGCTGCTAAATTTTGGATGACAGACAAATAAAGACCCAGGTCCAGAAAAGGGAGAAAAGACAAACTCAGGCTGAAAGTACTGCCTCCAGCTTCTCAATGACGAATCTGCTTTTGTTGGGAGTTCTCACATCCTCACAGGTAGCATACTTCAGATAACCATCGAGGAATTACAGATGAAATCAGGGCTCAGAGCAAAGAGTGGCCCTTTGGGGTTTAACATTACAGTACGTTCTTCCCCAAGTCTGATTCAATGGTGAGCTTTTCAGCCAAAGAAAGTGTTTTCGGTAATTGGCGGAATCTCTGTAGGAAGACTGCTGAGCTTGCTACTGCTTCTATTGGAGCCTTTCTCATCTCTTGGATTTTTCTCACACTTTTCAAGTTCTAGATATAATCCATTGTGCATTAATCTTTGAAACATGTCAGGTGGGCATTAGAACTTCCTTAAAGGGCAGAAAAAGGGTGAGAGAAGTGAAAAAGGATAGAATGGAGCTCAAAGGGTCAGTGAGCCCAGAGCAGAGATGAATCCATTGGACATAGGAAAGCAGTGTCAGACCTGGAGATGGTGGATAAGGGAATTAGAGAGTTAGGTGAGCAAGTGATCTGCACTAGCCATCCCATCCAAGGCCAGTGGCATTGTGTGTGAGCTGAAGAGGGCAGGTGGGAGGCATGGATTCAGGCCAGTCATGACAACTTGGGCAGAAGGAGCCCAACACAGGGGCTGGATTCCAGGCACTGAGCAAGGGTTTCTAGTAAAAGAGGAATTGGCCAAGGGCAAGGCATAGCCCTGTCTTTAAGAAACCCCTCCAAGATTTCTACCTATGTAAATTAGGGATAATAGTAGGCATGAACTCTCATAATAGGTTTGGACAATCATGGGGTTATTTTGAGCATGAAGTAGATTAATCAATGTAAAGTGCTTAAAGGAGTGGTACTCAATAAATATGAGGATGAAGGGCTTTAGACAGGAGGAAACAATAAAAGATAGTTCCTAAAATAGAAATTTGATTCTAGGAAAGACACTTTTCAAACAAGGTTAGCTTGGCCTTGAAATTTATCATTTATTTATTCAAATATTTATTCAATCTTTCCTTCTTTATTCAGGAAATCTTTAGGAGCTTCTTGATGTGCAAAATGTTCTGACAGGCCCAGGGAGAGGGTGATGATCTGGAGCAGGGGATGGCAAGCTGCAGCCATGGGCCAAATTCGGCCCACTGTCTGTTTTTATAAATAAAGTTTTATTGGAACTCAGCCACACTCATTTATTAATGTATTATTTATGGTTGCTTTTGCACTCCATCAGCAGAATTGAGTAGTGTTGACAGACAGCATGGCACCTACAAAGCTTAAAGTAATTACTTTTTGGCTCATTACAGAGAGTATTTGCTACGCTTCACTCACTCCGTGATGAAAGAAACAAATAAATAGAAAATTACAGTATAGTAAAATAATAACAGAGGGCTCTGGGAGTGGACAGGAGGATCAGACAGACTTCCTAGAAGAGATACCCTATCAGCTGAGACGTGGAGGCTGAATTGGAGTTAATAAAGTAGAGGAGGAGGGAAAAGTATTCCGGATAGAGGGAACAACATCAGCAAAGGCCCAGCGGTGAGAGAGTGCAAGTTACAAATGAAAGCAAGTTCATCATAGCTGGGGGGCAGAGGACAGATGACACAAAGCTTTGCAGGTAGGATGAAAACACTTCGATGATTTCCTGAGGAGAATGGGGAGCTACTGAAGGATTTACAGCAGGGAAACAACATAATTAAATTTGTGTTATAAGGAGATCATTCTCTCTGTAATAAAGGTGGATTTAAGGCTTAAGTGGAAGGGTGAGGAGCGAGACTGGAGGCAAGGAGGCCAGTGGGAGCCCTTTTCAATAATCAGAGAGAAGGTGGCAGCCTGAACCAGGGGAACATCCATGCAGTTAGGAGAAGGGGATTGTTTGGACACATATTTAAAGAGGCATACCTCATAGCATATAGCGATCGGTTGTACATTATGAGTGTCAAGTGAGAAGGAGGGAAGTATGGGCAAGGAGCCATTCCCTGAGATGACGATGAGTTTGGGGATGGAAGGAGATGACAGTGTCCATGGTGGATATGCCTGTGGGATATCCACAGAAGATGTCACATTGGATTTGTTTCAGAGCAGCATATCCCATTCACTTTACTCTTTAAGACAGTTAGGGATTCCCTGTTAAATGTTGGGTAATACCTAATGTAGATGACAAGGGGATGGATGCAGCAAACCACCATGACACGTGTATGCCTATGTAACAAACCTGCACGTTCTGCACATGTACCCCAGAACTTAAAGTATGATTTAAAAAAATGTTGGGTAAAACCCAGCTTCAGGATACTGATATTAAAGAACTCCACCCACTTACACCACCACCATTCCCTCTACCCAATTTTTCACACACAGATTTGCCCCACCTCCCCTTTGAGAACTTTGCCTCTCCAGAGGGCCCTCCCAGCCATGCCAGCCTCCTCCCAGTTTCCCAGACAAACCTTGATTGTTCTCACTTCCTCACTATGTTCCTGGGTTTCCCTCTACCTCTTTTCTCTTTCCAAGTCCCAGTACCCCTTTAAGGCCCTTGTGGGAGCTGTTACAATCACTGCCTCATACTGTGCTTTCCCCTGAGCCCTGACTTCTGTTGCCTGCTGCCTTATAGCAAACTCCGCATGGGCCACATTCTTTCCCCCTTGATGGGCTTGCCATTCCAGCAGGCGTTGCCAACTCACTTGGAACCAGATATTGAGCACTTATTTTATATCAGGCAGAATACAGAGCCACTTACATGATCTCAATTAATTCTCACAACCCCCTTGGGAAGAAGGTGTTTGTATTCTTTCCATTTCACAGATGAGAAGACTGAGACTTGGTGAGTTTAGTCGATTGCTCTGAGTAGTAAATGACAGACTCTCCCAATGCTCGTGGCTTAGCTCTCACCACCAAGTGGATGATGCCCTCTGTCTCCTTGAACTTGACCCATTACTTGCCATCTTGGTAGCATCGTTTGGCCACTCTTACTTTATTCCACATCTCTTTCTCCTTCCAAGCTCCTGACTCTGTCAAAACCATCACCATTATGCTCATTGTTCTAGACCAGAAGCCTGGATATTTCTTTGATTCATTTATTTAACAAATATTTCTTAGGTCATGTGCCAGGCACTGTTCTTAGTTCTGGGGATATAGTAGGAATAGAAAAAAAGGTTTTCCCCACATGAAACTTACATTCTAGTGGGAGGCCATGGACACAAACAAAGCAAGTAAAATGTATAATAGGTCAGATCTATTTTGCTTTGAAAAAATTAAGCAGGGGAGTGAGTCGGAGAACTCAGGGATGGAGTTGCAATTTTAATGGGATGGTCAGGGAAGATCTCCTGGAGGAAGATATTTGAAGAGAGATCTGAAGGAAGTAAAGATGTCAGCTATTAGATGTGTTTTTAGGAAGAAAAAAGGAAGAGGCCAAAGGAGGTGTACCCTAATGTGCTCTAGGAGCAGCAGGAAAGCCACATGGCTGGAGCAGAGTGAGAAAGTAAGAGAGTGCTAGGAGGTGATTCTGAGAGGTGAAGGAATGGGGAGGTGGACAGATCAGGTAGGAACGTACGGCTCATTACAAGCACTTTGACTTTTACTCTGAGTGAGGTGGGAGCCACTGAGGGGTTTTTGAGCAAAGAATGACTTGATTAATGTGGGTTTTGAAACGCTCACTCTAGCTGCTCATGGAAAATAGGATTTAGGAGCAAAAACAGGGGAAGCAATCATGAGACTGCTGCAACTCTCACCCTAGTCCCTCCTTCTCTGCATCAGTCGGTTTTCCCTTCTAGCCAAACAACCTCAGAATCTCAGTGGCTTGCAAAACTAAGCACTTATTTTCTTTGTATATGGGTTTGCTGAGTCTGGCTGTTTCCGATGATCTTAGCCGGGCCCAGTTGGGCTTAGATTCAGGCTGTGATTTGGGTTCAGGAACATCCTTGTGACTTGCCCTTCTCTTTGGGTATCAAATGACAAATGGAATAAGATGAGATCAAGCCAAATCACACAAGCACATTTAAAATCTCTGCTCACATCACACTCACCAACCTTCTGTTGACCAAATCAAGTTACATGGCCACACCCAACATCAATGGAGCAAGGAAATGTGTACTTCCCACTTTAATGGGAGATACTGCAGACCCTTCATACGGCCAGACCCTTGCATGTAGAATTCTACTAGAATGGAGAAGAGTTGGAAACAATGAACCAGTCGCCACACCCTGTCTCCGTTCTGATTGTCTTCATCCCGGGCGCTGGTGAGTTTTGCCTTGTATCCTCCTGTTTCTCCTCTTTCTTCCATTCCTACCTCTGGTTCCCTTTGACTCACGCAACGCTCTCCATCACGTTCAACACCAGTTTCACCCCCAGCACCCAACACATTCTGCCTACCACAGCAAAAGTTCTCTTCCTACTACCTGACTTTCTTCATGCCAGTCCTGCCGAGGAAACTTCAGCGGCTAGCCACTGAGCAACACAGCATTTTCCAAATGCCAGCACTTTCTAGACCTTCTTCATGGTTTTTGTCGATTCATGAGATACCTGTACTCAAATTATTTCCTTTAATTTGACTTTAAGTCAACTTGCTTTCTTTTCCTTAGTGTCTCTTTAAGTAATAATGACCAGAAGAGAGTTATACATTTCTGTGAAAACATAAATGGATAAATATAATTCAAATGAAAATTTTTGTGCATTCATTTGCCCTCTGAAATCTTGAGATTAGATAACTGCATTTTGGAACCCACTGGCTTCTTCAGCCCATCTGTCTGGTCTTCCCTCTTATCTCTCTCTCTGTTACCTGGGGCATGATGCGCCCCTCACTGTGTACTCTCGTGGGTAACTATTTGCTATAAAGACTTCTTGCACAGCTTCTTTCTTTTGTGGCACACATCACATGTTCTCATTGCTCTGAGGGGCTTGGCTTATTCCCCTGGAAGAACTGCTAGATTGCAAGTTCCTTAAGGAGAAGGTCTTACTGGATTTTGTATCTCAGAGTCTGACACAGAATAGGCACTTAGTAAACACTGAATTTCTTAATTTATTTTTCATTATACTTGAAGTTCTGGGATACATGTGCAGAACGTGCAGGTTTGTTACATAAGTATATATGTGGCATGGTGGTTTGCTACACCTTTCAACCCCTCATCTACATTAGGTATTTCTCCTAATGCTATCCCTCGCCTTGTCCCCCACTCCACCCTCAACAGGCCCTAGTATGTGAGGTTCACCTCCCTGTGTCCATGTGTTCTCATTGCTCAACTCCATTTGTGAATGAGAACATGCAGTGTTTGGTTCTCTGTTCCTGTGTTAGTTTGCTGAAAATGATGGTGTCCAGCTTCATCCATGTCCCTGCAAAGGACATGAACTCATTCATTTTTACAGCTGCATAGTATTCCATGGTGTATATATGCCACATTTTCTTTGTCCAGTCTATCATTGATGGACATTTGGGTTGGTTCCTCTATTGTGAACAGTGCTGCAATAAACATAAGTGTGCATGTGTCTTTACAGTAGGATGCTTTATTATCCTTTGGGTATATACCCAGTAATGGGATTGCTATGTCAAATGGTATTTCTGGTTCTAGATCTTTGAGGAATAACTACACTGTCTTCCACAATGGTTGAACTAATTTACACTCCCACCAACAGTGTAAAAGTGTTCCTATTTCTCACATCCTCTCCAGCATCTGTTCTGTTGTTTCCTGACTTTTTAATCATCACCATTCTTACTGGCATGAGATGATATCTCATTGTGGTTTTGATTTGCATTTCTCTAATGACCAGTGAAGATGAGCTTTTATTTTTCATTTGTCTGTGGCCACATTAATGTCTTCTTTTGAGAAGTATTTGTTCATATCCTTTGCCCACTTTTTGATGGGGTTGTTGGTTTTTTTTTTTTTTCTTGTAAATTTAAGTTCTTTGCAGATTCTGGATATTAGCCCTTTGTCAGATGGATAGATTGCAAAATTTTTCTCCCATTCTGTAAGTTGTCTGTTTACTCTGCTGATAGTTTCTTTTGCTGTGCAGAAGTGCTTTAGTTTGATTAGGTCCCATTGGTCAACTTTGGCTTTTGTCGCCTTTGCTTTCGGTGTTTTAGTCATGAAGTCTTTGCCCATGCCTATGTCCTGAATGGTATTGCCTAGGTATTCTTCTAGGGTTTTTATGGTTTTAGATCTTACATTTAAGTCTTTAATCCATCTTGAGTTTTTGTATAAGATGTAAGGAAGGGGTCCAGTTTCAGTTTTCTGAATATGGCTAGCCAGTTTTCCCAAAACCACTTATTAAATAGAGAAACCTTTCCCCATTGCTTTTGTTAGGTTTGTCAAAGATCAGATGGTTGTAGATGTGTGGCATTATTTCTGAGGCCTCTGTTCTGTTCCATTGGTCTATATATCTGTTTTGGTACCAGTACCATGCTGTTTTGGTTACTGAAGCCTTATAGTATAGTTTGAAGTCTGGTAGCGTGATGTCTCCAGCTTTATTCTTTTTGCTTAGGATTGTTATGACCATATGGACTCTTTTGTGGTTCCATACGAAATTTAAAGTAGTGAACTCCCATTCACCATTGCTACCAAGAGAAGAAAATACCTAGGAATACAACTTACGAGGGATGTTGAGGACCCAAGAAAATAAGAAAGGACACAAATAGAAAAACATTCCATGCTCATGGATAGGAAGAATCAATATTGTGAAAATGGCTATACTGCCCAAAGTAATATATAGATTCAATGCTATTCCCATCAAGCTGTCCTTGACTTTCCTCATAGAATTTGAATTTCTTAATGTATAAGTGAGCAACTGGAATTTTTCTGTTTCAAAACACTACTATGAGTTCTTTGAGGCAGATCTTGCCTTTTCTTTTGTTTTTCTTCCCTACCTTGTCTGCTCTCAGGTAAGCAAACAGAAGTAGGTGTTTGTTAAATTGGACATAAGAAGAATTATATAGTCTTAGTCCATTCCAGCTGCTATAACTAAATAGATATTCTGAGTGGTTTATAAATAACAGAAATGTATTTCTGACAGTTCTGGAGGCTGGGGAGTCCAAGATCAAGGAAGGTGCCAGCATACTTGGTGTCTGGTGAGGACCTGCTGTCTGGTCGTCAATGGTGCCTTCTAGCTTATGTGCTCACATTGCGGAAGATGCAAGGGAGCACTAATCCCACTCATGAGGGTTCCACCCTCATGACCCAATTGCCGCCTGAAGGTCCCACCTCCAAATGCCATCATCTCAGGAGTTGAATTTTAAATATGAATTTTGTTGGGAGAAGGACACAAACATTTGGACCATAGCACAGGGGAGCACAGGAAGGCAGCTAAGGTGGATAATGAAAAATGATGATGGTTCAGGTCATTTAGTCATACTTAGTTCTTTTAAGCCTAAGCTGAGTTTGAACATCACAAACACATCATGATTTTGATTACTGAAAGCAAAGGAGAGTGAATTTGGAGGCCTTTGCCTTCATCCACAGTTGAAAAGATATAATTTGTGTTAGGTAACTAGCTCTGTTCATTCTATGCTGGCTCTAACTTGGAGACGGTGTTGAATTCTTTTTAGGATGGAATTGGAGCCGTGTGTGTGTGTGTGTGTGTGTGTGTGTGTGTGAAACAGAAAGATAGCGATCCAGAGGCCAACACACCTGGAATCTATTTGTGAGGATCCCTGCTTCAGTCCACGGCTTGGGCCATTCATTTATTTCTTGCTAAGTGAACATCTGGGATTCAGTTTGAGACGCCAACAAGTTTGGATGGGAACTCAAAGCTGTGGTTGGGATGTGGAACTGCTCGCCTGAGGTGGGAGTGAGCTAGGTGAGTGGGGGCTCTTAAACTATTTCTGCAGACTTCAGTTCAAATGCAACAGCCAGAGGCTTGAGAAATCCTTCCCATGCTGGAAAAACATTAAAAAAAAAAAAAAAAAAAAAAAGAATAAGCAAGAGTCAATCAGATCACAGTGGCAATGGATCTGAAAAGTGCCCCTTTCCCCTTTTTACCCAGCTCCCTTTCTGTCCTACAGTTCTCATATTATCCAGGTATAAATAATAAATATAACAAAAAAATGTTGGACATGAGTCAGGGAGGAAATGCTATGAGAAAATAAAAATTCTAATTAGTTATAGATAAGAATTCATCACAGATAATTACTCTACATTCTTTGGCTCATGCCAGAGAAGGCTTAAAAGAACTTTTTTGTTGCTGGATATGTAAATATAGATGAAAACGCCTAGATAAACACACAGAGAAGCACATCATCATTAACAGATCTTGTGGATTTCAAGTGTTTAGAACAAAAATGAAAGAGAAATTTGTCATTCACAAACTAGGAATGTTTATATCTTTTACTGTCAGGACTTTTTTTTTGTCACTTTGAACTTACTCAGAACAAAAGAAAAGGCCAATGAGTTAAACAGGATCATTTTAAACAGCACACTTTCAGAAAATTTGTGCTGAGTTGCACCTGCCTTCCCTGACATCTATGAGCTAGAGTATTTCTATTTCAATTTGCATCTGTCAGTTTCCTACCTGTGGTCTGAAAGGGTTGGAGACCCACACGAAAGGCCTAGAATAACCCAGAGAGAACATGGAAACTTGGTGGTGGGCTGTGCTCATGCCATCTGATTTCGAACCAGCTTTGCTGCATTGTTTTGGGAGTTTTAAAAGGGGGGAAAATCCTAATAGCTGCCTGAAGTATTTTTCTCTTAATTCCTAGTAAAAATGACTAGATATTAGCCATAGGCTCCTCAAGGCATGCTTAATGTCTTGATGAAGCGTGTTTTTGCAGAATGATGCTAATGCATTCTCTGTCCCTCTTCCCTGCCCCAATGTAGCTCTTCCATATTTATCCCTAGTCAGCATGGAAAGGAGAAAGTTAGGCTTCGAGGGCTATCTGCTTTTTCCTTTTATTAATAGCAACCCTCACCTGGTGTAGGGACCCTCACCCTGACTCTGGCTTCACTCTGTTCTAAAGCTGCTTCTGCTTCCCTCACCCTACTGCACAAAGCTGCTGGCATGAGCCACTTGCTCCAAACTCTCAGGACACTCTTTCAAGCAGTGTGGGTTAAGTGATTTGTGCTATTGTGATTGTGACTGCTTAGTAACCTGGTTGCGCGATCCTCTCAAAGATGCCTAATGAAATACTCTGGTTTGAACAGCGGGAGTGAAATAGCCAGCGTGGAGGCTGGGGGAGCAGCACACAAAAACTTACAGCACTTTCAGTTCTTCACAAAGTTTGCCCTCTTTGGCTCATCTGTTCCTCAGTAATTCTGTGAGATAGGTGAAGTAGATATTCACTCATTTAGTCATTTGACCAACCCAACCAACCAACCAACCAACCAACCAACCAACCAACCAGTGAACCAACCAACTAACCAACAAGTATTTATTGAGCATGTAGTAGTTACCAGGCTCAAGTGGCAGTGAACAAAACACAAAAATCTCTCTTCTCATGGCACTGTACATTTGAATGAATATTCTAGTAGGCATCACTATGCCCATTTTCACATGAAGAAACCAGGGCATCAGGAGGTTAAATCCTAAGGCCATGCAGTACATTAAGAACTGGACTTAAAATTCAGATATTCTATCCAGCTCTCAGAATAAGGAGAATAGGATAGGAGATCTTAGAAATCATCTCATCCAAATCATTGATTCTGTTGGAGGAAGAAACCAGGGCTGTGGTTTACATGGAGTTGCACAGCTCTGGGGCAGAGCTACAATTATACAGCACAGCCTTCCTAAGCCCCAGCCCCATGCCCTGTCCAACAGTTCTTAGACCCTGCAGAGGCCTATAATTCATAGACGTTGTCATTTGTCACCACCCCTCACCCGCTTAATGAGGCCCCCTCCCTCATTACCCAGCACAAATTTCATGGCTCATTTTCATAATTACTCTAAGCACATTCCCTCAACTCCTGAGCCCCTCTCTTCCTCCATCATAGTTGCCTGGAAACACCCTAACCTTGGGTGAATTCAGCCTCTTATTGTTTGGACCCTCTCACCCAGGGGACTTGAGTGTTGCCAAAGAAAAACACACACTTCTGTGGACAAATCTCACTTACAGCTCATGATCACTGACCTCAAATGGGCATTGGCTGCTGCCCGGCAACCCTCCAGCCTTCCCTAAGCAGCAGTGTCTCACCTTTCCTTCTCAGTCATCATATCCCTCCTTCTCTCTCCCTTGCCTCTGCTGAGAATCTGGCTCTGTTTTGTACTGAGGAAATAGAAGTGGTGGGAAGAGACCTTCCACAGACACCACCACATCTGCCACCCCTTGTCCCTGACTCTGCCTTCCTGCTGTTGCCACAGGTGACCTGTCTTTGGCCCTGTCAGAGGCCACTGCCATCCTGTGCACTGGGATTACCTCTGTTGTCTGTTCAGGAGCTTCACTCTAAAATTTTTCTCCCCACTCTGCTGAATCATCGACGTGCCTCTCTTCTATGTCATTCTCATCAGGACTGAAGCATGTCACAATTTCCTCCATCTTCAAACAAACAAACAATAAAACCTCACTTGACCACGTTCTCTCCTAGCTATCAATCCATTTTCTCTCCTCCTTTATTGTGAATGTCTCAATGTAATTGTTTCTTTTTATTTTCCCCATTCTTTCTTGAAACCCTTCTGCAAATAGGTCGTGCCCATCTTGGGACCAAGCAGCTCTTTCCAGGATCACCAATGGGCTCTTCATTGCCAAACAGTGTCATCCTCGTCTTTCTCTGTGCCTCAGCACAAGTTGACTGACCAATGCCTCCCTCCCTCCCATCCTCCCTCCTTCCTTGAAACTTTTTCTTCACTTGGCCTTCACAACTCTTCTCTCTCTTGCTTCTCCCCCACCACCAATGGGGGCTGTTTCCTCCTCGCTCTGGATGGTGTAACCCAGAACTCAGTTCACACTCTTCTTGCCTTATCTTCATCTCCCATGGCAACCACATCCAGGTTCATGGCTTTAAATTACCACCTACATCTCTCTATCTTGGTCTTATCCCAGAGTGCGCCATATTTATATATCCCCTCGTCCGTTGGGCGTCTATACTTAGAATATTCATAGGCATATCAAATTTAACATCCAAATCTGCCCCCCGCCCCCACTCTACCCACAGTCTTACCTCATCTCGCGTGACAGCAGTTCCAAAGTTTTAGATGCACAGGCCAAAATATCAGCCCCATCCTTGACTCCCCTTCTGTCTCTTGCCTTGCCTCCAATCCATCAGCAAATCCTGTCTGCTGTACCCTCAAATTCTTCCTAGAATTTGACTAATTTTTAACACCTCTGCAGCTGTTATCCTGGTAGCAGGGTAAAGAGCTTTCCCAGAGAAGGGAACAGCATGTGTAAAAACTCTGAGCGAGGGAAAGCTGCAAGAAAGGAAAATCTCAAAAGAGATCCAGGAGTGATTCTTGAATCTGGGGAGCTGTCTACCTTATTGGCCCCATTATGGGATGTCATGGAGAAGAGGTCACTATGGAGTTGGAGCTTTGGGGATTGCCAAATGGTCTGACTGCCTGAAATGGGTCTGGCCAGCTCTGAAGTTATAAATGGCTATTAAGTTGCATGTATATTATCTACAGTGTGTGTGTGTACACGCGTGCATGTGTGCATGTGTGCATGTGTGTGCATGCACATTCACATCCACCTATAAATGTGTGCTTTCTTCCACCCTAGATATGTTTTCTTGGAGTCTGAACCCTCAATGTACTAACATAGACCTGTGTACAATCTACTGGGGATCCCCAGAGACCCATGCCCTTGACTTTAGTCCTAGATAAAGGCCTCTGGGGTTCCTCTGCATTGTTGCGGGCAAAGACTACTTAGGCCTGTGGGTCAGCCATCCTGGAACCAGAGGACTCACAGTGCCTTTTTGCCCATTCTCTGCAGAGCCAATGATTTTCTACTACTGTGTAAACAGGACTCTTGTCCGTCTTCTCCCTCACCCCCCCTTTCCTCCTGAAATCAAGTTCTTCTTGGGCATCAGGGGCATATGGAAGTAGCAGGAGTCAGAGGTAAGGCAGGCTCAGTACGCTACATTTCCCTAACAGCCATGTAGTTGGAGAAAAAGTAATCCAATGTGAGGTACAGGAAAGGTCAAAAGAGATTGTTTGGTATATGTGTGTTGGTGGGGAGGGCTTTGAGCTTCTTTTCTTTTTCATACTGGGGTCCTGAGCTGGATCTCAGTAAGACGTGATCCTGTCCAAGCCCCCAGAGTTCTCTAGAACCACATAAATAGGGGAGGGATTTCCTGAGACTCTCGCGGCCTTCTTCGGAAACTAGAGTGGCAGGGCCAGCAAATATTTCTTGTTTCTAGCCTCCTTCCTGGGATTACTGGGCATCCTTCTGGTCAACCAAGCTGCAAAAAGAGAAGCAGAATGGCAAGGGGATTAAAATCACAGGTTTTTGTGTCTAAGAAACCTCTGTTCAAGCCTTAAGTTTGGGCTGTGTGACTTTGGATGAACTACATAACCTTGCTGTCCCTCAGTTTCCTTATCTTAATAATTACCATAATAGTGTCTCTTCAAGAGTTGCTTTAAGGATGAAGTGAGGCAATACAGATAAAACACCTAACACAACACCCAGCTCATAGGAGTAAGTGCCCTATGTAAATATAAAAAAGGAAGGATGGATGGATGGATGGACAAGGACAAAGAGATTTATTTATTTATTTTGAGATAGGGTCTTGTTCTGTTGCACAGGCTAGAGTGCAATGGCATGATCTTGGCTTACTGTGAACTCCACCTCCCAGGCTCAAGTGATTCTTCCATCTCAGCCTCCTGAGTAGCTGAGACCACAGGTGTGTGGCACCATGCCCAGCTAATTTTCTGGATTTTTTTGTTGCGATGAGGTTTCACTGTATTTCCCAGGCTGTTCTCAAATTTCTGGATTCAAGCAATCTTTCCACCTTGGCCTCCCAAAGTGCTAGGACTATAGGCTTGAGCCACTGTGCCTGGCTGACAAAGAGATCTTTGCTGTTTGATGCTTAAGGCATACTGATTGTTAAGATAGTCCTCAACCAAATATCCAAGGGTTCCTGTAGATTTCCCAGCTTCCTTTGCAGCTAGGCTTATGCCATGTGACTAGTTCCGGCCAATCATGTGAGAAGTAGTATGATTAACTGCTGGGTCAAGGGAGTTAAGAGCGGATATATTTCCTCCTTCCGTCTCTTCCCCTAGTACAGCAGCCTTGGAGGCCACATGTTCTCAAAGGCATCATACCACATGCAACAAGCCCCTTACGTGAGTGTGGAGTAAGTATTTATTGTGTTAACCCACTGAGATTTTGGAGTTCATTTGTTACTGCCTTGCTGACCAATACAGTCATCTATGAAGGAGGAGAAATAAATCTGCTGTATTTCCAACCTCTTGGGACATCTAGGGACGATTATAATGATAATAACAGTAGCTGTAGCAGCTACCGCTTACTGAGCCCTTGAGAAACACTGAAAGCCTTTTACAGATGTTAAACCATTCAGTCCTCTCAGGTATACCATGAGGTATATGTTTTGCTATTACATAATAATTGTGTTCCTAAAATAATCTTTAGGTTATTTTTTAAAAAAGGTTCTTGCAAACAAACTCAATGGGAAAAAAAATTTAGAGTATGACCACATCAGAAATGTGGTCAGAAATTTAGAGTATGACCACAAAGTTATTTCTCCTACAGAAATGTCAAAAATAAAGGGGTTTTTAATTGCTATTAGGACTTTCAGGAATTACAAACTAAAAATTAACTGATTTTCAAAACTGGTGTAAGCTAACCTAAATGTCATTGAGCAAATACTGAATCCCATGGAAGACAAATCTCAGGTCAACTTGCGGCTAAGCCATCAAAATAAATTGTGGGTTGGTCCACAGTTACTATTAAAAGGAAGCTCCATTATATCTCAAGGAAGTGGCTTGTCTCTCCAAAAAAAGGGAAGCCTCAGAGGCAAAGAACAGCATCATTCGACTAAAATGGCCATGGATATTGAGGCTGTAAGTCATCAGGTTTTCCTGACACACATAAGGGGGCTGTTCCTGATCGTGACACTGGTATAAACCAAGCACCGTCACAAATCAGCTTCCTTACTGAATTGCTCAGATTACATCCAGCTTGCGTTTTGCATAGCAGGAAAAAAGCCCAAACTGGGTGTTAGACAGGTGAGGAAATCAAGCAGGCAAGTAAGAGGCCTTCAGTGACTACAGCAAACTAGTGGGAACAGCCCCAGATCGAGGGTCTCTGCTCTTTTGACTCTCCAGAGTTGCAGTCTTTTGCCCCCGATTTATAGTGACATCTGTACGTCTTCACGGTTGATGGTGCCACCTCTGAGCTGAGGTTTGAGGCCTGTGAAGTTTGGTTCTGCCCTTACCTGCTGCCTGCAGTCATCATCCCTGGGGTTTGCTGGCCTGGAGCAGCAGCTGGAGGAAGCATTGCCCCCCCCGCCCCCCATTGCGTGTGGCATGGAGCTTCTGCTCTAGCTAACAAAACTGCTTGGGTCCTTGTTGTTGAGACATGTCAGTGTTTCTGAAGGTACAAGTAGACTGAGAAAGAATCCAGGCTGCTTAAGAAGCTGCCTGGGGAAGGGGAACCAATTGAGTTCATGACTAAAGCAAGCAGTCCTGGTGACCTGCAGCGGTTAGCACACTTTGACTTTCCTCCTCCCTCAGGCCTCAGTGGGCAGCTGACATCTTATACCTCCCTGATGAAAGGATGGACTTGCTGTGTGATGGGCCATGCCCAGGCCCTGGTGGCCCCTCACCCCTGCCCTTTCCTGAGGAGGGGAAGTAGTGAGCCTTTCCCCCTGCTCGCCTTGCTTGTCATTGAGGCAGATACATCTGAAAGCCAAGTCTCTAAGAAGTTTCCGAGGGATGAAGACAGACTCAGGTGGGCAGGCCCTCTGGGAGCCCTGTTTACCCCACACAGGGTGACTTTCTGGCCCAGCAGAGCTATTGATTCATCAGACTCCCTTAGTTGGCCTTTCCTACCTTTTGATTTATTCATGAAATTCAGCAGGCCCTTCTTGGAAGGTTCTTTGTGTGCCTGATGCTGTGTTGACAGCTGTTGGGACACAGAGGACTTGTTAGTTGTATTTTCCACCCTTGATCTTTGAAACTTAGGTGCCAAGACAGTTTATAATGAAGGGCTAAATTGAGAATTCTCACTGCACATAGTAGGTAAGAGCACGGGCTTAGCAGCAGGCACCTGGGTTGAAGTCCCACCAACTATCACATTGGTCAAGTTTGACTTTGGGTGAGTTCTTAACCTTCTTAGGCTGCTATTTCTTAAATATAGGGTTGCTAAGAGCACCGGCCTCCGAGCATTTCCATGGGGATTAAGTGAGGTAGTGCAGGTAAAGTGCTCAGTACAGTGCCTGGCTCATGGTTTAGTGTCATTACTAGCTACTGCCATTAGTTGTCAAAACGTATGTGAGGGATTTCAGTGTTACAGAAATCCTGAATCCAAACACCTTCCACACGGTGTTCCTCCCTTCTCTCTTCCTCTCATTAGGGGTTGGTAATTTCACTGATCAGTTACCCAAGTGGGAGCCACTTTTAATACCTGCACTTCAGCAACTCCCTCAATCCTCAGGTACATTCTGCCACAAAACCCAGCCGATTATACCTCATCTCTCTCTCCCACCTTCAGCCCCACTGTCATCCTTAACCAGGTCTTCATACGGAGACTTTGGCTACTCAAGCGCCCTCTTAACTGGTGTTCCTGCTCCCAATCTCACCCTCTTCCTAACCGGGCTGACTGCTACTCGGGAGAACTCCCTTGCTCGAAGGCTCTCTCTGGCTCCCTCTTACTCTCTGTAAAAGTCAAGCCCAAATTCTTTATTTATAGATAAAAAGACCTCTTGTGGTATGACTGGAACCTAGTTGTGCAACTTTATTGCTTATGTTCACAGGTCACCTCTGTGTTCCAGCAATGCAAGTTCCTCTGTCTCCTGGCCCTCCATGGAGTACAGAGCACATACTTCTCTCTCAGTCTAGAACTCTCCATAGGAGTCCTAGTCATTCTTTAAAACTAAACTCCAAGCCATCTTCCTTAGGCTTTCTTTGAACAAGGACTGGTTTAGCGCCCGCTTCCCTGTGTTCCCACGACACCGTTGCTTTCAGGATCATGGCGATTTTTTGTTTTCAGGTCTATCTTCTTTACTAGCATATGACATTTTTCAAGAAACACTGTATCTTATTCATTTTTGTGTGTTTATATTGAAACACTGCAGAGATGAAAGAATGGATGGATGGGTAAATTATAGTTGATGGATGAGTGAGTGCTTGGGTTGATGGGTTGATGGATAGATGGTGGTTGGATGAATGATAGATGAACAGTTGGATGGGTGAATGGTTGAATGGATGGATAGATACATGGATGAATTCAACAAACAAGGTGGCAAAAACTTTTAATTATATCTTACACCCAGGTACATCCAGAAAGGTCTTTAGTGGTTCCACAAAGACAAGGGTCTATTTCTTGGTGCTTCTCAGTTCAGGCTGAAAAGCGCATGACTTTGCAGCTGAGCAGCCAGTTGTTTTTTCTTGTCTTTTTCACCTTTTCGCTCCCCATTGTTGTATCAGGAGAGCTGGAAAGGAGTTTTGATCTTAGAGGGAGAGAGAATACCTAGGAGACCTTATCCCATCATTGCCCTGGCCCACATCTCATTTGCTGACTTCCTCAGTTCTGTCCTCATCTGAGTTCCATTCCGTTCTGTTCTCCATACAGGAATCGTGGATTTACTTCCAGCTTGAACTATGGCAGGAGATCTCCACCTCTGGGCCCAGAGTAACAGAACAGCAGATGGCATGAGTGCACCATGGCCAGTAGCCACTTCTGCACCTAGCACTTACCTGTTTATCAGAACAGCATGTTTCATTCTGTTCATTTTCCTGTTCAGGGGCCGCTTTCGTAGCAGCCACAAGGGAAGTGCACCTTACACAGCTTGGAGCCTTCACCAGCTTTTCAAGGAAGGCATTCCAGGCCTGGCTGTTCACTCAGTAAATAGGGCTAAATCCTGGGGTTACCTGAAAATGCAGTATCTAGCTCCTTCTGATACAGAGAACCAGCAGGCGACCTGAAGTGAAAAGGCCCCAAGGCGTTTGGGAGCAGAGCTCCACCCAGCTGCCCCAGAATCCTCATTCAGGGTTTATAAAGCAGTGGGCAGTGCACAATTGGCTAAATTTGGTTGTATTTTTATTTTTATCCAGCCACAAATACCGGCAAAAAAAACGGAAAATTATTCCTTCCCTTCCAGGAGCCTTGGAGCCAAGCTAGTTTTATTTTTAGCTTCAACTCTGGTTTAGGGTTTTCTGCAAACTGAACACCCTACTCACTGAAGGCAGTGGCAGGCTGGGTTATAGGATTTTTGCCTAGACGGGAGTGTTGGTTGTCTGAATGTAACTCTTACCAGGCTTTGTACAGCTGTGACAATAGAGGGCGGTTCCAGACAGACCCACATAGAGACCCAGTTCTTGCCTTGGGGACCTCCAAGAGAGTTCTTTTTCAGGGAGGGCACTGTACACAGGGTGGTTCATTGCCTTGGATGGGATAGAGAAGTGGCAACTCTGGATGAAAAGAAGCAGAAAAAAATTAAGAAAGGGAAAGGGAAAGAGAGCTGTTATTTATTGAAAGGCTTCAAGTATGTGGTGGTTCAGAACTAGAGCTCTGGAGTCTGACTGACTGGGTACAAATCCTGCCACTACCACTTCCTGAAAGTGGCCAAGGGGATGGCTTGACCTCCCCAGGCCTCAGGTTCATTCTGTATGAGACAGGATGAATAATGACACCTACTGTGAGCACTGCTGCAGTTGAGATCCTGCCTGTGCAGCACGTGACATGGCATTTGACATGTAGGTAGAACTCAGTCAGTACCACTGTCATCACTGCAGTGCTGAACACTTGCATAGACACTGTGGCATTTAAGACTCACTGTAGGCCAGGCACAGTGGCTCATGCCTGTAATCTCAGCACTTTGGGAGGCTGAGGTGGGCAGATCATGAGGTCAAGAGATTGAGACCATCCTAGCCAACATGGTGAAACCCTGTCTTTAACAAAGATAGAAAAATTAGCTGAGAAGTGTGATGGCACATGCCTGTAGTCCCTGCTACTTGGGAGGCTGAGGCAGGAGAATTGCTTGAACCCAGGAGGTGGAGGTTACAGTGAGCCGAGATCATGCCACTGCACTCCAGCTTGGTGACAGAGCGAGACTCTCTCTCTCAAAAAAAAAAAAAATGGATGATATTGATAATCTTTAGGGGGTTCTCTCTCTCGGCTTTGGAGCCCCCCCTCCTTTGTCTCTGTACAGGGAAATTTCTTTCTTCCCCCTTCTTTTTTGCCTATTAGACTCCCTGCTTCTTAAAATTAAAAAATAAAAATAAAAAAAGACTCACTGTAACACATTTTACAGATTCAAAACTGAGGCCCAAAGGGCTAGATAGCTTGCCTGAGATCCCACAGCAAGAGCACAATAGAGCCAGACCTGTGCCTACCCCCAGTGAATCCCAAAGACATAACATCAAGCCTTCTCCAGTTCCAGTGGCTTCCACCTGTTATCACTGAATACATGGGAACTACTCGAAACATAAAACTAGGTGTTGCCTCATCCTTGTCTAACCGAGTCCCCCACTTTGCTTTAGTGACAGGAACACACAAAAAGCAGATACTGGCAGTGGTCAAAGAGCACCAGGAAAAATCATAGAGACAGAAAGTGGAATGGCGGTTGCCAGGGCTGGGAGAGGGAGAGATGGGGGTTTATTGTTCAACAGGGGCAGAATTTCAGTATCGCAAGATGAAAAAGTTCTAGAGATGAGTTTCTTAACAATGTAAATATACTCAGTGCAGCTGAACTAACTGTACACTTTTAGTACACAGTTTTTGCTAAGAAGATAAATTTCATGATACGCGATTTTACTGCAATTTTTAAATATTAAAGAAAAAGCACTGGTATAAGAGTCAGGCTGCCCTAAGCCGGGTGTGGTGATTTCAATCCTGTAATCCCAGCACTTAGAAAGGCCAAGGGGGCTGGTCACTTGAGGTCAGGAGTTTGAGACCAGCCTGGCCAACATGGTGAAACCCGTCTCTACTAAAAATACAAAAGTTAGCCAGGCATGGTGATGTGTGCCTGTAATCTCAGCTACTCGGGAGGCTGAGGTGGGAGAATCACTTGTACCTCGGAGGTGGAGATTGTGATGAGACAAGATTGCACCTTTGCACTCCAGTCTGGGCAACAAGAGCAAAACTCCGTCTCAAAAAAAAAAAAAAAAGAATTATGCTGCCCTAGAGGTGGCCAGGGAATTACAGGTCAGTTCATCCAACTTTCCAGCCTTTCCTCCTCCTAATCAGGAGTACACTTGTTGCATGGCTGTCAGGCTGAGTGGCACCCTCTTGACAGTGGGCTTATGATATGAAGTCTTCAATGCTTCTCTCTCACATACTTTGTCCTGCTTGACCTCCTCCTAGTTGCTCATCCCTCTGAAGTTTCTGTTCATTACCTAGAATGAAAGTGGCGAAATGGGAGCAAAATCCCAAATAGGGAAGCATGTCTGCTTGCCGGTGGGGAAAGGGGAGAGCCTGGGCTTTGGAGCTGGGAGCTAGGGAGAGGCTCACCTTTTCTATTCCTTAGTTTGCTTAGCTTTCAGATTGAGATTATATATTTATATTTATATCCTGTAATAGGACATACTCAATTCACTTTAGGTAGAAAAATTCATCCAGGCTATGAACCGCTCTTTGACTCTGGAAGATTCTGGGGACTGTGGGGTATGTGCTCTAACCACGGTTTGGACAGCTTCGCCTTTCCCTTGCTAAGCTACGTCAACTCACTAGGGCAGAGGGGCATGGGGCTAGCATGGAACAGGGTCTCTCTCTTGGCCTAATGCTCCCAGGAAAACAACCTTCATGATCATAATGGTGGCTCTGTGTCCCTTAAAAACTCAGGTGACCTTGCTGTGGGTGTTTAGCATTGACCATGCTTAAGAGAGACTGGTGGACTCTGTTGGCAACCATCCAATGTGAGCCATCCCTACTGGGCCGATTTTTGCCACAAGCCACACCTCATGCCCAGACCCTGGTCCCTGACCCAGGGCTTACATCTCCATGAGTCCCAGTGAGGGCAGTGATAAACATCTACAACCCATGAAAGTGTTTTAATTTTTTTTAATATTGGAAGACAAAAATGAACTTTTAGGTAGAAATAAATGTTATATATTAATATATATGTTAATATATTTGTATTGATACCAACATAGTTATACAATGTAATAATAAAATGTCTTTTGGCTGGCTGCAGTGGCTCATGCCTATAATCCCAGCACTTTGGGAGGCTGAGGCAGGTGGATCGCCTGAGGTCAGGAGTTCGTGACCAGCCTGGCTAACATGGTGAAACAAATGAAACTTGTCTCTACTAAAAATACAAAAATCAGCCTGATGTGGTGGCAGGAGGCTGAGGTGGGAAAATCATTTGAACTCGGGAGGTGGAGGTTGTAGTGAGCCGAGATCGTACTACTGCACTCAAGCCTGGGCAACAGAACAAGACTCCGTCTCAAAAAATAAAAATTAATGGAGAAAGCAGCTCACAAGGCAAAATTGCTGGGGACCCACAAAACTCACAGTGGAACCCTGCTCTGGTTCACAGAGTCAAGATGGCCAGAATTCTGTTTTGTTCCTCAATCTATGGTGATCTACCAGGCTCTTCTCTGTTGCTAAATCGACTGCTATCTGCTCCCACTGTCACTATTTAGGATCCTGAATATTTCCTCTGATATTTCATTTATGTTTTTAGGGGCATATTTTGTATGCCAGTTTCATCACTTGATATAGCTACATGGAGCTCATGGGGAGAAAAGTTTACAAGTCTGGTCTGGGGTCCGTGGGAAAGAATATCGTGATCCATTAGTGATGTCTGTCCAAGACTCCGGCAGAGGTGTGGCAGCACAGCGTGTGTGCTATGTTGTAACTTTTGACTGACCTTTGCTTTGCATTCCCAGCCTGACTCTAAGCCTCACCAACAGGGAATATACCTTACACATGTTGCGCAGCCCGCACTGAAAAATATAGAGTCTCTTAATGCCTGTTGATTGATTGATTAAAGTAGTATCTGAATACATTCGATTTGGTTTAATGTCCCCTTGACATCCTTCTATTCTCTTTTTCCTCTTTAGGCGCCTGAACAAGAATAAGCTCCAAGTCCTTCCAGAATTGCTTTTCCAGAGCACTCCGAAGCTCAGCAGACTGTGAGTAGAGTTGCCTTGCGTTCTCTACCTTGTACCTTTCCCACTTTGGTGGTATGGAGGATACGGTTTGTGGAGTGCCGTGCCACGTGGAGCTTGGCAGTTAGGCCCTGGCATGGAGACTTGGAGCTGGGCTTTGACGTGACATCCACCCCCAACAAACGCTTTCAGGCCTGACTTCTTGCTCCTTCTCTCAGACATTGGTGGCTTGCGTGACCTGTGAGGACTAGTGATATGATATGTGGTAGTTGATCATTGCCTTGCCAGGAAGGAGGATATGCTTCCATTTATGCTGGCTCTGAACTTACTTCAGGGAAATTCCCTGAGGCTGGGTTTGAGATAGGTTTATTCACAAGAGACTGCCAGTGGTCTCAAAAGACAATGGTTTGGACCAAACACGGCAACCTCACCACCTTGCTGGTTGGAGCAGCTCCTGCCTTTTCCCCACTTCCTAGCACTGCCAGTCTAGGAACCCTGGGTCTGAAGGTTTATGATTTTGTGGGAAAAGGAAGAAACATGTGGTATAATGAGGAGAGGGGAGAGTTGGAGATACCTCTGTTTATTCACTGTGAGAGTTTGGAACACCAGGAGCTGGAGTTGCAGGTGAGGATGGAGACTGTGATTCATGTATTGGATGTCAGGCAGGTGCAAATTAAGTCATCGACAGTGAACCCAAAATCACGCTGGCAGTGACTCAGTCCATGGGGTGTACTGGATTGCCCAAGGCTCGCCTTTCTGAATGAAGCGACAGTCCTGGATGGCTTCGCAGTCAGGTAACAGCCTGGCTGGGAAGACTCGAACGTTGCAGGGAGGCTCCAACATTGTGGCCACCATTCTCATTCCCAATGGTTGCATTTAATGCCTACTTATGCAGCCAAACACTGCATATAGGCTCTGGGATAAACTGGGAAATATGAAACATATTTGTCAATGTGTACACTTACGAATGAGTTCTGAATTAGGAATATATATATGTCTATGCGCGCGCGCGCACACGTATTTTAAAAGGGCACTTCGCTGGAACAAGGACAGGCAAGGGTTGGTTGGTATTCCAGTCATGCAGTGGTCTTGCTTGCCTTCTCTAGGACACACCTGAACTTTGCCAAGGTCTCCTCTTGCTGTGTGCCCCGTTTCTCTGGCTCAGTCACCCTAGCTGACTTTGCTAAATGTAGGAAAGACTATATCTTCCTTTATACTCTTCCAGTCTGGATCTGCCTGGATGGGCTTGGGGGTGGAGGAAATGCTGTTCAACAACCCAGGGGTCCAGAAGAGCTGGATGAGCTATGCAAATGGACATACCAGAAACCCACCCTGGTTTGTAACATCCCCTGCCTTGTATAGCTCTGCCCTTAGATTCTCACCTAATCAGCATCTGTCCACCCAGTACTGCATTGCACCTTCCAACCTCCTCTTAACTAAGTACTACAGAAGAGTGTATACTATTCTTCTGAGAATTCAGCATCAGTTTAAAGGCACCAGGAAGGTAGCTATGGGGCTGGAATGCTGGATAATTTATGTGGGTGGGGTCTGAGCATCCCAACTGCTGCAGGATGTCAGGTAGGCTGGTTCTTGCTCACAGAAACCTTCCCATGGCTATCATGTGATGTCTATTTTGTGCAGAGTTGGTCTTGATCCAGGCAAAATAGGGATTTCAGGTGGTAACAGGTCTCTGAGATTCTGGGAGCCAGGTACATGGGCATGGGGAACCCATGCATTATGTCCTTTGCCATGTCCTGAGAGAGCTTGAGAAAGTCACTTTTCCTTCAGTATCTAAATATCTTCAGTAAAGGGAGAGACCCTCTCCTCCCTTCTCTCTACCTTGTAGAGGAACTGTAAGTGACAATGAGATCATGGTGTGCATGTGTTTTTAAGGACTTAAAATGCTGTACATGTGTAAGCACCAAGACAACTATTGTTACTCCCACAATTCCTGTCTTTACAACCTCAGTTTCTGATCTCCTTTCTCTGGGAGCCATAAAGAGACTAGGAGTTGCAATAAACATTGAGATAAATTACCCTGAGCTTTTGCTTCAAGCCAGAGAGCTGCAGCTAGGAAGGCAGGGATGACATTTGCCTCATTTTGGTATCCATCTCTTGCTGGGTCCCTGTCTGGGCGGAGTGTGACACAGCCATTAAAGTCAGTGATGGTTGAATGGGTAGATGAATAAATGAATGATATAGGCCTAAGGATATAAACAGTGCCCTCGGCAAACTTTGATTCTTTTATTCACTATTCATTCATTGATTCATTCACTCACTCATTCAGTAAGCTTTTTCCTGGGTGTCTGTTCCAGCATGGCATCTGTTCTAGGTGTTGAGCTGTAGACATGAAGGATGCCCAGTTCTCTGTGTGCCCTATTATGACACATTTTGAATGGCTGCCAAAAAGCCGAGAGCTAAATATATATATTTTTTATTGAAGCAGCTATATTAACCCAAGTTTAGGCCATTATCAGCAATCCCTTTTTCTCTCTGGGCTTGATCTTTGATTTCTCTGAATGGCCCTCTTGTGTCTTTGTCTTATTTTGTCAGCCACTCCAGAGGCTTTTTGGAAGTAAGCAGGGTACAAATTAGAAATCAATAAATGTGCAATCATGACTGTGTATACATATGCCTCTGGCTCTGTTTTAAAAGAGCACTGCATCTCAATAGACACAGTGAGGCATTTTTCATGCTAAATGTGGATTCTACGTGTCTGGCTACTCCAGCGTATGCTGTGTAGGATAAACAATTCTTGATACTACTTTTTTATTAGTCTTATAGGCAAAACTTCTTAATATTTTATGTTTGTCCAAAGACTATCTGTTGGAAACTCTATAGTCATGTAATAAAAGCAGGTTTTGAATAGAAATGATAAAGGAAATAATATTTATGTGAACCTATGCTGTGATTATAACACCACTCACTAGCAAGTGACAGAAGTTAGTTTAGCCCAAAGAGGAAATATATTGACTCACATAACTGAGAAGACCAGCGGTAGTTATGAATGTCTTCAAGAACAACTGGATCCAGGGGTTCAGTGATGTCATTAGGACTTCATCTTGCTCCTTCACTCCCTTGGAACAGCGGACTCATTTGTGAGCTAATGCAAAAGACTCAAAATGCATTAATTCAGAGATCCTGGTGAAGAGGAACTTGGTCAATTGTCCTGTAAAGGAGAACTGAGGGTAGACACTGAGCTTGGTCATCTATGTCCATGTCCCAGCGAATCAATGCAGCTAATGAGATGGTGTCCTCTGAGTATCAAGCTGTGTTCATCCCACTTGCTTAGAGAATGAGTTCCCCACAGAAAAGAGTAATTCTGTTACCAGAAGACAGAAGAAGGGATGTGGAATGAGAAAACAACAGATGTCTGGTAGTGTATTGAGCATCCACTGTATGCAGTTCCCTGCGCTTTGAGCGCTTTGGATCCTGACAGTAGCACTTTCAGATAGATGATGGCACTAGCAAACACGTTGAGTGCCAGGTGCTGTTCTGAGCAATTCATGTTTATTAACTCATTTGATTCTCCTAACAACTCGGTGGGCTAAGTACTATGGTTAGTACAGTTCTAGAGATGTGAAACAGGTGCAGAAAGGTTAAAGAATTTGAACAACATCATACAACTGCTTAGTGGCAGAACCAGGATTCACGGTCGGGTGACCTGACTCCAGAGTCTGTATTTGTCTCTACTGGGAGTTCCCTGCCTAAGCCTCAATTAATGCCCCATTTTATAGATGAGAAAATTAAAGCTCAAAGTTTAGATTACTGCATATATATATATCTATATACATATCCCATCTAAGAAGCAACATTGTATTGCGCATTTTGCCTCAACACTCAGACTTAACCATCACAACGATCATGTAAAGAGAATCATTATTAAATCTATTTCTAAGGCTTAGGAGTATCTAACTTACCTATAGTTATATAAATAGGATGCGATGGAACTGAGACTCAATGCACGTCTGTGTCTCTGCCAAGTCCTTATGTTTTCCGCCATACCACACTGTCATGCTAACTACCATGGACAACTAAAGTTACGCTCAAAAGGCCTGGTGATGGACGTGTCATATATCCAAGAGTTTCCCTTAGGACTTTGCTGACTACCCATCATGCACCCATCCTCAGAGCCAGGATCATCCGACATGTATTAGTGGGGTACCTGTCTCTTATTCTGTGCTCAAGCACACAGAGCATGAGACATAGAATCCCAGAGCTTGGGAGTGCCCTGAATGTATGTTGCTGTGGTCTGCAAAATGCCCAGTGAGGTATCAACCATGCTTGGGTCACTCAATAAATATTTTCCCCCTGCCATCCTGACATAGATCATGGTCAAGTGTGGAGACTGTGCTTCCGTTCTTTCTAGGCTCCTGCAGCACCTGACCCAGAGCAGAGGACAGGAGGAGGTAGTCAAGTGAAAGAGTTAAGGGGCTGCCTGCTGTGTGTCCTGAAACCTTTGGCAAGTTACTTAAACTCTCTTGTCTCAGGTTCTTCATCAGTAGCATAGACAATGATAGAACCAACCTCTCGGTCTTATTGTGTGGATACATGAGAATCATCTGGAGGAAAATAATTAGCATGGAACAAAGCCCATTGTAAATGCTCCATGGAAGATGACCACAGCTGCCCTTGGCTGGCCAGCTGATGAGAGTAGTGCATACGCTGGGGCTTTGGCTCTGTGGTATAAATGCTGCAGCACTTAGGGAAGAGTCCAGCCTCCAAGTTGGAGGAGGGTTAGATGAGCACTGCACTTGGAGTGGGACGACCTAGATCTTCATGCTGGATGGTCCACTTGTAAGCTGTGTGGCCCTGGGCATGTTACTTGGCCTCTCTGGGCTTCGTCTAGAGAGGAAAGGATGGAGCATGATCTGTTGCATGACCTATAGGCTATTAATTTCTCCTTTTGCCATCCCCTTCCAGGTCTTTCTTTCACCTACCCATGGGAGAGACAGTGAAGGATTTCTGGTTATTTAAAGGCTGATTGGTTAATGTTGCCAGAAATTCTTTAGAAGGAGCAAATGGCAAGATGCAAAGAGTGATTAAAAACCGTCTGTGTGGCTGGATGCAGTGGCTCATGCCTGTTATCCCAGCACTTTGGGAGGCCGGGTTGCCTGAGCTCAGGAGTTCGAGACCATCCTGGGCAACATGGCAAAACTCCGCCGCTACCAAAAATACAAAAATATAGCTAGGCATGGTGGCCTGAACCTGTGGTCCCAGCTACTTGGGAGGTTGAGGTGTGGGGATCGCTTGAGCCTAGGAGACAGAGGTTGCAGTGAGCTGAGATTGTACCACTGTACTTCAGCCTGGGCAACAGAGTGAGACCCCATCTCAAACAAACAAAAAAACACCCTCTGTATTTTACCAGATTAGAGAGCTTTGGGGGAACTGAGGGACACATTGTTCACAATTTTATTATAAAGAATTTATTGTTGCAGCCGGGCGTGGTGGCTCATGCCTGTATTCCCAGCACTTTGGGAGGCCGAGGTGGGCTGATCACTTGAAGCCGAGAGTTTGACACCAGCCTGGCCAACATGGTGAAACCCCATCTCTACTAAAAAAAAAACAAAATTAGCCAGGCATGGTGGTGCACACCTGTCATCTCAGCTATTTGGGAGACCGAGGCATGAAAATCACTTGATTCCAGAAGGTGGAGGTTGCAGTGACCTAAGATTGTGCCACTGCGCTCCAGCCTGGGGAGCAGAGTGAGTGAGATTCTGTCTCCCGAAAACAAAAAAGAGTTTATCTTTGTCCTATAAGGATGAGTAGACAGACCAAGGTGGCTCCTTTTGGCTCACTTATTTCACATTCAGGTTCAAATAGTCTGTTTCCTATTTGGTAATGGTTTAAAACCGATAGCTGCATAAGCAGTTGTACTTGTAGCTGGATGGGGGGCTTTATTTAGTCTTCATACAGTTCTATGAGGAATTTGACAGCTTTTAAAAGAAAAAGATGCCACTGAGGCTAAACCTGCTGTCATTCACCTGGGGAAGTGGAGTTGCAAGTGACTTGGAAAGATAATCCCCAAGCACCTGAAAACCGTATGTGATGTGTTCAACCAATTCAGCCCCAAGTCACTGGCACTGTTATCACGGTGGAGCAGCTTCTCCGCCAAAAAGTTTACGGCTGCTAGACTCCAGCTTCCAGGGAACTTGCTTCCCCAGGCCAAGTCCTCCTCTGAACTCCCATCTCGGCTAGTCTGCGCCACTTCAATATTCACCACTTCTGCTTTCGTCACAGGTGTCATGTATACATGTTCCAGGCTCACACAAACTGGGAGCTGCATTCAGAACCACGATCTCATGTTTCTTTAAGGCAGTCCAACATTAGAGCAAGGAGCAGACACTTTGGAACCAGAGCAGACCTCAGTTTGAAGCCCACCTTCTGGTGACCCTGGGCAAGTCACCTCACCTTTTTCAGTCTTGTGTTGGTTGGCTAAACAATAGGAATGATAATCATAGTTTCTGTAATAGTTTGCTCAGCTACCACCACAAAATACCACACACTGAGTGGCTTAAATTACAGAAATGTATTTTCTCACAGTTCTGGGAAACCGAAGTCTCAGATCAAGATGCTGGCTGGATTGCTTCCTCCTGGCGCCTCTCTCCTTGGCTGGCAGATAGCCACCTTCCCTGCTGCCTCCTCACATGATCGTGCCTCTGTGGTAGCACACCCCTGGTGTCTCCTCCCCTTATGGTGACACCAGTCATGGTGGATTAGGGCCCCACTCTAATGGCCTCATTTTAACTCGATCACCGCTTTAACAACCTGACCTCCAATATGGTTATGTTCCGAGGTAGTGGGATTAGGGCTTCAACATAAGCATTTGAGGGAGGGGGGCAGGGGCAATTGAACCTTTATCAGTTCCCAAATGTGTGTGGTGTATTTACTAGGGGTCAGGTGCTCTGCAAAGTGTTTCACCTATATTCTGTCACTCCCTCTCAGATTTCTGAGGTAGATCCCCATTTTAGAGTTACAGAAACAGAGACCTAGAGATTTAGACAGCGTGCCCAAGCTCACAGGGCCGGTAACTGGCTGAGCCAAAGTTTAAACTCAAGCTTGCCTGACTCCAGAGCCCACCTTCCTAACCAGGATGCCTGTACTGTACTTTTGAGAAGTTAGTAACCGAAGTGCCAGGCACCCAGTAGGAATTCAGTGAATGCTAGCTCCTTTATATGTATGAAGCCCTAAATGAGCTCAGAGTTGTTGAAAGACTGGAGCCCCATACCTCTAGGTAGTGATTTCTGCTACTCACAGAGCCCTTTCCAGCCACCTTAGTCTTCCAATTCGGCACTAAACTTTAAAACATAACTACATGCAATATGTGTCGCTATAGAACACTGCGTTGATGTGAAACAGTGCTATAAAAGTGAAAAACCAGTGGAGAAAACAAAAACCATACTACCCAATTTTCCAGTGGAGTTGTTATCTGATGTGGTGAAATGATAATAGCACAACAGAAAAACCAATCCATCAGGCTGATGGGGCGCTTCAGAGACTGCCCGCCTTCCTGGAGCTGGATCCAGAGACCTGCTCCCTTGTGTGCTGGCCCGGATTTCAGAGGCTGGGGGACAGTGAGACCTCAGCATCTCATACATGGGGTTACATTTTTCAGGGACACCACCAGCCAAAGCTCATGGAAAATGTCCCTGCAAACTGAGTCCCCATTTCCTGATTTTTTTTACCTGTTCCCCCAAACCCTGAATGCTGCAGTGAGGTCAGCCTTGTGTATGTTTTATCAATCATGTCATCAACTCCACGGTTTGCTGTGGTTTTGAAGACAGGTTTTGCATTAATCTATGTGTGGACAGAGAATGGATTATGGTGGATGCCATGTCACTTTCTCTGTAGTACCTCAAGCCAGAGCCAGGGATGAAGGCCTCGGAGGTGTCCCCTCTCTCGTCTTTGTTAGGATGTGTCCAGCTGAGCACAGAAGCCTGTGGACTTACTACAGAGTTTATTACGAGGCTAACATTGAAATTGCCTTGTAGATTCTTGCATTACAGAATTTTTGAGCTAGGAATAGTGATCTAGACGAGTGCTTCTCAAACTTTACTATGTATCTGAACACCTAAGGATCTTGTTAAAATGTAGATTCTGTTTCTGTAAGTCTGCAGAAATGTAGAAATCTGCATTTCTAAACAAATTCTCAAGTGATCGTTCTGGCCAAGACCACAGCAGAGTAAGGACCTAAGCTATGGCTGGCTCTCAAACTTAGTGTATAGAAACAAATATCTTGAAATGATGGTTAAAATGCTGTATTGCAGGCCACACACCCAGGTAGTCTGGTTCATTAGATTTGGAATGGACTGGTGGATTTGACTTTGTAAATAGGCATTCTAGGTGATGTTGTGTGTCACTCATGGGGTATATTTTAAGGAACATGGATCTCACATAGCCCCTGTTGTTTTATGTGTTTTGGAGGAAGGAAGGAACTAAACATCTTTTGAACACCTAATGTGTGCTAGATACCTTATGTTTTTGCCAACTCCTTCAATTCCCCCCAAGAATCTTGCATGAAAGGTGTTTTTATGCCTGCTACAGCGTTGATGAAACTGAGGCTTGCATTTCACTCACTCACCAGAAGTAAACCCAAGTCTCTCTGACTTTCTCACCCCCTTATTTTCTGTGAGTTTTTTCCCTGCCTTATCATGTGCTTTCTATGCAGAAACACATTTTGAATGAGAAAGATAACAATCACAAATTTATGAGGCTTTCATGGTTCAGTATTTTGAACTTATATGCTCATATAAGCATATATGAGCACATGCTCCTATCTGAGATCTAGGATATTAAGACTTGAAACATTGAAGGAAAAAGATTTATAGACCTAAATACTTGCTAGCAAGTAGACCTTTCTAAATTCTCTCCGATCTATCAAAGGTAGAGTTGGATTTTACATTTTTAATTTCTTCAGCCCTGTGGGCCAGCACAAGAGTTTTCTAAAGTGATCAGGCAATATTTGTACTCAGAATTATATTCTGCCAGCTTGGAAATTGTTTTTAAATTTTTTTAAGAAGGAAAGAAAACCAAGCTGTGACTTTACAATGCTTTGGAATTACAGAATATGCTTGTAATTTTTACAATTCTGCACAGACTTCTTTGCCACATCTGGTTGATATTACTGGCAGGGATATATGGGGGAATAAACCATGGGCTGGAATGTGAAACATCCCGCAAAATGAGTTTCTTATAGGTTGCTGCATAAAACATTTTGAATCTCCTTCTCTTTGGAAGGGTGGCTTAAGTGATTTCATGGATTTAGTATTTTCTTTGGTTTGAAGGTAAGGGCTTTTGCTAGTTTACTTGGTGGGCCTTCCAAGATGGTTTTCTGAAGATATTTCTATCATTCTAGAGTCATGGCATGGACCAGAGTGAGAAAAGTCATCCTTTAAGGAAATCAGACCAACTTTTGGTCAGTAACACTGGACCATTAGCAATAATGGTGAAACCTGGGACCAACTGAATCACTCACTACAAGAAAGGAGGAAAGTAAGGAGAAAGGGTTTTATGTGAAAGGAATCAGAAAAATCTCCTGAATCTTAACCCTGGTGGTACAATGAACAGCTAATAGCAAGACAACCTCACCTCCTCGCACATAGAGCTGAAAGCCTTCCTACATCGGCGCACTGTCTTAACTACATATGAAAATGGTGAGTTAGGAAAATGGAAAAATAAAACAAACACACAGCTGATACTTGGGACTCAGTCAATTCCCTGTTGTTAACATCCCTGCCCCACTTCTAGGAAGAGAACTGTGTGTCCAGGGACAACTAAAGCACTGTTGAACACCTACTGTGTGTGTCACTCTGATGTGCTGGGTTGGGATGGTGAATACGGAACCCAGAAATGTCTAATCTGAGCCCAGAGGGTGTGAGTATGGGCCTCTTGCCACCTGGCTCTTTCTCAGACTTCCTTGGCTGGGACCCACCTGTGGAGTTGAAACTGACAGCAGAGCCCTTTCTTCACAATACTGGTGCTGCTCTCAGCACCCCATGACATGTGTTGGGGACGGCCAGCATAGGCAGGATTCTGTGGCATCACCAAGGGCACTCAAATAGTCTTCTCTTTCTTAAGAATGAGAACCAGAAGCCAGCCTTCACCCATACCATGAGTTCTTCATTCTCTTTATCTGGAGTTAGAAACTATTCATGGAATTAAGTATCAGGGAAATACTGCATTGTATATAGAAAAATAACCTTTTGAGGTGAGCGGAACCCAAACGCACATTCTTCAGTTGTCTGAATGATGCAAATGTACCCACATCTAATAATCTTAAAATATTTGTTCTTGAACCACATTCAGCATTAATAGAAACACTTCTAAAGAGCCTAATTATCTCTCATTTTCAACCAACATTCGGGAATCCCTCCAGGGGACAAATAGTATTTTAATTTGGTGCCCCAAATTCTAGCATAATTTCAAGTCACCGAAAACATCTGTAACTTTATCTTTCTTCTGGCTTTCCTATGGACTCAGTATCCTGGATTTGAACATTATATGCCATTTCTAAGGTTTGTAGTTCATTAACAAAGTCCTGGAGGTTGAGGCCTGTAACGAAAGTGTTGACGAAATATTAACAACAGCAAAGCTATGCTAACACAGCACTGTCCAAACCAAATAGAAATGGAGACGTTAAGTCAATTTCACGCTCCTTGCCTGAATTTGGTGTACCGGACCTGAGTTTTTGATTCATGGTTTAGAATAATATTTTAATGTTTCATTTGTGATGTTTCTTTCTTCTCTTCATTCTTTTATTAAATTCTCCTCACCCTACTTATGGTGATGAAGCCTGCTTGGAAGTGTGCCCCCCCACCCCCGCCTTGATTGGCACTTCCTGTTGCATAGCCAAAAACTCTCCCCACAATTGGCTAGGTGGAGAATCTTGCTATTGAACTGATGGTTTGGCCTCTCATTTGCATGTCTAGAGCTCTGGACTTGAATTTTTAGTCAATGAGTCAGCTTTTGATTGAAATATATGTTGAATCATGCCAACATCTCTCCACATAAAGGGAGCATCTTGACTTTTGGAGGTGAAAATGCTCTGTCTGAATAAGAAAACTGGATTTTCAAAAGAGTTAAAAGGGTAACCTAGGACTAATCTCCTTTAGCTCAGTCTCATTCATTTGAAATTTGTGAAACTCTATATTGTGGATCAAGATGCTTAGATGAGAAATCTAACTTTAATAATTTATTTTTGTTTGTTTTTGAGACAGAGCCTTGCTCTGTCACCAGGCTGGACTGCAGTGGCACAATGTCATTTCACTGCAACCTCCACCTCCCAGGTTCAAGCAATTCTCCTGCCTCAGCCTCCTGAGCAGCTGGGACTACAGGTGCATGTCACCACATTCAGCTAATTTTTTGTATTTTTGTAGAGGCGGGGTTTTGCCCTGTAGGCCAGGATGGTCTCAATCTCTTGACCTTGTGATCCACCTTCCTCAGCCTCCCAAAGTGCTGGCATTATAGGCATGAGCCACTACGCCTGGCCAGCTTCAATAATTTTTTAAGATGAAAACCAATGGTAGCAGTCTAGAGAGCAATGCAGAATCATCCGTTTTATTGATATGATTGCCCTAATGGTCTTCTTCCTGTGTCTGTGTCTCCCACTCTGACTCCTTTTTGTTAAAAGCACAGGCACATACATGTAACATACCACACACACACACACACACACACACACACACCCTCGTCTTTATAGGAGAATCCCAGACAGATAAATGAAGATCCTTTTTGGGCTGCTGAATCAACTCACAGATATAATTTCACTTTAGTGTAAGACATTGACTGTTAAATTAGCTCAAATTATTGGGCAATACTATGATGATATATTAGGGGTTAGAGAGGCAGCTGCAGTGATGGTTGGGGGAAGCTCTTTCTCTTCTTGGCTCATAATTTGTGTTTTGGTACATAGAGATGATAGTAGCAGATCTGTGTCAGAGTTGGTAAATTATTACTGTCAGTGTTTTCTGGCCTCCAGGGAGAGCTCTCTTTTCCCTGGAAGAGATGTGCACGGGTCAGGCTTCCACTTGAGACCTTCAGGGACTTTCATTTTATGTTAGAACTCAGAACAGACCATTGCCAACTACCAGTTCTCAAGGGCTTAGCCACTGAACAGCATTATCTTAGGAAATAATTGTTAGGGCGTCCCTTGCTGATGGTGTTCTCTGCAGATCCTCTTCCCTTGTGTGTGACACTTCCTTTATTTAAGTGAGAGTGAAGGATGGGAGATCATTAGGTCTAATGTGGCCAGAAAAGAAGCAGCAGGGAAAGACAGAGTTGCCCAGGGAATATTCCATTCTCCAGTGTCTCCCTGAGTAGAGAGTTGTTGATGTGAGCAATGTGCACATTGGGTAGAACCTGCCGTCTCTGTCTTCACCATGCATTACCAATGTGTTTACCACCTTTTTCTGTGTTGCCATCATTGTGAACCAGCCATCCTTCTGACTGGATTTCAAGGGCTTTCTCAGTAATCCCCCTGCTGCATCTCCTATTCCAGTGTCATTCATTGTGAGTCTAACAGCTGCCATTATTGTTTTAAGGCAAATCAGATCTCCTCATTCCCCCAGTTAAAACTTCCAGCGACTTTACATAGTCCTAAGAAGAATTCCTAAGCCCCTGCACTACACCATCTGGCCGCTGGTACTCTTTCTAGCGCCATCTCGCCACTCTCTCCACGTCCACCACACGGAAGTGTCATGAGCCTTCTTCCTGTTGCTCCAACAATTCCATTCTCTTCTTGGCTTTGCTGTTCCCTCTTGCCTGGAATATGCTGACCTGCAATGTTAGTGTGGCCGGGTTCTTCCTGAAATTCAAGTCCTGGCTCAAACATCACTTCCTCAGAGAACCCTCTCCTGACACCCCTGTCTGCAGTCATGGTTCCCTTCCTTATTGGTCACTGTCTACAAGATGATCCTGCTTTTTCTTTATAGCACTTACCACTATATGAAATTCATTTTGTTCACTTATTTGTTTACTTGTTTATATTTTGCTCATTCATCCCCCAGTAGTTTATAAGCTTCTTGAATGCAGGGATTTTATCTGTTTTGTTGACTGTACAATCCATCACCTACCCCTGCGTCTAGCACATGGTGGGTACTTCCTACATACTCTGGAAATGAGCAAATGAGAGAAGGAACCTGGTCTCTCCAAAATCTGCTTTTCTCTCAATATATGGTCAAAGGTGGCCAGGCACTGGTGGCTCACACCTGTAATCCCAGCACTTTGGGAGGCCAAGGCGGGTGGATCATGAGGTCGAGAGATCGAGACCATCCTGGTCAATATGGTGAAACCCTGTCTCTACTAAAAATACAAAAAAATTAGCTGGGCACAATGGTGCATGTCTGTGATCCCAGCTACTCAGGGGGCTGAGGCAGGAGAATTGCCTGAACCCAGGAGGCGGAGGTTGCAGTGAGCCGAGATTGCGCCATTGCACTCCAGCCTGGGTAACAAGAGCGAAACTCCGTCTCAAAAATATATATATATATGTGGTCAAAGGTACCTTTTGTTCCAAACCAGAGCTCTCTTGGCATTGCCCTGCAAAAGCCCCAAATGACTAGTTAACAGCATGTGTGCCTATACATGCTCATGCACACTCACACAAGCACACACAAATGAGAATAAAACTAGCCCAGTGCAGGAGGAATTCATACTCCAACAGTGAGTCTCTCTCCAAAGAGAAAGAAACAGCCCATGCTAGAGTCTTCTTCAAGTAGATGTGACAGTGCCGGAGACTGAGAGCTGGGGAGGGGAAAGTTGTTTTTGATGCTGTTTCAAAGATCTGGGAATAATATTCTGTGATACAGTGAAATGAAAAGATAAGCTGTGTTGGCTTCATCTCCAAGCCTCACTGATTTTTTGACTTCTAATGGACATTGAAAGGGATTGTCTAGCTATTGGAAGCCTCGACTTAGTGAAGGCTTTACAAAAGTAACCTGTGGAGACTCAAAAACCAAACCTTGATCTGAAAAAAAAAAAAAAAAAAAGAAGAAGAAAAAGGACTAAGTTTCATTAATTTACTGAACATTAACCTAAACCTCCAAATTATTTTTTTTCTTGATCTGAGGTCTAAACCAGACGTTGTTTGAAAGACATCTGGTGAATTAGTCCAGACCTGAAATGAACCATGTCTTCTAAAGTAATTGAACCAGAACCACACTGGGACATCAAGATATTAATGTTTTCCAAACTAACTCTGAGACTCTGGCTTGGTGTTGTATAAAGCTGCACCACTGACCTACTCTTTGTTCTTCTATATCCTGCCCTCCTCCCTGCTACCCCTCCAATCCCCCCAACCTCCACCAATCCCCACCCCACCCTTACCTGTCACTTCTCCCTTCTGCAAGCCTACCATCATTCAATCATGGGCCGGTCACCCATACTGCACTGAAGAATGTAAACTCCTGAGACTTTATTACTTAAGAGCAATAAAGTCAATGAGAGAGGCTGCTGTTAGGAACAACCTGCCTTCATTGCTGTCTTTAATCCATGTCACAGGAAAGAGAAGAGGTGTCTTGTGAGTGAGGATATATTCATTCAGTGAATCAAGGGGAAAGGATTATAGAATAGAAAGAAAGGAGGAAAACCTGAGGAATGGAAGAAGAGAGGAAGGAAGAAAGGATAACAGCAACAATAAAATTAAACAGGGAATAGAGGTGCTAAAGATAGAGATATGGTAAATAAAAATAGAAAGGAAAGAAAATAAGAATTGTGTGTGTGTGTGTGTGTGTGTGTGCGCGCATGCGTGTGTGTGGTGGGGTGCGGTATATCTCAGGTTTGTTTTAGTCTTTTTCTGGCTTCTTCCAAGGCAGCTAGAAGAGTCTCTGATCACACATGTGACTCTCCATTCTGTGCCAAGCTCTGTGTAAGCTCTTGTCTCTACAGCAACCGCTCAGTGGATAAGAAGCCATCTTCATAGAATGCCAGAGCTGAATGGCACTTTCTGGAACTTCTATAGCAACGCTCTCATTTTACAGTTGGAGAAACTGAGGCATGGAGGAGTGGGAGACTCACGAACCTCCATGATCAGATTTCTGGTTTGGTGCTGCGGTCACAGTCCAAAGGTGTAACTGCTTATCTTAGCCATGATTTTTCATTAAGTGACAGGGGAATCACAGAAGACGGAATCTTAGCTTACAAGAAGAAAAGGATTGATGCTTCCCTGGGTTGGGCCAGCTGGGATAGCAGTTACTTTTTTTAAAAAAGGAATATTGGTGTTGATGATACAGGTGATAGATTTGCTGCAGATAGCAGTTCTCACCTGTAGAAGAGTTGTGAGTGGTTATACCGAAACACCAGGACTGCTTCCATGTGGTTGCTGTCATGATGTACTTTTTTTCTCAAAGAAGGGAACTGAAAGGACAAACCTCACATGACAGTGATTCCAAGGAAAGAATCGACAGAATAGGCAATCAGAAGGAAGAACTGGAGGATGACTCCCTAAGGATTCCATCCCGCTGTTGGGATAGTGGCTATGCCATCAAAAGGAAGGGAAGAGAAAGGAAGTCTCCTTGAGGTGGAGGTGAGAGAGACTGCTTCCCAGAGCTCAGAGCAGTTCCAGGGAAGACAAGCCCTTAGGAGTCCAGTTTCCACCCTCCAGGAATTTCAGAAGTTAAAAAGCTAATGTCAGCTTTGAATCGGCATCATCATTTTCTTTTCCACCTCACATAATTATGTCTCCTTTATAAGGAACCTTTGTATTTTAAAAAAGACCCCAGCCTGGTACTTATAAGACACTAAGGACCTGACCAGGCTTTCCCGGTGGGCAGGGTCACTGCACCCTGCCCACCTACCATATATAACTCACTTACCTGCAGCTAATTAGCCAGACTCCAATGAGGGGTCCCAAATTGCTATGCTAATGACGGCAGCCCTCCCTTCCCAAGCAGTGCTGATTTCCCCGCTCAGCATGAGGGACTTCAATAATATCTCTTTCCAGTGATATAATTTGATTCCTCCATGGGATGCTGCTTTGGTCCTAGTTCACTTAGCACTAAATCTCTCGTTAGATACTCTCATTACTTAATCTTTTCAGGTCCCAGATCAGCCCAGGCCTCTCATTTATTTATCTGGGGCCCTGTTTACTTCCCTGTTATAAATTACTTCTGGCTCCTGGCCGTCTGATTGCTGCAGTGATAGACTAATAGCTCAGAGCTACTGCATTTGCCTTGTGTGATGAGGCAAATAATATGCTTAACTTATGGGAGAGAAATGCACCCTCCATTTATTTCAGTGGGGGAAAGTATTACTCAGGGGAAAGGGCCAAATCATTTACCTAATGGCTGCTGGTGGAAGTCGATGTAATTACTGACAGAATTATGTGAAACAAATTGTCATGCCCATAAATCTAAACCTCCAATTCTCAAAGGCAGAGGGGTATTTCAGTGGCTAGTATGGGCTCTGACTCTGGAGCCCTTGGGATGGATTTCTAAGAGGGTGCTGGCAAAAAGAGGGAGATTCGTCCTCTGGTTCGCTTGGCAAGGGGCATGCTTTTCACCAGCTCCAAACCCAGGGGTAGGCAGACTGCAGCCTGTGAGCCAGTTCATCCCACTGCCACCTGCTATTGTAAATAAAGTTTTATTGGAACACTGCCATGCCTATTCATTTACATAGGCTGTACGGCCCCTTCTGTGCTACAGGGCAAAGTTACATAATTGTGGCTGAGACTGTATGGCCCCCAAAGTGAAGAATATTTCTAATCTGGCCTTTAACAGAAAAAATGTTGCTGATCTTTGATCTTTATTCTACCAGAAGAAAAAATATAAAATATTTTATATGAAAATGGAGGGATTAATTTAGATCACTCCTCTTAATTCTTTCAAACAATTCAAAGCCATGGTAAAGAAATTCAGAAGGATCTAGGATGGTTATCACTTACTCTGTATTGCTTCTGCCTGTATTCATTGCGTCTTCTCTCCACAATCTGGTGGCTAGTAGGTATTCAGGACCCATTTGATGGAAGAGAACATCAAGACTCTGAAAGGTGTTTTATGCAAGCTCATTCAGCAAGGAAATCGCAGACCTGGCATTCATACCTTGCCCATCAGGCTTTAAATTCTACCTTCTTTCAGATGAACCTCACTGTTTCCTGAGACAAGAAGGAAGAAGGCATTGGCAGTGGGGAGGACTTATCTAGGTCTCGCCCCTCTCTGCGGAAGAGCTGCTGAAAGGAGCATGTGAGCAGCCAAGGCAAGGGAACAGAAAGCAAAGGGAGGAGTGGGGGACCTTGTTTCCTTCAGTCTGCACTCACTGAGGGCTGGGGGCTGGAGCAGGCCCAGAAGTACTTTAGCTGTTGGGAAACATTACAAATGTTTATCAAACAACATGAGAAAGCCAAAGGGAAGAAGCCCTGGGTGATAAAAAGCTTACTTCACGGCCTTTGTTGCCTGAGCAGTGCTGGCTGCTGGAGAGAGAGCAAGGTCCATATGGCTTCCTTATGGGGGATGTGGAAGTCACCAGCCCTGCTGCAGCCAACATGGAAACATAGTCCTGGCTCTCACACCCTGTAGGAGCAGTTCTCTAGGCTTCAGGGTAGACTGGGGCCAGATTCTGCAGCCCTGAACTTCAGAAAAGAGTGTAGGAAAAAGGCCTGCAGACATCTCCAGTGTGTCTGTGGAAGCTGTAGACATCTCAGGTTGAAAACAGGGACCAAAGGTACCTCTTGCAGAAGAGTCACTGGGCTCTGAACCTAGGAAGATGAGATGTAGTGGAAATAATTGTCAATAACACAACCACGTAGCAGCAACTATCCCTTGTTGAATGCTTAAAAAGCACCAGGGCTCTAAATTCCATAATCTGCAGAATCTCATTTAAACTTCATAATTATCCTGGGAGATGAGTATTACCATTTCATTTTATTGTGGAGGAAGTGGGGCTCCGAGATGATGAATAATTTGCTCAAGGTAAAATTTAGATGGTGGTGCTGATAACCCAGTCTGCTGAACCCATTAACCGTTCTGTGTACTAAGTGGGAAGTGGGGAAACCACAGATGTGGAGGCAGACTACCATATCCCACCTGTGCCACATGGGTACATAATTCTGCTTCTCTGAGCCTCAGTGTCCAGTGTGTAAATGGATATAGCAACAGCCAGTTTTGGAGATAGTCAAGGATAATGGTGTACTGTAAGCGTCAGTCTATTTTCTGACTCAAGAGCTCATCTGGCCCTTCTTTATTTTGTTCCTTCTTCCCATGACTAAGACTCAGACCCAAGCTTTCCATCACTGCCATCATTGTTCATTGTCTCTGGTATTCCTCTGAGCTCTGCAGGAAGTGGGATCCACAGAACCACTTTCTGCCTTTGAGGCCTTTGCCATCTAAAATGAACAAACATTTATGGACCACACAGTCAGGAGCCAAGAATAGCCAAACAGTTGTGAAAAGAGCAAAGGGTATTTTCATCATATGCATGTCAAAGGGAGTTGCATTTTAGAGGAAAATTTTTTTTTTTAAATCATTCATCTTTGTTGAGCTTCGGCTCTATGGGATAAAGAGCAGAGAGATTTGGGAATATGCAGGGTGGGACAGGTAAGGACAGGCTGTCACTTTTTTCTTTTGATCTCTTGGTTCAGATATCACCTCTCCTGGATTTTTCATAGATTGTGATGTACTGATGAGTTGGCCTTCAATAGAACTTAAAATGAAAGAAAATTAGCAGTGTTTTGTATTGTACTACGTGCTGGGCAGGTTCTCTCTCCAGCGTGCTCAGTTTATCTTCCCAACCCTATGAGGGAGGATATTAGTGCCATCCCATTTGACATCAAGGGAAAGGGTTTAAAGAAGATCTAAGAGTTAAGAGATGAAGACAAAACCAGAACCTGAGTCTTTCCAACCTGGGAGCTCAGTATCCCTCAGGTGCTCTGTCTTCACTCCGAGAAGGAGATGCTCTCTTCACTTCCTCCACCTTTCTAATGTCACCTCGGCTGCCTAGAAAGAAACTAGGAATCATCACAGGGGCTGTGTGTGGCCTCATGGGGGGATCCGACTACTTCCACCCTAGAGGAACTGGGTTTTTCAGGACTCTCAGGGTTATCATTGACAGAAACTAAAGCAATGCAGAATAAGGGACAATGAACCAACAAGTAACAGCAGTGGTAGTGCAAAGCCATGAGCTAGGCTGGGAAAGACCCAGGTGCAGAGTCCACTAGGTCTTGTCTCCATCCAGATCTCACCTCTGCGTCTTGTAGCTTCTTTCAGGTGTGCCCTTGTGATGGAGCCCTGGCAGACTGGCACTATATCCTTACAGGTGTGTGACCCTCTGGTCTTCTGTGACCTTCTGATTTTCTGGAGTCTTCTGCACCAGAAAATCCTTAGGAAAGGACTCCTGTCGGGCTTGGCTTGAGCCATATGCCCTTCCCTAGACCCATCACTGTGGATGTGGCCTGGGGTCTTGGATGAGCTGAGTCTGGGTCACAGGCCCACCTCTGGCTACTAAAGAAAGGGAGATGGCGTCTAGGCATACAGAGACTGGAGCAAACACACCTCAGCCAGCAGGAACTCTGAGTAGGATGCATATAAAACATGACAGACAGTCAGCCTTACATCCAGAGCATCCAGCTTCTTCAAGCCCAAAGTCATGCCTAGAGTGTCATGCAATTTAATTCCCTCATCCTCTGAAAATAGGGAAAACACATCTCCAGCTATTCTCAGGAATGGCCTATGGAAGCTGCAGAGGGGCATTTAATACAATGGAGAAGGTGTCAAGACCATGGTGGTAACTGCGTGGCTCAGAACGTTTGAATTCGTAAGACGGGGAAAATAACATGAGAAAGGAATGCACACTCAGGAAGGGAGTGCCCTTGTTTTCAGATCTAGGAGACAGCATCCTTGAAGCTTGGCAGGACTTTTGGTGAATCAGGGCACTCGATGGAATTCTAGCTTTCACCTCTTCCTTCCCCTCCAGCTTTTACTCCTTATGTATTCCTTTCAGTCCTAGCCTTTTGCAGTTCAGTTACTGTGTTTTCTCTTCTCCACATCTTTATGCCTTTTTACTCATACCTGGAACCATCCTCTCACTTCTGCTATCCCACTGAATCTCACCCTTTTTTGTTTTTTGTCTTTGTTTTGTTTTGTTTTTGAGATGGCTTTTTGCTTTTGTTGCCCATACTGGAGCACAAAGATGCGATCTCTGCTCACTGCAACCTCTGCCTCCCAGGTTGAAATGATTATTCTGCCTCAGCCTCTCAGGTAGCTGGGATTACAGGCATGTGCCACCATGCCTGGGTAATTTTGTACTTAGTAGGATGGGGTTTCACCATGTTGACCAGCCTGGTCTTGAATGCCTGACCTCAGGTGATCCAGCCCCCTCAGCCTTTCAAAGTGCTGGGATTACAGGCTGAATCTCATTCTTTAAAATTAATCACTCAACTCTCCTCCTCTAGGAAGCCCTCCCTGATTATGCTGGTCTTATGATTAGAAAGATTTCCTCTAGCTCTAGCTTCCCAGGCAAACTATTATTGAGTATCAGTCACACTCCAACTCTGAGACTGGTGCTTTAACTGCCTTCCCCACCATACTATGAGCTACTTGTGAGCGGGGAGTTATATTTGTATTTTTTATTAGCAGGATTTAGTACAGTGCTAAAATATTTTTTTAATGGCAAAAAATGCATGAATGGGAAGTTGTGCTATAAGAGCAGATGCCAATTTTATGGAATTCATTACCTCAGAGGCATTTGAGGCGAAGGATGTGAACATCAGCTTCCCAAATGTCTAGATGTGTTTCCAAAATGCATTCATTTTAATAGGTATTCAGCAACTAAAGGACCCTAGTCAAATAAATTCAGAAAGTGTGCTAAAGGAAGTATGGAAGACTTCTTGATTGCAGGACTTCTCAGGGTCTTTGCTGTGTTAATATGCACTGTGAATTTCCAAGACATGACAGGAAATCCGTAGCTAGTTCCCAAACACTTTGTAGCTATAGAATCTGTATTTCTGATGCATTTGGTGGAACTTGAGTTTCATGGGATTGGTGTTAAGAAAATAGGAAGTTATGGCCCGACGCGGTGGCTCACGCCTGTAATCTCAGCACTTTGGGAGGCTGAGGCAGGCGGATCTTGAGGTCAGGAGATCGAGACTATCCTGGCCAACATAGTGAAACCCCATCTCTACTAAAATACAAAATTAACTTGGTACGGTGGTACGCACCTGTAGTCCCAGCTACTCAGGAGGCTGAGGCAGGAGAATAGCTTGAACTCGGGAGGCAGAGGTGGCTGAGAGCCGAGATCACACCACTGCACTCCAGACTGGCAACAGCAAGACTCCGTCTCAAAAAAAAAAGAAAATAGGAAGCTAACAACTTTTTACTATTAGGTTAATTCATAGGTAAAACTGCCATAAAAGGACCCTGAAACAAGTATCTGAGGACAATCTGGTATTTCTCCTGGGAACCCCATAGTGATCGAAATGGACCAAAGATTGGTCAATGCAGGTTGGCAGTTCTGTGGTCCCGTTTCATTTCAGTCTCAACGTGGCCTTTGAGAAGCCTTATTGTTATTATTAGTCCTTTTATAGCATCTAGTTTCCTCTCCAGGACCTTTTTTTCACTCAAGTTGAAAAAACATCTCAGAGGCTTTCTTAACCCCCTACCTCCTTCACAAAGCTTCGTCTGATTTGCTAGAAGAAAGGTGGCATTTCCCCCGCATGCCTATGCTGTCTAAACTTGCTGGTCCTCTCTCCTTCGCTCTTTGCCCACCACCCTTCACACTTTCTCAACTCTATTTCTGGCAGATTTCTCTAGCCCCAAGAGGGTAGGGAATAGCTGTAGGCCCCTTAGACATTCCGGGTGGGTTGTTGGAACCAAATCTCTTTCTGAATCCAACATCCCCATTCTCCACCCCACCCCATTTTCCTCTAGGAACAGAGTGAATTTTTCCCAGCTGAGTCCTCTGAGGTAGATGTCTGCAAATGTTCAGCAGCTTCTCCAAAGTAATGAATATTTATGCCTTCACAGGGTGGGCTACATTCCAACCTCGGGGCAGGGACTTTTTGCTCTGCCATCCTATTTCTTAGGATGGGGAGCTAATCTATATCCCTCCAGTTGGGAGACAGCATCCTTGGCTGAAATCTCTTTCCTGAGGCTTTCAGATTTAGGGAGTGCTACACCATCCTTGGGGCTACCACAGCCTCTGGAATCTTGCTGTTGGATGTTTGTACAAAACACAAAAACACAAAGGAAACTTGCAGCAGACCATGTGTACTTTGTCCCTCTGCCTTCCCACACACATTTATTTTGCCCATTGCTGCTCTACACTTTTGCGGAAGACCATTCTCTCTGCCTTTTCTTCTGAGGATCATCCAAATCTAGAGACAGTGCCATATGGTTCTTAAGAGTGAGAGTTCTAAGCTAGAAAGTCATTGCAAACATGACATGAAATAATCCTTATAAAGTGTTTAGCACAATGCCTGGTGTTCAGTAAACACTAGCTATGTTATCTAACCCTCAAGATTCAAATCCTCCTCAGTGAAGATGCTGCAGCCATCTCTCCTCACAGACATCTCTCTGTTCATCTGTGCCCTGAATTCTTCAGCATGGTCGACAGAACCACATCGATCATACAACTTGTGATACCTCTGGCATTATTTTAATGAACTGCTTCTCATTGTGATGTTATTAAGCAAACTGTTCCCTCTGTTTCTGCCTTTTGTTCCCCAACTACATGGTTGGTAACCATGATATCTGCCAGGCTAGACTTTGCACAGAATAGCTGGTTAATTTACTTGTCAAAGTAAATTAGGGCCACCCGATTGGCTAAAGTCAAAGATGTGGAAAAACCCCTCTTGTTCTCCTTTTGAAACTGCCCTTTCAATCAAAGAGATTACAAAATGGCGGTCCCACAGGTGGATTCTTGCCAACAGATGTATTGTTGTATATAAAATGGAGAGATTTTATATAAAAATTCAGATTGTTTGTTCCTGTCCCCAAATTAGGAGCTCTGATGACAGCAGCAGCACAGGGATTAGTGTCCTCTAAGGCAGCCACCTGCAGAGCCCCTTTAGGGGCGTATGCCGTCTCCAGCTTGTTGCCATTCCCATCAGTCTCCCTGTCCCACATGGGCAGTCTTTTAAGCTTGGGGACTTTTAAGTCTTTTAAATCTTTATTCCCCAATAGTGCTTCACAGAAGAGGTGACTCATGCCCTCAAGCCCAGGACCATCAATTGGCTGCTGAGGCAGGCTGGCTGTTCGGACTCTTCCTCACTCCTCAGGAGGAAGAACAGGCCCCTAGGAGGGCTCTCTTTTCCTTGGTTGCCTTTTGAACTTATGACTCTTCCAGACTTTAGTTTGATGTTTCCAGAGTCTTTTCACCCCCAGGACGTAGATGGGACCAACATCAAGGTCTGCATCCCAAAGGATAGGGTGCCCAGCAACATGGTGGTCCTTAGATGCCCTTCCCAGGAGCTGAAAGCTGGGGAGATGGCATGAGGTGTTCAAATGTGGCTGTCAGTGTGATCTGTTGATAGCACATTTGCTACCTCCCATCCAACAAGGCGCCTCTTATGGGTGTAGTCAGGAAGCGTTTGGAGGTTCCCTTCTTGGTATCCCTCCAGGAAGCCTTTTGCCTGAAGGGACTATTCCCTCTGTAAGGAAGGGCATTCCTGAACTGCCTGCCCATATCACAGGCTTCCACCCAGGGGAGGGCTGGACGTGGGCTCTGTGGACAGTCTCTGTAGCCTCCAGCATCACATGGTCAAGATCAGGCCTTGAAGCTTCTCTGCCTGGTAGAGCTTTGCAAATAGAGGGTTTGAAGAAATGGGTAGATCTGTTTTGGATTGAAGCAATTACTCATTTCATCTCCTCAGTTGGGTCCTGTTTTTGCGGTGATACAGCTTCTCTCTCAAGTTTAGGCTTCTCTTGTCTCCAAGTTTTAGTTATATTGTTACCAGCAAGTAATTTGGGGTGTGCTAATTACCAACTGAACCGAGCAGCAATTCTCTGTTAGGGACCAATTTGTGGTAAGGAGACTTCCCTTGCCAGGGATCCCCTCTCTAATTTTCGGAACCGTGAAAGTTTCTACTTTTCTCTCCCATTTGACATCTCAGTGGCCGCTGGGCTCAGACCTTTTGGCATGGAAAGTCTGGGAGAAGCCAGCTAATTTATTTTCCTGAGTTATATTATTGAAAACTGATTCCATTATTTATTTCCAAAAAAATTCTGTTTTCATACACTTCATATGTAGACATGCCATATGATGACATATTAATCTGGAAGTGGCCTTTGAGGGTTTCTAGTTTAGGCATGGCAAAGAGGTTAAGTCCTGGATGCCCACTCAGATTAGATAAATGGTGCTCAGGGTAATATATTGAACATGACTCTGAGGTTAGAAAAGCTTAGAAAAGGCATCTGGGGATATAGTAGGCCTGGTTACTGTGGACCCAGGACAGGGAGCGGCAGCATATTCCCTAGATGCTGCCATCCCCATGGAGCTCTTGCTCCTCATCTGGCAGGTTAGGAGCTGGCACCCAGAAATTGTAGGCAACTAGAGTGCTGCTGTTGCTTACAACACCTCTGTGTGACTTAGAAAAAGGTGCCCCCCTCTGGGCTGACCCTGCTCCGGGATCACAGGGCTGGGATGAATCCTAAGTGAATGCCTCTTAAGCAGGCTCCCCAGTGCTTTGGTGGAGGGAGAGGAGCATAGAGCTGAGTAGCCCCCAATCTGCTGTCCTGGCTGGGTCTCTGGCCACTGGCCATATGCCAGCAATCAAGGAACTTCTCCATAATTTGCCCCCATTTCCCATTGTTCCTCCCAAAGGATGCAGGCAGGTCAGACTTCAGCCATCAGTCGTCAGAGAATCCCTGAGAGTTTGAGGCCTTGAAGGGGGATCGTGTGTAACTGAGTGGTTTATGAGTATGAAAGCCAGATAGATCTGGGTCTGAATCTTGACTTTGCCACTTCAGGTCCTAGGCCAAGTTGCTTTATTTCCCAGAGATTCGGTTTGGTTTGGTTTTGAAGTAGTGACTCTTAACACCTACCTCATAGAGCTGTTGTAAAGATTAAATGAGATGATGCATGCAAACCTCCCAGCGCAGTGCACAGCATTTAATTAACACTGTCTCAGTAAACATTTACCATTTTTATCATCTGACTAGTGGAGTGCATTTTCCCCTGTCAAAAAGGCTCCAGGGCAGGGGAGAACTTAAAGCCAGATTGTGGAGCAGCCCCAGAGAGCAGGTATTCTGTGATCTTAGAACAACAGAAGACAAGGTTGTAGAATATTTATTATTTTTAAGTTATTTTTCACCTTATTAAGAATGATTTGAGTGAGTGATTTTGGAAATAATACTAAATCACAGTTTTGTAAGATGCATAGCCTGCTTTCTGGAAACTGTTTTCATTACTATAAGATTGTAGGAAGGTGCTGACCCGTGCTTAGAGTGAAGGGCCCAGGAGCATGTGAGGGATTCAGGTTCTGTTGACCTATGGTATAGGAGAAATGCTTAGAAAGATGAGGAGGAGCTCCCACAGGACGTTCTCATGTTCCTGCCAGTCTTTGTTGCCAGAAATCTCAACAGAACATGAAAGTTCAGATCCCCAGAGTGGACAGGCTAGGAAATTCTCAGGTAGAGTTCCGAGAGAGAGGTGTGTATCTTCCCTCAAAGTTCACTCACCCTCCACCCGTCCTCCCTCATACTCATCTCCAGGTAGTGCAGCTGGGAGCGTCATTGGGGGGGTGCTGGGTGGCAGGTGGACTGGGCAGAGGGTGCTAGGAAGTGGGTAGAGGAAGCAGAAGTTCAGGTACCAGCAAGCAGCCTGCCTGGGTTTCAACCCTCTGCTCTTTACCAGCACAGATTATTTAGACTCTCAGGGTCTCAGTTTTGTCATCTGTGAAATGGACATGATCACAGTACCTACCTCACAGGATTGCTGTGAGGATTAGGTGAATTATTGCTTAAAACTGCTTAGAACAGGGCCTGGAACCATGAAGCCATTCAGTTTATGTTGTTCAATATCATTTTTTGTTTGTTTGTTTGCTTTTTTAAGAGGTTGCAGTGGTGGGAGTGCAGTGGCACAATCATAGCTCACTGCAGCCTTGAACTCCTGGTCTCAAGCACTCCTCCCAGCTCAGCCTCCAAAGTAGCTAGGACTATAAATGTACATTACCATGCCTCGCTAATTTTTAAAAGTTTTTTAGACATGGTGGGGGTTCTCATTAGTTTGCTCAGGCTGTTCTCAAACTCCTGGCCTAAAGCAATCCTCTCACCTCAGCCTCCCAGAGCGCTGTGGGATTACAGGTGTGAGCCACCATGCCTGGCCAATCATTGTTATTAACACCAGGATAGGGGAGGTAGGGGAGAAAGTCACTTTGGAGAATATTCTAGATTCTCCAAGTGACATGGGAGCATACACAGACCTCTCTGGATGGGAAGCATCACTCTTTTCATTCTTCCATTCTGGAGCTTCTCTCACCTGTGCTTTTTGAGCAATTACTGAAATAAACCAGACACTGGAAACAATGAGGCCCTGTAGCACTGGAAAGGTGATACTGGGGATGGATTGGGTGGGTGAAAGAGGGCATGGAAGTAATAGCATGGAGCACCTGCCACGCTCCCCGCTTCTGTTATGTGCTGACTACATTAGCCTAACTACAAACAGATGCCAGGAGAGGTGAACTGACTTGATCGAGATCCCACAGCTGCATTATAATGAGGTCTCACTAGGATACAGACCGAGATGTGTGTGGCTCTGGGACTCTTGCTATTTCTGCCACCTCAGCCCACTCCCCTGTTGCTCAAGATGATCTCCACTGCCCTGCGAACTGTAATATGGCTCTCATGTGCCTGCTGCTAAATGAAGCATCTGAGCATGAAGACGATGAGAGAATAATTCACCAGGCAGCAGTTTTCTCATTAACAACATGTGTCAGCAAATGACTCTCTAGCCCAGCATGAAAAAGAACTTTGAGGGGAGTCATTTGGTCTTCATGGCAAAGATACGTAGAAAACCAAAGCAGGGACCCCAGAAAAAGAGGAAGAGGAGAAAAAATTAGTAGCGTTAGTCTTAGACCGAAAGGTGAAAGAATGTAGTGCTTGGTTTCTGGAGTCAAATCCTGGCTTTGATCTTTACTGTGTAACCTTGGGCATGTTATTTAACCTCTCTGTTTCTTTATCTGTAAGATAGGCATGATGATACAAATAGTATCTTCCTCTTAGGTTTCATCCCATCGATAAATATCTGTTGAGCACTCAGAGCTAGGCACTCAGACACTATTCCATTCTAGGTGCTGGGGACATAGCTGGGAATGAAAGAGCCAAATGCCTGTCCCATGGGTGCTCATATTCTAATGGGACTCCCATTCTTTTTTTTTTTTTTTTTTTTTTTTTGAGTCGGAGTTTTGCCTGGGAATGTGCCCGGCCCAGGACTCCCATTCTAGTGGAGGTGCACTTGATGATAGACAAGGTAAGTACATAAAGAAACTGGTATGTTAACAGTGATGCATGCTAAGGAGAAGAATGACACAAAGAAGTTGTCTTTGGGGGTGGAAGGGTGGGGTGAATTTTAGATAAGGTGACCAGGGAAGGCTACTAAGAAGGTGACACTTGAGTAAGGACTTGAAGCTGAGTGGAGGAACCATAAGCCTATTTGGGGAAATATTGAATGAATGAATTTGTCAAATAAATGAATCTGTGAAAAAATAGGGTGGTATGGAAGTGTGATCGCAATAAATGCAATGCACTTAGAATAGTGCAGGACGCGTACTATGTGCTCAGTAAATGTTAGCTATCTTCATATTTAGTAGATTAAGCTATGAAGTTGTTGCTGTCACTCCCCTTTCTTACTTTGTGAAAAAGCATTTTCAAGATATGCAGAAAGGGGGCCAGGCGCGGTGGCTCACACCTGTAATCCCAGCACTTTGGGAGGCCGAGGCGGGTGGATCACGAGGTCAAGAGATCGAGACCATCCTGGTCAACATGGTGAAACCCCATCTCTACTAAAAAAACACAAAAAATTAGCTGGGCACGGTGGCGCACACCTGTAATCCCAGCTACTCGGGAGGCTGAGGCAGGAGAATTGCCTGAACCCAGGAGGCAGAGGTTGCGGTGAGCCAAGATCACGCCACTGCACTCCAGCCTGGGTAACAAGAGCGAAACTCCATCTCAAAAAAAAAAAAAAGAAAAAAGAAAAAAGATATGCAGAAAGGAAGGCCACAGAAACCTCTTCCTGATTCTGTTAGCAGACTGCATACAGTAGAATCTCTCTTTGAGGTCAGCCTAGGCCCAAGTTAAGACTCATCACACACACCTGGATTATAAAAATTCTCTTATGCATGCAGCCCTTCTGAGGTTTTTCATACTTTTACGTAACTTGCGTCATTTGTTTCTTCCAGCATCCCTGTGGGGTAGCAAGGCACGTGCCTTTAGATACCCCCTCCCCTAGCAAAGGCAGGGATCTGGCATTTTCTGAGCAGCTACTATGTGCCAGGCACTCTCCTAGTTGTTATGCCTATAAATATTGCCTCCCTTATCCCTCCTTGGAGTCCAGGAGGCCGTGCATTATCATTACTGTCTGAAAGATGAGGAAACCTAGGTATGGCTCCCCAGACTGGCATAGCAATAAGCTGCTTGCTGAGGCTGAACCCCAGGCATCCCATTGCAGGCTATCTTCTGTGGCTTACACAGTAAGCCCACCCCCATCATTGTCCCGAAACCTTGGCATGCCACCCCAGCAGGGCAGCCCTGCCTGGGAACAGGGCGTGATGTCGGCTTGCAGTTTAACTGAAGCGAAGTGGAAAGCAACCCATTGAGACAGGCCCAGATCTGTTAATCCTGCTCATAGGAATGTTGGAGATAAAAGCAGCCATGGACCCACAGAACAATAGCTCCACATACCAGCAGGAAAGGGCACTGTCATTGCCCCAAACCAAACAATTGCCAGGGCCTGGAGGGTCTGGCGAGGAAGGCCCAGGATGCGGCTGACTCACAGGGATGACAGAACAGCCCCGAGAGAATGGGAAAATGCAGAAGCCAAGTTTACCCCAGCGCATATATACTTTAGGGCTGAGTAATGTGGTAGAGAAATCACTCCCTTCACCGTCCCACCCAGAGTGGAAGCACACCCTGAAGCCTCAAGGATAATTTCTACTTAAAACAGTTGAGTAAAATGGAACCACAGACTCTGCTGCTCCTTTAGGAAAAGAGGCTGCGGTCCTGAGACTCCCACCCCCTTGTGCTAGAATGGGACCTTGAGAAGGAAAGCTTTCTCTAAGGGAATTGAATTAGCCGGAAATATTTAAGATCCCATTTTCCCTCCCATTGGCTTGGATTTACTGGTCTTGATGGGGAGTCCGAGGATGGTACTTAAGGGGCCTGCAATGGAAATTCTAAAACAATGGACTAGACTTTCAAATGTGTGGTCATGTTTAGATGTCTTGGGTTGCTTTCCCCTGGCTTTGAAAAGCAGCAGCCAAAACATGTTGATTTGCAAAAATCCTTCCAGAACATAAATCACTGGGGTGAGAGCTCACTGGCAGATGGGCCCAGTGCCCATCCATCATGGTCTTCCCTTTGCACTCCACCCTCTCTGCCCCATGGCTGCTCTCATTGGGGGCCCACAAACATCACCTCTGCCCAGGCCCAGAGGAGCTAATAGAGCAAAAGTTTGAGGAATTTGCCTTGGTGAGTTTTATAGAAAATCTAGCCTCGGTTTATTATTATTACTGTACTTTAAGCTCTGGGGCACATGTGCACATCTTGCTGGATTTCTGCGTAGGTAGATACCATGGTGGTTTGCTCTCTCCCTGCCCCCGCCACCTACATCATTTCTTTCACAAAGTGGTAAGATTGGAAGAGCACAGGAGTGATCATGTCACCCTTCCTTCCATTGTCCAATAGAATGACACCTAGATAGTTTCTGAACTCCTTTAGTATTTCCCGATATGCCCTCTGCAAAACAAATAACCAGATTTTATCTGGGTTGACAGTTCATGCTATGTGTCTAGTCACTTTGGTGAGATTTCTAGCCTCAAGGAGAAATCAGAGAGAATCAGAACTTAAACATTTTTCAGTCATTTCTTTCATACATATAAGTTGCATTTTGGTTGTTCCTCTAGAGGGACACTAGGGAAAGAGAAGCCACTGTGATGTCCACAGCCCTAGTTCCAAACACGCATTGATTAAACAGAGCCTGGCTCCAAAAGTTGGTGTCTGGACTAAGATCCTCCTGTGTCTTGTTTTTTTTTTTTAATATATACATTAAAAATTTTATCTTATTTTTAATTTCCTTTTTTTCCTTTTTTTATCAAACTTGGGCTAGCTTAGACACTCCTGTATTTTTAGTGCAATTTGGATTTCCCAATTCAAGCCTGGGCTTCTTCCATTGGAGTCTGCACATCCAAAATGAAAGTCATGTAAATCAGATGAATTTGACTGACTTACTGTTAGCCTGGCATGCCTCTTCATTTCCTTTTTAAATGATCAGTGGAATCATTTTCTTCTCCCTCCTATCCGTGATTGAGATATTTACTCCATGTTGGAATCAGGCTCACATTCCCCAGTCTCTGCAGGCCTTTCTCCCTTAAAGCTATCTCCCCACTCCTACCTTACTCTACTATTGCAGCTTGGCAGTGAATCCTGTATCACCTGGCTGACAGATCTTAATGATGGCCCTGGCCATTTAGCAACTAAACCTCATACCACGTGCCAGCCATCATACAAGGTCATTGCCCTAACTTCATATTATCCTTATACCAGCCTGAAAAAGGTAAGGGGAGCCAGGCCCAGTGAGGTTAAGTGACTTCATTAAAGTCCCACTCATAAGAATCGGGGCCAGGAATGGTGCCAGCTCTGTTTGACCCCAAACCTCTGAACACTGATGCTTCGACTCATGGTGTGGTCCGTGATGTTGGATAACTTTGTACACGTGCTTGTCTGGTTTTGATAATGAGGGAATATCCTCTGCAGGCAGGAAGCTCACATTTCTTTGTGTCCCCATGGCATCTGGCACAGCAGTTTTCACCAAGACCTGCATGACTGTGTGTTGTTTGACAGGTGTGAGCAGCTCATGTTCACTTTGTACTGATAACCTGGGGACAGGAAGGAAAGGAACTTCTCCTCCTGCTGTAAGGGGAACATGGTGATACATAGCACATCTCAAACTCTGTGCACCCCAGTCTCCTGGAAGGCTTATTAAAACAAATCGCTGAACCTACCCACTAGTTTCTGAGTCAGTGGTTCTGCATGGGGCTGGATCATTTGCACATCTACCAAGATCCCAGGTAATCTTGGACCCCTGTTTGAGAATGACTGTCATACTGGGAAATACAACCCAAATGAAAGCATAACAAATCAACAAGTTGTGAAAATTAACTGAATATCCCATATCTACATAGTATTTCTTCACCAAATACAGATACCACACTTTATATGTGCTAGACACATGTCGGCACCCTTTACAGGTATGAACTCACTTAATTCTAAGAACAAGGCTAGGTAGTAGTCCTTCTGTTTTCTTCCTTGTACAGAGAAGAAGACTGAAGCCCAGAGATGGTCTGCAACTTGCCCAGGGTCACCCACCAAGTAAGTGTGCAGAGCTGGGCTATAGTACAGACAGCCTGGCTCCTGAAGCCACACCCTCAGCTACCACAGTGGACAATACCTGGTCTGTCTCTTCCCCATTCCCAGGTACGCTAAGAATGGACCCTACAAAAGAGCAAAGAGATTGTTTTGCTAGTTCATAGGCAGATTAACCATAAATGACCAAAAAAAGGACTGTTTTATGAACACAGCTTGGAAATCACATGCTTGGCCTCCCTTCTGATACCAATATAGTTAGCCAGGAGTGACTGTTTCTCTTTAAACTTCTCTGGCACCAAGGTTTATCATTGCTCAAGAGGACGGTGCATTAACGAGGCTTTCAGGCTGAAGGAGTGGAGGCGGCAGGATGCGGGTCAGTAATAAAAGTGGAGAGAGGTTTGCAGCTCCCCTACGGAGGGCCTCAGGAGTCTGTCCAGCAGGCGGGTACAGAGGCTCAGCCCAAGGAAGGGGCAGTGATGGACAGGGTGGGAGGGGAGCAAATAGTTTCAGCGTGGCCGAGTAACTGAAGCTGAGAGGGCAGGCAGTGGGAGAATTCCAGCTATGTCATGGGAAATGGCTATGGCCAGGGCTCTGATTAGCGGCCGACCACAAATCCCCTGGGACCCTGCCAGGGGTCACGAGACTGGGGCACTGCTGGGATGCCAAATGGTATGCCGTATTTCATTGTCAGAGAAGGAGGAGGCGATTTTGACTGTTATCCCTAGATGCGAGTGCTGGCACTGCCAGGAGCTGAAAGCTGGGTGGGGACGTAAGTAGGAGTGAGAGAGAAGCTAGAAAAATCCGCTTTTCATTCCAGGGAACAACATAAAGGAAAGACCAAGCCATGCCACTGGGGATTCGCATGATCTCAAAGCTTTTCTGGCCACCATCTCTGAAGCCTTTCTGCCCTTTTATCTTTTCTCTGCAAGGTGAGACATCAAAGTCTTCCCTTGCCCTGTTAGAGAGCTAAAAGGGAAATGCTGACCTGGATCCCTCAAAGTGTAGGTGGATGGAACAATGGGGCTTCTGGGAGAATGGGCTTCACGTGGTTTGCTTGTTTGACATCTTTGGCTTGGAGCTGAGCAATGAAATGTGGAAAAAATCAACTTTGAAAGTAAATGAGCTCAGTGCCCAGCCCACACTGGGGATGTTGGGAGGTATGGGGTTGTATAACTTGATTCATTCCTCTAGCTTATCTCAAGTCCTGGCACCATGAGCCCTTTATAAATGTTTGCTAAGTGAATGAGAGGACTGATTGATTAATTGCTTAATTATGTCCAAAAGGATGATAAATTCAAAAAGAATCTTAGCTAACTCTTTAGAAATGCTTGATGAATTAAAGGTTTTTCTGAACTCATCATGGCCCCATGTGACTGTGGAAGGAAGCTTTCCACCCAAGCTAAGAGGAATGGACAAGTCTCTTTTTTCTTAGATATTTCACTGGATTTCATGTACACTGTAAGGTTAATAGCCTAGGCCTTAAAGTTAGACAAGTCGGGTTCACACTGAGCAGATGAGATGTGCAACCTTGGGCAAGTCACTTAACTTCTCTGAGCAGTAATTTTCTCATCATTACAAAAGGAAGATAATAGTAGTGTTGTCCTCCTCAGACATTAAAATAATCTCCCTGAATAGCATGGCACAGTGATAGACATGTGATAGCCTTCAGTAAGCACAACTCTTTGGGATCAGTGAGGCTTAAGTTCAATTAAAGGAACATAAAACCCCTTAGTAACAGGGCTCAAACAAGATAGAGATTGATTTTTCTCTCAACTATGAATCTACAATTAGGAAACCTACAGTCGTTATAGTAGTTCTGCTCTACCAAGTACTCAGACCCAGGTTGGTTTGTCTTTTTATTCTATGATCCCTATGTTGTGACCTTATCCCAGCAGAGTGGCAGCCATTATATGCATTTTAAGAGGCATAATGAAGGAAAAACAAAAAATAGGAGGGAACATATGCTGGTTGCCTTTTAAGAGAAGTAGCCATGTAGCACTTTTGCTTATATCACATTAGTGTATAGTTGGGTCATGCTTTTTAAAAAAATCTACCAGTCTCTGTTTTTTAATTGGTATATTTAGGCCATTTACATTTAATGTAATTATTGGTATGTTAAGTCTGCCATTTTATTTTTTGTTTTCTGTTTCTTCTGTTTTTAGTGTCTTTGTTTTCTTGTAGGTTACAAGAACATTTTTTTAGAATTCCATTTTGATCTATTTATAGGTTTTCAATTGTCTCTTTTGTATAGCATTTTAGTAGTACCTCTAGATATTATATTATATATATGCATACCTTATCATATGCTACTGGTATTGACAATTTACTAGTTAAACTGAAGTGTAGAAACCTCACTTCCCTTTGTGTTCCTTTACCCTCCCTTTAACAGTACAGTTGTCTTAAATACTTCTACATAAATTGAAAAACTACACCTAACAGTGTTATAATTTTTGCTTTAATCACCAAACATAATTTAGGAAATTTAAGATGGAAATATATTTATCCATATTTTTACTCTTTCCATTGTTTTTCCTTTTTCTGAATATTCTAATAGTCATTTTCTTTTTGTTTAGAGGATTTTTTTTAAGCCCTCTTTTAGGGGCCATCTGCTAGTGACAAATTTTCTTAGTTTCCTTTCATCTGAGAATTTCTTGATTTTCCTTTCATTCCAAAGGATATTTTTGGCTGGATATAGAATTCTGAGTTGACAGATCTTTTCTTTCAGCCCTTGAAAAAAAAATCATGTCACTTCCTTCTGGACTTCATGGTTTCTGATGAGAAATACACAGCCATTTGAATTCTTTTTCCTCATAGGTAAGTCAGTAAAGTATTGTTTCTCTCTTGCTGCTTTCAAGATTTTGTTTTTTTCCAGAAACTCTTCTATGGTGTGTCTTGGCATAGATTCCTTTGGATTTATTCAGTTTGGGGTCATCTCACCTTATTTAATCCATAGGTTTCTGTCTTTTTTCAAATTTAGAAAGGTCTCAACCATTATTTCTTCATGTACTTATTAAGCCCCATCCTCTTTCTCTCTCTTCTTCTTGAGATCTGATTCTACAAGTGTTTGATCCCTAGGTCTATGTTTGTTTATTTATTTTTAATTCTATTTTCTCTCTGTTGTTCAGACTGAGTAATTTCTATTGTTCCACACTCAATTTTACTGTGGAACCCATTCATTGAATTTTTTATTTTGACTGTTGTATTTTTTTTTCCCGAAATTTTCATTTGGTTCTTTTTCCTTCTGTTTTTTTTTTTTTTTTTTTTTTTTTTTTTTTTTTTTGCTGAGATATTCTAGTGTTTCATTTGTATCAAACATGTTCCTTATTGTTCATAAAAGCATTTCAAAATCCAAATCCGTGTTGGCATCTTTTGATTATCTTTTCTCATATAAGTTGATTTTTTTTCTTATTCACAGCATGAGTGGTTTTCTATTGAAAATGGACATTTTGAGTATTATGTTATGAGACTGGATCTTATTAAATCTTCTGTTTTAACTGTTTTTTGACACTGTTCTGACATTGGAAGGGGAGGCATTGCACTGTTACTGCCAGATAGGGGTGCAAATCCAGATTCTCTACTTGGCCTCACTGATACCTGGAGGAGGTATCTTTGTTAATACTGAGTAGGTGTGGGAATTTCAGCTCTTCACTTGGGTGTCTGTTGATACCACCTGGGTGGGAGGGCAAGCCTGCCTTATTACTGTTCCCCATATGGCCTCCCAATAGCTCAGGGCAGAAAGGACAGGGGTGGCCTCTTTACTGCTGGGTGCTGGTGAAAGTACTGGCTTTCCCTAGAACTCCTCTGACATCATTCCCAAGGTTATGCACAGGGGAGGGGCACCTTTTACCTATTGCCAAGTAGGTGTGGAAGGCCAGCCACTCCTCATAGTCTCTGCTGAAATTGTATGGAGGGATTTCATCACTACTCAGCAAAGATCAAAGTCCCAGCTCCCTACTTGGCCTTCTCTGATACTATCCCAGCAGGGGGTTGGGGTACTTTGCCTTGGCTCCCTATTCAGCCAGTGCTGGTGGAGGTTGGAGCTGCAGATTTTTGTGTGTGTGTGGTATCTCATTAGAGTCAAGTGGTTATTGTCTTCAAGTTTTCTGTTTACTAAGCTGCCAGGTTGGAGACATATGAAGCAGAAGGAAAACCCAGAGAACTCACCACCATCTTTGTCATTCCTCAGGTCCCAAGTCCCTAGCCAGCCTGTCTTCTGCTCTCCTGCCTTTGAGAGTCTTCTGGTGTTTGTTTCATATAATGCCCAGGGCTTTAAATTCCACTCAGTGGGAGGAATAAGCCAAAGTACATTTATGCCATCTTTCCTGAAGTAGAAGTCCTCTAGGATAGCTTTTTATGTATATCGTCAGGTATCTCAATGGTTCTGACAGAGCGTACTTGAGCCTTACAGGTGGTTTGCACCATCATTGCATCATGTATAATAATTTACCGTTCAGTCTCTTGGTGAGTATTTTTAATGATACTGCCTGGTGCCCATCAGTAATACGGTAGAAGATGCCTTCCACCAAGGGGAGAAAACAGCTCAGACAGGGCAGGAAATGAGCACAGATGTGTCTTCCCATCTCCACAGCCAGAAAATACTAATGCAGATTCTAGGACCAGGCTTCTGGAGCAGGAGGACTATTGACAGGCTAAGAGTTCACTTGTCAGATTAGTCATTGGTGGTGAGGGATCAATCAGGGCATGCTTCCTTAGGGTCATAAAGACCATTAAAGCGGATGTTACCTGGCCCTGTGCACAGGTGCATGAACACTGTGGCTTTCTGGGAGGCATCTATCTTAAAGGAAAAAGCATTTTCGGAGGCTTCCCTTTACCACTGTATTGATTTCTCACTCTTCATCAGAAGGGATTGAGATGGGATGGAAGTTGTTGGTTTTCCCTTTACCAGTCAGGAGAATGACCTGGGCATCTTACAGTAATGAGCCTGACATTCCCCAGAATGTTTCCTGAGGCTTCCACAGGGTCAGAAATTAATAAGGTTTCATGATCAAACACATTTGAGAAATACTAGGTTAAAATAAGTAAAATAACTTACTGTGGAACCTTTGAGGAACTTTTAATGTGCTGATTACGTTGTAAATCTTCAGTGTGTTTCAACTTTACCCCATCATGGATCCATTTTGTTATGGAGCATTGCTTTCTTGACTGGCGTCCCGAAGAGGCAGCTTGTGGGATGTGCTAGTGTAGACAAGGTTCAGCAGTTCGTAATGTTGAAGAGGAGTAGTGGTGGTCCCTCTAACCAGGGTGCACAGGCAACTTCTCTTCCCATCTATGGCTACTTCTCTCTCTTTAGAAAAGGTAAAGCCAGCTTACATTTGTCACTTGGAGAATTGGAGGGCTATCCCTTAGTCAGGTCCATGTCCCCTGCAAACCCTTACTTCAGCGGAAGGGAAAAGCCCAAGAATTCTGACTTGGGTTTCCTCCAAAGAGCCAAGTCCCCCAGGTTACCCGTAAGTGTAGGCTCACTGCAGTGAGCAAAGACTTGGGCTCATATTTTCTCTCTACCTTCTCCCAGTCCCAGCCCTGTATCTACATTAGACTTGAAATCTCTTTTCATTTGGGGATCTTTTGCTTCAAGTGCTTTGATTTTTACCTAGGACAAAAGGTTTATACCTTTAGCAGTTTGTGGGGTGGTAGGGTTTTCAATAAATTAATTTCACATCTAAATTGCGCATGTTGTTGCATTATGTAAACGTGACTTAAGACAGGAGAAAGGCTTGGAAAACTATCAGTTGCAGACACCAAGGTGTTGACAGTGGCTGGAACAGTCTTGCTTTGTCTGAGTAGGAATGCAGCCTCTAAAAGCTGACAGTGTTGATAGGGAAGACTTCAGTGTATTGTCCTTTTGTTAAGAAAATATGTGAATGTGCTTGGCCAGTTGGCTCTTATCTGACTCATAGACACAGGGTTGATTGGCTCAAACACTAGCTGCTACCACTAGGTTATGAAAAACAACAACTGCTGTGCACATTGTCATTACTTTAACCAGGTCTTGGTGAGGCTGGTAAGCCAAAGTCACCGTCTGGGACTTTGTCATCCCATTTGATTCTTAGAGCTGATTTTTAGATGATTCCTCCTGTTGGTGTTCCTGAGGAAAGCATTCTTTTTACCATGAGGTGTAGTCAAAAGATGGCGTGGTCAGAGATTGCTTTGAAGGCTGAGTTGGAAAAGCCTCAATGAACTTATAATGTTCAAGAAGAGCATTCTGCTGATCATGCTTATTTTCTTTGATCCTCGTTCTCAGTTTGCTACATATTTCAAACTAAGTTGGGCCGGGTGCGGTGGCTCATGCCTGTAATCCCAGCACTTTGGGAGGCCGAGGCGGGTGGATCACGAGGTCAAGAGATCGAGACCATCCTGGTCAACATGGTGAAACCCCGTCTCTACTAAAAATACAAAAAATTAGCTAGGCACGGTGGCACGCACCTATAATCCCAGCTACTCAGGAGGCTGAGGCAGGAGAATTGCCTGAACCTAGGAGGTGGAGGCTGCGGTGAGCCGAGATCGCGCCATTGCACTCCAGCCTGGGTAACAAGAGCGAAACTCCATCTCAAACAAACAAACAAACAAAAAAAAAAACCCTAAGTTTTGCAATTCCTGAATATCCATACCACACAACATAATAACTAACACAGTGCCTTTAAAAAGTACCAAGCATTGTGCTAGACTTTACATTCATTACAAGTTTACATTCATCACAAGATTAATTTCCCCAATAATTCTGTGAAGCTATCTTGACTTTATTAATGAGGAACAAAGTGATTGGGGAACATGTTCAAGGTTGCATAGCTAGTGGAGCTCTGGGGCTGGGGTTTGACCCAGAGCCTATGCTGTTAACTCAACAGTCCCTCTCTTAGGACACACCTGAGCCCGGCCTTGCTCTCAGCAATGAGATGTGTCTGGCAGGCAGAAGCTGGACCTAGAACCTTACGACTAGGCAGAAGGGGCAGAGAGTCATGCCCACCTATAGGATGGCAGCAGACAGACCTCAGGAAGTGCAGGGTATGGCCAAGGAGCCAACAGCATGGGGAAGTACAATTAGAAGTAATAGAAGCAGAACAAAATGATGGAAACATTAGGAGTCTATGTTACCCAGAGCTCTGAAAAGGCCGGCAGCATCAGGGAGCCTGTCAAGGTTACAGCTGAGTGGGTGGGGCTCATTACAGGACTCCATGCAGGAACTTGAACTAAGGGGCCAAGTAGTTCACTTTGATGGAGTCCCGCCGAAAGAACACATCTGGGAGTCCCAGCATGCAAGGCAGAAATCCCAAGATCCCCTCTGTCCAAGAGATAATTAACTTCTGATTTAGGACAAGCCCTTCAGGCAGACTATAAGCAGCTTGTGCCTGACGTTCAGCCTGTCCTACAGCCAAAGAGAAAATGCAGGCCTGCATGTTTAAAAAACGCCAAGGATCCGAGTTTTGTCTGACAATCTGTTTGTAGAGATAGTAAGACAGCAAACTTGGGCTTGGGAATACCACTTTGCTGCTCACTCAAATAAAATACAGTTCACTGCCACAGTTTACAGGTTATAATATTTGCTAAGAGAATTCGGGTTCTACAGAAGCACCTGTAAGCTGCCCAATATACTTTCCATTGCTTTGTGCAGCCTGAAAATTGCATATGGAGGTTTCGGATTTCAAGGGTTTTTCAGGAAGAGAAAATCGTTACTTGTCCGTTTGCCAAATACTGGGAACTTGTTCTAAGTCAAAGCAGCAGGGGGAGGGGGTTTGGGGAGTCCTCCTCCCCTTCCCATGGGCCCAAATGGGATGGGGGTGGGCAACATAGCTTGATTTGAGGCAACTTGTCAATATCCTGCTGTGCATTCTGAACCCGGCCCACATCAGCCAAAGCTCTGTCTTATCCAGGCACACACTATGGGAAATGTGAACTGGATTGAAATCAGAGCAGGGATGACTATGGGGACATTCAGAGCCTTCTGAAGGTATTTTTAGAATGCTTTTAACCTGAAAAAGGGAAAGTGCCACCCTTCTAGAGACCATAGAGCTGAGAATGACTCACAGAGAAACCAGGCTATACCTAATTTGGGGGAAGCCCCCTTCGGCTGCTTCCCTGGTTCCAGGTGGGAGTGCCTGTTCTTATGCTTTGGGAATGTGACATGCAGGGGTAGGTGTCATTACAGCCCCTGACTCTCTGAGTCTGAAACTAGGACACTCACAGTGTCAGACAAGGAAGTAGTTATTCCCTGTATTTCTGAGTATGGTTTACAAAACACATGGACAGATTTTCTATCACTAATGGTACTGGATACACTGGGCAGGCCTGTTGTCTACAACTTTTCTGATGAGGATCTTGACTTTCACCATGTGACACGCCCACTCAGCTCTAGAGTAGAGACTCAGCCCATATAATCGCATGTAAGGCAAAAAAAAAAAAAAAAAGTACGCTTGGTCAAAACTCCCCTACAAAATGCTTCAAGTCATCCCCCACGGCGGTGCCCAGACACTTGGCCCTCGAATTGCTGGAAGAGATTAGTCCCTTCAGTGAACTACCAGCCAAATGCAGTTGACTTACATTTAGAGGTCAAGTTTCTTAATACCGAGCCTGCTGAGACGCATGCATGCGGGGCACGTGCAGGAGCTGAGGGACAGGTTTGAGTAGCCCCTTCCATGCTTAGTGCTGGTGTTTGTTTTCTGAGTGATGTGGCAGGTGACCATTTCAGTTGTTGACTTTCTCTTTCTTCTTTGTGAGAAATGCACATGGTTGAATGTGCTTAATTTAAATGTGTGTGCTGTGGTTTTCCTGGAAGTTACAGAGCAGGCATTTGATCCAAGGCCCCCTGACTTCAAGATTTCAGACCTTGGGCTCTTTGTACCATAAGCACATGGCCTCTCTGGGTCCAGTGTTGCGTGGTCAAGGAAACCTTCATCTACTAACCTTTCAGCCATAATAATAAAAATAATAATGATAATCACGATGTTAACAGCAGGTATTGAGATCTCATTTTGTGCTAAGTGTAGCACAAGCTTTATTCCATTTGCTTTTCAGACAACACCTTGAGACGGGTGCTCCGATCATCCTCATTTCATAGATGGGGAAACTAAGGCACAAAACGATCGAACAAGGTTGCTCAGCTTTTAAGAGGCAGGGGCAGGATTTGAACCCAGATCTACCATCTCCACAGCCTTAACCACTTTGCCCTTCTGCCTCTTTATCTTTTCCTGACCACGGAGTGATTGATGTACCCACTTACTCAATGAGGAAGGCAGGCCCTTCAGGGCCTAAAAGGAGCTGACCCTAGTACTTTACAAGGCTGGACCCTCTGGCTTGCTCTGATCACGAACCTGGAACGTTAATAGCAAATGGCCCAGTCATCTCACTAAATAAAGTTCCCAAGAAAGATGATACTGATGCCAAGTGAACAGGCAGCCAGCATGCCTTCTCCCAGGGCTGACAAAGTACTCAGATTCTTTATTCAAGGAAGCTCATTTGGGTCCCTGACAGGAGGGTTGTCCCAGCATTGATTTTTTTCCTCCTGCCAAAGCTGCTATTCCAGGCTGGGTTTTAAAGTGAGTTAGCTCCTTGGAGAACTCTGCTTTCAATGTGATAGGCCATTAGAACCCAGTCCCAGTGGTACTATGGATGGAGCTCAGGGAAGTCTCAGAAATGAGGGCAGGAGGTTTGATCCCAATAAGAGGGAAAGCAGGACCATGAAGGGTAGAGGGAAATACACTCCCAGGCAGCGATGGGCTGTAAATGATGCATTTAATGAAATGGCCACCTGCTGTGCTGAGAGAGAGACTGCCAAGGCAAGGAATCACTTGCTCAATGGGAAGCAGGGGGCAGTCACTGCTTCTGTTTCAAACATGGATCCTGTTGTCCCTTACACTTCTGTGCTCCGGCCCTGATTTCTGAACTGCCACCTGGCTCCCAAGTCCCAAGTTGTGTTTTTGGACTTTTTTTCCCTCCCTACTAGATTCTTCCCATCTGGAAGTCCAGTTGCAGAGAGTTTAGGACCCTCTTTCTTAGGGTCAGAAAAGGTTTGAATTTTGATCTTTCCAAATTACTGGGGACTTAATTTTGACAGATGTTTCCAGCATCCCCTGCATAAGATCAAACTGCTGATTCCCAAGCTATGTGTAAGGGTGTTTTTTCAAGAATGGCAGGTAGTTTACAGAGTCGTGGCTGGATCCTGCTCCATAGTCCCAGATCTTTTGGAGACCAGTAGATAAGACCTCTCTTATACAAATGTGAACTCTTGTTCAAGGTCTTGTTCAAGGTCACAATGTATTGACACAGAACAGGAAGCAGTTTACCTGACTCCTGAGTCAGCCTTTCACCTCCTTCATCTTGGTGCCCCCGTAAGGTAAAGAGGGGCCAGAGTGGTTAAAACAGACCTCGCTGCTCCACTACTCCATTCAAAGTCTGTACATCCATATATGAGGTAAGGGTGTGGGGGGGGGGGTATGTCTGTGGTGTGAGTGTGTGTGTGTGTGTGTGTGTGTGTGTGTGTCTGTGAGAGAGAGAGAGAGAGAGAAGTAAAATGGGAAATTGTTCCTTGATCCCAGTCTGGGACAGAGACCATTTTCTTTTCCTTATTTAGACCTTCGTTTAGGCCCAAGTGTAATCTGTGTGTCCCAGAGAACCTGCACAGCCTCACAGCTTTATCCATATCTCATTTTATATTTAACCTCATTAGCCATTTGTGGACCTGGCCTGGACCAGATCATGATGGCAGGCACACAAGGCATGGGACTGCCGTGAAGTGTCTGGTATAGTAATTCACTTAGAGATCTTGACTACAACAGGATGTTAGGGGTTGGAGAGGGGACAAGATTCAGAAAAACCCTTGCTGGTTTGCAGAAGTCTTCATAAAACAGAATCTAATCATTTGTTGATTTGTTGCTCATATAACGCATATTTATAATAACCAATTGCACCTGGTTTTGGCATCTAAGGGCCAGGGTTGAAATCCCACACACTAGCCATATTGCTTGACAGGTTATTTTATCTGCCAGAACCTTGGTGTCTTCATTTGAAAACCGGAATGATCAAGTTAGAATTAAAGGAGATATGCACTAAAAACACGTGGCATAGTTCCTGGCATAGAGGAGGGAGGTCAACAAAACAGGGGATCTCTTATAGCTGCAGACATCCTGTGCCCAGCCATATCCACTGTATCTGCAGCTTAGATTTGGCTAAAGTAAGGACCAGTGAATGTTGACCATCTCACCTGACTCAGGAGAGAAGAATCTGTTGGAATTTGATCGTAAGTATGTGCCCCAAGATTGTCCTAGTTTGGGACACTGTTGTGTAACCAGATTTTAAGGACCATTTGACATTATTCATGCCCTTGATCTTTCAAGTTGTGGAACATCAATTTCCTCATCTTCACTTTCACCAGTGTTCACAAAAACAGTTAAATGGTAGCCCCCTTTCGCCTCCCGGTTTCTTTGCTTCTATGGACTTGTGCTGACAGCCACTAGAGGGTGCACCAGGGGTCTCTGGGGTCTGGGTCTCTTACTGATACGTTTGAAACGTCAAAAGTCAATCATTGCAGAGCCCTCAGAGGTGAAGAGCCAGACTGCAATGCAGATGTAGGAACAGAATTTTAGAGCTGGAATTAATCAAGGAGAATTACCACAAGATGAAAAAAAAAAAAAAAAAAAAAAAAAAGCCCATGTTGTATTCTCTCATAAGTTTAGGCTGTATCTTTTTTTCTAACAAGACCATTTACAATAATTTTACCTCCAAACAATCACTGACTACAAAATGCCTTTATATAAGCAATCAAATAAAATCTGTTAGTGTCATTTCCTCTTAATTTGTCATGCAATTAGTGTGTGATTAGAATTTCCCAGGCTGTGTTTCATCTGTTTTAGGAGCTCTGACCAGCTTGTGGCCATGCACTTCAGAGTTAAGGAGATCTGGCTTCAAATCCAGGTTTCCTCCACTTAATAGCTCTGTAGCTTTTGGCAGGTCATGCAGCCTTTCTGTCTGTTTTCTCCTCTATAAAATGGGAATAATGATACAGCTTTAAAGGACTTCCGTGAATAATAGATGTACATTGAGCACAATGTCTGATATACAGTTTTCCAGTAAATGGCAGAAATTGTGATTATTTTTTTGCAGGTATTGTGATTTTTTTTTAGGTGACACTATTAGTCACAAACATCACTGATTTGTCTTGGAGAGCAGTTTATGACTTCTAGGATATAAGCAAATGTGTCAGCTCCACTACTGTTGCGGTTTAAATTATATCCACCCTGTTTCCTTATTAAACATTTATTACACTATATAAGAAATACACATTTTATATTGAGCACCAATGCCAAATCACAATTAGTAACAATTTTTATACAACACGTAACCGAGGTCAGGGATTGTTTATGCGAGATGATGACAGCCACCGAACAATGTGCAAAGAAAATATTATGCCTGCTTGGCCATTCCTAACATTTCAAGTCAAGGTGTTGCATTTAATTAATCTCTAGAAGGTTTAATCTCAGACTTATTAAGAGCATGATTTTGTGAAGGCAAACAAACAGCTCTGCTAGCAGCACCAAACATGTTTATTCCGAATAGTTAATTAAATTGTGTCGGTTCCTGCCCTGGAGCTTTCAGCCTATTCTGTTTTTCTACCCGTGTGGACATTTTGTCATCATCATTCATTTTTATTTCCTCTCCGGCCTTTTAAAAAGAGCTATGAGCAGCAGCCCAAACATGTGTATAGTTGGAGCATTTTGCAAAGTTAAATTGGTTAAATACGGGCCCAGCGTTGGCTGCTGGGACCATCTCCATTTTTTAAAACCCGTTGAGGATTTCCAGTGGCATTAAAACAAATGTGAACAATTCTGACCCTGAACATAAGCAGCAATAGTGACTGAGGCCTGGATTACTCTGGAAGGGCCTGGAGCTTGGAGATGCATGGAAGAAGGACCTTAGACATGGAAGAAGAACCTGGTGCAAGGAGAGATGACGGCTGACTTCCAAAGCTGCTAACCCACACTTCCTCCTCTTTCCCTGACCTGCAAAAACACACAGGGATGTATCTGCTTAGACTCTTTCTCTAAGAAGGAAAGAGGGCTTCCTTTTGGCTTCAGGGGTACAGAGCAGCAACCAAGGAGGGGTCAGAGAGAAAACAGAGGAAAGGGGAAAGGCACACAGCTCTGTTTTGATGACAGTAGGCAGGATAGTGGGAGTCATCAGGAGGGTTTTAGTTCTTAGACATCTAAGGCCCAGGGATGCTTGAGAGTTGGCACAGGCTGCACCAGATACCCTCTGCTGAAAAGCAGGAGGCCCCTGGTCTCTCCATACTCTCATCTTGGCCCTCCTCAGCTGGATTAGAGAGAAAGGGGCAGAAGACGAAGAACTCTCAGATCAGTCCATAGAAAGATAAATACTTGCAAGTCAATACTAATGAGGAAACCACCTAACCTTGTGGATAGTGCTGTATAACATACAAAGTACCATCAAATATCGATGTGTGTGTTTGCCAAAGGCCTACTGTGTGCCAGACCCTCTGGCATTTTTTCTGATGCATGGCTGGAACAAATTTGGTGAAAGGCTTATCTACCCACAGATGTATCTAGCCTCAAAAATTGCCCTGTGTTGGGCCCACTGTGGGGGCTGCAAAGGAGTATCAGATATGATTGTATCTTCAAGGATCCGTCATCCAGTATAACAAATAATAACAATTGGCATTTAATGAGCACTTACTATGAGCCAGACACTAGGGTAAGAAATTTTCTTGTACTAACTGCAGACCACACTATGAGATAGGCATAATCATTATATCTGTTCTACAGATGAGGAAACTTAAGGCACAAAGAAGCTAAGCAACTTGTCCAAGTTCACGCAGCTAGCAAGTGGCAGCTCTAGGATTCTGCTGCATAAAAAGATAGTAGGTTGGTACCATGCATTTAAAAATGTATTTGTAAATATCAGCTAGGCAAATATATGTGTGAGATGAGGCCTAAAAGCGCTCAGGATTATATTGGTTTCAAGGAAGGAGGGGGCCCCATGAGCTGGGTGTTTGGCACAGGTGTCAACCAGGGGTGTGCCACCTGGGTTTGGAAGAGCTTACAGAAGTGGGGAGAGCATCCTAGTAGGTGAGAGAAGTGCAGGTGGCACTGGAGGCAGGAGGAGCCAGGTGATCTGAGCAGGTGGATAACAGAGAAGGGGGTGTGGAGGTCAGAAGGGATGGCTGAAGCCAGCTAGCTTGTGGAAGGCCTTGAACTTCAAGCCATTGTCATCAAACCAGAACCAGGGGAAATGAAGTGATGAAATCTCTGCAGCTGATGGAATCCCAAGAGGCAACAGGTGGCTCCATAGGGCAGTAGATTCCCTCATTTTGAAGAGAAAACCACTATTAGTTAGCAGGATCATGGGCCAAACACTGCATCATGTATTATTTTGCAACATCACCATCCTATGCTTAAGAGGGAATATGTTTCATGGTTAAGAACAAATACCTTTCAGCCTGGCTGCCTGGGTTTGTATTCTTGTTCTGCCACTTACTAATTGCATGTCCTTAGAGAAGTGACTCAACCTATCTGTGCCTCAGTTTATTCTGCTCTGAAAAATGGAGTGATATTAAATAATACATTCCTCATTAGGTTCTTGTAAGAATCAAAAGTGCCTCACATGTGATAGGAGTGCAGTATGTATTAGCTATTATTATTTTTTACTTTTTTTGAGATAGAGCCTTGTTCTGTTGCCCAGATTAGAGCGGAGTGGTACAATCTTGGCTTACTGCAACCTCCACCTCCCAGGTTCAAGTGATTCTCCTACCTCAGCCTCCTGAGTAGCTGGGACTACAGGTGTGTATACCACCATGCCTGGCTAATTTTTGTATTTTTAGTAGAGATGATATTTCACCCTGTTGGCCAGGCTGGTCTCAGCTCCTGACCTCGTGATCCGCCCACCTCAGCCTCCCAAAGTGCTGAGATTATGGGCGTGAGTCACTGTTCCTGGCTGGTGTGTGTTAGCTGTTGTTATTGTTGTGGATATGTTATCTTCCGCTTTGAGACTTGTGCGTTGTTCCAGAGCCCAGAAGCTGGCAAGAGTAGGTTCTTATTCTGCGTTTATGAGTATGCAGTTTTATCCATACAAAGCATCCGTCTCTGCTTCTCAGCCATCTGAGGTCATTAGCTCTGCTAATGGGTGACAGGGAGCTCAATGAATGTGGCTGGGCCCCTTAGCTATAAAGAACTTAATTGTCGCTGATTTACTAGAAGGCTAATAACATAGATGTGCTTCCTTTTACATGGAGAGCCTCATTAAGTGGAGGTTTGTGGGCCTTGCCTGCAGCTTTGGGCATCTCTAGCATCTGCACGTGTACCTTAGAAGCAGCATTGACTTGGGAGGAAACTGACATGCCCTGCGATGTCTCTACCAGAAAGGCCCCTGTCCTCAGCAGACCTGGTAGGCGTCAAGCAATAATAAATTGTGTTTCCTCTCTAGTCTAGGAGACAGGAAGCTCCAAATTGGACTCTAATTAACTGTGAAGAAACAATGGGTTTCTCCAGAGCCTGGCAATTCTGGTCAGGTCTAAGGAGGTGTCATGCAGCCTTGGAAAATAATTACAACCATAATGATGATGCCTCCAAAGTCAGGCTCCTGATGATGCACCTCGAACAAATGTGTGTTTCTCCTTCCTCACAAGATTTGCTGCCCTTAATTGCTACCCTCCTTCATTAAGGGGCAATTAGTTTTGTGGCTTGGTTTAAAAGGCAGTAATTATAAAGTGAGGACAAAAAGCCCATGGTTAAACATCATCAGGCTGGATGTAGAAGGTGTTCCCTGGCAGATTAAGGAAGGAGGGAGGGAAGGAGCATGTGTTGTCCCCGGCAGGCCACGTGTGCTGACTTGCTTTTTCTTTTCTCAGTTTATAACTGCCTCTGCTGTGGCAGGGTCTAGTTTGAGACAAAGCCCATCTTTTTCTGCCCAGCTTGCAGGGCTTTGCATCTTGCAGGTTTGGGGTTTTGAGGTCTTGGCCAATGGGCATTCTCTTGCCATAGAAGTCAGCCAGAAGGCCTGGAACAAACTCGGTGGCCTAGAGCCTTGCATGGTGGACACGGCTTCCCAAAGAGACCAGGTGCTTCCTGAGAATTCAGGGCTACTTTTGATTTCAGTGTCATTCCAAACACACCTTCTATCATTCACTTATCATTCATCAAACATTTATTAAGAGCATCTAGACACTGTGCTAGATGCTTGGGATGAAATGGTGAGCTTGACAAGCATCTTCCATGCCTGGTGGGAGAGCCAGATGTTAGTGAAGCAATAACCCAAATAAATAATTGGAAGCAGTGAAACATTTCTGAAAGGAAAAGTACAAAGACTACAGGAACATGAAGCAGGGCCATCAAAGCGACAAGGAAAGATAGCCCCAACAAAGGGACTTGGGGGCCGAGATCAGGAGTGGAGCTCAGCAAGGTAAACATGGAGGGAAGGAACATTCTGATTCCAGGGAAGAACATATACAAGGACCCAAGACAGGAAAAAGTGTGATCCTCAAAGAATAGAAAATAAAAGGCACAGACTGGGGAGGTGAGGGTCCGAGACAGTGGGAAGAAGCAGGGATACTGCTTCTTATCTTTCCCATCCACAAGTGAAAATGATATTCCCTTCTCTTGTCTACACCATGGAGAGATTGGGAGAAGAATTCAGAGTCCGGCTTTGTGACAGCGTTATCTGCACACAGTATTTATTGACATTCTACCATGCACCTTGCTTTTCTCTTACAGTGGAGGGTCAAAGCTGGAATCATAGTCCTTAACTTCGAGACACTACTTAATGTTGGCAGTGTGAGATAATAGGATATTCTACTTTTATATTTCTGTGTTTTCTCTCCATTTTTTGCTGTGGACCCATGTGACTCTGCCCATTGTGAATGCTCTGTCACTTTCTCTCGCCCTGACACATATTAGTACATGCATCACACACACGTGTGCACACATGGTTTTTGGGTTGTGTGTGTGGTTTTGCTTTTTGTTTTTTGGTTTTTTTTTTTGTTGTTTTTTTTTTTTTTGAGACAGAGTCTTGCTCTATTACCCAGGCTGTAGTGCAATGACAAGATCTCAGCTCACTGCAAACTCCACCTCCTGGGTTCAAACGATTCTCCTGTCTCAGCCTCCTGAGTAGATGAGATTACAGGTGTGCACCAGAATGCCCGGCTAATTTTTTCTATTTTTTTAGAAGAGATGGGATTTTGCCATGTTGGCCAGGCTAGTCTTGAACTCCTGACCTCAGGTGATCCGCCTGCCTCGGCCTCCCAAAGTGCTGGAATTACAGGTGTGAGTCACCACGCTGGCCAATGCATACACACTGTTTATGCAAACAAAGTTGAAACCATACTGCAGCAATGTAGTATGGGGGTTAGGGTATCGGCTTTGGTGTCAGAATGAGTTTATATCCTAGCTATACTAACTTTTAGCCACATAACCTTGACAGAGGTATTTATCCTCTTTAAGAATCAGTTTCTACATCTGCAAGAGGAAGGCGAGATTGTCTATGTGTTGGTGGTGTTTGGATTAAATGACATTCCATGGAATGCCCTTAGCAAACTGTTAAATCCTGAATAAATAGTAACAATTGCATTATTATTACTGAATGGTATAGGACAGTATGTGGCACCTAGTAGATGTTCAGTTAATGATATTATAGTTACTAAATGTTTCATAATTTGCTTTTCAGCTGAATATGGTATTAATAAGGTTTCTTAAGTGGCAGAGACACAACTTACACAAAAAATGAGGGCTTACTAGCTATTAGGACCCACCCTCCTTTCCTCTCTGCTTCTTTTTGCATTATTCTCCCTGGGGCAGATGGGCTCCCTTCACATGGCAAGAAAGGTGGCCTCTGGCAGCTCCAAAGACATAATCCTTTATCACCGACCAACCTGGAAAGAAACATTCTCTTCTGGTTCCAATTTGAACAATCCCTATCATGGATTATTGACTCAGTTTGGAGCATGTACATACCCATCACGTGGCCCAATTACTGTGGCCCAGGACCTGAGTTGGAGCTATTGACATCCCTACCTCATGGTTGGAGTGAGGAATAGGTATAGGGTAGGAGCAGGTTTTCCCATAGACAGTGGTAAGGTTTAGCAGAGACACGAGCATTAGGGAAATCCCCCAATTAGGGCTTATGTCCAGAGTGTAACACAGGCTCACCCTACAGGTTCTGTTGACCCAGCTCGGCCAGCCATGCAAGTGCCAAGGTTGGCGCACCATAGTTTGACTTGGAACCTAGTCATTCCAGGAGTCCCAGTGTATACTCAGTCTTAGAGCTAATGAACTGCTTTGCTATTTCACTGTGTCTCTGGGCTGAATCCAGTGGGCAGTGACCCAACACTAGAGTGATTTGTGGGCCTGAAGGAAGAGGGGAGAAACAGATTATGGAGTCAGCAATTACTCTGCCCAAGCCCCTGCCTGGCAGGGCCTTATCTTTATTTATAGCTGACTGAGCTACCCAGAGCCCTGTTTTTACCCTTGAGTGACTAGTGCACTGCAGTTTTAGTTCATAAAACACTGTTTGTTTATCATCCTTAACGGATTATGTTTTATTAAAAGAGAAGGCTCATTCCAGAGGATAAATAAAGTTAACTAGTTAAGTTTTAGTTTATATTCACAGTAATATGCAATGGGTTGGAAATCACCATGGAATTAGGGACACTAATGACCTGACTTTATTTAAAAAAAAAAAAAATCTTCAAGGTCTCTGAGGCTTCAGGCAGGCCTGGACAGAACTTTTCAAAGATAGGGAGGTGGCAAGGAAAGAGGCAGAATTCAGATCCTAAAATCAGCTCCGTTGCAGTGGATGTTTTTTAAGTTTCCTTTTGTTTTTGATTATTTGTGGGGCAGTGTCACTGTTGGTATGTTTTTGTGTACAGTTCCATGACTGCGGGGTCACATTGGGGTAGACCTAATTCTATTTGCATTTGAATGAGGGAGAGAGGATCCCCAAAGCAAAGGGAATAGTGAAAGCTTGTTGGAGCAGGTGCCATCAAGCTGAGTCTTGAAGGATAGGTCAGATTCTGACCAACATGGGAGCAAAAAGAAAAGAAAAAACAGAAGTTGGGTTTGTGGCAATGGAAAAGGAGTTGTTTTGGATTTGTATGGCAAGAGGATCAGTTTACATAGGGCATGAAGATGAGAAGATGGAGACTGGATTCAAGGGTAGGGTCATACTTGTAGGGTGATGGCCAGATCTAAAGAGTTTCATATTTAACATGCCTAACAGTGGTGAAGGGGCAGGGGTTATACAAATAGTCAATGCTACAGAAGACAGGATGCCCGAGTCTTGTTCTGGGCTTGCCATTTACTAACTGGAACCTTGGGCTCATTAGTTCACCTCTAATGAACTAATGCTCCCTTTCCTCGTCATTAAAAAGTGAGGAACCACAGAGGTTTTGAGTGGGAAGGGATATGATTGGTCTAAACTTTGGCCTGCATGATTCCTTTTTGAGACAGGGTCTCACTCTGTGACACATGTTGGAATGCAGCAGCATGATCATGGCTCACTGCAGCCTTGACCTCCTAGGCTCAAGAGATTCTCCGCTCAGCCTCCTGAGAAGTTGGGACTATAGGCACACAACCATGCCTAGCTATTTTTCTCTTTTTTGTAGAGACAGGGTCTCACTATGTTGTCCAGGCTGGTCTCAAACTCCTGGTCTCAAGTGATCCTCCTGCCTCAGGCTCCCAAGTTTTAAGGATTACAGGTGGGTGTGAGCCACTGTGCCTCAGCGCTAGCATGATTCTTCTTCTTTTTTTTTTAATCGAGATGGAATTTCACTCTTGCCCAAGCTGGCGTGCAATGGCGTGATCTCTGTTCACTGCAACTTCTACCTCCCAGGTTCAAGCAGTTCTCCTGCCTCAGCTTCCGAGTAGCTGGAACTACAGGCGCATGCAACTACACTCAGCCAATTTTTGTATTATTAGTAGAGACAGGGTTTCACCATGTTGGCCAGGCTGGTCTCCAACTCCTGACCTCAAGTGATCCTCCTACCTTGACCTCCCAAAGTGCTGGGATTACCGGCATGAGCCACTGCACCCGGCCACATCTTCATGATTCTTGATACCCGTCAATTTTATCTAACTTATACCAACTCTCAAAAACAGTTCTTCCCTCATCTAACTGATGTTTCTCTTGAACCCCAGAAAAATACCCCACACTGTTTTTCCACCTTGCCCCTCTCTCTTGCCTCCCTTCCTCCTGGTCTTTGAAGCTGTTGCAACTCCCAGGTGGAGGTGGTGTGAAAGTGTGCTCTTGAGAGAAAGGAGGGGGTAATTTCAAGGTCTCTGTGAAGTGGAAAGGCTATGAATTTCTTGTTCATGGCCTGCCACTTGCTTCAGCAGTTTCTAAGGAACCTTTGGCCTGTAGTGGACGGAATAATTTCACTGGGATCTTCCTGTAGCTGCCTTGCAGAGGGGAAGAGAAGACCAGGAGTGAAGATGAAATTTTGAAAGGCAGCAAGACCCCAGGGGATGCTGAGAATACCACCTGGATCCTTTCTTCCTTCTAACAAATATATTTATTAAGCTCCTATTATATGCTTGGCATTTTGCATAGAATGTCCCCTTTTCTCCTTGGAGGTACCTAGAAGGGTGTTGTAGGAAAGAAAGAGCACAACCTCAAGCATTACTATTACCCATAAGCAGTTAAGAGGGATGGTAGGTAGTTGACACGTCCATTGAGACCCTCCGTCATGCTCACAGCTGACATCACAAATTGATCATACAACAATAGCCCATAGAGGCTGGAAATGCCTTAAAATCATTCTTAATGCAATGGTCCAGGCACGACTTCCCAGTTAGACTGAGTGAGCTCTTGCAGTTGTTCTTGCATGTCTGACATCCTTACTGCACACTACCAGGGTGCCCAGCTTCCTCCACATAAGGCTGTCCAGCATACCTAGGGTCAGCTGCCCCGTTCTCTCCCCTCTTCTCTCCATCCACCCAGTCTCTCCTGCACTCACTCCAAGCTGAGAAGACACAGGAGCCATAGCTAGAAACCAGTGGTGTAGGGGCAGGGGTTATACACAATAGTCAATGCTGCAGAAGACAGGATGCTGAGTCTTGTTCTAAGCTTGCCATTTGCTAACTGGAAGCTTGAGCTCATTAGTTCATCTCCCTGGTGCTCCATTTCCTTGTCATTAAAAAGAGAGTTTGAATGAAATGATGTCTTGGGTCACTTCTAGCTCCAACATCTTCAGATCTAATGAATCAAATATCACCCTTTAAAATCTAATAGAAAATGAAGTTCTAGTCTTTAGTGATGGAGAGAATAACCAGAGAAAGAGGTAAACCAGTTCTCTGTTTGTGATTGTTCTCTCTATAAACATAAACAGGAGACTTATCCATACGTGAGCAGAAGTGATGGTCTCCATGTAGACCATCAGTGTCATGGTCTCATCCCTGGAGCTCCCTGTTCCTGAGGTCCTTGCTGCTGGCCTAATTTCCAGCCTGCACATGGAGGTGATGGCTGTCCCAGAGCTCTTTATGAACAGACCTTGGCTCCATCCCCAGCTGCCTATTCACTTGCCCATCGTCGGGAGTTTATTTTAGCATCCCCTGGACTCTTGCCCCCCAGCCAGCCTTGGTTCAGAGGCCCTGCAGAGATTCCTCTGCCAGGAAGAAGGACCCATTTCTGGCCACGATGAATGCCTTGGAGAGGTGGCCATGGGCCAGCCTGCCCCTCCTTACTAAGGCATGTTAGCTGCACTTACAGTGTTTGAGCTGTGGTTAATGTATCAATATTTGCTCAGGAGGGTATCTGGCACAGAACAGGTTCCTGGGATGCTGGCAGATAGATTTCCTTCTCTTGCAGCATTCGCCAGTGGCATTCTGTTTTTGCAGGGATGGAGGAGGTTACTAGCTGCTGACAAGGGGAATGGAAAAGAAGCCCCCCTTCTTCCCAGGAGTGCCTCAGTCTCACAATTTGCCCCTGTATGATGATGTCAGTTCCTCATATTCTCTCCATCACTATTTCCTGGTATATTTCACTCATTGTAGCTTTTCTGGAATTCTGTTTCTTACACCCATATTTTGTTCTGATCGCTCAACTAGGAGCCCCTGGGGATTGGGCTAGGGCTAGAAGGTCTAGAGCTTAGTAGTTGAGAGTGTGGGGATGGAATCAGATAGCCTGGGAAGAATCCTGCTCTTGCTGGCTAGCTATGTACCTCGGGCAATTTCCCTGACCTCTCGGCGTTTCAGAGGTCTGAGAAGTGAGGAGGAGGATGATGACAGGAGAGCTGTATGGATTAGATAATCTCATATATACAAAGTAGTTTGCACAAAAACTTGACGCCTGCTAAATACTCAATAAACGTTCCATCTTGTGAATCACCATAATAAATAGTGCTTCTTGGATCCTCTGGCCTACCCTAAGTTGCTTGAGGACAAAGACCAAACCTTGTATTTCTTCTCCAGTTCTTCTGTGTCTCTGATAATAGCACAGCACTAGGTATAAAGAAAGCTGCCTACAACGTTAGGGCTTTGAGAGAACAATCTTACCTCCAAGGTTGGTGCTTTTATGGCACTGGGCAGTAGTACCCAGGGAGAAATCACCAGTGACAGAGGACTTGTCTCCGGTCTTGAGACATGCTGGTGAAAAATGAGGGAAAGGACTGTGATCTCTTCAGGAAGCTGAAAAAGAGAATCTGGGCCTGAAGAAGGTCTGGAGCAGTGGGGCTGGATGTGGACAGCAGTTCTAGTTCTCCACTACCGTCAGTCGTGAGCAACCTGTTAGGATAGTACTGGAGTTTTCAAGTGATCACTTTAAGGCTTAGAACAACTTTCCCATGATAATATCACTTATGGCATTTTCATTGTGAAGCACTTGCTTGAGCTGCAAGTCAGAGATTGTGGAATACCCACAATGTGGTGCTGAATATGCCATGCAAGTGTGCCGTGCATGAGGGCACTAGATAGCAACCACGGAGGGGAGGACAGGCAAGGCCTGCAGTTCCATGGGGCAAGCTACGTCCCAGAGGTCATGACAGAGCAGTTGCAATGTGGGAGCTTAATATGTGCCAGGCTCTGACATAAGCATGTTCTGGACATTACCTCATGTAATCTTCCCAGCAGTTCTATAAGGCAGGTGTCTTAGGTCACTCTCCCAGAGGCAGAGCCTAAACCAGGGATTCCTGTACAAGTGATTTGTGGAGGAAGTGCTCCAAGGGGAAAGGGTGAAGAAATGTGGGAAGCAGGATAGGACAGGGGAGGAAACCAAGCAAGTATGAGGCTGCAGGAAAAGTCTAGCCCCTTAGCCTGAAACCACAGGAGGACCCGTGTGAGTGGCACCACAGATCTGTTCTCACTTGAGGACCACAGGAGGACCCGTGTGAATGGCACCACAGATCTGTTCTCACTCGAGGCAAGGGGGCAGGGCTTCTGTCAGCTGTGTTAACCGGTCATTGGCTGTAGGACACATCACCCAGGAGAGGGTATGGTATAAGTCCCATGCATTTATGGGTGAGCTCCCATATTCCAACACAGAAAAGGGGAGTTGGGTAGTATACCAACAGCATCTGCTACTATTGTCTCATTTTCCAGATGAGGAAACTGAGGCCTAAAGTGTTTATGTAATTGACCCACAGATGCACTGAGACAGGATTCAAACCCAGGCATCTATCCTGATAGCCTCTGGTCTTGCATGATGCCCTTCTCTGTTAAACCACATGTCCCACTCAGGGGTCAGGTGGGAACTAGTCAACAAGAGAGAGGTGAGACAAGGGTCCAGGAGTCCTAGACGTGAGGAAAAGGTCATAAAAGGAGCCCACTGGTCAAGAGCAGGTTCTAGGCTTCTGTGGTGTGACCAACTCATCCAGCTTTGTTAGGGACTCTGTGTTTGGCACTGAAAGTCTCACATCATGGGAACCCCATCAGTCCTTGGCAAATGGGGACAGTTTGTCACCTTAGGCTTCTAGGTGTGAGCAAGGCGAGGATGTGAGGGTCTCTATGGTGCTATGTGGCACCAGGAAAGGCAGTTTGGTAATCAGAGTTGTCATTCCCCAGAGCACCAAAGTCGGAGCCACCTAACCTAGTGCCCATTTATTTGGGGGATGTGGGTGAGGGAAGTGAGCCAGGAAAAGCCCCGGGCAGGAGGGGATCCTGGCCAGGAGCTGAGCAGAGAAGGTGGTCTGAGATCCAGGGTTGGCTAATGAGAGGAAAGATTAGCATTGATAGTAGAAGGCAAGGGGAATAACTTACCAGCCCCCTGAGGCCTCCTCGGGGAGCTGGCCAAAAATAGATACCCTTCCCCTGCTTCCCACTTTGAAGCAAGCAAGCTGTTTTGCTGTGTGTGTGTGTGTGTGTGTGTGTGTGTGTGTGTGTGTGTGTAGAGACAGAAAGAGAAGAGGAGATAAACTGCGAGACAGAAGGTAAGAATGAACATTGAAATACAGTGAGGAAATGTCCTTGTAAGTTCCTATCCCATCCATAGAGTTGGGCAAGGTAAAGTAGGTTCCTGTGCTTGTGAAAGGCCTAATAGTCTGAATCTGAGGAATCTTCCACAGTAGACCTGTCACCAGAAACTATCAGGAAGTCCAGAACTAGGAAACTCATGCGTAATCATGCTCTCCCCTTGGTGAAGCTTTCTGTGTAACAGAGACTGACCAGGTATGGTGGCTCACTCCTGTAATCCTAACATTTTGTGGGGGGTCAAGGCAGGAGGATCACTGGAGTCCAGGAGATCAAGACCAGCCTGTGCAAAATAGGGAGACCCCATCTCTGTTTTTAAAAATTAACATATAAAAGAAACACATAGGGTGGCTAGGATCTAAAGTCCAGAGGCCTAAAATGGGTCCCAGATCCCCAGGCTTGTGCCTTGGGTTATAATGGCTCGATTCATACACACTCCCCACCCCCAAACACACGCAACTTCCTCCTAGCCAGAAGAATACCCTGGCCCGTTCTCCAATGGGAAGGACAACTCCAGGCTGGTAAGGAGGCATTAGGCTTGTTTTTAGGAGTTGAAAGATGGGGTCAGAGGACACCAAGTTTAACCTCCATGATGGTCAGGTTAGCACGTGATCCAGGCTGAACCACGATTGGACTATTGTTTCCTGCCATTTCAGGAGTGAGGTTGGTCAAGGAGTGGTTACAGCAAGGTTCTGGCCACCACCTGCACTCTGTCCAGAGCAGAGGAGCTGCTGAGCTTGTTGGCAGGAGGTCTTTGTGAGGGAGGGGCTCAGCTGCGTGGGTCTGTGGGAGATGTTGGGAAAGCCCTGCCCTTTGGTGGGCAAGGTGGCAGGCACTTACAGAAGGCAACTCCCTTTTATTTAAGAGTCTTTGGAATCACTGCTGTTTCAGTCTCATGTTTCATGCTACTTTTTCTTAAGTTTCCCGGATTGATGGAGATGACTGAAAAGCCCATGATTTTTGTGCCCTGATGTGAAGAGGTGATTATCCCCCTCCCCTCAAGCTAGCTGCTGACTGTGATGTCCGGTCTACCTCCTATTTGGTAGGAAAAGAGAGAATCAACTTTATTTCTAGTTCTTCCCTTCTGGTTTTCTGATCTGTCTCCTTGTGTTCAAGAGACTGTCCCTGGAGAGAACAGATTGGAAAAGAAGAGAGGAGTTTGTGTATCGATGTCTGTGATACAGAGAAGTGATTGTAATGTGAGCGGTGGTAAAGACAGGACGGGATGGTGACATTTTCTCCTGTGTACCAAGGCTGTGGCCTAGAGTTTCCCCAGAGGTTCCTCAGGGCAAAGAGTGATTTTTTTCCTATTTAGAATAACCTTCCTGGCCTACTATTGGTGGTGAAGGGGTTGTGGGGAGAAGGATCTTAGAAGGCCATGGCTGAAAGTAAGTTTAGAGCCCACGGAGATTGCCTATTTCTGTCATTTTCCAGCTTCCAGTGTTTTGCGACTTTTTGATGTTTTTTTGTGTGTGTCCCACAGAAAGAGATTTGTATACTTTATATCATGACTCAGGAAACAAATGCATATATAAATACTGGAAAAAGTGTGTCATGAAATAATACTTGTCCTCAATAACAGTGTTGAAAGGCATGACTGGTGGTGAGGATAAGTATTGTTTCTATGTTCCTCATAGTTTCTATGCTATTTCATGTTTTGAAAGTATTTGTCCTAACAGCTTCTAAATTGGTCTCATGAACCTAGGAAAAGAGAACAACTCATGGGTAAAAAGACACGGATCTGCCAGGTGCAGTGGCTCACACCCGTAATCCCAGCACTTTGGAAGGCCAAGGCAGGCAGATCACCTGAGGCCAGGAGTTCAAGACCAGCCTGACCAACATGGTGAAAGCCTGTCTGCACTAAAAATACAAAAATTAGCCAGGCATGGTGGCAGGTGGCTGTAATCCCAGATACTCAGGAAGCTGAGGTAGGAGAATCGCTGGCGTCTGGGAGATAGAGGTTGCAATGAGCCGAGATCGTGCCACTACACTTCCAGCCTGGGCAACAGAGTGAGACTCCATCTCCAAAAACCAAACAACAAGAACAACAAAAAAAAACACTGATAACACTGACCAAGTCCACCATCTCAATTTGGTAGAGGGAAAAACACATGCACGGTAAAGGGAAGTGATTGACCCAGTGTCACAACACATAGTCTATGAATATTTATGGAGCAGGTACTATGTGTCAGAAACTGTTTGGACACTGGATATTTAGTGGTGAGCAAAAGAGCTGTGCTCTCTGCCCTGAAGATGCTTAGAGTCTTGTGAAGGAAGTAGGCATTTTGAATATATATATATATATATATTATTTTTTTTTTGAGACGGAGTTTCGCTGTTGTTACCTAGGCTGGAGTGCAGTGACGTGATCTCAGCTACCACAAACTCCGACTCCCTTGTTCAAGCAATTCTCCTGCCTCAGCCTCCCGAGTAGCTGGGACTACAGGCGCGGACCACCATGCCCAGCTAATTTTTGTATTTTTAGTGGAGACAGGTTTCACCATGTTTGCCAGGATGGTATTGATCTCTTGACCTCATGATCCACCCACCCAGAGTGCTGGGATTACAGGCGTGAGCCACATGCCCAGCTGAAAATTTTTTTTTAAACTTACATATAAAATTCTAGTCCAAGCTGCAATAACGCCATGGAAGAGGCCAGCCAAGAGCTGTAGTGGACCAGCTGGGGGACAGAGGGCCAGGGCCTACTTTTTATAGGGTGGTGAAGAAAGGTGTCCCTGAGGATGCACAATTTAAATCAAGTTCTATGGCAAAGAACGAGGCAGCTATGGGGCAGTGGGAGAAAGGGAGGATGGAGACAGAGAAGTGGGCGAGGAGTGTTTTGGGCAAAGAAAATGGCAAGCACGAAGACCTCAGGTCAAAGAGGACTTGAACATGAACTGAAAGAAAACCAGCATTGCTGCTGCATGGTGAGAGGGAGAGATGCCCCAGATGGTTGCAAAGAGACCAAGGAGCCCACTCCTGTTAGACCTCGTTGGACTTTATTTTAAGGTCAGTGAGGAGCCATTGAGAAGTGTTGAAGCAAGGATGTGACATGATCTAATTTATGGCTTTAAAATATCCCTTTGGCTACCATGTGGAAAAGAGACTGGAGCAGATAAGTGTGGAAAGAGGGAAATCAGTTGATTTTTGTCTATAGTCTCTAGAGGAGGGCCAGTGGATCTGCCTTTGCAATGGCCCAGAGCTTTGCACATTTAGAAAAACTGCATTATTAATGAAAAGTTGCATCTTAGGAAATGATAAAACAGGCTGCTACATGTAAAAATTAAGTAACTCAATTTGTTTTAACAGCTTGTGCTCTAGTACAGCAATTTGTTTGGCATATACACAAGACTCCATCGAAACAGTAATTATGCCATGCTAATTATTTTACTGCATTGTGTGCATCTGACATTTAATTATGGGAAAGAATGTAAGGGTAGATTTTCTTCCTCCCTCTGCCTGCCTGACAGGTAGTTTTGTTTCCCTTACCTCTTTTGCACCTACATTGTCTTCATACCAACTTGTCATCTGCAACGGAATCGTGTTTCCCTGACAGCTTTGCTCAGCCATGTTGTCTGCAAGTAGCAGACAATCACCAAAATAAACAGTTGACACAGATGTCATTCTCACCCTCTCATTCTGCCTCTTCCCACCCCCCTTAATCTAGCTCCTACTATAAAGATTTTATTTTTCTCCCACTTCGAGAAGGAAAGTGATCCCTGTCAACCTTGAGCATCCTTTGATACATCAGCGTGTCTCTCAGTGACTTCTCTTGTAACCACTGCCCTTCTCCATGGAGACTGTTGGCAAGCCAACTCTGTGGCCCTGTGCATAGATGACACAGCTCCACAGCTGTGGGCTATAGACCAGCAGGCTCCAGGCTTTGCATTCATGGGGAAGTGGCAAAGGTGGGCTCTCACCACTCAAGGTTCCAAGAAGTTGAACCACAGCTGTGGCATGTCCTTCACAGAGTGGCATTGACAAACACTGTGAAGCCAAGCAGGTTTGTGCCCAGGCTGTGGTCACAGAGATCATGGGCTTGAGAGATGCAGGTGGTGAAAGGGAATGGAGAAAGAGGAAGTTCCTGCCTATGGGTAGACATATAAAATCTCAACTTGAGGCCGGGCGCGGTGGCTCAAGCCTGTAATCCCAGCACTTTGGGAGGCCGAGGCGGGTGGATCACGAGGTCAAGAGATCGAGACCATCCTGGTCAACATGGTGAAACCCCGTCTCTACTAAAAAAATTACAAAAAATTAGCTGGGCATGGTGGCGCGTGCCTGTAATCCCAGCTACTCAGGAGGCTGAGGCAGGAGAATTGCCTGAACCCAGCGGGCGGAGGTTGCGGTGAGCCGAGATTGCGCCATTGCACTCCAGCCTGGGTAACAAGAGCGAAACTCTGTCTCAAAAAAAAAAAAAAATCTCAACTTGAGGTCGGGCGCAGTGGCTCAAGCCTGTAATCCCAGCACTTTGGGAGGCTGAGGCAGGTGGATCACGAGGTCAAGAGATCGAGACCATCCTAGTCAACATGGTGAAACCCCATCTCTACTAAAAATTCAAAAAATTAGCTGGGCATGGTGGCGCGTGCCTGTAATCCCAGCTACTCAGGAGGCTGAGGCAGGAGAATTGCCTGAACCCAGGAGGTGGAGGTTGCGATGAGCCGAGATCGTGCCATTGCATTCCAGCCTGGGTAACAAGAGCGAAACTCCGTCTCAAAAAAAATATTTCAATTTGAATAAAAGAAAAAAAAGAAGGATGCGGGTCAGATCATAAACTGCAAGCATCTCTTGCTAGCCATCATCACAGCGGATACACCTGAAACTGCCTCTCCACGCACAGTAAACAATTGTCTCTCTCTCTCTACTGAAGATGTAGTTGCAAAGAGAGAAGACTTTGTGAGAGTAGAATAGGAACAAAGGCAATGGCTTGAAAATAAAAATACCAAAAGGCATCTTTAAAAATAAATGCCTGGCAACAAGAACAAATGCCCCTTAAAATATTGGCACAATCCTATTATGAATCTAAAATAAATGTCCAGAGGGATTAGAGATCACGGGAATCTTCCCAGAGCTCGTAGGCAGGAGCCATCCTTCCTTCTTCGTGTCCATCATGTTTCCTTGTGTACTTGGGGGTAGGCCGAGAAATTCAGTGCATCTCAGGAGAGTAGAGAGTATAGACATACAGACCTTCAGCTTGATTCAGAACATGCGCTTTGAGAAGTCCTGGTTTCTGCTCATTTCATGCAATCTTAGATTTGATTCTTCACAGCTTATGTGTTGCTGTTTCAGATCTACTGAAGCGGCAAACTCTCTGGCCCAGGAATTTGCATAAGTCAGTCTTTCCCTTGAGTGCCAGGCAAATCTCTGTTGGTTCACAAGATGATTTTTGGTGGCATATACAACTATTAAGATTTTAATAGTGCATTAAAATATGCATCGTTTTAATGTGCATCGAAATATGTCCAACTGGCACCTCAACCCTGTGTTTTAATGGGTATAAGACCGTTTCTTGCGTAAATACAGACTTGGCATGCTGTCTTTTTCCCTCTTTCAGGCCTTGATTTCCTTTACAAACTTGCTCAGAACTTACTCCTTTGAGGTTCCTGTCTTCAGGAATCTCGCTTGGCTGTCTTCAGCCCTCTTTGACATACCTCTCCACTTCCTCCTCCTCCTGTTCCTCCTTCCTTTTTCTTTACCCCGTTATCATCCACAGACATTCCTTAGAGCCTATTGTGTGCTGGATATGTGGGGTACTTCAGACTGGAATGTGCTCAGCTTCAATAACAGAAAAGTGAACTACAGTGGCTTACAGAACAGGGCTCTGAGTCCTGAGGAAGGCAGAATAGAGCTCATGTGGCTCTTCTAGGATGGTGTAAAAGACACAGGCTTCAGCTGGGCTCAGTGGCTCATGCCTGTAATCCTAGCACTTTGGGAGGCCAAGGCGGGCAGATCACTTGAGGTCAGGGGTTTGAGACCAGCCTGGCTGACATGGTAAAACCCTGTCTCTACTAAAAGTACAAAAATCATCCGGGTATGGTGGTGGGCATATGTAAACCCAGCTACTGGGGAAGCTGAGGCAGGAGAATCACTTGAACCCAGGAGCCACAGGTTACACTGAGCCAAGATCATGCCACTGCACTCCAGCCTGGGTGACAGAGTGAGACTCCTTCTCAAAAAAAAAAAAAAAAAACCCAGACATCTTCTCTCTGCCTGGGCCACCATCTCTACCATGTGGCTTCATCTTTATGTTTGCAAGACAGCTGCACAAAGTGATACCTGTGAAGGGCCCTCTCTCTGGACTCTGTTTGATACTTAAGAAGCTAAACCCTTTCCTTCAGATCTCCATGGCTGGTACTGCTTCACAGGTTCGGCAAGGGAAGTACAGAATGTTCATGTTTCAACTTTACAGCCTCAGTTGTAGAAGAAGGCAAGGGGGAACTAGGTTATGAATGGTGTAGGCGTAGCTAAGCCACAGAGTTAGCCAAGGAGGAAGATAGTTGAGAAGTACAGATAGTGATCTCTGGCCTTCCTTTTCAAGGGGAAAAAGTAGGTGTTAAAAGTTAACAGCTTTCTAAGTTGGTACATGATCATAAACCTGCAGAATCAGGCAAGAATTTAGAAGTCATTTGGACCAGATTCATACTTTATCTCTGACTTAGTTTCTTTATCTTTTAAAAGAAACTTAGTCAAGGCTCAGTGGGACAAAGGCCTTCTCAAAGACCCTGATAATTTAGCGGTTCTCGTCTGGACGTAGCATCGGAATAACAGGCAGGGCTTGTTAGAATATCTATTGCTGGGTCCCACTCCAAAAGTTGAGAAATCAGTAGGTGGTGTGGCTGGGGCCTAAGAACCCGCATTTCTAGCAAGTTTCCAGATGACATTGAGGCTGCTGGTCCAGGTACTCCACTCAGAGAACCACTGTGCTAACCTATTGCAAGCATGCAATTTACAATCAAGAATTTCCAAACAGATTTTCTTATGTTTTGCTGTTTTAACTTGTGCATTTTTGTGTGTTCTTTAACAACTAAGTAACGTAGTCGCAGATAATTAATGCAGCCAATGGGTGAGCTTACTTAATCTTAGAACTGTCTGTGGCTATGCTATTTGAAACCCAGAGGCTCTTTGCTCTTATGACCTGGCTGTGCCTCAAAGGGCACTCTGCCCTTTTCCAGAGATGACCACTACTGTGTGTTTAGTGAACCTTTCTGGTCCATGTTTCTTGATTTTTTTTTTTCACCGCTTAAATAAGTATCTGTATGTGGCACATACTGCAACATTTTGTATATTTTCAAACATACATGAATAGTATACTCTATCTATCATTCTGTAGCTTACATTTTTCATTCAACATGTTGAGCTACAGTCATGCTAATACATGATCAGTCTAGTTTAGCTAACTGCTTTGTAGTGTTCCATATTCATATGCCAAAATGTATTTATCCTTCCCTCATGTTTCAGATCATTTTTAAGTAGATTAATAAGGCTTCGATATCCTTAACCGCCGCAATATATTGGAGTGGATGATATATTGAACTGTTTTCATGTATTCGCTCATGTAACAAACGTTTATCAGGTGCCTACTTTGAACTAGGCAGTTTCAGGCAGGGAGGATACAGCAGTAAATAAACAACCTGGCTGCCCTGATGATGCTTATTCATATGATACCTGCAACAGCTCTGTCAACCTGGTGTTTATTATTTTCATTTTACAGGTGAGGAAATGGACGTTCTGTGAATTTTTAAGTAACTTACCTGGGTTCTCACCAAAGAGAACAAGGGAGTTTTGAGTCAAATCATTTCACTGTTATCTCAACTCTTTCTACAGTTCACCAGGATTTCTGCTGAGCCTAATAACAAATACCATTCCTCATCTTCCTACTTTTCTTTGGAGGTCATGACTTTTTTTTTTAAGTACACTTTTTATTTTTGAATAATTTTCGATGTACAGAAAAGTAGAGAGTAGAGAGAGTACTGCTAAATCTCTAGTCTGGTTTCCTTCATTAATAATGTCTTAAATTACGATGGTGCATTTGTCAAAACTAAGAAACTGGCATTTGTATATTACTGTTAATGGAACTCCAAACTGTATTTGGATATCACCAGGTTTTCCATTAATATCCTCTTCTCTTTTCCAGGATTTATTCCAGGGTGTCACCTTGCATTTAGCTGTTATGTCTCCTCAGTCTCTTTACTGTGACAGTTTTTCAGTTTTTTCTTGTTTTACATGACCTTGACCTTATTTTTAGTTTATCCCAAATGAACAAATGAGACAGTGCCAAGAATTTAGAGAACTTTTTTTCTTTTTATGACTGAGTCTCACTGTATTGCCCAGGCTGGAGTGCAGTGGGACAGTCTTGGCTCACTGCAATCTTCACCTCCTGGGTTCAAACAGTTCTTCAGTCTTAGCCTCCCAAATAGCTGGGATTATAGGTGCCCACCACTATGCCCAGCTAATTTCTGAATTTTAGTAAAAATGGGATTTTACCATGTTGGCCAGGCTGGTCTCGAACTACCAACCTTAAATGATCCTCCCACCTTGGTCTCCCAATGTGCTGGGATTACAGACATGAGCCACCATGCCTGGCCTAGAGAACTCTTAATGTAAACATCTTTTAAGAGGGTTTGGATTTGATTGCATTTCGGCACACTAGAGAGGGGCATCTTCCCCACACTGCTGGCTGGGTACTCTCCTGGTACAAAAACACAAGGAAACAATGGAGTGACACATGGCCTTAAGGTGAAAGGGGCCAGGTGCTTGCAGAGTGGCAAATTGTAGGTTTTGATGAACAAGCAGCTTACCAAGGAGTTACAGCCCCCTCCACTGCCATGTGTAAGTCCAGTTCTAAGTGTTTTGTAGCCACAGTTTGATGCTGCTAGCTCCCCCAACTCTGCCTTTGCCTGTGAGTTTACATATCTTTCAAAAGTCACTTCCAGTGACTCCAGATACAAGCCTGCCTTTAGTCACAAGCAGATGAGCGTGTGCTGCAGTCACCTGGATTTGGCAGTGCTGTCACCGGAGAGAACTTAGTGATTACATTTGCCGGGTCCGCTGTCCATATTGGTTGGCAACTTGAAAGAATCAGAGAACTCTTTGAAACAATATCCATGTTCTTGGTTAAAGATATATCCATCGCGCCCAGTGGCTCATACCTGTAATCCCAGCACTTTGGGAGGTTGAGACAGGTGGATCACTTGAGGTCAGGAGTTCGAGACCAGCCTGGCCAACATAGTGAAACCACATCTCTACTAAAATTACAAAAAAATTAGCTGGACGTGGTGTGGGTGCCCGTAATCCCAGCTAGTAGGGAGGCTGAGGCAGGAGAATAGCTTGAACCCGGGAGGTAGAGGTTGTGGTGAGCTGAGATTGTACCACTGCCCTCCAGCCTGGGTGAAAGAGGTAGACTCCTCCTCAAAATACACACACACACACACACACACACACACACACGCGCGCGCGCATGCACACGCACACACACACACACACACACACACACACACATGGCATTACGCTACAGGATGGAAGAGGCCAGAAGGGGTTAATTCTGGAAGCTACTGAAAAGCCAAGTGATTTCTTAGGGCAGTGTTTGGAAAACATTTAAAAAATTGATATGTATACACATATAAATTAAATATATATATATATCATTGTGTGTGTATATATATAAATTATCCATGACTCATGGCCCAAAGAAAATTATTGCTGACATTTTCCCTGTTTTCTTCTATTTGTGTTTTTTAAAGAACATTATATGACATGGTTTTTGATATGATTTCCTCCAACAACATCATAAGCATTTTGCCTCTTTCTTTTAAATAATTATTAAATAACAGTTTTTCATTTAATCTTAATTCACCTAATCATTCTATGGTACATTTGGTAAATTCTTAATGCCATGAGAAATATTTTTTAAAATAGGATGCTGCTCTCCTTATTTATTAGATTATTTCTGTAAGTTAGAGTCCCAAAGTGGGATTACTGGGTCAAATGTTACATTTTTAAGGCTTTTAATCCACTTTGGGGTCGAGGAGAAACCCTTCTTATTAAAGCTCTGTAGAAGCCAGGTAATAATGCTAAATTTCGTAATTTGCCCTATGTCACTACTTGCTCTCTGAACTTAAATTAACTTTGACTTGGCCACAAAATTAAAGTTCTGATTTTATTCATTCATTTACTCACACAAGTCTAGGTGTCAGGTGCAGTGCCAGATGCTGAAGATAAGAGGCCAAGCAAAAGCAGAGCCCCCGCTCCGTTGTCCTGAATAGCATCTGACCCAGAAAGACCCTGATTTGCTTGACAATAGAGTTAGATAAACCCATCTGAAAGCATCTGTTTTTCCCAGAGACTTGATGCTTGAATGCTGTCTTCTTTCCATTTTGTTTTTCTAATTTTTCCTGGTTTTAGACAGAGATGACCATTCTACATTTGATTTGAAAATCATTCAACTGGAGCTCAGGACACAAAACTAAAACAGTTTGTCTGTGCCTGGGCAAACCATTTTGTGTGGAGCCTCATGGGCCTAGCAGCTGCTGATTCCTTTTAGTAATTGGGATGCACTTGGATTTCTGTTAAATAATTGAAAGTGCACTCGGGCAAGTTTCTACAACAGTGTTAAGGGCAGTGCCTGTTTTACTGCTCTCTGCATTGGAGAGTAAAGCCCTTGATTTTACGACGCTACTTTTCTGATCGTCCTCGTTGGTACTCTTAGCTTCATACAAAACATTTCCTTTTTCACTTTTTGTGATGATGACTGGGTGTGAGAGGTGCCATGGTGAAATGGCTTCCCATTAGGGTTAGAAGAACAAATTATCTGATCAGCAGGAATAACTGTCAGACCAGCTCTCTGATGATGAAAGCATGGTAAGTTATCTGGGGAATCTTTTGTGTAAATTACTTGAGTCCTTGAAGTCAGTGCAGACTTTTTATTGTAATTATGTGGATCATGAAGTCCTGATGACTCCCAGTGGATCTTGGTAAAGAGTGACTAATGGATCATGGGGTCATTTGGTTAAGTTGGGGAGAAAAATCTGGAAAACCAAGGACAAGGTTTGAAGTGATCACCATCTGTGAGCTTCTGGCAAATGCTGTCTCCTCCTGTCACCAAGGGGCTCTGACTCAGCAGGGCCTGCCTCTCCAGCCTGATTAGAAGAAAGATCCAGACAATTTGGCAGATTTGAGCATCTCCAGCTTTGCCCCTTGCACCCTGGTACCTCCAATGGTTAATGTTGTCGTGTCAAGAGAGCAGAGCCTGTGTCTGAGCAAAGCAGATGATGGAGTGCTTGTGAGAGGCAGTGCTTTGTGTCAACCATGATGTCATTTGAGAGGGCCACTCAGTCCAGGTCCAAGCTGTGCTTTTCATGATGTCACCACTAAAGTTGCTGGACTATGAATCAGAGCCATTTCTCTTATGCTAACTTCTTTTATTAATTGGTAGTAAGAGAGGAAAGAGGCTCTGAGGATTACAAAATACCTTACTCTTCAGCAACATCATGGTGTTTCCTGTGCATGAGGTCTCACATCTTTCTCTCTTTCTCCTGTCCCTCTTCCTCTCTGTCTCCTGCTTTCCTTCTCTCTCTCTCCTTTATTTAAATACATTTGCTTTGTAAATTTTTCAGAGCATTTATCACTTCAGAACATAAATAGGTTGTCTAAAATACATGATTTTTAAAATACAAATTTATCAAAGGATCCTGTACAGGAAGATAGTCCTGCAGGATCCTTTGATGTCTAACAATGTGCCGTTGGAGAGCTAGAAGCCAGCAAAGCCCATCTTTCTAAGAGAAATGTAGTGTCTCTTGCAATAATTCCATGGGGCCCCTTCTGTCTGTGGGGCCCAGTGCAAACATGCTCCCATGAGATGAGCTAAAAAGCAAGCTTTCAAAAGGAAGTCCCTGAGGAGTGTGATCTCTAGGGCCCCAGTGGAGGTACTCTTCCTACAGCCAGGCTGGAAGCATATTTCAGCTCTTAGCAAGCTGATTTCATTTCTACCTGAAGAAAGATAAAGAACTTTGCTCAGGAAATGTGAGCCCCTGTTCCCAGGCCTCATTCCTCTCAAGCTGATGGACAGGTATGGAAGGAATGCATTTGTTGGCAGGAATTAGATAGTGCCCAGGCATAAATGGCAGTCATGTTCTTTTCCTCCCTCTCTCTGCTTTGGGGGAAATATGTGGTAGGAGAGGATGCTCTGCAGGGAGAGGGTGTACAGAAAAAGCTATCTCAGCTTCAGCCAGCTGCCATTTGTCACTGGATTCTGACAATGGCATCTGGCTCAGTGCGTGTGGAAGCCAGAGGGTTTACCCTGACTCCCACTGGTCACTCGGCCTTCACCTGCCTCATGGTGAAGGCCGAGTGACCAGTGGGAGTCAGGGTAAACCTTCACTGTGAGTCAGGAACAAGCTCCTCTGGATATATTTTCTCAAAGAAGTACATTTCTCCACCTTTCTCTTAATAGGTCATATCTCCATCCTAACTATAAGACTTGGTGATTCTTTGCGTTGGTTTCCAGTGAGGAGGCTTTCCATGGCATGCAGGTGGCTAAGTCAGGAATTAGAAAACCTAGTTAACCTGAAGTTCCAACCATAAGATTGACCAAATGTATAATAGGTCAAGAGAATGCTGCATTTCTGTTACAAGGGTTGCCTGAAATATATATTAGCTCATCTGTGAAGAGGGCAGAATAGAACAGGCTAAAAACAAAGGCCATGAAATAGAAAGTACAGTACAATACCACATTAGTATTCTCCATATGTATTCATTTAAAAAAGAAGAATAGAAAGCATCACAACCAACATTTAAATAGGAATGATCTCTTGGTAATATTATTGGTAATTACCTTTCCTTTGAGGTTTCTCTGTTTTCTAACCTTTTTCCTTGAAAAGATAAAGATTTAATCTTTCTTTGGATGGCTTTTAATCACTCTAGTTCTAGCAATCTTGACCTATAGCCATATCTTCATCTGTACTTCTCTCTCAGTCACTGGGTACAGCATTGCACCAGCACACCTACCTTAGAAAGGGTGAAGAGGGGTCTGCAATCAATCCCTTCTTTGATCTGCTCATTAAATCATCCCTGACATGGGTCAGTGTCTGCCCAGAGGAAAGGAAGCTCTTTTCTAACTTTCCCCAAAGGAATGTCTAGTTCTGATTCACACAGTGATGCTGGATTTGCTTGCAGCAACCCTGCTTGGCTATATGTGTGTGTATATGTATATAAGGGGACTTCAGAAAGTTCATAGGAAGATGGAGTTAAAAGATAAACTTTAACTCCCAATACAAGCTCCATGGAGGTTAAGATAGTTTTGCAAGCAATGATACCAGCTGTTCAGTCTATCCCTAAAGAACCAAGGGTCCTGGGAATTTAACCATGTCAATGCCATCTTTTTTACATTAACTGATGGTAAAAGGGGGCCCTTTACAGATTTTAAGATAGGAAGTAAAAAGAAGTCAGAAGGAACCAAATCAGGACTGTTAGGTGGATATGTAATAATTTTCCACTGAAACTCTTGGAAAATTGCCCTTATTTGATGAGAGGAAAGACCAGGAGCATTGTTGTGGTGGAGAAGGGCTCTCTGGTGAAGCTTTCCTGGGTGTATTTCTCCTAAAGCTTTGGCTAACTTTCTCCAAACCCTGCCATATTAAGCAAACATCGTTGTTCTTTGGCCCCCTAGAACATCAACAGGCAAAATGTCTGGAATACCCCAAAACCATGACTTTTGTTATTGACCAGTCTGCTTTTGCTCTGACTGGGACCCCTTTCACCTCCTGGTGTAGCCATTGCTTCGATTGTGCCTTGTCTTCAGGACCATACTGGGAAAACCATGTTCCATCTCCTCTTTTCAATTCTTAGAAGAAATCCTTCAGGATCTTGATCCCACTTGTTTGACATTTCCACTGAACTCTCTGCTCTGGTCTGCAGCCTATTTGGGCACAACGATTTTGGCATCTGTCGAGTAAAAGCCTGGTTCAACTTTATTTTTTCAGTCAGAATTTTGCAAGCTGAACAATTGGGATTTCTGTGGCATTGGCTATTGCTTGTGCTGTTAATGATCAGTCCTTTTCAATTAGAGCACAAACAAGATGTTTTTGTTTTTTATTTTTGCAAATTGACATAGCTGGTTTACTGCTGTGGGCTTCATATTCAACATCATCTCATTCCTTCTTGAAATCAATTATCCACGTGTGAACTACTGACTGGGAGACGGGCATTGTCCACATCAACTTTTCGTAAAGCATCAATGATTTCACCATTCTTCCACGCAAGCTTTGCCATAAATTTGATGCTTGTTGTTTCAATTTTAGCAGAATTCATGTGGCTCTCATAGAGGCTTTTTTCAAACTGATGTCTTATCTTTCTTAGTACCTCGAACTAGAACCTGTTCAGACGTGTTGTAACAAGTTAGTACAAGTTGATTTTGGAGTTTTTTCATAATTAATTTTCCCTTAATTTTTTGAAGATCCCTCATATATATTTTTCACATTAATAATTTTGACCATCTCAGATAATCGCCATATTGTATTATAAAGAATATTTCTCAATCTACATGTATCAGGATTCTTTATACTCAGGTTTAGATTATAGAACTAGCTTTCTATAGGGGTAGGTAAAGTTCAAGGATTTTGTAGAAAAATGAGCTACTTTGGACCTTTATACTATCCTGTTAAATGCCTAAATCCATATTTCCTAGGGATGGGGATGGGCTGGGAGAAAAACCAAGAATATTTGATGTTGAAAAATCAGTAATAGACATTGAGCAGTGAAAGGCCCAAGTAACCCTGCAGTGCCAGTAGGATTCAGGGAGCCTATATTGTTCTAGGAGGTGGTGATGGCATTACCAGTAGCTAAAATAAAGGGACACTGTGATCGTGTGGCTATGCTCTGGGGCGAAAGACCCTCCTTTCAATCTGTATCTTTTTGTTTTTGGGGGGAAACTGCTATAGCTTGACAGAGAGAACAGCCAATAAACCAGAAACACCTCGCAAACCAAAAGTGATGGAACCAAACGGCTCCCAGGGTTCTTTCCTCAAGTCAGAGAAAAGCTGTGATAAGCCAAAAAATACTCCAGGTACCAGAGCCCAGGGCCTTGATGCATATGCGAAAGGCAGGCACCTTCCAGAAATAGCAGCCCTCACCCTGGAGACTTGGATGGCCTTGTTTTAATTTCAGGGTTAGAATAATGACTATTTTATGAGCAACCAGATAGTCATTCTGGGTTCTCCTCTCAAGAGTGTGGTCTGAGACCTTGGCTTGTATAGTCTGAGTACGTAATAACTGAGTGTGTTCCCAGTGATCTTGTGACAGCCCTCACTTTGAGTTCTATTTCAGAACACCCTCCTTCTGGGGGCACCTAAACATAGGCCCTAGTGAAATGGAATTTAGAAAGAGCATTGTCTGCAGGGCAGTCTGGGGCCAAGCTGGCCAACTCCTCACTCTGAGTTCAATGGAAAGCAACAGGAAGTTGCCCCTACATTTTGGGGATGGTAAAAGGAACTACCATTTGGTAAGCCGAGTGAGTGTCCCAGGGCAGCATATGAACAACTGTGGAGTTCTCTGAGAAATCAGTCTAATTGGAGTGTTGCGTAGTGACTTGGAGTTGAGAAAGGAGCACTAAACTGGAATTCACAGCAGCTCCTGCGTAACCACATGTGCATCATTGTCATGGATACTGCCATCTCTGGTTCATGGCTAGGGTCCTTCCTGCTATTAAACCCCCCGTGTGGCTTTATGCACAAGAACCTCTAGCTCAGGATACCTTACAGAAAGTTTTTTTTGCAAGAGGAAAAGCCTTCAAACCAGGAAGAAGTGTTGACTGTTCCCTCTCTCTCATAAATGCCTCCATTTTTTACTGATAATGGTATTTGTTTAATGTTAATGAAGAGATTGTTTTCACCTCCCAGAATGGCTTCCAAAACTAAATACAGAGCAACCAGCAATATCAGAATGAATGAATGATCCCTCAAATACTAGTTAACTATGGAAAGGGAACTCTTTGAGTTCTGAGTATTGACAGGATGGGGCAGCCTCAGTGTCAGTAAATGCTTGGGATAGACAGGACACTGGGTTCAGGGAAACCCTTTGGAAAAGTCAGGTGATCGCTGCCTGCAGGGATTGGTTCTTTTTGGCACCCCAGTGGCCAATGAGTCTAAAGCCACACAAACTATGCCACATGAGAATGTGACTTTAGCCCTCTCTTGAATGAAATCAAGCAGAGATTCAGTCAGTTTTGACTCTCCTCGGAAAGGTTTGTGTTTCAGAGTTCCTAAATTTCATCCCGTGTCTTTGGAGTTAGGAGGTGAGGCTCTGGGTCACAGCTCCTGGGGTCTCCTAGAGGGGAGGTTCATGAGAATGCCTATACTGAAGAGTCCTTAAAGGCATAGACTTTAGAATTGTGCAGATCTACATTATAATCCTGGCCCTACTAGGCACTAGGTGTGTAAATTTGAGCAAGTTTAATACTTCTCTAACTTTAGCCTCCTTATTGCTAAATGGGAAAAATACAGTATGTTCCATGTAGTGAGCAGTTACAAGAAAGAAAAGAGATCCCATGATAAATTCCCAAGGAATGGGGGCTAGGCTTATAAGAAAGGGTCTGGCATCAATCCTGTGAACAAAACACTAGAATTAGACCCAGCACCTCTAAAGCAGGAAGAAGGAGGCAGGCTGGATGCTGGGTTGTGGGTGGTGGGCCAATGATTGCAGAGGCTGGTAAACCAAGGCTATGATAGAGAACATAGAAGACCTGCTGGGGGCTGAGCACATGTAGGATGTAACTCTCAAGGCTGGGCATAGAACAGACATGCATGCAAGGTGGAAGTCCTAGATCACTTGCTGTATTCATTTCCTATTGCTGTCAAAACAAATTACCACAGATTTACTGGCATAAAGCAACACAAACGTAGTATCCTAACAGTTCTGGAGGTCAGAAGTCCAAAATGGATTTCACTGGGCATGTTGGCAGGATCACATTCACTCTTAAAATCTTAGGAGAGAATTCATTTCCTTGCCTTTTCCTGATTCCAGAGTCCACCTACATTCCTTGGCTCAAGGCCCCTTCTTCTGTCTTCAAAGCAGCAGTGAAGCATCTTCAAGCCTCACTCTCTGCTCTGTCATCACATCCCCTCTTCCTCCTCCGGGCCAAGCATGGAACTCTGCTGGACTAGACAGAAATCACATCCCTCCTACATGATTTCTCCAAAGCATGTGTTCCTGGAGCAACTATATGAGGAAGATGGAGAATGCCTAGAAAGTTTGGTCCCTGTTGCTTTCCAGACTTACACCATCACCTGAAACGGAGTACTCTGACTATATATCAAGATCCATTGCACTTTCTGAAAGAACAAATGAAGTCTATTTTTAAATGGGAGGAAAGGTAGCACTCTTTTTATATTCCTGCTTAAGAAGATACCATTCTTGGTTCTGTTCCATTTTGCACATGGAGTAAGATTTTTACACAGCCAGATTCAAGGCTGGATTTGAAAGCTGATGAACGTAGCTATGAAGAGCTTTGACAAAAAGGGTTATTATTGGCCTCCCATCCCTTGCTTTATCTTTTTTTATTCTTTAAATAATGTGACAAATGAGGGTTCTGATAGAATTGTCTTTGGTATGGTTTCATGAGTTGACATAATTAAGAGCCATTTCCACTTGGCAATGCTGCAAGAAAAAAAAACTTCCCGCCGGACAAACAAGGAAATTACTTAATTAGCAACTCAGGTGAGCACTTGCTCTTAAGAAAGACATTAAGAATGGAGAGAAGACAGGAGACCCACAGAGGCAGCGTGTCACAGTTGGGTGTTTAACCAAAGACACATCCTTCTGTCCCTTTCCTCCTGTATGAGTCTTTTCTAACTATTCGCCTGAAATTGGATCTGGAAGGGCTCTGCTGCTGCTACTGCCACAGCCGCCCGGGTAGACAGAAAATGTCAATGTCAAGGAAAAATGATGGTGTGTTTGGTTCCCTCCAGTTCTCACAAAGTAAACATCAGCTGGCAATTCCTTGGAGATAGATTAGCCACTATTTCATTCCCCTTGGTCCTTCCTGCTGGGTTAATTATTGTTCTGAACAATGGCAGCATTAATCAGCATGATAACAGTCCCTAGTCATTAACAGTGTAATCAGGTTTTATGCATATGGAGGTCCCTCTATCAAACTATCATGAAGATCAGAAACTCATTCTAGGGGGTGCTCTTTCCTAGGAGACCACCAGTGTCCAGGCTGGGGAACTGTTCCTTTGGGTGATTTAATTTTGAATAGGCTCCAGGTGTCATCTGCGTGACAAGGCTGAAGAATTCTGTTTTGGTGGAACTCCAAGACTTTTGCTCTGGGTCAGAGTCTTTGACTTCTCTCTCTATATTTCAGCTTTGATGCTTTTAAAAGCTGCAGAAGCAGTCCAAGTATCATGGTTCGTAGACAGATTTTGGATCCAGACGGGCATGGATTCAAACATGAGCTTCTGGACTAACCGGTCGTGGGGATTTGGGAAAAATTTAACACTTAGGAATAAATATAATCTATTTAGAACATTTTCACATAGTGCCTGGCACACAGTAAGTGGTCATAAATGATAGTTTAAAAAATGAGAATACCAGGCCAGGCATGGTGGCATGTCTATAATCCCAGCACTTTGGGAGGCCGAGGTGGGTGGATCATGAGGTCAGGAGTTCAAGATGAGCCTGACCAACATGATGAAACCCCGTCTCTACTAAAAATACAAAAATCAGCTGCGTATGGTGGTGCATGCCTGTAGCCCCACCTACTTGGGAGGCTGAGGCAAGAGAATCACTTAAACCCAGGAGGCGGAGGCTGCAGTGAGCCGAGATTGCGCCACTTCATTCCAGCCTGGGCAACAGAGTGAGACTTCATCTTAAAAAAGGGAAAAAAAATGAGAATGCCACTAAAACCTTAAAAAAAACAATTTTTTAAAATTGTGTGACTCCAGCCTGTTTCTGGGGCTTTAGCAGTAAGGGCTGCTGTTCCCTTCTTGGTCTTACCCGACCTTTCAAAAGTCCAGAACCCCTCAAAGACTAAAAGGAGCATTTGGGCCAGAGGCACCTTCAGCTAGTGTCACTAGAGAGACCAATTCAAGAAAACCAGCCAATGCGTGGTCTTAGCTCCACCCCCAGGGCACACGTGTCCTCCATAGATGACTCCATAGAATGTAACATACAACATATCTCATATAAATCCGAATACAAATTATTGAGGAAATACAGACTCTTTTATATATAGGTATTGCAAATATATACATTTCAAAAAATTATGTAAACAAATTTCTTTAGAAACAAGGTCTTACTCTGTTGCCTAGGCTAGAGTGCAGTATTGTGATCAGATCTCAGTGCAGCCTTGAACTCCTGGGCTCAAGTGACCCTCTTGCCTTGGCCTCCCAAAGCACTGGGATCAACAGGACTGAACCAGAACATACCAGTCTGTTCACATTTCAAAAATATTCACGTGGAAAGGCACACATCATAGAATCTGACAATCATAACATTGCCCTAGTGTGTGGCGCTGGGCCTATATGAGAGTGTCTTGTCTTTGTTATGCTAGTTTATGCTTAGAAAGCACTGTGGGGTGTTCTTCGGTGTCATGTAAAGGGCCCAGGAGAGAACCTAGAGTTTTCAAATTTCTTTGGTCTACGTCTGACTTCATTGGCAATATTTGGCACTCACCTTGTATAGGAAAAACAGAGTTCTCCTTTTGAGAATAGAGACCCCTTAGGGTCACAGGGAATAGAATTATGTATCTGCAAAGAACGGGAACCCTGGTGTAGGTTGTGTGAGACTTTTTAAACAGAATTCTGGCAGACACCTTCCATTAGTCCCTAGAAAGCCTCCATTCCTCTTCCCCACATCAAACTTGAGGTAGAGCTGGGGTTGGCAGCAGCTTGGCTCTGCCATGGTGTCCAAATTCCACTATTTCTGTCCTGAATTTGCTTTTCCCAGCAGACTTGAGCCAAGTCCCAATGAAACAGCCGTAGCTTTTCTAAATCACAGGCAAAAACGACTGGGAAGAGGTGAGGGGGCAGGGAGGGAACTCGGGAGAATACTGCACAGTAATTGCCATGGAGGGCCCAGTGATGGGGATGTACAATGAGGAAGTCATCTCACATGATCTTTGCTCACTCACTTCCAGTTTGGCTCTCGGCTCCTCAATCCAGGCATGGAGCTGTGCTTTTTATAGGCTGTAAGTCCACTGTGGAGTTATGTATCCTGGCAGTTAGTAAAGCGGTGTTTTCTCTATTTTTATAGGACAGCGCAGGCACACACACATTTGTTGGTACCTTCTCATTCCATGCTGCTTGTGATGAATGAAGAAAGACTGCCGCCCCCAGCCCCGCTTCACAGAATAGACCTGGGGCAGCCTCTGATTTGCTACATGTGTCCCTGTTGGAGCCAACCCCTTCCAGCCCCCTGTCCCCTGCCCCCTGCCGGATGTTGTGGGAGTGAGTGAGGGGTGAGGATGAAGCCCTTGTTATGTAAATCTGAAAGGCTCTGTGGACTTTGAGGCTGGCCTAGGGAAACCTCAACAAATAGCGTCACCTTACTCTTTATTAGATTCCCTGTAAACAACTGTGGCACGATTGTGGTGGAATCAGAGGACATGAGGCTGCTTCATGCTTGAGGACTTTTCCCCTGCACGAGTGCCAAGCAGTTGGAGCCTCTTCTCATCATTCAGCCCTGATTAGTCTGGTTCTCCCTCAGACCTCAACCTTTTGTTGAGGGGAAGAAACACTTGTGGTGGAATTCATGAGAGGGTCGTGTGAATGGACTGTCATCTTACCAGTGATGATAATAGGACTGGTCGCCTGGATCTTTCCAGTCAGCCGCCACGTTCCATCAGCACGCCTTTCATAATGTCCTCTTCCCTTCACTAACAATGTCTTTGGGCTTCTGGGTTTTCTGTCCCCAAATTCATCCTGAGCACCATAACTAGGTCATGCATTCTGGAGAGAGATTTGGGTACTTTGCCTCCCAACATTCAAAGGCTCCCTATTTCCAGGGATAAAGTCCTAACTTTGTATCCTGATATCCGCACCCCTACACAGTGTGATCTCTGCCCAAGTCTGCGGCCTCCTGCCCTACTCCTCTTCCACGGGAACCCGACCAGAGGGCTCTTGGTCCTTCAGACACCTCCTGCTCACCTCTCTGCTCGAAGTGCCCTCCCTTGCCTGGACTGTCCTGCAATAATGATCTATCTGTATCTTCATCTCTCACAGAGAAGTCCTGATAGCCGCAGCCCCAGGAGTCTCTTACCTTCTCTTTCTTTTATTTTTTTTGAGACGGTCTCACTCTGTCACCCAGGCTGGAGTGCAATGGTGTAATCTCGGCTCACTGCAACCTCCACCTCCCAGGTTCAAACAATTCTCCTGCCTCAGCCTCCTGAGTAGCTGGGATTACAGGCACATGCCACCGTGCCCAGCTAATTTTTGTACTTTTAGGAGAGATGGGGTTTTGCCATGTTGGCCAGGTTGGTCTCGAACTCCTGACTTCAGGTGATCTGCCCGCCTCAGCCTCCCAAAGTACAGGGATTACAGGTGTGAGACACTGTGCCTGGCCTCTCTGTCTCTCTTTTTCTTTCTCTGAGCTCCATTAGCATTGGCAGGCTGAGAACTTACTTGTCACTGTTTTATTATCTAGCTGGTTTATGTGCTTTACATAGAGTATCTATCCTGAGGGCAAGGACTGTTCCCCACCTTTTTGCAGGGTACACTGTGCCTGGTATGCAGGGTGGGCTTTGTCAAAGTGGGGGTGGCCTTCCATGGCTGTCAGGAGCACGGGCTCAGGCATGAGGATTGGATCCCACCACAGGACGCAACCACAGGCGAGCTCCTTCATCTCTCTAGTTCAGAGTTTCCTCATTTGCAAGGTGAGGAGTGATGACTCTTATTTTGTAGAAATACTTACAAGGATTAAATTAGATACTCTGGTTTATACACTTGGCATAGTGCTCGGTGTTTGATTATCGTTATCATTAAATCGATGTGTGTTGACGACTAGGAATTCTCGTAACAGGATCCAGGGCCTTTCTGAGGGGCTGGACATTGGAAGCCCTCCCTGGCCTGGCTTCCATTAATGTGCCTGTGTCTCAGTTTCCTCGTGTGCAAATTGGGAGAACAGGATTACCTACTGCCCAGGGTTATTGTAAGAATTAAATATGATGATGGCTGGAAAATGCCCACATTTGGGAAAGAAAGGCTTGGTAAATGAGAAAACCATGGAATTCCACTAATTGCTGTGGGTCAACGGTCAGGAATCATGGCATGTGTCACAGCTTAGGCTTTTCCTGATGGACCTATGATATTTCCCAGTCCCTGTGTTGAGTCTAGGTGGGGTGGGGCAGAAAATCTTCTTTCTGGCTCTGACTTTACATATTTCTGCTGATACACCTCCCTTTACCCACTCAGTCCAGACCAGAGATGAGAAATGCTTTGGGATTTTGGAGAATGATTCATATTCCTAGCTTAGAAGGATGAGACCCTGCAAGTGGCTGAGTTGGATGGGATCACCTGTTGCCACCCAGGCAGCTCATCAGACCCCTGAAGACTTCTCCAGGAACACAGAGCACCCATGGAAATATGTACATTCTCTAAACTGTAGGACCAATGCAGACAGATTAGCGCCCTTCCTTCAGCCCTCCCCTCCATTTCATCAGCTTTCTGCTGGGGTGATAATGTTTCTCTAACTGCCTAATTGGGAGAGTTTAGCTGGAAAATTGCCATCGTGTTCTTTTAAAGGGTGCCAGCAGCCCGCAGCTGTCAGCTGTAATGTCAGTGGGTAATCCCAGCTCTGCCGCCACAGAGCCAGGGAGGACCCGTCGTCTTCCAGACTCCTTCCCAGGTGGTGAGAGCAGGCCACCGGCTCTAAGAGGAAAGAACACCAAGGGGCAGGACAGAGGTGGTCAAGAAAGCAGCTGCAGGCACAGGTCTGTTTCCCTCCCTCCTCATGGCCCTCGCCAGCCTGCACCACCGGGGAATGAAATGCCCTGAAATTACAGGGTCGCACCAGGGTACCCTGGCCCTATGCTGTAGTGCTCAGCTCCATGGACTTCCACTGCAGCAATCTTGAGTTTACACTGAGTTTGGGGGTTGTTCAAATAGAGGGAAATCTCATTGCCAAGGCTTGTTCCTAAGTTTGCAGGAGACAGTGTAGGATAGTGCTGAGGAGTACAGACAGACCTTTGAACCAGGCTGCTTGCTTATGTTCTAATCTGGGCTCTGCTACTTGCTGGGCAAGTGACCAACTCTCCTAGCTTCATCATCTGTAAAATAGGGGTGATAATACGAGCACGTTCCTCTGTTCACATATCAGGGGGACCAGGCAGATGGAAGCTCTGGCTGTCTTTAACACGTAGCATCCAGAACCTCTTCTTGCCAGGTGGGCATCGAGCCCACAGAAAAAGAGAAGGCATAAACAAGTAAGTAGGAGGATTTCTTAGAAGGGGTGTGTCTTACTGTGGTCACACTCTGTTCTCTAGACTATAGTGACGTGGTCCCAGCCTAGCTGTGGGGGGAGGGTAGTTGAGCTGGTGCTAAGGATGAACAGTGTCTGCCACACCCAGAAAAACCTCCCTAATCATAACAGCTGTCACTTTCTGAATGCTTTCCCTGTGCCGTGCACTGACACATTCATTTGATTAATTCAATTGTTAAAAATGGCATGATGATACTAGGTATACATTATATATCAGTGAGTGTCATGGGAGGAACCCAGATGGAACCCTCAAAAGGACAGCTAAAGAGGATCCAGTAGTATTTATACACGCATGTTCATCATTGCTACACCCAGCACCACTTACATTGCCAAAAGGTAGCAACTCGTGTCTGTCAGTGGATGGATGGATACACTGAATGTAGTGTAGATAGTGAGATAGGAAGAATTCTGACACAGGCTGCAACATGGATAGACCTTGAAGACATTATGCTGAGTGAAATAAGCTAGTCACAAAAATACAAATGTTTTATGATTCTATTTATGGGAGGTACCTAAAGTAGAAAATTCAAAGAAGCAGAAAGTGGAATAGTGGTTGCTAGAGGGGAAGGTAGGGAGTTGCTGTTTAATGGATACAGAGTCTCAGTTTTTCAGGATGAGAAAAGTTCTGGAGGTGGACGGTGGTGATCTTCCCACAGCAGCGTCAGTTTACTCAACGCCACAGAGCTGTATGCTACATGGTTAAGATGTCAAACGTTATGCTATGTACGCTTTACCACAATGAAAAAAATTGTCAACAATGGTTTGAGGAAGGGAATTTTTACAAATAGATGGGTGATAGGTGCTGATGTGTGATGGTCAAACGTGAGGAAGTAGCAACCACAGGAAGCTGCATCTACTCCCAGCCTCAGGGGTGCGTGGAAGAAAAGATTACCAGACTGAGTTGAGAGCTGTAGCCATGCCAAAAAGGCCGTCCAACAGAAGCTGTGGCTTTTGGTACAAGAGCTGAGCACTTCCAAAGCACAGCCCAGCAACGAGGAGCCAGGGGTAAATACCTGACTTCTGTCCTCTTGTCTTCTGATCTCCTGCTTGTGATTCCCACGGGGTGCCCCTCTCTAGGAGTCAGCAGCCAGGGGAAGCTGGTAATGTAGTCCACGCAAGTCAGCCTCCTCAGGGCTCAGAGAAGGGTTGAGGGTGAAGAGCAGACTTCGAGGTCCACTAGAAAGTATGCCATCCAGCTACTGCCATTCCCATTCTAGAGATCAGGAAACAGGCAAAAATGAGGTAAAGTCACTCACCCAAGCTCACAATATTAGTGACCTGGGATGCTGACCCCAGAGCCTCCAGATGGAAGAAGGAGGAACAAAAATGTCATGAGGGTCTACCTTGTGCCTGGCACTCTGCTTTCTCCTCTCTGATGAATGCGAAAAGAATCAGAGAACTTAATTAAGGAACGTGCCCAAGGTCAGGCAGCCAAGAGGTGGCAGATCCAGGATTTTACCCCAAAGCTGCTGTCTTTCCACCAACTGCATGACCTTCAGGCTGAGAGCCCCTCACTGTCAGCGCCGTTATCACCAGCATCAGGAGCAGGCACTGAGTGAGCGCTGCTTTGTGCTGTGTGTCAGGACAAAGGGAGCTACTGTGCATAGCCCCGGTGCCTCTCCTGCCCCCCCTCAGCCTTCAGGTTGGGGCACCTACTTTGTAACAAGCCACACGAAACATGGACACAAAAATGCTCTTCGTTCCCCATCAGCAGTCACCAGAATGTTAGTCCTGAAGGAGACATTTGAAACCATCTCTCAAACCCCCTCATTTGCTCTGGGCCTGAAGGACCCATCCAATGTGAGTTTAGATCCAGAGTTCCACATGGACTGAGCCCCTGGCTGAAGTATACTCTGAACTACACACAGGGGAGACCCAAGATGCAGAGGATATTCCTAGATATCTAGTACACCATCCTCTCCTTTTCATCTTCATCACCATCACCTAGACCTAGAGTACAAAACTACAGTATGCACTGATCAAATCAACCTTCCGCCTTTTCTAGAGAATAATGTTTGTTTGTTTGTTTGTTTATTTATTTATTTATTTTTTGAGACAGAGTTTTTGCTCTTGTTGCCCATCTAGACTGGAGTGCAATGGTGCTGGCTTGGCTCACTGCAACCTCCGCCTCCCGGGTTCAAGCGATTCTCCTGCCTCAGCCTACTGAGTAGCTGGGACTACAGGCATGTGCTACCATGCCCAGTCAATTTTTGTATTTTTGGTAGAGACAGGGTTTCACCATGTTGGCCAGGCTCATCTCAAACTCCTGACCTCAGGTGATCCACCTGCCTCGGCCTCCCAAAGTGCTGGGATTGCAGATGTAAGCCACCATGCCCAGCCATGAATAAAGGCTGTTGGTGCACAGACACACTCTTGCTTACCCATCTTCCGTGGCTGCTTTCATGTTATAACCACATAGCTGAGTATGGCCCCAAAGCCAAAAATATTTACCATCTGATCCTTTACAGAAAAAGTTTGCTGACCATAATCTGTCCTAAATCAACTCTATAAGTTCCCTGAAGCTGCTGTAACAAAGTAGGTACAATGTATAATCTCACAGTTCTGGAGGCTGGAGGTCCAAAGTCAAGGTGTTGGTAGGTTTGGCTCCTTCTGAGGGCTGTGAGGGAGGTTCTGTTCCAGACCTCTCTCCTAATGCTGGTAACCCCATGTGTTCCTTGGCTTGTAGAAGGCATTCCTCTGTACCCTACATCATCTCTCATTCATGCATGTCTGTCTCTGTGCCCAAATTTCTTCTTCCCCAACACAGTTGTATTGGATTAGGGCCCATCCTAATGACCTCATCTAAACTTGATCATCTGCAAAGACCCGCTTTCCAAATGAGGTCCCATTCACAGATACTGGAGGTTAGGACTTCAGTGTCTGTTTAGAAGATTCAATTCAACACATATCACCAGGCCACGTTATTTCTCCCCTGGACTATTGTAATAGCTTCCTCACTGGTCTCTTATTTTTGCAGTATAGCCCACCCCACCCCAAACCCTTATTCTGCAGCCAACTGTCTACTTCTCAGAATAATTATTTCATAATTCATATGGGATTGTGTCACCCTTCTGATGGAAACTGTCCAGTGCACGTCCAGTGGGTGAAGACCGAGCTTTATAACATGGGCTGTGGTGCTGCACAATCTGTTCTAACTGCCCTGACCACTTGCTCCTACCCCACTGGCTTTTGCCCTCTCTCTGTCATGGCCTCACTGATTTTCAGTTTTTCAAAATGGCCATGCATCCTTCCCCACAGGGCCTTGCTATAAACTGCCCCGTGCCTAGGCCATGTTTTACTTCATCTCTGCCTGTTCATGTCCTCTCCAGCCTTCACACACTATCCTGAGCATCCCTTTCTCAGGAAGCCTTCCCTGGCTCACTAGGTCATGGGCACTGTGATTGGTCATACAGCACTTCCCAACATCTGTCCACATGCATAATGCCCCAGGAGTGTAGTAGTTCTGGAATTGCGGTGTCTCCTCATTATTAGATTAGGCACTCTATGAGGATGAAAAGAGGATTTTTATGTTCCTGCTGTAGTTTGACTTCTGAGCTCAGCAACCGGCACACACTGTAAGCCCCCTAAAGCCATGTGCCGAAGGTAGGAGAAGGGAGGACAGAAAACAGAAGGCATCCAGGACCCTTTGAAGAGTTCAGAGCCTCGTGAGTGAAGTCAATTTGGAAACAGAAAAGGACAACATAGCATCAAAAGTATTATCGGGAAAACACAGAAAACTCTGTAGGAGCACAAACCAGAGACTCCTAAGATGAGACTGAGTAAAATAGGGAAGGCTTCTTGGAGATGGTGGTGCTTAAACTTAGTCTCATGAGACTCCCTTAGTATTGTTCTTCCAGAGAGAGGGAAAAGTGTGATTAAAGTCCTAGAGTCTGTGTTCATTTTCAATTGCCCTATAACAAGTTTCTACCAGCTTAGAAGCTTTAAATAACATACATTTACGATCTCACATTTCTATGCATCAGGAGTCTGGGTGCAGCATAGTTGGATCCTCTGCTCAGGGTCTCTCAAAGCTGAAATTAGGGGTGGGTTGGACTGCATTTTCATCTTGAGGCTCGACTGGGGAAGAATCTACTTCCAACTTCATTCAGTTGTTTGCAGAATTTATTTCTTTCTGGCTGTATGACTAAGGGTCCCACTTTTTGCTCACTGTTGGTAAGAAACCACCCTCAAGTCCTAGCAGTAGCCTTCTGTTCCTTTCCAAGTGAGCTTCATGTCTTACTTCATCACATTAGCAAGGAGCATCTCTTTTGAGATAGTCCTTTGAGACAGAGTCTCATGCAAACTCATTGTAGCAGTGACATTCTATCACTTTTGCTGTAAAACATAACATAATCCTGGGAGTGACTTCCTACTGCCATTGCTCTATAACTTAGCTTAATCAAAAGAGTGACATCCCATCCCCTTTGCCATGTCCTCTCAGTGAGAAGCAAGCCTTAGGTCCTACCCACACTTAATGGGGGAGCGGGGGTGAGCATCACACAAAGACATGGACACAAGTTGGCAGAAAAATCATCAGGAGGCCCCCAAAGGGCCTGTCCACCAAAGGCAGAGGCCTGAAAGAGCATGTGGATGAGGATACTGACTAGTCTTTTCTTCACTCAGCCAGGATTCATAGAGCACCCACTCTGTGCTACACAATGTTTTAATGCTGGGAACACAGTCGAGAACAAGGCAGACAGAGCCTCCACTCTCATGGAGCTTCTCCATTGCAGAATAGTGAGAGCATGCAGTGAGAGGGAGGCGACTTTCATGGAGGTGGCCTTTGGACATCTTCCTTTTGAAGTATGGCATGTAGAGGAACTTCATTCCCCATCCACCAAGAGCGTTAGAAGGGGTCCTTGACCAAGCCATGGCTTCAACCATTCCTCAAGACTGCAAGGATTACAGATACGTCCAGTCATCTCTAGCTGCTGAAGCTGCCGTGGTTTACCCTTTCAACAGTTGAACCAATCTCTCCTTTGTTTGTGCCCTTCTTCTGCCTCTGCCTCTCCTCCAACCCAACTTCTTCCCTAGCCTGGAGGAACATCTCTCTGAAAGATTCCTCTGGACTTTGGACCCATGGAATGGCGTGCCTGTGATCCTTTGTCCTGGTGGTCTTTGGAATATGCTGTGCCAGCTCTCTCTAGGTCTGCCAGAAATCCACTCTCAAATGTGGTGACTCTCACATCCAAATGTCAGGGCCAGGACTTGAACCCAAGATGCATGACCCCAAAGGCTCATTTCTTCCACCATCCCCCACTGTCTGAGAGTAATTGGTCCTTGCCTTCCATCTGGAGAACTTTTGGCTTTTCATTTAATCCACATGTTCATTGAGTAACTACTGGGTATTAGAACCTGTATCAGATACCCTGGAGCAAAACCAAGCAGGGTTCCTGCTGCTTGTGAGGAACTGTGGTCTGGGCTGCTGGAGGAAAGAGGCATGGATTGAAGCATCACAAGCCTAAGGGGAAGTAACAGCCAAAATAGACATGAAGAATGAGCCAGAAAATCTGCTGGTGATGGAAGAGCCCAGGGCAGCATCTCAGCCTATCAAGGTCAGGAAGTCTTCTCTGAAGGAGTTCTTAAGCTGCAATTAAAAGGAAGAGAAAAGTGGTCAGGCACAGTGGCTCACACCTGTAATCCCAACACTTTGGGAGCCTGAGGCAGGCGGATCGTGAGGTCAGGAGGATACTGACTAGTCTTTTCTTCTCTGAGCCAGGATTTGTAGAGCACCCACTCTGAGAGAGCAGCCTGACCAACATGGTGAAACCCTATCTCTACTAAAAATACAAAAATTAGCCTGGTGTGGTGGCACACACCTGTAATCTCAGCTACTCCGAAGGCTGAGGAAGGAGAATCACTTGAACCTGGGAGGCAGAGGTTGCAGTGAGCTAAGGTTGCACCATTGTACTCCAGCCTGGGCAGCAGAGCAAGACTCCATCTCAAAAAAAAGGAAAAGGAAGAGGAAAGTTAACCAAGTCTAGGGCATGCAGGGAGGCAGTTAGAACAGTAGTCAGGGAAGAGGATACAGCACAGGCCAAGGCCTTTACGTGGGAAAGACATTGGAGGAAGTAAAGGAAGGCAAATCGGGCGGGAGAGAGGAAAGCCAGGTGATGGTTCTTACTGAAGCTGAAGTCAGGCGGCCAGACCCAAACAAGGAGAATGGAAAGGCCCCAAGCCTTCTGCACGTTTCCCAGGCTCCCTGTGATCCCAGCATGGCCAGGGCCTCCCATTTGTCATTCTGAAGAGCCCTGCCATGCCTCCTCCCTGGGGCTGTCACCCCTTGGGAGAGGTTATCACCACGCAGAAATCTAACCAATTGGCTCACCATGTTCAAAGCACACAGCTTAGAATAATAATTTTTTTTCAACCCTTCAGAAATGTCAAACCCACATTTTCTTGCAATGAAAGACCAGTGCTACAGCTCTTAGTGCCAGGAAGGTATGCAGACCACAGCTCTTATGAAATTAAATAAAGCTGAGGGGTACATCAGGGTCTATAAAGTCAAGAAGGAAGCTTGATTTTCCACCCTGTGTCCCCGACACCTTCATGTTTGGGAATTCAAGCTTGAGCTGGGAGTAGTGTGAGCCACAGGGCTGATCTATGAAAAAAAGAGAGGGAGACAGACAGCCTCACTCATCTTTTCTGCTAGCAGCCAGGAGCAGGGTCCAGCCATATGGGCAGCCATGAGGAGGCAAGGACTGTGGAGCCTGCTCAGCGTTAATTAGAAGCAAACGAAGGCCTGGCTGAAGTGGCTGCAAGGACGCCCAGCAGCGACCATTTCCTGTGCAGGGCAGGTGGCCCTGGATTAGGGGCGCCAGGTGCTGCCTCCTCTGACACGTTTGGCAGCATCTCACCTGCTCCTGCAGCTTGTCCCTAGATGCAGGTCACCTTGGAATGCTCAGGGAAGCTGGGTTTGGCTAAAGATTCTACAGGGCACTACTGTCTCCCAGCCCTCTCTCTTTTGCAGGTTTGTCTGCAAAAGCTGAAGGCCTTTTGCTTCTTTTGAAGTTCAACCTAAGGATGGGTGATATTTCAGCCCACTGCTTTGACATGGGGTCATTTTGATGTGACCTAGAAATGAAGCTGGTAAATTGTCAGTATCTGTTGTGATGCCTAGCAGAATGGGATGCCTTTGTGTGTTATAGGGAGACAAGGAGGGAATATGGTATGTACAGTATCAGGGATGTACAAAGATTGAGGAGGATGTCAGAGATGGCAAAGCATCAGGGATGATGAGGGTTAGACTCCATACTGGTGATTTTTTTAAAGAGCGTTTTGCGGGCTGGGCGTGGTGGCTCCTGCCTGTAATCCTAGCACTTTGGGAGGTTGAGGCGGGCGGATCACCTGAGGTTGGGAGTTTAAGACCAAAAATACAAAAAAATTAGCGTGGCTGCAGTGATGCATACCTGTAATCCCAGCTACTCAGGAGGCTGAGGCAGGAGACTCACTTGAACCTTGCAGGCAGAGGTTGCGGTAAGCCGAGATCATGCCATTGCACTCCAGCCTGGGCAATAAGAATGAAATTCCATCTCCAAAAAAAAAAAAAAGTGTTTTTCATGTTGATACCATTTTGGCACTGGAATGATTGTGACAAGATGACCACATCAAAATGACTCACTTTGCATTGGAGGTTCTAAGGAAGGGTTCCTTTGACAGACATCTCCATGGAGCTCCCTCATCTCTCTTCTCTTCTGATGCCCTATACTACTGTAACAGTCCCAGCGCTAGTTGCTCTGTGGTCTCCCCTGCAAAATGCAGCCAGAGGGATTTTCCTCAAACACACCTGTTTCAAAGAGGACCCTTGGCTTCTGCATTCTGATCTCTGAGTCCTGTTTTTATTTTTCTTCAACCTTTAAGTTCCAGGGTACATGTGCAAGATGGGCAGGTTTGTTACACAGGCAAACATGTGCCATGGTGGTTTGCTGCACATATCAACCCATCACCTAGGTATTAAGCCAAGCATTCATTAGCTATTCTTCCTGATGCTCTCACTTCCCCTACCCTACCCCCAACAGACCCCAGTGTGTTTTGTTTTCCCCCCGTGTCTAAGTGCAGAAATATTATTTGACCCAGCAATCCCATTACTTGTTATATACCCAAAGAAGTATAAATCATTCTATTATAAAGATACATGCACATGTATGTTCACTGCAGCACTATTCACAATAGCAAAGACAGAATCAATCCAAATGCACATCAATGATAGACTGGATAAAGAAATGGTGGCATATATATCCCATGGAATACTATGCAGCCATAAAAATGAATGTGATCATGTCCTTTGCAGGGACATGGATGGAGCAGGAAGCCATTATCCTCAGCAAACTAATGGAGGAGCAGAAAACCAAATACTGCATGCTCTCACAGTGGGAGCTGAACAATGAGAACAGACGAATCCTCTTCTTTCCACTTCCTCCTGCTCTGGAACATGTTGGTTTATCCAGGGATGGCCTCAGGGGACACTAGTGGGTGTGTCTAACCTGCACAGGCCTGATGCCCCTGAAGCTGCCTGCTACCCCAAAGGCACCCCCAACTTTGGTAATGCTTGGCATGCCTTTGGACAAGTGTGTTCTCACCAAAGTCAGCATGGCCTATCTGCATTTCTTTGCCTGAAAACTGCTTTATCCATGAGGATAAAGATGGGGCAAGAAGTTGTGCCTTGGGTATTTCTCTGGTTTATAAGCAAAAAGAAAAGCCTTCTCAATCTGTGCAAGCATGTACATATATGTGCATTAGAATCATTAATTGTTCTTTGGAGAGAGGTTAAATTTATGTGTGGTTTAACCAAATGATATGTCTCCAGGGGAGGGTGAGGGAAGCCGACCCCCACCCGCATTAAACAGATATTTGTGACGCATGGAAAAAATAAAAGAAACCCTGAACCCACAAGTCATGAGAAAACAAAGGGGAAATCGAAATTGTGGATCTGCCAGAAACCTGCCGTTCATAGAGCCCACAAATCACGGGCAAACAAAGGGAAATGGAAAGATTTGGTATTAAAAACCCATTCTTCCCTGAACCTGTGCCAGCATCTATAAAACAATTACATGTGATCGTACTTGAGGCTTTTCTGAGACACTAATTCTTCTCTTGACATGAAAATTGTGCGCATGCTTCTTTCTAAATGCCGTACCTTGGAAAGAAGGGGAAACGATTGGAAGGGCATTCCCAGAATGTGGGGCAGGTTAGCCCAGCTCCTAAAAACTGATAAATCTCTGTGGTTTTCTTTCTTTTCTTTCTGAGAGTTTTCTTTTGAGCTGCTGATTCTTGACTGGGGTGTGACAACTTTGTCTGGCTCCCAGATGGTTCCTTGGTTGCCAGGAGACCAGACACGGGGGTGAGTGGATCCACGAAGCACCCCTCTCCAAAATACGAGGAAAAACTCACCAAAGCTCATGACCAGGAGAAGATGATAAGGCTGGGGGCTTGGCCCAAGGTGGAATGAATGCCTGCACTCAGTTTCCAAGGAGAAAGCTGACTCGCCAGTGCAATTGTTGACCCGATGTTCATCAATGCATTCAATGGTTCTTTGACTTAAGATTAAATAGGGCCCCTGTGTGAAACTGGCTGCTAGTTTTTAAAGCCTTTTCATTTTGACAGGTGAAAACCTCATCAGAATTACCCTATGCAAAGATGTCAGGAAAAATATACAAGAGGAAATTGGAAAATGTGATTGAGCCGAGCGTAGCCTTGCTGGACCCTGGAGTTCTACATGGGATTATTTATTTCTTGCCGGTTTGCTCTTCAGGCATTTTCCCTCACTGAGGCTTAGATGTAAACATGCACAAAAGGCAGGTGATTCCATGGATGTTGGCTTCTTCCTGGCATGGCTTCATGGGTGCACCTCTTGGCAAGGGACCCACCTTCAGATCAAATGTGAGGGTATTTCCAAATTGAGCTTTGAGGGGTGGAGCCCAGAGAAGGAGAGGCAAGAAGAAAAATAGGAGAATTAAGTGAGAAGCATGTTGTGGGCCAATTTAATCAGGGCTAATATATCAGGCCCAGTATTGTTTTTGGAACTGGATTCGGGAGTAACAGGATCTCTGTCAAGTTGCAGCCAGGCCTGGGAACGAGTGTCTCTAGAGTTCACAGACGGGTCTGGAGGAAACTGCAGCACAGAGCGCTGAGTGGCAGGGCCAGGATGCAGGGCCATCAAGGGCTCATTCTTTCCCTGGTCTCACTGCCCTTCCCACTGGTAAGAGACAAGGTGGAGAGCTGAAGTTTCTGAGCTGTGTGGCGAGCCCCAGGTTGTGCAGGCCTGCCCTGGCCCGAGGGGTGAGCACTCATCGGGATGGGTGGGACAGGGATGCCAGGCCATGTTTTCAGAAAAATCCTGTGTTACAGGCTGGAGGCAATTCCACCCTGGAACTAGGAAAGTGGCAAACCCTCTCACCTCCCAGTGACAGCATGCCCACCCTGGGGAAGGGGCTTTGAGACATGGAACTTAATCTCTGCATTTTGCAAAGAGAAAAAAAATATACCCAGAATGGGAAAAACCTCAGCCCAAGGGACAAGTGGGGGACCTGACAGCCACTTGCTTTCAAAACTAACCAGGTAGAGTTGACTTTTCATTACAGCTGGAACCACAGGACTTCATATGCTTGGCTTAGTTTTTCTCATAGACTCTGAGGGCCACCTGGGCCAGGGCTTTTCAAATCCTTTCTTAGAGGCTAAAACTCCAGGACATTGCTTGGAAGACAGAACCTGAACCTCCACTTCCAATCAAACAGGCTTGACTTTTCTATTTTACACATGTGATAGGTAAATAAAAATCCCACTGCTTGTGTCCAAAGGCAGCTTTCACTATTTACGAGCTGTTGCATGTTGCGTATATTATCTAAACATTCTTTTTGTGTGCTCTGGTTTCTACCTCTGCAAAATGAGAAGAATAATGAATGGTGCCTATCTCATAGGATTGCTGTGGAGGTTAAATGAGTTAGTGCATGTACAATATCATGAGTAGGGCCTGGACAAAGTAATCACTCAAAAATGTCACTATGACTGTTTATTAGTATTATAATTTTTATTAGCATAGTCAAGTTGTAGGGAAGATTCAGTTTGAAAAAAGGGGGTGGTTCTGAAGGTTCAAACAAGTTTAAAATCCAATGATTTAGAAGAGAGGTGACCTATAATTTGTTTGTCAGCTCAGCTCAGCTACAGGATGCCCAGGTATTTGGTCAGGCAATCATCCGAGTGCTTCTGTGAGGATGTTGTGGGATGAGATTTAAACCTGTAGACTGAAGCAAGCATCTTGCGCTCCCTAATGTGGGAGAGTTGGGATATTCCAGCCTTGAAAATCATGTGAACCAATTCCTAATAAAATATCTCTCTTCCTTTCTCCCTTTCTCTAGCTACACACACACACACACACACACACACACACACACACACACACACACTTGTCCTCTGTGTCCATGGGTTCCATATCCATGGTTTCAACTAACTTCAGATCAAAAATATTTGGGAGAAAATGTAAAAATACAAATTAAAAATACATATAAATATTTGCATAGCATTTACATTGCATTAGATATTCTGAGTAATCTAGAGATGATTTAATGTATGCGAGAGGATGTACAGTGGTTGTATGCAAATACTGCACCGTTTTATGTAAGGGGCTTGAGCATTCATGGATTTTGGTGTCCTAGGAGTGGATTCTGAAACTAGTCCCCCACAGGTACTGAGGGATGACTATATATATATTCATGATTATGGATATATACAATCCAAAAATGTCTGTTCTTTGAAAAATCAGGAGATATGGCTTCAGTGGCCTTAAATTGGCTGGGAGTGATTTCGACTGTCCCTTCAGGGAGGGATGTCCCCTGTTCTCATCCCCACCCCAACACACATTTCCTTTTAGCCAGCTTCACATAGGCTATGGCAAAACTTTCTGGGGACTCCTGGGCAAATTGACTGCCCTCCAGAATACAGGATTCATTCATGGAATCAATGTTCATTGGTAGGTGTCAGGGTCAAGGTGAGTAGGACAGGGGTCATCACTTCACTCAAGAAGCTTACATTCTATTGGAAAAGACAAGTAAGTCTAGAACTGTGGCACCGAATGGTCAGTACTGGGTAAGGCCAGGATCTCTGGGGTTATCCAGTCTGAAGCAGAGGGGATTTTTAAAAAGCCCACTGAAAAGTAGAGAATCCTCGAGCTGAATCTTGATGGTTGTATAGAATGTTAGACCAGTAGAGAAAAGGATGAAAGAAACTCTAAGCAGAGGGGAATACATGTACAACCAAGGCCCTATGGTGAGGGTAGCCAGAGCATATTGTGGCATTCAGATGCTGAGACCAGAGAGGGGTAGTGAGTGGCAGGATTCATTTAAAAGAACCATTTTTCTTGAAACTGATTCAAGATTATTGAGGGATTTTTTAGCAATGAAATGATCAGTATATTTTCATTTGTGGACATTGTTTCTGCCTGCATTTGGAGAATGAATTGAGAGAGCAAGATGTAGGCAAGGAGACCAAGGAGTCATGGAAGCAGATGTCTGAGCATTCATGGATCTCATAGAGTTGAAGATCTCCATTCTAGTAGTTAAAGCTTAGATTCCTATCACACTGTTCATGGGATGAGAATGTAATCTCTTAACACGCTTCAATGTGAATGAGACTGGGGACCTCTCCCAAGAGCAAGTTTCCATGGTGGGAGGGCACTAGGGCATTGAAAACAAACTTCACTTTTACCCAAGTCCTGTCCTGTGAAGAGGGACCATTCAAGGGTTCAGTAATGACCTTGGGTGGGATATTTGTGGGCTGTTCTGAACTAAAGATTGTGCAGCAAACCAAAGTCTTATTGCCTCCAGATGCCCACATTCATGGCTTTCTTCTTGGAAGGTGACAGCCAGTTTTCCTTTACTCCCTAAGACCATCTAAGTGAAAACACTAATTTCAGCCTCCCATGGCACTGAGGACGAAATGAAATATGCTCAGTATTAACTCACTATTCCTTTGTCAAAGCAAATAGAACTCAAACCCAGCTAGGCAGGATGAGCCCAGGGAGGACACCAATGGTCAGCTTTCACTCTGGCTCCCATGCTGGGCTACTTATTTTAAGAAAACAGGAAGACACTTTGAGAGGCAGCAACTAGCATTCTCTTGCCAGCAGGGTTTGTTGACAAACGGGATTTTCCTGCATCAGCTTGTCATCTGCCGGTGACCCCAGAGAACCCTAATGAGCCTCTTAAACTGTGAGGCATCCCTACTCTTTTGGTAAAGATGGAGAGGATGGAGGTGCCTGGAATTGGTCACAGGAGCACGGGAGGATGGAATGTCCCAGCGTCTGCTTGGCCTTCCTACCACCACGGGCTTAGTATGGAGGCTCTGGGGCAGATGGTTACAGGAAGGTTGTGGACCATGCTTTTACTGTGTTTGTGTCCCCACTGTCCCCACCCTCAGGATCTGAAGGAATGACTTAGCATTATTTTCATTGGCTGAGCCACCAAGCTCTCCTGCGCCTAGATGACAGCACAGACCCATATTCCTGACTCCTTTATTCTGGGAAACTCCTCACCTGCTTTCATTTACAAAGCACTTTCTTCCACTCTTGCATTTGTGCCGCGACAAAACTGGGAAGTGGGAATCAATTTCCCCATCTGACTAAGAGGTAAACTAAGCCTCGTCTAGTTTGAAGGGCTTGACACAACTTCACAAATCCTTCGTGTGACTTTGCCAGTAGTGATCCCAACTGTTAAGTCCAGGGCTTTTTGCTGTCCTCTCCTTCCGGCCTGACTCACGGTGTTTATCACTGCCTCCCTGGGCCTCAGGGGCTTCCGTGTTCACCATGCTTCCTAGGCGCTCCTAGCTTCGGACTGGATTCCTCATTGTGCTGGTTCTGTTCTGCTGCAGGCTTGAACCTACTTGCTTGCATAGGCCACATGCTCTACTCTGTTTTTTCGCTTACCCCCAGCATTCGCAGTGCCAGAGAGACTGGCAGGGTGATGAGGTAAGTAGAGGTGAAACAGAACAAGGGGTTCTAAGCTGAGGGCCAGTCGTCTCTCTGACATCTCCTCCCCAGGAAAGAAGCTGCTTTTCTGGCTCATGGCCAGTCTGTTTTCATTCATATGAGCCCAACAAGTAGACCTGGGCCTGCCTCTTCTAGCCTACAGATGCCCTCCTTGCCTTCAGGGCACACCTGAGGATGTTATCTTCTCCTTGCAGCATTGGCTATCATCTTGCCCTAATGCAGGATTAGATGCCCCTCTGGTAGCACTTGTCACATTGTGTTGTCATCCCCACCTAACCTAGCCACCTTACCTACTCCACCATGAGCACACGCTGACGTCGTGACCAGCATTCTGTTTCAGGACATGGCATGGTTAGGACTAGGATGAGCTGGGAAGGCAGACAGCCTGGATTTTAACCCCAGCTCCAGCACCTAATAGCTGTCTGACTGCTTAGAGGCTGAAATGTCATATCTGTAAAATAGGGTTAATAATCATTTAATCAAGAGGTGGTTATGGGAATAAAATGGCATAAAATCTAGAAAACATCCAGCACTGTGAAGGGCACACAGTAGATGCTAAACATGTGTCAGTTATTCTGTTTGCATCCCCAGTGCCTAGCACACGGAAGGAGTAGGACCTAGGAGGAAGGAAGTGTTCATTGAATTAAGGAATGGTGAACAATTGAATGGGTGATGAACAAGTCATACAGGCATGAGGATAACAGCCCCCAGAGATACCCTGAGACTGTTCTGCCAGGTTTATATGTCAGGGCCACTGTCTTGGAGGCTTCCGTGCCTGCAAATCGCCTGTTTCATGCAAACCCAAACCACAGCCTGAGAGGCATATTCCTTGCTGAGCAGAGAATTTCCTCAGGTTCTTTTATCCCTCCAGAAACAAAAAACGGGATAGGTCAGATGAAGATGAGATGACAGACCACTGCGGAGAGGGGCTGGGGTAGGGAAGATGCTTGCTTTAAATCCTCAAGGGAATTTCTGGAAGGTCAAGTAGAGGTGGTAGATGCAGCCACCAGGCAACCAGGGGCAGGCTGTGAGCTTCTGTGCTGCTGGAAGGGTGCAGGCATCTGAGATCTGACCTGGGATCTCAGTGCTTCAGCCTTTTTCTGCTTGCCCAGGTATTTGACCCTCCTACCCCCTGGAATGTGGCTGTGCTGGAGATGTAATCAGCAGAATTCCTCTGGCTTCCCAAGAAATACTCCTTTGGGAGAGAACAGTACAAATGGGTTGGAAAAATGTGAATCCTGCTTCTTGCACCTGAACAATTGTCCCATTGTAATGACCGTGTCCAGTCAAGGAGACGTGTGATCAAATGACATCTTCATCAGAAACCATCTATGCTTAACCCTTGTATCATCTGACACATTTGTAGGTGGGCATGTCAGTGTCGGCCACTTCATCCACTTCTCTTGTGTTTGTTTGCGGAGCTATTTCACGTCTGCTAAACTGGACATGACATCTCTCTTTCTAGAATTGTCAGAGCTGAGAACATCTGACTAGAATCATGCCATGTGTGGCATAGATGGAGAACCCACTGATAAAATGACGTCCTCTGTGCATATCAGCATTTGTTCAGATTCTAGCTTAAGGCCAAAAAATCATCTCTCCTTACCCTATGGGCTTAGGGGCAAAAGCCTTCTGCATCTACTAGAAGTCAATTCATATCCAGGCCAAAACGTGCCTATGATTGTGCATAGTTATTGGTTGCATGCATACTTACTTGTGTGTGTACACACACACACGTGTGTGATTTGGGTGTAGGGTGTCCACGTTAAAAGGGATGAGGTTCTTTTTGTAGCAAGACATTTGGTCACTTGGCTCCACAGAGAGGGAAGTTCTTCCTGGAGTAATTTGTGACTGAATAATTAACCCTAAGGCATGAAACCCCGTGTGTGAGAAGAAGCCTGCTTTCCAAAAGAAATAAAACCAAGCTGGGGCCCAGGGATACCCATTGGGAAGGCCTGGGCAGCTTGCCCAGGGTCAGTTTCCCTTTGCTCTGGGCATCCTTTCTGACAGGTTTTCCCCAAATGGGGAGAATGCACTTGTCAAGTATATTTAAAAAATTTTTTAAAAACATTTTGAATGGCCCCTGCTTCAGGCCCCCTGGAGGTTCCTCACTTATATTTTTAAAAGCTCAGGCCTTGGCAGGTCTCGGCTTTTTGGTTGGCATGAAACGGACTGGAAAATGTACTTGATGCTCCAAGTTGTGCCTGGGGAGCAGGGTTTGGACCTAACAAAGGGCAGAAGAGGAGCAGCATTTGGGACCACTGTCTGGGGTGCGGGGGGGGTCTCCAGAGCAAGCTCCAAGACACCAGTGTCAACCTGACAGCCCTCCCGCTACTACCGCTGTGCCTGACTGCTTCCTGCAATGACCCTCTATGGCCAGAAATGTCCGTGGCTGCTAAGCTGACATCATCCTGTAACTGCTCTTTTCACAGAATAAACCTCTCTCAGTAGTCTGCCTTTGATCGTTTTAACAGTTCCCCAAACTGTCCCAAAAAAGTGGAAACATATTGGATAAATACAGTTTTAAAAATGTATCTACATTTCACAGTGGGATTCTTTTTCCCTCCTTCCCTTTCTTCCTTCTTCCCTTTTCTCATTTACCTTCTTCCTCCTCCTTTCCTTCCATCCTCCCTTATTGACTCTCTCTTTCCTCCTTCCCATTCATCTACCTTACACCCATCTGTCTGTCCAACTTCCTTTCATGCTTTTGTGGGTAAAACACAAACTGTAATACCAAATCTCACACTTAATATGGACTAAGTGGGGAAGAAAAGGGAGGCTCTCTAGGCAGAGAGGAGTTCTAAGTCACAGCTTCTCAGCCCTATAGGCCGGGAACAGTGCATGTCTCAGGTAGAGATGGCAAATAGTAGTGTTTCAACACTGCATAGGTTCCCGGCCTCATAGGTCCTAACAAGGAATCTTAACCGAGGTTCATGGGCAGCACTCAGGAGCTCTGTTACCTGAAATTGCAGACAAACTGTGCATACTCCTGGGGAAATGGTCCACTAGAACCATCTAGCAACCATTGTTAGAACCACCCTGGACTTACATGATGCACTTGCTGTCTTTTCACCTGCCTGCACTCTACCTCTTCTCCCTTTAACGGCAGGAAGACATTGTAATATAGTGGTTTGAAATGCAGGCCTGGAGTCATGCTACCTGGGAGGAATCTCAGCTCCACCCATTTCCAGCTGTGTGACCTTAAATATTTAATATCACTGAGCTTCAATTGACACAATGAGCATATGGATTCTACTACTTCATAGGAACGTTGAATGGACTAAATGAGACCTTGCCCATAGCGGCGGGCTACATTTCAGTGGCTCAGTTTATACCAGTAGCCATTGGTGCTGTGGTGTGATACCCCAGATACATCCCTAATCCATAAAACATGGCTGTGCTCATTGGAAGGTATGCTCTAAGCCCAAGGACAGCGAACTATGACTTTGGGCCAAATCCTGTCCAGTGGCTATTTTTGTAAATAAAATGTTATTAAATCACAGCCACACCTACTCATTTACATATCTATGGCTGCTTTGGAACCGCAAGGGCAGAGTTTGGTAGTTGCGAAAGAGACCTTAAGACTTGAAGAGCCTAAAACATTTACTATCTGGCCCTTTACAGAAAAACATTTGCCAACCCGTGCTCTAAACAATTAGAAAACAATAAATCATATATAATCTACCTTGGAGAAACACACAGGTACACAAGGAGTCATAGACAAGGATGTTTATAACGTCATTATTTTGCTCTCAAATAGCTGGAAACAATCTAAGTGTCAATCACAAGAGGAATGCTATACTCGCACCGTGGCAGTGGAAAAGAATGCATTCTATCTACATTGAGTAATGTGGAAAAATCTCCAGTAGGGATTGTTGAGTGAAAAAGGCAAAGATGTTACCATGTGTGTAAAATGTGCAAAACATATTGTATATTTTCTCCCACTGCATATGTAAACATTAAAATGCATAGAAGGGACACTGGAAAAATATGCAATGGGCAGATAATGCTTGTCTTGCCTTGAGGGAGGAGAGGAGCTTAGAGGTTTTTGTCAATAGAGACTTCAGCACTATCTGCAGTACTTTCACAGAATGCATTATGATCAGGAGAATGCATTCACGTACTTACATAATTAAACTCGTTTTGAAAAGTATTGTTTGTAAAATGTGAGCTATTTGGGCAGAAGGTTGAAGGATGGGTGTAATTCTGGCAGGTTTCGTGATGGGGTAGGAATGCGATGTCAAGGAACCACAGGCGCTAAGCAGTGGTGGGCTGGAAAGGCAGTGAGGCCACTTGACACAGACTAGTGTGGCCAATTGAAGGCAGGAGAAGGCAACACATGGGAAGGAAGTCATTTATCACAGTAGAGGGCCCCTGGGGACTTAAAGAGCTACACCTGATGCCACAGTGGGCCACTCCCAAGAGAGACAGCATGTCGGAAGGCCATGGATGCTTACAGGAAGGCTGGACAGAGCCCTGGCCGCCATGTGACCTGCCAGACTCAGGGGAGGGGCCTTTACTCTTCTCAATACCCCCACACCTTAGTTTTAAATTTCTTCAGAGTATGTCCTAACAGGAGAGGGGACCAGAGAACTTGTTATGCTTCTCAAGGATTCCTAAAACTGGACAATTGAATTTGCTTTTGTTTTTTTCATGGTTGGGGGCAGGGGGGAAATGCCTGCTTCTAAAAGAGCTGCCATAACATGTAAAACTGCCAGTCAGATGTGGTTTTTGGTGAGAGATGACTCTGCATTCATATTTTTAACATTAGGCAATCAGTTCAGATGGAAGAGAATTTACATGTGTTTCTCGGGATGAGCAGTAGTTATACAATGAATAAGAAGGAACTAAATGGCTAGATCAGGGAATTTTGATTGAAACAAGGGTGTGCCTTGATAGGAATACTTGGCAGAAATGGGAAGTAGGGCAGGGAGATAAAGTTTTAAAACTACAGAGATTATTTTCGAACTTCATGTATTTGACTAGCTGTTAGGGAAGCAGTCATTTCTTGTCCTTCTCCTGGTCCCTGTGGTTTAAGGTGGTGTCAGTGAGTCATGAGCCATCCTGGGTCCTCCCCAGGCAGGGATGTGTCAGCAAGCTGTTTCTATGAAGTGCCAGATAGTAAATATTGTAGGTTTAGCAGGATATGTGGTCTCTGTCACAGCCACTAAGCAATGCTGTTGTGATGCAAATGTAGACAGTAAATCAATGAATGGAAATGACTGTGTTCTAATAAATCTTTATTTACAAAGCAGTGGCAGGTTAGGGCCACAGTTTCCCAACTTCTGTCCTTAAACAATGATTCTTCACACCTTGGTGTGTCAGAATTCTATTCTGCCCACTTTGGATTTGTAGTACATTTGGAGGGGGCATAGTAAGTAGATAAGGGCTGTAATTTTTGTTTTGTTTTGAGACGGAGTCTTGCTCTGTTGTCCCTGCTGGAGTGCAGTGGCACAATTTCAGCTCATTAAAACTTCTATCTCCTGGGCTCAAGCGATTCTCCTACCTTAGCCTCCTCAGTAGCTGGGACTACAGGTGCACAACACCACACCCAGCTAATTTTTTCTTTTTTTTGAGATGGAGTCTTGTTCTCTCACCCAGGCTGGAGTGCAGTTATGCAATCTCAGCTCACTACAACCTCCACCTCCTGGGTTCAAGCGATTCTTCTGCCTCAGCCTCCTGAGTAGCTGGGATTACAGGTGTGTGCCCCCACGCCGGGCTAATTTTTGTATTTTTAGTAGAGACAGGGTTTCACCATGTTGGTCAGGCTAGTCTCAAACTCCTGACCTCAGGTGGTCCACCTGTCTCGGCCTCCCAAACTGCTGGGATTACAGGCATGAGCACCTGGCCTGGGCTATAGCTTTGAAAAACAATTTGGGTTGGAATTCTGGCTCCAAGTCATTATTAGTGCTGTGACCTTGGACACGTGGTTTAACTTCATGAGCCTCTCTTTCCTCATCTGTAAAATAGGAATAATAATGACCTCATTGGTATCTTTTGAATACTAATGAAAACAATAGAGGCTCAAATTCTGGCTCGAGCATTTATTAGCTGTGTGATCTTGGACCAATTTCTTTATATTTCTGTTTTTCAGTTCTTTCATCTATAAATGGGATTAACATTCATTACTGCTTCATAGTATTGTTAGGACCACGATGTGAGTCCACTGATAGGAAAGGCTTAGAACAGTACCATGAACACACTATACTCTTAATATACATCAGGTAGGGAGAAAGGCATTACTTCTCTTTAGATATTACTTCTATCCTTGGTACACTTTTTAAAAATAATAATTTTTACTTGAATAAAAAATGCACAAGGCTTGTTCAAGGGCATCCTTATAAGATCACTCTGATCACTTTTATTGCAAGATAACTTTTTTTAGAGAAAGGAATGAGTGGAGCATCAACTTATAATCAATAGCCTGGCTCATATCTGGCACAACTAATGGAGGATGCAAATAAATTCCAACAATAATATATTATTATAAAAACAAAGAATAAAACCATGAGCTACTCTGTTGTACAGTTCCACTTCCGGTAAGTTGGAGCAGGAAGTGTTGTAGGATTGGCAGTGAAATCTGAGAACATTTCAGGGATGATCAACTCCACCCCAAAGCACGTGTCAGCCCTGGGCCAATCAGCAACTCCACCCCAAAGCACTAGTCAGCCCTGGGCCAATCAGCTTCTATCTCCCAACCCCACCCCACCCCAAGCCCCTGCCCCATGACCTCATTGCATTCTTTTGAATATTAAGTTAGATTAAAGAATACAAAGTATAGATTTACTGGACTCAAATCCTGGCTCCAGTTTGCCCAATTATAATCAGTTCCAGAATTTTGCTGGACCTTTTGGGAGAAAAGGGTTTTCTTTAGCCTACAATAATTGCTAAACTGGTAAGGTACAATCCTGGAGAGGCAGGAAACCTGGTCATGACTAGAGCCCACCTAAGAATGAAATCAGTAAAGAGGAAAGCAAGAGAGATGAGTTGTTGATACTCACCTCACCAGATCCAGCTGTGCCTGGGTCCTGTTAACCCTCATAATTTACACTTATAAATAAATTACCATTATTGGGTTTTTTTTTTTTTTTTTTTTGAGACGGAGTTTCGCTCTTGTTACCCAGGCTGGAGTACAATGGCGCGATCTCGGCTCACCACAACCTCCGCCTCCTGGGTTCAGGCAATTCTCCTGCCTCAGCCTCCCGAGTAGCTGGGATTACAAGCATGCACCACCATGCCCAGCTAATTTTTTGTATTTTTAGTAGAGACGGGGTTTCACCATGTTGACCAGGATGGTCTCGATCTCTTGACCTCGTGATCCACCCGCCTCGGCCTCCCAAAGTGCTGGGATTACAGGTGTGAGCCACCGCGCCCGGCCCCTACCATTGTTGTTAAACCAGTCTCTGTCACTTGCGTCACAAAGAGGCCTGACAAGTATATCCAATGTATTGTTTTGTGACAGAAATAAAAGCACTGAAAATCATTTTCCAGAACTCGGCTCTGGATAAAGCGCAACAGTCTGCACTTCCTGTATCCACTTAGAAAAAGGCCGCTACATACTCTGGGTCAGGTCAGCTTAACAGTTCTAAGGGACGTAATCCCATCCTAGCTGATGGAGATGGCAAATTGATGTATGAAAAAATGAATCAGGTACGTATCAGAATTGCCAGAGATCTGAAGATTTGGGCTCAGGACAGGGATGGGAAGAAAGGGAGTGAGTACACCAAGACCCCAAAGGGATAGGATGGAGAGAAGGCCACCGCCATCCCTGGATGCTGGCCCTGGATATGCACAACTCACTCCAGCACTTCTGCCCCAGAAATGGCCTGCGCTGCCATCTCTGCAAGACTTGTGCATGCCAACAGACACTGCTTTTTCACCAAAAGCTCCAGATTCAAAATTTCAGGCTAATGTGTCTGATTGGCTGAGCCTAGGTCGCACGCCGGCACCCTGGCTATGGAGGCAACTGCGAAAGTGAGGACCTGGCCATTTTGGCTTCCAGAGTGGAGGGTAGACTATGCCTCCCACTACTGAGACTTGGGTAGCAAGAAATAAAAATGGGATTGGATGAAATACAGTGGAATAGAATAGAATGGCACACCTCCACTCTGGTCCATGTGACCTTTCCCAGAAACACTGTCACCCCTCATGGCCATCTACTCACCATCCACAGTCCCTAGCAATGGCCACAGCTCCTCTCTTTCACTCTGTGGGTCAATCTCAATCTGTGATTTGACCAACCCCACCTACCTCTGAGGTTTTTTTTTTTTGACAGCCTGGGATGATAATGTGCACCCAGGCTGAAGTGCAATGGCACAATCTCGGCTCACTGCAACCTCCACCTCTCAGATTTAATCGATTCTCCTGCCCCAGCATCCCAAGTACCTGGGATTATAGGTGCCCGGCAGTATGCCTGGCTAATATTTATATTTTTTGGTAGCAATGGGATGTCACCATGTTGGCCAGGGTGGTCTCAAACTCCTGACCTCAGGTGATCCACCCACCTCAGCCTCCCAAAGTACTGGGATTACAGGCGTGAGCCACTGTTGCTCACCCTGAGTCATTTTTTTCTGGGCCTCTCGGTGATTTCTGGGACACATTATCATCCCAGGTTGTCAACCTTAGGCAATGTGATTTCCAGAAGGCCCTTGGCCCAGCTCATGCCATCTGTGAGCAGACTCTAAATCTGTTCAGAGCACTGGGTGATAACTGATTATCAGGCCAGTCCAGCTTCGCCACAGGGCTTCGCACACGTCTGCTTGCACTGTGGGGAGAAGGAGAGCCAGGCAAGGAGCAGCCGGAGGAAACCATGAGCCCCATCAAGCCTGCCCTCCTTGTCATTTCCCCATGGTCTCCCTGGAAACTAATCTCATTCCTCTTGATGACTGCACAGTGAGGCTGCTTGCTTCAGTGATTGTCAAGGTAGCTTATCCTTTCGTTAATTAACTACTCAGAAAAATGCTGTACAACAATGTGCTGTTTAGCTTCCAGCTTGTTAACACAGGGGACTCCAGAGGAACTTTGACCTGGCCCATGGCCATGAGTTGCATGACTCAAGAGAAAAGCAGAATGGAAGAGGTGCCTTTTTCTCCATGGCTCCCCCTTATTTTCAGGGATTACAGGTTGAATGGGTAGGAAGAATGGGACTAACAATGCCATTGTGAGCACTAAATTTTCTGCCACCTAAAGCAAAAATGTGTCCCTTACAGGGCCTTGGGAGGTAAGGGCTGGCTAATAATACAGGGTAGGGAGAAGTGCAGTGTAGAGTCTACCTAGATAGCTACAAATAATAGAATGTGTTAACTTCTTCATTTGTGCAACATGAAGAAATAAGAGATCAAAGATCAGGTGTGACTTAAAACCTAAAGTCAAGTTAATATTTGTCATCCATTATATACCAGTCACAATATTGAGAACTAGGGCACAATCTCTCCCAGATACAATTCTGCCCTCAAGGAGGTCAGCCTAGTAACACAGATAAGACAGTGCAATAAGCTGCTTCAGTGCAAAGGAACGATGGGCACGGGACAGAAGCAGGGGGTGCTGTTTTGGGAACACAGTGGAGGGGCACAGTACATAAACTTGTAGCTTAAAACAACAGACATGTATTCTTTCACAGTTCTGGAGGCCACACTTCTGAAATCAAGACGTGGACAGCATTGCAGTCCCTCTCGAGGGTCTAGTAGAGAACTTGTTCCTGTCTCTTCCAGCTTCCGGCAGCTGCCAGCATTCCTTAGCTTGTGGTGGCGTCACCTCCATCTTGTCTTCACATCATCTTTTCTTCTGTGTGGCTGTCTTCCTCTACCTCTCTCTCATAAGAACACTTGGAATGGCTGTTAAAGCTCATCTAGAAAACCCAGCTTCAGCCTCTCAAGATTCTTAACACATTTTAGTCTCATCTTTTGTCATATAAGGTAATATTCCGAGGTTTTAAGGAGGGAACATTTTGGGAGGCCATCGTTCAGCCTACTGAGGCTCCTATTCTAGGCTGATGTGGGGCAGGAAAGGCTTCCTGGAGGACAAGGCCTGCCAATCCTGAGCTGTTTGCCTGAGACTCATTCTTCTTTCTTTCCCTGCTCTGCTCTGTGTTTCTGTAGGGTTGTTGATCTCTGCAGGCTGCAGTTCCTAGGCTTGCACGTCAGCTGGCTTCCATCAGGACCCTGACAAGGGGAGTCATTCATGGAAGACTGATGGTGGAGGCACTAGGAGGGAGAAGCAAAGTATTATTATTATTTGTCCTTCTCCTCTGCTTTTTTTCCCTCCCTCCTCCCCTTCACCTTCTTTTCTGTTTTGACAGCTTCTCTGGAAGTGGCTGTGTCACTGAGGTATTTCCATCTCCTACCAGATAGCCCCTGGGCTCTATAACATCACCCATTCCCTTTGTCCCTCTAGCCCACAGGTGGGAATAGCTCCTTGCTGTTGCTTATCAATGGGATGTCTTAGCACCCTGGGTTGAGCTCTCAGTTCTCTTGTCGCCTGCATACATAACTCCCCTGCACTAAATTCTCACTGTAGGAAATACCTGAAGTGGTTTTGATTTTGTTGGTAGGACCCTGAATGATGCCATGTCCGAGTTGAGATTCAAGGATGTAGCCTAGGATAGGAGGGATCATTGTGCCAAGGGTTACAGTGGTGAGCCACACAGATAGCCCCTACCTCTGTGGAACCCTCAGCCAAATGGAAAAGACACTAAGCAACTTATCACTCAAGTAAACCCACGGCTACAAACACTGGCAAGTGTGTGAAGGGGAAATGCTACATCTGTAGAGCAGTACAGTGATGGGATATCCGGTCCAGGGTGGAAGGTCCGTAGGGCTCCCTGAGGAGGTGATGTTTGCTGAGAACTGAGAGTTGCAGAGCTCTCCAGGATCTGAAAGGTCAGTGTGACTGGAGCACCCACAGCCAGAGTGAAGGATTCACACCACTAGGGGGACAGAGTGTAGGCAGAGAGTGCACGGGATTTCAGTTTGGGAAAAGGAGTTAAATGTATTGTTTGGTTGGAGCAGAAGGGAATACATTTCCGGCTAATAGCTGCCTAAGACAGGCCTTAGCTGGTCCACAGGAGAACAGGGGCAGACACCACCTTTGCCAACCCTGCTGTAGAGTTTGAACAGCCAGTTTTCTTTTCAAGAAATGAAGTAGGCTGAGCACGGTGGCTCATACCTATAATCCCAGCACTTCAGGAAGCCAAGGTGGGTGGAACACCTGAGGTCAGGAGTTCTGGTCCAGCCTGACCAATATGGTGAAACTGTGTCTCTGCTAAAAATACAAAAATTAACAGGGTGTGGTTACAGGTGCCTGTAGTCCTAGCTACTCAGGAGACTGAAACAGGAGAATTGCTTGTACTCGGGAGGTGGAGATTGCAGTGAGCAAAGATCGCTCCACTGCACTCCAGCCTGGGTGACAGAACGAGACTCCATTTCCAAAAAAAAAAAAAAAAAAAAAAAGTAGCAGCATGTGGTGGAAACAGAAGCCATGCAAGAGAACCTCAGGCTTTTAGACTCCAGGAAGAGGTTTCTAGAAGTTTCCAACACAAAGGGACCTGTCACACTCCACCTCCCAAAGAGGTCTTTGCATGCATTGGTGGATAGCCAGCATAAAGGATGAAGAAGGCTGTGGCTGGGAAGGGGTCCTACATTTCCTTGTTAGCACTTGTGTGCAGATAGTGGTCCAGGGTTGGCTGCATCAGAATCCCAGGCACATCAGTATCAAATGCAGATTCTCTGGCCCCACCACTGGAGAATCAGAGTCAGCACTTCTTTTTTTTTGAGATGGAGTCTCGCTCTGTCTCCCAGGCTGGAGTGTAGTGGTGCAATCTTGGCTAACTACAACCTCCGCCTCTTGGATTCAAGAGATTCTTCTGCCTCAGCGTACCAAGCAGCTGGGACCTACAGGTGCATGCCAGCATGCCTGGCTCATTTTTGTATTTTTAGTAGAAATGGGGTTTTGCCATGTTGGCCAGGCTGGTCTTGAACTCCTGGCCTCAAGTGATCTGTCTGCCTCTGCCTTTTAGAGTGCTGGGATTACAGACATGAGGCACCGTGCTCAGCCAGTCAGCTGTTCTGAAGAAGGGCCTGGAATCTGTATTCCTCAAAGCTCCTTGGAGATTTGGATGCACAGCCAGGTAGAGCAGCCAGTGCTCAGTCTGATTCTTGGAAAGACCCTTGCCCCAAGTTGTGGTTTGATGTAATTATCAGTCTCTCCATACTGCATTCCTCTGACCAGTCTTGCTCACTCCTGGGCTAGTTGTAAATCCCTGGCTCAGAAAAGCTGTTACTATGGAAAGGGTTTTATTCTTTTTGGGTTTGCTATTCTCATGCCAATTGTTTTTGTTGTCATTGTTATTGTTGCTGTTGTTGCGGCAAAACAAAATAAATAAATAGCTTCTTCCCCAAAAAACCAAACTTTGACAGGGGAGCAGGAAGCAGTAGGGATCTCAGCATTTTGCAAACTCCCTGATGGACCCTTTGTAATACGCATTGTGTCTTCTGAAACACCATGAACCACCCGGCTAAGATGAGGGAGGACAGGCTTATTTACAAACGCAAACCATACAGCCAGCCCAGACACTGAAGGAGAGAGAGTTGCTCAGTCCCCACCTTCTCCAAAGCAATTGTCCTTTGTTTCCTACTTTAGAGAATCTGGAGAGTAACTGGCCAAGAAAACAGCAGTAGGGAACGGCTCCCATGCAGAGAGTTGTAAGATGTTGGCAGCTAGGGACACCTCTGTCCTCCTGCCTCCACTGTGCCCATTTTCTAGAAGTGAGAAAAGTCCTGGCCTATAGGTGGTCCAGAGAAAACAGGGTGGTAGGAGGATAAAGAGAATGAGGGGAAGTAGGGGGATGCCAAGTTACAACTCAATTCACTGGTCTACAGAGCAATTTGTTTTCCTTTCACTAACACTTATTTTTTATCAAAGGTATACATTCCTCCCTGTGAAAATTATACAAAATACAGAAAGTAGAAAAACATCACTTATGATGTCACCAGTCACTACTGGCATTTTGGCCTATTTCCTTTTACTTTTTGATAGGCAGTGTGTGTGTGTGTGTGTGTGTTTTTTTTTAATTGGTTGTAACTATACTATAAAAGTCTTTGCTGGTCTTCTGGGTTTTCATTTAACAAAAAACGTACCGAGATCATTGTTCCATGTTATTAAAAGCTTTCTGAAACTATTTGAGATGATCATATGGTATTCTACTGGTGTCTGCACCACGCCTTAGCTAACTATTCCCCTCATGTTAGGCACATAGGTAGTTCCCAATTATACATTGAAATAAAACTCCCCAAATGTTTAGAGGCCAGGAGTGCAGTCTTAGTCCTGACCTCACTTTTCTCTTGAAGCAACAGGAGAAAGCACTGCCTCACATCCCTACAAAGGGAGCCCAGCTCCAGAAATCAACATCTGGCAATAGAGATTTGCCCACAAATGCCCTGGGCCCACCCGAGAGATGGCAGCATTACCAACCTCACAGCAAAATGTATTTGAAGATCTCCACTAGACAATTCTGTCCTCCACCCCACTCACCTTGTCCTGGACTCTGTCTTCTCCTCTCCCGCCAGCTCCCCTGGGATGTCTCTCTAGCAGATAGTGCTTTGCAAACTATCTGAGGGAAGAAGCCAAGTCATTTTGTTGTTTCATTTTGCTTTGCTTGGTTGTGAAATGTAAAATAGCGTGCCAGGAGGGGACAAGATGTCAGGCTTCTAAATATTTACTCAATTGCGGTATTGCTGATTCTTACTGCTGGCTAGTACTTGCAGGATAGACTCTAGTTTCTGGACCATACTTTGCATAGCACTGATCTTCAGCACTTTCCTTTTATGCTGAACAGCTTCTTAGCTTCCCATACCATCATCCTTTCCAATAAAGGCTTCTACTTTGGTGTCCCCTTGTTAGAAAGCAGTAAAAGGCATAGTTAGTTATACCAGTAGTGCTGAACTGAACATTTGGGCCTGAACCTTTGTCCACATTCCAGATTTTCTGGAGGTGAATTAAGGGTCAAAGGACAAGGGCATTCTGAGGACACTTGACCCATGTTACCAAACTGCTTTCAGAAAGTTCACGCACAAATTTTTATTCTCACCAGCAGGAGTTAAGAGGTCCAGCTTGACTGAACCCATGCCAATATTGGCATCACTGTGATGATTTTAAAAATTTTTCCTTGCTCTATGTGAAATCAAGGAAAAAAATACTATCTCTGAATGGTTCTAATGTGCATTCTTTTATTTTTAGTCAGGTTGCATATAATTCATATGTTTTTTTAATAAATGAATTTTCAGGCTAAACTGTTCAACCACCAATTAGAAATAGATAAAGGAATCTCAATGGTGTTATATTCTAGATCACAGGCGTTAACTACTTAGGTACCTGTGGGCTGGGAGTCTGGCCCACACTTGTCAAAACCTTTAAAGGAAAATCATTCTGAGAGCCAAACAATTGATTCACCAACACACTTTCAGAGCTTAGAATAGTGGCTGCCGGTTCCTGGGTTCTGATCCCTGCTGCCTGCCCTCTTGCAAGTCATTTAGATTTTGTTCATGTGTAAAATGGGGTGGTTAGCCTGTGTAACCTCTACGCTCTTTAAAAAGAAAAAAGAGAGATGTTGTGCCCTTTGGCCTTGACCATTCACATAGGAGAATGAAAATCGATTATATAGGCTGCCAGAGCTTCTGAAGGACACCTTGGGGCCGTGAGGAAAGGCTGTTGGCTTTAAGGGAGGGTTGGCATGTCCGCTGAGGAAGCTGGCTGTAGCAAAAATGAGGGCCTCTGAAAAGTGATTTTGGGAGCCCTCCTATAGAGTGAAGGGTGCTGCTGACTCTCGGCGCTGCAGGCTGGTGCTCTGTGGCAGAGTCAACTGGAGGTCAAAGACAGCAGCACTGGACCAGCTTTGAAAGGTGGCAAGATGGGGCTGCCTCGCAATGCCCATTTCATTTCTGCCTGTGGTTTGCACGCTATCTATCCAGCCCTGAATATCACGGAAGGAATTTTCATGAACTTGTGGACCTTTCATTACTCCAGAAATGAGAGAGAGGATGGAGTGTGCGCATTACATGTCTCTGGCTGGTCCCTTCAAGACTATGATTTGTCTTGCTGAGCTGGGGCAGCCTGTGTTGGGTTTGGGTATTGACACCAAACGTTTTGATTCACAGTGGCAACCTCCTTCTTATTTCCATTTCATTAATTTTCATTAAGACTTAAACAGCCATGCATGTGGCCTGGATTTAGGGAATTGGGGTGGATCTGGACAATTAAAAGTCCCTTAAGTTTTGCAGGTTATCTCTGAGTAGAGCAACACCAGAGAGAATAACTCCTCCCACCCGCCTTTAGTGCTGTGTTAGTTGAAGCAATTTCAGTGGGATGAAGTGACTGCTGGAATGATTTGCATTTTATTGCCCAGGTCTGCTCATTGGGTCAGAAGATATCATAAAAGCAGAAGCCCAAGGTTGCTGACAGCCTCAGAGACAGCAGGCTGTTCCACAAAGAAATTGGACCAGCCGTTCTCATTCTTTATAACTCAGCAGTGTAGTAACACACATGTGTTTCCAGCCGACCTGCTCTGGCTCTGAGAGTCAGATTGTGTATTTTTCCAGGAGCCCAGGAAGCAAGCAAACCCCAGCAGAAGTTGGAAGGCTGAATTTAAGGAAGCAAGAAACTGGGGGTCTACTGAAAATTGGATGTGGATGGTAACCCAGTAGGAATCTCCTCCATGTGTTTGTGCTGTTGAACTTGTAAAAAGTTTATAGCTGTGTAGGTTGTTGGTGCCTGTAGCAGGGATTAGATACTCCTGCGGGGAGATACGGGTAACACGAATGGGTGAGGTTGGTTAGGTGACCAGTGGAGGGCACTGGGCTCCCCTGGCCCATGGGAACCTTTGTGTGGATTAGGAAAAGAGGCCCCTTCCCCTCAGTGGAAGCCAACTTGGCCCAGCTTTGATTTGAGCCCCTCTGGGCCCCCTTCAGCAGGCACAACCCACTGAACTGTGTGCAGTGGCCTGGCCCCTGCAAGAGGAAAGCCCTGCTCCGTTCAGGACCAACTGTGTCACCAAGGGGTATGGACCCAGTGTTGCTACAGCTTCTATTTTTGTTTTCAAAAGAAACGTGTGACATATTCCAATTTTGAGGCCAGGTGCAGTGGCACACACTTCTAATTGCAGCACTTTGGGAGGCCTAGGAGGTGGATCACCTGAGATCAGGAGTTCGCAACCAGCCTGACTAACATGGTGAAGCCTCCTCTCTACTAAATACAACAAAAACAACAACAAAATTAGCCAGGTGAGGTGGTGCATGCCTGTAATCTGAGCTGCTTGGAAGGCTGAGACAGGAGAATCCCTTCTACCTGGGAGGTGGAGGTTGTAGCGAGCCAAGATTGAGTCATTGCACCCTAGCCTGGGCAACAAGAGGAAACTCGGTCTCAGAAAAAAAAAAAAAAAAGAAATATCCCAATTTTGGAATGTAAGCCATGGCTTCCTTTTTTTTTTTCTCTCTCTTAAATACTGTTGGAGTCAACCAACAGAGAGGTGTGTGTGAGGGAGCCGAGGCTGCAAGGCTGTGCACTCTGGTTCTGTATGGTCTAGGACTCTCTACTAGCCTGCCCTCGGCCAAACTGAAACAAGAGTTGAGGACTGCAGGATTCTTTTCTTTGATTCTAACACTCAAACAAGCACACTTTTGGAAAATGCCAGCCATGATCCTGGTCACTGGTAAGGTGAAGAGTGGCCTCCAAGAGAAGAGAGTAGCAGGCAGAGGAAGCGAGGTACGGGGCTTGTGAGAGAGCAGGTTTTCTGAGAAAGGCAGCAGAGCTAACCAGGAGGGACAGTTTGCTCCAGGTGGGTATTCTAAGTAGCCCCTAGTGAGCTTTGCCTCTTTAGTTGCCAGACAAACAGGAAGAATTCCAGGTCACCCCCTGGGGCGCTGAGACTTGGGAAGAGGAAGGAGCAATCCTAGAGGATGCTGGCATGCCAGCTCCTTGGTGGACGGCTGCCAGTCATGCTGTGTGCTTCCCAGAGGCCTGTGATGGCTACCTGCAGCCCTGACAGTGTTTGGTCTTCCCCGCTGAGCTCAGATTGAGTGCATATAGATGGCTAATTAAACTCTGAACTGACAAACACACATGCTGGAGAGGCTCCCCTTTGAAGAGCAGGAGATCACAGGGACAATTTCCTGTTTGCCAGTTTGCAACCCCAGTCTCATCAGTTTGGGATTGTGTTAGGTTTAACTAGGGCATGTTGATAGCTCTCAACACCATTCACCTGTTGCAAGAAGTTCTAAGCTTGAAATGGTGTTGATCTCTTCTGCCCCGCCTGCTAACACCCCATTTCACTTTCAGGTGTGTGTGCTTTGGAGGGGGAGGGGAGATGTTAGACCAGTAAAGCTTTGAGGTCCTAGTTACCTAGGGAGCCTTTTTGTATGACTCTATTCTATTGAGGGAACAGGTATATATATCCTTCTACCCCTGTGTGTATATTCACACATGTATCCAGATTTCCAAATGTATTTGACAGGTAAATGGAAATATCTGTTAGTGCAAATAGAAATAGAGTCAACAATGAAGTTGGTTTGGGGCCTTTGTGTGATCCATTCTTCTTCTGGCGTGACCGGTTAGTTCCCAAATTGTGTTGAGTAATGATGTTTCTTCTCACCAGCAACTTAAGGAGACCAAATTCTTATTTTGATTAAGATATGTTACATATGGTAGGGATTTAATAAAGATTAGTGTTTCAGATTCTGTGATCACTTTATTTGCTTTGGAGCTTTAAGAAAGATGCGTAAGTTCAAATTGTGGCTTTGCCCTGTATTGAACTGCTGAGAACACATTTGTCAATGTGTGAGTGGTGTTATTGAGGCAGAGAAGGAGCAGGGATAAGCTTAGCCAAAAGGAGTATGACGTCACATACTCCTTTTGCTGCTGTAGTATACCAGTCATGGTCAAAAGAGAAACAATGGCTCTTACAAAAGAGAAATATTAACATCACCTCTTCAGCGATTATTTTTATCCTCTTTATGGTTGGCAGGATGTGCTAAACCAACTACATGGCAAGTTGTGGGCCAGGCACAGTGGCTCGTGCCTGTAATCTCAGCACTTTAGGAGGCCTAGGCGGGCGGATCACCTGAGGTCAGGTGTTTGAGCCCAGCCTGGCCAACATGGTGAAAACCCTCTCCTAAAAATACAAAAAAAAAATTAGCTGGGCGAGGGTATGTGTGCCTGTAGTCCCAGCTACTCAGGGAGGCTGAGGCAGGAGAATCGCTTGAACCCAGTAGGCGGAGATTTCAGTGGGCCAAGATCACACCACTGCACTCCAGCCTGTGTGACTAGAGCGAGAATCCATCTCAAAAAAAAAAAAAAAAAGGCAAGTCGTGATAACTGTAATCTCTTGGCTCTGGTGCAGTCATTTCTACAATTCTACATGATTCAGGTAGGTAGGGAGGTAGAGAAAGACACATATGCAAACAGGTACTTTTCAAAATCCAGGCATTGGGGTGGGAAGAGTAGGAATCAAAGAGGAAATAGACAAACATCCACCCCTTGAGGAGTTTACAATTTAGTTGGTGGAGGTGGCTTTGTGTGTTATTTTTAAAAGAAGCGATCTCATTACTCTTCTGAAAGTAAGGCATATGATATTTTGAAAAATTACTCCAACATAATCATAACTGGGCCTTTGGCCAGCGACTTAAAACAGGAAGCTCTGTGGGTTAAAAAATACAATCAAAGCATAATATATGAGCCGTGTGTCTTCAATGTCTGAGAGTTTCATTGGGGGTATGATGGGAAAATAGAAAAGGTTGAGGGCTTTAGACTCGGCATAGAAAGCAGGGGTGTGTTTGGTGTGGCTTCCACATGGTTTCCACTCAAGGATTGTTTTGCTGGCATGGCCACGGGCCGTGGAGTCCCAGCTAAGGACACTTACTGCATGTCCCTATACCTCTCTGAGTTGTTTTCCTTATCTGCAAAATGTGCTAGTAATAAGGATGTCAGAGAATTGTCTGCGTTAAATGGGATAACGAATATGCAGGATGTCACTCAGTGTTATGGTGTTTGGGTCTCTGGAGTCAGGACGACCTGGTTTTAAATGCTGGCTCAGCAACGACCCAGCTGTGTGGGCCTGGGCAAATCACTTAGCACCTCTGTGCTTCGGTTTTCTCAAATGAAGAACTGGGCTGCTAATGCCGTCTGAGTGTTGCTGGAAGAGTAAGTGAGATGGTGTGTGTAAAAGAGCAAAGCACAGGGTCTGGCCTAGGATAATTTTTTAGAATAAATTGGGGGGTTATTCCCTGCTTTGAATATAATTTGTTCTGTCCTGCCTCCTACTGCCATTGTACTGCCAGGACTCATGCCTTCCTCTAGCTGTCTGCCCAAGAGGGCCATGTGCCGCTCAATGGAAGAGCTTCTGGAAGCTTCTGGGACCTCAGAGCAAGCCCTGCAGTCCAGAATCCCCTTCTCCTCAGGAGCCCTGATGGAAGAAGATTCTAAAGCATCCAGTTGCTCCAAAGCATGCCATAAAAACCCTAGGAGGAAAGGGCCCCATTAGCACCTGCACATTTGAGGACCCTTGTCAGCAAAATGGCCAGGAGCTTCCTGCTGAAACCCCAGGGCACGGCAGGTTTACGGAGACCCTTCATTAAGAAGAATTATGAGCCCATGGGTCTCTCTGGTTCCATTTGGCCCAGGCTGGGAGGCAGAGGCCCAGTCGCCCCGCTGACTGCACTGCATGAAACCTCCTTCCTCTCTCCATCCCAGGCTCCTTCCTACCCCGCTGTGTACCCCCTACCCTTGTTTAATGAAAGAGCAAAGCACTGCATCCCTCCAGGGGGCCCCAGAGCAGGAGGCAGAGTTCAACCTGAGAAAATTGTTTTCTTGTAAGTGGCAGGCACCTGGCTGACAAGGCCTGGCCCAGGCCCTTCATGGCTGTGCAGAGCTGTCTTCCGTCCTTCCCTGTTCCCCAGGCCACAAGCAAGTCCAGGAGCTGGGAACCCTGGGGAAGCCGGGCAGCCACAGAGCTCTGTGCATTTGTTCCCATCTCATGCAGCAGCTTAGGGGTGATCCTCTTGGCTCTTCCAAGGTACCTGGCTTTTTATATTTTTTTTTTCTTTTTTTCTTTAAAACCATGAAATATGACCAGTGGTTGTTCATAGAAGCCAAGCACAAATGCTCTCCAGAGCAGTGGTTCTTAGGTCAATGTGTTTTCAAATTGCCTGGGCATCCAGGCATAGCCGGAAAAGCACCACATCACAGATAGGCAACCAGCTGAGAATGTAATTGCAGCATGTGGGTTGGAAGTTAGACAGTCAGAAGGTCTGCCCCGACCACAGAGTTGGTTGTACTGTAGAGTGGCTTATAGTTTGGGGAAGGGGTGAGGTTTGCAAAACACATCTTCCTCAGAGGTGTTAAGGAAGAGACCAGTATTTACTAGGCATCTACGGTACGTTTTATAGCTTTCACCAGGAGGCCCTAGAACGCAGCTGGTGCAGGCAGGCTCTGGAGCCAGACTGCCTGGGTTCAAGTCCCCTGCTCATGGGATATGGGCAAGTCACATCATGTGTTCCAGCCCCAGACTCCTTCCGTTGGCGTTGGAGGTGATCATAGTACCCACCTCCTGAAATCGTCTTACTGTGGGTTAAACGAGATATATGCAAAAGTACCTAACACAGTGCTTGGCACATAAAGGCCCACTACATGCTATTATTTTTATTATCACTGACACACACTCTTTCCTTAGCCAAACTTGAGTCAGGCTCCTCTGAGGCCTCTTTTTGACTAGGCCTTGATGTTGGGCTCTGGCTTGGGCCCAGTTAGTTCCGCTTTAGCAAGAATCCTGTTGGGTGGATCTGGCTAGTGTGCCCCTAGCCTTGATGTTTCCTCCTAGTAAGTTCCCATCCAGCAGACTCCCACCTGCTCCTTGGCTGCACATCTCCACTGTCCTTATATTGGGAGTTGCGCCCATCTCTCTCCCCTATGCAAATCCCCGTTGCAACAGCCAGCCTTAAATAAAGTCTCTCTCACCAGTTTTAACAAGTGTCGTGCATAATCTCTTCCCCCTACTCCTTCTCCCTCTTCTCTCTACCCTTTGCCCTTCCTGTTTCTCCTCTTCACTCTTCTCTTAGTTCTTCCTCCTCCTCCTCTTCACTATTCCTTTTGTTCTTCCTTCTCCTCTTCTTCCTCCTCCCCTCCTACCTCCTTCTCCTGCCTCCCTCCCTCCTTCCCCAACCTTTCTCCCATCTTCCACCTTAAAGTTTGCAATCCCATCCCTGACCCTTCTCTCTTAGCCTGGGCAGTGGGAGTCTTCCTTTCAGCTGAAGAACTTGACATTTTCTCTGCCTAGAGACCAAGGATGAGAAGGAGCTCTTCTTTGTTTAGCTAAAACTGTAAAATCTGAAAACAAAAGAGAGCTGAAAGGAGGCAGGTGTGTGCAACAACAGGCTCATCCCTTTAATTCTCTGTGTTACACAATCACCTGGGCAAACCCTGGCCTGAAAACTTTGGGCTCCTTATTCTTTTCTCCCAGATAGAAAAGGAAGGAATTCATCAGTGATTCATTGCCTTGGGATATGGCAGGATGAGGGACCAAGGATCTGCTTTTCTGTCTCTGTCACGGTCTCTTTCTCTCCTTCTCTTCTTTCTTGTTTAGGGAGCTAAAGGCGGAGGCTGAATTTTAGGAAGCAATTGTTTTTTTCTGATCTCCTCCAGAATTCTGTGCCATCAGAAAGCTTAAACTGCAGTGTAATAGAGAATTTTGAATTGGAACTATGGCATTTAAAAAACTTACTCCTATAATCCCAGCACTTTGGGAGGCCGAGTCAGGTGGATCACGAGGTCAAGAGATCAAGACCATCTTGGTCAGCAAGGTGAAACACAATCTCTACTAAAAATACAAAAATTAGCTGGGCATGGTGGTGCACACCTGTAGTCCCAGCTACTCGGGAGGCTGAGGCAGGAGAATTGCTTGAACCCAGGAGGCGGAGATTGTGGTGAGCCGAGATGGTGCCATTGCACTCCAGCCTGGGTAACAAGAGCAAAACTCTGTCTCAAAAAACAAAAAACAAAAAAACGTATTCCTCCAAGGCTTAGTTTCTCTTTTGAAAACAATAATAGGAATATTTCCTAGACTATAACTCCTTGAGGACAGGGATTGGTTTGTTTTCCTTATTTCATTTGGCGTATCTAGTGTGATATCTGCCACACCATTGGTGTTCAATAAATTTTGGAATGAATACACATCACCTACCACACTGAGTAGCTGAAATTATATATTGAGATGTTGTGTGTGAAAGCTCCTAGAAGTTATTTTCATTATGGGCTCATTTTTTCATTTCTGATTTTAGACATGTTTCTTAGAAGAATGAAGATGAATGGTAATGAAAGGAAGGTGATGGGAGGGAGAAGCAGGAGAGTAACAAGGAAAAGGGTAAAGCTGGTGAAGTAGGAAAGGCGCTGGGTTTGCAGGAGACTGGTCTTTTATTCCCCTCCAGGTCTATGTTTTCTGCTGGGTCCTTTGACTACTCCCAACCTCAGGTTTCTCTTCTGTAAGATGGGAATACGTATCTTCACCTTATTGATGTTGGGTATCCAAGGAGAAACATATTTGTAAAGGCAGCCCCCAGAGCTTCTGACGTGCCTTGGGTACAAAATGATGGGAAACTGAAGGTGGGGAGGAAACCAGAAGCAAAGAGCATAGAAAGGAGAGCAGGAAGCCAGGGAATCTTTTGGCTGGTTTGGATTGGACTTGGGCCCAGGGAGACATTGCACTTGGACGTAAGCACCTTATTGATGAACCCTATGTTTGTAACCTGATGTATTTTAAATGGAAGAGGTGGGTGGTTGAGGCCAGGAGTGGGTAGGCACAGCATGTAATCCCTGTGGGTGAAGGAAAATGAACACAAGGCCTCAGATCATGCCCATAGAAAGTAAAACAAGGTTTCCAATGTACAGACTCAAGCTGAATCTTGATCCTGTATGGGTTGGAGATTGTGGTTGTCAATGAACCTGACAAGGCAGGCAACAAACTGGTTGTGTGTAGAGATACAGCCTAAAAAAGAAAACTTAAAAAGTATTGCTATTTTTAAAAAGTATGTTTTTTTCCAATGTCACTTGTTGTTTTTTTTTAATAATTAAGGAAGTTGTGGATATTTATTCTGGAAAGTTTGGAAAATGTAGAAAATAACACATGTAGGTCCATCAAGAGATAATCCATCTATCCATGACATTTTGACATACATTGATCTTTGAACAACACAGGGGTTTGGGGTGATGACCCCCTGCACAGTCAAAAATCTCTGCTTAACTTTTGACTCCCTGAAAACTTAGTTACTAATAGGCTAATGATGATCAGAAGCCTTACTGATAACAGAAACAGTTAATGAACAGATGTTTCATATGTTACAGGCATTACATACTGTTTTCATACAGTAAACTAGAGAAAAGAAAATGTTACTAGGAAAATCACAAGAGAAAATGTATCTACAATTCATTAAGTGGAAATGGATCACCATAAAGGTCTTCATCCTTGTCCTACTGACATGGAGTGGGCTGAGGAGGAGGAAGAAGAGGAGAGTTTGGTCTTGCTGTCTCAGGGACACAGAAGCAAAAGAAAATCCACATACAAGTGGACCCAGGAAGTTCAAACCTGTGTTGTTCAAGGGTCAACTGTTTATCCCTCTAGTGTGTGTGTGTGTGTGTGTGTGTGTGTGTGTGTGAGAGAGAGAGAGAGAGAGAGAGAGAGAGAGAGAGAGAGATTTTTTTTGGTGAGACTTGTATTAAGTCAGGGCATATTTTTATTCCAAGTACTTAGTTGTCCCAAATCTCATCAGTTGAGTTCAACTGAGTAATACTTGATTGACTGTCAAGTCCTGGACTCGATGAATTGAACTAGATTCTATTTCTGCTTAGCTCAAGTCTTTGAATAAAAAAAAAAATATTCTTGGAAAAGGTTATAGTCAACAACATCCTGCAGCCAGTTCTAGAGTTTTCAAGGACTAGAATTTCCAAACACTGAGTTACAGAATGTTCCGTGTCTCTCTGAGGCTCTCAAGACAAGTTTCTTCTACCCTCTGTCTCCTCTTAAAGTATGAGATCAAAAAAAAAAAAAAATCAATTTTGACAATTTCTTTCCTGTTCTATAAAAGGAAGTTTTAGCAAGCTAGAGAGAGAGAGGTAGGGAGAAGGGAGAAAGGAGAGAAGGAAATGAAGGTAGAGACAAAGCAAAGATAGTGGAAGAAAGAAGACGGAGATGGAGGGAGAAGCTGTAGTGCTATTTTTCTTGCTGTGAGACATGGGGAAGTCATCATCTTACTAATATTTACTGAATGCCCATTATATGGCAGCCCTGGGTTATAATCACAGCCTCCTGAACAATCTCTGGTGCTAATATATGATCTCTTTGATCTCTTTTAAGTCGGAAAAGGCCCTCAACTCCTTGGCCTTTGACTAGCACTCTTTATAAACTATTGGAAAAACAACACTTCTTCCTTCCTGTGATTCCCCCAGCAACTCACTTTGGCCGGTGCCAGACCAAGCACAGGGGTTACACCAGGCCTGTCTTCTGAATGAAACTCCCCGTGGTGGGCCACCTCCACTCTCGTATAGAGAACAGAGGGGCTCATCTTGTTAAGGAAACTGAACACCCCTCGCCACATTGCAAATTCTGAAAGAGACGGGGAATTGAGCTCATCACCCCTCCCCAAGATATAGATTCAGTCCCCTAACTCTTCTGATAGGTATTGACTTTATTAAAGCCTGCAGAGACAAACTAGGTAGGTAGGTAGACAGACAAACTATGTAGGTAGATAGAAGGACAGACAGACAATCGGTCTGTCTTCACTAGCATGGTTGGAGAAAGTACTAGATGAAATCCAAGAGAGAGGCACGGAAGAGCCAGATCATGTAGGATTTTGCATGAAAGGCAATGGGAACTCTCTGAAGAGAGTGGTGTAGTTAGTCATTTTTTTCTCCATTATTCTGTATGCAGATAAGAAGCCAAGTCTCTCTTGTGCTTCCACCTAGAATGCTGCTGGGCATGAACCAGGCTCAGGCAACCCATCACAAATTTCCTTGAAGAAAGATCTCATATAGCCCACTCCAGCATAGCTAAAATTTAGGCAAACACTTTCCTCACTCTGAGTTTTGAAGCAAGCTTTCTTAACAAAATGCCTTCAACTTCACAATATTTCAGAATACAGCTTTTTATTTTTTCCAGGATTTAAAGGCACAGACACCACAGCACCAAAACACACCAACAGAGAAAGCTCCAGGTCCTCACTCAGCCCTGATACAGACACTTTATTCCTCTACATATGTACTTTATTTTTGTTGCGTTGAGAAAAATAAATGCAAAAACCCTGACATCAACAGATCCCTTCTTTCCTCCCCTTCTTACCTTAGTCACAGTTACTTAGACTTTCTTGTGGAATAAGAAAAGATGACTAGAATGTCAAACCCAACCATCATCCCAAAATGTCTGGTCCAAAATTAGAACAAGGAGAAGACAATCAATCACTCCCAGGTTACGAATCATGACCCAGCCATAAGCAGAGCCTCTCGGTGATGTATTATGTTTATATCTGACTCTCCGTCTTGACAGTTGGCCTTCTGTGATCAGTTTCCTGCATTGTAAAACTACTCCAGATGTGAGAACAGCTCAATAGCAGAGCTCTCAGCCTAATTAATTCAATCACAGGATGGTGATTAAGAGGTCAGCAGTGACATTTCCAGAGTGCACCTTCTGTCTTCCCAGCAGCTAGCTTGTCTTAAGGCTCCAAAGCCCTCAGGTGGCTCTGGAGCCACAGGAGCCCTTGGGGGCCTTGTCCAACCCTCAGGTCTTGCTTCAGCTGTTTGCAACAAGGCTGACCAAGCAACAAGGCCACAGCCACCGTTGGTCCTGCTGGGAAGTATAAATGTTCCCCCGTAAAGAATGTTCACCCTAGATCCAAACACAAAGGGGCCAGAGTTGTGAGTCTCAGGTATGCTGACTTTAACTTTGAATTCCATACTTAAGTCTGCTTCGTAGGAGGCAGCAGTAGGAAAAGATAAAGCTTCAGACCTTCAGAAAGGTACTCACCTCTCCAAGCTTCTACTCCCTCAACTGTAAAATTGCGTATCTGATAATTACTTCATAGGATGTGTTTTAGGAATACATGAGTTATTAATTGAAAAACTTTTGGGACGGTGTGTAGAAGGTACAAACACTCCATAATGCTAGGTATCCCTATTACTATCACTACTACTACTTTTACTGTTATCCTTAGTGTCATTTATACCTGAGTTGTATCACTCAGGGTACACACTCAAGCCACAGAATCTGACTTAGCTGATTTAAGCAGAAAAGGACTGCATTAAAAATGATATTGGGTGGCCTATAGAATTTCTCAATGAGCTGGAAAATAGGACCTGGAGACCACTCAGCTAGCAAAAATACCCACAATACAGTGGAAACTTGCCCTGTTAGGGTAACACTGCTACCCCTGTCCAACTCTAGCGATTATAGGGTACATGTTAGACATCATTTCCCCAGGGCTCTGAAAACAACTGCTCCTTCCAGCCACCACTGCCCCAGAACTTAATCTTGCTCAATCAGCTGCTATCTCTAGAAAGGTTTCCTCCAAATCCCCACTTCTTTGAGAAACTCACTTTTTACTCCCTGGTGATGCTGTTCTGTCTGATTGGTAAAATCTCAATGGTGTGTCCCTCCCCTTACTGCAAGAGAGTCTGGGAAAGCACCCATATGTCTGTGTTAGTCCAGTTGCACTTCCAAAAAAGGAATTCCTGAGGTTAGGAAATAAGAGGTTTATTTTGGCGCACAGTTCTGCAGGCTGTACAGGAAGTGTGGTGCAAGCATCTGCTTTTGGTGAGGGCCTCAAGGAGCTTACAGTCATGGTGGAAGGTGAAGGGGGAACCTTCACATCACATGGCAAGAAAGGAAGGAAGGTTGTGGGGGAGGTGCCAGGCTCTTTGAAACAACCAGCTGTCAGGTAAACTCAGATCAAGAACCCACTCATTACCATGGGGATGACACCAATACATTCATGAGGAATCCCCTCCCATGACCAAAACACCTTCCACTAGGCCCCACCTCCAACATTGGAGATCACATTTCAACGTGAGATTTGGAGGGGACAAACATCCAAACCACATCACTGACACTGTCTGAGTCTACTATAGAAGGGGACTTTGCCTCCCACCAAGACCCAGAGAATGGAGAATTCCCCAAATGTTAGAAGAAGGAGGTGCAGTACCAAAAGACAAGAAGCACTCGCAAAGGAGGAGGCTGCTGCTGGGGATGAGGGCTTGTTAAGACTGGACCTTGTGCAGCATGATGTGACTATTGTATACCCAACTGGCCAACTGGATCACCAGGTGTTCATCCTGCTGGGTTAAGGATTGCCCTCTTACTCATTTAATGTGCTGATGCTTCTGGAAATACATGAGAATTAGGATATTAAGGCCTCACTCCTTGTTACATGGAGAAACCAAGGAACAGGAAGGCACTGGGAAAAGAGAGGTGGCAGTATATGAAAAGGAGCTTTCAGAGAAAAGCTTCACAAGGGACCTGAAGGATCTGGCCTGAAGGATTCATGGTTTGCACACTCTGCACTGCATGGGCACTTGCTAATAAATATTAAATGAATGTGCTGTAATTACTGGATGAGTCTCTGGCCACCTGAAGCTACCCACATATTTGAGGTAGGCTGGGATCTGCTGTGGAAGCTGCTGGTATTTCAGCAAGTGACGGGCAACCTTTACTGCAACAGTTGGGGCTCCTGCAGAGTGAAATGCTGCTTTGCAAGAGGGAGGGTATTGGAGACTGAGAGTGACTAAAGGTGGCAGAATTGCTCCCAGATGCTCAGACCAGGATATGGCAGAAGGGTGCCTGAGGGATTACTCTGTCCAGTGCCTTCCAGCAGTGCAGAAGATCTGGTGTTACTTCTGTCTTCAGTGGCTGGGCCCCTACTGTTCTATGCTGACCCTGCCCAGCTGGAGTCTAGAAACATCCCTAACCTCCTCCGTGGGTGGCTATGTCAAAATGATGAGAAAATGTCTTCAGACAGGCTAGACTGAGTGCTTGCATGGTGACTCTGCTTGATCCATCTGAGACTCTTTAACCTTGAACAGTAAGTCACATCTTCATTTGTACTCACCCTTCATCACAGTCCCTTTGGAGCTAGAGAGACTTGGAATGAATAATGTGAGAGTTGACTTTGTGCAGAGTCATCCATGCCTGAAGTCACTGGCTCCTCTCCACCCATTGGAGAAGGACTAGCAGATATTTATTTGCCTCGTTTGACAGATGAGGCATCTAGGGTTCAGAAAGCTTACGTGACTTCTGTAAGGTCACAAAGCAGTACATTGAAGATAAATCTCAAGTCTCCTGTCTCCCGGTCTGGTGCCAGTGCATTATCGAATTTATTATTTTCTGCTGCTCTGTGGAACACTCCTAAATCCTGGACACTACCACCACCACCATACCCCCTTATCCCCATCACTGCAGGAAGACTCCTCTATTTGATATAGTACCTTCATGTGTGGACCATCTTCCTCTCCCCCTAACTGGTTTTGGAATCTGGATGTGGTCATTCTCATGCATAAAGGACCCTTTGGCTATTTGGAGATCAAAACTGAGCTATTGTTTTAGTTCCAACTCGAGCCAACTTAGATCCAAGCAGCGTCAAAGGGAGCTTTTGTTCCCTTCCACTGTCTCTCTGTGACATTCCAATAGTCTTGCACCTATTTCTCCCCTTCTTCCTCCAACCAAAATCACCTAATCCCTCTGCCCTGCCCACCCGCCCTGCCCACCCACCTTCCCCTCCTAACCACTCACACAAGGAATTGAGAATGAAGAGTGCCTATTTCCTCAACAAGAGGCCAAGCAGTCATCATGGTAACTCAGGAACTTACGGTCTATGTGGCAGGAAGAGACAGCCAGGCAGTTGCAATTGTAATCACCACTTGGATTCTAGACTCGCACATGACAAAGGTTCCATGTCAAAGAGCTGCCACAAAAGCTCCCCTGAAGTAGAGGCTGGCGTTGTTCAGGGTAATGTAGAGCACAGCTTCATCAGAGGGGCTGAGACCTAGAAAGAAACTTCCAGAGTGAGAAAAAGCCCTCTTACATTTTTCCACTCTACTCATTTATCACTCTGGGTGCCCTCCACCACAGTAATCAGTGTTTTATGAACTACCTTTCCCTAAAAGGCTCTTTCTCTTCTTTATTTTGCCCAAAATAAGAGTGTAATTAAAGTCTAGATTTCTCCGGCTGCTACTTCTTAGAGAGATAAAGTTGAAGGTTGTGGGCTGTGTAGAAATGATTTTATCGGTTGCTTCTGTTTATAAAGAAGAAGAAAAACAAGCCTAGTCCCTGGTTTTGTGTTCATTACATGAGCCCCATTCAGGGACTAACACAGCACCTTCTGGGGGGTTAAGTGTAATAAAGGTGTTTTGATCATGATAGCCACACTTATCAAAAACTAACCACATATCACAGCCTGCGACAAGCACAGTCTCAAGACTCAGGGCATATTCGCCTCATAATTATGTTACCTGTGAGGTAGATTCTCTTACATTTGACAGATGGGGAAACAGGTAGGTTTGAGTACCTTGCCCAAAGTCCCACATCTAGGAAGTGGGGAAGCCAGGATTCAAAGCCAGTTTTCTGTCTCCAAGGACCAAGTGGCTAACCTCTGCGGATGCTTCCTTTTAAGGATAAAGATTGATGACGGATAAAGTGGCTCAGCAACATGCGATTCTAAATGTTTTTCTAAGGTTAATTTGGAAGTTGGGGCTTCAGGCTTTTTTTTTTTTAATTTTTGGAGGAAAAGTAGAGAGCAAGTCTAGGCAAATGTTGGTAAGCATTATGGCATTCAGCCGATAGATTTGGGAACTCAAGTGATGAATCTGGCCTTTGCATCTTTAAATACCTTGGAAGGTCAGATTAGCACAGAAACCCTGATGCTGAACCGAACACTTGGTCCTCCCAGTTGGCAAACATTAGCTGGTTGAAATACTTCCTGATGGAAATACCGATAACACGCTGACAAAAGTTCAAACTTGTTTCTAAAGGTCATCTCTACTGGCAGAGTAATTAGTTCAAGTTTGCCTTTTGCTTTTCCCTAGTGAGAGTTTTAGACGAAACTTCAGATTTTAGCCCTCTTTGCAACATACGGTCAGTGACAAGAGACAGTCTGAGATTCTACCCAATACAGAGCATGTGGTCATCAAAAAGTTTCTCTGCATCTGGGCCAGAACTGGCGTTAGACATTTATACTGGAGTAGAGTGATAGCAGCGGCCTCTCCAGAGAAAATCTCCACCCAGTCCATTACATGGATTCCCCAGGATGCCCCTTCAATCCCAGAAACATCTAGTTACTTTATGGACACATTGCTTGAATATACTGCAAACCCCACAGTACCACCTGTTGAAGTCCCCTGAATCCCCCTTCCCCCGTATTGCCTGTTACCATTCAGCCAGCTCCCTAGGATTCTGCTCAACCTTCCCTTTCACCGAATATCTAATCACACCGATCCTACCTCCCAAATCTCACTTTTATTTTCACTTCCTTTTCTCTTCCCACTGCTGTCACCTTTTGCCTGGCCTGTTGCTGTCCTATCTGCATCCCACCATCCTCTGCACTTCAGATAGAGTAACCTTTCTGAGACATCCATTGGAGCTTAACCTGACTCCATTTAACATCTGAAGAGCTTTCTGAGGGTCTATCCTCAGGATAAAGCCCAGGCTCTCAGCACTGCGTGTGTTATTCTGTGGTCTGATCTGGTGCCTGCCTGCTTCTCTGTTCTCCTGGTACAAATGCTCCCCACACTCCATTTGTTTCGTATTCACTCTGTTTGTCTGTCTGTCCATCTCCCTACCTCCTGTCTTTCCCTCTCCTACTTCTTCTCCTCATACCAAACCCCTTGGTGGTCACCAACCCGTCATGATGTATATACATTTGCACATAATGTTGCCTCTTCCTGTCATAATCTTGTAATAACCTTGCCGTACATAGGGTGTGCTAAGTGTCCAGTGCTACCAGAGAACACTGAGCATGCCTCCAGAGGACCAATCCCTCTCTCTCGTGAACTGTAGAGGGCCTGCACATGGGAAGTGCTCACAGCCTGACTGCCTGCCTGTGGAACACATGGGGATTGAGTTCCTGACCCTAAAAGGACTCTGATGGTGATCTCCTGGGACATGCATTTTAGGGCCTTCCAAGGCAGTTCCTCTTCGTAATATTTCACCTATCACACACATCTTATTCTTCTCCCCGCTGTGATGTGGGAGCACCTGGAAGGTGGTACCCAGTAGTGATGGACAGTCTCTGGAGTAGGATTTGCCTTCAAGGCCCCCCTCAGGCACTGAGGAGTTGTGTGCCCCCTTAGTGTGTGCCGAACTCACTGTCCTCAACTGTAAATTGGGGGTGGTCGTTGATATCACCTCTAAGGGTTGAGATAATTTGCATAGACAGTCTACATCTTTGCTATTCAATAAAGGGCAGCCACCGCTTTGTTATTGCCTATCTGTATCTTCTTGATTGTAGTAGGGTTTATGCCTATCCACTTACTTATCCTATGTGTTGTAAACACCTAAAAGAAAACACCCAATACATGTACTAATTGAAATTTACAGTGGGGAATAGGGAGTTGGGGAGGGATAATATGAGGAGAAATGCCAGATATAGGTGATGGGGATGGAGGCAGCAAACCACATTGCCATGTATGTACCTATGCAACAGTCCTGCATGTTCTTTACATGTACTGCAGAATCTAAATGCAATTATATATATATATATATTTATATTTTATATTTATATATATATAAATTTAATTGCCACTAAGTCACCGCTACTTTAGAAGGTAAACTTTTCCTATGGAATCATAAAAGGATTCTGCATTTTTTTTTTTTGAGGCTTTTAAAATCTGAATGTTTAAGAGGAGTTTTCCCCATAATGACTATGATAAAGGCACTGTGGCTTGTGCCCAGGGATGTCACAAAAAGCCATCCTGAAACTTGCTGGGGTGTGGCCTGTGTGCATTGTTGGGATCGTTGTCCTTTTCAGGATTCACTGAAGAAATTTCTGCTGACACTGAGTTGCTAGAAAGGATTATATAGAATGACCACTGTGTTTGGAAATTTTCTTTCTTTGCTTTGGCCACTAGGAAGCTGAGTATAACATGCAGCCCACCTTAAACAAAATGCTCTGGTGATCGCCATGGTGTTCTGACTCGGTGCAGGCTTCATCTTAGCAGTCTACATTATTCTCCTATACGTTAGTCTCTTTACCTCAGCACCCAGCTCAGTACCTGGCTGAGGGGTGAAAAATTCTTAACCAGTCCATTTCCCAAAGTCTACTACCAACAGACTGCTCTTCATACTTTTTTTCTATATATTTTTTTCATATATTTTTGGGAAAATGGCAAGATATAAGTGAAGAAATACTATGTTAACATTCTTTTCCTTCTCTCCCTCTCTTTTTTCCTCCCTCATCATCTGTCTTTTTAAAACATAGTTAGAGTTTCCTAACAGCAGGATTTATTGTACTTTTACAGCTGAAAGGGGAATAGTGCTTACCAGCTTGACTGGTGGAAAATTTCCAAGCTGCACAGTTCACTAGTTTATATTACCTAATAGAGAGATAAATAAGCCATGATTCTTCTTAAGGACTGGCTTTTAATTAGATTTTTAATGGATCCTCTTTGACTTTCCCAAGCATAAGTACTGCTGTATTAGTTCATTATTGTGATTAAAAGCAGCTAATAATTATCATAGCTAAATAATTTTCCTCAAGTGTTCCAGCCCAGTTTGATGCCCTGGGTGTTAGCAGTGGCTGGTCTATGCCTGTCTCATTTTCTCTGCAATGCATAGCACAGCAGCTATTTTGAGTTGGAGACTGGGAAGCCTGCAGACATAGGAAGGCGCAAGGGACAGAAAGTGTCATTTCTTGGAGCTGGTGTCAAGATGCTCTGTGTGGTACTGCTTGAAACACCCTCCATTTCACTCCTCTGATGTCTGAAAGTTTAACCCAACTGCAGTATCTCTCCAAGCATCTTTAGGTCACTAGTCAGGACATTAGTCAGGATGCCTAACTAGCAGGAGGTTTATGAGCTTGCAAAAGGCTCATTCAGAGGCTCTGCAATGTCAGCATTGGACTGAGAATTCAAACTTGCAGCATCCACTTCTCAGCCTCCCGGCCTTTTACCTTGTAGACACAGAGGTGGATAGATTGCCCCAGCAACCCCACTGCCCGTGTGGCATAATTATGCTTCATTCTTGTTGTTGTTGTTTTGTTTTATTATTTTTTTTTTGAGATGAAGTATTGCTCTGTCGCCAGGCTGGAGTACGGTGGGGGAATCTCAGCTCACTGCAGCTTCCACCTCCCAGGTTCAAACAATGCTCCTGCCTCAGCCTCCCAAGTAGCTGGGACTGCAGGTGTGTGTCACCACACCCAGCTAATTTTTGTATTTTTAGTAGATATAGGGTTTTACCTTGTTGGCCAGGCTAGTCTCAAACTCCTGACCTCAGGTGATCTGACTGCCTCAGCTTCCCAAAGTGCTGGGATTATAGGCGTGAGCCACCACACCCTACCTATTCATCATTCTTTACCTTTTTAAGAATATAGACATTTTATAATCAAAGATATGGTCATGATGGAAATTTTTGAAAATGACTAACAGGAAGAGAATAAAAATCACAATTAGTTTTACTATCAATATTGTATGTTTGTTTTTCTTGTCTTTATTTAGGCATTTTTTTCCCTTAGGAAAGGGATCATGGTGTTGCCTTAGGAATATATCATGCATGTTTTTTCATGTCATTAAATTGGCTTCCACAAAATCACTTTTTAAGTTCAGCCAAGTATGTCATTATATAAATGTACCATAATTTATTAATCTCTGGCTTTTGTTGGACATTTAGATGATTTTAAGACTTGTATTATTATAAGCAACATTTCAACTAATGTCCTTTTTAAAAAATATTTGAGTAGACCATGATTATTTCCTTGGGTGAAAATTGTACATGCTGGTCAAAGGGAGTGGAGAATGTTAACGCTTTTGCTTTGTAGTACCAAATTGCCTTCTAGAAAGATGGAGCAAAGTAAACTTTCACTAGCAATGTATAAGGCGTGATTACTTCTTCATATGTTCTCCAACACCGGGAAACATCATTGTTATTATTGATTTTTTTTCTAAGTTTCAGGGCACAGGGCATGGTGGTTGATTTAATTTTCACTATTTTGGTCATGTAAGTCGAACGTTTTTTCATGCATATGTTGGTCATTTGAATTTCTTATTTAGCAGATTGCCTCCTCTTGTTCTTTGCCCATTTTGCATTGTGATGTTAATTTTGGTGTGATTATCTTTTGAAGGATTCAGATGGTCCTACTTTACCAAAAATAATTTTCCCCACTTACTGTCTGTATTACCTCATACTGAAGGGGAAGATAGGATTGCCTCTGGGCTTGGGATTGTGGAAACGGAATGGTTTCACTCCAATGGTACCATTGCAATCAGAATATAATTTAACAAATTCTAGACTGCTCAAAAATAATTTTTAAATTTCATTGCCAGTTATGGTTTTATTTGTGTTATTATAGTTAGAATGTGTCTTAGTCCTTGCTTTGCCATTTACCAGCTTTGTGAGCCTGGGCCAGGTTGCCGCACCTCTTGGAGCCTCAGTTTCCTCATCTGTCAGCTGGGATGACACCTACCTTGCAGACTTTTTGCTAATAACAAATGTGATAAAGTTCATAGAACGTAGTGCCTGGCACAAGGATGGCAGCCATGAAGAGAAAGAATTGTTAACATTTAAGATACTATGTGTATGATATCTAATTTTCTACTCAAACCTGTCACTTCAGAGTAGCCTTGATGGAATCATAAGGGTCTCCCTCATTCTCTGTTCCTCGCTCTTTGCTGAAAGGACAAAGTTGCAGGTTGCATGCTATGTTTCAAAGAAGCCTTCCAGCTCCTGTGAAAGGGGCCATCTTCAAGGATTTGCACAGATGTCACCATGCTCTACAGTGGCATGGGAATAGCAGTGCTCCCAAGACCTAAGGATGCCTTGGGGAGAGTGACAGGGCCTTCACATTCCTTAGCAATGAGCAGGGTGTCTGACGTGATCAAGACAAAGGTCAAGTTTAAAAGAAGTTTGTTTTAGTGGCCAGGCTCCTCCCATTCATTCCCCAGAGACACAAGTATAGAACTTCTGGGGACACCAGGACATGGGCTTAACTCCACAAACACTTCAGAGGGGCCTCCCACGTGGAGGGGAGTGGATTTACAAGGACTTTGACATGGACCTTGGGCCCTGCTCTGTGTGATGGCTTCCGTATTATCCATTTGGCATCAAAATAGGGAATATTTCTTCAGTCATTGTTTTTAATTTAGCATGCTGTGTGATACACTAGACAGTAGCTGCCACCAAGATGGTTACTGAATGTTCATCAGACAGTTGGAGGGCAGCAGTGACTGTGTTTGAAGCAGGTTTGAAAGGAGCACTTGTCTTACTTTACATGCACATCTAAGATTCTCTAAGGAGTCCATCCTCTTGGTGCATTTTAGGTGGTATCTGCAGGTTTAGCTTTGCACCTTTCCGCTAGTATGACATACGGCTGTTTAACCACGTGAACTTGGCTCCTCTGTGCTTCTGGTTCTTCAAGGACCATGCTAATAATTTCCATACCTTCCTCAAAGGCAAAGTTACGAGGATAAAATTAAATAGTGGGAATGAAAGGTCAAAACTCATTGTGTCAAGGCAAGCAATTAGGCTGGGTTCTAGTTTCCAAACTGCCAGGGAAAAGCCCTCTGAAGCTCTTATTTCCCTTTCATTAAAATGAGGGGGTCGGACTGGAAAATCTCTTTGGTCCCTCATAGGTATAATGTTCTGGGAGTCTATATGAAATATTCAAAAGGATTCATCAACAGTGAATCCCTAGAACATAGTGCTCCTAGAATTGAATCAATATTAAAGGAAATCTGTTGTCTCGGGATAGAAGATGCACAGAGAAGAGCCCAACTGACCTTTCTTGTAGCTGCAGTCACATGAGAGTTATGGCACAGGAAGCAGTGACGCTCATCATACAGCCAGTCGTTGCATGCAGAGTATGTTAAGTTTGGCAGCAGAAGAACCTGGATTCAAATTTTGGCTTGGTTCCTTTCCAGCTATGTAACCTGAAACAAGTCATTTTACATCCCTGGCCTCAGTTTCCATCTCTGTAAGGAAAAGAAGAAAGTGGACAATCCTCATGCTGGGTCTTGTGAGTGGCAAATAAGATCATGTATCTAAAAATACTGGCGTCTTACAGGGCCTCACACATAGTGGGCATTCACCAATGTGACCGCCATTGCTTTTATTGGACTAAATCAGAAAAGACAAGTTTCCATTTCAGCCACCCAAAGAATTAAGAGGCAGTGGCTCAGAGCCAAGAATTATTGAAGCAGGCAAAGAATGTTTGTTCTATCCCCCTGCCTCCTCTCCCCACTTCACTTAGGGTCCTTTCAGGAAGTCAGAGGTGGGTCACAGGGTTCTAATAATCCCAGAAAGAGCATCTGTTTATCTGTGTAAAGGAGAGCAAGAGAATCCAATTTTCTGGCACCAAGCAGAATGGAAAGGTGTTCGTTTGTAATGGGCTGATTTCAGGCCTTAAGCCCTTCCCTTATGAAAATAATTTACCCTGCTAATTACATCACATTAACCAGCTACTCCCGGTATAGATTAAAGGACTGCTTTTTCAAATCATTCTATAAATTAAAAGCAGTCCTCCCAGATACATGATTTCATGCATAAATACGGCATTTGTGTTGTCAGAATTTATGTTGAGAGGAAATGGAGGAAATGTATCCTTAAAGAAATATTTTGCAGTAGTTGTTAACACCTTCCACTCCTTCTGCTCAGCGCTTCTCGTACCCTAATATAAATGTGCAAGCTGTTAGCGCGAGATGAACATTCCGGAGCTTCAGGGGCCACCTGCCTGTGTGGCTGACTTGTTATTTAAATTCCCTTTGCATTTCACAGATTTGAATACTGCCAGGGTCCTGATTTATGATGTCCGCATCACACACATAAAACTTTCACTAGGATCTCCCTGTTTCTCACGCGCACACACACAAGGGAGGAAGTCAGTTGTGGCCACAGGTGGAAGAGATTGTGGAGCAAGTAATCCCCAGAAGGGTGTAAAGACCAGAGGGGTGTGCCCAGGAGGCCGGTCAGAAAGCAGCAGGGCTTGGGAGACTTGGTTCTGGGAAATCTGTCCCCTACCCTTCCTGTCAGCCACAAGAGAATCCAGGGAATGTGGGAAGGATGGAAGGAGTAGAGGCATTTAAGAGAAGGAATGCTGAATGGGATCATCTGCTCCTGGTAGGAAGGAAATCTGGAGCTCCTCCTTCTGGGGCCGGGTCTCATGGCTGTCAAGGAGCAAGCCTGTAAGAGGTGATGGAAGGAAATAACTGTGAAGAATTCAGAACTGACCCTCAAAGTCAGCCCTGCATCGTGCACTGACCCTCATGCACCTGGCATTAAGACCAGTCGTAGCCCTCCGCAAGGCTGGCACAGGGGCTCAGTTGGCATTTAAGATTACAAACTTCACCCCTCTAGGTATTTACAGCTGACTGTGTGCTAATTTGTCCAAGCTTCGTGGTTAAGCTTGGCAGACCAACAAATGTACCAAATGTACCAGCAGGTACATTTTAAAAACAGTTCAAACAAGTGAAGTTTCTATTACAAAATGTAAGAAGCATCTTAGAAAGGGCTTGGTTTTGAACAGGTTTATGCACACTTGCACGTGCACACCTTCCTGGACATTCCCTTCATTCTTGGTTAAAGATGTTTCTCTTCCCCAGCTACTGGGGGAAATGATGGTCACAACAACTTGTTAAGCCCAACTCAGTGCCGGGGGGACTCATGGGTAAAGAAGCCTAACAAGCAGAATCTCTGCTCTTATGGAATTTGCACTGTCTTAAGGAAAGAGAGACCATGCAAGCCAAACACATGACCAAATGAAATAATTTCCAGAAAGTATAAAATAGGAAAATAATGCAGTAGGATGATACACTAATGTCTAATGGCAGGAGCAAGAAGACAGGACAGGCTTGGACAGTGGAAGGGACAGACAGGCAGCTGGAGCGCAGTGAGTGATGACAGCAGAAGACAATTAGAGAGGGAGGCAGAGGCCAGGTCTTCTAGGGCCAAGGCAGGGGACTCAAAGATGGTGAGTCCTTGCCTACACTATGACGGAAAGGAGAAGGATTGAGGAGTTACCAGGTCTATTCCTAGGCATCTGTGTAGACGCAATGAGAGTTCATGTGGTACCCAAAGCCTCAGTAGGCACTAAACAAATGGGGTAGGTTTATTTTGTGTCAATAGAGATTCGGCTTAGAAAGGTGAGTGGCGAATGTCTGTCAGATTAACTGTCTGGAGTTCTTTCTAGGGTGATGTAAATTCTAACTGTCCCCAGGGCAGTGGGATAGACAGTCTCTCTGCTTCCCTTTCAGAGGGTAGGGAGTGGGGTGGGGAATGAGTGCGTCATCATGATCTTCACCTTCAGCGGGAAGGGAGGGGGTGGTTTCTCAAGGCGTCTGTCATGACCTGAGATGAATGACAATCCAGCATTTTCCCAGGAAGCACTGGAAGCACCCCAATGATACTGGCTTCACCATCGTCCTAGTCCAGGCCCTGGTGCATCCTTGCGCCGCATCATGCATGGCTTATCGTCCTGGGCACAGCTCAATTACAGCTCTTGTAGTAAGGTCAGGTAGAGATGGGCCAGGGGTTAGGTGCCATGCAGGTGTGTCGCTCTACCAGTCCTCACCTTAGGTGGTAAGAAGATGCTCTGTGGTCAGAACCAAAAGCAGATAGTAGGGAGCCGAGGGGTAGGTTTTGGGTCTAAGAATAGCATTCATAGTTATGGCTGAACGAGGGAAGAATTACGCAGAGTGAAGTCAGACCTGAGGGGCAAGCAAACTTCTGTTCTGGTCCAGGGAAGGCCTCTAGTTAACATCCAGCCACCTGCACAGCCTCTTCCAGCAAATAGGGACCATCAGCAGAGCTTCACTCTCCCTGGCCCCTTGGACCAAACTGCTGAGGAGACCCTAGTGACACCATAGTAAAGGGTCATTCTCCATCCTTGCTAAGCTAAAAATCCCTCTAAGTCAGCCAGGAAGAAAGCATCATGGGAAAATGTAAATATTGCTTTTGTTTATTGAATATTTAGGACCCTGCTAGTAGATTACCTCATTGAATACCCACAGCATCCCAACATGGTAGATTCTATTTATATTTATACTTTGCAGTGAGGAAACCGGGGTACAGGGAGGTGACAAAGTTCCTCAGAAACACCCAGCTTAGGAAGCAATTGCACAGGACTTGAGTCCTGGTGACTCTGACCCCACTGCCCCTGTGGATACCGCTAAAGGTCCCATTTAGGGTGTGAAAGAGATTCAGCATGAGCAGAGAGGCCGTAATTTTCCCAGAGGCACTTGGACAGCCATTCATTTTTCTACACCCGGTTCCAAGTGGACTCAGTCTCAGTATGGACACTGCTCCGCACAGCCCAGTGGGCATTCATTCTCTCATCCTGTTGTTCACTGAACTTCTCTGCCTGAGCTCTGCTCCTGGTCAGCCTCAGGCTAAAATTCACCCAGGGGCAGGGGCCAGCCCTGTGTCACTTGGTGCAGTAGAGGAGGGGAGACACAGAGCCTGATACAGACTCCCAGCTAATGATGCTCACACCCTAGTTGCAGCTCATCTCCAGGGAAGTGGTGACAAAAAGTAACACACAGACTAGAAAACTCACATGCCCACAGGGCTGCACAAGTTACCTGAGTAAATGAAGCCAGCTGTCTGAGTCCATTTGGGCTGATATAGACTGGGTATTTCATAAACAACAAAATTTATTTCTCACAGTTTTTGTTTGTTGGTTCAGTTTTTTGTTGTTTTGTTTTGTTTGTTTTTGAGACAGAATCTTACTCAGTCGCCCAGGCTGGAGTGCAATGGTATGATCTCGGCTCACTCTAACCTCTGCCTCCTGGGTTCAAGCGATTCTCCTGCCTCAGCCTCCCAAGTAGCTGGGACTACAGTGTGTGTGCCACCATGCCCAGCTAATTTTTGCATTTTTAGTAGAGACAGAGTTTCACCATTTTGGCTGGGCTGGTCTTGAACTCCTGACCTCAGGTGATCCACCTGCCTTGGCTTCCCAAAGCACTGGGATTACAGGCATGAGCCACGGCACTCAGCCTATTTCTCACAGTTCTAGAGACTGGAAGTCCCAGATTAGGATGCCAGCGTGGTCAGGTTCTGGGAAGGGCCATTATTCTGGGCTGCAGATGGCTGGCTTCTTTCTGTGTCTTCACATGGCCAAAAAAAGATGAAAGAGCTCTTTGGTGTCTCTTTTATAAGGACACTAATCTCACTCAAAAAGGCGCTGCCTCATGACCTAATCCCTGCCCCACCTCTTAGCACTTCACTTTGGGCATTAGAATCTCAACACCTGAATTTAGGAGGAGCTCAAACATTCAGACCATAGCACCAGCCAAATGGAGTCTGTTCCCCATCAAAAGGCAGCTTCTCCTCAGCCTTCAACCCGCTGGGCCTCGTGGCAGTGCGGGATTGCTAGACTCAGATCTTTCATTTTATTTTAAGCCAAGTCAGGTATTTAGTTTTTAAAGGTGAAATCTCACATCTTAAAAATGTTGGCAACCAATTTAAAAATTTGTTGTTAATTTGTGCTGGGCATGCTCATTACATGTGTGGGCCAGAAGAGGCCTGTTTGAGGCTTCTGCATGGATAAGAGTAGGGGCTTTGGGACCAGGAGCACTGGGTTCAAATCACTGCCCTTCTGCTTTCTGGCAGTGCAACTCAGGTAAATGACTTGATGTCTGGGTAAAGTGGGAATCCTAATCCCACCTGGCAGGTGTGCTGTAGGACTGAATGGATAACACTTACAAAGAGCCTGGGACAGTGCCTGGTGCTTAAAGAATGTGGCTCACACCTGTAACCACACCTGTAACCCCAGCACTTTGGAAAGCCAAAGCAGATGGATCACGAGGTCAGGAGATCTAGACCATCGTGGCCAACATGGTGAAACCCCATCTCTACTAAAAATACAAAAATTATCCAGGCATGGTGGCTCATGCCTGTAGTCCCACCTACTCAGGAGGCTGAGGCAGAGAATCATTTGAACCCAGGAGGTGGAGGTTGCAGTGAGCCAAGATTGATTGCGCCACTGAGCTCGAGCCTGAGTGACAGAGTGAGACTCATCTCAAAAAAAAAAAAAAAAAGAATGTGGCTATTGTTGTTATCCCCATTCTTAAGTATGTGAAGAGTGAGCTGCCAGTCTCTGCCTCACTTTGCTCCTAGAGGCCGGCCAGTGCCTTTATCACATGGCATCTTCCATAGAATCTCTGTGGTCTTCTCTTTTGGTCTTCATGGCCAAAGAAATTGCAGGTTTCTGTTTGTTAGGAGGATTCTAACAGTGACTCTTTACCAAGAAGTCAAAGGATGCCTAGAGCTGGTGATTGGCTCCTTCGGCACCAGCTCAGGAATGCAAGCCAGTGTTCCTGGAGCTCGCGCTTGAAAACAAAGCCTCCAATTCAGGGCTTCTCCTCAGCTCCCTTGGCAGATCGCTGGCTTTGGACACTGTAACATCCTCACTATGTTTGGTCTGTGCAAAGGTACCCAAAATAGTGGCTTCCTGGCCTGGAATTTTCTGATGGCTCTTCCTTGCTACTCTCTAGAGCAGCAGGAAGTCCTTTTCCTGACAGGTGCATTTTCCAAACCTGAGGCATCTTACTCTTTCTTCTTATCTCAGCCTTCCATTTAGATTTCATGAAAGGAGAGAGAAGTAGAGGACTTACTCACTGAGGTGTGGTATATCTGGAGTAGGAAACAGAATTAGAAATTAATGCAATCCATAGAAAGCCAAACTGCTCCACAGCCTGTCCCCACATAGGAAAGCATTCAGACAGAACCACAGACCAGCAGCCACAAGGAATGCTTTTGACACTGTGACATGATCTCAGGCTTTAAAACAGCTTCTCAAAACCTGCAGTGCAGGAATTCATTCATAAAACACCACAAGCTTTCTCTGATTTTTCTTTATATCTCACATGTCAGGCCTCAGGTCCCTGTTCCCCAGCTTCTCCCAAATATCCCTCCGAATGTGTCCTGAGCTGCTCTTGCCTCCTTGACCTGCGTTCTTACCTTTCATTCAGATCTAGTTTCTTTCTGTTTCCAGTGGAAACCAGGCTTAGCTTCCTGGCTGCCCTTGTTCACGTAGCCCTCCCGGAACCCAAAGCAGCACAGTAAGCAAGCAGGTAGACAAAGAATCGGTGTTGGAATACTAGTGGAGAGAAAGGCTGTGATGGCATTTGCGTCTGCTCTTTGCCCCATGGCATTAACACAGTGGATGTCAGAAGGCTCAGGGAGAAGCAGTCTGATGGTAGCTTTTAACAGGCAGAATATTTGAGAAGTCACGTGAGGCGAAGACCTTCCGTGCAAGAACACGGCAGTCCCTGTATCTACAGTAGTGCTTGTCCCATTTGACACTGTAGGAGATTCCATGCTTTATACCTTACAGGGTGGGGTCGATTGTTTAATAGTGCACTACACGCTGGGGCAAGAAACCAAGGTCCCTCGGTATTTTTTTCTGTAGCTGATCTCATCTTGATCTTAAGCCTCTATCCGCCAAAAGGGAAGGGAGAAAACTGAAAACCTTCCCAATGAAGGAAAGCTGTGTCTTTTGCTTAACTAGCCTCTTTGGGGTTAGATTGTCTCTCTGAGGTGAATGTTCAGCATTCAGGGGTACTCCTCAATTTCCTAACCAAGAAGTCATAGAGGTCACCCCGCATGGCAGGGTGGAGGGTGGAGTGTGAGCCTTATCACACGCTGGTGCATCCTTTCTCACCTCGGTCTATGGCTGAGGGCGCTTGTGGCCCCGTTCTCCTGGCACTGTGGGGAGTCATGATAACCCTATTCCACCTTTTGCCCCTGGGCTCCACCTACATTCTGCCGGTGCTGTGTCTAGATCCCAGCATATCCCTTCCTCTGCTTCTACTGAGAGGTCCTCGCATGCTTGCTTCCTGGTGGATCTTCTTACTCCCTACTCTTAGCTACCCTTCACATGCTCCTCTGGGAGCTTATGGCTGCTTTCAAACACTGCTTTTTCACCCTATTTCTGGATTCTCTCTGCTTAACCTCACCATACCAGCATTCTGGGCTTACCTGGCTGCTCCATGCTGGTGCCAGAATACTAGGCAAAGCGGACTTCCAGGAAATGGAAGGCACTTTGTACAACCTCTTCCCAGTTTTCTTGGCCCATCTTTCCAGATCTCAGCTCAGGGTTGTGGGGAAACTGGAAATCTTTCCCTCTCATCCCCTCTGAATTTCTCCCCTCGGGTCCAGAAAAGCATGCTTTTCCCTTCTTATTTAAGATAACTTACCACTTCCCTTCCCGTTTAAGATAACTTACCACGATGTCAAATCCTCCTTCTCAACTTCCCTAGCTGACATATGGGAGCTACCCTTTCTTTCTTTCTTAGAATTTCAAACCTCACTGTGGCCTTAATGGCAGATAGGACATAGAGGGAAGATCTTGCTTACCAGAAAAAGTGAAATATGTCAGGAAATATTTTTAAAATATTGACACCATTTATTTCACCTACAACATGCTTAATCTTGTCATTATGGAGACAGTAAGGCAGATAGCATTTTCTTAGTTTACAGCTGAAACATATGAGGCTAAGGGAGGTTAAGAGACCCACCAAGGTCACACAGCATGTGGGGGACATAGTCAAGAAGAACCCATGAGTGTTTGGACTCTGATAGAGGTTCCTTCTGTGTCCCTGGGCTACCTCCCCTACTAGGGCTCTCTTTTCCTCCATGGGACTGTGAAGTCAGCCACAGGGCACCGTCAGCTCCGCCAATCTGCTCTCTTGTCTCTTTAAGTGATTATAAAGTAGAAACCATGAAATCCACAGCTGCAGGCACAGTAGGAATTCTGCCTCAAATAGGCACAAATCCTGGAAGACAGCAGTTAATGCCGAAGTCACTGGGAACTTCATTTAATGTTTTTTTTAAGACATTGCCAGCTATGAATGTCTGGGAGGTGGCCAACGATCCATTATAAGCACTAAATAATTTGTAAGTCAAACCTATCGATGGTAATGTGGTGTCAAAATCACTCAACAATGCTTGTTGAAAAGACAAATCAATTATGCCTGGGTCTCTGCTAAGGTGGTTTGGGAGGGCAGCACATGGACATGTAAGTGTGTATAAACATATAGATTTAAGGGAGTGCAGAAGGAACAAAAACTGGCATAATAATTGAAGAATCTTTTGGACTCTACCCTTTTTCTTGCTGGGAAACTTGCCCAGCCAAGAATCCACAAGGCCTTTGAATCAAGTCAGTTCCCTGTCCTCATCCACTGAGCTTATGAAAAAATGAGGATTTGCCTGCTCATAGCAAAGGTTCCAAACCTTCTGATACCCACCTTCTGCTTAATGCTTTCACCTGAGAAGATTGAATACCCCCCCCCCCCCCACTCCACTGCCTCCTCTGAGCCCCTTTAACTTGTTCCTGGACTTCTACAAAAGCTGCCTAACCAGCCTCCCAGACTCCACTCTGCCCCTTATAATCTATATTCAAGGACAAGCCAGGGTGGTCTTTTGAGAACCAAAGTCAGATCATGTTATGCCTCTTGCTCAAGCCTGTCTTCTCTGGTTTTCCATTGTACATAGAATAAAATTCTCCTTTTGTGTGATGGCCAATAAAGCCCTCCCTGATTTGAGCACTGTCTGCGTCTCCAACTTCTTCCATACCTTTGCCCAACTCTCTCCCCAAGACTCAGCCTCTTCTGGCCTTTTTGCTGGTACTTGAACAGGTCCTTTAACTTGTTCCTGGGACATCCTTTAAGATGTCCCTGCCTCCGGACCTTTGCTCAAGCTTGGTCTGAGTGTCTCACTTTCAACTTTGCACATCATTCAATTCTAATCTCAAATGTCACCTCCCAGGGAGGCCTTTCCTAATCAGTCATTCTCTGTTGCATTACTGTACTTTATTTCTATTAGTGCATGTCTCCTAAAATTTACTTATTGACTTGATTACTCTCCTCTATTGTTCTAATCTACAATAGAACGTTCCAGAAAGCAGGGACTTGGTCTTATTCACAACTCTATCAACGGTACCTACAGGGCCACTTGTCTCATGTCTGGCATCCTCATGGAACTTGTTGATTGACTAGGCTACTGCTTTCTTCCCCCCCCAAACTGATGGTCTCCTTTTCCAGTTGAGCAACAACCATATTGAAGTTTACCAGTGATCCAATCATTTGTTTTTATAAATTCATTGGTCCAACAAAATTTTGCTAATTTCCTACTGTTTTCCAGCCCATATGCTAGGCATGGGGGCCTCAGAGCAGCCTCTGGCCTCCAAGAATTCAAGATCTGGAAAATTCTGATACCTGTTCAATGTGAGAAGAACTATAACAAATGTGTGCATGGTGTACTCAGAAAAAGGGACCCTAGTCCAGGGATTTCCAGGGAGGCCTTTGAAAGGAGATAGACCTTGAGCTGTATCTTAGAGGATGTGTAGGAGTTAGGCAAACAACAGCTTGAAGTATTCTAAGCATAGAAAAAGCAAATATTCAGAGCCCAAGAGAGCCTGGCAGGCGTCGTTCCACATGGCTGGGGTAAAGGATTCCCTGTAGGAGAGGCAGGAACTAGAGAGGCAGAGAGGGGTTGGAGTGGGACTGGCCTTTGCAATATTAAGGAGCTTGGACTTGACCTTGAAGCAATTATAAACTCTTAAGAAGGGGAGGGGCTTTGGTCTTGTATTTTAGGAAGATCACTTTGGCCATGAGGGAGAGGATGTATTGGAGGAGATGACAAAGGAGACAGAGACCTTCAGTCTTGAGAAAGAAACCTGACTGGCCTGGACAAGAGGGGTATGATAGTTTCCTAGGGCTGCTGAAACAAATCACCACAAACTGGGTGGTTAAAAGCAACGTAAATGAATTCTCTCACAGTTCTGCAGGATAGAAGTTCAAAATCCAGGTATGGGCAGGGCCAGGCTTCCCCCAAGGCTTCTCAGGAAAGGTCTTTCCTTGCCTCTCCCAGCTTCTGGTTGCCCCGGTATTCTCTGGTTTGTGGCTGTATCACCCAATCTCTGCTTCCATCTTCACATGACCACGTTTTTTTAATGTCTCTCTCTCCATATGGTATTTCCTCCTTTGTTGGAACACCAGTCATGTTGGATTAAGGCCCACACAGTCTCAATTTGATTTCATCTACATAGTCCCTATTTTGTTTTCTTTTTCTTTTTTTTTTTTGAGATGACGAAGTCTCGCTCTGTCAACCAGGCTGGAGTGCAGTGGCACTATGTTGGCTCACTGCAACCTCCACCTCCCTGGTTCAAGCGATTCTCCTGCCTCAGCTCCCTGAGTAGCTGGGATTACAGGTGTGCTCCACTAGGCCCAGCTAAATTTTTATTTATTTATTTATTTAAGTAGAGATGGGGTTTCCCATATTGGTCAGGCTGGTCTTGAACTTCTGATCTCAGCCTCCCAAAGTGCTGGGATTACAGGTGTGAGCCACCACACCACTCCCTATTTTGAAATAAGGTCACATTCACAGGGACCAGGGCTTTGGGCCACAACAGAATCTTTAGGGGGGATGTAATTCACCCCATAACAGGGAGTGAATGGAAAGAAGGGAGGGGGGAATCCAGAGTTTGAATAGAGACGGATTCAATGAGTGGTGGAAACTAAACAGATGGGAATACTTAAAGAAGAGAAGGTAATCTAGAAAGATTCCCGTGTTTTTAGTTTGTCCAGTCCAGTGGAGGGTGAAACCATTCATTGAAATACAGAATATATAATATAAGACAGAACCCAAGGTCCCTGATTCTTTTCTACAAATACTTATCACATTATTTAAAGCAATCTTAGTAGCCCAAAGAGCTCCCCTAGAGAGGAAGAAATGGCAAAGCAAAAAAGAAGGCAACTGCATGGGTAAAGCAAGAGGGAACATTAGCTTCCTCAAAGTTTAGACCAGAAGCGGAAATGAAAATCAAGTTACTGAGCTCAATTCATCTCTTAAAAGCTAGAGCCACAGACATAACCAGAGTTTTCCTTGTGGAGGAAAAGGAAGGAAACCTGTTTTCCCAGCCTAATCTATTGACCCTTCATTCATTCTGGAGCCAGGTTGGAATAAATAGTGTCTTGTTTGGTTTGAACTCCTTAGAAAAGGGAGTCCAACTCCCCATCTCTGACTACAGAGCTTATTTCAGAAGAGCATTAGCATGCACAGGAAGCAGCAGACCCTACAGGTATAACACCTTCTTCCCTGGCCCTCATAATCCAGGTCTTGTTCTGACACGGTTCATCCGGTGCCGACGGCTCAGCCTCTTTGATGTCCAGACCAAACGCGGCCCACTTTCCTGTGGGCATCGGTGCCTTTCAGCCTGTTTACCTGGAGGCAGTGGTTCTCTGCAACATCCGCCTATCCTTTGAAAGAGAGTGGGGTGAGGGAGGGTGGGTGCTCCGGGGCTCCCCAGGAAAAGGCCGATTGAATTTGCAGGCACCAGAGAGAGGTGATGATGCAGTATTTCAGCAGCGGTTGGAAAGGTAGCTTGGGTGGCGTGGAGTGAAATCCACCTTCCTTCCACTTAGAACTCAGTTCAACCTCGGAGGACCACCAGAGAATGATGGCTTATTGGGGCTGAGACATTGTCGGGGGACAAGGCCAAAAAGGATGTGACCTACCACATGTTATAAATTGTTGACGGACGGGCTTACTGGTGCTCACACTCCATATTCTTTTCCACGTTCTCCCTCCCTCTTGTTCTTCTGACAGTTGGGAAGTCTTGCCCGGCCTCACTGGCTTTGACAAGCTCTCTGTTGCCTGAAGGGGAAAAACCACCTCTGCTCTTAATCTGACCCAGCTAATTGGCCCTGGGGAAGTAAATTATGTAGAAAGAAGAGCCCTCTCTGCCTCTCGCCACAAATGTCTCCTAACTATAGGAGACACAGAGAGTGACCACAGCCTTCTTATAAATCTGTTGTGGCCTCATGACCTCTGAGCAATAATAAATACTACTTTCACAGGCGGTCCCGTAGATATGAAGACGTTCTGCGAGAACATCTGGCATTCATTGACTCAGGAAAAGAAAGAAAAAAATCACAAGCCTTGGGACAGAATTTCATTTTCTTTTCATGTTGCCATGTGGGTGAAGGAGCCCTCTCTGTCTTTAAGCAAATGTGGGATGGGGGTATATGAGCTCTCTTTCAAGTTTTAAAGGGAACATAAAAATGCACACACATTTCTGTGAAGAAGTTCTCTGGCAGGGGACCGGGGTGAGAGGCATCTTTCTGAAGGGGCCTGGAGATGTCCGGTTTCTGTAACTTCCCTTCAGTACGTCTTCTTTCCTTCTGGTCCTGTGAAGCTTTCTCTGCGCTGCCCTCCGGGAAGACCTGAGTTGCAGATTATGGATTCCCTAAACCATAGACAGCTGTTCAGGGGCCCAGGATAATTAAGCAAGTCAGAAAGGGTAGAATTAGAGTTAGGTGGGTGGGTGGTTAGGGGACACCAAGGTGTGCGAGCTTGAACTGGATGAGAGCCCACAGTGCTAGAGTTTTCTCCATGTCTCCCTCTTTCATTCTCTCTTCCTCTCCCTCTCGCTCTCTCCCCCTCCCCCTTCTCTCCAGTGCTGTAGAACAACCTGGCTCCTAAGCGCTAACACCCACAAACGTAGGCTCCCTTTGGAATGCAGTGGAAACTCAAAGCTCACTTCTGCAGGGTGGAGTTCCCACTTTCCCACAGGATGAGCACAACTCTTTCCCCATACAAAAGTTGGCTGCTCTTTGATCGGCGAGTTTAAATGAGAATAGGTCTTAGGTAGCCCAAGTGGCTTAAAATGTTAGCAAACAGTGGGATCCCTTTTAATTTTTAAAGGGAACTCTAATTCTACCCTTTATGACTTGCTTAATTATCCTGGGCCCCTGAACAGCTGTCTATTGATTCCAATTAACATGATTGACATCTCCTCTGAAGGTAAAAGCTAATCAACTACAGGTTCCCCACTGAGAATTCATTTCCTTCTTGGAGTCACTCCTGGGCAGGAGGAAACTTAAATATGAGAATCGAGATTCAGCACCCACAGCTCTGATTTTACTCTTTTATATACAGCCTCACAGTGTCTTATAGAGGGAAAAAAAGGCTAGACATGTTTTTTTTAATGGCAATGTATTTTTGAACCAAACTAGAGTTAATTCGGTTGGCTTTCACTTTCCTTCCTTTCTATTTTTTGTGAATCTAAATTGATCCCTTGAATGTTTGATTTCCTTTTCCTTTCCGGTTCTGAAGGACCCACAAAGTCTACTTTTATTGCTTCTGACAACAAGTTTAGAAGTTGACATGAGCTTCCTGGTATAACCAACCTTCAATTTTTCATCTCCTCTTTGCAGTGAGTTAGATGCAGATCTTGACAGTTTGCTAGTGATGTTTTCAAATGAAACAAAAGCCAGTAAGAGAGAAGTCATGTCAGCTAACCAACTGGGGTCCATAAGACAGCAGAGCGCTGGGATGCTGCTGAATCTAAATGTGAAACATAAAAAATAATGCCAACAAATTCATTCAACGCATATTTCTGCCTATTGTCAGGTACATGGAAATTTCTGGAAGTGGGGCACGTGATCTCGCCGTGATACCCATGGCATCTTTCCATGTGTATTCCTCCTCATCAGAAAGGAAATCTACTCGCAACAGTTGGCAGCAAGCTCAATGTGAAGTGTTATATATGATTGCCCCCCCGCCAAAAAAGTGCTATTATAAGCCGTGTAGTATCCAGTGCAAAGGGGGCTGTGGTTAAACAAATCCTAACATTAATTGGCGTTTTATTTGACTATAAATTTCATAGGGGCAGACACAGTGTTGGTCTTGCTGCTCACATTCAAATAATCTAGCTCAGGGCTTGGCATGCCATAGACACTGAAGAGACATTTGATGAATGAACCAATTCTCTGGGCACAGATCCAATTGTGGCAAAGAAACAGAGGCCAACTTTGTGCTGGGTAAGCTGGTCAGATAGAATAATTATGGGATGGGTGGGTAGACTGAATAAAGTGACATCAGAGGAAGTGAGATGAGATTTTGTTTTGGACAAATAAGATGGGGATAACTGATAATGGGCAAATAAAACTCAAGGTTCACTCTCAAGAAAGAGCTCACAGACTTTGGGGATTTGTGCATAAGGAGAGACAGCGCTGCATTCCTAACTGTCGAGTGAGTCTGCTTTAATTAGGTCTGGGCAGTAAGTAGGAAGAATGGCAAGGGAGTCCTTGACATCAGGCAGTGTGGCCCAGCAAAGGCAGAGTCCGCTGATGTGTTTATTCTGTTCTGGTGCTGACTGTAGAAAATGTACCCGTCTTCCTATACATCTCTTCTTTTATCTTTCTTTCTGGTGCCATCTCATTTACTTAGAGGAGAAATGGTGAGGAGGGAAGCAGCAAGGAAAACATAGATGGCTCAACTAGACCCAGAGCCCAGTGTCCAAGTCTGATATAGCAAGGCCAGCCCCTCCCTAGTAAAGATCAAACGCTTATAGTGGCGTTTCCTGGCCAAAATAGAGCCAACAACAGCAAATAAAAACAATACCACAAACCCACCCTGGGAACTACAGAACACTTTTGCTTCTCTTCTACCCACTTTAGAGTTTAGGTTTCTGTCTAGCAGATTTAAGTATGTTGCCTATCATTCGTCAACCCTAAATGCGAGTTTATGTATCTTAACGTCACTTGTTCTTACCGTTACAATAAATCTTCAGACAATGAGAAGCCGCCCAGCATCCCACAGGAAGTCTAGGGCCCTAGGCTGGACTTCGTGGAGAGAAATGAGAGAATTTCTGATGTTCCGTTCCTGACTGTTTGAAAAATGACAGCATTCTCTGCATTTCAGTTCTCCACTTCTGTCGCTGGTTGGTCTTACTCGTTTATGTGACTTTGCTGGGTTCGGGGAAGGTGGGCAGGAGAGACGTTAACAACATAACCTAAGAGAACAAAAGTTAAGCAAAGCAACATTTATTTATTTATTTATTTTGAGACGGAGTTTCTCTTTTGTTGCCCAGACTGGAGTGTAATGGCATAATCTTGACTCACTGCAACCTCCACCTCCTGGGTTCAAGTGATTCTCCTGCCTCAGCCTCCTGAATAGCTGGGATTACAGGTGACCACCACCACTTCCAGCTAATTTTTCATATTTTTAGAAGAGATCGAGTTTCACTGTATTTAGGCTGGTCTTGAACACCTGACCTCAGGCGATCCACCCACCTCAGCCTCCCAAAATGCTGGGACTACAGGCGTGAGCCACAGGCAAAGCAACATTTAATTCCAGTAAATACGTAGGTTGATTCCCGCTAACCTCCTCTGGTTACCTTCGCACATGTCAAAGCCCTAAGAGCTCTTATTTTTGAAGGAGTCCCTTTCCCCTCACCATGTCAAACATAGTAAATTACACTTAGGTCACACGTTAGATGTAGTATACAGAAAAATGGAAACAATTATTATTTTGCTTTTTGTATATTGGGCCAATGTATTTTCTTTTCAACTCTACCCATTTTTATGTGCCCTCAAAGAGCTCATGTGACATGGGTCTTGACTAACATCGGTAATGGCCCTGCCTGCCATAGCCCTGGCCCCCTCACAGGCTGTTGACTTTCCTCAAAGAAACTGCCCGACTAGTCTCTCTATTCAGTCAACCAGGATTTTCAGTCATCCACTGAATGTCTGATACTATGCTGTTCATGGCGTCACTCTCAACTTCCGAGGACCTCTCCCAAAGCTCTGGCCTGGTCGTTGCTTAGCCTAATCTAACACTTGGTATTTCAAGAACAATATCTTAACTAAGTGGGGAATTTCTTCCAAGCAGCTGAACCAATGGGGCAAGGGGTCTGGATTTGCTTTCCTAGACTGTGATTTGTTCCGGAAGAATCCTATGTCGCCTCCAGAGATGAGACAGAGGCGGTGTCTCTAACAACTTAATATGGCTATTATTATCTGAGGCAAAAATACTATGTGGCATTTAATGTGGATTACTGTACTGGATCTCGGGTATGATGTTGCTTTTTATACTCAAAGATAAAAAGAACCAGCTATTTTGAGGACTTGGTGGCAGCTCTGGAAGAAGTCTGCAGGCAAACTAGGTAACTACTGTGTGAACGGCCACGCTGACGGTGATGACTGAGTTCTGGTGTGGCTGGTTTTAAGGAAAGCCACGTTCTTTATGGTCACACCTGATCTGTTTCCCTAATCACATTACCGGCTTCACCAGGGCAGAGATTGTTTTAGAGCTTGAGGACTCTATTCAGCAAAAGGTCATAAAAATGGTAATAAGAAATAATAACAAAAGTTAGCATTTGTGGAATGCTTCCTTTATGCCTGGTTTGTTAAGAGAATGTTTTATACCTCATCCCACTGGTCAGAGATTACAGTTCTATGTAGATGAGCTTATGAGTTCTCTGGATAAGGATGAGGAAATCTGAGGGTTGGAGGGGTTCAAGAAGCCATCCAAGACCACCCATCATCAGAGAGGATTCAAAACCTGCTTGTTTGCTGCTGAGTCTCTGCTTTCAGCCTCATCAGTTTCTCCTTTCTAGCTTGAATTTTAGTCAAGGGGCATCAGAAGAAACAAATTGAGGTTTGGGGACAATAAATGAATCTTGAGAGCAGTGATAGAGCAGATTTGACATAGTTCTTCCATTTGGTTTCCTCTTTTTTCCCCTCCTTCCTCCTCCTCTCTTCCTTCCACAAGCCTCTAATCAATGCCTATGGCACCATGCTAGGTTGCTGTGAGACAGAGATGACTGTCACCTGGTTCCTGCTCCAGAGCTGCTCGGAACCTAGAAGAGGACATGACAACGCATCCTTGCAGGAAAACGGACTGAGAACCATCATAGACCTACAGCTACATCCTGATCTCCCAGAGCACAAGGGGAAGAACAGCTGGAGAAGTGAGGGGAACAAGTATCCCAGCCAAAAAAAAAAAGAGAGAGAGAGGCAGCGTTGTATATGAAGGCCCCCAAAATGAAAGCACATAACGTATTCAGAGAGTGACGGTGTAGTCAGGGGGAGTTTGGTTAGCCCGGCTGGACTGAAGGAATCATTATGGGAGATGACGAACATAAGGCTAGTTGGAAAGGGAGGTTAGAGTCCTGCCGTGAAGACCTCTGGAGACTTCCAAAGGCAGAGACCCCAATAAAGATGGGAATAAGGGCCTGTGTTAGGAGAGTGGGTGGCAGAGATGGGGTGAACGGTTAGCTTCAAAAGGCATCTCAGCTGTGAAATCGGCAGAACTTGGAGCCAGATTTGAAAGCAGCAGAGAGGTCAAGGGGAAAATGAATGTGAGGGTCTTCACTGAAGCAGTAGGGTGGATGAGGGACATTGTCCACTAGGGTGAGGCGGATGCTTGCAGGAGGGCGCAGAGGAGGCTGAGAAGGTGGTGGGGGAGGAGTCAGTGCACTTTGGGCCCTGCTGAGTTGCATGTGTCTGCAGGACATCCAGGTGGGGAAGCATGTTTTTCAGCTATGCGTTGTTGTGGGGTTTTTTGTTTGTTTTGTTTTTGCGTCTCCAGTCTACGAATAGAACTTGAATCCTCCATAAAGTCATGAACTCGCCAGTAAAAATAATGTCAGAATTTGAGTGTCTTCATAATGGCCAGAGTAGACACCCTGTGGCAACAGCCTAGAACACAGAAAGCAAATGGTGTTTTTGGCAGTCTGATATAGGCACCCAGCTGCTAAATAGGGGGCGCAGGCCTGGAGAGAGGGCTCTGGAGCAGAGGGGTGCTGGGGAAGGGTGCAGAAAAGGGAGGAGGAGAATTATCTCTGAGAAGAAATCACTGTTGTTTTTAATTTTACACACCTGGGGCTCGTAACACTCGCAAAAACACGCTCAGCAATGGAGGAAGGTAGCTAAGAGCAAGCCTCCCTTTATGGGAGGCTGGGGGACACTGTTGCTCTCTGCTGGACAGTCAGTCTCTAGAGCTCAAAGGAATGTATTTTCAGTGCAGGGCAAGGAGAAAGTGATTCTCAAGCCTTTCATGGCTTTCTGCCTGCTTTCCTGAATGTGCAGTGTGCCTCTCAGTTCTGATCTGCTCAAAGTGCAGGATGATGGATCTGGGGACACTTTAAATATCCAAAGAGAATGTTGCACTCTCTCTCTCTCTTGCATTTTATTCTTATTTACTTAGCTACTGACTTGCTTTTAAAGCAGTGTCAAAGGGAACCTATATCTTCTGCAGTGTATCTGCTTCTGGACTCTCACCTCCCTTCTTGTGTTAATTTAGGAATGTTTCGTTTCTGCAAAAATAGTGCTGTGATCTTTGCTTTTCTATGCATGCCTTTCATCTGGCGCTCACAATGTGCGGTACAGATGTTTCACTGCCAGACCCTAGTACCCCCTAATTTGCTTTGTGTATCCTAGCTAGTTACAGTCCCTCTAGGCAGTACCACCTCTTTACCTATACCGAAGCACAAACATAAGGCACCTTTTGGGGTAGGGAAGGGGTCTCCCTCCACATACTACCTCCTACTTCTTTGTCTTTGCCTTCTCATACTCTGGCTTCCCTGTTCAGTCTGTATAACTCCCACTCTTCAAGTGTTAAATTCAATCATTAATTCAGTATGTCCATAGTGAGTGATGTATTATACTAGCTACTGTGCTTGTCGTATCCCTAGGGATGCAGCAATGCACAAAACAGTCAGTTACTGCGTCTAAGTGCTCACTAAGTGTAGTAGATGAAATGAATGGAAAGTGAGCATAAACTTCACAGTTTGACACAATGGATGCTACAATGGGGGGGACTTACTAAGTGCAATGGGAACATGGAATGTAGGCCTCTAACTCTCCTTAACTAGGCAGAGAATGCTTCCTGTAGGATGGAGGAGCTTGCTATGGTTTGGCTCCCAGGTCTGCAGTTTACAAGCTGTTTTGCTTTAGGCAAATCACTGTACACCTCTGTGCCTTTAAAAATGTGATAATGATGTAAAAACTTAGTAGAGCACCTAGCACATAGTAAATACTCAATATACACATACTCATTCACTCCTTCATTCAGTAAAAATCATCTACTGAGTACCGTGTGTCAGGCAATGCCCTGGAGAGTGTGGAGGGTGCACCCCACACTTCTATGAAATAAATTTCATCATCTCAGTTTTTTTTTTTTTCTGCATGTACCACACTTGGAGAAAGTCTTTGAAGTGATAATACTAGAAGTTCCTTTTTGCTGCCTGTTGAAGCAGCAGCTCAGAGGACTTTGCTGGGCACAAGGGAAAGCCTGGGCAGCAAGAAAGTAGCAAGTGAAGCTGTGGCCGAGTCGTACATTTAGGGTTTTCATCACACCAGCAGCTCCAGCCTAGAGGCATCACCCCTCCCAACCCCCATCCCTGTCTCAAATTAAAGTTAGCTTCGCATAGCAGGGCACAATAGGAATGCATTGTCATCTTTAAGCTGTGCAGTCCCCCATTGCTGCTGAATATTTAAAGTTCTTGTCTGAAACCTTAGCATGACCCTGCATCTCTGGTGCTGCATTGTTGCCAAGAAGCCTGTGAACCATGGAGGAGTTCGTCTCATCCTGTGATGGACAGGAGACTGCTGCTTCAGAGAGAGAAGTCTGAGCAGTGGGGAGCTAAGGAAGCTTACTCTCTTGTTGATGCTCAACAAATGCAGCATCTAGGCCTAAAACAGAGCTGGGGTCTGCAGCCTGGTTGAATTAAAAGGGGGAAGCCCCACTGTTTGGAGCCATTCTCTTTCTAGCGACCATCAGCCCTTTCTTTTTTCCTTTTGATTTTTCTTTAGATATAATTTAAAGAGCAAAATCCGCCATGTTAAATTATATAATTCAGTGCTTTTTTAATTATATAGTATGTTGTACGATCATCATCACTGTCTGATTCCAGAGCATTCCATCACCCCACAGAGAAATCTGCTACCCATTAACAATTTCTCTCCATCTCCCCCTTCCTTCAGCCCCTGGCAAATACTAATCTACTTTTGTGTCTATGGATTTGCCTATTCTGGGTATTTTATAAAAATGGAATCCTGCAGTTTGTGGCCTTTTATGTCTGACTTTTATCATTTGTTTTCAAGATTCATCTGTGATGCAGCATGTATCAATACTTTATTTCCTTTTTTATGGCTGAGTAATGTTCCATTGCACGTTCCACCTTTTGGCTAGCATGAATAATGCTGCTGTGCACAATGATATACAAGTGTCTGTGTGCATGTACGTTTTCAGTTATCCAAGGTATATACATAGGAGTAGGATTACTGGGTCACATGATAATTCTATATTAAACTTCCTGAAGAACTGCCAAACTGTTTTCCACAATGGCCACACTATTTATATTCATATGAGCAACATATGCATGTTTCAGTTGCTCTTCATCCTTGTCAACACTTATTTTTGTCCTTTTTGTCTTTAGCATAGCCATCCTGGTGGGTGTGAGGCAGTGTCCTTGCTTCTGTGCATTGATTTGGCCACTGTAGGCTTTATCTACCACTTCTCTCTACTCAGGGTAGGCTCCCATCAGAATTAGTTCCTCTGATCTGGGATCCAGAATATTTCCTAGAATGGAAAGGAAGATATGGACAGCTTTGAACATGTTCTATTGTAGTTATGTCATTCTTACTGTTGGCTTGACCAGGGTCTGCATCATCACAATCTTGAGCTCCCAGTTCAGATGCCTCTTACTGCTGTTTGCTAATTATAAGGCCTACCTTTGGTAAGGCAGAGATAGCTGTTCCCTCTTAAATCAGCCACTTTCCTGCCCAGACAACTGTAGCAAGAACTGGAGAAACTCATTGCTTTCCCTCACAACATCTTGCTTCTCTTTATTACTAAACCAAGGGGTTAATGAAATATACAAAAACCTCTTGTTTGAAAGAAATTAAAATCGGAGCATAATCACATCAATGCCTGCTACTCAGAAATTTGTGATCCCTTGAACATAAGCTCATATAAAGAGTTTTCAAAAGAGGGTTTGATAGGCAAGTTATCGAGTTATACTTAACTAACTTAAGGGAACAAAGTATTTTCGCGTCTTTTAGTTGGGTGTTTCTATTTCCTTTATAGTCTGGGGTTATGACTTATAATTACTCTTATCATTAAACAAAGTCCTGAAGGATCTGCATCAAACAGTGAAATTACCAATTCATTATGTGTACTTGTGGGTAATCTGTGAAAATTTTGTAATTCAAACTTTTCTAGCAAATTTAAACTATAATGTGTCTCAATCGGCCCAAATTAACGAGGCTTTGGAGTATGACCGTTGAATCTAATTACTAACAAGACGTAAGCAGCGGAGTGCAAAGCAAAACTGACTTTGACTTTGAATCCCGGCGCTGTACTGGCTTGTATGACCTCGGGCAAGTCGTTTTTTATTCTCTAGTCTAAAATGAGATTCTGATATGTAGGTTACAGGGCTGTTTGGAAAAGTAAATGAGATTACTTACATCAAGTGTCATTACAGAGACAGTCACATAAATAGGAGGCATTCAATAAAGGAAGCCATTCATAGAAGTACAAAAGATGTCTCATTCTATAAATAATTGATGTATTCCAGAAATGTTGCAAGTAAACACCCTTTTGTTTTATGAATAATGAAACATTAACTAGATTAGAGAGCTGATTTATTTATTTATTTTTGTTTTGTTTTGAGAAGGAGTCTCGCTCTGTCGCCCAGGCTGGAGTACAGCGGCGTAATCTCAGCTCGCTGCGACCTCTGCCTCCCAGGTTCAAGCGATTCAGGGAGCTGATCTTTAAGAAAGCCCACAGTGAGTCCTCTTTTGTAACTGAACAGATCGTTTCCAGTTTTTCTTGTTTTTATAGCTTGTTTTTGAATAACAGGATTTCTTAAAATAATACATACCTGTTCAGAATCCCAAGCCCAGTGCCCCAATCTCTTGCCTCTGCTTAAAAAACAGTTGTTTGTTTGTTGGGTTGGCAAATGCTGGTGTGACAAACAATAACCAAATCCCCCTTTGATGTGATGGTAGCATGTAAGCGAGCTCCAGGGGCTTTGAGTCAAAGGAGCTACTGGCTCCTGGGAGAACGGGGCTGACTTCACTAATCTCACTCTCCATCGGGCTTTGAAGGGAAATCTCACAAAAACGTTGAGGTTAAAATGAAAGCAAAAGTGCTCAGACTCTAATAAGGATCTCAATTAGAACCCTGGGAGAGCAGATGGGCACCAGATTTGATAGAGAGGACCCTTTTAGCACATCTGTCTTTGATAACATCTAGTGCAAAGAGTGGAGCCTCTGAAATGAATTGGTCAGTCCAAAGCAGTGTTTTTAATAATGCAACTGATAACTTTTTGTTATGTAGAACAGCCCTTACTGGTGCTGACTTTGAGGGCTGAATTAATTTTTCATAAGTTCTTCAAACTCCAGGCTACCTTTCTAGCTCTTCTGGTTTCTCAGGGCTTTTTTCTAATGTGTAGGGTGATTAAAGTGTTTCTGTGTGAAGGTATTGAGGAGCCCTGTTTTCTCCTTTGTCACTGTCCGGAAGCGTGTTTCTGGGGAGTTTGAGAATTCTCCAGTAGGCCCTTATGCACTGGACTGTTCTACAATAGCCATTCTTCATCTTGCATTTTCCTTGCCTGTTCCCTGTGTACAGCACCATACATGCAGTCATCAGACCAAGAAGACAGGTGGGAGAAGTATACTTCACTCTTGCAGAGAAGTGCCTTTTATAGAACTGCAAAACTTGAATGAGGGATGAGATCAATACCTTATTTTTTCCTATTCATTTCCAGGAAGGGATCTTGGGGCCCCCTACCTATCCACTTGGGTCCCTAAGGGGAGCTATCTTCATGTGTCTGATTGCTGGAAGTAGGGTCTTGTTTAACAGAAGTGGGAAGTACTGACTTCACTGTTAGCCTTAGAGAGCAAACTCAGCCTCTTTATTTTCTGAAGCATCTCCCAAATGCTCTAATCTACACATATTGCTTCCATTCTTCAAACTCCCGTAATATATATTTGTAGCAGGAAAAAGTAGAAAATAGCTTTAAGCCTGCCTTTCTTTCCCAATGTTTTGTTATAAGAATTGAAGAATATCTGACGTTTACTTATATAACTACATTTGGGAAGGAAGGAAGGACAGGCACTATAGGACGCAGTCTTCTATAGAAGCTTTGGTCTAAGTGCGGAGAGCACTGGAAATGTAATGGACTAGAGGAAAAGCTCTGAACAGCCTTCCCTGCTGCCTCCCTCTCAACCCAAATCCACGATAGATGCCACTCTGGTGTGCCCCCATAGTATCCAGTACTTGGCTCCATCCAGCACTCATCTCGCTCAGTTGTGATTACCTCTGTGCATGTTTGTCACCTCCACTAGACTGAGATCCACGAAAACAAGGACTGTGTTTTATTCACGTCTTTATCCCCAGTGCTCAGCATACAGCCTGGGTGCTCAGTATATGTTCATCGAATGAATGACTGAACAAATGAATGAGAGAGCCATGTAAAGTAGTTGGGGCCACTTCTCAAAAGAAATGTTACTGAAGAAATATTAGGTGACTATTCCAGATACCAGAATTGATTTGAATGACATTGTACTTCTGAAACCTACCAGAGTTTGGGCATATGATACTAGGAATCATGGCAACAGTCACAAATGTGAAATATTTGTCCAGTAAACAAAGTGTGGGCAGCTGAACATTTTTGCAACTCTCTTCATATCTTATTGACAGTACACCTATGGAGCACTCCCTTCTTCAGAGTTTATCAGTCTCACATTAATGCATCAATCATCATTTGCAGAGGTGGGGAGAAGGAGAAATGAGCCAAGTCTAAGAAAGATTTCTGCTCTTCATGGGTAGCTAATTGACAATGCCTATTGGTAGGATTCTTCAGGTCATAATGTATATGCACAAGACTTTTGTTTCCTTTCATTAAGGGATAATTGATTGAGGTGAGAAGATTGGAGAGTCCTGGGAGATTTTTAATCCAGTGCCATCATGCAAAGCTTACTGCATCAATAAGACTGTTCCATGGGGGGATGGAGGGGTAATTGAGATGCCACACCAGCTGGAATCCAGATGAAGATACATTTGGAAGCTTAAGCACAATCATGTTCTACACTAAATATTCATCCGTCTGTCTCCCAAAGAGGACAGGAAATTAAGTTGTCAAGGGCAGGGCGGAGAATGAATGTTTAGCTGAAAGAAGAAACCCACACCTTATCCTTAATCTCTAAATATGCAAGACTGTCTTAAATGGTTGAAGCAAGGGCCTCTTCTTTCCAGTTTTATTTTCTGAGAAATACTTGAGCTGTTTATACACAATTTTGTCAGCTTTACAGTTACCAAAATGGACTGTTAAGATAACTTAGCCTCCTCGCTGCGGGATAAATACAGATGAGCAATGCCATCTCAATAGAAAAATGCTTTATTGAGCCAATATAGAAGAGTATTAAAGTTGTGTAAACATGCAGGAAGAAGCAGGGGAATTCCTAAACAGAGCTGACGGGCTGTGATTGCACATGCCTGGATATACTCTGTCCCAAAAGTTGAACGAAACCCTGAATGTAGTTGGTAGGAATTACATTACATGTTGTGAGGGCTTTTTTATTTCCAAGTTAAACTCTTTATATCTCATCTAAATGGTCTCCTGGCATCTAAACCTTATTTCAAATCGTGATTTCAAAAATATATGTTGTTGCTATGTGGTTGCTGCAGTACGCTAAATGATAGTGTCCTTTGAAATTCTGACTCAACAATGTGAATCAAACATTGCTTTTTGTTAAAGGGGATAGTGAAGTTCAGTATTGTATTTTGCTCTGAGGAGCTTGCATTAGGTAGGGTGCCTTTGGCTGCAAGTAATGAAATGACCCCTGTTTGAAGTAGCTTTACTAAGGCGATGTACTGTGTGACGTGATAAGGAGTCTTTCGATAGGGGATACTCCAGCTGTAAAGTGTCTGATTACACAGGACATCATGCCATGTGTCAAGTCAGTGTCGGGGCCCCATCCTGACGCTTCATTAGTGGAGGTAGGGGGAAAGGGTATATTATTTTTCTATTTCAAGACAAAGAACATAACTCCCGCTGAGCACTGTTTGGTTATGCCCAAGCCTGAAAGTAGCCTTCTCTTTCTTTAAATCCAGAGGCTGTGCCCCTTAGGGCAACGTACATCCTCTGTTTCTTTGTGGTCATCTTGGTGTGCTTCCTTTCCCAGTGTGCAACACCATCCTCAAACTAAGATGGCTGGGCGATGTCCTGGCCATCCTATTCCAATGTTTCAATCTCCAGCAGAAGCGGGGTCATTTTTTCTCCATGCTCTTTTCTTAGGAGGTAGTAAGCCTTTCCTAGAAGCTCATCAGTAGGACTTATTCTCACTCAAAACCTACCCAGGCCAGCCCATTGTGATTATTTATTTTACGGTGGTCTATGCTTGGAGATGGAGGTAGGACCACATTCATTCTCTTTGTGCTCTCCGTAGTATGAACAAGGCATAGCTCCCTGTGACACCACTGAACTCATGTGGTACCACAGAACGCAGGCTAGAATCTGTACCTGAATCCCATCTCCATCACTAAATAGCAGAGTGGCCTTGGCAAATTGCCTAGCCTCAGTGAGCTTCATTTCCTCTTGGGTGAATATGGCTGTGAGCACCAGTCCCACACAGAGCTTGGAGAATTACAGCATGGAGCACAGGATATGCACTACTCAGTCATTCTTCCCTGTTCACGTGTACCTTTCCACAGAGTGTGTCATGGTGCCAACTCATTACCTAATGTACTTTTTAAAAAACCTAGATAAGGTCTTCATTTTATAACCCCCTCTTCCTATTTACACAAATGATATGGTATAAAGTATAATTTGATTAAATGTATGTGCATATCCCAGTTTTGGTGTGGATGTATTCCACATATGTACATTATAATATGTGCATAGATAATTCATACTCACACATATTCAATCAGCATTTCCCTATTGAGGAGATATTCTTTGTTCCCTATTGTTCCGGGCATTCTAGCCCTTCTGGTTTAATGATACTCAAAATAAGGTCTGCATGGGGAGCTGCGGTGGCTCCGGCCAGTTGTCCTGGCATTTGAGGAGGCGAGGCTATGAGTTCAAGGCCAACCTGAGCAACATAAGAAGCTCTCATTGATTAACAAAATAATAAGGTCTGCAGACCCATGCCAGTCAGCAAACTGTATGTTACTGGTCTATGACAATTGACATTAAGCATTTAGACACATTTATAGTCATTTGATACTACTAAGAGAGCCTAGTTTATGTTCATTTTTCTAATCATTTTAATTATATTATACAAAAGTGTCGACACACTTTTGACACACAAGAGAGATTAGAAATTTTTAAAAAACCAAAAATTCTGTGTCACTTGAGAAGCTTGCTAAGATAGACACATACTGAGGATACTCTTGGCCTTCCAGGCGCTAAAGTTTATTTGGAGTGAAAAGAGATTATTATACAAAGTTGTTAAACAATAGTGCAAACACAATCGTGAAAAAGAATGTCATAAGGCAGCCAGAAATGGCCCGGTGCCACCTTAGCGGCTGTGGCAACACTTGCCACAGATGTCCAGAGGACGAGGTCACAGTGTGGCAGCCTTCCTTAAGCAGGTGGACTTGTTTTGATTTCCCCTGCATCCCGGGCCTCCTGTCAGAGCCTGCTCTGTCCCTCCTCACTCGGCAGCCTGGCGGGTTAATCTCCCGGTGAGCGAGAGCCTGTGAATGAAGCTGGATGGAGTTATATGTCAGACTGCAACAGGCACGCACTAAACATCTCGCTCCATCATCCTTGACGAGGCTTTGATGTTAGTGTGAAACACGTCCAATTACACGAGACATCATGTCATGTGTCAAGTCAGTGTTGGGGCTCCATCCTGACACTTTAATTAGTGGAGGTGGAGGGAAAGGGTGTATTGTTTTTCTATTTCAAGGCAAAGAACCTGACTCCTACTGAGCACTGTTTGGTTATGCCCAAGCCTGTAAGTAGCCTTTTCTCCCTTTAAAAACAGAGCCTGTACCCTTAGGGTAATAGCCATAGTCTCAACTAACAAATAAAGCTATGGGCAGTAAACCCCTAGTCGACTAGGAGCCCAAGCTGCCAAGTGTTCTCATCTTCAGCAACATAAATGCTTAGTAGTTATTGACTTTGTTCATTTCTTGACATTAAAAAGTGACTACTAATGCTCTTATGTATTTCACAGGAGTATTAGTTGTTGAAGTGAGATAATGCCCATGGCGATGCCTTAGAGGCAATGAATGAGACTACATGAATAGGCACGGTGGAGGTGGGGCTGAGGTGGGGGAGAGGGTGCAGTGAGGGACCTCTGCTCAGAAGAGCCCTTGGTCTATTAGCAGTAGTTTGCCCCACACCTGAAAACATCTTGCTTTGCTTGTCCCACTATAAGCAGGTGTAAGTGCTGTGGTTCAGGGATATATTCCACCCAGAAAAGTGTCTAGGCCTAATCACAGCTCTTTGCCATTTGTGAACACAGCCCTGGGTAATGAGAAACCTGCGCTTTGCTCTCTGGTCCCGGAAGAAGGTCGCCCAACTTAATACTGAGTGAAGTCTCTGAACGTCAATAAGCTGCATTCATTTTGACATCTAGACTCCTGTGTAATTAAGACCCTAGGTCTGGCGCTTGGTTTATCAGCGTGTGTCGATTCTCATTTACATAAGACTTTGGTTTTTCCCACATCTCTGCACAGACGCCGCCAAAAAAAAATACTGTTAACAATGAAAGGGCTGAGGATAGAGTTACAGACCATCGTGTCTCTAATCCCTGCTTAACATTTCCCTTAAAAAGAACATTGCCCTATTCTGAAATTAAATGCTGTGCGTTTAGATGTTCTTTATGGAGGGAGACGGGAGGTAGGTTTTCCACTGCTTTATACTGAGGTTGAAAAACATCCGATTTCATGCCCCTTATTCAACTGTGAAGCAGAAACTGCTGCATAATTGGAGGGTAGTTTCTTCATCTCTCTTTAGAAAACAACTGGCTGAAGCTTCTCTCACCTCCCTATAGCTGGATGTTAAAAACTGAGACTGGCCTCAAAAATTCACTAGGTGTGTTCATCCAGTTCTCTTTATTCAGACTGAAGTCTGCTGGGTGTAACCAGATCCTACAGAGGAGGAAAGTCACTTCAGGGGTTGCTGGAAACCATCCTTCCCTCTCTTTGGAGCTTTCTCTAGGACAAGGGCAACAGGGAGCCAACATTTTGGATGCCTCTTCTTCTTTCAGTGTTGATGGCGCTAGGCAGATGGGCTTATTTTTGCAACTCAGTGAGAAAAACTGTATTTGAGAGAAGTTAGGGAACTTTCACGGGCCCACACATGGAGTTGGTTGGTTATATGACCTGGGGAAATTGGATAGTCTTTATAGGTCTTCATTTTCACATCAATAAAATGTGCTCATCTGTAAAATTAGGGATGGGGAAAGAAGTCTAATAAAAAGGCTCAGAGAAAGGAGATGCTGGACTTTATGTAACAGGATTCAAGACCCTACGATATCAACTGTTTTAAGTAGAAAACCATCAAGAAAGGATGGAAATGTGGGGTTGCTTTCAAGGAGCCTCTCATTCTAGATTTACTACTTAGTACTGTGTGACCTTGGAAAAGTGACTGCACCTCTCTGGTCCTCAGACGCCTCATCTTGGAAATAGATCATTGTGGTACTCACTTTGTAGTCTTGTTGTAAAGATTAAATGAGGTAATGCTTATAAAGCACTTAGAAGAATACTGACATACAGTTAGCCTTCCCTGTTGCCATCAGTAGCAGCAGTATCACTGTTACTACTGCCGTTGCTGTTATTGATCAAGATGGCCCTCCCCCTAGAGAACATAACAGTGATTGTCTTCACTATGGCCAGGTTCTTCTCTTACAGTCTATCTGCAATATTGTGTAATTCTAGAAGTTCTAGAAGGCATCCAAGAATCTAAGTCAGTGGTTCTCAGTCTCAGTTCACATAAAAATCATCTCAGGGATGCTGGTTGCAGTGGCTCACACCTGTAATCCCAGCACTTTGAGAGGCTGAAGGGGGCAGATAGCTTGAGTCCAGGAGTTCAAAACCAGCCTGGGCAACATGACAAAACCCCATCTGTACCAAAAAAAAAAAAAAAAAAATTATCTGGGTGTGGTGGCTTGCACCTGCAGTTCCAGCTATTTAGGGGGCTGAGGTTGGGAGCATCTCCTGAGACTAGAGAGTTTGAGGTTGCAGTGAGCGGTGATTGAGCCACTGAAATGCAGCTTGGGTGATAGAGTAAAACCCTATCTCAAAAAAAAAAAAAAAAAAAATCTTCTTGGGAAATTTTAAAAAATACCGAGGCTTGGGCCCCATGAACTGTGGTTTTTATTTAATTGATCTGGAGTCTAGCTGGGCCTCAAGAGTTTTAGAAACTCTCCAGGTGATTCTAATGTTAGGCACCACTGGGCCAGTGGAAGGCCCTGTTAATTTTATATTGAAAAAGGCCTAAAAGATGAATAGCTTAACAGTCAACTAATTTTCAACCAGGACACCAAGAGGACACAATGGGGAAAGGGTAGTCTGTTCAATACATGGTGCTGAGAAAACTGGACTTCCACGGGTAAAAGAGTGGAACTGGGCCCGTAGCTTACACCACTCACAACGAATAGACTCACAATGACTAAAAGACCTACGTGTAAGATCTGAAAGCATAAAACTCCTAGAAGAGAATATAGGGAAAAAGCTCCAGGACATTGATTGGCCTTGACAGGGTGTTTTTGGACATCACACCAAAGGCTGAGGCCACAAAAGCAAATAAACGAGAGCACGTCAAACTGAAAAATTTCTGCATAGCTAAGGAAACAACAAATGAAACAGCAGCATGTGGATCGGGAAAAAATATTTACAAGCCACATATATGATAAAAGGTTGATACCCAAGATGCATAAAGAACTCACGCAATCGTGGAAAAACCACATAACTCAATTTAAAAATGGGCAAAAGACCTAAATAGACATTTCTACAAAGAATATGTAAAAATGACCAACAGGTACATGAAAAGGTGCTCAACATCATTTGTCATCATTAATTAACTTATTAATCATTAATGAAAACCGAGATACTACCTTATACCCATCTGGATGGCAGCTATCAAGAATTCACAAGGTAACCAATGTTGGTGAGGGTATGAAGAAAAGGAAATGCTTGTACACTGTTGCTGGGAATGTAGATTGGTCCAGCCATTATGTAAAACAGTGTGGATGTTCCTAAGGAAATTAAAAATGAAATTACCTAACAAGCTTTCTTCTGGACATATACCCAAAGGAAATGAAATCACCACCTCATATAGATACCTGCATGCCCGTGTTCACTGCAGCGTTATTCATGACAGCCAACATATGGCAGCAGACCTAAGTGTCCGGTGACAGATGGATACACTGTAGTATGTGTATAGATTGGAATATTATTCAGCCCTAAAAAGGAGAGATCTTGCCATTTGCCACCACACAGATGAACCTGAAATGCACTGTGTGAAAATGATTACATTGTCTCACTTATACGTGGAGTCTGAACAAAAAAAAAAAACCAATGTATAGAAATAGAGAACAAAACAGCGGTTACCAGGCAGGGGATAGCTAGGGAGGAAATGGGAGATGGAGGTCTGTACAGAGTAGCAGATTTGGAAGATGGCCAGGCCTGGAGACCTAATATATAACCGGAAGTATATAGGTAAGAAAACTGGGCTATATTTGGGATTCATGCAACATGAGTAGGTTTCAGCTGCTCTTGCCACCAAAAAAATCAAGGAAAAATGGATACCTAGGAGATGATGGCTGTGTTAATTTGCTTCACTCTGCTATCTTTTTTACTGTCTGTTTGTATTCCCTATCATGTTGTTTCTTCAAATATACACAATAAAATTCATTTTACACGTATGCATAGAATCAGCTTTTGTTTCCCAAGCATAGTACTGACCAAGAGTGTTATGTGAGGTCCCATTAGATAGTTTATATTATATGTTCAAAGTCCTGCAACTATTTTCATATGAACTAGGAAATAAATAACTAGCATTTCAACTGCATGACTTCAAAGGTAGTATTCTTTATATTGAAATTTCTTAAATAAATAAATAAATAAAACTAAAACATAGAGGGGAATCTGTATAACTTCAATTTAGGTAAAACATGAAGTTACTATTTATACATATATGGCAAAAAAAAATGACTGGCACATAAATGAGTAAGGCTTGGAAGACGTGGTATGAACTAAATATGGTTATTTTATAATTCTGAGCAAATGTTATCTAAAGATTAAAGTGATTTTTACTCATTGATGGTAAAGTTTCTAGCATTAAAAAGGTAGATTTATGAAATACAAATCCAAACTTCTAACTAGCCTAAGAACACAAAAATCTTGGTTTCCGGTAACTTATTTTCAGGATACAGAGATAAAAAATGTTCTTCCATATTTACTCAGAACTGTAATTGTGATTATTTTGCATATGTGGGCGTGGTTCGTGATAATGACACCCTACATTTTCATAGTGCCTTCCCATTCATAAAGGACTTTCCCTGACACTATTTAATGGGCATCCTAATAACCTGCTGAGTTTGTATTATTAACCCCTTGTCACAAATGGGGACAATAAGGCCCAGAGGGGTTGGGTAGGTGTCCTGTCCTACATTACACATCCGGGATGTGGGGTACAGAATTGGAACCACATCGTCTAATCCGAAGTAGTCCTTTTTGTTTTCTACCGTGCTTGCTCTTCTTGTCCATGCCGTCTGCCCTCTCTTTCACATTAAATTATGAAATCCCTCAACGGCACTTCTAACTGTGTAACAAAGGAAAACCACCTAATCACCTCCCGCAGCTCTCTTTTGTTTATGCTTTTGACTAACTCCAATTTCTTCTCCAGACAATAGCCGAAGTCGTCATGACTGTCAATCAATCCTGATACCCCTTACTTAGGTCCTTGCAACGGCTGCCCAACTTGCTGTGCATAAATTCAATGCCCTGTTCCTCCTGACCCCTGTCTCCCATCTCCTGCCATTCTGTTCTTGTTCCCTGGGCCGCAGCCAGCTGCGTCTCCTCTGGATTTCTCAACCAGGACACACACTTGCCTCATCATGCTAGACAATGCTGTTCCCTGCAGCAGACGTGCTCTCCCAAGAAACCTAACTTCTTTGTAACCTCCACATACTGCAATTCCTTGACCTCCTGTTTGGGTGAGTCCCTGCTCCCTACTCTTTCATGCAGCAAACAGATCTTTCCTTCATAGCTTTTATTATGAATTGGAAATTATTTATTGGTGAAGTGATCTGTTTCAGGTCTATCTGAAGACATGTTCTATGAGGGCAGAGGTAAAATCACCTCCATAATTTTTTTCTACCCCTCTAGTTCCAGACACAAACACCATACTTAGCACATAGTAATTCAACAAGTTTTTGCTTGCAACAACTTCAAGGCTTACCAGGGCCGTCTTCAAGGATATTATTCTGAAGCCACTGCTTACACCTGACTGGTACTACTACCATGCTAGATACTATAGACAGAAAATGAGGATCTGTCAGGGGCTTCTAAGCTGCTTTTCAGGAGAGGAACACTTTGAGTTAAACCAGTGGTAGAATACCCTGAGCCCTGCCTGCCTCACCTTTCCACAAGGAAGCATACAAGAGCCCTAGGGTCACAATTTTAAAACCACATATCTAATAGATAAATACAGCGCCAGAAATGAGAAATCTGTATTCTATTTCCAACCACACCACTTTCTACTTCTGAGCCAATAATTTGCTTTTATTGGCCAAACTTCAGTTTTCTTAACATTAAATAGATGTAATATTGCTTATCCTCCTTAACTCATGTGATTGTTTTGTGGGTAAAATAAGATAAAAATGAAAATATTTTGAATAGATAGAAGTACTTTACAGTATTATTTGAGCCTGAGTTACACAGATAGGATTTCTTCTCCTTAGAAGCTTCTAAATTAAGGAAGATGCAGTGATTTCCATAGATACAAAGACATTCCAAGACATAAGCATAGTGAAAGGACAAACGCATTATTCATTGGCATTATAGATTTAGGTGGGTGGTCAGAAAGAGACTGTTCTATAATAGATCTCCACCTGCGGATCAGGAGACCTGGGTTTGAACCTACCTTGTCATCATTTACTAGCTGTGCAGGTTTGATATGTCACAAAACCCCGAAGCCTCAGTGGCTCCCATTTGTAAATTGCAGAGGGAGGGTGGGAATGGGGAAATGGAGAAATAGTAACGATATTATGATAGTCTGGAGGATCAAATGAAAAGTGGACTAGGAAAGGCCTAGGGAAACAGTTAAGTGACTTAGCAATGCAAGGCATTAGTATTATCCAAGCACTTGTGTGTTCAGCCAAGGGGCGTTCAGAAAGTCTTCAGGGAAGGCTGCCCAGAATAGCAAAGAAGCATCAAGAATGACTTAAATAATAGCAGGGAGAGGGCAGGTTTAGTCAAAGAACAAGCTTCAGGGGAGGGTGCAGCCTAGGAGAGGGCAGGTTTCCAAGGGGCTGGTGGGACCCAGCCAAGGTGGTGGGTAGGTCCCCCCTTTCCAAAAGCTGAAGTGGTTCCTAAAAGCCCTGGATTACAAGGCAGAGGACAGCATTCAGGTGGGGAGAACGTGTTAAAAGGATCCCAAGTACACTCAAGGATGTTTGTTTTTGATTAGAAGATGAGGATTAACTGGATTAATGGAGCCTCATGGATGGAGAATGTGCAGATGCTAATTGCCCCTAAATTACAGTGGATTCCATTGGAATTGTGTATTCCTCTCCACAAACCCAACCACCGCCTGCCTTCTTGCTCTCCCTCCCTCCCTCCCTCCCCACACAATGCTAAAATGAATGTGTCATTGTAACTGAGATGAAAGGCCTTGAAATTGATTTTCTACTTCCTTCCAAGATCTCTTGTTTGCAAAACACAGGAAGATCTAAGTTACTAATCGAGTTCTAGCTTATTTCAAACAAACAAACAAAAAATGTATTCTAGGGATTCAGGTTGCTGGAAGCCTTTTTCAAGCCCTCATTTCTTGCTTGGTTTCTCTGACACACCAGTTAAATCAATGGTTCTCAAAGTTGAGTGCATACCAGAATTACGCGGAAGCTCTGTTAAAACAGATTGCTGGGCCCCATCCCACAGTCTCTGATACAGTAGGTCTAAGGAGAGGACCCAAAATTTGCATGTCTAACAAGTTCCCCCAATGACAGTGATAGTGCTGGCTCAGGGCCACCCTTTGAGAACAAATGAACTAGGAAAATACCGAAGTATTTTAAGGAACGTGGTTAACAAAAAGAGTGCAAACCTCAAAGTCTGTCTGTCTTTGTGTCTTCTTGGAGAAAGAGGTACGATCACTCAGAATTCAAAAAGTATTTACTGTTTGTAGATTCTCTTGGATTTGATAAAGCTTATCGATAGGTTATGGTATCAACTCACTTTGCTATTGCATGGGAAATGCAGAGGAATTTGCAACTGGAGTTCCCATCCAGTCCTCCTCTTGCCTGGTTGTCATACCCTGTCTTCTGTTGATTATATATGTCAAGTAGTGTTTTCCACAGCCATCACACACCTCCAAACCCCTGAACACTCCCTTTGCCTTGCAGCCACCAATATGTGTCCAGTCCTATTCAGCATTTCTTTATAGATCACTTTTGTGCAAGGCCTGGACTGCCTTTGCTAATGTTTCCAAAATTTTGCAAAGCACTGGACAGTGAATCAACAGATTTCTGGTTCTAGCTCTCGCCTTGCCTCTAGCTTACCATATGATTGTCAAAAAAATACTGAAACCTCTGGGTAGGATTTTACTCATCAATTAAAGGAGAGAGTCTAGCTAGCTAGCTTAGTCGTTCTCCTCCTTTAGAAGAAAACGAAAATGAAATGTATGTAACTCTTCCCAGGAAAGTGGACATGTGCAAATATATGCAAAATATTGCTTACAATTGTTAGACTGCCTGAATATAGTAATAACAAGCAATGATGATTGCAGCATTTATTGAGTACCAACTATGTGCCAGGCATTGTACATTGGCACTTTCCATGTATTATCATATTTAATCCTTGCAAGAAACCTAGGAGGTTATAATACCCAGTTTCTAGATGAGAAAACCGTGGCAAAGCCAAGAGGAAAGACAAGAAATAATTAATCTCAGTTCATCCAGCTGGTAAGCGCAGGATGGGATTTGTGGCAGCTTACACAGCCCTGAAGCTGACCAATGTCCCCTGGGACATGTATGATCCTGAGTTAAGAGTATACCGAGTTCTAGGTGATATTTCAAGTCCCCCTGAGCTCTGAAGTACAGAATTCACAGATTTTTTTTTCTGGTTACTATTAACCAAGCATTTGGAGAAATAACCCCTTAAGGTTTCTGTACATCAGAGATGGTCACAAAGTTTAGAATCTAAAGAATATTTGGGGATTAAACTCAGAAAAGCAAGCCACCACAGTGTCACACTTCTGTCCTCGTGGGTGTCTTGAAAATGAATGCTTTCTTATCGCCGTTTCTGACCAGAGCCAGCTTCCTTTAAAGGCGAAAGGAAGCAGCCTGTCTCAGCTCCAGCAGGTCAGTAATGTGACGAGATAAAGGGCAGTTCCTTAATGAAAACCACTCTGCCTCCTGCCAGCAAAGGAGTTTTCTTAGTGCATTTCAAGTCCTCTAACACCTCTTCCCAGATCAATGGCTTTTCATAAATGCACCAGGAGATCTTTGAACCACTAATGCTTCAGGGGCTGTTTAGGTTTGGAGTCAAACTGTTTAATATAACTCTCCTCCAAGTCTGGCTCTATTGAAAGGTCTCAGGAAGCAAGGCGGGAGGAATGTATAAAAAGCAGAACTGCTGCGGCCAAGTGACGTCCCCCGCCTGCCTCAGCCTTCTGTTTATACAAGCAAATTGGACCAGGCTTATTACATTCAAGAGGGGAAAGGAGGAATGAAATGGCATATGGGTCACGGGTGGAGAGTTGAGTGAAAAGGAATCAGATTAAAAGTGGCTTTTGATTGGAGTGGAGTAAGTCATTTGCTTAGGAAGCAGGGAAAGCCATTGATTGGCTTCATCAACAGATTAAGTCATCAACAGATTAAGTACTACAATAAAAACTGCATTGTGCTGGAGAAGTAGGGGCCAGACTTCTGCATGTTCCTGGGAAAATAAATGCCATTTAATTTAAATACTTGTTTAAACACTTACGCTAAAGGAAGTTTCTTTTCAAAAGGGACATGACTGTGAGCATCAAGAAATATAACAAAGACTGGGCTTTCTGCTATCGAAAGCTGTTCCCACACTGGCTTACTCTAAGCCTGTGGTAGAAATGATAAAATAATCAGAAAGGTGGGCATTTTCTGAACGTAGCCTGTGCAGCACTGTGCTGTGTGCTTTACCTCATGTACTGTTACTAACTCTACTTTCAGATGGGAAAACTGAACCCCAGGGCACATGAGCAACTTGGCCAATATTACACCAATCTGGGATAGGCACCTCAATTTTCTTTTACTCAAGCACCATCCTAAGTCTGCCTACCCATGGAAACGTGGTCCACTGTCATCTAATGTTTAGTTCTTTTAATCCTAAAGATCTATGACTTAGTGGTAAATTTCATGTTATTCGGCACAGTAGCCCCTCATTTAGACTTCAAGCCCCCTGAGGGCAGGGACAATGTAGTTTTAAATTTTTGCCTTCCACCACAGTGCCTGGTACAATAAAGACCTGATCCCTATCCTTTATTCTTAAAAGTCAATCTAAAAGTAGCTCTAGGGTTTTGGTATTTTTTTTTTCTGATTATAATATTCATACAAGCTCACTGCATAAAATATTGTTTTAGGTACCAAAATTACATAAAAATTAAAAAAGCCAGCAGAGGTAACAGTCATTAACATTTCAGTATATAGCCCTCTACTCTTTTCCTTATATACACACACATGAAAGATATACTTTAAATAGAATTATGCTATGCATGTTGTTTTGTAGCCTGATTTTCTTTCTTTTTCTTTTTCTTTTTTTGCTAACAATACGTCGTGGGCATCTTTCCATGTCAATAACTCTAGATCTTCAGTAGTTTGTATATCACACTCTTGCATGATGTTTCCATGTGTGGTTGTGTCATGATTCACTTAGTCCGCAGTTGATGGACTTGGGTGGTCCCTGATATTTTCTTGTCTCTGCAAAGATAGAGCAGACATTCCTGAACTTACAACTTGATGCTCCTCTTTCCGTTCTTGTTCTTGACCCAACTTCTTCAAAGCGTCACACCCACCACATTTGCTTGAATTGCAGTTCTTCCAGAAATGGCAAAACAACATACTTTGTCTATTTCAGGATGCCTTCATGTAATTTCATTTTTAATATAAAAATTAGGCTGTAGCATTTCCCTTAGAACAGAAGGAAGTCACAGGTGTCCATTTCTGATTCAGTTCTCAGAATATCCTAATCTCCCCTCCCGCTGAGCCTCTCCCAGGGAGTCACCACACTTGGGAGCTTAAGAGTCATTTTCATAAATACCTCATCTATGGAATTGCTGTGGACAGTTAATAAACCAAGGGTCAAAGGCTAATGGATGCCAGCAAGCGCATGGGGAGAGGAGACAGGCTGGTGATTTGGGGATTTGGGAAATTAGCCACTCACCTTTTAAGCATCCTGGGAAATCACAGGTGGCTATAGCTATGCTAGGGCCAAGCCAGGTATAAAGGCAGAACTAGGGGAGAGGTCGGGATGGTAGTAATAGATACTACAAAGTGCAGGCCCTGGGAGCCTTATTTATTATTTTCCATCAGCCAAGTGAAGGCAATTTTTAGATTTAGACTTTTTCTGATGAACTGTCACCATGGTGATGGAATTGGAAATTCTTTTTCTGACAACATTGCTGTTAAACCATTTGTTTAATTATTTGCATACCATGACTCTAGGAGGCCCCTAGAGCTGTGTGCTTCTGTCTGTACACAAAAGAGTTGATCTCGGGCATCTCTTTGATGCCTTACAGCAGAGAGATCCATGTTCCCTGTATGCCTGGTCTCTACCAGGTTTGGAATGTGGCTTCTGGATTCCACAGAATTCATCTTGCAAAGGACATTCATGGGAGAACAAGATTGAGCAAGGAATTTACCATCTGTTCTGGGAAAATGGTTTTGAGCCTCTCTACTTCTTCTCTGGACCCAGTGGATTTGGCTTCTTGCACATAACATCTAAAGAATCACTGATAGGCCAGAGATGTTGGAAGGAGACTTTCAGTAAGCATGATCTTCTGGTACGAGCTGGGAACTCTGGAGTCTAAGTTGCCTTTTCTATTATGGGACTGGAGCCATTTCTGAATTCATCCCTTTCCTTCGTTGAGTAATAGTTTCTTTAAGATTCCAGATGGATTCAAGATATATATATATATCTTGAATATATATTTTTTTAATCCCCTCTCTTAATTCTCCAGCTGACTCCAGAACTATATCCAGAAAGGTCTCTTATAAACACCCCTCCCTTATTTGGGTCCTGGTTATCAGAAGAGAATGAAATTGGTTCCTGACTCTTCCTATACTTTGCCCTGACCCACACTTCCATGCAGACCTGGTCTCTGAAAAATTACCAGCCCCAATCATAATGAACAGCGTCCCAGTGAGAAGTAATTTAATTTTGCAAATTGTCATCCAAGTCATGAGAGTTGGAGGTGTCTGGAGACTTTGGGAGTGGCAATTGTTCTCTAACCCTGTGGTCCTGTGAGGATGCTGTAAACCAGGGTAGGAATTTCTTCAAGCTGAGCCAATGTCTTCTCTTTCTGCCTTGTCCTTATTTTGTCTCTTTCCCTGCTATTCTTCCTTAAAGACAGGCAAGGGGTTGGTGGATTCCAGGCTGTTATCACCCTGCTTCTGGAGGATGTGGTGCGTGTGACAGCTTGGGCAAGGCACAGAGCCCAGGCTGTGTGTGTCACACTCCGTTCCCACCGACAAACACCGCTGCTCGCCTCCCTGTCCAAATCTGATACCACGTATGTTCTCCCCATCCTGCGCTGTTGCTCTGGAAACCAAGGAAGCAGCAGGATCTGTGGTAGGATCATGACCGAGTCAACCTTAAAAGTCTCCTAGACGTTTCGGCAACTTCCAGTGGGAAAAATGCACCCACACCCCCGACCCAGTGAGAAGTTTTTGACAGCTTTCTCTCCCCAGTGGAAAAGTTTGCCTTCCCGAGTTAGAGAATGTCTCTCTGCCCACAGCTCATGTAGTGGGCAGGGTAGTATATTGGATGAAGATTCAAACTTCAGAATCTCAGGCAAATTCCAACCTTGCTGCCCACTAGGTCATGCATGTAACAAATAAATAAGAGCTGTCATCTTATCCCCTTCAAATGCCACTCTGCTGCCTCCCAGGGTGGACTTGCCATCTTGCAGTCTCCATGTTGCTGAGTTCCAGTACTGTGTTCACACTCAATAATCTGCTCTTGGGATTAAGTTCCTGGCTCAGAGGCTTACCAGCTGGGTTTCTGGCATGTTCTTCACCTTTCTGGTCCTCCTACTGGTTATTCACAATTAGGCAATAATTATGCCTACCTCGAGGCTATGTTTTGAGAAAGAGAATTGCATACATGAAATCCATAGCTCAGGACACCACCCCAGTATGACCTGCTGGCAGAATCACATTCTCCAATTGTAGCATGCAAATGTTTCCACTGGGAAGAAAAAAGTGTTTCTCCCTTTCCCCAGCCTCAATCTTTCATTCCTTTCCAAAGATGTATCTGAGCTTATGAAACCAACTCACCACTGTCTTTAGAGATAGATAAAACAGAGTTATAAAACTCAACTCCTGACCCCGTGCCCCGCTCCCATACACACACACCCATCTCAGCTCTATTACCTTTGCTGGCACCATGCAGGTAAGCCCTTCAATATGGCGGAATGCAGGTGGGGGAGCCTCAGAGTTTAGGGCAAAGAAGAAGATGGGTTGAGGATTACAGAAGAGTAAGAGCAGACAGCTGGGGTGCAAAAAGGGAAAAAGAACAGAGGGTAGAAATACAAGAGGAATGAGGAAGAGAATGAGCAACAAGAATGACCGTATGGAGTCAGATGTCTCCAAGGTCCACAGAAGTCTGGGGAGAGTTTCCTGTAGGCCTCTTCTCAAATGCACACATCCTCCAACTCAGAGGCCCAGAGCTGTTTTGAAAACAGATGACAGAGTTTTACTCTTACAAGTATCCTTTCAATGAAAATTCTACCCCTCTTTTTTCTTTGAATAGAGTCCTAAAAAATTTTTACACACACAAAAAGGCTATTTTTCAAAGTAATAGAGGAAACCAAACCCCAAACCCACCCATACTACTGTGCTCGCTCCTCTGCGTAGCTGCACTAGGGCCTCACAGAGGAAGTCACACCAAAGCCTGAGTGTTGAGGATCTCCAGTGTGTTGGCATTGTACCTAGTTATATGCATGAACACACTCGTGCAATGCCCAAAAAAAAGGACATCCAAATGATAAAAGAAAATGCTGCTGTACGTGTAATAATAAATAACCTGATTAAGAAAAATAGTATGCTTGGATAAGGGAAGTTAGAGCTTCCGTTCCCTTAAGCAGCATCATATACACAGAAAACGTCATGTTAGAGCGGGTACTCCTAGAAGTACAAACGATACTGGACTCTTAGTAAAATCGTGTTATATTTTTTCTTAATACTGGCTCACCTTTTGCCCATTTTCCTGTGGAACAAAGCAGGAGCTGGGGCGGGTGTGTGTCCTTTTTTGGTGCACTTAACATGTTTGAGCTTAGAGAGCTCACCCTATTGTTTCTTGGCTTGACTTTTGCTCCCCTCAGAAGGATGTCAGGGCCCACACTGGAGAGTTGCACACAAGCAGAGTTTCACCCAAAACCGTGAGGGGCCGAAACCTCTTCCTGCCTTTGCCTGTTACCCAAAAAAACCATCACACTTAGTAAGATGCTTTTAGGTATGAGAAACACTGATCTCTGGCTCACCCTTTCATTGAGGTTTCAGTCTTACTGTTTTGGGCAGCAGGCTCATTTTTGTACAAGGCAAATACAGGACATACATAGTGGGTGAAAACTCAGTCTACGAGCATCTGTATCCAGAAAAGGTGACTTTGATTGTAACAGTTTCTCACTCCTGTTCACTTTTCCCTTTTCACAAAAACTGAATCACAGCCACTTGCAAATCCCTCTGCCGCCTTTCCGGAGCTGTGTCCAAGTTTCAGGGAGTGTAGCAGTGCCCAGCCTAAGGGAAGTAGTGGGCATCTAGTTCCTGGAACCTAAGTCTGTCTACCTTAGTGTCCAGTGAGATCACCCTTTCTCACTCAATTTGCTTCTTCCCTACAAGTCTCAAGGGCACAGAAAATCATCCTTTGACTTACTGCCTTGCTACTCTGCGTCTCTGACAGACCCTGGAAGGCTGTCTTTCAGGCAGTGCTGCTCATTGCCATCATGAAGCCATCCCTCTGTGAATGCTCCTGCAGTGGCAGGAAGCCAAGGGAATTCTCAGAGGCCTTGCTCCCTGCATGGCTCCACCTGTTAGAGAGACATGTCTCCTGAGACCTCAGCTTCTGTCATTCTCCTTGGTCTGACCCACTGCAAGTCCTGTAATTGGCAGAGGGTGGTCAAGAAACGAGTTTCTCATCAGTCAGGTGCCCATCTGATTCTCGGCTCCTTGTACCAGCCCTTTGATGTTTTTCTGAGCTGGAGTAATCTTCGGTGGAGGGAGATTCCTAGTGCTGACTGATCAAGTATACTCTGAGCACACTCAGTTTAGATCTGCAATGTCCAATAGAACTTTCTGTGATGATGGACATGTTCTATATGTGTACTTTCCATTACAATAGCCATAGTCACAGGTGTCTAGTGTGACCAATGAATTGGATGTTTCATTTTAATTGACTTAAATTCAAATAGCTCCATGTGGAGAGAGGCTGCCATGGTGAACAACGCAGGTCTAGAATTTTGAAACTGAACGACCAAGAATTAATGTCTTTATTTTCTATGCTGTGCTGGGATAATCGGTAGCTAAGGTAAAGGTGGGATATATCTGGTCCAACTAGATACAAGGGAGTATGCGTGTCTTGGAAGGGGCAGCATGAAACATATAGGTTACTATTTTAAAATACTATCTTGGCCAGGTGCAGTGGCTCATGCCTGTAATACCAGCACATTGGGAAGCCGAGGCAGGTGGATCACCTGAGGTCAGGAGTTTAAGACCAGCCTGGGCAACATGGTGAAACCCTGTCTCTACTAAAAATACAACATTAACCAGGCATGGTGGTTGGCACCTGTAATCCCAGCAATTCGGGAGGCTGAGGCAGGAGAATCACTTGAACCCAGGAAGCAGAGTTTGCAGTAATCTGAGATCACACCACTGCACACCAGTCTGGGCTGCAGAGTGAGACTTCATCTCAAAAAAGAAAAATACTATCTTACCATAAATACATAAAAATTCATGTTGCTCCAGTTAAATTTGTGGGCAACCCAGAACCTGCCCCTTGCCTTTGCCCATCCCTTAACCACTGCAGAAGATACTGAGGCACCTCCAACAGATTACAAGCATCCTTGAAAATTGCTTTGGAAACCACTGAGCTGGTTATAGCTAAAATCCAGTCTGGAGCGGACATTCCAGATGTAGACATCTATATATCTATAGACAGAAGCTCTACATCTGCTAAGATGTAGATGAGGAAGTCGCGACTTCCAAAGGGTGGTAACTTGCCTTAAGCACACAATCCATTTCTAGAAGGTTCTGAGAGCCAGGTCTGCCACACTCTACTCAGAACACTTTTCTCCCCACTTCATAGTCTTCTACAGGACTCTAACCCTGACATTACACAGTTCCATCTCACTGGAAATCATTATTTCCTGGAGGAAGGGTTCTCTTGCTCTAGCACTGTGTGTGGCAGGGCATCTACTGGTCAGTGATGGGGAAGACAAATTCATTATTCAGGGATTGTAGAATGTGAGCAGAGACCTCAGGCACTGCCACTGTCCTCTCTGGTTCTTCGTGTTTCTCTTTCCCCTTTACATAGGTAGCAATCCCTATACCCACCATCCATCTTTTGGAAATGCTAAAGGTGTTCTGAATAAGGAAAAGATTTCATTCCTTAACTCTAACTTCTAACCTAAGGAAGGAGGCTCTGTGTTTAAGTTAATTAAATTCAGCTGCTCTAACAAATGCATTTAATACAATGTATAATGACTCAAATTGATTGAAGTTTATTTCTCTCTCATATAAAGACCAAAATGGCTTTTCTTAATGAGTGGGTGGCTTGCTTCCAAGTAATGATTAAGAGACCCAGATTCCCAAACTCCTTTACTCAATTCATGATTAAGAGTAATCTTTAAGGAATCTGCCAGTTTCAGCAGGAGGCATCCTAGGTTCAATGCTAGGTTTGTTAGCATCATCGGAGATAAACTCAGGGAAGTTTCATGGACCAAGCCAGGCCAATTTCCTCTCCTTGTCACATGATCAGGCCTAACTACAAAGGAGGCTGGGAGATGAAGTCCTAGTTATGTATCCAGGAAGACAAGGAAATGGATTTGTTCAACTGCCAGCCAGTCTCACTACCCTTCTAAGCCAACATTAGGCAAACTTTCTGTAAGAGGCCAGATAGTCAAATATTTTTGGCTTTGCAGATCATACTGTTTCTCTCTCAACCACTCACCTCTGCTATGATACTATGAAAGTAACCACAGACAATATGTAAAAAAATAAAACAAACAATGGCAGGACTTCCAATAAAGCTTTATTACAGAAACAAGAAGCAGCCAGCTTTGTCCTGAGAAATGGCATTTATTTGTCAGTCTCTGTTGTAACTCAGGGAAAACACTTATTCCCAAGCAAAACACAGAACAAAGCGCATTTTAGACTATCTGCAAAGAACTGAAAAAGTTATGTCCATTTTCACTGCTGGAGACAGTGAAAGAAAATGGATTAAGAGGACATAAAAGAAATCAGAAACATATTTAATTAATCCTTTATAAAAAAGAAATGTTTTCAGCTGTGCTTGGAAGGAAAAGAGTGATAGCTATAGGAAGAGGACATTTATTTAAAATGTAAATTTCAGGATTCCACCCTTAGTATTTTGGGGTTGGGGCCCAGGAATCTGCATTTTCCATATGCTCCCCTGCTCATTTTAAGCAAGTGGTAGAGGGCACAGGTGATTGTAATTTGCTTATACTCCCAAGCCATCAGTTTTTCTGACATTTGAGGATGTAACTAGTTATGAGCCTGCAGAATACATGGGAGATAAGGTACCATGCATGGGCTATGCATATGCAAAGCCCAGGGAAGCCTAACTTTTCTTTTACCTTCAAGGAAGCTATCAGACTACAAGGGAGTGTGAGTGTTCTTAAAAGTCTTCCTAATTTATTTTTTTTAATGAATTAACTTGGGACTCTAACTTACAACTAACAGGTTGCCTTATAGTGCAACCCACAATTAGATGCAAAGCAAGGGGCAGAGAGTCAAGACTTCAAACTAGGCTGTGACCTGGCAGGCAGTTTGGCTTCTTTCAGGCATTCCATCATTTGCTTCCCTCCTCTGCAAATATCGACCCCCTGGTCTGAGAAGGGACAGTGTTTGCACTGGCAAGAGAGATCCGCAGTCTTGTGGAATGAGTTGACACAGCTGGAAGATCCCGATTCCGAACGCCATGTTATTTCCTTTCTCCTTCCCAGGATGCAGCTAAAAGTTCTCCTTTGCAGTCTAGGAGAGATTCAGCCCTGTCCAAGGCTTCCTTCCTGTTGCCCAGCAACCTAGAATGAGAGAGGCAGATTGGCCTGGAGACCCGGGGAGGGACTAGTTGCCAAAGCAGGGTGCTAATGGGCACCTCAGCAGAGAGAGGCAAAACTGCTTTCTGAGAGACCTTGAGAAAGCCATTGCAGGAGTTCCTAGGGAAAGGAGTCCCAGACAGCTGTCAGCATGTTCCCATTCCAAAGATGTAGTCAAAACAGAAGGAAAAAGAAAACTGCCATCAGACCCCCTGCTTTTCCCTAGAAACAGCCAGTCATCTACTATCAGAGTTGTTGGAGATATTTTAAATTCCCTTAGCAAGAAGACTGCAAAGCATTGAAGAGTGAAGAGCAAATCGATATGGTGTTTCCACAGTTCACCACCCAACTCAGAGATAAGAGAGAAAAAATGACCCTAAGATTTCTTTTTCTGGTAGAGGATAGGACTCCTGAGCTCATGTCTGATTTCTGAGCATGGAAATCTACCCTTAACTGAACAGATCTACATGTTTCTTGAGTCCCCATGTCTCTGTGATGATGTCCAGCAACCTCCTCTCACCTGTCTGTCTATCATAATGGACTGCTAAACCGTCTTTGACTCAGCAGCCTGGCAGTGTCCTGGGCTCAGGTTGGTACTCTGGCAACTGAGCAGTTCACCTCCCTGAAAAAGGAAGCCTTTATTTTTATTTTAGTGTCCTTTCCAGATGGGTTTGGTAAAATGCATGAATTCAGGAAATTCAAGCTGAAAGGGGCTTGCACAGGCTTTGGTTCACTCCCCTAATGCAGACAAGGGGCTGCTCCTCAATGACTTCAGTGTAGATAGGAATCACCCCAGGAGCTTGTGGAAAATGTGGGTTTTGGAGCATACCCGTCTCTGGGATCTGCCTTAGTTGTCTGGGGCGGGGCCTGGGAACTTGCATTTAACATAAACTCTTCAGGTGATTCTAATGCAGGCAGTGGAAATGCTGCAGGTAACACTGGAACAGGTGTAAGTAGGATGCATGCAGGTTTCTGGGGGGTGGGTGGCAGATTTGTTTTGTGTCAGAATTCCTTCTTGAAGATGTAAGGGTAGAACCATAATCTCATCAGCAATAGAATCTAGCAGTCTCACCAGCCTGTGTTAAACAAACAACAAGATTTCTTTGTCCTGCTGGAATTTTCCTCCTGCCAAGCCCATATTTCCTGTCTTTAACTCTTCATGGCCCCAGATTACTTCTCTGACTCCTCCTCATAAAAGCCAATAAACCAAAGATGACTTAGGAGATACTCAAACACACTAAGCTATTCCTTTGGCTTTTTTTTTTTCTCATGGAAAAAAATTTATTAACAAACTTATAGACAAACTTCCTCCTTGGACTGCTTATTCACATCCCTTTTGACACCTTTTTAGAGTTACCACTGCAAGGTAATGAATGACCACTTCGAGGTCATCCGTTGCTGCAGGAGATTCGGCCCATTGCTGTACAGAGGCTTGTGGGAAGTGTCAGTGGATTGGGAGGACCTGGCTGCAATCTGTCCTGCCCTTTTCAGCCCTGCTGCCACTGAGGCCTGTTAAGTGTTACGAATGTTCCTCACGCTGCCAGGGTGGCTGCTTCCCTTCCTTAAGAGCTTCCTTTGGTGACAGCTGCCAGCATTTCCAGTTCTTGTGTCTTTCTAGCCCCATTTCATGCCACGCTCTTCTTTAGCTCTTGCCTCAACGTTTCTGTATTAGGGAACTTCAGTGCCCAGCTCTGTATTAGGGACCTTCAGGCACTAATACAGAGCTGGGCACTGGGAAGGAGTAGAAGGGAATGTCCCAGGAGAGTTCAGAGTGGAGGTAGGTGGGGAGGTCGAGTATCTGGAACCATAGATAATAACACACGAAGCAACCTGATCTCCCCACGTCAAAGTAAAGGCCATAGATGTCTCACTTGAATTGAGGTCTGTCTATGCCACAAATTCACCTGACCTCTTTCCAGGGCAAAGTGATTTTAACTGAAGATCCACAATGACTTTTAAAGGCAGACTATGGGACAAGTCACACAGAAAGTGCTGAGTTACTTGAAGACTTAAAGCAATTGCTATCAAGAATCCTAGAGTTTCTGCAGTCATAATTTACATCACAAGGAACAGCACAGGATGGAACTTAGAGACAGAGCTGGATTCAAACCCCACTCTTGCTCTGTGACCTTGGATCAGTCAGTCACTAATGCTCTCTGGACGTTTAAGTAGCAATATGTGTAAAAATGATACGAACTCCAAAAAACAGTATTTATGGAACATTTGCTATGTTCCTAATATTGTATTAAGTGCGTTATATAATTTTTTTTTTTTTTTTTTGAGGCAGAGTCTTGCTCTGTCGTCCAGGCTGGAGCACAATGGCGCAAGCTTGGCTCACTGCAACCTCCGAGGCCCAGGTTCTAGTGATTCCCCTGCCTCAGCCTCCAGAGTAGCTGGGACTACAGGCGAACACTACCACGTCTAGCTAATTTTTTGTATTTTAGTAGAGATGGTGTTTCACCGTGTTGGCCAGGATGGTCTCGATCTCCTGACCTTGTGATACACCCACCTCGGCCTCCCAAAGTGCTGGGATTATAGACCTCAGCCACCGCGCCTGGCTGCTTTACATAATTTTTTAATTGAAAAATCATGCCAAGCCTATGAGGTCTATACTGTTATTTGTCCCGTTTCATAGATGAAAAAGCTGAGGTGCCAAGAAGGATGGAATCCGTGTGAGTATTAACATGCCCTTAACACTGTGCTATGGTTGATCTGCTGTGTTATTGTGGGGGATTAAATGAGATATGTATACGAGGAGCTTAGCACAGCTCAGAGCATATGGTGCTCAATAAATAATAATTATATGTACTACACATGTTAAATGGATGTATATGTCCCTGATGGAGTGACTTCTCAAAAAATAGGAATAGACACTCTTAACGAAAATATCATTTATTAGTTTTTATAAACTTGTATATTACATCCCCACTCTTAGGAAGGCTTTCTGGCCCCATAAAAGTCACTCCCCCAGTAATCAGCATGATACCTTATTTCACCCATTAGCTGTGTCTTGATTTCTGCAGCGGAAGGGTTGCATTCCTGTGTGCACATGTGCTTCTGTATTAGACCAAGCGCCTTGGTGAGGGGGTTGTATTTATTGCTCTGTAGCCCCGGGACTTAACCAGGAGACCTTTGCTTGCAGACTGCCTGGCTTTTCTTACTCAGCACTCAACAAGAGACTTGGGGATTTATCTTACAGCCTGAGAAGCACGTGGGAAGAACAGCTACTCAAAACTTTGTGAAGAAAATTTCTAATTTGCTGGCTTCCCTGGTTTGTGGCTGGGGCTCACTTGCCTTTGTGAGGCAGATGGAGGAGATCTGACAAAGAGAGGAAAGAAGAAAGGCAGAGAAGGGACAGGAAGAGCAAGGGGGCGGAGAGAGAGAGAGAGAGAGAGCGCGCGTGTGTGTGTATGTGCACATGCACGCACATGTGTTTTTCTGAGTCAGAGTCTCATTCTGTCAGCCAGACTGGAGTGCAGTGGCATGATCATGGCTCACTATAGCCTCAAACAATCCTCCCACCTCAGCCTCCCAAGTAGCTGGTCCTACAGGCAAGTACCACCACGCCTGGCTAATTTTTGGTTTTGGTTTTTGCTTTGTTTTGTTTTGTAGAGACAGGGTCTCACTATGTTGCCCATGCTGGTCTTGAATTCTCTTGCCTCGGCCTCCCAAAACATGAGCCACCACACCTGGCCAGAGTAATGTTTTCCATAAAATTATAAAAATTTTAGACTGAGAGATCCTTAGAGAGTAGCTATTCCAATGTCTCAATTTTATCAGTAAGGTTAGAAAATTCCAGAGAAGTTAATTGCACAAAATTACACAGCTACAGATGATGCGTTGCTTTTGGACAATTGAAGCAGAAACTTCTGCAGCCTGTCCATGCTTGCACAATTGCATGCGTATCAGTGAATCCTGGCTTTTGGAACCGCATTGCCGAGTGGCACCTGGAACTGTCCCTACACGGAGTTATCCGCAGTCATTAACAGACAACTGCCGGAGCTTCCCTGCCGGATGGAGGGTCACCAGAAAGCAGACCCTCAACCTGCTCTTGCAGGAGGACCTTTACCTCCTGGGCTTAAAACAGCCTTGTAGGGGAGGGGTGGGAGGGAAGGATGATTGTGACGACAAGGAGATGCCCCAGAGCCACTTTGGTTTCGTCCTTCGCTGATACACAAAAAAACAGGCTGGGGCAAATGTGTCAACTCCTAGAGGGGATTGCTTTGGTGTTCATCCAGTTAGTTGTTTATGATTCTTTTTATGTGGATAGATAGCCCTTATTGATGACAAGGTTCTGCTTTTTTGCCCTCCTGGAAGTTCGGTTCTATAATCTATACTGTCACTGCTGCCTTCTGAGATTGTTTTGTTGTTTGTTTTGTTTTTCTGTTTTGTTTGTTTAGGTGGTGGTTGTCCTGGAGTCTCGCTCTCTCGCCCAGGCTGGAGTGCAGTGGCGTCATCTTGGCTCACTGCAACCTTCCCCTGCCGAGTTCAAGGAATTCTCCTGTCTTAGTCTTCTGAGTAGCTGGGACTATAGGCATGTATCACCACACCTGGCAAATTTTTGTATTTTTGTTAGAGACAGGGTTTTACCATGTCGGTCAGGCTGGTCTTGAACTCCTGATCTCAGGTGATCCACTCGCCTCAGCCTCCCAAAGTGCTGGGATTACAAGCGTGAACCACCGCACCCAGCCAGAGGTTGCTTCTTAATGCTCCTACACTCAGAGGTAGCCCACCTTCTTTGCCCCATTTCATCTTCTTCCCTTCATTCCTGTGTACAAATGTCACTGTTTTCTACTTCAGGGGAGTGAAGGAAAGTGCATGTGAAGAAAGCCGGCTTCGCATTGGTCTTAATGTTGGTCTTGATCTATCTTTGTTTTTTATTTTTGAGATAGAATTTCACTCTTGTTGCACAGGCTGGAGTGCAGTGGTGACCTCTCTGCTCACGACAAGCTCCACCTCCCGGGTTCAAGTGATTCTCCTGCCTCAGCCTCCCGTGCAGCTGGGATTACAGGCATGCACCACCACCCCCAGCTAATTTTGTATTTTTAGTAGAGATGGGGTTTCTCCATGTTGGTCAGGCTGGTCTCGAACTCCTGAACTCAGGTGATCTGCCCACCTTGGCCTCCCAAAGTGCTGGGATTACAGCGTGAGCCCCACGCCTCGTGATCTATCTTTTTCAAGTCTGTCTAGGCTTCAACCAAAGAAAAGCTCTGCCGGTGGCTATTCTTTCTCCTCTCCATCTCACCATCCTCTCCCCAACCAATACTTCAGGTTTCCTGGCTCTCATCAAATTTATACTGACTTTCCACTCCATGTACTTAGGTGTTCAGGCCCTGGCCAATTTTGGTTCAGAAAATTTGCTGGATATATGTGGCTGGAGAGAGAGAATAAGAATATATGTATAATGTATAAAGGCACGTGACACTACCAGATAAAATTATCTTATTGAGTGATTCAGTCCCTTTGTATCGTGCCATAAAGATTATGTTCACTCCTTGATATCTCATAAAGCTTTGAGATATCAAGAGTCAAAACAACTGCCCTTCCTCCCTCACTCACTCTCTTCCTCCCTCCCTTCGTCCCTCCCTCCTTCCTCCCTTTCTCCCTCCCTCCCTCTTTCCTTCTCTCCTTCCTTTTCTCTGTCCCTCCCTTTCTCCCTTCCTCTTCCCTCCTTTTTCCTTCCCTCCTTTCTCCTTTTCTCCCTCCCTCTCTCCTCCCTCCCTCCCTTTCTCCCTCCCTCCCTGTATTCCTCCCTTCCACCCTCCCTTTCTCCCTCCTCCCTCCCTTCCTCCTTTTTTCCCTTCCTCCCTTCCTCCCTGCCTCCTCCCTCCTTCCCTCCTCCCTCCCTCCCTTCCTTCTTCCCTTTCTCCCTCCATCCTCCCCCCTTCCCTCCCTTCCTCCATCCCTTCATCCTTCCCTTCCTCCCTTTCTCCCTCCATCCTCCCCCCTTCCCTCCCTTTCTCCCTCCCTCTTTTCCTTTCTTCCTCCCTCCCTTCCTTCCTTCTTTACCCAAAACACTCTTTGTAATACAAGCTTCTCTGTAATACCAGGCAGGCAGACCTCAAAGTTTTTGTGAGACATTTTGTAACTCTTTTATCCTTCTTCCTCATCCACTCAGTGCAATACGTATCACACGCAGGAAGTATAATGTGAACAACACAGGCAGTCTCTCTTCTCAGGGAGCCACGAGCCTAGAGTTCTGCAAGCGAGAGCAAGTATGCAGATCTAGAAAGGAGGCAATTTGGAGTAAGTGGCATGAAAAAATAGAACAGGTCAGTGCGAGGAAGAGGGAAGAGGTATGGAACTGTAGGTTTGGAGGGCAGGTGAATGCATATTTGAGCCGAGACCTGAATGAGTAGAAGGAGCCAGCCCTGCTCAAAACACAGTTGTCTTTCGAGGAGCTGCCCGGGGGCCCCAGCTGCCCTGGGCCTCCTATTTAGCCCCAGTTTAATTCCACATGAGCCTTCACCTAGGAACGGGCGTAAAAGGCAGAGGTCAAGCAGCTGCTGAAAGTGGAGTAACCCAATCTCGGGCACAAGTCAGCCTTTAATAAGCATCCAGGTAACCCTTTGAAAAATGAAACCTGTGGTCAGGTCTCTGAGAGCAGAAGGATTGGGTTTTAGTTTTAATAACAAAACCAAAGAGCTGTCCCTTCCTAGGTCCCATTTTGCTCTATGTCTGCTTCCCCCAGAAGAGGGTTTCCTGCCTCCCATCCTGGGGGCCCTGACCTGCTTACCTGGCACAGAGGTGGGCCACTCTGGGTGCAGCCCGGGGAGCTTGAGTTGGCAAAGCTTGCAAAATGGTAGGATGGAAGCAGAGGCCCCACGTGGGGTGTGAAAGCAGGTGACGTAAAAGCATGTGGGAGGTGGGAACTGGGTTTGGGGGTTGTTGGAGTTCATATTCGTGGGCTGTGGCTCAAATGATGACATCACAGAATGATGGGACAGCTTCGAAGTCCAGGAGAATGTGTACATCTGTTCCTCTCCTTTGCCCCAGGCACCTGGGCAGAACCTCTGCTCAGCGGAAGATAAAGTGATAAGATGGGAGTGTGGGCAGTGCTAGTAAAAGACCCCTTTTAATCGATCACATTCTTGGCACTTGCTGTGTGCTAGACACTGGATTAAGCAGCACACCTGCGTTATTCTGCTTAACTTTGTCAACATTTTATACAGTGGGTGGTAGCACTATTCCCATTTTATGGATGCAGAAAGTGAGGCTCAGAGAGTTAAGTTCCCAGGTTCCTCCGTGAGTAGGCAGTGGTCAGCATTCATCCCAGTTCTGACTAAAGAGTCCACACTCTACATCTTTGCCTCACTGCCTCTTTGTGTAAGCTCTGGACCTGCGGTCATAGGACAAATGGAAAGCGGTGACCTACCTTCCTAAAGGCGTTTTCCAAAGTGATTTCTGAAGGTATCTTATATGAGCAACTTTCCAGAATTAGCTCAGTTGTTCAAGGTTTCATGTATGAATAAGTGGTGTGGGGGCTGGGGGTTGAGAAGAGGTGAGAAGGAGAGACACGGTGGAGAATGATTTCCAAGGCTGGATCTTTGCTTTATTTGATTCCAGTAAATTTTAATGAGGCCCTTAATGAAATCCCAGTGCTTAGCAGAGCCTCCACATTTACAAGTTGCCAGACCTGGGGCGGAGGAAGGGAACTTGGAATCCTGGCGCTAAGCTTAGTCCTGCTGACCTTTCACAGTTCAGGCGAGCCAGACTTGTAGGAATGAGCATTGCACTCTGAGCAGAGCACTCCTGCCCAGATCAAGGGGCCAGAATCCTGACCCTGACACAAGGCTGATCCCATCTCCTTCGAGCAATCTCATCTCCTCCATGGTATGTTCCATGGACATGCCTGAAGTGGATGGCTGCCGGTCGGTGAGACACTAGAAGGAGATACACACAGTTATCACAGGTCAGCAGAGCTTCATGCCATTTTGCTTCCGAATTGTTACAAGATGAAGTCCTCTTGGCAGTCATGAAAATCCTCATCTCATCTCCCAATCTACAAGATGCCCTTTCCTGTACCCCCCAATAACGGCTTTTCATCAACGATGAAGAGTTATTGTTTGTATTCACTGTTTAGTAGATAATAAATCATATTTATAACATATCAAGTTATAAAGAATAAAAAATGACAATAAAACTGGTTCCTATCTTCTAACACCTAGTTAAACCAAAAAAAAAAAAAAAGGAAGAAAGAAAGAATATTGCCCTGTTTTTGAAGTCCCCTATGTTGAATGAATAAATAATATTTTTATCAAAGTGGGCAGTGCCATACATGGGGCTTCCCCAGAATCATATTCTGTATTTCCTACAAGATTCATGCTTAACTACAACAAAAAAGAGCATCGGCTTTTGTAATAGCAAAAACAGCTGCAGCGCATTTGCTGACAATAACATCAGCTTACTTTTCAAGTCTGGTTGAGTGTTTTCCCTTCCCTTTGACCTGATGTCCATAAGTAAAGATTTTAGGATGTGTAAAACCCTGAGCTCTGACAGAGCGGGCCCCTCCTCACCCTCGGCAAACGACTGTCTTGAGTGTGCTGGGCAGTGCATTCCTCAGTCTTCCTCCTCGGGGGTTCACAAGGCAGCCCCGAAATCTGGCCTCGTTCTTTGCACGGCTCTCTTCTCCATAAATCATTAGCCACACTGTCCTCACTGAGCCGCAGAGGAATGAAGCCATCTTTTCTTTCTGTTTGTAGATGGGTGTTGCCTGGCCTGGAAGATGATAAACCAGAGCTTTGGTAGCTAGAGCTGTTACAGTTTTTTCCTAGAAGCACAAGCAGTGGGGACGTACTGTAGTCCCCTCTCCAAATTAATTATTTTCATAGTTCTGGCTTTTCCACAGACTGGAAAGAGGTAATGTGGAATCAGACACACCAAAAACTTCAGGGCTCACAAAGGCTTCTGAGAGGCATTTTGGAAGTGAACTCGGTGATGTCATTTCTGGGTTGCAGGAGCCTGGACCAGGCTGAGACTCAGAAGCAATTCAGGATCAGAGCTGGACTGGAGGACGAAGCAGGTGCTGGTTACAGCTTTGGCCCATATACACTTAGAGTCTTCAGTGGGCTTCGCTTCCCCGAGCCCTGCTCTTTTTTCTGGAAATAATTAGACTCAGATTTCTCATCTCAGTAGGTTATGGGGAGAATCAAGTGACATAGACTGTGTGAAGGGGCTTCATGCACTGCAAAGCACTCTAAAAATAAAAGGCATTATTTTCTGATAGGGATGAATCTCATTCCACACATGCCGTTTTACAAACTCAGGTATGAGTTTTAGTCCATGTCATTTTGTCAATTTAATTTCTATTGCACAATCTATCTAAGGCAAATAGAAATACAGGACACCCAGTACAGGGCATCCTATAATTCACCGGCAACTCCAGGCCACCATCCAGGAAACTGTGGTGAAAATCACTCAAGTTCCATCCTCAGTCTAGGCTGTAGTTCTAGGGACTTGTGCAACATCAAAATAAAGGAACCATCAAGCAAGTTAGCTCTGGGTAGCCCCTTCCCCTTATCCTTGTTCATATGGTATTGTCAGGGGGAGAAACTCTGCGATCACACTGGGTACCTGAGAAGTTTCTGCCAAATCACCTCTGGTCCCGTGTTTGCTTAGACATTCCACACAGCCATTTTTTTAGGGCCTTGTTCAGACAAAATTCATGACATTAGGTCCCCTTTGTAAAGCACCCAACTATGCTTTTACCATAAACCCTCATTCGCCTCCTTCCTCCTCTAAAACTCCATTGGTTCACCTCTAGACAACAGCTTTTGGCATTTCAAAGCCAGGGAGTCTTGCATGCTACTTTTCCTTTCTGTTTTACAAGATACAATCCCTGAGGCAATGAAGACAAGGCTGATTGGCTACTTGCTTGAGGAAAGAGAATAGGAAATACATGAAAAATAAATATAAATTAACAGTTCAAAATATGCTCCAGCCATAATTAAATTATGTTCATCTAGTATGTATTTAATTATGCTCTTATATTACAGCTTTCCTTTCTCAGTCTTTTCCTGCCCCATATTTATAATTCTGGGAGGGAGAGGCATATACTTCATTATGTCTGACATCTTACCTGAAGTAAGTACTCAGTGGATGCTCACTGAACTTGTTTTGGTGGCTTACAGCTACTTAACATGATGTTGGATGTAGCATCAACCAGCTACGAGATTGTCACTATCTGTATCCTAAGCTCCTTTTAGGAAAGGTAGCCGCTCTCAGTGATGACGACAGTCCAACTATTACAGCCCTGGTTTACTCTAGGTGTGTTCTTCATGGGTGTCTGGGTGGGGCCAGGAAGTCTGGTGCAAAAGGGTGACCTGGAAAGGAGCTGGTGGCTACACAGAATGCTTGCTCTCTGGCAAAGAGGGAAGAGCCTGTTTGCAAACAGACTCCCACATATGACACTTGGGATCATTTCTCACTAATGACATCTTTCTGAGAGCCTCGCAGAGCTTGTCTGATGACTCACCCAAGTTACGGTCACCCAGAGACACAGCTATGTGGGATCTGGAAAGTGAATTAGCAGGTGGTTAGTCTCCAAAGGTGCAGGGAAGGACATGGATGTAGAATGGGAGTCTCAAGAGGAGGAAAACCATCTTCTAGTTTAATACCTTTCAAGGACCATGTGCACTTGCTTTATGCTCCAGGGTAATGGCTTCCTCCTAATTAACCTTTCCTGGTTTCTCTCTCTCTCTCTCTCTCTCTCTCTCTCTCTCTCTCTCTCTCTCTCTCTAAGTAATTTTGGCTCATATTGAAATGTTACCTTGGGTGCAGAGAGGTCAAGCTGCCTTTGTTCAAATCCCAGCCCGACCAGCTGTGTGACGATACACAAATTACTTAATCTCTGAACTCCAGTTTCTCCATCAGTCCAATGCACATGATGACAGCACTTAAATACGTTCATCTTGAAGTAGTTGGGGGATTATGTGAGAAAATGTGTTCAAGTGTTTGCTGTAGTACCTGGAAAATAGTGTTTAGTGAATGTTGGCTATTATTGCTTTCAAAATAATTTACCTGTGGACAAAGAAAAGGCAGGAATATTTTTTATTTGAAACAGAGGATGCTCCCTATCACTCTTGGGTACATGGCTCACATCTAGCTGCCCCATGGCCTAAAGAACTCTGGGAAGGTGTTTAAGACACAACTGGGGCCAGATGTGGTGGCTCTCACCTATAATCCAGGCACTTTGGGAGGCCAAGGCAGGTGGATTGCCTGAGGTCAGGAGTTCATGGCCAGCCTGGCCAGTGTGGGGAAATGTGTCTCTGCTAAAAATGCAAAACTTGGCTGGGTGTGGTGGTGCATGCCTGTGATCCTGGCTGCTCGGGAGGCGGAGGCGGTAGAATCGCTTGAACCCAGGAGGTTGAAGTAAGCCGAGATTGCGCCATTATACTCCAGCCTGGAAGACAAGAGTGAGACTTTGTCACAGAAAAAAAAAGAAAAACAGGATGTGAGGCAGGAGGATCACTGGAGTCCAGGAGTTTGAGACCAACCTGGGCAACATAAGGAGACCATCTCTCTGTTTTTCCTAAAAAGTTAAAAAAAAAAAACAGATGGCGGGACACAGAGAGACTGTGTGGCTCATCCATACTCACAAGGGAAGTCAGTAGTTAAGCTGGGAGCCCCTTTTTCTCAATACAAAGGTAGGGTGAGCCAGGAACGCAGGTCTGGTCTTGTCTGGGCCCACCTGCCCAGGAGGTCTGTGGATTTCTCTGGCTCTATCCAGATGCCAGCTCTAGCTGCTGCCATGGCCTCTTCTCCAAGCCCCTGTTCTCCTCTGCATGGCCAGGGAAGCCAGGCACTTGCCTTGGGGCCTCCTCCCACCCTTATAGCTCCATGGCCACAGATTACATGGTAATCCAAAGATGAGGGCCCCAGGAATCGTTTGCTTTTTATTGTAGGAGTCTAGAGATCCCTTTTTCTGCAAGACCTAACATTTTCTCTAACTCACATCCTGCCAGAGATGATTTCTTTTCATTGCAAAGAATTGATCCTATTTTTGCCTTTAATCTTCATCTTTACCCAAGAGAAGGATAAAATTACCATGAGTTCCCCAAGAGCCACGGAGAGCTGGGAGTCTGTGTCTTACATCATGGCAGAACGACTGCGTTCTACCTGGAAATACCAAAGGAAAGTGTCAGGTTCTCCAGGGACGGGGCTCCACAAAGCTCAGGACCAGACCTCCAGGCAGCCTGGCTGCTTTGCGAGGAGATCTCTGTTTGGTGTCCTATAAGGCAACAGGGAAAAGCGCAATTCTCAGGGAAGATTAATGTCTAAAGTAATATCTAGTGATAACTTCCTTGGCCCTGAGTGTTTCAGCATGAGAAGTCATGGGGAGTCCAGTTTCTAAAGGCAAAAGGTGGACATGTGTGTATGTGCATTTTAACTGCGTTAGGTAAAGGCCATCTTTGGTTGTGATTACTCTTGGAAAGAAACACTGTCGAGAGGGGCTTTCTACTTGGAGAAAGTGAAGATAGTTAAAACTGTAGCAGAGCAAGTCAGTATATATTCAGTGAAGCAGACAGGCTTCAGTGTATGTAGGCAAACACACACAGACTATACACCCAAAATACAGACTTTTAAGTACACACACACAGATATGTATCACGTAAACATACTTACTTACCTATCCAGAGATTCCTAGACACTTTGGACCTAATCTCATTTTAACATCTATTCGTTTTAGATCAAAAAACATGGAGAATAAGGTTGGGGCCAGAGGGACTACCTGATATCCCACCCCTTCATCTTCGATGATCAGGCTTTCAGAGTCCCTGGAATTGTCAGTGAGTCATATGACAGACTAGGAGGACATCCAAAATACTGAGACTTGGCAGTATACAGGTGGAATTAGTCTGTTTTCACACTGCTATAAAGACATACCTGAGACTGGGTCATTTACAAAGGAAAAAGGTTTAATTGACTTACAGTTTCATGAGGAAGCCTCAGAAAACTTAGTTATGGCAAAAGAGAAAGCAGGGACCTTCTTCACATGTGGCAGGAGAGAGAAAAGCAGAGGAAACCGCCCTGTAAAACTATTAGATCTCATGAGAACTGTCTATCTCGAGAACAGCATAGGGGAAACCACCCCCATGATCCAGTCACTTCCCACCAGGTCCCTCCCTTGACATATGGGGATTACAATTCTAGGTGAGATTTGGGTGGGGACACAGAGCCAAACCACATTACAGGTGGCGGTTGGGGGTGGGGTGGGCAGGGCAACGTGATGAGAGTAGCCTGGCTTGCCAAGTGCCCAGGGCATGTCCCAGGCACCACATGTGTATTCACACACACTGCAAAAAGACCAGGGGGGTTGGCTTTCATGTCCAGCAACAGGAATGCTTAGGTGGGAGGTACTTGGGTTTCCTGGTAGAGCAATCTCTCATTTAGGGAGCTTCGGGGAGGAAAAGACAAATGGAGGTGAAGAATTAACTTTTCTTTCTTTGAATTTTCAAATCCCCTTAACACCAGGTTGTTGTCAGCTCTTTGTGCTTAGAGAGGCTGTGTGTGTGTGTGTGTGTGTGTGTGTGTGTGTGTGAGAGAGAGAGAGAGAGAGAGAGAGAGAGAGAGAGAGAGAGAGGGGGAGAGATAAAAATATCTTTAAATTTTAATTGGTCTGCAATGAAAGATTTAACTGTTTAAAAAACAAAACCCTCTTGGTCCCAGACCACAACTTGCGTGTAATGTGGGAGGCTAGGGAATAGTGAAGAAAGAGGGAAGGGAGGGGCAGGTTCCTCATGGCTCCGTGGGGAGTCGTGTTGTTAAAGGATGAAGGAACCAGCCATATGGACAGTAGAATACAATTCAGATCTGCCAGCTCTCTCATTGTCCCCTCTGTTAGGTGAGGAAGCTAACTTTTTGCTGTTTGTATTATCCTATGACTAAAACAGATGATTAGAGAAGAGAATGCTTTAAGGTTTATCATATACCCAACTTCAGGGGATAGCCTGGCTGGTGGCTGGTTATGCTCCTGAAGTACAATGAGACAGCAGTGGCCCTGGGGATCAGGCATTACCACTTGGTAGGACGATAGTTTTCCTGTCTGTCTTCCCTTTCTCTTAGGTTATGAGCCCTTGCAAAGCTGGAACTGGGCCTGCCTTGTCCACCACAAGGACAAGGGCCTACCACAGTGCCTGGTACTGAGGAAATGCCTGCTGAAAAGTCAACAGTAAATACCTGTTGAATGTTCTATGGGCATTTTGGGGGAAGTATAAACCCTAAGTTCCTATGGCCCTGCTGACTTCTCTGCCCTGCTGTTCAGTTGCAACACTAACCTTGAGCAATAACACAGGTTGCCTTTGAGGCCTTTCGCACTGAGTCGCCCCCAGAGCTCCAAAGGCACAGGTGCTCACCAGCAAGGCAAGGACTATGTCTGCCCTCCTTACTGCTGTACCTGCAACTCTAGTAAAGTGTCTGGCACATAGTAAATATTTGTTGAATGAATGACTATTACAGCTGTGTCCTTTGCTATATCCTGATTGTGTGTGTAGCTGAAGAGTGAAACTGGGGATATACATAATGGTAATCTCATGCGTGCCATTTGCAAATCCATGTAAATGGCATTAAACTAACTTGAACATATTGTCTCTATTTTCATTCAACCTTGGCCCAGGTCATCAGGGAACATGCTGGTGGTGCTGGTGATGATGATAATCATAGTAATCACAGTGGTTATAATGCTTACCATTCAGCTTGCCATGGGCCAGGAGTTCTCCTGTACATCTAACGTGCCTGCCTCTCATCAGGTCTTTGTAGCCACTCTGTAATGCAGACATTAGATTCTCTGTTTTACAAAACCCGAAGCTCAGAGGCTGTCTTAGTCACCTCAGGCTACTATCGCGGAATATAGGCATACCTGGGGGATATTCCAGCTTCCGTTTCAGACCACTGCAAAAAGGTGAATATCACAATAAAGTGAGTTACACACATTTTTTAGCTTCCCAGTTCATGTAAAAGTTATGGTTGCACTATTCCACAGTCTGTTGTGTAATAGCATTATGTTTTAAAGACAATCTGCATACCCTAATCAAAAAATACTTTATTGTTTAAAAATACTGACACTGAAGCATGAAGTGAGCGCATGCTCTTGAGAAAAATGACACCAATAGACTTGCTTGATGCAGGGTTGCCACAAACCCTCAATTTGTGAAAAAGAAAAAAAAAAACATACAATTTCTGTGAGTGCAATAAAACAAAGCTCAATAAAGCAAAGTCTGCCCACACCATAGACTGGGTGGTTTAGACAGCGGACGTTCATTTTTCACAGTTTGGGAGACTAGGAAGTTCAAGGTCAGGTTGCCTGCATGGTGAGTTTCTGGGGTGTAGCTGCCTTCTAGCTGTATCATCACTTGGCCTAGAGAAAGCAAGCTCTCTGGATCCTTCCTATAAGGGAATTCATCCATCACGAAGATTCCGCCTTCATGACCTCATCTACTCCTAATTACTTCCCAAAGGCTCCACCTCCAAATACCATCATATTGGTCATTGGGCTTTCAAACATGAATTTTAGTTGGACACAAATATGGAGTCTGTAGCAGAGGGGTTACCCGTATTCCTAAAGCTACATAGCTTGGGAGACGCAGAGGCAGGATTTTCACTCGGGTCTGCTGGGCTGACTCCAAAGCCCCTCTCTCCTCTCTGCATCACGCTGAGCAGTATCACACTCAGTGCTGGAAGAAGGCCCAGAGGGCTCAGTAAAAGCAGCCGAAGAAAAACAAATTGGAGGGAGTCTATTATGGTTGATCTTAAAAGCCTTGTAATGACCTTATTTTCTCCAGAGGACATTGTGAAAGCCAGTGATTTACCCTGGCAGCCCAGCTGGCGGGAGATGTCCAGGCAGCCAGTCCCCCTACCTGTGCCTCGGGGCACAGCAGAACCTAACCCAGCAGGGACTCCCGGAGGAGCCATTCCCATCCACTTTTACTTATCTGAGATGCACGGAATATCAACCCTTCAGGTTTTGTGTTGTTCTGTTTTTTTTTTTTTTTTTTCTTTCCCCAAAGTAGTCATGGGCTTCTAGCCAAAAGTCCTTTCAATTAATGGACTAGGAACGGCACCCATGAAGAAAATTAGAAACAGATAAGAAAAGAAAAGCCTTCGTGCGCAGAGCAGAGGAAGGGAATAATTCTTGGATTATGCTGATGATTTTCCAATGTTTTCCTAACGTGAGAATCAGTCAGCAGGGGCCTGGGATTTTTATGGAAGAGGAACCTCTTCCAGACAGCTCACTCGGCGACAGCCCCCATAAATCCCAGCATCCCCACTTCCAGCAAGAACACCACCCCCCTCCAGAGTCACCATGTCAAAGCCTGTTTAGCTGTTCTTTACTTATCAGCTGCAACCCCAACATTAGTTCATGCTTGGAATTTGAAGCCATTTCATATTTATTCTTGTTATATCTGGCAAGAAGCCTTGAGAAAAAAAAGAGAGTCCCCTGTTGGTACCATTCAGCTCTTATATCTTTATAGTCTCCTCAATTGATTTGACAGGGCAATCACAGCCCACAAGTGAGACCAAACTCTTTTCTCAGCAAAAGGCTGGGAGAGCAGGCACAACTACACAGCTCACTCCTTCAGGTTCTGCCCCAAGCCTGTGTCTATGTGTGTGGGCATATGTGTGTCCACACACGTGTGCAGCCTTGACCACTCTGGCCCCTGAAGACCAATGCCATGGAAAGAGTTTCCTCGTGGCAATTTTCTGATGGGAGCCTCTGAAAAGAACTAGGGTATCTGAGGAGACATTAGGAATGGTATTCACCACAGAACATTCTAGAAGCTGAGCCAGGGTCAGACTCCTACAGAGGGTACTGCAGTTACTCAGTAGGACTTCAAGGCTACAATGAGCTTTGGGAAGATGTGCTGAGTGCCTCGGTCTGCCTAAAAGCTAGGGCTCATATTCTGTAAGCCTCAGAGAAGTCAAAAAAGTTTTAACCCAAGGGATAGTGACAACTTGACATGCAAAGTTGTATGTGCTTTCTGGAAAGAAGGACTGTAGATTTTAGTGGGTAAACAAAGGAATCTGTGACCCTCGTAAGCTTATGAACCTGTGAGCGAAGGCAGCCTTCCCCAAAGAATAAGTGTCCCACTGGTAGTTTGAGATGATTTTAAGTAAGATTTAGACAAACTGCTTATTTTACTAGGCATATACTTGCTTTCATGCAGTTAAAACATATATGTAAATAATATACCAAGTTTGCAATTTCAGAGACATTGCAGGTCAGGGTGAGGATAAAACAGATATTTAAGTAAATAAGAGTCATTAGTGGATAAGGCAAAACAAGTAAACAGCAGTACAAGTTTTGTGCCTCTGTGGCAAAATTAGCTAATAGTGAGAAAAGACTGCTAGAATTAGGGAAATACTTTGATCAGGGAAGAAAAACATGGGAAAATGTAGCCCTTATCACCTCTTGTCCCAAATACGGAGATGTTTCAACATTAGGCCCCCCTGTTTCTAGTCTCTTCCACTGCCTGCACCCCATTGCCATCCTCATACCCCCTCGCTCCATGTGACTTTCCTGCTCTGGAATTCACAGTGGCTCCCTGTGTCCATCAATTCTGTCCATACTCTCCAATTGGGTTTGCAAGTCCATCCTCCCACCTGATGTCATCGCCACTATTTCCTGGTTCAGTTCTGAAACTCTTCACCTGCCAGACCGTTCTTTTCATTGTCTGCCCCAAATCCCCATCTGTACTCATTGTTGCCCCATTTTTTTTTTTTGTTTGTTTGAAAGCCTCATTCTGTTGCTCAGGCTGGAGTGCAGTGGTGTGTTCCTGGTTTGAAAGCCTCATTCTGTTGCTCAGGCTGGAGTGCAGTGGTGTGTTCCTGGTTTGAAAGCCTCATTCTGTTGCTCAGGCTGGAGTGCAGTGCTGTGTTCCTGGTTTGAAAGTCTCATTCTGTTGCTCAGGCTGGAGTGCAGTGGTGTGTTCCTGGTTTGAAAGCCTCATTCTGTTGCTCAGGCTGGAGTGCAGTGGTGTGTTCCTGGTTTGAAAGCCTCATTCTGTTGCTCAGGCTGGAGTGCAGTGGTGTGTTCCTGGTTTGAAAGCCTCATTCTGTTGCTCAGGCTGGAGTGCAGTGGTTTGTTCCTGGTTTGAAAGCCTCATTCTGTTGCTCAGGCTGGAGTGCAGTGGTTTGTTCCTGGTTTGAAAGTCTCATTCTGTTGCTCAGGCTGGAGTGCAGTGGTGTGTTCCTGGTTTGAAAGTCTCATTCTGTTGCTCAGGCTGGAGTGCAGTGGTGTGTTCCTGGTTTGAAAGTCTCATTCTGTTGCTCAGGCTGGAGTGCAGGGCTGTGTTCCTGGTTCACTGCAGCCTGTGCTTCCCAGAGTCAAGTGATTCTTTTCCCTCAGCCTCCCTAGTAGCTGGGACTACAAGCATGCACCACCACATCTGGCTAATTTTTTCTATTTATTTTTGTTTTTAGTAGAAATGGGGTTTCACCATGTTGACCAGGCTCTTCTCAAACTCCTGACCTCAGGTGATACTCCCGCCTCGGCCTCCCAAAGTGCTGGAATGACAGGAAGGAGCCACCGCACCGGCATGTTGCTTTTTCCTATAATTACCTCCATACCTTCATGCTTCCTATTCCTCTTTCCCGTTTCCTCCTCTCCCTACTCTAAAACCTACCATTTGCAGTTCCCACCAATGTCTCCCTTCTCTGGAGTATTGCTGCCCTGCAATTCCGTATGTCAAGGGAGAAGAAAGGGACTTTGGTTAATTACCACTTCACTTGGCAGCAGGAAGGGTAGGCTGAGAGAGGAGCTATAGCCAGGAGTCTCAAACTCTACTTTTGGCTTGTTTGAGTTGTTGACAAAAATGGGATAACTTTGGGATTAATCATTGAAAAACAAGTGAGATAAACTCCTGGGTTCCAGAAACATTAATTCCTTGGTTCTCATCCCAGTTTAGGTTATCAAAACCAAGAATTGTTCATTTTTCACAGTTTATGAGGTTTATCTTTGGCCTGTCACGAGATGCTGACAGAAAAATGAAATTGGTCTGTTTCTAGTCTATTTCACTTTCTCATTCCCACTCTCATAACAAGTCAAAATGCTCCACTGTAACACTTAAGGAGAAAAAAATAGACATGAGCACCCTATGTGCCTGTACTTCTTGTCATTATTTGGTGGTTTTTTTCTAAATATTTTTATTATTCAAGCCGAACTCAAAAGATGGGTGCCTCTCCCTTCATTTCAAGCAGAAAGTAAATTTGAAGTACTTAGTGGGAAAAGGTGATGGCAAATTAGCATGTGGGGGTGGTTTGGGAACTTTTCCTTTTCTCAGGAGAAGGCAGACAAGACACAGGTTCAAAACACAGGCAGTGGTGATGAGCTGCAGGAAACTTCTGAGAAGTTTCCTCGGAAAGGGCAGAAAGGGTTGGCTGAGAATATTTATTCATTTCGTCCTCATCAGACGTTCATTTATAAAAATAGCAAAGCATTTGGATAAATGTGAAAGTGGTTTGAAATGTGAAAAGTATTACGGCTTTACAGGGAAGCATTTTTTTTCCATTGAATGGGATTATTTATGTCCCCCTGACATATCACAACTTTCCTAACAAATAAGATGACAAAGTAATAAACTTCTTACTGGGGAGCCACTCAGTGCAGAATTCACTAAGACAGGTTTCCAAAGCAGCTCAAATAACAGATTGGCAGGAAAAGTTATTCGAGAGAGAGATTTTAGAACTGAAAACCCCAGTAAAGAACATCTAGTATAAATTAAATATTCAAGAATAGGTTGTCAGGACTGCTATAATTGAACAGCCAGCCCATCAGTGTTTATCAGATGCATACTGTACGCTCAGGGCTCTAATAACTGACAGGCATCTATCTTGCTTTCTGTCGCTGTTTGTGTGAAGGTAATTTCTGACCATTCTTCAGTGAGTTTGGTACTGACCAGATCTATCACATTCAACTCTGTATTGTATTATTAATGTCATGCTCTGACTTCTAACACCATTCAGTTTTTCTTATGAGTTCTTACATAAATTTTTTTCTTGTGATTATTGTTTTTGGGTTATTTTCTCCAAGTCTTTTATTGTCCTTTTGGAATGATTCTTTATTGTGGACTTAAGCATTGATGCAACTGAAAGAACTTTCCATTTCAGAAAGGGTTGTGTTAATATCCTTTACAAATTTTTTTTTTTTGGAGATGGGGGTTTGCTTTTGTCACTCAGGCTGGAGTGCAATGGTGTGATCTTGGTTCACTGCAATCTCCACCTGTCTGGTTCAAGCAATTCTCCTGCTTCAGCCTCCTGAGTAGTTGGGACTACAGGTGTGCACCACCACGCCCAGCTAATTTTTTATTTTCAGTAGAGACAGGGTTTCACCATGTTGGCCAGGGTGGTCTCAGTCTCTTGACCTTGTAATTCGCCCACCTGAGTCTTCCAAAGTGATGGGATTACAGGCGCGAACCACCGCGCCTGGCCATAACTTCTTAATAATGATCCCAGCATTTGTTGAGCACTGATATTTACAAGCAATGGGGAATAGTTTACTTCTGCTATTTCCAAAGAAGGAGGGGGATAGCCAGACCCCAACTGGAAAAATCATGAAGGGTCTTTGGGTCATCTCCCTACTCCAAGCCATGAGCTACAAGGCCATAAAGCTCAAGAGGAAGGATTGAGCCTGTGCAGTCCAGCAGGTCCACTTTTGCATGGGTCTTCCCAGGTGGGCAGAAGCTCCCAGGTGGGCAGAAGCTCCCAGGTGGGCATCCACTCTGTAACTGCAGCCCTAGGGCCGGCCCTCTGGAGTGAAGCCAAGGCTACCTTTGTGAGACCTATGCTGCATATCCTCTGTCCACACTCCTAGGCTTTGACAATGTGAGGCAAGGACTTCGGCTGTGTGCCTCCTCTGCAGACCTACACTCTCTCACCCTATGGGGACACTGTCCAAAGTTTGTGGAAGGCAGCACTAGGAAGCCTGGTGGTGGGTAGGGGCCAAATACCTGAGTCCTTCAGAGGAGTTCATCAGCCATGGAGCCCATGTTCTGGTCTCCATCTACCTGCTTCACATGGGTTTGGGACTTGGAAGGGGCTGGGGGTATGATTAATTATCACTCAGCGCCCCCAGAATACCCGCACAAGGCTCTGTGTAGCTGTGCTGTTTTAACTGATCCAAAACCTTCTGGGATAAGGATCATGATTGCTATTTATCCCATCAGAAAACCAAATGAAGAAAGGTGAAGCCAGCAGCACAAGATGAACGGCTGCAGATTCATGCCTGCAGATCTGGGATTGTGTCCTACTCCAGAGCCAGAGGTTTACCAGAGGCTCTCATACTTGGAAGTTCACTCATTACCTCCTAAAGGGTGGCTCACACCTGTAATCCAGCATTTGGGGAGTTAGAGGCAGGAAGAATGCTTGAGCCCAGGAGCTCAACAACAGCCTGGGCAACACAGTGAGACTCTGTCTCTAAAAACACATTTAAAAATAGCTGGGCATGCTAGTGCATGCCTATAATCCCAGCTACTTGGGAGGTTGAGGTGGAATAATCACTTGAGTCTGGGAAGTTGAGACTGCAGTGAGCCATGATCACTCCACTGCACTCCCGCCTGGGTGACAAAGTGAGACCCTTTCTCAGAACACTCGCCTGCTCACTCACTCACTCACTCACTGACTCCACTCACTCACTCCACTCACTTACTCACTCACTCACTTCTAGGTCCCCTCCCAGAATTTCTGATTCATTGGGTCTGGTGTAGGGCCTAATAATTCACGTTTCTAACACATTCCCAGGTGACATTGATGCTGCTGGTTCGGGGACCACATTTTGAGAACACAGCTTTTCACCTTGTCCAATGGCCATTTCTTAGTTCTTACCTTCAGAGTGACCATCAAATACATTATAACTAGTAGAGGAACCTTAACTGAATGTTTCACTAAAATACCTACAATCTTGCATACAAAGTATTTCATTCAAATACATTTTCTGATGGCACTTTATCCTAGAGACGATCTGGATGACTTTCTTTCTTGTAACTCTGTGAGATCAGGAGCCATCCCTGTGTCCCAAGTGACTCCCACAATTTATTACCGAGAGCTTCTACCTGGCTTTGAATATGAGCAGAGGAGAGAGAAGGAGGGAAGGAGAGATGGAGGGAGAGAGAAAGAGGGCAGGGGACAGGGAGAAAGAGAGAGATTGGCTTTAAATTCTGGGAAAGGTTATTACATGAAGAATAGAGCATCATCTCTGTATAGACACCAAAGATAAGGCCAAGCAAGGGTTGTTGTGAGTGTGAAGTGCCAAGGACAGACTCTGATGTACAAGAAATACCACTGCTTTGAACCTGATGTTCACCCTTGAATCCCTATCTCATAGTCTGGTTGGAAATTCCATGCCAGTTGCTATCTAGGTCGTGTCTCCTTATCCTCTTCCAGCACCCCTCTCAGCAGAGTTAGGAGTCTGCATGGTGACCAGAAGCAAAGGATGGACATCAGCAGTCCCAGATCGCCCAGGCCCACTGAGGTCTCTTGCGTGCAGCAGCTCTGCATTTCTGGGCTTAGATGAGAAAGGGAATTTTAGGCAAAGCTTCTAGAAGGCCACACAGCCATGACTCTGTGACGTCTTTTGCCTCTCAGAAATCCTTGGGCCCCATGCATACCTCCCTCTATCCCCATCCCTTTCTAGTTTTGGAGGAGAAGCCCCTCCCTCTTCCAGTTAATTCTATTCTTTCACAATAGGACTTGATTCCCCTAGATCCAGAACCCCAAATCCTCTTTCCAGGAGATACAGAAAAGGAACTGCAGTCTCTCCCCTAAAGTGGGGGGATAGGGTAGGAAAAAACACCAGGGCTGAAATTTGACACGAAGCAGTGTGGCTGCCCTAGATCAGAGCTGTGGTTCTCAGTGGAGGGGTTTGCCCCTTCCCAGCCCTCCAAATCCCCAGGGAGCTCCTGAGCCCATCTTTTCCCAGGTTGCATTGTGACCTGTTGGGGGATCAGCTTCCAGACCCTGTGTCTGGGAAGGTACAGGTGTCGCTTTTAGAGAAGGGGCAGGCAATGTGTCGCAGTCCCCTAGCGCACCAGGCATAAAACTGAGGGCTGCAGGAGACGGGATTCTTTGTCAATGAGGCAGTTAGTCCTTCCTCGTGATTTCTGGAGAATGTGCTAACCCAGCCTCGTAGCTGTGAGGATGACCCACTCACACAGCAGAGCTGTAGCAGTCAAGATGGTCCTGTAGAAACAGAAAGGATCCTGAATGTAAACAGACCGTGAGCCACATTCTCCCTCACATCACTCCCCCGCTCCACCCGGCGCAGGCCACCCACCTCCGGAGACAGGCCTGAGACTCACTTGCTTTTGCATCCCAGCGGAAGCTGTAAAAACATGGGTCACCAGGGCCCCTCGACGTCAGGAGCATCGCTTCCTATCATCTTACCTAGGGATTGGATGGATGGCCTGATGCCAAGTCACTGGCCGGCCCAGAGGCACATGAGCATATTTGAAGGGCCACTGAAACATCCACTGCTTTAACGTGCATCAGCAAAATTTCTACAAGCCAAGAGTTGTTGGGGGTCAAAATCAACAGCTTCTTATGGGTTTCTGAATTTACTGTGGCATCAGGAAGGGCTTGACATTATATCCAAAGCCGCAATATATGCAGGCAAGCCCAAGGTCACTGGAAGTTGTAGATTATTATTATTATTATTTTACGTAGGTTTGGGGTAGGGGTTGTGTGTACCTGGGGAAGATTTTTTTTTTTTGAGACAGTCTCACCCTGTTGCCCAGGCTGGAGTTCAGTGGTGCAATCTCGGCTCACTGCTACCTCCACCTCCCAGGTTCAAGTGATTCTCCTGCCTCTGCCTCCCAAGTAGCTGGGACTATAGGCCAGTGCTACTACACCTAGCTAATTTTTTGTATTTTTAGTAGAGTTGGGGCCTCACCATGTATGTCAGGCTGGTCTCAATCTTCTGACCTCATGATCCACCTGCCTTGGCCTCCCAAAGTGCTGGGATTACAGGGAGAAGAATATTTTATTGATGTTCATTAAAAATGAAACTTTAGTTCCATTTCCCCTTTTCCCTTCCCCCATCTACTGAAAATAGAACCATTTGATGTCACCCTGGTGTGAAATGGGAAAGGATAGTTGTAGCTCAGATGTCCCCCTGTTGACTCCAGCCTAGGTAAATCATGTCTCTCTGGGGAGAAGGCCTGCCGGTCAGGCTCTGTGAGGGCTGTGCTTGCAGACCTAATGCCTCTCTGTTCTCCCTCTGAAAGGGCAAAGGCCTCCCTTCAAGGAAGGAGCTTCTCCTGGCAACAGAAGTCTCCTCACGCCCTTCCCTGTCCTGGCTGCTACCAGCCAAACTGAGCTTTGTGGCGCTCCTGCCTTGTGCCTGGTCCCGCGCTAAGTGCTGTGGTGGATGTCACTGATCTCGGTGTCAGATGTCTCCATAGACGGCTGAATGTCCTGGGGTGGGAGGGTGGTGAGAGTACTCACAGTTGGTCAAGAGGAACCAGGGAGAATACTGGTGCTTTGGGAATTGGCCACAATTGCCAACCTTCTCAGAGAAATCAACCATGATGCTCAAGCTTTGTATGAGAACACAGACCCAGATGTCTGGTGGGCTGCTGGCCTTGCCACCTGGGAGTTGGGCTGTGTGCAGAGTTGGAAGGTCCCAGGTTGGTGCCAGTTTGCTAGGTGAGCAGTTATGCCAGAAAGGAGACAGAGAGGCGGAGTGAGCAGGGGAAGTTGCCATCGGAGGCCACAAGTTCCCAATCCCAGGAAACTCTTTTTATCTGACTAATGAGAACCATTTATTTTGCAAATGTGTCAAGGGGCTCCTCTGAAAAGAACCTTCTTGATACTGATGATTCTCAGTTTTCTGACAGATTAGCCAAGGTTTGGGGTTGTTTCTTTTGCCCCCATACCAACTAACACAATTAAAAGCACCTTCTTCCATCACTTAATCATTGAATACCCAGGGAAGACAAAGTCGGCTTAGAATGAGCTTGTGCAAGCATGACTAAGGTATCACAATGAGGAATAGATACTAAATGTAATCGTTTATTAAAATCATGTTCTTAATTTGATTGCAGAATTGAAGTGACCTGGCGTGTCCATTCTGCTGGACGATCTATAATTCTTCCCTGTTCTACTCCACACTACCCCCTTTGTAGCTCAGCCTTAAACAGCTCCTTTGTGAACATTTTTTTCTGCTGTGAGTATAGGAAGGCTTTGTTTGCTCTCACACTGTGTCAATTTGCTTGGTTGCACCGTGGAGAGCTGAAGGTGCACTATGCATGCTGTGGTTGAGTGACGTGCAGAAGATGGGACTCTTAGGTTAAGATCACCTGGTTTGAGTCTTGCCTATATCCCCTACTGATTGTGTGATCTTAGGCAAGACAAACAGATTTCACTGTGCCTCAGTGTCCTTATGGAAAAATAGGCATAATAATAGCTCATTACTTCATAGGCTCGTTGTAAGCATTATAGGAGACAATACAGCCAAATTAGAATGCCAGAGCCGGGTGTAGTGACTCATGCCTGTAATCCCAGCACTTTGGGAGGCCGAGGCGGGTGGATCACTTGAGGTCTGGAGTTTGAGACCAGCCTGGCCAACATGGTGAAACCCCATCTCTACAAAAATACAAAAATTACCCAGGCATGATGGTGGGTACCTGAAATCCCAGCTACTCGGGAGGTTGAGGCAGGAAGATTGCTTGAACCCAGGAAGCAGAGGTTGCAGTGGGCTGAGATCATGCCATTGCACTCCAGCCTGGGTGACAGAGCATCCAAAAAAAAGAGAGAGACAGCCAGACACTAGTTAGATATTATTATTCTGTTTGTTACCACTTTGACCAAGGAATGGCAAAGTTCTTAGTGTTGGAGGTAAGATGAGATTTGTGTGGATGCGTAAACAAATAATTTGGTTGGGAATAAGAGGGGATTGAGATGGACAGATAACTAAATTCTGGGATGGTACCTTTCACCTTTATGGGGTATGAGCAAGTTCCACGTGGGAAAAGTGTGCAAAATAAATGTATAGGATCATGTAAACCTTAGGGCTGCTTTTCTGTAAGATTCCAGAGGATGCCTTTGATTCTCAGTAAACCTCAGGAAGCCTCGAGAGAGGGTCTTCGCCAGCTCCAGCAACAGAGGCTCCTCCCCCATCCCAGCACTGAGGATTCCATCCACCCTGTTTTTCTTCAGGGTCATGACTCTTAGCATCCACGGGGTTCTGGAGTCTTATAAGGAGCCACCCAACTGTCCCACTCCAGTGCCTCTAGGGCAAGGGTGTCTGCAGATAGTCTGGTAAAGTCCCTTTCTTCTCCGCCATCTCCTCCTACAGCCACACAATGAGATGGTCAGGGGCAACGTCACAACTGGAACCCTGGCTCCTGCTGTCTTCTCTGTATGCCTCATACCCTCCTGGGCACCTGCGATTCCCACTGACTCTAGAAGCCAGCTGCTGCTGGAAACTGATGTTCTGTAAATTCTGCGTTTTGCTTTTGTTTTATTTGTAGTATGTGATAACATCAAGAGAAACACAAGGGCTTTCCCCAGAATGGGGAAAAAGCAGGATGATTTTGAACCTGTGGCTCTACTGTTTCCTCAGTGGGGAAGAGAGGTGGCCCTGACCAGGAACAAGGTCTCGGATCTCCTTCTATGAAAGTCGTCACTTTGTGTCTTGTTGCTTCTCTGCCTGTCATCATTGAGTCAGGATTATTTTTCCTGCTTACTTAGAAAGTAGATGAGAACACAGAAACTCTGCATACATCTTGGTAGGAGAGAGAAGAATCCTGTAGTCACTTAGGATGGAAAATCCTTCGAAGACCAAAGGGACTTCAGAGCAGGCAGTGGGAGCGCATTGAGCCCCTGGAGAGAGGTTGACCCCTGGGAGATTTTGTCCTTTCACTTCCTAATACCTTCTTCTCCACATCTGTGTAGTGGGTTTCCATCTGTCCTGCCTGCTTCAGAGACATGACAGAGGGAGTCTCTGAAAAAGCCAGGGGTTGGATTCTTGTAGGCGGGGTGTCATGGATGTGGCCTGGGCAAGTGAGGCCTGACACGTGGGTACTCAGACCCCATGAGAGTGCAGAGCCCTGACTCCTGCAACCACTGCTGCCTGTCAGCTGTGCCCTGAGCACCTGGCTGTTCTGCACTTGGCTGACATCTCGGGATTCCTCAGTCTCTTAGGAGACGGAGAGGAAATGTGTGTTTTCAGTTTCGGAAGGAAGATACATCTCCAAATGTCAAACCCGATGCTTTGAGTGAGCCCATAGGATATTTTCATTTGGGGACTGAGAAAAGCCTACCCAAACACCCACCTAGGCCCATGAAGCTGACACTCCCAGAGAGGTTCAGGGGTAAATCCTGTACCGCATCACCCTTACCAATAAAGAGACGGCTTTGAAGCTCCCGGCTCATTGTTCTGCATGTAAAGGGCCTTTGCTAACACCCACTGGCATTTTCTAATACAAGGGAACACTGTGTCAACCTACATGAAAACGGAAATGCTAACGGCCCTGGGATTTGAGACCACAGTGCCTCCTCCATGTTCAGTAATCCTGGCAGCCGCGCCTGGAAAACACATTCCACGCAGAGCTGATTCATTTAGAGCAGTGTCTTTCAAACGCTGTCCTTCCGAGTTTCCACAGAACACATCAGGGACTAGGGCAGGGGGCAGATGGCCGCAGGAAATGGATGCCCTCCAGGCCTGAGCAGGACTCCAGGCCTGCCTTCCCTTCCTGGCCAGAGAACCTCTGCTTCCATCTTTGTGCTGTGATTCTCCATACAACTCCTTTCAACAGAAGGTTTCCCTGCTTTTAAAAAGAGTTTGAAGACCATTGGCTGATGGAAAGGCTCTCTTCCACCTATAATTCTATTTACAGGACAGAAATAAATAAGCTATTTATAAATTCATCTTAATTAGCCCTCACATAAAGTAAAAGTAAACCTCAGCAGAATTCTACTTTTTTTTTTTTTTTTGAGACGGAGTCTCACTCTGTCACCAGGCTGGAGTGCAGTGGTGCGATCTCACCACAACCTCTGCCTCCTGGGTTCGAGCAATTCTTCTGCCTCAGCCTCCTGAGTAGCTGGGATTAAAGGCATGCGCCACCATGCCCAGCTAAATTTTGTGTTTTTAGTAGATACGGGTTTCACCATGTTGGCCAGGATGGTCTCAATCTCTTGACCTCGTGATCCACCCGCCTCAGCCTCCCAAAGTGCTGTGATTACAGGTGTGAGTCACCATGCCCGGCTACCTCAGCTGAATTCTACAGGATTCGGTCATCATCATTCTTTCTCCTCCTTCAGATGCAGTTGAGGGTTCTGGCATCTGTCATTAAGCCCCTCTCTCCCCATTCATAAGGCTGCCTCGTATTTTGTGAAGGATTTCCACAGGCACATTGACTGGGGTATGAGCAAACTCAAAAACCTTTTACCAGCCCATATGAAGTGCTTGACTAAAATGTAGGCGGTCATTCTGTTTTCTGCCAGGGGCAGCTTCTCAAACATGGAAGGGTGGCCCCGGAGAGGGGGTGGGGCAAGGGCCAAGTCCAATGGCAAAGGCAATGGCTTCGGGCCAAAGGGTTAAAACTGCTTGATTTCAGGAAAATTAGAAAACTTTGCCTGAGGCAGTTCCTACTTACTCACTGCTTCTTACAGGGGCCCTTTAAGATTGCTGTTTACTTTGCTTTTTAAATTAAAAAATCAGTGCCTGCCAGTCAGGCGGTCTCTCAGGCCCTGAAAGGGTCTGCCATTGACCTCACCCCAGCTCCCAGGCTCCTCGGTCAGAGACTGATGGGAGTTGGATGTCAGGAGGGAAATTTGTGGGTTAGAGGCCAGCGTGGAGTCTGGGCTGTTTTTCTGTATGGTAATGGACAAGCCAGGGTGGCCGTTCTGAGACAGGCACTTTCTCCTCTCCCATGTCTGGGGCAGTTCTTTGAAAAGAATTGCTGGCTAGAATGACTGAAAAGAATCTTCCTGGGGGTCCTGAGCAGAACCTCTGAGAGAAGGGGGAAGCTTTCACTGACAGATCCCCCCAGGCACTGCATTCCCCAGGCTGGTATTTCCCCCAGCAAACCTACCGCCTACAGGTTTGCTGCTGGGGTGGGGGGTGGGAGGTGGGAAAAAAAAAACGCCAACATGGGCAGCCACTGTTTGTGATGCCTGTGACCCAGCCCAGCTTCTAGGGGGCTGAGGCCCACACAACACCTGGGGCTACCATGTCCCCTCCCAAGCCTGGGGCTATGGGCTCTCCAAGGGTTTCCCAGCCAGGCAGGTGGCTGCCTCAAGCTGGTGAGAGCTGAGGCCTTGCAGTGATTCACACTCTATTCCTACCACTTCCTCCTTCAGAGCCCTCTGAGCCTCAGTGTCTTTAGCTTAAAATGGGACTACAGGCGGGGCACGGGGTCTCACTGCAACCTCCGCCTCCCGGGTTCAAGAGATTTTCCTGTCTCAGCCTCCTGAGTAGCTGGGATTACAGGCACCCAACACTACACCCAGCTAATTTTTGGTATTTTTAGTAGAGACAGGGTTTTGGCCGGGCACGGTGGCTCATGCCTGTAATCCCAGCACTTTGGAAGAACAAGGTGGGCAAATCATGAGTCAGGAGATGGAAACCATCCTGGCCAACATAGTGAAACCCCATCTCTACTAAAAACACAGAAAATTAGCCGGGTGTGGTGGCAGGTGCCTGTAATCCTGGTTACTTGGGAGGCTGAGGCAGGAGAATCACTTGAACCCAGGAAGCGGAGGTTGCGGTGAGCTGAGATCGTGCCACTGCACTCTAGCCTGGGTAACAGAGTGAGACTCCAGCTCAAAAAAGATAAAGAATAAATAAAATGGGACTACAATTATAATCTGCTTGATAAGGCTTTTGGAAGGACAAAAAAAAGAGACAATCTTTATGGAGCCCCCAGCTCAGAGTCCTTGGCACATCACAACCTCAGCCAAAAACATGAGCTATTATAAAACATTAGCTATTATGAGTTACTATAGTTGGAGATTCTTGATGGGAAGCAAGTGCTTCTAATACAATATCTAATAAGAGCATCTCCCAGTGGTGCCAGTTGCTCGCTGTGTGATGTCGGATAAATTCCTTTACCTCTCTGAGCTTCACTTTCCCCTTTCAGAGAATGAAGAAGACCATTCCCATCCCATAAGGTGGCAGTGGCCAAGGAAAGGAGAAAATGCAGAAAAGTGCTTCCCACAGGGCCTGGCACTTGGCAAACAAGCGATAAATGATAGCTGCTGTTATTCGTGGCAGCTCTCGAGTGGGGTCCTCCAAGGACAATGCAGTGTTGTTGGGTCAAGGCCTCCCCAGAGTGCGTTCCTGCAGGCAGACTGAGCAGTCAGCTGAGGGAAATTCCTAACCCACCTGAGAGGGACAGGACCTGCCTGAGGTCCCTGTACCTGGGTCCCCTTCACTCTCCCTTTAGAGTGTGATGCTGTTTCAACCCTGGGCTGGGGCAGGGAAATCATTGTTTTAAATGTTTTTATTCTCATCAGGTTTAATTAAGAGAATGGCTTTGAGGCTGTGAGGTGGTCATGAAAGGCAGAGAGACACGAAGCCCACCATGTGAAAGTGAAATAGAACTGAGATGATCTCAAGGGACCTGAATCACTTAAACAAATGTTTAGCATTCAAACAAAGGCTTTCTGTAAAGGTTGTAGAGCTGGGGCTGGAGTTTCTCGCCCAGTCCCACCCTCACCGTTCCCTGTGGCTCTCTCCTTTTTAACTGGGGATGCAGGGAAGAGAGAAGAGATTGTGGGAAGAGAAGGCGGCCCTTGACTTGACCTTCTATGCCTTGCAAGGCTGCAATTCCCAAGGGCACAAGATGGGCATCCTCATGGACCACGATGGATGAATCTCGACTCAGTTGCACTTTAGTGAGTCCATTAGCCAAGCCCGTCCTCTCTCACATCTCTAGGGGAAAGGAGCTAAGAATCTGCCAGCTTGGCCTGAGAAGCGGGCCGTGTTCTGAACCCATATAAGTAGCAGGAGAGGCGGCCATGGAATTTTTATGGTTGGACCTGGACTTTCTTGTTTACTCAGCTTAACCTCTTGACTATAATGTGCCAGCTACATATTTATTCACAGAACTGTTAGAGATGAAAGGGACCTCAGGGGACATTCAACCTGACCCCTTCACTTTGCAGAAGATGGAAATCAAACCTGGGATAGGTGACTAATTTGTTCAGGGTCCCATCCTGGTCTCTGGCATCCTTGGGATGAAAATCCATATCTCTGAGCTGATTTTCTACATTTCCTCTTCATTCTCTCTGATCTTCCCATTTTAGGGTAGCTATGGGAACAGCAACTACCAATTACTTTTCTGGGTCTTTGCCCTGCTTTGCACTAGTCTGTGTCTACATTTTCCATTCTGGTGGGTGTTGGTTACCACTCAAATTTGCCTCACTCTTTTAGGATACTGCTAGCTCGTGCTTAGAACTTTCAGAATTACATTAGAGGCAGAGACCTTAGCTGGAACTTGTCACCTCACATTCTCCCCCTGCTCCGGCTCTCCTCCCACAGACCCCAAGGAGTGAGAGAAGTGTGGCAAATCCCACCTGGACATTTGCTGCAAACCTCCTACTGTGTTCCCAGCAAATTCATTTCAGGTGGCTGTGCTGAGCCTGGGTTTGCAGCTCACCTTCTGTTTTGTAGAAGAATCAATTTGGGTTGTTCCCTCTTCTCATAGGTATTTTGTTTTGTGGGAATTCCTATATTAAAACCAAAACAAAAGATTGTTTCTTAAGGACTTTAGCTTTCCATATTCCATCATGTATGGATTTGCCTGCTTTTCATGGCTTTGTAAAAGAGGCATTCTTTCTATTCCATTCCACTTTGTTGTATTCAGTTTAACTTTCTAATAAAACACTTGAATTCAGGGGTGTGTCTCTGAGGCAAATCAGTTTAGCACCACGGTTGAGACTGTGAAGACGAGAGCAGGAGTTTGCTTTTGCAGGATTTGTTAATGAAAATACATCCAGAGACTTTCACTTTCTGCAGTGAAGAGTGAGGACAAATGCTGGCCTGGCTGAGATGGGGAGAGAGGTGTGCCAACGAGATCCCAGGAGAGAGTTGCTGCATTCTTTTCTCTGGAGGCAAAACCCAGGAAGGGTTTCAAGGCTCAGTTCTAGTCCTGCCGGCCCCTGGGGGGAATCTCCTAGTTGATTCTCCTCCAGTGTGCCAACGGGAGATCGTGAAGATTTTCCATCTACATGAAATTTAAATCCCACCCCTTTACCCTTTTATATAATACATGGAAATCAGTTACATCCCTAAGTATTTGGTGGGAAGTTTGCTTTAAGTGAGATCTCCCAGTCTTCCTGGGTTCTGCCCTATTTTGCTATTTCACAGAAGCTCTTTGGAGGGAATGTCCAGGAAGCCACACACCTTCCTTCCATACCCCGCAGCTCCAGGTGGTTGGGGAGCCCTTGGAAAGAGCTGAGAGTGAGACTCGAGGATCTGGGTCCCTCCCTGCCAGCCCAGCCACGTGACCTGGGCAAGACCATTCCATTCTCCCTGTCGTGGGGAATCTGAGTGTTGTCTGTGTTCCCTTCCAAATAGAAAATTATGGAGTTGTAGGGCTTTAGCAACTTGGATGTCCACAATTTCTTTTTCAATGGAGAAAGAAAGGGAAACCACATCTGTGGAGTTACAGTAGGGATGTAGCAGAGATGCCCTGAGTGAGCGACCATCTGTGTTTGCCTAGCGCTGAAGGATTTTCCAGGACACAGCGCTTCCCATTTTAAAACCCGGGAAGTCCCAGACAAAATGGTCACTGTAGGTTCACATACGGTCTATTCACCAGATTCCCTGACACCTTAGTACAGGGGATGGGGAAGCTCAGCCTGGTGGGGGGCGGGGGGTGCAGTTTCTAAGCCCCGCAGGCTTTCTGATGGAGTCAGGCTGAGGGTAAGGGGGCAGACAGGTGCCAGCCACCTTCCCCAGAAGAGAACACCTTGAAGTGCGGTTGACTTGTTTGATCTGCTTCAGCTCTGCCACACTGGCCCCTGTACACATTGTGTGTACAGATAGTGTGCTCACAGAACATGGAACCGGGGGTCTATGAGGATATTCAGTCCCCCCACCTACCCACCACGGAAAAAGAAGTCATCTGTATATTCCATAAGAAATCATTTCATCCTTTCCTCGTTCTGGAAATAGAAGCTTCTTCTACAATGGATAGGCTGCCACCTTGTGGTCGTGAGTGGGACTGTGGGAAAGTGCAGGTAACCACAGAAAAAGAAATGCCCCTGGGTTTAAATCAATTCAGTTCTTATACGGTATGAGGCAGTGAGCTAAACGATCGTGTAGCTAAGACTATCATTATGTTACGAAGGGTAGAGCATTGCTGTGTGCACGTAATAAAATACACTGACTGCTTTGCGTATAGTATCTTCTATAGTGTGTTCAACAACCCCAGCAGGTAGGATTCATTACCATTTTACAGATGAGGAAGCTGACCCTCAGAGGTTAAGTACATTTTTAATGTGGCACAGCAAAGAGCTAGGATTTGAAACCAGGACTGGTTGGCCCTAAAGCTCATGATCCGAACCACTAGGCTATACTGGAAGGGAGATCAGCATGAATAGGAAAATAGGACCACACAGATCGTCTGGGTGGGAGAAACAGGTCATGTGAATATGTGGGATAAATTAACGTGGTAAACATAAAGGAGGAATGCAAAGCGGGGAGCGACTCTGACATCAAAAGCAGTGGAATCCATAGTAGGGAGGGAGAGAGAACTGGGGTTGTCAGGGTTCCCGGTTAAGGGGAAGGTGGGATTTGAAGTAGCTGTTGAAGGTTGGGTAGGAATCAGATCAAAAGAGAGAGCTACAGCTTAGTGACCATTAAACAATACGCTGGCCAAGTCCGTGTTTGATACATATTAGCCTTTATAAACAATGTGTATATCATGAGTTAAATCCAGGCTAGGGGCTTCATATATATCTCGTTAATATGCAAAAGTCCTGCAAGGTCTTTGTTGTTATGACCCCATTTTATAGGTGAGGCATCTGAGCAATAGAGAGGTGGTCACTTGCCCACAGTCATATTCATAATGACTCCAAGCCTGTGCTAAAACTGCCACGTGTTTACTGGTGGAGAAAAATCCCACTAGCATAGGCAGCGAGGGCCGTGCTCACAGTATGGTCCAAGTCATGCAAGCTATGATAAAGCAGAGAGTGCAGGGGTGGGATGGAGATGGGGGCCTGGATGCTGACGTTTTTGCTGACGAATATGTTGAAGCCTCACCCCGCAGCTACCAATGTGGGCTGAAAAGCATCTTGGTGCCCAAAGGGAGAGAAGGGTTATGGAAGCGATGGAAGAAGCCCCACAGTCCAGATGTTTCCCTTCCCTCATCCACATCACTAGGATGTGCAGTGCCTGGCTCCTTGGCTAACAGCGACCTCACGTGGGTTCATTCTCCTCTTTTGGTCTCAGTTTCATCATCTGTCACATAGGGATCATTATTTTTGCCCTACATCATGAAATTTGCCTACTTAGCATCTAGCCCTGTCAGGGAGGGAATTGGGAAAACCAGATGTAAGAAAAGACATGAAAGAACTGAAAAGTATGAGGTATATTATGCATTCTGATTTCGGAAACTGAACGCATATGCCTTTTGAGAAGACTCAGTGTCAGCCCCTTATAGAAAGTATTTCTTCATGAGGCTGGGCATTTCATTTGAAAAGCCTTAGCACAGGTGACGTGCCTTTCGGTCACAAGGTTTTAGGGAAAGGAAACCCAAGTTTACTTTCAAAAGAGATGATTGACTTACTGGTCTGAAAACTTGGGAGTGGGGCACTCCCAGGCATGATTTAACCAGCGGTTCACATACAACCACCACACTCTGTCTCTGTCCCTCTATTCCTGCCTCCCCCATCCTCCCTCCCTTCTCTTGCTTTTTCTGCTTTGGCTCCATTTGCAGAGAGGTGCCCCTTCACTGTTGCAAGACAGCTGCCACAGCTGCAAACCTCACAGCCTCCAGGTTCAAGTTGAGTCTTTGTCTCTGCATTCCTGGGGGGCACCTCTGCTCCCATTGGCTCCAGCATAGTCATGGGACAGAATGAGAAGTGCTGATTGGCTTAGCCGAGGACCACATGCTCCACCCATCGTGCATAGGAAATTGGGGAGGAGAAGATTCTGCAAATAAAAATGAGGGCTGTTGCAGTAAAACATAGAGAAAGAAGTGCTGGGAAGGCAAGCAAGCAGTCAACCACTAGGTTGATTCCAGGCACCATGATTGCTTTTCTCTTTGGTTTGTAATCACTGGGACGCAGACTCCCCTTGCGGGGAGCAAAGCCCTTAAATCTGGCTTCCTCCTCTGAGGACTTGCTCATGACCACAGCAGTTTAGAGATTGCTGAAGCCCAATCTCATTTGATGATCCAAGGTCTTAGGAAGTCCAGAAAAATGGGCAGGATAACCTTGGAAGCCAGGATGGCATATTTTTGGCTCAGTTCAGATGGTACAAGGAACTGGGTCCTGACTCCTGGGCTAGTTGTTGAAACAGCTGAACCTTTAGGTTTAGCTGAGTTCCCCACACAGGAATTGAACTCTTCTTGCAAGGTGCAAATCCCAGGGAGGCCGTGGAAAGTACTCTGAACACTCCTGATCTTAGAGAATTCGTGTCTAGTAGAGAACACAGTTGGGAGTCAGGTAAGTGTAGTTCTAAGTAATGGCCTGAAAATTTTACATGACTCCCTTACCGGTTTTTTGTTGTTTTCTTCTTAGCATTTCTCTCCTACGTGTGGTATTTCAGGATCATTACTTCTTGAAGTTTATTATCATAACCACCTGGGTGCTTGAAAGTGCAGAATTAGAAGGCTTACTGTAGGCCTCCCGATTCAGAATGGGAGGTGCAGAGAGCAGCAGTCTGGTGTGTAACAAGCAGCCTGGGTTGAAAAGGCCACTGAAGTTTGGGATGTTGCTCTATGATGTATAAATTTTTTCCTGTTACTCACGATTCATTAACAATTAACTGATAATCAGCCTTATATTCCAATCATTTGCCTCTAAATTCTAAAAGTAGCCCATTAAGGAGTTGAAAACAGTGTAAAAGGGGCCTTCCCCTTGGAAAAGTAGGGCACAAGTGGCTTTCAGAGTTACCCTGACATTTTCACAGCAAGAGGTCATTAGGCCCCCTGCAGCCTTACCTTGATATTTCACTGGGACTGGAAAAAGCTTTCCCCTGTTGTTGGCCTTACACAGACAACTTGGAAGCCCTTAACTTCACAATGATCAGAGGCGATAATGGTTAAAAGACAAAGCCAGACGAGAGAGAGAGGGTATTGACAGGAAGCATGCCAGGTGACTTAATTGAATTTGGGCAATTCAGATGGGGTAGCTGGTTCTCATTTAGGAAATGCAGATTGAATAACCAGTTTCCTTGTTAAAGAGGGCGATGCAATTTGAGGAGCTCTGCACCGACAGCCCGGCCAGCCCCAACACTGAGCTCTTGTCCTTACCCATGCTCACCAGCATTTTATATTCACTTGAGATTTGCTGTTTCCTTCCTCCCTTGAAAAATGTTAAAGTTCTATTATTTTTTTTAATTTTATGGTACTTAGTTCCAAAATCAAATAATATTCTAGTTTGTTAAAAATACATTTTACAATATTTATATTAATACTTCTTTTATCCATTGTTTTTCCATAAGTGTTTTGTTGTTGTTTTTTGAGACTGGGTCTGTCACCCAGGCTGGAGTTCAGCGGTATGATTATAGCTCACTGCAACCTTGATGTCCTGGGCTCAAGCAATCCTCCCACCTTAGCCTCCCAAAGTGATGGGATTACAGGCCTCCTTTTTAGATAGTAATGATGGCTTAATGTACTTTTAACCTAAGACTAAAATTTGGGGAGAAAGGAAAAATTTGCTATGATTTCCCTGTTCATATCATACCTCCAGAAACCTCTTGGAAATAGCTTATACTCTTTTAAATAAGCACATAATTATGGCAGCTAATGTTTACTGTGTGCCAAGCACCATTCTAAGTGCTTTATAATTTAATTTTTGTTTATCATAATCCCAGGAGTTAGGCTCCCCCATTTTACAGATGAGAAAACTGAGGCACAGAGCCATGTATGTGATTCTTCTCAGGGCTCACAGCATAGAGAGAACAGAGCAAAGAACGGACCTCAGCCTCTGCCCTTCTCCACCACTGTATGCCACCACCCGAAAAGAATCTTAGCTGCAGAGAAACCAGACATCAAAGTCCCACTGAGGATTTGTGATATTTCTGATGAAGAAGAGATTTTCTTCCATCCTGGGGGAAAGGATTGCAAGGCTTAGATGAAGAAAACTGTAGCACTAACCTGCTATTGATTTATGTGAAAAGATAAATTGGCACCAGACAGGGAAATCCCTGGCTTTAGGTGATCTTCAGGAGTTTACCTGGGGGATAAAGCTTGTGCGATCTCTACAAAGTGAGACACATTTTATTGTACAGAGAGTGATGTTTTGATCGCTAAGTTCTCTGGAGCCAGTAGATATCAAGAAATCTGACTTAGCCTTTTGACATTCAAATCCATCTCGAATGAGAATGGCAATGTGGCTTGAGACAGGAGCATCAATTCACCCAGGTCTTCAGGTCAGCAGTATGACCCATTCTTGACTTTCAGTTTTAACTATTCTATGACTTCAATAACGTGGCAAAATGCATGATTATTGTTTCTCAAAAGAAACTAAACCTGCGGGCAGCAGTATCTTTTCCCCTGCCTTTCGTTTTTATGTAAATTTTCTTGTAGCCCAGGTTGATTTAAATAAAATTTTAATGTTACTGGGTACACTTAGGCAGACCAAAAAGTTTGAAATTACAAGGCAGCAGGGTACAGCGGAGATAATGATTGTGTTTGAAATAAGGATCTCAAAGCCAGTAGAACAATCAGGAGTCCCTCGGTGTAAAATAACAAGATTATACTTCAGAATTATCTCAACCCCTAACCTTCCATCAGTTTAGTCCAAAGAGATTCTTAGAGAGCCCTGGTGATCCTCCAAAGCACCACTCAGCTAGAGTTCAGAGACAGGGCTGTCCCCCAAATGTCAACTGTATTTCACTCTTGATTATCTTAATGAATACAAAGTCTGAGAGGACTAAGTCCATGAGTCACAGGCCCAAACCTAGAGATGGCCTTTTTCTTTAAAAAAAAAAAAAACAAACTCGAACCTATAGACTAATATATTTGTAAAATGCAATAAAAATGATGTACTAGTAAAATGAAATAAATATACTGTTTTAGTTTGTTTTCTATTGCTTATAATGGAATACCCAAAGGTAGTTAATTTATAAAACATTAAACGTGTTTCCTACAGTTCTGGAGGCTGGGAAATCCAAGGTCAAGGGGATACATCTGGTGAGAATTTTCTTGCTGTTCAGGACCCTCTGAAGGGTCCTGAGGTGGCACAGGGTATCACATGGAGAGGAAGCTGAGTGTGCTAGCTCAAGTCTCTCTTCTCTTCTTATAAAGCCACCTGTCCCACTCCCACCATAACCTATTAATGCATTAAGCCATGAATCACCTCTCAAAAGCCCCACCTCTTCATAGTGACACATTGGGAATTTCAACATGAGTTTTCGACAGGACAAATATTCAAACCATAGCAGACATACAGAATAGAAGCACAAATATTTAATTATTAGATTAAAGAGGCATAATATTACATTTCAAAAAATATAATCAGAATGCCCATAATTAGAAAAAGGGAAAGAATTACACAACTGTGCATGTGGGGTCATGGAAAGTGTGGTGGTTAATATCATGTATACAAATGTAGCAACGTCACATTGCTATGATCATTTTTAGATACTCTCGACCTCAGTGTTTATGTCTTCAGGGACCGGTAATCAACAGTTCATTGACTGGTAATGATCACCTAAGAGTTAATGGGACTCCAGTCTTAGCCTTTAGTGCCCTTAAACATCCAGGGTCCTAGAAGTTTCTTGGGAAACCAGATGTCTTTGATATAATAAGCCCAGGCTCTAAGAATAATGTGCTTTACATTAATTCAAACCATTTATCAGAGGAATATGAGAGCAGATGATGTATTTTAGAATTCAGACATGGAGTTATTGATCAAAGAAGAAATTAAGACTTATGGTTATTATAGTAAAGGGCAGGAGGGATGGGGGCAGCAGTGCTTGGAGTCCTGCATAACCCATTCAGCTCTATCTACAATAATTAAAGTCAGGGAGCATTGGCAGGATCAGTGACTGCTGATTTGGTCTGCTCTTGGCTTCTCTGGGTGAGGACTTGTTTTATTTTTATGGGTATAAGGAAGGGCCTGCTCATGGGAACCCCACCATATGCATTGGTGCTACTGCTTAGGAGGAGTGAATGATCCTCCTGCCTCCTTCCTGGAGGCCCCCAAGCCTCACTGCAATCTTGGGAATCTGTCATCTGCACCTGTCTCTATTCAGATCCAATCCCCACCCTCTTTGTCCCCAACCCCCAATTTACCAGAATCTGAACTGTTGTATAGTCAGTCTCTATTGGCATTTACCCTACAACAAGTCAAATGCATATTAATGAATAAACTGACATGTGGTTCAAATTACATGCTACATAAATTGTAGCAACTTTGCTTGTGTATAATATCAGCATTGCGCACATAATGGCAAAGTCATACATTGAGATAGTTTCTAAATAGTGCCCTGCAGATGAATGTTGAATATTCTCAATGCTTTTTGTCTTATTAAAAAATATATCTTTTTGGGAAAAATATAAATTAGCAAAAAGAAATTAATCTAAGTCAGTACTTGTATAGAACTAAATTATTCTTTTCCATAGCTTCGTAGTATTTCATTGTGTAGATTTACCAAAATGAGTGTAACCATTGCTTTTGATGGACATTTGGTTACATACTTTTTTCACTTTACATTGTAAACATTTTTCCACATCATTAAATATTCTTCTACCCTAGAGTCTTTAATGACTGAATACTTGCATAGTATTCTATTGTATGGATAGAATGCTAAATACAGTCCATATAATATAATTAAATATTCTCTCCCAAATTTCTGCTGCTATCAATAGTGTTACTGATGATATGGTTGTAAATTTATCTTTGTCTCCCTTCATAAGTGTGTCTTGGGTTAAGTTTATAGCCTTGTAGTTCTGGATCAAAGGGCATGGAATATTCTGGAGCCTTCCTGAAGCCTTGCCATATTGCCCAAGTTGATAGGTAATATGGGAGAAAGAAAGAGCTTGGAGTGTGGAGAAAGGCCTTGATCCTAATCTTAGCTCTGCCACTTACCAAGCTGGGTGACCTTTGCCAAAAACTGATATTCTCTGAGCCTTAATTTCCTTGTATAACAAAAGGATGAAAGTAAAAGCATTTACATCGCAAGATTGTTTTGGGACTCACATAAAATCATGCATTTTGAGTCTTCTGGGGGAAGCAGCCTTCCCCTTGGTCATTTTGGAATGATGTCCAAGGGACGATGCGTTTTTAATTCAGACTGCCTTCTCCATCACCTTTTACACACATCCCAGAACCCGGCACCACTCCATAGAACATTTTAGGCAGGGAGGAGAGGGTGTGGGGGCTGGCATTTCAAAGGCATGCCGAGCTAGTCTGGCATCTCATAAAGTGAATAAAATTTCTATAAACAAATGGTTACTAGATGAGAAGTGTTTGGGGCTGGAGTCTTTTGAGGGTTGTGTCCCCTTCTGTAAAGTGTGGGACCTCAGAGTCGTGTGTTTTTGCTGCTTGGTGAACAGGATGACAATGTCTGGTTCTGAAATCCCAGGAGCTGAGGGAGGCCTCTTTCTGCCCAGTTCCTATTCTCCCAGGGCTTTTTGCGAAGTCAGCGTAGGAGCTAAGGAGAGAGAGAAGTGAGGCCTGCTGCTCCCCAGCAAAACTACATGCACCTCCCTTTGATCTGTTTTGGTTGAAACCTACAAAGGTTAAAATTGAGGAAACCTCCAGGGCAGGCAAGCCGTGTGTGGTTAGCTTTGTGTGGGAGCCCGAGTCCTGGAGTCTGCCCTGGCTTTTACAGCAGGCACATTTGTATGTTTGGATTTTCCAGAAGGGATAAATCACACAAACAGAGCACCTTGGGAATCCTTCAGGGAGTCCTGCTCGGCCCCAGCCCCCTTCTATTAAACACACACCCCATTCTCCAGGCTGCTGAGAGCAGTTCACACACTGCCCTTGTCTGAAGAGCTTTCTCTGGAAAACTCATTCTTGGAGAGAACTGTCTTTGTGCAATAGTTCAGCCTTTCAGACTAAACAGACGAGAAAACAGTGAAGTACCGGAAAAAAAGGAGTTCCTCCTGGTAAATAGGGAAGAGTCGCTTTGGGTTTGATATCCTCTGCCGCTCTGATTGTTACACGCCATGTTGACTGGTACCCAAGCCAAGAAAGATGCTGAGAAACAGACCCTCTTTTCCACTGTGTCTTGTTTTCTCTTTGTTTACTCATCGCTTGGATAGTGTTGTGAGCCTGTCTGGCCTCCAAGCGCACATCTTGTCCTCTTTGGGCCCCAACGCAGGCCTGTGATATTTGGCCTGCAGAGCAGCATTCGTTTAAAATCAAAGCTTTGAAGGTTGGTCTGGTTTGAGAACAACCCCGGAGCATGAGATTCTTTGGCATGTGGGCCCCTTGGGGCTGCGTGGAAAGAGGAGAGCCCAGTTTTCCCAGGATGAGCCTGGAGTGCGGTTGAAGGATAGTCTCCTCATTGATGGGCCAGGCTCTGAAACCAAAGCCAGGAAAATTGCCCCAGCCTCCATCCCCATCCCACCTCCAGTTGTGCTGGTCTGTGGTGCACACATCCTGCTTTTATTACTAGGTGCATTTCGCTTACAGACCCTTCCACCCCACCCTCACTCCCCTGAAATGAGCTCCCCATTCCATTAAGGGTGCTGCCTGAGCTCAGGGTGGATGACGGTACCCGCCCAAGGTTAAGCTTCCAATGGAGGAGGGCGAGAATGTTGGACCCACAATTTCGGAAGACAGTTAAAAGATTAGATGGTAAATTTACTTAACAGAGACTAATCACCTGGGACTGGGTTTCATATCCTGTTTTGAAATAATGTATTTTCTTTTGTGCTCTGGTCTGAATCTGTCATCCCTCCTCTAATAATGAGAGGCAGTGGATTTTTAATCTTTGACCTTCTTCCATATAATCTAATCACCGTGATTTTCTGATCCTTCTCTCCTTATTTGGTGAAGTTCTGGAAAGAAAAAGAACTCATTTCTCGGGCATTGCTGGGCTGTTCTCCATTGCTGTAAGGGGCTGGGTTGACAGGTGGAGTCAGCCTCTGCCTGTTAGATGTTCCCCTCTAGGCCCAAAGGGTAGAGGAGGAGAAAGAAAAGAAAGGAAAAGCCAAAGGCTCTTAGGTCTGAATCAGATGAGTGAAGGGTGGCAATTGGAAACCACAGTAAAACGTTCATGACATCTGTTTCCTACCAGTGCAGCATGGAGAGCTGTGAGTCACAAAGTGGGAGCAGTCGTAGGTGAGGCAATTTCTGAGTCTAATAACACTAGGAATGTGACCTTAGGTAATCCTCCAATTGTCTGTACATGGAAACTTCTAAGCACTTAGCATCTTTCCCTTCACTTTCAAACTGGGAGGTCTTTGGGTGTCTCTCCTTCCTCTTGGGTTTGGCTCATAGGCGGGGTGCCTGGGATGCCTGACCCTAGGCAACACCCTCTGAGGTCTTTCCTTTGTGTGTTGTCAGATGGGGCGTCTCTTCAGACTCCTTGGCTTTGGGAGTTGCCCCAGCAGGAATCCTGCAGGCTGGGATGTTGGGTTCAGTTCTAACTGGAAATGGGAACGAGAGGACAGAGGATTGCTTTCACTTCGCCTCCTGCCCTGTTTATGCAATTGTTGCTTGGTTGTCAGAAGAAGCGTAGACAAGATCTATAGCCCCTCTTTCACCTTTTCCTGCTCTGAGGTCTCAGTGACATTTTAGATGCAGCCATGTGTTTTGACTGCTTAGCCAGAGTTCTGTATGCTGAAAACAAAAAAACACACTCAATTTTAGTTAACTCTAAGAAAAGGCATGTATGGGAAGACTATGGGGTGGGGCACCTAGAATTGAAGGGAACGTGGAAAAACTCGGCTTGCAGATCATCTTCAGAAGGTATTGAGAGCAACAGTCAGACCCAGGCACCAGCACTAGTGAGCAGACGCCAGCGACACTTGGTCTTTTGTGCCCTTTGTCTACGATTCAAATGCCATGGAGGGAGAACCTCATTGGCTCTGCTTGGGTCATGCATTTGGCCAGGGCAAGGTAGGGCATCTGGATTGATCGTCCTACCAGATTGTACCCAGGGAAAGGCGGTTCCTCAAAAGGTGACGGAGGATGTGCTTTTACCCAAAGAAGATGAAGACAGTGGTGGGTTGGCCATAAGGCCAGCACATTTCTGCCCTACATCCACAAATCTCTGCCTCCCTAGAGTCTGACCTTGCTGGGTAGGTGTTGCGTTGGGGCAGGTGGAGCTATCCAAAAAGCAATGGCAGTAGAAACTGATGGTGCTCTCTTCTCTTGCCTCCTTCCCTACGCACTGTGCCACTGTCGTTACCACTGCCACACCCGCCCTCCGGTCATTATCAGAACGGCCAGATTTGACTCCAAAAAGTTAAACTTTTGAGTTGAGGTTATTTCATTTCTTGTGAATCTCCCAGATTCTAATCGTCACTTGTCTTCGTTAATTTCCCTCTAGGGCCCCTTTGTTCCCCGCTAAAGGCCTTCCCCCACCCTCTCCCCCAAATTCACAGCCGAGATAAATAATTCATAGGAAAATAAATGTCCAGCCCCCATCCCAGCTCTGTGTAATTACCTCCCTGGTGTATGTTGGCTTCACCCTTATGGGAAACGTGAGAAGGGAAACGTGTCCTTTTAGCCGGTGAATGGCGCTCTATTATTTTGATACATGAATGCGGAAGGAATAAGAGACAAAATAAAGTTAATAATACATTGCAGTGTAGATAATTCATCACTTAAATCAATAGGAACTGCAGGTCACTGAACTGGAACTGGTGTTACTGTGATCCAAACATGGAATTAATAATTGAAACTACACTGATCTGTCTTCCTGGAATGGGAAGACAGACAACCCCAGGGATAGATGCTCACAGCACAGGAGGAACAAGGCAGTAGAGATAGACAGATGATTCATTTAATTCCTGCAGCTGTCACATACAGTAAATATGAAAATCTGCTTTCTATCTGGAATCAGCTTCATTTGGGAGTGCAGCTCGCTGAATTATACTCTCAGCTCTGTGTTTATTTTTTCATTCATTGTAGGAACTTTAAATGATGGTTAGCGTGGAATGCTACATTCTCTGAGGTTGAAAAGGCTTTCTAGCAATGAGTCGGCAGTGGTATGTACAGCATCTGTGGCCCCATTACCTCCTACACACACACCTGAAAATTGTGGGTACCGTTTCTCAGGAAGTTTGACTCTGTAGCCACATTGAGAACAATTGAATCAGTGACCTGTAGTTTGCAAAAGAGCATGTCAGAGGAGTCAAGAAAGTGGACTCTGAGGGAGATCCCCAGTGGAACAACCTGGAGTGAGTTACGTAGTCTCTCTGAGCCTCAGTTTCCCTCCCTATAAAAGTAGGCAATGACAGCACCTACCTCATAAGAGTGCTCGAGACTGAGTGAGATCATGAATGAAAGCACTGAGAATCATAGCTGACTCCTGGTATCCAGCGATGCCTGCCATAACTTTCAGAGGTCATGGAGCTACTGCGCCAAGGTAAGGCTGAAGTTGGTGGTTCATGGAGAGAGATTTAGTATTGTTTAAAATTAAAATCGACTCTCCCTGCTTTGGCTCTTCCAGGGGTAGAGTCAATTGTAGAAGTTAATCTCTGTACTGCTCCTTTCCTCTTGCAGGAGATGGGGTGGGAGTGAGATGAATAGGACCCCGGCAGGGCGCCCCCCCATAGCTCTGGACGCATGGCAAAAGTAGGAACTTCATTTGGAGGTGGGATTGGTCACAGGTAAATTGTTCTGCCTAACAAAATGAGAGGAGGTGGAGTGAGGAACAGGTGTCTAGAGGACTTCTGGGGAGGGACACAGAGGAGGAAATCCAGGGAAGAATGTAAGAAACAAAATCCTGCAGAGAAAAGTGGCTGAATTTTTTTTAGAACAAAGATGCTTAAAATTTATTTTTAAATCTTTTTCCTTCTATACAACCTTCACGTGAGCCTGCATCCTGTGGGTGTGTGCCTGTGTGTCCGTGCGGGTGTCTGTGTAGGTATACAGATATGTGCCCATGTGTGGCTGGCTGTGTCAATGCAGATGTCTCTATGTAGGTGTGTCTGTGTGGATGGCTGTGTGTGGGGGTGTCTGTGCAGGGGTGTGATGTTCGCAAATGAGGGAAAAGGGGTTGGATTTCCTGGCTGGAGTGACTTGGTCCAGAACAGAACAGCGTACGTGAGACTGGCCCTGATGATGTATGAACTGATCTATTTCAGCAGAAGTAGGATTTCAGAAGCAGAGTTCACTAGGAAAAACTCCAGCCCTTGCTCTACGGCATGCTCTGGAGAGCCTGGTGATTGCAGGCTTCCTGGAGAGGTGAGGTGAGTCTTGCGTCCACTTTACTTGCTCCTCCACCTCCACCTGTGTAGGCTGTGGAGGGACCTGGTTGGGGACATCACCTGCCAGGTACAGGAAGGCACTACGTCCAGGAAGTCCCTTTCTATGTTCAGCTGCATTTTCGCTCAGTAGAGGGGATCTGTGTGCCCTGTGTGATGACTTTTCTACCTGCCTGGAGCACCAGTCTGAGGATGCCGTGGTTATTTGTCAACCGTGGGAGTGAGAATGGTGGCAGACCAGCCTCCTGAACTTAGGGCGAAAGTTCATCAAAGGAGCAGGGTTTTCAGAAGGGATGCTTGCAGTCCTTTCCCCATTCTCAGAGGTGTGCTAAAATGTAGAAGACCAGGGTTACCTCCTCTGGGGATTTCCTGAACCCCCTGCAGCAGTTGGGATCAGATGCACGGGAGTTAGACAGTCGGGGTATATTAGAGGAGAGGTTGGTATGGCTGAACCCCGGTCTTTTTGGCAGAGGACCTGGGGCAGAGAGTTGGTGGATGACAGCCCCTCCCTAAAGAGAGAACTGACCACATTCTGAACTGGTATCTTTAAAGAGCCACCCCTCCTTTTCTCTCAAGATGATTCCAGAGCCCCAAAGCCTCTTCTAAGTGGAACTGTCTTTTGGAAGAAATACAACACAGTCTGTTAAACGCAGGCCTTTGGATCTAAAGTCACAGTGATATGAAAATCTGTGCAGTCAAATGTACCCTTGAAAACCCCTTCCATCTCCCTTAAATCTCTAAAACTGGTCTCTTCAAAACTCAAAAGCTAAAAAGGAACTTACTTTTTAAAATTCTGTTTTCTTTTGGGATCTGGCCTTTCCTGGAGTGGTAGAAGCCAAGATCTAGTTTGAACTGGAAAGATAATGGGGTCAACAAAGAATGTTTCTCTTCTTGCTCAGCAATATAGTTCAGTTTCATGAGTCAGATGCCCTGAGTGATGCGAATTCAGCAGAGTGTGTGAAGCTGGAGAAGGCAGTGAACCAAGAGGCAAGAGACCTCACTGGGAGGTCCAGCTCCCTGAGAAGTCATTGTGTAACCTTGAACAAGGCTCTGCACCTCTCTGGATGTAATTTTTCAAACTTTAGAACAAACTCTGAAAATATTTAGATGGGTTGGTAGATAGGTAGGTGGAGAGAGTGAGAGATGCCGGCTTTTAAAAAGACATATAATTTAGTGTTCCAAACAACAGGAGAATGAGATACTTTTATAACTATGGTTTTAGAGTTACCTGTATTTTTCATGAAAGCTCCATTAGTGAGGAATCCAACGTTTCCCCCTTGACATTGTTGAATTGCCTTACAAATGTCCAGAATTTATATACAAACTATTAAACTTATCCCATTTCAGGATTGAAATTAGCTAATATTTACGATGTCTTCCTTGTCAGTTAAGAACGATCCTTCCTAACAGTGAGGTGGGCATAGTGTGAGTCCCGGTTAGTGGTTGCTCAGGGCTAGGTAGGAGGAAGAGGGTATAGGAGTTAGTAGCTAAGGGATATGGGGCTTCTTTGTGAAGTAATGAAAATTGCCTAAAATTGACGACAGTGATGGTTGCACACATCTGTGTGTACACTAAAACCACTGAATTCTATACTTTAAATGGATGAACTACAAGGTGTGTAAATTTTATCTCAATAAGGCAGTTTAAAATTTTTCAATGAAGGCCAGGTGTGGTGGCTCATGCCTGTAATCCTAGCACTTTGGGAGTCTGAGGTGGGCAGATCACCAGAGGTCGGGCAGATCACCTGAGGGGCCAGCCTGGCCAACATGGCAAAACCCCATCTCTACTAAAAATACAAAAACTAGCTGGGTGTGGTGGCAGGTGCCTGTAATCCCAGCTACTTGGAAGGCTGAGGCAGGAGAATCACTTGACCCTGGGAGGCAGACATTGCAGTGAGTTGAGATGGCGCCACTGCACTCTAGCCTGGGCGACAAGAGCAAAAATCTGACTAAAAAAAAATTTTTTTTTTTTATGAAAAAGAGGGAAAAAGTTATTTGTAGATGGTTTTGCTTCTGTGCATGGATCGGAAGTCAGCAGTTAGAAAACCATAGTTCTATTCATGGCTGTCATGAAAACAAAATGGGGTGGGCGGTGGAGGGGACCTGTCTTTGTCCCATTGTTGCCTTCCGGCTCTTCAAGGACAATGCCCAGAATCGGTGTCAAGCTGGAGCTTAACATCCTGAAGTTGGAAAGAATTTCAGAGGTCATCTAAGGCAAGTCTGCTCCAGCTACTCTTAGCATTTCGCTCAGCCAAACACTTCATCTCTGCTTTTACCAGGAACTTACACCTAGAGAGGAGAAGAAAACCTAAAAATCCATGTGGGGGATATCTGTGGCACGGCCTGAGGGGACAGAAGGATTTGGAAAGAATGCATTTGACCTGTGAACAGGAGGAGAGAGTAGAGTGACAACAGCTGCCTTGAAGTGTGGATGAAATGTTGCATGCTTCTCATGTCCAATGCAAGGCAACAAGCAAACTCTGAGTTAAAACAGGCAGAGACAGGTATGAGTCTAGAGAAGACAGCAAGGAGGAGGAAGGGAAGGAATCTGAAGGCATGGAGCCTTTGTTAGGATTTCATTCCATGCTTAGTGCTTCCCAGTGGCTATCTTGCGTCATCCCTACCTCAACCCTAAAGGTAATATACCATGTTCACAGATAAAGAAATCAAGGCTCAGAGATGTGATGTAACTTTTCAGAGTTACTCAGTTGACAAGTGGGGAAACTGAGATTCAAGCATAAGTCTAGGGAGTCCTCACCAATATGGCCCTTAAGCAACCCTGGGTAAAGGGTCAGCCATAATTCACCCAGTTGCTCCAACTAAAAACCTAAGACTCTTTCTTTCTTTTCTGATTTCTTTCCTCCCTGCCACACACGCACACGCACACATGCACGCATGCCCTCATTTTGCCCTGAAGCCAGCTCCTCAGCAAGCCAGGTTGAATCCAACTCCTTACTTGGTCCCTCAATGTCAACATCATGCTTCTACCGGCTCCTCCTACCCTGCCCAACCTCATCCTGCACCATTCTCTGCCTCGTGCTTCCTCTTTCCCCAGTCAACTGGGTGGGAGGGCAACTGTGCTTGCTCTTCCTCTGCCTGGATGCCTCTCCAGGTCTTCCCACTGGAGCCTTCCCCTTCTTCAGGTCTCAGCTCAAGAGTCATCGCTTCCCCAGAGGGACCTTCCTCGCAGCCCTAATATGACCTCCTCCAAATACATCCCATCACCATGACTATGTAACCCCTTTTTTACATAAATCATTTTTGCAGTTTATCTACATGTAGTCTTACGTGTTTCCTATCTCCCCACCTATAATGTAAGTCCATTGAACTCTCACTCCCCAAGGTAGCCTCAGAATCTAGAAGGTAGTCCTGAGACCCAGAAGGTAGTAGCGCCAGAGACTTGCTCATGAAACATATCAAGGGAGGGAGGATGAGAGAGGTAGTGGAAAGGTTTTCCCTCAGAGAAAACAGATTTAAAGCAGGCATTTCTATGAAGCAGAGGGCTCTGGGATGCCCTGGTTTTCAGCTTACATGCTACGGACATCTGCACATTTTTCCTATGCATTTATTTCTACAGATATTTGTTGAACACTTTTTATTAAAAACAAAATCCACTTCTCAGGGATTGAAGATGATATATCCCGGGACTCCAGAAATATGTATGCTAAAGTTTACCTTTGAGTTTGAGGTACAGTTGTGAAGTCTGCTTCTGGAACGGGAGTGGGAACGGGCAGATTAGACAATCTATTTCAGTTTATACTGGGTACAACCATGTAGAAAGACAGCAAGATGAAGGAAATGATTCCTGCTGTGGGGTACAGTGGAACCTCTGGTCCCTGCTTGGTGCAGTGGAACCTCCCACCATCTGGCCATGTTGTCCTCTGATTAGATCCATCCAACCTCACACATGTGTAATGCAGGCATAGAGCATGAAAACCGCATGTCCGCAGTCAGGACAACTGGTCTGTCGCAGTGATCTCAGATGATTCACGCATGGTGATACTGAAGATGTTGATGATAGGGCAGTAGTCACTAGATAGTGCACACTTGCAATATGCTAATAGTGTCCCTTTCTTGCATACATCTCATGTAGTCTCATTTGCACATTTTCTCTACAAACATACACTCCACAAGAAGGGAAGCTTCCCTTTGCTATTGAATCACCAGCATCTAGAGTTAACAGCTGGCCTGTGGATGATGTTTAAGAATGAATTGTTGGGCAGATGGATAAGGAAGATGGACCCACCAGCATGCAGGCTCTTCATGCAGGGGATTTGTTTGTCTGGTTTACCACCACAAACCTGATGCCTGAAAAATATCTGGCATAAAATAAGCCCTCCATAAATATTTGCTGACTAAATGACTCTTCGTTTCACAGATGAGGAAACGGAGGCCCAAAGATATTACATACCCTGCTCAAGGTAACATAGCGAGGAAGCGATGAAAGTGGTGATGATCCAGGTTCTTCGTGGGAAGAAAAGAGGATATTTCTGGTTCCAGGGTAGGAGTAGGAAACTACATGGCATAGGTCGGGGGAAGGGGCGAGTTTGAGATACCCCAGAAAAAAAAGTTGTCACTTGCTATGACAGCTAAGATAGCCGTGTGCTCTGTGGCCATAACACAGCCCAGTGCTGGACTCCTGCACAGATCTGCTTTGGGACTGCCATACACTGTTTCAGTTTAGAAGAATTGTTTGTTTTCTGTTTTGTCTTTGCTGCTGCTTTTTTTTGAGACAGTTTCACTCTGGTCACCCAGGCTGGAGTGCAATGGCGCAATCTCAACTCACTGCAACCTCCCCCTCCTGGGTTCAAGTGATTCTCCTGCCTCAGCCTCCCAAGTAGCTGGGATTACAGACATACACCACCACACCTGGCTAATTTTGTATTTTTAGTTGAGACGGTGTTTCACTGTGTTGGCCAGGCTCGTCTTGAACTCCTGACCTCAGGTGATCCACCTGCCTCGGCCTCCCAAAGTGCTGGGCTTACAGGTGTGAGACACCACGCCCGGCCTTGTCTTTGCTTCTTAAAGAAAAGGATGGTGAGGAAGAAATTAGGTTGTTAACGAAACTTCCATCCCTATGAGAATGTTAGTTTTGAGAGCCCCAAAGTGAACCTGAGCCAACTGTTCCCTTCCCCCTCTCCAGGAGTCGGGGCTGCTACAGGGGAAGAAAGCAAGTTCGTGGAAACTGCACCTGTCACCAACAAATTCAGGGTGTCTCGTTCCCATTTATCAAGCTGTCAGCTCCTAACCTGTCAGAAAACCATCTAGATGTGTTTGAGTTTATCAGCCAGATTGAGCGGAGCAGCCCCATCCGGTTGCTTTTCTTGTTGATAGCTTTACGGTCGTTTTCAGAATGACCTGTGAGGGAGGGATTCTCTTCCTGCTGCTCTTTCCCTCAACAGGAGAAAAACGAAAACAAACAAAGCCCTGCAATTTGGGGTAATGTAGCTGTCAAAAACAGAACCGCCTATGGCCAAGGATTGCACAGGTTAGCTCTGTCTCTTTTTGTCCAGTTAAACACTGACTCCCAGGCAGTAGGCAACTCAAAGTACATGTCAACCGAGGAGAAAATTAAAGCCAAAAACCTCTGCATAATTTATTCATCACAACCTAAAATTGACGCCTTGCTTGTCTGCATTCAGGTTGAGGCTCATTTAACTGCCTCCACTGTGTCTGTTTAAAAAGAAAATAGAGGAATCAGCTCAGGGGGGTGAGATAAACCAAAACACAAAAATGCCCAACCGTTCTTTCATTTTACTCCTCACGTGACTTTGTTCCTCTCTGCTGGTTACAATGAGAATGACTCTACATCGAAATGATTAATTATTATTATTATTTCCAGCTTGGTATATGTTAGGGGAAAAAAATGCTCTGGAATTTTCTCTGAGCAAAGATCCTCCAGACCAAGAGAGCAAAGCCATATTCATAGACTCCACCTGGGTTTCCTTCTGCTTCTGAAATCATCGGTACACAGTAAATGTTGTCAACATTTTATAGCTGAAGATCAGAGGGGTAGAGTAACTTGCCCAAGGTCACACAGCTAGAAAGAGTCAGAGCTAAGACAGACCTAAGTCTGTCTGAGTCAAAGCCTTTATATTTTCCTGAGTTTCATGTAGATCATCCTCAGTAGGGCAAAGACCAACAGAGGTGTGTAGCTGAGACAGTGTGAACTTAGGAGGTGGATTTGGTAAACAAGAGAGGATACTCTTAGCTTTAGAAGTCCAGTTTCGGATGAGAGGTGAGGTGGGAGGCAGATTGCTACTGGATGAGCATGTTAAGTTTGGAGTCACATCTGCCCAGTGAGATTTTATGATCCTTGAAGACCGGTGCTTTCAAAGGGCATAGATAGTTAGGTTCATAGAAGGATTCCCTTTGTAATGAACCCAACAGGGCCAGATACAAAGACACCTTCCAAACTTGGCAGTGAGGCTGGTGTCTGCCAGGGTGACGACAGGGGTAGGATTCCTCTCTGCTGCTGTCCAAGGGTGAAGTCTGGAGCTCCTGTCTCTGCTATATTTGGGAAGAGAATGAGCTTGAATTCCAGGATAACAGGGAGAGGTAATGAGAAGATTTACACGTTGTGTTGGGAGACCCAAGAGGAGTAACGATGAAGCAAGGGCATGGGGAGAGAGGGGGGCACTAAGCTTGCTGATAACGATGGTGCTGAGCAGTTTCCCCAGCCTCGTTGACCCAGGAAAGCAGAGGGGGAGAGAGGATTGGAGAGAAGGAATGGCATATTTAACGGGAGGGGAGAGATAAATCGTTCTTAATCTTTACATTCAGGGAGGAGGATGGTGAGGAATCTTAAGAACCCACTCTTGTTTCTAGGGCCTGGGGAGAGCCATGAGTAAGGAATTTGAATGCCTGCCAGAGCAGGTGAGCAAAGCTTGGGAAGAGAATCTGGTGCAGGCACGGAGGTGCTAGCAGGAGGTACGAGAGTGTCTGAAATCTCCACTGGAGAGCGCAGACCTCATCTTTTCTGCCAGCTTTGCATGGTAGGAAGTAGAGTGGGAACCCAAGGCTTTATTCTTCCTGCAGACAAAGGCTGACCATATCAGATACTGTGGTTGTAGAGGGGAAGATGCAACAAAAATGAAAAATCCCTCAAAGATTTGAGATGGATTGTCAGGAATGCAAGGCAGCTTGGAAAAATTCTGACACAAGTGTTGTTTTCACTGTAGAGAAGTTACATGAGACAGGGAAGCCAATCAAGAAAAATCAGTTAAACTCATACTTGCTTGCCTAGAAATAACCACTAGTAATATTTTCATGCAATTTTACCCCAGTGTGCATTTCTCTTACACACACACACACACACACACACACATTTATAGCCCTGGATTATACTATGTACTCTTTGGAAACCTACCTTTTCACTTTAAAAATATATAGAAAGCATTTTTCCAAGTTCATGAATAAGATCCTTTTCTTTTCTTTTTTTTTTTTTTTTTGAGCTGAAGTTTTGCTCTTGTTGTCCAGGCTGGAGTGCAGTGGTGTGATCTCAGCTCACTGCAACCTCTGCCTCCCAGGTTCAAGTGATTCTCCTACCTCAAACTCCTGAGTCGCTGGGACTACAGGTGCATGCCACCATGTCCAGCTAATTTTTGTATTTTTAGTAGAGATGGGCTTTCATCATCTTGGTCAGGATCGTCTCGAACCCCTGACCTCATGATCCGCCTGCCTCGCACTCCTAAAGTGCTGGGATTACAGGCGTGAGTCACTGTGTCCAGCCATTCATGAATAACATCCTTTTTAATGACTGTTTTTCTTCCGTTGCAGTGGGTGGGCCATGACAACTAGCTCCTACAGTTGGGAAACTTACGTGGTTTTCAATTTTTTCCATCATCCAAAGTGGTCCAGGGAACATCCTTATACATATATTTTTGGTGGGCTTTGTCATATTTCCTTAGGAGTAAAGCTCTTAAATAAAAGGTTATGTACACGTTAAGAGCTTTTGAGATATATTGCCAAATTGCCCAACTGAAAGACGTTACCAGTTTATATTCCTTCCAGAAATGCGTGAGAGCACCTGTCTCTTTCTGTCCTCACAGAAAGGGGATCATCATTTGACAAAATGGTAGATGCTGATAAACTGTGAGAGGCAGGAAGGAACACTGGACCTCACCCTGACTTGCACCTCCCCTGGAACTCTCCAAACACAAAAGGAGTCGCATGTGGGATATTTAGAGTGCCCAGAGATAGGTTTTGCAGAATCAAACAACATTTTGGAGGATACATTAAGATATGCATGCGGGCAGGGACTAGGAGATTCTCTCACCACCAAGCGTAATATGCAGACTTAAGAGGAAGCTTCTGTCCCCAGAGCTGACATTGTAAAGACGAGGGCAGTCTCATGGTGGCATACCAAGAGGCAGCACCAGGATGAATCCCTTTAGTTCTCCTTCAGTCTCATACCACCTGGTGCCCTGACTCAGGCTGCCCCCTCGATTCCAGGCAAAGTCCCAAAGCTTTACCTTTCTCTTATTAAAAAAAAACAAAAAAAAATCACACTTCTAAAATAATAAAAAAAAAAAAATCCAGTGAACCTCTCAGACTTTTCCAGGTAAACGATTGAACTTCATCTGGGTCCCATTTGAGAAGAACAGGCTTATAAAAATCTGACATACATGGCACAGATAAGATCGAGCACTCACCTCGGGAGACTTAGAAGTGTTTCACATTCAAAGCACATGTCTCTAATGCTAATCAGATAACCGTAGAGTTTAGTTCTTACATCTGGCACAAAACTCTTGCTTTTATGTTTTCTATTTTTTCCCAGAAGGTAATAAAATTCACAATTGTATCTCATAATCGATATAGCATCTCTTCAGGCACTTCTGCACATTATGACTGCCTAAGCTTTGGCCTGCCTCAGACAACAGAACCACACGCTGTTGCTTATTTTTCCTTGTTGAGATACTGAGCTCTGAGGCCTTGCCATCTAGTGACTTAGAAAGCAGATCTTGTTTCTCCAACTAACAGGGTAGGATGAAGGGAGAGAGAGAGAGAGGGAGCCAGCTGGTGTGAGTTCACAATTGGAGAGGTTGACGCATTAGAATGTTCCAGTACATTCTAATTGGAACTGTTGAGCTATTTGCCTAGAAACCAGAAGCACCAACTCAGAATTAAGTGGAAAGTTTGCCCTCGGAGAGACAGTGAACTTTTAGGTGTCATTGCTGATAAGCGATAGAGAAGAATTCTGTCTGTACTTAGGGTGGGTTCATAAAAGCAGTTTGCTACACTGGTATGTCAGAGTGCTCTTGGCGTGAAGTTCTTTTTGGATGAGCAAAAGATACATCATAAGAGACCCATGCATGAATAGGCCAAACTCATATTTTCCTAAACTAACTTAATATTGGTCAAAATGCAATGAAAACCACAAATATGGGGCTATATGGACAAAGTCATGGCGTATTTTACAACTTTCTCAAGTTCATGTTTGATAATAGTAAGAGCAAAGGTCCCATCCAAGCTTGAACGTTTGCTTCTTAGCTATTATGATTTCAAAATCCATCTTTGTTTTAAATTCACTTAAAGTGTTTGAGTATCTTTCCTTGTTGAAGTAAGCAAAGTCTCGCCTAAACAACATGTTTATCTCTTAAATGTAGGAGAATAGGCTTATATCTTATGTTCTAACCATGTTTTCTTCCAATAGGTATTTATAATCTTAGGAATTTTCTCTTTCATAGCATATTACTCTAAATGAAGGCAATCATTTCTCCCCTTTGAGAGTGGCCCAGGTGAGCGCAATTGTTCTAAGATGAACGAAGTCCCACATACAGCATAGAGTGTGCTGAGACATGCAAGGTGCCCAGGGTGTACCATTTAAGGAGGCCCTCTCTCAGGGATGTGGAAGTGCAGAGCCATAACTGCAAGTGTGCCTCCTTTAAAGGTGTGCCCTGGGTGCGTCTTACACACCTCTCCCTAGTTCTGGTTCTGGTCCTGGTTATGATCTGCAGACTGTTTTGGACACATCGACCATACCTACTATCTTTTAGAGCCTTCTTCACTGGAAATGTATTAAAGGCCCTAATTGGCACAGGAAATGTATTTTGCAGTGTGTGGAAGTGATATGGAGCAGGTATGCTTTAAGGTAAAGGGGTCCCTTTGCTTATCTCCAGGAGGTTCAGCTCCTAACAACTCAGATTGACTGCAATTTCTTTGATGCTCATCCTGGTTCATGTTATATCTTTGCCTGAATTATAACATTTGGATCAAAAGATTCAAAACAAATACTAGTAGGTAACCAGAAGGCTGAAAGGTTGACTGTATTTAACTGGTTTATTTTCCGTTTTCTCAGTTTGTTTGTTATTTATACACAGTAAGCTTCACTCAGTCTACCTGGCTGCTTACCTTTTGTCCAGCTTGAAAAATGAAATGAGTGTGGGCTTTGGCACTATGTGTTTAATAGGCTCCTAATTTCTCCTCATATGTTTTGTTGGCCAATAATACGTAAAACTATGCCCCAGGCTTTTTGAGAGGCATGTAAATATCTGCCTCGACCTTATCTCCCATGGTAGTAATTCATCCAGGAAACTTACTTCCAACAGGTTAGGTATTAAACTCTCCCTCACATAAATCCACATTGGATGTCTCTGATCAAATTATAATGTTCAAAGTATTCCATCACTGTGTCCAGTTAAATCACTGCTAATATTTTCCCATGACTGGGTGGCTTTTTTAAAAATCTTGATTGTGCTACAGAAGTGTTTTCCCAAAGGCTTGATTAAGATTTGCACAAATGCTCACCATTTATCAGCAGGAAGTGTTTGCCTGCTTGGAGGAAAATCAAACTAGTAAATTATTGTATTTTATTTGCTTTTATGTAGCCCCTGTATTTCTGTCCATTTGGGCTGCCTCCTTTGAGCTTGCTATTGTAGCTAGGGACAACTCCTTGTGGCCTCATAAATCAGAATTGTTGATATTTATTGCTCAGTTGGTCTTTTAAAATCCAGTTTGAGGGATTCCCTCCTCCCTTAAAACTTTGCCTTTTATTTTGTTTAAGGCACTATATTAGGAAACTGAAATATATTTTCCTGGTTTTAACTTAAACTAAATATAAGGCAAACCTTAAATAAAGCCAACAAAAGAGATCCTGAGGTCCCTCTTGGTCATTGACTCAGCAGTTCCAACCTGGCACTTGCAAGGGTTTGTCTTGCAGCAAATGCCTATCAGACACCTGTGATGGTCCAGAGTCTGAGATAGGTACCAGTAACACACTGCTAGAGAAGCAAAGCTTAGTCTCTGCCCTCATGTAGCTGGCAGTCTACTCCAGGGATCACTAAACTTTTTCTGTAACACATCAGATAGTAAATATTTTAGGCTTGAAATAGTCTCTGTCACAACCATTCACCTTTGCCTTGTATGGTGAAAGCAGCCATAGACACTCTGTAAAGAAATGAGTGTGAGGCTGGGTACAGTGGCTGGTGCATGTAATCTTAGCGCTTTGGGAGGCCAACGCGGGCAGAACACTTGAAGTCAGGAGTTCAAGACCAGCCTGGCCAACATGGCAAAACCCTGTCTCTACTAAAAATACAAAAATCAGCTGGGTGTGGTGGTGCGTGCCTGTAATCCTGGCTACTTGGGAGACTGAGGCAGGAGAATTTCTTGAACCTGGGAAATGGAGCTTGCAGAAGGCTGGGATTGCACCACTGCACTCCAGCCTGGCCAGCAGAATGAGTGCAACTCCATCTCTAAATGAATATAAATGAGCATGGGTGACTACATTCCAATAAAGCTTTATTTATAAAAACAGGCAGTGGGATCACATTGGGCCTATGGGCCATAGTTTGCCAACCCCTGGCCAAATGAAAGAAAGAAGCAAAAAGCAAAAGTAAGTAAAAAATTAAATGTAATAATTACCACGTATGATCATTGTCACAAAAGAAACAAGTGGGGTGCTGAGGTGCACAATTTCGGGGAGACTTGCTTTGGATGGAGTGATCGGGAAGGAACGGCTGCTGTGGAGAGATGTGATTTAAGCTGAGTCCTGAGGGTGTGAAGAGTGGGAAGGAGAGGATTTCAGGCAGCGAGAACCACAGGTTCAAATGCCCCAAGGAGGGAAAGTGCTTAGTGAGTCTAAGAGGCTAAAACGCAGCCACTGCTCCCACCTTTCGTCCCTCCCAGCTTTCTTCATCCATGAAGTGGGGTGTGTGGGAGTGTTGGTCTACCCCAGAGTCTGATCATAAAAGGCCAGCTCAGTCTGCCCTGGGGGTTCTCAGTGGGACTCCAGCGTATGGATAATGACCTTTCCTTTAGCCAACCAGGGGAGGTGGGGGTTGGGCTCACTTTCATTTTTTTTTTCTTTTCTTTTCTTCAACTTCTTAAGCAAAGACCTTTCATCGGCACACGGAATATAGAAAGCTTGCTCAGAATGCGTCAGGCTAAGCAAAAACACATGGTCTAGTTATGTTCTCCTAAAATAGAGCAGGAGAAAGGCGGGAAACAGAACAGCCTCTCATAAATCATCATTTGTCCAGGGAAAAAGTCTCCGACCGATACGTGGGGTAACACAGATGTGTGTGTGTTGCGGGGTGGGGGTGTGGTTTGATTTCCAAGGCAGAATTTCACTGTCTGATCCTGCCTCGGGGGAAGAATGCTTGTGTTCTCCACATCTGGAAGCCGCATCTCCAGTGTGAACAGCCACTGAAGACATGCCCTGAGCCCTGTGGGACACTGAAGCCCACTCCCACTAAATATAAGGTTTGCCTTATATTTAGTTTAACTTAAAACATGGGTACACAGGCTGCCCAGAGATGTTGGTGGAGGCAGGATTCCAGCAGGTAGACAGCCATGGAATCTAGACAGAATCCATAGTTCTGCCCAGCAAGAATGCTGTAATCATGTACAGTGGAGGAGCCAACAGAATTACCAGGTTCTGTGACTCAGTCACAACACCGTGACCTGCCTCTGTCCATTCTCCATATAATACCCAGAGTGATCTTTTCAAAGACAGCTTTGACCAGCTCTCTCTCTTTCAAACACACACACCACACACACACGCACACACACACTCACACACATGCACGCACACATACCTTAAATAGTATAGTATCGCTCTTAAGATAAACATAAAAGTTCCTACCATGGCACAGAAAATATATACATAGTTAGGCCCCTTGGTTCTTTCTTCTCCAGACTCCTCTTACTCTTTTTACAACCACACAGAAATTTTTACTAATTCTACCAACTCATCCTGCTTTCTGCAGCCAAAGAGCCTTTGCACATCTATTCTCTCTGCATGGAAGGCTCTGTTCCCTGGTACCTCTTCACCTTGTTATCAGATCAAGCCTCTGGCCCCCTCATTAGGTCAATTTTCTCTGACCTCCTATAACACTCTGCATTTTGCCTTCAAAGCACTTATTACTATTGTAGTTTTATATTTTTGCTTGTATTATTAATGTTGATTAATATTTGATCAATATGGCTTCTCACCTCCCACTATCACCCTTTCATCAGTCTTGGTGTAAGAAATAGCATAGGGTCGGTATGTAGCTTTTAGCTTTTTGAATTTTATTTGCATTTTCTGTTCATCAATGCACTCAACAATGTCTGGTACATGGTTGAAAGAAATACGTGTCTTTTTAATGAATGAGTGAATGTGCTGGCTATTTCCTCTTGCACTGGGTACCTGTATAGTCTTACTAATTATGTCCTGTTACTTAGAGGTTTCCTCTCTACCAGGGCTTTTATCTAGTCAAAGATACAGTGGTCTCTGACTGGGTACTTTAGCAGTGACGGGAGAAAGGGGGGAGGTTAGGAATGGAGATTTTCTGGGCTGGAGGGGATATTAGAGATGACCCATGGACTTCTCATTACACAGGTGAGGAGATGGAGGTTTTTTTGTTTGTTTGTTTTTGTTTTTGCGACAGAGTTTTGCTCTTGTTACCCAGGCTGGAGTGCAATGGTGCGATCTCGGCTTACTGCAACCTCCGCCTCCTGGGTTCAAGCAATTCTGCCTCCGCCTCTCGAGTAGCTGGGACTACAAGCGTGCACCACCATGCCCAGCTAATTTTTGTTTTTTTGTTTTTTTGAGATGGAGTCTTGCTCTGTTACCAGGCTGGAGTGCAGTGGCGTCATCTCAGCTCACTGCAACCTCCACCTCCGGGTTCAAGCAATTCTTCTGCCTCAGCCTCCCGAGTAGCTGGGACTACAGGCATGTGCCACCACGCCTGGCTAATTTTTTTGTATTTTTAGTAGAGATGGGGTTTCACCATGTTGACCAGGATGGTCTTGATCTTTTGACCTCGTGATCCACCCGCCTCGGCCCCCCAAAGTGCTGGGATTATAGGCGTGAGCCACCATGCCTTGGCTGGTTAGATTACTAGCCATCTTTACAGCCCAAATTGTTAGTTCTTAGGACACAGGCTCTTGCCATAAGCCTTGCTGCCTGGCTCCTAGACTCAGTCCAAGATCTTTCCCGAGTACAACGCCCCCACTTGTATTCCTAAAGTAAGATTAGCATCAGCAAACTAATGAAGCTCCAGCTTTAGATTCTATTATTGCAAAACCCTGCTGGAGCCCCAGATAGCTTCCTGCCACCAATCATAACTGGGCTTTGTGTTGTTGGCCCTGCCTTAGAATCTTAGCATTATCTGGGAATCTGAGGAACCAGCCACCAGTACCTGTCATTGAGCTGTCATTCAACTCAAGAAGTTATCCTTGGCCAGGGTGATTTCATTTTGGACTCACACTAGTAAGAACACACCTCCTGTCATGGAATGACATGAATGATCATGGCACTTTGGAGTCAGATAGGCCTGAGTTTGAATCACAGCTCTGCCACTTAAATCTGTGTGATCTTGGACGATTTGCTATAATCCTAGAGCTCAGCTTCCTCTGCACGTAAAGGAGGTAGGGGATTGTACCTCGTTTGGTTGTTGTGATGATTAATGCAACCAATCACATCAAACACTAAGAACAATACCTGGCATATAGTAGGCATTTAATAAATAGTTTAAATGCTTTCTTTTCAAGAAGTTTATAATTCAGAGAGGAGGCATGGCTCCTTAACTTCTGCCTTCTGGATTCTACTCACTCATCTACGTGTGCATACATTAACCAGAGAATCACTAAGCACCAACTCTTACATGCCATGAGGTATGCCAGGTACCATAGGTACGGAGCGGAATGAGTAAGACATGGCCCCTACCCACTTACAGTTTGTTTGTTTGTTTATTTATTTATTGAGATGGAGTTTTGCTGTTGTTACCCAGACTGGAGTGCAATGGCACGATCTCAGCTCACTGCAACCTCCGCCTCCTGGGTTCAAGCAATTCTCCTGCCTCAGCCTCCCGAGTAGCTGGGACTACAGGCGTGCACCACCATGCCCAGCTAATTTTTGTATTTTTAGTAGAGACGGGTTTCACCATGTTGACCAGGATGGTCTCGATCTCTTGACCTCATGATCCACCCACCTTGGCCTCCCAAAGTGCTGGGATTATAGGCGTGAGCCACCGCGCCCGGCCCCCACCTATAGTTTAAATCCAAAAGGGAAGGCAGTCATTTGACCATGCTACATAGAATATCTGAGACTCTCTGGAGCCACCAGCCATATTATGTGGCTAAAATACAGGGCTCTGGAGTCTGCCTGCCCATGACCAATGATGGCTCTGCCTCTTACTACTGTGCCTCCTTGGGCAAGTTAACCTCTCTGAGCCTTCATTCCCTTAGCCCTAAAGTGAGGATGATAGTAGTTCCTACCTCACGAGACTGTTAGAAGGGTCCAGGCACCTCACAATGCCTGGTTCCCTGCAAGAACTCAGTAAATGTTAGCTGTTATCATCTGGGCTGGCATGGAATGCCACAGCCAGAGTCCTGAATGTCTGAGTTCAACAAAGGAGGAGGAACTTTGAGCTGTCTCCCAGCTTAGAAGGGAAGACAGAGTTGGAGCCTGGGAGCCACAGAAGAACTGAGCAGCTATGCCTCAAGCTCCAGATCCCCTCTTTCCACATCACCTAGGATGGATTCTTGACCCCCCCACAACTGAAGTTCTGTTCTGGAGAGAGCACCTACTCCGGGCAGTCTGGAGGTGGGGTCTCTGACACATTGTTTCTCATAATGTGAACAAATGACATTGTGTTTGCTTTTTCTTCCACTTATAGATGCTTTATCCTGCACAGACACAGACAGTGAGGCACAGTGGGCTCTCCAGGGTGGTTTTCATGTGTGGGGATGTTTTCTTACACAAATCTGGCCACACAATCATGTCAACACTGACAGGGCCTTTCTTTCCCCTGGTGAGCTCCGTCTGGCTTTGAAGACCTGTCAGAACCTAGGATGTTATTCTTGGAATAAACTTTACGTTCTCTATAGAGACCAACCCCCTTCACTTACAGATCAATAAACTGAGGCCAGAGTGAGACATAACTTGCACAAAGTCACAAGTTGGCATCAGAGCCAGGATTAAAACCCAGACTTCAAAGTTCTCAGATACATGGTGTTTCTACTTCGCCATTTCTACATGCTATTTCTGTTACTGCCTGTAAGGCTTAATGCTGAGAGGCAACCACATTCTTTTCAAATCTCAGCCCTAACAGACTGGCTGGAGTCCTCTGCCAGGAAGGGTGGTGCGGCCACATTCACCTCCCTGAAGGAAAGAGCTGTCATCCATTAGCAATGCCTGCCATGGACAGGAGGGGCGGGGGCATTCTGTAGCACACATTTATTACCCTTGGCCAAATGGAAGCAAAAAGGAAACCACTCATGGTGGAGCTTCATTCATAAGCCATGGATAGGAAGGAGATCTAAGGGGTTAGGTTAGGTTATGTATTGGGAAGGGGAAGGATGGAGTTTGGAAAAAAGAACGTCAGTACACAGGACACCTTCTCCCCCAGCATACACACCATTGAACTGCCCATTGCAGGCAGCCTTCTGATGTTTCTCCTCCCCAAGCCCTCATCTCTCTCTAGGGGTAAAAGTCTTCCCAATCTATATTAAAGAACTGTCGTGAACTGTGTCAAAGGTTGTGGTCGATGTGAAAGGTGGAAGTGTAGTATAGTGATTAAGGGCACAGTCTGTGTAGGCAGAGAGTCCTGGGTTTGAACACCAGCTTTTCAGCTGATGGTTGGCTTACATTAAGCAATTCATTTACCTCTTTGGGCCTCAGTTTTCTATCTCTAAAGTGGGAATGACAGTACTGCTTTTACAGGTTTCTGTGAGGATTAAGAGAGGATACATATAAAACCTGGAGGACAGTGCCTGATGTATAATAAATTCTAAAAGAACTGGCAGCTGGACATGAATGTGTCCTTAAAGTATAAAATGCCATGCAGTTTTCTGAAGCTGTTGACTATTCAACTATCCTTGCAGTTAGATAACGGAGAGGCATGCATAATGAGGCCCTTAAAGCCCTGTTCACCACTAGAAGGTTTTCTGAATCAGTGATGAGAGCTTTAAAAAACTTTTGGTGCTAAGTGGATTTTCTTATATCCTAATGCTTTGAAATATATGATGAGTGAATGGCTTATACGGTGACCATACATAGATGGTTAATAAGAATGCTTCGTTTATCACGCTACTCTATCCACTCAGTATGCTGGAGTTACCTTCGTGACAGGTACGAAGGTAACAATTCTTAACAGTCTCTCCAAACCATTTCAGAAAGATATTTGGGTAGCAGGGAGAGAAAATGAAATGGTGTGATGATGATTCCTATGTTTTTACCAAACCGGGAAAGACTCAATGATGTTTCATTAACCAAACTAGGCTGTTTTATAGAACCCCCACCCCAATGCATGAGTTGAATCACTCAGTGTGGTTAAATGATTTGGATAAGGACATGCAGTGAAGAAGTAGCTGAAGCAGATCTAGCAGCCGTGGCACCTGTGGCCCTCCCCACGCCCGACACATATACAGTGGAGGGTGCAACAGAATCACCAGAGGAGCTTGTTAAAAACACACAGCCCAGGACCTTGTCATCGGAAACCCTTGTGGGCGCAGGGACTGGAAGCTGTCTGCTTTAACCAGCTCGACAAGTGATTCTGAGACACAACCAGGTTTGGCAACCATTGCTAGGCCCTGGCTATTCAAGCCCCGCCCAGGAACCAGGAGCATCAGCATCACCCAGCTTACCAGAATTGCAGGGTCCTGGGTCCCACCTCAGACCTCCTATACCAGAATCTGCAGGTTCGCAGGATCCCCTGGGGGATGTACGTGCAAAATGAAGTCTGAGTCACTTTGGTCTGCAAGACACTGAAACACAAAGCCTTTCATAGCCAGTTCTGAGGTCAACACACTAACAGGGGCTGAAGGGGCTGGGCACAGTGACTCTTGCCTGTAATCCCAGCACTATGGAAGGCCAAAGCAGAAGGATCACTTGAGGCCAGGAGTTCAAGACCAGCCTGGCCAATGTAGCCAGATAGAACCCTCCTTTTTTTTTTTGAGACAGAGTTTTACTCTTGTTGCCCAGGCTGGAGTGCAATGGCACCATCTCAACTCACTGCAACCTCCACCTCCCGGGTTCAAGCGATTCTCCTGCCTCAGCCTCCCGAGTAGTTGGGATTACAGGCATGTACCACCACGCTTGTCTAATTTTTGTATTTTTAGTAGAGATGGGGTTTCACCATGTTGGCCAGGCTGGTTTCGAACTCCTGACCTCATGTGATCCACCCACTTCGGCCTCACAAAGTGCCAGGATTACAGATGTGACCCATTGCGTTTTTTCCTTTTTTTTTAAGTGGATGTGGAGGCCGAAATTAATGCCTTGAGTTGAAGAGAATATGCAGACCTGGGATGAGGTCAAATTAGGCCTTGACCTTGTGGGGATCTCAGCAATATTTCAAAATGTTGTGACCCTCTGTGTTCTTTATGGATCAGCCAGCTGAGCCTTCTTGTTGTCAGTAAAACATAATTTGATTTTTAAAAAATAAACCTAAATATTTCATCACATGTACTTTGTGTCAGTCTTACTGTTGCCTACACAAATGTAGACAGGTTTCTGTTGTCCTTTTCTCACATACGAAGACATCCTTACCTTAACTTTCTGGTGCTCTGATTTCTCAGAGACACTACTGGCCTTTTATGCCCTTTAGAATAACGGGCTGGTTTTGAAGATGACTTTTGTTCTAATGTTACTTTCAACACTGGACATATGTGAAGTGGGGGATAGACAACCTTTACCTTCGAGATGAGGTGGGAAGGAATTGATTTCTCTCTGGGAAAGTTTATTGCTTATTTTCTAGTTTTACAGGTGCTATTTGTCCATATTCTCCCCGTTAAAACTCAAAATGAGTTTTGCTTGTTTAGGGTGTGGCTGCATCCAGAGTTTGGATTGGACCAGGCCAGCCAATCACTGCCCTTCCATTTTCTGCTATGGACAGAGCCCAGATGCTTGTTGGCTGCTCTCTCCTCTCAATCTTGTAGCACTGTAAGACCATATTCAGCAGGCCCATTGGCATCCCCAAGCCTGAAGTCATAGCTACGAATGGAGACATTCTGGTGGGGTTCGTTGGGAGGGGTGGGGGCAGGAAGGGAGATTCCCTCATATGTCACAATGTGAAATTTAAACAGACTCGCCATTAGAGATCTTCTCCCTGTGGGTATTCTGTGGGGCCTCATTTCCCTAATTCACCTCAACACACAGTCTTCAATTCCCAGCTCTTACCCTGAACCTTTTGGCAGTGGGCCTAAGTCCATTGTGCTTTCTGGGCTCAACAAAGGCTTAGAAGTTGGCCCAACAGTGACAGGTCTCCCAAGCCTGCCCCTGGCAGGCATCAGTTCACCTGCCATCGGGCTGGTACTGGAGTGTGTACCCCAGGGTGTCATCATGACCACAGGGTTAGAGTTCATTCCTTTCCCATGGCTTAGGTTCAGGGCCTAGACCAGCCTGACCCGTAGAAGAGACTCAGCAAACACCTGCAGCCTGAGTGACCAGGCTGAGCCTGTTGGTGGTGAGGAAGGGAGAGCAAGGAGCAGTTGAGTCCTAACCATTAATATTCGCAGCTTAGAGAAGGCAGCCACACAGTCCCCCTTGGGAGAGCCTCCAGGGAGCACTGCTGTCTAACCTGCAAAAATAGAAAAATAATTTCCTTTTCAAAAATGCCACACTACCCAGTTGATTTGCTAATGGATTCTGGCAGCCTTTGTATTAGCCATTCAGACCACCATTGACAATGTCAAACTTATAAATTGCTCTTGATAAAACCTGCACATCAAAATTAAATAGGAAACACCTGTGAGCTGCCCCCGCCACAATTGGAAGGCCAGGAGTGCTTCTGTGTGGCCTGGGCCCTGTGGCCCAGGAAGAAAAGGTCAAGGGACGAGGCCAGAACCTGGAGGGCTTTGGACGTGAGGCTAAATGTGACACATAGACACGTTTCTTTTTTTTTTTTTTTTTTTTTTTTTTTTTGAGACGGAGTTTTTTGCTCTTGTTACCCAGGCTGGAGTGCAATGGCGCGATCTTGGCTCACCGCAACCTCCGCCTCTTGGGTTCAAGCAATTCTCCTGCCTCAGCCTCCTGAGTAGCCGGGATTACAGGCACGCGCCACCATGCCCAGCTAATTTTTTGCATTTTTAGTAGAGACGGGGTTTCACCAAATTGACCAGGATGGTCTCGATCTCTTGACCTCGTGATCCACCCGCCTCGGCCTCCCAAAGTGCTGGGATTACAGGCTTGAGCCACCGTGCCCGGCCAGACACGTTTCTTAAAGTTTTCACCATTAAAACTCCAGAGCTTTCTTTTTGCTTGAAAACTCAGAAGATGTGACCGCCCGGACCTGCATTCTCTCAAGGCAACAATCAGCTAGAACTGTTCCCTTTAAAGGGTCTCTTTACTCATCAGTTACCAAACAATTGCTTTCCTGCCAGCCACTTCCCCCTCCTGCCTTACCTGCCTGGCCCCAATTAGTCTGAGTTTGAGCTCCCTGAGTGCCAAGGTCTTAGGCTTTAGAGACAGAAAACCTTGGCTTCAAGTTACGTTGGAAAGGCTACATCTTCCCTTCAAGTGTTACTTGTCTCATCTGTAAAATGGGAGTATTTCTGTAACCTTGAAGTATGTTGATTAATAGAATAATTATCTCCAGGAACCTGCTTTGCAAGAGCTAACCAGCTTAAAGCTGTGAGCTGGGAATCTTACAGGTGTTAGGAGTGAGTGTTCTTCCTTTACTCTCGCAGAGTCCTAGTTTTTCTGCTCCCCAGGCCCCATCCAAAACTAAGCCAGTATTTCTAACAAATAATTGTTATAGCTAACCATTTTGGAGAGCTTCATATATGTCAGATACAGTTCTGTCACATTGTGTCCATTATCGGTGCTCCCCTCCTCCAGCCCGATAAAATTTGGGGTAATTATTCCCTGTTTGTTGCTGAGTGGTTAGGGCTTGGGAGGGTAAGTAGCCTGCCCAAGCTCTCAACTCCTTTGAAGAAGCGAGTGCCAAAGCGTTCTGCGCACCCCCCAACCCCCGCCGCCCTTCACTGCCTCCTTCCTCCCTACGCTTGATCATCTAGAATAAGACCATTTTCTATGAATTGTTGGGCTCAGGAGTGACACCTGTTTCCCCTGAGCAGAAATGACACCTTTGAAATAAAATGTTCTTAGCTCCCAGCTCCACAGGAAAAACCTATTTGGGGGCCCATTATGGCTGTATTCTAGAAGCGGACAACTTGGATGCTTAAATATAGCATTTCTTCAGTGCTCAGCTGCCGGCCGCAGTGAAAACACTTTGAAGGGCAAATAAATATTTATGTATGAGAGCTCTTTGTGCACAGTAAATGTTTGATTCTGTTGCCCCAATTCCCTGGGCCGAGAGTAAATTATGGAGCCCAAAAGAGAGTGTGGGAGTGAATGTGGATTCAGCACCTACCTTCATCCAGCAAGGCTATATCAAGCATCTGCTACGGATGTACCAGGCACTGGGCAGCTGCAGCAGTGGGAACAGGCTATGAAGTGCTTCCCTGTGCCTGGAGACCTGTACAGTGCTTCGCGCCAATTATCTCGCTTAATTGCCACAACCTGGTGACATAGTTACCATTAGCTTCACTTTACAGAGGAGAACCAGCTGTGTTCCTGTTTCTAAGTGATCTGTTGTGTGAAGACATGGGCCAAGAATGTAATGTTCTGACTTTTTCTCCCTTTCCCCACTAAACCGTAGGCTGGTTGAGGAGTAATGGGTGATCACAGTAGCTACAATGCTATTGACAACTTGGATGAAAGTTGGGGAGAAAAAAAGGACATTACATTAAATTGGTCAAGAGTGCTACAATAAAGCTCAATTTTAAAAATAATTACCAGGGGTTCTGGACAAGATGGCCAACTAGACACAGCCAGGAAGCACTGCTGTCCCCAAGAACAACCAAAGGTTGAGTAAACTAACATACTTTACTGGGAGCCTGCCCTTTACTAAGCACTTGCTATTTCTTTGAATACTCACAAAAAGACGGGCATAGGAAATTGCTTAGAAATAACTGCTAAGTCAGTGCATGAAGGTTGCACTAATTTGCTTACAGCCCTGGGCGTGGGAAGAGAAGCATCCATTTGGTTTATACTGACCAAGAATCCCTCTCCATGACCAAACTCACTAGTGAGGATCCTCTGAGTCCTCTTCCTAACTAGGCCTTGACTTTGGGACTTTGATGTCTAATTTTTGCAAGAATCTGCTAATCCTGTTTAGCCAGCATCCTCCACCTTTGATATGTAATCAAGGGTTTCATCCTCCACAATGCCCTAGGTGATATCTGGTCTCCCTGGCCTATCCTCAGCAAAAACCTTGTTAGGAGGCTTTAGCCAGAACCCCCCTTCATCCCTGATGTTTCCTCTTGGTCATTTTCCATCTGCTGATGCCCTCCCTGCTCTCTGGCTGTAAACCCCCACCTGCCCATACTGTATTCAGAGTTGAGCACAATCTCTCTTCCCACTGCAAAACCTCATTGCTGTGGTCCCACACCCATCTCGGTGGTCCTGAATAAAAAGGTCATGAATAACTTTTGTCTTTAACAAGGCCTAATCTCTGGAAAAAGTATCAGAGCAGAACTCCTCCAACTGGGCCCACCCGTTAATGGGGCTTTCCACTCTCTTTGCTTCCTCTCACTTTTCCCTTCCTTACTCTCTACCCTTTCTTGCCCTTTCTTTCTTCTTCAGGGTCTTTCCTTTTGCATTTTGTTCTTTCCCTCTCTGTTTTTACCCCTTTTCCTTCTCCCCACCTTTTTTTTTTGCATTTTCCCATCTTCTCCCTCTTCTTTCTCCTCCTCCTGCCCACAAAGACAGCCCTAAAGCCTCTGAGATTGTGGGGAAATGCTGCAGGGGACTTCTGAGGGTGACAGGGCTGGGGGCCTGATGCAAAATGCCCCAACTTGGGGGAAGTAATACCAGATGTGACACTGGAGCCAACAATCAGCCTGAAATCTAAAGGTGGGCTGAGCTCCAGTAATAAAGCTCTTAACAGCTAGAGCACCAGGAATGCCAGAAAAGAGAAGCGAGGCCTTGCTTCTTTACCCAGGTTGGATCAAAATCTGGTCTTTGCATATATGTATGTCCACAGCATCCCTTTTTGCTTTTTCAGAAAGGTGATCTATCTTCTCCCCAGTTTATTAGAGGCGGTTTTCCAACACCTCTTATAAAATATTGCAGGCGGCCCCGTGATTCATGGCTTCATTTATAACCCACAACACTTAGGAACTTTGGGGGAATATTTCTCATTAAATCTATTTCCTAACTCTTTGGAGCGGCCTCCTACTTCCCCAAGAAACACGAGAAGATTCAAGACAACATTTGAGCAGCCAGGCAAGGTGGGGATCCCGGGAGGTCAGCATGGATGCTGGGGATGAGGGAGGTCAGAGTGACCTTCCCACTTGGTTTGTCCGGGGTGGTACCATATATTTCCCACATCCCTAACAGCCCTGTACATCAAAGACCTTAAGTCATGAGTGTCTTTACTCTGCATCTTTCTTTGGCAGAGGTCTGTCTTCCTGGGACAGTTGTGTAGGAATAGACAGAGACAGCAACAGATGAGACTAGGCCTGGGTCAGCCTTTGGTCAGCAGGAACCTCCTTATTATGAAGAGGGTTCCCTTCTAGAAGGAGTATGGCAGGAGCTCATTTCTTGGATTTGCCCATCAAACGCTGCAACTCCTTCCTATTATCAGAAGCAATATTTTTCTTACTAATAAGCTTTGTTTACAGCTGGGAATCAGTTGTTGCTCTAACCAGTGTTGGCATTAAGTCACTATGCCTTAAATACTAGGCCAGATATCTGTAAGTGTTTCGCAGGAACTTTCATGCTTTGACCATTTGAGAGAAAACACTGGTGCTAATCTCTGGTAGAATGCTGGCAGAAAAAAATAGCCTGAACCCTCCTCTCCCACACCAGTGACTGTCTTTGCTTGATCTTCTACCTGGTGCCAATTTTTCTCCTTGTAATTCTTATCTCCTGAGATAAAGGGACAGAATATTATGTATAATACTCCCTTTTCCTCCCACTCATGACTTAGATGTCCCATACACTAAACTACATAATGCACTTGGCCAGGTACGATGGCTCACTCCTGTAATCCCAGCACTTAGGGAGGCCAAGGCAGGTGGATCATGAGGTCAGGAGATCGAGACCATCCTGGCTAATATGGTGAAATTCCCTCTCTACTAAAAATACAAAAAATTACCTGGGCATGGTGGCTCACACCTGTAATCCCAGCCACTCGGGAGGCTGAGTCAGGAGAAGTGCTTGAACCCGGGAGGCAGAGTTGCAGTGAGCCAAGATCGCACCACTGCACTCTAGCCTGGGCAACAGAATGAGACTCTATCTCAAAAGAAAAAAAAAGCATTATAACTCACTGAAATTAAAATAAACAGGTTTGATGGGTTTTGTTTTGTTTTGTTTTCTGAGACAGTCTTGTTCTGTTGCTCAGGCTAGAGTACAGTGGTACAATCTTGGCTCACTGCAACCTCCACCTCCCAGGATCAAATGATTCTCCTGTCTCAGACTCCTGAGTAGCTGGGATTATAGGTGCACACTACCATATCCAGCTAATTTTTGTGCTTTTAGTACAGACAGGGTTTCACTCTGTTGCCAGGCTGGTCTTGAACTCCTGACTTCAAGTGATCCACCAGTCTTGTTCTCCCAAAGTGCTGGGATCACAGGTGTGAGTCACCATGCCTGGCCCAGATTTGATGTTTGTTTTTATATTAATATATTGAATTGTGAAGGCCAGTGTGCAGTTTATGGAATCTAACTCTGTGCTGAGCCATGAGAGGCAGATAAATCATTTCTATATTGTGCAATTTTACCTGCCATTTTGGTCATTTCAGCAATTGAAATGCTCAGGGTGAGCCTGAGGTAAAAACATGAATCTGTTCCTCAGACCTACTTTCATATCCTTACATGGTAATATTTCGAGGTAGGTATTTTTTGTAAAATGCATTCCCCCTACCCTCTTTATTATGTTTTATAACAAGTTCAGCAAACTGTGGCCTGGGAAGCTGGCCCCTAGGCCAAATCTGGCCCACTGTCTTTTTGTAAATAAAGTTTTATTGAAACAGAGCTAATTGATTTGGTACTGTCAATGGCTGCTTTTCTCCTACAAACAGAATTGAGTGATGGCAACAGAGATTGTGTGTGTAGCCCACAGAGGCTAAAGTATTGACTGGCCCTTTAAGAAAATGTTTCTCTACCTCTGCTTTATGTATTAACATGCCCATGTGACTGTGCAGAGCTTGTCTTAGTCTGCTGGGGCTCTTATAACAAAATACCATAGACTGGGTGACTTAGAACATCAGAAACTTATTTTTCACAGTTCTGGAAGCTGGAGTGTAAGATCAAAGCTCCAGCAGATTTGGGGTCTGTTGAGGGCCTTTCCAGGATCATAGAAGGTGCCTTCCAGCTGCTTCCTCACATGGTGGAAAGGGCAAGGCAGCTCTCTGGAGTCCCTTTTATAAGGGCACTAATTTCATTCATGGGGGTTCCTCCCTCATGACCTAATCACCTTCCAAACTCCCCACCTCCAAATAGCATCACATTAGTGATTAGGCTTCCACATATGAATTTGGACAGGGTGGAGTGGGACATAAACATTTAGACCACAGCAGACTGTATACATATTCAAAGCCATCCAATGCTGTATTTTATCAGTGGTTTAAGGAATTTTCAAGGGTAATTTTAACTAGCTCTGACCTCGCCTTACACACTGGTTTTTGAATTTAAACCTAGAAAAGATTCACCTTGGCCCGGCATGGTGGCTCATGCCTGTAATCCTAGCACTTTGGGAGGCTGAGGTGGGTGGATCACTTGAGCCCAGGACTTTGAGACCAGTCTGAGCAACATAGTGAGATCCCATCACTACAAAAACTTAGCTGGGTGTGGTGGCATGTGCCTGTGCTCCCAGCTACTCAGGAGGCTGAGGTGGGAGAATTACCTGAACCCAGGAAGTTAAGGCTGTAGTGAGCTGTAATCTCTTGCCACTGCACTCTAGCCTGGGCAACAGAGAGAGCCCCTGCCTCAAAAAAAAAAAACAAAACAACAACAACAAAAAAGATTTATTTTGACTGTGGTACATTTGATTGCTGTTCTTTGGGTGTTTTGCCTATACCGGTCAGCTCTTTTTGGCCTTGTTTCTCTAGTCACAGCACATGCTTTTGAAAGATTCTGAAAGGACTCTTTCTCTGGAGGATGGGCTGGCTATAATAAAAGTGAAACCATCTCTGTGCTATGTTCCCAGGACTGAGGTTTCATGGAACCACATGTGTTTGACATACTACAGATAGGAAGCTTCATGGAGGCCCCAGTTGCTTTGAATTTCTCATGGTCTCATTCCTTCTAGACTGTCTGCAAAGATGCTGAACAGTCCCCGTGACTGCAGGATTCTCTGTGGCACATACTCATGACACTTACTGAAAGGGAGGGAAGCTTAGCTTAACCAAACCCAGTCAGGTTTGCCTGGAGATAAGAGCTTTGGAACACCCGCAGGTGAAGCTCCATTCAACCCACAGGTCAGCTTGTTCAGGGGTGTGCTATACTGACTGTCAGAGAGCCCAGACACGCTCATTAAAAATACAGATGCTTAAATGCTGCCCCAGGAAGTTCTGATCCTGGAGAGGTGGGGTGGGCATAGGCGTCTGTGTTTTTAACGAGCTCCGCAGAAGAGCCTGAAGGACAGCCAGGCGTGGGGACTGCTAAGCTAGTCCATGCTCCTCCATCGACAGCTCAGGAAGACAGACCCAAAGTTGACCCAGCAGATGACCAGCCAGGACCAAATCCCAGGCCCTGACAGCCAGTCCCCACCAACGGTTTCCAAACCCACTTTAGCCGAGCCCTGCGGTGCTCACAGATGCCTTTGACACTATTCTGGGTAAGAGAACGATAACTTAGAGGCAGCCCTAATAACAGAGTTCTGGTCGTTTTCATGGTTAATCAGAATCCATGTGTATGCTTCAGATATAGGTTCACATTAGATTTTGTTCCAAGAGCTGGTGAGACAAACATCTGCTAATGGGGGAAAAAGAAATTGAAATTCTCAGCCCTGCATCCTGCAGTGAAATCAGTCCATCAAAGCTTCCTTTTCTTAAAAATCTCCAGGAAGGGAAGATTCTACCACTTAAACTAGCCTCAGAAGGACCTGCAAAGTGTCTCCAAACCTCACCATCATTTCTCTCAGGTGCTGAGACTGAGCTGCTCCCTGCAGCCTCACATCCGTCTGCAGCCCCCTCAGGCTCAGGCTCTGTGCTCTGTATGCACCTAAATCACATCACACCTAAACCCTGCCTGTTCCAACAGAGCCTCTTCCTTCTCTGAGTCTCCTCTGAACCTGGAAATTCACAGCTCTCATCAGCTGCGCCAGTGCCCTTCTGTTGTCATGACGAGAAGTTAAATAGTGGGCAAGCGCCCACTCTGTGTCACGCAGTGCATCAGGCCCTGGACAAGGCTGGGGAGTCGCTGGGGTGGCATGTCGGGTCTGGCAGAGAAGGAAAAGGGAGGCAGGCAGTTACTCACCGCCCTTCCTGGGGGTGGCAGTTTTCAGGATAATAAAAAACTGCTTGGCCAGGCGCAGTGGCTCACACCTGTCATCCTAGCACTTTGGGAGGCCAAGGTGGGCAGATCACCTGAGGGTCAGGGGTTCAAGACCAGCCTGGCCAACATGGTGAAAACCTGTCTCTACTAAAAATACAAAAATTAGCAGGGCCTGGTGGCACATGCCTGTAATCCCAGCTACTCAGCAGGCCGAGGCAGGAGAATTGCTTGAACCTGGAAGACAGACAGAGGTTGCAGTGAGCCGAGATCACAACATTGTACTCCAGCCTGGGTGACAGAGCAAACTGTGTCTCAAAAAACAAGAACAAAAAACACTACCTTTCAGGCTTCTTTCCCATTGCCCAGCCCTAGGGTCTGCATCCAGCCTCGGGCCCTGCTTGTGGGGGACATTCTTTCAGAGGGAATCCACCAAGCCAGCTCTATGAACAGGAACCAGGCTCCCACTTTTCTCTCTGGCAGCCCTGGAGCCTCTGTCAGCCAGGACCCAAGTGGCCCTGCCCCTTGACCTGGGCACAGCTGTTGGGCAGAAATGCTCAAGGCCCACCACCCCAGCCTGTTTTTTCTTCCCTATGCCTCCTTTTTGGGCCACAGTCCCATGCAGTATCTCTGCACTGCCACCTCCTGGCCAAAGAGAGTAGCGAGCAGGGGCCTGTGGGAGTGGATCCCAGACACCCTGGTGGCGGACGGCAGCTCTCCCTGCAGCTCCGGAGGGATCCAGGGAACATCCCAGAGTGCAGTATGCGGAGATGACACCCACAGGCCATGGAAAGGTGATGGAGCATCAGCCCAAATGTTCCCCCAGAAAATGTCCCCAGCAGAGGCAAGCATCTGTTTTCTCTCTCATTGCTTTTCTCTTTCAACCTTTTAGTTTATATTGCCCTTGGTTTCTGTTTAGATGTTTACATACTTGCATATCTGTGTGTGTGTGTGTGTGTGTGTGTGTGTGTGTGTGTGTGTGTGTGTGTAGGGTCAAATTCCCTATGTGCAGTGTAGGTTCCCTACTTCCATAGACAATCCTGACTCTTAATCATACAGATTGAAACAAAGGGGACACACAGCGTATGTAAACTAGAAAATGCTAGTGTAAAACGTAATAGCAGTAACAATACACCCCCGCACATTCACCGTTTAATTGTGAAATCTTTTCTCTTTGAAAAAATCTTTTCTCTTTGCAAAAATCTCTGGGCTAATTTTTAGTTCCAGAAACCTCTTTTATCATCAGGTGGGGCTGATAAAAGGCTCCATAAATGGAGAGGTATTTGAAGGGGAGGGGAGTGGATATGTGTTCCAGTCAGTCAAGTTGGGACACCCTTTCTGAACCCTGGAGTAACTGAGCAGAGTAGAGAAGGAGTGAGAATGAAGGATGAGGGCCAAGCTAGCGGGTGAGTATGTGGTTGGTGTCTAAAGACCCCCAGCAGGCTGCAGAGGGGATGGTGGGTCCACAAGCCCCCAGGGGCCTGTCCTCTGATGATTCAGGGCCTGTGCTTGCAAATCAGCCCCCAAACCTGCAGAAGATGCTGGAGCCAGGCAGTCCCTGCCATCACCACGCCTCTCCCCTGGATGTCACTGTTGTGCTGTGCGAACAAGGCTGGGGAGTACTATGGGACCACGAGAAACCCTCCCTAAAAGCAGCTGCCCCTTGGGGCTGGGGGAGGCAGAGTAGGAAAAGGCAGGGCCTGGGCTACCTGCAGGCATTTGGGAGGTTGGGGCTTACCATCCCCAGCCCAGTGGTGCTGCTCCATGGTAGCATCTGTGGGTGACACCAAAGCTCTCCCATCCTGAGGCAGGACTGATTCTCTATTACAAAGAGGCTGGGGAGGCTGAGAGGACTGGGGTCAGCTGAATTCCCTTCCTCGTGTCTCTCAGGCCCTTGGACAGATTTTCAAATCAGCAGCCGTAAGAAAGAGCTAAAGGGTCCACATCTGTATGGGTTACAAGCACAGACACAAATCCCCTTCCCAGCCTCACTGAAAACAAGCTGGGGAAATTGTTTCATCTCAGAGCCTCAGTGCTACTACCTACATTTGACATGACTCCCTCATAGCATTGTCGTAAGAATTAAATTAGAATACAGCACATAAAACTTAGTTCATGGAGTGCAGCTATTATTGTAACGAGGAATTCAGAAACAGTACGCAAAGAACTTTCCAAGTCCATAGCCTGGGAGGAAAATCTTGTTTCTAATCCAATCATGAAATTAAGCACAAGCCCAAATATTAAAACAAATCCAGAGATATTTGGCCCAGACCTGACAGAACCAATGCCATCTTTTCTTTGTACATGGTTCTGGGTTTCCCTGAGATGCTGGCTGCCTCTTTACAGAGCCAAATATGCACATGTTGTATTGCATGTGTTGGGAGGAGGAAGCAGCCGAATTTAGCCCTAAAGCAGTCGGATTGTTTTCTCTCTCTCAGTGTTGATAGATTTGGAATAACTGAAAGCAGACTTAGAACATATTAAAAATACAGCATGTGGAGGGGGCTCCAGGCAGAGACACAGAACCTCTGAGGAGTGTCCAGGCCAGAATGTGTGAGCATCTCTCTTGCCTTAAGAGTGGATACCAATCAAGAGGCTTTTCATCTTCCTTTGTTTTTTCCTCTAGAATGTGATTTTGCATGGTCAATTATTAAAACAATTCCCTGACATGTATCAGTATGGCGTGACTCTGGAGGGCATGAGCGAGTAGAGCCCCATTCACTTTCCGGAAGCCGAGCATCTGTGTTGCTGATCTGCTGAGCTGAAAAGGTGCCACTCTGGGGCCTCTCTTTCCCTCCTTCCTCCTCCTTTCCTCGGGTGTCACAGGTCAGTCCCAGCTAGGGTCCTCATACTCATCTCTCCTTTCCTCAGGTGTCACAGGTCAGTCCCAGCTAGGGTCCTCATACTCATCTCTATCTCATCTGCAGTGTGGACGACTGGAGGTACAGCCCCTTCACAAGGTTGACATGGGCTTATTGAATTTGGCCATTGCTCTTACCTCAGAGTAAGTTAGGGATACAAGTGAGGGGCCCACTTGCTATTAAAGAGTCATCAAGTCACCACACATAGTAGCTTAGGGGATGGCAAGCCCAGACTTACTCATGACGTTCACCCATAGACAGTGAACAAACTGGAAGGTAGAAGGTACCCTTTTGGTTTTGATAGACAGTTGAATTTTCTGTTTTGAGGGAACACTTTTGGCATCTTAACTCCATATTCACCGACTCAACTCATACTTACTCTTTCTGGTCATTTTTGGGACTGCTACCCCAAAAGAGGTGTTCTGTCTTTGCTGCAGGGTGATGGGACAGCAGAGGCAAGTGTAGCATGCTTCGGTGGGGGAAAGGTAAATTGGAAAACGAGAAGGGAAGCAGTGCCCGAGCAGCTGCACAATTGTTCAGAACCATTTTCTCAACTGGGTTAATTGTTCTTCCCCACGGTGCAGAGACACCTCCACCTTCAGAAGTCTGCACTTCTTTATTGCAAGGAGAGCCTATTACGAAAGACAGATTGTCTACCAGGAGCAGCTGACTCTCCACCTCTCTTCCCTTTCTCTCTTTCACTCTCTCCTGCTAACACCCCGCCCCACAAGACGGAGCTATCTGATTCTCCCCCCCCCCCCAGTGGCATTAGCTTTATCATTGGGAAGGGTTGTCAGCGATAGGAGGGGTGGGCAGACTCAAACCAGCTCTGCTTGAAGAGTAAGAATAATTACAAAATCTCAGGCCGTTATCCAATTACTTTGACATGTGGCCATTCTAGGGAGTTCTAACTGGATTAAGTTCATTATAAAAAGATTAGTCCTAGGATGGGGACTGTGCATAACAAAGTGAACCTTCAGAATGTGCGCTGCTGGGCCACCAAGGACTGTGGGGGTAAAACCGAGTGAATGGCTTTGTTTATTGAATTACTGCTTAGGGATTCGCCAAGGAGTTTTGTTGAGATAGAGTTTGTGGCTTCAAGCAACTGTCAGCAGTTTCTTGTTTGTTTTCTGTTTTTCAACACTATTCTTCAATGCCATTGCAGTTACTGTCAAAGCACTAATTCAAGGTGTTTGTCCCTAATGCTCTGTGTGAGCTTGGAGGTGAGATTATTGATCAAAATGGATCTGAGCTCATGTATTATTCATAAACTGTGTGTATATGTGCACATATAGAGTGTGTGTTCACTCATAATACCCTGCATTTGCATAATGACTCCTAGCTTTACAAAGCACTTTCACATTTCTCATTTGACCCACACAGCAATGCTTTGGGATAAATAGGCATTATTATACTGATTTTACAGATAAGGAAACTGAGACTTAGAAAAGCTAATCTAGGGTCACCTCGATAGATTGTCCCAGAACCGAGGTTACTACTCAGGCTTGCTGTTCTTAGCCTAGCATTCTACAAACATACATGAATTCAGTTTACATGTATGTTTTAAACACAAAGTACATTGAACTCATGGCAGTTGACTATTTGGATTAACCAGCTGGTTGAGACCAGTTTTCTTCATTTCCTTTGAGAATGGTATCAGATATCAGTTTTGAACAACTAATTTAGTTGCTAAATACGTTGTTCTCCTCCTTGAGCTCAGGAAAATTTTACATGCAGACAGCATGGTGGAACTGTTCTTAGGAAGTCATTCCAAATGCTTCTCTGCTATATTTGCTAGAGTTTGTCCTGCTTTAGGAAAACTGATCATCATTTCATCTTCCTAGAATACGTGCTCCAGCTCCTTTTAGGATCCTGGGATTAGGGACATGGATATTGGTGTCAGTGGAAAGATGTAAATTTATATTAATAATTTTATATTAATTAATTTCTCTTAGCACCTTACTTTCTTGGGCCTCAAACTCCCCCTGGGTTGAACTAGTAAGAATTCAAACTCTAAACAGATAAATCTGAGCTCGAAATGTTTGTTAGGATCAGCAGTGCCTTGAATTCCTCCTCCTAGCCCATTGCAGACATTCTCAATGCATCATCACACACTTTTCGACTTAGCCTAGGCTTGACATTCCACCACATCTCGAAACAAATTGTCAAGCAGCCATCAGGAGTCAGAAATTGGCCAGTAAGATGGTATCTAACCATTCTGATCCTAGGCTCTGGTCACCCCCCAAAAACTCCAGAGGCCTTGAAAGGCAAAAGCAGACCAGCCAATATCTAACGCCATCTTTATGGCCCATTTGGTGATCAGCAATTCAGGATACCAGGAAAGGCCAACGAGAGTGTGTAATGATTTGAAAGGCTTTAGATTTCCTAAATGTATATATTCATAGTACAGTTGCAGTGAAGTTTAAGGCGGAAGCCAATTTGCTAAAAACAGAGAGGTTTCTGTGTAAGCAGAAATCTAGAATGCTGCAGACTAATGATTCTATCTACCCCTCTTCCCCAAAAAGAAATGTACATAATACATTTTGCACAAATGTTTACTTCTTAAAGAATATCTAGCTTATAGAATAAGGTTAAGGATGAATAATATCTACTGTCGAGACTCTCATTTGCAAATAATACAATGGCTTTCTTAATAAAGAAAACTTGCTCATAAAACTAAAAATTAGGGCCGGGTGCGGTGGCTCACGCCTGTAATCCCAGCACTTTGGGAGGCCAAGGCGGGTGGATCAGGAGGTCAAGAGATCGAGACCATCCTGGTCAACATGGTGAAACCCCGTCTCTACTAAAAATACAAAAATTAGCTGGGCATGGTGTCGCGTGCCTGTAATCCCAGCTACTCAGGAGGCTGAGGCAGGAGAATTGCCTGAACCCAGGAGGCGGAGGTTGCGGTGAGCTGAGATCGAGCCATTGCACTCCAGCCTGGGTAACAAGAGCAAAACTCTGTCTCAAAAAAAAAAAAAAAAAAAAAAAAACTAAACTAAAAATTAAAGGGGTCCAGGCAAAGCTGGACCTAGTGGCTCAATAATGTCATTGAGACTGTTTTTACATGGCTGAAGAAGCATTTTTACTTACCTTCTTCAGCATGGAGTTTTGCAGATAAAGGAGCTTCTTTTTCTAACAGTTCCTGTGAACGTTCTGGAACTTATTCTCATTCTCATTGGGCCTAGCTTAGTCATATGCCCATCCTTAAACAAGTCACTGCTTCTGGGGGATGTACTATTCAGATTAGCCAGGCCTGGGTCATGTGGCCTCCCTGGAGACTACCCTGGCCCCACTCCTCCCTTTCATCCAGAACAGCAGCACTGAAAAAGATGCAGATGTGGTGGCTGGAGGAAAGGTGAGCCTCTCAATTGGCCGCTTGCTATTTCCCAGGCCCAGTGCTGGATGCTAAAAGGAGATGTTACAGATGGGTCCAAAGTTTAACAGTCTGTAGACCTCTGTCATGTAAATAATCCTTCTTATTGGACCCTGACAAACACCATGAGATGGGGATTTTATTATCATATTTATATAGGTGAGGAAAGTTATGTTCAGAGGGGCTCTGAAATTCACTCAAATAGACCTGGTGCTTAACCTTCCTTTGGTCCAACTCCAGATTCTGTACCCTTTCCATGAGCCTTTTATTATGATTAGTGAGAATTTTAAGGTGGAGATTTTAAATTCCTCATTCAACTACCTGAAAGGACAAGTCAAAGACTAGATTTCCATTTCTCTACTCAGAAACAAGTCTTGAACCCCAAATTTATGACAAGGAGAATTGTATGCCCTACTGTTGTTCAATTCTTAGGTACAGTGCAGAAATAATGCCAACTATAGTTCTTTGAACACTTACTATGTGCCAGGCACTGTGCTAAGCACTTTATGAAGATTATACCATTTAATACGAAAAAACAACCCTATGAAGTAGCATTGCCCCTATTAGATAACTGAGAAAAGAAGGTGTGGGAAGGATGAAATGACCTATCCTGGGGAGTATGTAGAGCCAGAGTTTGAACCCAGCTCTGACTCTGACTCTGCTGTTCTTCCCGCCGAGAGATGGATGGCCCTAATATCTTTGGTTTTAGCCACAGACCAACTAGAATTTAATAGAACACTGGGTAGACAGGAGACAAGAAAGTCATCAATCCCCAACTTTGTGGAAGCCCCCCAAAAAGTGGAAGAAAATTTCAATTTTAAATAAATTGGTGGTGATTTAAGAGGCCTCAAATTAAAATAATGAGAAACAAATAAGCAAACTACACGTTAAAACAGGAATATTGTCTTTCAAAGATTTCAAAAGTTAAAACTGACTAGGTTTTCAGTGTCCAAGCCCTGTGGGCTGGCTTGCTTTTATCCAAGAGCCTTGTGTTTGCCTTGCTTCTATAACTCAGGAACGACAGCAGTCCTGGGGGACCCTGAGTGGTTGCATCTGGAGAAACGGGCATGCCAGCCAGAGCGTCACTTAAACACGGCACATACCCTCCTTCTGGAAACTCTGTCCTTTGCCACGTCTGGGTGCTACAGATTGGCATTTTCACATTGGTTATGGTTTACAAGGCATACATCTCACTGGCAGCTTTCAATTTATTAGGCATATTAGCAAATAAAACTGTCCCGAAAAACCCTGATTTGATATCTGGAAGATTCATTTCAGGACTGATTTAATGCAATCTGCATAGTAGTTTATTTCACATCTCCAAGTTGGGACTAAATCATCCTTGTCTCGTTGATACCTGTAATACGATGGTTGGTATTTGCAAAATAGTCCAGGCTATAAAAGAATCTGAAGACTCTGGTTGCTTCCAATGTTTCTCACTTAAAGAAAAAAAACTGAAATGATAAAGATACTTTATAATTTGATGTGTCTAGGAGATTGAGTTTTTTTCTTCTTTGCTCTCAGCAATGTCATTTAAATAAAAATAATAGGAAGTATGTTCAGAGATGTGGTTCTTCTTAACTGTTGATTTGCAGCTAAGGAGAATCACCTTCTTTCTCTGGAATCACCACTCTGCACAAAGAACTAGTGACATCTGGCATTCAATATGACAAACTACAGAGGAACCATCCAGAAACAGTCCATCATTTCAGTATGCTTGTTCTTAAGCCCTGGGCTGCTATCATACTTTTTCAAGATGAAGACTTGAGCAGAGAAAACCTGTTATTACCAAACCAGCTAATGGCACTTACCAAGGGCTATTACCCTCTGTTAGCATTTATCACCCGCATCTCATTTGACACTTATCATTTATTGCCTGACAGTTTTATTTATCTTTTCTTTTATCCTCCCCCACTGTATTACCATCTGCTGAAAGGCTGGGCCCTAGAGTTAGCCCAGTCCAATTCAATCCCATCTCTGCTACTTACTGTCTAGGTAACCACAGCACTATAACTTAACTGCTAATCTTCGTTGGCTCATTTTTAAAACAGGGATAAAAATAGGATAATAGGATTAAATTAGGTAATATATACAAAATCTTTCACACAGTGCCAGGCACATGGAATGTGCCTAATAACATGGTACCCATTGGTATTATGATTAAGACAAGGACAGTGACACTAATGGACCATAATAAATACGGTCTTTAATGTTTCTTTGCATTTTGTGTACCAAAGTCCCTTGCAGAAAAGTAGATAATGTGCACCTGTGGAAAGTCTTGATTATAGAACATCTATGAACAATAGCCATTTGTTTGTATGTTAAGATTATGTACATCTGAAAGTGAACTTGTAACCAGCAGAGAAGCTTAAGGGAGCTTATTTTATAGGAGAACTCTTAAAGTTGAGTATGTTTGCAATGCGTGATTTTTCTAGAAACTTGTCTTCCTCTATCTTGTTTGCATTACTAAGTTGCTTAGCCAAGCCTTCCTTTACATCTATTTAGATCATCTTAAGCCTTTCTGAATTAGCAAAAATTCCAAATTTCTGAAGTGTGAGAACCTATAAGTCTTGCTGTATTTGTAGGATCTGTCATGCTTACTAGACAGCAGTTCTAGCCGGGGTTCCTGATCCGGTACACATCCGTGCTTTTCCCTGTTACCTATTATAATGTAGTGATTCTGGGGCCTGGTGACGTTGGCTTCCCTTGGTAAAATGTCCCCCAGCACAGCTGTGATACCTAAAGGCCCCTCCTCATCAATCATGGCACTGGCCTGCAGACCAGCTACATAAGATGCCCATGGGTGTGTATTTGACCTGGTACTGCTTTGTCTGCTTTGGGCTGTCTTTTAGTCTGCGTTTCTGGTTCCTCGCATGCTTCCCCTGAGGTGCCCATTCCTTTGCTGCTTGCAGGGTTTTATGTACCCGGTGATTATATTTTTCCATGTCATTGTCCTGCAGTGGATCTGTAGGCCTATGGTGGCTTCCATTTTGAGCAAGTATCTCTGCCTTCCAAATCAGGGTAGATCTCTATATAATAATCATTGTAAAGGCCAGGTGCAGTGGCTCACACCTAAATCCTAGCATTTTGGGAGGCCAAGGCGGGTGGATCACGAGTCTAGGAGTTCGAAACCAGTCTGGTAAGCATGGTGCAACCCCATCTCCCCATCTCTACTAAAAAAAAAATACAACAATTAGCCGGGCATGGTGGCACATGCCTGTAGTCCCAGCTACTCGGGAGGCTGAGGCAGGAGAATCATTTGAACCTGGGAGGCAGAGATTGCAGTGAGCTGAGATCACTCCACTGCACTCCAGGCTGGGTGACAGAACAAGACTCTGTCTCAAAAAATAATAATAGTTATAATAACAATCATTGTATAGAGAAAAGTATAAGGCAGAAGGGGAAGGAGATTCAAAACAAAATCGCTGTATCTAAATACCCTGAGAGTGTTCTTATAAATTGCAATACCCCTGTATCAAAATTTGTTCTAGAAAACAACAATGTCGTCGGCCACTGCTGCAACAGCACAATCATGCAAGAATGCATTTGTCACTTTCTCGGTACCAGGCAATCTGCTAGGCACTTTCTATATATTTCTTACCTATTTCCTGTTTAAATGCCACTTTCTCTCACACACTGATGTCTGCTGTTAGACTCAAACATTCTCTGTAAAGTTAGAGATCTATCCATATTGTTAAAGTCTATTCATAGAATAGCAGCTAAACTCTGGCAGGATTTTTTTGGTGGAGATGGATGCTTATTTGCCTAGTATTTAGCCAGAATATGTTCTTTGCCTCATATTCCATCATCATGGGCAAAACACAGCAGATGTTAGGTATCAGAAGAAGTTCACCCTTCCTCCAAGTGGTGGACTCCCACCTGTCAGAAAATTGTTGTGATATATTGGTATGTTAGAACAAGATTTATTGCTGTATTCTGGGGAAAAAGGAATGTAATAAATATACAGATCCATAGTATCTACCATGTGCACGGAGCCCCTAGATTTATGACTGCATTGTATACTTGCATTCTGGAAGTCAGAAGTTCCACCTAAGGTATTTCTGATCAGAAGCTTTAGTGTGAATCTGAGGGTTTGCTTTGGGGAAAAAGTACTCATCATGATTATAAATGCTAATGTTTATTAGAGTCTTTTTTTTGCCAGGTGCTATGCTAGACACCATTCTTTATTCTAGTCCTTAAAAATGTACAGAGTAGCTGTGAATATTCCCATTATTCAGAAAGGAAAATGAGGTGCATGGAGAGCTGCGTGGCTCACCTGAAGTCATGCAGCTACGGAGTGGCTGACCTGGGATCCTCACCCAGGTCTGTTATCCCCCCACCACCATCCTAGTTGTCTCCCAGTTCCCAGGCTCAGAGAATGCCAGGCCTCCCATTCTGCTGCACATGGTCAATGCTTTCTGGATCCAACTTTCCCTTACCCCAACCCCTTACCCGATCTGCCTAGTTGACTGGACCTGCTGTACGTACACTCAATCCACTTCACCTCTTCCCCTCTGCCAGCCTCCAAGGCCAGGCTGCCGCCAGCTTTTGCCTAGACTGCTCCCTCCTCAACATTCTCTTCTCCTTGTTCAGTTCATTTCCCACAGAGTGAATGTCTCTCTACCAAAATACACGTTCAATCCCTCACTCTCCTGCTCACCACATTTCAATGGTTTTCCCTTTCTCTTAGGGTACAAATGATAATGAAAATACTCCCACATGGCCTTATAGGGCCCTGGGTGATTTGGCCCCAGCACTCACCCCATAGCCTCTGTGCTCTGGGTGCACTGACCTTCTCCTTATCGCTCCTGTATGCTGGACTCCTTCCTACTCCAAGGCTTCATATGAGCTTTTCCCCTCAACTTCACCTGGTTGAGTCTTCAACCAGCTAATTCTTCCAGTGCCAGCTCAGGTGTCACTTCCTTCAGGAAGCCTTCTCTGATTCCATCCTTGCTCCCGTATACACTGCCTTGTGTGATAAACTCACTTTCATTGCACTATGCCCAGCTATAGTTAACAAGCTATTTGTAGAGTTGTTTAATCTCTAGGCACAAAGTGGAAGCTCCAGGACAGCAGGGATTACACTTAAATTTTTACCACAGCAGCCCCACTTCCTAGCATGAGACAAGCACCTACTAGGTGCTTAATAAGTATATACTGGTTGATTAAATGACTGAATGATTCCAGTGCCCCTCTCTTCACTGAACACCAACCACCCTGCATCCATTAACGGTCAGTGTTCACATGTCATCCAGCCAGGGCACAGGCCAGTGCAGGAAGTCACTGGGTATGGGAACCCACCCTGCCTGTTATTCCAGCATAATGTCAGTTTCTCTTATCCTTAAGTTTTTCCCTTCTGGGGAGATTCATTCTTTCTGAGTGGACACTGTGGCTTGGGAAGTCTCACTGGCCACTTGCTCTAAGAGGAAAAGGTGTGGCCCAGGAAGACGTGAATGAGCTGGTGCGGCATTTAGTCTTGGCCTAATGGATGTTGATTTCCTATCTACAAGTAATGGGATCCAAGTACCTTAATGCCATGAGGCAGCTTTGGTTAGAATCTCTTTGCTCCGTTTCACTAATTTCACATCCACGTGGTTCTCCCTAGGCTAGCAGCCCTAATTGTATAGGGGAAACTAATTACAACTATGGGATTTCAGAGCCTTTATTTGGTATGCCAGGTCCCCTGCATTGTTTGAAATTTGCTTTCAGTCTGATGCATTTTTCCAGTTGCCAGACAAATATAAACAGATTTGCTTCTCTAATGTTTGCCATCTTGGACAGAATATTCTTTAAACAGAAACCAGACACAAATACAAAGGATGTTGCTCAAAGAAACCGTACCACAGTTGACTGGGAGCACGGTGATGAGATTGCTCTGAATTTCTCCAGAGCCCTAAAAGCTTAGAACAGAATGTCATGATTTGTGCTGAAGCTTTCTTTCCTTCCTACTCACTGTAATCCTATATATCCCTATTTATGAAAACACCATGAAAGCTGAAATCCACTCAGACTTCCCTTTTGGCCAGGAGTTAGAGGCATGCGTTAGATCCAACAGGCTTTTCCACTTAAAAGGATCATTTCATCAGTGTGGCGCAATGACCTAAGAATGGTCAAGCCGTAAATACTTATTCAGGTGCTGTGGGATAATTAAAGGAATGAAGGAACACACTGAAACAACAGAATAGAGGCTGCATTCCCTGACTTTGAGGTATGACTCTCTGGTTGTAGAGATAAGACGGAATCCAGAGCTAACCAGGATAGGAACAAATCATCCCTGCAAGCTGATGAAGTCAGGGAAGGCTTCCTGGAGGGGCTGTGGGCAGAGGCCCTCAATGGACAGTATAGTGATTCAGACTTTAGGACCTGGAGGGAGATGACCTGAGTGTGAATCCCAACTTCATCATATTTTACAGTGTGCCATTAGACCAGTTAATTACCCTCTCTGAGTCTGAACTGCTCATCTGAAAAAATGAGGGCAATACCTCTTTAATAGGCTTATTTTCTGTTGTTTTGTTTTTAAAGATATATGAGGTAATGTACATAAAGCATTTAATATAATGCCTGACCCACAATAAGTGCTCAGGAATAGCCAGCAACTTGTTGTTGGTTTAATTTCCAAAATAGACCCTCTCTTGCCTTCAGGCCTTTGCACAGGCATTCCACCTTCCTACCACACTCCTCCCCAGTCTCAAAGGCTGCCTTTGCTCTTCTTCTGGGATTGAAAGTGCCTGCCAGTTCTAGTAGGAATGCTGCCCTGATCCTGTGTGCTCCCACAGCCACGTGCCTTTCCCATCATCTCGTGGTATCAGCCTGTCTCTCCCACCGGCCTGACATCCACGGAAGGCAGATGCTGTAAGACTGACCTCTGTTTCTTTCCACAACACAGTCGATAATTATCAGTAGAATTAATGAATGAGTAAATGAATTAGCGATTTCTCTCCCGTAGTTCTACTCCCTGCAGAGAAAATGTGAATCATGGACTAGATCATTTAAAGACTGGCTGTTTAAGTAGAATCTCAACCAGCAAGGAGAAAAGCCAGGCTTAGGTGGCTCAAAATCCTGACTGTTCAGCTCTCCAGTCTCTTCCCTCAGACAGAAGCTTCCTATAGGTTAATTATTCCTTTTGGGAGCTGTTGGCAGGTGATTACTGCTGTGCCATCTACCAGGAGGGCTTTCCTTCTTTGGCAGATGGATCTCTTTAGAGGACAATAAAGCTGAAATCCTGGTGGGCTTCCGGGAAGCAGGTGGAGCCCATCACTCCCTAAGGAACACTGCAGTTCTGTGTATTTGTCACACCTCCAGAGCCACTACTGCCTATTAGAGCAGAATGCAACCTCCCAGTCAGAATTGGGCAAGCAGCCCCAGCTTAGAACACTGCTCAGGAAATACTGGTTGAATAATAAACCTCCGCAATCCACTTGCCACTCAGCGGTTCCTAGCCAGGTTCTTCCTCTTGTATCATCTGTTACCACATCACTCTTGTGCTGAAGATCTTGCTTTCCTATATTGCTTATTCAGTAAAATCCCAACTCTCCTTTTGGCCTTTAACGACCTCCAGGGTCTCACCCAAGATTATCCTTGTTTCCTTTCTAACTCTTTACTCACACCAGTGCTTCAGAGCTAGAGACCCTAGACTCCAGTTCCGGCTGCAGCACTTACTAACCATGCTTTTAGAAGGTACCCAGCTCTTTGGAGCCTTCATTTCCTCATCCCTAAAAAGGGAATCACAGTTCTTACCTCCTCTGGCTGTTTTAATAATTAGCAGAGATGCTGATCAGAAACCTTCAGTGGACTAAGGACTTCATGTCCTTTCTCATATGCTAATGTTATTAAATACCCTCACCCTCAACCCTATTTCTCTATTTGACCACCCCCTGCACTTCTCTGCCTTGTGTCTTTGTTTATGCTGTGCTCTCTTTAATCTCACAAGCTTCTCTTTATCCACTGATAGGGAATATTGTTCACCTCTATAAGCTGGCAGTTCTTTCTTACTTACCAGTATTATTCCTGTGGAAGGCTCAGTTACAGTGTAAGCTTCTGAAGACAAGGACTGTGTCTTACAATAGCAGCTACTGATTGAGCTCTCTCTATGGGCCAGCCTACCCATAAGGCTATGCGTGTTGCACAGTATTCAGCTCTGCGTGGGCAATACTCAAATTGTAGCCTAGGCTGCTAGTCTTTACATGCACGGTGTGGTTTAGATGTGTGCTTAATTCTCACAGCAACCCTATGGGGCAGGCATTCCCATTTTACAGATGTGGAAACAAACTATGAGGGTAAGAATTTGGCCAGGGTTACACAGCTAGGCTATGGAGTTGCTGGGATCTGACCCCAGGCCCGTTTCTTTCCAAATTCACTGGCTGCCCACCAGGCTGCCCCACAAGGTTCCCCTGGGCAGTCACTTATCTATAATATCTACCTTTACATACACTAATTGACTGGCTGAGGTGAGTACATTAGGACTTGACTGTCTGAAACATTTTACAAACCAAGAAAGCAAGGGACTACTGTTCCTCCTACCTCCTACTCTTTCTGTGTCCTACGGAAAAAGAGGTGTTACAAAGAAGAAATCTGTGTGTGTGTTTTATATATTATATTATTATAAGATTATAATTAAGAATATTATAAAATTATAAGATACAGTCCTTGTCTTTAGAAGCTTACACTGTAACATATGCATATATATAAAATATATATATTAAATACTCTCAGTCCCATTTCTCTATTTTAACCACCCCCTGCACATCTCTACCTTGCGTGTGTGTGTGTGTGTGTGTGTAGTGTGTATGTGTCTTTTTCTCTTCTTCTCTTTTCTCTTATCTGGTCCAGAAGAGTTATTTGAAATAGATAGTGCCTTGTACCCCAAAAAAAAGTGTCAGGAATAGGGTAGGCAGTTGGCATTTGGGGCTGAATTAGGAGAAATGGTCAAACAGGTTCTGGCTGCCAACCAGAGAGCACCTGGCATGTGGCAGCCACACCCCTGCAGTGGACAGCCTCCGTCTTACGAAGAACCTGTGGTTCTTAGTGACAAAGCATGGTCCTAATCCAACCATATTTGAAACGACCAATCACCCCCATCCCATCCAGAACATTGTGATGGCTACAGACCCAGCAAAGGGGCAGGGTTCACTACAGAGGGAGGTGGGATTCCCTTCCCCACGGTCCTGTTACTCAGAAGAGTAGCGTGTGAAGGAGCATTTTCAAAAGTCTGGCTTCGGCTCTCGGGTATGTGATGCAAACATCTCCAGGGAGCTGCTAAAGTGGTTATTGCAAAAGGAACCTCCGGGAGTCATCTAAGGCCAGGATGTCCCGGGCAGTTCTCCTGGGCCGTGGTGTGCGGTGGTAGACACCCTCACCACATACCTACCTGCTACGAGTCACTGCATTCTTCACTGACACACACTTAGCACAGTATAGGGGCAGAGCTCTTAAACCTGGGCCTGCAGCCATGAGATTGCCTGACCCACCCTTCGGCACCCAGCCTAGCTCCTATCCCCTTCTCATATACTCAGTACATGCTGTCCCTTTCCTTCTCCAAGAGAACTTTGATCAGATTTCTAAAATTATGACGAGATTTTTGCAGAGGGACAAGTAGGGTAAAGGTCACTCTCCCGCTTCAACCTTAGGCTCAGTAATGCCAGGGGCCATGTCTGTCTTTTGCTCACCCCTCAATCCCCAGATACTCCCACAATGTCTTGCACATAAAGATGTGCAAAAACATTTGCATGATGGATGGATATAAAGATCAGTCAATCAATTATTTGTTATTCCAACTCCCTCATTTTTTTTTTTCTGAAAAGGCAATTTCCGGGTAAAAGGCAGTCCATACATAACACAAGATAAAGGGTAAAATGAAATTAAATGCATTCTTTCTCTTTTTCTAGCACTTTTTCAGCAGCTTCCCTGACTTCCCTGGGGAGTTTATGCCTTTGTTTGCTTCCCGCCAAATTATGGGCAATACCAATAAGACGATTATAGAGAGTCCCCTGAGTTTTCCCTGACAGGGACCAGGAGGGTAATGGGCCAGGCTGGCTGTCAGCAGGTGATCGGGAGAGGAGGAGATGAAGGCAGTGGCATTGCCAGACCTGTGAGATTCCAGGAGGCTTTGCAGGCTCTCTGTGGATTTGCGGCATTTATCCTCTGAAATAGAATGTTTCATCTTCATTGGGTCCAAAAGCCCACAAGTTATTGTCTAAGAAGCTCATCACTCATGGGATGTGGCACGAAGAAAGTGGCCAAGGGACTCAGTGTCCTGGGTGTATCAGACCTCTGGGGGGACTTCTGGTTTGAGAGTTTCTAGAACTAGACCTTAGCTTCCAATGTGAACTGAGTCACAGGTGTCAGCTGCCAAGCCCTCTCCAGGCTTATTTCTAGACATGAGGGAGAGGAGTTTTGGGCTCCAGACTTCCTTCCTGAACATAATAACAGCAGTACTGTGCTAAGGGTCTGTAATCCTTGAGTACCTATTGTGTGCTAGATGCTAAACACACCTCTGTGTGTTTTACCTCTTCAGAGCCTCCCAACACATGGTGGGAGCAATGACTATCTCTACTGCCCAGACGAGAGAACTAAGGCTGGGAGGGGTTTACTTCACTTGTTCAAAGTCACACAGCTGGAAACAGTAGAGTCCGGATTAGAAACCAGATCACTTGACCTCAGAACCTCAAGCAGCAAACCATGCAGCATCCAAGCATGTCTGCCTATTTTTACTGTTTGCTAGAATGTATACCTTTTTCCCCAGCATGCTTGTATAGAGAAAATTAACAAGGGTTTACTCTTCTCCTCACCAATGGCCCTCCTTACAGCGTGTGGCTCTCCCCACTTTCCAGCCAGAATTTCTTTTGGCAAAAATGCAGACCGTGGGCTGTCAAAGGTAGGAGGGATGAAAATCACTTGAAGACACTTAAATTCCCAGTCCTCACTCCCTGAGGTGCTGTTTCATCTAGAGAAATGGCCAGGAATCTGGACTGTCACTTCTCCCCAGGAATGCAGGTAAGACCTCCCTGGCCTGTGTGCCACTGACTAGGACCTCACTTCTGTCTCATGGGAGTGACTTGAGCTGCAAGTCCCTGGACTCACTGAGTCTCTTCGAAGTCTGCCTTCCTTAAGTATAGGTACTGAGCTCAAATGTAGGTGTTGTCCCTGAGGGACACCCCACAGAGTAAAGCAGGCCAGCTGGAGCCTGACTTTGGGGAAACACTCACCTCCTCTGCCATGGGGGCTGGCCCACGCCACTTCCCTGTGGCCTGTATGCATTCTACAGCACCTTCTTTCAGCTACAGCCCATGAGCCAGGATGAACTATTTGCAGTTTCCCATTCATTTCCCTTCCCCATAGGTGCTAGGTTTTATTATCTGCTCATGCACAAATAGACTTCTCTGGCAGACTTCAGATAAATAACCTGCCAGTCAATAGAGACAGCTATCCCTCCAGATTAACCGAGGAAAGTTTTAATTCCAAGAAGTCTCATTTCCAGTTGTGTAGAATCAACCCTCTTTCTGCTCTTCTCTGGACCATGCTGACCTTGATTCCCGAGCATACCTGGGTTTGAATTCTGCTGCCTCTACCTCGGTGTAATTATGATCAGCTTTGCTAGGTTGGTTAACCGCACTGTAACCAGTATCCGTAAAATTAAGGTTATGATAGCAACTACTCATTAGATTATGGTGATTAAATGATTTAAATCACATAACAATTTAACACAGTGTTTGGCACATGTTAAGCCCTCAGTAAATGTTAGCTATCTCCATTAAAACATCAATAATAATAACAGTTCTTACTATTATCATTACAGAACATTAATAGTAACATCTCCATACCTGGGGGCAAAAGGGTTTATCCAATGGTTTAAGGGAGAGTTGGGAAGCACTTGCTGGTGTCACCTTGGGAAGGTGTCCCAAGATCTACTAGCCTTGGTTTTCCTATCTATGAAATGGACACAATTAGAGTGCCTAATTTGGGGTTGTTGTGAGGATTGAACAGGTTCCTAGAACAGTGCCTGGGAATATGTGCCCACCAAGAATTGGCTATTTTATTATCATTGTTATTACTTAATATTTTAATGAATAATTTATGATTCATTATTGAGTCTGGGCCATGCATATATGATCTAATGAAGAGTCTTACCAAGAGGCAGAGGCAGAGGCAGAGGCAGACCAGCCCAAGGACTTTGAGCAGAGATGCTTGGATTATCTCACCCTGGGTTACTTTCTCTATCCATAAAATTCTGCCCATTTCTCAGCTTCCTTCCAGAAATATCATGAAAATAGGAGAAATAGGTGTGAACATGCTTTGGCTCTAAAAGGGCTATTTTAAGTAAAGCAATACCTATAATATTAATTACAGCCATTAACTACAGCTTTTTTAAAAAAAATTCAGTCCTGGCTGGGCGCGGTGGCTCAAGCATGTAATCCCAGCACTTTGGGAGGCCGAGGCGGGTGGATCACGAGGTCAAGAGATCGAGACCATCATGGTCAACATGGTGAAACCCCGTCTCTACTAAAAATACAAAAAATCAGCTGGGCATGGTGGCGCGTGCCTGTAATCCCAGCTACTTGGGAGGCTGAGGCAGGAGAATTGCCTGAACCCAGGAGGCGGAGGTAGCGGTGAGCCGAGATCGCGCCACTGCACTCCAGCCTGGGTAACAAGAGCGAAACTCCGTCTAAAAAAAAAAAAAAAAAAAAAATTCAGTCCTCCAAAAATGACTGTAGAACGTTAAACACTGCAGATATTTTTAAGCATTTTTGGCATTTCCTTCTTCTAGGAAGACTTACACATACACAAGGAGTCAGGCAGTGACCTACTGTACTACTTTTCCAGGCAGAGGGAGGGAAGATAGGCAGAGATGATGTACACAGCAGCCTTTGTTGCCTGATCGGGGGCTTGGCTCCAAATTTGGTCCCTGCCAGAGCTCCTCAAGGGACACCCAAGTAGTGTAGACTCAAGGTGGTGCTTGTTTAAACCAGTGTTTTCCAAATAATGACAGTCACAATTTTAGTGGTACACAGAAGAACCTTTTAAAATTTAATTAGTATTCATTTAATGCATAATAGAGAAAAATGTAACTAGCACACTAAAATATTTTTACTGATATTATTTCCTTCTTAAATTATTTTCTTCCTAAAATAATTTTTAACGTATGAGCCAGTTTTAAAGGAAAGAGTATTTGTAAATATGACACAAGTCCTGAAGGTGAAAGAAATTGCAAAATTTGGAATAGGCAGCATTCAACAGAGAGTACCTACTATCTGTCAAACACTCTCCTGGGTACTGGGAAGGTGGCAATTAATAATGTGTGATTTCTGACTTGAAGGTCTCCATCTGGTATGAGGAATAGCTACATCCACACTAACTGGAATGCAGCGGGGTAGGGGACGTGCTGGCAGCCAAAAAGGTGCAAACTTAGTCAGATAAAGCAGAGATCCATCCTGCTAGGACAGCTGAGAAAAGCTGAAGAAAGGAAATGACATTTGAACTGGATTTTGAACATGCCTCAGTTATCCAGTTCATCATAGGCACCCAGTCCTGCAGCATTTGATAATATTTAATGTTCCTATGTCATGGCCCTTACATTCTTGCAGGCAAAATCTTAATGGTCAAGGACATATGTGATATAATTGTGAGTTTTGACAATTGTCATGGAAGAAACAACCTACATAGTAAGGGCGTGGGTCCTATAATATAGAGCAGCTCAGGGGGACAGAGACATGAATGGGCATGGTGAGCTCCAGGAATGGCTGGATGGCTGATTTTAGAAAGACGCAGGGGGTAAAGTCTAAAAGCAGATTGGAGCCCAGGGGTCTCTGGTCTTGAATGCCACACCAGATACCTTGGACTTTATCTTTTTTTTTTATTGTGATAAAATGCACATAACATAAAATTTACCATCTTAATCATCTTTAAGTGTGTAATTTAGTAATGTCAGGTCTATTCACATTGTTGTACCATCAATCTTCAGAACTCTGTTCATCTTGCAAAACTGAACCTCTATGCCCATTAAACAAAAACTCCCTATCCCCTCCTACCCCCAGACCCTGGAAACTCTACTCTACTTTCTGTCTCTGTGAATTTGGCTACCCTAGGCACTCATGTAAGTGGCATCATGCAGTATTTGTCTTTTTATGACTGGCTTATTTCACTTAGTATAATGTTGTCAAGGCTCTACACATGTTTTAGCATGGGTCCAAATTTCCTTCCTTTTTAACGGCTGAGTAATATCTCATTATATGTATATACCACATGTTTATCCATTCATCCATCAATGGACACATGCTTTGCTTCCACTTTTTGGCTGTTGTGAATAATGCTGTTTTAGGTGTGCAAATATCTCTTCAAGACTCTGCGTTCAATTTGGGGGGTATATACATAAAGGTGGAACTGCGGGATCATATGGTAATTCTATTTTTTAATGTTTTGAAGAACCACCATACTGTTTTCCAAAGCAATTGTACTGTCTTACATTCCTTCCCACAGTGCATAAAGATTTTAATTTCTCTGCATCCTCAACAACGCTCGTGTTGTTTTTTCAATAGTAGCCATCTTACGCGGTGTGAGTTGATGTCTCCTTGTGATTGTGATTTGTACCTCCCTAGTGATTAATGATGTTGACATCTTTTCATACACTTGTTGACCATTCGTATGTCTTCTTCATAGAAAAGTCTATCTAAGTACTTTACCCATTTTCTTTTTTTGAGACAGAGTTTCGCTCTTGTTACACAGGCTGGAGTGCAATGGTGCGATCTCGGCTCACTGCAACCTCCGCCTCCTGGGTTCATGCAATTCTCCTGCCTCAGCCTCCTGAGTAGCTGGGATTACAGGCACGTGCCACCATGCCCAGCTAATTTTTTTGTATTTTTAGTAGAGAGGGTTTCACCATGTTGACCAGGATGGTCTCGATCTCTTGACCTTCTGATCCACCCACCTCGGCCTCCCAAAGTGCTGGGATTACAGGCTTGAGCCACTGCGCCCGGCCCCTTTACCCATTTTTTAATCATGTTGTTTTGTTGTTGCTGTTGAGTGGGATTTATCCTTTAAGAGATGACAACCTAAAAGGTTTTTAAGCAGGGCTTTAACAGAGTTAGATCCAGACTGTAGAAATATAGGTCTGGTGGTGGGAAAGACGAATTGACTAGTAGAGACACAAAGTAGGGCTCCCAGGGACTTGGCTTTATGATGGTCCAGCTGAGAAATGATGAGAGCTGGAACTAAGGCAGTGGTGATGACTATCTCAATAATTACTAATGACTGCCACTCACTCCCAAAAACTGCAGTCCCTGTAACTGGAGATATATATTCTCTCTTGGAGAAATGAGCCCCTTCTCAGGACCTCACAGCCACACCTATCCCCACAGTTGGGTAGATAGACTCATCCATCCTTCTCAGGACCTCACAGCCACACCTATCCCCACAGTTGGGTAGATAGACTCATCCATCCTTCTCAGGACCTCACAGCCACACCTATCCCCACAGTTGGGTAGATAGACTCATCCATCCTTCTCTGGGAACCACAGCTTGTAGTTTTTTTGGCTCTCCTGAATTCCGAATCACCACTCCCAAGAGAAAAGCCATGTTATCACTGAGCACCCTGCTGGATGAAGATATGCCCTTGGTAGATTACTTTCTGAGTAGCGAGATGCTTGCTGAAAGAAAAAAAAAAAATTGGAGATTCCAGGATTCTACCTGAGTAGGTTCCTGGGCTGCCCCTTGTCCATTGACTTTAATCAGTTTCTCAGCAGCCGGCTGAGCTCTGAAATGCGTTGTTTTGGTAGTAAGGGGACTAAGACCTCACTTGTTACTGCCTTTAAATATAACAAATGACATTCTCTTTCCTTTTATTGGAAAAAGCAATGGAGCTTAGAGTTGGCAAATCTGGGCTTGACTTTAGGATTGAGCACCTCACCCTCAAAAGCTCAGCTTCCATTTCTGCAAAGTCAAGGAAACAACCCCCATTTTTTTTTTTACAGGGCAGAGAGTACAGATTGCTTTACTCAATATCCACTGTGACTTCTCTCTCATCTACCTTCTGATCCTGTAGAGACGGGAAAGCTAAATATGACAGTCCCCGGACTCCTCTGCATCCAGGGCTCTGGTTGTGATTCAGTATCTGCCTGTGATGGTAGAAGACTGGAATTGAGAAATGAGTTAGGTGGGAAGAGAGGAGACCTGCCAGGGAACCTGCTTGCTGGTGCAAGTCATGGCGTCGCTCTGGATATAGATTCAGAATCTCCACATGGCAGCTCAGATAGTCTAATTCCATATCTGGCATCTGGGGCAGCTGCTTCCCACATCCCCAGCTTGTGCATAGTAGCAGCTCCCTTGGTGGGTCAGTTCTGCAGTACTGTTCCTGCAAGTTGCTTCCAGAGACGCACGCTGGTAACTGCTCCCCTAGCCCGTTCAACAAGTTTGTAAGCATGTAATCCCTTTTGCTACGAAACTGACAGGTGCTTACCAAATCGTTGGACTTCCTGCTTAAACTGTCTGTAATGGCTTATGTTACTTGCAGCCAAACCCAGACTGGTTTGCAGGATTGAGGAGGATAACAGAAAATAACAAGCTAACACTCCTAGCACAGTTCCTGGCTCTTAGAGGGTGCTCAATAAATATTGGTTAACTCTGAAACTGAAATCAGGGCTTATTTCATCTCAGTGGAGGAGGCAACTGCTTACCTCATGATGGGATCTTAAGGATGCATTATTTTTTTCTCCCCTCTACCCTACCGAGTCCTCCTACCTGCTCACTGGTTTCTTGAAGCAAACAACTTTGCCAATTAGAAACAAGGCTCAAAACTCAAATGCAGCTGGGTGCAGTGGCTCACACCTGTAATCGTAACACTTTGAGAGGCCAAGGTGAATGGATCGCTTGAGCTCAGGAGTTCAAGACCAGCCTCTGCAACATGGCAAAACCCTGTCTCAAAAAAATACCAAAAAAAATTAGTCAGGCATGGTGGCATGTGTCTGTAGTCCCAGCTACTCAGGAGGCTGAGGTGGGAGGATTGCTTGAGCCTGGGAGTTCAAGACTGCAGTGAACTGTGGTTATGCTACTACACTCCAGCCCGGGTGGCAGAGTGAGACACATACACACACACACACACACACACACACTCACACGCCCTCAAATGCTCCTGTATTCATTATGCTGACTTGAGTTGAACTGAGTTGTAAGTGGTTGATTTGGGCCCCGTTCCTGAAAGAAGGGTTTGAGAGGGGAGGAGTGTGAGAGATGGAGGGTACTGGGCCCCAACCCCCAGGAGGGAGAGAAGTAGGACACAGGAAGAGGAAGCCAGGCAAAGACCGGGGCTAGGAGTGCCTTGGATCCCAAAAGTCTGTGCCCCAGAAATACATGGACCAGGCCAGGCCAATACATGACCACTTAGCTTCAAGTCTATGGCTCCTGTGAGTGGCCAAAAGTCTGCCACCATGATTGAAGTGACCGAGCGGAGGATTGGAGGTGTGAAGAGAGACCAGAGAAGCAGGCAGATGTCAGATCATGCAGGGCCTTGTGGACCAGGGTACCAACTTCTGTCTAGTCCAGTGGTTGGCAAACCCATTCTGTAAAGGACCAGATATTAATTACTTTAGGCTTTGCAGGCCAGACAGTCCCTGTCACCCTGCTCAGTTCTGCTGTTCTGGTGCAAAAGCAGCTGTAAACAGCATGTAAATGATTGAGCGTGGCTGTGTTCCCGTCACCTTTATTTCAGGTAGCAGGCTGGATTTGGCCCACAGGCCATAGTTTGCCAATGCCTTGCCTAGTCTAAGGACACTGAGAAGCCTTTACAGGATATTTAGGAAGGGAGTTACCTAATCATATTTATGTTTGTCAAGAGCCCTGTGACTTAAGGGTGCAAGGTAATTGGTAGGCAGCAGAGAGATTTGAGTAGCCGGGTTGAGTAGAAGGGACGGTAGCTTGGGGGAGGATGCTGCCAGTGGAGGTGAGAAGTGGACTGGGCAGATATTTGGGAGTCAAAATGCAAGAATTTGGTGATTGGTCAGATATAAGGATTAGGGAGGGGGAGCTTCAGGACTGACCCCTTAGGACTGTGGCTCATAGGATGCTCTGGGGCTTAGCTTGCTCACCCTTCTTTTTATCTCCCATCCTGTGGTTTGTTAAAACTATTTCCCCCAAAACATTCTCAATCAAGGCATTTCTCTTCCGTGTATGGATTCACCTATCATTGTCCCAGCCCTAAGGGCTCTGGGCCAGGATGATTCTTTTTTAGACAGAGTCTCACTCTGTTGCCCAGGCGGGAGTGCAGTGGTGCAATCTCGGCTCACTGCAAACTCTGCCTCCCCGGTTCAAGCCGTTCTCTTCCTCAGCCTCCCAGGTAGCTGGGATTATAGGTACCCGCCACCACGCCTGGCTAATTTTTGTATTTTTAGCAAAGACAGGGTTTCACGATCTTGGCCAACTCCTGACCTTGTGATCCACCCACCTCAGCCTCTCAAAGTGCTGGGATTACATGTGTGAGCCACCATGCCAGGCCTGGGATGATTCTTGACTCCGATGAGTCCCCACTACTCCCATCTCGTCAAGCACATGATCTGGTAGCTCCACTACTCCACACCTCTTAATGAAAGTATCCTTGCTTTCCATATCTACTAAGTTTCTGAGTTCAGATGCTAAGACTTTCACTCCATATGTTCAGGTACTAAGGGAATCTCAAAATGTTTGTCAGGCTCACTTCAGTTCCTGCATTTAGGATAATGAGAGTTCCCCTAGCACATAGCACTCATAGTTTCATATTCAACACAAGTGCCTGGCCCTAGCCGAGCCCTCTTAGTCTTAGGCCCAGACCTCTTACCTGTGTACTTATCTCCCTTCTAATCAGTTGACACATCACTGCCTTACCCTTTACTGAGCATATACTACATGCAAGACTCTGGTCTAAGCTCATTTAATTATGTAAATCACTCTCAGGAAGCATAGGGGAAGAAAAGCAATATTTATGGAACACCTGCCATATCCTAAATGCATTATGGGAGTTTTCTATATTAATCCATATATCAACCATGCAAAGTTAATGAAATGAACTCCATTTTACAGATGAGCAAACTGAGACTCTGAGAAGTTAGGTAACGGGCCCCATGCTGCAGTGGTAGTGAGTCAAGGAGCAAGGTTTCAAACTGCAAATAATTTCAATTCTGTATAGGTCACAAAAAGTGGAAGGTGGGAATCACAGCTAGTAAAAATCCATAGAGGTGGGAATGTGCATGATACATCTGAGAACAGGCTGACCGAGATGAAGGAGCCTGGAAGGGGAAGACAGACAAAAAGGGCACAGATCGGAGCTGGGATGCAACTGCAGATGCTGGAGTGCCAGGGTAAGGGCACTCCCCTACACTTCCTAAGACTGATTTACATAATTAAATGAGCTCATAATTAAATGAGCTTAGACCAGTGTCTCGCATGTAGTATGTGCTCAGTAAAGGTTAGCCATTTTGTTCTTATTTAATTTGAAGAAGGATAGCATTTATAAACAAACTGTTCTCTTTCTACTTGTCATTCCATCATTATGATAATCAGTTTTGGGAACTCGAAGATCAAGGATGCTCCCTGAGGGGGTAGGAGGGAGGGAGGCAGCTTGGAGCCGGGACAGGAGACACAGCCAGAGGCAAGAGGAAGGCATTAAATGTGTACAGTTTCCAAAATCAACTTCACCTAATTTTTAATTTTGCTAATGGCTAGTCTTTATTTGAGATGTCATGCTGAAATAACTCTTTTAATAAAAGAGAACTAATGCACTCATATTTCCTCTTCCTTCCTCTATATCAGCAAAGACTTGGTGCAATGATGTATATCACCCTTTTATTTTAATTAAGCATATAGCTTTGAGAGGCTTGTAAAAATGTTGCCAACAGAGAAATGCTTTAACGGATGTGAACCTGAGGTTGGCTTCTCCCATATATCTTTACTACAGAAAATTGCCCTCTTCATTTTGCACGTGAGGTGAATGTATGAGCCTGGGTGTGCGCCTTGGAGTGGAAACCTGAGCGAAGTAGAGTGTTCAGGAACATAGAGTGTGGGTTTATAAGCATTTTTTAGAAGGTTGGGGAGAGCAGGGCAAGGAAAGGAGAGCTATTTTCTGGGCAGGATCATGTGCAGAAGTGTCCTGGCGAAGGGAAGTTTTCTGTAATTTTCTTTTCCACATGTCAGATGACGTGATGATGTCCAAATACACAGATTTTGAGGGGGAAAAAAAAATCAAGGTTTTAAATCTAGGACCAGAGATTTAAACTCCAGCAATCTGACTCCAGAGCCAGATTAGCCAAAAAGCTAAACTACTTCCCAACTCGGGGAGCAGAGCAACATGTTGTGGTAGGAAGGCGGCAAGCAGTGATATCATGGGATATGAGTGAGGGAAAGAACGATGTGTGGTGGGTATTTATGCAATGGCCTGTGTCTAATCTATCAGTGAGTACAGCATGTAAAGCTTAGTGGATGGTGTTTCTGATTCCTGGTTGTTTTTCTTTTTGAAGAAATAGGGAGACTCAGAGTTTAGAAAAGAGGGAAGCAGAGGCAGAGAGACTGAGTTGGACAAGTCAAAAGTGAAGTTCAGCCACCCCAAGAGAAGTAAGCTTCGACCAGAAGCAGAGAGATGCAGCAGTTCTGGATGCAGTGCAGAAGCTGCCTGAATGCGAATACACTTGCTTCACACGGGCCAGAGAGACGCATTAAAACTGAATAAGAAAGTCAGAGAGCTGTGGCCCAACAGCGGGCATCTGTATTCCCTCCATGCCGCCGTGATGGTCTCACTGGTGAATAATTCATTCTGAGGTTATCCTCCCTGCCTCTAGTTAAGTTGTTGCCCTTGCTCTCAGCAAAATTAGCCCAGGCGTGTGTGGCTGTTGTGATTCCTGATACGTGAGGCACCCTGGAGAAGGGAGTTAGCCACCTGGTGAAGCCTGTAGATAAGGGGCCTCTGTACATGGGGGCTGCCAGGAAGGGGTCAGAGGCTCCAGCTTGCTAAAAATCTTAACTCCCAAAATAAAAAGCCAGGTGAATCAGGCAAGTGTGCATAGCTTACCCAGAGACAGGGCTGACTTCATTCCTTTGTAGCTATTTATTATCCTCTTCTAGAAATGTGCCCAAATGAAAACCAGATACACACACACACAAAAACCTTTATATCCCAGAAAGGTCATTGTTGCAGAGTCTAATGTTCCTACAATGCAAAGTACTAAAGATCCCTGCTAGGAAAAAATACTCACTCACCTCCACGTAGTGGAAGCCCAAAACCTCACTTGATTTTAACACTGCTAAATAGCTTAGCACTGTATCTACTGAATATTGACATTAACTCTTCTCAGAGGAGGGTGCTAGAATAGAAGAAAGCACATTGAATAATATCAAATTGAGTGTACATCAAAACCTTGCATCGAAATAGTTTCCTTTGTTATAAGTTCTCACTTTTTAATCAATGAAAAAGTGACCTGAGATGACAAATGCGTAGAATCCAAAACATAATATGCTGTTATTACTATCAGGATTAAAAAAGTAAAGCCTTTTGGAGTTTAAAAAAAGAAAAGACTAAAGTGTAACTTTCTCTTTGTTAGACAAGGGACATTTCTTCAAGTTTTTATAAAATTATAAAGTTAATGTTCTTTTTTTTTTAAAAAAAATCACGTATTACCTAATATTGCAATACAATACTTCCTATCCACCCCCACATTCCTGTATACAGAGGTAGCCGTTATTAAAAGCTTAAGTCTCTTTCCGGGGAGTTTCTCAGCAGAATCAAATGGAATCAGATTATATACCATTTTAAAGTTTACTGTTTTGCTTAACAATATATCATGGTTTATGTCTCCTTCTCAAAACATAATTCTTTTTCTAATAAACTTCATGGTGCCCTGGTAGCTAAGTGCACTAGAGTTTAGTATAATAGTAACAGGGTTAAATAAGCTTAGCCCATTTTACACTTTAATACATCTGTCTAATGTAACATATTTAAATCATCGATAGAGATTTAAATTGTTTCTAGTGCTGCTAACACAGGGCTGCAGCAAACACCATTATGTCTGTATATATCCACATTACTACTAGTGTATCTATAGGATCAAATCTCCCGAAGTGGAATGTCTGGGGCAAAGGGCATGAACATTTTATGTATGAATAGGTATTGCTAAGTGGTTAGGTATGGTGAGGATTTTTTGACTTTTAAGATTTTTTGTCTTTGAACTAGACAAAAAGTTGAATTTTATTATCCATGTATAACCTAGAATGTGTCACTGAGGCTATAATGTCTCCTTTCCTGAAGAACTTTAAGCAGAGCAATCTCTCCTCCAGGCCCCGAATGCTGTACTGCCACATGGATGCTTAGGGAAGCCATCGCCACAGGTCTGTTTATGGATCCCAACCGCTAAGAGCCGAATTCTTCCACCTGAGTATAATTAATGGCAAGTGCAAGGAAGTTGTCAGAAACACAAATCGGGTTCACAAACCCCTTATAAAATATCTTCTCAAACCCTCACCCTAGTGCAGCCGTTGACAACCAGTCAGAGCCCTTAGTGACAACTGATATACCAACTTTCCTTATCAAAGTATTACTAGCCCCAGGGACCCTTTAAATTTCGTTTTATTTTTCTTTTGCCCAAGTCAGAACATTAGGCAGAAATGCATATATATGTAAGATGAATGCAGTGCGCAGTTGAAATTTCTCCTGCTATGAGTCTCTCCACACCTTGAATTTTGGACTCTCACGCCGTTTTTAAATGCAGCTTCATTTTTCTTCCCTGTCATTACCTGATTTCATCTGAAAATCTCAGCATGTGGTTCTCTTTTCCCTTAATTCATTAGATTTGGCATTGCTGTTTATTATATCAACTTGACATCTGCCTAATATAACATCTCTGAAGCACCAGGATGTTGGGGGGGAAAAAGGGAGAGGAGGATTTAACTCTTCAGGGCTAACTAGAGACGGCTTAAATTTATAGAGGTGACTTTAGCCCTTTGTAGATCTTCCTCTAGATAGAAATATATTTGTAATCAAAATGATAATCCATACTCCCTCATTCTTCTGCTGAGATGAAAGGAGAGAGACTTGGGGCAAGGCTGAGCTATTTATTCACAGATTGTTTTAAGTCAGAGTTGGTCTGTCCTGGGAGAGAAGATTGTATTAGCTTGATAAAGCTAACCCTTTCAGCTTGAGGAAAAAAGAATCACACAATACTGCTGCAAAGGTTTCCTTGGCTTCTCCAAAGAGGAATTCGATTTTAATATGCCCAAACCTTCCAGATTGGAGGGTACGCTTCTAGAGATAATATGGACATAAAAGCAATACTGGATTTGTGTTTTTGTTGGGAAATAGTAAACATTACAACAGACTCCAGGTTTTAGAGCGAAGGCTGACAGGGAACCCCAGCAGCACAGGGAAGGGCTGTGGATGTCTTTCTTTAATACAGACAGAGTCTTGTGAAAAAAAAAAAAAAAAAACATTGTCATTACTGGGTGCAGTAGCTCACACCAGTAATCCCAGCACTTTGGGAGGCCGAGGTGGGCAGATCACGAGGTCAGGAGATCAAGACCATCCTGACCAACATGGTGAAACCCCTGTCCTTACTAAAAATACAAAAATTAGCCAGGTGTGGTGGCGTGTGCCTGTGGTCCCAGCTACTCAGTAAGCTGAGGCAGGAGAACGAGGAGGCTGAGGGAGGCCGAGGCTACAGTGAGCCGTGATCACGCCACTGTACTCCAGCCTGGGAGATGGAGCAAGACTCTGTCTCAGAAACCAAAAAAATTATCATTACTGTCTGCACCAAAACGATGTGTCTTGTTTGGAGTATGGGTTGGAATTTCTCGCCATGGAATATCAATAAAAAACAAGGATTTTGACTGAGATTTATGTCAGGGGACCAGTTCTTTTGGTGCCTTTAGTGCCACGCACAGATTCAGAGGTAGGCAAGGAGGACAGTAGCTGATGCCGAGACGCAATGTCCAGGACCAGAGCAGAGCAGGAAGAGTTCGGAGCAATTGAAGTCCATCTCCCAAGTTTCAAGGTGTAAGACTAGAACTTGGCTAGTAATTGCTGTTGATTCTGGTCAGGGAACCAAAGCTCACTATACACTTGACCTTAGGTAAAGTATTGATTTCAGATTCTTTTCAAATCTCTCAGACTCTAAACCTGATGATTATTATGCAATGATGTTGGGTCGCTGTCTGTTCCTAGTTAGTCATCATCCCACCAGAGGGATAGAAAAACTCCTATTTAGCGATTGCTTCATTTATTTCCGTCTCCTTTGTACCTCTGAAGCTGAACATATTAGTCATGTTGTATGACAAGGAATTCCCAGCTGTTTGGAAGGAGAGGGGGAGAAATGACAGGCATACAAGCCGCTATCAATAAAACAAAGCACCGTGGGTGAGGTGTGTGGCATTTTGGTGTTGTCAGCAATCTAGCTAGCCCCGAGTCAATCTACCTGTATGAGGCTTCCCCAGTGGAGCTGGGAGAAAAGTTGCCTGGAGAAAGAAGGAAAAAGAAGAAGCAGTGTCTCCTTAGGACTGAGAAATGCATTATTTTTTAAATTGGCCATCCTTTTTGATGAGTTAAGTAGAAGCAAGTTGTGATCTAAATCAATAGAATTGATAATGCTTTTATCTTGAAAGGTTAACTGTATTTTTGACACTCCTAACTCCCAAGCAACTTGGCTTTTAAGAAAAAAGAAATAATCCTTTGGGCAAGGAGCCTGGGAGACACTTAATTTAGGGCTGATGTTTATGACTGGTCATTGACCTTGAAATTCCATTAGCACTAATGAAGGACAGTGCTGGATGCATCCTGGCTGAGTCCAGTAAGTGACGTGCTTGGCGCCTGCAGGGCCTGGCCTCTCTGTTTCTGTACTTGGCTGGGACCTGTCTTCACTGGGTCCTGATGCCTCAGCTGCAGCTCCGTCTTGCAGAGAGAAGAGACTTCCATAGCTGCAAGCTCTCCCAGGCCTTCCCTCCAGAGAAGAGAAAGCTCTGTTGGAGTAAGAGTGTGGTGCTTGCTCTGTGTGTGTCTCCCTTCCTACAGCGATGACATTCAGAGGCAGAATATGCAGCTGGCACCCTAAAATTTTCCATCTAAAAAGAGCCTTAGAGATCACTCAAATGTGGGCTCCACATATGCCCATCACCTAGATTTGACAATTATAAATATTTTGCTATTTGTGTGGTGGTGATTTTGCCATTTTAAATTACAGACATTGTCACACTTTACTCTTAAATATTTCAGTATGCCTCACCAAAAAGTAAAATGCGTCCTTAGAAAACCATAACACTATTATCATACTTTAAAAGATGAATATTAATTCCTGATTGTCATCCCATATGCAGTCCATATTACAAGTCCCTCAATTGTCCTAAAAATGTGTGCCAACAATTGGTTTGTTCAAACTGCAGTCTATATACAGTTCACACATTGCATTTACTTGTTAGGCCTCTTTTTGTTTTAAAGGATGCAATTCCATAAAGTAGCCTCTGGACACGTGGCTAATGAGCACTTAAAACATGGCTAGTCCAAATTACGGTGTGTTGTAAGTATAAAATGCAAACTGGACTTCCAAAACAGCACTCAAAAAATGCATAATATCTCATTGACAATTTTACATTGATTATATGTTGAAATTATAATATTTTGGGTATGTTAGCATAATAAAACATTAAATTATATTTGAAGTTATAGCTCATATGTAATGCTGTTCTATAACAACTATTAATGTATTGGGATAGAAAAGCAACTTTACAACAGAGGGATTGGTAAATCTCGGCGTGACAACAGTGAACCAATTAGTGTGAGGTATATCCCGATTGGTTCACTGTTGTCGTGCCAAGATTGATCAATTCCTCTCTTATAAAGTTGCTTTTCTACCCTCAGTAGCAGCAATCATCTGTCGCTGATAATTTCGCACCCTAAGAATTAAACTTTAACTTCAAGGTTTTAGCATTCATTGATGACTGTTGCCTGGACCAGTTATTTAATTAGTTATGTAAAATGATTTTTCTATACTTTATTTACATATATTAGTCAGAATTCATATGAAAAGCGAAGTTTAGAAACCTGAGCTGTGTGATAACCCTGAAGTGTGGTTACTCTGGGAAAGACCAGGTAAAAGCTTAATTCTCTCCTTCAATTATCAAGTTTCAGAATAAAGAGTTGGTAAAAGCTACCTCTTTTGACAGCTTTTCTACTCTCACATTTTGAGTATTATTATGAATGCATGGATTTTTATATAATAAATAGAAATAGAATTTTAGAATTAGTTTCTAGGATTTAAAAAATCAAGGAAAAGGAATCTAGCAGTTTTGCATAAAATCTGTATTTCTGGATTCCCATAGAAACCTGGGAACTCCCGTGACAGTAGACCTACATTTTTTACTCCCCAGCATCCTCTACGGTGGAGTTTGGGCTCCATCCTTAGAGGGGAAATGTATTCTCTTATGGGTGACACTTCTTACCCTGACACAGGATTAGGTGGTTTGTCATGTCCCTGTGAGTATGTGAGTTTGTAGCCCCAAGTCCAATCACTTATGTCATAAATAAGGACACTACAGTACAGAAAAGAGAAGGGACTGGCTGGTGGTGGAATAGCAAAATGAGTGGCAGAGTTGGAAATAGAATCCAAAAGTCCTTCTTCCCAGGAGGATCAGTGGTCTCATCCTCAGTTACCAAGAGATGTTCCCAGAGAAGTCCAGCTAACGCCAGCAGCAGCTAGTGGAAGGTGCCCAGTTAGCATATGCTCTGCATTTTCTGTGTGTAGAGGAAAGCTTATTGCTGCTGCCACTGCCGCTCTCTCTGACCATGATTTAATTTTTCCCAAACCCTGGGCAGATTCAGAGGCTGCCCACAACATTAGCTCTAGTTCTGGGCCTTCCTCTGGGACTATGATCTATAAAGTCAATGTGAACTACCCCAAATAAATAAGATTAGTGCAACCTAATGAATTTGGAGGCCCCCTTGGGCAATATTTATCAAAAATCTAAGTGCATATAGCCTTTTTGACCCAGCAGTTCTACTGCTAGGAATTTTTCTTACAAATATATTCACAAAATATTCCAAGACATGTGTATCTTGAAGTTCACTGTTCTCATGGTAAACTGGAAGTAACCTTCAGTTGGGTACCAGTTAATAATTTATGGCACATCTATATAAAGAAAGAGTATGTGGCCATTTAAAAGAGTTAGATAGAGTTACATGTGCTGATATTGTAAGATACAGTTAGCTGAGAAAAGGAAAATGTAGAAGAGTGTGTATATTATTTTTATTTGTGCCTATTTTAAATTATTTATATATATATATATATATATATATATATATATATATATATATACCAGTATATGCATAAATAGTTTTAAGAAAGATATATAAGAAAATATTAACATAGGAAGAGACCAGAGGTCAGAGAGGGGAAGAAAGATAAGGGTTTTACTTTTCATTTTACATCTATCTCTATGGATTATTTTTTAAATTATGGACATATATTTTTTAAATACTAAATTCATCAACAAGTTTGAGTGTTTGAGTAAATCAGCTGAGTTAGGGAAAAGTTAATAGTACCTGTTTTTAAAGTCCGAAATTCTGATCACGTAATATGAGAGCATTAGTAGTGTTTCTCAAACTAGCAACAACCAGTTGCTTTACTAGGCGCATCTGTTGAACTCCGTATGTATTGATTGATGCAAAATTAATTGCGGCTTTTGCCATTAGAAGTAATTAACCGCAATTAATTTTGCATCAACCTAGTAAGTGCTAAGCACTTAGCTGTGTGCAATAAGCACTTAGCTGAGCACTTAGCTGGGTGGTACAGGAAAGCAGTAAGGAGCTTGCAGTCCAGTTTTAGAGACAAGTCCAAAAATAACTCATCAGTAACAGGGGTCTGGAATTCAAGGCTGTTGGGAACTTCCTAGACAATCAGTGCCTCAGAATACAAAAGAAAATTTCCTATCAGGAAACCAGCCAGGCAGTGTGGAATACCTAAATCGAATGAGCTGTAAGAAGTGAATCCAGTCTGGATAGGCACAAAGAGAAGGGAGAGCAGTGTGGGGGAAGGACAGATAGGACCAGAGCAGTGGGAGTGAGAAGGATGGAGTAAAAGAGCCGTGCAGGAAGTTTTTGGATGGTGGTGTGGGGAGGAGATCAGTTTACAGCCCAGCCTGGCCACCTGGGGAGAGGCGGGCCATGGGCAAACCCTGGTTTCCTCATAAAATGTACAAAATACATCACAGAGACATTGTAAGGATTCGAGTGTGTAATCCATCTTCAGTGTTCAGTATGTTTGTAATACACACCCAAACTTTGCTGGCTCTATGTAAGTATATGTGGGAGGAAAGAGAAAGGAAGTATAGAGGTAGCTCATGGCAGAGCCCCGACTTCAAAGTCACATAGTCTAGTTCCAGTGCTAGACCTACTACTTCCTGGCTGTGTGACATAAAGCTTCCCTGACCTCTTGGACCCTTGATTCTCTTTTCTGATAAGTGGGAAGAAGGTAAAAAAAGATTGGCGCATACTACATTTGACCCTTGACCAAATTAGAGGTTAGGGACACCAACCCTCACTCCCGCACAGTAGAAAATCCACATATAACTTGATTATCCCAAAACTAAACTGTCAAGAGCCTGTTAACCAGATGCCTTACCAATAACACATACTTTGTTTGTTGCATGTATGATACCCTGTATAAAACATGTTAAGATATTGTATTTTTATAATAAAGTAAGCTAGAGACAAAATGTTATCAAGAAAATTATAAGGAAGAAACACTACATTTACTGTCGGTTAAATGGAAGTGGGTCATCATCATAATCTCCAGCCTCATCTTCATGTTGAGGAGGCCTAGCAGGAGGAGGAAGAGGAGAGTTGGATTTGCTGTCTTGGGTGGCAAAGATAGAAGAAAATCCATTATGAGTGGACGAATGTTATTCAAGCTTGCAGTGTTCAAGGATCAACTGTACTTCATACACGGCAGTGGATTGTTGTGTAAGTGAAAGTCAATGCAAAAAGAAGGGAGTTCGGCGCAGGCAACATTTTACTCACGCAGTGTAGGTTTCATGAAGTTTTAAAACAGTATTCTATCAAATCCTTTCTGAGACTCTCTAAGATAATTGAGGCAAGAGCGAGCTATGACACATGAGGGAAAGGTTTATCTACAGTGTGATGTAACTCAGACTTGAACCTGAATCTGCTATGCTCTAAACTGCTGGCTTTCCCACTGTGATCTTGGTGTCTTATATGCCATCTAATGTAAGCCTTCCTGATTCCAAAATCCTGGAATGGAATTATTTAGAAAGGTAACTGAAGGATAGTTAAATGATGGCACTTCTTGCTGCCAGAATGCATGTATGTATTTTCATTATGCTAACATGACTTGAATGTGGAGAGCCTGTTTCCAAGAAATAATTTCCTAAGCTATGCATTTAATTCAGATACTATGAAACCCTGGTTTTAATCAGAGATTCTTCATTAAAAGCCTATTCACTGGAAGCTAATGATAAGTCATATAAAGTACATTTAAATCCACAATGCAGTTGTTCTGTTGTGTGTGGTAGTTATGCCGGCATGTAGAGACCATGCAGAAAGGGTGAACACTAATAGGATAGGTATCAGCAGCTCCAGGACCCCACAAATCATTCCAAATGTGCACATGGCAGTTTAACATACATACATCTATTATATGCACAATAATCATTCCTTCACCAGTATATTTGTTTTTTGTTTTTTGTTTTTTTGAGACAGAGTCTTACTCTGTCACTAGATTGGAGTGCAGTGGTAAGATCTTGGCTCACTGCAACCTCTGCCTTCCAGGCTCAAGCGATTCTCCTGCCTCAGTTTCCCAAGTAGCTGGGACTACAGGTGCATGCCACCATGCCCAGCTCATTTTTGTATTTTTGGAAAAGCCAGGGTTTCACAGTGCTGGCCAGGATGGTCTCGATCTCTTGACCTCATGATCTGCCCGCCTCGGCCTCCCAAAGTGCTGGGATTACAGGCGTAAGCCACCACGCCCAGCCCTTCGCCAGGGTTTTTAATAATCATTTTGTATTTAATTAACATGCACTATTTGTCTTGGGACATTGAGAGTAAGGGGCAGAGATGAGAGTTAGGGGCAGAGAGAGGAAGCTGGCATTCATCAGACCCATTGAGAAGGGGCTTGGTTTTAAACGTAGCTTTTCTGCTTTTGGTTTTGTACCTGGTGCAGAGCAACAGTCTGCTCTTCCCATTTCTATGGTCGAATATTTTCATTAGTGCCTTCTTTACAGAAGAGGCATGAGGGCTGTGATCTCCATCCCAGTCTCATAGACGGGGCTCTAGTTGCCCTTCTGAAGGACACAAAGCATAAACTGTGTTTTAAAAGAGGTTCTCTTTTCAGAGGCATTCTGATCAAGTATACAGATGTATTTGTTATTACTATCTCACTTTGCAAGTGTCCTGTGGTAGTTTAATCCATCACTGATGTATGGCCAAATGTGTGTGTGTGTGCGCGCGTGTGTGCATGCGCGTGCACGCACACACATGCATTAGCATGTAAGTGATCATGTAAATTTGTGTTTATGGACAAAAATATTTCTTTAAACAACTGGAGTGCGCTAATGTAATAGAAACTGTTCGTTTAATTACTTCAATCTTAAAGATTATTGCTCTATGACAACAGAGAGAGAAAGTTACATTGAGCCTTCACTTTCCATATTGTGCAAACACAGACTTCACTACATAGCTAGGCTGAATCAACCAAAGAACTAAATACTCTCATGTGATCCATCACCAAGGGGAGAAGACAATTCCTTTAAGAAGCTTGTTTTCAGCCCAGATGGTTTGGTCCTGCACACAATCATTTGATGATGAGCTACTTTCAGCTTCGGTATCATGTAATGATGCCAAAGCTTTGGACCTCTCTGTCCACTTTTAACAAGAAGAGAAATGCAGCACATTTGTAACAAATTTAGTGAATGGGTTTAGAGCAGATTGTGCAGAAAGGAAGGTGGGCTTCTTTTGGGAGACAACTGGAAAGCAGAGCCAAGTCTGAAGGGATCTCTGGACTTATCCACAGATCTTGCTCAAAGGACGGTGAGCTTCAATCCCTTAGAATGTGCTCAAATCCAAACCAGAAACCCAGGTTTGCTGCCAGGAGGAGCTGAGTTTGGAGACTAGTGGAGAGGAAAGCAGGAGGCATTGTTTCATTCCTTGTGTCTCTTTCTTCTGATAATGCCTCAATAAATCTTCAGGCTATATTCTCAAAACTCTAGGCCAGGGATTACCATTCAAATGTCTTCAAGTAAAGTAACTGAGTGAAGTGGGCAGGCATAATAACATTATTTCTCTACGATAAGAAAAACAACAGTGCAAGCTCAGTGATAAATGGCAGTGGACACATGGGCCTCGGTGTTAGGAGGCAACAGGGACGCCCGTGGGCGGTGCTGAACTGGAAATAAGAATTGCCTGTACCTTCTACAGAGGGCGGCTGCCACTAAGCTTTGCGCCATGGGAGAGAGGACCTAAATTGATGGATATCTGGAGTTTGCAAGAGAAACCAAAAATCCAGATAGATGTTTATGTGAATTTCCTGATTATAAAATGTTGACTCGCATGTTGTTTTAAAGAAGTTGCAACCCAAATGAAATATCAGTGTCCAACCCATACTGTAGGCAAAGGAGGAATCCATGAAAAGTAGGACTATGCCCCAGACATCAGTTCTGTGTGTGAGAGCAGCTCAGGGGTAGCCCTTACTGTCCTGGCTGCTGTTTATTCACATATGCATGCAGCCATGATGGATGTGTGACTTGAGGACACATGCCTATGCGAATGGCATGGGTCTGTGTAGACAAGCCTTTGAGTTGTTGTATTTGGAGAAAACACAAGAAGCCTGGTGGGCACCTGCTGGTTTTCGTGTTACCGTCACAGCCCTAAGGGAGGTCACACATCCAAGAAGGGGATAGATAGGCATTGCAAGCATTTTTCAGGAGCCTCTTATAATGGACCTGTAAGGTGTGTGCCTCTGCATGAGAAACATCTGCCATTCCCCCTCAGGTCTTATTGTGGAAAGCATTTTCAGTTGAAACAGGAGTTGAACACCTTCATCATTTGTAATATGTGGTATGGGGTAATTAGAGTTGCAGTGAACTTCATTATCTAGCCTACTTTTTGTGTTATTTCAGGCTAAAGAAGTTCTGTAATGGACCCCGCTTGCTGATCTTCAGAATTGCTTTTAAGTGCAGGTCTTTGTCTTGTTTCCTTGCAGTTTGTTACCCTGATTGTAGGTGTTCCAAAGTCCCTTGTCACAAAAGGAGAAGTCTCTGGAGCCACCTCAGGAACAATCAATCCAGAGTACTGCGTCCCTTCTCAGTTTAGCAGTGCAGTCCACGGAAGGTCTGGGAATTGGAGACACTATTAATTCTGGCTCTTCAGTGTCTCCTGTCCTCCTCCACTGCTCATCTGTCTTGACATCACGATTCATTCCCACAGGGTGACATCATCTCTGCTGGAAACCTGCCCCTAGTCTTCCGCAGACCAAACCGTGGCCTGCATGCCATTCGGACAGATTAGGAGAGGGCAAGGGTATGAGAAGGTCAGGACGACCGGGTGACTCATCTGCCACTGCTGAACATCTGCCATAGTCACTGTCCCTTCCAGAATGTTTGCAAGGAATATAATGCAACCATTTTGAAAAATGAGTACACAAAATGCAACAGCATGGAAAATCCTACTGAAATATGGAATTGTATTTTAATCTATTGGAAAATAGGCGTTACATTCAAATGATTCAAAATCCAAAAGATATGAAAGGGTATAAAATGAAGTCCCCTTGTCTCTCTTGTGCACGACTGCCCAGTTTGTGATGTTTGGTGAAAAAAGAATATGAAATGAAACCCCTCTCTTTTTCTCTCTCTCTTTCTCTTTCTCTCTCTATGTGTGTGTGTATGTGTGTGTGTGTGTGTGTGTGTGTATGTGTGTATGCATGTGATGAAACCTTGTTCTCTATACATACACATACACACGTATATATAAACACAAAGACACAATTTATCCATACAAGAAAGACCAAAAGAAATAAGTAAAGTATTTACAGTGGTTATTTTGAATAGAAGAACTATAAGAATTGCTTCTACCTTCCTGTGCTTTGCAGAATGTCCTTACGCTATATGTGTTGCTTTCAGGAAATGATAAATGCTTTTCTTTATCATACATATAATGCACAATCATTGAAGTCACTGAAGCAAGATTGGACATAACCAGTCATCAAGAAGAGGAAAATAAAAAGTCATTCATTTTATCACATACCCAGAACTCATGACCGATGGCACTTAATACAGTCACATAGTACTTTCCTGGCCTTTGCAGATACATGAGATACTCACCTTCTAACTAACAAAATATTAAGGACATCTTGATAATGAAAAAACAATTTTCAGAAGAAGAAGGCTGCACCCGTAAGCATACAGGTGCTGACGAAAATAAGAAAGAAAGGTCCTCTGACTGGGGAGGGTCTAGGTACATTTGCACCCAATCAGTCAGCAACATGGAGGAGGAAAAGGATAGAAAGGGCTTATGCTTTTATGGCGCTTCATGGGTGCACCCCTGTTGGTAAACAGGGTTTGGACATCCCCATCTTTGTAAAGAAGGCTTCGAGTTTGTGACATTGAGGGACCCCAGGAATGTCTAGAACTCCTGTGGCAGCCTGGGGCATCCTTGTGCTGCAGAAGCTGGCGCAAACTGTCCTCCTCCAGAGACCAGAGGCCTGATCCGTCTTGTTTGGGGTTTCTCTAATTGCACACACATGTCTATCAGAAATGTACAATCTCCATAGCAATTCACCTTCCTACCATCATCCCTGTCCCCAGAGCTGGAATTAGCATTTTGCAGTGAAGTCTGGGAGCTTTTTCTGAATTCAGAAAGGGACATTGAAGCCTATGCCAAAAGCCTTAGAAAAACACTAGCACATGATAAGACGTTAAGTGTGAGTGAGGTATTATTATTATTATTATTATTATTATTATTTCTAACGTAAGGTTTTCTGGATTAGCCCCACAGACGAGAGTTGGAACTTTTGAAATTTTATAACTGCCTCTCTGTGGGGAGCTGATGATGTGCTGCTGTGAATACCCAAAGACTGATGATCAGGACTGGAGAATTAGTCTATTTGGGTTGTTCCCCACATTGGAACCTTCTCACCAGTCTTCCACCAGAAGCAAACGTAGCAGGAAAGTCCAGGGGGAAGCAAAATTTTATTTTTAAAATCCAGAATGATTGGTCCCAAGTTGGCATGGTAGTCAGCAAGGTCAGGGTACACAACTTTGAGTCTTCATTGTCTCCCCTACTCGGCACATCTCAGCTTCTGGGAATGGAGTGAGAGCGAGGAGAGCACTGGACACAGGCAACAGGGTCTGGGTTTCACTCCCCACTTTTCCAAGTGCTTCAGACAAGGTATTTACCTTGTGCCTCAGCCTCTGCAGTTGTAAATTGAAGGGGTTGGTAAGGTCCAAAATACATCAAAGTGCTCTAGGCTACTGGGGTTCAACCAACTGAGTTCCCCTGTCACCCCTCCCTGTGTTCCCACTTCTGTCAGAGAAGCTTCAGTGTGACCATTTCTTGTACATCAAGGTTTTATGGAAATGCCCACTTGACAAAACAATTCTATGTTTAGTTATTTATAATAGTTCCGTGAACTAGGTGCTGGAAGGGTCCACCATGATTCTCTGACCTTTATGAACTGCAGAGGTGGATCATAGTGGGGTGTCAGGGGCAATAACAGAGAGGAGAAGAAAGGAACAAGATGGGCAGGGCCCTCCAGGAGGGCCAGAGAGAGAGGCCTGTGTGTTCCAGCCATGCACCCACAGCAGAAGGACCATTCCTGAAGACCCTGCTGCCCCCGTCCTTCACCCCATGTCCCCATGGGTGTCCCTTTTGTGACGGAATGGGTAGAACAAAGAGAAGACAAGTCGGGATCCCACACTGGCTTTCTGTGACCTTGGCATCATGCGTCATAGCCTCAGCCCTCTGATCTGGAGAATGAGATCCAGCTCCCACCTCTAATGAAACACAGGTGCCGAGAGGTTTATAACTCATCAGAAAATGTCAAAATAAGTAGAGCCCTGACAGGGAAAACTATGCTGGAACAGGAATTTTGGGCTTCCAGGGACTCCAGGTTTGCACTCCCAGGAAACCTGACTGCTTTTGAATTCCTTGTCTTTTCATCTCCAGCCCTATGTGTATGTGGAGACTCGCGGCTTATCCCTCACTGCAGAGAACTGAATGAGGAAGAGGCATATGGCGAGAGAGTGCCAGTCTGTGCCTTTTTAAAGGAAAATTTACATGTAAATGTGAATTAGCTGAAATATCAGTTATTTTTTAATTAGCTCTTCAAATCAGCACAAGGAAAACCTGTGCCTGTTGGTCTGCTGATTGAGTGATGTTGGCTTAGAGATTCTCATCAACAATCAATGAAGAACCATGCTCTCCCTTGCTGGAAACCCTTCTGTGGCTCCTTCTCGTCCTCAGATCATATCCAAATATGATCCCGTCTGCCCATAACCTCCTGTCCTCCTAACCAGCCACGATTCCCATTCTCATTCACTCAGCCACTACCCCCACTCTCATTCAACAGCCTCCCCTGCCCCATGATAACCATACTCACCTTCATCTGCTTCTCAAATTTATGTATGTCACATGCTCAACCATCTTGGTAATCCTTGTTCACTGTCCCCTGTGCCCAGCAGGCTTTACACCAGTGAGTTCTCAAACTTTGGTGCTCACAAGCATCAAGTGGAGTGGTTATTTATAACACAGGCAGTTGTGCCCCAACCCCAGACCTTCTCATTTAGAACATCGGAAATAAGATCTGAGCATATGCATTTCTAACAAGTTCCCGAATTATATAAATGCTGCTGGTCTAGAGACCATACTTTGAGGACCTCTGCCTCGTTCCCCCACTAACACACTTCCCTTGAGTAATTCCTCCTCTTCCTCCCCATCTCCATTTAAGCTTTACTTCCTCTGGCTGCTCAGCATGGATTGAGCTCTCCTATTATACATATTCCCATCATACAAACATCTTGTACTTCTTTACAGCACTTAACAAAAATATAATTGCTCATCCATACAGTTATTTGCTTGTGTCTATCTTCCCTTCAATTCTATAAACTTCATAAACAAAGAGGTGTAATATTCCCCACCTAACCCTTTTGCCTGACACCATGCCTGGCATATGGTGTTCCACAAATGCTCGCTGATGTTTGGATGAATGGATGAATGGGTGAGTACATGGATCTAGAAAGACTATCCATTTCAACTATGGGCAGAGCACAAGGGGGACTATCCACTCAGATGTCACAGGGCATATGGCAAAGAGGCATCCAAGGAGAGAGGATACATGCCTAGTTAGCCAGATCAGCTGCACCACCCACACATTCCTCATGCCCTGTTATATACAGCAGAGTGACACACAGGGAGGATCAGAGTGTTCCACACAGTCAGGACCTGTGTTCTTGCTCCAGGCTACATGACTTTGGGCGAGTCTTTTTTCTTTTGGAGCCCCAGTTTTCTCATCTGTAAACCAAGATGGTTGAATCTTTTAGCTCTAAAATTTGTTGAGAATGATGGATTCTGAAAACAGCTGCTTCCTTTTGAATAGGATCCAATAATAGTCAGTGTATTGGTCCTTTTCCCTAATCATGGCCAGATCATATCAGCAAGGGAAGTCAAACCAGGAGGACTGACTGGGTTTTTGGGTTGAGGATGGAGATTCTTTTCATTATTATCTGTAAAAACTTTTGGGGTTGAAGGGCAATTTTGTTACATGCATAGATCACAGGGTAATGAAGTCAGGTGTTTAGGATATCTGTCACCCCAGTAACGTATGTTATACCCATTAAGTAATTTCTCATCATCCACCTGCCTTCCACCTCATGATGCTTCTGAGTCTCCATTGTCATTCTACTCTATGTCCATGTATACCCTTTGTTTAGCTTCCACTTATAAGTGAGACCCTGTGAAATTTGTCCATGTCTGACTTGTTTCACTTATCATAATGACCTCTATTTCCATCCATGTTGCTGCAAAAGACATGATTTTATTCTTTTATGGCTGCATAGTATTCCATTGTGTATATATACTGCATTTTCTTTATCCATTCATCCATTGATGGACACTTAAGTTGATTCCATATCTTTGCTACTGTGAATAGTGTAAAATAAACATACAGGTACAATTGTCTTTTTTTTTTTTTTTGAGACAAAGTTTTACTCCCATCTCCCAGAATGGAGTGCAATGGCACAATCTAGGCTCACTGTACCCTCCACCTTCCCCGCCTCCCGAGCTCAAGCGATTCTCCTGCCTCCACCTCTTGTGTAGCTGGGATGACAGGCATATAACACCATGCCCAGCTAATTTTTGTATTTTTTGTAGAGATGGGTTTTAACATGTTGCCCAGGGTGGTCTCAAATTCCTGAGCTCAGGTAATCCACCTACCTCGGCCTCTCAGAGTGCTGGGATTACAGGCATGAGCCACTGTGCCTGGCCACAAGTGTTTTTTACCTAATAATTTCTTTTCTTTTGGGTAGATACCCAATAGTGGGATTGTTGGATCGAATGGGTAGTTCTATTTTTAGCTCTTTGAGAAATTGCCATACTGTTTTCCAGAGAGGTTGTACTAATTTACATTCCTACCAACCATGTGTAAGTGCTCCCTTATCTCTGCATCCTTGCCAGCATCTGTTATTTTTTGACTTTTTAACAGTAGCCATCCTAACTGGAGTATGATATATCATTGTGGTTTTAATTTGCATTAGTGATGTTGGGCTTTTTCTTTTTGGTTTACATTCTGGCCATTTGTATGCCTTCTTTTGAAAAATGTCTATTCACAGAGAATGAATATTCCAGCTTTTCTTTTCCCGGAGCCTCTGTGTGGAGCCACCATTCCTCAGGAACTGGGAGGGGTTGGTGGTGAAAGGGTGAGAGACCACAGACACTGCCTCGTAGGCCAGAGCCTCGGGGACATCACAGAGCACAGAAGTCTAAGGGGTGCTCACTTCCTGCCTCCTGTCCTCTCACTTTGGGGCAATGTTCTACCCAATGGCCTGGCTAAGGTTCAGAACTCAAGCGTTTAACCAAGATTTGAAACATACTTATGAAATTGCATGAAGGCCCCAAAGACATTTATACTCGTTTCTGTCATTTTCTTTATTGCAATCATCACTGTAGAGAATAACTCTGAACCTACATGGCAATGCTCATAGCTTCATTCATTCTGTCTCTGATTTATTGGGAGGAATCCACAGTAGTGCCCAACGTGACATACTTAACAATGTCATCTTTGCTTTTTGTGGTTCTTTTTTAAGAGACAGGGTCTCGCTGTGTCACCCAGGCTAGAGTACAGTGGCATGATCATAGCTCATTGTAACCTCAAACGCCTAGGTTTGAGCGATCCCCTTGCCTCAGCCTCCCAAGTAGCTGGGACTATAGGCATACACCACCATGTCTGGCTATTTCTTATTTTTTGTAGAGATGGGATTTTCCTATGTTGCCCAGGCTAGTCTTGAACTTCTGACTTCAAGCGATCCTCCTGCCTTAGCCCCGCTGAGTGCTCGAATTACAGGTAGGAGCCACCACATCCAGCCAATTTTTTATGTTTTTAGGCTTGCACCTGCCTAGAAGGTCTTCACTTTGTTTTCTGTTCTTAAGGGAATAATACACCATGGTTATTTACAGAAATAAACTGATGAATAAATGATTTAGAAAAGCTTAGAGAACAAAAGGCTAGAAGAAAAGAGAAGTCAGAATTTTTACTTTCTTGGCTCATTTAGAGAAAACATGCTTTTAGCCTTTTACAAAAGCGATTAAGAATACTTTTACCCAAATGTTTGGATGTTACAGTAATAGCTTTCTCGCATAATGCCTTTAACCTTATACTCTGTTTTCTTTGGGTTTTGTCAGGGCAGAGGGTGTGTTTCTCCTTTCTGTGGGTATACTAGGGAGCTCTGGTTGCATGTTATTAAAAAGAAGCTCCAAGAACCAGAAGAAAGTGAGGGCGTTTGCAGCTTCAATGGTGTGAGACTTAGAAAAGTTGATAAGAAGGATTAGAATTGAAGGATAAAAAGACTTTTACAGACCCAAGCCATTATAGGCCCCGTTACTTTATACACATTCTCCAAAAATCACATGAATGAAGGGAAAGAAAGGAAGAAAAAAACTGGCTACAGTTCAGAACGTCAATTATGTCTTCTTTTAATCCCCTTTTTCACGATTTATTTGACATTTTGAACAGTGGCCAAAAAAGCTATTATAACTATAAAACATTTTCATTGGTATAAATCTCATTCGTTGAACGATTTAATTAAGGTATTGACATGCTTAATTGATACGCGTAAGCCAAGTCCATTTTCATATCTCATTTCCATATGCTTTCTGCTTTAAGAGAAGCGAGGAGCTGGATCTTTTTTTTAAAAAAAAAAAAAGCCTCCCTCCATAAAAATGCTATAGATTCATCTGCGCCTGACATCCCAGGGGACCACTTCCTGCCACTCTTCTTGATTTCAAGCCAGCCACTCCTCTAAGTGGTGCTGCTTGGAGGGAAGGTGATGTATACCCAGCTTGAGTGCCTGTCAGGCCCTCTTATGATCAATAGGAGAATATTTATATTAATAAAGCACCAAGTTAATTAAGTAAAATGGTCCTCTGGGTAAACTTAAGATACTAGAGGATGGGCGGGAATCGATATATTCTGCCATTTGAACATTAAGTATGTGCCTTGAAATTTTATGGAGCTTTTAAAAACTCGCTTTGTAATGTAAAAAGTTTGAAACCACAAGTTTTCTCTGCCAAAACCTTGTCTCTGGCTTCCAGAGCTGAGGGGGACGGGAAGGGCTGGAGCTGCTAGATGGGGTTTAGGGGAAGCCCCCTGCTAACCTCCCCCTGTTCTGGGTAGCTCCCCTCTGGCTGGATGCAAAGGTGGGGGGCATCTTGGAGAACAAGGCTATGCCGAAGCACAGAGGCCTGAGCTCAGCGCAGGGTCCAGGGAGGATGGCACGTCCTCGTCCCCAGAGGAAACTAAGGTGGAGATCCTGGGGAATCCCAAACGTCAAGATCTTTTGCAAGAACCTCTGTCTGCCAGCCCCACGAACCCCTGCTTGGCTTCCGCCTGCCCCCTTCCCTTTTGTTCTCTCAGCCTGTCTCTTTCTATATGTCCCTTTTGTATGTGCTCATGTGTGTGTGCACCTGTCTCCTTCCTCTTTCTCTTTTCCCCACATCTGTCTCTCTGTGTGTCTCTGCCTTTCACAGTCTCTTCTGTCAAATGACTGTCTCTGTGTATGTGTGTTTCAGTCTCTGACTTTTTTTCTCTTTTGCTTTCTCTGGTTTCATTGTCTCTGTCTCACTGTGTCAGTCTCCCTCTTTGTCTTTCTCTCTGTCTCTCATCTTTATCTGTCTATCTTTAAACGGATCATACGTTCACGGGCTCAGCCCCTTCCACAACCTGCACTCAGAGGCTGACTTTCTGGTCTGTTACTGGCTCCTGGAGCAGCCTCCTCCATGGGCTTTGGAGATGGAAAAGAGGAAAGAAGCCCACTGAGTCCTGGCTCAAGCAGCTGGGTCCATCTGCAGAGGTGACGTCATACTTGTCATCCCTCTTGTCTGCTCCCAGGGACCATCTTCTCACTTTCTTAGTGTTGATCTGTAGTGCCTAACACCCTGGGTACATTGTAGTCACCCTAGTAATGGTGACGCTTCATTGAAATGTAAGCTCCAAGACAGTTTTAACAGGGTTGTGAGGATTGTCGTCTCCAAAGAGAGTAACCACAACCAAGGAATTTGTTTTAGTGGTGACAAATGAACCTCCCCTTCCCACCTTGCATAACGGTGTCCTTTCCTCTTATGGCGTTTCCTGCATGGCTCTGGACCCCTTTGAATCTCACCCAGGCCCCAGCCTCCTTTGGAAGGCAGAAGGGTGCTTTGACTTGTCTTGAGTCTGCGCAGAAACAGCTGGACCAACATTCTGTCCTCAACCCAGATTCTGTGCTTGGTCAAGGGCCACTTCCCAGTGTCTTCCCACTGTCCCACCAACGCCCTTCAGGCCTCCTCTTTGTGGAAGTCTACTGCCAACCTGTCTGCACAGCAATTGCTGCATGGTCAACTGTTTGCCCACCGGCCTCCTAGGGGGATTACAGGAAGCTGGACAGCTTTAACCTGTGTTCCCTTCTTCGCCGTCTTCGGGAGATTGTGGTAGATTCCATGAGAGAGAGTCTCCCTGCAGGCCCCAGGAAAGCTTTGAGGCAGGACAGGCCAAGTGGATCCCAATGACTGCTTTCTTTCATATTGAACTTGACCCAGAGTTGCTGCTTTATAGTTATAGTATTCCTCTGGAATATTCTGTGGGGAAAGATGGCAGGGTTTTTCTTTTACTTATATAATGTTGAATGGCGACTTGAACGGATGTAAGAACTGTTAACAATCAGTACTTACGCAGCGCTTTTTATAAGCGACACAACATGCAATGAACTCAAATTCATTAACTATTTTAAAATAAATCTCCCACATAGGTATTTTCATGGTCCACATTATACAGATGGAGAAACTGAGGCCCAGTCAAGCTAGTGGCAAAGCTGGAGTTCACACTGAGGTCTTTTAGGCTCCTGAGCTGTGTCTTCACTACTGAACCTCACTGCATCCTGGGGTCTTGGCCGCATGACTTCTAGCAGGCATGTAAGGCAAGGAGTTGAGTTACCAAGAAAAGCATGGCCTGGGCTATAATGGATGAGCAGCCTCAGAAACACAAGGGAGGCATTTCAGCAGTCTCCCCGCTGCCTCCTACATTGGAAGTCCTTTTCTCTTTGCTGGGGACAGGGGAGTTTATTGTATTTGGTAGGAGAGTAGTGGAGTGGCAGCAGTCTCACATTCGTCACTAACGAATTTCATCTCTGCAGTTCATTGGGTCCTCCCAGCGCTCATGTCCCTTGTCTAGTGCCTTTCAGGCTAATGGCCAGAAGCAGGTCTGGGATTAATTATTAGTGTTAACTTCAAATGTGATGTAAATCTATTGAACTGCATCCATTTTTACATAAATAAGCAAGAGAACAGCATCTATTCTCCTGTAGTCAATATCAGCACACCCACAGGTGTGAGTTATTAGCAATAACTGTAATTGCTTTGAATGGAACAATAAATAGTGCAGGGGGTCATGATGAGAAACGTCATTCTACAGTATTAACATAGCCTAATGGCTTAAGCTGCTGTATACTTCCTCCGTTACCCGACTTCCGAAGCCAGCTTTGTAACTCAGGGTGCTGAACTCTTGCTGAATTGCTTTCCTGCTTTGGGAGAAGATAATTTTGAGCCTTTCTGAAGCACATAGATTTTATCAGCAGATGGCCCCAGGATAGCATCTCACCTCTACCATTGAGGTTTCACTTGTTTAATGGTCTTCTGAAAAGTTACAAGAAAGCACAGGCATATACAAGCCCCATTTCCTCGAGCTGCAGCCCTGCATGCCAAATTCCAACTTCCGGGCAGCCCAGTCACAGCCTCCGCTGCCCCCACCCCCCCCCACCACTGCTGCCCTGACAAGTTCACATTTCTTCAATGGAACAGAGTGGGCCACATGAGAGGAACTCTAGTGCCATATCATAAAGAGTTTTAGGGTTAGGCAGATCCAGAGCAGTGTTCAAAGAATCCTTTTGTCATCATCAAGTTGAACATTTAAGGTTACAATGGAGTAGAAGCTAAAAAAAAAAAAAAAAAAAAAGTGGCTTCAACTTCTCCCAAACTGCAGTGCCTTCTGACTTCCTCTGTTTTTCTCACCTCCTCACCTCACTGCCCTCCCCCAACTTTATTTCTGCACATCTTCAGCCTCTGGGAGGGTTTCCAGAGCTTTTAGACAATTTGGTTGAGAGGAGTCAGATCACAGTGTAGATTATCCCAAAGATCATCAGAACTTGCTCACTGCCAATGGCCCCCTTCTAACATCTCCTGGAGGCTAATGCTTAAAGTATCTCCTTCTGCACCCGAGTTTCATTATCTGTATTATCCTAATCTCTATGAGTGCCAGCATTCAGAAAGGTTGTGGGGGAGAAGTTGTTCTTGGAGATGAAACATTGTCAGGCACACAGCCCTTTTCTGAACTGAATTCATTTTCCAAATCTGTTGTACCCTCTCAGGCCATGTTTAATTGTATTCAGAAAAATCAAGTTATCTGTCCACCTAGCCTACCTTCCCACTGTAAGTGTTCATTCCCACGCTTCAGCTTAGCTCACTAAACCTTTCCCCATCGAAGGCTTTATCTGTGGCTCCTTAGTTTGCAAGCCTGTTTAAGAGCGTTAGTGCTCAAGCATGATACGCTGCCAGGGATGTGGAGGTAGAAGGATGGAGAAAGACAGCCAGAGCTATCTGTAATCCGAAGGGACAAACTGGACTTGGGGGAGAAAAAAAGGTTCCCATAGCTTGAGATGCATTCTCAGTCACCCATGAACTACGCAATGGCATAAAATCATGTTCACTTTTATTATCCACTGAACAAATATTTGTATGCAGCAGGCCTTATGCTTAGCAAAAGTTCCTGCTTACACAAAGCTAATAATTTAGTTAGAGAGCCACCATAAAACACCACATTGCCAACCTCCACGTAGTCAGCATGGTAAGGCAACAAGCAACCTTTCCAGAACCAAACTCACTCTTTCCTGTGCCCAGGTAGCTACTCTGCCTTTAGGTTTTTTGAAAAAGTCCAGTTTGTCAGGGCCCTGGCACAAGTTACTGAGTTAAAAAGGACCACCTTGGTAGATGAGCTGCCATTTTATTTGAGTTTTCATTTTCAGGAAAGGATAAGGGGATGTAGAAAAGAGGGTTGAATCCATCAGGCTCACTCCCCTCCTTCCTGACACGAACAGAAATGGGCCCAAGTGGTAACTGAAAATATAAATTTAAGGAAAACATGATAGAAAAATACTCCCCATTCCCTTAATTTTTGCTAATTATCACATAAGTAGATCTTCGCCTGTGGGATACTCTGCCTAGGCTATCAGGCCATAGGCTAGGAGGCGAATGAGGGTGCCCAGATCAGTCATTAATCACAAAGTAGGCCAAGTGCACAACACACTTCGTTTCAGAACAATTTCATAAACACTTCCCCACCCCTGCCACCTCCTCCTCACTCACAAGGTTTCATCTTCTAATTGCAAAAACTTTTTGGCATGGGAATGTCTTTGTGAAGAAGAGAGGGCTCAATTTGGGCCATCTCTCTAAAGAAGACACGGGAACAAGGACGCTTCTCCAATTAATCAGCAAATGCTTTGCTCCAGCTTTCGGGCCAAAGGATCGATTTACATAAAGCTACTTCTAGAGATGAATCTGCCTCCCCCTCTCCTCCCCCTGCCTTCCCCTTGTCCAGCCAGCATTAGACATGCTACTGAATTTCAGATTGACAGTGTCAGCTACGACAATCAAATTAGGGATGAAAGCCTCAGATGGCTGCCAAGGAAGAGGGACAGAGGGGGTGGGCACCAGTGTGTCAGCCTCACAGGAGGATGGATTGTATAGAAATGGGTTCCCTTTCCCAAACCTCACTGGGCAGATGCATAGCTCCAAACAATAAGAAAGAAACAAAACACCAGTCTCCATCCTTTTGAATCAGGTGAACGAGCCCCCCATCCACACCCAACCAAGGTTGGTAAATAAGCCGTAACATCTCTTTGGGCCTAAAATTGGCAGGGGACTATCTCAGGTACATAATTAGATCTTCACAATCAGATGATTTTCAGCACCAGATTTCTGCACACAATGTGAAGACACCAAATTCGCAGTTGTACCCCCTGAAGCGTACATAATGAGGTACGCATGGACTGAGGAGTCAGACGCTTGTCACTGGAACCCCCCTGATATTTCCTGGACCAGTTAGTGACACACAGAAGCCTGGACCAGAACAGAGGGCATAATTGGGCTGATAATGAGAGCTCCCCAATCCCATCTAATGTAACTAACTGCCTTGTCGCTAAATTGTGATAATCCCAGGGATTAGTGAGCTGTTGAGAAGCTCAGCTTCTGTACCATTTGCTGGAGATGATCAGTCAATTATAATGCCGTTTCATGAACACAAAGAGCCTTAGTTGGACTTGCATATGATAATTAAATGAAGAAAGCTTCTGTTTGGACTGGAAGCATCAGTTAACCCCACTAGCTCTGGAAGAGTGGTGGTTTGGAAAACCGATTACATTCTGTGGCTACGGAGGTATCTGTTCACAGGAGGAATGGCTGAATGAATAGAATATTCTAAACCATGGCTTGCTGCCCTGGATTCAGGACTTCCAACCTTGACTGATTTCCCTCTACATTTCCTATCTGTATACTCAAACCCAGAAGCAGTCTTGTATCAGGCTCCTTAGATTGGCTTCAACATCTGAAGACATTTTCCCTCCCTCGACAATGAGATGCTCCTGAGTGGCTTTCTGAAATACAGACTAAATGTCATCACTGTCCCCACTTCAGCTTTCTCTTGTGACTGTCTATCCCATAGGTGTTTTGCCCAACATCAGCCGTCTCATGTCTGAGACACAGGAGGCCTTTGCATCCTGCTCCCAAAATTTCTCTAAAATTAGACTTTAACATTTAAGGTAGTAAGATGCTAAATTTGTGAACTTCACGCTAGAATGTGAAGATAGGAATTTGTGTTTATTTACTGCATTAAAGTTTAGAAAGCACTCGCTTGTCCATTATCTCTGATGCCTATCCCAGTCTCATAGAAGTACAAGTTGAGGTTCAGAGAATTGAACTGATGCTCTGAAAGACACATAGCATACTGAGTAGAACCAGGACTTAACACCAAATCTGATGCAATAGTCATTCCACCCATGGTTCTCAAACTTATTTAAAATTAGACTCAAGCCTAAGTAGGGTTTCTGATTCAATAGGTCTGGGATGGACCCCGGGACTCTGCATTCTTTTTTTATTATGGAAAATACCATACATACACAAAAGTAAAGCACAGATGATAAATTAACCTCCTTCGTACTTACCACTGAGCTCCAATAAGTATCAACCCCCGGCCAACGTTGTTTCATCTATTCCTCTACCACTTCTCCTCTCCTTTATTATTCGGAAGCAAAACTTAGAGATCATCATTTTATTCCTAATTATTCCAGTCGGTGTCTCTCAAAGATAAAGACATAAATGAAAGAAAACATAACCACAATTCTATTCTCACTTGAAATTTTAAAAAATTAACAGAAATGAATGTGTATTTTGTTCTCATAGCAGGGTTCTTGGTCCATCGATCAGAAAATTCTTCTATGACAACAACTGCCCAGCACCATGTCGACTCTTAACAATATCTTTGTACTGTTCTGATTTTTCTCAAACCGTCCACCTTGAAAGATAAAACCAAAGTACCTGATGAAAAAAAGCCTGCATTCCCTGTGAGCCCTAGTGATTCAAATTGACATCTCTCTTTTTTCCTTCCTAAAATCTAAAAAGATTCTGGGACCTGACTAAAACTGCAAAATCTTTTGCTTGGTGTCTGGGAACAGTTCATACTGTGAGTTTAGAGACAGACTTTCTACTGGATAAAAAGGAAGAAACAATGAAACTGCTGCCCTTACTTTTTTTTGAGATGAAGTCATACTCTGTCGCCCAGGCTGGAGTGCAGTGGTACGATCTTGGCTCATTCCAACCTCCCCCTCCCAGGTTCAAGCAATTCTCCTGCCTCAGCCTCCTAAGTAGGTGGCATTACAGGCGTGTACTACCACGCCTGGCTAATTTTTTGTATTTTTAATAGAGTTGGAGTTTCACTATGTTGGCCAGGCTGGCCTCGAACTCCTGACATCAGGTGATCCACCCTCCTCAGCTTCCCAAGGTGCTGGGATTATAGATGTGAGCCACTGTACCCATCCTTGCTCTCACTTTTTGAGATATCTAGATGTTTTTTATATTTGTAAAAGGGGGTCTATTCTTTGTGTCTGTGATAAATAAGGATATAACTGCAGGAGGAGAGACTTGGGACTGTCCATTTTTCTGTCTCAACTTCAAACATAGCGGAACACATAGTAGATATTCAATTTATTTTCACTGAGGGAAACGAGCATCTCAGCTGACATTCAGTCCGTCAGTATTAAACATCTGAATGGCATGGCCAGGACTTTTTTTAAATGAATTTGTGGGGGAAAGGATTACAGAAGGAGCTTGTATTGATATCCTTCGTCCAGTAACTTTTTCACATCAAGGGAGCATGCCATGTAAGCTCCCGTTGCACTGAAATATTCAAAACACAACTGGAACAGGGGAAAGTAATTGGCATTTTTTTGTCCCCCATTGATACTTTGATTCCCTGGATCCCTGAGATAGGTGGCAGTTCTTTCAGGAAATGAGTCAGTTACTCCATTGTAATCTTCCTCAGACAAAGGCTGCCATTGACTAGACACCCAGCTGGAGGTATCAGAGCTTAGCTGGGACATATGCTTGGCGCTCATTTGATTTTGACAGTGACCCAACTGCAAACATATAATCTAGCTTATTAAGATAAATTGCCTGCAGAAGAGTTGTACCTATTAAGATAAATCCTCCCTGAAGTCCACATCGTAGAATCCCCAGGGAATAATTTCTCCTGCATATTTGTCCCTCCTGCTGTATAAAATAAGGTAAGCAAAACAGTGTCTTTCCCTTTAGTTCCTTGCACAGAGCAATGAGTCACAGGGTTACTGTATATTAGAAGTGGGGGTTCGGGGGGCAGGAGCAAAGAGCGTAGCTCTACGTAAGATGGTAGTATTGAGAGTACAGGAAGTTTTAGATTCGTAGATTATCCGTCAGAAATTTTTAAATCCCTAAATGAGTTTTGATTGATACTGAATGCACCAGTGGGCAGGTTTCCTCCTACTAGGCAGAAAATGTGAAAGTAATTTTAATATATATTCAGGCCAAAGAGAATCAGAATGGTAATCCACTGCCCTGATCCCAAATCCAATAATGGTTCCAAATATAAATGCTTTTAAGATCATCCCCTATTTTAGCCTGACTATTCACGAGTTGATGGAGTTTTTTTTTTAATGTTACTGAAAAGGCGCCACACTGGTCTCAGTGCAGAGGGATTGAGGAGGTAGGCAAAGAAGTGTAAAGCTCACCAGGCCAGATGGGGTAGTTCCCACATTCTTTGGTCAGTCAGTTTCCCGTGTAGCCTCTTGATCTTTGGTCCTAGATATGTCATCTTTTGACAGTGATATTTTAATCTGCTGAGGACTTGCAAATTCATAACTGTCCTTGAAACCTTCTTAGGAATACTTTGGGGTGGATCCCCTTGGGTTCCTTCTATTGCTACTGGATCCTATGACCTGCTTCTTTGAACTTCACAAAGTCTCCTGGCTGGGAACATCTTCAACAGTCTGTCCTTGGGGTTGCTGGAGTCACCTCACCCAGCATTCATGGAGGGCAGGCAGAACCTGGCAATTTACATTTCTCTTACGTGGTCCCTAACCACGGGATTAGGTACCAAGTGGTTCCTAACTGTCTGATGCGGGCTGCAAAAGCCCAGCTCCCTTGCTCGGAGACAGGGAGCCCACAGTATTGGGCTAAGGCCAAGACTTGACCTGACTGTACTTTTATTCACCTTTTCCATTCCAGTCCCTCACTGGTCCCTCCTGGGAGCACCTCATTAATCAATCACTTAACCTCTGTGTCTTTGGCTCAGTTTCTGCTTCTGAGAGAACCCAACATAAGACAGACCTTTTATTTCTGAATCCAGCTCTCCTGTCTTACCCAAAAGAATCTAGAATCAAACATGGCTACCCCTGTCTAGGTGATAAATGAGAGAAACTTTAATCCCTCCCTTAGATTTTATGAAAAGAGTATAGCAACATTTACATATTTTATTCTTTGTAGAATTGAAGGCATATGTCCTGGGGGTGCTGAAAAAGGACATTTTCAGCAATGTCAATCCAGAGCTAAATGGGAGGAAACTGCAAAAGGGAAATGCAGCTATTCATTGAGTGCCTAGAGTGTTCTAGATACTGTGCAGAATGCTCTTCAGAGTATACAATCTTAGTTTAATAAGTCTTAATGGTACCTGTGTAGACTTCCAGGTGGGACTGTGATACTTCTGGGCACAGTATCCATATAACTTAGGAAAGCAGTCCCATTTGACAGTTGGAGATGTAAGAGTCATGAGATTGACCATATTCACACAACTAATGTGCAAATGATTATACACGGGGCTCCATGTATCTCATTTCAGTCTCACAATTAACTGATGAAGTAAAGCTAACAGCCCCACTGTAAAGATGGGAAAACGGAGGGAAAGAGCATTTTAGTCACTTGAATGATCATACAGATCATAAGTAGCCCCACCCACTTCAGAAGCAAGAACTCTCCCAAGTTTTGAGGAGCTTCCAAGTCCCATTTTGTAGCTTCAAAAACAATTTGGGAGTGACAACTTGGATCAAGTTCAGTCCACAAACTGCCATTTTAACACAGACAGGATTTCCTGGTAGCATGAATGTGACCAAGACAAGTGCATTGTCCCCAGCAGAGCAAAGAGGAGAACGTGTTCCTGCCCCTAGTCTTGCAGGGGTAGGGGTGAAGGTGGGAACTGTCATTCTCTGCTCCTCAGAGAACAAAGCAGGCCTGACATTGCAGGGAGAGCCCCAGGAAGCATTTCAAAAGCTCCACTGGAACTAGACAGCCTTTCAATCCATTTATCAAAGTGTCTGCAGTTCCCATTTCAAGGTAGATGAAGCAATAATAAATTTGTGAAGAAAGTTAATCTGTGTCCAAAGCATTTTAGTAAATTAAAAAGTGGGGAGGGTGGCTGGAAGGGGGATATATTGGTTCTTGCCAACTCCTATTTGACTTACTGTCTCCTCAGTAAGTCCTCTTGGTCTTGTGTTTTTGGATGGAATAATCAGTCGGTTAATCATTTTCCAGAAGCCGGAAAATGCACTTTAGCTAATGCAGTTCTCCGTTTCTCTCAAAGCCCTAATTATTTAAAAAGGCATCCCAATACCTAACCCCACTTCCCAACCAAGAAAACCTTTCCCATCAGCCATCTTCCTTTACTTACCCAGAAAAACCCAGCACACCGCCCACTCCTGTACCCCACTCCAACCTCATACCTTTCTTCAAATGTTTTTTTTTTTAAAAAATCCTCTTCTGGGGTTACTTCTGAGCAGTTCCTCAGTCCTGAGCGGCTTCCCTCGTGAAGGGGGAGGCACTAAAGCCCCAACAAGCAATTGGCCAGAAGTAGGCTCTTGGGCATTGTGGATGGATTCTGTTATTTTTATTTAAGTGTCAGTGGAAAATGGTGGCTCTTGTCTCTCTCAAGGATAGTACTTAACAATAGCTCCATGCTCTGGCATCATGCTGAGATAAACACACTATTAGGGACTCTCACAAAGGCCCCGCGATAATTGTGAAGGGACCGTTACCGAAAATGAAGCACCCAGCCCTGAACCCTCCTCCACGCCCCATCAGTAACACCATTAAAACTGTCAGTTTGTCAGCCCACTGGAGGTATTTATGAAATCAATATACAGTCCTGCAGATGGATGGCCACAGTATTGTTAGCCGGAGAAGAAAGGCTCCGTGGAAAATAAAATTAATAAAATTTACAAGCAGATTGTCATGGGGAACAGATAAATTCCCTACAATCTACTGTTTTGCTCAATTGGGACAAGAGAAAAGCAGTGACAGGGCGATGGGAAGAAGCTGTGTTTTAATGGGCTCCTTAAAACAGGAGCAAGGCTTATATTTACAGCAAGAAAATAGTGAACAGAAACCAAAGTGCTGCCCCACCCAAGTGCAGGATTTTGCTTGTGTGGGAGGTCTCCCAACAACATGGCCAGATTTTTCTGCTTAAATTTCGCTCTCCTCTCCCCATCACACTGTACTGCAAACCAGAACCTTTGTGCAATTGCTACTCCTCCCAGTGTATTTTGGGATGTTGTCTACTCAGGAAAGATTATCGCATTACTGGAATACATACCCCCTCATCCAGCTTCTAGCTATGGTTCAAGCTGACAGCTCAAAACCTCTCTCCTCTTTGCTCCCCCTGCCTCTGATCTTGATCATCAGCCATTTTCCAAAAGTGTGACTAGAGCTCATCTTCCAGAGCAGCCAGAGAGAGCAGCCAAGCCTGGGAGGGTAGTGGGCAAAGGCTCGGTAGCCTACGGACCAGCTTCATTTGGCAGAAAATACTGGAATCATTGTGACTGCCAGAGCCTCGGGTGCTGCCCAGATGCCTGGTGGAAATTGCGTTAGTCGGATGACAGTACCTGGGCCCCTGCTCCGGAGGCTGATGGAGAGCAGCTGAGTGGCCTTGGTGACACCGCCTGACCTCTGCTGTCATCGTGGGCTTTGTTCAGCGCCCCGACTGCAGGCTGGAGCCCTGCTCATTGAATCAGGCCTGGCTGGGGGGCCTGAGACCGGGCTCATTGTGCATCTGAATTTACTTACATCAGTTGCAGACACAGGAAACTGGATTTGAGATGGGGAGCACCCTGTTATTCAGCCCCAGAAGCCACTAGTCCTCACACCTGCCCTCTACCCCAAGTCTGAGCCTTGTTTTGGGGCCAATGGTGGCCCCAGTTGATCCTCAAGTGTCGTCTTAGCTAGCTGCTCAGAGCACACGGCTCATCTCAGCAGGGGATGGGAGATCAGAAAAAAGTGGACACCTCTTTTCTGCTTCCTCTTTTCCCTCCTGCCCCTTTGCAAAATGTTCATTCAGACTGCCCAAATTTTAGTGGAGGGCAGTCATCTGATCTCTCTTGCCAAATATATCTGGAGTCATCTAAAGCTTTTGATTAGGTACCCTTGGAAAATCAGTGTGGGAGTGTCCGCAGGCACAATCAGTCCATAGGTCAACTTAGCTAGGGCCTGTCTAACCTGTGACCAGCAAGTTTTCCTTATAGGACCCCGTACCAAGGATATAGTTGGACAAGTGTCCCCAAAATTTGCATGCAGAGAAATTCACCCTAGTGTTTCATTAAATAGCAAGCAAATACAATTTGGGATCCCAACAATTTAGGATCATAGAGCCACTCGTACAATTGGATGATATACAGCCATTTAAAATGTTGGCACTGATGTACTATTACTGACAAGGACAGATGTTCTCAATATAGCAAACAAAAATAATAGATTATAATAGTCTATATATTCTAAGGCCATACTGGTGGAATTTGTATATATATATATATATATCTCCTAATTGGTAGCAGTAGTTAGATCTGCGTTATTTTTTTTGTACCTTCATATTTGAGGATTTTTCGGGTGTTCTTTTAAAAAATAATGTGTATGTACAGGTTGTATGTGTGTGTGTCATACCTTTTATATCTGAAGAAACTATAAAGAGCTCACTGTGTCCCTAGCCCCTGGCTCTGCAGCCCCCACCACGCCATAGTCCTCAGAGAGGTTTCTGCAGCCCATGGCTGTGCGAGACCAGCCAGGAAGGAGGCATGGCATGAGTGTTTTGCCCGGCCAGTTCGCACACTCTCGGAGGCCTGATGGGTCTTTACAGATCGATTATTCGCTGAGATCCAAGCAGGCCTGAGTTCTGAATGAAAACAAGTGCACATGTTTGGTCTAGCAAAAAATAAAAGTGGAACACAAAACAAACAAAATAAGCCTGTATCTTTCTTAGAAAGGAAATAAGGCTTTGGGAATGCTTACAGCCTAGGACAAGACTTAGGTTTGAGCCAGCTGTGAGACCTGACACTATCCCTTCCCCTCCTCAAAGCAACATGCTGGCACTGCTTAATGCTAGAGGAAGTGCCTGTGGAACCGCCACTTTGGATAGATTTGTGGATATGCAATTTGAATTCATCATGCCTGTCACTGAGAAGATCCAGGGGCCCCCAGGAATCCCTGGGACTCTAAAATAAGCTGAAGTGGTCATCCCCCTCAGAAAATCAGAATGGGCAGGCTCTGTTCCAATCCCATATTACAAAGGCAGACTGTCCTGAGCAGCAGAGGACAGCCCTGAGAGATGGGAGATTGAGCTGCGTTGACCCTGCAGTCGGGGAGGAATGCTGGGTGGGGGTTGGGAGGGGGGTGCAGGGAGTTGTCTCCAGGAGGTGGGAAAACAGAGAATTGGGTGCAGTATGAGCAACAAATAACCCAGCATCTTGGCTCGTGGCCTGGAGGTGCGAGACCACCCACAGAGCCCGCCCTGGAGGCGAGCTGCTCTGCCTGGTAACCATTTCAGCAAAGGCCATCACTTGAGGAACAATGTGAATGCTTGTAGCAGCCTGGGGCCTGAGACCAAACAGCCCCCAAACACTCTGACCGCAGAGGCAGCAGCCTGGGGAGGGGGGTTGTTATCCTTTAATGAGATGCAGATCGAGCCGGCCTGAGTCTTTAACGCAGTGTGCCTCTTCTCTTCTTGTTTAGAGATTTGAGTGAAAACCAGATCCAGGGGATCCCAAGGAAGGCGTTCCGCGGCATTACCGACGTGAAGAACCTGTAAGTGCTGTTTTCATTTCTTCAGTAAAGATGTGGCTGACTTGGGCTCTCTGATCAGAGTGGGGGTGAGGGATGGGACAGGAGGGCGGTCCAGGTGCCTTCAGAGATGAGATGGAGGGCTGTGCTCAAGTGGTTTCTAGGGAGCACATGTCCGATGCCACAATAGTGTTATAGAAGCCTGTGCTTCGCTGGTGAATCATTCCCAGGTATGAGCACGGGCGCCTCAGAGCCTGCTGAGTTACAGCCTGGCCCTACAGAACCTTGGTGCTAACTAGCTTTGCCCAACATCATTATCATCTTCTGTGAAATGGGGATGGTAACCTTGTGGGTGTGTTTTGTGCAACTGAGAAAGTGTTTAAAAGAAACAGCTTAGTGCCCCATACATAGTATGTGGTCAATCACTTGGAACCTTGATGACGATGGTGCTCTCTCTTATTAATAGGATCATCATCAGCTCCTGAGAGAGAGAGCATTGGGACCTATATCCCAGGAAGTTGGGGAGACATAGCCAGATTCACTTCCACTGCCCTAGGATTTTTTTAATACTTTTTATTTTAAAATGATTTTTGATTCGCAGGAAGTTTCAAAAAATAGTAGACAAGTCTGGGTACCAGTTTCCGCCAATGGTAGAATCTGATGTAACCACAGTACAGTATCAACACTAGGAAACTGACATTGGTATGCTCCAGAGACCTTATTCTTCAGATTTCATGTTCCACGTGCGCTCACTTGTGTGCGCCTGTGTGAGGGTGGGCATGAGTAGTTCTGTGTGATTTCATCACATGCAGATTCGTGCAGCTGTCACTACAGTCAAGAGGCAGGACTCTTCCGTCACGACATTTTTAAACTTTGACCATTTCCTACCTGGCTTCTACTGACCGCTTGTTTGTGACTCCTGGGCTCCTGCAAGGACTATGCCTTGAATTTTCTACCTGAATCATTGTGCCCATGGGGTCAGAACATGCTTTTGGAGAGGGGTAGAGAGGAAGGTCTGGTTTGGCTGAGCAAGCACTTCTACCCAGCAGCCTTCTCTGCAGCCCCAGATTCAATTTGAGACGTCTTAAGGGAGGCTTAAAAAAAAAAAAACATTGTCACTTTTCCCTATAATGAATGCGGGGGTTTTAGTTTACTGGCACACTGAAGGCAGCTGGTGATGGCTTCCAGATGCAGGTTATCTGCCTCCCCTGTGGCCTTAGCGGAAAGCTTTTGGTGTTTAACATGCAGAGCACACAGGAGGGCAGAGGCGTCTCAGGGGTGGGTGGAGGTAACAGAGAAGCAGAGAGGACTTTGCAAGGGGCTGGAGGACAAGGAGGCTGCTTGCTGCTGCTTCTGAGGGTGTTTTCCTAAGAGCAGGAGAGGGCGGGGTGGAGCAGCCACAGCCACAAAGAATGGGAGTTTCTTTGCAGGACAGGTGTAGGCTTCTCACAAGAAATAACCTCCTGACTTTACATATCTTCCTGAGAAAACAAGTCGCAGAAAACCAAACCTTCAAAACGACTAAATAAATGAGGAGAGATCTTCTATCATCCTGAGCTGGCACTTTTAACATTTCAGAGTACTTTTCTAGCATTTCATTCCATTGCATTCCAAGAACTCAAGACTGTTGACCTGAACCAAAAACAGCTATGTTAATTAGCCTGCCAGAATGTCAGGGTGCAAGAAAATGGAGGCCCAGAGAGGGGCAGTGACTAACTCAGGGTCAGCCAGCTTTCTGATGATTGAGCCCCAAAAGAACAGTTTGCATATATAAAGTGATATATCGGTCAGATCTCATGATACTAATTTTAAATGGATCAGTTAACCAAAAAGAACATATTGTAGTGATGTATAAGCAAGGCTGTACAGTTAATTACCAACTATGTTTTTCATTGTTAAGAAAGTGAGTAAATCCCACAAAGGTTCTTTTTTATTTTTTATTTTTTGGAGTCGGCGTCTCACTCTGACACCTAGGCTGTACTCCAGTGATGCGATCTCAGCTCACTGCAACCTCCGCCTCCAGGTTCCAAGCGATTCTCCTGCCTCAGCCTCCTGAGTAGCTGGGATTTCAGGCACACGCCCATTCCTGGCTAATGTTTTTAATTTTAGTACAGACGGGGTTTCACCATGTTGGCCAGGCTGATCTCAAACTCCTAACCTCGTGATCCACCCGCATTGGCCTCCCAAAGTGCTGCGATTACAGGAGTGAGTCACTGTGCCCGGCCAACAGTTCTTAATAGTTGCTAGGGTTTCTCAGATTTTGTTTCACAGGATCTCTTTTTCCCCCTTATAATATCTCTACCTACACCAACCCCTCAGGAGTTAAAACGTTCAAGATTCTGTAAACGCAGACTCCTAAGTCACTCCAGCACCCACCATCAGCCCACCCTCTAAGCCATGTGTGTTACTCAGGAGTCTGAACCCAGCAAGGATCTTCTCTTTGTTTATTCCCACTATCAGCAGGCAGGCTTGGGAAAAGAAGGAAGGGTAGTGAACTCACTGCCTAAAGGATGAATTAACCAAAAACACCTAAGGGGGATTGAGTACTGTGTACTTCTAATCAGTTCAGTCAGCAGGCACTTATCAGGCAGGACCCTTAAGGCCCCAGAAGTACAAATCATGTTCTCCAGTAGCTTACAGTGTAACTGGGGACAAGAATCATGTAAATACAAGAAAATGTTTAGTAAAATGCCAGTCAACCTGAAAGTTGGCTAATGAGTAGCTATATGTAATGAGGGGCTGTCAGAGCTCAGAAGGAACAAGCAGCTTTAAGCAATGCAGCCTAGCGGTTAGAAGCATGGTTTTGGCAGCGTCATAGAAGTATCTGTGAATTCCATGAGTTCTAGGTTCTGAGTCTGTGACCTTAAGTATATTACTTGACACTTCTAAGCCTAGGTTTCCACTGTATAAAATAAGGATGATAGTTGGACTTGCCTCATAGGGTTTTTGTGAAGGTTAATGAAATAATGTATATAGAATAACTTAGTCCTATGCTTGATACGCCTTTCTTCTAATAGTGAAGACTGTCACCGGGCCTGAATGGTGGTTAGGATTCCCAAAGGAAATAATGAAAATAGTACATGCAAAGTACAAAGGCAAAAGTGTATAAGGTGTGTTTCCAGCAGAGGCATCTCATGGGAGCGGAGGGATCTGAGGCAGCAGAGTGTGGGATTGGGTTAGAAAGAGAGGTGGAAGCCGGTTGCTGGAGAGCTTTGACTGCAAGGGGCATGGGCTTTAGATGTAGATACCGATAATGTGGATGGCTTTTGCCCTGGGACAGATCATGATGAAAACATTGATTCTGGAAGAGGAACTGAGGACAGGAGGACGTGGCAGAGGAAAGGTTCAAGCAGGAGATGGGGCTGTAGTCCCATGTGAGAGTGCAGGCTCATATCTCTCTCTCTCAGGCTCTCTCTTGGGAGACAGCAGCAGGAAGAGGAGAAAGAGGCCAAAGTAGGCAGTCCCTGGGGACAAAATCAACAGATCTTAGCGGCCAGTGAGTTATTAGAGGCCATGGAAAAAGAAGTGAAAAATGATTGGTTTCAAGTTCAGACAATACAGAGAATGATGGCAAATTCTCATCATCATTCATTCACACATCCATCAAACTATTTTTTGAGTTCCTTCTAAGTGCCAGTTCTGGGGAAAACAGCAGGGTGTAAGATATAGCAATATAAATCCATGAGCGCTGTCTTCTTGAAGCATCCACTTCACAGAAAGGAAAGGTCAGGAGGGAGAGCTGGGCTTGGAAGATCCTGAGATGGGTTGTAATCACATTGGATGTGAAGTGATATCAAGTCTTCTGCGGGCATTGTGGACAGAGCATCTTCTCTGTGTGAGGAAGTTCGTGATCTCACATCCTGTCCAGTTCCTGCTGGTTGAAGGACTTTGCTAAAGCCATGCCATGTCCCTGGTTCTCAGCTTCCTTGGTTTTAATAAGAGGGAGTTAGACTAAATAATCTTATCGCCCAAGAGAAAAAGTCATACGGGTAATTAGAACCATAGGACCTGAGCTGAGGATCTGATGCTTCATGGAAGGGAAGCATCTGGGCAGAGGTGATAATGAGCTGTGTGTTTAAATATGCATCAGCACATGGAAAATAGGAGACACTTAGCACAAATTAAATTTCTATAAAACCTGCTAAGGAAACACTCCTCCTACTACCAGTCTTCAATTATGGAGATTGTCTACCTTGTGAATGATAAATAGCAAATTTTAAATCTCAGAGATGCACGTCCTTGTCATCAGGCTGAGAACCACCACCCAGCCCCTGAGCCTGCTGCACCACCATGTGTGAGCTCAGGGAATTCACACCATTCCACTATTACCTTAAGAGAGAGTAGAAGATAAATTACTGCCGTATTCAGCTTCCAACTACATGCTACATAAAATAACAACCAGTCTGGCCTACGTGTAATACCGTATGCTTTATTAAAAGGAGAAAATCAAGATCTGGTTTAAAAAATAATAATTTTGTAGGTTTGACATATATTTTCTTTGCTTGCACTGACATTTCCTTTCAAGAAGGAAAAGACTGTGGCCAGGCGTGGTGGCTCATGCCTGTAATCTCATCACTTCGGGAGGCAGAGGGCAGGGGATCACCTGAGGTCAAGAGTTTGAGACCAGCCTGGCCAGCATGGTGAAATCCCATCTCCACTAAAAATATAAAAATTAGTCGGGCGTGGTGGCGGGTGTCTGTAATCCCAGCTGCTCGGGAGGCTGAGGCAAGAGAACTGCTTGAACCCAGGAGGCAGAGGTTTCAGTGAGCCAAGTTTGCACCATTGCACTCCAGCCTGGGAGATGAGGAAACTCAAGTCTCAAAAAAAAAAAAAAAAAATAGGAAGAAGCTGTGATACCCACATTTTCCACATAAAATTTAGTTTTCATCAATGTGTATAATTTGGTAAAAGTCAGCAGATAAAATTAGCCCTAGGCCTCTGCAACTAACGTGCCATCAGTAACACACCCAACCATCCTTCAGACTTTGCCATAGACACTTGTGTGCACCCAGGTTCCTTTCCGCACTGCCATGCCAGCAATCAGGACAATATAATGATCACAGAAGCGGCTACAGAGCAGACTCCCTTTCACTTGAGCAAGTAGGCAAGTGTGCAACTTTTACCAGAGCCAAGAGAAAGGACACAGGTGGCCTCTGAGCCCCGTGGACCTGAGGAGCCACTAGCATAATGCTCTCAATGAAGGGACTGGATGCCCGGCTCCTCCAGACAGCAGAAGGAAGCCCCTAATTGCTTCCTGCTTCTCCAGAGAAGAGAAAGTAATTATCTGGGAATGCCACTCTACGCAATTACTGAAAGCTTAATGGGCTGGTCCCATTCTTCACTACCTGCCTAAAAGGGCGGGAGGTGCTGTATTTAAAGAGAGACAGGCAGTTCGATGGACAAAGTGATCTGGGTGGAGAAAGAGACCCTTGAGAGACTGACCTGCAGAGAGACTAACACTCACCACACAACAAGGAAATGCCTACCGTATGCAAAAACTGTGCTAGGTGCCGGACAAAGATACAGTGAAAAAGAGACAGAAGGAGAGAAAGAAAAAGAAATCATAGAAAGACATAGAGATAGAACCAAAGGAAATGAATTGGAAAAAAAAAAAGAGAGATGGCAAGCCGCAGTCCCGCTGAGCATAATAAGAAAAAGACAAAAACCAGGATAGATTGTTTTTTTTTAAATGTCCCCTTGCCCTGTCTTTCTCAGCAGTTATGTTTTCCTCTGTTTTTCAGTTTCTATTTGCGAGGACTCTGTAGGACATGCATTCCAGAAGGGAAAATCAATAACCCCTGTCTCTGCCAGCTAGCAGAATTTGGAATTGACGCTTTCAAAACAAAGCTGGGCAGGCAGCCTTTGTGTTCTCTAGTTAGGCTGTGTTACAGCACCGCCTGTGTCTGCCCTCCTGCTTCCTGAGATTAATGAGGACTGTCTCCGCCCCAGTGAGCAGGCAGTAATCTCATGTGAGAGTGAGGAAGGTGTAGGGAGGGACACCAGCACCCGTTCTTGTCGGTAGCATCTCTGTCTGCTCATCTCTGCAGCCATTTGTTTTGTCCCTGCACCTGGAGCAGCGTCCACACTCCTGGTCTTGCCCTGCAAGGCTGTATATGAGCTGAGTACTCTCACTTACCTCATGCTTCCCATGCCCCTTTTATCCCCTGAACACCCCAAGCTCCTTCCTGCCCCAGGACCTTTGCACTTGCTGCTTCCTTAACATAAGTTGCTACACCCTTAGACCTCCACACAGCCGGCTCCTTCTGATCCTTCATGTCCCAGCTCAAATGTTGCTTGCTGTCCCTCACTGCCTTCCCTGTCTATCCCATCACCCAGTGATATTTCTTCAGAGCACTTACCACTCTCTGAAATTATCTTGTTTGTTTCTTGTTACGGGATGTTATCTTGTTATGACTTGTCTCTGGATGCACATAGCAAACATATACACAGATATCCTGCCTGCTTCAATCACTGTGGCATCCCCAGTACCCAAATGGTTCATGGCAGAGAGTAAAGTGAACTAAAAATGTATAGAAAGAATGACTTCGTTCATTCATTTCACAGGTCTTTGCCGATGGCCTGTTACATACCAGAAATGATACACATTGTTAAAATGTTTTCTATAAAAATTATGTATACCGTACTATAGAAATAACATATGATAATAGTATTATTATGTAAGAATAATATACTACAGGAAAGAATAAAGTGCTCCTTGTATTTGAAGAACTCACAGTCTAATTATATTCCCATTTTCTAGATGACAAAATTAAGTTTCTAGTGAGGGAGTTAATTAGTAAACCAGCAGTCACAGACATGGGTTAAGACATCATTGGAGGTAAGGACAACTGTGTGTGGAATCCCAGGGAGACAGGTCTGATTCTGGCTTCACTCAGGAAATGATATGAGTTGGGTTTTGAAGGATGCATAGGAGTTCATCTAGGGAAAAGATACTGCAGTCAGAAGGAACAGCATGTGAAAAGTCACTAACATGTAAAGGGACAGAGGTGTGTGAAAGAGTTGGTCTTGTCAGAGATCTGTGGCTGGCTAGCAGGAGAGGCAATAAAGAGCAATGAGGTTAGGGAGGTGAGGAGGTGCAGGGAGGGGGCACCTTGAACCATAGAGCAATGGGGGTTCACTGAGGGGTTTCTAATAGAGGAGAGGCATAATCAGATTTTCAATTAAGAAAAACAGCTCCAGCAGCAGTGAGGGGGTGGGGAGTTGAGAGGCAGAGACTGAAGCTGTGTGGGCAGTGAGGAGACTTGTGCAGTTGTTCAGAAATCATAGGGGCCTAAATTGAGCAGGTAAAGTGGAGCTAAAAAGGCAGAGTCAAACTGCAGGGACTACTAGCTGGGTGGGGGAACTGAGTGCCTGTTACCAGGGCTTATCAAGCAGAGGCAGAGTGGACTTCAGTGCTTGCAGACTCTGACGCAGAAGAGAGCCTGGCTCTTTTCACAAATGGAGTGCTGCATCCTGAAGGGGGATTTAGGAAAATCTGCTCATTTGAGGCGGGGCCATGCAGATTTATTGTCTTCCCAAGTGCAGCAAGTTTCGCAGCCTTTCCTGCTTTGCATTCCTAGCTGAGAGTGTCAGGTTCTGAAGTGCTGCTAGAGGAAGTTGCACTGGGCCCCAGTTTGCTGAGTGCTACCCAAAAATGCTATCTAAAGAAAGGGGTCGTAGCTGCCTACCTGCCTCCCTCCACCCCTCTCTTTCCCTTTCTTTTTTCTTCCCTCTTATCCTGCCTTCTCCCTCATTCCTTCCTGTTTTCTGTTTTCTTTCCTTCCCCTCTTCCTGTCTCCCTTCTTCATTTCATTTCTTTTTTTTTTTTTTTTTCTTTTTTTTGACATGGAGTTTTGCTCTTGTTGCCTAGGCTGGAGTGCAGTGGCACGATCTCAGTTCACTGCAACCTCTGCCTCCTGGGTTCAAGTGATTCTCCCACCTCAGCCTCCTGACTAGCTGGGATTACAGGCGCCCACCAATACACCTAATTTTTTGTATTTTTAGTGGAGACAGGGTTACACCATGTTGGCCAGGCTGGTCTCAAACTCCTGACCTCAGGTGATCCACCCACCTTGGCTTCCCAAAGTGCTGAAATTACAGCAGTGAACCACAATGCCCAGCTACCTTCCTCCTTTCGTTTCTCCCTCCTTCCCTCTCTTTCTTCCTTCTTCTTTCTCTACCTCTCTTCCTTCCTGCTTTCCTCCCTTCTCTTCCTCTCTCTTCCTCCCTCCCCTCTTCCTTCTCCCTTTCTCTTTTCCCCTTCTCTCTTCCTCCCTTCCTTCCTCTTTCCCTCCCTCTTCTTTCCCTCCCTTTCATTCTTTCTCCCTCCCTCCTTTTCTCCCCCTTTTTCTCCCTTCTTTCCTTCCTTTCTCCCACTCTTCCTTTTTTCCATTCATCCTTACACAGATTATCACTGAACCCTTACTCTTCTGAGACCTGAAGAACATCTGAAAAATGAGAAAGATGAGTAAGACACAGTCCTGCTCTTGTGAATTTTTGTCTACAGGGGGAGACAGATACACAGCAAGCATATATCACACGATAAGCATTCCCCAGGACACTCTTCTCCATTTGCCCCAGGGCCAATAGCATAAGTGCTCAATAAATATCAGTTGATTAGTTAAATTTCCTGAAATGAGAAAAATAGAAGACACAGGTAGATTTGACTCCATTAGTCTGATAAACACATGATAGAGCATCATCTAAAGGCAAGGAGAGAGTGGTGGTAAATGCCCCATCCCAGAAATTCTGCCTGGGATTGGAAGTTACATCGATGACAAGTAGAATTTCTTCTAGGCCAAGATGACACAGTTTCATAGACAGTACAACAGGTGCTCTGGCAGGCTTTGCGTATTTACTAAAACATTCCCCCTGAGTCATAACTGTCTACTCAGCTGTCCTCCTCCTCCTGTAGCTTGTAAGTTATGTAAAAGGAGAAGGTGAGTCTTCCTTGTTCATTGTTCTATTTTCAAGAGTTCGTCCTATGCCTGGTACATAGTATATGTTCAATAAACGACAAGCAAAGGAATAAATGACTTGCAGAACAAAGAGACTCCCATTTCTAGAGAACAGCTAAAACCCTGAATGAATGAAGGGGCGTGATTATATCCTATCAAAGGAAAATAAAGTCAAGGCAGCAGGAAGCAGCCCAGAGAAGCAGTCATGATTTTTCAGGATAATGGAGACCATTAATCCAGCATTAAAATGTATTAACTGAGACAATTTGATTTGTGGACCAATTTTTTTTTAACTCATCACAGGTATTTAACCCCTTTGAGCACAAAATACATGGCAAGGAAGGTGTTTAAAACAAGCTTATAAAATAGAATTCTGTCTTTCATAGGCCCTGGCAAGAAGACACCGTGATTCTGACCCCCTAAAGTAGGTCTCAGGGGTCTTAGGAGATGTTTGCCATTGGACTGAGTCTTCGCCTAGAGATTTTTAGCTCCAAAGAGACATGTAAGGAACTTAGGAGGAGAGGAGTATTAACGTGGGGTCATACTTTGAGACTCTAGTATCTGTTGATGTTCTGAGTCTTTACTTACTGGGTCCAAGTGAATATAGTGATTAAAAGTATGAGTTTTCAAATCAGGTTAGATTTTTTTTTTCAGCTTTGCCTCTTACTACCTGTGTGAGCTTGGGCAGGTTTCTCAATATTCTTAGTCTATAAAATGGAGAAAATACTAGTGAGGAGTCCAAGAGGGAGAAACTGTGTGCCTCACATTTGAACACGGCTTTCTGGTTTGCACTCAGCCTTCATATGCATTATCTTATTTTTGACAGAGAGAGAAAGTAAGTCTCGCTTTGTCACCCAGAATGAAGTACAGTGGCGCCATCTTGATTCATTGCAACTTCTGCCTCTGGGCTCAAGCAGTCCTTCTGCCTTAGCCTCCCAAGTATCTGGGACTACAGGTGCGAGCCACCACACCCAGCTAATTTTTGCCCTTTTTTTGTAGAGACAGGGTTTTGCCATATTGCCCAGTCTGGTCTTGAACTAGTGGGTTCAAGTGATCCTCCTGCCTTGGCCTCCCAAAGTTCTGGGATTATAGGTGAGTCCCTATGCCTGACCATATGTATTATCCTGTTTAATTACAACAGTCTTGCAGGATCACTGGAGAAAAGTTGTTTATCCTCTAGATGTAGAGGTGGAAATTGAGGCTCAAATTCAGAAACTCTCTCAAGGCCACAGAGCTGGTCATGGCAAAGCTACTACAGGATCCCAAGATTAGCATAGACTCTCAGGCAGTGTTGTTCTGAGCGATTGGCCAGGAAAAACCCTGAGATTTCTAAGTATGGAGGGATGCCTTGAAGGAAACAGCAGATACCGACAGATCCCATGGGGAATGTTGAGAAAGCATTTCTGGCTTCCAGTACCATCCAAAACGCAAGGTAGGAGCAGGCTGTGAAGGTCACAACTGAGACAGAACTTCCAAGGTTGTCTGAAAGTATGAACTTTAAGCTAGGCGTAGTGGCTCATGCCTGTAATCCCAGCACTTTGGGAGGCCGAGGTGGGCAGATCACGAAGTCAGGAGGTTGAGACCATCCTGGCTAACATGGGGAAACCCCATCTCTACGAAAAATACAAAAAATTAGCCAGGCATGGTGGCACATGCCTGTAGTCTCAGCCACTCAGGAGGTTGAGGCAGGAGAATTGCTTGAACCCGAGAGGCAGAGGTTGCAGTGAGCTGAGATCACACCACCACACTTCAGAAGGAAGAAAAGATAGTATGAAGTTTAAAAAAATTAATAGACCCTATTTTTAGAGCATTTTTAGGTTTACGGAAGAACTGAGTGGAATGCATAGACAGTTTCCATATACCCCCAACACACAGCCATACAGTTTTTCCTACTTTAACACCTTGGTTAGTGTGGGATGTTTGTTACCACTGCCGAGCCAATATTGATACATTGTTAACTAGAGTCCCTAGTTAACACTAGGGTTCACTGTTTGGTGTGTACATTGAATGGGTTTTGACAAGTGTGTAATGACATGTATCCACTATTACAGTGTTATATAGAATAGTGTCAGTGCCCTAAAGTTTCCTGTGTCCCACCCTGTGTCATCCTTCCGTCCATTCCCCTGAGCCCTAAAGTGTGAGTTTTAAATGTGCAGGTAAGTTCTTTCATCTTCACAACAGCTTATATTTATTTGGTTTTTTTATACTGTCAGATAAGAGTCTCCTTTTTCTTCTTTGAAAGAGGGTAAGTGACTCCTGCGTGTCAAAGTGCATAGAGCAAGTCAGCAGGACAGCCAAGCCCTGACCCAGCTTCCCAGCCACAGTGTGAGCTGTATGAACACAAAAGCCTCTGCTTCAGAGAAAAGACCAGTGGTCCAAAGACTGTGCCCGGTCCTGGAGCTGTGCTCCCTATATAAACTCCGAGGAGGCTGACATAATGGTTAAGTGCTCAGACTCCAGAGTCAGGCTGCCTAGAGTCCAGCCCTGGTTCTTACCACCTTTTTGATCGTGAGCAAATTGCATACCTCCCTCTTAGCCTCAGTTACCCCATTTGTTAAGTGGAAATAATAGTATCCACCTTTATGATGTTGTTATGAAGAGTAATAATTATTATTGCTGCTTTTATTCTGTCTCTGAGAATTAATTTAGCTCAGGTTATCATATCTGAGAGGCTAAATCTTCCCTTTCTAGAATAATATGTACCCAAAGAAAAAGTCGTATTTCTAGTTTCCTGGCTCTGCGATAACCCTCCCTAACTAGTAAAGATATTTCATTCATCACTCCTTCTCCTATTTCTTTGGGTGGGGCTGACCTGTTCTGGCATATGGCTTCTAATGGGCTAGGTACAAAGTAGGCCAGGGAAAAAGAGGGTGCACTTTCCCTGCCCTGTCCCTTCCTCTTGTCCCCACCAAGACATGGCAAGTACCAAAAGAACCCAGGAGTCCCAGCTCTGCTATTATCCACTGCCTGCCTAGGGTAGGCTGAAAAATGGCTCCTCTGAAAATGCCTACATCCTAATCTTTAATATATGTGAATATGTATTCCACATAGCAAAAAGGATTAAGAATTAAGGTTCTTCAAATGGATAGATTATCCTAGATTATTTGAGGGGATCCAATGTAATCAGAAATTTCTTTATAAGAAAATAGACACATGCTGGAAGCACAGAGAGAGAAAAGACTGTGTGATTCGGGGAAGGAGGACAGCCCCCATCCTGGAAAAGACAGGGAGACAGATTGTCCCTCGGGGCGTCCACAAGGAACGCAGTCCTGCCGACACCTTGACGCGAGCCCAGTGAAAGTGATCTGAGTCTTCTGACCTCCAGCATTCTAAGACAATAAATTCATGTTGTGTTAAAACACTCGGTTTGTGGTAATTTGTTATAGCAGCCACAGGAAACCAGTACTAGAACTGACCGCCCTCAGGCTGTCACCCAACCCTGTCATCTGGACTTCCTCTTCTATTAAAATAAATCATTGACATAAAATCAGTGAATTTCACATTGTGTTCTGAGAAACTCTGCTGCTGCTTCAAGAGCCCATACATAAAAAGTTACTTTTCAACAGTGATAAAGATTTAAATGGCCTCTTTTAGACATGAGTGTGCAACATGAGATTTTGTGTCACAAAGAGCCTAGTGGGGAGGAAAAGGCTTGAAAAAAATCACTGGACTTGATAAATAATCTTTCAGGTCTACTCCGATTGCAAAGTTTGATGATTCTTTGAGGCCGTCTTCCACTAGGGAGGAGCTAGGTTTTGTCATTGAGATAAAATGCAGTGTCAGGGTGGAGAAGCCAGCACCAGGTGGGGACAGCAGAAAAGAAAATCGGGATAACATCAGGTCTCTGGACTCAGAGCTGGACTTTGGAAGCTCGACTCCGAGGAAAGGGAAAGAGTTGGGTGTTGACTGGAGGGTAATTATCTGGAATGGGGCTTAGGGCTTTTGAAAGTTTTCAGACATCCTTGCGACTAGTTAGGGATTTCTGCAGCAGGGCTGAGTTTAACTGGCTTTCTTGCTCAATCTCCCTTCCTTCTCATAGCCCCAGATAAACTACTTTGCATCTGGGGTAAACAGCCAGTTCTGGAAAGATAATTCTTAGAGACTCTGATGAAGACATGGTCAGCCAATGATCAAAAATATTTGTTGGATGAATAAGCTGTTTGTGCAGCGTGCAGGACAGAAGTTTTCAGAGTCTGAGATCTGTGCCGCAATACTGCTCATGGTACGTGTGGGTCTTTTATTGGAGCGGATGTTTCAGAGCAGGCTTGTATCAGAACTGACACATCCATATGCATGGCCTGCCGTGCCAGCGCACAGCACTTCCGTGTCTGCCACAAGCATTCAGCTCTGTAAATGGACGTGTTACGATGTGTCCATTTACACCGACAGCTATTATTTGCCATTGTTAACATTCTCCTTTAAAGTTCTCTCTATAACCAGTCCCCAGGCACAGGTGCGCAAACCTAAATTACTTTTAAATGCCGATGATCAGTTCTTAGGTACTGTGTCTGCCAGGAAAACTTCCTAGCCAGACAGATAAGTACCCAGTGGATAAGGTTTGGTGTACACTGCACATGGTCCAATAGCAGTTCTGAGATTTCCCAGCTAATTAGCATTCTGTTTTAAAGGTTGTGCTCCTTTTTCAGCTAATAGGGACAACATTTCTTGGGCTCGGGGATGGGGTATTTGTCTGAGATAACTACTAAACCCCATAATTTACCCCCAAATGGTCGTATCTCCCACTGCCCACAAGGACACCAAATAAACAAGGAAGGAATGAAGCCTGAAACAGACATTCCTTCTTAGTAGGTAATAAGCTTTTATCAAGCCCTGACTATATATCAGACAGAGTTCTTATTAATTTCTACCTATTATCTCATTTAATCTTCATGTCAACCTAATGATTACCGTCACCAGTTTACAGATGATAAAAATGGAGGCACACAAAAGTGAAATGATTGACCCAGGGTCACATAGTCAATGAGTGGCAGAACTGGGACTTGGACTCAGAGAGTTTACGTCTAGAACCTGACACCTGAACCACTCGCTAGGCTCTGCTGCCTAAGGTTCGCCAAGCACTTAATGAAAGGCAAAAGCTGTGGTCTAAATCCCGCCTCCAGACAAGTTTGATTTTCTTCTTATGGGATTTCAAAAATCAGTAAATTTTCCTTGAAAATGTGAATTTCCAGCTTCTCTGGGGAAATGAAATGCATCCAGTCCTGCCTGGCAACAACAGGCTGAGCTGAGTGGCAGCTTCCCTCTTAAACATAGTGTGTGCTCTCCGGTCAGCAGCATGTTTGCTTCATTCGTCCTGCAAGCTTCTAGGGAGTCCCACTGATACGTGGAACTATCCTAAAGGAAGAGTTACCAGCCCACCTCTTACCCAAGAAAGACCCCATTCTTCAATAGAATAGTTGAGTTTTTCTCTTTCTGCTTTGCAAGCTGGTGATCTTGGACACGCTGTTTTTCCTCCCTGAGCCTTCATTTCCTTTTCAATAAAATAAAGATAATTAAGCCTTAACCAAGCCATAATCTCTCTTTTTTTTTTTTTTTGAGATGGAGTCTCACTCTGTTGCCCCATGCTGGAGTGCAGTGGCACAGTCTCAGCTCACTGCAACCTCCATCTCCCAGGTTCAAGTGATTCTCCTGCCTCAGCCTCCTGAGTAGCTGGGATTATAGGCACGTACCATCATACCTAGCTAATTTTTGTGTTTTTAATAGAGATGGGGTTTCACCATCTTGGTCAGTCTGGTTTCGAACTCCTGACCTCATGATCCTCCCACCTCGGCCTCCCAAAGTGCTGGCATTACAGGCATGAGCCACTGCACCCAGCCCAATCCATACTTTTTAATATGAAAGTTAAATGAACCTATAGTCTCAGCTTCTAGGGAGGCTGAAGTGGGATGAATGCTTGAGCCCAGAAGTTTGAACTTGCAATGAGCCATACTGGCACCAGTGCACTCCAGCCTGGGCAACACAGTGAGACCCGGCTCAAAAACTAAATCAGTCAAATGAGGGGACACGTGGAAAAGACTTAGGGTAGAGCTTGGCACAAAGTAGATACTTAATAAATATAGTGTTAATATTCTGCACACCCATCCTCGTGCAGCCTTCATCCTTCATTGATGCACAGAGAAATTATCTTACAGTTGGGCTATTGGCTTGTGGGGTTACAGGAGAGGGAGAGTTCTGGGGTTTGGTTTGGTAGTCTTGGGATTTTCTCTGATTCAAAAACAAGAAATTTAAAATTTTATGGGAAATTGTCTGATTTCAAGACGTTGGCACCTAAGGCAAAATCTTCTTAAGCACTAAAAGTGTGTTGGCCAAATCCAGTCGTCTGTGGGTGTCATTCAACCACCAGCCTCTGATGTTAGGTCATGCCTCCCAGTCCCTGCTGCAAACCAAGGAAATGAATGGAAGATTCTGGTGGTTTTTCCTACAGCTGCAGGTGTCAATAATCTTGCTAATATGTTGGCAAGTCTCAATGCCATATCCCTTAAACCAGTTAAAATCCAACAGCCTGCAAAGGCCTTGAAAAAGTGACTCTAATGGTGGCAATCGAGAAGGCTTGGGGGAGGCAAATGTGGGAGCAGATCTTCCCAAAACCAACTCACATGGACCGTTGCTAATTGCACAAAGCAGAGCACTGACCCTGGACTTGAACTTCCCTTTCTGCTACATTTGAGGCTGAACACTCTGCCAGGAACTGGGGCGCTACATCACGATATGGCTCTGGCATGTTCCAGAAGTGAGTGACTTTGCCCTACTCTTCAAAGTCACATACCACTGGTCACTTTCACTGAAACCTCCCAAAGACTCCAAATACCAAGGGACCCTGGCGAACACACTCTTTAGCTTGACTCATTATTGTTTATTTAGATAGGTTCTTTACTCAGTAATCCACATCTCTATACCTGTCTGTCACCAGCACATTCTCCACTCTGTCATTGATTGCCCATTCTTTGAGAACCAAGTAGAATCAGCAACTCAGAAGTCCTACTGTTCCCTTCCCTGGCCTACTCTAGAATTTTTCTCCACTTGTTTTTTAAAGTCACAATGGTAAAGCAATAATTGCGTGGCTTCATTATAGCCATGTGCAATATTTCCACGTATGGTTTGAAAACCACCTGCTCCAGAATCTCCTGGACTTTATTTAAAACGCAGGTTCCTGAGCCCTGTTAGCAGCTAACTGAATCCTAATTTCTGGTCAAGGCCCAGGAATCTGCATGTTTAAGCCACTCCACGGCTGATTCTATAACTTTTGAGAACCACTGGCGTACTGAATACAGACTTGGCATTGAAATGAGAGATCTGAGTTCGAGTCTCAGCCTCCTCACTAGTCCTGAGCTAATTGCTAACTTCTCTATTAAGCTTGGTTTCTTCATGGAGACTAAGGGTAGTACTTAAAGCAGATAATGTTTGTAAAAGAGTTAGCACTAACACACAGTAAGCACTTCAAATGTTAAATATTCTCGTATCATTTGATTGCTGTAATAACACAGTGGAGTTGGTGGGATTATCCCTGTTTAAAAGATGAAGAAACTTGGACTTAGCAAGGTTAGGTAGTTTGTCCAAGGTCACACAGAAGAGTGACAATATGAACCTACATTAATCTGACTCATTTTTAACAGTGTTTAGAACAATTGGGGTAAATCAATTCAGAATTAAAGTGAGAGTGAAGAGGCCCGAGAATAAAAGGGGGAACTTCCGTGCACGTAAGGCAAGTGTCTGTTGTCTGTGTTAGATTTTCCTGTGTGCTGTTCGGCATCTGCCCGGGAGTGAGGATAAGACAGGCGATGGTCGTGGCTTACATTGAGTCTTTTGTGCCTAATATCCAAGCCTTTGTTGTTCTTAATTTGTCAATCCCTTGGAATGTTGTCAGCCAAGGAGGTCCCACATCGCGACAATGGATTGGAGAATGTGGGAGGGCCTCATCTGTAACAAAGGCAAAGAACAAAGCCTCCCTTTCAGTTACTTTGAGGCCTTTACCCCAAACAGTGGAGGGTGCAGGACCTCTGGTTCTCCCTGGAGCCTTTGTGTGTTTCTCCCTGTGAGTACGCTACAAGCTGAGGATGGAGTCTGGGCTGGCTTTCAGCTAATGCTGACTCTACCTGCACCTTGGAAATGTGACCCTGGCTAGGCTGCGAGTTCAATCCACATGTCTTGTAGAGAGGAGCAAAAAGCTATCTTGAAAAAGAGATCCCAAGACTCACGGAGCTTCCTCAAATTGGGTTACTCTATCACAGTTGGGGTAGGTGGGAAGGTGAAGCTGTTTAATGAGAAATGAGAAAACAGTTTGAGATAAGGAATTAAACCATCAAAGAATCTAACCAATATATTAGTATTTTGTTTAACAAAGCAGATGATCAAATCATATGTTCCCATTTAATTAAATAAAATGGAAGGTACATTTAAAAGTTTGAATATGATTTTATATACATATGTATTTGCATGGGGAAAAAAGTCTGAAGGACAAAAACCAAATGGTAGCAATTATCAACTGTAAGTGATAGGAATTTGGATGATTTAATTTTTTAAATCAACTTTATTGAGGTTTAATCTACCTAAACAATGCATCCATTTTATCTTCACAGTTCCATTTATTTTGACCAGTGAATAGCCATGTAACCACTAAGAAAGTAGATTCTTTGATGGTTTAATTCCTTCTGTCTTCAATCAGTCCTGTCTCCCATGCACGGACCCTGGCGAACACCAATCTGCTTTCTGTCACTGTAGTTTTGCCTATAGAACTATTTCATAGAAATGGAATCACACAGGCCGGGCACAGTGGCTCATGCCTGTAATCCCAGCACTTTAGGAGGCCGAAGCGGGTGGATCCCCTGAGGTTAGGAGTTCAAGACCAGCCAGACCAACATGGTGAAACCCTGTCTTTACCAAAAATGCAAAAAAATTAGCTGAGTGTGTTGGCGGTGCCTGTAATCCCAACTACTAGAGAGGCTGAGGTAGGAGAATCGCTTGGACCCAGGAGGCAGAGGTTTCTGTGAGCCGAGATAGTGCCACTGTACTCCTGCCTGGGCAACAAAAGCGAGACTGTGTTTTTTTAAAAATAAGAAAGAAAGAAATGGAATCACATGGTATGTTTCCTTATGTAGCTAGTGTCTTTCACTTAGCATAGTATTTTGAAAGCCACCCTAGGTTATATTGTCAGTAATTTGTTCTTTGTTACTACTGAGTAGTATTCCACTGTGTGAATATACTTCAGTGTGTCTGTCCATTCCCCTGTTGATGGGCATTTGGATTGTGTCCAAGTTTGGGTTACTATGAATAAAGCTGCTATGAACATTGATCTATATGAGTCCCTGTGTGAACGCAGGTTTTCATTTCCCTCATGTACATACCTAAGAGTGATTTTATATATTTTCCTTATCCGATTTCTAGTATTTCTACAATGACCAAACATTACTTAACAACAATGATAGCAAATACCAGAGTAGGGAGAACCCATCCTCTCTCCCATTGTCTTAGAAAGACAGTATAGATTGAAAAGAAAGCTTTTATCAGTACATATGGGCCATGGCTATCTTGACTTCAGATGGCTTATTCAACTTCTTCCCATGAAATTTAGATGTGATTAGATTTTTCTCTTGAGTTCTTGGTAAGAATTCAGAGGACACTGAATTGGCAAGGGTGGGGGGGCCATCTTTTACCCTGATGGTGGCAGTGCCAATTGGTATAACCCCCTCAACAGGCAATCTGGCAACAGCTACCAAAATTGAAAATACACATACTCTTCAATCTATCAATTTAACTTTTATATATTTACTTTAAACATAATCTCATTCAAGTCCCCAAGGATGTTTAGGTAAGTGTTATTGGCAGAGAAAATGTCTTGGGAGCTACTTAATTTCCCACCAATAGGACCCAAGTCAAATGAATCACGGTATGTTCATTCACTGAACTATTGTCGAGTAGTTATAAGGATTGAGGTTAATCTTTATATATAATACGAAACATGTCCAGAGCTCATAAATGAGAAAACTAGGTGCAAATGGTCTGTACGGTGTTTTACCATTTGTGTTTTTAAAGCATTATGCTTGTATTTGTTCACATGTGCCTTTTATTTTATTTTTTTTCGAGATAAGGTCTTACTTAGTAGGCCAGTCTGGAGTGCAGTGGCTCACTGCCCCTCAACCTCGTGGGCTCAAGCGATCCTCCCACCTCAGCCCCTGCAGTAGCTGGGACTACAGACATATGCCACCACATCCAGCTAATTTTTTTATTTTTTCTTGTTTATCGAGATGGGGTTTCACCACGTTGCATAGGCTGGTCTCAAACTCCTGTGCTCAAGTGATCCACCCACCCCAGTCTCCCAAAGTGCTGGAATTATAGGCATGAGCTACCGCACCCGGCCCACATAAGCTTTTATATATGTGAAATATTTGTGGACAAATTCATAGGAAACGGACAGTAACTGCTTCTGGAAAGGCAAACTTCACAACTTGGGAGATGGAACAGACGCACATTGCTTTTCATTCTATACTCTTTGATCTCTCTAAATTTTCTTTTATCATGTGCATATATTTGTGTAATATGAAACAATCTTATGAGTTAAAGACATCCATCTGATCTCAGCCCAAAGAATGGGAGTGCCCCTGTTTCACTTGATTCCCTGGCATCTGATGCCAGAGTGCACTTTCCCAGCAAGAACTCTCAGGACTCTGAGCTGACCATGCCCCATGCTGCCTCTGCCCCTGCCACTGTTGACCCTCCATAACTGGAAACCATGATCATTACCATTTGCCTAAGTACAGCTGCATTGACCCACAGCTGTGGCTGTCAGTTTTGAATGGGGGAAATTATTTGTATTCCACAGGCATTTCTGATTGTGGCCTTGACCAGCCCTGAGATATCTTGCAGCAACGAATCACCAGCGGCCAATCCCATGACCTTTGGAAAATGAATTTGCCTGCCATTGGGCCGGCCCGAGTTCTCTTGCCCAAGTAAAATGTCAATTAGATCACTGGCTGAATATTGCTTTTGTCTACTTAAGCATATTCAACTCACAAAGCCATAAATGTTTGCTTGCTTCTTTCTTAAAGACTCCTGACCCAAGTTCAAAGTATGCTCCTAGCTCCATATGGTCACTGGAAAAAATGGATTCACTGGGAAAATACAGATATTGAGTCATTATTCAGTCATCAGGCAAATCACAGTTTGGGTCATTGTCAACAGACTGCATTTTATTTGGGTCCATGGATGCTTTCAGGCTCATAGGATAGGTGTTGCATGCATGGCATTTAACTCCTTCTGCACTCCCATCCTGCATTGTTACCTATGACACACAATGAAGAAGATCAAACCCCACGTTCAGGTTGGGCATGGTGGCTTACACTTGTAATCCCAACAATTTGGGAGGCCGAGGCAGGTGGATCACCTGAGGTCAGGGATTTGAGACCAGTCTGGCCAACATAGTGAAACCTCCATCTCTACTTAAAACACAAAAATTCACCAGGCATGGTGGCAGGTACCTGTAGTCCCAGGTACTGCAGAGGCCAAGGCAGGAGAATCGCTTGAACCTGGAAGGTGGAGGTTTCAGTTAGCCGAGATTGTCCCATTACAATCCAGCCTGGACAACAAGAGCAAAACTTCATTTAAAAAAAAAAAAAAACTCCAACATTATATTGATCTTTAGGGTTTATATAAATTAGAGAAAAATGAATAGGGAGAGAGGCGTTGCTGAGTGATGATAATTCAACCCGAAGTGATAAGAGTAAGGACGCCATCATGCAGTAACATTTCAATGAACTGTAATTAGTTTCTGGAGTTTTCTGTATTTGACTTTTAAGATATGTCACAGGAATTAAAACACAAGGAGTTTTCCAAAATTTTTCTTAAGCAGAATGTCCCTGCCCCCATTCCCTTTAATCTGCCTTTTGCTGCTCATATCTTATTTATTTATTTGTTTGTTTGTTTGAGACAAGAGTCTCACTCTGTCATCAGGTGCCAGGCTGGACTGCAGTGGCGCAATCTTGGCTCACTGCATCCTCCACCTCCCGGGTTCAAGCAATTCTCCTGCCTCAGCCTCCCTAGTAGCTGGCACTACAGGTGCATGCCATCACGCCCAGCTAATTTTTGCATTTTTAGTAGAAACGGGGTTCCACCGTGTTGGCCAGGATGGTCTCGATCTCTTGACCTCGTGATCCACCCTCCTCGGCCTCCCAAAGTGCTGGGATTACAGGCGTAAGCCACCACACCTGGCTGCCCATATCTTATTTTTGTATTTCAACTGGTTATTGGGAAACAAGTGGTGTTTGGTTACATGAATAAGTTCTTTAGTGATTTCTGAGATTTTGGTGCACCCATCAGCTGAGCTGTGAACCCTGTACCCGATGTGTAGTCTTCCATCCCTTGCCACCCGCTGCCCTTTCCCCTGAGTTCCCAAAGTCCAATGTATCATTCTTATGCTTTTGCATCATACCTTCTTTCAAATATCTCGAGAGATTTCTTTGACCCAGTGTTATCCTTAAGCATGGTTTCCAGCGACATGAAAAATAAATTGACCACAAAGCCAAGATTCTGAGTTTTAGCTCTGCTTCAGAAATGGTCCTGTTTTGTTCTCTAAGAACAATGTTGGTCTCTTGTAGTTACATCTCTTATGGCCCTATTAAATGATGCTCTCTCTGCTGCTACATAGCTGCTAATGTCAAAAGGGGGTACATCATTACCCTGCACACCAAAACACCAACGTTCCCAAGCTAAGTTCTCCCTTACTGTGTGCCTCAGAAGTTGAACAGTTTAAATTAACCCTTCTTGGGCTCTCTTCACATGTTCTGGCCATCTTAAAGTGAGAGCTGGTACTGAACTCCATCTGGGTCATCAGGAAATTGTTCCACACCATTTGCACCTTTCCAGCCATTAGAATGCTCCACATGCAGCTTGGGGAACCTACTGTCAACCAGTACAATTGGGTTGTGGATGTGCAAATTTTCTCTGATGAATTGTTTGTTGTCACAGAAGATGAGTCTTCTGGGTAGACTGTCAAGCCAAGACCCTTTTCTGGAGTAGCTCCTTAATGGAATTAGATTTCCTGAAATGATTTCCTTTCTTTGCCCATTTTACCACCAAGGCAGGTATGAGATGTGCTTTTATAATAAGTGGTTTGGCTCTCATGCAATTCCTCTACTGCTGCCAGCCTCACTGCCTATTGTAATGGGGTGAATTGGACGGGGGTGTAAGGTGCGGAATTCAGGTTGCTCTACCGAGAGTCATAGACTTACCAAGCTAGAGAGAGCTTTAAGAAATAAATCATATGGCTCAAATTTCTCCTTTTAAAAATGTGGGCAGTTGGCAAGACCAGTAACTGGGTTCTGTTGTTCTGTATCTGGGTCTTAATTTATAAAGGTGACTGACGGATGATACAGAGAGGTCAGTGCTATGTACAATAAGTTTACTGTTACTTACAGGTCCCTAGAATTGAGAGACACAGTATGCCATGCAGGGTCGCAGGGGAAGCACCAGAGTTGGGCAGAACGCAGAAACAGGAGGAAGGCGAAAGCTGGAGCCAAAGCCTTTATTGGGTTTTCTGGAAAAGGCAAGGTAGAGCAGGGGAAACAGCTTAAGAATGGCTAGTTTGAATAATTTATGTGGACCTTGAGGGATGGGGGCTATCAATATCCAGCTTAGTTGTCCTGTACCCAGCTGTTGGTTGATTTATGGCCAAGACCAGCTTGGTGTGTGAGTTAGATACAGCTGGTGGTTAGGATATGGACTTGGGATTGGTTGGTCTGTATATGGAAGGTGGGCTCGTTGGCAATTTGTTTACTATCTCTAAGAATGAGTAGCTCTGGGAGGGGTAGTCTCTCCCCAGCCAAGAACCCTTCCCTCCCCCACCAAGATGTCGAACTACTATAGAGAAAATTTTAAAACATAATTAATACACCCCTAAATCCCTGAGACTCCTCAATCCCTCCCCATTAGACCACCACTCCCCACCATATTGAAGCCCCAAATGGGATGAAGGATTCAAGCATCCCTGAGTTCTAGTAATATTTCAGACTTGAAGATACAGTTTAATCACCTTTTACTGTTTTCGATTTTTTTCACTGGTATATCAGGTGTCACTCTTGTCTCTAAATAGTGTGACCCAAGGGTTTAACAATTAAGTCCTTACTTCTCTGCCAAATGCTATCTCAGGATTTTAAGTAATTATTCTCTCTAATCCTTACTTTCCTCTTTTGTTGATAATTACGGGCTTGCATCTGATGATCTCTGAGATCACTTTCAACACTGGCATTTTACAACTCTATGGCTGCAACCACCCAGACAGAGGGCTGGAATCTCCTCCAGCAGAGTTCAAGTTCATACCAGGTGATTTTGTTAATGACGTAAAGGCAAACAGTGATGTTCTGAATTTAGGTGTGTGGATAGGAAGGGAGGGAGGAAGGTAGGATCATAGATAAGGAAGTAGGTGAATGTTTCCCAAGGAATCTCAGTGTTACAGTTGGTAATCAAGGCTCAGAAAATAAGTCCAAGGAAGGTAACTCCTTAGGACCAGAAGAGTTGGACAGCCCATCCCTTTCCTCTCCCACCCCATCCTATGCCCACTCCCAAATAAAACAGAAAGGTCATCTTCTATATGCAAACCCCTGAATTCTGTTCTGAAATACGTGGGATGCATAAAATAGCAAATGCCGTCAGATCTCAAGTTGGGCAAATACAGAGACAGCATTTTTAGTATCACTGAAAAGTAGTTGTCAGAAATATGCCATTCACTCAGAGTATCTAAGTGCTCTGTCAAGCTTTAACTTGATTAAAATTGAAAACCACATTGCTTGAAAACCACACGTGAAATCGAAATCTCTTTACTCAGTGCTCTTACATTCTGAAGCCTGGGCTTATGGATTATCCTCAGTTAATTTATGCCATCTTCGTGCCATACATTAATTTCGAATATATTTGTTGAAAATTTCCTGTAGCTTGCATTTATGGTTGTCAAAGGGGCTTTTATCTTGAAAAAAAAATGGTGCTGGTTTTAATTACAATTCTAAATAGCTTCATAACCATCGTGAACCCTGGATTTACATCATCTTTATGATAGCCACGCAATTCCCACTTTATTGATTTTGTCATTTGCTTCATTACAGTTAATGCAAACCTTTTGTATGGAGACAGTTCTGGGGCCACTCTCTTCTTGGAGAGATTAGTGTAGAACATCATGACCAAGAGAGACCCCGTCCCTCCACCCCCTGCTTCTGCCACAGTGCTGACCCAGGGAAAAGTCAGGATGGAAAATATTTCCGGAGTGGCTATCCATCACAGGCAAAAGAAACGTTAGCACTGATTATCCAACCTTTTCTGATCTGATGGGATCAGACTTCCCCACTTTGGAGTCCTAGAGATGGCATCACTCATGTTGTAGGACTGTGTGTTTTCCCTACCGCAAGCCTCATTCACTCTCTGTTTAGAGAAGGCTTGCAGCAGCAGCCATCTGCTTTCACATTTCACGTGTGGATCTTGCACCCCCTGAACCGAGCCCAGCCAGAGGCCTAGGAACCAAAGCCTAATATGGTTGATGGGGTATGTGGAGTCCTGGAGGTAAATGCCAAGAATGACTATAAGTAACCTAGGGTGGAAAATCCAAAACCTTCAGTGATGAACTTGAAATGGAACAGAACATTAAAGAAAAGAACAGAATGAAGTGAGGGAGCCTAAGGAAGTATGGGAAGACACAGCTCATCCGTTTGTATCCATCAGGGACAGGCTTCCAAGGGCCAGGAGTAGCTGAGGGAGCTCTGAATGCTGCTGGGCATCCAGTGTGTAAGGAAGGCTGCTGCAGGGGAGTTTGTGGATAGAGTCCAGAGCACTATGTAAGTAGCATTTAGATGGTTGAGAAAATAGTACATTCAATCTGGAAACAAGGAATATTTCCCCCCAGGTCTCACTTGAAAAGACCTTACTCTTCCCAAACCAACGCTTATAAGAGAACTAGCCTTTAACCAGGATATAAAAGTCGAATGAACTTGCCAGAAAGGGCAGTACAAGTCCAAAGATCATTTCTGAAGGAGGCAAAGGAGTGGGGTGGCCCATTTCTAATGTAATTTACTGGAGACTATTGGGGAAAGTCCTAGAAGGCCCATTCTCTGCCTTTGCATCTCCTGGAACTCCTCAGTGAGTCACTCAATTTGGATTATCCCCGGGGATGGCTCTCTCTTCTTCTGCCTTCAGAGACTGTGTTCTCCACTTCCAGACTCATTTTTCCAATACCCTGTTAGATGTGGGAGTCTAGCCTTAGCTTTCTAAAAGCTATGAAATTATTAAATGCTGGAAACACTGTTGAATGCTCTTTAAAAGCTGTTTCTGTGACAGATGGGAGGGGAAAATATGCTGTTTCTAAGACACAGAAGAGCTGAGAGGAAAGAGGAGGCATCTTCAGGAGATGGGGTAGAAGGAGCCCCAGTGGCCCGGCACCTCGTGTTTGACCCCATATGCATCCAGAAGCTGGAGGGCCGGTCTTGTCCCGCAGAAGAACTCCTACATGAATCTCTACCTGATAGGCACTTCGGAGGGCTTTTGAGCTTGGTGGTTTTCCATGGAGTGCTTTGGCAGAAGTTAATACCACATTCATTCATACTTGTGTTTTTTCCACCCTGCTGATCAGACCTCCGATCCCCCTGGAGAGTCCTCGTCTTAACTGTTCCAAACAGGAGGAAACTTACACTTACATTCTCAATGTACTGCATTAAAAATAAAATCCGATACCTCAGACAGTACCTATAACAACAAAATGAGAAAAACCTCATGTGAGGACTCAGGGACTGAATTAAAACCCAGCAGCCCTGAATGCCAGCCCTTGAGGGGCCCATAGAAATCATCTATTTCATGCCTTTGTTTTACCGATGGGGAAATTTTAGCCCAGAGAAGTTAGGCCATAGTTCAACAAGGTCAAATGTCCTTGTCATCTGATTCCTGAGCAAACTGTTTTTATTTTTTCCACTAAACCATATCATCTTAAACAAACAAACAGATCTCTATTGCTGGCAAATGAAAGAAAACCACTCTTTCTTTTTTCCCCCCAGGGCAGTGGCTCTCATCCTCAGTTCTGAAGTGTGAACAATGCCCTTATTTCCCCTTTCTGGTATCAGGGAAGGAATTAGAAATTTCTTCAGGCTTGATACGGTCAATTAAGTAGAAGTAGCTGCAATGGAGAGCTCTGGACATGGAGGTTGGTGGGTAGAACTGGCCCCCACCCAGTTGGTACCCAAGTAGGAACCATCTCTGTGGGGCCCCCAGATGTTTTTGGATTTACTTGGCTCAATGAGACTGATGTGGCTGCTCCGGAGAGTGCTGGGAGAATTTAGAGACAGCATGAGGGAAAAGACTCACCGTTTTCACCAGGCCCTCCCACCGTCTCTTCCCCAGGAGCTGTTGTGAGTCCATAGCCCACACAGACCAGAGGCCTCTGCAGGGAGGGGTTTCTGGTCAAAGGCACTTTCCTCACTGCTTTGAGTAAGGGTAACAGCCTGGCTTCCTTTCTCCTCTTCTCAGAGAACCAGTCTGAGCAAAGGTGCATGCGCGCGTACACACACACACACACACACACACACACACGAGGAGCTCAGCTTCTGAAATGCAAATGCAATCTACTGAGTTATCTGTGCTGGCTACTGATGCAAAAGGTGGAGCAGTGGTGTGGAAAATACAAAACAGTGGTTAATCCCACACTAGTTTATGCTGGACTTGGGAGCCTAGCAGGTGATTTTTCCCCTTCCGTCAAGTTTACCGTCCCCATTCTCTTTGCCTTAAACTGACATTTTCCCCCTCTGAGTCTTGAGTGATTGGTAGTGTCCCCAAAGCAAGCTGGGAGAGGGAGTTTTAAAATTTGTTAAAAATAATCCCCAAAAATAGGTGAATTAAATTCCCTCATGTTTCTCTCCTTCATTCGCATTTCTCGTCAATGCCAAGATATTTCTTTTCACACCCAGATAGAATCAGGTTTGTGAGCTCATCATATGCAATGTTAAGATCTGACTCTAGGCTTCCCTACCTTTCACTGTGATGTCCTCAGAGGAAAACCACCCTCAAAATGGGGTGGGCTTAAAAAGTCTTGTAAAGAACAAACTTCGCTTTTTCTCCTTTCCTAAGATAACAGTCACATAGCATAGAATTAACCATTTAAAAGTACAGTTCAGTGGCATTTAGTACATTCACCATGTTGTGCAGCAATCACTTTTATCCATTTCTTTCTTTCTTTTTTTTCTTTGAGACAGAGTCTCACTCTGTCACCCAGGCTGGAGTGTGGTGGCGTGATCTCAGCTCACTGCCACCTCTGCCTCCTGGGTTCAAATGATTCTCCTGCCTCAGCCTCTGGAGTAGCTGAAACTACAGATGTTCACCACCACACCTGCCTAATTTCTTTGTATTTTTAGTAGAGACAGGTTTCATTATATTGGCCCGGCTGGTCTCGAACTTCTGACCTTCTGATCCACCCACTTTGGCCTCCCAAAAAATCACCAAAGACACAAGGAGGAAAAAAAAATGTCAGGCAAAGAGAATGGGAATGGTAAACTTGCATCTATTTCTAAAACATTTTCATCATCCCCAAAGGAAACCCCGCACCCATTCACAGTCACTCCCATTCCCTCCCTGCCCCCAGCCTCTGGCAATTATTACTCTGCTTTCCTTTTCTATGAATTTACCTGTTCTGGACATTTTCTAAATATGAAGTCACAATAGGCGACCTTTTGTCTGGCTTCTTTCGCTTAGTGTAATGTTTTCAATGTTGTCCATGTTGCCGCGTTATCAGTGCTTCATTCCTGTTTTGTGGCTGAATAATATTCCTTTATGTGCACATACGACAATTCATGTATCCACTCCTCCATCGACAGACATTTGGGTTGTTTCCACCTTTTGGCTATTGTGAGTGGTGCTGCTATGAACATTTGTGTGCGAGTTTTTGTTTGAACACCTGTTTTTAATTCTTTTGGCTATATCCCTAGGGATGGAATTGCTGGGTCATACAGTAAATCTATCTTTAACTTTTTGGGGAACCACCAAACTGTTTTCCACTGCAGCCGCACCGTTTTACATTCCCTCCAGCCATGTAGGAGTGTTCCAATTTCTCCACATCATCACCGAGCACTTACTGTTTTTCCTCATTTTAATTATAGCCTTTCTAGTGCATGTGAAGTGGGATCCTGTGTGACCCTGTGCTTTCTACTAAGCACCTCCTGTATGCCAGGCACCGTGGGCCAGGTACAGTAGTGTGTAAAACAGAGACTGTACCCGCTCTCCTGTTGCTGGTGAGTTCAGACATTCATTATTCCTTAAAAGTAATAGTAAAGAAAAGGAAGCCGGCCTCTTCCTAGAGCATTTCCGTGCTATATATTAGCTAGATGGAAAGCAGTTATCAGCACAGCACGTGCTGCTGAGTTTTGATGCTCCTTTTTTCAGCAATTAATTACAAGGACCTTGATATCCCCCTTATACTGAGCTTACAAGACACATTTTAATTGGCCTCTGCTGCCACAAACATACCTTTGAGTGATGCCTTGTTAGTGGCCGCTCACCCCAAACACCCTATGATACCATCTGGTTACTGCTGCCCTGTTCCTTTGGTTCCCGTGGCTTATATACCTTGGAAGACAAGCCTTATCATCTCTGGGGAAGGTCATGCCCAGGAATGATGGATTTGAATCTATGTAATTTACCACTTGTGCCTAGAACGAAAAGAACCATTTCTCCTGAGAGGGCATGCCTCTGCCCAAGACAGCACTAAGCTGTCCCAGCTTGGTCAGAAGGCTACCCACTGAGTCCTACTAGGTGACCTGGAATTGAAGCATCCTCTCAAGGTGCAGGCATCCATCCATGATCCTCAGTGACTGGAGCTAACATCAGTTACCATCCCTAGTGATCCTAAAAGTCAGATGGACTGGGACTCCCAAGGAGTCTAACTGAGAGACACAGGAGACAGTGGGGAGGATACTATTGAGTGTGCTGCTTCCCCCATCCCCAACACCATCTTCTAGGTCAAAATACTTTACCGGCCAATGAAAGCAACTAGTTCCCAGTGACAAATACCAAACTAAAGCTTGGCTTTCTCACCAGCATTTTCCCAGCCTACAGTAACTGGAGTTATGCCCACACAGTCATATTAGGCTTCCCATCTTTGTATTTTCAAAGTCAAGGAGAGGTGGAATAGCCTGATGGGTGAGCCCTGAGGCTCCAGGATTGGGAAGGCAGGTTTGAACTTGACTCTCCTATCAACTAACCAAGCTCCTTTGATGATGCTACATGACAACCTCTCTGAACCTGAGTTTGGTCTTGTATTCACAATTCATCCTACTCTGTGAAGTAAGTGCTTGAATGAGGGGATGGCCAAAGGCTCATGAGAGCTTGGAAAAAACTGTTCATTTTGCCTGAGTTTGTATAGGACAGTCTCCTAGAGGATGTGGCCTTTGAGGAAGGCCTTGATGGATGGAGAAGGATTTCACAAACAGGGGAAGTGGCAAGGACAAGCGTAAGTGGACATGGAAACATGAACTTGGTACATTCATGTATTACGCAGAGGGAGGTGCAGGAATGCCTTGCTAAAGAGTCTGGTCTGTTTCCAGAGGAGCAGCATCTCTTACAGTCATCGTGAGCATGGACAGACCTGGGTTCAATGCCGAGTTTAAAGACAAAGCTCTCATGCCTCACTTTCTTCTTTTGTAGGAATTTTTGTGAGATCAGACTGGCATAAGACACTTAAAAGTTGCTCAGTTTAATATTGATGCTTAATAAGTGTTGAATAAGTGTTGTGTGCAATTATTACATTTATCATGGTTTTGTGGTTGCTACAATTTATAATGTTGGCCATAGGGAGCCACTGAGGGCTCATGCACAGATTACGGAATGTTAAGTTGAAGAATTTATATACCATAGATGGTATGGCATTTGACTATTTTAAGTGTTCAGTACATTACTTGATTGGTTATTAGTTGGAAGTAGCCACCAAGAAATGAGATTACATTTTGCAATTTCTCTCCTTAGTTGTCTCACCTATGAAAATTGTGAATATGTGCTCACATTGGTGTCATTCTTTCAGTAAGGGAGCAGTTTATATTTTCTTTGGTGTAGGTTTTTGGTGGCTTCTTACATTTCAATCTCATAACAGCTGGAGAAGTACAAAAAGCGTGTGAGTCTGAACTGCTGCCCTTAGTTCAGAAAGACTTTATTGAATATCTTAAATAATAGATTTTTTGGTCTGGGCTGGAAAAAGACGGGATAAAGAGATAGGTTCAAATCACAGAAGGGTCTAAGTTAGATGAACAGGAATGTTTATTTAAAATTTCATAAGAAATCAATCTCAGGTCACATAACTTCAGCACTGAAAGAGAGCTTAGAGATGACGTAAAAAAGAATTCCTAAATTTAATATTATTTGTTTTAAAGCAAATAAAATTAAGCAATGCCACAAATACATTTTCAGAGCACACACATTTCATTAATACACAAAAATTCCTTTTGGACTGTTATTATCTGCCTTGTACAACTGACACTCTGGGCATGGATGTGAATCACTTAGTTTGCACAGTTACAAATTATATAAGCCCTAGTCTTCCATTTTTATAAGAAATAAAAATGGGTAGCAAATAAGAGCCTTCAAAGGGTTAGTTAGTATGGGCTGGAAATGTGAATAAATTCAAGGAAGTCTTAGTAAATTTTCTGGATGAGCCTTCTATGTGATTCTTTTAAAGGGAAACAAAGATCTCTTGAGGCTGAAGGAGTTGATGTGGCTTCAGTGCACTGTCAGGGAGCGCTCACCAGGATGGGCTGGTTCATGGCCTCGACCCAGAGTGGGGATGCTTGCGATCTTGTATTTGAATGAAAACTAACATCTCACACCTGGGCGCCAACCTCTTATCCAGGAAGAAATACCTCAGCTCTGGCTCCTGCTTCGTGGTCATATTCACACAGCAGGAATCTTTTAATCTTTAGAACCCAATGGGAAAATTTTCTGAAACCCCCACAGGGATGAAAAGAAAAAAACTCTGCCTCACTACAGTTTGTGCTGGGTGATTTAGAAAAACAGAGTAAAAAACGGAAATGTGGGAGATAACTTTTCATGCCCGTTAACAAAAGCGCATTTCATCTTCCCAGTTTCTCACTCCTTCCTCCCTCCTGCGCCTCTGCTTGGGAGGAACCACAGATGGTTATCGCTCAAGAGTGTAACTAGGGAAACCACAAACCTGCCCCAATCACTATGGAGACAGCCATGTATTTGTCCAGCCTCTGAGTATTCATGACATCAGCAAGTCCAGCGAGTTAAACACTGATACTTCTTACAAAGAAATTCTAATTCCCAATGAGGAAGGCAGAGAATACAAGGCCCAACATTTCAGTGACTTTCAAGGCTCCCCCCAGCCTTATTGTGGGTGTGTTTGCAAAGGGACAGCCCACTTTACAGAAGCTGCAATGAGGACCCTTTTAAAGCCAAGAGAACTGAAAGCTGGGTTTGTGAGTCAACAGACATTTTAAGGTTTAGGGAAGTGGTTGAGGGAATGATATGCCAAGAATAAATCTATTTTCAACTGAGTCAGCCCCATGAGGTGTAACAGGGTAAGCGGCCATCGCAGGATTAGACACAGAAGTTTCAATGCTAAAACAGGGAAAGTCTCAGGCAAAGCTTGGGGAGTGGGTCCACCTAGATATACAACCCTTTGGCCCTAACATAAGCATGACAGTACATTTTGCAACAGTAACCAAACTCCCGTGGTCCCTTGGTCTAAAAGTTGCTGGAAAACAAATGATACTCTCTCACTGTGAATATGGGATGTTTGCATTTGATTTGCTTTGGATTTGTTTCATTGTTATTCTTTTATTTATCTAGATATGCCAGAAATTTGTTTTAAATTTAAATTCGCCAAAATTAAATGGGATCTCTGCTTGTCCCCATAACTATCTTCAATGCTAAATTGGTTTGCAGGGATTTCCTCTCTGCATTTTTCAGCACAAATTCATTTGCCAAATGCCCAACATGCAGGAAACTATGTAAACACAGAAGTGGAGTTATTGATATTTCCCAGTGATGTGTAAAACACCTCTTTATTCTCCAAGGTCTGGTGTGCCTCTTTGTGGCTAATCCATCATCGCTGTTTGCATTATTGCAGAGCTTGCTTCCAGGAGCATCTACTGGAGTGGATGCAGTTACTCTCCTGCTGAGAAGTTGCATCTGTTGAACGGCATTATGATCTATACAAAATAAAAGGTGTTATGTTAGCTATATGGCAAAGTATGCATAATGACATTTGTTGAAACAGACTTGTTCAATTTTCAACTAAGTTCTAAGCAGGCTATTCTGATCACAGAGCTTCATTAACCTACGACTGCATTAACCTAGGACTTTGTCCTTTACAAAGTAGATTTGGTTGGTTGAAGTCTTTGGAATGCTAACAGTTATCTAAATATCTCTGTAAATATAACTGGCTCTACCACATTAAACGTCAGAGGTCAACAGTTGCTTTACCAATTATATATGTTTGTATTTACATGTATACAGTATTACATGTAAATACATTTGTAGAAAAAATGGGCATAAAGTTGTCAGTTTTATAGACAGGGGTCTTTGTGGATAGTTAAATAATTCATGGATCAGTAAACATATCTATATGCATGTATTCTAGGGTCTGGCGGGCAAGGGTACAAAATGAGCAAAATGGTAGATTCACCTCCTTTTGCTCATTTGAGATGCAGTTTTAATGTAGAATTACGGCAGTCCTCTAATGATGAGAAGCAGGGGCAATTCATTAGCAGATTGTGGCTTAGATCAAGTGTTCAATTTGTCTAAGGAAGTGTACCCAGTACTCAGTTATATAAAGTATGTGCGTTTCTTTTGAAGATAATTTTTTTCCTTTTGTCAGTTAAAATAACCTTGAGCTTTATTTTTTTCAAAGACCCCAGCTAACAGCAGACAAATGCTTCTATAATTTGTTCTTCTATAATGATTTTTTATAATGTTAAACTGTCATAAAAAAACAACCTTCAAAAGCGCTTCTAGATTTCTTATTTTCTGCTTAAAGGACAATTGGATAACAGTGAGGAAAGAAATAGCATGTCAAGGCTGCTTCACATTTTGTCTTCTGCCTTGTTCCATGAACGCAGGGATTCCCTCAGTTTTCTTTTTACAGTTGCAACATTCTATTTCTCCTCAATCTAGAAAAAGAATACCTTGAAAACGTACAAGGATGAACATATACATGTATAATCAAAAACAAATTCAACTTATTATAGTCAAGCTTTTTAAATTCTTTTAAACCTTTCAATATAATTAAGACATAAAAACCACAGGGGGCAACCTTCTTCCAAATATTTTCAAAGGATGTCTTATACTTCATTCTATATCCTGAGTACCTAATCAGTGTGAACATCTAATAGTACTATGTTACTCTTGCGGGTTAATTCCTTGTTGGATTTCATGACTGTTGACTTGCTTGGGCTTTCTAGTAAGTCTTCCCTTGTGAATTTCATACAGAAGTCCCTGCAATTATTTGGCACATTTGGGAGGGATAGCTTTATTCAGAAACTAGCAAACTGTTAAACTCTAAAGGGTGCTGAGCCTTAGCTACTTCTCCCATTTAGCATGAGGAGGAACAGGAACAGAATGCCTAGAGCAGAATGCTGCTGCTGGATTTGGGGCCCCTGGAGGGACAGTGCCCTCAGGCTAAGTTTAACTATCCACCTGATGAGATGCTTGGCCCCCAGCACATCTGGATGAGGAGTGAACAACTGGATAGGTATCCCCTGATGTGCAGGCCTTGCATATAGATAACTAGTTTGGAATTCTACTTTTCTTCCAGATACCCAGAGCCTATTTCTGGAGATAACTATTTTCAAGATATTCTTCATGGGGACTCAAATGCATCACTGAAGTCCTGAATTTAAAAAAAAATCTTTCTTTTTCTTTTCATTCTTTATCTCTTTCTTCCTTTTTTTGGTTATTGTTGGGATATAGCTAGATTACTTTTTAAATTGTAGTCAGTTTTTTAACCCTTTTTAAAGGATTTAGATATGCTGCTTTAATTTTTGCAGCACAAAAATATTTCTAATCCTGCTTCAATTATGAAATTTCACATTGTAATTGAAAGAGATGAACTGTGATAATAGGAGTATATTATGCTTACTAATGGGAATTCTTGCAAAAGTGTTATCTCCCAGTCTGCCGTTTGTGGAGATTATTTTAAGTCCTCACTCACGCTGGCTTTCCTTTCTGCCTTGTTTATATTCTCAGAGTATAAAAATACAGTAGTCAGAAAGCTGCTCTCAGGGAGTCTGCATTTAGTGCTTGTCAGAGGAATCCTCTCTAAATGGACTCTGGTATCATTTTAGCACTCATATTGTTTGCCGAAATTCGAGCTTCCTGGAGAAATTAGAGCAGTTAATTTAATATCATGAAACATTTTGGGGCTTCTTGGCTTATTCAGAGACAGTGGAGTATAAATCAAATTGAGTATTCTGTGTTAAGTAAAGGACAATAAAAGTGGCCTCCAAAAAAATAGCCAGCCTTCCCGCAATCCGTTGCCTTCCCATTCTCCGTCTTCATCCTGGACCCATAGAAATCTTGTTGTATTCCAAGTTTCCTTCCCAAGGGCTCCCTGGTAGAGGTCTGTGTCTCAGAATGACAAGGAAGCAGGGAAGGTGCTTAGCCATGTACGGGCACAGCAGGCATGCTCAGTCCTTATTCACTGTCGTGACGATATGGCTTAATATTCCATGCAGCTTGGGCTCAGCCCTGACACCTTTCCCTCGAGGTACTCATTCTGCAATCATTGGTGACCATCTGTGAAGTGGCTGGCACTGTGCTGGGCACTGAGGTAAATGACGTTGTGTGATAAGAAGCAGAGTCAGCAACTGTGGGAAATACACTTCTTATGCCCAGGAAAAATTGAAAGAGAGCTGTGTCCTCTGACTGCTGAGTTCTCTCTGCTCACATTTCCAAAGTCCGTTTTGCAGACGCCTCCCGAGTGATGGTGTGCATGTTGCAGGGTAGGCAATGGTCTTTGTTGATTTGTTTTTGAGAGGGCCTTTGAACGAGGCCTTCCAAAGGGACGATATGGACCTTTGACCTGAGAGCTTAGAATACACATCAGTGGCCTCCGGTCACATCAACCCCGAGAAGCAAACTGCGAAGTCAAATGTTTTGGCCTCAGCTTCAGAAGGCTCTCTGTGTGTTTAGTGACGCTCCACTCCACCATCCTCAAAGAAATCCAGGGCTTGTGTTTGTTTCACCTCCCTTCTCCTGTGTGTCAGGACTAACTTTTATGTCACTGAGGTGTCATTTTGCAAAGAAAAAGAAACCCGTCTGAACCAAGTGTGTATTTACTTTGTTTTAGAGACCTAGTGTATTTGCATGAAATATCAGGAATGCTCATGGATGATTAATTGGGCTTTTTACAAATACGCTGATGCTGGGTGCCATGGAGATATAAGCGCTGGGAAGTGGAGTAACTGCTGTGGTTTTTGTTTACTTTATGGGACTCCCATAGGTGTTATACCCTTGCAGACCCTGGTAATGAATGGGGCATCTTGAGAACGGCTCCTTGACCATCACGGCTGGATACCATGTCTGTTTCATTTATCTGTGGTTAGAACAGAAGAAGACAATCTCAGTTATAATAAACGTCTTCTAGAAAAGCACACTTATGCATAAATATTTTAAATGTTGGTGTTTTGTGTTTTAAAATAGTCTATAAAACACACCCACAGAGATGCTTATAATGAAGTTCAGTTTTCCCCATTGCAAATAAACTAGATGTCAACTCGTGCCACCTACTGAAAATATTTAAACATCATGTAATTAGTAACATATTAGATGTCTCTGCTCTTAGCCTGAAAATGATCAGAGCCCTCTTGAAGACTCTTGTCCTCACCACTTCAGTTTGCTGAGTAGCAGGACTGTGATGAGATATTGAGTAAGGTGTGTTTTGTCTTTTTAAAAAATCTTTTGGCGATCTTTCCTCACCACATACTTTTTAATACTCTTTCTACCACTTTGGTTTTTTTCTCTTCTTTCTATGGCATTCTCCTTTTTCCTGCAGATTCCTTTCTTTCCATGTAAAATTCTGTACGTTTAGAGTCTCCTGTTTGATTTCTGGTGCTCTCAAAAAGAAAAGGAATAGAAAACACTTCACAAATCTAGTAAATAAATAATGTACTAATAGCAAGGACCTCTATAAAATGTCTGCATGAAAACCGATGCACCACAAACTGCCATCTCTACACACCCCAGACTTCCCAATATGATGATTTAGATCCCTCTCTACTTAGGCAGGTGGTGCCATTTTGCCGAATTCAGCATGTTCATTATACAGTTTCTTGGACCCAGAAGCCAACTCCACTGCATTTCTGCTTGGTAAGGTTTGGCGGCCTTGGCGTGGGGCAGGGGTTGTTGATTCATTAGCCTTTAAGCCGATGATAAATCTAGAAGCTGGGCAGCAGGACTAGACTGCCTTCATAGAACCTCTGCAGGGAATCAGCGGTCCCGACACTGCAAGAAATCTATGAAAAAGAGGCTCAGCAAACTCATGTGAAGAAAGGCTCCAGAAGAATTAGGGATAGAGAGTACGTGATGAGACTCTGTGTGAGTGGGCATCAGCTAGAACTTTGAATGCTAGATACAGAACTCGCCAACCGAAAATGTGCTTCTGCTTCTCAAGATGCCCGTGGATTGTTTATCTTTTTAATTCTAAATATCTAAATCTTCTATCATGAGCATCTATTGAGATGATGTATTAATAATTCCCCATAATATCGTGACAGAGCCTGTCTGTCGTAACCCACAGCATCACTCTCATTGTGCTTCATTTGTGTGTATTTATGCAATTCTATATCTGTTTACTTTTCCAAAGAGAATAGTATTTTAATTTTAATTCTGCCTTCCTTCGGTGGAAAATAAAGCCCTGGGAGAGGGTTCCCAGAGGTGTCTTTGACACGCCTTTTGTGAAGAGTTGTCCTGAGTTTAGGTCAAGTTACAAATGAAAATTCCAACACCAGGAAATCCCTCTACCTGAGAGGTGGAGAAAATTCAGAAAGCCTAGAGGCTCTTTAGTACACCCCCACTTCTTTCCACCTGCCCCGCAGCCCCAAAGACCATGGCGTGCCCCATGAACAAAGTACAACAATCTGGTGTCAATAACTCATTCCTGTATAAGACCTTTTTTTTGTTGTTTTTAAGGGTTTTTTTAGGAATAAAATGGGTCATGTATATATGATATTTAAGTTGGGGTGTGATTATGGTTAATATCCTGACTTACACATCATATATATATTTTGATTTAGAAAAAAAAAGGTATCTCTGCATTATCCCCCAACTGAAATAGCTCAGTCTCCAACTAGAATGTGTATTAGTCAAGGCATCTTTTTAAGAGAAATTATTTTCATGCTCACAGGATGGAAAGGGAAATAAAAGAGGAGTCCTGAATTAGGTGTATTTAATTCTCCCCAATTTAAATCGAAGTGGTACATCTTTAAGGCAATAACAATATTCCTTTTTCCCCCCTTCATGAATGCTTCCATCAGTGAATTTCTTTAATGCTGATGATGGTTGGTGCAGTTTGAGGGAATCTGTATTTAGTCAGAAAATGCTTCAATAGAATGACCTACCAGATGGGCCCCGTAACAATGCACGGAGGCATCAAACCACCACAGACATTTGGTGCTTAGAATAATAAAACGACTATAAAATTAGATTAGTTGAGTCTAATTTGGAATTGGTATATTCCCCATGCACCCTTGCCGCTCTTGGGCAGATAAAGCCTTGAGATTTAGCACTGTGTCAGAGCAGAAGACTGCAACTTCCAGTAAAAGGGAGACGAGGGAACGGGAGAGAGGAAAAAAGCATTCTGGGAGGTCGCAGAGGGCAGAGCAGTGACCTCCAATGATTTACAGGCCTTTAGCTTAATGAAATTGTTTCAGTGACATGACGGTAAGAGCTCGTAATGGATTGGATGCCCTAATGTAATGAAATTACTCCCTTCTGCCTAAAAAAAAAAAAATGCGCAATTAATATTTACTGAGACCTGACAGCCTTTTGGTGCGCTCGTCTGTGTAGTTCCCTCAGACAGTCAGAGAGGAGAGACGGAGCAGCGTGGCAGACAGGCTGGCTCTGCACGAGCTCCTGGCGGGGACAAGCAGCGCCTGCAAGGGGGTGGAGGGACAGGCGCTCGGGTGGCCCGGGCCGCCGGCCCCTCACGTTGCCCCCGCTCAGCCTTCACGCTCTCCCCTGCTTTTCCACAGGCAACTGGACAACAACCACATCAGCTGCATTGAAGATGGAGCCTTCCGAGCGCTGCGCGATTTGGAGATCCTGTGAGTTGATTTTGCGATCGCTGCCTTGTGTGTGCGTGTGCGTGTGTGTGTGGTGTCTGTGTGGGGAGGAGAGAAGGGGAGAGTGTGTACAGAAGGGTCTGTGTGGATGCATTTCTGGTGTTCTGCTGCAGTGCTATTAAAATTGGGAACCAGGAGATCCCTCCGGCTCACCTTGGCCAAAGTGTTTGCAGGCAGCCAAGTGTGATTTCTCACCTCCCACAAACTGGGGTTCCTGCTAATTAAGTCTCAATTGAGTCTTTCTCCCCCAGTGCTCCCGCAGTATTTGTGGCTGGGAGAGACAGATGGGCTGGAGCAGGACCCCACCACCACCAGGAGCCTGCCACAGCATCAGGGACACTGTGTTTGGGTACTGGGATACCCGGAGGAGACAGGGTCCAGGGTTGGGGCCAGAGAGAGAGAGAGGGGTTAGTGCCAGGAGGTCACCTGGAATTACCTGAATCAGAAAGGGACTTTGGCACAGGGCAGGGGAATACCACACAGCCTGGGAAAGCCCAGTCATTGCTATTGCTCCTGGTATCTCATCTCAGGCATCAATTCAAACTTTAAACAGTAACTGACCTTAAAGGGGCCAGGGGTCATGAGGGGTAATGCGGGGAGATGAGAGGAGGCAGCCCCTTCCCCATTACCCCACCCTATGAGGTCTAGAAAGAATGTGTAGCTGCCTCTCTGAGTTCTGGATTTTCAGATGAGTCTAACTAAGAAAACCTGACTGCCAGGAGGAAAGTCAGCTGGGAGTCATCTTGGGGTCATTCAAACTAAAGTTGAATTGTGTAAGACAACATTTTGGTTATTCTTACCAAAGCTATACTTCTAGCTGTCCCTGATTTAGAGAAACCTAGAGAGGAAGGCAGTACAACACAGAAGAACTTGTGTCACTTGTGGTTGAGTCCAGATTCTGCCACTGATTAGTCGTGTGACCTTGGGCAAGTCTTTTCTGCTCTGAGAGCCTCAGTTTTCTCATTTTTAAAATGAAAGGGTTGGATGCTCCGTCTTGGGAGTGACTTCCCTTTTCCAAATTCTGTAGCTGCTTGGTTCTAAAAATAATTCTGAGGTATGGTTTTAGCCAGTGACTGATAGCAGAGCGGGGTTTCTTGAGCATCTTCCTAAAAATAAAAAACTACACAGTCACAGGTGACCTATCTCTGATTGCAGAAGAATGAATGAATGCCAAATAAATGAGTGAGTGAATATTTTAAAGCATTCCTTTGTATGTGAAGGAAAGAGCGAAAGGTCTTCCTTCTGCCTTCCTCTTCACCTGGCCCCGCAGACACTAGCAATGGGTTGGAGAGAGCCTCTCCACGTTGTTTGAGAGGAAGGTGATTCCAAGAGGAATCACGGGAAATAAAAGAGAATGCTGATGCTGCAAGCTGCTTGAAATCAGATGAAAGCCGAGAATTCTCAGTCCAGAAAAGACAGGACCCACAGCCAGGGAGGTCAGGTTGTCATTTCTGAGATAGATTGTCTCTCCTCACCCAAACTCTGACCCCCGGAACCAGCAACAAACGCCTGTCTGCAAGAGAGAGGATGCCAGCCCAAATTTAGTAACCTAGAACTCCTCTTATCGGGAGGCTGGGGCTGAGAAGGGTAGACAGGATTTTCCCTGCCTACAAAATAGCATTTGTAGAAAGGGCTGCTCAGAGCACATCACCTTTTTCCTCCCTTGACAGAGAGAATGAGAAAGATAAGAACATTCCTTGGGACGAGACCAGGAAATGGAAGTCACCAGCTGCCACAAAACAGCTGTGACAACCTGACAGCCCTCATGTTCGTTCTCTGTGCTAGGAATGCTGTTGTCTCACCTCACCAGGAAGGCGGTCTGAGAGAGAAGAGAGGGCTTTGCAGCCTGACACACCTGGGTGGGGCTTGGGTCAAGTGTCTTAATCTCTCTGAGTCTATCTCCTCAACTTTTAAAAACAGAGTGTATGTACTACATCAGAGGGGCTCTCATAAGCACCATCCCTTCTACTCTCCTAACTTCTGCCTCTATAGGTGTATATAGAGGTGCACCCTCACCCCCATCAAGCCTTTGCCCATGACAGATTTAGACAGCTCTCTACTCAGATACCAAAAAAAAAAAAAAAAAAAATTGGTATCCAGGTGCACCAGGTGTCTCCGAGTTTAAGCTTTAAAAACCTGTGATTGAAAGAAAAAAAAAAAGTTCTCATTCCCTACCATTGCAAAGAGTCTGTAGGATCTGATTAGTTTATCTTCTCAATTCCAAACAAAGCCAGATCAATAGCTTTGTTTTAAAGACACTCTCATTTGGCTTCACATGGCTAAGTACTTAAAATTAATCATAATCAGTTATTCCGTGGGTTTTTAATTTCCAGCAGAGGCACATGGCTTTGAAACCATCCATCTTAATGGTGAGCCATTCTGAAATTGGCTGGAGCTGACATCTCCATTTAAAGAACCTCCCCTCCCCACCCCTAGACCTTCCAAATCTCATCCACACATTGACATTTTATAATGCTTCTCTGTAATCACAATTTAGGCACCATAAAGAATCTTGGCAATGAAATAATAAATAGGAACTCAGTGACAGTATCACACATTAGCTTGATAAAGTTCTCAGAGTGAAAGAGGAGAGTTCAAAACATCCTATTCCCAGAAAGAGCATTCTAAAATATCTAAAGCTTAAAAGTCTACAAACGAAGAAGACAAAATGTGGCCAGGTGCAGTGGCTCACGCCTATAATCCCAGCACTTTGGGAGGCCAAGGCAGGTGGATCACGAGGTCAAGAGCTCGAGACCATCCTGGTCAACAAGGTGAAACCCCGTCTCTACTAAAAATACAAAAATTAGTCAGGTATGGTGGCATGCGCCTGTAGTTCCAGCTACTTGGGAGGCTGAGACAGGAGAATTGCTTGAACCCAGGAGGTGGAGGTTGCGGTGAGCCAAGATCGTGCCATTGCACTCCAGCCTGGGTAACAAGAGCGAAACTCCATCTCAAAAAAAAAAAAAGACAAAATCTAATGTTTCGGGTGTGTTTTCTCTGACATCAGGCAGCACGAAGTAGAAATCAAGAAAAGACACATTAGTTGTCCCAGAAATCTCTCAAATTAACTTAAGGAAAGTTTATGGATGTCAGTTGCTAGTAGAAGTATTTTACATGCAATAACCCTGTTATTCCATTTTTTCTGTGGATGGAAATACCATAAAACTTCTTTCCATCGAGGCTGAGGTCAGTTTCACCAGTTACATTGAATGAGAACTTCAGCAGTGAGCCCGAGAGGGAACCACTGACTGGGGAGAAATGAACTGGTTCAAGGTTGGGAAAGACTGATATCTGCCACTTCAACCTCATTTTTGACTCATTCCCAATGGGGAATGCCCAGCACAGAGTATGATGGACAGGGAAAGGAGCCATCCCCTCCCATTTCCAGGAAGTAAGAAGAAAAGCTCAGAATGGGGGGTGAAACTTCTCATGCCCTCCATGCCACTGCAGGGGAGGAATAATGAGGAAAATAAAAATAACTAGCAGTTACTCAAGCCCAGCAATACAACCAGTGCTTTTACATGGGCTAGCTTTTGCCATCCTCACAATCGCTCCATAGAGCTACTGTTACCATCACCCTGCTTTTACAAAAAAGTAGCCCATCTCAGAGAAGCCAAGTAACTGCTTACCTAATTAGCAGGCAGAACCAGTGTGATTAACCATTCTACCAAGCTGCCTTTTGGATGCATGTTGCCAAAACTGTCATGGTGTTTGGCTGCCCTGAGGCATGCCGGGTATGTGCTGCAGGGTGGTGTGAACTGGCATCCAAGAACTGATCGAGGCAAACTAGCAATGACTCACAATCCTGCTGGGGAGAAGGTCGGAGCCTTTCACAGGCTTGTGAAATTGGCCCTGTCATTCCTTTTACCCGGTTCACGGGTGCTCACAAAGTTGAAGGTAAAATCAAACTTGCAGGAGAAAGGAACTCATCCTGCTTCTTCACTGTTAAACTTGTAGTCCCAGAGATGATGTATTCCCACTCACGGCCATTGCCGTCGACTTTGGCACTCAACAGTTTGGGAGCTCCGCTTTCCAGACCTGTCTCCCCGCTAAGGAAAATATAGCCTCAACTTTGTGGCATTTAAGGTTCTTAATTGTGGGACTGAGCCTCTGTGAGTCAGAACCCCTGCTGTTACTCAGCTCATTGCCCTTTAACTTCCACCTGTTCTATACTTTTGGCAATTCGCATACAACACTAGGTTTTCTCAAAGTAAGTCATGCTTATACTGCAGTTGAATATGCCAAGAATGAATTCCTGGCTCTGTGTGGTCAGGAAGCACAGTGGTGGTGCTCTGAGCCATGGGTTTCCAGCTCATACCAACCAGGCTGAGGACGGCCAGGCATTTTACCAGGTGGAGTGGCACCTCCATGCCCAACATGCCATCATGGTTCAGGAAAAAAAGTGCTTAACTCTAATGGAAAAAAGTAGGGACAAATTAAACAAAAATGAGAAAACCTCATTAACAAAATATATTGTCATTAATTGTTTTTCAGTAGTATTATAGGAGAATAAAAAATACTTTTGGACATTGTCTCTTGACTAAAGGTAGCAAGTCAGAAGTTCAATAAATATACATTGTCAAAAAATGCCAGACCACAAATAACAGAAACACATCCTGAAAATACACTCATCTCCCAGTTATTGGTCTGCCCTTGCGAAGTCACTGGTGCCAGCTAAATGGCATGGAGATCCCACAGGTTCATAGATAACCAGCATGTGCTGTATTGAAGCCCTCACTCCCATTTATGTCACTTGCCAATTTTGGAAATTCAGTGACATTATTATAGGCTGGCGCTGGTAGAACCTTAGGTGTCTCCAGGATGACCTCTCATTGTCCAGATTAAGACACAGAGAGAAAGCACGGGAGAGAGGCCTGTCCCTCCTGGCATCCTGCATTCCTGCATGCTGAGCACCTTGCCTGGCTCACCCTAGGCCTGGCTTTGGCTGGGAGACTTTCCTGAGGTCAGCAGCAAGTTGATGGTAGCAGGGGAATTTGAACCTGGGACTCCAGACTCCTGACCCGTGTTTCTGTTCATATTGGACACCTCTGTGCAATTAGGTGCACATAAGGGACCCTCTGGTACGATTAAGGATCCCAAGCACAGTTCATCCTTTCAAAACCCACCATTAAGTTTTGGGTATTATTTAGGAGATTGAAGGGGGCCAAATATTTGTCTGTGACAGAATCAAGGGATGATCTGGCTTTTAGCTCTCTTCAAACCAGAGGCTACAAACTAGACCACAGAGCATACTGCTCCCATAAATGAGGGTGGGTTTTTTTTTCTTCTTTTTGGCCCTCTGGAATGTTTTTTAAAAATTGAAAACAGCATTTCACATTTAAAAATTGAGATATCTTACATAAAAGCCCGGATTTCCAGCTTCTCTGGAAAAATCAGAAGCACTGGCAACCATGGGCCGGCATTTCCGCATTGCAGTCAGCTGTGGCTGGGGAGCACCTGCCCTTCTGGGATGGGGCGTGTAGTCCCCACTCTGCCACTGACCCCTTCCTGTTTACATTAACTCCAGCCCATGTGGCCCCTGTGCTGACCCATCCAAGAAGTAAGGACACGCTGTGTATCCAGCACAGTGCTGGGTGCTGGGTACAGTAAAGCTTGAAACGAGCGAGTGCTTGATGGGCTGAACTCCATGGGCTGGAGCCCACCAGCATGGTAGAGTGGGCACACAGAGAGAGCTTAGTGACACAGAGTCCAGGACAGCCAAACCTGAGCAAGGACACCCCAGAGGCAATCACGAATCCCTCATGTCTCACCTTCCGAGAAGCTCTTCTCAAGGGTTAAACTAGTCTCCACGTTGTCTTTGATGTTACAGCAGTTGAACAAGAGGTGACTGAGCCCCAACTGAGCCCATGTTTAGAGAGGAGAGATTCAAGAGTTAAAGCAGTAGCAGAATTAACCAGACTTTTAGGGTAGTTCTAATTCACTCGTATCCCGGTGGGTTCAACGTGGCCTGATGCAGAACCCCACAGGTAGATGCAGACGAGCTTATGAGGAAAAGGTCCTTCTCTGATACAAGAAGAAGGCAGTGAAAATAAATTGACGGCAGTCCTGAAACCCAGGTCAGGGTGTGCTCACTCTCCCTGAGCGGGGTTGGTGTCCTGGGCAACTGGCTCAGTACACCAGTTGATCCAGGGCCTAGGGTGCAAGAACCAGGGCAGGCTGTGGTGGCTCTTGTGATGAAGAGGTGGAGCTGGGGTCACGTCTTGTTTTTCACCCTCATCGGCATAAACCCAATTAAACAAGCACAGTGTTGCCCAGTTCCGAAAACCTGGCATGTAATGCAGGCGGCAGTGTGTTGGCCACTTCAGCTGAGCTTCCTCTGGATGCAAAGCCAGATGTTAACTATTATGAATGAATAATGATAATGATGTAACGATATATATATAGTACAATGGTACAGTAATTATTAGTGTGGTTATATTATTATTGTTATAGCCTCCGTGTTTGAGCATCTACTATTTTTGAGAGTCTACTTCTATTTTTGAGCATCTTCAGTCACCGTGATAAGTCAGTAGAATGAGGCATCTCAATTAAATCCTCACCACAACTCGATGAGGCACGTCCTAGTCATTGCCTCATTTTACCAGTCAGGAAACTGACGCTTAGAAAAGCTGACTGGCTTGCCGAGAGTCACACCAGCAAGTACAAGGAGCCTACTCTTGTAGGCTTTTTTAGAACTCAGATCTAGTTCTGCCTGATATCTTAGCCCCTGCCCTTAACTGCTCAGCTACAAATAAAATAAAAATTAGAAGCATCTACCAGAACACACATACCACAGCAACAATTATATGCACTAGTGAGATTATTGTCTGCAGTGAGTGACCGGAATCATTCAGAAACCATAGTTATGGAAACACCCATAGGGTGCTTAGATCTAAATTTATGACCTCAACTTAATCAGCATCAGATCCAGTTCCACAAAACTGCCCCAGACATGAAGATACAGAGCCACCGTTGAGCTTGGAGGGGTTAGAGTCCTCTCATAGAACTAGCTTCCAGCTCATCTTTACCAGACTAGGTGGTTTGGGGTTCATTTCCTTATTGAAAAACGGAAACTGTAATACCCAACCCTGAGAATAGCTGTGTGGGTTAAAAGAGATATCACTGGTGTGTGTCTAGCAAATAGCAGGCTCCTCATCAGGATGCTCATAATAAGTAAAGTTTGTAAATACTTCCATGCTGTTTGCACTGCCTTATATCGGCACCTCACCCACACCTGGCATGTACTAGGTGGCCAGTTAAAGTATGTGGAACCAAATAGAGTTGAAATTAATTAACTGAAGCCCACACCACCAGTCTCTAGAGTCCCTGTTATGGCTCGTCCCTGAACAGAACTAAGGTGTGGTTGTCCTGGAATTATTTTAAATGTTGAACAACGTAGCATTTTACTGAACCAGTCCACTTTTCACATTACCTTTGATTTTGCATTTCTCTGGCTACATGGTGATCTTTCTTTTTCATCTGACTAAGGAGCAGAATTGGAGCTACAGTGAAAATTGGTGTGTTACAACAGAGACCAGATTCATTTTTATTTATTTATAAAATGTTTCGCCTGGGTTTCTCTGGGAGCTACAAACATTTTATCGGGGTGTTTACTCATGGCATAGTTTTGAATATAGCACTGTCATTGCTTAATGAAAGTCTTAAAATATCTCCAGATATTCTTTTTCTTTTGGTACCGTGCTGTAAACTGTCATATGTTCGTGCAATCAGGATTAAAATTTCCCTTTGTAGAAGGCATCTGTAACTTCCATTCAGCCCCCGGAATACTAGGAAAGAAACTGGGTTTTCCGTAAATGCTCTCGTGCCACTCAACACACACTTCCTTTGTAGTCCTCCAGGATACAAGTTCGAAGACAGTCATGCTCTTCAAATGACTAGCCTGGTTTTTATAACCCCAGCTTAAGAAAAAAGTAAAACCTACTTTGAAATCTAAAAATTTTTTCCCATTTAAATAAGTAGCACTTTCATCTTGAAAGTACCTAGAATATGAGGGAAACCCTTGATTTCTAGTTGATTTCACTTTCCTGTTAACCAAAAGCTAGTTTCACCTCTGACGTTGAAAATGTATTCGCGTACATTCCTGGGTTAAGAGAATACGAAGAAGATAATTGAATTGTTTTGGATCAGTGAAAGATCTTGAATCAACAAACCTCCTGTTAACTTCTCCTGTGAGTAGGTGGGGTCAGGCCATGGTGGTCTTGCTGTCCCCAGGGGTCACAGATTCCAGCTGCTGGGTCTCTGCACTGGAATTCAGACTTGACAAACTTGGTTTGAGAGCAGTCTTTTGAGATGCTTTGTCCCACCTAGAACAAAATGGAAAAGTAGTTCTGCACCTTTGAGGAGATTCCAGAGAGTTTTCTTTCAAGGGCGATATATGGAGGCTGGGGGAAATGCCGCAGAGCAGCCACATGCCTCCGGTGGTCAGTTTACGCCCAAGACAGGGCTTCTGTGCTGATTTGCAAAGGTGCCCGGCACTGACGGTCAGCCTCTGCCCGTTCACCGTCCCCTCAGCTCTCAGCAGGGGCTTTGGTGACCAGTATTTGAGCATGTTTAGTGAATATCTTGCCTCTAGATCAGCGCTCATCCCATGACACTAATGGACCTCCATGCCAGGGAGTCTTGTCCCTCCTAACAGTCAAACCCACCTGCCATTCCCATCAGGGATACCCAAGCTTGGATAGCTCAGCTTACCTGTGGCCAAGAGTCCACTTTTCTATAGACCTGAGTCTTGAAATCCAAGATCCTACAAGCTCTCACAGGAAGTTGGCCCCCTCTTACCCAATGGCTTAATGGAAGGAAGGATATGTAGAGAAGGTGATGGAGACGCAGGGCTAAGAAGAATTGGAGCCACATTCCTACTTTTCCCTGAGGTTTCATTTTCTGTCTTTGAAACCTGGGCTGGGTGAGGTGGTTCACACCTATAATCCCAGTGCCAAGGCAGGAGGATTGCTTGAGCCCAGGAGTTTGAGACCAGCCTAGACAACATAGCAAGACCTCACCTCTACACAAACAAAAACAAAAACAAGAACAAATCTTTCTTTGAAACGGAGTTTTGCCCTGTTGCCCAGGCTGAAGTGCACTGGTGCAATATCGGCCCACTGGAGCCTCTGCCTTCCAAGTTCAAGCGATTCTTCTGCCTCAGCCTCCCGAGTAGCTGGGATTACAGGTGCCTGCCACAACACTTGGCTAATTTTTTTTGTAGTTTTAGTAAAGATGGGGTTTCACCATGTTGACCAGGCTAGTCTTGAACTCCTGACCTCGAGTGATCTGCCCACCTTGGCCTCCCAAAGTGCTAGGATTACAGGCATGAGTCACCGCACCCAGCAAAAAAAAAAAAAAAAAAAATTGAAGGGATGGTGAGATGAAGGAGGGAGGAAGGAAATAAAAATTCCATTTCTCCAAGGTCATATTTGGATTTTTCAGATTCATTGTCAAAAAGCTCTAGAGAGTCCTTTTTCTTTTGACTTATAACTAAATCGGAGGACTCCAACTGCTGGCCCATGGGTTGAATGAAACCAGCAGACGTGGGATTTCATGTTTTTCTTTAATTTTTGTGATCCTTCCAATGTTTACAAATAATTAGAATTTGTTGCCAACATTTAAAACTCAGGCAATTTTATGTAAAAGTTTATAATTCAATTTCCAATGAGTATCTAGAAGCCTTGCCCACCCTGGGCCCGCCTGTAGCTCGGCTCTCACCAGCAGCACCATCTGATAGAACTTTCTTGATGCAGGAAGTATTGCATCTCCGTGTTATCCAGGATGGAAGCCCCGGCCACACATGACTCTTGAGCACTTGACATGCATCTTACACAACAGAGAAACCAAATTTTTAAATGTTTATTTCATTTTAATTGATTCCAGTATGAATTGCCACATGTAGCTCATGGCTGCCTTATTGGACAGTGCAAGTTTTGAGCTCAGTGTGGGTGGGTACCCTGTCTGGACAGGCCATACCCTCTGTAAATCACCATAGCTCCCACCAGGCCTGCTTTCCCGTCCTGCATTAAACCTCACCAGCCATTTCACATCTATTAACAATGTTTAAAGAATGTCTTTTCTAAAAGTAAATCTTTGAAATATCTGCCACTCCCCTCACCTCCACCTTCACTTTTTTCTTTTTCTTTTTTTTTTTTTTTTGAGACAGAGTCTCACTGTGTCACCTAGGCTGGAGTGTGATAGCACAATCTTGGCTTACTTCAGCCTCTGCCTCCTGGGTTCAAGTGATTCTCCTGCCTCAGCCTCCCAAGTAGCTGGGATTACAGCTGCGCACCACCATGCCCAGCTAAGTATTTTTAGTAGAGACGGGGTTTCACTATGTTGAACGCCCCTGGTCTCGAACTCCTGACCTCAAGTGATCTGCCCACCTCGGCCTCCCAAAGTGCCAGGATTATAGGCGTGAGCCACCACGCCTGGCCCTTTCTCCATCTAAATTTAAGCATCTGGGTCTTATATCCACAAAAGAACCATTTTAATCAAAACCCAGGAGTGTGATCTGTACAATTGTGGCCCACCAAAACAAAACCCTCTCAGTGTCAATTTATTTCCATCTTCATTATTTGCTTCTTACAGCCTTGCAAATTACTTCCACAGAGTCAACTGGGTAAGAAAATCACTCCCATGTCTGAGCCCCTCCTGTCTCCATAGGTATGTTAGAGATGCGGCAGCCAGTTGGGGAAGCAAGCCCATTAACCCCACAGAAGCTGAGCCAGGTATCTGCATAAAGAGAAAAAGGAAATGAGCTGACCCTGCATAAATGTTTTCACATGCTGCACAGTGGGGGCTGGTTGTGACTGTCAGAGTTTGGCCAGATGTCCTGTCTTTGTGCAGAGCTGGGCAGATCTGGGCACCCATGACCACTTCTACTAATGTCTGGAAAATGATTCCCAATCCAGAAATGCAGTTTTAGAGCCAGCATCAACCCAATTGGAATTAGAGTGAAATTCTAGGCTAGAAAGACCCTGGAGGTCAACTGGTTCCACCACTTCATTTTAAAAGAAAGAAACCCCCACAAAGGTTCAATGGCTTGCCCACAGCCACAGGAAAAATTCATGGAAGAAGCAGGCCAGAAAGCAGGTCTTTTGGCTCTTTCTCCAGTTCTCTTTATTGCTGTCTGCTTGCCCCTATGTTAGCAGATAGGAAAGAAAAGTAAGTGAAGCCAGCCTTCATGTCCTGTTCTTGCCATCACCTCTTAATCTCCAGCATTTTGCTAGAGGAAATGTTTTGCATTCAGCATGGGGACAATACCCTCCCTAAGGCCTTCCAGGCCTTTGTCTACTGCTTGGGAAATGGCCGCTCTAGTGCCCCAATAGATTGTCCAGTCAGAGGGCAGTCTGGAAGAGATGAGACTCTACATCATTGATCCCTGGCTACCAGGGATGACCAGAAACTCACCGAGTAAGCACTGGAGTCCGTTGCCCATTGCTGAGCTCAAACAGCCCAAGCTGTAAATTGCACTCAGCTCCCTGGGAGAATCCTTCCCTTGCAATTATCAGAGAATAAAAAGCAGGACCTCTCTGGCATCTCAGCCCAGAAACAGCCTCATGCACCCTGTGCAGCGTTTTTCAACAGCTTTAAAGTGGCTCGTTCCAAATGTCCACAAAAAATAACCAATGTCTTTGGCCACAGAACTAATGGGCAGCATGTAAAAACCAGAGTTCACCTGCCTGATGGAAAACAGTCCTACTTTTAGAAACAAACTTATTCAGGGCTCTTTGTCCCCAAGTAATAATGGTTGTAGGGGGAGAAACACTGAATAATTTACAATCATTTAAATATAATTCATCACTGGTGGCTGCCCTTGGGGAGCTGCAGTATAGAAGGAAGGTTTCAACCACATTTCACCATAATAACATTGATGCACTTTGATTTTCCTACTATATTTTTCTGATTTAAATTATGGAATTAATTTATTTAGTTCAGAGACCAAAAACTGGCACCTGCAAGCCAGATCCAGCTCCCAGGTGTTTCATTTGTGGGTTTTTATACTCAAGGTGATTGAGGTGCCAATATTAAAAATCCAGGAGACCTCATATGAAAATTCTAGACGTCTGGCTTTCTCTTTAAAAATAAAACAAGGGAGAACTGGTGACGCTGCACCCCCATTCCAGCGTAGCATAGTCTCTTGAAACAAGAAGTGACGATCCCATTTAGTAAGGCTGTGTTTACGACAGTCCCCGTGCAGCTCACTCACTCACATGACTTACATGACAAGCCTCGCTCCTGTAGGCAATTGTGTTTGTACTCCTGGATTAGCCCAGAAGGCTGGACAGAGTGGAAATTTATTTGTATCAAAAGATGCCAAAAACATGACCATTCAGGCTTTGAAATTCACCCACCCATTCAGTAAACAGTGAGCCGCCCTACGTGCCAAACACTGGGCCAGGCTCTGGCTATGCAACTGCATGAAACAGACTTGCTCTCTGTCCTCACCTAGTGTACCCATTTGTGGATATTTTCAAAATGTCCCTCTTCTTCCTGTCTTACTGGGCTAGGCACCAAATGCAGCTAAAGTAGAAACTGTCTGTTTCTTCCGTTTTCATCTGCAAACTCACCTGTCCAGTAATCTAAGTTGGAGGTCACTCTCGTATCTGTGGACATGTTGGCAACTGCTTGATTTCTAAGTCAAGACTGTCCATGGTCCCGGGCTATAGATGATGAAACAGAATTGGGAGACCAAGGCCGTCTCATTCACATGGTCATTTAAAGTACATTTTAAAATCAACTCCATCACTGGAAGGCGGTTGCGCCATTCTGAATCACTGCTAGGCAGTATCTGTGATCATCTCAATAAATGAGTAAGGAGTTCTTCAGAGTCAAGGGACCCCAAACATGGGATCTGATTGAGTAGTGGCGGGATTTGAGGATTTATTTTCTCTTTTGATCTTCCACTTTTAACATTTTCGGAGGCATTATTTTTCTTTGAACGCTGAGGCTCTGCCGAGTGGATGGAGACGAATTTCTGCCTGTCATAATATGAATATACAATAAAAGAAGAATGAAAGACAAGCCCTTTTGTTAAGGAATCTGTATTATCAAAGGCCCAAATTGGCAGCTGATTGTTTTTATTTATTTCTGTAGGTTTTACATGACACCTGGAGACCGTTTAAAATGTTACTTGGCGGTGAGAGCCGCGTGTTTAAAAATAATGCTCACCCGGTGCCAAATCACTTTAGAGTCGGGTACAAATATTGAGACAAAAACCCCAGCTGTTATTGCTTTGGCTGCTAATTTGAGGTGTCAAATGAGAGCTCGACTGCTATACGTCAGTGAATAAGGCCCCTTGTGAGATCATTATGTTTTCTAACAGTTGAGAGTAATGGGCTAATCAGTGCAGCATCAGTTGTTTTCATTATATGCCCACACAATGGTTATGAGCTTTAATTTAAACGGTCCGCAGGGAGATCAAGGAACTCAGTAATATGCAGCACCCAGGATAGTCCAGGAGAGCAGGTAATGCGAAAGAGGTGGCTTCCCACCCTTGTCTCACGTCTCCCTCCACTCTCCCCCACCCCCACCAGTCACTCTTATTCCTCCGCCTTATATGCCCTTGGAGGCCCATTGCCCACTCCAAACAGGCCAAAGAGAAGCTTTGCTTAAGGAGTAGCAGATCCTTTCTATTCTTTAGGGTATTCTTAAAAACTTCAATCAACCCACCCAGCAGTTAGGCCACTAGGCTAGCCAAACTTGACCTGAGACAGCTTTGAGACCTAGCTGGCCTCTTTCCTACGTTGCCTCTCCTACCTCTCTCACTGTCTGTACTGAGCTCTCCCTGATCCTTGGACAGGAGGAGGGTTGTCTAATGCTGTTGCCTTGGGGCAGCCTCAGCGGTGAGGCCAACACCATGGTCCCTGCCACTTCGGGACCAGTAAAGGATGGGTCCCCCACAAACTCATGTGATTTGCCTCCACCTTGGAAAAATGTGGAAGCTGAAAAGGTGACATCTGTCTCTCTGAAGACAATCCTGTAAGAGACAGTTTTGTGTAATGATTTAAAATATAGGTCCTGGTATCACACCCCTGGGCTTTGAGTATTGGCTCTGCAACTCTAGCTGTGTGAGCTGGGCAGTTTCTGTCATTTCCTGGGCTTCTAAATGGAAGTAACAATAGCATCTCAGGAGTGCTGGGAGAATTGAATGAGATAATGTATGAAAAGTACTCTGCCTAGTGCTGGGACTTAGTAAACACTTCGCAAATAGTATCAGCATTATTTCTGCTATATTATGAACATCATAGATACCTTTATTGGAAGATCTTGACACGCTTACTTCAAAGCAATATCCTTGACTAGTCTAGCTCATTAGAGGAAAGTAGTGCATTCATAGGAGAACCTACACCATCCTACTTAGGTTTTCTCTAAGGATGCTTTATTGCATCCTTCTTTTTTTATTTTTTTTTAATTGCATTTTAGGGTTTGGGGTACATGTGAAGAACATGCAAGATAGTTGCATAAGTACACATGTGGCAGTGTGATTTGCTGCCTTCCTCCCCTTCACCCATATCTGGCATTTCTCCCCATGCTATCTCTCCCCAACTCCTCACCCCTCACTGTCCCTCCCCTATTCCCCCCAACAGACCCCAGTGTGTAGTGCTCCCCTCCCTGTGTCCATGTGTTCTCACCATGGGTTCAACACCCGCCTACGAGTGAGAACATGTGGTATTTCATTTTCTGTTCTTGTGTCAGTTTGCTGAGATATTGCATCCTTCTTATTCCTGGTTTCTGGAGCTTCCTAGAGCCCCCTGGCATATTACAGCAGTGTGCAGCTGGATGAGAAAGGCAAGTTCAACGTGGAGAGCAGGGAAACAGTAAAGGGAGCTTCATTTACAAATGGTAGGGTACTTAGGAGGAGGTGCTGAGGATAGAGGCCCTGGGCTGAGAGGGAGGCTTAGGGATGCCTCTTTGAGAAAGTGGAATTGAGCATTCAGTGTGTGCTCTCCTGGGGCCAAGTCCACAAAGAGAAGCCAACCACACAAATTCTAGCAAAGCGGAGTCACCCAATAGTGCTCACACTCATAGGACCTCAGAGAGTGTTTTACGGCCTGGTCATCAGCAGTAGGCCCTGATTCCTGGTCCCATGGTGGCTGCCAATCAGCAGCAAGATGCTGAGAAGAGCATCTTGCTTTGACCTATGAGCCAGAGAGGAGAGCAGGCACATAAAGGACAGTCCCAAGGACCTGTGGCGTCCCCAGTTTCACTCCTCTTGCCCTCCCTGAACCAAACAAGTGGGAGGGCCAACAGTGAGGCCCCCTTGAAGCTCACATACTGCTAGAACCTGTCTGCACATCGTCCCCTGCCAGTGGTTTAGGTATTTCTCACTGGGTCCAGCCACGGTACTTCCATACTCAGCTGCTCTTCAGGAAAGGCGTCTGGTACCGTGGCTGCATCCACCTCTGTGAATTCATTGTACGCACTAGTAGAGATCATGCTTTCTTCAGGCTTAGCATGCTGGCCATTGGACACCCGTATTTGTGAGTATAACTCAGGGCATCTCTCAGCCTCCTTTATTAAATAGACATCCTGTCATCATGGTGGTTGAACACTCACCAAGAATCTCCTGCTTGGGGGTCATTAAGGAGGAAACCACCTTGATTATATAGACTTAGGGAGAAGTCTACCTGCCTTGAGACAGGACATGAGTGGGCCAGTCTGCCAAGAGGGTCTACTGGACCCAAGGAGTCTGGATCCTCACCTACATGGACAGGAAGAGGAGGGGCTCCAAGAATACCCCCAGGAAGGTTGGCACACTGAGAGGCTGCAGTGACACTTACTGCAGATGCCTGGTTTTGCTATTATGTGATACATGTTCACAGATAATATTGTTGCATTAGAGCCAATTACATGGTGTTATGGACACACAACACTCAAGATTACACCCAGAGCCAGGAAGGCACAGAATGATAAAGTGATGGCCTAATCGGAGGAGACAGGGAAATGTCAGCCTTATTAAGGTAGCCAGGGTGGGTTGGCTGCAGCTAGACATGGCTCCTGCAGATCAAAGATGGCTATCTTGAGGGGCACAATGGAGAGCCCCACATTGGCACTCAGAAGGAAACAGTGGAAGCCAGGGGCAGAAGCTCAGTTGGAGCTCTCCAAGGGTGGTTACAGCCACCTCCATTGAGGACTATCATTTCAGAGCTTGGGCTTCTTCCTAAGCGGGAAACACCATGCCTGCCACCGAAGAGGCTTTCGGTCACAGTTGCTGTAAAAGAGCATCCTGTATACTGCGCTCTACACTCAAGTAAAGGCTCTATTCTTAGCTCTTCCCCGCATTCCGTGATTTTCCAACGTAATCTTGCATGAGACTCCTCTGGAGGGCTCATTAAACACACAAGGCTGGGACCCACCCCAGGGTTCCTGATTCAGGAGGGGTTTGATCATATGCATTTCTAACACATTACCAGGGTGATGGTCCTTGTCTAGAGACCACATTTTTTTTTTTCTTTTTTCTTGAGATAGGATCTCACCCTGTCACCCAGGCTGAATGCAATGGCATGATCCTGGCTCACTACAACCTTGACCTACCAGGTTCAAGTGATCCTCCCACCTCAGCCCTGAAGTAGCTGGGACTGTAGGTGCCCACCACCACACCCAGGTCTCTTCTGTTTTCTAGAGATAGGGTCTCCCTCTGTGGCCCAGGCTGGTCTCAAACTCCTAGGCTCAAGCAGTCTTCCCACTGTGGCCTCACAAAGTACTTGGAGTATAGGCATGAGCCACTGCACTCAGTCTGGGGACCACATTTTGAGAACCACTGCCCAAGTTCCTTCCATGTACAACCCAAGGTGGCTTCACCAGTCCTATCTCTTGAGCAGGGCCTTCTCCTAGGCTCCAGTTCCATTATGGCACAGCAGGTTCCAGAAACAGTGGGACTGATCTTCCAAGGTAGGAGTGAGACTGCCTGCTTTTGAATCCCAGTTCTGCTACTTGCCACTTGGGATTTTCTGAAAATGTTTTTTTGTGGTTTTTAAGTCGTAAATGCCTCTGACCTAAACCCCTCTTCTTACCAAGCAATTATTTGCCTTGCACAGCATATCACATTTAATCACAAACAAAGCAGGGGCAGGATGGTTCAGTTCTAGAGCAGCCAAGGACCAAGAGAATTTCTGTAAAAATCCAGATAGAAAACATTTTAGGCTTTGCAAGCCATATGATCTGTGTCTTAACTACTCAGCTATTGTAGTGCAAAAGCAGATAGACAATACAGAAGTGAATAGGTAAAACCATTTTTACAAAAACAGGCGCCACTGGATGGGATTTGGCTTGTGGGCATTTGTTTACCAACCCCTGAAACTGTCCATTATGTGAATCTTCATGTATTTATCACTCCTGGGGATCCCTTGTCCCCCCAGTACCCTAGCATTGAGCTAATAGCCCCCCAAAGATGTCCATGACCCCATCCCAGAAATCTATGAATATTGCCTTACATGGCAAAAGGGACTTAGCACATTGAACAACATTAAGGCCCCTGAGATGGGGGGTTTTCCTGGATTGTTCAGATAAGTTCTAAGGGTACTCACAAGGCACTTGTAAGACAAAGGCCCCAGTGAGTGGAGATCACAGTGAGTGGCAGGAGATGTGACAACAGAAGCAAGAGGCGTCAATGGCTGTTTGGAGCTGTGTTCAAGTATATTTTTTAAAAAATTCTTAAGTAACAGAAAGAAGCGAGAGGTTGAAGCGATGCAGGGAAGCAGCCACAAGCCAAGGACATGGATGGCCTCTACAAGTGCAGAAGGCAAAGCAACGAATTCTGCCTGGAAGCCCCTGAAAGAAATGCAGCCCTGGAAACCCATTTTAGACTTCTGACTGCAAAGCTGTGAGAGAATAACATGTGTGGTGCTTTAAGCCACCAGATTCATGGTAATCTGTTAAAGCAGCAATAGGAGACAAACATAGGCCTCACTTCTGGATTGAGTCTTGCTTGGATTCAAATCTTGGCACTACCACTTGCTTCGTTCATGAAATGGAGGTGATATCAAAAGGCCTTGCCTCATGGGGTAATGGAAGGAGTTAAATGAAACAATGCAGGCCGGGCACAGTGGCTCATGCCTGTAATCCCAGCACTTTGGGAGGTCGAGGTGGGCAGATCACCTGAGGTTGGGAGTTCAACACCAGCCTGGCCAACATGGCGAAACCCCATCTCTACTAAAAAATACAAAAGTTAGCCAGGGATAGTGGCAGGGGCCTGTAACCCCAGCTACTAAGGAGGCTGAGGCAGGGAAAATTGCTTGAACCCGGGAGGTGGAAGTTGCAGTGAGCCGAGATCACGTCACTGCACTCCAGCCTGAGCAACACAGTGAGACTCCATCTTGGAAAAAAAAAATAGAAAGAAATGAAATGCAGCACCCTTAGCCCAAAGCCCGTCTGGCGTATAATAAGCTCTCAGTTAGTGTTAGCAGTTCTCAGTAACATCTCATCTAATTGCCACTAAAGCTCTGTGAGCCCAGTGCTATTATTACCTCCATGTTACAAAGGAGGAAACATAATGAGATTAAGAAATTTACCCACGGTTGCATAGGCTGTAAGTGGCAGAGCAAGAGCCTAAACTGGGTCTCTGCCTTCAAGGTCCATGCTCGCCACCTCTCCTTGGCGTTGGGGTTGTAACAACAATTCCTCCATTGAATGCCAGCCACTTGGGCAGCGGCACAAGAACCAAATAGAATACAGTGCTCTGTGTGTGGGCAAAAGCTGCCAAGACTGGAAATCAAATAAATCTGTGTTTATTAGGGAAATGAAAACTGTAGCTGCCGTAGTGATCAGCGTTTGAGAGGTTACCAACCCTCTGACATCCACGAGCTGGCCGGCCCCAAGCAGCAAATCATGGAAGTCTGAATACTGTGTTTAGTCATTTTGGTTCTGGAATAATTGCTATTATCGTAAATGTTTTATAGCCCTCATTACAACTCACATTTAAATATCAGTGTAGTGATACATTAATAAGTCATCGCTGCCGGACTACTGCCGGATGCAGTTATAGTTGAGGCCCTGCTTATAATTGTACGTATATTCAGCTAAATTAGAGCCAGTCTGTGCACTCCACCTGATATTGAATGACTGGGCATGCTTGGAAAGAAGCCCCTTCTCTGCAAAGGCTTCTTGCTCTTTGAGAGATAAGAAGGATGCTCAAATTTTTCGTTTGGTGCTCAGTCAACAACCCTAACTTGGTTTCCCTTAAGGGTACAGCCCAGAACTCTGAAATGGACAGAAGGGGAAATGGAAGCATCATTTCTGCTCTGGAGGTATTCCTAATCCAGTGGAGAAGGGGAGAGGAGCATAGCCCTCACCCCCAGGAAGCTCCCTGCCAAGGCAGAGAGCCTGGTCTGCTGGCAGTGACAAATTCTTTGGTGTTATTTGATGAGATATTCTGAAGGCTCTCTGGATGGACAGAGGCAGGATAGATTATCCCCCACTAAGCATCTCCCCACATACACAGAAAACAGCTAAGTGGGTTCAACTTCATAAAATGCCAAGTACCTACATTGGTGAGTTAGTGAAGTTACAAAGTAGGCAGAAGCAGGCAATGCAAATTTTGCCTATTCGTTCTTCTTTTTTTTTTTGAGACAGAGTTTCACTCTTGTTACCCAGGCTGGAGTGCAATGGTGCAATCTCAGCTCACTGCAACCTCCGCCTCCTGGGCTCAGGCAATTCTCCTGCCTCAGCCTCCTGAGTAGCTGGGATTACAGGCACGGGCCACCATGCCCAGCTAATTTTTTGTATTTTTTTTTTTAGTAGAGACGGGGTTTCACCATGTTGACCTGGATGGTCTCAATCTCTTGACCTTGTGATCCACCCACCTCGGCCTCCCAAAGTGCTGGGATTACAGGCATGAGCCACCGAGCCCGGCCCTATTCATTCTTCTTTACTGTGCCATATGCCTAACAGTGCCAGACACAGGGTAGGTGCATAGTAAATCTGGGAGGGAGGTAGGGAAGGAGGGAGGGAGAAAAAGAATTAGGTTCTGTGCCCTTCACCAAGCAGATAAGTAAATATGGGGGATTATAGGAATAGTCTGGGGCAAGGGAGGTATAGCCACTGGAACCCTGCTTTGGAGTGGGATCACAGGGGGCTGGAGAAGGAATCTTTACAGGTCCCCTTGGGTAGGATAGAGAGTATGGAGGCCACTGCATGCTGGGTAAACCTCTGCTTCTGTTTCCATGGGGGTTGCAGTAGAGGGGAATACAATAGGCCAGGCCAGGACTAGATTCTCTGCACCAATGTGAGTAACATATTAGCCTCTACTTTCGGAGCACATACTGCATGCTAAGCCTTTTACCAGCCTGTGAGGTAGGTACCATTACCTGTTTCCTCCGACACACAAAGAACCTGCAGAGAAGAGATGTTGATAACTTGCCCAAGGCCACAGAACTCAGAAGTAGTAGGATTTGATTTCAGCTGTGTACAGAGCAGGACACGAGGCTATAGTAATTCACCAGATAGCAAATGGTCCTGTCTTTGTAGACTTAGGATATAGGGGCATTTTAAGAGGAAGATAATGTGTTTAACAAAAGCCAAGGGCAAAAGATGTCTGGCTTAACCCATGAAGGCTTCCAAAGTAAGGGTCCAGTAGGGGCCCATGGATACCCAGGAGAGGGGAAGAGGAATTGGGTTGAGTAGGGGATGTCTGTTGCGGTTCTGGGAGGAGCGGAAAAAAGAAAGGCACAGGAACAAGGGGCCACCATGAGGGACTGTACCAAGGGCTGTATCCAACTCTTGCTCTTTGAGAGGTGCAGTGAGACAGTGTAGGGTCAGGGAACTGAGAGCTAGGTCTGACTTTCCACGTATTGTGTGTCTCTACCTGGGTAGTCACTGGACTAACTGATGCAAAAGGCCCTCCTGCTACATGATGTTTCTGTCTCTGCAGGTGGCTTCCTTAGCTGCCATGCTTTCCCTGAGCATCTGTAATAGGTTCCTCCAGAAGGGAAAACCAGGCGCTTGTCTATAGCCTGGCTTCCTTCTTCAACAGCCTCACTTCAGTCTGGTTTATTTATGGAGCTCACTCCTTTCTCTTTGCTTTTCCCTGCACAAAAGTTCCTGTCAGTGCTAACATGCACCGTAGGAGCTCTGTTTATGGTTGTGGTGATGCACCAGAAAGAGGAGACGCACAGAGCTCACGGACCTGCTTGAGATTAGATGTGCTGAAGGCCAGGAACAGTGGCTTACGCCTGTAATCACGGCACTTTGGGAGACTGAGAAGGTGGATCACCTGAGGTCAGGAGTTCAAGCCCAGCCTGGCCCACATGGTGAAATCCTGTCTCTACTAAAAATACAAAAATTAGCCAGGCACCTGTAATGCCAGTAACTTGAGAGGCTGAGGCAGGAGAATCACTTGAACCCGGGAGGCAGAGGTTGCAGTGAGCTGAGATCGTGCCACTGCACTCCAGCCTGAGCGACAAGAGCAAGAGCGAAATCCCATCTCCAAAAAAAAAAAGATCAGATGTGCTGAAAGAGTCAGAAGATGCCTAGATACTATAGAATCACCTATCCCCACAGCATCCTGTGCGAGGCGACACATGCAGTGGATGGGACGAGGAGAATGCAGTGAGGTAGTGCTGGGCTCAGGTCCCGTCTCCAGAGCATTGCCGTGATTGCTCTTGAAAAAGTTATTGTGCCTCTCCGTAGCTCTGCCTCCTCATCCATAATAGGATAACGTGTTTGTAGATTTGTGTGTTATTAAGCATATCTGTTTCCTTCCCTATAAACCAAGGACAGGAGTATGTAACTAGCATTGCAGACGTAAGAATTAGAGATGTTATAATGAAGCACTCCGTGCTTAGGAGGGTTTCAGGGACCGATACTCTTACTCAAGGTGGGTAGGCAAGTCCTGAGAGGGCAGCAGAGTGAAGGAGGGCTCCACCTGAATAAAGGAGTCTGGGCATGCTCTTCTCGTCTGGAGACCCATCCACCTGTCTTCAGCTGCTCCACTGGTCAGGCCATGATTCTTGACTCATGGTCTTGCAGTCACATCCATCCCCCACCCACCTCCTTCTACAAGCATCTTGGTGCCTCCCCCTGCTGCTCCCTGGCTGACCATCTCCCTTCTCTGTCTCCACAGCACTCTCAACAACAACAACATCAGTCGGATCCTGGTCACCAGCTTTAACCACATGCCGAAGATCCGAACTCTGTGAGTAAGAAGTCCGCGCATCTCTCCCACTTACTCCCTACCTCGTACCCAAAGGGCTGCACTCTAAGCTGCTGATAAAACCTATTGTGCTATGACTTGGCAGATGGTTCCTGGATTCAAATGCCTCCTTCTTCTGCTATTAACCAAGGGGTGCCTTGGCAAGTGAGGGTGGATGCAGAGACAGGTCATGGTGCCACCCGTGGTTCTGAACCACTGTTCTGCATCAGACAGACTCATTTCTCTTACCCTAGAACTGTGGGAATTCTTCCTGTATTGTCTGCATGTTTTCCTTCGTGATAGAAAAGATTATTAGTTTTACATTGTCACAGAACATATACAACCCTGACTGAATGATTCACCATTTGCTTAGCTAATGTCACATAACATCGGCAATTCTGTCACATTGCTGGTGGTTACAATGATTTTCCCCTTGGGAATGAATAGTGCAGGAGAACAAGCCCCTCCTCTCCACCTGCCCAGCCCCACCCACCACATTTCCCTGCTCACCTGCTCCCTGGATGATACTCTGATGTTAGAATGCAGTCATTCTCATACTTGGTTCTTTACCTTTAATGCCTTAGATGGGCTTAAGCTTCCAGTCTGGGTACTCAGGAAACAAATCTCCCCATCATGACCAATACCAAGAGCAGTTCTACTGCTCTTACTACCTGGGGAGTTCCCCTGTGCTCCCAGTCAGGAACCTCTTTGTAAGTTTCTCTGTAAGTAGACTCTGTCAGCCTTTCCAGAGTTTCACACTTGATGCCTGGCTTGTGTTGGCGGAGCTTTGCTGGTATTTGCATCTCACTAGTCAGAGAGAGCCAGCTCCCAAGGGTGTCAGCCAGAAACATTTAGGGCCAAGGCCAAGGGCTAGAATTCCTGGAGCCCCCTTTATTAGCTCTGTGTCCTCGGTTCCTCCTCTATAAATAGGAATGGTGGTGGGGATCAGATGAAATTGGATATTTAAAGTGCCTGGCAAGCGGTAGACAATAAATGATATTGATCATTACATTATTATCACACTATTAGAAATCTGGACTGAAAGTTCCAAGCAGCCATCTGATCTGTGCTCCCTGAGCAACACAGAATCCATGAGATTTGGAAATCCTTAAAGCAATGCTTCCCAAGTGGTATCCCTAGACCAGCAGCATCAATATCACCCAGAACATGTTAAAAAAGCAAGATTTCAGGCCCCACACCAGACATACCAGATCACAACCTCTTGGGGTGGCACCCAGCAATCTGGTTTTTAGAAGACCCCCGGGAGATTTTAAAGCTCATGAAGTTTGAGAACCACTGCGTTCATGAGAAGGCAACTTTATGTTTGGACGAAAATAAAACAAAGACCAAAGAAGCAATTTCTATAAAGAGGCAATACAGAGAACCCTAAGAAGAACACAGAGTCCGCAGTTAGTCAGGCCTGAGTTTAAATGGGAGCTCTGACACTTAACTTGGAGAAGTTTTTTCATTTCTTTACGCCTCAAGGAAAATGAGTTAATGAATGCTTTTCTCAAAGTTGCCATGAGGATGAGGTGCAGTTTGACATGTAAAGTGCCTGGTACATGGTGTGCACACAACAAATACTAGTTAATATAAGGAATAATAATCTTTGCTCCCATCTTTGCTTCCCAAATTCTTCCCTGGATCCCTCATACGATAGCATAACTCAGCCAAGAAAATCTGTTCTTTTCCCTCCCTCTTAAAATAGGATAGCGCAGTAATGGAATTTTAAGAAGCCGTTTGGTCTTCAAAGACCTCTTCAAAGTTCCCAGCAAACCACAAATGAGCTGGCAAAGAGTGGGGCCCAGGGCTTCTGGGCAAGAAGGCGAGAGTGCACCTCAGGGTGCTGGGCTTGCATTACCCCAGACAAGTGGGTTGCATCGAAGAAAAATGACTCTCACCTGCAGGAATCAGCCGTCCAGCGCCTGTGAGCTGTTCCTGTGATTTATCCTTCCCTTCTTTGTTATTTTCAGTTTAGGAGCAGCAATAAGAGAAGCTGAGCTTGTTCCATGGGAGTTGGGGGGACAGGGTTAGGCCTGGATCTGGGGTGCTTTGTTTGGGCTGCAGTAGGGTGGGGGAAGAGAACAGGAGGGTTTTTTTCTACTGGTTTCTGTTGTCATTCTTCTCTGCCATCCTGAACATTCATCTGATGAGTTCAGATCAATCAATCAATCTCGTCTGTTCTCTTTGCTCCCTGCCTGCTGCCATTTTCTCTTTAGTTTAATTTCAGAGATGGCTCTGTACAGAACTCCCTGGAGACTTGAGCTGACTAATCCCCCTTCACTGTAATTAAAGTGTGTATGGGGTTGGGGGGGAGACGGCTGGTGGTGGTGGAGAAGAGGGGAAGAGGAGAGAGGAAGGAAGTCATAAATGGGATTTCTAAAGGAAAGCTTTTATACTGAATTCAGAAAGCCACATTTTATAGAAAATGAACACTGACCCTCTCTAAAAGGATTTGCTGGAAATTTAATTTAGCGTCTGTGGCTAAAAGGCACCTTTTATAAATTGGCATTTGTATTCATTCACCTTATGTTCTGTAGAGGTGGTTTCATCAACATGGAGTATGATGTGTCCATCAGCAAAAGATTGCAGAACAACATGCAGGACCCACCTAGCCACCTCGGTGCTTCAGTATCTAAATCAGAAACTGCAGCCTTGTCCAGGCAGGGCCAGGGACTGGGAGGAGAGTGAAGTCTGGAGCTAGTCTTCAGTGGTTTGCTTCATGCCAGGCCTTGTACTAAGCACTTCCCGTGAATCATTTCAATTCTCACAGCAGCCGTAGGAGGGAGGCACTGCTAATATCCCCATTTGACAGATGATCACACTGAGGCCCAAAGTTAAACTGTCACATAGTCAAAGTCAGAAAGCATGGAGCCAGTGTCAGCCTTGGGCATTTACCATCACAGCCTGAGCTCAGGCCATTCAGCAGGAACCAAGGCAGAAGAGCAGGTGCCAGGTGAGCAGAGGAGTGGGGATGAGAGCCTCCACACAGCCCAGGAGCCTATGGAGGCCACCCTCCCTTGTGTCATTGCCATCACACCTCACCAAAACTATTGAAAGTGATTAAAATCATGTCCTTTCTTACTCAAGAGGATTCGAACTTCCCCTGAAACTGCCTAAGCTCAAATTTCATGCTTAATATGATTATTTTTCTTTTGATATTACTATTTGGGATGATATTGCTTAACTTGATCTCCCAAACATGTCATGAAAGGCAAGAATTTACTCAGCTTGACTCTTTTGCTGCTTCTGGTGGATACAATTCTAACAAGAGGGAACAGTCTCTGTCCACCACCCTGGACTCCACTGCCCTGGGCTTTTGACGAGAGCCCTCTCGTGGCTCCAAATCAGTTTGGGTCACCTCTTTTCTCTGGTGCTCTTGGGAGGAGAAAAACTTCTTTGAAGATGGACAAAGGGATCGGAACCATCTACAGCAAGATTAAGGAGAGAGATAGCTTGGGGCCAGCCAGCCAGGAATGAGAAAGGATTACCTAATAGAATCTTCCAAAGGGGAAACCTCTGACATTTTTATTATCCCAGAAATTAATCAGCTCAGTAAGGATCTGACTTATCTAAACATCATTTTTGTTGTTCCATTGATCTCTTACCCTTGATCGGAACCGAGGGGAATTTGTTTGCATTGATCTGTGATCTGCCTCATGCACCCACGCTCCTTGGCTCATAGAGAATCCCTGCTGCCTCAGCTTCCATGCCTCACTGCCCAAGAGGACAACCACCTTTCCAAATAAAAGCCAAACGCTCATTAAAAGGTTCTGTTTCTCCTGACACACGAAAGAATGGCACCTCAGGCTGTGCACGCCCTTGCAGCCTGCTCTGTGTTCTGCTTTATCCCACAAAGAGAACTACTGTAGCCACGTTCCTTGGGCAACATTTATACCTGGCGGGGGCTTACTGGCCATGGAACTCCCCCATCCCCTGGCCTTTTCTTTCTACTTTTTAGGAAATTATAATCCGCTGAAAGTCCACTGCCAAGCCTCCTCTCTGTTCTTGGCACAAAGTGGTTGACACTTAATGAATAAACAGCTTTTGCTTTCCCTCCTAGAACTGAGGTCCTTCCCACCAGCTTAGGATTCGGGTTCACCAACCCCTTCCTGCCTACCTCACTTCTTTCCAGAGTCCGGGCTAAGAGGAAGCAGTGCATGCTTCAGCTCTGGGACTCTTAAGCTTTCAAACTCAAAGGGGAGAACTGCGTGGAACCCATTGTACTCATTGTCTCTTGGCCCTAGGAGCCTGTGAAAGTGGGTGCAACCCACTGGGAAATGCAAAAAGAAAATTACATCCAGATTAATCATTTTTGAAACAAAATCATAAAAGTCGTTTCCAAAATTGTTAGCAGAAAAAATTACATTTTATATGGGATAGAGGTTCATTTAATCTGATATGATGGCATCTGGGGGCCCCGAGGCAGCCGAGGCCCCAGTGGCCCAGGCCCATGCAGTGGCGGGAAGGCCCTGCTGGCATCCAGCAGGAGGTAGCTGCACTTGGCCAGTGTCTGGCAATGTGGACCTTACACTCTATGGAGCTTGGTCAAGAGCCCTTTAGCTCTCTCTATTCCAGGTGTGGAGGGGTCCTGAGCCTCTCCACAGGGCTGACACTCGTAATAACTAGCTTGACACAGAGTACTTGAAAGTCTTTAGATACTGCTAGCTGATTAGCATGTTCAGGATTTAGGCATTTAAAATGTACATCCGAAATCCAAGTACATGATAAGCTGATGTGATGAAAACTTACCCACTACCAACTTCTAATGACCTAGGGTTATAGGGAATGTGGAAACTGGGAACTCCTGATAGACAAACCTTGGGAAAGAACCTTTAGAAGTTCCTGGATAGCCTTAATTTCCCTCCCTGGTCACGGAAAGGAAGTTCAAGTCACTTAACCCGATGGGATTCCCCTCGGAAGTGAAATACACAGATCCCTCAAGGGATTCTTATCTACTCAGGAGCAGGAAATTCATCTGGAACCACAGCTATCAAAGGGAGAAAGCTGAAGAGTCCTAAAACTGGTTAGAAAATATGTCCCACTGTACCCGAATCAGTCAGAATAGCAAATACACCAGACAGAATTGAACATGGGAAGGAAAGCAAGGGCACTGTGGACAGATGGCTGTGGATTCCAGGAGTCTGGTGTGGACAACACCTTCTTTAAGTGGGAGGGTGGAAAGAAGGTACATCCTCCAAAACGTTCCCTTCTGTCTGCCCCCTGCTCACTCCAGCTAGTGCACACAAACTGTTAGGCCCACAAGCATTACATGCAGTGGGTTTATTAAAGGACATTTAGGGAGGGAATGAAGAACAACTCAGGTAGAGGCAACAGCATCTCAGCTACATGACACCGGAGACAGGGGCATTGAGATTGAGAATCATATTTCAAGCCACCTATAACTCATGCTGGTTGAAGTACTGAAATTTAGAAATAAACAGCCCCTTTGTAAGTTTGACTCGAATCAGGATGCCACTGTAATAATGTTACTCCCCTTCTCTTACGTGCTGTGGCTTGCTCGAGTGAAAGGAAAAGGGGGTGGACTTGCTATTAAGAAATGGGCAACTGCTCAGAAACCTGGAGGCATCCTTTGAATGTGACCTGGCAATAAACGGTTTGAGGGTCCCAGTTTATTGGTAGTGCAGAGGGAGGTGCTTTCCTGGGTGCCTGGGGATTTTCACACTGGAGAAAGGGGCGACAGGGGTTTTGGCCACTCTGTCTGGCCAGTGGAAGCTTCCCCATTCACTCTGTGACCATGCCTTCCCTCTGTCCTGCCCTCTCCCAGGCGCCTCCACTCCAACCACCTGTACTGCGACTGCCACCTGGCCTGGCTCTCAGATTGGCTGCGACAGCGACGGACAGTTGGCCAGTTCACACTCTGCATGGCTCCTGTTCACTTGAGGGGCTTCAATGTGGCAGATGTGCAGAAGAAGGAGTACGTATGCCCAGGTGAGGCTGCCCTACCTGCTCTCCCCTCCTGTGCTATGACCCACCTACCCAAGAGCTCCCACAACATCACCCTGACCTTGAACACACACCCTAGCCCAGAGCTTGGTGTGGAAGCAACCCTATAGGTCATCCTCAGTACTTGGTAGTCACTTAAAGGACTGTGATGTGCCTCAAAGGGTTTAAAAACAGAAACTCTTGTCATTGGTAAAGGGAAATGCTAAAGGAATTCGTGAACCACTTTTTCAGCCCCATAGTCCATTGATGCTAAGACACCGAACATTTGTTGAGCCACACGTAGAATGGAAGCAGGTATAATGGAGGTGTTCTAGCATCTGCTTAACATGTTCCTGCCATCCCACTGCTCATAGAAATTACAAGACAAGATAATGTAGGCTCTGGAGTCAGCTGCTTGGCTAGAAATCTTAGAATCTTAGCTCTGTCCCTTAGTAGTGTATGACTTTGGCAAGATACTGCTCATCCACAATGTGGAAATAATAATAGTTCATAACTCAAAGGACGGTTGGGAGGATTAATTGAAATAATGCACATAAAGCACTTAGCAGAATACACAGCACTTGGTAAAAGCTAAGTAAGTGGAGCTTAATTATTATAGTTTAGTGGGCCCACAAAATGTGCTGAGCAAACATGAGAGTTTGATCTGTGGGTCATCGAAATGTAATAGCAGCACAGATTGCCTACATAGCATAGAAAACAGAATGGTACGTCACTGAAGGCAGCTCAGATCTCTGGGGATGGGCGGTGGCTGAGTAACTCAGGAAAATCCTCCCAGGGGATGTAGCTTTTAAATATGGGTCCTGGCCAGGAGCAGTGGCTCACGCCTGTAATCTCAGCACTTTGGGAGGCCAAAGCGGGTGGATCACCTGAGGTCAGGAGTTTGAGACTGGCTTGGCCAATATGATGAAACCCCATCTCTACTGAAAATACAAAAATTAGCCAGGGATGATGGTGCATGCCTGTAATCCCAGCTACTCAGGAGGCTGAGACAGGAGAATCACTTGAACCTGGGAGGCAGAGGCTGCAGTGAGCCAAGATCACACCACTGACTCCAGCCTGGGCCACAAGAGTGAAACTCCATCTTAAAACAAAACAAAACCAAAAAACAGGCTTTTCATTTTGTTTTATTTTCTTGAGACAGATTTTCGCTCTTGTGGCCCAGGCTGGAGTGCAATGGCACAATCTCGGCTCATCACGACCTCCTTTTTTAGTAGAGACAGATTTCTCCATGTTGGTCAGTCGGGTCTCGAACTCCCAACCTCCAGTGATCTGCCCACCTCGGCCTCCCCGAGTGCTGAGATTACAGGCATGATCCACCATGTTCGACCCAGGGTCCTAAATTTTACTTTTTTTTTTTTTTTTATCATTTCATTGACACCTTCCATTCTCACCAACTCTTCCTTTTTCTGTGATAAATAAGTAAAACTAATTCCTTGACTTTCTAAAGCAAAACAACAACAACAACAAAAAAAAAAAAACCATAAAACGTTCTGTTGAGAAGTTTCCCAAAGAGGTATTTTGATTTCAGGAACTCAGTCCTGGAACTGGGGCCCAGTGGCCTCTAAAGGCTGAGCCTGGGGAGTTGGCATGCAAGAGGGAACAAGGACCTCAGGGAGCAGAAGCACCATGGGGTCTGTGTTTCTCTCACCTTTCTAAACTGGTGCCCACCCTTCAGAACTAAGGGTGTACAGAGCCCAGCATGGGCTTTTGGACTCCTGTATGGCCAGAATCACAAACTGTCCGGATGCTTCTGCTCTTAGATCACACTTGGGATATTCAAGAATTTCCCTTGAATTCAGCTTCATCTCTGCCCCTTCCTCCTGTCATGTTGTTATTTCATCGCATTATTTATTATCTGAAAATATTTGAACACATCTCAAGCAGTACCTCAATAACTTCCTATAGACGCCCACTTAGAAATCACTTCCCATCAAACATATATAATAAAACCATTTATCACGCAGGCACCAAATTCAAATATAGTGACTATAATTACAGTAATTATTCGGTAAAGGGTGCAATATCGGCATAAGTGCCAGTGAAAGAAATAATTATAGAGTGTAGGAGTCACCCAAGAGCTGGTGAGAAAAACTAATTAGAATGATAAAACACATCATTACAGATGGGTGCCAGGTTTAATGTAGTGTATGACCACAAATGCCACTTTTGCCAGAAAGCACCTTCCTGTCAAAGGAGCAGCAAGATATTGCTCACCCAGCAGCAGTCAGGATCCAAAACCATGGGGGAAAGGTTGACCCTCCAATCTGAATGCCTCACTCATTCTCCTTTGGAAAGGTTAGGTCCAGCAGACAGGTTCATAGTTACGTGGGAGCACCTTGATCAATTTCTGTTTATCGGGATTCATCCCACTGCTTGTGATGGTCCCTGGAGCTTCTTAGTATAAAGCCAGGTGTCTTTTGAGGACATGAGAATTTAGTCCAAAGGCTCCAGATATTACTATGCTGTTAACCTCCACCCTCTCACCTGTAGTACAAATTAAGGGCAGGGAGGTGTTGAGACCCCTATGCGTGAGGGATTCGTTAGTGCGTTAGCAGGCTCCCATGGGTTACAAACTAGAATACAGTGAGCGCTCACTCTCTGAAAAGGTCAAAGTCAGATACGAGGGTCTGGGGGCCCTGGTGCATTGAACATCCATGAAGAATGAACTCCCATCGTCATTATTCAGGTGCATGTGGAACATGCCCTCCAAAAGCTTCTGTTCTTAGTTGGGTGCAAAAATAATTATTGTTTTTGTCATTATTTTCAAAGGCAAAAACTGCCAATATTTTTGCACCAAGCTAATGCCTCTTCAGCAATTATTAAATGCACTTTATGAAACTGTGATCAAACATTGAGAGGAAGCAGCATGGAGGAAGGTTCAGTCTGTGAATGTACAGTTAAAATGCAAGTGGTCAGTCTTTGAGGCCCTGAAGTGGGAGGTTAAGGAGAAGAGCTATCTTCAAGCACTGACTACGCTCCACATGCCACCACCAACAGTGCCAGTCCTGCCCCGATGCCAGCCCCGCAAGGCATCTGAAGGACACTATTGTGTATGGACCTGCTGTGGTGATTTTTTTTTTTTGAGACAGAGTTTTGCTCTTGTTGCCCAGGTTGGAGTGCAATGGCACTGTCTCTGCTCACTACAACCTCCGCCTCCTGGGTTCAAGCGATTCTCCTGCCTCAGCCTCCTGAGTAGCTGGGATTACAGACACCCACCACCATGTCCAGCTAATTTTTTATATTTTTAGTAGAGATGAGGTTTCACTATGTTGGCCAGACTGGTCTCCAACCTCTGACCTCAGGTGATCCACTTTCGGCTTCCTGAAGTGCTGGGATTATAGGTATGAGCCACTGCGCCCAGCCCTTTTAACTGTAAAAAACCCAAATCCCCCTCATTCAAGCTATTCACCTGATAACTCACAGAAGGAAAAATTCAGTCAAGAGCTGAGGAGAAGAACTTCTCTTACAAAACAGAGGTCATCCACTCAGGAGAGAAAGAGGCATCAGGGTACCAATTAAGCCATTCCCAAGTGTAGCTTCATCACCAGCAGTCCCCATCCAGGCAGCATAAGGAAAGCTCCCTGAGCCTTTAAGTGGTATCAAAAATTTCACAAAACACATGGCTTCAGAGACAGGAAAGAGTTTTATCTTGTTCAGCCTGTGAGGGCTCTGCCTGCCCAAGTCCCTGATATCTCCCTTTGAATTAAATCCGGCTGTCTAGAGCCCAGCTTCTTCCCCCCAGAAGCCCTGGATGTGGGCTCCGTATCACTCCAGCTAACCCAGACATTTGCTAGCAATGCACTTTGGCAAAATTCATCTCCTCTGTCAACTGTACCTTTCCCATTGAAGGCATTTATTTTTTTCCTCTGGGGAGACTATTGGGAATTTTTCACAAGGGTGGGGAAATATATCTTTATTTTATTTTTTTATTAACTTTTTTCCCTATGTTAGACAACTTGGCTACTTGGCTCCCTTCAGCCACTGCAGAAAGGATTTCTGTGAACTTTTCTTGTTTCAAGAGGAAGGTTAGGGCCCTATGGCTAGAAGTGTCTGGTTGCTTATGGCCTGAACCAGACCAGAACTTTATCAAAGTTCATGATCATAGACCAGAGAAGTTCATGTTACGTGAGTTGCAAATTGTTGTTTTGTTTTTCATCCTCATCTAAAGTGTTTTTTTCAGGGCAGGGGAGGTTAAATTTTAGGATTTATTTTTCATGTGTTAATTTTCTGGTACCTTAATCTGGAAGAGTTTCTACCAGGTACAATTTATAATTCAAGGTTATTGGTTTAATATTTGACCTCCTGAATCAGTCATCTCTTTGCTTTGAATGTCTTTGAACTCATGGTTTGTCCATCTGTTTCACACTTACCTGCCCTTGGCCTTAAATGTGAGATATCCTTTCCTACAGACATCAATCTCATCTTCTAGTCATGAAGGGCCATGTCGTACACTTTTTCAGGTGCCCCAAATGCCTAGAACAAAGCTTGAACCTAATGGCCTTTCAATAAGCACGTCTTCATTTATTATTAAAAATAAAATATGCTTATCTCTCTGGAAACAAGAAACTCTCCTTTTTCATCTTCTTTTTTTTAATTGGGACTAGTTACTAAGTACAAAGATAATTAAGGTAAGCCATGGCCAGCCACCCATCTCCTTAGGAGGTTTTAATTAAAACACCATAATTGGACATTGCAGGAATGAGATTATTAGGTTTATTTAGCCATTCCCAAAATTATCATGCCTCTGGTATTTAAATCACGTTCATTTATATTCTCATCATAATTGCTCGAGTCCCATTGTCATCGCAGTCTGTTGTTGGCTTTTGAAAGGCCAGAGGCCAGTAAGGATGCTTAATTTGAATACTGGAATTAATTTATTTCCCCATGCTCACAAGGCCATTGGAGCTTTCGACTCTGTACTTTACTAGGTGAGGTTTTTTGTTGTTGTTCAGACTTTCAAAATACTCTGTAAATTTTTTTATTTTGTTTTGAATTGACACGCAATCATTGACCATACTGATACAGTGTGATGTTTCAATACATGCATATATTATGGAAAAATCAAATCAGAGTATTTGGCATGTCTGTCACCTCATACATTTGTGTTGGGAGCATTCAAAATGTCCTCTTCTAGTTGTTTTGAAATATACAACACAATATTATTAACTGTCACCACCCTACTGGGCACTAGAACACAACTTATGCCTTCTCTCTAACCATAAATTGTACCTGTTGATCCATGTCTCCTATGTCCTCCTCCCCAGTGTCCTCCCCAGGCCCTGGTAAGCTCCATTCTACTCTCTCCTTCTATTAGATCAACTTTTCTAGATTCCACATACGATTTAGATCATGTGGTATTTTGTCTTCATGTGTCTGGCTTATTTCACTTAACATAATGTCCTTCCGTTTCATCCATATGTTGCTACAAAGGACAGAATTTTTTATGGCTGAATAGTATTCATTCCACTGTGTATCTCCAGCATATTGTCTTTGGCCATTCATTCACTGATGAACACTTAAGTTGATCCCCTATCTTGGTTATCATGAGTAATGCTGCAGTGAGCATGGAGTACAGATACCTCATCAACACAGTGATTTCATTTCCTTAGGATATGTACCCAGTAGTAGAGTTGTTGAATATTGGCACTTCTGTTTTTAATTTTATGGGGAACCTCCATAGTGTTTTCCACTGTAGCTGTCCCCATTTACATTCCCACCAACAGTGTATAAGAGTTCCCCTTTCTCCACATTGGTGCCTGCATTTGTTATTTTTGGTCTTTTTGGTAATAGCTATTTTAACTAGGATATGGTGATAGCTCATTGTGGCTGAGGTTTTTTTTTTAAAGATGGAAAGAAATAAGCATAGCTCTAACACAAGAATATTTGACCATCTCTAATGTAGCTTACACAACCTGTGTCTCAGTCCCTGAGCCTGCTCTTCCTACCTCCTGAGATTCTAAGGCTCTGATGGTTTTCAATTTCATGGCAATAAGAAGAGGAATTTGGGGTTCCTTTTGGCAGAGCGGACAGAAAGAAGAGCACTAGGCTAAACATTACAACATTGTTGTTCACTCGCTTTTTGGTCTTGGACAGTTTGCTTAACCTCCCTGTTCAGCTTCTTCAGCTCATGCTAAGGGGAAAAAGAATGGAATCTAAGTCATGGGTTTATGAGGATCAAGTGAGACGATATGTATAGAGCACTCAGTGCAGTATCTGGCACATAGTACACACTGAATAAATGTCAGCCGCTGTGACGAGACTAATGGCGACTCTTACTTTGGCCACCATTGTGTCATCGGGCAAGTCCCCTCCTCTCTCAGCTTTCCTCCTTCCCTGCCATCTCCATGGGCCCATCTAAGTCTGAAGTTCAGTGATCTTTTCCCCACTCATCTCGGCAGACAAGTTAGGGCCTTTGCTTTCAGCACAATCACCATCCCCATTTTACCAATTAGGAAAAGACAAAGTGGCTGGGCAGGAGCTGGGTTCCTGGTTATGGCTCAGTCTTTCTTCTCTCTGATAACTTCGGGGGGAGTTACACAAGCAGCAGGGATGGGATACCAGGCACAGTACCCATGCGAGCAGCCACAGGGACTTTCCCTGAGAGAGATTGGGCTGGAGATGCATTCCTCCCCTCTCACTGACTTGAGTGTCCCCTGGACTAGAGGCAGCCCCACCGATCATCAGGAGGAATGGGGAGGGGCCTCCACTCTCCCAGGTTCTTCCTCATCCTCCTTGAAGTCAGCAGGCCAGGGTCCGGGGAGCTTAAAGACATCTGAAGGTTAGAAATTTTAGTTTCTGCCTGGTTTGGGACAAAGGCTGCTTTGGCTTCAGTTGGAGAGCCCAGAGCCAAAGTAGTGATCAAGACCCCCAGAGGGGAGACATGTACTTGAGCTGCAACCGTATCTCCCTTTCCTGGAGAAGAAATCCACCTCAGCAGAGCAGCGGTTTAGTGCCACTAAAAGAGCTTCAAGAGCAGATAGCGTGGATGCTTATTTAAAAATGAAGACATGGAGAGCAAGTCCACATGTTCCTAAGCAAAACATCTTATAACACGGGTTCTGGAGCCTAGTGCCTCCCTGTGCTCTCAGTGAAGGCCACTTTCCTTGCCAGTAGATAGGCTCACGCAAGGACAGTGTGGGTCATGAGACCCCCAAAAGAGCATGCTGTGCAAGAGGAACACACATGGGCTTGCAGACAGGGGTTCCCCTTTCATCAAAGATATAGAGAGTGATTCCTTCTATCCCAATATAAAATTGCTATTCCCATTCCTCTCTGTTTCCCAGCTTGTAGTCATGTCATTTGCTGGGTAAAAAGGTAAGTGTTTCTTTACTTTGTCCTGCTTGGAAATCCACTGCCTCTACCTTCCCCAACATGTATGGTCAGCAAGGGGCTGGAAGGGATGGATTTAGAGCTCAGTAGAGTGCCTAGGACACCCTGGCCTGTGCACGTGAGATGGGCTCAAATGGGTCCCAGGTGACTCGGACAAATGGTTTTGCCAGCATGGAAAGCTGTGGTGGAGAGAAGAGAGCTGCAGACAGAGTCCCAACTCCAACGGCCATTCCACCTTCCCATTCTACAGCTCATCCTACCGACCAGAGCCCAGGGCCCTCAGAACTCAGGGAGCTCCCCTCAGGGCCCTTCCAGAAGGAACACTCACATCTGTAGCTCTGTGACATTTAGCCTCTACATCTGCCAGGCTTCTGGGCTGCTGTCCTCATGGACCATCTTCTCATTTAGCCAAGGCTTGCTTAGGGATCCATGTTTTGCATGGAGCCATGTTTCAGACACTGAGAGTACACCAGTGATTATGACTGAAAAAGCCACTGCCATTATGGAATTTACATTCCAATCTCAGTCCAGACAGGGAGAAAAGTGGAGGGACTTCTGCCATCTAGCTGTCCGCAGCCCACAGGGAAATGGGCTTGGTCCATGGACATCAAGCACAGGAGAATGTTTCTAGGGAGAATGAACCCATCCTTCAACCTCATTGTAAACCAGAAGTTTTATTTTATTTATTATTTTTTTGAGACGGAGTTTCGCTCTTGTTACCCAGGCTGGAGTGCAATGGCGCGATCTCGGCTCACTGCTACCTCTGCCTCGTGGGTTCAGGCAATTCTCCTGCCTCAGCCTCCTGAGTAGCTGGGATTACAGGCATGCGCCACCATGCCCAGCTAATTTTTTGTATCTTTAGTAGAGACGGGGTTTCACCATGTTGACCAGGATGGTCTCGATCTCTTGATCTCGTGATCCACCCTCCTCGGCCTCCCAAAGTGCTGGGATTACAGGCGTGAGCCACCACGCCCAGCCCAGAAGTGTTATTTTTAAACAGGAAGGTAATGTCCTCACCATGTGTGAATGCCTGGCTGGTGAGCTGCCAGCCCAGGCTGCTATCAGAGGCTGTAATGACCATTGTTTCTCTCTGCGTAATTAAACGTATTGTTAGTGACCTGGTGAAGGAATCATTTTCACAGAGTTTTTTTGCCTTGATCGCATCCTTTGAAATGTAACACATCCTACCACACAGAATGGAAATCACCCTGGAAAGACGCAGTGAGTTCTCGGTGGGACGCAAGGCTATACCCTGGGTCTGGTTTAGAACAGAATTAATTTCAGCATAGAAGTCAGAAGGGGTACTTTTGGAAGAACTCCATGGCAGAACTTCCACTGCCATTATAAGGCCTGGAATATGATATCTTTCTTTCCCCTTTTCCAACACACCCCATACAAGTAATATTTTCATGGATCCAATGAGGGAGGGTCATCCAATCCCACCACCTGAACAGATGGAAAATGCAAGAGTTCAGACTCCCATGTCTGACATTTCCAAACAGGAGGGTGTCCCGAGTGTGGGGCTTCTCCCTGGCTTTGTCAGGTGTGTTCGCCCCTTGATGTGGAAGGCCAGGCTTGGCAGTTTTCTTTAGGGAACACCATCTGTACTTCAAAAACCCTGACATCTGAGGCCAACTGCTCCCACCCTCCCTTGGATGTAGGGGATGGGATGGGAGCCTTTCACACTGTAGAATTCCCTTGGCTGTCTGCAAAGAGAGGGGGAGCAGAGGACGTAAAGATGATGTAAAGTATTTTCATTCCCTCCCAGAAAGGACTTCAGTAATCATGCAATCCAAACTCCTTATGCACTGACATGGTACTAAAACAAGCTCAGAGAGAGGTACTGTGACTTGCCAAAGGTCTTACAATTTGTGGCAGAGCAGACCCAATAAAAACAAACATTACTAAGTGCTTACCCTGTGCCTAAAGACACCTCAGCCTTTAGACACCCTGTGTCTAAAGACGCCTCAGCCATTAATTTCCTTTGCCTTCACAACAAAACCATGCTATGAAATAAGTATTGTTATTTTACCCATTTTACAGATGGGAAAACTGAGACACAGGGACATAAGGCTGAAGTGATGGGCCCAGGAATCAGATAGAGACAGTGGGACCCAGAGCCCACACTCTCAGCCACAGACACTCGCTCATTCCTGAGCTGAGGCTCATACAGGCTGGCTCCCTGTGATTGCCACTTTCTCAGACGTGTAAAGGCTTTTTCAGTTTGGGACAAAGTCAGTATCACCACTCTTTCTAGGATAATGTTCCAGTTGGGAATGTAGTGTAAGTCATCATCTTTCTGGCATTTTCCATTGTCCCCATTAGATCCACTTGTGTGGTGGCACTGGCAATTTTGAAGTCCGTGTACCCTGGGCAAGAATATTTTCTCAAACATCCCCATGAAGAGGCCATATTTTCAGTTTTTCTTTTGTGTATGTAGAAGTGAGGTGGAGGGAAATAAGAATCTTTGGTCATTGGGCTGGCACTTTCTGGGAAGGTGAATGTTCTAAATTAAGCTGTAGATGTCAACGGAAGCCCCTGCAGGAAGAGTCACCGTTAAGGCCATGAGGACTACTGAATGTGGAGAGGGTGACCCTCTGTTTTAAGGCCCAACATCCAAAGAGGACACGAGGCTCAGCTGGTCATCTGGTTCAACCCCAGTAGCTAGACTCACTCTGGCTTCCCAGACTCAGTTCTCCAGTGAACAGGGGCCAATCCAAACTTTTTCCCTGCAGATATATTTTGTGTTCTGTATTTGATCTACAATTAAGAGCCCCCAGCCAGAGGCCCCATTTTCAAGCAGTGCAGCAATCTGCAGACAATATCTAAGTTTGGTCTCAGTCTTGGCTCTTTTCCCTGAGAGGGCAATCTGAAAAGACATTGAAATAACCCTTGTTGGCCAGATCCAGCAGCAGTGGGATGAGGCCCTGGGAGGGATGTGGGATTGAGCTTCTGTTTTGGACCAAAAAACTCCGCATTTGGAAAGCTAACCATGTGATTGAGAGTCTTACCTCACTTTAAGGGAACAGCCATAGCATGAAAATGTTTACAACATCTTTAAAACATTTGCATTTACTTTTTGTATTCAGGATTTAATGTGACCACCAGAGAAAGTGATTTAGATTCCTGGTGACTCTTTGAATCTTGAGTTAGGTTAGTAATGGATATGTCTATCTACGTTTGGCTTTCTAAATGAGCTCCTTGGGTACTATTTGCTTGGCTTTCTATCACTTTGCTTGAAATTCACACTGATTCTCACCTCAAACAAAATTAATAGCTGACTCCAAAATACGTAGTAACTTATTCGCCTGTTTTTCAGGTGGGACAGGCTTTATCTGCATGTCCCCTGGACATAGAAGCCACTTGGAAATGCCTCAAGTGTAGCTGTTGATGGGGGTATTAACACTTTGACAATATCAATGCCCCAGATAGGGAGATTCTGCCACCTGGTTTCATAGCCTTGTGACTTGCAGCCGCTAGAGAAAGGTCTAAAAGCTATGTTTACACTCAGCATCCAGTCATCAGATAAAAGCCAGAACCCCAAGGTGCACCCTGCGAAAGTGGTCCCATCGTATGCTCTTCAGATTCTAGCAGCGTATTTTCATGTGTGATTGACTCTGAGGGCCCCTGTTTTTCTGAAAGACAGAGGTGACAGGATAACAGAGCAGGCAGAGCAACCCAGAAACGGTCAGGTCAAGGTCAGACTCTCTCCTCTTTGCTGAATATTTAGCCTGTGGCACCTGTGTCTCCCAGGTGAAGGGAGATGTCAGCTGGTGATGATTTCTCAGATGGCTGTCAGGTCATGCTGTGCCCTTGGGATGCTGGGTAAGGACACAGAAGCCCAGGCAGCTCCTGACACTGACATAAGTTGACAGTTGTGTCTTGGCTCCACAGGCCCCCACTCGGAGCCCCCATCCTGCAACGCCAACTCCATCTCCTGCCCCTCGCCCTGTACGTGCAGCAATAATATTGTGGACTGTCGAGGAAAGGGCTTGACGGAGATTCCTGCCAACTTGCCGGAGGGCATCGTTGAAATGTAAGTGCCCCCATCTGACACCCCCACACCTGTCCCTGGTGAGTTCAGCTCCCTTTCCCAGGCAATCACCCACTAGGCCATCTGCGTGTGGGGCTGTTGGAGCTGACGGTTAAAAACATTCAGGATGAATCTCTTTGCTGTCCTTTGACACCTTCCCACCTATGATAGCACAGTGGTCAAGAGCACAGACTCGAGATCAGAATCAGCAAATTATAGCCTAGGGCCAAGGATGCCCATTGCCTATTTTTTGTAAATATAATGTTTTGGAACACCTCCATATCCATTTATGTGTGTCCTGTCTATGGCTGGTCTCTTATGGTAGTACTGAGCAGCTGCTGCAGAAGACTGCATGGTCCACAAGGCCTAAAGTATGTTCTCTCTGGCCCGTCCCAATGAGTTTGCCAATCCCTGCCCTAGAGTCACACTGTATTTGTATCCTGGCCGTACCATGTGCTAGCTGTGTGACATCAGGTAAAATAATTTCTCTTTCATCTTTAGTTTTCTCACCTATATTAATGTGATAATTATAGTGTGACACCTCAGTGGGTCATTGTGAAAACTAACTGAAATGTTACACATGGAGCCCTTCATACAGTCCTCAGCACACGGGCAGGTACTCCGTACAGTAGTGGTGGAAGTGGTGGGGCGTAAACGAATGATTCACTCATGTCTTAGCTACCACTGTCTGAGAGGGGAACTGAGCTCTTAATTATCTCAGATCTGATTTTTGTCCTGTAGATTTGATCTTTTATAGGTAACGAGACGAGATTGTATGTCTGTATGTATACATGAGTGTCAAAAATTCCAGTAAAATGTGTTTGTCCACAGAGTTTGGCCTAGTCCACTCTCACCTCATACATTAGAAAATGGCAAGTATCTCGTTCTAAAATGAGTGGAGGACCAGTCAACATTGACTTCAAGATTACTTTTCAAATAGCAACAGTTGCTTTCATTTTCTGCCTTCACCTTTAGTTGGCTTCATTTTTGTCATATGGAATCCTTATATGGAAATATAAGGAATTTTATATTTCCATAAAATATAAATGGAAATATATATTTTTTTGAAAAATCGTTATATGGAACCCTTCTACTGAAAACATCATTAGGTAAAATCCCTCCAAATAAGAGATACACATTTCCCTTGCCTCTCTGCTTTGTCATAATCTCCTTTCTTTCTTTTTTGCTCCTCTTCCTCTTCCCCTTCCCTGTGTATGCCCTTCTGTTCCCAGTTCATTCCAGTAGATGGCCATGGACTCATTCATTCATGTATTCATTCAGTAAACATCTGTTGTGAACCCACTGTTTTCCTGTCATTGTTCTGTGCTTGGAAAGACAGGAACCAACAAAACACACACATTTCTGCCTTTATAACACTCGCATTGTAGTGATGGAGGGGATAAGCAACAAAGTAAGTTAGATAACATGTCAGAAGGTAGATTCTATGGAGAAAAATGAAACAGGAAAAGGACATGAAATAAGCAAGAGAACGAAATGGCTATCTAGAGAAAGAGTGTTTTAGGTTGAGCAAAGCCCTTGAAGCTAGAGTGGGCCTGGTGCTCCAGAAAACCAGTGTGGCTGGAGTAGAATAGACAAGAGGGGCAGTAATGGGGGATAAGATCAGAGAGGTAAGGAGGGGCCACATCCTGCGACATTTGAAAGACTTTGACTTTACGTTGATTGAAATGGGAAGAAGCACATGACTTTCCACACTGGTGTGGAGTCTTCGTTTCTTCTTTCTTCACCTACTTTGCCAGCTTTTCTCTGATGCCTTTACAGTCCCATTTTCCAGCCCCAGTAGACACAACCTATGCCTCCAAACCACGTGGAAGGCAGGAGGTGGTCAGTAAAGATCCTTCTGCCTGCCGTTCCCACCTTCTGTGGCCCTCCTCCTTTCTTTTCACAAACACTAACAATTCATTCCCTTAGGGTTTTAATGCAACTCTCCTCAGTCCCTGTGGTCCTTTGCTCTGGCTTCAGAGAGCTCTTCCTCCACGAAGTCTGCTTAGTCCTCACCTACCTCTCCTGTTCCTCCTATGGCCTCCAACATACCATCTAATCTACTCCAAATATGTCCATCCTTACATCATTCTTCTTCTTTTCTATTCTTGCTTTTTTTCATTTGGCACTGTTTCCCCTTCATCATTTTCTCCCTCCCTTGGTGCATTTCTCCCCTCTCCCCCTTGCCCCACCTATGGTCTTCCCACTTCTCTTCCTACCCCCATCTCTTTCTCCCCCCAGTTAACCCTCCGCTCCCTTTCCCTCTCCATCCATACCAGAATGGGCCTCTGGCCCTCCCACAATGGATATTCAAGTTGGAATTCCCACCTGCCCTCATCTCATTTCAGATTCCTATGGATCGTTCCTTTCTTTCCCTGCCCCACCTTATTCTTTTCTCCTTCCATCTGCCAGGTTATATCTTTCCTCTTTGGCAGCCACAGACCTTCCCTTGGCCAGGTTCCCAAACTACAGTCTGATGAAAGAGTCCAGTCCAGGAAGCCAGGCTGTAGCCAGTGAGCCCACCCCAGCCCTGATTCAGGGCCCTGGGCCTGCCACCCCCCTGCCACTTCACATCTCCCTACTCCCAGCCTAGACCTCATGGGTACACAGCTCAGCTCTCCAAGAGACAGAAACTACAGATAACCACATCAGAGGTGGGCTCTGTGCAGACCAGATCATACCTGGATGTGTTGAATTTTAAAAGCGACATTGATGAGCTAGAACAGTAATTGCCCAGAGCCTGTCTATTATGACTGAGGTTTTCCTGATATCAGGTAAAGTGCAAAAACCAGAACAACGTGATATTTTTATATTGAGCAAAAATAATTCAGTTCAAGTGTGCATCCTATAAGTTTTTGGACTTCCTTATTCTGTTTTCATTGTTTTTAGAAATGTCTTTTATTTTGCAAAATGATAGCCACTGAAGACAGAGTAGTCTATGTGTGTTATATATGTTTAACTATTGTATAATTATAATTTATGTGTTTTATATAGTACACGCAAAGAGATTGCCATACTTAGCAAAATAAAAGGTCTGGTCACCACCTAGTCTTTGAAATCCAAAAGTCTGAGAATGACCATCCTAGCTAGAGCATTTCCAGAAATAGGCAGAGACAACGAAGAGGTTAAGAGTATAGACTGTGGATCTGGGCAGCCTACATTCCAGCTTTGGCTCTGCCTGGTAGCCATGGGCAGATAACTTTTCTGAGCCTTGGTTTTCTCCTTTGCAAAATGCAGAGGCTAATGGCACCTCCTTACTAGTTCTTATGAAAGTTAGGTGAAGGCCAGTCATGGTGGTTCACACCTGTAATCCCAGCACTTTGGGAGGCCGAGGTGAGCAGATCACGAAGTCAAGAGTTCGAGACCATCCTGGCCAACATGGTGAAACACCGTCTCTACTAAAAAAACAAAAACTAGCTGAGCATGGTGGTGCATGCCTGTAGTCCCAGCTACTAGGGAGGCTAAGACAGGAGAATCACTTGAATCCAGGAGGCAGAGGTTGCAGTAAGCCAAGATGGCACCACTGCACTCCAGCCTGGTGACAGAGAAAGACTGAAAAAAAAAAAAAAAAAGTTAGGTGAATGAGAATAGTAAAGTGCGTCTGGCCCATATGATGTACTGTGTTAGCGATGATTGTTGTTAGTTCACAGTGGCAACTACTACAACTATCACCACCATCTTTATTAGGATGATGACAATGGTTAGAAGCCACATCCTAGGAGCTGGAGCTACCTACACAAGAGATTCCTCCATAAACATAGGTCAGTTCTCCAAAGGGTTATGGTTGCAAGAATAGATTCTGGAACTTGGCTAGCCACTTGTATTATGACTTGAACCTGGGAGTAGTTCATCTTCATGCAAATGTACTCATATATTGAAATAAGGCTGCCCCTGTGTGTCGGGCACCCACAGTCTACCAGATGGATTGCCTAGGACTTCCCCTGCATGGCTTGCCTCCTCCTCCTCTGTGATAAAATGAAGCAGAGAGGGCAGGTCTCTGTGGTTGGGGATAGGGCAGTTGGAGATATGACATGTAAAAGGGAACCTGAGAGCAGGTTGGAGGGAGAACCTGCTTCTTCTATGTGCCCGGGGACCTGTGTGTTGGCCTAAAAGTCTTTAAAGCAGGGAAAATGCATCCTCTTAGCATGTGAGAGGTCAGCAGATGGGTGGGAAGATGAGAAAAAAGGGAGCAGAGAGTTGAAACAGCAGGCTGCACCCCAGGATGAATAGGAGGTATCTGATTTATCATTCCAAAGACATCCAAATGTGGCTTGTTTTTCTTTTTCTTATCGAAAATTCCATCCCTTGTCCATGGCCACCTATATCATCCAGATTTGTACTTCCTCCTTAGGAATGCTTGGTACCATGTTAGGCTCTCCACTCCCTCTTCTCAAACCTTAGCTACTAGTGATTCTCTTAAATTGCCTGAACCTTGGGAGGGGTTCTGTACTCCCCAACTTTAGGGGAAGGGGAAGGGGAAGGGGTTGCCTATCTCTGATGCAAAGCAGTCTTGCAGACTCTTTTCAATGTTTTCTAAAGCCAAGCAGCTCCGAGAAATGTGTGCTGGTGTCCCCGAATACCAGAGCCAATTCTTCTAAAAATAGCTTTCTTCCAGAGAACCCACAGTGAGATGATGATTCACTGCAGATTTTCTTCGAAACTGAGCTCCCACTGATGGCAACGTTCTCACTGCACCCTGTTGGTTCTCTGAACCCGCTCTGGCTTCCAGCAGGGATAGATGATGGGAAGACCCAGAAACCCACATGTTCCTCTGCTCTGTGGTCTTCAGGACGCTCTTATGAGTCTTCAAAAGCTCCGAAGGGACCATCTGTCCCTAGAGCCTCATCTTCTTCCATTTTTGCTCTGTATCTCCCCATGGTGGTATCCCATGTCTCATATCTTCTGCTATGAAAGCTAAATGTCTTCCATGAAGAAAGGCTATAGACAGGTTTTCATGTCCAGTCATAAGTGAGAGCATCTTAGGTGGGGAAATAGCCCCAGTTTTCACCCTGCCACCTCTTAACCACATTGTCTCTCTGAGATAGGGAGGCAGCCGCTTAGCAATAGCAAATACTCCATTCTTACAGCCACCAGGGGCTTTAAAAGACACACAGAGAGAATTAAAAGGACAACAAAACAAACCAGCAAACAGAATCAAAGAGCTGGAATGTTCTAGAAGTCATAGACATCAGTGATTCTTAGACTTTCTGAGAGCACCAAGTTTCTATGTTAGGGACTGCCACATGGAAGGAGGGGTGATAGGGTGGGATGGGAGCAGGTGGTACAAAGCAGGTAATCAGACAGAGTGGCTGGGAACAGAGCCTTGGGATCCATACTCAAGGATCCAAATCCCTGTTCTGCCTCTTACTTCAAACACATTCCTTATGTATGTTCAGGCCTCACTCAGTTCCCCCTTTTGCTTAAAAGGGGTCATCATACCTACCTAGAAATCTCCCATGAAGATTAAATAAACATAACAGGGAGAAGATGAGCACACTCTTTGGAAGCTACTAAAAAGAATGTAAAAAGCAAAAACCTATGCACATGTATATGTATGTGTCATCACGGAATGCTTTAGTCTCAAGTTCCCATGCAATTCTTCATACATTTTTTTCTAAGACAAAAAAATAATATCCTCTGTGGCATCTGAGCACATGTTCAGAATAAGAAAAGCAAATCTGGCTTTGTGTTTTGTCTGTACCTCTGCTTTCTGTAGGCGATGCCAGGTGTCTACACACAGCATGGGTTAGGAATGGCTTGTCTCAGATATGCCTACATTCCTCATCTTCTATGTGAACCAGAATTTTGCTTTTGTTGCCCAGGCTGGAGTGGTGTGATCTTGGCTCACTGCAACCTCCGCCTCCTGGGTTCAAGTGATTCCCCTGCCTCAGCCTCCTGAGTAGCTGGGATTACAGGCACCCACCCACCACCAAGTCCAGCTAATTTTTTGTATTTTTCATAGAGATGGGGTTTCACCACGTTTGGCAGGCTGGTGTCAAACTCCTGGCCTCAGGTGATCCACCCACCTCAGCCTCCCAAAGTGCTGGGATTACAGGTGTGAGCCATTGCACCTGGTCCACAGTCTACCTTTTTGAAAAACCATGAGGACCAATGGCAAAGAAAGAGAAAGGCCAGAAAGGGACTGCCCCAGAAGGTGGGCCCAGAGCATAACCTTGAAAGGAACCTTCCATTTCAGCCTTCTTCCAGCATAGGGAAGGATCAGGAACTGAACCTTTGGGGTTTAGGTTGTCTGGTCCAACGAGCCGGCCCAGGATGACTTAGAGGAAGAATAAGCATGGGGTTTCCTTCCTTCAGCATGATCTGGACATCCTAACAAGTGCTCCCAAGTCAAAGAAGGCTAAGAGAGATGGGAAAGAGTTAAAAAAAACCACAAAAGTGGCTTCTAGGTGGGAGGCAGGATAGCCTAACGGTTAAGAACACAGGCACTGTGTTCCAACCTGGATTCAAGTTCAGACTCCACCATTGCTAGCTACCTGACCTTAGGCAAGTTGACCTCTTTGTACCATGATTTCTTCATCTGTAAAATGGATATATTAATAATACTACTTGCTTCCTAGGACTGTTGAAAAAAATAATTTGAGCCAATGTGTGAGGATCACAGTGTCTGACATATCAAAAGTGGTAGGTGTTCATTATATCATCGTCATCACCACGACTGCCAACGTTTCCACACACTCCAGGACCTTTTAACCTTGCAGCCGTGCCCCTGCCAGTCTCTCCGGCATCATGTTGACTGCTGTATTGCTAGAAATGTATTGTGTTTAGTCACATGTTTGCAAATGACAGATCATTAAGGAAGCATCTGAGGAACTAGGGCAAATCAATACAGAGCACAAATGGCTGAAATCCCCATCAGATGTTCCCATTGTTTTTGCTGGTGCGGGAAGATGCTCAGATGTTTGATTTGTATGTTTGTTTTTATGCTAGTTCTATTAAATCAGTTTGCAGCCTGAAGAATGTTTGCCAGACAAAGAAAGACACATGTGCCGGTTAAAAGAGACCTAAATCAGCTATTGGCTTCAGATGCATCCCTAAATGTGACAGGTTTTGCTGATGCCAATGCTTCTTTATGTCCTTTCCACTGAGCTCTTCACACTAGGAGTCTGCACCTTTGCATCCTTGTTCTAGGCTGCAGGACTGGGCTAAGTGCAAAGTCTTTCCAGGGGTACCTGCTGCACAAAGACTGCATGTGAACACACACATCTGTGCACTCTCTCCAACCTTGCTCCCATGACCAAGGGCCATTTTCCCTGTGGACCAGCTGGAAAGGACTAAGAAAATGAATGCACTTCCACTCCAAACGGTATTCAGCAAAGCGTGGTAATTGAGAGTTTGGGCTTTGAAGTCAGATGAACTTGGCTTTGAGTCCCAGCTCTACCTCTCCCTGACTTTGTGAATCCCGGCAAGTGCCTTAATCTCTCTGAGCCTCAATATTCTTGTGTTTAATGTGGAGGTGGTAATAACTAAAAAGACCTGCCTCAGAGAGTGTCACTGTTAAGTTAGACAAACCGTGTAAAACTCAGCCTTGTGTCTAACATCTGAGCACCTGATTTATCTTAGCTCTTGGCGGTGGTGGCGGCGGTGGTGGTGGGGGTTATGGTTACACCTATCATTTTCTTTCCTTTACATTGAAGGTACACAAACTGTTCACAACAATGCTCCCACCCCAGACAAATTCCTGCTGCCTCCTAGGGCAGGGTTGACCCTCATCGTGCAATGGCCTTGGCCCTCCAGGAAGGGCTGTGTGTTCAGCCAGTGCCTAAAACAGCCTGAGAAGCTGAGCAACCCCAGACAGGAATGAAACCCAAGCCAGGCATGGTGGCTCACACCTGTAATTTTAGCACTTTGGGATGCTGAAGCAAGATAATTGCGTGAAGCCAGGAGTTTGAGACCAGCCTACCCAACATAGTGAGACCCCTGTCTGTACAAAAATAAAAGTTAAAAATTAGCCAGGCATGGTAGTACATGGCTGTCGTCCTAGCTACTCAGGAAGCGGAGGTGGGATGATCACTTGAGCCCAGGCGTTCAAGGCTGCAGTGAGTCATGATCACACCACTGCACTCCAGCCTGGGTGATGGAGCAAGACTCTGTCTCTTTTAAAAAAAGAAAGAAAGAAGGAAAACCAAAGCCAGAGTGAGCCAAGTGTGAGGAGTGCAGTATGCAGAGGAACCTTTTTGCCAGGCTTACCAGGCTAGGCCTGGAATTCTTTATTCTTCATTCAGAAGCCACACCTTTGCATTCTATTTGCATGTCTTATGTATATTCACATCTATATCTCAGTCTCTCCGACCCCTGCAGCCTTTTCTCTGAGTACCTGCTTCCGTGTGATGTCTCAGTGTGTAAGCCCTGGGGCCCCAATCCCTTTAACTTTTCTGTGACTTTGAGAATGTCCCCTTCATCTCTGAGCCTCAGTTTCTCCATTTTCACAAATATATAGAGGCAGCATATCCAATGGATAGAAACAGAGATAACAGTTCTTCCCGTTCCTGGCCCTGTCACTTAGGACACGCTATTTGATTCCTCTAGGTTGTCTCTTCCTCATCTGCAAAATGGGGTCAGTATAGTATACCTTACATGTGGAAGGATTAAAAGAGATAATCGACATGGTCAACTAGAGCCCATAAATGATGACTCCTCGTGTTTATTATGGTAGCAATAAAATTTAGTTCTGTGATGCACCGTCTTGGGCTGGTCTCTATTACCAGATTATCAAACTCCTTGGGTCCAGTGTCACATCATGTTCATTGATTTCTCTCTCCCTTAATTCTTGCACCCATCATTAAAACAGAGGGTAATTGATTAGGAACTGCATAGAGAGCCCACAGAGCTCACACCCAGTGCTGTCATGACTTGGCATAGGCTCACTGGCCTGCAGCTGGGAACAGTGGATGCTCTTGCAAAAGTTGAGGGGGTTGCCATTGTTACAAATAGTGGCTTTCTCTGGAGGCATCATCCTGCCAAAGTCCCTTGCCACGGTGGCAGGTGAATGATAGGATTCCTGGAGAGCACCCACCACCTGACTGGCAGCCCCAGAGATCCATGGGGCTGCTGCCTTGGCTAAGAAATCCCTGCTGAACTCTATGCTCAGCTGGAAAATGAGCATGTCCTTGGAACTTCTCAGGCAAGGCAGGCTGCCTCGAGTCTGCTGTCTCTGTGGGTTGCTATATCCAGTAGCCCACAGTACCTGAGACCCTGTGACAGGCTTTTGTGGCTCTCCATGAGCCAGCCAGCCAGGCCTCTGTCCAGCCTGCCTGTGACTGTGCTCCCTGTAAAGTATACTCCCCATCCCCCTCCAGCAGGGTACAAAGGCATTGTTAATAGACCGTGGCAGTCTCATTTGTAGACTCTATTCATCCGGCAGCCAAGAATGATATGTCCTGATACTCCCTCTCTCCTCTCACCCGCCTTTCCCCTTTCTCCCCCCTTTCCCCCTTCCTTTTGCCTGGAGAGTGATTTGTCTGTGTTATGGGTTGGCCTGACAAACCATTCCACATTAGCAGCTGAGATGTTGTTTGAAATGGGAAAATTGCTGGCAAACTGCTCCATTAGCGGTTCCAGTAACAAATACTCTGTTCCCCCAATGAAGATGAGATCGCAGAGGCACAAATTAATACGACTGTCTCCCCCACTCTGCAGCGGGGATTACTCTTCAAGATGAATGGGTCCATCGCAGCCAGAAATGTGCATCCACTAGCTGTCAGCTTCAAGGGAGCCCGTTCCTCTCATGTAACGCTTTTGTTTCCCCTACATCCCCTGCCATACACATGTGTGTGTCTTCCCAGCTGAGGGTTTGGGGAGCATCAAGGCCAAACAAGGAGGTGATGAAAAGATGTGCACATTGGAGAGAAGGGAGATGGATAAGGATGAGATCCTGAGCCTGGGCCAGGGTGCCATTCATCACCCCTAATAGAGGGCCCCACCACCCCCACATGCCTGTTTCCCACCACACCTGTTCGTGGTGACAGGAAGTCATTTGAGAGATGAAAGAATAAAGAATGGAAATGCTCACTCATTCCCCATGGCCTCTTCACTTCCAAGGAAGTTCTGGGCCCTGGGCCTGCAGTGTCTCTTGTTCCTTTCAACGTGATAGGAGAGGAAGCATTTCAGAAAACTCCATAATAGGTTAAAACCACAGATTCCAGCAGCAGCCCAGGGGAGTGGTCCAGTCTGGACCCCTGGGCCTTGCAGGATGTCAGGGAGCCAGTTTGATGAATGACAGGCTGGGAGCCTAAAGATGTTAAGGCTGTTTCTTGAGTGTATTAAGACAGCCCATGGAAAAACCCAGAAATGAAGTCAACCATTGACATTTCTGCCCCATTAGCAGTGTGGCTGAGTGTTTAACTGAATAGTGACATGGTTCCATGACAGATAAGCATTGCTGGCCCATGGTCCATCTCTTTTTACTCTTCTTTTTATCCCTTTGACTTATTCTGCATTCTGCTTGGTTACTTCTACAGCTGGCTCTGAAGAAGACAGCTGCCGCCAAAGGCAGTTTATAATAAGCAAGAATCAAAAATCCCCAAGGAAAGGTCATCCTTTCCAGCTTTCTCCAAGGGGAGTTAGACCCTTGGATGGGGGCTCCATATACTACTACCTGAGTTCTCTGGCTGATGCATTGTTTTGCCTGATCTCCCGCAACCACAACATGCACCTGTGGCAAGAGAGACCTCCCTGTCCTTCAGGCCTGAGAACACAGTAGGCCTCAATGACCACTTGTTGACAGGTGGATGGTTAATGGACCCTTCTCTGCTCTGTTTCCCAGACGCCTAGAACAGAACTCCATCAAATCCATCCCTGCAGGAGCCTTCACCCAGTACAAGAAACTGAAGCGAATGTAAGTTTCCCCTGGGGAGAAATGAGACCAAATGTTTTCAATTTCCGGGGTCATTTGCAATGTGTAGTGGGCAACCTGTCCAGGTGATAGACCATGTCCATTCATCCTGGGCAGTTCTGTTTCAGACCTTGAACACTCCTAGGCTTGGGAGGTAAGATGTGGAAGTGTTGCCTGGAGATTGTGAGGTGTGTGGGCTTGGATTATGTAGAGCTAAGAACCTCTCCAACTAGAGCAAAGTAAAATTATCTGTGTGGGAGGCAAAGATGAGTTAGCCTAGAAAACCCATATCACCATTTTTGTCACTTGGCTCTAGTGATGTGGACCTAAAATAAGAATTTCAGCAGAGACTTGATGGCCCCTTAGCTGTCTATGCCACTGTCACCAACATCCCTACAACCATGCATACACTCATTTAACAAATACCAAGCAAATGTCTGCTACAAACAAGGATCTATGGGTAGAGCAGTGAACAGAAAGCAAATCTGCTCTCATGGAGCTTATATTCGAGTGGGAGAACACAGAAAATAAAGGAACAAATATGAGAAATCAGAATATCAGTGATGGTGGGAGGGTCTTTTAGGTAGGTGTGCCCATGAAGGCCTCTACGTTCAGGTGGCCTACAGGAAGGAAGGGAGTGAGCACAGAGCTCTTAGGAAAGACTGTCCCAGGCAGCAGGAAGAGCAAGAGAAAGGCCATAGGGAGCCTGTATCGATGGTTTGTGTAATAGCAAGAAGGAGCGGAACAAGTGAGGGGAGACGATGGGGCTCATGTTGGAAAGGTTGGGACTAGATCACATGGCCTCCTTAGACCATGGTACAGACTTTCTGTTCTTCCTGCATGAAATGAGAAGCCTCGGAGGGTATGGTCAACATGTGAGCATCCCCTACATCCCCATTAGCTCGATAAGTCACGTCACTCCACCACTGCATTACATCACTGCTGGGCGACACCAACCCTGCTGTTCCTTCCTCACTGCAGCAGCTTTGATGGAACCGTTGCATCACTGCCCTCATGCCCACCATGTGACAATGTCATCATTCTTCCCCATCCCATGACGACTTTGAGCACTACTCTGTGAGTCACTCAGAGCTGGGGGCTCTGAAGGGAGGCCAATAGGATTCAGAAACAGCCCAACCATTGCCATCACAGGTATTAAAATTCTGGACAGATACCCCTCCCCTTTTTTATCCTAAGAAATCATTTAGTAGGTCAGATGTGGTGGCTCACACTTGTGATCCCAGCACTTTGGGAGGACGAGGCGGGCTGATCACAAGATCAGGAGTTTGAGACCAGCCTGGCCAACATGGTGAAACCCCATCTCTACTAAAGATACAAAAAAAAAAAAAAAAAATTAGGTATGGTGGTGTGGGCCTGTAATCCCAGCTACTTGGAAGGCTGAGGCAGGAGAATCACTTGAACCCGGGAGGCAGAGTTTACAGTGAGCCGAGATTACGACATTGCACTCCAGCCTGGGTGACAGGGTGAGACTCTGTCTCAAAAAAAAAAAAAAAAGAAATCATTTATTAGAGCCCAGAAACAAAGTTGCTATTTTCATTCCACTAGCTCTTTTTGCACCCCCAACCCCGGCACCCTCCCACAGAGGAAAGAGAAATATGCATGGATTCCTTCCTGCTTCTTGTTCTGCACGGGGCTGATTCATTGCTTTCCCTTGAGTGGGAGGGCCCACATTAAAAAGGTTAAGTGTCTGCTGATTCCTTTTATGTTAAAAACAAATATCTCTGCGAAACAGTGGCATGGGTAGGCTTTACCCTCAGATCTCAGGAAGCCAACTTCCCATCTCCCTGGAAATCCAAACCAAACAAGCTTTTCTCCTGGTGCAATTCCAGAAGTGGAAACCAACATAATGAGGCAGCTCGAAGCACGTTCTTCTTCCCTCCCCTTGGCAGCATTCCTGCTGCAGGAGCTGTATAAATATAGGCCTTAATATTTAAAACCTCTGGCCATTAATCTCCTGGTGTCCCTGCTTCCCCAGCTCGCTCTCCATGCACCCCCCCCCAGTTCGTTTTTAAAGCTCAGCTTGATTATGCAGCCAGATAGTAATTTCAGTGAAAAATGACAAGTTCAGTCACTGCCCCAACCTATATCTCTTGCATGATTTAAGTTACTGCTCTAATTTTTTGTGAAGTCCAGGTAATTTAAAGCTTGACTATGTTTTACTGTTCCTTCTCCATCCTATTGGACTTACCATGATCTGTGCATTCAAAATTCATAAGACCTGCTCAGTCACGACCTGGAAAGTGAATTTAATTTTTGATCACTTATGATGCTACTGATATTTATTATGATGCCCTTTTTTTCCCCCAAAGAGGATGGCAATAAAGAAGAGAGTGCACTTAAACATTTTCGAGTAATGGAACTTCAGAAATCTAGACTCAAGTGCAATCGATGGCTTGGGAGAGGGAGGGTCCCTGGTGAGAATGGATTTCAAAACCCTAATTTCTCCTAAATATACATGACCAGGTTATCCCTAATATCTAACAGAAAGAAGTTTCCCCCTCAACTGTGGGTAAACCACATCCTGTTCTTATCTTTTACAAAAAAAAAAAAAAAAAGAAAGAAAGAAAAAAGGAAAAGGGAGGGGGAGGAAAAAAATTCTCCCTGACTGAATGGCTTTGTCCCTGCCTATTTCTAGTGGTCACCTTAGTATAAAAAGCATTCCAGGTACAAACTAAAAGATTGAGTATTCCTCATCCAAAATACTTGGGGCCAAAAGTGTTTCAGAGTCCTGAATTTTTCAGATTTTGGAATATTTTCACATACATAATGAGATATCTTGAGAATGGGATCCAAGTCTAAATATGAAATTCATTTATGTTTCATATACACCTTACACACATAAGCTGAAGGTAATTTATACAATGTTTTTAATACTTGTGCACATGACACAAAGTTTTGACTGTGTTTTGACTGCAACCTGTCACATGAGGTCAGGTGTGGAATTTTCCACTTGTGATGTCGCGTCAGTGCTCAGAAAGTTTCAGATTTTGGATTTTTGGATTAGGGATGCTTAGCCTGTATCAAAGCAGAGGAGTCACAGAGAAGCAGTAGAAGGCCCTGGGGACAGTCAGCTCCTCAGTCTTGCAAGGTTAGTTTACTGGTAGGCCTGACACCTGGGCTACCTGTATTATTGGTAGAATGGGATGTTGGGAGTTCTTTTCTTTTACATGCTCTTAGGCAGAGCAGCTTACTCCACAAGCTCCAAGACGTCCTAGTATCTCACACATATTCCCTACATGACCTTTGTAGGCACTTGAATTTGCCACCTCTATTCTGAACAGTCTGGAAAAGCTACCCCTTGGTCATCCAGTTTATAAGTCCCAGGGGACCAAGGTGGGTCTGAGACCATTTTCTAAAACATCATGGCCTGAAGTATATGAGCCAGGGACTACCTAGATGGGAATCACCTAAAGATGTGCTGCAGATACGGATTCCTAGCCCTTACCCCCGGATCCTACAAATCAGACTCTCTGTGGTGCATTTTAATCCACACCCTTGTGAGGTTTGAGAAGCACTGATTAAGAGTAATCCCAGTGCCCAGAATCAGTTCTAGGGGCAGCTGCTGTGGCTAGGGGTGGGGTCAAGCATGGAGGTCAGTGGGCAGCTAGAGCCATCTCCCATCTGCCTTTCAGCTCAGTGCCCTGTTTTGTGTATTTATCACAGCAAAATAGCGGAGGGGGCCTTGAGCTGATAGGAGACTTGAGATGCTTGCTCTGTGCCCAAATGACTGTGTCAAGTCACTTAGGGCTTCAGGTACTTCAGCTCTCAGGGTTGCTGTTTCCTGCTTGCAGAATTAAGAATTAAGACCAAGTGTGCCAGATGTTCTCACTTACACATGGAATCTAAAAAAACCAAACTCTTATAAGCAGAAAGTAGATCGGAGGTGCTCAGAGGCTGGTGGGGCGGGGGTGGAGGGGAGATGAAGATGAGGGAGATGTTGGCCAAGGCTACACAATTTCAGTTAGACAGGAGGCATAAGTTCAAGAGATTCGTTGTATTATACAACACGGTGAATGTAGTTACCAACGACATGCCGTATACTTGAAAATAGCTCAGAGAGTAGATTGTAAGTGTCCTCACCACAAATAAATAAGTATGTGAGGTAATGCATGTGTTAAACAGCTTGATTTAGCTATTTCATGATGAATGCATACATCAAAACATCAAATTTAACACAGTGGTTTCCTAAGGAAAAAAAAAAGAACAACAATGAAAATCGTGTTACACACCAAATATGCATACATTTTTTAAAGACTAGTCAAGTGCAATAGTAAAAAAGGAGGAAAGAGTAGAACAAGGAATTTGTAACTGATTGTGAACAGTCCATTGAGAGAACTCACTACCTCTGGACCAGCCTAAGTATACAGTTTTTATTGTAATAATAAAAAGACAAAGTGACCAAGGTCAATTCCCAGCTAAACTATCACTTTTCCAATTCCCACTCCCCAACACCTCCAAACTGTGAGGCATCTCACCTCATACTCTAGGGAGAGATGGGTCCAAAAGTCTAGTTGTGGACTGAAAACCAGTTTGCCCTCCTAAAGGTAAAGCAGAGGGTTTCCCTGCTGGCCACAGAGCTTCCTCTTGCAACTAGAGGTCTCAGCACCTCGAAGGGACAATTCATAATCAGGGGAAAAAAGACAACACAGGCCCTCCCGCTAGTCCAGTCTGAACAGAGCCTTCATGCTTGCCTGGAGTGCTTTGCATAGGCAGCCACTCTGAGGGCAAGTAAGATTAGGATAATCCAGGGTATTTGCTTGTTAAGACCCTTAAACAAAACTGGAGCGCTGAAGAAAAGCCCGGTGTAAGCTGACGAGTTTGCGAGCGCAATCTGCAGATTTGTTGGAGGTGATTTCGCCAGCTAAAGGGATAAACTAGACAGCTGGGCCGAAGAAGCCTTAACCTGTGAAATATCTTTCAAAGTACAGGGTTTGGAGGCAGGGAGGGGAGGAAGCAGAGGCCTCAGCAAAGGTTGTGGCGTGGTGCTTTTGAAGTCTGTTAGAAGAAGGAAGGAAGCAGGTCCAGGGAGATTTCCACTGCAAGTGCTTAAGAGGCTGGGAGGCTGGAGCGTCTGGCCTCGCTGGAGGCAATTGCTTAAGAATCTGCTCAGTTGTGCTTTTTTTCTCCATATTCTCTCCTCACCTCCTTGTTGACCCTCCAAGACCCCAGCTCTCCCTCTTCTGCACAAAAGCAAAGACCCATTGATTTATTTTGTTAAAGGAAAAGAACTGGAGAGGTTTGTTGTCACAGGAAATTGGAGCATCTCTCCTTCCAGTGACAGGAGCCCAGAGGCCATCCCTGAGCTAATGACTCTGAGAGAAAGTATTTCCCCTCGGTGAAGGGCCATTAGCAAGAGCCGGTGTCTGGATTCTCAGAAGTCAAGGGGATGCCAGCAATTGGGCAGCCTCAGGGCCCCTGGGAAGGAGCCAGGGTAGAGGAGATTCCTCTGCACCTGCAAAACCAGGTTAGCTACCTCGGGGCTCAGGCCCAGCATTAATAGAATCCTCTTGGCCCACCGCATCCCTCTTGCTCACATTATCCAAAGCCTGGGACATTCTCATGCCCTGGGCTTGCTCCCAGATGAAGAGCACACTGCCAGCCATAGACAAGCCCATATCTCCAAGGCGTCCCCTGAGAATCCCACGATGTGCTTACATCCCACAGCCTAGAGCTTGCACCGAACCAGACAGAGACTTAAGTCACTGCTCAAAACCTCCTTTCAGGTCAGGGAGGAAAAGTCACTGGGGAGGTGAAATGACTCAGGACTTTCTGGGAGAAAAATGAGCAGCTGCGGAGGCATGAGGCAAGATGATGCCTAAAGGAACCCTGGCCTGTGGTTGGTTGGGGGAAGCTGGTTCCTGTTTCATCTGTACCATTAATTACTTGGTGATGAGACGTAAGGCCCTAATTTGACTGGGCTCAATTTTCCACCTACAAAGTGATGGCTCACGTGTTCACAGCCTCGTGTCTAGATCAAGATGCCACTGGTGAGTATTCTTTGAAAACCAAGAAGAGTGATGTAAATGTGGTGCACTTTATCATGAAGTAGTTGAACTGAAGGCTCTCAAACCTCCTTCTCTTGCACTATGAATAAATGAATTGCTTGATTGATTAATTAATCCTTATCATTTTGAATGCCTGAAATCCTTGATTGACATTTAACAGTGACCGTTATCGCATCTTTGAGCCATGTTCTCAGACCTTGCCGTTAACATTTTCAGAGACATCAGCAAGAATCAGATATCAGATATTGCTCCAGATGCCTTCCAGGGCCTGAAGTCACTCACATCGCTGTAAGTGGGGCCCAAGTTGGGGGCTGAGAGGGGGTTATGGGGGCGCCTGAGGGAAGAGGGACATGGACGTATTTTTTCAAGAGGTGTTTATCAAGACTTTATGCTCCCTTACACACTTGTGGCAACCTAGTAAAAGAAACAAATATTTCTTCCGGGGAAATTGATCTTGGGGAATATTTCTACAACCCAAATGCATTATTTTTATTGATTAAGTGCCTGGCAGCTTTTCCAGTTATTGGCTTCTAATTCGAATGCATCTTCTACTCCAACCTCACGTCCCCCTCCCACCCCACCACATACCACCACAGCACTGTCTTTCAGGTGTAGGGAGAGATGGCGATGCGTGTTCATTACTGCTGTGTCTGCCCTCACCCGTTTACCTGGCCTTGCCAAGTGAGGAGCTCCTTTTCTTCTGATGAGTTTCAGGCTTTCTCTCCAGACCACCCTCACGGCCATTGTCCTAAGAAAACATCCACCCCATCCTATAGCCCTTCCTGTCTTTGATTTTGAAACCCATAGGTAGCCCACTGGTTGGTATCAAGGCTTCACCCACCAGGGGTTCCAAGACCCCTGTAGGCAGGAAGGTATAGAATATCCTCATTCTGTCAGTGACTCATGTGTGACATAGGGAAGTCACTTGAGCCTTCTTCGCATGCTTCTTAGTCAGCAGGATGGGGATAGTGATCCCATTCCCACCTAACACATCCAATGATGATCATGCATGCAGTAAAACAATGACTGGCAGCGTTTACTGAGCACTGACTGGGTACCAGGTACTCTCCTAAGACTCTGATGGGTTTAGTCCTCACCACAACCTAAAATATAAAATCTATTGTCATCTCACTTTTACAGCTAAAGAACTTGGGCCAGCTAAGCTCCACCGAGAGGGAATTATTATCTGTTTTGTTCCCAGATGTATCCCTAGGACCACAAACTCTATTTATCCCTAGGGCCACAAACTCTAATATACCAAAAAAAAAATCTTGCTTTATTCAACCATTTTTTTATTCATAAATGTAATTTAGCCAAAGTCCACCGTAACAGGTAGGAAAGGCAAGATTTGAACCCAGCTGTCTGGCCCCAGAACCCACACTCTTGATCAATCTGTCTATATTTTGCCTCTCTGTGCAATCTGTTTACTCAATTTATGAGTGGGCAGGTAACAAGATGCACATTTTCCCCCTACCTGGCACCATCCCCCCAGGAAAGGGATGAGGACTGGGAAGTCTCTGATTTCAGCTGTTGCCTGCTGCTTGCAGAGTAAATTAGTTTCATTTATCGAATAGAACATCTGCCTGGGATATCAAAGATGGGACCGTGTGTGAGATTAGTGTCTGCTTGTGCTGAAGATCACAGAGGAGAAGGGAGATGGGCCGTCTGCCACCAAGATCCTGTCTCTGCCCCCACCCTCTCTCTTCCCCGTCTGGTTTCCCTTAGCCAGGATTTGGAGACAGTCTGAGGGCATTGAGGTGCTTCTTGTCTCTTAGGAAAAGGAATTCAAAATCTGGCTGCCAGACATGAAATTGGCATGCTGCTGCCCAATTCTGAAATATATGTGAGCATTGTTTGAGGAAAGCATCTCTCACTTGCAATTTATTCATTCATCCGTGCAGTAAATACCTACTGTGTACTGGGCAGTATTATAGACACTGCAAGTTTGGCAGTGAACCGGATACACAAGACCCTTGGCCTCACAGAGCTTGCAGTTGAACACAATCTCAGCTTAGGAGCAGCCAAGGTAAAGGGCTGGAGAGCCTTTACCCTTACCTGTGCATTTATTCATTCATGTATTCATTCAGTCAGCAGCTATCTATTGTGCTAGACCCTTTTGGGAGGTCTAGAGACCCAGTCATGAACAGCCATGTAACGTTACTACTACACTCACAGAGCTAACATGCAAGGAAGCTGGGAGGCGCTGGGGAGGGAGGCAGAAAACATCAAAATCAAATAAATATTTACATAATATAATGTGACATAAGGGTAAGTGGTATGAAGAAATTAAAATAGGGTAATCAGGTGGTGTAAAACATTAACTGAAATATTAAAGAGACACCACCCAAGGAAGAGGTGTTTGAGCTCAGAAGGCAAGAAGAAGGTAGTCAAGGCAAGACCTGGGGGCGGAAGCCAGATAGGTCTACACGCACATACCCAAGGTAACCACACAGGCAGGAGAGCCTCAGTCTCCTCCACCTGGCAGGGTTTTTATTGTTGTTGTTGTTCTGAGACAGAGTCTCGCCCTGTTGTCCAGGCTCGAGTGCAATGGCACTATCTCAGCTCACTGCAACCTCTGCCTCCCAGGTTCAAGCGATTCTCCTGCCTTAGCCTTCCTAGTAACTGGGATTACAGGTGCCCACCACCATGCCTGGCTAATTTTTGGTATCTTTAGTAGAGATGGAGTTTCACCATGTTGGCCAGGCTGGTCCCGAACTCCTGACCTCGTGATCCACCCGCCTGGGCCTCCCAAAGTGCTGGGATTATAGGTGTGAGCCACCACACCCAGCCCAGGTTGGGGTTTTAACGCACTGGGCTCAGAGGCCTCCCATCCCGAGGCATGGCAGGTAGTGCGAGGACCCCTGTGCCCCAAGCACCCCAGCTTCTGCTACACTAGAAGTCCTGACATCAGCTGAGACGGGCAGACAGTGACATTACTACATTTGGCACAGTAAGCGTTGGGGCATTAATATGAATTACAAATGTGCGCCTGAGCCATCATGCTGACTTTTATTTAGTCATTAATTTGTTGAAACATTAATGAAACACACCCGCGGGCTGACGGAGAGACACTCACCCTTCACTCCCAGTGGCATCTGGAAATGGGGGGTTTGGTTTATCACTCCCATTTACCATTTTCCCATCCTAATATTTTGTCTCCTCAAAGAAGGATAACAGCCGGGATTGTGATCCAAGTGAAAATTGAATATTGCATGCATTCCATGAGCTTCAGGGCTCTGGAAAGGACTTAAACCCTCTTAGATCAGTTCCCTGGGTCACAGAGGAGGCTGGACCCAAGAGACAGCAAAGTCTGTGCTGTGAATGGGAGCAGAGAGAGGCAAGCAGAGCTTCTCCAGTACCTGTACAGAGCGCCAGCAAGGGCCAGGCACAGAGACGCCCCTGAGCACTGTGCTGGAGTGGGAGACCCAGGAGTCTTCCTTCCCAGGTCCCACCAAGACACCAAAGACAAGGCCCATGAATCAGAGATATCAGTATAAGCGTCCCTGGAGGTCCTCAAGAAAAAGGGGTAAAAGTGTTCTGAGTTCCTGGGTTCCTGGAACTCAAAGAATAGGAGAAGCGGGTAGAAAGTAAAAGCTTTCATTGCTGTGAGACAGCAAAGCTCCCTAGTTGTTCCTGAGAGCCAGTCCTTGACTCAGCAGTCCCTGCACCATCTGGAGATGACCCCAGATACACAAAGCCCTGTCTAGATGGATGATTAAATGACTCAGCTTAGGAATTCCTAAGATGCAAAGGGATATTAAAAGGAAACGTTCTACAGGCTGGGCTCAACCTGATCAATATCCATTGAAGACACAGGGCCAGTCTCCCACACACTGTATTTATTGCTGGGGTGTGAGTCATATTAGCAGCTTAGGGAGACACCACGAAGAGACTGCTTTTCCTGTTGTGGCTTACGTATTGGGCTAGGCTGCCCAGGAGTGGAGCAGGATAGAGCCCATTTCTCCTCGCCTCCCAGACAACCTGCCCCTCCAGCCCCTGGCTGCTCTTGGCTGCTTCTGTCTGGCTGATGAGAAGGGATTAGGCAGGCCATGGAAGGGGCTGTCCTGAGATCTCACACCCAGAAGTGGCCAAGGTGATGACTTCCTGCTGGAGTGGGTTCCTGTGGCTTCACATCCACGGTGATTGCTGTCTTCTCCTGCTGTCTTTCAGGGTCCTCTATGGGAACAAGATCACGGAGATTGCCAAGGGACTGTTTGATGGGCTGGTGTCCCTACAGCTGCTGTGAGTAGGAACCTTTTCACTGTTTGTATCTCTGGTGCTGTTGGAAGACTCCCACCTGAAAACTTTGAGCCGTGCTCTGGAGAGTTCTTTTGACTTTAGGCAGACAAAAGAGAAAAGAAATTCTGAGCTGTCCATGCTTTACCTCCATTTCCTATTTTTGTGAAAGGAGGGCCAGGGCCAGGGAGTGGGCAGAGGAAGACCGAGGTCAGTGTGCACGAAGCCACATGATACGACTGAGGACCCTTTCCCAGGTGTGAAGACACTAAGCACAGGGTTTGGGGCTAGAAATACGAAAAAGTCAAATCCAACAAAAAGGAAAACATTTTGCAGGAGTGTGCTAAGAATTTAGGGAACTAAAACATTCACACATCAAATTCCAGTACTAAACTGAGACAGAGCTGCTGATGGACACGTGACCTTGGAGAAGGGTGGGGGTGAGGGGAATAATTCAAGAGGAACATAATCAGTCACCAGTGTGACTCCATCTGGGAAAGACAGGGTGGAGGGGAGTGTTTACTTAATTTAAAGGAAGGGTGGTTGCCTCGAATTTTAAGCTCAGGGATTATTTATTTGCATTTATTTCATTCTGGTCATTTGAGCTTAAATGTTTGAAGAAGATAATTGAACTCTTGTGTGGAGAAGGAAGGAAAGGAGTTTAGCTCCTAGGATAGTTTAATTTTTGTGCTGGTAGAATCATCTCTGACTTGTGACAAGGCAGCTGTAGCATCTACACACATGTACCATGGCTGTGGGAATGTGTATGCGTGTGCATGCCTGTGCACATTTGCTCTGTGGCCATCACAGTTCCTCTGGGTATTAGGAACTGATCTTGAGCAATGGAGAAGACCAGGTCTCAGAGAGGTACATGACTCTCCCCAGTCACACAGTGGAATGGGTATGGAAACTGGATAAGAACCTACATGGCCATGCCCTTCATTCAGAAGCCTCCCAGCCCTCTAAATAGCATATGACGTATGTTTGCAGAGGTGTGCAGATGAGAGAGAGAGAGAAAAAATGTGTGTGTGTGTGTGTGTGTGTGTGTGTGTGTGTGTGTGTGTGTGTCTTTTTAAAATTACCTGCAAGTCGCAAGCAGTGAGAAAGAGGCCTGGCACCTCCCCACCTCCCATGTGCCGTTCAAAGGACCCACAGCATGGGTTTGTGGGCCAGGGTTCTAGCTGGGTCTCCAAAGGCATGGCAGGCACAAGAGCAAGAGGGAGAGAGGAACAGGGTTGACACATTTTATATGGTTGATGCCCACGGACTCTTCAAGAAACAGGAAGTGAGACTTTTCCTCCAGCCCTTTCTTCTCACATGTTTCCTCTACCCTTCCCTTTAAGACTCAGCTCTGGACAGATTCTCCCAGAACACACAACAATGTGAATAATGTAGGCATAAGAAGCCCAGCAAGCTTCCAGGGAACAGATCTGTCATACCGGCAACCAGGCTTGTTTCAGTGAAGTTGAAAGCAAGAGAGAGAAAAGTCTCTTTTTCTCTGCATCTCCCCCACCTCTGCCTTCACATCTGCCTCACTCTGTGTGTCTCTGGGTGGGCATATTCCTGTTCAATGGTCCCAGCTTTGGGTGGACTTTTAAGGCTATCTGTTAGAATAACAGGCCAGGGCTCTGCAGGGAGCTGGGTGTTTCACAGATGGTGTTCTTTGCTTGTAGCAAAGAAACTGTAAGTTATAACTGCCACCATAAGGCTGGTTAACTGTATCTATTAATCCCTTGAAAGAAGAGTAGCAATAGCATCCACCTTGAGGTGGATTTGGCAGTGTTGTATTCCACCAGGCTGGTGTGATTTTCCTTTTATAATCTGTGTGTTTGCGTGCAGGAAGGAAAATGTCCTTGCACACATTAAGGAGACACAGAATGTGCATCACAGTGCTTCGCCCAGTGCATCTATACTGAAAAAGACATGTGTCTCAGCTCCAAGCTAACAGCAATCATGAGGTGAATTGAACTAAGAGGACTTTGCATGAGCCAGGAAGGCAACTCCAGTTTAGTATCACCATTTTGAGCAGATGGAATTGAGCAGTTTGGGGTGAAGAGGAAGCATCTCCCCTCTATTGAAACCAAGAGTTGACACAACTCAGGCAGGCCATCCAGAAAGAATCAGTAACTGGGACTCAAGTAGCTGTCATTGGGTTTTGACCTGCCATTGTGTGGTTGGAAAGCGGGCCCTGATTTGATCTAATTTAGTGTTCAGCCTGCTGTAGATTGGATTTCTCTCTGTTAGACTGGAAACACTGATAAGAAGGCTCTGATTAGAAAACCCTGGTAGTCTGGGTAATTTTCTCTCCTTTGACTCAGAGGCTCTTTGTGAGAGGTTTGCATTTTTATCTTCTCATTCCATCTCTCAAATAATTGGTACTGGCAAAGCTGAACTGTCTCTGCCACATGAAGTGGCCCTGGACATTTCCTTTCTGGCACTTGCTGTGATGCTGGCAGTAATCAAGTGGGTGCATTGTAGTTAGCTCTCCTGCCTGCCTCCCCTCTTTCCCCACTCCTCTGGACTTTTCAGCCACCCTATCAAGCTTGCCCAGTCCAATATGTACACAGCCAGCCTCCTGGGAGGCTTTTCTTGGAGTGTTCCCTTGGGCAAATGCCCAAAACTCTTGGCCATTCTGGGGAGAATGTCTCTGTTTTTTAGAGGCTGCAGCAAGTACATCAACAAGGACGAGCCCTAGCTGTCCTAAACATGATATTCCACCCTCAGTCCCCTAGAGCCTCACAAGAGTTACCTCCTTCAGTTTAAGTTCCAAAATCTTAACATTCAAAGGAAGCTCAGGGCTCCAAGCACAGCCTCCTACCTGGCTAAGACAAGAATCCCTCCCATGCGTGCTCTCACAAATCCTCCTGTCACTTATTTGCTGATGGTTCCTCTGATAAGCCCTCACTGCCTAGTAGGAAGATTAGAAAGCTCTTTCTTATACTAAACGTCAGTAATCATTTCTAGAAAACTCAGAAAAGTCGATTATCATTGTCTTTGGATGTTTGCAAGTAGCTAGTATGTCTCCCTATAATTAATCCTAAACACCTTCAGTTCCTGCAGCCATTCATTGTAAAAACACACATTTGTTGTTCATTACTAGCAACCCTTATAGTGTTTAGGGGATGCAAGGTAATCTATCAGCTTCCCTCCTTAAAACTGGCTGCTAGGAAGTGGGTTGGTGCCTGTTTGGACACTGGGAAGTATGTTTAGAATTGAAATATCCCACATGAGATGGAGGCATCTCAGAACCCAAAGTGAGAAGAGGACGTGTCACTGAGCACATGATCCCAACTCCAGTGGTGGGAGCAGCTCAATTATTAGAGAAGTGACCTGTCTTCCTCCTCACTGGAAGCTCAAGGTGAATGGTCTTGCTCCTTTCTATTGCCCTGCCCACCCAGGCTCACAGGCTTCTGGGACATCTGTGAAGATGATGATCCTCTGTGGGCAGCCAGCATTGTGCCCTGAGATCCCTCACCTTGTAGCTCAGAGATCCATCCTCCCCAAAGCAGGAAAAGGCTGTCATTTCCTCCACTGATGGAAAGCTGCAAGCTGCACTGTTACAGCTCCCCTCCAGGGAATAAGGAGCATTCATTTAGTGCTCATCCATCATGTGACATGCATAAGGAAAGTCACTTAAGTGGGGAGGGCAGTCATTTGAGGTGGACGCTTTTAAACCTGCTCCAGGTGGTCTTAAAGCAAACCAGACTATCTTCAGGCTGGAATAAGTTAAGACAACTCTAGCACCTGTTGTTTAATTTTCTTGGAGGGCAGACGAGACCATTTGAGGCTCTTGGAGTTTGCCATGCACCATGCCAATTACAGAGCAGTGAGCAAAACTTCATTCCCTATAGTTCACTTTCCCCCACCAGCTGTTTCACAAGAACTACTTACTACTGCTGCTAATAATAGCAGCTAACATTTATTGAATACTCAATATGCTTCAGGACCTGAAACTGCTAAGCAATTTCATGTGCATCATCTCATTTAATCTTTACCACAATGCTAAGAGGAAAGTATTGTGGAAAGGCCCGTTTTACAGATGGGAAAACTGAGGGTTAAGTGACTTGACCATTGTCACTCAGCATGTAAGTAACGGAACCAGGACTGGAACCTGGGCAGTCCATCCCCTTAACCACAGCACATCCTTCCAGAGGCTTCTGCTTCACCCAGTTGCAGGCAGATGTGCAGAGCCAGTTTTTTTGGTATGCAGAGCACGAATTTCTCAATGATGACTCAAACCACAGGGGGTGCTGCTGACCTGCAGATCAACTCCTTTTGTTATGGCTCAGTATAAGTCACGGCTCTGTGTCCATGGAACTTTCTCTGGTTCATTGTCGTTAGCCCACTAATGTCTGCCCTGATCCCTATGAGAGGATAGTCAAGGAGCTGCTTGTGTTTAGAGACCCAGTCAAGGTGGGACAATGAGAATTCTCTCCAGCGGAAGAAGCAGACTGACATGGTGATGCATTCTCCAGGAGGGGTTCTTCCCTCTCTTGTGTACCTGGAAAGCCCTTGGACAGTTAAATCCTGGAATCCTTCCATGCTAGTGATTGAATGAATGGTTCACCCCATTTAAAGGACTGATTGGTAACCATGTGGCTATCAGATAGGAAAGTTACCATCCTAATAGTCATGAGGGAAGGAATGGGCAAGCCACAATACATCAGATCACTTGATCTGGTAACCAAATAATAATTCTCCCTTTGTGGTCTCAGGGAATCTCAGCTTTCATCTGTTTCTCTTAGGAAAACCCAATGGCTTCCAGCCCATTCCTAGCGCCCTCCTGTGTCTGTGGAGTAGAAAAAGGTCTTGTTTTTCAGATAGGCCACCCAATGGCATTGCTGCATGCATTGTTACTCTTGCATCAGGAATCACCATGACAACCCACAGCCCTTGACAAGCAGTGCAGTCACCAACGGGAGAGAAGGAAGGTGTCATTGTAGCCCCTAGTTGGGACTTGGAGGGCTCCTCCTGTTTCCTCTTGAGTGTGTAGCATGACGTGGCCTAGAGTACCCATTCGTAAGCACAGACAAGATTCTGGGCAGGCTCAGAATTCATGGCATCAGCCATCATTGGGTTCTGCCCACATCTGGCCTCAGGTTGCTGAAGGTCTAAATGAATCCCCATATTTTATAGGGAAAGGATGAGAACATAACATTCTAAGGTGGGAGAGTGGTCCTTATTACAATTAATGGATAAAGAAGTTCAGGATGATGGAGGGTTAATACTAGAGAAATAAAAAGGAAGGCATATGAATGCAGGAGGTTTGACTCTACATCCTGCAGCTTATTAGAGGTCCAGAATAGCTTCCCTAGTTGGTGTCCTCACTAAGAGTTCATGCCAATGTGTAGAGATTATAACTACTTCCACTTTTTTAAATAACAAAGAGCCTTTATAACCCACTTTTTGTAAATTATTCTCCTACTAAAGGAGCTAGAGAAAGGATTATGTGGATGCCTGTTGGTGCCATCTTTTTCCTGTTGGGTATCTGCATCTGAGTGTTCATGAAATAAGAAATGGACTCCCCAGCCCTGCTTTAGTAAAAGAAGGCCCACAGAGCATGTTTCTTGGCAGGAGCCTGGGCCCATCTTCCCATCCCACTGTCTTTTCTGGAAGAGCTTCATCCATTCTCCTGGAAAGGGCCACTGCATTCTTTCTTGGCACCAGTTTTCTGAGGAGGCCTTGCACTCTGGAGTTTGGAATATGCTTTCAGCATTTCCAGGCAAATATCATAGAAATGGGAGGAGCAACAGAACCAGTGTCCTCCAGAGACCCTTGGTCAAGTGTGGAGATTATAAACTCCACCAGAATGATTGCAGTGGGCCACTGAGTCAACATGTGAATTGCTGGATTTACCAAAGTGGTTTTGATGCAATTGATCATTAAGTCTGACTCCAGATGTCTGTGTTTTCCAAACTTTGCAAAACAGGCCTGCGGCCTTCAGAGGGAATCTTCACTGAAGGGTGAATCAGAGAAAAGGCAGTAGCTAACAGTGGGGCTCAGTGATCTTCTGCCCCATGGAGCTTTTCAAAAGCCTGGGTGTGGTGGGTCCTTTTAGTGGATCAGAATGGACCTGGTTTTCCCCTGTGGGCCCATCTCCCCTTGCTACCTGGATCCCAAATGAATGAAGCTGGAAACTGCTGCTAGTGGTGAGAACACCTGGGACTTTTCTGCATAGGCCAGTACCGGTCCCCTAGCAGGAAGACTTGAGTTACGAGGTTCTCCTTAGGCCCAACATGGACGTTTCATTTTTCCCCTCAAGCTCCAGCTTTATGACTCCCAGTGGCTTCTGTTTTCTGCTTGCTTTTCCTGAAGGCCACAGCTCCCGGAAAGCAAGATCTCTCAGCAGCACAGCTAGGCTGGTTAGTCAATGGGCTGAGTGCTAATACCTCTTGACGTGGAACATATGTGGCAGCCGAAAGTGCTCCAAGACAAGGGGTGGCAGAGGGCCTCCTAGAGCTCACACTCGGAAATAAATTTAGAAGGTGCTGTACATGCGCTCCCACTCTCCAATGTGCCACTCTCCTTAATTTCCTCTGACAGGAGCATGGCTCTTTTTGTTTTTGTTCTACCTGATTGTAAAATCACCTGCTGCATTGATGGGAGTGGCTGCAAAGAGGGTGTCCCCACCGCCCCCCATCAGCCTCAGGTGGCTCCCTCAGGCCCTTAGTGAGAGGGGACTGGCCCTCAGGACAGCATGATGATTGGAAAAAAATCTTTGGTCTATTATGGCATGAGTCCAAATGCTGTCCTGCCACTTACTGCTTGTGGAACTCTGGTCAAAGTTATTTAAGCTCTCTGAGTCCCAGAAGTGTCACCTGTCAGCAGGAGATTAAATGGGAGTGCCTGGCCTTGTGAAGTGTTTTATATGCATTACCTGTTAGGTCATGTGGCTCCTGCTGTTCACGTGGTGGTTGTGGTTCACCTGTTCTGATCATCCCAGCCTTCCCTCTCTATTCATTTACGTGATCTCCAAGGGTCCTTTGGGAGATAGGTCTGGAGCAGGTGGTCCCAAAAATTCACTGGATCTGCATCTGGGGAAACCGATGAGTACAGTATTCATCAGGCAGTTCCCATGTGCCTGACTCACTGGATCCAACAGCAAGTTGGACTGAGGTGGGGTCTAGAGCTGGGATGTCACAGTTGTCAGTTTGAGTACCAGGCAGCCTCTTGAATGAGGCCAGCTGGGACATCCCAGCTTGTGTGCAATTGCTATTATCTCTGTCCTGTAGTTGTCCCTGGGCCTGCTCAGAGTAAGGGGAGCACAGAAGCAGGCATATCGCTCACACATTGCCATTCAGCCAATGATCCTGAAGGTGGAAGCCTTGCCTTGTACAGGTTCAAGCCACGCACTAAAGAACCTGCCACTTGTGCCAATGAAGGCTTAATCAGCATCACATGCTGAGGCTCCTCCCTGGGAGTCAAGAGGACTTCAGATGCCTCTGCATTCCCAAGAGGCAAATAGAATCTTCCAAACCCAACCAGACCTTTGTCCCCCTGAAGCATGCCCGGGTACAGTCAAGGCTAGCAAAAATAGCCACTCCTCACACACAGGGAAAATGGAAAAGAGAATACAGATTTTAAGTAGTAGATAAGAGATGGCTTTGGAGTGAAACAGGCTGGAACTTCACTTATTGCTGGGGGACCTTGAATCCATCACCACTCCAAACCTCAGTTTCCTTATGGGAAAAAATAAAGATAATCAGTGTTCTTGTGAGGGTTAAGTAAGATAGTGCCTGGGAAGTGCCTGAGAAAAGCACACAGAGATGTCTCTAGAGAGGATGCTGCATTATTATCATTTCACACAGCAGTTACACCACTGCTCCTCAAAGTGGGATGAGCCAGGACAGAGCAAGCATCCTGGAATCTCTGCTGTAAAGAGGGAGAATCCATCTCTCCAGTGAAAGAGGGAGGCCTGTGTTCAGAATTCCTTAAAGAATTGCTAAACCTCATTCTAAATGTTTGTTTACTCTCTATTTGCTCCATAATATGGTGCTTTTAAAATTCCCCTCCAACTCTTGTCCATGTACCAAATAGCTAAGAGCTTCTTTCATGGAAGCCAGGCTGAGTTGAGTAGCTGCCAGCCTTCCTCCTAAAGGAAAGAGGGCACAAAGACAGGCTGTTAGATCTTGCTGATGCTGGGGACCAGTGTGGCTGTCCTCAGCATCTAATTCTGGATAAGCAGCTTAATTTTATCTCTGCCTGCACCTACACACCTCGCCTGAGAGAGCCAAGCATCCTGGGAGAGAATGAATGACCAGAAGACTCTGCCCTTTTGTGTTTTCTTTTGCTCTGTGTTCATGAGCCCTGTACCTTGGGCTATCTTCGCCTAGTAATTCTGCCAGCCTGGGTTGTTTTGATGCCTTCCGTATTTGAACTAACATCCCATGCTGAGAGATCGAGGAGCAATAGGAAACAAAGAAGCATCTGAATGAGCAAAAAAAAAAGAGCCTATATTTAGGCCTGATGAGTGAAGAGGCATTGCCAGGGTGGCATTTAGTTTGTATGAAGGCAAGTCCAAGTTGCCATTTCTTTCTCCCCATGGCCATCTTCCTTGTCTAGTGCCTAATATGCCCTAGAACCAAGTGCTACAATTGGGCTCATGAATATGCTCTGGAGTTTTAAACCTAAATGCCCACTACGGCAAGGAAGGTCAAGTAAATTAGTGAAGGGACACAATAGGGAGTAGTGAGGACTGTGGCAAATAGCATATGTCCTATCTAAAGGGGGCAGCTACTCCATGGCTGCCTCCGTGAAACCCAGGGTGGCCTGTACTCCTGAATTTTGTTTTTCAAGAGAAAATGGAAATCTGGTGTGGTATGGTATGGGTGTGTGTGGGTGTGTGTGTGTGTGTGTGTGTGTGTGTATGTGAGAGAGAGAGAGAGAGTGTGTGTGTGTGTGTGTGTATGTGAGAGAGAGAGAGAGTGTGTGTGTGTGTGTGTGTGTGTGTGTTGTATGAAATTTTCCAATTTTTAAAACACAGGGAGGACTGATTAAACACATTTTATTTATGTGGCATGATTCAAAATGTCACAAGAAGGATTCTATCCTCAGGCCATCAGATAGGCACCTCTGACCTGCTATGTACTCAATAGTTCAGCATTTCGTGACAAGATGATGTACTCGGAAGGCCCTGAATGTCAAAGTTTAGAACAAAACTCTTACCATGTATGGACTTAAAAAAAAATCAAAACAGTGTGTGTGTGAAGGGTCCATTCCTGAGCCCTGGTTGCTGGGCTCTGTTGGGTCCTCTGGCTTTTCTCCCTGTTTCTCAGCTCTATCATATTTCCTTCAAATGCCCCCAAAATGCAGTGACATTGACTAAATTTAATACAAAAAGCATAGGAATTTGGTGCGGGTGGAGGTGGGGGTGGGGAGGGGATGTTGCAAAGAGTATAGACAGATTGGATGGGTAGACAAGACATTCATAAAGAAGAAACGTTATGAGCCCTCTAGAGAATTCAATTATCATAACCATTTCCAGCATGCTCCCTAGAGACATGTGTGACCTGAAACAGGCCTGCCAAACTCTCAGCCTCAGTTTCCTCCCCTGTCACTTGTGAGGCAGGCTCTGTCCATCTGCCCAGGTTCCTGTGAGAACAGTGGGTCACTGGGAAAGCACTTTGGAAAACACAGAAAGTATTCTAGCAGCATGAGCGTTTTTTCCACTGCCAGGCAGGAGGACATCTGTGTGAACCCCTGGGACCTTGCCCGTTATTAGCCAGATTTAACAGGCAGTTCTTCTTCCACTTGTCTCTGCCACAGCTGCTTGCCTGCACGTGGGTGCACCAGGACCATGGGGAGGGGGGCCTGCAGAAAGGGAGAGGTGGCACGGATGATTGAGCACCAGGGGCAGCCTCACCGTTGCCAGCTGCAACCCCCCTGGGTCCTGGTTTGGAGAGACTCATGAGGCAGGCCAGCCCGGGATGGATCTCATGGGTCATTCCCCACCAGGGAAGGGCTGAGCCAGCCTCGAAAGTAAAATTTTTGAAATTCAACATTTCTGCTGGTTAGTTTATTTTCCTCTTCCCCCAGTCTCATTTGAGAGGGGGTGAGAAATGATTTTACACTGGCTGCCAGGCACACCTAGTCAGTCTAGAATAAGTAAAGGTAATTCTTAAGATCTCAATGTGCTTGACTTGCCAGCGCTGCTCTGGAAAACTCTCTGTCACCCTCATGGCATCCTCTGCTTTCCCAGATTTCCATCCAAAGGGCAGCTTCCTATAATACTTTTTTAGGGAGTCTGAAGAGCTAAAAACACGATCCCTCATAGATAGGAAGGCTGACCCTGGAAGGGGTGGGGGGGATGGGTGATACCTTAGAGAATGAAGACCCCTGAAGCTGTATGTGGAGTTTAGTATACATCTTCATAAAGAATACACACCAAGAAGAAAGGGACGAATAAAACAGATGTCATCGATGCCGTTATAGAGCTCCTAGTCCTATGCGGAGGTAAATGATAAACAAATCCTATAATCACAAATTGCGATGAGTGCCAGAAAGGAAATAAACAGAGGGGTGTGGGAGACAATAATGGGGTGAGGGTCCCATTGTAGATGAGGGGGTCAGGGCAGGCCTCTCTGAGGAGGAGACATTTGAGCTACAATGCACAGCAGGAAAAGAAGGAAGCCCTGCTGAAATAAGGTAAAGAGGGTGTTCAAAGGTCCTAGGGAAAAGTCTCCTGGTGTGTCTGAGGAACCAAAATGCAGTCAGTGGTGGGCTGGGTGCAGTGGCTCAGGCCTGTAATCCCAGCACTTTGGGAGGCCGAGGTGGGTGGATAACCTGAGGTCAAGAGTTCGAGATCAGCCTGGCCAACATGGTGAAACCCCGTATCTACTAAAGATACAAAAATTAGCCGGGCATGGTAGTGCATGCCTGTAATCCCAGCTACTTGGGAGGCTGAGGCAGGAGAATCGTGGAGGCTGCAGTAAGCCTAGATGCCACCACTGAACTCCAGCCTGGCCGACAAGAGCAAGACTCCATGTCAAAAAAAAAGGCAGTGGTGGGACTTAAGGGTAGTGAGTTTTGGGTGAGTGGGATTAGGATGAGGTTGGGGAAAGGGGCCAGGTCAAACTACATGGGACTCTGTGCTCTGTGTGGTTGTGCACACACCTGTGTATGAGACAGAATCCATGTGTATGTACACATACCTGCCTACATATAAATGCAGTTTTTCTGGGAGGATGACCTATAACTTTCCTCACATTGCCAATAGGATCAGTGATTCAAAAGAACTGTAAGGAATTTTCTGAATCAAATTGCCCGTAGTCAGTCAATTAAAGCTCTAAAACAATTATACCAAATTATTTTTTTTTTTCTTTTCGATTTCTGGAAGCTCTGAATCCTAAAACACAAAGTGAAGCACTTAGGGTGACTTTTCAGGTCTTCCTTCAAGGTCATGGGTGCAAGAGAAGGTGCCAAGTAATAGCAGTGCGTGGCACAGTGTCTGTGGTGACAGTGTATGCAGGTGCCCAGAAGTGTTTGGGGTTTCGGTAGACACAGGAAGGCAGGTCTCGCTCTCTTTCTGTTCCGCAGGGGGAGCTCAAGGCTGCAAGTATGAGTGATGGGAGTTTTGCAGCCCATCCCCTGCAGGTGCAGCCCATGCCCCGCAAGTAATTACCAGGATTAGTGAATCACCCAGCTCTCTCCTGTTTGCAGCCTCCTCAATGCCAACAAGATCAATTGCCTGCGGGTGAACACGTTTCAAGACCTACAGAACCTCAACTTGCTCTCCCTGTATGACAACAAGCTGCAGACCATCAGCAAGGGGCTCTTCGCCCCCCTGCAGTCCATCCAGACGCTGTGAGTATGCTGCCTCAGGTGCCACTGGGTGCCCATGCGGCAGGAGACCCAAATGCCTGTCATGGAAAACACCTGAATGAGGGTGGGACAAGCACATCCAGGAGGAGTTCTAGAGCCTGCAATGAAGCTAAAATCATAAAAATAGGAATAGCTTATCTGTACCAAGCACTTACACAGTGCTTGACACCACACGGAGTATTTATCCTGTTTTAAAGCCCTTAAGCCTCACAACCACCCTGTTTGATGCTGTTATTATCCCTCGTGTCTATGGAAGGAAACCAAGGCATAGAATGCTTAGGTAACTTCCTCAAGATCACACAGCTAGCAGTGAGCAGGTTTTGAATCCAGGCGAAGGAGGTCCTGAGCTACCTTTGTAACCCCTGTGGTCACTGTATTCTGAGCAGACTCCATTTCTGCAAAAGCACACTCCTACCCACCCTGTAAAATCAAGCCTCTGAGGTGGGCACTCTTCCTCTTTGGGAAGTATTTCCTCACTTCCATCCATTTCAGATATTCATAAACGTTTTACTTAAATAGATGACATCCAAGTACAGATTTCAGCCCATTTTCTGAAGGCTCCAGCCTCAGGCATAGACCCCAGCCCCACGCCCAAGCATGCAAGTAGACTGGGGGTTTCTGGAGACCCTGTAAGTCATCTGATGCTTATTGTCCCTGTAGCCAGAGACAGGAACCAAGACACAGTAAGAGCAGTGGCCATATATTGACACTGACCACGTGCCAAACACTGTGTTCAGTGCTTCACGGTTTTTCTTACTGAGCCAGGGGAAGCAAGACCCATGGTGCTCTTATGATGATAAGGATAATTACAACAATACCCGCTACTATATATGGAACACCCACCATATGCCAGGCGCCGTGCCAGCTGCTTTATGTGCTTAGTATCACTGAGCTTAGGGAAATAAAATGCATTCTACCCCAAGTGCAAACTCTAAGCCTGCAACTGGGTTTGCCTGTCAGAATCACTATGGGTAAGAGTAGAAGCGGTCAGTGGTGGATCCTGCCCCAAGTGGGAAGAGCTGGGAGACCGATTCCCCAGACCAGATGCTAGCTGCATCTGTGACTGTCTTTTGCAGACAGCGGGCCTCAGACCCCCTCTTTGAGCCCTATCTGAAACTAGCACCCCCATCAAGGCCTCCTGGGGTGATGAAACCTGGGGTGGTGGGGGGAGGCATCCTTGCACTGGATTGCCAGGGGCCCAGTGCAAGGCAGGGTGGTGATGGTGGAGGATCGAGACACGCTGGCTCTCCTGATTAACGGCCCCATCCCTCTCACAGCCACTTAGCCCAAAACCCATTTGTGTGCGACTGCCACTTGAAGTGGCTGGCTGACTACCTCCAGGACAACCCCATTGAGACAAGCGGGGCCCGCTGCAGCAGCCCTCGCCGACTCGCCAACAAGCGCATCAGCCAGATCAAGAGCAAGAAGTTCCGCTGCTCAGGTAATCAGGTTACGGGGCTGGGCCCCGCTTTCTGACTCAGAATACAGCAACCCCAGAGAGGCCAATAATCCAATCTGGAGGACAGCGAGCGCTGTAATGGCTCCTGGGGAGCATCTTTGCAAATTAAATTGGGGAAATTCAGTTAGCCCTGCAGAAAACCAATTACCTTATGGATTTAAAATAAAACACACACACACCCACACAGTAAAAGCATGGGGGGGGTAGGCAGTTGCAGGGGAGACAGAACTCATGCAGCAGTGTCTCCAAGAGCTAGGTAGAAGGTGGGGCTGGGGCGGCCTTTGCACATGTGCCTGGTACGAGCTAAGATTTTTTTTGTTTGTTTCCAAAGGGCAAATAGAGAAATAAATATAGCTCAGGCGAGGCTACAGATGGTGTGTAATCTTGGGGACCTCCCACTCCCTTCAGAGACAGACTGTGGTACCACCCTTTGACCACAGTATATTATAGGTTTCACATGTTCACGAATAGCACTGTCCCTAGCTGTCTTGTCTACCACAGACTACTGTGTTCTGAGTATGGAGAGACTGGTAAAGAGCTGTGCTCAGGAAGAAACAAAGCCTTGTTCTTCTGTGCCCAGGATCTCTCTAGAAACCTTCCTTCTCATTGCACCCAGTAAGGACATGGGGGAGAACAGCAGGGGAATTCTCAGCCCATCTTGGAAACAGAAGTAGCTCTCCTTGACCCGACAGCTACATGAACAGGCAGTTAAAAATTACTATCATTTGTGTCCTTTTCTACTGGAAAAAAAAAATCACCAAATTGCATTGTGCCCCCAGTGGTGAGAGATTGATCACACAAAGTGCCGAGGTGGGTTGTAGCCAAGCCTCACAGACTGTCTGGCAGCAAGAGCGTTCTTCCCCTGCCCAGGAGCTTCTGATGCAGGCGAGTCTTCCTGGGGAGAATCCCGGTGTGGAGAGAGGTCACTGGGAGAAGACCAGTGGGCAGACTTCTGCCTCTCACAGCATCTTCTTGTCCTTTAAGTCAGATTCTTTAACCAAGGTCTCCAGAATGATAAACTTTAGCTCTTTAAATTTTGTTAACAGAAACAAATACCTTGGGAAGGCCTGGAGATAATGCAGGGACTTTGTGGCACTGTGAGAAGTTGGTACCAATTTGCCTTCCCTAGAATGATGATGTCGATTACGAGAGCAATCTTTCACCTGTGATGAGCATGGTGCTGAAGGCCTCTAGTCTGATTTGCTTGTTCCAGTGGTCCTGGGAAGTCAGTAGGAGAGGCCTTCGCTCTAAAGGAGAGGGAACTGAGGGTTTAGGGGTGAAGGGGCACTCCACGGTCACAAGCCAGCAAATAGCAGAGTCAGGACTGAACCTCAGGTTCATTTTGCTCCTCACACCACGCAGCATCTAGGAGAGAAGGAGTATTTGGGGAGGACAATAAGCTGCTTGGATGACCTCCTTCTCTGGTCTCATGCCCCTACCCCAACCCATTGCCTGAACACTGTCCTCAGGTTCCTTCCTTGGCCAGGCAACATCTCTGGAAAGAAAATCTCACCCAAGGCACTTCATCCTTTCCCCAGGCCCTTTCCTCATGACTCATGCCTCTATTCCTACCATTGTCTGGCCAGAGCTGAGTTAATTAGCTCTGACAAGCAGTGGTACTCACAAAGAGGGGCAGTGAGAGCCAGAAGAGGGCAGGGTATTGTCTGCCAATCTTGATGACCCTTTGGTCTCATAAGTATCCTGTTGATACCTTGGACCCCAGATGGACGCTGTGGCCCTGCGTGGCACAGCAGGGTAAGAGTCAGTTTAGGATCCAAGGACTGGTGTCTCCCCAGGATCACAGTCTTGGCAATTTCCTAGGCATGACTATGGGCTGGTGTTGGGGGTAGCAAGGTGGGGGTGGGGTAATAGAAAGAACTAAGTAGGAGAAAAGGAAAATAGAAAGTGGACCTAAGGAATGGTAGAGCTTAGTTCTAACTCTGGCTCCGCCACTGTCTTCCTACTATAGATCTATAGGATCCTGGCTGCTTTTCCTACGTGGGGGTGGGGTGGTTGAACATTTTAAAAATGAGACAGGGAGAAGGAGCCGGGTTCTTGGATTGACTCTGTCTAAAATATCTTTTAAAAAAATCAATACTAAGCAGAAAGATTATTCCTAAAAAGTAGAGATGTTTGGAGCCAGCATAAGCCTGACGCATAGCACTCTGTATGCTTTTATTTTATGTCGTTGCAAAGAAAGCACAACTCCTGAGCTCTAAAGGCCTCGGCTTTGAGAAACACGGGTTCCAGACCTGCCTTGGCCTTGAAGGGAAAAGAAAAAAAAAAAAAATAGATCTAAAACTCTGTGTTTTCAGGAAGCTCCAGAAGAAAGAAGGGGGGCAGCTGACACAGACTGGATGTGACAGATAATAACTCTGTATTTTACTTTCTCCTAAAAGCACCCCCATTGAAAAGACAGCTGATGTAATTAGAAGGCAATCTGAGGGCTGCTCCGTAATGCATCCTGCCCCCCACCCCTCCCGAAGCAGGGCGTCTGCTTTCCCAGCTGCCTGTGTCTGCTTCTCTCTATCAGCTGCAGCCGCCGCCTTGGGCAGCAAGATCAGCTTAAAGGTGGATGCTGCTGGCTGGCACAATCTGACCATCAGATTAAGTCCTCCTGAAAAGGCTCCATCTGGCTGCCTGGGACCCCAAGCCCACCCCTGGGAGCACTTGGCAGTTGCAGGGTGCTGTCTGTCTTCCCTCATGCCTTCCTGATTTGTATGAGAAGAAACTTGTTGAAAAGTACAGAAGGTGGTGATGCAGGGTATCCAAAGAGGGCAACCAACAAGATAGCACTCAAGAAATGACAGAATTTTTAGAGACCTTGGAGGTCATCCCGTTTATTCTAGAGATGGATACATTGAGGTCCGCACAGCAGCAAAATCTTATCTAAGGTATTGAGTATTATTTTCAGGGCAAAATCTGAAACCCAGGACTTCTAACATACTGTGAAGACTCTTGATAATTTACCTACAAATCCTTCCATTTCTTTTTGTAGAAAGAAAGCAAAGAGAAAGAAAAGTAGATTTTAAGGCTCGGTGAGAGCAGGGGTTTGCACAAACGGGATGGATTTTCCCTGCTCTGCTACCTAATCAAACTCAGGGTCCTAATCAAACTCAAATTTGAACACCCAGAACCAGAGTGTTCACAGAGCCCTGCAAAGCCGTGTCAAAGCCGAACGGAGTCCAGATTGTAGTGGCTGACTCTAGTGCACGTTGTAGGAGGGCTTAGGAAGGAGGATAGGCCAGACCCAGAGCTGTGGGCTAGGTCTTCCTAACTTGTCCATCATGACAGACAGCCTTTGCACTGTTGAGATGCTGAGACCATCTAGAGCATACACCCAGTCCCAAAAACACATAATGGAAGAATGATGATACTGGCCCTCATGTCAGAGGTCAGTCAGAGAGGGTCTCAGTCACCTGGCCTTAGCTCGAGTTTCTTCAAGATGCACATCTCCAGCCCAATCCCAAATGGGAGGAAGTCCCAAGTCAGCAGGTGCATGGAAACTGACCCTGATCTGTCACAGATAGGAATATAAAAACTGGGTAGCTCACCTGGGCCCTGGGCATCCTGACAGTATTTATTGGTTCATCCTGCTCACTCTCATAATTTCTAGCCAAAGAAAAGAGCAAGAAATCAAAAAGGACCCCAGAATTCAGTGTCTTCCCCTCAGCCTCCTCAGTTGGCTTCCCTTTCCTTCCTTCTCTTAGTCTAAAAGAGGCCCTTCATCATGAGGCTCTCTGGCCACCATCTCTGTGAAAGTCAGTGTTCTCAAACAACAACTGTGATTGCAGGTTTCTCAGTCCAAACCCTCAGGCCTCATTGGTTTTCCTGTCTTTCTGTCTGGCTCTAGAGATGTATTTTCTTTTGACACTGCACTACTCCTATATTAAACCTCAAATGATCTGGGATGAGTGTTTATCAGCCAGAGCATTTCTGGAGAGCCCAAAGGATATTAAGGAGACTCCTGAATTGTGGAATGTCAAAGGGGGCTTTTTCCTAAAGAAGAGCATTGAAAGTTTGCTAGACCACTGGGAACTATGGATTGTCTCTTGACTTAAGGGGATAGAGGAACGGCTGTGATGAAAACATTCAGCTGTTGGGGGTGTTGGGCCTACGTTGCAAAGCATGCAGAAGATGCTTTGCTAAGTTTAATGTCTTGTCAGACCAACTGGTGTGACTAAATGGAGTTTAGAGGCTCAATCCAGGCATGTGATAGGATCACAGATGTCTGAGTGTTCTTTCATTCCTTGGGAAGGAACCATGCTGCCCTGAAGCTCCTGAGCGTGGGCATCTAGTGATTTCCCTCCTGTTCTTCTCCCTTCCTACTGCGTCACCCCTGGGGTGGGGCACAGTGGCAGCGGGGCTGCTATCTTCAGAAGTGTTCCAGTGGAACCCCACTCCTGGTACTAATCACGCTCAGTGGGGGCCTGCTCCGGCTTCCGCTTCTCCACGCTGCTTCCTCTGAGCGCTCCTGTCCTCTCTCTGATGCTGCTTCCTGACCTTGACTCTGACCAGTCGCTGCGGGGCTTTCCTTTGTGCTTGATCTAACCATGTGGTGGAATGATGGAAACGGAACATGGTTCTGTCAAGCACCGCGGAAAGCACCGTGCTCTCCTGCAGCATGGCCCGCCACCGCCGCCACCACCGCTGGACACCTCTCCTCTGCTCTGGAGCACCGCAGCCCACCACCTGCCAGACCCACCTCTCCCAGTCTCAACTCACCAAGGGCAGGAGGGTAGGAGTCTTAAAGGATGCAGACACACGGGGAAATGGGTCTGGAGAAGCACAATGGGGCCCAACAAAGATCTGTATCCATATCTCCTTCCCAGAATAGGAAGGGGGAATTAGGAATTAGGGGGAGTCACCCTCCCCCAAATCGAGTCTGGATGCCAGATAAGGAGTGATAACTAGGTTCGAGCTCAGAAACTATTGTGTCTCTTCTTCCATTTGAAGGGAACAAGTATACCCAAGGCATATGCCCCGTGGTTTCATGGGAGAGTCCCAACTCAAAGTCATTTTTCCAAGCGGCAACTAACCCAAAGGGGAATTCCTACTGCTCATGACCCCCCACCCCTCCCACCACCACCTTTATTGGTATTCACGTCATTTGAAATGAATGTGAGCATGAGAATGGGTGAAACTGGCATGAGTCTGAGACTTTGGGTCTAACCTGAAGTTCTGAAGCTCACTCCCATGCTTTATGAAAACTCTGTCTCTGAACCCCATGAAACCTAAAGTCTAGTCTGTTTCTTTGACCTGCAAAGTACAGTTAACACAGAGGTGCTGGACTCCTCATCTGGGGCTAATTCCGTTTCAGGGGAGGGAAGTGTATGTGAATGTGGAAACCTGCCATCTCTGATAATAAAGACAGGGATCTTGGTACCTCTTATTTTGCTTGTTTCTTGACAAATCCTAGACCCAGTGTAACCAGAACATTGTGTTGTTCATTCCTGTCCTGGAGTCTTTGTCCTATTCCTGCAAGAGAGAGCTAAGGTGGGAACCAAAGCCTGGCTCCAGAACTAGGAGCCGAGACCGGGGCCCCCATCATGAGGTGTTATTACCTCCCCCATCTGAGGTTACCCTTCAGAACCAGGAACCCAACCATTGCTGAGTAATTTTAAAACATATATTGAGTACTTGTTATAGGCCAGGCAGTGAACTGTTCCACATCATTACCTTGTTTAATGTTCACAAAATCTAAAGTCCCATTTTGCAGATGAGGATATTGAGGCTCAGAGAGGTTAATTAACTTACCCAGGGTCATCTGACTCCAGAATGGCTGCATTGTACTGCTGTAATACCCACCTTCTCAGCTGTGGACAACCCCATTGCCTGGAATTAGAATTTTTTTTTTTTTTTTTGAGATGGAGTTTCACTCATTCCCCAGGCTGGAGTACAATGGCAAGATTGCGGCTCACTGCAACCTCTGACACCCAGGTTCAAGTAATTCTCCTGTCTCAGCCTCCCCAGTAGCTGGGATTACAGGTGCCTGACTAATTTTTGTATTTTTAGTAGAGACAGGGTTTCACCATGTTGGCCAGGCTGGTCTTGAACTCCTGACCTCAGGTAATCCACCTGCCTCAGTCTCCCAAAGTGCCGGGATTACAAGCATGAGCTACCATGCCCGGCCCCAAATTAAAAAATTTTAAAAACCTTGATTTGATAGGGACTTGAAATTTTTTTAAACTCACCCTTTGAGGCTTTCATCTGTTAATAGAAAGGACTTAAGCAAGAAAGAAAGCATTATTCAAATGGCTCTTCCTCTCCAGCATGGACACACAAAGATCCCCTTTGACACAGAACACATCCTCTAGCCTGGAGAAGTTAGTTCCCTCTCCCGCCTTACAGAGAGGAGCATTCTGAGGTCCTTGGCGCTGCCCTCAGTGTGGCCGGGCCCAGGCCTCTGGGAGTGGGTCCATAATGACCCACTTTCCTTCAGTGCTTTACTGGCCCCGCAGCCACAGGCTGTGGTGAGGCAGTGCCAGCCTCAGACCGTGGGTATTTCCCTCTGTTTTCAGACAGATGGCTGCACTCATAATAGACTCCAATGGGGATAGCTTACTAGGACAGCTCCCTGCCCAACTGGTGACCAAACTCCTAGTAAAACAGTTGGCATCTTCCAGCCACTGGCAGCTGGTCCCCCAGCCTTGCCCATGAGCGGATGTCTGTGTGCCTGGCAATGTTCTCCTGAGTCATTCATCACTTATGACCCTTTGCTTATTCACGTCACTGTCTTTTCAAGCTGATGAGGCCTGACAGGCCTTACGCTCCCCCCGATTCCTCTTCCTGCTGCTTTCCTCCTTTCTTTTATTCTACTCATCTTAGGGATATTGGGAATAGGGAGGAGAGCTCTGAACACATGAGTTAGCAGGTTCACGATGATCCGTTCACAATGAATTTATGAGGCCCAATCAGCAAACCAGCTGCCCAAAGGATGATACAAAATGCTTACTGTTGATGGCAGCAACCATCCTGGCTGGACCTGGTGCTGGCCTCTGATCCCAACCCAGCCAAGTCCATTCAGAGCATGGGAGCTTGACTCCTTACCTGTCCCACACCCCTGGTCAGCCAGATGTGACATGTGTTCCTCCTGGGAAATGGCTGTAGGGCAGGGATGGATAATAAAATTGTGTTGCTGTGAATTTCCACCTCCTACCCCCACCGCCCGTCTATTAAAGCTTGTCTGTGATCACGTACCAAGTGTCGTTGTTCTGAGCTGCCCGTGAAAGGGGAGGAGGGCTCCAGGGGCAGAAGCAGGCAAGATGCCAGATGACATCAGCTCTTCCAGGGCCGGTTTCAGCCGAGGTTGAGTTTTATGGCCCTTCTTCAAATCCTCCGGGATCTCTTCTGTCTGAACTCACCCCAAAGAGAAGAAGCAACAGCCTATTGCAGTTGGTCCTCTGCTACTAAGTATTTCTGGCAGTGACAAATATGCATGGAGATTGAAATTGACTTTTAAAGCTCTGGAAAAGTTAAAAATACTTTTGGGTAGTTATGATCATTAGGCATAACAAATGGCTCTAAGAAACCCTGGGTAGTTTCGGTAATGAAATATGAAGTGATGGAGATGGCATTTCGGGCTGGCTCTGACTGGGGAAACGAACTTTTTCAGTTATGTACATACGCCGTTATGAACATTTCTGGCTCCCACTCGTATAAAATATCACATTCCGACCCCTTGTTATTACAAACCAGGGCAATAACAAAAACAGCAGGGGGAAAAATGCTGGAAAGAACACATTAGTCCATCGAATCTAATTGCAAAATCATTTCATTAAAATGGGTCAGCGGCTCCATTGCAGAGGTCCACCAGTTATAATCTAACTATACTACTGAGAGTGATTCCTGCTAACTACAGGCTGCTCTCACCTTGATTAAAATGAAAATGCATTTAATAGGCGGCTGTCCCCAGCCACAGCCCAGCCGGTGCACGCCTCCAGGCTCATCGCCTTGAAGAGCAAACTGTGCTTCTTCCTGTCTTTCTGCCTCTGATCAGCCGTCAGGGTTCCTTCACTTTGCAAGGATCCCATTATAGACACGTTGTGAAGGAAAAATCTCTGTATGTGTGTGCAATGCCCCTTCATGCCGTACTGTGTGGATGCACTGGTGCAGAGAACAAGAGAAGGTAGTCACCTAACAGGCTTCGCAAAATGAAAAATTCTCCCAGGATTCAGCACACTGATGGCTCTGGAAGAAAAGGGTACAGGTCATAATTACCAAGTGGGACGAAGCTGGCAAACCAAAGGCAGGAAATCTGCATCATACGTTGAACCAGGAAACCACTCAAATGACTGTGGGGACATGTGCACAGATTTTGCTCACACAAGTTTAGGGGTAGAAGGGGAGATGAAGGGATGGAGAGAGAGCAGAAAAGGAAAGGAGGACAGGTCCAGGCTTCTGACCCCTGTCTTAGGTAGAGAGTGTTACTTCAGAATCAAATAACCACCAAGTTCATTCCCGATCAAGAATTACAATAGGGAGATCATGGGAGGCGAGTGAAACTAAGAGCGTAGAAGACATCTGCGTCCTGTCCCACCCACCATAGCCCACTGCGGAGAAAGACCCCATTCAGTCCACCTGCACCAAGTATGGCTATAAGATCATTCCCACAAGGACCTGGGAAAATCTTTGGGGAGAAGCATGTCTGTAGCAAAGCACGTTATTCACGTGGAGCTAGGCAGCAGCCTGCCCAGACTGAGGGACCTGTGGGGCTCAGTTTCCTCATCAATAAAATAGTTATCCTAACCTTAGAGTGTTGCAAGGATTAAATGAGATCATCCATTTGAAATGGGAAGAAAAGTGCCCGGCTCAGTACATGTTCCATAAATGGCCACTGTTACTGCCAGCTACGCTCATGTTTTCACAGCCTCCAGGCTGCCAAATGTTCTGCTGGGTTGTAGAAAGAAGCAGTGCTAGAGTCACAAGCATCCATACGACTCCTGAGGCTCTCTACCTCCTTAATCTTACTTTCATCTGCACAAGAGCCTCCGGAAGATAAGGGCAGTTATTTGATTCCCATTTTACATAGAGAGAGACTGAGACTGGTAGGTGCCAAAGCCTGAGCAAGCCTGTGCTCCCTTCTGCTGAAACGCATGAAAAGCTAATGCTCCTAATGCAAATAAGATCACCAAGTTGCCTCACCTAGTAGAGCAAACAAATAATGTTCACATTCTCTGAAATCCTTCCGAGGATTTCAGGACACGCAGGTGCTAATGACACCCCACTCATGCACTGGATAAATGTGGACCCAACTCTTGTTCTGTGCCTCTCATTGTGCTAGCAAAGTGTTCAGGGCGAAAGGATGGAGTAAACCTGGCCCCATCAATAAGCTTATGTCTGATAGGAGAACCAGTGCTCCCTCAAGTCCCTCCAGCATGATTCCAGGTCTCACAGAAGTTTGCCCACGTGCCCATGGATCATTAGTGATCATTGATACTCCCCAAGGTATCTCTTAGAGACACCAGATTGTTAGTCCTGTTACCATGACCGCAACTTCGGGAGAAACTCCTTTTCAAAAAAGCACATCTCAGCTCCAACTTTCAGTTGATCAGAACTCACCTTTCACTATACTTACAGAGGCCAAATCTGACCCTCGGGTACATTTTGCTCATCTTCACAGTGTTTTAAATTGGAATTTATTACCAATATTGTTTAAATATATGGATTTTCTTTTTTGAAAACAAACATCAGGCAATCTGAGCCAAATTTCCAAGCATTAAGGCTGTAGCTCCAGTTCCCCAGGCTCCCAACCCTCATTATTGTCTTCCCAATCTTACAGTCAGCTGTTGATGGTCATTTATCTCCCGTGTGCTTAGCCTGCACTTGTTTTATTACCTGCTGGCGTAATAAAGGCCCCTGAGTTTGCAACCCTTTCCCATAACTTATTCCTACCCCGGCATAGCCCCCATCAAAGTATCATCAAAATCTTGTCATTTGGATTTTCCTGAACATTTAGAGGGTCCAGGAATGATCGGAATTGTAGAGTAGGTAGCCCCCCTAAAATTGTAGACTGAATTCTGTACATGTGCACCACAGAGCACTTCCACGAGGAAAACATCCATAACCTACATCAGCTCAAAAAGTTCTGTGACCCCCCACCCAAAAGCATAAGAGCCAGTGGATCTTGAGCCTGGTGTTCCCAAGGATAGTGATGAATAACAAAGACTCATGAGAAGGAAGCAGTAAGGCTGGGGGCAGGGAAAGCACCAACAAAGTGGCCGTATAGCGAGGGTGATGCCGTGTCTGTCACGTGAGCCCCAATACCCCCTAACTCATTCTCCCATGTCTGTCTCCCACCCCCACGACCCACAACCTGGGCTCTGTGTGGAACTTGGGTGACGCTGACGTCCCCTCTTTGGCCCCTCCCAGGCTCCGAGGATTACCGCAGCAGGTTCAGCAGCGAGTGCTTCATGGACCTCATGTGCCCTGAGAAGTGCCGCTGCGAGGGAACTATCGTGGACTGCTCCAACCAGAAGCTGGCCCGCGTCCCAAGCCACCTTCCTGAATACGTCACGGACCTGTAAGTCCAACCTCGGCGTGAACTCCCTACTCCTTACACGCTGGTCACCCACAGCCAGCACGGGCAAGGTCTCCTGGAGGTGACCCCCTCCTGGCTCAGTCATCTGGTGCTTGTTGGCTGTCTTTTCCATACTGGTCTGAAGGCAGATACCCAGGCGTCTCCTATGGACAGCTTGCTTGCAAATAGAGACATTTCATTCCTTCATTCTACAACTGTTCTCTGAACACCCACTGTGAGCCGGCATCATGCTAGGCCCACCCGTTTCTACATCAGGGCAGAGCACATAGTCCCTGCCAGCCCTTATGTGGCTTATAGTAAAACCAGAAAGTTGGGTGTTAAATAAAGAATTGGAATGAAGTGAGAAAAAACTAGTATGATTAAATATATCTGAGCCTCCGATTAGCCATGTTAATAAAATGATGTGTTGGTTTATTAAAAAAAAAAAAAGGAGAGCTAAAAAATTATAGCTGGGCCGAGCATGGTGGGTTATGCCTGTAATCCCAACATTTTGGGAGGCCAAGGGGAAAGGATCACTTGAGGCCAGGAGTTCAAGACTATCCTGGACAACATAGGAAGACCCCACTCCCCAACTTCAGTCTCTACAAAAAAAAAAAATTTAATCAGATGGGCATGGTAGTAGCATGCACCTGTAGTCCCAGCTACTAGAGAGGCTGAGGCAGGAGAATCACATGAGCCTAGGAATTCGAGGCTGCAGCGAGCTATGATCACACCATTGCACTCCAGCCTGGGCCACAGAGTAAGACTCAGTCTCTGAAAGAAAATCTTTTTTAATTAAAAGAATTTTTTTTAAGTTACAGCCTCATGGAGGACAAAGGCACAACATGTGGGGACTGGCAGACATGGGGCTGACTCTGGCAGGCTTCCTAAGATGAGGCCATTTGCTCCTCGGATCTGGGACTCAGTTTCTTAGCCGTCAAATGGAGAGATAATTAGTGCCTACCTCCTAGGGTGATTGGGGAGATGAAGAAAGAGGATGCAGGCATGGCACTCATCTTGAATCCTGGCACAGAGTAAGCTCTGGATGAGTGGTGGTGATCTGCATTATTATTATTGTTTTGTCCTCTCTAACTTCACAAGAATCAGAGGACACAGCAAGGCCCCTTTCCCTGCCCTGCTGCTCTCCCTGAGCACCTGTGAAGCTCCTGCTAGAAGGAAGTGTTTAGGAAGGAACTGAGGGGCTTGGAGGATTGGGAGACCCTGGAGAAATCTTCCTGGGGTATGTCCACAAAATAAAAGCAGATCCTTAGTAATAGATGGGTGCTGAGAGCAATGCATGCCCTTGCAGAGTATTCAGAATATCCCCTACACCCCCGCCGAAGGAGGCTTCCTCCAAGAGGCGGAGGAAGCAGCTGATCCACTCTCTTTCACCCTATTTGCATTGCATGTGCCTCCCCCACCCGCTGGGCCCCTCTGTTGACCAGACAAATGCCAAAGCTACCGATGGCTCTGTGGGCCTTCACTAAGTGTAGGTTTGGGTGGCAACGCACCCAAAGCCCTGGGGGGCCCAAGGAGGGGTCTCCTCCACAGCTAACCCACCACTCATCTTGCTTCCTACACAGGCGACTGAATGACAATGAGATACCTGTTCTAGAGGCCACTGGTATCTTCAAGAAGTTGCCCAACTTGCGGAAAATGTAAGTCAACTTCAGGAACTTGGCAGCAGCCTCTGTTCTCTAGTCGGAGCCTGCGTTCCAGACTAGAGGATCCAGGGCACTGGCCTCTGCCTCAGCCTCTGTTCCAGCCCCTCCCAGCTTCCTCCAGAGCTCTGCTGTGGACTCTGTTGGGTAGCAAGACGTGTAGACACAGACCAAAGTGATGCTTCACAGTTTTAGCTGAGAGTTATACAGAGCAAGCATTCAACCCCATCCCAGACCCCGCCCTGGACCCTCTCCTAACCCCACCCCTATAGCCCATCCAATACCTAGGCCAGGGTTGGTGGGTAGGACTCAGGTAAGGACTGCTGATGGGGCATGGGTGTCTAAGGTATATGCTATTTGACAATTTTTGTGTGGTGACAGTTAAATGTCAGTTTTTAAATGGAATCAAAAGACTCCTGCATTAGTGATACGCATCAGAATGAACATTCCAGCAGCTTCTCACAGGGGGTTTCCATCTAGGAATCCATGGGTCTGACCACGCCTTGGCTTAGGCAAGGGCCCACATGTCTATATTGGCTTCTCCACTGCCAGAGATGCGTATCATCCTAAGCCTCTCCCTGCCTAGGAGCTTGGGCCTAGCCATGAAGGTAATGAGAACGATGTTGGTGCACCATTAGAGTCCTTGTCCTGAGCTAGGGACCGTGCTCCCTGCCTCCCACACATTGTCTCACCAAGTCCTCACTCACCCATTCAGTGTTGGCTTCATAGTCCTCTTTGTGCAGGTGAGGAAGCCAGGGCTCAAGGAGGTTCCGAGACTTCTCTAAGACCACACGGCTAACGGGTCCAAAAGCTGGCATTCAGGCTTGAGTCCACCTGCAGCCATGCTAGCATGAGGCTAGGCTTGCTTCTCTCCATCTTCCCTTCTAGGCCCCCCAGCAGAGTACCAGCACAGAAGGGGGTGCTCTTTACCATCTGATCCCCAGGGAAGCACTCGTCTCTTTAGCCCCTCTCCCTTACCCCACCCCATACTTTATGTCTCCTGGCCCCAGAGTTCAGGTTGGCCTCAAAAAATGCAGTCCATCCTCATGATTCATGGATTCCATATTTGAGAATTCGCCGACTCACTAAAATTTGTGTAATTCCATAGTCAAGACTCTCCAAGCTTTCAGTCATTCTCGGGCATGCACAGAACACCAAAAAAAACAAAAACAAAAAAGGAGTCACCTACAACATGTACCCAGCTGAGGTCAAGTGAGGCCACACTCTGCCTTCTTCTGTCACCTCTTGTGCTGTAAACCAGCGTCCTTTTGCATTATTTTCATGCCGTGTGTTTTGCATGTTTGTGCTTTTTGATGGCGATTTTGCTGTTTAAAACGGCCCCCAGACACAGCACTGAAGGGCCGTCTGGAGATCTTCAGTGTGCGAAGGCTGTGATGTGCCTTATGGAGGACATATGTGCGTGGGAGCGATTTTGTTACAGGCTTGAATTACAGTGCTGCTGGCCATGAGTTCAACGTTATGGATCAGCCGTATGTATTAAATAAAGTATCTTTCAGCAGAAGCACACATATAACAAGGTTGTATGTTGGTAGGTTGATGAACATGTTGAGACCAGAGGCTCACAGGTCCCTAATCTTATATTTCCCCTAAGAGCAATACATTGGTATTCACTAATGCAGTGTTCCCAGGAACTGTGTGCAGCATAACTACTGTGTGTATGGGTTGAGTATCCCTTATCTGAAATGCATGGGATCAGGAGCGTTTCAGATTTTAAATATTTTCGAATTTGGGAATGTTTGCATACACACAATGAGATGTCATAAGGCTGGCATGCAAGTCTAAGCAAAATTCACTTACATTTCATATACACCTTATACACAGCCTGAAGGTAGCTATACGATATGTTTAATAATTTTGTGCATAAAACAAAGTTCAGGTGCATTGAACCTTCAGAAAGCAAAGGTGTCAGGTGTGGAATTTTCTAATTATGTTATATCAGCACTCAAAAAGTTTTGGGGCCGGGAGCAGCAGCTCCTGCCTGTAATCCCAGCACTTTGGGAGGCCGAGGTGGGTGGATCACGAGGTCAGGAGTTTGAGACCAGCCTGGCCAACATGGTGAAACCCCGTCTCTACTAAACATACAAAAATTCACTGGGCACAGTGGCAGGCACCCGTAATCCCAGCTACTGGGGAGGCTGAGGTGGGAGAATTGCTTGAACCTGGGAGGTGGAGGTTGAAGTGAACCAAGATGGCACCACTGCACTTTAACCTGGGTGACAGAGCAAGACTCTGTCTCAGGAAAAAAAAAATGTTTCAGACATTCTGGTTAAGGATGCTTACCTATAATGAGAATGGACTGTACCACCTCGGTTTTCTCTTGTTCCTCATACTCCTACCCATCAGTTCCCTGCAGACAAATAGGACAGAGGCCTTCTAGGCCCTGGGCAGCATCTGAATCTCACTGGTGCTACTCAGATCTCTTTCCTCCCTCCCTCCCTGCCTGCAGCCACCACGTTGCTCATGGTGCCAGTGACTGTTCTGTAAGTAGGAGCAGTGGAGAGAACTTTAGGGGGATGGCTGCAAAAAGGGCACACTTGGGTCAGGATCGTGGCTGTCCCTGGAGTCCAGTGCCCCACTAGCTTCAGGGGCCCAACACAAACCTCACCCATCACCTGCCAGGAATTGTTCTTTTTATTTCAAACCAGAGAAATGCGTACTTTGTTTTTAACCTGAAGACAGAGACTTACATGCCTTTGGCCTGAGGCAGATATTAAGATGCATCAAGCTGGCCAAGTGCATATTTGCCTACTGAACAGGATTGGCTAGACTTTGCTTCTGTGAAGAAATAGGTACCCTCACATTTGAGATGAAACTGAAGCACTTTGAGTCTTTCATCCTCCCAGTTTGGATAGAGACATGAGTATAGAGAGTATTTCTGTGTGCCCAAGAAAACAACAGCACAAACACATGATAAGTGTCAACCAAGTGTCAACCGACTGCCAGCATCAGCAACTAGGCAACAAAAGGGAGCAGTGCGGACTCTGGCAAAATATGGGCCTAGATCTCATCAAAAGGGACAGATGTCACACAGCTCATCCCAATATTTGCCGTGTTGGAATAAAGGTTGGGCAAATATTTCCACTTCTCAAGAGCAGCCACAAGTCCAGGTGTGGAGGGAAAATGGGCAGACAAGCCTGTGCGCATTCTGAATTCAGCTCTGCCCTTCCCAGCTATGTGACCCTAGGAATGTCCTTAGCCTTTCTGAGCCTTAATTTCATCATTTACTTAATAGAAATTAATCTACCTTCCTTATAAGTTATGGCGAAGATCAGAAGTGTGAGGAAATAAAGATGGAAGACATGGCTATGGTACTGGGGAGAGAGAGTGTGGAAAGGTGGGAGAGAGAGTGTGGAAAGGTAGGAGAGGCCATGTGAGCTGAGTGACCCAGAGTAGCTGGTTATATATTTAAAGCGGGCTGCACACTCAGACACTTTCAGGAGCCTGGGAGTAGTACAAATGTGGAAAGCCATAAAAATAGTACTAATGGCTAGCAGTGAGCACAAATTAAACACTTTACCCTGTGCCAGACAGTACAGATACTGATGCACTTAACCTTCACCAGGAAACCCTCAGGGGCTCTGAACTAACCCAGAGATGGAGAGAGGTCCCCTGGGTGGCCCTGGCTTTGCATTTTGGGGTTTCCTGGGAGCTGGAGCATTGTCAGCAGGACACTGCTCTGAGAATATTCTAGTGCTCTCACAAAACCTCCATGCACTTGTTTTGTTTCTGGAGTGCTTGCCCCAAGCTGCACTTTCTGACCTTCAGCTACTGCTGCCTGTACTTGTGAGCGGTGCTTTGATAGATGGAGAGAAGCAGCAGCCAGCTCTTCTGGAAATTTCTATCCCCTCTTTTTTACTCTCCTTCTGTTTTCCATTCTCCCAGACTGAGGAAATCCAATTCACAAACCTTACAGTAATGTGATGTTAATTTTGCTCATTTAAAGAAACAGATGTCAGGAAATGGGAACCCTCTCACTTCATAGCTGCTTTAACTCATCTTCATTGCTCATCCCTTGTACTTTAACCCCCGCCCAAGAAGCTCAACTCTCTGGAGCAAAAGCCTTTTCCTCTGGCATTCGGGTGAGTTACAGCTGCTGGGAGAGCCTTTATCTCTCCTCCCGTGTCTAGTTCGGGGTAATTTGCAGTCTTCCAGTGCGTTACCTTCATTCCTGGTTTATCCCGGACCAGGGCTATCAGGATTTATCGGAAAACTGGCCAAGTTTAAGGAGAGCCAGGCACGGAATGGAAATCCAGTCTGTGAGTCTGCTGACTGTCTCAGCTTGGGAGAGGTTTGCTGGGAATGCTTATTCCTGTTTTCTTGGCCGGACGGGGAGGAGAGAAGGAGAACGGGGTCATGTGGAGGGGCAGGGAAGGAACCAAGGCACTGACTGTTTCCCCCATACCTGCCCACAAGTGCAGGCATGGCCTCATCCTGGGGCCTGGGGCCTCCTTCGGAAGAAGGAAGTCAGCCTGCATTGAGCGTCCAGTCCTGTCACTTGCCAAATCAGTCCCTGAGGGAGGTCTCATCCCCCTCACATTGCTGTAGGTCAGCCTGGAGCTCAGACCAGGGACTTGGTGTGGTCCTAGATCCCCTTCCAGTGCCCTGTGACCTGGAGCAGTGCTCTTCTACTCTGGGGCTCGGTATTTCAACAGTAAGATGTGTCCTGGTTTATCTCTGTGAGCCCGCCAATTCTACCAGCTTCCATGGGCTCCATGAGTTCGCGGCTCTGCCTCCACTTGCAATTTCCGTTTACAGATGGTTCCCTATGCAGGGCTCTGAATAGGCTGCTTGCTTGGGAGGCTGGACTCTTCCCCTCAGCTAGTATAAACACTGTCATCACCTTCAGTTCATCCATCTGACCAGGGATGCCTTCCAAGGCTGGGCATTTCGATGGTACACAGAAGCCCCCAGCACCCCTGCCAGGGAGAGCTGGAAACTCGCAATGCTGACGGCTCTGCAGCATCTGCTTGCTGTTCTGTTCTCTCGTGAGGCCTGTGCAGGATGTCAGCAGTTGGCCTCGGAGGGAAGAGCTGCTTTCAGACCTTGGGGGCAGACTCAGAAATGGCAGCACCCAGGGCTTGATAGGACCAAGCTCACTTGAAGCAAATACAATATCCAAAATCTTGTTCTGCAAAGAAGTACTATCCGCATAGCCAAAGGAAGTCTCGCTTCTGAAAGAAGAGATTCAGTGGAGCACATCTGATACGCCAGAAAACCTGGCTTCAAATCCCAGTTCTGTCAGCTGTGTGACTGCAAACTAGTCAAGCTCTCTGAACCTCAGTCCCATCACCAGTAAAACGAGACGATAATAATGTATCAGTCTGACAGCCATTGTTCTGAGGGTTCTATGTGGTTGTGTTGGTCATATCCTTCATGAGGCGCCCAATACATAAAAAGCAGTCAACACGTAGTAACTAGAAAGCACCATTTATTTATATCAGGGATCCTTAACTGGTGAGAAAGCTCGAAGTTCCACAGATGCCCTAGTCCCAAGGAGCAGGGGGCATGCTTTATATTTTTCTCCTGCCTTCCTCTTGTAAATCAGTGCTTCATGAGAGTCTCTACTGAAGAGAGAAAAAAGTTTGAGAGTCACTATTTTAACTCTCTCAGTCCCCCAGAGCACTGAAAAGACAATTACACAGAAATCCCATCCGGTCTACTTTTCTCAATTGATACATAACGATGGTACGTATTTATGGGACACGTGATATTTTGATACATGCATGCAATGTATAGTGATCAAACAGGGTATTAGGAGATCATCACTTCTAACACTTATCATTTCTTTGTGTTGGAAATATTTCAGATCTTCTATAGCTATTTTGAAATCTATATTGTTGTTAACTAGAGTCACCCCACTGTGCTCTCAAACACTACAACTTATTCCTTCTAGCTACCCATTAACCAACCTCTCATCTCCCCTAAGCCTTCCCAGCCTCTGGTAACCATGCTTCTACTTTCTATCTCCATTAGATCAACTTGTTTAGCTCCCACGTATAAGTAGGAACACATGATATTTGCCTTTCTGTGCCTGGCTCATTTCACTTAACACAGTGACCTCCAGTTCATCCACTGACCATGCGGTCTGTTTCACAAAGGTAGCCTCACCTGCATAGGCCCAGGGTCCCTGCTCCCTGGGCCAGATGCTGAAGACCAACGGTCAGGGACCCCAAAACGGATCTCCTTCCACCATCCTGTCCTCAGTCTCGGGGTCTCTGGAGAGTCCCCACCTGGCTGCAGAGCAGGACATTCCATCCCTGAATCAAAACCATCTGCTCCTTTTGATCCTCCCCCATTCTGTTTCTTCCTTCTAGAAACCTGAGTAACAATAAGATCAAGGAGTTGCGAGAAGGTGCTTTCGATGGAGCGGCCAGCGTGCAGGAGCTGATGCTGACGGGAAACCAGCTGGAGACTGTGCACGGACGCATGTTCCGCGGCCTCAGTGCCCTCAAAACCTTGTGAGTGCTTGGGGTGGGGCCTGGAACAAGACCCAGAGGGAGATGGGAGGACAGGGGAATTGGAGACAGACTATCAGGGCAGGTTGCACCCAGGCGCTGTCTTGACCTGCTGAATCCCTCTCTTCCTGGAGTCAGAGTCATCAGACATCCACAGCCTTGGATGGGAAAGAATTTAGCATGCTGAACACTCTCCAGCATACACACTTACACGCACACACCCCACAGAGTCACCCTCTCCCGTGTATTCACATATGTATATATGTGTGTGTATCTATGTATATCCTATATGTATGTATGCACATATATACACATTCATACCAGAAATTTGCTGAAGGAGGCACACAAACACATTTACCCACAAACATAAGCATAAGAATCTTTATAAAAATGACATATGCAGACACATGCAATGTGCACATAAACATATGCACAAACAGGCATAGACATACAAGCCCACACATCATACAAGCCAACGTCTACAACACTTCTTGATTCTCTTCTTTTCCCAGAAATACATGTGTACACCCTAGCAACCACATGATATGTGTGTGTGTACATACATATGCATGACCTGTGTTTCCAAGAAAGCATGCACAAACAACAAGGTACACACACATTACACACAGCCCAGTGGGGCTCCAGGCCCTGCTCTCACAGGACAAACCTGAGCAACATGGCTGGACTGGGCTTAGAATCAGCAAAAGCATCTCACCTATACACACACACACCATCGTGGCACCATTTGGTGACAGAAAAGATCATGCCTGTGCTCTCTCATCCCCACCCCTCTCCCGGTAGGATGCTGAGGAGTAACTTGATCAGCTGTGTGAATAATGACACCTTTGCCGGCCTGAGTTCAGTGAGACTGCTGTCCCTCTATGACAATCGGATCACCACCATCACCCCTGGAGCCTTCACCACGCTTGTCTCCCTGTCCACCATGTAAGTTCTCCTGATTCTACTGCCCACTCACGCTGGGCTCCTGCTCTGCAGACCTCTCTCCTCCCAGCTCCCTGCTACCTTTGGCCAAGCTCATCTATCCACTCCACTTGAAAACATTCATCAAGCTTTCTTTATGTGCCAGGCATCGTCCAGGTACTGCGGCTGCAACACCTGGCCCCTCCTTCCTGGAGCTCACAGCATAGTGAACTGCCACAGAAAGCAGTGATTTGGAAACCCAACATGGAAGGCCAGGCATGGTGGCTGATGCCTATAATCCTAACACTTTGGGAGGCCCAGGCAGGTGGATCACCTGAGGTCAGGAGTTCAAGACCAGCCTGGCCAACATAGTGAAACCCCATCTCTACTAAAATACAAAAATTAGCCAGGCATGCTGGGCAAGTACCTGTAATCCCAGCTACACAGGAGACTGAGGCAGGAGAACTGCTGGAACCAGGGAAGCAGAGGCTGCAGTGAGCTGAGATCTTGCCATTGCATTCCAGCCTGGGTGGCAGAGCAAGACTCTGTCTCAAAAAAAAGCGGGAGGTGGGGGCCTTTGTTGATAAACACTGGAGCTGTATTCTGGAAGGTAAGTGGGTGTTAGCTATTGAAGAAAGTGGGCAGTACACTTCCTTCAGAGGAAAGGGCATGTGCAAAGGCCCTGTGGTTGGCTGCAACAGAGCAAATGTGGGACTGAACATATCCCAGCATGGTCACAGCACTGAATGAGGGAGGGCATGACATAAGGCAAGGCTAAAGAGGAAGCCAGGGTCAGGCTGCAGGACTGCTGTGGGCCATCTTGGTCTTTGTCCAGAGCACATCAGGAAGACTGGCACTTTTAAGTAGATAGTTACATCACCAGACAGGGCTTTCAAAAAGATGTCACTGGCTCCTTCAGTGGGTATCAGAACCAGAATTAAAGCCCAGCTTCCTAGACACCTAAAGGAGTGCTCCTGCCTGGGAGCACTGTGGTGGGAAGGGAGCCTCTGTAGAATAATGGGTAAGACTCGAGACCCAAATTGCCCAGGTTCAAATCCTGGCTGTGTCTCTTGTTAGCTGTGTGACCTTGGGAAAGTTACTTCATCTCCTCGTGCTTCCGTTTCCCTTCTGCATGATCTACCTTTTGGGATGGTTACCAGGATTGAATCTGGTGATGCTTGTAAAACACACAGCAAGGGCCTAGGGGTAGAAAGTGCTCAACATGTGTGCATTTTACAGCTGCGCATCGTATTTCCATGTAGCTCCATTATCCTTAGTTGCTGGTTTGTGGACCTGTCTCAACCCTTCCCCAATGACCCTTTGGAAGGCAGAAGGACAGGCTGCTTCTGCACCTCCTGTTGCTACCCTATGCCTAGTGCACTTAGAATCAAAGGCAAAGTTAGAGGAGGGCCTACAGGCCGGCCCCACCCCATCTGCCCCTCATGTCCTGCCTGTCCCCTCCCTCCCTCCACTGTAGCTCCACAGGGCATTTTCCCACGTTCCCAGCCCACTCCCACATTGAAACTTTGCACTCCCTGGAACACCCTCCCCCTGGCCTCCCTCCCTTCCACCTTTGCTCAGGTATCACCTCCCTCACCCCATTCCACCCCTCTGCCATTACCCCCGATCCCTCTAGCCCTGCCTCCTAATATTACATAGCACTAACCATGTCCTAATAGACTGTGTCATTTACTAACTTGCTGTTAATTATATATTACTTGCCCGCCATCATGTAAGTTTCTGAAGGACAGGGATATGCAGCTGTTTTGTTCAGTGCTGTATCCTTAATGTTTAGATCTGTGCCAAGAGCATAAGGAGATGCCAGGCATGTAATTGTTGAGGAAAGGAATGAATCAAATGAATGAATGACATCAACAGGAGAGGACGATGGGTTGGGAGTTAACACCAGTGAGCTGGTCCTTTAGTCCATGTTTAGCCCCTCCTAGGTACCTCCACATTGGAAATCCAAAGACACCTAAGATGCTGAGAGGGTCAGAGTCACAAAGCGTTCAGGGAGCCAGCTGTGACCCACGAAGTCACTTGCCCCGCTTCATACAGCTACTGAGTGTCAGAGCCTGGACTGCAACCCCAGAACGACAACTTCCAAGCCCTTAATTGCTGTATCATCCTGCAGCCACTCAAGAGCTATCTGCCCCTCTTAAATAAGCTCCTCAAGCTTTACTTTCCTCGTGCGTGAGTGGAAGATGATGTTACCTCCTTCTTAGGGTTGCTATGACAGGAATGAATGAGACAGTGGATGTAGGAAGTGCTCGGCGTGGTCCCAGTCCTGTAGTAAACACTCAGGGAGGGATAGCTTCCGTCACGCTCTTCTCTCTCCATCAGTCCAATTATTTCAGTCCATAGATGCATATAAAGTGCCTGTGATGACATAACACTAATTTCTGGATACGCAGAGGCAAACAGACCCTACCCTCGTGGAATATAGAGTCCAAGGTGCAAGGCGAGCACAGATACCAGACACTACACACTCCCATGGGTGCCACAGGGAGAACCAAGGGGAATGAGGGAAAAGACAGGATGAGGCTGAAGTATCCCACTTTATATGGGGGACTCAGAGAAGGCTTTCTTAATGCAATGTCATTGAAGCCAAGGACTAAGGAACAAGGAGCAGCCAGTCAGGCAACCTGTGAAGAGACCGGTTCCCAGCAAGGAGAGCAGCAAGTGTGCAGGCGCTCAGGGCGAATCTCCGCTGAGGACCCAGAGGCAGTTCACACAGCCCGAGCTCAGTACACAAGGGAGGGCATGGTGAGAGGCCGTGCCTGCCTCCATCAGTGGTGGAGGTCTCGAATGAGACCCTTGCAGAGACTGCATCTGGTGAAAAGCCTACATTTCCTTTCTGAGACCACCTCCTCCCCAGCTGGGAGAGCTGGGCTCTGGGGTTGCAGAAGCAGATTCCAGGGCCATTCCCACAGTAGAAAGTAGAGGCTAAGCACCCTTCTTTCCTCCCAGAAACCTCCTGTCCAACCCCTTCAACTGCAACTGCCACCTGGCCTGGCTGGGCAAGTGGTTGAGGAAGAGGCGGATCGTCAGCGGAAACCCTAGGTGCCAGAAGCCGTTTTTCCTCAAGGAGATCCCCATCCAGGATGTGGCCATCCAGGACTTCACCTGTGACGGTGAGAAGACTGGGGGTCGAGGGCAGCGGGGAAGGTCCTGGGGAGCCGAGGAAGATGCCGGAGTTACAGGATCAGATACTCCCTGAGATCCCATTTTACTCTGCTTTGGGCACACAGGCGGCGCGCTGGAGAGCTTTGCAGATCTACTGTTAGCCCACATGGCTCCTTCATGCAAATTAAGAAAAGGCGCCCTTTTCAGAAATCATTTTATTTCCATCAGTTAGAAATCTGTCATACTATACTGATTTCATTAAGACAAGACACTTGCTCATTAAAACAAGATACTGCCATCTATGAGAAAACTGTTTGTACCAAATATACTAATCTATCAAGTGCACAGTGAGCTTGGTGCCCCTTAAATGATATGGCACCCTTGTGGAGTACACGGCCTATACAACTGTACATGGGAGCCCTGGCCTCAGTCTTCCTGTCTGCATCATGATGAGACTCAGAGTATGTACTCATGAGAAGTAGACTTCAAGGAAAGTCTTGTCGCTGGCTGGGGTATGGATATCTGAGGCTTTGTTTTCAGGATCCCAGAGAGCATTATTTGTTTGCATAAATCCAAGCCAGCATAGATCTTCACTTGCTCAACTTTGGGTTATCTAGAGACAGATAATTAACTGAGATTAAGGCATAATGGAGGCTGGGGACACGCTCCCCACCTCAGAGGGACTATGTCGTTGTGGGAGGAGAGAAAGAAAGGAGAAAAAGGAAGGGAAAAGATTCTGCCCCCTCCGCCTGACCACTCCCTCAGTCATTCGGGCTTATTCCTGATCTGGTTAACAGAGACCTCTTTCCTATCTGGTACTCTAGCTGAGCCTCCTTCATGGTCTTCATCTTATGTCAAATGAGGTAGAAGGTAGGCAACACCCGTCAACCGCGGATGAGACCAGCGGGTACCCTATTCCTGGTTCCAGCGCCCAGTGGGGACTGGAGCGCAGCCTTGCTCACTGGCTCCTCCTAGTGGAGCTTATCTCCCACCGCTCTCACCTTCTCCGGGGCTCTCCACAGGCAACGATGAGAGTAGCTGCCAGCTGAGCCCGCGCTGCCCGGAGCAGTGCACCTGCGTGGACACCGTGGTGCGATGCAGCAACAAAGGACTCCGCACCCTCCCCAAAGGCATGCCCAAGGACGTGACCGAACTGTAAGTACCCCCAGCCGCCTCCAAGCACCCCGTCATCTCACCACCAGCAGCATCCTCCATGCTTTACCCCAGCATCTCAAGCAAAGCAACATGGCACAACTGCCCTGGGGAGACCCTACTTAAATGGATCCCAGCAAGATGGCAGTGGAGCCCTCACCAAGATGGCAGCCATGGCTTTGACAAGGGCACAGGAAGCACAACTCCCCCAGTGCGTCTGCCTAGCAGGAGAAGAATCTCTGACCCTGGAATCCCTAGAGGTACCCTGAATATAAGTGGCAGGGTTATGGCCTCGTTTTCCGTATCACCCCCGCAAAACCCCCACTCTCACCCTCTTCCTAAGACTCCTCAGCAGCCTCTTAGTCTGATCTGAGCAGCAGTGCAGGATAATTGTAAAAACATTGCCCAGCGGGCACTGTGGCTTACAAAGCACTCTTCTGAATAGGATCCTATTCCAGTTGAAACAGCCTTGTCAAGCATGAGGCCCCATTTTACAGACAAGGTCTTAGCTCTGAGCCTCTTTCATTCTCAGAACAAAAGCTTTCTTTTTTTTTTTTTTATTTAATTTTAATTAATTTGGATTTTTTTTAATTTTTAAATTATACTTTAAGTTCTGGTGTACATGTGCAGAACATTCAGGTTTGTTACATAGGCATACATGAGTTCATGTCCTTTGCAGAGGCATGGATAATGCTGGAAACCATCATTCTCAGCAAAATGACACAAGGACAGAAAACCAGACACTGTGTGTTCTCACTCCTAAGTGGGTATAGAAGAGGAGCTTTCTTATTCCACAGCCCAAGCTCCTGCCACTGACTCTTCAGGTCTTGTTTCTGCACCAGAAACTCCCAACTTATGAAAAAGGTGTTAGCCTCTTCCTAAAGGACTCTTAATATTATGGAGAGAATCCTATTTCTGCCCCCTGGAAAGCACAGACAGAAGGACAAGGCACAGTCCCCCAATAATTGGGCCTCCCTGGAATGCACCAAGAACACTGGAGCTAGGACCAGAGGAGCACCACACACTCACAACCAACACACAGCACGTGCACACTCATGTTCATCCACTCATCCACTCAACACATATTGGCCAGGTTTCTTGTGTGTCAGGTGCTCTGCTCATATTGGAGAGACAACGGCAAGCAAAATGGTTGTGACCTCTGCACTCAGGGGGTCACGGTTTGAGGGAAGGTAAACATTCGCTGCGTCATTGCAGATGCACATGTGAAGTGACAACTGCGAAAAATGCTACAAAAAAAGAGGTGCAAGGTTGCTAGGACATGCTAAAGTGAGATGTGTGACAGAGACATGAGGCTCAGAGAATGCTCTCCCCGGGAAATGATGCTGGAGCTGCACTCTGACGGGTGAGGAGCAGGTCACCAGGAGGGACGAGGGAGTGCTCCAGGCCGTAGTGGCTGCATAAGCAAAGGCCCTGCCTGGGAGCTGGCAGAGCCAGGGAGGGGCAACAGGAAGAGCCTCAGTGCTGCGAAAGCAAACACCCACACCACACACCCACACACCACCAAACCGCACCCCCACACCACACAACACACACCACACACCACCAAACCGCACCCCCCACACCACACACACACCCACACACCACCAAACCGCACCCCCACACCACACACCACAAACCACCAAACTGCACCCCCACACACCACACACACCCACACACCACAAAACCGCACCCCCACACCACACACCACACACCACCAAACTGCACCCCCACACACCACACACACCCACACACCACCAAACCGCACCCCCACACCACACACACACCCACACACCACCAAACCCCACCCCCACACCACACACACCCACATCACCAAACCGCACCCTCATACCACACACCACACATACCACCAAACTGCACCCCCCACACCACACACCCACACACCACCAAACCGTACCCCCCACACCACACACACACCCACACACCACCAAACCGCACCCCCACACCACACACCACACACACCCACATCACCAAACCACACCCACATACCACACACCACACACACCACCAAACTGCACCCCCACACCACACACCCACACACCACCAAACCGCACCCCCACACCACACACACACCCACACACCACCAAACCACACACCCACACCACACACACACACACCCCACCAAACCACACCCCCACACCCCACACACACACACCCCACCAAACCGCACCCCCACACCACACACATACCCACACACACCTACATACCACCAAACCGTACCCCCCACACCACACACACACCCACACACCACCAAACCGCACCCCCACACCACACACCACACACACCCACATCACCAACCCGCACCCGCATACCACACACCACACACACCACCAAACTGCACCCCCACACCACACACACACACACACCACCAAACCGCACCCCCACACCACACACACACCCACACACCACCAAACCACACACCCACACCACACACACACCACCAAACCGCACCCCCACACCCCACACACCCCACCAAACCGCACCCCCACACCACACACATACCCACACACACCCACACACCACCAAATCGCACCCCCACACCACACACACCTATACACCACCAAATCGTACCCCCATACCACACACACACCCGCACACCACCAAACCGCACCCCCACACCACACACACCACCAAACTGCACCCCCACACCACACACTACCAAACCGTACCCCACACCACACACCACACACACACACACACACATCACCAAACCACACCCCCACACCACACACCAGACTACTACACCCACATACCACACCACCAAACCACACCCCACACCACACCACCACACACCACCACACCCACACAGCATCAAACCACACCCCATACCCCACACCACACCCCCACACCACACACCACACCGCCACACACCCACACACCTACACACCACACCCACACACCACCACACCCACACACCACACACCACACCACCACACACCCGCACAACACACCACCACATACCACACCCACAGACCATACTACCACACCCACACACCACACCAGACACTACCACATACCACCACACCACCACACCACACCAGATACCACCACATACCACCATACCACACCACACGAGACACCACCACATACCACCACACCACACACCACAACACACACACCACCACACCCACATACCACCACACCCACATGCCTAACCCACCACACCACACGCCCACACACCACCACACCACACATTACCACACCACCACACCCCCACACCACACCTACACACTACCACACCCACACCACACATACCCACACACCACCACACTAACCACACCGACACCCCACACACCCACACACCATCACACTAACAAACCACACCCACATAGCACCACACCCACATACCACACATTACAACACCAACACACCACACATCACCACACCACCACACCACTCCCACACACCACCACACCCTCACACCACCACACCCACACACCACCACGCCCATACACCACACTCACACAGCACCACACCACATGCCACCACACACACCACACACTACCACACCCACACAGCACCACACTCATCACCATACCCACACACCATGACACCCACACACCACCACACTCACCACCACACGTCTGATGCTTGACTTTGACATCTGTCTCACCAGGCCCCAGGCCCACCCCCTTTTCTGGGCCAGCTTAGCGTGTACAGGCATACCTTGGAGATATTGTGGGTTCAATTCCAGACCACCATAAAGCGCAAACTGCAGTAAAGCAAGTCACACAAATGTTTGGGTTTCCCAGTGCATATCACAGTTATGTTTATACTATACTATAGTCTATTAAGTGTGCAGTCTCATCATGTTAGAAGAAAAAAACAATGTACGTGCCTTAATTCAATAATACTTTATTGCTAAGAAATGCTAATGATCTGAGCCTCCAGCAAGTCGTGATCGTTTTCCTAGTGGGGAGTCTTGCCTTGATGTTGGCTGCTATCTGATCGGTGGGTGGTGGCCAAACATTGGGTGGCTATGGCAATTTCTTAAAATAAGACAACAGTGAGGTTTGTCACATCAATGGACTCTTACTGCATGCAGGATTTCTCTGTAGCACACAATGCTGTTTAATATCATTTTTCCCACAGTAGAAGTTCTTTTCAAATTGGGGTCAAGGCCAGGTGCAGTGACTCACACCTGTAATCCCAGCACTTTGGGAGGCCGAGGCAAGTGAATCACTTGAGGTCAGAAGTTTGAGACCAGCCTGGCCAACGTGGTGAAACCCCATCTCTACTAAAAATGCAAAACTTAACAGGGCATGGTGGAGCACACCTGTGATTCCAACTACTGGGGAGGCTGAGGTAGGAGAATTGCTTGAACCTGGGAGGCAGAGGTTGCAGTGAGCCAAGATTGTATCTGTACTCCATGTCTTAAAAAAAAAAAAAAAAAGATGGAATCGATCCTCTCAAACCCTGCTGCTACTTTATCAACTGAAGTTATATAATGTTCTAAATCCTTAGTTGTCATTTCACAATGTTTCCAGCATCTTCACCAAAATTAGATTCCATCTCAAGAAACCAATTTCTTTCCTCATCTATAAGAAGCAACTCTTTATCTGCTCAAGGTTGATCATGAGATTGCAGCAATTCAGTCACATCTTCAGGCTCCACTTCTAATTCTAGTTCTTACTATTTTCACCGTATCTGTAGCTACTTCCTCCACTGAAGTCTCAAACCCCTCAAGGTCATCCATCAGGGTGGGAATCCACTTCTTCCAACTCCTATTAATGCTGCTATTTTGACCTCCTACCATGAATTACAAATGTTCAAATGGCATCTAGAACAGTGAATCCTTTCCAGAAGGTTTTCAATTTACTTTGCCCAGATCCATCAGAGAAATCACTATCTATGGCAGCTATGACCTTACAAAATGTATTTCTTAAATAATAAGACTTGAAAGTTGAAAATACTCCTTGATCCATGAGCTGCAGAAAGGATGTTATATTAGCAGACATGAAAACAACATTCATCTGTTTGTATATCTCCATCAGGTCTCTTAGATGACCAGATACATTGTCCATGAGCAGTAATATTTTGAAAGAAATTTTTATATCTGTGCAGCAGGTCTCAACAATGGGCTTAAAATATTCAGCAAAATGTGCTGTAAACACATTTTGTTTACTAGATGATGTGCCATCATCCAGTCTTTGTTGCTCTATTTCTTAACACAGAGTAGATTTACTGTAATTCTTAAAGGCCCTAGGATTTTCAAAATGGTAAATGAGGATTGGCTTCAACTTCAAGTCACCATCAGCAGTGGTCACTAACAAGAGAGTCAGCCTGCCCTTTGAAGCTTTGAAAGCGGGCATTGACTTCTCCTCTCTATCTGTGAAAGTCCTAGCTGGTATCTTCTTTCAATGAAAGGCTGTTTTGTCTCCATGGAATATCTGTTGTTTAGTGTGGCCACATCTTAGCTAGATTATCTGGATAACTTGCTACAGCTTCTCTGTCACCATTTGCTGCTTCACTTTACATTTTTCTGTTATGAAGATGGCTTCTTTTTTAAAACCTCATGAACCAGCTATTGCTAGCTTTAAACTTTTCTTCTGCGGTTTTCTCACCTCCTCTCTCAGCCTTTGCAGAATTAGAGAGTTAAGGCCTTGCCATGGATTAGGCTTTGGCCTAAGGGAATGTTGTGGCTGGTTTGATTTTCTATCCAGATCACCAAAAGTTTTCACATATCAGCAATAGGACTTTCTCATCATTCATGTGTTCATTGGAGTAGCACTTTTAATTTTCTACAAGAACTTTTTCTTTGCATTTACGACTTGGACTTTGGTCCAAGAGGCCTAGCTTTGACCTGTCTTAGTTTTTGATATGCCTTCCTCACTAAACTTCATCATTTCTAGCTTTTGATTTAAAGTGAGAGATGTGTGACCCTTAAGAGGCCATTGTAGGGTTATTAACTGACCCAATTTCAATATTGTTGTGTCTCAGGAAATAGGAAGGTCCAAGGAGACAGGGACAGGGAACCCCTAGTTGGTAAAGCAGTCAGAACACACATATTTTTCAATTAAATTCTTCGTCTTTGATGGGCATGGTTCATGGTGCTCCAAAACAGTTACAATAGAGACATCAAAGATCAGATCACAGATCACCGTAAGAGTTTAACAATAATGAAAAAGTTTTGGGCCAGGCCTGGTGGCTCATGCCTATAATCCCAGCACTTTGCGAGGCCAAAGCGGGCAGATCACGAGGTTGGGAGATCGAGACCAGCCTGGCCAACATAGTGAAACTCCGTTTCTACTAAAAATACAAAAATTAGCCAGGTGTGGTGGTGGGCACCTGTAGTCCCAGCTACATGGAAGGCTGAGGCAGGAGACTCACTTGAACCCAGGAGGTGGAGGTTACAGTGAGCTAAGATCTCACCACTGCGCTGCAGCCTGGGCAACAGAGCAAGACTCCATCTCAAAAAAAAAAAAAAAGTTTAAATATTGTGAGAATTACCAAAATGTGACACAGAGACATGAAGTCAGCATATGCTGTTGGAAAAATGGCGCTGACAGACTCACTTGAGAGGAGGTTGCCATAAACCTTCAATTTTTAAAAAACACAATATCTGCAAAGCACAATAAAGCCAAGTGCAGTAAAACAAGGTACAAAGTACTCTCAGATGTAAGTGACAGAACACAACTCAGACTCCTCCAGGGAGTGTCTTTGATCCGCCCTGCTAATAATGCCTCTGGGGGCAGAGCCTGAGCATGCCAGTTTCTTGGACTAGCACGTGGATTCTTGAGTGTGTGTTGTGGCTCCAGGCATTTCCCAATGCTCAGAGAAACTGAAACTAGGGCTGCCAGCCCCAGGAAAGAAAGGAAGGTCTTGACAGTCGCTAAAAAGTTCATGTCCCCACTGGGTTTGAGCTGGGGTCATGCCCTTGAAGCTCTATATGCACAAATGCCACCGCGTGCAGTGAGCTTCCTGCCCTTCCCTTGGACCAGGCTGTGTCATGGGATGGGGCTGCAGAGAATGACCCAGTTATACTCTCCTTCCTGGGCAAGTTGCATGCCAAGTGACACATGTGAAAGGACAGAAATGCCATGACGATAGGCCATGAATGCTTTTCCCCAAAGCTCATGGAACAAAAACTGAAATAACAAAGATAATTGGATACAATTATAAAGTAAACTTCAGCACTTTGGGAGGAGACCTGATTTTCTGCTTTGGAAATGGTATCACTTCCCGTGGCCAGGCACAGCTTCCAGAGTGCACCAAGGAAGGCAGCCCTCACTTCTGTCCCCGAACCATCTTCCTGGGACGGGGCCTGGAGGGTAAGCAGGAGAATGAGTGTCAAAGAAAGAGAAAGCTGGCAGACCTGGAGACTTATGGCTGGGAGCCTCTGGTTCACGGACATTGGCTGAGCCCAGATCCAGGGTTTCCAATGCAAGCCTTCCAGCTCCCTCAAGTATCATTAGTTATCTCAGGCAGAGCTGCTGGCTTACAAAACAAAATTAAGTTTAATTCCCTGAGAAGCAGCAAAAACAAAGTTGCCCAGCGTTTCTCTAAAGGGCAGGGTGTGAGAGTCTCTTGCAAGCATGCAAGACCCCAGCAGTGCCATTCACACAGGAGGTGATTTTTTTCTCCAGTTTAGCCCTCTGCAAACTCGCACTGGCTCTTCTTTCAGTTCTACCCTGGGTGAGTCAAGCCACACCGAGCCTCATGCCCACATTCAGTCCTGCAGGTGCTCTTTGAAGTAGGGCGACAGGACCACTTGCCCTCTTTTTCTGACCCCAGATTTTGTGCTCATGCCAATTATACCAGAAGTTCTTAAAAGCGTAGGTCTCAGGACTCCAAGAACTGTGTTTATGTGGGTTGTATCTACTGATATTGGTCGTATTAGAAAATAACACTGAGAAAGTTTTTAATAGGCATTTATTATCGCATTTCAAAGTAACAGTTATATACCCATTACATGTTTATATAAAAAGCATATTTTAAAGACAAACCAAAAGAAATGCAATTGAGAAGACTTTCATTGTTTTATATTTTTGCAACTCTCTTAAATGTGTAGCTTCCTAGAAGACAGCCCTGTTTTCATATCTGCTTCACCATTCACTCTGTTGTGGTATGTTTTTGGGGTGAAGTTTAAGAAATCCAGCTTCACACAGAAATGTATTTGAAAAAAAGGAAGATCTGGGCGCATGGTGGCTCATGCCTATAATCCCAGCACTTTGGGAGGCTGAGGTGGGCGGGTCACCTGAGGTCGGGAGTTGGAGCCAGTCTGACCAACATGGAAAAATCTCGTTTCTACTAAAATACAAAATTAGCCAGGTGTGGTGGCACATGCCTATAATCACAGCTACTCAGGAGGCTGAGACAAGAGAATTGCTTGAACCTGGGAAGCAGAGGTTGCTATGAGCCAAGATTGTACCATTGCACTCCAGCCTGGGCAACAAGAGCAAAACTCCACCTCAAAAAAAAAAAAAAGAAAGAAAAAGAAAAAGAGAGGAATACTTTAATAGCCTTTTCAGATAATTACAGGTATTCTTCTTTGATAAAGACCAAAGTTCAACAAGTGGTGGTTTCTTAAAGGCTAGCTGTAGTGTGGAACCTGCACCCATACCAATGAATCTCCCATCCTGTTACATTGACTCTACTGGTCTGTCTGAGATTTTGAATGGAGCTTTCCCCATGCAAGGTCTTGTAACATCATGTGTTGGTCATTGGGAAAATATTGGTTCACCGAGTTATGCAGATCTTCCAAATGCTACCACATTTCATTATACGATATATTTTTTAAATAATGTCCTTTGTTATCACCACTGATCTCATCAGAAAGGTCTTTAAGTGAGGGGAAGTTGGTAAGCTCAATGTGGCAGTGAAGAGTTTTCCAAAACTTTAATTTTCAGTTGGAAGCACAAATTGATCATTGGCAACAAATACTGTGAGCTGCTTTTTTTTTAAAGTGGTGGGCTTGCTTTGTTCATTTTCAAGAAATTGTCTACTAAATAGCCATGTCTGAATAATGAGTTTTCCCGTCTTTCTTTTGGGTAAAAACAGTGTTTCATGAAAAAATTTAAAAGCCAGTGACTTCAGCATGTGCATCAATTACACAGGTACTTTCCTTTAGACAACCAACGTGCTGCGCGTGCACCCGTCCCATTCTGTCATATGGAACATTAAAGGAATGCATGCTCAAGAGTTGAACGTCAATACAAATGATAATTCTTGCTACTTCATCAAGGGCATTCTTAAATGAAGTTGGTTTTTGTGAAACCTGCAAGTGCACAGAAGTGAAGAATACAGTGACCGCTGGTTTCATTTGCTAGCGATGTCCTGATTCATTCATTCAAACTGGCCAGCATTTTTACCCTTTGCTAATTTTGTACCATCAGTGCAAACGTCAACACAGGGTAAGAGGAAAATAACATTTTAACCTCATCGTAAACATAGTTTTGGCCTCATAGACCCCTGAAAAAGTCTCAGGGACCCTCAGGGGTCTATAAATGATACTTTGAGAACCACTCTGGTCATTACACATTGGCAAGCAATGGAGAGAGAGATATACTGGCTCTAAGTCAGCACTAAGCTCCTAATTTAAAAGGCAGGCTTATGAAATCTTATGGAAAATGGGACAGAAGCAAATACAGGACATCTCAGCCCTCAAAGTCACCGAAATACTCTGCAAAGGTAGGGCCTCGCTGCCTTCAGAAAGTACAATTATTGCTGTGCAACTGTCCTTTTAAGTTCAAGCTTACCTGACTATTTTAGAACTGAAACCTAAAAATCTGTTTGCTTCCATTTATGGAAATGTTTACAAACGTTGGGTTTCCTGGTTCTGGAAACAAACTCTGCAAAGCCTACTTCTTCCTAAGGGCTAGAGAAGAAATTCAGGATCCAGTGTCCGTGAAAAGCTTTCCCCCGTATCCCTGATTGATATCCACAATGTTTAGACATATGTTTTTGGTCTAAGGACCATGATAATGGATTTGTTGTCCTATAACTTGATATCCCAAGGAGAGGAGAGGGGAAAGATGACATAGCTGCCCCCAGGCACAACTATTGGAAGAAGAGATTTGTATTAGGATGTGAGGTCTGAGAACATCATGGGACGCAGGCCAGCAGTGTGCGTATGTGCGTGCACACACACACAGCACTGACAGGAGACATGAAAGGGATGGGGCTCAACCAGGAGGTAGGAGGGCACAGGGCTGAGATGCAACTGTCTGAGAGTGTGTGCCAAGAGGTGATGACAAGAATTGAGAACCAGGAAGGACCTGCCTGGCACTGGGTTCTGAGGAGTTAGAGGATGGAAGTCTGGGGTCCGGAAGGCAGCTCAGTGGCGCTTGCTCCTCATCCATAGTTTTACTGGGGGATGGACATGCAGGCAGGAGAAGCGGTAGAGCAACGCAGCAGGTGACAAGCACAAGGGAGTGGCTCAGGCAGTGTGCGCTCTGAGAAAGGAGGAATCCAGAAAATTCTGCCCATGTGGCCTTTAAGAAAGCAAGCAAGGATGCCCTGTCTATGCTGCAAACCACCACAGCCATCATTTCTAGAGCAATTGCTATGCACCAGGAGCTATGCTGGGTTTTTTAATAGGTAATCTCATTTCGCCCTGCTAACAACTCTTCAAGGCAAGTATGATTATTCCCATTTGCAGATGGGATAACTGGAGCTACTAAAGGTTGAATCATTTTTGACGATCACACTGCCGATAAGCGGCAGAGTATAGACTCAAGCCCAGATCCATCTGACCCCAAGTCCTCCCTGTGGCAGAAGCCCAAGTCCCTGTGTGTTCTGCCCAGTAGCCTGGCTTGCTGGGGACTTACATGGGTCCTCTTGAAAACTGACATCTGCATTGCAGCAGGAAGAAAGCAAACCCAGGCCCACCCCTGCCATGATGCTGTAGGTACCTGTCAGTGGTTCTGGCCGTGTCCATCCTGACAGCTGGGCCTTCTCTAGCAAGGCCAGCTGCTGCCTCTGTATCCCCCATACTCCCCAGACCACTTCATAGAACAGCTGCCCAGTACTGACTACATCCTTGACATTCTCTGGCCCAGGGAGAGAGACTGAAATATGCCTCCAGCCAGCTGGAGGCGTTGATCACATCTTTGGAGAGTGGGCCAGCTCTGGGCACAGCAGCACTTATGGGTCCTGGCACAGGCCCTGGCCCAGTGAAGACCTCAGCAGATGGCACCAGTAGAGGACACTTCTCCACACTATCGGGTGGTCACAGCCATCTGTGGGAGGGCCAGGGGCAGCCTGAGCACAGGCCAAGAGCCAGGAAGGCTCCCTTCATTCATCCATTCATTGAGTCCATTGTGCCAGACTGTGATAGCAGCTGAGGGAACAGTGGCTACCATGACAGATAAGATCCCTCTTCTCAGAAACTTAGAGTAGGGGAGAAAGACAATAAGAAAACTGACCAGAAGATCAGGCATTTCACACTGCAAGTAGAGTGGGATTTCCCAGGAAAGCAAAGGAGGGAAACAGAGGAACATGTTTTGTGAAGGCCTCAAGATGGAAGCAGAAACATCTTAAATTCAAGAAACCTAGAAGGCTGTGAGATGGAGCAAAAAGGATGACGAAGAGGGTGATGTGTGCTGAAAGCTTGAGAAGGGATATGTAAGTTCTTGTAGGTATAGGGAGGGTTGACTCCAAGAGATACACAAGAATCCAGGAAGAATTTTAAGTTGGAAAGTGGCATGATCCAATTATCATTTTAGAAATACTACACTGGAACAAGAGAGAATGAACAGCAATAAACTACATATATTATTGGATGGAGGGGTGTGTGTGTGTGTGTGTGTGTGTCTGTCTATCTGTGTGTATGTATGTTCAAAATGTGTTGGCCACCAGTGTGCCAGGTACTGCTCTGAGAACTACTCACAGAGACTTTCATTTAATCCTCAGAATTAAGGTGGTGATTATTATAAGCCTTGTTTTACAGGTGACTAAATGCAAGCTCAAAGAGGTTACTTACCTTGCCCAAGGTCACACAGCTATAGATAGTAGAGCCAGGATGTAAGCCTCAGCTGCCTGACTCCTGAGCTGCCCCCACATCACTCCAGGACTCCAGTGGAAATTCTGGTCTGGAGTAGGGTCTCTGGGAAGGTGGCTTCCCTTCCTCTCCGTTAAGATTCAGCTGGTCTGAGTTCTTTGTGGGGCATCAGTCAGCACCACAAAGCTCCGTACAGGAATGGGGAACACCCATTCACAGAGATCTGTGTGGAGTTTCATGAGAGGCAGATGTGTCCTTGTGTGTTTGCACCAGGGCTGAAACAGAGCATTTAAATGCAGGGCAAATGCAAAGGTTGACCTGCCAGAAATGCTCTGGCAGTTCTAAGGCTGGTGGGGCAGGAGGGCAGTCTCCTGAAAGGGTCCCTCTGGGGGCCTGGGCTATAGGCTACAGACAACTTTGGAGTTCAGAGTTTTCATAAAGGGCTTGCTACAAAGAGCTCTCCCCACAACTGCATCTGCATTTCTGAAGTGAAACCTTTGATTCTGAGTCTTCTGAGCTGCACGGCCAGGTCGCTGGGGACATTCTGCACCGAAAGCAACTTCTGCTTGGCTCCATCGTGCAAAGCACAGCTCTCCCTGAGGAGTTCAGGGGTTTTCATCACACAGGTGACGTTTTCTGAGCATCTACTGTTGCCAGGCAGAGTGCGAGAATGCTGCGGGAGCCAAGCAGACGTGGTTCTGCCAATGTTAATCACAGAATCACGTGAAAGATGTCACCGTGGGGGTTAAATGCTGTGGCGAAAAGACAGCCAATGTTTTGGGAACCTGTAATATCACCGGTAGGTGTGGGAGCTGATCTTGAAGAAGTAATGCTGGAGCCGAGATCCAAGCATCTGTAGGAGTTAACCCAGTAAGGTGGGAGAAGAGGCACTAGCGTTTCAAAGACCTGCTCCCCCCTCCTCCACCAAAGGGGATGGAGCATTTCAGGAAGGTTAAGGCCAGTGGAGTTGGAACCAGAGGTCAAGAGAAAGTCTGATAAAATATGAACCAAAGGCAAGAGGCAGGACTGTAATCATTATTTTCCTGTCTCATCTGGGTAGGCTGTGGTGCCCGGTTGTTTGATCAGTCACTTGGTCTAGATGTTGCTGTGAAGTTATTTTGTAAATGCAATTAATATCTACAGTCAGTTGACTTTTTTTTTTTTTTTGAGACAGAGTCTCGCTCTGTCACCCAGGCTGGAGTGTAGTGGTGCAATCTTGGCTCACTACCACCTCCATCTCCTGGGTTCAAGCAATTCTCCTGCCTCAGCCTCCCAAGCAGCTGGGACTACAGGCGTGCGCCACCACACCCGGCTAATTTTTTATTTTTAGTAGAGATGGGGTTTCACCATTTTAGCCAGGTTAGTCTCAATCTCCTGACCTCATGATCCACACGCCTCAGCCTCCCAAAGTGCTGGGATTACAGGCGTGAGCCACTGCACCCCAGCCTCAGTTGACTTTTTACACAATATATTTAGGAGGTACAAGCACAGGTTTCTTACATGTATATATTGTGTTGTGGTAATGTCTCTTTCAATTTTGACGATAGGGTGTCAATTTTGGATCTCTCCTTTCTTCTCATGTGGGCACTTACTGCTATATATTTTACTCTAGAGACTGCTTTAAATGTGTCCAAGAGATTCTGGTATGTTGTGTCTTCATTCTCATTGGTTTCAAAGAACTTCTTTATTTCTGCCTTCATTTCATTGTTTATCCAGTCAACATTCAAGAGCCAGTTGTTCAGTTTCCATGAAGCTGTGCAGTTCTGAGTTAGTTTGTGAAATCTGAGTTCTAACTTGATTGCACTGTGGTCTGAGAGACTGTTTGTTATGATTTCCATTCTTTTGCATTTGCTGAGGAGTGCTTTACTTCCAATTATGTGGTCAATTTTAGAGTAGGTGTGATGTGGTGCTGAGAAGAATGTATATTCTGTGGATTTGGGGTGGAGCATTCTGTAAATGTCTATCAGGTTTGCTTGTTCCAGGTCTGAGTTCAAGTCCTGGATATCCTTGTTAATTTTCCGTCTGGTTGATCTGTCTAATATTGACAGTGGAGTGTTATAAAGTCTCCCACTATTATTGCGTAGGAGTCTAAGTCTCTTTGTAAGTCATTAAGAACTTGCCTTATGTATGTGGGTGCTCCTGTATTGGGTCTGTATATATTTAGGATCATTAGCTCTTCTTGTTGCATCAATCCTTTTGCCATTATGTAATATCCTTCTTTGTCTCTTTTGATCTTTGTTGCTTTAAAGTCTATTTTATCAGAGATGAGAATTGCAACTCCTGCTTTTTTTTGCTCTCCATTTGCTTGGTAAATCTTCCTCCATCCCTTTATTTTGAGTCTTTGTGTATCCTTGCATGTGAGATGGGTTTCCTGGATACAGCACACCGACGGGTTTTGGCTTTTTATCCAATTTGCCAGTCTGTGTCTTTTGATTGGTGCATTTAGCCCATTTCCATTTAGGGTTAATATTGTTATGTGTGAATTTGATACTGCCATTTTGATGCTAGCTGGCTGTTTTGCCTGTTAGTTGATGCAGATTCTTCATTTTGTTGATGCTCTTTACCATTTGGTATGTTTTTGGAGTGGCTGGTACCAGTTGTTCCTTTCTATGTGTAGTGCCTCTTTCAGGAGCTCTTGTAAAGCAGGCCTGGTGGTGACAAAATCTCTGAGTACTTGCTTGTTCACAAAGGATTTAATTTTTTCTTCACTTATGAAGCTTAATTTGGCTGGATATGAAATTCTGGGTTGAACGTTCTTTTCTTTAAGGATGTTGAATATTGGCCCCCACTCTCTTCTGGCTTGTAAGGTTTCTGCCGAGAGATCTGCTGTGAGTCTGATGGGCTTCCCTTTGTGGGTAACCCGACCTTTCTCTCTGGCTGCCCTTAGCATTTTCTCCTTCATTTCAACCCTGGTGAATCTGACGATTATGTGCCTTGGGGTTGCTCTTCTTGAGTAATATTTTTGTGGTGTTCTCTGTATTTCCTGGACTTGAATATTGGCCTGGCTTGCTAGGTGGAGAAAGTTTTCCTGGATAATATCCTGAAGAGTATTTTCCAGCTTGGATTCATTCTCTTCATCACATTCAGGTACACCTATCAAACGTATATTAGGTCTCTTCACATAGTCCCACATTTCTTGGAGACTTTGTTCATTCCTTTTTGCACTTTTTTCTCTAATCTTGCCTTCTCATTTTATTTCATTGAGTTGATCTTCGACCTCTGATATCCTTTCTTCTGCTTGGTCAATTCGGCTGTTGAAACTTGTGCATGCTTCGCGAAGTTCTCATGTTGTGTTTTTCAGCTCCATCAATTCACTCATATTCCTCTCCAAGTTGTTCATTCTTGTTATCATTTCGTCAAATCTTTTTTCAAGGTTCTTCGTTTCTTTGCATTGAGTTAGAACTTGTTCTTTTAGCTCACAGAAGTTTCTCATTACTCACCTTTTGAAGTCTGATTCTGTCATTTCATCACACTCATTCTCCATCCAACTTTGTTCCCTTGCTGGTGAGGAGTTGTGATCCCTTGTAGGAGGAGAGGTGTTCTGGTTTTGGGTGTTTTCCTCCTTTTTGCACTGGTTTCTTCCCATCTTTGTGGATTTATCCACCTGTCATCTGTGTAGTTGCTGATTTTCAGATTGGGTCCCTGAGTGGACATCCAGATTGTTGATGATGAAGTTATTTCTGTTTCTTAGTTTCCTTTCTAACTGTCTGGCCCCTCTGCTGTAGGAATGCTGAGGTCCACTCCAGGCCCTGCTTGCCTGGGGAACACCTGCAGCAGCTGCAGAACAGTAAGGGTTGCTACCAGTTTCTTCTTCTGCTCTCTTTGTCCCAGAATGATGCCCGCCAAATGTCAGTCTTATCAGTCCTTTGTGAGGTGACTCTTTGGATATACGGGGGTCAGGGTGCTGCTTGAGGAGACAGTCTGTTCTTTATAGGAGGTCAAGTGCTGAGCTGTGAGCTCCATTGTTCATTCAGAGCTGCTAGGCAGGTACATTTAAGTCTGCTGCAGCAGAACTCATAAACCCCCCTTTTTTTTTCCCCAGGTACTCTGTCCTGGGGCGTTAGGGCTTTATTTATGAGTATCCATTGTGCTGCTGCCTTTTTTTTTTTCAGGGCTGTCCTGCCCAGCAAGGAGGCAGCCTAGTCACTGTCTGCCTGCAGAGGCTTTGCTGAGCTGCTGTGGGCTCTGCCCTGCTGTCGTGTGAACTTCCCTGCAGTCCTGTTTATATGGGTGTGGTTAGAACTGCCTCGGCAATGGTGGCCTGCCTCTTTAATGGTGGACTCTCTCTGTTATGGCGGGTTGCCTCAGCAATGGCAGGCTGCCTCAACAATGGCGGACTACCTCTGTAGGGGTGGAGTGCCTTGGTAATGGCGGACGCCCCTCCCCCACAGAGCTGGGCTGTCCAGGGTTCAGCTGTGCTTGCCGTGAAACTCTCAACTCCAAGCGTTTCCAATTGCTGGTTTTTTTGCTTTTGTTTTTGTCGGGGTGGGACCTGCCGAGCCTGATGACCTGGCTCCCTGCCTCAGAGCCTTTTTTTTTTTAAGTTGAATGGTTGACTTTCTCTCAAGTATTCCAGTCGCCTGCTGAAAGGGTGCCAGGATCTGTGTGATTTCCCATGTGGCAACCCATTGCGCCAGCTGAAACAATGGCACTGCCTGTGAATCTCCTGGCCTGGCTCCCTGTTTAATCAGATGAATGGGCGAATCTGCCTTCTTGGAGCTCCAATTCCCAGCTTAAAAGGGCAACCAGACCAGTGTATTTTGCACAGAGAACCACCGCACTGGGGCGCCAGCAAAACAGCCACACCAGCCGAAATAGCCATGCTGGCCAAAACAGCTGCTCTGGTGACTCGTGGGGCTCCTCCACCTGGGAATCTCCTGGTCTGTGGGCAATAAAGATCCATCTGGAAATGCGGCGTCCACTCATCCTCTGCACTTTCACTGGGAACCACAATCCTGAGCTGCTCCTAAAGGGCCATCTTGGATCTTCTCTCTGGATGCTTTTTATTTTGTTTCTCTTTGCTGATTGCTCTGGTGAGGATGTCCAATACTATGTTGAATAAGTGTAGTCAAAGTGGTTGTTATTGTCTTATTCTAATTCTTAGAGGGAATCCTTTCAACTTTTCTCCATTAAGGTTGATGTTGGCTGTGGGTCTGTTGTATATAGCCTTTATTATTTTGAGGTATGTCCTTTGTATGCCTAGTTTGCTAAATTTTATTATGAAGAGATGCTGAATTTTATCAGATGCTTTTTCTGCATCTATTGAGATGGTCATATGGTTTTTGTCCTTATTTCTGTTTGTGATGTATCACATTTATTGATTTGCATATGTTGAAGTGTCCTTTCATTCCTGAAATAAATCCTACCTGATCATGGTCTATCATCTTTTTGATGTTCTGTTGGATTCAATTTGCTGGTATTTTCTTGGGGATTTTTATGTCTATGTTCATTCTGGATATTAGCCTTTAGTTGTCTTTTTTTATTCTGTCCTTGTCTGATTTTGTTATTAGGGTGATAGTGACCTCATAGAATGAGTAAGGGAGAATTACCTCCTCCTCAATTTTTTAAAATAGTTTCAGGAGGATTAGTATTAGTTTTGTGTGTGTTTGTTAGAATTCAGCTATGAATCCATCTTTGGATTTATAGACCTGGGCTTTTTGGAGGCTGTTGTTGGGGGGTATATTTTGTATTACTGATTCAGTGTCACTACTTATTAGGGGTCTACTGTTCAGAAGGTCTACTTATTCCTGGTTCAATTTCAGGAGGTTGTGTGCTTCCAGGAATTTATCCATTTCCTCTAGATATTCTAGTTTGTGAGTGTATAGTTGTTCATAATAGTCTGGTGATCTTTTGTATTTCTGAAATATGGTTGTAATGTCTTTGATTTCATTTCTGATTTTATTTACTTGGATATTCCATCTTCTTTTCTTAATTAAGCTAGTGATTTATCAATTTTGTTTATCTTTTTGAAGAACCAACTTTTTCTTTTGTTAATCTTTTATATTGTTCTTTTGGTCCCCATTTCATTTAGTTCTGCTTCGATTTTTGTTACTTCTTTTCTCTCTTGTTTTTTATACTAGAATCCTAAGTCTTACCATAGTCTTTGTTATTTCTTTTGTTCTCCTAATTTTGCGTTTGGTTTGTTCTTCTTTTTCTAGTTTCTTGAGGTGTTACATTAGGTTCTTGATTTGTGATCTTTCTACCTTTTGATGTAGGCATTCAGTGCTATTAAGTTCCCTCTTATACCTGCTTTTGCGGTATCCCATAGGTTTGGATATATTGTGTTTTCATTTTCATTCATTTAATTGTTTTAATTTTCATTTTAATTTGTTTTTTGACCCACTGGTTGTCCAAGAGCATGCTGTTTAAACTTCCATGTATTTGGATAGTTTCAAAAGTTTCTCTTGGTATTGATTTCTAGCCTTATTCCACTGTGATCTGAGGAAATACTTGATATAATTTCAGTTTTTTAATGTGTTAAGGCTTGTTTTGTGGCCTAACTTGTGGTCTGTCTTGGAGACTGTTCCATATGATGGTGAAAAGAATGTATATTGTGTAGTTGTTGGGTATAATTTCTGTAAATGTCTATTAAGTTCATTTACCCTAAAGTCTAATTTCAGTCAGGTGTTTCTTTGTTAATTTCCTGTCTCAATGATCTGTCTGGTGCTATTGGTGGGGTGTCAAAGACCCTGCTATTATTGTATAGTTGTCTGTTTCTTTCATTAAGTCCAGAATTATTTATTTTGCAAATCTGAGTTCTTCAATGTTGGGCGTGTATATATTGAGGATTATTACATCCTCTTGTTGAATTGTTCCTTTGTCATTATATAATGACCTTCTTTGTTTTCTTTTACTGTTTTATCTGATATGTCTTTTTTATCTAATACAGGTATAGCTACTCCTGCTCACTTTTGGTTTCTGTTTATATGAAATATCTTTCTCTAGCCCTTTACTTTCATACTGTTTGTGTCTTTATGGGCAGGGTAAGTTTCTTGTTAGCAGCATGTAGTTGGATCATGTTTCTTTATCCATTCTGACAATTGATATCTTTTAAGTGAAGCATTTAATCCACTATATTCAGGGTTAGTATTCATTGATATGTGAGACTTTGTTCCTGTCATACTGTTGATTATTTTCAAGTTGTTTTATAAATTCTTTGTTTCTTTTTTTTTTCTGTCTTTGTGGTTTGTTGAAATTCTGTGTTGTTGCCATTTGATTCCTTTTTCTTCTACCTTTGTATAATTGTTTTATATGAACTGTGAGTTTTATATTTTCATGTTTTTTTGTGATAGTGAATATCAACCTTTCATTTTCATGTTTAAGACCTCATTGAACATTTCCTGTATGGTTGCTCTAGTGATAGCAAATTCCCTTAGTATTTGCTTGTCAGGGAAGGACTTTATCCTTAATTTATAAATCTTATTTTAGCTTTGCACCGTGGCAGTGTCATAGCCAATGAGGTTTATCCAAGGCATGATTATTGCTAATTGAAACCTTTTCCCAATACCCCACCGTGACAACTTGCAATATAGTCAGCACTGGCAATTTTTGACAGTCCCTATGGAGACTGGAAAAAAATGCTTATTTTGGCAGAATACAAAATTCTTGGTTGACGGTTTTGTTTTGTTTTTTATTTCAGCACTTTGAAAATGCCAACCCATTTTCTTCTGACCTGTAAAGTTTCTGTGAAAAGTCTTCTGTTAGTCCAAGGGGTTTCCTTTGTATATGATTCCAGGCTTTTCTCTTGCTCATTTTGAAATCCTTTATTTCACTTTTATATTAAACATTCTGAATATAATATGCTGTAGTGATATCCTTTTTGCAATGTATTTGCTTGAGGATTTCTGGACCTCCTATAAATAGATGTCTAACTCTCTTGATAGACTTGGGAAATTTTCATCAATTACTTTCTCAAATATATTTTTTAAACTTTTTGATCTCTTTTCCCCCTTGGTAATACCAACACTTCATAAGTTTGGTCACTTTATGCACTCCTACACATCTCAAAGCCTTTGTTCATTCTTTTTATTCTTTCTTCCTTATTTTTGTCTGAGTGGATTATTTCAAAAGACCTGTCTTCAAGTTCTGAGATTCTTTCTTCTGCTTGTTCTAGTCTGTTACTGATATTTTATAATGTATTTTATATTTCCTTCCATTAATTTTTTAGTTTCAGAATTTCCACTTGGCTTTGTCTGTGTGTGTGTGACAGGGTCTAACTCTGTCACTCAAGCTGAAGTGCAGTGGTGTGATCACAGCTCACTTCAGCCTTGACCATCTAGGCTCAAGCAATCATCCCACCTCAACCTCCCTAGTAGCTGGGACCACAGGCACATGGTACCTTGCCCAGCTAACTTTTTATTATTTTTATGTTTTGTAAAGATGGAGTCTCACTTTGTTGTGCAGGCTGGTCTGAAATTCCTGGGCTCAAGCAATCGTCCCACCATCCTCCCAACGTGCTAGAATTACAAGCATGAGCCACTGCACCTGAGCTTTGGCATAGGGTCGGCAGTCTCTATAATCACATCCTCAGTGACTTAATTCTAGTGATTACTTATGCTTTCATTCAACATTTCAACAAATGCATACATTTATATGGCACAGCTTGTCCTACAGATATGCCTCGGCCAGACACAGGGCATTCCTTGAGACCATTATAGGTTTCTGGGTTTTGTTTGTTTTTTGAGACAGGTTTTCACTCTGTCACCCAGGCTGGAGTGCAGTGGCATGATCTTGGCTCTCTGCAACCGCCTCCCACCTCAGCCTCCCAAGTATCTGAGACCACAGGTACACACCATCATGCCTGGCTATTATTTTGTATTTTTTTTTTGTAGACACAGGGTCTCACCATGTTGCACAGGGTGGTCTTGAACTCCTGAACTCAAGCAATCTGCCCACTTCAGCCTCCCAAAGTGTTGGGATTACAAACGTGAGCCACTACACACTGCCAGTTTGTTTTTTTAGTGCAGGGTTCTATAAACAGCCCTTCTCTGCATTCATGCATTCATCCAACAAATCATGGAGCCCCTACTATGAGCTGAGCACTATACTGTGTACTAAAGATACAGCAGGAAATAAAACTATCAGAAATCCCTGCCCTCGTGGAGCTTACATTCCAGCTGGGTTGAAAAAGAAAATAAATAATACAGTATAGCACATCCTCTCAGGAGTGTGATAGTGGAAGGTGAAAATAAGGAGCTCAGAGTGGAGAGGTGAAACAGCACAGGGTGACTTCTCAACCTCCAGAGTCCAACGTATCTTAGTCTAAGTCTGACACCTAGACTTGCTATTTACCTCTCTGAGCCTCAGCAAAATGTCCCCGCTCCAGCCCCAGAGGATTAAATGAGGTAACAGACCAGAGTTTCTCAGTGCAAAAGCATTGGGACGACCCCTCATGTCATGCTGGTGAGTTTTGTTGGGGTGCTTTGAGTATTGTCTTGTCATTGCGTTGTCTGTGAGGTTCAGTAACTTGCCTCAAGGTGTGTGGCAAGCCCAACCCACAGGCCCACTTCCAGGTGTGTTTGTCACAAGGCCACAAGAGATTCTGGCAAAGGGCTTGGGTGCTTTGTTCTGGTTTTCATCTTTGATGTCTGAAGCTTACTAAGTAGTTGTAGAAAATAAACGGTAGTAAGAGAATGAATAGAATGGGCAGGATAGAAAGTGGAAAGCCAGTGTCAGTCTCAGGTCAAAGCCCTTCCCAGAAACTCCCTCGGGTCTCCCTGGAGGTGAGATGCTCCCTGGACCAGCACCTCTCTGCTGTCCTGCTCATTCCTCCAGCTCCTGCCTCCACACTTCCCAGAGCCACACTGTCCACAGAACACTTCCTGCAGGTGTGTGAGTGGTGGCCCAACAGTTTGTCCTTCCCTCCATCATCCTGCACAGAGCCTCCCTGCCCAAAGGAACAAGCTGGACAAGTACCCCCTCCCTGTGTCTGCTCCTTCCCACCACCAGCTGAGCCCCTGCCCCAGTTTAGGGATAGGGCAAGCCTCCACCCAGAATGCAAATACCCTGCAGTCTCATGCAAGGAGGGCAGAGGTGAGTACAGGTGAGGAAGCTCTGTAACACCAGCCTCTGCCCTTGTCTCATCATGGCCTCTCATTCTGCTTTGAGTAAAATAACCTCCAAGGCCTCAGCGTGATCCGCCCTGTCTCTCATTGTCTTTTCCTGCCCCACGAGACTTTAGCCCCTCAGTTTTCCTTCTCTGCCTTAGAACTCAAGCTCTAGGCCATTCACAGGTTGTATTCTTGCCAGACTCTTCCAGCTCCCCTGGTCTTTCCAAGTCTTCACTCGTTTCACCTATCAATCCTCATCTTAAAATATGTCCTCCTCGGCCACATCTTCCTTTTTGGTGGCGGGTAGGGGGGGACAGTCTCACTCTGTTGCCCAGGCTGGAGTGCAGTGGCACGATCTCAGCTCACTGTAACCTCAGCCTTCTGGGTTCAAGTGATTCTCCTGCCTCAGCCTCCCTAGTAGCTGAAACCACAGGCATGCCACCATGCCTGCTAATTTTTGTATTTTTAGTAGAGATAGGGATTTGCCGTGTTGGCTAGGCTGGTCTTGAACTTCTGGCCTCAAGTGATCCACTCACCTCACCCTCCCAAACCACTGGGATTACAGGAGTGAGCCACTGCACCGGCCAGCATCTTTCTTTTTTTGGGGGTGGGGGGGTCAGAGTCTCACTCTGTCACCCAGGCTAGAGTGCAGTGGAGCGATCTCAGCTCATTGCAACCTCTGCCTCCTGGGTTCAAGCAATTCTCCTGCCTCAGCCTCCTGAGTAGCTGTTACAGGCACATGCCACCACATCCAGCTGTAAATTTTGTATTTTTGGTTTTGTTTTGTTTTTGTTTTTTTTTTTTAGGAGGTGGTGGTTCATCATGTTGGCCAGGCTGGTCTCAAACTTCTGACCTCAAGTGATCCACCAACCTCAGCCTTCCAAAGTATTGGAATTACAGGCATGAGCCACCGCACTTGGCCTCTTGGCTACATCTTTCTGCAGTAAGCCCCTTGGTGTTTCTTTGCTCCTTCCCATGAAAGCACAGATAGCAATTTATAACTTATATTTATTTTGTTTGCTCTCTCTCTCTCTCTCCCCACCTGCAACCAACATTTGATTTTTAATTGCCTGAAAGCCAGCATTATGGCTATCTTATTCACCAGTATATACAATACTTGGTACATCATAATCATTCAATAAATTAATACTTGTGTCTGAATTAATGCATGCATGAATGAATACATTTCTCTTAGCTTTTCCATCTGGGGCACAATCTAAGCATGTGCACGACCAAATTTTAGGCTCCCTGAGACAGAAATGGAATCTGGTTCATCTGTGTATCTCCCCCAGGATCTCGCATAGCTCTTGGCCCGTAATGGGTGCGCAACCAAGGAACAAACCAAAAGGACATTAGTCCAATATGCCATGGCCACCAAAGACCTTATCAGGTCCAGCCCAGCATCTTGTGCCATGAGAATCCCCAGGGGCCAGCCATAGGAGGAAAGTTGCTTGGTCTTAATTAAAGGTAATGTACATTCCAACATGGCTTTAAAGCTGACTGGTTCAGTCACTGACACCTTGACCCATATTCTGTTTTAACCCATTTCTATCCCATTCAGTCATATTGTGGTAGGTCTACTGGACACCGGGCAGTGTGCTAGCACCTTATTACTCAAAATGTGGTCCAGTAGTCCCCACCACCACCCAGGAGCTCGTTAGAAATGCAGATTCTCCAACCTTACCCCAGATCTACTGGGTCAGAATCTGTGGTCTAGCAAAATCCCAGGTGATTTGCATGTGTGTTGAAGTTTGAGAAGCACCAGGCTAGCAAGGGATAAGACCTAGGTCTAACCTCATGGAGCTTAAGGCAGACACTTAACAAATGAACAGCAGTGACTGTATGTTGACTCTTACAAGAGAGGATGGTATGGGAGCTTTAGATCACCAAGGAGATCAAAGCAGGTCTTGTAAGCCATCTTAAAGGTTCTTCAGCTTTGTCCTGAGCAACAGAAAGCCTGGAGAAAGGGGTTTACAGCAAGGGTGAGAGTGACTGTATTGGCCTGTCCTCTTCTGAGGATAGCATTAACTTTTATTTATAGGTAGGAATAACCTTCGTAATTCATGATTAATTAATTACAATGAGACTTTCTTATCTTGTCTTAAGCCACACTTGAGTCTCCAAGGAGGTAGCTTCATCCTAGGTGAGCAGGTCAGTGTAGGATGCGGAAGTCCAGGCAGATATAGGCTCGGCCTCTGCCTGTCCAGAAGGAGTCTCTATCTGATGGGTGCAGCCTCACTCTGAACCCCTGTCCCCTCCTGCCATGTGGTCCTTTTGCTGGGAACTGTAGCACAGGGCTCCAGCAAGAGATAGGCCCCCATTTCCTCAGTTTCCAAATGTATGTCAGAGATAGTCAACACTGAATTAGGGTTCTTAATCACGCATGGCTCAGTTCTCCCAACAGCTGCATGACCTTGGGCAAGTGTTTTAACATCTTTTCTTCTACACCGTAGCTTTTCTTCTACGGTGACTTCCTGCCACACGAGGATATTATGAGGGCTGAGTATGAAATGAGTGCTTTATTTATTAAACTGATATTTATTGAATACTTCCTATGTATCAGCTCTGTAAACAGCCATTGGGGGATCCAACGGTGGGCAATTTTAGACAAGAACCCTGCCAACATGAAATATAAAAATCCAGTGGAGACAAATGTCATCAATTGGATAATCAAATAAATACTAAACGACAAATATAGTAATGCTCTGAACTTGGGGAGGGAGGCTCTAAGAGTGAAAAAGGAACCTAGTCCGGCCTGGAAAGTCAGGGAGCCTTCTCTGAAAAGGTGACAGTTTGTTTAGTGTCTCTTCCTCACGCGTTGTCACTCTGCATCTCTTTCAGGTACCTGGAAGGAAACCACCTAACAGCTGTGCCCAGAGAGCTGTCTGCCCTCCGACACCTGACGCTTATGTAAGGGGCCCAGTGTTGGGTGGGATGTTTAGTTTTCCCTCCTGGGGTAGCTCAGGAAACTGATGTGGATGGTAAGAGAGAACAGAGCTGCAGGCTGATGCAAGTGGTAACTGAAAGATGCCTATGTCTGCTTAGGAGGACCAGAGGCCAGTCTACAAGGGGAAAATGATAGTTCTTGAAAAATGAAAGAGCATTACCCTTGAAAAAGTTGAGGATAGCATTAACTTTTATTTATAGGTAGGAATAACCTTTGTAATTCATAATTAATTAATTACAATGAGACTTTCTTATCTTGTCTTAAGCCACACTTGAGTCTCCAAGGAGGTAGCTTCATCCTAGGTGAGCAGGTCAGTGTAGGATGCGGAAGTCCAGGCAGATCTAGGCTCGGCCTCTGCCTGTCCAGAAGGAGTCTCTATCTGATGGGTGCAGATAGAGAAAAGGTGGAGGAACACCTTTTCTGTGGGACAGATTCCTAGAAACCCCTGAAACCAGCCTCTAGATAAGGATTTCTCAGACTTGAAAGTATGGACATTTGGGGTTAGATAATTCTTAGTTGTCGGGAGGCCGTCATAGATATTATAGGGTGTTTAACAACACCGCTGGCGTCTACCCACTAGATGCCAGTAACACTTCCCCCAGTATCCACAACCAGAAATGTCTCCAGACATTGCCAAATGTCACTGAGGGAACACAGGTGCTCCCAGTTGAGAACCGCTGCTCTAAAGCGGTGGTCTTCACCATCAGCTGATTAGAGGAATCACCTGAGCAGTTTTTTTTTTTTAAGCTTAAGCCCACGCTAGATCAATTAAATCAGAATATCTGGGCATGGAACCAGGCATCAGAGGATTTAAAAGCTCCCCGGGTGATTCTAATGTGCAGCTAACATTGCCACTGCTTTGGATGTTTATCCCTGCGGGGAAGCTTGAAGTTGCAGTTGGCAGAGGACTGCACCCCCACCAACCTCAGTCCTCCTAAGAGAGAACCTGATAAGATGGAGTGAATGAATGCCAGAAGAGAAGGGGGATAGAGAGACAGTGAAAAGAATTAATCAGGGGAAAGAAGTACTAAAATGAGAGATTGTTATTATATGTATTGTATTTTGGTACAATGAAATGAATGAATAGACATGTAATTGAATGATTGACTAGCTGAATAAGTGAATGGATAGATAAATGAATGACAGTTGCTTGAATGATTGAATAAGTGTTTGAATGAAAAGTGATCATTTGGATGAATGAGTGAGTGGATAAGTAGGTGGGGGGGTGGAGAGAGGGAGGGAGGGAAGGATGGATGGATGGATGAATGGATGGATGGATGGATAGGCAGGCAAGTGAGTATGTGGGATAATATGTGAGGGGTAGATGGGTGGGTGAGTGGGTGGGTGGACGGATGGATAGCTGGATGGGTGGATGGATGGGTAAGCAGGCAGGTGGGCAGGTGAGTATGTGAGATAAATATGTGAGGGGTAGATGGGTGAGTGGGTGGGTAGATAAATGGAGGGATGGATGGATGGATGAATAGATAGGCAAGCAAATGGGTGAGTGGGAGAGTATATCAATAGGCCGGTAGCGGGATGGATAGATGAGTGAGTGAATTAAGGAATGGGTAGATGGGTAGATGGGTGGGTGGATGGCAGGTATGTGTAATACTTGGGAATGGCCTCCTGCCATGGCAACTAAGTCAAAAGTATGACCCTTTTGTTTTGCTTTTCTTAGTGACCTGAGCAACAACAGCATCAGCATGCTGACCAATTACACCTTCAGTAACATGTCTCACCTCTCCACTCTGTGAGTACGCTGAGATGCTGTTTACCATGCCCACGGGCCTAGCAGTAGATGGTCACTCTTTCCCCCCTCCCCACAGGACTAGGTTCTCTGCCCTGGTAACCCTCAGGCCTATGGCTACCCTCGCATAAGATAGATTTTAACCATCAGAAGGAAGATAAAGTAGGAAGCCCTCCACTGTCCAGGCAGTTAGAGAAGAACTACAACCTCATTGCTTCTGAAGAAGGCTGTCTTACCTAGGAATACCTTTTGTGGTTTGTGAATTTTCTTTCCCAGTAAAGGGTTTCCCTACATAATCGTATTTTCCTTAGACCCAATTATTTCCCATTAGCTTTGCACATTATGAGCAGCCATCATTGGAAAGGATAGGGAGGTGATGAACAAGCTGGTTAGAAAGCCAGCCTGCCACAGAACTTGAATAAACTGTGGAACTAAAGCCAGTATGTTTTCTGGATTGGTGAAGGGGTTTCTCATCCCTTTATTGTTAGGAAGTTCTGTCAATATATTAACATTAAAAACATAAACCGTTTGCTTTGACTGGCTCGCACTGTGAACAATGCACCTCCGCATGGTAGAGAATAGAAAGAGCTGACAGGGCACATGCCTGCCTTTTCACAGGATCCTGAGCTACAACCGGCTGAGGTGCATCCCTGTCCACGCCTTCAACGGGCTGCGGTCCCTGCGAGTGCTGTGAGTACCCTGGCATGCTGGTTTTGACTTACACATTGCCGAGTGACAGCAGGAAGCAGACTAAGCACTCCCCTTCCCCACTCTCCTTTGCCCACTCTACCGCCAAACACACCTTCCCACCCAGCACCCTTCTTTGCTCAATGGAGTAGAGAGCTACCCTTGAGAGTCTGCCATTCTCGGGTCCAGCCCATCACCACTTGTGGAACCTTGAGCAAATCACTTGGCCCCTTCCACTTTCTGCTTCTTTATGTGTAAAATGGGATCAATAGCACCTCCCTTGTGAGGATTAGGATATGTAATTGTATTCTACCGTCTAGTATTGAGCATAGTCTGTGGCCCTAGCTGAGATTCGATGATCATTCTGTTTATGGTTGTTTCCTCAGAGAGGCAATGCAGCACAGTGAACCTCTGCGTGGAAACACAGCTCCTACCCCAGAGATCACTAGCTGGAAGCCCAGGGGCCCCGTCCAGATCACAGACAACTATTAGTTAGCAATTGCAGGCTTGGCTCATAGAGTCTTTTTAAAAACACAAAGCTGGGTTGGAGGAAGGATAGCATTAGGAGAAATACCTAATGTAGATGACGGGTTGATGGGTGCAGTAAACCACCATGGCACATGTATACCTGGGTAACAAACCTGCATGTTCTGCATATGCACCCCAGAACCCAGAACTGAAAGTATTAAACACACACACACACACACACACACACACACACACACACACAAAGCTTAATAGGCTGTCAACATTTAAATATCAGGAGATTTCTTACACAAATCCCACTCCCTGTATTCTTGTGGAAAATTGAAAGACCTGACCATACCAGGGCCCTGCCTCTGCATCCCTGCAAGGCTGAGCAGCCCTGCCCCTTTAAATAGAATGGTGCAGGCTGCAGCCTCCACACCTGGCTCACTCTCCTCACCTGCCTGGCCCTTTCCTACACAGCCGAGTGTTTTCTCATCCATAAAATCAGATAATTATGGTAATTGCCTCACAGGGTCTTATGAGGATTAAAAGAGATACTGTATATGAAGCACTTAGCACAGCTCTGGCACTGTAAATGCCCAACAAATATTCATTTGTTACTATTATGATAGATTGCTAGGGCAGGAAGGCGCCTTACCACCGCCCCCCACCAACCCTGGGCCTGATTAACACGCGATTTTTGTGCCTTCCCACCTTGCTTCTATTTTATTAGCACGTTCCTTTGAATTCCTTTGATCCTTTGACTATCGCCCTTGAATGCTATTCATGAAAACAGAGATGCCAGATACTCCGCCCCAAAACCTATCAACTTCCTGACTTTCTAGATCATTATTTCTATAATAGTGATCAACAGATTTATGGGACAGTTTCTTTGTCTAACCTTTTGCAATATTGCTGTGAGGCCAAGACAATTCTGCCCATTTTAAATGTGGAGAAACTGAGGCCCAGACTGGTGAAGTAACTGGCCAAGGTCTAGCAATCAGGAGGTTGCAAAATCTAGGCTCCCGGGACCTGGGACCCTTTCCATGACTCAGTGGCAATCCACAGACAGCACCCAACAAGCTAGTCCATTTCAGAGCCTCCAGACTAATGTGATTTATTGAGGCCCACAAAACACCAGTGTCAGCGACAACTCCCGCCACATGTCATCTGCGCTGTTATTAAAAATCAATTCTCTGGGGGCAAAGAAGTGCCCGCATTGACAGTGTGCAATCTGTTATTGTCACTTATTTATTATCCACCTTCTCTGGGGAGTTTGAGAATGGAAACATCAGCACAACCATTTCCCTGTTTCCAGTTGAGCACAGCAGGAGATGGGCTCATAGCATTGGCCAGGGGGGCCAGGGCCAGGACCTGCCCCCCTTCCTTCTCCCACCATTCCCCCTCAATCCTAACCTATTGTCTTCCATCCCACTCTAATACTTCTGTGCATGGATTCACTGCCAGGAGGTGGGACCTGCCAATTTTAAGGAATCTGCATGCATCTGTTTATAATTAGAGTAGTGATGTTTGGGGCAACTCAATATGTAAGAGAGAATGTTTGCCTGTTTATGTGTCTGTCTTTTGGGGTGATGGGGTGAACAACACCAGCCTGACCAGGGTTTTCTCCTTTCTCGGCATCTTGTTTGTCCCAGTCCAGCCCTACTACGACTGTGAGTTCATCCGCGGTACACATAACCATACACCACACTGTGGCACTTGCCTCTTGAAATACGAATTAGTAGGTTTGGCCCGGCGTGGTGGCTCACCCCTGTAATCCCAACACTTTGGGAGGCCAAGGTGGGAGGATTTCTTGAGCCCAGGACTTCAAGACCAGCCTGAGCAACATGGCGAAACCCCTGTCTCTACCAAAAATACAAAAAGTTAGCCAGGCATGGTAGTGTGCCCCTGTAGTTCCAGTTACTTGGGAGGCTGAGGTGGGAGGATGGTTTGAACCTGGGAGGTGGAGGCTGCAGTGAGCCAACATCATGCCATTGCACTCCAGCCTGGGTGACAGAGTCAGACCCTGTCTTAAAAAAAAAAAAAATGAGAATTAGTAGGCTTTTAGCATCCTCGTTTTAGAATATGAGATCTTGTGCATAAAAAGGGATCTTCCAGCACCACAGTCCAACCACCTATGTCAGTGGGGAGCAATCATTTTCTGCATAAGGGCCAATTCAGGAAAAGTAAAAATGTTTATGGGCTACATTTCTTTTATGATATTTGTATCCTTTCTCCCACTAATTATACACCCAGGAATTTAGGCTAAAGAATCATCCAAAATAAGGGAAAGGCTCTGTGCATTAAAATCTTTGTTGTACTGTTATTTTCAACCTACATTTTAAATATTACAAGGGCCACAGTAGAGAAATGTTTAAGGAAACCGTGAGGCAACCAGTCAATGAAGTGCAATTATTAAAAGAGGCAAGGATGAAAACTAGATAGCAATGTGGGAAAGTGCTCACTGCATAGCGTTACAGGGGGAAATAAACCTAACTTGTATATATGTTACAATTATAACTTCTAAACATTTAGACCTATGAAGAAAGACTATAAGAGAGCAAATGAAAAAATTTGTGATAGTTAACGTTTATATAAAGTCGTTTCTATAAAAAATGAAGACAAAGTTAAAGATGAATGAAGGCCGGGTGTGATAGCTCACGCCTGTAATCTCAGCACTTTGGGAAGCCAAGGCAGATGGATCACCTCAAGTCAAGAGTTCAAGACCAGCCTGACCAATATGGTGAAACCCCATCTCTGTCTACTAAAAATACAAAAATTAGCTAGCCATGGTGGTATGTGCCTGTAGTCCCAGCTACTCGGGAGGCTGAGGTGGGAGGATCAATTGAGGCAGGCAGGTGAAGGCTGCAGTGAGCAGTGACTGAGCCATTGCACTCCAGCCTGGGTAACACAGAGCAAGACCTTGTTTCAAAAAATAATAATAAATCAATAAAGATGAATGAAGATGGTTATATTTATAATTTAGGTAGTTGGAAAAAAGATTGGCTTTTTAAAATCAAATTATATTATCTGCAACTGCATTTGAACATTTGTATATTCTTTCCTCATTTCTAAAGGGTTTCATTCTTTTTTTTTTTTGGCACAGAGTCTCGCTCTTGTTGCTCAGGCTGGAGTGCAATGGCATGATTTCAGCTTACTACAACTTCTGCCTCCCAGGTTCAAGAGATTCTCCTGCCTCAGCCTCCTGAGTAGCTGGGATTACAGGCATGTGCCACCACGCCCAGCTAATTTTTGTATTTTTAGTTGGGGTGGGGTTTCACCATGTTGATTAGGCTGGTCTCGAACTCCTGACCTTGTGATCTGCCTGCCTTAGCCTCCCAAAGTGCTGGGATTACAGGCATGAGCCACTGCACCTAGCCGGGTTTCATTCTTTTAATTAAACTTTCAGAAATGACCAGAGACCCAGAGATGTTGGGTGTTTGTAGCAGGAAGAAGAATGAACTTCAAGGTTTAGTTTTGGCACAAAGGCCAAAAAGTGGTCTGGAAACCAGGAAGATGACATTTAAGAGAGAGGGGGAGAGAGAGAGAGAGAGTGAGAGAGAGAGAGAGAGAGAGAGAGAGAGAGAGAGAGAGAGAGTGTGTGTGTGTGTGTGTGTGTGTGTGTGTGTGTGTGTGTGTGTTGATGGGTGGATATAAATACATTTCAAGAGAGTGGTCAGGAAGCCCTGAGTACAAAACATTGTATGAAAAATGCTTTTTCTACTTGGCTCCAAATCTGAAAATAGCGAGAAGAGAACATTCTTGTGGACATCCTCGTCCTCCTTTGGGGATCCATGCATTCCCTGATCTTTGCCCCACACCAAGTCACATGCCTTGTGTGCGTGTGGTCTCAATTGTCTCTCCCCAGCCTCAGCCAAATGAGAGCCACCTGGAATCGGTTAGCTCTGGGCAGGCAATTTCAGTGTGTGCTCACGAAAGAGCCAGTGGGATTATCATTCACTATCTTTTATCATTCACAATCCTCAAAATACTCCTAAAAATACTAGGAGTATTTTTAGCTCCTAGTCCCTGAAGTACGATTGTGCTGTTTATACACATGGGGCTGTTCATCACTGCTCTGCCAATTGCCTGAATTCCGCTTAAAACATCCCTGTAAGGGAGGCCTTTGCTCGATTACCTTCTGAGATGCAGAGTTCACTCCCTTACCAGCCAACCCTACTCTGCTTTTGACCAGCTATTAGAGCATTAGAAAATTCTTCTGCTGAGCCAGAAGGTGACTCATTGTGACCTCCCATCCATGGTCCAGGGATGGCACTTTAACTTCTCTAAAATAAAAACAAGTAAGCAAAAGTTTAATCGCAGAATTTAGGAATGAAGCGTGAATATTGGACTTTCTTCTGGTCAAACCTTTCTTTGATAAGAAGAAAAGACCGATTCAGAAAGGTTTAGTGACTTGTTAAAGATCATTCTGTTATTCATCCTTTCCTGAGTGCCTGCCATGGGTTAGTTGCTGTGCTTAACTCTGGATGGGGGAAAGAAAACAGTGAATGAGACACAGTTGCTGTCCTCGGGGAGCTCTTAGTCTAGAAGCGGAAACAAACAAGTAAATAAGCAACTACAATACAGGGTGGTACCTGAGAGAAGAGTCATGGGGTCATGGGAATGCAAGTGAGAAGCAGGTAACCCAGTCTTGGCCACACAAAAGGCTGCTGAAAGGAAAGTTAATAATCACCACTGACATTCATCAAACCATGGCTATGCACAGCACACAGGGCTAAGTGCTTTAGTTACATTATCTTAATTACCCTCTACCTTGTGAAGGATATACCTCTATTATCCCCATTTCACAGATCAGCAAACAGAGGCTGAATGAGATTAAGTAACTTGCCCAAAGTGATGCAATCAGTTGGCAGTAAAGTTGGAAATTTTTTTTTTTTTTCAGATGGAGTCTTGCTCTGTCACCCAGGCTGGAATGCAGTGGCACAAACTTGGCTCACTGCAACCTCCATACCTCCCGGGTTCAAGCAATTCTCCTGCCTCAGCCTCCCGAGTAGCTGGGATTACAGTCACGTGCCACCATGCCCAGCTAATTTTTGTAATTTTAGTAAAGACGGGGTTTCACCATGTTGATCAGGCTAGTCTTGAACTCCTGACCTCATGATCTGCCCAGCTCGGCCTCCCAAAGTGCTGGGATTACAGGTGTGAGCCACTGCGCCCGGCTAAAGTTGGAATTTAACTCCAAGACTGTTTGCTTTCCGAATCACTCTTCTTGTGCTTCCAAGACTGAGACTGAGAAACCAGAAGTGGTTACCTAAGTAGGGATGGGAGGGAAGAACATTCTAGGCCGGGAGAATGTAAATGCCCTGGACAGAGACCCTGAAGTCAGGAAAGGCATGGGCATTGGGGGAATCACAAGAAGCTACAGGTGTGGCTGCAATGTGGCTTCTGGGGGCAAGAGTGGGAAGAGATGCTGCTGAGTAGCCCCAAGGCACAGGCAGAACCGGGGCTGGAACTCCTCTCTGGGCTCCTAGCCCAGTGCTCTTTCTACCACATTCTACCTGCTTCCCCATCGCAGGCTAGCATCTGTTTTTATCTGCACCCGTTTCAGACTGGAGGGAGCCCGCGTATGTAAAAATGAGGTGTTTTCTTCCTCATCCAGAGATGCACATTTTCAGGCTTCTACACTATGTGGGTAGCTCCCAGAAGACTGGCCCCAAAATCCATTCAAAAACTAGAGGAGGAGTCATGACAATGATAATAATCATCATAGCTAATGTGACTGAGTGCTTCTAACCACTGACATCCTCTCTTTTAATCCTCACAGCTAGCTTATGAAGTGGTATATTAGCTCTCCTCCTGGGCGTAGAGAAAGCAAATCAGCTCAAACCACGTTAAGCATAAAGAGAATTTATCAACTCAGATAACTGAAGAATGCAGTGGAAGAAACTGGGCTCTAGGGCTGGATGCAGGGGCTGCAATGATACTGTCAGAAATGAGTAGGCTGGGCGCAGTGGCTCATGCCTGTAATCCCAGCACTTTGGGCTGGGAGGCCAAGGCAAGTGGATCCGCTGAGGTCCGGAGTTCAAGACCAGCCTGACCAAGATGCCAAAACCCCATCTCTAATAAAAATACAAAAATTAGGCAGGCATGATGGTGCACATCTGTAATCCCAGCTACTCGGGAGGCTGAGGCAGTAGAATCGCTTGAACCCAAGAGGCGGAGGTTGCAGTGAGCCAAGATCACACCACTTCCCTTCAACCTGGGCAACAAAGTGAGACACTGTCTCAAAAAATAATCATAAAAAGAAATGTGTGTCTGCCTCTTCAGCCCTGCTTTCCTGAGTGGATTTCATTCTCAGGCAGTTTTTCTCTATTTAAGACACAGAGGATCTGATGGGCTGAAGGTTTACATTGTGGCAACCTAGCAGCCCCACAAAATGAAACTGTTTCTGCCCTAGTAGTTCCAGAGAAAGCCCGGGAAGTGACTCTCCTTGGTCCCCTTAGGTTACATGCTCAACCTCAAACTGATCACTGTGACTCTGAATGGCCAGACCTAAGCCACAGCTTCACCCAGAGGCCAACCCACTGGGACTAAGAGGTAGGAAGGGTGGATTCCCAGTAGAAAACAGAGGAACCGCTACAGAAAAGAACACTGATGCTAAGAAGCCCACACCACCTACAGATGTCTACTATATGTAGTTACTAAGAATTCTTCTATTCCAGAAGTGAAAAATCTGAGAAACCAAAAGATTAAGTCAATTGTCTCAGCTCACACAGCCAGTATCAGAGGAGGGATTTACACCCAGGCAATCTGACTCCAGAGCCTTAAGTTCTTAACCCCCAGATCACCCGGAAATAGCCTGCTCAGAAGAGAATTCACTCACTCCTACCCACATTTAGAATGAGGATAGTTCCCGCTGTTCATTGTATAAACCGTAGGACCTAGGGATTACAGCTCAGAACTGAGGAATGGTTATGCCCTAATGTTGCCCTGATGATGGTCTGCATTCTGAAATTCTTAATTTTGCCTTTAACCTCCCTTAAGAGTTAGGAGAGGAGGAGGAGTTCCACGTGCTTGAAAAGGAGTCACTAGGAATTGACAGCTGCTTGCCAGTCCAGCCCCTGGGAGGCATGGGGGAGAAGGGAGTGAAAGGGAAAGGAGCAGTCATTCATCCACCTCACTGGCATCCTTTAGGATGGTTGTTTGACAGGCAAGAGTACTTCTTTGGGGGCCAAACCAGGACGGAGAACATGCAGTATAGGCAGATTTAATGAGTTGTCCTAGTAAGTTACAATGCTGTTACTCTGCAGGTTGCTGGTTTGAGACAGAGTTTCACTCTTGTTGCCCAGGCTGGAGTGCAGTGGCACTATCTCAGCTCCCTGCAACCTCTGCCTCCCGGGTTCAAGCAATTCTCCTGCCTCAGCCTCCTGAGTAGCTTTGATTACAAGTGCCTGCCACCATGCCCCAGCTAATTTTTGTATTTTTCGTAGAGAATGGAGCCTGTCTTGCAGGTGTCACAATGCCAAAGCTGCCTCTGGGTCCTTTAGTGTTTTAAAATTAGGCCTTATGCCTCTCCAGGTGGGCAGGCCTCATTTGGAAATGACAACAATGAACCTGGGTGCATATGCAAAACAGCAAGCCGCCCTGAGGCCATCCAAGTCAATAGCAGGCAGAGGCTGGTGTTTTTCATAAATAACCTGATAAATTGGAGGCTGAATGATGTTGATAAAAGTATTAGGAAGTGCTTCTCCCTTCTCCTTACCTGGGGAGGTAAGAAGCTACCATGAACACTCTGGATGGCTGTTTGCCATCTTCTTGCTATCCGAGCTGCCTAAGAATTGAAGCTGACTTTCACCCTGAGAATTTCACCAGAGAGCTGTGAGGTGGGATGAGAAGGAGCTGGTGGTGATGAGGATGACAACCCAGGGTAACTAAGGAGAAAGAGAAGAGGAGATTACACGGGAGGAGGAGAGAAGTAAGGCCCTTGCCTTAAAGCAATAGGAAAAACCTTTCTAAACCCTTGCTACTGGTGTCAGCAGCACCTCAGAGTTTGTCAGAAATGCAGAATCTCAGGCCCCACCCCAGACCCATTGAATCAGAATCTCTGGAAGTGGGGCTCAGGAATCTGCATATTTAGTAGCTTCTATAGCTCACTTGGTGTGAGAGCCACTGTTCTCTATCAAGAGTAATTAGGCTCATGTGTCTATTTCAGCTGAAGACCAAGGGGAAGCTAACTTCAGTTAAAAGGGGAAGAGGAGCAAATTCATTCGTTATTATTCCATCTGTACTTCCACTGTCAACACTAATCGTCTCTTTGTTCCACTAGGACTCCCTGCCTGCAATAAAGTTGTTAGTCCTTACCCTTAAGGGTGCTTATCGCCAGCACAGGTGATGGTGCCCATCAGTCACTAAGGAAGCCTTTGAATTTCTATGAATTTGCAGATTCTTTTAATGCAGTTGATGGTTAAGCCTTCAATGGAGAATATAGTCCAGGAATTGTGGATCTGCTCATGTTGTTACTTGAAAGCGGAGCAGTGTTCATTGAGTTTTTCATGCACTTATCCTCCAGGCGTTTGTGGAAGGCTTACTATATGGCACCACTGTGTAAATGAGAATAGCTCCTAGCTGCCTACTCCACAGGGTGGAATGAAGCATGATTAATACCAAGCGGGGTGCCTGGCCCTTCCGACATGCTGTGGGAAGATGCTCTCAGGTGCACGCAAGTGCCAGACTCATGTATTGTGTGTGGCTGATGCCGAAGCTTTTCCCATAACAATGAGTGTTCGGCTTCAGAGACTCTCCTCGGGAGCTAAGGACCCCCTCCTTCTGTCACCGAAGCTGGAATGGTAGCATTTCTCAACCCACCTAAGGTCTCTGGGTAAATAGGAAGGGAACCAAATTACTGAGCTCTTTGATACCAGATACCCTCGAAGCCTCTTCCGGAAATATTAATAGTGAGCAATCATTTAGCACTTAGAAAATGCTGGCTCTCTCTACATGGATTAACACACCCATGACAACTTTCTTGTCAAGCCCTTTTATTCTCGTACCTGTTTTACAATAGAGGCTGAGGCACAGAGAGCGTACATTGCTTTGCCTTCCGTTGCACAGCTGGTCAGTGACCAAGTCAGGTTTGACTGCAAGCAGCCTGCCTCCAGAACTTCCGGTCTTAAGCACAGCTCTTCACATGATCTCTGAAACTCCAGTGACGCCCTTGGGTAGATATGTCGCTTCATTTTTCAGCTGCAAAAATGAAGGCCCAGAAAAGTGATATAACTTATCCAGCATTCCACAACTAAAAGAGACTGATTTTTGATTTCACCTCAGGTCTGTCAGACTGAAAAATCCATCCCCTTCTTCCCTAAACTCTCTACTCCCTCCATCCTTGCTGCCGAGCTGGGCACAGAACATTCATGCACCCATAGCAAAGGGGGTGGCAGCTACTGCTGGGAGCACTGGGGCTCTGAGCAAAGGTGAAGCGTGGCAGGGCCGGGCACTGGAGGCCCTAAGAATGTGCTGAGTTCAAATTACTGGGTGCTAACCTTCCCACCTGTGCCCTCTCTTCAGAACCCTCCATGGCAACGACATTTCCAGCGTTCCTGAAGGCTCCTTCAGCGACCTCACATCTCTTTCCCATCTGTAAGTAGCAGTATTTCTCCCCAATGCGCATTCAAAACAGGAAAGCATGAAAAGTGTCAGCGACAATGTCATCCCTGTCAGCATTTTGGTATATGTCCTTTCCTTATGCATACAGTATATATTACAACAGTGTACCCACACTCTGCATATTGTCTTGTTCCCTGACTCAGATGCCTTCAAAGGCATCCTCAATTATGTAAACAATGTAAATATTTAATAAGAACTAATAGAAAACATGTACTATGTGCTAAACACTTTAGATAAATTTTCTGTTTATTTCTTATAGCTATAAGGCATTTTTTATCCCTTTATTATATATAATAACATTGAGACTTAGAAAGGTTAAAGAATTTGTCAGCTGGGTGCAGTGGCTCATGTCTGTAATCCCAGCACTTTGGGAGGCCAAGGTGGGGGGAATCACATGAGGTCAGGCATTTGAGACCAGCTTGGCCAACATGGTGAAACCCGGTCTCTACTAAAATGACCAAAATTAGCCGGGCGTCGTAGGTGCCTGTAATCTCAGCTACTCGGTAGGCTAAGGCCTGCCAAATCACTTGAACCCGGGAGGCGAAGGTTGCGGTGAGCTGAGATCATTACACTGCACTCCAGCCTGGGCAACAAAGAGAAACTCAGTCTCAAAAAAAAAGACTTTGTCTAAGCGTGGCACAGCTAGCAAATAGCAGGGCCCAGTATCAGATCCAGGTTTGCCTTGACTCCAAAGCACATATTCTTAACCACTCTGCACTCTGCAACAGGTATTCCCCTCCTATTTTACACAAAGGAAATAGAGGCCCATAATTGCTAGGTGACTAGCTGAAGATTGCCTGTCAAGTCAGTGAGATGTTAGGCTAGAATCTGGGTTCCCTCACTCCAGGCCAGATCTCTCTTCCCCAGATCAGGGATCTCTGCATTGTTTTATGCACCTCTGTCAGTGAACATTTTCGAGTTTGTATTCCTTCTATATGCTTATTTAATTATTTTCATAATGTGTGCATATACCATTATATGGATATACAATGTATGTATATTCTAAAACATTCAAAACTAGAATTGTTAAAGGATATAATTTTTTGTGAAAAACAGAATTTCTAGTATTTTCTTCCCAATCACAACTTTGGAGGTGTCTGTGCTGGACTTAACCCTCCTCCCCTGCATCCTTCAGCCAAGTGGTCTGACAATGCTTCCTAGGCTGCGGGGTTTCAGAACCTTCTATGCAGAGTATGTTCTCCAGTGGACCCTTCAATAGAGCAAGGGAACCAGATAATCAGATGGCCAGAGATCCAGGAAGCTCCCTAAGGGCCTTGGTGAGGTTGAGTTAAGGAGTGAGTCTTACCTGCCTAGGTGAGAGCCATGCCTCAGAAGTGGAAGGGGCTTGGATGGGAATTGAAACGTCCACAGGATTGGAAGTACACTCTGGAGGTACTAACTTTGCCACAATGGAGACTACTCCTCTACTGGCCCCATATCGGACACCTCTAGTCTAGCCAAAGTCTGAAAATGCATTTCCAGAGATGGGAAGATAGGAAGCCTAGGGGCCACGCTGGGCAGGGGGCCCTGACTTCCTGTTCTGCCTCCTAGGGCGCTGGGAACCAACCCTCTCCACTGTGACTGCAGTCTTCGGTGGCTGTCGGAGTGGGTGAAGGCGGGGTACAAGGAGCCTGGCATTGCCCGCTGCAGTAGCCCTGAGCCCATGGCCGACAGACTCTTGCTCACCACCCCAACCCACCGCTTCCAGTGCAAAGGTAGGTGCTGCCCACACCCTACCCTCCCCTGCCCCTCGTGGGGTTTGCTATGTCCCCAGCAACCTGTCGGAGCACGGCATCTCAACAGTTGTGGCTTCAGAAACCTTCACCCTGTCTCTTCCATGGGTCTCACAGAGAGGCTCAGATGCTGACGCATGATGAGAACATAAGCATTTTCCCATTTTACTACAGCAAACTTTTTGTACCTGTGATTTTTTTATTGATCATATTATTATTATAACAACAAACTACTACTGAGTTCTTATGCAACAGGAATGATGTTAAGCACTTTCTCGTGTATTTTTTTTCTCTTTTTTTTTTTTTGAGATGGAGTCTCACTCTGTTGCCAGGCTGGAGTTCAGTGGCATGATCTCGGCTCACTGCAACCTCCGCCTCCCAGGTTCAAGCGATTCTCTTGCCTCAACCTCCCAAGTAGCTGGGACTACAGGCGTGCACCACCATGCCCAGCTAATTTTTGTATTTTTAGTAGAGACGGAGTTTCACCATGTTGGCCAGGATGGTCTCGATCTCTTGACCTCGTGATCCACCTGCCTCGGCCTCCCAAAGTGCTGGGATTACAGGCATAAGCCCATGTCCCACCGTTTTTCTTCATTCTTCATGTATCAACTTACTTAATTACCTATTTCCTCTACGTGATCAACTTTTAATATTATCCTCATTTCTAAAAATGAGAAAATGAGGCTTAACAGGTTAAATGTATTCTAACTAATTACAGAATACACAATCTTGATCACCAAGCTGATATTCCACTGCCACTTAACCCGTTTCTGGTTTTGAATCTTTAGAGTATTTTAACCATTGACACTTTCTCTATTTGAAATCATATCCTCAGACAAGATTCAGAGAACAGAAATTACTGAATCAAAGTATATTACTATTTTTTAAGGTCTTCACACCTTTTGCCAAACTGATTTTCAAAAAGGGTTATAACAACTTACATTCTCAGTAGCATTCTTTGATTGCATTTTTCACTGGACCCTTTCGTTATTTTCTCTTATTTTATCATCATTGCTAATTCAGTAAGTTAAACAAGAAAACTTGTATTTTGTCTGATTACTGGGGAACCTGAATTTTTGACATATACATCTGTTAGTCTCTTTTGCTCATCTCTGAGAGGCTTAATATTTATTTTGATATGTAGATATACTTCGATTACCCTCTCAAATTTTAGTGTGTCCCACACTTCTGCTGCAAGCAGAAAAACATTCTATTGGCTTGAAGCTAATTTTAATTTTCCTCTTCCTGCTTCTAAGATATCTGATCTGATACTAGGCCAAGAACAGTATGGGTCTCAATCTTGGCTGCACATTTTAGAAATCATACAGGAGCTTTTGGAATTACTGAAGCCTGGCTCCACCCTCTAGGTTTTGATTAAATTGGTCTGGGGTACAACCTGGGTGTGGGGATGTTTAAAAGCACTGCAGTTGGTGGGGGGGCACCAACGGCTCACGCCTGTAATCCCCACACTTTGGGAGGCCAAGGCAGGTAGATCACTTGAGGTCAGGAGGTCAAGAGCAGCCTGGCCAACATGGGGAAACCCCATCTCTACTAAAAATACAAAAATGAGCCAGGTGTGGTGCATGCCTGTTATCCCAGCTACTCAGAAGTCTGAGGCAGGAGAATCACTTGAACCCAGGAGGTGGAGATTACAGTGAGCTGAGATTGCACCATGGCACTCCTGCCTGGGCAACAGAATGAGACTCCACTTCCAAAAAAAAGCAGTGCAGCTGGTTCTAGCATAAGGCAGCCAAGTCAACTGGGTTTTGTCTGGGCTGTTCTTGATTTTAGCATTGAAAGCTGTGTCCTGCACACCTGCTTAGCCCCAGGCAAACCGGGACAGATAGTCTTCCAATTCTAATGTGGAGCTGTGGTTGAGTCCCCCATACCAGCTCCTAATCAGGCCACTCTGTTTACTCATCCACAAATGGTCACTCACTGAAGTTCATCTCAGCCCATCTCCAGGTTGGTGACTGTTAGCCCCAAGGTCATTTACAGTCCTGACATTAAGCAGGGCCTGTTGATCCAGGGCTCACTGTCAAAGCTGGCTGCAGCAGCAGGACACAGCACCCTTTGCAAAGCTCTGGGAAGAACCCTGACCTTCCTCCAGTGCTTGCAGCTAAAGCAAGCGGGACTCAGCTGAAATAGTCACAGATGAAACATGTACCTGAGCAGTTCTCCAGCCATTGGCAGCATCATCGCTGTGTCCTCTGGGGCCATCCATTTCTTACTTCCAAGGTTTTCGGGGGGGGGGCTTCCTCTGTGTGCCTTAGGCCCCAGCACTGTGCCCTGCTTAGGCTGGCACAGACTATTCCATAGGGAGGGATGTTTTCAGGTAGAAAAATGGGAGGTCCTAATGGAGCCTGGGCCCAGAGCTTCCTGGAATACAAAAAGATACACAGGGGGTTTCTAATTATGGTGCATTGTTTGCCGATTAGCACCAAAATCGGATCAGGCTAATTACAGTAATTGATTTGACTGCAGAAGTGTTTCTGAATGATGTCCCACTGTGATTTTTCCTCACCGGACAATGGCTGAATTAATGGGAGTTTAGCTGGACTGGATGTGCTGGCTGGGGAGAGCCAGCTGCTATCTAAGCATGGTGTTGGGGAGGAGTTGGCACTGGCTGAGGGAGAGCCCAGAGCAGAGGGGAAGGGAGGTGTGGCAGTGAGCACACTCAGGACCTGCCGTCAGTACTCTGTGGTTTTGCTGCCTAGGGCCAGTGGACATCAACATCGCGGCCAAATGCAATGCCTGCCTCTCTGGCCCGTGCAAGAACAACGGGACGTGCACCCAGGACCCTGTGGAGCTGTACCGCTGTGCCTGCCCCTACAGCTACAAGGTATGCTGGGAGGCCCCACCCCTGCCTTCACGCCTCAGTCTCCTCCTTTACCCTTGACCCTAGAAAAGGGCACCAAGCCCTACATACTCACCCTTCAACAAGGGACAGCTTGGATGAGTCCATTGCACAGGTCACCACCCCAAAGCAGCATTTGCCAGGAACACTCCTGTTCTCTGAACTGGTGGGAGCTGCCAATCAGAGAGGACCCCATATGGTCTTGGCAAGGCTGCCGGGAGAGAAAGAGAAAATGTAACATTTGTATTTTCTTTGTGAAACATGTGGAAATTAAGTCTCAGAGACTGAAAGTGTTTCCAAGTAGAGGCATCCCTTGAACCCATTCTCCCAACTTCCCTTCTGAGGGGATTTCTAGAACCTCCACCCCACCATGTCCCAGTCAAAACCCACCCTCAGAGCAACCAGCCTTGAAAGTGCTGGTTCTAGTTTGATGCAGATACCAAGGGGCATTGAAAGGCCTAGGGGCTGCCAAGCTCACCCAAAAGATTGACAGGCTAAGGTCAGCCAGCAAGAGGATGGAGATCCCAGTTCTCCCCTCTGTCTTCCCCAGAAATCCAGGCTACCTCCCAGACAGTCCTTCTCTCTCTTCTCACCCAGCACGTGCCTCTCACCCACAGAACAGCGTCGTGCCCCCCTGCTGAACCCTGTGGCTATCGACCATGTGCCTCTCACCAGCACCTACAGAGTATAGACTGTGCCAAGTACTGTGCTTGGCATTTTACTCACCTTTTCAAACACCTCCAGCAAACCTAAGAAGAAGGTCTCATTAATTCCCTTTCTACAGATTTGGAGACTGGACCTCAGTCTGTGAAGAGTTCAACTCAATGTCCAAAGCTTGTAAGCAGTAGGGCTGCGATTAAGACCCAGACTGTGTGATTCCAGAACCCAGTCCTTCTCCCCTGGAGGGTTTCCTGTATAGTTGAGCCCTTCCTTACGCTTCACTGGAATCAGCAACGCAGTGGCTCCATCCTCTTCTGCAGGGCCCTCCCAGGTTCCAGCCTTCCCAGGGAACCCATTCAAAGGAACGGGGCAAGCTCAGAGTTTCAGGACAGCCCCGCAGCCCATCTAATGCACACATCTGATGCAGGTGGAGTGAGAGTGAGCTGGCATCTCCAGAACTCTGTCCCCAGTGGGAATGTGTGTGTGTAGTGACAGGCTTAGAGGCAGCCTCACTCTGGGGAATGGGACTACCTGATATATTTCTAGACTATAGCTGTGCTTCTAGCAGATAGTGTCAGAGTGCCACCTATGGGCCTAGGACAAGAGAGTCGAAGGATTCTCTGAAGCCAGCCACCTCCAAAGCCTTACACTTACCACTGAGGCCCAGACCCATGCACCCTCATCTCATAAGCTGATTGTAAAAATTAGAGAAGAGAATAAATGTGTAAGGCCCAGGTGAGTGCCTAACCTTTATTGACGCTTCAGAAGAGAACTGTACGATGTATGGAACTGAGAATGTGATTGATGCACAGTCACAGGTGCCCACATACAAAATTATTATTAATAGCAGGGAATAATAGAGATTAACAGCTGACACACTCAGGATGTGTGGATCCTCTGAAACTCCCTTTTATGGATTCAGCAGAGAAAACTCAGACTGTGCAATTACACAGAGAGGCAGCTTTTGTGGATTCCAGCTTTGTCATTAGCCGCGTGGCCATGGCTAGTAATTTCAAGTGTCTTCCCAGCTGTAAACCAGGACCTGTCTCTCAGGTTTGCCACGAGAATCAAATGTACAGTAATGTGTGCAATACACCTAGGATGTTACCTGTCATTCAGTAGGCACTCAATAAGCTGGCACACTGCTGCCTTTTACCTTTACCCTTGCATGGTGGTCTCTCATACCTGGGTGTGGCATAGGCCATCGGTAACAGGCGGTATGTTGCTGGTTTCATCCAGAATTACCAGTCTGTGGCTCTGTGAACTGCCAAGGAACTTCAGTCATTCTCCTAGAACTGTGACTGCATTTGTAACATTCTCAATTCCATACACGGTTCTGTTTTGAATCATCAATAAAGGCCACGCCCTCATCTGGAGCTTAGGCATTTATTTTCTTCTCTAATTTTTATAGTCAGCTTATGAGATAGGTAGTATCATCCCTATTCTAAAGATAAGGTAAAGTGTTTCACTTTCTGATTCTCGCTTGCTTCTCTTTAAAACAGGCCTGAGTCTGAAAGTAGTAGAGCTGGGTTTCAAGTCCAGGCTTCTTCCAACTACACTTGACTGCACTGTGAAGCATGACCTGACTGTCGGTGTCAGAGCAGAGTGTCTGCAGGGCTACTGCAGGATAAGGCCACTTTTTTGAACTTTGTTCTCGGATTCTGAACATCATGTTGATTTTAGAAGAATTTGAACAGAGATTTTGACCCTGAGGAAAGTGTTGAGCCCAGGCAGGTCTAGGGTACATGATGTTGATGGTGATGGTTAATATGATGATGATGGTGATGATATCGATGATGACAGATGATGACAAAGGTGACAATGGTGATAATGGAGACCATGGTGATGGTGCTGATGATGGCGATGGTGCTGGTGGTACAGATGATGATGATGATGACAATAACAGTGATGTCAGAGCCAGCATTTATTGAGCACCTACTATGTACTGACAGGAAATTAAATAAGGTCCCTGTATTATCTTGCATATTCCTTATCAGAGCCCTAGAATACAGTTCCTAATGTGTCCCTCACTTTACAGTTAAAGAAAACTGAGCATGGTAGATAAGGGAGTTGGGATTCAAAGCTCAGAGCCAGCTGACTCCAGAAGCTGTGCTCCTGGTCACTGCACTCAATGCCTGTTGGCAAGTGCAGTTATTGCAGGGGCTGAGGTTGAGGATCCCTGACCATCTAGGACCTGTCTGAATTTCTAGGAGAGAGAAAAGTAGAGTGTAGCCATAGGAAGAACACCAAGCAGGACCTTCTGGAGCCTGTGCTTACGTGATGCATGACCTTGGACAGATCCCACTCTTCTCTTCACCTCAGTTTCCTCAGCTGTAAAATGGGGCAGGTGGAACCCAAGGGATCCTTTAACTGAGGACTGCATTACATTCTCTGTGCTGAGTCTATCCCTCCTGCTTTCCTTCTTGCCAGGGTTAGAGGCCCACCCAATCAGAGTGACTGAGGTAGTAGTTCTGTATGAGTGGCTAAGTTGACGGAAATCCCCAGACACCCACAAAACCAAGCTCAAAGTTCAGGCATTTATCTACCTATGTCCAGATATCTCCATTTTTCCATCGACTAGCCAAGTGACCTTGGGAAGCCACAATAGTACAAAGAAGCACAGGAACCACTGTGTAACATTTGGTACCAGCTACTCTTAATCTACTCTAATGCCAGGCCTTTCTGAAGCAGCTTAAACACATTATCTCTTGTAGCACTCTTAATCACCCTGTGAAATAAGTTTTATTATCCTCTTCTGATACATGAAAAAACTAAGGTTCATAAAGATCAAATAATTTACCCAAGCTGTCACACTTAGGAAGTGCATGAGCTACAACCAAAACTCAGCTATCTCTTGGGAGAAAGTCTGTACACCCACAACCACTCACAAGTCAGATTCCCCCTAAGGCTCACTTTCCGCACCTGTAGCTGAGAATACTCACATGCAGCGCTGTTGAAAGGAAGAAAAGTGGCTACCTCAGTGCCAGGATTCAGTACGGACTTCATGAAGGGTCATTATATTGCCACTATTTTAAGATTTGGGGAAATAAAATATATCTGTTCGCTGTTTCTTTTTCAGCCATTTAGTTTCAGGAATGCATGTTTGATGTCTCAGAGCAATGCTTCTCAAACTTTTGTATGCATAAGAATCACCTGGAGAGCTTATTAAAATGCAAGTTCTAGTTCATTAGATCTGATGTCAGGCCTGAGAGCATGCATTTTTTACCAGCTTCCAGGACATGCCAGTGCCACTAGTCCAAGGACCATGCTTTGAGTAGTAAGGTCTTAGAGCAGCCCTCCTGGTCCCATCTCAGAAAGAGGTTTCCAATGAGGGTAGCTGTTCCCCGTGTCTTTTAAAGCAGTGATTCCCAACCTTTTTGGCACCAGGGACCAGTTTCATGGAAGACAGTTTTCCCATGGAACTAGGGGCATGGATTCAGGATGAAACTGTTCCACCTCAGATCATCAGGCATTAGCTGGATTTTCCTAAGGAGTGAGCAACCTAGATCCTTCGCATGCGCAGTTCACAATAGGGTTCTGGCTCCTAGGAGAATCCAGAGCCACCATTGACCTGACAGAAGGCGGAGCTCAGGTGGTAATGCTCCTCCCTGTCTGCTCACTCCCTGCTGTCCAGCCTGATTCTTAGCAGGCCATGGACTGATACCGGTCTGTGGTCCATGGCCCAGGGGTTGGGGACACCTGTTTTAAAGGAAGCCAGTCAGGAGCCCTGGCCATGGCCTACACACATGCATGCGTGTGCACACACACACACACACACACACACACAAAGTGGGGTGAGGAATAGACAGTGTGGTGGAGGACCAAGAAGCATCATAAGTCTGGTAGATTTGAGCAAAGTGAGGCTGAAGAGAACTGATTCAGGCTAATTAGCCAGGCACTGGCAATGGTGATTATTTTTCAAGGAGATGTAAGTGACAGAAATCCCCACCTCCAGGCCCAATTACCATGTCATCAAGCACTAGGCTTTGCCTCCTGGATTTCTGTGCTTGGCGTAGAGGGCTGCAGGAGATGCCACCACCTCCACCAGTAACCCCACTGTTGGGAGGGTTTGACCTGAAGTCACTGGTACACTCCAGCCAGAGCAGGGGCTGGAGAGGTCTTGCTTGACCTTCTCAGGGTTTTTTGTCCTGCCCTTCATGGTCCATCTGTTAGCCACCACCACTCCCACATATGCACCTCTGGAACTATTTGGCATCAACCAAAGACCGAAAAAAGTATTTTAGTCACTCACATTCAGCCCTGCCTCACACCCCAGGCATCATCATTTATCATCATCGCTATTATTTGTGGAGCTGCCATTACATGCTAGGTGTCTTACATATAGAAGATTTCTAACCATTAACTAATTCCCCGTAGGGTAGGTCATATCATTTCCATGTCATAAGTGGTAAAAACAAGGCTCAGTGAGAACTAGACATTTCCTCAAGGAACACAGCAGCAAACTTAGAATGTGCACTCCCATCTGCATGCCCCCAGGACACGTGTTTTGAGAGGGGCAGACTAAGTGGTCCCACATAGAGGCTCCCAGCACTAACTTTGGGCTGGATGCCTGGGTTCAGCTGCTTGTTCCCCAATTCACTTACTGCTGTGTGATCTTGGCCATATTACCTCACTTTTTAAGTCTGTCTTTCCTGTCTGTAAAAATGAGGGTAATAACAGTCACACCAATCTCATAGGATTGTTGTGAACATGATATGTGATCATGAATATAAAACACTTAGCATAAGGCCTGGAATAGAAAGTGTGCTCAGCAATGTGAGTGAGAATTAGTGTTACAGTTTCCATTCCACGCTGACTTTCAGAAAGGGGCCCTGTGTTGTTATGGTTTAGGATAAACCCAGATACTGGCCCAAACTGTACTCCCTCTGGCCCCTCCAAGAAACCACTGACTGGCCACTTAGCTGAGAAGGGAACCAGACAGACATGGCCCATGCCTTCCAGCTGTTGGAGATGGGCCTGAGGCTCTGGCGTTGGAGAGGGTCCACAACAGAGGCCCCAGTTCCTTTCTGTCACATCACCAGCAACAGCAGAAGAGGGAAGAGGATTTTCCCAAGCAGATGGCGAGCAAGTGGTGTGGCAGTGGGCAGGCTCACATGATCACCCCCACCTAGTCTGTGCCAAGCCACTGAGTCCAAGGCCCAGAAAGCATGCAGCAGTCGCCTCCCCAGGCCCGGCGCTACCAAGGTCCTACAAGGGACTGTATGCCAAGACTTGGGTGAGCCTGGCCTGTCAGTCCCAAGGGAGAAGGCAGAAGGCCAAGAAGAGTTGGGCTGCTCCCTGGGACAGTGGGTCTTAGGGAGCTCAGTCTCCACCTTGGACTGCCTTCCTCAGGGCCACTGCCCTCGCTGTTCCTTCTGCCTGGCACGCTCCTCTCCCCACCTTTCACATGGTTGGCTCCTTCTCAGCTCAAACGTTCCCTTCAGAGGGGCCTCCTCCAGAGAATCCCACACCATCCTGAGCTCTCTATCACAAAGGTTCCTTACCTGGCCTAACCTGAGGCTTACCTTCAGAACTGTAGAGTAAATACCAAAGCCCGGACCCCACTACAGATCACTCAAGGATGGTTCTCTGAGGGTTGTCCCTTTGTAGGAGACAAGGTCTGTTGGCCACACTTTAGTCTTAGTCTGCCCTATACAAGTTTTGGGTTATATTTAAGCTTCAGTGAGGTAATGTCATCTTCTAGCATTTACAGAATGCCTACTATGCACTAGGTGGCTTACACACTGTGTAACCTTTTCCTTACGTGAAATTTTTCCTTACATGAAAGCTCTAGTTTAATTCTCATAGTAACTCTGTGAGGTGAACTTGGAGAGGTCAGGAGGTTTTTGTGAGGTTATGATCAGCTAGCCCAGAAGAGATGGAGCTGGAATATGAAACCAGCTTTGCCTGCATCCAAAACCTGGGTTCTTGCCCTGCAGTTTGGGAGAGAGAAGGGTGCAAATTCTGGGAATTAGTGAGGCTGGAACCTGAACTCCTGGCTTCTCATCACCCCTCCCCTTCTCACTGTGCAGTGATTAGGGGTGAGGGCTCCCCTGGGTAGACTCCAAGTCACACAGCAGGCCTTTCCCAAGGCCTCCTTGTGGCCATTTCCTTAGCTTCATCCCAGAGAATGCTGAAACTCCTGGGGTCTCCTGGGCCGTGGCAGCCCAAGAAGGCCTCCTAACCAGGAGCTTCTCCCTCTTTTGCTCCTCAGGGCAAGGACTGCACTGTGCCCATCAACACCTGCATCCAGAACCCCTGTCAGCATGGAGGTACCTGCCACCTGAGTGACAGCCACAAGGAAGGGTTCAGGTAACAGCTCACCCCTGACCTCCCTCACTGTATTGGTTTGTTCTCGCACTGCTAACAGACATACCCAAGACTGGGTAATTTAAAAAGGAAAGAAGTTTAATGGACTCACAGTTCAACATGGCTGAAGAGCCTCATAATCATGGCAGAAGGCAAAGGAAAAGCAAAGGCACATCTTACATGGCGGCAGGCAAAAGAGAGCTTGTGCAGGGGAACTTCCATTTATAAAACCATCAGATCTCATGAGATTTATTCACTATCAAGAGAAGACTATGGGGGAAACTGCTCTCATGATTCAGTTATCTCTACCTGGTCCCACCCTTGACACTTGGGGATTATTACAATTCAAGGTGAGATTTGGGTGGGGACATAGCCAAACCATATCACTCACCTTGGAGGGCTCCCTGGGCAGGCTAAAGAAGCAGAGATATGCCCAGCGAGGGCCTTCCTGGTGCTTGTACTATGCTGGCCCTGTATGAGAATGACCTCGAGTCTCTTCATACCCTGTAAGGGAAGTACAATTTATCCCATTTTGCAGATAAGGAGGTTCAAGCATCAGAGGGACAAATTCTTTGCCCAGAGTTACATTAAGCATTGGTACAGGGATTTGAAACAAGGTCCCAACCTCGTGCTTCCTCCAGGGGAAAAGTCAGCTGCTGGCTAAAGTCAGAGGAGGATGGGATGAAGTTTTCAAGACCACCAGCCTGGCACTTCCACCACTGTTTTCTGAGTTATAAAATAAGTGGCACTGATTATGTGCTCATTAGGCCAGGTACCAACTAGTCAAGTATTGCCTCATTTAAATCCCTACATGACCCTATCAGGTAGGTAGGTAGGTATTATCCTCACTGAATAGATGGGGAAGCTGAGGCACAGAGATGGACTTGCTCTAGGTTACACCTCCTGATGCTCATTCCTGGGTCTTCCAAGCCCACCTCCAGCTCTCTTTCCTTCCTGGCATTAACATTTCAAGAAGAAAAGGGAATAGAAGGCAGTTGGGTTTCTCTCCTCCCTGTACTAGGAATGGGGTTAGGCTTCTACCCAAACCTGCTTCCCACCTTCCCCAGCAGCTTTCAGATGCCTAGTTTCACTGGCCTGTGGCCCTGACAAAAGCAGACTGTTGGGAACAGGCTCCCCTGGCATCCCTGGTGAACAGTCGGGAGGCGGCAGCCCCTTGGCAATAAAGGCAAGGGTACCTCATGCCAAGCCATGTGTGGGTGTCTTAGAGCTCAAGTTGCAACCAATTAAATATCAAAAGCACTCTGACCAGAGGCTGCCATGTGGTGTGGGGAAGAAATCAAGTTCTGGGCTCCCAGTTCTCCCCAGGGAACCTGCCCACCCACGTGTCCACCTGCCAAGCCAGCTCCAACAAACTCTTCCTCCTAAAAAGTGAAATTCAAGGCAGAGTTCCTTTTCCTGCCTGGAGTCAGTCAAACTACCCACTCCTGCCGGCTCATGTAAAGCAGGAGTGAGGAGAAACGGCAGGGAAATACGGAGGTGGCCGCAGGGGCCCCAGCCAGGAAGCACCCCTCCAGGGCACACAGCCTGGTCTGCCCACCCAGGCAAGAGATGGGGGTCAGATGAGGGAAGAGCTCCCGCTGCAGGCAGCTGCATTTCTCCTGTCAGCTGGAGGTTCAGGTGAGCAGAAGTATCTCATTTGCATCTTTGGTCATTGAAGAGTTTCAGATGAACTGAAAATATTTTTAGGACTTAATGTAAAAGGAAAAGGGCCCGGATCTACAGGATCAGGGAAATGGGTGGAGGGTTAAGGCAGTGGGGCAGTTACTAGGGATGGCAGAGCTTGCACGCACTCCTCAAGGAGTAGGGAAGCTCTTCCACATCAGGCCAGCACCTGGCGGGTGAAGGGGAGGGATGCTTGTCAGGAAGCTCCCCTGTATGCTCCCCTCTTCCATTCTACAGTAATTCCTTAGGGCTGGCTGTAATCACCAGAAATTTACTGTCTGGCAGTTCCGAAGGCTGGAAGTCCCAAATCAAGCTGTCAGCAGGGCCGTGCTCCCTCCGAGCCTCTGGGGGAGGCTCCTCACCTGTCCCTCCCTGGCATCTGTTGTTGCCCACAATCTTTGGCATGCCCTGGCTTGTGGCTGCAGAACCCCTCTCTCTGCCCACATGGTCACCGGTGCTCTCCCTGTGTTTGCCTCTCCATGGCCATCTTCTTTTAGAGGCACCTGTTATATTGGATTATGGGTCCATACTCTTTTTTTTTTTTTTTTTTTTTTTTTTTTGAGACAGAGTCTTGTGCTCTGTTGCTCAGTCTGAGTGCAGTGGTACAATCGGCTCACTGTAGCCTTTGCCCCCGGGTTCCAGCAATTCTCGTGCCTCAGCCTCCTGGGTAGCTGGGATTACAGGCGCACACCACCACAACTGGCTGTTTTTTGTATTTTTCTGTATTTTTAGTAAAGATGGGATTTCACCATGTTGGCCAGGCTGGTCTTGAACTCCTGACTTCAGGTGATTCACCTGCCTCAGCCTCCCAAAGTGCTGGGATTACAGGCATGAGCCACCGTGCCAGGCTGGTCTGTACTCTTTTATCAGGACCTCAACTTAACTAACCACATCTGCAAAGACCCTATTTCCAAATAAGATCATGTTCTGAGGTACTCAGGGCCAGGATTTCAACATATCTTTCTTTGGGGGGAACACAGTTCAACCCGTAACACCCCTTAGTCATCAACATCACCAGTCTCCTCGTACCTGTGCTTCTCTAATCTTGCTGCATTGCCCGCTCACAAAAACAGCAAAGGCTGGCAGAGCAGGCCACACCGAAGACCGCGACAGGACAGGAGATCTGCCATCACCCCCACAGCCAATTCATTGCTCCTGGAGTCTCTTCGACAGCCCTCCAAGGTTTCCAGTGAGGACAAGGAGACATCGGCTTCCTTCTCCCCTCTGTCACTCCTTTAGCAATCTCTCTTTCCTTGACCAGCCACCATGTCTCACTGCCAGGTAGCCCTAAGGTTCTGGGAGGGCCAAAGTAATGAGTCTTTAGGAAAACAAATGGGCAACACCATGGTTTGGGACTTTCAGAAACCTGCCCTCTGTCTGGGTCTGATGAAGCGGCCTTTTTCATGAGTGCCCAGAGTCCCTGACAGGAAAAAGGAATGAGTCATTTTGCTGTATCCCAAGAGGTGGGACCCAAGAGGCCCCTGGCCTTTTGTTGAAAGTGTGACATGGTTTTCAGTCATAGAAAGGAGGCCAATTAAGGAGCATTCTAGGACCACTGAAATTCACTGCCTGTTAGCTGAGTGTAGATTACTCTTTTAGCTAAATCCCAAATCAGAGTAATCTCTGAAACCTGAAATTCCAGGTCTGAACTGAAGCACACATTCACGGATGGAGTGAGAATCCCTGACTCCTGGGTGAGGCCACAGAAAGATCGAGAGTCACTGCAGAATTTATTTAATTAGAAATACCGCTCGCTCCACCCCAACCCCCACTCTTTCCACACAGCCTTTATCTGTTCTGACCTATCTCGCATGCCCAGTCTTGGGGATATGACCAAGATCAGGTAGAGATGCAGGCAGTTGAAATTTTGATCCACGAGATTTAACACTTAAGAGACAAGTGAAGGAAATGCATCTTGCCAGCCCACAATGTTTGAAGCCAAGTTCACCTGAAGGCCTCACTCTTGGCAGGAGAGGGATCCTCCCACTCCTGCCTTCATCCCCCAGAAGCTGGAGGGGCTCAGAGGTAGGAGGAATACATGATAGGGAGAAATGGCAACCCTGAGGAACGGTTAAGGAAGTGGGGTGGTTTTGTGTAGCTCTAAAGCTTGCTAATGGGTTCAGAGAATTTTCTGTGTGCTGTGTACCCTTCTAATCATTTTGCTCATATAATCTCATTTAATCTCCACAACCACCCAGGTCAAGGTCAAGCAGCTAGAATGTGTCAACCAGAATTCATTCCCAGGAAACCAGGGTGCAGCATCTGGGACCTTGGCCACTATGCTCTGCCCACCCCCTGACCCTGAGATAGAAAGGCTGCCTTAGAGTAAAAAAATTACTTAAAGGAGAATGTTTATTGTGCTGTCTCTCTTTATCTGCAAAAGAGACTGTGCCTCAGAAGCACGGAAGGAAGGGTGGTTTGGAGGACAGCTGGAGGAATTTAAGCCATATCCAGGAAACCACTTCCAGCTGGGGGAATGATGACATGGGCATTGCCGATGGACATTAGCCCCAGAGTGAGGCAGCCGCATGGACCAGGGGAGATAGAACATTGCCTGGAGACAGGGGGCTGGATGAAATGACCTTTTAGGCTCCTAAGGGTCTTCCTCCTCAGGACCCCAAGGCCTCATGTGTTCAAAGTGCTTTCTCAGACCTCCATCTGGAAGAGAAATTGACTAATTGTATTTCCCATTCCTGTCTTTCTCTCTGCCAACCCAACCCACCTCTCTCTCTGACCCCTCTCTCCCATGCTCCCCACCCACACATCCCAAAGCTGCTCCTGCCCTCTGGGCTTTGAGGGACAGCGGTGTGAGATCAACCCAGATGACTGTGAGGACAACGACTGCGAAAACAATGCCACCTGTGTGGACGGGATCAACAACTATGTGTGTGTCTGCCCGCCAAACTACACAGGTAAGGCTCTCATGATTGCATGTGTGGCGGGGTGGAGGGGTATCACTAGAATACCATTTTCTTAACTTCTTCCAAGGACTCTCCTCCGCTCTCCCTGAGGACAGAGACTAGGACCCCAAGACCATGCTATGCCAGGAGGGGGTCCCAAAGGCCTGTTTGCTTCTCTCTTTCCTCCACCACCACCCACTAGCAAATCACTGCTCCTTCTCACTTGAAACAGAGTCTCAGGCTCTTTAGCTGCTGTTCATCACATTGCTGGCCATTTTCTTCTTTAGGGCCCCTGTAGACCCAGTGGTGTTTACAGAGAGGCACTTGCGATGTGTTTATGCTTCGCTCAAGTCTAGTCAACTGTCTCTTGAAATCCACCTTTTCCAGACACTCAGCTAGGAGCCAGGGATACAAAAATGAACAAGACAAAGTTCCTTCTCATAAGAAGTTTACACTCAGGTGGACAGAGGCATGGATTCATTAGAAAGAGAACATAACTTCCATAAGCCCAGGGGGTGTGAGATCACAGAGGAGGAACCTAACCCAGCCAGAGAATCCAGGAAGGCTCCCACAAGAGATCATTCCTCAGGAAGATCATTCCACCCACCCACCCCCAAAACACAATACCTTTATTTTCCTACATTAACAGCCCCTAATAAGGACAGTTAAATATGTCTTTAGATTGGGAACCATAATGCTACCAATTTTGGTGCAAACACCGCCTACTTTGTTATGCGATCAACCAAAAGTAGCGTATCCCAGACTGGAATTCCATGAATTTGAGGAGAAGTCCCTATGAGCCAAGAAGTTTGGGAAGTACTGCATGTAGTAAGAACCTTCTTCTTGGCGTACCGTGATACAAATCAGCGTATTAGAGGTTCTGAGAATTCCTGCTTTAAAGAAAGGTGTTTAAAGTTTGCTTAACCCAGCAGTTCCCAAGCTTATTTGATCTCAGAGCTTCTTCTTACCCACCCTGGAATACTATTCCCAGCCCAGAGATCTCGTGTTACAAGAAGCACGTTTAGCAAATACCAGCCTAAGGCAAGGAGACTATGAGGAGGGGGTAGCTCAGTAACTCCCACGCCCTGGACTGCTGGAACCTGGCTTTTCTATCAGGAGTGAAATGGGAGGTGGGAAGCTATGGAAGATGAATAGAAGCAGCCCGGAAGATTGCAGAGAAGGAAGCCAAGTGGCTCCCGTTGTCCCTCGTAACCCATACCATTATCAAGCCTCCAGCCCAACTGACAGTATCTCCAAGCACACGCTTGAGACCGCAGGAATGTACCACTCCAACCAAGAAAACCACTCACTCTAATAATCCTGGGCTTCCTAGGACCCCAGACAAGCTTCTGTGCTGGGAGAAAGTGCATAGATATCTGCTGTGGGGGCCAGGCGCCATGGCTCATGCCTGTACTCTTAGCACTTTGGGAGGCCAAGGCAGGCAGGTCACCTGAAGTCAGGAGTTCAAGACCTGCCTGGCCAACCTGGTGAAATCCAGTCTCTACTAAAAAATACAAAAAGTAGTCAGGTGTGGTGGTAGACAGCTGTAATCCCAGCTACTCCGGAGGCTGAGGCAGGAGAATCACTTGAGCCCAGAGGTGGAGGTTACAGTGAGCTGAGATCATGCCACTGCACTCCTGCCTGGGTGACAGAGCAAAACTCCATCTCAAAAAAAAAAAAAAAGCCAGAAATCTGCTGAGGGGTTACCTCCTCTTCCATCTTTTATCTTCTGAGAGCAAAAGTGTAGCCAAGAGTTGCATTAGCAACAGGCAACAGTTATTGTGCACCTACTGTATACAGACTACTAAATTAGCCACTTAGACCAAGAAATCTAAGGTAGGCCATCAGCCTACAAAGGGCTTCAGGTCCACAAGAAGAATCACTATATAGAGTTGAGTCATTGGTTGAGAAGAATCAGCTTAGTGCCAGAGGAGAGATGGTTAAAATCCCAGCAGTAAAAATGGAGAGGGTAGTGGGGCTCTAACAAAGGTTTTGTGGTAGAGGAGGGGCTTGAACTGAATTTGTGGCAGGCAGATGGGCAGCAGGAGGGCACCGAGGAGGCCTTGATGAGAGGGTTTCCTGCCGCAGCTGAGACCCACCTGGTGTCTGCCATCGACCAGGGTGCACTGCTGATTTGTTGCACTTTGGTCCTGAGAGTCAGTGCTTGTATAATCTCACTGAATCTCCACAACTGCCAACATCAAGGTCAAGCAGTTATAAAGTGTCAACCAGAATTCATTCCCAGGAAACCCAGGTAGAGAATGAGGCTCTGTGATTTGCTCTGTCCCAGAAGACATCCAAGTCCCACAAAGACACTTGTCTGCTTCTCTGGATCTCTCCATGTGACGAGAAAGAAAGAGGAGGCTTATCAGGAACGTAGTGCCCTCTGTGGTCTTGAAAGGCTGAAGGCAAAATGTGGAGAGCGGGCGATTCAGTGCTCTCTCCCAGGACATGGTCGGGGTCAGCCTGTCCCCACCACAGCAAAGAACAGACCTGGGGGCTGTCTGCCATTCGTTACCCTGCAGCCAGCCCTCTGGACGTAACTGCCTGTACCTTGGGAGCAGGAGCTGAGGCAGCCTTCTCCGCCCTGCTCCCGCCCCACTCCTGGAGAGAACATTCATGGTTAGACCTTTCCCTCTCTTACATCACTCTCTTTCTGGCTTGACCAAGTGGAATTTGAAGAAACCCAACACTCAGATCTTAAATGCTGGCGTTGCTTGAGAGCTGCTGTCCTGTCTTACGGCTCTCCCCCACATTCCTAAAACACATTTTCAGGTGGTGGGAGTTTTTCAGGGCTTATCTGCAAGGGTCATCCCTGGGTATTATGACCCATTAGGTATTTTGTAGCACTGCAGACTTCAAAGGCAATGTGTCGAGAGACCGGAACTTCACATTCTTTTCATATTTCCTTCCCTGAAAAATCCAAGGGGCTTACTTATCTCTAATGGGTGAACTGGGCTTTTAAGCCTTGTCTGTGTCTGCAAAGCCTCCTCTGGACCTCCTGGGGGAGGTTATGGGTCCCCCTTGTGCTTCCACAGAGTTCTGGTCACACCTACAACTCTGTGTTCTAATTGCCTTCTTATGTGTAGATCTTCCCAAGTAGGCTGTGGGTAGGACAGACCCTAGTCACTGTTGTGTCCCCAGCGCCTGGCACAGTACCTGCCAAACAGGAGGTACTCAGGAAATAGGTATGGAATGAAAAAACAAATGAATAAGCATGGCCCACGTCAGGGCCAGGCATCCTGTGCTTTCACCTGCCCCTGAAAGATCAAGTAAGACAGCCAAATGATGGTGCTAGGACAGCGTCCAGGAGGACACCTGGAATCTTCCCATGGTCACTGCCAAAGAAACCAAGGCAGAGGTGCAGGAGGATGCACAAAGAGTGAAAAGGCAGGACTCCTGAGGTCCATGCCCGTCTGACCATGGGCTGGACGAGTCTGACCTTCTGGCCGGGGTATCCCTCCCCTACCCAAGGCCTGAGTGTTCTCCCTCATCCATGCCAGGTGAGCTGTGTGACGAGGTGATCGACCACTGTGTGCCTGAGCTGAACCTCTGTCAGCATGAGGCCAAGTGCATCACCCTGGACAAAGGATTCAGGTAAGACCTGGTCTCGTGCCCACAGCACAGAGTCCATGAAAACTCTGCCTCTAACAATCTAGGTTTTAGGCAGTCTCTAGTCTCTCTGCACACTCTGTCATGTGCTTCTCTGTATCTCTGATTCAGCCATGATCTAATTCTCTCAGTCTCTGTTTCCCTATGTGTGCCTCTGTCTCTCTGTGTCTCTGTAGATAGACAGGTAGGTACGTAGGTAGACAGAATGAGAGAGAGAGAGATCAACTCTTTCTCTTCCCTGCCCCTTCTTTCTTGCGTCTCCACTCCCACCAACTTCCCAATTCTCTCAGCATATCCCTCCTTTCCATCTAAAGATGTAGAGGAATTCCACTGGGAAGCAGAGTCTAAAGGGTATTTGGTCACCTTCTTCCTGTGTAGCCTTCACAGTGCTCTGCCCCTCCAGGCTACAGCAAGTTTTCAGCTTATGCACCTGTTGCAGGGAAAGGAGGCAGGAGCACTGTGGTCCAGCAGCATGGCCATTGGTGGAGCTGTCTCCATGGTGAGCAGCAGAGCCAATAGGAGCCAGGGGAGCCTGTGAGCAGCCCTAAGGGTGGATGGAGAGGCTGCCTCCGGAGAAAGCCATCCAGCTCTTGAGACTGAGGATCCAATGACACTCCTGGGAAATCCTTCCCAGGCCTTTTACTCACCTCTTCCTTTCACCTCCTTCATGAAAACTTGTGCCATTGCCTCTTCTAGAGAAGATCATGTGACCCTTGAGACCGGGGCTTTTCTGACATCGAGAGTGAGATCCCAGAACCCTGTAGCCAAAAATGTTCTTTGCGTCCCCAGTGCTGCCTTCTACACACAGCTGCCTCCCTCTTCTCTCCAGCAGTCTATCCAACACCAGGGGGAAGCTGCTAGCACCAAGGAGTCAGGGTTTGGGGAAACAGGCAGTCTAGAGCAACTGGGGAGACCCCAGGATAGACCCTTAGCAGACCCCAGAGATGACCTTACTGAGCCTCACCTAGGGATGAGGGCCCTGGGCCCAGAGCTCCATGCCTGTGCTGACAAGACTTTAAGGATAGTGCCCACCAGTGGCATCTCCAGCCTCAGGGGCAGGGGGACAGAAGCTCATGCTCTAGGTCTCGATGGGACAGGCTCATCACCCAGAGTCTGTCCTGTTCTCAGTCACGGGGCAGAGAGCTCTCACACTCTGGGGGTGTTTGCAACTAAGATTCTATACAGTGAAACTTAGAGTTTCAGGGAACCTCAGGATCTCAGAAAGCCCAATCACAGAATCTTAGAAATTTAAATTTGTAGAATCTCTGAAACTTGAACCTGTGAGCTCTTAGAATCCAGAATCTAAGAAGCAGGAGTTCTAGTTGTTGCCCCCAGCCAGCCCGTCCATCAGTCCACAGATCTTGATTGTGTGGAGTGCAGTGGGGAATGTAAGATGGTTTTGATTCCTCTCCTCAAGGCCCTTGTCATAAACCTAGGGGAGGAAGATTTGACACTGAGCAAACATTTAGACAAGAAGGAAGTTCTAGGCCTCACGATTCTGGCTCTGCTGGTGAAGTTCTAAGGAAGGAATTGCCTGTGGGAGCAGAGAAGCAGCTCCTCCCGTTTAGGAGTGGAATGTGGGTGACCCTTGACGGTGGGTGGAATTTGGATGGGCTGAGAGAAGGAAGGAGGGCCCCACTGGGGGAAGAAAGACAAGTAAGTAAGGGTGAGAGGAGGACATGAGCATGTCTTCCTTTTTTATTTTCACATCACAAGCCTAGAGCTCATCACCACGGGAAATGCAAGAGGCTCTGGTTTTGCTGGATGAGACCAAAGGAAGCTTCAGCCCTTCCCTATGCCTACCCCATCCCCATCCACCTCATCTGTCCCGGGCCCCCTCAGATATGCCAGGTGGGACTTTTAGGCGGTCGAGTTACCTGAGTACAAAGGTTAGAGATGCCTCCCAGGACTTCCCTGCCACTCACCCCCCGAATTTGACTCCGGTTTACAGCGGATCTGTACCAAGTGTGGGATACTATGAGGGGGCAGGGAAGAATGAAGGGACAAGGGGTGGGAAGAGATGTTTAAAATGCAAACCTGAACCCAAAGCAGAGTAGGCCAGGCTGGCAAGCAGAGTGCTTTGGGCATGCCTGGGAAGGGGCAGGGAATGGGGGTCCACCCATGGAGAGGAGATAAATTGCCTCTTGGCAGAGCAGACAGCAAGCTCAGAAGACACAGTCTTGCACCAGCGCTGGTCAGAAGTGGTCTCAGGAGCCAGCCTGGCCAACATGGCGAAACCCCATCTCTACTAAAAATACAAAAATCATCCAGGTGTGGTGGTGCATGCCCGTAATCCCAGCTGCTCAGGAGGCTGAGGAAGGAGAATCGCTTGAACCTGGGAAGCGAAGGTTGCAGTGAGCCAAGATCACACCACTGCACTCCAGCCTGGGCGACAGAGCGAGACCGTCTCCAAAAAAAAAAAGACACGGTCTAGGGTGCAGGTGTGGGGTTGGGGTGCTGGAGAGCTAACAACGCCAGGTTTCAATGATCCCCAGAACTTAGTACTAGAAACCTCACTCTCTATTGTAACCAAAGTCCCTTGAGTTTTAAGACAATATAGGAAAGAAGGAAATCTACCTGAGAAGCCTAGTATTTGGTGGTTAAAAAAAAAATGAAATCAGTCTAGCTTTCATAATCTTGAGATATTTTATTTATATGTGATGTCATTATCTTGAGGAGGTCTACAGGCCAGCTTAATAATGTTAGTTTTTTATTAAAATGTGTTTAAGTCAAAAATTATTCTTCCAATACAACATTTTATCATTTCATCCCCTTTGTCTTCATCACCAAACAACTCATATCCTATGGCAGCCTATAGGGATATTAGCCAAAGGGATACACAGTCAGGGTGACCTTTGCCCAAGTGTGAAGATGTTTATCCTTGGAGTTCTCCTTGTACACTCCTGCAATGAGGTCTCAGTGATGGGCAGATAGTACCTGTCCGTAATAATGAAAATAACGACAGCCAAAAGAAAGATCATAATGACTAGCATGTACTGCTGACTTATTCTTTGTCAGGCAAGGTGTATTATCCAACATCCAACAGTCTTTGAACGTAGAAACTCATTTACATTTTATGAGACTCACCAAGGTGACACAAGCCACCTCCATACACACATAGAAAGGGGTGGGGATGTGAATCAGTCTGGGCCTGACTGATTTCTCAGCTAAATCCAGAGACTCCAGCTGTCCTGGAACCAAGAACAGCACTCGGTTACTCCCCCTTTTGCAGAATCAATAGACCCAACACATATTAAAATGCATACACCTTGCACTTTAGAAGAAAGATAAAGGCAAGCATTTGAGAACAATAGGGAACGCAGGGGATGGTGCTGGCTGTCTCTCTCTAGTCAATGGAGAGATATTATAGAGGTTCCGCCTACCAGAGTTCTTGAACCAGCAGCATCCACATCACATGGGCGCTTGCTAGGAATGCTAGTTCCCAGGCCCAACACAGACTCCCTGAATCAGAAGACATGTTTTAACAAGATCCCTGGGTGTTTTGTATGCTCATTAAAGTTTGAGACTTGCTGGTATGGAAAGGGCTGTAGCATTTAAAAAGAAGAATAAGGTAAACACGTTTGCCTCCAAACCGCCACTGGTTAGTCTGAGAGTGAGAATAGCTAATCTAATTCCTAATAAAGACCTCATCAGTAGCCTTGAAGTCTAGGCTTAAAATACTGGATTTTATCTTGTAAGTACTGGGCAGCTATCATTGCCTTGGAGAAAGTCAAATAGCTTAAGTTGCTCAGCAGCTACTTTTTAGAATTCAGGAGGCACAGATGCCGACCAGGGCCACGTTTAACACAGTAGCAGAAGCAGACATGGTAGTATATGGAGCACATGCCCCTTGAAGGCATTCTCAATGTGTTTCCTTGAAAGACTGGCTGAACATGTAAGCAGCAACAGGTTATGTATTTCAAATTTGCCATTCAAATAAGTAAAGGTGAAATGTTCAGATCTTAGCAGATTTCAATTTTTGAGCGCAGGCCCAGTAAGTCCTCAGTTTCTGGAACTTGTTCCAGTCAAGGACAAGTCACCCCCTCCGTGTCTTACCTAGTTATGAATCTACGGCCTGCATCATGCTCTGCCAACCCCAGCAATGCTAGTGGGGTTGCCACTTGAGGATTCCACCCCACTTCTATTTAGGAGAAGGGAGGAGAGGGCTGAGGAAAGACCATTCCTTTGCCCTGATTCTTCCACGGGCTGCTTATCCACCTAAGAGTTCAGAGAGCTTGCTTCCCTTCCACCCTCACCTCCCTGCCTGTGTCAGGGATTTTGCTTTTCTCATCCTGGTCTGAATCTCAGAGTGCCAACAGTATCATATTCCTCTTCATTCATCTTCTACATGTCACGTTGAATATTTAATGTCTATGTAGTACACTACACAGTATCATTTCATCATTTTTATCATCTTTAAATTGTATCATTTTTAAAACAACCATAAGAGGTGAAGTTATTTATCAATTGCATTTAAAGATGAAGAAACTGAAACACAGAGAGGTAATGAGTGACTGATCCACTTAGAACAGTTTCTGACATGCAAGTGTAAACTAAGTACTATCACTCAATGAGGGTCTGGGGGTCCTCAGGGAAGTGCCTGCAGCACTCTCTGCCCTCTGGTTTCTTCCTTGCGATGGAATATGGTAGACCCTCCCTTACAGGGTCCTGGGAGGCCTCAATGAGAACTCAGTGAAAGGGGCTTAGCACAGTGCCTGACCCAAAGGAAGGACCAAACTGAACGTCAGTTTCATGTAGGAAGTGGCAGATCCAAGCCAAAAGCTGGATGAGTCAACCCTGTGTTCCTCACCCTGGCTCCAGAACACAAGACTCACTCCACCATGAAGGGAACAAAGGCCATGGGTCACCAGGGAAACCTGCTGTGGAGCCAGGCTTTGCAGAGCCCAAAGGAACTTGGATAGATAGAAGAGATGGGGAGAGGCCACCTGCTGAGGAGGGCGGGAGAGTGACTGCCTGAAAGCTGGCCCTGCCTTGAGGAACAGTCTTGCCTCTGCCTGTGTTCCAGATGTGAGTGTGTCCCTGGCTACAGCGGGAAGCTCTGTGAGACAGACAATGATGACTGTGTGGCCCACAAGTGCCGGCATGGGGCCCAGTGTGTGGACGCAGTCAATGGCTACACATGCACCTGCCCCCAGGGCTTCAGGTAAGACAGGAGGGCACCTCAGGAAGGAGACAACCTGGGCCAGGTGGCAGGGGCTGGGGCTGACTGGCTAAGGCAGCCAGGGTGGAGACCCAGGCCCAGTTGGCCATAGCCCTGGTTCTGGGTGGTTCTTGATTCCCCTGACACCTTTGCAGTCCCTACATGTCCGTATGAGGGAAATAGAGCCGGTATTGGTGATCCCACATTGTTGATGGGAGAAGAGCTACTTGTGGCAACTCCATGTGAAAGTTGGGCTTAGATTCAGCTCACATCATGTCAAGTTTGGGCAGGATGCCATCTAATGGAAGATGCCACCATCTTGAAGCCCAGCTTGCAGGGTGGAGGTAGCCACGTAGCCACACTGACCAGAATCTTCTTTCTAGGCTGGAGAACAAACATGATGGTTCTGGCCACACTGACCAGAATCTTCTTTCTAGGCTGGAGAACAAACATGATGGTTCCTCAGTGGTAACCTCTATTCTACTTTGATTGAATATTTTCAACAGAATGTTGACTAATTTGCTGACTCTAGATGCTTTATATAAGTGGACTCATACAGCGCTTGTCCTTTGTCAGGCTCATTTCACTTAGTATGATGTCCTCAAGGTTCATCCACGCTGTTGGATCTGTCAGAATTCCCTTTGTTTTTACTGCTGAAGAATGTTCCAGTGAACAGATAGGCTACATTTTGCTTATCCATTTATATTTCCATGGGTGAGAATGTGCTCTTTTAAGCAATCACCCCCAGGCAATTCGGATGACACTGAAATGTAGGGACCTCTGCTCGAGTCCAACTCCATTATTTTATTTCTTGGAGATGGAGTCTTGCTCTGTTCTCCAGGCTGAACTCTCACTCCTGTGCTCAAGCAGTCCTCCCCAGTAACTGGGACTATAGGCTCGTGCCACTGTGGCTGCCCCAAACTCTCTTATCTTAAAAATGGGAAATCTGGGACTTAGAGAAGGAAAAGCTCTTGCCCTAGTTAGCGGCAGGGCTGAAACTATCCCCTAGAACTAGTGTTACTTCCCACCTCACTCCACCGCTCTACTCAAGGTTCTTTGGCCTGAGTAACTGTGATTTCTCCTCTTGGCCATTCTCCTGTCTTCCTCCCGGTTCTTTCTCCCTGCTTCCAGTGGACTCTTCTGCGAGCACCCCCCACCCATGGTCCTGCTACAGACCAGCCCGTGTGACCAGTACGAGTGCCAGAATGGGGCCCAGTGCATCGTGGTGCAGCAGGAACCCACCTGCCGCTGCCCACCAGGCTTCGCCGGCCCCAGATGCGAGAAGCTCATCACCGTCAACTTTGTGGGCAAGGACTCCTATGTGGAACTGGCCTCCGCCAAGGTCCGACCCCAGGCCAACATCTCCCTGCAGGTGCGTCCCACCCTGCCCTGCCCTGCCCTTAAAAGGACCTCAACATGCCCCAAGCTCTGATGGTTCAGAAAATTGCTGGAATGCCCCATCTTAGCAGTAAAGCACCATCAGGGACAACACTCAGCTTGAGGACACCTGAACCAACTCATTCAGAGGGTTCTATTGATAACTCCTGACCAGCTCTCACTGCAAACTGCAGCCCCCACTTCCAGCCTCATTCACTCATTCCTCCAGAAAATATTCATTCAACTATTGTATGCCAGACACTGTGCCACAGAACTGCGATTCTATTTGAGACAGACAAAACCCGTCTGAGGCAGAATGGCAAGGGCAGGGACAGCGGCAACCCTGGGGGCTGTGGGAGCACATGGGAGAGGCAGTGATCACAGTCTGTGGAGGAGAATCAGGGAAGGCTCCCCAGAGGCAGTGATCACACAGCTGAGATCTGAAGGGTGAACAGGAGCTTGCCTGATGAAGTGTAAAAGGGTGCTGGGCCTTAGGGGACCAGAGAAGAACAGAAGTTGGGGGGTGTCCACCTCTGGGGCTTAAGGAGAAATCAGCTTGCGGCAAAGGTCCAGAGGAATGGAAAACCATTGAGCACAAACCAAGTTCTTTTCTAACTTCTCCCAGGTTCCTTACCTGTAGACGAAGCACATTTATTCCAAACTGCATTTCTGGGCAACATAAATGTTCTTCTGGAAGGGGGATTGGCAGGGAAGGTTTAGGACAGACAAAGAATGGGCCCCTGCCTGCAGGTTTTCTGTGACGAAGGAGCCACCTGGGTTGGGCATTTCTGGGTGCTACTGGGCACTAACTAGGGCTCTGGCCTTTTTTTTGGTTATGGCTCCATTAGCTCAGGTTTAAACCTTGGCTCGTGGGCTTATAGAGAAAATATCTATTCAACAAAGATCTAATTGGCACCTATACATGCCAGGCATCATTCGAGACACAGAAGTTGTAGAAGTGCACAGAAAGTTCAACCTGCCTCACCCTGTGAAGCTTACAGCCCAGTGGACAGGCCTCTGAGATAAGGGTTGACCGTGGGCACAAACAAGGAGGAGGCTCTGGCTGTCATCACCCACTCCTGCCTTCCTCGCTCAGTCCCACCCACCCAGGCTAGTCAAGACAGCACCCAGTACCCCCAGCATCTAGATGTCCTCTCAAACTTGCCTGCTTCATACCCCATTCCTCAGGCCAGATGTACCAGGTGATGAGGGCCCATCCACTAATCTAAGAATCTCATTCCAGGTGGCTGGCTTTGAGTGCAACTTCTGAAACCAGTGACTTTTAGCCTTGGCAATACTTTAGAGTCACCTAGAGAACTTTTTGAATCATCTTTAGCCAGGTGTAGTGGCTCACACCTGTAATCCCAACACTTTGGGAAGTGGAGGTGGGTGGATCACTTGAGATCAGGAGTTCGAGACCCGACTGGCCAACATGGTGAAACCCAGTCTCTACCAAATATACAAAAATTAGCTGGGCATGGTGGTATGTGCCTGTAATCCCAGCTACTTGAGAGACTGAGGCAGGAGAATAGCTTGAATGAAGGAGGCAGAGGTTGCGGTGAGCCGAGATCATGCCACTGCACTACAGCCTGGGCAACAGAGCAGGACTCTGTCTCAAAAAACTAGATAAATAAAAAAATAAAATTATCTTTGCCTGGGCCCCACCTGCAAGAGATTCATGTGTAGCTGGTCTGGGGTAAAGTCTAGACACTGGCATTTTTTTAATTCCCCAGATGACTCTTAGCACAGTGCCTGGTTCCTAGCAAACATTGAATTAATGATCATTGTTAGCATTTTCTTTATAACTCTTATTATTCAACCAGGCACAGTGCCTCACACTGTAATCCAAGGACTCTGGGAGGCCAAGGTGGGTGAATCATTTTTAGGTCAGGAGTTTGAGACCAGCATGGTCAACATGGTGAAACCCTGTCTCTACTAAAAATACAAAAATTAGCCAGGCATAGTGGTAGGCACCTGTAGTCCCAGCTACTCGGGAGGCTGAGGCACCAGAAATGCCCGAACCTGGGAACGGAGGCTGCAGTGAGCCGAGATTGCACCACTCCACTCCAGCCTGGGCCAAGATTCTGTCTCAAACAAACAAAGCAAAAAAAACCCCTTATTGTTCTATTTTATACAGAGAGACAGAGGCCAAAGAAGGGCCAGGACTTGGATGGAATCATGTTGTGCACCAGAGGGAGAGGGCAGATTAGAGCTCGGGCCTCCTGACACCATAAAAATATGGACGTAGTGTGCATAGTAGGCGCTCAGTAAAAATGTGTTGAACTAGTTTGCTCGGTCAGCACTTGCTGAGGTTTAAGTCCAGGCCTTACCTTCTGGGGATTTACCTACTAGATAGATGGAGGAGGAAAGATGGATGTGAATTTAGACCCAGCACAGATTCAGAAGCTGCTGCCTGGAAGAGGGTTCTGTGAGATGAGCAGAGGAGGTTCAGTCTCAGGTAAGCCCTCACTGACATGCCCTGGCTGCTTTGTCCAGGTGGCCACCGACAAGGACAACGGCATCCTTCTCTATAAAGGAGACAATGACCCCCTGGCGCTGGAGCTGTACCAGGGCCACGTGCGGCTGGTCTACGACAGCCTGAGTTCCCCTCCAACCACAGTGTACAGGTAAGGGCCTTGCTCCCTCCTGACTCACTGCGTGTTCCTCCACATCCTCCTGCCTCTGGGCCTGATACTCAGAAGGGGGATTCTAGGGATCTCAGGTGTCCCTTCTCCTGGCCCCTACCGTGCGTATGCTCTCACACACACACTTCCTCCTCGCGGGGTGGCGGGTGGGAGGGAGAAAGGCAGTGTCGGAGGAAGAGGTCGAGGAAGGTAGGCCCGTGGAGGGGAGGTGACACCTCATCACCATAAGATAAATGGGCAGCTGGCCACTGTGTGGGAGTGTGCGCTGCAGTGGGGACAAGGCTGCTTAATGAGGTGCCCTTTTCAAAATGTCATCTTAATCTTTTATTATTTTAAGAAAGACAACAGGGGACAATTAGCATGCAACTCAAGGGGAAGAAACTCAAGGGCATTGAGGGAGCAGGGCCACGCTGTAGGTGACTTTCAAACCGTTCCAAAGCTTTTCCTAAACTTCAGCCTCTCCAGCAGCTTGTGCATGAACAGAGTGGCAGCTGGACTTTCACTTCAGAGGCTGCCTTACAGCAACTTTCAACTGCTCACTTTTTTTTTTTTTTTAAGATGGAATCTTGCTTTTTTGCCCAGGCTGGAGTGCGGCGTAGCAATCTCAGCTCACTGCATCCTCCGTCTCTTGGGTTCCAGTGATTCTCCTGCCTCAGCCTCCCTGGTAACTAGGATTACAGGCACCTGACACCACACCTGGCTAATTTTTGTATTTTTAGTAGAGATGGTGTTTCACCATGTTGGTTAGGCTGGTCTCAAACTCCTGATCTCAGGTGCTCTGCCTGCCTTGGCCTCCTAAAGTACTGGGATTACAGGTGTGAGCCACTCCACCTGGCCAACTGCTCACTTTTTTAATGTAGCTGCTCCTTAAGGAATTATCATCTGGAGAGTCACAGATGTGCTAGTTGGATATGTTAGATTTTTTTCCGCTTCTCAGTAATAAATACTAAATAACTATTAAAATAAAAGTTATAAATTTATAATAGTTATAAAAATGACTACTAAAAGTTAAAAATGTCTGTTACACCTAAAACTACCAGTAGAAGTAGAGCCAAACCTTACGGAAACCACAGTACAAAAGAGAAGCCACACTGTCCCCTCAGAGGCAAGAGCGCATTTCACAGGGATTGGTGAGGAGCTGTAACTTTTAGACATTTTTTCTCTGTTAACTAAATCTTTTCTTCCATTAAAATTTTATATGGAGGCCCCACTCCTGTAATCCCAGCACTTTGGGAGTCCGAGGCAATTAGATCACAAGGTCAGGAATTCAAGACCAGCCTGACCAATATGGTGAAACCCCATCTTAATTCAAATTACTAAAATTGGCCAGGCATGGTGGCACGTGCCTGTTGTCCCAGCTACTCGGGAGGCTGAGGCAGGAGAACCGCTCAAACCTGGGATGGGGAGGTTGCAGTGAGCCAAGATCACGCTACTGCACTCCAGCCTGAGTGACAAAGGGAGACCCCATCTCAAAAAAAAAAAATTATATTGAACTTAAGAATCATAAATACATAGAAGCAAGACCACCCTGCAGGGTTGGAGGGAACAAAGATTCCCCCTCCACACACACTGCCGTCAAGGCCCCTGATAAATCATCAACAAACCCAGTTTGAAAGCCATTAGCTCCAACCAGTGGTTCTCAAAGTGTAGCCCGAGGCTACAGTACCAGCATCACCTGCGGGCATAATAGAAATGCATATTTTCAGGCTGTACCACAGAACTGCTGAATCTGAAACCCTAGGGGTTAGCTCTGACACACCTGTGCTTCAGAGGGCCTTCCAGGTGATTCTGATGCACAAGTCTCAGAAGCACCAGTTTCCACAGGAAAACCTCCTGCAGAAGGAGTGGTCTGAGTTGGGCCTTGAAGAAAGGGAAGAACTTGTGAGAGCAGAGAGAACAGGTGGGCAAGCCATGCTGGGAGAATGGCAAAGACAGACAAGGGGCAAGGAAAAGGGCATTGACCAGAGCAGGAGGCTCCTAGTGGAGGGTGGGTAAAGACCAGCCAGGTTAGGACAGTCGGGCACAGCAGACACCAGAAGAAAGAGCTCACCCCCATGGTCTTCCTAGAGCCTAGGCTGCCTAGCCTCTGTGTCTCTGGAGCCATGGGTCCTGGGCCAAGTGGAGAAGACACAGAGCCAAGGAGGCAGGGCCAGGGCAGCCTGTGAAGTATTTGCTGTCACATAAATCCAGATGTGAACAAGTGATTCAGCCTCTTCAGTTCCACCCACCACCACCACCACGTAATGTGTCCTAGGATCTACCTCCTAGGACAGTCAGAGGATTGAAGTAACTTTGGAGGAAGTGCTTGGCAAATTAAGCCTTTACACAAACATGTCAAGGACAGAAGGTGAAAGCCAGGCTTCCAGAAGCAGCTGAACCCTGCCCTGAGCTGGGGGCTTTCCCAGGCAGAGCCCAGCCTTTGCCCTCTGCTGACGTTAGCTGTCAGGGCTAGTGATTTGGTAAAGGGCTGGTGTGGGTGGTAGGAATGTTGCAGCACTGTGCTGAGTTCAGAAATGGAAGGCCAGAGAATCGCTGTCCGGAAGCTGTTGTCAGGGAGCCTTGAGGCTGAGCAGGTAGGTGGCCCTGGAGAGACACCAGGCTCTGTCTTAGCCATGGGGAGACAAAGTTAAGGATGTCCAGGCATTCCCAGCCTAGATCTTCATGCTGAGCCAGTAACAGATCTTTAGTACCCTTCTTCCCATTCACAGTCCTCAGGGGCCCAAGGCTCTAGCAATTCCACATTAAAATGGTTTTGCTTCCAAACAGCTTTCCCTGAGGCAGCCCTGTTCCTGTTCCCAGTAGTACACTCACTCCACATCCATCAGGCCCCGTGTTTGGGCCAGACCCTGGGCTAGGCACAGAGGCCAGAGAGCTAAACAAACATAGTCCAGGGAAGAAGACACACACATCAATGAGCAGTGGCTCCACAGCAGAATCCAGTCATTCTCCCTGGAGGCACTGGTGTCATGCTACAGGCACACCAATGATGAAGCAAAGTTATTTTTTCTTTTGGGGTTTTGTTTTGGGTTTTTTTCTATTTTTGAGTCAGTGTCTCAACGTGTCACCCAGGTTGGAGTGCAGTGGCATGATCACAGTTCCCTGCAATCTCCACCTCCCAGCCTCAAGTGATCCTCCTACCTCAGCCTCTTGAGGAGCTGGGACTGCAGGTGTGCACCACAACATCTAACTAATTTTTGTTTTTGTTTTTTTGTGGGAGAGACAGAGTTTCATCATGTTGCTTAGGCTGGTCTTGAGCTCCTGGGCTGAAGCAATTTGTCTATCTTGGCCTCCCAAAGTGCTGGGATTGCAGGCATGAGCCACTGTCCTTAGCAGGAGCAAATATTTTTGCTTGGAGGACCTTGGAGGAGGAGGTAGTGTTTGAGCTGAGACATGACCTGTGCCTCAGAAGCATTTTCTTAGGCTGAGCAGCGAGGAAGCCCTGGGGACGAGGAGGCCCCATCAGCCAGCATGGAAACCATGTGGGAGGGCTGGGGTTAATGGTGGGCACAGGCTGAGCTGGCCAGCAGCTGAGGGAGCCCGGAAGCCAGTCCAGCCACAAAAAATGAGATCTCCTCCTCAGCATCAGTGCAACAAGCTCCAGCCATCCAGGAAGGCCACCTTGGCCTCAGAGCTTGGCCAGAGAGCCCAACCAAAGCTTTTCTAATCAGGGGAGTTGGCAGCCACCAGCTTTTGGCCCACTAAGGCCCAGTGACCAGCCTCAGAGTGAGGATGACAGCCTGGGTTCCCAACAGGGACTCTAGATTCCATGGTCTCCATTCTGTCCGCGCCTGATGTTGTTCATTTGCACAGCTGAAATCACAGATTATGACAAGGCAATACCACGATGATGAGTGCAGGTGACGAGGGCACCTCAACATTCTATTCTAGGCCCCAGGGAAAATACACAGAAAAGCCCACCTGAGCCCCTCCTTGCCCCAGAATGGGGTCAGACTTCACTATTCCTTGGCACTGAGACTTGAGAGAAGGCCACACTCACCTGCCAGCAAGACCAAATGGCCACATAGGTAACAGACATGGGGAAAATGGGCTGGGGTCCCCATAGGGAGTGGTGGATGCTGCAGTAGCCTAGAGGGTGGAGCCCCATCCAAAGGAGCAGCTGACCTCAGCTCCAGCAGACACTGCCATGTGGGAATGCAGATTATCAAAAGAAGCAGGACCATCAGCGTTGCTATGTGAGATATCTAAGTTTTTGAATGTTAGCCATTTTAAAACACAGCATGGGAGCTCTCTTTGAATGCAATGCAGTGCATGCTCTCTGAGTCTTGATTTCTGCAATCCTATCCACTGCCAAGGTCTTTGACTCATTCAATCCTTACTCATATTTTAGAGATAAGAAGCCTCATGTTAGAAGCCCAGAAAGTGGCAGAGCTAGGATTTAAATCCGGGTCAGGTTTCCACCCAAACCAGCTCTCCCACCGTGCTGGCTCTGGAACATGAAGGGCAGGGCCAAGAGAGAGTGGAGGCTGTGCTACAGGAGTCGGGGGTTGCTGCAGTGAGGGCCCCGCCTGATGCCTACCCGAAATCTCAGAAACTGTTACTGTGAGCCTCTATCGCCACCTAGTGGTCACAACTCAGCATCCAGGTTTGAGCAACCAGCACCTAGAGGAATGAATAACCAACCCTTCCTCCCTTCCTCAGTGGCCTAGAGTCCTGTGGCTTGGAGACTTGAACTTTAGTCCTACCTCCACCACGCCCACCTTAAGACTTCAGGCTGAGCACCTATGTCTCTGAGCCATAAGTCTCTAACTTCAAAAATGGAGGAAAAAGTATCCCTCCTTCCTGGGGGTTGTTAGGGTTAAATAAGAGAATACAAGTTAACTGCTTAGCATAGGGTAGCACAATGCCTGGCCTCTACTAAGGGAATAACACTTGTCCACCATTATTATTAAAAGCAAGAGAAAGCTGGGCATGGTGGCTCACACCTGTAACCCCAGCACTCTGGGAGGCCAAGGCAGGAGGATCGCTTGAGCCCAGGAGTCTGAGAGTATCCTGGGCCACATAGTGAGACTCCACCTATGCAAAAAAATTTAAAACTTAGCCAAGCACAGTAGAGCACACCTATGGTGCTAGCTGCTTGAGAGGCTGAGGCAGGAGGATCACTTGAGCCCTGGAGGTCAAGGCTGCAGTGAGCTGTGATTGCACCACTGCGCTGCAGCCTAGGTGACAGAGCAAGATCCTATCTCAAAAAATAAATAAATAAATAAATGAAAGCAGAGGCAAAAAGGCCATGGGCCACTCTGGCCAATTCCTGTGGTCATGCCAGTTCCTGGCAGGATGCATGCAGCGCGACCCTGACAACTCCAGAGTTCTCCACCTCCCAGTTGGCACCAGTTCAGTCTGGCCCAGTGAGGAGGACCCTCAGAGCTTCCTCCTCTCTCCTGAAATCCTTAAATATCTCTCCAGGAGAGTAATGACCGGCGCTTGGGACCACTATAGTCATTTATTTTAGCATGAACCTTAGGTTGTTAGTGTTTTTTCCATTTTTTCTCTACTTTTGTCACAGTAGAGCCATTTTCCCATTGTTACTTTATTTCAAAGGCCAAGATTTAATAATGATTTTTTTTTTTTTTTTTTTTTTTTTGCGATAGAGTTTCACACTGTCACCTGGGCTGGAGTACAGTGGTGAGATCTTGGCTCACTGCAACTTCTGCGTCCCAGGTTCAAATGATTCTCCTGCCTCGGCCTCCTGAGAAGCTAGGATTACAGGCGCCTGCCACCATACCCAGCTAATTTTTTGTATTTTTAGTAGAGACAGGGTTTCACTATGTTGGCCAAGTTGGTCTTGAACTCCTGACCTTGTCATCTGCCCGCCTTGGCCTCCCAAAGTGCTGGGATTACAGGCGTAAGCCACTGTGCCTGGCCATAATTTTTCCTTCATAGGCAAGTAGAAATGGAGGCATCCTGACTTAGGGATGGTGGGGGAAAAAAAAACAGAGCCTTTAGCATTCCCTACCCCAAACCTCCAGAGACCCACAGTTTGAAAAACACTGGCTTTAGCCATTATATCCAGGACACCCTGGTTAAAAGGTGCCAGGAAGAGACAACCTGTTAACCCACTGGCATAGTTAATGCCATGGGAGGTTTGGATTTGGAAGCAATCCTGACTTTGAACTTCAGTTCCAGCACTTCTTAGCAGTGTGGCCTCTATCAGGTTACTTAGCTTCCTTCCCTAAAATGAGACTCCCAACAGTCCCCTCCTCAGAGATGGGAATGAACCAGTGGGAGTATACAGAGATTCAAAGCCCTGGGCGGCTGTAAGTTTGTAAAATCAGCAGGCAGGCTCTTCCAGGGCCCACTAACCTACTCCCCTACCCCAGTTGCTGCCACGCCCAGCTCTTCCAAGCCCAGGGTAAAGTCAAGGAATCATCACTTCCACCTTTCACTGAGTACTTGCCAGGTCTCAGGGGCCACATATTGCCCATTAACACCCAGTGTAGGTCTGAGCATGGTGGCTCATGCCTAAAATCCCAGCACTTTGGGAGGCCGAGGCGGGCAGATCACTTGAGGTCAGGAGTTCAAGACCTGCCTGGCCAACATGATGAAACCCTGTCTATACTAAAAATACAAAAATTAGCCAGGCGTAGTGGTGGGTACCTGTAATCCCAGCTACTCAGGAGACTGAGGCAGGAGAATTGCTTGAACCAGGGAGGTGGAGTTTGCAGTGAGTTGAGATCACACCACTGTACTCCAGCCTGAGTGACAGAGCAAGACTCCGTCTCAAACAAACAAAAAAAATGTGTAGGCCAGGCACAGTGGCTCACACTTGTAACCCCAGCACTTTGGGAGGCTGAGGAGGGAGGATTGCTTGAGCCCAGCAGTTCAAGTCTGCAGTGACTGATGATTGCACCATTGCGCTCCATCCTGGGCAACAGAGCAAGACCCCATCTCTTATTAAAAACAACAGTGTTGTACAATGAGTGTAAAACTCATTGAATAGAAGCAGAAACAGGCTTACAGAAGTGATATGACTTGCCCAGGGTCCCTCACCTAGGGTGATCCCAGATCTCTCTCCACAAAGCATGACCTGGCTGAAGGTTATACCTGGAGCCTACCTAGGACTCTCCCATGTGGGCTTCAGATGAGGTCCTCCAGGAAGAGTAGTGCTGGGGCACTGCAGAACCCAGCACTTTGTCTAGGGCAGGAGTCAGTGACCACAGAGTCCTCTGATCTGTGGCTCCTGCCAGACCACTGTCTCCAAGCTGGGTACCCCCAGAGGCTGTACACCAGGGCCTGGGATGGCAAGAAGTAGAGAAGGAATTGGGCCTGGAGCCAGCTGCTAGGCAGGAGCAGGTGGCATGTGTTCGCTGTATCTGTGTGTGTCTATAATGGGAAAACAGCTGCCCTGGCTCCCTGAATCTTAATGTTGGAAGAGAATGCCTGAGCTGCAGCCTCTTGACAGCTCCCTTTCTGACAGGTGGCTGCCCAGCATCTGTTGACACACCTCCAGGGTGGTGAGCTCATTTGCATCCAAACAGCATCCATTGATAGGACACTTTGGGATATACCTGCATATTTTTGCATTTGTGGTTAGAAAACTGTGTGAGGGCCCAAGGTCACAAGTTTACGGTCTCTGCATGGGGCACTCCCTACCCCTCCTGCTTTTACCAGCCCATCTGTCATAGGCCTCTGCCTTGCTCTCAGCTTGCAACTTGGAGCAGCTGGAGGCTTCTGAAATAGAAATAGCTCTAGCTTCATAGGGCTTCTTGGCTGCCCATCACAAAAGCAGATTCCTCAGTGGCCTCTTTTACCCACCACTCCACCTCCCACTACCCTCTCTTGGCCAGACCTTACATTGTTTAGTTGTCAATTGATTTAGAGGAAAGGCTAAGGAAAGTGGAATGGAAGCTTTGTGAGTGCAGTTACCCTATGTGCCCTGTATGTCACTGATCCACAGCACCCGGGACAAGGTGGCCCACAGCAGACGGTGGGTGAAGGATGGATGAAAGATGGTTGAAGAATGGATGAAGAATGGATGGATGGATGGGATGGATGGAGGAAGAGGGTAGATAAGTAGGTGGGTAGCTGGAGAGATAGATAGGTGGATGGATGGAGAGGAGGGTGGATGGGTGAATGGATGGATGGACAGTTGGATGAATGAATGGGAGGAGAGATTTCCCAATGGATTTGAGTGAGTCCTGGACTCCTGCATGTCCTCTGCCATCACTTTCTCCCAGGGATCAGCACTAGAGCAAGGATCACTAGCTTTGCAGACAATGGTACTTGTTAGTATTCTAAATAATACTAAAATAACTGCTTACATTTTCCCAGCAATTGACAAAGCACCTTTTTTTTCTTTTTTTTAAGAAATAGGGATCTTGTTATGTTTCCCAGGCTGAACTCAAACACCTGGGCTCAAGTGGTCTTCCTGCCTCAACCTCCCAGTTTGTCAAGTAGCTAGCACTACAGGCACATGACACCATGCCTGGTTACAAAGCACTCTCACTTACCCTCTCTTATTTGAACTTCATGATAGTTCTGTGAGATTATTCTCCCCCTTTTACAGATGAGGAAACTGAGACCAGGATGTTCTGTTCCTATGATTGGTTATGGTTCCATCCAGCAGCAAGGGGCTAGAATGGACTCTGTTTTCTTCACTACACCCCAGTTAGCCTGTCTTCTCCCAAGCATTTCTCTTGCCTTTTCGGCTGCTGAAATTTCTAAATCCGAGTTAGTCACTGAAACTGTACCTGCCTGCCTAATCAGTGCCACCCCTGCTGGGATCCTTTTGTTGGAGCCAACAGGGATTTGCTAGGGAGAATTCAAGGAGACAGGGAGCCTCCATATGTATCCCAGACATCTGAACAGATAAGGTTGAGCTCAGCCTACTCCTCAGGGAGCTTCAGGGAAGGAAGAGGTGTTACATTCCCCAACTCCCATCATCTCCCACCACTGTTCCCTCTCAGCCCCTGCGGAGGGTGAAGCGCTGGAAAGAGCAGAACTTGGAAGTCAAATTGTTGCCTACAAATTCTGTCTCTTGCCTGAACTAGCTGGGTAACCTCAGATAAATCACTTACCCTCTCTGGGCCTTGGTGTCTTCATCTGTGAAAAAGGGTATCTGGCATCCACTTCACAGAATTGTTGTAAGGTTCCAATAAGTGAACCACTTAGCACCATGTCTGGCTCATCTGGGCCCTCACTGAGTGTCTGCTGGCCCTGTTAGAAGCAACATGGGGAAAGAGGATGTGCAGACTGAATATCCCATAACTAGCCGGGCACAGTGACTCACACTGGTAATCCCAGAACTTTGGGAGGTGGATCACTTCAGGTGTGGAGTTCAAGACCAGCCTAGCCAACATGGTAAAAACCCCATCTCTACTTGAAATACAAAATTAGCTGTGCAAGGTAGCATGAGCCTGTAATCCCAGCTACTTGGGAAACTAAAGCAGGAGAATCACTTGAACCCAGGAGGTAGAGATTGCAGTGAGCCAAGATCATGCCATTGCACTCCAGCCTGGGCGACAGAGTGAGACTCCAAAATCCTCCAATGAGCATTTCCTTCAAGTATCATGTGGGCACTCAAAAAGTGTGGGATCTTGGAGTTTTTCAGATTAGGGACATTTGACCTGGGCCTTGGTTCAAATTCTTGCTCTATCACTTATCAACTGTGGTGCCTTAGGTAAATTCCTTAGCCTCCCTGAGCTATCATTTCCTCATTTCTATAGCAGAGATACCAAACTTAACATAGCATGAGTATTATAAGGCATTATTTCCCCAAATGTGGCATGCAAGGTGGTACATGAGGTGACCTTAGGGGGGACAACAGCAAAATATTGAAATTTTAACTGTGAAAGATGTTTTTTGTTTTGTTTTTGTTTTTGAGATGGTCTTGCTCTATTGCCAGGCTGGAGTGCAGTGGTGCAATATCGTCTCACTGCAACCTCCATCTCCTGGAATCAAGCCATTCACCTGCCTCAGCCTCCTGAGTAGCTGGGATTACAGGTGCGTGCCACCATGCCCAGCTGCCCAGCTAATTTTTGTATTTTTAGTAGAGACGAGGTTTTACCATGTTGGCCAGGATGGTCTCGATCTCTTGACCTCATGATTCGCCTGCCTCGGCCTTCCAAATTGCTGGGATTACTGATGTGAGCCACCATGCCCAACCAAGAGTTTGTTTTACATATACTAGAAAAAAAATATGAAAATTATATCAAGGCCGGGCACGGTGGCTCACACCTGTGATCCAAGCACTTTTGAGGCAGGCGGATCACCTGAGGTCAGGAGATCAAGACCCGCCTGACCAACATGGTGAAACCCTGTCTTAAAAAAAAAGTGATATCAAAACATTATTTTTTAGAACAATGCTAACTTTTATCCTTATTGATATTTAAGGGGGAAATTGGGCAGTTGAAACAAGTGTGTTGAGTAAATAGGGGTCCAGGCAGCATGCAAACAGAGCAGGAATTGAGAAGGGGATCTGGGAATGGAGTTTGCTTAACTCTATGAAATAATAGAAAAGAATGCAAATAACTCTATGAAATAATAGAAAAGAATGCAAATAACTCTATGAAATAATAGAAAAAAAGCCAAGTGCAATACCTGACTCTAGACTAAATCCTGGACTGTAAGGAAAGAAATGCTGTAAAGGACATTATTGTGTCCACTGCAGAATTAGAATACAGATGATAGACGAGATAACAGTGTGGTATCCATGTTAAATTCGCCAAAGTTGACAACTGCACTGTGCTTATGTAAGAGAATATCTGTCCTTAGGAAATGCACACTGAGGTATCTAAGGATAAAGGGCTGTGATGTATGCAACTTACCTTTAAATGGTGCAGAAACGTGTGTGTGTATATATACAATGCAGAGAGAAATCAACCAAGCACATTGGAGTAGTGGGAGAAACTGGGTAACAAGCATTTTCTGTAACTGTTTTTATTTTTGCAACTTATGTAAGTTTAATGTTATTTTCAAATAGTAAAAATGTAAGCAGTACAGGTCAAGTCCACAGCCCAGGGCCCAGCCATGGAAGCCACTTAGTGAACTCTCCGGCTTTCTCCCCTTCTCTCCTGGCCAGTGTGGAGACAGTGAATGACGGGCAGTTTCACAGTGTGGAGCTGGTGATGTTAAACCAGTCCTTGAACCTGGTAGTGGACAAAGGAACCCCCAAGAGCCTGGGGAAGCTCCAGAAGCAGCCAGCAGTGGGCATCAACAGCCCCCTCTACCTTGGAGGTAATGCCCTCTTTCCCTACCACCTCCAGCACCTCCACCTCCCACCAGCCCTCTGTGCACCAGTACAAACCCAGGCCACTGCCAAAGCCAATCAGGGAAAGCTTCCTGGAGCAAGGGACAACCTCTTGCTCCAAGCTAATCTCTAAAAGGGTGAACAGGCATTAGCCAGGCTATGGGGAAAAGATTATTTTGGACAAAGATTGCTTGGAAAGGGGAGAGAGCAGGACTCCTTCTGGAGACTACAAGTTGTGAGGGGGAGGGGACACAGCGGGAGGCAGGAGATGGAAGCAGGGTCTAGGCTCTGCTAAAGTCTGCCAGCTTCAGGTCATATTCCCTCTGCTCTGCCACCTCCTCAAACCCTGAGAGGTTCAATTAATGAATGTATAGAAGAACAAGTTTGAGATTAAAATCAAAGGCCAAAAATGGAAGTAAGCCAGATGCCGTGGCTCACACCTGTAATCCCAACACTTGGGGAGCCCAAGGTGGGAGGATTGCTTGAGTCCAGGAGTTGGAGAGCAGCCTAGGCCACATAGTGAGACCTCATCTCTACAAAATATTTAAATTATCTGGGCATCATAGCGAGCACCTGTAGTCCTAGCTACTTGAGAGGGTGAGGTGGGAGGATCGCTTGAGCCCAGGAGGTTGAGACTGTAGTGAGCTATGATTGTGCCACTACCCTCCAACTTGGGTGACAGAGTGAGACCTTGTCTTTTAAAAAAAAAAAAAAAGTCATCAGTTTGGCAGAATCTGGGCCTGAAAGGCAGCCACTGCACCAATAGTTCTCAAAGGGTTAACTGTAAAAAATGCTACCAGAACCAGTCCTTCAGTCCCAAGATTCCTGAGACTTCACCCACAGAGTCCACCTGCAGATACTGGCACAGGCCTAGAAGAGGGCATTGTTAATGGGTGGTTCAGATGCAGGGAGGCCAGGGAAAGCTCTGGGCTGAGGGCAGCCCCAGAAGGACACCACTTCACCCTGGAGGAGGACCATGCCCCCACCCCACCAGCTCCAGGTACAGCCAGAATAGAACTGGGTGCCCTGCTTCCAGGCCAGTCTCAAGCTCTCAACTGTAGAAGGTGGGCAGAGAGTAGTGTAGAAGGGGAGAGAAAACACAAATCAGGCTTTATTGAAAAGCAAATTAGGTCTTTACTAACAGCCTTTTGAAGACCCTGAGAAGAGGGGTACACAGCACAGAAGGCAGCAAACTGGTCTAAAAACACTGAACCCCAAAGTCTCATTGATCAAGCCGCTCCCCCAAACCTTATCTTCTCTCCGCAGCTGTAGCTCGCCTGCCCTGGGTTCTCTTGCGAGGCCTGGATCAGAGGGCTGAGGGGCCTGGTGGGGACGACAGGTTATTTGGTGCACTTGTCTATGGGGGCGGACCCCTCAGTTCAGCCAGTGGGGTCATAGCGCAGAGGGCAACCAGATCATCTTATTTTTTCTAGGGAAGCCAGAGATACAAATTTTTATGGGGAATTTTCTAATATTGCTATTAGCAACAAATTCACGTTTTTTAAGGAGTCCCAGTGCAGGACCAAGGATGCATGTCCCTATGTGGACAAGGTCCAAGGTTTTGGCCCGTTAACCTCCTTTGAACAACAGAGGCCCAGAGCTCTGAACATTTAGCTGTGAATGTGTGAAAAGTGCTTTCTCACTCTGAGGACAGCAGGGTGGCAGGGGAAGGTCTTCAGGCCACTGTCCTGGCTCCCCTCCCACAGGCATCCCCACCTCCACCGGCCTCTCCGCCTTGCGCCAGGGCACAGACAGGCCTCTAGGCGGCTTCCACGGCTGTATCCACGAGGTGCGCATCAACAACGAGCTGCAGGATTTCAAGGCCCTCCCGCCGCAATCATTGGGAGTCTCACCAGGCTGCAAGTCCTGCACTGTGTGCAAGCATGGCCTGTGCCGCCCCGTGGAGAAGGACAGCGTGGTGTGCGAGTGCCACCCAGGCTGGACAGGCCCACTCTGCGACCAGGAGGCCCGGGACCCCTGCCTCAGCCACAGGTCAGTGTCCCGAAGCCCTGGGTATGTGCTTGGGCTCCCAGTGTGGCTCAGCCCCACCCCACCTGAGAAATAGACACCACTGGATTCTGGAGCAATCGCAGTCAGGCTGCAGATAGGTTCTATAGAAGTGTAACTGCTTAAGAATTCAAGAGGCTGAGCCTGCACCTCTGAGCAGCCAGTCCTGCTTACAGGAATCAGCATAAGAGGGCCTTGCCCAAAATACTTGTCTCTACCAGGTGGCCTTTAGAACCTAATTCGAAAAAGGCACCCATGTGGGCAGACTCAGCCTGTGCAAGGCACCAGGTGCATATAACCAAACACAGTCAAACCATATTTAATAGTGTAAGCAACTACTCATTCAGCAAAGATTTACTGAGTTCCTGCTACGTACCAGGCCTCAGGAGATCCAGTACTGTCAGTGTTAAGAAACTGGAATCAGCCAAAAATAACACCAGAGCCAACACTGGCAATGTGATTGTCTAAACACATTGCCACATCAGTCAGGAAATTATCTGAAATCAGGAATAAGGAAAGGGTTTGAGGTTCCTATGTTGCTCTTGAGCATGCACACGTGTGTGTGTGTGTGTGTATGTGTGTGTGACTCTGTAATATGGATCCCGGCCCTGCATGTCATCTCAATAGGGAGAGTGATGTATTGTGATTCAGAATATAGGCTTTACTGTCATTTTTTTCCACAGGTGAAATGTACTGCATAGGAGCAATAGGCAGAGTTGTGATGGAAATTTAGAGCAATACTGGGTGTAAAGCACTTAATTCCTGTTACATAGCCAGGGGTACCTGCTGGTAGCAGTGGGGTGGTAGAAATTCTTATTTAAGATGCTAAAGCAATTAAAATGTATAGCAAATGCCTAGATTCTTCCAAGCAGTTGGCTACATGAGGTGTGTGTGTAAATCAGCAAGCCAGCCTCTGGTGTGGCCACAGCTCACAGTGAACACTGGGTGACGCACTCGGGCTTCTGGCTGGTTGTCCAGGGGAACAGGGTGGTTAAGAGATGCTCAGCGTAGGAGATGGAGAAGGCTATTGGACTGCATGCAGCTCTGGCTTCCCTGGTCCCTGGCTGGTGGACAGAGGGAGTCCTCAGCAGCACCAACCCTGGTCTGGCGCTCCCTTCCCATCCTCCCCTCTGCCCCCAGCTGCAACCATGGAAAATGTGTGGCAACCGGGACCTCATACATGTGCAAGTGTACCGAGGGCTATGGAGGGGCCTTGTGTGACCACAAGAATGACTCCACCAACGCCTGCTCAGCCTTCAAGTGTCACCATGGGCAGTGCCACATCTCGGACCGAGGGGAGCCCTACTGCCTGTGCCAGCCCAGCTTTAGCGGGGAGCACTGCCAACAAGGTGGGTCTATGGTGCCTGTGGGAGGGAGGAAGCAGGGGTCAGAGTTGGACTTCACATCCAGATCACCTCACTTCCAGTTCTGGCTGTGCCACTTAAAGTCTAAATGATCTTGGTTCAGTCACTTTCTGAGCCTCAATTTGAAAACAGGGACAATACTACACCTTCCTGTATCAGTTATCTAGTGCTGCATAACGAGTTAGTTCCAAACCATAGCAGCTCAAAACCACAATAAACATTTTTTAGCTCACATTATTCCTGTGGGTTGGAAATTCAGCAAGAGCCTAGCTGGGATCTCTTGAGGTTGCATTTGACACAGCCGGGGCTGCAGTTCTCTGTAGGCTAACCCGAAGCAGCAGGATCTGCTTCCAATGTGCTGCACTCCCATGGCACTGGGTGTTGGTAGGAGGTCCCTGTTCTGCCCTGCATGAGTCCCTACATGGGCTGTAGAGGGTCCTCGCACCAGGGCAGCTGGCATATCCCAGAGTGAACAGTCCAGGAGAGAGCAAGCCACATGTCTTACATGACCTACAACTGGAAGTCACTCATGCCATCATTTCCACCACATTGCATTGGTTACATCAGTCAGTGAGGGAGGGGACCACGTAAAGGGTGTCAGTACCAGGAGATGGTAGTCACTGGGGGCCATCTTGGAGGCTGGCTACTGTGCTTCCTTATAGGGTTGTTGGGAGGAGTATGTAAGATGTAAAGTCGGAAGCAACTCTGTCACAATGAAGAAGGCCAAGCTCTCATTTAGAATCTGCATGACCTTGACCAGCCTGGTCAACATGGTGAAACCCTGTATCTACTAAAATTATAAAAATTGCCTGGGCATGGTGGCAGTCACCTGTAATCTTAGCTACTCGAGAGGCTGAGGCAGAAGAATCATCTGAACCCAGGAGTCAGAGGTTGCAGTCAGCCTAGATCAAACAGGGTGACAGAGTGAGACACTGTCTCAAAAAAAAAATATTCTGCATGACCCTGAGCAGCATACTCTGGTTCACTTCCTCATCCATATAGGGCCAGGAGTGGTGGGTCGTGCCTGGAATCCTAGCATTTTGGGAGGCCAAGGTACAAGGATCGCTTGAGCCCAGGAGCTTGAAGCTACAGTGAATGCACCACTGCACTGCAGCCCAGGTGACAGCATGAGACCCTGTCTCTGAGGAAAAAACAAAGTGCAGATGACTCATACCACCTCTGCACAGTGTTAAGTGAGGTCCTAATAAATAACGGATCAAAAGTTCAGATTCTTAAGCATGGACTTTTTAAAGATGAAACAAACAAGTGTAGAAAATGGTCCTCAGTGGACCTCTGCAAGGAGAACACATGAGCAGAATGGATGGCTCTTTTCTCCACTTTTCTAGCTATTGGCCTTGAGATGCCTTCAAAACTAATGCAAACCGTAGCCATTCAGAGTGGCCCCCTGACGTTGACTGGCACCATTGACATCGCTTGGGAGTCACAGAAATGCAGGCTTCCAGGCGCCACCCCAGCCCTTTCAAGTCAGAACCTGCATTTTGCAATGTTTCGCATATGTATCCAAGCTGAGGAGGTTGCTCCACAGCCTCCATCCAACCCTCCTGCCCTCACTGGGTCAGCTGAAGCCAGTTCTTTGGTCTGACCTAGTCATAATCATCCAATTACTTATCTTGGTTAGTGGCCTCTTTATCATATAATTGTGAGGTGAGCTCACCAAAGGAAAAATATATGAACATTAAAATAGTTGTCTCACCTTGAGGGTCTTTCTCTTGCATGGACACTGAGAAGCCTTGCTCCCTGCCACCAGGATCCCAGGCCTTCCACCCCATCCCTTGAGGACTCTTTCACATTTTATACCTACATGAAATAATAATATTCTTAACCAAAACTCATTTTTTAAATGTTATTAAGTAACTTATTGTGAAATAATTTCAGACTTCCAGGAAAGTCATCAGGACAGTATAAGCAGCTTAATCCCTTTACCCTCGTCATCAGCACATTGCCCCATCTGCACTCCCCTTCTCGCCCCATGTTGCACATGCTCATGCACACACTGTCATTAACCTCTTTCGAATCCTTTTAACAACCTCATAATTTTAAAGACTTTTAGCAACCCCTGAAGCTTTACAATGCATAAAGCCCTTTCTCCTTCACAGTCTCCTCTGGTGCTTGTAACAGCATGGGAGTTGCTGGAAGGACAGGTAAATAAATGTGTTACCATTTTTCAGACATGGAAACTTCGACTTGTCAAGGGTCATGGCTCCCTTCCTCAAGAACCCTGCTGTAGACATTCTCCCAATGTAGTAAGGACATAGACAAGTGGAAGTGAAAAGCTGGGTCAGGGTCCAGAGTGTTCAAGCAGATACAGGAGTGCCCTTTCCTGCCCTGCAGTTATTTCTAGGCCTTCTGGAAAAGCTCATCCCAAAGCCTCATTAACACCTGCTTCCTATTCATATATCAATTCCGGCAAAATTTCCCAGAGTAGCCTCCCTGGCCCCTGGGCCACGTCAAATGCCTTTTGCATACAAACGTCTTATAGCATACAAGAACATATACTGTATGTTTTTGTATGAACATCTTCCCTTTCTTTGTAGCATCCACCTGAGTTTCTCATTAAATATATTCACTTAAATAGTATCTAGACTCTAGGCAAGGGAGACAGACTACCAGGAGTGGTGGCGACTGGGGCAAACTGGGATTGCCTACCCCACCTAAAGCACTCAGCTTCAGCCATCACTGCAGTGCAGTGTTGCAGGCTCAGCTTTGCCAGACCTCCTGGTCTTCAAGGAAAAGAGAAATCTAAACTTGGAGGTGAAATCTCCTGCTTTTTGAATGTTGGCATTTAATTAATTTTTAGACATATGTAGGGCAATCAAAATTAGCCTGGGGACAGGATTTATCCCACAGTCTACCAGTTCGCCACATCTAGTTTTAGTTTTGACTTTAAGTTTCTTGCAGGAAGGGACCAAGCCTGCTTTTGTTATCATTATATTCTCAGAGCTTAGGTGTAAGCCTAGCAGAGAGCCTGGGACAGGAAAGGCATCTGTTTGTAAAATGGACAGGTGGACAGAGGGGAGGGGAGGCAGATGGATGAGTGAATATTCTCACTGTCTTCAGAGCACAAGTATTTCAGAACAGCCTACCTGAGAACTGCTCGTGGTCCCGCTGGCCACCTAGACCACCACTGTCCTTTTGTGCTCTCTGCAGAGAATCCATGCCTAGGACAGGTAGTCCGAGAGGTGATCCGCCGCCAGAAAGGTTATGCATCATGCGCAACAGCCTCCAAGGTGCCCATCATGGAATGTCACGGGGGCTGCGGGCCCCAGTGCTGCCAGCCCACCCGCAGCAAGCGTCGGAAATACGTCTTCCAGTGCACGGACGGCTCCTCATTCGTGGAAGAGGTGGAGAGACACTTAGAGTGCGGCTGCCTCGTGTGTTCCTAAGCCCTGCCACCTCTCAGACTCCAGCTTGGTGAGGCTGGAACAGCCATGTGGGACCCCTGGAGATTCAGCGTGAAGGAGACAAAGCTGGAGAGGAAGCTAAAGAAGAAGAGAATATTAAGTATATTGTAAAATAAACAAAAAATAGAACTTATTTTTATTATGGAAAGTGACTATTTTCATCTTTTATTATATAAATATATCACGTCATCTGAGTATATGTACCATATAGTGAGTTATTTTTGCCAAGTTTTGTGTTGTGTATTTGTTGTGTTTTTATAAACAGCTGTTTAAAAGTTTAAGAAAAAAAAAGACTAATAAAAATGCTTTAAAACAAAAGGATAAGAATAAAGAAAGATAGCCTGTCTGAGGAAGGAGGAAGATGTTTCATGTTTATGAAACGTGTCAGCAGTAAACCAAGACCTGCTCACTGAGATCAGAAAAAGGAATACGAGGAAGAGAGAGAAGGAAAGGATCTTTGTTTTTTAACTCCCTTTTCTCCCCCTCCCCTAAAAGTACCCAGCTTTTCAGAGTCCTGGATGTCAGTGCCCAAGATACCCAGTTCTTCCAGGAAAAGCTGCTAAGCCCTGGCCTTCTCAGTCTCACTGCAACTTTGCTGTCCCTGTCTGTCCCAGACTCCCCTGCAGTATCTGAACCCACTGGGGGACCCCTCTTCTCCTTCCTGGCTTACCTTGGCTTCCAATCAAGGACTGACTATTGAACTCCGCTGCAGCTTTTATTTGGGACTGTTACCAAATTTTTAAACAGCTGCTATTTTTCCTGCTCCTCCCCAGGAGAGGGGTCTTCCTAGAGGAGGCGAGGGAAGAGAGTATCATGCCGTGTCCTCGGGCCCCACATACTGGCCCCCTCCTCCTTCCAGGTAATTTTTAATTGGAATGTATCCCAGGAGAGAAGGTAGTCAGCCCTTCTGGGATGCAGAAGGCTGGGAGCCAAGCCTGCCCACAGCACTAGTAGATGTCCAATTCTGGAAGGTTCTTGGAGGCTCTTGCTGTAAGACGCCTCTGCCACCTGATCCTCCAGGTCACCATCATGATGACAGAGACCTTGCCCGTCTGCAACACTTTCCAATGCATATCCAAACTGTACCTTAATTTATCTGTGCAACCCCTGACTCCCTGGGAAGGATAAGGGAGTAGAGCCCCGTTCACTAAGAAGGAAGTTTAGGCCCTCACAGGCTCTGGAACTTGCCTGAAGCCACACACCAGATAAGTGGAGGAGCTGGATCGGAAGTCCAGACCCAAAGCTTGAGATTCTTTCTCCAGAGTGGGTGAGCACAGGTGATTCAGGTGGCTCAAATTCATCAGAGCAGCCCTGCCAGAAAAGGAAAGATGTTTTTCCTGTTCTTGTTCTGCCTTGCTCATTCTCATTCCTCTTCCTCCCTCCTCAGTATCTGGAAAGATTCTGGAGGGCAGGGATTATATATCTATGGACTGCAAGGGCAGCCCCTCTAGCCTCTGCCTCCATTACTGAAGGGGACTTCCCTGCCCGTTTCTTTCCATGTCTGTCCCTCCCTCACTTCCCATTTGCCCCCTTCTATCCCATCAGGTTAGCCACCTATCTTCCAGGGCTCAGCTGTTCACACCAACTCCCTGGCTCTCATCATCCATCCCTCCTTTCCCCAGGAGCCTCTACTATAGAAGTTTCATGGAGAAGAGTTTGGAAGTCATTGGACCTTTCAGCTCTCAGGGTCCCTAGAGGAGCCTAGTGGCTCTGTGAGGACCAATGGTGGGCCAGAGACTCAGGGAGTAAAGAAGGGAGAAAGAAAAGAAAGGAAGATAGGTGTAAGGAAGGAAGGAAGGAAGCAAGCAAGTTAGGGAGGGCGGGAACGGGGGGAGGGGGGCTAAAGAGAAGGGAGAGAGGGAGATAGTAGTAGAATTTATCTAAAAATATGTATGTAAATCTCCATTATGTTCCAGGTACTGTGCCTTATGATGGCTTTGTTTTTTGTTGTCATTTGAGACAGGGTCTTGCTCTGTCACCCAGGCTGAAGGAGAGTGGTTCAATCATAGCTCACTACAGTCTCAACCTCCTGGGCTCAAGAAATCTTCCTGCCTCAGTCTCCCAAAATGCTGGGATTACAGGTGTGAGCCACTATGCTCAGCCTATTTCAAATATTATTATATCAGATTTATTTAGTACTATATCAAATACCACTCTAATTGTGATATATATATATATATTCATTTAATTCTTGAAACAATCATGTAGTTAAAATACTATTAATTCATTTTATGGTTGAGTAGACTAAGACACAGCGAACTTGTGTCTTAAAAGAACTTGCCCAAGAGTGGATATCTAATAAACTGCGGCGCCAAGATCTGAGCCCAGGCTATCTGACTCCAGACCTTGCTCACCCAGCCACTAAACCATCCTGCTTCTCGTGGGAAACAGATATGTCTTGCCTTTGAGGATCCTACAGCCTATGACAAAAACAGTCATACAAATGTATAATTGCCTTAGTACAAAAGGACCTCTCGAATGGCAATATAAAGCAATGGAAATGGCTGTCCAGAAGAGGGAATTTCCAATCATGGGTCTTCAAGGCTGAACAGGAGTTTGCCAGAGCTAGGAAAGGGAATTGAACTTTCCTGGGAATGGCCTATTAAAAAGCAATGAGGAAACGGCAAGGCCTGGCTTGTTTGGGGAAGAGTCAATGTCTAGGATGCACGAGCATGGGAAGCACACTGAGGAGCAGAGAGAAATGGGGTAGGTGTGAAGGCAGGGTTTTGACCACAAAGAGCTATGCATACTAAACTAGGCCAAGGTGCCAGCAAGATTGTTCGAGGAAGGGAAGAGCAAGACAAGCTCTGCTTTAGGAAGAGCATAAAGACCTGAAAAAGGAGACAGAGCTGTCACCTAAAATGGATTTGAGAGCTCCCTGTGGTTTACTCTGTGCCAGCCACATGGATCACAAATGGTATGGCAGCATAGAAGCTCTGCCCTTGAAGAGGGTCCTGGGATCTGCCCAACACCCTTTCCAACCTCCCTCACCCCATCACTCCTCTCCCCCCAGGCAGATGGATCTGAGCTTTATCCCACCACCAATGTCCCTTTTAGCCTCTCCCCACCCAGCCGGGAGCCTACTCAGCCTGCCATCTCAAGAGCCCCAACAGGGTCACTGGCTTCCTGGGAGGACTCAACAAGCTGCCAGGTTTCCCTCTGCCTACCCAAGGAACCCAAGACCGCCCTCTGCCCATCACCCCGGGCCCAATCCTGAATCCGGCCCCCATCAACAAAGACAGCAAAAGGGCCAGTCCTGTCCCTCACAATTTTGAGCCTTCTCCCTCAAGTTTGGAACTGCCAAATGCAAGGACCATTATAAAAATTCTCCCAAACATGAAGTTCCTCTGACAAATGACAATTGAAACTCTCTTTCTCCTTGAGCAGTCACATTCTAGAAACAGGACATTCCATGGGGTAGGAAGAGTTCAGTTTGTAAATTCTCTCCTGAAAAGGTGTGTTTCTATGTTTGTGTGGGGGTGTACGTGGGCAGAAGAGGCCACTCAAGCTGTGTTCCCCCTGAGCAGGATTCAGGAAAGGGAAAAGAGGGTCTCTTTGACTCAACCAAGGGGTCGTACGATGGCCAATGAAACTATGTATTTAAAAGCTCTTTGTAAAGTGTAAACTAAAAACCTTAAATGTAAGATGCTGTTGTCATTATTACTGCTGTTGTTGCTATTATAGACATGCCAAAAGGCCCTTGTTAGCAAGACGACTTTGCCTTTTCAGTCTCATAGCAAGGAACTAAAGTCTGATGCTTCAAAAAGCTGATAAGAGGGGCAAGAAAAGGGAGAACTCCCAAGCACTGAGAAAAAAAGCCCCAGGGTAATCTTCAGGAAAGGCCAGGACCAGGATTGATCTAACCTGGCCCTTCACCAGAGACAAAGCTGTGGCCAGACTGAACCCTAAGATCAAGCAGTTGCCCACTGCCTTTGCTGAGAGCAGAAGCCCATAGCAGCAAATGACCTGCCCCTCTCAGACTCGGGATACCAGATATCAGAGATGGAGGAGCCATAGGGCATTACTGGTAGGCAGGAAAACTGAGGGTTGAACACGTGGAAGAATGCAGTGATCACAGACCAAAGACACACAGGTAATTAACACCAGGTGTCTACCCAGGCCAAAGTTCTTCCTGCTACCCCAGAGTGGGTGCCCAGGCAGAGTGAAGCCTGGGTTAGACTCTCTAACACTTTCTTAATGGTCCAGAAGGTGTCCTCTGCCTCCCCCACAGCAGTCTCCTGGTGCAACCTCAGATGATGGGGAAGCTGGGGGCATAGTGTGGTTTGGTGGGATTTGTTCCCATTTTGTGGTGTGGGCTCAACAGTGCCAAAGGAAACACCAGGGAAAAGTTGGTGAGACATGCCAGCCAACAGGAATAGTAAAGGCATAATCGGGCGTTTGGCAAAGCTTGTTTTTCTAACTCAACGATAGATGAGTTAGAAATTTTTAAAGATGTTTTTTAAAACAATGTTATCGTGCCACTTCCCCAGTATGGAATAAGTAACATGCATTCCTTGTCAACGTACTGTCATATTTGGATGTCTTTAAAATAAATGGATGAGTCACAGAGGAACTATCAGATGCTCTTGTGACTACCGTAACTCAGCCCTGCTCCATGGTGTCTGCTTTATTTTTACCCCTGATTTTCAAACTCCCTAAAACAAAGATTACTTCATTCATGGGGTCTGGGGAGAGTCTGGTGTACAATTAGATGAAAGAATCAGTTTCTTGGATCATGAAGTGAGAAAAAATGGATCCAGAGTTCCCCAGAGCCATGGAAGAGAAGACTCAACACACAGCTTAGGGTCTGCAGAGGGTGTGGTCCGTATGGCCACAGACTGGGTGCCAAGGATCATGGGCGAGGAAGCCACTCCAGTTCAGAGGAAGAGAACACTCTATTGGTATGTGAAGGAAGATTCCTCCTTATAGGACTCCAATGCCTAACTAAATTTCTCCTTTATTGGTTCTTTCAACAAGTATTTATTGAGCATCTACTATGTGCCAGGTACTGTTCTAGGCATTGAGGACTCCAAAGATGATCAACACCAAGTCCTTGTTCTTCTGTAATTTAAACTTTAACTGAGGGGTTGTGTGTCAATCAACAAGTAAAGATAACACCAGATAATGATAAGTTTACTTCTACTAATAAAGGAGACATTCCAGAATAGCTGGGTGGGTGCTTCATACAGTGAGGTCAAGAAAGCTTCCCTAAAGAATTGCAACATGGGGTGGGGCAAATACTAAGAAATAGAAGGAGGAGGAATGGTGGCCCTGCAGCACTCACTAGATATCTGCCCAGTGTGGTTGTCATCCGAGGGAGGCGGGCAGCCTAAGCAACTTAGGAGGCCAGAGAGGATGGCCTAGGCAAGACAGCATGAGAGAGGCTAGAGAGGGGAGGGGCAAGCAGGCCCCTCAGTCTCTCAGCCCTGGGGCATCCTCAAGGGGCTCTGCACTTTTAGAAGGAGGATTGCTAAGGATCTGGAGGCTGCCACTGGCTAGCAACTCACCCTCACTTCCCTGGCAGATGGCTTTCCATCTGCCCTGTGGAGACTCCACTGAGAGAAAGACACTGGTAGGCAACAGATGCATCAGGTGCTAGAAAAGGGGCCAGACTCTGTGGCCCCCAGTCCATTGCTCCTTCTTCCCCCAGGTCTCCCTGAGCAAGACAAGGTTACACTGACTGGGGACACTGAGCCTCCAGCAAACATGCCTTTGACATAATTTCATGCATTTTACTGCACATTTATCTGAAATGGGCAGAGAGTAGATTCTGCGCTGACACATACTGTGTCAGACAGCCTGGGTGTTCCTGCTAGGAGGAGTTATTGCCAGGAAACCTAGTGTCCATCCCTCATGTTTACACCAGGAGCCCCTCCTCTCAGGTTTGAGACCTAGATGTATATCCCTCTATCTCAAATTCCCTGTTTTATCAATCTATAGCAGAGGTTCTCAACTGGGAGTGGTGTTACCCCCCACCCAGGAGACATTTGGCAATGTCTGCAGATATTTTTGGTGGTATAACTGGGGCACAGGGTGCTATTAGCGTCTAATGGTAGAGACCAGAGATATTGCTAAACATCCTACAATATACAGGATAACTCCTTGACAACAAAGGATTATCCTGCCCAAGATGTCCACAGTGCTAAGATTGAGAAACCCTGGCTTAGCCAAATCAGACCCTTTCTTGAATACCTGGATGGAATTACTCACAAGGAAGGAGCAGGTTGGTATGCTAAATATGCAACGAATAGTGACCTTTTTAGGGTGCCTGGGTTGGAATGCTGTTGATCTCTTATTATACTTAGAATATCATTGTTTTCTGTTGTTATTGGTTTTTTTTTTTTTTTTTTTTTTTTTTGAGATGGGGTTTCACTCTTGTTGCCCAGGTTGAAGTGCAATGGTGAGATCTCGGCTCACTGTAACCTCTCCCTCCAGGGTTCAAGCAATTCTCCTGCCTCAGCTTCCCAAATAGCTGGGATTACAGGTACCTGCTACCCTGCCCAGCTAATTTTTGTGTTTTTAGTAGAGACAGGGTTTCACCATGTTGGCCAGGCTGGTCTCGAACTCCCAACCTCAGGTGATCTGCCTGCCTGTCTCCCAAAGTGCTGGGATTACAAACACCAGCCACCGCACCTAGCCAGAACACCACTGTTGATGGGAAACTAAGACCAAGACACTTCTGGCAATGGGGGACCACAGTGATCCTTTCTGCCCTTCTTTGCCCTTACCACTCAGTCACTGAAAATAGGTACAGAACAGTGGATTCTGGATTTAACATGCTCAGGTGACATAAAGTATGGCAGAGAAAATGACACTCACCTTTGGACCTGCTACTGTCAGAGAAATAGAGAATAGGATAAATAAAAATGCTATGCTTCTGTTTCCTGAACTCTAACCTTCATTGCAGTCCTGGCAGGAGGCAAAGATCATCAGACTCTCAAATCAAAACACTTATGTGATTTCTTTATGATAGTTCAAAGGGGAGTGAAGAGATCATGGTTCAAATGACACAAGCAGCTCAACTTCAAGATGCAGCCAGGGATGCTAAATCGACTCTAGTAACTGACAGCAGTATTAATTGGTTGGGAGAGGAACCTAGCCTACTCAGAGTAACCTGGTAAGGTGCTGCAGGCACAGGAGGCACTCTTATTTACACTGTAAATATCCTTATTTACCAGACTCTACAGGGGGATGGGAGATGAGCAAAGTGCTAGGATTACAAGCATTAGCCACAGCCCCGCCCCCGGCCTGAAACTTCCTTCATTGGGCTCAGAATGCTAATTTCACATGCAATGAAAAATTAAATTTAGGCCAGGCACAGTGTGGCTCATGCCTGAAATCCCAGCACTTTGGGAGGCTGAGGCAGGAGAATGGGGCTTGAAAGCAGGGTTGAGGGAGGTTCTAAGGGAACAGGCCTCATGAACTCCAGCTCCACTTGCCCACTGTGTAGGGGGTGGGTGGTTTACCCCATTTCCCCCCGAATCCTGCTGCTTGACTCTGGCCATGTCAATATCCACTTCAGTTTCTCCATCTAGGAAACAAGAATGGCAAGACTGACATCATCAAGGCTCTGTAGATTACAAGAGACTCAAAGCAATCCAAACCAACTTAAGGCAAAAAAGGAACATGTTGAGATGAGTAACTGGTAGACCTAGAGTAGTTCCTACTGCATCAGGCATGGGTGTTTGGATGCTAAAGCTCATACACTGTCATAAGGATTCAGGGTGTCTGGTGCATACTTGGCTTTGTTTTGCCTTGGCTTCCGTCTCAGGAAGCCTCTCCTATGCAAACAGCAAACTGACTCCCAACAGCTGCAGACTGAAAGTGGTAGATACTACTCATTTCAAGCCCAGAGGAAAGAGAGCTTCTCATCTCCAATGCTTCTAAGAGATAACCCAGAATTGAGTCTCACTGGTTCTGATTAGCCTGGCTTGGGGCAAATGTCCAGCCCTGGATGAAGCAGCAGGGTCACTAAACTCTAGCAGCCATGGGCTATGAAAAATTTAAAAATAAACAGCGCTAATTGAATAAGCCTGTGTCACATGAGAAACACATAATCGGGGATGAGAGAGAGTTTCCCCAAGGAAATGAGAGAACAGAGCCTAGACCAGCAAAAATAAGACAGTAACTACTCACCATAGGTAGTTTTTTTAAGAAGATATGAAGGCCGGGCAAGGTGGCTCAAGCCTGTAATCCCAACACTTTGGGAGGCTGAGGCGGGTGGATCACGAGGTCAAGAGATCGAGACCATCCTGGTCAATGTGGTGAAACTCCATCTCTACTAAAAATACAAAAAAAAATTTAGCTGGGCATGGTGGCGCATGCCTGTAATCCCAGCTACTCAGGAGGCTGAGGCAGGAGAATTGCCTGAACCCAGGAGGTGGAAGTTGTGGTGAGCCGAGATGGCGCCATTGCACTCCAGTCTGGGTAACAACAGTGAAACTCCGTCTCAAAAAAGAAAATGTGAAATGATACTGACACGATGCAATAAGGCTGGTATATCTGCTTTGTGGATTCCAGTACACCAAACAAATATAAGTGATAGAGATGTTAACAACTGGAAAATTAAAAAAAAAACACTGTTTTTTACTAACATTCTTGAAAGTCTATGAAACTTACTTTTTTTTTCTTCTGAGACAGGATCTCACTCTGTTGCCCAGGCTGGAATACAATGGCATGATCTCAGCTCACTGCAACCTCCACTTCCCCAGCTCAATCAATACTCCCACCTCAGCCTCCAGAGTGGCTGGGACTACAGACATGTACTACCATACCCAGCTAATTTTTTTGTATTTTTTGTAGAGACAGGGTTTTGCCATATTGCTCAGGCTGGTCTCAAACTCCTGGGCTCAAGTGATCCACCACCTCAGCCTCCCAAAGTGCTGGAATTACAAGCATTAGCCACTGTACCTGTCCTGAAACTGTCTTCATTGGACCTAAAATGCTTTTTTCATTTGAAGTTAAAAATTTAGGCCATGCGTGGTGGCTCATACCTAAAATCCCAGTATCTTGAAAGGCCAAGATAGAAAAATTGCATGAACCCAGGAGTTCAAGACCAGCCTGGGCAATATGGTGAGACCCTGTCTTTACAAAACAATTAAAAATTATCTGGGCATGGTGATGCCCACCTGTAGTCCCAGCTATTCGGGAGGATCACATTAGCCCAGGAGTTCAAGGCTACAGTAAGCCATGATCACATCACTGCACTCCAGCCTCTGCCACAGAAACCCTGTGTCAAGAAAAGAAAACAAATTTTTAAATCCAGCCTAAAATATGCCTGTTCTCCTAAATTGGGGGAGGGAGAAAAAAAGGAGAATAGCTGCTAAACTCTACATTGAGTTCTAGAATAAAATATAATTAGCTGAAGAGGGATTCATTCACCTTTGAAGTTATCTTAGTGACCCCTCTCCAGCGACCTTGTTTTGAAAATGATTTCATCTTCCATATCCTTTTGATAGTGGTTGGTAGGATGTAAGAGTAGCGATTAGAGAAGTGGAAGATTGCCTGGTTACAGGTGAGAAGGTGAATTCACAGAGTGAGATGAAAAATCTGACATTCATCGAGCACACACTCTTGATCACACATTTATACACATCCCTTTGTGTAAGACCAAAGCAGAGCTGCCAGCAGGTTCAGTTGTCCCCATTGAAGCAGTGAGAAAGACCTGAATCACAGAGCTAAGGGACGGCAGAGAGGTGATTTGAACCAGATTGGACTAAGCCCAATGCTATGTCCTTTCCCCTACACCACCATAATTTGCACATAACAAGCCCTTGATGAATGCCTGTTGTTGGACTCTTTCCCACATACAGGACATTTGTGCAAGATACTGGAACTCATGGGATTAAGGAAAGCTGACGAGCTAATTAATTGGAAGACTGAAACCAGACCTTGTGTAAGTGTTGGAATGAAGCCAATGCAACTATTGGGAGAAATAATAGGAACGGCTCTCTTTTCCAGAGTGACTGGGGTGTGCCAGAGTTTTTGCATGTTTATCCCCATTCCTCACAAAAATTCTGCAAGGTAGGGGTTGTTATCGCAATAGTATAGGTGAAGAACCTGAATCTTAGAGAAAAGGGGCGTTGCCTGGGGTTCCACAGCTGGCAAACTGCAGAGTTGTGTGGGTCAGCTGAGCGCATGCTGTTAGACTCAGCAGAGAGAGAATGATCTCTATTCTACATTTTCCATGGGTGGAAGAAAGGCTGCCAGACACGCATCTGAAGAATAGAGGAGGTTGTCAGTCTGGGGGGCCCAGATCAGCGATGTGAGTCTCATAGGTAGGCCTCAGCCCATGAGAAGCATCGTCCACATATATCTTTGTGGACAATTAGGACTTTTCAGTTGATAGGAACCACTGCAATGTAACCAATATCCTCTACTTCCTCCTGCACTCGAGAAGCAGCAAATGGATTGGAGTCCTGGGGCTGCGTCACTAGATATGTCACTCTTCAAGCATCTGCAAAAAAAGCAGGGGGGTGGGGGGTGGGGGGTGGGGGGCAGGGACGGGGGAGGGCAGGTGGCTTGATAAAATGTACTTGTGTCCCAGAAAAGTTGCTGGCAATAACTTTTTATAAGGAATAAATTGTTATGGCCAGGCATGGGGGCTCATGTTTGTAATCCCAGCACTTTCGGAGGCGAAGGCAGGTGGATCACCTGAGATCAGGAGTTCAAGACCAGCCCGGCCAACATGGTGAAACCCTGTCTCTACTAAAAATACAAAATTAGCTGGATGTGGTGGCACATGCCTGTAATCCCAACTACTTGGGAAGCTGAGGCAGGAGAATTGCTTGAACCCAGGAGGTGGAGGTTGCAATGAGCCAAGATCATGCCACTTCATGCCAGCCTGCACAGCAAGAGCAAAACTCCACCTCAAAAAAAATAAACAAATATTTATAAGGGATAAATGTATGTAAATGTATTTTGTAAAAGCTCTAAGTGCTATAGAGGTATGAATTAATCCTAGAAACAGTATCTAATCTGTATTCCATTCTCAGGGCTATGTAATGAAACAGAAGGAGTTAATTAAGTTTACAAGTCATGGACAGACTTTATGTTGTCTTCATTTCCTTATCATTGGGAGTATTCCGAGCTCAGAATTTTCCCAATGCAAAAAAAAAGGCTCTGAAGAGCCGGACCTGGGAACCTGGCCAGTTCCCTGATCCAATTTTTGGTAAACACCTCAAGGATGTTAGTTACATGATAAAGACATGGACAGTGTCCTGACTTGACCCTTCTTTGTTTTAAAAAGTATAAAAGATTGTTTAGCAGAAGCCGAACTGAGCTTCGATGGTGATTTGGTTTGGACTTGCGAAAACCCGTGCTGCTTTACTGCCGGTGTTGAAGTTTGTGAGCGTCTCTAGGTATCCTTGTAAATAAACTCTTTTTCTTTCTTTGTAAATAAACTCTTTTTCTCTATATACCTCAGCTGGTGTTTTTCTTCCCACGAATCTGCCTGAAAAGATTAGAAAATCCAAGCTTGGTACTGAGCAGTGCTCACACAAAATTGGCGTAGTCGGCAGGATTCGGGGAGGAGTGCATCATGCCTTTCTTTAAAAAAAATGTTAAAACTGTTGTTAGTGAAATTCCTGGTTGGGAAGATCCTGTGTTTGTTTCTGTTGCTCGTAATTGGGCCTCTGGCACTGGCCTAAGTGAAAATTGGGACGGCTGCCTTAGGACGGCTGATCCTGCACAGGTATGTGAAGTTTTGGACCTGGTGCCAGTAGATAAAGGAAAGGAGTTAGCTACCATTAGTAGACGAGGCTGGATTTTGTTGTCTGCTTATAGGAAACAATACTTAGCTCGCCAAGCCCTTATACAGGAAAAATTGCAGTTAGAAAAAGAATTGGCTGATTTACAAGGCAAATTGTCTATGTTACAATGTCAGAATTTTATCCTTGGTGACCAGGCAAGAATATATCAGGGAGTAGCCGAAAAGGCTGCTGTACGGTGTGCACAGTATAAATATAGAAAACGAAAGGGGAAAGTGAATGCAAAGAAGGTGCATGCTGTCATTGCAACTGCTAAAGCTGATTGGGACCCTGATACTTGGGATGGTGACATTTAGGATGATACTAATGAGGAACCTGATTGGGATGAGCTAGATAAAGAGGCTAGGAAGTATCATCCCCCTCCCTCTACCAAAAAGGAGGCACAAAAATATATTGGCTTATTTGGATACTGGAGACATCATATACCCCATTTGGGAATGCTAGTACAACCACTTTTTAAAGTAACTAGGAAAAAATACCAATTTGAATGGACTCAAGATCAACAGGACGCTTTTGAGAGAACTAAAGAGGCAATCCAGCAAGCCTTAGATTTATGGCCCCTACAGCCAGGACCTGTTGAATTAATGACTAGTGTAGAAAGTGAACATGCTAATTGGAGTCTTTGGCAAAAGCAGAATGGTAAACGAGTTCCATTAGGATTTTGGTCTCGAAAATTGCCCCAGTGTAATAACCCATATACCCAGTTAGAACAACAATTATTAACTGCTTACTGGGCCTTATCTGAAACAGAACATTTAACCACCAATAAAGAAGTAATCTTACGCCCTCAAATTCCAATAATGCATTGGGTACTTTCTAACTCGGTATCACATAAGATTGGACATGCCCAAAAATCCCATGTCATTAAATGGAAATGGTATATACAAAATCGTGCTAAACCAGGCCCCACTGGAGTTTTGCAGCTACATGAAAAGGTTTTTTTTCTTGCCCAACTGATGAAGGTAATCATGATCAACTCGTTAAACATATTGACAGTAAAGTTTGGGCTAATAAAGGATATGACTCTTTAAGTAAAGAACAACAGAAGCACGCATGGTTTACAGATGGCTCTGCTAAGTACATAGGGGGAAAGCGGCACTGGAAAGCTATAGCGTATAATCCCGCTCTGGATTGTACACTAGAAGCTAGTGGAGCAAACGGCAGCAGCCAACTCGCCAAATTACACGCAGTCTGGCTGTGCCTGGAAAAGGAATATGGGGGAGAATGTCATGTGTTCACAGATTCCTGGTCTGTGTAGATGGGATTATTAACTTGGATTGCACAATGGCAGCATGATAATTGGAAGATTCGTGACCATGATTTATGGGGAAAGGACTTATGGCAAAATATATGGATTGTATTGCAAAGTACTAATGTTTCTATTTTCCACGTAGACGCTCACGTGCCTACTGACTCTATTGAATGTATTTACAATAAGAAGACTGACCAATTAACTAAAATTAGCTCTAATACTTACCCTGAAGATCATCCCAAGTGCGAAATGGGTGCATGAACACACTGGACACGCAGGAGCCAAAGCTATGTACAGGTGGGCACAACAGAGAGGCATATACCTGCCATTAGATGTATGAAAAACCATCACAACACAGTGTCCAGTTTGTAACCAAGAACGATTGCAAAATGTCCCCCGTATCGTCACAGGAGAATTAGCTCGAGGAAAACAAGCGGCACAAATTTGGCAAATAGATTACATAGGGCCGCTCCCCATTTCTAAAGGGTGCACTTACATATGCACTATTGTAGATACTTATTCTGGTGTGCTTATTGGATGTCCCTATAAACGGGCCACCCAACAAAATACTCTGAAAACCTTAGATTATATTATTTTATATTATAGAGTGCCATTACAAATACAAAGTGACAACGGATCTCATTTTAAAAGTAAGTTAATTACTGATTACTGTGCTCAATATAATATAGAATGGATTTATCATATACCCTATTACCCACAAGCAGTAGGCCTCATTGAAAGGATGAATGGGTTATTAAAGGAAAAACTACGGAAATTAACCAATCCAATGTAATCAGGATGGAAAACCTTTTTATTACCAGCCTTACAACAACTTAATAATAGACCCCTAACTAGTGGCCAAACCCCGTTGCAACGGATGATATATTCCTCTAATACAGTTGAGATCAGATCCCAAGTAACACATGAGCCTGTAACTATCTCCTGGTGGAGATTCCACCCAGATGCAATACAACCTTGGAATGCTACTAGTTCTGCTGCAGGTTGATTTATTTAACTACTCTGTAACTAAATTAAATAGCAAAACTCAACATGTAATACCCACTGGAATAGGTTTTCAGTTGCCTTCAGGATATTATGGACAAATAGCTGCTCGATCTAGTCTTGCACAAAAAGGAATGACAATCTTAGGGGGAATAATTGATGCAGATTATTACGGTGAAATCAAAGTGCTTCGTTATAACCTTGGTGAAGAAGATATCATCTTGCCTAAAGGCCACCGAATGGCACAACTATTAATAATTCCAGTTTTACAAAACACAGTATGGGAATCACAAAGGTTCCCTCCAAAATCAGCTCATTTAGGATTTGGCAGTACTGATGAAAAGAAACAAATATCAGGTCATGTTTGGGTACAAACATCTCCCCATAAACCATTACAAGCTGGAGAGATAGTAGCACAAGGAAGAAATAACTGTGTATATGTCCTAATTCCCCCTGCTGATACTCCTATATTAGTACCTACTAATCATTTGTTTCATCGTGTATAGATTTGTGTATTTACAGGTATTATTGTTAGCACTCACTTCTGGATTGCTTGGACCATTTCCCCCAGACAAATCTTGTCTCACCAAACTACTTCCAGCAACGGACACATGATTCTACAGTTGGGATGGGTCAACTCCACAAAAGTAAGAAGTCAAGACTCTTACAACTGTTCTGCTAATCAAGTCTGTCACCATACCAATCTTACTATTAGTGGAGATACCAACACTACACTTACCTATTGGATGGGACAGAAACCTGCTCGAGGCATAATTTATAGTGATGATAGTATTACTATTAATGTCACTTCTAAAGTGAATATTTCCTGTTGTCAACAGATTTAACTACTATGCTATGTCCCTATCATGTGCTGCCAATTCCATATCCTTATTATTATTTGCAACCAGAATTTTATGGTACCCACATTGACAATAGAAATATAACATATAAAATCAATGATTGTGCTGTAACTACAAAAGGATTAGTATGTACTGATTTACAACAACAGATGGAGCCATATCTATTGCATTTTTCTGTTAATCATTGTATTTTTACCTTATTACCAGTAAGTGATTACACTGCCCTTTTTGAAGTCCAGCCCCATACATTATATATTGTATCCAATCAATCTGAAGTATTGTCATATATGCAAGTTGATTTTCCATTTGTTGGATGTATTTATAATATCTCTATTTTTCTCTGGCATAATTCTACTATTTATTTAACCCCAATCATTGACTATGAAAATATCACTTTCACCCCAATAAGCCTGCCCCAACCAAAGTTGGAAACCTATTTAAATCTAACTACTATATTATATAAAAATAAAGCTTTAAATCAGACATTACAGAAAAGAGATTGACAATTAAGTGAATATAGACTACAAACCACCATAGTAAGTCATAAACTGCAGGACTATTCCCATGCTATAGCGACAGATAGTAATCATAACTGGTGGGATTGGTTATTCACACACTCATCAGTGACATATAGATTCATCCCACTATTCATGATTGTATTCATTTTAATAGTTATTAGTATATGTAGTTGTTGCTGTTCTTTGTACTTATATCAACGCATTAAGAATTTATATGATGCATTTACTTACAACTATTATGTGTATAATAAGTCTGCCCATGCCTAGGGCCGAATTGTAATGGAACAGAAGGAGTTAATTAAGTTTACAAGTCATGGACAGACTTTATGTTGTCTTCATTTCCTTATCATTGGGAGTATTCCAAGCTCAGAATTTTCCCAATGCAAAAAAAAAAAAGGCTCTGAAGAGCCGGACCTGGGAACCTGGCCAGTTCCCTGATCCAATTTTTGGTAAACACCTCAAGGATGTTAGTTACATGATGAAGACGTGGACAGTGTCCTGACTTGACCCTTCTTTGTTTTAAAAAGTATAAAAGATTGTTTAGCAGAAGCCGAACTGAGCTTCGATGGTGATTTGGTTTGGACTTGCGAAAACCCGTGATGCTTTACTGCCGGTGTTGAAGTTTGTGAGCGTCTCTAGGTATCCTTGTAAATAAACTCTTTTTCTCTATATACCTCAGCTGGTGTTTTTCTTCCCACGAATCTGCCTGAAAAGATTAGAAAATCCAAGCTTGGTACTGAGCAGTGCTCACACAGGCTACCATAACAAAGTACCACAAACTGGCATGAAACAACAGAAAAATATTATCTCACAGTTCAGGAGGGTAAAGGTCCAAAAATGAAGGTGCCAGCTGGGTTGGTTCCCTGTGGAGGCTGAGAGAGTGAAACCGTTCATGCCTCCCTCCTGCCTTCTCTTCCGATGGCTGCTGGCCATGCTTGGCATCCTTGGCTTGTGGATGCATTGCTGTCGTCTCTGCCTATCTTGCCTTCACATGTCCTTTTTTGTCTAAGGATATTTCCACCAGATTCAGGATCCAGCCTAATCTAGCACAGTCTCATCTCATATTCCTTTATCTTAATTACATTTGCAAAGACCTTATTTCCAAATAAGCTCACATTCTAAGATTGTAAGTGGACAGGAGACTGGGAGAGCCACTATGCAACCCACTACAGAACCTAATGTCTTCATTTGAGGAAGCTGAGGCCTTGAAAATTTAAGTGACTTGCCCAAGGTCATACAGTTTTATACAATTTAATGTGCATAGACGATATTTGAGGAGAGTCAAGTGCATGGTATGATTTTCAGAAACCATATACCAGCGGACACACCTTCCTAGATCAAAATAAATAGGACCATCCTACATGAACAAAGTCCAGAGGGAGCCCGCCCAAAATATGTTCAATAACTCCAACCCATATTTCTCCCTCCTTGGGAACAGAAAAGGGTAGGTTTTTAGTACCACAGAAAAATTATCAAAGCCAGAGAAAAAAATCAGAGAGCCAGCAGTGTGTTGCCAGCCATCTCTTTAGCCAAACACGCAGTTTGAGAGAAGCCTCCACCTCCAATTTCCCCCTCCCCCCGCAATTTCCTCCACTTACAGTTCCAAAATCCTGCCATGATATCAGAGAAGCAACAACCTGGTCCACACTTTATGAGGTGCGTCTCTGAAACCTCGCCAGTTCTCATGGCCAGGTGTGTAGCCACTAGGAATTTAAGTGGCAACTTGATCCTTAGCTGTTTCTCCATGATTTTCTGCCTGATTATAAATACTGCTTTGTGAAAATCCAACCACACCACAGTCTCAGTCGAGCTGAATTTTTCTGAAACTTAACTTTCCTTCCTGGTCATAGAGCATCTGTTTCCAGTCAAGAGCCAGGGTGAGCCCGGATTCCACGTGGTCTGCCGCAGAAGGCCCAGCCATGGTACTTAAAACCTCATGGGCCTCAGATAATTGGCCTCCAAACCAAATTCAGCTGCTGGGGCCTGATCAGAAACTGCTGGGTTTCTTTTCCCTAAGCCGATTTAATTCCCACCCCGAAGCCCTCTGACCTTGTTTCCTTTCTTTCAATGGCCTAATTCCTGGAAAATGGAGTCTGGAAATAACCCAGGGACTACTTGGGTGGGCTCCAAAGGTTCAGGGAGAAGAGATAGAACTGAAGGGTACAAAAGGGATGGAGAGAGAAGCCAGGCACAGAGGCCACATCTTGTGACTCCATTTATAGGAAATGTACCAAGTAGGTAAATCCGTAGAAACAGCAAGCAGATCGGTGGCTGCTAAGGGGTGGGAGAGACGGAATGGGGAGCAACTACTTACGGTACAGAGTCTCCTTTGAGGGTGATGAAAATGTTTTGGAGCTAGAGGTAATGATTGCACGACATTGGGAATGTACTGACACTGAATGGTATCCTTTAAAATGGTTAATTTTTTGGTATGTGAACTTCATCTCAAAAAAAAAAAGAGGGAAGGAAAAAAGAGGGGGTGGATCAGAATGAGGAAGGAAGCCCTGCAGCTCAAGAGCAAGAGCTACAGAGATGTTCTAGAAAAGAACACAGCTGATACTAAATTAACTCCTTGCTTTCCAACCCAATGCCTCAGGCTGAATGCCTGCAGTTTCCCTGGGAGCTTTGGCTGAGGAATTGTGCCCAGGGCCAGCTGGTTGGCCCCCTGTAGCTAAGAAAGTTCTGCCTCTTCAAAGCATCTGCATCTGGGCTGTTTTCTCTGACAACATTTTTAAAGGGAGGGCCCCTTCCTATTTCAAAAGTAGAAAATGAGCTCAAGTGTCATGAAGTACAGTGGGGAAATATATTTATTTGTTTGTTTGTTTGAGATGGAGTCTTGCTCTGTGGCCAGGCTGGAGTACAGTGGCACAATCTCGACTCACTATAACTCTGCCTCCCGGATTCAAGCAATTCTCCTGCCTCAGCCTCCCCAGTAACTGGGACTATAGGCATGTGCCACCATGCCCGGCTAGTTCTTTCTATTTTTAGTAGAGACAGGGTTTCACCATGTTGGCCAGGATGGTCTCAATCTCCTGAACTCATGATTCAGCCGCCTCAGCCTCCCAAAGTGCTGGGATTACAGGTGTGAGTCACAGGACCTGGCCTATTTTTTTTTAAATAGAGGATTCTCAGCCTTCTTTTTCAGAAATACTAAAAATATACATTGCCTTTTCTAAATTAAATTTAATTCCTATTTTGAACCCCCATCCTGCTTCATAGCAAAAACTTAATTATCTTATTCAGTTCAGTGTCTGGCATTTCCCTTCTCCAGGATACCCCCTGAATTCCAGGTGCCTCACATGCTGTGAAGATGTTTGCTCCTTGCCGTCTTCATGTATTCATGCCAGCTGCCGTGATGGCCTGGACGTCTAGATTACATTTGCTTTGTCTCTGCAGCAAGTCTTCTCCAGGTCTGCAGAGTCTCTATGCCACTTCTCTGTTCCCCATGGAGGTCTGGGGACACCTGAGGGCCCCTATGCCATGTTGGCACCACAAGAAATGAGGTGGAGGCTGAGCACAGTGGCTCACGCCTGTAATCCCAGCACTTTGGGAGGCCAAGACAGGTGGATCTTGTGAGGTAAGGAGTTCAAGACCAGCCTGGCTAACATGGTGAAACACTGTCTCTATTAAACATAAAAAAATTAGCTGGACTCAGTGGTGGGTGCCTGTAATTCCAGCTACTCAGGAGGCTTAAGCAGGAGAATTACTTGAACCTGGGAGGCAGAGATTGCAGTGAGCCGAGATCATGCCACTGCACTCCAGCCTGGGTGACAAGAGCAAAACTTTGGGGAAGGGGGATTTTTCTTAGACACACAGAAAAATCATTCTACTGCTCCCATGTTACCCAGAGTATTGGAAACTCTTCAAGGCTGACTCAGACCCAGGATGGAGGAGCTATTTCACCCCTACTTCTTTTGTGCCGTCTTGTGGCACAGGAAGAGATCCGTGTATGTGCTCCTTTCCCAGGTTCTACCTGCAAAGTGGGCACAGGTCTTCTCCTCTCTCCAATTCCCCAAACCTGTATACAGTCTCTGAAGTGGGATAAAAATACACATTTGACTCAAAAGCTCAGGTACTTCCTCCTATACAGCATTACCTTGTTGGAAAGAGAGAAAGTGAGTGTGTGTGTGTGTGTGTGTGTGTGTGTCCTGCTCTGTCACCCAGGCTGGAATGCAGCCTCGCCCTCTCTTGGGCTCAAGTGATCCTCCTGTCTCAGCCTCCTGCATAGCTAGGACTATAGGAATGCACCAGCACGCTCGGCTACCTTGTTGGATTTCATTGGCATCTTAGAAAGATGTAAATGTTTTTATAGCAGTTGAGGTAAGGAGATTTCAGATAGAAAAACAAGTAGTCCTACATAGTGGAGCCTCAAGAGCATTGTTAATAGGGTGCAAAAACACACTGTCAAGAAGTTTGTCTTGACAGTGTACCCCTGCCTGCTCTGTGCTCACTACCACACATTTCACAAAAGCTCCAGGGTCTGGATAGAAAAGCCCCTGGGAAGAAATTAACTTGGAAAGTCAAAAAGACACAGGTGTTTATACAGAAATGAATAGCTGAACAATTCCAGGCAATGAGCAAACCTTGAAAACATGCTGGCCGGGCACGGTGGCTCACACCTGTAATCCCAGCACTTTCGGAGGCGGTGGCTGGTGGATCACTTGAGGTCAGGAGTTCAAGACCAGCTTGGCCAACATAGTGAAACCCCATCTCAATTAAAAAAGAAAAAGAAAAAGAGAAAACATGCTAAGTGAAGGAAACCAAACACAAAAGCCATATATCCATTTATATGAAATGTCCACAGTAGGTAGATCCATTGAGACACAAAGCAGACTGGTGGTTGCCAGGGACTAGGAGGAAGTAGAAAGCGGGGGGGTGACTATTTAATGAGTTTGGCATTTCTTTTTGGGATGATGAAATTGTTCTGGAATTAGTTGTGATAGTTGTACATTGTGAATGTCCTGGAAGTTACTGAATTACACACTTCATAATTGTAAAAATAGTGAATTATTATGTGAATTTTACCCCCTTTAAAAAAAAATTCTAGGCCAGGTGCAGGGGGTCAATGCCTGTAATCTCAACACATTAGAAGGCCAAGGAAGGCAGATCACTTGAGTCCAGGAGTTGGAGACTGATCTGGGCAACATGGGGAAACCTCATCTCTATAAAAAAAAAAAAAATGCAAAATTTAGCCAGGCATGGTAGCATATGCCTGTGGTCCCAGCCACTGGGGAGGCTGAGGTGGGAGGATCACCTGAGCCCAGGGAGGTCAAGTCTGCAGTAGATGTGATCTCACCACTGTACTCTAGCCTGGGCAACAGAGTGAGATCCTGTCTCAGAAAAAAAAAATCAAGATATACTTGGGTTTAGTCATTAAGACCATTTTGTGTCTGCTTAGAGGTCTCAGGGAGGGAATCTGCCTTGGAGCAGGGTTTGGGGGTATGCTATTATCTCCTAGCTTCTGTCTTTGGATATGCAGTTCAGGACAGTTTAACTCCATCATCTCGCCACTTTAAAAAATTTTTTTTTTTTTTTTTTTTGAGACAGATTTTTGTTCTTGTTACCCAGGCTGGAGTGCAATGGCGCAATCTCGGCTCACCGCAACCTCCGCCTCCTGGGTTCAGGCAATTCTCCTGCCTCAGCCTCCTAAGTAGCTGGGATTACAGGCACACGCCATCATGCCCAGCTAATTTTTTGTATTTTTAGTAGAGACGGGGTTTCACCACATTGACCAGGATGGTCTCAATCTCTTGACCTCGTGATCCACCCGCCTCAGTCTCCCAAAGTGCTGGGATTGCAGGTTTGAGCCACCACGCCCAGTCTTAACCACAACAGAAGAAAATTCTGAGATTTGGAATTTTGCTTACTTCTAAACAACTGAATGTCTAGAGTTGGAGGCGAAGACTTCTAGTCCCAGTAGAAGGTACCAATCTCCTGTCTGGAAAAATCCTTTAGCCCTGTGTCCCTCTCCTTCTAGCCCCTTGTGAAAGAACATATTGTTCTCTAGTTATAGTAGTGACCACCATAGGTTAAACCCTTACTATTTGCCAAGTCTGGTACTAAGCATTTCACTTAATCCTCACCAAAAGAAAAACAAAATAGAAAAAGAAAATGGTATTAACGTTCCTATTTGGCAAATGGTAATACAAAGCTCAATCAGTTAAGCATCATTCTAAGGTTACACAGCTGGTAAGTGGCAGGACTGGAATTCAAACCCAAGACTGCCTCGAAAGCCCCTGTCCTTAACCATTATATCATTCTGCCTCTTTCCTATTAACCCTGGTGAGGTTCACTCAGGGCTCTTATCATTGCTTCCTTGGCTTCTTAGCACTCTCATATTCAGTGGAGTTGAGACTCTAGGGTGAAAATTGAGGGAGAGGTCCAGGATTTGGTAATATCAGAATAGCTTACCAAGTAGCCCTCCCACATATAACAATTATCTAATCTGGACAAAATAGTTTAACAAAGAATTGCCTTAAAGCACTGGACAACAACCAAAAGAAGGCAGAAAAAAAGGGGATCCAACCCTTTAATGAAAGGCATTATATTGAGTGAGAGCTGCATTTTCTGGCTCTTCCCCGAAGGTGTATCCCCATCTATACCTTGCATGGGGAATAGAGTGGCTGCAAATTTAGGGAGAAAAATCTTACTTCTAAGTGACAGAACCACAGAAGGGTGCCCCAAAATCTGTGAACCAATTCTCTTCAAATCCTTGTCTGACTGCTACACGGTTCATACGCAGAGTAAGACTCTAAGTTTCCCAGAGGCAAGAAACTGCAGCAAGATGAAAAAGTCAAGCCCTGCCAAGACAGAGAAGCTTTGTAGACATTGTGTCCTTTTTGTTGAAACACTTTCAGGGACACACTTTAGGAATAAGGACCACATCCTAGAACCTAGGTCTATACCCTAGGAATAAGGACAAAACTGAAAGAGATCCACTCTAATAAAGACTAAAACTAAGCTTCCGCAGGACTAAGGTTGTCTGTCAATGATTTAACCATCTGCTAGGGCAAAACTTAATGCCTTACATATAAAGACAGAAAAATCCAGAAACTCTAGAGTGTGTTACATAGAATAAACACATAGTAAAAGCCAGACACAATGGTACATGTCTATAATCCCAGCTACTGGAGAAGCTAAGGAAGGAGGATTGTTTGAGCCCAGGAGTTCAAGACCAGCCTGGATAATACAATGAGACCTTGGCTCAACTTTTTTTTAACTTCTTGGCATATGGTTTGGATATTTGTCCCCACCCAAATCACATGTTGAAATGTAATCCAAGTTGGAGCCTGGTGGAAGGTGTTTGGGTCATGGGGGTGGATCCCTCATGGGTTTGTGCTATCTTCACTACAGTGAATTTTTGAGAGATCTTGTTGCTTAAGAGTATGTGGCACCTCCCCCACTCTCTCTCTTGCTCTCACTCTTTCAGTATAAGACACCTATTCCCCCTGTGCTTTCTGCCACATTGTAAACTTCCTGAACCCCACCCTGCCAGAAGCCAAGCAGATGCTGGCACCATGCTTATACAGCCTGCAGAACCATGAACCAATTAAACCTCTTTTCTTTATAAAATACTCAGATTTTTTTGTAGAAATGCAAGAATGGACTAATCAAGCATACAAACAGCTAGGAAAATCTGACAATCAAGAGAACAGTCAATAGAAGCAGACCCAAAGATGAGTCAGATATTGGAATTAGCAGACAAAGACCTTGAAAAAAATTAGAAAATACTTGAAAAATACAGCATACAAACAGCCAGGAAAATAGGATAATACAATCATGTGTCACATAACAACAGAGAAACCTTATGAGAAATGTATCATTAAGCAATTTTATGTGTGAATATCATAGAGCATACTTACACAAACCTATACAGTATAGCCTACCACATACCTAGGCTACATGGTATAACCTATAACTCTTAAGATTACAAACCTATACAGCATGTTATTGTACTGAATGCTGTAGGCAATTATAACACAATGACAAATATTTGTATAGCAAGAAATGTCTAAACATAGAAAAGTTACAGTAAAAATATGATATACAAGATTTTTTAAAAATGATACACCTGTATAAGGCTTACCATGAATGGAGCATGCAGGACTGGAAGTTGCTCTAGGTAAATCAGTGAGTGAGTCATAAGTGAATGTGAAGGCCTAGGACATTACTATACACTGCTGTAGATTTTATCAACACTATACTCTTAGGCTGTACTAAATTTATTTTAAAATATTTTTTCTTCAGTAATAAATTAACCTTAGCTTACTATAAATTGTTTCCTTTATAAACCTTTTAACTTTTAAACTCTTGTGACAAAATAATGTGTTTGTGCTTAAAATAAGTTATGTAATAATTATTTTGCGATTAAAGTTATTTCATAAGTAAAATTATACAAATACAAAATATTTATTTTTAATAATTTAATAAAATTAATATATTATTTAATTATATTACTCAAATTATTTTGTAATAATTTAACTTTTTTAATGAAACAGTTTAAAAAGTAAAAAAAAAATTAAAAACAAGGCTGGGCACGGTGGCTCAAGCCTGTAATCCTAGCACTTTGGGAGGCCAAGGCAGGTGGATCATGAGGTCTAAAGATTGAGACCATCCTGGCCAACATGGTGAAACCCCATCTCTACTAAAAATACAAAAATTAGCTGGGTGTGTTGGCATGTGCCTGTAGTCCCAGCTACTCAGGAGGCTGAGGCAGGAGAATTGCTTGAACCTGGGAGGTGGAGGTTGCAGTGAGCCAAGATTGCGCCACTGCACTCCAGCCTGGTGCCTGGCGACAGAGTGAGACTCTGTCTCAAAAAAAAATTAAAAATAAGGTAAAAGCTTATAAGAATTATAAAGAAATATTTTTGTACAGCAGTTCAACATGTTTGTATTTTAAGCACAAACACATTTGGTAATTATTTATTTATTATAATTTATTACATAAATTGCTCTTATTACAAAATTATTAATAAATTGTATTAATTATTGTAACATTAATTATAACATGATTATAATTGCTATTAATCTTGATTATTAATAATTATTCATTATTTATAATTTATTACATAAATTGCCCTTCTTTATTACAAAATAATTACCAAATAATGTGTGCTTACAACACAAACACATTAAACAGCTGTACAAACATGTTTATTTTTTTATCATCCTTACAAGCTTTTATCTATTTTTAATTTTTTTTTTTACTTTTTTATTAAAATGTAAGACACACATTGGCCTAAGCCTCCACAGGGTCAGGATCAATGTCACTGTCTTCTATCTTGTCCCACTGGAAGGTCTTCAATGGCAATAACTCACACAGAGCCATCATCCCCGACAACAAATGTCTTCTTCCGGAATAATACCTAAGAACCTGCCTGAGGCTCTTCTTGTGGAGGTGTCACTCTTTTCAGAAATGCGTCTATGGTTATTTACTTGATTTGTTTCATTTTTTTCCTGGTAGATTTGCTTATAAGTAGATTATGCACCATTCCTCTCTATTAATGAAAACTCTTCAGTCCCCATGACAAACAGTTTACCTATATAACAAGGTACCTCTAATACCTTGATATATAGGTAAACTGTATAACAAGGTATATCTGCTGCAGATGTACCTCTGAACCTAAAATGAAAGTTGTAATAAAAAAAGAAAACTGTTTGATGTTTGGATCCATGCTTCCAAGTTTTAAAAGGAACTTGCTAAGGTCTGCAAAAGCTTGTGCTACACATCCTTCACTGTCCATTTTCTTGGGGGTTCTTCTTTTTCTTCTTCAGAGACATGGTTTGGCTGTATTCCCACCCAAATCTCATCTTGAATTGTAGTTCCCATAATCCCCATATGTCATGGGAGGAACCAGGTGGACATACTGAATCATGGGGGAAGTTTACCCCTACTGTTCTTGTGATAGTGAGTAAGTTCTCACCAGATCTGATGTTTTTATAAGGGGCTTCCCTCTTCACTCTGTTCTCATTCTCTCTCCTACCCCCTCATGAACAGGTGCCTTCTGCCATGACTGTAAGTTTCCTGAGGCCTCCACAACCATGTGGGATTGTGAGTCAATTAAACCCCTTTCCTTTATAAATTACTTGGTCTTGGACAGTTCTTTATAGCAGCATGAGAACAGACTAATACATGCAGTTTCCTTTTTTCTTGCCTCTTCTTCAGCTATGCATTTCTGTTTCATTTCCAACAACTCCTCATTAGTCAATTCCTCAAGAACCACCTCTAGGAGCTCCTCAGTGTCATTCTCATCCACACCCAGGTTAAATCTGTTTGCCATCTCAACCACAAACTTGATTTTTGCAACCTCCTCATCTTGGCAAATCCTTTGAAGTCATGGATGAATGCTGAGTGTCTTCTAGATGCTATTCACATACTTCTTGGTGACATCACCCCAAGCCCAAGCAAGGTTCTTGATGCAATCATAGCTGTTGTAATCCTTCTGGAATTGCCTCATTGTCATCTCAGTCACTCCCTCAGGTACAGCAATAGCCTGGGCCAAGTTCTTCCTCAGGTAGAAGTCCTTAAAAGCTGATGTAACTCCTTGATTCATTGGTTCAATCAAAGAGGTGATGTTCGGAGGGAGAGACCCTACTTTGGTATTGGGATAAAAATCACCAATAAAAGGAGGATGTGTGGGAACATCATAAACAATGTGCAAAACCTTGAAAAGTACATTATTCTCCAAATACTACTTCATTTCACTGGCAATAGCAATTCAAGAGGAGCTGGGTCATCTGTGACTTCTTATTGTTCCTGTAGTATAGGGTGATGTGTGCTTATTGGTATGCTTGAAGGCCCGGGGGTTCTAACTGTGCCAGATCACAAAGGATTTCAGTTTGTAGCCTGCAACATTGCTTCTAAGAAAGACTGTTGTCCTGTCCTTAAAAGCCTTGAAACCTGGCATTGACTTGGCTTCCTTCTAGATAAAAGTCTTTTCAGGCATCCATTTCCAGAATAGGGGGTTTTCATCTATATTAAAGATTTTCTCTGGCAAGTGACTTTCCTCCACAATCAGTTTTTCTAGAGTTTCCAAAAATTCTTCAGCTGCCTTCACATCAGTACGTACAGACTTACCACTCACTTTCACAATATGTAATGAATTACGATACTCTAATTGTTTAAACCACCCAGAGCTAGCAAGACTTCAACACTGCAGTCAGGTCCAGCCTCTTCTCTGAACACTGCAAACAAATTTATGCTTTAACCATGATTTTCATAGTGCTGAGAGGGATACACTCTGTGCCTGGTATTCAACTCAGGTCATCAGAAATTTCTTCCTATCTTATAGAGGCCCTTCCTGAATTTCTGTTCTTGCCTTAAATGAAGCAAATTCTTTAACAGCTTTCATCACTTTTTTTTTTTTTCTGAGACAGAGTCTCACTCTGTTGCCCTGGCTGAAGTACAGTGGCTCAATCTTGGCTCACTGTAGCTTCCACCTCCTGGGTTCAAGTGATTCTGATGCCTCAGCCTCCCAAGTAGCTGGGACTATAGATGCATGCCAAAGGACCTGGCTAATTTTTGTATTTTTAGTAGAGATGGGGTTTCACCATGTTGGCCAGGCTGATCTCAAAATCCTGACCTCAAGTGATCCACCTGCCTCAGCCTCCCAAAGTGCTGGGATTACAGGCATGAGCCACCACACCCAGCCAGCTTTTATCCCTTTGTTCTTCAAGCTGGTAGCTAGGGTTGATGGAGCCAGCCTTTCTGGCAAGCAATAACCATCACTGATTTTCAACTTTCATAGTTCTTTTTTTTTTTTACGTTTTTTTTTCTGGTAGAGACAGGGTTTCACTATGTTGCACAGGTTGGTCTGGAACTCCTGGCCTGAAGTCATCCTTCCAACTCAGGCTGTCGAAGCTCTGGGGTTATAGGAATGAGCCACTGTGTCTGTCCCTTAATTAATCACTTTTAATTTCATTTCCAGATCAGTTACTCTTTCTGACATTAGTAGGAGATCTTGTATGCTTAGGGACCCACAAGGAACAAAGCAAACTCACACACAAAATAAATCTGTGCAATCAAGCACTACAAGAAAATACAAGATACATGAAGCTGCTGCTGGTGTAACAAGGCATACCATTTTACAGTAAAACTTTTTTTTACAACTAGAAGATGTACACACTAAATAACAATAAAAGTATAGTATAGTCATTTATACCTTTATCAAGTATTATATACGCTATATAATTGTATGTACTATACTTTTATATCACTGGCAGCACAGTAGGTTTACACCAGCATCACCACAAACACCTGAGTAATGTATTGTACAAGGACATTATTATAACCACAATGTTACTAGGTGATAGAGACTTTTCAGCTTCATTATAATTTTATGGGACCACTCTCATATGTTGTCCATAACTGACCAAAACATCATTATGCAGTGCATAACTGTCAATTTTTTTTAATCTTATAGGAAACGATTAATGTAACAGAAGAAGAACTGGTAAATTAAAAGAGAAATAAGAAAACTCTAAAAAGTAAGCCAAATGTAAATCCAAAAATTGAAACACATAGCAATTGAACTTAAAAATTCACTAGACAGGAGGATAGCACATTGAATACTCTGAAAGTATAAGAGAAAACAGGTTGATAGAAATTATTCAAAGTGAACCATAAAAGAAAAAAAATGTTTTTAATATGAACAGATCCTCAATGGGACAATCTAAAGGAGTCTGACATATGTGTCAGAGTCTCAGAAGAAGAGGAGAGAGAAAAAAAAAAACTGCAGAAATGGTGGCCAAAAATTTTGCAAATTCAATAGAAAAAATTTCAGTCAAGAGATTGAAACCAGGCACAGCCGCCCAGCACTTTGGGAGGCTGAGGCAGGGGGATCACTTGAGGCCAGGAGTTTGAGACCAGCCTGGCCAACATGGCAAAACCCCATCTCTACAAAAAATACAAAAACTTAGCTGGGTGTGGTGGTACACGCCTGTAATCTTAACTACTCAGGAGGCTGAGGCATGAGAATTGCTTGAACCTAGGAGGCAGAAGTTGCATTGAGCCAACATCTTGCCACTGTACTCTAGCCTAGGTTATAGCACAAGACTCTGTCTCAAAAAAAAAAAAAGAAAGAAAGAAAGAAAATAAAAGAAAAAGGAGAGTCAAGGCTGGGAGTGGTGGCTCATGACTGTAATCCAAGCACTTTGGAGGCCAAGACGGGCAATCACCCGAGATCAGGAGTTCAAGACCAGCCTGACCTACGTGGTGAAACCCGTCTTAAAAAAAAAAAAAAAAAAAGGAGATTTGAGAAACTCAAAGTACCAAAAATACAGTGAATAAAAAGAAAACCATGTCTAGATACAGCATAATCAAATTGCTGATGACTAAAGACAAAGAAAAAATTATATCCAGAGAAAAAGACAAATTATATACTAAAAGGGAGAAGAGTAAGTGATGGCCAGGAAAATCTTCCTGGAAAAACTAAAATTAGAAATGAATATTGGGGGACAAGTTGGAGTTCACAAACAAAGAAGAGGAACAACTTATTCATCAGAAACAATGGAAGCCAAAAAACAACAGGACAGCATCTTTTAAATGCTTAGAGAAAAGGAAGAGATCCAACCCTGCAACACCCATGGAAAACCTACCCACACGTGAAAATTACTTTCTTCATCCATCTACTCCCAATATAGAAATATTTAATATTGTATCATTTATACAAAAGCAGCCCTGAGCTTTTTGTCTAAGTCCCAGTTCTACAAGTGCATTAGCCATGTGCCATTTAAAATCCCTGAACCAGAGCCCTCATCTGTAAATGCAGATGATAATAGCATCTATACTTCACAGGGCTACTGTGAAAATTAAATGAAATTATAGATGTATATTAGTCCATTCTCACACTGCTAAAAAAGACATACCTGAGACTGGGTAACTTATTAAGAAAAGAAGTTTAATTGACTCACAGCTCAGCATGGCTGGGGAGGTCTCAGGAAACTTATAATCATGGCAGGAGAAGAAGGAAACACGTCCTTCTTCACATGGTGGCAGGAGAGAGAAGTTCCGAGCAAAAGGGGGAAAAGCCCCTTATAAAACCTTCATATCTTATGAGAACTCACTCACTATCATGAGAAGAGCAGCATGGGAATAACTGCCTCCATGATTCAATTACCTCCCACTGGGTCCCTCCCACAACACATGGGGATTATGGAATCTACAATTCAAGATGAGATTTGGCTAGGCACACAGCCAAACCATATCAAGATGTAAAATCCTTTAGCACAGTGCCCAAAATACAATGGGCTAGAGACCACACAATAACAGAGGATGGAGAAGACAATGTGGCCTATGCCTCCCAAAGACCTTTCCAAGTAGCCAAGCAACCAAGGAGATGGGATCTTCTGATACACTGAGCCCTCAATCACAAGCATCTCTTTGACAGGTGAATGGGACCATATCTGAGCTACCTGGACAGAGAATGAAGGAACACAAGGTAATATCCCAGATTAAAATTAGAAGCTGTTACCAAAAAAAAGAACAAGAGAAGAAGAATGGAGGTGGGAAGGCAAACAACAAGTGTTCACCCTGGGCTCCAAAGATGGATCACAGTTTTTCCTGCAGGAGCTGGTGAATTAGGAAACAAGTTGGTACAGTGGCAGAATACAAGGCACTAGGCATTAGGACAGAGGGATGCGCCAATTATAAAGAGGCTAAAAGGGAGAAGAGAAAGTGATGGCCAGGAAAATCTTCCTGGAAAAACTAAAATTAGAAATGAATATTGGGGGACAAGTTGGAGTTCACAAACAAAGAAGAGGGAAAAAAAGAGTCAAGTGAGAAGAGACCTGAAATAGCGGGTGGCAGATAAGGCAGCAGAGAGAAGCAGCAGGCCTTGTAAGGCATGCCTAGCAGTGCTAAGGAATTTGACTTTTTCCTCTCATGAGTAGCTTTCAAACTTTGTTTTTATTTTTTTACCAAGACCCATAATAATAAAATTATTTAACATGGCCACCTGGACCACATGTATATGTATATACACATCATAAATACACAGACATATCCCAGCTTGGCCAACATGGTGAAACCCCATCTCTACCAAAAATATAAAAATTAGCCAGGCCTGGTGGTGGGCACCTCTGATCCCAGCTACTCGGCAGGTAGAGGCAGGAGAATTACTTGAACCCAGGAGGCAGAACATGCAATGAGACAAGATCATGCCGCTGCACTCAGCCTGGGCAAACGAGTGAGACTCTGTTAAAAAATATATATATATTTAGGCATATGTATGTATAAGTCTCCAATGTAACCACTTTGGAAAATTGGCAGTTTTTATAGTTATCATACATCTACCCTGTGACCCAGAAATTTATTCTTAATAGTATGAACAAAAGAATTGAGTTGATATGTCCACAAAAAGACATGTACAAAAAGCCAGGCCCATAGTGGCACATGCCTGTAGTCCCAGATACTCAGAAGGCTGAGGCAGGAGGACCCCTCAAGCCCTGGAGTTCAAGGTTACAGTGAGCTAACATCATGGCCCTGTACTCTAGCCTGGGCAATACAGTGAGATGCCATCTATAAAAAATAAATAAAAATAAAATTTAAATTTAAAAAAGACATGTACAAGAGCTTTGTTCATAATATCCAAAAATTTGAGAAACAGCCCACATGTCCATCAACAGGAGAACTGGATTATTAAATTGTGGTGTGTGTATACAATGAAATACAACAATGAAAATGGACCAACTACAGCTATCTGCATCATCATGAATGCATCTCATGGACATAATGCTGAGCCAAAGACCCAAACCCCAAAATGCATACATTCTTAGATTCCATTTACATGGAGTTCAAGAACAGGCCAAACTAACTGATGATTATAGCAGTCAGAATAATGGTTGACTAGGAAGGGACATGAGGCCTTTTTGGGGTACCAAATAAATATATTTAAGTAAATGAGTATGCATATGTGAACGTTCATAAAGCTATACCCTTAAGACTTGTGCACTTTACTGAATACATGTTATACCCAATACAAAGTTGTTTAAAATCATCACATATTTGACAGTATGTCAAAACTATCCTAAGTAACATGTCAAATATGGTGTCTCCAATTCCTACCTAGAATATACACTTTTTTAAAACTCTAAAGCAAATGTTTCACAGAGCAATACTTACACGTGATTCAGGCTGGCATTCAGTCTATTAAATAGTTTAAATCCTAGTTACAACTGACTAAATTGATTCTATAGCCCACAAATAGGGTCATAACTCATCATTGAAAAAGACAGTTCTAAACAATAGGGAACCACTGAAGAGTTTTAAGAGGAGGAGAGACACGAACAGGATAGTGGAGGTCTGGAAGGGCCATCTCCCTTTAGAAAGCTCCCTTTGGGGCAGTGTGGAAGATGGATTCAGGTGAAGTCTAAGCCAGGGGATCTGGTGAAGAGGCCATTAGATTTCGGAAAGGGCCCTAGAGGAGAGGGCCTGGAGCCAAATCCTTCAGGTCATGGGGTTTTGCCTATCCTTTTGGGCCTCTGCACTGACCTCTCAAGCTGCATCACACCTGACCCCGGGTGTCCCACATGGCATCATCCCCACTAGTTCGGCAAGTGATGGCATTCCCCACTAGGAGTGGCTGGCTGAGAAGAACTGCACTTATTACAAGGATGTGGGGCAGAAAACTTCCCTCCCTGTCTCTTTCCCACAAGCAGTGGTCGCCCCATGAACACTACTAGAGATGTTGGTCTAGGGAAGAGGAAAGAAAGAAAAGGAAGGAAAGCAACTTCTCTGCCTATTCTTTCCAGGCACTGTGACAGTCACTTTATGTGTGTTATCCCATTCATCCTTACCCTTCTTTTTTTTGAGACGGGTCTCACTCTGTCACCCAGGCTGGAATGCAGTGGCACAATCACAGCTCACTGCAGCCTTGACCTCAGGTGATCCTCCCACTTCAGCCTCTTGAATAGCTGGGACTCCAGGCACACACCACCGAGCCCAGATAATATTTTTGTATTTTTTATAGAAACAGGGTTCCACCGTGTTGCTCAGGCTGGTCTTGAACTCCTGGGTTCAAGCTATCTTCCTGCCTCAGTTTCTTAATACAACCACCCTTTAGAACAGTGCTATCTCCAAAGACAAAGAAACAGGCTCAGAGAGGGAGCACCACACACACAGCCAAGGTCCTACAGCCGGTACATGATAAAGCCAAGCCTAGAATCCAGGTCTGTGGACGCAGTGGCTCACCTCTGAATCCCAACACTTCATGAGTCTGAGGTGCGAGGGTCACTTGAAACTGGGCATTTGAGACCAAACTGGGCAACGCAGCAAGACCCTGCCTCTATAGAATTTTTTTTTTTATTGAGCCAAGTGTCATGGGATACTCCTGTGGTCTCAGCTACTTGGGAGGCTGAGGCAGGAAGATGCCTTGAGCCCAGGAAGTTTGAGATTACAGTGAGCTATGATTATGCCATGGCACTACAGCCTAGGTGAAAAAGGTTCTGTCTCTAAAAAAAAAAAATCCCAGTGGTCAGGTATAATTCCAGCAATATAGAAGGCTGAGGCAGGAGGATTGCTTGAGGCCAAGAATTTGAGACCAGCCTGGGCAACATAGTGAGAGCCAGTCTCTACCAAAAATAAAATAAGAATCTAGGTCTGAGGAAGGATCCAAGATGGCCAATTGCTAACATCCTGGGATTGCAGCTCTCAGGGAAGGAGCGGAGAACTAGAGGACGCCACACTTTCAGACAAATTCTGGTCACTCACGGAGCAGAAGATCTCCCAGTGGAGGAAACACACGGGTGGCCAGCGCGACTCTCGTGGCCGGCGCAACGGTTCCGCCAGCACCTTGGCGCGGCAGCTCTCGGAGCAGAGTAAACAGGTTCGGAGGACCCGCACAGGCCCCCAGCACGACACCAGAGCCCGGCGCAGCGGCTGTGACGGTACCTCGGCAGGGCAGCGCTAGGCGCAGAGTAAACGGGACCGGTTCCCCTTCTGACTGAGGTTTGGAGCCCCGGGAAGGCAGAGTCGCCTACTACGGACACAAGAAGGAAGCCAGACAGGAGAATCCTGGGCAGAAAAGCACCATCAGTTTTAACGCCACTGCTCTGGCCCTGGGAACTAACAACCTGGACGCCCACTCAAGAGACCTAATCTGAAAGTTGGTAAATTCAAAGACGACAGGAGGATAAATTTACAATGACGGGAAGAAACCAGAGTAAAAAAGCTGAGAATACTCAAAGTCAGAACGCCTCTCCCTCTAAAGATGATCACAGTTCCACATCGACAATGGAACAAGGCTTGATGGAGAACGAGCGCATCCCGATGACAGAATCACTCTTCAAGGAATGGATAATAACAAACTTCGGTGAGTTAAAAGAACATGTTGTAGCCCAACGTAAAGAAACTAGGAACTTTGAAAAAAGGTTTGATGAAATCCTATTGAGAATAGACAACTTAGAGAGGAGTATGAGTGAATTAATGGAACTGAAGAATACAATACAGGAACTCCGAGAAGTATGCACAGGTTTAAACACTCGAATTGTTCAAGCAGAAGAAGGGATATCAGAGGTCAAATTCCAACTTAAGGAAATAAAACATGAAGAAAAGATTAGAGAAAAAGGGATAAAAAGGAATGAGCAAAGTCTCCAAGAAATGTGGGACTATGTGAAAAGACCAAATTTACGTTTGCTAGGTGTAACTGAATGTAACGGAGAGAATGAATCCAAGCTGGAAAATACCCTTCAGGATATTATTCAGGAAAATTTTCCTAAACTAGCAAAGCAGGTCAACATTCAACCCCAGGTAATACAGAGAACACCACAAAGATATTTTCCTCAAGAAGAGCAACCCCAAGGCACATAATTGTTAGATTCACCAGGGTTGAAACGAAGGAGAAAATACTAAGGGCAGCCAGAGAGAAAGGTCAGGTTACCAACAAAGGCAAGCCTATCAGACTTACAGCAGATCTCTCAGCAGAAACTCTACAAGCCAGAAGAGAGTGGGGGCCAATATTCAACATCCTCAAAGAACAGAACCTTCAGCCCAGAATTTCATATCCAGCCAAACTAAGCTTCACAACTGAAGGAAAAATAAAATCTTTTATGAACAAGCAAGTACTCAGAGATTTTATTACCACCAGGCCTGCTTTACAAGAGCTTCTGAAAGAAGCATTACACACAGAAAGAAACAACCAGTATTAGCCTTTCTAAAAATACACCAAAAGCAAAGAGCACCAACATAAAGAAGAATTTACACCAACGAATGGATAAAACAGCCAGTCAACATCAAATGGCAGTAACCCTAAATTTAAATTGACTAAATCCCCCAATCAAAAGACACAGCCAAAACCCAACGGCATGTTACATCCAGACCTGTTTCACATGCAAGGATACACAAAGACTCAAAACAAAGGGATGAAGAAAGATTTACCAACCAAATGGAGAGCAAAAATAAATAATAAATAAATAAAAAGCAGGAGTTGCAATTCTCGTATCAGATAAAATAGATTTTAAAGCAACAAAGATATAGTGGTAAAAGTATCAATGCAACAACAAGAGCTAACGATCCTAACACCCAGATACATAAAGACTTAGACTCAGTGAGACAGAAAATTAATAAGGATATCAAGGACTCGAACTCAGATCCGGAACAAGTAAACTTTAATAAATATTTATAGAGCTCTCCACTTCAAATACACAAAATATACATTCTTGTCAATACCACATCACACCTACCCATAAGTTTAAATGAAACATTGATTGGCCATTATTAATACCCAATTTTTTTCAGAATAAAGCAATATTTCCATTTACTCTCCCTCTTTCTTCCTATCCTTTACTTATTTATTTTTTTTCTTTCCTTCTCTCAAAAAAAAAGAAATCAACTTGTAAACCTCTAGATCCAGGTCGGCAATGTCTCTCTCACTGCTTGATTTCCTTCCTTCCCTTCCCTCCCTTCCTCCCTCCCTCCCCCCACTTCCTCCCTTCCTTCCTTCCTTCATCCCTTCCTTCCTCCCTAAATAAAAAAAAAAAAAAAAAAATCTAGGTCTACCTGACAAAAGAAATTTAAACTCTTTCTCAACAAGAGGCCTAACAATGTGAGCATATCCTGTCTTGCTTTGAATTGCTGGCCAGAGAAGAGAGGGCTTGTTCGTGCATGTGCCTGGTTTATGGATGTACCCATGGGCTCTGGAGGGTGGAGAAACTTCAACTATGTGGTCTTGTCTGAGTGGTACTGAGATTTCACACATTCTGTCAAAGTGTGGTAACTTATGACATTTCCCCCACATCTTTAATCCTTTTCTCAACTAAGCCCTAAGTGCAACAAGTCTCAAGGTTCCAGCACCCAGCACTGGCAACTTAGGTGGTTGCTCTTTTATCCCATCTCCTTGGCCAGGGTTAACAGGCTATGTGATGAACAGCAGGAAGACTGGAAGCTCAAGGAAAGTGGAGGTCTAGAAGGGCCATATCCCTGGAGACCAGGCCTAGGCTGATCCAACAACCATCCTTATATTTGCACACAAGTGTCACAAATGAGGAGAAGCTGCCAAAATGTCTTGGCTCTGAGCTAAGCATCATGTTTCTTTCACACACCCCCACCCAGAGAATTCTAGAAGAGGATACTAGTTGGAAGTCCTGAGGTCATTCTAAGCTTGGGATCTCTAAAGGAGGAAGCTGAGAATAATGAGTGTCCCAGCTGAGGTTGGACTTTGTAAACCAAAAATAAAACTCCAAGTCTTTCAACCAACTGAATGGACCCCTCCTCTCTGCCAAGGTCATTCCAGAGTTAACCTGAAAAGGTCATGACAGTTCGGGTCACGACTGGGAGTAGGGGTCAAATATGCCTTATTATATCCTCCGCCCTTTGGAATTCAGGCACACCAGACCAGTATTAACATTAAAAATGAGAAGACTGACAAAACAAGACTTTTTTTTAAGCAATAAGACACTGATTTCCAGCCTGACTCTAGTATAGCATCACCTGACAGCTAGCAGACCCTGAAAGAAACTAAAGTATTTTACCCCAAAATATGTTTCTTTGACATTTTTTGAGATGGCCCTGCAGAGCTATCTTTTGATGGGAAGATCTACATTCTGTCGAGAAGCACCTTCCCTTTCCAGGTCTTTTCCCTGATCCAGGAGAAAATTAAGAATCTGACAACTTTTAGGTCTGGTAAGAGCTCTGAAGCCTGCTACCTGGAGGCTTCATCTGCATGATAAAACCTTGGTCTTCACAACCCCTTATCTTAACCCAGACATCTCTTTCTATTGATTCCAGGTCTTTAGATAATAATTATTTTAACAGATTGCCAGTCAGAAAATCATTGAATCCATCTATGACCTGGAAGCCCCTACCCCACCCCCACCTTTGAGTTGTCCCACCTTTCCCTACTGATCCAGTGTATCAATGTGCATCTTACGTGTATCAACCGATGTCTTATGTCTCCTAAACTATAGCCTGACCACTGTGGCCCCATGTTCTCAGGAGCTCCTGGTGTGTGACACTCATATTTGGCTCAGAATAGATCTCTTCAAATATTTTACAGAATTTGACTCTTCTTGTTGACAACTTCCAGTTCTCTCTCATTCTCTCTCTCTGTCTCTCTCACATACACACACACATATGCAACACACACACACAGGCCAATCCAATCATCGTCATCTCTGTACCCTGAAAGGCCAATTCCAGAGGACTGCATGACTTGGGTTCCCTCACCAGTTGGAAGCCCAGCTTGCTATCTTGGTATCCTTGCCTACTCAGGGAAGCTCTAGCCAGCCCCTTGCCTTTAACAATTCTAGAAAGGAGAGGGCATCTGTCCCAGGTCACCCCCTAAACTTCAGGAGATACTTGTCACATTCTCCTCAGTAGTTCTCAGGGAGCCCTCTCTTCACTTAAGGTATGTGTGGGCCGAGGAAAACACACACATAAGTTATTATGTTATAAAAACACACACTTATTACTTAAATAAGTTCCTGCTGTTAGTCCTCTCTCCATCATCAACCAGGCTCTTTTAGATCCTCAAAGGACCAGGTTTTCTAGGTCCCCATTTAGCATATTCTGGATAGCTTGTCTAGCACCTCCCTTTGGAAATCAAGGGCTCTTGACACCTTTTGTTCTCAGCTATACGGGTACTTTCTTTTTTAATGGTGCCATGACTCGGATCTATGGGTACTTATAAGCAAGATAAGTAGAATATTAGAAAATCAAGAATACTATTACCTCTCCCCGACCTTTTTTAAATTTTTTTTTCCCCAGAAATACATTTGGCTACACCTTCCTTGTTTGCATGGTGTTTTTTTGCATACTTGAATGTAATGGATAAATTCTATCTTCCAACACACACATACACACAAACACACACACACACAAATAGCTGAGTCTAAGAGATGTTATTGAAGCAGGAGCGGCTGGAAACAAACCTCTCGAATGCCGAAATGGGAAGGAAGTGGTGATCTATTCTGCGGGAGCTGCGGGGGGCCTGAATGCCCCAATAGCTGAGCTCCCCAACAAAGAAAATCTTTGCCCTTTTAAAGGCTTACAACTCTAGAAATTACATGTGAAAGGGTCTTGATCCATGAAGTAGGTGTAGGGTACATGACTTAGGTGGGGGTTTGATTGTGTTTAAGCAAAAACAATGCCTTCTAGAAAGATTCCTGCATACCATGACTGTGATCTGTAGGAGTGGGATTAAGGGTGGCACCTGGGTCTGCTAGCCTTTACTTCTCCTATTGAAATGCAATGTAGACGGGTCTGCTAGCCTTTACTTCTCCTATTGAAATGCAATGTAGACAGGTCTGCTAGCCTTTACTTCTCCTATTGAAATGCAATGTAGATGTCTGGGGGAAGGGCTCTTAGAAGCTTAAGAGGATCAAGGGTCTCCTTCCTCATTAATCTCTACTAATATCATCAGAGCCCAAAATACCCTGTCACAGTCCCCCTGTGAAGACATTCAGCCTGGGTATGGTGAAGTTTTGCAGGCCTGGAGTTCATTTGGCCCCCTTCAGTTGTATTTCTGTATGTCCACTTTGTTTTGGGACTGTTGAAGACAGCCTGTTTCCTTATTTCTAAGCTCCCAGGGGCACCTCACAATGAAGTAGCAGTTCCCTGATAACTACAGTGGAATCCCTCCAAAAAAGGAAATTCCAGCCATAATCTCTCTGTGTCTGCATCCCCCCAAGGGTCATCACTGGGTTTGAGCTTGAATCATTGAGTCCTGGCATGATCTGAGCCAATAATCAGGCAAAACTTACTATCTCTGATGAATGCCTTTACCTCGTCAACACTAATGGCTCACAGTTCACAGAGCCCTTCCCCACACCTAGTCTCATCTCAGTCCTGCATGGAATCTCTGTGAGAGGAATATTCCCAGTCTCTGGGAAAACTGAAGATGTTAATTTCAGGCATATTGAGGTTTTTCATCAACCAAACTGAATGCAATGCAAGGACCCTTGACTATTCCTCCATCCCATTTTCCCCCATTGCAAACTCACCTACCTGCTGTGACAGCATTCACCCCTCCCCTTCTCCTGCAACTCTGAGAAATAATCTAAGCCCCGCCCCCAAGGCCACCCTTCTGCCTTCTCAGGGAAAAAAAAGTCCTCATTAACCATTTATGCCTTCCCTCCTCCAGCAGCCCCAATCTCAATTACTCTCCTTTCAATCTCTTTCCCTACCTCCTCCCTGTCCCCTCTCCCCCTGTCTACCCCCATCCCTGGATTTTCCTAGTCACCTAGGATACATCTGTAGAATGATGCCAAATTAAACATATAGACATAAACTGGAAGAAAGGAAGAGAAAAGAGAGAAGGAGTGCAGGAGAAGGAAGGAGGAAAGAAAAGGAGAAATAAATGGGGGAAATGGAACTGGCTCTTGCCCCACAAGAAACCAGCCCACTTGCATTTCTTCTAACTTGACACTCCTGCTAGCTGTTGCCTTAATCTCTCTTCTTCATAGCCAAGCATTTTGGGGAAAAGTTCTATATTTGTCTCTATTTCCTCACCTCCCATTTATTTCTCAAGTCAATGCAATCTGGCTTCTGTCCCCTTCTCTCTACTAAAACTAATCTAAGTTCACCAGGGAGCATCTACCTGAAAATTCCAAGAGACGAATAGACTAAAAGAAAAAGGAAAAAAAAAGCTGGTTTCTGCTGGGCACTTGGTCCCAAGGATGGCTCCCTATACATACCTCAAAAATGTCCTTTTTCTGGCCTCTCCCTTTGGCAGGATATACCCTCATTCTCCATCATTCTCTTACTCCCTCCACTAACCCTTAAACAATGGAGCTACTTCCCAAGCTTCCTTTATTCCTTACTCCATTAACTCGTTTACAGAAATGACATTCAAATCTACCATCCAACCACCAACCTCAGCTCCCTACCCAAATGACATCATAACAACAATGAATGTTTATTAACAGATACCATGTGCCCATGCTACGCCAGCCTTCCAACAGCCTCTGAAGCAGATACCTTTATTATTCAGATTTCATACATGTGAAAACTGAGATACTGCCAACTTCAGGGACTAGCCCAAGGTCACATGACCATGAAGAAGCTGCTCTTAAAGTCCAGACTTATGACCACTCTGGTTTCTGGCAAGGTGATAAACTAACAAGGGTTGGAGGCTCCTTCCCCTCCATCCAATTCTGGAGAAATCATGAAGGTGCTAGAAAGGTTGATGAATCTGAGGAAATGGTATAAAAACTATGATCATCTCCTGGGCAGCCAGAAGATGGTTGGGTCCCAATGTAGGATGGAAAACAGCTCAGAAAATAAAAGGGCAGGCAGACACCAACCCAGGAACAGTCTGTAAGGGATTTTAGAGACACTCTTCCCCACCCCACACCATTTCCATGGTTGAGGGCATGGGGTAGGGAGGAATTGCCTGCCAAACGGGGCTTCGAGAGTAGAGAGCAGCAGGTATACACAGAATGCCTGGCTCTGGCCATTCCTCCCCATCCCCTTAGCCAAGGAGACAAGGAGATTTCAGCCAAAAAAAAAAATGACAGCTCTTAGAAACAGCATTGTCCAAAGGTAAAGCACAACAAGGCCTCCCAAGGACAGGGAAATAAGCAGACCTGGGTTCAGATTACAAAGCCAGAGATCACCTGAGGCCCACATCCTGTGCTGCACATACTCACATGCTCAATACTGCAGAACACAAGCGATGGCCCACCCATCCCCCTCCCCATATGCCCCTGGACACACATTACCAGACAGGTGAGACAGTCAGGGGAAGGCTAATGTGTCTGGGCTTATAAGGTAAAATAACATCTGAATGGAGGAAACACCATTTAAAAAGTCAAAAGGATGGAAAATAAACATTGGAGGCTAGACCCAATGCCTCATGCCTGTAATCCCAACACTTTGGGAGGCTGAGATGGGAGGATCCCTTGAGCCCTGGAGTTTGAGACCAGCCTGGGCAACATAGCAAGACTATCTCTACAAAAAATTTAACTAAGGCAGTTCATGGTGGCTCATGCCTATAATCCCAGCACTTTGGGAGTCCAACACAAATAGATCACCTGAGGTCTGTAGTTCCAGACCCAGCTTGGCCAACATAGTGAAACCCCGTCTCTACTAAAAATACAAAAATTAGCCAGGTGTGGTGGTGGGCACCTGAAATCCCAGCTACTCAAGAGGCTGAGGCATAAGAATCACTTGAACTCAGGAGACAGAAGTTGTAGTGAGCCAAGATTATGCCACTGCGTTCCAGCCTGGGCAATAGAGACTCTGTCTCAAAAAAGAAAATTAAATTACAAAAATTCACTGGGCATAGTGGTGCACACCTATAATCCCAGCTACTCAGGAGGCTGAGGTGGGAAGATCACTTGAGCCTGGAAGTTTGAGGCTGAAGAGAGCTGTGATCATGCAACTGCATTCCAGCCTGGGTAACAGAGCAAGACCTTGTCTTGGAAAAAAAAAAAAGAAAAAAAAAAATTAAAAATTAGTAAAGCATAGCTGACGGGTCACAGTTCAAAATAAGAACAACAAATGTCTTCAAATGCAAAACATGAGATCACAGTTTATAAATGTTTCAAGAATAAACACATGTCGAAAAACAGTGAGCAACAGTGGGTCAAAATATATCTGTGAAAAATAGATTAAAAATATAATGGTGTTTAAAAGGGAACTTAATAGATTAAATAGCAGAATTAAGAATACTGCTATGCTTCATTAGTGAGATGAATTAATTAGTGAGATGAAAACTTGGGTCAAAACAATCACCCAGAGAATGTTGGAAAGAGATTAAAGGGTATGAAATATATATTTTAAAAAAGAAGTTAAGACATATGGAGGAAAGAAGTAGAAGTGTCAGCATGTAGATAGTGATGAAGAGGGGAGACCCAGGCATCTCAGATCAACTTCCCCTTTTTTCCTAAGACTGTAAACTTCCCCTTTTCATTCCTAAAACTGTAAACCAAAGCCCTTTTCATATGTAATTTCTGAGACTTTAAACCGAAACCCTTTTCATATGTAATTCCTGAGACTGTAAACAGAGACCCTTTTCATATGTAATTCCTAAGACTGTAAACTGAAACCCTTTCATATGTAATTCCTGACCCTTTTCACATGTTAAGCTATAAACCTAAGATTCTTCCACGTGTAACATCTAAAATATAAGCCTATATAAAGAAGGAACCTTCCTTTGTTAGGGGAGCTTGGCTGTTAGGCAACTATGCCACCCTGCTCCCGGCCGAATAAACTCCTTCCTCCTGTATTCGGTGTCCAAGAGATCCATTTCCCTCAGCAGCTCCTGCTACAGTAAAAAAAAAAAAAAATCCTAGAAGGGAAACAGGTGTGGTGAATCACACCTATAATCCCAGCGCTTGGGGAAAGCCAAGGTGGGAGGATGGGTCAAAGCTGGGAGTTCAAGACAAGCCTCGGCAACACAGTGAGATCCTGTCTTTAAAAAAATATATTAAAGTACTAGAAGGAGAAAAGAACTAAACATAGGTAAGAAAACATTTATTTATTTACTTACTTATTTTGAGGTAGGATCTCACTCTGTTGCCCAGGCTGGAGTGCAGTGGCACAATCACAGCTCATTTGCAGGTTTGAACTCCTGGGCTCAAGCAATCCTCCCACCTCAGCCTCCTGAGTAGCTAGGACTACAGGTGTATGCTATCATGTTCAGATCATTTATTTTTTATAAAGATGAGGGCTCACTGTGTTGCCAGGCTGGTGTCAAACCCCTGGCCTCAAGCAATCCTCCCTCCTTAGCCTTCCAAAGTGCTGGGATTACAGGTAAGAGCTACCACACCCAGCTGAAAACACTTAAAGAAACAATAACTGAAATTTGTTCCCATGATTAGGAAAAAAAATGAAAGACATTAGATTAAAACTCTTATGAGGGATAAACAGGTAAAAATAAACCCATTCTTAGTCACTTTATTTCAAAATATCAAAAGCAAAAAGAAAATGTAAACACTTCCAGAGAGAAAGAGCAAATCACCTCTTAAAATCAAACAATGGGATTTTGGAAAAACTTTCATTCAAGTATTATATACGTGGAAGGATGGAAGGGGAGGGGGGAGAGACAGAGAGAGAGAGAACCCATCATAAAGTACAGCTTGATTTTCACAATGTGAACACATCTGTGTAACTAACCCCCATGTCAAGACAGATAACATTACCATCCCCAGCAAGTCCCCCTTGCCCCTTCCCAGTCACCATTTCCCTGCAAAGAACACCGTATTCTAACTTCTAACTCCATGAGTTAGTTTTGTTCTGATTTTGAGTTTTACATAAATAAAAGCGCACTGTATTTACTCTTTTGTATCAGCCTTCTGTTGTTCAACGTTCTGTGCATGAGATCCTTCTATGTGGCAATAATTCATTGATTCCCACTGTTGTATAGCAATTTCTCAACCTCAGCACTGTTGACATTTGGAGCTAGATAATTATCTGCTGTAGGGGACTATGCTGTGTATTGCAGGGTATTCAGCCACATTTCCAGCCTCTGCCAACTTAATGCCAATAGCAATCCTCTCCCTCCCATGCAAGTTGTGATAATGAAAAAATACTTCCAGATATTGCCAAATGTCTCCTGGGGGCAAAATCATCAGCAGTTAGAGCCACTATGGTGTAATATCTGGTCATATAAATATATCAAAGTTTATCTGTTCTACTGTTGATGGACATTTAAGTTGTTTTCAACTTGAGGCGATTGTGAGAAATACTATTATGAGAAGAAACAATACTTTCAAAAGCTTTAAAGGTAAAGAACATCAAACCCAAAATTGTAATCTATATAACAAGCCTCAGTTGTATCGTTTGAAAATCTGCCATGAAAATACTGTTAGAGGTAGCATTCTAGCAGGAGAAGAAATAAATCCAGGGGAACACTGCAAGCCACACAGGAAGCAAAGGTGAGTAAATAGCACAGTAAAGGATACTGTTATATAAGATAATCAGAACAAAGAACTTCCCCTTCTTTGTAGGCTGTTGGAAGTTGAAACAGGCCACATTACCACTAACCGCAACTATTAAGACCTAAATATGCTGGGCACAATGGCTGATGCCTGTAACTCCAGCACTTTGGGAGGCCAAGGTGCGAGGACTGCTTCAAGACCAGACTGAGCAACATAGCGAGATCCCATCTCTATATTATATATATATATATGTAATATATATATATAATATCATATTATTTAGAAAGCAAAAAGACCTAAGTAAATTTTAAAATTCACATTTTAAACGTGTCAAAGGGTTGTGGAAGCAATAAGGACTAGATGGACTAAAAATCCCAGAGAAGAGAGAATAGTTCAGAATGGTCAAATTGGCTCCCCTAGGAGCGGTTGCCAAATCTGAGCATGTGCTCAAGACTCGATAAAAGCTTTCTATTAATGCCTAAGGCTCGAGTGACAAAATCAGGAACATGAAGAGCCTCACATACACTTGATTTTCTTCACTAGACACTCACTTAATCCTGAGGCTAGGGGTAAATGAGGCTAAAGAGCTAAGTTCATCCATCCCTCCCTTCCTTCCTTTCCTCTCTTTCTTTCTCTCTCTCTTTCCTTTTACTTGCTCATTTTATACAAGGGCTGGCATTCTGATTGTTCTATTTTCAGGTTTAATCCTTATTTTAATAAAGTTTTCAAGCAAAAAAAAAAAGAGCTAAGTTCAAAATGGTTGGGAGTCAAGTAGAATCTAATGCAGAGGCTAAGCCATAAAACAAGTTTTGACAAATGTAAAAGGATTGAAATCATACAAAGCATGTTCCCCAACCATGATGGAATTAAATTAGAAATCAATAATAGAAAGAAATATGGGGATTTCTCAAATATTTTGAAAATAACCACGTTTCTAATAATCTATAGGTCAAGGAAGAAATCACAAAACAAATTAGAAACATATTGAACTGAATAAAAACAAATATATATCAAAATTTATGGGATGCAGCTACAGCAATGCTTAGAAGTATATACCTTTAAATGCCTATATCAGAAAAGAAGTCTTCAAATAGGCTAAGCTTCCACTTAATAAACTAGAAACAGACTAGAAACTGAGTAGCTAGGACTACAGGTGCATGCTATCATGCCCAGCTAATTTTGCTTATTTTTTTATAATAAACTTGTCTGTTTCTAGTTTATTAAGAAGTGGAAGCTTAGCCTATTTTATAAACTGGAAACTATTTAAAAAGATACAAAAAAATCTCTTTGCAAAAAAAGGATACCCAAGTGTCTAATAAACATATGAAATGGTATTCAACTTTGCAACTTTCTTTCTATTTTATTTATTGTAGAGACAGGGTCTTGCTATGTTGTCCAGGGCAGTATTAAACTCCTGGCCTCAAGTGATCCTCCCTTACAAAGTGCTGGGACTACAGGCATGAGCATCGTGCCCAGCCAATTTTGGAACTTTCAATCTTGCAGGAAAATGCAAACAAAAAACACATGATACACACTCACCAGCAACAGAATGGTTAGACAAATACCACATGATCTCCCCTATATGTAGAATGCAAAAAAAAAAAAAAAAAATTAGACTCATGCAAGCATAGAGTAGAACAGTGGTTAGCAGGGGCTTGGAGGTGGAAGAAATGGGAGATGTTGGTCAAAGGGTACAGACGTTCAATGATAAGTTGAATAAGTTCTGGGAACCTAATGTACAGCATGGTAACATGTACTAGATAATAGTACTGTATTGTTTACTTGAAATTTTTGAAAGAGTAGATCTTTAGTGTCCTCATCACACCTACACTAAAAAAAATGGTAACCATGGTGGTCATAGATGTGTTAATTTGATTATGGTAATCATTTCACAATGTATATACATATCAAATCATTGCATTGTATTCCTTGAATATCTATAATGTTTACTTGTCAATTATGCATTGTATACCTTGAATATCTATAATTTTTATTTGTTAATTATACCTTAATAAAGCTGGGGGTAGGGGAAGAATGAGAACAGCCCAAATGAAAAGGATGGGGAAATATCACATGTAAGTGAGACTGTGGAGCAACTGAAACTTTTTTTTTCTCTGAGACAGGGTCTTACTCTATTGCCCAGGCTGGAGTGCAGTGATGTGATTATGGCTCACTGCAACCTTGACCTCCTGGGCTCAAGAGATCCTCCCACCACAGCCTCTTGAGTAGACGGAACTACATACAGGCACAGACCACTACACCTAGCTAATTTTTTTCTTTCTGGTAGAGACAGGATCTCCCTATGTTGACCACGCTGGTCTTGAACTCCTGGGCTCAGCAATCCTCCTGCCTCAGCCTCCCAAAATGCTGGGATTACAGGTGTGAGCAACCACATCCAAACTGAAACTCTTATGCATTGGAGATGGGGGTGTAAAGTGGCACAACTACTTTGGAAACCTGTTTAACAGTACTAACTAAAGCTGAAATATGTATACCTCATGAACTAGCAATTCCATTGCTAGTTATATACTCAACAGGAATGCCTACCTATGCTCACCAGAAGCCATGCACTAGAATGTTCATGGTAGCTCTATTCATGATGGCAAACCAAGCAGAAACTGGAAAATACCCAAATGCTCATCACCAGTAAAATCCATCAGTAGATTTACTGTCACATAATGAAATACTATATACAAATACTATACAACAACAAACTACTACTACATACAGCCACATAAATGATGCTCACAAACAAAAGGTTGAGCATAACAAGACACACACAATAATATACACTGTATATAAAGTATAAAAATTGGTGAGATGTATCTATATTTTTTAGAAGTCAGTTGTGGTTTTCTTTATTGAGTATGAGTGGTCACTGAAAGTGGGCATAGGGTAGCTTCTTGGGTCCTAATAATGTTTTAGTTTTTTATCATGCTCCTTTAACTGTCGTGTTCTGTTTTGAAAATTCATCAAGCTGTACCTTTATTATATGTTTGTTTGTTTTTCCTTTGTGAGACAGGGTCTTTCTCTGCTGCCCAGGCTAGAGTATAGTGGTACAATCACAGCTCACTGAAACTTTGAGCTCCTGAATTCAAGCTATCCTCCCACTTCAGCCTCCCTAGTAGCTAGGATTATAGGCACGTACCACCATACCTTGCTAAATTTTTTATTTTATTTTATTTTATTTTTTGAGATGGAGTTTCACTCTTGTTACCCAGGCTGGAGTGCAATGGCATGATCTCGGCTCACCGCAACCTCCGCCTCCTGGGTTCAGGCAATTCTCCTGCCTCAGCCTCCTGAGTAGCTGGGATTACAGGCACACGCCACCATGCCCAGCTAATTTTCTGTATTTTTAGTAGAGACAGGGTTTCACCATGTTGACCAGGATGGTCTCGATCTCTTGACCTCGTGCTCCACCCGCCTCACCCTCCCAGAGTGCTGGGATTACAGGCTTGAGCCACCGCGCCTGGCCGCTAAATTTTATTTTTTATTGGTAGAGACAGGGTCTCACTATGTTGTCCAGGCTAGTCTCAAACCCCTGGTCTCAAGCAATCCTCCTGCCTCAGCCTCCCAAAATGCTGGGATTTCATGTATGAGGCACCAGCCCCAGCCTTTCTCAGTTTTCTATATCTATATTATGTTTCAACTAAAAATGTTTAAAAATCATGCAGTAAGTGACTGAGACAGGATTCAAACCCAGCCAGTCAGATTTGAGAGCCCAAACCCTATCTCGTAAACGTAGAATTAGAATCAGGGTTATATCATTCTGTAACAGTTCAGGAAAAAATGTCATCTTTCTAAGGACACAGAATCAAAAGGATATGTGTGTGTGAGAATATGTGCATGTGTAAAGAACGAGAGACAGATTTTAAGGAATTGGCTCATGCAATCATGTGAGCTAGGAAATCTAAACTGCAGGACAGGCCAGCAGGCTGGAGACCCGGGGAAGAGTATATGCTGCAGTTTAAGTCCTAAGGCAGTCTGGAGGTGTAATTCCTCCTTCCTGAGGGAACCACCATCAGTTTTTCTCTTAAGATTTTCACCTGGCCAGACATGGTGGCTCACGCCTGTAATCCAAGCACTTTGGAGGCCAAGGTGGGTGGATCACCTGAGGCAGGAGTTCAAGACCAGCCTGACCAACATGGTGAAACCCTGTCTTAAAAAAAAAAAAAAGACTTTCACCCAATTGGGTGAAGCCCACCCACATATAGAAAGTAAACTGTTTGACTCAAAGTCTACTTGTGATGTTATGATATAACAAGAAATATATTTTTATATATATTTTATATATACAGAAAAAATATATATATTAAATATATTTTTATATATCTTCATCCCCTAGCACAGAGCTCCTAAAAGTCTGTGAAAGACTAAAAGAGTGTATTTTGTCATTTGTAATAAATCCTTTTCAAACACACTTGAGTTTATGTTAATGAGATGAGTTTTGGAAAGTCCCCAAGGATGGAAGGGGGAACTCTTTACCAAGGGAACCAATCGTATGATAGAAGGCTGGGAGTTCCAGCCCCATTTCCCCCACTTCCCTACCTCCAGAAAAAGGAGAGGGCCTGGAGATTGAGCTTAATTACCAACGACCAACAACTTAATTAATCATGCCTTCATAAAACCATTAACTAGTCATGATGGTGTGCACCTATAGTCACAGCGACTTGGGAGGCTGAGACAGGAGGATCATATGACCCCAGGAGTTTGAATCCAGCTTGTGCAACACAAGTGAGACCCCCATCTCAAAACAAAAAAAAGTCCTCTGCCTCCTGGGTTCAAATGATTCTCACATCTCAGTCTCCCAAGCAGCTGTGAATACAGGTATGTGCCACCACATCTGGCTAATTTTTGTATTTTTAATAGAGACGGGGTTTCACTGTGTTGACCAGGCTGGTCTCAAACTCTTGACCTTAAATGATCCACCCACCTTGGCCTCCCAAAATGCTAGCATTACAGGCATGAGCCAATGCACACAGCCCATGCCTGGATAGATAGTTGCAGAATTGGTATAGGAAAAACTGCCACATGTCTGGTGTCAGAAGAGTTGGGTACAGTAAAGTCTGTGTTTCCTATATACTACAGATTTAAATGTTAATCTAAAAAATATCTTCAGCATAGTAACTAGCCAGTGCATATAAAAAAAGAAAAAGAAAAACACAAAAAATACCTTCAAAGTGGCATTTAGACTGTTTTTTAATAAAATATCTGGGTCCTGTGGCTTAACCAAGTTGATGCATAAAATTAACAATTATACTGGTGAGATAGATGGTTTCTGAAAAAAAGTCATCATCATTACAGTCCCTAGCAATTCAAACTAAAAATCTAGACAATACTATCATATCTGAGCAAGGGACAAGGAGAGGAATGGAGTGGGATCAAGAGAGGGAGAATAGGGAAGTGAAAGCATGCTAACATGTTTATCTTGTTCAGAAGGAAGACAGCAGATGGGCTCGGTGGCTCATATGTGTAATGCCAGCACTTTGAAAGGCCAAGGTAGGAAGATCACTTAAGCCCAGGAGTTCAAGCCTAGCCTGGGTAACAAAGCAAATGCTGTCTCTACAAAAAATAAAATAAAACAAATTTGTTGAATGTGGTGCTGTGCACCTGTCGTTTCAGCTACTTGGTAGACTGAAGCAGGAGGACTGCTTGAGACTAAGAGTTGGAGGCTGCAGTGAGCTATGATTGCACCACTGCACTCCAGCCTGGGTAACTAACAAAGCAAAGCTCTGTCTCTAAAATTCTAAAAAAGGAGGAGGAGGAGGAGGAAGAGGAGAAGACAGCAATGCTGATAAGATTTTTAAGAGTTAGACAAGATATGCACAAACATTTGTCTTAGTTAAAAATAGGATAAATTTCAAAACAAAACAAAATTCAATTTAATATAAGGCAGGAAAGGAAAAATAAAGTTTAGTAAATATGAATATAGAAATCAATCCATATATAATATTACTTTTAGTTTCAATCAAAGTAAACTCACTACTTTGAGACAGACTACTGGATTTTTTTTTTTTTTTTTTTTTTTTTTGAGACGGAGTTTCGCTCTTGTTACCCAGGCTGGAGTGCAATGGCGCAATCTCGGCTCACCGCAACCTCCGCCCCCTGGGTTCAGGCAATTCTCCTGCCTCAGCCTCCTGAGTAGCTGGGATTACAGCTGGATTTTTATTTTATTTTATTTTATTTTGAGACAGGGTCCTACTCTATCACCCAGACTGAACTGCAGTGGCACGATTTTGGCTACTCCGGCTGAAGTGATCCTCCCACCGCAGCCTTCCAAGTAGCTGGGACCACAGGCATGTGTCACCACTCTCAGCTAATTTTTGTAGAGACAGGGTTATGCCATGTTGTCCAGGCTGGTCTCAAACTCTTGACCTTAAATGATCCACCCACCTTGGCTTCCCAAAATGCTAGTATTACAGGCATGAGCCAATGCACACAGCCTATGCCTGGCCTATTTTTAAAAAGATCTAGTAAGTACATTTCCTATAAGTGATTGGTAAAATATATGTCTACAAACAGCTAAATAAATCTGGGGAGAAAAATAGAGCAAGGAAGAGATGCTCACCTTACTAGATGTGAAGGCATATTTTTAAATCGCAAAAATTAATCCAGCGTGGTGGTATTTGCCAGGCAAGGTGTCAGAGCCCTGGCATTGGAAAGTGGTTGACTCACAGGTTAATAAGAAGGATTTACTAACAGCGGTATAGGTTTTAAAAAGGGAAGTTTTACTAGAAAGAACACTGCAGATGGGGTGTAGGGAGTGCCTTAGCAAAACAACTGAGCCCACCATGATGAATTTTCCTTAGGAGCATTTATGGACCTCAAAGCAGGAGATGAAGGGTAGTTTATATGATAAATGATTATATTTGTAGACATTCTGATGCCTTAATGTCATCAAGGGTTGCACAATGAATTTGCCATGTGTGCATCCAGAGATGTATAGAAATTCTAGTTACTTACAAATGTTAAGTTGAAAAGAGGCCTGGAACCAGGTGCTGACTTTAGATAATAGGGAAGTATCTAATTACTTTTAGAATTCCTCAAATAAAGAGGTCTTTTGGTCTCTAAATGGCCTACTTGATGGCCACCAGGTAATCTTTGCTCCCTTCATCATACTTCTAAATTCCTCAGATAGGAGTTTTTGTCTCCAAAGCTGCTGTATGGTCACCAGGTGATTTTTGCTCTCCTCAGTGTTAAGAAATAAACCAATGGAACAAAATTGAGAGTTCAAAAATAGGCCCATGAGAATTTGTTATGTAATAACAAATAAAATGGAAAGATTTTCTTAAAGATTGCTTTGGGAAAACCAGTTTACCTAGAAAAATAATTGGATACTCTCATACCCCCATATGCAATGGTGAATTACAGAAAAACTAAAGACAAAAATGGGAAAGGTATAACTATACAATTAATAGAAAATAGTATCTGCAGGACCTGTGAGGAGGTCCTATAAAACAATAAAAGCATACACCTTATAGGAAAAAAAATACTACACTTTGACTATATCAAACTTAGAGATTTTACAAGCAAAATACACAGAGGGAAAATTAGGAAAACATACTAGCAGTATGTAAAGTTGATAAGAGGTTACTATCTGAAATACTCCAAAACTTTTTTAAATCCCCAAGAAAAGAATTGGAAACTCAATAGAAAAATGAGCAAGTGAAAATATACCCAGACAATTTACAAAAGAGGAAACTCGAGTGGCTAATAAGCGAAATAAAATAAAATAAAGATAAAGCAAGCAAGAAGCAAAGAAAAAAAGAAAAAAACCTAGACTTACTGCAAACCATAAAATATAAACTAACATTAGATATCTCCAGATTAGCAAAAATTTGGAAGTCAGAAAACACCAGTGTTGGCAAGGATATGAGGAAATGCCAACAAATCCTTTTGTACTATTGATGGGAGAGAAAATCAGTAGAGCTAAACCAGAAACCAATCTGGTAGAAGTCCCATACTCATCAATTCTAACATAAACATTTCTGGTGTGCCATGAACTGAGGAGAGGATGTCCTGCAGATAACCTCATGTTCACTCCTCCAACGTCCAGTAAACCTTCAGTTCCTCATGATCTAAACAGAAGTCATCACCTTGCCCTACCTGCCCACTCCGCCCCTACTGTTTCTCCTACTGAAGTCCCTACTAGTGATAGTGACAGGAGGCAGACAAATCCTAGGTAGGCAGGAACAGGTCCCCGGTGAAACGCTACCTTCAAACCAAAGACAGTTTAAAACCTGAAAACCAAGCTGCTGCTTCCAGACGAAGTCTGGACCAGAGTGAGAACTTGCATTCCTGTTTACTTGCTCTTTCCCGATTGATTCTTTCTGAATAAGGCCTTTGAACCAATTAAATGTTGCATTTTCTAAAGCTACCTACAGCCCACATCTCTCCCATTGTGTGCCTATAAAAACCCCAAACTCGGCAGGGCGTGGTGGCTCATGCCTGCAATCTCAGCACTTTGGGAGGCCGAGGCAGGCAGATCACCTGAGGTCAGGAGTTCAAGACCAGCCTGGCCAACATGGTGAAACCCTGTCTTAAAAAATAAAAAAAACACACCAAACTCAGCCACACTGGGACACAGACCACCTGACTTTGGGTAGTGGACCATCCTCATGTCCCTCTCTGCTGAGAGCTGTTTTGTCACTCCATAAAACTCTTTACCTTACTTACCCGTGCCTGTCAGCATAACCTCATTCTTCGTGGATGCAGGCCAAGAACTCAGGACCCTGCTGAATGTCATGAAGAAGGCAGTAACACTGTAGCCCATCAGCCACTCCACGCAACTGGAAGCAGTGCTGGGGCTGAACCAGCCTCAGGGCCGCTGGCCAGAGCAGGTTCATGAGACTGACAGAGAGCTCTTAACACACTGTCATCCTTCAGACTGTGGATGGTGGACTGAAAGAGCTATCATCACATCCCCTCTGGGGCCTTAGGCCCTCATGCAGGACAAGGTCAGGGAGCTTCAGAACCAGGGCAGAGATGTGGGCCTGGAGGTGCTGGATAATGCCTGCTAGCCCTGCGAGGCCCCATTGCAGCCCAGGTGCTACAGGGTGGCGTGGCAGATGACCTGAGGAAACTGTCCTTCATGACCAGTGCTGTGATGGAGGTGTTTGGTGTGTCTGGTTGCCGCGTGACCTGCTGTGGCTACACAAGAGATGACAGTGTGGAGATCTCGGTGCTGGCAGTGGGAGCAGTTCACCTGGCAACAGCTCTTCTGGAAAACCCAGAGGTGAAGTTGGCAGGGTTGGCCGCGAGGGATAGCCTGCGCCTGGAGGCAGGCCTCTGCCTGTATGGGAATGACATTGATGAACACACTACACCTGTGGAGGGCAGCCTCAGTTGGACACTGGGGAAGTGCCGTCAATCTGCTATGGACTTCCCTGGAGCCAAGGTCACTGTTCCCCAGCTGAAGGGCAAGGTTTAGCGGAAGCGTGTGGGCTTGATGTGTGAGGGGGCCCTGAGGCGGGCGCACAGTCCCATCCTGAACATGGAGGGTACCATGACTGGTACTGTGACTAGTGGCTGCCCCTCACCCTCTCTGAAGAAGAATGTGGTGATGGGTTATGTGCCCTGCAAGTACAATCGTCCAGAAACAAAGCTGCTGGTAGAGGTGCAGCAGAAGCAGCAGATGGCTGTGGTCAGCAAGATGCTCTTTGTGCCCACGAACTACTATACCTTCAAATGAGGATAGCTCAGGGTGGGGTTGTCCCCTCCAGGAGTCTTGCCTTGGAGGGCATCCTACAAGGGGTTAGTCAAGAAGCTGAGGCAGAACTCACTAGGGGTGGGCAGCTAAGGTGGAGGCTAATTTTAATTGTCTGGTTGAGGGGCCATACCACCTATTCTCCCTACCTAACTCTTGCCACTCCAGCTTCCTTCAGGACCCTGCTTCTGAGTGATGGACCAGCTCACACAATGTCTTGTTTTAGTCTATGATCCCACTGACCCACTCTTGCCTGCTGGAGGGTAATAAGAAGCTTTGGTTCTGCCATCTCTCCCGCCCTGCCAGGTGCTGGCTGTGGAGAAAAGGCTCACCTTTGTGGGGAGGATAAAACCTGCCCGACCTACCTCACCATGATTTTTCACATTGCAAAGGCTAGTAACATGGGCAGTGTGGACTTAGGCTACCCTCTCCAGTTTGCTTTCCATAAATGCAAATTGTTCCTACTGCCAGTCAGAAATGATTGTTGACTCATAGTAGGGCTGCTATACCTGTGTATAAACTTGGGGATGGCTGAGGGAACACTGATTTACTCTTCCATATTTCCAAGTTGGTCTAGTGTGCTGCCCAGTAGCAAACCATGGCAGGCTTACCACCTGTTCTGAGCTCTGGGGCTGTTGTAGGGCAGGGTGAGCTTCCTCCTGGACTTGCCTTACCCTGGGCTGACCTTTGCTCCGGTATCCATTAATGGACTCCACTAAATCCTGAAAGAAAAATTAAACTTCCTTCTGCCCTGGCATGGACGAGAAAAAAAAGAAAAATTAAACTTTTTACTTGCCAAAAAAAAAAACCTCAGGACCCTGCTGAATGCCATGAAGAAGGCAGTAACACTGTAGCCCATCAGCCACCCGACACAACTGGAAGCAGTGCTGGGGCTGAACCAGCCTCAGGGCCGCAGGCCAGAGCAGGTTCATGAGACTGACAGAGAGCTCTTAACACACAGTCATCCTTCAGACTGTGGATGGTGGACTGAAAGAGCTATCATCACATTCCCTCTGGGGCCTCAGGGTCACAGGCACTCCTGTTTGGGACCACCACGTTCCCCTCCGTCTGGACATGGGAGTCCACCTTGGGAGTCACTTGCAACCTGCCTGGTCCAGGCACAGCCCAGCACAGAGCCTGCTCCTGGAGCAGCCGGCCAGACCCCATACTCACTCACATTTGCTCACTCACACACCTCCTCCCTCCATGGCCTGAGCATGCAGTCACTATGGCCACAAGATCCGCGCCAGAGTAGGCAGGGCATCTCCTACCATGAACCTGTACTCCAGCAAGGCTCATGAGGGGCATGCCAACCAGAAGTTTCCGGCCCACAGAGTGACCAAGAAAAATCCTGCATCACTAGGTTAATGGTATCATCACATTCTAGTGACCTAAGTAGGCAACTTGGGATTCAGCGTTTAGTGTTCCCACTTCCTCCCTGTCACTCCTCAGTTATCTGTTTGATGATTCCACCTCTGAAGAACATGCATCCCTCCACTTCATTTTATCCCTACTGCCATAGATTTAATGCAAGACCCAATTACTCCTCTTGTCAGTGACTCCAGTAGCCTCGATCCTGCATCTTTCCCTTCCCTCTCCTATTCATTCCGCACTCCAGCTGCCAGGGTGATCTTTCTGAAATATAAATGGGTTCACATCACTCCCATGCTTAACAATATTTCAGCAGCTCACCAAAGGTCAAGTCCTTTAAATTGGGTACATCTTCACCATCTGGTCTCTGCCTCTCTCTTCAGTCTCCTTGCTCTATTCTCCCACATGTAACCTTTGATCCCAAACATTCACTTGTGGCACCATACTCTATTCTGCCTAGAAGGTCCAAGGTTGGTCAGTTAAGAGAAAATGAGATTATCCAAATAGTTAGTCAGAGTAGATTAGCATAATAAATACTTACCTTAAGCATTTTACAACTCTGGATTTTATATCACTGCATTCTTACCTGAAAACTGCATAATCAATACAAAGAACTTCTGTATACCTTCTACCCAGATTAATCTATTGTTTCTACTTAGCCCTATTTGCTTTGCTTTATATTTTCATTTTTTTATATCAGTTATCTCAACTCTTTGAAAATATATTGGAGACATTATTCCCCTTTACCCCTAAACACATCAGGGTGAATTTCCTAAGAACAAGGATATTCTCTTACATAATCATGTATAATTATCAAAATTAGGACATTTATCATTGATGACTTTGTTATCTCAACATTGAATATGTTATCTCAGCCCATATTCAAATTTTATCATTGGTCCTAAAAAATGTCTTTACTGTCCTAAAAATGTCCTTTAAATATGTTCTGCATTACATATTACATCTATTTGTTATGCCTCTTTAGTCTTCTTTAATCAGGCTGTTGTTGCTGTTATTGTTCAGGTAAGGTTTCCCTCTCTTGAGCCCAGAGGTTCAAGGCTACGGTGAGCTATGATCACACCACTGCAAAAAAGTATCACAACACACTTTGGGCTGAATAAAGGGAAATATTTATATAGTCAGAGTAATGCAATCTCTAACCATTGACAACAAAAATGATGTATACCTAGAATGTAAACTTTATGACAGCTGAGATCTTATCCTATTCACTGCTACATCCTTGTATTTCAAAGGTTAGTATTGGTCATATTAGTCTTTTTCTTTTAATGATAGAAAAATAACCCGCTTTAAAGTAATCTGAGTGCTGAATTATTCTAGATTTTCTATTTTTTACATAAGCAACTTGCCTTTATCAATTTTTTCCCAACATTTTCAGCTTTGTTTTCTTGGTAACAACTCTCTTTTCATACCCATATTGATAGGTAGATACAACATTTAATTAATTTAAATAATTACTACAACAAATGTGGAAGGTGTGGCTTAATCTAGCAAGCCAATTTAGCAGAAGTCAATTAACAGAGCTTTTGCTGTAAATCAAGCTTTCACCGAATTGAATGAGTTTTCAAATTGAAAAATTCTACCAAGCACCAAGCAAAACAAATTTAAGACTCATTTCAAAGGTTCATCATTGTGAAATATCTCTTTACTGAATAAAGAAATAATCCTAAAAGAACCCAGAGAGAAGGGAAAAAAATTTGCACATAAAGGAAAGGGAGCCATAATTGCATCAGATTTTTCAACAGGCTTCAAAATTCTTATGAAAAATTATTTTCAATCAAGATCTCTCTGCAAAGCCAAGCTATCAATCAAGTGTGAGGGAAGCCCAGCCTACTTAGTTATTCTCAAGCAATCTTTCTTAGGGAAACATGAAGAATGTATAAGGAATGCAGTAACACAGTGTTAAGAGGAAATAGAGGGCCAACCCAGACATGTGGTGGGTATCGGCAGGCTAGATTCAAGAATGAAGATGTAGGGAAGCAGAAGAGAGGTCTTTTTGGGGGTGTGGAGTCAGGGGGAAGCACGGAATTGATAATCTGGATAATCTGATGTCCTTGAACATTTATAAATCTTATGGGAAACATTTGACAAATCTGTAGAAACACTGGAAACAAAAAGCAATAAGTACCTTGAAAACTAAGCAAATGGCAAAAACTGAAGCACCTTATTAACGAGAAAGAAAAGCTAATTATAAAAGAAAAAAGAGGTCCACGTGCAGTTGTTCATACCCTTACTCCCAGCAACTTGGGAGGCTGAGGCTGGAGGATCACTTGAGCCCAGAAGTTCAAGGCTGCAGTGAGCTATGATCACACCACTGCAAAAAAGTATCATAACACACTTTTAGCTGAATAAAGGGCAAGATTTATATAGCTAGAGTAATACAATCTCTAATTATTGACAACAAAAATGATGTATACCTGGAATGTAAAGTTTATGACAGCTGAGATCTTCTCCTATTCACTGCTATATCCTAGTATTTAGAAGCTTAGTATTGGGCATATTAATTTTTTTTCTTTTAATGATAGCATTTCAGCCCGGAATTTTCAGTAAAAGGTAACAGAGCTTTTCTTTAAGAACTCTAATGTGAGAAGACATTAGACATTCTGGGGACATACAGAAAACTAGCTAGTGAGAAGCAGCCTGCTGTTCTCCCCAGCATTTCATCTATATGAGAATATGCTGCTCTTACAAATTGTCCATGACATCAATTTCCTCTCATAGCTTCCCAGCCTAAATATTCACAACTAGGTCACTTTGTACTCATGCTATGCCTATTAGAATAATTCACTGTACTTGAAGCAATGTGAGTCATCAGGAATGCTATGAATGTCCTAGTGCAGATTTCTTGTTCTAAAGGCATGCTTGTTCATGGGGTTAGCCTATCTTAACAGACAAGAAAAGCTTCTAAGGTTCTTGGGCCCCTCAGTCTGCCTCGATGGGTTCTACAAGGTTTTATTTTCCACACAGCTGTAGATCTCCGATTGCTCACAACATAGAAGATCCTTTTTCCCAGTTGTCTTTAACTTTTTGCTTCCTGATTATCAACATCGGAAACAAAAACTACAGAATTTTTAGAAAATGTAAAATAAGGCCAGGCGTGGTGGCTCACGCCTGTAATCCCAGCACTTTGGGAGGCTGAGGTGGGCGGATCATGAGGTCAAGAGATGGAGACCATCCTGGCCAACATGGTGAAACCCCATCTCTACTAAAAACACAAAAATTAGCTGGACATGGTAGCGTGTGCCTGTAGTCCCAGCTACTCGGAGGCAGAGGCAGGAGAATTGTTTGAACCCTGGAGGCAGAGGTTGCAGTGAGCCGAGATGGCGCCACTGCACTCCAGCGTGGTGTGCCTGGTGACAGAGTGAGACTCTGACTCAAAAAAACGAAAAAAAAGAAAATGTAAAATAAAGAAACAATCCTTCCTAAAAACGAGAGGCAATACTCCTAAGCTTTTCCTTTTTCTAAGTGATTTCTTTTATTTTCCCTGTTGAGATAGTAATTATCTCAATATAATCATCTAAGAAGCCACTGTAGGTGTCCAGTTTATTAACCATAGGAAATAAATATATTTTCACTCATTAAAAAAACTTTTAAGGCCTGTAATCTCAGCACTTTGGGAGGCTGAGGCAGGCGATCACTTGAGGTGAGGAGTTCAAGACCAGCCTGGCCAACATGGTGAAACTCCATCTCTACTAAAAATACAAAAATTATCCAAGTGTGGTGGCAGTTGCCTGTAATCACAGCTACTTGGGAGGCTGAGGCAGGAGAATTGTTTGAACCCAGGAGGCAGTGGTTGTGGTGGCAGAGATCATGCCACTACACTCCAGCCTGGGCGTTAAAGTAAGACTTTGTCTCAGAAAAACAAACAAAGCAAAACAAAACAAAACAAAACTCTCAGGAGCAGTATGAAAGATTTTTAAAAATTATTCCCTTTATGGGGGATTTATAGCTGTTAGGTAAACACCTTTTTATAAAAGTGGTAACAGATTCCATATTTCTTAAGAAGCCCTCTCACAGGACATTTCCTTGGCATTTTGACTCTAGGAAAGTGCATGTGATGTAGTGGGGTGCTGCTTATGATCTGAGACTCTGTACTCAGGCCGACTTCTATTGTAATCCCAGCATGCCTCTTAATAGCTACTGACTTGAGAAGTTTCCTTCTCTGTGACTCACTTTCCTTATCTGTAAAATACGGGATGATTGTATCTCCCTCACTGGGTTATTAATAAGATTAAAAGAAATATGGCATGTCATGTGGTACCTTTCCTAGAAAAGAATAAGTGCTCAATGAGTACTAGCTGCCATCATCTTCCCTCCTTTCATCATTACCAAATTAGGGATTAGAAGAAGCAGACATTCCTAAGGATTGGTTACACCTCCTGCTGTTAAGATGACAGCTCCAAACCTCTTGGCTTTGTTTATTTCATCCTGCATATTTCTGTTCCAATTAATACATAGCTTCCTGGAACGCAGGAGGACTTTGCCTTCTAAATTGGGCATTTAATGTATGTTCTCATTCATTCTGTGCCCTATCTTCCTTTCCTTGAGAAACTTAAAAGGCTAATTGCCAGCTTTAGCCTCAAGCCACATGAGAGTAAATAGAAGCATGGGCTAAATATGTGGTTGTAAAATAAGAAGAAGAAAGGTAATTGGCATTCACTGAGTGTCAACCGTGAGCTATAACCTGGGATAGATGCTTCACTCACCAAAATTCTGCAATATAGGTGTATGCCTCTTCCCTGGCATATGAAAACACCTTGGCTCAGAGAGGAAGTAAATTGCCCATAGTCACATAGCCAGAAAGTAGTAGAGTCAGAAATATAAGGCAATTCTCTCTGACTTCAAGGTACTGGCTTCTTCCACTCTATCACACTGCTTCCAGAAATTCAGATAACACTTCATTATCAATAACATAAATCTCAGGAGGTAGAGACAGAAGGATTGCTTGAGCCAGGAATTTGAGACCAGCTTGGGCCACATAGCAACACCCTGTCTCATAAAAAAATATGGCCAGGTGTGGCAGCTCATACCTGTAATCCCAGTACTTTGGGAGGCTGAGGTGGGTAGATCATGAGGTCAAGAGTTTGAGACCAGCCAGGCCTGAGGCAGGAGAATCACTTGAATCCAGGAGGTGGAGACTGCAGTGAGCTGAGATGGCACTATTGCACTCCAGCCTGAGCAAAAGAACAAAACTCCATCTCAAAAAAAAATAATAACAATATAATAGTGTTTACTCAGCAGTCACTAGATGCCTAGCATGATCCCTAGGTATATTTCATGTGTTATCTCATTTCATCCTCAGATCAACTCTATGAAATAGATGTAGCTCTCATCACCATTTAACAGAGGAAGGAACCAAGGCTCAGAGAAATCATCACTTGCCCAAGGTCATGCTACTGCTAAGAGTCATCGCTGGGATTTCAACCCAGACCTGCAGGAGCAGGCTCAAACACTACAACCTCTCCCTTCCCTGCCATCCCTGCCTCTCATGCCTACCCAGAACATCTGGTTGAAAAGCATAGAATTGGTTTTCACACCCCAAGTTCTTCAGGTTTCACATTGATTCTCTAACTCAGTAATTACCAAACATGTATAGAACATCCCAGGAATCGAGAGAGACAAACACAATCCCCGTGGTGTCTGTGATTATCTAACCACAGGATCAATCCCACAGGGAAAACCTGACTCCACAGCCACATTTGCCAGGCCTCCTCATTGTCCCCATGTCAATGACCATCCCAGCATATCAGTGATGTGACATCACAATGAATTTAAATGTCTTCAAGCCTGAAAGTGTTTTCCAAAGAAATTGGGCCAAAGGCCAAACCTCTTCTTGGAGCTTCTCTACCCTGAGGCTGAGGATCTCCTTTCTCCTGAGATAGATTTGAAGAGGAAAGGAACAATACAAACTGTGCTCCTTGGCAGAAGAGGAAGCCCATGACTGCCTGGCACTGGGAGATAGGAGGAAGGCTCCCTTGCCTCAAGTTGGTGCCATCTCCATGGCACCGTTTGTGCTCCAGAGAGTCAGAGGAAAACCAGGCTAAAACCAGATTCACACTGAGACCACATTCTGAAAAGCACAGCTTTTCACCAGCCTTATCTTGTTTCCCTCATTCCCCTTCTTTTTTGCTCCCTAAAACCAAACAAACAAACTCACCTTAATAACAATCCCCATCTCAGGCTTTGCTTCTAGGAAAACCAACCCAAGATGAATGGTACCAGAAGTGGCTACTAAGAAGCAAACTCTGTGATTAGGTCCTTCTCCGAGAAGATGGCAGTAAGCACCCATCATTGGTGGCACTATTCAGAGTCCCTGGTGTGCCACAGTGCACAGGGGGCCAAGATTTTCACCCCTGGTAAACAGAGTCAGGTAATGTTGGAAAGGGTGCATGAGTTGATAAGGCCTCTCCAGCATTTGAGAGGTCAGGGGTAGGAGGACTATGAACAGAGTGTGGAACTGAGTGACTTGCTAAACGCTGATTTGTTGAAGAGAAAAAATGATGAACACATTGGACAACAACTTAAAGCAAAGTCTGAGAGTCAGCGGCCCACTTGGCAGCATTTAAGGAGACCCTCATCCCCTGCAGCAGGAGGGTGGACACAGTTGAAGAACAAGCCCAGGACTGCATTATAAGAGTGCAGGAGGCCAGGCACGGTGGCATGACTGTAATCCTACCACTTTGGGAGGCCAAGGTAGGTGGATCACCTTAGGTCAGGAGTTCAAGACCAGCCTGGCCATCATGGTGAAACCCCATCTTTAAAAGGAAAAAAAGAGTACAGGACTTCAACAAATGCAAATTACCAGCAAAGCACTTGTCTTTATACCAAACACAAGGCTCTAATACTGAAGGAGAAGGCCCTGAGTTTGAGGAGGGGCTATTTAAAGGTATTAACTTAAGAACTTTGGGCCAGGTGCGGTGGCTCACGCCTGTAATCCCAGCACTTTGGGAGGCTGAGGTGGGTGGATCACTTGAGACCAGGAATTCGAGACCAGCTTGGCCAACATGGTGAAACCCTGTCTCTTAAAAAAAAAAAAAAAAAAAGAACTTTGAATTTCCAGGTAACCCTGACCCCCTGGAAACTGCAGGAGTGTCCCTATAACCCCTGCTGGATGATAGACCCCCCACCTCCACACATCTTACTGGAATACCATGCAGAGGCCTCAAATAGGGCAGATGCCTTAGTAAACAATGCTGTCTTCCCTCAGAATTGGCCCCACCTCCTTTCCTAGCCACCACGCTGATAACCCAGGCAAAAAGTATCTACTTGGATCAACTTAGGATATACTGAAAGGGATTATATATCAGACCTGACCAACATGTACAAACCCAAACTTGCAGTGGTGGGGTGGGGTGGGAATGACTGTGGAGGATTCTAGGGGATGCCTCAAGACAGGTGAAGTATTGATGGGGTAAGGTAGAATTTGTTGATGTGCAGGGGGCTCCCTCCAGTGTCATAGGATCTAACACCCTGGCAAGGGCCCCAGAGGATGGTTCAGATGTGCTACCCAGATGGCTCTTAAAACAGAAAAAGTAATGACCCACACTGAACAACGTAGAGATGCCAGAAGTACCACTGCAAAGTAGAGGGAAGGACGAAAAGGCTCAGAGAAAAGGGCATGATAGAATGGGCCTCCTAGATGGGACAGAAAAACCCACCAGCTGACAATGTCCCTGGGAAGGCCAGGAGGGCTTTCCATTGACCAAGGAGATAGAAAATGTGCGGGCAGGCCGGGTGTGGTGGCTCACACCTGTAATCCAAGCACTTTGGAGGCCAAGGCGGGCGGATCACCTGAGATCCGGAGTTCAAGACCAGCCTGACCAACATGGTGAAATCCCGTCTTAAAAAAAAAAAAGAAAAAGAAAATGTGAGGGCAAGGACCCAGCAGTGTCATGAAAAGCTCAATGGTGGTTGTTTTCTGCAGGAGATGTTACAGAACTGGGCTCTCTAGAAGAAACTGCATAATAAAATGTCAGTCTAGCAAAGGCCGAATGCAGGTACTGAAGAAACAAGGTTTGTACAATTACTATAAAGGGCAGCAAGGATGGAATAGTGGCCAGGGAGCCCTGACCTGCAGGGATCTATGCAGATGGCTCATGGATCATAGTAATCTTAAGGGCAAATTAGAATGACAGCCAACTAGGATACTGCTTAGGAAACAATCAAAAAAGATCATAAATGGATGACCAAAGAATGAGGTCAGCTCTGCAGCAGAAAATCAAAATCCCTAGCTCAGTTTCCAGATCTGAGCTAGTTCTCAGATCTAGAGTTTACCGATTGAAGAAGAGGCTGGGTCTCAATGAGGAAGTATCCTGTAAAATCAATACAAGTATATATGTAGTGTTTCCCATCTTTCCCAAAGAAATCTGGGGCCATTAACGTAGATAGCCATATACAAAAAAGGACAAATATTATAATATTTATAATTTATAATATTTTGAAGGCTGTTTTAGATAAAGGTTCCAAGCTGGGGCTGATACGAAACAGACACAAAGTACCACCAGAACTCCTCTTTTAGAGCAAAAGCAGAAGAGGTTATACAATTAAACCTCTGGCCCAGCATCTTTTTCACAGTGGATCCACTGGGTCCATGAACTCCAAGAATGGGTTTTCCTTTCCTTCCCATGCTGTCTCAGCCAGTACAACCATCTAAGGGCTCATAGGCTGTCTGATCTACCCACATGGGGCCCTGAATAATATTGCTTAACAAGCAGATTTAAAGCAAAGCAGGTGACATGGTGGGCCCATGAGGTCCTACCATGTGCTACACCATCCAGAAGCTGCCAGCCTGATAGAATAATGGAATGGCCACTTGAAGGTGCAACTGAAACATCAGCCTAGAGATTTAAACCCTGTGTGTATGGGGCACAGTGTACACCTTAAAACAGTGGCCATTATATGATACCATGTCCCAAACAAGTAGGAAATACAGGTCTTCAGACAAAGAATGACACCACTCTCAGAGATTCACTCGGGTTTTTTATGCTTTCTGTTTCCACCAAGGAGCACAGTAAGAGTCCCACTAAACTTCAAGTTACAGCTGCCACCTGGTCACTTTGGGCTCCTTGAACCAGAGACCAGCAGACACAGAAAGGAATCACCACATTGGCAGAGGTAAATGTCTCTGATAAGGAGGAAGAGGTAGGACTGCTGCTACATCACAGGAGCAGGAAGAAATATGCCTGGCACTCAGGTGCTCCATGGCATCTTGTGTGTACCTGTGCCCTGTGCCCTGGTTTAGCTGCAAATAGAAACAGCAACCACAGCCTGAAAATGGCATGGTAACCAGGAAGTCACACCCACCAGGAGAGCCACTCAGACCAGCAGATGTGCCAGTGAGAGGGGTAGGAAACCTAATATAGTGGTAGAGGAAGAAGATGAGTATCTGTGATGCCAGGGGAAACAACTGCAGAAATGAGTGCTGTGATTTCTCCCACTCACCCTCCCCTGTGTTTTCCAGAATTGTGACCAACCAGGGATCCTGAAAAGCCATGGAGAAAATTCAGATGAGAAGCAAGTGGATTTGAATTGATACAAGAAGTGGATTACAGTGGTTGCTTTTGGTGCCCGATCCTAATGACCTTTCCTGGACCTGGGTACTTCCTCCCAGCTTCTATGTTAGCTGATAACTGCTCCCTTCACTGGAGAATTGCCCTCAGCCAAGTAGGAGCCACTGTTGTAGGGAAGCTGTACCCCACACAGCCTATGAGACTATGGTCAATGACTGCAGGGTCTGGAAGTACCAGAGGACAGCCCCTTGCCTGGAGTAGGGACTAACACTATGGTGTATGTTGCACTCAGTTTCCCCGTGGGATTAGACTAAAGCTAGTCTTTGGGTGAGACAGCATTCTTGCTTAGCTTTTTCTCCCTGCCCTATCTCTTTCTCTCACCCCAGGGCAGGATTCATGAGCATCAGACATAGGGCCAGGTGGTCAGAAAGGCCCTGTGTTTCTGAGAAGAAGAAAAAGGCTTTTTCCCTCTTTTTTTTCTTAAGGGGTTGCTCATTTTTATTTTGCTCTAGACCTCACAAATTAGATAGCTGGTCCTTTTTCTCTCCCCTCCTGCTAAGAACACCATCCCAGTACATCACTAGAACATGAGTCCCTGTATCAAACTCTGCTTCTTAGGGAAGCTTACCTGGGTCCAACTGAATCAGGAAAGAAAAACTAGAATTCCCAAGGACAAAAATAACAAAAGCTGCAAGAGCCAGGACACTCTCTTCTGCAGGGAGAGCAGCACCCAGCTGCCCTCACCCCAACTCCTCTCTCAAACTAATTGTCAGTTGTTGGTTTTGTCTCCTCAGTGCTTTCCTGACACCTCTGCCCATCCACTGTATAAGCAGGTGTGAAACACGTAATACTAACAGCTGTCATTTACAGAGCAGGGTCCACGCATCTGGCAAGTACTTCCCATGCCTTACGGCCAGTGCCTGGGTCCACCTTCAACATGGGTACTGTACCCACGTCCTCTCCGTAACATGGAGACCCTCATGTTGCATTCGGCCTTCACTGAGGGGAACTTCCTTGCCCAGGGGCACTCATCTAGCAAATGAACTCAGGATTAGACTCTTGGGCTTTTGCCACTCTACCCGGTTTCTTCCTACCCTATACTACAACTGAAGCTAGAGGGAACAAGATATGGTCCTTACAAAGGGACCTTGTATTAGTGAAATATTGGCTTATTTACACATATTCCAGGCTCAAAGGTATTTTCAAACATTTTTGCATTCCATCAGACTCCCAAAATAGAAAGGGAGCTCAAAGTCAGTCCAAATGTGCCCCCTCTCAGTGTTGTCACATTTCTGGCTGGATCAATCCAGCTCCCCTCAGACAGCTCTAGTAACCTCCCAGACTTGGAAATCCCATCTCTACTCCAGCAATTACTATTGGAAGTAGCATCCTTAGAATCTGTTCCTCTGTAATCTCCTCTCCTTGGTCTTTTTTTTTTGAGAAGGAGTCTCACTCTGTCACCCAGGCTGGAGTGCAGTGACTTAATCTCAGCTCACTGCAACCTCTGCCTCCAGGATTTAAGCAATTCCCTTCCCTCAGCCTCATGAGTAGCTGAGACTATAGGCATCTGCCACCACTCCCAGCTAGTTTTTGTATTTTTTTTTTTTTTGAGACAGAGTTTCACTGTTGTTACCCAGACTGGAGTGCAATGGCATGATCTCGGCTCACTGCAACCTCCACCTTCTGGGTTCAAGCAATTCTCCTGCCTCACCCTCCCGAGTAGCTGGGATTACAGGCACATGCCACCATGCCCAGCTAATTTTTGTATTTTTAGTAGAGACGGGGTTTCACCTCTTTGACCAGGATGCTCTCGATCTCTTGACCTTGTGATCCACCAGCCTTGGCCTTCCAAAGTACTGGGATTATAGGCGTGAGCCACCGTGCCCGGCCTAATTTTTGTATTTTTAGTAGAGACAGGGTTTTACTATGTTGGCCAAGCCGGTCTTGAACTCCTAACCTCAAGTGATTCACCCACCTTGGCCTCCCAAAGTGCTGGAATTACAGGCATGAGTCACTGCACCCAGCTCCTTGGTCTATTTCTGCCTCCCTGGGAGCATACCTACCCAGCATAGACAGGCTACCCAATGATAGCCCCTCCAGATAGGAAATCTCCTCTTCCTCAAGCCTAAGCACTGCTAGGCACCCTAAGAGCTCCTGTTACGACATGACTTTCAGACCCCATCCCATCCTGTCTGCCTCCTCCACACACTCCACTTTCAGAAAGTCAGATATATTACTCAAAACTCTTTTGATTCCAAGTGTCATAAACCACAATCAAACTGACTTAACAAACAGAAAAGACCACCACCAACAAAACCCAGAGGAACTGGGTTTACTGGCTCAAGTAACTGAAAACAAGACAGAAGAATTCAAATGGTATTATAAGCATGGGTCTCTCATCTGGTTGGTCTTTCTGTTGTCTCATTGGCTCCACTCCAAGGTAAGCTCTCTCCAGATGGTTAAAGCAGAAGCAGCAGCTTACATCCTCATAGTTTAGCATCCCTGGGGAAAAGAAAGACTAGTAAAAGCATCAAAATTGAGCCTTGTTGGCCGAGCTTTGGCTCACATTGCCATCTTTGAATTATTGTCACCAGAGAAACAGGACATGCTGATTGACAGGCCTGGTTACACACTTACCTGCCTGAAAGTAGAAGGTTGGTTACCCCCACCACCCAACAAATCATCAAGTTACTATTCCAAGAAGTGAGAATGGATATTGGACAGGTGAAACCCACAGTTGCCTTCTGCACATCTATAGACAAAAAGCAACACAAGGGTACTCATGACACACATGTAACAAAACTACACATGTATCCCTGAACTTAAAAGTTAAAGAAAAGAAAGAAAAAAAGGCAGGGTACCATGCAGTCTGAAAAGCCCAATGATGGTGAGATTCTAATTTGTTTTTTGGTCCTGACCAAAAAAAGGAGTTAGTTTCTGTAGCTTCAGTGAGAACTGGGTATGACTCGGATATGAGTTCACATCTTTCTTTTTTCCCTCTTACTAACACTGGCGCAGACTCCCTCCGGTTAAAACAGAAAGCAAAAAGAAAAGAGTCATACGGTATGCCAAGGGACCTGGATTCCTCTGACCTCCAAGAACTCTGGCAGGGCACCAGTCCCAAAGACACTTTCAGGGGAAAGGGAATTTGTGACTGATGGGATTGCCCAGAGGTGCTGAGGGGAGCTGATGGAAAACAAACTGCTTCCGGCCAGGCACCATTGCTAATGCCTGTAATCTCAGCACTTTGGGAGACCAAGGCGGGTGGATCACCTGAGGTTGGGAGTTCGAGACCAGCCTGACCAACATGAAGAAACCCCGTCTCTACTAAAAATATAAAATTAGCTGGGCATGGTGGTGCATGCCTGTCATCCCAACTACTTGGGAGGCTGAGGCAGGAGAATCACTTGAACCCAGGAGGTGGAGGTTACGGTGAGCCAAGATTGTGCCATTGCACTCTAGCCTGGGCAACAAAATTGAAACTCTGTCTCAAAAAGAAAAAGAAAAAGAAAAAAACTGCTTCCAAGTGATTAATTTATGCAACCCACTCTTTCAGATTGACCTCACTTTATGTAATACAGATGCTTCTGCAAAGTCAGTATTTTTTTTTTTAATTAGACAAAGTCTTGCTCTATCACCCAGGCTGGAGTGCAGTGGCACGATCTCAGCTCACTGCAACCTCCGCCTTCCAGGTTCAAGCGATACTCCTGCCTCAGCCGCCCAAGTGCCTACAGGTGTCTGCCACCACACCTGGCTAATTTTTTGTATTTTTAGTAGAGACGGGTTTCACCATGTTCGCCAGGATGGTCTTGATCTCCTGACCTCATGATCTGCCCACCTCAGCCTCCCAAAGTCTGAGATTACAGGTGTGAGCCACTGAGCCCAGCCAAAAAATATTTATTATTTTTTTGAATGGTGAAAAAGATAGCATAACAAATGGTAGCTAGTTTTTATTAAGTATCCTCTATTTGCAGAGATATTTTAGAACTCCATGAAGTAGGTATTATTATCACCATCTCGCAGATAAAAACACCGAGTCTCAGAAGTTATCCAAGGTTCACAGACATTAAATGGCAAAACAAGGATTTGAAACCAGGTCTGTCCACCTCTGAAGCTCCCATTGTGTTTTTTTTATTGCACACTCTGAAGTAAAGGATTCCCATAGCAATGATTTTAATAACATTCTTTTTTTTTTTTTTTTTGGACAGAGTTTCACTGTTGTTACCCAGACTGGAGTGCAATGGCATGATCTTGGCTCACCGCAACCTCTGCCTCCTGGGTTCAAGCAATTCTCCTGCCTCAGCCTCCCGAGTAGCTGGGACTACAGGCGCGCACCACTATGCCCAGCTAATTTTTGTATTTTTAGTAGAGACGGGGTTTCACCTTGTTGACCAGAATGGTCTCGATCTCTTGACCTCGTGATCCACCCGCCTCAGCCTCCCAAAGTGCTGGGATTATAGGCGTGAGCCACCGCACCTGGCCTTTAATAACATTCTTAATAATCCCTCAAAATATCTATCTTGTACATGCAAGTTTCATATGCAAATTTGTTTATAGTGAAGTGCATCTGTGAGTGCAGAATACTGATGGTGAATGAGAATAATCAGTGCCGAATGTCTTCCAACATTCAGGTTATAGCCATGTATGACTTTGTTTCATCCCCTGAAATGTGCTCTGTGCTCTTCCATGTCTTCTACTTGCACTTTAGCATGATGGTCAAGAGCATCAGCTATGACATCAGAATGCAAGATCCAGTTCTGGTTAGACCTCAAACTAGTGATGAACTTGAAAAAGTGGCTCATCCATTTAGGCCCTTAATCATCCCTTCTATTTAGTACAACAATAGGACCTACCTCATAGGATGTTTTTTGATAATCAAACAAAATAATCTAAGCGAACTATCAGTACCGTACTTGGCACTCAGTAAGTGTTCAATAAATGTTCCCATAATATTATAACCTACGTGAAGGCATAGAGGATGTGTTCCTTTTTTCACCATTATAACTCTAGAACCTACTGCAGAGCCTTGCACATTGTAGGCACTTAATGGACATTTGTTGAATGAATAGGTTATTTAGGCTAGCTTGTATAATCCTTAACACAAACCTAGGAGATAGGAATAGATAATAAACACAATTTTTTTAAATAAAAAATAATTATAGGTGCAAGCCTGGACCCAGAAAGTCTGAAGTCCTGCCTGTTTCAGCCAATCACCCCCAACCCCAGCCCTGTGTTTGCCATTATCCCTGATCACCCAGGGGAGCTTCCCCGACATTAAGCTTCTCACCCCACCCTACCATCTTAACTGTTATTATGATATTGTGATACTCCTCACCCCGCCCTGCCATCTTAACTGTTCTTGCTGTGTGAATATCCCTCTGCCCCACCCTACCATCTTAACTACTCTTACGCTTTACCCCACCCACCACTGTAACTAAACTTATGGTAATGTATACTCCTTGCCCCTACCCCCACCACTGTAACTGATCTTACTCCATAACACCCTTGCCCCCCCAAAAAAATTTGCCCCAACCCACAAAACCAATCCTATTCCACTGACCTTTGCTGACGCCCTTTTTGGCCTCAGCCCACCTGCACCCAGGTGAATAAACAGCCGTGTTGCTCACACAAAGTCTGTTTGGGGGTGGAGGGGGGGGGGCTCTTCATTCAAAGCCCGTTTTAACAATAGGTAGTGCTAGGCAGTAAAGCTAAGCAGAGGAGAAAAAGAGTGACAGGAAAAAGAGAGATGTATTGTAGGTGGCCAAGAGCTAAATCAAGGTAGGGACAAAGACAGGTAAAGGCCTAACATGGAGTGTTATGAAAGGAATGTTTTGTGTCCCCCCAAACTTCATGTGCTAAGTAACCCCCAGAATGGCTGTATTTGGAGATGGGACCTCTAAAAAAGTAATTAAAGTTAAATGAGGTCACAGGGGTGGGTCTCTGATCCAACAGGACCAGTGTCTGCATAACAACAAACACCAGAGTGTCCCATCAGTTCACCGTCCTCCCACTACAAGCCAAGAGAAGAGGCCTCAGAGTGAATCCTATCCTGCCAGCACCTTGGTCTGGGGCTTCCAGCCTCCAGAAACTGAGATATAAGCTTGTGTCATTTAAGCCACCCAGTCTGTGGTATTTTGTTATGGCAACCTGACCAGACTAAGACAGGATGTGTTCTAGGAAAAGGAAATGTCAAGTGCAAAGGCCCTGAAGGAGCTTGGTGTTCAAGAAATAACAGGAAGGCCAATAAATGAACAAAGGAGAAAGTGGTAAAACAGAGTGTCACAGAACCATGCCAGTCCTACCCCACAAAGTCTGACTGCAGAATAATGCTGAAACTTTCGACCTCAGATGAAATCATTATTACACCATAATTTTTTTTTTTTTTTTTTTTTTTTTTTGAGACAGAGTCTCACTCTGTCACCCAGGCTGGAGTGCAGTAATGCAATCTCAGCTCACTGCACCCTCTGCCTCCCAGGTTCAAAGGATTCTCCTACCTCAGCCTCCCAAGCAGCTGGGATTACAGGTGTGCACCACCATCTGTGGCTAACTTTTGTATTTTTGGTAGAGATTTTAGCTCACTGTACCCTCTGCCTTCCAGGTTCAAACGATTCACCTGCCTAAGCCTCCGGAGTAGCTGGGATTACAGGCAGGCACCACCATCTCCAACTAACTTTTGTATTTTTAGTAGAGATGAGTTTTTGCCATGTTGGCCAGGCTGGTCTTGAACTTCTGACCTCAGGTGATCCACCCACCTCAGCCTCCCAAAGTGCTGGGATTATAGGCATGAGCCACTGCGCCCAGCCATAATCTTTAAAATAAACTTTTGTTCTCAATTTTACATAAAGTGTAAATAAAGAGCCTTTAAAAAAAAAAGAAAGGAAAAGTAAGATATTTTTATAGTTGTATAACACAATCTGTGGGTCAATTAGGAGCTTGCCAAGTCAACTCAGTTTCTACCAAAATCAGATTGCTATTCCCATAGCCCCCCTATTATGAAATTCTGGAACAGCCTCTGGAAACAGAACCCCTTCCCCCTCTCCCTCATGCAGTAACTAGTGTGTTGCAGCTAAGAGCCACCAAACCCATGACCCTCAACCCCAGCTGGGGCACAAGTGAAAGGCACAGGGGAAAGTCTCAGGTTTCTCTGCCCTATCAGATCTGGCCAAGCCAGTTGTTTCTTTGTGACAGGGTGGATCAATAGCCCTGGTCTGCTGAAATCACTGGAGGTAATTAAGAGGGCAGGACTGGGCTTGGCCTCAAAGATGAAAGGAGGGAGGAGGCTATGCAGATTTTCCTTTCTGCAGTGCTAGCACTACAAAATTGGCATTGGTATCTAGTTTTCTCCTCCTGTCAGCTTGTTTTGGAGGCAAAAACCTAGAGAAAGGGAGTCATCTGTGAGGAGGGGAAAATCACCTGGTGACTACTGAACAGGCCCCAAGACAAAAACTCCTAATCCGAGGACTTTAAAAGGGAGCAAAGACCACCTGATGACTATCAAGCAGGCCATCCAGTGGCAAAATTTCTTACCTAGGGAAAATTAGAAGTAATTAGACTCCCCTAATATCTAAAGCAGACATCCAGTTCCAGATTTCTTTCCCCACCAAAAAAAAAAAAAAAAAAAAAAAAAGGTAAGTAAAACTAGAATTTCTATGCATCTCTGGAATGCCATACTGAAACTCACTGTACAACCCTTGCTGACATTAAGGCACCAAAATGTTTACAAATGTAATCATTTATAATGAACTACTCGGCTAATGTGATCCAAATTACCCTTAAGCTTCCGCTTTAAGGTCCATAAGTACCCCTAAGGAAAAATCGCTGAGGTGCCTGGCTGCACCCTTCTGCAGCATTCTTTCTAATAAACCTTCCTTTTTCTTTTTTCTTTTTCTTTTTTTTTTTTGAGATGGAGTTTCGCTATTGTTACCCAGACTGGAGTGCAATGGCACGATCTCGACTCACCGCAACCTCTGCCTTCTGGGTTCAAGCAATTCTCCTGCCTCAGCCTCCCTCGTAGCTGGGACTACAGGCGCGTACCACCATGCCCAGCTAATTTTTGTATTTTTAGTAGAGACGGGGTTTCACCTTATTGACCAGGATGCTCTCGATCTCTTGACCTCATGATCTACCTGCCTCGCCCTCCCAAAGTGCTAGGATTATAGGCGTGAGCCATCTCACCCGGCCAAACCTTCCTTTTTCAAGCATATACTTTTGTTGGTAAATTCCTTTTACCAGCTCACTAGTTGACCAATTCTCAATGCTGGGGCTCTGACACCTCACCCACAACATGAATTGGGAGGTCAAGTGCAAAGGTGGATGTTGGGATCTGCAGCTTTAGGCATAAATGTCTGGCATTTTATTTAAAGCAGTGGTTTGCAACTGGGAGCTATTTTGCCTTCCACCCCAGGTCACATTTGGCAACATGTGGAGATATTTTTGCTTATCACAACTTGTGCTAGGGGGAAGAGCTGCTAGCACCTGGTGGGTAGAGGCCAGGGATGCCGCTAAACATCCTACAATGCACAGGACAGGCCCTAAAACAAAGAATTACCCAGCCCAAGATGCCAACCCTGATTTAAGAGAATAGGAAATAAAAGTAAAATATGTATGGGCTTGCCATGTGCCACATGATCTACACACACACACACATACATGTGCATAATTTAATCTTCATACCAACTCCATAAAGTGATGCCCATTTCCCAAATGAGAAAATGAAATCTCCAATTCAGTGGGAATTTCACCCAGCTAGTAACTGGCAGAGGCAGCATTTGAATTTGGCTTTGGGTAATTGTCATTAGACTGTAAACTCCATGAGGACAGGGACCTTGTCCATTTTGTTCACCTCTATGTCCAGTGCCTAGCAGAAGTTGTTACCTAACTTCAATAGAAGTTAGTAGTTTCTTAAATTAATAATGGATAATAATGGATTAATAAATGATAATGGGTTAATTAATGAATGTGGCCAGGCAAGATGGCTCATGCCTGTAATCCCAGCATTTTGGGAGGCTGAGGCAGGTGGATCACGAGGTCAGGAGTTAACGACCAGCCTGGCCAAGGTGGTGAAACACCATCTGTACTAAAAATACAAAATAATTAGCTGAATGTGGTGGCACGTGCCTGTAATCCCAGCTACTAGGGAGGCTGAGGAAGAGAATTGCTTAAACCTGAAAGGTAGAGGTTGCAATAAGCCAAGATCCAGCCACTGTACTTCAGCCTGGGCGACAGAGTGAGAATCCGTCTCAAAACTAAATGAATAAATGAATGAATTAATATATGATTTAATGGCCCTGAAGTCCATGCTTGTTCCTTCCCATCGCTCCTTGAGAATAATGAAGATCCTCCAACATATTGCCTTCTAGGGTTCCACTGAAGGCAATATGTTGCTTGCCAGAAACAGAAACCTCCTCAGGCTAACTCAGGTCAAAATGGGAGTTTATGGTAGGAATGCAGAGGTATGATGGAAACCAAACACAGCCAAGACTTATGGGCTTGCAAAGCCATCAGAAATCAGAGTGCCCTGTGGTCTCTGTCATCTCTGCATCTCAGTTTTCTCTCCTAACAGGTGACTTCCTTTGGGTGGCCATCCTACCCATGGCTCAGTATAAGAAATGCAGCCATATTTTCACTCTAAAATTCCACATAGCCTCTCAGCATGGCTCCCCTTATTAACCAGGTTAGTCTGCAAATTTCCAGAGAAAGAATTCAACTGGTTAGCTTGAGCTAACCTTCAAGATGACACTGGCCCCAGCCAGAAACTGCAACTTCATGAGAGACTGAGTGAGAACTGGTTAAATGAATCCAAGGCTGAGAACCAGAAGCAATAAAAAGCAAATTACTGTTGTTATTTTAAGCAGCTAAGGTTGGGGTGATTTGTTACACGGCAATAGGTAACTGGAATCCGATACTGATTGATATTAGAAGTGAGCTGCTACTGTAACAAAAACCTAAACATGTACCATCTTCCTTGCGTTTGAGCAGCAAGTAGAATCTGAGGTGTCTTGAAGATCTAAAGTGATCTTAGTGAAGTCTAAAGGATCTTGTGGACACCTTACCGGGAAGTGAGGGAAATGCCACTGGGAAGAGGTGGGAAAGGGGACCTTCAGGGGTGATGGAAGGTAGCAGCATGGTTGTCAGTTGTGATGTGGGAAAGAAGGAAATGTACCTAATGAATATGATTATCTAGCCCAGCTGCCTATAGTACAAGGCAAATGAGTAAAAGCCTATGAGAGTCAGAAGAAGAGAAAAAAAGCAGTTTAAAAAATGAAACTGGATTGCAAGCAAAATTTAGAGGGCATAAAAAAGGCAGGCCAGGCAAGGTGGCTCAAGTCTATAATTCCAGCACTTGGGAAGGCTGAGGTGGGCAGATCTCTCGAGCCCAGGAGTTCAAGACCAGCCTGGGCAATGTGACTAAATCTAGTCTCTACAAAAAAATTCAAAAAGCCTGTAATCCCAGTACTTCAGGAGGCCGAGGCCGGCAGATTGCCTAAGGTCGGGAGTTCAAGACCAGCCTAACCAACATGAAGAAACCTCGTCTCTACTAAAAATACAAAATTAGCCAGGTGTGATGGCACATGCCTGTAATCCCAGCTACTCGGGAGGCTGAGGCAGGAGAATCGCTTGAACCTGGAGGCAGAGGTTGCAGTGAATTGAGATCGTGCCATTGCACTTCAACCTGGGCAACAAGAGCAAAACTTTGTCTCAAATATATGAATAATGAAGATCCTCCAACATATTGCCTTCTAGGGTTCCACTGAAGGCAATACATTGCATGCCAGAAACGGAAACCTCCTCAGAAACCTGACCTTATATATATAAGCCAAGCGTGGTGGCACACATCTGTGGTTCTAGCTAACTGGGAGGCTGAAGTGGCAAGACTGTTTGAGCCCCGGAGGTGGAGGTAATGGTGACTCAGGACTGTACCACAGCACTGTAGCCTAGGTGACAGAGAACCTGCCTCAGAAAGAAATTTAAAAAGCCCTAATTTTTGGGGTTTGAAAATGAAATTGCTTCCCAGCTTCTCCAGAGGGCAAACTACTCTCAAATTAAGAAATAGCTTCCCAGTAAAGTGTGGGCACAGCATCTCTTGTTAAAAGCACAGAAAGGTTTAACGCAATAACCCTTTCAAACAGACAAAATCCTTCTAAAAAGCTTAAGGGGTGCTTACTGTTTCTCTTTATTAAATAATTGAATTTCTAAGAATATTAAGGCACTGTCCCACAGCAGCCTCAAAAGGAACCTAAGGCAGAAAGGACTCGTATGAGCCAAAAAGATGTGAGGTCACGGCTTTTTTCCCAATGGGGGAAAACCCAGTAAGAATCATATAAAATTCTCAAAGTGTTTTAGAAACTGCTTGGACTAAAAGGGAAGAAGACAGTACAAGGTGAAAAGAGAGCTTTGGATCTCAAAACTTCTATGGGCTGAAAGGAGGCTGAGAAAACCACCAAGGGAAAATACAGGTTACATTTTAGAAAAAGGAAGATTAAATACAGAAAGTGGAACCAAGAGCCCAGAAGGCAGAGCCGTAGAGAATCACTGAGTAGAAATGGACCCTAATCAAGGAACCAGAAACACATGCCTGACTGGATTTCATAATTACCACAAACCAGCAACTGCTGTGCACCTCCTGTTTTTTTGTATTGCTCTCTCTCTCTCTCTCGGCTATTTTATATTTTTACTAGAGACAGGGTTTTGCCATGTTGCCCACACTGGTCTTGAGCTACTGACCTTAAGTGATCTACCCGCTTCAGTCTCCCAAAGTGATGGGATTACAGATGTAAGCCACTATTTTGTCCTTTTTGAGTGCAAATGTTCTTTCTTCTTCTTCTTCTTCTTTCTTCTTCTCTTCCTTCTTCTTCTTTCTTCTCCTTCTTCTCGTTCTTCTAGAACGTGGCTTCTAGGGAAAACCTAAACTGCATGCTGTCTTTTTTTTTTTTTTTTATGTACTGCATGCTGTCTTGACTGGAAATGTTTACTGCAATTTTCTGAAGGCTGTCCCACCATTGTACATTGGGTTTGGAGGACAAATAACTTCTCTTAGTTCACAGGACTTCAGATCAAGAACCTTTCAGAGCTATGACTAAGGAATCACACTCAAGATACCTCACCCATACCTAGAAGTGATATGGGAAACAAGTTCCTGGACTCCAAGCCTGAACCTGATAGCATGAGATGTTGGAGACTGAATGTCATGAAGATATTAGAAAAAATATTTAAAATAAAGAGATGCTTGGAAATGTCTTAAGATGGACAATGGCAGTTTAAATGTAGGAGAAATATAAAATTTTTGGTCAAAGGCAGACTGTGACAGCTTTAAAATAATTATTTGACATTCCTACCATTGAAAAGTGGAGTTGGCCAGGTGTGGTGGCTCATGCCTGTAATCCCAGCATTTTGGGAGGCTGAGGCTGGTGGATCACTTGAGCCCAGGAGTTTGAGAACAGCCTGGGAAACATGACAAGACCTTCCTTTCTACAAAAAATACAAAAATTAGCTAAGTGTGGTTGTATTTGCCTATAGTCCCAGCTATTCAGGAGGCTAAGGTGGGAGGATGGCCTGAGGGGGCGGAGGTTGAAGCAGCGAGCTGAAACAGCGCCACTACACTCCAACCTGGGCAACCGAGCCAGACCTTATCTCAAAAAAAGAAACAGAGGGCCTGGTGCGGTGTCTCACACCTGTAATCCCAGCACTTTGGGAGGCTGAGTTGGGCAGATCATGAGGTCAAGAGATCGAGACTATCCTGGCCAACATGGTGAAACCCCATCCCTAAAAAAATAAAAATAAATAGAAAAGAAAAGGGGGAAAGAGAGAGAGAAAGGGAGGAAGGAAGAAAGGAAGGGAGGGAGGGAGGAAGGAAAAAAGGAAGGGAGGGAAGGAGGGAGGGAGGGAGGAAAGAAGGAAGGAGAGGGAGGGAAAAGTGGAGTCTATGTCTCCTCCCTTTCAGTGTTGGCTCTGTAAACTACTTGATGAATAGAAAATAGCAGAAGTGGGCCCAGTGCAGTGGCTGTAATTCCAGCACCCAAGGTGGGTGGATCATTTGATCCTAGGAGTTTGAGACCAGCCTAGGCAACATGGAAAACCCTGTCTCTACAAAAAATAAAATAAAAATTAGCCAGGCATGGTGGCACATGCCTCTAGTCCCAGCTACTTGGAAGGCTGAGGAAGGAACATCACTTTGAGCCCAGGAGGTAGAGGTTGCAGTGAGCCAAGATTGCCCCACTGCACTCGAGCCTGTGCGACAGAGTGAGAACCTGCCTCAAAAAAAAAATATATATATATTTTTATATTCTGATATATATATTTTTTTATATTCTGATGTATATATATCAGAAAATGCATGTAAATCCCTTAGCTCAGTGCCTGGTACGTAGTAAGTGCTCAATAAATAGCTGTCATCATTGTTACTTGGTCATTGATATTGGCTGAGCTGGTGTTGACTGGCATGGCCTCAAATAATAATAGGACTTCTCCTAGGTAAGAGCACTAAGAATTCTATTAGGTAGGCTGGGCAAGTGCCAGTTTGCCTTGTGCAACAGGCTCTGCAGCTGGATAACTCTGGAAGCAGAAATTCCAAACAGAATCTAGCTATTTGTTTGGTTCCAGATAGAAGTCACTCCAGTTCAGCTGCTATTGGAAACTTACTCATCTGCTAACCCTGAATATCAGTGGGTGTGAAGATAAACAGGCAAAAAGTAAACAAGGTAAAAGAGACAGACTTCCGTACCCACGAACAAGATCAGCCTTGCGCACAAAGGCTCAACTCCTCTAGAGTGAATAGAGAATCTAGCTTGATTTTATGTTAGCTAGTCAATTCAGCCAGTTAAATGTTCATTTAAAATTGACTTGCATAAAAACTGAAAGTTTGTGCTGAAGAACATCCAAAGCAAGAGATGGTGAGGCTGCTGCTGCCAAGAAGCTTATTATCTAAATGCTATGAATTCACTCATTCTTGCATTTATTCTCTCATTCTGCCACCAGAATGCCTTCCCTTAGCTGGTCTCTTTGCCTCCTGTCCTGCTCAAGCTGTTATTTTTACCATAGCCAGAGTAAACCTTCTAAAATGCAATTCTAATCCTGACATCCCCCTGATTTTAAATCTTTGGTGGGTCCCTGTTCCTTGAACAAAGTCCAAACTCTTTGTTTTGTTTTGTTTTTTTGTTGTTGTTTATAAGATGGGGTTTCACCATGATGGCCAGGCTGGTCTTGAACTCCTGACCTCAGGTGATCCACCCTCCTCGGCCTCCCAAAGTGTTGGGATTACAGGCGTGAGCCACCGTGCCCGGCCAAGTCCAAACTCTTTAACATGGTTCACAAGAAACTTTATGATCTGCCTTGAAACCTTCCAATGGCTTTGAACTACTTCTGTACTAGAATCCATACTCTTTCTCGTGTCCCACTAGGGAACTCAGACAGCTTAAGGAACATGCTTAAGTGATAGAACCCACTCTGACTGATTCCAAAGCCCATGTCCCAGACCAGAGCTGCTCAAAGCAGCTTTACAGTGAACTATTTGTTAATTGTCCAAGCCTAGGGCAGTGACAGCCTGGGTCAAAATGTAAATCAATGCAATGCTACCTTCATGGAGAGAGTCTTGCTGTGAAGAAAATATCAGCTGAACAGTATGATTAGTGATGTAGTTGATTTACCTCCTGCTCCATATCTCATTGGAAGCCAACAGTAGTTTGCGGATCAGAAGCTACACAAACTGTGTACCACACTTCACATAGCATTGCTCTAGTCTGACCCCCAGGCTGTACAGTAAGTCCTCACTTAACGTTGTCAATAAAATCTTGGAAACTGGGACTTCAAGCAAAACATATAAGGAAACCAATTTGGCATAGGCTAATTGATACAAACAAGTTCAATTCCTTTGGCATGTTTCTTGGTAACAAAATCATCACTGAACTTCTATATAAAGACTCAAAACACTTCTAAAATTAAATATTGAAACAAATGTGAGCTATACAGACATTGAAACAAAGGTGAGCTACACAGACATTTAGGAAAGATTAATAAAAAGAGATAATTATTTACCCAATTATTCCAGTTCAAGGTCCTGGATGGCCGGAGCGTATCCTGGCAGCTCAGGGCACAAGGCGGGCACCAGCCCTGGATAGGACGTCATCCCATTGCAGAGCGCACTAACACGCACGCACATTCACTCACACTGGGACCTTTCAGACATGCCGATTAACATCAGGTGTGCATCTTTGGGATGGCGTCCTAGTGGGAGGAAGCCAGAGTACCCAGAGAAAATCCACGTAGACACGGGGAGAATGTGCAGGCTCCACACAGACAGTGGCCCCAGCTGGGAAGTGATTTTTTTTCCTCATCAATGTTATAATAAAACAGCGTTGAAGGAAATGATGTTGTTTGAAGACATGATATACTTTTTACCCTTCTTATTCCTTAGCTGAGGTCTTCATATGAAGTACCTGGTTTATTCCGAGCTCCTTCTTTCCTGCCTCCTGTGGACTTCTGCACAGGAACTGTAAGATAATCTGTATCATAGATAAAGAGGGGATTTTAAAAAGTATATCCTGCTTTTCAAAGCCAGCAAGAAAACCTTTTTTGGGATTATCCTCAGTTTGGGAATTTTCATAAGGCTGTAAGCTCCAGAAAGCTATTCTTGCTGGCTAGTTGGCTAAGCTTTCAGTAAAAACCCTGATTTCCACAGCAGAACTGTGCAAACTATTCTTATATGCAGTGGCCTCACAGCCTAAGGCAGTGACAGCCTCAAAAATCCTATGATGCAGAATTTTATGATCCTGTCCTTATGTGCTCTTAGTCCTTCCTTATACTGGTGAGGAGCTCCCTAATCAGTTTTCCTTCATTCTCCAACACCATGGGCTTTCTACCAGCTTTTTCACTTCTAGCCTTACTGAATAGCCTTACCACACGCGCACACACACACACACACACACACACACACACTATGCTAAGATCTTTAGTGGTAGCAGCCATTAGGAAAGGCTTACTCATTCATTCATTTCTTTATTCAAACATTCAATTAGAGCTGTTTATGTACCAGTAACTGTGTTAAGAGTTAAGGACACATGGTAAATAAAAATAACAGCCACGCCCCCTGGGAGCTTTCTGAGTTGAGTGAAAAAGTCAGACTAAATGACATCATGATGAATACTATAAACCAAAGTATTAAAGTTCTATGAGGGCCAGGCATGGTGGCTCACACCTGTAATTCCTGCACTTTGGGAGGTGGAGGCAGTGAATCACTTGAGGTCAGTTTGAGACCAGTCTGGCCAATATGGCAAAACTCTGTCTCTACTAAAAATACAAATATTCGCCAGTGTGGTGGCACAAGCCTGTATTCCTAGCTCCTCAGGAGGCTGAGGTAGGAGAATCTTGAACCCAGAGATGGAGGTTGCAATGAGCCAAGATCATGCCACTGCACTCCAGCCCGGGTGACAGAGCGAGACTGTCTCAAAAAAAAAAAAAAAAACTTACCTGAGAAAGTAAAGCAGACTTATCTGAAAAAGTAATCTAATCTGTTTTCGTGCAATACCAGGGGCAGAAGTGATATTTACATTGAGACTTAAATGTCAACACGAATTTTTTGTCTAATAGTCAACACCAAGCCTATCCTTTTGTTCCCAATGCCAAATACTGAGTTAAACACTTCAGATACACAAAGTGATTTCATCTTCACAAAGGCTCAATGGCAAGGGAGCCATCCCCCCGGCTTTTTTTCTAACCTTTTGGAGATCTCCTGTATGATTTATCCCCATTTTATAAAAGAGAAAACTGAGACATGGAGAAGCAAAATTACCACTCTGAAGTTTCATAGCCAATCAGGGATTGGGACCTAATTCTGCCAGATTACAATGCCTAGTTTTTAACCACTCTAACCTGATGGAAGCCTTAATAAATACACTAACAGGTAACCCAGGCCCAGGAAGAGGGCCACCTGTGATTAGAGCTGCGCCTGACTAAACATGGTGTGAGGAAGTAGTACATGATGGCTCCTAGGCCACACTGTCTGGTCCCACCCTTCTAAAATACTGTGATTCCCTCCTATGAGAAGTACCAACTGCTTTTGTTGTTGTCATTAATTATCTGTTTCTAGAAGTTTCTACAAAAATGAGAGTTTCCAGGTTGCATCTGAAGGACCTGGGCCAACACCCATCTGATTTTATTATTTGTAAGTCCCCATTCGGGTGCAGATCTCCCGCTAGGCTTGGGGACACTGAACAGAATAAGTCACAATCCTAGCCTTCAAAGAGCTCATCTGGCAGTGAAGGAGACAGGCAAGTAAACGGATTATTTTGCAGTGAGTGAAAAAAGTAGAAGCTCGTACACGGGCCAGAAGTAGCATAGAAGAGAGGAAGCTTTTCTGGAGATGGGAATTTCTAGGCTGGGTTTTAAAGTAGAAATATGTGTTCAATGGGAACTTAAAAAGAGAGCCTTCTACTTGTAAAAGGGGTGAGGACATCAGGCAGCAGCAAGCGTTCAGTTTGCGAGAAGCAGCTTTTGTCTGATTGGAGCATATAATGAAGGGTAAATAGAGGCGTGAGATGCAGCTAAAGATATACACAGAGGCCAATCATGACTGATCTTATACCCTAGACTCAGGAGCTGTGATTTTATCTTGAAGACAATGCGTCAGGGAAAGACATGGTCCTAAGCCCTGAAAATGATACATTCTAGTTTCCTATTGGGAAAACTCTCTCTGGCATGAGTAAAGAGGGTGGGCCAGATAAAGCCAGGAAAGAGGCATGAAGAATCTTTTTTTTCATTTTAGAGACAGAGTCTTGCTATGTTGCCCAATCTGGTCTCAAACTCCTGGCCTCAACTGATCCTCCTGCCTCAGCCACCTCAGCCTCTCCAGTCACTGGGATTACAGGCATGAGCCATCATACCTGCCAGGAAGGGTCTTTTTTGTATGTATGTTTGAGATGGAGTCTGGCTCTATCACCCAGGCTGGAGTGCAGTGGAACAATCTCAGCTCACTGCAGCCTCCGCCTCTTCAAGTGATTCTCTGCCTCAGCCTCCTGGGTAGCTGGGATGACAGGTATGTGTCATCATGCTCGGCTAATTTTTGTATTTTTTGTAAAGACAGGGTTTCACCATGTTGGCTAGGCTGGTCTTGAACTCCTGACCTCAAATGATCCACTGGCTTCGGCCTCCCAAAGTGCTGGATTATAGGCGTGAGCCACTACACCCACTAGGAAGGGTCTTTAAGAGTATAAATGAGAGACACAGAGGCTGGTGCTCACGCGAGAGCAGTGCGGTTACACAGGAAGGAAGAGACAGGAAGGAACTAGCAGGAGGACTCAGTGACTGGTTGAATGTGCACTGTGAGGGGGCAGGAGGAGTCCAGAACAATTCCTAACTTTCTATACTGGACAAGTGGGTGGTGGCTGAAACCACCATCTGAAACAGGGCCTTTAGGGAAATGAAGAGGGAGTGGGAGGATGATGAGACTGGGCTTTTGAGGTGGAGGTGCCAGGAGGCAGGTATCAGCAGGCAGAGGAGAACTCCTGGGAGAGGCTAGGCTTTTCCCTGCTCCCTAGGAAATGCCTGGTAGGACGCATTCCTGGGCAGAGCAGAAGTCTGTGACACCCACGCTGGGGGCCTCTGAGATGAAAATCACCAACTGCTGAAACCAGCTGACTCCTGTGGCAAAACATGCCAGGCATCCCCAAGCTGAAGTAAGGAGTGGCTGGGAAAACCAATCACTTATTTATTCTCCAGGCTTCCTTTCTTAGCAAATAAACTACCTTTCTCCTCCAAAGCTCAAGCTCAAACCCTGAAATCTACCCTTCCTGCCTCCTTTTCCCCATTCCCATCCATCTAATTAATCTTCAACAACCGCTCCATCTCAAGCAGCCTCGATTAGTCTTGGTCCCCTTATCTTGTTGTGTCATCTTCATAGCATTTATATGATCTAAAATGATATTATATCTCTGCCTACTTGTTTACTACCTATGTTGCCTCTGGAGTGTAAGCTCCAGGTGGGCAGAGGCCTTGTCCCATTCATCTCCATATCCCTAATCCCTAGAAGAGTGCTTGGTGCATTGCCAGAGCTCAATAAATGTTACTTAAATGGAAGTTCATTTTTCAACCTTCTTCAAACTTTCTTCAGCTTTACTATTCACTCTTCACTAATACCTGACATTAATTGTCACTTTTTTCTTTTTCTCTTTCTTCTTCTTCTTCTTTTTTTTTATTTTAGAAATGGCATCTCACTATGTTGCCCAGGCTGGACTCAAACACCTGGGCTCATATGATCCTCCTGCCTTGACCTCCTGAGTAGCTGGGACTATAGGCACATGCCACCAAACCCAACTATTAAATGAAGTTCTTGATCCAACACTTCTCTGCATCTCTGCTGCTCCCACACTGATTCAAGCCCCTGTCAATTCCTGGAGTGCTCTGGGAACCTCTCAGACGTGGTGACTGACTCTGTGTGGGGTGAGAAGGATGGGAGTCTGTTAGTTTTTTCATTTCCAAGTCATAGCGCCTCTGGCATCCACTCATTCTCCACAAAGCAGCAAAATAATCCTCTAAATTCATGGACATGTCACTCCCTCCTTAAAATGTTCAGGTGGCCCTCAAGGGCCAGCAAGCTCACCTCTTTAATTCATCTGATATCATTTTACACCTATTCTCTACTCCCCACACATTGCTGCTTCTGTAACTCAAACCAAAGCTACTTTGAAGACCAGTCGCATGCCTGTAGGGCGTACTTTTCCCCAGCAATTTGCATGGGTCCCAGTTTAAATGCCAGTTCCTGAGAGAAGCCTCCCTGGGCCATCCAATCTAAAATAAAGCCCACTGCCCCCCACCCCACCCCCACCAATCTTCCACAGCCCAGGCACTCTTTAGCACATCAACCTGATTATTTCCTTCACATCACTTATTATAGCCTATTCTTGTTTATTGATTTGTTAGCTTAATTATTGTTTCTTTTTCACCTCTCTCTACCCTCAGCAGGCACTCCAGTGCCTGGTAAAGCTTAATTAGTATTTTTGAATGAAATTGTGCTTCCACTATCAGGATAGTGATGATGATCATGATGATGACAAGGATGATGATTGAGGATGCTAATATTCATGATGTTCTCCCCTAGCTTATTTGAGTTTGTAGATCTAGTAGACTGACTGGAGTATGTTCTTGACCATTTAATTAGAGACAGAATCCATTATTAAAAGCTTCATCTGGGTTTTGAAGGGTGTGTAGCGTGTGTGTATGTGTGTGTGTTTATTCATATCAGGAGACCTATAGTCATAATTAGGTACAACTCACCACCTGTCTCTGTGGATACCTCCTCAGTAAAGGCAAAATGAAGACGTGTCAGGTCTCCTCTATCATTTTACTTGATGGGCTGAATTTATTGTATTTTGTAGACAACAGATCTTGAGATAAGAAGACAGTCTCTTGGACCCTTTAGATGCTTTCACCAGATCTGGCACTCACTCTGCCGGGAATAGATTTTGAGGACATGCTAGAAAAAAGAGAAAATGCAATTAACCAGATGGCACTGGGAGGAGGGACTGGGGCTGAGAGCCAATGGGGGCTGCAGAAGAAAGACTAGTCACAAACTGAAACAGGATGACCTGTCAATTTCAATCACACTGGTGAAAACTTTAGGAAAAACATGGCTGAACATATTACACATTGATACTGAAAAGGGAAAAGGTCCTCAGTGAAACGAAAAAGTAGAGATGAAAGAAATCTCGAACAGTCATCTCATTTTGTAGATGGATAATTTAAAGCCCAGAGAGAAAAAGGACTTTTCCAGGGTCACACAGCAACTCTACAGCTGATTGGAGATGGGAATTCTCACTATTCAAAGTTGAGTGATTTTTCTGGCATGCCAGACCAAAGAGTAGTCTCATATTTGAACAAACAGCTAATAGATGATTAACTCTAGTAATATCACAGGTGTGTAACCTAACTTTTAAGCTAAATCATACGCGTATACACTCATCTCTGTGGCCACAGAAACTAGCAAGAGCTTATGCCCAAAACTTACCCAAATTTTTATGGCTTCTAAGTTCTAGCTCTTCTTTCTCTCAGACCATGGCCAGCCTATCACAAAGCATATGTATCACTTCCCCTTTGACTTCCAAGCTGCTACTGTCAAAGAGAAGCCAGAAACAATCAAAAGATATATGTTGGCAGAGAACTTAGTGTGCCCACAAGACTTATAGAACCAGCAATAAAATCATATTATATAGTGAACATTCTTTGAAGCCATGTCAGATCAGAAATCATGACTCTCATCCAATAAAGTTGTGGAAAACAGGACCATTCTAGAATATCTAAGGTTCTGTGTGGGATAGAGTAATAACAGGAAATAAAAGAGGAAGAGCAGGTTAAGTCTACCATTCAGGATTCTGACTTGCCATGTCACATTTCTGGTAGCTCAGAAGGATATTTCTATAAAAAAAATAAAGGCCAGGTAAGATGGTTTATGCCTATAACCCCAACACTTTGGGAGGTCAAGGCAGGAGGATTACTTGAAGCCAAGAGTTTGAGACCAACCTGGGCAACAGAGTGAGAACCAAAAAAAATTTTTAAATACAAAATTTTTAAAATACAAAAAATTTTAAAATAAGAAAATTAGCTGGGTGTTGTGGTGCATGCCTATGGTCCCAGCTACTCAGGAAACTGAGAGGCAGGAGGATGCCTTGAGCCCAGGAGTTGGAGACTGCAGTGAGCTATGATCATGCCACTACATTTCAGCTTGGGTGACAGGGTGAGACCTCGCCTCTCAAAAAAAAAAATTCTATACAACAAACATAAAATCTGGAATCAAAATCTGTTCTGATCAGTGCCATGTGGGTCCTTATCTTTTACTTAATAAGACCTATGATCTGATCCCAAATAATGACCTTAGGCAAAATGTCTAAATACATGAGATTTCTTCCTTTTTATTTATTTATTTATTTTAAAATGGGGTTTCACCATATTGGTCAGGCTGGTCTCGAACTCCTGACCTCAGGTGATCCGCCCACCTCAGCCTCCCAAGCGTGAGCCACCATGCCCAGTAAGCTTTCTTCCTTTACTTTACAATAAGAATAACAATCCAAGGCCTAGGTGGGCAGATCACTGGGGGTCAGGAGTTCGAGACCAGCCTGGCCAACATGGCAAGAACCCGTCCCTACTAAAAATACAAAAATCAGCCAGGCATGGTGGCACACACCTGTATCCCAGCTACTTGGGAGGCTGAGGCAGGAGAATCACTTGAACCGAGGAGGCAGAGGTTGCATTGAGCCAGGATCATGCCACTGCACTCCAGCCTGGGCTACAGAGCGAGACTCCATCTCAAGAAAAAAAAAAAAGAATAACAATCCAAATAATGAACATAATCAGGCCAGGCATGGTGGCTCACGCCTGTAATCCCAGCACTTTGGGAGGCTGAGGTGGGTGGATCACAAGGTCAGGAGTTTGAAACCAGCCTGGCCAACATGGTAAAACCCTATCTCTACTGAAAATACAACAATTAGCTGGGCGTAGTAACGTGCACCTGTAGTCCTAGTTACTCGGGAGGCTGAGGCAGGAGAATCGCTTGAACGGGAGCAGGGGTTGCAGTGAGCTGAGATCACTCCACTGCACTCTAGCTTGGACGACAGAGTGAGACTCTGTCTCAAAAAAAAAAAAAGTAAAAGAATAAAATAATGGCTACTCCATATGCAGAGCAGCAGCACGGACTGTTCAGCTACTTATACTTATTGTTACTTCTTGATTATATGTTAAACAAGGGGTGGATTATTCATGAGTTCTCCAGGAAAGGGGTGGACAATTCCCAGAACTGAGGGTTCCTCCCCTTTTTAGACCATATAGGGTACCATATAAGGCAACTTCCTGCTGTTGCCATGGCATTTATAAATGTCATGGCGCCAGTGGGAGTGTCTTTTAGCATATTAATGCTTACAATTAGCATATAATCAGCAGTGAGGACGACCAGAGATCCCTTTCAGTGCCATCTTGGTTTTGGTGGGATTAGGCCAGCTTCTTTGTTGCATGCTGTTTTATCAACAAGGTCTTTGTGACCTGTATCTTGTGTCAACCTCCTATCTCATCCTGTGACTAAGAATGCCTTAACTTCCCGGGAATGCAGCCCAGTAGGTCTCAGCCTTATTTTAACCAGTCCCTATTCAAGATGAAATCGCTGTGGTTCAAACGCCTCTGACACAGTTGCTATTCACAAACTCTATCACATACAGCCTCAAACTCCTGGGTCTCCCCACTTAGTTTCCCAAGTAGCTGGGACTGCAAACACATGCCACTGCACCCAGCAAGTTTTTTTAGTTTTTTAATCATGTTATTTCAAAAAGTAGTCAGGAGGGGCCGGGCGCAGTGGCTCAAGCCTGTAATCCCAGCACTTTGGGAGGACGAGGCGGGTGGATCATGAGGTCAACAGATCGAGACCAACCTGGTCAACATGGTGAAACCCCGTCTCTACTAAAAATTACAAAAAATTAGCTGGGCACGGTGGCGCGTGCCTGTAATCCCAGCTACTCAGGAGGCTGAGGCAGGAGAATTGCCTGAACCCAGGAGGCGGAGGTTGCGGTGAGCCGAGATCACGCCATTGCACTCCAGCCTGGGTAACAAGAGTGAAACTCGGTCTCAAAAAAAAAAAAAAAAAAAGTAGTCGGGAGGATTAAATTTTGTAAAGTAAAGCACGTTGCAAAGTGTCAGCTCTTAGTATGTACTCAGTAAATGGTAGTTTGTGTCTTCTGTCCTTCACATCACTTGGCTTATCATCTGCAAGAAGGGACAGGAAGGCTCTTTGACTAATGGGCTTCTTTGACTGGAATGCCCAGTCCTCCATTGCCAACCCTCATTCCATCTGCTGTAAAACCACTGAATTCCTGGCCATTTAACTGGGCAATAAAAGTGAAGGCCAAAAGAAGATACCCAATGCCATCATCCCCCGTTCCAGCTGGAGAACTAATATTCTATGAGGCATGGGGAAAGGGTGTCCTGGCTTTATTGTGAGAACTGGAGCATCTAAATTTTCTTCTCTGGGAGTCAGTTTTCACTTTAGAACCAGGGAGCTGGGCTGGAGGACCCCGAGGGGAATATGGATTGAGGGGAATATGGATGGGTGACAAAAGGAATGCTCAGCAAGAGATTTAACTCCTTGGATCCTTCCCCATCTTCAAAATGAAGGACAATAAAATCACTAGTTGCACGTGGTTCACAAGGCCCCTGAATTGAAGCAAATCACAGAAAGTGCTTAGCAGAGTCTCATGGACATAAAGCATTCAATTGATGTTACCTCTCTTCCTGCTATTGTCATCATTCCGACCCTAACATTGAACCTGTCTCTAACTGAGCAAGAGAATTCCTTTGTGAATGACTTTAATTCACCAATGTACTCAAGGGTCTATCTAAAGCATGGCTCTAGAGCCCTGAATCTAGCGCTTTCCATGACCTGACCACCAGCTTTCCTGGCTAAAAAGAAGTCCGAGAACAGCCAAACAGCCATGACAGCCCCCACGAAGAGCTCATTCCGTCTTCTCTTTCCGCGACCTGACGAGGTCTGAGCCGGACTTCCCCCGCCCGCCCATCTCAGCCACCATTGGTCGCCTTCTCGCTGGCGTGACTAAGACCCGGCCCTCTTCTCGCTGGGACCACTCTGAGGCGATCTCCGGAAGCGGAGGGGCCCCGGAGTAGAGGCAGCGATGCATCCTGGGCTTTGTAGTCCATATTCACAACTACAGCCGGAGAGCGGGGCCTCACAACCCGGAGAACTACAATCCCCAGCAGCCCGGCGGAAGGGGAGCGAGGGGGGCTCGTGTCACGTGGGCGTTCGGCCTGGGCGGGCTATTTCTCAGTACGGCGGCGGCGGTGGCGGCGGCGGTGGCGGCTCCCGGGACCGGGGCCTTTTGTTTGGAGCGGCTGCGGGGAGGCCCCGGAGCGGCGAGGCCGGCGGCCTTCCCCAGCTCGCTGGGTCCCGGCCGCCCCTCGCGGGGGTGGGGGGCCGCCCTCTGGGCCGGGCATCGCCTCAGGCGCCGCCGCCCCGCCCTAGGTCCGCCCCGCCCGGCCTGAGGGGAGGAACCGGGCCTCGCCGCGCGGCCCAGCCACCGTCGGAGTCGCAGCCTCTGCTTTCAGTCCTTCCGACCCGAGGCTGTCCCTTGCCCCTCGGGCCGACGCCATGAAGATCAAAGATGCCAAGAAACCCTGTAAGATGGGGGCCGGGGCCCGCCGGGTTGGGAGGTTACCCTTGGGTCCCGTCTGAAAGCCCCTTCACTGGGCGGCCTGCTTCCAAGCCTGTAGATCCTCGCCGGCGCTTAATCCGGAATGGGGGCGGAGGGACCATTTCAGCCCGAGTTCGAGGCTTCCGTCCTTCCCATCCCCCTATTCCTGCATGGTGAATGCCTGCCGCCCCCTAAGCCCTTTCCTCCCACTTCCTCTTCGAGATCTGGGAGGTGCCAGAGGGAATTTCTGATTAAGATTTTGTCAAACTAAACTAGGGCTACCAGTCTCCTCTCCCTGCTTTACCGGAATTCATGTTGAAAAGAGGCGGTCGCGGCTGTCAGGTTGCGCCCGGGGCTCTTAGCACCTGTTTTTACGGATTTCTGGGCTTCCTGCTTGTGTTCTTGAAATGCCGGTGGGTTCCTGGGAGTTGTCACTGTTGTTACAGTTAGAGCTTTGAAACGTATGTGCATGCAACCTGCCAGTGTGTAATTGCCTTGGGTTATTTTTGTTTAGAATATCAACTAGTTCATGTCTGTTTTAGAAAACGCAGATAAACAAAAAAGAAGATAAAATCAACCGTATTCCCGGCACCCGGAGCGAACCACTATTAATATTATGGTGAATACTAGCAGAGATTTTTCTATGACTGTATATGCATGTACTTAAAATTCTTACTATGCTTTTAGAAAGCAGGTCTACTTTCATTTGCTTCCTTTTATGTTTATTCTTTTAAAAAGCTTCTATTCCAGGAATTGACTTATTTAATCACTCAGCGATTGTGATTGTCATACTTTAAAGTATAGTCTCCCAGAAGGACTAGGCATGTGGGGATTCATGCTCATATCGTAAAGTCATCTTGATACTTTGGCAGTTGTTACAGTGATCTCTTAACTGTTAAGAAATCCTCAACTATAAAACAGGGCGCTGACACCTTCCCTGCCTGCCCATCGGGGTTCCTGTAAATCTCACCTGAGAGGCAACAAGCCAGAACCCTCTGAAAAGTACACATTCCTATTTAAATGTAAGGTAATTTGGTCTTAAACTTTACAGGTGAGGAAATTGAACTTACTGAGCCCCAGAGTAACTTTTCCAAGGATATAGCAACCATGTGCTGTGACGTTCATAAGTCTAAGTGGACTGATTCATAATACAGTTTTCTTTCTCCTGCACCCATGGGGCATTGTCTAAGTACTTTATCTGGTAGTCTCATCTGTTAACATTTTTTTAAAGAATTGGTTATGATAACTTAATTTTGTCATAGCTGTTAGAGTCTTTAGTTGATTTGAAGGCTTAAATGAAAAGTAATATAGAGAGCCTTTGAATTTACATCTGCTGAATTAAACTAATGCATCTTAAACAGGTGCAGTAATTAGAACACTTGGACATCTTCCCTCACACATAGGTTTTCTCTGCTTGTCTTAGAATTTCCATTTGATGAACAGTGTATGATCAACTCAAATTTTGACTCTTCTGGTGGTGATTATTTTCTTTTGTCATGATAGTGATTTGATTACTTAGATTTGAACATACTAATTATCAGGTACGAGTACCACCTCCTTCAAAGGTGTGTTAGAAAAGATTATAAAGATTATTATGAGAAGTTTATAAAATAGGGCCAGGCACAGTGGCTCACACCTGAAATCCCAGCACTTTGGGAGACCGAGGCAGGAGGCTCGCTGGAGGCCAGGAGTTTGATACCAAGTTGGGCACCGACCATATCGAGACATCATCTCTACCAAAAATAAAAAATAAAAGATTAGCCGGGCATAGTGGCACACCACTGCAGTCCAGCTAAAGTCTTAAAAATACACATTAGGTCGAGAAATAAAAGAATACTCCTTCCCCACCCCCCAATAAGTTATTAGTACAATGTGGTACGTTGTGAGACCATTAATCGTAAAATGGAATCATGCTGAAAATCTGGTCAGTTACTATGATATAGAAGCTTAACATAACATTTCCCAGTTTTTTATATGTAAAAGTAACTTTATTGTTTGTAGTAAAGAACATCACGTTTTGTGTGTGGGAAAGAAAGTATTTCAACCATGAACTGTCCTGGATAATGAAAAATAAATAGGCCGGGTGCAGTGGCTCACACCTGTAATCCCAGCACTTTGAGAGGCCTAGGCAGGTGGTTCACGAGATCAGGAGTTCGATACCAGCCTGACCAACATGGTGAAACCTCATCTCTACTAAAAATACAAAAATTAGCCTGGGAGTGGTGTCCTAGCTACCTAGGAGGCTGAGGCAGGAGAATTGCTGGAACTCAGGAGGCAGAGACTGCAATGAACTGAGATGGCGCCACTGCACTCTAGCCTGGGCAACAAAGTGAGACTCCGTCTCAAAAAAAAAAAACCAAAAAACCAATAATAATAATATTCTTTTAACTTTTAAATCACTCAGGTTAATGAAAGATATATTTGTTTTGTTTTTGAATACCTGTATGGGATTTTTTTGGCATAATTATAACGCTTATTGATTACTTAGTATGTGTTTGGAATTTTCTTTATATGCATTGCATCATTTAACTGCATACTAGAAGAAGCTGTATGTAATATTGGCTAAACAAGTGACCCTGGCTTCCCATGTATCCTTACATTATTCACCTAAGTGTTAGAAAATATTGCTTCTAGATACATTACCAGTGTCTTTACAGGTTATAAACCAAATGCATATGTTAACCAGAAAATTTAAAAATTCTCTAAATTGTATAACTGGAAGATTAGCATTTGAAATTATGTGTTAATTCAACCCCAGTGGAAGGAAGGAAAAAGTCAATCCTGTGTTACTGTCTTCCCTGCCTGACATGATTTCTCAGGGTGCAGGTTTTTAAGCTTATGTTTGGGTTACCTATGTAGCATGTAACTGGATTAAGAAGGTGATAGTAAAAGGTGATATATATATCTCAGGCCGGGCGTGGTGGCTCATGCCTGTAATCCCAGCACTTTGGGAGGCCAAGGCAGGTGGATCACTTGAGGTCGGGAGTTCGAAACCCAACATGTCCAACATGGCGAAACCCTGTCTTTATTTAAAAAAAAAAAAGAAGAATTAACAAAAAATACATATATTTCAGTGTGATGTGGTATAGGTTTTCAGTTTGTGCTTTATTGACCTAATGAGTAAGGTACTTGAAGTTTTTAAGACCAGAGAAAACGGTATAGTATATATGTGTAGTTTGCTTCTGTGTAATTTGATTGGCCTGTTTGTAAATTCAGTTATTGCAGAAGAATTATCACTTCCATTAGATAGTTGGGATAGTAGTTTCTAATATAGCTCCCCTTAGAAATAATTTACTAAAGAAAAAACGGGAAGCTGTCCTAAGGAATCATAATACTGAAGGTGTGAAGATGATTATTTTCTTAGTCTATTTCAGAACAAAAACCATTTTTGTTTGGAATGATTATTGAGAATAATGAAATTTAATATCCAGGAAGTTGAAACGTATCTAGAATATAACAGTGTACATGCTCACTTTAGAATTTTGTTCTTTAAAATACCCTATGTTTCAAGCATTTTTCACATTGGTTTCCCTCTGTGTCTGAAGAACAATTAAGTCCTAATTTGGTTTAGTATCTCCCCCCACCATCTGTGTTTTTTTTTCTTTCTTTTGAAATGAGGTCTCACTTTGTTACCCAGGCTGGAGTGCAGTGGCATCATCTCAGCTCACTGCACCCTTGGCCTCCCAGGCTCAAGCAATCCTTTCCACTCAGCCTCCCCAGTAGCTGGAACTACAGGCACTCGCTACCATGCCCAGCTAATTTTTTTGTGTTTTTGGTAGAGATGGGGTTTTGCCATGTTGCCCTTGCCAGGCTGGTCTTGAACTCCTGAGCTCAAGCGATCCTCCTGCCTCATAGAGTGCTGGGATTAGAGGCATGAGCCATGTTCCTGGCCAGGATCCCTTTAGGCTGAAATCTGCATGGGACCAGTAGTGATTAAATAGCTCTTTTTTTTAGAGATTGTTCTCTGCTTCCTTAGCAGCACTTAGTAAGGTACAAAGTTTATCCCACATTGTTAGAAATTAACAGTCTGCTCTTGTGGCTAGATAGCATCTGATATTTAGTATTTTAAAAGGTGATTGGATAAGATTTCTTCTTTCGCATATATAATGCGTCTAGTAAGAAATAGCACTTCATTCTTGTAGTAGTTCGAGATATTTTTGCTACATATGGGGACTAATGTCAACCTTTATAAGACCACTTGAGACATAGAATAAGAGATATTACTTTGTTAAAGGCAGAATGAACAGATCTTGAGAGATTCTAAGAATTCTCACGGTCTGGGACTATATATTGGCCATCATCAAAGTGCTTACATTTGTGTAATGTGTGCTTTGTTTTGCTCTTTAAATATATATTTTGATTCTTTTTTTTCACCTTGGCAAGGAATGTTTTATTCGAAAAAAAAGAAATAAGGAATGTTTGAGTTATATGCCGTAAGTAGGCTGCTTATGCACTGGTGATCTACTTTTCAGGGGTCTTTGCCAGAAGCAACAAAGCTATAAATACGTAGATTCTTGCTTGATTTCTTAGGAAACTGGTATTTTTCTCTTTTTTCCTTTTTTGAAATGGAGTCTCACTATTGTTGCCCAGGCTGGAGTGCAGTGATGTGATCTCAGCTCACGGCAGCCTCCGCCTCCCAGGTTCAAGCAATTTTCCTGCCTCAACCTCTTGAGTAGCTGGGATTACAGACACATGCCAGCATGCCGGGCTAATTTTTGTATTTTTGGTAGAGACGGGATTTCACCATGTTGGCCAGGCTGACCTCAGGTGATCCACCCAACTCGGCCTCCCATAGTGCTGGGATTACAGATGTGAGCCACCGTGCCCGGCCAGGAAACTGGTATTTTTCTTACTTCATAGAACTATTAGGTGGACCTGTGGTTGTACTTAATATATGTGTATTTACTCATATTTTCATTGCAAATAAGCAAAGTTTGCGCTTCATGCCCTCTTCTTATTTTGGTGACAATATGTCAATCATAAGTAATTTTGTGGATACACTGGAAAATATATGTTGGTAATTAGACCACTTTTTTTTTTTTTAACCTTTCACCCCACCCCCAGACCACTTATTAAATGATAGGAGTGTGTCATAATTGAGAAATTGTGTCTCTTCTGTTTGTCCTGTCTTTGTGCTTTTTCTTTTTTTGGCCTTGCTGAGGTTCTGTATCTCGTGCTTTTTAATAGTGATTATTTTTCTGGCATAAGGAAATTAATTCCTGAACTCTGTTGAATTGAGAGGATCTCAGTTTAAAAGGTGGCCATTACCAGCCACCGACTTTTCTTTCTTTTTTTCTTAATTGGAGTTACAGCAGGGCTGAGTTAAAGAGAACTCAGCCTACTTTGTTGATTTTAAGGAGAAAATTGTCATAATTTATATGTGCAATATATAATAGAAGGAGCGTGCAATTTTCTGGTTGGCACGTTATGGTTACTAAGAAGTCATCATCTGCAGGATAACTGTCTCTAGTTAACCTTTCTTTCTTTCTTTCTTTTTTTAAGACAGGGTTTCACCATGTTCAGTCTTGAACTCCTAACCTCAGGTGATCCACCCACCTTAGCCTCCAAGGTGCTTGGATTTCAGGCGTGAGCCACCATGCCCGGCCAACCTTTCTTTAAAACAGCATTCAAGGAACACATTTCTAGTAGACTAGATGTGAAATGAGTCTTGGGCATTTTGCATTGTTGATTTTTTTTTTAAAAATCTACCTCTTTGGGCAATAACTTAAGAAAATAGTATTGTTTTTCCAATTTAATTTACAGTATTTTATAAAACATTGTGTTTCTCTAGTCTAATACACTAATAAGTGGGTTACAGCTTTGAAATTTAATAATAATTTTGTTTCATGAGTTCATATTTATGCCTTATGTACACAATTTATAAAATTCTGAAGTATCTAATATAGTTTTAAAACACATGAGAGATTCAATATATGTAATACGGCTTTGTTTAGGAATTTTACTTAGAGAAAGAGAGAGAGAGAGAGAGTGTGTGTGTGTGTGTGTGTGTGTAAAAAATACAGATTCATTATCCCTTATCTGAAATGCCTGAGACCAGAAGTATTTAGTGTTTCAGATTTCAGTTTCATTTGGAATCTTTGAATTCAAATTTTCATTTAGAATATTTGCCTTATATATGTTTGCTTACAGGTTGAGCATCCCTAATCTGAAATTTTAAATGCTCTATTGAGCATTTCCTTGGAAGCCTCATGTTAATGCTCACAAGGTTTCAGATTTTTTATTTCAGAATTTGGATTAAGGATACTCAACTTTTAGTGTATTTTGTCACCTTTTATATGTTTGTCTTTAATGCTTCGCTACATGCGTTACTAAGTGGCCCAAGTATGTGTTTTGTAATTGATTGTTGATATACCTTTGGAATCAGAATCTTTGGTACTCCTTTGTAGATTTAGAAAAGTAGATAATTTATTTCTCCAATGTTTAGTCTATAAAGTTGAACTCTTTTCCTGGACATTAAAGTTCCTTTGAGACTTAATTAATGGTTTTGTGTAAGGATGAATAGTTCTTTGTGTATGTGTTAATTGGGATTTTTGCTTTCAAGAATGACAGTATCCAGATATTTATAAACCTGGGAGCAGAGACTTTTGGCTGAAAATAAAAATGGCATGAACTCTAAACCTGGTAATGTATTAGCTTTGTAGTTTGCTCCCTGAGTGGCATTTTTATATTTGTGTGCCTATTTGAATATCTATGTTTGTTTGACACAAGGCACAGAAAGAAAACCTGCAAATATTTTTTTAAAATATATTTTGAATTTTGGAAAATAAAGGTTTCTAGCTTAATCTAACCTCGTAGAAATTTTTCTGTCTCAGAATGTACTTGATGTAGAAATAATGATTTCCACCCCTCCCCCCCCACAGAATTTTCTAGAGTCAACCGTCAGTCAAGTAGGAGAATTCATTTTGGTTATTTAATATCAGAAGGATGCCTTTGTTTTATCTAATGCCCATTGAAAAGTGTCCTAATAACATGTTTCGACAGATTGGGACATTCCTTTTTTTTTAGACAGAGCCTTGCTCTGTCTCCCAAGCTAGAGTGCAGTGGCACAATCTCAGCTCACTGCAACCTCCGCCTCCTGGTTTCAGGCGATTCTCCTGCCTCAGACTACCAAGTAGCTGGAATTACAGGTGTGCACCACCAACCCAGCTAATTTCTGTATTTTTAGTAGAGATGGGGTTTCACCATGTTGGCCAGGCTGGTCTCGGAACTCCTGACCTCAAGTGGTCTACCCGCCTCTGCCTCTCCAAGTGTTATGATTGCAGACGTGTGCCCCTGTGGCCCCATGTGCCAGCCAGATTGGGACATTTCTGAAGGAATTTCTGGTTTGTGGGATAAAGAGATCTGTTCCTGTTGTTTTGTTTGTGTTTGTCCAAGCAAACACCTGGTACGAGCTTATCCTCTTTTAATATTGCTGCTACCATTCTCTTCAAGCGCAGGTTACTTAAAGATGGCCTTTGTTGGCTGAGCGCAGTGGCTCATGCCTGTAATCCCAGCACTTTGGGAGGCCAAGGAGGGTGGATCAGGAGGTCAGGAGATCAAGACCATCCTGGACAACATGGTGAAATCCCGTCTCTACTAAATATATAAAAATTAGCTGGGCGTGACAATGTGCACCTGTAGTCCCAGCTGCTCTGGAGGCTGAAGTAGTAGAATTATTTGAACCTGGGAGGCGGAGGCTGCAGTGACCCAAGATCTTGCTGCAGCACTCCAGCCTGGGCCAGCGACAGAGCGAGACTCCGTCTCAAAAAGAAAAAGATGGCCTTTGTTGCTAGTCACTTGACAAAACTGAGAAAATTTAGTCAGTTTCTTCTGCTTATGTTGCTTATTTATACTTGTCTGTAGGTGATATGAAAGTATTGCATTTGGCTCTAAGCTGCCCCCTGGCTTCCCCAATTATGGTTCAAAGTCATTTTGCTTTTTTAAAAAACTTTTTTTTCCCATACTGGGAAGAACTGTCCCAGAATACAGAATACTATTTCTTTCTTAAGATTATCTGTAATATAGCTCCAGATCTGTAATTTGAGTTTCAAATATAAAGACAAATGAGCTTTTTCTCCAAAAGAAGATAATGAGGATTACTCCTTCCTCAGATTCAAAATTATATGCTACTTTCAGTAAATGTGTGAATTCTTAAGTGGAGAAATGTATAGAATCCTTTCTCATTCAATTCTATGTTCCTGGTTTTCTAATGGCACACACATACCAATTAAGTTAAATGAGTAAGAAAGAATTTTAGAATTAATTTTTATCTACAACTTTTACATAAAATCTGTTAAATGTATTTTGTTGTCAGACATTTTAATCCATGTATCTTGTGTATTAAACTCTTTTTGAGTCTCTCATAGTAGTTAAGATCCCAGAGAATAGAAATATATATTTTTTTGGCCGGGTGCGGTGGCTCACGCCTATAATCCCAGCATTTTGTGAGGCCGAGGCGGGTGGATCACGAGGTCAAGAGATCAAGACCATCCTGGTCAACAAGGTGAAACCCTGTCTCTACTAAAAATACAAAAATTAGCTGGGCATAGTGGTGCGCGCCTGTAGTCCCAGCTACTCGGGAGGCTGAGGCAGGAGAATTGCGTGAACCCAGGAGGCGGAGGTTGTGGTGAGCCGAGATTGCACCATTGCACTCCACTCTGGGTAACAACAACGAAACTCCGTCTCAAAAAAAAAAAAAAGAAAAGAAATATATATTTTTAGGATGGAATCTTGTTACTGGCACCTAACAGTTTGACCTTAGGCAAGTTTGTAATTGATTTGCCTCCTCCTCTAAGTGGTACACTTAATGGAGCAGTCTTATAGTGGGGGTATTGAGGATTAAATGAGCCTCTATGTGGTTATCATATTTCTGGCAGATAGTGCGCACTCAGTAAATGTTAGCTGTAATTCTATAGAGAACTGAATGAATCAGTTGTGCTTTAATTATAAAAATTTGAATTTTGTGATTCATGCTAGATTGAGCATTCCTTGAGGGCAGGTATTTTATCTTCCTTATTTGCATTCCCATTTCCTGGTGTAAAGGAGATAATGATTACTTATTGAAGGGAATTGGTTTTTGGGTTTGTTTTTTATGACAGGATCTCACTCTGTTACCTAATCTGCAGTGTTCAGACATGGCTCACTGCAGCCTCAACCTCCTGGACTAAAGTGATCCTCCTGCCTCAGCCTCCCATAACTAGGACAACAGGTGCATGCTGCCACGCCCAGCTAATTTTTAAATTTTTAGTAAATGGGATCTTGTTATGTTGCCAAGGCTGGTTTCAAACTCCTGTCCTCAAGCAGTACTCCCACCTCAGCCTCCCATAGTGCTGGGATTTCAGGTGTGAGCACTGTACCCAGCAGGAATTGGTTTTTAAGGAGGCACTTTTCTCCTGGGTTACTTGAAGTGATTACAGACCAATTTTATTGTATTAAATGTTTATAGAAACAAAGATTTTCAGGCTCTTGGTGATGACCTATTTATTGAAGAAAAAAAGATCTGAATTTTTTTCTCATTTGGCAAGCACATGGTAAATATTTAGTAAATGAAAAGTAGTGCCTACAAGGCCAGGAATTAAAAGGTCCTGGGTCAACTCTAAGCACTCTATATGTTTTTTAGAAAATATATTAATAAGACTTTGAAGGGAAAAAGGTGAGTTCCACAGAACATGTGTCCTACCCAATACATATTATTGCCTGAATGCATGATGCAAAGTAAATGAAGTTTGTGGCTAATTAACCATTTTGTAGTTTGTGTTTCTAAGATGTATGTATGTATATATATATAATGTGTGTGTGTGTGTGTATGTGTATGTGTGTGTGTGTGTGTGTATATGTATATATATATTTTTTCTTTCTCCCATAGCTTTCCCCTGGTTTGGCATGGACATTGGGGGAACTCTAGTAAAGCTCTCATACTTTGAACCTATTGATATCACAGCAGAGGAAGAACAAGAAGAAGTTGAGAGTTTAAAAAGTATTCGGAAATATCTGACTTCTAATGTAGCATATGGATCCACTGGCATTCGGGATGTACATCTTGAACTGAAAGATTTAACACTTTTTGGCCGGAGAGGGAACTTGCACTTTATCAGGTTTCCAACCCAGGACCTGCCTACTTTTATCCAAATGGGAAGAGATAAAAACTTCTCAACCTTGCAAACGGTGCTATGTGCTACAGGAGGTGGTGCTTACAAGTTTGAAAAAGATTTTCGCACAGTACGTATCATTTACTCAAAACTGAAAATTAATACCTGTTAGTTTTTAAATATGAGGGTAGGTTTCCATCTAGCATGTTCCTTAATTCTCCCTGCACATGCAGCGGAAATAGGTATTCATGATTTCCTTTCACTTGGGGCATTTTAAACACATTTATGGGATGACTAAACATTACCCAGATTTGGGCATGTTGTTGCAAATAATATTTGGTAAAACTTGTTTAGGGCTATACTACTACAAAGCTGCAGTAAAAAGGGGACTTGGGGACATTCATGTATTTGGCATTGTACAAAGCCAGATACAAAGGAAGTTTGCATTATTCTCACTATCGTCCTACATTTACATGGTTTTTGGAATATTATTCAAAAACATTAATCTTCCAGGGCCGTCTCCTTCCCAAACCCTAAGTTTGGAAACCAGTGTCTTCTGTTTAGTATAATAGACACCTGAATGAAAATCTGTTACCCTTTCTGTTTTTACACTGTCAATCCGTCCATGTTTCTGTGTCAAATGGGGTGATTTGAATGGATATGGCAGGAGAACTATGAGTATTGTTTTGAGTCATGCGCTGTTAGCACTTTGCCATCCTCTAGGCTTTTCCATTAGAATGAGAGTTCAAAGAGTGGTTTGCCAAGCATCTAGTCTTTTCCAGTAGAATAAAGAGTGGCCTTGTTTAGGGCCAGTGAAATTTGTTTTTCCTGAAAATGTAAATGTCAATAATTTAATTTCTCAAAATCATAAGAAAATACTGTTAATGGAATGTAAAGGCCGATGTGAGAGGATCACTTGAGGCTAGGAGTTTGAGACCAGTCTGGGCAACATAGTGGGACCTGGTCTCTACAAAAAAAATTTAAAAATTAGCTCTGCATCATGGCCTGTCCCAGCCACTTGGGAGGCTGAGATGGGAGGATTGCTTGAGCCCAGGAGATTGAGGTTGCAGTGAGCTGTGATTCAGCCATTGTGTTCCAGCCTGGGTGACAGTGAGGTCCTATCTCAAAAGAAATATGAGTAACTTAAATGGCTTATAGAAGTGAGACCCTTGTAATTTGCAGTAAAGATCTATAAATACTGTATGAAAAGAGGTGCCATGGGAAGACAGAGGAGTAATACCTAACAACTCCTAGAGAGTTGAAGAGGTTCCTAGAGGCAGTGATGTCTAAGCTGCAATATATTATAATAATACACTTTTTACTAACCTGAAATAATGAATTTAATAATTTCAAACTATATTATAAAGACAGGAGATTAAGGTATCATTGATCATTCAGAAATTAATCAATCAGTGGGTAGATTAACAAGCAGTATGATCATTCCAGAGAACATCATGAAGCAGTTATATGCTTGTACCTATGCATAGATTCATAATGAATACCAAAGCCCCAAATGCCAGATTGATACGGTATGTTCTAATCAGATACCATAAATGGCATTGCTGTTGGTGACATGACCCTCCAACATGCTAAACAAACACTTGGTAAAATTCCAAACAGTAGGAAGTACAATATTCACATGCATTATGTGGTGATTTAGTTCCTAGCAAATTTAGTATGTGTTTAAAACTATGTGGGTTGGGCACAGTGGCTCACACCTGTAATCCTAGCACTTCTGGAGGCCAAGGTGGGTGGATCATTTGAAGTCAGGAGCTGGAGATCAGCCTGGTCAATATGGTGAAACCTCATCTCTACTAAAAATGCAAAAATTAGCCAGGCACGGTGGCAGTAATCCCAGCTACTCAGAAGACTGAGGCAGGAGAATCACTTGAACCCGGGAGGTGGAGGTTGCAGTGAGCTGAGATCATGCCATTGTACTCCAGCCTGGGTGACAGACTTCGTCTGAAAAATAAAGAAATTAATTAAACCATGGGATGAATACTTTTGTATTTATATACACAGACATATAGGTAAAATAACTTTGTCCCTCTCTAGGCTCAGATAATTATAAATAATTTTCCTGCTGCCACTATAAAAATGACTGACAGAACACTAAAAAATAATGCATAGTTGAGATAATTCTTTGGTTTACGGAAATGTTCACCTATTAAAGATATCTGGTGTCCCAAGTCCCTGCCCACTAGATGTCAGTTTGGTCCTTTTTTTCTCCCCATCATTTAGAAAGCTAGTAGTGAGGTGGTTTCACCCTCACTGAGGACCAGTGGGATAGATTAAATCCCTAAGAGATTTTGACATGAAATAAAATGAAAATGTGGGGATCATAGATTATTTTTAGATTTTGTGACGTAGTATAGGAAAATTATATAGTTGAGTTGTTTTTGAATGACATCTTTTTTTTTTTTTTTTTAAACAGATTGGAAACCTCCACCTGCACAAACTGGATGAACTTGACTGCCTTGTAAAGGGCTTGCTGTATATAGACTCTGTCAGTTTCAATGGACAAGCAGAGTGCTATTATTTTGCTAATGCCTCAGAGCCTGAGCGATGCCAAAAGATGCCTTTTAACCTGGATGATCCCTATCCACTGCTTGTAGTGAACATTGGCTCAGGAGTCAGTATTTTAGCAGTCCATTCCAAAGACAACTATAAACGAGTGACTGGGACGAGGTAGTGACATTTTTGGTCATATTGCTGCATTCACATTGTTTTATACACATTATAAAATCGGTGTAATATTGCTGTTTTCACCAGGAAAAGAACATGTATTTGCACAACAGCGTTGTTCTTTTCTTTCTTCCTTTCTTTCTTTTTTTTTTTTTTTAAGTAAAAGAGGGTGCCATATTGCCCAGGCTAGTCTTGAAGTCCTGAGTTCAAGCAACCTGCCTATCTCAACCTACCAAAGTGCTGGGGTTACAGGAATCAGCCACCGTCCTGGCCAACAGACAATGTATTTTTATAAGATGTGTATGTCAGTACTCAAACTGAAATTATTAAATGTTCATTAGTCAGCATCAGTTGGCATCAAAATTTCCATAATGGCAAAAGTGAATTTTTATCTATAATGAATCTAGTAGCATTTTTTCTAAAATTTAACTGAAGAGCATTTACTTGGAAGTGACCGTTCTTTTTATTTTAAAACTTTACTGTTTATGTTTTGTTCTTTTTTCCAAAGCATTTTTCTTTACCTATCTTTTACTTTTTAATAGATATTAATATATGGACATCTAGCTTGCCACGTGCTGAATAGGTTTGCATTTAAACTGCAGTATTAGAGAACATTGTGATTTATTCTTACAGGATGAATTAGTGTGATTTCTTTGTGTGATAACATTAATATTCCCAAATAGCCTACAAACTTTTCTTTAATACCTGAAATATGAATGAGAAATAAGATTTAAAACTCATAGTTCTTTTATGTATTTTATCAACTTTACAGAGAGGTGAAGACTCCTGTTTAAGGAAGCAAGATTTTGGGGATACTTTAGATTGATTTGTGAAAAAACTCATTTTAATTTTAAAGTAGTAATTATGTTTAAATTATTTAAATTTAATTAGTACTTTATTTTTATGGTGGTTAAAAGTTTACCTCTGTTGTAATTCTCAATGCCAAAGAATTATACGCTACTATTACCTTCTTCAGTTAACTCTAAAAGTTTAGTCTGTTAACTAAATCCGTCAGTGATTCAGGGATAGAACTTGCTAGAAATTAGGAATTAGATATGATTTCATTCTGTGAGCATATCCAAAAGAGTAATAAACCAAATAAATTTTTGTAGTTGACATGTTGGCCAGCTGGACATAAATTTACTCATTGTATTTATTATGTCTAGGGCATGTTAAATGTTAATGTATCATGTTGAATTGATTTCATCCATGTCAGACCAAGTAAATAAGCCTTTCACAAAATCATTTCTTGGAAACCATTTAAAATTACAAGGCCTGGCATGGTAGTTCATGCCTATAATTCTTGCACTTTGGGAGGCCAAAGTAGAGGATTGCTTGAGGTCAGGAGTTCAAGACCAGTAACATAGTAAAACCCCCATCTCTACAAAAAAGTGGGAAATGTAGTTAAAACCCCCATCTCTACAAAAATATATACATATATATTAGCCCAGTGTGGTGGCGTGCACTTGTGGTCTAGCTACTGAGGCTGAGATAGGAAGATTGCTTGAGCCCAGGAGTTCAAGGATGCAGTAAGCTATGATCATGGTCACTGCACTCCAGCCTGAGGGACAGAATGAGACCCTGTCTCAAAAAAGAAAAAGCAAAGATTTTCTCTTTGTAATTAATATGGTACTAATTTTTTATTTATTTCTTTTTAATGCACACACAAAAATTTGTTTTTGGTGACTACAGAGTGTAAGGTACTGGGTGAAGACTTTGGGAGATATTTAAGAGGTCTATCCTGTCTTCATGTTTCCACCAAGTGATTTTTTTTCTTTGGTTTATTCTTTGATCTAACAAGTTTGGTTTTACTAAACAATTTTTGTTGGTTTCATTATGTTATTTTAGCACTTAGCATTAGTCGTAGATTTTTTACTATGTGTTTATTGAATACATGAATGATCCACCCTTTTAGTTCAGCAAAATAATACAATGTATAAATGCAACTTAGCAAGTTTCTTTATTTTCTTTAGCCTTGGAGGGGGTACCTTTCTGGGTTTATGCAGTTTATTGACTGGCTGTGAAAGTTTTGAAGAGGCCCTTGAAATGGCATCCAAAGGTGACAGCACACAAGCTGACAAGCTGGTCCGTGATATTTATGGAGGAGATTATGAAAGATTTGGTTTGCCAGGTTGGGCTGTAGCATCTAGGTAAGTTTAACATTTATGTAATAAGTTATGGAACTTAAGTAATTCAAGTTACTTGTTTAGTTTTTGGAAAGCAATATTACAGAAAGTTGTAAGGATGCTTTCTCTTACCCATTTTCGGTTCCACGTTTTGAACATTGATGTCATTTAAAAATTAAGTTTACATTAAGAAATCTACCCTGAGTGTACCTTGTAAGTGTATTTTTATTTTTTTTCCAAGACGGAGTTTCACTCTTGTTACCCAGGCTGGAGTGCAATGGCGCGATCTCGGCTCACCGCAACCTCCGCCACCTGGGTTCAGGCAGTTCTTCTGCCTCAGCCTCCTGAGTAGCTGGGATTACAGGCACACGCCACCATGCCCAGCTAATTTTTTGTATTTTTAGTAGAGACGGAGTTTCACCATGTTGACCAGGATGGTCTTGATCTCTTGACCTCGTGATCCACCCGCCTCGGCCTCCCAAAGTGCTGGGATTACAGGCTTGAGCCACTGCGCCCAGCAAGAAACTTTTTTTTTTTTTTTCCTAATTTTTTAGTGTTCTTCCAGTGTTTCTCTATGCAAATACAAGTACATATTCTTTCTTTTCTCCCCATATACAAAAGGTAATCTACCATTATATGGCCTACTATATATAGTCTTAAAGTATCCATATACCCTAGAAATCTTTACATGTTGTTGTTCTTATTTTATACATGTGTAGGCCTATGTGTAGGATAAGTTCCAAAAGGTTGGACTGCAAATGCATTTTTGAGATACTGTAAATTATGCAAAGGAGCAGTACTGTTTCACTCTCACCAGAAGTAAATGGAAGTGCCTGTTTCACCAGTAGAGTGCTAACTTTTGCATTTTTGCTGATCAGATGGACAAGTGGTATCTTAATGTAATTTTAATTTGTGTTTCTCCTACTAACACTGAGGTTAAGAACCTTGCATATTTTATTTTCTGTGAGTTATTATTCTGTGTTCTACTTTTCTGTTGGATTGTTATACTGTTGAATTTATCAGTCTTTTCTTTTATGGCTTCTGGATATTGATTCATAGTAAGTAAGTCTTCTACGTTCCAAATATATAAAGGAATAAACCCTTGTTCTGATATGTTAATGGTGGTACTTTTATATTTAAATATTTGATTTACTTATAGTTTATCTTAGGGTATTATGTGAGGTACAGATCATGCTTTCATTTTTCAGGTTTTTTTTTTTTCTTTTAGAAGGCTCTAATGTCTAATGGTTCATCTTTATTTCACTGATTTGTGATTTTTTTTTTACATATGCTGGCATTTCATTATTCTGTTGATGTATCACCATTATACTTTTAGCTTTATAGAGGCATAAAAGTATGTTTTAATCTCTAGAAGGGCTAGTTTCATCCCTTTGCTTGATTTTCAATATGAACTTTACAAGCATTTTCTCTATTACAAAAAGTTTTTTTTGGAATCTCAGTAAATTTACGTATTAACTTAGGGACAAATGATATCATTATAGTAAGTATTGCTGTCGAAGAACTTAGATTGTCTTTCTGTTTGTTTAAGGCTCCTGTTGTGCCTTTCACACATTGAAAGAGGCCTCTCCAAATATGTCCATACATTTTTTCCCCCCTAGATAGCTTCAGCACATACATGGTTTTTTAAATCGATTCCTAAGTATTTTACATTTACCATTCTGTTATATATTAATCTTATCTCCCATTACACTTCCTAACCATTGTTGTCTGTGCACCCCAAGTTCTTTGTCAGGGAATCCAGTGCCCTTTGATAGTGGGTGGACTTTGTCTCATTCTTCAGTAATATCTCCTGCCTCTCCCTCACTAGATGCTTCACTCTGATCAACATCTTGTGATTGCATAGATGTTTTCAGTTCTCATTTCTGTGTGCCTTTAACCTTTGGTTGCCTCTGCCTAAGATTTTCCTTCTATTTTTTTCGGGCTTTTTACGGTCCTTTTACTCTGAAAAGCCCTGTCTCATACCTTCTTAACTTTTTCCTCTAACCCCAGTAATAAAAGATCTTTTTTTCCTTGTATTTCCAAAGTTAGCCTTTGTTTGTTTTTTCCTATTACTGTTAGTGCTTCTCTTGCTGTCTCTTGTATCTAGGCCTGCATTGTCCATTACGGTAGCCTCTAGCCACATCAGGCACTTGGTATATGAGTGCCATATGTTGAAATGATGACATTTGAATATATTGGCTTAAATGTACAATTAAAATTAATTTCACTTGTTTATTTTTACCTTTCTAATGTGGCTAATAGAACATATATGAAATTACATATTACTCATATTTTATTTCTGTTGGACAGTGCTGCACTAGAGTAATTCACTGTTTGAGGGACTATTTGTGTCTCCAGCAAAAAGTTTGGTATGTCATAATGTTTCTTGTGACTGAATGAAAAGGAATTTGAAGTTAAAGCTGAGATACTTTTGGAAACATTTTGTAATTTTGACTTTGTTAATTTGTTTTGAACCAGGTTTACAAATGAAGATATTTTAGTAATCTTTGCTTTCTTATAATAACTATGCTTTTTTTGAGATGTAATTTTAACCTTAATCCTTTGAAAGATATTACTTTATACTTTTGCATAGATTTTTTTTATTAGTTTGTTTCAGATTATCCCTATGTGTTTCTACTTTTTGGTCCTAATTTTATAAAAATATCCAGGTTGTAGATATATCTGTTAATACGTAAAATGTTGCATTTTATCAGCAGATTTGACTTTTATTTTTCATTTTTCTGCAGTTTTGGGAATATGATTTATAAGGAGAAGCGAGAATCTGTTAGTAAAGAAGATCTGGCAAGAGCTACTTTAGTTACTATCACCAATAACATTGGTTCTGTGGCACGAATGTGTGCTGTTAATGAGGTAAAAAAAACGCAAAACTTGAATTATCAGAAATGTGAATACTACATCTAGCAGGGCTTCTTCACTTTCCCTAAGGAGGCCTCTGGGATTGAGATGTAGCCAATTAAACACCAAGACTCATTAGGTATATATGTTAGGTATATGTTGCTGTATTACCTTTAAAGAAAGTAGCAGATAATTCAAATTGAAATAGGGGATATTTATCCAGAAATTTTTTTCAGAAAAACACAATCTAAATCCCTCAAAGATATAAAAGAAAATTCTAAGCATAAGACATTTTGAAGTAACTACTTTGAGAAAGCAGTTTTTTTAGTCTTAATGTTACGTTTGGAAAGCAGCTGTGCTCACCATTGTACCACCAATGCTTAATGTTGCATATGTTGCATTTGATTTTCTTACTGCCCTCGGCTTCTTTACAGTGCTGCCTTGTTGCATATGGATCAAGCAGCATTGTACAGGGCTATGAAGGCATTGAGACCTGTTCTTCATGATATTTGAGTGGTGTTTATTGTTTGTTCCAGGAAAAGTGTGAAAAGCATATACTGTTAGATTGACCGTATAGTTGGGATTTTTTTGTTTGGAAGATAATGAAAAAAAATATATATATATATACACACACACACACACACACACATACATATATATACATATGTATGTGTGTGTGTGTGTGCGCATGCACGTGTGCATATGTATATATTTAATTCTGGCTTCCTTATATAATAATAGATATATTTGCCCATTTAATTTTTATAAATATCAAATACTTTAAATGGATTGGGAAATAGCCTTTTTGATCAAACCCTTACTTTGTTCATTCACTCATTTATTCATTGAGTAAATATTTACTGATTACCAGATGCCAGACATTGTTCTGGGTATTTGGAATATATTAATGAAGAAAACAAAGATCTGGCTTTGTGGAGCTTGCATTCATTCTGGCGATATATTAAGTAGATTGTTTAGTCTGTATTAGGTGATAAATGTTTATTTTTTAAAAAGAGACCATCAAACAGGATAAAGAGGATTGGGAATAGGGTAGAGAGTGGTAGAGGACAAATTGCCAAGTAATTGAGGGTTAAAGGAAAGTTACATTGAAAATATGATTCTCAGGCACAGCATTGAAGGCAGTGAGGGGGAAACTGTGCATGTAGACATTTAGAGGAGAAAGCTTCCAGCAGAGAGAACAACTATGCAAATCCTCTGAAATATTCTATATTTAAATCCAGAACTTGATCTCATCAGTTTTTTTTAATAACCTAAGAAACTTAAGTGTTAGTTGACTGATGGAGCTACTAGTAGGCCATTTAACCTCGATTTGGGTAATATTTCACTTTGGGCGCTGACAACAATTTGGGACCTTTGTTCTTACCCCTGTATGTCTAAATTTCCACTGACCAATTGAGCTAACAATAACTAAGGCCATGGTTTACAGTATCCCAACTTATGTACAAAGATTTCTACTCAAAAGTCATTATCGTGAGAGTCAAAACACCAGTTCCCCTATCTAAGATTTCCTAATCATAAAGGTATCTAAGAAACCAAATTAGTATGGAATCTTAGCAGAGAGAGAATGACATGTTGAATCAGGCAGGGGATGGACAAAGAGTGCTAGAATCCCAGGGGTTTGAAGGCATATGCCAGTACCCCAGTCAGTATTACTCTTGAACTCTATAGAATTCACGGTTACGTGTCATTGTCCAACATGTGTTGCAATATAGGGGCCAAATTTGCTACATATCCTAAATGCATTTTACCATGGTTTTATTATTATTTTTTAATCACATCAATAATGTGTCTCCAAATGACTTTGTAAAGGGGCTATTTGTTAGCCATTTTCGAAAACAAGTCTCACCTGAAATCATCTGCTAGGATGTTTCTAGAACCTTTTTTTTTTTTTTAAAGTAGACTTTATTTATTTATCTATTTTTTAAAGGCGGGGGTTTAACCATGTTGGCCAGACTGGTCTTGAACTCCTGACCTCAGGTGGTCCACCCGCGTCAGCCTCCCGAAGTGCTGAGATTACAAGCATGAGCCACCGTGCCCGGCCAGACTTTATTTTTTAGATCAGTTTTAGGTTCACATAAAATTAAGTGGAAAGTTCTGTGAGTTTGATATACCCTTCCATACACACACACTCCTCCTCCATTCTCCGCATCCCACAGTAGAGTGGTCATGTGTTGTAGTCCACCATCCTGTGTTCACACATCATCATCACCCAAAGTCCATAGTTTAAGATTTGCTCTTGGTGTTATACATTCTGTGGATTTTGACAAATGTATGATGATGTGTCCAGAACTAATTTTTAAATACTCAGGATTATAGAGCTATATGCCAGGAATGTAGTAGGTATTGTACTAGTAAAGGGTCGTTGTTTACATTTGTAAATAAATATTTTGAAACCTTTTGTATTGTAAAACCTATTAATTATTTTTAAAAGTTTTTTCTTTGTTCTTTTCTTTTAGAAAATAAACAGAGTTGTCTTTGTTGGAAACTTTTTACGTGTCAATACCCTCTCAATGAAACTTTTGGCATATGCACTGGATTATTGGTCAAAAGGTCAACTGAAAGCATTGTTTCTAGAACATGAGGTATGGTAGGAAAATGTTTTGTGAATTTTAATAGCATGTTTTTTAAGAGACAGGGTCTTGCTCTGTCACTCAGGCTTGAGTTTAGTGGTGTGATGATGGCTCACTGCAGCCTCTTCTAGACTCAGCAATCCTCCCACCTCAGTCTCCCAAGTAGCTGGGACCACAGGCGTGCACCATCATACCTACCTAATTTATTTTTATTAATGTTTTTTGTAGAAGCAGGATCTCCCGTTGTTGCCCAGGCTGGTCTGGAACTCCTAGCCTCAAGCAATCCTTTATAAAAGATGTGAGCCACCATGCCCAGCCTTAAGTAGAATATTCCTTCACTTTAGTTTCAGTTTTGGGGAAGAGAATTAACAGTAACCTGGTAGGCACCCCTAAATTTTTGTTTATACATTTTCTACATGCAGTTAAATTCTGATCTGAACAATTACCAGTCTACATAATGTTTTGGATTAACTTGAATTATTTTATGGTCAAAGTCAGATGGCTATATCATTACAAATTAGTAACACGAAGTATTCTGCTCTTAAAAGCTTCCATGTCTCATTGTCATTGCTTACAGGATATAAATCAGAATGGTGTGCTCTTGTGCAGGTCCACATGGCATGCAGTGAGAGTGTCAGGCACAACCACAGGAAGTTAATTTGTTTATTAAGTAAAGGGGAGAGGGTACAGAATTGCTGTTACAGTCCTGAAAGCTTTAGTGTCTAAAGGCCACACTTTCAGAGTACATATTTCAGTGTGAGCCTATAGTCCCAGCTACTTAAGAGGCTGAGATGGGAGGACCACTTGAGCTCAGGATTTCAGGGCCAGCCTGGGCAACATAATGAGACTCAGTCTCTAAAAATAACAATAATAAATAAAAATACATATTGCAGAGGTGTGTAGAAATCAAGAATACAAATTGAGAAATTTTTTTTGTAATAGCTAACAATGCAGAAATTGGTAGATTTCCAAATATTAAACAAATAGATTGTGCATAATTATGTGTTCTCAAGTGATTAATATTGTATGCTAATTTAAAAGCTGCACTATATAACAGTTATTTTTAACTTATACAGGGATACTTTGGAGCAGTTGGTGCACTTCTTGGGCTGCCAAATTTCAGCTAAAGAATCAGGTCTCTCTGCTAATAAATGTCATCCAAGAGGAACTAAAACCAGAGGCATTATTACTGCATTGTTTGTCACTGGGAACCAAAGGATAAAAGAGTAGCATAAGCTGCTGAATGTTGCCATATTAAAGGAGAGAACTTAGTAATGTGAAGTATTTCTCACTGAAATGCTTTCCCATTTGTATATAGCCAGTGTTAAATTCTTAAATGCAATACAGCCTCTGATTATTGAGCTTCCTCTCAAAAAAGATTTTTTTATTTTATGTAGCCAACATTGCAGTACTGTATGCTCAAACACAAATCTTAAAGTCTTGGAAATGTTTAGCTTATGAAAATAATCGACTCTGAATATTTGTTACAAGTCTGATTTATGTGTTTTGATTACTAGTGAGCAGAAAATAACATACCCTGGATCCAAAATTATTGAAATGGCAATCAAAGATTATCATTTTTATGTGATTTTAGAAATGTTAAGGCAATGCTTCTAATTATTGTAGTTTTTTTTTAACGTATCACCCCAAAGCATGTTTATGTGATCTTTCCCCATAAGTATCTTTTCTCAAATCCCATAATTAACTGAAATACTATTCTTAAATTTTCACATGAATTATAAAATGAATCCTAGGAAATACACATTTGGTGACATTGCACTTTCTGTATTTTACAATTAATCAATACATGTTGAAATGTTTAACATTTTAAGATTGGAGGCTTAATTACTTATTTGAGTCTGTCTAATGAGGTCTTGGAACTATTCTAATGGAATCTGATTTGAGTACACTGTGCTCTTTTTTTTTGGTCATATGTACATTCAGAATTTTTGTTTTAAAATAAGCACAGTAACAAAAATGGAAAATTAATATGAAAATACTCACTAGTGACTGAAAAATGGGAAAACCTCTACCATGCTTTATTATCACCCTTCACTGTTTGAGGAGCCAGAAATAGAGATACAGTTAGAGGAAAGTTGCCTTTTCAAAAAAAAAAAACCCTCCATAGCCATGTGGATTTTTATCCAAAGGCTCAACAACCAGAGGGAATGGTGAGAACTGATAACTGAAATACTGTTATTGGCAAGGGTTTGAAATGTATAAGAGTGAAGGAGGGAAAGGGAGAATGAGCAATATAGAAAAAGGGGAAGAGACGCTGAGTGTCATCGAGGGCCAATCTCCATTTATTCCGTTTATAAAAATACTGCAAAACCAGGAGTTGATTGTAGAAGTGCCCATGATCCATGGCAGAAGTAAATCCCTCCCACCACCTCTAACCCTCGGAAAGCTCCAGAGTTAGAAGCAAGTTTTCCATTTTCTTCTTATCACCTTAAAAGAATGCCTTCCACTCCTCCACAGCCCCCATCGAGGGACCCCAAGAGACCACATGCTCTGATCTCACACTTTCTTTCCTGTTCCCCTTGCCTGAATCTGGAGTGGGGTTGAGCCCTCTACCCTCAACCTTAAGATTTAGGAAGTTCTTTCCCCAACTGTCTAACTTGGAAAGGGATGAGTCTGAATTTTGAAGTTCTGAATGCAAATTCCCCTCAGCAGAGGCAGTGTTACTTATAGACGTAGGGATATAGTGGGATGAGTTTTAATACATCCAATCCAAAAGGGGTTTTTTCCTCTTACTTCCTCCATGTAGGAAGGTACGTCTTGGGCAACTTTTATCAGTATCAACGGAAAAATGATAGGCACTACAATGAAATGGCAGGATGCCAGTATGAGATATTTCAGGAATAATCAGAAATACAGTTTGTATAAAATAAACTAGCTCTAATAAAGTTTTCAAGGACAGTGATAGTGTTCATTTTTAAGAGGCAATTCTAGAACTGCACTGTCCAAATACAGCAGCCACTACCCATACATAGCTATTGAGCATTTGAAATGTGGTTAGTCCAAACTGAGATGTGCTCTAAGTGTAAAATATACACTGGTTTTGAAGACTAGGGACAATAAAAAGTTAAATATCTTCTAATTTTTTGTATTGATTACATGTTGAAGTTTTAACATTGGGAATATTGGATTAAAGAAAAATATACAATTAAAATGAATCTTGTCCAGGCATGGTTGGTCATGCCTGTAATCCCAGCTCTTTGAGAGGCAGAGGTGGGTGGGTCACCTGAGGTCAGGAGTTCAAGACCAACCAGAGCAAAACTCTGTCTCTACTGAAAATACAAAAATTAGCCAGGCCTGGTGGTGTGTGCCTGTAGTCTCAGCTACTTGGGAGGCTGAGGCTGCAGTGAGCCAAGATTACACCACTGTATTCTAGCCTGGGAGACAGAGTGAGACTCGTCTCAAAAAAAAAAAAAAAACCTGTTTCTTGTGGGGGTTTTTTTTTTTTAATGTGATTACTAGAAAAGATATCACACATGGTTCACATTTTATCTCTCAAGACAGTACTGTTTAAGAACTTAGAACTTTGAGGCAGTGTAATATTAGAACCAAATCTGTTTACCACAATAAGCTTACAGGGAGTTATTTGAGATCTTAATAAAAAATTATAATCTTTGGCAGCCTTTATTAAGATTTCGTGTTCTTAGTAGTCCAGTAATTGTAGAATACATATGAGAAAAGCTAAGAGCCACAATGGTGAGATGGTTGCTGACTTTACATGCACTTTAGCAGGTAATTTCAGTTTCAAAGGGCAAAATATATAAATCATAGTTCCACATTAACCAAAGTACAGTGATCGGATAACTTAGACTTTGACCATTCCATTTTTTCTTAAAGGCTGCCCTAAATCTATAGCTGCTAATACAGTATTTGTCACAGGTCTAAAACTTGCAGTTACTATCATTCAATTAAGATTCTTATCTATATAGATTTACAAATCAGAAACTTTTAAAATAAATTGGACTAATGGAATTTTGGCTCAAATATTTAGTCACAACAGTGGAAACATTAAAGCAAGGAATATGAGGTCATTGTAGGGTTTTAAAATGGCTACTGACTGACATGAATTCAAAGTTTCAAACAGTCTTAATTCTAAAAAGTTACCTTTACATGCTTTTCCTCCTAAATAACCACTCTTAGAATTCATACGTTCGTGTCTTCAGGTAAAGAAAACTGAATTTTAAACATTTGAGGCTGCGTACAGTGGCTCATGCCTGTAATCAAATGTAAGAACTTGAGTAAAAAATTTGAAAAACTACATGGGGAAATGTTTTTATCACGCGTCTCTTGATAGTCTACTGAAAACTGTCTATTAAGTAAAACTGTGGTCTGTAAAACAAGCAAAAAAAAAAACCCATATTGATAACTTCCTTGCATAATGTAAACAATTTTTAAAATTCTTTAAAGTATATCTTGATTTACTGGTAATGTATAGAAGTCAATTTTAGGCTGGGCACGTGGCTCATGCCTGTAGTCCCAGCACTTTGGAGGCCAAGGCAGATTGATCACGAGGTCAGGAGTTGAAGACCAGCCTGGCCAACATGGTGAAACCCTGTCTCTACTAAAAGTACAAAAATTTAGCCAAGTGTGGTGGCACGTGCCTGTAATTGCAGCTACTCGGGAGGCTGAGGCAGGGAATTGCTTGAACCTGGGAGGCAGAGGTTGCAGTGAGCTGGGATCACGCCACTGCACTCCAGCCTGGGTGACAGAACAAGACTCCATCTCAAAAGAAAAAAAAGTCAATTTTACCCCCAAGTATTTCTACTTCCTAAACCATTAACAAAAGACTCAAACAACTTCACTTAACTATTGGACCTCCAGTGTTACCTTGCCAACATCTGAAAAACTTTGTAAGCACTATAAAAAATAAATTCAAAAGAGAATAAATTCCCAGGTAAAAGGATTTATAAATTTTGGAACTATTATGCTTTTATTACCAGAATGTACTAAACATTGATCCTTTAGTAATTCTGCAATATTGCCTTAGACTCCCACAAAATTTCAAAACAATTCATCTGTTAGATTTCCATATTTATTTGGCATAAACATGGTTTTATTGCTGTTGTTCATAATAGAATAAAATATTTAGCTTTGATGGTTCAGATGTAATAAAAAGAAGTGACCAAGTTTGGGCCTGAGATAAATATGGTAAAGCAAGAACACAGAGATCCTGTAATGATGAGTGAGTTTTAGGGCATTACTGAGGACCTGAAAACTTGGTGCACACTTTGAAGGTTTTGTTGGCCAGAAGAGGTGTCTTTGGAATCCCACTCCTAGCTCTTTTTTGAAGATTTGAAAAGAATTAGATAAGGGCCATGGGGACACAGAAGGTCACCCCACTTCTTTTCAGCATTGGAGTCATCAGTGCTCCTGAGACAATCATAAAGGACTTTCTCAATTATACTTGGAAAGAGAGGTTAGAAGACTCTCCATCTGAGGTGTTACGTACCCTCGGCCCTTGTCTGTGGCCATCTTCCCCAATGATGATATGATTGGCTTCTTTCTGTTGCACTCTTTGTCAACCACTTTGGCAGGTGCAATTCAGTGCTTATCAATTTATTGGCTATCACTGGTGTCTGCCTCACTGGATTCTGCAAAAAAAACTGAGTGGGTTGAAATGCTTATCATGGACCACTTGGTTACTGACTTGTTCTGTGGAATCTGCACAGGTTTTGTGCCCATGTACATTGGAGAGATCTTGCCTACTGCCCTTCGGGGTACTTCTAGTGCTCTCAACGAGCTGGGCATCCTTGTTGGTATTCTGGAGGGCCAGATCTTTGGTCTGGAGTTCATCTTGGGGTCTGAAGAGCTATGCCCAGCAATACTGGGCTTTTACCATCCCTCAGCTGTCCTATAAAGTGTAGCCCTTCCATTTTGCCCTACAAGTCACAAGTTTTTGCTCATGAACAGAAAGGAAGAGTACTAATGAGACCCTCCAGCAATTGTAGGAGACTCAGAATGTGTCCTTGGACATCTAGGAGATGAAAGATAAGAATGCTGGGATGGTACAAAAAAAGCAAGTCACTACGCTGGAGTTCTTTACCCAGCTACTGACAGCCCACCGTCATTTTTATCGTACTCCAGCTCTCAGTAGCTCTCTGGAATCAATGTTGTCTTCTCTATTACTCAATGAGAATCTTCAAGGACATAGGTGTTGAGAAGCCAATCTATAGATTAGTGCAGGCCTGGTTAATACTATCTTCTTTACTGTAGTCTTTCTGGTTGAAAGGGCAGGAAGGACTTTACATATGATAGGTCTTGGAGTAATGGCTTTTTGTTCTGTCCTCATGACTGTTTGTTTATTAAAGGATGAGTATGGTGGATGAGCTTTGTCTGTAGTGGGGTTACCTTGGTCTTTGTGGCCTTCTCTGAAGTTGGACCAGGCCCCATTCCCTGGTATACTGTGGCTGCACTCTTCAGTTTGCAGTAGCAGTGGCTGGTCGCTCCAACCGAACCTCCAACTTTCTAGTTGGATTGCTCTTGAAAAATTATTATCTAGTTTTAAGTGTTTTGTTGCTTTAGGGTCATGTCATGCTTATGCACATCTGTTAACCATTTGACCTTGGTACTGTGCCAGGTTCCCTTAGGGGAACTGAATCTTTCCAGTAGAACACATTTGAGATGGTATGAGTCAACTGGGCACAGTTCCCAGCAATCCAAAATACTATAGATACTTCACTAAAGCAAATCTAATGATTCCACTGCCTTCATTTCTAAAATTTGAATTGGACTTACGAGCAGCCAGTTTTTAAGGATTAAAAAGAAACTTTAATGTGTTGTAGACCTATACACAGAAAAATCTTTGTAACTTTTGGGCTTAATTTTCATTCTTAAAAAATATGGTAACTTTCAAATGCAAGGAGCACTGTCAGTTTGCTGTGAGACTAAACAAAGAACACAAGATGTAGAATTTTCCATTACCACCACCCCGCCCCTGTGAGAAGATTGCCTTTTAATTAAGAGACTTTTAGAACTAGTGATTTTAAGTTCTACTCTCATCTTTTCCAAAGACTAAGTCTTTATTAGTAAATTTGCCATGTAATTTCACCTGCCAGTTCCTTGCTCAGCTACTCTGAATAAGCTGGAAATTAGGTGGTCTCTTAGTTTAGGTAAAGTCAGTGCTGTTGCCAGTAATATATATGATAATTGAAAGCCCTTAAAGTGGTTCAGATTATTTGCCAAATATTCCATAAAATTTTCTGAGTTTTTTTTTTAACCTTTGAGTGTACATGTGATTGCTATATTGTAAATACCAGTTCCTGAAAGACTGTTTCTGTAAGCAGAATGGTGCAGCACAAAGTGAAAAGGTTTTCCTCCTACTCCAGCAGTATTCTTGGCTTCAACGAATAGTCTAGTCTACTACATCTTGTCTTGATTTTTAAAGTTTATTCTTGGATGGAAAGCTTAACTGGGTAGTAATTTCCAAATGTTCTTTATAACCACTCTGTATATTATTAGCAGTTTTTTTTTATATTTTATTGTATCTTTTTCTGTTAAGCACTTTATGCTTTTTAGTCTTTTGCATTTAGAATGTAGTTTAGAAATTCTTTCACTGTTTAAAGCCATGTGAAAACTGATAGAAGATTATGAAAAGGAGTGTACATTATTTTGTATTTAACTTACTGTTTTGTGGTATGTGTAAACAAAACGTTAGAAATATATTGTCTTTTGTAATAATACTCTTTGACTTCATTTAAAGTGATCTGTCGTGAGCTATCAATGATCAAGTTTATGTTTATTCTAATGTGTTTTATTCTGATACCTAAGGAATTCAGCCAGCTTTGTTTCTATCATCAGATAAGCCCGGAAAATAGTTTTATCTGTATTACTGCCTCTTTTCAATATTTAAGAGAATGTAATTGTCTTCTGATTTCTACTGAGCCCAGTAATAATCACTAAAGACCTAGAAAAGTGAGTAACTCTTTCCTATCATCCAGAGTATTTGGATAGCCCATTCAAGATAATGGTGGAATGAAAATGAATCAGCCCGGCTTTTCTGCCATGTCTAAATTTTGAATAATTTTTAACTGAAAGAAGTTCACATGTTTTCTTAAAGAAGTCACTACTATTTGCATCAATCCTGTATATTCAGTGAATGTGAGGTCATATTTGGTATTGCATTAGAGGTAGTGTTGGTCACTGGCCTTGCCTCGGTGAACATTATTTTTATTTGTAAAATGAGGGAACTGGTTTGTTACGATGGGAAATGAGTCGTTTTCTGGGTCCTAAGAAAGTTGCTTCATTCATGGCAGTGTTTGGGATAACTGAAGTAATTTTTTTTCCAGGTATTTGGTGTCATGCTTTGTAGTTAATGTTTAGTGCTTACATAATTTTAAGTTATTACATAATTTTTATTGGTATATATTTATAGGTACTAGGTTTTGGATTCTCACCAAACCAGTTGAATGGCATTCTCTCTTAATATGTTATTGCCTGTAATGGCCAAGTAGATAATACCTTAAAGTAATATGAAAGGTTTTATATGTATATTAAAATGTTGTGTGTACTTTTATATCTGTAAAGGTTATCTGGAATTTTTACTGTGTTAACTTCAGAATTATATGGGCATTATGACTTTTTCGTTGTACAAAATACATATTCATAAATGTTGGAATATAGATGTTCCTTGACTTATGATAGGGTCATGTTCTATTAGACCCATTGTAAATTGAAAATCCCATAAGTTGAAAATCATTTAATACACCTAACCTAGTAAACATCCTAGCTTAGCCTAGCCTATCTTAAATGTGTTGAGAACATTTAACATTGACCTATAGCTGGGCAAAATCGTCTAAAACAAAACTTATTTTATAATGAAGTGTTTAAATATCACACATAACGTTAGCCCAGGATAATACCAAAATACGAAATTTTGAAGTACAGTTTCTACTGAATGTGTATTGCTTTTGCACCATTATAAAGTTGAAAAACCGTAAGTCAAATCATTGTTAAGTTAGGCTGTATATGTTACGTATATTTGGGGTTTTTTTAGTGGCCCTTTTCAAAAAGCTGTTTATTATTTCTAATCATTGTAGTGGGGATAGATGTGGGAAGAACCACATCTCTACTAAAAATAGAAAAAGTAGTCAGGCTTGGTGGTGCACACCTGTAGTCCCAGCTAGTCGGGAGGCTGAGGCAGGAGAATCAATTGAACCTGGAGGCAAAGGGTAGATCATCCATCCCACTGTATTCCAGCCTGGGCAACAGAGCGAGATTCTGTCTCAAAAATAACTAAATTAATAAATAAGTGTACACTGAGCTGATACTGGGATTTCAGGTACTACAGTTAGCATGAATGATGTGTTTGGGGTAAATCAATTTTTTTTTCTTAAGAAAGATCTAAAAATCTTTATTTATGTTCTAGCTCCTGTAGTCAAAATATTTTTTTTTTTTTTTAGAATTTGTTTTTGCTGAAACTGCCACTAATTTTGCATTTAAAAGAACAAAAGAGGCATGTATTTTTCAAAGGAGTGAATGAGGTTAAAATCAAGATTTTGAATGATATAAATATGCAACTGATTCAATTGTAGGCTATTATCAAATTTTTTTATTTCCAAGTATCTTTCCTTCATACATGGCAGTTCTTACAGTTCCAATAGCTTTCCAAGAAAACATTTCCCATGTTTACATATTTGTAAAGTATGCATAAATAATGTAGAATAATTTGGGATTATCTCAGCTTTACATTGTGTGTCTCAATTTCATCGAGGTCATACCTAGCTGAGTCAATAGCTTTCACAGGTATTAAGCCATTTGGAATTTGTCACTTTTTTCTGGGGAACCTGTTTTAATTTAGATTATTTTACAGCATTTAGAAATAGAAGGTAACTTTATAGAAGTAACACCGATATCTCAGTCTGCTTGTCCTGAATATAATTAATAGTATTAGGATGTAAGTGATACTAAGGTGGTTTTTATTATTTTTTATACACTGTGTGCTTTTACTTTTTATTTAAACTACAGCTAAAAACTGACTTTTTAACTAAAATTGAATGACATTTCCCTTAATGCCCTGTTTTTGACTGAATCATACTCAGAAGATGTTATGTCCCAATCTAGGGAATCCTTTAATTTGAGGATTAATTGTACTTACACATGCCATTTCAGTTTAAGTTGCCTTACTCTATTACTTTATTCTTGTCAAATCTAAGCTTTGTCATGTTTGAATTCTTTCAACAGTGAATCTGTGATGTAAAAATGTATGATGTGCTACAAATTTTATTCATAATAAACTAAGTTATAGCCTATTGCAACCTGTAAGACATTTATTGTAAATTACCTAATTTATTTTTTCATTTATGTACAGTTTCTTATGTATATTTAAAAAATATTTGCCATGGTGCATTCTGTAAACATTCCCATATTCTTTTCCTTAATGCTTATTTGCATGAAAGTAACTTGGGTTTTGCTTGTTTCTGTTGGATAGCCATTAAACCAACTTCAGTATCTCTGTATTTTTCTGTAGCTTAAGTTTCTAATTTTGTTCATATTCAAAATAGATGTTACGGCCATACTTTTTATTTTCTACTTTCTAAATAAATTCTCTAAGTTGTTTACTATGTGTACCTTTTTATTTACATTACATATTCCCACATTTTCACTTTGATTAAATGTAAGGTTGTAGTTAATTCCGTGAAAGTAAGAACTTTGTAAAGTTTTGTTCACTTCTAGGTCCCCAGCACCTGGCACAGAGAAAGCATTTGTGAAATTTTAGAATTGCATTTATTAAGATGTGAAAAGCTTTCCCCGCACCACCACCCCTTGAAATGAGAGACCATGTTATCCTTCATCAGAAATGAATGTTGTTGGCATTTTGGTTTTTGGGGGGGTTTTCCCGAGACAGAGTCTCTCTGTTGACCAAGTTTGAGTGTAGTAGTGCAGTCATAGCTCACTGCAACCTTAGCCTCCCAAGTAGCTGAGACTACAGGCATGCACCACCATGCCTGGCTGGGGTTTTGTTTGTTGTTTAGGTGTTTTGTTGTGTTTGTGCATGTGGTGGGGGGTTAGAAATGGGGTTTTGCTGTGTTGCCCACGCTGTTCTCAAACTCCTAGGCTCAAGCGATCTACCCACCTTGTCATCCCAAAGTGCTGGAATTACAGGCTTTATGGGGTACGTAAGATGTTTTGATACAGACATGCAATGTGAAAGAAGCTCATCATAGAGAATGGGGAATCCATAGCCTGTTAAGTTTGTTTAGAAAAAAAATCTTAATTTGTGAGGCAGTAAATTGGAAATTTGACTGCTGTGTTTTCAAATTGTATAGTTGTCTTAACTCCTGGCATAGTTTTCATATGATATTTTCTTTATTTGGAGGATATAGGAATGGTTGAAAACATGAACATGACTACCATGTGACATGTGAAGTATATATCTTTTATTTTTACCAAAAAATTCAGTAAGCAGGAACTAGGATGAAAAAAATAGAAGATCTGGACTAAAGGAGAACATGATGTGGTATGAAGTAAGAGATTTGAGATGTAGTTTAGCTCTTCAAATGTCTAAGTACTGCTGCCACAAGCACTTAGAAATAAGCTCCTGAAGAGCAAACATTCAAGGCTACACACTTAAATCCTTCATTTAAATCAACTTTCTAAGCAGGTAAGAGTCTGTACTGGAGTCAATACACAGTGCTATATAAATTTTGAAAAAGCATCCAGGAGCGGTAGCTCACACCTATAATCCCAGCACTTTGGAGAACCAAGGCGGGTGGATCACTTGAAGCCAGGAGTTCCAGACCAGCATTGCCAATGTGGCAAAACCCCATCTCTACTAAACTTAAAAAATTAGCCAGGTGTGATGGCGCACACCTGTAGTTCCAGCTAATCAGCTGAAGCACGAGAATTTGCTTGAATCTGGTAGGTGGAGGTTGCAGTGAGCCAAGATCGCACCACAGCTCTACAGCCTGGGCAACAGTGAGACAAAAAACATAAATTTGGGGCCGGGTGTGGTGGCCCATGCCTGTAATCCGAGGACTTTGGGAGGCTGAGGCAGGCAGATCATGAGGTTAGAAGATCAAGACCATCCTGGCTAAAATGGTGAAACCTCGTCTCTACTAAAAATACAAAATACTAGCCAGGCGTGGTGATACATGCCTGTAGTCCCAGCTGCTCAGGAGGCTGAGGCAGTAGAATTGCTTGAACCCAGGAGGCGGAGGTTGCAGTGAGCCAAGATCATGCCATTGCATTCCAGCCTGGTGACAGAGCAAGACTGTCTCAAAAAATAAATACATTTTGAAAGCAAAATGTCTACCATCTATGATACATTCCTTAATGAATGTTATGTGTATTAAGCAAACTTTAATGTTTCTACATCTAAAAATCTGTTGATCAATTTCTATGGTAATACTTTTTAAGTTCCTGTTTTGAGATATTCATATGCATCTGGTATTGGGTGGAGAGGAGTAAGATTTGACTTTTTCCCTAAAGTAAACCTGGAAAACCTGACTTGCTCCTGGAACTTTACATCCTTTTCATAGAAAATTAGTACTTTTTGATACTTTTTAATGTTACCCAGAGGTGAACAGTACCCCAGAAGTGCAGCTGACCGCATGTTTAGGTCAGTAAGTGCTCATCCCCAGCCAGGGTTTTAAGAATAACCTTTACAGGCCAGCGCAGTGGCTCACGCCTGTAATTCCAGCACTTTGGGAGGCCAAGGCGGGCGGATCACGAGGTCAAGAGATCGAGACCATCTTGGCCAACGTGGTGAAACCCCGTCTCTACTAAAAATACAAAAAATTAGCTGGGCATGGTGGCACGTGCCTGTAATCCCAGCTACTCAGGAGGCTGAGGCAGGAGAATTGCCTGAACCCAGGAGGCGGAGGTTGCGGTGAGCTGAGATCACGCCATTGCACTCCAGCCTGGGTAACAAGAGCAAAACTCCGTCTCAAAAAAAAAAAAAAAAAAAAGAATAACCTTTACACTTTCTGGAAACAGTAGCAAAAATTACCAAAACTATCAAGGAATGTTCTTTTTGATTTAAGCTCACTATGCTCATTTTCCTCTAGCAAGAGTGTGGAGTCCAGCTACCCCAGATTTCTTTGAAAACAAACACAAAACATTAAATGATACCACTAAAATAATTCAGGCACCTGGACTTGAAAAAAGTAACTTGGCCTTCCATCTGTGAGTTCCGCATCTGCGTATTCAGCCAACTGTCAATTGAAAGTATTTGAAAGAAAAAAATACTACAACAAAATAATATATGGGAGCTTAAGGAGAATACATGGACACAAAGGGGACAGAAACTGGGGCCTACTTGAGGGTGGAAGCTGGAAGGAGGGAAAGGATCAGAAAAAAATCTATTGGGTACTAGGCCTAGTACCTGGGTGATGAAATAATGTGTACAACGAACCGCTGTGACATGAGTTAACCTATATAACAACATGTACCCTGCAACCTCAAATAAAACTTTAAAAAATAATGCAAATAAAAATACAGTATAACAACTATTTACAATGTATTAGGTATCATAAATAAGGGTGATTTTAAAGTATATGGGAGTTGCCTAGCAATAGGACTCGGGAAAAAAAAGCATATAGGAGGATGTGTAGGTTATACACAAATTCTACGCCACTTTATATAGTGGACTTGAGCATTTGTGAATTTTGGTATTGGCAGAAGTTCCTGGAACCAGTCTTTCATGGATAGACAATTGTATGTGTTGTGTAGCAGTTTTTTCAGTTGTCTCATTTTAACAGTTTGAATAAAATACTCTGACACCATGTGTTTTCACATTTCCTAAAGCACCTTTGCAGGTTTTCAGGACAACCATTTAATACTTCAAAAATGATTTCAGTGAATTTGTAGTCTTGCTGATTTTTGTTTAGTTTTGCGTTTGGACCTATTTATAATCAATTTTATTGATGTACAGCTTATACAGAGTTTCGCTCTTGTTAACCAGGCTGGAGTGCAATGGTGCGATCTTGGCTCACCGCAACCTCCGCCTCCTGGGTTCAGGCAATTCTCCTGCTTCAGCCTCCCAAGTAGCTGGAACTACAGGCACATGCCACCGTGCCCAGCTAATTTTTGCATTTTTAGTAGACACGGGGTTTCACCATGTTGACCAGGATGGTCTCGATCCCTTGACCTCGTGATCCACCCGCTTTGGCCTCCCAAAGTGCTGGGATTATAGGCGTGAGCCACCGTGCCCGGCCCACATGTATCTTTTATAAACAAAAGTCTCTTGCCCATTTTTCATTGAGTTGTCTTGTTACTTACTTGTAAGAGTTCTTCCTAGATTCTAGTTAGAAGTTTTGTTGGATATATATTTGAATAGTTTCTCCAAGTTTATGGCTTATATTTTTTATTTTCTTAGTTCTGTTTTGAGGAACAGAGCTTCATTTTGTTGAAGTCCAGCTTCTTAGGCTTAGACTTTTTGTGTCCTAGGAAATCTTTGCCTACTCAAGATCACGGACATTTTCTCCTGTTTAATTCTAGGCAATTTGTAGTTTAAATTTTTATGTTTCGGCCTCTAATAAGTCAATCTTTGTATATGGTTTGAGGTAATGGCCCAGGGGTTTTTTTGCATGTGGATTTACAGTTGTTTCAGTATCATTTGTTGAAAGTATCCCTTCTTTTTGGTTGTGTGGATCCAGAGACTGGAGGAAGACAGGGATTAAAAAGGAGCAGGAGGAAACTTGTGGGTGTGGTAGATATATTCCTTATCTTCACTGCGATGTTTTTCACATGGGTACATATAGCAGAACTCATCAAATTGTCTTTTTTTTTTTTTTTTGCCTCTCTGTGGCCCAGGCTGGAGTACAGTGGTGCAATCTCAGCTCACTGCAATCCCCACCTCCCAGGTTCAAGCAATTCTCATGCCTCAGCCTCCCAAGTAGCTGGGATTACAGGCACCCACCACCCTGCCCAGCTAATTTTTGTGTTTTTAGTAGATATGGGGTTTCACCATGTTGATCAGGGTGGTCTAGAACTCCTGGCCTCAGGTAATCCACCCACCTCAGCCTCCCAAAGTGCTGGGATTACAGGTGTAAGCTGCTGTACCCAGCCCAAATTGTCTTTTAAATATGTGTGGAGTATTATACATTGATTGTACCTCAATAAAGCTCTTCTAAAAATATACAAAATAAACATTCATACTTGTGTTAACAAATTCAATTCTCTTCTGACCGTGATTATGAAGTTTATAATTTGACCCATTCTGGGCAAGCAAGTCAAACTAAATTATTGACATTCTGTCTTCTCTTGGGTTCATTTCCAATATGCTATTTTATTTATTTATTTAGAGACCAAGTCTGGCTTTGTCTCCCAGGGTGAATTTCAGTGGCATGATCTCAGCTCACTACAACCTCCGCCTCCCGGGTTCAAGCAATTCTCCTGCCTCAGCCTCCCAAGTAGCTGGGATTACAGGTGCACATCACCATTTCTGGCTAGTTTTTGTAATTTTAGTAGAGGCAGGGTTTTGCCATGTTGACCAACTCGTCTCAAGTCTCAAACTCTTGACCTCAAGTGATCTGCCCACCTCAACCTCCCAAAGTGCTGGGATTACAGGTGTGAGCCACCATGTGCAGCCCTGTAATATTACTTTAGTCTAAACTCTTCTCGATGTTGTGAAGAAAAAAGACCATCCTGAATCTTTTTTATTTTTTTTTTTGAGACAGGGTCTCACTCTGTCACCTAGGCTAGAGTGCAGTGGCACAACCGTGGTTCACTGCAGCCTCAAACTCCCAGTCTCAAGCTATCCTTCCACCTCAGCCTCCTGAGTAGCATGGACCACAGTTACGCACCACCATACCCAGCTAATTTTTAAAATTTACTTTTTGCAGAAATAGGGTTTCCCTATGTGTCTCAGGCTGGTCTCAAACTCCTGGGCTCAAGTGATCTGCCCACATTAGCCTCCCAAAGTGTTAGGATTACAGGCATGAGCCACCTTGTCTGGCCCTGAATCTGTTACTGTTTTTTTTAAGAGACAGAGTCTCACTATATTGTCCAGGCTGGCCTCTCAACTCCTGAGCTCAAGCAATCTCACCTCAGTCTCCCAACTAGCTGGGACTACAGGCATGCCCCACCACACCCAGCTATGCTGACTCTTAAAGAGACTCTTAGTCTAAGAGGAAATTTCAAATGAGAGGTGCCCTAGGATTTTTCACATATCAAGAGCCATTGTGACCAGTCAAGATTGGGAACAGAGAATCGGAATCTCACAGACTGCTGAATCAAATTCGATGTTTGTTTACAGGGAGGGGAAAAAAGTCCAGAGAAGTCAACTAGATTGTCCTAGATCACACAGCAAGTATTAACAGAACCAAAATTCAACCCAAGGTGTCCTCACCTCCATCCTATCCTTTTTTTTTTAATACACTTTGTGTTGGACAAGTGGCATATGGCACCAGAATGTTATCCAGATACATAAATAATTTGGAGCTGGGCACAGTGGCTCACACCTGTAATTCCAGCTTTTCGGGAGGCCAAAGTGGGAGGATTGTGTGAGCACAGGATTTCAAGACCAGCCTGGGCAATATAGTGAGTCCTTGTCTACAAAAGATTTAAAAATTAGCTGGTGATGCCTGCCTGTGGTCCCAGCTACTAGGGAGGCTGAGGTGGGGGATAATTTGAACCCAAGAGGCGTAGGTTGCAGTGAGCCCAGATTGCACCACTGTACTCCAACATGGGCAACAGACCGAGACCCTGTCTCAAGAATACTATCATAAAAAATTTGGTTCTAATAAGAAAGAGCAATCAATACCGAAAAAGCAGGACAATTTAAGTAAATGGGGAAAAAAATCAGAAAAAAGAGAATATAAATGGGCCAAACTTGCCAATTAGAGGAGACTAATTGGCAACACTAATCAAAGGAAAGCTTATGTTGCTATATTATGACAAGAAGAATAGGCTGGGTGTGGTTGCTCACGCCTATAATCCTAGCACTTTGGGAGGCATAGGTGGGAAGATCATTTGAGCTCAGGGGTTCAAGACTGTCCTAGGCAGCATGGCAAAATCCTGTCTCTACAAAAAATACAAAAATTAGCTGAGAGTGGTGGCACATGCCTGTAGTCCCAGCACCTCAGTCGGCTGAGGTGGAAGGATGGCTTGAGCCTGGGAAATCAAGGCTGCAGTGAGCCATGATTGCAACACTGCACTCAGCCTGGCTGACAGTGAGACCCTGTCTCAAAAAAGAAATAAACTTGAAGACAAATCCATCATTAGGAATAGACTCATTATGTAATTATAAAAAGTTCAATTGACCAAGAAGACATAATTTTTAAGATACATAAGCAGTTAATAAGATAATCAGAAAGGCTGGGCGCGGGGGCTCACACCTATAATCCCAGCACTTTGGGAGGCCAAAGCGGGTGGATCACGAGGTCAAGAGATCGAGACCATCCTGGTCAACATGGTGAAACCCTGTCTCTACTAAAAATACAAAAATTAGCTGGGCATGGTGGCCCGCACCTGTAGTCCCAGCTACTCAGGAGGCTGAGGCAGGAGAATTGCTTGAACCCAGGAGGTGGAGGTTGGGGTGAGCTGAGATCGCGCCATTGCACTCCAGCCTGGGTAACAAGAGTGAAACTCCATCTCAAAAAAAAAAAAAAAGATAACCAAAAAATAAAGCTAAAATGGATAAAACTTTATGACAGGAAAACGCTATCACAGTGGGAGATTACAACACCTCTCAATTCTTGATGGGTCATGTAACAAAAAACACAAAGTAGATTGAACACTCCACTGAGTGTGCTCTAATGGACATATATTGAATTCTGCATCCAGCAGTAAGAGGATATAGGAACACACGGAACATTTACCAACGCTCATTCCATGCAGGCCATGAGGACTCAATACATTTCAGAAAATAAGGCCACATTCTCCGAGTACATCACAATTAAGTTACATGACAATAACAAAAAGACACATTTTAAGTCTACATATTTGCTGAGAGACTGTGTAGAGTAATGGTTAAAAACAAATATTCTGGGCTGGGCATGGCAGCTCACACCTGTAATCCCAGCACTTTGGGAGTCCAAGGCAGGCAGATCACTTGAGGTCAGGAGTTTGAGACCAGCCTGGCCAACATGGTGAACATGGTCTCTACTAAAAAACATGGTTTCTACTAAAAAAAATACAAAAATTAGTTGGGCGTGGTGGTGGGTGCCTGTGATCCCAGTTATTCGGGAGGAGGAGGTTGCAGTGAGCTGAGATTGCACCACTGCACTCCAGCCTGGATGACAGAGCAAGACCCCTATATCAAAAAAAAAAAAAGTCATATTTCTAAAGATCTAAAGTACTAATTAATGGGACATGGGACATGGTTTATTTCCATTTAAAACAGAGTCTTTTGGATAAAGGCTCATTCCCTTGGGTCTTCTCCTGCCCCATTCTTTCCTTCACCCCAGGAGGCATCTGAACGAGGGAAAAGCTGTCAGACATCATGGCGCTGGTGGATGGAGTGGGAGTTCTGTCCACCTGTTCTCTGAGGCTCCTGCTCCCTGGGCACACCTGGCCTTTGAGCACCAGCCTTCACCGTTGCTGCCTCTGCTACAGAGGTAACTGCAGCTGGGCACTCACTGATGCTTGGGCTGAATCCTCTCCTGTGGCCCAGAATGGAGCCGCTGACTCTGAAACTCAGTGGCAAGCTCCCCGCAGCTCCCAGCACAGGGCAGTTCCCTCAGAAGCCTTGCTAAGTGTGCTCCCCAGCTCCAAGGCAACCTGGAATTTATGTAAACTTTTTTTTTTTAATTGAGACAGTACCTGAGTCTATTGCCCAGGCTCGAGTGCAGTAGTGTGATCACAGCTCACTGCAACCTCCACTTTCCTGAGTTTAAGTGATTCTCCTGCCTCAGCCTCCCAAGTAGCTGGGACTACAGGTGTGTGCCACCACATCCAGCTAAGTTTTGTTTTGTAGAGATGGGGTTTCATTATGCTGTCCAGGCTAGTCTTGAACTCCTGAACTGAAGCTATCTGAAGCCCACCTTAGCCTCCTAAAGTGCTGGGATTACAGGCCTAAGCCACTGTGCTGGACTCATTTTAAACTCTTAATTCTCAGCTACCTTATTATTCTCTATTGACAATAAGAGAGAGAGAAAAAAGAAAAAAGAAAAAGGGCAGAGCACTTAGTGCCGGGCTGTCAGCAGGTATTTTCGCATTAAACATTGGTCTTCTCAGTCAAGGCTCACAGTCCAGTAAGACAGGCATTTTAGCAGAACGTTCTCCTCTAACCCTAGGGTTATGCACTCAATTGTGTTTCAGAAAATTCATAAATTGAAGCCCTAATCCCCAATGTTACTATATCTGGGGAGAGGGCCCTACGGAGGTAATTAAGATTAAAAGAGGTCCTCTGTTCTACCAAGCCTGGCTAAATTTTTTTTTTTTTTTTGTGACAGAGTTTCGCTCTGTCACCAAGCCCCGGGCTGAAGTGCAGTGGCGCGATCTCAGCTCACTGCAACCTCTGTCTCCAGGGTTCAGCCTCCCGAGTAGCTGGGATTACAGGCGCATGCCACCACACCCAGCTAATTTTTGTATTTTTAGTCTAGACGGGGTTTCACCATGTTGGCCAGGATGGTCTCCATCTGTTGACTTCATGATCTGCGTGCCTCAGCCTCCCAAAGTGCTGGAATTATAGGCATGAGCCACCGTGCCCTTTTTTTTTTTTTTTTTTTTTTTTGGTAAAAACAATGTCTCACTTTGTTGCGAGGCTGCTCTTCAACTCCTTGCCTCAAGAAACCCTCCTGCCTCAGACTCCCACACTGGATTAGAGGCATGAGCTATGGTGCCTGGTCCAAATCAGATTTTTTTAAGAGGCTACCGCTCTTTCACACTCCCCCATCCCAAAATGCAGCAAGGTAATTATAATTCAGCTGTATCAGCAAGACTGACTCAGGAAGAAAAGAGTGAATGGGGTCCATGTCTATTTCTGTAAACAATGGAAATCTTCATTACAACCCTGCAAAGCCAGGATCACTATTCCTATCTAACAGATGAAGACACTGCTCAGAGATGACAGTGCCTGGTTTAAGATCCCCTAGAAAGGCTCACAGCCAGAAATACAGCCCTGTTAGTCTGATTCCAAAATCTATGTTGTTTTCACTGAAGTCTATGCTGGTTTTATTCCCTTGAAAAGCCCTCTCTCCAATCCTAGGCTAATTTATTAGTTGCTAGGAGGAAGCCATGAGGCTGGAGTGGACTCCTTGGGAACAGGAACTGTTTCCTCACTAGGGGAAGACAAAGGAGCTGGGCGCTCAGGAGGGAGGGGCTCTGCAGCAGCTGAAGCCCATGACCCAGCCCCTCCTCAGAGCCAGCTGGTCTTCATAAAGGAGCTCTTGATTCTTCCTTAAAGGTTTTTTTCCTCCAAGGATGGGGGATGAAGCAGGGGAAACTTGACCTCTTTCCTTGGCATGGGAACTCACATTCCCTGCCCCTCCTGCCCCACGTGAAATTTACAGTCATGTCTGAAGCTTCTTGAAGTGGAAACCATTCGTGAAGAAATGGCAAGAAAACCATCTCCTGAAGAATTTCCCTGCGTTGCAGATGACTTCCTGAGCCAACAGAAAGACATGGTGAGTACGAGGAGAAATACAGGAATAAGGACCAAGCGAATTCAGGAGGGGAGCTGGAACCCGGTTTTAGAGGATGAGGGCAGGGGAAAGAATGGGACTATAGTCTGGGGACAGTGGCTCAGGCCTGTAATCCCAGCACTTTGGGAGGCCGAGGCAGGTGGATCAGTTGAGTCCTTGACTGGGTTCTTGAGTCAAGAATACCCTGGTCAACATGGCGAAACCACATCTCTACTAAAAGTATAAAAATTAGCTGGGTGTGGTGATAGGCGCCTGTAATTCCAGCTTCTTGGGAGGCTGAGGAACGAGAATCGCTTGAACCTGGGAGGCGGAGGTTGCAGTGAGCTGAGATCATGCCACTGTGAGATTCTGTCTCAAATAAATAAATAAATAAAAGGGACTATAACTCCAGTGGGCACTGGGTCCCAAGAAACCTACCAAGAAACCTAGAGGTAGCAGTGACCCTGGGTAACAGACCTGCTCAGAGCCAGGAATGCTTCAGTGACTATCAGCTTGGATTCAGTGACTATCAGCAGAAGGCTTTACATTTGGGTCTCTAGGTATATTAGTCTTCTCAGGCTGTTGTAACAAAATACTACATGCTATGGGGCTTAAACAACAGATATTCATTCTCACTATTCTGCAGGGAGACTAGAAGTCCGATATCAAGGTGCTAGAGAATTCAGTTTCTGGTGAGGACACTCTTCCTGGCTTGTATTCAGCCACCTTCTCGCTGTGTCCTTAGGTGACCTTTCCTTTGTTCACACACAGTGAGAAAAAGAGAGCTCTTGGGTATTGTTTTCCTGTTTACAGGGGTACCAATCCTATTGGATTAGGTCCTGCTCTTAGGACACTGAACTGGTGTCTTCATCTGTTAGATAGGAATAGTGATCCTGGCTTTGCAGGGTTTTAATGAAGATTTCCATTGTTTACGGAAATAGACATGGACCCCATTCACTCTTTTCTTCCTGAGTCAGTCTTGCTGATACAGCTGAACTATAATTACCTTGCTGCATTTTGGGATGGGGGAGTGTGAAAGAGCAGTAGCCTCTTAAAAAATCCAATTTGGACCAGGTGCCATAGCTCACGCCTCTAATCCCAGTATGGAGTCTGAGGCAGAAGGATTTCTTGAGGCAAGGAGTTGAAGACCAGCCTCGGCAACAAAGTGAGACATTGTTTCTAAAAAAAAAAAAAAAAAAAAAATTAGCCAGGGTGGCAGGCTGAGGCAGGAAGATCACTTAAGCCCAGGAGTTCCAGGCTGTAGTGAGCCATGATTGTGCCACTGCATTCTAGCCTTGGCAACAGAGCAGGAACTGTCTCAAATAAAATAAATAAAATAAAAATAAAAAGTCTGATTTATCCTTTGTTGTTGTTCAAGAAGTATGCCTTCAGAAAAAGCAGGCTAACCACAATTGCTGCCCAAGCACATCTTCAGAAAGGCAAATGCACCCTCCAAATGATACATTAGTGAGCAATCATTCAAAGACTAAATGTTGATGACTTTGGCAGTGGGGATTTTTTTTTTTTAATGTATGCATGCATGAATGAATGAAAGGCCTTCCTAAAGTCTGGCTTGGATGGATATACTAAGCCTTGGGCATTCTCAGCTCTTCTTGTATTACCCACTCTCCCTTCTCTTTGGGCTGCTTTGGAGAGAGACTCCAAGGTACTGAGACCCAGCATCTTGGGAACTGCAGGACATGCCTTGCAAAGACATGGCACATCTTCCTGGCAGTCATTTCTCTGCCTGTTCTGCCAGACGCTTGGTGATGCCACTCAGGGTATGATTTGCCCTTCAGTAGAGACAGTTTGCTAGCTAGACCCAGGTCCTGCCCCTACCTTGTTTTGTTATTGTGAAAACAAACAAAGGGGTAGCCCAGTGGGGGACAGGGGAAGGTGAAAGAACACAATAAGGTCACAGGGCCCTGCTCTAAGTGTGTCCCGTGCATGCCATAGGGGTTGGGGGCCAGAGACAAGATCCTCCTGGTGCTGAGAAAACAGCAATGGATTTAGAGCCCCAAAAGCTGGCATTTAAGCTCTACCTCCTTCCTGGCTGTGTAAGTTTGGGCAGCCAGTTAACCTTCACATGTAATACGCAAGTGCTACCAAAGCCATCTCAGGGCTGGTGTGAGGAATACATTTAACATTTACGCATTTATTTATTATTCACTCTAACAGTGAATGCAAAAGGGCTTAGTTGAAGAGTAAAGTACTAAAAACTTACCGTGGTTAAGACTTTGGCTGTGAGTCTGATGGTTGGTGTGTTTGACTGTATTACTGTCCATCAATAATCAGTGTCCTTCCCTGGAGTCAGGCTTGGTCATGTGACTCGGCCAATGTGAGCAGAAGTGTCCCATCAGTTCCAAGGGGAAGTTTCGAAACTTATTAGCAATTCCCCAGCTCTATCCTCTGCCCTAGGGATGGAGGGAGCATGTGTGAAAATGGGGCCCTGGGGAATCGGGGACCTGAGTGATTAGAATGAGTACAGCTCCCAGGCCGCTGCTTGATGGGCCCCTTACACCAGCTGGTTTAGGCCACTGGGATTTGGGGGTTGATTGTGACTGCAGCAAAACCTAGCCTGGCATCACCATACAGACGAGTGCCGTTTCTTTACGCAGTTTAATAGAAAAACAACAAAAGAAAACACGCACAAAGAAAACACATAGAAAATAACAGCAAACACAATACAGGCTTGGGGAGATGGCAGGCGGGCCTGAGCTGGGTGCTACTTGCTGCTGCTCTTGGGAAGAGGCCGGTAGACTCCGACCACCACAGCGTGGTCCCTCTCATACGGCTCCAGGGTCAGCTGCTCTTGAGGCTTCAAGTTCTCCTGCTGCAACTTCCTCACCTCAGAAGCAAACACAGCCTCGGCGGATGCAGTGGAGTCGATGCAGTTGGCCTTGATGGAGATGAGAAAGTGGCCCCCGTTGCGCAGGAAGGTGTGGGCGTTCAGGGCCACGATGCGGGACTGGTCCGGCTGGGCCACGTCGGCGAAGATCACGTCCACCATCCCGATGAGCATGCGGTACTTGAGCGGGTGCCGCGCGTCCTCCAGGACCGGGATGATGTTGGTGCGCTTCTTGGCCACGTTGACCAGATCGCGGCCAGCGCGGTGGGAGAACTCGACGGCGTAGACCAGGCCGTCCGGGCCGATGATGTCGGAGACATGGGAGACTGTGGTGCCCGACGCGGCGCCCAGGTACAGCACCTTGGACTTGGGCTTGATGTGGATCTGGTCCACCCCGCCCAGGATGGCCGCGGCCAGCTTGGAGCGGAACGGGTTCCACGTGCGGTACTCCTGCTTCACGCCGCCCTCGGTCACCGTGACGCGCCTCTCGCCGTACACCGACAGGCCAGGCACCATGTTCAGCGTGACCAGCGCATCCTCCGCCCCGCGGTAGATGAAGACGCCCTCGTGCCGGTGCGGCTCCACCGACACCACCATGGCGCCCTTCCTGCGGCGGCTCCTGCTCTTGGCCACTCCGCCCCGCCGCTGCCCGCCGCCGCCGCGATCCCTGCCGTCCCCGCCGCCGCGCCCCCGGCCCCGGCCGCCCCCGCCGAAGCCGCGCGCCCGCGCCCCGAAACCGCCCTTGCCCCCCGGGCCGCCGCCGCCATCGCCCCCGCCGCCTTTGCCCGCGCCGCCGCCGCCGCCGCTGCCTCGGCCTCCGCTCCAGCCACCCCAGCCGCCGCCCCCGCGGCCTCCCCCACCGCCCCCGCGCGAGCTCGCCGCCGACTTCATGGAGCGCCCCGGGGCAAATCCGCGGGTTACCGGTGCCTCGGGCCGGGTGTTGGGGGGCTCCGGTGGCCCTGGGTGGTCGTCCCGGCGGGGGACGCGGGAGGCCGGCGGCGGCGGTGAGCAAGGTGATCGGCGGCGGGCGGCGGGGGCGGGATCGGCTCTACCGCAGTCCCCGCATCCCGGAGCCGCCCCTTGACGCAGTGGTTGTGGCGCGATTGCATCACACCCGCCCCCGCGACCCCGCGGCCCGGAAGCCCCGCAGCCCAAGCCCGCGTGCAGACGCAGCCTCCTGCCCTCTCACCCGGCCCCTTCCCCATCTCCCGCCTTTCCAGGGACCCCTGGCACTTCCCGGAGCCGCAGGGCGGGGGCATCTCTGCCGCAGGAGAGGGGGAGGTAAACATCAGCTTCAGTCCTTGCTGGGCCACCAGTTCTGGGAATATTGATCAGCCAGGAAGTGTTGATTCTTCAGTGTGAGCGGGGATACACAGGCCAGTACCCGAAATCACAAGGCACTTCAGCAAGAGCCAAAATGCCATGTTCATCCTCGAAGTCTAGTCTATGCTTCAAAAGCACACTCTCAATATGCAGCATTTTCTTGAGGAAAGAAAAAGAGAGCGAGAGAGCGAGAGAGCGAGAGCGAGCGAGAGAGAGAGAGAGAGATGGGGGGCGGGGGTAGAAGAAAAGAATAACTGAGCAGCACCGAGTACCAAGGGCCCCAACACCGCAACGCTGAGGCGTTAGCGTTTGGTCAGCACCAGGGACAGAGATAGCAACTGGGGCCCTTTTGACTACTGCAGTGGGACTTTGGGACCCCCCCCCCCAAAAAGGTCTGTGGAAAGCGGGGTAGGTAGTGAAACAACTGGCCAGCCTCCCATTAGTTGCAGTAAGTGCCCACTCCAGAGGGAGAGACAACGCATATCTGAAGATCTGAGCATGTACCAAACGAACGCCCAGTATATGCCTTATAACTTTCGTTCCGTCCTGGACCACAGCTCTTCCCGTCTCACACTCAGGGATGGCAGGGCCATCTCTGGTTTTGCCTGAGGACTGGAGAGTCTCCTTAATGGGGCCCAGAATTCTATGAACTGGAATGTGAACAAGGGATCAGTGAGCAAAATGTATGATTCCTGAGGTTGAACGGTTCACATAAAATACTCTCCTTAGAGGTTTCCACGCTTGCTACGAGTTGGATGTTTTCCAAAATGATGAACCACACTTGGTGTCTTTGAGAGTTAATTTTATGTGTCAACTTTATTGGGCCACGGGTGCCCAGATATTTGGTCAAATAGTATTCTGAGTGTTTCTGTGAGGGTGTTTTTAGATGAGATTAACGTTTAAATTGGTAGATTGAGTAAAGCTGATTGCCTTCTATTATGTGGGTGGGCCTCCTCTAATCAGTTGCAGGCAGAAATAAAGCAAAATGCTGACCTTCCCCAAGGAAGAGGGAATTCTCCTGCCCAATGGCCTTTCAACTGGCAAATCAGCTCTTTCTGCCTGACAACCTTTGGGCTGGGACATTGGCTCTGCAGATTTTGGACTTGCTGGCCTCCATAATCACTTGAGCCAATACATATCCTACAGGTCTGTGTCTCTGAAGAATCTTGAATGACAGAGATCCTGAGACAAAGATTTGAGTCCAAGTGAGGTGATCCCAGGAAGCACGAGTGGGGGTGGGCAAAAACGAGATAGAGAAGATAGAAAGGTTAAGAAGGAACTGGGAACAGTGCCTCACACCTGCAATATCAGCACTTTGGGAGACCAAGGTGGGAGGACTGACTGAGCCCAGGAGTTCAAGACCAGCCCTGGCAAAATAGTGAGACACTGTCTCTATAAAAATAAAAAGTAAAAAAAAAAAAAAAACTTAGCCAGGTGTCATGATGTCTACCTGTAGTCCCAGCTACTCAGGAGGCTGAGCTGGAGGGGTCGCTTGAGCCTGGGAGGTCAAGGCTGTAGTGAGTTATCACACAATTACCCTCCAGCTGGGAGATCACTTGCTCTGAGTACTCTCTGAGAAGCTGTGTGGAAGGCATCTCAGAATTGTTCTACTACAGGTTGGAGGCTGGGGCATTAATTCACTGTCTTAATTTGTTTTGTGTTTCTATACCTGAGACTTGGTAATTTACAAAGAAAAGGGCTTTTCTATTTTTTATTCTAAGACAAGGTCTCACTCTGTCACCCAGGGTGAGTGCAGTGGCACAATCATGGCTATTGCAGCCTTGATCTCCCAGGCTAAAGAAATCCTTCGACCTCAGCCTCCTATGTAGCTGGGACTACAGGTATGTGCCACCACACCAAGCTAATTTTTTATTTTTTATAGAGATGGGGTCTCACTATGTTGCCCAGGCTTGTTTCAAACTCCTGGACTCAACCAGTCTTCCTGTTTTGGTCTCCCAAAGTGCTGGGATTTTAGGTGTGAGCCACAGTTGCCAGCCAGGTTTCTTTTTATATATGTACATGGAGAGGAGTCTTGCTATATCATCCAGGCTGGAGTGCAGTGGTGTGATCATAGCTCACTGCAGCCTTGAACTCCTGGGTTCAAATGAACCTCTCACCTGCCTCCACATCCTGAGTAGCTGGGTCTTCAGGTATACACCACCATGCCTGGCAATGTTTTTTTTTTTTTTTAACTTTTTGTAGAGATGAGGCCTCACTATGTTGCCCAAGTTGGTTTCCAGCTCCTGGCCTCAAGCGATCCTCCTGCCTCAGCCTCCTGACTTACTGGAATTCTAGGCACAGAATTCTAGGCCACACTTGGCACCATGTATACTTTTGTTAACAATTGACTTGTTTTCCATAAGATGTGCCCTGTAGTAGTGATCATAATTACATCTGTAACTAGGCCTCAGTAGTAGACACGGGGCACATCAATCATTCCCATAGACTTAAAAAAATGCATGAGGAATTTTACTTATTTTCTTACACAACCATTCCAACAAATTGCCCAAGGAGTAACTAGTCATGACTGAGGTGAAACCAGAGGTAAGGCTCTATAACCCCATCCCCATTCTCATTCATATGTTAAGCATCCATGCAGGAAGAAACTTAACCTGTTTTCTCTAAGCCATGGTCCACCTCTAAAGGTGATTGAGGGATCTGATCTCTACCCCAGTGACAGGCATATTTGCTCAAGATGAGTTGGGCTATGATGCAGTAACATAGAACTCCCAAATCTCAATGTAGTAATACAACTATGTTTATTTCTTTTTCTTTCTTTTTTTTTTTTTGAGTTGGAGTCTCGCACTGTCATCCAGGCTGGTGTGCAGTGGTGTGATATCTCGGCTACAACCTCCACCTCTCGGGTTCAAGCTATTCTCCTGCCTCGGTTTCCTGAGTAGCTAGGTTTATCAGGCGCCTGCCACCAAGCCCAGCTAATTTTTTGTATTTTTAGTAGAGATGAGGTTTCACCATGTTGGCCAGGCTAGTCTCAAACTCCTGATCTCCTGATCTGCCCGCTTTGGTCTCCCAAAGTGCTGGGAATATAGACGTGAGCCACTGCGCCCAACCAGTTTTTTTCTTTCATTTTTTTCTTTTCTCTGTTGCCCAGGCTAGAGTGCAGTGGCATGATCTCAGCTCACCGCAACCTCCGCCTCCTAGGTTCAAGCAATTCTCCTGCCTCAGCCTCCCAAGTAGCTGGGACTACAGGCACCTGCTACCATGCCCGGCTAATTTTTGTATTTTTGGTAGCGACTGGGTTTCACTATGTTGGCCAGGCTGGTCTTGAACTCCTGACATCAAGTGATCCGACCGCCTTGGAGTCCTCCAGAGCTGGGATTAAAGGCGTGAGCCACCATGCCTGGCCTTACTTCTTATATTTTATGTCCATTGAGGGTCAGTGTGAGGTTTGCTCCACACAGCCACTCAAGAACTCAGGCCCCAACATCTTGTGGTTGCAACAAGAGAAAAAAGAGGGCCTCCACTGTACTGCTGAAGAATAGAGTGCACAGAGAACTCACAACCTTTTCGTATGTTTTAGTCTGAACTTTGACACAATCATTTCTACTCACCACGGATTGCAGCCTTGATCTCCCAGGCTCACGCAATTCTCCCACCTCAGCCTCCTGGCTGATGACTGGCCAAAGCAGGAAATGTTTTTACCTGGATGTCTACTGCATACTGCCAGCTGGCACACCTGGATCCATGTATCCAACACAAACATCCCAGGTGAAATTTACTATTCGGCATGTCTATATTTAGATTTACTCATCAAGACAAAATATAATACCTCCTTCCTAACACATGACTAAAACTCAGAATCATAGTCAACTCCCAATAATATATCTAATATAGCTGGTTAATTAATTAGAAAAAGAGAATCTTCTCCCTTTTTCTAGCCTCTGGGCCTTGGAGAGTAGCAAAAATCCCTTACTTGGGATGTCATGGTTTGGCCATTACCTCTGCTGGGGGACACTTCATCTCTTGGTGGCTCAGACTCTCACTCCATTCCCCACTATAAAACTAGTGACTGCCATGCAGGAAATGCTCAAAAACTTAGCTGGACTAGTTTTGCAAAGGTCTTCTTTCCAGAATACACCTTAAAAATTCTCTGTCATTCTTCATTTTATAGAATGTAAATCTCAGATTTGGACTGGACACAGTGGCTCACGCCTGTAATCCTAGCACTTTGGGAGGCTGAGGTGGGTGGATCACTTGAGCTCAGGAGTTCCAAACCAGTCTGGAAAACATAGGGAGATCCCATCTCAATAATATTTAAAAATTCTACAAACTATCAAATTCCTACAAACAATCTAAAATCCCCACAAAAATTACAGTGAGTCTCATTGTGCTCCCCTTCAATCCATTATGTTTTATTTTTATAAGCACCATGTATATATATTTTTTCTTTTCTTTATTGCATTTTAGGTTCTGGGGTACAAGTGAAGAACATGCAAGATTGTTGCATAGGTACACACATGGCAGTGTGATTTGCTGCCTTCCTCCCCATCACCTATATCTGGCATTTCTCCCCGTGCTATCTCTTCCCAAAACACCATGTGTATTTATGCAATTAACTGGTATGGAAATGCAAAGCAAGCCAAACAGCGAAACAAAGCAAAAATTTTTTTACTTTGGATGACCCTGTGTACTCTCATTGACCAATGAAATTTCTATAATGCAACTATTTTTTTGATTTGTACAAATTTATGGGATACATGAGAAGTTTTGTTACATGTATAATGCACAGTGATCAAGTCAGGGTATTTAGGGTGTCCAGGAATTAGGTACCTGAGTATGGCACTTTTTTTTTTCTTTTTGAGACGGAGTTTCGCTCTCGTTACCCAGGCTGGAGCGCAATGGCGCGATCTTAGCTCACCACAACCTCCACCTCCTGGGTTCAGGCAATTCTCCTGCCTCAGCCTCCTGAGTAGCTGGGATTGCAAGCACGTGCCACCATGCCCAGCTAATTTTTTGTATTTTTAGTAGAGATGGTGTTTCACCATGTTAACCAGGATGGTCTCGATCTCTTGACCTCGTGATCCACCCGCCTCGGCCTCCCAAAGTGCTGGGATTACAGGCATGAGCTACCGCGCCCGGCTGCATGTATGGTACATTTTTATTAAGTATAGTCACCCTACTTTGCTATCAAGAATTGAATTTGCTCCTCCTATCTTACTGTATGTTTGTACATTTTTCTTCTTTTTTATCTTTTTTTGTTTTTATTTTTTTGAGACAGAGTCTGCTCTGTCACCCAGGCTGGAGTGCAATGGCGTGATCTCAGCTCACTGCAACCTCCATCTCCCGAGTTCAAGTGATTCTTGTGCCTCAGCCTCCCTGAGTAGCTGGGATTACAGGCATATGCCACCACACCTGGCTAAATTTTTTTTGTATTTTCAGTAGAGATGGGGTTTTGCCATGTTGGCCAGGATGGTCTGAAACTTCTGACCTCAGGTGATCCGCCTGCGTTGGCCTCCCAAAGTGCTGAGATTACAGGTGTGAGCCACCTGTGCCTGGCCTGGATATCTATTCTTGAACCAGACAACTAGGCTCTCATCAACTATAAGTCTGAGGTTTTAGGGCCTATATATTTGTACTTTCTAACCCACTTCTCTTCATCTTCCCTCCTGCCCCTATTCACCCTTCCCAGTCTCCGTTATCTTTTTTTCCATTCTCTATCTTAGCTCCTAGCCAGGTGTGGTGGCTTACGCCTGTAATCTCAGCACTTTGGGAGGCTGAAGCAGGTGATCACTTGAGGCCAGGAGTTGAAGACCAGCCTGGGCAATATCGCAAAACCCTGTCTGTTCCAAAACTACAAGAATTAGCCAGGCATGCTGGTGCATGCCTGTAGTGCCAGCTACTCAGGAGGCTGAGATGGGAGGACCACTTGAGCCCACAAGGATCACTTGAGCCCGGGAGGTGGAGGTTGCAGTGATCTGTGATGATCATGCCACTGCACTCCAGCCTGGGCAACAGAGCGAGACCCTGTTTCAAAAAAAAATTTGTTTTTTAGCTTCCTCATGTAAGTGAGAACATGTGGTATTTGTGCCTGGCTCGTGGCTCTTAAGATAATTACTTCCATCAGCTGAATATTATCTAGCCAATTTTCTAGAATAGTTAATACTGGCCATTTTGGAAGCTAACATTGGCCAAGAAGGAAAGTCAAAAATGACAAGAAAATTAGCATACAGTTACGTTGCAGACGCATATTAACTTATCTGTAACATTTGTGCCCTAGTTTAAATCTGCTTTTAAAATTTACTGTTTAAAAAAGTGTGGGCCAGGTGTAGTGCAGTGGTTCACACCTGTAATATGAGCACTTTGGGAGGCCAAGGAGGGTGGATCACTTGAGGTCAGGAGTTCAAGACCAGCCTGGCCAACTTGGTGAAACCCTGTCTCTACAAAAAATACAAAAGTTAGCCAGGAGTGCTCACTTTGTCACCCAGGCTAGAGTGCACTGGCATGATCACAGCTCACTGCAACCTTTGCCTCCCAGGCTCAAGCAATCCTCCCACCTCAGTCTCCCGAGTAGCTGGGACTACAGGCACACACCATCATACCTGGCTAATTTTTTTATTTTTTGTAGAGACAAGGTCTCACCACATTGCCCAAGCTTGTCTCAAACTCCTGGGCTCAAGTTATCCACCAATCTTGGCTTCCCAAAGTGCTGGGATTATAGGCATGTGGGGGTGGCGCACGGCAACATATTCAAGCTTATGTACCCGGCATTTGAGGTCAGGCATGGAAAAATACTGAGCACTGTGTGTATGTTATTTGTGTGTGGGAATGAAACTCCCTGGCTCTGAAAACAGGACAGAGAGTGGAGTGTGTGGTGTGATAAGGAACGCTGGAAACAGCCTCCTGAGAATGCAGTTTGAGTGTGTCCAAGGTCACAGGTGTCTCAGTAACCCACCTCGAATGGCCATCTAGTTGATGTTTATAGTTAATACAAGCCCTTTCAATAAATACTTGGCGGACGGATGCTGGGGCTGACTCTCTCAGAAGAGCTGCCCCCTAGCCCTGCTCAGCTGGAACTGTCTGAGTACTTCATTCTTGGCGTTTACCGCAAGCTATAAGTTCTGCCAACTGGTGACCCCGACATGACTGCCTTGAATTTACATGTGAAGGTGGAGAGCTTCATCAATTTTTGGGGAATCCTGGTAAGGGACAGTCCTGACTCCCATCAGGACAGGATGCACACATAAAATATCAGGGGTTAGGTTGTCATGGGTCAAGAAATGACCAAAGAGCAGAAAGTATTTTTTAAAACAGTGCAACAGCAGCTTAATGCTATCCAGTACACTTTAGAGCCTGGAGCTCTACGTAAGCTTATGCTCTTAATTAGGCAGAAATGCCCTTGGTTTCCTGATCAAGGAACCTTAGACTTGAGAATTATGGGAGCAGTACGTTGCTGCCTGAAAAGAGGATACGAGAAAGGTCATTTTACTAATGTTACTATTTGACCACCTGGGCGCTGGTGTGCTCTGTGTTGTATCCTTTTTGCCAGATTGCGGTGAGTCAAACCGCCCATCTTCTCCACCTGAAGGGAATTCAGGAGATTTAAAGAAGGAAAAACAGAAACCAGAACAACAGGGAGAGACTTCTCTCCCCTCTTCATTTCCTTCTATGAGGAATAAGGAAGAGATTTTTTCTAGTGAGGATAAGGACAGACCGGAGCCTTTTCCTTTCCCTATAGAAAAGCCATTGCCCGCCTTTCCTCCACCCTTAAAGGGACCTGCACCTGTTTGCCCCGTTCAGCGAACAGCGCCTCCCATCCCCCTTGAGGAGATTGGAGACCGCGCAAGGGATGGTTCTTGCATAAGACCCTGGGTTAGCGATCGGGTGGCCATGTCTCCTCGACAAACTTCCCTGCTGGAGGGGTGCTTCCAGGAGGAAGGAAAGTGGAGTTCTCACCTCCTACTTCCAGCACTGGCCTTCTTGGCCTTGTCTTTTTTCTGTTTCCCTGGAATATACGGGAAAGTTGCATGCTGCCTCCTGGGTTTTATCCCAGAAAGTTCTGGATTTCTTGCTGCCCACAGAGGCCTGGGGCAAGAGAGTTGCTAAGATACCGTGGAGTGCCCATTTAGTCACTGGCACTCTAGGCAGATTGCCCCTTTCTGGTGACGGAGGGGAAGAGGTGACTGCAGACAGCTGCAGCCCAGTCCTGAGAAACCTCCTCACCATGGTCACATGCCTTAGTAACTGTGTCCAGAAAGTGGCCTGCTGCTTGCTGTGCTTTTTTCTACCTGTCCTTCCTTGCCACCCCTCACATGTCTCAGTTGACAAGCAATTCCTTATCTTCCCTAGATCCCTAGGGAAAGGGCTAAGAAACAGTCCATGTGCACCCCAACCTTATTAGCCTAAGGTGGGCAGAGGGGTTTGGAGCAGCCTAGGGTACAGAGCTCTGGGGAAGAAGCCCGCTAATGAGGGGTACTGTCCTGTAGCCATATGTTAAATGCTAACTAGGCTGAGGTGAACGAGCTCTGCCAGCTGCTGACATCTTCAGAAGATAGATGCAGCAGTCAGGAATGTTTGTTTTGCTTTTTTATGAAATGTTTAAAAACACTGTGGCTGGGAAACTTCAAAGCAGACCCTTTGCTGCATGTCTGCTCCTCCCCTGAGCCTCTCTGCTTGGGGGTGGTAAAAATAGTAAAAAGCCCAGTATATTTGCAGTACCTTTCCTAACAAGGTTGGCTCCAGGCGTAGGTGGTCTGGAGGATGAGGGGAGAGGTCTTCTCCCAGCCTGTGACCCTCTTGCCTCCTTTCTCTGTGCTCTCACACACACTTTACCACTTGGTCATTCTCTGGCCTTTTACTGCCACTTGTAGTCTTTCTTCCTTTCTCTCAGGATAAGGGCAATAACAGGTGGCAGGCTATTAAAAAGAGAGGCTGCCTAAGGAGCCCAGGGCAGATGGGAAGAAACTAGCAACAGCCTTGCTTTCCCAAGCTCACTTCTAAGACATTGCAGATAAAGGCTAATGCAGAAAAATGGCCAGCACCTAAAGACATTTTTTAAGGTTTTTTTTTTTTTTTTTAAGACAGGGTTTCGCCATGTTGGTTAGACTGGTCTTGAACTCCCGACCTCAGGTGATCCGCCCACCTTAGCCTCCAAAGTGCTTGGATTACAGGCGTGAGCCACTACGCCCGGCCATAAAACATTTTTTGGGATTTTTTTTTACACACTTAGGCTAACTCAGTGCAGGTTTATTATCCTGATGACTTGCAGTCACATTCTAATGACCTTCAAAGGCCAGAAAATATGGGGAAAACCCTTAAAATATCCATCCCTTTCATCCTTAGTTTAACAGGTAGGCCCTATCTTTTGCCATTTCTGTATTTTATGTGATATTTACCTCTAAACATTTACAAAAGACCACAGATTTAATAGCTTCTCTTATCATAAAGGGGGCGCTGACGTGCATCCAATCGTCAGGATATGACACTGCTATTCTTTTCCTACGATTAAGCAAGGAACAGTTTCACTCTCCTAGCTTGTGATCTTGATTAGCAAGTAGCAATGGCTGACTTTAGTAGTACTATCAGCTTTCATTTACCAACCTCTAAGCTCCTGAACTTTTGACAAACTGTGCCTGTTAAATTTGTATCTGTTGGAGCCCTTGCTTCATGCCTTTACAGATGGTTCAGAAAAAACTGGAAGAGCAGCTATAGGGTGGCAAGATGCCGTGCAAAACTGGCAGCACAAAATCCAGGAACATTTTAAAACACGCAACAGGCAGAGTTAGGTGCCCTAATATTGGCCTCACAAACTTATCCTCACCAAGACATAAATATAGTTAGTGATTCTGCTTGTGCGGTGTATAGCATTACTCATTTAGATCTTGCGCATGTGAAGGGCATTACCTGGTCAGAAGGGAACGCTAGAGGTGATGCTCTGGTACAACCACAGATGTGGTTTGCAGACTTTCCTGCATTTTTCCAAGCTCAAGCTGATCATGCTTTTTTTCATGAGAATGCTCACAGTCTTAAACAACAGTTTCATTTAACAATTGCTCAAGCTCGCATGATTTTAAAACTTGTCCTGATTGCCAAGGGCATTCTCTTTCTCCTTTTTCCTTAGGGCTTGGTGACAACCCACAAAGTCTGGTGCCTAATGCTATCTGGCAAACTGATGTTACTCAGTATCTACCCTTTGGTTGTTTTAAATTTCTCCACGTAAGCCGTGTGCGGTGGCTCATGCCTGTAATCCCAGCACTTGGAAAGGCTAAGGCAGGTGGAGCATGAGGTCAGGAGTTTGAGACCAGCCTGGCCAACATGGTGAAACCCTCTCTACTAAAGATACAAAAAATTAGCTGGGTGTGGTGGTGTATGCCTGTAGTAATCCCTGCTACTCGGGAGGCTGAGGCAGGAGAATTGCTTGAACCTGGGAGGCAGAGGTTGCGGTGAGCAGAGATTGTGCTGTTGCACTCCAGCCTGGGCAACAGGGCGAGACTCTGTCTCAAAAATAAATATATAAATGAATAAACAAATAAATAAATTTCTCCACATTACCGTGGACACTTATACAGATTTAATACATGCTACCCCTGGACAGGAAAAAAAAAAAACAAAACTAAAAATGTGCCAGGCGTGGTGGCTCACGCCTGTAATCCCAGCACTTTGGGAGGCCGAGGCGGGTGGATCACGAGGTTAAGAGATCAAGACCATCCTGGTCAACATGGTGAAACCCCGTCTCTACTAAAAATACAAAAATTAGCTGGGCACGGTGGTGCATGCTTGTAATCCCAGCTACTCAGGAGGCTGAGGCAGGGGAATTGCCTGAACCTGGGAGGCGGAGGTTGCAGTGAGCTGAGATCGCGCCATTGCACTCCAGCCTGGGTAAGAAGAGGGAAACTCTGTCTCAAAAAAAAAAAAAAACAAACCTAAAAATGCAATTGCTCATTTGTTTAAATCTATTATGACTTTAGGCCTTCCACAAACTATAAAAACTGATAATGGACCTTGCTATCTTAGTGCTCTATTTGCATATGCAAACACATGACAAAATCACCTAATAATACATTTCTCAGAATGTACTCCTGTTGTTAAGTGACATATGACTGTATTTTGATTTTGGCCTAGTCATACTGACTTTGGACTTCTGGCCTCCAGAATTGCCAGAAAAATATATTGTTTTAAGCCACCAAGTTAATGATAATTTAGGAAATGTGGGCAAGCCCATCGTGAAAGAATGTTTGCTCCACAGGGCAGAAGCTGTGGGCTGGCCAACAGCAGCATTTCCAATTCCCTTTTTGTAAGAGGGGTGTGTATGTGCAGAGGGGGGTGGAATTTTAAGGCTGCACAGGCTCATGGGAGATAACACAGTCCGGAGGACATTTCAGAATGACAGAAAATCAAGTCACCAGCAAGGTACAATTGATCCTTATTAGTCAAGGATTCTCCAAATTTGCAAATTTGCCAATTCACTAAAATTCATCTTTTAACTCAAACACCAATACTCAAGGTTTGGACATTCACATAGTGGCAAAAAAGGAGTCATCCAGTGGACACGCTTCCAGCTGAGGCCAAACGAGGTAATGTCCTGCCTTCTTGTTTCAGTTCCCATACTGTAAACAACTGTTTCACAGCCTATTTAGTGCCACATTTTTCATATTTTTGTGCTTTCTCTTGGTGATTTCACTGTTTAAATCGGTTCCCAAGGGTATACCTGAAGTGTTTCTAGGTGCAAGGCTGTGATGTGCCTTACAGAGAAAATACATGTGGGCCATATGTGATGGCTCAGGCCTGTAATCTCAACATTTGGAGAGGCCAAGGCAGGAGGAGCACTGGAGCTCAGGAATTTGAGACCAGCCTGGACAACACTGCGAGACTCTATCTCTAAAAAATAAAAAAAAAAGCTGGTGTGACGGCATGTGCCTGTAGTCCTAGGTATTTGGGAGGCTGAGGCAAGAGGATCACTTGAGCCCAGGAAGTTGAGGCTTCAGTGAGCAAAGTCATCCAAGATCATGCCACTACACTTCAGCCTGGGTGCTGGGTGACAGAGTTATACCCTGTCAAAAAAAAGAAAAAAGAGAAAATACACGTGTGAGTTTAAGTTTTTTCAGGCATGAGTTATAGTGCTATTCGCTGTGAGATCAATGTTAGCCAATAACAATACATATGAAATAAGGTGTCTGAAAACAAGGTTATGTATTAGTCAGTTAAAGAAGATGCTGTGAACAGAGATCTGCAGGAACCTAACTCTGTATTTCCCCACAGAGAAATGGTTAATATTCACTCATTCAGTATTCATGATAACTTAAAACTATGACAAATAACAAGGATTGACTTCACGACAATTCTAAACTTCTATGCATCTAATAACATAACCTCAAAATATGTAAAGCAAAGTTGAATAGAATTAAAAGGAGAAATAGACAAATCTAAATTCATAGCGGGGCTGGGCATAGTGGCTCATGCCTATAATCTCAGTGCTTTGGGAGGACCAGCCTAGATAACATAGAGAGACCCTGACTGTAATTAGCTAGGTGTGGTGGTGTGAGCCTGTAGTCCCAGCTGCTCAGGAGGTTGAGGTGAAGGTTTGCTTGAGCCTAGGAGTTCAAGACCAGACTGGGCAATATAGGGAGATCCCTGTCTTTATAAAAACAAATAATAAAAGACAATACAAATAAAATGTAAAAGCAGAGTGGGAAATTTTAAACTTTTCAGCAACTGATAGAAAAGCAGATAAAAAATCTATAAGGATATGAGTTTAGACTTAGAAAAAATTCATGTAACATAAAATTAATCATTTTAAACTGTATCATTAAGTGGTTTTTAGTGACAGTTACAATGTTATGCAACCATCACCATTACCTAATTCCAGAACCTTTTCATCACCCTAAAAGAAACCCCTTATTAAGTAGCTACTCCTTATTCCTAGCTCACTAATGTACCATCTGTATTTATGAATTTGCCTCTTCTGAACATTTCATACAATTTATGCATGGCTTCTTTTACTTGGCATAATGTTTTTAAGGTGTATTCATGTTGTAGATGTACTTTATTCCTTTTTTAAAAAATTTAATTTTAATTTTTTTTTTAGAGATGAGGTTTCACCATGTTGGCCAGGCTGGTCTTGAACTCCTGACCTCATGATCCACCCACCTTGGCCTCCCAAAGTTCTGGGATTACAGGTGTGAGCCACTGCACCTGGCCTTTCTTTATTCCTTTTTATAGACTAAGATTTCATTTTGTAGACTACATTTTGTGTATCCATTTCATCAGTTAATGGACATTTGGGTTGTTTCTATTTTGGTCTATTATAAATACTGTGTGATAAACATTTGTTTATAAGTTCTTGAGTGAATGCATATTTTCAATTCTCTTAAGCATATATTCTTATTCCATCCATAGTCTGAGTGTTTGTGTTTCTCCAAATTTATACATTTTAACACTTAATCTCAAATGTGATGGTGTTAAAAGGTAAGGCCTTTTGGGAGATGATTAGGTCACGAGGGGTTCAGCTTCTTGCTTTGAGACGGAGTCTCGCTCTATCACCCAGGCTGGAATGCAGTGGCAAGATCTCGGCTCACTGCAACCTCACCTCCCAAAGTGCTGGGATTGCAGGCATGAGCCATGGTTCCCAGCCCAGGTTCACCTTCATGGTTGAGATTTGCGTCTCTATAAAAGATACTGAAGAAAGCTAGCTAGCTAGTCCCTTCTACTATGTGAGGGTACAGCTAAAAGGCACACAATCTATGAACCAGAAAGTGGGCCCTAACCAGACACTGAATCTGCTGGTGCCTTGATCTTGGACTTTCCAGCCTCCAAAACTGTGAGAAATAAATTAAAAAAAAATTTTTTTTTAAATTTCTATAGATTTTGGGGTAACTGGCAGTATTTGGTTAAGTAAATTCTTTGGTGGTGATTTGTAAGATTTTGGTGCATTCATCATCAGTATATACCGAGCAGTATACACTGAACTTGATTTATAGTCTTTTATCCCTCACCCCCTTCCCACCCTTTCCTCCTTAGTCCCCCAAGTCTATTGTATTATTCTTTATTTATTTATTTTGATATGGAGCCTCCCTCTGTCACCCAGGCTGGAGTGCAGTGGTATAATCTCAACTCACTGCAACCTCTGCCTCCTGAGTTTAAGCGATTCCTGTGCCTCAGCCTCCCGAGCAGCTCAGATTACAAGCGCCCGCCACCATATAGCACCAGCTAATTTTTGTATTTTTAGTAGAGACAGGGCTTCACCATGTTGGCCAGGCTGGTCTTGAACTCCTGATCTCAAGTGATCTGTCCACCTTGGCCTCCCAAAGTGCGGGATTAAGGCGTGAGCCACTGCACCTGGCCTATTGTCATTCTTATGCCTTTGCATCCTCAGAGTTTAGCTCCCACTTATGAGAACATACGATGTTTGGTTTTCCATTTCTGAGTTACCTTGCTTAGAATAATAGTCCCCAGTCCCATCCAGGTTGCTGTGAATGCCATTAATTCATTCCTTTTTATGCTGAGTAGTATTCCATTGTATATATATACCAGTTTATTTCTTCCACTGTGTTCTTTTGACATTACCATAAATGAAATTGTTCTGCCATTTTTGTGTTCATTCCAAGTGTCTAGAAATACAAATTTTTATATTGAGTTTGTATCTTGCAACTCTGCTGATTTATAAGCACTAACTGTGTGTATGTGTGTAGTCTTTAGAATGTTCTATATGTAGGACCATGTTATCTGGAAAGAGTGATAATCTCATTTCTTCCTTTCCAATCTTAAAGCCTTTTAGTTTTCCTCACCTAGTTGTCCTGGCTAGAACTTCCAGTAGAGTATTGAATAGATGTGACAAGAGTGAACATCTTTGTTTCGGGTCTATTGAGATTCTCATGTGGGGTTTGAATTTCCCTCTTCAGTTTATTAATATGATGTGCTACTGTGATTTTTTTTGTTTTTGAGACAGGGTTTCATTCTGTTAAACACTCAGGCTGGAGTGCAGTGGCTCAGTCTCAGCTCACTGCAACCTCTGCCTGCCAGGTTCAAGCAATTCTTGTGCCTCAGCCACCCAAATAGCTGGGATTACAGGTGCATGCCACCATGCCTGGATGATTTTTGCATTTTTGTATAGACATGGAATTTCACCATGTTGGCCAGACTGGTCTTGAACACCTGACCTCAATCAGTCTGCCTGCCTCTGCTGCCCAAAGGGCTGGGATTACAGGCATGAGCCACCATGCCAGCCTGTGATTTTACTTCATATGTTGAATCACCTTTACATTTCTCAGCTAAGTCACACTTGGTCATGTGTACATTTCTTTTAGTATTTTGCTGAATTCAATTTGCTATTATTGAATTTTTTGTATCTATGTGATAATTGATCTGAAGTTTTCTTATTTTATGGTTCTTTGGTTTGAATATTGGGATAAAAATATCCTTGTAGAAAAAAAAAAAAAATCCTTGTAGAATGAGTTAAAAAGCGATCCTTGACATTTTGGGCTGGATGATTAAAAACAAACAAACAAAAAACCAATCCTTTTTTTGAAGAGTTTTAGAAGGAATGGTTGGTGTTAAGTGTTCTTTAAAGATTTGGTAGAATTCACCAGAAAAGCCATCTGGTCCTTGGCTTTTCTTTGTTGGAAGTTTTTGACTATTGACTAAATCTCTTTGCTACATAGGTCTCTTCAGATTTTGAGTTAGTTTTGGTAGTTTATATGTTTCTAGGAATTTGTCCATTTCATCTAAATTGTCTAATTTTGTGGCATACAATTGTATTCTCTATTCTTTTTATTCTGTAAGGTCAATAGTAATATCTCTACTCTCATGCCTGATTTTAATAATTTGAGTCTTATCTTTTTTCTTTAAGTCTAGCTATAAAGGTTTGTCAATTTTGCTGATCTTAAGAAACCAACTTTTGATTGATTTTCTCTATTGTTTTTCTATTCTCTAATTCATTCATGCCTCATCTTATTTTCTTCTTTATGCCTTCAACATGTTAAGTAGGTATTTTTCATTTTAGTGTACTATGTTAATTACCTTGTCATTTCTCTTACCATAGATTTTGGAGTTATTTTCTTGGTGGTTGTCCTGGGGGTTACAAGTAACATCTTAATTTATAACAATCAAGTTCAGATTAATATCAACTTAGTTTCAATAGTATACAAACTCTTTGCTCCTATACAGCAGTCTCCTATTCCCTTTCATAGTTTTGTTTTTGTCACAAATACATCTTTATACAGTGTATGTCCATCAACATAGATTTATGTTGTTTTACATCTATTGACAGTTTTTATACATTACATGTCCATCTTTATACATTATTATGTCCATCAACGTAGATTTATGCAGTTGCCTTTTTAATTTTTAAAAATTTTTACTTTTTAGAGATGAGGTCTCATTATGTTGCCCAGGCTGGAATGCAGTGGTTCTTTATAGAGGTGATCATAGCACACTACAGCCTTGAACTCCTGGACTCAAGTAGTCTTCCCACCTCAGTCTCCTGAACAGCTGATACTACAGGGCCTATGCCACCACACCCATCTCCACAGTTGCCTTTTAAGTAAGAAAAAAGTTACAAATAAAAAATACATTACTGTTAATTTTTATACTTTTATATACTTGATTTTATAACCTTTTGCACTTTTTATGTACTTACCTTTATTGATGTTATTTGTGTTATTTTGTTAGTCTAGGGTCCTTACATTTCAACATTTAGCATTTCTTGTAAGGATAGTCTCCTAGTGACAAACTTTTTATTTATTGGGAAACATCTTAATACCATCTTTATTTTTGAAGAACAGCTTTGCTGAATATAGAGGTCTTGATTAACAGTTTCCCCCACTTTTGGACTTTAAATGTCATTCCACTGGCCCTATGAAGTGCCAATGGCGGTGAGATTGGCCCAGAATTCTCAGTGGGGGTTGGGATTGGGGAGAGTAACTAAATTCTGGCAAACCAAGTATCTTTGGATGATGGAAGGCTTCAGGCAGCCCTATGTCTGGAAAAGCACTTTGTAGAGACCTAAGAAATAGATTAGCTCAGCAAACAGGTCTGTAAATTAATTTAATTCTGTAAATTAAAGAATGGGATGTGGAAAATTTATATTTATGTAGAGACACTGGACTGTACCAGGTCAAACTTTTTCCTACCAACTTAATTTTCCTCATTCCTCACACTATTGTGTTTAATCAGTTTTGCGATGTACATTTTAACATTTCTGAAATTGCAATGCATCTCACAGATGGTTGTGACAGTCATCACGTCTTCACATGAATATCAGGACTCAGATAATAATCCTGGGAACTACAGTGGAACATCAAAACACTGCATCATCAATGTTTTTGATAGCATAGAGGATGATATTGTCTAGAAAAGACAGATGTTAATAACCACATCAAAAAGTGTCTCAAAAGAGAGGACTGGTAAGTTTTGGGAGTATTTTATCCAATTTACTTCAGTGTGTTTTCCTTTGCTAAGTTTGCACATAAGTGATACATGATAAAAGTCTAAAAGACTTCAGTACACGTAAAATGAAAATTCTAGGCCGGGTGTGGTGGCTCAAGCCTGTAATCCCAGCACTTTGGGAGGCCAAGGCGGGTGGATCACAAGGTCAAGAGATTAAGGCCATCCTGGTCAACATGGTGAAACCCCGTCTCTACTAAAAATACAAAAAATTAGCTGGGCATGGTGGCGCATGCTTGTAATCCCAGTTACTCAGGAGGCTGAGGCAGGAGAATTGCCTGAACCCAGGAGGCGGAGGTTGCGGTGAGCCGAGATCGCACCATTGCACTCCAGCCTGAGAAACAAGAGTGAAACTCTGTCTCAAAAAAAAAGAAAGAAAGAAAATTCTAACTTATACAAATGTTCTATCAGTTTAAAGTTGGTCAAGGTTTTTTTTAGTAGTGCAAAACAATAGTATATTGCAATCGATGATGTTTACAGCTATTGATATACAGTACAGTAATTTTCTAGAATGCAGTAAATAAGCTTGAGGTCATAGAAAAGATCATTCCATTTGTTAGGATAAATGAATGAATATCTGGAAAGCATATTGTTTCTATTTACCAATAAAACATTATTTTGACATTTTTTTAGAGGTCTAGTGAAGGCAAGTTTGAGAGTCACGAAGGCCCACAGGCTTAAATAAGATTAAGGATTATCTGAAATCAAATTGGCTTTGTTTTTCCAAAGGCTAGCACATTAAAAACAGGCTAAGCTGGGTGCAGTAGCTCACGCCTGTAATCCCAGCACTTTGGGAGGCTGAGGCAAGCAGATCACAAGATCAGGAGATTGAGATCATCCTGGCTAACACGGTGAAACCCTGTCTCTACTAAAAATACAAAAAGTTAGCTGGGCATGGTGGCACACACCTGTAGTCCCAGCTACTTGGAAGACTGAGGCAAGAGAATAGCCTGGACCTGGGAAGTTGAGGTTGCAGTGAGCTGAGACTACGCCACTGCACTCCAGCCTGGATGACAGAGAGAGACTCTGTCTCAAAAAATAAATTAGTAAGTAAGTAAGTAAATAAATAAATAACAGGCTAATCGGCACACCCATAGTCATAGCTACTACAGAGGCTGAAGCAGGAGGATCACTTGTGCCCAAGAGTTACAGTGAATGGCTGGGCACAGTGACTCACACCTATAATCCCAGCACTATGGGAGGCCAAGGTGGGCGGATCACCTGAGGTCAGCAGTTCGAGACCAGCCTGGCCAACATGGTAAAAACCCGCCTCTACTAAAAATACAAAAAATTAGCCAGGCATGGTAGTACGCGCCTGTAGTCCCAGCTACTGGGGAGGCTGAGACCCAAGAATCGCCTGAACCCGGGAAGTGGAGGTTGCAGTGAGCCAAGATATTGCATCACTGCACTCCAGCCTGGGCACTGAGACTTTGTCTCAAAAAAAAAAAAAAAAAAAAAAAGGCACCACTGCACTCCAGCCTGGAAAACAGACCAAGACTTCGTCTCTAAAAACAAACAGGAGAATCAGACCTATACTATTCCTAAGGAAAGGTTTCTGATATTATTTGTATTATCAAATGGTATTTATTATCTATAAATTATGGTAAGACAATGTTTTAAAGATATAGTTATGGTCTCGGGAATCTGAGATGATATTCCAGTGTATGAATTTATCATGACCTTTGGTCAATTTAACATACTCCCCTAGTCTTTCATCATTTTCTCCTCCACCTCACTGAATCCTGTTTTTAATTCATAAAATCTCCCAAGTCTTCTGACCTCTGGGCTCAATAGTCTAGGTGGACTGTCTTTGCAGTTAGTAGAGGAAACTGCTTAGCCTCCCCATGTTTGTTGGAGGGAGCAGCGATCTAATGTGGACATGACAGACTTATACATACCAGTTTGTGAATGGAAACTATTATTATGACTCATTAAGATCCTCTCTAAGGTTCCTCTAAGCTTGTAGACTTTTAGAAACAGCATAGCATGATACAATTCATGCTTATCAAGCATTCATTTTCTATGTGTTGGCTTTACATGCAATCTCATTTCATTCAAAAAAATTTTTAATGTATTTAATTTTTTTAAGACAGGGTTTTACTTGTTGGTCAGGCTGGTCTTGAACGCCCGACCTCAAGTGATCTGCCCGCCTTGGCTTCCAAAGTGCTTGGATTACAGGTGTGAGCCACCACGTCCAACCATCTCATTTCATTTTTAATTTGTATTGGCAGATTCCAGTGACTGCCAACTCAGTAATTAGCGTGTGGAGTTGTATCCCAAAACCTCTCTTGCTGCCACTACCAATCTCCACATTCTGTCCTGCTACAAGGCCTCCAATTTCACGAAATGAGACAATATGCCTTGTCTGGGGGATGAATTATGACTGGTCTAAGGAAATCATGGCAATCTTCTTAGCCTGGACACTCACGCTAGGTTTCTACCCTCCTTTGCAACTAGGATTGGCATACAGCCAATGAGATGTTAAGAGTTAATCTTGAGCTTCAGGAAAATTTCCAGTCTATATTTCCTTGCCCCCTTCCCCTGAACCCAGATTTGTTATATTGTAGGGTCATCGTTTCTTAAAATGGAAAAAGCCTGAGTTTGGGATTTTTTTAAATTTTATTTTTGAGAGTATCCACAGAAGAATTTGGGATTTTAAACATGCATGGGTGTGAATCTTAATTTTATTCCTGAGCAATCCAGGGCAAGTTACTTATCTCTGTGCAGTCTCAAGTTTTGTTACTTGTAAAACAGGGATAAGTATCTCTCACAGAACAATGAAATGAGACATGAATGGGACAATGAAGATGTGTAAAGTTCTTGGGGCCTTTTCAGGGTCAATAAATAGAATTCCTTATCTAATTAAAATTAATAAAACATTCCTGCAAAGTCAGTCTTTTCAGGGTCAATAAATGGAATTCCTTATCTAATTAAAATTAATGAAACATTCCTGCCAAGTCAATACACTCTTACTGTGGTGCACAAATCCTGTTACTTCATGGCCTCCATTAAAAGCCATTTTGGTTTAATGCTCAGCAAGACATAAACATATCTGTGAAAGTGATTTTTTTTTTTCTTTTTAGAATTCTAGTTGTTAGAGATAAAAGAAACCACATGTTGCATAGTTGACAAACTTTCTTTACTTATGCTTGTGTCCATATGATTATAAAAAAGCAAACAGTGCCAACGGCCACTTTGGTAAAAACACACAGTGTTCAAACCTAAGAAGGATTACATCCTCTGGACAGGTTTTATTCCCAGGATATCGAACCCTTTGGCCATGACAGCAGCTACTGCTTCACATAACAGCATACGCCACATGTTCACCTTCAATATTTTTCCTGAAAAGACAGAAAAAAGCTGTTTATTAACTTGTTTTCCTTTTTGAAAATCATTATTAAAGAATCTATATTACTTGCAAATTTTAGTTAGAAGTGCATCCCAACCCACTGATGTTTTTGGGTTTTAACTAGAATCTTTTACCTTAAACTATGAAGACAGAAAATTAAAAAAATAAAGCCATTTCTGTTAAAAAAAAAAAAATTGGTTTTGACTATTAAGAGCTATGAGGTTGGCAATGATTAGAACAGCAAATTTTACTTTAAAAAAAATTTTTTTCCTAACCGTCTGAAATAACTATAAACCTTATTAACATATTGGTGATGTTTTATCCCTAATAAAGTTTCAGTTCTCAGGCGTGACTCTAACAAATGCCTATCTGCCTTATAATACATTAATTCAGTCAACTTCATTAACTATGTAGTATCACAGACAGCAGAAAGCCTAAAGTAAGATAAGATAACAATTGTTTTCCAATGTTTCCGTTATCAAAAACACTCAAAGATTCCTTCTGGGACCCACAAACACACTGTTTGTTTGTTGGAAATGTCCTACTCTCAGTAATCTTCCAAATGTTTCCTTTGGAGTCCTAAGGTTCCATCTCATGTGCCTGGTAGAAAAACAGACTAACTGGGCAGAATTCCCATTTCTGGTTTAAAGTGCTACTTCCAATTTTGTCCTTTTATATGATATGAATCACTATGCAACTGTTAGGGAAAAAGGGGAAGTTTCCATGAATAAAATAAACCTGAAAACCACAGGTTTTCCTACACAATTCAAATGCCTTGATGGCACCCATCCCCAGTATGGCTACTAAATGAGACAGTTGGAGCTGGGTACAGCAGCTCACATGTGTAATTCCAGCCATTTGGGAGGCTCAAGTGGGAGAGCCACTTGAGGCCAGAAGTTTGAGGCTGCAGTGAGCTATGACTTACCACTGCACTCTAGCCCAAGGGACAGAGCAAAGATCCATGTCACTTAGGAAAAAAAAAAAAAAGACACTCACCAGTCTGTCTATCTTTCTCCACACAATAGCAGCTGTCATAGAACTCTGTGAAAGTAGTTGCGAGCTCATATATATAATCACAGAGAGTGTGGAGAAATAAGTCATCTAAAATCTTCTGCAGAATCTCAGGGAACCGTAAAATGCATCGGCCTAGTTTCCATTCCTTCTCATGATCCAAAAGAATCTTGGTTTCTCGAGCAGCTTTTTGGAGCATTTCTTCATCAATATTGGCGAGACGTGCAATAGACCTTAAAAGAAAAAATCATCAGGCAGCCACCACTGGTTCCCTTCTCTTAGGCACACTCGTTCGCCACTTGAAAACATGTACTAAGAAGTGATTCATGAAAATTAGGAATTATCACCAACTAGAAAGAAGTTCCTAAAAAATGAAGTATTTTATTATAGGGCATACTATTAGGCAAAACTAATAACCTGACCTAAGGCATTTCATAATACTAAAACTGGAAATGTAATTCTTTTAGGGGATAAGCTGACACTTCCCAGATATTTAAACACAGAGCATCTAGGAGAGTATTAATACTGGCAAGTGCAATTAGAGCCAGGTTTAGGGATTCTGGGATAACTTGCAATTCTAAAAGAGGACATATTTCTAAAGATACTCGCAGACAGAAAAATAAATCTAAACAACAAAAAGTAACCACTCTAGGCTGGGTTTGATGGCTCATGCCTGTAATCTCAGCACTTTGGAAGGCCAAGGTGGGCAGATCACTTGAGGTGCAGAGTTCAAGACCTGTCTCACCAGCATGGTGAAACCCTGTCTCTACTAATAATACAAAAGTTAGCTGGGCACATTGGTGCATACCTGTAATCCCAGCTACTGGGGAGGCTGAGGCAGGAGAATTACTTGAACCTGGGAAGCAGAGGTTGCAGTGAGCCGAGATTGCACCATTGCACTTTTAGCCTGGGCAACAGAGTGCGAACCCATCTCAAAAAAAAAAAAAAACCATCTTAGAGTCAGGTGTAATAATGGTACATCAGTAATCCCAGCTACTCAGGAGGCTAAGGTGGGAAGATCATTTGAGATCAAGACCGTGTTTTATTTAAAAAAAAAAGAAAAGAAAAAAAATTTTTGGAGCAACACGCTTTTCATTTTATTCAAAATAAAACAATGTCTACCCGTAATTACCTGATTCTAGTGAAGGCATACAACAAGTAAGCGGCTGTATTTCCTCTGTCATCTAGCATTTTGTCAAAGGAGAAGATATAGTCATTCAACCGGTTATGGGAAAGGTCAGCATATTTGATACAGCCATACGCAACAGATGTCTGAGCAGCATCCAATTCCTCTGCAGTTAAGACCTTTGGGAAAAATAAAACAATATTTCATAGCTTACTGACTGCTGCTTTTGCCCTGGTGGCTCGTAGGCATAAGAATGGGGTAGGGAACATCTAATGATACTCTTTTATCAATAAACTTTAATAAACGTTGACACTGAGGAAGGACATGGATAAAAAGAAAATAATGAAAATATAAAATGCATTAAGCACAATGAAAAATGTTTCTATGAGAAACTGAATTTGTAAAATGTCAGCATAAATACCTTTTCCCAATATATTCAGTAGATAGAAACCAGAAGCATCAATTATTAGTTTATATCCACTTTATACTATGAACATTATGAAGTTATAGGAAACACAGTAACCCAGAAAAATACAAATAAAAATTTGGGTTAAGGAATTAATTGAAATCAAGGGTATATTAAGAGTAGATGAAAAAACTTATTCACTATTTTGCTAATATTTGCTCAAGTATTCTAAAGCAATATTAGGCCACAAGTAAGTAATTAAGGATTTTGCTTCTGGCCATCACAGAGTACCTTGCAGCAGACTAACCATTCTACCAAAAGCAACTATTTAAAAGCTGGGTTAAACATATGAAACAACTGTTTGAAGTCACTAGAGAGCATCAATACAAGCAAAGTTGACGAGGCTATAGTTCTTGGAAGAAGGAAAACAGGGAATAGGGAATGAGTTCCTGCTCGCTTGTTTTTTCCCTAGGCATTTTTCACATCCCTACATAGTGGACAAGGGGGACAGAACCCAAGCAGAAAGAAGTGGTCTTATTGGGGTGAGAAGACAAGAGTTTAGAATACGGGGCTGCTAAACAAGCAAGGCCAAAATCCCCAAAAGGAAGGAGCACAGAGGAGTCAAAGACTGAACAAATTTCTTTCAAACTGTCATATGGCTGATATGGACAAGGCAAGACTCCAAAAAATCTATCAGGAAAGAGCAAGTAAAGAGCTGACGCAGTGATTTCAGCAGCTGTGTCACACTGGGCAGTCCCACAGCAGCAAAATGGAAGAGCATTAGCACACACACACCATTGAAATATGGCCAGAGGGCCATATTTTAGGAGTAAGGACTTCACTGTAGGCATAAAGGTAAAATTTAAGTAGTTCAACCCTAAAGAAGCATAAAACCAATATCAACAGGGTCGCGTTAATCAGCTGGTATGCTATCTGCCGGCTAGAAGAAAACTTTAACAGTCTCTGGAGGGAAATAACCTCAGCCAGAATCCTTGTGATTTTCCCTTCATAATGCCCAGCACCCAGTAACAAAGTTTTCTAAAAAAAAAACAAGATGAGCCAGGTGTAATTGTTTGTGCCTGTAATGCAGCAGCTACTTGGGAGGCTGATGCAGAAGGATCACTTGAAGCCAGGAGTTTGAAACCAGCCTGGACAACACGGTGCGACCCCTATCTCTTGGGGGAAAAAAGATAAAAGAGCAAGATGGAATGACCAAATACTAAGGAAGGGGAGTACAAAGGGCTATGAGAGAATCAAGACAACAGAAACAAAAGAAAAAAAATAATAGCAACTTTAAAGTCTGAAATTGTTTAAGATGAAGCTACTTAAAACATACTTATTAATGACAAAGGGGGAAAATACTAACTTTACTGCGGAGAAAACTGACACTATCATCTTACCAACGAGATCAAAATTAATATTACTCATCATAAAGCTTATCAACATCATGTGTATCAATTCTTAGGAGACTGTATAACCTGGAAACAGAATATAACAGAACAGGAGGCAGTATCAGACAAATCCAACTAAGTGATATTCCAAAAACAGTAACTGACCAGCAGACTTCATAAGTGTCAAAGGTCATGAAAGTCAAATACAGACCAAGGAACTGCCCAGATTAAAGAGAAGGAAACTTGATAACTAAATGTAATATGTTATCTTGGACTGGATCTTAGACTAGAAAAAGGTCATTAGTGATGACACCAACTGTGCAACCAGAATAAGGACTGCAGATGAGTTAATGGTATTGTATCAATGTTAATTTCCTGATTTTAAAAATCATACTATATAGCTATGAAGGATATTAGTATCTGGGGATATTAAATGAAAGATATGAAATTCTTTGTACTATCTTGCAACTTTTTTGAGAGCGTCTCACTCCATCACCAGGTGCCAGGCTGGAGTGCAGTGGCGTGACCTTGGCTCACTGCAACCTCCGCCTCCCGGGTTCAAGCAATTCTCCTGCCTTAGCCTCCCGAACAGGTGGGACTACAGGCGTGTGCCACCACGCCCAGCTAATTTCTTTGTATTTTTAGTAGAGATGGGGTTTCACCATGTTGGACAGGATGGTCTCGATCTCTTGACCTTATGATCCACCTGCCTCAGCCTCTCAAAGTGTTGGGATTACAGGCGTGAGCCACTGCACCCGGCCTCTTGTAACTTTTTTATGGCTAAAACCGTTTCAAAATGTTTAAGACTAACATGTTCAAAAAATTAAAAGGAAAACAGGAAGAAACCTAGATGAAAAGATGAAAAATTTCAAGAAATACCTTAAGCACAGAATATCAAAACATAATACCTGAAGTAGAAAATATTCAAAATAAAGCAGAGAAAAAAATGAATCAGAGCATAAGAAACACATGAGATACAGTCACAAGTTCTAACATTATGTACTTGGAGTTCCAAAAATAACAGAATGAGGAAAAGTAGTAGCAGTTGAATAGATACGGCCAAGAATTTTCCTAACCTTGAAAGAACTCAACCCACAGATTTAGGAAGCTCAGCAGGCCCCACAGGGTAAAAAGAAAAATGACTTCCCAAAGCACACTTATGCATTTCTTAGTCAAAGTACTGAAAATAAAGCCTAAGAAAAATACTAAAAAAAGTGTGAGAGAAAGATACATACTTTCACAGGAGAAACAACGAAACTTACAACTGATTTTCAAAGGGAACTATGGTAGCTGAAAGACAATGGAATATCATTTTTATTTATTTCCGACCCCCAGCTCCACTGGTCCTCTCCAGTTCTGTGGAATGACATCTCTAAAAATGCTGATAACAGCTGCTAAACTAGAATTCTATACTCAATAAAAACATTGTTCAAAACTGAAGGCAACATAAAGACATTTTTGGACAATGGAAAATTCTAAAAGAATCTGTCACCCCAGCAGATCTATGCAAAAAAAATAAAATAAAGACCTTCAGAGTGATAAAAAATAATCTCAGATGGAAGCAAAACAACTGCAGGAGGCCAGGTATGGAGGCTCATGCCTGTAATCCCAGCACTTTGGGAGGCCGAAGTGGGTGGATCACAAGGTCAGGAGTTCGAGACCAGCCTGGCCAACATAGTGAAACCCTGTCTTCTAAAACAAACAAACAAACAAACAAAAAAATTAAAAAACTGCAGGGATGGGCAAAAATGCGTAAATATAAATATTGATTGTCTAAAGCAAAATAATAATAATGATAAATAAGCAAATAACAGATTCTTTACAAGAGAAAGTTATCTAGATGATCAATAAGCTTAAGAAAAGGTAGTCAGGCTAGGCACGGTGGCTCATGCCTATAATCCCAGCACTTTCTGAACCTGAGGCAGGCACACTGCTGGTTCCAGGGGTTTGAGACCACCCTGGCCAACATGGTAAAACCTCATCTTTACAAGCAATACAAAAATTAGCCTGATGTGTTGCCATGTGCCTGCAGTCCCAGCTACTCGGGAGGCTGAGGCAGGAGACTTACTTGAACCTGGGAGGTGGAGGTTGCAGTAAGCTGAGATCATGCCACTGCACTCCAGCCTGGGTGACAGACTGAGATTCTGTCTTAAAACAATAAATAAAAATAAAGAAAAGGTGGTCAATATTATTATTAATCAGAGGAAGGCAAATTTTAACCACAATAAATCACTACACACTCACCAGAAAAGCTAAAATAAAAAACACTGACTAAGCCAATTGCAATGGTTAATACTGTTAACTTGATTGGACTGAAGGATACAAAGTATTGATCCTGGTGTGTCTTTGCTAGTGTTTCCAAGGGAGATTAACATTTGAGTCAGTGGGCTGGGAGGGGCAGACCCAACCTTGGTTGGGTAGACACCATCTAATCAGCTGCAGCGAATATAAAGTAGGGAGAAAAAAGTGAAGAGGAGAGACTGGCCTAGGCTTCCAGCCTGTATCTTTCTCCTGTGCTGGATATGTCCTACCCTGGAACATCTAACTAAGTTCTTCAGTTTTGGGGCTCAGACTGGCTCTCCTTGCTCCTCAGCTTACAGAAAGCCTATTGTGGGACCTCGTGATCATGTAAGTTAATACTTAATAAATTTCCCTTTACATATATCTATTCTATTAGTCCTGTCCCTCTAGGGAACCCTGACTAATACACTGATGTTGGTAAACATATGGTACAATGAAACTCTCATATGTTAGTAGTGAGAGTATACAACAGTCGCCACTTTCTCCTTGGCAATTTTTTTAATAAAGTTAAGCACAAGACAATCCTATAACCCAGCAATGCCATTCCTAGATATATATCCAAAAGAAAAAGCACATGTACCTCTAAAAGGGCTTCAACAATAATGTTCAAAATAGCTTTGTATTCTGAACAGCCAATAAGTGGAAATAATCCTAACATCCACCAATAGGAGAATGGGTAAACAAAATGTGGCACCTTCATGTAACAGAATATGCAGCAATAAAAACAAATGAACTACAGCTGGGTGCGGTGGTTCTTGCCTCTAATCCTAACACTTTGGGAGGCCAAGGAGGGTAAATTGCTTGAACCCAGGAGTTCCAGCCTGGGCAACATGGCAAAACCGCATCTCTACAAAAAATACAAAAATTAGCCAGGTATGGTAGCAGGTGCCTATAGTCCCAGCTACTCGGGAGACTGAGGTAGAAGGATCACCTGGATTACATAAGCCCAGGAGGTCAAGGTGCAGTGAGCTATGATCTTGCCACTACACTCCAGCCTGAGTAACAGAGTGAGACTGTCTCGAAAACAAAACAAAAAAACATATGAACTACTGATAGACATGGAAAAGAGCACATACTATGTGACTTCATTTATGTGAAATTCCAGAATAAGCAAAAGTGATTTACAGTGATAGGAAAATTTCTGGGGTGATGGAAATACATCTTGAGCGGTATTATAAGGCATAAATATGTAAAAATTCATCAAGTTGTGCATTTTACCATACACATTTAAAATTAACTTAAAAAAAAAATACTAGCTGGGGTGATTAAATAAATGAAAGAGCCAAAGTAATTTTTGTCAACAGGCAGACTAAACAAACTGGCTAGATGGCTAAACTTTCCGCTTTTCATCTACTGTGCCAGATGTGCCTAGACCTGTGATTTAGTTGGATCATCAGGACAGATTCCTTATGGCTTGGTGCTGTTTTTGTGATAGTGAGTTCTTGTGAGATGGTTATTTAAGTGTGTGGCACCTTCTCCCACCTTCTCCCTTGCCCCCAACTCTCTCTTGCTCCAGCTTTCACCATGTATACGTGCCTGCTCCCCCTTTACCTTCCACCTTGAGTAAAAGCCCCAAGGCCTCTCCAGAAGCCAAGTGATACTGGTGCCATGCTCGTACAGCCAGTACCATGAGTCAATTAAACCTCTTTTCTTTTATAAATTACCCAGTTTCAGGTATTTCCTTATAGCGATGCAAAAACAGCATAATATTAATACAACCACTGGAAGTAGGGAAAAACTATTTGAGATTTCTTCTTGCTGGCAATGGAAATGGAGCAGTGAAAAGGATCAAGCCATAATTACAGCCTGCCTTCATGCTCTCTGGATTGTAAGTGATCTGTTTAAACTCAAAGAGAGCTTTTCCTCAAAACCTTTTTTTGCATTTGCATATTTCATGTGACATCACATCCTAGTCTGTTTCTTCTTTTGTAGTTTTACTCCTCTATTTACAGTAGCGTGTTCCTTCCAAAACATGACTTTCCTTGCTGGAGAGGTTATAGGATCCTCGGCATGACCTCTCCTCTACTGCTCCAAACTTAAAAAAAAAAAAAATTTTTTTTCTTGTTGACTTTTCTTCATTTTTAATTCCTCCAAATTCCATACAAACCCAACCACAGTCATTCCTAAGGGTGCTATGAAAGACCATCATGTTGCCTGCTCTGAATGTTCATCAATGGCCATGGGTGGCAAGAACTGACTGCTCTAACTAATCTACAAATGCTCCCAAAGAACGAGCTTGGCACATGTAGACTCAGATGTAAGTTGAAGAATCAAACCCCTTCAGTCTGCAATATTCTTCTATTACTGGGAATTGCTGTAAAGCAGCACAGATACTAAGCTACATTAACAAAGGAGGAAAAAGACAAGGTCTTTTTTAATTGCCAAGAACTATATTTTCTAAACAAATGCTCAGCAATTCACAAAATAAACTTACTATTCAATATAATCAGAGCAATATAAGTCTTGTCCTAGGTGGACTGACTCCTTATAATACTTAGTATATACATTATGCCAATAAGGCTTTGGATTACCTTGTCTCTTTGTTTTTCCTTCAATTTGTCCATGGATCGTTTTAGTCCTTCTTCCAGAAGGTCCATGAGGCGCACCGTTTCACCTGAACGCGTTTTAAACTTTTTCCTAAAAAATGTAAAAGCCCCAATTAGATTTTGAAACAGAATTTAAACTTAGAAATCTTTGAAAATGAAGGTTTGAGAGACCTGACCACAATCTGCAACATATGCCTGTTTCAAATCTCTAAGGTATATGTTGCCCCTGAGAACTATTAACAGAGGTCTTCATGCCAATGGTAACAATGCCTTATGCGAGCCATCAAGCAGGGAGGGTGCTGAATGAAATACTGTGCTATCAAGTGTCTTTCTTTCATCTCTCGCCCTCAACTCAAAGCATATGCTCTCGCCCTCAACAGCACTCTCTATATATTTACCTTTAATACATTTCCTAATAGAGAAAGAAGATATTTGCTAATTTGTTCGCTTTCTTGGAATACAAAGTTTGGCTCAGATGTTTTACCTTTTTAGAAAAATTATTAATCAAAATACATGTGTCTAGAATTGCTTGGATATTCAACAAATTCTTTGCCAAAATCTCACTTGAATTTCTCTGTATACTAATTCCTCTTGTTCAATAATAACCAAGCCTTTATTTATACCAGAATCACCTGGCAAGGTTTTAAAAAAGATGCTTGAGCAGCCAGTTGCTTGCTTGCTTCATTCATTTATTTATTTTTAGAGACAGGGTCTTGCTTTATTTTAACCCAGGCTGAAGTGAAGTATTATGGCCATGGCTCACTGTAACCTTGAACTCCTGAGCTTAAGTAATCCTTCTGCCTTACCCTCCCAAGTAGCTAATTTTATAGGTTAGCCATCACACCTGGCTAATTTTTTAATTTTTATTTTTTGTAGAGATGGTGTCTCTCGCTATGTTGCACAGGCTCCTATCCAACTCCTGGTCTCAAGTGATCCTCCCACCTCAGCCTCTCAAAGTGTTGGGATTATAGGCAGGAGACACTGTACCTGGCCCAGTTGCACTGAAAAACAAACAAACAACAACAACAAAAAAAAACAGAAAAAAAACCCAGAATGCCAGGACCCTGTTCAGATCTACTGCAATCAAAATCACTATGGGTAGGGCAAAAGCACTAGTAAGTACTGCCCTGGACAGTTGCTGTTAAAAAGCATTTTGAAAAAACTGAATTTTACTTATTATTTGTATGAACAAAAAAGTTCATACAACACCAAGGATATAATATCATTTTTGTTAAAAATCCTTCAGACATAACAGTGAAGCAGTCCTTTTTACCCAAAGTGTACCAAAATAAATGCACTACTTTCTGTTAAAGTTTTATTTCCAGCGGTTGCCTAAGAGTTTACTTGCCCTGTAAAATTCTGCTTATACAGAATTAAAACACCTTTATTATCCCACAAATACATTATATATTTCCATAGCTTTCTTTATGCCATATACCCCTTAAGTGTCCCACTTTCCAATCTCTGATAAAACGAAACTCATCATGAAGACCAGTAAAAATACTAAAGGAAACTTTCCTTAAGGTTTCTGCTTTACAATTACTGTTCCTTTCAGTTACTCCCTACCTGTGCCTGCCTTGAATTTTTGTTTTTGGTTTGGTCTATTCTGACTAGTGGCTCTACAATGAGAGAGGAATATCTAAATAACAAGAGAGAGCTCTAAAAAAAAAAAAAAAAAAACACAGATGCCTAATACCCACTTTAGACCCCATAAGTCAGTAACTCCTACAGTGGGCCTTGCATGTGTATTTTCACAAGCTCCACAGGAATCTGATCTGCTCTAGATGATAGGCTCCTTCAGGGAGGAGGTCATGTTCTGTGTATCTGTGTGTACACACTGTGAAGCATCCAGCCAACAGCATGCACAGCACATGCTCAATATGCAGATGTACAAGGAATAGCAGGAAGATGAAATAAAATTATCATTCAAAAAATTAAAACAGAAAATGTCATTTAAAAATAGCAGAATCTGTATTAAAAAAAACAACAACAAACATTTTTTAAGCTCCATTCCCCTCTGTGAGCATGTTAAGATAAATATTTAAAATATGCTAAGTTGTCACTGGTTAACTATCATTTAAATTATTCTTTAAAAAAAAAGCGGGGGCTGGTTCATGTCTTTAATCTCAGCACTTTGGGAGGTTGAGATAGGAGATGACATGAGCCCAGGAGTTTGAGACCAGCCTGGGCAACATAGTGAGACCCTGTCTCTATTAAAAAATGGAAAAAATTAGCCAAGTGTAGTGGTGTGCACCTGTAGTCTCAGCTACTTGGAAGGCTGAGGCAGGAGGATCATGTAAACCCAGTAAGTTGAGGCTGCAATGAGCTGTGATCATGCCATTGCACTCCAGCCTGGGTGACAAAGTGAGGCCCTGTCTCAAAACCAAACAAAACAACAAAAAATTTTTTAATCAAAAAAAAAAAAAAAAGGAGGGGGGGGCTAGGATGCTATAATTACATAATACTGAGTGCATAAAAATTTTTAAAATTATCAAGAATCCTTTAGCCATTATATGACAAATGAATTATAAATGCCATAATATGAGCACTAATAATTTTAAGCAAGTATAGGAATATCATCTAAATGTCCCAAAAACCGTTAGGAAACTAAAACACTATCAAGTAACATTCAACTTACTTAAAAAACTTTCTTCTGTTCATAAACACTATAGTAAGGACTTAATGTCTTTTTTGTTGTTCTTTTTGTTTTTGAGACAGTGTCTCACTCTGTCACCCAGGCTGGAGTGGAGTGGAGTGATCCTCAGCTGGGACTACAGGTACATGCCACTATGCCTGGCTAAGTTTTCTTTCTTTCTTTCTTTGCTTTTCTGTCTTTCCTTTCCCTCCCTCCCCTTTCTTCCTTCCTTCTTTTCTCTTTTTTTTTTGGAAAAAATGGGGTTTTACCATGTTGCCCAGATTGGTCTTAAACTCCTAGGTTCAAACAATCCTCCAGCACTGGCCTCCTAAAGCACTGGGATTACAGGCATAAGCCACCATGCCTGGCCCCTAGTGTCTTTTATTTTCAAGAATGTACAGATCCATCTACAGAGAAGTAACACAATTAGAAAATGTTGTTTCCAACAAGGTCTTTGAGCTCCACATAATCTATATCTAAGATAACACCTTAACACATCTAATCTGCCTTTGACATGTTCAATTAGGGCTTTTGTACACTGGCTGGCCAAACATCTTGAGCTACCTCATATGGTTTTTAGAAGTATCACCACCTATGGGCCGGGTGCGGTGACTCACGCCTGTAATCCCAGCACTTTGGGAGGCCGAGGCAGGAGGATCACGAGGTCAAGAGATCGAGACCATCCTGGTCAACGAGGTGAAACACTGTCTTTACTAAAAATACAAAAAATTAGCTGGGCATGGTGGTGCGCACCTGTAGTCCCAGCTATTCAGGAGGCTGAGGCAGGAGAACTGCTTGAACCCAGGATGTGGAGGTTGCGGTGAGCCGAGATTGCACCATTGCACTCCAGCCTGGGTAACAAGAGCGGAACTCCATCTCCAAAAAAAGAGAAGTATTACCACCTTTGTAGGATGGCAATATTTAGGTCCTGTCACCAAATCTAAGATGCTGTGGATTTTTGGTAAGTGATCCTAAGATACTAGTGAATACATGAGGTTAAAATACAAAAGATGTTGTGAGTTTGAATCGAGGAATACTGTATCAAAACACAGTTGTATTTACCTTTCTATTTCACAAATACTGAGAATGTAGAAAAATCATTAAAAAACAAAGGATGAATATTAATATGCGGTTCTCAATAAACAGTATTTTTAGAGTGAACATAAAAACAAAACCAATTAATCTTAAAACTTAATTGGAATCTCAATAACATACCTTTTGCCTATGTTCAACTCTGAAGGAAAAACTATTTATAAAATGCATAAGCTATATTGTTAAACAATGTCTGAAATCTGACCAGGTACTATAATAGATTTTATAATTTAGGATTGTGGGAGAGGAAAGCCTTTATATATAATCTATTAGGTCTACTGAGGCTGGCTTTCATTCAACTTTGTACATACTATCTACCTAAAAGGCTACATTCTCTGGCAGTGATATTATAGATACAAAATCACTTAGTTGGGCTTACAGCAGACTAAAGAAAACTGTAGATTTTCTTAATTCTAACATGGTATCAAATGAAAAGCAGCCTCTTGCAAGGAAATGTGGGGAACCAACTATATCATTACCATCTTCAGATTTTCCAGACTTACTTGTCTTCCCCTAGCACCACACCAAATCCAGCATGGGAGACTCGAGTTACTTTAGGGTCATACCAACCAATCATTTGAGCAGCAGCAAATATTGTCTGGAAGTGCACAGACTACAAATCAACAGAAACAGAAAGTTACTTGCTAGTCTTTTTATTTATTTATTATTTATTTATTTTTATTTTTTAAAGACGGAGTTTCACCATGTTGGTCAGACTGGTCTAGAACTCCTGACCTCTGGTGATCCGCCTGCCTTGGCCTCCCAGAGTGCTGGGATTACAGGCGTGAGCCACCACGCCCGGCCCAGTCTTCTTAAAAGAAAAAAAAAAAGACTCGAGACTCTTTGCTTAGGAATAGATTTGTAAAATTCAAACTGCTCAAAAATCTTGAGACAAGTGTTACTATAAAAGCTCTTCTTTTATTCCCTATATATGAGAAACACTAAGAGCAACAGTTACACTTTGTACTATATTCAAAGGTTTTTAAAAGCAACTGAATTAAGGGCAGGTTCACATGCAAAAAGTTCAATTACATTTTAGGTCTCACAACAACCCAACCTCCTCTGAACCTCAGCAATTGACAGGAACAACTGCTGAGGTTCAGAGGAGTAACAACCTTCTCCAGTTTGTGGAGGCAAGCTGGAAAACTGGGAAGCGTCCAGTTTGTCTGGGTCCAAACCCTCTTCCTTCTTCTATGTTATACTGATGTTCTGAATCTTAGTCTTCTGGGAAAATTTATAGCCATCCAGCATCAAATGCTACCAACCTCACCATACTGGTTTGCTTCCAATCAGACAATATAAAACACATACAAATATATAAACTCACTTGCCCACTGTCCACCACATAGATAATCATATCTGCTTTTTCCTCAAATAGTCTTTGTTTAATAGCAGCCAGGTCCGATGTATCATAGGTATAACCTCCATCTGATTTTACTATGGTTAGTGGTATGGAACACCCTGGGACAAACACAATCTTTCTGCCATCATCCACCTGCACAAATCCTACGGGGTTAGAAAAAACTTCATTAATAAAGTTAAAAGAACCCTGAAGGAAAATGAATGCTTAGACATTCTACTATGTAAATATTTAGTTATTCGAAGAATATTTTAAAATATATTTATTAGAGAGGTAAAGAAATCACGTAATTTTTTCCTCACCAAGATCTACTAGAAGCCTTGGAAAATGTTAACCATCAAGGTCGCCTGGACACTCAGGGTGCTATCAGAGCACGAGTCAGATGTTCTGGCAGTTTTCGAGACTTACACTAAACTTGGCTCCCAAATTCTTTCTTTTTGACACACAGTCTCAATATGTTGCCCAGGCCAGTCTCAAACTCCTGGGCTCAAGTGATTCTCCTGCCTCAGCCTCCCCAAGTCTTCGATTACAGGTGTGAGCCACCGTGCCTGACCTCCCAAACTCTTTAGTTGGAGCCCATCAGTTCATTAGGCCCAGAACATGAAAACCTGTGTATTGCTTTCAAGCTGGAGCCATAACCTTCCTCTTGGAGAAAGATGCAATCCTTATACTGATTTCTAACAATGTGCTAAAGAGTAGTTGACACCATTTTCAGGTCCAGGAAACAAACACCACAGGATTTAGCATTTGGAATGAGAAGTGCAAAGAAAAATGAAATCCATGTTCATACACTCATGATGAAAAAGGTGAAATTCTTGGATGCAAGATGTACAGGAAGAACATGGTAACAGCAGCAGCTATGCAGGAGTGCTACTATATGCCAAGTACTACACTAAGTCCTGAAATTTATCCTTCGAAATAACCCTATGTAGGAAATAACTCTATGCTTTCTTACAGTTTAGAAAATTGAGACTTGGTAATATAAAGGCAGTATAAAATAGTAGTTAAAAACATAAGCTTTGTTTCTCTGATAATGCTTGTAAAAAGAAAAAAAAAACCATAAGCTTTGAAGACAGACTGGCTATGTTTGAATTTCAGATAATCACTTATTAGCTATGTGACCCTGGGAAGTTACTAACCTCTCTGTGCCTATTTTCTCATAAAATAAACATTGAAAAATTGCATTAATTTATTTTTTTGAGACAGGGCCTTGCTCTGTCACCCAGGCTGGAGTGCAGTGGTGTGAACGTGCTCACTCCTAGACCTCCTGGGCTCAAGCAATCCTCCTGCCTCAGTCTCTCGTGAAGCTGGGACCATAGACGTGCACAATCATGCCTGAGTAATTTTTAAATTTTTTTATTTGTAGAGACAGGGTCTCACATGTTGCCCAGGCTAGCATCAAACTCCTGGGCTCAAGTGATCCTCCTACCTCAGCCTCTCAAAGTGCTAAGATTATAGGTATGAGCTGCTATGCTCAACCTCTCTCTCTCTCTCTTTTTTTTTTTTTTCCCAGAGACAGGGACTCCTTCTGTTGCCCAGGCTGTAGTACAGTGGTGAGAGCATAGCTCACTGTATCTCAAACTCCTGGCCTCAGCCTCTCCAACGCTGTGATTGTCTTCCTGCTTCAGCCTCTACAATGCTGTGATTACAGGTGTGAGCTACTGAACCCAGCTAAAATTTTATCATCTTAAAAAGTATGGTCACTAGGCCCTAGACTATGATTAAAATATGATTCTCATTCAATGAACCAAGTTTCCTTAGATATATGGTTGATTTCAGATCTGAGGCAGGAAATGTACAAAATGGGCCTGGAATATGATATACCAGAAAGCAATTAAATAACTATCCAAGGAATTGAGAAAAGCAAAACCACAACCAAAAATAAGAAAGGCAATTTGAGGTTACTTAGCCAAAATGGGACAATTTGAGCATTACAAAAATTATAAAGACAACTGATTGAAAAATATAAAACACATTAAAAGCCCACTACAATAATGTTAAAAATCAAGCAACGCACTTTGAGATGCTAAGAAACACACTTTTTTTTTTGAGACAGAGTTTCGCTATTGTTACACAGACTGGAGTGCAATGGCACGATCTCAGCTCACTGCAACCTCCTCCGCCTTCTGGGTTCAAGCAATTCTCCTGCCTCAGCCTCCCAAGTAGCTGGGACTACAGGCGCGCACCACCATGGCCAGCTAATTTTTGTATTTTTAGTAGAGATGGGGTTTCATCTCATTGACCAGGATGGTCTCCATCTCTTGACCTCATGATCCACCCGCCTCGGCCTCCTAAAGTGCTCGGATTATAGGCGTGAGCCACCGCGCCTGGCCAGAAACACACTTATTATTCTGCAATTGATTAAAAAAAAAAAATTAAGTACTTCTACTACCCTACCTATCTTATATTCCCGAAGATAACCAAAATAATTAGTAACAAAGTCCAGTATACGAGAACAAATGGAGAAAGAATGACAAAACAATACCATTTTCCAACCTCCAATGAAGTGGTGGAACCAAGTCACGGTCATAAATAGCTGACAAAACCAATAGGGAAAAGTCTGATAGGGAAATGTATGGATAGATCTGGCTGACAATACTTGAACTCACTAATCAATCTTAATATGACAAAAAGAGAGACAACTAGACACTGTCTCATTGCCTGTGTTTTTGCAACAAAAAGAAAACAACAGGCTGGGAGAAGTGGCTCACGCTTGTAATCCCAGCATTTAGGGAGGTTGAGGCAGGCAGATCACGAGGGCAGGAGTTCAAGAACAGCCTGGCCAACATACTGAAACACTGTCTCTACTAAAAATACAAAAATTAGCTGGGTATGGTGGTGTGTGCCTGTAGTCCCAGCTACTCAGGAGGCTAAGGCAGGAGAATCACTCACTCCAGCTCTGGGAGAGACTCAGAAAAAAAAAAAGAAAAAAAGAAAACAACAAAACAAGGACTAAAACATAAATTAGAATCTAATGAAGCCTCTTGAGAGAAACACAGAGAAGACATTACGCTAAATAGGACCATATGGGAAATTCTTTAGGACAAATGTCTCAGTTTCTTCAACAATAAAAGAAATTTAAAGAGAGGGAGAAACCTCAGATTTATAGAACTTAAGGTATATATCAAATAAATGTTATATACAGACACTGAAAAAACGATTAAAAAAATCATGATTTCAACACTTCGGAGGCTGAGGCAGGTCGATTATATGAGGTCAAGAGTTTGAGACCAGCCTGGCCAACATGGTGGAACCCCATCTCCATTAAAAAAGCAAAAATTAGCTGGGTGTGGTGGTGCATGCATATAATTCCAGTTACTTGGGAGGCTGAGGCAGGAGAATCACTTGAACCCAGGAGGTGGAGGTTGCAGTCAGTCGAGATCACTCCACTGCACTCCAGCATGGGTGACAGAGTTAAGACTCTGTCTCAAAAAAAAAAAAAAAAATCAACTTGAGAAATGTGAACTCTGTATGTTTAATATTAAGAAATTATTGGCCGGGCGCGGTGGCTGATGCCTCTAATCCCAGCACTTTGGGAGGCTGAGGCGGGTGGATCACAAGGTCAAGAGATCGAGACCATCCTGGTCAACATGGTGAAACCCCGTCTCTACTAAAAATACAAAAAACCAGCTGGGCATGGTGGCGCGTGCCTGTAATCCCAGCTACTCAGGAGGCTGAGGCAGGAGAATTGCCTGAACCCAGGAGGTAGAGGTTGCGGTGAGCCGAGATCGTGCCATTTGCACTCCAGCCTGGGTAACAAAAGCGAAACTCCGTCTCAAAAAAAAAAAGAAATTATTACTGGCTGGGTATGGTAGTTCATGCCTATAATCTCAGCACTCTGGGAGGCTAAGGTGGGAGGTGGGAAGATCACTTTGGGCCAGTTCCACACCGGCCTAGGCAACATAGCAAGACTGTTTAAAATGTATATATAATTACTTTCCTTGATTTTATAATGATATTATGGTTTTAGAGCAGGAAGAAAAGCCTGTTATTTCAGAGACATGTACCAAAGCTGTTACAGATGGAATTACATGATGGAAGCAGTATATGTAAGAAGGTATAGATACAATAAGGTTGGTCAGTACCCATAATTGTTGAAATTGGATGATGAGTATGTACATGTACATGAAGCTGGTATTATTATAAATTCTATCCATTTTTGCTTATTTGCAAATTTCCATAATAAAAAGTTTAAAAAAAGAGAGCCTACCTCTATCTTCGAATTCCTTTACAACATCATTCATCCTATCTTGATAGAAGGATTCCCCTCTCTCTACTAAAGTGACATCCAATGCCTCATAGATTTTATTAAACTCTAGGGAAAAAAATAAAATGTCACCAAATAAAGAAAACACGTAAGAATTTTTTAAAACAGGAAACATGCATCTTATTACATTAAAAATGTATAATAGAGAGCATTACATACATGCTGTCATTTTGAAAAAGGGAAAGAATATGGTAAGATACACATCAAAATATTAATGAGTGGGACTATAATTCTCATTTTCCTCTGTCTACATTTACTGTTTTCTATAAGAAACACGTCCTTCTTGTATAACTTTTTGAAGATTAATTCTTAAAAAATGTAAGAAAAAAAAGCTCTCTGTATCTGGTGATCAAATATTTACTAAATTTTCTTGTAGTTTTTCCTGATTTGTACCACTTACCTGTCTATGTAGCAATGCATGGGTGACACAGTATATATATATATTTTTGAGTCTCACTCTGTCACCCAGGGTAGAGTGCAGTGGCGTGATCTCAGTCACTGCAACTTCCACCTCCCAGGTTCAAGTGATTTCCCGCCCCCACCTCCCCATCTCCTTAGTAGCTGGGATTACAGGTGTGAGCCACCACGCCCGGCCACACAGTATTACTTATTGTAATTATAAAACATTTTATCACCTAGTGCTACAAACCAGTCATCATGAGTCATCTTTTTCAAAGATCTGCTGGTTGTTCTTTAACCTATTTACTCTTCAAAGAAACCTTCAGAACTATTTTGTCAAGTTAAAAAAACTTGAAATTGATAGCTGTTTCAAGATGAAGCTGAACATCTCATTCCCAGCCACTGGCTGCCAGAAACTCATTGAAGTGGACGATGAACGCAAACTTCGTACTTTTTATGAGAAGCGTATGGCGACAGAAGTTGCCGCTGACGCTCTGGGTGAAGAATGGAAGGGTTATGTGGTCCGAATCAGTGGTGGGAATGACAAACAAGGTTTCCCTATGAAGCAGGGTGTCTTGACCCATGGCCGTGTCCGCCTGCTATTGAGTAAGGGGCATTCCTGTTACAGACCAAGGAGAACTGGAGAAAGAAAGAGAAAATCAGTTCGTGGTTGCATTGTGGATGCTAATCTGAGCGTTCTCAACTTGGTTATTGTAAAAAAAGGAGAGAAGGATATTCCTGGACTAACTGATACCACCGTGCCTCGTCGCCTGGGGCCTAAAAGAGCTAGCAGAATCCGCAAACTTTTCAATCTCTCTAAAGAAGATGACGTCCGCCAATATGTTGTAAGAAAGCCCTTAAACAAAGAAGGTAAGAAACCTAGGACCAAAGCACCCAAGATTCAGCGTCTTGTTACTCCACGTGTCCTGCAGCACAAACGGCGGCGTATTGCTCTGAAGAAGCAGGGTACTAAGAAAAACAAGGAAGAGGCCGCAGAATATGCTAAACTTTTGGCCAAGAGAATGAAGGAGGCTAAAGAGAAGCATCAGGAACAAATTGCGAAGAGACGCAGACTTTCGTCTCTGCGAGCTTCTACTTCTAAGTCTGAATCCAGTCAGAAATAAGATTTTTTGAGTAACAAATAAATAATATCAGACTCAAAAAAAAAAAAAAAAACAAAAAAACTTGAAATTGCCTTAAAACCATAAATAAATTTGGCAAACTAGGGAACTGGGCATGGCACTCTATCCAAACATTCTATTACATCTCATTGTATACTTCTCATCATTTTGGTCCTATACATTTATGGATAAACTCATTCCTAAGTGCTCCTACATGTTTTATAGGTTTTGTTACTATTATAAGATTTCTATTTCTTTTACACTTTATTTTCTACTTAATTTTTGCTGACTTCTAAGAAAGTTAAATTTTGAGCCTGCCTGTCCTAAGACAGGCTCAAAATTTATTAGTTGTTTCAGAAATACATTTAAGAAAAAATCTATTTGCCTGTCCTCTAAAGTTTAAAATATCATTCAAAGTCAAATCAAAATTAAGACTCAAGGAAACCATATACACAGTATTTGCTGGATGAAGGAAGAAAGCCCAGAATCTCACCTTGGCGGGAGACATCACAGATAAGGTTCCAAGCTTTTATAATATCTGGGTTTTTACCCTGGAGTAGAACTACACACTGATATGCTCGCTTCTTAAATTCCTCCTCAGTATCAAACCTCTTCTTAGATTCCTGTGTGTATATATATTTTAAAAAGTAAGGTTTGTAAAAAGATCTAATCCTGTATTTCTAAAAAAAAGAAGTTACATATTTCTACACAAACACAGTGAGAAAATGCAAACTTAGAACACCAGAAAAAGTGCTCTCCCTCAACAGTTGAGAATGCTGTTACAAATGAATATGCCAGAGAACTCTGAAATCATTTTTCTTGAAAATAGAAAAATCTCACCACAGTCTTCCTTACACTTTTCCAATTCATAAAAGTCTACTCCAGCTAATAATTTTGTGTTCACAAAGTTAGTACATAATAGCTAACAGGTAGGACTGAATTTTCTGTGTTCCAATCTCCATTTTGGATGTGGTCCTGAATGAACTTTTTCTTTCTTTCTTTTGTGACAGTCTCATTCTGTCTCCCAGGCTAGAGAGGAGTGGCGTGATTTTTGCTCACTGCAACCTCCATGTCCCGGATTCAAATGCTTCTCATGCCTCAGCTTCTGAGTAGCTGCGATTACAGGCACATGCCACCATAATCAGTTAGTTTTTGTATTATTAATAGAGATGGAATTTCACCATGTTGGCCAGGCTGGTCTTGAATTCCTTACCTCAAGTGATCTGCCCACCTGGGCTTCTCAAAGTGCTGGGATTACAAGTGTGAGCCACCATGCCTGGACAACTTATTTATTTATTTATTTTTTACTAAAAAGAAAATTGCTTTCATTGTTTTATTTCTATTTTGAAATCAATACATACTTAAACATAATTAGTTAATCTCACCCCAAATTAACTGGTGTCAACATTTAGTGTGTAAATCTAGGTATTTCTTTGCAAATTCACATACATGTTTTAACAAAAATTGGAAATGGCTTTTTTTTTTTTACTGTGGTTTGTAAATTTTAGCAATTTATTTATACAAACAATTTCTTGCATTAATAGATCTGCTCCATTATATTCAAAGTACAGAACTCTGAAGATGATTGATAACATTAGTTACCTTTCCAGTCTCATATCAATAAACATGGAGCTTATTTTCTTTTGACATGGAGTTTTGCTATTGTTGCCCAGGCCCTGGTTCAAGCGATTCTCCTGCCTCAGCCTCCTGAGTAACTGGGACTACAGGCAGGCGCAACCACACCCAGCTAATTTTTGTATTTTTAATAGAGACAGGGTTTCAACATGTTGGCTAGGAGGGTCTCAATTGCTTGACCTCATGATCTGTGCGCCTTGGCCTCCCAAAGTGCTGGGATTACCAGCAGGTGTGGAGCCTGGGAATCCCGCACCCAGCCACATTTAGCTTATTTTCAACAGAAAACATTTACCAAAAGTAAAATCAAGCAAACAAAAACAAAATCCCCACAAATATTTACTTTTTAATACAGGAATCCTATTCTTGAAACATTCTCTATCGTAAAGAAAACACATAAGAATTCAAAGAGAAAACTTGCATCTCACCTTAAAATAAATTTGGTAATCAAAACATTTGACAGAAAATTACGATCTTTATGATCCCTCTATCACAAGGAATTTTTTTTTTTTTTTAAATATAAGGTCTCACTCTGCTGGAGTGCAGTAGCAAGATCACAGCTCACTGCAGCCTTTACTTTGCCAGGCTTGGGTGATCCTCCTACCTCAGCCTCTCAAGAAGCTGGAATTACAGGAGTGTACCTGGCTAATTTTCTGTATTTTATGTAGACATGGGGTCTCCCCCCATGTTGCCCAGGCTGGTCTTGTACCCTTGGACTCAAGTAATCCACCTGCCTCAGTCTCCCAAAGTGCTAGGATTACAAGCGTGAGCCACAGCACCCAGCCCATAAAGAAATTTTTAAAAAACATTTATTTTAAATTTTTGAATAAATAGTTTTTTTGAGACATGATCTCGCTCTGTCACCCAGGTTGTATAGTGCAATGGTGTAATAACAGCTTACTGCAGCCTCGACCTTCCTAGGTTCGAGTGATCCTCCCACCTTAACCTCCCAAGCAGCCGAGACTACAGGTGTGTGCCAACATGCCTGGCTAACTTTTGTATTTTTTTTAGGGATGAGGTTTTGCCATGTTGCCCAGACTGGTCTCAAACTCCTAGGCTCAAGGATTTTGCCCACATTGACCTCTCAAAATGTTGGGATTACAGGTGTGAGCCACTGAACCCAGCCAGGAAATAATTTTTAAAAAGGAAAAAAAAAAAATCCACGTGTACAAAGCTATTTACTGAATAACAGCACCTCTAAAATTATAAAAAATTTCAATTAAGAATTAATGCAAACATTGGTGTATCGATCCAACAAAATGTGCAGTCATAAAGTAACACACAAAAGTTTGCAGTATTAAACATAATATGAAAACTGCAATATAATAAATGATTAATACATGTTGGTATACAGATAAGGTGTCAAAGAAAGTTGACCACAATGGGCATTTTACAATTATGGATGATGTGAAAATTTCTTTTTACATATACTTAACATTTTCAAAATACATACAATTAAGCATCAAAAAATTTTAAGTGCTGTAATGTATTCTGATTAATAAACTTCTAAATTCACACAGTAAGTAATGTGGTAGCATTAATCTTTTTAACTTTCATTTTTAAATATAATTTTATTTTTTAAGATAAGGTCTTGCTCTGTCACCCAGGCTGGAACACAGTGGCATGATCACAGTACACTGCAGCCTTGACCTCCTGGGCTCAAGTGATCCTCCCGCCTCAGCCTCCCAAGTAGCTAGAACCACAAGCGTAAACCACTGTGTCCAGCTAGTTATTTCTGTATTTTTTGTAGACATAGGAACTCACTTTGTTGCTCAGGCTGGCCTCAAACTCCCGAGCTCAAGCAATCTGCCTGCCTCAGCCTCCCAAAGTGCTGGGATTACAGGCATGAGCCCTGCACCTGGCCTAGAATTTCATTTTTAACATATACTATTAAACAAAGAAAAGATGACATATTAACAGGTTGGGGATGGCTGTTCCTAAGCATGCAACCAAATGTAATCTATCTAGTAGTGGTTCCATATACCCAGTCAAATGCAATGAATCTGGGGGTAGGGGATGGCTGTTTGTAAGGCACACAGCCAAATGCAATGAATGTCAGAATAAAAAAGAATCCACTTCAGGCAGGGAAACTAAACAAAACGGTTTGTCAGTGTAAATGAATTTAATTTAGTCTGTTCCCATTTCACCTTCCACCATAAATAAGAGCTCTTGAGTCCTCCCCAGAAACTGAGTAGATGCCAGTGCCATGCTTGTAGGCCTGCAGAACTGTGAGCTAATTAAATGTCTTTTCTTTAAAAATAAAAAAATAAAGTAATTTAAGTTCAAGAGAGTGTCATTTATACAGAGAGAACATGTACTACAAAGGCTATTAGCAACTTTCACTTAACTCCATAGCAGCTTTAAAAACATTTTAAGTTTCCTAAGGAAAACAGATAATTATGATTAAGGACAAACATAAATAATATAAAATAAATGGTATCAAACCTTATAAAAGGCCTGAAGATCACTAATAGGAGGTGAAACTGTTAGATAATCTGGAAACTTATCTTGCAGGTGAGCGATGAGCATGCCAAACTGGGTCCCCCAATCTCCTACATGATTCAACCTAATACCAATCAGAGAATATAAAATCAATAATAAACACGGTTAAGTTAAATTAGAAGAACTATATTCCACTAGGAACCACTAACATTTGCATGCCAGTATATCAACATTTAGTAATATCTGTTTACTTGGATATTTCTTCAACTGGTCTGAAAACTCTGCAAGAGATGAAAACTATATCTGTTACATTTAGCTCTGCATACTCAAGTAACAGCGGCTGCACATGGCAGGCATCCAGGAATTCCTGAATGAATGTGTTTTCTGTCAATGGGCTATAATCTGTTGATTTTGTAGCTGAGACAATGACAGCTGAGCCAAGGTTGGTTATTCCTACGATTTTATGAAAATTTAACATTTCAACGAATAATCTTAGTATAATTTAGACCAATGGTTCCCAAATATCAATGGACAAAATTCTTGAAAATATATGCTGGGCTGGGCCAGTGCCATATAATCCTAGCACTTTGGGAGGCAGAGGCAGGAGGATCACTTGAGGTCAGGAGGTTGAGACCATCCAGGCCAACATAGTGAAAACCCGTTTCTACTAAAACTACAAAAATTAGCTGGACGTGGTGGTGCAGGCCTGTAGTCAAGGCTACTCGGGAGGATGAGAAGGAAGGATCACTTGAAACCAGGAGGTGGAGGCTGCAGTGAACCAAGGTTGCACCACTCCACTACAGACTGGGCAACAGAGAGACTCTGTTTCAAAAAAAAAAAAAGGAAAATATATGTTGATTCAACCACCTCTTTCTCTCTTTTTTAAAATCCAAACCACCAGATCATTTTTCAAGTGCATCATGATGATAGCCTCTTCACTTACTGTTAGTCTCCCTTCTTTGCCTAGCTTCCTCACAGTAAGTCACCAGAGTAATCTTTAATTTGTATTATTTAAAAACTTTATTTCTCTAAAAATATAAAAAATAGAGACAGGTTCTCGCTATGTTGCCTAAGTTAGTTGAAAACTCCTGGCCTCAAGTGATCTTTCCACCTTGGCCTCCCAAAGTGCTGGGATTATAGGTGTGAGCCGCAGTGCCCAGCCTAATCTTTAATTTGATCACATTGCTCCACAAACTAAAACTCTCTAATAGCTTTCCATTACACTTAGAATAAAATCTCAATTGCCTATCGCAGCTTACAAGCAAGGCCCAACATAACCTATTTCTTTACTACCTTTCTCCCTAGTAGGATATAAACCGCTTGTATACAAGAGGTCCTCAAGAAATATTTGCAGAATGAATAAAGGAGTTTTATCCTTGGTTTTACTAAGAGTCTAAAAAAAGTAAAATAGTAAAAAAGGTTCAGAGGAGAGGCTCAGGACATATATTAAAAGCTTACTGGGTGATTGTAAAGGAGAACTAAGCTGATAAACCACTGATTTAGTTGAATGAACGATCTTTCTCGAGTGAGATATTTCATGTTCTACAGAATTTTCCAAACAAGAAAATAAGGCAGGAGAATAGGAAGTAAGGCAAGAGCACATACCTGAGCACGTCATATCCTGCAAATTCAAAGAGGCGGGATACACTCTCTCCTATGATGGTTGACCTCAGGTGACCTACATGCATCTCTTTAGCTATATTAGGGGAGGAAAAGTCAACTACAACCTGTGGTAGACAAAAAGAGAAAGCTGTTAAGAAGGGCATAAACATTTTGTTCTAATACATTAATAACACATTTAATAACAAACTCAGACTTAAACATTAATTTGGGTTGTAATTCAATCATGTTCGATTTTACGATGAATCTGCTTGTATATTTTTAACTGAAAAAGAATCAAATTCATTTATAAAAATTATCTTCTCTATTTCAGTGATATCTGTTTATCAACTGGCTACCTCAAATGCCTTGTGGAATTAAGTGAAAAAAAAATCACACAACATGCTAGACTCAGGAGAAAGGCTACTTCATAAGTATGTTCATAATCTCAAATGTTAATGATTAAATTTCAATATAAAAAGTGAAATCCATTCCCAGTTTCAGCACTTTCCATGTGGTTCGTTTTCTTTTTCTTTATTAGAGATGAAGTCTCACTATATTGCCCAGGCAGAAGTGTAGTAGCTATTCACAGCCTTTAACTTCTGGGTTCAAGCAATCCTCCTGCCTCAGCCTCCCAAGTAGCTGGGACTACAGGCACATACCACCCTGCCTGGTTCCATGAGGTTCTAAGATACTAATATATTAATCAAAAAGTATATACATATACCTTTTTATTCTCTCCCAGAGCAGGTAGTTTAACTCCATTCACTAGGAGATTGGTCAACTGTTCTGATACAAAATCCTTTCTTAAGTGGACATTAATAAAACCTGATAGAAGAGAAAAAATATCAGACAGTGTCTTATCTGGAATAATCGCTCACTCCTAAAGACTGCTCCAGAGGCTGACCTGCTCTGGCAAAATTCTTCAGGATTCCAATACCAGTTGTGGCCTTGACTTAAACTGTCTTGTAAGCTCCTGTCTCACCATCTACTTCAAGCCTTTACCACTCTCCTGAAACCTTCCTACTTAATTCAGGAATCTTTCACTATCAGCAAACAATCTGTTTGCCTCTTGACACAGAACAGAATGCCCTTGTGTGCAAGACTTATCTGCCATTACCTATCCTAATTTTGCTGATGAAAAACTGAATCACAAAGAGGCAAAGTAACTAATTCGAGATAAGGCAGCTAAAAGTGGTAGATGAGTCTACATTAAAACTTCAATTTCCTCCTTCACAGTCCATAGTGCTTTCACTATCTTGTTCAGTATATACATTTTAAACCTGTAATTAAAATGTGTGTTCTTTTTTAACTTCAAAAAGGACTCATCTTCAATACAACTATTAAGAAGGATAACAATGTCATACCAGGACCAGCAATTTCAACTTTTTCAATATATTCATTGTCTGGGAGGTGTTTGGTAATGTTTTCAGCAATTTCTCTTGTATTAACTTTCTGTTCCTTGGTTTTGAGCATCTACAACACAATATAAAATGATTCATTACACAACAGGTTTCAGCAAGTTACTCAAAAATGCACACCTGACAAGGCACAAGACGCATTTTACATAAGAACCATCAAAAGGGCCGGGTGTGGTGGCTCACACCTGTAATCCAAGCACTTTGGAGGCCAACGTGGGAGGATCACCTGAGGTCGGGAGTTCAAGACCAGCCTGACCAACATGGTGAAATCCCATCTTAAAACAACAAAATTAAAAAATAATTAAAAAAAAAAAAAGAACCATTGAAAGGCGGAAGCAGAGAAGTCCAACCACATTATGAATGACAGATTAAAGTGTCAACAGTGCCAAGAGGAACAGAAAAGTGCCCTAACTACATGACCCCTATTTCCAAATGTTATGCAAAAATACCTGGAACTCTCTTTTTTTTTTTCTGGAGACAGAGTCTTACTCTGACGCCCAGGCTGGAGGGCAATGGTGTAATCTTGGCTCACCGCAACCTCTGCCCCAAGTTCAAGCAATTTTCCTGCCTCAGCCTCCCTAGTAGCTGGAAAGCTACCTGAAGCTTTTAATGATGACACAATAAAGTCTACAGTAGACTGGTTCCAGCATATTTACATTACTAATTTTCAAGTCATTATAGTCACACTTGAGAAACAACACTGTAAGAAAAGATCTGGACTCTTCAGAGTAACTCTTTCTAATCCAGCAAAGAAAGGAAAACAGAAAGACCCAAGCCAGATGCAGTTAACCACAAACACATCAGACAATGTAGCTATTTAAAATGGGGAAATCCTCTGCTTGAAAATGAATACATAAGCCTGACTCAAAGATCATAGTTACATCAAATATTTAATAAGGATGCTGACTGGTGAATGGCTAATTTTAATTTTGCACCTCCCAACACTCATTAACAACACACAGCAATCCTGGTCACAGCAGGAGGGAAATACTTAAAAAAAGTACCAATGATTGTCCTTAAATATTGAGAATATATGTAAAATTTAACCAAAACTTAAAACTTGTGCTTAAAAAATAGTTAAAACATAGGCCCTCCCCCATCCCCTTTCTCAAGTTTTTCAAACTGTGGCAAATGTCCTTTTCACCAAGGATATAACTTGCAATAGTATTATTTCTATAAATGCTAATGATGATATTAATACTTAAAAAAGACAAATAACTAAGAGTCATGACAATACATCACCTGAGAAATACCCATAGCACTATTACACTGATAGTCCCCAAACTTGGGCTGCTGACTTGGTGTCACTATCAGAGGAGGATTTTCCAAATCTGGATATGCAGCCTTAATTGCACGGCCAAAGACCTGTTGCAGGCGGCTATTAATGTTAATCATATTTTTAGTTGGTTTGTTTCTTTCTGCCTGAAGACTCTGTAGGAAAAGAATGGAAACATGTCAATAATGTACAACATCATCACCATACAAAATTTCTACAAATTATTATGAGTATAGACCTTCAAGTATCTTAAGAACCAAAAGGGAAAATGTACTCATAGTGTGATGCCCTCACATTTGGGACTTACTAAGACATGGAGCAGAACAAGTCCATCCCACAGCATCTACAACATCCACGGGAAATGCCCAGAGGTCTTACTTTCTGCATTTGTTTTAGCAGAACAGAAACTGGGAGGAGGCAGTTGAAAAGGGCTAATGGAATCCTTTTCTCAGCTTCCCTAAATCTCTGAGAAAATAGTATTTCACATCAAATACTGGAATTGAAAACTCAATGGACAAAAAACAAAAAAATATGTTGTGTTCATCAAAATGTTGACCTCTTCAAGGCATGAAATAAAAGGGAACAAAGTAGGTAATATCAATATATCAGAAAAGCCAGTAGTTTTGTTTTACTGTTATTAGACCCACTACCTCCTGTTTTCCCATGGAATATAGTCATTTAAGATGGCATATAGGCCGGGCGTGGTGGCTCACACCTGTAATCCCAGCACTTTGGGAGGCCGAGATGGGTGGATCACCTGAGGTCAGGAGTTTGAGACCAGCCTGGCTAACATGGTGACATCCTACCTCTTTTAAAAAAAAAAAGGATGGCATACAATTATCTCTATTACTGCACTTGTCATACCCTCATAAAACTATCTGTCTCCACCACTAGACTGCTAGATGCACGGAAAGTGCTTAATTCATGGCTCTCTTCCCTGGCATCTAGCACTGTACTTGCCATATATAGCAGTTTAGCCAAAAAAAAAGAGAGAAAAAGGTGAATGAACACATATGTTTTTAATGGAAGGTAAATATGCTGCCTATACACTTCTATGTTCATCAATTTTATGTTCATTCAGATGTTCATCACAATTTTAGGTTCAACACAAATTTATGTTCATCAAAATGTCAATGCTATAAAATATTAATAACAGTAACAAAAGTTAATATTTGAGTATGTAGTGTCGATTTGAACCAAAACTTTATTTATATGCATTATCTTATTCCATACACATAATAAAATGGAGTTTGTTACTATTATCACTATTTCTATGTGGGCTACAGATAAGTAACCTGCCAAAGATAAGAGAAAAGGTAGGGTGCAGTGGCTCATATCTGTAATCCTAGCAGTTTGGGAGGCTGAGGAGGGCAGATCAGCAGATCACAAGGTCAGGAGTTCAAGACCAGACTGGCCAATATGGTGAAACACCCATCTCTACTAAAAATACAAGAATTAGCCAGGCATGGTGGAACATGCCTGTAATTCCAGCTACTCAGGAGGCTGAGGCAGGAGAATCGCTTGAACCTGGGAGGCAAAGGTTGCAGTGAGCCAAAATCACACCACTGCACTCCAGCCTGGGTGACAGAACAAGACTCTGCCTCAAAAAAAAAAAAAAAAAAAAAAAAAAGAATAAGTGGAAAAGCCCAGATTCAAACTCAGGTCTATTGGAATGAAGAGTCCAAGTTTCACGCTCTCCTCATCATCCCTATCATACAAAGAAATTATATTCTTAAATTCACTAAAAAGCTTGATTTCAAGTTTGTAGCTAATTAATAATTGACTCCTCTCTTTGGTAACATACTTAAAACAAGGAAGAGACGTTTATCACAATCTAAAGATTTCCAACAGCAAATACCAAAGTTACTTGGATATGATTCTTTTTTCTTCTTTGTTGTAAGACACAAGATCTCACTGTGCACTCTGTTGAGGCTGAAGTGCAGTGGCATGACAGCTCACTGTAACCTTGAGCTCTTGGGCTAAAGAAAGCCTCCTGCCTTGGTCTCCCAAAGCACTGGGATTACATGCATGAGCCACCATATTTGGCCTAGATTATGATCTTATACACAAAACTTGCTATAATTGTGGGTCAGGATGGCCAGGGGCAGATCTATGTTAATTGAATCCAAATAATTATAAGCTTGCATGGCTCAGAGTACACTGAAGTTTATACATTGAACTAAACTTTATTATTGGTGCAGTTAATTAGAAATCAAGTGGCAAAAGGAGGCCTAAGGTAAAGACCATCCGAGAGCGCAGTAATACCAGGGAACACCTTGGGGTGGTTGCAGAGCAGGGAATGCCGCTCTGGTCCCATGAATGCCTTCTCAACATGGAGACTGCACGAGGGCCTCCTAAAGAGGGCTTACGCAAAGATCTTTGAGAAGGGAGATGACCTCTGCTCACAGATCCAGGAGGGTCTCTGCAGATGGGAGCTGGTAAGGAGAAAAGCCTTGCAGGGCAGAGATCAAGGAAATACCTCAGGCTCTGTCTAGGTTCTCCAGAATAAGGAGTGATTTTAATTGCTCTATGTCCTCAATGCTTGGGAGATAAAAGCCCCTTGATGTACTGGGCTCCTCATCTGCTATACTTCTGATGCAGGAGTACCCTGATAACAATCACAATCTGTGATAAACTCAGAGTACTAGTTTACAATGTCTTAGAAGGATCCCAAATGCTGTTAAATGCTCAGAGCACTAGTTTAGCTTGTCTTAGAAGGCTCTCAAGTGCTCTCCTTCCACGCCCATAAGATCGATGAGGTTATGCACATAATAAAAGTGTTTGGAGCCCAGAGCTCAGGACCAACAGGGTTCCCACACCTGTATTGGTCCCCTGGACCCATGCTGTAAATCTACCCTTGTGTCTCTGTCTATTTCCTTTTCTCAATCCGTCGTCACCTCCGGGACTAAGGGTACACCCGTATGGGGTTTGGCTGGTTTCCAACAATAAATGTCAATTTTTTATTTTTTTTTATTTTTGAGACAGAGTCTTTCTTACTCTGTTACCCAAGCTGGAGTGCAGTGGCATGATTTCAGCTCACTGAAACCTCCGCCTCTCAGGTTCAAGTGATTCTCATGCATCAGCCTCCCAAGCAGCTGGGATTACAGGCACATGCTGCCACCCCTGGCTAATTTTTTAATTTTTAGTAGAGACAGGATTTCACCAGGTTGGCCAGGCTGGTCCTGAACTCCTGACCTCATATGATCCACCCTCCTCAGCTTCCCAAAGAGCTGGGATTACAGGAGTGAGCCACAGCGCCTGGCCTCAATTTTTTTATTTTTAAAGGACAGGAGTACCAGTATGTACATAAGAGAGAGAGAGCGCCAGAGAGAGAGAGGGAGGGAGGGAGGGAGAGAGGGAGAGAGAGAGAGAGAGAGAGAGTGTGTGTGTGTACCTCACATACAAAATCTACTATACTTAGTTTTGGCACCATGAAAATTACTATTTGATTATAATCAATTCAGTATGTTTTCTCTATTAATTTCGTATGTGATGCTTTCAAGTCAGAGCATGTGGCCAAAGTGAACCAGGGAAAGAGGATAGGGTGAATGGCCATCACACACAGTACTTTATTACCCTGTGGTCTTTAGTTCTGCTATGTACATTGTGTTCAGCTGCTCATTCAGTAGGGCAAAGTATCTGTCAAAGAATCAATATGCCTTCCACATTACACTGAGAGCATTCTCCTATCTATATGAGAGCTAATCTGCATTACAGAAAAAAATGTGTATTAGAATATGCTATATTTCTATCTCAGTTACTTGGGAGGCTGAGGTGGTTCAGAAGAGTTCGAGAAAATACTGCACTTCCTTTTTTATCTTTTCCCTTATAGTCAGTCTCTAGCACATGTCAGACATTTAATAATACTTCTGAATTGAAATAAATGTAACAGAGAATTAGGTATATATAAGTTCAGAATGAATGACATAACCAGAAAAGTGAGATTCTTTTGAAAAGAGTCTACGGAAAAGGAATTTTGTGATTTTAGAAGACTCAAAGGAAAGTATAGCAGATCACAAATAGGTAATATGAGAAATGTCATGAGAGTGGGGCAGATAGAGTCTAAGGTGAGTAAATGGAATCAATCAGCTTTGGGAAAAAGATGTAATGCCAGCACAATTTGTCTGAGAGTAGAATATACACACAGGAAAATAATTACAGAAATGAGGTCAATACTCTGGGATATGTCATCACCAAACCTGAAAAGTGGGCCAAAAAACTGCAGCAAGTTCATTTTTAACAAAACTGATAAACACTGTTAAATTATGAGATTATTAAATAAATATAGCACAAACTTCATGGGGGAAAAAATGTTTTGAAATACCAGGTGGAAAAAAAGCCCAAATGATAAGATACAAAAGTAAAACTGTAAAATAACCAACTTAGGGCAGAGAAGGTATGTAGGTGTATTTTCCAATATTTCTTTTATGATAGAGGCAATGATTTAAAAATCAAAAATTTTTTAAAGGCATGAGCATAAACTGTTGAAAGAAATGCCTCAACCTTGCTGTGTGTAGTGGGTCACACTTGTTAATTCCACCACTTTAGGAGGCCAAGACAGGGAGGCTTGAGGCCAGGAATTCCAAGGCCAGCCTGGCCAACACAGCAAGACCCCAACTCTATTTAAAAAAAAAAATTATGAAAACAGACTATTACAGTAAAATAGTAAAAAAAAAAAAAAAAAATTAGCTGGATGTGGTGGTGATTACATGCCTGTAATCTCAGCCACTCAGGACACCACAGTGGGATGGCTGCTTGAGCTTGAAGGTTGAGGCTGCACTGAGCCATGATCATGCCACCACACTTCAGCCTGAGTGACAGAGATCCTGTCTCAAAAAATAATAAATAAATGCAAAAATAAACATTTAAAAAGAAATGCCTCAACCCTACCTAAATCCTACTTTAAGTCAGCTAAATAGTTTCAGGATGAACCACCTCAAAGTCAAGGTCGGTGGCCCAAAAAGAGTGCTGAAATTTTGCTGTACATGCTTAAAAATGCAGAGAGTAATGCTGAACTTAAGGGTTTAGATGTAGATTCTCTGGTCATTGAGCATATCCAAGTGAACAAAGCACCCAAGATGCGCTGCCGGACCTACAGAGCTCATGGTCAGATTAACCCACACAGGAGCTCTCCCTGCCACATTGAGATGATCCTTACTGAAAAGGAACAGACTGTTCCTAAACCAGAACAGGAGGTTGCCCAGAAGAAGATATCCCAGAAGAAACAGAAGAAACAAAAACTTATGGCACAGGAGTAAATTCAGCCTTAAAATAAATGCAACTAAGAATCAAAAAAAAAAAGAAACATCTCAAAGAGTCCTAAGGGACAGGACAATACCAACTTCTCACTATTTGCACCAACTACTTCAGTCCTAAGTTGTCCAATGCAAGGAAAAGAACAGGGTTTCTATGCTTCTTTTTCAAATTCCACAGGATATAATTCCAGAATCTTTGGTAACAAAGGTTTTTAAAAAGGTATAATAATTCAAACTGGAGAATAATGCTAGAACCCAAAGTACTCACTTTTCGAAGAATATTCAGTCGATACTTTAATTTTAAATTTTCTTCTTGTAACTGCTCCAAATTTGGAGAAGCTCCTAAAGAACCACAGTTTTTCAACCGGTCAATTTCAGCAGTCAGAGATTTAATCTCTTTTTCCTGGGGAGAAAAAAGGCACTTTTTTCAGTCCATAAACTTACTTTCACATTTCCCCTCTTCATCAAGGCACAGCATAGACCATGGGAATCATTAATGTGCCCTTTGACCATCCGTGATTTTTTTCTCCTCTGAGACTTTTGCTGACATTGGCATATTATCCTTAATAAGAAAATACTGGCCAGCATGGTAGCTCACGCCTATAATCCCAACACTTTTGGAGGCCAAGGCAGGTGGATCACTTGAGGCCAGGAGTTCGAGACCAACAGAGACCATCAGTGTTGCCAATACAGCAAGACCGTGTCTCTACTAAAAATACAAAAATTAGCTAGGAATGGTGGTGCATGCCTGTAATCCCAGCAACTTGGGAGGCTGAGGCATGAGAATCGCCTGAATCCCAGAGGCAGAGGTTGCTATGAGCTGAGATCATGCCAGTGCACTCTAGCCTGGCTGACAAGGCGACTCTGTCTGGGGAGGAAAAAAAAGAAAGAAAGAAAGAAAGAGAGAGAGAGAGCGCGCGTGCGCATGCCCACCCGCCCCCGCCAGCCAGCCAGCCAGCCAGCCATGGTGGCTCATGTCTGTAATCCCAGCACTTTGGGAGGCCGAGGCAGCTGGATCATGAGGTCAGGAGTTCAAGACCAGACTGGCCAACATGGTGAAACCCCATCTCTACTAAAAAATACAAAAATAAGCTGAGCATGGTGGCTCATGCCTGTAATCCCAGCTACTTGGGAGGCTGAAATAGGAGAATTGCTTGAACTGGGACCCGGGAGGCAGAAGTTGCAGTGAGCAGAGATTGTGCCACTGCACTCCATCCAGCCTGGGCTACAGAGCAAGACTCCATCTCAAAAAAAAAGGAAAGAAAAGAAAATGTTAAGCACGCATATATTTAAATATATCTTATATCCCGTTTTTTTTCTTTGGCTCGGTAAGACACTCTGATTTAGCAAGAGACTTAGTTAAGTTTCAGGTTGACCAACCTGCTTTTATTCCCAAGTCTTATGACTTGGGACTCTTAAAAAACCAAACGTCTTTTGTCACATTCAAAATAGCTCAAGGGTCTGCCTTTTACCCTTTCCAGGACTAAACAATGTTCCCATTTCTTCCTACTTCCAGTGTCTTAGGTCCTAGACTAGACGAGACCAGGCTTTGTACTTTAATATCTAAAACTAAACACATGTCAATTCAGAAAGAAAGCTTCTAACTTAACTGCAGAACTCAGAGGGAGAGTCCTCATCTGAAATTTCAGAATACTTACAGGGTGATAGCTACAGCCAAAGCTAAATTGCCATAAATGAGCATACATTATGTTCCAGGAGCTGAGCTAAACACTTTTCAGAAATTACCTTCACGATTATTACAACCTAGTAAGGCAGTCCTTATAATCCCATACTGATAAATATATGGCTCAGAAATGTAAAGAACCTGCCAATTTACTCGACTAACTTGTACTTTGCGACTGCTGATTAAGTATAAAGCTGTAACCAGTACTGTGAACTACTTTCCTACCATCTCTCCCCATCTGGGGAACTGTCCCGCTTTCACTTTCATAAGGTGCGGCTGTTCCTTCCCAACGAATGTGGAGAGCAGAGAGCAAACTCCCGTTGGTCTGATAATGAATCACTCCATGGGCTTATTAGGAATCCTCTTGCTCAGTAACCCGGAAAGAACTGTGGCTGAGCAGCAAACCAAGACCCAGAGCTCCTGAGCGTATCCTGCTTTGTCTATCTCCCCGCATTCCTTAAGAAAGCATGTGTGTATGCAGAGGAGGAGGTGGATTGCGGGGAGAAACTTGTTCTGAACGTGCCAGGCTCCAGCCCACGAAGACGCTGGGTTGGGAGGCCTGGGAGAGGATGGGGACCCTCCATTCCGCTGAAAGTCACAATCACACGGGCTTTGGAATGATGGGTGCTTCCTCTCATCCCTTCCTGCTCCCACAGGGACCCTACCACCCGCCTCAGAAAGGATGGTCCTCGCCTAGCAGTCCCTCCCTCGACACCATTCGGGCAGGAGCCAGAGCCTGCTCCATCTCTTCTAGGCTTTCCCGCCGGTGTCCCGCGGCCAAACCTGCTGCAGTAGCCGCTCGGAGCACTGAGCCACCAGTCCTTCCATCCCGTCAGCGTCTCACTCGCCAAGTGGACGGAAGCGGAAAAGGTTAACCTCTCCCGGAAGCGGAAACCCTCTCCGGTCCGCTGTCACGTCGGACTGGGTGCCGCCGCCTCTGCTGCCTCCTGGTGGGATCCAAGAAACACTACGAGGAGAACCCGTTGGGGATGTCGGCCAGAGAGGCTGCAGCCCAGGGATATTTGGGTAAGGGGAGAGTAATTGAGCAGAAACGAACCATAGCTGCTCTGTGCTTGGATTGACTTGAACAGGCACTAACCTAGAGCTTCTGGCTCTCAAAGGCCTCACTTTGTCCCTCTGTGAAATGGGCACAAAATTAACCATTCATTTGTGCAACAAGCATTTATTGTGTACTTTAAAATGCCAGACACTATTCTAGCCCCTGAGGGCACAGAGAAAACAAAACGGGCAAGATCTCCCCTCTCATGGCAGCTACATTTTAGAGTGGAGTGATAAAATAGACCAAAAAAGGTAATAATCTCAGGTAGTTTAAATTGCCAGGAAGGCAATGTGATAGAGTGACTTGTGTCAGAGAAAGTACCTCTAAGCAAGTGACATTTGAGTTAAAATCTTATTTATTTTTCCGGTTTTATTGAGGTATAATTGACAAATGTTGCATACAATAGCGATGTACAACATAATATTTTGATATATGTGTACATTCCGAAATGATTACCATAATCAAGATAATTAACATAACACTCATCTCATACAGTTATCATTTACGTGTGTGTATGTGTGTGTGTGTGTCTGGTGTGAACATTTAAGATCTATCCTCAGCCTGGGAAACAGCTAAGACCTCGTCTCTACAGAAAAAATGGAAAAATAGCTGGGCATGGTGACGTGTGCCCCGAGTCCCAGATATGTGGGAGGCTGAGGTGGGAGGATCACTTGAGCCCAAGAATTTGAGGCTGCTGTGAGCCATGATTATGCCACTGTATTTCTGCCTGGGTGACAGAGTGAGATCCTGTCTCTATTTAAAAAAAACAAACAAACAACAACAACAACAAAAACTGCAAGTATACAACATACATTACGTCTCCAGTATTTATTTATCCTGCCTAACTGAAACTTTGTAACTTCAAGCAACATCTCCCATCTTTCCTACCCTACAGCCCTGACAACCACCATTCTATGCTCTGCGTCTATGAATCTGAATTTTTTTTTTATTACACGTATGCATGAGCTAAGGTAGTATTTGTTTTCCTGTGCCTGGCTTGTTGCACTCACTTAATGTTCTCCAGGTTCATCTAGGTGACAACATGTCATCTATGTTGAAACCATAACAGGGTTTCCTTTTTAAAGACTGAATAATATTTCATTGTATATATATTGAGTTAAAATTATAAACAGCAGACCTGGGACCTAAGAAGGCAGGGACCTTAATTATCTTGTTCACTCTTCCCTATGGCTCCAGAACTTAGAAAGTAGCACTCTCTGAACTTTTTGCCTGTGTGCTTCATAGAATTTTAATAATTCATATCTCATTTTATACTTTTAAAAGTTGACATCAGGTTGGACACAGTGGCTCATGACTGTAATCCTAGCACTTTGGGAGGCTGAGGCAGGCAGGTTGCTTGAGCCCAGGAGTTCAAGACCAGCCTGGGAAAAATAGTGAAACCTTGTCTCTACCAAAAATACAAAACATTAGCCAAGCATGGTGGTGCACACCTCTAGTCCCAGCTGTATAGGCAGCTCAGGAGGGAGGATTGCTTGAACCCAACAGTTCAAGGCTACAATGAGCCATGATTCTGCCACTGCATTCCAGTCTGGGCAATGAAGTGAGACTCTGTCTCAAAACAAACAAACAAACAAACAAAAACAAAAAACCTGACATCTAAAAATTCTTCTCACAACTTTAAATAGTGAGAATGGATTATTTTCTGGCATGATGTTTCATAAGTGCTCTCACTGTATTTTCATCAAAACTGTGGATTTGCAAGTTTAGCTTGTCCAATTTATGGAAAATGTCTGCCATATTGTTTCATTGGCAAAGCCAGTCCTCTTTGTCCAATCAAATAATCCAAATTATTTTACTTAATTTTTAACCATTTTAAAATTGCCTTTATTTTTTTTCTTTTTAAATTAATTAATTTTACATAGAAGTATTTGAACTATCCTTTATTTTGTAAATCAAATAAAAGTGTTAATATAGGGCCAGATGAGGTGGCTCACACCTGTAATCCCAGCACTTTGAGAGGCCAAGGCGGGCAGATTGTCTGAGGTTCAGAGTTCAAGACCAGCCTGACCAATATGGTGAAACCCTCTCTCTAAAAAAAAAAAGAAGTGTTAATATACTAGTCCTTTCTTATCTGTGGGAGATACCTTCCAACACACCTCAGTGCATGCCTGAAACTATGGATAGTACCAAACCCTATATATATACATTATGTTTTTTCAATCCAGTAATTCAGAAGGCTACTACTAAGTAACGGATGGGGAGTGTAGACTGTATGGATTTGTTGTACCAAGGGAGGATTCACATCCTGGGCAAGACAGAATGGGACGGTGGAGATTTCATCATGCTACCAAGAAATGGCATGCAATTAAAAACCTATGAATTGATTATTTCTGAGTTGGTTGTTGAAATCTATGAATTGGTCATTTTCCACTTAATATCTTTGGAATGTGGTTGACAACGGGTACCTAAACCACACATGGGGGTGACTACTGTACATGTCCCTGAAATGGTCTTTGCAAAATTATGACAGTAAGAGAAATTTGACATCTTGCTTGTAGTCTCACAGGCTATCTGTCTTTGCTCATTTCTGGGTGTGGGCCAAGCTAACTTTGGGGAAAATTTAGTTTAAAGTTAAAATGATAATAGCCCTTCCTCCAAATCGAACTGTTCTTGTAAAACTAATGCAAGGTAACGAAGCTGTGAGGATGAGAGGGGCTTGAATTCTAAATAATTGTCACCCGTCATTCTGGAGGTCAGATCTGCAGCTTCCACAATAACTCTTGCAGACAGGCTCTGGCGGCACAAAGAAAGCAAAACAGACAAGATCTCTCCTCTTATGGCAGCTACATGTTAGAGTGGAGAGATAAAATAGACCAAAAAAGGCAGCAATCTCAATAGTTTTAATTGCCAGGAAGGCAATGTGGTAGAGTATCTTGAGTTGGGTGGCCCCTCCTGGCCCCACCAGCCAGCCCTGTGGCCCCTAACCAGGAACTGACTCAGCACAAAAGGCAGCTTTGATTTCTTATGATTTAATCTCCAACTCAACCAATCAGCATGCCCCTACCCTACCCCACTGCCCAGCAAACTATCTTTGAAGAACCCCTAACTTAGGAGCCTTCGGGGAGGTTGATTGAGTAATAATTCCGTCTCTCTTTTTTTTTTTTCTTTTTTTAAAGATGGGTTTTCACCATATCAGTCAGGCTGGTCTTGAACTCCCAACCTCAGGTGATCTGCCCACCTTGGCCTCCAAAGTGCTTGGATTACAGGCGTGAGCCACCATGCCCGGCCGTAACTCCGTCTCTTATGTGGTATGGCTAGACTTGGGTCAACTAAACTCTTTCTTTATTGCAATGCCATAGTGTCCGTGAGTCAATTTTGTTTGTGCAGCAGGCAGGAAGAATCCACTGGGTGGTTCCATCACTCTGACACCTTATTTCTAAATTCTGAGAAAGATGGAGGAAGGGATGGACAAGTTGGTGGATAGACAAAGGGATAGGCAGATAGATCTCTATCTTCAAGGTAAAGGAAGAAATAAAAACAATCCATCATTTTGCTAAGCCCCCTTTGTTTAGTGCTCAAGGATATGACCTCTGGAAAAAAATACATTCTTGAAGTGCCCCTTGTTCAATTCCTGTTAGTTTACACCCAGGCAATGTGGAGTCCTGATTTAGGGAGGTGGAGTCTGGCTGGTGGGAATGAAGGAAAGCAAAAAGAGAAAGCAGATAAGCTATAAGTCTGCTTTTCTTTATGGTTCAGGATACGTAGTCCTCCTGTGCAAATAACTCACAATCTTCCTGCACCCAGCTATTATCAGACACCTCAGGTGATAGAAAAATGTAACTTAGCTCACTGCAATCAGCATTATCAGTACTGCACAAAGCCCTCTTTAACACAGCCCAAGCACCATTCTATCAAATTCCCAGCAAGCCTTTGTTTCCTGCAAGTCAGCTCCTGTCTTACTGATTTGCCTGTTGCACCCTTGCAATGTACTTTCCTGCTTTGTCTAATACATCTGCCTTTCTTTACATACAACAGTCTTGGTAAATTCTTTTCACTACCTACATGACACAGGCCCCAGAGAGTCACTACCCATGACAGGCAATGGAAAGGGTGCTATGCTTTTGTTTGTGGAAGGGGAGATGTAAAAGGATAATTGGAAAACAGTTTGCAGGCCAATCAATTTTAGAAAAGAGTATACAAAAATTCAGGATTCCCCTAATGTATCTGGACCCACAGATCCCTTTGAAGGGTCTTCCCAACTGTGCTACATGCACCTGGGGGTACAGAACTTCCCAATCTCCCAACAAAAAAAAAGTGGGGGGATTGGTTACTAGCCCAGATGGAGAGACTGGCAAAAGTGAGAGCACATAGGAATTTGTAAGTTATACAGGATTTCCTGTACCCGGAGGTACATCTAGCCCAGTTGAGAAGACCGTTCATCTTACTGATGTAAAGGAAGAAACTGAAGCAAAATTAATAAGTAGAGAGTCTATTTGGGCTAGGGTTGAGGACTGCGGCCTGGGAGTCATGGATTCAAGTTGCCCTGAATATATACTCCCATTAGTAGCTGTCACAAGTGGGTTAAAAAAGGAAAAAGATGAAAAAGTTAGGATGCAGTGCCTAAGTTGCTTACCAAGAATTTACAATGGTTCATTAAAATAACATAAGCTACCATTGTCTGTATATTGATCTTTGTATCATAAACTCCAGGAATGTGAAGATAATAGGTGAGGGTCACATTGTGTAACTTGTGATAATATTGTGGGTAATTTATCAGTTACTCTGAAATTACAGTGAAGGAAAGAGAAAACAAAATGCCTTTAAATAATTACCCCCAGGCCTAGGTGCAGAGAATGTAACAGATGTCTCAAGCTCCTGCATCTCTGGGCCTAATCAATTTTGCATACCTCACATTCCTCAGACAGCTCTGAGCCACTTTCTCAATGTAGAGTAGCGCTTGACACAGGGTATTGCTCTAAAACTATTTTTTTTTTTTAGACGGAGTCTCACTCTGTCACCCAGGCTGGCGTGCAGTGGTGCAATCTCAACCTCTGCCTCCCGGGTTCAATTCTCCTGCCTCAGCCTCCTGAGTAGCTGGGATTACAGGTGCGTGCCACCACGCCTGGCTAAATTTTGTATTTTTAGCAGAGACAGGTTTCAGCATGTTGGCCAGGCTGGTGTCAAACTCCTGACCTCGTGATTGGCCCGCCTCGGCCTCCCAAAGTGCTGGGATTACAGGCATGAGCCACAGAACCCAGCCTAAAACTGTTTCTTAATTGAATGAGCAGGAAGTTTTTATGCAGTGAGACTAGCAAATGCAAACGAAGCAGGAGCTAAGTTTACAGTATGGTCAATGATGAACTGCCCATGTGATCATGGTACCGTAAGATTATAATGAACCTGAAAAATTTCTACCGCCTAGTGACATCTTGGTGAGTCTGACCCTGTGTAGGACTAGGTGAATGTGTTTGTGTGTTAGTTTTAAAAGTGGAAAAAAAGCTCTAGAATAAGGCTATTAAAATGTTTTTGCACATCTGTACTGTTTTGTTTTAAATTAGTGTTATAAAAGAGGCAAAAAGTTAAAAATTAAAACGTTTATAAAGTAAAAATGTTATAGTAAGCTAAGGGTAATTTATTACTGAAGAAAGAACATTTTAATTCTTTATTTCTATTTTTGTACAGGTGGGAATCTCGCTGTTTTCCCAGGTTGATCTTGAACTCCTGGGTTCAAGTGATCCTCCTGCCTCTTCCGGGATTGCAGGCATAGCCTAAGTGTACAATGTTTAAAGTTTACAGCAATGCACAGTGATATCCTAGGCCTTCACATTCACTCACCACTCACTCACTGATTCACTCAGAGAAACTTCCAGTTTTGCAAGTTCCATTCGTGGAAAGCCCAGTACAGGTGTTCTAATTTTTTTTGTTATTTATCATTATTATTATTATTTTTTGAGACAGAGTCTCAGTCTGTCGCCAGGCTGAAGTGCAATGGTGAGATCTCGGCCCCCTGCAACCTCTGACTCCCTAGTCCAAGTGATTCTCCTGCCTCAGTCTCCCGAGTAGCTGGGACTACAGGCACTCCCCACCATGCCCAGCTAATTTTTGTATTTTTAGTAGAGACAGGGTTTCACCATTGGCCAGGATGGTCTCGAGCTCATGACCTGGTGATCTGCCCGCCTTAGCCTTCCAAAGTGCTGGGATTACAGGCATGAGCCACAATGCCAGGCCCTATTTTTTATCTTTTTTTTTTTTTTTAAATATTGTTTTGAGTCAGAGTCTCGCTCCGTCACCCAGGCTAGAGGGCAGTGGCAAGATCTTGGCTCACTCCAACCTCTGCCTCCCAGGTTCAAGTGATTCTCCTGCCTCAGCCTTCTGAGTAGCTGGGATTACAGGCATACACCACCACACCCAGCTAATTTTTTGTAATTTTAGTAGAGGTGGAGTTTCGCCCTGTTGGCCAGGCTGGTCTCGAACTCCTGACTTCAGGTGATCCACCCGCCTTGGCCTCCCAAAGTGCTGGGATTACAGGTGTGAGCCACTGTGCCCGGCCCTATTTATTTATCTTTTCTTTTCTTTTTTTTTTTTTTTATGTCCTTCTCATATGCAAAATACATTCAGCCCAGCCCTCTTTATTATCTTTTATTCCATAATTTTACTGTACCTTTTCTATGTTTAGATACACAATTACTTACCATTGCGGTTCAGTTGCCTACAGTATTCAGGACAGTGACATGCCATACAGGTTTGGAGCCTAGGAGCAATGGGCTATACCAGGTAGCCTGGGTGTGGAGTAGGCTCTACCATCCAGGTTTGTGCAAGTACACTCTCTGAATGTCCGCACAACAAAATTGCCTAACAACACATTTCTCAGGATCTGTACCCACTGTTAAGTGATACATTACTGTATTTGAAAACAGAAGAAGGGGGATTGGGTACTAGCCCAGGTGGAGAGATTGGCAAAAGTGACAGCATATAAGAATTTGTAAGTTGTTGGGGCTCAGATACTGATACCTCAAAATATGGTGCTTTGACATACTGAAGCACAGAACACTCAAGATCTCTCTGACCTTCTCCCTCGAAGTTGCAGTTTCTTTTTTTTTTTTTGAGTCAGAGTCTCGCTCTGCTGCCAGGCTGGAGTGCAGTGGTGCCATCTTGGCTCACTGCAACCTCTACCTCCCAGGTTCAAGCAATTCCCCTGCCTCAGCCTACCGAGTAGCTGGCAATACAGGCGTGCCACCATGCCCAGCTAAATTTTGTATTTTTAGTAGAGACAGTGTTTCACGATGTTGATCAGGATGGTCTCAGTCTCCTGACCCCTGGTGATCCTCCTGCCTTGGCCTCGCAAAGTGCTGGGATTACAGGTGTGAGCCACCGCGACCAGCCACTTTCTTTATCTGGTTAAGATCCAGACACACTAAGGCACATTAAAGACAATTGTTTTTTCTTCCCTTTCCTGTAAAATCAAGAGTGTAGTCACACTTGAATAGACCTTTTCACAAGACAACATCCACGTTAGTATCTGTTCCCTGATCCATCCATTCTCCCTAAAAATTCCCTCAACAGAATTCCTCTTCCCCTACTCCCATAACCTGTTTTGCCAGGACGACATATACACTTCTGCACCACCTTTCCAGGTGAGCAATCGCTCAGTGATTCTCCCTGCAAATACACAGCAAATACATTTGTATGCCTTTTTCCCCATTAATCTGCTTTTTGCAAGTTCATTTTTCAGTGAACCTTCAGGAGGCCAAGGGGAAAGCTTTCCCTTTACCCATATAAAGGCAAGGCAGGGGTTTTAAATTTTATTCTGTGCACAATGGGAACCATTAGAGGGTTTGGATGAGCAGATGGGTGGTGGAGAATTTTCGTTTTTCGAAAGGGTGGTGTTATGGGCTGAAATGTATTCCCCCAAAGTTCATATGTTAAAGTCCTAATGCCCAGTATCTCAGAATGTGACCCTACTTGGAGACAGGGTCGTTAAAGAGGTAGTAAGTTAAGATGAGGTCATGAGGGCCAGGCATAGTGGCTCATTCCTGTAATCACAGCACTTTGGGAAGCTGAGGTGGGCAGATCAGCTGAGGTCAGGAGTTCGAGACCAGTCTGGCCAACATGGCAAAACCCTGTCTCTACTAAAAATATAAAAATTAGCTGGGTGTGGTGGCTTATGTCTGTAGTCCCAGTGACTTGGGAGGCTGAGGCAGGAGAATCACTTGAACCCAGAAGGCAGAAGTTGCAGTGAGTTAAGATCGTGCCACTGCACTCCAGCCTGGGTGACAGAGAGACTCCATCTCAAAAAAAAAAAAAGTCACGAGGATGGGCCCTAACTCAACATGATTGGTGTCCTCATAAGAGGAGATTAGCACACAGACACAGACACACACAGAGGTAAGACGATGTGAACATACAGGGAGAAAGAGGCCAAGGAAAGAGGCCTCTGAAGATACCGATCCTACCTGCCAGCACCTTGCTTGATCTCAGAATTCCAAGTTCAGGTCAGGAATGATAAATCAAAATGGTAGCAGAAAAAAAATGGGCAGATTCATGATATAGTTTAGAGATAGAATTGGCAGAACTTGCTGTTGGATTTGGAATCTAAAAATGAGGACATGGGTTAAGACTGTCAAGTGAAGAATGATGAGGTTCATAAATTTGGAAAGGAGAACTTTATTTCACATAAAGAGTCGCATGCTACAGGTGGCCATTCTGACAGGCTGGGAAATGTAGCCTCCAGCCAGTAGCTGAAAACATGCACTTCCAGGGAAGGGCACAGGAAACAGGAATTTATGCTGAGCAGGTGGCCAAATATACATATTTAATAAGCTGTAAGAGGAGTCATGAATATTTATGAAAGGAGAAATGTGGGCATGCACAACTTAGCTTCATGCCCCTTCATGGGTCCCATGTACAAAAAATGGTGTCTTAGCATGATCAGATGGTGGAGGTTTGGGGCCCTCTGATGTCAAAAGGTGAAGCGGAAGACAGAAAAACCTTCCCTGCACATCCTTTGTAAACTGGCCAGAACCATTCAGTGGCGGGTGGCCTCTTATCAGGAAGGAATGCATGTTGGTTGTTGTGGTGAAAAGGCAAAAGGGAGGGGCAGTTGGTGGAAATCAGTGGTGGAGCCAGGGTTTCCAAAGGGCTGGTTTCTGTTTAGACTTTAGGAAAGAATACCTAATGGCAGCTAGGGAGGGAGAGGGTCTAAGAGGGGCGCCCTACCTCCAGATGCCATCCAGGGTTCTCCTTGGCCAAGAGGACGTCCATTCAGTCCATCATGGGGCTTAGGATTTTAGTTTTACTTCTCAACAGAAAATGAAGTGACCAGGAAGAAATGAAAAAGCTGTGGGGAGGGAAAGAATGACTGGAACCTTAAATTTTCCTTCTAGTGGTAAAGTTTTAATGACCCAGGTCCGATCGCACACTACTTGTTTCCATAGGGAATAATGTTTACTTCACCATCAATCTGTAAATGCTGTTTACTAGTTTTTAACTTTTTAAATCAACTCACAGCACAGGAAGCTTTATGACTACATGATTACAGAGTAATCATGTACCCTTTTAAAAACTATATAAAAATAATAATGTAACTAAGAAAAATTGGAAATTGTGGCTGGGAAGGAGAAAGGGGAAATATGTGCCATAGTGTCCTCCTCTTTATGGCCAGGAATGGAGAGGTCTTACTGGAGATGATGAATAAAAAGAATACAGGCCTATTTTATTTTATTTTTTTGAGACTGAGTCTCACTCTATTGCCCAGGCTCTAGAGTGTGATGGCGTGATCTCAATTCACTGCAATCTCCACCTCCCAGGTTCAAGCGATTTTCCTGCCTCAGCCTCCCGAGTAGCTGGGACTATAAACCCATGCCACCACACCAGGCTAATTTTTGTATTTTTAGTAGAGATAGGGTTTTGCCATATTGGCCAGGCTGGTCTCAAACTCCTGACCTCGTGATCCACCCACGTTGTGGATCACGCCAGTAATTCCTCCCAAAGTGCTGGAATTACAGGCGTGAGCCACCGTTCCTGGCCTATAGACCATTATTATTATTATTAGAGACGAAGTCTTGCTCTGTTGCCCAGGCTGGAGTGCAGTGGCACAATCTTGGCTCACTGCAACCTCCACCTCCTAGGTTCAAGCAATTCTATTGCCTCAGCCTCTCCAGTAGCTGGGACTATAGGCACATGCTGCCGTACCTGGCTAATTTCTTTTGTATTTTAGTAGAGACAGGGTTTCACCCTGTTGCCCAGGCTGGTCTCAAACTCCTGAGCTCAGGGAATCTGCCTACCATGGCCTCCCAAAGTGCTATGTTTACAGGAATGAGCCACCATGCCCGGGCTACAGACCATTTTTAAAAAGTGGAAACCTGGCTGGGTGTGGTGGCTCACGCCTGTAATCCAAGCACTTTGGAGACCAAGGCGGATAGATCACCTGAGGTCGGGAGTTCAAGACCAGCCTGACCAACATGGTGAAATCCCATCTTGGAAAAAGAAAAAAAAAAGTGTAAACCACCAGATAAACGATTGTGAATGGTAGATTCCAGAAGGTGGGGGTATCTTTTATTGTATATCTCATGTCCTTCTATAGCATTATAATTTTTTTAAATGTATTGCCAAAGGTAGAATTACAGCCAATTTAAAGACTCAGTTGGCTTTATTGTAATTCTAGAATTGGGCAATGCTTCAGTCCATAAAATAGAATCAGTGTTCTGATGTGCTGATTCATATTCACAGAGAGGGCCTAAAGGAAGTGGAAGCTAAGAACAGAGTGTATTAGTCCTTTCCATGTTACTTTTCTCCTAAGGTGGGGACATAATAGAATAATAGAAAAATAACTGAGTAGTTAATATCAGTTTCCTTTAGGCTACCTTTTTGCCTGTAAGGATTAAGGCAGAATTGCCTTAATTCTGAGAAATTGGGTGTTCTCTCTCTCTCTCTCCTGATTTCTCTGAGGGTCAGGTAACAGTTTAGGTGCGGTGACATGAAACTTTAGCATGGGTGACTCCATTCTGATTTTTAGGCTGGTCTGCTGGGGTCTGGTGCAGAAGTTTAGTCCAAAATGATGGCCTCTTATAATTTTTCCTTAACAATGTGTATCAATTATTTACATAATAATTGAAAACTAAGTCTAATTTTTTTTTTTTTTTTTTTTAAAAGACACCAAGCTCCCATCCTGAGGGTCTGGGAGAGCGCATGCTTTCTTACTTTCCTGCGCACAATGAGACTACCCCCAAGCACAGAGTGACTCTCCTAGGGAGGGGTGAGGCTGAGGCAAGTCCCCTCACCCCTGAAAGCCTCTCCTTGTCCCTCTCCCTACTCTCACAAGGGTGGTGGGAAGGCCCACCCAGGGTCCAGGGTCCTGGCCCCTTGCCGCTTACTGCGGGTTCCGCATTTTATCTGGTGTCATACTAAAGCAGGAGGGGCTGACTCAGGCAAGAGGAAGTCAAAGAAAGTTTTGGAAGGTTTGAAGGCAGGAAGCTTTGCTATAACCTCTCCCGGCTTGAAAAAGCACCTTCGGGACTCAGGGGGTTAAAGGGCAAAGGTGGGCCTAGCTCAGCCCCAGAAAACACCCCACATGGTTTCTCTCCTTCACTCACTTGGTCATTCCACAAACAGCATCCAACCCCCGTGAGTCGCTACTGGGCACTGGGGGCATAGGTCAATTGGATATAGTCCCTGACCACAAGAAACTGACCAGCTAGTCTAGTGAGCAGTATCGCATGTTAAAGAACCTTTAGGAAACAGGGAGAAAATGTGCATGGGTTGGTGGTGGGCATGATGGCTTGGTTGGTGGGTGGTGTGGAGGAGAAGTTTCTAAAGACGATATTTGGGCAGCGTATGGGATGGGAAAGAACATTTCCTGGTGCAGAGATGCATTCCAGGCACAGAGGCAGGTTGCGTCCTTAGCCCCAAGGCCAGGTGGAGGACGGGGCTCTGGCATTAACATTCCCGCTGCCCTTTCTGGGTTTGCCCTTGCTGGGGTCATGGGGCATGGGGTATGGTCATGGTCTGTTACTATCATCATTTCTGGAGTCCTGTGACAGAACCAGAGCGCACACAGATCTGTCCTGTCTCTCTCTTGTTAGTAATGGGAAATCGCCATCATTTGGGGAGATGGCCTTGAACTAGGAGGAGGATAGGGCTGCTGCTGTTGCTTTCTCCTGCCTCTTGCATTTTTGACTATATACCAGTAATTTGTAAGCATATGGGTGGGGTCTAATAAAATTTCTAGATAAAGGGGATATACTAGAAAAAAATCATATTCCATAATGTAATTTTATATTGGGGGTGGATACAACATTATTTTAGTAATACAAATGAGAACGAGTGGAGGGATTTCACGGAAGACACAACGCTAGTTCACCACGGGCATGTGATCTGGGGGAGCATCTCAGGATGGTATGGGACTGGAGGGAGGGAGAAATGCTGTCTCAGATACACCAAGGCTGACATCACAGGTTAGCCCGAGCAGGCAGTTCTCACTGAGGCCATCACAGAAGGAGCAGGTAGATACTCCAACACTATGCCTAATCCCCTTCTCTTTTTCCTTGGTGACCAAGAGCTCACGGTTTACTTGAAGCAAGTCATAGCTCCTGGGCCTGTTTTCCTCATCCATCAAATGGGGAGATTGGGCTAGGTGGCCACTTAGAACCCTTTTACATATACTAACTCAGCCTTTTTCAGATGTTTTCATCATCACTATTTTTGCCATTTCTTTGTTTCACATTAAGTACATATTTTTCTTTACATTGATTCACTTTATTAACTTAACTATTTACTTATCCTCATCCTAAACAGTAATATCTGTGAATGCATGGGTTTGTTGGACAAGTTATATATAATGTATATATATATTTTTGAGATGGAGTTTCACTCTTGTTGCCCAGGTTGGAGTGCAATGACGTGATCTCAGCTCACCGAAACCTCTGCCTCCTAGGTGAAACTATTCTCTTGCCTCAGCCTCCTGAGTAGCTGGGATTACAGGCATGCGCCACCACGCCCCGCTGATTTTGTATTTTTAGTAGAGATGGGGTTTCTCCATGTTGGTCAGGTTGGTCTCGAACTCCTGACCTCAGGTGATCCATCCGCCTCTGCCTCCCAAAGTGCTGGGATTACAGGTGTGAGCCATCATGCCTGGCGTAATGTAAATTAAAACAAATATGACTATAACTATAAAAATTCACCCACATACCACCTAACGTTTTCTACTGTTACCAACGGTGCACCTATGCCTCCCATGGGGGAAACACTGCATCTGGTCGTTGGTTGTCCCGGCAGCCTGTAAAGAGGGTTGAAAACCACCTGGAAGTGTGTGCTCACGTTCGTGTTGTTACTGGGCAGGATTGGCATTAGAACTTTGGTCTTAGCTTAATTCACTCACTGAACAATTGTTGGGGGGTCTGCCATCTGCCAGGGACAGTTCTGGCCCCAGGGCTAAGATAGTGAAAAAGATATGCACAGTGCCTGCCCTGAGTCTCCAACATCCTAATAAGCAGACAGATAAAACTAAAGAATCAAATACTTAGCCAGGCGTGGTGGCTCAGGCCTGTAATCCCTGCAATTTGGGAGGCCGAGGCCAGTGGGTGATGAGGTCAAGAGATGGAGACCATCCTGGCCAACATGGTGAAAGCCCCGTCTCTACTAAAATACAAAAATTAGCTGGGCGTGGTGGTGCACGCCTGTAGTACCAGCTACTTGGGAGGCTGAGGCAGGAGAATTGCTTGAACACAGGAGGTGGATGTTGCAGTGAGCCGAGATTGTGCCACTGCACTCTAGCCTGGTGCCTGGCTACAGAGCAAGACTCTGTCTCAAAAAGAAAAAGAAAAAAAAGAATCAAATACATAAATGTAAATGGTAAAAAGTACTACAATGGCAAGTTTGTGTTCGTTACTCTGATTAGCTTCATGTATATTAATCAGCTACTCTGTGGTTGGTTGCAAATTTATTACTTACCATATTCTCCAAAATACATCTATTCAGGCCAGTGCGGTGGCTCACACCTGTAATTCTAGCACTTTGGACGGCCGAGGTGGGTGAATCAGTTGAGGTCAGGAGTTAAAGACCAGTCTGGACAACATGGTGAAACCTTGTCTCTACTAAAAATACAAAAATTAGCTGGGTGTGGTGGTGCACCCCTGTAGTCCCAGCTACTCATGAGGCTGAGGCAGGAGAATCACTTGAACCCAGGAGGTGGAGGTTGCAGTAAGCTGAGATCACACCACTGCACTCCAGCCTGGGTGACAGAGAGAGACTCTGTCTCAAAAAGACAAAAATTAAAAAAATAAAAATAATACATTTATTCAGTCCCAAGGGACCTGAGAGAAACCTTACTAAAGGTGTAGGGCAAACCTGTAATATAAGGTTGTTATTCCCAGAATCATCTAGAATATAGCAACTAGAAAATACTCCCCCCTCCAAAAAAAATACTCCCTTCTAGAATATAACAACTTTCCTACCATCCATTAGCAACTTACATCTCTTCTCTACCTAAGTGTATAATCTCACTGAATCTTCATATCACTCAGTGAAGAAGGTAGGCATCTCATCTTGCTCAAAATCCTGGAGTTGGATGTAGGTGCAGTGTGGACATGTCAGGGCTTTCGTTTTCCAGCTTCTTATCTTTTTTCTACTGCCCTTCAAGCAAAGGAGACAGCAAGCATGCTGAGAGGAAATGTCTGACAGGCATGTTACAGTTTTACCTGGGAGTCTAATAGTGCATTTAAAGAATGAGGGCAGGCCGGGTGTGGTGGCTCATGCCTGTAATCCCAGCACTTTGGGAGGCTGGGGTGGGCAGATCACGTGGTCAAAAGATCGAGACCATCCTGGACAATACGGTGAAACCCTGTCTCTACTAAAAATATAAAAATTAGCTGGGCATGGTGGTGGGCCTGTAGTCTCAGCTACTCTCAGGAGGCTGAGGCAGGGAATCACTTGAACCGAGGAGGTGGAGGTTGCAGTGAGTCAAGATCATGCCACTGCACTCCAGCCTGGTGACAGAGCAAGACTCTATCTCAAAAAAAAAAAAAAAAAAAGAATGAGGGCAATAATTTATCTACAGACATATTGAATACATGTGCGAAAGGATGTATAGACAAAGAAATTAGGCACTGTCAAATCAAGTGACTGGTGACAACAGATGTGTTCCTCAGTTAACGGATAAACTGATGGCACATCCATTCAGTGAATACTACATAGTTGTATGAAGGAGTAGATATCTTACTGAGATAAGATACCAGGTATCTTTTTTTCCCTTGAGATGGAGTCTTACTCTGTTGCCCAGGCAGGAATGCAGTGGCGCGATCTCGGCTCACTGCAACCACTGCCTCCCGGGTTCAAGTGATTCTCCTGCCTCAGTCTCCCAAGTAGCTGGGATCACAGGCATGTACTACCATGCCAGCTAATTTTTGTATTTTTAGAAGAGATGGGGTTTCATCATGTTGGCCAGACTGGTCTCGAACGCCTGACCTTGGGTGATCCACCTGCCTTGGCCTCCCAAAGGATTGGCCTTCTGGGATTACAGGTGTGAGCCACCATACCAGATAATCTTATCAAGGTACCAGCTAAGATATCAGCCAAGATACCAGATACCTTATCGAGAAAAGACAAAGTTCAGTACAGTATCTTTATGGTGCACTTTTAGGTGGAAAAAAAAAGATATACACGTATAAGTTTACATAGGCATTGTTTCTCTGGAAGGACAAAGAAGAAACTGGCAAGAGATGCCTTTTTTTTTTTTTTAAGAGATGGGGTTTCACCGTGTTAGTCAGGATGGTCTCGATCTTCTGACCTTGTGATCCACACGCCTCGGCCTCCCAAAGTGCTGGGATTACAGGCGTGAGCCACTGCGCCCAGCCTGAGATGCTGTCTTTAGGGAGGGAAATGGTTGAGTTGGGGTCTGCGGGTCAGACTTCTGCAAGTAGTGAGACCCACGTCTCAGGTGGTGACCCCAACATGATAAAGGGCACAGGGTTCAAGTGATTCTCCTGCCTTAGCTTCCCTAGTAGCTGGGATTAGAGGTGCCCGTCACTACACCTGGCTAATATTTTATATTTTTAGTAGAGATAGGGTTTCACTGTGTTGTCCAAGCTAGTCTTGAACTCCTGACCTCAGTAGACCAACCAGCCTCAGCCTCCCTGGGATTACAGGTGTGAACCACCACACCCAGCTTGTTTTTTTTAATTTTATTTGAACTTTCGGGCGCAAGCAGTTCTCCTGTCTTAGTCTCCCAAAGTGCTGGGATTACAGGCATGAGCCACTACGCCTGGCTCTTCAGAGAATTTAAATGTTATGTGTGTGTCAGCTCCTAATCGCTTCTGCTGCTTTATGCTGTGGGGGTCACACGTGTGTTTGGGGGCAGGGAAGCTGCGTCCGAGGGGGGTCTGCACCCTGGTGCCTGTCAAAACCATGCAAATTACTATCTGATTATAATCAAAGCTGTCAAAACCAGCTTTTAGTACCCCTACTCTACCCAGGGTCTTCCTGATTAGAATGACAAAGGTGTAGAGACCAAATACACCTTTGGGGCAGACCTTTCATCACATCCATTCATTCAATTCATTCCACAAATATTAAGTACCCACTCTACATCAGACCTAACAAAAACAAGGCAAATGAGGTTTCTGCTTTAGGAGCTTATGCTCCAGGGTGGATAGGGATCTTAAGGGGTGAGGCTTCAGCTGAGACCTGAAGGGTGAGAAGGAGCTGGCCATGCAGTCGGTGTGAAGACATGGAGGAAGAATCCACCAGGCAGAAGGAATTAGGACTGCAAAGGGCCGGTGGTGGGAAGGAGAAAAAGAAAGGCCAGGCTGGCTGGAGCCTCTAAGGCAGGCAATAGTTACCTGGAATCTTAGATCCTTGGCCTTCTTGAGAGGCAGAAAGCTCGTGTGCATATTGCAAAAAGGTCTGGACTCAAAGGCAACCATTGTCTGTAGGAGCAGGAGGATCAGAGCCAGTGAGGTTTGCTGTCTTTTTTTCAGACTAGTATCCTGGTACCCTGCCTTTCTCCCCACCCTATGCAGAGAAACCGCAGGAATGTGTGACTTCATTCTTCAAGACCAAGGATTCTAAGGCCCTACAATTAGGGCCTCCTGTGGTGTGGTGTGTGGTAATGCCACACTGTGAAACAGAAGCTGGAGCTGAAAGAAAACAGAGATTTTGGAGTTGAAAGATGGGATCAACATCCTAGCTATTGCCATTTATTATGTACGTGAGCTTGAGGGGGTCATTTTACATTTCCCGGCTTTGTTTCCTGAAGGTTCTGGAAAAGACACAGGCACCATTACAAGTGAACATTTACTTATTTTTGAATTTCTCTCTAGGGAAACAACTGAATGGTGGTTTGCTGGTAAATTCAACTCCATGGCTGGAAGAGACTCTTGCCTTCTGCAGAGGTGGTCTGGTTCTCCCCACAAACGTCCTGACAGCTGAAGTGACGCTGAGATGTGCTGCTCCGGGTGGGAGGATTTGCTCCATGTAGCTTTTCCCATACACAGGAAGGGTGTTTACAGCTCTGCTTCATAGCACCTGATGCTGCAGGGGTGTGAGGGGTGACCCGTGCTGGGAGAACTGAGCACAGATGAATGTGTTGCTGAGAAGGAATTCCGTAACACATGTGCTCTTCAGAGTTTTTATTGAGTCCAAATGGACTGCAAATACAGTCCTCTGCTGCCTCCCGGGCCAATGAATTCAGGCTCCAAGATCCCCAGAACACCCCCATTCTGTCTCCATCTCTTACATCTGCTTCCCTTTGCAGGTTGGCCTCATTTTCCTAATCCCATTGCCCCCATTGAAGCAGGAGCAGCTGCAAACAAACCTCTCAAACACCGAACAGGGAAGGAAGTTAAGGTATTTTCACCTGCTGCTCAGCTAGGAGCTGCAGCAGGTGAAAACCCAAACAACTGAGCTCTTCCACAAAGAAAATCCTTGCCCTTTTAAAGGCTTATAATTCTAGAAATTACACGTGAAAGGGTCTTGATCCATGAAGTAGGTGTGGGGTACGTGACTAGGTGGGGATTTGATCATGTTTAAGAAAAAACAATGCCTTCTGGAAAGATTCCTCCATGCCATGCCTGCGATCTATAGGAGTGTGATTAAGAATGGCACCCGGTCTGCTAGCCTTTACTTCTATTGAAATGCAATATAGGAAAGGGCTCTTAGAAGCCTAAGAGAATTAAAGGTCTCTTTCCTCACCATGAAGCTGGAGCTTGGAAAGAGAAACTCTCATCTCTAACCTGTGAGTGGAAAATGCTAGGGAAGGGTTCTGAATGGCTTGGCTGTGCCCCATGCCTCTCCTTGGTCTAGTCATGGGAGCCAAAGAGATGGGTCACTTACAGCCAGCTTGGGCCATGTGCCCCATTGCTGTGGCCAGTGCCCTTAACAGAAAAGATCACGGGATCAGCAAGGAGGGCAGCCTCATCAAAGCTCAGAGCTGTGTAGGCACGGGGGCCACAGAGCAGCATGAGACCGTCCTCGCGCTCTATAACCTGGTACAAGTGAGTTGGCGAAGATGTTGATTGATACTCATATGAAGACATTATGAAGTCAACCCTTAATGTGTCTCGTGGAATTCAATGGAAGGAGAGAGAACATCAGAGATTGATGCCATGGGGCAGGAGGAAGCCCCAGGCCAGTGGTGAGAAATTGGGCTGGATACCAGCTATCCAGGGAGGACTGGGTATCAAAGATCCTGGAAGCCACAGGGGGAAGAAGAGTAGATTCTCCATCACTGTAGGTTCCTTATACATGAGAAGAGACAGCCAGGTAAGGAGTATGCTGGGGAGAAGGGGAAGAGCCTCAGCAGCAAGTGAAGGTGGCGTTGCTCCCTCCATCACCTCCCCGAGTCCCCAGTGGCCTGGAGAGGGCCATGAATTTCAGCGTTCCCTGTGCAACTTACCAGTAGGGTGCTGGCCTCACCATTTTGCCTGTCTCTGCCTGGGCTTCACTCACTTTATACCAGTGGAGATCTCAAACTGCAGCATGCATAAGACTTACAGAGGGAACAAGGGTAAAACACTGGTGCTGGGGACCGTCCCAGGGTGGGTAGGATAGTTTAGTGGGTCTAGAGAGGGGCCCAACAGTCTTCGTTTTTAATAGGCTGCCCCAGGTGATTCTGATATAGCTCGTGCAGCATGCTTTGCTGGGTGGTACAACAGGGTAATGTCAGAGAGGACGGAGGAAGAGATTTCTGGCTGTTGCTATTTGTTAGAGGCTGACTTCTGATGTTGATGCAATAGACCCTGCAAAGCTCTGAGCTGGGCAGGAACATGGGCCACATAAGCAGCATGAAACACATAAGCTCCAGGACCTACTATCCCTGGGTTGGGGACGACATGGAATGATGCTCATATGAAGAAACTGTGAAGTCATCTCTCATTGGGTGGGGTGAAATTCCATAGAATGAGACAGTGCAGACAGCATCCCCGATCTAACTTGGGGATGTGGATTCCTAACGAATTGAGCAGTCATTTAAACTTAGCAAATGAAAGGAGTGGGCAAAAGAAAACATAAATGTTTCCTAGACTGGGGATGGGTGGGAAAGAAATGACTGGAAAAGGGAGAGTCAAATATCAGGGAAACACAGACCAAGTGAGGGGTGGAGAAGAGAACAAGAGTGAGAGGAGATTCTTTTTGAAAGGCCACTTTATTGATGGAGATAAAACTGAATGGAGCTCCCCACAGCCCTCCCCTCACTCACGTTAGTGGCTTCACTGGGCATCTGAGACCAGGGTGGCCTGAAACCCACAGAGGCTGGGTTGCTTAGCCCCCCAGCCTATCACACCACCCGCTCCATGTCAGGCAGCCACATAAAAACACGTCACAGTTCATGAAGATTCGTGGATGCACCTCTGAATCCCCCCCACAATGGTTTCTGTGCATTTTTTTTTAATATTGTACAAAATATGTTAACTAGGAAAAGTTAGCTGTTCTGTGACAAGTCCTATTAGGATTACCGTCCCCCAGGCATTACTTCTTATTGCAGTAAGACCTCTAAAAGGTGGCGCTGTACAAACAAAAAAATCTAAAGGATTTTAAGAAGAGCAGCAACACAATACTGCTTTAGTTCATTTAAATTTTCTTTCCCAAAAATACACTCCTAAATATACAAACTATACAATCTTATCATTTTAATGCTGGTTTGGTTTTTTTTCTGTTTCTGTTTTTTTGTGTGTTTTGTTTTTGTTCTTGTTTTTAATAATAACAATAGGACCCAAACTGAAAAATCGGTTCAACTTCAAACCAACAAAAGCACTAGAGGACTTGTGACTCAGTACCTTCATATAACACCACATAAATAACTTTAGCCACAGTCAATGTTCACAGCCTGGTCAGTAGAACGAAGGAAACACTTTTCTGGCGGTTAGACGTCATCTGCAGAGAGGGCTGGAATATTCATCCGAGGCCGGGTGAAAAACGCCATCTTCTCCCTATAAGAGAGGCCATCCCTTTAGAGCAGGGGTTTTCAACCTCACTCTACAGAGATTCTGGGCAGGATAATTCTTTGTCGTGGGAGTTGTCCTGTACATCACTGCAGAATGTTTAGCGATGTCCTCAGCCTCTACCCTCTAGATGCTAGCCGTATCCTTGACCTCCAGTTATGACAACCCAAAATGTATGCTCATTGCCAAATGTCCCAGGGAGAAGGGGAGAAATCACCCCTGGTTAAGAACCACTGCTTTAAAGGAACATTAGCATGAACGATGACCCAGAGGCTTCTCAGCCTTTCAAAGGACCCTCGGGCCACTTCCAATGTTTGTTTTAGATTCTCAATTTGTTAAAAAGTTAAGAGATGCCCAAAGACAGTTGTACAAATTATTGTACATTTTAAATTTTTGTATTTCACAAAGGAGTTTTTTTTTTTTTAAAGCACATGCACAAATGTGTACCTGAGAGGACATCAGAAGTCTAAACGCTAGGCACTCTGTGAATGGGAGGCCCAGGCCAAATGGCACTCAGGGTCCTCCAAGGATACACTAGGGTCCAGCATGGCAAGAAAGCAACTTCCTGAGATCCTAGCAGGTGGCAGGCAGAGCCAGGGAGGCCCAGCGAGCAACCATCACCCCCAGGCTTATTTATCAACTTCCACAATTAGCAGTGATGAAAATACTACAAGGGGCTGGGCTCACGCTATAATCCTAGCACTTTGGGAGGCTGAGGTGGGTGGATCACCTGAGGTTAGGAGTTCAAGGCCAGCCTGGCTATCATGGTGAAACACATCTTTAAAAAAATAATAATAAAGAAAGAAATAGAAAAAGAAAAAAAACACTATGAGGGAAGGCTAGAGCAGGCGGCTCATTCATTAAACAAGAGGATCTAACAAATTAGCTCAGTTGTGTGGGGACGGATAAAGACAGCCAGGGGAAGGGCACTGCAGAGCTCATGGATCGCCAGGGATGGCTTGGCGGAGGATGAACATCAGTTACAGAGAAAGCCAGTGCTCTGTGAGCAAGGGATGGGAGCAGTGAGACCAGAGACAGAAGGCTAAGGCCAGTGGGTTGGCTGAGAAAGGGAGAAGGGGGCTGCCGGGGCCCTCTGCTTACCTGAAAGACTGCACTTCTGGGGGCTCCTTACAGCTCTGGCCTCGGAGCCTGTGCACATCCTTGGCAGCTGCCCTCATCATCTTGTCTGTCTGAAGCTCACCCTTGTGCTCTGCTCGGTCCATCTGCTGGGCAAAGCAAGCAAGGCCCTGAGTCAGTGGAGGGGGCCTCCAGAAAGGGGCAGCCAAGGAGAACTTGCTATCACAACTGAGGGAGCTACTGTAGGGAAGGCATTCTCACTCCTGCTGCACATGGGATCCACTTCATTCAGAATGAGAATGGGAAGTGCTCAAATCATCTGTTTGAGTGATTCGATTTTTGGGGGCCAGGGAACTGAATACCTGCGTGGATCTGAGGAAGTAAGGAAATGAAGGGTGCCTGGTGAAATGTGTGCTACCTCTAATCCTCAGGCCACCTAGGAAGGTAGATGCTATTTCCTCTATTTTATGCACAGAACTGAGGCTCCAGCATAGTAAGAAATTTCTATAGCCGGGAGCTGTGGGTGGCTCACCCCTGTAATCCAAGAACTTTGGGAGGCCGAGGTGGGCGGATCACAAGGTCAGGAGTTCAAGACCAGCCTGACCAACATGGTGAAACCTCATCTCTACTAAAAATACAAAAATTAGCCAGGCGTGGTGGGGCACGCCTGTAATCCCAGCTACTCAGGAGGCTGAGGCAGGAGAATCACTTGAACCCGGCAGGTGGAGGTTGCAGTGAGCTGAGATCATGCCGCTGCACGCCAGCCTGAGTGACAGAGTGAGACTCTATCTCAAAAAAAAAAAAAAAAAAAAAAAAGAAAAGAAAGAAAGACAGAAAGAAAAGAAATTTCTTTAATGTCAGACTACTAAGAGGTGGAAACCCAATCCAAGCCATGCAGTGGTTCTTAAGAGGCTTGGATATAACATTATGCCCCTTCCTCCTAATGTAAACCTATGCAAACACTTTTGAGAACAAACCACAGAAAACTCTAAAATATCCATGCACCATATACTTGAAAACATTGCACAAAGACAGAACTTTTGTAAATAGAGCCATCATTTCAATGGTGTTTTGTTAGAAGGCATAGATGTTACTTTTTAATTTTTTTTTTTTTTAACCATTTGGAAGGTCAAGTTTTCTTTGTTTTTCTTAAGTCAGGGCATGTATTACTTCTTAGTCTTTTGACTAAGATCAAGTGTTAAGGTAGGGCACATAGGCACTTGTTTTCTGATCTCTTTTTGCCTTGGCTACCAGGAAGCTCAAAGATAAATATAATACCTAACTCTAACCAGGTTACTTTAGGTTTGGGATATATTTATTTCCTTCTCCTCCTTTAAGCCTTCCAATTTTCTATTTTCCCTCAATACTCTTGTTATAATGCTGTTTGTAAGTAAACAGGGTATACATAAGAAAGAAGTAAACTTTTCTGGAACTTCAGAACTGCCAGAGTCAGTTTGAAGCTGCCATATCAGTCCAGGCCTAAGAAGTCCAGCAGCATCTTCCTGCCCTAAGGCATCACCACCTGTACGGAGTGCTGAGATTTCAGCTGATGGCCCTCCTGACAGTTCAGGAAGGCACCCTGTGTAAGGTGCTCTCAGCAAGTCTGGCTGTTTGTAGAGAGAACTATCAAAGGTCTTTCTTGCCATGGGTGGTGATCACAGAGTGGCAGGTATTATTTTTTATAAAAGAGTAGAGAATTGGCCAGGCATGGTGGCTCATGCCTGTAATCTCAGCACTTTGGGAGGCTGAGGCAGGCGGATCACCTGAGGTCAGGAGTTCAAGACCAGCCTGGCCAACATGGTGAAACCCTGTCTTAAAAAAAAAAGAAAAGAAAAAAAGAGAATGGCCATTGTATATTGGCCCTGCATTGTTTATTTCTTCATGGTCGTCTGGGACCTGTTGGCTCAAAAGCCTGCTGGTGCCAAACTCAAATTTTTACCCTTCCAGTTGTTTTAGCTCAAATAAGCAGCTTTTAAAGAAATATACAATCTTTGTGTTTTACATACCCTGTGAAACTGTATCTAACATTTGCTAGCCATAGATAAGATATGCCCTGGGCCTATAAGAGACTCCAATCTGCTGCTATTGCTTTGGAGTTCTCTGACCCAGAGACTCCCCATCGTGCTGCAGAGCTACCTCACCTAGATGGCCCTCTCCCCCAGCTCTCCCCTGGGAGTTCCCTTGCCTTCCTCCACACTGGGTAGTAGCCCCCAGCACCTTTGGAAGGTCTCATGCTGGGAGGGACTTCTCCTGCATGCAAACCTGTCAAAGCGCAGTGCAAGCCAGGCACACTGGCTCAAGCCTGTAATCCCAGCACTTTGGGAGTCCAAGATGGGTAGATTGTTTGAGCCCAGGAGTTCGAGACCAGCCCGAGCAACAAGGTGAAACCCCATCTCTACAGAAAATACAAAAATTAGCCAGGTATATTGGTATGCCCCTGTCATCTCAGCTACTCAGGAGGCTCAGGTGGGAGGATCGATAGAGCCTGGCAGGTGGAGGTTGCAGTGAGCTGTTGTGCCACCACATTCCAGCCTGGGCAACAGAGTAAGAACCTGTCTCCAAAACAAAACAAAACAAAACAAAAAACACAACTAATATAAAACTTGTGTGTGTGCTAACACCATTTTGTGGTTATATCTTTCTCCTTGATCAACCCTTAAACTCACTATAGCAGGGCAGAGATGCCAGCAGGCTTGTACTCCAGGGCATCCTTGTTAACAGAAAGCCCGGTGTGACCAGCCCCTCTCCTGCTTTGGCAAGGGCTGCCCTGTGGGACTGCCTGGGCAGGCACTGAGGCAGGTCCGTGTCCTATTGTTACTCTGTTAAAGTGTGTGCCTTGGCAGATTAGGTGCCCCATGTGTTTCAATGAAGAACTGCATGATGAGCACATGTGTGAATATGGGCCAGCACACAAAAACACATCAACAAATGCAGTAAATGAGCCTTGCAGCCAGGTGAAGGGTTAATAAGGCTGAGCGGGCAAAGAGATTCCTGGATTCCTCTGCTGATGGGAATGAGGGAGGGGTGGAACAACCTCAGTGGAACCTGTGGTGGGAATGGTAGGATGCATCATGAGCTCTGGCCTCTCTTCCCTGGGATAGTACCCCCCACTCCCTGGGACAGAGCACAGGGCTCCCCTGCCTTCGAGCTGCACTCACCCGCTTCTCCAGCATCCTCAGCAGCAGGCGGAAACGCTCGTCCTCGCGCACCCACTGCGGCAGCTCCTTCTCCCCATGGCTCTTGGCTTGTTCCAGCTGCTCCTTAAGCTCCTTCAGCACCGAGATCTCCTGGGTCAGTTGGCTGTGCCAGGTTCTCGTTGCCTGCAGGTCTAACTCCAGGTCCAGCGAGGTGCGGATCAGACGCTCGGAGCGCAGGGACTTGACGGAGGAAGGCTGCGGAGGTGGGGACGGCTTCTCTTGTTATTAGAACTCTGCCCTGTGAGCCCACCCAGCCCCTTCCTCTGACCCTCAAATATCCTCCCTTTGTTTACCTGTAGGCTTTCACTCCTTCTGAATGGGGCTTGCCCTTCCCTGGGAAGCCTGTTTGGAATTCTCCCACTCAGCTCATGTTTACTGAGCATTTATTATGTCCCAGGAATGGTGCTAAGTGCTTAATTTTTATTGCCTTGTTTCATTTTCATAAACCTAGGAGGTTCCAAGGCTTATCATCTGCACAGATGAGGCTTGCAGAGGTTAAGTCCCACAGGGTATGTGTGGTAAGGCTGAGATTTCACTCCAGGGAGCTGGCTGCAATCCCCACCCGCCCTCTCTCTACACTGTGCCAGCTTGAGTACTGTCAGCGCCCTTCACATGGACGTTTTCAGGTATTGATTCCTGTCACTGTACTTTTCTGAAGTTGTTTCCCCAGTACAGGTCTGTTCCTGCTTGAGGGCAGAAGTCAAGTCTTGACTTCATGTTCCTGTAATGCGCGCCTATTGTTTCTGCTTGCCCAGCATCTGTTTCCCCAGCCTTACAGTAACAATGCCCTCACCTTCCCTTGGAATTCTCTTCCTCCACACTCAGTCCACCTGGTTTGTGTGGGGCATCAGGGATAGGAATGTGACCTGAGCCTGGCCAATCAGAATCTCAGTGATGGGTTCAGAGGTGAGTATGTTATCAAAGCCCACCCATTAATACTCAATTCTGGCACTTTGCTGAACTACTCGGAAAAGAGGCAATGACTTTTTTTTTTTTTTTTTTTTTGATGAAGTGGTTTCACCATCACCAGGGCTGCAGTGTAGTGGCATGATCTCAGCTCACTGCAACCTCTGCCTCTTGGGGTCAAGCGATTTTCCTGCCTCAGCCTCCCGAGTAGCTGGGACTACAGGCACCCACCACCATGCCCAGCTAAAGTTTCTGTATTTTTTTTAGAGATGGGGTTTCACTGTGTTAGCAAGGATGGTCTTGAACTCCTGACCTTGTGATCCGCCCACCTTGGCCTCCCAAAGTGCTGGGATTACAGGTGTGAGTCACTTTGCCCAGCCAAGAGGCAATGTCTTTACCCAGAGGTTGCTAAGCCTTCAAAATATAAACCTGGAACTGATCACAGTCACTTTTAGTATCATATGAGGTGACCTGTTTGAGAATTAAGCTCTACAGAGGGATCAATGCCATGAGTGGGGGGCTGAGGCCTGAAACATCATTTCAACCTCTGGATCAAGCCATGCCTGAAGGTAGTCCAACATCCTGGATTTTTTCATTTAATGAGACAATAAATTCCCTCTTTCATTTTTAAGCTGTATTTGAGTTCGGTTCTTTAGTTATCTATATGTAAAAGGCCATGATTAATACAAACATTAACTATCCTCCCATCAAAAGCCACTAACGATTAAAAATTAACAATGAATGACTATGGGAGTCAGAATTCTAAAATGGTTTCTCAAATCGCATTCCCAATATGCACACCCTGTATAATCTCCTCCTCTTCAATTCCAATGAGACCTGTGAATGTGAACTATCACTCCCACTAATCAGTTGACTTTGAGTTAATCAAAAGGATGGTTATTCTGGGTGGTCCTGACCTAATCAGGTAAAGCCCCTAAAAGATAGCCTGGGCTTTTCCTGGCTGAACTCTTCTGCTGGCCTTGAAGAAGTAAATAAAGCATGTTGTAGAGAGGGTCACAGGGTAAAAACCTGACAGTGACCTCTAGTAGCCAAGAATGCCCCCAATCCCACATCTGACAGCTAGCAAGAAAATACAAGGAAATAAATTCTGCCGACAGCTGGAGGCAGTGCCTGGATGCAGATGTTTGCTTAGGCCTCCAGATGAGAATGTGGCCATTTAACACGTAGGTTTCAGCCTGCTAAAACCCTGGGCAGAGGGCTCAGCTAACCTGTGCTTGAACTCCTGACATGTGGAAACTGCGAGGCAAGACATTTGTATTATTTTAGGCTGCTAAAGGTTGTGGTGATTTGTTATGCAGCAATAGAAAACAAATACAATGACCAATAAAGAGATTTCAGACACAGTTTAAGAAGCATTACCAGACAGGTGCAGTGGCTGACGCCTGTAATCACAGCACTTTGGGAGGCCAAGGTGGGTAGATCACCTGAGGTCAGAATTTCAAGACCAGCCTGACCAACATGGTAAAACCCTGTCTTTTTTTTTTTTAAATAGAGACAGGGTTTTGCCATGTTAGCCAGGCTGGTCTTGAACTCCTGACCTCATGATCCACCTGCCTTGGCCTCCCAAAGTGCTGGGATTATGGGTGTGAGCCACTGTGCCCAGCCAAAACCCTGTCTCTACTAAAAATACTAAAAATTAGCTGGGTGTAGTGTTGGGCGCCTGTAATCCCATCTACTCAGGAGGCTGAGCCAGGAGAATCTCTTGAACCCGGGAGGCAGAGTTTGCAACAAGATGAGATCATGCCATTGCACTCCAGCCTGGGCAATAAGAGCGAAACTCTGTGTCTCAAAAAAAAAAGAAGAAGCATTACCATAAGACTTAGTCTCATTTCACAAGGCTGGAAAGCATACTATTAGGAATATAAGACAGCTCTAGGCAGAATTTCTAGAATGCTCTTCTAAGGTGAACATGGTCTGCTCTGTGCTTATAAATGAGCAGGATAAAGGAAATCCAGCTGAGTGATCTATGTGGCTCACATTCTCAGAGCAACAAATGAAGATTCTTTTGCTTTGTCTGACACATGTCCAGTCTCAGAAGCTGGGCAGGCTGCGGTAGAGAGAGCACAGCTCAGGCAATATGTGGAAGCAAGGAGCAGCGCCCGAGGGCCCAGGCCCAGCATCTGGACTCTCCCGTTCCTCAGGACCCGAGGGAAATGTGGGCTTAGACCCACCATCAGGGCTCCCTTAGTAAGTCATTCCCTTGGTTAAGGGGAACAGGAGGTGATGAAGGGGGCCTGCTTCTATGGGGCCTGCCTTAGAAGACAGCTGTGGGAATGCAGGGGGAGCAAGTAGGAGAGCAGTGACATTTCTGCAGGAGTGGATCCTGAACATCTGCTCCAGAAGCCTGAGGAGCTTTGTTAAAATGCAGTTTTCAGAGCCCACGCCAGCTGTCTGAATTAAACAGTCAAAAGTGTGGCCTTGTGATCTGCATTGTCACCAACCTCCCCAGGTAACTTTTGGTGCTCCAGCAAGCGCAGTACAAGCCAGCTACAGAAGATGGGGTCAAGGTGGGGGACCCAGAGTGGGTAGTTGGTTGAGTCTGTCACCTGAGGCCATATCTTTCTCCCAGAGCTGGCACACTCTCCCTTCCCTGTGCAGCCTCCCCTGCGTTGCTGTTTCTCTCCTGCGTTCTGCGATTCCCCCTCAGACTTGTTAGGGTCTTGTTAGGGCCTATAGGGTGTTAGGCAAAGGACCAGATTCTGGCTGTCAGCAGGCAGGGGAGGAGAGGCGGGGGGCCTGCCCCTACTGGGGGCTGTTGGTACTCTTTCCCTCCATGTTCTCTTTTGCTTTGCTTTCTCTCTCCTTTTTTATTTCTTTTCTCTTTTTTGAAACAGAGTTTAGCTTTTGTTGCCCAGATCGGAGTGCAATGGCATGATCTCAGCTCACCGCAACTTCTGCCTACCAAGTTCAAGCAATTCTCCTGCCTCAGCCTCCCAAGTAGCTGGGATTATAGGCATGTGCCATCACACCTGGCTAAGTTTTGTATTTTTAGTAGAGATGGGGTTTCTCCATGTTGGTCAGGCTGGTCTCGAACTCCCAACCTCAGGTGATCCAGCTGCCCTGGCCTCCCAAAGTGCTAAGATTATAGGCGTGAGCCACATGCTCAGTCTCTCTCTCCTTTTTCTGACATTCTGGCTCCTGGGTTCTTCTGGTTTTGCGAACTCATTAGACAGAACTGTTTTAAAGTTGTGTTGAAAGCCCAAAGTGGGGAGGGCCCTCTGCATCTCCTCAGCCCTTAATGGTCAGGGACAAATCAGGGTTGCTCCTTTGCCTATCACCACCCCATCTGGATAGCTCCGCCCAGTCTCCACTAGGAAAGGCAAGACTTCTGCAGGGAAAGTCTGCAGCCTCTTCCCTGTGGGCTTCCTGCTGGTCTGAGAGAAGCCCATTCGCACTTTAGGCTGGTGCTCAGAGGCACCCAGATTCTCTGCCAGCAGGAGAGGCACCGGGACCTGGACGACAGACACATTGAACAGAATCTTGCATGAGGAAATCTCCTGTCAAATGACGCTCTCTGACTGGTGACTGTGATATATTGGGTTGGTTAGTTCTTTTTTTTTGAGACGGAGTGTTATTCTGTTGCCCAGGCTAAAGTGCATGGGCACGATCTCAGCTCACCGCAGCTTTGGCCACCCGGGTTTAAACAATTCTCCACCTCAGCCTCCTGAGGAGCTGGGACTACAGGCATGTACTACCAGGCCTGGCTAATTTTTGTATTTTTAGTAGAGATGGGGTTTCACCATGTTGGTCTTGAACTCCTGACCTCGTGATCTGCCCACCTCGGCCTCCCAGGGTGCTGGGATTACAGGCGTAAGCCAAGGCCTGGCTGGGTTGCTTAGTTCTTAATGACTTTGATTTCTATCCAGGAAGGCAAGGCCAAGTGTATGCACTCCTCATCTAGCCTGTCATAATAAGACAAATACATTTACCCTTCGGCACCTCCCTTGGTGCCTACAGAGGCCTCAGAGTTCACGAACATTTGTTCGCAAATACCATCATACTTGCAAGAGCAACATTTTTCAAGCCAGTGGCTAAGGAGAAATGGCCAGACATCAGGAGACGTGTGAGCAGGACACAGGACTTGGGGCAACAAGGGAGAGGCAGGCAGAAAAATAGTTTCGAGGTGATTCTCTTACCCGCTTCATCCGGACACTGCGTCGCTCCAGGGAATTTCGAACAAAAGGTGGCTTTTTGGACAGAGTGGAGCTGTCACTATCACTTCGATTCAGCTGCAAGAGAAAAGTCGTGGAATGTTAAACATGGTCAGAGTGCATTCTGGAAGGTGCACTGAGGCCCAGAGGGAGGTCAGGGTCCTCCACTCAGCCCAGTCCTTCCTTTCCTTCTGCAAACACTCAGACTTCCCTGTTCCAGGTTTCATTCTGACCTTTCCTTTCTTTATAAGTGCACATTCATTGAGCACGTACTGTGCATGATGCCCACTGCTTCATCTCCATGCTAGTATCTGCACGATGCTAAATGACACGAATATCCCTTTGAACCTTTCCAACAACCCCATGTGATAAGTGCAAATCCATTTCACAAATGAGGTGACAGAAACTTAGAGGTTGCAGAACTGGCCCACAGTTGGCGAGCTGGTCAGCCACACAACAAGGCTGGACGCTGGGCAGTGTGACTTCAGAGTATACTACCCTTTTGACCAACTACACAAAGGGCTGTTTGCATCAACTCTTCCCTGGTGCCTGCAGAGCCTGCCTTTACCAACTCAAATAGAGCCACTGGCAAGATTGATGATTAAAAAAAAAAAAAAAAAAAAGGAAGCTCAAAGGCAAAGCCTCAGGGACCATATCCTTGAATATAATGGGGCAGATCATAACTGTCCTCGTGGGCATCCCCTCAATCACTGAATTATCTCTACTCCCCCCAGAGGGTTAGTATTTCCCATCTAAGACCAGAAATCATGCCTGCAGTCAGGATGGGAAACTTCTGTATTGAAAGTGTCCCACCCTTTGAGGAATGCGAGAGAGTGGGTAGGATGACAGCACCCCCTGGGAGGTGGGTGCAGGCTGGGGAGTTCTTTCTCGAGTCCTATTTCTAAAGTCGGTGGGGCTGACATGGGCTGCTGCTGTTGTGCTTGTGTGTCTAGCAGCTGTCAGTTCACTGCTGCAGGTCTCCTGAGAAACTGTTTCTGTGGTTATTGATAATTATTTGTGATAATGATATTAATAGTCCTGTTAAGCTGATAAACACAGCAACTCCAGGGATGGACTGATGAAACAGCCACAGGGCTAGGCAGAGCCTCAACTAGAGCCAGATGCTGAAGAGTAAAAATAATGACTGCCACATGGATAGAGCACCTGCTATGTGCCAGGTGCTTTAGTGACAGTTTCATTTAATCATGAAACGATTCTAACATGATGAGAACTGAGACCCAGAGAGATTAAGAAGCTTGTAAAGCTGACTAGCAGGGGAGCATCAAAACCAGAGTTTAAGGCCCAGTCTGTTTGATTCCAAGGGCACCAGCTCTTATGGCTCCAGCCTGCAGGTAGGGCTCAGAGATGAAACTAATGTGCAGGTGGAAGGGTGTACCATCTTGACAACTAGGGTAGATTCATATAAACTGGCTGCATGTGGTATCAGAAGGGGGCTTTATCTTACTTTTTTTATTTTTTGAGATGGTTTCACTCTTGTCACCCAGGCTGGAGTGCAATGGTGCTATCTTGTCTCACTGCAGCCTTGACTTCTCTGGCTTGGGTGATTCTCCTCCCTCAGCCTATCAAGTAGCTGGGACTAAAGGCACATGCCACTGTGCCCACCTAGTTTTTGTATTTTTTGTAGAGACAAGATTTTGCCATGTTGCCCAGGCTGGTCTCAAACTCCTGGGCTCAAGTGATCCTCCTGCCTCAGACTCTCAATGTCCTGGGATTACAGGTGTAAGCCACTGTGCCCCACCTTTTATCCTATGTTGTTTTAATCTAGTGGTGGCACGTGAAGAATATGTCGGATATATATCGTCAGTGTCCTACTGACCAGAAATGTATGTCAGGATAACTGATCCTTAAGTTGTAGTTGTTTACATGTTAAATACTATGTTATATAAAAGAGAGACGGGGTCAGGCACAGTGGCTCATGCCTGTAATTCCAGCACTTTGGGAGGCCAAGGCAGGTGACTCACCTGAGGTCAGGAGTTCGAGACCAGCCTGACCAACATGGAGAAACCCCGTCTCTACAAAAAATACAAAATTAGCCAGGCGCGGTGGCTCATGCCTGTAATCCCAGCACTTTGGGAGGCTGAGGCGGGCGGATTACCTGAAGTCAGGAGTTCGAGAGCAGCCTGACCAATATGGTGAAACCCCATCTTTATTAAAAAAAAAAAGAAAAAATAATTAAAAAAAAAATACAAAATTAGCTGGGTGTGGTGGCACATGCCTGTAATCCAGCTACTCAGGAGGCTGAAGCAGGAGAATCGCTTGAACCTGGGAGGTGGAGGTTGTGGTGATCTGAGATCGCACCATTGCACTCCAGCCTGGGCAACAAGAACAAAACACTGTCTCAAAAAATAAAATAAAATAAAATAAGAGACAGAAGCTACATTAATTCCTTTAATTTAGTTTTCTCTAATATAAAGATATTTTAATGCATTTAATTTCAGACATGGTAGAGGATATTGTTACCTTATTATATTATTACTTCCATTTAATAAGAGAAACTGATGCGGAGAGTGGTGAAATTCATTTAGAGTCACAGGAAGCTAGTTCAGAGATGGGAATGTCGAACGGGCTGTTATCTATTTGGTCAGTCGATCAACTCACAAATGTGGCAGCACTTTAGGTGAATACACGGGGGCTGAGGAGAGCTGTAGGAAGTGTATCTCATGCACTTCAAGTTCAGCAGGGGAACTCAAGACAGGGAAACTATCCAAGTGACACAGGCAATGCTGAAGACCAAACAAGGGAGCCACCCAGCAGAGGACGCTTTTTGTGCAGAGGCCAGTGGAAGGGGCTACTGATCATCAGACTGGAGGAGGCCAGAGGAAGCACCTCAGGAGGTGGCTCTGAGCAACAGAAAGGCTGCAGGCTTTGGAGTCGGACTCCCAGCTCTGCACTTAGTAGTTGTGTGACCTAGAGCATAGTGCTTTGAGTTTTTGAGTCTCAGCTTCTGTGTCTATAAAATGGGGTTCACACAACTCGCCTTGGAGGGCTGTAAGATTAGATGACACGGTAAATATATTTTTTGGCTGCAGGGGCTGGAAGTGCTGCTGATTAGCATTTGAAATCCCATCCTGTGGGTGGGAAAACCCCACCTTATGACTCTTGGTGGGAAACAAAGCCCACCTCCCAGTGATAAAGCTGAAAGTAGCAGAACCTTGCTTTTACCACCTCCCTTGCAGCTAAAGGCAGGCACAGGACTAGACTCTGTCAGTTGGATGCAAATGCTCCAGGCTTTGAATCACAACCTGGTGGCTTGCACCCAAGTCTGTTACTATGCCTCTTGAATTGAAACAAGCCACTGTTTCTCTCCTTTGTTCTACAAATGTGCCAGGTTTGTTGTTAGCTCAGGGAAAAGCCATTAATGGGGAGTAGTGGCAGTGGCAGCAGTGACCAGAGCTTCCATGACAGCCATGACAGAAACCTGGTGGAGACATAAATACTGAATGCCAGCGGCAGCACTGGGGCCAGCTGGGGCCAGATTTTGCAGCAGCATCGGTGAAGGTGTCACCCCATTGGCTTTGTGGTGTGATTTTGGCTGTTGTCTGGCCTGCTTTGCTCCTACCTGATTTCTGAGGCTGGTGCTACAGCCTTGTGATGAATGTGTGAGCTCTTCAACTTCCTTTCCCCCAAATTTTCCCCCATATAGTGCTCACCGTCTGTTTCCATTGCTTGCAATGAAAAACCCTGACCGGTACAGGCAAAGCGGAATGCTATCAGTTACAGACTGAGACACGTGGAGCTGGCTGTGGAGAGGGCAGGGTGGAGGCACAGCACAGCCCCAGCATTCCCTGTTGGGAATTTGGTAATGCTCATCTTGTGGGTGCAAAACAAAGGATTAAATTGTTCCCTGTTATACCTCAGCAGACAGTCTGCAGACCTGCTGAGTTTTAGAGGAAATAATAGGAAAATCTTCAGGATGTTGTACTCTTGGCTACATCCTGTAGCCTTCAGTAAGTTTTATTAAAAAAAAAAATGACATAAGCTTGAGCTGAAGTAGGCCAGCTAGAAAGCAAAGAAGGGAAAACATATGACTTAACAACAACAACAAAAAAGCCCTTTCTACCTGTGGCGTGTGATCTCTGTTGACTGGGAATCTCTTAATTTGTGATCTTGGAAGGTTAGAAATGGTACAAACAATAAAACATGGGAAGTGGAAACATAGAGCTTGGTGTGTTACAGATGCTTAATAAATGGGGCAGGTACTTTTTGTTATTTGAAAATGCCAATCCTGGAAAAGGGTCACTTAAAGTTAATCCATTTGGCCGGGTGCAGTAGCTCACACCTATAATTCCAGCACTTTGGGAGGCTGAGGCAGGCAGATCACGACGTCAGGAGATTGAGACCATCCTGGCTAATACAGTGAAATCTTGTCTCTACTAAAAATAAAAAAAACTAGCTGGGTTTGGTGGCACGTGCCTGGTAGTCCCAGCTACTCAAGAGGCTGAGGCAGGAGAATCGCTTGAACGTGGGAGGTGGAGGTTGCAGTGAGCTGAGATTGTGCCACTGCACTTCAGCCTGGGCGGCAGAGTGAGACTCTGTCTCAAAAAACAAAAAGAAAAGAAAGTAAATCCCTTTAAACAGGGAACCAGAATTTTACAGTAAACACTGGGGAAAATGCTTGAGGCTCGAGGTGGAAAAGATAAACATTTCACCAAAGTTATTCTATTTTATAGTTCCCATTTAACAAAATCCCGACCGCATTCTAATCCTGATGAAAATGAACGAATGAAACACAAATTTTTTTTTCTGTGATTTTTCTGATAAGTGACATTCTTCTCTTTGTGTTTGATTTATACTGTGTGTTCATAATGGCAGTAACTTTCCAAAAAAAGGTGGGGGCTTATTCATTGTCTTAAGGGCTTTTCTAAATCATTCAAATTATTCATTTTTTTTTTTTTTGAAACAGAGTTTTGCTCTTGTTGCGCAGGCTGGAGTATGATGGTGCGATCTCAGCTCACTGCAACCTCCACCTCCCAGGTTCAAGGGATTTTCCTGTCTCAGCCTCCCAAATAGCTGGGATTACAGGCCTGCGCCATCGCGCCTAATTAATTTTGTACTATTAGTAGAGACGCACCGATCGGACTTCTCTCTGCAGCTGTGAGCCAGCTTAATTGCAGCATCTTCTCTACCTGTGATTTAGGAAGCCCAACATCACATTCAGTGACTTCAGGAAATCTGTACCTTGTGCAAAATACGAAGCTAACATGATTGTGCCTGCATTATCTTTTCAGATGCATACAGTTCAAACAATTAGCTAGAGATCTACCACAGAAGGGAGAGGTTTATGTTGCTCCTGGGAGGGACTTCAGGGAGTGTTTTCATGGGGACTCATTTGATAAGTAGCCAGTCATTAGTAACATTTTCACATTACAAAAAAATGAGCTTCCCTACTCAATCTTATATAATTGCAGGCCTTGAACACAGAATACACAGATGATGAGACCCATCCCTTCCTCTCTTCTTCCCTACATAATAATAATCAGGCAAGTGTCAGGCAGAGGATGAAGTATGTTCTCCACAGGCTTCCCCTTCTGTGACAACTTACTGGGACATTAGGCAGGAAGATTCTGTTGAAGCCGGAGCTATTATTCACTGGTTCTATATGGTGTGGGAAAAGGAAGGACATTGATATTACTGGAACCCAGGATGCAGGTAAGGGAGGCACATGTCTTATCTGTGCCATCCCATGGAAGGTCAGGAGCAAGGGCTGGTTCTGTAGCTCCAGCAAAGGCATGATCCTTCAGACTCAGTAAGCACTCAGACCTCCCATGCAGGGGAGCCTGAATGAATGAAGGAAAGTGGGCTGGCCTAGAAAGGGAAAAGAGTAGGGGAACTGGAAAGCAAGGAAAGTGAGGCTATAAAGGAAAAAAGGCCACTGCAGGGCTTGTACTTCCTCTGGGGTCTACAGGAGCTGGTGGGGAAATGGAAGAGGTAAAGAGGGCCAGATAGATCCTGGAGTGGACTGGAAAGCTCCCCGCCTCCATCACCTAAGGGCAATTGCCCCACCTCAGTGCTAGCTAATTGCTGCCAATGTGTGTGGTCTGTGGTGACAGACATAGTCTCTTTTTTCCAAGAAGAACTGGAATTTTATGTCAAATTCCTATTTTATTATATTTCATTTTTTTGAGATGGAGTTTTGCTCTTGTCACCCAGAGTTTTGCCATGTGGGACACGCTGATCTCAAACTGCTGGCCTCAAGTGATCCACCCACCTCAGCCTCCCAAAGTGCTTGGATTACAGGCATGATCCACTGCACCCAGCTTTATTTTTGTTTTAATTGCCCTTTAAGTTAAAATAATTTTTTTTTAAAAGAAAGGGTCCTACTCTGTTGCCCAGGCTGGAGTGCTGTGGTGCAATCATGGCTCACTACAGCATTGAACTCCTGGGCTCAAGTCTGCCTCAGCCTCCTCACTAGATGGGACTATAAGTGCATGCCACCATGCCCAGCTAATTTTTAATTTTTTCTTAGGTGGAGATGGTCTCACTATGTTGACCAGGCTGGTTTTAAACTCCTGGCCTCAGTGACCCTCCTGCCTCAGCTTCCCAAAGTGCTGGGATTATAGGTATGAGCCACTACATCTGGCTTTCTTTTAAAAAAGTTTTACATGTTAGGCCAGGCACAGTGGCCAGGCCTGTAATCCTAGCACTTTGGGAGGCCGAGGCAGACGGATCATGAGGTCAGGAGTTTGAGACCAACCTGACCAACATGGTAAAACCCCATCTCTACTAAAAATATTAAAAAAACAAATTAGCCGACTGTGGTGGTGGGCACCTGTAATCCCAATTACTTGCGAGGCTGAGGCAGGAGAATTGCTTGAACTGGGGAGGCAACAGAGGGAGACTCTTAAAAAAAAAAGTTTCAAATGTTAGTAACAGGTTCAATTAAAAAATAAACTGGCAGCAACAGGTTCAATTAAAAAAAAAACAAACTGGCTCACACCTGTAATCCCAGCACTTTGGGAGGCTGAGGCGGGTGGATCACGAGGTCAAGAGATAGAGACCATCCCGGTCAACAAAGTGAAACCCTATCTCTACTAAAAATACAAAAATTAGCTGGACATAGTGGTGCATGCCTGCAGTCCCAGCTACTTGGGAGGCTGAGGCAGGAGAATTGCTTGAATCCATAAGGTGGAGGTTGCGGTGAGCCGAGATCGCATCATTGCACTCCAGCCTGGGTAACAAGAGCGAAACTCCATCTCAAACAAAACAAAACAAAACAAAAAACTGGTAGCCAAGTAATACAGGTCTGCTGTAATTTTGCAGCCTCAGGCTGTACATCAGAATTGCCCTGGAGGTGGGAAAGAAATGCCTATGTATCCCGAGGATATTGAGGGGTCCCCCTCTGATCTCAGCACATGGTTGTAGGAGGATAGGCCAAGTGTGAACAAGGAGGAAGTGAGTTGGTTGGAATTATAATAACATTGACCAAGTCCTAACTACCAAGCCTTTTCTATTGCTTATCTAAAACAATCCTATGAAGTAGTCTGTGAACTTCACCTGAGTCAGCTGAAGCTCTGAAGTGTTTAACATGCCCAAAGTCACCCAAAAACTTGAGAGTAAAGGAATTTGCATCCAGCCCTGTGTGAGGCTCTCGGCTACCCTGCGGGGAGGAGAAGGGGGCCACACCCTCACTTACCCGGCACACGTACTGGCTCTGGGGTCCAGGGGAGAAGGTCTTAGAGCGGATGATGGTGCTCCCTCGAAGAAATGGCCCTGGGGACGGGGTACCCACCCTCCGGTCCTTGGGTCGCACCACTGTAGGGGATGGGGCTGGGGTCTCGGTGTTGGTCTCTTTGTCCACCTGAGGAAGAAGTCACACCTTGAAGCCACCAGTGCCCAGAGCCTCAGCTACCCGTCAGAGATCACTCAGCTGCCCCTCCTCCGTCCTGCCACCTCACCTTTCCCCACAGACACAACCAGGACTTCCTCGGCGTTAGCCCTGTTAGATGAGCTCAGCCTGGTGCAGCCAGGATAGTACCTAAGGCCTGGAGTGCCGACCCCCACCCCTGTGGCACACGTGGTTGGGGGCTGGTGGGAGCACACTCAGTACATCAGAGGCAGATGACTTCATCCCTCTTAAGCCTCCATTTTCTCATCTCTAAAATGGGCACAATAATACCAACCTTGCAGATAGGCTCTAAAAATGTATTTTCTTATGTGGGTCTTCACATCACACTCACAAAACTTATAAACCAGGCCGGGTGCGGTGGCTCACGCCTGTAATCCCAGCACTTTGGGAGGCTAAGGCGGGCAGATCATTAGGTCAGGAGTTCGAGATTAGCCTGGCCAACACGGTAAAACCCCATCTCTACTAAAAATACAAAAATTAGCCAGGTGTGGTGGTGTACACCTGTAATCCCAGCCACTCTGGAGGCTGAGGAAGGAGAATCGCTTGAACCCAGGAGGTGGAGGTTGCAGTGAGCTGAGACTGCACCATTGCACTCCAGCCTGGGTGACAGAATGAGGCTCTGTCTCAAATAAATAAATAAATAAATAAAACACACAAAAAACTTATAAACCAAGCACATTTTGAAAAACCACATGCAAGGCTTCTACAGCCCTGGCAAAGAACTATTGTTACTTCCATCGAATTCTGAAGTCAATCAGCAAGTCTTGTTTTTAAAACCAACCCATCAGGTTTTTTACTGCCCACGCACACAGTAGTCATCAGGAAAAGATAAACAAAAACACCTAAATGCAGGACCTTTGTCAGCCAAAATAGTGCCTTTATATAATTTTTAAAAAGTGCACCCGCTCTGGCTGGAGAAATTGCAAAATGATGCCCCCTTGGTGTGGAGGAGTTAGAACAAGAGCCCAGGTTCTACTGCACCTGCCGTGGCCAGGTACCTTTGCGCAGGGCTCCAGCTGCAGCCTCGCTCAAACACGGCAGGTGCTCTAGCTCCAGGAGTCCTGGAGCCAGCTGTCTATGGGGAGTAAATCCTGCTATAATATGTAACCCTAGTGCAATAGGGAAGCAGGGAGCAATGGGAGTCTGGCCTTTTTCCTATCGCACTGTGGGCAGATACACATGAAGAAATACATTTTTAGAGGCTATCTGCACGGTTGGTATTACTGTGCCCATTTTAGACACGAGAAAATGGAGGCTTAAGAGGGATGAAGTCATCTGCCTAAGACTACACAGCCAGGGAGTAGCAGAGCCAGAATCTGAACCCAAACCCATCTGACTGCAAGGCTTGAGGTCTGCCCAGAGAAGGCAGGGAAAGTGAAGAGGGCAGAAGAAAAGAGATGGGTGAGTTGGCCTCTCCTGGTTTACTCTCACCAGAATGATCCAAAGGTCACTCCATTGTAAGGGCTTATGCCCTGATGCTGGAGGCCAAGATTTAGTTCTGAGACTTTTCTGATTGCTTCAGCACAAGGATTGAAGGCTCTTTCCCCACAACAGCCCTTCCATGCCCCAGATCTTCCTACCTTTAATGCTGGGTACCCATCCATATCAGGTGAGGCTTTCTCGGTGAAAACGTCCTCTTCTCCGTCCTCCTCTTCCACTTCCTCCTCTTCCTCAGCCACTGCCTCATTCTCGTGGGTCTCCTCGTACCTCCTGTGATGACAAAGCACTTTGGTTACCCACCAGAAGCTGTTCTGCCTCTGTTGACCTGCTTTTAAATACATCCAGGGCAGGGCTTCCAATCCTTCTGATGATTGAGGACATATTTGAAATTTTTTGGGGAGCTGGGAGCAATGGCTCATGCCTGTAATCCCAGAACTTTGGGAGGCCAAGGCAAGCAGATTACATGAGGTCAGGAGTTCAAAACTAGCCTGGCCAACATGGTGAAATCCCATCTCTATTAAAAATACAAAAATTAGCTGGGTGTGGTGGTGCACACCTGGAATCCCAGCTACTTGGGAGGCTGAGGCAGGAGACTTGATTGAACCTGGGAGGTAGAGGTCGCAGTGAGCCAAGATCATGCCACTGTACTCCAGCCTGGGCAATAAGAGTGAAACTGTCTCAAAAATGGTGAAACCCCGTCTCTACTAAAAATTACAAAAAATTAGCTGGGCATGGTGGCGCGTGCCTGTAATCCCAGCCACTCAGGAGGCTGAGGCAGGAGAATTGCCTGAACCCAGGGGGTGGAGGTTGCGGTGAGCCGAGATTGCGCCATTGCACTCCAGCCTGGGTAACAAGAGCGAAACTCCATCTCAAAAAAAAAAAAAAAAAAAAATTTTTTTTTTAAATGAGGCACAATTTGTTTCCAACAAAATGCATTTTCAATGAATAGTTTGTTGAGTTTTGGCCAATGTATTCACCTGTGTAACCACTACTGCACTTGAGATGTAGAATGTTCCATTTCCCCCAGAATTCCCTCCTACCTTTCCCAGTTTAATCTCCCTCCAGGCAGCCACCAATAAGCTGTCATTATAGATTAGATTTGATTTTCCTAGCGTTTCATGCAAATGGAATCAGACAGTATATGTTTCATCTCCGACTTCTCTATGTCTGCATAACATTTCTGAAGTTCATCTGCAATGCTCTATGCATCAGCGGTTCATTCCTTTTTTGTTCCTTTGAATCAGAGTCTCACTTTGTCACGGAGGCTGGAGTGCAGTGGGATCATCTTGGCTCACTGCAGCCTCCACCAGTGGGCTCAAGTGATCCTCCTGCCTCAGCCTCCTGAGTTGTTGCGATTACAGGTGTGTGCCACTACACCTGACTAATTTTTCTATTTTTCGTAGAGACAAGGTTTCACCATGTTGTCCAGGCTGGTCTTGAACTCCTGGGTTCAAGTGATCCACACGCTTTGACCCTCCCAAAGTGTTGGGATTATAGGCATGAGCCACTGCACCCAGACAGTTCACCCCTTTTTATCAATAATATTCCATTGGATGGATATATTATAATGTGTTTAGATCTATTCACCTGCTTTTAAATGCACCCAGGCTAGGGATTCCAAATTTTGGAATGAGGCAATGGTTGAGAAAGAGGAAGAGACAGAGAAGAAGGAGAGGAAGAGGGAGAGAAGGAGAGTTTAGTTGATGAACATTTGGGTTATTTACATTTCTGAGCAAATATGAATAAAGCTGCTTGTACATTTATGTACAAGTCTATGTATGAATATAGATTTTAATTTCTGTTGGATGTTGGTAGGGTTGCCAAAATAAAACACTACATACTAGGTGGCTTAAACAAAGGAAATTGCTTTCTGGCAGTTCTGGAGGCTGGAAATCCATGCTCAAGGTGTCAGCAGGTTTGGGTGTACCTCAGGCCTCTCTCCTTGGCAGGCAGATGGCTGCCTTCTCGCCGTGTGCTCACACTGTGTTTCCTCTGTGCATGTGCATCCCTGGTGTCTCTGTGTGTCCGCATATCCTCGAATGAGGTTCCATCCCAATTTTAATGGCCTCATGCTAACTTAATGACCTCTTTAAAATCTGTATCTCCAAATACAGTCATATTCTGAGGTACTGGGGGTTAGGGCATCAATGTATGAATTTTGGGGGGAAACAAATCAGCCCCTAACAGATATTAGAATTACTGGGTCATACAGTAAGTATAAATTTACCCTTTTAAGACACAGACAGGCCAGGCGTGGTGGCTCACACCTGTAATCCCAGCACTTTGGGAGGCCGAGACAGGTGGATCACCTGAGGTTAGGAGTTCAATTCCAGCCTGGCCAACATGGTGAAACCCTGTCTCTACTAAAAATACAAAAATTAGCTGGGCATGGTGACGGGCACCTGTAATCCCAGCTACTCAGGAGGCTGAGGCTGGAGAATCGCTTAAATCCAGGAGTCGGAGGTTGCAGTGAGCCGCGATCATGCCATCACACTACAGCCTAGGTAACAGAGTGAGACTCCGTCTCAAAAAAAAAAAAAAAAAAAAAACTGGCCGGGCACGGTGGCTCAAGCCTGTAATCCCATCACTTTGGGAGGCCGAGGTGGGTAGATCACGAGGTCAACAGATCGAGACCATCCTGGTCAACATGGTGAAACCCCGTCTCTACTAAAAATACAAAAAATTAGCTGGGCATGGTGGTGCGTGCCTGTAATCCCAGCTACTCAGGAGGCTGAGGCAGGAGAATTGCCTGAACCCAGGAGGCGGAGGTTGTGGTGAGCTGAGATTGCGCCATTGTACTCCAGCCTGGGTAACAAGAGTGAAACTCCGTCTAAAAAAACAAACAAATAACAAAAAAAAAACCAAAAACCCACAGATGAATGGTTTCTTCAAAGTGATTTTGCCATTTTATGTTTCCCCTGAGCAATGTTTTCAGAGTTCTAGTTCCTCACTACACTTGGTGTTGTTTGTCTTTATAGTCACTCTCCTGGGTATGTATTTGCATCTTATTGGGTTTTAATTTGCATTTTCTTCTGCTTCTTTCTTTCTTTGTTTTTAGAGACAGGGTCTTGCTGTGTTGCCCAGGCTGAGGCTGGAGTGCCATGGCGTGATCATAGCTCACTGTTGCCTTGAACTGTTGGGCTCAGGTGATTGATCCTCTTGCCTCAGCCTCCCAAGTAGCTAGTACTACAGGCACATACCACCATGCCTGGCTGACTTCTTAGATCCTTTGCCGAGATGGGGTTTTATTTTGTTGCCCAGGCTGATCTTGAACTCCTGGCCTCAAGAAATCCTCCCGCCTCAGCTTCCCAAAGTGTGAGGATTATAGGTATGAACCACTGAGCCTGGCCTAATTTACATTGTCTTGTTGAAAAACTCTTCATGCATTTATGACCATCTTCTTTGGTGAAGTTTCTGTTAGAACGTCCAGACCCTTAAAAATCAGGTTGTCTTATTATTGAGTTGTAAGAGATTGTCATTTATTTGAGCTATGAGTCCTTTGGCAGGCGTGTGTACTACACGATTTTCTCTAAGTCTGTGGCTTGCCTTTTCATTTTCTAAATGGTGTCTTCCAAAGATCACAAGCTTTTGATTAAGGTCAAGCCCAATTTATTGGGTTTTTTTCTTTTACAGTTTCTGCTTTCTGTGTCCTAAGAAATCTTTGCCTACCCCAAAGTTGCAAAGAGATTCTTTTTTAGACTTTCAGAACTTCTGTAATTTCAGTTTTTATGTGTAGCTCTGTAACTCATTTCAGAGTTTTTTTTTTTTTTCTGGAGATGGAGTTTCCCTCTGTCACCAGGCTGAGTGCGATGGTGTGATCTCAGCTCACTGCAACCTCTGCCTCCTGGGTTCAAGCGATTCTCCTGCCTCAGCCACCTGAGTAGCTGGAATTACAAGCACATGCTGCCATGCCCAGCTAATTTTTCTATTTTTAGTAGAAATGGGGTTTCAACATGTTGGCCAGGATGGTCTTGATTGTCTGACCTCATGATCTACCTACCTCAGCCTCCCAAAGTGCTGGGATTACAGGCTTTAGCCACCGCAGCTGGCCACAGATTAATTTTTATACGTGATGTAAGTGTCCAAGGGTATTTTTTCCCCAAATAAATATCTACTTGTTCCAACACCATTTGCTGAAGGGACTTTTGGTGATAGTCCTTAAAACTCTCCGTTTCCTTTGGACTCCAAGGTTGGAAGGATTCAGTGTGACAAATAGACTGCATTTGTTAAATAGTAATTTATCTCTATTCCCATCTTGACTTCTGAAAGACATACAGAACTGCCAGGCTTCTGATCAGCATGAGACAGTGTTATCATACTGAGCCAAAAGAATCCCAGCCAAAACCAGAGAATTTGACATCCAGCTAGCTGGCTCAGCAAGAGTGTGGGGAAACACAAAATCTCCCTGAGGATTTTCCCAATGGGGAGAATACATTTTTGGATCTCTACTCACAATTCTGCAATTAAAACGTCTTCTGTACTTAGATGAGGACTGCTGCTGTGGAGGGGCCTTGGCTCTCCTCCTTGGCCCCAGAGACCTCTCTATCTACAAATAAAAGAGCTGTCCACCGTGATCTGTAATCCTAGTGCTTTGGGAAGCCAAGGTAGGTGGATCACCTGAGGTCAGGAGTTCAAGACCAGCCTGTCCTTCATGGTGAAACCCCATCTTTAAAAACTAAAAAAAAGCTATTGGCCAGGCGCAGTGGCTCACACCTGTAATCCCAGCGCTTTGGGAGGCTGAGGCAGGCGATTCACCTGAGGTCGGGAGTTTGAGACCAGCCTGAACAACATGGAGAAACCCCGTCTCTACCAAAACTACAAAATTAGCTGGGGTGTGGTGGTGCATGCCTGTAATCCCAGCTACTCGGGAGGCTGAGGCAGGAGAAAAGCCTAAATCCAGGAGGTGGAGGTTGTGGTGAGCTGAGATCGTGCCATTGCAATTGCACTCCAGCCTGGGCAACAAGAGTGAAACTCCATCTCAAAAAAAAAAAAGAGCTGTTAAACATGAAAACACATGCGGAGCCCTCCACAAAGGCCTCTGCAGAAGCCACATTGGCCAGTATTTATTGAGGGCTCAGTAAGCTCCACTTCAGGTCCTAGGCCTCACAACAGTGCTCAAAGAGATTATCTCCATATCACAGATTTAAAAAGTGAGGGGCAGAGGCCTGACAGGCCTTGTCCTGTGCGGCAGGCTACGTGATAAAGCCAGGTTTACAAAACAGGTTTGTCTAGATCCACCGAGTGTTCATCCATTATGGGAGTCTCTACTATTTAACTGTGAATCTGATCTAAATATTCCAAGATGAGAAAACAAAAAACACCCAGCTTAATTGTAAAGAGAAAAATAATTAAAATCAACAATATCTTTTCACTGACTGGAGTGGCAAAACAAAACAAAACAAATCTGGTAACATCAAGTGCCGGTGAAGGTACAGAAACAAGCGTAGCCCTGCGGGAAGCGAAAAGGAGAGCAGCCAATTTACATTCTGAAGGCAATTTAACCTTGTCTGTCAAAATAAAACATGTACATATGCTTAATTAAGTTATAGCAGTTTGATCAGAGTGAGTGTCACAGAGGGTGTAGGTTAGGGAACTCTTAATCATTGCTGATGGGTGTATTTATTAATACAATCTTATTTAAGAACTACACTATGATGTCTACTAAAATATAAAAAACACACGCCCTAGGATCCAGCAATGCCACTTCTCAGCATCTGCCCTAGACAAATACAAGTCCCCAAGGAGGGCAAATACGAAGATTTTTCCCTCTAGCATTGTTTGGTGTTATATTCTCCTGTATTTTCTAACACTCTTAGTTTTATTTTGCTTGTGAATCTTAAAAAAAAAAAAAAAAGAAAAACCCAGTCTTCTGATTATATGACTTAAAGACATATAAAAAAAATAAATAAAACGAGGGAGTACCAGTGACACGCTAGGTTTCAGATGCCGAGGAAGGACTATAAACTGAAACAAAAACACACTGACAGTCTTTTGGAGACCAGAACTCACGACTCCAGAGCTGAGCAGGCACGGCAAGGCCAGGTAACCTCCCAGGACCAATAGAACCTTCCAGTTTTGGGGGAGGGGGCTGCAGATGGTTTACTCCACTACAGCAGCTCCAGGATCCCCAGCCCTCTTTGTAGGGCAGCGTCTGGGCGAAGTTTGAATGGCAGGGGGTGGGGAGACAGGGGGCCACAAAGGGAGAAGGAACAGAAGGCGGTTGCTAGGAGACGGCTTGAAAAGTCTCAGCACAAGCTTGGAATTTGGTGGAAACCACTGATCTTGTGCCAGGGTTTTGGGAGATAGGTCCTGGGCCTATTTCTGGCATCAGACCTTTGCCTGTGTGATCTGTAGTAGAGTGTGGCATAGCAGTGTGCCAGGGAGAAGGGGAGAGAGGGAGAGAAAGAGAGAGGAAAGGAAAGAGAGAGGGAGATGGCCAGGGGTTGGTGGGGAGAGACAGGGAGAGACAGAGTAAGAGAGAGAGAGGAAGAAAAGGAGGTGGAGAGAATGACTGAGACAATTTAGAGAGAACCCTAAACTAACAAAGGAACATATAAAAATTCCAGGAACCTTGCCATCGGCTTCGTCACATGAAAAAATAGTAAGAGACAAGAGTAAAACAAGCATCAGCAAACTGTAGCCCAAGGGCCAAATCCTGCCTGCTGCTTTGTTCAGGACAGTCTAAGCCATGAATGGTTTTTATATTTTAAAATGGCTGGAAAAAAAATCAAAAGGGGAATACTTGGTGAAAAGGTGCAAATTTCAGTGTCCATAAATGATGTTTCAGGGGAACAGAGACACTGTCGCTGGTTTATATACTGCCTATGGCCGCTTTCACTCTGCAGCAGCAGAGGTGAGGGGATGCAACAGAATTCCCATGGCCCGCAAGGCAAGCAATATTTACCATCTGGCCCTGTCCAGAAATCATCTGCTGATCCCTGGAGTAAAAGATATTAAGGGAGGGCACCTTCTGAGACTACATATATAATCTGAGGATCTAAGAGAATAATAACACAGAAGAGTTATTGAATGCTTCCTCTAGGTCAGGGTCTATGTTAAGTGCTTAACATGCATAGTTTCACCGAATTTTGCGATATACCCCATGGCTGTTTTCTAAATCTCTTTTTCATAGACGAGGAAACGGAAGTTCACAGCTGTGATATTCAGCCCAGGCTGCACGTTAGAATCACCCAGGGAGCTTTTAAAACTTACTAATGCTCAGTAAGGTCTTACTAATCAGACATAGGATCCCACAAGGAAGTTGGCTGAGCTAGACTCCAGCTCCATATCTGTCTGAATTTAAAGCACATGCACTTAAGACCAACTTATATTTCCTTCCAAATGGCAAGACTCATAGGCTGTGGCCATTTCCTACATGGAATAGCCCTTTTTCCAGCCAGCAGTGAGCAATGTTCCTTCTCTTTTTTCTAATAATAATTTTGACTATGTATTGAGGGCCTACTACGTGCTTTGTAGTTGATCTTCATTAGTGCCTTTCCCTTGGGTCTCTTCCAGTAACGTTATTAGTAATATTTCCCCAGTTTTCAGATGAGGCTCAGGCAAGGTTAGAGTGACTTGCAGAACGGTGATGCAAGGTGCGGGCTTCGGTAGTGCTGGTCACATTCTGCTTCTTGACTTGGTGCTAGTTACGGAGTTTTGCTTTCTGAAAATTCACTGAGCTCTATGCTTAGGTGAATTTTCTGTATTTTACACTGCAATAAAAAGTTTAAAACACATTTTGCCTAAGGTTACACAAAACGTGAAGAATCCAGGATTCAAACCCTAGCCTACGTCATTGTTTCTTACAGCGTGTGATGAGACCTTTCTCATAAGACCAGAAATTAAATAGCACTGATCACAAAATGAGAAAGCTGTCCCCTTTTCAATTCTTGTTCAGACATGTTGATTACATCGAGGAGAACGGCTCTCTTTGGCAGTAGCATGTCTTCGACATTGCTGAAACACTTACCTTCCTTTTTAGTAACAGGAGAGAAGGCTCAGTCAGGCTTAGCAAGCAATATATCTAACTAGACTTTAATAATATTGCTTTATTTTCATTACATTGTGTTGTCCACAGTTACCTTCTGAAGCAGACTTGGCTCTTGGCCTACCCAGTATCCACTTTTTCCCTTAGTAACAAATATTTAATTTTTTTATCCAAATAACAGACCTCATTCTCCAGTCTCCCTTGCAGTTAGGCAGGCTAAGTGGCTAAGCCTGGCCAATGAGAAGCAAGCAGAAGTTGCTGTGTGGGACCTTCAGGAATGGTTCTTGGTTAAAACGTACATAGGCATGCTCTCTTTTGTCTTTCCTCTTTCCTGATGGCTACCTGCATGATGGCTAGTGATCCAGCAGCCATCTTGGGCTATAAAGCAGCCTTGGTGATGGAGGTCACATAGTAAAGACAACAAAGCAGACGAAGGAAAGGAGCCTGGATTCCCAGTAACACTGCGGGTCTGACGGAAGTGGATAGCCTTGGATTGCTTCCTCCCATTCTTTTTTTTTAGACAGTATCTCGCTCTGTCACCCAGGATGGAATGCAGTGGTGGGATCTTGGTTCACTGCAACCTCCCCTTCCTGGGTTCAAGCAATTCTCCCTGCCTCAGCCTCCTGAGTAGCTGGGGTTACAGGTGCCCACCACCATGCCTGGCTAAGTTTTGTATTTTTCATTAGAGACAGGGTTTCGCCATGTTGGCCAGGCTAGTCTTGAATTCCTGACATCAGGTGATCTGTCTACCTTGGCCTTCCAAAGTGCTGGGATTATAGGCGTGAACCACCACTCCTGACCTCTTCCATTCTTAAAAAAAAAAATTTTTTTTAAGAGATGGGGTCTTGCTATGTTGCCCAGGCTGGAGTGCAGTGGCTATTCACAGGCGTGATCCCACTACCGATCACCACGGGAGTTTTGACCTGCTCCAATTCCGACCTGCGCTGGTTCACCCCTCCTTAGGCAACCTGGTGGTCCCCCACTCCCAGGAGGTCACCATATTGATGCCGAACTTAGTGTGAACACCCAGTTGGCATAGCGCACTACAGCCCAGAACTTCTGGGCTCAAGCGATCCTCCCACCTCAGCCTCCTGAGTAGCTTGGACTACAGGCACATGCCACCCCCAGCCTTTTAAAAATTTTTTTGAGATGAGGTTTCATTACAGTTTCAAGCAATTCTCCTGCCTCAGCCTCCTGAATAGCTGGGATTACATTCTTCTCCTTAAGTGAAGAAGAAGTAAACTCCTATCTTATTTCTGTCTAATATTTCTGCTCACCATTCCTAGAAGTCAAATTCAATTCCCAAGGACTCTTTAATTTATAGCAAACTACACAAATTTTCCATTTAGAGTAACAGAGTTTTAAAAAAAATTTTTTAGCACAATAAATGTCACTATATCAAGATAAAGAATAACACTAGGTGTGAACTATCATGGGTGATTCATGGAACACAAAATGGCAAATTTGGACAGAATTCTGGGAACCATCATACGAGGTTATATGGCCTTTTTGCCTGCAGAGAACCCATGAGGAGAGAGGTTCTCAGTCTTCCCAGTGGAACCCTTCTCTTGCCTGTGTTGGCATTTGGGGATCTCATTACTGGCCTAGGTCCAGGTCAGGGCAGCTTCTGGGGCCCGAGGGCATGCTCACTTACCAGCTGTCTTCCAGTGTCTGTGTGCTGCTCCTGCCCTCCTGCCTCTTCTCCAGCTCCACTGCTGTCTGTTCCAATAGAGCAGACACAGCGTCCTACAGAGACAAAGGCTGCTGGGTCATTGGGTGCAATATGGGTGCCACCCTTCCTGCCAGGAATCAGAGCATCTCAGAGCTGTGACCCTCCCAGTGAACTGATGGTGAAACCAAAGACCAGAGTGGTCAAGCATCTTGCCCAAGGTCACTGATAAACTAGAAAAATGGTCCTTAGTTCCCCCAGCTAGCAGTTCTCCAGAGAATAGCTCCTGTATGTATGAACCTACTCAGCACTGTGGAAGAAGACAGCCAAGTTTAGCAGTGAAGTAAGAGAGAACTAAGGTCCCCGAGTGTAAGGAGATCATAGCATCATCAGACCAATGTGTGAACCATCAATAATGTAACACAATAAGGAAACAGTAGAGAAGAGAGGTAATAGGAGAGATAAGTATTGGCTGTTTGAGAACAGTGGAACAGTGATAAAGCTTGGGAAGCTGCATTCAGGGAGGGCTTCCTGAAAGAGGAATATCTATATGAATGGTATCTGTAGTGAAAAGCCCCTATGACTTGATGAAATTATTTAACCTCTCTGAGACTGTTTCCTCTAATAACTACTAGAAAGGATTGTTATGAAGATTATTTGAGACTCTACATAAGGAACATAGAAGAGTACCTGTCACATAATGGACACCTGGCAAATGGCAGCTAATACTAAAGCAAAAAGTGGATCCTGTAGTTTTCTGAGCACGTGGCTAATTTGTAGTTACCCTTGGTAGTTTGGGCCAGAGCCTGAAAAATTCCTAACATTTGCTTGTAAGGAAGGTAAAAGGGAAGTAAAATCAACTGAAGGCCTGGTATATACCAGGCACTGTGAAATATGGTTTATGTGTAGCTTCTTATTTCATCTTTACAACCATCCTGACTGGTTGGGATTATTATGACTTGCTTGAGAAATGGGAAGGAGAGAACCAGTGTGATTGCTTCTTGGCCTTTTGGCTAAGATCAAGTGTAGGAGAGAGCTAGTGTGTTCAGAGTTGACGTTCCTGACTCAAGATCATGTTCTAGAAAGGAAAGGAGTTTGGTTTCATGACCTTTGCCGGCTCACCGTCTCCCGAGTGAGAGCCCTGCGTTTGAGACCTGACTTTGCTGATGAGATATGATTTGGTTAGTCTCGCTGAGCTTTGGTAAACGGCACATAATAAACAGAACAGTGCCTGATGCAAAAGGAAGTACAGAAAATGACGACAATGATGATGATGAAAAAGAACGTGGGGGTGGGGAGGGAAGGGAGAGGAGGAGGACAAAGGGAAAAAGAAAATAGACTTAATTTATTTGCTACCCTTATCTTTACCTGTATGTCTGAACCCATCCCCTCCATTACAATTCTAGGCAGTGGCTGTCTAACCAAGCGCTGACAGACAGGACCATCTCTACACAGAGGGAAGGATCACTGCAGAGAATTACAGGAAAACCTGAGTCAAAAACACTCTCTATTTAACTTTTTGAGGTGGTCAAGATCCCATAGGAGTCCAATACCCTATATGTAAGGCTACCTTCGCTGCTCATCTGAGTCCTGGACTTTCGAAATCAGGGAGACAGTTTAAGGATATTGTAATACGTTAAAGCATACTGCACTAAAATGAAAACAATACATACATTTTTTACTGAAAATAGGCAAACAAGATTTTCTTTTCTTTTGCTTTTTTGAGGTGGAGTCTCGCTCTGTTGCCCAGGTTGGAGTGCAATGGTGCCATCTTCGCTCACTGCAACCTCTGCCTCTCGGGTTTAAGCAATTCTCCTGCCTCAGCCTCCCTAGTAACTAGGATTACAGACAACCACCCATGCTCAGCTAATTTTTGCAATTTTAGTAGAGACAAGGTTTCACCATGTTGGCCAGGCTGGTCTTGAATTCCTCATCTCAGGTGATCTGCTTGCCTCAGCCTCCCAAAGTGCTGGGATTACAGGCATGAGCCACCACCCCCGACCAAGATTTTCAAATAACAAAGTCATAATGGAACCATTACCAAGTGTTCTTTACATATATTTCTTCAGAGCTTCTTAAAAACTTTGTTTCTTTTTTTAAATATATATATTTAAAAGAATTTTATATATATATATTTAAAAGAATTTTATATATATATATATATATATATATATATATATTTATTTATATATATTTTGTAGAGACAGGCTTGTCTTGAACTCCTGGCCTCAAGAGATCTTCCTGCCTCAGCCTCCCAAAGTGCTGGGATTATAGGCATGAGGCACCAGGCCCATCCTCATAACAACCTTTTAAGGCTCTTATTAGACGTTAAAGATGGAGGCCCAGAGAAGGGATATGACTGACCTAGCCCTCTGATTGTCTTCCCATGACTTCCTGCTGCCTCTTATAAAAGCCTCCACTCTGGGCCTTGAACAACGTAGAGGCTCAACAAAGGTTAATCTTTTACCTTCCAGTTTTCTCCCTCCTTAGCCATTTGGTTTGTAAAAAATCATGAATTAAGGTTTTCATCAGCCAAGTGGTATTAGGTAGAGCAAAGGAGGAAGCACAGCTGTGGAAGCAAGTTTCCGGAAGGGGAGCTGCCTGCCCCTTGGTGGAGATCTCTCCTTCCCTGTTCTCTTCTCCTACTTCCTCCACTCCATTTTTCTCCTCTCGTGATGCCCAACTACCTCCAGTTCTGGGAGAGGCTTTCCCTCCTGAGATCCAGGTGCTGCCTTGTGGGAGGGTGGTGCCCCTGCTCACCGTGCTTGCGGGCCCTGGGGTGGGGGCTGTGGCTCCCACTGGCTTGGGCTCCCTGCTCTGTTTCTTCAAGTATTTGGAGCTGAGGAGGTTGTACCAGCGAGTCGACCTCTCCCCAGACCGGCAGATCTCCGCCAGGCTGATCTGGGCACCTCCCTGTTGGGAATGAAAAAAAGGAGAGCATAAGTAGGGGGGATCAGGTGTCAGGGGAATTTGGCCCTCAGGGATGGTATGGAAAAAACACCACTTTAGATGTGAGGGAGTCATCCCGGCAGGAAGAGAGGCCTAGTTGTTGACATTTCCAATAACTCACTTGTTCATTCATTCATTGATTGGTTTAATCATTTGCCAAATCTTTACTGAAATCTCGAACTCCTGACCTCAGGTGATCTGCCTGCCTCAGCCTCCCAAAGTGCTGGGATTACAGGTGTGAACCACCATGCCTGGCCAAGATCCTGTGTTTTTTTTAATTTAAAAAACTATGATAAAAAATCCTTTAGTTTACCGTCTTTGCTGCTTTTAAGTGCACAGTTCTGTTAAGCATTACACACATTGTTGTAAAAGAGATCTATTGAACATTCTCATCTTGCAAATCTAAAACTCTACACATAAGTAACAACTTCCTTTATCCCCTTCCCTGCAACCCCGGTAACCACCACTATATTTTCTGTTTCTATGAAGTTGATGACGTTGGATACCTCATATAAGTTGAATCATACAGTATTTGTCTTTTTGTGACTGGCTTATTGAACTTAACAATGTCCTCAAGGTCCATCTGTGTTGTAGCATGTATTGGAATTGTATTCCTTTTTTGATGTTGTTTTTTTGGAGATAGAGGCTCTCTTTGTTGCCCAGGCTGAAGTGCAGTAGTGTGATCATAGCTCACTGTAATCTTGAACTCCTGGGCTAAGAGATCCCCCTTTCTTTTTAAGGCTGAGTAATATAGCAGTGTAGCATACCGTATGCTACATTTTGCATATCCATTCATCTGTTGGTGGACATTTGGGTTGTTCTACCTCTTCACTATTGTGAGTAGTGCTGCTGTGAATATGTGTGTACAAGTAATTCTTTAAGAACCTGCTTTCAGGCCAGGCGCAGTGGCTTACACCTGTAATCCCAGCACTTTGGGAGGCCAAAGCAGGAGGATCACCTGAGGTCAGGAGTTTGAGAGCAGCCTGACCAACATGAAAAAACCCCATCTCTACTAAAAATACAAAATTAGCTGGGTGTGGTGGCACATGCCTGTAATCCCAGCTACTCAGAAGGCTGAGTCAGAACAATCACTTGAACCCAGGAGGTGGAGGTTGTGATGAGCTGAGATCGTGCCATTGCATTCCAGCCTGGGCACAAGAGTGAAACTCTGTCTCAAAAAAACATAAAAAACAAAACAAAACAAAAAAACAAAATCTGCTTGAATATATACCCAGAAGTGTGATTGCTGGGTCATATGGTAGTTACATTTTTTTAAGTTTTTGTGGAACTATTATACTGTTTTCCTTAACACTTGTTAAAGGAAGTGCTTATAATCCCACCAACAATGCACACGAGTTCCAATTTCTCTCCATCTTTACCAACACTTGTTATTTTGAGTGGTTTGTTGCCATCATCCAAATGGGTGTGAGGGGGTATCTCTGTGGATTTGATTTGCATTTCTCTGATAATTAGTGATGCTGAACATCTTTTCACATGCTTGGCCATTTGTATATTAATTTTGGAGAAATGTCAATTCAAGTCCTTTGCCTATTTTTAAGTTAGGTTATTTGATTTTTTTGTTATTTAATACCCATTCTGTGTTAGTTACATTAAGCACTAGGTTCTGTGTTAGGTACTGAGGAAAATGATGGTCCCCACATGGTTCCACCTTCTGGGAGCCAACACTCTCCCAATGGACTCAGGAACTGAACAAGTAATTAATTCCAAGTGAGGTAGAAAACTGCATATAATTTCTCTCCACTAAATTTGCAAAAGTTAAAAAAATTGACAACAGGTGCCATTGGTGAGATTATAGGGAAATAGGCCCTCTCTCACCTTGATGGTGGGACTGTAAAATGGCAGAAACCCTATGGAAGGAATTTAGTCATAACTAGCAAAAATGTAAACGCATTTTACCCTTTGACCAAGTAATTCTCCTTGTAGCTGTCTATCCCACAGTACACCTGCAGAAACCTGCATAAGTACAAAATGACCCACAAAAAAGAGTCTTCATTCTGACCTTCTTTGTAATAGTGAAGGATTTTAAACAACCCAAAGGTCTGGCCAACAGGGAACAGATTGAATGAACTATAATTCATCTATACAATGGAATATTATATAGCCATGTAAAAAAGAGGAAGATCTCTTTCTACTGATGCAGACAGATGGCCAGGCTATACCGTTAAGGGAAAAAATAGCATGGCGCAGAAAAGAATATATAATATGCTACCTTTTGTGCAAGAAAGAACGGGGGGATAAGTATAGCTATATCTATAGTCTATCTACATATTGCCCCATGTTTGAGGTGTGAGGGGGAGTGAACCTGATCACATGTACACAAGAAATAATGGAAAGATGAAAAGAAATTAATCAAAGTGGTCACCTATACAGGATAGGTGGTGGGACCAGGGTGGGCAGAGAGCAGGATTTCTCTTCAGTAAACCTTTCCATACAATTTTTCTTTGAATCATGCAAATATGTCCCTTAAAATAAAAACAAACTATAACAAACTAACCTGGCTGAATATAAGCTCACAGAGAAGGGAATTATTTCAATTGACTTAATATATTTACTGTTTTGTTTTCCTTATATCCTTCCTAGAAATTACTACAAACTAATTAATCATCCCTCAGAGGCTTGTTTCAACATGTCCAAAAATGAGCCCTGCCCGTTTGGGAAGGTGGTCAGCTCACTTTCCCTACACATCAGTGTTGGTGGGTGGAAGGGGCTACCCAGACTCTGTGCCGATGGGTGGTAGAAATACCAAATGCCAGTTTGCAAAGTGGACCTGTAGCCAAGTGTATTAATCTGTTCTCACGCTGCTAATAAACATATATCTGAGACTAAGTGATTTATAAAAAAGAAAGAGGTTGAGCTGACTCAGTTCGGCATGGCTGGGGAAGCCTCAAGAAACTTATAATCATGTCAGAAGGGAAAGCAAACACATCCTTCTTCACATGGCTGCAGCAAGGAGAAGTGCTGATCAAAAGTGGGAAAAGCCCCTTGTAAAACCATCAGATCCTGTGAGAACTCACTCATTATGAGGACAGCAGCATGGGGATAACTGTCCCCGTGATTCAATTACCTCCCACCAGGTCCCTCCCACAACATGTGGGGATTATGAGGGCTACACTTCAAGATGAGATTTGGGTGGGGACACAGCCAAATCATATCACCAAGCAATGGCTCAGGAGGGTGCCTAGAACCAGGAGGGGGCTCTGCAGTCCACCTGGCATGCTTCCGATTCTTCCTTCCATCAGGATGCATGGGAACATGGCAAGGCTGTGCTAGGTCTGGGACAGTGAAAGGTATTTCTGAAAGCACAGAGTTGAGCAGGGAGAGGAAGCAAGCACGATGATGACACTTCACTTGTTTAGCACCAGCTTCCTCATCTGGAAAACAGGGAAAATAACTCCTACCTACCAGCCCACTGGGAGGATCAGAGTGAATTCAATGCTTGTCACATTTCAGGCACCCAGAATAAATATACATATATACAAATATTTCTCTATTGCTCATTTATTCATTCAATAACAACTCCCTAAGCCCTTTGCCGACTCTGGAGCCACATAAGCATGTAAGACTTGATTCTTCCCCCAAAAGGCTCATGGTTTCCTAGGGAGGTAGACAGCTGTGTTGGATATTACAGTGTAGAACATGCCAGGCCACGTGTGAGGTACGAGGGGGAAGGACCAGGATCACAGCTTTGAGGTATGACACCTCTAGCAGATCATTATAAATTCTAATAAGATACACCATTTATCTGGGGCTGGCTCATAGGGTGAATATTGTCTACCTCTCTGTCCACCACCTTACCACATTTGAAGAGTCAACCTACATGAAAACCTAAATGAGAAAGGAAGGAATTGAACCTCCAGAAACTGGTTTCAAACCAATCAACTCATTAAACCGGATGCAATTTTGAGGGCATTCATGCATTCATTCATTCATTTATTCAACATACAAAAATCTGCGGAGAAGTCTTATGTACCAGGCACTGTTCTGCGTGCTGCAGATACAGCAGAATTGAAGGCAGATACATATTCCTGCCCCATGACCTTATATTCGAGTCTAGGGGAATCAGATAACAACTCAATAGGTAAACTCCATACTGTGTTTCATCGAATCTAAGATGCTATCAATTTAAAAGGGTACCATTATTTTGTGCACCAAGAAAGATAAATAGTTGCTAATTAAAGTATAACTTGTCATCTAGTACAAAGTGCATCTTGATTTCAGAAATAAAATTTAAAGATAACATGTACCCTAGAATCTATGAGGTACAGTGAAAGGTGGTAAAAAGTGCTGTAGAGAAAAATACTACAGGGAAAGGGGCTAAGAGGGGATAAAAGAGCAGAGAGGGTAATGAGGGTAATGGGATATTTAAATAGAGCGGAAGGAGGACCTCACTGAGAAGGTGACATTTGAGTAAAGTCTGGAAAGCGGTGAGAGAGCAAGTCTTGCCCATGGACATCTGGGAGGAGAGAATGCCAGGCAGACAGCACAGCAAGTGCAAAGGCCTGGAGCGGGTGGGGGGAGGCATATGTTGGTGTGATCAAGGAATACAAGGCTGGAGGAGTTCTGGGGAGAAAATCCCAGAGGTAAGAAGTGGCCAAATTCCAAGGGGCCTTGGAGGCCAGGCAAAGGACACAGGTGTTGACTCTAGGTGGAGACATGCGGCATCATGAGGTTTTAGCAGGAGAATGGCATGCACTGATTTACATTTAAATGGAATTAGTCTGGCTATTTTGTTGAAAAAAGAGGAAGGGAAAAAGGACAGAAGCTGGGAGACCAAGTAGGAGGTGGCTGCCATCATCCAGGCAAGGGAAGACAGTGGCTTGGGTCTGGGGAAGTGGAATCTAGGGTTCTTTTAAAGGTGGCACCAAGACGATGGGGTGAGGAAAAGAGAGGGGTCAAGGATGACTGTGGGGTGTCTGGCCTGAGCAATGAAGGAATGAAGTTGCCATCGGCTGAGACAGTGGAGATACAGGGTGAAAGATCAGGGCGCTCTTGTGGCCATGTTAGTTTGAGGTCCTATTTTACATGTTAAGTGAAGATACAGAACAGGCAGTGGAGATACAAGATTCGAGAGGGGTGGGGAGGCCCTAGCTGGAGCCCTGCATTTGGGATGGGTTTGCGGCTGGGAGATAAAATGAGACCACCAAGGAAACGAGTAGAAAAGGTAAAGATCAAGGACCCAATCCCGGGCCCTCTGACATAGGGAGGTCAGGGAAATGAGGATGAATCAGCAAAGGAAAGCAGGATGCTAGAGGTGAGGGGAGAACACTGGAACAGTGAGGTAACCAGGAGGCCAAGCAAGGGCAAAGGATGTTGAGGGAGGTGAAGTCAGCAACTGTGGCAGGTGCAGCTGGTAGGTCCAGTAGGAAGATGGAGAGCTGGCCTCTGGTCTAGGAACAAGTTGCTCACTGATGACCATGAGGAGCACACCCTTGGTACAAAGCTGAGGGCCAGGCTGGGCATAGTGGCTCATGTCTGTAATCCCAGCACTTTGGGAGGCCGAGGTGGGTGGATCACTTGAGGTCAGAAATTTGAGACCAGCCTGGTCAACATGGTGAAACCCCATTTCTACTAAAAGTGAAAAAATTAGCCAGGCATGGTGGCTTGTGCCTGTAGTCCCTGCTACCAGGGAGGCTGAAGAGAGAGGATCACTTAAGCCCAGAATGTCAAGTCTACTGTGAGCCAAGTTCATAGCACTGTACTCCAGCCTGGGCAACAAAGCAAGGTCCTCTCTCAAAAAAATTTTTTGTTTGGTTTTGCTTTGAGCATGGGAGAAATAACAGCATGATGATACACTGATAGGAGGTATCCAGTGGAGGGAAAATTAAAGATGGAGAAAAGAGCAGAATGGCTGTTGGAGGAATGTACATGTGAGAAAATGGGGGTGGTGGCCTCAGACAGCAGTGCAGAAGGACCATCCTCAGAAGCTAGGGAAATGGCAGAACCTACAAGAACAGCTAGATATGGTGTGGGAGCGCTCTTCTGAGTCCTCCTCTCTTCTCTCCCTGAGAGAAGTATAAATTAGTCATTGTGATGAGTGGGCGAGTCAATGGTCCAGGGAGATACAGTATAATTTCTGGGCAGCATTCAGGGCTAATGGGAAGTGAGTGATCACCATTTCCAAATGACACCATACAGTGTGGTTGTATGTATTTTTTTTTCCAGTTGCTCATTTGGAGAGGGGAGGGTGGAGAGTTCACTTTGACAGGGCTGGGGTTTTGCCCAGTTAGCATGGCAAAGTGAGAGGGGGCAAGGGAACGGTTTTATTGGTGAACCATGGAACGTAAGTGGGGCGTGAGAAGTGTGCTTCCTCAAGAGAGCCTGGGCTGGGTGGTGTGGAGCTCAGCAGCAGAGCAGGGGGCAACTAGGCCCCCCGCAATGCCATGCTAGAGCATTTGGTGGAACTGTTGCCTGTGATATTGGGAAGGCGGGCTGTATATTCCTCCAAACCTATAATCTGGGTCTGGGGACATGAGAGACACTCACAGTAACCCCCTGCGAAGTAGCATGGTGTGATGGCTACACATAAGGAAGCTGGAGTCTCTTCAAATCCAGGCTTTGCTGTCTTCTCGTTGGATGAGCTGACAGGTTACTTGGGCCTTGATCCCTTATTTTCCTGGGGCCATCGCAAGGATTAAATGAGATACTGCACACAAAGTTCTTAGCCCACTGACAGATAGATACTGTCGGCTCAGTACAGATACTGTTGCTGCCTAGCTGAAAACAGACTGGGGATTCCACACACCCTGCTGCCTGGAGTCTCTGCGTGGGAGCAGACAGGCCCTTTTTCCTCCCATCTCACTTCTTCTCCTCCTCCAGCCACCAAAATACGACAGCCTGACACTCCATGTCCCCACTGTATACGGAAAAGGAGGTTTCCCATTGGCCACAGGCAAAGACCAGCCACGGTAAGATGAGCGCTTTGGCTGCTACCATGGCAACCAGCAATGACCAGCCTTCAATTAGGAAGGAGGAATAAAAGGCATCCAATTAGGAGAAGAAAATAGGATTGAGTCTCTTTTGGCTTAGGAATGCCCAGGGCCAGGGGAATGCTTCGCTGGAGGAGCCCAGGCTTGCCAACCCCTTCAAGTCACCACCCCCACCTCTGGGCTCCAGGGAGCCATGTGCTGGTAAAGAGACAACACAGAGGCACTGATGTGTGTGGACTTCAGAGGTGGACCTGCTAGGGTTCAAAAACGGCTTCTACCACTTTCTAACTGTGTGATCTAGGAAAGGTCTTTCACCTGTTTGTACGTCAGTTTCTCCACTGGACTACGCTACCTATTTTGCAAGGTTGGAGTAAGGATTAGTAGAGATAATGGGCTGAGTGTGGTGGCTCACGCCTGTGATCCCAGCACTTTGGGAGGCCGAGGCGGGTGGATCACCTGAGGTCCAGAGTTCAAAATCAGCCTGACTAACATGGTGAAACTCTGCCTCTACTAAAAAACAAAAATAAGCCAGGCATGGTGGTGCGTGCCTGCAGTCTCGGCTACTCGGGAGTCTGAGGCAGGGGAATCACTTGAACCAGGGAGGTGAAGGTTACACTGAGCTGAGATAGCACCGCTGCACTCCAGAGACTGAGAGTGAGACTCAGTCTAAAATAAAAAAAAAAAGCAGAGATAATGCATATAAAGAGCTTAGCTCAGTGCCTGCCATAGAAACTGCATCCTACTGATATTAACTACTGCATTACTGTCAGTAACAACAACATAAATGGTAGTGATGCTGTTTTGTACCCAGCTAAGGAGGAAAGAGATGGGAACTGATATCCAGTGAGCACGAAGTACAGACACTTTGCAGCTCTGCATTCCTGCTACACAAAGTGTGATCTAGGAACCAGCAGCATTGGCCTCACCTGGGAGCTTGTTAGAAATGCAGAATCTCAGGTTCCGCTCCAGACTTGATGAATCAGAATCTGCATTTTAGCCAGAGCTCCAGGGAATTCATGTGCACGGCAGTTTGAAGCGCTGCTGTAGCACCTCATTTAGTTTTCAGAGAACCACCTCCAGGAAGTCAGTATGAGCCGGATTTTACAGATTAGGGAACTGACCGAGAATTGAAGATTCTGAGGAGGCCTGGCTGGAAGGGCAAGCCTGGTGTAGGCCCCAGGCCACAATCCAAGGACATGGCCCCACAATGCCATGACAGAGAAGGCTTTTACAGCACAAGCAGATGAAGGCAAGGATGGAGAGCAAAGAGATTCCCTACTCTGGGCAAAGGCCTGTGATTTATAGCAGGAGAAAGGTGGTGAGCCCTCTGAGGAGGCAGTGAGAAGATCCACACTCCAGCTTCCAGACACAGAGGCAGGAGAGGCTTGGAGAGGTGTATACATTTTGTTTCTCTCCTTTGCACATATCCCACATTTTCCTCCATAACTTCGACCCATCCATTTCCAAACGGCCCTCCTCACAGTTTATTTACAAGTTAGCCATCAATGCTGGAGCCTTGTCTATTTGATTCCCCATTTGAATCCCCAGCCCCAGACACAGGGGTGGGACACAAGCTCCCAGTATAGATCTGAGCATGCATAGAGCAACCTTCTAGGTATAATGCCCATGCTTGGGCTCCCTCCGTTGTGCCCACAGTTGAGTTATCATTAAAATACTCTAACACTAAAAGGCATCAGGGTTAACAAAGGCCTTTACTTCCTTTAATTCACTTGTACATCACAAGCCCCTGAGTTAGCTGTTCTGTAAGTCCCCCTTCTACAGATGGGAAAGCTGGATATCTGTCTGCACTTGGGTCTGCCTGTCTCTAAGGGGACAGTTTCTTAGGAAACAGTGTACCCGGGGCTACTTCATCTCCAGTCCTGACTCCTGCCAGTGCAGTGAGGAGATGGAAGCCAGAGGAGGCCCGTTTCAGGGAGGAGTCTAGCAATGGCCTCAATCAACGAGAAACCACTGTGTGTCAGATGCTTGAATAGGTGCTTGACAGGTGCTATCTCAATCCTCACAAAGATTCTTCTAGTGGGCATGACAGAGGCATTATCATTTGCATTTTATGGACAAGAAAAATGAGAATCAGAGGTGTTACGTAACTTGTCCAAGGTCATCCAGCTATAGAGCAAGTGGTAAAGGTGGGATGTGAATGCCTATGTGTTTGTTTTCATTATTCTGTGCTACATTTTTTTTTTTTTTTTTTTTGACACAGAGTTCTGCTGTTGCCCAGGCCAGAATGTTGTGGCACGATCAGCTCACTGCAGCCTTGAACTCCCAGGCTCAAGAGATCCTCCCATCTCAGCCTCCAGAGTAGCTAGGACTACAGGCACGTATCACCATGCCCGGCTAATTTTATTTTTGTAGAGATGGGGTCTTGCTGTGTTTCCCAGGCTGCTCTTGAACTCCTGTGCTTGAGTGATCCTTCAGCCTTGGCCTCCCAAAGGGTTGGGATTCTAGGTATAAGCCACCATGCAGCCGCAGTCTGTGCTTCTTACCTCGTCTCTCATGCCTGTAGTAAAGCTGTGGTTTGAAGCGCTGCTATAGCACCTCAGCTTTACTACGGTAAACAACAGCTTTCCTGCATGCATGAGAGATTAGGTAAGAAGCACAGACGAGGGCTGTGGCTAGCATTTTCCAGGCTCTGGCAGTTTTAAAAGGCACTTTCAGGTCCATTACTCTTCCTCTTGTAAAAAGAGCTCCTTCTCTCCCACCCGAAGTCTGAGAACAACATTCACCTGTGGAAGCATCTCTGCCTAGAATCCAAGATGAGCCTGACAGATAGCACAACCTGCGTCTCCTTCGAGCCTTCTTCCTGAAGCTCGGGGTGGACCAATCCCCATAAACATGGAAGGCCAGACAGGCAGACAGACATGGTCCTTACCAGGCACTCTTCCAGATGGCTCTTGTCGGTGCTACAGACATCGACTCTTAAGGTCTTCTGGTGAAGGACTGGATAGGACATGGATACCCAGAACACCTCATTGAACACTAGAGTATCTGAGGCATCCAGGGGCCGTGTCCGGAACAGGCAGGTGGTGCTTTCAGAGCAAGGAAGGACAGCGATGCGGATATTCCTAGAGGGAGACAGAACCACAGGAAATCTTGGGTTAGCCCAGGTATGGGGCTAAACAGCTGCTGAAATCCCTAAGCAAACCACAGAGGATGAGAGTTCGCAGAACTGAGGAATCTGGGAAATCAGGCCCCTATACACTGGAAGGGACTTAGACAAATTGAACAAAATTCCAGATGCATTTATCTTTGGGTCCAGACCCCTCACTTCTAGGCATCAGAAGATACCCCTGCATGAGTACCAGTGAGATATGGAGAAGGCTATTCAGCCTGGCACCATCTGTGTGGGCAAAAGACTGAAAATGACCTAAGCATCCCATCTTGTCTTACTTCTGTTTTGTCCACTTTCCTGCCGTTCCTTCTTCCCACATGTGCCACCCTCACAGGCTGGCTGGGTGTAGACCACAGACACATCAGCTCCTGTTGCCACCCTCCAGGCCTTATGGTCTAGTTAAGAAGAAAACTCATAGGCAGATGAGTGCAATAAAGGATAAACCCGACTACCATGGGAAGAGCCCGCATTCAGACAGAGCACGTGTTTGCTGCCTATCAGCATCAAGGTAACATGCAGTCATATCCCTCCAAGAGAAGCACAGTGATTGGTGTGGACTCTGGAAACAGAAGACCCATCTCTCTCTGCAAGAAACACTTGAGCTTAGGAGAAGATAGACTGTGACCATTCTTCTCCACAAGGCTCAAAGTCTGGGAGGGTAAGGCCCAGGAAGGATCTGCTCACCACCCCATACCTAGAGCTGGCATGCAGCAGGTGCTCAGCATGTAATGGGACAGGAATTCACAGTCAACTAGAGTGCGTGTCTTTACAGCTGGTATGTTTGCCGTTGTGCCTGTATTCACATGCATTTACATCACGTGACATTTAGCATCACGGTCATATGCATTACAAACCCACAGTGCCTTGACAAGCCCATAAGTGAGTCAGGACAGGGCAGAAAAATGACCCCCGGGGTGACTCCAGAGGGTGAGAGTATGATATACACATATCCAGCTACATACTCACACTTTCTGGTCCTGTTGCTGCAACAGAGCAGAAAGGTTACTCAGCTGGATGATTAATATTGCAAATTGCTTATTCTTCTCATCATACCTGAAATGAAAAGGGGCATACCTATTAGTAATACACTCATCACTCTTGCTCCTTCCCTGTTAAAAGTCACAGGACGTGGCTGTTGGCTACCTTGGGGACTATGGTGAGCTTAAGAGCACAGGCCCAGTGCTTTGCTGCCATGCAGGATGTAGAGCTAGAACTGCCAGTTCTTTGAAAAAAAAATTTTTTTTTTGAGACAGGCTCTCGCTCTGTCATCCAGGCTGGAGTACGGTGGTGTGATCAGGGCTCATGGTAGACTCGACCTCGTGGGCTCAGGTGATCCTCCCACCTCAGCCTCCGAAGTAGCTGGGACTATAGGTATGCACCACCACGCCCAGCTAATTTTTTGTATTTTTAGTAGAGATGGGGTTTCATCATGTTGCCCAGGATGGTCTTGAACTCTTGGAGTCAAGTGATCCATCTGCCTCAGCCTCCCAAAGTGTCGGGATTATAGGCATGAGCCACTGCGCCCAGCCAGTTATCTAAATTTTTAAAAAGAACCCATAAATGTGGGTGAAATTTCATGACATGGAAATGTTGGCAATTAATTCCTATTAAAAAATACTGAAGGCCAGGCATGGTGGCTCATGCCTACAATCCCTGCACTTTGGGAGACTGAGGCAGGGGGATCATTTGAGGTCAGTTTGAGACCAGCCTGGCCAACATGGTGAAGCCCTGTCTCTACTAAAAATATAAAATTAGCCGGGCGTGGTGGCGCACACCTGTAATCCCAGCTACTTGGGAGGCCAAGGCAGGAGAATCGCTTGAACCAGGGAGGCAGAGGTTGTAGTGAGCTGAGATTGTGCTACTGCACTCCAGCCTGAGGGACAGAGTAAGACCATGTCTAGAAAAAAAAAAACAAAAACATTGAGATCATCCCCCAACCAGAGAAAACAAAAGGAACAGCAATGTGTGTATTGACCCAATCTGGGCTGCGGCCCCTAGTGGTCAGCTTCCGTCCAGATCATTGAAACCTGGATGGGATGGAAAGACAAAAGCCACAATAACAATGAACAAACACGCTGAGAGGCAGGAGGTCTCAGCCCTGTTCCTGGCTCTGCCACCAGTCAGCTCAGTGAGTTGGGGCAAGTTACAAGGTCTTTTAAAACCTCGTTTCTCCTATCTGTAAAGTGGATGCTGGGAGTTGAGGAGTGAATTGGCATCTTTTTAGTAAGGAAGCCGCAATGGCCAGCAGATCCTGCTGGTGCTGCCTTCTACCCTGGGTGGCTGTGAAGGTAAATGTGGATGAAGAAATGACCCCACACAGACCATTACCTCTGTCCTCATCATCCATGTCACTTACTTCAGGGCAATCTGGACTCGGGTCGCACCCACTGCTTCCGATTCATCACTATCAAACGCAGCAGCTTCTGAAGCACCCAGTCTGAAAGGCAACAGGGGAGGGGGAGTTAGGCTTCCCTGCAGTGAACAAACTGTTCTGGGAGGCTGTGGTTGGATCCCCAAGAAGGAAAGTTAGGATTTGCTCAGCCTCCTTCCAGGTCCCTTTAAAAAAATTTTAATTAAAGAAAAAAAATTTTTTTCGAGATGGGGGGGGGTCTCACTATGTTGCCGAGGCTGGTCTTGAACTCCTGGTGTCAAGTGATCCTCCCACTGAAGCCTCCCAAGTAGCTGGTATTACAGGCTCACACTATGCCCAGATTGGACCCCTCTCTGAAGGGGGCTTCCTTTTCTCTAGCGCTTGCTCCTTAGCCATACATACACCTTTTCATAGCTACCACAGAACTAGCACTACCCCAAACCTCAAGCACCTCCAAGGTCCCAGGAAGGGTTATGCTGCTGTGCCTTGGGCTGCCAAGAGGAAGGTGGGGTCATGCCCTCTTGGGGTTCCTCCCACATATTATGGGCGACAAACCTAAGCCACCCCACAAGCCTAGGCTCTGCATATTCAGAGTTCATGGCTCACAGGGCCACAGAGCGAGCCAGCACCCAGGCACCCACCTCTGCACGGAAGCCTCGTACACACCACTGTCTCCAGCCACTGACTCGTCTGACACTGCAGCTGAGACACAGGCCACTTTCAGGCCACACCCCTGGGCCGTATTCACAGCTAGAGAAGGAAGATGGAAAGGCAGGTTCAGGAACCAGAAAACTGTCTGTGCAACTCCCAATTTTGTTTTGTTTTGTTTTCTTTTCGAGGCAGGGTCTCACACATCCAGGCTAGAATGCAGTGGCACAATCATGGCTCGCTGCAGCCTCAACCACTCTGGGTTCTGATGATCTTCCCACCTCTGCTGCCCAAGTAGCTGGAACTACAGGCATGTGCCACCACACCCAGCTGATTTTTAAATTATTATTACTTTCTGGTAGAGATGGGGTTTTGCCATATTGCCCAGGCTGGTCTTGAACTCCTGGTCTCAAGCAATCTGCCTGCTTTGGCCTTCCAAAGTTTTGGAATTAGAGGTGTGAGCCACTGTGCCTGGGCTTAACCCCCAATTTTGATCCACTCTCTATGGATAAAAGATGGTTCCAGCAAATTCCAACCACCTCTAAATGCTAAAGCAGAAAAACATAAAAAATCTGCTTTAGGGTGATGGAAGGAGTCACATGTGATTTTGTGTTTTACCATCCCAGGCTCTGGAGTCAAAATGCCTGGATTCAAATCCAGTTCTACCACTTACTGCTTCATGACCTTGAGATACTGACTTAATCCTTTTAAGCCCCAGATGCCTCATTTGTAAAACTTGGATAATAATACCTACTTATAGGGCTGTTGAGAGGACTCAGTGAGGCATTATAGGGGAAGTCCGTAATACAGAGATTGGTGCAGGCAGGCAAAGTGCTCTACAAAACTCATTACAACTATCCTATTGCCACTACCGTTCCAATCACAGTAGATATCTACACTATCAATGGCAAAAATAGCAATTACTTTTGTGCCAACCTAATAGATCCATCCCTACCCACCTGGGGCAAAATAACAGCCCCTGGACCCTTAGGACAGAGAAGGAAGAGATAAAGCACCTGTTCTTCCACTCAGCCTATCCCTTCCCACTCCTAATTCAGCTCCTCCTCTTCCCTACCCTTAACAGGGGTCTTTGAAAGTCTCTGATCTGAGGCTTATAACCACGCACTCAACACATGTTGTACATTCCTTCCTTGCCCAAGTAATGAACACCCACGATGTGCCAGGACCATTGCCAGGTTCAGAACTACAAGGATGAATAAGACAGTTCCTGCCCTCCTTGCAGGGGGGAAGGCCAGATCCAGATCTTAAAACCGCACAGCTAACACCTCTGAGCACCTGCGGACAGACTGGAGGAGGGTAAGGGCTTGCAGCATTGAGGGGCAGAGAGTCCAGGTCATGGCAGGCTGGGGATGGCAATGGGTGACATGGTGGGTCTGGGAGACTGCAAGTGCTGGTGATGGGGAAGCCGAGCCTGCGTCCCATGCCTGCTGAGCCTGCGGAGACCTCCTGCTTTCAGACCCATGCATCTCCATCCTCCACTAAACCACTTAAGGAGATTAATTTGTCTGCTGACTGAATAGCGGCACTAATCACATAACCTGCTTAGCGTCTGAGCTCTGCCTGGCATTGCTGGCTGCAGGGAAGGCTTCTGGAGATGGCATGAAGGAAATGCCATCCAGAGACCTGTGTGTGCCCAGCCTCATGTGCTGTCTTAGGCTCACAAGCTCCAAGGACACCACTGGGGAGGGGAGGTGAGAGGAGGGGGTCACTTCACAGGATATAGCTGGCATCTGAGCATCCTGATGTGGCTTAATATTGCCATCAGAGGAACCCTCTTTGAGCCTTGCTAGAGGTTCATCTGTAACCCCTCCTCTCCAGGGAACAATTTTCTGAAGCTTGCCACCTGCTATAGTAGGATGCTTGCTTTTATTTTGAGAGCACTCAGTAAGACTCCCTTCCTGATAAGGGAACCCCAGGGATCTCTCTGCTTCTCTTCTAAGGAAACCACTGGCACTTAAAGCCTTCATTTGACAAGGAAACCTCATTTCCCTGCCACGCTCCTACTGGCCCTTGCACACAAATGGATAATTCTGGGCACAGCAGTGGCACTCCTGCCCATGACTGAGAGCCATGGGCTAAAACAGGTCTGGCTGCTTCTAGCTGATCTCACCTGGAGCCAGGAGCACAAGCTCTTTGTAGATGGAACTGGGTACATGAATAATAGTGTGCGTTCTGAGCAGGTGGTCCTTGTATCAGTCCTGGTCTTGCCATTTCGCTCTGTGGGGCTAACCTCAGACAAGTCATTTAACCTCACTGTCCCTCACTTTTTTCATCTTTAAGATGGGGATAAAAAGGGCCAGGCGTGGTGGTTCACACCTGTAATCACAGCACTTTGGGAGGCTGAGGCAGGTGGATCACCTGAGGTCAGGAGTTCGAGACCAGCCTGGCCAAAATGGTGAAAGTCCATCTCTACTAAAAATACAAAAAATTAGCCCAGCATGGTGGCACACACCTGTTACCCCAGCTACTTGGGAGGCTGAGGCAGGAGAATTGCTTGAACCTGAGAGGCGGAGATTGCAGTGAGACGAGATTGTGCCACTGCACTCCAGCCTGGGCAACAGAGTTCAAAAAAAAAAAAGATGGGGACAAAAACAGCACCCACTTCCCAGAGGTGTTATGAGGGTTAAATAAGTAACTATTCAAAGAAGTACCTGAATCCTATGCACCTGTACTCCATATATCATAGTTATGATTACTGCAGCCAGGAAAGCCAAGGAGGTCCAGGTGAGTTTACTGAGCACCCTACTCAGTCCTGATCTACAAACCCAGAGTCAGATGGGCTTGGTGGGGCCCCAAGCACCAGGAGTTGGCCTCAATGTGCACAGTGAACTGCCTCCCAGCCTAAGACATGACAATAAAGGAGTTGGGTTCTGGGGCCAGAAAGACCCCAGTTCCTATCCCTGCTTCCTCACTTGATGGCTGGGTGACTTAAGGCAAGTGACCTCACCTCTCTGAATCTCCAATTCCTCATCAATGAAATAGACAGAATAGAAATAACTGATTTCACCTTATATCAAGCACATTGCCCAACTCACAATATGTCCCCAATAAAAGTTAACTATTATGATTTATTATGTGGTTGCGGCTAAAGATAAGGTTTCCCCTAATAAACCTTAGCTGTCAACATCAGCATCATCTTCTATTTTGAAGATTTCAACTTAAATTTTGACCAAGACCAAAATGTTCTTTCTGACTCCATGCAGAATGGGAGTCAGAGCATATCCTTCCTGGCTTCAAACAGCCACATGGGTCCCCAGTACAGTCAGGATAAAATCCAAACTCCTTAGCACTGCCCACCAGGCCTTTTAGGATCTGGACTCTGCCTAATTCTCCAGCCTTGGTAACCCCCTACCTGTGACTCATGGCTTCCTGGCTTACCTTCTAGTCCCTTGCTCTGACTTTGGAGATTTTGCTCTTACTTTTCCCGAGGCTGGCTCCATCTCACCATTGAAGCCACACTCAAATGTCATCTTCCTTCACAACCCAATCTGCCCCAGTGGTCACTCCAACCACAAAGGCTCAGTCACATTCCCTGTTTTATTTTCTTTGCAGTGCTTCTGTTTGATTTCAGGTTTATTGCCTGTGCTTCCATTTGAACATAAGCTTCATGAGGACAGGGACCCTGTCTGTCTTCAACACAAAATTCTTAGTGATCAACCCAGTGCCTGGCACACAGCATACCTTCTGAATGAATGGATGGATGAATCCATGTACGTTCATTAGCACAGGATGACCTGACACTTAGTTTTATAAGGTGCTAAATGACTGCTGGAGGACAAAATCTACCACTGAAAATCCTTAGCACAGGACCCCAAAAATATTGAGTGAATAAATATCCACCCAATAAATACACTTACCATACAAAGACCTGGCACACAGAAAGCAGTCAGTAAATACAGAATAGAATGATCACTAGGGGTTCTGAGCACAGAGTATCTCTTTCCCTCCTCCCAGTTCCCACCCTCCGGGCATGGTGCTCTCTACCTTGGCCCAGCTTCTTGCCCTCCATTCCTGGTTCCTCCATCCGGTATCTTTCCTGGGTGCTGTTACCAAGGCTCAGTTCACAAAGAGTGGCACTCAGCTCCGGGTCTTCAAACTCCAGGGAGTTGAGGAAGGTATCTCCAGCCAGGAGGGGGTCGGCCATGAGAGGGGAACAAGGTGGAGAGGGGGAGGAGAGAGAAGAACGTGGGGACAGGGAGGTCATGGACTTCGGGGTGCCGGACAGGGAACGCAGAGCCTGTAGGCGGCCACCTCCCTCCGCCTTCTGGGTCTTGGCCACCTCGTCCTCGTGGATGGTGGTGATGCAGCCCGAGGGCCGGAAGCCAGTGGCCCCCTCCAGGAGCAGGAACTCCACCTTGCTCTGCAACTCTGAGTCCAGTTGCTCAAAGGGGTCATAGTAGAGGTCAGTGAAGCTGGCTGAAGTGGAGGAGTCCAGGCTGGATGCAACCAGGGAGCCCCGGCTGGACGTGAGGGATCCGGGGCTGCTGCCGGAGGACAGGGACTGCGTGCTGCTTGAGAGACTGGGACACAGGGAGGCGAAACACAGTGAGGCACACACAGTGAAGTGGGCCCCGAGACCTTCTGCTGCGCTCTGGAAAGCACCATGATCTCACTAGACTTGCTGGGCAACCTCTAGAGTAGACCTTTCACCCCCACTTCGTGGAAAACTGACACCCCCAAGAAGGCCACATAATCAAGACATGGCAGAGCTGGGCTTGGGACTCAAGTTAGCTATCTTAAGAGTCCACTTTTTCCTCTAGACCAAAGCGCCAATTGGCTACATTACATTGTATGATATTTTTTCAGAGTTGAAACCATCATGAAATAAAGACTTCTTAATATGTTTCTTGAAATCAACTCACTGTGTGTGTGTGTATGTGTGTGTGTGTGTGTGTGTGTGTTTGAGATGGAGTCTCGCTCTGTCACCCAGCCTGGAGTACAGTGATGCGATCTTGGCTCATTGCAACCTCCACCTCCCGGGTTCAAGCGATTATCCTGCCTCAGCCTCCGAAGTGCCATGCCTGGCTAATTTTTTGTATTTTAGTTGAGATGGGGTTTCACTGTGTTGCCCAGGCTGGTTTCAAACTCCTGAGCTCAGGTAATCTGCCCGCCTCAGACTTCCAAACTGCTAGGATAACAGGCATGAGCCACTGCACCCGGACCAACTGTTTCAATACTTGAAACATGTATCTTAAAAGAAAACTTGACATCCTAAATGTAATTTGAAAAGCAGTATCACTTACTACAAATAGGACACCATTAGGAAAAAGTCTAATGAAACAAAACGTTGTCACTAAATTCCAGTGATGCACTGTTGTCCATGGAGGCCCAGGCCTGAGGCTGCTTTCTCTGTGTGGTACAGGCAAGTGGCAGGTATGAGTTTCCTTTTTTTTTTGGAGACAAGATCTGGCTCTATCACCCAGGCTGGAGTGCAGTAGCATGATCTCGGCTCACAGTAAGCCTCTGCCTCCCAGGCTCAAGTCATCTTCCCACCTCAGCCTCCTGAGTAGCTGGGATCACAGGCATGTACCACCACATCTGGCCAATTTTGTAGTTTTAGTAGAGATGGTGTTTCGCCAAGTTGCCTAGGCTGGTTTCAAACTCCTGAGCTCAAGGGTTCTACCCATCTTGGCTTCCCCAAGTGCTGGGATTACAGGTGTGAGCCATGACTTCTAAGACTTCCTAGTACCTACCCGGGGCCTTCTTTGTGCTCAGTCTGGAGAGGTCAAGGCCCCTATTCCTAGCGATGCCAGGCCACGCCCGGGTCTGCTGATGACCCACTTGCTGTGCTTCTAAACATCCACACTCAAGCCACAAAGGACCAGTGAAGGGTAGAGCCTGGGCTGGGATGCTGGGGACACCTGTGTCTGGCCATGTGCAGGGGAGCCATGGCCCCACTGCCCACTACTCACCTTTTCAGCTGGGAGTGCAGACTTGCCACCTGTCGAGTGGCTTCCTCCAGTTCTCTCACCAGCTGGTTCCTCTTACTGTTTAACTTTAACCTGGAGGGAGAGAGGGAGAGAAAGCATGAGTGGGATGCCCTGAAAGGAAGCACAGGGCATGCACTCTTATCCATGTACACCCAGACCTTTCGGCAAGCATTTTACTACGGTGTCTGGGGAGCCAGAGCCTCCACATACATTATAATCCTATGAAAGTTGCAATATCGCTCACCCACTAAATATATATATGTGTGTTTATATATGTATCAGGCACTGTGCTAGGAACCTTAGGACACTGCCTTAATTCAGTTGCATGATAATACTGCATAGTAAGAATGGTTTTTACCACTTAGGAAAAAATCGAGGCCCTTATTAGAGTTGCATAATTTGCTTAAAGCTGTGGAATTAGAGGCAGAAGTAGGATTTCACCCAACCATACCCTCCTCTCCTTCTTTCCTCTTCTTTCCCTTCCTCTCTCTTATTTTTACTGAGTGCCCATTTTGTACTGGACCCTGCCCATACACTGCACTTGGGACAAAATAGTGAGTGAGCACAGTAGTACTTCTTTCTGCTTTTTTTTTCTTTTGAGACAGTCTTGCCCTGTCGCCCAGGCCAGAGTGCAATGGTATCATCTCAGCTCACTGCAACCTTCACCTTCCAGGTTCAATGATTCTCCTGCTTCAACCTCCCAAGTAGTTGGAATTACAGGCACGTGCTACCATGCCCAGCTAATTTTTTATATCTTTAGTAGAGATGGCTTTCACCATGTTGGCCAGGTTGGTCTTGAACTCCCGACCTCAGGCAATCTGCCTGCCTCAGCCTCCCAAAATGCTGGGAGTGCAGCCGTGAGCCACCGTGCCCAGCGTGTTTCTGCTCCTATGGGGCTTACACTCTACTAGGGAGAACTGATATTAAAGAAATATTCAAATATCTAGTTAACACAGTGTGTGACAAAATCCATGAGGCAAAAGTACACAATGGTAGAAAAGAACACAAAAGGAGAGGCCCAATTTACATTGGCAGGCTGGCTTCTTCCAGCCAAACGACTCTGGCTGAGACTGACAGTGTGCACCCCACTCTGTCCCCAGACCACTTTCCCAGCCTTCTCTGCGGCTGGGGGGGGGCAGTGTGTATGACCAAGTTCTGGCCAATGGAAATGTGAGCACAAGTAGTTAAGAAAAGTGAGTGTGTCTTCTTCACTGTCTCATGCATGGACTCTTGTGGACTCAAAGGGGCAGTGCCACATATGCAAAGAGCCTGGGTTCCTGAACGACCACGTGGAAGGCTGCCTGTTAACTGGACATACCCAATTAGACATTATATGAGCAAGAAATAAACCTCTGTTGTGTGAAGCCACAGAGACTCTGGGGGCTGTTTGTTGCAGCAGTTCGATTCCTAACTAGTAGAGAAATTTAAGGATGGATCATGGACAGGTGTTGGTTAGGAAAAGTGCAGAAGGATAGAACATTCCAAGCAGGGGCTTTAGCAGGAACTTCTTCCTCTTGATGTCACCATGACTGAGGTGAGGATAACGGGCAGGAGGCTGAAGACTGAAGGCAGGCAGGGTGGCTGTGAGGTGTAACTGAGATGGTAGAGGCCTGAGGAATAAAGAGACAGAAACAGTGCCTGGGCTGCAGGAGTGGGTGAGGCTGAGGCAGTAAATGAGAAGACTGTGTGGCTACTGCTGTGGGCAGCCAAGTGGACCTGCAGACGGCATCTGCTGAGAGGAGAAGGCTGAGGCAGGGGCACCCGGGGGAAGAGAAGAGCTCTCTTATGAATGCTGAACAGGTGTGCTGCTATAAAGGTCAGTGGTGGGTGGGGGGGATCCCCATCAGATGGATCACCACCCCAATGAGATTACCATCTGTTCTGGGTTGATTTTTGTCCCCCTGAAATCCTACATTGAAGTTGTAAGCCCCAGTACCTCCCAATGTGATTGTATTTGGAGATAGGGCTTTTAAGAAGTAATTAAGGTAAAATGAGGTCAGTAGAGCAGACTCTAATCCAGTATGACTGCTGTCCTTACAAGAGGAGATTAGGACACAGGCACAGGGGGAAGACCATGTGAAACAGAGGGAGGAGGAGGCTATCTACAAGCTGAGGGAAGAGACCGCAGAAAAAAGCAACCCCGCTGACATCTAATCTTGGACTTCTAGCTTCCAGACTGTGAGAAAATAAATGTCCGCTGTTTAAGTCACCCAGTCAATCTGTGGTATGTGGTTACAGCAGCCCTGATAGACTCATGCATCATCTTAGGGTAAAATACAGAAGGGAGAACAAGGGAAGGCCGAGGACCAAGCTCTGAGTACACACAACATTCCGAGGTTGGATGGACCAGCAACAGTCAGCAATGGCGCTGGAGAGAATGGGACCAGAGACTCAGGAGAAGCTAGTGGACACGACGGAATGCCACAGGACTGGAAGCAAAGATTTTCACGCAGGCACACCTGACACCAAAGGCCAATTCAGCAAACTGTCTCCCCAGACACAAAATCCTTGTGTTTGGAAGAGACCTCTGGCTTTAGGACCCTATCTCAGCCCGACCTCTCCTGAAATCCCCCCTGGAGGGCAGCTTGGGTGGGCTCCAGCGTATGTCTTTGCCCCTGGAATGGCTCTCCAACCCCTGGAGTGGGCCCACTATAAAATAAAGGGCCCGGTCAAGCAAGACTGCGCCCTCACAACTCACAACCTGGTCTGCTCTTGTGTGTCTACTAGGCTAGTCATTATCAGCTTGTGGCCCACAGACCACCTGCATCAGAAAGGGAGGAGTGCTTATTGAAACACGCATTCCTGGGCCCTACTTTGACCTGCTGAGTCAAAAAGCCCAGCAGTAGGGCCCAGAAATCTGCCTTTTCATTAAGACACACCAAGGTTTACAAGCTGCTGAGCTGATGGGGGACGGCAGAGAGGCAGAGGGTGTATCTTGCTCACCCAGCACCTAGCACCCAACACAATGCCCACCATGAAGACATGCTCAGTATTTGCTGAATGGATGACTTTTGCTCCAGATGAAGCTGGCAGAGTTTATGAGCTCTGCTGAAAGACCTGCATGTTATACCTCCCATAGACAGATGTGTTCCACTGTTGGCCCCCATCCCCTCATGTTGCCTGCTAAAGAGGGAATGGCTGACTAGTTGGTCCCTGGACTGGGGAGTGGATCCAAGATACAGCTAACCCAGTCTGGAGCCTGGGAGAAAGGGCTCATTTCCATGGAAAAGCCAACTCATCCCTCTACCCACACACCCAAACCCCCAGCACATGCCCTGCAGTAAAGCCCAGAGCCTGCTCTCGACACGACTGAAAAGTGTTGCGGGACAGGTTAGGCTCGTTACTGGGCAACTGAATCTGTGAAATTACAGAAAAGACAACAGGAGCAGCAGGAGCAGCAGGCAGAGTGACCTTGGCATGGTTCTTGGTCAGCTCAATTCCTGGCACTGTTCTAGAGTCCTGCCTGAGGCTGGGGTGGGGGTGTGCAGTAGGATGGCAGATGGAACCTGTAATGAAGACAAGCCTTGACTTTCAACAGAATGGACAAGGCTGTGGAATCTCTTGACTCTGTATAAAAGGAAAGCTCAGGAACAGTTGAAGTCCAGGATCAAGGAGCAGCTGGGGCTCACCATTTTTTCCTTGATTTTCCTCTTCTCTGTGGGAAAAAAGCCAGAGAGGTGTGTTCTGGGAGTAGATGTGGGTCCCCAGTGAAGCCTAAACAGGATGATGAGGAGTCTGGGAGATAGGCTGCTATGACGTCCTGGCATTGGGGGCTAGCTGCTGCTAGCAACACACAGGTGCCAAGGCCACCTCCCAGTGGCATTGAGCTTTGCAGAATAGATGGCACGTGTGTGTGATGCCTGGCACATGCTGGGAGGCCAGGAACACATCAAGCGTGGAGGCAGGTACAGGATTCAAAGGTGGGGCTGGAGTCCCCACAAGCTGTAGCTCAGCACCTCAGGTGCTGGTTAAAAATGTAAGAACCTGGGCTGCATCTCAGGCTTGAAGGATCAGTCCCTAGGGTGGGTCCAGGAAGCCCGTGCCCTAATGAGCATCCTGCATGACTGCACACCTGCTCTGGGGAGCAGTGGGTAAGGCCCTCAGGAAGGAGGGAGAGGCAGAGGGTAGGATGAGGTTTGTTCGGATGCTGGTGATTTGTGAGTGGGGTTTGGCAGGTCCTATAGTCAGCCTCTCCTGGATGTGTCTATTCCTGTTCTCAAAGGCACCTTGAATGCGAGGCTGTTGTGTGAAGGTGAAGAGCATAATAATCCCATTTTGAGAGAGAGAGAAAGAATAGAGAAAGAGGAGTGAAGGGAGACAGAGAGAAACAGAGACACTAAAAATAAAGATACACACCATGAAAAACAGAGAAGGGAAACAGAATGCCAGAGTCAGAAGGACGAACAGACAGACAGACAGACAGACAGACACAAAGCTGGAAAGAAACAGCTGCAGACCCAAAGGTAGCTGGGGTGGCTTTCCTGTCTCCCCACTGCGGGAGGCTCCCAGCCATGAGTGTGGTACCCCACTCCTGTGGACTCTTTCCTTAGACTCCTCTTAGGGCACGCGTGGCTGCCTGCCTGTATGCCCTCCAGCTTCGCTACCATTGCATTTGCTCCAAGCACCCTCCTACCAGGCCCTTTGAGCTGCCCACTCAGCAGCTGCAGAGGAGTGGAGGTTCTGGCCTCCCTGTACTAGCTGTGTGAACTCACTGCTCTGGAGGAGCCAGCAGACCTTTGAAAGATGGGGTTGAAGGCAGTAATAGAAGGTCTTCTGAGTGGGCAGTACCCTAAAGTGAGCACAGCCTCTGGGGCTAGCAAACCTGGGGTCTTCTAATCCCAGCTTTGCCACTTAGGGATGTCGGGTGAGCCTCAGTTTTCTCATTTGTAAAATGTGGATTAACTTCAGGGTTGCTGGGAGGTTTAAATGAGATTACATAGGCTACAGTGTGGCACAGGATAGGAGCTTTTACATGTGGTATATCTTAGGGGTCCCTAAGAGCCTCCAATTTGAATTTTAAGAAACCAACAGTTTTACAGAAGGGAAGAGCCTCAATTCACAGCCTGGTCTAATTGACTGCCTTCCTACCACATATGTAATTAAGGTACCTACAGTAAATCCTCAATTAACATTGTAGATAGGTTCTTGCCAACTGCAACTTTAAGCAAAATGAGGTATACCAAGTTCTCAATTTTTTTTTTTTAATAAAGTTGATGGAGCTGGGAGCAGTGGCTCACGCCTGTAATCCTAGCACTTTGGGAGGCCAAGGAGGGTGGATCACCTGAGGTCAGGAGTTTCAGACCAGCCTGGCCAACATGGTAAAACCCCGTTTCTACTAAAATACAAAAATTAGCCGGGTGTGGTGGCGTACACCTATAATCCCAGCTACTCAGAGGCTGAGGCAGGTGAATCCCTTTAACTCGGAATGCGGAGATTGCAGTGAGCCGAGACCACACCACTGCACTCCAGCCTGGGCGACAGGGCAAGACTCCATCTTGAAAAAATAAAAATAAAACATAAAGTTGATGGAAAAAAATTGGTTTCATTGTATGTACTTTTGCTTAAAGTCACAGTTTTCCAAAAACCTGTTAACAAATATTAAGTGAGGACTTAATGTATCCTGTTTTTTCTCTATTAGGCAAGTGAAACCCATATTGGTCAATGACTTGCTCAAGGTCAGCAGGTGAGAAGGGTGTTGCTTTGGACCCAACAAGGAGTGAGGCTGCCATGAGTCTGTTCTCTTCAGCTGCTGGCTGTGGGGATGATGAATAGCTAAGGGCTTCCCAGTGGCAGTTATAGGGTCTGGGAGCAAGTGAGGGACTCAGGGAGACACAGAGGCCCAGTAAGGGTCTGCCCAGGTCAGCTAACCATTTATTCTTTCAACAAACACAAAAGGCATGAGGGCATATAGATACAGGCCTTATCCCAAAATCCCGGAGAAAGCAGAATGGAGCCGTGGTGCTAAGAAACCTTCTAGCAAAGTGCTTGCATGGGTTGCCGAACACAATTATTCAAGCTCTGTCCTTCTCCTTCTCCCACCAACTGGTGGTGGGTCAGGGCTAATCAGCTGCTCCTGCCAGTGAAGAATGGAAGAGAGGAAATGGATACACTTTGGATATCACTGCTAGCAGTTCTGACTAAGCAACTAGTGGGGAGAGATTCCCAGCATCGGTGAGACAAGGGAGTTTCTGAAGCCATGAGAGGCTAGGCAAGAGCTTGGACAACCTGACCCACCTGGCACCATGCCATGTGCAAGTGGGGCTTACTCAATTGCTAGGATGGTACTGCAAGGAGAGTGCCTTAGAGCTCAAAGGTCCCCTGAAAGACCCATGAAGCAGTGACAGAATGAGCATATATAGGCATCTCTAGGACTGCCAGACTGCTTCAACTGAGGCAATAGGCATGTTTACTGGCTTCATAAACTGGGCTTCTGCCTCTGATTTCAATTCCCTTGCTGGCTCCAAACACCACACCACACACACACACACACACACACACACACACACACAAATCACTAGCTTCACTTCTAAGCTCCTTAGAGGCAGGAACCTTGCTGAATAAAGGCTCCTGCCAAAAAATGGTGAAAATAACTAGAATAGATTTAAAGGTCATGGGGCAGGGACCATGTCTTGTTAATTTCTGAATCCCCCAAACTGCCCTGCACACACAATCTGTGCAGCAAAAGGTTTCTCAAATGAATGAGTAAACATTGGCTGATGAACAGAATGAATGAATGAACGTGAAGCTGGAGAGGGTAAAGCCTACAGTGAACACAGTGTTGCATTCTGTGCAATGTGGGTGAGGAGGCTGGTGGGAACACTGAAGGAAATAAACAAAGACAATGTCTGTAACAAGGTCTAAATTAGAGAATATAAAGCAGCGGCTTTTAGGTTACATCCAGCCCATAGATGAAGCTGATTTGCATATATTTTTTTTAAATTTTGGATTACTTCCCAATATTTAAAAATAAAAAATCCAAACGATTCTTTTGTTTGAAGTACTGGCAGCCCTGGCAGCCCGAGGCCTGCACTCCCATTAGCTGGAGCAGAGAGACAGCACCTGCTTTAGACAAGTGGGGTCTGTGCACTCCGGTCTGACACAGACCACTGCCAGATGGGTCTCCAGCATTTCCGTGATCTGCTTCGCTCCCATAAGTATGCCAGTTTGCAACCCCCATCCACACCAGTGTTTTTCAAACTGCAAACTGCAACCCCTTAGCATGTGGTGAAATCAATTTGGTGAGTTATGACCTGCATGAAAAGAAATGCAACAGAAGACAGAAAACATCCGAGGACCATCACAGGCAGAAAAAGCATGCACCCAGCCAGGCACAGTGGCTCACGCCTGTAATCCCAGCACTTTGGGAGGCCGAGGCAGATGGATCACTTGAGGTTAGGAGTTCGAAACCAGCCTGTCCAACATGGCGAAACCCCATCTTAAAAAAAGAAAAAAAAAAAATGCACTATTTTGTGAAACTTGTATCAGGTCACAGTATAAAATGTACATCACTGTCAAAAAGTTAGAAAATGACTGCTCTAAATTATACAGAGTTATGTGGCTTAGTTGAGTCAGAAGATACATTTTTGAACACAATCACCTAAGCAGACTTTTTGGTGGCATGATTCAGCATGCAAAGTACCAGGGTAGCTGGTGCACTGGTTGGTGAATCATCTTTGCTGATTTTCTGTGTCGGCAAGCTGAGAGATCTCTGAACTGAGCATGCTCAGGGTGGAGCCCTGGCGACCTGGAACCCCGTCATCCTTTCCCTATCTGGGGGCTGGAGGACAGACTGCCAATGAGAGAAGAGTCCTATACACCCTGGGCCCAGCCCCACCTCTCCGTCAGCGCCTTGCTCTGGGTGTCCCGGGCTGCCTGCAGGTCCTTCTCCAGCCGCTTCCGGGCCATCTCCAGCTGCTCCACCTCCCCCTGGGTCCACTTGCGGGGGCTGATGAAGCGCATCTCCTTCAGCAGCTCCTCCTTCTCGTTGATGAGGATCAGTCGGTCCCTCTCTGAGTCTAGCACCCCAGGCCAGGCCTCACTGTCAAGCTTGGCCAGCTGGATCTTCAGGTTGGCGATCCTGGGGGCCGAGAAAGCAAGCGTGATCGGTGTGCCTAATAACACTGTGGGAACAGGAGATGCCATGAAGAAACAAGACATCTCAGAGCAACTTTGACAGTTACCGTCTTCCTTTGATCAGCATGTCATCTCAAGGAGCCTGTTTTATCTAAACAAACACATGTGGGTGCCTACCATGTGCCAACAATGAAGCAGGCTCTGCAGGGATGAGGTACAGACATGAACAAGGCAATGTCCTTGTCCTACTCCTGGTACAATAGAGATGTGGTTCAGCACCAGGCAATAACCTCTTACCCTGGCCGTGTGGCCTTGGGCAAGTTGCTTATTCTTCTGAAGGGAATAACAAAAGCTCTTTCCTTATGCCGTTTTGGTTGAAGGTTTTATGACCTAATCTATAACCTGCAAAGCACAGTACTTGGCACATAGTAAGTCCTTGCTACTGTTGTTATAACCTGGTGTGACCACTTATTAGGTATGTAACATTGGGCCAACTCCCTAGGCCTTAAAGATAAGAAAAACTCATTCATCAGAATGGTTGTGAAGGGTGTCTGGCACATAGCAAATACTGAGTCACTGGCAGTTCCAGACCATTAAGACTACAACTACTGACCACGTATCCTCAACTCAGAGAGAGGCAGTGGCACTGTGTGAACTGCTGTGGATTTGGGGTTAGAGGCCTGGAGTTGGAGTCCTGGTTTGCTCTGGCCTTCCTCATGGAAGGGACCATTTTTCAGGAAATCATTTTGGTGTCATAAGCTTCTAACACAGTGACTGGTATACGCAGGCACTTAATAACTGTTAAAGAGCTGGCAGCCTTATCCCTTAACTTCTCTAAGACTCAGTATCCTCATCGATAAGGCAGAGACGATATGATACCTATAGGGTGGGTTATGAGGGCCAAATGAGAACACAGCCCTTTATACATTGCCAGGTGTTAAATAGGCCTTTGGTATTATTATCATTGGGTCAAAATAAGATTCACAATATAACAATGAATATTGCTACAAATATCTAACAACAATCATGACATCATCCTTCAGGACTTGGCCTTTGCAGAGTACCATCAGCTTTCATGTCCTGGCTACTCCATCCCTAAAGGGTGGGGAAGATAGGAGCTGTTAACCTGGTTGGACAGATGCCCAGGTAAGATATGATGCACCTAAAACTGCAATACTTGTTGAGACCAGAGGCCTCTGGGATCCCAGTTCAATCTTACCTGCAGACAGTGTGGCCCAATTCTTTGTCAGAACACTGCTGGGGACAAGATTCACCATGAACTGCAGCAAAAATTCCATATAGAGAAACCTATCTAGATTTGCTTATTCCCTAGCCAAATGTTCCAGGAGGAATTCTTATACACTTGGCCCTTGAAGGGGTTGGTTCCAGGACCTCCCACAGATGCCGAAATCCATGGATGCTCAAATGTTGTATATACAATTGCATAGTGTTTACATACAACCTATGTGCATCCTCCTGTATACTTTAAATCATCTCTAGATTACTTACAATACCTAACACAATGTAAATGCTATGTAAATAGTTTTTATACTATATTTAAGCATTTGTATCATTTTTAATTTTTTTCCTGGATACTTCTGATCCTTGGTTTGTTGAATCCACAGATGCAGAACCTGAGGGTACAGAGAACCCACATATTACTATATTCATGAATAATATTCATGTATTTTGTAGCTGCTGTTCTCCAGCACTTTGATAATGAAATGGTATGGTAAGGCCTGGCAGGGGCTCCATCATATGCTTTACTCTCTAGCAGACTTTTCTGTCAAAGTGGCAAGGCAACTCCCAGCAATTCAGGGCTTACATACTACCAGGTTAGCATACCAGCAAGCAGGGTGAAGAAAAGGAGAGAGACTAAGTCTGTGTAATAGCAACTGAGTCACTGGATCCAGCTGTGCCTGAAGCTAGCTATCTCAGGACTTTGGAGTTAAATAAACCAATACATTCCCTTTTTTGCTTCCTCTGGTTTCTATCAGATTTTTGTCATTTCTACAAGGAGTTCTACTATTCACACAGCATTGGCAGAGGGGCAGAGCTGGGCACTGCCATACTTTACCTGGCCTGGCTAAGAAGGTCCACAGGCCAGGCAAGTTAGTCTAGGGAGGAATGGATGCAATGTGCCCAGTTTCCATCCACACCACAATGCCCAGGGCATGCTTTGCCAAGAATGCTAGCTCAGAGTACAGAAAGATCATGAACTTGAAGCCAGACTGTCCAGGGCTCAAATTCTGCCTCTACCACCTAGAAAAGTCATGAAATATCTTGGTCTTACCTTTCTCCTCTTTAACGTGGAGATAATAAGATTGCTTATAGTAGCTTTGCTTTGATAGTAAGGTTGCTTTGAAAATCAAATGAGAAGATATATATACAACTGTTTTAGTACAATAAATGATCTCAGCCAAGTGTAGTGGTGCATGCCTGTAATCCCAGCTACTCAGGAGGCTGAGGTGGGAGGATCAATTAAGGCCAGGAATTCGAAACCAGTCTGGGCAACAAAGCAAGGCCCTGTCTCTAAAAAAGGTAACAACAAATCCAATCTGTGCCAGCGTATAACAGATGTTCTAAAAATGTCAGCTTTGATTATTATTTATTTGTGGTAGTGGAACCTGACTGCTTAGGATTCTGTGAAGCCACAGAACATCTCTATCCCAGAGGTCTACGCTGCTTAAAAGCCCAGCTTGCTCCCAGCTGCACAGGAGACACTGAAGTGGGTAGTGTCCATAGTCTTTTTAGCCCGTTGCTGACATTCCAGTCGTGCCTCTTCAAACCAAAATGCTTATAGGATCATGGAAAAGCCTTGGTTCAAAACAAAGTTCCACTCTCTCCTTTTTTTTTGAGACGGAGTTTCGCTCTTGTTACCCAGGCTGGAGTGCAATGGCGCCATCTTGGCTCACCGCAACCTCTGCCTCCTGGGTTCAGGCAATTCTCCTGCCTCAGCCTCCTGAGTAGCTGGGATTACAAGCACCCACCACCATGTCCAGCTAATTTTTGTATTTTTAGTAGAGACGGGGTTTCACCATGTTAACCAGGACAGTCTCGATCTCTTGACCTCGTGATCCACCTGCCTCAGCCTTCCAAAGTGCTGGGATTACAGGTGTGAGCCACCGCGCCCGGCCCTCTGCTTTCTATCTTGTGAGGTGTCCTGGGCAAGTCATTTCCCCTCTGAATTTCAGAGAGGATTAAAATATAAAGAGTACAACAATAACTATCTTCATAATCTTTGTGAGGATTAAAGAAGACGAAGTGTGTCAAAAGCCAAGCACAGAGCAGTCATCTCCTACAGCAGTTATTTTTGGAACCATCCTGCCCCTAGCCCTAGCCCCAGCCCAATTACCTTCTCTTAGCCTCTTCATATCGAAGGCGCAATCTGACCTTCTCTGCCAACTGATTGTTGCTGTTGGTGCCGAACTAGAGGAGAAGAACAAAGTCAGGAATTATGTAGCTGTCGTGGCCGGTGCTGAGTTGGGTTTCAAGAACTCATGAGAGACTTGACAGCTTGCGTGGGCAGTAGCCAAGAATAGCCCCCAGTGATTGGGCTGGCGGTGCACATCGCAGGGAAGCTGGTTAAGCAAAAACGCTTTCCTCCTTTTAGGCCACAGGGAGAGCCGTAAACTCAGACATCTATCACTTTGAAAATGGAAGCCAAAGGCCCGGAATATCATCCTGCAGCCCCAAATGGCTTGGCTTGGAGCCCATTCAAGCCATAGAAGCGTGGAGGACAGTTGGTGAGACGAAAACAGGGATAGCCAATACCAAGAAAGCCATTCTGGGGGGCACCGAGGAGGGGATCAATAGAAAACTCAGAGAGGTGGCTCACACCTGTAATCCCAGCACTTTGGGAGGCCGAGGCGGGTGGAACATGAGGTCAGGAGTTCGAGAGCAGCCTGGCCAGCATGGTGAAACCCCGTCTCTACTAAAGATACAAAAAATTAGCCAGGTGTAGTGGTGCCGCGCCTCTAATCCCAGCTACTAGGAGGCTGAGGCAGAAGAATTGCTTGAACCCGGGAGGCAGAGGTTGCAGTGAGCTGAGATTGTGCCATTGCATTCAAGCCTGGGTGATGGGGCAAGACTCCATCTCAGAAAAAAATAAATAAATAAAAGTCAAAGAGGCTGCAGTCAGTAGTGAAATACTGGGTAGGTGGGGAGAAGACCCCAGAACTCACAAAGAGGGGTACTGTTCCTTTACAAAACTTTGGCCCACAGGTGGCTTATAGCTGGGCACATGGTGGTATAAGGAAAGAAGGGAGAACCACTTTTGCTGTGCCAGTCTGTCAGGAGCAGCAAGAGGCTATAAGGCTCACCAGTCACCCATGGACAAGTGGGAAGACAGCTATGGAAATCACATAGGAACAACATTTAGAGGTTGTCTGCCACAGAGGCTGGAAGGCAGATTCATTCAATGTTGCTTGCTCCAGTAAAACAAAAGCTCTCCAAAACTTACAAGGCACCATCAGTCAGCCCTACTCCAACCCTTTCCCGAGCTATATCTGGACAGCACTTTCACTATTCATAACTAGGACGGGGCTGAGCTTTGGAACTGGAAGTCAAGGAGCTGCCTGAAAGCTGCATGCATTGTTTTGGGACTAACAGGAGGAAAATATCCCCTGCTGTCCAGCTGGGGAAAGGAAAATGGAATGGAACTGCAAAATGGTATGAAAAAAAAACTGAGAAAGACATTTTGTCCTTTAAATATGCTTTCTGTGCAGCATTAAGAGACACAGCACCTGGCCAGGCAATACTTGGGGCCAAGGTGTCTGCCAGTGTGGGCTATTCCTCCACAGCATCTCATCATATCCTCTTGGCCCCAGGACGTCTGCAAGAGAACAGAGCTCCAGAGGGCTGAGGCAGCAGCCAGCCCCGCAGAGAGCCGCTGGTCAGCTCCCTGGTGGGCAGTGAGAAGGCAGCTGCCGTCCCATGGAAGGCCCCCAGCAGCCTGCCCTGTCTACTCACACTTCCTGAGATGTCCGTCTGGGAGCTCATGTCCAGATACTGTTTCGGCAGTGGAAAACTCGAACTCTCCAGAGAGCTGCTGCTGGACCACAGGTCTGAGTGAGACCCCCTGTCGGTGTGGAAGCCATCCTTCAACATGGCAAGGCTCTAAAGGAGAGAGCAGGGTTAATAATGCGCCTTCCCAGGAGGGCGCTCTGGGTCTGCCATGCTCTCCTCTCTACCCTCCCTTAATTTAGGAACCCATGTCCTCCTCAGATATCCTACTGATCCTGTGATAGAGAGCTGGCAGTAAGTGGGTCCTTGCTGTGTGCCAGGCTCTTTGTTGGGCCTATGACATGGGAGAAACTGGTGTGGATGCTGACTCTGGAGCCATACTGCCCTAGCTGGAACCCCTGTTCTGTTCCTTCCCAGCTGTGTGACTTGATCTAGCTGAATAACCTCTCTTAGCGTAAATTTCCACTCCTGCAAAACGGGAAAGAACAGCTGGGTGCTCATGCCTGTAATCCCAGTGCTTTGAGAGGCCGAGGCAGGAGGATCACTTGAGGCCAGGAATTCAAGACCAGCTTGGGCAACATAGTGAGACCCCCATCTCTAAAAAAGAAATTAGCTGAGTGTGGCGGTGCATGCCTGCAGTTCTAACTGCTTGGGAGGCTGAGGTGGGAGGATTGCTTGAGCCCAGGAGTTTGACACTGCAATGAGCTATGATTTTGCCACTGGACTCCAACCTGGGTGATAAAGAGAGACCCTGTTTCTTGAAGGAAAAAAAAAGGAAGAATCACAGGTCCTATCTCACAGGGCTATTATATTGATTAAATGAGATGACAAGTATAGAACACTAAGGAATACAGCCCATGCTCAGTAACTGTCAGCTTTACCAGAGTCTTACTGATTTCTGACAATAGTCATGACAAGAATGACCTATGATTATCCCCAATTTATTGATGAAAAGCTGGCAATTGACCGAGCCAAGATTTGGACCCGGTCTATTTGGCTTAAGGCTCCGCGATCTTAACCACTCATCATAACAGGAGGAGCTGTCCATGAGCTCCTCGTCTGAATGTTTTCACTGGGCTGCTGTCCTGGGCAGGAACTTCAAAACTGTTCTGTTTGTTATAGAGCATAGAGCTTCCTTCACTAAGTCATTTATAGCATCTCTGAGGACTCCTAATCTGCTAGTGAAATATCCGAGGTCAAGGCGGTTCCCGTGAAGGGAGGTGATAGGTACAGGCGGTAAGAGAATGGGTTTGTGAGTCAGGGGTTCATGGGTTTGAATCACGGCTTTAGCTTCCTCTCTGAGTTGTACAGCCTTTTTCTGTAGGATGGGGATAAACTAGGGTTGATTTAAGAGATGAGACATGATGCATACAAAGGGCTTGGCACAATCACCCGGCACATTACATAATATCTATTATAATTTGTTCAGTTCCCAGCATAGAGGCAGAACACACAATGAAATGCTTATAGAGATGCCACATTCTGATGTCAAAGGCTAATGATGTTGAAACCACCTCCCTCTACTTGATTCTCTGAAAAGTAAGTCAGGGGCCAGGTACACTGGCTCATGCCTGTAATCCCAGCACTTTGGGAGGCTAAGGTGGGAGAATTACTTAAGCCCAGGAGTTCAAGACAGCCTGAGCAAAATAGCAAGACTCCCTCTATTAAAAAATAAAAGTTTAAGAAATAAATAACAAAGAAATCAGGTGGTTAGAACTAGTGGCAAGGATACGATGTTTGGGCTGGCCAGATGGCTTCCATTCCAACTCTGCCATTTACACTCGCATGTTTTCACTGGGCTGCTGTCCTGGGCAGTGATGTTGCAGGGGGTGGGAGTCCACATTTATTGAGTTCTTACTATGTTTCAAATACTCTTCTAAATGCATCTTATGATTAACTAATTTAATCCTCAAAACATACCTTATGCAAGTCACTTAATGTCTCTGCACCTCCACGTTCTCCTCTGTGAAATGGGACCAAAACCCCAGGAAAACCGGTAATGAGAACTCAGCAATGTGTGTACCATGTGGAAATAGCCCGCATAAAACTGGCATACAGGAATACTCAGGAGAAATCAAGATGGTGCCCACATCATCAGGAACTTGCATACCTTAATGAGATCTTGCTTTTCCTTTTCCCCACAGGTAATAGCCTTTTTGATGGCCTTTGTTTCTCTCAAGACAGCCTGAGCTTCATCCAGTTTGTAGCTTCCCTGAGCATCAGACATTTTCTTATCGATTCTAGGAGACAGTTAATGGGACAGGTCAGCCTTAGACAGGGTGAGGGACAGGGTCTCCCCAGGGGAAAACCACCAACCACAGGACTTTGGTACCTTAAGAAGGCCCCTCCCTCTGTACTGCAAACCCTTCCTCCATAGGCCCCACTTGTGGGATGAGGCATAGAAGGTCCCAGGCTGTGCAGTGGCTCATGCCTGTAATCCTAGCACTTTGGGAGGCCAAGGCAGCTGGATCACTTGAGGCCAGGAGTTTAAGACTAAACTGGGCAACATGGTGAAACCCCATCTCTACTAAAAATACAAAAAGTAGCTGGGCATGGTGGCGCATTCCTGTAATTCCAGCTGCTCAAGAGGCTGAGGCATGAGAATTGCTTGAACCTGGGAAGCAGAGGTTGCAGTGAGCCAAGATCATGCCACTGCACTCCAGCCTGGGAGATACAGCAAGACTCTGTCTCAAAAAAAAAAAAAAAAAAAAAAAAAAAAAAAAAGGGAAAAGAAAAGAAAAGAAAGACGTAGAAGGTCCCTCTTAAACAGCCAGTGTGTCACAGCGTGTGGCTGCAGAAGTAACACTGCTCGTGAAGTCAGTGTCCTCTCCAGATCAGCTCTTATGGGAAGCCTTCCCTGATTACTTCCCTGGGTCCTCCAGGCTCATTAGGGGCTTCCCATATACATCACACATAGCTGTGACACTGCAGTCGTTACACTGTGTGATAATATATAGTTTATGTGGTAGAATCTTTGACTTGACTCTGGGAGGTCTGGGAGCAGGAGGCAGAGTTAAATATGTTTTGCTCATTCCTTGTTGGAGGGAGGGCAGGCTGTCCTGTGAACTACTGTATGATGTTTAGCAGCATCCCTGGCCTCAACTCACAAGATGCTGGTGGTACCCCCACCCTGCATGGTGACAACTAAAAATATCTCCATGTATTACCTAATGTCCCTTGAGGGAGAGAGGGAGCAAAATCATGCTGGTCAAGAACCACTGTCCTTTTTTTTTGAGACGGAGTTTCGCTCTTGTTACCCAGGCTGGAGTGCAATGGAATGATCTTGGCTCACCACAACCTCCGCCTCCTGAGTCCAGGCAATTCTCCTGCCTCAGCCTCCTGAGTAGCTGGGATTACAGGCACGTGCCACCATGCCCAGCTAATTTTTTGTATTTTTAGTAGAGACGGGGTTTCACCATGTTGACCAGAATGGTCTCGATCTCTGATCTTGTGATCCACCCACCTCGGCCTCCCAAAGTGCTGGGATTACAGGCGTGAGCCACCACACCTGGCCAAGAACCACTGTCTTTAATAAGCATGTGTTGAGCTAATGAACGCAATGAAGAAGAGGGTAGAAGGAGGAAAGACTCCCAGCCCTATTACCTATTAGTAGGGTGACCCTGGGCTCATCTCTCAAGTACACAGAGCCTCAGTTTCCTCCTCTACAAAACTTGGATGATGTTATCTGTCTGGCCCATATTCATGGAGTTGTCGGGAACATCAAATGGAATACAGGATGGAAAATTTTGTGGTGAACTGGGAATTACTGTTAAAACATAAGGGATTAAAACGCTTAGCCTGGAGAGCTTATTGGCTTCTCCAGGCCCTATATGCAGGTTCATTTTGATGGGGTGGGGGAAAAAGGATTCTGATATAGTTTTCTGAAGGTCAGACCAAACCAGAGACAGGCAGGGGTGAGCTTCTTTTCAGTGAGCCAAGATTGCACCACTGTACTCCAGCCTGGGAGACAGAACAAGATTCTGTCTCAAATAAATGAATAAATGAATGAATGAATGAATGAATGAAGAAAAAAAAGGCATAGAAGGTTCCTGTTTAAATGTGCCACAGCGTGTGGCTGCAGAAGCAACACAGCTGGTGAAGTCAGTGTCCTCTGAACATCAGCTCTTACGGGAAGCCTTCCCTAATTACTTCCCTGGGTCCTCTAAGCTGGGAGGGCCTGGTGATGTAAAAAAAAGAGATGCATTTTAACTATATCACCCATTTGCCAAGGGCTAGGCCTGAGGTTTCAGGCCAAGGTGGAGAAAAAGGAGTTTTACAGTCTGCGGGAACACCACAAACTCATTATTTCAGGATGAGAAACTGCTCACAGGCATTCCTTTGTGGTTTTCAGCTACAGGCCAAACTGTCCCCGCTAAAAATAACCCTCATGGGGAATCCTGAGCAGGAGCAGGTTTTCATCCTGGCCTCATCATCTGGGCCTCTGAGCAGAGGAGAGAGCAAGGCAGGGAGATCGGTCTCAACACAGCTTCCCCCTGCGGTTACTTCAGCCTCCGTGGAGAGAAAACAAAGCCCCGTTTATGTCTCCCCACTAAAAATAGCCTGCCTATTCCTTTGTAGGACTCGGGCCTGGGCAGGCCTATCAGGTCGGCAAGGACTGGCCCCAGATTTAGTCTGAAAAATTAGTCTGAGGGAGCTTAGAAGATGCTCCGTGGCAAGGAGGGTGTCCAGAGTCAGTGTCCAGGACAGACAGTGGTGGTGCTGCAGATGGGCATAGGGGGTGCAGGGAGACGCTGTTTGTTGGAGCGTGTCCGAGGGCTGGGGACTCTGGGGAGGGGGCTGTGCCCAGCTGTTCTCTGCCAAAAGGGCGAGAATGGCTTTGAATCCTTGGCAGGATGAGACAGAAGCGGTTTGTCTGCTGGGCCTCCGAAAGCCTCTACCTGATGTCTTCAAGGGCCTTAGCAACCCAGCCTCTGGAATTTGGCTCCAGAGAGTGGCTCTGATAGAGAACACTCTTGGGATGAAGCTGGGTGGGGAGGGGGTTGGGGGAGAACAAAGGGTCACCATTATGCACTTGGTGAATGAATTTATTTTTTTTTAAGGGAAAGAAAAGTGTGTGTGTGTGTGTGCGCGCGTGTGCGTGTGTGTATGTGTGTGTATTGGGGTATTGGGATGGGAGATGCATGTGTTTTAGGATTTTAAAATCCCTCAGCTGTCCTCTCTTCAGGCCTTTAGAGATTCACATACCCCATAGCCATACAGAGAGGTGGGGCAAAGGCAGACAGTAGCCGACTCCTGGTCCTGCTCAGACACCTCCTACCTGGGCACGGCAGCGCTCGTGCTGTGTAGGGAGGTGCTGCACTGCCCTCCTCCCATAGGGCCAACATGCCAGGTCTCTACTCTTCCGTAGTTGCAAGGAAGCTGGCAGGTCAAAGTTCCAAGCTTTCGTCTTGATTTTTCTTTGCAACCTCTTCCAAGAGGCAACTTTCAATCCTCACCAACCTTCTCCCTCTTTTTAAAACAGGTTGCTGACTATGAATTGAACTAATATGGATTTGTGGCCCAGAGTAACTCAGCTGCCCAAGGAAGCTTAGCTGGGATCATCACAATCATGGCAGGTGACAAAGCGGCTCTTAAGAAACAACAGAGCTTTTGGCTGCTAAAGAGAAATTTTCTGAAAGAGAAAATTGCATGTGGTCAAAGTTATCCTGGAAATTCCTTAAGAATGAGGGGTACCTTTCTCCATGTTCTGCCATAAGAGGAGGCACAGAAATAGAAGTGACTGGATAGCATCCCTGTTAGACTCTGAAAAAGGGACCTTATGTTTTCTGGGAGTGCAGAGGCAGTGATCTGGGATGATGAGGAGAAGGAAGATATTGAGATACGAACTTCAAAATCCAATAGTCCTGGGTTTCAGCCCCAGCCCTGACCCCTGCTAGCTGGGTGGCTTCGGGCATATTTGCAAAGGGGGTGAAGAATGAAATGAAATGAGGTGGCTGGCGTGAAGGGCTTCCCCAGCACACTGCCTAGCCCAGGGCAGACAGAGTTCATCCAAGTTCCCTTCCCAATGGAAGCAGGCAACAAGCTAGAGGTCACCACCCCAGCCACTCTCAAGCAGCTATTCCCTCATGCCAGGCACTGTCACACACTTGACATGGATTTTCCAATTCAATCTTTACAACCCCTAGTTTTTCAAATGAAGTCAAAGCTCACAGGGGTTAAGTCTCTTTTCTAAGGACCCAGGAAACCGGGATTTGAACCCTGACTACCTGCCTCTCAAGACTACATTCCTGACCCTCTCTGCCAAGGTGTACGTTAAAGGAGGCATCTTCCTCCACGATGGATGCAGAGCACGGCTTCCGGCTAAGGAGTGTGGGTGGCTGGGGCTGCTGTGAAGTCTTATCTGGGCCTGATATCAAACATAGGGCAGAGGGAGAGGGGAGAAAGGAGGCTTGTCTTGGGGTTTTAGCATCAGCTTACCAAACTACAAGCGTTTTCAATGCTGCTACAGGGTGCCAAAGTGGTAAAACAGGTTTGCGGTGGCTCAGAGAATAAAGGTAAGTGTTCTAACCAGAAGCTCTTGGGGACTACAGGAGCCAGGAGGCAGGGAGAACCCATTCAGGAAGATGACGTGGGAGTGAGTAGCCCTTAAACTGTGTGCTCAGAAGCCGTTTTGCTGCAAAGTGGAGGAATCAGGCTATTGGTTTAATAGGTCAAAAACAGGAATTTTCCGAGCTTATACTATTGCCCCAAATTGTCATTCGTGCTCCTGAAGATCACCAAGAAGCATAAAGCATGGCTCCAGGCCTTAACAAGTTCAGAATCTGATTTGAGAGACAAGATGGGTATATGTATACACACATCTACAAATAACATGTATATAACATAGATGCAAACATATGGAAAGTCATAATTTATAATACTTTGTAAGACAAAAAAATTACATACAATTTATAGTAATATAAAGCCATACATTCTTATAGCATGTGTTGTGCTGAATTCATGGTGGCTCATTCAAGGTGGTGGGGGCTTGAGGGGTGGGAAGATGTGGAAAAGAACCAATTGGTCCCTCAACAGATGGCTACAGTTCCTTCAACTAACAGGGCTGGAGACAGACATCCAAAGGCTTAGGGCTATGGCCACACAATGATGAGGGTGGATTTGAAATTCATGGAATGAGGAAAGGGTATAGTAGTCAGGGAGCGACAAAAAGCGAGTGACTACAGAAACAGCCATCCGCACAGGAGTGGCCTCCCCGGGAATGTAAGTGAGACACCTCCTCAGAAGGGAGAAATCCGCCCAGTGTCCTGCCTAGAGCTTCTTTCTGAGAGGGCTACCAGGTGACCTTCTTAACGATTGTCCAGAGAGCCCATTAGATACACTGAACACAATTTAATGAATGAGTCTGTTATATGCTGTAGTTAAAAATAACAATAAACTAACATCTTTCTCTCTCCCTTTCTTGACTTCTTTCTCCCTCCTTCCTTTCTTCCTTTTTTTTTTTTTTTTTTGAGACAGGGTCTCACTTTGTCACCCAGACTGCTGCCTTCTCTCTCTCTCTTCTTCCTTCCCTTTTCTTCTTTTGTTCGAGAAAGGGTCTCACTTTGTCACCCAGACTGAAGGGCTTTTTCTCAGATCTCTCTCATTCTTTCTCTTTCTTCCTTTCCTTCCTCCTTGCTTCCTCTCTCCCTTCTTCTCTCCTTCCCTTCCTCCCTTCCTGCCTCCCTTCCCTCCCCTCTCTTCCCCTTCTCTCTCTCTCTTTCAAGACAGGGTCTCACTTTGTCACCCAGACTGAAGTGCAGTAGTACAATCAACTCACTGCAGCCTACAAGTGGTAGGCTCAAGCAATCCTCCCAACTTGGCCTCCCAAAATGCTGGCATTACAGGCATGAGCCACCGTGCCCAGCCACAATAAGCTAACCTTTCTTCAGTACCTGCTAAGTGATTCAATTTTCTCACCTGTAAAATGGGGTTAGATATCAAAGCGTTCCTTATAGTGTTGCTATAGGATCAAATGAGCACACCTGCATGGAATTACTGCAGGGGCTCCCTGGCACAGAGTAACTGCTCAACAAAGCTTAGCTAGTATTGTCACAATCACGACCAGTAACACAACTGCTCTTAAGAAGCAACAAAGCTGCTACATGTTCTCACTGACAAGTGCGAGCTAAATGATGAGAACACATGGACACATTACGGGGAAAAACACAGACTGAGGCCTCTGAGAGGGTGAAGGGTGGAAGGTGAGAGGAGGGAGAAGTTCAGGAAAAATAACTAATGGGCACTAGGCTTAATACCTGGGTGATGAAATAATCTGTACAACAAACCCCCATGACATGAGTTTACCTGTATGACAAACCTGCACGTGTATCCCTGAACTTAAAGTTTAAAAAAAAAAAAAAAAGACAAAACAGAGCTGTATCTTACCTGGCCACAGGTCAGCTTCTAAAGGTGAAAATTACATTTGGTGAAAGTTATCCTGGAAACTCCTTAAGTCACCCATAGGGCACAATGTACATGGCATCGTGCAGACTTTTCTAGTAACAAGTTTTTGCTAGAAGAGATCATTACTCCTTCAATGAAGCACTTGGTGAGTGCTTTTAGGAGATATGGAAAAAAGGAGTGTGTTTTGTTTGTGTGCATATGAGACCCTACTGGATCGACTAGAGATGAGGCACGTTCACGGAAATGCTGAGCATTTCCGTGCTGCTTTCTGTGACTGGCTAGTAACACTCGGCTGAGTGCAACAGATCTTATTGGCTTCAGGAATTCACAGGACAATGAGAGTTCTGTGGTCTGAAGTGACTCCCCTTTTCTCTTTCCAAACCCCACCCTTGGGTGGCAGTATCTTCAGGAAATGCCAGTGGAACAGAACTTGACTTGAATGACGAGAGAGCCACATTTTGAGAAGGGAGGAAAGGGACTGAAGGAGAGAGAGACAGAGAGGGCAGGAGGGGAGCCTGGGTGGGGAGCAGCCCCCATGCTCTGCATCACAGGGTGCACTTACTTCTTCAGGGTCTGAAAGCCACGCTCTTTGAACTGCAGCTCGTGCTGGAGGTGAACCATCTCTCTCTTCAGCTTGTTGACCTGGAGGGCAGCAGACCACACACAGGCTGGGTCAGAGGCTGACACAAGGTGCAGTTGCCTTCTTCCTGGAAGGGGAACCCAGAGCCCCCGCACCCGCCAACACTGTGCCTGTATAATAACTCAAGACAGCACCCCTTGGGCCACACTGGTCAAAGCCCCCTCCCCTCACCGATGCTGGTCTTGGTCTCTGCAGATGGCCATTCAGCCAGCATCCCAGGCAGCATTGCTGTAGGTCATTCCTAGCCAGTCCTTGCTCCAGGGAAACAGGAGGTAGACAGGAGCTGACCTGGGATAGAGTGGGCCTTCCGACTTCCTTGCTGTGTGACCTCTCTCAAGCCATCTTGCTATCCTGAGTCTCCCTTTACTGTACTGATGGATGAGGACAATGGCAATTCCTAGGGCTGTGTATCACTTAAAGCTGGCAAAAGCTATGAGAGTGCTTTGTGTGGAGGCAAGAGGCAATGTAGTAACTTTAGTGGCAAGACGTGCCCTAGGAACTAGACTCAGTCTGCAGGCTTGTGTGGTCTCTACTGTATTATTCATTTTTTTTTTTTTGAGACAGAGTCTCCCTCTGTTGCCAGGATGGAGTGCAGTGGCGCAATCTCGACTCACTACAACCTCCGCCTCCTGGGTTCAAGTGATTCTCCTGCCTCAGCCTTCTGAGTAGCTGGGACTACAGGTGCACGCCACTATGCCCAGCTAATTTTTTTGTATTTTTAGCAGAGACGGGGTTTCACCATGTTGGTCAGGATGATCTCGATCTCTTGACCTTGTGATTTGCCCACCTTGGCCTCCGAAAGCGCTGGGATTTTAGGCATGAGCCATTGCACCTGGACTATTCAACTTTTAAAATGAGTTGCTAATAACCAAAGCTTCAGAAAGTTTACATAATAAACCTAGACACACAGTTCATTTCTGAAAATACCTGAAGATCTGGCAACACTGAGCCCACATTCCAGCATGGGCACAACAGACTAGAGGTCAAATGCAATCACCTTTTAGACTGGGCAGACGTCTCCCGGTTACACAGTCACCATTACTGCCTCACCTCCAGCCCACATCCCTCATTTATGTCTTCTTGCAGGCATCTGAGTTTGTGGAAACTATTAAATACGTCGAGTCTAACTAAAACACTTCAAAACATTGACTTTACCGTGAGTAATTAAATTGCTGTGCCTCAGTTTCCATGTTGGCCAAATGGAAATACTAATATTTATTCCCTAAGGTAATCATGAAGTAATTAAAATAAGATCATGCAGAATAATCAGTAGCTAGGAAGACAGTATACCACATTAGAAACTCTGGAGCAAGACTTGAATCTCTTGTGACCTTGAGCAAGTTTCTTAGCTCCCCTAAGCCTCTGTCTGCCCATCTTTAAAATGCAGATGATGACAGCTTGGTGGTGGCTCACACCTGTGATCCCAGCACTTTAGTAGGCCGAGGTGAGTGGATCATCTGAGGTCAGGAGTTCGAGATCAACCAGACTAACATGGTGAAAGCCTGTCTCTACTAGTAATATGAAAATTAGCTGGGCGTGGTGGCATGCACCTGTAATCCCAGCTACTTGGGAGGCTGAGGTATGAGAATCACTTGAATCTGGGAGGGCGGAGGTTGCAGTGAGCCGAGATCACACCACTGTACTCCAGCCTGGGTGACAGAGCAAGACTGTCTCAAAAAATAAATAAAGTAAAATGCAGATGACAGCAGTTACTTCACAGAGTTGTTGCAAGGACACGAGGTAATACATATGAGGTATTTTGCACTGTGCCTGGTATATGGTGACTGCTTGTGAAATGGTAGCTGCTATAACCATTACTATGACTGTGACTACTGCCTCTACTGTTATTATTCCTGTTATTATTCAGGGTCTTGCTAGCACTGGCTGTCATGGCCTGGCTGAAGCATCTGCTCTGGACTTGTGGGTGGGCTTGTGGCCTAAGACCCCAGTGGCCCCCATCACTAGCACATAGTATAGGCAAAGAGGTCCTACCCGGGATTTTGCAGTGGCAATTTCAGCTTTCAGGATCTCAGGGTCATACTTAGAGCTGGATGATGAACCAGAGACCACTGTAAGGAAAAAAGAACAAGAATATCAGTAGAAGAAACACATTTCAGCAAAGTTGGCTTATTGGCCATCTAAATAAACCTAGTAAGGAAGGACTAAAAGTGAACAACCTCCATGTTCAACAAAGGGGGACTTGTTACATAAATATGGTACACGCATAAAATGGGGACTACACAACTTAAAATGATGATGAAGAATACTGAACAACAAGGGACAATATCTGAAACTCATGTGAAAGCAAGTTTACAAAAAAGTGTAAAGAATAACTTAAATTTGGGGCCAGGCATAGTGGCTCAAGCCTATAATCCCAGCCCTTTAGGAGGCTGAGGTAGGGGGATCACCTGAAATCAGGAGCTGAAGACCAGCCTGGCCAACATGGGGACATCCTCTCTCTGCTAAAAATACAAAAATTAGCTGGGCATGGTAGCAGGCATCTATAGTCTCAGCTCAGGAGGCTGAGGCATGAGAACTGCTTGAACCTGGGAGGCAGAGGTTGCAGTGAGCTGAGATTGCACCACCACACTCCAGCCTGAGCGACAGAGTGAGACTCTGTCTCCAAAAACAACAACAACAACAAAAAATACAGTTTCCAAATATACACACACACATATGCATTTTTAAGACTGAAAAAATAACAAAGAGAATGCTGATATCTAAAGAGTTATTTGATAAATGATATTATCATCTTTATATTTTTCTCTTTTAAACAAAAATTTTTTTAATGCTGAATCCTAACCACTAGACCACCAGGGATCTTTTTAAAAAACATATACATATGCTTTACAATCAGAAAAAATTACTAAAATATTGATTATACTTTATAATATTAATGTACATTCAAAAAGGAAAATAAATTACCCATAATCTTTTTTTTTTTTCTGTTACCAAGGCTGTAGTGCAATGGTGTGCTCTAAGCTCACTGCAACCTCCGCCTCCCGGGTTCAAGCAATTCTCCTGCCTCAGCCTCCCCAAGTAGCTGAAATTACAGGTGTGCACCACCATGCCCAGCTAATTTTTTTGTATTTTTAAGTAGAGACCGGGTTTCACCATGTTGGTCAAGTTGGTCTCAAACCCCTGACCTTGTGATCTGCCCACCTCAGCCTCCCAGAGTGCTGGGATTACAGGCGTGAGCCACCATGCCCAGCTAATTACCCATAATCTTATCATCCTAATATAATTATCTTTTTCCCAGGCTGTCTTCCAGTACAAATCCATAGTTCAGTAATGTAGTTGTGATTTTACTGTATTTTAAAAATAGTATTTATTCATGTATTGAAAAAGGACTTTAAGGCTTATGAAAGTGAACACTACATAGTAAAATATATTTAAGCTACGGAAACTGACACAAAGGGAAAATAAGGATAAGAAAGCAAACTAGTGATAGGCTCTGAGCCTCCTAACTGGTAATGTGATGGGGAAATAGGACCAGGTATAAGATTTGTGGTGTCCTTAAGATAAACACAACCGCACTGTTCAGAAGAGAACGCTTATTCTTAGTCTGCAGGCCAGAGAAGTATTTCTTCCCTGAGTCCTTAATCACACTGGTGGAACAATTTCATCATCTCCCCTGTCTACCTACTACCATCTGAACTTCTTTCCTGTTCACACGTTACCAGATCACCTGCTGAGATCTGCGTTTGTCTTTCCTTTTTATTTTTTGAGATGGAGTCTCGCTCTGTTGAGCAGTCTGGAGTGCAGTGGTACAATCTTGGCTCACTGCAACCTCTGCCTCCTGGGTTCAAGCTGTTCTCCTGTCTCAGCCTCCTGAGTAGCTGGGATTATAGGCACGCACTACTATGCCCAAATAATTTTATATTTTTAGTAGAGACAAGGTTTCACCATGTTGGCTAGGTTGAACTCCTCACCTCAGGTGATCCCCCCACCTCAGCTTCCCAAAGTGATGGGATTACAGGTGTGAGCCCTCGTGCCTGGTCATTATCTGAACACTCTTTCCTGTTCACGAGCCAGCTTGTCTGCTGAGATCTGTGTTTTTCTGAGGATAGGGAAGCTTATTGGTGATTGCTGGTAATTATCAGTGTCTGGAGGGAGACATGACAGTCATGAAGGGAATGCTACTGTTTGGCTTTGTTTAAAAATATTTTAATAGGTCTTTTGATTATGCATGAGGCATTAAAATGTAATATTTGGAAGTTGGGGGAAAGAGAAACCTGTTCCGCATAGTAACATAAAAGATGTTTGGCACCACAAGAAGTGTTGCATTTCTGCTGAATTTACAATGATAATGATGATGGATAAGACTGAGGTTTACCAGAAGAGATGAGGGGGGACAATACTAGAGTGAAAAGGGCCTTGTGGTCTTTGTGTCAAGCATGGAGCATGGAATCCATGTACAAAGATGTTTCATTACCAATTTAAAGTTCTCATTTCCTGGTGTCTAATTCCTTTGGTTTTTGCTGGACTTGGGGATTTCAGTGCTGGTTGGATATTTAGCTGGAGGTATCACGTTAGGTGTACAGTAACTCCTCACTTAGGTTTGGAGACAGGTTCTTGGCAAATGTAACTTAGAGTGAAACCACATATAATGAAGCCACTTTTGCCATAGGCTAATGATATAGACAAGAGTTACGTTTCTTTTTCTCTCCCTCTTTTTTTTTTTTTTTTTTTTTTTTTGAGATGAAGTTTCGCTCTTGTTGCCCAGGCTGGAGTGCAGTGGTACAATCTCAGTCACCACAACCTCCGCCGTCTGGGTTCAAGCGATTCTTCTGCCTCAGCCTCCTGAGTAGCTGGAATTACAGGCATGTGCTGTCACACCCAGCTAATTTTTTGTATTTTTAGTAGAGACAGGGTTTCCTCCATATTAGTCAGGCTGGTCTCGGTCTCCAACCTCAGGTGATCCACCCGCCTCGGCCTCCCAAAGTGCTGGGATTACGGGCGTGAGCCACTGCACCCGGCCAAGTTTCTATGGCATATTTTTGGTCATAAAATGTTACCAAACATCTACAGAAAGACCAAAACACTTCTAATATTAAACACTGAAATTAGTGTGAGCTATATGTACAGTACAGAAAGAGTAATAAAAACAAAGCAAGATCGTTATTTATCCAATTATTCCAGTTCAGGGTCCTGGGTGACCAGAATCTGTCCTGGCAGCTCTGGGCATAAGATGAGCACCAACCCTGGACAGGATGCCATCCCATCGGAAGGCACACTCACTCACACAGGGACTGTGCAGACATGCTGATCAGTCTAACAACGTGTGCCTCTTTTGGGTGTGAGAGGAAACTGAAGTACCTGGAAAAAACCCACTCAGACATGGGGAAAATGTGCAAACTCTACACATGAATGGTCTCCCTGGTAAGCAATTTTTTCCCTCATCAATGTTATAATAAAATGACCTTGGACAAAATGATGTTATTTGAGGACCTGCTGTGTTTCCCAAATAGGTACTTGCAACAAAACATTAAGATAGTTAATACCATTTACCACTCACTGATCAACAGTAATAATAGTTAAGGACAGAGGAGTTGGTCAGTGTGGCAACAATCTGGGAATACACAGGTCCTCGAGGGGGGTGGGGCAGAGCGGGGGATGTTTGTTCTATGAGCACCCTGTCCTGCCAGCTACCGGACTCCTCAGGATGTGCCTTTGGACATGGGTCTGTATTTTGGGGAAATGTTGAGGTGACTGTGGCAGCAGCGTGGAAGAGCCTGTAAAAATGACAAGACTTGACTCAGACACGGAGAGGTTGGCTGTGGGGACCAGTCATGCCAGAGCCAACTTGAGGCATGCATCATGTTCCTTGGGCAAGCCCAGAAATCCTGGAGACAAGGGATGCCACAAAGAAGAGATTTTTGCCAATTGGGCCACCAGGAGCTTTAAGCCTCATCCCCTGAAGTATCACTGTGAAGTGCACAGTTTGTACGCAAAGGCTCTGACACGAGATGTAGACTGTTACTTATCATTTTGTAAGTAAACATTTGATTGAGGTAAAAAGAATATGTATATAACACAGAAGTGCATACATCACGTATGGACAGCTTGAGGAATTTTCACAAAGAAACACACTCAAGCACAGCTTGAGGAATTTTCACAAAGAAACACACTCAAGCAATCAGCACTTCAATCAAGAAAGCAGGTCATCAGCCTCTCCTTTGTATTCGCATCCCTTCACTACCCTCTACTACGAGAAGTTTTTTTTTTTTTTTGAGACGGAGTTTCTCTCTGTTGCCCAGGCTGGAGTGCAGTGGCATTAACTGGGCTCACTGTCACCTCTGCCTCCTGGGTTCAAGTGATTCTCCAGCCTCAGCCTCCCAAGTAGCTAGGATTATGGGTGCCCACCACCATGCCCAGCTAATTTTTGTATTTTTAGTAGAGATGGGGTTTCACCATGTTGATGAGGCTGGTCTCAAACTCCTGACCTCAAGTGATCCATCTACTTCAGCCCCAAGTGCTGGGATTACAGGCGTGAACCACTGTGCCCTGCCCTACTACAAGAATTTTATATCCAACAGGACTTTAAATACTGTCTTGCCCCAATGCTTAACAGCTCTTAATTTTTAGTTTTTATTACAGTTATATATGAACACAGTTTAACAGTCCAACATAGCACAAGGTTTGCTATAAAAAAGAGCATTTCATAGCCCCTATCCCCATAATTCACACCCTAAAAGAAAATCATTTTCATTTTTCTTGGGTGGCTACCTCTATGTCTCTAATAATGCATGCATTACTGCTTCTTGAACTTTTCTGTCTTCGGCATTACTTATTTACTTCTCTCTCAGGAGGACGGGGACTTAGCCTCCCTTCCTTCCCCAGCCCCTCCACCACACATGCACCTCTCCCATCTTCCCATCCTCCTAAAAGCAATAGTATACTTTTGGTGAAAGCAATCTTCAGTGTTTGCATTATTTTTACTTTGCAAACACTATTCAGGGTGGAATCAGCTAGCTGACTTTGCTTACTTTTACTTTTCAGCACTTTTTTTTCCCTTGAGTTAATTATTGTCATTTTTACATTTGCTTAGTTTCTACAAACTTATCACTAATTCAACCTCGTGTTCTGCTAGTTATCTAAATTTCTGCTCATAGAGTCCAGATCAATGTGAATCTGGTAATTTTTCTATTTTGGGTTCTCTCCTGCCTGGGCTTCTCCCCTGCATCAATGTGAGCGAGCTACTTTCTCTGCACGGCTGGCTTCCTGAGATCCCCCTTGGTGTTCCTCTGTGTGTCTCCTCATCTCTCTGTATACCACGTCTTCCTATTTATGGTCTACCCCTTCATTTTGGTAGAATATCATCTCCAGTAGCTTCCTGAGAAAGAAACTGTGAAGGAAATGAACTTTTTGAAATCTTACATGTCTGAAAATAGCCTTATTTGGCCCTACACTTGATTAAAGGTCGTTTTGCTGGATATAGAATTCTAGGTCAGAAATAATTTTCCTTAAAACCTGAAGGCATTACACCATGGTCTTTTAGGTTTTCAGTGCTATTGGTGAGAACTCTGGAGCTATTCTGAGTCCTGATCATTTCTGTGTGACCTGATTTTTTCTCTCTGAAAGCTTTTAGGATCTTGAACTGTCCCAGTGTTTGAAGTTCCACAATGAGATATCTTGGTGTGAGCCAACTTTCATCCACTGTGTTGGACACTCAGTAAACCTTTCTCTCTAAAAATTCTCCTCCTTCAGTTCTGGGAAATGTTTCTTGAATTATTTCAGTGATGCTTTTCTCCTCTGTTATATCTGGAACATATTTTCCTCAGACAGCAGATTTCCTGTCCTTGCAGTCTCTTTTTTCTCTTACTTTCTTTTTTTTTTTTTTTTTTTTTTTGAGATGGAGTTTTGCTCTTGTTACCCAGGCTGGAGTGCAAATTTGCTCTGATTTTTAGGCTTCCTCAGTTTTATTTTCCAGTCTTCCTTTGGAGTTTTCATTTCTACTCTCATAATTTCCATGGGCTCTTTTTTATTCTCTGAAGGTTCCTTTTTAAACAATGTAGCACCGTGTTCTTGTTTCCTGTCTACGCAGCTTCTCTTAATCTTCTCTTCTTCAGGCATACTCCTTGTTTCCTACAAGCTCTCCCTTCACCATGTGTTGGTTTGAGTCTCTATTTTCTCTGTTAGAGACTTTCCTTGGATATCTGGAATCTTGGTTGTCAGCTCACATTGAAGGGTGGGAGCCCAAAAGGATGACTGGATGGAGTTTGTGGACTGTGAGTTGCACAGCATGTGATTTGTTTTCTTCTTCTTTTTTTTTTTGAGATCGAGTCTCACTTTGTTGCCCAGGCTGGAGTGCCGTGGTGTGATCTTGGCTCGCTGCAACCTCTGATCCAGGGTTCAAGCGATTCTCCTGCCTCGGCCTCCTGAGTAGCTGGGATTATAGGCACCCACCACTACGCTCGGCTAATTTTTGTATTTTTAGTAGAGATGGGGTTTCACCATGTTGGTCAGGCTGGTCTCAGACTCCTGACCTCAGGATCTGCCCACCTTGGTGTCCAAAACTGCTGGGATTACAGGCGTGAACCACTGCGCCTGGCTGTTTTCTATTTTGAAAATTTATTTTATCATTTAAGAGACAGGGTGTCTGGTGCCCATGCTGAAGTGCAGTGGCACAATCATAGCTCACTGTAACCTTGAACTCCTGGGCTCAGGGAATCCTCCTACCTCAGCCTACTGAGTAGCTGGGACTACAGGTGCCTGCCACCACACTCAGATAATTTTCTTTTTTTTTCTTTTTTTGAGACAGAGTTTCACTCTTGTTACCCAGGCTGGAGTGCAATGGCTTGATCTCAGCTCACCGCAACCTCCACCTCCTGGATTCAGGCAATTCTCCTGCCTCAGCCTCCTGAGTAGCTGGGATTACAGGTGCATGCCACCATGCCCAGCTAATTTTTTGTATTTTTAGTAGAGACGGGGTTTCACTATGTTGACCAGGATGGTCTTGATCTCTTGACCTCGTGATCCACCCACCTCGGCCTCCCAAAGTGCTAGAATTACAGGCGTGAGCCACCGCGCCCAGCCTGATAATTTTCTTCTTTAAATTTTTTTAGTGATGGGGTCTTGCTATGTTGCTTAGGCTGGTCTTGAACTCTTGGCTTCAAGTGATGCTCCCATCTAGCCTCCTGAAGTGCTGGTATTATAGGCATGAGCGCCTGGCCACAGCACATGATTTGGCTGGACATGATTTGGTTTCATCCAGGAATCCTTGATGTCAGTGTCATTTCTCTTTATATCTTTGTTCTGGTCAGATTTCCTGTAGAGTTCTCTACTGTCCAGCCTAGAGGATAATGACCTGGTACCGTTCTGGGCACCAAGTGGCATATGAGGGTGAAGGTCTCAAAACCCTTCACTTACTCACTGTGCTTTCAGGATAGTGCACTCCGACTCTGAATTTGTCTTGTGTCCTGGAGTTCAGAGACTATTTTACCCTCTCCAAAAAATAAACCTCCAGTCATTTAGATTGAAGATGGTGGTTGCCTGACTGTATCCATTTAAGGAAAAGATCTGATGGTCTAACAGTCTCAGAAACAACTTTTACCCAACCCTCTTTGAGACACTCCTCCCTTCAGTCTTCCCTCCAGAACTAGCTGCGGCCACTGACATCCATGGTTTTTGCAAGTGCTCTATAGAACAGTGTTGTGAGCCTTCCTCACTATCAGTCCATTTTCTCTTTTCTCAGGTCTGCTAAGTAGGTTGCCACCTGTCTGTCTGCTTTCCAGCTTCCAAATTCTATTGCTGCTCTTTCTTCTCCAGCTTCCCCTAACCTCATATATATTTATGTATGCCTTAAAATATTTTTTTATCTGTTATTCTTCTAGTTTTGCAGTGAGTAAAATCAAATGGTTTAACTGGCATTTTTTAGTTTTTAGAGATGAGGTCTTACGATGCTGCCTAGAATGGACTTAAACTCCTGGGCTCAAGTGATCCTCCCACCTCAGCCTCCTGAGTAACTGAAACTACAGGTGTATGTCACCATGCCTAGCTTCAACTGGCATTTTTAACTGCAAGGCCCCAGTGATTTATTTTCCAAATGGGAAATCAAGGCCTAGGGAGGCGAAGAAGTATGAAAAGGTCCCAAAGAACCCAGCTCTCCTGAGTTCTCACCTTTTTAGAGGGTAGAGGAACCAAGTATAGCTGAAGAACCTGAGCATTTGACTGACTGACTTGGGTTAAATTAAGAAAACTGATTTTGGATCAGATACATCTGGTGACAAAGGCTACCTTGCCACTCTTTACCAGTGTACCTTTCGGGAAGCCACTTCCTCTTTAGGGGCCTCGGTTCCCTTGTCTGTAGAATGGGAACTATATTGTCTTAGAGGACTGCCTGTGTGATTCAGGAAGGAGGTTACTTACATAGAGTGCCTAGCGTATTGCCCTCCAGGCATACAATAGGTGCATATTAAATGTTAGTTCCCTTCTTCCCCATGGAGCTAGAGATTACACCAGAGAGTAGACAGCAAAGTCTCCATCCCCAAGGCAGGGCCCTGTCTGTGTCTGTGACCCACAGCAGCCAAGGCCAGGTGGCAAAACCCTCACAAGCCCTGGCAAGCCATCTGAGTTAGAGAACACGCATGTCAGTTAATCCATCTGTCATACCAAGAGCTTGACTTGGAGGCAAACCTGGCTTGGAAAACTTGAAGACAGTCATGATGAGGCTTGGGTCACATCTTGTTTGGGATGCTTGGGCTGGGGGAATCCCAGTTTCTGTGTGGTGTGCATCTCAGATCCAGTTGCCTGAAATGACCCCAGTTCCTTCAGATGGAAGATCTTTAACACTGAAAACAGTGGTGGTGCTTTGAGCCCAGTGGAGCTCTTGGGATTGCCTGGAAGTCATATGACAAGGCTGAGGAACTGCATTATATATTTCCTACCTTTGATCATACATTTATTCTTGTTGGTTCCAGAGATGTGCAGAAAAACCTCTTTTTCATTTACAATGCTAATGAATTAACAGCAATAATGATTTACTGAGAGCTTAAGAATATAAAAAGTACTATTTCAAGCACTTTACATTTGTTAACTAATTTAGGCCCCTTAACACTCCCATGAAGATGATACTATGATTAGATTGATTTTTCAGATGATGAAAACTGAGGCACAGAAATGGCATAACTTGTGGAAGGTTACAACAGCTAGTAATTTGCATATCCTGGATTTGAACTGAAAATCCAGGTATAGAGTCCACAGTCTCAAAATATTACGTGTTTCCTATCAATAAGAGTATTTATTGAGCCATTAATATGTTCTAAGGAAATAGTACCAAGTGTCATACCTAGACCAGTGGTTTGGGGGATGACACTTATGACAAAGTCTGGAGACACTTTTCGTTATCACAACTTGGGTGGGGGTGCTACTGGCATCTAGAGGGTACAGAACAGGGATGCTGCTAAACACCCAATAATACGCAGCCCCCACAAAGAAGAATTACCCAGACCACAATGTTAATGGTGCTGAGGTTAAGAAACTCTGACCTGACCCATGAGATGAAGGTACTAATAACATTTCCACCCAACTGGCTCAGTCAGTAGAGAATGAGACTCTTAATCTCAGGGTCACAGATTCATGCCCCACCTTGGGTGCCAATAATTTAAAAATCATCTAAAAACAAAAATTCAAACAGTTAAACATAGATTCTGAGACTTAAAGATGGAGTAGTTTCCCCTAGAGAACACCCAGGCCATCTGACGTCAGAGTCCAGTTAACACCTCCCACCATGGTGCTTCTCATTACTGATCTGCTCAGTTTATCTGACACTGGAGTTTCTTCCTTTTTAAAAATTTTTTGTTTATTTATTTTTATTTATTTATTTATTGAGACAGAGTCTCGCTCTGTTGGCCAGGCTGGAGTGTAGTGGTGCAATCTTGGCTCACTACAACCTCCACCTCCCAGGTTTAAGCAATTCTCCTGCCTCAGCCTCCTGATAGCTGAGATTGATTACAGGCATGTGCCTCCATACCCGGCTGATTTTTGTATTTTTAAAAAAGAGAAGGTTTTACCATGTTGGTCAGGCTGGTCTCAAACTCCTAACCTCAGGTGATCCACCCACCTCGGCCTCTCAAAGTGCTGGAATTACAGGCGTGAGCAACTGCGTCTGGACTGTTTAAAAAACCAAAACAAAAACTTCTTTATTTTTGAGACAGAGTCTCACTCTGTCACCCAGGCTGGAGTGCAGTGGCGCCATCTCTGCTCACTGCAACCTCTGACTTCTGGGTTCAAGAGATCCTTGTGCCTCAGCCTCCCAAATAGCTGGGACTACAGGTGCACGCCATCACACCTGGCTAATTTTTTATTTTTAGAAGAGATGGGGTTTCACCATGTTGGCCGGGCTGGTCTAGAACTCCTGGCCTCAGGTGATCTGCCTGCCTTGACCTCCCAAAGTGCTGGAATTACAGGCCTAAGCCACCGTGTCCAGCCGAGTTTTCCCTTTTTTTCTTTCCTTTCCTTTTTTTCTTAGATCTTTTTTGGAATAAATTGCAGATATGTTGCCACATGCATCTTCATAAAATCTATGTAGACATTCTCCTACATATTCATAACTCCATTATTACAACTCAGGAAAGTCTCCAATTGTCTGAGAATGTCTTTTACGGCTGCTTTTCTCCCCCATTTCAGACTCTAATTCAAGGAACAAACATTTCATTTGGTGATATGCCTCAAAAAAAAAAAAAACCCTAGGCCGATTGCCTCATAGAATAATCTATATTATGGATTTGTCTGGCTGTGCTCTTGATTAGATTCAGATGAAATATTCTCGTGAGGGATCCTCCATCATGTCTTTATTGCATCATACCAGAAGGCATCAATGTCACTTGGTCTCATTATTGGTCATGCTAATTTTACCACTATGTAAAGTGGTGGCTGCACATCTCTCCAACGTAAAAGTCCATCCTTCTGAATTAGTGAGTGTTTTGTGGGGTAATAGTAATTACCTGCATGTAATTATGTCCAGGAAGGTTTGTTTTTATACACACCTGACACTTTTTCAAACTGTAGAACTTGAGAGAGAGAGAGGAAAAAAAAAAATCACTTTGCTCCTTTAAACCTGAGGTTCAACAGGAACAATAACATCTCCCTTCCAGGACTGTCTTAACGATAATGCTATGGAGTGAATTGTGTCTCCCCCAAATTCATATAATATATTGATGTCCTAATCCCCAAAGTGATAGTATTTGAAGATGAGGCTTTGGGGAAATAGGCTTAAATGAGGTCTTGAGGGTAGCGTCCTCATGATGGGATTAGCACCCTTACAGAAAGAGGCCCTAGAGAAGGCAGTCATCTGCAAGCCAGGAAGACAACCCGCACCAGAACCCAACAATGCTGGTACCTGGATCTCAGACCTCCAGGCTCCGAAACTGAGAAGATAAATGCCTGTTGTTTAAGCCACCCAATCTATGGTATTTTGTTATGGCCGCTCGAGTTGACTAAGACAGATTAAGTGCTAAAACCTTCCAAAGAGTCTCCAGAACATTACTTGACACAGAATAGCTAATGAATGTAATACAGTTCTTTTCTATAATCTCCAAGATTCTGGGGGTTTTCCTGAGCTGCTAAGGAAAAAGGCGGGGCTGGGACAGTAAGTACCCTGACAGGGTTTGTCCTGTCTTGGTAGCAGACAGAACTTCTCACAGTGAGGGCTTTACACTCGAGGAAACACCATCTCTACTAAAAATACAAAAATTAGCCAGATATGGTGGCACATGCTTGTAATCCCAGCTAGTTGGAAGGCTGAGACAGGAGAATTGCTGGAACCTGGGAGGTGGAGGTTACAGTGAGCTGAGACTGCACCACTGCACTCCAGCCTGGGTGACAGAGCGAGGGTCTGCCTCAAAAAAGAAAAAAAAAAAAAAAAAAAAAGAACACGGGGACTTTGGCATGCTTGCTCTCCTCCTTTGGGTACCAGGGATAGGAAGATAGGAGCCCCGCCCTTACCAAGTTTATATTCTAGTGGAGGAAATACTGATCACATATAAGCAGATGTATTGTGATATGTGCTATGAAGAAAATAAACAGAGAGCTATGGCCAAGACTAGTGTTGAGGAAGAGAGCTTCTGATAGAGCTGTCAGCTCTCAGAGGTGATGACTTGAAGGATGAGACCTGAAGGATGAGAAGGACTTAGCCTTGCAAACGGATGGGGGAAAAGCATTCTAGGAAGGGGACTGGCAAATACTGAGGCACTGAAGTGGAAAATTGCAGGGTGGGGCAGGGAGCAGAATTCGGGGCTGGGGACTCAGTGCATCTGGAGCCTAGTGAGGAGAGCATGAGATGAGGCTGGAGTGGCTGGCAGGGGCCTGGCCATGGAGGGCTGTGTAGGCCATGGAAAGAGTGAGGGCAAGCCACTGAAGGGCACTGGATTGTTTTACAATTGTGGTAAATATACGCAACATAAAATTTACCATTTTAACCATTTTTAAGTGTACTATTCAGTAGCATTAAGTACATCTACACTGTTGTGAACATACTACCATCCATCTCTAGAACTTTTTCTTCCTCCCAAACTGAAACTCTGTACTCATGAACTAAGAAATTCCCCACTCCCAATTCCCCTAGTCCCTGAAAGTTTTTAAACAAGGAGATATGTAATCCACTTGTCATTCTCAGATGATTACAAATGAGATGAAATGAAAATGGCAAATGAATCACTGCCACAGGTAGGAGCAGGAAGAGCAGTAGACAATATGGTGGTTTGGACAAGGAGTAGAGGTAAAGAAAAATGGGCAGACTTGAGAAGCAATATTGGCAGAATGCAGTGTGGCCATTCTCTGTTGGTGTTGGTGGAGGTGGTGGTAGTGGAAGGTACTCACAGCTAACCTGGGAGCCCAGCTTGTGCTCCCAGACGGCATGTAGTTGCTGGTACTCCTGCTGTGCAAGCTCCAGGCGCTGCTGCTTCACCTGGTAGATCTCCTTTTGTGCACTCAGAGCCTCCTGGGCCACCACCAGGTAATCCTTCAGCATGTGTTCCTGCTCCCGCCGCCATTGTACTCGAGGATCCTCAATCTGAGTGGTTTCTGGAACAGACCCCAGAGATTCTAGGTCAGCATCTCACAAATATCTGTTGGGCCGGTGGCCTGTGGAATCCACTAGCAAAAAACAAAAAGCAAAATGCATAGACAAATCACAATAAATATAAGTGGGTCAAACTCATTTACTAAATGACAGTGATTCTCCATTTGGAGTAGTCAAACAAATAATAAGCCATGGGTGGCCAGGTGCAGTGGCTCATGCCTGTACTTTTGGGTGGCCAAAGTAGGCAGATCACTTGAGGTCAGGAGTGAGACCAGCCTGGCCAACATGGTAAAACCCCATCTCTACTAAAAATACAAAAATTAGTCAGCGTGGTGGCAGGCACCTGTAATCCCAGCTGCTCAGGAAGCTGAGGCAGGAGAATTGCTTGAACCCAGGAGGCAGGGACTGCAGTGAGCCGAGATCATACCACTGCACTCTAGCCTGGATGACAGAATGAGACTCTGTCTACAAAAAAAAAAAAAAAAAAAAAAAAAAGAATAAACCAGGATAAATTTCCAAACTCAATGTCAATCTCTGAGAATAGCCTGAAGAATAAGGACCATGTTAGAGTACTAATCTAAACAGAGAGGCTCAAGGACATTAGAGATGCACAAGGTAATCTCTTTTGGTGAAGAGTAAAGGAAAGGAAAATAACTAATGTTTCAGAGGATGTGGAGAAATAGGTACCCCATAGTCAGCTGGAAATGTAAATTAGAACAACCTTACTAGAAGGCTATCTGACCATTCTCCCTATAGCAATTGACCATTCTCCCTATAGCAATTCATTATAAAAAGTAGGCCAGGCACGGTGGCTCACACCTGTAATCCTAGCACTTTGGTAGGCTGAGGTGGGTGGATCACCTGAGGTCAGGAGTTCAAGACCAGCCTGGCCATCATGGTGAAACCCCATCTTTAAAAAATTTTAAAAAATTTAAAAAAATTAAAGAAAAAAGGAATTTAAATGCAGTCAAACATATATTTGTACAAAACCATGATAATAGTAATATATTATGAAACAGCAAGCACATGTCATTCTGTGATAAGTGCTCTTCTGAGTACTTTACATATGTTTACTTCTTAAATCGTTATACTAACCTTATAGATTCTATTACTATCCCCATTATGCCAATGAGAAAACTGAGGCATAGAGAGGTTAAATAACTTACTCAAAGTCACACATGAAATGACTGTTCAAATATGACAAACGAGAAATTGTACAATCAGCGTCATGTGGTGAATCCAGCCTTCAGATAGGTGTGTATGCTATATTCACAGAATGCACTATTATAAAGATAATGTCTTTGAAGAAAAATTAATAAAATGGAAAGGTGCTTATGATATTCAGGCAGGTCATAAAACTGAATAAATAACTGTATCAAAATCAATATGCACATCCTCAAAAAGACGAGAAAATAAGAAAACATCAACGATCATCTTGGTGGCAGGATATTTCATTTTTGAAAAAAATTATGTGTACAAAAAACATAAATGACAATAATTTGAAAAAAAGTAGCTGACTAGATGTGAAAGAGGTTAAAATAATGTCAAAGAAGCAATGCCCATGGACCATTAACTCCTCAGTCAGCCCCAGTTGTTGGGTGGTGTTAGGGGTCACTGACAAACCAGAAATTGTACAATCAGGGCATGTGGTGAACACAGCCTTCAGATAGGTATTGCTTCTGAACTGATTACTGGTATGTAAAAATAGAGAGATGTATTCATTAAAATCCTGTTTCGTGGATTTTCTTAATCATTCAGAAGTTCTGACCACCTTGGGTTCATAATTGGCCAGAAATCCCAGCACTCATCTGTCAAAACCTGGTCTGCTTCATTCATTTAAGTCGTATGCCCAGCCCTGGGAACATTTGAGTTTATGCCTCCCAATCTAGGCCCTTTAGCTCTCATTCCTCCTAAACAGGTCCATTGGGCATCTCCAGTGAAACGAAGATCAAAGAAGCAGCAGGGCCAAGTTCTCATTCCTGCAATTATTGCTGTGTTACAACGGAAGGGCTGTTTAACCTCTCTGAATCTACTTTTGTATCTATTAAAGGGGGTAATGAACCCTGCATCACTACTCCCCAGGAAACAGGAAATTAAAGCACTTGTGCCCAGGTAAAGAAAACAAATGATAGTGAAAGTAAAACCCAAACTATTACCTAGGACCAGTTTTTGTTGTTGTTATTTTCTCTCTCTCTCTTTTTTTTTTTTTTGAGATGGAGTCTCATTCTGTCACCCAGGCTGGAGTGTGGTGGCGTGATCTCAGCTCACTGCAACATCCGCCTCCTGGGCTCAAGTAATTATTCCTGCCTCAGCCTCCCAAGTAGCTGGGATTACAGGCATTTGCCACCACACCTATCTAATTTTTGTATTTTTAGTAGAGACAGGGTTTCACCATGTTAACCAGACTAGTCTTGAACTGCTGACCTCAGGTGATCCACCCACCTTGGCCTCCCAAAGTGCTGGGATTACAGGCATGAGCCACCATGCCCAGCCTAGGACCCATTTTTGAATTGTCTTTGAACAGCAATTCTTCAAGCTTTTCCTCCTTAATTCTGAGAAAGAAAGTAAGGTTGCAAGGCTGCTAAGGTGTCTACAAAAAAAAACTGCCCCTCACAAGGAAAGCTTTCTATTGCTTCAAACCAAGCAAGAGGCAGGAACAATTGCAAAAATAATACAATGACAAAACAGAAAAACACGGGGGAGGTAGAATTTGTAAAACTGGGCTACGGAACAGCTGCTGTGGGTTCCCATCTCCCATCAGCAGCTGCGGATTCCCTCGGTGTTTGGGACTCATGGGTCTCCCTGAGGAATCCGCCCTACACCTCCAGCTGGCACAGGCCACAGAATAAAAGCAGCTTAGCCTGTCTTGAACAGGCTGGCAATGTTTCTTCAAGTTTGTAACTTTTTTAAGATCTGCTTTTTCATTGAAAAATAATGAAAAATACAAAAAAGAAAAATCCCACTATTCCACCATGACAAGTTTGTGAAATAAGAGTTTCCGTCTCTCCAATCCCATTGTTCAGAGGTAACTGTTGCTGAGTCTCATACAGATACTATCTTCTGATTACATGTGAATTTTTGGTTATAAACATGCCTGTATATACAAGGTTACTTTAATGCAACATGGACCATGCCATATATATTGGTGAGTGACTTGCTTTCATCTCCAAATGATACAGCGTGCTCACTTTTGCCGGTAGGTACAGTGTCTTTTAAACAGCTGTACAGTGTTCATTTCTATGGTATTTGGGTTTATTTAACCAGACCTTGATGGGAAATATTTGAATTGTTTTCAGTTCTTTTGCTACTACATTCAATGCTGCATGAGGTTTCTTAAAAACATGGGTCTATGAACTTGTGCTACTAATTCTGTGGGATAGATTTCTTAAAGAGAAACTAGTAGATCAAAGGGTACACATACTTACATTTTTAATAAATATTACCAAATTACCTTCCAACGGTAGGTCATTTCTGTTCTCAAAAACAGCCCATGAGAGTGCCTCTCCCCACAGATTCTCAGTGAAATTGCTTTAAAAAAAAAATCAGTGTGCCTCATCTGGTGATTCTAGGTCTTTGCTGCATATTCGAATTAGCAGAGAAGCTAAACACACACACACACACACACACACACACACACACACACACACTCCAAGACTGAATCCTCCCCTAGAACACTTACATTACAATTTCCAGGAGTGGGGCTAAGGTATCGATAGTTTTAAAAGCTTCTCTGGGTGACTCTGGTGCAGACATAGCTGAGAGTCCCTGGCTGAACATTAGAATAACCTGGGAGAAATTCTAAAAAATCATGATCCTGCTCCTGGACCAATCAAATCCCAATCTCTGGGAGTGGGAATAAAACAATGATGATTTACAAAGCTCCTCAAATAATTCCAGTGTGCCACCAAAGGTGAGAACCAGTGTCTATGCACATTGGAATCAACTGAGAGATTTCCACTGAATTGATCTACAGTGTGAAGTGGGCATCAATTTGCTACATTTCTAAGAATATTTCCTTTACCTCAACGATCCCTTGGATGCTCCCAGGCAATCTTCTCCACCCACCCCCTCTCCCAGTTTGCCTGTTTTAGAACTTCATATGCATAGACTCACACAGTATATGCTCTTTGGGCCTCAGTCCTTTCACTGAGCATAACATTTTTGAGACTCATTCCTGTTGCTGTATTTGTTGTACATTTCTTGTCATTGCTGAATAATATTCTATTCTATGAATATATCACATTGACTCTGTGATAAATTGTTAGTTTGCTTCCAATTAGGGATTTTTATGACTAATACTCTTTGTGTACATACATTTTCATTTCTCTTAGGCAAAAATACCAGGGATAGAATTGCTGGGTTATACAGGGCAAGTATATGTTGAATTTCATAAGAAACTGGCAAACTTTTCCAAACTGGTTGCACCATTTTACATTCTCACCAACAGTATATCAGAATTCTAGTTCTTCCACATCCTTGCTAGCAATTGGTATTGTTATTTTTTTCTTCATTTCAGTCACTATAGTGGGTATGTAATGATACCTCATTGTAGTTTTATTTTGTGAGATGGGGGTCTCACTATGCTGTCCAGGCTGGTCTTGAATTCCTGGGCTGAAGTGATCCTCCAGCCTCAGCCTCTCGAGTAGCAGGGACTACAGGCATGCACCACCATGCACAGCTAATTTTCTATTTTTACTTTTATAGAGATGAAGTCTCACTATGCTGCTTTATGTCTCACTATGGCTGGTCTTGAACTCCTGGGCTCAAGTGACCCTCCACCTCAGCATCCTGAAGTGCTGGGATTACAGGCATGAGTGAGTGTGCCAGTTGCTTTTTATTAAGTTGTAAGACTGCTTTACATACTTGGAATATAGGTTCTTTGTTAGATATATGTTAGGCAGATGCAATATTGTCTTCTTATCTGTAGCCTGTCTTTTTAGTTTCTTAATAATGTCTTTTGAAGAACAAAAGTTTTTAATTTGATGAAACCAAATTTATAAATTTTTCTTTTCTGGTTAGTGCTTTTTATGACTTGTCCAAAAAATCTTTGCCCATCCTAAAATCTTGCAGATTTTCTCACATGTTTTCTTCTAGATGTTTTATAGTTTTAGCTTTTACGTTTAGGTCTGGTCCATTTTGAGTTTAATTTTACACATGGCGTGAGACAAAGGTAGAAGTGGAGGCCTTTTTTTTCCATATGAATACCGGTTGTACCAGCAATTGTTGAAAAGATTATCCTTTAAGGGCATTTAGCCTTTTATAAGTTCTTTACATGGTTCTAAAGAGCTGTGTTGGCTGGGCGCAGTGGCTCATGCCTGTAATCCCAGTACTTTGGGAGGCTGAGGCGGGAGGGTAATTTGAGGTCAGGAGTTCAAGATCAGCCTGATCAACATGGCGAAACCCTCTCTGTACTAAAAATACAAAAATTAGCCAAGTGTGGTGGCGCATGCCTGTAATCCCAGCTACTCAGGAGACTAAGGCAGGAGAATCGCTTGAACCCAGGAGGTGGAGGTTGCAGTGAGCCAAAATCATGCCATTGCACTCTAGCCTGGGTAACAAGAGCAAAACTCTACCTCAAAGGAAAAAAAAAAACCGCTGTGTTAAATGCTGTTAGTTCTGAACCATCACACTCTAAGGGGGTCCTCCCACAGCCCAGCCCTTCTGCTGACACTAACTTTGCTTAAGTCTATCTCACCAAAATAGATCACTTTATAACTGGCAGGCCCTTAGAGATTGCCTTGGCCACTACTTTTTCGTTCTTGTTTTAATTAAAAGTAGACATAGATACAGTTTAATAATTCAGCCCACTATAAAATTTCCTACATAAAACATCTCCTGGCGGGGTAGAGGAAAAAAAAATCTCCCTCATATCCCTCCCTCCAAAAGGCAGCTACTTCCCAAACTTGTATCTGCTTTAGTGCAGTTGTCATTGAGAAGCACTTCTTCACTTCCGCTCCATGCTCTAAACCTCTCGCTACACACTCCACACACATCCTCCATACAGCACACAGCAGCACACTCCTGAGCTCTCCAGACACTCACCCCTTCCTACGCTCGCCACACACCTGTTTTCTCCACACTGCATACACACTCACGCAGCTAACAATACTGCATTTTCCAAGGGCTTCAGCAACAACAAAAGCAATTCTCTTAAGAACATCTGGAGAACATTCAACCTTGTTACTATGCAAAGGCGTGCAAATTCAAAACAATGAAGTAAGAGTTTAAACCTATGATAAATGTGTCAAAAGAAATGAAGATAGCCCCATACTGATGAAGCTCTGAGGAAAACAGGACCCTTACGGCTTGTGGCAATACAGGCTGATATAATCTTTTGGAAATATTCACCAATCTAGGAATATATAAAAGCTCCCAATGTGTTTATAACTTTGACTTAAAAATCCTATACTTGGAAATGAATCTTCAGGAAATTATCACAAAGAAAGCAACATGCATAAAGACTCTTCCCTGAGTGCTATTTAGTGAAAATAAATAATAAATGAGAACAACCCAAACGGCTGGGAATAAGAGCATTATGGTACTTCCATTATGTGTTTTATATTTCCCTTTTTAAAAATTTTTAACTTTAAAATTTTAGATTCAGGGGTACATGTGCATGTTTGTTACGTGGATGTATTGCATGATTCTGAGGTTTGGGGTATGATGGAACCTGTCACCCAAGTACTGAGAACAGTACCCAACTGGTAGTTTTTGAGCCTTTGTCCCCCTCTCCCTACCCTCTCTAGTAGTCCCTAGTGTCTGTTGCTGCCATCTTTCATGTCCATGAGTACCCATTGTTTAGCTCCCACTTATAAGTGAGAATGTGGTATCTGATTGTTCTTGTGTTAATTCGCTTAGAATAATGGCCTACAGCTGCATCCATGTTACAACAAAGGCCACAATTTTGTTCTTTTCAACAGCTGTATAGTATTCCATGGTGTATATGTACCGTATTTTCTTTATTCAAGCCACTGCTGATGGGCACTAACATTGATGCTGTGTCTTTACTATTAGGAATAGTACTGTGCTCAACATATAAGTCCATGTGTCTTTATGGTAGAATGATTTCTTTCCTTTTGCATATACACATAGTAATAGGACTGCTGGGTCAAATGGTAGTTCTAAGTTCTGTAAGAAATCTCCAAATTGCTCTCCATAAAGGCTGAACTAATTTACATTTCCACTGACAGCATATAAGTGTTCTCTTTTCACCACATCCTCGCCAGCATCTGTTGTGTTTTGACTTTCTAGTAATAGCCATTCTGACTGGTGTGAGATGGTATCTCACTATGGTTTTGGTTTGCATTTCTCTGATGATCACTGATGTGAAGCATTTTTTCATGTTTGTTAGCCTCTTTTAGGTCTTTTGGGAAGTATCTGTTCATGTCTTTTGCTCACTTTTTAATGGGGTTGTTTTTTGCTTGTTGAATTTTTTAAGTTCCTTATGATTCTGGATTTAGACCTTTATTGGATGCATAGTTCACAAATATATTCTCCCATTCCACAGACTGTCTGTTTACTCTGTTGATAGCTTCTTTTGCTGTGTAGAAGCTTTTTAGTTTAATTAAGTCCCATTTGTCAATTTTAGTTTTTGTTGTAGTTGCTTTTGAGGACTTAATCATAAATTCTTTCCCAAGGCCAATGTACAGAATGGTGTTTTCTAGGTTTTCTTCTAGGCTTCTTATAGTTTGAGGTCTTACATTTAAATCTTTAATCCATTTTGAGTTAATTTTTGTATATGGTAAAAGGTAGGGGTTTAGTTTTATTCTTCCGCATATGGCTAGCCAGCTATACCAACATCATTATTGAATGTGGAGTCCTTTCCCCAGTGCTTATTTTTGTCAACTTAGTTGAAGATCAAACAGCTGTAGTTGTGTGGCTTTATTTCTGGATTCTCTATTCTGTTCCATTGGTCTGTGTGTCTGCTTTTGCACTAGTATCATGCTGTTTTAGATACGGCAGCCTTATAGTATAGTTTGAAGTTGGGTAATATCATGCCTCTGGCTTTGTTCTTTTTGCTTAGGATTGCTTTGGCCATTTGGACTCTTTTTTGGCTTGAAATGAATCTAGAATAGTTTTTTCTAATTCTGTGAAAAATGATGTTGGTAGTTTGATACGATTAACATTGAATCTGCAGACTGCTTTATGTGGTATGGCCATTTAAATAATATTGATTCTTCCAACCCATGAGCATGGAATGTGTTTCCATTTGTTTGTGTCATGTGTGATCTCTTTCAGCAGTGTTTTGTAGTTCTCCTTACAGAGATCTTTCACCTCCTTGGCTAGATGTACTTCTAGGGATTTTTTTTATATGTGGCTACTGTAAATGGGATTGTTTTCTTAATTTGGTTCTCAGTTTTAACATTATTGGTGTATAGAAATGTTACAGATTTTTTTTTACATTGATTTTGTATCCTGAAACTTTACTGAAATCATTTATCAGTTCTATAAGCCTTTTGGCAGAATCTTTAGAGTTTTCTAGGTACAGATCATATCATCAGTGAAGAGATATTTTGACTTCTTCTTTTCCTATTTGGATACCTTTCATTTCTTTCTCTTGCCTTGATTTCTCTGGTTAGGACTTCCTCCATTATGTGTTAAAATGTATTAACACATCCTTTTGATGTGTTAAAAATGACAAATATGGGCCAGGCATGGTGGCTCACACCTGTAATCCCAGCACTTTGGGAGGCCCTGGTGGGTGGATCACCTGAGGTCAGGAGTTTGAGACAGGCCTGGCCACCACAGTAAAACCCCATCTCTACTAAAAATACAAAAACTAGCTGGATGTGGTGGTGCATGCCTGTAATTCCAGCTACTCAAGAGACTGAGGTAGGAGAATTGTTTGAACCCAGGAGGTGGAAGTTCCAAGTGAGCCAAGATTGTGCCACTGCACTCCAGCCTGGGGACAGAGACTAATAGACAAATATGAAGATTATGTAGCATCCCTTAGATATTTATGATATAGTATGAAGAGAAAACAGACATATAATTTGATCACTGATTAAAACCATGTAATCATGATGCATGTAGATAATCAGTGACCATACTGAATACTGACATGAAATAATAAAAATGGGTTATGTTTTAGAAAGAGTTGTCTGCAGGCTGGGCATGGTGGCTCATTTCTATAATCCCAGCACTTTGGGATGCCAAGGCAGGCGGATCACCTGAGGTTAGGAGTTTGAGACCAGCTTGGCCAACATGGTGAAACTCTGTCTTTACTAAAAATACAAAAATTAGCTGGGTGTGGTGGTGTGCACCTGTAATCCCAGCTACTAGGGAGGCTGAGGCAGGAGAATTGCTTGAACCTGAAAGGCGGAGGCTGCAATAAGCTGAGATTGCCCTACTGCACTCCAACCTGGTTGACAGAGTGAGTGAGATTCCATCTAAAAAAAAAGAAAAAAAGAAAGAGTTGCCTGCATTGCTGCTTCCAATTCTTCCCCTCCATTTTCTTTTAGACTCAGGCTAGTCAGGCTTTTGCTCCCAGTCCTTGTCCAAAGCTGCCCTGCAAAGTCAGGGTCACCTAGGTTGCTAAAACTATTGGTCTGTCCTTGGCCCTCTTTATATTTGCCCTGTCAGAAGCATTCAACACTGTTGGCAATTCTCTGCTTGATATGTTTCCTTCACGTGGCTTCCAAGACACTCTGGTTTCCCTCCCTCCTTTCTGATCACTCTAATGCTGCTTTTCTTCTTCTTGCCACCCTCTGCTGTCTGGAGACCCATGACTTACTCCTTGGTCCTCTTCTCTGTTTCATTCTCAAACAACTTAACGTCTTTACGTACTAGCTGTATGCCAGCAACTCTCAAATACTTACGTTCAGCCCAGATCTCTTTCCTAAGCTCCAGATTCGTATATTAAAATGTCAAGCCACATCTCCTCTCAGATAGGTAATAGGCATCTAAGTCTCAACCAGTCCAAATGAACTCCTGCTCTTCCTCCTGGTCTACTCTCCTGCAGTTTTCTCCAGTTGGTTGATAGTAACTCTATCCTTCCAGCTGCTCAGCCCCAGAAGTTATTCTTTCCCTTTTTTTCCCCACACTTTGCATGCAATCTTTTGGGAAATCCTGTTGTCTCTACCTAGAAAATGCATCCAGCATCTGGCCAATCTTCATTCTGACCACCGCTACAGCCCTGGTCTAGGGTGCCTGGACTGTGGCATTTGTCTCTCACAAGTCTCCTTGTCTCAGCCCTTGCCCTAGTAAGATGTATTCTCAGCACAGCAGTCAGATTGGCCCTTTTAAGACATAAGTCAGATCATGTTGCTTATCTGTTTAACACTCTCCAATGGCTCACTCTCATCTCACTCAGAGCAAGAGGTAAGGCTTTAGGGCACTGCCTGACCACTGCCTGACCTCTACCTTGCTGCACTCTGTCCTGATGTCTGTCCCCCCTCTCCACACTCATCATGTGATAGCACACTTGCTTCCTTGCTATCCCTTGACCAAGCTAAATGTGATCACACCTTGGAGTTCTTGTTCTATCTATGCTTTCTATTTGAAATGCTCTCTCATCTCCTTCAGGTCTTAGCTCAAATCTAATTTTCTCAACAAGATATTCTTTTCTGAAGACCGTATTTAATGGTGCTCCTGGTCGTCATTACCATGGCCCTTACTTCGCCACCCCAGGCACACACACCTCAGCCACCCACTTTGCTCCTTTTTTCCGTGTACTGAACATCCTCTAACATACTACATAATGTACTTATTTATTTTGTCTCTCCTATCAAAATGAAATTTCTACAAGAGCAAGGATCTTTGCCATTTTGTACTCTCATGTATCGCAAGCTTCCAGAACAGGTCGCCAATAAACATTTGCTCAATAAATGAATGTTTGATGGTGAATGCAGGAGCAAATTATTATTTGATTATATTGTGCCTATATCTCTTTTTTTTTTTTTTTTAAAGAGACAAGGCCTTGCTATGTTACCCAGACTAGTCTTGAACTCCTGGGTTCAAGTGATCCGCCTGAGTCAGCCTCCCAAGTACCTGGGACTACAGACAAATGCAACCATGCCCACTATTGTGTCTATAACTCTTAAGAGAATTTCAGTCCATGAACAATGCACACACAGAACTGGTCCAAGTTCATGGCTCCGAATGCTTAGGCCTTGGTGGTCATATTCCTACTATACTGGCATCAATGGCTCCATCTACTGAGGTGGTCTCCCCGATCCAACCAGACCCCCTCAAACCAAGAGAAAACCAGTAGCCTGACAGCTTGTGAAACTACCAGTTAGAATTCTTCCTACTATGGCCCCATTTAATGACCCCCAGATATCCCATTTCTGCCTTCATTCCCTCAAGACTAAACTCTGCCATTGCCTGCTACTCCTTTCTTCCATTTCTCCAACAGCTCTGAGAAGCACCTTAAAATCCCACTCCCGCCATGAGATTTTTAATGAGGGGGATGCACTCAGCAATTAGAAACAGGAAAAGACTGATTAGGGCTCCTGCACATCAGTGTTTAACCCAGCATCCCATGCAGCCCTCCAAGCATTAACCTCATTCCCTATACACACTCAATTAGGCATATTTACTTCTCATTATCCAGTACGCAATCATGAGTGCTAATAAAAACCTTTGCTACCCCCAACAATGCAATTAATGCCATTAGCTGTCTCTCAGAAGCTCTTCTACACTTTGGTGCCAACAACAGCCTGCTCATGCATCCATTTACTCATGCATTCATGCACGTATGCCCTTTTCTGTTTAGCAAAGGTTAAGTTCACACCTACTATGTGCCTTACCAGGCAAAGGCCTGGGACTAGAGAGATGAACTAGACACAGTCTCTGCTCTAGGAGACTTGTAACAAGAGGGAAATTATAATACAGGGTGATGAAGCGCGGCCAGGGTGCTACTGAAACTCAGAAGAGGAAGTGGATGAAGAAGTACTTAATTCTCCAGCACCAGTTCAAATCGCAGCCCTGCCACATTTTAGCTGTGAGTCTTAAATAGTCAATTAACTCTAAATCCCATTTAGAACATAGGGATGATCATCCGAACATCTCACCAGGCATTGGGAGGATTAAAAGAGATAATGCCTTTCAAGGGCCCAGCACAGGACATGGCACAGACAGTGTGTGCTTGGTAAACAGAGGCTATTAGGATTTGATGCCCTAGTGTCAGCCTTCAGACTTTGCCAGGAACATCCCATTTCATTCCATTTTCTTCTTGCCTGAGAGGATTAAGAGGATGCTACAGTTCAGAAGGCTGAGAGTGAGGCAGAAAAATCCCTTTTCTCTGTACACATGGACAAGTGGGACAGCAAATTTCAGAGAACAGTCTTGGCCAAGAGGGTGCTCAATGGATGAGGCTCAAACGCACATCAAGTCTCCCCTGCTAGAGGACTGCTCCCTGGGTTCCTCCACCTGTCAGACCACCTGCTTCTCCTTAAGTCATTCTTCCATCATAGTCCCAGAGACAAAGGTACTTGGAATCTTTGTAATGGATCAGAATACACAGATCACAGATACGAAGTGAGGGTGGGCTGACTGGTATGATGGGCCAGACACACACGCATACACACACACACACACACACACACACTCCTGCCAATCCACTATGGACACATATGCATACGTGCCGTGGGGGACTTGCTAGAGCTCTGGCTGCCCTAAGATGGTCTGGCAATGACAATGATGCATCTTTCCTTTATGGGAAAAAAAAGGTATGCCCATAAATTTATATATGTAAGTATATATGTGCATATATACACATACACACGCAAACACATGATTAGAAAATTTCTGAAATGACACACAAAAAACTGTTCGCAATGGCTACTCCCATAAAATTGGGGAGATGGATTGTGAGAGGAGTTTTAGATTCTATTAAAAACCCTTCTAAAACTTATTTTTACATGAGCATACATTATCTATCTATATCTACATCGACATTGCTCTCTAAATCTATATAAAACAAAATACAATCTGGCTCCAAGAGTCTGCAAGTGGTTCTTCCAGACTTGGAGGGAGGGTGGGCTTGGAGGCAGAGGGATAAAGAGGGCATGGGGAAGGGAGGACTGTCAGGAACTTACTGGTGTTGTGGTCGATGAAGTAATCTCCAACCTGTGGGTCATATGCCTCTTCCCATCCTAGCGGCAACTCATCACTAATGCAGTCAGCAAAGGTGAGCGGTTTGGTGTACCTGGCAAAGGAGAGGAGAAACAGACTCCATCAGCCTACAATCCCCAAACACCTGCAACTTGCTGCTTCTCTAGGCTTCTTGCTTTTCTGGGCTGGCCCAACAGATCCAGAAGTTTTGCACTGCAGCAGCACCAGCTCTGTTGTCCCCTTTGTTCCCAGAAAGGCAAACACATAGCTGCAGTGGCAGGAAGAGATCACCCTGTGGGAGAGGCAGGGAATCTAGTTCCAACTTTGCCACTTCTTCAGAAGTGACTGGAGCAAGTCACCTTACTTCTTGGGGTCTCTATTTCTGCATCTCTAATTGAGGGTTTGCAGGAAAAAGGTCTAAGGTCAAGTCTTGCTACTTGGACTCCAGCCCTCCTTGGCTTCTCCAACTGCAACTCACTCAGCCAATCCCACCCCCAATCTTTATCCTGGCTCTGTCTCACATCTGTCATGCTCACTTGCCCTTTGGAAGCCTGGCTTGCCGCAAAATCAAGAATAGCAGATGTTCCGTCCCTGTGAGTTTGGCCAATGAGTAGTATTTATTTTCCTCTTGAGCTGATTCCCAAATGCTTGCACCCACAACAGCGCTTCCCTAGACAATCCAGGCCAAAATGATCTTTGTGCAAGAACCACTCTCTATGTCCCCACCTTGTGGGGAGTGAAGTGGTAGTAATCACCAAGTCTCAGCAGCTGAATCAAATAAACAAATCACTCAACTAAACTAGCAAAGGCTTGTCAGTGCTGGAAAACTATCACAAATGATTTGTTAAGTATTTTAACCAGAGTATGGGAAGCCAGGAATCTGGGTATATGAGATTCAGCCTGGGTGGTCCCTCCAGACAGTCACTTTGGTTTCTCCCCACTGCTGCCTCTGCCTAAAATACATATTCTACAATCTTCTTCTCCTGTCTGCTTCCTACCTGATCCCAATTCTAGAAGCCCAGAAGGCTCTGTTTCAGATTCTTTCTATAAATTGGCAAAGTGAAGTACAACGGGACAGGATGGGAGATGACTGGCCTGGGGTCTAGGATTTCTCATCAGGATCTTCCTTCCAAGGAATAAGACTTGCTAGATACGGCCCCTCTCAACAGCTCCCCTGCTGCTGCATATGGATCATCACCTTTTAAATTCCTTCTTGGGGCTGGGCACGGTGGCTCATGCTTGTGATCTCAGCACTTGGGGAGGCTGAGGCGGGCAGATCACCTGAGGTCAGGAGTTCAAGACCAGCCTGGCCAATGTGGAAAAACCCTGTCTCTACTAAAAATACAAAACTAGCTGGGCGTGGTGGTGCATGCCTGTAATCACAGCTACTCGGGAGGCTGAGTCAGGAGAATTACTTGAACCCAGGAGGCGGAGGTTGCAGTGAGCCAAGACTGCAGCATTGCACTCTAGCCCGGGCAACAGGAGCAAAACTCTGTCCCCATCCCTCCTCCAAAAAGAATCCTTCTTGGGGATTAAATGATTTTAATCAATGGTGCAACCAAGCTACAGAAACCTGTGTCCAGGACAATTGGTGATCAATAAATACTTGTGCAGTGGGATCCAGTGTGGTGGTTCACGCCCGTAATCCCAGCACTTTGGGAGGCTGAGGAGGGTGGATCACTTGAGGTCAGGATTTTGAGACCAGCCTGACCAATGTGATAAAACCCCATCTCTATTAAAAATGCAGAATTAGCTGGACATGATGGCTGCTACCTGTAATCCCAGCTACTCAGGAGGCTGTCAGGAGAATCGCTTGAACCTGGAAGTTGGAGATGGCAGTGAGCCGAGATCACACCACTGCACTCCAGCCTGGGTGATGGTGTAAAACTTTGTCTCAAAAATAATTGTGCAGTGGGTGAATAATGTGATGAATACATAAGAAGAAACAAAAAAAGATAAAGATTACACTCTCCTGCCCTCTAAAGCCCACTCCAAATCCAACTTTTAAAAAATGCATGAAGAAAGGGGCGCTGAAAGAGCCCCTGCTGGATAGGACCTGGTGTGTTCATGTACCACTGTATACCCAGGTTCTGGCAGGCTATGAAAAATATCTTTTGGTTGAATGAATGAATACCCAAAAGCTTCTGATAGTAATTTACTGCTGCACTGTAGAAGACTGTTGGTTCCATGAGGATGAGGCCAGAGGCGTGTGGTGTGCAACACATTATGCGCTAAATTAGCCAGGTATGGTGGTGTGCACCTGTTGTCCCAGCTACTCAGGAGACTGAGGTGGGAGAACTGCTTGAGCCCAGGGGTTGGAGGCTGTAGTGAGTTATGATGGCACTACTGCCACTATAAGCTAGGCAACAGAGCAAGACCCTGCCTTTAAAACACCACCCTCACCACCACCACCACCACCAACAAATACGGGTTCAGCAAGCATTACTTATTGGCTGTGTGAGTTAGGGAACTTACTTTACTTCTCTGAGCCTCAGTATTCTTATCTGTATAACCAGGACAGTACTAACTCTCTGGTTGTCGGGTGGGTTAAATAAGTCCATGTTTGCGAGTACTTTTGGCACAGGTGCCAGTGTGAAAGGGGAATTAAAAATCACTAGGCTGGGCACGGTAACTCATGCCTGTAATCCCAGCACTTTGGGAGGCTGAGGCGGGCGGATCACCTGAGGTTGAGAGTTTCAGTCCAGCCTGACCAACATGGAAAAACCCCGTCTCTACTAAAAATACAAAATTAGCCAGGCGTGGTGGCAGGTGCCTGTAATCCCAGCTACTTGGGAAGCTGAGATAGGAGAATCACTTGAACCTGGGAGGTGGAGGTTGCAGTGAGCTGAGATTGTGCCACTGCACTCCAGCCTGGGCAACAAGAGCAAAACTCTGTCTCAAAAAAAAAAAAAAAAAAATCATTAGTTATCCTTACCTCCACTTACCAGAAGGAGAAACTGAGGCTAAGAAAGACTAAATAACATTCTCAGTGTCAAAGACAAAGCTGGGATTTCAAGCAAGATGGCTGGTCTCCAGGGCCCCTGCAGGGAGCTACCAGATTCTCTAAACAGTTGACACCTTCAGCGCATCTCCTAAGCCCCATGGGAAACACAAGCCACAGTTTTGGAGTAGAAGGAGGGAAAATGGGTAAGACACAGATGATGGAGTCCTCAGCTCAGGATGTACTTGGTTCAGGAGCACTTGCTCCAAACGACCTGGATAAAGTCTCCAGACCACTTGCCACTGCCCCCCATGCCCTGATAGATGTCAGAATCAAAAGGCCACATCCCTCGGTGTCTTGCTCAAAGTTAAATGGTTTGTTCCCTCTTCCTTATGGAGAATGAAGACCAGTGACCAAGAGCCGTGCCTCATCTAACATCACCTCATCTAACAAAGCCTTGAAAGGGACTCTGAAGGAAAGCTCCACACACAGGCATGCCTTCCATGGGGAGTGACTGGCTGATGACAGGCCAATCTGTGGGGGAACAGGTATGGTTAGGCCACCAGCAAAATCTTTGTTTCCGCCTCATTCCTCCACCTGCACTGTGCCCAGAGAAGTCCCACCTACCAGCAGAGGTACAAATCTTTTTTTTTTTTTTTTTTTTTGAGACTGAGTCTCACTCTGTTGCCCAGGCTGAAGTATAGTGGCGCGCTCTCAGCTCACTGCAACCTCCACCTCCTGGGTTCAAGCGATTCTCTTGCCTCAGTCTCCCAAGTAGCTGGGACTACAGGTGAGTTCCACCATGCCTAGCTAATTTTTGAATTTTTAGTAGAGACAGGGTTTCATCATGTTGGCCAGGATGTTCTCAATCTCTTGACCTTGTGAACTGCCCACCTCGGCCTCCCAAAGTGCTGGGATTACAGGCGTGAGCCACTGTGCTCGGCCACAATTCTTAATAATAGACATTTTTCAACCCGGAAAACCAAGAAGATACATCCCCTCCCAACAGCTCCCCCGTTTCTATGTATGGATCATCACTTTTCAAAGTTCCTCCTTGGAGATTACTTAAGTGATTTTAATCAGTGGTGCATCCAAGCTACAGAATCCTGTGTCTGACACAATTGGTGCTCAGTAAAGATTTGTGCAATGGGTAAATAATGTAATGAATATACAGGAACAAGCAAAAAAGATGAAGTGTTTTTTATTTTGTTGACATGGAAGATGCTCTCAACATATTCTGAGAAAAACAACATAGTTGAAAGATAAAAATGACAGGATACTGTTAGAATATGACATTTTACAGAGAGAGAGAGAGAGTTTGTAAAGAAACTGGAAAGACAGACATTAAAATGCTATCTGAATATAGGAATTTCAGTGTAATTTTTTAAAACTAATTTATTTACAATGTTCACAAATGAATCATAGCTTTAATAATGGCTAACTCTAAGCCTAGAAAGCAAGTTGTGTATCTCAGATTCCCTTTCCGGGTAGCAGGTGCTCTTACTCTGTTTTGCAGATAAGAAAACATGCTCGACATCATGCAGTCAGTAAACACCAGAGGTATAACCTCAAGTTCCACTCCTGGATTCCAAAACCTGAGCTCTGCTAATAAACATTAACAAGACAAAGTGAGTCTCAGAACAATCTGGAACGCAGAGCAAGCCACGTTAGAAGTACAGATGGTGGGCCGGGCGCGGTGGCTCAAGCCTGTAATCCTAGCACTTTGGGAGGCCGAGGCGGGTGGATCACGAGGTCAACAGATCGAGACCATCCTGGTCAACATGGTGAAACCCCGTCTCTACTAAAAATACAAAAAATTAGCTGGGCATGGTGGTGCATGCCTGTAATCCCAGCTACTCAGGAGGCTGAGGCAGGAGAATTGCCTGAACCCAGGAGGCGGAGGTTGCGGTGAGCCGAGATCGCGCCATTGCACTCCAGCCTGGGTAACAAGAGCGAAACTCCGTCTCAAAAAAAAAAAAAAAAGTACAGATGGTGAAACCAACCACAGGGACATGTGAAGCAGGCAAAAGGCATGGGGGCTTTAGCATATTTGGGACCTTTAGTTATCTATGTGTTAGTGCAAGGATATTCAATAGACCTGGGAAGTCCATGGCTGCTTAATGAAAAGGCAATTGTTTCAAAATCATTAATACAAATGATTTACTGAGCTTGCTGGGTGTAAGGATGGAGATGGGGTTAGGACAGAACTGAAACACTGAAAATGTGTCACTATCTGGAAAACCATTAACTCCACTGATTGTTCCAGCCATACATGTTGAGAAGCCAGAGCTTAATACATGTGTTTGCTTCAAACATCAGTAATGTGACCGATATGTGGATACCCCAGCAGGGCACGAGGCTGATTCCCACTTGCAGTGAGCGTAGACATTGTACCCAAGAGCAGTAAAGAAGGGGGAGGAGGCAAGAGGACCCAAAGCTAGAAGGAGAGGGCAGAGAAAGAAACACTTTGGGTCTGATATTCTGGTTCCCCTTTGACGCATTCACAGGGGAAATGCCAGAGGGCCAGCTGACTGATACCCTCACTCCAAGAGCTCTTCCATGGGAAACAAGGAAGCTCCTATGGAAGGCTATGCAACTTATGAGAAATCTGGACAGCAAGATTCTCTCTGGAACAAATGCCAAGAGGGAGATGAATTATTCAGTGTGTAGGGATGTGTCACTCAGGATGAAGAGATGTGTTTTTGGCTGCACAAAGATTTAAACAGACACACTCACATAGATACACATACACTCACTCTTCCTGCCAGATAAGAAGAGGAATTGTCCATTTAAACCAGCCACCCCCACTGCCCCCGGGAACAGCGGGTGCTCCTCTGACCTGCAATGTTTCACCTTGGACAAGTGATAAGAATGCAACCTGGGAAGAAATGTCCGCTTTCAGATGTGGCCAGGACTTGGGGGCCTGCCTGGAACTCCCAGCCCCCACCCTCGGGTGAAGCAATTCACCACCATCCAGTCTGGTCCAGTCCATCCTACTTCCAACCTCCACATCTTGGGCTGCCGAAAACCCCACTTGTGAAATCAAATGACCGAGATACTGGAGGGGCAAGAGATATGGAGGGGAGGGTGCCAGACAAGAACGAGTTCTGCCTCTTCTTAATTACAAATCTCTGAAGGAGCACAAACATTCCTGAATGTTTACCAACAGGCCCTCCTGGAAAAACGGCCGGATGTGTCGCCGTGGAGACAGGTAGGTTCTGCCAGGAGCACCCTACAAGCAGCACACAGGCACACCTGTCAGGGAGAGCTGCCCTGGGGGCTGGAAGCCTCCCACAAACCCCTTACCCTCCTCTCAGGGGCACCACCAGTGGGTAACTGGTTGTCACTTTCCTACAGGCTGTGAGGACATGAGACCACGGTGGGCATTCGGTATTCAGACAGTGTGTCTTTTCTAAGGAGGCGGCTCAGAGGAGGAGAGAAAAGTCTTTTGCCAAGTCTAATACTGGGTGGTGATTCTCTTGGGACTGAAGAATGCATAACCTATCTTTCATGTTCCTAGTGTTTCCCGAACAAGCCCCAGCTTCCCACAGTAACCTCTTTATTACCATCCAGCAGGATGCTGGCCTGTTCTCTCTGAGGGCTGGCTGGGCGGGATCACTTTCTAAAGGGCCCTCCAGACTCCAAGCCAAGAACTGTCCAAACTTTCAGCCCAACCTCTCTTCCCCAGCCCAGGCACAATGGCCAGGCTGGTTCTTCCTGCCCCGGGCTTTTTCACACGCATAGTTCCCAAAGCTGAGGTTGCACAATTCCTGATAACGCTCCTTCACCTGGGGCTGCTGCAGAATACCATTTCTAAGCAGTCCCTTCACCTTGAGCTCCGGGGAGGCCAGAGTGAACAGGAAGAAAGGCAATGTTTGAAGTCCTCCTTCCTTTAATGCAGTTTGGTTCAGACGCTTTTATTCATTGTCTAACAAATCTGGGGATGATAAAAATAACCATCTCTCAAGTTTGTTAGGAGAGCTGAGCACATGACACACAGCAGAGCCTTCGTTAGCACCAGCTACAGAGGAAAGAGACAGACAGGGCCCTGCCCTTACAGTCTAGAGGGTGAGATGCACCCCGACCTGAAGCGAATCAACAAGGTCATTTCAGAGAGATCCATGCTATTCAGGTGGGGTGGAGGTGGAGGTCAGTTTTGGGGGCTCTGGGTCCCAGTATGCACTTCAGATTTGACTCCTCTGAGCACAGCTCTTGTGTTGAGCTGGAGGGTGACTGGGAGACACTTCCTGCCCCACACTCCACTCTTATCCTTTCACCCTCCTTTCAATCAATCCACCAAGCAACAAGAATTTATCATGTGGGGATGGCACCCAGGTCTATGCTAGGCACTACGAGGACTCAGACACTTGAAGAAGCCTTGTTTCTGCCTCCAGGGGCAAAGGGTCTGGCCAGGGAACAAGACTCACACTCCAAACAGGCAGGGAGTCATCCCCATGACATTCCATGGCAGGGTATGTGGCTATAATGCTACCCAAGGCCTGAGCCACAGGTAATTAGAGGATGCAGGGATATTTAATAAGGTGCTAGGTCAGCAGAATAGATGCGAAAGGCCAACTTGGGCTGTGGGCAGGGAGAGAGTGTAGCAATGCGGTGTGGTCAGGGAGGGCTGAGGAGGGGAGGAGGAAAGAGAGCCGTGGTCAGCTCCATGGTTGAGAAGGAGGCAGGGTAGATGCTACCCGCAAAGGCTCAGGAATGGGATGTGAGGCTGAAACCCAGGCTCCACCTCTTCCAGAACTGTGGGTGGGTTATGTAACCTGCTTGAGAGTTTTCTTCTCTGTGAAACTTACATGGGAAGTCCCACTCTCATAAGGGTGTTGTGGGGATTAAATGAGATAACCTACATAGTATCTAGTGCCGGGACTGGCACAAGACAAGCCCTTGATAAATATGGGTTGTTAACATAATCAGAGAGTTCTGTGCATTGTGAGAATCACGTCACCCTTCATCTCAAATCCTTAACAGTGAGCTATCACCACCACCACCATCAACCTTCACCCTAAGGGATACACAGTGGTATCCACAGGGATACCAGTCATCCTGGTCCCAATGCAGGCACTGTCACTCATTAGCTCTGTCCCCTTGGGCATGAACTCTAACCTCTGTGGCATTGTTTCCTCATCCATAAGATGGGGATGCTCAAAGTCACTGCTGCATTAAAATGGGCTATGCTGACCACATAACACCCAGGGCTCAATCTACATTGGCTGTTAGGAGGAGTTAGGTTTTATACCCCTATTTTCATGATGGGGAAACTGAAGCAAAATAAATTGTCCTGGCTAGCACAGTTAATAAGCCTTGCACTGTACTCTATCATCTCCCTTCCTTGAGGGGCTAGGACTGCTTATGCTTTTTTTGGGGTGGGGGCGGGGGATGTAGTCTTGCTCTGTCCCCAGGCTGGAGTGGAGTGGCGCGATCTCAGCTCACTGCAATCTACACCTCCCCGGGTTCAAGCAATTTTTCTGCCTCAGCCTCCTGAGTAGCTGAGTCTGCAGGTGGCTGCCAGGATGCCAGACTAATTTTTGTATTTTTAGTAGAGGCAGGATTTCCCCATGTTGCCCAGGCTGGTCTCAAACTCCTGACCTCAAGTGATCCTCCTGCCTCCGCCTCCCAAAGTGCTGGAATTACAGGTGTGAGCCACTATACCCAGCTTGCTCTCTCTGTTTAGAAAATTAAATGGGAGAAGGTAGGAGATGGTAGCTGAATTGGATTTGGTTCTCAAAATCTGCTGTGTGAAGGAGGAGGTGTTTATACCTGGAATTCCCAAGTTCTTCCTCTCTTAAAACTCCCAACCCTCTTGTTTTCTAGTCTCAGAACACCTGTCTCAAAATCCCAGCTTTTCCACCCTTAGATCGCCTTGATTCCCTACTTTGTTTGCGCTGGCTTATTCAGAAGCTTTCTTGGCTTAGTCATTCCCATTCCTAACATTCTTTTATAGAAAAAAGAAAAGGAGGGAGAGCTAGAGGGGAGATTCCAGACTGTCCCTCCACCCCAACCCTCCCACCTTCAGACTGGGCTCCCACAAACCAGTGGCTCACCTCTCCCTGCCAAATCTTGGATGTTGTCTTCCCTGTGCCCTGCTGGGTTGGTAAGATCACACACCTGTGCCCTTTGGGCCCATCCCGTTCCTTCACCTCCATCTTGAGTCTCTATGCTTATCTGTTCCCACTCATTGACATGGGATGAATCCGGGCTGCTAATCCCCTCTGTGTGCCTGCTGCCTGCTGGATTTAAGATTTCAGTTCTGAGAACCAAATCACGGATTAGAGTAGGTAAAGACAACTGACAACCCGAGGGCCAAATTCAGCCTGGAGATATGTTTGTTGATCTACTATAGTGCTATATTTTTTAAATGGACTTAGCATGACTTTGAGGGCAGGCACTCTCAATGCACTTCATCCCCAGTGCTTTCTAATGTGTCACTCCTGCCTCTTGGTTAACAGCAGAGGGCTCTGGAGCCAGACTTCCTGGCTTTGAATCCAGGCTCTGCCTGCTAGCTGTGTGACCTTGGGCAAGATATGTAAACTCTCTGTGGCTCAGTTTTCACATTTGCAAAACAGGAAAAATAAGAACACATTTAGGGAGCACTCACTATGTACCAGTAACTGTTCCAAGTGCCTTATGTACTGATATATTTACTCACTTGGCCTTCCTAACAGCCTTTTCAGGCAGGTACCATTCAGAGCGGCCCCACAGTGCTCCCTGAAACTTACATGAGATGATGCATGAAATAGCATATAAGTCCAAAGAGTGTGCTCAATAAATGTGAGTGTTTTTTGTTGTTGTTGTTGTTTTGAGACGGAGTTTCACTCTTGTTGCACAGGCTAGAAAGCAATGGCGTAATCTCAGCTCACTGCAACCTCCGCCTCCTCGGTTCAAGTGATTCTCTTGCCTCAGCCTCCCAAGTAGCTGGGACTACAGGCACCTGCTGCCACGCTCGGTTAATTTTTTCTATTTTTAGTAGAGATGGGGTTTCACCATGTTGGCCAGTCTGATCTCGAACTCCTAACCTCAAGTGATCCACTTGCTTCAGCCTCCCAAAGTGCTGAAATTACAGGTGTGAGCCACCGCGCCCAGCCGAGTGATTAATTTTTACACTGCTGTCCAAATGAGGCCCTCAATGTAGAGACTGTTAAAATCAAAAGTAATCCAACAAATCAACTCCATTTCTTTACCAGTGAGGAAACTGGTAAAGAGAGACAGAGAGAAGGACTTGCCTGGAGCCACCCAAGGACCCAGTGGCAGGGCTAACACTAAAACCTGGGGACCAACTACACTGCAGCCCTGCATCATACTAAGAGTGCCAGGAGATCAAATCAGCCTGGTTCTGGGCTCAGCTCCACCTGAAATTCAACAAGTGTCTGAACAGCCTCCAAGAAGTAGGTACTGATAGCATTTTCCCAGGCTAACTAACCCTATTATACTGAAGGGGAATGATCATTGGGTAGGAACCAAGATGGAGAACTACGAAGCTCCCATTCATTGAGGGATGAGGTTGGAAGATGGGCTCCTCATTTTTCTCATTACCTCCTTGGAGGGTAATTTCCTAAAAGCCCCACACTGCGGTAGAATGAAGACCCCGAAACATCTGTTTGTACCTCACCTAGCTCAATCCCAGCTTCATCCTCATTCCTGAATGAAGAGTTGGTTATGGAAGCTCCGTACCCTAAAGAAAAAGCCAACAGAACCAGATAGGACTCCCAGTTCCATCCTTCCTAGCTGTGTAATCTCAGCCCATTCCTTCCCCAGCTCTGAGCCTCAGTTTCCTGCAGGTATAGAACAGACAAGAAAACCCGCTTCTCAGGTTCTTGCATGGAGAAGATTTGACACAGCACCTGGTACCCAACCCCAGGCAGCCCTGCAGCCCTACTCCTCTCTGTATTTAGGACTCTGGGGACACTCAACCCTCAGCCTTATTCCTTCCACTCTCATGAGCTGGGTTCCCAAGGGCTCTTCCCGGGTGCTGGACTGTTTAGAAGCCTCTTTAGCAGTAACTGCAGAGGCAGCAGCTCACCCTGCCCTGGAATTTGGCCATTCCAGAATCTTCTGCTCCTTGAGCTCTGACCCTCACCACACAGCTTGAGGAGCTGGTCCTTCTAGACATGGAATTGACCTTGAAGACTTTTCTGGGATCCTGTCTGACTTAGGGCCCCTCCCATGACTGTATGGTTTAGACAGACCACTAGAAGAGGAATGATGAGATCTGGGTTTGAAGCCTCACGATGCCCTTGGCCAAGGTTCATATCCTCTTGCTGGGCCTTAACCCTCTCCCTGGGTCTTTCCCACCTGCAAAACGAGGGAGCTGGAATGTAACACCCCTTTGCGGCTTTCGCCTTCATGAGTCTAATATCTGGCCAACCTGTCTCAAAGGTCAGGGCAGCTTCCATTTAAGGCCAGTGGAGCACTAAGCACTGGACCATCTGCTCCATGTAAAACAGATCATTTTCTTTATTCTAACAGTATTTCTGTGGTGCAGGTACTATCACCCCCATTTCACCAACAAGAAACTGATGCTTAATAGTAATGGCAATAATAATGATAAAAGCAAAATTTCATTAAGTATTCACAAAGTGCCAGGCACTGTCCAAGTTCCCTTACATAGACCCTATTTCACCAAAAGAAACATTTTTAAACACATTCAGCATTTTCTGAAACTCTGATGTACACTACTAATATATATATTTTTTGAGATGGAGTCTCACCCTGTTGCACAGGCTGAAGTGCAGTGGTGCGATCTCGACTCACTGCAACCTCCACCTCCTGGGTTCAAGTGATTCTCCTGCCTCAGCCTCCCAAGTAGCTGGGATTAAGGTGCATGCTACCACACCCAGCTAATTTTTTGTATCTTTAGTAGAGACGGGGTTTCACCATGTTGGCCAGGCTGGTCTCAAACTCCTGACCTTCGTGATCCACCCTACTTCAGCCTCCCAAAGTGCTGGGATTATAGGCGTGAGCCACTGTGCCCAGCCATGCTACTACTCCTGATGTCTTACAACTGCCATTGGTCAGGCTGCAGTCCTCATGGAGTTGTCACTGCCTATGTGGCCTGTGTGTGCACAGATATCAAAGGCAGCAGCACTCCCACTAGTGGAATGGGTGCCACACGCTTGGGATAAAATCCTGCAGTGGAAAGGCGTGGAGAAGGTAGTCAACAGACCTGTTTAGCAACATTCCCAAAGCAGGGCTCTGACTGAAGCTGGCTAACTCTACAGAATTGCCAAGCTTTGAGTTCTTTTGTGGGTCCTTATAATAACAAAGCTGCATGTCTAACACTCTTAAGGGCACAGAGGACAATATTAAAGCTCAGACATTAATAACTCAGTTAAAAAGTGACTCCAAAGAACTGCATTCTGAATGGGAAGACACTGTAGGAACACCAGAGCTTTATTTTGCTCATGTATTCCTTTGTGGGTTTTTTTGTACATATAAAAGTGATGTGTGAGTTAAAAAAAAAAAAAAACGACTAAGTTTGAAAGATTTATTTCAACAAATATGAAATAAACATTCTAATTGCACATAAAACATTGAAACATAGTTTCATTGGCACAATTTCCCTTTCTTATGGCACATACAATAATGGTGCTTCTTAAAATCAATATTATCTTTATTTAAAATAACCCCAAGCTGGAAACAAGCCAAATGTCCATCAACAGGTAAATGGATAGACAACTATGGTAGAGCCAAACAGCAGAATATTACTCAACAATAAAAAGGAATAAACTATTAACATGTGCAGCAATGAAGATGAATTTCAGATACATATTAGGTAAAAATATCCTATAGTTTATAGGCCAAACATAGTGGCTCACACCTCTAATCCCATCACTTGGGGAGGCCAAGGCAGGCAGATCACTTGAGCTCAGGAGTTTAAGACTAACCTGGGCAATATGGTGGAAACCATCTCTATAAATAAATAAAAAATTAGCTGGACATGGTGGCACATGCCTGTAGTCCCAGCTACGTGGAAGATGGATGATCCCTACAAGCTCATCCTTGAGCTCAGGAAATAGAAGTTGCAGTGAGCCCAGATGGTGCGTCTCAAACACACACACACACACACACACACACACACACACACACACACACACGACCATATACTGTGTGATTCCGCTTATATAAAATTCTAGAAAAAAACAAATTACAGGGACAGAAAGCAGATCAGTGGTTGCCTGGGGACGAGGATTAGAGGGAGAGGATTACAGAGGGGCACAGGAAAAGATTTGGAGGTGATACAGTTTGTTATACTGATGATAAGAAAGTTTGTACACTAATTATGATGAGTTTCTCCATGTATATATACATGCGTGTCAAAACTCATAAAATTGTTTAAATACATATCATTTAGTAGATGTCAAAAATTCCTCAATAAAATTTTAAGAAAACAAATAGCCAATTCAGTGCAACGTATTAACGTATTTAAAACAATCTTATAAATAATATTAGCTCCGTTTTATAGATGTAGAAACTGAGGCACAGAAAGTTTAACTAATTCATCCAAAGACATTCAGCTAGTTGAGAGGCAAATCCAACTGGTGTCAATCCTCAGCCACCATTGAGTAACTGTGGTCACTTTCCCCACCCCTGGGCTGCTGTGTTTCCATCCCTACCATGAGGTGACAAAGTGATGGCTACAGGACCTTTCAGCACTGAGTTTCCATGACTATGTCCCAAGGACTTGTTTGGGGTCATGCAGCCAGAGGAGTGGATCCTTCTGGACACTCAGGTTCCCTGACACTCACCAAGCTCTCCTTGCCCATCCTCATTCATTCTCTGAACACACCTCCTGACATCTCCTTATTGTATACAAGTCATCCCTCCAGGACCACTGTATGAAGCCTTTTCTACACTGAGCTGTGCACTGCCTACCAAAGGTGTCCTATCAGGGCCCCAGGGAGACATGACACTGGTCCCCCAGGTCACCCACCCAGGTAGACAGGGCCTTTCTGAAACCTGTTCTGGATGCTGCAGCTGACATGTCTGGAAGACCACAAGCCAGCATGGCCCACAATATGCAAGGATCCCAAGTCTGTGGATTCCCAAGTGAATACATCACAGTGAGCAGACTGATCTAGCCAGAAGCTCACCTTGTCTACAACTTGACTGCTATGTCTTTGGTTTCTAGGACCACAGAGGCCTACGGTAACTGATTACAAAGGAGCTCTGCACAAGAGTTGAAAAGAAACGGTTTTCACCTCTGAAAAGTATGACTTTCTTTATGGGTTTATTTTTCTCCCATCATTTCTTGTTAAAGATGAAAATAAATAGAATGTTATTCCCTGAAGGGAAGACCTACCTGCAAGTCAACATGAAACACCGAAGTATTCTGAGCTGAAGGCGGCTGGATTAAAGTCAGCAGTGAAACAAATAAGCAATTAAAGCAGCTATTTTGGGAAGCCCTAGAAAGAGGCAGATACAATATGAATTATTCATTCATACTGCTAGGATGACTTCTGGGCATTGTCCTCTTTGCCTTTGCTCTCTTTCTCTTGTTCATTGAGCCGCAAAAGCACAGAAAGGGAACACAATACCCTGGCATACGCGCGCACACACACACACACACACACACACACACACGGAAGGCAGGTTGCCACTCCAGATGGTGAATGACATGGAAAAGAAACCCACAGGTTGGCAGACACTTTCAGCTCCAGTGCCGGGGAGAATGTAAGAATTTCTAATTAGCCCAAGAGGTGTATGTGTACACGTGTGTGTGTTAGAGAAAGAGGAAGAAAAAGACAGTATCTTAATATTCTATTAATAGCTGTAACCTCAGCATCTTGAGTGGGCACCAAATGAATGTTCACTGAATGAATACATGAACTCACAAAGGAACAAAGAAAGTAAGATCTCATTGGAATTCCCAGCAGGGTTCACAGCTAGGCTCTTTACTTTCCAAATTTTGCTTGTTGCAACAGAGAAACTTGTGACTGAAGAAACACTTTAAGGTCCTCCAAGTGCTTTTGGATTCTTGACCTTATTTGATACTCAAATAACCATACCAAGAGTAACATCGTGACCATCACGATTATTCCCCCATTTTACAGATGATCCTCAGGGACTTTCCACAACTTACAGGGCTCCCAGGGCCCTGGGTACAGCCAGGATTATTGGATGTGAGCCACCTGAGCCTTGGCCCACTGCTCCATCTCTTCCACCAGGAACCGTCTCCATGGGCTTCCCTCATTCCCAGCTGGTAACTGGAGAAGTGCGACAACAGCCAATTCCCTTCCCCTGGGAATGCATAACCACTGGGTAGCCAACAAGGCCTCTGTCTCCTACTCCTGTTTCATTTCAATTAGTATAATCATCATGAAGGAGAACCAGCCCTGTGTGTTCTGCAGTCCTTGGACAGCTCTGCTCCAAAGTTCTGGGCGAAGAAGGTGAAACTGAAGGTAGAAACGATCCTGTGGATTGTCTACAGGTTTCAGTGATTTGAGAGACAAGGTGGACTCCATTATTACATTCGATTCCTAGATCAGAGCAGGTTGTGGGCTACAGAATTCTCCCAGCTCAGCTGACTTGGAAGATTCTTTTGCCTGACACCGATGTATGACAGCTTTTTTCCCATGGACACCAACACACAGAAGCCTGGAGGCCAGGGTAACAGGCAAAGGCTTTAGAACCCCAGGGGCCCAGGTTCACAGGCTGAGAGCTTGGGCCAGATGCCTCACCTCCATGGGCCTCCAGCAGCATCGGCTAGCTCAGCACTGAACAGAGCTCAAGAAGTGTGCATTCCTTTGCCTCCTGCTACTTTATCTCCAGAATGAAGCCTTACAATGAACACACTCTTCAGTGATGTAATGAGTCTAATGGCAGAAATTGTGTGTCAGGATTCCACCGTGAATTGGGTATAGCACCAGACACTGAACCAAGATCCTTCCCTTGCTGCTCACTCTCCACGCCCTACCCAGATGGAGGAATCAATCCTCATCCTCGGCCTATTCACAGGCCACGCTTGGACCTTTGTCTGAGGGCTTTCCAGAAGCCCCTAAATCACAATAGGTTGTTCTCATCAGAGCCCCCAAGGGAATCACTGACATCTCTCTCTGTCTCTCTGGCTCCAGGTCTCTCTCTTTCTCTCCATCCTTCCCTGTCTGCCTCTCTCCCGCTCTCCCCACTTTGCAGCCCCCTTTCCTTACTTCTCCAGCTGTTTATTGTCTCAGTTCTTCTACCTATTCCTTCCTGTTCACTTCCTTGCCTTCCCCGTAATAAAAACAACAACACATTAATCCAGTCATGTCACTCCATTGTTCCAACCCCTTCAAGGTCTTCCACCAAAAGAAGGTGAAATGAAACTCCTTGCCCCTGGTCTGCCCCTCCAGTTTCATTTTTCTCAATTCTCAGAATGCAGTAACCGCATTCCCACCTCAGAGCCTTTGCTCCCGCAGGTCTCCCTGCCTGGGACACTGCTACCTGTCCCTGTCCACGCACCCATCCACTTTTTGTATGGCTGGCTGTCAGCTGAAATGCTGTTTTTTAGAGGCCTTCCTGGGCAGGCCTGTCTGAGCACCACCCTTTCCCCCCCCCACCCATTACTTTCTGTCACTGTATTGGTGTGTGGACGTGTTGACTGTCTCCCCCACTCCAACAGAGCCACGCCTGCAGAGTTCACCATTGTCTTACTACAACCAAACACAAGCCCTGGTAGAGTTGAGGCTCCCTAATATCTGCTGAATGAACACAGCAGAAGGCTTGTGGGCATCTCCTCCTCTCTAAGAGGTAAGGTCTGGGGGCATTTTGGGTCTTTCTTTTTTCCTCCTGAAGCAAAGTCCCTGGGCCCATGCTTACAAAGTCAGCCTAACAAAGACTTCCAGGAATACAAAGCATACAGCCCTACTCCAGGGCCTGCTGCAGGCTGCAAAACTGTTCTTTCTGGAAGCTCAATGCTCTCTACACACCCCACAGCAAACTGGAAATGACCAAAGAACCAGCGCTGAGAACCCTCCCTGGGAAGACTGAAATGATGGAACTGAGTCAGGTCCACGAAGGAGACATTTTCCCAGGGAGTAGAATATACAGCTGTCCAGACTGGCAACTGTTGGACCCGGGGAACTGGGTCCATGACAAACACTCAAAGGTCTTATAAATTCCGGGAATCATGACTTGTACCTAGGACAGGGCTAGTGCTGGGCATATCCCAGGTTCTCCAAACAGAATGGAGGAATGAAAGAGTGAGTTTTTTAAAGTAAGCTAAAATATATTAAAGAAATTTATCCAAATAATTTAAATTTTGCTTTTCCTTAATGAAAATGCAAGCCAATGAGAAAGGATTCAACAACGAGCCCCTGATTTAAGTCTGTTCCAGTGCATCAATATTAAAAAAAAAAAAAAAAAAAAAAAAAAAAAAGCACTCAGGCTGGGCATGGTGGCTCACACCCGTAATCCCAACACTTTGAGAGGCCAAGGGGGCCAGATCACGAGGTGAGGAGTTCGAGACCAACCTGGCCAACATGGTAAAACCCTGTCTCTACTGAAAATACAAAAAATAGCCATGCGTAGTGGCATGTGCCTATAATCCCAAGTACTCAGAAGGCTGAGGCAGGAAAATCGCTTGAACCTGGGAGGCAGAGATTGCAGTTAGCAGAGATCTTGCCACTGCACTCCAGCCTGGGTGACAGAGCAAGATTCCATCTCAAAAAAAAAAAAAAGAAAAGAAAAAAAGGTGAAAAAAAAGGAAAAGCATTCATTTTTGGAAGAGCCTAAGCTAATTTTCAAATACTTTTTCATAGCTATTATATGTCCAGCACCAAGTATGAGCTTAAACTCAGCTGGAAATAAACACACAAACTATTCATTCATCCATGATCATGAATATGGGGGAATGAAAACAATGAAGATGTCGTTCCAAATGAAACTTTCACAAAAGGTGACACAGGATTCCCAGAAAGGTGAAATCTGTGCATGCTGGACTTATCCCAGGAGGTTCTATAGAGGAAGCAGGAAGTGGCTTGGGCCCTGACTTGGCAGTGATGGGGCCAAATAAATAAGGCCATGCATTTCCCAACCATACTCCACAGTGGAGGACACTAAGGCTTCAAGAGGTGTTTGATTGGCCTGATGGCACAAGCGAGCGATGGAGGAACAGCCCTCTAGATCATGGTCCAAGTGCAAAGAAAGACTCCCTGGGTGTCAGGTGAAGGAAGGACAGTAACCCCAAGTCTTTGGGGTGGAGATGAGAAGGATGGGGCTAGCAGGCCCTGGAGGGGCAGCAGGCGGCCTGAGAGAGGTGGAAGGTTGGCAAGACAACGGCAGGCTGATGCCAGGAGCAGCTGATGCCAAGGGCAGGGCTCTCTTGTGTTTGCACACTAGTAGCATCTCGTCTCTTTACTTAAGAACTTCATATGCAAAGGGCAAGGACTGCCTCAGGGGCTGGAAGGACAGCAAGAGACTGGAAGAAAAGTCTGGAAGAAATTGCCAGGCCGGTCACAGGGTACCTCCAGGGAAGCCTAGGGAGTGGGGGGAAGGTCAGACGTGGCTTCCTCTTAGGGAGTGCGGGGGTTGGGGGTGAGCAACCTGCTGAGGGGATTCTGGGGACCTTCCCAGGCCCCCTGGAAAGACACAAAATACACAAAAGGGGGTTCAGAGTGGGAGGGAGGCTGCCCGTGGGCTGGAAGGAATGTGGGCTTTGGATCATGCAGGTCTGGGTTCGAATTGGAGTTCAGCTAATGAAGTAACTTCACCTCGTTAGTAACAACAGCAACAATCATAGTTCTCATTTACAGCACATTACTATGCAACAGGTATTGACCTAAGAGTTACCCATATTAACTCTATTTAATCCCCACAGCAATCTTGTGAGACGGTACTATTTTGTATAATTAAAAATTATTATCCAGCCGGGTGCTGGCTCATGCCTGTAATCTCAGTACTTTGGGAAACCGAGGTGGGTCGACTGCTTGAGATCAAGAGTTCAAGACCAGCCTGACTAACATGGTGAAACCCTGTCTCTACTAAAAATACACTAATTAGTTGGGCATGGTGGTGGGCACCTGTAATCCCAGCTACTTTGGAGGCTGAGGCAGGACAATCACTTAAACCTGGAAGGTGGACGTTGCAGTGAGTCGAGATTTTGCCACTGCACTTCAGCCTGGGAGACATAGTGAGACTCCGTCTCAAAAAAAAAAAAAAAAAAAAATCCTCATTTCAGATGAAAACTGAGGCATGGAGAGGTTAAGCCAGATGCTGAAGGTCCTGCAGCTGTAAGGTGGCAGAGCTGGGATATGAATCCAGGCAAATAACAGTATCAATACTTTGCAGAGTTACTTTGACAATCAGGAAAAAGTACAGAGCTCAGTGAATGATATTTGAGTAACTACTGGATAAACCCAAACAGAGCAGAAGCCACCCAGGCAAAGGAAATACTTGCCAAGGGCATACTACGTCGTTCTCACTTTGTAAACGTTATTTGACCACCTGATATGGACATCCCATTTTTCAGATGATGACACTAAGGTTCAGAAAGCTTGAGAAGCCCAGAGGGCCTCAGCTGTAGGTGCTCAATAAGCACGTGCAGGCAGTATTTAAGATTCTTGCTTGTTAATGTTTACCGAGTTCTTGCCATAAACCAGGCCTTTTCTCCTTGGATGCTCCCAACCGCCCTTTGAGGTAGGTGCTCAATGACCTCTAAGAAACGGGACACAGGTCCTACAGCTGGCGAAGGGCAGCTGTGAGATCTGAATCTGCTGCTTCTACCACATCAGCTCCCATGGCAGGGTAACTGCACAGAGGATGTGGGGCAAACAAGGGTGTCCTGGGTGGAGAGGGTGCAGAGAAGCGGCCAATCTCTGCGCAGACACCGTCTCAGTTCTGAGTGGCGTCTACTCAACATCACCATTAGGATTCAAGGATAAACAGGACATGCAGAGCGGGCAGGCGGCACGTGGCACAGAAACAGCCTGGCTGCAACAGGACTGCTTGTTATTCTCCACCCATCTCCAACCTCTCTGGTCTTTCTTGTTTCCCCTTTGCCTGGGCCGTCCCATCCCTTTCTCTGGAAGTCAAATCCTCCACAGGCATCCAGGCCTGCTGCAAACACCATCTCCTACCTGCAGGCTTTGCAGGGCCCAGGAGAGCAACCTCTTCCAATCTCCCACAGCCTTCACCTGCACTCGTCCTTCTGTCACATCATAACTTGTTGCACTATCATTTGTATCCCACTCTTCTTTCGCCTCCCAGAGTGGAAGTGGCTTCGAGACAAAGTCTGAGTTGGATTCATTTCTGGATTCCATGCGTATTTTACATTTCCCATGTGTATATGATGCCTTTTGGTGGCACAGAGGATGACTTTATGGGGTGCACTTGCAAGGCAGGAAAAAGCATAGGATCTCTTAGTGAGAACGCTGTTCCCTTTCCAATTCCTCTTCAGCTTTTCATATTCAATCAAGAGTAGAGTCTACAGTCTGGAGCTACTGTGTCTTTGACTCCTCCAACCTCTGCCAGGCTCCCTTGTTAACTAAGGGAGATTGGACCCCAAGTTCATTCCCTTCCCATGGGCTATCTAGCTGGGATTTTTTTTTTTTTTAGGCAAGGTCTCACAGTTGCCCAGGCTGCAGTGCAGTGGTGCTGCAACCTTCACCTCGGTTCAAGCAATTCTCCTGCCTCAGCCTCCCAAGTAGCTGAGATTACAGGCACGCACCACCACGCCCGGCTAATTTTTTGTATTTTTAGTAGAGACAGGGTTTCACCACGTTGGCCAGGCTGGTCTTGAACTCCTGACCTCAAATGATCTGCCCGCCTTGGCCTCTCAAAGTGCTGGGATTACAGGTGTGAGCCACTGCCCCCGGCCTCTAGCTGGGAATTGATAACATCATTTTACTTCTATTGGCAAAAATCGGGACGAGGGTGCAGCAACTTCAAAAACTGAAGTTTTGGAAACCCTCATTTAGCTCATTGCTTGCAGTGTCTTAGATGCTCAATAAACAATTGTTGCCGGGCGCGGTGGCTCACGCCTGTAATCCCAGCACTTTGGGAGGCCGAGGCGGTTGGATCATGAGGTCAAGAGATCGAGACTGTCCTGGTCAACATGGTGAAACTCCATTTCTACTAAAAATACAAAAAATTACCTGGGCATGGTGGCGCGTGCCTGTAATCCCAGCTACTCAGGAGGCTGAGGCAGGCGAATTGCCTGAACCCAGGAGGCGGAGATTGCGGTGAGCCGAGATCGCGCCATTGTACTCCAGCCTGGGTAACAAGAGCGAAACTCCGTCTCAAAAAAAAAAAAAAAAAAACAATTGTCAAGCACGTAGTTGAGCAGAAGAATGAATGAATGAATGATCATGATAACAACAGGCTTTCTTCCAGTTCGTTTTCCTCCTGCCCTACCCTCGGCCAGATGCCCTTCATGTCGGATGGAGAAAAACAGAACAGTGCTTGAGAGTAGGGAGCCAAGGGATAGCCAGTGCAGAAGAGGCGCTCTCAACTTCAGTCCAAGCAGCCACCTGGACTGTGACCTGGGGACCGGCAGGGGAAGGGATGGAGAACAGTTGTTGGATTTTTACCACAAGCACCCATGTCTGTCTCTTTTGGTGAACAGCATTGCAAATTTTCTGAGGAACCCACCTGTCTAAAGATTCTCCATCCGTAAGCTTTGGTGGGCAGCTGATTTTACACCATACCTAGAGATGGGCATGTAATCTGAGCTGGACTGAATCCCACTCTATGCTCCTGGATCCTAGCTTCTGGAGACCCACTATGGGCTAGTAAGAGTCAACCTCAGGATTTCTGTCTGAGCCATGACTCAGAGAGACCTCTTTTTGCATCTTTCTTCAATCCTAGAAGAATCATCAAGTGCAAACCGAGAATGAAGCCAATACAGCAGCAGGCAGAGTCAGGAGGTGGAGAGAAACTAAGTTCTGATGGTACAACTGGAGCCCTGCACTGAACATGACCTCTGGACTTTTCCAGTATGTGAATCAATGCATTCCTCTAGTAGTTAATATCCACTTTAGCTGAGAGCTTTTCCATAGGATCTCAGAGGAATGACCTGGAGCTGGGAGGTAAAGCAGGTGTTTTTAGCAGCAAAGGTGAGCCGTCTACATTTGGAGGGCCCAGAAACATGGCACCCATGCAGATTACCATCCTTCTTGCTGGGTGAAATGTGGAGTGTTATGAAACAAACAGTTACTAAGGAGGCCTCTGTTGGTCATAGAACTGGGGCTGCTGAAGCTGCCTGTCCAGACCAATTCTTCCAAAAGCAGGAGGGCCTGCGAGCCTCCCATCCAGTGGCCCAGAGCAGCCCACCCCACCCCCAGCCTCACTCTACCTTCTGTCTGAAAATAGAAGCAAAGGGAAGAAGAGCCAGCCAAATGAGGGAGGGAGAAAGAAAGATTCACTCCTGAGGACCTACTGTGTGCTGAACAGCAAACCCCAATGCAGGTCCCAGCTTGACGTGGCCACTCACCAACTGTGTGACTTTGAGCAAGTCCTTGTGACAGATGCTCAGTAAATATGAGAAAGTGATGGAGCCAGCCTGCAGGGCTGTGCTGAAGGAGAGGGGGAGGCTGCTTGGCCAGGATGAGGCCCTGCAGAGTGGGATGGAAGGAAGAAATCTTTTACAGGAAAGTAAAGAAGGGATTTCCTGAGCCCAAAGCTGGAAAGGATTAAAAACAAAACCTTGCTATAGCTTTAAGGTAGGGGGTGTCATAATATACAAGATGTCAGGAACTTGCTCAGAAACAGGCGTGTCAGAGGGGTGGGAAGAGAACTGGGTGGGCATGTCAGAAACCCACCCACCCAAGAGGACCTATCCCTGCACGACTGAATGACATTACAGGTCTCTGGGATACAATCATGGGAATTCAGCACTGAAAGGACTTTTAGAAATCACTGTGTCTGGTCATCTCATTGTGGAGATGGGGAAATTGAGGCACAGAGAACATGACCACTGAACAACTCACTCTGCCCCTTGCCAGCTCTCAAACCTTGAGCGTATTGGTTAATTTTGCTGTGCCTCTGTTTCATCCTCTGTAAAATGGGGATAACAACCCTCCCCACCTCAAAGAGCTGTGGGGAGGTTTATAGGATGATGTGTGGACAGCCCTGGGCATTATGTCTGGCGTATTGAAAGCAGCTGACATGTGTTAGCTTTGGAATTTTCAGACCACTCAGGAACTTTTCCACCAGGAGAGAAACTCCTTTCTTCTCATACCCTCAAGCAAAAATCCCAGACTACAGTGTGGGGGCTGGACACCCCTAGCCCCACCCCAATCAAATTCCTTCTGGGCCACTTTCAGGATGGCTCTGCTAGGGCCCTTTCCTAGGTTGATGATTTCTTTCTTTGTATTTCTCCAGCAGACCCTGCCTGGACAACTACTTCTCGATCCTTTCCGGATGGCACCTCTGCATTTCCTCCTTGGAGAAGTCCTTGTTTGTGATGGCTGCACCCCCAGCTGGCAAATGTGTTCGGCTCTCCTCTGGCCCGCCTGAGATGGAGGTGGGATAAAGGGAGGCCTGTGCTCACAGCCAAGCTTCCACCCCACCCCGGAACTTCTTGAGAGGTATGCTTCAGGGAAAGGGATAATGATGTGTGGCCCTTCCCTCTGCCAGCAGCTCTTCCCATCCGGCTGTGGATTAAAGGAGCCTGGGTCACTGCCCAGGCAGAATAAAGCCTGCAAACATCCTGGGGACGTGCCCCTCCTTGGCAGGAGAACAGTAGAGAGGGTGAGGGTGAGGGTGAGGGCTTGGGTCTCTCTGAGCTTCATCCTACTGCACACACCCATGTACACGCGTCATAGTCACATCCCCTGAGGTCAGGAACCAGCTCTGACACTTGCCAGCTGTGTGGCCAGTGCATATCACTTCTCCTGGCTACCTTCAGGGAAAGGTGCAATCACATCCCCCAACCTGTCAAATGGGGCTGCCAGTAACACCCATCTAGGGAGTAAAGGAGCTCAGGTATGTCAGGTGTTTGCACAGTACTTGGATACAGTAGGTGCCCAGTACTCTGTTATCATAGCAGATACACTGCCATCTCCTGAGCATGACTCCTCTGACCCTTCCGACAGGGCAGATCCCAGCTTGATAACCCCACGGCCCTTCGGCTCCTCCCTCCCAACTCTTCACAATGACTTACATTCTTTCTCCGGAGACGGTGACCTCTGCAAGGGCAGCGATCAGGACTGTTTAGAGCACTGCAGTATCCCCAGTGGACAGAATCATTCTTGGTACATAATCATAAATATATAGGGATTTTTTTTGGACTGACCTTGCTTGACAATGACTCTGTAAAAGAAAAGAGGCCTCCAATTTCACTCAGGCTAATAAATGAAATAGATTGCCACATAGATTGCTCTTCACCTTCTTCAGAGCCCTCTCTTACACCAAGGGGGAGGGTACAAGAGGGAACCCAAGGGCTGTGCCCAGATGAGGCCATGAGCTGATGGAATGTCAGAGGCAGGGTTTCAGTTCTGCTTTAGCAGGGGACCCACAAACACATCTTAACAGAGTGAGCAAGGACTTCACATGACCTCTTCTTCAACATCAGCATCTCAATAAAAGGTCCAAAGAAATCCTAGAGAAGCAGTCAGGGTTAGGGCACAGAATTCCAAATTCCCTCTCCAGGCAAGGCTGGGGTGATCACTGGAAGGCAAACTGGAAGCAGGGTACAGACCCTTGCAAGCCTGGTGAGCTGAAAACGCAGCATCCCTGGAACTGGCTCCTTCCCGAGGCCTGCCCTGGAGGGCACATGACTGAAAGCAGTTAACTTGAGAACTCAGGGTGTCCCAGGCCCCAGAACGCAGCACCTCTCTATATAGTCAGTGCAATTGAACTGGAGAGACGCTGGCTTTGGCCTCTGAGGAGGACCCTTGTCACTCATGGGTTGGGGGCATTGCCAATGCCTGGGGGTGACATCTGAGGATGCTGTCAGGAAAGGGAGGAGCCATCCAGATGTGAGCCCAGGGTCACAGACTCAGAATGATCCAGGAACCATGGAGGGAAACAATGTCCACAGAAAACAGCAGGCTGCAGGTGTATGTCCTCCACTGTTCAGCTCCTCCTGTTCTGCATAAGACCCTAAGACCCTCAAAAGACCCTCAGGAAATCTGTCCAGTGTCCCAACATCAGAATGAAGGCATCCGGGGAACAGGGTGAACAGTGCCTGACTAACCAAACGGCTCCTCCTCTAATTGTTTTAGATGGAACCAAACATCCATTGTCACATTAAAAAATAAGACATGTCTGGCAATCATTTCTAAGCTGCCACCAACTTATGGAACAATCCCACTCAGAGCATACCAAGCGTGGGCCCTGGGAGGTCCCTGCTTTTACTTTTTAACTAACTCTAACTAGTCACACAGGTTTCTCAACAATGGCTCACCTGAATTCCTCTGCTAGTAGCCAAACAGGAGGTATTCAAATGAGTCTTGTATTCTGCATGCATTTATTTTCCCAACAAGTATTTCAGGCACACCTACTGAGGGCACCAGTGTGTGCTAAGTATCGCATTACAGCGTTTGTACCTGCAAAACAGATTTTCAGCCTAACTCCAGACCTGCTGAGATCAGTCTGCAAGAACCTACCCTCCCTAAACCCTTTTCCTCTTTCCTTTTGACATGAGACATAAAAGGCACCCAATTAATTTCCGTGGGCTTCAGGAGGGAGAGCCAGGGCTGGGCATCCCAATCAAACGCTCTTGGAGGCGCCTCGTGGGCCGTCTGATTCTGTTATGAAATGGGGCCAGTTGTTTCTCGCTGCCCAGGTGGTGTCAGACAGAGCCTCTCTCACCACACAGAGTCCCTGCAATCTGGCAATGGGAAAGACTGAGACTCCAATAATGTAATTATCTTACCAAGGGGCACACAGATTGCACAAGTAGAAGCTGGGATTCTAAGCCAGCCACTCTGACTCCACAGCCTGCTCTCTTAATCAGGGGAAAGTCAATTACTGGATATGTATCTTTATCCCTGCACTTTGATTATCACTTAAAGAAACAAGAATCATCAAAATATAAAAACTATGAGTTGAGTTTAAGAATTAACCACGAATTGAGTACTTACAATAAAATCAGTGCCTATACAAATATTGCTCCCCACTGAACATCAGTGTTTAGCCCAACCCTTCAGTATTTCCTGTCAACATCTTTATGGGTTGGCTGGATGTCTCAGCGTCTGACAAAGCAGTGCAAGTACAATCCCAGTCAACTGCAAGGAAAAGCACTAATATTCTAAAAGAGGCAGGATTTCATGAAGTTTGTGAATGTCATGTTGAATAACTACTCAATCACACCCAAGGAGTGGTTGAGTTACTCAGTTAACAACCGAAAAGGAGAAAATCCATTAAGATAAAGAAGAGACAACATCCTTTAAAGGGAAGGATTTCAGGCTGGCGAAGTGGCTCACGCCTGTAATCCCAGCACTTTGGGAGGTGAGGATCACTTGAGGTCAGTAGTTTGAGACCAGTCCGGCCAACATTACAAAACCCTGTCTCTACTAAAAATACAAAAATTAGCCGGGTGTGGTGGTGCATGCCTGTAATCCTAGCTACTTGGGAGGCTGAGGCAGAAGAACAGCTTGAACCTGAGAGGCGGAGATTGCAGTGAGCCGAGACTACACCACTGCACTCCAGCTTGGGCAACAGAGCGAAACTCTAAAAATAAAATAAAATTAAATAATGAAAGAGAAGGATTTCAGTGATACTAAGGGGTTAAACAAGGCCATTAGAAAAACTGATAAAGCCTTCTCCAATATTTTGCAAAAATGACCTTCCTTATGAGCCTGGTGGGAAAGTGAGGAAAAATGTCCTTTTCTGCTATGGCTCATTGTATCCAAATCATTACGCAAAAAATAAATCAGCACTTTGTTCAAACTAAGAACTGGGGCATTGTTGCAGTACGTTGTTAAATATGGTATCAAATATACTTTTAATTTTTAGTTTTGTTTCTCAAAATAAAGGCCTGATTAAATCTCCCCCCCCACAATATTTACTATAAATGTTTGACTTCTGTTTTAAGTCATTTCTCTTCTAAATAAAATCTCTCCTTGGAATATGAACCCCCCAGCCCTGCTTTATCAAGCAGCCTCTGTTTCCTGCCGTGAGACACATTGCTAAGGCTTGAGCACGAGCCCCACTGCTTCAGAGATGCTCAGAGGTTTTTTCCCTTTGCAAAACTTTCCTCTCTACTGTTTCATCTGATGTCTTCAAGAACTCCATGAATTAGTTCAGGAAACTGTGTACTATTATCCTACGCATGTACATCTACTTTGTAGCTTACAAAGCTCTTCTCACATCTGCTATCTCACCTTGACCCACAGGACAATTCTGGAGGAGAAGAGTAACACTCACATTCTACAGATGAGAAAACCAAGGCTGAAATGTAAAGAATGTACCTGAGACCCCATAACTCACTATTGGAAGCTTTAGGACTAGAAGCCAGGTTTTTACCACTTATTCTTTCCTGTAGGCTACCCAGCTCTCTCAAGCATAGAGAAGACACAGGAAAGTTCTGCAGGCTAGGAAACATTTTTTAAGCCCAGTGAATTCTTTTTCGAAGCTATCTGCAAGGCTGCCTTAAAACACTCAAACACATCTCCTTTCCTTTAACAGAAACAGTCCAAGGCATATAAGCAAAACAATGACAATCAATACATTTCCATTGCCCCACTATTACTGTTCTAGGTGGAACATAAGGATCAGAAGAGTTCCAGTCCAAATGTTCAGAATGGATAGGACTTCAAGCCACTGTTTGGGTGAGCTGCATGATAGCTTGTCAGCTACAGTGGTTTAGATGCAGCAGTGTTCTCCAATGTGTAACTGAGCTGAGGGGGAAGCACGTGAATTATTAAGAAATGCCATGGCCAGGCGCGGTGGCTCATGCCTGCAATCCCAGAACTTTGGGAGGCAGAGGCAGGTAGATAACCTGAGGTTGGGAGTTCAAGACCAGCTTGACCAAGATGGAGAAACCCCTTATCTACTAAAAATATAAAATTAGCCAGGTGTGGTGGCACATGCCTGTAATCCTAGCTACTTGGGAGGCTGAGGCAGGAGAATCGCTTGTACCCGGGACGTGGAGGTTGTAGTAAGCTGAGATCATGCCACTGCAATCCAGCCTGGGCAACAGAGTGAGACTCCATCTCAAAAAAAAAAAAAAAGAAATGTCATCAGTGGAAGACAGAGTGGAGGTATGATGGGGAAGACCTCTGAGAGACGTGAACCCCTGAAAAAAAAAAAAAACCAGAAACATCCCAGAAGCAAAAGTTCAACTCTTAATATATATGTTAGCCCTTCCTTTGCAACCAGCTCTGTGTGCTGCTGCTGACAAGCAGCGTGGTATGGAGGAAAGGATGTCCTAGCGTCCAGCAGACCTGAGCTCTGCGACCTTGGGCAAGTTATTTCCCTTCTTTGAGCATCAGTTTTCCTCATCTATAAAATGGGGTCATCCCTTTCACCTGTCCTGAAAAGTATACAAGATAATATACAGTTAACACAGTGCCTGCTTCGCGGTAAACACTCGAAACATTGAGGCTATCATAAATAAATTCAAATGCAGGGCACATGAAAGCATTTAATGAACGTTTGGCCCCATCCTCAAGAAAGTATTTCTGTATCCCCTAGCACAGTGGACTTTATGACCTTCAAAACCATGATTACATGGTTTGAAAAGGAAGTAAAGCTGGGAAAATTGGGAAGTGGGGGGCCCATCTGTGCAATCGAAATGCATGCACGACCCTCAGGCTCTTAGGGCTGGGTGATGGTCATAAAACAAGAACTCCAAGCTTCTGGGAGCCCAATCCTTCCTTGGAGCATATAAATAGGAATCATTTAACACGGAATTGGAAACACCCTTTGTTCCCTGCCTTGTGCCCAGATACCCTGTGGTGGGCACTTGGACAAACCCTACTGCCCAGAGGGTGGACAAGCTTGGGCCCCCCCGTGCTCTCAATCCATCCACAGAGTGGTCTGTTCTCTGCAGCACTTGCATCCTCTGGTTCTTTGCTCAAGACCTTCCAGTGGCTCTCGGTCATTCATGGGTTTCCTTAGCTGGGTCTCCAAGGCTCTTCATGTACCCCTTGGGAGCTTTGACCCTTGCCGTGAACCCCCTCCTCCACACAGTGTGGTGTGGTCCCTGCTTACCTTCCTACCTCAATGTCTTAGCGAGTCATCCACGACTCTTCAACCCACCCCCCACCACATCTGTTTCTGCCTTTTTAGATCCTACAAAGCCTTCGGGGCCTCCACGAAGTCCACAGAAATCCTCCTCTGCTTGAATCCGGTCAGCATGAATTCAACCTCATATCTAATGTTACTGCTTCCAACTTCTATGCATGCATCACTGGCTGAACTGTGAGCTCCTGGGAGGCAGGGAATGTGCACATACTTGTGAGTATGCATTTACCCACAGCACCTAACGCTGCCACTTGGATCCAGCCAAGTGCCTGCCTAGCGGCTGACAGACTAATTTTTGCTCAATAGCCCTACCTTCCATGGTCCCTCCCCTGTTCAGCTTCATCAGCTCCCAGAACCTATTACCCTGACTTTTACATTTCCCCCCCCCCTTCCTCTGCTCTGAACAATTCAGAATAAAACCAAGCCAGTTGGAGGCGAGCTGTGTCAGATGCCCACATCTGAAAGTCTTGCAGTAAGTCCCCCCACGGCTCCACGGCTCCCCATTCACTTCCACGGAAACTTCCCCATGCCCGAGGTACCAATTTCAGCATCTCAGGAGGCCCTTGGAACCAGTGCTCTCGACGCAGAAGCTGTTTCCTCCCATTACACATGCTGGTGTCTGACACAGGCTGCGGGCTTCACTCTGGGCACTGAAGCCCACTGGCTAGGGGCAGGGGCAGCACAGCTCTAATTGTGTGGAGTGATCCTAATTAGCTACCAATGCCTGCTCTTGGCCCACCTAGGGAAATGGGATGGACACAAAAGCTGCTATCAAGAGGTAACAGGACTTTCTTCCATTATCTATAGGTGAATCACCAGGTCCTTTTCATGGCTCACTTAAGGGGCCAGGGATGGACCAGCATCCGAACACCTGGCAGGTGTGTATCTGGTGACCCAGACCTTACTTTTTCCAAAATCTATTTTTTTTTTAAATCAGCAAATGACACCTGCACCGCTTTGAAGGGGAATGATATTCTCCCCCATTTGAAAGGCCAGCTACCTAGAGAGGAGATAAAAAAATGCCATCCTGGGTTTAGATCTGAAGCATACCAGTCTTTTGATGTTGAAAATGAGAGGCAGGGATGGGAATTTGGGTCTCTCAGACTGCGACATCGTGATATCTGACAGCAAGATATGTTCCTGCCTGGTTCTTGGGCTGGAAAGATTTTTCTCAGTTAGCAGTGCCCCTAGGACCCATTATCCATGGAGCCCTGTGCCTACAATGGTGCTAATTGCTGAGTAAATGCTTGACTTCAAAACGCTGCATACTATACTGGCCCCACCCTCGAGTTTTGCCCGCTTTAAAGCTGCTGCTTTCCTTCTTCTCTGCCTGGTTAGCACTTATGTGTCCTACAGATCTTAGAGCAAGCACCTTCTCTCCAGGGAAGCCTCCTTTCCCTGGCCACTCTGATGATGACAAGTCCCAGGGCCCACCAGTTCACCTGCCAGAACCTTGCAACTCTCTACTGTAATCCTCAACACAGCTGTCCATGGTAGTTGTTTCCCGTGTCTTCAATCATTATTCCCGTGGTCTCCCTGTAAGCTTCACAAGGACAGGGACACGTCTGCTTTGCTCTCCCTGGTCTCTCTGGCTCCCTGGCACAGTAGTTGCTATAAGGAAGCCTTCAGGAGTCAGTGCCTTCAGGAGAGGTACTGACTATAACAGCACAGACTTTAAAGGCAGACTACCTGAGTTCTAATTATGACTTTGTTACTTTTTCACTGTGTGATCCAGGCAAATAATCTTTCTGTGCCTCAGTGTCCTTATTTTTAAACAAGGAGAAAAATAGTCCCTACCAGATATGCAAGAGAAATAAAAATGAATGTACATGCAAAAGCTTCTACATGAATGTTCATAGCAGCATTAATTCATAATAGCCGAAAAATGAGAATAACCCAAATATCCACCAACTGATGGATAGATAAACAAAATGCAGCATATCCATACAACGGAATATTATTTGGCAATGAAAAGCAATGAAGTACTGCTACATGCTTCAATGTGGACAAAAGCTGAAATCATGATAACTGAAAGCCAGACACAAAAGGTCACATATTATATGACTCCATTTATAAGAAATGTCCAGGATAGGCAAAGTTACAGAGGCAGAAAGTAGATTAGTGTTGTCTAGGGCTAGGGGGAAGTGAAGATTGGGGGATGACTGCTAAGGGGTATGGGGTTTTTTTGTGGGGAAGTGAAAATATTCTAAAAGTGATTTCGGCGATGGTTGCACAATGCTGAATATACTAAGAGCCATGTAATTGTAAGCTTTAAATGGGTGAATTGTAATCTCATCACTTTGGGAGGCTGAAGCAGGTGGATCACCTGAGGTCAGGAGTTCAAGACTAGTCTGGCAAATGTGGTGAAACTCTGTCTTTACTAAAAATAGAAAACTTAGCCAGGCGTGCAAGTGCATGCCTGTAATCCCAGCTACTCAGGAGGCTGAGGCAGGAGAATTGCTTGAACCTGGGAGGTGGAAGTTGCAGTGAGCTGAGATTGCACCATTGCACTCTAGCCTGGGCAACAGCACGAGACCTTGTCTCAAAAAAAAAAAAAAAAAAAAAAAATGGTACTTTTCTCATACTGTCATTGTGAGGGTTAAGTTAAATGTACTATTATCTGTCAAGTGTTTGTTACCTAAATTACATAAGTGAATACTCATTAAACCTCGACCATGTGCTGGGTACTCTGCTAAGCTGCAAACATTACAAACAGTACCTTATTTCAACCTCACAGCCTAGGGAAGGAAGTGCTGTATTTTTCCCACTTTATGGATGAAAAAACTGAGGCTTACAGAGGGTAAGTAACTCACCCAAGGTGACAGGGTTAGTCAGCAGCAGAACCAGGGAAAGCCGCCAGTGCCTGAGCCACCGCATATGCAACAATGTTCCCTAAACCCAGAGACCTCTGAACTTGAAGTCAGAACCACTTGGCAAAAACAGACAAACACGACATTCTCCTTAACATCAAATGAGTGTGCCCCTCACAGCCCCAACAGCCCCTCCACTGGAATTCTTTTCCCCAAGGCAACTAACTAGGGGGAAAGAAGAGGAGCTCCCTCCCTCCCCCCAACCCTGTCCCCAGGTCCCAGAACTTCACCCTCATCCTTCTGCTCTCAGAGTCTGATTTTTACCAGGACCTCAGCTGGAAAAGCTCCTTGTCAAGTCATCCCATTTGTCCTTACCTCTGCTGAGGGGTAAGGACAAATGGGATGGGGCCTTCGGTCCCTACAATAGCCAGATCATTTCTCAGCATCTCAACATTTTTTTTTTTTTCAATTTTTAAAACTTGGTGGCCAGGCGTGGTGGCTCACACCTATAATCCCAGCACTTTGGGAGGTGGATGGATCACCTGAGGTCAGGAATTTGAGACCAGCCTGGCCAACAAAAATCAGCCAAGCGTGGTGGCAGGCGCCTATAGTCCCAGATACTTGGGAGGCTGAGGCAGGAGAACTGCTTAAACCTGGGAGGCAGAGGGTGTGGTGAGCCAAGCTCACCCCATTGCACTCTAGACTGAGAGACAAGAGTGAAACATTATCTCAAAAAAAAAAGGACGCATAATAATTGTACATACTTTTAGAGTACATAGTGATGTTTTGATACACACAATGTCTAGTGATCAGACCACCACAGTTAGCACACACATCATCTCAAGTGTTTCTCATTTATTTGTGTTGGGAATATTCAATATCCTTTTTCTAGCTATTTCAAACTATAAAATATGGTTAACTATAGTTCTTTTTAGTGCTATAAAACACTAGAATGAATTCCTCATGTCTAGCTGTGATTTTTGTATCCTTTAAAAAATCTCTCCCTTACTCTCCCTCCCCAGCCTTTAGCATCCCCTGTGTACTTGTTACTCTTTTGAGATCAACCTTTTGTAGCTTCTACATGAGTGAGAACATGCAGTGTTTAACTTGCAGAAAAAAATCCCTTCCAATTCATACTGTTAAAATGTTTTTAAAAAGTAAACACAATCCTGTCACTTCCTAGTTAAAGGTCTTCCAGAGGCCTTCCATTGCATTTAGTTTTTAATTGTAACATACATATGTATTTTTTTGAGACAGTCTCACTCTGTTGCCCAGACTGGAGTGCAGTGGTGCAGTCTCAGCTCACGGCAACCTCTGTCTCCCAGGTTCAAGTGATTTTCCTGCCTCAGCCTCCCAAGCAGTGGGATTACAGGTGTGTATGCCACTACGCCGGGCTCATTTTTATATTTTTTAGTAGAGATGGGGTTTTGCCATGTTGGCCAGGCTGGTCTCAAACTCCTGACCTCAGGTGATCTGCCCACCTCAGCCTCCCAATGTGCTGGGATTACAGGCATGAGCCCCTGTGTGTGGCCTTCCCTTTGTATTTGGAACAAACTGCACACTCTTTTGCCCAGAACTAACCACCACTCACACCTGGCCCTCCAGCCTCCTCCAGCTCCTGGCGTCTTCTCCAAGGCTCACTCTGCTGCAGTACCCGCCCTTCTTTCTCTCCTCATGCCCAGCACACTGTGACCCATGCCAGGAATGCCATCCTCTCCCTGCATGGCTAGCTCCTGGGTTTGCAGACCCCAGTTTAACTGTCACCCTTTTATGTGACTGAGTCATACTAGTGAGGTCCCCTCATTTATTATCCACCGTGGCCCCCTTTTATTCCCTTCATGGAATTTACAATTGGCAATGATGTGTTTGTTTGGTCATTGAATTTCTGCCTCCCTTACCATCTGCAGCATACATACTAGGCTAGAAGATCCATGAAAACAGAAACAGTGTTTCTCTTGTTCATCACTAGGCCTGCCTGATGGATGCTTAACATACATTTCAGGGCTTCTGGGCCTTGATCTTCACAGTGAGACCTGTTGACATTTTGGGCAGGATGATTCTTTCTGGTGCGGGCTGTCCTATACACTGTAGGATGTCCAGCACTATCCCTGGCCCCTAGCCATTTAGGGGCACCCTCCCAGTTGTGACCACCAAAACGGTCTTGATATTGCCAGATGTTTCTGGGGGGAAGGGGTGTAGGAAAGAGAAGAGGTGTCAAAACCTTCCCTAGTTACACTGATGGAATTTTTGAAAGATAAACTTTTTTTTTTTGTTAATCAATGAGAGCTTCTTATGTTGCTCAGGTTGGCCTTGAACTCATAGCCTCGCCTCTCAAGCGCCAGGACAACTGGCCGGAGCCACTGCAGCTCCCTGAAAGATAAACTTTAAAAAGGAAAAAAAATTTCATCCAAAAGTACCATACAATTTAAGAATGGGGTCTATGGATACTAAAAAGGGCTGTTGCCTGCCATGTGTAGTAGTGGGAGTGGGGAGAGTTACAAAACCAGGTTTGCAGGACCCCAACAATTCTGCCAGCATCAGCTGATGTAGACAGCTGGGTGGCTGGCATGAGGAGCCCTGGGTGAGGTTCCTTTTTCTTAGGATGTCATTCGGATCTTTATACATAGGTGAAGGTTGTTTAGCTCAGTGCCAGTTTCTCACTGTGGTCATGGTACATTAAAAATGGCTGATGCTTTGCAATCACGATTAGTAGTATCGGCTCACATATGTTGAGCACATACACCAACTAGTTTAAAAGCAGGACCTGAAGTGGGCATCACCACCTTCTCCACATGCAGTAGGAACTAAAGCACAGACAGGGCAGGCATCTTGCCATAGTCATACGCTACAGAGCAGTGCAGTGATACGAACCAATTCTGTTTAACTCTAACGGTCCTGAATTAACTACTAATGTACGTGAATTTCCTCGTGAGTCACAATACCAACCACACAACTAAAATGACGAATTTCATCTTTCTTCCTTAGGGTGGAGTCTGTGTTGAACACACAAGAAGGGGTTCTGGGGCACAGGCTCAGATCCTTCTGGCTGGGGTACTGAGGAAGATGGAGATCACAAGGTATTGTTTTACTTATTTATTTGAGATGGAGTCTCACTCTGTCACCCAGGCTGGAGTGCAACAGCATGATCTTGGCTCACTGCAACCTCCGCCTCCCGGGTTTATGCAATTCTCCCGCCTCAGCCTCCAGAGTAGCTAGTTGGGACTACAGGCGCCCTCTACCATGCCCAACTAATTTTTTGTATTTTCAGTAGGGACAGGGTTTCACCATGTTGGCCAGGCTGGTCTCGAACTCTCGACCTCAGATGATCCACCCACCTCGGCCTCCCAAGGTTCTGGGATTACAGGTGTGAGCTGCTGTGCCTGGACAGGTATTATTTTTAAAAAGGAAAACATGCCCTAGCTCTTCTGCTAGACCCAAAATTAAAGAAGCAAAGACGGCTGATCACACTGGAAAGGCCTTTGGAAATCACCTACAGCTGAAGTTCTGAAATTGGGTTCTGCAGAGCTCACATATCCAGGTGAGCTGGGGGTGGCAGGAAGTGGGCCATTAAGGAAGGGGTTTGCATGCCAGGGTTGAGTGAGAAGGTTCCATTTCAAGAAATGGTTCCACTGCTAAAACAACATTTGAAAACCTCTGACAATGTCCAATGTCCGTCTTTTATGGATGAGGAAACCAGGACTGGAGAGAACAAGCAATTTGCTCTAAGGGACACAGACTCCCCTCTCCCCTTAGGGGAAGGAAAGCAAGAGCTTTGTGGGTAGAGGGAGCTGTGTTTGTATCCTGGTTGTGCTGCTTAATTTCGCTAAGCCTCTGTTTAGTAATTTGAGAAATGAAAGTAACCATATCTTCCTCATCAAGTTTTATAAACAATTAAGTGAGCGAATGAATGGGACATGCTAAGAAGGCTGGAAGTAGTCAAGTGCTGGCTGCTAGGGCTACTTGGAGGTGACACAGTGGTCAGAACGGAGGCTTGGGAGCTACTGGATGGCTGGATCTACACTCCATGCCAGCACTTCTACCTCCAGCTGTGTGACTACAGGCAGATCAGTTCAGTTCCTTGAGTCCTAACTTCGCTTCTGTTTAATTAGCATAATAATTCCTCAACTACAGGTGTCCTGGGAGGCCTAGCTCATATGAGACACACAAAGTGCTTAGCACATTGCCCAGGGCATTCTAGATATTCTTTATTTTATTTTATTTTATTAAGCTGGAGTACAGTGGTGGCATGATCTCAGCTCACTGCAACCTCTGCCTCCTGGGTTCAAGGGATTCTCCGGCCTCAGCCTCCCAAGTACCTGGAATTACACATGTGCACCACCACTCCCGGCTCATTTTTATATTTTTAGTAGAGATGAGGTTTCATCATGTTAGTCAGGATGGTCTCAATCTCCTAACCTAGTGATCCGCCCCCTTCAGCCTCCCAAAGTGCTGGGATTACAGGCATGAGCCACCATGCCCGGCCCCCCCCCTCTTTTTTCTTTTTTTTGAGAGAACAGAGTCTGGCTATATTGTCCAGGCAGGTCTCAAACTCCCAGGCTCAAGCTATCTTCCAGTCTCTGCCTCCCTAAAAACTGGGACTACAGGCATGAGCCACCGCACCTGGCCTAGATGTTCAGTAAACACTTGCTATTATCATCACATTTTAACTTCCGTGACACCTCATTAGGGGAACAGCTGCTGGGATGTCTCTGCCAGTGCCCAAGGAGTACCCACTAGGAACTTCAACTCCTCCAGGGTATGCAATGCCGAGAAATCTTGGAGGATGCACCTGCACCAGCAAAAAGCAGGCTGGGTGATGAGTGCAGTGTGACTTAGAAGCTCTCACCTCACAGCTCCCACAGAAAGAATGTGTTGCATGATTGCACCTTTTATCTTGATTTTTTTTAAGAGTGGGGAAAAAAAAATAAAGGCTAGAACTTCAAGGTCAGGTTCACTTCCCTGCAGGCTCCAGTGAAATTTCAAGAATTCAGCCTCTGGGCCCAGTTTACATTCCCATCTCTGTATCCAGGATACCAGAGGGACCTGTTGCATTCCATCCCACCAATCAGCTTCTTGCCTAGGCTCCCGGGTGCTCAGTCACATCCTCAGCTGCCTCCCTGCTGAAAGCTGGGCCTAACCCTTGTTCTTGGGAGAAGCATCGCTGCTTAGCAGGAGAGTCATCGATTCATTCAGTTGCCCAAAATACAGGTTCAGAACTCACTGGAGCCAGGCACTGGGGATAAAATTTTGCGGTAAACAGCCAGAGCCGCCTATCCTTAAGGAGCTTGCAGTGCAGTGGAGAAGGCAGACACAGAAATTTGAGCAATTCTGCAAAGCAGCAACACACAGGGCCACAAGACTGTAAATGGGGGTGGAGCATGAAGGGTCTGATCTTACTCCTTGTGGTTAGGGAAAGCTTCCCAAGTGGGTGTGATGAAACTCAGGGCTGAAGAATGAGTAGGTGTAAGTAGGTGAAGAGAGCAGGGTATAACATAGCTTCTGTTAGAGGGGGCAGCATTTGCCAGGCTGTATAATGTACAAGGTTGCAATGTCTCTCAGGACCTGTTGCCCAAGTGCAGTGGGGGCGGGGGAGAGAAACAGGATGGGGCTGGAGAGGCAAAATCAGGGTCAGTCCTATGTTGTTGAGTGTCCTGTGAGCCATGTTAGGGAGAGACTTTTTTCTTTATTTTCTTTTCGTTTGAGACGGAGTCTCGCTGTGTCGCCCAGGCTGGACTGTAGTGGCGTGATCTCAGCTCACGGCAACCTCCGCCTCCTGGGTTCAAGTGATTCTCCTGCCTCAGCCTCCCAAGTAGCTGGCACTATAGGCGTGTGCCACCACGCCCAGCTAATTTTTTGTATTTTTAGTAGAGATGAGGTTTCACTGTGTTGACGAGGATGGTCTCGATCTCTTGACCTCGTGATCTGCCTGCCTTGGCCTCCCAAAGTGCCAGGATTACAGGTGTGAGCCACCGCACCTGGCCCCTTTTTTCTTTTTTTGAGACAGAATCTTGCTCTGCCACCTAGGCTGGAGTGCAGGGCTACCATCATAGCTCACTGCAAGCTTGAACTCCTGGGTTTCAGTGGTCCTCCCTCCTCAGCCTCACCAGCAGCTGGGACCACAGGTGTGTACACCTGGCTAAGATTTTTCCTTTTTTTTATTGTACAGATGAGGTCTTGCTATGTTGCCCAGGCTGGTCTCCACCTCCTCGGCTCAAGGGATCCTCCTGTGTTGGCCTCATAAAGTGCTGTGACTATAGGCATGAGCCGCCTTGCCAGGTCAGGGAAAGTAGACTGTAAGAGCCATGACAGAGCATTAAAGTGTTTTATACAAGGGGGTGGCATGTTCAGGCTATAGTTCTATAAGAATCTTAAAATAAGTTCATCTTGAAGGAGTGGAAGGGGGCTGATAAGGGATAGCAATTTCTAAGTCCCCAGGATAACAAACTTGGGCTGATAAATGGGGAAGCTGTGCAGGTAAAGCCTGGGTGGGGGAGGGGAGGCTCTTTCCAAATGTCCCTCTCCTACATGGGCTTCTCCAGGACAGACCCGCAGCCACACCAGCACAGAGCTCAGTGTTCCTGGACTGATAGCACCTCAGAGCAGCCTCTCTAGGTTGCAAAGATCACAGAGGTGCTGCCCATCATTACGAAGCTCTAAACCTACACCTGACCTCACAATGAGATCTTGTCTGAGAGAAGAAGTCGCATTCTCCACAAAGGGCTCACAACAAGGGTGCATTCTCAGGCATAAAGGTATGAAGAGATGGTCAAGGATTATCTGGATGCACGTTTTCCATGCATCTCCAGGGTGCAAAATAGGCACCCTCTACTCCCAACTCCCGAAGAGAAAAGAAGGCCTGTAGATGCATGCTTGACATTATACATAGGGGAGGTACTCAAAAAATGTTTGGGGAAGGAGGGGAGAAAGAGAAAGAGGAGGGCAAGGAGATAGTTGGTTGGTTAGTGAATCAGTAGTTTTTTTGAAACCCTTGTGAGCTTCATGGAGTCCTTGGTCCCCTAGAGATGGCAGCCGGCTTTCAGCCTGGTTAGACAGAGAACCAAACCTGGGTGCCTGGCACCTAGGGTGCCATCCCCAGAGACGCTGAAGTCAGGAGGTCTGAGGTGGGGCTTGAGACTTGAAAGGTTCCCCCACCCTTTTTTATAAAAGTAAAAAATGGCCAGGCACATTGGCTCATGCCTATAATCCAAGCACTTTGGGAAGCCAAGGAGGGTAAATTGCTTGAGCCCAGGAGTTTGAGACCAGCATGGCCAACATGGTGAAAGCCAGTCTCTACAAAAAATACAAAAATTAACTTGGCGTTGTGGCACACGCCTGCAGTCCCAGCTACTTGGGGGGCTGAGACAAGAGGATCGCTTGAGCCTGGGAAGTAGAAATTGCAGTGAGCTGAGACTGTGCCACTGCACTCCAGCCTGGGCGACAGAGTGAGACCCTATCTCAAAAGAAAAGAGAGAAAAAACCAAAAATATACAAAAGTAACCCACAAATACAAGTAACAAGAGACTTTTCCCTCCTCACCTACCATGCAAACCCCTAAGTTACAGGGAGTATTTCCTGTGTACCCTTCCAGAAACGTTTTCACAGAGGTATCAGCATGTACACAAACCTAGTGCACATGATGTGCACACATATACATGCTGATCAAATACGCACACATACACTCTACTTCGTCACTAAGAAAGCATCACTCGCTGGGCGTGGTGGCTCGCGCCTATAATCCTAGCACTTTGGGAGGATGAGGCAGGTGGATCACCTGAGGTTAGGAGTTCAAGACCAGCCTGACCAATATGGTGAAACCCCATCTTTAAAAAAATAAAATTAAAAAAAAAAAAGAAAGCATCACTTATAAGCAGGATTATTCTAGATGCAATCAGAAAAGGAAAACACTGCCAGTAAGTTATGACCCAAAGCTTTATCTTAAAATATTCATAGGTACTGAAAAAGCTCAGACATTTTTAGATAAGGACTTTATTACATGACTTTCTTTTCCACATATGAAAAGGAAGATAAGTGAAATGAATGAGCTACGGTATAAGATGGAGCCCCTTTTCAGCTCTGAGTCATCGGCACCAGTGTGTTTCCCACTCACAGTGTCATTCTTTTGTGCCGCTGAATGTTAAGGCATTTTTTTTTAGATGGAATCTCACTATCACTCAGGCTGGATTGCAGTGGCACAATCTCAACTCTGAAACCTCCATCTCCTCAGTTCAAGTGATTCTCCTGCCTTAGCCTTCCGAGTAGCTGGGATTACAGGCATGTACCATCACATCCGGCTAATTTTTGTATGTTTAGTAGAGATGGGTTTCACTATGTTGGGCAGGCTGGTCTCAAACTTCTGGCCTCAAGTGATCCACCTGCCTCCCAAAGTGCTGGGATTACAGGCATGAGCCGCCGTGCCCGGCAGCATTTCATGAAAGAGAATTCTGATGATGTTTCCATGATTCTCTTCCATTACTCTGAATTTTGTTCTCGCATTTTCTTGACTTCACTAGAAGATGCCAAAGGAAGTTTTTCAATAAGAACAAAGACCTGTTCGCAAATGGTTTTACCATTTTTTTTTTTCCAAAGAAAACAGAGGGGCCACAGCTATCCCATTACCTTAATAGGAGCTACATCATTTGTGCATGTGTAAGCAATGATAGCAATGGCCAACGGCATTGATAAGAGTACCCCACATTTGCAGACGTTAACATGCAAAACAAGTTCATCTTAAAACCGATCAACTGTCCTGTAGGACATACACAGTCTCCCTCAACTCACTCGCAGCTGTCTTGGGGTTGCCAACTCAAATCCCAGCTTGACCCAGGCAGGTAACTGAGTCAAGTAGGAAGGGTGGACTGCAGTGAACACAAGCCTTCAAAGGGTGGTCCTGGAGCAGCAGCTATTTCAATACTGTGTGGGCCAAACATTTCTATGAAATAGATCATTCCTTGGAGCACCCCCCTCTGTAAAGCTCTATTTGATGGGAGTCTATACTTTTAACCCCATTTTTCAAAATGTTCTGAATCTTGCAGAATGTCCCATCATGTATCTTGGACTCCTTTCCCTATGAGACCTGTACCTTAGACTTGTCAAGGTCCACAAGGCACTGCATTACACGAGTGCCCCAGAACGTATCCACACAGCCCTCAGGGAGAGAGATTTAGGCTATTTGCTGGCTTATACACAAGGCTGAAGTGAGGAAGTGGCAGGGCTGCAGTTCTGAAGCATCACCCCCTGGAGGGGTGGGGAAGGGGTGGGCATTCTGACATCCCCAGACTGGAGAATGGCTGTGTTATTCACCCAGCTCGCGACTCAGCAGTTCAGCCTTGAAGGTAGGAGGCTTCTAGGAAGGTCAGGGGAAGGATCGGTTGTAGACAATTCTGAATACATCAGCTCTTCTTTTCTTTTTTTTGAGACGGAATTTCACTCTTTTTGCCCACACTGGAGTGCAATGGCACAGTCTTGGCTCATCACAACCTCCGCCTCCCAGATTCAAGTGATTCTCCTGCCTCAGCCTCCCAAGTAGTGGGATTACAGGCATGCACCACCACGTCTGGCTAATTTTGTATTTTCAGTAGGGACAGGGTTTCTCCACGTTAGTCAGGCTGGTCTCAAACTCCCAACCTCAGGTGATCCTCCCGCCTCGGCCTCCCAAAGGGCTGGGATTACAGGCGTGAGCCACTGCGCACGGCCTGAATGCACCAGCTCTTCTTATAGTCAGAAGATTCTGCAGCTTTAGGGGAGAGGAGCGGCCAACTCTTCACCCACCTCCGGCTTCCTCAGTTGCAGAGCCCTGTAGCCCCCAAGTCTGACTGCTGCCTGCCAACAGTCCCAGACACCCTCACTGCATCCTTCTCTCTGCTCCATGTCCCTTTTCCTCCTACAGCACCAACCCCTTCCAGACGAACAGAGGAAAGAGAAAGGGGCCTCTGAATGAGTGCATGTAGGATGGAGGGAGGTCTTAGCTGTACTGCCCCAGGATCACCTCCCACGACCTCTTCCCCTCCTAGCACATTCCATGCATATATGGTAGGTGCATAGGAGTAGGAGTAACAATAGCGACCTCAAGAACAACTGATTGCCAAACACTGTGTTGAGTAAACACCAGCCAATTAATCCTCATAATTCTGAAGGTGCTTATTGTTAGCTGCACTTTATTGATAAGAAGAAAACTGAGTCTCAGAAAATGTGAATGCCTTTGCCTAAGTTACACAACTCGTGAGTAGCCTCCCTCCACAGAACATCCCAGTTTTTCAAGGATTTTTTCCAAGGGGATGTTGCTCAGGCAGCGTACTGAAACTCAGAAGTCTCTTTCCCAGACAGTGTGGGTCCCAAGACAATTGCCGAGACCCTCCTGTTCAATGCATTCCTGGTGACTGAGGGTGGCAGGGGAATGGGAACATTTGTTTTAGTAATCTTTTTTAGAATTTACATTTTTAACCAAAGCCAGTTGCCTTTCTTTCTTTTTTTTTTTTTTTTTTGAGACAGTGTCCTGCTCTGTCACCTAGGCTGGAGTGCAGTGGTGCAATCTTGGCTCACTGAAGCCTCTGCCTCCCGGGTTCAAGTGATTCTCCTGCCTCAGCTTCCCAAGTAGCTGGGATTACAGAAGCCACGATGCCCGGCAAATTTTTCTTTTTAGTAGAGACAGGGTTTCACCATGTTGGCCAGGCTGGTCTCTAACTCCTGACTTCAGGTGATCTGCCTGCCTTGGCCTCCCAAAGTGCCACGCCCGCCTGGCGGAAAGCCACAGTTTTGAAGTAATATTGCTTTCTATCATTTCACTTTCCCTTTTATCTTCATCCCTTTACATTATTGTTCTGCTCATTCTCTCCCTTTGTATGCGATGACCATCCCGGCAGGGGAAGAAGCAAGGTGGGTTTTGCTAAACTCTCTCTCTTTCCAGTAGGTCCAGGAATTTGCAGGACCTGGCAAAAAGGTTCTAACTCCAGTTTCATTAGCATGGCTTGTTAATTATAAACACTGCCTGCCCTCCCTCCCACATGTCTAAAACAGCAGATTAAGTTTTAACTTTTGCTGGCAGGACACCTGCTTTGGACATTCCTTCTCCCCTCACCTCCTAGGATTTACAACACAAAAGTAAACATTTACATTGGTTAAGATTTACCAAAAGGAAGTGTGGCCTGGAATGCTTCCTTTGAAGTCCTGCCTCATGAGAAGGGAGCCCTTTTAAATAAATAAAATAAGAAAATAAGCTCAGGTTGGAAGAGAAAACCTCAAGGCCTTCTAGATGATGTCCCACTTGGGCTCAGCATAACCAGGCTTTCTGTTTTTCCCTTGGGCCTTAAGGGCAGCATTTGTTAAATCCTAAGAATAACACAAAACTATAGGTCTCTGCTCAAGGTAAATTGGGTTATCAGGCAGCAGTGCAATCAAGTGGTCACCTGGAAGCTCTTGGCTAGGACTTTCTTCCTGACCGAGATATCACCAAGGGGGAAGGAAGAAACCAAGTACCCTACAGAGGGGGAGCTAAGGGGCAAGACCAACTTATCACGATGGAAAAAGCAACGTCGTCCACCTGTTTGTGCCAGAAAAAAATGATTGTCTCAATGAGGCTTTTCTGCTTTATTGCAGGTGGGTGCAAGGTGGAGCCCAGACAGCCCCAGGATGGGTGCCAGCTGTGCTGACCAAGGGGACTGACAGACACTTTTGTAAACAGGGGCACCAGACACTGAGGTCATGCAAGTACTTTCAGGAAAAGGGAAGTGAAAAAACTCCCCACAGCCACCCCCAGATTGCAGGTCAATGAAATGCTCCAATAAGGAAAGGAGGAATGACTGCAGTTGCATGGCATTCCAATCCGATCACACTCTTCACCCTCTAGAGATAGTGCCTCCACCACTACATACCTCTATTGGTCAAAATCAACCAATAATCTTGACCATGGGGGGCAATTCCCAAGTGCTTGTTGTTCACCAGCAAGTGAAGAAAGGGAGCACCAGGAAACAGCGTCCTTCATAACCCACTCTGTCCTAGCCCCGGCTGACTGCTTTACCTGCTTAGCTCACCTGTCTTTATGACGGCCCAGAGAGGCAGATATTACGCACACTTTGTGGGTGAGATCACTGAGGCTAGGTAATGCTCCCAAGGCTGCAACTATGCCAAAGCCGTCCAAGTGGCAGATGTGTTAGAAGCAGCGCTGAACTTGGACTCCCAACTTGTGAATGGCTCAGCTTTCTGTTAGCTGGGAGACCTTGAGCAAGTTACTCAGCTCTGCCTGTGCTTCTGGTGCCACTCTGTTTTGAGCAGCAGCATATCACTGGGTTGCACATTTGAGGGAGAAGTCCATATCCACCCACCTGCTCTAACTTCCTGACTCACCTAGCGGAGTGTTCAGAATTTATCAGCATGAATGCAACAAATTTTGGTAAGGCTTTCCACTCACTCCTGGGTTCCCTATAACGTGGGGAGCATATTCCTGCCAACATGAGCTTATATTCTCATTGGATATCCTTCCAGAGTGGAGAAAGCAGCCAACTTAATGCTATACCACACTCAGGTCTTTGTTAAGGGAATATCTACAAGCACTGGCCTTTCATCATTCTTCAATCAAACTAATCCCCAGCGAGGTCTCACCTTTACTTGCAGAGACAAAGAGGATCCAGAACCCCTGGGCATTTATGCTTGCTACCTTCAGCTTCCTAGTGTCTCATAAAGCCACAGTCTCACTCAGAGGAACACCCTGGTTCTGGTTCTAAATTTGATCCAATGACCAGAATTGCAAAGCCCTTTCTCTAAACTGTGGAAGCTCAATTTCCCAACTTGCCAATTGGGGATGAAACAATTTACCTTACAAGGTTTCAATGAAGAGCTAAGGAGACCTGAGAAGGTAAGATTCTTTCCATCATAAACATTCCTGCTCTTATCATGTCCCAGGTCCTAGAGCACACTATCCAAGTGAGTCAATATCAGACACACATGTCAGAAACAAATACAAAATACAGATCACAGGGTGAGCAAATGAACCATGAGGTAAATGAAGGAATGAAGGAAAGGAGAGGGCGAGAAGACTGGGAAGACTAGTAGGGGCCCTGAGTCATGCTAAGATATTTTGGGGTCTTCTGTGAGCACTGGAGAACCATGAGCAATTCTGAGAAGGAGAACAATTTGCTCTGGGAAGTCTTGTGGAAGAAAATCCCAAAAGTAGTTGCAACATGAGATTGCTGGAAAATGATCTTGGAGTCTGGCCACTGTTCGCTGACTATGGCAATAACCAAAGCAAGAAATGACACCTTCACTCAGATACTGGCCTGCATGTGGCCAGTGCGTAGAAGGGTGGAAATGAGTCAGGAGACCTCAGCCACCAAAGGCTCTCAGCAGCTCTGTCCCTTCAAAAAGGCAAATTTGCAAGAATAAACTTTCCCAGATGCTTATTTGTGTTCTAGGAATTTGTGTTCTATGAATGTGAAATAAGACTATCAGGTTGGTGTCCTGAGCCACTAATTCCTATCCCCATATTCACCTTATTACCTTAAAACAAAAAAATCATTGCTGTCCACTCACATTCATAGCAGCATTATTCACAAATAGCCAAAAGGTGAAAGTAACTCAAGTGTCCATCGACAGATGAACAGAGAAGCAAAACATAATATCAACATACAGTGGAATATGATTCACCCTTAAAAAGGAAGGAAATTTTGACATAGACTACAACATGGATGAGCCTTATGTATTATTTCACATAATGCTAAGTGAAACAAACTGTCACAAGGGACAAATACTATGGGATTTCATTTATATGAGGTATCTAGAGTAGTCAAGTTCATAGAGCCAGAGTAGAACAGTAGTTTCCAGGGGCTGGGGGCAGGGAGGAGTCGGGGGTTGTTTAATGGGTGCAGAGTTCCTGTGCAGGAAGATGAAACGAGTTCTGTAGATGGGCGGTGGTGATGGTTGCACAGTAACAATATACTTAATTCACTAAACTCTACCGTTGAAAATGGTTACGATGATTAATTTTACGTTATGTATATTTTACCACAATTTTTTTAAAAGGAACAGGAATCATTCCTCACACGGATTGTCAGTGCAAATGAGACTGCCTGTAAATGATGGAATTCTTTGCCACCAGACACAGCCTATCCAGGAAACTTCTCCTCCTCTTCCTTTCATTATTGCTTAAAAAATTCCCCTCCCTGCAGGGCGCAGTGGCTACCTGTAATCCCAGCACTGTGGGAGGCCAAGGCGGTGGATCACGAGCTCAGGAGTTCAAGACCAACCTGACCAAGATGGTGAAACTCTGTCTCTACTAAAAATACAAAAATTAGCTCGGCACGGTGGCTGGTGCCTATAATCCCAGCTACTCAGTTGGCTGAGGCAGGAGAATCACTTGAACTCAAGCAGCAAAGCTTGCAGTGAGCTGAGATCGTGCCATTGCACTCCAGCCTGGGTGACAGAATCAGACTACGTCTCCAAAAAAAGAAAAAAATTCCCCTCCCCACTGCCCCACCTGGTGCTAACTCAGCTCCTATCAGTACTTGAATGGCAGGAACCAGCCTGAGGGTAGACACTGCCACCTTCTTCTGTATTCTAGGACACCCAGAGTTTCCAGAGACTGACATTGGTGCCATCCACCACTCCAGGACCCCAGCCCCTGATAACCTCAGCGAGCATGGGCCCAAGTCCTCACTGGCATCCCAGGTGAGCTTGGCAGGTTCCAGAAAGCTCTCTTGATGGCAAGAAGAGCTAGGATGGAGTACCCTATGAGAGTTGTTGATAGGGGCTCCCAGGGCCTGCCATCTCAGAGGACAAGGAGGGCACAGGTGGTCTCAATGCTGAGCACAAAATGAGGCCATGGAGGTCAGCTTGCTTCTGCCCACTTCTGCCCTTGCCAGCAACTAAAAGGAGATCAGGACTGGAATGAGGAAATGGCTCCATCCGTCCTCCCCACTGCAAAGAGCTGGAAAGCTTGCTCTACTGGATCCAGTCATTTATTCAGGTATTTGAACTCAGCTACTAGGTGTCCACACATTTAGGATGGTCATGTCTTTTTGATGAATCACCCTATTATTGTAAAAGCTCTCTGTGTTCCATGCTGACAGCCATTCCAATATTCTTTTGATTAGTACCGGTATGGTATATCCTTCCTATCCTTTTACTTGTCACTATCCTATGTGAGTATTTATATTTAAAGTGACTCTGTTACAGGCAGGCTATACACTTGAGTCTTATTCATTTTTTCTACTTTTTAATTAGAGTGTTTAGTCCATTTACTTTTACTGAATTACGATATAGCTGGATTTAAGTCTACCAACTTGCTATTTGTTGTCTATTTGTCTCATCTGTTTCTTGCTTCCTTTTTCTTTCTGTTCTACTTTTTAAAAACATTCATCCACCATATACCATTATGTTTGCTCTAAACAATCAACTATCTTTTACAGATATGAAGAAATGTTTAGTTTTTTTCTATTTCTGGTACTCCTCATTTCTTACGTAGATCTAAGTTTCCACCGGATATTATCTTCTTTCTGACTGAAAAAATGTCTTTTTTTGTTTTGTTTTTTGAGACAGAGTCTTGTTCTGTCACCCAGGCCGGAGTGCAGTGGCATGATTTCAACTCACTGCAACCTCTACCTCCTGTGTTCAAGCGATTCTCCTGCCTCAGCCTCCTGAGTAGCTGGGACTGCAGGTACACACCAACAGCCTGGTTAATTTTTGTATTTTTAGTAGAGATAAGGTTCCCCATATTGGCCAGGCTGGTCTCAAACTCCTGACCTCCAGTGATCTGCTCACCTTGGCCTCCCGAAGTGCTGGGATTACACGCATGGGCCACCATATCCGGCCCTGAAAATTTTATTTTAACATTTCTTATTGTGTAACTATGCTAGTGATACTTTCTCTGGCAATTTATTTTATCTGAAAATATTTGGATTTCATCCTCGTTTTAAGGATAGTTGTGGTTGGGTACAGAACTGTAAGTTGACAGTATTTTTCTCTTTCAGCACCTTAGAGATATCATTTAATTATGTTTTGGTTTGTATTGTCTCTGATGAGAAGTCTGCAGTATTTTATTTTGTTTTATTATTGAGACAGAGTTTCGCTTTTGCCCAGACTGGATGCAATAGTGCGATCTCAGCTGACCACACCCTCCACCTCCAGGGTTCAAGCGATTCTCCTGCCTCAGCCTCCCGAGTGGCTGGAATTAAAGGTACACAGGTTCAAGGGATCCTCCAGCCTCAGCCTCCCAAAGTGTTTGGGTTACAGCTAATTCTGTATTTTTATAGAGACAGGGTTTCTCTGTGTTGGTCAGGCTGGTCTCAAACTCCCAACCTCAGGTGATCCACCCACCTCAGAGTGCTGGGATTACAGGCATGAGCCACCACACCCAGCCCCAAGAAGTCTTCAGTATTCCTATTGTTCTCTTATATGTTATTCCCTGGCTGATTTTAAGATTTTTCTTTTCTTTTTTTTTTTTTTTTTTTTTGAGACAGAGTTTCTCTCGTTACTCAGGCTGGAGTGCAATGTCACGATCTTGGCTCACCGCAACCTCTGCCTCCTGGGTTCAAGCAATTCTCCTGCCTCAGTCTCCCGAGTAGCTGGGACTACAGGCGCATGCCACCATGCCCAGCTAATTTTTGTATTTTTAGTAGAGATGGGGTTTCACCATGTTGACCAGGATAGTTTTGATTTCTTGACCTCGTGATCTACCCGCCTTGGCCTCCCAATGTGCTGGGATTATATGTGTGAGCCACCGTGCCTGGCCTGAGATTTTTCTATCTTTTGTTTACAGCAGTTTGATTATGATATGTCTAGGTGTGGTTTTCCATATGATTTTTCTGGATTTATTGGGCTTCTTGGATCTGTGGGTAATATTATTTTCATCAACTTTGGAATTTTTCATCCATTATGTCTTCAAATGTATTTTTTCCCCAATCTCTCTATCTCCTTTTTTTGGGGGAATGCAAACACACATTTCTTAGACTGATTAATAATGTCCCACAAATTGCTAAAGTCCTGACTTATTTCTTCAAGCTTTTTTTCCTTCCATGCTTCAGCTTGGATACTTTTTTATTTTAGACAGGGTCTCACTCATTCTGTTGCCCAAGCTGGAGTACAGTAACACAATCATAGCTCATGACGCCTCCGCTTCCTGGGCTCAACTGATCCTCCCACCTCAGCCTACCAAACAGGTGGGACTACAGGCACGTACCCCATGCCTGGCTTATTTCTTTTTCATTTCAGAGGAGATGAGGTCTTGCCGTGTTTCCCAGGCTGGTCTTGAACTCCTGAGTTCAAGAGATCCTCCAGCCGCAGCCTCCCAAAGTGTTTGGGTTACAGGTGTGAACCACTGCACCCAGGCTTGCTTGAATACTTTCCATTGCCCTGACTACATGTTCACTAGTCTTTATTTTACAGCATCTGATCTGCTATTAAACTCATCTAGCAAATTTTTCATCTCAGATATTGTAGTTTTCATCTAGAATTTTCATTTAGTTTCATTACTGACTTCTTTTATATCTTTAAACATATCTAAACAGTCAATTATCTTTTAGAGAAATGAAGAAATCCCCCCACTGGCTGCTCTGAAAAGCCATCTTTGCATTGTTCCTCGTCTGATTCGTTGCTCGCTGCAGCTGCCTCCGCCGTGCGTCTCCTTCGCTGTCGCAGACTCCGGCAGCTTTATCGCCAGAGTCCTTGAAATCTCGCTTCCTTTTTAATCCTCCGCATCGGATCATCGGCGTGCCCCACCATGTCAGACGCAGCAGTAGACACCAGCTCCGAAATCACCACCAAGGACTTGAAGGAGAAGAAGGAAGTTGTGGAAGAGACGGAAAATGGAAGAGATGCCCCTGCTAATGGGAATGCGAATGAGGAAAATGGGGAGCAGGAGGCTGACAACAAGGTAGATGAAGAAGAGGAAGAAGGTGGGGAGGAAGAGGAGGAGGAAGAAGAAGGTGATGGTGAGGAGGAGGATGGAGATGAAGATGAGGAAGCTGAGTCTGCTACAGGCAAGCGGGCAGCTGAAGATGATAAGGATGATGATGTTGATACCAAGAAGCAGAAGACCTATGAGGATGATTAGACAGCAAAAAAGGAAAAGTTAAACTAAAAAACAAAAAGGCCACCGTGACCTATTCACCCTCCACTTCCTGTCTCAGAATCTAAACGTGGTCACCTTCGAGTAGAGAGGCCGGCCTGCCCACCCAACGTGGGCAGTGCCACCCGCAGATGAACGACGCGCTCTCCACTACCCAACCCAAACCATGAGAATTTGCAACAGGGGAGGAAAAAAGAACCAAAACTTCCAAGGCCCTGCTTTTTTTCTTAAAAGTACTTTAAAAAGGAAATTTGTTTGTATTTTTTATTTACATTTTATATTTTTGTACATATTGTTAGGGTCAGCCATTTTTAATGATTTCGGATGACCAAACCAGCCTTCGGAGCATTCTCTGTCCTACTTCCGACTTCACTTGTGGTGTGACCATGTTCATTATAATCTCAAAGGAGAAAAAAACCTTGTAAAAAAAAGCGAAAACGACAACAGAAAAACAATCGTATTCCGAGCATTCCAGTACCTTTGTTGTATATGTACTTAGCTGTACTATAAGTAGTTAGTTTGTATGAGATGGTTAAAAGGTTTCCTTTTTTTTTTTTTGTCTATGAAGTTGCTGTTTATTTTTTTTTGGCCTGTTTGATGTATGTGTGAAACAATGTTGTCCAACAATAAACAGGAATTTTATTTTGCTGAGTTGTTCTAACAAAAAAAAAAAAAAAAAGAAGAAGAAGAAGAAATTTTTAAAGTCATCTCTGGGTCTGTTTCTATTGACTATCTTTCTTCATAAGCTGAATACCTTTTCTGTTGTTGGGGGGACATTGTCAATATGAAGTTGTTGACCATTTAAACTTCGTTTTCTTTCTTTAAAGAATGTTGAGTTTTGTTTTGATGGCTAATTTATTGGCTGATTAGCTTAATCCTCTTGAGACTTGTTTTTAAGCACTGTTAGGCCATATATAATTTTAAGGATGGAAGCCACATACAAAGACTGGTGGTACAGGCTGGGCGCAATGGCTCATGCCTGTAATCCCAGCACTTTGGGAGTCTGAAGCAGGTGGATCACAATGTCAGGACGTTGAAACCCGTCTGACCAACATGGTGAAACCCCATCTCTAATAAAAATATAAAAGTTAGCCAGGTGTGGTGATATGTGCCTGTAATCCCAGCTACTCAGGAGGCTGAGGCAGGAGAATTGCTTGAACCTGGGATGGGGAGGTTGCAGTGAGCAGAGATTGCGCCACTGCACTCCAGCCTGGGCGACAGAGTGAGACTCTGTTTCAAAAAAAGAAAACTCCACTGTACTCTTGTAAGAGGTGGAAAGTAAAAAAAGCAAGTAATTTCTCAGTGTTATTATGAAGCTTTGACGTTGCAGATCTCCTGAGAGGATCAAGTATTTCCAGGGATCGCACTTTGAGAACTGCTGCTCTAGAAAAGTTTTAGGCCTCCTAGAATGGAAGAAGCGTACAAGAGAAAATAAAAATCTTCTGAGATGACATTATGAAGAAATAACACAAGGTATTAACTAATTACAACTGAACAACTGATTCAAAAGAAAAGGATATTTGCCCTATGAAAGAAGGCAATCACTGAACTTGTCCCCCTTCAGCGAGTTGGAGAATGATTTCTTGAGGAACTAACTTTTCAACCAGGCCCTGAGAAGGAGGTTAACCAGATGAAGGCAGGAAGAGGCGGAAGTTCTCCTCTCCCTCAGTACAGCTGGTTTTCCCGCCTTGCTAAGGAAATTGAGTTAGGCTTTAAAGAAGGATCAGAGATGGAGATTATTTTCTCCCATGACATCTCCTCTAGAAGAAGAACCTGGTTCTTACCAGACCAAGTTGGAAATCTGTTCTGGAAAGAAAAGGGGAAGGTGTAACCTAGGGTCCTTCTGATGCTCATAGAATTAGCCCCAGTGACAGAGAAGCCCAGATCTCCCTGGGCTGAGTGGGATGTCCTACCAAATAGGGCACTATATGGAGGCCCAAGAGCTGAGACTCAGGGGACACAGGCCTGAGGACAATTATGCAGGCCACAGGGTGCAGTGGCCTACAGTAACACATGTAGCAACAGAAACCCTTAGCTAACTGCCGTAATTTAAGGCAATTAGGAGCCATTCATCATCCAGATGGCTATTCCCTCTAATCGTTACTGGCTGAAGGAATTATATATAGCAGCTACCTTTCCACTCCATTTCCAGGCCATGTTCCTGTCTTGTGGTTGCCAGTTCTGCCAACACTCACTGTTGAAACTAGACATGCCAAGTTCCAGGAGGGACATTGGACAGACATTGCCTCTGTTCTTCTTCCCCTTGACACATCCACCTTTGGAGTGTGAAAACCCACCAGGTTCCAGCCACCGTCTCACTTCAGCCTTCCAAGGCCTTTGCTCTAGTTGAAATAGACTAAGCAGAGAAGAAAGCCATCTTGGAAAGCAGCAGATTCTGCTCTGTTCACTGACAGTACTGATGGCCAGCACTTACCAAACACACAGTCTTACAGGTGCTATGGGATTTACCTCTATTAATTCACTGAGTTCTTCTGATAACCTGATGAGATTAGGCCACTTATCGTATTTTACAGATGGGCAAGAGACGTCCTGTAACTGACTCAGTCACCAAGTCAGTAAGGAAAGCAGACAGGATTAAAACCAGGGAGTTTGGCTCCTAAATCAGTTCCTTGAATGTTACACTCTACTGCCTCTCTAGCTTTGAAGTGGCAAGAGGAGTTGGCTTTTTAAAAAGTGTATGGGCCAGGCTCGATGGCTAACGTCTGTAATCTAGGCATTTTGGGAGGCCAAGCCAGGTGGATCACCTGAGGTCAGGAGTTCGAAACCAACCTGGCCAATGTGGTAAAACCCCATCTCTACCAAAGTTATAAAAATGAGCTGGGTGTGGTGTTGGGCACCTGTAATCCCAGCTACTCAGGAGGCTGAGGCATGAGAATCACTTGAATCTGGGAGGTGGTGATTACACTACTAAGATCATACTACTGCACTCCAGCCTGGGTGACAGAGCAAGAAAGACTCCATCTCAAAAAAAGAAAAAAAGTATATATATAAATGCTCGACATCACTCATCATTAGGGAAATGCAAACCAAAACCACAGTGAAATATCACTTCACACCCATTAGGCTGGCTACTATAAAAAAAAACTAACACAATAATTGTCGATGATGATGTGGAGATATTGGAAGCCTTGTGCACTGCTAGTGGGAATGTAAAATAGGGGGAAACAGTATGGCAGTTTCTCAAAAAATTAAAAATAGGATTATCAGGCCGGGCATAGTAGCTCATACCAGTAATCTAAACACTATGGGAGGCCAAGGAAGGTGGATTGCTTTGAGCTCAGGAGTTCGAGACCAGCCAGAGCAACATGGCAAAACCCTGTCTCTACAAAAAATACAAAAATGAGCCAGGTGCAGTGGCTCATGCCTGTGGTCCCAGCTACAATGGATGCTGAAGCTGGAGGATCACTTGAGCCAGGAAGTGGAAGCTGCAGTAAACTGAGATTGCACCACTGCACTCCAGCCTGAGCAACAGAACGAGACCCTGTCTCAAAAAAAAAATAAATAAATTACCATGTGACCTAGCAATTCTCCTTCTGGGTATGTACCTAACAGAATAGAAAGCAGGGGCAATGTACACTTACTTACTTCCTTATATATTTATTGAGATGGAGTCTCACTTTGTCACCCAGGCTACAGTGCAGTGGCTCCACCTCTGCTCACCGCAACCTCTGCCTCCTGGTTTCAAGTGATTCTCCTGCCTTAGCCTCCCGAGGAGCTGGGATTACAGATGCCCACCACCATGTCCAGCTATTTTTTGTATTTTTAGTAGAGACGGGGTTTCACCATGTTGGCCAGGCTGGTCTTAAACTCCTGACCTCAGGTGATCCGCCCACCACAGCCTCCCAAAGTGCTGGGATTATAGGCGTGAGCCACCATGCCCAGCTAATACATAGTTATACACGCATGTTCATGGCAGCATTGTTCACAAGAGCCAAAATGTAGAAGTCACCCAAGTGTCCACCATGAACTGATTAACAAAACGTCATGTATATGTGTATATATTGCCATACACTGTATGTATATACATCTCACATACATACAAATAATGAAATATTATTCAGCTTTAAAAATGAAAGAAATTGTGACACAAACAACAACATGGAAAAACTCTGAGAACATTATGTGAAATAAAATAGCCAGTCACAGTCCAGGCACGGTGGCTCACACCTATAATCCCAGCATTTTGGGAGGCCAAGGCGTGTGGATCACCTGAGGTCAGGAGTTCAAGACCAGCCTGGCCAACATGGTAAAACCCCATCTCTGCTAAAAATACAAAAATTAGCCAGATATGGTGGCAGGTGTCTGTAATCCCAGCTCTTTGGAAGACTGAGGCAGGAGAATAGCTTGAATCTGGGAGGCGGAGGTCCCAGTGAGCCGAGACCACCACTGAATTCCAGCCTAGGCAACAAGAGTGAACCTCTATCTCAAAAAAAAAAAAAAAAAGAAATAGCCCATCAGAAAAAAAGACAAATACTGTAAGAGTCCACTTACATGAGGCACTCAGAGAAGTCAAATTCATAGAGACAGAAAGTAGAAGTTTTCAGAGTTTCAGTTTAGCAAGATAAAGAACGTTTGCAAGATAGATGGTGGTGACGGTTCCATGACACTATGAATGTACTTAACATTACAGAGCTGTACACTGGAAATGGTGAAGATGGTAAATTTTATGTTACATATATTGTGCCACAATTAAAAATAAATTTTTAAAAAGTAAACTAAGAAAAGGCATCAGTGACTGGGCGCAGTGGCTCACGCCTGTAATCCCAGCATTTTGGAAGGCAGAGACAGGCGGATCACCTGAGGTTGGGAGTTTAAGATCAGCCTGACCAACATGGAAAAACTGTCTCTACTGAAAATGCAAAATTAGCCGGGTGTGGTGGCGCATGACTATAATTCTGGCGACTTGGGAGGCTGAGGCAGGAGAATCACTTGAACCCAGGAAGGTTCAAGACTACGCTATTGCACTCAGGCCTGGGCAACAAGAGCAAAACTACATCTCAAAAAAAGAAAAGAAAAGAAAAGAAAAGAAAAGGCATCTGTGTAATAAACCTCAGAACCTTTATCATTGTAATTAGGGTAAAAATTATCATACCATCATATAAAAAAATTGGGAGCTGATTACATTTCTGAACTCCTGGAACTGAGAGAACATTTGCAAACAGATTAAGAGCTGTGGACTTTCCATGATCCACACGCCAAGCCAAAGAGGTGATTAGCGGGCTTAAACTACTGATTTCTAAGCAGAAAGTTAAAAAAAAATCATACTTTGTCAAAGAAAACAGCAACAAAGGGCCAGTAAACTCAGGAGTTACACAACAGAAGCTGAATTGTGCAGCATACCACGACCCTCGGGTCTCTCCAGCGCTGCATTCTTGCCTGTGAACATGTTCTCGGAAAGCAAGCATTTTCATGACGTCACCGGGCTATTGCATTGCACTGATAACGCATCATTCAACGCTGTATGATCCCTCACAAAGGCAGGCAGTGCCTCTGAATGAAAACGAGGACATCTGGAAGGACATATTCTAGAGTCATTAGCAATTAGATCTAAACTGTCCCGGCACACTTGTTTCTCCTTCCCACATAATCCAGCCTTTTAATCTCTCCAGTGAGATAGGATCCTGGGAATACTAAGCTAGAGGACTTCTTTCTGAAAAAGCCTCTCTGCTCACATTTCTAAATGGCTATAGACTCTAAGAGGGCAGGAGGCAAAGGCGGAAATAGGAGAGGATGCCTTGGTGGGGGAGGTCCTGGGTTCAGTGCCTGGGAACTGACAAGACGCATGTGCCTGGAGGGTCATCACAGCCCCGTCTGCTCTGCACCCCACTGCCATCCTGCCAACCCCTGAACCACACCTCCTGTCCTCACTTCCCAATAGAGCAGGATCTGTGGGATCAGGCTGTGGGCTCAGGAAGGAGGCAGGAACTTCCTCCAGTGCCTGGATTCCAGGCACTGCACCCTGGAGAGTGTGAGAGCTTAACTAATTCTCAAATCAGGACACACAGACAAACTCTCTGAGAAATGGCAGAGAACTCAAGGAGGGTGAGTGATGTTCCATCAACACGTGCCAAATACCTTGAGACAATGCAGCACTGGCAGGCACTTGGCTGCAGAGTCAGAGAGCCCAGACTGAAGCTCAAATCCTCTTGCCAACTTGCTGCGTGACCTTGCTAAGTTCCCTAACCTCTCTGGCCAAAGCTACCTCATCTGGAAGGTGAGAAGTGAAAATAAATGTCTATAAAATACCTCAGCACGTGGCAGCTGTCACTACTGCCAGGTGAGGTTTCCACAGCATCTAACAAGATTTTTGAACTGTACTGCCACTTTACTGTTTTTTTGTTTTGTTGTGTTTTGACATGGAGTTTCACTCTTGTTACCCAGGCTGGAGTGCAATGGCTTGATCTCAGCTCACTGCAACCTCCCTCTCCTAGGTTCAAGCGATTCTTCTGCCTCAGCCTCCCAAATAGCTGGGATTACAGGTGCCCGCCACCAGGCCAGGATAATTTTTTTTTTTTTGTATTTTTAGTAGAAACAGGGTTTCACCATGTTGGTCACGCTGGTCTCGTACTCCTGACCTTGTGATCTGCCACGCCTGGCCCATTTTATTCTTTTTTGAATATGAAATCTTGACCAAATGATAAAAACATACTATTTTCCTCCTGGAGGCAAATCAAGTGTAATCTGGGGAGAACGGAAGAGAAAGGGAGTGGATTCAGAAATAACATTCTCATGAACAAAAGCACGAAAGAAACTCAGTAATTGCCAAAATCTTGTAATACCCGATTCCCGCATGGAATTCCAGTAAATGTCAGAAGGATTCGGACACAGCCCATGTTGAACTAAAGCTGGAGTCTCCCCTTGCACCAATTCCATTCCAGAAGCATTTGCTAGGATCTGCTGTGCACTGAGCCTTCAGCTGCTCTGCCCTGCTGCCTAGAACCCAGCCAGTCCTTTCTTTCTCTTCAAGGAACTAAGGGGTTCTGTATCTACTACAGACATAGAGGGCAAGCTGCCCTCACCCAGACCTCCTGGGCTGAGTTCCCTAGGTCACAGCAGTCTGGGCTGACCCTAGAGTCTCACCAGGTCAGGCCTCTTCTTTCCAAAGCCACCTGCCCTGAGCCAGCCCCACAAAAACACCTCCAGCCTTCACATACTTGCAGATAAGCGAGCCAGCTTCCAGGAGGCACCCTGGACTGGTAAAGCAGGTTTCTGGTGTTCAGCTTGTTAAGAATAAGGAAATGCATTTTGTTTTTCAGAGCCAGGTGATGGGCAATGTCCTTTCAATCCCAGGCACCTGCTCTCCCTTCGCTGACGCGATGAAGACAGCCTGTCTGGAGCTTCTGGTATCTTTGTTTGATTTTGTTGGGTCAACAGTTACTGGTTTGGCGAATAGCAATTGCGAGCCTCACACAGAAAATCGTGGTCACAAATTCTGAGAAACACTGGGAGGGGAAGGACTCTTGGGAGTTTCATGGTCCAATAGTTCTATTCTTCAGCTTCTCCTGCCTGAAAAGAGGGGGAGGCCTGAGCATGCTAGCTGCCCCGGGTTTGGGGTCAGCCCTGGAGCTGGAAAACTGTTCTTTCGTCTGTTTTTCGACAACAGGAGGAATGTCAAGCTACGGAGTCTCCCTGTAATACAGACAGGGATCTGAGCTTCCACCAGGGATGCCACAGTCCCAAAGAGGTGGACTGTGCCTCCTGCCTTGGCCTCTCCTCGAGTCTGATGCTCGCCCTCTGGCCCCCAGACTTGATCTAGAAGTTAAGACTGACCAGGAGAGGAGTCAGAAGCTGACAGCTTCTTAAGTGACCATTCCCCATCCCTACTCTGTGGCCTTTCTGTTGCTGCTCAGCGCCCTTCACTTGCACTGATTCCTTTCTTTTTTTTTTTTTTTTTGAGACGGAGTTTCGCTCTTGTTACCCAGGCTGGAGTGCAATGGCGCGATCTCGGCTCACTGGGACCTCCGCCTCCCAGAATCAAGCTATTCTACTGCCGCAGCCTTCCAAAGAGCTGGGATTACAGGCATTTGCCACCATGCCTGGCTAATTTTAGCCTTTTAGTAGAGATAGGGTTTTACCATGTTGGCCAGGCTGGACTCAAACTCCTGGCCTCAAGTGATCCTCCTGCCTTGGTCTCCCAAAGTGCTGGGATTTCAGGCATGAGCTACCGTGCCCGGTGCACTGATTCCTTTCTTAGTACCAATTATAGGCAAAACTTTGTGCTGGGCCTGGGGAGACTGGACAGGATGCTTCCCCATAAAGAGGAGCAGTCAGACAGAAAGAAACTACTACTTTGTGGTAGATGCATGTTAGAAGGAAACAGAGCGGCCCCCTATACAAGGTGGGGCAAAGATGGCAAGGAAGGCTCCCAGGAAGAGGTGGCCTTTTAGCTGAAGTGGGCTAGGTGGGGCAGCACAGGGAGAGAGTATCAGAGCACAGCGGGCACACACGGTTGACACAAAGGAAAGATCAACTGAGGGGGCAGAGTGAGAGGTTTTTAAGATTAAGGTGTATTAGAGTCATCTGGGTAGCATATTAAAAATGCAGTTCCTGGAAGCCCCACTGAGATTCTGATTCAGTAGGCTTACGATGGGGGCCCAGAAATCTGCATTTTACAAGCTCCTCCAGGGAGTCTAAAGTAGGAGGTCTGTAGACCACACTCTGAGAAATCCTGCTTTAAAGGAATGGAAAAAAAAAAAAAAAAGCTATTTGTGGCTTTGATGGAGTATTGGTTTATTTTCCTGGAATGTTCCCAAAGGGACTTTGGACAGCTCACTAATGACTCGTTCTTCAGTCATGTTACACAGACATACATCCCAACCTCAAACAAACTGGAAATGAATCTGGGGGGGTGTCAGCAGCCTCACTCACACCAATGAACTGAGCATCTTCTGAGACGGGCGAGGGAGTGTTATCTCAGGAATGTGTTGGGGCAAGGTCCATGCTTCTAATGAAATGCTGTGCACAGGTGAGCCAGGGGCTGGCAAGGGCAGTGTCTTAATCCCTGATGGGAAAGCCCTCTGGAATCTGGCCACACCTCCTTGCCACCCTCTTGCCAGGAAAGGTTAGGTATTTCACAGGCCTCTCAGACTCTGCAGCCCATGGCTGGCTCCCTGTCCCCACCTGTACCCAGTCCCATACCTGGAGCCCACCTCTGCCTTCCCAGGACTGCTCCAGGCTCAGATTCCTCCTAGCTGGGGCCAGGGCTTATGTGCAGGGGCCCGCCTCACCTAACCAAAGCCTTGGCCCAAAGCATCATTATGCTAGTCCCCTCATGGCAGTATTTCTCCCAGGCAGCCTGTGACTTATTTTGCCAGTTATTTTGCTGGCTCAGTTCCTGCCTGGGAAACTCACTGTGGACTCCAGTTCCTCCTTGTCTTGTTCTTGCCTCTGTTCTTTGAGGACTGGAATCCTGCCTCTGTGATCACCATTGGTGTCTGTCTGCTAGGCCACCCCTCATTGCTTAGCTGAGCCAACAGGCAGTAACCTGCGATGAGTGCTCCAACCACTGACTGGCCCTCATCCCCTGTCCCATGTTCTGCAGCCCTGGTGACCTCCTGCATAGCCCGAGACTGCTCTGACCTTTGGCACCTGACCTTCCTAGTAGATGCACTGAGACCTCAGGAGCTTGCATTTTCTCTGCAGGTGTGAACCTCTACCAACTGAGCTCCATCACCCACCCGGCTTCAATCCCTTATTTCACGTGGGGCTATGGAAATGAGCTGCAAAGCTCCTTTCTCTAGATAATATTTATAGCTGGTTGTAAAAGTCTACTGTTTATTGATACCGTAAGTATGTAGCATGCCCTAGATCTGAACTAGAAAGAGGCAAAGCCAGCCACAAAAGAAAAACAATAGAAGTAGTATTGAACGGTCAGTGCAACTCCAATGTTAACATGCATAAGTACCTCTGGGAATCTGGTTAAAATCCACATTCCGCAGGGAGCAGTGGTGGTACATGCCTGTGATCCCAGCACTTTGGAAGGCTGAGGCGGGTAGATCACCTGAGGTCAGGAGTTCAAGACCAGCCTGACCAACATGGTGAAACACCGTCTCTAATAAATCAAAAAAAAATTAGCCAGGAGTGATGGAGCATGCCTGTAATCCCAGCTACTCAGGAGGTTGAGGCAGGAGAATTGCTTGAACCTGGGAGATGGAGGCTGCAGTGAGTGGAGATCACGCCATTGCATTTCAGCTTGGGCAACAAGAGCGAAACTGTCTAAAAAAATAAAATAATGTAAAATGCACATTCTGATTCAGGGGACCTGGGGTGGAGCCTGGAATTCTGAATTTCTTTATTTACTTTTTCTTCTTTTTTGAGACAGTCTCCTCTGTCACCCAGGCTGGAGCACAGTGGCATAATCTCGGCTCACTGCAACCCCCACCTCCTGGGTTCAAGCAATTCTCCAGCCTCAGCGTCCCAAATAGCTGGGATGACAGGTGCCCGCCACCACACCCAGCTAATTTTTGTATTTTTACTAGAGAAGGAGTTTCACCATGTTGGCCAGGCTGGTCTCAAACTCCTGAATTCAGGTGATCCACCCAACTTGGCCTCCCAAAGTGCTAGGATTATGGGCGTGAGCACTGCAATCGGCCAGGATTCTGCATTTCTAACAAACTCCCAGGCGATGCTGATGTGCTGGTCCACCGCCCACACTTCCAAGTAGCAAGAGGGTAAGAATCACACAAACAGGAGCTTGCCACAGGGGTTTGAGGTGGGAACCACCAGGCCCTGCGAACTGCCAAGAGAATTCAGAGCAATTTACTTTTGAAGTTCTCAGAATGTCCTTAGGCTGGGCCCAGTGGCTCACGCCTATAATCCCTGCACTCTGGGAAGCTGAGGGGGGCAGATCACTTGAGGTCAAGAGTTCGAGACCAGCCTGGCCAACATGATGAAACCCTGTCTCTACTAAAAATACAAAATTAGCCAGGCGTGGTGGCACATGCCTGTAGTCCCAGCTACTCAGGAGGCTCAGACAGGAGAATTGCTTGAGTCTAGGAGGTGGAGGTTGCAGTGAGTCGAGATCATGACACTGCAATCCAGCTTGGGCAATAGAGCAAGACTCTGACTCAAAAAAAAGAAAAGTCCTTAAGATGCCAACCACCCATGACCTACCCAGAGTGGGCAGCCGCTACAGTTGGCACCACATGACCCCTGACGTCTCCTGGACCAAGTGAATCCAGCTCAAGGCTGGTTCTGTGATATTTTCAAATCAGCATCTCTCATGAGTTGTAGTGACTGAGCTGAGGGGTTAGGAGGCACAGGCTGAGGCCATGCAGTCCATTGGGGTCACCTGCAAACTAATGCTGTGATACGGTAATAATGGTTAACATTTTAAAGTATTTATGATGAGCCTTACTTCTCTGCTAAGTGTGTTAAATAAGATAATCCATGCTAATTCTCACAACAACCCTTCGAAGTAGATGACAGTTTAAGAGCACAAGCTCTAGAGCCACACAGCTTGAGCCTGTATCCTGGCTTTGCTGCTTTCTAGCTGTGCAACCTTGGGCAAATTACTTAATCCCTCAGGCCTTTGAGTCTTCATTTCTAAATGAGGATAGTATTAGTACCTTTCTCAGAAGGCTGGTGTGATGGTTAGTTGGGCTGATAAGTATAAAACACTTAGAGCAGTGCTTGGCAAGCAATAAAATCATGGTTATTACTTCTTTTTTTTTAGACAGAATCTCACTCTGTCGCCCAGGCTCGAGTGCAGTGGCACAATTTTGGCTCACTGCAACCTCTGCCTCCCAGGTTCAAGCAATTCTCCTGCCTCAGCCTTCTGAGTAGCTGGTATTACAGGCGTGTGCCATCATGCCTGGCTAATTTTTGTATCTTTTTGTTTGTTTGTTTATTTGAGACAGGGTCTCGATCTGTCACTCAGGCTAGAGTGCAGTGGCATGATCTCAGCTCACTACAACCTCCATTCCTGGGTTCAAGCAATTCTCTCAGCCTCCAAGTAGCTGGGATTACAGGCACCCACCACCACACCTGGCTAATTTTTTTTTTTTTTTTTTTTTTTTTTTTTTTTTTTTTTTTAGTAGAGACAGGGTTTTGCCATCTTGGCCAGGCTGGTCTTGAATTCCTGACCTCATGATCCACCTGCCTCAGCCTCCCAAAGTGCTGGGATTACAAGCGTGAGCCACTGTGCCCAGCCCAGCTAATTTTTCTTATATTATTTTTAGTAGAGATGGAGTTTTACCATGTTGGCCAGGCTGGTCTTGAACTCCTGACCTTAGATGATCGGCCTGTCTCAGCCTCCAAAAGTGCTGGAATAACAGGCACGAGCCACTGTTCCCTGTCTACTGTCACTCTTAGCCTTATTTTTATAAAGCAAGGGTACAGGCTCAAAAAGATTAAGCAGCTTCTCCAGGGTCATATAGCTAGTAAGAGGCAGAAGTGCCTCATAAATGAGGATTTTAGGAGGCAGAGAAAACCATGACGTGGGTGGGCAGATACAGAGGGGCGTGTGGGGAGACGCTCCTGCCTCCCTGTTACAGCACCCACCTGCCCAGCAGCAGGGCCACTACTCCTTGCCTCAGGTTCCAGTGAGCTTCTTTCTAGAGCCATCTTGTATGGGCCTCTGTTGCCTTTGAACAGAAAGCGCCTGATGTGAAGCAGACCCGTTCCTGCTCATTGAGCAGGAGGTGCTAGGTGCTGCCTGGGAGGGGAGGCATCAGTGCATACAGGTAGGGCTCGGGAGCTGTGGTCCAGCAGGAAGAATGGCAAAGTGTAGGACATTCTTGGGAACTGACACCAACCCAGGTAGGCAAGAAGCCAAGGACCAATGAAGAGAACTCAGGAACCATGGCTACTAATTAATTATTGGCACCTGCAAGGGGGATGGGCACCTGCAATGTGCTTTACATTATTTAGTCAATTTAATCCTTATAAAAACTGCATGAAGTAGTGTGGTTATATGAGAGAACAACCTTATTTCTTAGGAAATTCACACCAATGTATTTAGCAGTAAAAAGAAACAGTCTCTCTAAGTTACGCTTTTTTTTTTTTTTTTTTTGAGACAGGGTCTCTCTGTCACCCAGGCTGGGGTACAGTGGCACAATCATGGCTCACTGCAGCCTCAACCCCCTGGGTCCAAGTGATCCTTCCACCTCAGCATTCCACAAGATGATGGAACCACAGGCATGCACTACTATGCCTGGCTAATTATTTTATTTTTTGTATAGATGGAGGTCTCCCTATGTCACCCAGGCTGGTCTCAAACTCTTGGGCTCAAGCGATCCTCCCACCTTGGCCTCCCAAAGTGCTGGATTTGCAGGCATGAGCCACTCTGTGCCCCACCTCCAACTTACTCTTAAATGGTGTTTGTGTATACATATTTTATATATACCTATAAATGATATACATTATATGTATAATTTCTATAACTCTGAATACATTATGCATGCTCAGAGATACAGAAATGGTGTGTGTGTATGTGTGTGTGTGTATATATATACACACACACAGAGAATTCAAATGGTTTATATATATATAAGTGATTATATATAATATATTCAGAGAGAGAATAAGAGAATATAAGATAAATAGTCAACACATTAAAAACTGGTAAATCTGGGTAAAGGGTATATGGAAATTTCTTGCACTATTTTTGAAATTTTCCTTTATGTTTGAAGTTATATTAAAATTTAACAAATACAAAAATATAACATGGGAAAAAAGGTCTTCTTAAGACACTTAAAAATAGGATGAAGTTAACACTATCATCCTCATTCTTATAGATGAGGAAAGTGAGGCAAAATATGAGATGCTTAGAAGATGAGGGTGGGACCAGCTTTGAGAAGATCAGCAGTGTGTCCCTTAGCACCCCAGGGGGACAGGGAAGAGAGAGGGCTGCTCAGTGCTGGGTTGTGTAATGGCAGAAAAGGCAAGAGGCAAAGTTGTTTGAGACCAGAAGGGGGTTCAATTTTCAATTTGTTGTAGTTCACTGTGCTTGTCCAAATACAGGAATGATGTATAGTGGGCACCCACAAATGGACACCTGTGGCTTCATGGCAGAGGAGGTGGCTGAGGGCTTGGGGACACAGGACACCCCTAGAGAAGAGCAAAGAGGGACAGGACTCTATTTTCTGCTAAGACAGAGAGAGAGGTCTCTATTTTCTACTAAGACAGAGGGAGAAAGGTCTATTTTCCACTAAGCTTCTGTAGGAATAAACAGAAAAGGAATGAGGTGTCAGAGCCTGAAAAAGAAAGGGTGGCAGAACTTGGCAGCTAGATAAGGGAAGGAGCAATGGAGATGGATGTTTCGAGAAACAGTGGTTGCCTGCAGCGAGGGGGCCTGGGTAGATGGGGACCAGGTGTGAGGAAGACCTATATTCCACTACTTACCCTTTGGACCTTAAGCATGTGAACCATGCCTATGCTGTGATCATTACAGAGGTACCTTCTCATGGTAATGGCAGAAAAAGGTAAGAGGTAAAGTTGAGATCAGCACTGGATTCAGGTTTCGATTTGTTGTAGTTTGCAGTGCTTGTCTAGACAAAGAAATGTCCAGCAGATATCCAGAAACGGGCTGCATGGCAGAGGAGGTGGTTGAAGGCTTGGGGACACAGGACACTCTTAGGGAAGAGCAAAGAGGGATAAAGAAGAGTGTAAAATGCCCAACCTCCCCTGGATGAGAATGAGCTTTAATAAAGGAAAGGAGTCAGGAGGACTGCTAGATGCCTCAGGAGGTCAAGGAGGATACCACTGTGTGGCCCCAGGCACAGTTCTGGAACCTTGCTCTGAGGCTGGGGTGGGAGAAGGAGGGATGGAGGTGCTGAGGCATGGATGGGCGTGGTGGAGGCAGTGGGTGTGGGACTCTTCTATGTTCTTCAGGTAAAGGGACACCAGGTCAGGTTTGCAGATTGAAGCCTTATTCTTGGAGAGGGAGCCCTTGAGCATATTGGAGAACTGAAAGTCCATGAAATCTGAAGAAAGGAAGAGCTTGTCTTGAGGTGTGGATCAAGAAGAGGGTTAGGTTGTGGAGGAGGCTGAGGGATTCTAGCTGGCTCTCTACATTGATTTGCAATTTGGCACAAATTTATTCCCTTGATCAGTGGTTCTCAAACATAAGATTCCATCAAAATCACTTAGGTTCTCTTTACAAATGTGGAGTCTGCGTTCCACCTAGAGAGATTCTGGTTATCTTGACTGGGGTGAGGCCCAGAACCTGCATTTGAGCCACTCCCTTTAGAGGTTCAGATGCACGTGGTCAACAGATCACACTGCCTTGAGAGCTCCTCTGCCGAGGTCAAGAAAAACATTGCTTGTTGCCAATATAGTGCCATGAACTCCTGAGCAAAATGATGACAACCCCAGTTGAAGAGGCAGAGGGGTGATCGCTATAGATGTATTTTATTTAAAGCTAAAAGCAAACTCAGTTTTTCTGACTACAGAACTTTCTAACTTTACCCTTTGACCTTTGGAGTCACTGATAAGGCCCATTATTTTCCAATATGGTATCCTCTGATTTTCCTAATCTGTAATTACTTTGCTTGTTTTTATTATTTCTCTGTAAGCTCTACATAGGGCGATGGCAATCTTCATTCATTGCTGTGCCTTTTCCTCGCACAGTTCTCAAAGAAGGGATGGCATTCTTTGGCTTCAGTTCTAACCAATGTGCAGCAGAAGTGGAGGGTAACCTGTGCATGGCTAAAGCCGCTTCCTGCTCGCGAGGCTCAGCCTGAAGACCCACCTGACATCTAGTGAACCCTAAACACACATTCTGAAGGATGTTCCATTGGGTAAGCAAGAATGCTGCAGACCAAGCCCATAAGCCATCAGGCACCAAACACTCAAAGGGCAACTTGATTCCAAGGAAGCCTTTCATACCAAACAAGCAGATGCTGATCCCTTGAGCAGAACAGTCCATAAGAAGGGTGAAAACAAAGATGTTGATTGCCACCACAAATGGGGGTATTTGGTCAAGGAAAGGGATTTCTTTTCTTTTCTTTTCTTTTTTTTTAGATGAAATTTCGCTCTTGTTGCCCGGGCTGGAGTGCAGCGAAGCCATCTCGGCTCACCGCAACCTCTGCCTCCTGGGTTCAATCAATTTTCCTGCCTCAGCCTCCCAAGTAGCTGGGATCACAGGCATGCGCCACCATGCCCGGCTAATTTTTGTATTATTAGTAGAGATGGGGTTTCTCCATGTTGGTCAGGCTAATCTTGAACTCCAGACCTCAGGTGATCTACCTGCCCCAGCCTCCCAAAATGCTGGGATTACAGGTGTGAGCCACCATGCCTGGCCTCTTGGAGGGATTTTGAAAAACCAAAGGTACTCAGAAAAAGAGCTCACTCACCTTGTTTGCTGAGAGGGACATCCGCTAAAATAAGAGTAGAACAAGCAAAGGCCAAACAAAGACAGACCCTGGAAACTGGAAGGAAGTGCCAATGATGGAATCACAGCAGTGAAAGAAGCTCTAAATTACCAGGACTAATTCGGTGTTCCTTTCCTTGACATCCTGGCCTGACCTACATGCATCTGTAGGGGCAGACAGACTGGGTTTGCATGTCAGTTCTGCCACATATTAGCTACGCAACCATGGGCAAGTTTTCAACTTCCTAAGCTTCAGTTTCCTCATCTGCAGATTGAAGATGGTATCAATTCTTACCTCAGAGGGTTACTATGAGACTTAAATAGACTTTGAACTGGGGGATGTGTTCAAAGCACACAGCCCAGGGCTTGGCATAATTGAGAGTCTTAATAAATGTTAGCAATTGGGGTGGGTACAATGGCTCATGCCTGTAATCCCAGCACTTTAGGAAGCTGAGGCGGGCAGATCATGAGGTCAGGAGTTTGAGACCAGCCTGACCAACATGATGAAACCGGTTTCTACTAAAAATACAAAAAAAAAATTAGTTGGGCATGGTGGCACGTGCCTATAATTCTGGCGCACACTCCAACCTGGTGACAGAGTGAGACTCTGTCTCAAAATAAATAAGTAATAAAATAAATGTTAGCAATTGTTAGTTCCTGTCCACAGGTTGCGATCTATATGGTGGCAATGTCCACAGGGATTTTTCTTGGCGTCTCGAAGATCCAGGTTATGTGCATGAAATCCAAACCAGGTTCAGCAAACGAAAGGAAGGCCTAGCCCCCAGGCTTACAACTCTAAAGCAGCTTAGCCTGCCGGGCGTGGTAGCTCCTGCCTATAATCTCAGCTGATTGGGAGGCTGAGGTGGGTGGATTACCCGAGGTCAGGAGTTCGAGACAAGCCTGGCTAACATTTCGAAACCCCATCTCTACTAAGAATACAAAAATTAGCTGGGTATGGTGGTACACACCTGTAATCCCAGCGACTCAGGAGGCTGAGGCAAGAAAATTACTTGAACCTGGGAGGCAGAGGTTGCAGTGAGCCAAGATTGCACCACTTCACTCCAGCCTGGGCCAGAGAGCAAGACTCTGTCTCAAAAGCAAATAAATAAATAGAAAATAAAGCAGCACTGGGTGCGGTGGCAGGTGCTATAGTCCCAGCTACTTGGGAGGCTGAGGCGGGAGGTTCGCTTGAGCCCAGGAGTTCTGGGCTGTAGTGCGATCAGGTGTCTGCACTAAGTTCGACATCAATATGGTGACCTCCTGGGAGCGGGGGAACACCAGGTTGCCTAAGGAGGGGTGAACCGGCCCAGGTTGGAAACAGAACAGGTCAAAACTTCCGTGCTGATCAGTAGTGGGATTGTGCCTATGAATAGCCACTGCACTCCAACCTGGGCAACATTGCAAGATCCCGTCTCTAAACAACAACAACAAAAAAAAAGAAAGCAGTTTAGATCAATTTATTTTGAAAGCATTACTGCTGCAGTGGGAGTTGAAGATTTTCACATTATGGCAAAAAGGAGCCCAAATATCTTTGATTCTTCACCTATCAAGAAAGAAATAACAAGTAGGCATAAAAGAGGGGAAATTATAAAATAACAGGGTAACTGACATTCTCCTAAATATTTGTTTATTTTTATTTTTTGAGATGGAGTCTCGCTCTGTCACCCAGGCTGGAATGCAGTGTGTTATTTTGGCTCACTGCAACCTCTGCCTGCCGGGTTCAAGCAATTCTCCACCTCAGGCTCCTGAGTAGGTGGGACTACAGGCGAGCGCCACCACGCCAAGCTAATTTTTGTATTTTTAGTAGAGACAGGGTTTCACCATGTTGGCCAGGATGGTCTCAATTTCTTGACCTCATGATCCGCCCACCTCGGCCTCCCGAAGTGCTAAGATTACAGGCATAAGCCACTTTGCCCTGCCTATTTATTTTTTAAGACAGAGTCTTGCTCTGTAGCCCAAGCTGGAGTGCAATGGTGTGATCTCGGCTCACTGCAACTTTTGCCTCCTGTTCAAGAGATTTTCCTGCCTCAGTCTCCCAAAGTAACTGGGACTACAGGTGTGCATCACTATGCCTGGCTAGTTTTGCATTTTCAGTAGAGATGGGGTTTCACCATGTTGGCCAGGCTGGTCTCCTGACGTCAGATGATCCACCTGCCTCGGCCTCCCAAAGTGTTGGGATTACAGGCGTGAACCACCTCACCTGGCCATCCCCCAGGTATTTACTTCTCCACCTCCTACAACTATTTTTTAAATACTTCCTGAATCATCTCAATTTTTCCAAGTAAAACTGTATAAATATTAGGTTTTAAAATATCTGATGTTCCTATGGCACTTGTCCCCTTTACAACGCACTTTCATTTAATCTCATTCATACTCTACAAATGTTTGTAAGGAAGGCAGATATTTACCTACAGCTATGCTTCTGCAATCTGGCTGCAACCTAGAATCAACTAGGGACTTTCTAGGAATTCCATGCCCAGGGCATACCACAGACCACGTAAACCAGAATCTATGGGGGTGGGTCAGGCATGGTATTTTTAGCTGTCCCCTCCAGTGATCTGATGAGTCTAATATGTAGCAGCAGTTGGGAACCGCTGTTCCTTTTGTTCCCCTAGCTCCAGAGACACCTTCTCATCTCCTTGGAGAAAGGAGATCAAGGTTTCTTATTCTTCCATTGCAGAGCTACGGAGACGAGGGCTTAGGAAGGTTAAGTGATTTGCTGCTAAGAGGAAGGGCCAGAAACAGAATCCCAAACTCAGACTGGGGAGCATCCAACCCTGACTGAGTGTGCTCCTACTGCATGCCAGCCACCGAGCTACCCATTAACCAAGAATGGAAAAGACACAGGAAATCGTGCCATTCTATAACAGGACAGGATGCTATGGAGCCCAGGCTGGGGAGGTGGGGAAGGTGTTTCTAAACTTCGTTTGTAAGGTGAATCTTAATGCCAAGAAGATGTGAGGCGATGGTGAGGGCCTGGAGAAGGGAGTGTCGAGGTTCAGAGTGGCCAGTAAGGGTTTGGGAATGATATTAACAATGTTCCTAAATTGGCTGGTTACAGTGGTTCATGTCTATAATCCCAGCAGTTTAGGAGGCCGAGGCAGGCAGATCAACTGAGGTCAGGAGTTCAAGACTAGCCTGGCCTACATGGAGAAACCCTGTCTCTACTAAAAATAAAAAATAAAAAAATCAGCTGGCATGGTGGCACAAACCTGCAAGCCCAACTACTTGGGAGGCTGAGGCAGGAGAATCACTTGAACCTGGGAGGCAGAGGTTGCAGTGAGCTGAGATTGTGCCATCGCACTCCAGCCTGGGTGACAGAGTGAAAAAAAAGTTCATAAGCTAATTAAGATCATTTCAACTGGCTGCATACACCTGTGCTCAGGAGATTCTGCAATCCTGGACAGTGTCTGCCATTCAACCACTAACAAAATATCTCAGGTCTTTTGGGTGTAAACACTTAGCCAGTAGTTTATAGACTTGAGTGGGCAGCAGAGTTACTCAGAGAGCTCATGAAAACACAGATTGCTGGGCTGTATCCCCAGAGTTTCTGATTTAGTTGGTCTGATGTGGGACATGAGAATGTGTGTTTCTTTTTCTTTTCCTTTTTTTTTTTTTGAGACATAGTAATGCTCTATTGCCCAGGCTGAAGTACAGCGGTTGCTCACTGCAGCCTCTGCGCCTGGGGCTCCCGGGATCAAGCAATTCTCCTGCCTCAGCCTCCCGAGTAGCTGGGATTACAGGTGCGTGTCACCATCCCCAGCTACTTTTTGTATTTTTAGTAGAGACGGGGTTTCACCATGTTCGTCAGGCTGGTCTCGAACTCCTGACCTCACGATCCACCCACCTTGGCCTCCCAAAGTGCTGGGATTACAGGCGTGAACCACCGCGCCAGTGAGTATGTGTGGTTTTAACAGATTCTCAGGCGAACCTGATATACTGGTCTGGAACCACACTGAAGAACCATTGTATGAGGGCAAAAGCCTTGGAGGGCCTGGTGTGCTGCGAAGAGGTTGAAGAAAACCCCAAAGTCCTCCATTGGCTGCTGGTAAATATTTGTTTTATATCAGCAATAGAAATAAACAACTTCAATTGTTTTTCAAACTCCTTGAGCTATTAAGACACCTCTTAATATGCCTATCCAGCAAAAGTCATTGTCTACTGGGAAGAAGTCTATCTTCTTAGGCATGACCAGGTTTTCTAGGGGACATTTTTCTTAGATAAAAACAAGAAGCGGTTTATGTCCAAAAAATCTGGTCCTCAAAATAAATGAATTCAGCAGTAACTATATAACGACAGAGAAAGTTATCAAATATATTAGGGGGACTGTCATGGCTGCAGTTTGCAGTTATATTCAAGTCAGTGGAACTTGAATATAATGAGAGATGTCTAATGTGATTGTTACTAAGTCCAGGAGATGGCTTCTAATTTATTCTCATTTTGCTAAGGACGAAATGAAGGCTCAAAAAGACATAACTAACTTTGACCAAGGTCACAGAACCAGCAAGTAGCAAAGGTATGTAAAACTGAAGCAGTGATCAAGGGGAATAGCCATGGATAAGGCTTCCCTAGAGGGCTTTAGTGAGGATTCCATGAGAGGAGGGATTTGCTCTTCCCCAAAACCACCTCCCTGCACTTCCTGGATTTCAAACAGGGCAAGTTCCCTGGTGTGAAGGAGCCAGGGACCCTTCCTCTTGCAAACAGCTCAGCTCAGTGCAGGGGAGTCCTGGCTCAGTTCCACTGAGAGACAGGGAGGGCAGTTTCCTCTGATTCTGTCTTGGCCATGAATATACAAATTCTATTTTTTTCTTTTTTCTTTTTAAAAGATGGAGTATCACCATATTGGTCAGGCTGGTCTCGAACTCCTGACCTCAGGTGATCCACCCAACTCAGCCTCCCAAAGTGCTGGAATTACAGGCTTGAGCCACCACACCTGGTGAAAATACACATTCTATGCATTCTAATAAAAGAGAAATCCCTCCAGTCTTCTGGAATCCCCTTAGACTGTCTGCTTCCCAGTGCTTGCCTGGTTTCTTTTTGAGATAGGGTCTCACTCTGTTACCCAAGCTGGAGTGCAATGATGTAAACACTCACTGCAGCCTTGACCTCCTGGGATCAAGCGATCCACCCACCTTAGCCTCTGGTGTAGCTGGAATCACAGGTGTGGACCACCATGCCCAGCTCATGTTTTGAATGTTTGTAGAGATGGGGACCTCACTTTCTTGCCCAAGCTGGTCTAGAACTCCTGGGCTCAAGCCATCCTCCTGCATCAGACTCCCAAAGTGCTGGGATTACAATTGTGAGCTGCCACACCAGGCCTCTTGTGCCTTATTTCTTAATGGACAAGAAAAACACACAGGATTTTGCTACTGCTCAGGTTCTGATCAGCAAAAGAAGATAACAATGATATATGCTCCTCACAATCACAGTGATGCAGATAGACCATGTTGGCTCATGAGACCATTTCCCTTAGCCCACAGCGATCATTGAGTACCCTCTCCTAGGTTTCTTTTTCTTTTTTTTGAGCTGGAGTCTCACTTTGTCATCCAGGCTGGAGTGCAATGGCGTGATCTTAGCTTACTGCAACCTCCACCTCCAGGGATCAAGCAATTCTCCTGCCTCAGCCTCCCAAGTAGCTGGGATTACAGGCATGCCCCACCACGCCTGGCTAATTATGTATTTTTAGTAGAGTTGGAGTTTCTCCATATTGGTCAGGCTGGTCTCGAACTCCTGATCTCAGATGATCCACCCGCCTCAACATCCCAAAGTGCTGGGATTACAGGCGTGAGCTACCATGCCCAGCCCCTCTCCTAGGTTATTATAAGGAGTCAGTGAGTCACTTGTATTAGTCGGATCAAGCCAGCATCATCTCCTGGGGACCTGCAGGAAATGCACATTCTTGGGCTGCACCCAGCTCCACTGACTCAAACTGAGTATTTAACAAGCCCTCCAGGTGGATCTGTTTCCTCAAGTCTGACAACCACTGCTCTTGAAAGTAAGCTCTATGAGGACGAGGATTTTCGTTGGTTTAATCACTGCTGAACCCCCAGTGCCAAAACAATGCCTGGCCTATCCAATAAATATTTGTTAAGTGACTGAATCTGTCCCAATGAAACAGAAGAGGAAGAAAACAGAGTCAGAGAGCCCGGTGTTTCTACTACACTTACACAGCTCCTTGACTAGCTGTGCCTCTCACTAATTTGTAGTAAATTCTGAGTTAGAGACTATAGTGTCTCATCCTTGCATCCCAGCAATTAGCCCACCTCGCCACAATAGGCTCTTGATAACATCCTACTAAAGGCCCTAAGGCCTCCCACCTTCAAATCTAGGTTCGTACCACCACCATCAACAGGTGTCACCAAGTCTGTCCCTTCAGTTTCCTGAAAGAGCTCTAGAGAACACCAAACCCCCAGCCATCATGCATTTTATTCCCAGTCTCCATCCCCCACGTGCACACCCCACTGCACCAGGGACTTTGCTCTGCTCCTCACCTCTGGCAACAAAGTCTGAGCACGGTAGGCACTCCATAAATACCTGCTGAGTGAATGGCCAACCCCCCCACTGGGTGGGACATGATAAATACCAGTGCCCTTCCTGTGACACCACCATGCTCAAATCAGCAGGTCCTCAAACTGCTCTCAAACAGCGCAAAAGGGAAGACTGAGTGAGGGGACATGATATCAAAGCAGTTACAAATGAGTTCCAGAGACCTCCAGTTCCTGCATCAGCCTTTTTAGCTCTGCCATGACAACTGCAATTCATTACCCTGATTCACACACAGCCCTGGTGCCAGCTCACTGGCAAGAGTCGCTTCACTCCAGAAATTCCAAAGAAGGGCTTGCCTCCGATAAGACTGGGGGAGGAGGGGAGTTTATTGATTCATATAACGAGTGCTGCCAAGGTGGGTGGTAAGCTCTAATGTCAATGTGGCTCAGGTGAGCCATGGCCCACCAGGAAGAGACTTGAGTTGGCAAGGAAGAAACAGGGGCTTTAGCTCCTCTACCATTACCAATGCACAGGAGGGTAGGTTGGCCTACCTGGAAGGAGCTCCCATCTGAAGTCCTGATGTGCACTAAGCGTTGTGCTAAGACTTTTTATGTTGGATGCCATATATTCACCATGACCCTCAGGGGTAGGTAGGTCCTGCTCTTATCCTTGTTTTACAGCAGAGAAGGAACTCAAGGTCACTTACTATCTTCAAGTAAAGCCAGATTGGACTCATTGTCCTCTGATGATCTTTATTGTGAGCCTATCTACTACAGGGAATGGTGGTATGCCAATCCTGTATCTGAATGGAACCCCCCACACACATTTTTTTCCATAGTGAAAAAATGAGCTTGTCACTTGACTTGTCTCTCAGCCTGTTTCCCCATTTGCAAAATGCCAGAAAAATATGATGAGCAATAGTGTTTGGCATGTGACAATGGATAAAGATCTTTAAAGACAATCATGATTATTTACCACCATTATCACCAGGTGCCAGTTATTGTTCTCACTGTTCATGATACAAACTATGCACTTGTAAGAAATTCCTGGAATACACAGGGAGATGCTCCAAGAAAAGCCATGACAGATGTAGGACTGGAAGGCCGTCCCAGGGTCATCTCATCCTAGTAGCCACCTGATGCCTGCATCTTGACATTCTATCCTTCCAAGTCTATTACCTGTCAGTGGATCCCAAGGGCTACCCCAGGGCCCAATCCAACAAGTAACCGCCACTTGGCGGGGAGGAAGCCAGTGTGGGGGTCGCTACCAACACAGGCTCGGGGAACAGCAGGCAGCCGACTGGGGAAAGTCAGCAGCTGCCGTTGGCCTGGTGTCCTCGCTGCCAGAGAGTGATGAATGGAGCAAGAGAAGAAAAAAAAGCCAACAAAGGTGTCCCTAATCTTGATGCAGCTTCATTTTTTTTTTTTCTGGCTGACCATTGAGTGAGAACTTAAGCCTCCGTCCCTTTTCTTTGGCAGACATTTGAAACTGAAAGATCCCATTTCTTCCCAACGGAGAGATGTCATGGGTAGAAGCACTGAGCAAGGCAGTTGGCAAGGGGGGCGGGGTGGGGAGAATGCCCATGTGACCCACTACACTTGTCCTTTTTCTTCCCCTCCTCCCCACTCTGTTCTACCCCCTCTTCCCCATCTCGCATCTTTAGAGAATATTCTCCCCACACAACAGAGAACGCCTGCCCCCCTCGTCCTGCCACCCCATTATTTTTTTTTTCTGCTTAGGAGCTAGAGGCTAAATGGCCTGCTGGGTAAGGTTTAATAACAAAATGCCACTGTATCCAGTTTCTTAGTTTTCTCTTTCTTTATCTCACTCTGAAACGGATTTGAGGCAGCAGCAGCTGAGCCTTTCGCTGTTCTGCCTAAAGGTGTGCAGCCGGCTGGCCATCTCCATCCATGCTGGGAGGCAAGATGGGAGTTTTTTTGTCCAGATCCAGCCCTCAGTCCTGTCCAAGTGGAAGTGCTTCCCTCAGCAAATAGCAGGGAGCTGGTGATAGGGATGTCACCAGGCCACTTCTCCAAGTGAAATGGAATCTTCTTATCCAGGGCCCCTTGCTGAACTGGAGGCTGCAGAGCCTCATCACCTAGCACTACATGTGGCTGGAGAGAGCTCCTGATACACATCATGGACAGCCACCTGACATTAAGTCGGCATCCCCTGCAAATGCCACTGAAGCCTGATCAAGGCTTCTGCCACCGAGGGAACCGTGCAGCAAGACGGTGGCTACCTCCGACTCACACTTACTCTAGCCTTGTCTCTCCTTACATGCACCTGAACTTGGCGTGCCAACCTTCCAGGTAACTAAGGCAACCTGATTCTCTTCCCTTCAAAAGGGCAGTGTTTTTCTCACAGCAATCTGGGACCCCAGGGAATTGGAAAATCAGGTCAGTTTGGCTAAGCCCTCTCCCCGGGAGGGCGGGGGATGGCGACAGAGAGGAACGGCCTCGGCTACTCATTCCCTGGCTGATGGGAGCATTTACCCAAGCGACTTGGAAAGGACTGTGAACTCCCTGTACACATTGCATCATTCAAAGAGTCCCTCTGCCTCCATCTCTCTTCTCCCATCCCCAGAGCTCTGGTTAGCCAGCTGCTCCCAGAAGGTGAGTTTTACACCAAACAGTCTCCTAAGCTGCCATGAGGATCTTACTGGCTTCTCTGATTAAGGCTCCTTACAATGTCTCTCCCTGAGATCCACATCAGGTTCACCGGTTTTAAAAATAAATGATGCTGGGTACGGTGGCTCGCACCTGTAATCCTAGCACTTTGGGAGGCTGAGGTGGAGTGGATCACGAGGTCAGGAGATTGAGACCATCCTGGCCAACATGGTGAAACCCCATGTCTACTAAAATACAAAAAATACCCAGGTGGTATGCACCTGTAGTTCCAGCTATTTATGAGGGCTGAGTCAGGGGAATCGCTTGAACCTGGGTGGTGGAGGTTGCAGGGAGCCAAGATCACACCACTGCACTCCAACCTGGCGACAGAGCAAGACTCCGTCTCAAACAAAACAAAATAAATGGTAACTCTCAAGCCCATCTGTCAACAGGGCACTCTTGCACCCTGAGATGGATTAATAAACCAGGACAGAGCCAGACTAGGCTATAGCTAGTGTGAGTGTAGACACAAGAATCCATTTAGGTGGGCTCCAGTCCCAGATGCAACACCTGTTGGTGATCTTGAGCAAGTTTTTCTAAGTTTCAGTTCCCTCATCTGAAGTACTTACCCTATATGGCTGTTGAAAAGATTAAATGAGATCACAATATAGAATGCTTACCTCAGTGAGCAGCAGAGAATAAACCACTCAATAGTTGGTATTGACTACTATTTTATTCCTCTCTGGGTTACCAAACTCTCACTTCTCCTTATTATCTATCCTAGTGTTTTTAAACCTCTTTTCTTTCTTAATAATTGACATAGGATGTTCCCAGGCATAGTAGACGCCTATGGAATGTGTAGATCTTAAACTGAAGCCTTGGAAAAAGATGAAACGCCCTCTAATAACTTACATATTAGCATTATAGGTCTACAGGTATTAGTGGACCATTAAGAGCAGAAGTATGGGGAATAGAGAGGCTCTGGGTAATTTCCCTGGCAGACTGGTTATAACCCTCACTTAAGAAAGCTTGTTGGGCAGAGTGCAGTGTCTCATGCCTGTAATCCTAGCACTTTCAAAGGCCGAGACAGTCAGATAACTTGAGGTCAGGAGTTCGAGACCAGCCTGGCCAACATGGTGAAACCCCCATCTCTAATAAAAAAACAAAAATTAGCTGGGTGAGATGGCACATGCCTTTAATCCCAGTTACTCAAGAGGCTGAGGCACTGGAATTGCTTGAACCCGGGAGGCAGAGGTTGAAGTGAGCTGAGATTGTACCACTGCACTCCAACCTGGGTGACAGAGCAAAATCCATTCTCAAAAAAAAAAAAAAAAAAAAAAAGCTTGTTGGAATGTAAATTGGTGGAAAATAACATTAGACTGACAACAATAACCCTAAATCAATTTTAATGGATTATAAAAATAGGAATTCACGGGCCAGGCACAGTGGCTCACGCCTGTAATCCTAGCCCTTTGGGAGGCTGAGGTGGGTGGATCACCTGAGGTCAGGAGTTCAAGACCAGCCTGGCCATCATGGTGAAACCCCGTCTTGTAAAAAAAAAATAGGAATTCATTTGCATTCACTGGAACTTTAATCATCAACATATAGCAAATTCCTATGACACAACTCACAAATGACTGTGACACATCATGAATGCAATGTCCTGGTCTATACAGTCAAGAAGGATTATGGAGAATAACACAGTTATACACATAAAATATATGTGAATTATTATCACTCATAAGAACATAGATGTGATTTTCAGTAAAAAATTTACGTAAGAGAAAGAGGAAAACAAACTGTTTTTTTTTTTAAGGTAGGGTTTCGCCATGATGGCCAGGCTGGTCTCGAACTCCTGACCTCAGGTGATCCACCCACCTCAGCTTCCCAAAGTGCTAGGATTACAGGTGTGAGCCACCACGCCTGACTCGGAAAATAAACTCTTACTAGACTCAAGGTTGGCATTTACTTTCTGTGTGACCGTGGGCAAGTCACTTGTCTCTGGTTCTCAATTTCTTTTCCTTTTTTTTTTTTCTTTTCTTCTTTATCAGAGATTGAACATCAACCCAATTTCATCAGTTAAATGAGAGGCCTAGATTTCACGAACAGAAAGATCTACTCCAACTACAAAATTGGGTAGATCTGCAGCCTCCATTTGGAGCTGGTGGGTGTTTCACAGGTACTTTCAAGTTAAAAGAACTGGCATTCCTGAATGTCCCCTCCATGTCAGATGTCATGTTTGTTGCCCCACCTACCTTCACTTACTTAACACTCATAACTACCCTTGATGGTTGATAGGCCCTCATTCATTAGAAGACAAACTCAAGGTTCAGAGAGAATATGTCACTTGCCAGGGTAACTCAGGTAGCAACTGGCAAATCCAAGATTCCAGGAGCCAAAAGCTCACTTATACACATTTGCCCTCTAGCTGCCCATGACCCGGCCACACCAGAGTGGTCACAGGTAAGTGAAATCACGCCTGTCCTAGCTCCATTTCCCAAGGCTAAATTCCTTAGGCAGTGGAGCAGCGGTCTTGATTCTGCAGCTAACTCAGCAGGAAGTAAAATGAGGCAGTGGTTAGAAACGGGGATTCTGGAGTTAGCCTGCCTAGTAGTCACATCTCAGCTCCACAAAGGTTGAGGGACTATACCAAGCCTCCCTGTGCATTGGCGTAATTCAGATGGGTAATAACTGTACCTCGTTCCAGGTTTTTAGGAGGATTTAAAGAGATAACCCATGTAAAGCTTTCAGCAGACTGCCCGAATATAGTAAATACCCAATCGTTATTTGCTCCCTAGCTAAACGGGAGAGCTTTCGATGGTGGCAAGCAGTTTCTAAGCTATGGCAGGAGTTATGAACCTGGGGTCCAGGAGGTCTCTGAAATTATGTGCAAAAACCTTTTCTCTAGGAAGAGTTCTGAACCTGTATCAGCCTCATAAGAAGGGTCTGTGACCTGACAGAGGTTATGACTTTTTCACTGCTGTAGACTTGACTTCCTTCCATATAAATTATTTCTGAAATAACAGGGTTAGCAAAAAAAGATCCTCAGGTTATGAGAGAAGTCGCTGAATCCTCTCAGCAAGGTCACTACAGCTATGTTGGCCTCTGGTACTTATCACACAGACCCAGAAACTGCCCAGAATTCCCAGGTGGTTCCTACGAGATTTGTCTGAATACAAATCGCACAACAAGCAGGAATCAGGCTGCAGGAACCTTCTCTGGGAGGGCCAGCCCCAAAGATCTATTCTTCCTCCGAGAACAATCGGTGCATTTGTTTTGCATACCATGAAGTGAAATACACAGGATGCTGGCCCCTTTGCTAGGAGCTCCCAAAAGCACCCAGAGTTACTCCGCAAAAGGAGCATGGCTCCAAGGTGCTGTTCAGACCTGATCCACAGCACCTGATTCCCGAAAGACCTGTCACCTTCCCAGTCTGGCTTTGACTCAGGAAAAGCCTGTGGTGCTGCTGGAGCCTTTGGCCCAGTGGGCAGGACCCATGCTGCCCACTGGACCCTCTCCGGTTGTTGGGACAACCATCCTCAGGAATTTCTGCCTCCCAGTCTTCCCCTGGGTGAGAAGGGGAGAGAGTTGGCAAGGCTGGCTGCTTGGCTGCTCTTCCAACCCCCTGGTGAAAGGGGAAGCTGAAAACTGGATTCCCTACCCCCAGCAGCTCCTGGCCGGCCAGCACACAAAACAGCTCAGCCCCAGAGGGAGGAATGTGCCAAGACATTCTTTAGGATTGGTAACCAGAGACGCTATTTTGTCCTTGGTGGCTAAGAAATCACTTTTCTGACTGAAGGAGCATTTGACTTACTTTTTTTAAATTCAGGGGAATGGGTGGGCATCTCCATGATTCAGGTAAGGAAAAATCAAGGCAAATGCGCGCACACACGCTCACTCACTCACATATTTAAGGAGTGGAATTTTTTTAGTGCAATTTTTTGTGTCATAGCATTCATCAATGGCAGGGATAGAACCACCTTGGCAGAATTTTTTCTCCCCAACCCACTACCCCCCAAAATAAGTTTGGCTCTTTTTAGCTTTGTTAAATTTCATCTTTCTTTTTCTCATAGCCCATTCCTGTTCCCACTTCTCCTCTCAAGGAGTCTGGAGAAGGGTTTGAAATAATATCTTAAGAGCTAACAGGCCCTTGGAGACCATTTAACCAACCCACTCCTCAAGTACTCAAACCTCAGAGAGGGCAAGTGATTTGTCCAAGGCCACACAGACAGGACTAAAAGGCAGAAATGAGGTGTGCCAGAGGGAAATTCCAGAAAACCACAAGTGGATATCCTCCAATTAGCTCTTTTCCAAAACTTACAAAGCTGGGCCACAATAATGACCCCACAGTTGACCTGAGACCCCCTCAGCACCCCAAGTTCAGGGGCCTAACACCAGCCCAGCGCAGGTGGGATGACAAAGAGGTACAGAGATGAAGCTTAAAAACCAGTGACACAGGCATGGTGACTCACGCCTGTAGTCCTAGTACTTTGCGAGGCTGAGGCAGGTGGATTGCCTGAGCTCAGGGGTTTGAGACCAGCCTGGGCAACCCAGTGAAACCTTGTCTCTACTAAAATACAAAAAATTTGCCAGACGTGGCAGCATGAGCCTGTATTCCCAGCTCCTGGGGAGGCTGAGGCAGGAGAATCGCTTGAATCCAGGAGGCAGAGGTTGCAGTGAGCCAAGATCACACCACTGCACTCTAGTGTGGGGGACAAAGCAAGACCCCCATCTCCAAAACAAACAAACAAACAAACAAACAAAAACCAGTGACACAACATGAAGAAGGTAAGCTGCTCACCTAAGTGCCACTATGTTTCTGCTGCCTCTCCACGGCTTGCCAATGTGCCTAAAAACAACGGCTGGGCAGGCCAGGTGCTGGGGCCTTAGGCTGGCCATAGTACCTAGCTGATATATACTAACACTGGGGTTTTTCCCCCTGTCATTTTTGTTTCCCTTTTATGACAATAGATATAACTAGTTTCCCATTTGTGAAAATGGTACAAAAAGTTTTAAAGTGAGTTGATCTAAAGTGAAGTAGTGAGTAAGCAATAGCACAGGTGGATATAGCAAAAAAAAAATCACGGCGGCGGCCCATATAGCACTCAAATCTGGGGGGCTGTGCTCTAGCCAATCAGTTTCTCCTGCTTGCCCTTTTGCAAGGGTAAAGAATTACTGCTGTTTGAGAGAAGCTTCCTATTGCTGTATTAGAAGTGCCGAGATGCATGATTATCAGTGTTGGCGGGGACCTCCTTTCCCTCCAACAGGACGTCCACCTGCTAACAGCACACAGGCCTCACTCAGTAAGCTGCAGGGACCTAAACTGGGGCAGGTCCCATACACTTGAACTCACGCCTGTTCTGAGAAAAGAACAAGAGAAAACGCGCTGCCAAGTTCACCAACACAGTAACAAAGCCGCCAACTGACCTGAGTAGGGGTGGGAAGCAGTGTGTCAGGATGACAAGTTTGAAGGTTAGAACTTCAGAACTGGGGAAGAACTGGTATGCAGAAAGGCAGAAAAATCAAAATACCTGAGCAAATCACACCTCTGGGCTTCACATTTTCTCTTATGTTTCAAATGGGAGTTGGGCTCTATGTCCCTTCCAACTTTTAGGCGTCCCAATATTCCCTTCCAAGCAAACCATTCATCTGACAAACAGGGAAACTGAGGCTCAGTGGCTGAAGCAGCTTGCCTAAGAGATGCTCTCTAGCATTAAATATTTCTCTTCCAGATTACATTCATAAAACACTCAGCATGGTGCTAAGTGTAGAGGAGGCATCCAGGAAGTGCTGAATGAATGAATGAACAAAGTGCTCCCAGAAACTACTGGGAATCTCAACTCTCATTTTCTTTCTGCTTCTTTTCTTTTGTAAACCCACATCTTGCTACACTTCTGGGACACCCCCATCCCAACCACACAAGATGAAGAGTCCAAGAAATTCACCTTAGTTGCTTTACAGGGACCTGACCCCCAAGGTCACAGACAAGGTTTAAACTCCACATTCCCCAAGACACTCTGACCACAGACCCATGTCAAAACACCGTGGTCCGGGGACTCCAAGACGTACATGGATAGGGTCTATGTATTTGTATGTGCTGCGTGTGAGCAAATAAATGCCAGCCGAAACCAGGAGAAAGTCCGGAGAGGTGAGAGGTACATTGAGCCATCTCACGCTCCACCTGCCTCTGCACATCATCTCAAACTACAGCGGCCTGGTACCCACCAAGGTCAGTTCCCGCTGGTGCAGGGCCGAGGAGCCTCGCCCTCCCCACCTCCCCGCACCAGCAAAGAAAGGGAGGAGAAAGAGGCAAGGGACAGGGCTTTCCCGGAGGCCTCTCACCTCCATCTCCATCCTAACAGCTTCCAAGTTGCTGCTAGATTCCTAGAGAACCAGTCTCCCTCATCTGCCCTCCCCCGGCTTCTTCACTTCCTCCCCACCCTCGGGCTCCAAGCCCCCCTGGCTGCTCCTGTGCTGTTCTCGGGAGCTTCGGAGGCACCTGTCAAAAAGCACACCCCAGGCTGCCTTCCTCGGCGCCGAGTGTCCGCTCTCCGGTAGTCTCCCAAGGAATGCTCGGTCCCGACCACTCATTACAAACCGGACACTTCCCCATCCCCATCCGCCCACCCCCTCGCTGGGGGGGAGCCTCCCCGGGAAGACCTGGTTTCTCCCGGCTAGGTCGCTCCCCCCACACCCGCCCCCGTCCGACCTATCTTCCTAAAGGGGGCGGGGGGGGGGACCTAGAGCTTAAGGTCAAAACTCCCGGCAGGTGCCTGCTGGGGCCTAAGTCCTCCATCTGGGGATGGTGGTGGGGCAGCCGGGGCCAGCTCCCCGGCAGGCGCCTCCTCTCCGTAGCCCACTGAGGCAGGAGCAGCACTCCAGAAGGTTGCGAGGAGCGGGGGTGACGAACTGAGGAGAGCGCAGAGGCACGCAGAGCTCCCCCGCCCCGCCCAGTCCCGGCCGGCGGCTCCAGGGGCAGGTGGGGGCCCGAGCGGGGGTGTGAGGGCACGGAGGAGGGTCCCGGAGTCCTACCTGTCCCGCGGGTCGATCCAGCTGGTGGTGCGGTTCGTGTGGTCTATGTAGTAGATCTTGCCGTCGAAGTCGCGCGCCTCCTCCCAGCCCTCCGGCAGGGGCAGCTCCGGCCGGGGCATCTTCCCGAGCGCGGCCGGCGCTCCCCCATACAGCTCCCGGCCGCCGCGGGGGCTCAGCGGCTCCAGCCGGCCGCTCTTAGCCCGGGCGGCCGCCGAGGCACCATGATGGGGGGGTGGCGCCCTCGGACAGGGGGCCCTAGTGGGGGCCGGCCGGTGTGGCGCCGCTGTCCATGCGGCCCTGCTGCCCCGACCCGGCGCCGCCCGCTCCGCTCGCCGCCGGCCTCTCACGCTGCCATGTGCGCCCGCAGCGGCGCGGTTTGGGCCCGGGTGCGCGCCCAGCCGGCCGGGCAGAGCGAGCCGAGCGCCGCCGCCGCCGCCGCCGCCGTCTGCCCTCCTCCGCCGCGCGGCGCACTGCGCCCTCCACGCCGCCGCCGCCGCCGCCGCCGCCTCCCTCTCCTCCCTGCAGCCGGGTGCCGTCCCTCCTCTCCGCTTCGCCGCTCTGAGCTCGCTGGGTTTGTGACTTCTGCCTCCGCCAGGTGCGGCTTGGGCGGTGCAGGTAACCGCGCTGCCCCGGAAACGGGAGGCGGAGCGCCAGGCGCCTGGGTTCCCGGGTCCCCTCCCCGCGCGCAGCGCCACGAGGGCGGGTCCTAGGGCCCGAGACGCGCCCCCTCGTGGGACAGTCCCAGCAGCCGGCCACCCCTACGCTGCCCCTGCCAGAAGAAGGAGAGACCGTCTCTCACCTGGGTCCCAGACCCTAGGGGGTTGGGCCAAAACCCGCTCTTCCTCTACCTACTATGCTCCTGTCTCTGTCCACCCGGAGTAGCCAGGCTCTTGGCACAGGTGGCCCCAAATCTTGAAACTCCCTGCTTTTCTGTTGTGTGGAATCAGGAGTCAGGCAAGAAGTGGTTAAATGGAAACATTCTTGCGAATTGGGAAACATAAGTTTTCCAGGATCTCTGGTCCCTTCCCCCAACACCCGCACCATCTGTCTCCTCCTTATTCAACTCTCCCCACGTCGTTTCGCCCACCCTCCACCCCTCCCCACCATTTGGAAATGTAGCTGGCTCCCCTTAGGGCCCCTAAAATTAGGAGCGCTGTGAATCCGTTTTCCTGGGAGGACTTCCAGAAGGTGCCAGGGAAAACACTTTGTAAAAGTAACAGTAATACCATCGTTATTGTTAGCTAAATTGAGGACTTACCTGTGACAGGCTGTGGCTAGCAGCTTCACAGGGGTGCTTTCCTGGGATACTTTGAGGTAGGTGTGTTATGGATCTGAGAGAAGTGGGTTATGAAAAAGAGGAAAGCAAGCAAAGCAAAATTCCATCTTGAAAATGTTAAAGCGAATAAAACAATCAGACACAGCGTTTCTTTAGAAATTAAAAATGTGGGCCAGGCGCGGTGGCTCACGCCTGTAATTCCAGCACTTTGGGAGGCCGAGGCGGGTGGATCACGAGGTCAAGAGATCGAGACCATCCTGGTCAACATGGTGAAACCCCGTCTCTACTAAAAATACAAAAAATTAGCTGGGCATGGTGGTGCGTGCATGTAATCCCATCCACTCAGGAGGCTGAGGCAGGAGAATTGCCTGAACCCAGGAGGCGGAGGTTGTGGTGAGCCGAGATCACATCATTGCACTCCAGCCTGGGTAACAAGAGCGAAACTCCGTCTCAAAAAAAAAAGAAAGAAAAAGAAATTAAAAATGTGGAATTAGCTGGGTGCGGTGGCTCACACCTGTAATCCCAGCACTTTGGGAGGCTGAGGCAGGCAGATCACCTGAGGTCAGGACTGGAGACCAGCCTGGCCAACATAGTGAAAGCTTGTCTCTACTAAAAAAAAAAAAAAAAAAATACAAAAATACAAAAATTAGCCTGGTGGTGCAGGCCTGTAGTCCCAGCTACTCGGGAGGCTGAGGCATGAGGATCACTTCAACCTGGGAGGTGAAGGTTGCAATGAGTGGAGGTTTCGCCACTGCACTCCAGCCTGGGCAATAGAGCAAGACTCTGTCTCAAATAAATAAATAAAAATGTAGCATTAATGGCTGGGCGTGGTGGCTCATGCCTGTAATCCAAGCACTTTGGAGGCCAAGGTGGGCGGATCACCTGAGGTCGGGAATTCAAGACCAGCCTGACCAACATGGTGAAACCCAGTCTTTATTTAAAAAAAAAAAAAAGTAGCATTAAATACAAAAAACAAGCTAGCATGATTGAGTGAATGATCAACCGGCTGTTCACTTCCCCATCTCCTCTTTTGCCAGTGTACTGAGTGGAAGTTTAACCCTTTTTTGCCCTGGCCATATGGCAGGCAGCTGGACTGGACAAATGGAGCCGGTTCGGTGCCTCCTCTTGCCTGAGCCCCACAGTCATTCAGAAGAGCCAGCACCCTGTGCTGCTATATGGGCCAGGGTGTTGCTGAGCAAGAGAGGGAATGTTTGTGGTCTCATCTCTTGTCTGGAAAGACCCACCAGAGTGAGCCTCGCCTCCAAATGCCTTCTGCATAGTTAATTCCTTCCCTGAGGCCAGGCCCAGGGGCTCAGTGTTTGGCCATCCTTCATTCCATAAATACCAGGCACCAGAGTCCAGGGACACCAGCCCCAGACTGGCCCTCAACACCCAAAAGTTGGAATTCCCCATTCCTTCATGGGGGGATTCCCATAGGCCTCTACACTTCCTCTCTTTGGGTCAAACCTTCACTACATAAAAACACACTATTAATTAGAGCAATAACCCCAAAGCAAAGCCAACTTGGTGCTGGGTTCTGCGCATACATGATCTCAATCTTCACAACAACCCTCTGGCGTAGGGAAGACTGTTTATTATATACCCATTTTATAGATGAGGCTCCAGAATGCTATGTCATTGGCCCAGGATACATAGCTCATAAGACAGACCAGGTCTGACTCCAATGCAGTGTTCTCATTAACCTGTACTTTCTTTTTTTCTTTTTCGAGACAGAATCCCTCCATTCCCCAGGCTGGCATGATCTCATCTCCCCCAGTTCAGTGGCATGATCTCAGCTCCCTACAACCTCTGCCTCCGGGATTCAAGAGATTCTCCTGCCTCAGCCTCCAGAGTAGCTAGGATTACAGGCTTGTGCCACCACACCCAGCTAATTTTTTTTGTATTTTTTTTTTTTTAGTACAGCTCAGGTTTCGCCATGTTGGCCAGGCTGATCTCAAACTCCTGACCTCAGGTGATCTGCCCACCTCAGCCTCCCAAAGTGCTGGACTTACAAATGTGAGCCACCAAGCCTGGCCAACTTCCTTTCTTTTTTAAATCACCCTGCAGCTCCAGAACCTCCCCGTGGTTGGGATGTGGAACGTGACTGATACTGACAAATGTTCATCTCTGTTGATGTTTGCTTCATAGTTTTTTGGTTGAGAAGCAAGAGCTCTAGAATCAGGCTGTTTAGGTCCCAAGCCTACCTGGTTTTTTAGCTGTGTGACCTTGGGCAGCTTGCTTTCCTGAAGTCTCAGTCTTTGATTTGAAAAAAAGAATCACATAATAATATGGACTCCTTTGGGCTTGTGGTTAGGGCAAAGCAGGAGGAGAAATACAAGGGCTTGGCACTCAGCAGCACGCCTTCATCTCAGGAGCTGCAGTGTGGTGCATTCGGAGCACCGTGCCTGGCAGCAGGCGCACCTCTATGAAATGTGGACCAATTGAAGTATTTTCTGTTCAAAACACAAACCCACGTACGTCCTTTCCTCTCCTGAAAATTATGCCTGGTTGCTTGCGACAGTCCTCCTAATTGCTGATTTTTTTTTTTTTTTTGGCCTTATTTTTCAACCAAGCCTTTTTACTGGTTGGCATTGATTGTGAAGAGAAAACACCTTTTAGACTGCCAAGTCCCACTTTCGTTTTAGTCCAGCTGCCCACACCCCGGCATTTTCCAAATGGCTTGCTTCTTTGGACCTTTTGACCTGTCCTGGGAAGCAGGAGAGACCAGAGCAGGAATTGACTACTGAATTAAGGCCTTGGTCTGTTCGCTCTTTTTACCTCTCATCCACCCTCGACAGAAGAATCCCAGGTTGTCTCCCAGAAGCTGCAAGCAGGGTGAGGTAATAAAACAGATGACTGCCTGCCCCCATGTGATGACGCGTGAATCATCGCGGACATTCTGCGAGGCTGAGGGCAAACGTGAAAGAGATTAAAGGTAAAACTGGCTCAGCCACGTGATAGGCTGAATTGGACATTATTCTACAGGTGACTGAACTGCAGGAATCTGAACTGAAGACAAGAAGCCCAGGCCTCTCCTGGCCATCCTCCTGGGTCTGTGTCTGACTGCCTGCGTGTGGAGTTGAAGGAGACAGGCTTGGGCAGTGTTGGGCAGAGCAGAGGTGACCACAGGCCAAGCCTTTCTAATGACAAAGGCCACATCCCCATGGCTCAGAGGAATCACCTGAGCCTGGGACAGGCTGTCTTGTTTTTAAAAAAGATGCCCACTTAAACCCTTCTATGTGTTTGTTTGTTTTGAGACGAAGTCTCCCTCTGTCACCAGACTGGTGTGCAGTGGCATGATCTCCACTCACCTCAACTTCTGCCTCCTGGATTCAAGAGATCCTCCTGCCTCAGCCTCCCGAGTAGCTGGGACTACAGGTGTGCACCACCATGCCCGGCTAATTTTTTGTGTTTTTAGTAGAGCTGGGGTTTCACCATGTTGGCCAGGATGGTCTCCATCTCTCGTGATCCACCCGCCTCAGTCTCCCAAGGTGCTGGGATTACATGCATTTCCACATGTCTTTTAGAGAGTTTCAGAGAGCCAGAGTCACATATTCCATGAAGATGGTAAAGAGGGGAAACTAAATGTAAAAAAAAAGAATAGATGGGTCAGCAGCCGATTTTCCTGTTAGCATCTGCATTCTTCAGGGGTAACGGAGGCTTTGAGAACCTCTGCTGAGATTTTTCTTCCTGCTCCATAACTGTACCTCGCTACCTCATGCCGTCCCTCCCACACATCCTGGGGAACGCACACAGTTATGTTCTATGATGGAGCCGATAATGTCCCCTTTCTTTAGTCATGCATTATTTGAGGTTCATAATTGTGCTATGGACTGTTTTTTCCAATGATGGGAAAACACATTCTAAGCCAGGGAAAATGAGGGTGGAAGAAACTTTGGTAACATGAGAGCCGAGGCAGAAGAGATGATTTCTTATTTACCTCTGAGTCCTCAGTGCTTAATTCAGTGCTGGGAAATAAACGGAAACAAGTCTTGCACAGCCTACTCACTTTACAAACAGGGATATGGAGTTTTTATGAATAATGATTTACTGCCCTGGTTCCTGCTAGTCCCATTTCTTAGATCAAACTGAGATTCAGAGAGATAAAGTGACTATTCTATAGTCATGTAGATCTCAACTCAGCTGCTTCCAGTGGGTTTTTGCTTCTGGACTCCCAGTATAGGCTTTAGAATGCCTGTGAAGGAGAGACTTCAGGGCCATGGTCTGGTTGTGAAAGGAGATGGGGCGGCCAGGAGACTCTCCTTGAACTCCTACTTACATTTGGGTTGTGCATCTATTTGGAGTGGATGAAGAAGGCCATGAAGGCTGGTGAGACCACCTAAAACTGGTCGTAGCTGAGCTAACAGTGAGAGGGTAGAGTTGAGGTGGGGTTCTCAATTCTAAGAGGAAGAGATACCACCCTGATCCTCAATCACTTGCCCAGCACTGTCCACAACCCCCACCAAGGGGAGACGTGGCAGGGGATTTCACAGACGCTGTCTCTGTGGAAAGAGGGCCACTTTTCTCCCTGTATTCCCTTTCCTCCCCTCTTGTTTCCTTGCTGTTTTTTTTTTTTCCTTGAGACAGAGTGTTGCTCTCTCGCCCAGGCTGCAGTGCAGTGGCGCGATCTCAACTCACTGCAACCTCTGCCTCCCAGGTTCAAGTGATTCTCCTGCCTCAGCCTCCTAAGTTGCTGATATTACAGGCACCTGCCACCACACCCAACTAATTTTTTTTTTTTTTAGACAGAGTCTCACTCTGTAGCCCAGGCTGGAGTGCAGTGGCGCAATCTCGGCTCACTGCAACCTCCACCTCTCAGATCCCAGCTCAAGCAGTTCTCCTGCCTCAACCTCCTGAGTAGCTGGGATTACAGGCATGCGCCACCATGCCCAGCTAATTTTTGTATTTTTAGTAGTGACAGGGTTTCACCATGTTGGCCAGGTTGGTCTTGAACTCCTAACTGAACTGATTTCTCCTATGTGAGAGGCTAGGGCTGGCAGGAGAGGTTGAGTCCATCCTATTTCTGACTCTCTCATCAAGGAGTTCTCTGGGGATTAAGAGCTGTTGTGTCTTTCACTGAAGAGGAAATGAATTATGCACCAAAGGAGGAGGTGGAGATGAAATCTCAGTTTCAAGGGCAGGGGTGTGGAGAGGAGAGAGCAAGCTCAGGAGCAGAGGGTGGGAGTTCTTGCAAAGCAGTGCTTTCCTCTATTCTTCTACTCAACAGCAGAAGCGGAGCCCTGGTGGGAAACGGGGGTGGGGGTACAAGCGCAGTCACCAACAGACTGGCTGAAAGAAGCCTCTCTCTCGGGTATTTATAGAGCTTGCATCGCCATGGTACCCAGGCGCTGAAATTAAACTCCAGCCCAACTGCTTAGAGATGGATGGAATGAAATACACTTCACCTGTCCACTGTGCATGGTCTCATACCTCATTCTCAGAACTTCACCACTGCAAAGACAAACAAATGCAGTGAATTTTGCAAATCACCTGGCAAGACAGGTATAGGGTTGGGTTTAAATCCAGATAACCTGCCTCAACAGGGTGGCTGGGTGGAGTAGTAGAAAAAACATGGGCAGAAAAAACAATTCATATCTGAAACTTGACTCTGTGTCTTGCTCAGTGTGTGACTGTTAGCATGAGACTGCATCTCTTTGAGCCTCAGTTTCCCCACCTGTAAAATGAGAGCAACAACAAGAAAAATGAGAGCAACAATGCCACCTCATTGTTGACTTGTGACAACTAAGTGAGATGATGTAAGTAAAGTGCTTAGCTCAGTTTCTGAAATGCAGACGTTCTTTTAAATATAGGTCCCCTTCCCTGCTCAGCTCTGTTATTCATTTATTCCACAAGACTTTTGTGTGTGCCTATTGTATGCCAGACAAGTATTGAGACACAGGGTGATTTCTGGTCCTGTGTAGCAAACAGTTTAGTAATGTTACATATAATAAACAAGTCAACAAATGAAAAAGTAACTGCAAGTTGTTGTTAATAATATGAAGGATGGAGTGTGCCCTGAAGAATGTGGTAGGGTGTGGATTGGCTGAGAATCTACTTTAGACTGGGCCAGAGGAGAAGGCCATTCTGAGGAGGTAACATTTAAGCAGAGACCTCAAGCAGCCAGCAATGTGAAAAACCAAAGAACATGCATTGCAGGCTAAGAGATTAGCAGGTACGAACAAAAGCCCCGAAGACAGTATTTCGACACACCCAGGGCACTGTTTCTATTTCACTGAAAACCACAGGAGGCTGCCCTTGATGCAGTCATCCAAGCTAGAAGGTGGTAGCCGGAAAATGCCACAAGATTCTCTGACCCCAAACCCAGGGCTTCCTGTACCGTCATCTCCATCATGATCCAGGTGAGCAGAGTCCCTGCTTCCCACCCCTGGTTACTCAGCTGCAGTTGCCTCAAAGGTCCAGTAAAGCCTAGTGAAGTTTGGCTATTTTGCTACTTTGTCTTTAGTTTTCAGATATTTTAATATGTGTCTTGGCATGGATTTCTTTTTTTTTTTGAGATGGAGTTTCGCTCTTGTTACCCAGGCTGGAGTGCAATGGCGCGATCTCGGCTCACTGCAACCTCCACCTCCTGGGTTCAGGCAATTCTCCTGCCTCAGCCTCCCTAGTAGCTGGGATTACAGGCACATGCCACCATGCCCAGCTAATTTTTTTTAATATTTTTAGTAGAGACGGGGTTTCACCATATTGACCAGATGGTCTCGATCTCTTGACCTCGTGATCTACCCGCCTTGGCCTCCCAAAGTGCTGGGATTGGCATGGATTTCTTTGGGTTTATCTCATAATGGGGGGAGAGTCTCAGCCTCTTTAATCTGTAGTTTCATGCTTCCTGTCAAAGCTGGGATGTATTTGGCCATTATTTCCTTGAATCCTTTTACAATCATACCTTTTTGTCCTTTCCTCTGGGACTCTCATCTTTGTTAGTCTCACACAATTCTGGGGCTCTGTTCATTTGTTTTCAGTCTGTTTTCTCTCCATCATTTAGATTGGGTAATTTTGATTGTTCTGTCTTCCAGTTCATGGATTATCTTCCCTCTCTCCCCTCTATTCTGCCCTTGAGCCAATCCACAGAGCTGTTTATTTCATTTATTGTATTTTCCAGTTCTAATATGTCAATTTGGTTTTCCTTTATGTCATGTAAAAACATGGGCAGAAAAAACAATTTGCTGAGACTTCCTTTGCTGAGGTTTTCCGATTTTTCATTTGTTTCAAGTGTATTCGTAATTGCTCATTAAAGTGTTTCATCACTGCCACTTTAAAATCTTTGTCAGACAATTCTAACATCTCTGTCATCTCAGTGTTGGCATCTATTGCTGTTTTAATTTGGTTTGAGATATCTCAGGTTCTTGGTATAATGAGTAATTTTGAATTGAAGCCTGGACCTTGGCATTTTTAGTTGTCTGCTTCTCAGCACTAAGCCTGGGATATGTGAGACAAAAAGAAAACCCCGGGGAACTCACCACCTTGTCATTCCTCAGACTGTGAGGTCCCTGGCCACCTGCCTGGAGATTGTGCTGCAGAGACCTAGCCACCTGCCTTCTCTGCACTGTTCTGAGTCTTCTGTTTGTTTTAGATATAACGTCCATGATTTTCGGTTGAACCAGTGGGAGGAATAGGGGAAAATGTGCGTACTCCATCTTCCTGGGAGCAGAAAGTCATTGCTTACTTGAGCCAACAAGCCAACTCCAACTTGTGTACAAGCTGGAGTTCATCTTTTTCTCTCAAGCCAGCTTCTTCACCTCCTTTTCCACCTCTACTCTCTACCTCCCTATTTCATATTCCCTCAGATATCTAGGTAAGGAATGTCAGCATTCTGCCTTCACAGCCTCCCTTATGTCTCTTCTTTCTTTTTTGACCTAAGCCCTAGCTCAGGCCCTTGTGTCTGATTCTTGGCCACTTTAATGATGTCTGCATTCATCTCATAAATTTTTCAGCAATCTTCACCTCTCCAGTGTACCTCCTCATCTTTCTAAAGCAGGCATCACAGGTGCGTTCCTCAGAGTTAAACATAAATGTGGTCTGAGAGCAATTACAATGGGGTAATCCTGGTTTTAATAAAATAAATAGATTTCTTTCCTATGGGACCTCTAGCGCTCTCAGAATACCTCCATCCATGATGAATAGCCAAGAAAACAACATAAAATACAGAAGGGCCCAAACTTATTTGCGTAAATATTCTTTTTCTCCCTGAGGCATCTCTAGAATACAATGTTCTAAGAAGGGTGTTCACAAACTTCTGTAAAGAATCAGATAAGAAATATTTCCAGCTTTTGCAGTTTATTTAGTCTCTGTCGAAACTTCTCAGCTCTGCTGCTGTAGGGTGAAAGCAGGCATAGACAATATATAAACAAATAGATGTGGTTGTGTGCCAATAAAGCTTTATATATAAAAACAGAACACTGGCCCTCAGGTTGTAGTTTGACCATACTTGTTCTAAAGCATCATTTTAATTAAAGAGACCTAGGTGTCTTTAATTAAAGAAAGAAACCCTAGATTTCTCCCTTTATTTCCTTCGTCTATTCTAACTATAATAGCCTCGGGTCCTATCTCCACAATACATGTTATATGTGTTCCCATCTCTCCATCTCCTCTTCTAGCTTCTGGCCGAGATCCAGGCCATTGCCTGCACCTTATGAAGTCTCCCGCTGGGCTTCCTCTGTGCATGTGCTTCATCATTCCACATGGTGCTGGGATGGTTGTTGTGAAACTCAATGGCTCTTCGCTGGTCTTAGGAGGAAATCTAAGCACCTTCCCATGTGTTATAAGGTCCAGTGCGGGTGGCCCTGGTCCTGACCCAGCCCTCCCGTCTCAGCTTTCATGCCTCCTCCTCTCCTACTGCACAGCTGAGCTTGTGCATGTGGTTTGCACACTCAGTTCCCCTCAATTCTGGACCTGCACATGGGCTGTTTCTCCTGCTGAGAATACTCCTCTGTCTTTTGCTGGTGAATTTTCCTGCAGGCTTCAGGATAGGTGTGACTTCTGACCTTACTCCCAAAGTTGGGTTGTGTGCCCCTGCAGCTACTTTATCCGTCAGCATTCAAATCTTATGTTAGTTCCCCAGCTATACTGTAAACCCTGTGAGGGCAGATTTTTCTTTTTTTTCTCCCTCATTTCTTTTATATCTCTAGTGCCCAAATAAGGTCCTCAGAGGACATGAGCTATGCCCTGATCAGGGCCTAAGACTCCCTTGATACCACCTTTTAACCAGTTTTCCTGCATTTGGGCAGCAGATGGCATTATCTATTGGAATAATTGGAAGCCCATATGCCCCTCTAAGAAATAAGTTGCCCATCTGTAGTGAGGGTGAGTGTTATGCAGCATCCAAGGCTCCTTTGTCTAAAGATTTTTGCTTTTTGGTTTGAGTTCAAAGGTTCTTTCTCAAAAGTCGCTAAGAGCTCTAGATCTTTCTTTATAGAGCTCTATTTTTTTTTTTTTTTAATAGAGACTCTATTGCCCATGCTGGAGTGCAGTGGCATGATCTTGGCTCACTGCAACCTCTGTCTCCCGGGTTCAAGCGATAATTGTGCCTCAAGCTCCAGAGTGGCTGTGAGTACAGGTGTGCACCACCATGCGTGGCTAATTTTCATGTTTTTAGTAGAAATGGGGTTTCACCACGTTGTCCAGGCTGGTCTCAAACTCCTGGCCTCAAGAGATCTGCCTGCCTCTGCCTTCCAAAGTGCTGGGATTACAGGCATGAGACACCACGGCTGGCCCAAAGCTCTGTGTCTATCAAAACATTACAAGCTGGGTATGGTGGCTCACACCTGTAACCCCAGCATTTTGGGAGGCCAAGGTGGGCAGATCGCCTGAGGTCAGGAGTTTGAGACCAGCCTGGCCAACATGGTGAAACCTCTTTTCTACTAAAAACATAAAAATTAGCCAGGTGTGGTGGTGCATGCCTATAATCCCAGCTACTTTGGAGGCTGAGGCAGGAGAATTATTTGAACCCGAGAGACGAAGGTTCAGTGAGCCAAGATGGTGCCACTGCTGTCCAGCCTGGGTGACAAATAAGACTCCGTCTCAAAGAAAAAAAACAGAAAAACATCAGGAAAATGCCAAATGCAGTGTGGGATTCACAAGTGGCTACTTGGTTACTTTTGAAAAACAAAAAGCTACAAAGAACATTCTTGAGACAAGTGGGGAAATGTGACTGGGGAGTGTGTTTTAAATAATATGATGTCAGCGTTACCTATCTCGGGATTGATCGTGGTATGGTAGTTACATTAGGAGAATAAACCTTGCTCTTAGGAGATATACACTGAAGCATTGAGGAATAAAGTGTCATGATGTCTGCAAGTTACATTCAAATGGTTCAGAAACCATTTGAGCATTTCAGAGGGTAGGAGGAAGGGAGAGAGTATAATGTGGCAAAATGTTAACAACTAGTGGTATGGTTTGGATGTTTTGTCCTCTCCAAATCTCATACTGAGATGCGACCTCCAATGTTGGAGGTGGCCCTAGCGGGTGGTATTTGGGTCATGGGGACAGATCGTTCATGAATGTCTTGGAGCTATCCTCCCTGTAATAAGTGAGTTCTCATTCTGTTAGTCCATATAAGATTGGGTTGTTTTCATTTTACTTTATTTTATTTATTTATTGAGATAGAGTTTCGCTCTGTCACCCAGACTGGAGTGCAGCAGTGCGATCTTGGCTCACTGCAGCCTCTGCCTCCCGGGTGCAAGTGATTCTATTGCCTCAGCCTCCCAAGTAGCTGGGATTACAGGCACTCACCACCATGCCCAGCTAATTTCTGTATTTTTAGTAGAGATGGGGTTTTACCATGTTGGCCAGGCCAGTCTCGAACTCCTGACCTCGAGTGATCTGCCCACTTTGGCCTCCCAAAGTGCTGGCATTACAGGTGTGAGCCACCATGCCCAGCCCTGGTTGTTTAAGAGAGACTGGCACCTGCACCTGTTCCTGACTCTCTCTCTTGCTGACTCTCCCCATGTGATATGACCGCTCCCCCTTTGCCTTCTGCCATGATTGAAAGCTTCCTGAGGCCTTGGCAGAAGCCAAGCAGTTGCCAGCACCATGCTGCTTGTATAGCCTGCTGAACCATGAGCCAAGCAAGCCTCTTTTCTTTATAAATTACCCAGCCTCAGGTATTTCTCTATAGCAGTGCAAATGGACTAACACAACCTGCAAATAATTTTTAAAAAAAGGTTCTGTATTTGATATTTTACTCAACCCTCTTCTCATCTATCACAGTGTCTCACATGGAATATACCTCAATCAATGTTGGCTGCATTACAACAACAATTAGTAAGATGCCTAAAAATGTGCACTGAATTGTTTAAGATGCTCTACTGGGCTGGGCGCGGTGGCTCACGCCTGTAATCCCAGCACTTTGGGAGGCTGAGGCAGTTGGATCACCTGAGGTTGTGAGTTCAAGACTAGCCTGACCAACATGGAGAAACTCCATCTCTACTAAAAACACAAGATTAGTCAGGCATGGTGGTGCATGCCTGTAATCCCAGCTACTTAGGAGCCTGAGGCAGGAGAATTGCTTGAACCCGGAATGGGGAGGTTGTGGTGAGCTGAGATGCTGAGATACCGCCATTGCACTCCAACCTGGGCAACAACAGCAAAACTCCATTTCAAAAAAGAAAAAAGAAAAAAAGATGCTCTATTGACTTCCTATCTTTTAACTTCTAATATTGGGGCTTTGAGCAGCTTTATAACCAAAGAGCCCAGCTAACAGCTATCTCTTTCCTGTTGAGCCGTATGGCTTGAGTTCCAAATATATTTATAGAGCTTATATTTCATATAGCTTAACATTTTTTACAGTAAAAGTCTTCATAAAGGAAAACAAAGATAGGAGAGAAACTTGATATATTCCAAGTGAGGTAAAATAAATCTGGGTTTGATCTCACCATGGGTTATAATTTCTGTCCTGATCCAAAATAAGGCTGGAGACACTCTCCTGTTTGTCCTCCTGGACAGCTCCCATGATGTCCCTGTGAGAGCTCAGCTGCGGGTGGCTGCTGTCCACCCAATCATCCAGATCAAGAACCAACATTTCCTGGAAGGCCAAAAGCCTGCACCTGCATGGAATGGGAGGGATCCATGGTCAAGGGGAGCCTTTGTCTGACCTCAGACTCTTGGTGTCTTATGTTCCCATTTTATCATGATCCAAGAAACTCTTTACTTTTTTCCTTTTTTTTTTTTGAGAGTTTCGCTCTTGTTACCCAGACTGGAGTGCAATGGCGCAATCTCGGCTCACCGCAACCTCCGCCTCCTGGGTTCAAGCAACTCTTCTGCCTCAGACTCCCAAGTAGCTGGGACTACCGGCATGCGCTACCATGCCCAGCTAATTTTTGCATTTTTAATAGAGATGGGATTTCACCATGTTGACCAGGGTGGTCTCGATCTCTTGAACTCGTGATCTACCCGCCTTGGTCTCTCAAAGTGCTAGGATTATGGGCATGAGCCACCATGCCCGGCCGATCCAAGAGACTCTTGCATTTTGCAGGCCTTAAAGCAGTGGGATGGACGTTAGAGATTGGTCTGCCCTCTGACATGAGCCATGGGCAGAGGATGGGACTTGATGGAGTGGGCATTTGATCGCTTCTGTAACCAGGGGCTTCTCTCGGGGGCAGCAATGAGGCGACAATAGTAATGAGTGGTGGCTGACTGAGCACACTTACTCTCTATTGTGCACTGACTGAGCACTCACCCTACACCATGCGCCAAGGTGGCATTTCCCACATCCAGTACTCATTCCAGCCTTAAAAGTTAAGGAATCTTGGGGATCCAGATCCAGGCCTGCCTGGCATTAAAATCTAGGCTGCAGGCCAGGTGCGGTAGCTCATGACTGTAATCTCAGCACTTGGGAGGCTGAGGAGGGTGGGTCACTTGAGCTCAGAAGTTTGAGACCGGCGTGGGCAACATAGTGAGATCATCTCTACAAAAAGTACAAAAAATTGACGGGTGCGGCAGCTCACACCTGTAATCCCAGCACTTTGAGAGACCAACGTGGGCGGATCACTTGAGGTCAGGAGTTTGAGGCCACATAGTAAAACCCTGTCTCTACTAAAAGTACAAAAATTAGCCAGGCATGGTGGCATGCTCCTGTAATCCCAGCTATTCAGGAGGCTGAGGCAGGAGACTCACTTGAACCCAGGAGGTGGAGGTTGCACTGTGCCAATATTGCACCACTGCACTCCAGCCTGGTGGTAGAGTGAAACTCCATCTCAAAAAAACAAAACAAAAATTTAGCTGGACATGGTGGCAAGAAACTCAAGTGGAAGGATGACTTGAGCCCAAGAGGCAGAAGTTGTAGTGAGCCAAGATTGTGCCACTGCAATACAGCCTGGTGACAGAGTGAGACTCTGTCTCAAAAAAAAAAAAAAAAAAATCCAGGCTGCAGAGTAGCAGGTGTAGCAGAACTATGCCACACCCCTGGGAATGTGGAAGACTCAGGTGGCATATGCAGATCTTGCCTCTGAGTGTTTAATGAAGTTCTAGATTAATTTAAGAGGTAATCAGGAGTACTTCTATGATTCTGAGCATACGAGGACTAGGAACCTCTCCCCTTTACCAGGGCCCGTTCTCCACTTTAGCACCTCAGAAGAGGAACTAATTTCCAATCAGCAAGTTAACAAGTAACCTGTTGCCCCCAAGGTGGGGCAAGTTTCACCTGTGTGCTATCAGCAAGTGTCCAGATTGGGCAGGGGGATGACTGGAAGAGGTAAGAAGCAAATTGGCCTCCACTCGGAAGCACATGGTGCGGACACAGTCCACTGCCTGGAGTTTGTTCAGCAAAGTCCTCCCACTGGCAGGGTGGCCAGGGACTCCCTTCTTTCAGGTGTTGGGGAAGCTTGCCATCTATGCAGTCTCCTCTGGAGGAGAGTGAGCTGGGGCTCAGATCATAAATGGAGCTTCCAAGCCAGAAAGATGGTAAATGGGATGCATTTATTTGCTGGGACTGAGGTCAACCAATTCTTGCATCCAGGGCCCCTGGCTTGTCCCTTTAGAACACACGATGAGGTCAGGTGGAGCCAGCGTGAACTTGAAGTCGGAAGATGGGCTGCATGTAAGTTTGGCACCTGGCACAATGAGCATAAATCTGAGACTCCCAGTGAGTATTGGAGGAATGAATGAACACACATTGTGAACTCTGAAGGGTTACGCAAAAGTAAGCAGCAGAGTGTGGAGGCTCAGATTTGACTGTGATAAGGAGCTGACTCCAAGGACCAAGACTGATTCTTCAGCATCACCTCTTCCACTGAAGGTCAGTCAGGCTAAGTTCTTCCCCTTCCCGCCCAAGAACCAGGACCTGGAAAGTGGGCTGCATGTTTGGGACAGCATGTGTTTTGTGCCTCGAGGTAGAAAGGATGTGTGTATCTGCATGCTCACATCTCTGCACAGACCACAGTGCAGGTGGCTCTTGCTGCAGAGGTCCTATGTGCTGCTAAATCCAACATGCAGATTTTATTCTTTTGTCTCCCTTCTCTTGCTGTAGCCTGGAACACAGACACCAGTGCACACTCTCTCTCTCTCTCTCTCTCTCTCTCTCTCTCTCTCTCTCTCTCTCTCTCTCTCTCACACACACACACACACACACACAGACACACACTTCATTCTGTTTCTCCCCCAGACTCCCTGCACCCCCGTTATAGATTGCTTGACATCCCTTCTCCCCAGCAAAGCACACTGTGTTACACCTGTTCTGATGAAGCACCTTGCACTAGCTATCTGCAGCTGCCCAGCATCACCCCTGCAAGATTGCAGAGAATGACATGGTATGAGGGTGGGGAGGGCATTAGGTCTCCTGGGCAAGAGGTCTCTGCAGCACAATCTCCAGTCAGCATCATTTTCCTTTCTTCCAAGAGTGGGGTAGAGGGTGTCTGTGTCTTGGGTTTCCCAGGAGACAGACTTCGAGCTGGAGAGTTGCATGCAGGATGGTTTCTAAAAAATCTTTTATGTATGTATGTATTTTTGAGACAGAGTCTTGCTCTCTCACCCAGGCTGGAGTGCAGTGATGTGATCGTGGCTCACTGCAACCTCTACCTCCTGGGTTCAAGCGATTCTCCTGCCTTAGCTTTCTGAGTAGCTGGGACTACAGGTATGCGCCACCATGCCCAGCTAATTTTTGTATTTTTAGTGGAGACAGGGTTTCACCATGTTGGCCAGGCTGGTCTCAAACTCCTGACCTCGTGACCCACGCCCCCCCCAGCTTCCCAAAGTGCTGGGATTACAGATGTAAGCCACTGCGCCCAGCCGCAGGATGTTTTTAGAGACAGCAGGAACCATGCCTGGGAAGGAAAGAGTGAGCAGGGATGGGCAGAGGGAGACACTGAGCTGTGATGATGTAGTGATAGTGGCCTCAGCTGATCCCATTGTGAGCTCTGGAGCCGGGCCAACTTTTCAGAGATGCCACAAGCAGCCAGTTTGGACCAGACATTGGATGTGGGCTTACTCTGGGGAGGGGGTGTCACTGTACCCCAGGCAGTTCCCTTGCAGAGGGTGGTGTGTGGTGTTAGCATGTTAGCACTTAGCACTATTGGGCAGTGAGGAGATGAGCACTCCAGGTGTTACGAAGGGAATCTAATCCCCACTACGTCCCAAACAGGCTGCTGTGACCTCACCCGACACCCTGGCAGAGTGGAAGAATGAAGACAACGTTCTCTCGCTGCTTCTTCCACAGTTTTTGTGGGTTTTTGGCTTTTTGTCTGATTATGTCTTTTATGGTGCCAGGACTAGGTCTTTTTTTTTTTTTTTTTTTTTTTTTTAATTGAGATGGAGTCTCACTCTGTCACCCAGGCTGGAGTGCAGTGGCATGATCTCAGCTCACTGCAGCCTCCACCTCCAGGGTTCAAGCGATTCTCCTGCCTCAGCCTTCCAAGTAGCTGGGACTACAGGCACCTGCCACCATGCCCAGCTCAGTTTTGTATTTTTTTTAGTAGAGACAGGGTTTCACCATGTTGGCCAGGCTGATTTTGAACTCCTAGCCTTAGGTGATCCAACAGCCCGGCCTCCCAAAGTGCTAGGATTACAGGTGTGAGCCACCACACCCATCCAGACCTGAGTTCTTGACCCTTGGGTGTCAAAGTACCCATATCCCTGAGGTCAACAGAGAATACTTTAACCCATGGCCATCCTCTCTCTTCAGTTCTCTCAATGGCTCTTTGACATTTTTATTATCTTTTGTATCTGCCCCCAACTCTGCCAGTCTCATAGAAATCTGCCAGTTTTCCTGGTGTGAATGCTTCCACGTTGGCTGATTTCAAGCTACCAGTGTGATGTCACCGAACATGGGGCTGGGAAGAGGCACAAATATCAGTCTTGTGGGTGGGTTCCAGCACACCCCTGAGTGCAGATGGGTTTGAACCCCAGGGGAGGGATCCTGGGGTGAGGACTGGAAGCAGCAGCTGGGGCCTGTGGAATCCCTGGCAGGGATGGGGTTGCCTGCCTCCCTAGGTTCTCAGGGCCTGTACCTGTCTGGGTATTGAATTGCTTCAACTGTGTTTCCATCTTGTTGCCCCCAGTGCTTTTTTGTTCATGGGATGTGCCTCTGGAAGTGAATCTCATTCATACTGACCCACCTCTTCCCCTCTGTCAGGTTCACTGCAGGCAAATGCAAGGGCTTAGAGAGGTGGGGTTGCAAAGATGGGGAAAGGCACCTTCCCAGTGACAATTCTGCCCCTGGGATATAGAAAGCCTTTGGAAGAGCCCAGCTTCTCTGTCCTCAGGAATCTTTGAGATGACCCAATAGGATGTCATTTCTCCCCTCCTCCAGTTAGCACAGAGCCGACATTTGGGAATATGCCCCTCTGTGTGTGATTTACTCCTGGGTCCCCTCTAATTGTTATAACTACCACAAGCAGTGGGTAGCTTTCCTTCTTCCTGTGCTGCTGATGAGAAAACTGGGTCATAGCGAGGTTGAAGATTTGTCTAAGACTTTTGTAGCAAGTACATGGTAGAACAGAGTTCAAACTGAAATCATTGATTGTAAAGCCCATGCTAAAACCCATTTCACCATATATCCTCTCAGAAATATAGACTTGCATGTGTCCTGTCGTAGGAGGTCAAAAAAAGAATGATTAAAGCAGTCCTTCAGTTGTACTCTTCTCTCTCTCTTTTTTTTTTTTTTTTTTTGAGTCAGAGTCTTGCTCTGTGGCCAGGCTGGAGTGCAGTGGTGTGATCTCTGCTTACTGCAACCTCTGTCTCCCAGGTTCAAGTGATGCTCCTGCCTCAGCCTCCCAAGCAGCTGGGACTATAGGCGCAGGCTACTACACCCAGCTCAATTTTTGTATTTTTAATAGAAACAGGGCTTCACCAGGTCAGCCAGGATGGTCTCCATCTGACCTCGTGATCTGCCTGCCTTGGCTTCCCAGAGTGCTGGGATTACAGGCGTGAGCCACTGCACCCAGCCTGTACTCTTCTCTTATACGTATAATGGCTTGAATGTGTGCCCTGTAAGTTCATGTGTTGGAAACTTAATGGGCATTTTGATGGTATTAAGAAGTGGGACCTTTAAGAGGTGATTAGCTCAGGAGGACTCTGCCCTCATGAATGGATTGATGCCTCTATTGCAGGTGTGAGCTCCTGACAAAAGGGTAAGTTTGGCCTCCTTTCCTTCTGTCTCTCATGATGGGCCTACATGCCATGTGATACCTTCCCTCACAGGATGACCTTCACCAGATGCTGGTGCCATGCTCTTGGACTTCCCAGCTTCTAGAACCAGAAGCCAAATAAACGTCTTTTCTACATAATTGACCCAGTCTGTGGTATTTTGTTAAAGCAGCAGAAGGTGAACTGAGACACAGTGAATGTCACATGCTGAGTTATCCTACCCGATCCTCCAGTCTCTACTTGGTACAGAGAAACACAGGTGTGAATATGAGAATGAGTAAGAAACTTCCACTCAGTACTTGCTGCGGTATTTGCTGCAGCTCCTGCACACACATCTTTGCTCTGCACGTTCCATTGTTCCAACATTTCCACGAATTACACATCATGCACTGCCTCCCCGCCAACCTGCCCCCAGTGTGTGTCTCTACTGCTCACACTCTGTGTTACACCTTCACTTATACCTGGTGTCTTTGCACCTGCACGCATGCTCACACCTGGTGCCTTTACACCTGCGTGCATCTCCTTGAAGCCTGAACTATACAGTATCCTTGATATTTGCAATGTGTTACACACACACACACACACACACACACACACACGAGGTTCTTCTTCTCCCTGACAGATTTGTGCTACTGAGAATACCACCTCTTCCAAGCAGCCCCTTGAAGCCTTACCAACTGGGGACTGATAGATATCAACTCATATTCTCTCTAGAAATGCTATTGAGCTCTGTGACTGCATCCCTGGCAACTGTCCAGAGAATATTATTTGGGCATTATCAATTACCATCAAGTTGCTGTTTCAAGGGGCTCTGTGATGGCTGGCACATAAACAGGACAGGAAGGAGGAAGTAAAGTGTTACCCTGGCATCTCAGGCCTGGCATTCCCTCCCCCAAGTACTTGGAAATCCCCGGTCTCCTCACAACTTGTCATTTTCTCATGTCGATCGCTGCGACACTCCTCATTGTAACACACTCATAGGGCCACTCCCTGCTGCACACAGTCCACAGCCCCTGTCTTAGGATGCTTAGCATCTCTGCCTTCTCTAAGCAGAGCCAGCTCCTCAGGAGGTCTGTGTGGGTGCAAGCGGACTGGGGGGTTGGGGCAGTCAGTTCTCTTTTTCTTTTCTTTTTTCACTTTTGAGATGAAGTTTTGTTCTTGTTGCCCAGGCTGGAGTGCAATGGCACAATCGGCTCACTGCAACCTCTGCCTCCTGGGTTCAAGCAATTCACCTGCCTCAGCCTCCCAAGTAGCTTGGATTACAGGCATGTGCCACCACGCTTGGCTAATTTTTTAATTTTTATTTTTAGTAGAGATGGGGTTTCACCATATTGGTCAGGCTGATCTCGAACTCCTGACCTCAGGTGATCCGCCCACCTAGGCCTCCCAGAGTGCTGGGATTACAGGCATGAGCCACCATGCCCTGCCCAATTATCTTTTTCACAGTCAGCTCATGAAGTCAACTGAGGTAGTTGAAAAGGAGAAGATTCGGGGTAGCAACCTCAGAGAAGAAGAGGAGGATCGGTGTAGAGACCTCAGCCTGTAGTTCTAGAACCTGTGGCTTGGGGAGTGTCACTTGGATGAACATAGGAAGTATCAATAAATGTGTCCTTAGGGAGAAGAGGCTCCTTCCTTAGGAATGCTGGACCTGCGGTAGGGGAGACATGAGGGAGAAGTAGGTGGGGGGAGAATGTATGAGAGCAGTGGCTTGCTACTGGGGCCCATTTTACCTTTGAAGAGAACATTTGGCAATGTCTGAGAGGCTGCCAAGAACAGGCAGGGGTGGAGTATGAGGTGGGTAGTGGCCAGGGATGCTGTTAAACATCTTCTATGGACTGGATGGCTTCCCGCCACAAAGCCATCTGGCCCAAATGTCCACGGTGCCGCGATTGAGAAACCTGGTACTGGCGCATAGGATGGCCCCATGGGCTGAACCACCTCTACAGAAAGTGAAGGGAAGTCCTGTGCCTCCTGTGTGGAGGGAGGGAGTGGGGATCCAGAGTGAAGGAGCATCGGACTTCCAGCCCTGGACAGAGCAGATGCTCTTCCCGGGCGACAGGCTCTCCAGGCTGGTGTTGTTTGGTGGCTTCCCACATTCCCAGAAGAAGGGGAAGGCCATGGTATCCTCAGGGCGGGTAGCTGAGAAACTCTTCGGGGCTGGGTGACCTTTGGCTATTCACATTCAATCCAGATCCTCCCAATGCACTCTCTGTGCACCCATCCAAGTACTTTCCACCAAATAGGTCAAAGCCGAACTAACTGCCCCTCGCCAGTGTCCCTGCTGTGCCCTAGCAAGCTCTCCTCCCAGCCCTTCCAATTATTATTATTATTTTGAGGTGGAGTCTTCCTCTGTCACCCAGGCTAGAGTGCAGTGGCATGATCTCAGCTCACTATAACCTCTGCCTCCCAGGTTTAAGCGATTCTGCCTCAGCCCCCTGAGTAACTGGGATTATAGGTGCACACCACTGCACCTGGCTAATTTTTTTTTTTTTTTTTCATTTTTAGTAGAGACAGGGTTTCACCATGTTGGCCATAGTTGGCCAGGCTGGTCTCGAACTCCTGACCTTAAGTGATGCGCCCGCCTGGGCCTCCCAAAGTGCTGGGATTACAGTCGTGAGTCACTGCGCCCGGCCCACTTCCACATTACATTGCTTATTTGCTTCTTGGCTGTTTCCCATTAGACTCCTCTTGGATGGCTGTGTTTTATTCATCCCTGTATCCCCAGTAACTGGCTTTGTCCACTGATGATGTATCAGGCACTATTTGTGGACAGAATGGACAGATGTATGATTTCGGTAGATATTGGCAATTAACATGTTTTTGTCTAAGCAGTTATTTTCCTTGTAAGAAACACTCCTTTCCCACTCTTTTTTTTTGAGATGGAGTTTTGCTCTTGTTGCCAAGGCAATGGTGGGATCTTGGCTCACCACAACCTCTACCTCCTGGGTTCAAGTGATTCTCCCACCTCAGCCTCCCGAGTAGCTGGGATTTCAAGCATGCGCCACCATGCTGGCTAATTTTGTATTTTTAGTAGAGACGGGATTTCTCCATGTTGGTCAGGCTAGTCTCGAACACTCGACCTTAGGGGATCCACCCACTTTGGCCTCCCAAAGTGCTGGGATTACAGGTGTGAGCCACTGCATCTGTCCTCCTTTCCCATTCTTTATGACCCTGGAAAGGATGATGGGATTTGGGCCAATTCATGTTCTTCTGTTGATAGAGGGCGGGTCTCTTTGCCACTCCCTTGGGAGCTACAAGGATACAGGTTCGGGCCTGTTGGCAACCATCTTTCCTAAATATGGAATAAATATACATGAAAATAAGGCCACATCCCAAGGAAAGCAGCACTGAGAGGTAGAGCAAAGACAGTACCTTGTGAACATCCTTTGTGCCTCTGGATCTGACCACCTCTGAAGCCAGTGCTGCCTTTGGATATCCTGGTTTTGCTTTGCTTTAGGGTTCTGTCACTTACCCCTGCAAGTCTCCTGATGAACACAGAGATGCTGCTTGGGGGCAGAAGCAAGCCTGTGTTCACCTTCTCCATCTTCATTGTAGCCTTCAACATAATAGATGTTTCCTAAACATTCCTGGGGTTAATAGTCAGTGGGGCAGATTCCTTCTGACCAAAGGCTCTAGTCTGAGAACAAAATCTGCATGTGTGTGGCTGAGTTAAGACCGGGATAAAGGATTGCTGAGGGAGTGGCCTGAGAATGGAAACAGCCGGAGAGCAGACTGAGAACCAAAGATTCCCAGTCACCTGGGAGGTGCCCGTTCCTGATCTGTGGTGTGGCCTCTCTAAGCCTCAGTTTTCACACCGTTTCACAGAGCAGCTGGGAAGTTCAAATAACATCATAACATCAATTAATTTGGGTGGAAGGTTTTTTTTTTTTTTGACAGAGTTTCACTCTGTCACCCAGGCTAGAGTGCAGTGACACAATCTCGGCTCACTGCAACCTCCGCCTCCCGGGTTCAAGCAATTCTCCTGCCTCAGCCTACCGAGTAGCTGGGACTACAGGCGTCCACTACCATGCCTGGCTAACTTTTGTATTTTTTGTAGAGATGGGGTTTCACCATATTGGCCAGGCTGGTCTCAAACTCCTGACCTTGTGATCCACCCGCCTCGGCCTCCCAGAGTGCTAGGATTACAGGCGTGAGCCACCGCGCCCAGCCATGGGTGGAAGGGTTTTATGAATGCATGAGTGTAAGGACATCCCTTTTACTGCCCCTGGAATTGGCTCAGTTCAGGGACAGGGATCATCTCCGGAAGAGTGGCTACCGGGTAGACTGTCCCTAAGGGGGTATAGGCCTTGCTGCTTCTGTCCTCCTCACCCTGGAGCCTTCTAGGAGAGCAAGGCCCTGGGGTTTTATCAGCGCTTGCAGTGAGGGCTTGGGATGGGTGGAGCTCTTTACTTTTTAACAGGTCAGGCTTCCCACTGAAGGCTGAGAATAAGAAAAGTGACAGTAGACATCCCCTGGAGGCAGGCTGAGAGTTTACAACAGCAACCCTGCCTGAAGGCAATATTATCTCCACTTCACGGGAGAGAAAACTGATGCTTTGGAGGTTAGATAAGGAGCCCAGGTTTAGCTAGAAAGGAGAGTGGTTGGAATTTAAAGTGAAGGACTTTGTTTGTTTTGCTTTTTTTTTTTTTAAATGTAAAGACAATAACCCCAACATTCCACTATTTTCCTTTCATAATAGCTTACCGTTTAATATGCATTTGTTAAAAGCTGGGTCCTTGCCAAGCACTTTACATGTTTTTGTTAGGCTTTCCAAACAATCCTGTACAGCAGATCTCTCTCTCTCTCTCTCTCTCTCTCTCTCTCTCTCTCTCTCTCTCTCTCTCTCTGTCTCTCTCTCTCTCTGTTAGGCTGGATCTTGGCTCACTGCAGTCTCCTCCCGGGTTCAATTGATTCTCCTGCCTCTGCCTCCAGAGTAGCTGAGACTATAGGTATGCGTCTCCATGCCCAGTTATTTTTTTTGCATTTTTGGTAGAGATGGGTTTTCACCTTGCCGGCTAGGCTGGTCTTGAGCTCCGGACCTTGTGATCCGCCCGCCTCAGCCTCCCAAAGTGCTGGGATTACAGGTGTGAGCCACCTGGCCGACTACAGCAGATGTTTTTATCCCTGTTTTACAAATGGGAAAGGTGAGGCTCAGGAAGGTAAGTCCAGGTGGAAATGGACCCAGTGGGCAAATGGTGGAGGCAGGCTCGCAGTCCAGTCTGGCTGGTCCTAGGACTGGTCTTCTTTGGAATCTTGTCCTTGGAACCGATTCCACGGACCTCTTTTAGGAGCCCAGGCCTCTCTTCGCTGTCTCTTGCTGCCCGGCGACTTCCCTAAATCCCTTTGAGGTGCTGTGCCCCACTCCAGTCAGATTTCGTGGGAAAGGCTGCCACCTTGTGGCCAAATGGCAAACCCACCATTTGCCGGGAGGAGGCGAGCGCTGGGGAGTGAGCGGCTTTGCGGAACAGCTGGGGCAGCCTTGCTTCGGAGGGCGGCGCGCAGCCACAGTGCCCGCTGCTGGGGGACGGCGTCTTACAGGCTGCCCAGCTGCGTCAGGGTGGAAGGCGGGGCTTGGGTGTGAGCGCGCTGAATCAGAACTTTCCTGGAAAGTCCCCGCTTGGGCTGCTCAGAGGATCACTGAAGTAAGCAGGTGAGGCTTCTCCTTAAACGTTCCTCTCGGGTGTTTCACCTGGGTGGTCGTGGAGGAGGGAGAGGCGAAGGAGAAGGAATGGTGCAGGCCCCGGAGAGACGGTCCTTGGCCAGGATCGTGTTCTCTTCCACCCTGCACAGACCCTGTCCCCAACCCAGCAAGTAACAGAACCTCGTCCTCACTTCCCAAATCTAACTGGTTTGAGGAGCACAAACCAGAGAGATTTGAGGCTCTGCTCTGACCGCCCCAGTCTGCTTCCTTCGAGCCCTCATCCTGACTGCTGCAGATTCTCCCGGGATCTGGCCCTTCTGCCCCTCTTTCCCACTTTGCAAACGGAAAGATTCCCTAATCGTGTTTCTCCCTATGGACAAGAGCCACACTGAGGTTCCTCATGACCTGGCAGGAAAATACTCAGCTTCTTCGCCTGACTCGTATTCCTGCCTCATTCCCTCGGACAAACCTCATCGCTCCCGTGCTCTTCCTGCTGAGCTCCAATCCCCTGCTCCTCATTCCTGGCTGCACGTGACTGCACGTGAAACTCACCTACCCTGGATCAGACCCTTCTTCCAGAGGTCCTGATCTAATTGGCCTGGTACCTGTGTCAAGAAAGCTCCCCAATGGTTCTAACCCTTAACACCCACCCCAGCCTCTCTGAACTTCTCACCTGTCTCTTTGCATCTTTCTTCTCCCTCCTGCTGCCCTCTCCTGCCTTGTCTGTCCAGCATTCTTTTACCTGCCAGTGCCCAACTCAAGGGCTTGTGGAAGCCAGGCACAGTAGCTCACTCCTGTAATCCCAGCACTTTGGGAGGCGAAGGCGGGTGGATCACCTGAAGTCAGGAGTTCAAGACCAGCCTGCCCAACATGGTGAAACCCCGTCTCTACTAAGAAATACAAATATTAGCCAGGTGTGGTGGTGTGCGCCTATAATCCCAGCTACTCGGGAGGCTGAGGCAGAAGAATCGCTTGAACCTGGGAGGTGCAGGTTGCAATGAGCCAGGATTGTGCCACTGAACTCCACCTGGGCGACAGAGCGAGATTCTGTCTCAAAAACAACAACAAAAACTTTCATACTCCTGTCCTCTGGATGCCACATGTTTGCTCATCACTTCTGTGCCAGCCCTGAGCCTATCGCACCCCAGTGACTGATTGGCTTGTGAATTTGTCTAACACGTTAGACTGTGTTTTATTTATCTTTGTCTTCCCAGCTTCTGACAGTGCCAGGGACAAAACTGTGCTTGGTGACTGTGAAAGTAGAACTCCTGAACAGATGTCCCTTGTTCGTATGGCCAGTCTTCACGTTGCTGAGACCCTCAACTCTCCAGATGTCACCCTTTCTGAAAAGCCCTTGAAGCCATGAACAAGGTCTGCATACTGAAAGTACTTGTTCAAGTCCCCCAGGCTCAGGAGAGGGGAGACAGCAGAGATTGCTCTTGAGGACATGAGATTTGAGGGAAGATCTTCCTCCATCTCCCCAGTCCCCACATATAAATCTCTCCCACTGTGAAAATTGTTATGCCTCAATTTCTACTCTTAGAAAAATCAGTATTTGGAAGAAACATTTTAAAATAATAAGAATGAGGCTGGGCATGGTGGTTCACACCTGTAATCCCCCAGCACTTTGGGAGGCCGAGATGGGCAGATCACTTGAGGTCAGGGGTTCAAGACCAGCCCGGCCAACATAGTGAAACCCCATCTCTACTAAAAATACAAAAAGTATTTGGGCATCCTGGCAGGCACCTATACTCTCAGCTACTTGGGAGGCTGAGGCAGGAGCATTACTTGAACGCAGGAGGTGGAGGTTGCAATGAGCTGAGATGGCACCACTGCACTCCAGCCTGAGGGACAAGAGAGAGACTCCGTCTCAAAAAAAAAAACAACAAAAACCCTAACATTTATTGAATACCACATATCCGTGATACAGGCAATATCTCATTTAATCATCAAAGCCATCCCCATCCCTGGCCCATGATGGACTACTATGTAAGTGAGAAACTTCTCTTCTGCTAACTTATATTGAGTTTGTCTCTTAATGCAGTGAATGATATTTACCCTAATTAGCACATGTAACCTTCCCAAGTTCCTATGTTCATTTAGTGAGTGGTAAAGTCAGGATTGCTTCCTCCGAGGTCTGACTTCAGAGTACACAATCTTCACTAACCCATAGGCTGTACCGCCTTTCCAGAATTCTGTATTAGTCTGTCCTGGTCATTCTAGGACTGGCCCAAGGAAAGGCGGCAGAGGATTTCTGCCCATATCTGTTTCCTCTCCCTTAGTATGTATTGTGTAGTGTGTTATAAGAGCCTGATCTGGGTGTTGCAGAAAATCCACAGATAATTCAAAGATGGTTAAACCAAAAGAGGAGAGTTTCAGGCCTGGGTGGCATTCTGGTGATACGGTTCCCTTTGTGAGACACTATGGGTCTACCTGTCCCCCCAGGAGGCTGGATGGGGCAGAGAAGCCACGGGCCGAGTGAGATCCCACAGCTTCTGGCCCGGCATGCACTCCATGTTGATGGGCCCTGCTGGCTGCATTTTCTCCAGGAGGATAAAACACAGTGGCCGGTCCCCATGAAGCTCCCACTAAACCGAGATCTGAGCCGTCCTCATGACCCATGGGAAGCTGTTCTGTGAGCTTTCTCCAAGTAGTCCTGACACCAGCCAGATTAACCAAGACAGGAAGCAGCTGGACCAAAGGACCCTAAAGACAGAGAAGCTGCCTCCTGCTTCCTGGCCTCCTCCTGAAGGGAAACAGCCCAAACTCAATGGCCCTGGGGAGATGCGGCTGTTCACACGTGCCTCCAGAGGGAAGTGCTCTGGGCCATTTTTGTTGCCAGCTTGCTTAACTAAGTCATCGCTGGCTCTGCTAGTAAGGCCAGGAACCTGGGTTCAAGCGGGCCAGCCCCGCCCCTCTCTTCCTTTCCTTCTACCTGAGGGTGATGGGACCTGTGTATGTACACCTGAGGGTGAGGAGGCCCCAGACTTCCCGGAAAGGGTTTGGAATTGGCCACAGCTGGGCTTGGGTCTGATTCCACCACTTACTTGCTGGGTGATGGTGGCCTTGGATTTCTCATCTCCAAAGTGAAAGAAACTAGGAGCTCATCTGGGGCATGTGTCCAGTCCATTTTTTAAAAGGTTGATGGCCTCCTTGGCTTCCTCCTTCATTTCACCTAGGTGACCACATCAGCTTCCCCTCCCTGTCCTCCACACTGCAGCCACTGCACTTTTTATTTATTTATTTATTATTTATTTTTTGAGACAGAGTCTTGCTCTGTCACCAGGCTGGAGTGCAGGGGCATGATCCCAGCTCACTGCAACCTCTGTCTCCCAGGTTCAAGCAATTCCCCTGCCTCAGCCTCCTGAGTAGCTGAGACTACAGGCGCACGCCAACACACCTGTCTAATTTTTTGTATTTTAGTAGAGATGGGGTTTCACCACGGCCAGGATGATCTCGATCTCCTGAACTCATGATTTGCCCACCTCGGCCTCCCAAAGGGCTGGGATTACAGGCGTGAGCCATTGTGCCCGGCCACAGGCCTTTTTATGAAATTAAAATTTACAGTTTTCTGTTGCTTTTAATGTTGCCTCTTCTGTGCTCCGGCCTAGCCACCCACACCTCTGCGTCCTTGAACCCACGCTGCTCCTCCGCCATGGTCCCTCGGCCTTGGCTGCTCCCTGGGTCTGGAACGTGTTTCCTTCTCTTCATTTGCTTAACTCTGACTTAACCTTCAGAACCCAGCAACTTCTGTGACACCTTCAGTCTGGGCCACCTCCCCAGTCATGTGATTCCACAGCTTTATAAATCTATGTTCTTTGCCACTTACTGCCCTGTCGTTCTGTCGTTTTCATTTCTTTTTTTTTTTTGAGACAGAGTCTCTGTCGCACAGGCTGGAGTGCAGTGGTATGATCTCGGCTCACTGCAACCTCTACCTCCTGGGTTCAAGCAATTCTCCTGCCTCAGCCTCCCGAGTAGCTGAGATTACAGGCATGTGCCACCGTGACCAGCTAATTTTTGTATTTTTAGTAGAGACGGGGTTTCATCATGTTGGCCAGGATGGTCTTGAACTCTTGACCTCAAGTGATCTGCCTGCGTTAGTCTCCCAAAGTGCTGGGATTACAGGCATGTGCCACTGTGCCTGGCCCATTTTCACTTCTTGATGACATGCTTTTCCTGCTGTGTGTCCACTCCTGCTCATAGTTTCGTGAGGCAAGGGCCTATGGGTGTGTAATCACCTCTCTTGCCCAGAACTTAGCCCAGGACCTGGAATGAGGCAAGCTCTCAAGAAAATGTCATTGAATGAATGAAAGGTGAGGATGAACTAAAATATTGCATGCAGAGCCCTTAGCACTGTGCCTCACACCAAGTAAGCACCAATAAATATCAGCAATTAATGATAGTAGTATTCTAACTTTAGGAGTGATGTAAAACAAAAACTATTGAAACCAGCAGTGCTCTTCTTATTGGGTTGTCCCAAGTATCCAAGGTTCGGGGTAAGTTGATGTTGTCTGGAAAGAAATATGAAACACACACACACACACACACACACACACACACACACACACGTCTTCGAATGTGGTGAATGTTCCTCTTTAATTTCTGCGAGCATCTCTCAGAACTAACGTGTGGTTGCAGGGAGGAGCCTGAATGTTCCAGGAGGGCTGGAGGGATCCATCCATGCTTGAGCAGGCTCTGAGGGTCCTCACTGGCCACCCACACCACATGCAGACTGTCCACCTCTGCTCCATGCAGAGAAGGGGCTGCAAATGCAGGCAGAGTTAATTCTAGAATTGGGGAGCACTAAGATATCTCTAACAAAAGCTCCTCCAGGCCGGAATGGTGGCTCATGCCTATAATCCCTGCACTTTGGGAGGCTGAGGTGGGTGGGTCACCTGAGGTCAGGAGTTCGAGACCAGCTGGGCAACATGGTGAAACCCTGTCTCTACTAAAAATACAAAAGTGGCTCACCCCAGTAATCCCAGCACTTTGGGAGGCCGAGGCAGGTGGATTACCTGAGGTTGGGAGTTCAAGACCAGCCTGACCAACATGGAGAAACCCCACCTCTACTAAAAATACAAAATTAGCTGGGTGTGGTGACCCGTGCCTGTAATCCCAGCTACTCGGGAGGCTGAGGCAGGAGAATTGCTTGAACCCAGGAGGCAGAGGTTGCAGTGAGCTGAGATTGCACCATTGCACTGTAGCCTGGCCGACAAGAGCGAGACTCCCATCTCAAAAATAAAAAATAAAATGTGTTCAAAATACCAAAATACCAGCTCAGCCTCCACACCTTTGGGCAGCTCCTCTTTTTTTTCCAGTAACGCTGTTTCCTCATCTCAAAGCATTTCCACACAAGACCAGTGTCCACAGGAGTCTTAGAGACTTTATTTATGTATAAACAATTTAAACACTTTGCCATAAATTATCTTTGCCTGTCCCTAGTCTTTGCTTAGCAGCAAATTAAAATTAATATAAAAACTCGATGAACAATTCATACATGTATATTACAAAAAAGTTCCTGTACCAAAGTTCTTATTAGACTTTTTTTGTTTTTTTTTTTTAATTTTTAAATTTTTTTTTGTTTTTATTTTTATTTTTTAAATTTTCTCTCCTCGTGGTGACTGTCATGTGATTGTCTCAGTTTCTGGACCAAACAAACACACTAATAATTTTAAATCTGAAACAGTGATTGTGCCTTTCGGCTCATGTATGTACAGGGTGATCGGAAGTGGTACCTGTTAGCAAAAGTGTCACGATGCAGCACCTCTACCGAAACTGATACCCACGAACTACGGAATCTAAACAGACTACACCCTGTAACTGCGTATTACTGTCCACAATGGAATCTCCAAAGACAAAAGAGTATGAAATTTATCTGTAGTGATTATAGCCACCATTTTGAATTAAATTTTACACTCTGCGCTCAAATAAATTAGCTCAGGCCAGACTTAGTTGGGACCTGAGAGTTAAGTGCTGGATGGTATTATTTCGCTTTGATTTTTGATAGGAATTCCTTTCTTTCCTTCGTGTTTTTTTTTCTTTAAAAAGTATTTCCAGTGCTCGCTCCTCCTCTTTTATCCCCCCCTCCCAGGCGCTACACATGAATCACCCCCAAAGTCGTGTTCTCAATGCACCTGTATTTGCTTAAACGAAAATGTCGGAAGTATCTGTCCCACAGGCAGTCCGAGTGGTTTGTCCCGCAGCTGGTCTGGTGATGCTGGCCCTCGCGGATGTCTACGTGTCGCTCACGTGTGAATGAGTGAGGTAATTGGATATGAGGCCTTCTTTCTCATCTTCGTTTCTTTGTTTTTTGGTCCGTGTGTTTGTTTTGTTTTTGTTTGTTTTCTTCTTTGCTTTTTCGGACACTTTGCGTCTCTTTTCTGCGTAGACCCAGAACAAGTGGGTCATATTTTAGGGGAACTTGGAACATTGTGTGTGTCTGTTCATTCATTCACTTGTTTCGTTTTCCTCGGAATTTTCAGCCGGGCTTTAGTCTACTTCAGGATGAGGGACTTCCAGCTTGGACAGTAGCATTTGAACTCAAAAAATGTGAGCTTTCTTGCCACTTGGTCTCCTAAAGCAGCCCAGCCTCAGTGCCCCTGTTAGGTCTTCATCTCCTTAGGAGAGGAGATAACAGTTACTCCTGCTGAGCCATTCAGACAAGGAATGGCAGCAGATTATTTTGTTACCTCTTTCCCATCTCATTCTGTCTTAAAAACTGGATGTTGCTGCTACTGTCTGCAAGCTCTGGGTATTGCTCCACGGGAAGCACGTAATACCCTTCGTACCCTTGCACGCGCCCAGTGCTCAGGAGCTGCTGCTTCTCGCCCTCAGTCCACAGGCGGCTCCCCTCTCTCCCGTCCCTGGCTTTCTGCTGCTCCTTGGCCCAGGCCGTGCCCAGGGCCCTCTGTCTCGCCTGGTCTAGGACGCGGGCCTTCTCTTCGTCCAGGGTGTCGGGAGTGAGGCCATAGCGGATGCTGAGCAGCAGTGTGGAGTACTGGAACTCAACGTTGGTGAACCTTCGAGTCCTGCCATTGACCAGCAGCGTGGGCTGCGACACGGTCACGTTCACCCCGCTCTCCAGCACCTTGCGGCCGATGGTGGTGCCCAGTGTGACCAGGTCGCCGTCGGCAGAGCCAATCTTCACAAAGTAGTGGGTGTCCTTGCCCTCGATGCTGTAATGCATCTTGTCCAGGTAGTAGGCGTTGTTCAGCACAGATGCCACCTTGCGGCTGTCCTCGCTGGCGATGCTGGACACGCCCGTGGTCACCCGCCCTTCTTTGATGGCGAACATGATACCTTTGCCAATGATGGGCGTGGTGGTGGCAAACCAGTGGCCCGCCTTCTCCCGGATGCTGGAGTGGAGCTTTTTAGTAATGACCTGCCCTTCCAGAGCCATGAAGGCCTGATTATGTCTCTCCGTTGTCTGTTGGACACCTGTAATGAGCTGTGGGGATGAGAAAACAGAGAAGGCTGAGAAGATGAAGTGGGCTTTTTTTTTTTTACTCAAAAAGAAAAAAAAAAAAAAAGTCATAAAGAAAAGAGAAAGGCTTGGAACTCTCCTGGAAGAACTAGTGTCAGTTCTGTCCAGACCTGAACTGATAGAGTCCTACCTTTTGGAACTATGGACGGCTGGTTGATTACCGGTGCTCTGATGATGTGACCTGTCCACCTTGTAACTGCCACTAACTAAAAAAAATGGTGAAGGAGGTTCACCCCTTGCTGGCATCGGCACTTACTGGGTCACGCCACCACTCGGGAAGAGCCCCATTCTGCACTCTGATGGTGAGCAGCTGCCTTGCCTGCTTCAGACCCAGGAATATCCTGGTGCAAAGGGCAGGGTGCTGATTTGAACAGCCATGAACCCCACCACCATAACCTAGACTTCTAGGAGGCCAATGACTCGGATATTCATGAACTTCCTTGGGTTAAGACCTTGCCACTCAAAGTATAGCCAGCAGCAGAGGAATCACTGGGCCCTGTCCTGTTCAAAAAGCAGAATCTCAGGACTTACTCCAGAACTACTGAGTCAGAGGCTGCGTGTGAACAAGATGCCCTGGGTGATATGCGTGCCTATGAACATCTGAGAAGCACCAGGCTGAGAGATTCAGGCTTCAAGGGCCAGAGGGAATATCCCTCGGCTTTGAGGCAGTTGCTTTGGATCCTCGCCCTGGTTCTGCAGGGGATGAAATCACCATTATCTCCTTGGCCTTGAGTTCTCCACTCGCAAATTACAACTTGTCTCAATTGGTGGTCGGGGGACAGGCTGGGATAATGGGGGAGGCTGCGTTTGGGAGGTAACGGCACTTAGATAAATGAGAGAAATGATGGCTATTCATCCACTGAGTGGTCCCCAAGAGGCAGGACTGAGCGAACGCTGTTCTCAATTACCCAGCAGCTCCTCCTTGCCTCTCTATAGTTACACAATCTGGACAATTATTCAGAGCAGCTGAGACCTTTCAGACTTTGATAGTGCTGAGCGCCGGTTCTGTAGCAGGGGTTATCTGAACCCCTCCCATCTGATTGTAGCAGAGGTCTCAGCTGCACCCAGATGGAAACTGACCACCCCTCAGTCATCACAGAAAGACCCAAGCACAAATTATGTTCTGAAAACTCAATCTGTATACGTTTGGCCATAAAGCGCAGAGGTTTTATGTGGGGCATAAAAATGTTCTTTAATGGGACAGAAACTGCAAACCACCAAACCACAGTTTTATGACGTCCCATAAAAGCCAAAAGGGTTATGATCTTATAGGCAGTGCAGATGGCAGGTTGCTGCTAGATTTCTCTGTGCTGTTGTTAATCAAGGAGTGACTCAAGGGTATTCTACTGAACAGATAATGATACCACAATTAAGGCCGTAATCCAGGTTGGGAAGAAATATGTGCTGTGCCAGACAGGTGACAGCACTGACATTCACTTTCCTGGGAAGTCTCAATGTGTCCTGCACCTTTTATACCCAGCTCCAAGGTTTTCCTGCACTGACATGCCCTCAGCTCCCATGAGGTTCTGTTTGCAAAAGGGAATGATGACAATCATTTGGATTCTTGGCAGGAACCTGTGCTTACCTGTCCGTTCTCACTTGCTTGACTCTCTGATAATTCATAGGGAGGAGGCACGAAATACATTTTGGCTCTTGGGAAGCCGGGAATGATGTTGCTAAGCTGAAATCCAAACATCACAAGCCAGCTTTTCACATCTACGGTGGAAACAAAAATAAGGGTTTCTGAAATTATGATGGATGGAGAGCAACAGCGGAGCTTGGAGAGAGAACAAAATAAAATGGGTGGTTGTGTGTAGGGTCCAAAGGGGAGGGAGGAAGAGCTTGTGAATATCTCCTGGGTCCAGACCCAGGGCTTCCATACATGGGTTTTAGGAAGTTTTTCCAAACTTGGTCAGTTGATAACCACCATGTGCTGGTGATTAAGAAGGCCCGTGCTGGAGCGAGATAGGTCTAGCTTCAAATCATCTGGCTCTGTCACCTTGGGCAAGTCCTAACCCCTCTCTGAGCCTCAGGCTCCTCAGATATGAATTGGATAATAATTGTGTCAGTCTCATTGGGTTGTTATGAAGATGAAAGAAGAAAATCCACGTAAAAGGCTTTTTCACAGCGCCTGGCACATGGACAATAAATATCAACTCCTATTTAGCAAGTATTAAAGGGAGCATCTATCACAGGCCACGCAAGTGTGTTTAGAAGCTAGAGATACAAGGATGGACTGGAGGAATAAGTGATGATTATTTGTCGTACAGGCCTTTTGGCTCACCATGGAAAGCGGTTTCCAAAAGATGGACACATACAGAAAACAGAGTCCTCTGGATCCTGAGACCCCTTTCTCCAGCCTTCCTACTTTTCTTTCTTTCTTTTTATTTTTAAGAGACAGTCTCGCTCTGTTGCCCAGGCTGGAGTGCAGTCATGCGATCTTGGCTTACTGCAACCTCTGCCTCCCAGGTTCAAGCGATTCTCCTGCTCAGTCTGAGTATCTGGGATTACAGGCGCGTGCCACCATGCCCGGCTAATTTTGTATTTTTAGTAGAGATGGGGGGGTGGTTTCTTTATGTTGGTCAGCTTGGTCTTGAACTCCCAACTTTAGGTGATCCACCCATCTTGGCCTCCCAAAGTGCTGGGATTATAGGCTTGAGCCACTGTGCCCAGCCAGCCTTCCTACTTTTTTTTTGAGACAGAGTCTCGCTCTGTCACCCAGATGGGGGTGCAGTGGTGCGATCTTGGCTCACTGCAACCTCTGCCTCCCAGGTTCAAGCGATTTTCCTGTCTCAGCCTCCAGAGTAGCTGGGATTGCAGGCACACACCACCATGCCTGGCTAATTTTGTAGTTTTAGTAGAGACAGGGTTTCTCCATGTTGATCAGGCGACTCTCAAACTCCTGAACTCACGTGATCCACCTGCCTCAGCCTTCCAAATTGCTGGGATTACAGGCATGAGCCACTGCGCCTGGCCAGCCTTCCTACTCTTTAAAGAGAAACCAAAAGAGGGCACTGCCTGCTCAGAGTAAGACCACCCGCCAGAGGTCAACATCAAGTTCTTGCATTGGGAATCATGCCACCTGCCCCAAGTGTCTTGACCTCTGCTGAATGGTCCAGGTCCTTAGAATAAGACTCCTTCCACACTGATCAATAGAGAGTCCTGGATGTCTGTGCCTTGAAACACTCACATCTTCACCAACACCACTGGCCTAGAGTCTGGCAGGATGAACCTCCTTATGCTTCTTATCTCTCTTTATAATGGGCATACCCCAAATCATGCCCAACACCCTCCAACCCCTTCCTTTCCTACCCCAGCTTCATCTCTCCTCCCTAGTTCCCTAAATACTTCCAATGGGCCCTCTGCAATTCACATTTGTCTCAGAAGCCACGCCTCCCCCCAACCCCCCACTATGTCTTCAATCTCGTTTCCTTTTTTTTAAATGAATATATAATTTTATTTTATTATTATTATTATTATTATTTTTTAATTGTACTTTGGGCTCTGGGGTACATGTTTGGTTCCTTTCCCTTTTTACTCTTACTGAAACTCTCTCTGCTAAGATCACTGGTCTCCCTGCTTATTCACCTACAATCATTGGACCCGGGGGCACAAGTGTGCCTGTAATGCAGGAGGCACTCACTTGCATTTCTCAAAGCTTTTAGCTTCTGCGCCACTGTCATTCCCTCCATCTCTTTTCCTGAATTAATGCTTAGTGATTTCATTATACAGGCAGTTGCTCCTTCCAACATTCTGGCCTCTTATTTCCTTGACCTCCTCTCCTTGGATGGTCTTTTCCCCACTCACTCTCGTGTTCATACTCTGGATCCTGTCATTACCAATCATTTTCATCCCTCCATCATCTCAGTTTCATGCATATCGCCCTCTGACCACTGCGTACCCCTTCTTGTAACCGGACACCCTAATCCTTTAATCTCTCCCCACCCAACCCCCTGGACCTCCAATCCATCCCAAACTCCTTTCCCCATCCCTCACCTTCCTAGTTTTTCTTCTCTCCTTATCTAGTGCACAGTCACTGGCATCATTCCCTTGGTGATATTCTCAGATCCCTCGCCCCTTTCTCACCTCCCCACACCTGCTTGGTGAAATCACGATGTTGGTTACATCCAAGTCTTTTCCAAGACTTTGCCTATTCCGTGTTTGCACTTGTGCAGCTGAATGTGGCTGGAGAAAAAAATCATAACCATGCTGACCCATGTCACTTTAAATTCCTCAGCAGGAATGTAAAAGCATGCCTCCCTGCTGCCTGGTGATCTTACTAAGTTCCTTTACTCCATTCAGCTGTCCCCTCATCTTCCTGGACGATTTTATTCCTTTTTATCTCCTAAAACCCCCAATACCTGCTTCTCATTCCTCCCAGTAGCAGCTGATCTTGTCTCCTATTCTGAGATTACTAATGCAGCCAGAGAACCATTTTCCTAAACTCCCATCACATTTGCTGATGGTGATATGGCTACCAGCACTTGTACTCATATTCCCTGCTTTTCCCTCTTACTCTAGATGAGCTGTGCAAGTTCAATCCTCCTGCTGTGTACCTGGTCACACTCTTTCTTGACAACTCAGGGACATCACGCCAGCAATTATCTCTCTCATCCCACTTCACTGATTTGCTCTTTCTTCCAGTAGATCAACCCCCTCAGCATACAGACATGTGCTAAATGTTTAAAAATTTCCCTTCTTACCTCGACCACCCATTTCTTTTTTTTTCTTTTTTCCTTTCTTTCTTTTTTTTTTTTTTTTTTTGAGACAGAGTCTTGCTCTGTTGCCCAGGCTGAAGTGCAGTAGCACTATCTTGGCTCACTGCAACCTCTGCCTTCTGGGTTCAAGAGATTCTCCTGCCTCAGCCTCCACAGTAGCTGGGATTACAGGCGCCTGCCGCCACACCTGGCTAATTTTGTATTTTTAGCAGAGATGGGGTTTCACAACATTGGTCAGGCTGGTCTCGAACTCCTGATCTTGTAATTTGCCCGCCTTGGCCTTCCAAAGTGCTGGGGTTACAGGTGTGAGCCACTGCGCCCAGCCCCTGACCACCCATTTCTAATTCCTTTTTGCAAAAACTCCTCAAAAGCAAACTAATTTTCTGTTCTCATTTTCTCTCATTCTTCTCCTTTGTATCAGGCTTTTGCCTCCACGACGTCCCTGAAACTACCCTTGTCAAGGTCGTGTGTGACCTTTGTTTGCCAAGCCCGATGTTGCTCTTGGTTCTCATCCTGTTTGGCCTATCAGAAGTGTTTGACAAGGGGGAACTCTCCTGCCTTGCTTTTTTCTTTGCTTTCTGGACAGTACATTCTCTTGTTTTTGCTTCTCCCACATAAGTCACTGCCCTCTGGTTCCTCTTCATCTCCTTGATCTCTTAATGTTGGGATGCCCCAGACTCAGTCAGTCCATGAGCTTCTTCCTCAACTGTCTCCACTCAGCAGTCATGGTGATCTTAGCCAGGCTTAGACACCAAATGTCATCTACATGCAGATGCTGTCTCCAGAATTCGTATTTCCAGTCTGGACCTCTTCCTGAACTCTGAACTTTTACAGCTAATTACATTTCAAATTTAACATGTCCAGAACTGAACTCCTGATCTTCCTCCCCAAACCTGCCCCACCCACAGTCTTCTCCATCTTGGGTAATGATAACCCCATCCTTCCAGCTGTCATCCTTGACTCCTATCTTTTTTCCACCCCCACATCTAATCCATTAGTAAATAGTTTTCTTTTCTTTTCTTCTTTTTTTTTGAGATGGAGTCTTGCTCTGTCACCCAGGCTGGAGTGCAGTGGCATGATCTTGGCTCACTGCAACCTCCACCTCCCAGGGTCAAGAGATTTTTGTACCTCTGCCTCCCGAGTAGCTGTGATTACAGGAGCATGCCACTATGCCTGGCTCATTTTTAATTATTAGTAGTGGAGATGGGGTTTTGCCATGTTACCCAGGCTGGTCTTGAACTCCTAACCTCAGGTGATCTGCCCACCTTGGCCTCCCAAAGTGCTGGGATTACAGTTGTGAGCCACTGTGTCTGGCCTAATAGTTTACTTTTTTTAAAAATATAAAATTCACATAAAATTCACCATTTGAAAGTGCACAATTCAGTGGTTTCCAATACATTCACAAAGTTATGCAGCCATCATTGCTAATTTCAGAACATTTTCATTACCCCCCAAAACCCCTCAAGCCCATTAGTAGTCACTCTGCATTACTCCTCCCACAAGCTGCTTTCTGTCTGCATGGATTTACCTGTTCTGGACCATTTGATATGAACGCAATCATACCATACGTGGCCTTTGTGTCTGGCTTCTTTCACTTAGCATGGTGTTTTTAAGGTTCACCCATGTTGGAGCATGCAGTATGTTTTGTTTATCCATTCACCAGTTGATGGATATTTGGGTTGTTTCCACTTTTTTACTCTTAAGAATAATGCTGCTATACACATTCCTGTACAAATTTTTGTTTGAAAGCCTGTCTTCTGTTTTCTCGTGTGTATGCCTAGGTGTGGAATTGTCAGGTCATGCAGCTAAATTCTTTACTTTTACTTTTATAACAGATCCAGAGTATGCGTCTGCATACTGATTTAAAAAAACCTCACCTTTTCCATTTAGGTAAATCCATTTAAAAAAAAATGTTATGTCACTACCATGGATGGGAAAGCAGGCTTACTTGGTGTAAACAGAAAATAACTGTAAAATTAAAACAAAGGAAACAAGTCATGCAATTAAATTAGAGCCCTCAATTTTGCTACCTGCTACTGAGGGAGACTTAGACCTGCTCTCTCCGTGGAAAAGGGAGATTAGAAGTGTTAATGAGACTGGCGCAGTGGCTCACGCTTGCAATCCCAGCACTTAGGAGGCCGAGGTGATCACCTTAGGTCAGGAGTTTGAGACAAGCCTGATCAATATGGTGAAGCCTCGTCTCTACTAAAACTCCAAAAAAATTAGCTGGGCGTGGTGGCAGGTGCCTGGACTCCCAAAAACTTGGGACGCTGAGAAAGGAGAATTGCTTGAACCTGGGAGGTGGAGCTTGCAGTGAGCCGAGATCATGCCACTGCACTCCAGCCTGGGCGACAGAGTGAGACTCTGTCTCAAAAAAAAAAAATAAAATAAAATAAAAAAAAGTGTTAATTAGGTGTTAAATACATACAAGCATCAAGTGAGATTTTCTCCTTGACTGAACTGGAAGAATTAAGAGAGTATTGAAAAGGGATTACGTCTCCCTATCTGTGTTTTGGTGTTATTTAATATTTCATCTGAATGCCACATCAAGTCATCCCATCTTTCACCAGAGATAGAGGATATGTGAGGACTTTCAAGAAAAGCAAGAGAAGTCCTTGTCCTTCTTTCTTTCTCTCTCTCTCTTTCTTTCTCTTTTTCTTTCTTTCTTTCTCTCTCTTTCTTTCCTTTCTTTCTTTCTCTCTCTCTCTCTTTCTTTCCTTTCTTTCTCTCTCTCTCTCTCTCTCTCTCTCTCTCTCTTTCTTCTTTTTTTTGACAGTATCTCACTCTGCCACCCTGGCTGGAGTACAGTGTTGCGATCTCACTGCAATCTCCACCTCCCATGTTCAAGCACTGGGATTACAGGCATAGGCAACCACACCCAGCTGAGAAGTCCTTGTCTTTGAAAGAGTCTCCCCAACAGGATCTTTTTCCTCCAGGGGTCTCTGTCTCCCTAGCTCAGGACCCCTCAGTGAGGAGGCGAAAGTGATGTTAACAGCCCTCTTGCCTTTGTGACCAGAAATTTCAATGGCCATTCCCATGAACAGCAATGGCTTATGTCCTAGTTCTTAAAGTACTTCTTCTTCCTACGTCCTCTTCCTTTTCTTTCTCTTCCTCTTCCTCCCTTTCTTCCTCCCTTTCTTCCTCTTCCTCTCCCTTCCCTTTCCCTCCTTCTTCTTCTTTAAAGTTTCTAACATGGCTGATTTCTGAGTCTCAATCCCTTTGGAAATGTTTATTCAAGTGACTCCTCCACGCTGTGGAAGGCACTTCTGGAACAACACAACACCCTCCTCCTTTAGAAGTAATTGGTGTTATCTGGGAACAGCGTCCCTAAACAGTCTGTCCAGAGGGAATTGCTTGGGCAGGAGCTGGCACTGCAGCACCATCTAGTAGCTCATGACTCTCTTCTCACGTTCTTCACAATGGGTGATCATCCACCGCCAAAGCACATTCTCCCTCTGAACACACTGTCAGCGCGGCATCTTCAGGTGTTAAGTGCAAATATGAGAAGAGGGTAATGTGAGAAGGAGGCTGTGTCTTCCTTCTCACTTAGATAAATTGAACTCCATAACATCTGACTTTAAGCTACAGTGTGCCTGGGGTTCCTAAGCCAAAGAGCCACGAGGGAGAAAGGGATGGGGGAAAATACGCATCATTATGGACCACATCCAGGAGGGTCACTGAACTCAAATTGTATCTGGGGCTCCCAGTTTGCTAAAGCAATGCCATTCAGAGCAGGGTTGGAATCTATTTCAGGTGGATCTGGAGACTGTTCTCCACATACCCCAGAAAATAATGCAAAGGTAGCGTCCTCACTCTTCATTCCCCAAGTCCATAGCTGCTTATAAATAACAAGTGTATTTATTAGCCTTTGCTCTGTGCTAGGCACTTTACATGCCATGATGGATTTAGTTTTCAAAACCCCATAAGGCAAGTGCTGTTATTATCACTATTTTGCCAGTGAAGAAACTGTGACTCTCAAGGGTTAAGATGTTTGTCCAAGTCACACAGCAAGTGATTGGCTAGGTCAGAAGTGGTGCCTTTTTTTTTTTTTTGAGACCGAGTTTTGCTCTTGTTGCCCAGGCTGGAGTGCAATGGTGTGATCTCAGCTCATTGCAACCTCGGCCTCCGCCTCTCAGGTTCAAGCGATTCTCCTGCCTTACCCTCCTGAGTAGCTGGGATAACAGGCACCTACCACCATGCCCAGCTAATTTTTTGTATTATTAGTAGAGACAGGGTTTTACCATGTTGGCCAGGCTGATCTCGAACTCCTGACCTTAGGTGATCCACCTGCCTCAGCCTCCCAAAGTGCTGGGATTACAGGTGTGAGCCACTGTGGCCAGCCAAGAAGTAGCTACTTGAGATGGACTCAGGTTGTAATGTCAGAGAGAACTGGGCTCAGAATAGTGCAGAGCTGAGGCAAGGGTGTAGACCTCAGTGTGTCCAAGACAGAAGAGTTTGCTGGGATGCTAAAATTGGAAAGTCCAGGGTACTGCAGGTTTTTGGGAGGTAGTCTCCCAGTCTGTTTTTTTTTTTTTTTTCTTTTTTGAGACAGGGTCTCACTCTGTTGCCCTGGCTGGAGTGCCATGACATGATCACGGCTCACTGCAACCTCAGTCTTATGGGCTCAAGCAATTCTTCTGCCTCAGCCTCCTGAGTAGCTGGGACCACAGGTGTGCATTGCCATGCCTGGCTAATTTTTAAAATTTTGATAGAGATGGGATCTCTCTATATTGCCCAGGCTGGTCTCAAACTCCTAGACTCAAGTGATACTTTTGCCTTGGCCTCCCAAAGTGCTGGGATTACAGGCATGAGCCACCATGCCTAGCCCATTCTTTCTTTCTTTTTTTTTTTTTGAGACGGAGTTTCGCTCTTGTTACCCAGGCTGGAGTGCAATGGCACAATCTCGGCTCACGGCAACCTCCGCCTCCTGGGTTCAAGCAATTCTCCCGCCTCAGCCTCCTGAGTAACTGGGATTACAGGCACGCGCCACCATGCCCAGCTAATTTTTTTTTTTTTGTATTTTTAGTAGAGACGGGGTTTCATCATGTTGACCAGGATGGTCTCGATCTCTTGACCTCGTGATCCACCCACCTCGGCCTCCCAAAGTGCTGGGATTACAGGCTTGAGCCACCGCGCCCGGTCTCCATTCTTTCTTTTACACTCTTTATTCTCATATCTTTTCATTACAGATATATCAATCATCAATAAATATCCTTAAAAAGTAACTGTTCAAAGGGTGCTGCTTTGGAGCCTGTGAGTGAGAAGGAACCACTTCTTGCCCACTCCTGGAGGCTAAGTTGTGTTCCTGCCCAGATGTCTCTGACCTCCTACCATTCAATACTCTGCGTTGCTTTCCTTTGTCCTCGCATTCTTGGGCAGAACAGACCTTTCTCTGCCTTCAGAAGCTGCCACTTGCATTCAGAGAGCTCTATTTCCAAACAACCACCATTCTTTTTTTTTTTGTTTTTTTGAGACGGAGTTTCGCTCTTGTTACCCAGGCTGGAGTGCAATGGTGTGATCTTGGCTCACCGAAACCTCTGCCTCCTGGGTTCAGGCAATTCTCCTGCCTCAGCCTCCTGAGTAGCTGGGATTACAGGCACCCGCCACCATGCCCAGCTAATTTTTTGTATTTTTAGTAGAGACGGGGTTTCACCATGTTGACCAGGATGGTCTCGATCTCTTGACCTCGTGATCCACCCGCCTCGGCCTCCCACAGTGCTGGGATTACAGGTGCGAGCCACCGCGCCCGGCCACAACCACCATTCTTTTGCTCCTTCTGGGTACTGGAGAGAAAAGGTTCTGTTCTTTGTGTTCCTCCCGACAACATCTTAATTACCTTTCCTGCTTAAATTGTGAGCAGCGAGTTCAGCCACTCTGCTAGTCTCCTAAGTGGCAAATTAAGACTAATTTAGACGGGGTTTACAGATGAGCCAACATGTGAACAGCGGAGAATGATTTGGTGTTCTCTGCTAAGATCCCTGCTCCCAGGTCACTGCAGGGGTGTGGGCTGTGCCTGGTCTGGCTCCTTCTCTCCCTCAGCTCCCACTGAAGACTTCCACCCTGTGCATGCCACTTCTCTGACACCACCCTTTATTTTAGACTCTCTAATGGTTTCTGGATTCAATTTTGTTGGACTTAGTTCAACTTGATTTGATTCCCATTTATTGAGTCTCCACAAAGCACCGGAATGAGAAAAGCAGTCTTGCTATTCAGAAAACCCTGCTAATTATTTTTTGCCTTTTCTGGAGAGCCAGGTAAGCAGCTGAGGGGGTCAGTGAGGCTGACTCTGCCCTGTGAAATGATTTCATGTGGGTCTTGGCAGCAGGACATGTCTGCTCAGCCTACTCTGCCGGTTTCTCTTTACTGCCTCTCTGGATGATTCATTCCTAAGGTGTCTGATACCAACCAGGCTTCTAGGAAGGACATTCTTTGTGGGACACGATTCTCTCCTATGGCTAAGATAGACCTGGTCAGCCTTCCCATTCACACTGTTTCCTGTCTCTGGTACACTCCTCCTGTCTCCCTGCAATTCATAAATGTCTGGCCAACACTACCTGCTCAGAAAGGCTGTCTGTGATCCCCTCCATAAAGGAGACACTTTCCATCACTCTCCGTGCCCTTATTCTATTTTATTCATCTTTTTTCTTTTTTTGAGATGGAGTCTTGCTCTTGTTTGCCCAGGATGGAGTGCAACGGCACAATCTCAGCTCACTGCAATCTTCACCTCCTAGATTCAAGCCATTCTCCTGCCTCAGCCTCCTAAGTAGAGTAGCTGGGATTATAGGCATGTGCTACCACACCCAGCTAATTTTTTGTATTTTTAGAGATGAGGTTTCTCCATGTTGGTCAGGCTGGTATCAAACTCCCAACCTTAGGTGATCCGCCTGGCTTGGCCTCCCAAAGTGGTGGGATTACAGGTGTGAGCTACCACACCTGACCTATTTCATTCATCTTTATATCACTTATCATTACCTCATATTAATACTATATGTGTATGTTTTCCTGGGATTTATTTTAATTTGAAGCTGTAGTGATTTTGGGGTCAAAAGTCATATTGAGCATGGGGTAGGCGGGGAAGCCCTGGCAGGGCCTCTGATGAGGCAGGAGGGTTTACAGATGTTAGCCTACATAGCTTGGCCATAGCTCCTGGGCTCCAAAGGTCCCAGCTGCTTCTGGTGTTCGGGGATTCTGGTTCAACTTCAAAAGTTCCAGGGCTTATCAGTGAAGCACAGCATAGCCACATTTGATCTTTAGAGTTGTTTATTTCTGCAGCATGGGGCGTAGAGGGCAGCACTGTGCTCCAGGTAGCTGCTGCTTTTCCGTTCCTGCCTTGGGGATGGACAAGCGGCCCCAGTAACCTCAGTGTTGATGGCTCCTTGGCCCATGGCCAAGAACTGTGAGTTTTTTGGAACTTGTGGGGCCTGGCCTTGGGTCCTCATTATTGTTTCCCTACACAAAGCAAAACAGGTGAGATGACCCTAGACTGCTTGCTGAAAGTTAGCCCTTTGGGATCCTGGTCTCTGGATCTCTCTCTCTCTCTCCCCTCTCTCTACCTACTTTCCATAGGATCGATCGATCCATCCATTCATCCATCCATCCATCCTCCCTCCCAACTGTCTACCCATCCATCCACCCATCCATCTATTCTCCCACCTATTCATCAATTTATCCATCCATCCATCCATCCATCCATCCATCCATCCACTCAGCCATCCATCCACTCAGCCATCCAGCCATCCTGATTTCCTTGCTTATTTCTCTGAGGACAGGGACTTTATCTTGTTTCCCATTGTGTCACTAGTGTGTAGTGCATGTTAGATACTGTACAAATATTTGTTGAATGGGTGAATGGATGGATGGAGAGAGACTCATTTCACCAATTTTTCTTTTCTTTTCTTTTTGTGAGATGGGGTCTCACTCTGTGCCCAGGCTGCAGTACAGTGGCATGATCATAGCTCACTCTAGCCTCCAACTCCTGGGCTCAAGAGATTCTCCCTGCTTAGCCCCCTAGGTAGTTTGGACTATAGGCATGTGCCACCACGTGCAGCTAACTCATCTCACCAGTTTCTCACTTATCACAGAGAAGTAGCCCATCTGCCTTTCTTGGCCCTTCCTTTCATGCCATTCTCCAAACTTCTTACGTCTTTATGGCATTTATTCATAGCCTTCCTTCAGCCTTAAGCTCACTTCTGCCAGCCAAGCTCCCATGAATGCTTCAGGCCCATTTTGACATGGGTCCTTTTGTATTATGCCGATCCTGAAAATCTGAATTAATCTGCATGCACACACACAAGCACAACCCTTGAGAGAAGGGTATTTGTCTTGTTCACCATTGAATCCCCAGAATCTAGCACAGTGCCACTTTATAAATGTGTTTTGATAAATAACTGAACAGACACCTATATGGCAGCAACGGCTGAATTCTGCTTGGCGTTATTGATGGTTATTTGTATATGTCTCTCACCAGTGAGCCTCTGGAGGTCAGGAACTGGGTTATAGTCATCTCGGTACTTATGCTCACTCATTGCTTCACTAGTAATGACAATCTTAATAATATGAGCAGATACCATTTCATGAACATCCGCTCTTTACTTGCCAGGCACTAGACTTCACCTACATGAGTTCATTTACTTTTTTTTTTTTGAGACAGAGTTTTGCTCTTGGCTCTTGTTGCCCAGGCTGGCGTGCAGTGGTGCAATCTCAGCTCATTGCAACCTCTGCTTCTTGGGTTCAAGCGATTCTCCTGACTCAGCCTCCTGAGTGGGATTATAGGTGTTTGCCACCATGCCCAGCTAATTTTTTGCATTTTTAGTAGAGATGGGGTTTCATCATATTGGCCAGGCTAGTCTCGAACACCTCAGGTAATCCACCCACTTTGGCCTCTTAAAGTGCTGTGATTAGAGGCGTTAACTACTACACCTGGCCTTTTTAAAACAATTTTTTGTTTGTTTGTTTGTTTGAGACAGGGTCTGGCTCTGCCACCCAGGCTGGATGGAGTGCAGTGGCATGATCTCAGCAAATTGCATCCTCCACTTCCCAAGTTCAAGTGATTCTCCTGGCTCAGTCTCCTGAGTAGCTGGAGCTACAGGTATGCACCACCACATCTGGCTAATTTTTGCATTCTTAGCAGAGATGGGGTTTCACCATCTTGGCCAGGCTTGTCTTGAGCTCCTGACCTTAAGGGATCTGTCTGCCTCAGCCTCCCAAGGTGCTGAGTTAATTTACTTGTCATGATCACTCTGTGGGATGGTTTTATCAAGTGCCTTTTATAATGAAGGAAACTATTGTTCAGAGAAATTGGACAACTAGCCCAAGGTCTTTTGGCTGATAAATAGAAGAGGGAGAATTTGAGCTAGGTATTTCTGACACCAGAGCCCTATTCTCTCTCTGCTTCTTACTGCTTTCTTCTGTTGGGGTAGGAAGGGCTCTTATAAAGTTATTTCAACTGACTGGACTTGAAAGTGGTTGGGACATCTTTAAACAGCCCTCATGACTTCTCTGCACTGCCGTCTCTACTTTTCTAGACTCAGTACTGCTGCCAACTGCACTGCCTGGGCTGTACAGCCCACGGGCTTCTCCTACCATTAGATGGGAGACCTTCCTCCCAAGTTCCCTCCAGCAACAACCACCCTGCAGGGAGCCACTGCCCACCCTCGGTGGCAGAATCCTCACCTGTCACGTAGTTCTTCAAATCTAGCTCACTGCTGAGAGGATTGTTGCTCTTAAACATATACAGGTTAAAGGGGGCTGGCTCCTTGCCCACATTTTTCCACATGGTATAGTCTGGAGAGGTCCATCGTCCTGCCAGCACATCATAATCACGCTGCGTGAAGTGGACCAGCTTGGTCAGGGGGTCATAGAGTCCCCCGTGGAAGCCAATGACCATCTGGAAGTCGGGGTTGGAGTCATAATAAATCTCCCCATAGGCCGTGTACTGCAGCTGTTTGATCATGAGGCCGTTGATGCTGAACACAGCCAGAGGAGTCCCTGTGTTATCGGAGGCAACGTAGTACTCCTCCCCACTGCTGCTCTCCATGGCAAAGAGGTGGCCTTGGAGGTCGTAGTACAGCGAGGTAATCTCTGAGTTGGAGTGATTGTAGACGTGGGTGATGCGTGTTGGGTTGTGGAGGTCAGAGTAGAAATATTGCAGGTGGTGGCCCAGGTTGGTCTTGTAGGAAGCCCGCCGTCCTACGCCATCATAGCGGTACTGGATACTCCACCCGCTGGCCTTGTTGTAGGCTCTTGTTAGGAGCCCCTTGGAATTGTATTCGAAGATGTCGGACCCTCTCTGGCACAGATAGCCATCATCATCAATTTTGTACTGTACATCCCCGAGTCTGGTTATCCGATCCCGGAGGTCATAGCGCAAGGGCATGAGGCGCACACTGTTCCCTGGGTTCAGTAAGTGGAGGTTCCCGTTGAGGTCATAGCTGTAGCGCCAGGTTGGGCGGTCATTGACGGCCACGCTTTGGAGCTGCCCGTCTCCATCGTAGTCATAGGTGTACTTTGTGGTGTTGGCGTAGGGCCCCAGTTTTAGCTCCCTCTTGATCACCCGGCCCATGCTGTCATATTGCACCGTCATCCAGTACATGAGGGACCGGAACATCTCATACTGCACCTCCTTGATCCGCCCATGGGTGTCGAAGTGTTTGCTGAGGGTCATCACAGCAGTGGTGATGATCTGGTTGATGTCATAATAGATGACTCCAAACTTACCAAAGTGTTCCACCTTGCCAGAAATCTCATCATAGCGGTAGAGGTCCACGGGGAGGGGAGTCTCACTTATGACCGGCTTGATGCTTGCGATGCGGAAGCTGTTGTCATGATAGGTGTAGTCAAACCTGGCATTGACCATGCCTTCCTCGGAGAACCTGTAGATCTGCTTGTCCACCAGGGGGCCAATCTTCCGGTACCTGATGGTGCAGGAGAAGCCCCCGCTTTGGAGGTTGACCATCTTCAAGACACCCGTGGTCTCGTCATACCCGAAGGTGACGGCGGTACTGTCATAGACAATCTCTGATAACTTGGAGAGTTTCCCATACTTGTAGAACACCTGGCGTCCGGTGCCCAAAAAGGAGGTCTTCAGGATGCGGCCGTCATCACTGTAGTCGAAGATGACCGAAGCATTGCTTTCAGGTGGGTTGTAAATGTTGCGGATGTAGCCGATGGAGGTGTGTGTGGACATGCTGTGCCGGGCCACGCTGGGCATGGTGACGGCAAGGAGGCGGTCGGAGGAGTCATACTCAAATATATACTGACGCTGGCTCTGAAGCAGGAGGACCATGGACTGCAGAAAGGAAAGGGGAACAGAACATATCAGTTGGCTTTTGAGGACCAAGTCAGACAGAATTTCGTCCATTTCCCCAAATGTCAACTTAAAAGTCATGAAGGATGGGAAGCCTAGACCAGATTAAATAGATTTATTTCATTAGACATGCCAATTCTGATGGATCATGGTGGTTGCCTAGACCAGTGCTTCCCAAATTAAATGTGCATGCAACATATTCAGGATCTTGTGAAAAGGCAGAGTCTAATTTGGTAGATCTGGGGTGGGGCCTGAGAATCTGCATTTTGTAACAAGCTCCCGGCAAATGCTGGTGTTTCTTGGACCATCCTTTAAGTACTGAAGGCTTGGACAGCTGAAGTGAGAGGCATGAGGTGTATCTCCAATAACAAGGAACCCCAAGATTGCTTAGAAATGACTGACACTCGGCCCAGTAGGGGAGATGTGTGACACACATACCCTGATTACATCTAAAAAAGAGAAAACACATCCTGCATTTTTTTTAATTTTTGAGACAGAGTCTCACTCCATCACCCATGCTGGAGTACAGTGGTGCAACCTCAGCTGACTGTAACCTACTCCATCTCCCAGGTTCAAGCTGTCTCAGCCTCCCAAGTAGCTGGAATTATAGGCATGCACCACCATGGCCAGCTAATTTTTGTGTTTTTGAGACGGAGCCTTATTCTGTTGCATAGGCTGGAGTGCAGTGACACGATCTTGGCTCACTACAACCTCCGCCTCCTGGTTTCAAGCGATTCTCCTGCCTCAGCCTCCTGGGTAGCTGGGATTACAGGCGTGCACCACCATGCCTGGCTGTTTTTTTTCTGTATTAGTAGAGACAGCGTTTCACCATGTGGTCAGACTGGTCTCGAATTCCTGACCTTGTGATCTGCCTGCCTCCACCTCCAAAAGTGCTTCAATTACAGGCATGAGCCACTGTGCCAAGCCAATTTTTGTATTTTAGTAGAGATGGGGTTTCACCATGTTGGCCAGGCTGGTCTCGAACTCCTGACCTCAAGTGATCAGCCCGCCTTGGCCTCCCAAAGTGCTGGGATTACAGGTGTGAGGCATCGTGCTCAGCCACATCCTTTTTGAAGCTACTGCAAAGATGAAATAACCCAGAATCATTGATTCTTTGGGGGAAAAAAATGACTTCAATTAGAGGCCATTGAGAAATTCCTGCCTCCCCTGGTCAATCCTTCCTGTATTTTATGCATAATGAGAACAGCATTCAGGAAGGGCCAAGGGACAGCTGTTCTGTCTTGCAGAGGGGTAGGAGCTTTGTCTGCAAGTCACTGCTGTAATGAGTTGGTGAGAGAGGAAAAAATGGACCTGCACCAAGGGGAGTCCAGGTGAGAGGCTCAGGCTGAGCAAGCCCCTGTCTAATGACTAGATGGCCAGGGCAGCCTTCAAAAGTCTTGACACGTGCCCAAAGGGGCCTTTTTTTTTCCTACCACCACTCCAACCTGACCTTTTTCCCCGCACGAAGACCTGAATGTGGCACTTTTAGACACAGGGAATCATGTAGAGAAAATTCACTGGCTGTTTCAGCCAACAGGGAGAAGGTTGTTCTGTGTGCTTGAATTTTAGGAAAAATTCTCCATCCTGATGGCTTAATTTAGGGCAAGGCAGAAATCAATCACTGCATTTCCAATTCATAAGTAATGATGAGCTGCTCTGCCAGTGGGACGATTCTGTCCGCTTCAACAGCACTTTTTTCTCTTTTGGAATAAAATCAGACAATCTGTCCTTTTTGCCATTACTGAGTGTCTAGCACCCGCGCCCCAATGGTAGTAGTGCTGAGCTCTGGATAACGTTTGCCTTCAGATTTTCTTCCTCCCTGTGAGGGTAGGGAGCAGGAGGGAAGTCCTTGTAGTCTTAGGAAAGATGTTAAGATGTCTCATGGCAAAGCGTATCAGGCTAGCTTCCAAGAGCAGCAGGAATCACAGAAATAACAGAAAGCCCTTGCTGTCAGGGCAGCCTGTTCACCTACCTTGTCAAGGTAGGAGTAGCTCCACACCTTCCCGTCGGCGAACATGCGGGACACGATGCGGCCTTGCTTGTCAATGTCTGTCCTCTCGCTCATGGCCCCACGCTGAAGGCCAGCCAGGCGCCCGTTGAAGAAGTACGACACGTTGACAGCCGCCAGCCCGCTGCTGGGGAGCCAGAGGAAGGGGCGGCCCACCTGGTCATAAATGATCCTCAGGGTGAACTTCCGGTGGTCATCATAGATCTTTTCAGTCCGAATATTTCGATCATAGTCGATGGACAAGAGATTTCTCCCATGGACCTAGGAAAACACAACAGGCCGGGTTTGAAAGGCATCACCCAGGCATGCTGGCTCAGGCTTCTGTGGAGGACATGGCTGGGAGGGCTGGGGCATAAGTGGGCTTTGGAGAAAGAAAGAACCCCAAAGTTATTTAGAGTAGTGCTTTCTAAATGTCTTATGATGGCACAGATAGAAAATTGTAATATTGGCTGGGTGCAGTGGCTCACGCCTGTAATCCTAGCACTTTGGGAGGCTGAGGCCAGCCTGGCCAATATGGTGAAATCCTGTCTCTACTAAAAATACAAAAATTAGCCAGGTGTTGTGGCAGGTGCCTGTAATCCTAGCTACTCAGGAGGCTGAGGCAGGAAAATCACTCGAACCTGGGAGGCAGAGGTTGCAGTGAGCCAAGATTATGCCATTGCACTCCAGCCTGGGCGACAAAAGCAAGAATCTGTCTCAAAAAAAAAAAAAAAAGAAAGAAAATGGTAATATTTGGCCAGGCATGGTGGCTCATGCCTGTAATCCCAGGACTTGGGGAGGCTGAGGTGGGTGGATCACCTGAGGTCAGGAGTTTGAGAGCAGCCTGGCCAACATTGTGAAACCCTGTCTCTACTAAAAACAAAAATTAGCTGGGTGTGGTGGCACGCGCCTGTAGTCCCAGCTCCTGAGGAGGCTGAGGCAGGAGAATTGCTTGAACTCTGGAGTTAGAGACGGCAGTGAGCTGAAATTGTGCCACTGCACTCCAGGCTGGGTGTCTGAGTGAGACTCTGTCTCAAAAAAAAAAAAAAAAAAAAAACAAAAAAGAAAGAAAGAAAAAGAAAACGGTAATATTTATATAGTGCAGTAGAATATAAGGCAGCTTATGGGCAGAGACGACTGACCTGTGCATGGTTGTGATGGACCGTTAGGTAGGCAGTGCACTGCACAATTACAAAGGGAGCCATGGCATTGTAGAAAGTGTAAATGGTGAAAATTGTGCAGTGTGCAAATGATACAGCCATATACAATAGACCAGAACCCTGGAGTTTTGACTGGGCTGCCTGGTCACCCTGGGGGCAAGAGAGTTTGTATATTTGAACACTTATAACTCTTTTTGGCACATCATCAGCTGAGAAGCTAATGATCTTTAAGAACAGCTGCCGTGGATTCTTATGAAAGCCTAAGTACAGGTACCTAGAAGAGTGGAGAACAGGGCTTAGAAATCCATATGTTACAAAGGTCTGAGAATATGAAACCTCATTTCTATGTGAATGTCTTTCCATCTAATATCTAGAGAAAAATCTTGTCACTTTCAGAATGCAAGACATCAGTGGGGAGACCTTAGCAGGGCTGGGGGAATCCAACAAAGGGAAGAACTGATTTACTTAGATTTGAAAGGAATAATGGAACACATCAGACGTAATTTAATATTTATTTAGAAGTTGATCTGATCAGAGAAGAAAGCCCATCCCGGAAGGCAGAGCTGGGAGACTAGACTCTGGTGAGGGGCAAAGGAGAGGGACTCCTGAGATTCAGCTAGCCCTCAGTGGATGGCTGGAAGTGAATGAAATGAGCCAGACTCAGCCCAGACTCTCACAACTTCACTGACTGCAAATTCAGATATCCCTGGGGTGGCTGCTGAAGGCAAGGGATGATATAAACAGGCAGAAGGAAGAGACTTGAGAGATGTCTGGTACCTCCCCACTTTACCCTAATAATTCAACAGCACTTACTGATAATAATGATGATGGCGATGATGATAGTAATGATAATTGTTTCTTTTTGAGACGGAGTCTCACTCTGTTGCCCAGGCTGGAATGCAGTGGCGCGATCTCGGCTCACTGCAACCTCCACCTCCTGGGTTCAAGCTGTTCTCCTACCTCAGCCTCCCAAGTAGCTGAAATTACAGGCGGCTAATTTTTGTGTTTTTAGTAGAGACAAGGTTTCACCATTTTGGCCAGGCTGATCTTGAACTCCTGATCTCAGGTGATCCACCGCCTTGGCCTACCAAAGTGCTGGGATTACAGGTGTAAGCCACCGATAACTTTAATATATCCTGAGGACTAATATATACAGGCATCGTGTGACACATTTTTGCGTCTATTTTAAGACCATTTGACAAATGAAGAAATAGCTTCAAACAGAGAGGCTACAAAACTTGCTCAGGGTTACACGGCAGTGAAGTGATTGGGTTGGTCTGGAATGTAGGCCTTCAGACTTTAACCAGTTAACCTCCTACACATTTCACCAGCTTTACTGCTTTCTGTATTGCATATCCAATGAGTGCCCTGAAATGTGTCAAATGACAAAGAGAATGTGAAGCATTTTCATAGCTCTTGAAAGCTCCACATTGCAGCTTTGGGGAAGACAAGGAATAATTCTAATACCACAGATACTTGCATTCTGGGGAACAGTATTGTGCCCAGGTAAAGAACCAGATTTTGCAGCTTCCTTCGGAGATAGGGGTGGCTAGCAAGCTGTAAGTGGTTGTTGTTGGCTGGTCTTCTGGGGAATATTCTTAAAGAAAATTGACTCGGCTGAGAGGTAGGCGACCTTTCATTCTTCCCTTTCCTCCTTTTCCTGGGTGAAATGTGTATGTGACGGCTGGAGCTCCAACATTTCCCTTGTGAATAGGAGGTGACTTTGGGGCTGCAGACCTCCAGGATGACGGCCTACCTAGAGAAAAACAATCTAGATCTCTTTTGCTCTAGGTGTCTTCAGTGTTCACCCGTACAGCCATGGACTGATTTCTCTAAGCTTCTCTTAGATCATAGGAAAATAATAAGCGTAAATCCTGTTCAAACCTCTGCTGCTTCTAATCTCTGTTACTAGAAGTGGAAACAAATCTAAACTGATACAAGCCCCTGATACTTTGATGGGTGCTATGCTAGGTACTCTACCTACCCGATCCCATTTCCTCATGACATAGGTAGAAACTATTTTACATAAGAACAATTGAGGTCTACAGGAGTCACATAACTAGACAAGTGGCAGAGGTAGAGTTTGAACCCAGGACTACAGTTTCCCCAAACCACTGCTGTTTCCATAAGGTCGTCTCAGGGACAGGATAGAATATTTGTCATAGGACAATTAAAAAGAGAATGCATAGGCCAGGTGTTTGTGGCTCATGCCTGTAATCCCAGCACTTTAGGAGGCTGAGGTGGGTGGATCACCTGAGGTTAGGAGTTTGAGACCAGCCTGGCCAACATGGTGAAACCCTGTCTCTACTAAAAAAAAAAAAAAAAAATTAGCCGACCGTGGTGATGTGTGCCTGTACTCCCAGCTAATCAAAAGGCTGAGGCAGGATAACTGCTTGAACCCTGGGAGGTGGAGGTTGCAGTGAGCTGAGATCATGCCACTCCATTCCAGCCTGGGGTACAGAGTGAGACTCTGTTTCAAAAAAAAAAAAAAAAAAAAGACAAAAAGAAAAAGAAAAGAGAATGCATCAAAGCATGGGGAGAGGCATAAAGGTGGTGAGTTCTTGGGATTTAAGGAACCCTAATTTCAAGTGGAAGAGTCCCATCAACAAACTTGCAGCAATTGGGAAGAACAGTCAAGAAGGCAAAGGCTGAGTAGTAGGATTTTTTAAAAACAGGTCCAAAAGTTAATGTCATCTGAATTATTGAGAATTGGAGTCATCATTCTCAGAGCAAAACACACAGTGTGGATCAGAAAGAGAGATCATCTCCTCTGCCAGTAGAAGCTTGGTCACATTGGGTTGCTTTATCTGGGACAGCAATGGAAGGCCACCATCATTCTTAAACCTATGGGTTTCAGATTTTGGTTCAAGACCACTCCACCATTTTGTTAGGCAGAATGAATGATGTGGCAACAATGAGGAAGGCTTTTCAGGGTTTTGGAGGCAACTGCTGGGGACTTCCCATCATGCCTATTTATTTCCATCCCCTTAGCCATCCTTATTTTATCCTCTTTCCCTTTCCTTATTTTTTTTTCCTTTTTGCTCATATCATAGGGCCCCAGTGCATTTATTAATTACTGAACATTGACTGTCAGCTAATGCCAGGCGTGGTGTCTGCTCTGGTACACAAGGAGGAAAAACTACAGCAATAGCCACATGTTGAGCCCTTACACAGGCTTAGTGTTCTCAGCACTGCCCTTGTTTCATCTAATTTATACATCAGCACTCTCAGGCAGGCACTGTTATCATCCCCATTTTACACACAAGGTGTAGATGGCCTTAAGTGACTTGCTGAATTTAGATAAATACGAAGTGATAGAGCCAGGATCCCCACACAGAGCTTGCTGTCTTAACCTCCAGGTTGTGTGCCTCTAGGATTGAGGGGTGTTGGACCATGGGCTTTTTATCAAGCGTGCAATTCTAAACCACCTGGGAAGCTCTCTTAACGCACTGCTGCTTGGCTGGCTCCACACCTGCTGACTCAGCTCCTTAGGGAACAGGGGCTTGGGGCTTTTTGAGTTTGTTTTTCTTTTTTTTTTTGAGACAGGGTCCCACTCTACATCCGGGCTGGAGTGCGGTGGCGCGATCTCAGCTCACTGCAACCTCTGCTTCCCAGGTTCAAGTGATTCTCATGTCTCTGCCTCCGGAGTAGCTGGGACTACAGATGTGCACCACCATGCCCATTTGTATTTTTTAAGTAGAGATGGAATTTCACCATGTTGGCTAGGCTGGTCTCAAACTCCTGACCACAAGTGATCTGCCTGCCTTGGTCTCTCAAAGTGCTTGGATTATAGGCATGAGTCACTGGGCCCAGCTGGGGCTTGTTGATTTTTTTTTTGTTTTTGTTTTGAGACGGAGTCTTGCTCTGTCTCCCAGGCTGGAGTACAGTGGCGCGATTTTGGCTCACTGCAACCTTTGCCTCCTGGGTTCCAGTGATTCTTCTGCCTCAGCCTACTGAGTAGCTGAGACTACAGGTACGTACCACCACGCCCAGGTAATTGTTTGTATTTTTAGTAAAGATGGGGTTTCACCTTGTTAGCCAGGATGGTCACCATCTCCTGGTCTCGTGATCTGCCTGCCTTGGCCTCCCAACATGCTGGGATTACAGGTGTGAGCCACTACGCCTGGCCAGCTTGTTGATATTTAAAAGTTCCCTGGATGATTCTGATGTGTACTCTTGGTTAAAATACACTCAGTGTGATACAGGCCCTATCTTTAGTTACTTTTTATCACATATGTTACCTTTTCCTGTTGGGAAAGACCAACAGGAAAATCACATATATAACCATAATATAATCATATGTGTGTATAGATGTATATATGTGTGCATAATATACCATAACATGTAGTCATGAGAAAGACCAACATGTACATAATAGATGTGAACATGACTGTCTTAATAACAATGACATTAGTGTGTGCTGGTGCTTAGGTTACAGAAAGAACCCTGAACATTCCTGATCTCCTAAGCTAAGCAAGGTCAGGCCTGGTTAGTGCTTGGATGGGATTACAGAAAGAACTAAGTCCTGAGTAAGCAAAGAAGAGGGGTCCCTAACTTCTAACTGACACCCTGGGATTTGCCGCTGTTACTTAGAACTGAGAGGCCTCTAACCATTGACCAGGTGCACCAGCCATAAAGGAGTAGTGATGGGTGCTAGCCATTAGCCACGGATAACTTCAGGTGGGTTTTTACTTGCAAATTTACCACGTCCCTGGGACAATGGGATTTTTTGATCGCACAGGTTTAACTTTGAAATGAGAAAATTTCTATTAAAATGCCCAATCCTTCTAATAATTAAATCTGAAAAATTCACTGGAAGGTGAGCCAAGGAGTTCAGGCCAATTGTGTAATCTAATCAAATTTCTTTAATTATGAGGGTGCCATTTATAAAAGGGGGTGCCCCAGCTATGGGTGCTAGATGCTGGAGGGTCCAACAGGCATGCTTGGCCCTTTGAGGATACCTGCCCCCCAGTTTGGAGCATGTGGGAGCTTTAATTTAGCGGCAATGTTCTCTTATTCCGAATTAAATTACTCGGCTAGCAATATTTAAATTAACCTTGAGGCTTCCTGGAGAACATAAAAGTTATTTTGAATTATTTTCACTGCCGGGATCAGCACGATTCCCTTCCCAGTCGGCTTGGTAGGAATTCAGTGATAGAGAAACCAATTTTTAAATTAATACAATTTTGTGTTTGTAAGGAAGCCATTATTTTTAATTATCGGGCATTTTCCTCAGCCTGGCTTCCCCAGTTAATAAAACTCAGCTACTTAGCATGCTTTTTTATTTTTGCAGAGGGCAGACTTTGGGAAGTGGTTTCCCCTGCAGAATATCCCCCCAGAATGTTTTGATCTCACCAAGCATATGCCTGTCACAAGGAAGCTCATAAAAAACCTAGAGAAAAGGAAACGCTGTAGTCAGAATGGGCCTGCTGGGCCTATAACCGGTGACTCTAACTTAGCTCCAGGGGCAATGACGGGAGCTGGTGATTTCAGAAACATGAGGGAGGAAATTACACTGGGCTGGATCCCCTCCAGGAAATGGAATTGTAACACAGCAGGAGAGATTGCAGTTAGACATACAGAAGAACCCTTTGCACATCCTGCTTTGAGTATGGGAAAGCCTCTGGGATTAGTGAGGGAGATCATGAGAGTCTCCCTGTCTGGCAACCTTTAAAAGCAGAAGTGTTTGCCTTGGAGAGTTTAGTTATGTAGGCCAGGGAAAGCCTGGCCTAGAGGACATCTTCATTTTCTTTCTGGGTCAGTACTCTGGGATTTTATTTTTTATTTCTTTTTAAAATTATTTATATATCTATTTAGAGACGGGGTCTTGCTATGTTGCCCAGGCTGGAGTGCGGTGGCTATTCACAGGCACCATCCCACTATTGATCAGCACAGGAGTTTTGACCTGCTCCGTTTCTGACCTGGGCCAGTTCACGCCTCCTTAGGCAGCCTGGTGGGCCCCCACTCCCGGGAGGTCACCATATTGATGCCGAACTTAGTGCGGAGACCCGATCGACATAGCGCACTGCAGCCCAGAACTCCTGGGTTCAAGCGATCCTCCCACCTCAGCCTCCCGAGTAGCTGGGACTACAGAAACGCACCACTGCCCCAGCCTCTGGGATTTTAAAAGCAGCGATCCCCAGCCCCCCTACAACAAGACTCAATGCTACATTGGGATCAGTGCTTGTGCAGACAAAACAACTTTCTATAAATTTAATATTAGCTTAAATAATGCATCATTAGAAGGGTGAGCCTTTGCAAACACATTAAATAATGTATTTCCCAAGCAAACATTATTTTTGGATGACTTGCTGTTTTGGATGGAGGTCAGGTGGAAAGGTGGGGAGACCCGAGGCTGAGTTGTGGTTTTGACACTAATCAGTGTCACTGATTAGCTTTGCCATACCAAAACCATACCTTTGCTATTCATGTGTCTGTTTTCTTGTCTGTAATGGCCTGTGAACTGGTGAGTTGGGACTTTATCTTTTTTTTCTTAATGTCTCTATTTTGTTTTGAAAAGTGCTCGGTGCTCAGTGAACATTAGTGAATAAGTAGACCAAATCAGACTGGGTATAACAGCCCTGCTAACTCTGATGATGTTACGAACAAGGAAAACAAAAAATAGAAAATATGATTAGGCTGGAGGTGGTGGCTCACGCCTGTAATCCCAGTACTTTGTGAGGCTGAGGCAGGTGGATCGCTTGAGGTCCACCAGCCTGGCCAACATGGTGAAACCCCGTCTTTACTTAAAAAATAGAAAAATTAGCTGGGCATGGTGGTGCAGGCCTGTAGTCCCAGCTACTCGGGAGGCTGAGGCAGAAGAATAGCTTGAACCCAGGTGGTAGAGGTTGCAGTGATCCGAGATTGTGCCACTGCACTCCAGCCTGGGTGACACAGCAAGACTCTATCTCAAAAAAAAAAAAAAAAAAAAAAAAAGGAAAATATGATTAGGACATCTGTGGTCTCCAAATAACTGAAAAGCTTCATTCCAAAGAGCTATTAGAGTCATTCTGGAAGGTCTCTGGGACCTGGAATTCATAGGCGGAGGTGGGAGGGAGCAGATTTTCATTAGGTCAATGGAAAATTCCATTCATTCATTCCTTCAATTCCTTCATTCAATATTTACTGGGCACCTACCATGTGTTTGTTACCGGGACTATCACTTAAGATAGAGCAAGACAGTTATGGCCCCTGCCCTAGTGGAACTTACAAGCCAGAAGAGGATAAAGACAGGTTGAGCCACCAAAAAAAAAAACATTTTTAGTGTGGTAATGGCAGTAGACATAGGGAAGGAACACTGTGGCAATGAGAAGGACATGGAGCCAGAGCTGGGGCTGACAAGGATGGTTTCCCAAAGAAAGTGCTGCTTGGTAGGGGCCTGACTATGAGTACAGTTTAGACAGTGAGGGTGGGAGAAAAGTCGGGGAGAATATTCCAGAAGGGGAGGGTCAGCAAATGAAAGCTCCGGGGATGAGCAAGGACCCTGCACAGGCAGAGGATGGCTGTTTTCATGTGGTGCTGTGAGGATTCTAGTGGAGGTGGGTGGTCCATTGATAGGGATGTAGTGAGAAGAGGCGGTGGATGTCCATCATGGAGGCTCAGCCCAGATGACCAGAATAGGCTACTCTTGTTATCCTTTGACCTTCCAGAAGTCAGGAATGTTATATATTTCCTAGTGTCCAAGAAGGAGGCTCCTGATGCAAGGGCTCATTTGCATGTACCGGTTGGATAATCTGTGGAAGACTTCGGTATTGCTAAGATCCTTAAAAGGGCCAATAAGATAAAGCTCTACCCCTTGACCTTACCCCCCAGCTGGTTTACTCCAGCCATACTGGAGCTCTCCTTCTGTTCAGGATACAGGCAACATTCTCTTCTGCCTCAGGGCCTTTTGCACATGTTAGGGCTTTAGCATAGAGGCTTTTTACCCCACTTCATATCTGGGAAATTCCTACCTACTCTTTATTCAGTTCTCAGTTCAAATGTCATTTTTTCAGAGATGCCTTAACCTATATCATATATTCCATATTATCCCTGCCCTACATTTTTGCCAAAGCACCCATCACGATTTCTTTTTCTTTTTTTCTTTGGGGCAGAGTCTCTCACTGTCACCAGGCTGGAGTACAGTGGTGTGTGATCTCAGCTCACTGCAGCCTCTGTCTCCCAGGTTCAAGTGATTCTATTGCCTCAGCCTCCTGAGTAGCTGGGATTACAGGCGCCTGCCATCAAGACTGGCTAATTTTTGTATTTTTAGTAGAGACGGGGTTTTGCCATGTTGACCAGGCTGGTCTCAAACTCCTGACCTCAGGTGATCTGCCTACCTTGGCCTCCCAAAGTGCTGGGATTACAGGCATGAGCCACTGCACCCAGCTCACAATTTCTATATGTTGTTTGCACATTTGATTATTATTTGTTTCTCTTCGCTAAGGTGTGAGAGCTTAAGGCATAAGCTCCATTAGGGTCTTTACACTTTTCCACATCATCATCCAAAACAGGAGTCATCCAAAAGTAATGTTTGCTTGGGCAATACATTATTTAATGTGTTTGCAGAGGCTTGCCCTTCTAATTATGTGTTATTTAAGCTAATATTAAATTTATCACAAGTTCTTTTTTTTGAGACAGTTCTGCTCTTGTTGCCCAGGCTGGAGTGCAATGATGCGATCTCGGCTCACTGCAAACTCTGCCTCCCGGGTTCAAGCGATTCTCTTGCCTCAGCCCCTAAGAAGCGGGGAATACAGGCATGTGCCACTACGCCTGGCTAATTCTGTATTTTTAGTAGAGATGGGGGTTTCTCCATGTTGGTCAGGCTGGTCTTGAACTCCCGACCTCAGGTGATCCGTTCTCCTCAGCCTCCCAAAGTGCTGGGATTACAGGTGTGAGCCACTGTGCCCAGCTCATTTATCACAAGTTCTGCTTGCATAAGCGCTGCTCACCATGTAAGGTGTAATCTTTTGTTCACCAATGTACGCTCAGTACTTAGCATAGTGCCAAGAACACAGGAGGTGTTTGAAATATAAAATATTAGTCAAGTGAGGAATGAATGCATTGTGGCAGGAAGGAGCTGTTAAAATTCAGGCTTTTATAATGACGTGTGTGTGTTAACAGACCTGCTTGAGTGGGTTCCATGTAGAACTGAGTTCGTGTGTGTGTGTGTTCACACGCACATAGGCACGCCCATCCCCCACCTCACTTCTCTGTCACTGTGATTTGTCACAAAAGTAAAAGTAACATATGCCAACACGTAATTGCAATGTCATATTAATTATAAGGGAGCCAAAACAAAATTACTAACTCCCACTTCTTCTTGGAATACTAATAACACTAATACCAATATCATGATGGAAGATTATCTTGGAAGCAATTTTTCTTTTGTTCTGCTACCTACACATGTAGCTGTTTCTCGCTTCTTCAATCTCTATGTAAATCATAATCAGGAAGAAATATCCTGGAGCGTGGTTATATGCTTTCCTTTTCAAAGAGAACCATCCTGCACAAAATCCATTTTAGGAAAGAGTAGAAGTTTTCAATCTTAATAGAAGGGGTTGATTTTAGTTCTCTCTTCCAAAAGCCTAGAAATAAGGCTTGTTGGGGTGGGAGGCAATAGAGCCTCAAGAGAGCCTCAGGGCAGGAGTTTCGCCTTATGATTAGACTTGGGAGGGATGGAGGATGTAGAATGTATGTGGGATATTTTTATTTTAACCTTGTATCTCTTTCTTTCTTTTTTGGATATAGCATCTTTTTTCTCTAGGGCTTCCCTGTCTAGGTGCTTTTACTGAGATGTCTATTACGAGATGATGCAGGGATGGTCACATGACCTGTGCCTGCCTGGCTCATCACCGATCCCCATCTCCCTGACCAGTGATTTGCCCAGGAATGTGAACTCCCTCTGCCAGGTCAATCCTTCTTCCATAAGATATTTTATGAAAAATACAAATGCTGGGGGAGATCCCTTCATTTTTCTTCTGGGTTCACTTAGCTGTGATGATGTAAGCCTAGGGACAACTTTGGCTAAGTGTGGCTGAACTGCCCCTGCCCCACTCTCCACAAAGTGAAGAGGACAGCAGTCTCCTACAGGAGAAAATTAGGTTAATTGTTGAGAGAGAAACACTGCCATAGGCTGGAAGTGGGCTGTGAGAAAGCGAGGGGGAAAGAGAGAGAGAGAGAGAGAGAGAGAGAGAGAGAGAGAGAGAGAGAGAGAGACAGAGGGAGGTCGGTCCATCTGATATGGTTTGGCTGTGTCCCCACCCAAATCTTGATTTGAATTGTGTCTCCCAACATTCTCATGTGTTGTGCGAGGGACCCAGGGGGAGGTAATTGAATCATGGGGGACCGATCTCTCCCATGCTATTCTCGTGATAGCGAATAGGTCCCACGAGAGCTAATGGGTTTATCAGGGGTTTCTGCTTTCGCTTCTTCCTCATTTTCTCTTGATGCCATCATGTAAGAAGTGCGTTTCGCCTCCCACCATGATTCCGAGGCCTCCCCAGCCATGTGGAACTGTAAGTCCAATAAACCTTCTTTTCTTCCCAGTCTTGGGTATGTCTTTATCAGCAGTGTGAAAACAGACGAATACACCATCTGATGACATCTTGGAGTCTCTAAGGCCAGCTTCTCCCTTGTGGTGGCTGTGTTAGGTGAGACAGCGCCTGCCCTTTGGTGTTAAGTTAGTTTGAATGCACTTCCTGTCTCTTGCAGTGGAAGGATTCCAGACAGACACAGGGGCAATGTGTTTATGAATTTATACCCGCTTTGGTGGGGAACACACATTAAGAAGGAGCCTATAGAAGGCACAGTTATCACATCTTTCTTTGTCACCTGTTGTCTGAGTACCCACCACGTGGCACTTGTCACCAGGGATACAGGGGTGATCTGGTCCCTGCACTCATGGAGCTCACAGATTTCACGATGCAACTGCTTCATGTTTTTGCAAGTCCCGAGTGAGTGAAGAAAGGAGTGGAGGGCAGTGAGGGAAGGAGGGGGAAGACTCTTTCAAAGGAGATTCTTTGAGGAGTCCTTGGGAGGTATAATGAAAATCTTCCCTGCACTGAGTTTACGCAGGAATGAAGGGACTAACAGTCCATTACAAAGCTTTTGGTGAAAGGAGGTGGTCCTGGTCTATCCATATGCGATCATCTTACATTTCCCCAGACTGTAAGGAAGAGCCACTGCCACTTTCCTCTGCTAAGAGGTGCCTCTGTCCGGAGGACTGTGGGAAGAAAGCGTACCTAGGTGAGTTGGAATTTCACGAGGCACTCTTCTATTGTGAAGGCTTCACTGAGGTTTTTGGTCTTCTCTAAACTCCAGGAATGTTCAGAGCCTTGGGCCCTCACACCCCTCAGCTGACCAGGGTCCCAAGAGTGTGCCAGTCCCAGGGAAGGTCAGGCCATTTGCTTCATGCATGATACCCACACATTCTCCCCAAATTTGCTGGTCTCCACAGGGGAGCAGTGATTACATGGTGCTGGTTAAATGGCTGCATTTCAAAGTTCATTCAGTTTCTTCCCCATTCCAAAAGGCAGGGCTGAGACCAGCAGAATCTCACTTGAGCTTGGGTTTCAGCTCCCAGCCACTCTCCTTCACACAATTCACAGAGCGTGGACGTCCACCCAGGCTTCCTGGTCTACATGATCACAGGGAGAGCCTGTCAAAAGGTCGGCATGACACAGTAGCCCCGCTAATCACCCAAACCTCATGTGCTAGACATCTCTCAAATCTCTCTCCCTGCCTTCTTTCTTTCCTTGCTGCTAATGATTTAGTTTCTTGTTCAGACTAATGCAGCACTCTCCTTTCTGTCCCTCTCCTCCTGTCTCTTCTGCTTCTCACCTATCTTCTATACCCAAGGAAGTCAGAGAGACATTTCTTTTTTTCTGAGACAGGATCTTGCTCTGTTGCTGGGCTGGAGTACACGGCTTGATCATAACTCACTGCAGCCTCAAACTCCTTTGCTCAAGCAGTCCTCCTCCCTTGGCCTCCCAGGTAGCTGAGACTACAGGTCTGGCGCTCCCATAACAGGGTCTCCCTATGTTGCGCAGGCTAGTCTCCAATTCCTGGGCTCAAGGGATCCTCCTGTCTCAGCCTTCCAAAATGCTAGGATTACAGGCATAAGCTACTGTGCCTGGCCATGCTTGGCTGTTTAATTTTTTTTATTATTTATTTTTATTTTTTAGATACAAGGTTTTGCTCTGTTGCCTAGGCTGGTCTTCAACTCCTAGACTAAAATAATCCTCCCACTTTGGCCTCCCAAAGTGTTGGGATTACAGACGTGAGCTACTATGCCCAGCCTGGAGAGAGCTTTCTAAGGCTACACATCCCAGCACCTCACTCTGCTAATGAAGTCCAGGTATGACCCCCATTGCCCTCAGGATAAATGTCAGCCTGCCATCATGTTCCCTTCCATGTGCAGTCTCTGGCTATATCTTGTTCTGCCCCACTCTCTGTTCTGCTCCACTACTGTCTGCCACACTGAATTAGGTTTCTGAAATGCCATTCCCTTTTTGGCCTCTTGGTCTTTTCATAGGCAACACTCTCTGTCCTATTACCTCTTTTTCATATGTCTGCCTGGCTGATTCTTACTACTCTTCAGAACCGATTCCAGCTCCTCTGTGAAGCCCTTCCTGATCCCCTGTCAAGCGGGAGACTTGATCACTCTGCTGTGTGCTCACCAAGTCTTTGTTCATCACCTTCTCAGGCACTCAGAAAAGACAACATTTTCCAGGCTTCCCTATCGTTGAGTTGAAGTCCCCTGACAGTGTTCTCACCAGGGTGGGAGGAAGTGAGGCCTGCCGCATCCAGGCCTGCTCATTAAGCCCTCGTGAATCACCCAAGCTCTCTTCCCTTGCTGCAGCTACTGCACAGGCCCTGGGCTTGAGACAGCAGGATCTCAAGATAGAGCAACTGGAGCGAGTCCTCGTTAAGAGCCACCTGACACATTTGGACTGCGATGTGTTAAGCCCATGAGATTTCAGGGTTGATTTATTACCTGGCTGTGGCCTATCCTGTTCCAGCTGATACAATTAAGTGCCCCTTTCCTTGTGCTTTGGGCCTGTATTATAGCTTAAATCACACTACTAATATTGTTGTCTCCATGAGACTCTTAGCTACTTGGTGGCACTCAGTTTTCTTTATCTCTCTCGAGTCTACTCATTCTATGGTACTGAATGTAGCGTTGACACCTGGTAAACATCTTTTGAATAAATGAGGACTTTCATGCCCTCATTTGACAGTGGAGCAGGGATGAAAAGACACAGCAAGATTAAGACAGAAAGATAAGAGCCGATATTGCCATTGGCCAAGATAGCCTGCCTGCCTTATGGGGGCCAATGGGTACCTTTGGCTTAGTGGCTACAAACTCCCTTCCATGGGCCTCATGAAACATTTGATGAAATGGCCACTCCCATGTTCCCTTAATCCACATCACATTCAACCTTTCCCTTATACCTTCTTCCAATTGCTCTCCTACAATTTCCAGAAGTTGCTTTTATTTCATTCACTAAACAGTTTATGAACTGAATTAAAATAAATGAGATGCAAATAAATTCCAGGCTTTCTCCCTCATTTTCAAATTACATTTTCAGTCCACTCAACCTGTTATAATCTCATAGTGATTTTCATTTAAGAGAGCTAAATGGATATGTGATTGTTGTTACAGGAACTAACACCAGACAATTAAATGTTGAGGTGTTGATAGATAAAGCTGTGTTTTGATTTGCATAAACACGATGCCAGCAAATCTAACCCTGGCAGAAATTCAGTTATAAGACTTGCGTGCCTAACTTGGGCTAATTACCACAAGTACCATTATAAAGATTTTTAATATTCGGATTGGGATTATAGCCACTTTAGTTTAGGGCCATATTTATCTTTATTTTGAAAACTTAGTCAAAATGCATAACTGATTTATCAGAGAAAAGGCACGATTACTACTTATAATCAACTTCTACAGTGTAGCATATCAAAAATCAATTAGACGGCCCTGAAATCCAGTCATTAAGGATTTAGCTACTAATCTTATTCCATTTTTGTCTTTAGGAAGATACTGTAGTTTGCAACTTTGCAGATACCAGCAGAGGAAGAAAAACATGGGAGACTGCTGATCACCTAATGTGGAGACTTGAACTTCAGCCAGACAAAGGTGGAATCTTGATATGGAGGGGGCTGAATCTGCAGAGAGGTCACCCGGTCTGGCTGGATTTCAATCCAGTTACACAGCAAAAGTTACGACCCAAGCTTTGCCAATACTCAGCCTTCTACTCTCAGGGATTGCCAGGCATTTGATAAACTCCTTGTTCCATTGTTTCCTGACTGCCTAGTGCTTGTCTTGTTCTGCAGTTATTTTTATTTATCAGTTTACTTATCTGCCCCTCTCTTTCCCATCTCCCCTCACCCTGGAGGTGAGGTGCAGGAAGTTAGGGGCTTCGCTTTACATACCATTAGGTGCATAGCACAGTGCCTGGCTCATAGTAGGTTCTCAATAAATATGTGCTGAATTTGATAAAGATTGGGATCCCCAGTATTCATTTCCCTTCCCCAGGGAAGGGTTTAGCATGATGGTAGGAACTGTTCCCTTTTGGTGGCAGAGAAGTGACTGGAGCAGAATCCACATGTGCTGAGATGACCCAGATGATCACAGATAAGCAGGCAGCTGTGTGACATACTGGCAAGTGAGCCAGACAGAAAGAGAGACCTGGGGTCAAGTCCTGGCATTGCCCTTTCTAGCCATTGTGTCCTTGGACAAGTAATGTAGTTTCCCTGAGTCTGTGTCTTTTTATCTGAAAAATGGAGTTAGTAATAATTATCTTCATGGGACTATTGAAAAAGTTATAATAAGATAACACAAGCAAAGCATTTAAAATAGGGTTTACATCATTGTAATCCTCAATAAATGTTATACATTGCTTTAAAAAAAGATGTCATGTGGGGCAAGTTGCCTGTACTGGGAAAACTAGGGTTGGCTAAAATTCCCCACTGAGGTTTATTGTTACTTCCTCTTGGGAAATCTTCCCTGAACATCTCAGGTGGAGTGAAATCTCCTCTGGGATCCCATCAGACCCTGCATGTACCTCTGTCTTTTCACTTAACCTGTGATTGTCCTGTGTCTGCATATTTTATCAGACATGCAATTCCTTGAGTGCAAAGAAGATACTTTAAAATTTTTGTTCTTCCAGTACTTAGCAAATTACCCGGCACATAGTAGGTACAAACACCAATTCATTGGGCACGTTGACCAGACAGTGAAATTTGAGAAAGAAGATGGCAAGTGTGAAAAGAGGACCAAAGCTGTCTCTAGGTACAGCATAATGTAAATCCCCAGAGCAGGAAATGGCCGCCGTTTTCAGTACTAGGAAATGGAGAACGTTTTCCCCAAGGTATGAGTCCCAAAGGGAGATGGCGTCTACCTTCTGAGTGAAGAGTTTGCCTTTTCCAGGGAATAAAAAGAGTATTAGAGGCTTTGAAGCTGGGAAACTTTCTCAGCTCTGTGAGGAAAGGGTGTATCCCCGCCCACTCTGTGGTAACAGATCGGTTGGGACCACTTACCCGGAGCTTCCTGCCAAAGATGGTGACTTTGCCTTTAATCTGCTCCTTTCTTAGGCGCCACTCAATGGAGTTTAAGCCATTCTCCATAGGCAGGGAGATGTTGCAACGCCCAATGGTGGGGGTGATGGTGCCTGCCAGGACGTGGGGCTCGCTGTGGAAGCTGACACCCATCCCATTAGCATACATCACCCTCAGGGTACCGTTATTACAGAGCTGGTAGCTGTTCCGCACTTGATCTGGAAAAATGTAAGTGAGGGTGGGGATAGGGAAATAAATTATCCACTCTATTAGTCAGAAGAGAATAGAACCCTTATTTTTGTTAAATAGGTTTCCATGGTACTTTGCAGCCATCAGTCTAAGGCTGCCTTCAATTAGCACATATACCATGTGAAGGAAAGTAGCAGAGATACTACTGATCCATGGAAGAAAAACATAATATGTGGCACTCCAGAAATAATTATACCATGATGTTTCTTGTACTCACTGAAGACTATTGATAGCACGTTTAAACACTTAAAGATGTCTATTGCCTACACAATTTGTGTCAATCAAATTCCCAAACCTTAATATATATATTTTAGCTTATACAAAAAAAGAAAACATGAAAGACAAATGACTTTATTTTTTTCCCCCTTTGCCTGCTATCTAACCCCAGGTTGCGGGTCTAGCCACAGGTCAGATCCACCGCAAATCAAAGCCCAGGATTTTCCAAGAAAATTGAGAGAAGAATCAACCTTGCCCATCCTCGTGCTTTAACTGCTGACTGTGCCTGATACCACCTTCACTCAAGAGAGCTCTGAAGAAACTCACATACATGAGGGAGATGGAGCCAGTGGGTGCTGATAATGTGTTTATCTTCCCCAGTGGAAGCTACACGAATCAATCAGACTTCTGACCTTTTCCTTTATGGAAAAGTTACGGGAAGGAAATGTGAGTCAGAGACTCCCTTTACAGATACACTGCTTCCTGATTGTCTGGACAAAGGAGTGGCCTGGGCTGGCCTCTGGGATGTCAGCTTTTGCGGCAGTGAGCAAGGGTATACCTGTCACTCCTGTGACTCCCACCATCACGCAGGAGAGAATCTACATCATTAATCACTTGGCAGAGCAGAAATACAGTCATTGAAACAGGCTCTGCTGTGGGATAATAGTCCAGAAATGTCACCATTTATCTACTGAGAAGACACTTTTATCCTCTGACAACAGGCTAGCCCACCGACATTATATCTTAATTAAAAGAAAAATTAATAGGCACAATTCATTTTCTGGCCAGCCCAGTGCTTGCCCTGGACTGCAAAACATGTCTAATAGCAACAATAAGCACAGGGTGGTCAGAGACCTTTGAGATCCCAGTCTTGGAGAGGGATTGTTAAAGAGCTCCAGTCCCAGGGCAACAAACTCATCAAACAAATGCTTAAAAGAGAGAATCAGAATGGAAGAAGAAAATAGGAAATCTAGTTGTGGGCCAAGAGAATAAATGGCCTTTGAGAAGATTATGTGTACTGGGTTGGTGGGGAGACGTGGTGGTGGAAGGGTAAGAAGTAGGGAGAGAGTATGTGGGGAGGAAAATGGACATTTTCAGGTAACTACATAGACAGTTCAAATATCTAGACATTAGTTGAGTGTAGATGACATTCTGCTGTATCTGATTAAGCAATTTTCTATAAGATTGACTTCTTATTGAGTTAGTTTGCTGTGGACACTTGAATAAAATGGAAAGCTGAGGGGTGTGCTGGACCCCTGGAAGTCCTCCCAGGCTCACATGTTGGGCTTGGCTGGGTTCTGGGTCTGTGGGCGAGTTTGGGGGTAGGATGGTATGGGGGCAGGCTCACCTTGTACCACTGTGTAGGAGGCCTCTACTGAAGAGAGGTTGGTGATGACTGTGACATCATCATCACGATTGGAGTTCTCAATGTCAATGGTAATAGATTTCTCCATTTCCCGGTGCAGACTGGTCACCACCCCTGTGGGGCGCGTCACATTTGTCAGGCGGCCTTCATGGTCATAACTGGGGGGAGAGAAACACTGGTTGGCAGCAGTCACTGGGGCTGAAAGTGTTCCCAAGACTCATAGGGCCAGAGAAAGAGAGAGCTGGGAAGGTGGGTTGGCTGGGTGGCATATCTCACTGAGGCCCCTGGTCACAGTCAAAACCCCACTGTGCCCTGAGAAACAGCAGTGATGCTTTCTTCTACCCGCTAATATAACTGACTTCAGCTCGAGGAAGACATTTCACCTGGTCTCAGGCTTCCTCCAGTTACAGAGTACAGAGAACAGCCACCTGTGGGCTTCTCTTGCTTTTTTTTTGCGACAGAGTCTTGCTCTGTCCCAGGCTGGAGTGCAGTGGCACAATCTCTGCTCACTGCAACCTCTGCCTCCCGGGTTCAAGTGATTCTCCTGCCTGTCCCAGCCTCCAGAGTAGCTGGGATAACAGGCACGCACCACCATGCCTGGCTAATTTTTGTATTTTTAGTAGAGATGAGATTTTGCTATATTGGCCTGACCTCAGGTGATGCACCCACCTTGACCTCCCAAAGTGATGGGATTATAGGCGTGAACCATGCACCTGGGCCCTCTCTTGCTTTTTAATTCATGTGTTCTACAAAGCCACCAAATTAATATTCCCCAAATATCAGTTTCACCATGTCAGCTCTCTGCTAAACAAACAACATTCTTTTCCCATTAGTTGCTCAATCAAATAAAAATCAGGCATTTGAGACCATCTATGCCCCGATTCTTCTACTGGGGTCAAACGTTGTCTCACTCGTCACCTCCTAGGCCTCTGGACAGTCAGCTTGTGCCAAATGCCACCTGCACATGTTGGCTCAGCATAGAAGGCCTGGCTGCATGGAACCTGATCTTAGGTCCCTCAACGATCAATGGCTCCACTTCCCAAGCAGCCTTCTTAGACAGTTTCCCAGTGACTCCCTGACCATCAGCTGTCCTCAATACCCGAGTCTAGGGACACTAGTGATCATGCCGTATTGTCTGCAAATGGCCTGACACCGGGGCCTCCTTCTTTATGTATGTGTCATCTGTCCTCTTTTCTCACATTGTGGAGTTTTCTCTCCCTTCAGCAAGAAGCCTTGTAGTTGGGACAGCCTTTCCCCATGTTGGAAGACCCACTGCACTCTGAGAGCTGGGCCCTTCTCACACCTAGGAAAAGAAAGCAGGCTCATTCCAAGGTCTGCATGTAGAGACCTTTGAGCTCTCCCAGATGAGTCTTGTTATTGGGGGAGGAAGGGGAGGAAGAAGGCAGAGCAATGAAGACATTTGCTTGGAGGGTAAAAAAGAAAGAAAAGTGGCTCGACCCATGGGGATTACTCCCTTTGGACTGAGGGGAGGGAAAAAGCTGGCAGGTTCTGAGGGATGGAAACTAAAGCTTGTGCAGCACGTGGTGATGGGGGATCCTCCTCTGAGGATCCCTGTGGGGAGAGCCTGTGAGCAGTGGAAAGGAGCACTGTGGCCTGTTTGACGTTGTAGTTTAGGGCTTAGGATTACAACAGCAAAGACAGAGGGCACTTAGGAAGTGTTTTTGGAATAAAGAAGCGCCAATCTGGCTCAGGATTTTGGGGATCTGAGTGATTTTGCTTCTGGGAAGAACTGGAAATGGTGAAGCTCTGCAGAAGTTTGAAAGCTGAGAGTGCAATCACATTAAGCTGGACACCCGGCTGGGTAAAGGTGCTGGGAGAGAGAGGAGCGAGATCTTGTAGCAGGAATCACTGCACGCTTAGGATCCACCCCTATCACTTGCCCAGGGCCCCAGGCAGCAGGTGGTGCAGACCATGCCTTCCCTGGAAAGCCCTGCTGTTGTAAAGAGGGGTGGGGACTCAGGTCTGCTAAGTCAACAGGGCTCCTCTGTGCCTTTTTTTTTTTTTTTTTAAAGCAGGTGTTTATTTTTCCAAAAATTGCACCAAGGTAAAGCAAAGCTCTAGTTTATGAAGGTGCGTTGTTTAGGCGCTGGCAGTACTGCCCTCACTATGCGCTATTGGACAATAGCACAACCCCGAGAAAAGGGTGGTTCCCTCTGTGCTTTCTTATCTGGAATTAAAGTAATTTTCACCTTTCTTACCTGTCCAGGCAGGGGGACAAAGGTGCTATTTACAATAGTGACAAATTAGAACCACCTAGATGTTCCTTGATGGAGATTCGTGAAATAACTGATGATCTAGCCATAAAGTGGAAACCTACGAAGCTGTCAAGACTGACAACATGGCTTTCTGTTTATTGGCATGGACAAATCTACACACGTTGAGTGGAAGAGTGGAATACAAAATACATTCCCCTGACAGTAGCTTTTTTTTTTCAAGGAGGTGTAAAAAATGTCAGTATCTATAGGTAGAAGAAATTCTCTGAAAATATAGACATTTAAATGTTAATGGTGGTTTTGCTGTATGGAATTTTTACTAATCTTTATTTTCTTCTTTGTGTTTTCCCATCATTTAGAAATTACTTGTAATTGGCTGGGCATGGTGGCTCATGTCTGTGATCCCGGCACTTGGGAGGCTGAGGTTGGCAGATCATGAGGTCGAGAGATTGAGACCATCCTGGCCAACATAGTGAAATCCTGTCTCTACTAAAAATACAAAAATTAGCTGGGTGTGGTGGCGCACGCCTGTCGTCCCAGCTACTTGGGAGGCTGAGGCAGGAGAATCGCTTGAATCTGGGAGGTGGAGGTTGCAGTGAGCTGAGATGTGCCATTGCACTCTAGCCTGGGCAACAGAGCAAGACTCTGCCTCATAAAAAAAATTACTTGTAATCAATACTTTCACGTTTAATAAGCAGAAACAAAAAGTATTTAAAAATCAGAAATTAAAGCAATTCTAAGTATTTGGGTATGGGGTGTCTAGTGCAGTACTCAGTAACAGACAGCTCCTCCTCCTGCTGACAAGTACGTTCTCTGGGACCAGGGCAAGGATTTTAATTCCAATCCACTGTAGTTTGGGGACACTTACAACGCACAGGCTGCTGAGCTTCCTTCTGAGAGAAGTAGTAGGAAGTGAAGTTTCTACTTTCGGGAACAGAGCTTTAGGGTAGGGACTAGAATCTCATGGGCCAAAGGGAGAAAAACAGATTTTCTTTAACTTTTAAGAAGATTCGGCTGCCTCCAGCTCTACTTACTTCCCCCAAGGAGCATCTTCAGATGTAGGACTTTTTGCAAATAACTCTGCATGCAGGAGCGGGGCACTGAGCTCCAGCAATGGGATCTCAATGCCAACCCGATGGAACTGGCCCAGCCTTGGCTGGAGTGAGGCTGGAGGCTGCCTTTGAATTATGTAGTCAATAAATATTCATCAAGAGCCTATGATGTGCCAAACACAGTTCAAGGCACTGAAAATACGGCTGGGAAGAAAATAGGGCAAAATTCTTGCACTTGTGCTGGCTGAAGAGGGCAAAGCTAAACCAAGATAGGAAAGAGAGAGTATGTCAGATGGTGAGTAATAGGCACTGAGGACTAAAATAAAGAAGGGCGAGAGTGGAGAGAGAATAGGGAGTAGAGGGCGTCATTTTAAGTACAGTATTGTTTTTTTCAGGAATACAAGCTGATCTTCCCTATTCTGGGAACTTAGCAGGCATGGTAGGGTTTCCAAAGGGCATTCCCATATCAGCTCGATTTTTGCCCAGCTCTCCACTTCCCAGGGCAAAGAGGAGAGAGAAAGGCAACTTTTAAAGGGGCCCATTCCAGCTGGAATTGCATGCCAGCTTCTTCTGTAAAATAACACTTGAACCACACTCCATCGGAAGCCAACTTCCGTCTTTTATTTGACCTGACATTTGCTCCTTCCCCAGTTGCTGGATTGGGAGAAGGAGTTGAACATGACTAAAGAGGCTCTTTATCATTTCTCGCTTCTGGAGGGCCTGCCTTTAAGGGTGATGTGCTTTTCTGCCCCTCTGAGTCCCAAGTTTGTGGCAGACTCTGCTCCTGCAGGGGATGGGAGACCAGCAGGCAGCACTGGGAGGTGGGAAGACAGCAAGGAGAAATGCAAAATGAGTGTTAAAAAGACCTAATGTGGTCAGGTGCAGTGGCTCACACCTGTAATCCCAGCACTTTGGGAGGCCAAGGTGGGCGGATCACCTGAGGTCAGGAGTTCATGAGCAGCCTGACCAACATGGAGAAACCCCGTCTCTACTAAAAAAAATACAAAATTAGCTGGGCGTGGTGGCACATGCCTGTAATCCCAGCTACATAGGAGGCTGAGGCAGGAGAATTACTTGAACCTGGGAGGCGAAGGTTGTGGCGAGCTGAGATTATGCCATTGCACTGCAGCCTGGACAACGGAAGCAAAACTCCGTCTCAAATAAATAAATAAATAATAGACATAATGTTCAAACGGCATTCTTCAATTCTGCTTTTCCAAAATAAGCCTCTATCTGTCTGACTCTTATATCCACTATACAGTTAGTTGTGTGAAACCTGAGGGGTAGGAAGGAGGCAGAGGGGTGCTTCATAATCCCCCTCAAATCCCATTAGCATATACTGAGTTAAACTTCTATATGCAAACTGCTTTGCTAATTTCTAAAAATGTATTATCTCCATGGATTAGCACAGGGCTCCTGTTTAGTTTGCATATTTATCCCCATGTGACAGATGAGACATCGAGGCTCAGAGAAGTTAAATAAGTGTCCAAGGTCAACATGTAAGTGTGTGGCAGAGATGGCCTCCTCCTTGTCATCCTGATGCTAAGACCCAGGAGCTTTCTAGTATAAGACGCTGTCTTTTGGGGAAGGCTGTGAAAACCTGAGTTCCCTCAGGGATGTAACCAAATCAGGATGCTTCTTCTATCAAGACCCAATGGCCTGCATCTGGGGAAGTCTTAATTCCAAGGTTGGGCTTCCTGGAACTTTCTGGAACTGGCTGATCACAAAATGGGACCAGGAAGATTTGATAGTGTTATTTTTTCCCACCTTTCTCTCCTGCTTCCAGTCATCGATGGGCTGGCCTTACTGAGTTACATCTTCCCAAAAATTCAGGGACAGTTCCCATGTGGAGTCTGAAGGTGAAGTTACAAATTCTATTTATAGGCCTGCTATGTGACGCCAGTGTGCAGTGCAAAAAACGCTGGGCTTGGAGATCTGGATTCCAGTCCTGCTTCACCACTGACACCCTGTGTGGCCTCAGAGGTGTCACTTCACTTCTCTGAGCCTGAGTTTCTTTATCCATAAGATAGGAATAATCGAATCCATATTTAGACAGTCATTATGACAACGGAGCAGATAAATGACTTCTCTACCTCATGTTCTATGCAGAAAAAAAAGATATGGCCACTCTTCCCATCTACTGGGGGATTTGCACCCTGCCTCCTGTTAACAGAGTGGGAAGAGAGCTTCCCTCTCTTCCCTGTCTTCAATGGAGCTAAGGAAGCTCTCACTGAAGGACAGATTTCTTTCTTTCTTTTTCTTTCTTTCTTTCCTTCCTTCCTTCTTTTTCTTCTCCTTCCTTCCTTCCTTCCTTCCTTCCTTCCTTCCTTCTTTCCTTCTTTCCTTCTTTCTTCTTTTTCTTTCCTCTCTCCCTAAGAAAGCTATCATTGAAGGACAGATTGTTTTCTTTCTTTCTTTTCTTCTTTCTTTCTTTCCTTTCTCTTTCTCTCTTTCTTTCTGAGACAGAGTCTCACTCTGTCGCCCAGGCTGGGGTGCAGCCAGCTGTGCAATCTCAACTCATTGCAACCTTCGCCTCCCAAGTTCAAGTGATTTTCATGCCTTAGCCTCCTGAGTAGCTGAGACTACAGGTGTGCACCACCATACCTGGCTAACTTTTGTATTTTTAGTAGAGACGAGGTTTTTCCATGTTGGCCAAGCTGGTCTCAAACTGCTTGGCCTCAAGTGATTCTCCTGCCTTGGCCTCCCAAAATGCAGAGGTGACAGGCATGAGCCATCGCCCCCGGCCAGGACGGATTGTTTTCTAGTAGCCTCACAGCCTCCGTGCAGTCTTCTTCATCATACTTTCTCTAAAGTGTTGGCTAAGGCCATGCAGTGTTGGTCTTGACCGCACTGCCCTGAACAAAGGTGAAGTTGTGTCTGATTTTTAATTGGTTGTGTGTCTGCCAGTTGGCTTGTCATGTGCCAAAAGTGCCATAAAACAAAAAGAACTCACCATCTTTTCAAGTAGAAAAGAAAACCTTATACATTTGAACCCCACAATGGAGAATCTGTGATCATTAGATTTATCTACATTATGAAAAAAGGAGCAACTTATCAAGTTAAGATAAAAATCATTCAGTTTCAATGTACCTTCTGAACATTTTCAAACACATTTATGAATCGTGCCTATGTTTTCATTAAACTAGAGACACTTTCTGGAAAATCCTTTCCCTTTTAGAGTTCAGATCTGTGGATGCACTTGAACCCAAGCTTCGTTATGACAGTCTCCAAGTCAGGCCCAGTTCAGGCTGGCCTCCCTGAGAGGGAAGGTTTTTCGCCCTTCAGGAGAGCCAACAAATTATTTCTGAAATGCATTAGGTCTTTGGGTAAAACTGTCAGAAAGGAAGATGCAAAACCAGGAGGTGTTTGGGTGAGTGTATAGCTTCAACCTAACTCGGTGTGAGAGCCAAGGACGGCACTCAGGCGGTACCCTCAGGGGCAGAATCACTGGCTGGTGAAGTTTGATCCAAACCCCAGGGTCCAAAAGGGTATTAAGATGCTTCAGAAGTCTGAGAAAGAGTTGCCCAAAGAAAAGTCAGAACGGGGGAAAGCAATTTTTCTGCAATGCAGCAAATATCCAGCAGGTGGCAAGAGTTTCCTTTTACATTCTCCCAAGTCCACTGGCATACAAACAGGAAGTGAACATTGCTGGATTTAGGAATGATCAACAATGAGGTTTTCTGTTCTCCCTCTTGCCCCCTTTCTTTCTCTGTGCCAACTCTCCCAAACGTACTACATTCTCACCTAGCAGCAGCATCCAGACAGAAAGTAAGCAATGACTCCAAGTACATAGGAGTTAACACACTCTTTCATCAGCCAGGAGAGCCAGACATTTATAAATTCTGCTCCAGTCTCAGCCAGCCATTGGGAGAACCATGCCTAGTAAATTCCTTCAACCAGCATCCCACCAGTTAGTACCTACAGTAGCAGGGACTTTGACCAAGAACTGCCTGCAGCAGCTAGGAAAAACAGCTTTTTGCAAAACAAGCGGCGGGACTATTAACTATGAGATAATCACGAGGGGAAATATGACCAGCTCTAGCATCTCTTAATAAACCTAGAGCTTTATCTGCATTGATCTGCTTCTGCTAAAGAGGAAAGTCAGAGTTTATCTACCTGTTGGTGCAATCAAGTGTGTTGCTGGACATATTGGCAAATTACAGGAGCCCCACTGGGATCTTGCCTTTTAGGTTCTAATTTCTGCACCCATGGCAAACATGAATAATCAGCAAAGTTAATCAACACTTTATCTCCCAGGTGCTCTGCGTGTCCAATATCCTGAAATTTGAACAGCAGGCAGGCAACAGGAATTCCCAACTCTACTAGGGAGGATGCTCAATAGCAGAGACCCAATAGAGCAAGTCATTTAAGAGTATGGGAGAGGGGACATGAATATCTTTTTTTTTTTTTTTGAGACGGAGTTTCGCTCTTGTTACCCAGGCTGGAGTGCAATGGCGCGATCTCGGCTCACTGCAACCTCCGCCTCCTGGGTTCAGGCAATTCTCCCGCCTCAGCCTCCTGAGTAGCTGGTATTACAGGCACGCGCCACCAGAAAAAGAAAAAACCCAGCTGATTTTTTGTATTTTTAGTAGAGATGGGGTTTCACCATGTTGACCAGGATGGTCTCAATCTGTTGACCTCGTGATCCACCCACCTTGGCCTCCCAAAGTGCTGGGATTACAGGCGTGAGCCACCGCGCCCGGCCGGGACATGAATATCTTGAGACCATAAGAAATCATTAAAGTTAGGAAGACAATGTAACAAAACAATTTAAAAAGCTACATGAATGGCCAGCACTGATGCCAGCTAGGGCAAGGGAAGGACTCTTCAGAGATGCTTTACAAACTCACTTACTCATAGAAAATCGTCCATCCTGTTTCATCGCTCTTGGTGGCCAGGAGCCCAGTGTTCCCATCATAGGTCATGAGGCCAAGCTCCAGGTTCTGTGTGGACACGACTTTGAGGCCTCCATTGGTGCCCACGGTGAGGGTGATGATCTGGTTGTCAGGCATGAGCAGATGACGGGGCATGCCACTGCTGTCCCGACGGATCTTCAGGGAATTTCCATTATTGTCAATCAATTCAGTGACATCATTGTCAGCGCTATATGTGAAATTGTACAAGTACTCCCCTGTCACCAGGCTCACAGTGTATTGGTGGATGCCATCAGCGTTGAAGACATATAACTCCTGCTCCCCGGGGGATGCAGCCTCATACTGGTTGAAGGCATTAAGAATGGGCTTGTTCTTGCTGACCGCCCTGATCCGAATATTTCCAAGGTCTGCGATGTAGATGGTACCATCTGGAGCTACAGCTAAGGATGATGGGGAATTCAAGATGGCGTCAGTCGCATAGGCATCATCTCCTGAATAGCAGTTGCAATTGACATCGTTTTTGCAGTCACAGTCTGAGGCTGCCCCGGCTAAGAGGCAGATCTCCCCATTGGTTGTTACCTGGCGTAGACGGTTAATCTTCTTCTCATCCGTCTCAGTGATATAAAGGACCCCAGTGTGAGAAATAGCAATGGCACTGGCTGACTCGAGGGCAGAGTGAATGGCTAGTTTGCTGAGTGAGTAGTCAATGCCTGGAACCTGGCAGTGCATGGGGCGTCCCGCAATGATGCTGACTTGGTGGTTCTCGGTGATTCGAAGGATGACATTGTTCTCTAGAACATACAAGGAGTTATCCATGGGATTGACAGCAAGGTCTGTTGGCCACTCCAGACGAACCTGTGGATGATGTGGTATCAGGTTAAAGAACAGTCTTTAATATGTTCAACGTTTAACTGTAGGACACTTAGTTGTGTTATGTATCTATGAAAAAGGACAGCTTTTTAATAACACACTGTATTAGAAATGCTTTTCATTGAACTGCTCATTGCCCATGCTGAGTGGGTGTGATGGAGAAGAAGAGACAATGAAATACATAGTTCCTACCATGTCACCTGCCATGGCCAGAACAGGCCATCAGCTCTACCTGTGATGCTGCTTCTCAGCTCCAGATGGTTGGACCAGCATCAGAGCTGTCCTATGTGGTTGCACAGGTAGTTCACTGCCCGAGAGACCATGCCATCCAGCCCATTCTCTGCTCTCAAGTGGACACCTATGGAAGCTATGTTCATTTAGAGGTGGCACCTGTGTCTAATTCACAAAAAGGAGCCATGTGGCTTGGAAGGTGGCTGCTATCCAAGAGCAGCCGAAGTGCAGGCTTGCTGGCAAAGTACAACTTGAGTGTTTGCTTTAAAAAATAAACGGAACCAAACACATCTTTCCTCTGAGGAATTTGAAATAAAAATCTCAGTAGCAAGTTGTCAGTCTGTTGTGGAACTTGAGCTGAAATTTATGAGGTTGGCCAAGGGTTGAAAAGGCCATTATAGAAAGGCCGAACATACATTCCAGGCTGTCTGAGAACAAATGCTGTACATTTGAGTGAGCCTCTGTTCTCTGCCTCTGTAAGAGCCCAGACTAAACACATGCTTTGGGTGATATTGCAGAGGGCTCTGCTCTAGTTACTACTGCACAAAGTAAAGGTTTATATACTGAGGATGCAATTATTTCAGATTAACAGGGAAGTTCTGATTGACATATAACACTGTACAGTACATTCTCAACCTGCAATAATGATGGAGAAGAGAGGTAATCACACAGCAACTTCTACCCTGTAATCTGCCATGGCTGGAGTGTGTCAGCTGCTTTACTCTTCTCAACAGATTTTCCCTCTCTCTTACTCTATCTCTCTCTCTCATACCTATCTGACATTTTCAATTCCATCTTGCTGTTTAGCTCATCTTGGGCTTTCTCTAAACAACGCTGTGATCTGTATCCGTATCTCCCCCTCCTGTTCCACTTCCAACCCAAACAGGAAGCAGGTAAGAACCTCAGGCCACGAGGCAGGTGTTGCTTAGTGAAGAGAAATTAAGAGAGAGTCCCACCTGGGCTACATCCATGCTGGAATCACAGCTCAGCGGCCGGACAGCAGTGAGGTCATTGGAGCCCAGCAGGGTGGAGATGATTCCGTTCTGGTCGACCTTCCGGATCATGGTGGCATCGACAAAGTACATGAGCCCATTCTTGTCTACTGCAATACCTGAGCAAGACAAGCAGTGTGGATTTATCTCTTGGAAAGGGATAGGATTGTGGGGTGGAGGTGGGAGATGAGATGCCTTGCTGAGCACTCTCTGCTTAGACCAGAGACCTTACTGAGAACACTCAGAGCAGTGGTTCTCAGCCTTCTAAGGCAAGATCCTTTCTCATGGGCACGGTGCTGGGATTTGTATAACCCAGGGTGCTGGCTAAATCACCACCCTCGTCCCTGCAACTGAAGAAAACATGCTCCTTGGACTGCAAATGAACCAAGGCTGCAAATGAATGAAGCAGGAAATAACCTTGCATCTGCTCTCTTTAGAAAAGAAGCTATTTCCTAAGTTCATTACCCTAAACATGATTAGTAGTAAGTTACTTGAATATACTTCACAACTGACTGCAGCAGTAAGGTTGAGAAATGATGATTCTTGTAGTCACAAACTCCCAATTCAAGGTGTATGCTTCAGGAAGTATTCCCAGTTAAGTTTGACTCCAATCAGCACTTCCATGCCCCAGGGGGCACTGGGCCCTAGCATTCCTCTGTTGCAGCAGGGCTGGGAAGACACAAATATGGCTTCTATTTATTTTGTGTCTTTGCCCCTGTGCCCAAGTACAAGGCTTTGCCTCCTTAATCCATGCTGCCCCGCTGCTTTCACAGTAGCTAAAAATGCTAACAGGAATCAGACTTTCAGATGACTGCTCCTTTATGTTAAGTATTTTTAGTCCTTTTCAAATAGAGACCTATGGGTTCCCAGAACTCCTCTATCCTGGACCCCTGGAAATTATACCCATTCTTAATTACTACCATTTATTGGGCATTTACAGCATGAGAGGCACTGCACTTTAGACTTCATACACATTGCTGTCTACCACGAAGTGTGGGCGTGGCCAGAGGCCCCTCACTGGGCTTTGTTCTGCCTCCAGCCCACACAGCTGGCACTCTGGCCCTGGAGCCAGCATTTCCTCGGATGCTTTGTGACTGGCAGCAGTCAGAAACCTCCGGGCGCAATCCCCTTTACTTTCCATTTGGAGCATATGTGCATGATCAATTTTACTTCAAATAAATAAATACGGTTTTCTTTCTAAACACCCATCCACACACCAAAGCAATCTATCTGAGTTAAATGATTATAGGGAAAGCTATGTTTTGGACTGCTGGGCTTACTGCAGTTATGCTTTTTATTTTGAGACAAAGTCTCACTCTTTTCGCCCAGGCTGGAGTGCAGTGGCTCGATCTCAGCTCACTGCAACTTCCATCTCCTAGGTTCAAGCAATTCTCCTGCCTCAGCCTCCCTAGTATCTGGGATTACAGGTGCACTCCACCATGCCCAGCTAATTTTTTGCATTTTTAGTAGAGATGAAGTTTCACCATGCTGGCCAGGTTGGTCTCGAACTCTGGACCTTGTGATCCACCTGCCTTGGCCTCCCAAAGTGCTGGTATTACAGACATGAGCCACTGCACCCAGCCATTCAGTTCTTATAAGAAGAAAGCCAAGCTTGTGGCAAAGCTTTATCTGGGGTAGGGGACTCTTCCTTGATGGCCTTTACCTCTTGGGCTCATCAGGGTTGCATCTATGGCCTTCCCTCCATCCCCACAGCGGGCTTCATCAAAGGGTAAACACTGCTCTCCAGTCCCTGCCACGACTTCCGAATTCCCAGCCAGGTCTTTGGCTCCACTCAGAGACTTGACACGGTAGATTCTCCGGCTGTTGGTGTCGGACACGTAGAGCGAGCCGGACACGGGGTCCACTGCCAAGTAGTACTTGTGTGCCGGGTTGTTGCTTTAGTAGGAGAAGCACAAAGAGAAATGAGGAGGGGGCTATGGAGCTGGCCTCCTGGATCAAAGGAATGACAAAATCCTGGCAAGACGCTTAACTCCTCTAGTGTCTTTCCACTTTAGTGAACTGGAAAGAATCTAACATCAAGCTTGGTGTTCTAACACATCATGGTTCTTAGCTACTTCTAATTGGAATTAGGCTCCTCATGCTATCAGAGAATCCATTTCCCACCATGCTAAACAACTGTTGCTTCATTTAGCCAGTAAAAGAGCTCCCACTCTGATCCTGTTTTTTTTTTTTTTATTATTCTTACTATTTTTTGAGACGGAGTCTCACACTGTTGCCGGGCTGGATGGAGTCCAGTGGCGCAAACTCAGCTCATTGTAACCTCTGCCTCCCAGGTTCAAACGATTCTCCTGCCTCAGCCTCTCAAGTAGCTGGGATTACAGGCACCCACCACCACGCCCAGCTAATTTTTTGTATTTTTAGTAGAGACAGGTTTCACTATGTTGGCCAGGCTGGTCTCGAACTCCTGACCTTGTGATTGGCCTGCTTCCCAAAGTGCTGGGATTACAAGTGTGAGCTATTGCGCCCGGTATGATGCTGTTTTTGTAAGCAGGATAGTTATTCAAAACCAACTACAGTCCATGTGTGTGCCAGACTCCTTAATTTCCCCTTAAGGGCTTAGTGTATTCTCAAATAGGATAGAGGAACACTTCCATGTGACAATGTTCTCATTTTAACCTATGCCTCCAGGGCACTAGAGCATTAACACTAGGGCACCCTGGAGTTTTCCTCATTTTATCATGGGAAGCACCCTAGAACCGTCCCCAGTCTCCAGGCCTAGAGCTTCTTTATTGTTCTTCAGTGTGAATATGGCTAAAGTTGGCATTTAGCGTAAAGAAATGTGGGTATCTTGCTGATATTGTGCTGGAATCTGAATTACTGAGAGAGGAGATGCATTTTTCCAATCTGGGTAGCAGTGAGGTCACAGGCATGAGTCAGGGTCTGCCAGGGCCCTAGGCCACACTCTGGGATTAATACCTCTGAGTGTATGTGAAGTGTATTAGGAAGTCGTGAACCGCCAAGGCCTGGGCTGCTTCCTCTGCCATGTGCCTAGTTGCCCTTTGTGCGGTTAACTAGGACAGAGTTAGACTTGTAGAAGTGGCTCAGGGCTAAAACACAGGAAACTCTAAACTCGATTCTCACCCAGATGCTGGTGACTCTGGGTAAGTCATTTGGCTGTGTCAGGTCTTAGCTTTTTTGCGGGGGACCAGGGGGATTTAACAAATCATACTGGATATTGCTAATGTTCCTTCTGGCTCAAAACCCTGCAGTTCTCTCCTTTGCAGTGTCTGTACTGGTTGGAGGTTGGGACCAGAATAAGTGCTTATGTTATTCCTTATACTAGTTATTACAATTACCACTTCTAGGATGCAAGCAGTAGTTGCCTCTCTGCCTCAGTGTGGTAGACTAGGTTTTGAAATTAGTGGAGGCTCTTTTTTACCCCCTGCTATTTTAGTTTTCTTAGGGACAGGGTCTCACTGGAGTGCAGTGGCATAATTCTAGCTCACTGCAGCCTGAAATTCCTTGGCTCAAGTGATTCTTCTGCCTCAGCCTCCTGAGTATGTGAAACTACAGGTGCATGCCACCATGCCTGGCTAATCAAAAACTTTTTTTTTTTTTTATATAGAGATGAGGTCTCACTATGTTCTCCAGGCTGATCTCAAACTCCTGGCCTCAAGAGATCCTCCTGCCTTGGCTTCCCTAAGTGCTGGGATTATAGGTATAAAGCACGAAACCAGCCTTTTCCTGTTACTTTTCAATTGTACTTTGGGGTGATGGGAGGACGGGGCTGGGAGAGGCGGAGGGAAGGTGAGAGAGATGACAGTGTGGGATGCATTTGTCCTGTTGACATTAGCTAGTAAATAACTAATTAAAACACCACCATTTGGGTTCTTCTCTGATTTAAGAAAAAAAAAAAAAAGAACTAGGAAGCTATTTTTAAACTGTGCTGAGTTGAGACCATCTTTCATTCCAGTTTCTCTTCAGGTTGCTATTAAGACATACCACTGAACTAGAAGTCAAAGTTTTTCTGAAATTCCAGCCCATATAACTAAAGCGTAGACTACCTGGATTCCATTCAGGAATGGAATTTCCTTTCCTCTTTTCTTCTTCTTTTTTGGCTATTAAGTCATTAGAGACCATCCATAAATGCAAAACAAATTAGGGCAGAAAGGGAAAAATTCATGCCATTTTTTAATTAGATGCCGCACTCTGTTACTGAATGAACAGTAGCTGGCGTGATCAACAGAAGGATCAAGGCATTGCACATCTGTGCCTATCTATGAGAGAGATAATTAATTTTGGACTTTCTAGGGAGCCTGATTCAAGGAGGCTTTTCAAAAGCTCTGGCAGAAGAGCAGGCAGTGGAGGGTGTGAGGTCAGTTCTTGCTTGGGGATACCATTCTTCCCCACGTTCTCACATCTATTTCCACCAAGATGCTTGAAGAGAAACTCAGGTCAGAGGGACAGCCATGCCTCCACACCTGTGGCTGTGGCAAAGACCAAATGAGGTTGGTGAATTTCCCAGAAAAATGTCCCTCCAGGGCATTTCTACTTATTTCTAAAATTTGGCTCAAGTGGGGTGCCTATGACAGACCAATTTTGGGGTGCTTGAGAAGAAGGCAGAGGACGTTCTCAAGGCATGGCTTTCTACTGACTGTTACGATCTTGGGCAATTTGACTTTATTGTCTAATTTTGACCTAATATCATGAAGGAGAGCTGTCCATGTTTCATTTCAAAAAGTGAGCAGAAGCATTCCGTTGAGTAGTGGTACAGATCGCTTTGTTTTTTCTCTTCTTCTGAATAAAAATAAGGCCACTTTTCTTTAAGAAAGCTCAGGCTACTTCCGTTTCAGTGCAGTTCATGTGTGAATGCACGTGTATGTGTTTTACACTTTATCTGTGAATTGTACCAGTATGGTTTTAAATGATAACCTTGGATCACTGTAATGACCAGGGCGGTTTCGACAAAGAAAACTTAGTCTCCGCCCTTCATACTATTAAAAAGTGATTTTACTCCATGAAAATTCTCAATGCATCTGACTGTTGGACTCATTCTGACTAGCAGATTGGCAATTAACTTTTTTTTTTTTTAAGATGACCATATATCCAGGGGAAAAAATCATTAATGAGTTGAAAATGAGTTTTTAACCCGTTTCCAGTTCATTAAAGCTTTTGTGAACCCAGTCCAGCATTTACAAAAGCCAGGAGTTTGCCTCAACTGTTTAGCTCAATTATGGACTGCACTGAGCAGTCGGGATAAAAGTTCGCTGAGGGTTCATTATCTTGCACTTGAATCTCCCGGAAATTCTAATTACTGTCAGCTTATTTGGTCTCTTTTTGACTGCATTTCATAATTGCTAAAGCTTATCATATCCACAACACACAATTAGCACATAAAAAAGTTACTATATTTGGTACATAAAAATATACAACATTACACAAGAAGCACAAAACGAAAAAAAGCAAACACAAGGAAGCAAACGAACCATATCAAATTATATGGGAAAGAGTTCTTCATCTTACCTATGTTTAAACTCTTTATTTCTTTATAGAAAGAAAACAGAAAGGAAAAAAGAACAAACAGTTAGCGGAAGAATTGATGATAAAGCAAACATAACATTTTTGTTTCTTGTATCAAGGGTCCCAAAAAAGGAAGTTTGTTTTTTTTTTCTTTTTTCCCCTGTAACTGACAACTCCTGGCTCAATAGCTTAAGAAGTGCCCCTGATTTTGGACTCCTCCCAGACATTGGACAATCTGGACAAGAAAGCTTGAATTCTCTCATCAGCAATGTGCCTGTCACAACAGGTGGCAACGGGTGAAATAGGCCTTCTGACGAAGGAAGGGATGACAAACAGGTTGTATCTTGGGTGCCAACATCTGTTGACCACTAATGGCTACCGGGAGTGTAATGGTAGAAGGATTTTGGAGCCAAATTTAATATCAGTTATAAAGAGTACCATGACTCACTTGTAATGTCCACACTGAATGTGGGAGGGAGGATGGTGACACCTGTACCACCTATTTGCCATTGGTGCATTTCAGGGTAGAATGAGTACCACCCAAGAGGGAGACCCTGCTCGCAGCCTATGGCGGTTGGGCAAAGGCTGTTGAACCCTGACAGTCTTAACCACTCCCTTTCCCTGCTTCATGCCACCTTTACTGTCCCCTTTTCACTTGGGGTGGGACCCCAAATATGCATTCTTTCTAAAAGGTAATGTCCAATATTGCAATAATGTCCATTTATACGTAATAACATCCTCTTGGAATTGGAGTCAAAGATTCCAGTTATCATTTCTTATCAGAGAACTAGTAACAATTTTGTTGTTGTTTTAAGAGAAGAAATACATTCAATTTCAATAGGAAAGTGGCTGAAAGTTAATGTGCCAGAGACGAGGTGACACTACGGTCTCAAGTAAAGAGAACGACTCCCATTCTTGAGGCTTCTAGGCCAAGGTGGAAGAAACCCCTGACCCCTCTTTCCCTTTCAGCTGAGGAGCAGGGCTTCAGGGAAGGGACAGAGAGAGTTTAATACCCTGATTTCTGTTCAGGTGAGCTCAGTCCTCTGCCGGGGGCCATCATTAATGGTGGGTTTGCACAGGGATTACATTTTTATATTTTATTCCAATGTGTTAGTTTTTGCAAAAAAAAAAAAAAGTTAATTAAATGATGCTGATAACTCCTGAGCTCTGACTGACATAGCGCAATTTAAGATTCATTCTGCAAAGCCTGGTGTGTCAGGGTGGCAGCCGGGAATTCTCGCGTCTATTTTATATTGCTTAATGAAAGTGAAATGTTATCTGCCACCAGTGGTAGTCGTATTTGGCTCTTAATTATTGCAATATCAATTTCACTTTTTAAAGTCAAGATTTTGTAAAAATACTGGATGGGATTTGGGTCTGCAGACCTGACCTACTTCTTTCCTAAGAACATCTGCTTTCAGTTGATTAATAGAAGATCTATGTTGGGGAGAGGAGAAGGGCAGGGGTGAAGGCTCAAGTCGTTGGAAAAGTGTAGAGCCTGAATGATCATATGAATAGGAGCTTTGGAGAAAGGCTGAGGTCACTGCTATTCTAGTCCAGGATCACAGCAGGCTGGGTGCTTAGCAGGCAACAAACCAGAATAACACATCATGGAGTCAGTCTAGGTAGTTGCATACAGATGTCCTACTTACAAGGGACAGGCCTAGGCTTTGTGTGCATAGTCTTAATATCACAGACTCCTTAGGTGAGCCCTTCGAGGAAAAAGCAGTATTTCAGATTGAAGAATTGAGATAGATTAGCTCTTCTTCACACTGCAGAGTCTCAATGACGTCTCTGTGAAGCCTTCAGGGTCTCTTGTGGCATTCTCAGCCTGTCTCTCAGAGCTGCCGTCATGCTGTCTGGTGACTTTTGTTTTTGTGTGCCTGTCCCCCTCACTTCTTTGTGAATAGGACATGACTCACTCATCTCTGAATTGCAGATACTTAGTAGAAAGCCCAGGAGAGAGTTAGGGCTGGAAAAATGGGTTCTTGAGTGAAGGAAGCAAGGAATGAGGCCACTTCCCTTAGTGCTGGGCAGACCCTACCTTGGACTAACTCCAATCTCTCATGTTCTGCTCAGAATTACAAAGTTACAATCAGCGGAGGCTGTTGCATTTTCTCATTCCAGCTCTCTCTGTGCCACATTTTCCCCTCAAGGAGGGTGAACTTGGAGTAGCCACAGGGTTGTTCTGTTGTTGTTCTAACTAAAGAAAAGTTGACTTGGGGTACATTTGGTTTAGTTTCAGGGGGATGAGCTCATGTAGCTGGTAGCCCCTTTAGCACCCAGTTAAATGGTTGCTAGCCATTCTTGAATAGGAATGTCTTCCAGGAATGCTTTTGCCCTACCATGTTGATTTGTCTAGCATTATTGCAGAGAGTAAAAGGCCCCATGTAGAATTCATATTTCACTAATGCAAAGACATCAGTGACAAACTCGTTAATGAGCATCAATTCCAAGACTACTTAGATTATTCACTCCACAGGAAAACTTGAAATGCCCAGAGATATTACAAAGGAAACTTGATAAAGATTTCCCCAAATTTGATAACTCTAGTGATTTGCACACCACCAATCATCAATTATAAACACAAAAGAAAGTTTTCTGATTCATCAATAATCTGAAACAAATTTTGATCAGCCCTGTTAGAGGAAAGACTGAAAATCCCTCTCTTCTTTCTATAGATAATGAAATCACAAAATAACTGATATTAAAAGATGATCAAAGATATGCAGCCAAAAAGTATAGAAAAACATGTATCATGGAAGTGTTACAGGAGTAAATTAATAAAAAATATTCGGTTCTTTGCCTAGATTTTGTGATGTTTGTGATATAATTGGCTTTTCTAAACTTTGTAATTGTTTTGACTTCTTTTCTTCTCCTAAATATACCATTTCATTTCTCATTTCATATTTACAATTATCTTATTTTTTTCTTGGAGAGAGCCTCTGAAATTGTACTAGTGTTAGACTTCATGAAATTTGGGTTCTACCTTTGGTAAAAAGACTTTGAAAATAGTTCCAGGCAGTGTCCAACATTTTTACTTTTATTCTGGATTGAGTACTTCATGACTATTCTTTGCTGACCCCCATTTTCATAGCCTCACCACACAGGAAAAGCATTTCCGTTCTTTGAATGGAAGCACAGAGTCCTCCCTAACAGTCTACCTTGTCATCAAGCAGGGTCTGTCCTGGTTGAAACTCTCAGACAGAACTTGTCCTTGGTGATGCTTCCTTCCAGTGTCTGCTGGCTTTGCCCACCTTCCCAGGCTCCCATGCCCCCCCGCCCGCGACCACAGTACTAACATATCTGGGTTGGAGGTTTCCCTTCTCTGAAGGTCTTCCCTAATGAATGATGCCCTTAACTCCATGCTGAAAGCACCACCAGAATGTCAGCATGGAGAAGTGGTTTAGTTGGAAAGAAGCATGTTTACATTATAATATTATTTTATGTTTAAAGAATAAAAAATGAGAATTTTAAAAATTATGGAAGGTGTGAGATTCTTACATTTATTAAAAGGAGCCAAGTTAAGAAAAGGTAGAGAGATACTGTTCCATCCTGTATAATTTACTGCCTTATATTGAGGTCGAATTCCTAAGATGTTCTCAAACTGGGAAGGGAGGAAAGATGTTTCTATGAGAGAAATTCCCTCTATGATGTTAGTGACTGACAAATTTACTCTGTTCCAGAGGGCTTAGGTCTTCCAAAGACCATTTCGAAAGGGTGGTGGGAAATGGACTAGTAAAGATGGGATATCAGGCTTTTATGGGAAAGGAGTATGGAGAATGCCTAAATGTCTGCCTAATCAGAGCACACAGGTGATAGCCATTTTACCTAAGAGAAGGCTCTTTGCAGCTTCAGAAGTTATTTAAGTGTATAGAACTCGTCCCTGAGCGTTTTGGAGAGACAAAGGAAGGAGGAAGGGGGAAGGATACTGAGAGAACCATGGAAACATTTCAATAGGATCCCAATTCAGAGGCTCAGCTCTGGGGTGGGTAAGCAACATAGGGATGGGCACTGACTCCCGAAATTGAATCATTCAGCTGCCAACTCACAATGGAGAAAAGACATAAGCAAGACAGGTCTCTTCCTCCCCCTCCTTGCCTCTGCTGGTTGCTGTTTTGAAGAGAGGGGATTGACAGCCCTTTGTTTTCAGGTATGTAGTGGGAAGAAAAGAAGAATCAAACCAGTGTTCTTGTAAAAGCTTAACTTCTAATCGGCTCTGGGTACCTGGCTGATGAAAGTAAGAACAAGTCTAAAGGCAGTTAAAAAAAAAAAAATCACACAGCTGTCGAAGGAAGCTGGGAGCCATATCCACCCTCAAGCTGTCCTAATGTCACCATGAGGGCATGGCATGACTGCTCTGATTGGGCCCTTAGCTTGTAACCCTGACCTTGTGGCCTCTACAACTGGAGAGATGTGGAATCAGGGACCAACTCCAGCAAGAGGGAGGAGACAGATCTGTGTTTTCTTTAATTTAGCAACCTATTTTGAGTACCCAGTGGGGGCCAGGACCTCCTTTAGGCATTAAGGGACAAAGATGAACAGGGGTCTGCCCTGCAGAAGTTCACATGCTCAGACCCTAAAGACTTACAGGGCAGTAACTGGACAACAAGACATTCAGTGCTGTCAACTCTAATGAAAGATCAGAGAGTGAAGTGACTCGGAGGTGGGTGAGAATGACTTCTGGTGGGAAGACCAGGGTGCATGGAAGAGAGGGCCCTCACGCTGAGCCTTGCAGGTGGACGTGACGTGGTAGATTAAATAGGGAAGGTATTTTAAGCAGAGCAAGCCGTATGAGTGAAGGTTTGGAGGTGGGACGGTACCAGGTGAAGGCTGACTGGCCTCTGAGCAGGAAGAACAGTGACAAAGGAGGAAGGGCCTGATGTGGAAGATTACAAAGGCCAGATGAAATACTCTAGCCTTTTTTCCTAGAGGCAATGGCAAAGTGCAGTGCTACCTCTACCCTGCCCTGTCTCCTCCCTTGGCTCTCTGTTGCCCTCAGGGTGCCTGAGAAAGGGAGGCTTTCCTAGGATTAAGAAAACAAACAAACAAACAAACAGAACATCTTGAGAAAGGAATCTGTATGGATGGGAAAGTCTAGGAAAAGTGATTTGTCTGATTGACAGTTTGGGAGCATGAGGGGTACTTGACCTTTTCCCACGTGCATTCTTCTTGCTCTCATTGTTCACCCTCTGGTTACCACACCCCCTCCTCCACCCCAGGCCCCGCCTCTATATCTCCATGATGGTTGACCTTGGGCCCTTCAGCTCAGCTTGAACGTCACTGACTTCCCCAGGTGCCACCTCTCATACCCCCGTGGGTGTTTTCTGAGCCTGTGTTTCATCCCCTTCTGTACCTCAGAGCCCAGCACATGCCTGGCTCACCTCCATGCTCAATAAATGCCCACTGGATCACTGAGGCTGCAACCTCCTCAGGGTGAAGCTCTTGTTTTTTCTTCTCTTTGTACTCCTCTCAGTGCCTGGCACATTCTCAGCTCCCAAGAATGTTCAGCAGCAGCTGCTGGGGGCAGGTCACTGATATCTCTCCCAGCCGGGGCCTCAGAGACTCTCAAATGCAAGGGCAACCTGCAGCTCCTTCTAGGAGAGAGGCTGAGGCTGCTTCAGAAGAAGCCACCATCCACTCAGTTGGCAGGCCAAATCCTAGGCAGGCCCTTGATTAGTTTCTGTCTTTGTTTCTTACACCTGATCCAACAGCAAATTTTATCAGATTTTCCTCAAACATATATCCTAATTAGAGCCCTCCCCTCTCTTCTGCTTCCATCCTGGTTCAAATCACCATTGCCCTAATCCTGGACAATCACTGCGGCCTCCCGAAGGGTTTTCCTGCCTCCACTCCCATGGTCCTACAGTCTACTCTACACACAATAGCCAGAGTCACCTTTAAAAAATGCAAATCGGATCATATCAATTCCACCCCATTTCCTACTTCAACCTGCATTGCTTGTTCATTGCAATACAATGTACACCTAAGTGGTTAGTGAGACTCTGACGCATTGGTCCCCTACCCATTCTCTGAACTTCTCTGAGGGACCCTTCCCTGAGCTCACCACCCTCCAGCCATGGTGGGCTTCTATCAGTCCTTAAATAAGCCAGGCTATTGGCTAGAATTAGGGCTTTTGAACAACTTCTCTCTGCCTGGGTGCTTTTCCCCAGATCTCACTGCTGACGTCTATCACTCAGGTCCCAGCCAAACATCACCTAGTACGAGAGGTTTCTTCAACTAATACGTCTTACATAACCTTCTCATCCATGTGCCCTCCCTGCCCCCAGTTCCTGTTTCCTACTCTGTTATATTTACCCTAAAGCAATTAAGGACACTGGAAATTATTTATTTATTTATTTTAGCAATAATTTAAGTGAGAGGAAATTATTCTTTTGTATTTGCCCACATGATTTAGTCTGTGGCTCCTCATCAGACCACCAACATAATGACATACTTTGTTCGACCCTACTTTTTTTTTCTAGCCAGAAAGCTCCTGGCACATGGTATGTATTCACCAAATACTTGTTGAATGAAAATTTCCCCCTTTCTTATAGATCTTATTTCTCTCTCTAATTTCAGACCTCCTCTGAGTTGAGGCTCTGAAATAAACTTTCCTGGTAAGAGCAGGTCTAAGAGCTTTTAGGGGTCAGTTTTTTTCCCAGCACAGAGGGGTATGGCCTTCAGACTTAGTAGCAAGCAATGGGCAGGAGGAATCTACCTAGGCTGGCCGAAATTACACAGCAAAGCCTACACATAAAGGAAGTGCTATCCTAGTGAATGTGCAAAGATCCAGAGAATTTATAGAGGTCTAGCAGATAGAGGTGCTTAATACAACATTGTGAATTAGCAGATGAACATTAGTTGGTCTCAAACTTTGAGTGTGTCTACAGAGCTTCCTAAAAATTAAAGATGCCTTGGTTTTTCTCCAGTCTGGAGACTAAAAATCTTGTCTGTAAGTCAGTTCTTGACTAGTGTATCAAATCTGTATATGGTGTTTCATAGATACACAAACCATTTTCCCACCTCCTTATTTGACACTGGGCCTAGGTTTTGGATCACAAAGACTATGTCTTCTCTGGAGAACCCCCAATGCTGCCCCAGTTACCCAATCAAACTCAGGAGTCTTGGGGACAAGAAAGCAACATAAGGTTGCCTGTGTGGCCATTTACCGTAACTCCAAGATGCTGGTTACATTTCGAGAGGGAAAGATGCGTCGGATGTAATTGAAGTCACCCACATAGAGGCTCCCATCGATTCCAACAGCCAGAGCCACTGGGGCCAGAAGCTTGTTGCCTTCGGCAAGGCCGTTGCAGCTGGGACAGGAAATGCTGCGGCGGCGACCGTTGCCCATGATGCTGGTGATGATGGCAGGCTGCTGGGTCAGGAACTGGTTTTCCCCAGTGCCCTTGTGTAGGATTCCTGCCGGGGATGGAGAATGGGAGGGGTTATCGAAGCCCTTTGGTGAAGACACATGTATTGGCCAACTGGGAGGGAGGGGAAGAGAAAAATTAGGAAGCTTCAATGTTTGGGGAGCTCCCCAACTTCTTCACAATGTGGAGAGAGCTGCAGTGGGAGAGGTAGACCCCAGATGCTGTGGCATTGGGTAAAATGCCATTTGGGGGTATAACTGAAGAAGCCTGTAATCCCAACTTCCTGGTAGGCTGAGGCGAGAGGATTGCTTGAGCCTGGGAAGTTGAGGCTGCAGTGAGTTATGATGGCACCCTACATCCTGGATGACAGAGCGAGACCCTGTCTCTATTAAAAGAAGTCATAAATAAAAGGAGAAGGTAGGAAAATCTATGCATATTTTGAGCACTTGATGAAAAAATGACCGAGGGAAGGGGAGGTGTGACCACTTAAATGCTGAGGCTAGAGACAAGATACCAGAGAAGTGGCAAGGCTGTATTTGGGAAAGATGTGTTCACGTACCACTTTTAACATTGAGGATGTGGTGTTTGTCCAGGGACCAGCCACCCAGGTTGGAGGGGTCCAGCTCGAATCCCTGAAGGAGGGCCGTCCTTTTCTCCCAGAGAATTAGACTGGGGCAGGTCTCATATTCAAACCCGACAGACACTGAAAGATAAAAGGGGTGGGGCAGAGTGAGAGAAAAGAGAGTTTACTTGATTACTCCAGAGCTCTCTAGCAAGAATGAGAAGCAGGTGTTCACAGTAATCCAGATTCTCTTCCAAAAACTCACTCAGAGGCAGGCTGATTGCTTTTCTCCTTGTTATTCTACAATATTAAATTCAGATTTTTAGCTGAACTCAACCTTGAAACTTTACACAGCGGTACTCTGTGGGGATGGAAAGACCTTTCCAATGAACGTCTAGCTTTCAAAAATGACCCCAGTGACATGGAGGGAGGAAAGGAATCATTTGAAAACCTGACACAATTCCCCTTTAGAGATGGACAGGAGACTGTTTCTCTCAGCCTGCTGTTCACGGCATGCATTTATTATATTTCGTGTTATTTATTTCCATTTACTAGGATAAAGCCCTTTGGGATCATACTGGCTCATTGACATGGAGATTCTGGGAGCAATAGCTTGTGTAAATTAAGGCACTTGGTGTGTTCACTCAGGATTCCAGAAAGTGCCCGGAGAGGCAGGCACCAGCAGGGGCACGGCCTGCCAGTTACATGGGGATTCAACGGGGAACAGAATCTGAAAGCTGTTTGTAAAAATCCTGCATTTGCCACATGGATAAATGGGAGAGAGAGGTGGAAATGAAGGACATTAGTCCTAGCTTGGCTCCAGGCTCACACATCCTTGGGGCTCCATTTTCCCCACGTGTAAAATGGGTTAAGTGAAGACTCAATTTCTCAGAGAGATGTGTTAAGGAGAGATGGGATGAAGCACTGAGATGCCATACATTTTTAATTGGAATGCTGCTCTAGAAATATGAGGCATTGTTATTATTGCCGTTCCTACTGCATTAAACTCTTAACTATGTGTGTCACCTTTGGGGATTCTCTGTAGCTTTAAAACATTCCTGAGATATAGAAGTGTCAATATGAATGGAGGATGCATTTTTGTCCTTAAAAAACCCTATATATTTCCTAGCTTGTCCTCTGAAAATGCCAAGAAACAAAGGCCAAATGACCAGCCTCAGCAGCAAAGAGAATTGCTAGTGCCTGGCTTGATATATTATTTCTCATTAAAAGGAATCAGGGCTTCTTGAAGAAATGGCTAGAGCAAGAAATGAACACAATGACACCAGCCTACTTTATCATACCGGAAAGCAAGGAAGGAATAAAAATCTATTAGGGTCATGTCAAAAGGATCTGGGAGTGAGCTTGAAAAGGTGTCCACCGACCAAAGATGGGGCCATTTGGTCATTAGTAAGGATAATAACTTCAATGGACTGAAACAAACTGGATGTATTTCAGTCCGTGAGTTCATACTGGTATTTAAGAAACATTAATTTGCCACCACTGGATGATGAATCAACTCATCATATTGAAAACTAGTAAATAAAGGGAAATAATCAAGCATTTATCTTTTCTTTCTTATTTGAACCATACTTGAAATAACCAAATAGTTAAGGAAAAAGGATCTCTATATAAAAGTATTTCAGCTAATAGATGAAGAAGGAAGTATAGAATTAAAAGACCATTTTGCAATCCCTAATTATTGGGTGGAGTAGGCAATGAGCATCAATGGCTACTGAAATCATTAAAAAATACACAACTTGACTTTAGGCACCTCTTGATGAAAGGACCTAGCCCCACCTATCAAGTTGTTCTGCCAAAACAAAGAATTAAAAAAAAAAAATCAAACCTGAACCCGAGAAAGCTTCAAAATTCAACTGTCAATGATCAGGAGGCAGGGAACACAGGAACAGGCCAAGATAAGGAAAGATTAAAGAAATTGAAAAGCAAGAGAAAGAGAAATCAACCAATTGCAAAAGGTGGATCTTAACGTGATCTTGAAACAAAGTATCAGTAGTTTATGGTATTTGTCAGGCAACTGAAATATTGAACGATGATGGGCTATGTGATGATATTAAGAAATTATTGTGGTTTTTTTTTTTGGCATGATAATGATATCATTTTTACGTTTTAAAAGATACTTTCCTAAATGTTACAGATGAAATGGTGTGATGTCTAGGACTTGCTTCAGAAAAATATGGGATAAAGGGGAGTGGACAGGGGTGTGAAAAAACAGGCCTCATTGTTGATAATGGTAAGAGCTGGAGTATATGGAAGTGCATTACAATATTTAGTCTACTTTTTGACATTGACTGTCATTTTGATATTAGCTAAAGCCAGATAATATATATATGTGTTACAGACACATATATATATTTCATTAGATTGTGTTGTGTATTAAATGCACTAGATACTCTGAGAACTTCTTACTACCTTAAGTTAACTCCACTCACTGATGAGGCAGACCCCCAGTGCTGTATCCTGAGCAGGTGTAACCTGTGAGTTGCATGATCTTGGGCAACTTTCTTACTTTCTCCCTCCTGCCCCATCTGCACAAGCACAATGGGGTTATGAGAGTGCCTGCGTGAAGGGTTACTGAAAGGTTACACAACACAAAGGATTTGGCGCAGTGCTCTCTACACAAAGGGAATGTCATAAACACTGGCTGCCAATTACGGTGAAAACGTCTGAGGTTGCTAGTTTCTTACTTTGGTAACTTATCTTTACAGTTCTTAAAATACACACACCTACTGGTGAAGAGAGCACAGGATTCTAAATTTTAATTAATTCCTAGATAGCTTTCCACAAGTAGGAAGGTGGGTGAAGATTAATCCACAGCTCACAACTCTGATCACCGTAGGACACTTCTCTTATGGAGATCTTTCGTAAGAGGAGAATTGTGATTCTTTCAAAAGGCAAAACCCTGGAACATAGCATGTGGCTTTCTGATCTTCTCAAACCCCGTTTTCTGATTATTCAGGGGCATTCTGTGCCATTTACAAGTGCTCTATCTGGAACATGAACTAGCCCCTGCCCATCTCCCTCCCTTCACCTTGAATATTTTCCTTTTCCACTACACTTCAGCTACACTGGCCTTCTCTCTATCAAACACACCCTGCTCGTCTCTCTGCCTGAAATCCTTTTTTTTCTGATTTCCATGTGGTTTCTCCTTATCATTAAAGTCTCTGCTTAAATGCTGCCCTGTGGAGGCTAAATGTCCTCAATGCTCATCACGGTTGCCCTTCCTCCCCACAATATATATCATTTACTTTTATTTGCTTATAGACACTTATCCTGCTTGATATTTCCTTGTCTCATTTGTATTTATTGTCTCAATACCCCACCAAAATGTAAAGCCCTTGACCACTGTGTCCTTGTCTACTGGAATGGTGCTTGGCATATCCTATGAACTCAATAAATATGAGTTGAATTAACACATGACTAAATCCATTGATCAATAAGTGGTTGAAACCAAGACATACCAACAGCATCTGAGAGTCCATACACCCTTTGGCCATAAGCATCTGTCTTATCCCAGATGAAGGTGTAGGCCAGGTTGGGAGAAGCCTGGAATGACTTCTGGAAGAGATGCCCCTCGACGGCCACCATCAGGTGAACCCTAATGAGGTTCAGGGGCACTGTGGACTGGGTCATGGTGATCTTCAGCAGGGACCTGTACCCTGCGGTTCTGGAGCTCAGATAGCGAAGCTTCACATTGGAACCAGGGAGCTCGATTTCTTCATGAAGAACCTGGAGAGGAAACACATGGCAGGCACACGCTTCAAACACACCTGTGCAGGTGAACTGTGTGTAGCCCGATACTGTCTGTCTGCTATGTCCCTCACTGAAGTATCACATCTTATGTGGGTGCAGGAACCACGTACCACCACTGAGAAAGAAAAACAACAACAACAACTTTATCCTCCATCAATGGAGTGATGGGGCTGAGGTTATGATTTTTGGATTAATAATTATTCTTGGTCACTGTTGTGTTTCTTTTTAAAAAAACCCACACTGTTGGCAAAAGATGTAAATAAGAACAGCAGGCTTTATTGCTAGCTGCATGCAAGGAGGCCACGAGAGGCTGTAATTATATGAACCTACAACTTCCACTGACAATCCATATAAAGCAACAGGGAGGCAATAATATAATATGCCCTCTGTCGTAACACCGATGTAGATCATTAAAGAACCTCTTATCATGTATCTCTGTGACTAACAGGAATAAAAAGCAATTTGCAGGTGGGTTGCACATATGTATGTTGTTTTTATTTTATTAAAAGCTCTGATGACTGTCAAAGTCTTGAACGACTATCTGCAAACATCCAGAATAGCCAAGAGGGATTCAAACTTCCATCTCTGGTGGCTGTAAATTTTATTATGCTCCTACTTTCTTCACTCCCCTGTAATATTAATTTCTGTTCCACTCGGGGAGAGGCGGTGTCCAGTTGGTCTTGGTTAGGAAAGTCCTGAGAGTCCTGCCCTGGCCCCTGCCATTCCTACCTGGGTCTCAGGCACGATGGGATTCTGCCCAGGGGCAGCGCTGAAGAAGGTGGACAGGGGGGAGGAGATGATGATTGGATCGGGCCGGACAAATCCACTGAGGTCACAGCTGGGGATGGAGTTCTCCTCGGTCTTCATCACCAGGGTGTCCATGGCGTAAAAGCTGTTCCAGGGCAGCCACACAGTGCGCTCCTGGCTCATGAACGGGGCTCGCTCAAAGTGTAAAGTCAAGGAAGCACCTCCATTGGCGATCAGGTCGAACCTGGAGAGGGGATAAATGGGCTGATGAGAGGGTGGACTCACCTTTAGACATGGCAGGATGCATCTCCTCCCCCTCCCCTGATGGCCATGGGATGGGAAGAGCACAGAGGAGAACATGGGCTTTGGAGACAGACAGTGGGGCTGGAACCCAAACTCTACCACTTACTAGTTGTGTGGCAATGGGCAAGTTACTAACCCTCTCTGAGCCCATTTCTTCATTTGTAAAATGGGATTAATTACACCAATACACATGGCATGGATAAGAGTGAAACATCACGAGTGTAGCAGAGCAGAGGTCAATAAACTATGACCTTTGAGCTAAATCCGGCCCACCATCTGTTTTGGTAAATAAAGTTTTTATTGGGCAGGGAACAGTAGCTCATGCCTATAATCCCAGCACTTTGGGAGGCTGAGGTGGGTGGATAATTTGAGTATTTCAAGACCAGCCTGGCCAACATGGTGATACCCTGTCTCTACTAAAAATACAAAAATTAGCTGGGTGTGGTGACGGGCGCCTGTCCCAGCTACTTGGGTCCCAGCTACTTGGGAGGTTAAATAGGAGAATTGCTTGAACCTGGGAGGCGGAGGTTGCAGTGAGCTGAGATCACGCCACTGTACTCCAGCCTGGGTGACAGGGCGAGACTCTGTCTCAAAAGAAAAAAAAAGTTTTATTGGCACACAGCTACACCAGTTTGTTTAGGTACCCATTGGGGCTGTTTTCCTGCTGTCATGGCAGAGCTGAGTTGTTGGTGACAAGCCACATGGCCAGCAAAGCCTAAACTAGCTACTGTATGGCTCTCTACAGAAAATGTTTGCTCACCACTCGTGTAAAGCACTAAGGACAGTCCTAGGCTAATAGAATGTTCAATAAATAGTGTAATTATAATGATACGACGTTAGGACACAAGGAGGAGCTCATGATAGCATTCTTTTAATCAGCCTCTGCTCTGTGGTTGATGTCTTGGACAATGTTCTTAAGCTATATTTCTGTTTGTTCTTTAAGAGCTGGACAGAGGTGTACTACCTGTAAAGCAGAATAAAGGTAGCCGTTTCTAATTAACACAAAAGAAGGACGTGAAAAGTAACTCTCCTAATTTTAAGCTTTATCTCACCTCTAGAATTTCATCTCTCTTTTTCTTTTGAGATGGAGTCTCACTCTGTCACCCAGGCTGAAGTGCAGTGGTGCCATCTCGGCTCACTGCAACCTCTGCCTCCCGGGTTCAAGCAATTCTCCTGCCTTAGCCTCCCAAGTAGCTGGGACTACAGGTGTGTGCCACCGCACCCGGCTAATTTTTGTATTTTTAGTAGAGATGAGGTCTTACCATGTTGGCCAGGATGGTATCGATCTCCTGACCTCATGATCCACCTGCCTCAGCCTCCCAAAGTGCTGGGATTACAGGCGTGAGCCACCATGCCCGGCCATAGAAATTCATCTCTTTGAGGGCAGTGGTGCTGTCTGTCTTGCTCCCTTTAGAATCCCCAGCAGCCAACTGAGTACTTGGATCACAGTAAAAACTCGGTAAAAATATACTTGACTTGCTGGTTTCATCCAATCTTAGTAACACATTTGCTTTTTTAGTAAATGTGAATGAACAGGGAGCATAGAAATATTAAGGTAAATATCAGAGCATGCACAGTACAATAGTTTATTAATTACTTTGTGTGCTTATTTATTGAGCATACACACTGCTGGCATAGTTCTGCATAGGGTACAGAAGAGAGTCAAATGTCTTGACGCCAAATTGTTCCTAGTTGGCATGATAGAGTCAACTTGAGTATTTGGGACACACGCCACTATGCAACAGATTGCGGGATTCCTCAGAGCTTTCCCAAGCACGTCCTGTGACTTCCACAGCTTTGCAACCTGAACGAGCTGGAGAGTCACTGATCCAGGAGGTTGGATAGATGATCTGGGAAGTGACTTGGGCCACAATTACTCAGTTGGAAGAGATGCAAAAGAAAGGGACAAATAGCACATGAAGGACTCAGAAATGTCTTCTTCTGTTGTCTCATGGGACTTCAGAGCAATTGACTCAAGGATGTCAGTTTTTCAAGAACTTTGGAACAGGCGCCACTGCTCATGTCTGTAATCCCAGCACCTTGGAAGGCCGAAGTGGGTGATCACAGGAGGTCAGGAATTCGAGACCAGCCTGGCCAACATGGTGAAACCCCGTCTCTACTAAAAATAGAAAAATTAGCTGGGCATGGTGGTGCATGCCTGTAATCCCAGTTACTTGGGAGGCTGAGGCAGGAGAATCACTTGAACCCAGAAGGTGGAAGTTGCAATGAGCTGAGGTCATGCTATTGTACTCCAGCTTGGGCAACAAGAGCAAGACTCCTGTCTCAGAAAAATGAACAAAGAAACAAAAAAAAACAAAAAACAAAACAAAACAAAATAAACAAAAAACCCACTGGCTTTAAAGAATGAATAAGGGGCAAGGTAGTTTCACAAGGCCCACATCTGCCATCCTGTGCTTTAACATAATTAGATTTGGCTACAGAAATGTATGAGTGAGATATCAGAAATTTCATTAATATTGAAATTTGATGTGAATCATTAGAATCTTTGTTTGGGTTTCAGAGGTGGGAAAATGAAGGTAGGGCTCCTGGGGGCTGGTAATTGTTGAAACTGCCTGTAAGGCTGCCTGTAGGGCATTAGAAAGAAAATAAAACCAGACTCTTCAACAGAGAAAGGTAAAAAAATCCCTCTTCTTACCTCTGTGATACATACAAGATTTTCCAGAGTGCATTTCACAGAAAGAGTGTTGCATCAGATTTGTAACCACAGTTCCCTTTGCATTTAAAATAGAATGCCACAGTTGTGTGTGTGTCTGTGTGTTTTTTAGCCCAAAGTAAGTCAGTGTTTTCTCCCTCCTATAGATTTCTTTTTCTCTTCTTATCTTTTTCTTTAAATTTCTACTCTATGCCCAAATGGATTAAGGAAATGACAGAGCTTTCATCTTGATGGGGGCTGAACGGGCGCATGTTTCCAATCAGAAGATAATAGGGAAAGGTTGCCTCCTTCACACAGCAGGGTGACTGCTAAATGTATTTAATTAGACTTCTCTGATTACACGCCACCCCTCAAAACAGTAGCGAAAACAACACAACTCCTAAAGCCACAGATGAAAGCAGAAGGGGATCACCGCAGGACACTATGTCATGTGGATTCCTGTCACCCTGCACTGCCTTTGATTTAAAACAGGAGTTCGTTTCTAAGAGCTACCTTCCCTTCTTTTTCTAGAATCTGCCCCCACCCCAACACACACACACACACACACACACACACACACACACACACACACGAGCATTGACCTGACATTAAAAAAAGGAGAGTGGCTATGAGCTACACGAGACAAGCTGGCTTTCCTATTCATTTTCTGTTTTTGATGCCACATCAAAAAGCATGAAATGTCTTTAGGGGAATCCTCACTAGGGGACTGGCTTGGTGGATATTCCAGCCCACCAGGGGGAATCCTGTGGTTCCATGCCAAAGCACCGTCTTGTCTCTTTGCACACACATGTGGTCCTGAGTAGGTCTGAGCCCCACAAATCTACTTACGTGCCATCCTGGCGGGTGATGGTGTAGCCGTATTTTGGGTACTTGACAAAAGACACATTCACACCAACCAGGGGAGTTCCATCTGTAGTTACTACTTGGCCTCGGATGAGAGAAACCAAGCTGAGAAAGAAAGAAACAGAGGTCTTTGAGCCACATTCAGGAAACAGACAATTCTCCACTGCCTCTGCTCCCTCGTCTTCAGTTGGTCCCTCAGGCAAGGAGAAGACTTTCGACATTAACTTCTGGTTTCACACAACCACACTAGTGACATTTTGGGATGAAATCCATGGGCAGCATCTCCCATCACCGAGCTGGGCTGTGGGGTGTCCTGGGCACCTGCCTTCCACTCTTGGCCTTGCTCCATTTCTTGACATCGTTTGGCTTTTGTTTGGCCCAAGCTTCAGGCTGTCCCTCATCGCTCCCAGGTGCTCCTTAGCCTGGCCAGGTTGAGAGCTTCCGCATCTGCATACTTATTTCCATTTTTTTGGCTTTGGAGGATGGCCATGTTACTCTTCTTGAGGCCAGAATGTCAGAGCGGGTAGTGGGGAGCACAGAGATTCTTATGAGGCTGGGAAATACATATGCATTGTCTTTTACTGCCCTCTAAGAGCAAAATTTCTCATAATCCATGAGGGTCTGAGGAAAAGAGAACACTGGAGATTTTATATGTATATATGCAAAACCCTTCAATATACACATTCAATAAAAATGTGTGTGTGTATTGGTATTCATGAAGGGTTCAGAAAAAAAGAAAAAATTGAAAAAGTGTGTGTGTGTGTGACACACACAAACACACACACACATACTTTTTTCTGCTAGAACTATATTGGATTCTGGATTCCATGTTACTACAGATTTCTCTCATGTCAAATTTCTATCTTGAAGGGTTTTGAAATCCTACCGATTTATTTCCAGTGTTACAGAACATCTTCCTCTTTCCAGACACAGTAACTAGAACTTTCCCACAAATCCCATTTCCAACAAGCTACCTCTGGGAAAGTCCTATAAAGCCAAAGAGCTGCTACAATATTCTGCCCAAAGTCCATGGGGGGAGAACGCACACGCCTCCTCTCACTTGAATTCTCTTGACTTCACAGAGAAATGGGACAATGAGAATCTCCATTTCTGCAGCAAGCCCCCAGCTGACTGGGCAATATGGCAGCAGAAGAGAGGTTCTCAGGCTCGCAGCGTCCTGGACACACTCCCAGTTTCTGAACTAGGTGATCAACTGACCCATCCTTTGCCAGGATCTTGTCAAAGTCAGCTCGATTTTTGGAATGCACTTACTTGTGCATCCCTGGGTGTCCTGAAAACCGGAGGGATGCTGTCTCCATGCATCTCTCTTTTTATTAGCAATACCCCCAGCTGTTCAACTCCAACCCTTTGATGATCTCAGGAGTGTTTAGACTGTTCCACTGACAGCTCTAATTGTCTGCTACTGGCTGCCTAACAAATGAATGCCATTTTTAGCTGGTTTTAACCACAATGCTAGAATCTTTTAAAGTGAAAAACTAATTTATGAAAATAATCCTTTTGTTCAATTCCATTTTCTTATCTTAGCTCGGACTACAATTTCTTTAAGACCTTACCAGACACTATTTTAAAATCAGTGATGTGTGTTGACGACCACAGGGTACACAGTGTTTGTGATGAGAAAACAAAATCGAGAGTACATTCCACAGCGGAGTGTCCCCACCCTTCCTTTTCTCTACAACTGCTATTTCTTTTAAATCATTCCTCTAGCAGAAAGCTTTGCCGGGTGCCGTAGGAATAACAGCGGCTGTGTTGCCTGTGATTTCCATCCTCTATTTTTCAAATTGTTCCTTGCTGCTGGCTTCCTATCATTTCCAGGCAGTCAATTTGCAGAGAAGATTCAGCTAAGACATACTATCAGTTCATTTCTATTTATGATTATTGATGTGTAACAATTATCGCATTATCTAGATAGTGAGATCTGCTCTATAAATTATAGTGGTGGAGTTGAGGCATTTTAGTTATTTCTGTATGCCATTATCTACGGGAACGCCTTTTTAGAAGTCTTGAATTTTCAAGTTCTTTTTTACTCCTAGCTTTGTCCTTCTATTTGTCAGATGATAATGTACTGGAATTCACATGCTTACTGAACTTCAACCTATGTCTTGGAGTTACATTTTGTATTTCTGAACTATGTATCCATGCAGACAGCTGGAGAGCCTCGGCTCATGTGGGTGGTGCCATATATTGCTTACATTCAAAGCTTCAGGGAAGCTTTCTCTAAAGCAACTTTCTTTCAGGTCTCTTGGGCTGGTATAGTCTACCAAATATTCTGGGGTTTCTGACTGTTCACCCGTATTTTGGCTCTAGTTCAAGGTGCCTTCTGGAAGTAGTAACTATTCATAAGGAGAATACGATAAAATTAGAAGGGCCGGGCGAAGAAAGAGTATGAAAGGGAAAGTATCAGGAAATGACTGGATTGAGGGTGGAAATAATGGGAGGTTAATTAGGAAGCAGATTGAAACAGACCTTCAGAGGATGCCCAGGCCTTCAGCGGGCATTTTCAGTATAAGCAAACTATAAACCCCACTGAAATGCTTAGAGTCCAGTGAAAGCTCTGCCCAGTCATGGGTCTCTGGCAAGATGAATTATGTTCATAATTCAAAGGAAGGGTACTTACAGAATCTGCTCTAGAACTAGGATTTAACAAGCAGAGTAGATACATTTTATTTATCAGAGCTCTGTGGTTTCTTTCATTTTTCTCGAGAGGTTCTTCTACTAAAAGAAACTGTAATAATACTGTGTATAGTATATGTCAAAGTCAAATAAAATAGATGAATCTCTAAATTTAAAATGTTTTATTTGGGAAGCCAGAATTGCAATTCGGGGCATATGCATAGTGGGTAGTCTTCAGGATGTCTGAAGAACAAAGAGAAGTTTGGAGGTTTTATAAGGAGAAATGTTACTTATTATTATTATTATTTTTAAGATGGAGTCTTGCTCTGTTGCCCAGGCTGGAGTGCAATGGCACGATCTCCACTAACTGCAACCTCCCCCTCCTGGATTCAAGCAATTCTCCCGCCTCAGCCTCCTGAGTAGCTGGGATTACAGGTGCACACCACCACACCTGGCTATTGTTTTATATTTTTAGTAGAGATGGTGTTCCGCCATGTTGGCCAGGCTGGTCTCGAACTCCTGACCTTGTGATCTGCCCACCTAGGCCTCCCAAAGTGCTGGGATTGCAGGCGTGAGCCACTGCGCCTGGCCTACTTATTCTTTTAAAAGAAAATTCACTGGGACTGATAAATTTTTGGTGATCTGGTGAGTTCTATTCAGTGAATGACGGCGGTGGGTAAAACTAGTCTTATGTTTCAGTAGCTATTAGATCAGCTGCTTTCAGGTTACAGCAGGCAGTTTCAGTAGCCAGGCCTGGGGAGAATTACATTTCTAGGGCAACGTGATGTACCCAGAGTGCTTTCTCTTCCTGGCCTCTTGACTTGTATGACAAGAATGACCCAATTCGTCTGATAAACTTTTACATATTTAATAATGTTATCCTAATTTTGCTCATCAAGAAAATGAGGTTTATGAGCCCAACATGCTATCGTTAGGAGGTGTCAGGGCTGAGATTATTTTTACTTTTCTATTATTTCTTTTTCTGTTTTATTTTTAATGAAATGAGAACAGAGAGAAGCAAAAGTTGTTGGCCTAAGGTGACCTTGGGAAGACACTCATACTCAAAAGAGCTACAGGAATTGGGGCTCTCCAAACTTCCAGAGAGCTCTAAGGGGCTGTAGAATTAGCTATGCTGCCACCCATCCCACCATCACTGGACTCTCTCTCGGTGGGGGACTGAGTCAGGGTCGGGGCCTGATGAAAGGCTCATGAGGGGAGCTCTAAGAGAATCACTTATAAAGTTAGGGACTGCTGTAAGAAGGGCAGTCTGGTATTTCTTCCCAGCTTGGAAGCCTGGGGAAGTAGCCTACTTCCTGAGTTGCTCCTGGGCCTACCTGAGTGAGAATAAAGAGAAATAAGAGAAAATGGCACAATGGGGGTTGTCATGGCTACAAAGGGGCCAGGACCATCCTGCCCAAGTTCCTAGTACCTAGAAGTTTTGTGAAAAAGGACCTGACCAGCAGTTTTTATTTCTTGATGTGAAGGAGCACAGAGATGGGGTGGGGCACCCCCAATTAAACCATGCCTCTCCTTCTTGTATCAGCATACATCATCGACATCTGGACCTGGACCAACTGAGAGGGAGATCAATCAAGCATGGCCAACCCATAGGAAGACCCCCAGCCTCTCCTACCCCTCTTCTCTACCCTCAGAATCAGACATAGTGCTTAGCAAAGAGGAGGGGATAGGGTGGTGGGGAAGTGTCTCCAAGACTAACCTTCCCCATGCTCTCTTCTCCAGGAGCACAGTTCTAACTTGTCCTGGGGTGATACTGAAGACAAAATGAACCTAGATCTTGACCCTGGAATATTCATCAGCCTCAAATTAGCAACTAAGAGCAACAATACACTGGAGAGAAGGAGGGGTGAAATGCAGCAGCACAATGCCTTGCATCAGTGGGTAATCAGGAGACGCAATACATGGGATTGTTGTGTGGATTAGAGATAATCTACACAAAGTCTCTGGTTCATCCTACGTGCTCAATAAATTCTTGCAACCAGCATCATCTTGACTCTAAGATGCCACCGAATGATAGGTTATGTTATCAAGTTAATACAGCTTTCAAAAACACTCTATTGAATGAACTATTTCAGCAATCCTCCAACAAAAGCCACTATCAGAGGCATTAGAAAGGGAGATTTAATATAATGACAATAACGTCATAAAAAAACAGATCTTAAAAATGATATACAAACCAGGGAATCAACAGGTGTCTCCTGCAGGTTCTGGGTTAAAGGTGGTCAAACGCTGCAAAGGCACTAGGGCTCTGTTCTGGAGCCCAACACAAAGTGAGAAAAGGGCACTTCTGTGAGGGCCCCTTGGAGGGAGCTGTCTCTAGCGGGGCAGATTCCAGGCCAATTGGGTCCCCAGAAAAGCTGGAGCACTTCTTCCGGCTCCAACAGGAAGAAAATTGGTGACTTCAGCAGCTTGCAGGGACAGACGGTGCCTACCTGCTGTTGAAAGGGTTCTCTCCAGGAATGATGTGGGTGCTATCCTTGCCTGCCAAGAGCTTGATACGGTCATAGAAGGACTTCACCGCAGGCCAATCCGTCTGGCCCTGCTGAATGATGTCCAGTGGGTCCCGGGACCCCCGGCAGAGCAGGCTGTTCTGACAGGCTGACTGTAGGCAGCAGTCAGGGTCCAGGCAATCCACCAGGCCATCTGGAAGGGCAGAAGCAGAGCCAGAGTCAGCAGATTTCCTGGCATAAATCTGTTTGGAGACACTAACACCTTTGTTACCAGCACAGGCATGAGCAGCATCGAATGTACCCAAGGGCCTGAGGTGGCAGGTTTCACACAGCAAGCCTCATCCAATTCCAATCTATACACATAGAAGATAAAAGATTGAAAGAAAATAATTTAAAATGTTGACAAATGGTTTCCCCATACAGCAGATGACTGTGTTTCTCTTTACTGTGCTTTAATGGAATGTCTACTTTTTTCTACTATGAGCAAGTCTTATTTGAGGGGGAAAATAAACACAAAAACTTTGCTTTTAAACAATGCAGCACAGCAAATTACCCCCAGCCAGTTCCCAGGGGTCTATGTTAATGAGTGCACAAGTCATCAGCATGCATGGAATTTCTGGCTGGGCGTGGTGGCTCACGCCTGTAATCCTAGCACTTTGGGAGGCTGAAGCAGAAGGATCTCTTGAGTCCAGGCATTCGACATCAACCTGGGCAACATAGTGAGACCCTGTCTCTTAAAAATACAAACTTTAAATCAAATTTAAAAAACCCCCAAATACATGGAATTCCTTAAATCTCACTTTAATGGAGACGAGTATTCTATCCCACTCTCTCTCTAAGCCAGGAAGGAAACTGCTGATCAATTGGAAATCCAGGTGCTGTGAGTTTTACATTTTTTAGGAAATGTGGAGAAATGGCTTTGTCTTGGGAATCTGGAAATGAAGGAATCAGTTTATGCAGTAGTTTCCAGTTCTGTCTTCCTGTACACCCTCAGGACTTGGAACATTCTGATGTACTTGCCTACAGTCCTGTGTCTTCGTCCCTTTACCTGGGCTGATTCCTCTTTACTCATTTACTATTCAACACATATTTGAGTGGTGTTCATGTGCTGGAAACAAGAGAGAGAGTAAAGAACCAAGGCGCCTAGCTTTAAGGAGCTGATGGTAGAGTGGGGAAACTGACAGGACTGACTCATCCTTCAAGATCATGTTTAGGTGGGGGCCTCTTCTTCCAGGAAGCCTTCCGGATGATGCCCCTGGCCAGGTTATTGCAACATACTGAGTGTCTGTGATCCTTCAAAGTTCTTATGCTGAAAATTTAACTCCCAATATGATGGTATTAGGAGCTGGGCTTTTGGGATGTAATTAAGTCATGAGGTTGGAACTCTTAAAAATGGATGAGTGTCCTTATGAATGAGACCCCAGAGAGCACTTTAGTACTCTTTCTGACATCTGTGGACACAGCAAGACGACTGCAGTCTATCAACCAAGAATCAGGCCCTCACCAGATACTGAATCTGCTGGTGCCTTGATTTTGGACTTCCCAGCCTCCAGAACTGTGAGAAATAAATGTTTGCTGTTTAAGCCCCCCAGTCCATGGTATTTTTGTTGTAGCAGCGTAAACTGACCAAGACAGTTAGGCATTCCTGTTCTGTACATCCCTGAATCAGAGGTTGTCAAATAAGTATTCTGTATCAGAATCCTGCAGGAAGAATAAACGTCCCACCCCCATCTCCCCTAGGAGGGCCTTCAGGAACAGGCCCTGGAATCTGCATTTTAAACATGATTCTCAGGTGATTCTAATGCACAATACAACTTAAAAACCATTGTTAATGCCAACTTTCTTGTACTGGAATTAATGACCTCTTCATGCTGGTCTCCCTGTCTGGAAAATGAGCTGTTTGAAGAGAAGAATGATTTCTTATTAATTTCATATTCATTCCTCTCTTAGTACCAAGCACAGAATTGAGCACTCAACAGATACTTGTTGAATGAATAAAATGACTGTTTCTCATTCCTCACATGTCTGTGAGGGCTGAAGATGGGAATGTTTAGGGCAGTGTTTGCTCCTTGGAATTTCTGATAAGAACGAATTCGTTAGCCAATCCTTATTCACTCAGCTGGGAACTGATTGAACGCACAGTAGAGAAGCTTGGAGAATAACTTGCTTGTACCTCCTGGATTCGATAGCAAGGCATTTTTTTTTGGACCATAATTAGACTCCTAGAAACATGCACTCAAACCCTGGGCTGTGCCTTGACAAACACTTGTACTGGAACGCTGAATCAGAGGCCTGGCTCGGTGCTTTAAATTTACTACAATGTAATTTTTTGGCATTACCCTTTTCGTTTGGTTCCACTAATGAAAATGAAATATGTAATTTCACCAAAGTTCCACTGTAATTTAGCAATTAATGTGCAATTATTTTAATGCATTACTTTCTTTCTAGCAAACAAACAAATTAGGAGGTTGCATGTTTTGCTTGGTTTTAAATTACTAAAGCTAGCCTCTCATTTTCCACATGGGCAAATGTTGCCTCGTAACACATTTAGATTTACACAATTTCCTAGAAATGCAGACACAGGAGGGTGAGCAGGCATGCACACTTTAAATTTAGAGACTTTCGAAATCAAGCCTCTCAACATCTCAGGCTGATGTGCTGGCTATGTCGAATACTTCTCAGCTCCCCGGAGCCTGGCAAACCTCAGGCCCTAGAAACAGCACTGAAGATTGTATCTTAGTAGCAGGATGATATCTAGGCATTGTTTCAGATCCACATTCCAGTGTTCCAATCTAGGTACAAGGGCCATTGGAAGAATAAGAAAAAGAAGAAAAAAAGCGCATAGAATTCTGCCTTGAACATCACCTTCCATGGGCACCTTCACTAGACAGAAGGGCTGTACCATGGAATGCCTGTTTCAGATTTTAAAAATAACCTGCTGAGATACGCTAGCAGGGCTTCATTCAGCAGCCGGGAGAAGCTTCTCAGGTGAAAAGAAACCCACTGCTGTTAGCACTACAGATTTCTTTAAGGTCACTGGCCTCTTGCGATTAGGGGTACCCTCCATCTCTGGTGCCCTTTCCTTCCTGAAGCTGGGAAGCATTTCCTCCCCCTCCAAGCCATTCACCACCTGCTCCATGGAACCACCTTGAGGACTTCTTTGGGCTTGAAAAATAACTTAAGACAGTTTTCCTATTAAGCGCTGAACATCTGCCTTCCTCCTCCACCTCCAGCCTGCCGCTCTTTCTGGGCTTACGACTGCTTCAAAACTGTCAACCTCAAATTTCCCCACTGTTGTGTTGATTCTGGGCTTTTGATTCAAGGGCCTGTCTGGCGGGAAATGGCCTAAACACATCAGCAATAGCAGATGACAAATCCCAAAACAGAAAAAAAAAAAAAAAGGATACAAATGATTTCCTCCTACATATTTACATGTACCTGCTCCAGAGATTGCACATTTGGGGTTCTACCCATTATTAAGCAGGAGCCTACGTTATGCCTGTAATGACCTTATCATGCTGCGTGATTATGGGCTGCAGCTGCGAAACACTTACAGACGACACTGTGAACTTTAAATTGGCACTGCAATCTCCCAGTGGCCTGTCAGTCATGAGGATCGCGTCTTTATGCCAGCAAGCCCCTTGGATGGAGTCTGACATTGCAATCTTCAGTAAATTACCCTGTCACTGACAATCTTGCAGTTATCTCGCAAACAATCAAGCAGGCAATCAAACTGTTCTGAATTGCCAGTTCAGGACCTGAGAGGCAGCCGATGTCTCCATTCAACAGCGGAGGGAAAGTGGCCCGGCCCTCCTATGACATTGGACGATTTATTTATTTATTTATCTACCTACTTATTTGTTAGCCTGCTTGGCGTTTTCCTGAGGAAGGGGGTGAGGATGGTGGGAGAGGTTTTGCGGAGTCCTCAAAAAGGGCCCAATACTGACTCAGCAGTTATGGGAAAGTGACTTAGGTCTTCCTGATCAACCCTCGCTGCAGTGGCATATGTCTGCTTCATCTTACTTCACTCAGTGAAATGGGGCCAAAAAGAATTATCTAGGTGTTTTCTGTCAGAACGGACGCTAAATCACACCTCTGGCTCTATTCTACCTGTGCACATCGTCAGCTAATTGTAATGACAATTTCAGAGAAATGTGATCATGGAGAAACTTTCTGGGAACGATACCAAGGCATTCCATTTACTGCTTTTGATAAAGCAAATCAGAAAGACTCTTCCATAACAGTTCTGGCAACATGAAACAGGTTCATTAATGCTGAATCGAAACCTTTGGATTAGAAGTCCCAAGGTAAAAAGCCAAAAAGTCTACACAGCATCAGAAGTGAGAGCCTGGCCTCTGGAATTAGATGAATTTGGGTTTGAAGCTCATCTCTGCCAGTTTCCTGGCTGTGTGAGCTTGGAAAGGGAATCAGCCTTGCTGGGCTGCGGTTTCTTTGCCTTTAAAACTGAGTTCTAATTGCACATATGCCATAGGGTTATGTGATGCAGAATAAATGAATTTTATTTATTATATATATATATATGTGTATATATGACACATACATATATGTGTGTGTGTGTCAGTCTGGTATATAGTATATGTTCAATGAACTATAACTATAACCAGAAACTCCTTGAAGTCTTCAACTTTTTCATTAAAAAAACAGATGCAAAAGTAAATGAAATAAATATTCCCTTATATTTAGAGTCTTTTCCTGGTATAGGCTATGGGCTGGTTGAATCTTGGCAAAAATACTTTATTTCCAAATAGTGATAGGTTAATAATAATAATAGTAAAAATAGATGCTATAGATTGAGCAGAATTTACACATATTCTTTATTTAAAGGTTCATGGCAACTCTGCAAAACAGAGTAATCTAACTCTTAAATGTCAGATTATAGGACAAGGTGTCTGGGTTTGAATCCCAGATTGGCTATTACCTAGCTGTTGACCATGGGCAATTAACTGCTCTGTGCCTCAGTTTCCCTCTTGTATACAATGGAGATGATGATGATGATGATGGTAGAAAGGGCTGCTGGCAGGGTTAAAGCAGAGTAGTGTCGTATAATGACTGTTCAGTTCATTGTCTTAGCATCATTATCACCATGCCACCCACTCTATACCCACCTATAGAGGATGCAACTGCGGATTGGAGAAGGTGAACATCCAAGTGGCTAAGAAGCAGCTATGAATAAGAAGTAGAGAAAGGCAGCTGATGAGATTATCACCCTTTGTCTTCATTATTAGAAGGGGTGACACTTCCTTCCCCAAGGAAGTCTGAAGACAAGAAAGTGGACACCCATCAACAGGGGAAGGTGTGGGCAGCTGTGAGATTTAGTCACTTCTGAAGGCCTGTCTGCTTCTACAGCTGGGAAAGAATTTGGCTGGTTGAAATGAGCATCTGAAGAGGAATCAACATGAGAAACCAGATGCCTGGGAATTTATTCCTGGCATTGTAGGCTGCAGAGGACCACACCATTTACCTGTGAGACACAATCCCCTTTCAGCTGTTTGTCATTGGTGCAAGGTGGCACTTACTTTTGTGCTAGCTATAGGTTTGTGTCAGCCATTTCCAGCCCCTGTCTAGTGTGCTCTGCTAGATTTTGAAAGAAGCCCCTAACTGGTGAAGAGATTTAAGCTCAAAGCCTTCATTGAAAGCTTACTAGTATATTTATGCTTAGGAGAAAGGAAGCTCTGTAGATGGAGAGGCTGCAAACCACCATAAGCATCTGGATCCTTCCGAGCTGCCTGAAACATGCACACCTTTCTGCATGGAGGAGGCTGTGTGAGTTCTTGAATCATCATTATCATAGGAGATGGCTCTAGGAATGAGAAGATGTTGATTTCACTTATTTTATGCTTTGATCTTCTGGGCAGGTTATAGAGAATTTGAATGGAAGCATTTCGTTCAACTTTTCTCCCTGTAGCTTGGTTTGCAAATGACTCCCTCTCCCACCTGCAGGAACTCCCTGGCTTTCTTAGGTAGTGAAGGCTTCAGAGGGACATCTACATTTACTTTTCTCTGTTTCATTTTGTGACAGAGCCGTACAGATTGACTCCAAGAATTCACTGCAGGTGCTGTGGATGGCTCTGCTAGTGTCTGCACGCAGATGCTGGTTGGGGACTGGTCAGAAGCTTAGATTTAAAATAAACTGCACTCTTGGCAGACATGGTTTCACAGAGGTTCCACCAACCACCAAATCTACCTTTCCTACTCATTGGGCCAGGAGGCCATAGAGTGGATTGGTTAAAAACATGAGCTTTGAAGAATAGTCTCCCACCCATTGATAGGATGTTCAAGAACGGACAAAGTTAATCAATGATGACAGAAAGTTAGAAATGTAGTTACCGTGATGAGCAGGTCTTAGCCAGGAAAGGGCACAGGGAAACTTTCTGAGCACTGGGCATGTTCTTGATTTTCATCTTGATCACCTGGCTCCCCAGGTGAATCGGCAAAGTGAGGGCAGTGAAGATTATACACACAGGATTGCTGGGAGGATCGACAGAGGTAATCCACGAAAGGTCCTTACCACAGTTGTAAGCAGTTTGTCACCTACTAAGTGCCTCTGAGTCATTTCTATGTTTTTTTTTTTTTCTTTTTGAGTCTTCTTGGCATCATATAGGTTTGTTTATCCATACAGAGCTAGATGCTTGCCAAGCTGCCACTTCCCCCAGGCAAGTCTGGGTAGTCTGGGTGATGAACTCAGTACATCTTAGGGTCATTTTTGAGATCAACTAATAATGATGAGGAGGTGGAAAATTAATGAAGCAATGAAAAGGAGGGAAGGAGCAATAAGTTGGGGCAAGAAAGATAAAATCTGGTTCTGTTTGTGATGGAAGTGAAGAAGGTGCAGGGGTCCTGGAGGGCACTTAGGGCTGGCCGGCAAAGGCCAAAGGCGCCTGCTGAATTTGAGTTAGAGATGGAAAGAATTTCCTGAGTTAAAAGAGGGCAACCATAGGGTTGGCTTGCCTTGGGAGTTAGTTTGTTTTGAGGTAAACTCTTGCAGAGTATGCCTAAGGTGTGTGGTACCCTGGTCAAAGGGCATTTTTTTTTTTGCTGGACCCCTGGCTATATAAACAATTTGAGTCACCCCAAAACAGCAGGTCAGCACCATTCTGGAAGCTTGATTTGCAAAAGAAACAGTCCTCTGGCAGGCCAGTGCTTGCTAAGCTATCCCCTGGAACTGGGGCTGGCCATTGGGCCTTAGGATAACCCATAGATGCAAATCCCAAAACAATCCAGGGCATCTTATTGACCCTACATGCATAGGAGTGGGGGTGAAGAGTAGTAGAGAGTCAAAGAGTACCCTGAATGGGAGAAACAGGGATCAGGGCTCATGCGGGTCCTAGTATGGATTGGGGTGCTCCTCCCAGTTAGCATTGCTGGCCCTGGCCAGTCCCTGACACTGGGGAAGCACTTAGAAAATTTCAAGGGAGCCCGGGGCCTGCTGAGATGCAATGCTTGATCCCTGCCCTGTGCCATTAGTCCAGGATGGTACTGGGCTTTTGGCTCAGTTTGAAAAATAGCAAATGAACATGGACTTAACAATCAGAATGGTCCGGTTTTAAAACCTGGCCTGGTATTCATCAGCTGTGTCATCTTGGGCAAGTGACTGAACTCCTGTGGCTCAGTTTTCCAATCTATGCAATGGACTTCCTAATGCCTACTATACCGAAATGCACAGAGATGCTATCAGAAGGTACATGTGAAGTGAGATGATGAATGTGTAGCACTTAAGACAGAGGAAGAGCTCCATCAATGGAGGTTATTCTTGATGATATTTCCTGCTCTCCACTAGAGAAAGATACTGTTGCATTTGCATTTTACCCTACGTCTGCTGACAAGTTGGAAGTGAGGATAATTGAAAGTATTTGGGTTTGATGTAACTAAGAAGTGAAAGGAACGGGTAAGGCTGACTTGATTTAACCTGGCAATATGAGATTAGTTCTGCATTGCCTCTGTAAGGTCTCCTGCAATGCCAACCTTTTAAAGCAATAGATTGGCTGACAGGGTGCTCGTTTGGAAGGTTTCACCTGCCATTAATACCCCAGCTACCTGAGGAACCGTCGCTCCTCTGGCATCCTCCTTCTCTGCACAGAGCAAAGGCCATTCTCAAATATTGCAAGAAGTAAAACTCTATTTGTACTCCTTCTGGAAGACCTGTTGGAAGTTTTCCTCCTATTTCTTGCCAATTCTTTTGGTCAGACTCTGACTTCCAAATCCAGAGATCATTGTACCAAAGAACCTTCTGGTCTTTCTTATGACTTAGCCATGGAAGATGAATCCCGTCTAAGCAGAGATCTGGCGGAATGGGATCCCCAGTAAAAGCTGTTCGCTGACTTTTCTACTCTTTAGGATGGATATAGGAAAGAAGCAAGGGTTGCTTGAGAAAACCAAGGCTCTGCTACCGGAGGCAGAAATCGGATTCAGGTAAGACCTCTTTTTAATAGGCTGTACCTTGAAGCCACTGAAGAAAATGTTTGACAAGGGGCTTATGGTGTTTGTCCAGTTATTTTAAAAAAATGGTTCTTTACCAACAAGTAATGGACAAAAACAAAAAACGAATACCATCAACAAAAACCTTTTAAATCAGTGCTTCTCAAATTCTAATGAGAATCACAATCACTCAGGGATCTTGTTAAAATGTAGATTCTCGTCCGGTGTCCTTAGGTGGGGTTTGAGAGCCTGCAGTGTTTATGAGCTCCCAGGTGATGTCTCTGCTTTTGCTCTGAGCACTGTATTTCCAGTGGCCAAACTTTAAACCAGCTTGGCTGAAGGTGTGCTCCCTGACTACCTGCTCTGGAATGATATTAAAATGCCATCACCTCAGATATACTAAATTCCTGAGAGTGGACATTGGGAATCTGCATTTTTTTGTTTTCCTTGAGAGGGAATCTCGCTTTTGTGGCCTAGGCTGGAGTACAATGGCCTGATCTTGGCTCACTGCAACCTCCGCCTCCTGGGTTCAAGTGATTCTCCTGCCTCAGCCTCCTGAGTAGCTGGGATTACACAAGCATCCGCCACCAGGCCTGGCTGATTTTTTTGTATTTTTAGTAGAGAAAAGGGTTTCACTATGTTGGCCAGGCTGGTCTCGAACACCTGACCTCAGGTGATTTGCCTGCCTTGGCCTCCTAAAGTGCTGGGATTATAGGTGTGAGCTACCACACCAGGCCAGGAATGTGCATTTTAAAGAAGACTCCCGAGAATGATTCTTTCGCTCACTAAAGCTTGAGACCCCTGTTCTGAGTGACTGAGAAAAAGCCTTCAAATATCCACAGCAGTATAGCTGAGGGGCTACAACAGCTTTTCCAAACTATGTCTCCTGCAGGATGTTAATACGCAGTCCCTGAAACACCAAAGTGAAGGTGGGAGGGGAGGATTTGCGGTCAAAAACAATTTGGGGTTCCGTTAAACAAAGTTAAACTGGTTTCTTCACAGCAAGACTTCTTGGAGGCTTTGACACATAAATTACGCATAATGAGTCTTTAATATTGTCATGGAGTACGCAGCATTTCCTGACCATGGATCCCTCTGGCTCTGAGCCTCTCCCTGCAATTGCATGTAGTACAATACACATTGGGAAACACTTCATGAAAACAGAGGGCTATAGGTTTGGGGGCTTTGCTCTTGGAAGGACCAGCCATACCTCTGTCTATTCAATAGTCACAAGTGGCAGTCTCATCCTTGACTGACTTCCCATAAAGTGCAGGGCTTTGAGTGATCAGGCCCAACACAAACCACTCGGGCACTACTAGCGCATTAGCTCAGAGCCCCTGTCCTCCGGCTCCCAGTGCCTCCGAAGGCCAGCGCATTTTAGAGTGGGGACCCTGTGTTAGGTGATAACATCCTGCGGTCAGCAGGACAATGGAACATTAATGGCAACCATGTCTAATGAGAGCCAATGGTTGGTGCTCAGGATGAGATTCCTGGGTGCCTGGCACTGGACTAGGTACTTTAAATGTATCCCCTTATTAAGTCACCACTAGAATCCTGGGTGCTATTTACCTCGTTGCTTACAAATGAGGAATGGGAGACTTTGAGGTTAAATAACTCACCTATGGCCACCGTGTTTTTAAGTGGTAGAACACTGGGTTTTGGACCCTATCTGCTGCACTCCGGAACAAAATCCTACACAGAGCTGCCATGTAAGGTTGTATGACTGTTATGCTGAGTGTCCAACACACAGGAGCCTGTTGTACCCTCTGCTGTGACATGTTTGTATGAGTATGTATAGATGAGCTCTTTTATCTAAGGCAGTTACTAAGAGTAATCATTTACATACATATTAGAGGGTGATTCGTGTTTTGGGAAAGTGGGCTGCAGAATGCTTTGGTCAGCCCTCTGCTCCAGCTCCTAACTTCACCCAGTTTACAGTTTTGACTTCAGTTTACAATTATGTGCTTGGCCCTCTGCCAGCCACTTAAGCCCCGCTGTGCTTTCTCAGCCTGCGCTGTATCCAGTCATGCTCACAAGAGCCCTTTGAGGTGGGTTATAAGGGATGAAGAAACTGAGCTTCCCGGAGCTTAAGGGTCTTGCCCAAGGTCAGAGAGCTAGTAAATGTTGGGGAAGTGATTCATGATTCACACATTGGTTGTCTACCTCCAAAGCCTCTGGAGTTCAGTGGCTCAATCTCGGCCCACTGCAACCTCTGTCTCCTGGATTCAAATTATTTTCCTGGCTCAGCCTCCCAAGTAGCTGGGATTACAGGTGCCATCCACCATGCCTGACCAACTTTTGTATTTTTAGTAGAGACAGGGTTTCACCATATTTGCTAGTCTGGTCTTGAACTCCTGATCTCAAGTGATCCACCTGCCTTGGCCTCCCAAAGCCTCTTGACTTCTGGGATTACGGTGCTGGGATTATAGGCGTGAGCCACCACGTCTGGCCTCCTCCAAAGCCTCTTGACTTCTGCTCTCAGTTCTTCATAGGGGGCTGGGAGTAGTCACAGCCATATAAAGGTACCCTCTGAATGTCGCAGGACTTAGGAAGGGAAATACTGAAGCTTCAGAAAACATGTTCATTTCTTAGTTGTTTTCTCTCTCTTTCCCTTTCCTTCTTTTCCTCTCCCTGCCCCACCCTTGCTGACTTTCAACCCAGAAAGGGCCTCTGGGAATGATCTCATTTGATCAGAAATTTCCCACCTTGGACAGCCCCTGACAGGCCTCTCTGGCACAGTCTCATCCTCATTAGCCCAGAGCCACGTTTTTTATACCTGGGGGATTTCTATCCTGGCTGCGGCTGTCTTCCCACTTCACTGTTACAAAAACCACTGGCAATAGAGAGCAGGGGCCTCTGATCTTGGCCTCTGATTTCCCCAAATGCTTGCCCTCTGCCCACTGTTCCCAGCCTCTCGTTGCCTGGTCTACCCTGCTCTGTTCCTCATCAACCTCCATTTCAAAGAGCCCACTGACAGGTCACACAGAACTGAGCCGACGGCCAGCGCAGCCCAGGCCCAGCAGGGGATGGCAGCCCGGTGCCAGACAGTGACCTGCTGGGTCCCTCGGAAAGAAAAGGGGCTGTCACCATCGACACCTCAGAGCAACAAGCCGGAACCGTTACTTTCCACCTGAGGGGAGACCTTGTCCCTAGGGGGAAGGTAAGAGGATTGGCCCCAGAGTGGAGAGAATTAGTAGCAGGGCATGATGCTTCTCCTGCTGCTGCATAAATATCCCAGACTGCCAGCTGGGAGAAGGGCCAAGATGCGGCCATTCTACCAGCTTCCCGCAGAATTAGGGGAAGCACTGATTCCTAAATGGTGTCGTTCCTAAACGTGGCCTTTGCCATGTTCAGCACTCTCTGGAGATTTTCTTGTTCATTTTGTTTTATACTTATTTGTTTATTTTTAGAGATGAGGTCTTGTGCTATTACCCAGGCTGGAGTGCAGTGGTGCGATCTAGGCTCACTGCAGCCTTAAACTCCCGGGTTCAAGAGATCCTCCTGCTTCAGCCTGCTGAGTAGCTGGGACTGTAGGCACCCACCACTGTGCCTGGCTAATTTTATAATTTTTTGTAGAGACAGGATCTTGCTATATTGCCCAGACTGGTCTTGAGCTCCTGGGCTCCAGCAATCCTCCCGCCTCAGCCTCCCAAAGTGCTGGGATTACAGGCATGAGTCGCTGTGCCCAGCTCTCACGTAATCTTCACATCTACTCTATGGTGTAGGGACTAGGAATTAGCATTGTACTGCAATTATGATTACAGGATCTAGAGGCAGCTGATCTGTGTTCAACCCCAGGTCAGCAAAATATTGGCTGTGTGGCTTTGAGCTAGTTAATTTACCTCTCTGAGCCTTGGTTTCTTCATCTGTAAAAGAAAAATAATCACACCAGCTTAACGGGGCTGTTGCCAAAAATTAAATAAACCGTATGCAGAAGGACTTGTCTTATAGTAACCATTTGTTTGTTTCCACTTTTCAGATGGAGAAACCCAGTCCTAGAGAGGTCAGTTACTTGATGGAAGGTTGGGAGCTGCTGGAGGGTGGGAAGCTGGACTCATGCACAGCTGGCCCAGCCTCAGCTGTTCTTTTGCCCTGCTCTATGCTTCTCCAGCAAGCTGTAGTTTGGGAGCTCGGAGTTTACCCAAGAACGATCTACAGCAGCCTCTGCCTTTCCTCTTGTTTTAAAGGAGGAGTCTGAGGCTTGCATACCTACTGCACCAACCCACAGGAAGTCAATGTACAGGATGAGGCCAAGTCAATAATACAGATGAAGAACAGTCCAACCATGTGTTCATCCCTTACAGAAAAGAAAAGATATATTTTATATTTGGATTTCTTTGCATTGATAAAATGATATCAGTGGTATATAGTGACTTGGGGGTCACTGTCCGTATGTACGTTTTTTGGAATCCTAAAATACAATGTATTTATCTCCCAATAATATATGAAATAAAAGACAACTCACTAATTCCTCTCCCAAACACTTCTCATAAAAGCTTTTATTCATTCAATTCGTGTAACAATGAGTTGACCAAGGCAGACACAGACCCCACGATTATGGCCCTAGATTCTAGATGGGGAAAGAGTCAATAAACAAATGCATTCATGGTGGACTTAGAGTGAGAATTTATTTTTTACTTTTATTTTTTGAGACAGAGTCTCAGTTGCCTGGCTGGAGTGCAGTGGTGCAATCATGGCTCACTGCAATCTCTGCCTCCCACGTTCAAGCGATTCTCCTGCCTCAGCCTCCCGAGTAGCTGAGATTGCAGGTTGCATGCTACCATGCCCAGCTAATTTTTGTAGTTTTAGTAGAAATGGGCTTGGCTAGGCTGGTCTCGATCTCTTGACCTCGTGATCCACCCGCCTCAGCCTCCCAAAGCGCTGGGAATACAGGCATAAGCCACCGTACTCGGCCGAATGAGAGTGTTTTGAAGATACTAAATAAATCAGGGAAAAGGCCTGGAAAGTGATGAAGGAGGGGATTTTCTGCTTTAGACAGGGAAGGCATGGAGGGCTTCTCTGAAGAAGTGATGTTCATGTAGAAACCTAAACAACATGAGGAATGGGTCATGGAAACATCTGGAAGAACACTCTGAGCAGAAGCAACAGCAAGTGCAGAAGCCCAGGGTGAAAACGTATTTGTGAGTTGTAGGGATGGCAAGATATAGGTATGGGGCAGAAGTGAGGAGGAGGAAGGGGGAGAGAAAATGAGATCAGCATGGAAGCAGGGGCTCACTTAAGCAGAGCAATGGAAGCCTCTGCGGCAACCTGGGTGCCATGCTACAGGAGATGAGAGGCCCTGGCAAGGCTTGAACAGGGCTGTGATGGGATCTGACTTTTAAAAGGATTCTTGTAGCTGGTCTGTGGGGAACAGATTAGAAGCTGGAGGATCCATAGTCCAGCCCAGAGAAGTTGCTGGCATGATCTGAGTGGAGGTGTAGAGGTGGAAAGCTATTAAGAAATCATGGCCTCAGCTGGGCGCAGTGGCTCACGCCTGTAATTCCAGCACTTTGGGAGGCTGAGGCGGGTGGATTGCAAGGTCAGGAGTTCAAGACCAGCCTGATCAACATGATGAAACCCCCATCTCTACCAAAAATACAAAAATCAATTGGACATGGTGGTGCACCCCTGTGATCCCAGCTACTCAGAAGGCGGAGGCTGGAGAATTGTTTGAACCCATGAGGCGGAAGTTGCAGTGAGCCAAGATCGTGCTACTGTACTCCAGCCTGGGCAACAGAGCAAGACTCCATCTCAAAAAAAAAAAAAAAGAAAAAAGAAAAAAGAGAGTAATCATGGCCTTAAGGATTAGGAGTAGAGAATGGAGAGGCCAGGTAAGGGATCATCTAAAAATCTGTGTGGCAAGATGCACAGACAAAGATGGCGTGTCAAAGGCCCATGTGATGGCCACCCTGGCAGACAGTGTGCTAGCTGAAAAGTGATATTAGTGTTGCTTATCAAGGGGCTAAGACTTTGAGTGATGGACCAAGGAAGGCTGGACTTTTCTCCTGGTTCTACAGTTCCTGAGCCATAAGCTTTCTGAATGAGAGCAGCAGAAGTAAGAGCAGGAGAAGCTTGCTCCCAGGACTGCAGCTTCTCTATTCTGCTCTATCTTCTCCATGGGTTTCTCTTTTCCAACATGACCCCAGATACCTAGCGGCTTTGGACTCTCTGGTGCACTTGACATAAAATTACTTTCAGAAAAAGGGTCTGAGAGAAGAATGAACAAGACATTTGGAATTAAAAGAACTGGGCTCCAACCCCAGCCCTTTCACTGTTTGACTCTGGGCAAGCTAACCTCTAGGCCCTCAGTTTCTTTGTTAGTTAAATCCTCTAAATGTCAGCAATGAATGGAAAGATTTTTATGAGCCTGTGCAGGCTAAACAGAACATGGCAGTGACTCACTCAGCTTGGGGGTCACTGGTTCGGGATCTCTGAGGGAAGACAGCACTCATTCCAGAGCTAGTGGGTATGAAATTGAGGGGAATATATTATAACAGGGACTAAAAGATAGGTTCCTGACTTGGAAATGTATGCATTCCTTGAAATGATGAGTTTTTGATTGGGAGGCAGTGCATGCTTTTAAAACCTCTGAACTCACATCATACAGAGAGATGCAAATATTTAGAGCAGCCATTTAAATAAAGGAGCATTAGGTTGCTGTCTATAGCGCTGGGTGAGGTGGCTCATGCCTGAAATTCCAGCCCCTTGGGAGGCCCAGGCAAGTGGATCACCTGAGGTCAAGAGTTTGAGACCAGCCTGACCAACATGGAGAAACCCCGCCTCTACTAGAAATACAAAATTAACTGGGAGTGGTGGAACATGCCTGTAGTCCCAGATACTCAGGAGGCTGAGGCAGGAGGATCACTTGAACCTGGGAGGCAGAGGTTACGGTGAGCTGGAATCACGCCATTGCACTCCAGCCTGGGCAACAAAAGCGAAACTCTGTCTCAAAAGAAAAAAGTTGCTGTCTATAAACTTGCTAGTCAAACCTTACAACAGGCCAATGAGGTTGATATCATTATTCACAGTTTACAGGTAAGAGACCTGAGTCTCAGAGAGGCTAGATTCTTTGCTCAAGGAAGCACAGCTGGTAAGAACAAGCCAGAATAGACCTGATTCTAATGTCTGTCTGATTCCAAAGTCTGTGGACCCCAGCGGTAAATAGCACAGCACCACCTGTCTTAAGTGGGGTCGGGGGTATGGGAGAAGCACAGAATGTCACAGAAGGCAAGGAACAAGGGCCAGCTATCACTGCCCTCTCCCAGCAAACTCCTTCTACATTATTCTTTTATTCCAATACTCTTGAAGGGGGAGGATGGATCCTGGGAAGTTGGAGCCCTGACTCCTCTCCGGATGACAAGCTTCTGTGGCAAGGACCTCAGTGAACCCAGGGATGTCCCAGAGGTCCATATGCTAATCAAGTGGCCACTGCCTCAGGATTCAGAGCTGCTTGGCCTGGCTCTCCTCATCAGTGGCCCAGGGCTGGCACGCTCGGAAGAATCACTCTTGCCAGCACTTGAGCTTCCCTTCAAAAGGCACGCATTATGCTAAGTCAGTGGTTCTCAAAGCGTCAGCATCATCTGGGCACTTGTGAAAAATGCGCATTCTTGGGCTTCCTGCCAGACCTACTGAATCTGAAACTCTGAGGGTGGGACCCAGCCATCTATGCATGAAGAATTCCAGGTGATTCTGATGCTCACTGATGTATAAGACGTGTAAGAACCATTGTGCTGACTGCTTTGCCTGCATTAATTCATCTAAGCCTCACAGCATCCGACGAGGTAGAAGTTAGCCCTAGCTCCACTTTACAGGGGACACAGCTTAAGCTTATAGCTTGAGGAAATGGAGGAGCTGGGACATGACCTGAAGCTCAGACCCCAAAGCCTCTTGACCACCCTGCCAGGCTATCTCCTCGCCCCGGGAGAAAGAATACCCACGTGCAATGGAGGTGACATAACAAAAGGCCACGCCTGTTCTCAGCTGCGGCATGTGTGTTTCTGATAAGCAGATACATCAGCCTCTGTCTGAGAGGCAGGTGTGGTTGCAATTTTGAAGACTGAGATGCTATGTGGTAAGAGGCACAAACAAATATGTAGGCTGCATTGTACTGCACGCAAGCCCCATTCTAGCCTCATCCTCTTCCATTCTGCACGTGGACTAGGCTGCAAGGTACCAGGCTTCTCACAGGTCCCCACAAAGGCATGGCTATTTCTTGCCTCTGTGCATTTGCTGTTCTCTTCATTCATAATGCTTTCCCTTCCTTGCCAAATTCCTTTATATCTTTTAATATTCCAGCCGGACCTACTTTGGAAGTCTTTGGTGCCCCTATTCTGGGGGGCCATAGTCCCTTGGCCTCACTTCTGTAATGGACCCTTAATATGTGGCTCTGCCGTGACAGCTTTAGTGTGTATTTTACCTCCCACCAGACGGAGGATTCTTTACGGGCAGAGTTTGAGTCTTATTCGTTCACATGCCCTGCCACAGAGTGGGAACTTGCTATATGTTTGTTGAATGAATAAATGATTGTGGTGGTGAGGGGTCTGTCCAGGAGTGTGGCTGGTATGGGGGAGGGTGTTTTCTGTCATTGGCATCAATGACCAGAGGTCTGAGCAGGATTGCAACTAGGAAGAGGTGAATAAGGGGCTGAGGGGGCAAAAGTAAAGGTGGCACTCACTGTGAGGTGCCCTAGGTGCCTCCTCCCATTCTAATCTAGGTCGCAGGTCTGAGACAGATCTTGGATCCAACCAGTAGTGGCAGGCACCCATTCTCCTGATGGTCACTGGGTGTTTTTGGTGGCAACGTAGCATTGAGAAAAGCACACTGGATTTTCAGCCAGGAGACCAGGACTCCAGCCTCAGGTCTGCCCTGCCTGCTCCTTGGCCTTGAGTAAGTAATTTTCCCTCTCTGGGTTTTGCAGCGACCAGGGACTCTATATTTTAGCCTTTTTGCATCTGACATTTCCAGACTCCCATAAGTGAAATCATCCCGTGACTCCCATAAATGAAAGAGGTAATGTGCCTCAGTGCACATGGCCACAGAGTTCCGGGAAACTGAAGAGGGTGGGGTGAGCTCTATGATGACATACCCTGAGGACAGGCAGAGGAGGAGAATCACCTTGGAAAGGTTTCGTCTCGGTTGTGAGTAGGGGAAGAGAAGCATTAGGCACAGAGGTTTGGGGAACACCTTGCAGTTTTCTCTGGATTTGCATTTGGCCACAGAGTTCTGGCCTCTCTCCAATCCCCCAGAGCTCTTGGCTGACAAGATAGAAAGTCAAAGAAAAGAGCACAGGCCTTGGGCAGCTGCTCTTGCTGTGCTGTGGAGAACGCCTTGCTATTTAAAGTCCAACTGCTCGGCTCTCCCCGGCTCGCCCCCGGCATTTCAATGCCTAAGCACTTTGTGGCAAAAATGCATTCCAAATCCGAAACTGGGGAGAAAAGCTAACGCTGATGGTATTTTTCAGCATGCTGCAAAATTCGTGTTTCTGAGGGGCGGAGGTTGCTCAGGCACTTCTGCTCTTCCTTGCTCTGAGACCAAACCCAACAAACACTCCGGTGCTGTGAGGAGCCCAAAAAAAGGCTCTCGACCCGGGTTCTGAATTCTGGCTTGGCTATGTTTTCACGGTGGGAGCTTGGACAAGCCACTTCACCTCTTTGGCTCTTAATTTCTGCTTCTATGTAGAGGATAATGAGAGACTCTTAGGGCTCTTGTGGGGATTGTCATGATTTATTTAGGCAATGGGGGTGAAGTTTTAGCATGGGCCTGGCCCTTGGTAAGGGCTCAGTACTTTAGGGTTTTGGACATCATGTCCTTTCAAATCAGGCCCATGGACACTGCCTGTTTTGTGACCTTCTGGTCCCTCAGACACATGTGTTCCTGGGACATTACATGTCTGTACTGGATTTCTCAGCCTTAGCGTTATTGACATTTTGGGTTGGAAGGTTCTTTGATTTGGAGCTTTCCGACGTGTGTAGGGCATTTAGCAGAAACATTGGCCTCTACCCGCTGGATGCCAGTAGCACCTCCCATCTCCCCACCGCCATGGCTCATGAATGCTTCCGGTCATTGACAGATGTCTCTGCGTGAGTGGGTTGCTCTGGTAGGGAACCACTGGTCTGGACTGTGGGAGCAGGAGAGCTAGTGATGGCACCAGGACCTTGCCTCGTTATTCAAACGCTGGTCACAGAGACCGCGGGATGGCGGAGGTGCGTCTGCCACCATCTAGGCCAAGACTCTGGCCAAGGCACAAATACAGGAAGCCAACATAACGATATTAACATTACCTCCTTGCCACCAGTGAAATCTGCGTTTTCATCCTCTAATTCCCCAAAATAAGTCCATAGTGATTTATGTGATTAAAATTTTTTTCAGATTATGCATTTTCATCGCAATTTCTTAATGAATATTTGATTTGTCATCTAATCAGGGGGAAAAAACCATAGTCCCTTAAGAGACACTTAATAACCATTTAAACTAATAAAGACTTGATTAAAAAAGACTAAAAGTGCTGTGTTGGGTAAATTATAAACTTTAAACACCTTTTTTTTTTATTAAAGAAAAAACTAATTCAATGGTCAATTACATGTACCAGGAAAAGGTTTTCAATGGAAAAGTTTGGACTTTGAAGTGGTTTTTCCTGAGCTTCCTTTGCAGCAACACACATTCTGTACTTGTCTGAATCTTCTTCAGAAACACTGTCCAAATTTTTTGAGTGTTTTAGAAAAAATGAGTCAATGGCTTTAAAGGAGAAAAACCATATGTCATAGTGGTTAGGTGAAAGGCCTGTTCTGAGTCTTACCTTCTTGAGCCTTTGTACCCTTATCTGTATAATGAAAATAATACGATGAAATAGACTCATCGAACTTATATTCTAGTGGGAAGAAACAGACAACCTACAAGAATAATCGTATGAGAAAATTTAGGAGGTGATATTTCCATAAAGAAAACACTAATGGCTGATGGGAGAGAGACAGAGGAAGACTTCATAGAAAGCCCTTCTCAGGTGTTTGAGCTGAGAACTGAATGACTAGAATGGGCCAGTGATGCAATGTGCCTGGATTGAGCATTTCCACTTTGCTCTAGCAGAGACCCTGGGGTGGAACTAAGCTTTGCACTTGTGTGGTCTGAACACCAGCCAGAGTGGATGAGGCAGAGCTTCTGGAGAGGATGGAAGAGGACAGGTCAGACACAAGGCAGGGGACATGCAGAGGGCTCTCTAAACCATGGCAGAACAAACATCTGATCTTGATTCTAACTCCATGAGAAATCCTGTGAGAACATGGAATGGTGAAATTTACAATGTATTAGGTTGGTGCAAAATTAATTGCATTCAAATGGATAAAACCGCAATAACTTATGCACCAACCTGATAAACTGCTCCCTCTGACTGCTGTGTGGGGGAACAGAGAGCAGATGGCAAGAGCAGTAGCAGGAGGACCACCTGGGAGGCTGTTCCCTTAACCCAGGTGTAGAAGAAGCTCAGCACAGTGCTTGGCACATGTAAACTCTCACAAATCTTACTGATTATAATTTTTATATGCAAGAGAATAAAAAGAATAGGTTCTATCTTTTTTTTTTTTTTTGAGGTGGGGTCTTGCTCTGTTTCCCAGGCTGGAGTGCAACAGTACAATCTCTGCAACACTGCAGCCTCTGCCTCCTGGGTTCAAGTGATTCTCATGCCTCACCCTCCTGAGTAGCTGGGATTACAGGTGTAAGCCACCAAGCCTGGCTAATTTTTGTACTTTTAGTAGAGACAGGGTTTTACCATATTGGCCAGGCTGGTCTCAAATTCTTGACCTCAGGTGATCTGCCCGCCTTGGCCTCCCAAAGTGCTGGGATTACAGGTGTGAGTCGCTGCACCCAGCTGGTTCTATCTTTTTTCTAAACCTCAGCAGAATAAAAGAACACTGAACCCCTACCTTCCAGTTTCTTAAACAGAAGATCCTCTAGTCAAATATGCTCAAGAAGTCAAAGATCTTATTTCAACTGGAAGAGCCAGAATAATTTCAGACCCCTGTTGCTATGTGTTCCCTGAGGATCTCAGTTGGGGCGAAATCTGTTTCCCTCCTAAAGAAGAGAGACCCAGCATCTGGCCAGCTGGCAGTGTCCTCAAGGCCAAGTTTCCCTCCTAAGCATTAGATACATTGCTTTTCTCTCTGGGAGCTAAACAGGGACTCTGTTTATGGCTCCAGCTACATTTGCCACAAGGTCTTTGGACTACAAAGGGAATCCTCATCCAACCCAATTAATAGAGCAATGTTGTACTTTTAAGTTACACCCAACCGATCCATCAACATAATTGGCGCACATTAATCAAGGAATTTACAACGGGTTCAGCAAGCTTTGTCTCTCGTTGGAGGAAGAAACTGGATTATTTGGGCATGGGAACAAGAACCCTTTTAGAGTCCCTGAAGTCCCCAGCTTGGCTCTGCTAAATGCAGAGACAAGGTGAGTTATTAATTAACAAGTGAGATAATGTCGGAAGAGCATTCCTGAATCATGTCAAACCAATTTGGATGGTTATGGGATGGGGAGGGAGCGGGAGGAGGCAGTGGGCAAGGGGTGGGTGTTGTCTGTTCCAAGTGCTTTGGACAGACTCCAGTGTTATTTCTCCTCATTTAGACCTGGCTGGAGTGCCTTGGATGGCATGCTCGGAGCTCAGGCCAGCATCCACATCTCTTAACCCAAGGCAGCCTCCTTTGGAGTGAAGCAAGGAACCAAGCCTTGGAGATGGAGGTAGGATGGGAAATACAGCTCCGCAGAGAAGCCAACATGGAGTCCTTAATTTAGAGAGGGAACTGAAGAGACTGTTAGTGGCCTGAAGAGCCTCCACTGGGGGTTACCAATCACATAGATCTGTGGCTTTGAGGACACCCCATGGAGATGAGCTACAGAGAAGTCAAGAAGGACTTTCTATGAGAGAAAGCATGACATGGGCTTTCTCTCAGTCATGAACTGATGCCCATATATGCGACAGTCCCTTTGCTATGCTCCCACTGAACTATTGCCATCTAATAAGATGGTCCATCCCTGTCACAGGCTGGACTGTAATAATAATAATAGCAATGCATTTATACATCTTTGTAGATGGATAGTGAACTCTTTGTGGACATATGTCATATTCACTTTAGTATTTCTAAAGGCTTATTTTCAGGGTCTAACATGTAGTAAACCCTCAACAAATGTTTGTTAAACTATAAATAAATGAGCTAATGAATGGATAGATGGACGAATGACTGGGGAGACGAATTCATACTCCAATGACAGAGAGTTAAAGTTTTCTAAACTTTGAAACAAGTATCAGCCACCTCTCCAACCAAGAATGGAGAACTTTTTTTTTTTTGAGACGGAGTCTTACTCTGTACCCACACTGGAGTGCAGTGGTGCAATTTTGGCTCACTGCAACCTCTGCCCCCCCATCCAAGTAGTTCTCCTCCCTCTGCCTCCCCAGTAGCTGGGATTACAGGCACGTGCCACCACACCCAGCTAATTTTTATATTTTTAGTAGAGACAGGTTTCACCATGCTGGCCAGGCAGGTCTTGAACTCCTCGTGATCAGCCTGCCTCAGCGTCCCAAAGTGCTGGGATTATTGACGTGAGCACTGCACACGGCTCAAGAATAGAGAACTTCCAAATCATACGGAAGTCATTCACTAAGGACCTAAACACAAAAATATCTTCATGTCTTTTTTTTTTTTTTTTTTTTTTGAGACAGGGTCTCACTCTGTTGCCCAGGTTGGAGTACAGTGGCACAATAACGCTCACTGTAGCCTCAACTTCCTGAACAAGCAATTCTCCTACCTCAGCCTCCTGGTAGCTGGAACTACAGGTGCATGCTAGGATGCCTGCCTGACTAATTTCTGTATTTTTTGTAGAGATGAGATTTCACCATGCTGCCCAGGCAGGTCTTGAACTCTTGAGTTCAAATGATCCACCCACCTTGGTCTCCCAAAGTGTTAGGATTATGGGCATGAGCCACCATGCCCAGACTTCATATCTTTTCAGCTACTTATTTCTTCTTGAAATAAAATTCCCCTCTCCTGACTGCACTCCTGTGTTCTGGGGATTCTAGGGGAAAGGGTTTGCGGTGTAGGCACTATAACATTAGGCTGGGTCAGCCCACCCAGGGGAAGCCATTCTTTTAAAAAGTTTATCTCAAAATGTCAGCTGCAGAGCAAACACACTTGTATCAGACACTGTGGGGTGCTTGGTAAAAGTACAGATTCCTGGATCCTATATCTGACGAATGAATCAGAACCTCAAAGGCGGGGTCTTAGAAATCTGACTTTTAAGGCCAGGTGCGGTGGCTCAAGCCTGTAATCCCAGCACTTTGGGAGGCCGAGGTGGGTGGATCACGAGGTCAAGAGATCGAGACCATCCAGGTCAACATGATGAAACCCCGTCTCTACTAAAAATACAAAAAATTAGCTGGGCATAGTGGCACGTGCCTGTAATCTCAGCTACTTAGGAGGCTGAGGCAGGAGAATTGCCTGAACCCAGGAGGCAGAGGTTGCGGTGAGCCGAGATTGCGCCATTGCACTCCAGCTTGGGTAACAACAGCGAAAACTCTGTCTCAAAAAAAAAAAAAAAAAAGAAATCTGTCTTTTAAACAAGCCCTCCATGCAGTCACGCAGCACTGAAGTTCAATAAGCATAAAGTTAAAACCTCTGTGGTTGTGTACACTCGAAAAATGATTGGTTGGGTTCCATCTATATGAATTCAGTCTCCTTTTTAGAAAATAACATTAATGCTAACAATGTTAGTGCTAGCAGCAGCCAATATGTGAAGGCATCTATGAGCCAGCTGTCTTGTAACATACATCACATGTATTTTCTCACTTAAATTTCACACCAGCTAGTGGCATTGGGATTTCCATGCCTATTTTACAGATAAGAAGATTGAGACTTTGAGAAGCAAAGTGACTTGCAGAACTGGGATTCAAAGGCTGACTCTGAAGCCCAAGCCCTTAATCAATTGCAGTGATATAGTGTCACCTGTTCAGAAATGAGGCATGTGAAAGAGAAGGTGCAAAACATCTTTCCGTGCTGTGTGGAAACAGAACAGTGTGGGGCGAGGGGGGGATGGCGGGGGAAGACATCTCTCCTAGTTTAGTAAGGAAGGAAGTGATGCGGGGCAACTGAGGACAAGCGCAGCCTAAAAAGGGCTTCCTCCTACCCTCTACCTCCAGGCGATGTGGTTATGACATCACCTCCCTTGGTCTCCACTGCTACCCCTGCCCACGGATGGGAGAGAGCATCTCATAGGATTCCACAGGAGCTTCAGACTGACTCCCATGCTGGCTTGAAATGATGGGACGGCTAGGGCTCCTGACCCTGAGTTCAGGGCGATAAAGGAGACTGGGGAAGGAGTAAGGACTGTCTCACCAGGCCAGACGGTCTAACGACGCCTCCTCACCTTGTGGTTCCCACTTTTACAGGAAATCTACACCCTCTCTCCTACCCCTGGCTGTGATGAACTAAATCTCGCACCTCTGTCTTGGTGGTGATAATTAAATATTATCCGCCTGTCAATTGGTGCACATGTTGTGTGCATTCTCAGACTTTAATGAGCTGGTATTTGTCTTCTGTAAGCAAAAATATTTCTTTGAGTCTCTTCTTTTTCAAATTGGGGTGAGCAGTTCAAGTGAAGATCTCTCACTATTAAAAAGCCAGTCTGCTGGCTGGCATATCTGTCTGAACCATTTCCACTTCTTTTTAGTGGCCATGGTGGGTAAGGCTTGTCCCTTCAGAATCAGCCATTGCTTCTTGAGGATACATGAGCAGTGGTCACATGGCTGGGGGTGTTTTTAGACTCTGAAAGCCATGGGAGTGAGAAGGAAGGGAGTCAGCATAAACTGTTTTTGTGGGGGTATTCTAAGGCAGCCTTTTCCAACAGGGATTTCATCTAAACACTGCAGATTACAGAGCATATATCTATCTATATTTTTTGAGATGAAGTTTTGTTCTTGTTGCCCAGGCTGGAGTGCAATGGTGTAATCTTGGCTCATCGCAACCTCTACTTCCTGGGTTCAAGCAATTCTCCTACCTCAGCTTACCAAGTAACTGGGATTGCAGGCATGCGCCATCATGCCTGGTTAATTATTTTGTATTTTTTAGTAGAGATGGGGGTTTCTCCATGTTCGTCAGGCTGGTCTCGAACTCTTGACTTCAGGTTATCCACCCACCTCAGCCTCCCAAAGTGCTGAGATTACAGACGTGAGCCACCGCGCCCGGCTACAGAGCATATTTGAGTGAAAGTTTTCTCAGTTCTTCCAAAGGAGATATTTTATCCAGTACCATTCTAGACTCATAGGAGAGAAGTTAATTCATTACATAGAACAGATGGTTTAGGACAGTGGTTCTCAAAGAGTCTGCATCAATGTCCCCTGTGTCAGCACTGCTGGGATATTTACTAGAAATTCGAAGTCATGCACTGCCTCCCAGACTTAGGGAATCAAGAGCTCTAGGGACAGGGCTTAGCACTCTGTGTTGAATCAAGGTGGTTTTCCACATACTGAAGTTTCAGAACTACTAGTGGTCATAAGGATTAGGACTTAATTGTCTCACAGAGGAACCCAGGTTGAAAAAAGGCTGTTAAAAGCTTCAAATATCTGTATCTGTATTTGTATCTATATCTATCTCAGTTTAAAATGAAAAACATATATCCCTTCAAACAGATTTTTTTTTTAAAGTAGTGTTTCTAGATGGAAAAGTGATTTGCTTTTCCAGTCCACTTTGGTAGATTGCTCTATTATTTTGCCCATTCATGAAATTTATAACAAATGTGTTCATTGCAGCTGTTCCCTGGGTCTGCATTCATGTTCTGCCTGGGTGCCTCCCTGACCCACTGCCAGTTTTATAAACACACATAGCCCTTCCTGAGAACTCACAAAGCAGGACAGATCCTAGGGTAGAACTCCCACCCCCACCCCAGACAAACGAAAAGTGATATAATTACTGTGCTGCAGGATTGAATCTGGAGTTGATGAGGAGCAACTTTAATATTTATCAATAAACAGCAAAGTGCTTAGCACACCTCCTAGGGAAGTCATTAACCACAAAAAGTACACTCCACACCGAGGAATCTCCTCCAAAAACAGAACTCAGTTAATTGTGAATTGCTTACGCCAAGTGAGAGAGAATTGGTGTCTACCCCTCTCACCTGACATAAGCAACTCTGAATTAACTGGGAGTTTCTTTTTATAAACACCGTGCAGCCCTTTTTCTTTTTCTTTTTTTTTACTTTGTGGTTAATTACTTCCTTGGGAGGTTTGCTTTAATAGTTCCCATAACAAGGCCATTATTGTCTTTAGCGTAATCATTGCCTCATTTGCTTTTGTGCCCTGCCTTTGGACTGCTTTGTCTCTGCCAGCCAGGGGGGATCCTGAATTGTGTCTGGTGGGCAACCTTTAGGCCCTGAGACCCTGTGAGCCTCTTTTAGCTCCACCACTTCAGTAATTTGGTTTTGGCCAGGTGGGAGCTGAGATCAGGGGAAGTGCTGGTGGGGAGGGAAATGGGTAAGGCAGGGCATGCTGGGGAGACAGTCCCCCAGAGTTCCCTCTCTCCCCTCTTTGCGGCATTCCAGCCATTTGTTATGCTTTCAGCTGTTGACACCAGGAACGGGGAAGGGAGCCAGGAGAGCAGCTCCTTTCTGGAAGTAGAAGCTGATCTGTAAGCAACCACTGTGCTCAGTGAAATCACCAGGGAGGCAGAAGGGAAAACAGTGAACCTTACCAGCAAAAGTCGTGTGATTCTGACTTGGAAAAAAAAAAGCATTATGTAGTTATGCCTTAACTTGTTAAAAAATGAATTAAAGTGCCTTCTCTTTTGGCTCTGTTTCAGGAAAGAGAAAATGAATGAATGGGAGCCCTGTAAACTGCATCAGTTCTGTAAACTGTTTTGACTGTGTACTCCTATGAGTGTATGTACATCTGTTTATTTACAAATTACATATAGGCACAATAGCAATTATAAATTATGGAAACTGCAAAATAGCCATTAGGAGGATAAGAAAAAGTAAAAATAGAATGACTCTATACTGTCATCCACCACCCTGATGGATTACACCCCAATCTGGACACCACTGAAAGGACCTGTTGGGGCCATGAAGGCAGTAGCTGACTTTGACTTGGTCACTGATATTCCTACATTTCAATGACTGGTCCAAGGTGGCACTATATACATTTTTGTTAAATCAAATGATTGGACTCATTGATCTTCTTACACTCTGGAACAACTTCTGCCCCCCGGTGAATTCTGATCAGTTAGTAATTTTGGTGGGGGCGGATAACACACCTGAACTACCATCTAGGGAATATTCTACAGTGTTCTTAGATCAGGTGGCCCATGTGCTAACCCAACCTCATTTAGCCCCAGAATCTTAGCACGCCATCAGGAAGAAACATGGGGAAATTCAGCTCAAAGGTTTACAATAGGGAATAGAAAACTTTTCCTGTAGAGGGCCAGAGAGTAAATGTTTTAGGCTTTGATGGCCAAGTGGTTTTTGTTGTGACTCCACTCTGACCTGGAGAGTGAAAGCTGTCCTAGACAAAACAGACACAAATTGCAAGGTACTTTGAACTGACTGCACCATGGACTATACCATAGTCAAGCCACGGTGACCCCTGTGGCCTGCATGCACACTTCCAGATGGCCTCCTGGAGCCAGAAAGCCTAAGGTGACAGAAAAATCGCAAAAGGAGAACAGCTAGCTCCTGCAGTGCCTGATTAACCAAGCTTGTGACAGTCCACCACTGTTCCTGCCTCAAATGATAAGTCAACCTTGTGACACTGGACCCTGGGACACCCCCCACCAGCTTGCAAAAAACTTCCCTAAACTGTAACTTTCCATTACCTACCCCAACCTATAAAGCCAGCTTCTATCCCACCACCCACTGCTGACTCTCTTTTTGGACTCAGCCCACTTGCACCTGAGTGAATAAACAGCCTTGTTGCTCACACAAAGCCTGTTTAGGTGGTCTCTTCATTCAGAGCACACTTAACACAAAGGGGCATGGTTATATTCCAATAAATGGAGAGGTGTGGGCTAAGGGGTACAAAGTGTCAGTGATACAGATAAAGAAATTCTGGAGATCTACCACATAGCATAGTGTCTACAGCTAACAGAGTAGTGTATACTCAAAATTTGCTAAGAGGGTAGATCTCACGTTAAAATGTTCTTACCATAAAAACTTCTAAAACCAAAAAAAATCACCCCAAAACAATAATAACAAAGAGAGCTGTGTGGCAGGCCAGGTCTCACCAATAGCTGCACAGGCAGACCTCCATGACAACTGTTTTGCACTGAATGAATGGTTAGCTTACATATTAAAGGTGGAAAGAACCAGCCCGCTTACACAAAGGCTGGAAGGTAACAAAAGCCCACCAAGAGTCTTGCCTAGGCTTTTCCTAGGCCTTGAATCTTGACAAGATAACAAAGGAATCTTAAATTCCTGATAACAAGGCCCGTTTAGGATTAAACAAGTTTTATTGGGAGTCTAAAGGAATTCCTCAGACCTCCACACCTTAGCTGGAGACAAGATAAGGGTACTCACACCTGGCACCAGGACCCCTTTAGATTGAGAAAATTTACTGAGGTTCCGGAGGAAGGTCTCCAGGACCCAAACCTTAGTTATAGATTAGATGGAATCAGTCACTTTTGTCTTCAGATGAATGCACAATTACAGGTAGACGTACAGCTTAGAAGGTATATATGCACTGGAAAACTTTGTAATTTTGAATTGGTCTGGTGAATTACCTCCAGCCTTCTCCCTGTACCTGGGAGAGTTGATTTCTGCAACCAGAGAGTTTATTTCTTTCCTGATTGTCTGCATCTCATTATTGGACCTCAAGAACAAGCAGCCCAGCCCTCAGTTCATTCAGTAGGAAGAAACTTTGGGAGGTGATGGACATGTTTATGGCCTTGATGGTTTCATAGGTGTATACTTATTTCCAAACTCACTGAGATGTTTACTTTACTTTCCACAGTAACTGTGGTCCAAAATATTAAATGGAAAATTCCAGAAATAAACAATACATAAGTTTTAAATTGCAGGCTGTTCTGAGTAGCTCGATGGAATCTCTCGCTGTCCTGCCCTGTTCCATCTGGGCTGTGAATCATCCCTTTGTCCAGCATATCCACACTGTAGACACTGACTGCCCATTAGTTACTTAGCGGCTGTCTCGGTCACCAGATGGAAAAAATACAGTATGGTCTACATAGAATTAAGTCCTATCCATGGCTTCAGGCATCTACAGGAAGTCTTGATACATATCCCAGCAGACAGGGGAGGGCTACTGTATATCAAATATGCACAGCTTTTATTTTTTGAGATAGAGTTTTGCTCTTGTTGCCCAGGCTGGAATGCAATGGCATGGTCTCTGCTCACTGCAACCTCCACCTCCCAGCTTCAAGTGATTCTCCTTCCTCAGCCTCCCAAGTAGCTGGGATTACAGGCACACACCAAGATGCCTGGTTAGTATTTGTATTTTTAGTAGAGATAGGGTTTCACCATGTTGGCCAGTCTGGTCTCCAATTCCTGCCCACCTCAGCATCCCAAAATGCTGGGATTACAGGCATGAGCCACTGTGCCCAGCCACATGCATAGCTTTTTATATGTCAATTATACCTCAATAAAGTGATTTAAAAATTTATAAACAGCAAAATTTGAATTCCACATAATCAAATATTGTTCTTTTTATGATTTTTTCCCCCAACCATTAGAAATGTTGAAACTATTTTTAGCTTCCAGGCCAGGTTTGGTCCATGGACCATAGTTTGCTGGCAACTGGTTACAATAGCCACTTTGGAGTCACAGTTGGGTTTGGGTCTCAATTTTACTAAAGGTGGCTGGATTGTCTTGAAAGACTTACTTAGTTATTCTTCAGGCCTCGGTTTTCTCATCTGTAAAGTGACATCTCAAAGGACTGTAAGGATGAAGTCATCAGGCATTGCCTATGACAGCTTAGTGCAGTATGAGGAACAGATTGTCATCCTCATTGTCACCAACTGTTACACACAGCCCTGAAAGGTCTGGCAGGACCAGTCACCCTGAAGGCAGCACCAGGGCCCAGCTGTGGCAATGGGCGCTTGGGAATTCTCAGCCAGCATCAATCCCCAGTGCCTCCTTTCTGTGGCAATGGGCACTTGGGAATTCTCAGCCAGCATCAACCCCCAGTGCCTCCAGCCGGTGTCTCCTGGAGTCCCCCGCTGGCTTAAGGACACTCGTTCTCTGCTGCATTTGCTTCGAAGGAAATCTTACATTTGACAATAATACAGGGGAGGTCTTTCAGAAGGAAAATGACTCATGACGAAAGCATGGACAATGCTGTGCTCGTAGGGCTGGGAATGAGAAGACGCGTGCTCACCTCCCTCATTATCCTTGTTATCAGCACAGGAAGTTTCCATGGCAACGTTGCATCCGGGCCCTCTCCAGCCGGTCTGGCAGACACACTGCCAGCTGTTCTGACCCAGTGTGCATCTCCCGTTACCGTTGCACAAGTCAGGGCAGCCATCTGGTTGGAGAAATGGAGAGGATGAGAAGGACGGACGTGAGGCTGCGCTGGGGAAGCAGGGGAGCCATGCAGAGGGGAGCAAGGCCGCAGGGCAGCCGCTGGGCCAGCCTCACAGTGGGGCCCGCGCCTGCCTTCCAGAGAGTGGGGGGAGCAGGCAACGCATGCAGCAGCAAGACAGAGTGGGGTCGCAGATGCAGGGGATCCCCAGTGACAACTGACCTAGGTCAGAGGCAACCTTCCCAAAGTGGGGAGTTCAATGCACATCCCAGACAACTAAACAGTGTTAAGCCGACAACCAGACTAGCGAGGCTGTGATTTCCAGCCAATAGCTCAGGATTGATGCTACTGAAAAGAAGCTTTTCTTTCTTTTTTTTAAAGAAGTGCTCTTCTGTAGAAGAGAAAAAAATTCCCTATCAACCCAGGATGGAGGCAAAGTGCCCGCCATCTTTCAGAATCTTAAAGATATATTTACATAGGATTATCATGAGCTTCTCATGACCAAAAACTGGATGGTTTTGCTGGGCTATTTTCATATGCTTATACAGGTAATATTTAGTTTTAAGGGGCACTTAAAGATGTTGGCTGCTTATCACTCAACCCATATATGGCACGATTTAAAAATACTGCAGAATTTGAAGGCTGTGGAGGGAATGGATGCTGGATGCCATGAATTGGGGAAAGATAGAAGAAAAATATATGTGTTTGGGGGAAAGGCGATGGGGTAGAGGTAATTCTTATTTTGTGGATTTCTTTTCCTTTTTTGGTGTGTGCGTGTGTGTGTGTGTGTGTTTGTATGTATATGCTCACGTGTGTGTGCAAAATCAGCTGCCTATGTATTTCTCTAATTACTCCAGCACTCAAAACAACAGCAGCCACCACTCTCCTGACCTGAGTTTGGACAAAAGGAGTCTGGGAAAGGTCTCCCTAGCAGAGCCTCTGAGGCTTTTTATAATAACAGGTAGGAGAGAAGCAGAGAATGGGTAGGATGTGGCCACACTCACAAAACCCACATTCTGGCAAGAATTCCTAGACATATTTTCATTTTTCTTCCTTTTAATGGCTTTAATGGGGCATAATTTACACACCATAAAATTCACCTCTTTAAAGTGTACAATGCAATGACTTCTAGTAAATTTGCAGAGTTGTGCACTTGGGATATATTTTTTTACTTCATTTAAATATACCCCAATGACCATTAATTTAATTTTCCCCAGAAAGTAATTTCCTTGAATATCTATGTCTATCTTGAATCCTATCTCTACCTCTTACACCATCTCTATTTCCATCTTTTTCTATGTCTATTTTTAAATTACATAAAGTGCAGGTTGGTTTGGGCCATGATGAAGGATAAAAAGCCTTGTAATAATGGAGGTAATTGATTTGAAACCTTCCTGACCCAAATCTTGTGAATCAAAAGGATGCATCTCCCCTACTCCTCTTTCCAGTGTTCCAGAGGCCTTCACCTAACATCTTCCTTCTTTTCTCTGGAGTACCCCTTATGAGAATGCTGATAAACCTAATATATGCGTACGGCAATGGTAGGGACTTGAGACACGGTCTCACCCTACCATCCAGGCAGAGTGCAGTGGCATGATCATAGCGCACTGCCACCTTGAACTCCTGAGCTTGAGTGATCCTCCTGCCTCAGCCTCCTTAGTAGCTAGGACTGCAAGTGTGCACCACCACACCCAGCGAATATTTTTAAAAAATTTTTAGTAGTCATAGGGACTTGCTATGTTGCCCAGGTTAGTCTTGAACTCCTGGCCTCAAATGATCCTCCAGCCTTGGCTTCCCAAAGTGCTAGGATTACAAGCATGAGACATTGTGCCTGGCCAGTGGTAGGAATTTAAAGACATATTCCTAAGAAGCAAGGTCTCAGGGTATGCAGTTAAGTTTTACTTCTTTAAGAAGAGGAGTTTCACTCTTCAGTGCTTGCTGCCTCTCATCCTTTCCAGAAGGTGGTATTGGATTAGGATCTGAGACAGGAGGGCATGCAACAGAGGAGACCTAACGTGGGGCAGTCCCTAGGGAAGCCGAGCTATCTTGAGAGGGGAAACGGGGAGACTTACCAAGGAATCCGTTTTCTTTTGTTGCACAGCCTGGCACTAAGTCCAGCAGGCAAGTAAAGCACCAGTGTGTGCTCACCTGGAGAAAGTCTTGTTTGGTCTACATACCTCTCCTCACAAAGCCCAGATACACATCTCCATCCTGACTGTGGCCCTACCTGGAAAACCCCTGCTCTCTTCATACCATGAGCGGGAGTGGAGAGGAAAAGCCACCCCCAGTTGCAGAGAAATGCCACATATATTTCTGCAGGAACAAAATGAGCTCAGTAGGAAAAGCCCAAGGGACATTTCACAGGTTCACAAGGAAAAGAGAATTTCTCCAACCTCCAGCTACCTTCAGCTTTAACAATTTCTATTGGTAGAGTTTTGGGGAATGGATCACAGAAAATACACTAAATGACAGACCTACCAACATTTGCTCAGCATGGTATCTATTTGGAGGTGCTTTGTTATTTAGCTACTTTGAGGTCTTGTGTCTGACTAAATTCATGTCCAGTGTGTCAACAGAAGCCTCATTGTGTAGGAAACGCACGTCCGCTCCAACAAATTTAAATTTGCAAAAGACACTAGTGTGTCAGTCAGAGATATGCACTCAAAATATGTATATTTCTAGGTTGAATGAGGCTTTTTTTCACCCCTTCTCTTTCTCTCTTGCTTCCTCCCCACTCTTCCCCTGCCGACCAACTAAAGTGAGATAAACAGACCACAGTAGCAGGTTTTCTCCACATCATATGAGGAAGATGAAAACACAAACCGTAGGAAGCTGGCAAATCTCTGAGAAGTTTCAGGGTGGCTGGGAATTAACGGACAGGACTTTGCTTTTAGCTTGAAGAAGGAGAAAACAGCCCTGGTATGTGCATGGCGTTGCTAGGCAACCCCAAGCTAACCCCAGCACAGGTTCATTCTACTGGTGGCCTTCTGAGGAGGTGATCCTTTGTGTTTGTAAAGTGCAAAGCCAGTTTCTGCTTAAGGAAAAACAAAACCTAGGAAGTAATTAGTCTGGAGGGCAAATGGGTATGAGGTAGAGGCTTTTCTCTAGAGAGGATGCTATAACTGAAGTGGGATTGGGCTAATGGGATTATACTGGGGCATCCAAGAAGTCTCCAAAGGAAGTCTTCTGGATTTCAGGCTACTATTGCCTGTCTCCAAGACAGCAGTGTAAAGCCCCTTCAAGCCTACCTGTTTGGTTCCTTTTTCATAGAACTAGAGAGAGCTGGCTGCCTGGAGACTGTTCTATCATGACCCTATACCAGTGGTCCTCAACTCAGGCAATTTTGTCCCCGTTTCTCTCCAGGAAACATTTGGCATTGTCTGAAGACACTTATTTATTTATTTATTTGGAGTCTCATTCTGTCTCCCAGGCTGGAGTGCAGTGGGGCAATCTTGGCTCATGGCAACCTCTGCCTCCCTGGTTCAAGCAATTCTCCTGCTTCAGCCTCCCGAGTAGCTGGGACTACAGGCGCGTGCCACACCAGGCTATTTTTTTTTGTATTTTTAGTAGAGATGGGGTTTCACGGTATTAGCCAGGCTGGTCTTGATTTCCTGACCTTGTGGTCTGCCCACCTTGGCCCCCCAAAGTGCTGGGATTATAGCCTTTTTATTTTTTGAGACCGAGTCTCACTCTGTTGCCTAGGCTGGAGTGCAGTGGTGCAATCTCGGCTTACTGCAACCTCCACCTCTCAGGTTCAAGCGATTTTCCTGCCTCAGTGTTAGACACAAGAAGTCTCTCTTCAAAGCGTTTAGTTTATTTAGTTCCCTTGTTCTTTGTTCCCCCTTTGAAGGCCAGATTTCCTTATCTTTTGAGCTTCCCTGCCCTAGTTTCAGTCAACAACTACAAAGCCCACATCTACTACTCACTCTGTAAATTACTCCTCCCGTGGCAATAGCTCTTCCCACCATAACTGCCCTTACCGCTTCATTACACACACCCCTACACTCCTCAAGTTAGCCAATCAAGTTCAGCTTAAATTATACAGTCCGACTCCAGCCAACAGAGGCAAAACACAATACCAAAAACACACTGCGTTAAAAATAAAAACCCCTTCTTTATTCAGTGTACTCATAACAACCAGCCCTATAAACAACACCCTTCTACAAAAATAAATTTGCCTTACTAAAAACTCCTTTACTCAAATACTCATTTTCTTTACAACTCCAAACTTTTATTCCCAACACTCAGCCTCCCGAATAGCTGGGACTACAGGTGTGTGCCACCAAATCCAGCGGATTAAAAAAAAACATATATATATGAAAAGTGATTGGCCCACCTCAGCCCCCAAAGTGCTGGGATCACAGCACTCCAGGCATGAGCCACCATGCCCAGATGGGAGATATTTTTGATTGTCACAATTTGAGGAGAGTATTGCTGGCATCTTGTTGGTAGAGGCCAGGGATGCCATCCAACATCCTGCAATGCACAGGACAGGCCCCACAAAGAAGAGTGATGACAGCCTGAAATGCTAACTGTGCTAAGGTTGAGAAACCTGGCCTTAGACATAAACCCCCGTGAGATCCATGATATGGTTGCTTGCTTTTGAATCCCAGAGCTTGGCCTGGTTTTAGGCACACAGAAGGTGTGAATGAAATGAATAAAAACAGTCAGGGGGCGCTATATCTTTTCTGTCTGCCTGCCCCATAGCTATAAACTCTCCTAAGAGTCATGAGCAGATAATAGAAACTTCCTCTCCAAGATCAAAAGTTCTCTTCCCAGGGAGAATTTTCAAGGATACCAGTGATATGGTGGGCTAGTTCTGTCATATTCGAACCTATAGATAGAGAGAGCTGATGTGGAAATATGGGATTAAAGGAAAAAAACCCACTCTGGAAGGCCAAGGTGGGTGGATCCCCTGAGGTTAGGAGTTTGAGACCAGCCTGGCCAACATGGCGAAACCCTGTCTCTACTAAAAATACAAAAATTAGCTGGATATGGTGATGGGTACCTATAATCCCAGCTACTCAGAAGGCTGAGGCTGGAGAATCTCTTGAACCCAGAAGGTGGAGGTTGCAGTGAGTCAAGATTGCACCACTGCACTCCATGCTGGGCGACGGAGTGAGACTCAGTCTCAAAAAAAAAAAAATAACCAAAAAACAAGCAACCCACCCCCTTACACTTTGATGGCCCCTAAATCTTCAGCTCCAGTCTTCTGACCTCCAGACTTGAACTCCGACTTGCATCTCAACATAGCCATCTGTTCCCCATCTGTACACTCATAAGCATTTCAAACTCAAAAGAATTCTGAGTCTTTACCTTTCCTCCCCACAAACTCTGATCCCTTGAGCAGTACATGGCACATTCAGGTATCAACCCCATTGTCCACCACTGAAACCTTGGAGGCATTCTTTCTTTCTTTTTTTTTTTTTTTTTGAGACAGAGTTTCGCTCTTGTTATCCAGGCTGGAGTGCAATGGTGCGATCTCGGCTCACTGCAACCTCTGCCTCCTGGGTTCAGGCAATTCTCCTGCCTCAGCCTCCTGAGTAGCTGGGATTACAGGCACACGCCACCATGCCCAGCTAATTTTTTGTATTTTTAGTAGAGACGGGGTTTCACCATGATGACCAGGATGGTCTTGATCTCTTGACCTCATGATCCACCCGCCTGGACCTCCCAAAGTGCTGGGATTACAGGTGTGAGCCACTGCGCCCGGCCGAGGCACTCTTAATTATTCCCTTCCTCTCCTACCTTCTCTGTCTCTAGTAGCCAATGCCAGCCAAGTTCTGCCTAATTTTCCTCTTAACCGCAAGAACTCCTATTTGTCCTTCTTCCTAAATATCTTGGAATCTGTGCTCTGCTTCCACCCCTACTCCACCACAGTAACCCTAGCCGTCCTCATCTTTGGTCCAGACTCTTGTCAAAACCTCCTAAGTGGTCTCCCCGCCTCCGGTCTTGTGCCATCACCCACCTCTCACATTCTGAACACTGCTGGAAACACTTTGGTAGCTTTCCATTGACCTGAAGTCCTGAACTGGGCTTGCCAACTTCACATGAACTGGCTCTTACCACATCAGCCTATCTCAGTATCACTTTAGGCTTTGGTTAGACTTAAGCCACTTGGCCTTTCCTTTTCCCTTTTCTCACCTCCCTAACTTCAATACATCCTTCAAATCCCCACTCAGAAGTCACCTCCTCCTGGAAGCTTTTCCAAAGCTCCCAAGCTCAGGCCAGCATGACCAGTAAAGATACCGGTCGTGGTATCTTTATTCTTTCCTTTATGTGGTACTATCTGCCCCGCTGTATCACAAGTGGCTGGTACCTGCTTGATGCTTGACAGGCCTTGCAGCAGCCCTTCCTTAAGACATTTTACTGTCACCTGCTGGAAAAGTGTCGTAATAAATGTGCACGTTGTTATTACCTACATTTTGAATGCTGCCCCTATTGTGAACCGAATGGCTCCCCCGGGCGCTCCTGCTATAGTGTAAAAGTGTCAGGGAGGGACCATGTCTAGTTTGTTTACTCTTGGATTTCCAGTACTCAGTAAGTAGTTGAGGGACGTGATAAATAACTCTGGCTGAATCCAATGCCTTTGGCAGAGTGGAAATGAAAGAATTTCCAAGACTCTACACATAAAATTCCAACCACTGGAAAAAAAAAAGTCTGTCCACACAGTTACCAGGTAGGCAGGCTTTTTGCCTTAACAAAAATTAGGTATGAACAAAATAACGTCTACAGCACAGTAAAAAGGGAAGCATAAATGCACTTGAAGAAAGCTATAATTACCATAAAAGGCTTTTCTAAAAAAGCATCAAGAAATGTTCTGCCATGTGCAGCAGTTTAAAGGTGGAAAGAAGTGGCTAATACTGCGTGAGGGGTACGAAGAGAGAAATAGGATTTGAATATTCAACATCAAGCACGCCTAAGGAAAGCATAAAGGACAATACCCTATCCAGATGGAAACACAAGTGAAAACACAAAACAGGCTGCATGGAAATGCACACAGAGGACAGGAAAAGCCAGAGAAGTGAGATGTCCTTGCTTGCTTCAAGGGACCATCAGGAGAGCACCTACACCCTAGGTTAAACTAGGATTAAAAAAAAAGTTTTTTTTCAACTATGGGGAAAACCTTAAGCTGGCTTGGAATCAGAGTTCTCGGACTGAAATCTGGATGTCTTTCTTGCTGTCTGTGTGACCTTGGGTTGGTAGATCCACCCCTCTGAGCCTCAGCCTGTTTGTAAAACTGTATATTTTCCTAATTAATGTTATTTATTTTCTTTTCCAATAGAATACAGCTTCCAAGCTAGGCATGGTGGCTCATGCCTGTAATCCCTGCACTTTGGGAGGCCGAGGCAGATGGATCACCTGAGGTCTGAAGTTTGAGACTAGCCTGGCCAACGTGGTGAAACCCCGTCTCTACTAAAAATACAAAAATTAGCCAGGCATGGTGGTGCATGCCCATAATCCCAGCTACTCAGAAGGCTGAACTTGAACCTGGGAGGCAGAGGTTGCAGTGAACCAAGATCAAGCCACTGGACTCCAGCCTGGACGACAGAGTGAAACTCTGTCTCACACACGAAAAAAAGAATACAGCTTCCAGAAAGGCAGAAAGTTTTGCCTCCTTTGTCCATGTCCTCCTAGATCTTCTCAGGGTCTAGAAGAATGGTTGGCATGTAATGGACATTCAAGAAATATGTGTTGATGGAATAATTTAGGGATGATGACAAGACTGTATTTTTTTTTTTTTTAACAGATGCCAGAGGTATTAAATGGAACGATAAAGCCAAAGATTTCAGCAGAGCTTGGCACATTTGAAGTGCTCAGTAGATAGTGGACTAACTGTTGTCACTGTCCATATAGTTGTTATGACAAATATTATCATGATGGCAAGCTTTCCCTTTAGGGCATAGCCCAAAGTGTCGGTCATTTCTCTTTGCCTCACTCTGAGATCAGAGAAAAAAACAAGAGCCCATCCTTTTGCAAGTTAAAAAATGCAGGTTCATCAAACGTCCTCAGTGTGTGATTGTGTCACAGCCTAAGAAATCCCTATTCTCCCGATGACCACCAGTCAAAACTCTAGCAATGCCACACTGGACTGGCTGAGTGAGAAGAAATGCCACTGAAGTTAAGTACAATTATGAGCTGCAGGAGACTTGCAGGTAGTCAACATGGGGGCCCTTTCTCTTGGGAAGAATTGTGCTTTTGAATATTAACTTAATTAGCTCCCCCCACCGACTGTTTTAAATATCACTGCTTTTCCTGGAGGTGTGCATTGTTGGAATTAAAAAGCACACATACCTACTGGAAATTATTTAATAATAGAGCCTGCCATTACATTCCAGAGCTCTTTGTAGTTGAAAATAGCTGAGGTGTCGGAGATTGGGGATCACCAGGGGTTCAGTAGCCATTTATACTAAACAGCAGTGGCAAATGCTCAGAAAATTAATCTGATGCTTCGAAGCACTCTGGGGAAAATATCCAACTAATTTTGTAAGACTGGCTGCCAAAGAATCACTCTGGTCTCTGGAAAACAGCAGAGCTTGTCCGTCTTGCTCACCCGTGTGTGCAGGAGGGAGCTGTGGGGGGACAGGGGAGGACTCTGTTTCTAGGCACAAATTGACGTGGACACACAGCCATGAACCTGCACTTCCACAGTGGACTCTACTTTATTAGAAAAGATGTGGAAAATTGAGAGAGGCAGATGTTCCTCTTTGTTTCAACGGTGTCTGTATGTCTTTAAAGGTTTGTGTAGATGCAAGTATGGGGGATGCTGGGCTGGGGTGTTGGGAGGCAGTGATCCTCTCCATGTCCATTGCTTGGCTTTTGCTCCTGAGGTAGAAATCACTCCCACAACCCTAACAGCACCAGAAACAGCACAGCTTCTATGAGGTGATGTAGATTTTGCCTCCAGCTGTCTAGGCTGCACGTTTTCTGCATGCACCTGGATTCTCACTGATCAGTACCATGTCGGTCTGCATGGGACCAGGAAGGCAGTACACTCAGCCGTGGCCGCAGAAAAATGATGAACTTGAAAAAACAGTAAAAACACATTTTTCACATTTGAATAAAGAGGAGAAAGGGGCTGGGTGTGGTGCCTCATACCTGTAATCCTAGCACTTTGGGAGGCTGAGGCAGGCAGATCACCTGAGGTCAGGAGTTCAAGACTAGCCTGGCCAACCTGGCAAAACCTCATCTCTGCTAAAAATACAAATATTTGCTGGAGATGGTGGTGTGTACCTATAATCGCAGCTACTCAGGAGCCTGAGGTGGGAGAATCGCTTGAACCTAGGGGGCGGAGGTTGCAGCGAGCAGAGATCACACCACTTCACTCCAGCCTGGGCGAAAGAGGGAAACTCCATCTCAAAAAAAAAAAAAAAAGAGGAAAAAGGAAGATGTATCTTACTTTTTGGTGTTTTGATGTTTCAAGCTCTTATTAATACTTTTTAAAAGTAGGTGATCATGGGAGGAAACGGAGAATTTAGGCACCAGTAACGAAAACAGCTCTTCTTGGGAGGGAAACCCCATGTCAGTTACTCAGTGAATTCTGACTGAATTGTGATCACCCAGTTGCACTGGAGTCCAGCCCGGCCTGTGCTTTCCCAGGGGCGCCTGCTCTATCTCCCTGGAACATTACCTTTGCTAGTTATAGAAGTGAATAGCACCGTGTTGCTAAAGTGCACTCCGACTCATGCCATGCCCATGCTGAACGTCCTCCAGGAGTTTCTCCCATTGCTTTAGATTGGAGCAGTGCTTCTCAAAGTGTGGTCCTGGGACCAGCAGCAGCATCTCCTGGGAATTTGTTAGACATGCACATTCTTGAGCTCCATCCTGGACTACTGAATCAGAACCTCTGGGGATGGGGCCCAGCCGTCTGCATTTAACAAACCCTTGGGATCCAGATGCCTGCTCAGTGTGAGAGCCTCTACTTTAGGATTAAGTCCTAAGCCCCTAAAAGGGCCTCAAAGCCCTGCATTATCTGGCCCTGCTCATTTCTCTCTTCTCACGGCACATCTGTCTCTGTTCTCTGGGCTTCAGCCACAAAGAACTAATGAATGTAACCTGTATTCTTGTGGGCTTCTCCAGATGTGTCTCTCTAAACTAGGCTCCCTGTACCCGCTTTAGTTAGAGCCATTCACCTTGTGATCAGCTGGCTCTAGTGGAGGAATGGTTTTCCTGGCTTCCAGCTCAGGGTTCCTGCCCCATTGCGTGCTTTTATAGCACCATCTTCCCTTTTCTGTAACACTCATAATAATGCTAATGAACCTTTTGTTTAAAGCAATGGGTCTTAACCCAACACACTTTCAAATCACCTGGGAGCCTTGAAAAATGCCCATGTTAAACTGCACCTCAATTAAATCACAATCGCTGAGGATGCAACCCAGGTGTCAGATTTACTTATTTATTTATGAGATGGAGTCTCAACTCTGTGGCACAGGCTGGAGTGCAGTGGCAGGATCTTGGCTCGCTGCAACCTTTGCCTCCCAGGTTCAAGAGATTCTCCTGCCTCAGCCTCCCGAGTAGCTGGGATTACAGACATCCACCACTATATCCAGCTAATTTTTTGTATTTTTATTAGAGATGAGGTTTTACCATATTGGCCAGGCTGGTCTTGAACTCCTGACCTTGTGATTTACCTGCCTCAGCCTCCCAAAGTGCTGGGATACAGGCGTGAGCCACCACACCCCATCTAGCTTTCCTTTTTTTTTTTTTTTCCCAAGCTACCCAGGTGATTCCTATGTGCAATGGATGATGAGAGAAAGTGGTTCAGTGCCCATCTTCCTGGAAGCCTCCAAACCCCTCAAGTGTAAAGGCTTTGGCTCAGTTGTTTATGGCTGTTTTCCTAATTCCCACCTTAGTGCATTAAAGATATCTGCTGAATGAGTGCATTAAAAAAACAAAACCTGTGCTTTGTTTCTTTGCTGCTTCACTGTGCCCTTGATTCAGCAGCCAGGCAAAAGGAAAAGCTTCCCACAGGCCACATCCCAAGCCTCTGGAAGGATGATACTTCTCAAAGCAAAAGAAGTAGCTGGCTGCAGCCCAGCGTTCAAAATCAAGCTGATGACAGGGGCTGTGTATGAATGTGGATGTGAGTCTGGGCCTTTCGACTTGTAAGAAGCAGATACCTTTGGACTGCAAGAGGCAGACCAGGGCACCCAGTGAGTAGGAGAGAATGCATGTGGGTAGTTTACAAGAGTGACAAGCATTACGCAAAGGCAGGGATAATAATAAGAGAGTCCAGTGGTTTAATTTGGTTCTTGGAGGAGAATCAAGTTGTTGTACCTTGTGCAGCTTATTCCCACAGCTGTCCAGCACATAATGAATGGGGTACCTACCAGTATGGAAATAGAAACAAGGCACGACTTTGATTTCTTATTTGTTATTTTTAACCACCCAATTTCTACACCCACTGAGCATCCTTATAGCCACAGGAGGGTCATAAAAATACAAATAACACCGAGGAGGCCTGTGGGCACAGACTTGTTACTTCAGGGCTGACGGCTCTCTTTTAACTAGTGTAAAATCAGGCCAACCATAAATTGCCATTTGTGTTGTTGTTGTTATTGCTCCTAGTGCAACTTCAGGAAATGTAAGGAAATCACTAAATGTTTCTAATAGATGTTAAAAGAGCTAGGCACAGAATCTGCCCCAGGATGAAATTCTGGATTTTAGAAACCTTTTTATATAATAGCCAGGAAAATACAAAACCCTCACAGGGACAGGATATTTCTCTGTGCTGGGCACTTCCAGATCCCCTTCATGCATTTGCTTATTTATGTCACAACACCCCTATGGGGTAGGTTCTATTATTATTCCTGTTCCATAGGTGACAAAATGGAGGCATGCATGGAGAAGTTAAATAATTTGGCCAAAGTAGCAGGGCGGGTTAGTAGGGGAGCCAGGATTTGACACCAGCCAATGGTTCCTGCTCTCAACTAGGGTGACCAACCATCCTAGTTTGCCCTGAACTGCGCAGGTTTCACACTGAAAATCTAGTGTCCCAGGAGGTAGCCTGGGATCACTGGTCATCATTGAAAACAGGCTAGGACTAGGCTCTTTTCATTGATTGTCATGGAGGCAGAGGTGGGGACAGAGATGAAGGCCCCCAAGGGCAAGAAAGAAGGGGCAGACTTTTATACCAAGTCACTTGATTTGGTATGTTAGGGCCTCCAACAGAGTCTGCTGCCTCCCAGGGCCACTGCGTCAGGTCACCTTAGTCAACATGTGGCCGTACTTGGTATAGTGAAGGTAGTGGCTCTGAATCTAGGTAGCCTTGGTTTCAACCTTAGTTTGACCCTTTGGCTGCAAGGTCTTGGGCAAAAATCATAAGCTCTTCAATTCCTTCGTTTCTCCATTTGCAAAACCAGAGCAATAGAAGTACCTAACCCAGAAGGTTGTTGAAGTTTAAATGGGAGAATACATGATGCATGGCACATAATAAATATTCTACAACAGATACCTATTATTATTGTTGTCGTTTTTGTTAAGAGTGTCCTCCAGGCTGGGCGTGGTGGCTCATGCCTGTAATTCTAGCACTTTGGGGGACTGAGGCGGGCGGATCACTTGAGATAGGGAGTTCGAGACCAGCCTTGCCAACATGGATAAACCCTGTCTCTACTAAAAATAGAAAATTAGCTGAGCATGGTGGTGTATCCGAGCTACTTGGGAAGCTAAGGCAGGAGAATCACTTGAACCCAGGAGGCCGACGTCGCAGTGAGCTGAGGTCACGCTACTGCACTCCAGCCTGGGCAACAAGAGTGAAACTCCATCTCAAAAATGAACGAATGAATGAATGAATGAACAAATAAATAAATAAAAGTGTCCTCCAATGGTGGAAGAAAGATCTATGCACAGTTTAGGAAAGCCTTTGATTTGCACTTGAATTGGTTATGAGGAGAGACTGAATGCTGTTATTTAAAACAGGGTCAGGTAGTCTGTACAGCAAAGCCCCAGGAAGGTGCCCTCCAAAGACTTAACTGAAAATGAGAAAAACAAGGTAATTTCCTGAGAGTTACATGAGTAAGATCTGCACATAATGCATGCGACGTTATGACAGAATTCCCTTTAAAACGCAAGAGGTGTGTGAGGTGACACTATAAAGGATCGCAGGGCTTAGAAATCTCAACCAGTCTCAGAAAAGCATGCTGACAGAAAGGGGTGGTCTGCCTGGGGTGTGGAGAGGGAGCTGGTGGAGCAAGAGGGAGCCAGGGTCAGTTCAGGGGTGAGGGTGTCCGGCTCAACAGAGGGGCAGGAAGCAACAGCACCTGCCATTTGTCCATGTTCAGCAATTCACATCCTTGTTATTTCACCGAACCATTTCAAGGATGGTATGAAGTACATATTATTATCATCATTTGTGGCTGAAAAAGCTGAAGCTCATAGAATTTAATTAACTTTCCCAGGGTCATAAATCACTACAAGTGGTAAAGGGTTAGGGTGTGAACCGAGGCCTGTCCAACTCTCAGCCCATGCACTTTGCGCCCCCCCAGCCAGGTAGGACTGTACAGGGAGAAGGCAGCCTCAGAATATCATATTACTTGCTTTGATTTCATGTTCCCCAAGCAATCTTCTGCTTTTGACTTCATTTACCATATAGATTTCCCTTTAGGGAGAGAATACACTGAGCAGGAGATGTGGAGTTTCCTCACTGTGAATTATTGACTGGCCATTTCAGGTTTAGATGGGAATGTGGGTAGTGTGAGGGAGTCAGTCTAGAGCTTGATCTACTCTGTCAACAGAAACACAATGGGATTTCTAAAGCTGAGAACAGGACTATGCGCCATGACGATCCTGCTTGGGGAATCCCCGGCACGGCATCCTGCCTGAGTGGTGGGGTACTCTCCCTGTCAAGTGTTGGCTTCTGTCTCCTGCCCTCTCCCTAATCCTTGATGAGTTCAGTGTGTGGGAATCAGGGGCCAAAAGGACCTCCATGGGAGAAATACCAATCCCACACCAAACATATACTGAATGATTAGAATATGCTGATTTCTGCTGTAGACTCATGAGTTTATTCTTTCATTCATTCAATAATTGTTTATCGAGCATCTATTATGCACCGGGTAGTTCCTAGACAATGGCGTACAGTGGTCAGTGAAAGAGACAAAGTCTTGTTCTTGAAGATCTTACATTCTGCAGAGAGGAGACCCACAATAAACAAATAAAAATTAATATGATTTGTCAGACGGTAATAACTGGTATAGAGAAAGGTAGGGAGAGGGGGTTGTATGTGATGGAGGTCATTGTCTTACATAGGAGGGTCAGGGAAGCCCTTGCTGATAAGCTGTTTGAGAAAAAACCTAAAGGAGAGGAGGAAGCAAATCATGCCAATATTTGGGAGATAGTAGTGCAGGCAGAGGAAACTGTAGGTACAAAGGCCCTAGGCATGAGAGCATGGGGGGTGTTGGAAGGACAGAGGTGGCCCATGTGGCTGTGGCAGCGTGAGTGAGGGGTAGGACCTTGTAGTCCACTGTAAGGATATTGGCTTTATTCTGAATGAAAAGAGGGCATTGGAAGGTTTTGAGCAAAGAGTGGTCTGATCTGACATGAGTTTTTAAAAGCTCCCTTTGTGCTGGATGAGGAACAGACAGAAGATGGGGCCAGGGCAGAATCTGGAAGGCTGGCCAGTAGAGAACCATCAGGACCATCTAGGTAAGCCATGGTGGAGGTTTGGGCGGGCACATATTTGTCCTGCTCTGTGACCCTATGTGGCACTGCTAATGCTAGATGTGTTTATGTTTCCCTATACATGCCTCAGGAAGGGAAGGCTTTAGAGACACAAAAGCAGAGGATTACATACACCATTTATAAACAGCACTCCCCACCCACTACCCCTGTTGATGCAGCAAACCAGACTCCTCGGTTGGAACTAGCAGGCAGGTGAGACTGCACAGGCTGGGTTTTGCGAGGATTCTGCCCTCCTCTCCAAGTGGCTTTTTCATACTAAAAATAATGTGGAGATGAAGGGAAAGGGTGACAGGGAGCATCGTGCTGCATCAGGACAGACATGGCTGAGAGAGGAGAAGCAGAGAGAACCATTGAGTCACAGCAGTTCTGTCTGCAAGGTCAGGGCTGACAGCCTCACATGAACATCTCCAGCAAACGAATACCTCCCCTTTCTTTCTTTTTTTTTTTTAGATGGAGTTTTTTTCTCTCTTGTTGCCCATGCTGGAGTGGAATGGCGTGATATTGGCTCACTGCAACCTTCACCTCCCGGGCTAAAGCAATTCTCTGGCCTCAGCCTCCCTAGTAGCTGGGATTACAAGCTATGCCTGGCTAATTTTTGTAGTTTTAGTAGAGACAGGGTTTCACCACGTTGACCAGGCTGGTCTCAAGCTCCTGACCTCGGGTAATCCACCTGCCTCTGCTTCCAAAAGTGCTAGGATTACAGGTGTGAGCCACCACACCCGGCCACCTCGCTCTTCTTAACACAGCGACATCAGACCTCAAGGCTGAATTCATCCAGCAAGATTCATCTAGTTTTTGGCAATAGGCTCTCTTTGAACCGCCCAAGCATGCTCCCAGGTTATTACTCCTGGTCTTTTAATTCCTTTATGTTTTCTTTAACCCTATAGGCCAGCTTGGATCTGAATGGGACACTCAGACATGCTTAAAAAGCTTGTGCTATCATCCATCTATCTATCTATCTATCTATCTATCTATCTATCTATCTATCTATCTATCTATCTATCTCATATGTTTAGGTCTATTATTAATCTGTCAAACATTCCTTACCAAAAATCCATCCAAATCCTGTGAAGGTGTGGTCACAAAACAGTATGTGTCAAACAGTCTCATAGAGTAGCCCATATTTTATGGTGTTTTATGGCACTGTTTTTTTTTTTTTTTGAGATGGAGTCTTGCTCTGTTGCCAGGGTGGAGTGCAGTGGCACAATCTCGGCTCACTGCAACCTCTGCCTCCCGGGTTCAAGCGATTCTCCTGCCTCAGACTCCTGAGTAACTGGTACTACAGGTGCATGCCACCACGCCCAGCTAATTTTTGTATTTTTAGTAGAGATGGGGTTTCATCATGTTGGCCAGGATGGTCTCAAACTCCTGACCTCATGATCCACCCTCCTTGGCCTCCCAAAGTGCTGAGATTACAGGCGTGAGATACCATGCCCGGCTGTTTTACGGCACTTTTTGCCTTGTACAGAAGCAATAAAACATTCCAGTTTCTCCCCTGCTTCTTCATTCTTTTTTCTTTCCTCTGGCTGGCATGGTGTTTCCCTTGTCCACCCTTAGTCATGAATCCAAAGCCATCTATCACTTACCTGTCCCATCTGCATGGCCCAGGGAACCCTTAATTATGAACATATCCTGCTCTCTGAAACTTTCTTTTAAATGTAGTCTTTAGCTGATCAAGGACTTGGTGGGGAGGCCACTGATCATTACAGGGTCTTTATCTACAAACTTTGCAGTAGTGCTGATTCAGGAGATGCATTCATGTGTGGCACAGTATGAGACATAAGAGACCTTTGTTTCCTGAAAGCTTGTAGAATGGTAGTCAGAATTCCAACAGTCTGGCCTATGATTTCATTAGGTGCCACTCTTCAATTTTGCATAATGAGTGTGCCCTTAGGAAGGCAGGAGCTTCTCCTTGGAAATCCTCCCATTTACAGAGAAACAAATATCCCTCCTTTCAAATACATCTTATACATGCAAAACAGCAGTCTGTTTCTGCTAAGTCACATTCTAGCTAAATGGATAATTGAATGGTGAATGGGAGCTGGTACTCAGCTGCTAACCTGCAGAGTTTCTACACATACACACTCCCAAATTGCAGCAGAGTAATTCCCAGGAGGCAGAAAGCATGACTGATTTTTCCAATAAAGGTACAAAAATCGATAATCCTCGCGAATGGAATGCTCGCATCTCTAACCATCTCAGAGTTTCATCTTCCTTGGCTCTTCCAAACAAGCCTCTGTCTTTACTTGGTGCATGTTCGCAATTCCACACCACCAGCATTTAGCCTGAATTCTATTCCCGTTCTGCTGAACGTACCTTTTAGAGGCCCTGCAACGCGTCTTGATTTAGGGATGCTTGGGTTTTATGTGGCTCTGGGAAATGTTGCTTAGCTTTTCCGGAGCTCCAATAAGTTCTGATGTATGGCTGTGCATGCCTGCATGATTAATGGCACATGCAAGGACTTGGAGCTTTCAGAGGTCACCTCATGTGTACTGAATAATATAGCACAGAACTAAAAATATCCTTGGATGAAAATCCTGGCTGCACACAAAAGCAATGCCATTGCCTGCTTTACCGACATTGCCAGAGACTCAGTGCTTCTAAGGAAATTCACTTCCCCAAAACAGATAATTTCAAGATAAAACTGGAATCATTTTGGCTTCTTGGCTGTTTCTGCATCTAGTGTCATAGATACCAGGATAAGGAGAAGGCTGGGATAGTTGGAAAGCTGCAATATTCATTTCTGACAGGACTTCCAAGCTCAGGGTAGCCAGGCCGTGGTGTGAAGCAAATTTAACGTCCGTGCAAAATCTGCTACCGTGTGCAATGCTGTGGCTGAGAATTTAAATGCACCAAAGTCAAGAGATTCGAAATGATGGTTCCCACAGCAACTATAACTCAGTTCTCTGGTGAATATAAAATTAACTTTATTGCAAAACATGCTGTTCAATTTACGCCTTAATCTAGTCATGGCAGAGTTACAGTTGCTGTGAGAACGCTAACTCTGAATTGTTTTGAATAATTAATTTAATGAAAAGTTGGTGGAAATGTGAACTCTGATAGAAAGTCAACTTAAATTTAGGGAAGTTGGCCAACTATGCCTATGCAGAGTAGCAGTGAGTCATTTTTGGAACCTGAGATTATTTAGGGTACTCTTTGGCTTGGGGGGGCACAGGTAAATTGAAAAGGGGGATTTTCCTCCATCACCAAGGACACACTCCTGCAGGGGATGACTTTCTGACAGGTTGGCAGGGGGGTCCCCTGATGCCCATATTCTCGGATTTCATTGTTGGACTCTCAAGAAACACCCTTGCAACTACCTGCAGGCAAAGTGCAATGATTAAGCCTGGTTTCTGTCAAGTCAACCTGGATTTTGCACTCACCAGCCACTCTCATTGACAGATAAGCCTTTTAAACACTGCTTAACCTCTCGGAGCCAGTTTTCTGACCTATGAAATGATGATGCTAATAGTATTCACCTCACAAAACTGACATGAGGATTAGAAGAGAGGAGCCATGCTGAGAACCTAGCACTGGGACTGGCCAATTCTGTGATAAGTACTCAGCAATGTTAGCTAGTATTTTCTGAGAAGGGAATTCAGTAAATCAGTAAATTAAAAACATGCATCAAATCAATTATGCGGCATGCCTGGTTATTTCAGTCCAAACTGATTTAGAATAAGATGGGCCAGCAGGCAGGGGCGATAAAGACAGAAACATGAGTTGGCAGAGTCTCCTAAGAAACAGTGTCTTCCCTGAGGATGCTTGAGATCACTTCTGCAGAAGCTCTAGAAATGGATCCATCTATCACCTCTTCTACCAGGTTAATATTTCTCAACTTTTTTTTCATTATCTCCTACCATAGAAACCTTTTTAGACCTTCCCCCCCAATTCATCTCTCTCAATGCTAAAGATACGCTGCATAGCTGCTTATGTCATATACATATGTTTTATATATAAAAAGAGTAAGACTTTCACCCACCCCCATAACAATTTTTCACTCTGTTGGGTGTGATATTACTCCCACTGCAAATTATGTACTGGATCACAGGCAAAAAAAATCCTTTGCTCAAATCTGAACATTCCGAAACTCAAGGGAAACCCTTTATTTACTTGGTGAGTCCCTTGGGTATTCCTTCTTTGAATCCAGCTCTTGACTCCTTAAAAATGGGCTATCCTAGCACCTGAGAAGTATAGTACTTTTTGAAGCTAATTCACAGTGGATTAATATCATTCCCTCCCCAACTACTTTCAGATGCATTGTGGTTTTTCATTTTCTCTATCTTAAATGATTTGGGTGGTGACAGGTGGGCGGGGAGGACTCATACAGGGAGTCTCAAGCCAGCTAGCATTTACTGAACATCTACTATATTCCAGGCTCCAAGGCAGAAGATCATTTAGGACTTTTCCGAATAGTATGTTTTGCTGCTGGGTGCCACGTTTGGCTCATGCAGGGGAGTTGGCTCTGTCAGAGACCACATTTCCTGGGAAGTATTGTCAGGATTTTAAGAGAAAAGGGTAAAGCCACAGCCTGGGAGGAAAAACAAGGTAAAAGGCAGTGCCCCCAGCCATGTATGTGTCTAGATTCTGAAGCTATTCTCGGCTTGGTTTTAACTACCTTCTTTATGTATCAGTCTCACTCTGCTTTTGGGGCCTCCGTCCTATCACCTCAAAGCCTTGGCTTGCAGCTTCTTACCTCTGTCATCAGTATCAGCAACATTTTAATGTCTCCTAAAAGACATAACTTTATAACACTGAAATTGTTTGTTTTAATCGCTGCATTACTGCTCAGAAAATATTTGAAAGTTGTACTACTTTGCATAACTCCAACTGACTGGTGACGGAAACAGAAACTTCAATGTCAAGGTAAAGCCATCCCAGGAGCACTGAGATCAGTTAGACATGATTTAAAGTGACTCGTGGGTCCAGCTGGCTACACTTGGCTAAACTGGAATTTCACCTCTGCATCTTCTGAAGCCTGAGCAGGGCCAAAAGTAGAAACTCTAGTGGCCCAAACTCCCTAATGATCAGCACCTCTGTCTACTTGGGCCTCCCTGAGTTTCACCCTTTAGCTTCAGGAGTTAATTTAATGTGATGGCTAGTTCAACCTGGTGGGCCTGAATGGGCATTCTTTCTGCGGGATGTATGCAAACTGTGCAACCTGACTCGGATGGTTTTACTGGGTTTGGCAGCACTGGGGATATGTGTCTTCTCTGACTTTTTAGAACTTCTGGAATATATGCACCTGAGGCTACTGAGACAGAGATGCCTCTGGTATAGCGCTCCATTCACTTCGAAGAAGATATATTTGTGTATGTGTGTGAAAAATACAAATTATGTTTGATCCATCTGATGCTTTGAGAGGCATGGTGAATGAAGATACAGAGAAGCCTCAGGCTGGCCTTTGAAAGCCTGTACAGTTTTTATTCTGCATAGCCACGTGGAAAGCACAGGTTGATTTCTCCCACGGCAACACAAATAAAAGTCGATTTCTCCCTATATGCTTAGGTATATAAAGAAATGGTTTTTTAAATCTATATACCTTTTACACATTCAATATTGATTTTGATCTACTGGGAAGGGATGAGAGCTGAAACATAATTCTTGATTCTGGATGCTTAATCAATTCCTCGTTCCAACTAGATCAAGAGACATTTCCCAAACTTTTTGGCTGGATCTTTAAGGTTTTCATCCCTGGGAAAGGCAGTTTCCTCTGGTTCTAAAGAAGCATGTTCTGATTTGTGGGATCAGATGGGAGGCTGGTAGATATGTCAGCCTTTCTAGTTCCAATGCCAGTAAGTCTAGTTATCTTTCCAACACATGCATTTAAAATGACCAGTTATTTCCCTGGTTTTGCATCTGCCTCTGAAGGATGTTTATGGCATGCCTGCATGCAGAGAATGTGAATGATTATAGTAGAATATCATGCTGGGAACTGTTCCCAGAAATCAGTAGTTTGATCTGAGACAATTTTGAAGGAAGAGCAAGGCAATCTAGAAAATGCAGAATACTTGTGTTATGCTGTTCTGTCCTGGGAAAAAGATCAACAGGTTTACACTGCTGAACTGGAGTCTTCTCTCCGGGTCCTGCCTGCAAATCCCAAGGAATTCCTCTGAGTAGAGCAGGACATAGAGCACATATGTCCATCAAACAGAGGGGAAGGCATAGCCCAGAGGGACTATGTAACAAAGCTCTTGAACCCAGTCATAGAGGGGAAAATGATGACTCTGGAGGAGCCCCAGTCACTGCTGCTCAGTTCAACTTTCTTGGGTGTCCTATCCAAGGCAACTCAGAGAAAATTCTTGTCCCTGGCCCTCACTGCACGAGTCTGGCCCTTATCTCTATTTTACATGGCCATTCCTATGAGCCCGCAGTAGCCTGAGAGGGGGCTGTATTCTGGCTCTGTAAGGGAAAGACTTCACAACTGTAATTCTATCAGCATAAGGAAGAGAAAGGGACGCAGGGTTCCCAAGAAGCATAAATTATTAGGCATTGTTAGCAAAATACAGGTGTCCAGAATCCTGAAGGTACCAATTGGAGTTTTTAGGTCTTAAACACTTGCAAAAGTAGCATTTCAGAGCATGGCATTAGACCAATGACCAATGCAGAGACATGTTGTAATGGATGCGGATGTACTGGGCTGGGCATGCTGAGAAGTCAGGTGGGCGCACACACACGCATGCACACACAGACGTGTATACACTCATACGCACAACAGGAATTGGTCACTGGCTTGGTTTGCTTGTATTTGTTGTTGAGATTTGGGGCTCAGCTGTCGTTTGGAGCAGATGGAAGGAAGATAAGAAGCTAAAAACGGTGGCAGGGGAGGCATTAGTGGGAAATCCTGCTCATGCTTCTTGAATGCTGTATTTGCCAATGGTGTAGACACTGGATTTAAGCCAATGAGTCCACCTAGCTGCTTTGTGTAAAATACTTTCTATTGTGTTTGGGGGCAATGGCTACCTGCCTGCTTTGCAGGCTTGCTGTGAGGTTGGCTGAGGCAACACAAAGTCTTTTGAGCTCCTTGGAGAAAATTCACTGTGCAAGTGCAAAGTATTACCACTGTATCATGGTAACGAGACTCCCACCAGCTTAAACCAGTCACCAAGGAGAGATGAGGCATCCAACAAGAGAAGCCAAAGCCATCCCAGTCTCAATCCAGGCAAATGATGCTTCCTCATTCAACACTAATCTTGCCCTGGAGGGAGGTGTCAGTGGTTACAGATGAGTGGTCCATTTAGTCCCCAGTCTTGTTTGAATGGCCTGTACAGCATTTTAATACATTTTTAGTTGCTTGCCAGCATTTAAAAATTGTGAGACCATGTATAACAATCCCAATATCTGGCCTCTACTAAAAAATTGGAAATTTGGGGAAGACTGGGCTTGTATTTCTATGTGGCCATGTTCGGCTGGAGCTGGGTCATGTCTGCCTCCATAGATGGGATGTTCACTTTCCAATCTGTCACCACTCCCTGTCCTCTTATAGCCTGTTTAATGCACTCAGTTGACGTCATTCTTGTCTCCCCCACGTATGATTTAGTTTATAATTCTTGCTATAGGCTCTTCCCTCCCTCCCCTTTCCTGAGTCAACACAGATCCTTAATTCACAGTGCCCTCATTATCCAAATGGAGGTCCAGTCCCCTTACAGAGGAAGTGCCTGCCCAACCACCTCCTACCAAGGGGAAATGGGAAGAGAACTGGTTTCTCCCATTCCCAGCCTTTGCCAGTAATTCCACCTTAAAAGCTCAAAGTTTTCCTACTTAGAGATGTCCAAACAGTAATCCAGCTATATTAGATTATAAACATCTGAAGGTTCTCAAAATAAATAAAAATATAGATATAGCTAAGAGAAGATGAGATTTCATTAATGAGTGTTATTTAACAGAACAAGTTGTGCTATACAGAGAGGATTAAAAGATAAAAAAGGATAGGAGGGAAAATTAAATTTTAATGAGTTGCCATCTTCGTTTGATTTAACTAAGTTTCCTCCATTCTGGAAAATATTAACACTTACGAGGGAGTCATTTGTGTGTATCCACACAGTTTGATACTTGACTACTTCCTTTTTCTTTTATTTGAGACGGAGTCTTACTTTGTCGCCAGGCTGGAGTGCAGTGGCGCATTGTTCAATTACACTGTGCGGCAAATGAATTGAAACTACTATGTGAAGTTAAAGGCTTCCATCCTTACGTTGATTTCCTTGGGAAGCTGTGAGCAAGGACAACATTGAAAAATAAACCAAAAATATTGACAGAAACTCCGGGAAGGGTGTCTTGGGTTAGAAAACATCAAAGTCTCAAGTGGGTAAAATGGCAGCTGAGGTCTGAAGTTCCTCTGATTACCACCCTCTGCAAACCACTTCTTTCTTGTCCTTGCTGCCACGGTGATATTCACACAGAGGTGGCTCATGTGTCACACCAAGTACAGTGCTGGCACATGTTAGGCACTCAATGAATGTTTCACAAATGATTGAATATAGTTATCATTGCTTATCTGGAAACAGATGGGGGCCGTGTAGACCCCAGACATAACATGGATGATGTGTGTGGCTTTCTTATTGATGTTTAGAATACAATGTTCTTAAAACCAGCAAATGGATCTTAATTGGGCTATTTCCATATCCCTTCCTGTCTTCCTCTCTCTTCCTGTGCTCCCTTCTCAACAGAATAGAAACCAGGGGTTCCAAGGAGCTTGTCTTGGAACAGTGAACTACGAGGAAGGCCATGGACACCTGTGTGGCACCCTTGGCTTCTCTTTCTGGAATTTTGGGCCCTTTGGAAAATTTTGGGTTGTTTGCCACTCTACCATTTTCTTAATCATTCACTCTGTGAAGACACATTTGAGAAACTACAGTAAAGATATGAAAGTGTGGTGTTAATAATTTTTGAGCTAACACAGAGTAGCAAGCACATGTTAAGTGTTCCCCATCAGTGAAATCCTCAATACAGTCGGTTGTAGGTATTATTTATTATTTCCAATTTACCGATGGGAAAAACTGAGGCTTATTCAAGACACATTGCTTGTCAAAGGTCACCCAACTTCCAAGTGATGGAAGGTGAATTTGAAGGTAGTCCTGTTTGATCTCAAATCTCATGCATTTAATTCTTTTGCTCCATAATTCCCCACACTGCCTCATACTTTGAATGCACAAAACCAGCTGTAGTCGAGCATTGACAAAGATTGTTAATAGCCAAGAGAAAAGATGTTATATTCTATAAACAAAACGTGGGAGATGATTGAGAGTTTGGAATGGATTTTGATGTGTATTATGCATTTTAAGCTGCTTAATTCTGGGTAGACTATTGTCTGTACAAGGCTTCTCTCTAGGATATGATAACATTTTCTGTAACAGACCCCTAGGGAGCAGGTTGATAAGTGAATAGATACAGATCTTTCTTGGTACCATTAAATGGAAGCAAAAAGTTAAATCAGTGCATATTCAACATATAGCAAAAAGTTGACAGTAACATGCTTATGGGACCCAACTTGACTTGCCTGCTTTGCTGGGATTAATAGGAAAAAGCTAGTTTCTCATACTGCCTCCAATATCTTCAGTCTCTTTTCTTATTCACAGAATTACAATCATCAGTGACATTTAGGCTTTCTGGGCTCACACACATCTAACATGGAGAAACAATCTCCTTGCCCTGTTGCCAGGATGCTCTCTGCCAAGCAGAAGCCACTGTTTCGAGTTTTAGGTCATTAGAGAGTGTGTGTTTCAGATACACTCTTTATTGGAATAAAATCAGGTACAAACGTTTCCTCTGCGCTTGTGAGGCGGTTATTTTGTAATCTTGGGGACTCCTCACTCCCTGGCATTATTTCCAGACACCTAGACAGGGCTGTCTGGCAATCCCTTTTGAAGTTAAAGCATAATTTTTGAAATAATGAAATGCAATTCACACTTACCAGAGCTTGTCAATCTGCTTACAGCTTTGGAAAGATGACCCTTCTGGGCCAAACTCTAACCAACTTCATTGCTAATTTGACCAGGTGCTGTGGTGGCTAAACTTGGAATGTGTAGCCCAGGATTCTCAGCTCTTTTAATTCCTCCTGGGCAGCAATTATGTGGGGGCTTTCTGTCTCTATACTGTTGGTTAACACTTTCTTTCTCTAGGGTCGGGCAGGATGTAGTTTCTGTGATGTTCAGTTTGCACTGCATGGTGCTGGGTCTCATGCATGATTAAATGGAGCAGCCTCAAAGAGCTGTGCTGAAACCGTTTGGAACCTGGAGTCTAGGGGATATGTAAGCAGTCCCTCTCCATTCCAACTGGGATGTGATTATTATGAAGGAGGGAGATCACAGGGGCTCTTGCATTTGCAGTTGAGCTGGCTGAAAATGAAGGCAACCCTTAACCTAAATGAAGAGAAAAGGATTTTCTTAAAGGCCGCTTATCTAAATGGTAGGGGTCCTGACTGAGTATAAACTGGGATTCAGAGACTGGCTGGGCTTACAGAACTTGTAAGCATCCTCCACTACCCTGGGTTGAGAGCCTGTCTGAGGGTGAGGAGAGGTGAGGATACAAAAAGGACTCCGTGGTGTCTGCGCAACAGCTCAGCGATGGGACAAAACTTTGATGTATGGGAGAGCCACTATTGGCAAAAATGAAGGTTTGTCTTCTCAAAGGAACTTTGGACCAGCTGGTAAAGCTGGGGAGTGTGGTGTTCTCTCCTTTACTGTGTAAACACAGCAGGACTTCAGTAGAGTGAACACCAATGGTGCTGCTGGCACTGGGGACCACATCCTTGGCATGGACCCTGGTAGTAGGGGAAGCGCTGGGGGGCTCCCTCTAAGTATATTTCCCAGATGGTAGGTTTCAGTGTAGGGACCAGGTTTGTAAAATAGGATTGGGTTAAATATGAGCATGTGAGACACTCTTGGAAACTTCTAGAAGCCCTTGAGGTGAAAGTGTGAAGTGAGCCTTGTAGTTGGGATGAGCCATGAAATTGGTGAGGTGATGTGAATGATTCTTTATTTGTGAGACACATTTGTAGACTTGTAGGGCTTAGGGTGATTTGGGCCCTATCTGTCTTGGCATAGATATCATCATGAAAGGCTGGAGTATGTCTTTGTCTTATTTTGAAAACTTCTCATGTCACTTACCAGTTTCATTTTGACTCTTACCCCAGCTCACTTGGAAAAGTGTATAAACAACTGCTGAGTTAACCTTCTCACTTGACACTTGTTGGCCAAGGGGAGTCAACCATATCATCAGTGATCTGAGAACACAAAGTAATGCCACCATAGACTGTGGAATGAGGTTATTTGTAGAGAATGCCTTGGTAACAGCAATGGGAAAAGACCAGAGTCATTCTTTAAGGATCTTAATAATAAGCGCCCCCACCCCCAAACCAAAACAACACTGGCTGGTAGTTATTCAGATGTTTTTAGATCAAACTCTGCAGATGTTTCATCCTATCACTGGGGACCAAACAGGCCTCTCCCTTACTGATTACAATGAAAATATGTTTTTAAAAACAAACACTTTACTTAAAACTAGGGATTTTTTTTTAATTAGAGGGAAGATTAACTAAATGCACGTTCTCTTGTAATTTAATCCATTCTAATTATCCTGAGACTCTTTATGATGAAATACTTAAATTTCATGTAGCTGCTGTTTTGTGTGGGTTCTTTATTACTCATAAATGGAAAAGTTCAATAACAAGCAATGATGGGGTTACCTTTGTGGGTCTGATTATAATGATGCATATAAGTGCACAGTGAAAAGAAAAAAGAGGCAAGCAATAAACCCCATTTTTGACTGGCAGGTTTTCAAAATGATGGCATCCTATTTTCCAAAGGCAATAATGGCAAGCTTTTAAAAAAGAGCTCGTGAAATAGAATGCTATGAAAAAAGAGGGTTGGTAAAGATGGAACCCAATTAGGCAGGAAATTTGGGAGGAAATACAAAATCTGCTGCTTACATGAACATCTGGGATATCCTGTGTGGCTCCTGATAACCCAGGAGATGAACCAAAAAATTGCAAAGAATCCCCAGATGTTACACATGGGTCATGCTCCAAAGGAGTCAAGCAATTGCAGCGTGGGAGGAATGAGGGTAATTGCGAAGTTTATTGGGCTGAATGGGGACAGAGAATCAATGAGAGTCTTGATTTTCCAGAAGGCACGCATGGTACTTGATTGAGTCAAATTTGGGTCTCTTGAGTTATTTCTTGATGCTCAGAGCCCATGCAAATATAACTGTGGAATACAGAGTCATGAGGAATGAAAAGAAGTAAGAAAAGGAGAGACAGGATGCTGTGTTCTAAGATGCTGGCTGGGCAGCATCCTCAAACGTGAGAAATGCCAGATTCCATGTACAATCAATCAGGCTACCTGGTAAAATGAGTGGGTTCCATTCTGGGTAAGAGAGGCAGTTTATGTTTTTCTGTAAGAACCAGAAGCCAGCAGGTTGCTGAACAACCTTTGTTTGGAAAATGAATAGTGGGTGGGTGTGATTCTGATATGCCACTAACTGCTTGATGGATTGGAAGTAGATTTGTGAAAGGGAGGTTGGAGGTGGAAGAAACATCTAATGGGAATTTGTTTTCTGAGACAGAATTTCTCTCTTGTTGCCCAGGCTGGAGTGTAATGGCGTGATCTCAGCTCACCACAACCTCTGCCTCCCAGGTTCAATAAACTCTCCTGCCTCAGTCTCCTGAGTAGCTGAAATTACAGGCACCCGCCCAGCTAATTTTTTTGCATTTTTAGTAGAGACAGGGTTTTACTATGTTGGCCAGGTTGGTCTTGAACTCCTGACCTCAGGTGATCCACCCACCTCGGCCTCCCAAAGAGCTGGGATTACATGCATGAGCCATTGTGCCTGGGAATTTGTCTTACATTGGCACTAGAGAATTATGGTGATGATGATGACAATCACTTACATGTATCTGGCTCTTACTTTAAGGTAGGAGCTGGGCCTCCCAAAGAGCTGGGATTACATGCATGAGCCACTGTGCTGGGGAATTTGTCTTACACTGGCACTAGAGAATTATGGTGATGATGATGACAATCGCTTACATGTATCTGGCTCTTACTTTAAGGTAGGAACCCTGCCAAGTACTTTACATATGTCCCAGTGAGATAGGTACTATTTAGTATCCCCGTTTTACAAAGAAACTGAGACACATAAGCCTGTTTTTTGTTGTTGTTGTTTGTTTGTTTTGTTTTATTTTGTTTTGAAACAGAGTCTTGCTCTGTCACCCAGGCTGGAGTACAGTGGGATGATCTTGGCTCACTGCAACCTCTGCCTCCTGGGTTCTAGGATTCTCATGTCTCAGCCTCCTGAGTAGCTGGGATTACAGGAGCTTAGCTTGCCACCATACCCAGCTAATTTTTGTAATTTTAATAGAGGTGGGGTTTCACTATGTTGGCCGGGATGGTCTCAAACTCCTGACCTCAAGTGATCCACCTGCCTTGGCCTCCCAAAGTGCTGGGATTACAGGTGTGAGCCACCACGCCTGGCCACAAAAGCCTGTGTTCTTAAAAACTTTGTTATCTCGCTTGCACTTCTCTGGATCCAAGTGAAGCAGACATGGATGGATGAACCATGTCTTTTCTTTTTATTAAAAAATATAAATGGACAAAGTGGGCCTGATGATTCAACTTATACAAGGAAGTTTTTCAATGTACAAAAGATTCCCTAGGTAAACTGGATATAAATTGGAGCTGAGGTGAGCAGACAAACAAACAAACAACAAAAGCAGCATTCACTACCCTCAATAATTCAACAATGCCTCATCAGCTGGGCAGCACTCTGCTGTATCTATCCTTTGAATGCAAAGTCTTTAGTGCATATTATGGGAGCCTCCATCGAAAACCTGCCTTACAGAAGAGAGAAAGGCTTGATTGCGTTAGAATAGCCCATTCATATGCTTCTGCATCCAAAGTAATGAAATCCTAGAAATGGACAGGTCCTTAGAGATCAGCTCATTCAAGCGTGTTCTAAATTCAGTCAATCACACGGTGCATTTGTGATATTTGCAATATCTGTACTATTTACTTAATATTTTTCTTTAAATTTACTCAGGACTAATATCACTACCTACTTTTGCCACCTCCCTAAGCAATAATAGCTGTGTGATCATGAGTTTGATGTGCTAGTTATATTTTTTCCTAATACTGTATTTATTTTTTAAAACCCTACATGACTATCCAATAAGGCATATTTATACACCAGTGAAAAGTATCTTAAGTTTGTGTATCATGCACTGGAAGTCCATGATGCAATCCAACCCTTTCATCTGCCACACGAAGGAACTGAGGTCAGGAAGGCTTGGTGACTTGCTCTAGGACATACAAAATGTATGTGGTAGAGTCAAGGCTAGAACACAGATGTCCTCCTTCATCAGCCAGTCTATTGTTCATGATATCACAATGAATTAACTACCAAGTGATGAGAAAGATGCCCATCACAAATACCTAAGGGAGCTCGGCTCTCCAGGAAACACTTTGTTTTCCCTTCTCCTTTAACGGAAAGTCTAGAGTGCATATTGTGAAAGCCCAGAGTCACAGACTTGGAAGGCATGTGGATTCTCTATCAAAGCTCAAGTGCAGAACACTCACTATACATTCGGGCAACGCATCCCACGGTTTTCAACAGCTCTTATTACACGTTTCCCTTTCTTTGAGCCTGGAGTCTTCCTCGTGTTAACTCTCATCCATGAGTTTATGTTTCAACAGTTCCTGTTCAGTCCTTTGCTCTGGTGAAGGCAGGAAGGAATACCTTATATCAAGTTATTGACTCAGTGAGCTTATTGACTCATCACTATGAGCCACAAGCTAGTCCATCCAACAAACCAGTTCCTCTGAAACAGTAAGGGAAAGGCGCAGAGGGCGACACAAATCCATGTCTCCCCACAGAGCTAAAACACCAAGAATTCTTCTCCTCTTTTCTTTTTTGATGGGAGCGCATACCATGAGCAGACATTACTAAATCACATAAAAAACACAAAAAATGCTTCCATTTAAACTACAGAACGATGAGTCATAAAGTTAGGATGTAGTTTGTGTCTATCTTGTCTATTTTCCAACTGATGCTGAAAGCCCTTCAATATCTAGGACAAGGAAGCAAATGCTTCCAGTGATGAGACTCTCACTGCTTGTAAAGCAGTTATTTTCTTTCCTTTTATTTTTTTGCAGTGATGCAAAAATACGTTTCTGTAATGTCTACCGCCCAGTCCTTATTCTGGGATTGGATAGGTAAACCTCTGGCAGACTGTCTGATCCAGACTCAAAAAGAATTTCTGGGCATGTAGTGACTCCTGATTTTCGATGAGGAAGCTCACATTTTGGCTTAATTGTGTGGAGGGTGGGGAGACATCAGCAATGGAACACCTTTTGTATTCTGTTAAAAGTTTATCCATAATCTTTTTTTTTTCTTGAGACAGAGTCTCACTCTGTCGCCCAGGCTAGAGTGCACTGGTGCAATCTAGGCTTATGCAAGCTCTGTCCCCCGGGTTCAAGCAATTCTCCTGCCTCAGTCGCCTGAGTAGCTGGGATTACAGCCAACTGCCATTGTGCCTGGCTAATTTTTGCATTTTTAGTAGAGATGGGGTTTCACCATCTTGGCAAGGCTGGTCTTGAACTCCTGACCTTGTGATCTACCTGCCTCGGCCTCCCAAAGTGCTAGGATTATAGGCATAAGCCACCGTGCCTGGCCCAAAAGTTTATTCATAATCTTAACAGTGAAAGGCCATCGCTTTAGGCTTTCACTTAAAATAAAAAAAATGAACTCCAAGGATAGTTCTAATAAGAGCCCCTGGAGGAGTAAGTGAATTAACCAATCAGGGAATTAGCTGCTTCCACAGACCTGGTGGTAAGGATGTCTCCCCAGTAGCTAATTTCATCTCAACTTTATCTCACTGTAGAGTCATGGAAGCTCAAATGTTCAAGGACAATAGCTACAAGGAAAACAAAAAGTTTTCATGACTTAGAATGAGATTGGAATGGGAATCAGAAGCAGCTGTCCTCAGTCTGAAGTTGGTTAATTCTGACAGTCACTTTCTTCCCAACCTGTCCCCTGTTGCCCTGAAGCTCTCTCCCTCTTAGACTGTGACCCTGTCTACTTCTGATGACAATCACTTAATCAGCACTTCAGATCGTCGCATGGCTGCTTTTACCTTGGGTAAAGATTCATTTTCCTTATTAACATCACAAGCACCGATTTCTTTCCCCAACCAATTAAAGAGGAAAAATAGAAGGGCCCAGTGCGATACAGGGAAAAGAAAACTGTTCTGACTTGTGGCACCTGGGCAGGTCACTCAGCCTCACAAGGTCCTAGGAATCCAGCCCTTAGGATTCTGAGATGAAATCGGAGGTTAGGACCACATAGATAAAATACACAAGTTGAAATAACCATTGCAGCCCTTACTTACTACCCAGATATCCAACGGTTCACCCAGGGTCGGGAAGTGCCCAATGTGGGTAGATTTAGTCTGCAGGTTAGTTTGTATTATTCAGAGTGGATGTCTGGATAGCCCACGTTCAGGAGATAATTGCAAAAGTCCACAGTTAGCATGTAGCATCCCTCCTTGATACCCCGGCAATGCAAATGTTGGCTTCTTCTTGTATTTTGCCCAAGTGTTCTGCTCATAACACACGCTAACATCTACTTTACCTCTTTATAACATGAGACGCTAATCTACATTTACTATATATAGTTCTTAGTAATATTGACCTATAATTATATGAATTCTATAGTTCTTCCATGCCCTGGCGTTACAGCCTTTGCATGGCCTTTTGCTGTTAGTTCCGCCTTGACGTGATCTTGGCTCACTGCAATCTCTGCCTCCTTAGGCTCAAGCGATTCTCCCACATTGGCCTCCTAAGTAGCTGTGACGACAGGTTTGTACCACTGCACCCAGCCAATTTTTGTAGAGACAGGGTTTCACCACCTTGGCCAGGCTGGTCTCAAACTTCTGTTCTCAAGTGATCTGCCTGCCTCAGCCTCCCAAAGTGCTGGGATTACAGGCATGAGCCACTGCATCTGACCTTGTTCCCAGTATTAATAAGGGGTGATGGTGGTGGTGGTGACAGATGACAGAAACAACCCATTTTAAAATTATGTTTAAAGAATAAACCTCTTTGAACCACACAATGTGCCATCTGATCTATCCATTAAACTGCACATTATCCAAAAATGCTAATGTATTCCAAAGATACACATGAATTGTTGTTGATATATATTCAAAGTATATTTCTTATCTACACAATTCTGTAGATTTTAGCCATGTTATACATTTAACTTTTAAGGAGAATGTTATGTAACAATCATTGCTTGGTAGAATCTAGTCTGCCAATAAGTTAGCTCTCACAGTTAACACTGAAGTGTTATACCTTACATTGAAATCTTTAGCAATCTCTACTAAATTTTCAAATACAAATAATCTGGTCACAAATTCCAGAAAGGCATTAACCAAACATGGGTAGACCTTGAGGCTCCACCTGACTAAGTTTTAGAAGTCTGTGCTTGTGTCCACATCTTTCTTCCTCATCTCTCTTTTTGCTCCTTTTAGTTCAGTAAATGTAATCCACAGGGGCTGATGTGAATTGTTCAGCTGACTATTTGCAATGACTCCAAGAAAACGACCTCGCTATGACCTTTTGAGAATAGGCCACAGACAACCCAAGTGTCCAACACTGACTCCCACAATTCCGCCTTACTCAAAATTTCCCTATGCATTGTTTGCTGCCTGGTACCATTTCATTTTTATTTATTTTCTATTTTCAAAATATAGCATTTGAGGCCATACTTGGAAAGGACTAAAGAGCCCCCGTTTCCTCTGTCAGTATCCCCAAGGAGGAGAACTCATGTGGGCTTGTAAACTGTGGCATTTACTTTACATGAAATGACAGGAGTGTCTGCTCAAACTAGATGACTAAAACTCCACAAAACAGCTCTGGGGGCCAGAGACCGAAAGGCAAAAGATGCAATTATGCATGCATGAACATCTCTCTGGTGTTTGAATGGCAAATCTCACTGATGAAGGTATGCTTGACTTTGTTTTTGAGAAAACCACAGTGAACATAACTATGAAGAGCTGGCACATGTCCTACAATAAAGCCAGAGAGCCCTAATTTCTCACAAGAAAAGGCTTTGGTAGTAAAGATCTTTATAACATATACAGCACAAACTCTGAAGTCACAGGAGATCATAGTTCTGAACAAAAGACTTTCCTGGACCAGCACTCTCTTCATTTTGGGAACCTTACATGGCATATCAATTGACGCTTTCTGTATGTCTCTCAAGAACTCACGTATGTCATCACACAAAGATGTGAAACCTGCACCAAACACTTCAAGTAGCAGAAACTCCTATTCCCCACCCCACCAATTTATCTCACCCAAAGGGCTAGCTTCACTGAAACATCTGTGTTCTCTTGTTGGCCAACATCCTTGCCATTCTCCACTGAGACCAAAGTTGTCATCTTCCCATCTCGTTTTCAAAGGCCTCCAAAGAGCATTTCAGCACATCTACTGTTTTCTCTCCACCCCTACTCTGTGATATCTGGAGTAGAGGCTCAGATCCTTCAAGTCACAACTGGTGTCCTTTTCTTAATGGGGTGTGGACCTGTCTCACGTTTCTCCCCTCTCTCCATCAAGACTTGTGCAATTCAGGAGTTAGCCTCTTTTTTTTTGCTGTAAAGGGCCATACAAGTAGCTTTGTAGGCCATGTGGTCTGCTAATCACTCAGTGCTGACAGGTGGCACGGAAGATGACGAGGCATCCATGAATGGGTGTGGGTGTCCTGTAATAACAGTTTGTTTGTGGTCACTGAAATGTGGATTTCAGTTCATTGTCACGTGCCAGGAAATAGTTTTCTTTGGATTTTTTTTTTTTCAACCCTTAGAAAATGTAAAAACCATTCTTAGCTGGCAAGCCACAGAAAAACAGGCAGCAGGCCAGATTTGGCCCTCTGGCCGTAGTTTGGCGACTCCTGCTCAAATCCATCTGGACTGCCCTCTTGTGAGCTATTTCCAAAGTAAAGACAAATTGCAGGTAGGAGAGAGCCAGTAGGCATCACTGTGGAAACACTAACCGTGCCCCTCTGCCCCCCAGATGTGGGAAGGAGGAGCACAGGGGAGGTGAGGTTGGATTTATGGATTAAAAGAAAGTAGGATTATCTACCTCGAGGCTGATGATTGGCAAGAGCTTTTGAGGGGAGGATTTGGGGCAATGGAGATATGGGGAGGGGAATCTTTCTTTAAATAATACCGGGCATGCAATAGTACAGCAAGAGGAACGCCCCTGATGAGTGGAAGCTATTGTAAGAACTGTCTCAGTATTGGGCTGTGCGCAGCCCTCCCTTGAAAGTCTTCTGAATTATTCCTCAGACTCTGCAGGGAACTGAGGATAAAAGCAGCTGCAGGGGAGCAAGACCTGGAGCGTCATCGAGAGATTGCAAAAACAATTCACTGCCAACAGACTGTCCCAGCAGGGTCCCAGTACCATGGTCATGGCCCTGATTGACATGCTGCCCCTCGGATGCCCAATCAGATGGAACTGAGAGAAACCGAATGCAGAGTCAGTCCACTTTATCTCTGCATAACCACCCAATTGAACAGCATGGGAAACTGTCTGAGCTCATGAATCAGCCCTGCACAAGCTCCTCACCCTGTCTCTCACTCTAGGTGGCCCATCTGTGACTGGGGTTTTCAGGCTGGGACAGAGGGGAGGGTCCTAAGCTTGATGGCTGAGATCAAAGGTAACTTCAAGGGGCCAAACTGTAGTTTGGCTGGAAACTTCTTTGAGAATTTCCATGCAGGCAAGTAGATTAGCCAGCTTGGTATAAAAATGGATCCTAGGCTTGATCTAATTAAACAACAAAAGTAAAAACTGGAGGTAAAATGATGCTCAAGTTGACAACTTTGTCATCTCAAGTGTCTGAGAGACGTGGAAAGCCAAAGAGCATTGGCTCACAGCTCCTCTACCAAAGGGATGATTAGGTACATTTAATCCAGTGTGGTCTTACCCTAAGCCACAATAGTGCCGAAAAAGACAGAAAAATAAAAATGAAGAAACTCCAAAACTATTTCTTCTTAACAAAAAAAATGACCTTTAAGATATTCTTGGTCAAGAAGCTTTTATAGAGGGGTGGCTGAGTGAGAATAAACTGGGACCAGAGGAGGAGACATTTAATGACAGTGGTGGTAATGAGGACTCTCAGGACTTTATGGTGGTACCCGCTACCAACGGAACTCGAGAGTCCTGCCTGCATCTAACCTGGCCTGAAATTAGTGAGTTCACCTTGTTGCCAGCAAGCAGGGATCCAGTGATCCAGCCAGCTGAGAGAGGATTTAAAAAGGGGAGAGTTTCAGAACACAGTGGTTTGGGGTGCTTGCAACCCCCCAGCACTGACAGTTTCCCATGCATGTGCATTTCTCCCTCCCGGAGATTGGAAGTTTGGAGGAGTTTTCTTATCTGCTCTGGTCCCTTTTTCCTTTCAACCCGGGATCCTGGAAAGAAAAAAAAAGCTCTTCCCAATTAGGGACCTCATTTTTCCCTTTCCTTATCCCCTGGGAGATTTGGAGAGGCAGCAGGAAATGTGGGAGAGCACTTGTGTCCCTGAAGGAACAGCCAGTTGCCATGCGCGACCGTCACTATAGATCTACGATTTATGAAAATAAAGCAATATGTGCCTGTTTCGGTGCCTGCCGTTTGCCTACCAATGGTGCAGTGTTCACCATTCCAGCCCTCTCGGCATTCACATTTGCCATCTTTACAGGTCCCGTGCTCAATGCAGCGGGGGTGGCACACGCGCTGGTCACACGCTGCGCCTGTCCAGCCCTCTTCACAGCGGCAGGCTCCCCCGATGCAGACGCCGTGAGTGCCACAGTCTACTGAGCACACTTCTGGAAGAAAAACAATGATTACAGCTCAACACCACAGCTGGTGAAACCCTCCATGGAGTCTAGACCACACACACGGCCGGGACCCCTGGAGCAGGCCCTGAGGCCCAGCAGCTGTTATCTTTGGAAGCTTGTCTCTCCTTGGCTGGGTATCAATTCATTGTCAAATCTTTTTTTCTAGAGAAGCAGTTCTCAAAGTGTGGCCCCTGGACCAGCAGCATAAGTAGCACCTGGGAACTTGTTAGAAATGTAAATGCTTGTGCCCTGGTTGGACCAAGTGAATTAGAGGATCTGGGAGTGGGACTCAGAGATTTTGTTAGAACAAGTCCTCCAGGTGGTTTTGATACTCACTAGAATGTGAGAACCACTTTTCTAGAGATTAAGACCGTTCCAACCAGTTTGGCAAAGCTAACTGGGAAGTACCCACCTGAAAAGATCTGTGTGTGGATCCTGACTCTCTAGCCAGCTGGGATTCCTCCCTCACTGAGAGCCTGAACTGATCAAGCCCAAGAGGTCAGCTGGGGACCCCACTGCTCCATTCCCAAGATGACTGCAGATCCCCCCACTACCCAGATCGGCACCTTGGTGGCGATAACGACCACTGTAATTGTGCTGCATGTACACAGCTTCATTCTCAAAGGAGCTCAAAGTCTTTTGCGCTTGAGGAGGAGACAGACAGACAGATATGCACTCTCTGGCATTCCAGACCTCTCACTCGAGGACAAGCACGTGCCCCACATTCATCCTTTCATCAATCTACGGAGGGAGGCGTGGCTTGGCATGCCAGGGGAAGGAAGACCGGGCCAGGGAGTGGGGCCAGTGATTCTCTCAAAGTCACACTACATATCTGCAGTGTACCTGGGTTTTGGATCTAGGACCCCCGCCTCCTCCCATCCTCTGCATGGCCTTGCCAGGACCATCAGCATCAGAGTTGAAGCCAGAGTCGAGCGGGCTGAGAAGATATCCCAAAATAGCCCATTTTAACTGACTTTTTTTTTTTCTTTTTGGAATGAAATATTCATTTCTTTCCCATGGTAGGCAAAGCTTCACATCTATTCCCTTCCTGATTGCCATGGCAATCTGACAGCTGTCTCACTACCCAGAGGAAGGGGGCGGAATGATCACTTGCTCGGATAGGTGCTTGTCAGTGTGAACAGAACCTTTCTCAGGAAGGTTGGGACCGGCTTGAACTGTTGAACTGTTCCATTTTTAAGGTCACTCTGGAGGGAAGACACACACTCTTAATTTTAGGAAAATGAAGTGTACAACCCGACTTCATTATTTTCCTGTCACTGGAGTATTACAGAGCTTTAGAACATGTTCACGCAGCACCCCGAGGGAGCCTCTTTTCTGTTTTATGGGACGTTCCATTCAGTTTGTCTGGGGCTGAATTGTTCTGTTTTGTTTTCTGGTACCTTTAGGGAATGTACATAAGAAAACCTATAATGCAAATGGAAGCATCCCTCCTGGGCCCCTTATCCATTTGCCGTGATGGAACCAACCCAATGCTTTTTTGTTTAATTGTTTCTCAAAGATCACAGATTCCACAATTGAGGAGAAGAGAATGAGAAAGACACAACGTAATTCATCAAAGTTCCCTTACCCCAAGCTAAGTGTTAAGAGTAGATTCCCATCCATCTGTGAATGGGATTGAACACAGAGCACCAGTGTTGGAGAGAGGAAGGAGAAAACCATGTGGCTTACCGACAGAGCAGTCGGGACCCATCCAGTTGGGATCGCAGCTGCAGAGGCCTGTGTCAGGCAGGTACGTGCCGTGCCCACTGCACTGGTCTGGGCACTGGACTCTTGCCAGCTCACAGTTGAGACCACCCCAGCCAGGGCTGCACAGGCATTCTCCATTCACACAGACCCCGTGGCTGGAGCAGGTGGGATCCAAGCAATCAACTGAAACAACAAGAACAACAACAAAGAATAAGAGTATTGATCACCCATGGAGGATGTGCTGTGAGACACGGGCTTGCTGCTGAATGGACCAATGGGTCACCAGTTCCTATCTACTTGCTGGCAAATGGAGCAGCCCAGGAAATACATGTGTAATCTCCTGAGGAACACCCATAAAAAATAAAAGGCTTCTTATTTTTCAAAACACCAAATCTTGAACTAGAAGAAGATGCAAGTGAAACAAAAAGGGGATATCTCAAGCAGAATTAGGAGAAATCAGATATAGAAGTACGCCATTCCACCTTCAGCATCTTGTGCTTGTAAAGATTAGGACCCTGACCGAATCGTGTCAGAGCGTCTGCGATAGGAATGTGAATCCCTGCCATGTTTCTACAGGTGTCGCCAAGCTGGATTGCCTCTCAAGTAGAGAGGCATATTGTAACTTGACTTCGAAAGGTAACAAATGATGAAAAGGAAAACCAATGAAACTTACAAATGAGTCACTTTCCTAATGAGGTTTCACTTAGGCTAAGTCTAAAATTAGTATTCATTCTCTAAGCACACACTCACTGAAGGAGTTAGTAAATGTGCAGGATAGAAGAGGTGAAGTTGGGTGTGGAAAGGATCCAAAAGAGATCAGCTTCCTATAAATAATCACCAGGGGACTGGACAGCTATCTGTGGCCACGGCACTGACCTTCTACCAGCCAATCAGATGAGTTGATGGTCAGATTCCAGTCACTATGGTTCTTGCCTGTTTCACTGTCTGATTGTTTGGCCATCTTAATAGAGTAGATACACATCCAGTAGGTAACTTGAAGATGAGTAATCAGGAGTCAACTCAAAGTAAGGGGAGGAGTGAGCCGCAAAGGCCAGTTCTTGAGGACAGGACTTTTTGCATGAGAATATGATCTCAAACCTGGGACCTCCATTCAAGCTAAGGGTTGAATAAACAGGGCTTTTTAGAGGAAGCCTAGCTTTCTTATGCATTCTTATGTTTTCTCAGGAAATGACGCAGTGTCATTGGAGAATAGGGTTCTGTGTAATACATGGTTTTAATGAGGAATGGTGGTCTAGCAGAGGGCTCAGATGTTGCTTTGTGGATCAGACAAATGTGGATGTATCGTCACCTTATTTGATTAAGACATATTTCTCCCATTTTCACGGCTTCCAAATCAGGTCGGTTGGCCCAGATGAAAGGATTGCTTCTTCCATCATCTGGGGGCACAGCTAGCTTGAGACCATGTTGAATTCTATTCTTGAGATTGTTATGGGCCACACTGACAATGTTATTAAATCTTTCCTGTGTATGCAAGCCATCTTATGGTTCAAATTCTCAGAAAAAAATTTTGTTTTCTCTCCTTGCACAATGCCAAGATTGAAATATGAAAGACTTCTAGTCTCTAAATAATTCACTATTACAATAAGATGGTAATTCCTCAGGGTCTCAGCTTGCTATAGGATCTCCTAAGACATTTTTTTATGCCAAATGTCTTTTTTTCTTTCCTATGGGGCACAAAATAATAGTTTTTTTTTTTTTTTTTTTCTGAGACAGGGTCCTGTTCTGTCACCCAGGCTACAATGCAGTGGTGTGATCATAGTTCATTGTAACCTCGAACACCTGGGCTCAAGTGTTTCTCCTGGCTCAGCCTCCCAACTAGCTAGGAGCACAGACACATGCCACCATGTCCAGCTAAGCTTTTTTTTTTCTTTAGAAATGGGGTCTTGCTATGTTGCTCTGGCTAGTTGTGAACTCCTGGGATCAAGCAGTCCTCCTGTCTCAGCCTCCCAAAGTGCTGGGATTACTGGTGTGAGCCATGATGCCCAGCCATTAGTGTGTTTTAATATTGATGACACACTGGCTCTAAATATGACATTATTTAGATTATCTGCCACAAACTAACTAGTCCTGAGGGACATCAGACTTGAGAAATTTGAACTTATTAGAGTTCACAATATTCCATGAAGTTTCCAAAAGGAAGCCCTCCCTTGGAGCAAAAATAATAATTTTCAGTGGTAAGAGACATTTCTCACGATCCCATTTGGATATTCTTAGGAAGATATTTATGGAAGTCATTTCAAAACTGTTTCAGTCATGGGAAAAATATAGTGATTTAAAAATATCGGGGGTACACTCCCAAAGGGTGAATTTTCGTTGCTTATTAGTTGGAGATATTTACGATGATGTTAGATAATCTGGTTATCACTTTATGGTTGAATTCATTGTCTTGGGGAACAGAACTCCTGATGACATAAACCTGTTTGACACTTTGAAATTTGCTCAACTTAGGGTGGCGGAGCACACCTGAACGTAAACTTGAGCTGAAAATGTCAAACATGTAGAAGGCAAAGGGCTGTGCAGGGCCTCTGGCGTCTCATGCCTAGCGCAGCTAAGGGAATATACTAGGTGTTCAATACACAGTTGCTGCAAGAATGAAGGACAGACTGTGCTATAAGCATTTGTCGTCGATGGGACAAACTTCCTGTGTAAAGAAACGACAGATGGGAAAAAGAGATGGTGCTAACAATTTCTTGCTTTTGGGAAAAGTTTGTATTCGGGGATCTGCAAATTACAAACGAATTCATTCAGAACCCATCATGTTGATAGTCTTCCAACAAAGGAAATTCTGAAGTTCTAGTTTTTCACTCTGTCCCCATTTCTAATAAGGCAAAATGAAAATACACACAAAAATATCTTGTGGCTTATTGCTTTAAAAATAGCTCTCAACCTGTAATTAGCCATTTAAAATGTTTGGTGAGGTGCCAGCAGTTGGGAGCTTTCAAAAAAATATATATCACCATCTTTTTCTTAGAAGGATAAAATAATAAAAAGTAATACACTAAAAAAATGAAAATGGCATTCTTCTTCCAGATAAATTAGCTCTCTCTTCTCTATCTTGAATTATGGTGTAAAGGAAGGAGGAAAATCCACAGAGATTTATTAGCGCGGTACTAGAATGCCATCAAAAAATCATTTATTGTATCTAAAAATATTAGCTAACCCCTTTCTCTGGTCAGTGATACCAGTAAATATGCCCTTTGTGCTATATAATTACAGCAGTGGATGGAATAACTAAATCCAGACTTCAAGAGGAGCAGTTTTACTCTGAATTTTAAATTTGGTTCCGATTTCCTAAGATGGTCTTGTGGCCACGTCCTTAGAGTCTTTAGCAGGCAGGAGGGACTATGGCATTTTACAAAGCTTTATAAATAGAAACAGCGTTACACTTAAAAGGGGACAGTGGCCTTTACCAGCTAAGTACCGTGTGCCTCGAAACACCAGCCCCCTGGCAGCTGAAATCATTAGAACTCATTTAGTCTTGGGCCCTCTGTAGGTTTGATAAAAAAGGGTTGTGAATGCAATTTCTATCCCTAAGGATAAAAAAGGAGGTCAAGGAGTTTTACAAACAATATGTACCATAAGCCCCTGAAGAACCATGAATTACATTTATGAAGTTAAATGTCATTGAAAAATGACTCAACCATGAAACTGACATGAAAACATGGCTGACTTAAACTAATATGTCAGTTTCCTTCTCATCACCTTCTCACTCCCCAAGACATCATTAAATGAAACCTCACAAATACAGACTTTCCTTTTCATGTGCAAATCTGTTAATAGTACAACCATGTTTATGCAGAAAAAACGAAGGAATGGCAACTATTGATTTCGTTGCCATGGCCATTTCAGGTAAATTGTTTGAACGTTATGACTGTGATGAATATCAGAAATAAAAAAGCTAAATGGAAGAAAAAGCGCTGATCCAGACTTTCTGATCCCATTTCCTATTTTGAAAACAGCATATGAATCACCTCGGTTCATTCTTTTTGGGCAGCAGAAATCAATAGAGAGATTTCTTCCTTTCCTAATGATTCACATGGCTCGCTTGGTTGGTTGGGTGGTTAATTCGCCCTGAACATTTAAATAAGACTGGGTGGGATAGTGAGAAAGTTGAGAAATCACTTGAGATTCCACGAATACAGCTGTGTATAATCTGTACTGGAGAGACAAAATTCAGAGACTGGCAACGTTTCCCTAGCACTTCCTTTTCTCCAAATGATGCATGCAAAAGGTCGTCTTAACCTTTCCTGTCATATTATTGGCTTCTCTTATGTTTTCAGCGAATGCAGCTTTGCCTCCTGCAATCCATTTATCTTTAAGAACTTTAACCTTTCGAGCAGGGTTATTAAATCAGTATTTCCTCCATCCAAACTCCCAATTTGTTTTTATGATGCAGACATAGGGAGGCTACCTTTTATAATAGAGAAAAAATATATAGAGAACTGAGCAAGTGAAGATCTGGGGGTCAGACTTCTGGGCCCCATTAAGGGCATTACTGCTGATACATTGAGAAATCTTAGCAGCAGAATGTTATGGATGCCGACTTTTGGTAGCCATGGCTCTAAAAACTATGAAATGCAGGGTTTCACAAGGAAACCCTATGTGGGTGTGTATAAGGATAAATGGGCAAGGGGCTGAGAGGGTCTATGCTCTTACCTTCCTACCAGCTGTGGTTCATTCTTTACGTAAATGGTGAGAAGGAATGAATGGACACTTCACTGGGATATGTACTTAGGGAAATGGAGCCTCAGCTGGAAGACAATGATGATGGCAATTCAGAGATTCGGAAATGGGCAAGGGGCTGAGAGGGTCTATGCTCTTACCTTCCTACCAGCTGTGGTTCATTCTTTACATAAATGGTGTGTATAAGGATAAAACACTGTCATTACTTTGTGGTGAGAGCTGTGATGATTGGCTATTTTGTATGGAATTCTGGAGATCCATTAGTTATTGGGATGAAAGAATGAATCCACTACCATCAGAGAACCTCATAAAACCTGAGATCCCTTGTTGGCCTGGCCATGAAGAACACAGAATGCACGTGACATCCAATAGGACCTCTTCTGTGGGGACATCTTGGGTGGTAACCTCAAGGTGTCTCATGAAGAATAGGCAGGGGCTTTGCTTTTTCCCTTAGTTTGTTGGGCAAGTTGACACTTCTGTTTCCACTGGGATATGGGAGGGAAAAGGCTGTTTGAGTTGTATGAGGACATTTCACTGGGAGATGTACTTAGGGAAAAGGAGCCTCAGCTGGAAGACAATGATGATGGCAATTCAGAGATTGGGGAATGGGCAAGGGGCTGAGAGGGTCTATGCTCTTACCTTCCTACCAGCTGTGGTTCATTCTTTACATAAATGGTGAGAAGGAATGAATGGACAACCAGAGACCATATTCTGCCAGGGCAAATGCAGAGTGGGAAGGCTGACAGGCAGCACAGCTTTCTCTTGCCTTATAGCTACTGCAAGTCGGTCCCAACATTTTGGCACAAAATAATTTACCTGAAAGAACTGATCAAGGTAATTAGGACTAGTTAGAGCTGCTTTTGGATTCCCTCCAAAGAGGTGCCCTTTCTCCCGGTTCCTGCATGTCCCCCTCTCATGATCTCCAAGCCTGATCTCTGACCATATTGTCAGATCAAATTCAGTTTATGATATCCCTGATTTTCACCTGTGTGTGCAAGAGGGCCTTACGTGTCTGCCAGGGTGAGATTTTCAGGATTCATCAAATCCCATCCCTCTTGCTGCATCCTCACTCTCCTCCAGTTTTCTGCAATCACAGGTAACCAGGCTAATTTGCCCTCCATGGTGTTTCTAAATTACATGGATACCTGCAATCTTTCAACCCTGACTGTCTACTGATATTAATTTTTGTGGAAATATTTACACAGATGTATATGGGTCTTAGATTAGGCAGTTAGTAACAACAACAGCAAAGCTTTTTGTTTGGAAGGAAGGCAAGGGACTTAGGAATTCTTGGTTCTTTTCTCTGGATAGATAGCTTTAGTCATTCCCAATCACTAAATACAGCAGAAGAAAAGAGGAAGAAAGATAGGGCGAGGGAAAGGAAAAAAAGAGGAAACGAAAGAGAAGGAATGGGAGGAGGAGTAGAAGGAAGGAGACAGACAAAGGCAGAAGGAGCAATTTTAAGAACAAAGGTGAAAGAGAAAAGAAGTTAATTTCTATAAAGGAGAGTAAAACAAAACATTTCTTCCAGAACCATCTTTATAGGCCTTTCTTGTTCTACAGCTAAAGAAGTTTATGAAAGCGAAGGAGTTTGAAGATTTTTGTGCAAAATGTTGATGCTTCCCTTGCAAAACACACAGCCTGGGACTGGGCTCATTAGCAAAGGTCAGGCCCTGCAAATGCCTCCCTCCACTAATGCCTAGCCTGGGGCCCGGCGGGCTTACCTTCCTCACAGTGCTCGCCTTTGTAGCCAGCCGAGCAGACACAGTTCCCATCAATGCAGGAGCCGTGGCCCCCGCAGGAAGGATCGATGCACTGATTCATGGGCACGTCGCACTCTGCGCCTTTCCAGCCGCTGTAGCACTGGCACGTCCCTTTAGAATATTGTCCATTCCCACTGCACAGGACAGGGCAGGCAGCTGCACAAACCAAAGATAGAGCACCAGGTCACGAGGGGCTAGCATCCGAGGGGCTGTGGCAGTCTCAGGAGCTGCCTCGTCTTGGGGCTTGGCTTTCAGTGTTCTAGGCTGGGGACTCTGTGCAGAACCATCACCAGATAAACAACACAAGTGCTACTGATAACTGCAGCTACCACCAATTAAAGGCTTGTTATGTGCCGGGCACCGGATAGAAGGCTTTATGTGCAATTCATGACTTCATCATCCTAATCACCCTATGACGTGGAGGTTACAACATGGTCCTCGTTTTTGCAGGTGAGGCTCAAACACCGGGGAAGCGACGTGTACAGTCACACAGCCCATAAGCAGGGGAGCTCAGCTGGGAACCAGGTTGTCCCAATTCTGAAGTGGCGCCCTTCGCTAAGCGACACTGACGTCCTTATTTTGTTCCTGTTGTTGGTATTGGGGGTCAGAATCCATTTTGCTGATTATTTTATCCTCAGACCGGTTGACCTTACTCCTAATAAGTTTATGCCTCTTTAAAAGGAAGCGGGGACGAGACACAGCTGAGCCACTAAAAGTCCCACTGCATCAGTTTTCTTATCTATACCATCAAGAAATTAAGTAGTCCCCTTTATCCGCGGTTTCACTTTCAGCTTCAGTTACCCGCGGCCAACTGCTGTCTGAAAATCTGTGAGTACGATACAATAAGGAATTTAGAGAGACACAAATTACATTCACACAACTGCTGTTACACCTACTGCTTTAATTGCTCTATTTTATCATTATTGTTAATCTCTTCCTGTGCCTAACTTATAAATTCAACTTTATCCTAGGTTTATATGTGTAGGAAAAACACGGTATATGTAGGGTTTGTGCCACTTGCGGTTTCGGGTACCCACAGGGGGTCTTGGAGTGTATCCCCTGAGGATGAGGAGGGATTACTGTCATTGTGCCTCCTTCAAAGTGTAACATGCGTAATAAAGTATAATGATTACATATGCTTGACTTATTTAAAAAAAAGCAAAGGTGCAGGCAGGCTGAAGAGATGAGTTCTCTAGCAGTTCACCTTCAGCTGTACCCTCTTCCATCTGCTGGTGGGATGAAGGTTGGAAAATCAGTGGGGATTGTCTGGGAGGAGATTACCTACAGTTTTAATCAGTTTAACCTCAGATGTGCCAATTCCGGCCTTTCAGAGTTCATCAAGAATGGGATTTCAGTGGTTGGTCTCCTTCAGGTACTGGGCTTCTCACTTCCGCATCAGTTTATAAAGAACCTAACTTTCCAATCTGTCTTCAAATTTGGGCCTAAAATCCTCCGGCTATGGAACAGGCATTTAGAGGCCTTCAGAAATGACGGACACAGATGTTTCAGTGACTCCTGGTGCTGTCCATGGTTTGGAATGCACAGGTTCAGAGAATTCTACACGTATGTGAACACACATCTACGACCCGGGAGAGCTCCCTGTGCCTCACAGCGATGGCATAACTAATCATGTCACTTCTTAGTCACCTGTGCCACCCAGCCTCATGAATCACCTTTTGTTGTCATGTTTCGATTTAGTTTTTATGATAATTAACTTTGCCCTGTGCATGTCTAATTTCCCAAAGATATAGTCAGCTATTCAAGACAGGGACTATGTTTATCATTGTTGATTTCCTTCTGTTGCTGCATTCATCAATGGTGGCTTGATTAGGTAAACATTTCTCCTGTGTTCCTGATATTCAGAGATTCCCCAGTGATGGGGGGTTGTGGGCAAGCACTAAATGGCCGTTTATGAAAGATGTAGGAAGAACAGTCCCTGGAGCGAATCTCATGCTGTAAACGCAATGCCTTTTTCTGGGGAAGTGATGTTTTACCTTAATTGCAAACTAATTTGAAATAGAATTATCTCAATAGTTGACATACGATTGAGGGGAGATTTCCCCTCAAAATGCTTTATAATAGGACAGTTGTCAAAACTATTGGAGGTGCTGTTTTCAGTAGAATTCCTATCCTTATGAATCTACCAGAGAATAATGAGTTGAAAAGTGAGGACTTCAAAGTCACGTATTGAATAGAGATGAACTCTAAATGTAGGGAGCATACTCTCTAATTCCAGCATGCTTAAACAGAGGAGTCTGTACAGAGTTGCTACGGAGGCTAATTGTCTAAGAGAGGGTAGAAAAAGAAACTTGAACCCAGAGTGCCCGAGATTTAAATTAGGGATCATACAAATACGAAGTAGCACAAGAAACTCTGGACTTTCTTAAAGTTTTGAGAGGGATTTAAGACAGAGTAAGTTCGTTCCACGCCAGTTCCTCATGAGACTCATGCTCAGCTGTAGGTCAGGGATGGCAAGTGTGTGCACATGAACTATGGTACTAACTTCCAACACCTCTGCAGACATCATTAATTGATCACGGCATCTTGTTCCCCAGAGCCTAGATGGAGCCTCAAAACTGTCAATGCAGTGCCTAGGCTAAGACCCGCAAGCAGGCAGAGTTGGTATTCAAGAGAAAACCTGCTTGTCATTGCTGATCTAGGTAACACAGAAGGTATTTCCTGGTGGGAAGGCTAGAATCAGCATCACTTCTCAGCCCCTTTCCAGCCCTGCACTGAAATAAAAAACAGTGAGAAGTATGGTTGCACAATGTGTAGTTAGAAGGGCTTCCAAGGACTGTTTCTGACCTAAGGGGGTTAGATTTTGGATGGGCTGTCATGGATGGCAGAGAAAGCTACATCAAATCACCAACACTGGTCTCCTATTACATCCTCCTTCCTCCCAAATGGTGGAGGAGGGTAGAAAGTAAGGTGAAAATAATTTTTTATTGATTGATAAAAAATATAGATAGGACTCTTTTCTTTTTCTTTTCTTTTTTCAGACAGAGTCTTGCTTTGTTGCCCAGGCTGGAGTGCAGTGGTGCAATCTTGGCTCACTGCAACCTCCTCCTTCTGGGTTCAAGCGATTCTCTTGCCTCAGCCTCCTGAGTAGCTGGGACTACAGGCATGCGCCACCACGCCTGGCTAATTTTTGTATTTTTATTAGAGACAGGGTTTCACGATGTTGGCCAGGCTGGTCTCAAACTCCTGACCTCAGGTGATCCATCCCCCTTGGCCTCCTGAAGTGCGGGGATTACAGGCGTGAGCCAGCGTGCCCGGCTGCATTATTTTCTTTATTCATAGTGACACCGTTCCTCTTCTGCATAAACTTCAAGTAGAAAAAAATAAGATTGTCTAGAAGGTAAGAATGGGTTTTATTTAAAACCAGGTGCTTGGGAAATCAAATTTAAAAACTGACCTACTTAAATTACTCGGTGAAAAAAATAAAAAATAGGTCAGAGAGTTCTCCACCTTCCAAACGCAGCCGTACTTCAGGGTTTGCCGCATGCTCTCTGGGAGTGTGGTCAAAAATGCGAAACACTGTGATGTTCACTGGAAAGCAGGACACTCAGTGAGCTTCACTTAATGCCATACAAAGACGAGGAAAACAGTTCATTAGAGGAGCGAGACTTTCTAGTAATCCAGTTGCCGTGGGGCAGAGTGCAGAAAGACCAGACGAGCTCCCTCCAGTGGTGGCTGGGGTGTCCTGCATGGAGAGCACCTTCCCTTTGGAGCTACGGATTCATTCTCAGATACAACTCAACCCAGAGCATCCCAGTATCTAAGGCTCAGGCCAATCTTTATTCAAGAGGTGGATATGAAATGGGGATCCTCCTGTATTCATACGTCTTATATTTTTAGTATCATGCAACCCACATTACTTTTTATGACAGGTTATAAAAAAATGACACTGCCTACTCTATGCCAAGAAGTATTACGGAGCAGAAGTGGAAGTAAGCAAGGGTTTTGGTGCCAGAAAGAGCTGGGTTCGAAACCAAGCCTGTACCTTACCAGCTGTGGGATTTTGGCAAGGTTACTGAAGCTCTCAAAGACCCAATTTCCCCTTCAAAAAACTGTCTCTCAGCATTGATGGAAGGATTAAGTGAGATAACATGTATGGCTCACAGCAGTTTGACACTTGGTAGGCAAATTAGCCAATGCTCCCTTGTGAAACTTCAAACTGAATCTCCAATCGGACTTCAAGAGCTAATAAAATAAAGAAATGCCATAGGTCCCAAATGTGCACACACAGACACTAGCAACCACCAGTGTGTCAAATAACACTAATGGAAAGATTTGAGGTTTTCTTCTTCCATTGTTTTCTGGTGTGGGAGGGAGTTGGTTCTGATTGGCAAGGTTTGAAAGTGGAGCGTTTTGTGTCTCTGTGTGTCTCTCTTTTTCCTAAGGCTTAGGGGAGCAGAACATTGAGCATTCAAGCTTCTATTTAAAATTAATTAAAATGTTTGTACAAATTGACTATTCCTGTTTTACTAAATCTAATAAATGGAAGCTCTAAGACTCCCGCAGAAGAAAAATAACTTACCACTACCACTAACAACTGACAAGTTAACAGGTTGATGACACAAAAATGACAGAATTTAGATTCACCTAAATGGTATGAAGCTCATTTTAATGATCCAGCTGAAGCTACTCCCCCCGCCCAGCCCCCACAAAGTTCTCTGTAAGGGATGACATGAATTATCAGTGTTATTTACTCAGTGGGAAGTAACAGGATAAGCCACCTGTCCACTTGGAGCTTGCCGTAGAGAGAATACCTGGAGAAAAGTTAAGAATGTTGGAGAGGCTCAGTCATAAAAACAGAGGGAAAAATGTCTGCATCTGCACAAATAATTTGTGGGCTGGACTAGATCTGTAGAGGGAATTTCAAATAATGTATTTAAAAATGATTTGAAGTCTGTTTTATAGTTATTTCATTATTATTATTATTTGAGACAAGGTCTTGCTGTGTCACCCAGGTGGAGTGCAGTGATGGGATCACCATTTGCTGCAGCCTCAAGCAATTGTCCTGCCTCAGCCTCTTATTTGCGACCACAGGTATGCACCACAATGCCCTGCTATTTAAAAAAATTTCTGTAGAGATGGGGGTCTCTTTATGTTGCCCTGTCTGGACTCCAACTCCTCAACTCAGGTGATTCTCCTGCCTCAGCCTCCCAAAGTGCTGGGATCATAGGCATGAGCCATGACACCCAGCTGAAGTCTGTTTCAAAATTTCTTTGGAAAAGAGATGTGAGAATAGTTGACTCTCCAGGCAAATAGTTAAAATAGCATCACTAATAGTTGGTTGCCTTATATCCCAGTTAGTCAGCAATAGTGATGAATAACTCACATGGGTTAGTGGCTTAGTTAGGTGGAAGAGGATAAGAAAAGAAGATGTGTTGATCCCCATGAAGCATTTGAGGATGTAACATTTGGGTCATGGAGGCCAGGCAAACATAGCTCAGTGACCCCCAAACCAAAACTCAAAAGGCAACCCCATTGGCTTTTGAGGTTGAGGACTTAGCTTGGTGCTGAGCAAAACAGAGTCAGAAAGGTGAGAAATCATCTCCCTGAAAACTAGATTTGATTTGTTCCCTTCTAGCTAGATACTTGCAATTGGCAATCCATCTGGTAGAAAATTAAGTAATAAAGTTTGACCCTCCACAGCACACTGTATTCAAAAATAAATTCAATACTATGCAGTCATAAAAAAGAATAGGATCGTGTCCTTTGCAGGGACATGGATGGATCTGGAGGCCATTATCCTTAGCAAACTAACACAGAAAACAGAAAACCAAATATTGCATATTCTCATAAGTGGGAGCTAAATGATGACAACACATATGGGGAAAAACACGTACTAGGACCTTCTGAAGGGTGGAGGGTGGGAGGAGGGAGAGGATCAGGTAAAATAACTAATAGACACTAGGCTTCATACCTGTGATGAAATAATCTGTATAGTAACCCCTCATGACACAAGCTTACCTATGTAACAAACCTGCACTTGCACCCCTGAACTTAAAGTAAAAGTTAAAGAAAAAATCCACACAGATGAATGACCTGAATTGAAAAACAAAAACTGCAAAAGTATTAGAAAAAGATATTGGAGACTAATTTTATTTTCCTGGGAGGGAGACATGGAAGACATAAATTCTAGAAACCACGAAGAAACAGAAGATCAGATTTGATTATAAAGAATTCATATCTTCTCTATGACAAAGGATACCATAAGCAAAATTAAGGGACGAGCAACACAGAGAAGAAATATTTTTGTTTCATGTTTTATCGCATAAAGTTTGATACCTGAATACACAAAGAGCTCTTGCAAATCAATAAAAAGGTGACTGAAAACCTAGGCAAAGTACATGTCAGAAATAATATAAATTGCCAATAAAAGTAAGACAAGATACTCAGCTTCATTCAAAATTAAGTATAGATACAAATAATAGTGAGAAATATTTTTGGTTTCTCTGATTGGGGAAAAAAAAATAAGGCCGCTTACACCCAATGCTGCCATGGCTGAGAGGATGGGCTCTGTCTAACTCAGTGGCTGGGAACAAATCAAATCTAGTTTTCAGGGAGATGATTTGTCACTCTGTGGCTCATCGTGCCCAAGCAGGAAGTCTGTTGACCTTGGCACCTCAGTTTTCCTGACCTATGAAATGGGCAGAGCAATAAAGGATTGTGCTTGTAGCGAGGAAGAGAGAGAGAGGAAGTTGGAAAGAGAGTTAGGAGTGATTATGAAATACAAATGCAAAGATCACCAGCCATTCTGACTGCGATGCTCACCTCTGACCTGAGCAGCTGTCCCCCCACCCCCCGCACTTTCCTGCCCAGAATATTCAGACGTTTTAGTTGGTCTCAGTGGGGGCAAGAGCTGGCAGGACCCCCGTGAAGAGAGGAAACCAGATGGTGCATTCTGACAGACGGGGTCAGAGTCCTGGCTCAGAGGGCCAAAGTTCAACTGCACCCACTTCCTCATTCCCATTCTGTCAAATGACACATTAATAAGCAAGAAAGTGATTCAGGGAAGAATTTCCAGAAGGACAAAAAACTCATCAGGTGTGTCAAATCTCTGACATTCAGGAGCCATGTGGGGAAAGAAGCACACGCTGACTTAAGCACGAAAGTATGGATGCTTTAATTAATCCGGGGTGAATTTAATTGCTTTAGTTAAGTGGAAATCGGGTTAAAAATGATGCAGAGCATGCTGGGGTGTGTTAAAAACATGACATATGAGTTGGATGAATCGATAAATTAAAAGTGCACAGATGTTTTAATTAAACCCAGGGAAGTTAACGAAGATCGCAAGAGACTTTTAAGCCTATGATTAATTCAATTCATTTAAAATACCTGTAGAGATATGGGGATGCCTCCATTTTGAGAGTTATAAAAGTTCTCAATCGATAAGTACGTAAGCTGTTCTTAAAAAAAGTCTTATTTGTGTATGTGTGTGTGTGTCACTGAACAGCATTAATTACATAATGGATATTTAAATTCTTCAGAGCACACCGGAAGTTTTTCTGCAGCTCCAGTCCAGACTGAAGTAGGTTTACGCTTTTGTTGTCTTTGGAGCATCAAGATGAATCTGCAAGTTGCTGGTGTCCTATTACCCGCAAGCACGGAAGCTTCCTGAAGGCATGGAGGGTCTGCATCATTCAATGCCATCTCTGCAGGCGGAATGGTTCAGAGCATGGTGCAGGCTTACCAGTTAGACAGCCTGAATTTCCTTTCTTCCTTCTTTGTTTTTGCCAGCTGTGTGACTATGGACACTTTGCTTTCAGCCTCGATTGCTTTGTCTTGGAAGTGGGGTAAGAATTCCGCAGCACTTACCCCATAGTGTTTCCAAGGGGAGGAAATGAGATAATGACGTAAATCCTGTGCACAGAGCCTGGCATATAGTCATCACAAACTAGGATTTTGTTATCACTATTTTCATCGGGAGAAAACTGTTCCAACTAATCCCTTTGTAAAGAGACAAGTTGGGGTAATAGAGATGCTGTCCTCCATCCCAGATGACCTCTTTCTTTTCTTTTTTTTGAGATGGAGTCTTGCTCTGTCACCAGGTTGGAATGCAGTGGCACGATCTCAGCTCACCGCAACATCCGCCTCCTGGGTTCAAGCAATTCTTCCGCCTCAGCCTCCTGAGTAGTGGGGACCACAGGCGCGTGCCACCACGCCCGGCTAATTTTTTTTTTGTATTTTTAGTAGAGATGGGGTTTCACTGTGTTGGCCAGGATGGTCTTGATCTCTTGACCTTGTGATCCGCCCGCCTCGGCCTCCCAAAGTGCTGGGATTACAGGCGTGAGCCATGGTGCCCGGCCCCAGCTGACCTCTTTCTAAAGACTGGTTTATTTCCCAGCACGAAAGTTTTCCTCATAAACCAGAGGATTTTCCTAGCTCTGTGAGCATCACATCTACAAGTTTCCCTAGGGTTAACTTCCAGGGTTGCTTTGCTACTTATCTAGTAGTTTAAAAAGGAAAAAAAAAAAAAGGTTTTGTAGTCTCAGAAGCAGTTAAACCTGGGGGAGGGCTGACGGACTGAAGCCCCGCCATGTGATGTCTGTTTGGTAATGCAATAGTGATGAGAAACATCACGAGCAGCCGTGTTTTGGAGCTGGCCACCAAATAATGTGCACTGCAACTTCCACACTGGGGAGGAGAGGCTCCTCCATGCCTGCTTGGCAAGCCAGGGGGATGAGAGGTCAAAAGTGTTGTGACTGCCTCGATCTCTCTTCTCTTTGGGTAGTCTGAGCAGAGTTCAAGGGCAATTTGTCTAGACTCAAACTTGAATGTGCATGGGAGTCATGTGGGGACCCTGTTAGAATGCAGCTTCTGACTCAGGACGTCTGGCATGAGGACTAAACATCTGGACATTTTAGAAAATCCTGATGCTAGTACCCCAGAACTACTGAATCAGAAATTCTGGGTGGAGCCTAGTAATCCATGTGTTAACAGATGATTTCAACAAAAGCTCCAGTGTGGTTATCACTAATCTAGTGGTTAAGAACATAGTTCTAAAACCATGCCTGGGCAAGGGACTTGAATCTCTCTGAGATTCTATTTCTTTAGCTGCGAAACCGATGATCACGACGTATAAAATGAGGATGAAATGAGAGAATTCATTTAAAACCCTTTGCGCAGTGCCCGGCATGTAGTTGATCTTCAGTAGGTGGTAGCGATGTTTCTTATGTTATTTTATTAAAGGTGACTTTGCCAAGGGTGCCTGCTCAGTCGCCTTCTGCAAAGCATATGCCAAATGCACCTGCTTTAAGCTCCTGCTCCTGGGCCTTTGCTGCCAAAGAATTCCTGCATGTTTCTTCAGGTCAGTGGTGGGAGGAAAGAGAGGTGGGGTTTGGCGGTCCAGCTGCAGTGGGCTGAGGGACATTCCCATGGCCTGTCTGCATTAATGAGCATTTCACGGTAAGATGGGGTGGTAGAAGGGGATGGGTGTGAATGACAGAGGATTTGAAGGAGCTAGGACATAGTCCTGGTTGTCTTAGGGACAGCTGGGACCTGAGCCTCTTTCATGGAGGGAGAAGGAAGCTCTGAGAGAGGCATTCCTGGTGATGGGGAGGACCCTCTACCCTCAGGGAGGGGACTAAGAGCTTTGTCATCGTTCTCCACGGTGCAGGGGAAGAAGCTTATTAAAGGGAGACAGGAGGCCTATAATCCCAGTACTTTGGGAGGCTGAGGTGGGCAGGTCATGAGGTCAGGAGAGCGAGACCATCCTGGCCAACATGGTGAAACTCTCTCTACTAAAAATACTGAGGCAGGAGAATTGCTTGAACCAGGGAGATGGAGGTTGCAGTGAGTTGAGATCGTGCCACTGCACTCCAGCCTGGGCGACAGAGCAAGACTCTGTCTCAAAAAAAAAAAAAAAAAAAGGAAAAAAGAAAGGAAAATTGGAGACAAGAGAGCCGATTGTGAGGCAGAGCTAGAGAGGGCTCAGACAGCCCCAGCTGCTGGCAGTACTTATTGTTGGGGACTTTAAGAGTGGTTACACTGCCCTGGAATCAGGGGTCTTCCTGCCACATCTCTCTCCTGGGTGGCCATCACAAGCATTAAAACCAGGCAGACACAGCCCTGCTACGTAACCTTGGGCAAGTAGCTTACTTTCTCTAAGTCTTTGTTTCTTTGACTGTAAAATAGGAATAGTAACAATGAACTATTTCAAAGGCTTGTTGTGAAGGTTGATACTAGCTAACAATGAATACCTGCCAAACACGGTTCTACAAAGTTTCCATGTATTTACATTCTGGTCTTTACAGCAGTGTAGTAGGTAATATTGCTGTCGTCTAAATTTCACAAATGAGAAAACTGAGGCTCAGAGGGGTTAAGTAATTTTCTAAAATAGGTGTGGTTAACCAGAGCAGCAAGAATTCAAATGTAGCAAATTCAAACTCTACAGCTTTCCTTCTTAATTACTTTGCTATTATGAGACAATGCACATAAACTGTGGAATAAGTGGCATTTCTCCTCTGTAAACTTTTTCTTTCCTTTTTTCATTCCTCCTTCTTTCCTTCCTTTGCTTATGCCCTCCCTCTGTGCCTCCAAGTTGGCTGATTTATTGCTGCATGATTGATCCAATAAATTAGAACGTTGTTCTCTATTACTCACTTTGGTTCTTGTGACATTTTCCAGCCATATTTTATCTTTATAAGCCTTGCCTCCTCTATGCAAGTAATCAGACATTCAGCAAGCACATACTTTGTCCTGGGTATGAAACTAAATACAGGGAGGTACAAAGAGGACTGCTGGAAGCTTGTCATCTGCAGGAGAACCACCTGGATAAGAGGTGGCCGGCATGAGGGAGGGGCCACTGCTGTGATATTGACAAGCCCAGGTGACTGCAGGCTCATATCTGAGGGTGCTTCAGGGAGGTGGTGGCCTGTGAGCATGGCCTCCCACGATGAGCAGCAGGAAAGGCTGGAACTGATGGGACCATTCCAGCTGAGAAAACAGCCTGAGCAAAGAGGAGGAAGCAGGGCCTCACACTTTATGAGGGGTGAGTATCGGGAACTTACTGTGAGTGTACAGGCCTCAGTGGGAAGTGACAGTGCAACAGTAGTTTACATCATGGATGACCTTGGACATCATTCTAAGAAATGTGATCTTCATTCTCAGAATGTGGCTCCTGATCACCTGCATCAGACCTCTGCCCCCTCAGGAGGCTTGTTAAAAGGGGGCATTCCTGAGCCACACACCAGTCCTAAAAGTCAAATTGGCTGGCATGCGGGAGGCACCTGGAAATACACATTTATAACAACCTCTTCCGATCCATGTCTTTAAACCACAGCTCTTGTAACCATTGTGGGAGGCGACTGGGAGCCATTGAAGGTGTTGAGGAGAGTAGTGACATGCCCCTAAAAGCTTTGTGAGAACTCTGGAGGTGGGGAGGAGAAATACCATCATGGAAAAGCTGGTGGCCAACTGAGCCGGGCAGTGGCTGTGAGGATAGAGAGAAAAACAGAGCAGAGATTATTGACAGTCGATGGAACAGGAGATGGCAAGTGGTGGGAGGAGGCAGGAGATGGATTGTGCCTGGCAGCTGGGAGGAGAGAGGGTTATAGCATCAGGCTCTGAGGCCAGAAGGTCTTTCTCTTTCTCTCTCCCCCACAGGCTGGAGTGTAGTGGTGAAATCTCTGCTCATTGCAGCCTCCACCTCCCAGGTTCAAGCAATCCTTCAAACTCACCCTCCCAAGTACCCGGGACTACAGGCATGCGCTACCTTGCCCAGCTAATTTTCATACTTTTTGTAAAGATGCAATTGTACCATGTTGCCCAGGCTGGTCATGAACTGCTGGGCTCGAGCGATCTGTCTGCCTTGGCCTCCCAAAGTGCTGGGATTACAGGCATGAACCACCACGCCTGGCCAGAGGCTTTGTTTCAAACTCTGGCTCTGCCACTTTCTACCTAGGAAACTCTTGTTTCCTCTCCTGAAAAGTTTACTTCGGTTCAAACTCAGAATTCTAGTGTGTAACCATTGCATATGCTGCCTGCAAAGCCACAATTCCTTTATGCCTCACCTCTGAGGTCAGTTTCATGGCTGGTCTAGTGTTAAAAGTCCAGGCCAGACTGCCTGGTTTGAATCTCAACAATTGCACTTATTTGCTGAGTGATTTTGATCAAGTTACTTAACCTCTCTGTGCCTCATTTTCCAGATCTATAAAAGGGGATAATAATCATCTGTAAACTAAGGCTACTGATGATTAAATGACGTAATTATGTAGTTGTTCAGCACAGTGGTTGGCATATACAGTAAGAGCTCAATAAATGTCAACTCTGGTGATGATGATGATGATGATCTGTTTTTAGTGCTGGCATGTAGCCATGAGGAACTGGGTGGTGGGTACATTTGCCAGTTAACAGGAGAAAAATGGCAGGATTCCTGTTTTGTTTTGTTTTGTTTTGTTTTTTTCCCAAAGCTCCACAGAAGCTGGGTAGGAGCTGAAACCAACCCCCAGAGAGAAGACTTTATGTTCCTGTGGCTGTGGCATTTCTGGGCCTCCACTGACAGCTGTTCCGCAGCAGGAGTCGTCATTTCTAATAGCTATTAAATACGCATTACCTAACAACTACGGCTCTGGGGTGTTAAGTTTCTGCTGCAGGTTGAAGTCTCCAGCTCAGCCCAAATAAGCCATCTGAGAAGCCAGTGTCAAAACAGAAAAAAAAAAAAAAAAAAAACCCAGACACCTCAGCTCTCTTCTGCAATGCAAGGCTGCTTTACAAGCAATCTCAGGAAGCACCCGAAGTGAAAGCCTTCAAATGAAAGCAAATATGAGGGAAAGGAATAATAATTAAAAAACCTCTCTCATAGGCGGGTGAAGAACAATGAGAACACATGGACACAGGGAAGGGAGCACTACACACTGGGATTTATTGGGGGGAACAGGGGAGGGACAGCGGGGGTGGAGCTGGGGAGGGATAGCATGGGGAGAAATACCAAATGTGGGTGAAGTGGAGGAAGGCAGCAAAACACACTGCCACGTGTGTACCTATGCAACTACCTTGCATGTTTTGCACATGTACCCCAAAACCTCAAATGCAATAAAAAAAACCCCTCTAGCCCACAACAAACGGCATCCAAGTGATGAGAAAACCATGCAAGGGGAATAGTAATAACAACAAACTAGAGAATAAACAATAACCTGAATAATAAACGCAATTATTGCGGGACAGGACAGGTGCCTGATGGAAAACGGTATAAATTACCGGAAAAGAAATGCATTTTTTCCTGAAGCTCTGGATCTGAACAGCTTGCCTGTCATGTTACTCAGTTAATGCCATTCTGTACTATTCAGTCTTCTCCATGGAATTTTCTCCATATTCCCTGATGCTACTTGGCTATGTTCATTGATTCACACTACTGCGATTTTTAAAAAAACTTTGAAAACTTCAAATGTTCATGATGCCTTACAGGCATCCTCACGATCCAGTCTCTCACAGACCAGGAGACCAGGTACACCTGTGTGATGAGGCCGGCCTCTGCCCCAGGGTCCCCTTCTTGCCTTCCCTGACTGTGATCTAGTGACATTCAGATGCGCCAGGAAAATGCCCCCCATGCCTTTTGCTCCATCCTGACTCTGCAATAAAGGTACTTGTCCACCAGTCCTCACTTTCTCTCAGCTCCCACCTGCCTGGCTGAACCTGGTCCCTTGGAGCTGCTCCCACATGGCCCTCCCTCTCCAGAATCTATAAGTATAATAAAGCCCTGAATTTCATATGCCTCTCCCAGCATGGGTTCCACAGTTGGAGTATTCTTTAAAGACCCCACCAGGGAACTTACTCCCCCATTTATAACACACACATTTTATTGCTTTATAAACCTCCTTATTTTCTTCTTTGGAATGTCTATAGTATTCAAAGTCCACATCACAGCATTTTGAACTCCCATTGACGTTACCTCCTTGCTTTTAATACAAATTGATCAGAGCAGAAGTTCTTGGAAGCAGAGGCTGTGGTTCCCTCGCTCATCCTTCTAGCCTGGCTCTCAGTGCAGTACCTGTTGCAAAGTGGGCACATCACAAGCACTCACTGAATGCACGAATAAGTTCTTTCCCCTCGACTGACTCAGAACAATATGTTAGATCCATTCCATGTCATTTTTATGCGCAGGTCAGTTTCATTTTGCTTTTGGAGCCTCTCAGGGCCCCCGAGATGATGGGGGCTGCAGAATGAATGCTCTTGCAAATTCACACTGACCGATTCCTCCATTCACTGCAAGGATGTCTTCAGATGCTTGATGCAGACTGGCAGGTTTATAAGAAGACAAGGAGCTGCCATTTGCACTGCACATCAGAGGGTACGGGAGGCGCAGTGTGAGGTCAAGAGAGTAAATCCGCATTTCTGTCACTTGGACACATACCCGGTCGCTTGGATGTGATGGGAGTCTCTCTTGCTAACGTGGCAAATTCTCCCCCTGGCAGGAGGGCCTGAATCTGCCGGCTGCCTGCAGTCACAGAAACTGGCAGAGCTCAAGGCATCCTGGGCACAGCTGTCAGTGAAGGAACAAAGGTGAATGTGAATTTGTGATGAGGGAGGACCTTATGCTAGGGGCCTCTTAAGAGTTTTTCTCAAGAAAGAGGACAGGCTGAGCTCAGTGGCTCATGCCTGTAATCCCAGCAGTTTGGGAGGCCAAGGCGGGTAGATCATGAGGTCAAGAGAAGGAGACCATCCTGGCCAACATGGTGAAATCCTGTCACTATGAAAAATCCAAAATTAGCTGGGTGTGGTGGTACACGCCTGTAATCCCAGCTACTCTGGAGGCTGAGGCAGGAGAATCACTTAGAACCCAGGAGAAGGAGGTTGCAGTGAGCTGAGATCATGCCACTGTACTCCATTCAGCCTGGGTGACAGAGCAAGGCTCTGAAAAAAAGAAGAAGGGAAGGAAGGAAGGAAGGAAGGAAGGAAGGAAGGAAGGAAGGAAGGGAGGGAGGGAGGGAGGGAGGGAGGGAGGGAGGGAGGGAGGGAGGGAGGGAGGGAAGGAAGGAAAGAAAGAAGGAAAGGAAGGAAGGAAGGAAGGGAAGGAAGGAAGGAAGGAAAGGAAGGAAGGAAGGAAGGAAGGAAGGAAGGAAGGAAGAAAACAGACACTATTATGGCCCACAGCCAGGAGATGAGGCACCCGATCTGGGGAGCAGGAGACTCAGGTGCACCTGTCTCTGCACTCGCTAGCTGATTACCTCATTCTGTTGGCTTGGGGTTATTCCCTGCTAACACTCAGCAGCTTCTTGAACCCGAAAGTTGTTTGTGAGTGCCAGCTTGTCATGGCCACTGCTAAATTGTGCAGGATCGATGGGATAGAGGCTTCCCACCTCTCTGCCTTAGGTGTGCGGGAGAACAAAGGCATGCACGTGCACACACACACTCTCTCTTTCTCACACAAACACATACAACCACATCTTAATTTTTTTCTTATTAAAATCAGAAGTGCATCTGTGATGTAACGCACTGAGGATGGCAGAACATCTTGCTAAAAATGCATACACCTTAATCCAACCACTGGAAAATACAGACAAACCCATATTGAGAGACATTCTATAAAATACCTGACAAATGCTTTTGTAAAGGATCAAGGTCATACAATATAAGGAATAACTGAGGAACTGTCACAGACTGGGCAGGTTAAAGGGATGAAGGAGAAGTGATAATTAAATGCAATGTGGGATCCTGGACCAAGAAAGAAAGGGCAAAGTTAGGAAAAGTCTGTAAATTAGCTAATGACTTTGTATGGATGTTAATGTCTTGGTTTTGATCATTGAATTACAAACGTTTAAAATGTTGACACAGGGGAAGCTGGGTACACTCTGTAAGGATACTCTATGTTCTATTTGTGCAGCTTGTCTGCAAATCTAAAATGATTTCAATATAAAATGTTTAAAAAATTGTAGGGAGGGGATTGGTTAAAATAGAATTTATCTCATATCATCAATTTGAAGATGAGTAAGAGTATGCATTAAGTACTTTGCACAATGTCTGGTGCATGTTTGGTATTTAAAAGCTATTAGTTATTTTAAAACAACTGGAAGTATAGGCCTAACATTTCAGAAATAAATTTGGTGCTAATTATTAGATGTTTGCACTTGAACCTGGTACAGTTAAACCTGTGTGCTTGTGTTTACTTGTTTCTCATTTCATCCCACAGGTGTGGTCAGGGAATTTTCTTATTTTAGGAGCCATTAGTTATGAGTTGAGGTGTTCAAGGCTGGAGTCTCTGCAGACACCAGGCTTATATGTGCTCAAGTCCACTTTTGCGATTCTTGAGGTGAAGTCGGTGTGTAAGAAGCTGACTTGGCTTGGATGCTAATCAAAGTGGAAATATTACTCTCCAGATAGAGTTAATGGGGGCACTAACTTTCCTATAGCTTTCTCTTTTTCAATTTCTGGTTTTGACATTGTTCTTTTTAAAATAAATTTATCTATGTATCCATAATGAATTGACTTAAAGAAATATGTTGCTATTGATAATACTTATGTCCCATGAAATTGGAAGAAATAATAAAAGTGGTACATGAAAGATCAAAGATTGGGAAAGGAGGTTTTAGAATGAGGGGAAATTTAGCTTTGTTAACCATGAAGTAGCTTAAACTGTGGCCATTTAAAAAATACTAAGGAAGGAACATCTATAGGGCAAAAAGGTAGAATCTTACTCCTAACACTCTTCAACCAACTTCGCCCAGAATAAATGGAGAAATAGGGAAAATGCAGTTTTATTCTTTAAACCCTCCATTTTGTCCACTGTGTGCATCAACAGCTAAATTAAAATATACAAGTTCAGAGACCGATTTCAGGAGCAGTGACTGAGTATGGAGAAGTAGCTACTCTTAACATCCACTCAATATTCATTTCACAAGGATCAATTATATACCATGGCTAATGCACACTTGCAGTGTGCGCCCAACCACAGTGCAGGTGGTGAATGCAAAACACACACCGAGAGTCCTTTTAAGCAGCTAAATGGACACCCCATTACAGATCCATAATATAGAATGGCTGCTCATCTGCAAATGGATTGAGAGCGAAGGGTTCTTAAATGACCGGGGTACTTAGGTTTAAAAGGCCAGTAACTGGATGTGCAGTCAGAGCACACATGGTTTTTAGGATTAATAATACATCGATGTGTGTCAGTGTTAATATACATTTACAGCTCACAGGCCGTGAGGCTGAGTGTTCAGCCCATTTGCAGCCACATATAAAAGGACGACTCTGTTCCTTCTTCTCATTAATGCCTTCACTCCCAGGAAAATTAGATTATGCAAGGAAAGCCATTCAAATGACACTGAAGTTTTCCTTCCTTGAAAGCCTCCGCTAGGAAAAGCGCTCGGCCTGGTGATGCATGTGCTGCTCTCTGTTCTCCTTGCTCCATCAGGGGCCTTCAGAGCCTGAGGGAGGTGCTAGGAGGAGGTCCAGTCTCCACTGACCACTTTGCCGATGTGCCCGCCTGCCACTGACAGAGTGTGCTAGGCCTGGCACAGCCCAGAAAGCTGCTGGGTGGCTTCTTGCCTTTTTTGATTTTTAATACTTTAAGGTCTAGGACACATGTACAGAATGTGCATGTTTGTTACATAGGTATACATGTGCCATAATGATTTGCTGCACCCATCAACCCGTCATCTACATGAGGTATGTCTCCTAACGCTATCCCTCCCCTAGCCCCCAACTCCTCAACAGGCCCCGGTAAGTAATCTTCCCCGCCCTGTATCCATGTGTTCTCATTGTTCAACACCCGCCTATGAGTGAGACCATGTGGTTTTCATGTTTGGTTTTCTGATCCTGTGTTAGTTTGCTGAGAATGATAGTTTCCAGCTTCATCCATGTCCCTGTAAAGGACATGAACTCATCCTTTTTCATGGCTGCATAGTATTCCATGGCATATATGTGCCACATTTTCTTTCTCCAGTCTATCACTGATGAGCATTTGGGTTGATTCCAAGTCTTTGCTACTGTGAGTAGTACTGCAATAAACATACACGTGCATGTGCCTTTATAGTAGAATCATTTATAATCCTTTGGGTATATACCCAGTAATGGGATTGCTGGGTCAAATGGTATTTCTGGTTCTAGATCCTTGAGGAATCACCACACTGTCTTCCACAATGATTGAACTATTTTACACTCCCACCAACAGTGTAAAACCATTCCTATTTCTCCACAGCCTCTTCTTGTTTCCTGACTTTTTAATGATCACCATTCTAACTGGCATGAGATGGTATCTCATTGTGGTTTGCATGATGACATGATTGTATATTTAGAAAACCCCATCGTCTCAGCCCCAAATCTCCTTAAGCTGATAAGAAACCTCAGCAAAGTCTCAGCATACGAAATCAACATGCAAAAATCACAAGCATTCCTATTCACCAGTAATAGACAAACAGAGAGCCACATCACGAGTGAACTCCCATTCACAATTGCTACAAAGAGAATAAAATACCTAGGAATACAACTTACAAGGGATGTGAAGGACCTCTTCAAGGAGAAATACAAACCTTGCCTTCTTTTTAAGTTTATCCAAGCTTTCACCATACTGTGTGACAGAAGAGATGCCTGTAAGTGGTGTCATTTGGGAATTAAGTCTCACACACGTGCCATCAGACCCAGAACTTTAAGTACAGAAAGCTCCTTCACTTATCAGCATTTGTAAGGACGGAACCTTCACATCCTTGAAATAGTATTTTTTTGAGCAATTGCAGTGAGGGTGGGAAATGAGGGGCACTATTTAATATTTACAGAGCAGCTTTATTGATTGTCTCGCAGAAAGTCAAGGCAGGAAGGTATTTTAATGAAGCACACATAAAAATAATGGGAAGATTAGTTAAACATATAAATAAATGAAATAATATGCACAATTAAATAAGAAAGTCAAGCCCTTTGAGGTCTTATTGTGCCCTGCTAAGAGCTTTGTGTGTGTTATCTTACACTATCCTCACAATAAACCTAGGAAGTAACTCCCCATTTTTCCAGATGAGGAAACCAAGGTTCAGAAAGTTTAAATCACTCACTTAATGTCAGATACCCACTGGCAGAGCTGGGATTGAAACCCAGGATTGCCTGACTCTGCAGCAAGTGCACTTAAACACCTCTTCTCTATTTTTCAGACAGGGATATAAGCCTATTAATTAGTAGGTGGAAAATCAGTGGAATGGGTCATAACTGGTATTAAAAAAAAATGAGGTTGGACACAGTGGCTCATGCCTATAATCCCAGCACTTTGAGAGGCTGAAGCAGGTGGATCACTTGAGATCAGGAGTTTGAGACCAGCTGGCCAACATGGTGAAACCCTGTTTCTACTAAAAATACAAAAGTGATCTGGGCGTGGTGGTGTGCACCTGTAATTCCAGCTACTTGGAAGGCCAAGGCAGGAGCATTGCTTGAACCAGGGATGGGGAGGTTGCAGTGAGCCAAGATTGTGTCACTGTATTTCAGCCTGGGCAACACAGTGAGACTCCAGATCAAAAAAATAAAATAAAATAAAAAACAAAATAGAATGGAAAAGAAACATGGAGTAAAATATTCTGTGAAAGTTTTGTTTCAATTTCCTATTTGCATTTAGACATATACACTTGTGCGTCTATGTCTGTGTGTGTCTGTGTGTAAAAGTGTGAGATACTCTGCTCTTCACTATATTTGCCTCTGATAGAGCCACTTGAAGGTCACACTGAAGGTCTCTTGCAAGCAAGGTGTGCAGCCCCTACATTCTCTGCTCTTGTGAGAGGCATTTTCTTTCTTATATTACCTTTCTCCCAAGATTCTCAGGGCTCCAGCTATTCTGTGCACAGCAGTGTAGATAAATTAATAATACAATTTAAAACCGATTCCACCAAGATAAATAGCGCTTCCTAGATCAAGAGTGTAGCTGGCCAGAATGAATGAAATTTACTAACCCTGAGATGCTTAATCTTCCATTACATGGAAGTTAATGATTATAAGAAAGGAGTGATGGTAATTCACTTCTGCTTTTACAGGAAATCCAACCATCTCATTTTTAGCAAATCTTTCTTCTCAGCACACCTCAGTGCCAAGGATAACTGCCCTGCTTCTGTAGGTACGTTGGCCAATGGTCATAAATCAAAGCCTATTCTTTGCCAAAGGCTTATGCCTTCTGGCATGCATGGGCTTGCAAGATGTCTCAGGGGAATTTTTTGGGAAGGCTACTTGGGTGCCCTTTCTGTTACCCACTCAGAGAAGGCTAGGGAGGGGCTGTTTTCCAACCATAGCGGGGAAGCAGTGGCACATACCTTTAGCACAGTCCGCGCCTAGAAATCCCGGGAAACAGTGACATACCCCCGACACACATTCACCATTCCCATGGCAGTTACGTGGACAGTCCTGCACTGAATCTGAAAAAGAGAGACAAGTAGCGATTACCTTTTCCTCTGTCTACTGGTGCAGTAATTTAACCATCAGTAACTAACCATTTTTAAAGACTAGTGGCAGTAACCTCAGATACCTATAAGAGGGGACTGGTCGGGAACGTAAGTGAGTAAAGGAAGAGAACAGGGAGTGGTGGGGACTAGGACAGCTAGAACAGTGCCCTCCAGGTGATGACTCCAGGCAGGAATGCAGGGCTAGTAGTGCTGTAACTTTCGCATTTTAAGAATAAACTACCAATCCCACTTATCGTGGTGGTTCATGGCTATAATTCCAGCAGGTGGATATTTGAGATCAAGAGTCTGAGACCAGCCTGGCTAACATGATAAAACCCTGTCTCTGCTAAAAAAAAAAAAAATGGCTGGGTATGGTGGTACATGCCTATAGTCCCAGTTACTTGGGAGGCTGAGGCAGGAAAATAGCGTGAACCCAGGAGGCAGAGGTTGCAATGAACTGAGATCGCACCACGACACTCCAGTCTGGGCAACAGAGCGAGATTCAATTTCAAAAGCAAACAAACAGACAAAACAAAACAATAGAAAGAAGAAACTATCAACCATGATTTAAAAACCATGAAGTCTCCCATGTTTTAATGTTGACAAGTTTTTAAACACTGTACCCAGCCCCCCCTCTCAACCTTCATCTTCTCAACTATTTAAGATTTGGTCTGATGTATGGGGTATCAGTTTTCAGCCTTAGGTATAGAGAGTGATTCTTCAAAATAGGAGCAGTTATTCCTAACCTCAGATTTGTAGAGAAAAAATATTCCTTGCTTTAAGGAATTCTAATAAAAGAAAAACCCGAAAGCATAAGACTGCTTAAATTAGGCATGATTTTTGGAGTTTTTAAGTAGGAGATTTTGGGTTATACAAATGTCCTTTTATGCTTGGCTTTTGAGGATGTTATTTTTCATGAAAATGAATTAGTTCACATTTGGCTCTATCCTGCATCCCCGTCTTATCTTGTGATTTACCTTTCTATGTATACTCTCAAGTAATACCTTCAAAGGAATGACTGAAACTTTTTAATGTTGATTTGGGGCTGCACATAAATAGTCATATTCTTTAAAAATTATTACCATCGTCCTAACTTTTGTCTTAAAACACATTTAGACTTTCAGGTTCCAAATTACTAAGATGATGAAAAGGAAAACGTAAGCCATTATTCCCAAAATGTGATGTTATATCACCCTTGGAGATCTGGGGACGTTGGCCTGGTGATGAGATGTGAAAGGCTGTGAAGTCTAATTGTTCCTAATGGAATTACCTGAGAGTGATAAAGGATGTCTTGCCTTTAAACCTGACTTCCCATTCACTCTCCTTCTGGATTGTGAATCATGCAGTTTTGTCTTCTACAGTGTTTCCCTTCTCAGTCTTCGTCTTTCAGAACCATATTGTAGTTGGTTTCTGGCACGCTGATGACAACTCAATGAGTATATTTGCTTTTTCAAAATGAGACAAAAAATGATAGACCCCATCAAGCCAGTTTCCTTAATGTGTAACAATGAACATTTCAGACCTGAAACTCCTTGAGGTAGGCTGTGTAAATGTCGGCTGAGAAGCATCCAGGTGGCTACCAATTTGTTTCATTTATTCATCCTTCGTTCAAAAAGCATTAGGTGCTTCTGTGGATCAGCAAATCAGCAATTTCAGAGGATGCTGGGAGACCATTCTCCCTCGGCCTCTTATGTTTCTGAATGTCTTGAGAGCACAGGCATTGACTGCCTTAGTTCTGAACTATCTTTTCAAGGCTGTCTGCATTGGGAACAGCCTTGGGAGACAGCGATAGTGTCTCTCTCCTGAGTAAAGAGTAGGTTTACTTATTAACCAGTATAGTAAAGACAATGTCTCCCTCTGGAACAAAGACCAAGCCCGCTTACTGCCCATTCTAAGAGACTCGGGTTCAGTAAGCTCTGGGTTTTTCTCCTGCAATGCAACCCATGACATGTGCTGGTATCACCTGGCCTGAGGGAGGCCCTGGGGTGTTACGCTGAGGACACTGGGGCTTAGGGAACCAGAACATGTGCTGCTACTCTGGATATTGCATTGCTCTGAGTAATAAGGTCCCTTGTCTCTGACCCATGAGTCTCATGTCTTCTAATGGCATCCATGAAACTGTGCAAACACGTTAGCTTGCAATTAGGGTAAGATCTCAACCTGTCATATTCTTAAATATGATTCAGTCTACTAACTGAGCACTTATTATATGCAAAGCACTATAAAATAAGGCATTGGAGATACCATGGTGAATAAGGTAGACAGTCCCTGCCCTCATAAAACTTTGCACTATCCTAGAGAACACAAGCCAAAATAACAAATGAATCAAATGAGTAAAAGTTACAGTAAGTGCTTTGAAGAGAATAAGATACTGGGATGAAGTAACGAGAGGAAGCTCAGAGGAAATGTTCAGGGAGGGCCTCTCTACTCTATGCAGGTGACTCTGAAGGATGAGCTGAAACCAGCAGGCAAAGAGCTGAGGGAAAGGTATTCCAGGTAGGAGGAATAGCTTATGCAAAGGCTCTGGGATGGGAAAGAGAAGAACTGAATCCAATTTGGATGCAGGGTAGCAAACAAGGCAGAGTGTCACAATACTTGAGTTTGGAGCCATCCTGGCAAGGAGAAGAATCATCCAGGGACCTGTAGGCCAGTAGTCCCCAATCTTTTTGCCGCCAGGGACTGGTTTCATGGAAGACAATTTTTCTACAGATTGGGGCTTGGGGATGGTTTCGGGTGATTCAACCACATTATATTTATTATGTGCTTTATTTCTATTATTATTGCATTGTAATATAAATTGAAGTAACTATACAACTCACCATAATGTGGAATCAGTGGGAGCCCTGAGCTTCTTTTCCTGTAACTAGATAGTCCTATCTAGGGATAATGGGAGATAGTGACAGGTCATCAGGCATTAGATTCTCATAAGGAGCATGCAACCTAGATCCCTTACATGCGCAGTTCACAGCAGGGTTTGTGCTCCTATGAGAATCTAATGCTGCTGCCGATCTGACAGTGGGTGGAGCTCAGGTGGTAATGCAAGCAATGAAGAGCAGCTGTAAATACAGATGAAACTTCACTTGCTTGCCCACTGTTCACCTCCTGGTCTGCAGCCCAGTTCCTAATGGGTCGCAGACCCTTCTGTGATCTGTGCATGTGAGAGACCTGGGTTGCATGCTCCTTATGAGAATCTAACACCTGATGATCTATCACTGTCTCCCATGACCCCTAGATGGGACCATCTAATTGCAGGAAAACAAACTCAGTCTCCCACTGATTCGACATTATGGTGAAAACTGATCTGTGGCCCTGGGGTTGAGGACCCCTGCGGTAGGCTATGTGGATGACTTGGATTCTTTTTGGAACTTCCAGGTACAAATGAAACATTTAAACAGAGGAACATCATTTTCCAGCCTGCATTTTTTGAAGCCATTCCTACAGTGAGGTAGTGATTGCTTCTCACTGAGCATGTGGGTCTGGGGATGGTTTGGTGGAAATTGACATTCCTGAGGTCAAGTCTCCCTGTTCTCAAAACTGACATCTTTGGCAATCAAGCAGCAGAGGCCCAGGAATCTCTTTGCCACCATAGTCCCATGGAAAAGGCCCAAGATCTTTGCACAGTCTTTTTGCTCAGCTGGAGGACTTCACTGGGGTATTTATCCTTGTGTCTCAGATCCTGGGTGCCTTCCTCACCTTCCTCAATCTGGGCTTTGTACCACTTCCTCTTTGCCCCTGCAATTCTTACAGCAGTCTTTTATTTTTCTTTTAAGAAAGAGAAAAAAAGAAATAAAAGAAGAAAAAGAAAGAAAGGAAGAAAGAAAAAAGAGAGAGAGCAAGAAAAAAAGAATGAAAGAGAGAAAGAAAGAGGAAGAGAAGGAGGGAGAGAGAATGGGAATCTTGCTCTATTGCCCAGGCTAGAATGCAATCTAAAAATGGGTATTAAAAACCTCTTTTATGCAAGAAAATGTGCTTAACAATGGAGACGGGAAGGAATAAGGGAGGAAAATAACAAACAAGCAGCCAACCAATATTTCATTTAAACCTGTGAAATGCTATGCAATTGCTGAGGAGTGATTTACTTCCAATTTTGTGGTCACTATTAGAATAGGTGTGATGTGGTACTGATAAGAATGTATGTTTTGTGTATTTGGGGTGGAGAGTTCTGTAAATGTTTATTAAGTTTACTTATTCCAGGTCTGAGTTCAAGTCCTGGATATCCTTGTTAATTTTCTGTCTCATTGATCTGTCTAATATTGACAATGTAGTGTTAAAGTCTTCCACTATTATTATGTGGGAGTATAAGTCTCTTTGTAAGTCATTAAGAACTTACCTTATGTATCTGTGTGCTCCTGTATTGGGTACATATATATTTAGGATCGTTAGCTCTTCTTGTTGCATTGTTCCTTTTACCATTATGTAATGTCCTCTTTGTCTCTTTTGGTCTTTGTTGCTTTAAAGTCTATTTTATCAGCGATGAGAATTGCAACTCCTGCTTTTTTTTTTTTTTTTCTCTCCATTTGCTTGGTAAATCTTCCTCCATCCCTTTGTTTTGAATCTTTGTGTATCCTTGCATGTGAGATGGGTCTGGATGCAGCATACTGATGGGTTTTGGCTTTTTATCCAATTTGCCCATCTGTGTCTTTGTGGTGGTCTCTGTATTACCTGGAGTTGAGTATTGTCCTGCCTTGCTAGGTTGGGAAAGTTTTCCTGGATGATGTCCTGAAGAATATTTTCCAGCTTGAATTCATTCTTTTCATCACATTCTGGTACACCTATCAAACATAGATTAGGTCTTTTCACATAGTCCCATATTTCTTGGAGACTTTGGTCATTCCTTTTTAGCCGTTTTTCTCTAACCTTGTCTTCTCGTTTTATTTCATTAAGTTGGTCTTTGACCTCTGATATCCTTGCTTCTCCTTGATCAATTTGACTGTTAAAACTTGTGCATACTTCACAAAGTTCTCGTATTGTGTTTTTCAACTCTATTAATTCACATATATTCCTGTCTAAATTGTCTATTCTTGTTAACATTTCGTCAAACCTTTTTTCAAGGTTCTTAGTTTCTTTGCATTGGGTTAGAACATGTTCTTTTAGCTCACAGAAGTTTTTTATTACCCACCTTCTGAAGCCTGATTCTGTCAATTCATCACACTCATTCTCCATCAGGCCTTGTTCCATGCTAATGAGGAGCTGCGATCCCCGTAGGAGGAGAGACATTCTGATTTTGGATGTTTTCAGCCTTTGTGTGCTGGTTTCTTCCCATCTTTGTGGATTTATCCACCTGTCATCTTTGTAATTGCTGACTTTCAGATTGGGTCTCTAAGTGGATGTCCAGCTTGTTGGTGATGAAGTTTTTTCTGTTTCTTAGTTTTCCTTTGGTGGACACCCCTCCCTCACAGAGCTGGACCTTCCTGGGTTCAGCTGTGCTTGCTCTGAAACTCTCAATGTTCAGCACTTCCAATTGCTGTTTTTTTGTGGGGGTGGGACCAGCCGAACCCTATCACCTGGCTCCCTGTCTCAGAGCCTCTTCTTTTTTTTTAGTTGAACAGTCGACTCTCTCGCAGGTGTTCTAGTCGCCCACTGAAAAGGTGCTGGAATCTGTGTAATTTTCCCTGCGGCGACCCACTGCACCGGCTGAAATAGTGGCGTTGAGATTCATGGCACTGCCTGGGAATCTCCTGGTTTGGCTCCCCACTTCAGTCCCCTTTTCAATCAGCTGAATGGGTGAGTCTGCCTTCCCAGAGTTCCAAATGCCAATTAAAAGGGCACCCAGTCCCGCATACTCCATACTGAGAACCACCGCACTGGCCAAAAGAGTTGCGCTGGCAACACGTGGGGCTCCTCCACTGGGAATCTCCTGGTCCATGGGCAACAAAAATTCATCTGGAAGTGTGGTGTCCACTCGCTCTCTGCGCTTTCACTGGGAGCTACAATCCTGAGCTGCTGCTAATTGGCCATCTTGGATCTCTCTCCAAGACAAGTCTTTTTACATATCTATCATCTCTCACCAAGCTCTCGATCCGAACTGTTCACCAAGGTATTATCAATGCTTGGTATACAATAGGTCCTTGGTAAATAGTTGTTGAAATGTGCGTGCGTGCGTGCGTGTGTGTGTGTGTGTGTGTGCGTGCGCATATGTGGGAGGGTAGAAGAATCCAAAATAAACAAAAATTGTAATACAGAGTATTTTTCATTTAAGTTTCCCAACATCTTATATTTAAATAGTATTTCGATAGTTTCTGAGAGAAAAACAATAATGTGGCAAAGCTAAAATATAAAGGAGCTTACATTTCAATCTCCTTCCTCCAATACTTGGTTAAATATGATTTTTAAGATGTTATCAGTTTTCCTTCTTATCAACTTGGTTTACATTTTCTTGAGGAAGAAATGGCCTCCAGAGTTGAGATCAAGCCTAGGAAATGGGATTTTACCCAAGTGGAGGCTAGCGTCATGCTTCCAGAAAGCCTTTCAGTTGTCCCGAGATGAAACTCATTTCTGAAAGCAGGTTGCTTCTCTCCAAAACACATCAAAAGACTTCCCCGAATCAAAGGTATATTTAGTGTGATTGCTGGTTGACACCTGTCTAATATTTTCCCCTGTTTCACATCACGGGGGTTTACAGCACTCCTGGCTGCTCTGGATGGAGAACGTTTTGATGATAGGCATGTGTGGGAGAAACTCTGAACCAAATAAAACACTGTTCTTTTCCCTGCATTTCAGGCCAATTACTATCATTGCTCCATCAAGATGTCTGCCCAACTATTAGGCCAATTACTTTCGACTTTCTCTTTGAGCTACAGTCCAGACAAGAAAATCCTCTTGGGAGAATTGCTATTCCCAGCTCCAACAGGCCAGGGTGGGGTGATGGCCTGGGGGAAGGAGATTTTACTACCACAAGGTCTGTGTCCATTTGGGTAAAGGAAAAAGAGGACATAAGCCATTGTGAAATAATCTGAACCCCAGAAATTGTGTTAAGTTTAGAGGGAAAGGGATTTAGTTGGCTAGAATCCAAAGAAATCCAGTGGTTAAGAACACAGGCTCTGGAAAGTATGAATCCTGATTTCACCTTTTCTTGGCTGTGTGTGACCGTGGGCAAGTTTTCTAACTGAGGTAAGCTCAGTCCTGGCATCCTCAGCTGGAAATGCAGAGAATCGTGACAGTGCTACCTCATATGGCTACTCCATGGGTTGAGGAAGCAAGGGACACGAAGGCATAATACCAGGGCTGGCACACTGTCGGCGCTCTATAAATGTGTAGCTGATCTTTTTGTTACGAATAAATTCTCTGAGTCCTTGTAGACCCCAGCTGAGCCAGCTGCTGTGGGGGGTATGTGCTGTCACATACGTGTCAAGCCTCTTGAGTTTAAACACAAAGTGACACAAAGGAAGTCATTTCTCATCATGTTCTTAAACTAAAGATTTTTTTAAAATCTCAACATCTCAAGCTGGTTCCAAATTTGTTTCTAGTTTTTTCCTTTTGTGAGCTAGTCTCTACCCTATTACTTTTCTTCTCCATTGGTACCTAACCTAATTCTGGGTATTTTCCCTTCTGTGGAATGCTTCTCCACTGATTTTTGTTATACAAAGTTTAAGACATTACTTTAGAGTAGGGATTGGCAAACTTTGTCTGTAAAGGGGCAGAGAGTAATGATTTAGGCTTTGTGGGCCATGTGATCTCTGCAGCAATGACTCAACTCTGCCGTGACAGTGGGAAAGCTGCCATAGACAATATGTAAACAAATGAATGGGGTGTGCTCCAATAAAACTTTATTCATAAAAACAAGCAGTGGGCCAGATTTGGCCCATGGGCTACAAGGAAGTCAACTCCTGCTTTGGAGCATTTGGTCAGCCTTGATAGGGTCAATCTTTGCTTAGCAGAGGGAATAAGGATTGACTTCAACCCCACGGTCAATACCAAAACTCTGTGATTTTACACCATTCTGACGTAATGGCCACGGATGAAGAATTGCCACCTGAACTTGAAGTTGGATTACATAGCTCTTTGAAGAGTCAGGGAGACCCTCAGGAAAATCCATGGGCCAGTAGAAAAGTTTGTAAAATGTAGTCAATAGAAAACATCTATACTCGATGTATTACTAAAGGAGAAAAAACCAATCGGATGTCATTCAGTGACCACCAACTCATGCCACATACGTTTTATTTGTCATGATACTCACATCGACCTTTACTTCATTACCCATGATGAAAATGAGCCCCAGAGACATAAGTGAATTGCCCAGTTAAGATGGGGGGAAGAAAATCTTGGATTTAATGCTGGAGCTACCAGGTCTTTCTTCAAGAAGCCACCCTGTGTCGGCTTCCCCAGTGAAACTTGAGATCTACAACTAAAGTGGTTGGGACACATGGTGTTATACAAAGGCAGTGGACAAGATCCAGAAGCCCATGCCATTTCCATTGTTTCCACTGGCCGGGTCTTTGAGGAATTCAGCTTTCTGAATCTCGATGTATCCTTCTGTGAAATGGGTCTAATAATCTTCCCTGATTCACAGAGGCTCTACCCAGGATCAATTATTATTGTCAGGAGGAAGATTAAAAAAAAAAACCCCAACAACATAAGTGTAATGAAAATATCTGCAGCTTCTTTGCTTGTTAACATACTTAGGATTTGTTGTAGAAAAACTTCATGAAATCTTCATCAAGCGAATGACCCTTTTAAAGCTTTGATTGCATGTATAAGGACATTTTGGATGTAACTTAGCTGGATTTCCCTTGATAGCTAATAGAAAGCAGGGCCACCCTTTGCCAAAATAAGTACTTAATTAAAACACTTTGAGATTTACCTATGTAAAAATAAAAATATAATTTCTAAAATGTCTATTTAATTTCTCTGATTTAAAGTTTTTTTAAAACCAGTTTTTATTAATATTTTGAGGTTCCTTCATTTTTAAGAAAAATTCTGAGCTGATTTGAATTTTACAACTGATAATAACTGATAATTTTAACAACGGATAATAACCAGTTGTGTCTCTACTATATGCTTAGAGATTTAATTCATATATTTATTTTATTTGATCCCCACAATGGCCCTATGAGGTGGGTGTTCATGTTAGTTCCATTTTACTATGAGGAAACTGAGGCTTACGAAAGTCAAGTGATTTGCTTACGTTGTGTGGTTGGGACTGACCCAGGCAGTCTGACCCAAACTCTTAACCTCAATTTCATCCTTGGTGGCTCTTTCGTGGTTTAAGCAGTATTTCCATTTAATCAGAGCTAGTTTCGGATGGGTAGCACTGTAAGACCTAAACAAAGGATCTTGGTTGGTTGTCATCTGTAGTAGAAACTACCTCAAAAGATGTGTCTTCTGCAGAGAAGCCCAGAACATTTCCGTCTTCCCTTCATGGCGTACCATCTCCGAGGCCCCACACCTACCTAGGACAACAGTACTGAAGGAAACCATCTCTTTGTCTTTTCCGTCATTGTAGAAGGCCAGATGCCACAGGCCCACGTCCAGGTACTGCACAAACACGGCTTCGTTCTGAACCAAGGTCTGAATGCTCCGGCGTTCCCTGGGAGACTCAACCACACTCCACTTCTCCTTCCCGTCCAGACGTTCCATGAAGTCATACTGGGAAAACGAGAGAGTACCACGTATGAGACAAGGTTCAGACGCGGTCCCATACCTGGCACCTTCGCCTCCCACCCATTTGTTAATTGGTTACCTTTTTGTTTTGTTAATTTGTTACCCATTTGTTACCTTTTTTGTAGCACATTTTGCTATGAACTTATCCAGGAAAACAAGAGCCACCAAAGGTATAACAATAATAACAGTCATTTATTATGCTTTATAATTATTGCTACTATTCATAGTTTTATTCTTCTAGGCCACAATCTCTTATCTGCTGTCCTGAAATCCAAAAAAGCTTTAACTCAAAGTTTTTTGTTTCTTTTTGTTTGTATGTATGCATCGTGTGTGTGTGTGTGTGTGTGGAGTGGTATACGCTGTTGCTCCCGTCCCCACTGGGGTGTTATATAATACAGAGTATATGCAAAGTATAACTTTTCCATAATCTTCCAGATTCTGAATTCCCAAATGTAATTGGTTCCCTGAGAGTTTCAGGTAAGGAATTATGAACCCATGTTACCAGCTACCATTTTATTGAACATTTACTAGGAGAATTTACTAGCCTCTCTATGAGAGGCTATGATGAGGGCCATGGAGGCTGAGAGAATCCTGAATGAGGTGCTTACTAGCTTCGCTTGTCTGTGCCTTGGTTTCCCCACTGGCAAAACTGAAAATAAGAGTAACTATGTTATGGGGTTGTCGTGAGGATTAAGATAATATTTAAAACATTGCCTGTCACCCAGGAAACACAAAATACAAGTTAGCCATCATGACCATTATCATCATTTTATTCAATTCTTGAAGAAACCCTGATTTGGTACCTATCTTGGTACTATTTACATCCATATTTTACAGATAAGAAAGCTGAGGCTCAGAGAAGTCAAGCAAGTTTTCCAAAGTCACACAGCTCCTAAGTAACCAAGCAAGAATTTAGACATACATTGGCTTGGTGTTTATGTTCATGCCCTAATAGTGCCTGGCCTTGGATAAACCAGCAATAACAGTTTAATTTTGCTTCACTGGAAACCAGGTTCAAAACTGGAAGTGATTAATGAGAGACAGAGCAGTCAGCTAAGACTACCAAGATAAGGGGATGGGAAGGTCGAATGGGATCCAAGAGAGGCCTGTTCTAAATAATAGGTGAAATCCTGTATCAGGCAAGTGGGAGCCATTGAAGACTCTTGAGCAGTGACTGATGTGAAGAAAGGGATGTTTTGAAGAATTAGTTTGTAGGAAGGCTATGAGATATTCTAAAGGGAGAAAAAAATGAAAGCAGGAGGACCAATTAGGAAGTGATTGCAGAAACCCAGGGGTGAGGTGAAAAGGATTTGATTAGGACAGTGAATGAGAAGAGGGGGACAACTTTGGAGGAACATTTCTAAGGAAGAGGTGACAGGGGTTGACTGTGGGCTGGACAGAGAGGATGAAGGAGAAGGGAAAGAGGACACCAGTGTTTCTTACTTGTTGACAAGAAAATCGATAAATCCCCAGTAGAAATGGACTAATCTTGTGAACTCTTGCAAAATCACTGCATAGAAAAGTCACTTGCGTGCTGACTTCCAGAGAACATTCAAAGTGTGGGTTTTAGCCGATGAAAACCACTGCTGTGGGATTAAGCAATCTCTCCACTTTCCCTTATATAAAGAGGTTTTTATGGGTTACAGACATCAACTGTAACCCTTTTTACGCACTTCATAGAATGAAACTCCGGGAGTCTCCTAATGTGCCTTTCCTGTCGTCAGAATCCCCAGTTTTTCCACCTGATATGTGATCACTGAAAACAAAAGACTCTATAATCTTAAACACAAAGGCTTTGCTATCAGACAAACCTGGGTTTGAATTCTGACTCTGCCACTTACTATTCTTTGATGTTGGGCAAATCTACTTTTACCTTCTTCTTGGTTTCCATACCAGGGAATAATCACACCTAACATTCAGGGAGGTTATAAGGATGACATGAGATAATGCTTAGGGCAGGGCCTGGAAGATAATAACCATTTTATTAAGTACCTAGTGACTATGAGTCACCTACTTGCAAATCGTAATGATCCTGGACGAACAGTGCGTGGTTCTAGTTTCGCATGTCAGGAGCTGGCAATGGCCACTGCTTACAGGTTGAAATTTTCTCCACTTCTCGGGGAATGAGTGTGTTTAGCTTCTCTCTACCCCAAATCCCATTGGTCACAGCTGTCTTTGTGGGATAAAATAAATGATTTAAAGTGATATGACAAACTGATGCTGCTTTTGGAGACCTTTCTAACCAAAGCATTTGTTCCTTAGCAACCTCGAAAATGTCCAACTGCAAAGACCCATGTCTACAAATTGCTGTCAGCCAGAGGAATGGCTGTAACTTCCTTGGTGCCAAGGTGAGAAGAATCTACTTCATTTCGGGTTCAAGTAATCACCCCCATGAGGAAGAGTTTGGGGAAGATGATTACTTGTGTGGGGCCATTGCTCATTACTAATTTGGGCATCAGTCATCTCTTGCTGAACCACCTGAGCAGTCAAGGGACACGGAAATGGCTTAGGACTAGTGGCAGTGCTCACTGTCCAGCCCAGCAAATTACGCTTAAGAAGAGGCATTTTTCAGGGGAAAGAGAAGACATCCGTTTTGGCTGGCTCCTCAGAGTCCCCCCACAGAAGCACAGAGGGCAGTTTTCATTTAAGGAAGAATCGGCCAGCCAGGGGCTCTTGGAGAAGATATTGACTGTGATATGATATGGCGTCTGATGAGTCTCAATGCTGAAGCCCTTTATTGGGCTTTATTATCTTCAAAGCACTTATCACCCACTAAAATGATATAATGTGTTTTTATGTATGTTGTCTACTCAGAAGAAAATAAACTCCAGGAAGACAGGGACTTCATCTGCAGGGTAGACTGGCGAAGAGTGAGGGCTCCAGAACTCCTGCCCAGGTTAGAATCCTGGCTCTGCCACTTACTTGCTGTGACACTTGCATAAGTAATTTAAATTCTCCATGCCTCAGTCTCCCTATCTTCAAAATGGGGGAATAATAGTATCTCTACCTAAACGGTGCTATGAGGATTGAATGAGTCAGCCTATGTAAAGTGCTTAGAATAGTATGTGTTTTGTATATGGTAAACATGCCTTAAAAATTCCAGCTATCACTATTGTAATTTACTGCTGTATCAAATTCACTTGGAGCACAGTCTAGTCAATAAATACTTGTTAAATATCAAGTTAATAGAAGATTGAATTTGTAAATGAATTCCATTGAAAGAAATCTAAATTGGAATGTATTGAAGGTTTTGCCTCTAACAATGATCGTTTCACTCTCTTGCCTTCTAATGTGCTTCCTTGGATGGGAAAGAAAGGGGAAAAGTTATAGTCAGCAAGGCTGAAATCGTGTACCGCCCAGTGCAGAACATTCATACAATGCGGTGCTGCGGTCCAATGCATTTGTGAATTCATATATAACATCAGGATTTAGTTACCTTTATGAGGCTTCTAGGATTCACCTTCCCAGTTCTCAATGGGATGACATGCTATGCATGCTTTTTTCCTTCGCACTGTCTTTGTTTCTTCTCTAATCTTTCCTCCCATTCTCTTGCCCTTGACACTGTTCCTCAGTGGTCTCTGTGGTAGCAACTGCTAGACATTGCCCCATCAGGATCCTGCTCCTTTCCAGCCCCCTTGTAGTGTGCTGGCCCATGGAATGCATGCCATGGAAGCTGCTCCACTTCTAGACCCTGCCTTCAGATGCCCTATGCAGCCTCTTATATGGTTCCCCTCCCTTCCCATCTTGGAGCCACCAGATAGAAGTGGCCTGGATCCTGGAATTAGCACTTGAAGGAGAGCCTGAAATTATGATGAGCAAGCAGTAAACATGTGCTAAATTAAGCCACTGAACTGTTGAGGTTTATTCAACAGTCATTTTGGCATAGCCTTCACAGTTGACCTTACGCCCCTCTTCCTTTCCAGACCACTCCACTCCTCAAGATCATTTTTTTTTTGAGATGGAGTCTGGCCCTGTCGCTCAGGCTGGAGTGCAGTGGAGCGATCTCGGCTCACTGCAAGCTCTGCCTCCTGGATGTTTCAGCGGTTCTCCTGCCTCAGCCTGCTGGTAGCTGGGATTACAGATGCACCCCACCATGCCCGGCTAATTTTTTGTATCTTTAATAGAGATGGGATTTCACCATGTTGGCCAGGCTGGTCTTGAATTCCTGACCTCATGTAATCCACCAGCTTTGGCCTCCCAAAGTGCTGGGATACAGGAATGGGCCACCGCGCTCAGTCAAGATCGTTTCTTATAGGACAGCAGGACAGGATCACCCAGGAAAAGAAGATGGCATCTTCTGTTGGCCAAATTCCGCGCTACCATGTGTAGGGTGTTTGTTTATCACAATTGCCCAGGAGTGTCCCAGTTCATACCTCTTGTCCCTCCTTCCCATCTCAAAAGTGCTCTAGAGTGGAGTGTACCCTGCACATAGATTAACACATGTCAAGCAGCATCACACAGCATCACTCACTGCTGCTATGACTTGGGCAAAGGCTGGAGACTAGAAATGCAGGGGAAATAAACTTAGCCAGCCGTGGAGACTGCCTTCTGGGATAGGGAGACTGGGGGCCAGCAAGAAGCTGGTCTGCAAGGAGGTTATCTGGTGTAGGGGAGCCTCTGCTCTCTAGGATTCCTAGGCTACAGCGTGGCCAGCTTGCCTGGCAGCCTGGCTGAGACTAGAAGGAGGGCATTTTCCAAAAGCTCAGACCCTGTCTAGAGTTTCCTTTTCCTGCCCCAACACTGGGAATTGATGACTCAGGCTTACTATTTGAGACATTTGCCTTCACTCTTCTAGGACCTCACTGTGATCAATCCGGGACATGGGGATGCTTGGGGGATCACACAGTGCCTCATTGACTAAAGAGGTTACTGTGTGGTGCGTCCTACCCAATAGGTCTGCAGAAGCTCTGGAAGGGGTTTAGGAGGCACATGACCAAATCCCAGTAGAAGGATATGTCTGCGCACGGGCTGGCTGCGGGAGGAAGTTTGTCTCCCGAAACCGCTTGTGTCTCTTGCAGCCACCCAGAGGGTGATAGCACAATAACCCAAGGTAAACATCACCTCTCCCTACCCAGTTCTCTCCTTTCCCCTGGCCTCTGAAAAATCACCCACGTTGGCATGCAATGTGAGGGCTGTGCCTTTGAGTCATCAGTCATACCCCAAAGTGGCATGAAAATGCAACTTTTACGAGAGCTCAAGAGGCAAAGAAATAAACCACAGCAAATATTTGACTGATCCAATTATAAATCTCCCCACTTCTTGGCAGAGACCGAGGAGGAATGGTAATTAAGATAACTTAGTGGGCTTCGAAAGGAGCAGGAGGAGAGCAGCAGAGCCTGGACCGTGGAGCAGGAGCTGTTACCTTCCCAGAAGGGAAGGCGTCCACAGGCAGGGAGCGGGCAGCCCAGAGATGCTTCTAGAAACCACACTGATACACATCTGCCAGAGAGGGCAAGGTTAAAGACAGACTCTTTGCCCTTCGAGAAGATGTTATTACTGGGTCCAGGACCCCCCTCAAAGTGGAGAATGACTTCATTGCTATTTGGAATGTTTTCTTGCTGAGGGTCGACGCGAAGGGGATAAGCAATAAATGCTGACATTTCCCGGGGAAGCCTGCCACTCCCCTCGATGCACTAGCAGCATGGCCGGCCTCCTGATGATGTCTGATGTTGATTGTACCTCAGATGGCAGGGCATGCTCAGCAGTTGGTGGGACTGCAGGGGAACAACGGCACGTGCGAGCTAGGGCTGCTTGAAGCCACATGACCACAGGGTCTCTGGTCGTATCTGGCGACGGCAGGAAGAACTGAGCTGCGGTGGGTCGCTTGCTCACGGGGGTCTGTTCATCTCTTTCTGCCTCCAGCCAGGCCTGTGGCAAAGTGCGCCTGGCTGATTCCTCATTAAAGCTCAGCACAATTTCTTTGCTCTCCTTCAAAGGGGCTGAGTGCTCAGGGAAGGGGGAGGAACGACAGCCGTGCTCCAGTGGGGGCTGGCTTCCCTGAGTGTGGCCTTGCCTGTCTTTTTCAGGACTCCCTGCTCAGTTCCTACTTACAGTATCTGAGTCACTTAACTAAATGCAATCGACCCAGCTGCAGGCACCACTGCTCGGGCCACTATGAGAATAAGCCCCTGAGCTTCCGGACAGGAAACAGCATCTGCATTTCCAGACTGTAGCAACTCGTCACGCCAGACTCCACAGGCAAGGATCAAGCAGATGGAAGCTAGAGAGGAACCAAACAGGGTTCCCTAAAATCAGCAGCTGGGGAGAATTCATCTACAAGGGTGGAATTCTTGATTCTTTCATTACATGTCCTCCTGCAGCAGCAGCAAAAGTAATCATCAAAAATAAAAGCCTATTTTTGCCTGGCACTTGCTACATGCCAGGCATAATAGCAAATGCTGATGTGTGTTATCTCCTTTCATCCTCCCCAAAACCGTAATCTCATCTCAGGAGAGAACAGTGGTTTCTAGAGAAGTTAAGGAATGGATCCAGTGCCACTGAGGTTGGTTGGTGGCCAAGCAAGGATTTGAAGTTGGATTTGCACGAATCTTAACAATTATGGGGGACAGATCCATCTTTTCCAAGAACTTAGTTGTAGCTGCCAGCAGAGCTGGTGGCTGGCCTGGCTTGTAAGTTCCCTCATGATGCCATTGAGTGGATAAGAAGGAGGAAGGAAGAGCTTAGCAGTGCTAGGGTCTGACCTTGGCAGACCTGACTGGCCTGAGGACAGGGAAACATCCCACTGGGGCAGACAAAAAAGGGTACCTGGAAAGGTCTGGATGGCTTTGCTGGGTGTTGACTGTAAGTGCTGGTCTGTAAGTGACTTTGGGAGCCGGCCCCCTCAAGGCTTTTGCACCAGTCATTCCCTCTGCTGGCCTATTCTTTCTCCTGGTATTCTCCCAGCTGCCTGCTTCTTGTTAATCCCGCCTTTGTCTAAATATCTTGACCTCAGAATGGGCTTCCCTGACCACCTATTGTGAAATACCTGTATCAAAATGCAAATCAAAAACCACAGTGAGATACCATCTCACACAAGTCAGAATGGCTATCATTAAAAAGTCAAAAACAACATGCTGGCGTGGCTTTGAAGAAAAGCAAAGACTTATACACTGTTGATGGGAATGTGAATTTAATTCAGCCACTGTGGAAAACAGTTTGGAAATTTCTCAAGTAACCTAAAATGGAACTACCATTCAATGCAGTAATCCTATTACTGGGTATATATCCAAAAGGAAACAAATCCTTCTACCAAAAAGACAGATGCACTCATAGTTCATTGCAGCACTATTCACCATAGCAAAGGCAGAATCAACCTAGGTGCCCACAAACGGTGAACTGGATAAAGAAAATGTGGTACATATACACCATGGAATACTATGCAGCCATAAAAAATGAAATCATATTTTTTCATGGATGTAGCTGGTGGCCATTTTTGTAAGCAAATAAACATAGAAACAGAAAACCAAACGCCACGTGTTCTCACTTATAGGTGGGACCTAAGCACTGGGTACTCATGGACATAAAGATGGCAACAAAGGACACTGGGGACTCCTAGAGAGGGCAGAGAGGGAAGGGGCAAAGGTTGAAAAACTATTGGGATTTTCACTATTGGGTTAGCATTGGATGCTATGACCACTACTTGAGTGATGGGATCATTTGTATCCCAAACCTTAGCATCACACGACATACCCAGGTAACAAACTTGCTTGTGTAGCAACACCGAGTGTAAAATCAAAGTTGAAATTGTTTTTTAAAAAACCTCTATTACTTCTTTCCATCCTCAGCAAAAACTCATCATTCTTTGAAAAAAACTTGCTACTAACTTACTAATTTATAATTTATCTTCCTCCTTTTGGATATGAACTTTCTCCAACACTTAAGAGTGGGAGACTTGTCTGTTTCATTCAACACAGTATCCCCCATGCCTAGATGGGTGCCTGGCACATGTGGATAGCCACAGCTGTGAGTGATGGAGATGCAGCAGGAAATAGAACAGCTGCTGCCCTTCTGGAGCTGACATCCAGAACAACTTCAGATTTTCCCTTTGCTTGATGGGGGGCCAGTAGATGGTTTCAGAGGTGGAAAAGATGAGACCAGAGCCTTATTTTTTTTGTCATAGTAAGAAAGCATCTTGCCCGGTGTGTTTACTGAGCCTGATTCCTATGAGGGCCCTCTGGGGTTGGCAGGGGCTTTGGTGATTTGCTGGTTGAAGATAAGCAGATTATGGGTTCTGCCAAATTTCCTCCCTCCATACATCAAGCCTAAAATGGTGGTTTTCAAGTTCCAAAGGAGTATATTCTGAATTCTCTGATATGGGAGGGGGGTGATGTAGGGGAAATGAAAAATGAATAGAAAAGGATAAAGTGTCACAATGGAAGGATAAGGGAGTATGATCACTACAAATATGTGGCACATTCCAGCAGCCTTTCTTCTCAGAACTGTTTCAGAATGGAATTCCTGACAGACCAGTAATGAGGCTGGGCCAAGCAAAGGCAGGGACAATGCATTTCCTGATAGATGAGTGAATTCTCTGGAAATTCTGGGAGAGGCATTGGTGCTGGTGTCTACTAATTGCACGAGGGCAGGGCCAGCTCCACCTTTTCCACGGCTGCAGCACCTTGACATGTGGCATATAGGTGCTCAGTAAATGTTGGCAGAATAAAACATGATGGCCTGCCTCTGGCGGAATGGTGCATCCACCTGAACACAGGGTCTCCTTCAGGGAATGTTAACCCTTCTCACATGAAATTCTGAGATCAGGGGAAACAGTCTTGATCTCTTATTTTCAGCAAGATTTTCCCAAGATACATGAGTGCATTCCTAGTTAGAAGGGTTACCCATAGCTTTAGGGCGTTTGGGCACTTTTCCCTTTTATTTAACGTGTGTTCCTGGCTATGGTTGTGTACACAGCTGCAAATATGCAACAACTCAACACAGAGGCATAGCCATTAAACCTCCAGAGGGGCTGTCCCCCTAGGTCACTCTTGCTCGTTGCAGCCAGTTCCAAAAGGAAAAGCTATGTCCCTACGAGTGAGGAATGACTAAAGCAAAGCAGAGTTTCTAAAAAGAAGTCAATTGTTACATGAAGCTTCAACACAGCCCACACAAGGGGTGTCATTCTGCTTAGAAAGGCTCTCTCTTGTCTTTCTCTTTACCTGCTTAACTTACCCTCAAATCTTCATCTTGGGTAGCCTCTCCTCCAGGAGGCTGCCCCAAAATCCCTCACAGGTTAAAAGTGGTGGCCAACTTTTATTTTCCCAAGCCTGCTATATCCAACCCCTTAGTAATAACAATAGTTGATATTTGTGGACTATGTTATGTGAGGGACAGGAACAGATCCTGTAAATGACATATGGTAGTGGCTCCAAGAAACATATAAGAGCATAGTGTTAGCAGGGCACATGTTATTCCACCTCTCCATGAAGAGCTGTGTTTGGCCTGCACACAGCTAGATGCAGTGTGCACTGTGCCCTGGAGAGGCACCCCAAACCTCTGCCACCTCTCATATTTATAGAAGGATGAGGAGACAGGAATCACTTGACTGAGTAGGGAGACTCTGAGCTCACAGTTGGCATATCAGTATTGGTATCGGCCAGTGTCCTTGCTGTTCTCCCTGGAGAGCTGCCTTGTTGCTAGGCTACCTGAGCGAGAGCTAGAAGGGTTGTAGACCAGTTAGATTGATTGATTGATTTCCATGGGGTGCTTACTATTTGCTAGGCATTATCTCCTTTATTCTTATAACAGCCCGATGAGGTATAGTCCTCATTTTCTGGATGTTGAAACTAGATCTAGAGAGACTCATCCAGAAACACTTCATAGCAGAGATAAGATTCAAACCCAGACCAGGATGACTGTAGAGTGTCAGCTGTTATCCTCTACCCTGTACCGCATCTCATGACCCTCCCTACTTGATGTTGCCATCATTTGTTAACTTGTCAGGTCCCCATCTCCGTAAAGGCAGAGCCGATGCTTTTAATCGCTGTGTCCCCAGTACAGGCATTCAATGAGTGTTTGTTGAGTGCATGAATGGATTGATTTTATATTTCATCTTCTCACAAGGTCATGCCCTCATCATGCTGCCTTTTGATCCAACCCAAGAGAAGGATAGAAGGTATTGCTCTGAAGACCAAGTGAGCCATAATGTTGACCTCACAGAGCCTTGAGGTCAAGGTCAGTGAAATTGACAAGCGTTTCAAGGCTATTCCAGGGCGCACAAAGGCCGCACCATGGGGCCAGAAGAATGACTGTTTTACCTCTCAGTGCCTTGCTGATGTGATTTCTTATTTACTGCACATTCCCATCTAATTGTCTTCAGCCAATAGTTTATCAAAAATGTCACATTTGGCTCCTTGCCCTCCCAAGATCAATAGGAAGGCCCAGTGTGGGCTGGCTGTGAAAATATATCAAACATATTACAAAGAAGAGGGAGCAAACTAGGGATGTGTCCAGTCACAAAATGACTTCCCAAGCACTAACGAGGAACAGAAGCACCATCACGGCACAGCTTCTCTCAAAGCAGGAGCTGCACCTTTCACCAGACTGCAGTGTAACTCCGTGCAAGTCTCCAGCTCTCTGAGTTCCGCGCTCTCATCCCCAAGGCGGGAATAATAAAAGTCCCCACCCTTGAGGGACACCGTGAGTTCAGCTCAGCTCGTGGTAAGCACTCAATTAATGTGAGCTGCTCTCATGGTTATTATTGTTGTTATAACACCTTGATGTATTATAAATCCTTTGAGCTGGCAATTCCACTCCAAGAATTCATCATGAGGAAATTATTAAAAAATATCAGAACATAGACCTGAAAGAATGTTCACTGTAGGATGATTTATCATATTGAAAAGGGGGATTGCTTGAACAAAATTTTATTTAAGACAATGGAGTATTTTGAAGCATTTCAAATGAGTTTATGGAAAAATATTCAGACTTGGAAAGATGTTCTCTATCTATTATTAAGCAAAAACTCAGGGTAAAAATAGTGTGTGTGGTATGATCCTGTATTTATAAAAATGATCACTATATGTGAACAGAAAACTGTCTAGAAAATACACTCAAAAATGTTAATGTGCTGTTTTTCCTATCATCACCATGTCTTACTTTATAACGATAAGAACACAAATAAAATTTATCTTCAAAAAAATCGAAATCCGTTTTGTTTGTTTGGAGGTCTGTGTCATGAATGCTTTGAAATCATAATGATAATAGCTTACACCATTTCTATGTGTCAGCATGTATCTAAGTGCTTTATAAAGATTATTACTTCATTTACATCTCACAATATTGCTCTGAGCACATATTATCATCTCCAGTTTATAGATGAGGTAACTGAGGCACAGAGAGGCTGAATGACTTGCCCAAGCTCACACGGCTTGGAAGTACTGGAGGTTGGAGTTCAAAATCAGTTAGTTTGGACTGGTCTACACTCCTTCTGCCCAGGCTTTCCTGCGGTTCCTGTCTAGAACAGCAGCATAAGTGTTTCACAGTGTTTTCTTTTCTCTTTTTCTTTCTTTCTTTTTTTTTTTTGAGACAGGATCTCACTCTTTTGCCCAGGCTGGAGTGCAGTGGCACAATCAGGGCTCACTGTAGCCTTGACCTCCCAGGCTCAAGCAATCCTCCCATCTCAGCTGCCCAAGTAGCTGGGACTACAGGCAAATACCACCACACCCGGCTAATTAATTTTTTTTTTTTTTTTTGGTAGAGATGAAGTGTCACTTTGCTGTCCAGGCTGGTCTTGAATTCCTGGGCTCAAGTGATCCTTCCGCCTTGACTTCCCAAACTGCCAGGATTATAGGCATGAGACACCACAGCTGACCTAAACTTCATTTTCTAAATATTTATGTATTTTAAAAATTAAAATTCCAACCCACACTGACTTGATTTATATGGTAGGATCTAGTTATCTGAGGATCACTGGAATTTGTAAGAGGCCACTTAAAATGAATACACTTAACAAATGGAAAAATATTTGATTAGAATTATATCTTGGCAAAGGAAACCTGTCAAAAAGTTTATTTTACCTCATATTTAGGGAAATTCAGGTTATATTTGCAACTACGCTCTAGTTGAGAGAATGAACATTGAATTTTCATACATACACAAAAACATGACACTGTACCTTTCATTCTATCTCAGCTTCATCGATTGCAAAACACGTGCTGTTTTCAGAAATGTCAAAAGAGGAGCATTATATGCATCTTAGAATCGATGAAACACACAGGATGGTATGGCATCACTTAGTTTGACAGGTGCAACAGAATCAAAAAGAACAGTTCTGTAAGTATATGGGTTATCTACATCAAATTTCCCAGGAGCTCTCTTTATGTTTTTATAACCACCCTCTTTGATGTGCCGGTCTTATCACCTTCTTTGTTAATTTTCTCTGCCTCCATGTTTAACCATGCTACCTCAGCCACATTCATATTTACTAAGACTTTCCTCTGACACATTCAAGAAGAGTCCCACCACCATTTTCCCTGCCTTGATAAAATTTCTGCTTTTGGCAGCAGGTGTAATTTTCCCCTGTAAACAATTGTGTTTACATTGTATTGTAGATGCTCCTAGAAATGACTGAGCACCAGAGAGAAGGAAGAGGAAGGCGTCTGGCTGCTAGATCCACACACCAGCTTTGAGCCCCTAACCTTTGTCTCAGTTCTTCCATCTGTAAAAGGGAGTGCCACTAATGTTACCTACCTCATAGGGTGTTGTGAAGATAAAACAAGATAAACCACATAGAACGATCAGTCCCTGGTACATTGCAGCCCTCAGAGAGTGCTGGCTATGATTCTGAGTGGGTTTAGTCACTCATGTTAAATGAAGAGGGATCTCCGTGTGCAGGACATTTTTATAAGAGATCGGATGAATGATTAATGAATATTGTCATCTCAGAACAACTTTAGCTTCCCTACAAAGCATCTTTACTGAGAGGGGCTTCATTGAACATTTTAGAAGCCATTAATTTTTGCGAAGATCTTGGAATAAAGCTTTTCCTAATATCTCTGAGCATACATTGAACTTCTGTAACTGCCGTTTATCAGGAAGCTTAAAGATCTGTACTAGGCTTTCTTTGAATCCAGGCCGATGTGTGTCTGCTCAGATAAAGTCATACAAGCAATTGCACTGATGGAGGCTGTTCAACCAAATGCCAGGCAGAGCAGAGGCACATGTTTGATTCAGGATATAAGACCAGGAGTGGAATTCCAAATGAATGTGCAACATGTTCCATAATGGGGATTTTTTTCTTTTTTAAATAAGGAGAGTTTCAAAGCTTGGGTGCAACTCCCCCATTTTTATATCTAAGGGAAGGGATATGAGTAGTTGTTCGATACTTTAAGTGATTTAACCTTGAAACAATTATTACCTTTCTCTCCTTTTTCAAGCCTCTGGATCAATTTAATTGAAGAGTAGCTACAGTCTGTAAGGGAAATGACTAAAGGAAATACTGTTGCTATTCACAAATACTTGTATAGATTCATGACAGTTTTTCTCAAAATTGCAAAAAAACACAAAGTATATAAATAAATGGAATTTTGAGAGAGTGATTGCAATTACAGCCATCATCTATATCTCTTCAATGTTTGTTTTACTCAAAATAGACTCAACCTTGTTACAGATTCACTTTTATTAAAAACACACACACACACACAGAGCGAGCGAGCGAGAGTGAGAGAGAGAGAGAGAGATTACAGAAATCAAGAGAAGTATAAAAGATACTCATATTACAACCGCTCAAATGAATAAATGTTAAGACTTTGTGGAATTACATCCTGTGTGTGTGTGTGTGTGTGTGTGTGTGTGTGTGTGTGTGTTGGAGGTTGGGGGGTGGGGAATTTGCCTTACCTTTAATATGATTTTTTTTTTTTTTGAGACGGAGTTTCGCTTTTGTTACCCAGGCTGGAGTGCAATGGCGCAATCTCGGCTCACCGCAACCTCCGTCTCCTGGGTTCAGGCAATTCTCCTGCCTCAGCCTCCCGAGTAGCTGGGATTACAGACACGTGCCACCATGCCCAGCTAATTTTTTGTATCTTTAGTAGAGATGGGGTTTCACCATGTTGACCAGGATGGTCTCGATCTCTTGACCTCGTGATCCACCCGCCTCGGCCTCCCAAAGTGCTGGGATTACAGGCTTGAGCCACCGCGCCCGGCCCTTTAATATGATTTTATGGATAAAAGTAAGTACTCCCAGTCCTATTCTTCTTGACTATTCCTAGAGGTGACCACTCTCATGGATTAGTCTCTCTTTCTCTGGATATATATCTATACATGTGATTTATTAATACATAAACATACATATACAGAGATTAACAGTATAATATCCAATGTGGATTTGAACTGTAAACTCTATTTATGCTAATAAAACTGTCACTTTCATCTTTTTATACATGGGGTTCTATGTAAGATTTCACTTGAATATAAAGGTCCTTTCCTTAGAAAATTTGCAAACTCCTGAATTACAGCACCTCCAAGATTCTCCTTAGTCTAAATATGTGGTTTGGTGCTGCCCCTCTGAACTCATTCCTGTTTTCCCTGTTGCTGTCTTTCTCTCTGAGTTCCACGAACTCAAGCCTTGTCCTTCTTGAAAAACATCCACGGTGTCCTCCCATGCGTCCTTCATACCAGTTCTCCTGGCAGACTCAAGCATCCCATGAGATTTCTCCTTGCTCTGCTCGGTAGCTGTCCAGGAGGCTGCCCACTGACTCAGATGGCAATTTCAGTTCCTGTCTCCTGTTAAGATGCCGCCAGCTAATCAGAAAGGGCCTCTTGAGAAAGTCCTTTCCAAAAGCACTTTCAGTCCAATACAGAAGAAACCAATATTCTCTTGGTTTCACACAGTCGTTCTCTACACTTCGAGCTCATTTGGAAAGGAAGGTTCTGAAAAATATGCCTGTGAAGATCTGGCTTCTTCCAAAATGAAATGAAACTTCGTATGAGGGGCTTCTGCAAAGCACGATTTGATGTGCTATGCAAGCTGACAGCCAAACCCTGGCACTGCCTCCAATTTCAGCTCCTCGTGAAAGGTGAGGCCCAGCAGAGCCTATTTGACTGGTCAATGGGCACTGAAGGGGTAAAGAGAAAGTGGCAAGATGACAGAGCCAGGGTGCTCCAAACAACCAGGCACCCCAGCATCCCAGGAACACAGTTAGTCCCATGTCTAATGGAAACCATGTGCAGGTTTGCTTACTTGGGCAAGAAAGAAGGGGACAGGGAAAGAGAGCGTTCGTTTTCAGATAAGGGTCTGAAATGAAAAGGAATAAACCCGAGCTGGCAAAGACTAATACCACTAATCACCATCTATAAATCTGCTTTTACAAAATGTCATTAGGGGAATTCCGCTGATGAGGACAAATAGAAATGTTTGCTCAGCTCATTTTATCTTGGTCCACATATGCCCAATCTGCCATATTTGCATTTATTTGGTATGATCACGGGGCAATTTGTGGTCTCTTAAACCATTCCCTCCTATTGGCTAATGAGTTTAATGTGTGGATAATTTTACTTCCCATCCCATAGATACCTCTCAGCCTAAAGCAACAGGGGGTGCCAGAATCTGCTCCTGTCTTACCACCATTCAATCCTTAGCACCTCTCTTTAATCAACTTGCTGGAGCTTCAAGCCCCATCATATATTTTTAAGTTGCCTTAGGAAGTCACTGAGCTCCTGGCTCCATCGGTCTGAGTGATGAAATAGGCATTTTAAATATTTGCTAAACAGGATTGTGGAGAAGGTGAAGTCCCGGCAGGGCTCTGAAGCGGTAACTGCATCTTGTTGTCTCCGGTTAATCACGTACCTAATTTGCCAATTATTGACTTGTTCTCGCAAAGGATTTTACTTGACTTGACATATCAGTAGCAATCAGTGATGGACTGTCAAGCAAACTTGCTCACTGCCTTAACCACCCAAGATTCTGACTTGTAGCAACAGCCTCTGAGATTTCGTTTGATGTCTTGCACTGAAGCCAGGTCAGATTATTATTTTTCTTCAGTCTGTTACCTTTCTAGAACTGGGCTGAGCAAATCTGACAGAATTTGTAGGATTTCAGATATTTGGCAAGTTGCATTAGGCTCCCACTGGACACACACCAACCCCATAAGAATTCAAGCTGGTGGGTTAAGAATAACCTAGAATGACTTAAAAAAAATCTGTCTGTGTCTTTAAAAATGCAATGCATGATGTCAAAACTGCTGCATTTAAAGCACAACATAATACCTACCTTTAAAACTGGCAAAGCCTTAGAAACGATAATATTACATTCACACAAGTGTTCAAGTAAATAAAATGGGCGTTTCCACAATGCAGGTGGTGAGTAGGAGTGTAATTGGTACCAATTTTCAGAAGGACAATCTGGCAATATAAATAAAATTCTTAAGGGTTTATTTTCAAGAAAAGGATTGAGGATGTACCCAAGGCCAGCCACTAGGCCTCATAACATTTTATGTTTAAGTCATTAGGGATCTTTATTGATATTTCTGGTGCTCCTTCCGGGGATACCATCAGATGGTACTTCCTCCTCCACTAAAGTTACCATGTGACTGCTTTGGTTAATATGAGAAGGGCTTAAATGATATGTGTGACTTCCAAGCAGAGTTCTGTAGGAATTGGTACACAATTCTCCACCTACTCCTTTCTTTGTTCCTGATAGTAGAAGCTCCATAGGTCTGTGTCCTTGAATGAGGTTGACATTGAGCAAAGTCCTCATTAACCTAAGAGGGACATGTGAAGTGAGTTTTTTTTTTTAAACAGAGTCCTGTTTTGTCACCAGGTGCCAGGCTGGAGTGCAGTGGTGCAATCTCGGCTCACTGCAAACTCCACCTCCCGGGTTCAAGCAATTCTGCCTCAGCCTCCCAAGTAGCTGGGACTACAGGCACATGCCACCACACCCAGCTAATTTTGTATTTTTAGTAGAGATGGGATTTCTCCATCTTGGCCAGGATGGTCTCTATCTCTTGACCTCGTGATCCGCCTGCCTCAGCCTCCCAAAGTGCTGGGATTACAGGCGTGAGCCACCGTGCCTGGCCGGGTTTTGTTAGCTTCAGCACTGTTAGCATTTGAGGTTAGTGTTAACTCTTTGTTGGGGCTTCCCTGTGCACTGCAGGCAGGGTGTTTAGCAGCACCCTTGGCCTCTATCTGCTAGGTACTAGTCGTAACCTCCTCCCAGTGTGACAACCAGAACTATTTCCAGACGTCGTCCAATGTTTCCAGGGTGGGAGTTGGGGCAGGGCAGAATCACCCCTGTTTGAGAGCCACTAATGATGTAGCATAAACAAGAAAAAAAAAAAAAACCTTTGTTCTTTGAAGCTACCATTATTCTAAGGTTCTTTTTTTTTAATCGCTGCAATGGATATGTTTTACGGTAGCAAAAATAATATATAAACATTTAGCAAAAGGGGACTGCTTTATATTAGAAGTGTTTTTACTTTTTCATTCTGTTTTTCTGTTTCTAAAATTTTTCTGCAGTGAAATGTGATTTTCTTTAGAAAGAAGAAAAAAACTAGAAAATTAATTTGTTTAAAAAAACCTATATTTGCATAATTGCCTATGTATATACAGGATTTGCTAGGGCTACACCAACATTCTAAGAATGATAGAACACTCATATAGCATAGCTTTCTATTGCACTTTAGTTTACAAAGGGTTTTCCCAGCTTACCTTTGTTGTTACTGTGTAACTACAAGCAAATATTGTGAGGCAGGTAACATAGATAGAAAAGGAAATGAAGCTAAGAGAAGTTAAGGGATGTGCTCAAGGTCCCCTGGTTAATGTGCGGCAGAGTCTACATTCTGGACTTTTCCTCCTATGCCATGTTGTCTTTGTATCTCTATAAAAAGCCAGTTTCAAAAAGTCAACTGGGACAGACTCTGATTCTCAGGAAATTTAAGCAGGTATGTAATATCCTTGGACAAGGTTACTAAACCTTGTAGACTCTTGGTCAGGGCATGGTACTCAATAAAATTTAAACAACCATTTCATGTAGCACAGCCAGTAGAATTTCATATTCTCCCCCCTCCCCACCTCTTTCTCCTTCTCTTTTTCCAGCTCAAATGAGTCACCTTGGCTAGACTGCCAATCCCCATAGAACTTATGTTCCTTGATAGGATATACCAATAAAAATGAGAAATTCTATAACGGTTCAAGACGTGAGTCAGTCGCCTATCCCCACAAAGAGCTAAGCACTGCCCCCTCGAGGAAATGTAGCTAATCAAATGGATGGGAATGCATGTAATGACAGCGAACGAATGTGAGACTACGTGGGGAGTCTTTTTCTTTCTTTCTTTTTGGAAAACAGCGCCCCTATATTGTACCTGTCTTGTGAATTTCTAAGCCTCGGCACAGTGTCTTGCTTACTTGACCCCTCAACACACACCGAACTTTCAAATTGGCAGCTGGACTGAAACCTCAGCACACATCAGCCCATGCCTATTCATTTCTCTTCCCTTGAAATGTGTGATGGGGCTGTCTCTGGAGTGAAGCTATTTTGAGAGGACAATCACTAGAACAATCACAGACTAGGCAGGAGATGGACAGTGCAGTGTAGCCACAAAGGAAGAAAAGACATTGTCATTGAGGATTTGAGTCCTGAATGTCAGAACGGCAGGGAAGCTGGGTAGAGTATGTTTCTGCCTGCTGTCCACTACCACTCAGTTACAGAGAGTTACCAACTTGACTTGCCATGACCATTGGCTTTTCCATGATTCTGGTTTCCTGGAACATGCAAGGGAAGGGGGCTAGCTGAGCTTTGGAGTTATCTGGGGAAGGTGTAGTTTTCTTAGCCAAGCTCCTGGCATCCAACTGGCTGAGAGGAAAGTTATGCTCAGCTATGCCCAGAAGCATGCTCACACTTACCTCAATAATGCCGGTAAGCAGATTTCACTATTGTAAATTCTTCATTTTGCTACAAGAGAATCAGTGGAGCCTGAAGGTCAAGGATACCACCTAACAATTTGCATAACTTCTCAGAGCAGCACCCTGCAGCCTGGCCAGAAGCTACAGAAATGCCCCAGGGACTCCTTTCAGCTGAACTCCTCTCCTTGTCTTGATGAGAATGAATCTCTTTGAAGAGCAGATATGATTTCAGTTTGGGAGTGCTGCTTGGTCAGGGACTATGTTAACTCATCTCCAGATAATCAGTGCCTAGCCCTGTAAATATTTTTTCTGGATGAATGGATGGAGGACTCATTGATTACCACATTACATATTGGTCCCTATAGCACTGGCTGTGTATGATCATAAAAACCTACACAGCTCTCCCTGCTCAAAAAAGAAATAGTCCTTTTAGTCCTTATATTGAAGATTTTAGGCTGTAAAGATGGGATTGCAAATCAGTTTCACCCTGAGAGCCAATACCAGTCGATTGGTAGTAGCTGCCTTGAGAGTTATATGGGAGGTATGTGTGCACTGGGCTCAGTAAGGAAAAGTGCTGTCATAGATTAGTAATGTCTGCAATGGGCTAAAGGTAAGGAAATGGTGACCTGACTCTTGCATTTGCCAATGTTTTTATTTTTTAAGCTGTAAGATCTTCCAATTGAATTTTCTAGATAAATTGCCTTTCCAACACATTTCAAAGTCAGCTTTGACTGGATATATGCATGTTTTGAGTTTCTTCCTAATGTACCTTATGTTCTTCCTGGATTTGAGGGCAAACGAGGCAGGAAAAACCCACTTGTTTTTTTCACAGGATATACAATTCTTATTGGAAAAGAAAACCAAACTAGGTAGGTGTTAATTTACCCAGGTGGTATGTATAATAATAGAACTTCTACCAGGACAAACGAAAGGAAGAATGAGAAGAAAAATAATGAAATCCATAATGTAATCCAATCTCTTCATTTCCAATGCTGTGAATAATCTCACTTTCATGGTGCCAAGGACTTCCCAATGAACTCAATACAGGGGAGCCACAGAGAAATCTCTGCTGAATTTTGGTTTATGTTACATCATTCTTTTCATATGTAGTGAGATGTCTCCTAGTGATATTTTAACACATTAATCTAATCACCAGAACATCTGAACAGAAAGTACCCAGTGATTAACCTCTGGATCTAGTAAAGCTTTTTTCATCAGGTCAGGATATTAGCATTTATTTTTTTGGAGAAAAGGTTCATATGACACTACGAGTAAGTGTAAGGTGGTTTTTGTGATTTTACAGAGCCATGGTTTAAACCATCACAGCAATCTCATTTCACTGCATTTGACCAAGCCCCAATATCCTGTGGCAGTCAGTCCTAATTCCCAGTTCCTGGGAACCATGAACCTCCTTTCTGTCTCTATGGATTTGCCTGTTCTGGACAACTCATATACATGGAATCATGCAATATGTAGCCTTTGGTATCTGGCTTCTTTCACTTTGCATTGGGTTTTTAAAGTTCATCCATATCGTAGCATGTAACAATACTGCATTCCTTTCTACATCTGAATAATATTCCATTGTACGGCTATATCATATTTTGCTTACTCATTCACCAGTTGGACATTTGGGATATCTACACTGTTTGGCTATTGTGAACAAGGCTATGATGAACATTGATGTATGCATTTTTACTTTTTATTTTATTTTATTTTTTATTTTTGAGATGGAGTTTCCCTCTTGTTACCCAGGCTGGAGTGCAATGGCGCGATCTCAGCTCACTGCGACCTCCGCTTCCTGGGTTCAGGCAATTCTCCTGCCTCAGCCTCCTGAGTAGCTGGGATTACAGGCACGCACCACCGTGCCCAGCTAATTTTTTGTATTTTTAGTAGAGATGGGGTTTCACCATGTTGACCAGGGTGGTCTCGATCTCTTGACCTCGTGATCCACCCGCCTTGGCCTCCCAAAGTGCTGGGATTACAGGCGTGAGCCACCGCGCCCGGCCGATGTATGCATTTTTATAAGAAAATGAGATCTTCAGTTTTCTCTGGGTATGTACCCAGAAGTGAAATTCCTCCTTCATATGGTAATTCTATGTTTAACTTTATGAAAAACTGTCTCTTTTCCACAACAGCTGCACCGTTTCACATTCCCACCAGCAATGTACAAAGGTTCTCATTTCTCCACATTCTCGCCAACATTTTTATCATCTATCTTTTAATTATAGGCATTGCGGTGGGTGTGAAGTGACATATATATATATATTTTAAAATGCTTGGTTACATCAAACATGGTCATACCTGGGCATGAGATGGTGGAAGTCCTCTTCTTATGTAAACACCAAAGAGAGCGTCCTTCCCGAGGGAGATGTTAAACTTTAAGAACTGGGGCTGACTGATGTGAATTTGTGACCTCCAAAACACCCCTGGTGGGACTTCTTGTGTCACCCGCCGACCCACTTCTGCTTCACCACTGTCTATGCTGCTGTTTTTCAATGACCACGGCACTGGAAAAAAAGGAATAAACACCAGTAAGTGAGGTGTATACATTAGCTGGCTGTATATTTCTGTTTAATTACATGCCAGAATTTTTTTAAATATTAAGATTAAACTCATGCCAAATTTCTTAAGTCACAGCTAAAACATTTAGGTTTCAAATAACAAAGCTATAAATCTGCACCCCAGGGCATCTGAAATCTTGGCACAATGCTTTCTAAAATTATGTGATTACTTTTTCCTGATCAAATATAATCAGATCTAGAGTCTGATAAGTACGTGTAAAGCTTCCAGCCATCCCCATTGTGACTGGGATGTAAAAATTATCAGCAGGGGAGGGGAGGGTGATGTTCATTTGGCACCAAATTTAATTCTTGTAGCCTTTCATTATTCTTTCCAGACACAAATATACTCTGACATTTTCAACAAAAATCAGCCCAGAATAAATAAAACAACTCAGTAGAAAATGAAGACTTGAAACTCAAGCAGACCTAATATTGAGTTAGATCTTTCTTTGAGTTAGAGGGAGAAGTCTAAGAACCACAGCGAACGACACCTCTCTTTCATTGATATTAATGCATCTCTGTTGTATGATTTAAAATTGCTTATGTTGAAAATATTGGTTGCCCACAATCAGCATCCTTCAGAACCTTAATAATAGAAATTCCAAAAAGATCTATTTTTAAAGTGGAGTTCTTAAAAACAATGAACCAGTCAGCACCACCTAGACTTCCAAGTGTGGTTTCTCTTGCAACCACAGATTTAAGGAAGAACTGAGAGTGACTACCAGTTGCTCCAGAAAAACAAGCCAATCAATTTTTCAGAGCTTCATTTTCTTTATCTCTAAAATGGGGAAAAAAAATCTCAGTATAAAGGTCATCTGTGATTCCTTCAAATTGATTTTGAACTTGGTAAGAAATATAAAATATTCTTTTATACCCCTGAGAACTTCTGAACTAACTGAAATCAAACAGAAAGAGCTGAAGTCATTTTTGTTTTGAGGGGGGTCTTTTCATTTCTGGAATGCCTGATCACTTTGGTGACCCTGTAGATCCAAAAACTTTTTCAGCCTGATGGGTCTAGAATGCCCCCTCAACATTCTGTGAAGGATTAACTCTTCCGAAAATATTTATCTGTTATCAGGCCACCAGATATCGCAAAGGTTTTGAATGATCAGGAGAAATGGTAAAATTGCTAAAGATTGGCTAAGAGGTGAGTGAACCTGTCTGACTCTGTCTCTCGGTCCCAGTTTCTCTATCTGTAAAATGGAGAGATGACACTTGGTTCTCAGAAGGTCTTTCATGTCTAAACTAAAAAGGAAAACCGCAGAGCGATTTGAAGATAGAAAATTTTTCCCTCTTATTATCTTTAACATGTGAGGTGATTGATTTTTATGCAGCTCAGTAAAAAGCCAGCAGGGGCTTAAAATGAAGCAAGAGAAACACTGGTTTGGATCTTAAAAATAGCCCTTTGACCTCTACGACAATAAAAATAGGGAATGGGGTCCCAAAGAAAGTTTCAAAGCCTCCTTCACATCTCATCTTTATAAGGAAAATTAACAGCCAGAAGTCCTGAGTGGTTCAGACCTTTAGATGAGGACTGATTTATCAAATATTCTGAATTTTTGTTTTGTTTGTTTTTTGAGACAGGGTCTCACTTTGTTGCCTGTTCAGTGGTGACATCTCAGCTCACTGCAGCCTTGACCTCCAGGACTCAAGTGATCCTCCTGCCTCAGCCTCCCAAGTAGCTGGTAGTATAGGCATGTACCACCACGTCTGTCTGCTTAATTTTGTTGTTGTTGTTGTTGTTAGAGACAAGGTCTCACTATGTTGCCCAGGTGCTGGTCTCAGACTCTTGGGCTCAAGTGATCCTCCTGCTTTGGCCTCTCAAAATGCTGGGATGACCTGGGTGAGCCACAATACCCAGCATGAAGTTTTAAATGCTGGCTAACTTTCTAATGGATACTGATTAAGTAATCTGCAGCAGGAGGAATACAGCAACATGTTTAAGAGCAGAGACCCTGGGCTGAAATTACCGTGGCTCAAATCCTAACTTTGATACTGGCTAAGTGTATCAAGTTGCCGTGCCTCAGTCTTCTCATATATTTAGATGGGACACTATTTATTTCATAGGACTGTTACAAAGTTTTAATGAGTTTAGTCTGTGTAAAGCTCTTAGAATAATTTCTGGCACAAAATAAGTATTATTACCTGTAGGGCCCTAAGCCTAAAACGAGTGTTGTTTATTTGGGGGTTTTGCTGAAATAATGGCATGTCCAGGGGGAAACACTTGTTATCAGAAGTAGATCAGGAGCTCTCATGACTATAAACTGGAAAGTAAATTTTACTTTAAAATGCTGCATTTGACACCCCTTCCTTGGGGAAAGGATATAATAAAAAGGACCCAATAAGGAAGAGACATAGTAAGAAAGCCACCTGGGGAAGAAGAGTGTGTGGGACTCTGACAGGTACCAAAAGAAATCCCAGCAATCACAGCATGGCAACAAGTTAAAAGCATTATAAATAAGAAAGAAGACTTTAAAAACATGATTCATCTTTAACTTAATAAGCTGGGCTTTCCTTTATGTCTGTTGGGCTTTCCGGGGTTGCTGGGTTAATGACAGGATATGAAAAAGAGGCAGGAAATCAGCACCCACGAGTGCTCTGATCTACTGTGGAAAACTAAATGGATTGTGATGTCAAGCCAGATGCAGATGTTGGACATGTGCAAGGGAACTTGCCTCTAGAGAGCAGCTGCTCTGGAGAAATTCAGACAAGGAGCCCTAAATCTTTGTTTCTTATAGCAAAGAAACTCCTCTTCCTTTACTAGACCCTGGCTTCAGGACACCGAGTAAATGAGCTGCCACTACCAGCCAGTACAGGCTAGCTCCTCAGTAGTTACAGCGCCCCCTAGGGTTTTAGATCCTCTCTTCTCTATCCTATTCACTAAATAAGGGAGTGCACTTGGGGGATGAATTATAGAAGTCAGACAGAACTGGGTTTGAATCCTGGCTCTGCTTCTTTCATGCTGTGTGACCTTTAGCAATTTGCTTCACCTCTCTGGATTTCCAGCTCTTTTTTTTTTTTTTTTGGTAAAGTGGGAACAATAGTTCTAACTGCCTTGGAGGGTGTAACAAGTGGAAGTACACAAAAGTGAGATTAGTACAGTGCCTAGCAAGAAATAATAGCAAAATAATTGCTAAGTTCTTATGTGAAATGAATAAAAGTATGAAAAACAACACAGGAAAGCATCTGACTTTCTTTGCAGAGTAAGAAATTCTCTAAAAGACAGGAGATAGTATGTGCACATGTAATATACATGAATGTCTATGTGTCTATTTGTATATATCTAGCTCTCTATCAAGAGTCTAATTCTTCTGGCATAGACTGGAAGTCAGGGCCTGGTTCAGGTCAAGTGCACCTTCACACTAAAGGTCTACTTTCCTTTACAACACCACCTCCACCCAGTCCTCAGCCAGACAAATTGTTTTCTCTGTGTTTCTATCGCAATTACACTTTGGCGCATCCCACAGCAGCTGTTGGTAGGTATTGCACTTGATTTTGCATGCCTTCTAAGTCTCTGTCTCTGGACACTGTGCTCCCTGAGGTCAGGCAGAGATGCAGATTCATCTCTGGGTTCTCTAAGCTCTGCACCTGGCAATCAAAAGTGATCTATAAATGCTTATTGAACTGGATCAGACTCTACAAACCCATCTGGTGGGGTATTATAATCAAACCCCTGTGATGACAGGGTAAAGTGAGAACCTTAACAAAGATTTACTTTGAACATCTACATGTATAAGGAAAATGGATGTGCTGTGGGCAAGAACAGGCCGAGGCAGATATCCGGTCCAGCATGACTCAGCAAGTTTGGAGCATAGGCGCACAACTCTGCTTATTATGTAACCACGCCATGTGAGGTGCATTAGGTAACCACTCCCAAGAGCTCATGCTTGGCTGGGAGCCACTCTTGTCTGTAAAAGGTATAACTACCTTGCTGATGCTATACATACAGCTTGCACCCAGGCTCACTCATACCCAGAGAGAGAGAATAAAGCCATGTTGAAACTGTCTGCAGTTCACTGAGTGCTTTTTCATCTACCCACCACTATCCCACGGACTCCCCTCAGACCTCAGTTAGAACTTGACAACACGTAAACTGAACTTTTATTTACTAAATAAAATAATCTTTTGGGAGCTCAATATGAAATTCACTATTTAAGGAACGTTCCTTGTGGATCCTTTTGAAGAGTCATGAGTAAATGTGTAATTTACCTTTCGTGTAAAATCTTACAATAAACAAACAAACCAGGAGAGGTGTGATATAGTGAAAAAATCCTTAGATTAAGAATGAAAAGTCGAGTCCTAGTCATGACTTAATGACTTCGAAATGTTTGTGGAAGGAACAGGTGTAAATGCATGATTCTGTTCAACTTTCATCCTTGTTACTAAGCAGCTAGCTAGTTTTAGGAAGGTATATTTTTCAGTCTCAATGTTCTTATCATATAAAAGTGGCTTGGACACAAAGATATCTTAAATGGCATTCCTTATTAGTCTATTGTGGTCTGTAGAGTGGGTCAGGAGGATCATTGCTGGGTATATACCATGAAGAACTGAGAGAGAGAGAGAGAGAGAGAGAGAGAGAGAGAGTGTGTGTGTGTGTGTGTGTGTGTGTGTGTGTGTTGGCGGAGGGGTCAGGGGTGGGGGGTCGTCAGGAGGGAAGAGGAATTATTAGAAAGCATTTAGACTTTGTTGATTAAGAGGTGATTTCACTTTCACAAGCTCAATTCATTCAAAAGAAGATATCCATACTGTTAAGCAAGCTAGTGTTTGCTTTCAAATTACGTTCTTCACGTGTGGAACCGAATTACACTTTGGTGAAGAGGGGTTTTCACTTTTTACTCACATATATGTACATATATATATTTTCACACACAGTCTTTCTTTCTCTCTCTCTGTATATAGTCATGAGTTACTTAACAGGGATACATTCTGAGAAATGCATTCTTAGGCAATTTCATAGTTGTGTGAGTATACTCATGCAAACCTAGATGGTGTGGCTTACCACATACCTAGACTATACGGTATCGGCTATTGCTATAGCATGTTACTATATTGAATACTGTAGGTAACTGGAACTCAATGGCACTTGTGTATCTAAACGTTTCTAAATATAGAAAAGACACAGTCAAAAACATGGTATGAGAGATAAAATAAAGAATGGTGCGCCTGTATAGAATATGTACGATGAATGGAATTTGCAGGGCTGGAAGTTGCTCTGATTGAGTCAGTGTGTGAGTGGTGAGTGAATATGAAGGCCTAGAACATCACTGTACACTACTTCTGACTTTGTGAATACTATAGACTTAGGCTACCCTAAGTTCATAAAAAAAGTAATTGCATTATAACATTACGACCACTAAGATGTCGCTAGGTTATAGTAATGTTTCAGCTCCATTATAAACTTACGAGACCACTGCTGAATTTGTGGTCAATCATTGACTGAAACACTGTTTTGCCATGTATGACTGTAATTTATAGACCTTATTCAAATTTGTCAATTGTTACAGAAATATTCATTATAGCAAAAGAAAAAAGTTTCAAAATCTACTTTAAAAAAATCTTAAAAATGAGTGTGTATAACTTTTGTAATTTTAAAAGAGATGAAAAAAGAGAAAAATGTACAAATACCGCCTCCAAAGAGATAAAAAGAAAAGGTATTTTTTGTAAATTGCTACAAGCGGCATGGGAAACCATCTCAGTGACTCTATTCCTGGAGGTCAAATCCCTGGGCTGATGTCCAGGAGTATAGATCTCTGTTGTTCTCCAGGTCAAAGAGAAAAGCATCAAAGCCAGGCTGAGTCCCATGAAGGAGGAGTTGAAGCTGGGCTTCCCTGAGCCACGCCCACTGAGAGGCAGGCAGCAAGGAAACAAAGTAATTAAGGTTTCTATCTTTACCTTAAAGTGTCTAATGCCTAGCTAGACATTCTAAGGTCTAGCTGAATATCCTATTGAGGAGTTCTATGACCTTAAGGAGGTAACATTGCTCAGTGAAGTCAGTCAGTGTGGGTTTGAATCCCAGCTCTGAAAGCTACGGGCTGTGTGCCTTTGGGCTAATCACCAGCCGTCTCTGAGTCTGTCTACTCATCTGTATGTTGGGGTGCTTCTGCATGTTGTATCTAACTTGTAGGTGCTTCTACGTCTTCCTATCCTGTCTGTCGTGGTGCTACCTAAAATCAGCTGTAACTGTTTTATTCAGATGTGGGGGGGTAAATTTGTGCTGGCCTAATAAAACATAGAGGTTGCCTACTGTAGGCACCATTAATGAAAGAGTGCCCATGGGTGGAGTGCACCTTAATAAAACAGGCATTTTCCAGAGCAGCTGAAATCAATATACAGTGAGTGCCCAGTACGTCTGCAGACTGGGAGGGGCAGATGACAGGTCACATGTATTAAGATACGAGGATCAGAGGAAACTGCATCATGAGTTCATTCTCTGCGGATTGCTGGTGTTGGTGTGTGGTCTAGCTGCTTCTCACATGGGCAACTCTGTGAAGCTTGCTTTAGTGAAAGCAGCCAGATTTTATTTTTTTAACAATGATTAAGAAATGTCCTCAGCAATGTTGGGTGGAGCATTCATTCATACTTTCATGCAATAAATATTTATCAGGCATTGACTATAATAGCAGGTATTCTTTGGTCAACATCAGAGTCGGAGTGTGTGTTGTATTCGCATGATCTCTTATCTAGGCAGCCTGTAGGCCAGGGGCCTATGGATTCACTTTGAATTAGGGGCATCAAGAGAAGAGGCATTAAACAGCATCCTGTAGTCATTCTGTGAAGGCCTCACCAGTATCCCTGGGTTCTAAGCAATGACTGGGCCTGGCATCCTGGCATGCAGGACCCAGTCCAACTCATGTCTCCCAGAGCTGGGCTTCCATGCAAACCTTTCCAAGAAAGGTCTATCCAAGAGCTACACAATGAAAAGTGTGTACTATGATCATTTTGCCATAAGAAGCACATGCTTAAGTTACGATGGTTCCGGCTAGTTCATCTTTAGCTTAGAGATGAGATTTCTGGGTTTTCAGAGGCAACATTCTAATGATCAATTTTACAGGATAGTCCAACTCTATAACACCACGGAAGACTGCTCATGTAAATGTGAAACTATTGCCTATTTCTGAAACATGTACCTAAAATTTCAACCAGTTAAATAAGACTGATGTTGAGCAAGATGACAGCTTTCCATAGCCACATTAGAAGCTAATCATTTCACAAAATGTTGCCATAATTCATTTACAGAAACAGCGAAACTATTCCCCAAACAAGTGATAAAGGGAATGGACTCAGAGTCATACCAGGGAAATGAAGCCTCATATTAATACCTCCTAACTTAACAGAACTCCGGAGGCACCTCAGCATAAATCTGCCTTGCAGATTATTCTGCCTCACATATTTTTATCTATTGCAAATAAAATGGAATTCAGAATATTGCTACAGTCATTACACCTCGTTTCCATTTATTTGGGAATCAGGACAACCATCTGAGGGTTCCATTTAACCAACAGAAAAGTGAAAAGATTCTTCCAAGGACCTTAGATTCACTGCCCAAGAATACAGTTCATCCGAGACATCAGCAGCCCATCAGCCTTCACCCTGCTGCTGGCTGGCTATACTTCAGGAAGGTAATTCCATCCTGAAAGTCACTGCTTCTGTGATGGTGTTCACAACATCACACAATAATGACTTTGAGAAAATGTTTCAGCTCCTGGAACTACATGCGGCTTTTACATCTTTTGAAATTTCAATTTGTTGCATAAAAAGAGTCAACTCTTCACCATTAGGAATGTTAACAAGTATTTATACCTATGAATCTTCAGGTAAACTTGCTCCTGCATTAATATTTAGTTTAGTTTACTATTATTGACAGTGGCTAAAATTTATTGAGTGGCTGCTAATCACCATGTAATCCCCTGATACTCATATGATTTTTCCTGCTTTTCAGATGAGAGAACTGAGGTTCATGGAAGATAAGTGACTTGCTTAGGGTCACACAGCTTTTTGTTAGAAGATCTGTGATCAAAAGCCATGTCTGACAGACACTAAAACTCACGTGGCTAACCCCTATGCTGACTGAACCCCTATTCAGGCCCACAGCCATCCCTTGATATCCACAGAGTATTGATTCCAGGACCCCTGTGGATACCAAAATCTGTAAATGCTCAAGCCCCTTATATAAAATGGTGTAGTATTTTCATATAACCGATGTACATCCTTTTCTGTAATTCAAATTATCTCTAGATTACTTATAATACCTAATACAAGGTAAGTGCTGTGTAAATAGTTGTTATACTGTCATTTTTATTTGTATTTTTGGTATTGTTATTATTATTATTCCAAATATTTTCAATCTGAGGTTGGTTGAATCTGTGGCTGTGGAACCTGTGGGTATGAAGGGCCAGCTGTATACCAGAGTTATACCAGAGGTGAGTATTTAGAGATCACAGACTAGATATCTGGGTGTACAAGTCAACTCTGAAAGAGAAGTGTGGCCAATGAGCATATGGGCAAATGCACAGACAGGGAAGTGGATCTCATTATTAATGCCCACATTAAGCTACCATGATGCTGTGTACAACATAAACTATGCAATTTAGAATGGGGCTATGGGTGGCAATCAAAAGCAAAAGTCTACTAACTTGAGTGCATGTAAGTAGTACCCACCTGCAACAGTGTAGAACAGCATGGCCCCCTAAATGACGGGAGTCGCTGGGTTGGTACTTAGGATGTTGGTATATTTGCCAGTAGATGTTCAGTAATGGGGTGTTTGGCTCAAACATTATGACCCTTTGCCCTTCTGGGTACTTCACTGACTTTGGAAAAGCCCATATAGGGAAGTGATCATTTTAAAACCCTGGGCTGTATTCATTGAGAGGCTGATGAGAGCCAGAGGAAGAATTTACCAACCTCCCTGCTAATCTGGCTCCTAGTACCATGCATTAAGCCAACTAGTAAAAATCATTATGAAGTTTTTGCTGAAAGGGCAAGTGTAGAAAAACATGTTTCTAAACAGAATAACAGTCTTTGCCATTTTTTTCCAACTTGCATACCATCTGGAAATTCTAATTTTTTTTCAAAGGGTAGGAAGGAAATGTGCTCCAGGCACAAATAAATGTTTACAGCTGAGTTATAAACCGAGAATGGTAGGGCTTAAAACACACAGGCTGGCAGTGATGGAACTCAAGCTGCAGTGAGACAAATAATGCGGTGTGGAGGGGGCCAACTTGGTGTACACATTGGCCCTTTGGAATAGGAAGACTGGCTTCCCACTGACCTCATCAAGCCAACATTTGGGAAGAAATTTTCATGTGGGGTTTGGTTAATTCTTAGAAGGTAAAGGGAAAAGGTGAAGTAGTTGTATTGTCTATCTTGATATTCTGAAGGTAGTTTTCCACCTTTGTTTTATTTTTCATTTTTACATTTTTAAAAATAAAGATGAGGTCTCGCTTTTTTGCCCAGGCTGGTCTCAACATCCTGGCCTTAAATGATTCTCTCACTTTAGGATCCCAAAGTGTTGGGATTACAGGCATGAGCCACTGTGCCTGGTTGGTCTTTACCTTTGGAAAATATACCCTCTTGTTAGATGTGACAGGCTATGGAAACTTGTTAAATGGAACAGCTGAGAGATGTAATGATGACATCAGTGACAACAGCTAAGACTCGTGGATCATTTATCACATGCCTGGTGCCACGTGCAATGTTTTACAAGGGTTGTCTCATTGATGATGGACAGCAAGCTTATGAGGGACTTGCATTTCGCTGATGAGAAATTGGAGGCTGAGAGAGAATAAAGGACCTGCTTACAGTCATATAGTTGCTAAGTGATGGAGATGGTGTTTGTATTCACCAGACCAGCTCCAAAAGCTTATATTATAGAGCATCTTCCAATGCAAAGTTACCAAGACTATATTATAACTAGTGCTTAGTCAAGAAGGAAGAAGTGATGTATTGGGAGTTTGATGTTCCCCTTCTGGTTTCCTATAACTTGCATAGTTATGGGAAAGTTCTAGAAAAGTGGAAATGGGGTTGGGAATGATTCAGAGCAGCAATTTAACTTTTTATTTTTATTTTTTTAAAGGGTCAGATGGTTAATAGTTTAGGCTTTTTGGGCCATATAGTTTCTGTGGCACCCACTCAGTTCCACTGTTGTATTCTGGAAGTAGCCACAGATAACAGGTAATAGTCATGGTGGTGCTCCATTAAAACTTGATTTATAAAAGCAGGCAGCTGGCGAGATTTGGTCCATGAGATGTAGTTTGCTGACCCCTGATATAGAGGGCAACTTGAATCTAAAATGAGTGATAGGTTTTGAGAATGATCCATGCAATTCTATACTTGAGAGTTTGTTCTTTCATAAAATCCGTACACAAATTGGGTACATAAGATGTGCCCTTTAAAAATCTCTTGTATACTTTCCCTGGACCTGGCCAATCAAACTGGATTCCCTTATGTAATCTGACCAGGTCAGATATTGAATCGTCTTTCTCCAGGCTTATCTAATCCAGATCTACAGAGAAAGTTCTCCATGTCCTTGTAATGAAGATGCACGAGTTCATTACTTTTAACATAGAAATACACGCAAGATGGTGAGTGATTCTGGCAGACTGTCTGTTCCCTCTTCTTGATGCGAAAGCCAATCACTGTCCATGTTAAGGTTTAATTGAAGGAGAGCAGAGGAAAGAAAAATAAGGCTCGAACAACAACAAATGAAAAAGGGAAAGGCAAAGACCAAAGAATGTACTTTCCCAACTAATTAATCAAGTGCTTTGTTTCCACTAGCATATCAGAGTGTGTAGGCTGCCCTGTCTATTAGACTTGCTCCCAAACCTGAAGAATGTAAATACTCCTAAAGACCAGGTAATGAAATCTCTATCGATGTGCCATCTAGATGGGACTCACATGTCTGTGTTTTGCTTACATTTTAATTTGCTTCTGCTGGATACTTAGCCAGTAATTGCTTAATGAGATTATCCTCCTTGGCAATGTGTGGTGTAGCTTGATTAAAACATTGGAGTGAAGGAGTGTTGTATACCAAAAAACGGAGGGGGTGTTATTTAATTAACTTATTGCCAATATATCTTGATTGTCTCTTTGAAACACTGGAAAAGTAGTCGATTGGAATTGATTCAGGTTATCTGAATGTATAGAATTGGGGAGTGGGGAGCAGGAGGTCACCGGGTATAGAAATTCAAACCTACGGTCACTTTTGATAAAAGAAATAGGCACGGGTGAGAGAACTCAACACATTTTAGTCATTTTATAAGCCAAACCTTAAAACAACTTAAGAAGAGATCTGATCTGTCTGTAAGTTTCCAAATTTTATTTCACCTCTTAGAAATTTTAAATTCTCACACTTCTTTCTTAATTATTTTATCAATAAAATTCACTCGACAATGATTTGGCAAACATTTTGTCTGCCTCAGCTGGGCGCAGTGGCTCATACCTGTAATCCCAGCATTTTCGGAGGCCAAGGTGGGTGGATTGCCTGAGCTCAGGAGTTCGAAACCAGCCTGGGCAACACAATGAAACCTTGTCTCTACTAAAATACAAAAAATTAGGTGGGCGTGGAGGCATGGGCCTATAGTCCAGCTACTCTGGAGGCTGAGGTAGGAGAATTGCTTGAACCCAGGTGGCGGAGGTTTCAGTGAACTGAGATTGTGCCACTGCACTCCAGCCTGGTCATCAGAGTGAGACTCCATCTCAAATAAAACAAAACAACAAAACAAAAATTTTTTTTGTCTGTTTCATAACTTATTTGGAAAATATCTGAACTAGTAATGATTTACACAACATTTTCAAAAGCATGTTGCATATGAGGGGAAAAATTCTGGTCTTTCCAAAGACACAGTGGAAAGTGTTTCCTCATTTGTTAATTTAGAGACACATACCGTTGTGCTTTTAAGACTTGCTCTCTGGGTGTGGAATGCAAAAGGTGGTGCGGAGCAGAGGCAGAAATAGAGCCTTCCTCATAAAGGGGAGGAGTGCTTGATCTTGACCTTACTTTATGGAGGCCAGTAGAGGTCAGTGATTTCCGCTTATGAAGGACACTACTCAAAAAGCATTTGTATGTAACTTCAGAATGTATACACATATAAACAATGCCTCTGAACCGAATGACAGAATATGCATATTCATTTCACATGTGTACTCTGCATTCTTCTGAAAGGATGAGGTTCTGACTTGTAGATTAAAGGACATTTGTGGATAAAATGTGACCGAGACCCCATAAAGCAGAAACCCCAATAGGGTTTCCAAGGGCAATGCTATTGTCTGTCATCTTGGAAGGAGATAGTTCTTCATCACAGGGGCTGTCCTGTGTATTACAGGCCGTTTAACATCATCTCTGACCCTATCCACTAGATGCCAGCCATGCCCACTCCAATTGTGACAATCAAAATAGTCTTCACATGTTGCCAAATGTCCTCTAGGGGTGCAAAAAAATGCCCTGGCTCAGAACCGTTGCCCTAGAGAAAACTGAAGGAGCAAACAGTGTCAAGTACTGGGGGTGACCAGCTCTCAAATCTGAGGTCCATAAATTTGTCTCTGGGCTTCTTGGTCAGTTAAGGTAGAACATGGTCAGTTAAGGCAAAATATACTTTTAGTTATAGGTCTAGTTTAACTTATCTGATAATGGAAAGCATATAATTTCATCCTCAGATAAAACTTTTTCATGCTTACTTAAAGGTAATTTAGTGCTACGATTATGACAGATGAGTACAGTGATTCTTAAAGACTGGATAAAAAGACAAAAAAGTCATCCTCAAAGCATTAGGACAGCTCTGGGGAGGATAAATGAAGCAGCATTAGCGTCTCAGGATGACTAATGTGTACCTCTGGGGGCAGATGAATTCTGGAATCTTCTCTGAGGAAAATGACTCCTTGAAGGAAAGCTCCAACATCCTACCCAAAGACACGCAGGGCACAGCTCTGAGTCCAAATTTGTACCTATTTGAGTAAATTTCTATAACCTTCTGGGCCTGAGTTTATAGAGAGATTTTTTCCTTCCTTTAACGTTATACAATACTAAGCCTGGCATGCAATAGGTGCCTAATAAATGCTACTTCTTTGAAATATCCCTGTAAGGTGTTTCCGAAATGTGGGGGTGAAGTGGCTATAGATGCTAAAAGGCAGAGTGGAAATTTGCACGTTGGAGAAACGCTTTAATACAATCTCTCCCTTGGAATTTCCATCCCGAAGGAAGCATATCTCACCCGTGCCAGCCTGGCTAACCATTCCTTTGACTGCTCTGTCTTTTAATTGCTCAAGTCTCACCTCCCCATGATTCTGTTTTCTCTCCTCCTTCTTAGCTCCTCGTTAGCACTTTTTTTTTTCTGCAAGGATACAGTTGCCTGATTGCTTCAATAAACATTTCTATTGTCCCCTTCACTGTTCTGAGAAGAGAAGCTTTGTCGCCGAGTTGTCAAAACTCCTTTCTATTCTCCCCCAAAGCAGAGCAGCTCCAAGCCTTTCTCTTTCATGCCAAGCCAGGCAGCTTCCTCCCCAGGGAGGCTGCATCTCTCCTCCTGGGAGAGATACCCAGTCTGATGGCATGTGCTGCCTGCTGCTCTCTGCCTTCTGATTAGGCAAGACTTTCTCCTGCTGCTGCTGCTGCTGCCACTCCAGCTGCTGCTGTGGCTGCTATTTCTGCATAGGCCTTGGGATGCTCTCAAGTAGCTCTGGACCATGGCAATTGCTGCAGAGAGCATAGGTATGCACATTGCTCTGAGTGGGCATCGCGCCAGCTCTGAGTGATCCAGCCAAATACAGCTAACAGACAGGAACAGCAAACAGCTTTTAATGGGGGCACCTATGAAAGGCAACGATTTCTTTTTTCCCCCTTTTCTTTTCCTTTTTTGCATACCTTCCAAGATGTGGACTAGAAAACTTGAACCAGCTGGCGCGAGCTCAGAATTTTCCTGTGACCTCAAGAGGGCAAGCAGCAGCTGTAACCTCACCTTTGCCTCCAGATGGCATTGTTGCCACATCATCGTTTCCTGGTAAGCCGGTCCTTATCCCATTGTTAAAGGTGTGCCCATCTGCAGGCTGGAGTTGCCAATTGAGTCCGAGCAGATGCATTGCTGCAGGAGAGACAAAGTAATGAAAATATGAATAGATAATTCAGCAATGCAAATGTCAAGGGGGAGGGCCAGGTGCCTTTTACCAAGCGATTGCCATTTAAGGAAGCTTCGTTCAAAAATGGCTTGCCCTAGGCTGCAGGGATTAGCTAAATACAGAAAGCAGAGATCTGAGTAGTTAGGTCTCCCCTTCTGGTGCTGGTGCTCACAGTCTCAGGGGGAGAGGATCCCTCATGGCGGGCTGAGGAGGGAGGAGAAAACACAGCCTGGATCTTCCAAATGGTACCACCAGGGAGGGGAAAATGGCCCTTTCCAATCACAGTAAAGAGTGCTGCTGCTCTACCTCATCCATCCTTTCCACACTCTGGATGCAATTGCTTTTAGACTGTTAGTCTAGGGGCATTGACAAGGACTGTTTTCTCCAAACTATACACTCACAAGTAAATCAGCTTCAAAGCAGGTTACCCAAATGGTCTGTTTGCTGGTACCTGCTCTGAACTCTCAGTGCAGCCAGCAGCATCTATAATGGTATTGGCCCATTTGAAAGCCCACATCCCTAAGTATTTCAAACTTTTAAAATATTTTTCCTTTCCACCCATCTTCATGATAAGTGGATACTTTTCAGCGCAGTGTAGAAAAAGCTTGGGGAGGGGGTAATGATGGTGGAATGGGGTCCTTTTCTGAAAATATTACTATTCCTTCTCTCTCTGTTGCTCTCACTTTAGCAGAGTATTGGATGAAACAGAGCTCTGAAGTACCGCCCGCTCTTTGCTAAGGCACTGAGCACATCCGCAGAAGTCTTGACTCCCATGGGCACCCTAAGTCGTCAAACAGACTTCCGGTTTTCCTTGTCATCCTGGCTGCGCCAACTCCCCACCATGAGTTTAGCAAACTTAACATACCCCTATCCCTGATGGTTCTTGGTGAGTTCCTACTGAGTGGAACAAAAAGCAAACCCCAAACACTTCTGTATCCTTTCGAAGCCCTTATCTAAGACATGCTTCATTTGAGAATAGGTAAGGAATTTATTCCCCTGCATGTCTCTCATTCAAACGATGTCTCGCATTTCAACTGGACACAGGTTGACGCTGTTGCTTCGTTCCTATCACCGGGAGAGAAAGGGCTGTTGACAGGGAAAGGTTTGGAGTCTGATGTGGGGATGGGAGAAACAATTAACCGCAGGAGACACAATTAACAATGCTTAGGAAATTGTTCACACAGCAATTAATTCTGCAGGCCTACCACCACTTAAAGTCAGACTGCATTCTATTAAGGTTAAAAAACCTATCTTCAAACAATACGGCTCAGATTGACGGCCACAGATGAAGGTGGCAAGGTGTCCGTGTGTGTGTGTGTGTGTGTGTCTGCTTTTCACTTACACTGTTCTCCTTCTTAGAACCATATTTTCTTTCTATATATTCCTCTGAAGTGCAAAGCTCACTGCTGTAACTTCTCAAGATGATAAATAGTAATAAGAGTAAGTGACATTTACTGTATATTTTCCATCAAGGTAACACCTAATTTTCTCCTGCAGTTTATCCGTTATATGTAGGTCACTTACTTGAAGGGACCAGATTCCACTGCCTCAAATAATGACATATTTTCACTGTACAGAGGTCAGGAAATGAGAACTAATCGTGGTGGCTTCAAGATAACGATAGCTTCTGATTTGTAATTACCAGGTGAAGGGAGCCAAGGAATTAGCTATTTTAAAATAATTTTTTTTTTTAATGATACTGTCGGGTTATTGAAGCTCTCCTTGGGCCAGCTGCAACTGCACTGGAGATGTGGTTCTTTCAAGGAGGGTCTTGAGACAGACACTGACAGGTAGTGCAGGTACCACTGGAGCCCAGACCTTACAAAGCTTTGATTTCCATCTATGGAAGGAGCGGTGGGTCCCATCAGGCAAAGATGACAACCTCCCCAACACCCCATCCCAAACTCTAGTCAAAACTGCTCTGCTCTCATAGCACTCAATCTTGCCATTCTAAGGCACAGAACACATTGCAACTGTCAGCTTTGGGAGAAAAGCAAGCACACAATACCCTGATGTTACTAAACAAAAAGAGGCATCCCTGCAACTGTGTTTTCTCTGCTTCCAAGGATGCCTTCCCTCCTGCCTCCCCTCCCCACCTTTTTCTTTGTTTTGGGTTCCATAGCATCTTTTTATTTTTATTTTTAAAAAGTATCCAGAAAATAAGAAAACTGCAGATGAGGTGGAAAGGGTTAGGGTCAGAGGACACCAGTAACTTCTCAGACAACTCCCAGGAGTGAGAAGAAGAATAAGAAAGTGAGATAGAGGTGGGAGAAGGGGAAAAGCCAAATCTGCTGAGCTTGAGAACTGTCCTCCCAGAAACAGCAAAGCAACAAAAATGAAACTCAAGTTTGGGCATATTTTCTGTTGTTGAATCGAACATTAAGTAAATAAGTGAGAATTATATCGGGGTATAACCACCTTCTCTTGTTTTTTGGGAGTGTCTGAGATAGGTTTTTGTTGGCATTTGTTTTTTCTTTGATCAGCCATTCCTTCTTTTTCACTTGAGTATGAAAATGAGACTCTCTCTCTGGCCTGTGGGGAGGGACTAAAGTGTCCTTAGGATAAAGACCCCAGGGAGCTGTGAAGTAAATGAGTTTCCTGACTAATGAGAGCCCTATTTCTTACTCTGCTACTGATGTGCTGTATGGCTTGGGCTGAGAAATCAGTCTCTCAATCAATCTCTCCCTTTACCTTTTACAAGGTTTCCCTGTACAGGTAAAATAATGGCTCCTTAAGGGCCAGAGAGAGGTTACACATCTGCAACCCCCAAAAGATCTGACAGTGTCTTGAATATAAATGGCACCCATGAATATTTTTTGGAATAGATAATGATACACGGGGGGCAGATTTGGGGGGTTGGATTGTAGGATGTTATATGCTTATAAATTTAAAAATGCATAATCAGAGGCATAGAAGATGAGATAGAACAGTGCTGGTAGCAATATGGACTAGTTTGTGAAGGGAAGGATATGTTAATTATCAGCATATCAGCAGCAATCATTGAACCTTTTCTGTAGCCAGGTACCACAGTAGACATTCTAAAGGCATTATCTGAAGACTCAGAGGTAGGTGCTATTATCATCCCCATTTCACAGATAAGGAAACTATTGACTGTGAAGACTGATAACAGGGGGATTTCAGATTCAGAAGGCAATTACTGTGGGAGGTGGCTATCTGCTTCATATTTCATAGTGATCTGTTTACAGATTCTATGGGCAACAGAGTCTCAGCAAATCTCATCTTCATTTCAAAACTCATAAAACTCACTGGGGTTGATGAATGACCACACCCCTTCCTGAGAGGGGTTAGATTTCCTCATCCTGTTGAATTCAGCACATACTTTGTCACACAGTCATTCTGGGTCTTCAGTGAAGATGATGTGGGCTACAGCCATGGCTGACCAGTGATAGAATACAGCATGAGTGAAGATGTGAACTGTTACTGTTAAAAACCACTGAGAGTCTGGGGTTGTTTGTTACAGCAGCATGTCTGAGACTACCTTGACTGATATATTCACTTACAAGGAAACTAGGAAATGGCATATTTATACAGCAAGTCTCTGCATTCCTATAGGTTGTATTGGGTTAGGAGCCTTTTTGGAACTCAGCCAGAGAGAATTACACATACTTTGGGCCACTATATTTGCTTCTATGAACAACAACAAAAAACAGCACTTTAAACATGAGGTCATAATACCACCAAGTTTAGTTTATATCTCAGAGCCAGACTTAGAAATTGGAGCTGGATGAGGTGGCTCCCACCTATAATCCCAGCACTTTGGGAGGTTGAGGCAAGAGGATCACCTGAGGTCGTATGTTCAAGACCAGCCTGTGCAACATAGGAAAGCCCTATCTCTACAAAAAATTTAATTTATTAAAAACTATAAAGCTGAGAAACCTCAGAGTACCCAGAGTTATTGCTGCTTCCTCTCAAGATTTCACATAAATGCTGCACTCCTCAAGAGATCCTGGATGCACTGGGGCGGCACCCTCTCCTGCCCAACCTTGAATGCTCTAGCAGTTCATCCCAAAAGGCCTGGTCCAGATCATCTGAGGGTCAAAAGTGAAATGAGTTTGGGAGGCCCTCTCCCTAATGTTTCTCCCCCTCACTGACAGCCAAAATGTACAATTCATCATGATCTGACAGGCTCCGCTTCAGAGAGACCCTCGGGCTCCATGGGTCACCAAGGATGGGATGGGGAAGGACTCCAAGTGGAAACTCATGGAATCCAGGTGGCAGCTGGGAAGCCAGCCACTTAAAACACAATAGGCAGCCAAACTCTGAGAGCATCCCTCTGGCCAATTGGAGAAAACTTTCGTGGCGTTTGGAAAGGGAACCAAGACAGGATGGCGGGACCACACACAGATCCCCGATTTCAGTAGAAATAATAAACAGACCTACCTGGAGTGAAGGTTTGATTTTTTTTAATTGAAGTTGCTGTGTTTTTGTGCCAGGTGGGCTCCAAAGGCAATACTCCGAGGGAGTGACGCCAGAGAAAGGGAGTGGGGTTGGTGTCGAGTAACTGGGGATCCTGCGGCAACCACAGGACAGGGAGATTATAGGACCAGAAAAGTGGCAGCTTGGAATGCGGGTTGTCTGAAATAGTAATTAGGGAATGTGTGGGCCCTGCTGGGTGCCACTTAGAACCTTCTGTGTTCATTGGCTGGCAGAGGATCAACCTGACAAGGGAGTCAATCAATATGTCAGCAATACTTCCCAGAGAGCTGCTCAGACCCTGCTTGTCAAAGAGGGCAAACATGGAGGCCACGGATGCTCTGTGTTTGCTGAGCAGGTCCCCAGGAGCAGGGGGTGTCTTTAAAGATCAGGCTTGTCGATACATAACCCGAGGAGGAGATTGGGCTTTCCCTTTGAAAATGGAAGACTTCAGGCCAAGCAGAGCTTAGGGAACAGGGGAGAAAGCCATGCCTGCTGGGTCTTGAGGCTTAGCATGCCATCAGATTCACAAGGGCCTTAGAGAGGATGGCAGAGCTCATTCAGAGACCAGGGAGGATGACAGAAAGGGTCAGGGCTGGGTCTCCCTGCCTCTGCACCAGCCAATTAAGTCAACAATGGCGGAGCTCCTGGGGGAAATGTATCAATTCCAAAAGTGCCCCTGCTGGGAGAAGAGAACTGCAGTTGAATAATCAGGGCTAACATGTACAACTGCTTACCCTGAACTTGCACAGGCAACCTGCAAAGGCCTTTTGCAATCAGCAGTGAAAATTACCACATGTGAATAGGTCTACTCAATGATGATAGTGACAATTAATGTCCATTTTGACCACGGGGCAGGTATTGGGTTCATGACTTGCATGCAGCATGTTTTCATAATTTACCATTCAGCACGTATTTACCAAGCACCCAGTGGGTGTCAGGTGTGTCCTGGCACCAGGAGTAAAGGAGCTAACAAGACAAAATCCTTGCTGTCATGAAATCTACATTCTAGAGGCAAGTGTAGAAACTAAAGAAGTGAAAAGCCGGGTTTAGGGTTCAGGGGCACTCGGGGGCAGGGGATGAATTGAAAGTTTCTTCTTTTTTTTCTTTAATGTAGTCTGGTCAAGGATGGCGTTTGTCGTAGGTAACATTTGAGCAAAGACATAAAGAATCGAGAAAGCAGTTTATGCTGACGTCTGGGGAAGACTCCAAAGGGGAGTGGAGTTGGTGGGAAGGGGAGTGGTGGGTGAAGGGGCAGGCAGGGCGAAGGAGTAGCTGCCTCTGGGGAGCTTTGCCTTTTGTTTGGAGGCGAAGGGATGACAGTAGGGCATTTTGAAAAGGATGAAAGCTCATCTTCCCCCTTCCATTCTCACTCTATGAGGTGGTAATAGAACCTACATTTTATCGTTAAAGAAATTGATGCTTAGAGAGGTTAAGTGACTTGCCCAAGACCACTCAGCCAGTAAGTGGGACATCTGGGATTTAGGGACACATGTAACCTCAGAGTCAGAGTTCTGAACTTCCATGCTGTCCTTTTAGAGATTCCATTCAGAGTCCCTACTGGAGGACATTGGCCCTCTGAGGTTTCCAAGTGAAGGAAACCTTGGCTACTTAGCCAAGACCGAACAGGACAGGCAGGCTACAGAATCACTTACTAAATACTGTCAAGGCTCACTAATGAATGCACACTTCCCTTTATAAGCAGCCGTTAGTCTCGATGAATATGTCCTTGGTTGGCAACTAGTTTGCTATTGAACTTGAACCACCAGTGTCAACATGAAATAAATCTGCTTGGCAACTGCAATTGCCAGTCAGGCCAGTCAACAAGAGGTTTGGTGACTTTCCTTGTCAGTTTGCTTGTCATCCTCTGGGATGCTGTTGAGTGCAGTGCTTTTTCCTCAAAGAGGAGGGGGCCCATTGCAATGTATTAAGGATATTATTTTTAGGAATGCCGTCAGTGCCAAAATCACCTTCGGCCTGAAAGCAGAGATGCAAATAAAACCACGCAGGATAACATTTTTGGAAATGCCTCAGTCTTAAAAGGAGTTTAAAATGTAAATCTTAAAGGGTTACCAAAGATCCTGTTCTAACTGCCTTGGTGAAGTGATTTCTCTTATTTCTCCCAGACAGTGTTGCAGTACACTGCATGGAATAAATTTTCAAAGCACTGCATGGAAGCTACACCCAGAAATCCCTTTAACAGTAATGGGATTTGTGTACCCATCTCCCAAGAATGTTTTGAAACTTACTAGCCTCTGTCCAACTTCCAGCTTGCAGCTCCAAATGGTTGCAAAGCTTATGGTCCAGGAATTACCGAGAAGAGGAAGGATGAGAGGTAGATACAATCCCAGATTCATGGCAGGACCACCAAAATGAGAGGGGGCATTGGAGAAAGTCCCCTGCATTCACCTTTCTATAGGAATTCAAACCTTCCAGCCCCAGTCCCAAAACTGTCCTCAGCAAGGATTTTGTCTGCTGCCTTCCTATTTCTAGTTCCTTACAAAAGTAGCAAGGCTTTCTGTCTCCTCCTTTGTGTCTGCCACGAGAACAAGGTGACAGTTGCATGAGGCAGCTCTGAGACCAGGGAGCAGTGTGTTCTTGAGACAAGAAGAATCCACTGGGAAGGACCAGAGCATTAATCTATTCTCATGACAGGCTCAGGATGGTACAGTGCTTGGGAGGTGGTATGAGATTAATCAATTGCTGTGTTTGCAGAAAACAAACTGGGCTCCTTGCAGCTTCAGGATGCGTGGGTCCCCCCCCGAATGGTGACGTCCCTCCCCTTGTCTGCTAGAACCTGCTGCTGCAGGTGCACTGCAGGTGGCTGCTGTTGACATCGTGAGTGTGTGGCGTCTGGTGTGCCGAGGTGACCTCTAACCACACCCCCTAGCTCTCAGCATCACTGGGTAGATCAATACACAAGACAGACACATGTGCTCACAGCCACTTTCTTTTCCTTGTGTGGGGTGGCCAGGAACGTACCTGACTGGCGATGCTAGTCAGACATCCTATTGTCCACCAAGTCAGCTCAGCCTCATGCAGATAAACACATGCCTGGAGCCATTAGCCGCACAGGGTGTCATTTCCCACCCCAGACCACCCCGTTCCTGCTGCAATTTTTCCTGGGTAAGAAATAAAAGCCTTTCTTTCTCCAAGAAAGGACCCATGTGATCAAAATACCTTTAGAGAATGATAATATCGGTAGGTTTTATTCACCAAATAAATCATGGTCTGGGATTTTAAGAGCTTTTCTGATAACGAAACACATCCCCACAATCCACACATCTACACCTAAATGGATCTTTCTCCCCCGCCCCAGCTTGTCATTCACTGTTGACAACCCAAACAATATTTGTCTTTCTTCAAAGAACATCAACCAGCAGCCCCGTTAAAGAGGGGCAGATCTGCGAGACCACTGACTACAAAGCAAAGAAGATGCAGGCTGCACGCGGCACACGACCACCAGAATCCTAGGAAGCAGACGTTATGAATGTTTTAGAGGATAAGATGTCATATCGATCGGTAGATGTGCAATGCGTGCTAGAACAAAGAGAAAGAACTCTCTCATGAAAAATAGCCTTCTGCAAGGAGGAGTGGCAAAGGGGTCAGAGTGTGCCAATTAGGGCACCAGAGATACTCTATTCCTAGGGCACGTTTCTCCCCTCAGTAGCAGCGAGCAAGGGAGGAGAGGGTTGGGATTCATTTTCCTTCCCAAGTCCCCAGCAGCCCTCAACAAATTGCTCCCAATGAGCCCTCTGATCTGAACTCTGGAGTCCATAGCCAGGCAGCCTAAAACTGGGCGGGCAGGCCAGGAGGGGCCTCATGAACCGGGTATAAAGGTGGAAGGATCTTCCTATCCCGGATCTTTGGGATATACATGCCAGGTTCACGTCAATCAGGGTTCACATTTCCTCACTACTATGCACAAGCAGATACCTTGGGCAAATAGATTTACCTCTCTGAGCTTCACTTTCCTTAACAACTAACATTTTTGTGAAGTACCGATCAGTGTCAACCCCTGTTCTAAGCCCTGTATCCGCATTACCTCATTTGCTCTTTGCAGTAAACCGAGAGGTAAGAACTATAATTCCCATTTCACAGAGGAAGGAGTGGAGGCATAAAGGTGTTGACAGGGCTGGTAAGTGGTGCAGCTGGTTTTAGAGCCAAGCATGTGCTCTTAGCCATGTTTTCCTGCTTAGAATTATATCTCTATGGGGAGAGGTCTGATCAAACTGACCTTATAGGGTGGAGAAGGTGCAAAAATGGTGGGATATGGGGGTAACCGGCACACAGGAGACACTCAAGAAACATCTCACTTCCTGGAGGGTCTTTGGTTGTTTTGTAACAATGGCAATTGTGGCTAACTCTTTTTTTTTTTTTTTTTGAGGCATAGTGTCACTCTTGTTGCCCAGGCTGGAGTGCAATGGTGTGATCTCAGCTCACTGCAATCTCTGACTCCCAGGTTCAAGCGATCCTTCTGCCTCAGCCACCTGAGTAGCTGGGATTGCAGGCGTGCACCACCATGCCTGGCTAATTTTGTATTTTTGGTAGAGACAGGTTTTCTCCATGTTGATCAGGCTGGTCTTGAACTTCTGACCTCAGGTGATCCACCCACCTCAGCCTCCCAAGGTGCTGGGATTACAGGTGTGAGCCACCGTACCTGGCACCATGGCTAACTCTTATTCAGGCTTTAGCATGTGCCAGTTTCTGTGATAAGGAATTGTTACCAATTTTATGAGATATATATTGCTTTCCCATTTCGCAGATGAAGAAATTGAGGCTCAGAGAGCTGAAGTTACATGCAACTGGTAAGTGGTAGAGGTGGGATTTGAACTTGAGCTGTGTAACAGCTGAAGCCCTTGAGTACCACTCCATCTGCTGACAACTGTCAGCTCAACACCAAGCATCAGTGAAGACTGGGGTTCTATTCATCTAAGTATTCTATCATTTACCTGAACCCTCTCCTTCAGAGAAACCTCTGTGGTTTCCTTTTTTGTGTCACATTAGAATGGCAGAGGCATCATTAAGATGGGCCTGAAAGGCCATCTGGTCCAGACTTTTGCTGTATAGATAGATGGTGACCTTGAGCCCTACTTAAGTAAAATGACTTGCGTAGGGTCATGACAGCTGATGGCTAACTGAGCCAGGATTTGAATCTTGATCTTGTTTTTGTTTTTATTTTTTTGAGACAGAGTCTTGCTCTGTCACCAGGTTGGAGAGCAGTGACGCAATCTCGGCTCACTGCAACTTCCGCTTCCCAGGTTCAAGCGATTCTCCTGCCTAAGCCTCCTGGGTAGCAGGGACTAAAAGCACCTGCCACCATGCCTGGCTAATTTTGTATTTTTAGTAGAGACAGGGCTTCACCATGTTGGCTAGGATGGTCTTGATCTCTTGACCTTGTGATCCGTCTGCCTTGGCTTCCCAAAGTGCTGGGATTACAAGTGTGAGCCACCGCGCCCAGCCATGAACTTTGATCTTTTGACTCTCAGGTGCTCTCTCTACTATCCTCTTCCATCTCCTTAAAGAAAGAGAGAATTCTGGTGCCTATGTGCAATGCAATGCCTTATTAAAGGTGGACTTCAGAGAAGCCTCCTCCTATTACCCATTTAATATTTTTATTACTCCTCTTTGCAAGGTAGGGCATGAACAATACAAACTGTTCATAAAATTAGTCAACAAAAAAGACCATTATGATCCTTTCTGATCCTACATGCATTAAATTGAGTTTCTATGACAAATTTCTTCTCCTGCAGAAGTTCATTCACAGCTAGAATCTAAAATCACCATTTTTCTATTTCTACCTGGTCTGATGCCATCGTGGTCGATACAGACATGTTCCCTCCTGCATGCGAACTTGGTACTTTTCCAGGAGTGAGAAGGGAGTTGAAGAAGTAAGGATGTTGAGCAAATCCTGTATGTAATTCTCATTCCAATTTGGTCATTTGTTCAGCAAAGCCAAATTAGGCACATGGGGAGGCTGCCAGAGTCCTTTTCAATTTTTAATTTTTGACATGGTTAGCTCAAGATTTTTTTAAACTCAGAAATAAAAAAAAAAAGCCCTGTACTAGCAAATTGGATTTGATCTTTCTTGCAAATGGTTTTCAGTTAAGTGGATTTCACATAGCTAACCTGAAACATTTAAAACTTGATTCTGATGGAAAGAAACAGCACATTAAAAAAATTAGTTCTATCTCCCAGGGCCTGACTAGGTAGTAGGGAATGAAAACTCAGGCAGTGGGGCAGTCCTCCTCAGCCTCTGGTATGCTTAATGTCAATATGGTCAAATTCTTATGAGAAAAGGGCTAATCTGGGGCGGGGTGGGGGCAGATAATTTCTTTTTGGAATGTAAGCTATCTACACCTATAAAAAAGAACTACATTTTCATCTGCAATTAGATAAATGACACTATTGGACTTATTTAGAATTTGTGACACTTTACTTAATAGAGCTATTTTTTTTTTTTTAGATGGAGTTTTGCTCTTGTTGCTCAGGCTGAAATGCAGTAACGCGATCTCGGCTCACCGCAATCTCCGCCTCCTGGGTTCAAGAGATTATCTTGCCTCAGACTCCTGAGTAGCTGGGATTACGAGTGCCCGCCACCATGCCTGGCTAATTTTTGTATTTTTAGTAGAGAAGGGGTTTCACCATGTTGGCCAGGCTGGTCTCAAACTCCTGACCTCAGGTGATCCATCCACCTTGGCCTCCCAAAGTGCTGGGGTTACAGGCGTGAGCCACCACGCCCAGCCCAAGAGAGCTAATTTTAAGGGTTTTATGTGACATTCAAGTCACACACATTTCTTTGGTGCTGAAGGCACACGATTCTGTCAATCAGCAGTAGCACGGCAGACTGCTGTGGCATTTCTGGCTTATACAAGGCATTGCAGTGACAGCAGAATGACATTCAACATGGTCATAATATGCCCCCTCCTCCTCCTCCTTATGGCTTATGTTCCCATGCCGGACCCTAACTCTACAGAAGTCCCCAAGCCAGGCCTAACCTAATACTTTTCCAGGTAGGGATTGGTATCTCCCTTCACACCATCCTGGGAGAGATCTCCCTAACCTGCTCAGAGCTAAAGAAACATAGGCACGTTTGGAAAGTTCCCCAATTTGTTTTCATTGCTTAGCTCTTTTAGGCTAAACTTTTTCGATGCATTTTCTACTAGTCTTATTTGATTCATTTAAGCTTTACAAGACACTCCTGAGGCAGGTACTTTTTTTTTTAATCTCAATTTTACAGATGAAAAGACCAAGTCTTGTTGCAGTTCTACAACATATCCAAGGTCTAGGGTTGCCAGGCTTTAATTTATAAGTTTGCTAAATCTGGCAACTCTAGCAAGGTCCTGTAGTTAGGATGAAACCTCAGAAGCACTTCTCTTCTTCTGCAGTCCCAGAAACAGCTTTTGAATCAATGCCCTCAGATCCTCTACGATTTGCTCTAGATCCGTCAGAAAGAATTGTCCAAGGTAACCCAAGCTGGGTCTCCCTTCTGAAATGTCCACATCTTTTGGAGGAGTTCTCTATTGTGAATGTCATTTGCATTCTGCTCTAACCAGCACTGTCCAATAGAAATAAAATACAAGCCACTTATGACTCTTTTTTTTTTTTTTTGAGACAGGGTCTCTCTCTGTTGCCCAGGCTGGATTGGAGCAGCGTGATCTCAGTCCACTGCAACTTCCGCTTCTCAGGTTCAAGTGATGCTCATGCGTCAGCCTCCCGAGTAACTCTGGGATTACAGGCATGCACCCCCACGCCCACCCAATTTTTGCATTTTTAGTAGAGACAGGGTTTTGCCATGTTGGCCAGGTTGGTCTCAAACTCCTGGCCTCAGGTGATCTGCCTTCGTTGGCCTCCCAAAGTGCTGGGATTACAGGCGTGAGCCACTGCACCTGGCCCTCTTATGAAATGTAAAATTTTCCAGTAACCACATTAAATAAGTAAAAATAAATTTAATACTATGTCTTTTACTCAATATATCCAAAATATTATCAACGTGAAATAAACATAAAAATCTTTAATGAGACAGAATTCAGATGCTGAATTTTCAACAGTTAAAGTGAATATCATCTTGCAAAAACAATAAAAATGTGCTGAACAAAAATATTTTATATCATTTCAGTTTTTAAATGTAAATTAATTCAGTTCTTCAGTTGTATTGAACACATTTCACAGAGCAGGTCCTAAACCACCGTAGCTGACAGGATTCATCTAGGCTGAGCTCCTTCCCCATGCGCCCTGGATATTATATTATATTATTTATTTTCTCTGAGATAGGGTCTCCCCCTGTTACTCAGGTTGGAGTGCAGTGGTGCAGTCATAGCTCACTGCAGCTCTCTGCTGCCTTGGCTCAAGCGATCCTCCCACCTTAGCCTCCCCAGTAGCTGGGACTACAGGCATGCATTACCACTCCTGGTCATTTAATTTTCTTTTTCTTTTCTAGTAGAAATGGGGTCTCACTGTGTTGCCTAGGCTTGTCTCAAACTCCTGAGCTCAAGTGATTCTCCCATTGCAGCCTCACAAAGTCCCAGATTACAAGTATGAACCACCATGCTTGGCCTTCCCTGGATATTTTATAACCACACCGCTTACAGAGTTTATGGCTTTACATGGCCATTACTTATTTATTGATCATCCTATTTCCCCTCCAATTTTTTTTTTTTTGAGACAATCTCACTTTTTTGCCCAGGCTGGAGTGCAGTGGCACCATCTTGGCTCACTGCAACCTCCACCTCCTGGGTTCAAGAGATTCATTCTCCTGCCTCAACCTCCCAAGTAGCTGGGATTACAGGCATGTGCCACAACTCTTGGTTAATTTTTGTATTTTTAGTAGAGATGGGGTTTCGCCATGTTGGCCAGGCTTGTCTCGAACTCTTGACCTCAAGTGATACGCCCACCTCAGCCTCCCAGAGTACTGTGATTACAGGTGTGATTATAGCCACCGTGCCTGGCCTCCCCCTCCAAATTTTGAGACATGAACACCTTGAAAGGTGAGAGTATGTCTTCCTTCCCCTCTTCCGAATGTATCCCCTCAGCCAGCATAAGCTTTAGAACATGTTAGTGTTTAAGAGATATTTATTTGAATGAAAGAATGGCTTGAAAACTTCTATTAAAAAACTATAATTAATTGAGGTCTGGGAGTATGCCAGGCTAATAATAATAACAATAATGGTCATAAACAGTATCTACTGAGTTCTTACTACCTGCTCCTAAGACATTTCTCATTTGATCATTAAAAAAAAAATCACCTTTGAGGTAGCAAGTATTCTCACTTGACACATAAGAAATCTGAGACTTAGGGAGATTAAACAACTTGCCCACAGTCACCTAGCTACTAAGAGCCAGAGCCAGGAATACATAGATGTATCTTAACCACACTTCTGGTGCTTCCCTAACCATAGTCATATTAACTGTGTTCATGATTTTCATAAAATCTAAGCTTCACTTAGACTGTTATTTCTTAACTACATTTAAAAATCAATCTCCTTTTTAACACTTGTGTTTGCTTTTGTTTGACTTGTGAACAAAGACTTACAGACGGGTACAAAAAACAAATCATCTTTTGCAACCCATGAGTTTTTATATATGCAAGAAGGAATATTATGAAAAAGAGAAAAAAAAAATCTCAATTTATTTTTTAAAAACTTTAATCAATTTAGCCTCATCCCAAACTAGTATCTGTGAAATAAAAAGCTTAATGTGCTACGGTTTTTGTGATATATGGAAATAAACATAACTATTGTAATACAGAAGTATGTCCACACCCTACACATAGCCATAGAGTGGTATGACTCCCATATCTGGGGATATACTACTCTCTGCTCAGTCACACCTAACCTTTAACATTGGTCTTTCTGTTCCTCAAACCCACCGTTTTTTCTGTGTTTTCCCCTTCCTCTCACATGGTGGTCTAGGAAGGAAAAACATCAGCAGCTAAAGGCTGGAAGGGAGGCTCCCCCTTGCCTGTCTTTTCTCATTATGTCTAGCTGTAAAAAAAGCAAGACACAAGCAAACCATGAGACCTAATTCCCCACTGCCTCTGCATTGAGGGTTTTTCTTTGCTTCTTTAGAGCTAGAGGACAAAACTGCTTCAGGGTGGCTGCACCTATGGGATCGGTCCTTCTTGCTTCGAGCTTTCCTGCCTTGTGCCAAGGGAATGCTAAGAGGGTCTGAAATCTGTTCAAGTCTAAGAGCCTTTAACCTCCTCCCCAGCCCTACCTGCCTTTCTCCCAGCCCTGGAGGGGCTCCATAGCCCAGACTACCCCAGATGTTTCCTGGGCATGCCAGTTTCTACTTCATTCAATAAATTCACCAGCAACCATTGAGCCCCCCACCATACCCCAGATATAGCAAACCCTCAAGACAATTTTCAATAAGAATCATAGCTAACACTAATATAGTGCTTACTGTGTGCCATGCACTGTTAGAATAAGCACTTTAAATACTTAGACATGAAATCGCCCTTTTTGGAGATTAAATACTGTAGAATTTCACCAGTTTCACATGGCTCAGCTTAATGTATTAATCACTGAACACACTAGCTCTAGAGGCAGATGCTTTTATCATGCTCATTTGATAGCTGAAGAAGCTATGGGCGAGAGAGATTAAGTATCTTGTCCAAGATTATTCTGGCAGAGCAGGGCTTTGAACTTGGGGACTCTGGTTCAGTATACTTGACTACAATGCTTTCTGTCTCTTACAGTGAAAATGCCAAAATAAAGCGAGCCTACTTCTCTCCAAAGCCAGACTCTACATTTCAGGTGCATTGTGGGTGAACTAGACTTTTGTAGGAACAATAGAATATGGTGATTAGAGTAGCTTTGGAAGCAGCAGACCTGGCTTCAGGGCCAAGTCCCAGCCCCAGTTTTAGTAGCTGTGAGGCTCTGGGAAAGCTTTCTTTTCTTTCTTTCTTTCTTTGCCTCCCTCCCTCCTTCCCTCTCTCCCTTCCTAACTTGCTCCCTTCCTCCCTCTCTCCCTATTTCTTTTCCTTCCTTTTTTCTTCCCTCCCTCTCTCCCCTCTCCATCCCTCTGTCTCTTTTTCTTTCCTTCCAGACCCTCAGTTTCCTCATCTGCAAAATGGGAATCATAAAACTTTCTACCTCCCAGTGGGGGTTGCCACATTCAGTGAAATAAAGCATGCAAAACATTTATCTCAGTGCTTGACACACAGTTAAGAACTCGACAAAGAGCAATTATTGTGTGGACTGTCCAGAAGGAATATGGTCTGCCTGGAGAAAAATCTCTGAAATTCCAAACAGCTAGATCACAAGCAGATAGCCCATTTCTAAATTTGAGACGGCTTGCCTTTTGAATTAAAATAACAGAAATTAGAAAATATAAGAAAATACTTAGTGATCACCTTCTCCAGGCTCATTTTACAAAAGAGGTTATGGAGACCAGGAAAGATTAATGCCTTGGCAGAGAGAACATTCATCTCTATTGAAAAGCACAGATCCCTGATCCCATTCACTTCCACGTTACTGCTTGAAGCTGCACTTTTGCAGTGAAGCTTGACAGAGGAACCCCAGATCTGCTGACCTGGTACCTCATGCACATGTGAAATCGGTGGTGATACTAAGGAGTGGTTGGGGGGGTCCAGTTGGGGTGGAAAAGGAAGGTGAGCAGCAAAATTCTAAATGATTTCCATCAATCTTCTCTAAAATTACCACGAATAGAGTTTCAGCACAAACAGTGTCTTTCCTATGCAAGTGGAGTTTTAAGACAAGCCCCCAACCTCCCCTTTTCCACCCAGACTAGTACCTTTAATCCCCTCTCAGGTATGTATTCTGGAGATGCCACTGTGTAAAAACACATTAGATGGCAATAGTATTTTCTTCTTTTAATCTGGTGTCTGAAAACTCAGTGTGTTTACACAATTAGCCTTGATACTGCAACAGGGTAACACCTTGTGTAGCTTGGTAGAGCTCCGTTAACAAGCATTTCCTAACGTTCGACCCTGTGCCTGATGTTGTTCTAGGCACTTCAGAATTACTGGGTACCATGATTGTGAAGACGCCAGTCCTGCCCTCAAAAAAGCTCACTGTCTAGGCCAATGGTTTTTGGGCTGTGGTTCCCAGACCAGCAGAGTCAGCGTCCCCTGATAACTTATTAGAAATGCAAATTATTGGCCCCACTCCAGACCTACAAATCAGAAATTCAGGGGTGGGGTCCAGGCATCTGTGTGTTAATGAGCCTTCCAGGTGATTCACATGAATGCTCAAGTTTGAGAACCACAGGTATTGCACAAGGCTTGGCTGACAGCAGTTAATGAAAGAGAACATGAAGGGAAGGAACAAGCTTCTCTTGTCTATTTCCATGACGGTGGGGTGGAGGAGGTGAGAGAGCCCAGACATCTCCCTCCAGGTTTAGGTACTAGGTCTCTGCCCATACAGGCAGCCTGTCAGAAGCAGCTGGGAAGATGCAATATGGAAAAGAGATGTTCAAGCCAGGGTAGAAAGATTGAAAAAAAAAAAAAAAGCCAGAACCAGACTTGGGCCAAAGTGACATGGTGAAACAGGGACATTCTTTCTCAGCATGCCTCCTCTCCACCCAATACCTGCCCTGTGTCTATTCTGCCTGCTCCAGGTGACCCATGATCAGAGAGACTCAGTGCCTCCCTCCAAACTCAGCAGTGCCTCTTGTATGAATGCTTTCCCATCACATCAGAGGTTTCCAGGACTCTCATCCAGCTCTCTCAGAACTCTGCTTTCCAAACTGTCAGCCACATCAATGGACTTTAAAAAATCTGTTGGACCTTTATATTAATTATTGATTCATCCACATTCTCCCCATATATTGTATCATTAATAGAGGTGCAATTATAGGGAGGTCTAACGATTTAAGCCAAACATATAAACTCTACAGGTGGAAATTTTAGGCATGGTGCCAGTTAGGGATGAGAGATATTTTTAGACGGAAGATATTTTAGACAGGGACTTGAAGAGGCATGACAGGAAGGCTCCCTTCTCGACGTTCTGGTCAGCCTTGACTGTGGAGGTACTGACCTGAGGCAAATACACCGTGGGGGAGCTCTGCTCTGTTTGGCAGACCAATTGCCACCCCCTCCCCACTATCAGGCACAGGGCTGCCAAAGCCGGAGGACCCACCAAGGATATGTTGTGGCTGGGGCATCTGATTGTAAACATCTGCCTATAAGCATTCCTAGGGCATATTCCTCTTTCTTAGTCCCTCATGTCAAACTTGGGAGTTTGGGCTGAGTAGCTGTGTTCTAGCACAGGATCCTTAGGGTTCAGCTTGACCTACCTTAAGCAGAAAAGAGGAATTTGTTTTGAAGGCTATGAAGGCAGCGTGTGAAAGTGGAAGAATAGTTGACCAATGGTTTTTGCTATGGTTTGAATGTTTATCCCTTGCCAAAATTCGTATGTTGAAATTCTTACCAAGGTGATGGTATTAGGAAGTGATTAGGTCATGAGTGGGACTGGTGACCTTATAAAACAGCTAGCTAGTCTCTCCCACCGTGTGAGGACATAGCTAGAAGGTGCCATCTAGGAACCAGAACGTGAACCCTCACTGAATGTGCAGGTGCCTTGATCTTGGACTTCCTAGCCTCCAGAACCAAGAAATAAGTTTCTGTTCTTTAAAAGCTAGTCAGCCTCTGGCATTTTGTTATAGCAGCCTGATGAAACTAAGAGAGGGTTTATCCCTGGGGGAAGGACCATGGGCAAAGATGGTCATAGTCCCATGCCCTTGGGCTACCAGGAGAAAGGAGAGCTCCACTTTTCCAGTTTCACTTTTAGACACCCAAGCTAAGGACTCTAATTGGCTCAGCTGAGATCACAACCTCCTTCCTCCCCCACCTTTTTTTTGGACAGTTACTATGGTGAGGAAGGTAAGATCATACTATTGACCCTGCTCGATTCAGGGACCCAAAAAGCGTGTTGGATACAGACAAAGCCATCAGGAAAACTTGCCAAACGTAGCAAATAAGAACACAGGAAGCCAGTTACATTTGAATTTCCCACACAATATCTGGAACATACTTATATTAGAAGCATTTTTATTATTATTTTGAAACTCAGATTTAACTGGGCATCCTACATCTGGCAACCTGTCACCAAGGGAACTGGTGTGAGCCACGCAGACTCCTCTTCATTTGGTGTCCACTTCACCTTGTTCAAAGCTTGAAGAGGGAGAGTTCTTTGTGGAGAAAAGCACTGCCCATGCCTAGAACTGCCCCTGAGCACCTTCTCCGTGTTGTACTGGGATGGGTCTCTGCCTAGATGAGATTCCATATCAAGCCTCTACACTTTCCACAAAGTGTCAAAACTGCCTGGCTGTCTGTGTGTAAAGCATATGGACTCCTCTTTTTATCAACCACAGTGATTCCAGGGTGGGACCTGAGGATTTATCAGGAACTTCAGCTAGGATCAAATTGTGATTTCACTCTTGCCAAAACTCCTTAGAGATATTTGATATTGACAGAGGCGGCAGAAGGCTGACTGGCTGGTCCAACCTGTCTCTCAGGCTGAGTGCTAGTGCCCTCCCATGGAAAGCACACGATAGTCACCTTCTAAGGTCTGCTCCTCTTTAGAATGGGCAGAATATTTGGAACCCAAAGATCTCTGCAAACGCCATTTGTGCCAGTAGTGTTGATTCCTGTAAATGTTCACTAAGCTTGCTCTGCAGTCAGGACACAGCCATTTTTTTCCTCTTCTTTCTGGAAGGAAGTTTATTACACAAAGCAATAGATGGATGTCTTCATACTACCACATAAATCTGCTGTAGTACCTATGTACTATATGTCTTAGATAGCAGGAGCAAACAGCTGCTACTGGAACATTCCACACAGAGGAAAACAATAAAGCTAGAAACAAAAGCAAAACAGTAAACAAAACATATATAGAGATTTATCCCCTGTTAGACTCTTTAACACAAGATAGAGCCAAGCAAAGCTGAGTTCCATTATATTTTCTAAAGTAGGGAAACCAGACAGTTCAACTTGATTTTTCTTTAGACAACACCTTTCATTCTGGCCATGAGGAGCGATGTTTTCAGCACCAAGCATCCAAAAAAGAATCCTAAGCACTCACATGACCCAGAACACGGCACCAGAGAGCCACAGGCTAAAGCACGGAGCTCAAATTTGGGATACGCAAAAGGCAGTCCAGGGTTGAGGTCAGTTCCCTGCAGGATTTGGAGCCAGTCAGGTAACAGAAGCTATAATGCCTGAAGAATCCTGTGTGAATTATCTGATAGTGTTAGCAAAACAAAAACCGATTCTAGGGGCTTCTTTATGGGCAGTATGTCTGGATGTAAGGGGGAGGCTGTATTTCCTCTTCTGGGAAAGCCCTGTGCACTTAGAACAGACTCTGTAATGAAGTGCCAATGATCTTAGAGTCGACCTTCGGAGTCCTTGCCCCAGTGCCCTGTGCTCAGTATCCTAGTCGGGAGCCAAGTCTCATTGGGTGAGGGTAGCTTGGCTCTCCACAGTGTGGGAAGTGTGCTTCTGTGTCATTTCAGGTGCGCACACATGTATGTGTATGTGTATGTGTGCGTGCGTGTGTGTGTGTGTGTGTGTGTAGCTAATTTCCTGACAGGTACACATGCAAACGCCTAGTCCATGTGGAGGGATTATCATTTTAATAAGTGGCTTTAGCTAATTAGTTTATTCTTGCCGACATGGTCCCATTCCTCCTAATTTGATATACTTATTTCATGTAGAAATCAGGAGGTTGACTAACCCTGGAATGGTCCTGAAGTGATTAGTTTTCCTTGCTTCTATCTGTGTATGCTGGTATGTGTTCTGAAAAGGGAGAACCCAGGTCTGTTTGGTTCACTATGATCTGAGCAGAACCTGTCACAGTAAAAATCTATTTTATTTAGTGCTTACCTTGGGTCAAGCATGTACTAAGCGCTATTCAAAAACTAACTTGTTTAGTCTTTATAACCTCCCCTATGAGATATGTGCTATTCCTGTATCCGTTTTACAGGGAGAAAACTGAGTCACAGGGAGGTTAAGTAACACACCTATGCTCATGTAGTTGGTAAGTAGAAAAGCTGGGATGTGATCCCAGCAGCCTGTATTCTAGAGCCTGTTCTCTTACCTTGTACCAGAAAACATTTGTTGTACAAATTAATGACTATATGGATAATTTACCACATATAATTTAAGTGCTTCTGATGACAAATCCACGGTTTCCATTCATAGTTATCAGGCTCCAAATTCACATAGTAAGCCCTAAAAATACTATCTCTTTCAGGATTTCTCTCTGCTTCCATAAGCCGGCTTCCCTTCTGCTGCTCATTCTAACTTCACCCTCTAGAGTGTATGCTATTCCTACAATTCTATTAAGCTAATCCCCATCATGAGAGGGTTAATTGCTAATCCCCATGTCAGTGGAAAAATGTTTAGATGGACACTGCTTCTGCCTGTTATTTGCACTGTGAGGAGGGTTGTCATCATTCACAGGATGGTGGTTCGAAACTCCTCAGGGAAGGATAGGCTTCTTGTGGCTAGAGCTGCTGCTCCTGGGAGACCGAGAAGATTCCCTCCTGACATCATGCCTTGAGAAGAGCAAGGAAACACAAGCACTCCCAACTACGATCTTCCCCAGAGAGTTGAACAGACCACTCTAATTATTAATGGAAGTTGTGTTCCATTAATCTTAGTTATCTTCTTAGTTCCTCATCACATGTGAGCCCCCTTCATAACTAGGGAGATAGGTGTTCTGCCCTCGAAACTCAGATAGGCCCTCTCTCTCTCATACAGAGAGATCAAATCCCAATCTCAGGACACACTAGCCAAAGAAGCCTTTAATGCTAGTCATGGCAGCGCAGGCGGCAGTTATTTTAGTTCAAACAACTTGTGGGTGGGCTCTTCATGTTCAAGAATTCGCCTCCATCTTTTCACGTTCCATTTATACCAACACATCTGCAACGGCGGCATTTCTGAAACCCCACAGGACACCTGCTCCTCTAATCTCATACCTGAACCACACAGTTGTGTTTGCTCTTTGGAACTCAAGCCCATGTGATACTCAAGAGAACATGGAAGAAAACACCACCGGTATCCTACCCCATTTCCCAATGTAGCCACATACACCCGATCCTTAAGCTGCTTCTTGCTACTTGGATTTCAATTTTCAGTCCCTGTTGGAGATACCAATGTTCTTGCTATCACATCATTTATTAATGTCTATTGTCAACAGAGAACAATTACCCAACACCAACACATATGAAGGAAAAAAAAGGATTCTATTTTCCAAACCAATTTCCAAGAATTGCTACTGTAGAGAAGTGTCAAATACGTTTCCACTTGAAGCATTCTCGAAACTTTTAATGAATCTTTTCTTTTAAACACATCACGCCATTAGCATGGATGCTATGCAAATGAAATGCAGGGCCTGTATTTGTTTGGCTTCCTCGAAATTGTTTCAGAAACCTGATCACATTAAATATTTTTCAGTTTATGCAAAACAGAACCTCCCAATACATTTTTTTTTTTGAAGAGTATGTAGTTTTCCATTTGCATGTTAGTCCCAAGTGGTAAATTTACACTTTGAATGTAGGATTGACAAATTTCCATGTGTGTACTGCATTTTGAAACTTTAATCATAAAGAAGTTACTTTTGTATGCCAAGGGCCTCACGAATTTGAAATCAGTGACCTGATAAGCACCTGCATGCTGGAGTTTAGCACAGAAATGACACCAAGAAAACCGGTTCTCATAGAGTGACATCGTCTTTGTGTTTCATACAGTGTTTTTTTCAAAACCTAATCTCAGGTCATCTTGGAGAATTCAGGGACAAGAATACACTTTTTGCAGCTAAGGAATCGTTCAGAACCAAAAACTCACAAATCTGCATGTAAGACCCTTTCCAAACTGCTCTTTTCCAGCCTGGTGCCTGGGCCCTGGCAGTGGCCTTTTCTTACCGTCAGGGAACAATGTTATGGCTTGAGAGAGCTATGCATGATCACACTTACTGTAGCATCAACTATTTTTTTCTTAATTGTCCTGAGATCCTAGAAGGGAAACAAGCGTCTGTGCTGACAGAGGAGCTCAGCGTGAACTCTCATTTTTCACATGGAGCTAATTAAAAACTGAAATTAGTTAAATATGGAAATGACACTTGCAAGCACTTTAGTAGAATTCTGGCAAAATCCCTCTGGAGTGCTGTGACATTACCTGCTGCTTCGAAACTCCCCAACTGAATTTCACAGTTAAAAGGCTGAGCAAAGGGAAAGTTATTATTGAGATTTTGGATTCAGAACGTGTCTGTAAAACTCCAAATTAAATTTCATGGCTGGCCCTTGAGTGGCTGGCGATAGGTAACGCAGGCCAATGGAATGGACTGCTCACAATGTCCCTGCACGCAGGAGCTCCAATTACCCCTCTTTAGGTATGGTACTGTGGGTGGCATAGGTGCGACAATCGGAAGGTTAATGGATATATTTCTCCTGGAATCTGACTCAAGACAGTTCACACAGGCCCAAATTCTAACAAAGAAAAGAGCCTGAAATTATGCATGGGGTATGACGAGACCAATTATTAAAACTGAGGTTGCTTAGGGGTAATAAGACATACTTCTCGAATTTGGAGTCTATATATGTCGGTCTATCTATTCATCTCTCTATTGATCTATAAATGTATATGTATTTATGTATATGTATCTCTCTCTATATATGTATATGTATACATTTTATAGATACAGTTTTTATGCATAATTGTGATACCCCATCGCAAAGCAGGCAGATCAGATAGCTTGAGATTTAGAGGAAGGTGAGAATGGTCTTCTCTTAAAATCCCTAGCAGAATCGCCTTTCAGCATACACAATGATGAAGAGGGAGCTCCCAGGGCAGGTGGTGAGAGACCACCCTGGGGGATGTCATGTCCCCCCTTTCCAGGCAAACGCAGTAGTGTGTGCTCAAGGGCAAATTATGATGTTTGCCTGCATCTGCATACAATTTAATTAAACTCACCTACGTGTCTGATGGCTCTGGATCTGTAGCAGAGTGTTGGGAAGTCCAGCTGCTCTCCAAACAACTGGAGTGTTGTGATTTTATTGTTTTTCCAACACCCCATCCATTTGCCCTTGAGGCATTCCCTCCCCCTGGACCCTGGCCATGACTGAGGCAGGCCCCGAGTCCCCGCCTGGGCAGGCCAGCGAGAGGAGCCACTTAGTGCCAAAGCCAGCCCTGCTCCGCCAGTCAGCTGGCAGGCAGCCGTCGGCGGGCCAGGCTGCCAGAGAGAGTTCTCTGGCAGCTCAGGCGCTCATCTTCCCATCACACTCAGGCTTTGCTAGTCCGCGGCCTGGAAATCATCACGGCTTACCCAGCTGGATGGGGGGAATGCTGCAGCTGTACCATCAGGCTGGCTTATTTTTATTGAATTTTGAATATCCAATTTCAAAGCAATTCAAATGAATTTGCCCAAGGCCTCGGATCAGCGTGGCTGCCGACACTCTCTGCAGCAGGGTTTCGAAGTTCATATTTCTAAACAAAGGCAAGATTACAGAAGCTTTCCTTGTCAGAACCAGTGCCTCTAAAGAACCCTCTCTTCCAACTCTATTAGGCCGCATGCTGACAGTAGCGAAAGCTGTTGGACTAATCCAAGTCCCTCCAACCGCCTGTTGGTGGCCAGGCAAACTTCTTCCATTGCTTAGAGAAAGACAGGGAAGTGAGGTGCGGGTGTTTAATAGCTTGGCACATGCACCCTTGCCCCGACAGTGCAGGCAAGATGGACAAGGAACACCGCAGTGTGGCACTGAGCGGGCAGAATGGGCAGGCATGAGAGACAGGGCTGACCCTGAGTCCCCAATCTCAGAGGGGTAAAACAACCATTTGGACAATCAGGAACAATTCTAACCCTGTTCTGTAACCACTGTTCTCTTCCTCCTCACATCAAGATTGAAAAGAAAAAAAAAAAAACAACACTACACATACTTTTGTATAACTGGGTTGAGTTTGGTACAATGCTCTATTTCACGGAGCATTTCTACCAGTTTCCAAAAAATCTGTTTTCCTTCACCCCCACTATTTTATTCTAATCCTACAACACCCATGCCTGGCAGGCACTTATTGTAAATGCACAAAGCAAAACTTAACCCGAGTAGTAGAAGGCTGAAGAGTTGCGGTGAAAAATGGGCCTCCCGAGAAAAAGCCGGATGCAGAGTCTCATGGCCAAGGGTGGCTAGACAATGAAAATATAACCTGCTCTGATTTCTTTCAGTAGGATTTGGGAGATATTTAGGGCCTGGCTCATTGAAAACTGTTTTTAAGTAGCCCTGAGACAAAACCAATTCAATAACTATTGATGTTCACAATCTGTCAACTTCTCCCCCAGGGGTTAAAAAAAGGCTCTCAGAGCAGAGAGCAAATTGGGATGTGGAGACTCTCAGAGTGATACCAGACAGTAAGCTCCAGAGGAGCGGAGTTCCTGGCTGCTCTTCTCTGTGCTGCTTCCCCAGCACCCAGCACAGTGCCTGCTGATGCGTGGTGCTTAATGAATATTTGGAATGAATGGGTGAGTAAAAGAATAAACAAAGGTCATCTTTATTTATGCGACCAAAAGTACAATACCAATTTTAAATTGAGAAAGATTCCTAAAAGGTCCACTTAATTGTTTTTTTTTTTTTTTTGGGGACAGGGTCTCAAAGGTTGAGACTGGCGATATGCATTACATATTACCAGCCACTCAAGCACCACAGCCTGGAGTGCAGTGGTACAATCTCACTGCAACCTCCGCCTCCTGCGTTCAAGTAACTCTCCTGCCTCAGCCTCCCTAATAGCTGGGACTATAGGTACGTGCCACTATGCTGGGCTAATTTTCTGTATTTTTAGTAGAGATGGAGTTTCACCGTGTTAGCCAGGATGGTCTTGATCTCCTGAACTTGTGATCTGCCCGCCTTGGTCTCCCAAAGTGCTGGGATTACAGGTGTGAGCCACCGTGCCTGGCTGACCACTTAGTTGTTACATCACACTAGACAATCCCTAGGTCTCAGTTTTCTCATCTGTAAAATGCAGTTGATGACAGTATCTTGCTATGTAGGACTGTTTAGAAGATGAACAGAAAGGGCCTGTTACCACTTGGGAGGGGGTAAATCTCACCCCTTCCCTTCTTTTTTGAAATTGGATAGGTCACAACATTCTGCTCCTAATCATTTCTGCTACTTTTGCAGCATTCGATGGAGTCTGCCTTTAAAATAGAAAAAAAGATTTCAAATATGTAGGACAGTCTGTTTCTCAAAAAAATCTTATGGTCCTTTGAAAATGATTGTTTGACCTGCTGAGTGCAGTCTGTGTTGGGATCTCTTGTGAACCTCGAGTGTGCATTGTCACAGAGGGAGCCATGGTTTTCGTGGAGTCTCGCTCTGTCTCCCAGCCTGGAGTGCAGTGGTGCAATTTCAGCTCACTGCAATCTCTGCCTCCCGGGTTCAAGTGATTCTTCTGCCTCAGCCTCCCAAGTAGCTGGGACTACAGGTGTCTGCCACCATACCCGGCTAATTTTTTTCTGTTTTTAGTAGAGACGGGGTTTCACCACGTTAGCCAGGATGGTCTCGATTTCCTGACCTCGTGATCTGCCTGCCTCGGCCTCCCAAGTGCTGGAATTACAGGCATGAGCCACCGTGCCTGGTCCATGTTTTTTCTTAAGTGTGAGTTCTAAGGATTCAGATACAGAGTAAAGACATGAAAACCAAAACCTGGAATAAACATTCAGATACAGAGTAAAGATAAGAAAACCAATAAATGGACACCAGGATCAATCAAAAACTCCAAACACAGAAGCAAAAGAAGGCTGTGGATGTCAAGAACCCAATGACTTGAGAAACCTCGGGGAGCTGGGTAGATGCCTCTAGAAATCAGAGGTAAGAACAGCCACCCATGGGTCACTCCACTTTGGTGTGCAACCCAATCAGTTTTAAATCATTTGCTCCTTTAAGCAAACACTGCTGCTGGTTAGTTATCCAGTACATGTTTTTAATTACAAGCTGAAAAAGTCATTCTGTAGCCCCGAAACCAGTGCCCTCATGCCTAAGAAGTGCTTTTTAATATTTATACATCTAAAGAGGGTTTGCCCTTCCAGACATAGAAAATCATTAGGAAGCATTCTCAGGAGGATATAACTTTGGTCAAGGTCATGCACAAATCTAAACTTCAAATTTAAGCCAAGGCTTGCCAGTAGGTGCCACTTTTGTGCCACAAACGATTCCTAGCCTGCTCCTGACTTTCTAGGTTATCAATTTTTAAATAGAGGAAAGGAACAAAAATATGCTTGTGAGACAATTCTGAGCACATAAAAGTTGAAGAAACTTTTCCTTTTTTTCCTCGTTCCTTGGCACATCTATTTAATAGAGCTTTTTTGATTTCACTTTTTTCTTCCAGCACAGCAGATGAATGGGTGAACCAAGGAAACTGCACTCAAAGAAATGTCTTGTAACGGCTCTAACTTTGGTTTGGCATGTCACCTTTCTAACGATATCAGGCAGAGGAAATATTCCGTCAAAGCCGTGAGTGCGGAAGGAAACAGCCTGGAAGGGGTCCAAAGACACACTGTATCTTAGCAACTTTGGAGGTTCAGAAAAGCCAACATTTCAGTTTGGGAAGCCAGTGGGTGGAGGTTCCATCCTACCCAACCACGAAGCACTGAAAGACACTCCCCAAGGTGAAGACACAACCGTCTTCAGGATCTGCTACCTAAGCTGATGAAAAAGCAAATGGCTGTCAGCAGGCAGGGAACGACAGTCTCACAAAAACCAGACAACATGATGGCCTCAAAAACCCAAAACAGGAAGCAGTGATAACCAGGTGAGGTAAAAAATACAGACTGAAAAATGCCTTGTAGGAGCATTTGGGGCAATGAAAAATGTTTAACAAGCATTAACTGCCATAGGAAGTAAAGGACAGCAGGAATGTGGGTACTGTCTAGTCCAAGACCTTTGCTTGAGGTCTCAGGGTCTGGGTTTGTGCCTTTCCCCTATGAAAAAGAGCTTTTGGAGAATCCTTCTTTCTTACTTCTCTCTGGAGAATGGGCAAACTCCAAAATTCCATTAAAGAAGTCTTGGGTGTCAACTTGTAGCCCCTAACCTTGTCTTTTGTGTGTATTTGGGTCAGGGGAGGTCTAAATTAACTTGACTGATATTGACCTACATCCTCCACATTCGTTTCTGAATATGATGCTGATTGTTAATTCTAACAATCTAATCCTTGGCCCCTCTAAGGACAATCCTGAAGCCCAATGTGGATCCTAACCCTCAGAGAACATGGTATATAATTGCTAAATAGGTAGAAATCCATTTCCCGCTCTAAAGTCCAGCTCGGGTTATCTGTAGCTCCACTGTTCCTTGCTCTTAGGCAATTAAATCACCAGGTAGGTGAAATGCATCATTTCAATGGAAAAGAAAAAGTAGGTGCTTTAAAAGTCTTTCTTTCTTTTAAGGACTTATTGTCCTCAAAAACATCATTCAGTGACAATTAAAAATAGGGAAGTTTAATAAACCTAATGCTGCTGTCTTCTCATTTTTTTCATTACATGGATGAAAATAACTTAGGAAGTACATCTTTTGTCCCAGGAACTCCAGCATCATCTAGCCCAGCTGACATCCACTGGAATTGTAACTGATTACTCATTGTACATTATAGGAACAGGAAACTTTCTCTTACCCTCTACCCCTTTTTCCCAGGGGCTGGTTCCAGGTTACTCTGTCCAATATTGAGCAAAAGGCTGATCAATTGACTGACTTATGCCTGATGTCCCCTTTCCCCTCTCACCAGATTCAGTCAATGACTAAACCAGGACATTCAACCTCTATGATGTCCCCCTCATCTCTCCTCTCCTCTCTGCCTGCCTGCCATTGTCCTTGTTTTATCAGTCTCCTCTTTCTGGGCTTTGGAATAGCCTCCTTGGCTCTCATTGCCTCTAGCTTTCGCCCTGTCTCTTCCTTCTGCACGGGGCTGCCACACGGCTCCATGCCCTCTTCTACTCAGAATTGTTGGTGGGTTTTATGTCACTTAAGAACCAATGTTGCCATGCTGCCCTTCTCCCAATACCTTTTCCATCAATACCCTAGATCTCTGTATATTTTTGATCCAGTGTTAATGATATGTGGCATTCTTCTCACCATGATTTCCCAGGCTTAAATCACTGCACTTGGTGTTCTTATTCCCAAAATGTATCTCTCCCCTCTTTCCCTTCTGCCAAAATCCCATGCACCCTTCTAGCTACATCTCAGATGCCACCTCTCCTCTAAAGTGCTCTCTGATACCAACAGACAAACGACTCATTTTCTTCTTCCCATACTCACTTCCTACCCAGCATGGGTGTGGTCTCCTTGGTCTTGTGTTATAAATGCCCATCTATTTTCTCTCTGTGTGTGATATGTGATGGAGACCTCCTCAGGGACAGGGACCTTAGTCACCCATTTCTGCATCACTAACTTCTTAGAGAGAAGGAAGCTTTCAGTGAATACTTGCTGAATTAATGAATAAAGGACAAAATCTGTCCGTAGGAGGCACCCTAGAATCAATCCAAATGGGAGAATGCATCTTAAAATTAAAATACGAATGTAGGAAATCTCTCACCTAAAAAGTCATCAGTTTCCAGACTAGCTCTATTATCTGAATTTATTTATCCCTTCCTCTTTCCTCCCTCCTATCCTGTTCCTTCCTGGGACTTCCTGGGCAGGTGTCTGAATGAAACAGCCCTCCTCCTTCACCCCAGGTGGTCGACAAGTTCATGTCTGCAGTTACTCCAGCTCAAAATTGTCATCAACAAAAGAGGCCGAAGAAGAGAGTGAAATCCAATCTTTTTCTCTCCACAAAGCTCATTTCCCTGAAATTCTTATTTCCTTATGAAAAATAGAAAGAGGAAAAAAAAAAAGCTCACAACACCATGTTAAAGCAAATGCTTAGAAAATATTTTTGAAACATTTGGAAGTAATTTCTATTCACAAATTATCTCCATTCACAAAATGAAAAGGCAAATTATGTAAGCTGGATAAATTCAGAGAGAGAAAAAAATCAGACTTAATGTGGAGAGGAGAAGAGGAATAGGGAGAAAGGGAAAGAGAAAGATTAGTGGTTCTTGCGTTACTATAGTAAGGAGATTTTTTAAATTCTTAAAACAATTAACACGTATGAACCTATGAACCCCACAACCAGTTCCAAGATGCTCCAAAAATTCTCTATTTTGCCAGAATATAAAGTTTAAGCTTAAACAAAGACAGCTCTTCTGTTGCCCAGCAGTGGAAGTGTGGAGGCTGGAAATTGCGAGGTGTAGAAGACGGAGATATGAGAAAGAGCAGGTGGGAAGATGCGGACAGAACAGAAGAAAGCTAATATGTCAACAAGAAATTGACAGGAGAAAAGGCCTGAAGAGTCATCTGACATCGAGGATGAGGGTCAAAAATGGCATAAAGATCTATGAAGCCAGCCTCTGTTTTGTGCTCCTGAAATATGAAACCTCGAAGAGCCACCACTGAAAAAACAATCAGAATAATTATTGAGCCAATGAAGCCCCTTGATTCTCAGGAAGGTGACCCACAATGACCAAGGGACTCCAACCCTAGGCTAAGGGCAAGAAAATGGGCCCCTGAGCATCCCGACGGGTCATCCTACTTTCCCTGTAATACTTCTTTCTTTCCTCAATACAAATTAAATAGTCACAGATGTTATTCAAAAGTGATCTGCTAGCCACACGCTGTGAGAGACAGACCAGCCACAGCCAGAGTGAGGAAGTTTACCATACAAACAGTGCCAAATCAAGTGAGCCAAGGACATTTGTGGAACTCAGGCCACTTCTCAATGGTCTGCCATGTGAGCCAAGGACATTTGTGGAACTCAGGCCACTTCTCAATGGTCTGCCATGAAAAGCGCCACGCGAATGAGTTGGCCAATCTAAAAATAATAGCCACCGTCTTATTACATGTCACAGCACTTTAAATTTTCCTCTTGTTTATTCTTAATAACACTTCAAAGGTGAGCATTATTATCCTCACACTGCCACTCTAAAATGATAATCTGAAACTCAGGGAGGTTTACGTGATATCCAAATTCGAACCTGGGTCTGAACAGACCTGAAGCCCACATGCTTTCCACCGCTGTCCTCTGCTTCTAAAATGAATCATTAATTGTCTTTACTTCCTTTTACTTTAGTGAAATGATGAGTGGCCCCGCTAGCTGACTCAGTACAAATGAAATGAAAAAATACTGAGGGGTAACAGAAGCTGCTAACTGATCAGTGCAGATTGTAAGGACCAGGGCAGGGTACCTTCTAGGAGATGAAGCCCATTGCAAGATTGAGTCCCATCCTGGGTGACTCAGTGTGGTGATCCTATGAGGTCAACTGTAATCTCTTCTAACGATTACTAAGCACTCACTTTATAGTGAGCACTGTGTGAAATGCTGTGCATGGAACACCTAATAAAATCTTTGCAATGACTCTTGGAGATGGATGCCTTTCTTATTACCATTTTATTGATGATAAAACTATTTCTGAGTGGTGAAATGACTTGCTTCAGTGTCATGCAGTCAGTAAGTGGAAGAGTGGGGATTCCAGCCCCGTTCTATCTGATTCCAGAGGTTTTGCTGTTAGTTACCAAGCAAGCTGCCTCCTTCACCTCGCACCGAGAAGATGCTTGGGGATTATGATTTCACTGCTCATACGAGGTCAAGGCCAAGAGGTAGTAAACGTGGTTTCTGACTGCTGTCTCCACAGAGTCTATGTGAACATGGGTGTTGGAATTTGGCAGGTCTGACTTTGAAGTCACTCTTGCTCTTCACCAATTGTTTTACTCTTAGCAAGTTATTTGATTTATACCTCAATTTCTGCATCTGTAAAGTGGGAATAACATGAAGATAATGAATGCACCTTGAAATGTTGCAGGAGCTCACTATGAAGCTGCTATTTTCGAGAAGAAAAATATATGCTGAATTTGTCAGACAAAATAATGGAATGATAGTAAGACAGGGTTGAAGGGCCTTGGGGACTCCCCATGGGAGGCGATGGAGCATTATGGTTCAGTGCACGGGTGCTTTGTTAGGACAGTTCCTGGTTGTGCAACCCTGGACAAGCTACTCCACATCCCTATGCCTCAGTTTCTTCATTTCTGAAATGGAGATAAAGAGAGTACAATCCCATAGGGTTGTCACGAGGGTTAAATGTGTTGATGCAGGGAAAGCCTAGAGACCAGCGCAGAGTGAATGTTGTGTAACTGTTATGATGGAGAAACCAAGGCTCTGGAAAGAAGGTACATGCCTGTCCCTGGTTGCACCCCGAGTTAACAGTACAGAAGGAGGGGAATACAGGCCTCTTGATTTCGAGTTTGTGCTGCTTCTCCCCAGAGGTGCAATCTTGGGTAAGTTACTGAAACTTTCTAGGACTTGGTTTTCCCACCTGTCAAATGGGGACAATACTTCTTATGGAGAGAATTAAACGAGGGATTCAAGGAAAGCCTTCAACTTGAAGCATCATTAATGCCCCTCGTGTGTTAGCTGCTACCAATAGATTTTGGACAGTGCAGGAATATATTCCTTTCTGATCTGAAAAAGAGGTTTTTATCTTCGGGAGTGAGGATGAGAAAAATGGGAGGAAACTCCTCATGGCTGTTTGCTGACTCTGAGAAGGAGTGGGAAACACCCACCACAGAAAAGAAGCAATTGTGAAGGGGACAAACCCCAAACTCAAGAAAGCTACTGGGGAGACGCCACTTGAAGCACTCTGGTCTCCCCAACTAAACAGATTTCCCCTTGAGGCACAGCAGGTGGAGTAAGTGCCTTGGTCTTCTTTGTGGCATTCTTTCTCTTTCCGATTCTAGAAGCTTCTGTCAGTTCAAATCAGAAGCACTTTATTCTTGTTCTCTGCTGCAGTGCTGAATGTCACTGTGGAAAGAGCACATCGTTTGGAGTTGGACTACCTGAGTGCTGACCGCAGACCTGCTGTTTGCTAGCTGTGTGTCGTGGACAAGTTCTTTCCCCTACCCGGGCCTGTTTCTGCCATGGTAAAATGCAGATAATAATGCCTGCTGTCCACCACAGAATCGTGAGGTGCCTTTCAAACATAAAGCATGATTTGCTTTTCCCCAACATTTCCTACACTGTCTGCCTCTGGTCAGGAGGAAAGGGGGAAACTGTGCTATTGCCTACAAAATGCAAAATTTCCCTTAGTCTTTGGTCCTTTACTTGAGAGGAAGCGGCTTTCCTTTCCATCTGTGGTCCTGCCGTAGAAGGAGGATGGTAGCAGAGCACTGGCTGATGGGAAGAGGCTACTTAGGCTGTTTTATAGCAAGAGGGATCAGTTACAGGCTTGTTTAGCCAAAGCAATGGCTGCAAAGCAGATGAAGCTTCACCAGTCTACACAGATCAATGCCAGGCTCTCAGTGGCTGATCCAGGCCAGAGGACAGTGTGGAAACAGCACTTCAGCCTCATGAACTGCTTGGCTGGAAACGGCGCCATTACGCTCCCCAAGAGCCCTTCTTCATCCCTGGGCTGTTAGAACAGAACCACTGTCACTCATGAGACCCTGCGCAGGGGTTGTGGGCAGGAACCAGAGCCTCTCATTTTCAAGTCATTTGCCTTCAGTTTGGGAATCCTTCCATTTCATTGTTCCATTAAGGGTGATTTCATCTTTTAAGTGAACTTCAATGAATGATGAAATAAAATACTTTGCACAGATGGCCCTGCATTTGAATAAGAGGAAACCATTACGCCTAGTACAGAATGAAGTGTTTTATTTGCGTTTCTAAGGCAGCAAAGAAAGCCTTTGTTGAATTTTTTTTTAAGCTTTAAGGAAATCAACTTGTCTACCCTTATTTGGCATTGATGAGCAGGAAACCTGTTATACCAGAGATGAAGATAGCTGTGGTTCAGATAGTCTACATGATAATTAAATGCACGGACGCAGAGGCCAGCCCACTTGAGGCTGAGACCTGGCCCTATTACTTCTAATTACATAATTCGGAGAAGGTCACCTAATATTTCTGTGCCTCTACTTCCTATTCTATAAGATAGAAATGATAATAACACCTATCACATGAAGCGGTAGTAAGAATTAAATGAGAAAAATCTATGTGAACTGCTTAGCATGTAGTAAACGCTCAAAAATATTAGCTATCACCAGTAACATTAAGATATAAAGAAGGATTCCGAAAAACCTTGTATTATGTATAAGATGAATTGCCCCCTCCCCCACAAATGTTGAAGTTCTAACCTCTAACAGCTATGAATGTGACCTTAATTGGAAATCAGGTCTTTGCAGATAATCAAGTTAATATGAGCTCAATAGAGTGAGCTCTCATCCAATATGACTTGTGCCCTTACAAACAGGGAAAATTTGGATGCAGGGACAGCCATAAAGGCAGGAAGAATATCATGGAAGACTGCAGTTGTGCTGTCACAAACCAAAGAACTCTCAGAAGCCAAGAGAGAGGCCCGGAACAGACCCTTTTTTAGTGCTTTCAGGGAGAGCATGGACCAGCTGATGCCGCGATCCTGGACTTCCAGCCTCTAGAACCAGAGGAGACAATAAACTTGTGTTGTAAGCCTCTCAGGGTGTAGTCCCTTGATATGGTAGCCCCCTTGCAAACTAATACACTTCTTACAGAGTGCCACACTGGACGAGTACATAAGAGAGGTTTCCTAGAAGTAGCTGTTGCATCTATTTCCAGATAAGCAGAAACTTGGCTTTTTTTGTTTTGTTTTGTATTGAGACAGAGTCTTACTCTTTCACCCAGGCTGGAGTGTAGTGGCATTATCTCAGCTCATTGCAGCCTCTGCCTCCCAGATTCCAGTGATTCTCCTGCTTCAGCATCCTGGGTGGTTGGGATTACAGGCACGTGCCACCATGCCTGGCTAATTTCTCGATTTTTAGTAGAGATGGGGTTTCACCTTGTTGGCCAGGCTGGTCTCGAACTCTGGACCTCAGGTGATCAGCCCGCCTTGGCCTCCCAAAGTGCTAGGATTACAGGTGTGAGCCACTGCACCCGACCAAAACTTGGCTTTTGAATATTCAAGTACTCTAATCAGATACTGTTAATTTTTAGAGGCATCAGACAATTCCAATCCTCTTTTCCATTATTGTCTTCAATCAAAAGGTCTAGAAAACCTTTCCTAGACTCTTTTGAAACAAGAGATAGACAGGTAACACAGTTCTGATTAATGAGATAAAAATAAAATTTTGCTGGGATGTGTATGTGTGTGTGTGTGCGTTGGGGGCTGGGAGTGGTTTAGACTTTTTCTGGCAAGAGAGGCAGAGAACTTGAATCTTTCTCCTCCTCTTTCTTCCCCCTTTAAAGTAGATGTAGTATCCGGAGCTGCATCAGCCATCCTTAGACAATGAGGCAGCAAAACCAAGGAAATAAAACCCAAGTGCTGGGAATGGCAAAGTGGAGAGATAGGAAGAGCCAGTGTCCTGGATGGCATCACTGGGCAGCACAGACAATGCCAGGATTGCCATCCTTGGACATCTAGCTAGTGAGGTCAGGAAATCGAGCCTCAATATAAACCACCGTTAGAGTTTCTTACAGTTGTTTTTGATAACTTACAACTGAAAGTATCCCTAACTGAAACACTGCCTTGACTGAGCATCCAAGCATCCTGACAAGGACTTAGGAATTGCTCCCTCACCTTCAGTTTATTTTTCTTTTTTTGGGACAGGATCTTGTTCTGTCACCTAGGCTGGAGTGCAGTGGCATGATCATGGCTCACGCAGAATCAAATTCCTGGGCTCAAGCTATCCTCCCACCTCAGTCTCCCAAATAGCTGGGGTTGCAGGTGTGCACCACCACACCTGGCTAATTAAAAAAAAAATCTGTAGAGACAGTGGTCTCATTATGTTGTCCGGCTGGTCTCAAATGCCTGGGCTCAAGCGAGCTTCCCACCTTGGCCTCCCAAAGTGCAATGATTCAGTTTTGAAGCGTATTTCATCTTCTCTCCCTATTTGTTTTCCATCTTCCCATGTGTCCTGACAGGGATTGTTTTACAGTAGAGTACTAGCTAAGGCATGTTTCATCTTTCAGCTCTCAGGACAAGGCTGAAGGGGAGCTGACCAGTCTTTGGATGGATGATCAGAGGGACTGTACGTTTCTTTTTGTGGAAACATTGTTATTAGGGGTGGTTCTGAGGAATCCTGGGGCTTGTGGCATGGGAACACACAAAGTCAAAATCACTCAAGCATGTATTTACAAGTTGATAGCAATACACCTAGTGATCAGAATGTGAACTTTGAAGTTAAACAGACCTATATTTTCAATTCCAGATCCTAATCACTGACTATGCATGACTATGCTTCAGTTATTACCTCTCTGAAACTCTTTCTCTAATTATAATCAGGAAAATGGAGTCACTGCGACACTTAGGTCAGATATTAAATGTGAAGTTTCTGCACACAGTAGGTTTTTAATAAATGGTTGACTTTATTATCCTTTTAACGGAGAGAAAAACCAGTAAGTCATGCTTTAGGAAAATTTACATTCAGGGGTACGTTGTTTCATTACTCTTCAGTTGAACCCTGTTTATGCTGCATAGAGTTAACCAGTTCAGTCAAATAACATCTTGGCACTGAATGCCACAGCTTGTTTCTACGAAGGTTCGTGAACGTAAAAAGTATCACGAAGAAGAATGAGAGACGCAGAGCCAAACATGAGCTCCACAGGTCAATAGAAGCTCTTGTTTTAGTTCTAGTGGTAAAGAAGAAAAACATATCTGAAGATGTAATTATAAATCAATCAGAGCAGGAATTTTCAACCTTGGCACTACTAGCATTTTGGGTCAGATAATTCTTAACATAGGGGCTTTCCTGTGCACTGAAAAATGTTTAACAGCATCTCTGGTCTCCACCTGCTACATACCGGTAGCATCTCCCAGTTGTGACAAAAAAATATCTCCAGATATTGCCAAATAAATGTTCTCAGGGCTGAAGTGAGGGTGCACTGACAGGGAAAAGAGCAGAATCCTGATGTAAAAAAAGAATCTTGATGGGTGAATCTCACTGAAGACCATCTGCACATCATTCCCAAAGCATTGTAATCCTGCATAATGTGTAAAATAGCGAGAGAGGAAAAGAAATAACTTTTCACATCTTAGGGCCCTGACCACCTCATTAATGAGCAAAGGCTGAGGCGGCTGGTTATTACTCTATCCGGACTGCAGAACAAGGAGTGATAATATTTGGACGATTTCATCAATCTGTGCCAAGGACCTCTTCAAATCAAGTCAGCTTAATGGGCAAAATGTTTGATATTCTGTAAAAAGACCTAGCGGGTTCCCATCCATCCTTTTCACACAAAGTGCTATTACAGCCAAAAGGATCACTGCAAGAGCAGTTATGAAAAGGAAGCAGAGCCTGAGAAGAAGCCTCGTTCCATTTCTTAATAACACCCCCAAATTGAATATGCGGAGGGGCATTCATTCCTAATACATGGACAGAGCTTTCCAAGCCCCTGTTCATCTCCCACACAGAGACTATAAAAGATCTGCTAACCAGTGTTGTTGAGGAATAGGCGTGTTTGCATTTGACTCTCATTCTCTACAACTTCCAATAATTTTCAGGGTTCTTCCCCATGAACATCTCTCCTTATTCTTCATCATCATTTACTTACAAAAATGCAGTCTTAGAGTTGCTACTCATTTACACTTCTCTCAGGATCTTTCTGGGAGCCCTTGGTTTGGAGATCATAAAATACTGTTCTAAAAGACGCTGTTGTATATATTATGAAGCTCCGGAGAGGGCAGAACTTGAGGGAGAGGCTGCTCTGCATGAAAATATTCATACACATTATTTCATTATACACTTGAGAAATGACAAGTTGGTTTGCAAGAACAGTGTAAGCTGTTCTCTTACAATTTTATCCATGGTTAAGAGCCTGTTCACTTTATTCCAAACTCCACTCAAAACTTCTCCTGGATGTCTTACAACTCTCACGCAATCTTTGTATTCCCAAGGGCAGGTTTCCTTTATGTTTTAAAGAGGCTTTCAGAGCGTTGTCAGCTCTAGGATCACAATTAGACAGTAACATCATAACTATACTGTGATTATTCTAACCTGGCTGATAAGTCAATTACATTTAAACGCCATTGAAAATAACTCCCCACATGTATGTTGAGCTACAGACTTGTCGGGAATGCACACCACAATTAATTCTTCCATAAGATGTGACATTCCTCTCCAGTAACTTCTCTGTCATGGCAGGGAAGCAGGAGGAGGCTGCAGGTGTCAGGGGTGGATTCATCACAGTATCACAGTATTGCCTGTCTTGTGAGATGAAGTGAAGAAAGCATGGCCTTAACCTGAGCTTAGAAATAGTTACTGATGTAGGATTTCCTAAAGACCAATATCATGGCACAGGGTCAAAAACTCCACAGAAATGGGATGTCTGGCTTCATGGCCAAGCCTTAGCTCCTACTACTCTGCAGCAGAAAGGAGGCTTGAAAGATGAGAGGAAGGATGAAGATAAAAAGAAAGCACAGAGACATAATTATCTACCAAATTTAGGCTCATCCGCACGGGCAATCCAGATAGCACGAAAGAAAGTGCCTTTGGGGCCTAGATTACTTTGGTTAGTATGGAGGCTAATTCTAAATTCCCCAGGTGAGAACGCTATTTGATGCTTTACTGTGGGCTCCTAGCATCTGAGAGGGTATTTCATGCACTTCAGTCAAATGTTAAAGCATAGAAAATAAATCGAGACTTCAGTGTGGTGTAGAGAGAGGATGGGGGGAGGAGGGCAAAGGCTCATTCCCTGATGTCTAGCCCTCTTTGCCCGATCCATAAACCCATAACTAACTTCATCCATCTTACCCTTCAGCCTGGTACGGTAAGTCAGCCTCATTTGCAGATATACAGGCAGATGCATTAGAGTTTAAACCTGCTCATAGAGTGAATATGTAGCAGATTTATCATAATTTCAAACCTGCCTCTAACCGGCTGATCAAAAGGCAAGTTTCTTCTTTCAAGATTTTCATCTGTAAGCTTCACTGCCCCAAATCAAAAAGGGCAATGGTACAGACTCCCAGGACCACATTCCACATTTGTACAGGCAAGAGCCTTCAAGTCTCGGAGTGTGGTTTTCCGTTAATAAATGGGTATGCTGAGTCTTAACATACATTCCAATGCCTCTTCTTGGTTCGCAGAATTTGCACTCCATGTAAGCACTACATTATGGAGGAATTTTGTTAGCCTTTCGGAGCTTAGCTTTAGCCCAGTTCTGCTCTCCTTTTTCTTTATAGACTTCCATACAAAATCCAAAGTGAATGCCTCAGAAGGGGTCTTGATAGGTTTTATTGGATCAAAGGCCCTCTCATAATAAAGAAACCGTGCAGAGATTTACTGAGTGCATTAAAAAAGAATGGCTTCTGGCCAGCCCTGGTAGAATTACACATCAGTAAAAAATGTTTTGGCCAACCGTACTTTTAGAGAGGTGAGTGGTGATTTAAAGACAGTGGGTTAATTTTTAATTTTTCAGTTCTGCCATTATGACAACAGAGAAACCTTAAGGCCAAATTAGGTACTTCTGTCTTCTTTGTCTTGATTGCCAACACAAGACAAATTGTATCACAAATCTGTCTTTTCTTTGAAAGAAATCCCTCGCAGTTCACTCTGAAGCTCTATTTCCATGGCTTTTCCTTTCAAGAGGGCCTTACTAACACATACCCACTGATTATTGACAGGGCCTTCAGAGATGTCTCCCTGTCTCCTATCCCATCTCCCAATCTATCTGAATCTTTGATCAATCAACAAATAATTATTTATGGAGCATCTACTAGGTAATTGACATGATACCATGTCATAATTTTATCATATTATACTCCCGCTTATGAACTTAAAGCACCTCCCTATTGACAAATTAATCAAATTAAACCTCCTGCCAGATTTCAAGGTCATCTATTATCTGGTCTTGCTCTATCTCCTCCAGTATTTTTCACTGCTCTTAGCAGGCATCCCTTTCCTCATCACACCCTATTCATTCCGGCTTCTCCTCTTACCTTTCCTATTGCTAGGTTCCCTCCATCTGGAATGATTCTTGGCCCATTCCTAGTTCAGTTTTTAACCATCTTCCCAGGACTGGATCTGCCTTGAACCTTCTCCATCCAGTTATCCTCAACTATTCCAGCCCTTGGGAGTTTCTCCCTTCTCTGAACTTCAATAACTCAATTGCTGAATTGCAATTTAGCATTGCTGCATATCTTCTCTTGAATGAATACACAAAGAACAATAATAATATTAAAAAATCAAGCCCTACTTTAACCTATACACAGTGACATAAAAAAGGTATCATTACTGTAACTGTTATCAACCATTTCTTATAACTGAAAAAATCAAGGCTCAGGAAATTTAATTGACTTTCCCAAAAACACTCAGTTAGAAGAACTTGAGAGTTGAGCCTAGCTTCCAAATTAGATTCAGGGTTTCTTCATTGGACTGCTCCAACCCAGCTAGCCCTTAAAACGAGGAACTGTTAAGACTACAAATCAGGTTTTCTGAGTCAAGTAAACAACTATCCTTGAAGTATATATTTTCAGTAAGTCATTTGTTTCAGTGGGTCAAAAAAGAATTCTGTGTCAAGGTTGAGAAAAGAGAACCCATCTGAAATTGATAATCAGTTCTTCTCATATACTGAGCCTCCTAACCTTTCTCAGATCATGACTGAAGCTCATCTTTGAAGACCCCATAGTCTCCCTGGTCGCCAAGGGGCAGGGTGGTGTAACATTGAGTTCACATCAGCCTCTCCAATACACATCTCACTCCTTTGAAAAAGGAAGGCCTGGCCAGACTTGGTGGCTCACACCTGTAATCCCAGCACTTTGGGAGGATGAGGTGGGCAGATCACTTGAGGTTAGGAGTTCCAGACTAGCCTGGCTAACATGGTGAAATTCTATCTCTACTAAAAGTACAAAAATTAGCCAGGCAAGCTGTTGGGTGTCTGTAATCCCAGCTACTCAAGAGGCTGAGGCAGGAGAATTGTTGGAGGCAGAGTTGATGCAATGAGCCAAGATCATGCCACTGCACGCTCCAACCTGTGCAACAGAGAGAGACTATGACTCAAAAAAGAAAAGCAAAGAAAAATACATGTGCTGATTTGTGAGTTCCTGAATTGGGAAAAACTCAGATAGCTGGGTGAGCTTGAAATTAAAAAATAAAACTTTATACCGTGTTTGAAAAGAAATATGCTTGGGCCTGTTGATGAGCAGAGCTGAGTAAAAATAAAACAGCATAACCATGACCCCAAACCATCCTGATTTCTTTACCCCTGGCAGGCACCCAGGTGGAACCCAGCTGAAATTGCAGCTCATTAGCACAGACAGAAGTTTAAGGGAAAGTGTGTAGTAAACAATGGTAATCCTGACTTAAGCAGGAGAAAGCGACCTTTCTCTCTTCTCTAAAATAAATCACTGTTTTGGGCAGCACGTCACTGTTTTACTATTACTGGTTAATACGACCGCAGGCAGAAGATGCAGCTGTGGCTCCGTGAACAGGCTCCACAGTCAGGCTGAACATAATCCTTCATGTAATGAAAAACCTATTTCTATTTCTGAGGCCTCACTACTCTTCATACTGAAGAGCCTTGTGCCTGTCACACATTTATTGAAGCTTATTACTCATCTAGGCAGCGGGCCCCAGTTAGTATTTGGAATTATATTTTAAATCACAATTTTTCTATTATTTATTTTAGGATTCCAAGGCTATGGTGAAAGCGTGTCAGTGTTATTCTCAATGCGCATTCAAAGGCATTAAAGCCTCAAATCAAAATTCTTTTCTACATGGAGGATCTATATGCACACGTGGAAAACCTTCAGTCAAGACAGCATGGCAACCCTCGCACACTAGAACCTCGGGACCCTTCCAGAGTCACATGGTTCTGGGTAGAGATGTTAAGTCTTCCCATCCAGCATTAGGGTAATATTTCCCGGGCTACCAGCTTTATTCCTTTCTCTCACAACATGCTCTTCTCTTTGGCTTTTAAAGATAAATGGATAGAGTCTCTTAGGATGCTGGGGACAGGGCTGCAAACAGATGGACTAAAACTGTAGCCTCATCATCTAGTGGAAAAATAAGAACTGACTTAATCTAAGTCAGAGGATTTTCTGAACTGCCCACGAAGTTTGAGCTTCTGTTGATTCACAAAGCCAATGATGGGCATGTGGTTCTCTCTTGCTCTGTAGAAGCCAATGGAAACTATAATTCTCTCTGGCTATGCATTTGGCTTCCTCTTTTTATATTCCTGGGACTGTATACCATATATACTACAGTGACTCAAAGGAATGCTTCTCCTATTTTTTCTGTCTTGTTCATGCTTGCTTTTTCTTATGGTACTTACTTATTTTCCCCTCTGCACAAAAAATACTCTCAGCCATTAGGGTCTGCACCCCACTTGGCCTATCATGTGAACAACAAATTAGGCAGCACTTGACACCATTATCTACACAATACAAAGAATTCTTTCCATGTTTCTGCAATTCATACCTAGTTACTTTTTATGCTGGGGGGCTCTTTCTACATTTCTACCAAGAGAGATTCCAGACCAGCTCTTCCAATGAAATCCTATTGTGTAATTGTCCTGGTAAGTGAATTTTGATGGGCGTGACAACAAGCCAAGAGTCACTTTAGCCCAATCTGGGTGTCTTCTCAGTCAGCTGGCTTTTTGTTTTGTTGTTTTGTGGAATTATGGGAGACACGGGTGCGGTAAAGTTTTGGGGGAGGGGTGAGGCAGTGGTAGTGTGTTATGAAGAAAGAATTACAAAGGGCGTAGGCAAAATTAGCAAGGTATTCAGACATGCAATTATAGGAGTTTAGACTCGGCTTTCGTGTGATCTCTGTAACTTTTTTTTCATGTTTTGACAGCATTCTCCCTGGGTGGGGTCCACAGCTTGTTTAAGAAACCCTTTAGTTACACAAACATGACAGACAGCTCTTTTTCTTCCTTCAAGATGTGTTTAGTCACAGATCATTTCATTGTATCCACTCTCCTATTTGCCTCTGACTCAAAAGAGGCCATCGGTGTTTCACTACAATATGGATATCACCATGGGTCAGCTGACCTTTCCGAAAGGCTCCATTCCTGACAGTTTTGAAGAAAAGAATAAAACACCACGCAATCAGCACTCACATCCCAGAAAAGAAATAGAGACATTTCTCCCAGACAGGGCCAAGTCCATGAGACCTTAGGCAGTACCTTCACCTAACAGCCTTCCACCCAAAGAACCAAGGGGTGGAGGTGGGGACGAGGGGATGGGGACAAGAGAAGGAAACATTTCACAGATCCACAGACTGGTAAATTTTTTAAAAGCCTAAAATAAAATTTACTTTATTATTGTTGTGTATTATGTATATTACTTAAAGAAATTAACCTTGACAGAGCAGGATAAATCTGGACTTCCCCCAAGGCTATTTAAAGGCGGAGCGTATAGGGTAGGAGAGAGGAGGAAATAAAAGTAATGATATCATATCTGTGCAAATGCAAACATTGTGAAAGAGTAAATCTTTGGAAGCAGGACTAAAAGTTGGCTTCCTGAAAGTCAAACCAAATGCACCTGTCAAAATATTTCATAAAGATGTATACATATTAAAAGAGGCTTCTGGCCGGGTGTGGTGGCTCACGCCTGTAATCCCAGCACTTTGGGAAGCTGAGGTGGACAGATCATGAAATCAGGAGATGGAGACCATCCTGGACAACATAGTGAAACCCCATCTCTACTAAAAATATAAAAATTAGCTGGGTGTGGTGGTGCATGCCTGTAGTCCCAGCTACTCGGGAGGCTGAGGCAGGAGAATTGCTTGAACAGGGGAGGCAGAGGTTGCAGTGAGCCGAGATGTGTGCCTCTGCACTCCAGCCTTGGTGACAAAGTGAGACTCCGTCTCAAAAAGAAAAGAGGTGCCGGCTGGGCACAGTGGCTCATGCCTGTAATCCCAGCACTTTGGGAGGCTGAGGCGGGCGGATCACCTGAGGTCAGGAGTTTGAGACCAGCCTGGCCAACATGGTGAAACCCCATCTCTATTAAAAAAAAAATAATAATAATAAATTAGCTGGGTGTGGTGGCGCATGCCTGTAATCTCAGCTACTCGAGAGGCTGAACCAGGAGAATTGCTTGAATCCAGGTGGTGGAGGTTGCAGTGAGCCGAGATCATGCCATTGCATTCCAGCCTGGGCAACAGAGACTTTATCTCAAAAAAAAAAAAAGAGGCTTCTGACTGGCACTTTTGAAGCAGGGTGAGTGGGAATAGTGGTGTGTGTGTGTGTGTGTGTGTATGTGTGTGTGTTGCACAGGTGCTCACTGGGGTGCACACATCCCAAATGGGGCTGACCTCCCTTCCCTCCTCTTTCACTGCTCCACTCCCATGTCCCCACTACCACTAGCCATGGCCTGGGCATATCCATGTACTGGTCTAGACCAGGTCCTGTCTCACTGGGATTGAGAGACTCTCCTAAGTGCAGGCAGTTCATAAATCCATAGAATTTGATTGGGAACTAACATTGCAGGGTAATCTCAAATATCACTACTGGATCTTTCTTCACACTAGGAAGATAAGCAAAATAAGGTAGGGGAAAGGTCTGGAATAAAGTAATTCTCTCCCCTCATGTAGATTTTTCTAAAAAAAATCAGGATTGAAAAGAAGACTTTCAAGAATGCCCTCGCTTGATGAAAAAAATAAATAGATTTGCTCTCTGACTTCAAAGATCATTTCAATGACAATACATCCGAAGACAAAGGTAATTTGGAACCCCCCAAACTTTCTATGCTCTCTTGAGAACCAGTAGCCTCATTCAGTCTTTCCATCTCTTGCATCATTTTCAGTAGCAAGCGTTGTAGCTGAATTACATGGAGATCAATTAGACACTACATAAGATAAACCATCTCTAGTGCAAAATGATTTGGTGGCATAAGTGTTTCTTGAGGCCCTCCTTCATACTATACTTGAAATATAGATTGATGTTCAACATTAGACACATTACTCTCGTCTATTAGGCAAGAGTCCGCTGTGTCTATAAACTCAATTTCCTTTATTGTGGTGGCTTTCTGGTTTATCTGGATAAATGTGGAGCTGCCCACTGTTGTTTATCTAAGTAGTCCATGAGGGGACCGAAAGTTTAATGATGTCAGATGAGGTAGTGAAACAGCACCTCCAAGCAATTCGCAAAGATTGTGTTTCATCTCATTACCTTGGTTGGACTTACAGGTTCAAAAAATTGTGCAGAAGATATTTGTAATTTGTTATGCTGGGTGCCATTTTCCCCTCCTATTTTTGACCTTTAATTGTTCTGTATTTTATCCTGATTGATGTTGCTAGTTAATGGTTCTAATTACTCTATTCTCAGCATCTTATGCCTGTTTCTTACTTCTTGACTTAATTTCTTCCCATCTTTTTTGGTATTAATTCCTCTTTCCTTGGCTCTTGACTCTTCACTGTTATGCCAGATTTTGTGTGTGTGTGTTTTTTTAAAAACGTTATAATTTTAAATTTGGGAAAAGATAATATCATCATTTGGTTAAAACAGACTGGATAAAGGTTGACACAAATGTCCTCAATTTCTTATTGTACATTGGTTAGACCCTGGGAACAAAAAGGATGACTTATCATTCATTTATATCAATCAGTTAATAAAAAGTTTTTTAGCATAAAAGCTTCTGTTTCCTGACGGTCCAGGGAAAATGAAACTCAGATGCTTTTTTTCTTCTTCTTTTTTAATTGTACCTTAGTTTTTGGGGTATATGTGAGAACATGAGAGATTGTTGCATAGGTACACACATGGCAGTGTGATTTGCTGCCTTCCTCCCCATCACCTATATCTGGCATTTCTCCCCAAGCTATCTCTCCTCAACTGCCCACCCCGCGCTGTCCCTTCCCTATTTCCCCCTGACAGACCCCAGTGTGTGGTCAGATGCCTTCTATCACTGCTGTGTGTGCAGGAGATGCTCATGCAAAACATAACTTACCCCAGGCTTTTTAAACTTTCCTAGTAATTGCACTATTTCATTTGTTGCTTATTGGGATCTGGGTCCAGGAAAAGAATTTCAAGTAAAGATATCCTGGATAAAAAGACCGGTCAGTAGATTTCTATACACAATGCAACCAGCCAATCACATGTCAAAGTGAAATTTCTTGACCAATGGAAATGCATTGAATAAATATACATGAATTTATTTAAGTAGATTTAATAAATTAAAAATTAATTAACATAAAATTAATATACAGAGTAACAAGTATTTTCTTCGTGGGAAAGGGTCTTAACTCACAATTCTCCCGAGATTCAGGAAGTCTACAAATCTTGTTATTAAAAGAAAGTTTAAACACACATATTCTAAATTTAGCTAATGTCTCAGAAGTCTATGTTTGTAAAATTTGGTGCATAAGGCAGCCTTAAAATTAGTTTCAAAGATGCATCTAATTCAAAGGCACGCTGAACTTCCCTGAAAGATGTCATGTTGTTTATCATGGCCTGAAGAACAGAATGCATTTGACACAGTGCCACTGACCTTTCCCTGTGGAATATAAGCAAGTCTAATCTAAACTTCATTAACGTGACTTTAAAATGCTCATGGTGTCATATAAGTAAGCAAACTGAAAGAATTGCATCATGACTGCAAAGGCAAAAGCAAGGTAAGAGGCCCTTCTTTTATAAAGAAAGAGTCCCTATGGCAGTGCCAAACATGTTGCACAAATCTTCCCACAAATGACCTAACTCAACTGAAAACCCATCCCAAGGGAAGGGCCTTCCCTAACAACTGCAAAGAAAGTTGTGATGAAAGAAGTGTAAAGGTTGGAGGCAAAGCTTCTCCTCTCTTCTCATCCATAGCTTTGCTTTTTAGAAACAAACCAAAAAAGCCTTTGAAAGATGACACGTATTACATATCTTATTATTTTTTTTCTCTTTCCAAGAAGGGAGGATTATATTTTCTTTAGCGAAACTCTTCTCTTAGCAACATAGAGCTTAGTGCTGTTATATTTTCTGATACAGTGTGATATTTACTTATTAATGCCAGAAGGCTGATGATATAAAAAGCGAAATTAGCAGAACATGCAATGCATTATCTTCTTTTTTATGGTAATGTTAAATGTGTTAATACAGTTGATGGACTACTTGCTCTCTGAATGCAGAGAATCTTATTATGAGACATCAATTTAATAAATGACTTGTTTGAAAAGAGAAGGGCTGAGGCAAAAATTCTGGGTATCTATTCTTCACAATCAAAATATGAATTTTTCTATAAAAGAATTTTCAGAGGAGGACACAAATAAGTCTGGCTTTAGGTGACCTTAAGAGAAACTCGTATATTTCAGAAGTTTGCTTTGGGTTAAGCTTCTGCTGCATGAGGTTATACAGCTAAACAAGGCATTTCAGAACACAAAAGATTCTGTGTGGCTTGTGTACACAGACCTAATTTACCATATAATAGTTCTTTTCTCTACTTGGTGCCTCGTAGCAATTGCTTTCTTTTCTTAGTACATCCTCATTTACAGAGAAACAGCCAACAGACTTTTAGATTTATGCCATTATTTGCTTCTTCACCTTGAACTCCAACTAAATTCCGCTACACTTTTGTAATATGAGTGCCAAATGATGGCCTTATGCCAGATACAGACACTTCCCAGTTTCCTCCAGCCAATTCTCTCGATTTCAGGGAATCACAGATTCCTGCTAGTGGGCTTAAATGTGGTGCTTACACGCCCCCCTAACCATGCCTTTGCCTAAGTGCTTTCTAACTCAGAAGCGCAATTTGAGAACAGAGGCAATTACCACATCAAGAATCCAAAAGCCTTCCTTTACCTAGCGGAACAGTGAAGCTAGAGATTGGGGATTCTGGGTATTTGGAAAACATCTTCCACAACGGGTACAACTCAGATGTAACCCTAATCGGCATTCATTAGTTTAACAAATACGTATGAATTGCCTATGAAACGCTGGGCAGTGCAAGTCACTATTTTGGGGATCCTCTTCTCAGTGGACCCGGCATGGACGTGCAGTGGCTGGTACAATAATCACCACAGCTCCATTTAGCTGAGCTCCTATATTGTATGCTAGGTACCACCATGTTCCACTGACTATAAGACTCAGAATTTTGTAAATATTTTCACAAGTCTGGAATCAGAATGCACCTTGCAATTGGTGTTGTATTACAGGGCCTTTGTGACTATGGACCTACCTAGTGACATGGTTGTTACATCCATCTAGAGGGTCTGTGTCTATATCTCTCCAAATATATAAAATAAAAATTACAGATGCTAAGAAATCATAGCATGGTTTAACTGACAACCTCTTTCCCTGTTAGGGATGCACAATGATGGCATTTCTTGTAATTGATGACATATTGGACTTGAAGAAGAGTTGCATGCATCTAGCACTTCAATGAATGCTTGAGGCATCTTTACAAAGGAGGAATTCTCCCCATTTTTCTGATGACGAAACTAAGGTGCAGAGATTTTAGATAGCAAGCTCATTGTCACATGGCCTTTATGTTTACAGGCCAGACTTCAAACACAGGCCTCTCTGACACCAGAGTCCCAAAGTCCATGTATATGCTTTCTATGACATCAAGCTGCTTCCTGTCTAATTGCCAAGGCAAAGTAAGAACCAGAAATTGTGTTTCAGGTAAAATATAGAATGAAAAAACACTAATTTACAGTCCATTAGAAGTTGTGCTCAGAATCTTTAATTAGGAAATCCCAAGCACAAATAAATGAACCAACGAAAGACTTCAGAAATGGGGAATTTAAAAGCGTGCTATGGAAGCTGAAGGGCCTGTTGGCTTGGCCACCACCCAAAGGAATCCAGCCAGATAAGAAGTGTGTGAGGAGAAGTCAACACTGATGTTCTAGCATCCTATTACTGCTTCTGGACAGATGACTGCTAGAGAGATTATCGTCACAGAGAGAAAGCCCAGGGCCAGGCTTGAATGGCGATTCAGGGATAGTAGGTGGCAAATTCTCCATATTCATTTACTCAATGTGTACTCTGTAGAGGCACAAAGTCCTGGGCTGGCAGATGATACCACTATCATTTCTGTGGGGTCATTGAGGCCCACAGGGTTGTGCCACCCTATCACTCCTCTCTGGCTCTCTATTATGATGTTCTACAAAGTCAGGACCAGAACCTGCTTCCTGGCTCTCATTGCCAGCCTCTGCCCACTAGGGTGGGAAAGCCCTGCGTTGGCCGACTATCCTGATTTCTGATGGGAATCTTGGAGAGGAAAACAAAGGCAACTCCCTACAGCTGCTGGCCCTCCTGAGCACTTCAAGTCTCCCAAATTGCATAAATGTGTTTTTAAAAAGGCCACATCCTCTTCTGAAGCAGAGGGATTCATTTTTTCTGAATGTGAAACATGAGGTACAAATACTGCCACATGGCTGCTAGGTGATGGAGACCTAGCTAATGAATGATGTAATTTTCTTCCCATAAATTGACAGGCCCTCTGAAGTCAGATATGCTGTTATGAAATGGCAGCCACCCTGCCAAAGACTCACCAATGTGTAAGCACTGACAGGACTTTATTATCAGGTTAGGAGCACGTCTATTAGATAAGAAGACTGCTACTAACACCAGCATAGATAATATAACTGGGTCCCCGACTTACTTGTGGGCAGCTCTCTTTTTCTCAGTTTGACCATCTGGACCCAGGGAGTTGGGTGGAAATGTTATTTGCTGGACTGTACAGATTTAATCATCAGCATTTTGCCCTTTAGATGTGGGAGGTAAATACACAACTTGGAATTCATACAGGAGGATGAGGTTTCCCGTCTCTCTGGATAGTCAAAGAGCAGTGAGTTGGAATGAGAAGGCTGACATTTTTCCTAGTCTGCGCCCCCACAAAAGATGCCAGGCAAGTGCACCCTTCTCATCATTTTCTGTATGTTTTCTCCAAACCTGCTCTGTTCAGTGAGATGAGAATACACAAAATAGCGGCAGAGAATGCAAGATTCATCAGCGTGAGTCTCAACATATCAATTTTCAAGTGTAGCAACTTTAAACACATGGTAGGCTTTTAGTTTCCATAGAAAATAATCTCTCATTGTTTTCAAAAGAAACTGAAAGCACCCCAAATTACCACACTTTTAACATCCTGACATGTTGATGGCCCGCGTTCTTTCCAGATCAAAGTCAGAATGGCAGAAGACAGAGTGTTGAGCAGCTTACTTCAAACATAGTATTTCATATTTGGCAGGAATTACTGTAGTGAAAAAAGACAAGGTGACTTTCTAATATATATATATATGTATTTTAGTTTGGCAGAGATCTGAAGAGCTAAGAACTAATTTAGGATGACATAAATGCTCTTATCTTTCTCTCTCCCTCCTTCCCTTCCCAACCACGTGAAGCATCTCTGGCAGAAGCTCAGCGTATGTTGTGTATTGTTTTAGCTCAGGGGTGACAGTCTGAGTCCCGTGTCATGCCGAACTCTTGTGTTGACTGTCGCCTTAGAATTTCTAAGATTATCTGAAGTTAAACAACAGAGTCACACATGAGAAGCATCTTTCTTCCTTGGTGTGGGGTAGCCCTGAATGAACTTCGATGCCTTTTAAGGAAACTAGGTCTATTCCAATGTTAACCTAGGACAAGAAAGCAATGATGTCATTCCATGAGCCGGCACTATTACAATCTGTTGGAAAACCTCAACAATGAAGGCGTCAGAAACCGAGTAACTTCTAAAAACAGGTGATAATTTTGCAGAGGAATCTGGGAAAATCAAAGATTGAGGACAAATGAGTACTAGGCAAAATGACCAGCCAATTCCACCCCGTCCACGGATTGGAGCACTGTTTCAGGCAGTCTAGTTAAAAGCTGTGCTTTTAGGATGCAGTTCTCTAAAATTCCTAAAGTTTTCCTTGGAAAAAATTATCCTATAGAAAGCATTTAAAGAGAAAAGTGACTTGCCTTTTCTACTTTTTGGTTTGGGCCAGAAAGTCAGATACAATTATTCATGATTAGATGGAGTTGCGTTATCAGAAGATGTCAGTCACCTGCTTCATTGACAGCGGACACACGGTTGGACCATTAGCCAGTTGGAAAGCAATTTTTTGTCATAAAGATGTAGACACCCTGAAAGGTATTCTTAGGAAATAAGCTGCCATGTGATCAAACACGGGTTGACAAACTATGGCCTGTGGGCCAAATCCAATCTGCCACCTGTTTTCGTATGGCACATAACCTGAACAATGGGTTTACATTCTTAGTGGCTGAAATTTCTTTTTAAAAATAATATTTCACAACACATAAAAATGACATAACAGTCAAATCCCAGGGGGCATAATTAAAGTTTTGTGGGTACACAGCCATGCCTGTTGGTTTACACACTGTCTATGGCTGTTTTGAACTTACAACAGCAGAGTTAAGCAGTTGTCACAAAGTAGCACATAAACCGAAAATATTTACTCTCCAGCTTTTTGCAGAAAAGGTTTTCTGACCTCTATAGCACAAGACAAGTGGAAAGCAGAAACATGAGGACAGATTATAAGACTGAGGAGGGGCCAGGTGCGGTGGCTCACACCTGTAATCCCAACACTTTGGAAGGCTGAGATGGGTGGATCATGAGGTCAGGGGTTTGAGACCAGCCTGACCAACATGGTGAAACTCTGTCTTTACTAAAAATACAAAAATTAGCTAGGCATGGTGGCACATGCCTATAATCCCAGCTGCTCAGGAGGCTGAGGGAGGAGAATTGCTTGAACTGGGAGGTGGAGGTTGCAGTGAGCCGAGATCATGCCATTGCACTCCAGCCTGGGAGACAGAGTAAGACTCTCTCTCAAAAAAAAAAGACTAAGAAGGAGGTATATTTTCCATTCACTGTGTTAGAAGTTGATTCAGAAGGAGAAACCAACTACTCTGCCTTGCTAAAGAGGACAGAAATAGATAAGGTGAGTTAATGCTACCAAAGGTATCATTTATTTCAGTTTCATACAGTATGTGAGAAACTGGTTAACTGCAATCTTGAGGAGAAAGCAGTGAAGAGAAAGAAGACCTTCGATGAGACATCAAGAGATCAAGGGCCTAGCGTGGGTCCTGCAACTACCTACTAGTCAGGAGACTTCAGACTCTCTGGGCCTCCATGTCAATGCCTGTCAAATGATCATAATGTGTTGATTTTATTTTCTGCTAGAGTGTTGGTTGACAACTGGAGATATGATTCAAATTGAATAGTTATATAAAAGTGCTTGAAATGGACTGGGTGTGGTGGTTCATGCCTGTAATTCTAGCACTTTGGGAGTCTGGGGTGGGTAGATCACTTGAGGCCAGGAGCTCGAGACCAGCCTGGCCAACATGGCAAAACCCCATCTCTACTAAAAATACAAAAATTAGCCTGGCATGGTGGTGCAGGACTGCAATCCCAAATACTTGGGAGGCTGAGGCACAAGAATCACTGGAACCCAGGAGGCAGAGGTTGCGGTGAGCCGAGATCATGCCACTGCACTCCAGCCTGGGTACCTGGGCAACAGGGTGAGACTCTGTCTCACACACACACAAAAAAAAAAGTGCTTCAAATGGAAATGCTTCTAGTTCTAAGCTGCTATTGTTATGCATACTATAAAGATAACACAAGACATTTGGTATAAAATAGGTGAGGTTGGTTATAAAATAGTTTGGTTACATGATTCAGACACTTAGGGACTTCTGGTGGTCTAGGCAATGAAACTACTTGAGCTGCCTAAAGAGGAAAGACATTTTCCTTAGAGGAAAGTCTCTTGCATTTCACAGCCACATTCCCCTAAACCAGTATTCCCCAGGAATTGTTTGTGCCAGGGCCTGAGTGATGCACAAAGTGGTCTCCTGGTGGTTTATGCCGCTTTTCAGAGTAATTTATTCCAGGATGTTTGTACACTGAGAGAATTTGGCACAGAGAGGGTCTGATGGAGGAGCATATCATAAAAGTTCTCTGACCCCAGCTGTGTGGATAGGAACTGGGCATCTTTGCTGAACTGGTAAAGGCCTGGGTCTTCCAGTTTGCACAAGGGCTGGCATTCTGCTTTTACACCCACCCACGGGCCTGGATCTATGGAAGAACTTGTCAGGGGGCTGAGCTATTCCAAATTGCTCATTTCTGGAAAGTCTTGTTTCTTCAGGTTTGAACATGCAAGGATGATAATTTGACTTATTTGTCATAGTGCCTGGCAGGGTTGAACCCACTGCCTGTCCATCCTGGGGCTGATGCATCAATTTCAGGACCTGTCCTGTTCTAGTGGAATGCAGAGTCATGTGTGAACCAGAATGGACTCAGCTCTTAAAAGCGCCGGTCTCCTGAACAGGAGGGCCTTGGTTTTTATGTGGTCTTTCTGCCCTTCCCTGATGGCTTGTTTTCCAGGTAGGCGCAATCATTGGTTCTTCCCAAAGGCACTTTTCTCTGTGTTTGCAATGCACTGTTTATGCCCCTGCAGCTTTGTAAGTAATAATATACTGCTTTTCATCTTCAAAGTGATTTATACACATTAATTAATCCTCACCATACTTCTGAGTTTCTGCATGTAAATAACCATCCTGCCCCCATGTTGTACTTAGGAAACCCAGATCCAAAAGATAAAGAAATTTGCCAAGGCTAAGGAGAAAGGAATCACTGGGGCCAAGATCAGCACTTCAGATCCTGACCCCTTACCATGCTTGCAGACCTGCGGTCAGCTCTGGAGAGTGGCTGAGAGTAGCCCTACAGCTGCATGCTTACTGCCATCACTGCAGCATAAATTGGCCCATTACATCACTCATTTTGGGTTATAAACTATTTTTTGATACTCCAGGGTCAAAGCATAATCTTACCTAAAGAATATATAATAGGAAATGATGGATTATAAACCAATACACCATGCTAAGATGCTCAGGTCCAGCTTCCAGTAGCCTGCAGACTAAAAATAAATATATTTCCTAGTCTGTCATTTACAAGTTACATACCTGATTAAAACATTAAACTCTCACTATACCGTTTCCCATGTATATGATCACCCTTAAAGAAAGCTATTCTATTTTAACTACCAAGCCCCATAAATCAGGCAGTAGCCATCTATCTCTCTCCAGCAAGTAGAGTAGAAGGCGCACTGGGGACGCTATTGGCAGAGGCAGGCAGTACCACAATTTTTGTATCTGGGCTCGTGGTGGTGCTCGCTGACCCAGCAGAACATTAAGCCTGAACAGCGAACACATGGACCCTTTCTGAAGTTTCTGACACAAAGCCAAATCATGATAAGACCCCAAAGGCACATTCAATTTGCTTCCACGGAGCCCCCGAACAGCCACCTGGGGAAACACACAAAGCCACCTTTAGCAACACACCAGAGTCTACTCAAGTGATTCAGCAGGACAACAGATATCCCTGTGCCTTTCTCCGGTCCATCCATGACTCCACGCTTCATCAAGAGGTAAGTGAGAAGCAGACATGACTTGAAATTAGGGGCGTGTGGGTCTTAGGCTTCAGTTCCCGTGTAGAGCTGTGGTGTAGAGTGCAAACTACACTTTTGCAAAGCCCCAGATGAGCATGACACCTTTCCCTGAAGGGTCAGTTTTCTCACTCTGGGAGGGCATTCCTGAGAAATGCAACTGGTAGGGAATATAAATGCTTATTTTTCCATATTAAGACAAACATAACTATGTTATGGAGGAAAGTGAAAAATTTATGTCAGTTGTTACATTGCATTGGTCTGCCTTGGGTGCACAGTCATGTCCCTTTGCCATCAGGCAAGCTAAGGTAGAATGGTCTGGGAAGTGCTGGGCTAGTTCCTTCTTTGGCAGATGCTATGCTTGCTGCCTGGGAGTGAAGGAAGTGTGGGAGCCCCCAGTGCTGAGCGAGAAGGGAGGGCTTATGTTGAGGGAAGGGGCAAGGCCAACACGGTCAGGGTGGCCTTTTCTCTTCTTTTCAATGGGAGGAGTTTCAGCATACATGTTGGGAACTGTTTTGGAGTCAGCTTCACTGAGCTGGTGTTTTATGGGTTTGCTTTGCAACATGGCACAGCCAAACTGGGCAGGTCTGTCATAGCTGCCCTGAAACCAAGCCAGAACCATCAAGTGTTTCAAATAAACTTTAACAGACATCACCATGGGCTCTTCCTAAGCCAGGAGATCTGCCTTTGGCAGGCTCGGCTGACAGAGCAGCAGCACTGGGGCTCTTTGTTGGGGCCAGGAGCCGTGAGCAGGCTTTGTGTGCAGCCCGAGATGCTCTTATGTACATGGCACCCTGCCCCTGGGTGCTTGGCATCTGTCACTTTCCAGGGTGACAGGGCTACACCCTGTGGCTGTAAACCAACACCTTTGGCATCGGGAGACAGATACTCCAGCGACTTCACCTATGTCACACACTGAGTCACCACAAGCCCAGCTACCAGGAGAGGTGACCCTGATTCAGATTCAACCACCCATGGTGAGGAGAGAGCTGAGGCTGCGGAAGGGATATGGCCAAGGCAAGCTGTGTCTGGGTAATTCGAGTCTGTATAAAGACCTGGATGGATGCTCCAGCCTGTCAGTCCTGTTTCTGTTCCACAGCTCTGAAAATAAGCTAGCTACTTTGGCTTTCTCTCGAATCAAGATGTTCTCAGGCATGCCAACCACTATTCTTCAATTTGGTTTTTGGCTGACGTTAACCAGTGTTGCATACATTTCAAAGCACAGACATGAGTTAAAATCCAAGGAGGGAGAAGACTAGAAGGCCACTCTGAGAGTGAGGGATAGGTTTGCGGGAATGACAAGTCTCAGCTCATCTCCAAGAAAGGATATAGTAAGGATGCTTAATTTCCCTTCTGATGAATGTCGTTTAGAAACATGAAGGAGAAACTCATCAGATTTAAGTGGATTTCAGGAAGGAAAAAAATCACCTCTATCCATCACTCATTATCACATCTTTCAGGAGCCAAGAAGCAAATTGTACAGACATAGAGGGCATCTGGATTCACAAATCCGTGGCCTCTCCCCCACGTTGTCACCCCCAATGTTGCTGAATAAGGCCGCCCTAACTTACCTATGAAATATGCCAGCAAAATAGCCAAGAGGAGGGCCGCAGCGATGGCGGAGAGGGCGGCACATTTCCAGCTGCAGTATTTGGAGGGCTTCTTCAGCTTGAAAGCCTTCCTGGAGAAAGTATTCCTGGGCAGCAGGCGGGGCGGGGGCGTGTAAACGGTTCCTGAGGTCAAAGGGTATCCTGGGGAAGAGCTGCTAAACAAGGGTGTGCTCCCCGAGGAGGTCTTGAAGAGGAAGTGCCTGCCAGGAAAAGGGAAAGAGTCAGAGTGGCCGCGGGTAGCCAAGGAGCAACATTTAGCTGCTTTTCTTCCGCTCTGCTCTATCTAGTCCTAGCATAATCCTAGTTAACTAACCTCACCCTGGAGTGGAAGAAAGGGTGAACATTACATTCAATGACGACATAAATGAATTCCGTAAATGTGCGAGATTTGCTCCTTTCACTTATGCATCTAGTTGTTATCTTCCACAACAACCTGCAAAGCATTCAAAGCAAATATGGAAACTGAATGACTGTCACCTCCTCAGAGATGATGAGGTTGAGGATGCTAAGTGTTAGTACATATTAGAGACCTACTATTTTTTTTTAAAAAAACTTTTGTTTTTGGTTCATGGGTACATGTGCAGGTTTGTTATATAGGTAAACTTGTGCCACTAGGGTTTAATGTACAGATTATTTTGTCACTCAGGTAAAGAAAATGTGGTATATATACACCATGGAATATTACACAGCCATGAAAAAATGAGATTGCATCCTTTGCAGGAGGAATATGGACAGAGCTAGATACTTACTATTGAAGGGCACTCGAAATGTATTGTCACAACTATTTACAAACTAAATATTATAATATTTCCATTTTATTTTATTATTCAAAAAAAATTTAATTTTTTCTTTCTGTAATCCAGATATATATTTTTTAAAAGTTTCAATAGTTTTTGGGGTACAGTTGGTTTTCAGTTACATGGACAAGTTCTTTGGTGGTGATTTCTGAGATTTTGGTGTGCTTGTCATCAGAGCAGTGTACACTGTACCTAATATGTAGTCTTCTATCCCTCACCGCCTCCACCATTCCTCCCAAGTCCCCCAAATTTGCTCTATTCTTCTTATGCCTTTGCTTCCTCATAGCTTAGCTCCCACTTATAAGTGAGAACATATGGTATTTGGTTTTCTGTTCCTGATTTACTTCACTTTGAACAATGGCCTCCAGCTCCATCCAAGTTGCTGCAAAAGCCATTATTTCATTCCATTTTTATGGCTATCTTTATTTTAGATAGGAGAAATTAGGCTTGGAGAAGTCGAGCATCTGTCTGAGGACTGAAACCCAGAGCTCTTTCAATAAAACCTGTGCGCTTACATGTTATCTTACACTCTCTCTGACCCTTGCTGTCCTGTTTTCACCTCCCCCGCAGTCCCACTTCCTATTCTGAGACACCTTCTCCAAGTCACATGATCATGATTATTTCTCTGGAATCGTCTTTGCCTATCAATTGAACAAGGTGCCTGTGGAAGCCAGAGCTGTGGTGTGACAACCACCTAGCAGAACAGGTAGTGCAGAAGAGGATATTTCTCCTCCTCAGGGTTGAGAGTCTATCACTCTGTGGGCACTTTAAGGACCATTAATTCTCCGACGATTCTCTCCTATACATGCCACTTATAAGACTTTAAATGTGACTTGCTAAACCTTGTTTAAAACGAGGACTTGTCTTCCAGGAAATATATAGTGGAATTTGAGGCAGGAGTCTGTGCAGCTGGAGGCCACGGACTATGTCTCATTTTGTATCTTGTTCATCCTGACGTTCCCAGAACCCACATCAACCCAACATGCAGAGGGGGATCTTAGTGAATGGATGAGTGAGTGAATGAATGAACAGAGTCCTCTCATTATTTTGCAATTTTACTCATCTGCAATTGTAAGGTTTTAAAATGTTACTGTAGTTATTTCCTTTCTCTTCACCTCTTCAGTAGGTGCTACTTAATTTACTGACAACTAACAATGTGTCAGTTACAATGTTAAAGCTTTTACTTGTAACTAAACGTCACATTAACCCCAAGAGGTGGGTACTATTATTACCTCAATTTTATAGATGAGAAAACTGACGCTGGGAGTTGGCAAGCAGGGTCATTAGGGCTCAAGCTCCAGTCTGCCTGACTTTAAACAATTTTTATTTACATGCAGTTAGACCCTTTGAAACTCTAATTAGACCTACTACACCACACTGCCTTGCATCTGGGGGCTAGCAGGCTTTCCCAGTGGGCTTCTAAGGCAGGATTGCTGTCATTACAATATTTGTATCTTGGCTACTTCCAGATAAAACCTTGAAGTTATTCTAATCCTTCACAGAGATCAAACAAACCCAACATGACTGACAATTATGTCAGAAAATGAGTATCTGATGAGTGAATTATTTAACACAGCTAACATTAAAATAAAGCCTATAAGTTTGATTCCATAAACAAGGCTTTGGACTTCTTGTGCCACAGCTCTCTTTTAATGTACCAGTTTAAAATGGTACATCCTTCGGAAGGGGAGGCAGTAGGCACGGCGTTCATGACAGCATTGTGGCACAAGACAGACCCTGGTAGTCCTGGTAGTGCCATTTTTTGCAAGTACCTGACACTGCTTTTGAGAACCTCCATCTCCTCCTTTGTAAGACAGAGGTAATAAGAGTACAGGTTCATAACTTCTTATTGTGAGGATTGCAACACTGTAGGAAAACCAACGATAATCCTATAATATCATGCAGGATTATGTAGGAAAAGCACTTAACCAAGGTGTGTCTCATAACAAGTGTCAGACCATGTGAGTAGCTTTTGTTATTAATTCTTCAGAGCTACACAAGGAGCCTGAAATACGAATTCTATGCTAAAGCTTGGCAAATGTCGAACAAACACCTGCAGAGTTCTCTGAGTTACTAAACAGTCCACTGCCTTATAACAAGGCTTGGACATATCCACAGAAGAAAGCCACCCGGGTGACAGAGAAACCTTGGAATTTGATTTAGAACTCCTTCAAATTTATTTCTTAAACAGTTCTCCCAGAGTGAGAGTGAAAATGGGAAATCAAATGAAAACAATGGAACATACAGGCATTGTAAGGAGTCACTAATGAGTAAAAACATATGAATTCCAGTTCTCGCTTCCTCAGTGATCTTGCCAATTTCTAGGGCTTCAGCCACCACTGATGTGTCTGTAATCTCCAGATCTATCTCCATTTCTATCTAGCTCATGGCCTTTTAGCTCCTGACCCACATCCCGCTGTGCATTGGGTATCTTCTTTCATGGCTGTCTTGAATAAGTCACAAAGAAATTCAAACTATATTCATTTACACCCCAAGTCCACCCCTCTTGGACTTCCTTTACTCCCAGTTACCCAAGAAACCTCCTCCTTTTCCCTTGTCTTTCCCCATCCAATAACTTAACTTTCATTTCTGAAAACCTCACCCACCAACCCCATCCTTTACCTTCCTGCCTTTTCCTTCCCAAGCCACAATGCCATGGTGCTCTGGCTTACAAATCTGTGTTTATCCTTCCATGCCTGAAAGACCAGACCTAAGTTTCAACATGGAACCAGGCTCTCTACAACCACTACCCATTTCTTTCTTTCCTTTCCTTTCCTTTTTCTTTTTCTTTTTTTGAGACAGAGTCTTGCTCTGCTGCCCAGGCTGGAGTGCAGTGGCGTGATCTTGGCTCATTGCAACCTCTGCCTCCCGGGTTCAAGTGATTCTCCTGCCTCACCCTCTGGAGTAGCTGGCATTACAGGCGCATGCCACCATGCCCAGCTAATTTTTTGTATTTTTAGTAGAGACGAGGTTTCACTATATTAGCCAGGATGGTCTCCATCTCCTGACCTCGTGATCCACCTGCCTCAGTCTCCCAAAGTGCTAGGATTATAGGCATGAGCTACCAAGCCTGGCCACCACTACCCATTTTTTAACCCTCATTTCTAATCAGATCTCCCAGCTCCTGAGCACTCATGCTTCAGCTGCGCAAAAAGATACACATTCTCTTAACAAGCCTGCCCATTTGAATCGAATGGCTTTTTCTGCTGTCACACCCAACCCATCCTAGTCAACTCCTACCCACCTTCCAACCACCTACCTGGGAAATCTATTCTAACATGGTCCCCCATCACTTTGTGCACTCACAAATCTATTCTCTCTCTCTCTCTCTCGATTTGATTTATAAACAGAATTCTATTTCTCCTATGATACAGTTATACCCTGGTGTTACTAATCTATCTGTATATAATTATTTTATTTATTTATTTTTATTGCATTTTAGGTTTTGGGGTACATGTGCAGAACATGCAAGACAGTTGCATAGGTACACACATGGCAGGGTATTTTGCTGCCTTCCTCCCCTTCACCCACATTTGGGATTTCTCCCCAGGCTATCCCTCCCCAGCTCCCCCACCGTGTCCCTCCCCTATTCCCCCCAATAGACCCCAGTGTTTAGTACTCCCTTCCCTGTGTCCATGTGTTCTCATTTTTCATCACCCGCCTATGAGTGAGAATATGCGGTATTTCATTTTCTGTTTTGTGTCAGTTTGCTGAGAATGATGTTCTCCAGATTCATCCATGTCCCTACAAACTACACGAACTATAATTATTTTAAACGTGTCTCTCCCCAACCAGAATGTGAACTCCTGGACACTTGAACTGGTAGATATTACTTATTCCTGTTATATCCAAAGTCAAATATGCCTGGACATCAGTCATATTTGAGGACAGAATAAACAACTTGAACATAGAAATGTTTTAGCAACATGAGAGTAACACGGTGAAGATTAAGAAGTTTCAACTGGCTTTAATATTATTTTTAATATACTCATTTATAATGAAAATAGAAGGATATGATTATTTCTTGCATATGGCATTGCTTTATGAAATCCTAAAAATGTCCTCTTGAAAATCCAGTGAATTTTCTACACTTTCCTCTAAAAACGAAGTCAGCTGAGGTCACATGTCATCAAACAAAGCCCCTTTCTCCCCAATAAAGGCTTCTAATAACATTGAGAATAAAATCAGATGTCTTTATCAGGGCCTCCAACTCTCTGAATAATCTGCCCTCTGGCTACCTCTCCCACCGAAGCTTCCGCCACCGTCTTCCTCCCTCACTCTGCCCATCATATTGTCCTTTTGCTGTTGCCCATCATATCACATCTTTTTGCCTCAGGGCCTTTGCACTTACTGTTCCTTCTGCCTGGAAATATCTACACATTTTCCTTCAATCTCTGCTGTCATAGCACTTTCTCAGAGAGATCTTCTGACCAACTGGGCCCCTTCAATTTCTGTTAATATTTATCCTGTCATAACTGCCTTATCTTTCTTCATTAAATGCATGTGTATTATTTGCATATTACTTATTATCTGTCTATATCATTAGAACTGAATTTCTATAAAGTGTAAAATAATCATTTTGTTTGTGCTGTATCCTATCACCTAAAATAGAGCCTGGCTTAAAGTGGGGGAACTCAACAAATCTTTGTTAAATAAATGACTTACAACCTTTTCCAAGAACAAAATAATGAATGCTAAAAGAATAGTACTATGAACATTTTTAATTTTAAAATAGGCTCCTCCTGCCATGTTGATGCCTGTTTGCCAAACAGATTTACAAGTTTGCATATATACGTGCAGGCAAGAGTCTATATTTACACATGCAAGGCCAGATCCCTCCAAAAAAAAAAAAAAAAAAAAACAACCTGCATACTTTTCACATTCAGCACCGCATAAACCCTCACAGGATGTGTCTCTCAGGTCGCTCATTGGCACTGTGGTGTCTGTGATGATCGCAGCTAAAAGAAACCCATTTAGTTATCACATCCCTTCTGTCTAGTTTCTGGGACTTAAAATGATTAAACAAAAAACCGATAATATGTAGAATCTTATTTCTCCTATGATACATTTACACCCTGGTGTCACTAATCTTTAGCAGATTAAATTCAACAAACATAGAAAGATTCAATAGAAGTGATCTTCAGACTGTGTCCCATAAATACCTGGAATCTGTACTGTTTTTAACACAGCACTCAAGTGATCACCTGGGCCCAGGAGTTTGTACTGCTTTTAACACAGCACTCAGTGTTAAAAAGAGTACAAAATCCTGGGCCCTATCCAGGTTTGAAGGTAGAGTCTGGGAGTGTAACGATTAAGAAGCTCCCCAGCGGCTGGGTGCGGTGGCTCACACCTGTCATCCCAGCACTTTGGGAGGCTGAGGTGGGTGAATCTTTTGAGATCAGCCTGGCCAACATGGTGAAACCCTGTTTCTACTAAAAATACAAAAAAAGTAGCCAGGTGTGGTGGTGGGCGCTTGTAATCCCAGCTACTTGGGAGGCCGAGGCAGGAGAATCACTTGAACCTGAGGGGCAGAGGTTGTAGTGAACTGAGACTGCGACATTGCCTGGGCAACAAGAATGAAACTCCGCCTTAAGAAAAAAAAAAAAACTCTTTAGGGGATTAACATTTAAGAAATTCTACCCAAATCATTTTTATGCCCTTCCACGTGCATCTTACTTGCAGAGGACACACCAGATTGTTCGTAGATATATGTTTTTTAATGTAAGCGTTGTTAGGTGAAGTTTCATGAAGTCTGCTACTGCCTTTTGAAAGATTCAGCAAAAAGATCTCCATCTCTCAAGCTCTATAAAAATTGATAAGGCAAATGTGGCAAAATGATAGCACTTGCTGAAACCAGGTGGTTATTCTTACACAGTAACATTCTTCCAACTTTTCTGTATGTTTGAAAATTTTTATAATAAAAAGTTGAAAAAAACGCAAGCTTTGATTCACCCAAGGATTGCAGTCACATGCTGCTGGAAAAATCAAATAAAATGAAGCAAGACCTACAAGGTAATGGTCTGGCCAGATGGTCAAAGGGAGGACCAAGAGGGCTTAGGGGATGTCTCCTGATTTTTCCCTGAACCGGCTATTAAGACAGCTTCTCCCTCTGAGGGGCCTGCTCAGTGTGTTCAGATGAATCATTTGTGATGCCCCAACTGAACTTCTTCCCAGCGGTCGGTCATGGAAGTAGCTCAGCTCAGGACTCCAGGCATCAGCAAAAATGTGTAGTTTCCAAATGCACTTGACATTTTTCAAGCACAACTCAATTGCTCTCCGAATTGGCCACTTGTGCCTCAGAAAGGAAAGGCAAATGAGGGGCCCCCAAAGGGCTGTCCTTGGAGTTTGCTAACACTCCAAGAGATAGAGAAAACCAGTCCTTGACATCTTACAAAAAACTAAAAGGAGTTCACACACTTCTGTCCCTTCCCAGTCACGACAAGTGGGGGATGGGGGCTTTGGTCACAGCACCCAGCATTCTGCCAGGTGCCAGGCACAGGTTAGGGGCTTGGGATGGAATAGTAAGGCGAAGGCTCTGCATTCTTGGCTCTGTATCCTGTGTTCCTGTGACTTCTTAGGAATACAGGGATCATCACTTCACCCTAAACTATCAGTCTTTTTGGTAAATGTCATCACTTTTCCTCATGTGAAAACAAAATCATTTAATCAAAACTGAGAAGCATACCTAAAAGCTGAACGTTCTTCTATATGCTTTACATGACAGCAAAGACGTGGATTTCAGGCAGAATCTTGGTTAACCGGGCTTCCGCTTCAAATTGGCTTAGAAAATTAAGGGCATGCATTGTCTCTGATTAAACAACCATGAAAGATTTTAAAAAGAAACCTAACAAACAAAAAAAAGCCTCATGCATAACATGCATACAACAAGGGCCCCCACCAATTCAAAAGGCTGTGAATTTTCATTTTATTCTTATGATCCAGAAGGAGCTTGAGTAATATAGAGTGGTAGCTTTGAGAAGCAGAGGCTGACTGAACTCCTGAGGCTCCAACAAAAGACTTCTTTCCTTTTTCTTTCTTTCCTTTTTTTCTCTGAGTCAATCACAAGTACACTTAGTCATTAACCTTAAATCACACCAAAGAAACAAACAAATACATACAATTCCTTAACACCAAGTACCATTTTGCAGCTTGCAACCAGGGGGATCCCCCTATTTTCTGTTGTTTTGGCTTTATTCCCAGGGGAAAATCCTACCAGGGCTGTGAAACAGAAATGTACCACACAAATAATTCTGCTGCCTCAACTCCCAAGGTCAACACTTTTTCCTGTTTCCTCTTTTTCTCTTCCTCTCTCACTCAGCCGTATCCCACGATCTCATTACAGTGCACCATTCAGCTAACCAGGACAACTAATGACTAACAGGGCAGACCAACATGTTGTTCTTTGCCACAAAGTCTGTGGCAACAAATGTTTCTGAAACACAGCAAAAGTCTTAAATGGTCTCAACGTAGCGCTGTGTACAAAAAAGCAACTCTGGTTATCAGGGAAACCAGGTGTCGACTGTTGTTCTACCGAGAAAATTGACCTCCCCGGTAAATAAACTCACGGGTATTCAGAGGAGCGGATGAAAACATTGATACACAGCCCATTAATCCCTAAAATATTCTGATGATCGTATATGCAGTGTCTGAAATTTGATAAAAAGCCAAGGAAAGGATAGAGGCACAAACACCCCAGGAACAGGGGCGTGGTGCTCAGTGAGGGAGATCGAGTGTGTACTAGAAAACTCCCGATTTCATTACATTTCACTGGTTCTGGACGTGCCCTTTGAAGCATCAGGTTTATTGTCTCTAAAAGAGTAAGTTTAATAAAGAGGCAGCCCATAAAGAGTACTGTAGCATGTAAAGTTACTGTAATTAGGTTTTCAGGAGTTATAATAAAACATTTAGCTGGAGAGAGGTTAAATAACCACCACCCTTTCTGGCACCATGAATACACTCTCCAATATGAAAAGGAATGGTGATGGTTGAGGGAATATTCAAGGGGCAGGTTCCGGAGTCAGACAGAGACAGAGACAAGGAACGTGGAGAGAAAGAGAAAACAGAAGGAGAGAAGCATAGAGAATGAGGTGAAAAAAGAGATAATGAGAAAAATGATGGATACTGCGCTACTGAGCCCTATTTGAGAAGCAAAACTAGGTGATTGCTTAAGCATTCTGTGGTTATTTTCTTGTTTGCAAATATAAAATGTACACATTACAAAAAATCAAGTATGTAAATTCCCCCCTTGCCCCAGACGAAATCTTGCTCTGTTGCCCAGGCTGGAGTGCAGTAACGTGAGTTCTTTTCACTGCAACCTCCACCTCCTGGGTTCAAGCAATTCTTCTGCCTCAGCCTCCTGAGTAGCTGGGATTGCACCACCACACCCAGGTAATTTTTGTATTTTTTAGTTGAGACGGGTTTCATCATGTTGGCCAGGCTAGTCTCAAACTCCTGACCTCATGATCCACCTGCCTCAGCCTCTCAAAGTGCTGGGATTACAGCCATGAGCCACTGCGCCTGGCCAAGTATATAAATTTCAAAAATAGAAAGTTAACATCTCCTGTACTTTAGAGACAGTCTCATAAACATCTGATGTTTGTAGTCAGACTTCTTTTTCTACATAGAAACATTTCTTTACTGTCACCATCATGGTGTTTATTCATTTAATTATTTAGCAAGCCCAACAGGATGGTACCAAGAAGGCAGTTTTAAGTCTGTAAATTCTAGACCAAGACAACCAGGGTTTGCATTCTGGCTCCTATATTTATCACTGTGTGATCTTGGGCAAGTTACTTAACCTTGCTAGGAGGCTGAGAATGAAAGTAGCTACTTCATGGGCTTGTTAGGGGGATTGGGTGAGTGTATTTGTGAAATGCTTAGCATTGAGATTGACATCCAGCGAATGGTCAATAAATGCAGATGTTAGTGGCTTGAGGGCAGGAGTCATGTATAGCGTATTTTAGCTTTTACTAAATCTTCTTGACCCAGCATAGTGCCCAGCTGATTTAAAATATTTGTTGAATGAATGAGTTGTTCTAATTAGCTTGGTGATTGGAGAACTGCAGGCACCCCCACACACTGTCCCCAAAATAATGTTATAAGGAAGAGAAGGGACTAGGATGTTACTAGTGTGCTGCTTCTCTTCCGGTTGAGAATTTATGCTTAGGTTGAGAAGTAAATTGTTTCCTTTAAAAATAGAATTTAAAATGTTTTAAATTGTTCCTTCTCAAGTTTGAAAACCAAGAAGCCAATAACCCAATTAGTGTAGTCAAAAGTCTCTTTTCTATCATAGTTGCCTAAGCTTCAACTCAAGCCAATTTAATTCAGGAAAAAAAACAGCCTTTCAAGGTTTCTTATCCCTGAACCTTTCGGCTCATAGGGGACTGCCACTACATTTGCATATGCCATGAACAACAGGAAAATCCTCTATTTTGCCCTCTTCAAAATTTGCAGACGTACCAAAAATATTCACAGCTGGAATAATTAGCAACTCAATTTATTGCCTTCCGTTTTCTAAATAGAAGCTTCGACTCTTGATATTTAAATAGTGTCACACTGTGATATAACATAGCATTTTTCATGGTAAAACTTTTCTTTTTCCTCCGTGAAATGATACGCTGTTCAGTGTGACGGGCAAGGTCTCTCGAGGTCACTCAAGAAACCTGGTGTTTGGTGAGCAAATCCATTTCAGAGTCTTTGGATGAGATGAAGAGTCTTTTTTTTTTCCCCCTGGAGTTGTTAACTTGGTGACTTTTTTCAAGTTAATTGGTAAGAGTCTTGATATAGGAGAGGAAAATAAACCAAAGACGTCTGACTTTGACTTCAAATTTGACTTTGAATTTGCTATGCACTATCATATGAGAGTGTCCAGACAGCCATTTCAATGGACTTACATTTGTGTTCACCAGCGGCTAGAGGTAGATGGAGAAAGAATGCGCATCCTCAGACACAGCCAAGGAGCAGAATGATTTCTACCATTGCATTTATTGCCTGGACGATTCAGAGAGTCAGAGAATGTTCAAGCTGGAAGGACCCTCTGGGTATGTCCCTATATCATATTCTGCTTCCTGTGATCGCATTTGTTTTTGTCTTATTTCTTAAGTCAAATTACAAAGCCAGGCTCTCTCTCTTTTGTTTTCTGGTATCTTTCCCTGTTCATAGTAGGTGCTAAAAAGTCTGCCGAAGGAATTCACTAATTATGGTAGAGGGGGAAAATGAATGGGCTTGGAGCCAGGCGCACCTGGATTCAAATCTCAGCTTCACCAGGAGATGCATGATGTGGGGAAAGCTAGGTATTCATCCTGGGCCTTAGATGCCTCCTCTAAAAAAATAGACAGTAGCAATATTTACATCCCAGAACTGTTGGAAGGGCTGAGAGAGAACATCAATACAATCTGAGAGCACAGAAGCAGACTCACAGGAAGGGTTTAAAACATGTATGAACCACATTGCCTCCACCGCGGCAATGAACACAATATCACAAATATGAAATCACTGCCCAGCCAGTATTTATGACCATGGAATATATATCACATGGTACTAGAAGCTTGGATGTATTGATGAGTAAGTCCTTATTCTCATAGGAAATTTCCAGTCAGAGAGACAGAACAAATAAACAAAACTCACATCCAGGTAAACAATACATAAAATACTTTCAAAATGTCAGAAGTACCAAGGCATTGAGAAGTCTGAGGATAAGAAGTAACTAACCGTACGAAGAATAGTGAAAAGGAGCATCCCAGGCAGTAGGAGCAGCATGTGCAAAGGCCCTGGGGTGGGAAACATGGAATTTTTGAAGATGTAAAAGAAGGGCAGTGTGATCTGGGCCAGTGGTAGGAAGGAAAGGTAGCTAATATCCATGGGGGGAAGGCATGGGATCTATATTTTAGACCAAGTACAAAGGGTTCTAACTATGCCATCTCTTTGAGTTAATGAAGCACATTTAGGAGTATTCTACCTGAAAAATGACTAGGGTTGGAGATACTCATGGGGAATTCAGCACAGACCTTTGTGATGAAAAAGCTCAGCTGTCTTCTTTGACCTCTGCCTTGAGGGTTTTGGTTTTTGTCCAGAATATTCTAGCCAGACCTGAATATTATACCCATTACCCTGTCTACATTTGGATATAGTCAGGGATCTCAAGGTTAGCATGAACAAAACATAACTTTTGATTTTCACTCCAAACTTCTCTTCTCCTCCAAGCTTCACCCATATCAGTTACAGATGTCATCACTTCTCCCGTTGTGCAGGAGCCATCCCCAGGAATGGGAATATATTGCATGCAGGAAGCGTTTTAGAAAGTGCTCTTGGGAAGACCATGTGTGAGGGAGTGAAGGAAGCAGACCGCCCTGGGTGGGTATGGTGGGGAGCTGAATTGTGATGCTATTGGGAGGGGCTTAGGACAATTCCATGGAAAGCTCTGGAGCTGGGATGGCTCTGCTGAGTTGCTCCAATTTGTGCAGAGGAAGCCGGCCCTTCATATTCTCACTCGGACCAGTCACTGGATGTGGGCTGTTCCCAGAGGAGGTCCTTGGAAGAAGTGGCTCTCCTCTGCTGAAGGCCAATCTCAGAGAAGGGCTTGGCGGAGCTCTATTGGCTGCCAACATTACCAGCAATTGGAAGGACACCTGCTCCAGTCCTGGAGGGTGATGTCTGGGTGGGTGCCATGCCGTCTACCTCACTAGGCTTTACCATGGTTCCTGCCCTTCCCTCACACCCAATCTATCCCCAGTTGTTTTCCCTTCTGTCTCCAACACATCCCCATCCTTTTCTCACCACCCACACCTTGCTCCTGGCCTGCTGCACACAGCAGTCTTTAAAGAGGCCTCCCTCTTTCCACTTTGCCTGTTACGCCCCTTCTCCCCACAGGAGTCCGTCATTGCCTAGAAACATAAATCAAAACATATTTCAAACCTTCCCATTCTTTTACACTTAGAAGTTATCTGCACTGTGGCTTACAAGGCGTCTTGTGATGGTCAAGGTCATCTCTTCCTAACCTCTCCATGCTCTGTTCCCAAGGCTCCTGCCATCCTCTTTGCTGTTCCTTAAAGAGGCCAAGCTCCTCCCCATGTCTTGGTGATCACACTGTGTTTCCATCTCTCCTCCTCTCCTTCTCTCTTCTTATTGCATGGTTCCTCTTTCTCAGGTCTTTCAAGTCTATCCTGAAAGCTCACTTTCTCAGAAAGTCTTCCTTGATCAACCTTTACCCGCCTAGCATCTCGCACCCTACCTTGTCTAAGGTTAAAGCTGGGAACAGTCCACCTCCAGGGTCGGGGGTGGGGCACAAAGGCCCATTTCCCCAACCCTGCATTGACGTATCTCATTTAACCTGGATCACCTTGGGCAGCTATCTCCTTCATTCCTTGTTTGTCACATGCCTTTCCCAATGGCATGCGCATTCCAGGAGGGCCAGGATTTCATCATCTTCCTCACCATTGTATCCCCAGGCCCTGGAAGAATGCCCAGCCCATGTTTGGTGCTCCAATAATTATTAGTTAATGAATAAAGGCATGAACCAACATAGATCTTGAAAATATCTTGAAAAGTCATCTCACACTGCCTGTAGGAGGTGATGAACACAGAAAGTTTCCTCTCTGCTCTCAGATGCAACACTTGTATTTATTTTCCGTGCAGTGTCCTGGGTAAGGGATCCCCTGTCACTGTGGTTTTCAAGATTTCAATAAACAACATCATGTTCTCATTATTCCTACACACGGTTATTTTAAATCCGTTGTGCAGGTTTCATCTTTCTATTTAAAGGAGCACTTTGGTGTGTTTGTAAGAACCTCTTCATTTTCTTGATCTTTTAGATTGGAATTCTCCTCAAGTTTTCTGTCATTCTTGAGGGATATCAGCTATAATCATGATTATTTCCACTTTAGATACCCAATGATTTCGTAAAACAGTGGGAGAATGCATTTTTGATTAATTTCTGAGTTGATGCAGGGATGCTGGTATTTTGCAGCCCTATCCCCTCCTTTCTTTCGGAAAGGCAACCCAATGGCCGTTTGTCTTCAGACATTACTTCAGACACGAATTGCCTGGCCAGTTTGTAACTGGGACCTCAGAGATAATCTTCCTATAAGTCAGAAAGAATTATTGGTAAATGTATATGTTCCTTATCTGTCACTTCTCTGCCCACCTACAGAGCAGTTTATCTTCCTAGGCTTGGTAACTCTGCAAACATAAAGATTTCATGGTGCATTTTTCTCTACTAAATCACTTTAAATAGAATATGATAGAATGGTTTTCATCTTGGAAAAATCCTATGTTTACCCTCCTCCACCTAGAGAAGAATCCATTTAGCGTTTTCTTCTTCCTCTACCTTTGTAACAAAGGAGTTCTGCCCAATGCACCTTTCTTTATTTCCTTATCTTTGGTGCTTCAAGACGTCTGTCTGAAGAGTTGCATTTACCATGATGTTGAATGGGGATCATGTTGACAGTCTTTCAGATGTCAACATATTACACACTCAGACCCATTTACCACTATTAATCAAATCACATGTACCGGTATTTTGTGTTGTGACTTTAAGGTTAATCCTTTCAAGAAATGTCTTGAGAGCAGACATTTTTTTTCCCCTGGAACCTTTCTAGAAAAAGATTGGAGAAGAGACCGGTTCTCCAGCCTGACTATCTTATTTTCTTTCCCTTGAGTAGACGTTTTATAGAGAGGGTGACACACTGATCTTCCCACTATTTCCCTCTAATTAATTAACTATTTTTTAAAAGTAGAGGTGAAAGTCACATGTTACAAAATTAATCATTTTTAAGTGCACAATTCAGTGACATTTAGGGCATCCACTATGTTTAAATTCTGTCTCTATTTAAGTTTCAAAACATTTTCATTACCCCTCAAAAAAACTCAAATTCCTCCCGAAATCTATTAAACAGCAACTCACCATTCCTTTACTCTCTCACTCCCAGCTCCTGGAAACCACTAATTTGGTTTCTGCCTCTGTGGATTTGCCTATTCTGGATATTTCATATAATTGGACTCATGCAATATGTGACCTTTTGTGTCTGGCTTCTTACTTAGCATAATGTTTTCAAGTTCATCCCCATTGTAGCATGTATCAGTTCTTCATTTCTTTTATAGCAGAATGCTATTTCTGTGTGTGTGTGTGTGTATGCACATTTTTTTTCTTTTTTGAGACAGAGTCTTGTTCTGTCGCCAGGTGCCAGGCTGGAGTGCAGTGGCTCGATCTCGGCTCACTGCAACCTCCGCCTCCGGGTTCAAGCAGTTCTCCTGCCTCAGCCTCCCGGGTAGCTGGGACTACAGACACACGCCATTTTTTCTGTATTTTTAGTAGAGACAGGGTTTCTCCATGTTGGCCAGGATAGTCTTGATCTCTTGACCTTGTGATTCGCCCACCTCGGCCTCCCAAAGTGCTGAGATTACAGGCTTGAGCCACCGTGCCCGGCCACATTTTTTCTTTATTCATTCATCCACTGATGAACATTTGGGTTGTTTCCACCTTTTGACTATTGTAAATAGCACTACTACAAACACTAGTGTGAAAATGTCTGTTGTGTACCTGCTTTCAAATATTTGGGGGATCTCCATAAGAGAGGAATTGCTGGATCATGGGGGTGCCTCAGTTTACTTTGTGTTGCTGTTGAGGAGTCCATGAGACTGGGACTTCTTAATTTATAAAGAAAAGATGTTTACTTGGCTCCTGATTCTGCAGGCTGTAGGGCATCAGCATATGCTTCTGATAAGGACCTCAGGAAGCTTCCAGTCATGGCAGAGGGAAGGGGGAGCTGGCATCACAGGGTAAGAGAGGGAGAAAGAGAGCAGGAGGTGCCAGCTCTTTTTAGATAACTGGATCTTGCGGGAACTAATAAAGCAAGAACTCACTCATTTCCGGGAGGAAGGCATCAAGTTGATCATGAGGGATGAACCTCCATAACCCAAACACCTCCCACCAGGCCCCACCTCCAACATTGGCGATCACATTCCAGCCTGAGGCATGGAGAGGACAAACTTCCCAACTATATAATACGGTAACAAAATGGTTAACTTTTTGAGAAACCTCTAGCTGTTTTCTAAATGTAGAAAATGATAATCAACATTGAACTCCTCAGGAAGCTCAAATTCCGGTTGACAGTATGCATTTTGCTAGTCTCTTTGCATGTATCCATATCCTGAGCTTGTTTCTGAAAGCTGTTGAAGAATTACAAAACAAGAAGCATCACCAAGGAGCCAGGTGGCAGCAGTAGAAGAAAGAGTCAAAATATTTCATACCTTAGGAAATGTCTTCACAAACCCAAGTCAGCAGGCTCCCATTTTAGAAAAGAGCTTTCAGTGAGAATCTAGTGGGGTTTACGTTCTAGGAAAGCTATCTATCCAGGACATTTTAAAAAATTTTATTGGATGTATTATATAAAGCATTTAGAATAACTCATACATCAGTTTAAGTTCTTCAATTTTTTATATATTCACTTGTCCTATTTTAGCATGTGATAGATATACTTTTCTTTTTTTCCTTTTAACTTTTATTTTAGGTTCAAGGGCACATGCGCAGGTTTGTTATATAGGTAAACTCCTGTCATGGGGGTTTGGTGTACAGAGTACTTTGTCATCCGTGTTCTAAGCATTGTATCCAAAAGGGAATTTCTTTTCTGATCCTCTCTCTCCTCCCACCATCCATCCAAGTGAGGCCCAGTGTCTGTTGTTCCCTTTGTTGTGCCCATGTGTTGTCATTTCATCATTTAGCTCCCACTTATAAGCAAAAATATGTGGTATTTGGTTTTCTGTTCCTGTGCTAGTCTGCTAAGGATAATGGTCTCTAGCTCCATCCACATTCCCACAAAAGACATGATCTCATTTTTAATGGCTGCATAGTATTCCATGGTGTATATGTACCATATTTTCTTTATCTAGTTTACCATTGATGGGTATTTAGGTTGATTCCATGTCTTTCCTATTGTCAGTAGTGCTGCAACGAACATATACATGCATGTATCTTTACAGTAGAATGATTTATATTCCTCTGAATATATACCCAATATACCCATGAAACTTTTAAACAAAAGTTTTTCTTGTTAGCATATACTCTAAGCACTATATCATAAACAGTATGTATGTACCAAGCCCAAATATTGCCTGAATTAATAAATGAGTTCAGGTATGAGCAAATTCTAAAAGTTTATTCTTTGAGAAAAATTAGGTTTTATTTTAGAAAGCCAGATCATAAAGTCTTTCCTAGCAAGGGCTTGAAAAAATTCTGGCCTTTCTACTTTTGTCATAAGATCAAAGAGGATCTGAAAAACAACATCTTAAAAGGTGCTTTTGGGATCACCAAATATATTTGTATATTACCAGTGTTCCATGATATTTGGGAAACAGTGGAGTAAACAGAATTCAGAAGATTACTGCAGATCTTCACAAATCTTTAATGCTCAAATATCATAAATATTCCAGTACTCTATACTATTTATTATCCCACTTACTTTTTTGAGTTTTATGCGTACCCATCTTCTCAGCCTTAAAACTGGTATTTCATGGCATTCCTTATTTAAGAAGTGAAGTTCGAATTCATTTCTCTCTATTTCTGGATAGGTACTCTAAGGCCCAGAAAGAAGTGAAAAACCAACCGACCAACCAAAAAACCCAATAGTGGCTATTTTTGTAGATGCTCAAGATGCGTTTGCTGGGTAGATGAAGGAAGGAAGGAAAGAAAGAAGAGAGAGGGTATATAAATGTGTAAAAATTAAAGGGGACAGACTAAGTATCATGTGGGATTTCTTCAAGGTTGGGGAAGGAAAACAAAATTGATTTATCTAAATTCTTGTATAGCTGCCAACAATTCTTAAGTCATCAAAATAATTCTAAATGAAGGAGATGGCAGAGGCGAAAGAAAACAAAAGGAAAAGAAAACTGGCCAGGTGTGGTGGCTCATGCCTGTAATCCTAGCACTTTGGGAGGTTGAGGTGGGCAGACTGCCTGAACTCAGGAGTTCGAGACCAGCCTGGGCAACATGGTGAAACCCTGTCTCTACTAAAATACAAAAGAAATCAGCCAGGTATGGTGGCGTGTGCCTGTAGTTCTAGCTACTTGGGTGGCTGAGGCAAGAGAATTGCTTGAACCTGGAGGCAGAGGTTACAGTGAGCTGAGACCATGCCACTGCACTCCAGCCTGGTGACACAGAAAGACTCCATCTCTACAAAAAAAAAAAAAAAAAAAAACAAAAACAAAAACGAAAAAGAAAACTGCCACTCCTTTTTTGCTTATTAAAGATTATTCCTCTCACATCAACCATGTATAGCAATTTCAGGCATTTAAGTTTGGGGCACTGTTGCTTCTCTTTAACCCTCCAATAAACAGTGGTCATCTTTATTACTATCTATTTTCCCATTTGAATTTACATCAGACTCTTTGAGGCATGAGCAAATAGAAGAAGACCTATTGGCATATTTACTCACATTTCTTTATATGTGTAATAGCCATAGGTATGAAATATTCATCTTCATAAAATGACACAAGAGCACTTCAGGGATATTAATTAAGCTTTATGGTGACCCCTGTGACATGTCTGCCTGTTGACATGTATCTGTTGGACACTCAGAAAGGAATGTGCAGAAGTGTGCCATTTAAGTGTGTTTGTAGGCCAGACACATACTTACTGACAGTGCACAGAACAGATTCATACATTTCAGTTGTCAAAAAAAAAAGCCATTAAAAAAGGGAACCATCATTTAGCATCAACACATAAATATCACCATGGCACTTAATATACTCTAAGGCAGACCCTGCAGCATCCCTATCACAAAACAAGTCCCAGGGCAGCAGGCTCTGAAAACTGGGCTTCCTTGAAAGGTTCCTAGTTTCTTAAATGCTGGGTTTCCTAGGGCCCCGGGCAAGACTTTTTAAAAATGCAAGTGTCAAGGAAAACTGTCATGCAGGTTTGCCTTAAGTACCCGAAAAGCTTGTCACTGACATCTTGGAAGTCTTGACGAAGATCCAGTTGGACAAGCCGAAGCACGGTAAATTGAAGTCTGCCTGTCAGGAAGGTGGCATGTTAGACTAAAAAGCAGGTGCCCACCTTCAGGCATGTGCTTTGCAAGTGGCAGAATTAAACAAAAGCTAAAGGCAAGTCTGGTACTGGGGAGGAGGCTGCCTTTGCAGATGTCTTGAAGGCGTGGACTTGAACTGGGCTTCTTCCTGGCTCTTAGTTTTGCTTGACAAGTTGAATGGTTACATGAATAACAAAGCAATGTCTGCATGTCTGCGGAGGGAAGTGAGGAATGAGGGGAAGAGAAGTGATAGGGAGGAGGAGCTAGGAACAAGAGGGAAGGTCGGGGTTACAGTCAGGTCGGGACAGCCCTGCTGATTCTAGGAGGCTGGATGGGGTGATGGTTAATAAGGAAACTGTCAGCAGCAGGTGGGGTCAGAGCCTGGTTGCCTCACCTGTAACCTGTACAGCCTGAGGCAAATGATTTGTTATTATTACATCTTAGTTTCTTCAGGAAAATAGTGAAAATGATGGAAAATATTTCTTAGAAATATGCGTGGATTAAATGAGCAGCTCAGCACACACCTGACATTGAGTGGATCCTCAATAAATGTTGGCTATTAGTGTTATGCAGGTAATTATCAATGAATCCCATAGACTGCCTACTTTAAGTATATATCTCTTTCCTTTTAGTCCCCTTTTCTCCCTCTCTCTGTCCCTCCCTCCCTTCCTTCCTTCCTGCCTCCCTCTCTCCTCCCTTCCTCCCTCCCTCCCTCCCTCTCTCCTCCCTCCCTCCCTCCCTTCCTTACTTCCTCCCTCCCTCCCTCCCCTCTCCCTCCTTCCCCTCTCCCTCCTTCACTCCCTCCCTCTGTTCCTTCCTTCCTCCATCCTTCACTCTCTCCTTCGATCACTCCCTCCCTCCTTCCTTTACTATCTGCCTCCCTCCCTCCCTTTCTTCCTTCTTTCATTCCCTCATTCCATCAGATGCATTGGTTAACTTCAATGTACTTTCATTTCCTCCCTTTCTGGTGTGTCCTCCCTTTCCATTTCCTCGTGGCAAATCTAACCATAACCTGCCTTTGTGTTAATCCCTTTTGGGCTTTCCATCCCACACTGAATAAACCTTAGGGTGCTTGACTGTACTCAGAAGGTGACCTTGACTTGGGCCAAGAGACCTCTCTACCCACCTCCTGAGTCTCACTCTGGTTGATCCAGAATGCTTGTACAGCCTCACTCTTCGAGCCTTTTCCTATTCTCTCGCCTTTGCCTGGAATGCCCTTTTGCTGGGGTAGCTCTCACTGTTCTATCCAGATGGAACTCAGAGCCATTCCTGCCAGCCAGACTTCCCTGACCAGGTAGGTTGGATGTACTCCCTGCTCCATATTTCCATATAGTCCCCTGAGCTAATGTCCGGCTTACGACATCCTATATCAATATCCATGATCTGCTCTGTGGCCTTTCTCCCACTAAACTGTGATCTCCAGAGGTCAGGGGCCACGTCTTTCCTATCCTTCACCCTCTGTGCCATGGTGCTCAGCTGCTAGTCGGACCTATACAAATGTTGGCCGAATTAAGCTGAAGCCCTACAAACACAGCTGGTAATGGGATTACCAACAGGAGGTGGGAAATACAAAAATCCTTATTTAGCATAAAATCAGAGTTTCAGATAAAGTAACTATATAAGTTTGGCCTGAGGGCCTCTTATTGACAGAGCCCTCACATACTTATTTCACAAAAAAGGCTGTCTTCCTCACTAGCTTTTCAAGCCCTTGATCATAATGCTTTTCTGTAATAGTTAAACAATAATATTGCCTTACTAGGCATTTCTGTTGGGATTCAGAAAACTGACTAGGTCTTTTTAGACATTCTTGTAATATCCCCGTTAGGTAGATAGAGGCAAAGTGGATGAAGAGAAGAGGCAAAATCAAACATTGCCAAATTATAATGAGAAAGGAAAGGCAAAAAAAGGTTAGGAGTTTTGAATCACATAGGCCATGCTGTAGCACAGTCTGGGAATGAACAGAAAGGGCCTTACAGCTAGAATCAAGGGGAGTGAGAGTCAGATTTTCCCTAGAGCTATGTCTGTTTCTCATACTACATCTGGCATTACTACATGGGGTTCTGGCATTTCTAGGGTATTTACGTATTATTTAGTACATTATTCCTTGAAAAAAATACCCTTTTAATTCCACGTCTGAAATCTAACACCATAAACTTCTGGCTGTTAGTTTAGACCCACAACAGAAACTCAGGGCATTAAATAAGGAGGAATAAAGAGAGATCGTAACATTTCAATTGAGACAGACACAATTTGGCACAATCTATCAAAATTCAAAATGCACATTATACATATCCTTTGATCTAGCAATCTTACTTCCAGGAATTTAAATTTTGAATATAATTATATAAGTATGCAAAGAAAGATATATACACAAGACTTTTCATTACAGATTTGTTTGTAATAGCAAAATTCTGAAAGCAATCTAAATGTCCATCTAGAAAAGACTGGTTAAATAAATTACAGCATTATAGAATATTAGACAGACTTTAAAAAAGAATGAGGTAAGTCTACATAAAATTACCTGAAAATACTTCCATAATATCTCATTAAGTGATAAAAAGGAAGTTGCCAGATGATATGTATATGATTCCATTTATATTAAACCTAAAATATATACGCTCAGACATCCACAAGCATTTTTGAAAGCCTAAAATAATCAACCTTCAAGTGAAATTTCCTTGAAAATGGAAATTGAGAAGCAGGGAATAGTCCTTTCCACTTTCTCTCTATGTGTTGAATATTTTACCAAGAGAATGTGCACATTCTGTAATAAAATAACAGAAAAGACAAAAGATGTTGTAATAGGTGCTCTAATTCCTTGCCTTAAATTCATGACCTTTCCTTTGCAGAAGGAAATGGAGATAAATATTCTGTGCAGGATAAGTAGGCACCAACATCCCCTAATCATGCAGGAAATAGAGGGGTGCTAGGGAAAGCTCTAGCCAGAGGCTTGCCTTCCAGCTTCACTAGGGGATTTGGAGTGGAAGGCACTGGAGTGTCATAGAACTTTCTGAGCCTCACTCTCCTTAACTGTAAAAATAGTCATTGGACTATACTAGGTGATCTGAACCTGGTTTCCAGTTTGCAAACTCTGCCTCTGTGCAGCCAAATGAAGCCCCTTCTCTTAAATGATCAGGGCTCAGGTTTTTTTTGTTGTTGTTGTTTTGAGATGGAGTCTCACTCCTTCACCCAGCCTGGAGTGCAGTGGCCTGATCTCGGCTCGCTACAACCTCCATCTCCTGGGTTCAAACAATTCTCTTGCCTCAGCCTCCCGAGTAGCTGGGATTATAGGTGTGCACCACCATGCCCCGCTAATTTTTGTATTTTTAATACAGATGGGATTTCACCATGTTGGCCAGGCTGGTCTTGAACTCCTGACCTCAAGTGATCCACCCATCTCTACCTCACAAAGTGTTGGGATTATAGGTGTGAGCCATCACGCCTGGCCGGGTGCAGTTGTTTTGGCCAACCTAATTAATTCATGTTGACCTTGACTCCTAATATCTTCTAATGTAGTGGTAAGAATCAAGGACCAACATCCCTGAAGAGGGCATCTGCTTTATTCCACAGCTGCATCACCAGGTTTCTTTTTCCCCTTTTTCTGTCTCTCTCTGCCTTCCTTTATCTCTCTTTCCATCTTTCTCTTTCTCTCTATCTCTATCTCTATCTCTATCTCTATCTCTATCTCTATCTCTATCTATCTCTATCTCTATCTCTATCTCTATCTCTATCTCTATCTCTATCTCTATCTCTATCTCTATCTATCTCTCCCTTTCTGCCTGAATTAGGCCTTTGGCATAAGCTCTGTGAAGAATGCTACACTTGTCTCTTTTCCCCAAACTGAACGGTATTACGAATTTGAAGACAGGACATCAGGATGTCCCCATGGTAACACTGCTTTTATGTTTCCAAAGACAAAGCAAACATTAGTGAAACTGAAAAAAATGAAGTATACCCAGACACATACTGAATATGCCCCTTCTACCTTGTTCCCAGCCCACCCCAATGCCACCACACACACACGATTATATTGAAATTCTTGTTGGGTTTAAATGCATGTGTGCCACCCTTACCCCCTACTGCACTGAGCCTTACAACCTCTAATAATATCAGATTGATTCACTGGAGTGTAAACAGCAATGGGCACCATTATTGACTTAGGACATGTTGCATTTTAGGACAAAAATTTTTATCTAATTAAACACAGAACCATACTGATGTTACCTACACTCATGGAGCTATCTGACCCCTGTGTTCTGTTCCATCTACACACACCACAACAAACAGAATATACTGCATTGCTGAGAATATCAGGAACTTGAAGCATGGAGTTAAATGTTTCCCATTCAAGGTTTTATTAAAAAGCAAAACCAAAATTTCTCCAAAGTCATTCAACTTTATAAGGCAAAACTGCTTCTCCAGTCATTTCCAAGAGATGGGAAATGCATCGAGATGTTCTGAGTTAACTTTCTCATCATGAGCCCTCATAAAGAGCACTGGTTAGTAAGACAATAAATGAGCATGTTTTAATTAGAAAATGTGGAATCCAAGCACTTTTGCAGGAAAGGAGATGATAGCTTAAAAGAGATGTCAGGAGACTAATAAAAGTTAAAATGCATTAAGTGGCCACAGTGAACTCAAAAGTAAAGTCGTGGGACGTTTGAGAAGTCAACCAGAGAGGGTGATGAGTCAGAAGGGGGTGGGAGTTAGTCAGTGAAACTTATTTTTTCTACTTCATTGTGGAATCAGCTGTAAACCCCCTTCTGTGCTCTAGCAAGTGAGATAACTTGATGTTCTGAAATTTCCCCACCCTGGCCAGGCCTGTGTCTGCCTGGAGGAGAAAATCATTACAATCAGACAATATGAGTTGATCTGTGACCAAACCAACATTGAATGTGACCTAAGTCGGTCTGTGGCTTTTGCCTGCCAGGCCTTCATTTCAGGGTCTTCTGACAGCACAGTGTTTGGTGATGGGCCATACTCCTTCTTCTCTTCTATGAGGCCCCATGGGAGCGCATGATCCAGGCCTGGCCAATTAACATTGTCTGTTCGCCAGAACTCCAGATTTGAGGTTTGGGTCAGTTGTGGGCATGTGACTCTGGTTGGATTCCGTGAGACTCCGTTGAGGGAGTATTGTTAAAATATCAAGAAGAGCTTCACTTCCCGTGAGGTTTCTCAGTTATAGTCTATAGTTACCATAAAAATCCCATGAAAGGAGGCCTGCATAAGAGCAATGGTGGAAAGCAAAGAAGCGCAAGGCTGAGAGCCTCCTGATGCCTGAGTTTAAGTGCTACTACTTTACTCCAGTCTGTCAGGATCTTGTCTCTGTCCCAAACCCTCCACCTTCTCAAGTTTCATTTTCCTGATATGTTGAAAGGGGACAAGAACATCTGTATTAGTCTGTTCTCATGCTGCTAATAAAGACATACCTAAGACTGGGTAATTAATAAAGAGAAAGAGGTTTAATGGACTTAGAGTTCCAAGTGGCTGGGGAGGCCTCACAATCATGGCAGAAGGCAAGGAGGAACAAGTCGTGTCTTACATGGAGGGCAGCAGGCAAAGAGAGAGCATGTGCAGGGAAACTCCCTTTTATAAAACCGTCAGATCTCATGAGACTTATTCACTATCATGAGAACAGCATGGGAAAGACCTGCCCTCAGGATTCAATTACCTCCAACTGCCAGATCCCTCCCGCCAACAGTGGGAATTGTCAGAGCCACAATTCAAGATGAGATTTGGGTGTCAACACAGCCAAACCATATCAACATGTCTCCCCTGAGGGCTTCAATTCAGATAACATAATGTAAAGTGCCTAGTATCCTACTGGGCACAAAGTAGGCATTTCAGAAATGATCATGTCTAAAAACAAAGACCAAAAGAGTAGTCCGTGGTTTCCAAGAAGTGAAAAGATTGTCAATAGAGCTACAATGTCTCCTTATATGGATTCTGAGAGTTAGAAGCTGGAAAAGATGACTGAGCACAAGAACATTCAGAAAATGCACATGGGCATGGCACTGCTCCTTGCTCAGGGGGCTGGTAAATTTATTCCTTTATTTTTCTGAATTGGTCAGACTAGGGATAGGTGGAGACTAGAGCTTCTTAGAGTCCCACCAAATGCTTAAATGGGCCTAGTAACTCCCTATGCCTTTTTATCACATGTCCCTGGGTACAGTGGAGAGATCTGGGTTGATAAGAAATTAGAAAGTCATTGCGATTAAGTTTTCCATGTAAAATTCTTATCTAAGAACATACCAATGTAGGCAAAGCAACATTTCCCATCTTCCTTTAGGGCATGATTTTAACCCTTTGTTCAAATAATTAAAAATAAAATAAAAATTTAAATGTCATAATTGCCGGTGTGCAATACCTTTGCAGGAGTACTAATTGTTGAGAAATGGACTCATGAATGCTGGTACCCACTGAAGCCCTAGCAAATTGAAATCTGATTTCAATACCATTTAACACATAGAAAGGACTTGGTATTCATTCTCTTTTAAACTATAAGGCATACACAGCTCAAGCACTAACGACAGAAATTGGGGGTATTTGCTGACTCCTAAACAGTTATTCTGAGCAAGAAATGATTCAATAGGGATTTGAAAAATACACGATTTTGGGGTGATCTTTTGTGTAGAGCTTTGCCATGGCCTCTAAAAAGGAACATTTGCTAACAATACTCACAGAATGGCCCCAAATTCTCTGGTGGATTTTGGAAGAAAAAAAGTAATGTGGGAAAAGTTTTAAAATATTCCTATAAAATCTAAAGGATGCAGCTGCAGCTGAGCAGAATGGCTGAGTATCTCATGACAGTTTGCAAGTCTGGGGACACAAGATCCCGGCTCAAAAAAGCAAATGAGGCCAAGACTAATACATCAAAGTTTCCTTCAGAAAACTTGCAGGACCTACTTCTCCTGCTTGGGAGACTGCGGATGCCTTATCTGGCTTCTGTGAAAAGAAAAGGATCATCAGGGAGCCAGAATTAGAAAGGACTTGCCCTTCATCAAGTTTCTCCCTGTCTGAGCCAGATGAAATATCCTCTGGGAAGACTTCAGGAAATGCCTCAAGGGAATGACAGTTGATATTAGTTGAATGGGTGAAAGAGCACAGACAGAGATGGAAATATTTGGCTTTTTTCAACTGTGAACTTAACCCCAGAGTCTTTGACATTTACACAGACTCAGGGCAAAGTCTTGCTCTTACAATGCACGACCACGGGGTGGCCTCAATTTGTAATTTCGTCCCCACGGTCCAGGCTGCTGAGGGATGGATTTTTTTTTTTTTTTTTTTAAGTTCTTCCTACCTAGAGGCTTAGCTGTGGTACCCTGCAATAAGAGTTCGCTTCCATACCACAAGTTGTTAATTTTGTAGAGGCAGCCAAATTTAAAAAGGACAGCTTCTCTTCAGTTACCACCACTTTCCAGGATGCTTCCAAGTTTGCAAACCACGCCAAGAATAGGCTGGAGTGGTCCTGAATAAGATGTAAGGCTTGTTTCTTTCTTAATGCACCTTGTAATTTGCACACATGCCACAAAACACTTTATTTTCTTATTAATGGGTTCGAGTGTGTTTAACACCACAAGCCATAAATTGCAGAGCAGTAGATTAGACTAGGCTGTCTTTATTTTCCTGCCAATTATCAGAAAGTGATGTGGGGGATGAGGTGCCCCTCCTAATCGGCTTTTTCTCTGCCACGTCCCTTGCCTCCGTCCAACGACCAACCCCCTTGTTTTCATCTGCCAAGAAAAAAAAAGACACAGCCTGGTCTCTCATTGGTGAGCTTGCCTATTGAGCAGCTCAGTTATTGAGATTAATAAGCTGCCAGTTTCCAAGGAAGACGAAGAAAACTGCAAAATTAAAGTGCACTGCAACATGAAATGCTGCTGGTGGCCAGGCGAGATCGTGGTGTCAAGGAGGCAAGGTAAAGCTATAAAATAAGGCTGAGCTTGAAAGGCTAACCTAAAGGTCTCATTAATTTCCATGTTGCCTCTGATGAGAATTTAGAGGGGGCATAATGTTCGCAATACAGAGAAATCAAGCTGCCTATTGATTTGAAAGTGCTTCAATGCATTTGGTTCACCCAGAATGAATCCTGCCTTTAAAGCTCACTTGAAAACATTAAAAAACAAACAAAAAAAGCAAACAGGTTGCCTAGGTTTAATATTCTAAAGATCAGGCTTGTCAGTGATTCTGTCAGAAAATTAATCCTTCGGTAGAAAAATCAATCTGAGAACAAGTTTGGAATAGTCTTTGCACTCAGCATGGTGAAGATGTTTCAACAATCTTGTTTCTTCTCTGTGAAAGTCTTATTTACTAAAGGTCTTGAATCTCAATTCCCAAATATGCACTATCAATAAAGCATCCAGATTAGTCTAAGATTGCTTCTTCTTGAAGACGAAAAGTGTGTTTTTAAAAATTCGGATGCCCAAATTAGATTCCTTAGATACCACTCAGCAAGCCCAACATGCTCAATTCTTTTTCTGAGCACTTGTCATGCTTCCTGCCAGCAGGAACAAGGCTGATATTCAAGGGATGTCCAAAGGGTCAGCCACGGCACCCGTGGCTGTTGGGCTTTCTCCCACCAATCTGGCAGAGCTCTGTTTAGAACAACAACAACAAAAATCCTACAAATCACAGAGCTAAACAAGTAGCTGTGCTTCTTAATTCTTCTGCATTGACCTGCACTCACATTTTATAACATGCAGGGCATTAAACCTCTCCCTGTAAATCATATGCTATGCTGCCACCACCACGGAGTGGTGAGGCCTCAGATTTACCATCTGGGTTGCCACCAATTCCTCAGAGCTTCAGAGAAGGGTCTGTTGCATCCGGCCTGGCTTATGAGTTTGACAATGACAGTCTACGTCCAGTTAACAGGCTGGAGTTCATCCAATAGATCATTTCTCGCCTTATGCCACTTATATTGCATTGACTTCATTTCATGGCCTAAGAAAATTAATTTGTTGTTTGCCATCAGGCTAGGTAGAGACTTTTTCCCCACCTTACTTCCTAGTTCCACAGTCATTAAGAATATGGGATTTCAGCTACTCAGGAGGCTGAGGCAGGAGAATTGCCTGAACCCAGGAGGCGGAGGTTGTGGTGAGCCGAGATCATGCCATTGCACTGGGTAAAAAGAGTAAAACTCCGTCTCAAAAAACCATATAAATAAAATAAATAAATAAATAAATAAATAAATAAAAGAATATGGGATTTAAAGTCAGGCCAACCCGGGTTCAAATTTCAGCTCTGTCACTTACTAGTGGGTAACATGTAAATAACTTAATTCCCCCAGCCTTGGTTTCCCTGTGTTTTCAATATGGATAGTAACATATACCTAACAGAAAAGCTTAAGGGATTAAATGGGATCCTGTAGGTAAAGCTTAGTGCCAAGCAAAAAGTATTTGACAAAGTTGTTATTCACAGGCCTATACGATCGTGTGAAATAAATTTAACAAATTTCTGGAATTTTTTTTAAAGAGGGAGTCTCACACTGTCACCCAGGCTGGAGCACACTGGTGTGATCATAGCTCACTGCAGCCTCCACCTCCTGAGCTCAAGAGATTCTTCCATCTCAGCCCCCCAGAATACTGGGATTATAGGCATGAGCCACTGCATCTGGCCTGGAGAGACATTTTTAAAAGAGAAAAATCAATTGCTAAGGGCTTTGGATATACTAAATATGCTATTACTTGTAAATGGATGATTTTCTGTGTTGTACATATTATAGAATCAAAATAAGTCTGGCCAATAATTGCACTCAATTCTCTTTCCTCGTAAGTGTAACATGTGCAAAACTGAACTTTTGTTTTCTGTTAAAAAACTTGTTCCTCCTTCAGCACATGACATTGCTATTCACCCAGGCATTTAAGTCAAAAACTTGATGAAGAATCTTAACCTGCATCTTCAAATCCCAGCAAAATTAGTTTCTACTGATTGTACCTTTAAACTATACTTCACGTCTTTGAATATGAAGCACTGCTCCCTAATCAAAGGCATGCCACTTTTCATCTTAACTATTATGATATTTTCCAAACTGGACCTTTAGTCCTGCATAGCTTCCATGCTAACTGCTCCCCAGTCCATTTATCACATGGCATCTATCATTATTAAAAAAAAAAAAAGCAGAGTATATCTTACTATTTTGCTCTCCTGCTTAAAAAGCTTCAGTGACTTTTAATTGTTCTTGAGGTAGAATCCAAAAGCTTTAACGTGGTCCAAAGCCTTGATTCCTCTTGCCCTTACCTACTTTTCTAGCTTACTTTCTCTTTCTGGCACCTTAGTGTTTCTTTCCCTAGTGGCTCATTGTTTTTGTCACCTAGAGCACTCTTTAAGCCTGGTTAACCCCTACTTATCCTCAGGGCTCAGCTTAAATGTCCATTTCTCATGGGTCTGGCTTCTTTAGATGTCTGTGGCACTTACTGCATTTGTCATAATATAAGGGGCATTTGTTCATGTTCTGTCTGCTTCCAGCCTAGAATCTCCATAAGGACAGCGATTTTGTTTTTCTCCTTTTTTGCTGGACCCTCAGTGTCTGACACATGGTAGGTTCTCAAAACTATTTCTAGAATAATTAATGAATGAACCATTTAAAAAGGCAAATTGCAAACTGTTTTGCAGCTTGAGGATCTTGATGATTAAAATTAGGGCTTCTAGTATGTCAGGGCATAAGTGAACTCAGAGAGAAGTTTTGTTCTGCTTAGGGATTCTCTTTGGTGATCTGCTGCTCAGATAGATTCAAAGAAAGAAGTTTCCTTCAGCAAAACACACAAAGGAACGAAAGTTAGGTTCTGACACTGAGCTAATTTCTACTGTTTTAGACAAGAGAAGCTGACTTTAGAAACTCCCAAAGAAGCAGCCGAGCAGGAAGATTCCTCACCTTGTCACTTTCAGCAGAGGAAGGAGTAGATAGGTGATATCGACCAAGAATTGCAAGTAGACTTTGTTTCAAGTCCTTCTGTGAATAGGCTGGGAGGAAGGTGGAGGGTAGAGTGATTCCATAACACTCTACTTAAGAAAAGACGGTACAGACAGCTTGCAATTAGTTCTGCCTTATGTTTGATTTTTAGTGGATTATATGGTGGTTTATACATGAATTGACTGCTTTTGTTAGTAGAAATTTATATGCATTGTTCTTTTATTTAACATTGATACAGAGCTTCCCTTACATGCTTTTTCATCTTTTGTTAAATTCCAAACAGTCCTGTTTTCTGGTAATGCCTCCTTAATCAGCCCCTCCAATTTACTCATCATAGAAAAAAAAAAAGAAGCATAGTTCAAAGGAGATCTAACGTGCCTCATTAAGACTGATGGGGACATCAAAAGAGCAATGTGGAGAGGAAAGGACCCACTCCCCAATGGTATAAGGAAACACACTGGACTTGGCTTCACGTTCCGGGAGAGTCAGAATGCTTGTTCATTACCTCTCAGAGTTATGAAATTATTCCATCACACCCAGAAATCTGTATTAATGAGAATAAGGATGGTAAAGCTGTTTGTAAATTTCCACTACATTTTCAAAATTAGTGACTATATTATAGTCAACCTCCTGAATGGCTTGTTTTTAATGGTTCTCTCTCCTAGAGAGAGACCAATTCTTACTAGGTATGAAAGACAGAAATGGAAATACTAGCGTGGCATCATGCTCCTGAAAAGAAGAAATCCAATATCTATACTCTCTCATGACCAAGAAAATGGCACCAGTAAATGGGTAACATTTCAGTATTTGAATCAGTAAATTCATTCAATTCTCTATTGCCAAGACTATATGGAGAAACAGTGGTGAATGAGAACAAATAATAATATGCTATCATATCCGACTTTACCTGTGTGCTAGATAAACTCCTACTCATCCCTCAAAACCCAGCCCAAGCAGCCTTTCAGCTATAAGAACTTTCCTGATCTTTCTGCGAGAGTTAATTACTTCTTCCACTATACAATCACTGTAACTTATATGTTGAACTATCTTTTTGCTATGTACCTGCCTCTTCCTTTAGGTTGGGTGATCTTTAATGGGACAATACATGTTTTAATCAATAACTTGCCAGTACTTAACATAGCTCTTGGCATACACAAGGGACTCAATACATATTTGCTAATAAGAGACTGAACTAATAATGATATGATTTGGCTGGGTCCCCACCCAAATCTCATCTTGAATTGTAGTTCCCATACTTCCCATGTGTCATGGGAGGGACCCAGTGGGAGGTAATTTAATCATGGGGGCAGTTACCCTCATATTGTTCTTGTGATGGCGAGTGAGTTCTCATGAGATCTGATTGTTTTATAAGGAGCTTCGCCCACTTTTGCTTGGCAGTTGATGCTGCCATGTGAAGAAGAGCGTGTTTGCTTCCCTTCTGCCATGATTGTAAGTTTCCTGAGGCCACCCTAGCCATGTTGAACTGTGAGTCAATTAAACCTCTTTCCTTTATAAATTACCCAGTCTTGGATATATCTTTATTAGCAGCATGAGAACAAACTAATACAAACAATATTTAAAAGAGAATCATACATTTCATCAGTTCTATGGACTATGACTAGATTTTCATATGTGAGACTAGATGCACATTCTATGTACTCGGTTCCATGAATGGAGATGCAAATCTTTACCAGATCTGCACCCTGTGCTTGATTTCTGCTAACAATGCCATCCCAAGGAGCTCTAATCCTTGGCTCTTGAACATATGGATCAAAAAATATCCAGATGTTGTCTCACTTGTTTGTTTTCCTTCTGATGGACATCAAGGTTTTGGCAATCCTATCTTCCCACCAAATATTTTCTTTAACTGGCTTCTTCCAAAATTATAATTGAGAAGTCCTAAATCTTGGAGAAATGCCAAATATTCAAAGAATGTCCTTCGGAAGGACTGTAGACCAGAAAGTAAATTCTGGAAGAAGATTTAGGAAAGCAGGACAGTGATCTGCTTGTTTTTGTTGGTCCTCTCCACCAGATACTTGTCAAGAGGATACTTTATTACAAAAAGTTATTCAAAATAAATCAGAAAACCAAGTGATTGCATGAGGTGCTAGGAGATGAGAGATATGATTAAGTGTTGTGTTATGTTCTAACCCAACTTAAGGAAGCTAAGTTCTTATCACAAAGGGCAGATTCATTGCCAAGAGCAGACACTCTGATGGATCTGGTCTTGTAAATGTTACAACTAGGGCAATTGACCTAGGTTTGTGGGTGTTCACCCATGAAACATTCCACCACCTTAGTTTGGGTGTAGGAACTTCCAGTGCTTCATCCAACATGGCTCATAGTTTACTCACCTCCTAAAGCTTTAGACTTCTTGAAGTTTACTTTGTCCCTCTATCCCTAGATTCTGCATCTTTTAATGGCTATAATAAAAGTCCCTTTCTACCTCATAGGATTGCTTTCAGGCTTGAATGCGATAATGCATGTAAAGCATTAATGTTCAGCATATATAAAGTACACAATAACAACTGATTGATAATGGCCATGGTGGTCTTCCTCTTCTTTTTCTACAATAGTTCATACATCTCTTCTTCCCTTTCTTTATTTCTTTCTTCTTCTTAATCTAGTCCACTCTAAGAAGCATTTATATCCAGAAACCATTTTTCAAATAATAATCTGCTACTGTAAAAATAGGCTAATTAACAAACTCTATGGCAGTTTGTAAGTATGGAGAGGAAAAAGACAGAAAATATTATCCAGGCTTTAAGACCATCATCAGATTTGACAATATCCTGAGTCAAGCCTGGCCAGCCAGTCAGCTTCTAGCAAAGCTGTTTATTAGTCATTTACTATATCAGGGCAGAAGTTTAAATATCTTTATTATATATCGGTTTTTTTGACTTTACCTATTTTAACCTTTAAAGATTAAAATTGTAGGCATGGTTAAAAATAACCCATAATGCTGCTGGCTGGCAAGATGGCTGAATAGGAACAGCTCTGGTCTGCAGCTCCCAGTGAGATCAATGCAGAAGGTGGGTGATTTCTGCATTTCCAACTGAAGTACTCAGCTCATCTCATTGGGACTGGTTAGGTAGCAGATTTAAACATTCCTGCCTGCCAACTCTGAGGAGAGCAGCAGATCTCCCAGCACAGTTCTTGAGCTCTGCTAAGGGACAGACTGCCTCCTCAAGTGTGTCCCTGACCCCCATGCCTCCCGACTGGGAGATACCTCCCAGAAGGGGTCGACAGACACTTCGTACAGGAGAGCTTCAGCTGGCATCTGGCAGGTGTCCCTCTGGGATGAAGCTTCCAGAGGAAAGATCAGGTGGCAATCTTTGCTGTTCTGCAGCCTCTGCTGGTGACACCCAGCCAAACAGGGTCTGGAGTGGACCTCCAGCAAACTCCAGCAGACCTGCAGCAGAGGGGCCTGACTGTTAGAAGGAACACTAACAAACAGAAAGGAATAGCATCAACATCAACAAAAGGGACATCCACTCAAAAACCCCATCTGACGGTCACCTGCATCAAAGATCAAAGGTAGATAAATCCAGAGAGATGAGGAAAAACCAGCAGAAAAAGGCTGAAAATTCCAAAAACCAAAATGCCTCTTCTCCTCCAAAGGTTCACAACTCCTTCTCAGCAAGGGAACAAAACTGGATGGAGAATGAGTTTGATGAACTGACATAGGTAGGCTTCAGAAGGTGGGTAATAACAAACTCTTTCAAGCTAAAGGAGCATGTTCTAACCCAATGCAAGATGCTAAAAACCTTGAAAAAAGGTTAGAGGAATTACTAACTAGAATAACCAGTTTAGAAGAACATGACCTGATGGAGCTGAAAAGCACATCACAAGAACTTCATGAAGCATACACAAGTATCAATAGCCAAATTGATCAAACGGAAGAAAAGATATCAGAGATTGAAGATCAACTTAAGGGCAGTCAGAAAGTTCAGGTTACCCACAGAGGGAAGCCCATCAGACTAACAGTGGTTTCTTTCTGCAGAAACCTTAAAAGCCAGAAGAGAGTAGGGGCCAATAGTCAACATTCTTAAAGAAAATAATTTTCAACCCAGAATTTCATATCCAGCCAAACTAAGCTTCATAAGTGAAGGAGAAATAAAATCTTTTACAGACAAGCAAAGGCTGAGAGATTTTTGTCACCATGAGGGTTGCCTTACAAGAGCTCCTGAAGAAAGCACTAAATATGGAAAGTGAAAACTGGTACCAGCCACCTGCAAAAATATGCCAAATTGTAAAGACCATCAAAACTATTAAGAAACTGCATCAACTAATGGGCAAAATAATCAGCTAGCATCATAATGGCAGGATCAAATTCACACATCATAATATTAACCTTAAATGTAAACAGGCTAAATGGCCCAATTAAATGATACAGACTGGCATTTTGGATAAAGAGTCAAGACCCATCGGTGTGCAGTATTTAGGAGACCTATCTCACATTCAAAGACTCACATAGGTTCAAAATAAAGGGTTGGAGGAAGATTTACCAAGCAAATGAAAATGAAAAAAAAAAAAAAAAAAAAAAGCAGGGGTTGCAATCCAAGTCTTTGATGAAATAGACTTTACACCCACAAAGATCAAAAAAGACAAAGAAGACAATTACATAGTGGTAAAGGGATCAATGCAACAAGAAGAGCTAACTATCCTAAATATGTATGCACCCAATAGAGGAGCACCTAGATTCATAAAGCAAGTTCTGAGAGACCTACAAAGAGACTTAGACTCCCACACAATTAATAGTGAGAGATTTTATTTATTTATTTATTATTTATTATTTTTTTTGAGACGGAGTTTAGCTCTTGTTACCCAGGCTGGAGTGCAATGGCACGATCTTGGCTCACCGCAACCTCCGCCTCCTGGGTTCAAGCAATTCTCCTGCCTCAGCCTCCCGAGTAGCTGGGACTACAGGCATGCGCCACCATGCCCAGCTAATTTTTGTATTTTTAGTAGAGACGGGGTTTCACCATGTTGATCAGGATGGTCTCAACCTCTTGACCTTGTGATCCGCCCACCTCGGCCTCCCAAAGTGCTGGGATTATAGGCGTGAGCCACCGTGCCTGGCCAATAGTGGGAGACTTTAACAACCCACTGTCAATATTAGATAGATGAATGAGACAGAAAATTAAAAAGGATATTCTGGACTTGAACTCAGCTCTGGACTAAGCAGACCTAATAGACATCTACAGAACTCTCCACTCCTAATCAATGGAATATACATTCTTCTTAGCACCACATTGCATTTATTCTAAAATTGACCACATAATTGGAAGTAAAACACTCCTCAGCAAAGCAAAATAATGGAAATCATTAAAAAAAAAAAAAAAAACAGTCTCTCAGACCACAGAGCAATCAAATTAGAGCTCAGGGTTAAGAAACTCACTCAAAACCCCACAACTGCATAGGAACTGAACAACCTGCTCCTGAAGACTACTGGGTAAATAACAAAATTAAGGCAGAAATAAATTAGTTCTTTGAACAATGAGAACAAAAGTACAATGAGACACAGCTAAAGCAGTGTTTAGAAGGAAATTTATAACAGTAAATGCCCACAGGAGAAAGCAGGAAAGATCTAAAATCAACACTGTAACATCACAATTAAAAGAACTAGACAAGCAAGAGCAAACAAATTCAAAAAGTAGCAAAAGGCAAGAAATAATTAAAATCAGAGCAGAGAGGAACGATCCAAGATGGCTGATTGCTAACATCTCGGTATTGCTGCTCCCAGTTAAAGCACAGAGAACGAGAGGATGCCACACTTTCAGACAACATTTGGTCGCTCATGGAGCAGAAGATTCCCAGCAGAGGAGCCGCATGGTTTGCCAGCGTGACACTTGTGGCTGGCGCAGCGGTTTTGCTGGCACCTTGGCATGGCAGCTTGTGGTGCAGAGTAAATGGGACTGGTCCCCCTTCTGACCGAGGTTTGGGAGGAGCTGCACGAGTCGCCAGCGTGACTCTTGTGGCCGGCGCATCGGTTTTGTCGTTTTGTCAGCACCTCGGCGCGGCAGCTCTTGGTGCAGAGTAAACGGGACTGGTTCCCCTTCTGACAGATGTTTGGAGCTCCAGGAAGGCAGAGTCACCTATTATGGACTCAAGAAGGAAGCCAGACTGGAGATTCCCCAGGGCAGAAAAGCGCCATCAGTCTTAAGGCTGCTGTTTTGGCCGGCACAGTGGGTCGCTCATATTTCGGCCCTGGGAATTAACAAATTGGACGCCCACTCAGAGACCTAATTTGAAAGTTGGTAATTACAAAGACGACAGGTGGATAAATTTACAATGATGGGAAGAAACCAGCCTAAAAAGGCTGAGAATACTCAAAATCAGAATGCCTCTCCCTCTAAAGAGGATCACAGTTCCTCACCAACAAGGGAACAAGGCTTGATGGAGAACGAGCGCATCCCATTAACAGAATCAGGCTTCAGAAGATGAATAATAAGAAACTTCTGTGAGTTAAAAGAACATGTTGTAGCCCAATATAAAGAAACTAAGAACTTTGAAAAAAGGTTTGACGAAATCCTAATGAGAATAGACAACTTAGAGAGGAATATAAGGGAATTAATGGAACTGAAGAATACAATACAGGAACTCTGAGAAGTATGCACAGGTTTAAACACTCGAATTGTTCAAGCAGAAAAAAGGATATCAGAGGTTGAAGTCCAACTTAATGAAATAAAACGAGAAGATAAGATTAGAGAAAAAAGGATAAAAAGGAATGAGCAAAGTCTCCAAGAAATGTGGGACTATGTGAAAAGACCAAATTTATGTTTGATAGGTGTACCTGAATGTGACGGAGAGAATGAATCCAAGCTGGAAAATATTCTTCAGGATATTATTCAGGAAAATTTTCCTAAACTAGCAAAGCAGGTCAACTTCAACCCCAGGTAATACAGAGAACACCACAAAGATATTCCTCAAGAAGAGCAACCCCAAGGCACATAATCGTTAGATTCACCAGGGTTGAAACAAAGGAGAAAATACTAAGGGCAGCCAGAGAGAAAGGTCAGGTTAATTACAAAGGGAAGCCTATCAGACTTATAGCAGATCTCTCAGCAGAAACTCTACAAGCCAGAAGAGAGTGGGGGCCAATATTCAACATCCTTAAAGAACAGAACTTTCAGCCTAGAATTTCATATCCAGCCAAACTAAGCTTCTCAACTGAAGGAAAAATAAAATCTTTTATGAACAAGCAAGTACTCAGAGATTTTATTACCACCAGGCCTGCTTTACAAGAGCTTCTGAAAGAAGCATTACACATAGAAAGAAACAACCAGTATTAGCCTTTCTAAAAATATACCAAAAAGTAAAGAGCATCAGCATAAAGAAGAATTTACATCAACGAATGGATAAAACAGCCAGTTAACATCAAATGGCAGTAATCCTAAATTTCAATTGACTAAATCCCCCAATCAAAAGATACAGCCAAAACCCAGTGGTATGCTACATCCAGAGCCATTTCACATGCAAGGATACACAAAGACTCAAAACAAAGGGATGGAGAAAGATTTACCAACCAAATGGAGATCAAAAATAAATAAATAAATAAAAAGCAGGAGTTGCAATTCTCATATCTGATAAAATAGATTTTAAAGCAACAAAGATATAGTGGTAAAAGGATCAATGCAACAACAAGAGCTAATGATCCTAACACCCAGATACATAGAGACTTAGACTCAATGAGACAGAAAATTAATAAGGATATCAAGGACTCGAACTCAGATCCAGAACAAGTAAACTTAATAAATATTTATAGAGCTCTCCACTTTAAATACATAACATATACATTCTTGTCAATACCACATCACACCTACTCATAGGTTTAAATGAAATATTGATTGGCCATTATTAATACCCATTTTTTTAGAATAAAGCAATATTTCTGTTCTCTCTCCCATTTTTTCTTCCTCTTTCTTACTCTCCTTCACTCCTTATTTTTCTTTCCTTCTCTCAAAAAATGAAAAAAAGAAATCAACTTGTAGACCTCTAGATCCAGGTCAGCAATGTCTCTCTCATTGCCTGATTTCCTTCCTTCCCTTCCCTCCCTCCCTCCCTCCCTCCTTTTCTCCTTTCCTCCCTCCCTCCCTTCCTCCTTTCCTTCCTTCCTGCCTTCCTCCCTTCCTCCCTTCCAAAAAAAAAATCAGAGCAGAACTGAAGGAGACGGAGATATAAAAATTTCTTCAAAAAACCAATGAATCAGGAGCTGGTTTTTTGAAAAGATTAACAAAATAGATAGACTGCTAGACAGACTAATAAAGAAGAAAAGAGAGAAGAATTAAATAGACAGTAAAAAATGATAAAGGTGATATCACCACTAATCCCACAGAAATACAAACTACAATCAGAGAATACTATAAACATTTATATACAAATAAATGAGAAAATCTAGAAAAAATGGAAAAATTCCTGGATGCATACACCCACCCAAGAGTAAACCAGGAAGAGGTTTAATTCCTGAAGAGACCAATAACAAGGTCTGAAATTGAAGCAGCAATAAACAGTCTACCAACCAAAAAAGCTCAGGACCAGACGGATTCACATCTGAATTCTACCAGAGGTACAAAGAGGAGCTGCTACCATTTTTTCTGAAACTATTCCAAAATATAGAAAAAGAGGGACTCCTCCCTAACTCATTTTATAAGGCCAGCATCATCCTGATACCAAAACCTGGCAGAGACCCACAAAAAAATAAAATTTCAGGCCAATATCCCTGATGAACATTGATGTGAAAATCCTTAATAAAATACTGGCAAAGTAAATCCAGCAGCACATTGAAAAGCTTATCCACCATGATCAAGTTGGCTTCATCCCTGGGATGCAAGGCTGGTTCAACATATGCGAATCAATAAACATAATCCACCACATAAACAGAACCAATGACAAAAACCACATGATTATCTGAATACATGCAAAAAAGATCTTTGATAAAGTTTAACACCCCTTCATGCTAAAAACTCTCAATAAAGGAGGTATCAATGGAATGTATTTCAAAATAGTAAGAGCTATTTACGACAAACCCACAGCCATCGTCATACTGAATAGGCAAAAGCTGAAGCATTCCCTTTGAAAACTTGCAGAAGACAAGGATGCCGTCTCTCACCACTCCTATTCAACACAATATTGGAATTTCTAGCCAGGGCAATCAGGCAAGAGAAAGAAATAAAGGGTATTCAAATAGGAAGAGTGGAAGTCAAATTGTCTCTGTTTGCAGAGGACATGACTGTATATTTACAAAACCCCATCATCTCAGCCCAAAAAATCTCCTTAAGGTGATAAGCAACTTCAGCAAAGTCTCAGCATACAAAATCAATGTGCAAAAATCACAAAAAAGCATTTCTAGACACCAGTAATAGAAAGAGATCCAAATCATGAGTGAACTCCCATTTGTAATTGCTACAAAGAGAATAAAAGACCTGGGAATACAACTTACAAGGGTTGTGAAGGACCTTTTCAAGGAGAACTACAAACCACTGCTCAAGGAAATAAGAGAGGACACAAACAAACAGAAGAACATTCCATGATCATGGATAGGAAGAATCAATATCATGAAAATGGCCATACTGCCCAAAGTGATTTATAGATTCAATGCTATCCTCATCAAGCTACTAATGACTTTCTTCACAGAATTAGAAAAAACTACTTTGACTTTCACATGGAACCAAAAAAAGAGCTCATACAGCCAAGACAATTCTAAGCAAAAAGAACAAAGCTGGAGGTGTAATGCATCTGACTTCAAAGTATACTACAAGGCTACAGTAACCAAAACAGCATGGTACTGATACCAAAGCAGATAAATAAACCAATGGAGTAGAACAGAGGCCTCAGCAATAATGCCACACATCTGCAACAATCTGATCTTTGACAAACCTGACAATAACAAGCAATAGGGAAAGGATTCCCTATTTAATAAATGGTGTTGGGAAAACTGGCTAGCCATATGCAGAAAACTGAAACTGGACCCCTTCCTTACACCTATTACAAAAATTAACTCAAAATAGATTAAAGATTTAAACATAAAACCTAAAACCATAAAAAACCTAGAAGAAAACCTAGTCAATGCCATTCAGGACATAGGCCTGGGCAAAGACTTCATGACTAAAATATCAAGAGCAATGGCAACAAAAGCCAAAATTGACAAATGGGATCTAATTAAACTAAAGAGCTTCTGCACAGCAAAAGAAACTATCATCAAAGTGAACAGGCCACCTACAGAATGGGAGAAACATTTTGCAATCTATTTATGTGACAAAGGGCTACTATCCAGAATCTACAAGGAACTTAAACAAATTTACGAGAAAAAAACAAGCAACGCTATCAAAAAGTGGGTGAAGGATATGAACAGACAATTCTCAAAAGAAGACATGCAGTCAACAAACATGAAAAAAAGCTCATCATCCCTGGTCATTAGAGAAATGCAAATCAAAACCACAATGAGATACCATCTCACACCAGTTATAAGGGTGATCATAAAAAAATCAGGAAACAACAGATGCTGGAGAGGATGTGGGGAAATAGGAGTGCTTTTACACTGCTGGTGGGAGTGTAAATTAGTTAAACCATTGTGGAAGACAGTGTGGCGATTCCTCAAGGATCTAGAACCAGAAATACCATTTGACCCAGCAATCCCATTACTGGGTATATACCCAAAGGATTATAAATCATTCTATTATAAAACACATGCATATGTATGTTTATTGCAGCATGCTTCACATAGCAAAGACTTGGAACCAACCCAAATTCCCATCAATGACAGACTGAATAAAAAATGTGGCATATACACACCATGGAATACTATGCAGCCATAAAAAAGATGAGTTCATGTATTTTCCAGGGAAATGGATGAAGCTGGAAACCATCATTCTCAGCAAACTAACACAGGAACAGAAAACCAAACACCTCATGTTCTCACTCATAAGTGGAACATGGACACAGGAAGGGGAACATCACACACTGGGGTCTGTTGGCGGGTGAGGGACAGGGGAAGGACAGCATTAGGAGAAATAACTAATGTAGATGATGGGTTGATGACTGCAGCAAACCACCATGGCACGTGTATAGCTATGCAACAGCGCTGTACATTCTGCACACGTATCCCAGAACTTAAAGTATAATAAACTAAAAAAAAAAGCATAACACCCAATAGGTAGTTTTTCATTCCTTGATTTGAGTGTTTTTAATATTTGAATCAAACACGCATGCCAAAACTGCACCTAACAAAATCATGATTATATTCTTAATATCATTAAATATCCAAGCCATGTTGAAATTATCCCAATTGTCTCAATGACATATTTTTCTTGCTAGTTTGGATCAAGAGTCAAACAGATGTGGTTGTAATAACCAGTTTACTTTGTTATGTAACCATTCTTTGTGTGAGAGCCTGTGTGTGTGTGTGTGTGTGTGCATGTGTGTGTGTGCTAGATAATTTTTTTGTGGAGGTAAATTATAAAAATGCAGCACTCTCTGTATTTTGCTTAGTGCTTCATTTTGTGTCATTTTATTTCTGTACCAATTCTTTTAAGCTTATCTTGAGATCAAGAATATTTATTGGCTTAGGTTCACTCTTTTAGTTTCTTTTAATAAAGCAAAAATTCTTCAAAAAAATCCCCTATAAATTGTCAAAAAACAAAGTTAAAAGTTTGTAGTGATTATGGTGACAAAGATGTATAACATATTAATTTTCCCGATCTTATAAAAAACAAAACAATTATAAATAAGAAACAATTCCAAATGCTATGACTTTCAAAATTGCTTCAGGCTGTGTGTACAGAATTCATTGGCCATTATCAGAAAAATTACAGATTAGTTCTGCCTTCCTCAGACCTAAGTTATTAAAGTTTAAAATCTATTTGGGAACTTTCTGAAGGGTCAATGTGAATAAGCCATCCTCTCTGTTCAGTCTCCATGGTTCTTCCAGATAAGGGAACAATAGCATTTGGAACACACAAGCCTAGAAAGTGCCTGGGGAAAGAGCAGCAAGGCTATTTCAGAGTCTGGCCAACCCACACACAGCCTTCACTGTCAGTGCCAGTGTCAGTGTCAGTCTTCTTTCAGGTCATTGAGGTGTATATGGTTTTGAGATCTGAATCGAAGGTGAAAAAAGGCAAAACAAAACAAAGGCAGACCTGGAGATCATTTTCAAACTCTTCCTCCTCACATAAGTGCTGCTCCTTTTTTCTTGTTTGTTTTTATACATTATTGTTTGCCCCACAGGCATCAAGCTGTTAGTGTGTACAGGAGGGATTAAAGTGAGGCTGCATGTTGGCTGAAATATAAATTTAAATTATACTTCTGTCAGTTTGGAATCAGGGATTGTTTCTCAAGGTCTCCCCAAACACTTAATTTCAAATGAGTCTTCATTTATTACTTCAAGAAAGGCCAAATGCATAATTTATCAGCAGCTTTCAGTCAATATACCCTTATAAGCATGTTTCCCATGAGCCTTAGAGTAAAAATATGTTATGCTAATTCTATTAGTTGGGTACACAAGAGCTATCTAAGAAAGTAAACAAACTTTAAAAGGAGACACATGTGAACAAAGAAATACCTGTCAACCTACTGTCCAGGGTCAAATTACCAAGGGAACAAGGAGGTGGTAAACTTGTCTCATTATTCATGCCCAGAGTGTCTCTCCGACTGGAACTGAGAGACACCCAGTGGCTCTGTGTGGTGGCTCAGGGGTAAGGCGACACTGAGTGTGACTGTGAGCTGGCAATGGGGACTTACCGGGTCTCCAGTGGCACGTTGCTGTTTAGCACCCAGCTGTCCTGAAGCTGAACGGACTCTGGTGTGGTGGCCAGGTCATTGGGCGCAGGGGCCGGGGCGTGGATCTGACTCCGCCGATTGGTCAGTGAGTTCCGGTTGAGGGAGTTGGCGGACGAGTGGTGATGAGACAGCGTGTGGTTGTGAGGGGGTGGGAGAGGGGGCCTCAGAGTCGACTGGCTGTGGTGGTTTGGAGGACCTGAAAAAAAAAAAAAAAAAATGGAGAAACGACTGTCAGCGTCTGCGTCCAGGCTCAGGCACTCTGCAAACCTCTGGAGGAGAGTTTGAAACCAGTCTCCAAGCTGACAATTGCTGAAAGCCGCAAGCTAGAGAGACAGATAAGACGGCGGCAGGCCTCCCAGAGTTAGTTACAAATAAATAATGGGCTTTGCTTTGCATTTGTGCACACGCATCAAATGAAGAATAAGGAGAAACTAGCTTAGCCAAAGCAGGTGGATAAGGGCTGACCAGAGACTTATTTGAAACATATTAATACTTCAGTTAAAGTAACATGACATTCAAGGCGGATGACTGTCCTAACGAGTCCCTATTGCCTCTCTGGGTAAACTAGTATACTGCACACATTCTTTTCAGAAATTTCGTCTTTTGAAGATATTAAGAATATGTACACTCTAAGTCAGGGGATAGAACCTTTAAATACCTGTAGGGGCCAGGCAGGAGGGTGGAGTGGGCCAGCTGTGGATGGAGTTGAGGTGGAGAGACTAGGGAGCAGCCCTCACTCAGCACCAGGTCATTTGGGCCACGTGGGACTGAGGGAGGGCTCAAAGCAGCTGTGTCTTCTAGTTTCTCTAGAAAAGCTGGAAATCTGGACTTGTAGATAAAATTTTCTGGTTTTTAAAAATGTGGACAACTTAAAATAAAATTTATACATATATGTATGGGTGTATGCACACATATTTGTGTATATATGTGTGTCTATATGTATAATATATACACACATGTGTCTATATGTATATATGTGTAATATATATATATATATACACACACACACACACACACACACACACACACATTTATTTTAAACAGAGAGTCAACAAAACACACCTGTGAGCCCATTCAGCTCAGCAGGTTGCTAACTTCTCTCCTCTGAGAGATGAACCCTGAGGACTCAGTCTCTGGAGCAGGTCATGGCAGATGTTTTCAAGCCACGACCCTGACTCCAAATTGCATCCTGCCTTTTTTTAAATAACAAAATCCTCTATCCTTGCAGGAAAAACAAAAGAGAGCTCCCCCTTGCCAAACATCCCCTTGTAGATATCGCTGTCTCTGAGAACTCCACACAAGGTTTTCCTAGCAACCGATTCTCAATCTACAAAATGAAATATTTTAAGCATAATGAAAATGAAAGTAGTTCGCTATGTGATGAAGCCTATAATTTCGTTTTAATGGATGCTGAAACGTGACTTTTAATTTGTGTCCTTTGAGAAAGTTTATTTTTTGAAGCTTCCAGTCAGGGCTGGCAGCTCACCAGGTGACTGCTGAGCCTTGTCATTTTTGGCCCCTGCCAACTTTAAAAATCCTCAGCCCCTGCTGTCCTGGCTTTAAGAAGTTGGCTCAAGTCATTTAAACAAGCAATTTGACACAAATTTCAACTACTTGTCTCCTTATGTGGTCGGGCTACATCTCCAAAAGGTGTAATCTACATTCTGGGGTTCCTGTGCAGGCTGCAGAAACGTTCTGAGGAAAAGACAACATGTCAAGAAGATACTAGGTTTGGAGAGCACCATGACCAACAAACACAGGACGGAAAAATACAGAGGAAACTGGTTCCTTGAAGTTTGCATCTCTAGGCTGAAATTACTTGGACAATTTCTTTTTTCTTTTTGATGTTTAGGAAAGGACAGTGACAACGAGAACCCAGTGGGAAGTACCACTGTACAGTTGTATAGATTTTAAATCGTGTCCTCCAATGAACCTGTAATTCCTATTTTACATTATACATCAGTGACATTTTAAATATATCTTTGGGGGAGTTTCATAGCTGTAGCAGGCTATTATATTTTCTGGCATTGTTGTCTGTCTAGTAATGTATTATTACATAGTTATTTAGCATCTGTCTGTCTCATATTAGTGGAAAGAGGTGGGAAGGGGGGGTGAAATGATGTCATAATGATCCTTCAGGGATGCTATCCAAGCCCCCCGCACACAGTTAATGAATTTTCTTTCCCCTTCTCTCAACTCCCATCCAAGTAGTGTCATTATTCCACATTAGGTAGGTAATTACGAGACCTGCCTCAGGAAGATGGGGCGGGCCAGTGCACAAGTGAGAACCTGCCCTCCCCAGCCCCAAGTCCTAACTTTTCATCTCTCTCTGTCTTGGCCCCCCACCCTCCGCTCTCCAAACCACACACTCTTCTAAAGTACAAAGAGGCTGTGTGAAGGATTTAATCTCCTAAATGAGATATCAGACCCTCCTGGTTTCTGTCTATTCACTCTGAGCTAAGGTCTTCTTGTCTACTCCAGCTCGTGTGGCCCTTGTGTGGTCCATCTGTGTTATTCGTGGGCAGAATTCCTGCAGGTGTTTGTGTGCTGACAATATCCAGGGGTGGGCCCCAGCAGGAAGAAAAGCACTGACCTGGGTGCTACGTGGTATGTTCCAAATAAAATGAATTGGGAATTTTCCAGTTAACTAGAAGAGAAGTCAAGTTCTCTCTTCCTTTATTCTAAAGAGAAGGCCTAGAGCTTCCTGGGGGAAATGGAGAAGGAAGAGTAAGGGAAGAGGGACAAATACTTAATTCTCCACTCACCCAGCCCTCCTATAAAGCAACATGATATTTCATTGCAAATAAATCAAATTGTTGACAGCAACAAAAACAAAAATGATCTGGCATCCTCAGTACTGGAAGACATTCTCCTCCGAACTGTTGCTCATTTTCACCACAGCATTGATTATATTTGCTCACTTATCTATCTGTGCTACAGACATATTTTCCAGCAAGGTACAGGAGACAGAAGGAAAAGACAATTACAGTGCAGAGTGGTAAATGCTACCACTGCGATATATACAGAGGGATGTGGGGACATCTAGGAGAGGCATTTAGTTAGAGGTTAGGAGATAAAATCTATAGGACTGGGTTCGAGGATTGAGTCTGCCACTTTCTGGCTGTGTGAACCTAGGCGTGCTACCTCATTTCTTTCATTCTCAGCTTACTCATCTGCCAAATGGTGAAAACAGCAGTAACTACCCGCTAAGGTTGCCGTGAAAGTTAGAGAGGAAGGATGAATGTAAAGTGCTAAGAATGCTGCCTGATGGCTGGCAGGTCCCTGAAAACCATGTGCAGAGAACAGCGACGGGGTCTTTCAGGGATGAAAGGATGGATAAGACAGAACCGCAGCTCTCAGGGAGCCCAGATTTGAGTAGGAAAATTAAATCCGAATTTCATCGATCTAGGGCAGACGTCATAGACTGACAACCCTCAAGCTGAGTATTATCAAAAATTCAAAGTTGAGATTTTGCAGAGTGTTTCCAGGTTTCTGACTTCTCTTGAAAACAAAATCAAACCCAAAATACGGAGTCTGTATCCTCTCAAAGCAACTGGATAGAGCTGAATGCTGTGGGGGAGGGGGGTGGTTTATCTGATTTGCCATCAACCCTTGTCATCCCTGTTCTCTTAACCTAGCTGGCTGTATGTATTTATGTTACTGACGCCTAATAGTATGTTTTTGACTCCTAGCTTCACTCGGGTGCCCTGGTATTCAGCGTAAGTAACGTACAACTTGTATGAAGCACCTCTGCTACAACGATTGATCGCAAGCACCTTTTTGCATTGGTCACTTTTCATTACAGTTATCCAACACACTTGCTGGGTGGGAAGGTTTTCTATTTCCAAAATGCAAACAATGGCTGACGACATGCGTTCCTGCTTTCCCAAAGCCAAAATACACGAAAAGCCCTTCTGCAAAGCAACTGATGTCTTCAACCTCCTATGAAACAGAGATGAATCACTCAGCTTGATGAAGGAACCCTAACGTCCACTCTAAGTTCCACACATCTATTGGGTTCAATTAATGTGCATATTATTAAGAGCTCTTCTATTACGTAAATATGCAATTATGTAATAATAATGCAATTTAAACATTAAAAACTATGTAACATGAATCCTTATACAGTATGAACCTACTGAGTAGGCTATTAGTAGGCAAAAGGCAACTGTCATTAAAATATTGGTGCTGACCTGATATTATTGTACCTGATTACTTTCAGTCCAGAACCTGGAATTTATTTTTACGTAGTGTATGGCTTTTAGTCCTAGGAAGAAGAAACAGTTTTATTGGCTCTTTACTAAAAACTAGGGAAGGTATAGGTAAGGCTCTTGAAAAAGATAAGTGAATTTATAGAGAAAGTGTTTCCTGTATATTTAAAAATCAAGGGCTTGAATGAGCGCTACTGTCTGTCCTGCTGAAGAATGGTCTGTGCTTTTGGATTTTCTGTGGGACAATTGTTGCCAGTTGATTTTGAGAGGGATGCCAGTCACAGAGTCTGTCCTTCTTAAATGCCTACTGGTTGGCAGCACAACTTGAGAAAAATGAGACAGTGTTTCTTTCTTGAGCAACAATACCAATTCCAATAAAGTCAGACGTGGGAAGTGGAAAACCTTGGCATATCAGCTTTTGTGTGGACTCCTTTAGAGCTGCTCATACAGCATGGGGAAACAATCAATGCCCACGTTTTAAACAGCATATAAAGGAAGAAGTTCAGGGGCTTAAAGGAAGAAATTGCTAATGATTGACTATTGTTGTTGCACTCTGCCTAAATAAATAGCTGGAGGACATGTTTAGGTTGGGTCTACTCTTGCCAAGGGTTGACAAATAGATGGGGTGGGTAAGCAGAGACAAATTAAACTGCCTTGTCTTTCACCATAGTCTTCATCAGTTTGTCCTGGTGATTAGAAATGATGATAAAATATGTGAAAGAAAAAAATAAAAGTAGGGGCCTGCCTAGCTGCTAATAAATCACTCATTCCTGGGAATGGCATGCCAATGCTTGGTCTTTAACATTTTCAACTCCCTCAGACCCTGAGATGACAAATTAACCACAAACTCTTTGCCTTCTCCTGAACTACCTCTTAGGGGGCAAGTTTCATCTTGATAGCAATTTAAAGATTCTAAAAGAGGGGATGGTGTTGGCAGAGACTTGGGAATCTCTGGTTGATGATAACTAGCACCAGGACACCCTGTTCAAATTTGACCTTGAATTGGCCACAGGGAATTGGGGCTGAGGATTTTAAAAAATAACAGTGTCTGCTTAGACCTAAGGAGGACAGAATCTATTGCACAAATTCAGGCTAGTCGTTGGCTTTGAACCCCTGCTTGGCCACTGATCAGATGTATGACCACTGGAAAGTGACATATTTTTCTTTCTAAGTCTGTTTGTTCACTTGTAAAATAGGTATGGTAATTTTACTTCTCATACATGATTGTTAGGAGAATTGAATGGAAATATATTTTTCAAGGGGCCTAGCACAATTCTTGGTACATAGCAAGCTATTGATACATATTATTACGATGATTATTATTTGGTACAATTAATCGTTCTGAAAATAGTAATGGCAGCTATAGCAACTACGACTCTGAGGAAAATGATGAGTACCTCCTAGGGCACTGTGGGCCCCACTTCTCCCAGTTCTTTGAAATGGCAGCTCTTGGAGGGGGATAGTCAATGAACATGTGGCTGCAAAATCATCAACCTCAGACCCCTCCATATTCAAATTCAGCCTGTAGGAGGGCAGAGTGACGAAGTGACATGGCCAGGAACAGTCCCAAGAGTGTCTAAGAGCCCACAAAAATGAAACTTGGGTTTTAAAACTACTCCGTTTCCATAAACAAAACAATTGATGGTGATGATAACAAAATGATGATGTTGATCATGGCTGCCATGAGTTAAGGTCTCCATGTGTGTAGGGTACTGTGCTAAGTGTTGTACAAAAATCATTTCAATGTATTCTCACTTACTCCTAGGGGACAGGTCACTTCTCATGCTCATTTCACAGATCCAATAAGTGAAGTTCAGACAGGTTAAGCAATGCATAAAATGTCACATAGCTTAGCAAGTGGTAGAGCTGGTTCTTAATCCCAGCGTCTCTTCCCCTCCCAGCTATATGCAAAGGAACCCAAAGCCAGAACACAGGCAAACAGGGAGAAAACAGATGCCCTGCCCTGGCTGATATATGCCTAGCAAATACAGAGGAAAACAGACTTGACTCATTTCCTTGCACATTTGCTTAAATGGCAGAACCCAATCTTGTGAGAAACTGGAGGGAATTGCCCACCTCCAAGCTCTGCACCATCTCACGGATGCTGCCTGAATCAGGAGAAATAGGCCAGAACAGCCAAGCTGCAGTACAATCTCTTTTTTATGCCTTCCCAGAGGCCCTCCCCAAACTTCCTTCGCTGTGCTGCATCCCCGGCTCCCCTAACCAGAGGCGGTGAGGAATGAGCAGCAATTAGGCCTGTCAGGGGCGAGAACCAAGGGCACACTCCATCCCAGCTTGTCCTGTCCTGCTCTGACCGGAGGTACTTTGCCAAGAGGCCGGAGATGGAGGGAATAGTTCCAAATCCAGTCCCTCCCATATTTGAAGAGATTTCCTTATTTGTCTCTAAGTAGTGGGCACTTTGGATGTTGAGCTTGCTTCCTTCTTCTGTCTTAACACCTACAGAATGACTTCTCTCTTAAAGAATGGACTTGCATGTTTCGTTACTGACACATGTATGGTATTGCTGGCTTCACAGGGCAGGTGACCTGTCTGCAGTCTTTCTTGGATCTGGCCATTACTGTCGCAAGCTGCAGCTGCAGCCTTTCCACATTTCAGAGTGGCAGAGAAACAAGAAGGGGGATGAAGCGGTGAGTCAAGTTCTAGCCTCTTCCTTGTTTCTCCAGGCCCCGGCTCCAGCTCTAGCCCGTGCCTCTGGCCTGGGTTGCAAGGTCCTGGATCAGGGAGCTGTCCTTGAAGGAAGCACCCCACTGAGCCTCAGCAGAGGGCAGAGAAAGAAATGGCTGTGCTTGCCTGTAAGGAATGATTTATAGCTCTCTTTCCTACACAAAAGATATGACCTTAGAGAAAAAGCATTCCAAATGCATTTGCAATGACGCACAGATCAACACTGCATAGCGGAACATGGGAATTACAGTCACAAGGAGCAATCATTTGCAGGTTCAGAATCCAAAGTTTTCCTCAGCTCTACCTACGTTCAGAAAGGACTAGGGTCTGTAGGGACATCTTAGATCATCTAAGCACAATAGCTCCCATTTAATAAGCACCAGCTGTATGATAAGCACTCAACATATTTCATCTTATTTAAAACTTTCGATAATCTTTAAAGTAGATATTGCTCTCCACTTTAAAGATGAGGAGACTGAGGTGCAGGGAGGTTAAGTAATTTAATTCTCTCTCCTTAAGTTGTGTATTTAACTGTAACGTATCTGTGCCCCTCTGGGTGCTTGCTTTGCACACTGCTTACCATTTTTTTTTTTTTTTTTTGAGGTGGCGTCACCCAGGCTGGAGTGCAGTGCAGTGGTGTGATCTCGGCTCATTGCAACCTCCATCTCCCTGGTTCAAGCAATTGCCCTGCCTCAGCCTCCCAAATAGCTGGGATTACAGGCACACGCCACCACGCCCAACAAATTTTTTTGAACTTTTAGTAGAGATGGGGTTTCACCATGTTGGCCAGACTGGTATTGAACTCCTAACCTCAGGCAATACACTCCCCCTTGGCCCTCCAAAGTGCTGGGATTACAGGCATGAACCACACCGCACCCGGCTGCTTACATTTCTTTTGTAATGCTCAGCACCAGGTTTTATATTATTTTTGGACTCTCCTATGCTCTCCACTAGATCATGAGCTCCTCCATTAAAAAGAGTCTGTCTTACTTGTCTGTATATCTGAGCATAAGGCTGCAGTGCCTGGTATAAAACTGGTGATGAACGAACAAAAGAATGAATGGACAAATCATGTCCCTGGGGGATTATGTTTAGCGTCTCAGAGGACAGGGATCAGAGTAGACTTCTGCCTCTATCCCTTGAGCGTTCTAGTTGATTGCTGGAATCAGTGATGCCCTCCCACTTAATTCCCTAGTTCCTGTTACCTTCAGGATTCCTTTTATAGGGAGATGGCTAGACATTGAGAAAAGGTGACTTCAAACTCCTCTGTCTTTGATTGTTTTTTGGTTGTTTTTCCTGGCATTTGCTGCCTGACCACCTCTTCTGCTTTTTATAAATTAAGAAGAAAAAAAAAAGCTGAGATATCATACAATTCAGCTTTTCAAAGTAGACATTTCAATGTTTCTTCAGAATATTCACCAAGATACGCAACTGTTACCACTATCTAATTTTAGAACATTTTTATCACCCTGAAAAGATGCACCATGCCCATCAGAAGTCACTGCCCAGTCCCTTCCTCCCTCCCATATCCTCTGGTAAATGTTAATCTACTTTCTGTTCCTATGGATCTGCCAATCCTGGACATTTCATGGAAATGGCGATTCCCTCTGTTTATTATAACCACGACATCGGTCTGTTGCAGAGCTCCATCGGAGTCAGTCAAAGTTCACTCTCACAGGGGGCACACTGCCTAGCACTAAAAAAGATCTTCCCCTGGCAGCCTGAAGCAGGTCCCCCGTAGGCCTTTTTGTGGCTGAGATCCTGCTGCTGTTGATATTTTTCAGATGGAGATTGTTAGGTGATGGCATTTGAGAGCCAGCTGCACAAGAGAGTGTCCGAAGGAGAGCCTGGAATTTGTTCTAGCGGTTCAGGCATGGCTGTAATCACCTAGCCAGGCACAGGCAGGGACTTTTGTGAGGAGGGGAAAGGAGAAAGGAGGAGACCCTTGAACTGGGTACCTAGTCAGCAGCTGCCCTTGGGTTAAGCGCTTAATAGCTATTGTGAATTTGGGACCATCCCGCCCCAGTAGGGCACGTTCTCACACATGAAGGGTCAGAAAGGGATTTTAATCATAGGTGCCACATTATTTGACCATTGCCCCTATACTCATTCTTTGCTTTCTTAAATCATCAGGAAAGTATTACTTGAGATCAATGTCAACTCCATTAGCTACTTTCCAAGTGACAAAGACAAAAAAAAAAAAAAACACTTGAAATACTTGAGAAGAACCCTTCTAAAGAGATTTTATTACACAGTTACGTCTGAGCAGTGCCTATCTGAGCATTTCAATAAATCTACATTACCCTAGGTATTTTGGCATCCTCGGGGAGAGGAAAGCCTATCAGTAAAAAGTAATGATTTTGGGTTTTTCAATTGCCCTAAGGATCTTGACAATACTATTAAGACCCATGCACTCCCTGTCGAGAAGTTTAGGAGTGAAATTATTAATATGCCCAGACGTTATGTTGATTGTTGTGCTGTAGCAGAAAATACTCTTTCTGTTATGTGAGCAGCATTATCACTTTCCCAGGCAGAGAATTGCATCAAAAATTTAAACTCCTCTCATTCCAGCTCATCACATAGCTTTTCAAGGTGTTATTGTAAAATAGGCTGGGCAAAATTTGGATATTTCCCTACCCATGAAAGATAATACATTTTTCAAAGACCAGGCTATTTTTTCAAAAAAGCCAGACCTCACAGTGGAATTCTCTTCCGCCAAGATGCCACTCTTTAGGTCTTTAACTAGATTTTACCTGGGGTGTACTTCATTTCTTTTTTCTCTTTGAGATGTTTAGAGTACTTTCTCCCAAACACAGAAAGAGGATCAAAACAAAGATAAAATTTAATTTTGATTTGAGACAGAGCCTCTGATGATCAGAATAATGGAAACAAACTCTGATCTACACCATTCATTATTACCAAGAGTGGCCGAAGCACACCAGTTAAATAGCAAGGATGGGATAACGGTTCCTGGAGCCTTTTCATTTCAAAGCTCAGCAGAATTATTTACGATCTGGGTGACCTTTTCCCAAAATCTCTCCTGGTACATGCCTTATAGGGCAAGGGAACAAAAGTTTCTCCATACAATATAAACAGAAGTCAGCTGAATGTCAGACCTTGAACTGCATCTGGTGTCATATCAAGTGACAGCTGATATCATGGGATGTAAAGACATGTTGCTGGAGATATTTTCAGAACCCCCCTTTTGCCTTTAGAATGCACACACATACACACACATGCACACACCCACACAAGTAATTACCCAAAATAATCAAATATCTGAAGAAGCATCCACTGCCCAAGATTACACGGCTCAAGTACTGGCAGAGAGAGTGCTCTTTGGCTTTTGCTTATAATTGTTTATTTCAAAGTTGCCTTGGAGTTGTCTTTACCTCCCAATTAAAGTAAATCAGACCTCTTACGATCCTTCTCAAGATCAAGATCCTTATCACGATGTTGCACGGATGATGAGTAGAAGTACCCTACTGTTGAGCAGGCTAAGAGGAAAACCCTCCACCTTCACCTTGAAGATTCCCAGGATGCCAGGAACTTTTAGACAAAAACTGGGATTACCAGGAGGCCACTGTGCTCTCAGCCCTCAGTTTTGCAGGGGGAGAAAGAGGCATTGCCATTAGGATCACTGGCTCCCACTGACTGTGCTCCACTGGAAAAAAAGCTTTCTTTCTATCAAGGGATCAGGATGCCATTGGGTATTTTCAGTCTTGAAGACATTGATTTCTCTAGTTTTGCCTGGGGGATTTCTGAAGTTAGACAACCAAAGTTTTGAGGTACTTAACTTCTGTATCCTCATCTGTAAAAGATGGTTAATAACAGCTCCTACTTGATAAGAGAGTTAAATGAGATAGTATGTTTAAAGTGCTCAGAAAGTGCATCACAAATAGGAGACCTCAGGAAATGTCAGCATTTATTTTTGCTTGAATAGGCTAATTGTATGTATGTATGTGTATATATATACATATTTAGACGGGAGTCTTACTCTGTCACTTAGGCTGGAGTGCAGGGGTGCAATCTCGACTCACTGCAATCTCTGCCTCCTGGGTTCAAGCAATTCTGCTGCCTCAGCCTCCTGAGTAGCTGGGACTATAGGTGTGTGCCACTGCATCCGGCTAATTTTTGTATTTTTAGTAGAGATGGGGTTTTCCCATTTTGGCCAGGCTGGTCTTGAGCTCCTGACCTCAGGTGATCCTTTTGCCTTTATCTCCCAAAGTTCTGGGATTACGGGCATAAGCCATTGTGCCTGGCCTATTTTTTGAGGTGGTGGAGACAGGGGTGACATAGACCCTGTGATTTCGATTTTTTTGTGTGTTGTTTTTAGGAGACAGGGTCTTGCTCTGTCACTTGGGCTGGAGTGGAGTGGCATAATCACGGCTCCCTATAACCTCAAATTCCAGGGCTGAAGCAATCTTCCTGCCTAAGCCTTCTAAGTAGCTGGGGCTACAGGTGCGGGCACACACCACCATTCTTGGTTAATATTTGTTTTTATTTTTGGTAGAGATGGAATTTTGCTGTTTCCCAGGCTGGACTTGAACTCCTGACCCCAAGCAATCCTCCTACCTTGGCCTCTCAAAGTGCTGGGATTATAGGTTTGAGCCACTACACCCAGCCAAGATTATTTCAATGACTTGAAAAACTTTCTATTGCCAGAAACTTTTAAGGTAAACAGCACCACTAACAATCAGGGGTCCTTTTTCCTACTAATGAGTTACAGTAACTCCAGGCCCTACAGAATATCAAAATAATCAGTGCACTTATTTTTCACATTTGCACTTTAAATACACTGAAATAAAACCATCCAATGGTGGACAATGTGAAGTGCCTTTCTAAAAGCTTTTTTCCTTTTTTCCTCTTGTTCTTTTATTAATTAGCACAAGGAAGACCTGTGTTACCTTGAGCTCTGGTAGTCCTGGTAAGATCAGCCCCCATTTTGCATGAAAAACTCTATAATAAAATCAAGCTTTTCAGGTTTCTTCGGCTCATTTATGAGCCATGCAGGTTGCTCCATCACTGCGATCCACTGTTGAACAATTCACTGACGTCCCGAGTTGTTCATCACATTTAGATGGTTTAAGTCATGAATTAGCAATTTGTTTCTCAGGGCTTCTTGGGTTACTGAAACATCCTAGTATTTATCATCTCAAATGGGATCATTCTTAATCCCATAATGTAGAGAAGGAGTCATCTCTCACGTGAAATAATCAGATTTGGCGGAGAAAATAATTTCCATTTCTAACACTGCCTATCTGACACTTTAATAGTGTAGTCTGGAAAGGCTTCTCGATAAGATGATATTTGATCAGAGACCTGAAGGAAATAGGGAGAGAGCCATTCCAGTGTCTGGGGGAACGATGTTTCAGGCAGAGGGAAAAGCAAGAACAAAGGCATTTTAAATCCGGGACTTGTGTAGTCTGCAGGAATTGCCCAGAATATCAGCCTAGGTTTGTCTCTATCCTGCAGATTTAAGCCTAGTTCTTGAAGAAAATATTACAAGAAATAAGAAAGGCCCTGATGTGGATCCTCACTGGCCTTTGCTTGATTTGGAACCTGCCAAGCAGGCTTCTGTTTGAGGCTCTCTGCATTTCCTGTACCCTTGGCCTGGAGATACAGATAACCGAGTAGCTCACTCCTTCCATGTCTGCAGGTCTCAGCTCAAATGTCATCTTTTAAGACCTGCCTTCCGAGACAGCGTCAGTCATCTTATCCCCCTTCCATTGCTTTCTTTTTCTCTAAAGCACATATTGGTATCCAGTTTTTAAAAACTCATTTGTCTTTCTGCACCAGAAAGTAAGTACCTTGAAGGCAAAGATGCTATTTTATTCTCTGTTGACTCCCTGGCTCTTAGAATACTTGGTAGACACAATCGATGGTTGTTGAATGAATGACTGAATTTGTTAATTAATTATATATTGACAAATACATCAAGAACAAAGAAATTGGAGGAATATTTCAAATTCCATCAGAAATGAAAGGATGTCCAAGTACACCACGCTATCATTTGAGACAAATCTCAAAAGCCTGAACTTGATCACAGTTCAAGAAGAAAAATTATCATGGGCTTCCTTGTCAAAACACAGTTCTGTCTCATGCAAACCATAGCAATTTTTTCTCTTCCTACAGTAATCCAAACATGACAACAAATGTCTTACAAGCAGAAATCCCCGTGGAACAAATGGGAACAGAGGCCTCCCACACACCCCAAGCGGGAATAGACACATTTCACTTCCAAACTCTGACTAACAGGATCTCCTGTGGCTCTTTCTGCCACCTGAAAACGTTCACTTCTCATCACAACTCCACTGTATTAAAGAATCTTTGCTAAAGGCCTCTGACTCAACCGGGCGGGGTGAATCCTGATTCATCTGTGTAGTTGGTGATACAGAAAGGAATTCAGTGTGGCACAGAAAAAGGATGACATTGCTAAGAGTGTGCAAATCAAAAGCAAGATACATGGAATTCTGCTGCTTTTAGGAAGACTTTTTGGATGGGATCAGATGAAATCCAATGGCTTCCAAACTCTGACTAACCCTATGCTGATGAGTACGATGCTTTCTGGTTGCTCCGTTCTAGCGCTGACACTGGAGCTGACATCAACACATTATATATGGAAAGACTTTATTAGGTAATTTTAGCCCACCGAATCTTCATAAACTTCTCTGGTTTATACATGGTGAAATAGAGTTTGGGTAGAGTTTCTGTTCAACAGATTTTTTTTTTGTTGTTGTATAGCAGGGGTCCCTAACCCCTGGGCCACAGACCAGTACGGGAACCGGGCAGCAAAGTAGGAGGTGAGCAGAGAGTGAACAAGCATTACCACCTGCGTTCTGCCTCCTGTCAGATTGGCGGCAGCATTAGATTCTTGTAGGAGTGTGAGCCTTATTGTGACCCGGCACATGAGAATTCCAGGTTGCGTGCTCCTTATGAGAACCTAACTAATGCCTGATGATCTGAAGTGGAACAGTTTCATCCTGAAACCATCCCCCTCTTCCACGGAAAATTTGAAACTGGTCCCTGGTGCCAAGAAGGTTGGGGACTGCTGTTGTATAGAGCCTAGAAGCCATATGCAGGGAGTTACTTGAGAAAGTCTTTTATATTCTCTGAGAGAAATCCAAAGAAGTGACAGTTTTCTCCACAAGATTCCTTTTGCCTGCTGTCCAATTAAATTCCTTACACAAGAACAGTGACACATTAGCTAAGCTCACTTATGGCAAACAATTCTTAATCATGGGTTCGTTCGTTCATTCCTTTATTCATTTCTTCATTTGTTCACATGTTCCTTCATTCAGCAATTAATGATTGGGCATCTACCCTGTGTCAGAAGGCTTTTAGAGGTACAGAGTTTCTGGCCTTGAGGAAGGTAAAGAAAGAGACATGTCCTGTACTGACCTTTTGGGTAAGCCACAAAGACTCCACCTTAACTCTTTCCTTTCCTGGTGGTTTTTAACCACCAAAATACTTCACTTTTCCATGTTTGTTTTTGTTCATGTTTCAGCTCATGTATAAAATTTTGTAGAGGCTATTATGACACACTACTTTGAAGGTGTTTCACAGATGCATACTCTTAAACTATACATCCACACCTTTCCCCTCTCCTCACCCCAGCCTTATCTCCCAAGGCTGAGTCACTATTCTGTTGGGTCTACAGATACGCACAACCCAATGTACAGGTTTTTTGCTTGCATACCATTTAAAGGATGTGTTATGGTACACAGCACAATTCACAAGAATGTTAATTATTATCTATGGAGAGAAACTGTAACATTTTGATTCATTTGTGTTTTCAACTGAATGTGGTATTTATCAACTGTCTTTTGTGTTTAATTCTAGATAATAGAGAATGGCAAATTGGAGTCTTCAATCAAGCATGCGGAATACACGTGCTGTATTGCTTTCTTTGCAAGGTTCAGAGTCAGAATTCCTGCCCTGGGTTCTGAGTTGCTCAGTGGAGTCTATGACAGAGAGCAGTGGAGACATGTGACTTTCAGGGTACTCTTTGCATGCACAAAATGGCACAAGATGTCTGGATTTATGAAGGCAACATGGAAGTGGAGGATAAGAAGAGATGTTACCTCCTGAGTTTCTTCCAGTCATCCAGTCCTCATCTCTCTGTACATCTTTGAACACTCTTGAGTGCCATCATGCCAGTTCCATGGATAAAACAAATACCCGTCACTCAGCATCTTTCTAACGAAAACACATGCAGTGTGGTCCAAAGGAGAAATCACAAATGGAATTGGGAAAAGCAGGCAGGCAGACTTGGCGGGGTTTCTTTTCATTTGTTTGTTTGTTTTAAGAGTTAAACAACAGAAAATGTAAGGACTGTTTCATTAGGGAATTAAAAAAATAATGACTTCTGGAATTAACCAGAAGCAGCTCATGACAAAATACAGTATCATGCTAGAAACACAAGTTTTACTTTTCATGAAAACTAGCCACACTGCCATGATGTGAGCTCGCACACATTGCTGGTGGGGATGCTAAATGAGACAGCCACTCTGGAAAGCAGTCTGCCAGCTTCCTGTGATGTTATACTTACCATACACCCTAATAAGCCCAAGTCTAGGTGTTTGCCCTAGAGAGATGCAAACTTAATGTTCAACCCAAAAGCTGCACATGAAAATTTGTAGTGGCTTTGTTCCTAATCACTAAAAACTGAGGACAACCAGATGTTGTGTAATTCGTGGAGTACTATGCAGCAAAAGCAGGAAGGACTCGAGTTAATAATGGCTGAGAGAGTAGATTTTAAATGTTCTCACCACAAAAGACTGAAAAGTATGTGAGGTAATGAATATGTTAATTAGCTTGATTTAGTCATTCCAAAATGTACATATATCAAAACATATATACCATAAATATTACAATTTTTATTTGTCTATTAAAGAAATTAATTAACTAAATAAAGGAATGGACTATTGATACACACAGTCGCTTGGATACATCGCAAAGGTACTATGCTGAATGAAATAAATTAGTTTCAAAAGGTAAAATTTCATGTATAGGACATCCTCAAAAGGACCAAACTATAGTCACAAGGACAGATTAATGACTAGCAGGGATTGAGATGGGGCTGGGGTGTGGGAAATTCTTGAGGTGAAAGGGTTTTTTTGGGTTCCTGCAGAAATCTATACTTGTGTTCAGAGCTACAGAACTGTACACAGTGAAGCCAATTTTACGGTATGTTAACTTAAAAATATATTACAAGAATAAAATTAAACATCACACTGAATGCTAGGAATAGGACAGAATTGCTTCGATCGATGGGGGAAAGACTTGCTTAATGGCAGGAACCGTTTCAGGCAGAGACATCGAGCCTACTCTAACCAACAGGGGAGCAAAGCAGCCTGAAAACTTGGCAAATCTGTTTCCAAACTATTTGTCATGTCTTTAAAAAAAAGGCACACTGGAAAACACAAAAACGGAATCAACTGCTGAGTAAAAGTTCTATCGACATATCGTTAATCGCTTTTGTATTTAAATTCATTTAAATATTGTTTGCTAAAGCTCATGTGATCTGTTACAAGCTGTTTAAGAAACTATACTGTGTAAAAAGGAGAATGAATGGTTTCACTGCACAAAGCTGTCGGCTTCTCTGCTGACACTCAGCGCAATCCATAACCTTGTTGAAACATTAACAGGACTGCATTACTCATCACAATAAGATTATTAGTTGATGGAAAACAAATTACAGAGCTTCCCAACCTGCTATCCTTCCTGACTGCATACAAGGTGATTTTTCATGAATGGAAATTGCTACCCAGGAAGAGAAACTCGGTTGTCTTAGGAAATTTGCAACAGTTGAAGGGGTCCATTCTGGTACAAAAAGTGCAAAGTGGTAAGAGAAAGAAAAAGTTTAAAAATTATTTAGAGAGAAGCCTAGGGTTCTCATAGCTTGGTAACATATTGGGTAGAGATACAGAACATGAGCTGGGAAAATGAAAAAAAAATCGTACCTGTTTTGTTTAATGCGATGGCACGGCTCTGCATGTTGCCATGGATTTATGGGAAAAGCACCTTTAGGAATGGAGGGGATGCCAAATAACGTGCTGGCAATTTATGGAGACATCTAAAATGACTTGGTCTGTTCCAGTCCCTGTGTCATGAATGCCAGCAACTAGCAGAGGCTTTCTCATCTTTTAGTTCTCAGATCCTTCTGGAGTACCTTCCTGGATCACCCTCTTCCCCTGCAGCTGGAATCAATTTCTCTCCTTCACCACCTCCAGCAATCACATACAGATGCTATTTTCCCACCCCCCACTCTCATTCATTACTGTCCTTATTCTTTTGCACAAGGGACTGAGCCCCAAGTCCAAGGTCTGTTACATGACTGAATGGGGAATCGCAATAACGGTTCATTAGATCACAGTTTCCAATAGCAACGGCTTAACCTGGGGAAACAGGTGTGGTGTAATTAGCATAGCTGTCTGTACAGCTTTGGCACCTGTAACCCACATCAGTCCTGTCCATCAGATCCCAGGGGGTTCCTAAATGATGCGGCTGGAAAGTCGCAGAAAGGAGAGGGATGTACAGAAAAAATGGCACTGCCTGGGCTCACAACAGGGACTTTGGCTTACAAGAGCTTGTCCCAGGAAATAGGCTAGGACAACGTGTGAGAAGTGTGAGAATCCTAACGAGTGCCATCAGCACTGATATAGTTCACGACACTCCATTGCACTAACGGCTCTTTTCACTCCTCCGTTTCTCTCTCAGTTGGTAGAGCAGTACCTTGTCTTATTGCCATCTAGCTTTCTGGGGAACACTCTTGCCCTGGCTCTGTCCATGTCCCCTGAGGGGCTCTTACCTTTCCCACTTGCACTCATGAGGGCACAACTAAAATGCCACCTACTGTTTTGTTTCCCACCCCTTTTCTTTGTTTCCAGTCTCACAGAAAGTCAATAAAAACCATCATTCTGCCTACCTGGATGACTGAAGGGCAGTGCAGCCTGCACACCCGTCCTGCCGAACGCGTACTAAGCTAAGCCTCCTCCGCTGCACTGGTCCTGCTAGCTGCCCGTGATGCTGAGCACACACATGCCAGGCCCTGGAAGTCTGCCCTGAATGGGCTGGAGCCGAGTTTCCTTGTGGGAGGACGGGAAGGTTCGAGCAATGTGGGCATGCCCTGAGTCAGACAGGCGGGTGCTATCTTTGTCTTCTCTCCCAGGGATCACGCTGCCAGTCTGGTTAATACCCAAAGGCTCTCGACATGTCTCATTGCTCCAGCCAAACTCCCTCAATCCCAATTTCTTCCTCTGAAGCAGCTTTCTTCATGTTACATCAGTGGCTAGGCTTGACATCGGTACTTGTTTTCCAGGGGGAAACAGACCCTTTCAAGTACTTGCTTTTAAAGGTGATGACAAATGTGGATGTCTACTCTCCTACCAGGTGACATTTTGGTCATAAGATGAGGTATGGTCTGAAGCCAAAACAATTTTAAAGAAATGTTAGGAGAGGAAATTGGAATCTTTCCCCTTCTAGGAGGAGGGATGTCTGGTTTTCTGAGTTAAATGCATTTGTTCCACCCTGCTATGACGCTGCTTTCTCTGATAGTTTAGGGATAAAACAATTAATGTGATATGGTGCTGGAAATGCAAAACATTTGAAAGTTTATAATAATATCTGATGTAATATTATGTGGGCAGGTTTTACTCTTCTACAAAACAGCCTTTTCCAGCCTAACCAAAGGAAGTCATCCAGGGTAATGTGTGTTGTGGGGGGATCAGTCCCAGTTTAACCTGATTTCTAAAATTGGTTTGATAATTCCAGATCAAGTTCCACCTCCTATAAGGTACAATCCTAGACATCTTCACCATATTCATATTTATACTTTTCTGTCACCTCCTTTAGCACATTGTGGGTGTCAAATTCATTTCCACACTTATTCATTAACAACAGTGATGATAACAATAATAACAATCGTTAACTTTTTGTTAGCACTTTTACTACCTGCCAGCTTTTGTGTTAAGAACTTTACATAGATAATTGTATTTACTCATCATAGTGACTATATTGGGGTGGAAAGAGATACCCATTATATAGATCAGGAGACTGAGGCTTAGAGAGGTTAAGTACCTCACCTCAGGTGGGAAGTGAGTAAGAACCAGCCCAGGCCATCCCACCTCTGGCTCCTCACTGTAGTTGGTCCTAGATCATGAATGTACCGTTTTTTCCCCCCACAATTTACTCATAAATGAGTTAGTCTAAATGCATGAACTTCCCAGACAAACCCAAACTCACTGTCTGCAAGTGCTTGATATTTTTATTTTAACCATGCTGTGTGGATATAATAATTCAAACTTGGAAGCTAAATTTGGCTGCGTTTTTAAAGAGAGCATAATGAGCATAATTCAACATTTAATTGATGACTGAAAACCTATTAAGACCAAACGTCTTATACTGTGCAGTCATATAGCTGTGTATTTCCTTTTGATTTATTTTGTCGCCATCCTTGAGGTCATGCTGTCAATCTTTGGGCTGTTTCTGGGTCTGCTGCTCACAACATCACACACCCCTTACCAATTTGCTGTTCATCTCTGAAATTCTTGTATTCAAAAAAAAAATTAAATTTTTAAAAGTCATGTGTGAACAAAGAACAAATCACTTGCTGGAGGCCTAACAAAGTATAGAGCAAACACCTTCTAAAAGCCATTTCGAGAATTCACAGGGCAGTTTTTGAAACTTATTTCTTTACTTGGGGTTACTGTCCAGAAAGCCAAAGTTGTCAAGGGCCCATCAAGAATGCTGACTGTGTTCTAAATTGTTACTCTGTTGCTTTCTGCACGTGACCTTCTTTTCCCAGGTGAAATATAAAATTGGAAGATAGAGATCACCTTATATTTGAGAAATAAAATCTTGCCAGTGCGTAGGCTGGGACTACAAAGGTACAAATCCTCTTTCCAGGAGTCTCGAGGTTGACTCTTTTCAATACAACGTGTAGGCTGCTGTGGCTGGTGAAGAAGATTTGGTTTGGTTTTGGGTTCGGCAAACGATGACCGTGGACCACATTCAGCTCCTGAGCTAAGAATGCTTTACACATTTCTGAAGGATGGTGAAAACAAAGAATATGTGATAGAGACTGTGTAGCTCACAAAGTGAAGCCTAAAATATTTTCTATCTGGATCTTTACAGAAAAAAATAATTGCTGACTCTTGGCCTAGTGGATGAGGGAAGGCTTCCTGGAGGAAGAGGTACATGCACTGTCTCATTATTAATTCAACAGGGTCTCCGTTAGTCTTACACACATACATATGTATGTTTATTATATATATAAAATGTACATATATATAAAATATTTATGTACATTTGAATGAATGAATGAATGAATGAGGAAACAAACAGGCATAATTGGTAGGGTCAATTGTGTTGACCATGGATGGTGATTCGACTCTACCAGTTTTCCCTGTTTATTTCCTTGTTCATTCATTCAAGCATACATATACACATAATAAACATACATACACATGTGTGTAAGATGGAAGGAGACCCTGATAAATTAATAGAGACAGATACCATGAGCAAATACACACTGTAAATCAGCACATTCACTTTAGCTCACTGAAGACCCAGTTGAGCGGAATAGCCACCGTAGAAGGAAACAATCACATTTCCTTTCTCAGGCTCCACGTTACATCCACTCACCATCAGTCTGTACAGGACTGAGACCTTCATGATGGAATTACAGCAAGAGGCATGCTGCTCAGCAGCCACCAAATGACTCCTCATAGAAGTTAACACTCTCTCCCCCTCCTCCACCTGCAGTCAGACTCCCAACTTACAACTGTTCACCTAGGCAGCTCAATATGGACCTCGGTGAAATCAGCAAACGTATCTTTTTTCTTCTCTGGTGTTTTATATCGTGCCTACTATTTGGGCTTTATTGAAACAGAAATGTCACACTGCTATCTTTAGAACACTCATAGAATTCGAGCTAAGAACACTGTAGCTAGTGCCCTACACAAGAAACTGAGGGGATGCAGATTTCATCTCTGAAACGGCAGAAGTAGACAGAGTTTCAAAACAGCTATTAATCTGCGATAAGGGAAAAGGGATAAGGGCTCAAGATCTTCCTTCCAACTCCCATCAAAACCGAAGTTAAATAATCCAGCTATTTCTGAAGCAATTAGCAGTATATATTATTTCCCAACACTCATGAACGAAATCATTTTGAAAACCAGTGCTCTTGACACGTTCCGCTATAAAATCAATTACTTTTAAAAGCAAGAAGCTCATTCTCCACCCGGGGAACATATGATACACCACCTGCCTGCTCCAAGAGATGCTTCTTGTTGTTTTTTTTTTAATGGGTTTATGGGGCTGGGGTGCTCTCCCTTCTGGTATTATCTGCACATGTCAGCAATAAGGAATTTCAAACATATCCCTATATTCTATGACTCTTATATGGCCCAATTTACAGGCATTTTGAGTCTACACCATCAGGAGACTTTTTATCTTTTGTTATGAATTAGGCTTTCCCAACCCGATATGATCTTAATTATCAGAAGCGCATTCTCACCCAAGTTCAATCTCTGACATCATAATAAAGTACAGTAGCTCCATTTCTGATGAGAAAAAGCTGATTCAGGGAGATACTGTATATATCAGTTTGCATAGCAGGAATCAGGCCTGAATTAATTTTTCTAGAGATTTTTCATGGATAACATTTTCGTTTTCATCAAAGGCAAGCAATTTAAAAGTTCCTCTTGCTGTTGACAGTCTCTACAGTAGGGAACTTGGGATGATTACAAATGGCAATGCTTCTCAAGGGACAAAGGGTGCGATCTTATTTCCAGAGCTTATAGCATAAGGCACGGTCAGAATGGTGCTGCATTAGTTCGCGACATTCTGCTTTTTTGCAAGAATCAGAGGCAAATAACCCTTCTTGGTGGCACTTACAAAGTTGTAAGCCTTATGCAACTGTATGGTGTGCACACATTGCTTAATAAGTGTTTGAAATTGGCCATTTTCTATCAGAGGAAAAACAATAACTCTTTTGGGGCTAGTTTAAATGTCATTTAATGCATTTCCAGTTTAATTCAATTAATGGCACCTTGAAAAGAAATTATGCTTTGTTTAAAAAAAATCTCTCTTCTCTACAAATGATTCACTTACTATCAGAAATTGGCTAAAGATTATAAACATTCTACCAGAGTGGGCAATTGTAGTGAGACTTTGTCTCTACAAAAATAAGAAATGAAAACTAAGCTGGCATAGTGGCATGCACCTGTAGTCCCAGCTGTGCAGGAGGCTGAGGCGGGGGATTGCTTCAGCCCCGGAGGTCAAGGCTGTAGTGAGCTATGATCAAACCATTGCACTTCAGCCTGGGCAACAGAGTGAGACCCTGTCTCTAATAAATAAATACATTCTAAGAAAAGAGGGAAATTAAATTAAATTATAAGTCAATTGTCAAGACATTAAAAATGCCTTCTTAAAAACGATTCTTCATATAGTATCACTAACTTATTTGTTCCTACAGCAAATTGAAACATTTATGTCTAAGCATCCCTAAGCATCTTGATAAAATAAGTGTTAAGAAATCTGTATTTGTGAGGATGTGTCTCAGGCCATGTCACGACTACCCTTCAAATTACCTCTGAAAAAGCCCCCTCTGTCTGAGATAGGCCAAACTCAATTGATCTTTTTACATCTCTGGACTGCTCTGGAAGAAAGTAAAAACCGCGATTTCCCTAGAGTGCAGTAAGGAGATCTGAGCATGCCTCTTCTTTAAGCAATAACCATTAATATGGGTTCCGCTTGTACCAGACATCTGTAATGCTTTGGGCTGTATTTTCTGGCAAGATAACAGTGTTGTCTTGAGAATTGGTGCATGAAGAGCACAGAAGGCAGAGAAGCAGAGCTGAACTGCTCACTTGTGCTCCTATCTGAGGGACAACTCTTATCTTGCATGAAAACATAGCCTTGAGCCAGAAAGAGAAATTTCATAAGTCTTCCCCTACCAATTTTGTCAGTCTCTATTTTTGCTTGTGGCTCATGGCCGACCTTGATTAGAATCCACTCTCCCATGTAGCAATTTGAGGGAATCTGAAATAAGATCACTGAGGAACATCTCCTAGACTCCTTCAGTTCCAGATGCCAGTTTATTTGACAAGCCATTCTATGGAGATTCTTTCTAGAAAATAACCTGGAAATAATGCTCCATCAATTCAGTAGCCACTTATGAAGCATCTATTTTATGCCTGAGCCTGAGTGCAGTGCTAAGAACATGGCAATATCTAAAATATGGTCCTCATCCTTGAGGAGTTGGTTCTCTAGTAAGAGAGACAGATGACTTCAACAGAACGTGATAAATGGAAAGAAAAGGGAATGTGCAGAGTATTATGGAACCATCTTCTTCTGATGGTAACATAATAGACACTCATATGCTTTTGCATAAACTCAGAATTTTCTAGACTAGGGCAATTTTATTGGCGAGCAAGATAGGCTCCTCTAAGAGGCATTTCTCAAATGCTCTTTAAACAGTCTAGGAATGATCCTGACCTCCCTTCCTCCTTCTCTCTCCTTCCCTCCTCTCCTCTCCCCTCCCTTCTGGTATTATCTCCCTCCCTCTATTCCTCCCTCCCTCCTTTCCTCCCTCCCTCCCTTCCTTCCTTTTTCCTTCTTCTTTTTTTTTTGAGCCAGGGTCTCCCTCTGTCACCCAGGCTGGAGTGTACTGGGGTGATCTCATCTCACTGCAACCTCCTCCTCCCAAGTTCAAGTGAGTCTCGTGCCTCAGCCTCTTGAGTAGCTGAGACTACAGGCATTCGCCATCATGCCCAGCTAATTTTTTGTATTTTTACTAGAGATGGGATTTTACCATGTTGGCCAGGCTGGGCTGGTCTCGAACTCCTGACCTCAAGTGATTCACTTGTCTTGGCCTCCCAAAGTGTTGGGATTACAGGTGTGAGCCACCACGCCCAATCCATTCTTTTAACACATATTTTGATGTCTCTTCTGTGCCAGGGGATGATATAAGCATATTGCCCTATCTTCAATAATAATTAAGTAATTAAATGTGTTTGTTGTTCTTCCCACTGGATGTAATTTTGAGAAGACTAAAAAAAAAAAAAAAAACAACTCTAGCTATCTGCCTAATAACCCCTCTTTCTCTCACAGCTCTGTCATGGTGCCTGCGACTCTATTAGAAATATCCTTCATGGGTATAGAGGAAATGAATGTCTTCAAATTTGCTAAAGCTCCATGTTATCAAATTAATCTCATTGTCATCCAGTGTCCTATTAAGAGTTGGGGTTCTGAGGACTTTGGGAATAGAATTGGCAGATTTTGAGGCTAGAGTGAGAATAAAATGGATGGAAACCATAGACATTTAGGGGGTTCTTAGAGAGGGTAAGGAAATGCCTATAGGAGAGATAGGAAATGGCAAAGATAATTCTTACATTTTCCTTACAATTTTTATTATGCCCCCTTACCCTAGAGAAGAAGGAAGAAGAGAAGGAGGGAGTTGTGATTAGCTGATTTTTCTTCTTGCTGAATGGAATAAACTATATCAACCCACCTCCTGGACATCACTGAGTTAACTGGGATAATGCTGGCGATTCCCTGCCAAAATAATTTCAAAAAAGCATTTAGCCTTTCTACAGTACACCTTTATAATCATCGACATATGTAATTCAGAACATCACTCTTTTAGAGCAGGCTCCAGGCTGGGTCTGCTTTAGAGTTGGGGTGGGCAGGCACTCAGGACCCAGGCCAGCAATGAAGACTCAGCGGTAGGGTCCTGCAGCCCTAGGCAAGCCAAGTCAGGAGCTCTGTTTTTGTCCTGACACCAGCCTCACTCCAGCTCATGAATCCCCTCACTCTGAGTTCTGTCCAAGCCAGAGCAGCCTTCCTAGGGGATTTAAATAAAGAAACAAAAACACCCCCAAACTAGGCTCCAATATTGCTTGCTTTCTTTAGATGCAAACCACTTGCTCAAGGAGGCATCCTGCCCTCCCTCCCTATGTGCAGCACACACAAGGAAGCCTTCCGTGTGGATTGGCATAGAAATAAGGATTGATTTATGTACTTAAGGCTACCAAGGGAGTGACATAAACCCCGGTGGCGTTCCTGCATCCAGGAGACTACATTAGCACCACTGCATTACCTGGAAGATGCGCAAAATCACATGTGGCTGACATCTCCCCCAACTCAGCGGCAAAGATGCTCACAGGCACTATTCACTCTACAATGTCAGTGAAATGATGTAACATTCAAGAAAAAGGCTCCTTGTATAGCAGGGACACTTTGGAATTATACAACATTGGGAAGAATTAGAAAGTGGCACAGAGATTTTTGAACTTAGACCAACAAACCCAGACTGATGGAAAGGGTGACTTTTGAATCATAAGCCCCTGTCTGTGGGGGAAATCAAAACAAAAATCAAAATAAAATTTAAAACCCATCTGTGTTTCTCTCTCTCCCTCAAGACTTGTATGTGCGTGCGCGTGCACACACACACACACAGTGGGGTACCTACAAGAATTACAAATTAAAACCTCAAGCAGGCCAAAAAATTAAAAAAATATCAAACTCCAAGCTGTGAATACCAAATTTTGTTGTGTTTTAATTAAAGTTTCAAATTTGAGATAATTGTGGTGTCACATGCAGTTGTAAGAGAGATACCAAGTAGGCTTTGTCTAGTTTTTCCCAAGGGTAACATCAGGACACTGACATTGACACAGTCAACATGCAGAAAACACCCATCGCTAAAAAGATCCTCTTTTTTTTGTGAGATGGACTCTCGTTCTGTCACCCAGGCTAAAGTTCAGTGGTGACGATCTCAGTTCACTGCAACCTCTGCCTCCTGGGTTCAAGCGATTCTCCTGCCTCAGCCTAACTAGGAAATTACAGGTGTGCACCACCACACTTGGCTAATTTTTTGTTTTGTATTTTTAATAGAGACAGGGTTTCGCCATGTTGGCCAGGCTCATCTCAAACTCCTGGCCTCAAGTGATCTGCCCGCCTCAGCCTCCCAAAGCGCTGGGATTACAGGTGTGAGCCACCACACCTGGCAAAGAAGGTCCTTCTCGTTGCTGTTTTGTACCCATATCCATTTCTCTCCCACCCTGTGTTTTGAAAACTAAGGTGATGTTTACATATCGAAATCATTTCTTTTACAATGATAAGTTGAGGAGTATTTAATTATATATTTTATGTATATGAGCAAAACAATAGGGGGCAATTCAACAAAATTTATAAAGGAATATTTCTGAGTGGGGAGAATACAGGTGATTTTCATTTTCATTTATATATGGGTCTTTCTTTTCTTTTTAATTTTTTAAAAATTATATTCAGGTTCATCATACTCAACCCTGAACTTTATTTTTATTTGTTTTTTAACTTATATTTTAGGTTTGAGGGTAAATGTGGAAGTTTGTTACGCAGGTAAACATGTGTCATAGGGTTTGTTGTACATATTATTTTATCACCCAGGTATTAAGCCCAGTAACCAATGTTATCTTTTCTGCTCCTCTCTCTCCTCCCACCCTACCCACTTAAGTGGAGCCCCAGGCGTCTGTTACTTCCTTCTTTGTATTCACAAGTTTTTATCATTTAGCTCCCACTTATAAGTGAGAACATGTGACACTTGGTTTTTTGTTCCTACACTAGTTGGCCAAGAATAATGGCCTTCAGCTCCATCCATGTTCCTGCAAAAGACATGATCTCATACTTTTTAATGGCAGCATAGTATTCCACAGTGTATATGTACCACATTTTTCAATCCAATCTTTTGCTGGTGACCATTTAGATTGATTCCATGTCATTGCTATTGTAAATAATGCTGTAATGAACAATTGCATTGTTGTGTCTTTTTTTTTTTTTTTTTGAGACGGAGTTCTTTGCTCTTGTTACCCAGGCTGGAGTGCAATGGTGCAATCTCAGCTCACCGCAACCTCCGCTTCCTAGGTTCAGGCAATTCTCCTGCCTCAGCCTCTTGAGTAGCTGGAATTATAGGCACGCGCCACCGTGCCAAGCTAATTTTTTTGTATTTTTAGTAGAGACGGGGTTTCACCATGTTGACCAGGATGGTCTCGATCTCTTGACCTCATGATCCACCTGCCTCGGCCTCCCAAAGGATTGTGTCTTTATAATAAAATGATTTATAGTCCTCTGGTTATATACCCAGTAATGGGATTGCTCGTTTGAATGGTATTTCTGCTTTTAACTCTTTGAGAAGTCCCTATATAGCTTTCCATAATAGTTGAACTAATTTACACTCCCACCAGCAGTGTCTTAAGCAGATAATTTGAGAAGTTTTGACAAATATATATATCCCACGTAACTATCAGCTCTCTCAGGATAGAGAATATTTCTACCACTCCAGAAAGTTCCCTTCTGCCCCTTTCCAGGTAATCTTCAACCCTCTGGAGGTCACACCCATGATTTCCATCATCATAAGTTAGTTTTACATATTTTGAACTTATATAAATGGAAGGATAAGCAAGTACTATTTTATATCTGACTTTTTTCACTCCGCATAAGGTTTTTGAGGTTGATCTATGCTATTGAGTTCTCAGTAGCTTATTCCTTTGTATTGCTGAATAGTATTCCATTGTATGATGCTATTCAAGTCTGTTCATTCATTCACATGTGGATAGACATTTGATTTATTTCCCATTTGGGGTTACCGAGAAGCAAATCTGCCATGAACATCCATGCATAAATCTACATTTGAACATATATTTTTATTTGAAGGGGATTGATACTTATGTGTGGGATTGTTGGGTATCTGTTTAACTGTATAAAAGAATGTCAAACGGTTTTCCAAAGTGGTTGTACTGGTTTACACACCTACCACATGTGAGGTACTCTATATCCCGGCCAGTATTTGGTGTTGTCAGTCTTTGTAATTTTAGCCATTCTGGTGCGTATGAAATGATACCTAAGTGTTTTTTCCCTTTCTACCTGAAGGCACGGTAGAAAGAGGCCCTGAAACACATTTTGTAACATGGATCAGAAATGCAGTCAGACCTCAGTTAAAGCCGCAGGTTTTGCATCTAGCTGGAACCTTTAGACAAGACGTGCAATCTCAAGCTCTACATGTACTTCCAAGGCAGGTGGTCCTCCCACTTCACTTTGACAAAGAGTGCTGGGGAATAAGTTTCATGTGTTTCTGATGTATCCATGTCAGTGGAGTCCCTTTGCTTTTGATGAATACTTTCTTCATGCTGCTGCCACCTTGAGTTGAAAGAAGTGCTAACCTATGTCATGAACTCTAGATATTTTACCATTTTTAAGCTATCGCCTAGAGAGATAAAAATTGGCTGACAGGTCAGCCATAGCCAGTTGGACATTCTTGCCTACTCTGCATGCTCCTGTCAAGAAAAACAATGTTTGGCCCATCAATGGGCATCCTATTGACTTGCCTGAATGGTTCCTGGCAAGCGCTCATGGACAGAAATGGATCAGAGCTGGTCCCCATGACACCAACAGAGGAGTCAGCAAGAGCACTTTGCCTGTCATCTGTGTTCAGCTAACTGGACCTGAGAGCCAAAAACTGCACCTGAGTCTGCTCACCTGTAAGGAATATGCATGAAGACAAATATGGGACTGATGTTTGGATGTGGGGAGATATACAACCACATCCCTGAGCTAAAAGGAAGCACCCTGTCCTCCATATGGTTCATTTAAGAGAGGAGAAAACAGAAATAAGGAGACCCAGGACTTAGACACTCATTGTCAGGACTGACAACTGGTCACACACATAAACACAAAGGCATGCTCACACCATGGGCACCACTGCACAATTGCAAAGCATTAATATAGACTTTCATCCATGCCTTATTCTGGCACGTTTCTGCTTGACAGTCACACCTTGTCTCTTTATATCAATGCACATGCACCCTGAGAAGGTGATGCCTAGGAAAGAGAGTTCGTTCTGGGTGGGGCAGCACAGGACAGCTACAGGGCTACTGTGAGAAATCAATGAGCTAATACATGTGGCATTCATTTACCACATGGACCAGACATGACTAGGACTTCAAGTGTGGTCTGAATCTGACAACCTACCCCCTGGAGACGTAATTCTGATTTGAAGTCACCCAAGCCATCTTTCTACCTCAGTGGCAGAGGTTCTAAGATTATATAGGTAATTTAAATTATTTATGCATCAATGAATCCCATTTCTATTCAGATGCAAACAAGGCTGTTGGCACAGACATGTCAGGTAGACCGGGTGGTGTCCTCGGATCATAAATTAAAGTCTGAAAACATTCCATAACCTCTTCCCATGGCGTTTTTTTTTTCTTTTTTTGGAGACAGAGTCTTACTCTCGTCCAGGCTTGAATGCAGTGGTGCCACCTGGGCTCACTGCAACCTCTGCCTCCTGGGTTCAAGCGATCGTTTTGCCTCAACCTTCTGAGTAGCTGGGACTACAGGTGCATGTCACCACACCAGGTTAATTTTTATTTTTTATTTTTTTTTATTTTTAGTAGAGAAAGGCTTTTGCCACATTGGCCAGGCTGGTCTTGAACTCCTGACCTCAGGTGATCCACCTGCCTTGCCTCCGAAAGCACCGGGATTACAGGCATGAGCCACTGCACCTGACTCCCATGGCTTTCATTGGAGCATATGAGACAGAGGCACGGTGGGGAAGCATTTAAACTGTCTTAAACCCAAGAACAGGTTTGAAAGTCCACGTTTTTGACCTACAAGCCATTCTACTGTCTCCTTGCCCTTTCTTTGTTCCAGGGACATGATAGGAATCCACACCCTAATCTAGGAAGAGCAATAAACAAGGAAGACAGATGCTGATGGATCTGAAAGAGAAGGGAGTGAGTGCTTACACCGAGGTAAGGCTAAGGACGAGGCTTCTAGAGGGAGCCACAGCTGAGCTGGCCCTTGAAGGATGGGCTGATGTTCACAGGATAATTGAGGAGGAGAGAACCTCCTGGGCAGTGGAAAGAGAGTGACTGAGGAGAAGCTGAAAGTGGCTGAGAGCCAAGGACTGTGCTTGATTTCTGCTCACCTATCAGGGATATGTCTGAAGACAAATACAAAACCAATGTGTGCAAGCACAGAGAGAGGAAAGTGAGATGGGGGTGGAGTGGTACACCAGGCAGAGTGCGAGGACTTTCCCTGGGCTTGTTGCTTCCTTGAGGGCAGGATGTGTGTTTTATCAGCATCTAGCACAGAATCAGACAGAAAAGGAAAATGGGTGGATCAGGTTCTAGGGAGATGGTGGTGATTCAGGGTAGACAGGCTGGAAAAGGGAGAATATGGAGCTGCAGAGGCCAATTTGGAGGATGCTGCTCAAGACCCAGCTACTGATGATGAGGTCTGAACTAGGACAGCAGAGTGCCCTTCAAGAGCTAGGGATATAGTCAAAGTACACTAAGGAGGGGACGTGATGGAAATCAGAAGTCTCATGGATATGGGCTGTGAGGAAAAGGAAGAAACAAGGATGACGGCAAGTTTTTAGTTAGGGATTTCAAAGGAAGGCATATGCTAGTTGAACCTAAAAGACGATTTTTGCCAGTTTTCCTTTTCTCCTTTGTGCAAAGACAGTTTCCACTTCATGATTCTTTTTTCTCAATATTTCAATATTTCCCTCCAATATGGCCGGCCCTGTCCACTAGAGTTTCTGATTCATGAGACTTCACTGAAGTGCTTAAGAAATAGGAAAGGTGGGGTTGTGCATCCTGGCTCTGCTACTTGCAAGCTTTGCTACCCAGTGAAGCTTCTATAATCCTCTCAGCCTTCATCTCTGTATTTGTAAAGTTGGGATAATACTAGTATTCCTACAAGACTGTCGTCATGGAGATGACATGAGGTCAAGTAATCTTTGTAAAATGTCTCATTCATAAGTGCTTAATAAACATCAACCATGATTTTCATTGTTTGATTTTTATTAATATAATTTCTGTCATGCCTCCCATTAAGTGTCCTCCCTGAGATACATTAAGAACTTCTGGGCTGGGCACCATGGCTCACACCTGTAATCCCAGCACTTTGGGAGGCCAAGGTGGGAGGATCACCAGGTCAGGAGTTCGAGACCAGCCTGGCCAACATGGTGAAACCCCATCTCTACTAAAAATACAAAAATTAGCCTGGCATGGTGACAAGTGCCTGTAGACCCAGGTACTTGGGAGGCTGAGGCAGAAGAATCACTTGAATCCAGGAGGTGGAGGTTGCGGTGAGCCGAGATCACAACACTGCACTCTAGCTTGGACAACAGAGTGAGACTCCGTCTCGAAAAAACAAAACAAAACAAACTTCCATCCTCCTGTCTGGCTTCCTGTCTGAACATATGATAGTATGTTCTGCTCGCTTCTCAAACAGTTATGTACCACCTGGGGGTCTTGTTAAGGGGCTGACTTTAGTTCAGGGAGTATGCATTTCTCAAAAGTTTATAGGACCACACATTGAGGAATATGGAACTAGATTCTCCTCTTTCTGGATATTCTTCACATTGACCAGGAAACTCTTTCTTTCAGAGCAAAGAATTTCATTGTAATTTCTCACAGCTTTCTCACCTATGCACTCAACTTCTGTGAATGGGGCCAACAGAAGATCAGCTAGTCTTTAGAGACTGTAGAATATTTGGAACCAAAGTAGGCATTAAAACACAAACTCTCTTTCTTTCTGTGCACCGTGAGCGAAATCCTTGCACATCCAAATGTAATAAATATATTTTTCAATGTCTGTTCCATAATTTATCACATGATTTCTCTCTGCTTACTGGAGCTTATCATCAGGACAACACCAATCGGATAAGATGAAGATGTTGCCAGTAATTTTTAATATTATGGTGAAATCATATATTTTCTTAGATGGCTCATTTGATATAAGGTCTAAGCCTCCGTCCATAAATCTCTGGGTGCTTGAGATTTGCAGTAATTTCATATTTAATCCATGGCCTATCGATACATTATCAGGACCTGAGAAATAATTAAGAAGAACTTGGGAGATAAGCATGGGTGATAGAGGATAATAACCTAATTTCAAACATATTTATGGACACAGGACCCTAGAATGGGCAAAATATGTCAGGGGTTCATTTTTATTGTTGCTAATGTTTTTTTTTTTTGAGACGGAGTTAGTTTTGCTGTTGTTACCCAGACTGGAGTACAATGGCATGATCTTGGCTCACCACAACCTCCGCCTTCTGGGTTCAAACAATACTCCTGCCTCAGCCTCCCGAGTAGCTGGGACTACAGGCACGCACCACCATGCCCAGCTAATTTTTGTATTTTTAGTAGAGACGGGGTTTCGCCTTGTTGACCAGGATGGTCTCAATCTGTTGACCTTGTGATCCACCCGCCTTGGCCTCCCAAAGTGCTGGGATTATAGGCGTGAGCACCACACCCGGCCTATTGTTGCTGATTTTTACTGAACTCCTAACTCACACCCTTGGCTCTTCTGGGCTGTTTGCTTAGTCACTGCGGATGTTGTCATATTGTGAATGGTACTAAATACAGAGAAAACCGTTCCTGTTTTCTGGCAATCTTACCCATTGAAGCCTGCAGTCAAGTTTCAAGATCTCCCTCAATTATTTATCTCCTTAGAGTTTAGAATTGGCTGCGGGCTGGGTATGAGAATATAAGTGTCCTACACAGTCTGGGACTTGGCTCTATTTGCCACTGTGCCCTTAGCATCTACAATAGTACCTGGCCCATGCAATTCGTTTTTATTTTGAGATGGAGTTTTGCTCTTGTTGCCCAGGCTGCAGTGCAGTGGCACAATCTCGGCTCATTGCAACCTTCACCTCCTGTGTTCAGGGAATTCCTGAGTAGCTGGGATTACAGGCACCACCACCACACCTGTCTAATTTTCTTTTCTTTTCTTTCTTTCTCTTTTTTTTTTTTTAACAGAGACGGGGTTTCACTATGTTGGCCAGGCTGGTTGAGAACTCCCAACCTCAGATGATCTGCCTGCCTCGGCCTCCCAAAGTGCTGGGATTACAGGCGTGAGCTACTGCACCAGGCTCATACAAACATTTTTTAAGTGATTTAATTTTGGCGTTTCGTCCTCATTCATTTATCAGAAGCCACCAATAGGGTCACTTCTAAAACGTTGCAGTTTTGCTTTTTTAGTCTAAGCATCTACTTGAATTGTGCCTCCTGTAGCCCCTCTATTCCCATCTCTTTTCCTGCCAGACAGACCCGTCCCAGGACAATCCTCAGGAGCTCTGAAATGCAGACGCCCTGATGTTAGTCCGCTTATTTCTGCCACATGTGCCTTTTATCATCTGAAAAAAAGAATGCCTTGATTTATTCCATTTCTAGTGGCCAAACTCTTGTGGGGATTTAGGAAACACAAATGAAACTGGAGTCATGACGGCTGTGATCCTGACTTCCTCTGAGAGTGTCCTCCGGTTATTTCACCAAAGCGCTCTGATAGGCACTCACACATTTTCAGTTTGCTTCCCAGGAATTCTTCACCACTCGCTAGTCTCTATGCTTTCTGTAAGGGGATTTCAAGAAGTGAGAACTAGGCACACAGCTTCCTTCCAAACAAAATGCATCCCCGTTAAGTTTCAGATCAATGCTGCTCTCGGAAAGTGTTTCTCCTCTTAGGCCAAGGGGTTACCTCTTCGCCTCCCCCTCTGGGAACCCAAGGAAACCTGCACTCTTCCGCTTTACTTAGAATAAAAGCCAAGGAATAATGTGTCCTTAAACTATAATTTGCTTGCATTCGGAGGCTTCCTACCCAACACCGCAATAGTTCTCTATGTAAATCAGATTTATTTATTCATAGGCACTAGCATTCCATTACTTTCATCAGAACCAGTCAAGCTGCATTCAGCGGTTTCTGCATTCTTATAAACTAACTGGAAAAGCAATTAACATTCGCCAGCACTTTAGACAGTGGGGAGAGGGTGAGGGACCCCAGCACACTCTCGATAGCACAACCTCTGTAGGCGGACGGCGGTACAAAATGACTGTTCTCTGTGTCGAGGGAGATAAGAGAAGTGACACAGATTAAAACAAATTGTTGATCCATACCAGGGAGAAGCTAGGGAAACAATAGAAGTAAAAGCATAAATGTCAATTTGGGATGATAAAGGATACAATCTAAATGTAATATGAGAGGCCCCCAGACAAAAGCAAGAAATAGAGATTGCACATTAGTGAAGTATCAAAGTACTGGAGCATTATAATACACACACAGTGCACACACGTAGTCATATGCTCCCAGCAGATGAAAATACAAGCAACACATTGTTGATTGCTCAGCAAACCCAATTATGAATTAACTCGCTATTGCAGAAATTCTCCAAAATTATGCTCATTTCAAGCTGCTCGGAAGAACATTTTGTCCCCGTGGTAACTTTGCTTCCCATATTGGCTCCATTCTCCTGCTCCTTTTTCTTCTAAGTGCCTACAGGCTACAAAAAAAAAAAAAAAAAAAAAAAAGAAAAAAAAAAAAAAAGGAGGAAAAACCCAGCCCCAAAGGAACTGCTCTGGTTGTCAGCCTAACAGGAGGTGCTGGCCAAATGCTTACTGGTCTCTCTAATAGAAAGATTAAGAATGAGGTCAGCCTGCAAGGTCACCATCTCAGCTTCCAAAACACTGCCACACGGTTCCTGTCTCCCTCCCTGGCAGTGTGCTTGATAAGTCAAGATCTGAGAATTCATTCCTAATTACTCCAGCGTCAATTCCAGTCCTGCCTTTATGGTGATAAAAATCAAACTGCGGGCTCAGCTGTGGCTCTGTCTAACATAATAGCTGCAGCTTGCTAATTCGGCAGGTAAGAACTTAGAGGGGGATGTGCAGGTGGTAATGTGTTTCCCCGTCCTCCCAGATGAGGCAAGCATCTCATTCCTGATGAGCTTCAGTGTCAGGTGGCTATTAATTCTCAGAACGGTCAGCCTGATGCAGTGGGCCCCAGGGAACCAGCCACATCCTGAAAATGTTCTGCGCTCGCTCAATACATGTCTCAGAGCTCCTTTTTAAGGACCTATGGCAACTGTTTGTATTCACTCAACATAACTGCTATGCTTTCATAAAAAGAGAAATATAAATAAACCCTTCATGATCTCACAGATGCAAGGCTAAAACTGCACATAGAAATCAATGCTTCGAAAGGCAGGCAGTATTTTTTTCTCACTATTGTTTGACGTTCATGGAGCACTAACTTTGTGCTAAGTACTGTACTAAATGTCATACGTCAGTAAGCGGTGCTTGTTACTGTCCTCTATAGACAAAAATAGTAACACCAATGATAGTAATAATAGAATAATACTGGGGTGGTGACACGAAGATTCTTTATTTTACACAATAATTTGTCGTGAGGTTCCCTTATGGACACTTTCTTCAACATGTTGGACTATTATCTTTTAAGATCACTCAATCTAGTCAATGCACTTTGAATCTCCATCAAATGCAAGACAACTTACTAAGGAGACAGACAAGCATGAGAACCCTTACAGTGAAAGCTTCTTGATTCACTCCAGCTCAGCTATGATCTTATGGGGCAAGAACTGTGTAAGTTACAGGGAGAAGAGCTTTACATGGATTTTTATCACTCATCCTCACCACAAAATCCCCATTTTCTGGGCAAGGATCCTAAGACTTCGACAGGTGAGGTGGGTTTTTTAAGGTCACAAGCAAGCAGGTGGCAGTGCTTCGCTCCTCCTCCAAGCTGTCATTACACACCCTTGCTCCTACTCCCAAATAGGTGGAAATAAATTCCTTGAACTTGGTAACTATCACTTTTATAAATCCCTGCCTAGGGAAACCCCAGGATTCCCAATTTGCAAATGAAGCCAGTGCAGCACATCTACTGGGTTTAGAGCAATCGATCCCCGCAACCCCGGAGACTACAGCACCTCATCCATGGATGAGGCATTTGCAACTAATTGCCCCTTTCTTTTTACTCGGCTTCTGAGGGAACTTTCTTTTGGGCTAGAACTGGGATTTGTGAATCACCCCAGAATCCACAGGCATCTTGTTTGGTGAAGTCTCCTATGGGACCTCAGTTTCCACATTGTAATCTAGGAGTAAGGGAAAGGGAGAGGGTAAAATGAAGGAAAGATAAGCTGCTGCAAGAATTCCTCCCTTCAAAAAATTGTCAGGGGCATCTGATGCCTGAGAGCATCAAAAAGAGGCCTTTCCCTGAAAGGCGCTGGTACGGGATCTCCCGTTCAGGGCAAGCTTTTCCTTCCTGCCCGCTCCTAGCCCTGGTGATGGTTATATACCTCCCAACGCAGCTCCCTGTGTAAGCAACAACACCAAAATCACGTGAGGGCAACAATGCTGAGATCAGCTCCGGCTGCTGCTGATCTGAGGAGGGCAGAGCCAGGGCTGGTGGTTTTGCTCACCCCAAGAAAGAACTGAGATGCCAAGACAAGGGCAGTGGGCCACAGAGAATAAGTGAGGCCTCCCACGGATTTTCTTTTCTTTACTTTTTTTTTTTTTTTTTTTTTGGTTCTGGAGCCTCCCTCCCATCCTCTCAGGAAGATCCGAGCTCTGCTCACAGGCGTCTCAGCCTTTCAAGGTGAACTCTACTCCTGGAGATGCACTCCTCGGCAAAGGCTGGGGGGGAAGGGAGGGAGGGGGGCCAGATCAAAGCTGGCTTTGAAGTGAGTATAATTTTTGGAATGTTGCTAAGAGTGTAACACACAGTTCAGCGGGAAATTGGCTGTGGAAACAGCTTTGTAGTTGCTCCCCGGGACTGATGATTTCCCTGACCTGGTGGCAAAGGTGCAGCGCCGAACAGTGGGGGAGATGAAGATTGCTGCTTCTCACCGATCTGATTTAAATTTTTCACCAACCAAGTCCTTTGGCTCTTACTCGTTGAACAAAAATGTAGTACAATAATGTTCGAAGCGACCAACCCCCCAGATACACCGGGGGCCTTTCAATGGATTCAGAGCTGGTTCCAAGACTGGACATTTAGGAGAGAGAGAATATTTTGCTTCCGGTGGAAGACTGGATAAAACAAGCCACGTACTCACAAAAACAGTGATGGTTCATTGACTGCTGGCAAAGCCTCAGATCCTGTGCTAATGGATATTACACAAAGTCATGTGATAATCCATGAAAAGCGTGGAGCACCGTGCCTGGCACCTGGCATGTGCTCAAAATCTGTTATTAGCTTCTTTTACCCTCATCACAAACCTATAAATTAGGTCCTTTTTAAAATCCTCATTTTACAGATAAGGAAACTGAGGCCCAAGGAGACCAAATAACTTCTCTGAGATCAGTTAGATAACAGTGGAGATAATCAAATATACCTGTTGCCTGCATTTCTCACTCATATACCATGTCACTTGCATGGACAAGATCCCTTAATAGTAAGTCTTTTTTGGAACAATAAAAACCCCCCCAATCAAGAAAGTAAAATATTTTCATGAAATGAAATCCTGAGCATGTTTTCCTAGGGTAAAAGAAATAGAGAACAGATCATCTTTCTTGTTAGTGCACAGGTTTTCTCTCTCAGGGATGCTACGAAGGCTGAAGGTGTTCTGTTCTTTTGGTTTATGCCTTTAATTTTTGTTGTTGTTTTGTTGTAAGGGGAGGGATTGGAGAATGGGGATTAGGTCAATCATTGGCGAATCGATACGGGGAAACAAAAGATTTTGCTGGGAAAGTGAGACCCAGCCGCATGTTTCAAGTATCGGCGCAGGAACAGAGGCCAACGCCAGCTGAAGGGAGCTGGTGGTGGTTGGTGGGGGTGTAGGGGAGAAAAGCAATTCAATATGGAGCAAATTTGAGCGAACAGGAGGGGAAAAGACACTTCCAAGAACGGATGCAGACACCTTACATGAAAGCTCAGTTGGGATGAGATCTGACCATATGTTGTAGGGATTTAATTTCTTTCTTTTTTCCTGTCTTTCCATCTCCCTTCCCTACTCCTGTGGACTACAATCCTTTCTGACAATACCATGTCTAGCTGTGCTGCATGTGTCATTTTGGGGTCTACCTTTTTGGCAGTAAAGGACATTGAGCTATTAGCACCTCAAGGTTGGGACAAACCATAAGTTTCTCCGTCTCTATCCACTCTACACTGTCATTTTCTCATCCCAGTTGGGAGTGAAGGGTGGTGTATCTGGTGGGATAATGGCCCCCTGAAGATGTCCACATCCTCATCCCCAGAACCTGTGAATATGTTGAGTCACATGATATTATGAGTTAAATTGTGTCTCCCCACCAAAAAGATAGGACCACATAACGTGGCCTTATTTGTAAATAAGGTTACTGCAGATATAATTAGTTAAGATAAGATCATACCGGAGCAAGTGGGCTCCTAATCCAAAATGACTGGTGTCCTTATGAGAAGACAGCCACGTGAAGATGCAGAGAGACACAGGGAGAGCACTATGTGACCACACAGGCAGAGAGAGAGTGGAGTGCTATAGCCACAGGCCAGGGAACACCAAAGATCCCTGGCAACACCAGAAGCTAGGAGAGACAAGGAAGGATCCTCCCCGAGTGGCTCATAGGGAGCATGGCTCAGAGGCAGCATGTCTCAGAGGGAGCATGGCCCTGCTGACACCTTGACTTTGGACTTCCAGCCTCTGGAACTGTGAGACAATATATCTGTTGTTTGAAGCCATCCATTCTGTGGTAATTTGTGACTGCAGACCTGGGAAATGAATAGAGATGAGGGGGAATGAAGGCTGCAGATGAGATTAAGTCTACTAATCAGCTGACATTGAGATGGGGAGATTATCCTGGATTATCTGGGTGGACCCAATGTAATCATAAGGGTTCTTATAAGGGAAAGAAGGAGGCAGAAGAGAGGACCAGAGAGACAGGAGCATGAGAAAGACTCAGTCTAATGATGTTGGCTTTGAAAATAGAAGAGGGGACAGGAGCCAAGGAATGCAGGTGGACTCTGGAAGCTGAAAAAGGCAAGGAAATGCAGTCCTGCTGACACCTTGATTTTAGCCCAAATCAAGCCATTTTGTACTTCTCATTTCCAAAACCCTCAGATAATAAATGTGTGTTTTTAAATTCTATGAATTTGCCATAGCAGCCATAGAAAACTATTACAGGGAAGTAATGCTGAACTTGTACAAGTAAACACAGAGAGGTAGAGGTTTCCCAGGCTTGGTCAATACAGGAAGACATGGGAAGACTCCACTATTCTCTCTTCCCACCTTTCTGGCCCTTCAATTTAAGGCACACAGATGATTGTCTCTTCTATACAAATATAACAAAAATTTGAGTAGCAGTAATAACAATAGCTGCTAACATTTACTGATTGCTCACCAGATGCAGGCACCATTCTTAGCTTAGTATACATGGCCTCTTTTAATCCTTGCAACAGCCTTAGGTATTAAGCTCTGTGCTTATGTCCATTTTACTGATAAGAAGACAGAGGCAATAGAGATTAAATAACTTCACCTAAATTACACAGTTGGTCAATTGTGCAACCTCGACTGGAATCAACAGAAATGGCAGTTGGATGGGCATCACAGTAGTTTCTGGAGTAAATGGGCCTCCTGGGGATGGACGGCCAGATAAGCTGGAGAACGAGATGTAACCCCTCTCTCCTTTCTGTCTGTAAACAAATCAGGAGAGGAAATGCACACTGCAAGTTGCTGTCTATCTTGGTTTAAGATTTCTATTGTTAGAAATGCCAGATGTAGGTGAAGGGGAGGAAGGCAGCAAATCACACTGCCATGTGTGAACCTATGCAACTATCTTGCATGTTCTTCGCATGTACCCCCAAACCTAAAATGCAATTAAAAAAAATATTTCTGTTGTTTCAATTTCTTCACCAGAAACTAGCAGTAGATCAATGCTGAAGATATTCAAAATCTTGAAGATAGTCTCAATTCAGAAGTTGGCAGTAAAGAGATTGAGAAATGGGAACATGTTGCTTTTTTCTCCCTGTTTCAAATGTGGTGCCAATATCCTGTCGAGAAAAGGATAAAAAGAGCGTCTGCATAAATAAATATGCTTTGTAACACCACTGAAACTTATTCTTCTTGCCCGATATGAAAATACGATCGGTGACAGTATGTGAAACTTGCTTCTTCTACCGCTTCATCAAAGTTTATAAAACCCACTGATCTTTGGCGCAAAGTCAACGCACTGAAATCCCATGCAAAGAAGATGAAGTCAGCTCATTAGAATGTAGTCAGAGACTCCAGGTTGTACTGGGAGAAAAGGCAGGTAAATGCAGAGTTCAAATGGTCCCTCGACCAGCTGGCCAGGGAGCTCTGGTGAGCGCCCCCATGGTTCAACATGATGGCAATGCTGCTCTGTCTTGATAAGATTTCTGCATAGTCTTTTTTCTGGAATGCAGGGATGCTATGGAATAAATGCCCCTCGGTCTTTTAAGAGATAACCCTCTCATTCATCACTTCATGCCTGCCTGAGCTTTTCTTGCTGCTTGGCTGGTCCTGTTCCATCTGGGAATACCTTCTCCTTTCCTTGCCTTTGCCCAGGGTGGACCAGTGGCTGGCACAAGGAATAATGATGGACAAAATGTGTATACTAAGTAAATTACCCCCTCTGTCTAGTTGCTCTTGGGAGAAGGAAAGGTACTTTGAATTTCTACATTCAAAATCAGTGTTCTAAAAGTTTCTTACGCTTTGACTGTTCCCTTTGCTTCATATCCTAACACCTAACTTACCGCTAACTGGTTCCTTGGTTACCTCCAAAGTCATTCCATAGACATTTTTGGCATGCCCATGAGATACCAGGATCTCAGAGCACAGGGAAAACAGACTTGTGCCCTTCCCTTCAGGAGCTCATTGTCTGCAAAAGCAATGTGCAAAATCACTTTTCACTCACCTACTGCTTCCTTTCACTCCTTTTGTATAATTGGTTCAGTTAACATGTAGGGATTGAGTGCCTACTGTGTGCTAGCTCTGTATTAGCTGCTGGAGACCAACAACAAACTAGAGAAGCCTGGTCTCTGCTCCCAAAGAACTCCATTCAAGAGAAAGCAAAGGGTCCATCAATGGATGAATGGGTAAAGAAAATGCAGCATATATACACAACAGAATACTATTTGTCCTTAAAAGAGAAGAAAATCCTGTCATAGTGACAGCATGAATGAACCTGGAGGACATTAAGTGAAATAAGACAGGCACAGAAAGATAAATACCACCCCTCTCAATTACATGTGGTATCTGAAAAAGTTGAACTCACAGAAGCAGAGAGTAGAGTAGTGGTTACCAGGGGCTGGAAGGTGGAGATTAGGTATATGTTGGTCAAAGGATACAAAATTTCAATTGGAATGAGGAATAAGTTCAAGGTATCTATTGTACAACATGGTGATTATAGTTAATAACAAGGTATTATATACTTGAAAATTGCTGGGAGTAGATTTTAAGTGTTCTGAGCACAAAAAATAATGTGTGTAAGGTAAGAGATATGTTAATTGATTTGATTTAGCTATTCCATAACATTATGGACATATCCATTATATACATATATCAGAATATCATGTTGGATATCATAAATACATATATTTTTGTTAAGTAAAAAAATAAAATAATGCCTTATATTAAAAAAAGAAAACTTAAAATGAATTATTCATGGTAGCAAGCTGACATTCCCAGTTGTACATATTTCTATAGTCTGGTAGTGCCCCTACACTACCAGGACAAGGACACTGCCTGGCACACAGCAAACATCAATAAATATTCGCCGCATGATTAACTGCTGGAATTTACTTCTTTCTACATGCCATGGTGAGTACTCCTGCCCCAGTGCTCCTGGAACCAACCCAAACCACCACAGGTGTAGTTCCAATATGGAACCTCGGGTAGGTGTGCAACAGATATTTGCTGATCTCATTTGAGTTTCTCACCTCACTACCTACTCTACAACAAATATTATCATTTTTTGCGAAATAACTCCATTCTACAGTAGCAATTAAAACCATAGGCAGTTACATACAAACAAGATATGATTGTACCTTACCACAAAAGGAAATAAAAAATCACTCTTAATTTTAGAGATTGTTGCAGTTGAAAAAAAGATTCCAATCTTCAATAAGAAGTTTACATTTTTTTTGAGCTCTTAATAACAGGTTTTTGATGCATAAATATGCTTTTTCCTAGGGTTTGTTTAACCAAAAAGTATGTATTCATAAATTGTATAGTCCTCAATTTAGCAGAGATCCAAAGAGAATCTGAGAGTAATGATAGGTTCTTGCTCTTATGAATCTAACTGTGCTGCCATGGGTTTACTTATTTTATGTAACTGAGGATAAATTATTCCTCTATAAATATAACTCCTTCAAGATTAAGAATTTTTCATTCTGTGGAAGGACACTATTTAGTAACAGTATTCAAGACAAAGGATGCAAAAAAGCATTCAGAAACATCTGCTCCATGGAAGAGTGATTTAATAGTAAAACAGTACTACAAAGGTTTTATTTTTTTTTGGAGGAAATAAATAGGAACTGAGCTATAAGTTAGTGGATTTCAATGATGGTTCTTTTTTGTTTAAGAACAGTTTGGATCTTGGAGCCACAAAGAAATGTAGATGTTAGAAGTTTGTTTGTTTGTTTTTTCTCACACCGAACCTACGTCGCACAACTTTATTCTTTTTGCTTGTGATGGAGCGAAAGAGAATATTTAATACACATTTTGAAGAGGCAATTATATTAGGTTTTGGCATTTTGGCTACCTCAGCAATGCACATCTGTGTGATTGCCATTTTCTGTGATTATTGCCCGGAATGACAAGGGCATTTAATCTTGCATGCCAATTCTGATTGATTAGTAGTAGCTGCCTGGAGGACCACTGAGAAATATTGACAGGCTCTATCTGTTACCAGTGGGAAAGAGGGCTGTGATCGATTAGTGATGTCTGCCCTGGGTGCAAGAATGAGAAGTGGTAGCACACGGGCTTGTATCTGCCAAAATGGAGACAATTCCAAAACTACAAGAGATAATTTTCATTGTGTTGCATTGCAGATAGCTAAGTTTCACATCCAAAAGCACCAATCAAAATCTCATTTTGTGGAAGTCCTAAGAGACAAGTCACAGGTTAGCATTATGTAATCATAAGCCCAATCTGCCCTTCAAAAAAACATTGACATAGAGTCCTACATTTTGTCTAAATGTTTTTGTGCTAGAAAAAAACCTTACTCACAATTTCAAAGCCAAGCATTAACTTCAGAAGGCAAAATTTTTCCCTAAATCACATGACTTTAATAGTCTATCCTCTTGTTCTATCCATGACATAAGTGTGTTCTATACTGACGTTTTTCTCTTCAAAATAAAACTACTTGTTCAAAATTTTATTTTCGGTTTGCACGGTAACATCTAGGCATTGGGGTGATAATACAATCCTCTAATCTTTGGGTTCAAATCCCAACTCTTTGTCTGTTCTTACTTAAAATTAGATTTCTAATCTTTCCAAATGCAGATTTGATGATTGATTATTAAATAAAGATTAGACCTCAAGGCTGTAAAAAACCTCTTAACCTAAAATGTACTGACAAGAATTAATGACCACACAATTATAAATGAAGGACAGTATCTGAGTACTGACAAGGTAGATTTTGTTGAATAATTTTACAGTGACAGTGCAACAGTACTTTTAATAAAATTATTATGATTTTATATTTGGGGGTACATGTGCAGGTTGCAACAGTACTTTTGATAAGCCATCATTCCTTATAGAAGGTAGATGAAGCACAAGTGATTACATCATGCAACAGGACAAATGAAATGTAGTTAATATGTTGAAAGTAAGACAAGGATCACACACTTGGTCTACTTCCCTTGCAACTATAAACTGTGGCACAGAATAAAGTAACAAAACAAAACAAAACTTCTGTGTGTCACCAAAGATTTAAAATATACGTTATAAGTTTCTAGTTTGTTTCCTCTTCTTCTTTTAGAAAAGGGAATTTTGTTCCTTGAAAAAGAATAAAACTGGTTCAATTTTTACTAAAAAAAGAGAAAACGAAAATGCAAAACTCAGCAGAAACGTCACGCTGAGGAATCATAATAAGCATTAAATATTATTTAAGTCATGCATAACCACTAAAATATATGACCCCTTTCCATAAATTGAAAGGCACTGTATTCAGCAGATTATGGGCCTCAAATGCTGAACTAAGGAAAGCTTCTATGATGCCCATGGCGTGCAGACCTAAAGATTAACTCTGATCTGTGGTAACTTCCTCTCCAAGCAAGCAATACACTCTGGCTGGAGAACTGCCAAGGTTGGACTTTCTTTTCTCTTTCCTCAGGGTATATTTGTTGAGCACCTATATGCTGAGGACTGAGTTGGGGAGAGAAAGTGAGAGAAAGAAACAGAAAGGGAGGGAGAAAAAAAATAGAAGAAAAGCAATGAAGGAAAGAGAGGAGGGAAAGGGAGGGAAGGGGATAGGAGGGGAATGGAGGGGAGGGGAGGGGAGGGGAAAGGAATCTTTTTCCTGAAAGGATTTACAGCCTACTGAGGTCCTGCCAATTGTCTCCAGACAACATTTTTAGACTCATCTGTTACTAACAGAATGTGTGGTTCTAACAAGAGAAAGTCTAGGACAGAATGATTCTGAGAACTAATAATTGGCCACAAGTATTAAATTTGCAATTAGAAGAAATGCTCTAGTCAAAACTCACTTTAATTTAACAGACAGACAGAGATAATCAAATTGAATGTCTTCATTTTACAAATGAGGAAACTGAGGCATATGGGCAAATGACTGACCCTCTTACAGTTATCCTTCTACAGATGTGGTGTCTCAATGAACCAGCGAACTTTCTCTCTCCTAAGAGGTTCAATGTCATCATCTCAATCAGATTTAATTAAGTTAGGGCATCATCATTTTAACAAATTGGTTGAATGGTTTCTAATGCAAAGTTGGTGGAACTTTTATCTCTGTGGATGGAATAACATATCTTCCTAAATTATTTTTTAACATATATTTTATAATTCATTTATTGTAGAAATGGGGCCTCACTATGTTTCTCCGACTTGTCTTGAACTCCTAGCCTCAAGCAATCCTCCTCCCCCAGCCTCCCAAAGTCTTGGGACTATAGGCATGAGACACCACACCCAGCTGTAAATTCTAAGTTCTGTAAATATGCTCTAAGAATTTATAATAACATATATTTTTATTTTTAGGGTGATCTAAACTAAATTACTTAAGGCAGAAAGACCTTCTTGATCAAGAAAGTTATTATTTCTTCCTGACTACTATTATTTGTACCTTTTATTCAGCTGGTATTATTAGTGGCCACATTTAAGTTGACAATGTTCACCTTTTGATACAATGCTTTGCAAACAAGGGTCTGTGAGTTTTTCAAATTGACATGTAAATGATATAGTATTCCAGACTTCTGCTCTCTTAAGTTGCTATGCTTCCTTTATTTTAGATTTCATCTGCTGTATCATCTAGAATGGAGGGTCTCTTTTAATTAGATTCTATGTCAGGTCTCAAAACTACCTGCTCCCTCTCTCTCTCCCTCCTTTTTCTAGCTTTCCTCTCTTTTTAAATCAAAGAAATGTAATGTAGCCAATCAGCAGAGAGCCTAAAAAGGAGAAATAAGAAGCAACGAGGGGCACCATTCACACTGAACACCCCCAGTGCACGACTTTACATGAAAAACAACAGGAATGGCGCTCCCTGGAGTTGTGTACCCACCCAGAGTTCACTCCTTGCCTGCATCACATGGTTTGTGTGGAGTCAAGATCCTGACTCTTAAGCCTCGTTACAAACAGGCTGAGGCCAGAGTGGGTAGGAGGTGCAGATGATTGCTTCAAAACGCTGACCTTGAGTAGTTTTGTCAAAGAAGAAATTGAGGGGTTTGATGGTGGCCACTGAGTTCAGGGTTGGTGGGTAGCGGCGCTTTTCTCAGAAAATCAGGGGCTGCACTTGGGCAAACAGGTGCATGGGCTAATTGTCAGCTCCCTGGCGCGGCTCGCTAGTCACTGGAGAGCAGGCTTGCACCTTAGGAGTTCTTTGAAATGTTCACTGATTTGATTGTTTAGCACCACCCACAAGGGGTTCTTAATTGCATTCCTAGAGCATTGGCTTTCTATGAAAATTACTTAAAACACAGCTTAAGTGTTAAATCTGAACTGTGTAATGTGCAATTGAGGGTTTTTATTTTATTTTATTTTATTTTTTTTTAAAATAACCTCACTCCTGGCTGCCTCCTTGTCGGAAGCTCTGACAGGTTCAGTGGGAAATCTTGGGGCTGGCACACATTATAAGTTATCTCCTGCAGGGTTGGCAGGTGTGAGCTATGTCAAATAAATTTATTACAGTCTGTGCTAATAATGAAAATTATAGAAAAGCTAGACGAAAGTGCTCTACAGCCAGCTTATTTGAAGCTACCTTACTAGACAATAACAAGCTCCTAACAGTTTTTCCTTTTTTTAAAAAACACTAATTATGCTTAATGTTCCCTGTCGCATTAGCTTTCATGGTAATTATATTTCAAAACTTTTGCAATTAGGGTGCAGTTAATATTGTGGAATATTGCAATTATTTTTCATTGTGACACCTCTATTGAAAGCTGGTGGTATAATGATCACATTGTTCAACTAAATCAGAACTGTGGAAATATGGCAAATGAACCAATTACACATTATTATTTCTAATTACAGATAATGTCATTTTCTCCACTTTTGTCCAAAAGAATTTCTCAAACACAGATATCCCAAATTCTCCTATTTGTAAAGACTGCCTCGTTTTCTCATCCACATGCTGGTATATTCTCATATTAGTGCCTTGGGTGCTAAATTTAAAAAGGTCTCATAGGGATTTCCTGAATTTTCTTCCTCTACCCCCAGCCCCTCCTGTGGAGTTTTTAAGCCAGATGCTCTCATTGAAAAATCTCAGCCTTAGCGCAGCTAACTGACAGCATACCACTGTTACGAGCTGGTATGAATTTAGCTTCTCATTATCATCTTTCAGGATGGCTCATTTTTATTCATTCAACAGGTCTAACCTCCCATCCCAATGAAGAGTCATTCGCGGTAACTCCACGTATCCTAAATGCCTTCTAAATAGTGCCTATTTCTGCACTTTTCCAGCCACAAAAGGATAAAGTTGAAAGTTGATTTTTTTTTTTTTTTTGAGACAAAGTTTCATTCTTGTTGCCCAAACTGGAGTATAATGGTGCAATCTCGGCTCACCGCAACCTCCTCCTCCTGGGTTCAAGCGATTCTTCTGCCTCAGCCTCACAAGTAGCTGGGATTATAGGCATGTACCACTACGCTGGCTAATTTTGTAATTTTAGTAGAGACAGGGTTTCTCCATGTTGGCCAGGTTGGTCTCGAACTCCCGACCTCAGGTGATCCACCTCCCTTGGCCTCCCAAACTGCTGAGATTACAGGCATGAGCCACTGTGACTGGCCGAAAATTGATTTTTTAGACTACCTGTGTATTTCTAACTGTCTGAAAACAATAGACACTGAGAGAGGGCTTCTAGGAAGCAGTCACATTTGCATTTGGGGGTTTCTTTCTTTTTACCTCGAATTTTTCTACCTACAACCACCCTAGTAATAACTGCAACCATGAGATCATTTACGGACTCAACATTTCTGATCATGTGTTTTATGAAATGCTGTCTGACTTTATCCTACAACCATGTCCTGAAACATACATGTCAGTTTTACAGATAAAGAACCTGAAGCTTAGAGTTGTCCAAGATTACACCTAGTCTGTGGCTATGACACTGAGAGAAAGAAGCTCTTTTGACTCAACCACAAACCCTGAAGTTAAAGTGACCAACTGTCCCTCTTGCCCAAGCCTGAAGGGTTTCTGAGATGAGCCATTTTCAGTGCGAGCACCAAGACAGTCCCCAGGGAACTGGCAGGGTTGGTCACCCTCCTTACAGATTAAGTTAACTTGTCTGTGAACTAGGAGTCATAAAAAATGTTTTAGATGTTGGGCTTTCCTTAAGTTCTGAGTTTTCTGAATACAAGACAGAGACACAGAGGGAAACAGAAAAAAATAAATAAAAAGCTGGCTTTAATCACTTTCTGACGCTGTTTTCTGATTAGCACATCTGCGGAGCAGGACTGGGCAGTGTAACTCATATAAACATGTAAGCTCGATCAGTATCCAGCGTGTGGTGGGGACTCTGCACTTACTATTATTGTGAAATAATATTACTAATATTAATAGTTTATGTTTACAGAGCCCTTATTAAATTACTTTGCTAGTTAAGTGCATTTTCTCAATTAACACAGATATCAATGTACTGAGGAAAGCAGTGTTGTACTATCTTTATACCTGCTGTACTAATAAGAAAACCAAGACATAGAGTCTAGGTAATTGCTCACCATTGTCCAGGTAGGATGTGGGGTGGCAGATGGGGATGCAGCTCTGATGATACTATAACCCATGCTTCTAACCACGTGGTACACTTTGGTTAATCCAACCCCTTGGTGGTGTTGACTCTCCAAGAGTTCTAAAACAAAGTATCTAATTTAGGGGAAACAATTTTCTATTTTCCTGCCTGGAGGGCATGAATAGGCACATATTTTTCTGCTTGCCAATGATCACAAGACAGCAGACAAGCTTCCAGGCACATAGCAATGCTCGGAATTTCTCTGTCATCTGGTCCAGATTAAACTGACCACTCAGATGAATTACTTTAACTGCCTCCTAACTAGTCCCCATTTCAATTCTTGCCACCCTGCAATCCTCTTTTCAGCTAGAGTGATCTTTAAACGTGTGTTTGAGCGTACCACACCCCATTTAAAATCCACCAATAACTTCCACTGCAGTGAAAATCCAAACCCAAACCTCTGGGTATGGCTTGCATCAGCACTTAGCCAACATTGATGTGCTTGCCCGGGAACCACTTGATGATCAAAATTCAGAAGGTCTCAGGTTGTGATTCTCCATCTCTAAGAAACTCCTAGATGTTGCTGATGCTGCTGGTTTGACATCCGCTTACTTTTCCGTCTCCCCTCAAACTTCTCTCATCTGCCTGGTTACATGGGAGCTGCACGAATTTTCCTCTAGTTCCTCAACAAAACCAGTGACTTTTCTGTTTCCTGTCTTAGATCCTTTTCCTTGCTGTTTCCTTGACTTGAAAATAGCCCTCCCTTCCTCCACCTGGACCCCAGCCACCCAAACCTTGTCACATGGGTGACCGAAGTTTCACTTTTCAGTTTCAGTTAGAAAGTTACCTCAAAAGCCTTTCTTTTCTCCATTCTACCTGAGTAGGCGTCTTCATGTGATTTTCTAGCTCAGCACCCTGTATGTTTCTGACATAGCTCTCACATTGGTAATCATTATACTTTTATTAATCCAAAATTTTAAATTTCTCTTCGAATAGAAGCTTCATGAGCTCAGAAGGCCACATCTTTCTTGGGTACTGTTGAGCTCATAATTCTTATAAGAGTGCTAGTTTGGGGTAGGAGTGCAATCACTATTCGCTAAATGGATGCACTATCGAGTCAAATATCAGATATACTCTTTTTTTGCACGAAAGCATCTTTATTTTATATATGTGTTTTCTAGTTTTTTTGAAATTTTATTGAATATTGACAAATTATAATTCTACATATTTATGGGGTACAAAGTGAGGCTGTGATATGTGTATACAACGTGAAATGATTGAATTAGGCTAATTAACACATCCATCCCCTCAAATACTTACCATTTATGGTGGATTTACTTAAAGTGCAACAAAACATTCATAGGAATAGCTACCATTTGAGCTGCATTTCCCTTAGGCTGTCAAAGCTATTTTTCCCAGGAGCACAGAATAATATGTAAAAATGCCAGATTTGTTTTCCTGTTCAGAACAAATAGAGCCAACCTAAATGCCCTGCTCCTTTCATATAAAGTGGGGGAGTACAAAAGCAAACTGTCACACACGATCACTTTCCAGGCAGAGTTGAAGTATTGCAATATGAAAACAGGTTCCCCTTCATAAGATACAGAGAGTGCCAAAACATTTAAGTGACATCGGGTCTTATTCTCGATGAGTCGGCTGCCATAACACTTTATTTATACAACTCATTCCATTTCTCCCAGGAGTTCTACAACCATCTTATCTGTTTTCCTTTTGAGGAGGTAACTCCACAGGAGGGATTAATCCTCTTATGCTGGGGCAGCCCCAGGAAGTGAAATGTTATCTCTGTCGCGGAGGCAGAAGCTAGGGGCCAAGGAGGCTGGAATGGCCTTGAATCTGATATCTCTAGAAGAGTAAGGTAATTAAAATGACAAGGCCACCAAGTGCACCAATGACAGAGGCAAATTCTTTTCTCCAGGTACCCTTCCAGATTCCAACCCCAGTCCACACCTTGAGGAGACAGTTTTCAAATCTTCTGTAACAGCTGTAGAGCACTTTTTACATTTTGCTTTGAGTGTTTAGATTTCCTGAGAGTGAGAGTCTGGTTTATCTTTCATATTCACTGAAGCTTCTTGGGACAGAGGGTACACACCCATGCACCCCACCCCACTCCCCATTCCACTCTCATGTGCAAAATCCCAGAAGCTGCTCCTAAAAATCTGTTGCATGTTGGCAGAGTTTCTCTTAGCCTAACCCAAGAGGGCCTCAAAAAATGGAAGGACATTTGCTCCTCAAAATGAACCTGCATGAAATGTGCAAAGGATAGCACCATTACTTAGATAATGGGAAGACAGACTCGCTCATACACTGTTGCTTTCTATGCTAATACCGCATTTTGTTGGCAGCATATAAAGTTATAAAAAAGTAATTGCCCTTGATCTTATATTTCTACCTCTATAATTTTATTCTTAGGAAATAAGTATAGATATGCAAAGATATTTTTATATAAGGAGGATCTTTTTACATAAGGAGATAACAAAAAATTGAAACAACAAAAATGCCTGACCAAAAAAAGTAGATTTTTTTTTTCTGAGAGGGAGTTTCACTCAGTCGCCCAGGCTGGAGTGCAGTGGCATGATCTCAGCTCACTTCAACCTCTGCCTCCTGGATTCTCCTCTCAAACTATTCTCCTGCCTCAGCCTCTCGAGTAGCTGGAATTAGAGGCACATGCCACCATGCCTGGCTAAGTTTTTGTATTTTTAGTAAAGGTGGGGTTTCACCATGTTGGCCAGGTTGGTCTCGAATTCTGGACCTCAGAACTCTGGACCGCCTTGGCCTTCCAAAGTACTGGGATTATGTACGGGAGCCACTATGCCCTGCCAAGGGAGTAGATTTTTTAAAATTGTGATATGCCAGCATGATGGAAGAATATTAATACGGTGCTCTAGCATAAATATAATAACATACTATTATATTAATAACTATTATGCACCAAGCGATCATGACTGTACCAGGTGTGCTGCTAAGCCCATTCAATGCACCAACTTATTCCTTCTCACCATAATGTTATGAGATGGGCATGAGTATTGCTCCTGCCTTACAGATTAAGAACTGCTAGTTAAGTGTTGGAATCTGGTTTCCAATCCAGGCAGACTAACTTCAGAACCCAAACTCTAGACACAGTGTCACTGCGTGCTGGTTCATTGTGCTGTATGTGTCCATATAAAAGAAGTATCCTTAGGTAATAGCTCAACCTGGTATTTGAAAACTGTAAAATTATGTAATGATATAGAATGATGTAATAGGTATTACATCATTCTATACCATAAATAATGAATATGTATTTTTTTTCATCCTTACATCAGCAAAGATTTATTGAGCATCTACCATGTGCTAGGAACCTCTGTAGGTGATAACAATTCAGTCAGGAACTATTAAACTAAAAACTGTGTAAGAGAGAGAAAGAAAGAGAAACAGAAAAGGAAGCTATCTATCAAAAGGGTGACTGTGATCATTTCTGGGTGTTCAATTTTGGGTGGTTTTCGTTGTCTTCTTACATTTTGCCTGCAGATTCCAATTATTCTCTCATGTTCTTAGAATGTAGGAAAAAATATCTAGTTCATGTCATTAATGAAAAAAAATTCAAGGAATTAAAAGGCACTCATATTTTAAAAAAGACATCTCAGGCCTTTTTTTTTTTTTTGAGACGGAGTTTTGCTCTTGTTACCTAGGCTGGAGTGCAATGGCGCGATCTCGGCTCACCGCAACCTCCGCCTCCTGGGTTCAGGCAATTCTCCCGCCTCAGCCTCCTGAGTAGCTGGGATTACAGGCATGCGCCACCATGCCCAGCTAATTTTTTGTATTTTTAGTAGAGACGGGGTTTCACCATGTTGACCAGGATGGTCTCGATCTCTTGACCTTGTGATCTACCCGCCTCGGCCTCCCAAAGTGCTGGGATTACAGGTGTGAGCCACCGCGCCCGGCATCTCAGGCCTCTTTTACGTTTCTGTACTCCCCCCAGGAGTACATCCAGTGCTATCAATCTCCCACAGAAAAGTGCCCCAGGTGGTCCCTGCCGTCTTTTCTCAAGCCCTCAATCCCGCCTCACCCGTCCCCCCATCACTCCAGTCTTCCTGCGTCCTGAGCCTTCTATCAAGACAGGACACGCCAGGCTGACTTAAGGCTTGACCCATTTCAGATAAACTTTCTCTGCCATGGTCATAACTAGGTGGTTATTAACCCAGTGATTAACAAGAAAATTAGCAGTTTGAATACAAGGCCAATCCTCCAATCCTTCCACTTCGAAAACTGCATCAGCCTCATCTCTCCAGCCTCATTTTCGATAAATTCTCACAGCCAGCTTTCACTTCCAAACACGAGAAATGATGTTTTCAAAAACCTTGGGCTTATAAATCATTACCCCCACACCCAACTTTTATTTGGATCATCAGAGCAGCCCTAATGAGAAAACATATACAAATAGAGAAGCCCTCATGCCAAGCCTGGAAAAGTTTCTTCTCTTGCCTGCTGGGAGTATCATTTAACCTCTCAGTACCACAATCTCCACCTTCATGATATACAGATAATAATTCCTCCCCCACATAAGACGGTGGTTTCATGTATGGAAAGTGCTTTGATATTTTTTCATTGTTGTTAATTGCAAGGGAAGTCCCAATGCTGTTTTATAGCTCACAGGTTCTCACATCTAAGGGCTTTCTAATGCACCAAGGGAAGACGTTTGCCTCGGCGCAATGTTTCCTGAGAAAGATATCATTCCTTGTTTTCCCCCTTCTTTTTTTTTTTTTTTTTTTAGTGGATTGAGGGCACAGACAGAAAGATACTGTAAGAAACGGCATGAGGTCTACGCATTTCAGGTGTGAAATGAATTTTTCCTGGCATTATCCGGAATGTGCTCGGGGCTGCCACACTAACTAAGCTCAGGGTAGAATAAAAGCCTTAATTGAGAACGCCTTTGCCTGAGTGGATTTAAACAAGACCCTTCAAATTAATTTAACATACTTGCTTTTATTTAATTCTCTTTTTTCAAATGTCAATTTTTTGTAAGAATTGGGCGCCGTTCTTTTGCTCCATCCTAATGCGCGCTTGCACATGTGCCCAGCGACATTCACTCCAGAAAGGGAATCTGCTTCCTGTGCAATAGAACTCTATCTGGAACAACTGGGGAGATGTTTTCATCCATGTGGACAGAGACTTCCGGCACCTGCTGGTTTTCCCACCCACACTGCGTTGCCCTCTAAATGGGTCACTCTGGTTTCCACGGAGAGATCAGGTGTCTCTCAGGACCTGGACTGCCTGAATTCACTCCACCAAGTTTTCTCTGTATAACCTTGTGCAAGGTACCTACACCTGTGTTTCCTCATCTGGAAAATGGGGATACCTAATGCTTGGAGAGTTGTTGTCAAATTCATGCAAAGCACGTGGCCAAGAGCCTGGCACTTTATAAATCCATTGTGAATACCAATTATTATTATTATTATTATTATTATTATTATTATTATTTTGAGACAGAGTCTTGCTCTGTCACCAGGCTGGGGTGCAGTGGCATGATCTTGGCTCACTGCAACCTCTGCCTCCCAGGTTCAAGTGATTCTCCTGCCTCAGCCTCCTGAGTAGCTGGGACTACAGGCACACGCCACCACGCTGGGTTAATTTTTGTATTTTTAGTAGAGACGGGGTTTAGCCATGTTGGCCAGGATGGTTTTGATCTCTTTTTTTTTTTTTGTAGGAAGGGAGGAAGGGAGGAAGGCAGGAAGGGAGGAAAGGAGGAAGGGAGGGAGGGAGGAAGGAAGGGAGGGAGGGAGGGAGGGAGAGAAGGGAAGGAAGGAAATCAGGCAATGAGAGAGACATTGCCGACCTGGATCTAGAGGTCTACAAATTGATTTTTTTTTTTCTGAGAGAAGGAAAGAAAAAAAAAAGGAGTGAAGGAGAGGAAGAAAGAGGAAGGAAAAGAGGGAGAGAGAATGGAAATGTTGCTTTATTCTAAAAAAAAAAAGGGTATTAATAATGGCCAATCAATATTTCATTTAAACCTATGAGTAGGTGTGATGTGGTATTGACAAGAAGCTGGCCAGTTTTGATCTCTTGACCTTATGATCTGCCCACCTCAGCCTCCCAAAGTGCTGGGATTACAGGTATGAACCACTGCACCCGGCCCCAATTATGATGATGATGATGATGATTATTAGCGACAACTTTGCTTGCTTTCTTCTTGACTGAAATGTCTCACGCTCCTTGCCTGTCTTTAGCGTTTGGTTCTGCTGGCAACTGACCCTTCCCCCCAACCCACTCTTTCTTTAGCTTTGATAATGCGACATTTACGGGACTCTTCTCCTAACTCTTGCCCCATTTGCTTTCTTCTTTTCTATCTGTTTTTTCCCCTGCATTAGGGGGCATCATTGGAGGATCAGTCCCCTTTTTCCTCTTTTCTCCTAGCAAATGCTTTTCTTTCTTTCAGCAATGGCATTATTGTCATAAGCTTTACAAATTCAAAATCTCTCTCAGCATTTGTCATTGTCTCTTCTTCTTCTCTGCCTTCATTTCTCTCTCTCTTCTCTTCCCTTTCATTCTTTTCTTCCCTTTTGTCTCTCTTCCCTGAAATCCAGACCCAAACTTTCAGCTGCCTGCTGGATATGACTATCTAGCCAATCCACGCCTTTTCAGATTCAGATTTATTTTCAGATTCAAATTTATTTCCCATCCCCCACAAACAAAGATCTCCTCTCCCAATCCCCACTCTTGTTTTTCCTAAGAAGGGCCTCATCATTTTAGCTATGCTCAAGAACTCAAAGCTATCCTTGACTTCTCCTTCTCATTTCCCTCCACATTCATCCAGTGTATGGGCTCTCTACCTTCTTTCCTATCCAAGTCCCTGGGCAACTCCTATCCCCAGTGACTCAGCCTTGGGCAAGGTTCTCCTTAATACTGAGACCCTGGTTTAGGTCTTGCAATAACTATCTAAACGTCTGCACATCTCCATTCTCTCTCCCACAGCTCCTCTTCCACGTACTTCCGTATGAACTCTTTCTCAAGAGCATCTGGGCAGCTTTTAAACACTGTGGTGCCCAGGCTGCTGCCTGGCCCTATTACATCAGAGTTTCTGGGTTGGCACCCAGGTATTTACATCATTTCAAACTCCTGAGGTGATTCCAGTGACTGGCCCAGGATGTCAACTTAATAGCTAAGCATGTCCAAGCTACTAGATCAGTGCTTCTCAGACTTTAGCATATATTAGACTCCTTGGAAAGCTGGTTAAAGCTGTGGGCCCACCGCTTGCTGGGCCCCACCCCTAGAGTTTCCAATTCCCTAGGTCCAAGGAAGGGGGATGGTAGAGTGCTGAGGACTTGCACTTCTAACTAGTTTCCAGGAGCCAGTGATGTTGTGGTTTGTGGGAACCAAACCTCAGAACCATGGCATGAAATTGTTCTCTTTACTGCAAACATTTGAAGGTGGTTTATTGAGAGGAAAGCCACGTTTCATTTGGTTTGGGTAAAACTAAGGAGTCCTAAGCAATGCGACGGCAAAGAGCTCCTGAAAGACAAACCGAGATCAGCAGCAGGTGGGAGGAAGTCATGTCTTCTGTGTGCAAATCCTTCGTCTCGCCAATCACTGTGCCTGCTATGAAGGAGCCAGAGTTCATACTACTCTGCTTCCGATGTTTAGGGTGGTACCAGGGGCCCAGGAGATGCCAAAAAGAAAATTACTGTGTATTACCCAACTCAAATTCCTAAAACATTTCCCAGGCTCGTAAATTTAGTTCCCTGTTTCTTTCTCTGCTTACCATCCTACCTATATCTACCTACTTAGCTCTCAAAATCTATATATCTATCTATCTGTATATCTTTCTTCTAAAATAAGGACCCTTGGACAAACCCGAGGCAGCCCTCACAAATGCGGCAAGGACTATAGATGCCGATGAGACTATGACTGGAATATCCCATTACTGGGAAACATGCGGTTTCTCTTCTTTCATTTCATTTAGGTTTTAAAGGTAATTGTGACCTGGCAGGCAGATAAGTCTGTATTCAGCATCTCCTGACAGGGATCATTGTAAATAGCATCCCTTATTCTCCAGGGTTTATAACAAGAAAGGAAGATGATGAATACAACCTGAAATGGGGTTTATAAATCTTTTTAAGACCTGATTTTTTCCTACTTTTTCTTTTTGAGACAGAGTTTCGCTCTTGTTACCCAGGCTGGAGTGCAATGGCGCAATCTCAGCTTACCACAACCTCCGCCTCCTGGGTTCAGGCAATTCTCCTGCCTCAGCCTCCTGAATAGCTGGGATTATAGGCATGTGCCACCGTGCCCAGCTAATTTTTTGTATTTTTAGTAGAGACACGGTTTCGCCATGTTGACCAGGATGGTCTCGATCTCTTGACTTCGTGAGCCACCGTGTCCGGCCTTTCCTACTTTTTCTAAGCATCTGTGTTACAACCACCTCTTTAGCTAATATTGTTTTTTTTTTTTTTGCCAAAAAGCAAAGTTTACCAGGGCTGTCTTGATTGTGAGGACTTTATAATTACAAGAAGGACAAGTCTTTGAATTCTGAGCAGGAGGGGGAAAAAAGGTACCAGTTCAGCTAATGGCATAAATGAGACTTAAGAACCAAATGAAAGAGTAGAAATAGTGCGGGTCCTCATTGCTTGCTAAATTGGAGGAAAAATCCTACAAAGCTAAACTAAACCAGCTCATCAGTCAGCCCTTACTCATATTCTAAAAGTGTGGATTAATCAGGAAGCGAGGGGAGAATGGAACAGGGTTTCTGCCTCCCATTCTTTGAAGCGTGATAGAATGATGAGCCTCACATTATAAGCCTTTCTGCCATCGTAGACCAACCGAGTTAAGCTCATTTCGGGTGGTTATAAAGATTCATGCAGCAATTATTTAGAGACTTGCACATGCACCCTTTAATCAGGCTGGGGAGACGCACATGCTAGCTATTTTCTGGATATTTAGCAAGGAGGAAAAAGCAAGCATGATTCTAAAGGCAATTCCTCTCTAACAGCTTTCAGAGTTTCCACTTCCCAGCTTCCATCCCGGCACTCTTTGAGGTGACTAAGAGAACTGTCTGTAAAAATATCCATAAGGTACTGCAAGGTGGATAATGGCACCTGCTTTGCTTCCCATCTCTGACTCTCTTACCAGAGTTATCATAAATGGAGCGACCTTTCCCTCTTTGCCATTCCAGGACTTCTTTCTATGTCTCCATGCTTTTTAATAAGGGCACATTTCCACCTTTATATTGGGTTTTAGATTGTAAATGTTTTATTTCTCTCCCTAGATGACAGATTCAGTATTTCAGTCCTCTTTGTACTGCCCTCATCAGCCGGTATAGTCACAAAATTATTTATGAAAGGAATGCATGCCTGAAGAATAGCAGGTGTCATGTGTCCTGGTTGGAAGCCACCTGTCTTAACCATGAGCTCTCTTAAAAATTGCTCTGACTTATGTGCATAATCCTTGGAAGGCAGATGAGAGCCTTCACAGCCAGATTCCAGCCTCAATCCAGTCATGCCCCTCTGGTAACCTAAATCTGGACACATCTGTGTGCTAGTCTTCCCTTTAGCTATTCAAGCTTTTCCCAAAGGCCCGATGTTTTTTCTTCTCTCCATGCTTTTGCACTTGCTGCTGGCATTTCCTGAAGTCCTCCCCACCAGCTGACTACTGATCATGATTTAGGATGCCAATCAGGTGCCATCTCTGTGGGAAGGCTTTCCCCAGTCCCAGCTCCAGCCCAGGTGGGGAGGGCTGCGATGTGCCATGCTGGCACTGGGTCGACATCTATCAGAGCGCCTGATCTGCTGAGTCACAACTATCTGTTTGCTTTTGTTCTTCTTAAAGCCTCCTCCACCTCATGCTGCCACTAATTAGACTAAAGTCCCCTTAAGGCCTAGTGCCTGGTCTTGGTTATCTCGGATTTCCTGTACATGGCATAACATCTATAACAGTAGATGCTCAACGAACATTTGTGGAATTAAAATGTTTAATTCTCTGTTATTTAGTTCTCTGCATTATTGAAGAAAGTATAAACTAACTGAAAATATCTTGGGCTTCTTCAGCTTCTAATAACATTATTGCAAAGATCGTTAAATGGGAATCGTGGGGCTTTAAGTCAATGGATCTCAAAATGTGGGCCCCAGGCCAGAGTAGCAGGTATCACCGGGGAGCCGGCCAGATGTGCAAATTTTTGGATCCCAACCCAGACCTATTGAATAAAAAAATCTGGTATAGGGCCCAGAAATGTATATTTTATAAGCTTTATATGTGTTTGATAGTGAGAACTTCTGCTTTAAGCAATTAGAATATTTTAAGAAGTAGTACATAACAGTGAGAAGATCAAAGTCCCTGGGATCAAGTAGCATTAGTTCAAATCCTAGCTGCTGTGCTTGATTTCATGGCTACATGCATTTGGTCAAGTTACCTAAACTCTATGAGGCTCATTTCTTTCATTAATAAAAGGACCAGAACCAAAGCAAGTGATGAACTTAAAATGCCTAGTACAGTGCCTAGGGGACAGAAAACGCTCAGCAGATGGTGGTTCCTATTATATTGGTTCCCAAAATGTATGCCATCAAAGATTAGTCTCAAAAGTACTCGGAGATAGAAGAAGGAGGGAGAGGAGGCAGGGGAGAAGGAGGAACAGAAGAGGAGGAGGGGGAGAGGAAGAGGAGGAGGGGAAGAGGAAGAGGAGGAGGGGGAGAGGAAGAGGAGGAGGGGGAGAGGAAGAGGAGGAGGGGGAGAGGAAGAGGAGGAGGGGGAGAGGAAGAGGAGGAGGGGGAGAGGAAGAGGAGGAGGGGGAGAGGAAGAGGAGGAGGGGGAGAGGAAGAGGAGGAGGGGGAGAGGAAGAGGAGGAGGGGGAGAGGAAGAGGAGGAGGGGGAGAGGAAGAGGAGGAGGGGGAGAGGAAGAGGAGGAGGGGGAGAGGAAGAGGAGGAGGGGGAGGAGGAGGAAAAATGCTATTTGGTCAATCTCTGGGACAAATTTAAAGCAGTGTCTAGAGGAAAATTTATAGCAATAAATGCCCACATGAGAAGTAAGGAAAGATCTAAAATTGACACCCTTTCATCAAAATTGAAAGAGCTAGAGGAGTAAGATTAAAAACAACCTCAAAAGCTAGCAGAAGACGAGAAATAACTCAGATCAGAGCAGAACTGAAGGAGGTAGAGACACAAACAACCCTTCAAAACATCAATAAATCCAGGAGCTGGTTTTTTGAAAAGATCAACAAAATTGACTGGCTGCTAACCAGATTAATAGGAAAGAGAGAAGAATCAAATGGATGCAATAAAAAAATGACAAAGGGGATATCACCACCAATTCCACAGAAATACAAACTACCATCAGAGATTATTACAAACAATTCTATGCACATATACCAGTAAACCTGGAAGAAATGGATAAATTCCTGGATACTTGCACCTCCCAAGCCTAAACCATGAAGAAGCTGAAACCCTGAATAGACCAATAACAAGGGCTGAAGTTGAGGCAGCAATTAAGAGCCTACTCACCAAAATAAGCCCAGGTCCAGATGGGTTCACAGCTGAACTCTACCAGACATACAAAGAGGAGCTGGTACCACTCCTTCTGAAACTATTCCAAACAATCCAAAAAGAGGGAATCCTCCCCAAATCATTTTATGAGGCCAACATCATCCTGATACCAAAACCTGGCAGAGACTCAACAAGAAAAGAAAACTTCAGGCCAATATCCATGATGAACACAGATGCAAAATTCTTCAATAAAATACTGGCAAACCGATTGCAACAGCACATCAAAAAGCTTATCCATCACGATCAAGTAGAGTTCATCCTGGGGATGCAAGGTTGGTTCAACATACACAAGTCTATAAATGTAATTCACCACATAAACAGAACCAAAGACAAAAACCACATGATTATCTCAAAAGATGCAGAGAAAGCCTTCAACAAAATTCAACAGCCCTTTATGCTGAAAACTCTCAATAAACTAGGTATAGATGGAACATATCTCAAAATAATAAAAGCTATTTACTATAAACCCACAGCCAATATCATACTGAATGTGCAAAAACTGGAAGCGTTCCCTTTGAAATCTGGCACTAGACAAGGATGCCCTTCCTATATCACCATTCCTATTCAATATAGCATTGGAAGTTCTAGCCAGAGAAATCAGGCAAGAAAAAGAAATCAAAGGTATTCAAATAGGAAAGGAGGAAATAAAATTGTTTCTATTTGCAGACGACATGATTATATATTTAGAAGACCCCATCCACTCAGCCCAAAATCTCCTTAAACTGATAAGCAACTTCAGCAAAGTCTCAGGATACAAAATCAATGTGCAGAAATTACAAGCATTCCTATATACCAATAACAGACAAACAGACAGCCAGTTCATGAGTGAACTGCCATTCACAAAGGATGTAAAGGACCTCTTCAAGGAGAACTATGAATCACTGCTCAAGGAAATAAGAGGGGACACAAACAGATGGAAAAACATTCCACGCTCTTCGTTAGGAAGAATCAATATTGTAAAAATGGCCATATTGCCCAAAGTAATTAACAGATTCAATGCTATCCCCATCAAGCTACCTATGACCCTTTTCACAGAACTGGAAAAAAACACCTTAAACCTCATATGGAACCAAAAGATAGGCTGCATAGCCTAGACAATCCTAAGCAAAAAGAACAAAGCTGGAGGCATCACACTACCTGACTTTTAACTATACTGCAAGGCTACAGTAATCAAAACAGCATGGTACTGGTACCAAAACAGAGATATAGACCAATGGAACAGAACAGAGGCCTCAGAGGCAATGCCACACATCTACAACCAGCTGATTTTTGACAAATGACAAAAATAAGCAATGGGGAAAAGATTCCCTGTTAATAAATGGTGTTGGGATAACTGGCTAGCCATGTGCAGAAAACAGAAAGGGGACCCCTTCCTTACACCTTATACTAAAATTAACTCCAGGATGGATTAAAGACTTAAACATAAGACATAACACCATAAAAATCCTAGAAAAAAACCTCGGCAAAACCATTCAGGACATAGGCATAGGCAAGGACTTATGACTAAAACAGCAAAAGCATTGGCAACAAAAGCCAAAATAGACAAACAGGATCTAATTAAACTCCAGAGCTTCTGTACGCCAAAAGAAACAATCATTAGAGTGAACCGGTAACCAACAGAATGGGAAAAAAAGTTTGCAATCTACCCATCTGACAAAGGACTAATATCCAGAATCTACAAAGAACTAAAATAGATTCACAAGAAAAAAACAAAGAAACCCATTCAAAAGTGGGCAGAGGACATGAGCAGACACTTTTCAAAAGAAGACATATATGAGGCAAACAGATATATGAAAAAATGCTCATCACTGGTCATTAGAGAAATGCAAATTAAAACCACATTGAGATACCATCTCACACCAGTTAAAATGGCGATCATTAAAATATCTGGAGACAACAGATGCTGGAGAGGATGTAAAGAAATAGCAATACTTTTGTACTGTTGGTGGGAATGTAAATTAGTTCAACCATTGTGGAAGACAGTGTGGCGATTCCTCAAGGACCTAGAAATAGAAATTCCATTTGACCCAGCAATCCTATTACTGGGTATACATCCAAAAGATTATAAATCATTCTATTATAAAGACACATGCACATGTATGTTCACTGCCACACTATTTACAATAGCAAAGACCTGGAACCAACCCAAATGCCCATCAACGATAGACTGGACAGAAAAAATGTGGCACATATACACCATGGAATACTATGCAGCCATAAAAAAATGATGAGTTCGTATACTTTGTAGGGACATGGATGAATCTGGAAACCATCATTCTCAGCAAACTGACACAAGAATAGAAAATCAAACACCATATGTTCTCACTCATAGGCGGCTTTTGAACAATGAGAACACATGGACACAGGGAGGGAAGCATCACACACTGAGGTCTTTTGGGGGACTAGGGGAGGGACAGTGGGGGGTAGGGAGGTTGGGGAGGGATAACATGGGGAGAAATGCCAGATATAGGTGACGGGGGGATGGAGGCAGCAAACCACATGTATGTACCTATGCAACAATCCTGCATGATCTGCATGTGTACCCCAGAATCTAAAGTACTATCTATATCTATATCTATATATATCTATATCTATATCTATAACTATATCTATATCTAGTGCTGTCTGGTCAAATAACTCACAAATAAAAACTCTATTCTAGTAGAAAGTCTCAGTTTACATAAACATATTAAAGGCTCTGGGAAGTTTTATGACTTTGTTTTTCTTAAACTATGTTTAATTCAGTCTTTCCTAAGGTTTCTTCCCTCCCTCCTTTCCCTCCCTCCCTCCCTCCTTCCCTCCTTCCTTCCTTTCCTCCCTCCTTCCTTCCCTCCCTTCCTCCCTCCCTCCCTCCCTTCTTTCCTTCCTTCCTTCCCTCCTTCCCTCCTTCCCTCCTTCCCTCCTTCCCTCCTTCCCTCCTTCCTTCCTTCCTTCCTTCCTTCCTTCCTTCCTTCCTTCCTTCCTTCCCTCCCTCCCTCCTTCCTTCCTTCCTTCATTCTTTTCAGGACAAGTAGAAGAGGTAACATCTTAGCTTCTGTTAAGTTATGAGGAAAAACCAAAAGAAATATTTTCACCTTCGTTTTGAGTTTTTGACTGTTTGCTTTTTAACTGGATATTGGGAAGTAGAAAAACCTCAGTAATTTTTAAATTAAAGATTCAATAGTAACATATTGAATATTTGCAAAATATGGACAATAATTTGTCAATCGCCCTACAGATATTTATTGAGTATATACTAAGTGCAGGGCACTCTTGGGTGTTGAGGATACTGAAAGGGAGAAGGGGAACAAATTTGGATGGGCAGGGCTATCTAAGGGATGATATTTGAGCCTTGTGAATGACCAGATCAGCCATGGAAAGATGGGGGAAAGGGCAGATGGAAGAGGAAGTACAAAGCTGTCACAGGAAAGAGTTTGGGTGTTTCCAAAGAACACAAAGAAGTCTAGTGTCACAGAGCTGGGAGAGAAAAGGAGAATAGAAAGAGCCTCTGGCCAAATCACTCTAGCCACAATAAACGATTTGGGTTTTATTCTAAAACCAATGAAAAAATACTTTATTAAACATGCTGGTTTGACCTGATTATTAGGTATGAGAACCTTGCCCTGTACTCTGTATCTTCATTAGTAATTCCCAGAAACCTCAAAGACCAAAAGGGGCAAGTATATTTTCTCCATTCATCATCCATCCATCCACTAATCACCTGTGTCTTTCGATGTGCCAGGCATGGTGCTTACTAGGTAACAAAGATACAAAGATAAGTAAGAAATTTTCTGCCCTCAAGGAATTGATCATCTATTGAAGTTCTTGCAGTGTGAAAGAGGTTTGGTAGATGCATAAATGATTATGCTGTTGCATTGGATTACCTTGCTGTATTTCTCTAGGAGTTATTATTCATAATGGGACTGTGTCTTTGGATGGAAAAACCACTGCAGTACTTTGATTACTGACTACATAAAATGCACGATTTTACCACATTCGAAAGCATGTTAGGCATAATTGCTTGGATCCTAAATTTGTATGAAGCGCAGGAACTAGGGTAATAAAAATTCAAGGCTGACACACCAAACTTAGTTCCTCTGTCACCCATAAGACCTAATCTTGCTTAAGGGTGCATCCCATACTTGAATGATTGTCCTACTACGTAGTTGTAAAAGCCTTTGGAAATTGTCTTCTTCTTTATTTCATTAAGCAGCGTTCTTTCTCCCTCTAACACTTTCTTGAAATGCCTCTTATAAAAACAAACTTTTTGTTTATTTCCTGTGGCAATGGAAAAAAAGAATATCCTAGTAACGAAGCATATGCTAAGGTAATTTAAGAGTTGCGATAAGCCAAAAGGAAAAGATAAACAGCCCCCAGAAACTCACAAAGTTAAAGAGGTTGTTCCTTTTTAAAGAAGTCTAATTGGACACGGCAGGGGTCTCAATCCACGCGCCCAGTTGTTTTACGAGAGGAATTTTCTGTTACAATGTAGGAAGTTAAAGTCTGCTCAACTTGTCTGAAGTTGATTTGCTCACATCTGTCATCCAACCTTGAACTGGTATGACCAATTTTGGAGGAAGTAAGACCATGGAAATATACATATATAAACCCTAAACATGAAGGATGTGAATTATTTTTATGATCTATCAACTCTTTGGCCTGAATAGCTACAGAGGAGTTACCATCCCATCTGAAATTTCCCTTGTTTATCACAGACAGGGATTTCCGAGCAGCCCAAACCCAGTTACTTACAGGAGGTGCCGATGAAGAGTAAAAAGACCATAACACAAGAAGAAACCCAGCCAACCACATCACTGCCATCAAAATCTCAGAGTTAATGTCAGTCCTAATGAGTTCCTCGGGACAAAGGTTCTGAGTTCTGTGGGGAAGAGTGCTGATTCCACTGCTCATGTGGGATGTTATTACTATTAATAAACAATCCTGATAACTTGCATGACCACAGCTCACTGTGCAATGGAGAGGCATTTTTTTTTTCCCCCACAAGTTATCTTGGAGTATAATTATCTCGGTGTTATAAATGGTGAAACTAAAACACAGAGAAGTTAATTAAAGAACTTGCCCAGGGTAACAATAGTCCAAATGGGGATGGGAATAAGGCAGAGACTTCAGAGCTCTTAAGAGAGGGCTTTTGCAGAAGTATAATAGAGGCAAAATGGGGCATGGACTTCCAACTTTTCCCCAAGCCTATGAAGAACATACTTCTCAAGCTACTTTGCTAAGCTTGACCTCTGAAACTTACATGGTTTGAAAATGGAAACACTCCTGTCCCTACGCAGCTGCACAATGGAATCTGGATAGCAGATGTGATGCTGTTATGTGTAAGCTTTCCCCTCATGATCTGTGCTTTGGTATATACCTTGACAATGGAGAGTGCTACATTTTTGGTTCTTCATCCAAGAAAGGAAAACCACTCCTCTTCCTAGAGGCCCTGTCAAAGTTTGGTTGCATTGTAACATGGGAATGTTTCTTAGAAGACTGATCTATTTCGATTCAGGTTGTGCAAAACACACTACTCTAGACCTGCATATGAATTGGGCACACATCTTCCATGTGTTTCTAAAGAACCGTATTGAGACTTGTAAGAACCTATGCGCTATAGATCATCTATTCTGGAAAATATTTTTTCATGTTTAATTTTCTTAGAATTAGAAGCTTTATGAATAATGTGTACATTTAATGTAGCGTTTCTCTTTTTTTCCTGTGGAATGTTGTAATTCAGTCCATAATGTGCTTAAAATGCCATATTACAATCAAGAATATGTTATATCACAAGCTCCTTTCAAGAACGACAGAATACAATAAAAGAGAAATAGAGTTTGCTCAGCATAGGAAATTTCACTTTGTAAAAGCTGGAATCATTTCCAAAGCAAGCTAGAACTCAATCAAGTCCAGGAAGCATCTGGGTTATTCTGGAAAAAGGGATCTCATGCTAATCCTGTGCTGTGAGGAAGTGGGCAAGACAGGGCTAGCAGGGTCAGCGGGGTCTCAGAACTCATCAGTGTCAGACAGAATGCCTGAACGAAGCCAAAGACTTGGCTCAGATGTGATGATAGATCTTCAAATCCAGGCAATACCCAGCGCCTGTGACATGGTGGACACATGACGGTTGTTTAATCAAAATATGCTGACAGTCCACAGCTGCTGAGTACCAACCTCAGAACCAGCAGTGAGGTGATCTCCCATGCTATATCCTCCCGTGCCAAACATAAAAACAGTAACAAAAACTTGAATTCTGCTTCTAACTCCCTTAGCACTAACATTAGTGGGTCAGTATAAGCCCCAGCTATGTAATAAGGATATTTGGTCCAGGATCCCTAAAACTCACCTGACTTTTTCGTGGCCCACTTAAGCTTTCCTTCCTCCTAATTGTATGTGGTTTTCAAGATGTTCAGCTAGGAAAGCACAGAAATGAAGAGTAATTATACTCGCTCGGGAGGCTGAGGCAGGAGAATCACTTGAACTGGGGAGGTGAAGGCTGCAGTGAGTGGAGATTGTGCCACTGCACTCCAGCCTGGGTGACAGAGCGAGATTCTATCTTAAACAAACACAAAAACAAAAACAAAAACAAAAAAAGAGTAACTGTACGAAGGAACCAAAGAATTTGTCTATTAACAGTTATAATTGTACTTGGTAAAATAAATTCATCATTGGGAATAGAGGTTAGAGGTACCTATCTATCTATATATCTTCATTTAACACAAAATAAGTAAACAATCTGTTTTTTAATCCATGTGACTAGGTAGGCAAAGTCCTACAAAATATAGAGTATATTAAAAAAAAAAAAGAGACCTTGATGGTGGAAAGTTTGAGATTATTAGACTGAATACGGCCCATTGAGAAGTCACTTGAAATTTTATCCCTCAAATGGATTATCTGTTAAATAGAGATAATAATACCCTCTATATCTTCCTCACCAGTTGGTTGATTTAAATAGGTAATGCACGTGATAACGTTTTCTAAAAGTAAAGATGGTATGCCATCATGGAGATGGAGATTACTGTTAATGACATTAGCAGTGGTAATATCATCATCATCATCATCATCATCATCGAGACCAACAAGCTAGATAACTGGGATTGAAGACTCAAATGCTACAAAGGCCATGCAAATCACATACATGAGTAAATTAAAAGATCATACCTGATCTAAAATGGGCAGTCTCTATTGGACTCTAGTGATTTGTGTCCATGACGTAATGCAGGTGGGTATTACTAGGTATGTTGTTATTTCAGGAAGGATAGAATCATGAATGTTTATGCACATCTCTTGGGTTTTCAACATTGTCACTTAAATAAAGCATAAGTTTAAAAATAATACCAAGCAGGACAAATCAAATTGGTTTGCAAGCTCCTTTGGCCAAGGTTCAGATGTTTGCAACCTAAAATAAAGAACATGATCTTGTTCCTTGAAATAGAAAATACTATACAAACATAAGTGATGACGATGGTTATTTAATATCATTCTCATCACCAATCCAGAAAGGGGCAACAGCTTTAGTTTCCTCTCTTTGGGAGGAAAAAGTTGTTTCTGTGTGTTTTTAAAGAGAGGCGACAGACTCCACAACTCAGCACATCATTGGAAGTGGAATAATGTGTTGTACCTAGTTCTTGGTTTTTTTCCTAGAATCGTGATATTTGAAAGTTGGAAATGAACTTTCAAAACACCTGACTCAATGCCTCCCAACACTACAAAAGACAAAGCAGAGGGCCCAAGAGGAGAAGGGACTGCCCAGGGGACACCGGGAGTTTTGGGTAGCACTAAGACTCAGATGGATTCTCCGGCTGCCGCCATATCCAGGGCCGTTTCTTTCTTCACCATGATTTCCTTTCTTTGTTTCACAGATTCTTTTTATCTTCTGAATCCTTTCAGCAATTTGAGATCAATAAAGAGCAGCAGAAAAGGCCAAGTCTGCCCAATGTAATACGACTTTTTCCCCTCCCTGTAAATTATTTTCACAACAGATCCTCCGTCTCTTATATTCTAACCAGTTTTCAGTCTTCACGAGAAGGTGCACAGGTTAGCAAAAGAAATCAGAAACCCAGCATCCTAATGTCTTAAACAGGTGGTGTCCCAGCCTATCTCTTTTCATCTTTAAAAGCAAATTGCTTGAACTGAGCTATAAGACCACAAGAAGGACCCACAGAGAAACAGGGAGAGTCACAAACTGGTAGAGATCACTGCTCCTTCAGGAACAAAATCACTGATAGGAATGTATCAAAGACAGTGGTTACTACAGAAAGAAAGACATGTAAAGCAATATTCTCAGCAGACAGAGTGAAAGGGGGGTGGGTAATGGTCAGGCTCTCCAGGGAGACGCGAAAGGTCGTTGAGATGAAAATAACCTTGGGAACTGGAAATGAGTGCTCCATTACCACAGACGGGAAGAAAACACAGTATCCAATCAGATGGAACAGATTGAAATGCGATCCTAGTCAAGTGTGAATGCCACGGATTGCATCGTGGAATTATTCGGGGAGCTGGCATGCCTGAAGATAGTTCTGTCCCATAGCCCTCAGTCTACAGTGGACATCAATGCAATTCAAAAGCAGGTGTTTGCAAGGTTATAACTTATGCAAAAACATCTCTGTAAATTCTAAGTGAAGGTGAGGGGTGGGGAGTCATGATACAGATAAATTTGGGGATCTTTCTCTATAGGAAAACTGACTATTCTGCTGAGGTGTTAAAAAGGCGCTCTATCATCAGTTTTTAAAGCAAAGGGATGTAAAGTCTGCCTTTGGAGTGGAAGAGAAAAGAAGAACAATTGATCATTGCATTTTATTGTTAGCTTCCCATGCTTGAGTGTTCACTGATAGAATCGGTTCAACTCCAAGATGCTGTCTTAGAAACAATTATTGCTTTCCACTAAATATAACTCAAGCAGAAAACATTAATTTAAATGATAAGCACCTAAATGCTTCAGTATCAAGAATGCATGTGCCCCCTCATCTTTGGCTTTACAAGCACCAGAAAGGAATAGGGACAATAAGCAACAGAAATAATAAAACAAAAGGTCTGATGGAAAGTGACAAAAGAGAGAGCTGGTATTAGACCCGGGGGAATCAAAGGAAAGGCCTGTGCCAGAATTTTAAAGCACCGCACAAAACAGTTTTTCTATGTTTAACTAGTTTATTCAGATTCTAGAGTTTAAATATTAACTATATTGGTTTGCTCTGTTTGCTTCTGGCTTTCTTTGCCATCCATATTGCTCTATGCCATCATCCAGAAATGCCTTCTTCATTCTCTGTCTCTTCTACTGCAGATAGAGGAGCCAGCCTGTGAGCTAGGGTCTACCTCCACTATTTTGTTGGACCATTCTTTGGATATTGCAAATACCCTCTGCATACCTTTCCCCATCCTTCGACTGCATGTACTATTTGTTAGCTCACCTAATATTTATTGAGCATCTGCTATGTGCCAGGCTCAGTGCTAGCTAAACGCATAGAATGAAATGAGACACAAGGGAAATAGGGTTCTTGCCTTCGAAGAACTTAAATCTAATGGTGAATGCAGTCAAGGAGCATAGTGGATTCAATAATAGAGAAGACATGGGGAGCTATTTCTAGTAGCTCTATCCTGCTGAGTATTCAATTGGATTCTGTTGTGGGCTGAATTGTTTCCCCAAAAGATATGAAGTCCTAACTCCTGATAGCTGGGAATGTGACCTAATTTGGATTTTGTGAAGTTATTTGCAGACTTAATTCAAATAAATGTATCCTCAATTATGGCGAGCCCTAAATTCAGTGATTGGTATCCCTACAAAGAGAGAAAGTTGGACACTGACAGACACACAGGAAGAAGGCCAGTAGGAGGTGGAGGCCGGGATTGGAGTTATGCTGCCACAACTAAAGAACAGCAGGGGCTGCCGGCAGCAACCACAAGGTAGAAGAGGCAAGGAAGGACTCTTCCCAGGGCATTTGGAGGGAGCATGGTTTGGAACTTGTAGCTTCTAGAACTGTGACAGAATAATATTCAGTTCTTTTCAGCCACTGAGTTTGTGGTACTTTCTTACGGCAGCTCCAGCAAACTAATCCATACGCTAAGCTCATGCATTCCCCAGGCTCATGTCCTAGAGTATAGCTGTACCCCACAAAACACTTATCAATGGAAGCAACTATTTCCAAGGCAGCATCAACTTGGGGATAGCAGCTACTATACAAATGAAGAGAGAACTGTTCTTTTGGATCCACGTCTCTCTCTCCTTTCCAAGGAAAACAGCAGATTAGACAAACACAATTCTTTTCTCAACATGCCCTATGGTATTTTTTTCTGTTCTTTCTAAATGTGATCAAGCTCACACCCATAATCACAGATGGTCTCAGATCTAAAAACGTTACAGTGACCTGCAGTCAACAGGCCCAAATCCAAAGGACTTTGAGGGGGCTCCTGCCATCTTTCTATTGCGCCAGTCTAACGTTGTCCTTCTAAAGCTAGATCAATAAGGATCTGGCTCTTGAGCTTATCTCTACTTGCACCGTGTGCTAAGGGACACAAAAAGACCAAACACCCTTGTCTTTAAGTGGTGACAATTTAATGTTGACACAAGTGACTTAAATGCATGAAACACCAAGAGAATACTACAAATCAGAATGCAATGAGGTGCTAAATTGAATAAGGCAGACTATAAGGCTGGTCTGTAATTCTGAAAAAGGAAAGTTCTAGTTGGGCTGAGTTGGTTGGGAAAGCTCCGGGGAAATGATGGTACCTATGCTTAGATGGATACAGGATCAGAAATGAGGAACAGTAGTCATGGTATCTTCTCTGTTCTCATGCCTTCCTAAGCTGTGTTGGGATAAAGAGCTAAAGCCGCAGCAACTCCACAGGGCTCCCTAATCAACAGAGGCAGATACAGACAGATCTGCGGGTTTGACGCAAATACTCCAATGCCTAACTATTCTGGTTCACAGCACCTGATGTCATTCCAAACACATCGGCACTGATCAATACATATTTGTTGAGTAAAATATATTTGAGAGAATTAAACGGCTACCATTTTTAACATGGTATTAAGTGTTTTGCATGCCCAATCTCCTGTAAATGTTTTCTTTTCATCAGAAGAAAAAAACGCACACACTTTAAAGAATTAAATTGTCCTGCAATGATCGGTTCAAAAATAGCAACCTTCCTTCATCTCCGCCAATTTCTTCCTTCCCAACAGCAACCACATTTACCTTTTTTTAGCTGATTATTTTGGTATTTATCTCCAGTTCTATGAATAACATGCTTTGCTGCTATTTCTTGCATTTTCCATTTTATTTAGTTAGCTCTTGCATTATCTAGTAACTTCTTACTGCAAAAGATACAGGTCTTGGCTTTTTTTCTACCTGCCCAGCCCTCGTATCTTCTCAATCTTCTGATTTAATAGCTAGGTCATTATTTAATGTGTACATTAGTATGGCCATAGAAATGCTCTTCAGAGCTGGGCCATGCGGTAAATGATGACTACATTTTATTTCTCTAATATATTTTTTTTCTGGAATTGTCTTTTTAAAATTTACTTAAGTTTCTACATACTTATCACTCTGGAGGCTAATTTTTTTGGGTCAAGTTCTTGTACTGCTTAATAACTATGTGTCCTACAGCAAGTTACTTAACATCACTGTCACAGTTTTCCCACCTGTGCAACAGGGATAATAATCCCAATTCACAGCATAATGGTGTCCATGTCCTGCAGCCAAAATGCCACCGGGCAGGAGCACACAGTGGCCAAACACAGTTCACAGCACCTCAATGCAATGAAGGAGAAGGCACCAAGGGGAGCCAGAATGATGCCTCAATAAGAGCGTTAGAAAGGGCTTGTGGGCTGGGTGAGGTGGCTCACACCTGTAATCCCAGCCCTTTGGGCGGCCAAGGCAGGTGGATCACCTGAGGTCAGGAGTTTTCGACCAGCCTGTCCAATATGGTGAAACCCTGTCTCTACTAAAAAACCAAAAATTAGCTGGGCGCAATAGTATACACCTGTAATCACAGCTACTCGTGAGGTTGAGGCAGGAGAATTTGCTGGAGCCAGGGAGATGGAGGCTGCAGTGAGCCGAGATTGCGCCACTGCACTCCGGCCTGGTCAATAGTGTGAGACTCTGTCTCAAAAAAAGAAAAAAACAAAACAGTAGTCATCCATTTTAGCCTAGAGAGGTGGGTGTTTTGTATTTTTGTCATTTGGACAGTGACTTTGGTTTTGTCTGTATTGAGGCAAAATCATGGTGTGGTCTTATTGTCACCTCATTTCATGTCACCACAGTCGTGGAGTGCCCTTGTGCTGGTGTTCTGTAAGATTGTTTATGTTCAGTGGGAGAACACTACAACCGAGCTGTGAGGGATAAGCCAGCTCCTAATGCACCTAAGCCTAGATGTTAGTGTCAGGTCTGTTCCCAGAATTGAGGGCTGCTTTCCTCTTTCTTGTTCGTGAGGATTCAATGAATTACCATTTGTACAAATTTAGAACAATGGCTGCCATAGAACAAGCCTTTAAACAGCATTTGTTGCATGAAACCAAAAGCATAGACAACAAAGGTAAAAATAGATATGTTGGACCATACCAAGATTAAAAACTTTTACACATCAAAGGACACCATCAAAGAATGAAAAGATGACCTACAGAATAGGATAAAATATTTGCAAATCACATATCTGATAAGCAATTGATATCCAGAATATACAAAGAACTCCTACAACTCAACAATATCAACAAAAAACAAATGATCTGATTAAAAATTAGGGAAAAGACGAATAGACATTTCTTCAAAGAAGGTATAATAACAGGCAACAAGCACATGAAAAGAACTAATCATTAGAGAAATGCAAATAAAAACCATGAAGAAATACCACTTCACACCAATAGGAACACAGAAAGTAACAAGTTGTAGAGAGGATGTAGAGAGATTGGAGCCTTTGTGTATTGCTGCTGGTGGAATGTACAATGATGCAGACACAGTACAAAAGAGCACGTCAAATCTTTAAAAAATTAAGTATAGGGCCGGGCACGACAGCTCATGTAATCCCAGCACTTTGGGAAGCCAAGGTGGATGGATCATGAGGTCAGGAGTTCAAGATCAGCCTGACCAACATGGTGAAAACCCATCTCTACTAAAAATACAAAAAGTAGCTGGGAGTCGTGGTGCATGCCTGTAATCCCAGGTACTCAGGAAGCTGAGGCAGGAGAATCACTTGAACCCGGAAGGCAGAGGTTGCAGTGAGCCAAGATCACCCCACTGTGCTCCAGCCTGGGTGATGGAGTGAGACTCTGCCTCAGAAAAAAAAAAAGTAAGTATAGAATTACCGTATGATTCTGTGATTCCACTTTTGGTTATACATCCAAGAGAGGTCAAAGCAGGTGCTCAAACAATTCTTGGTTCACCAATATTCATAGCAGCATTATTCACGATAGACAAGAGGTGGAAACCACCCAAGTGTCTATTGACAGAGGAGTGGATACACAAAATGTGGTATAGAAAGAAAATTATATATTTTTCAGCTCTAAAAGGAAGAAAATTCTGTGCTGCAGAATTACATGCTACGACATGGATGAAACTTGAAGACTTATGCTAAGTAAAATAAGTCCATCACAAAAGGACCAATACGGTGTGATTCCCTTGATATGAGATACCTAGACACGAATTGATAGAGAAATAAAATAGTGGTTGCCAGGGGTTGAGAGAAAGGGAGTTAGTGTTTAATGGGTATAGAGTTTCTGCTGAGGAAGATGAAGATGTTTTGGAGATGGATGGTAGTGATGATTGTATAACAATGTGAACATACTTAATGCCATAGAACTATACACTTAAAAGTAGTATAAATTGTAAATTTCATGTTATATATATTTGCCCACAATAGAACATCGTTTGTTAAATTAGAAAGCAAGTACTCTCAAACCCAATCATTGATTCGGTTGTCCAAGCCTCTTTTAAAGGTATTTAGATGCATCAGAATGTTATTTAAATATTTATAACAGCTTTAGGACTTGTAGACACTTATTATTGTTTTACAGATAAAAATACTGAGATATAGATTAAGTAAGTTGCTCAAGATTATAGTGTTAGAAAGTGGCCGAGCTATGATCTGAATCTATGTAGTATGGACGTAAAGTCCTCACTATTAAGAACACAGTCACTCTTCATTATTATTTTGCGGATGGGTCTAAGAGATGTACCCAGGGCTGGGGCTATACTTTCTGTTGAAACTGCCCACTGGTAAAATAATTAAGTCCTTTCATCCAACCCAATAATCGAAACATCTCTATCAAGGAACTGGGGACACTTTTAAAAATGACTATTGAATATTATACAGGAAGCTATTTAGAATTGAATGTACCCTTTAAGGCAATTTGGGAGAAGCTGACGATCTCGGTAAAAGTTACTAGGGCAGGAAACTGTTAAGATATCACTTGTATTCCTACTCTCTGGGCTTGCCTAGACATCTTTTTGTATGTACCAAGAAGCCAGGGACAGAAATGGAGAGGTAGAATGTACACAATGCCTATCGACCCTGAGATTTTTGTCAATATCAAGATTATTTGCTGAGAAAGAGCAGTTCTCTGCCATCTGTCACTTCCATGCTGTGCATCTCCAAAGGAATTACCTGTCCATCTTGATTGTGTGCTCATTTGCACCATGGTGCAGAAGAGTAGTCCCACTCTAGTTGGGCTGGAAATTGCTGGACCTACCAACTACATGTACGCGTGTGTATGTTTGTGTGTGTGTGCGCGCGCGTGTGTGCAGTGTTTGTCTATTTCAAGAAGGCACAAAGGAAAAGAAGGAAAGGTTTGATCTCCATTTGCTACATTGCTAGGCAAGTTAACAATGTTGAGAGAGTCCTGAGGACTATTTGTTCTCAGGATTACTCATTATTGGGGTGGGAGACCTTGTTTAGGAGGGTGAGGGTCTTCGCGAACCCAGGTGTGTGTTGGTGGAGCTGTACTTTCTTTCCTTGATAAGACTGCCATCAACATTTTCAGCCAAGTGTTACAGCATCCCAAATCCATTCTTCTCAACTTTTGCATGTAAGCTACAAGGATCTGCTTTGCATGACTGTGTAGGCGTTAGTTTTGGTAATGTCCCAGATAGTGGGGTGAAATCCACACTATACAGAGGAGTTGGGGAGCCTCTAACATTGGGACAGCTTGGTCCAGCCAGATACAAGAAGCTTAGAGACACAGAATACTGGAACAAGAAGGAAACTTGGAGGCCTTTCAAGCCAATGCTCATTCTAGTCAGATAGGGAAACTTAGGTCCATGATGGTTTGGCTGTGTTCTTACTCAAAGTCTCATCTTGAATTGTAATCCCCCAAATCCCCACATGTCAAGGGTGGTACCAGGTGAAGGTAACTGAATCATGGGTGCAGCTTCCCCCATGCTGTTCTCATGGTAGTGAGTGAGTCTCACAAGATCTGATGGTTTTTTAGGCAACTGCCATTACTGCTGTTTGCACTTCTTCCTGACTTGTGAAGAAGGTGCCTTTCTTCTCCTTTATTTTCTGCCACCATTGAAAGTTTCCTTAGGGCTTCCCAGCCATGCAGAACTACGAGTCAATCAAACCTCTTTCCTTTATAAATTACCAGTGTGGGTGTTTCTTCATAGTCACGTGAGAACAGACAAATACAATGATTGGATGACTTGACAAAAATCACGCTGTGAATCAGGAGCAGTGTGTGGAAAACCCAAGTTTTCCAACTTTCACTTTAGAGCTTTCCCACTGCTAAAGCTTCCAAGAGTTGCCGGAACACACACTTCTGAAGGGAACGGTAAACACAGAGTTCCTTAGCCCCTCCTGAGCTTAGGGAATCACAGTCTCCAGGAGAAGTGTCTGGGGCTTTGTGTGCTTCCCAAACAGTGGGCGTAAAGGGTATTTAGTTTTAAGAAATCTTTAAAAAAATTTGTAACGCAGGCCCTTTAATACAATGCTTTCACTGTCTGTTGTCTATCTCAATCAGCCATACAAATATTCTGAGGCTAACATTTAACAGGCGAGCGAGGAGAAAAGTTTCTGCAATTAGGAAGGTTAAGGTGGAAGCTGAAATCCTTCACTTTCCAGCTTTGTGACTTTGGTACGTTACTTAACCTCTTTGTGCCACAGTTTTGTCATCTATAAAATGGGTATGATGATAATTCTTAATGCATTAGGAGGTGGCGGGGACTAAACACAATTACATGAAGAAACTCATATAAAGTACTTAGCATATTAATGAGTACTAAGGGAGAAAAAGGACCATGAGCTGAAAGCCAAGTCCTATGTGGCTCTGCATTTGGACAAGAGGGACAGCTGTTTCTGTGACCTCCACAGAAAAGATGACATGCTGAACTTAGCCTGCTCTACTCAGTGGTCTGAGAACCTGTCCAGAGGAGAGGCAGCTGGAATCAAACCTGTGCCTGGACACCAGAATGGAGCCACAGGTAGCTCTGAATGCCTAAACCACACATCCCAGGGACCTGGGGAAGAACCTGGAGAGAGTCAAAGTGGCTCATGTGCAGAACAAGTCCATCTTGGGAAAGTGAATGATGTTTGCATTTGATAACCTGACCTCAAAATCAAGACTGAAAAATAAAGGTGGTTACTACAGACATTCATTCATTTACTTAATAAATACTTAGTGAGTGTCTGCTATGAATTTGTCACCAGGGAAACTGTAGTGGAGGTCCCTAAAGAGTGAATGAAGCTGTGAGGAGGAAGAAAAGCTGATAAAGAGCATAATAACAAGTTAAAATGCAGAACACCGGGAGAAGTGGGATAAACAACCACAAGAAGTACAATGACTTTTGTAAAAAAAAAGAGCAAGATAGTATTATCAGCACCATACAATCATCAGTGTGTGCATAACAACTGCTGAGAGCTATTCAGGGAATCCTAAATTAAATTAAATTACAATGGGCATAATCTGCTTAGGAAGGCAAGATAATTTACAACATCTCAGTGAAAAATTTCTTTAGAAAACCTAACATATATAAGGGGAAGAAGTTTCATTAGGTTAAAGATATCGACTTCTTCCTCATCCCAAATCTAGCCCCATGGATGGATATTAGGGGCCAGATGAGTGAGGTCACCCTTAAGTTTTCATGAGAGGATATTAATTCTAACCTCTATGTGGCTGTCAAGACAAATTTGTAACACAGAACATCTGCTTTTCAGGTTCTGGATGATGACTTTAACCTCAATGTCTGCTAGTTCCCACAAAAATTCAGTTATGAGCAATGATATTTAAGGTCTGTTGCCTACAGGACATGCAGTTTACATGGTCCTTTAGTAGAACTAAGGTTTGTCTATCAATCAAGTCAAGTTTTGCCCTTGGACTATGCAAATATTGGACATTTGTAGAATTGTTTTTACACAGAAAGTGTGCTGTATGTCTTATTTAGAGGGAGGTTACAAGGAATTTTGACAGGAAATTAGCATATGTATTACATAATGTTACTGAGAATCCAGTCATCTGGATACACACATGTGCTCCTTTATGACAAACTTCTTTCTAGCCTCATTGTGAGGATTCACAGAATTTCCCTGAAATGACTGACTTGTATTTATCTCATGAGGTGTTATGCATCTTGTTCTTTCTATGTTTCCCTTTTTGCTGTGGTTGCTAGGAAGCTTAAAATCAAGCTCTCTATGTTAAATAATGGAACAGGACTTTATATATTTGAGCATATATATATATATATATATATATACGCTTTCCCTCCTAAATTTTCCTTTACCTTTATTGCATTAACTATTTATAGCTAAAAAAACTTTGTTTTAACAATTGTTGGCTGGGCGTGGTGGCTCACACCTATAATCCTAACACTTTGGGAGGCTGAGGCAGGTGGGTCATTTGAGGTCAGGAGTTTGACACCAGCCTGGCCAACATGGTGTAACCCTGTCTCTATTAAAAATACAAAAATCAGCCAGGTGTGGTTGTGTGCATCTGTAATCCCAGCTACTAGGGAGGCTGAGTCACAAGAATCACTTGAACTTGGGAGGCAGAGGTTGCAGTGAGCCAAGATCATGCCACTATACTCCAGCCTGGACCTTAATAAAAAATTAACAATTGTTATGAGCTGTTACATATTTTGTGAGAAAGGTGCAAAAAAGAAATGCATGAATGAATGAATGAATGAATGAAGCTTATTTGTTTTATGATGCCAGATAAATAAAACAGCACTTCTTATTGAATTAACATTTAATTATTAAGTTATCCAGGTAACTTATTGATCCTAGGCAACCTCAAAGCCTGCTGACTCTGATATACTGTTTTCATTTAGAATTAACTAAAGCATTGCTCTTTTAAAAAGGGTAAGGGCACCCTTCATGTGCTCAGTTACAAACAGAGACTCTGACTGGAACAGCTCTTTTGCCACATAAGATCTACTGAAAGGGTCCTGGCCCGGTCATCCTGGTTACTATATTTCTTATGTATAGTTTGAAGCTCCTAATGAGTGTTTGAAGCCCCTTTATTTGCATTTTAAAGAAAACTAGAATTCAATGTTTCACAGGTAGAGGAAAGCCAGGGCTTTTAGAAGATAATGTGGTTGCTCGTGTATTTTCTGCATCATATGCTGATAGCAAACTGCAAGCCCTATTCTGATTTAGAAGGTAGTCTCATTCTTCCATCTGCAGGAGCCTCCATTATGCTGCTGCTGGGATCTAGATATTTTTTTCCAGATGAGTTATTTCATAGGATTTGAAATTATGCTTCTGTGTATACAAGAAACATGTCTGGCGTAAGTTGCTCTGGCAGAAGGTCAGAACACAGAATGAGCCACTCGCTGGAGCTCAGCTATCTGAAAGAAAATGCTTAAGGGGAGAGAAACACCACTCCTGTAAACATCTTGCTAGCTGTACCTGGGCATCTACTTGATTGGCATAGATTGAGGGTTAGAGCAATTTGGCTCCAAAGGTGGCAAGGTTTTAGTACTGTCCACTAAAGAATGCACTACTGTCATAGAAAATAATGATACTTAAGCCATAAAGGTGAAGCTTTGTTGTTGCTTTGAGGAGCTTTTCATGTTGGGGAAAAACATTTTAGTTCCTGTAGTTTATGTCTGGTTAGTTTCTGAAGAACAGGTGCTCCTTGGGCAGGAATTGTGTGCTGTGACCCTCCTAATGATGGGCTTCACCAACATCAAATAATAACAGCAACTATAAGAGGAGAGCAGGAAATAATGTTTTACTGTCGTGGATGGGCTAATATGTTAGAAGGTGTTTTATTTCTAGCAAAAAGTAAAAGAAAGAGACAAAGACCAAAGTGGTACCAGATTCTTAGTACACAGGTTCATCGCCAAGAGACGAACTTAAAAAATCCTGTGTAATTAACCAACAGGACATAACACACACAAACAAATGGCAGCTTTGTTTGTGCTGTGACACCTCCTGAAAAATTCAGCTCCTTTCATCAAACTCAATTCAAAACACTCAGACACAGCTCTGCACTTTGCATCTTCCATGTCAAACTCTATTTTCAATCCTTTACGTCAAATTTAAATTCATGGCAACTGCATTCAGATCTTGATAGAATCCCCAATTTGCCCTGGACCCTAAATCCATTCCACAAGAAACACACACACACACACACACACACACACACACACACACACACACAGACACGAGCACACACATACTCAAACTTGATTTGCTCTCATTTTAGCTAAGCCAGAGACCAGAATTTCGAATGACTGCCTGTTGCCCAAAGCTTTAACAAACTCTCTGATGATAAGTACCTGCTGAAAACAAGGGTGTTGCACACTTGGGTCTTCACCCCCTCAGTTGAAGAAATCATATCAGTACAGCTCTTGTTTGGCATAAAAATGAGCCCTTAAATTTTCTGTGGCTAAATTTTCTGTGGCATTTTCGCCTGTTACCGGAGCTTAAAACGCTATCAGTTTTAAGTGAGCTGAACAAATTGGTGTGAGTGATGAGAAATGGATAAGTTCGACTCTGAACACACAGATCTGTTGTGTCCACCAAAATGAGGTCTTGATTAGGCATAAAGCTGACATAAATACCCTATCAACAAGTTTCAATCTGATACACCGTCCAAAAGAAAGGAAATCACTCACTGCATTATTGCTGAGAAAACATTCCAGATGGCCTCAAGATAATAACTGACCTCTCGTATGGAAATCATCATTGCTGAGTGTCCATATATGCATAAAAGGATATAGTTTTTAAAAGCTCATTTTATCTCTAATAATTGTCTGTTTTTAAAAAGCTATCAGCAGGTGCATCTCATTTCAAAAGCCTCTTGTCCTTCATAATACAATATTCATCACGATTACATAGTATGAAATAAAAAGCAGCAAAACATAAGCGAAGGTAGTTCAATTAAATGCAACATCATCTGCAGCAAAAAAGGGCTCTGTAGCTAAAATCAGCTTCTGATGAAAGTAAAAAGGGAATATATTTCCACATATTTTTAATTATATAGAATTTCCTCAAACATGATTTTTCATAATATATTCCATTAAGTTAACATCATATTTGAAGAAAGAGCATTTTCCGATTTCATTTTAAGCCTGATTTTGAGCAATTACAGTGTCATTGTTCCGCGGTAGAAAGGTTGAATTCATTTACTGTGTGGTTATGCTAGTTATGATTGATGTCTCTTCTCCAAATGATAAACCAATCACCCCAATGATGTAATGTCATTTTAAGAGTGCCATAATCACATTTCTCTCAAACTAGAAGCTCTGATGAGTTCTAATAAAGATTTATGGTAGATTAAAGGCCTTCATAATATCAACAATGGATTGCTCATTTGATGAGAGATTTGATTAGGTAATTTTTTTTGAAAAAGAATATGAGTTTACTAAATATATCAGGCCTGGCTATGAAGAAGGGCATGGGCCACCCTAAGTAGCAGTCCATCATTTCATTTCCAGAATGAGTCATCTGAAATGTATTTGGGAGGTGCTCTCTAATCGTAGAGGTTGAGGCCAGTGGTGGGTGGCATACACTCCTGGATGTAACCTAAACACAATTTCATTAAGGCCCACTCCCAGCTGGGAAAGCTTTGTATTGCTTTGGATGGGATATGCTAATGAACCTCATGAGTGGCCAATTCAGAAGATGACTCCCAAGCCTTTAGGTCAGGAGCAATTAATTTCTGCAAATGTCTTTCCTGGGGCCATGGATACTTAAATTGTCTCTCCTTGGGCTACGGATACCTAGAAATTGCCTATTCCTATGTTCAGACGTTCATGTAAGCATAACACCAACAAGAGAAATCAAAATAAGGCATGATTATTGCTGGGCCTCGGGCAATTCCACCCAAGATTCAGAGACTGGGAGCTGAGAAGTGGCCACAAAATCTTCCAAAGTGGGAGAGGACCTTGGGCTCAGTCTCTGTTCTGTGAATGTGGAAACAAAAATAAGAACTATGGATTTAGAGGCAGTATTTACCATTGTACCACATCATCAGCTTGTTAAATTCAAGTGAGGTCACAAGTAGAGGGTTACAGGAGAGGTCACCCCCAAACACTTCATACTTGGCAAGACATTCAGCCTTGATGTCACGGGAACACATTTTAATTTCAAAATCATCGAAACAAGCAAGGAATAAGAAGTTAAAAGCAAATTAAAAAAACAACAGGGGATCTGAGCTACACATAAATTGAGCATGTGAGGGTGTCCGGGGTCACTCAGCTGTGACCAGGACCATAGTAATACAAAATTCAATATTCTACGTCTCTTTGCACTTCACCTTTGAGATCAGCATGCCCACACATGCAGCAATGGGCAAATGCCTTCCACTGAAGGAGGCCTAAACCCTGTTAAGATAAGCAAAACCTCTTCAGTAACTTCTGCCTTCTACAAATGTATCTTGAAAATGCCATGCCACAAAAGGACAGCTGCATTTCACCTTGATGCTCCCCATACCACCTTCCCCCAGCCCTTGTTTCAGCGTTGTCATTTTGCTGGAGAATCAAGAATGTCACTCACGAAACACCACACATTCAGACACCACAGTTTCCTTACCACTGCTGGAGGCTGGCTGGGGCCCTGAGCATGCTCTGAGCAGGTATGAATTGGGGGAGAATTCCTCATCAGGGTTGGTGTCCATGATTTGATGGGAGGTGTTGCTGTCTAGCAATGGCATCTGGCAGCTAACTGGTGGAGGATTATGGGAGCTAGGCAGCTGAGCAGATGGGAGGAGACTAGGCGAGGATGTAGGTGGAATGGGACGACCTGAGAAAGAGGACAGAGGGGTCAAAGGTCAGCAATGTGTGTCATGAGAGCATCCCAAGAAAGTTACATTGAAACCAGCTTACAATACAAATATTAAAAAAAAAAAAAAATGAAATGCTCCAGATGTGCTTTTTTTTTAAACAATGGTTTGATGTTTCTCCAAAAGTCCAAATTCGTATTTTAGGTAGTTGCATATTTCAGAAAAAGGACATGAACAGAAATATACATGTACACAACTGAAATGGAATCCGTCTAGAAACCATCCAGTTTCTTTCATCCCCTCTGCTCCAGTCCTAATCTAAGTGCTCATTATCTCTCCCTAAGCTACCTCCTTGCTAGTCTCACTGCTTCCACTCTTGCCACATAAACAATCCACTCCCCATTGTCCCAATCCTTTCTCCACAGCAGCCAGAATGAAACTGTAAGGTGAGGAATCAGATTGTATCACTCACCCACTTAGCACTCTCCAATAACTTTCCATTGCTTGTAGAAAGAAACCCAAATTATGATGACCTACCTGTCTTGAGTACTCTGGCCCATAGCTGCCTCTCCCACCTCACTCTCGTAGTGACCTTTACAACTCTCCATGTGGCCCCTTATTCTCTAACCAATGTGGTCATTTTTATTTCTGTTGCTTGAACACACCAAGCCTTTCCACCTTCAGAGTCTTCCCACTTCCTGTCCCCTCTATGCAGGATGCCACCCACATCACCACCCCCCACAACCTTGCCAACATTTACAATCTCACTTCTTCTCTTCAATCAACCCTTCCATGTTTGTCTTCTCGAAATTTGCCCATCTACCTGCTCTAGGCTACTACTCTGCTTACATTTCTTCATAGACCTTACTACTCTTTGAATGTGGCATCTTGTTTATTTTATTCACCCCTGCATCTCCAATGTCTTCCTAAAGAAGAGCATCTGCTGAATGACTGAACAAAAATAAGGTACTCTAAAACCAGATTAATTAGTTTGAGATAGAAGCGGAAGAGTGATAGAAAGCGTGATGCATTGGCATCCAAAAGAGTTGGCTGATGTCCCCGCTCTCTCCATCATGTGGTTTTTGGGACACCATGAAAAATACTGACAAAGAAAAGCACAGAATCTCTAGCCTTGAGGAGGAGCAGCCAGTCTGGCAGAAGGCGCTCAGTGACATGGAGCTGCCCTTGGGTCCAGAAGCTGTCCTACCACACAGAGGCTGCTGTGCCCTCTCTTTCACATGACAGGGAGCTCCTGGCAGCCAAATTGCTTGGCAACAACAATCACCACCTATACTTTTGCCTGCTTCATCCTTCCATCTTGGGGTCTTTGCAGTTGCTTGCCTGCTGTTTGCTCATTTAGGAAGTTCAGGAAAATGAGCCAAGAGAAGCAGCCCATGGCCTGTCTCCTAAACCTGGGGGTGTGGAAGGAAGGAGCATTGAAAAAGCAAAGTTGAGAACTAGGTGAGTGTTGCAACTCAGGTAAAAGTACCTGAGCCAGAATAAATGTGTGTTCCTGTTTTTACATGTACTCCTAATGTAGAGACGTCACAGACACCTCAAATGAATGTCAATTTTTAATTGTTACTTTTATCATTGTATTTTCTGATTCATTATTTGGTGTATTTAAAGCTATTTGTGGGTTCATTTGGTTCAATAAAATATATGTGCACCTTGGTAGACATTGAGGATACAAAAATAAGTGAGATACCACTCCTGCCCTCAGAGGGCTCACAGTCTAGTGGGAGACAGACAGGTAAATATGTTACTTGATAAAGACCACATGACATGGTGCTCTAGGGTCAGAGAAAAGGGTCACTGTTTAAGCCTGGCCAGGTAGGAATGCGGATGCAGAGTTAAATAAGGATTCCTGGGAAAGGTGATGCCTGAGCAATCTTCCAAAGAGGAAGATTCGTGACTTCTGGTGAGAGAAAACAGGTACAGAGGTGTCAAACCACTAGCCCATTACCCTTCTGAGGATGGGATGGCAGAGAAAGGAGATAAGATACCCTTAAAGCTTAAATGTTAGGGGCTCCTGCACAGTAACAAATAAAAAATGGAGACAAATAATTCCTGAAATTGATCAGTGGATAAATGGAGTTTGACTTGAAAAACTCCATTCATTCATGGCTGTCTGGGATTCATCTAAGGCATTACTTTCTTGCTGGATGCTCTGGAAAAGGTAGAATGAACACATTGGAGTTTCATCAGAGTCAGTGCTAATGTTTAATCGATACCTCCCCCCAGGTCCCCTTCTAACAATAATAACTATCATTATCATGAATAATTGAACTGCTGATGTTTCTTACATAATAACTATCTGCTACTCACTGTGCTAGTTCCTTTTTATGTATTATCTCAATTAATTCTCAAAACAATCCCTTGAGGCTAGAATTATTATATATTCCCATAAAATAAAATAACACATTCCCATTTTATACATGAGGAAACTGAGTCACAGAGAGGTTAAACTGCACAGCTAGTTAAGCAGCAGAGGCCAGGATTCAAACTTACATCTAACTATTTCAAAGTCCACCGTCTGTCTAACCACTCTAATGGTGCTTGCCCAAACAGCATGGTTAGAAAAAAAGGATGAAGTGATGCAAAAGAAGGAGAGTGATTTGTGGGAGATCATGTTTCCAGGTTCCCATCTCCCAATCCCAAGGCACTCTTCGGATTCCAAATTAGAAACATTTCTTTGAATAACCATTTACAGCAGCTATCAACCGATAGAGTTCAAAGTTTTTCTTGTAATTTTGTTATAAAGTTCGAAGTGGCTCCTTCATATAGCAATGTTACCCTCTGCCTTCTTCAAGCCTCCTGAACTCAGAGGAATCCTGACCAAGGCACTGTGAAGTCGGTGTTGATGTCCACTTAGCAGTGAGGTTCTGGTAGGAACAGATTTTAACTCACAATCAATAGGCTTTAAAGTTTGTGTTATTGAGGCATATCTGAAACTGCATGTTGAAGAACAAGGATGGCTGGAAGCCAATTTTTAAATTCCTTTGAGTGACTGAGGTGGAACTGAAGTTCAAGTGCAATTTTCCAGGAGCCTGATATGATAGTTGCTGTGAAATCATTCTTTATATGAACTTTTTGAAATTTTGTTCAGCATGAATTCATTTCATATATTACAGACAAAACTGCTTTTTAATTTATACAAATACAGACAATGGGAGAATAGTCATATCACAATGAAAGCATTAGGGTTGCTACAGTGTATTGAGAATACACATCACGGAATTGTCTGATTCCTCTTATTTCCCTGCCCATGTTAAGCCTGTTTTGTACCTACCATTACTTGAAAAATTTCTCAGTCCATAGATCTTCCCCCATCAGATATGCTATTCTCTCTCTCTCTCTCCCTCCCTCCCTCCCTCCCTCCCTCCCTCCCTCCCTCCCTCCATGGTCTTGCTTGTCACCCAGGCTGGAGTGCAGTGGTGTGATCTCGGCTGACTGCAGCTCCCACAGGTAGCTGGGATTACAGGTGCAAGCCACCATTCCTGGCTAATTTTTGTATTTTTTTGTATAGAAGGAGTTCTACTGTGTTGCACAGGCTGGTCTCAAACTTCTGAGCTCAAGCATCCACCTGCCTCAGCCTCCCAAAGTGCCAGGATTACAGGCATGAACCACCACGCTGGCCCTGGTATGCTGTTTTCTATTTGCTATTTTGTTCACTTATACTACATTTCCCCCCGACTATTCCAACTGACAGAGACCATCTGTACAGATAAACAGGTTCCAAAGTACAGGGGAGAAAACTGAAACTTCTACAGGCTTACTTTATAGGTCGTGATTTCTTACAGAAATGCTCAGTGTGGCATGGGCAGGTAACCAGGTGATAGGCATTCACTTGGTTCCCACTTGATGCACTACTGAAGCCCCTTGACTCTCCAACTATGTTGACAGTTCCATTTTGAATGAGTATAGAGTCTCCAGCAAAAGCACAGAAAACCAGGTTCAACTGATCTGTTAAAAAGCAAAAGGAAACAGGCAAAAGCAGCAATATGTCTTTCATTAAACTCATATGGTCTTGTGTACGCGTGGGAGTGTGTGTATGTGTTTTCCAAGATCCCCATGTAAATCAAAGTCAAACTAATTATCTGTGTGACTGGATTTCCCATGACCTTAAACATGGGGACTAATCCAACTTTTTCTAATTTATCTCTTTCCAAATGAGACGATTTAGTGGTAGTTTGAACTCATGAATTTTTTTTCTGATTAAAGGACCAATAACCAGTTTTGTGCTAACTCTGATAGATTGGTAGTGGCTGTGTGGAATGCTGTGTTGAGAAGGACTGTGAGGAAGCCCTGGATTTGGTGGGAAATGATGACATCATCAACTAGAAATTTCAGGGAGAGGAAGCAGATCACAGTGCTTATTTGAAACCATGCTCCAGGTTCTCACTCATCACCCATTTCAGCCATACCTGAAAACTGTATCCTACATAATCTGTGGTTGAAACCATAGTGCTCTCATTCCCATTGTCTCAATTACAGAACTTGTTTGCTCTTTAAGTTGATTTGGGTCCTAACTTAGTTCCCCAAGACCAAAGGGCTACAATCTCCTCTCCATCCCCAAAGCAGTTAATATGATTAGTGAAATTGCTGCTCTGACCAACCCTTTTTAATATATTCACTAATTTATGACAGAGGGCATGTTGCAGATCAATTCCCAAAATTCACTTAAAACAACGAGTTCTTTTTTATTCAACAGACTAATGGCAAGCAGATATTAGAATGCTCTGTGTAGGCAATGCATAATTGATTTATGTAGCGATGAGATGTCAGGATATTTGATGAAGCAAAGAGACATGCTCAGATAACAGTAACAAAAAAGTACTAGAAGTAATTGTATCCAAAACAGGCCCAATGACCTCATTACCACTTAAATATATGATCTTTCTTTACTCTAAGAACTAAGTACTAAATATCCTACACACACACACACACACACACACACACGCACACACACACACACACACTTTTCCCTGAATGTAGTTAGATTATCTTCCCCATTTACAGGTAAAGAAACTGAGACTTAGTTGAACTGACTTTCCCAGCACAGTTGGGATTCGAACCAAAGTCATCTGACTCCAAAGCTCAAACCTTGAAGAGTTCATTCTTCTATGTTTCGCATTAGACAAAAGTGCTAACAAATGAATAAGATGTGAATCCCAAACTCATGAGTCCTTTTCTGGGATGCACAATAAAGTCATCCCACAGGAGGTAACTAATCCTGGGCAGAGACAAGGTTCTTCCCGGAAATAACCATGGTGCCTCACTCACACAGAAAAAACAATTTGTAAGGAGAGAAAAAAGAACTTAAGTCAAAACTTGAAAATCCTCTGTGGCTTCATAAGTTCAAGAACTTAGTGAAAACATGGCTTTTGTGTTAAAGTTAAGTATCGCGAAAGGACTTACATTTAAACGAGAGGATTTAAACAGTTGTCCCAATGATATTTCCGAATACCTGCTATTTATTCAGATGCTTGACTAAAGTATCTACTTTTCTTTAACTCTTTGGGGTTTGTGAAACCCCTATTTTTGAAGGAGGCAAAAAGTGAGAAAAATTTACATTATTTCTGTGCAAATAAAAATATTTTCAGTATCTGAGATATTGCCTCCTTTTGCTTGCATTTAAGGATTTTTTTTTAACTTGGTTCTTTTTGCCATTAAGGCCCATCAGAATATTTTTCTGGAAAGCGCATTGGGTTTTTCAAGATATGCCTACTTCTGCCTGTGCAACTTACAGAGGGCTGTGTGATGGGATATTCTTCAACGAGCCTTCACGATGGGCTTTGAGGGAGAGTGGGGGCATGGCAGCCAGGCCTACTACTGCAGAAGTTGCAAGATGCCCTGATAACAAGGCTGGCTAGACCCTCTGTCTCCAGCTCATCTCATTCACCACCACTGGAAAAGTGGGTGGAGCCATGGCACATCTATCCGTATGGCCTATCTGATGTGCTGAACATCAGTGATTCTGCTCATGCCCCTTCCACACTTATCGCAACACTCAGTTGTTCAACAAGTATAGAGACTGTGGGATGTGAATAACATACCCAAAGGTCAGAACTAAGATCTAGACTCAGGTTTGCATGTTGCCATAAACTACAGTGGGCTATTCTTTAACCGAGAGTTGCCTTACGCTCAAATTCAGCTATGAGTTGTTTTCATCAAGCCAACCCAACCCATTCTCATTTTCTACTCTGCTCCAAACAGGGTAGGACCTTGGGCTCCAACAGATGTGATACCTAATTGTCTTTTATAAATGTCTATGTCTCCCTTCATACCTGCCTTATTTCTGTCTCTGTGCTGTGCAATTCATCTCTAACATTGTAGCCCATCCAGCTCTATCTTCCTTCAAAGCCCAAGGGAGGAATGGAGAGAGCACAGACTTCAGAGTCTGGCAGACTGAGTCTTTCCACTTACTCTATTATTACTTGGGAGGCTGAGCAACTCAGTTCACATCTCAGAGCCCCTCTGATGATACTAACACCTACTCTAGCATATTATTGTGAACAGTGAAGATGTTATGTATAGAGCTCATAGAACAGTGTTTGACCCTCAGTAGGCACAAAGGACCCAGATGGAGCTAATGAGACTTTTAGCTTACTGGTTTCAGCTGGTTCACAAGCACCTGTTGTGTGTACATGGCTGTGCCATAGGTAGGGAGACTGCAGTATCAATCACAATTGCAGAATGCAAAATGACCCCTAACAAATATAGCATCTTAACTTTTTTTTTTCAGACAGTCTCACTCTCTGTCACTCAGGCTGGAGGGCAGGGGTGCAATTTCGGCTACTGCAACCTCCACTTCCTAGATTCATGTGATTCTCCTGAGTAGCTGGGATTACAGGCATGTACCATCACACCCAGCTAATTTTTGTATTTTTAGTAGAGACGGGGTTTCACCATTTTGGCTAGGCTGGTCTTGAACTCCTGACCTCAGGTGATCCACCCACTTCAGCCTGGGATTACAGGCGTGGGCCAACCGTGCCCAGTGTGCATCTTACAATTTAAATACACACACACATATAAATATATAAATAATGTATTTATAGTTTACTTCTAATATTTATATTTTTATTTATATCATATTATGTATTTATATAAATCTATCTACCTACCTTCTATATTTCTGATAGCAGCCTGCTAATATTTAGTGCTAACATTAGACTAGCTCTGTCATTCTCCACTGGGGCAATTTTGCTCCCCAGGGGACATTTGGCAAAGTCTGGGAACTTTTTGATTAGGGTGCTACTGGCATCTAGTGTGTAGGGACGGGGTGCTGCTAAACATCCTATAATGCACAGGACAATTTCCCACCGCAAAAAATTATCCAGCCCCAAATGTCAATAGCACTGAGACTGAGAACACTGGGTTCGCACACGTGATGGTTTTAGATAAGTACACTTTATGTTACATGATCAATTTTTAAGTTGCTCTTTTTTCCAGTTTACAAGCATTGGGCAGATATTAGAGGTAAAATATTTGAATCAGTCAGACTTTTCCCCCAACCCAAGAAAACACCAAGAAAATAAACTTAAACTTCTATTTGGGAATTTAAGTCAAAAAGAGGCAAAATTTCCTCAAAGCAAGTCTAATTGTCACTGGGGAAGTTACAGCCTGCTTTTCCCGGTGCTGAGAGAAATCCGTTTGACAAGAGAGGGTTGGTCAGCCTTTATGGAGGCCGGAGATTCAGAGGAGAACGTTCCACCTCAGTTTTAGGTTATTTAACCTCACCTGAGGAATTTTCATTATGACCTCTTATGTCTTCTCAATGAGGCAATATCAGCCTGACTGGGTTTGTTCTATTCCACATCACCTCACTTCAAGTTTTTATTTTTACAGCAAAAGACCTAATTGCCCTCTTCACTCACACTTCAGTGAACCCACGAAAGCCCAGTTAAGCATTTTCTTGAAAACAAATCGTTTTCAGATGGCCCTGGCAAAACTATCCCAATTGTGAACAAGCTCTTATGCATAATTTATTGGAAGGGTGGCATGCTGTGGGACCTGCCCCAGTTAAAGAGCCTCTTGCAGGAGGAGCTCAAGCATGAACTGCTTCACAGTTTGAGACCCCCTGCATTTGGGTGTCATTACTATAGCTCTCCAGCAACATGCATGTTTATATATCACATCTTCCTGGCAGCACTGCACTTCGGAAGGTGTCAAATATAGATGAGGCTATAGATGGAGAGTAGAGTCTGTTTTGAAGTAATACAATTTCTATTATTTTCTAATGCTAGCCCTTTCATCTTCACGAGGTAAAATGCAGTGCTTCTTTGCAGCTTCCTCTTGTGAAGACACAAATCCACCATAACGGCGGTGACACAGCTGTTTACCACAAGGCAATGCATCCTCAAATACCTTCTGACCAGAGATTTCGAAGTGCTTGGCACATGTAGCTTAATTACATCTCCCAGATCCTCTCAAAAGGAAAAGCATTTTTCCAGCATAGTCCAGATTTACGCTGTCCAGCAGAACTTGTTGTGATGATGGGTGTGTTCTATATCTCTAGTGTCTAATACATGTGGCTATCAGACACTTGAAATGTGGCTGGTACAACTGAAAAACTGAATTTTAAATTGTATTAAGTGCTAGTTAAGTTTAGATAGCCACATGCAGCTAGTGGCTACCATGTTGGACAGCAGAGTCTAAACCATGGTTCTACCTTTCCAGTTACTGGTATCCTTCACTGTGTCCCTTCCCTTCACACAGAAGCAAACATCTTTCTGAATGCACAGATTTGCTCAGGACATTGTTTCTTCTCTCAACTTTCCCAAGACTCTCCACTGCCTATGGTATAGTTCAAACTCTAAGCTATCTTATGATGTACCAGGTATTATTTCAAGACCCTTTACATATATTATTGTATTTAATCTCACACAGACCCTTTGGGAGTAGGTTGTATAATCTTATTCCCATTTTAAAGATGAAGAAGGTGAACTGCAGAGGGGATAAGTTTGTTGGGAAGAAGAGTTTGAACCTAGGTATTTTGCTTTTAAACCTCAAACCACACTGCAACAGAGAATAAAGGTAGACTTTAATTAGATTTTGTAATAACAAAGCACCAACTGCTGATGTAACAATGTGATTGCCATTGAAATCAGATTGAAGGTCAGATCTTCATCCTGCCACTGATTCTCTGAGTGACCTTGGGCGAGTCATCTGACTTTTCTGTGTTCAACTACTAGATAAGCAAAACGTGTGGAAACATACTTCACTACTTTTAGATATATTAAATGAGACACTTCTATAAACTTTCTGAATTAAATGGTATGTGTTATTGTGCACAAAAATAGTAAGAGATAGGTGTTCTATTCTGCTTACAGGACTTTCTGAAGACGAAGTAATAACATAGATCAAAGTGCATTGGAAATGGTGAAGTACTCTGCAAATGGTAATTGTTTTCATTCTCATTATTGGAAGCTTTCCTTTTCAAAGGCTTTGTCTGCAGATAGCAAACAGTTCTCAACTGTAAATCTGTGTTTTGCTATGTGCTTTAGGGACCACAAGGATAAAACATGCACTCTAGGCAACAGATGCTCAAACTGTTTCATCTCTATGCTGCCCACGCTCACAGTACCCCACCCGTTCCTCATTGAATGGTCCTTGATAAAATGCTAAAGATTAGATGCCTTGGGAGTCTACCCACCAGTAGCCAATATAAAGCCCGAAAAGCTCCCCCTCAAAGATATATAAATGCTATAAAATTAGAACTGAAAATGTAAATGAGAGTGGGACCAGGTCTAGGTCGTCAGTAAGATGGCAGGACATGGATAACATATGCATTGATTTATATCCTCCCTGAACAATTGTTTGAACATCATTGCCTTGTATCTGAACAATCCGCACTAGTGTACAATTAGAAAGAGTACTGGACTAGGAGTTAGGAGATCTGTGTTCTTTACTGTTGCTGCCTAGCTGCTAGCTAGTTGTGCCACAACAAATGGCTTACATTCTGTAGGCCTCAATCAATGCATGCAATCTTATTGTACTGTGACATATCAGCACCAATACTTATAAGAAATGTGATGGCATTGTCTTAGTCACAAGAGGGCCCATATTGCCATGGAAGAGACTAATATTTACAAACATTTCTTCAGCACTCAAAATGTTTTAGGCAGTATGCTTAGCATGTCATGGTTTGTAATTGATTAAACCCTTCCAGCAATGCTATTTAGCAGTTACTATTATTATCTCTCTTTTACAGATGAGCAAACTGAGTCTTGAGAAGATCATGGGACTTGACAAAAGTTACACGGTTAAGTAATGGGCAAAGCCAAGACACAAACTCAGAGCTCTCTAATTGGGCATTGTATGGCTACATGGAGTCATTGCAATGTTGGAGATGCAAAGAGAGAAGAGTAATTCTAACTAGGGTAAGGCAGGAAGGTGGACTGGAAAGGGTAGCAGTGTCAAGATGATGAGACAATCTGCAGTGAGCTTTCTTCTTCAGCTTTGAATGTCTAAATATTATTCTATTCTCATGATAGGTATGGAGATCAATAATTGGGTCAAGATTCCATGTGAGGTTTTGTCCTAGCAGAAATTTACAACCTGAATTGTATCTTTCCTACCTTCTCTAAGCCTGTATTACTTTCTTTATCAAGGTCAGAATGAGCCTTCAAATGTCTCTCTTCAGGCCCTGCAGAGGCAGGTGCTTGCAAGGTACTGTTCTCTGAAGGCTCACTTAGGACACTCTCTGGGAAAACTATGCATCAGTGCAGACAGCTGAAGACATGAGAAAAATGGCCCTGGGGCACAAAGCAACATGAAGGGAGAAAAGAAGGAGGAGGATTTCACTTTACACTGAGAGAGCGATAATCATGCTGCCTATATACATGAGCCACATGGCTACTCAGCCTCACGACTGGGTGCAAAGTGACTGATTTCTGTCTGAAATAGCACATTGCTTAGTTATGGCTGAAAAGGTGTGGATGGAGAGATATTTTGGGAGTTTCCATGATACCTACGGAGCCTAGCGGTTTTGGAGACAATGAAGATGTTTTAGTTCGGCTCACAAGAGGTTGTTGTTGTTGTTGTGTGTGTGTGTCTGTGCATACACACATGTACATATGCAGGCACACACACTCTACATTGACTAGAGTCAGCAAAATTAATCCACATCCACAGGGCACTGTGGGCCAAGTCTCTATTTTCACAAATAATGCCTTCCTCACCTTTTACAAGCCTATTTGAAGACCTGCAGTGCATCCTGGCTACAATTCAAAGCCCATCTAATGAAAATACCTCCACTGTCAGCAATGTTAATGTCACTTTAAAGAGTGTGAAATGTTGCTAAATGTGTCAGGAAACAATTAGATAACATAAGAGGCATGTTTTCTCAGTGCACAGAGAAATATATTATGCAGGCAGGAGATAAACACAAAGTTTTCTGAGCTCCAGCATATTCAGCACTCTCTCTCGCTCTCTCTTTTTAATCCAACAGAGAAATTGTTTGGCAAGAGTAAGCCCTGTTTCAAATACTTGGAGAAGGGAGAAAGGCCTGCTTTGCCTCTGACTGCTGTCGCTTGAGCCCTGTGCTATCAGGCTCAGCGAGATACAAATAGTCTTCCACTCAAATTAAATGTGTGCCCTCCTAATTAGCATTATAAATATAGGTTTCTCTGAGCCAGAGTTGATAAAATTACAGTGTAGAGCTGGAAAGGAACCGGCAGCTCTTCCATGCTGACACAATGGCCACAGCGTTTGCATGGTTAGAACAATTCCCCCAGAGCCTGCCCCATCTTCATAGGTCAGCTTGGGAAAGGAAGGTAAATGCCAAGCGGGCTGACATTAGGACGGGCACCCCGGCCCAGATGCAATCTGTCCTTTGTATATGGCAATGTAAGGCTTGGCTCCTAGGCTCTGGGGAGAGCAGTTCTTACTGCTTCTTTGTAGAGTTTTGTCATTTCTACCACCTGTGGGGCTCCAAATGGTGCCACAAAACCACAGGCAATGCTGACAGATTTTTCCCTGGTCTCCACACCCGGCACCGCTCTCCAAGGTTCTGAAACATTACCATGAGCTAAGAAATGGTGGCTTCTTTCTCCTTCCACCCCCTACAACCCTGAGATGCCTCTGCTAATCTTCCTGAAGACATTTTGCATTAGATGAGAAAATCTATGGATAAGAGAGAGAAAGGCGGGAAGGAGTAAATAAAGAGAGATGTGGACAGAGACCCGGAAACAGACGTAGCCAGGCAAGTGATTGCTAGGGGTGAAAACAAGAAAGGATTTATTTTGACATTGTTTTTAAATCATCATAGTTGCGAATTCACTACCAACCAAGGTAGAAATGCTGAAAGACTTAAAGTGAGAGAGGAGTTTGCATGCCAGGTGATACAATGATGCGCCATTTCAGACATGAACAAACATATTCATGTGGGCAACATGCATCATGATAGAAACCATCATGATAGAAGTGATGTGACGGATGTGTCAACAATGGTTCAACCATGCAAAGATACCCAGCTTCTTTCTCTTCTTATGGAGACTTGCCACATGATACAGATGCAGAAAAAAGACCTTTGTGGCTCTTAGCTCACATTTGCTTCCCAGTCTGCAGTTCTGCCATGCTGAATCAGCCTTAGAAGATGGGGCTCAGGTTGACCTCCTGTGTCTCGGTGTCTCGCTTTTGCTATGCTTCTGTTTAGAATTGCCTTCTAGTTATTGCTAGCACTGTCCCTGAGATTAGAAAAAGTCATAGGATGATCTAGATGGAGTCAAAGAAAGCTATGGAGAAAGTCCATTGAATGTTAGCTTTAGAAGGAATCTTAGATAATATCCCTAATCAACCACTTCACTTTGCTGATGACAAAATTGTAATTCAGAAAGAACGTGGCTTTTCCTGGACCACATAGTAAGTTAGTAACCTGAGTCTAAGGTTCTATTTATTAAATAATACTCATCTCCAGTACTTAAGTTTGGGGACAAGCAGAAAACCCAAAACCCAAATAAGGATGAGGAAAATCTGCCTTCACAGAAAATCATATAAATGGACTATAAATCTACAATTTTAATGTAGTATGTGTAAAATAATTACTCCCCTCCCCTCCCCCCAATAAAACCAATACACATAGGACATTAGACTCTTATCTTCCAAACTATATTCTTTGAAATACTGGGTTTCTCAGGATGAAACATGTCCCAGGAAAGAAGGGTTCCATGAACGAATAGTTTATGCAGTATGAGATGGTATAGGAAGCATGTCCAGATCATAGGAAAGAGAGACCTAGTGTACCATATGCCACTATGAGCACATTTGACTTGGTCCATCTATTCCATTCTAGGCTGACCTCTTAAGAGCCTAGTTGAGACACTGAGTTGCCTAGGGGAAGAAATTCAGTTTGATGTGTGTACTAGAAATAATTTAATAGGTTTGAGGCCCTGCAGTTCTTAACCCTGGAAGAGAAGTAAAGGACACTGTAGAAATCCTCAAATAATTGAGCCATGTCCTATGAAAAACAGAATGGACTTTTAAAGCTGGTTTGGATGTCAGTACTAAGGAGCCAAATTCAGCCTGATAAATCTTGCATATATCTATACCTCTCCTTTACACATGCTCTACCTGGTATCATGGTTTCTTTGGCATCTGCTATATCGTTCTTGCTAGAGTGTAATCTACACTTTTCATTCATTCAATCAACCCATATGTGTTGAGTAACTACCACCTTTCAGGTTCTCTCTCAGGCCAGGGCATTGCTCTAGGCAGTTGTGAAATCTGCATTGTTTTTAATCTTTCCATCTCCCAAGGCACTTAACAAAGTACTTATGCACAGAAGGTGATTAATAAATATTTGTTGACCAAAATGGATAAACATGTAAAGAGCTTTCTAACAACAGTTACCGAACAACATCAGAATCAGAACCCTTGCAAAGTAACAAGCTCCTCGTCCCAGAAATTATTTTAGCAGTCTTGAGCGGCTCTTGTCAGCAAGACTGTAGACAACATTTTGGCATTCAGTGGGAAGTAGGATTATAGACCCTTTAAATTCAGTTCCAGTCTTAAATCCCTATAATTTTGTGAACATTCTTGTCATAGTCCCATGCTAGGGGAGGGGAGTAAAGGAGACAGAGGATTATTTATAAGATGTCTCAAAAATAAGCAGTTCACCCAGATATTCACCTGCCCTATCAGAAGTCAGAGACACATTTGCTTTTCTGCATTCTGCATATTTGAAAAATTTCAGTTCCCAGCTGAAAACAAGATCCATATAGATTCATGTATCCTTAGAGGACTTAACTTTATTTAAAGGAAACATGTCACTGTGTTGAAGCTTAAGCTCAAATTAATTATAACAAGTGTAATATTTGGCCAACCTTAGTTTCACGATTCAACATTCCTGCTTGATCGGTTTCCCGAGCTAAATGAGTCTATAACCATTCCCAACATAATAACCCCTTTTGCTTTTACAACTGCTTTCATCTGTGGATCTCAAAGCGTGGTGCAAACAGTAATTAATGTTTGCTTGGGAGGTAAAGATGCATTTCGTGGCTCATTCGGCAAAGTGTAACGTGAGGAGTGACTGGTCAATGTCCAGGCAGAAACTGGAATGGTGGCCTCCATGATCCCACTTATTTTTCCTATGATCCCCCAAAACTGGTCACATTGTTTATTTAAGCAAAGAGTTGGTATATGTATACCCAAATTAAAATGGTTTGTAACCAGCCTAACTGAAGTTGAAATAAGTGATTGTGTGGAAGATCAAAGGACTAAGAGGGAATTTCCATCAGAGTTCCTAGGCCAGTCATGGAGAGATTCTTTAACAATATCCCACCCCTCTTCCCTCTCTCCCTGCCTCCCTCCTTCCCTTCCTCCCTCCCCTTCTTCCTTCCTTCCTTCCTTCATTTCCTTCTTCCTCCTTCCCTCCCTCCCTCCTTCCCTCCATCCTTCCTTCCTTCTTTCCTCCTTCCCTTGCTCCCTTCCTCCCTTCCTCTTTCCTTCTTTCCTTCCTTCCTCCTTCCCTCCCTCCTTCCCTCCCTCCCTTCTTCCCTCCTTCCTCCCTCCCTCCCTCCCTCCCTCCCTTCCTTCCTTCCTCCTTCTTCCTTCCTTCCCTCCCTTTCTGCCTGCCTTTTTGCCTCCTTCTCTCCCTCCTTCCCTTTATCTCTCCCTTCCTCCCTTCTTTCCTCCCTTCTTTCCTTCCTTCCGTCCTCTCTTTCTTTCGTCCTCCTTCCATCTTTTTGACACGTATTCTTTGGGTGTGTAGTACATATCAGGCTCTATTATATAAACTGGGGCTATGAAGTAAAAAGCAAAAAATCCTTGCCTTCTTGGAGTTTACATTCTGGAGGGGAGAGAGGGCAATCAACACATAAATAATGGCAAATGGCAAAACAACAGCACGTTAAATATAAATATATATATTTACAGACACAGACACATGTATACAAACACACATATATGTATGCATATATGCATATGTGAACACAACGTATGTCTCTGTGTGTGTGTGTGTGTGTGTTTTCAAGGGAAAAGTAGAGAAAGGTAAGGAGAGTAGAGAATGGCAGAGTAGAGGTCAAGAGGTGAGTGCCACTTAATATAAAGTCATCAGGGAAGACCTCCCAGATAAAATAACATTTGAACAGGGACCTGGTGGAAGTGAGAGAGGGAGCTGTGCTGATAGGGGAAGCACAAGAAACGGCACCAACACAGGCTCTGAGCTGGCTGCACATTTGACATATTCTAGGAACAGCAAGCAAGTGAGTGCGCCTGGAGTGGAATGAGACATGGGGAAGAGGGAGGCCTCAGAAGCCACTGCAAAGTATTTGGCTTTTACTCTGGGTGAGATGGGAAGCTGCTAGAAGGTTCTGAGGGAGGAGTGACAAGGTCTTGCATATGGTTTAGCAAGGCTGCTTTTGTTATTATGTTGAGAACAGACTCAAGGGAGGTAGAGTAGGGAGACCTATTAGAAAAGGGTTGCAATAGTCCAGGTCAGAGATGAGTGGGGTTGAGTCTCGGATGATGGTGATGGTGACAACACTGACAAAGATCAGAATCTGGATGCATTTTGAAGGTAATGTTTGACTGATGAGTTCATGTGGGTTTGAGAGAAAGGAGTCCAAAATGGGTTATGAATATATGTATTTAAAGGGGCATCCTTCCCACTGTATTTACATATTTATGCAATGGGCTTGGTTTAACACATAGTATAAGATACACGACATAACTGGATTGAAAACCATTCCAAATATTTGAAAACAATGCCAATTGTTGCTTAGAAAACCCTTCTCAGACAGATAGGCACATCGTGGTTGTACTCACAATTTTACCTCCAGGAAGAAAGAGGTACAAAAAGTGCTTTTAGGTGTTTTGGAACAGAACTGACAAGGTAGGCAGCTTCTTTTATCTGTGTTAATGAAATTTAATAAAAATCTAAGCTGAGAGAATTGAACTTTCACCTTCATCCAGGCAAGAAGGCGCTGCACACATCTTAGAGTTAAAAGTGCTCAACATTTACAGGGATGGGGATGGCCCAAAAAATAAGCCCTCCTCCCAGCCCCCACCACAAACTCATATTCACATGTGGTACAGAGTAGTAAATTAATTTTGGTCTTGTTCTCTGATTTCTCCTTTAGCTTGACCTGATTTTCTTGCAAGCCCCAGGCACAGTTAATTTGTAGGGAGGGGTATGTGTATATATTAGAGAATATGTATTTGTAAGTGTGTGAGTAGATGGAGATCTTTGCTGAAATATTAATACAGCATCTTTTTATCATGATTTATAGGAGAACTATATCTTCAGGGCGTTTAAAATAAAAAGAAATGGAAGATAGGTGATGTGAAATTATTTTTAGTGTTCATACCCTTTGGTTGATATATAAATAATACAAATGAAATGGTAAACAGCACTAGGGGTACAATTACTGAAAATGTAGATTCACAACAGTACAATGTTCACAGTTGTTTTCATGATAGGGAAACAGCTATTTATGTGAAGCTTAATAAGGCCTTTTTTTAAAATCTTATTTGAATTTTGCTGTTGTTGAGTTATTTTATCACAAGACTGGAAGAAGTATTTCCATCTACAAAGTGGAAAATCTAAAGCTTACATAGGAAATGTCCACAAATATGCAACTTCAGTCTGCACAGAATAAGTGAAAAGCGAATTGCAATAGTCTATGGAATGAAATTGTTGCTTAATTGGTTCTGGGTGACCATTCCAGAAGGGCATGCCATATTAATGGTGGAGAAACTGCTTCAACCTTTCCAGAAAAATATGCCAAGTCTTGTAAAGAAACGTAAACATCTACCTTAGGACAGCAACAAAGAAAACATCATGAGAAAATCACACTGCAGCTATCTACTTAAAAGTATGTTATGAGTGAAATTTTCTCTTCTCAAACTGAGCCTCAATTAAAATGGATGTCTCACCCCTCTAAGCTCCCATAGGGTCACAGAACCTTATTTATTTAAATTGGTTGGTTGTCTCACGAGAGTTCTACCCATGGAGTGATCCAAAAACTCATTAGTGCCATGTTATTTTTAAATTCCACAGAACAGTCTCAAATACAGCCTGATCACTTTCTCAAGAACCAAAAATTGTATCCCACTGAAGAGCCTCATTTGTGGTGGGATGCACACCAGTAAATCATAATACCCGTCACTCAAACAGGGGTTTCCATCTACTGACTTTCCTCTATCACCACGTGGGTAACAAATCCAGCTCATAATGACACCCGCCATAAAATATAACTCACAATAGGATGGTTGTGTTCCTGTTTGTCTAATTCTGCAATTTCTTAAATCCGATGCATACACACAACTTCAAATCCCATGCTAAAGAGAAATATAAAAGAGTCGATCATGCAGATTTGCTTTCTAGAAGACTCACACTCAGCTTACACAGTACATAGAGGCATGAAAGCAAAAATACACCAATTACCATTAAGCCAAGATCTAAAGAGATCAATGCATGGGCTAACAATTGGGTGCTGTCAAATGTTAAAACCACTAAATTCTTGTCTTGTTAAATCATCTGATGGCCGTTTCTTCTTTAGTTAAATTGGGGTAAATAATAAAAAACAATCTACAACTAAAAGATGCTAGCGTTTTGCAGCTGCTGAATGTCTTTTGGGGAGATTAGGTTCTATAATGAGGAGATATAACCATCATTTTATAAAAGCTGTTGCTGTCTTGGGAAAAACACCACTGAAAACGATTAGAAAAAGCCTTTCCTTCATGAACCTATTACAGTCATGCGCTGATTGCTTGGCATATGCTTAATGATATCTTCATAGCTCAAAAACAATAATTTGTTACTGTAAAGCTTGACATAATATATTAAGTTCAATTGTGCTTTTATTAGTTCTACTTTTGACTTAAGTGGTTTAGGCTTGCAAAACCTTACAAAGGCGGAAAAGTAAGTCAACTACCTACGATTTTAACAAATATATATATATATATATATACACACACGTATTTCCCAATAGCTTAATTGGAAGCCTTTCTGAAGTAATTTAAAAACCATTTCAAGCATCCTCTGCTACTGGTTTTCTATTGAGTTTATCAAAGATATGATAATGTGGGGGAGAATTAAGGAGTGTGACACATTCCATGGATAGTACAGGCATAGGCAACAAACAGCTGATACTTTAATCTTTCTTCCTTTAAAAAAAATCATGGGGTAAAGTAAGACAGTAGCAATCGATATAACTCTAACAGTCTGAGATATTCCTAAAAAAGACAATAATAACTCTTTGGCTACCTTTTTTTTTTTTTTTTAACATGGGAGAAATGAAGGAAAGAGCACGGCATTCCAATTTTCTTTTCTTTCTCCCCATCTCCCTCCTAAACAAGAGAGCTGCAGGAATCTCTGGCTGTTCTCAGCAGAGAAATCCAAGCCAGTCTTGGCTACAGGACTTCTTTCTGCTGTTGCTGTTTCCCACAAAGAGAGAAATGTCCTCAATCAAAGCTTAAGCCCTGGAACTTTTTCATTCTTTATAGTCAAAAGTCTACCCTTGGGCTCTGGTATTGTTATATTCAAGGCCCAAATCAGAGGCTTTCAGGGAAACTTTTTATACCTTAAAACAAGAAGATGAATAATGTCTAGAAGGGAAATGGATAACAGGTCTTTCTCACCTTACCAAATCTTTCAATAGTGCATGAAACCATAAAAATTCTTGTTTAAAATCCTTGGTGATTGTGATAAGTTTGGATATATAAATATACACAAAATGTATTCCTTGTAGTCTGATTTTTTATCAAGTCAATGACTATGCACACAAACATTAATCTAGCTTCTCTTCCAAGACAAAGAACTCCATTGCAGGACTCAGAATTCATGAGTCAGAGGACAAACTGAGATAAAATTGGCTCTCTCTCACAGCTTATCCCCTTCACCACCACCCCCAGATGATAACACAGATCAACAACCCCACGGTGAAGCTTCCACTTACTCCAATCAACATAATTTCCAAGTTGGGAAGTAAAAATCTCCACGAAGGCTGACACATTTCTTCAGAAGTAGGTTTCAAGGCTTTGCTCTTTGCTGCTGGATTCCTTGGAGAAATTTATCTCCTGGGATTAGGGTAATAATTAGTGATTCATGCACCCTAAGAGTGATAGTACTAGGTGGGAAAGATTACACCTTCGTGAATGAACATGAGAAAATTCAGAGTTGTAACTATTTAGCATTTTTAATGCCCAGTCTCATCTATGTCACATAAATCCCTGAATCCAGCACTACAGAGCTACTATTAACTTCTTGCAAGCTAATTGGAGGGGGGAGATGAATACTTGGATACTGGTTGAGGGTCCCAGTATCTTTCCTTTTTGTCACAGCCTAGGTGTTTTGGAGAGGAGCTTCCCTTAAAATATCAAATATTAGCTTTGCAGCCTGCATCCCCCAGAGTAACCCCCAGGAAGTTATTTACCAGCCTTTTCCTGTTTCTTATTTATTGCTTTGCCTAATCTCAGAATCTGGGGTACATCATCTCTGGGGTAAATGTGGGAGAAAGAAAGGAATTTTCCCATTTAAAAATTTCTCATTTAAAATTTTGAACTCAGGGAAGGATTTAAATTTTGAATGACATCGTCTCTCTCTGCCTTATATTCTATTATAGCACCAAGTCTGTTCTAGTACAGCCAAGTCCTAGTGGAATCCTCTTCCTTAATACATTTCCTCACTCCACCCCTGCCCCAGCCTCACAGTGCCTGTTAGAGTGAAGGTTACAGAGTGGAGAGCTTCCTCTCTCAACCTGGCCTTGGGGTAGCTCAGAATGTACGTGGTGTGCACAATAATGGTCCCCAAATCATCCATGTTCTAATTCCTAAACCCTGTGAACATGTTACTCTGATATTGTGAAATAATTCTGTTTCCTGGCATATAATTCCTAAAATCCTTGGAATCTCTGGAGAGGTGAGTGTCTTTTGTCTTTCAATAAGATGACTGGTGGGTCCTTTTGATAGCTTTAGGATGGGGGCTGGTCACCAGAAGACCAAGGCATGATTAAAGGGTTGAGACTTTCAGCTCATCCTCCATCCTCCAATAAGGAGAGCGGAGTTGAAGATTGACTTGATTGCCATTGGCCAATGATGCAATCAATCCCACCTTTGCAATGAAGCCTCCATAAAACAAAACAAAACAAGATTTGGGGAGCTTCTGGATAGCTCAACTTGTGGAAGTTCTTGCAGGGTGGCATACTTGGAGAGGCATGGAAGCTCCACACTCCTTCAATCTTGCCCTATACATCTCTTTCATCTGACTGTTCATCTGTGTCCTTTGTAAAATCCATTATAGTAAATGGATAAATGTAGGCAAAGTATTTCCCTGAGTTCTGTGAATCCCTCTGGAAAATTAATAGGACCCAAGGAAGGGGCCATGGGTACTCTGATTTATACTACGTTATTTAGAAGCACCCATCACAACCTGAGGCTTGTGATTGACATGTGAAGTGGGAACAGTCTTGGGGAACTGAGCCCTTAACCTGTGGGATCTGATGCTACCTCTAGGTAGATAGTCTCAGAATTGAATTGAAGTAGCGGACCCCCAGCTGGTGCCCACTGGAGAACTGATTAGTTGTGGGTGGGGAGAAACCCTTGCACATTATGGTAACCAGAAGTTGAAGTGTTCTGTGTGTTGAGTGCGAGTAGAGGGGTTTTATTTATTTATTTATTTTTTGAGACGAGGTTCGCTCTCGTTACCCAGGCTGGAGTGCAATGGTGCGATCTCGGCTCACCACAACCTCTGCTTCCTGGATTCAGGCAATTCTCCTGCCTCAGCCTCCTGAGTAGCGGGGATTACAGGCACGCACCACCGTGCCCAGCTAATTTTTTGTATTTTTAGTAGAGACGGGGTTTCACCATGTTGACCAGGATGGTCTTGATCTTTTGACCTCGTGATCCACCCGCCTCGGCCTCCCAAAGTGGGTTTTATTTTTTTCATCAGATTAAGATATCAGAAGAGTTTACTGTGTGAGAAGGGGAAAAGCAACTCTTTTTTTCCCTATCTCTGGTAGTTACTGCACATGGTAAAAGGGAATTTGTAGGTGTAATAAGTTAAAGATCTTGAGATAAGGAGATAAGATGGGGGCAGGAGGGTTAGCGGTGTAGGAGATGTGACGACAGAAGCAGTGGTTGGAGTGTTGTGAGGAAGGGGCCGTGAATCAAGGAATGCAGGCAGCTTATAAAAGCCAAAAAAGGCAAGGAAATAGATTCTCCCATAGTGTCTCCAGAAGAAATGCAGTCCTGTTGACACCTTCATTTTATTCCACCGAGACTGCTTTTATACTTCTCACTTACAGAACTGTAAGGCAGATAATCAGTTTTCATTGTCTTAAGCCATCAAGTTTGCAATAATCTGTTACACCAGCAATAGGAAATGAACACAATGTGACTTAAAGAAAAAAGCCTCCTTTAAGTGGTCTGTCTGTCTTACCTAGTGTCAGGATCACCTATAGCAGGTGGCTGGGAAAGGGGCAGCAGTGGAGAAGATGTTTAGCCTCCCAACTTTGTCAGCCAGGAAAACAATCTCTCTGAGAGTTTTTAAATCAACCATAAATGGAAATAACATTGATACTGTCAGCTCTGGCAAAAAGTCTGCAGATAGTAAACCAATGTCCCAACAATTACCTAAGGAGAAAAAGTGCTTAGAGCAGTAGCTTTTCAGCAGTCACTTCCCAAGAGATCATTAGGAGGATACAACTCTACCCCTTGGTTCTAATGCTGCTCTCTGGAGCAGAGTTAGTCCTGTGGCAGCCCACTGACCTCATCTGGCATATAGATATATATGTCTGTGTGTACATAAAGATGTATATACAAAATTTATAATGTTATATATATATCCATATATATAGCCAAAAATGTTTTTTCTTTTAATTGAATTTTAATGTCTTTGATTTACATATGCACTCTCTACTTCACTACAAGCCCGACCATGCCCTCTTACTTCATTTATTCATATTGCCTAACTGATCATTATGGGCACTTGGGTTTTCAATCGAAGGGTAAGATCTATGGCAATGCTATTATGCATTTACTATTTAACGCTTTGAAGAACTCTCATGACCCATGCAGCTCTTATGACCCATTGAGCTCTCATGACTTACTCAGCCATTCATTGTAGCCCACTGAAGTCTATTTCTCTACATGTTCCTATTGATGTAACAGGGCTCTGTTACTGGGCATGCTCAGTATGTACGTTGAGAAACAAATAAGGATGGAAACAGTTAACTCATCTGTAGGGAACATAAAGCTAGAAGAATGAACATATATTCTGGAAAAGAATAAAGATCTAAATTTGTCCAAATCACCAAAACTGAAATCTAAAGGGTAAGTGTAAAGTGTTGCACTTGTGTTAAAATTAAAAAAAAAAAACCTATTAGTACTAGACGGGAAAATGTGATTGAATAGAAGCACATATAAAAAAGACTTTGGAGTTTTATATCAGTATAATCTCTGCATGAGACACAGATTGATATGTTTGGCCCAAATAAACCACTAATAGAAGCCAAAGTTCTAAGAAAAAGAAGCTGTACTTCTTCAAGTTCTGCTCTAGGATTTAGTCAGAACATACTCATAGATACAGCAATCGAAATGAACATCTGTATTTAAGGTGTTCAAAAGTAAATGGGCAAAATGGTGATGTGCTAACTGTGAGTGAGGTGAGGGTCTGAAGGAATCTAGGATTCTCAGGAGAATTGGAGACTTGAACAGACAGTCTTGTGTATACAGGGGAAGGTTCATCCAGGCTACGCAGTCCAGGCCTGTGCAAGGAGATTGGCATTTATTTTGTTTATTTGCAGAGCGTATAACAGAGACCAAGGAATATGAGTGACAGAAAAAGTGAGTTTGGGTTAACAGAATGGTAGATTTTCTAGTGATTTGATCAGCACGCAAATGAAATGGGCTTTCTCGTGTGGAAGTGAGTGCACTGTGGCGGAGCATCTAAACAGATATTAGATGGTCTTCAGAGAGGATGTTAGAAAAGAAATTTATGTGGGATAAAGATAGGGTGAGGCTGGGCACAGTGGCTCATGCCTGTAATCACAGCACTTTGGGAGTCTGAGGCAAGAGGATCCCTTGAGCCCAGGAGTGCAAGATCAGCTGGGGCAACATAGTGAGACTCTGCTTCTACAAAACATTTTTTAAAAATAGCCAGGCATGGTTGCATACCTGTAGCTGCTTGAGGGGCTGAGGTAGGAGGTTAGCTTGAGCCCAGGAGGTTGAGGCTGTAGTGAGCCATGATCATGCCACTCCACTCCAGCCTGGGTGGCAGAGTAAGACCCCATTTCCAATAAATAAATAAATAGAGTGAAATGACTTCTGTGATCCAATCCAAAAGTGAGATCTTCTGATGCTGTGCCCTTCCTGTCCTCAAGATAATGCACAATTATCTTTGGAATATAATTCTGTGGTTTTAATTCACATAATCTTGTTTTAGAGGAGGTAGACCAGGAGGAGCCAAGTTTATTTATGTGAACCAAAAGGTGCCACTTAAGGAGAATCCAGTGAGGCTTTCTCATTTAATGAATTTGGTCCTTAGTGAACCTCAGCCTTGGGAATGTTTATATACATATTTGGGGGTATTAATTTGTTAATAAAAATACCTAAAATATTCTAGTGTTTAAGTGTTCAACGTTATTGAAACATTGATTTTTCTCTGTGCTTCATCTCAACCTTTTATAAGATTCTTGGCACCACAGAAACAACACCTGAGCATTCTAAAAAAGACTCCCCAGCACTTCTAGGCTAACTGGGGAAAACATTTTCTAGTGACCCGCGTGCTGCTGATGGCCTGAGCTTCTCTTGCCTTCGCTTTTCTGATTCAGAATAATTCAAAAATGAAATGGCTTGCCATTCAGGCACCATGAATCCATGCAGATGGAGAAGAAGTTTAGCATGGGAATGCTGGACTGAGCACTTTTCTAAGTCACTTTGTAGTGTGTGTATACTAACACTTCAAATTCATTCAACCAGTATTGACTGGGGACTGACCATGCAGCAGCAGCAGTGCCAGACACAAGGAAAGTGACATGGAACCAAACACAGTCTGTGTCCTTAAGGAATTCACACTTCAGTGAGGGAGACAGCCGTATAAATAGGTGGCGGCACTGTCAACCTGGTAGCTACTATAAAAGGGACCTGCTTTCAGGGACACCAGAACCCAGAAGAGGGTACAGTGAACTGTGCGTGGGGAAGCTGAGGTCAATGACAACTGGAGAGAGAAGGTGCTTTTAGAATTAGGCATTGTGAAGAAGATGGGGTGAAGGAATGAGGCTGGAAGCAGCTGTTGAGTGACATCGAGTGAGTGAGAGCATGCTAAGTGGAAAGGTCGCTGTATGAGCCGCCAGGGCCAGCTGTCCAGGCTCTTTTCCCTGCCTCCATCCAACAGGTTAAGTTGATTTTTTGGTGCTTCTGTTTTCAGTGTGCAACAGAAAATGGAGCCTCATGCACCTACTTTCCAGGACTATTTTGAAGACAAAATGAGATAATCAGCAGGGAATGTTTTTGGGAACAGGTTAAGAATGGTAAGTCTAGGCTAGGGATCACAAACCCTACAGCTCTGAAGCTTTCAGAACACTCGATTTGTCTGTCTGCAGCTGTGACACTGAATGCCTTCAGTGGGGTACATGTTCTCCCCACTATTCCCCTATGTTATTCCATATGCCAGCTGTTTCAAGCATCCATGTGACCCGCCCAACACTGGAACAGGTTAATGTTAAAGGGGTCTGTACAAAGTAATATGGAAATCGTGAATAGTTTTGAGTCTGGATCTTCCTCTTAGACAGTGGGAAAGTGATGCATTGTTCTGAGCTGCGACATCAATGAAGGTGGTTAAGAACAGGTTTTGGAAGTTAAGATGTATTTTTCATAAGCCCATTTAAATAAAAATAAATACCATTCCTGCCCAAGCAGGAACGCACTAATGGTCTGAAAAATTCAGAGAGAGAGAGAGTAGGGCCATGTGGTGGTGGAGGAGGTGGGGGGCCTGGGTAGGAAGGGGAAATAAGGATGGTGAGGGCTTCTACTTGAAAAATATTAAAACAAAAAAGGCTGTGACAATGCTTTAATTTAAATTATACCCTAAATGAAAAAATGCATTTTTACCTAAATTGAAAAAAATGACAAACAAGACTGAAAGTTGGCTTCTGGATGGGTCTCTGGCAGTCTGGTCCATAATACAGATCATCTTACAGAGAGAGATGTAAAGAGGTACCTGAATGGTAACAGACAATCACTAACTCAACATGGTGAGAGAGAGGGAGGAGGAGGAGGAAGGATGTTAGAGAAGTGGTAGTAGAAAACTAAATGAGAAAGATAGAAGTACTGAAGATAGAAAAGGATTTTTTTTTTTTTTTTTTGGCCACTACCAAACTCCTAAAATAAAATTTACAGACCTGAAAACCTCCAAACTCAAACCTGCATCGAGATACAGCCGATTAGATCCAGTATGGCAGAAGAGCATCATCGCTGACAGGTGGTAGGAGAACTTATGTAGTGAGTTTGTCTGAAATCTATTGTTAAATGGAAAATATCCGCCAAGTAATTCGCTATATTTCAGTTGAAAATGCCAGCTTATGGCAGATGTACCACTTCTCTTTTTCTCCCCTAATTCAAAAGCCATTTTTGAATTGCATCCTGGTGATTCAGACCGAAGAATCACCAAACCCAATAACAGAACGAGACTGTGTAGGAATTTAAACTTTGTTTACACAATGAGGAAACACTCACGTGCACATTCCATAAATGACAAGGTTCCTGCAGCAGATTAACAAGAACAATTTTCCCATCTCAAGAGCTGTCACGACGGGCCCTGTTGGCCAATTTATCTTACTCTAGCACATCTCTGGTGCTTGTCAATCAATATGTGAAACATTTGGTGCTGATTGCCATTTTTCTCTCCACTTCCTTTTGCCTCTTGTACCAGGCAATTTACTGCAAGTCAATCAAGGTCGAAGTCGACCTTGTTTAAATAAAACACTGTTGAGCTCTTTTCACATCAACAATTTCAAAGACAGAATGAGCTCTATCTTTTACATTTACATTTATACCATTCCCCCCCTTCCCCCCCCCCCCCCGCCCCGGTTTTCCTAAAATGCCATCCTTGAGTCATAAGTCATAACTAAAGCCACCTGGAGACTGAGAAAACTAAGTTGCATAAGCAGTAAGGAAACATAGTCTCAATGTATATCTTCACTATAAAGGTTAACTCAGCCAACAGAGAGGCCTCACCAGTGAAAGCCTGTTCCTGACTGTTTTGCCTCCCATTATCCATCCTTACTTTGAAGCAGGACCACACAGAAGAAACAATATACTCCAAATCATCAGAGCTTGATAACACAAAGTAGTAATTTCAAATGTTTTCTCTGAAGATCATGTCCTCTAGTTGAAAGAGAGTTTTAGAATATTTTGGTGATAGTCTCTATTGTTATAATGAGTCCAGCATAAACCTTTATCATCATTATTATTATATTCATGGAAAAAGAAAGTGGAGGAGAGGAAGCAGCTGAGCCTATTGAAGTTCTTGAACTTCAATAAATACAATCTGCTCACAGGTTTTGTTTTCAAACCTTCTTTTTCCTGCAAACCATCTATAATCTCTATTTTCCTGAATAAATCAGGCTCTATTTGTTTAGCAAAATATTATTTTGTACTCCCATCCTCACAAATATTAAGAATACACAGTGAAATGAGTTCGGGCTAAATGTGACTCTCAAATAAAGAAATACAGTTGGACAAGTATAGACTTTCTTGAAAATAGTAACAGACAGTTTAACTGCTAAGGTTGTGCTAAGCTCTCAAAATGATTAATTCGAAGTGGATGCTTTTCAAGTGTCTTCTATGTATATATAAGACACAGTTTGCTGCTTTCCAAAGTGTGATTTCCCTCATTCAAATCTAAAACAAACACACAAGCAAACAAAACATCCTCAAAGTCTCAGAGCAATCATGATCCCTATCTTTTTATGTCAAATGTAATCTTATTGGGCTTAAATGTATTTTGAGTTAGCCCATGGTCTTATTGTGTTTCCTCATTTGTCAGAAGTTACGACCGATGCAGTCACTCTTCCATTAAACAGCTATGTATTGAGTGTCTGCTGTGCACTGGGCACTGAGGACACAATGGCAGGCAAAATCGCAGGAGTCTTTGTTTCATGGAGCCCAGAGTTGGGTCATGGTGTTGGTACTAATACAATTATCTCAAAAATAAAAGTGTTGTTGGAAATTGAGGTAAGTGCTATGTAGGAGGCATTTCATGGTGGCCTAAAACAGGCTGGGGAATGAGAAATGCTCCATGGGGATGCAAGCCTTGAGTTCAATTCTAACTGACAGGACTTAACTGTGCTAGCCCAGCACTGCTAAAAGTGTGTGATGACAACCTTGAATAGGGAGTCACACGGGGTGCAAACTCTATTTGGGTTTGTGCACAAGGGCCATATGTAAATGGTCCTTCAAGAACCGGAGAGTAAAGGGGTTCTTTTTTGAGATGGAGTCTGGCTTTGTTTCCCAGGCTGGACTGCAGTGGCACAATCTTGGCTCACTGCATCCTCAGCCTCCTGGGCCCAAGCCATTCTCCAGCCTCAGTTTCCCAAGTAGCTGGGACCACAGGCATGTGCCACCACATCTGGCTAATTTTTGTATTTTTGGTAGGGACAGGGTTTCACCATGTCGGCCAGGCTGGTCTTGAACTCCTGACTTCAGATGATCCACCCACCTCAGCCTCCCAGACTGCTGGGATTACAGGTGTGAGACAGTGCATCTGGCCAAAAGGGTTTCTGTTATTGTTGTTTTTATCACAGGCAGCTTGCAAAGTTCTGCTCTAAGGAGACAAACAATATCATTCCACTATCTAGTGTCAATGAAGCCAAATGCTTCATTTAAACTGCTACAGATGGCATTGTCTCCAGCTTCTTGGTCTGAGATGGCAGCAAGATGTCAGGGCAGTGAGAGCTGTGAGCCTTAGGGCTATAGTCGTGAGATACGCTAGGATCACAGGAGTGAATCTGGTCAAAAAGAATTCATGGTTCTTTTGGCTATACAATGTGTATAATACAAGTTAACTGCAAGCGTGTGTGTGTGTGTGTGTGTGTGTGTGTGTGTATACACATACACATACATACGTGTATATATATACACACACAATATATATATACATATACATACATATACATGAATATACATGTATACAAAACACATTAATAAAAAGTTTTAAAAATGTAACAATAAGGCCAGGCATGGTGGCTCACACCTGTAATCCAAGCACTTTGGAGGCCAAGGCAGGTGGATCACCTGAGGTTGGGAGTTCAAGACCACCCTGACCAATATGGTGAAACCCCATCTTTAAAATAAAAAATGTAACAATAAAAATAAGACAAAGGCAAAAACAAAAGTGCAGGTGAAGGAACTGTTTCACATTAAAGGGGACAAAGCAAAAAGATACCTAAATGCAACATGTGATCCTGCAATGAACCCTGAACTAGAAAAAAAGGTCTATGAAGGCTACTACTGGGGCATTTAGTATGGACCAAGGACTAGACAATATATGATATCAATGCTAAATTTCTTGGTTTTGGTAATTTGACTGGGTTATGTAAGAGAATGTCATTGTTCTTAGGAAAGACACACTGAGTTATTTGGAGGTAAAGAGGCATGATGTGTAGGGGTGTCTCACTCTTAATTAGTTAAAAAATAATATACACGCTTGTGTGGGGGAGCTGGGAGAGAATGACACTGCAAATGGCAAAGGGGCGCATGCATACATACAAGTGGGAAATCTAAGTAAAAGGTATAAGGGTGTTCTTTCCACCATTTCTGTAATCTTGAAATTATATCAAAATGTTAAAGTTACAAAAATGAGGTTGATGGCTCACGGTGGCTCATGCCTGTAATCCCAGCACTTTGGAAGACTTGAGGTTGAACCCAGGAGGCAGAGGTTGCAGTGAACTGAGATCATGCCACTGCACTGGGTGACTCAAAAAAAAAATGAGGATGACAATTTTTACATTAAAATGATCTATTCTTCCAATGGATGGACAGCCTGCTTAGATGGCATGTGGTTGCTCCAATAAGCTGGGTGTGTTGTGCAAACAAAAGTGATCTTGAAAGGTCTCTGACAGCAGCATTAGGAGTCACTGGCACAATTACCCCTCAAACGGAGGGCTGGGAGCGCTGCACAGTTCCCTAGGCAGCTGGGATTTTCAACCCAGTCTGACATACGCTATAGACCAAACATTGTTTTTTTGACATTAATTCATTTGTGATCTTTACTGCCATGCTGAGTATCTTATCTCGAGGTGGTCCTTAATGGTGCATGGTATATTTTATTGATGTTTCTTTTACTCTGGTGTTTTTCTTTCTCATGGTTATGTCGGTTGTTTCTCTCTGTCTCCTTCAAAATACTATTCTCTTGTGAGACTAGGGACTGCTTGGAGGTTTAATGAGGCTTCTAGATGGTTTGTTGATTTATCAGGTTCTCAGTTAACATTGTGGGGGGCTGGGGGAGGAAGGAGGGGAGACGTGGTTAGGTGCTCCAGGATGAACTTAGCTAATGCAGTTTGTAGAATTTGCCAAAGAGTGACATTCAGTTATAACAGGATCTGTATGGGAGAAATACATGTGTTTCTTTAATTTCTCCCATCATTTCTCTCTCATAATATTTTTTACAAGTATCATTATTAGATCCATGTGTCACACTGTAGAGTTGCATTACAAAGCCATTTGCTTGCTTAGCATTAAAGTCAGGGACCAAGCTCTGTTTTTTCAGCTCTAAAGTCTCTGTCAAAGTTAAACTTTTCTCTCTCTGTAATCAGACCCTCAGATCACATGCTTACTTGCTGCTACTTTTAGCCCCTCCTTATGGGCAAAGCATTGGCTAGATTGGCCTTAAATAAGAAAAGTTTGGGTCAGGCATGGTGGCTCATGCCTGTAATCCCAGCACCTTGGGAGCTGAAGTGGGTGGATCATCTGAGGTCGGGAGTTCGAGACCAGCCTGGCCAACATAGTAAAACCCTGTCTCTACAAAAAAGTTAGCAGGGCACATGCCTGTAATCTCAGTTACTTGGGAGGCTGAGGCAGGAGAATCACTTGAACCTGGGAGGCGGAGGTTGCAGCGAACTGAGATCATGCCATTGCACTCCAGCTTGTGCAAAAAGAGTGAAAGTCTCAATAATAAATAAATAAATAAAATAAGGAAAATTTGTGAATTAGATAGGTAATTCAGTTTTTTCCCTAACCTTGGAAAATTTTCTGTCATTAAAAAACAAAACAAGCAAAACCAGACATTCCTCCCTTAGAGAAACTGCAAACACTGCATGTGCTCATTGCTAATAAGGGGCATATTTTCAATATCAGTAGAAATTAAGTCATTATCTTGGAAGACAGGGCATTACATTCACTTTACATTTTGGTCTTAATTCTTTAAACACATACACACACACACACACACACACACACACAGATACAGACAAATATCTCACACTCTTTCATTTCTGAAATGAAAGCCAGTTTAAAAAATCTATACATCGGGGTCTATCTAACCTCTTCATTTTTTTTCTTTTTTTTTTTTTTTTGAGACGGAGTCTCGCTCTTGTTACCCAGGCTGGAGTGCAACGGCGCGATCTCGGCTCACCGCAACCTCAGCCTCCTGGGTTCAGGCAATTCTCCTGCCTCAGCCTTCCGAGTGGCTGGGATTACAGGCATGCGCCACCGTGCCCAGCTAATTTTTTATATCTTTAGTAGAGACGGGGTTTCACCATTTTGACCAGGATGGTCTCGATCTCTTGACCTCGTGATCGACCCGCCTCGGCCTTCCAAAGTGCTGGGATTACAACCTCTTCTTTCTTTTCTGAAAGCTATGATGCCTTGGTTTTCAATGCTAACAAATGTTATATGATGGGTTCACCGATTTACTGTTCTGCACCCTTTTTAATTATGAATGTATGAAGGAAAATTTCACGGAGGAAAACAATAAATCATCAGTGAAATTATTTGTTAGTTGAATGAGCTGAATAAACAGTTGGCTTCGGGGCAAATATTTCATCTGGCATCTCTTAAGTCATCCCATATTTTTTCCTTTCTATTTTCACGAAAAGCAGGACTGAGCCAGTACGAATCAACTGGGAATGTGGGTGTCACTGAGAAGCAGAGGAACCAGTGAACACCCGAATCACAGATTTCCTGAGTGTTAAAAGAAAGGATTTTTGTCAAGTTTTAATCACAACAACAACAATACTTATAAACACCTACTTAGTGTGCTTTGTGTACCTGTGTCATTTCATTTGATTATCACAACAACCCATTTCCCTATTCCCATTTCGTTCAAAACACCACCCTAAGCTAGAAAGCAGCAAAGCCAGAATTGGAACCAATTTCTGACTCCATGCCCTGCGTTCTCAGCCATCAGGTGCCTATAAATTTCACCAGAGAAAGCCACACTTTCTCAAAGAATTCCTCATTCCCTATTTAAGCATTAAAAAGAACAAACCCGAGTTCACAGTTGAAACCCTCATCTACAATTTTGCTTTAAACTTACAGAATCCTCTTTCTTCCTGTTTAGTTGATGAATAAGCAGATTCTCCAGTGCCTCCTCTCAGAAAACCGAGCTTGATCAAAGTGTGCAAAGTAGCCAAAACACCGGCTGAGATAGAAATCACAGAAAAATGTGCTACCGTTGGAGTTTTTAGGAGGAGGAGGCGAGGGAAATAAGAGTAATAAGATTATTAGTTTCAGTTTGAAAGCATGGAATGTGTCCGCAACATAACAAACTGTTGGTATTTTTTTTTTTTTGAGACGGAGTTTCGCTCTTGTTATCCAGGCTGGAGTGCAATGGCGCGATCGCAGCTCACTGCAACCTCCGCCTTCCCGGTTCAAGCAATTCTCCCGCCTCAGCCTCCCGAGTAGCTGGGACTACAGGCATGCACCACCATATCTGGCTAATTTTTGTATTTTTAGTAGAGAAGGGGTTTCACCATGTTGACCAGGATGGTCTCGATCTCTGCTATTTGTATAACAAATGTCACCCTCTGAGTTCCAAGGAGACACTATGCAATGGAAGCTTCCATGTAGGAATTAGTTTAGGGTCCGAATTTCGCGTCCCTGTTGAACTAGTCCAAAAAGTTATGAAGAAACATGGCCACTCTGAACGCATTCTTACAAATAGTACTGACGGTTTTCAAACTAGGACATATCTCAGCTTTGGACCTCCTCCCACGGCAGCCAGTCAGCTGCCTGTAGAGAGTCCCATAAATATCTCGGCTGGAACATTTGTCTGAAGATACTTAAATGGACCCTGGAGCTTCCAACATTGGACATAGATTGAAGCCAGGTAATCAGATATTCACTGCCAACCATTTCTGGGGCTACTGTTCTATCACCAAGCTTCAGATTCCTCATCATTATACTGATTAGACACTGCTTTCTGTTGGAAGCTGCACACTCGCGTGGAGTGAATTGCTGTGATTTAGTATTTCACACTAGTGGTTCAAGTCTGTATGTCTTCTGGGCAGTTCCCATTTGCCTCAATATTAAACCAGGTGGGGATGCCCAAAGAGATTCACTTGGACTTTCTGAGGGGAACCAAGAGGAGGGTGACAGGACCCTGGGAGGCAGAAGACAGACTTTGAGGCCCCGGGACAGTTTTGTTTGTGGTTTCATAGGCTGCACTGAGAGATGAGCTATCCCTCCCACCTACTACAAATGTGTAAGAGCATGCAGGTGGCAGACAAGCTCTTCCTCAGGTAGCTTGAGAACAAATTTTGTGGTTGGAGTCTGTTGTTCTTTTGCAGTGAACACCTACCTGATGGTTTTGAGGCAGAGAGATCTGAAGAGATTTTAAAAAACAGAGAGAATTTAAAGTCTTACCTGTGCAAATAAGAATTATTATTATTTTTTTTTGAGATGGAGTTTTGCCTTATTGCCCAGGCTGGAGTGTGATAGCGTGATCAGCTCACTGCAGCCTCCACCTCCCAGGTTCAAGCAATTCTCCTGCCTCAGCCTCCCGAGTAGCTGGGATTACTGGCATGCCCCACTAGGCATGGCTAATTTTTGTATTTTTAGTAGAGACAGAGTTTCACCGTGTTGGCCAGGCTGGTCTTGAATTCCTGACATCAGGTAATCCACCTGCCTTGCCCTCCCAAAATGCTGGGTTTACAGGCATGAGCCACTGTGCACAGCCGAAAATGTGTATCTTAATAGAAAGTAAATGAGGTGGGGGTGAGCATGCCATTCTCAATGTGCACCTATGGTCTTCTTGATAAATAAAAACGTTTGTCAGCATCTTTTGGTCAACCTAATGTAACTTTTAGAAATGAATGAATGCTACGTTTTAGTCTTAGCAACAGAACCAACATTTTAATAAATGTTAATATCTAATGCTGGGAAAAGTATGGAAAATCAGCCCTCTCATTTACTGATGGGAGAGCGTGTTTGGACCTAAAACCTTTTTGGAGGGTGATTCGGCAGTGTGTTCATACTCCTGAATCACTCACCTTGTAGGATGTTTTCTTGAGGTAATTATCAGCGATGTATACAAAATATGCAGGGTGGCTTACTCTTTCAGTTTTTTGTAATGGTAGCAACTGAGAAATTTAATATCCAACAGGAGTGGAATGCTTAAATAACCAAATACCAAATCACAAATAAAATTTTAGAACAGGAAATCAAGTGAGAAATATATCATAAAACACGATTTATACACACACACACACACACACATATATATATACTTATACATACATAGATAGTATTAATGGGATTATAGGAAATTTTCTTTGCATTTTTCTTTGTACTTTTCTGAATTTACCCAACTCAGAAAAATGATAGTAGTTTATATAAACTACGAAAGCTCTTTATGATCATTTTTTTCTGAGTTATGTATATATATACACATATATAATACACACACACATATATACATATACACACATATATAAAGATACATATGTATCTTTACTGGAAATTCTGTCTCCCTCTCTGATGTCACTGATTTAATTAACCCATGAATCCTATAGTAAATGAACACTTGGCACATGTCCTTCTCCCAGATGTTCCCACTTATCACAGTGAAACCGACAAGGCAATGTGATGGAAGTCCGGGTGAACATTGTTACAAGTGTGGAATTTTTCCTCTTTTTTTTTTTTTTTTTGTGAGGTAGCTACAAAGCAAAAGTGAGCAAACAGATACAGAAATCTAAAAATATATTATTCCATAGCTGGATGGGTCCTTAAAAAGATGTCATAATTTGTCACAGAGGCTGCCACCTCAATTGAACTGTCCACAAACTCCTAATAGCGTTCTCAAGTGGTCTTTGACGTGTCCAGTGTGAATTTCCTGGAGGTAGGGCCTGGTCAGAAACCCTTAGGTGAATGGGACTGTTTGTTAACTCCAATAGACAATTATGAAGGGCAATTAAAAATTTAAATTATGTTAATAGGCCAGAGAAAAATGACTGTTTGCAGAAATCAGTGGCAATTACCAGACATAATGGTTCTCAATTAGGCTGGAGGGGATTTTCAGTCATTCATAATTCACTATCTTAAATGTATCATAAAAAAGTAATTGTCACTTGTTAATAAAACTTACTTAAAAACAATGTTGCTATCTTGTGGAGAAAGTAACTCTTTCTTCCCTCTTCCCCACCAGTTTTAAAAAATGTATATTCTTAATTTTAAAATGTAGTGCAGGCTGGTTCAAAACAAAACAACGTGGATGTGTATTTAAAAAAAATACAGCCCTTTCCAGACCTCTGCTTGGACTTCCCAAGGGTAACTGCTGTTTTATCAATTCAGTGAGCGTCCTTCCTCCCAACCACCTCCTAGCTTCCATTAAAAAGGGGAGGGGTGTCGGGGAGACTGTCCAAGGAATATGTTGTATTGATATTTTTAGTCGATTAAAAGTGAAAACATAAAAACATTATCTTTCTGCTTCTGCCATGTTTATTTGTCTTCCAAGATTTTTGATTTTTTTTCAGTTGTTATATTCATATCCAGCTTCCATTACCCCTAGGAATATAGTCAGCATTCATGCATGTCCTTACAATTCTATTCTCAGGCAATGCAGTTGCTGCATAAATTGCACTGCACATGTGATGTGATTCAAGGACTCTGTCCAGTTGGTTCTAAGCTTTATTTCTGGTTCTCCGGGAAGAACTAAAAAGGACTAAAAGAAGAGGGGAAAAGACGCAGGCAGAGGAGGGGCAGAGGGCAACTCTTAAATAAGTAAAGGATTAAAGGAATGGGCTGATCTCTGGCTGAGTACCCAAACTCTTTTGTCTTCTGTTATGGATCATACTAAAAGAATGACAGCTGCATTCTCAATTTTCTTGCCCAATCAGGAGACCTTTGCTGCAACATCAAGTCACAAATTGTAGCCCTGAATTCAACAGAAAGACTGAAGCAAAGATAAATGAATTCTCCCTGTCCCCATGGGATGCTGGTTTCACCCTGGTAAATCACACAGTTCAGCAACATTTCTAGAACCTTCTCTAAGAAGATGCTTCAGGCTACTTAGAGCCAGGCACTTTATATAAACATGACCTTATTTCATTTTCACCATTACTCCAGGAGGTGGGCATTTTTATAACCCCACATTGCAGTTGAGAGCACTGCATGCTCAGAGAGGGTCAATGCCATGCTCAAGAGCAGTGCAAGGATTTGAACTCAGATATTTCTTCATCCAAAGTCTATAATACCTTTCTCTCCACACGTTGTCCCTTGGTTGAAATTGCACAGACACAACTGTGAGACAGCCCAGTTTATAGCAGCTGAACTTATGACTGCCCTATCTTTCTTTCTTTCATGGAAGCAATGCTGCTCACAGACTAACCAGTAAACAACCTTCGAGATAATTAAGCACATGAAATTAGCTTCAAATAAACAACGAATCTCAATTTTGCACATTTTTCAGAAGTATGAGTAGCAGTGAAGACTGCCTAACTTGCTTTGAAAGTCACCAGGAAATAAAGAAGGCATCTACAGTGTACCATTCATTGGACTTGTGTCTTAAAAGGCCTCAGTGGGTTCAGGCAAAAATCCCCGTAAAAGGAGCTAGGACCTATGTTTTGCAGTAAGATCTACATATGGCTGGCTTCTTCCAGTCATTGACATCTCAGTTCAAAATTTACCTCATCAGAAATGCGATTCCTTCTAGCCTCTCTAAAGCAGAGGATGTAAAGTACATGTTACTCTCTATCACATCCCCCTATTTCTTGTTTTTCAAATATTACTCATGCTCTGATATTTTTCATTGGTTTATCTGTTTGTCTCACCTTCTAGAATGTCAGTTCCATAAAAGCAAGGTCCTTGTCTGACGTGTTTGCCACTGTATCCCCATATCTAACCCACAGCCTGGCATCTAGAACTATTCGTTGAATGAATGAATATGTGTTTGTAAAATCAAGGCATTTGTTTTTCTTAACAGTCCAGTTATGGGCTTCTAGTCAGGGACTTTCATTTATAAGAATCTGTAGGAAATGACAGCAAGGAGGTCATAAGTGGAATATCATCTGGAGTTGGTAAAGGTTTGGGAAGGAAGGGGAAACAGAGAACCTTCTTTACTTTGTTGCTTCTTGGGGTTGATTAGAGATCACACCATGCCAAAGTGGCAAAAAGGAAGCATCAACATTTGTTCAGTTGGTTACAGACTGGCTGGCCCACAAAGATGGTACATTTCCAATGGGATTGCAGCTCTGTTGTCTGGAGTGGGGTGCTTTTCTCTGTGTTAGAGATGTTTCACACTGCTAAATCTAGGCCGCTGATTACGCAAAGACAGTGATAAGGTTTGGGTCAACTAATGAGCATGAGGAGATAAGCTTTGGAGGCACCATGTGACTTTCTTCACCAGAATTTGTTATCAGATGGGATCTTTGAACACTACTCTTCTGGACCAATCTATGTTAACACTTTTTGAATGTTCCCTTTGCGCTGGAAGATTGAAGACATTTTCACCATCAAAGGACACACTTCTGGCTAAGTCTTAAGTCCTTTGGTCATTTGATTCTACTGTTTTCTGAAATTTCTTTCCTTGTATGAAGGATTTGTACCTGACTCATCAAGTAAAGTGATTAATTCTATCATTACTAAACAAGTTTTGTTTGTTTGTTTGTTTGTTTGTTTTGAGACAGAGTTTTGCTCTTGTTGCCCAGGCTGGAGTGCAGTGGCGCAATCTTGGCTCACTGCAACCTCCGCCTCCCGGGTTCAAGCAGTTCTCCCGCCTCAGCCTTCTAAGTAGCTGGGATTACAGGCATGTGCTATCACACCCAGCTAATTTCGTAGTTTTAGTAGAGACAAGGTTTCTCCATGTTGGTCAGGATGCTCTGGAACTCCTGACCTCAGGTGATCTGCTCACCTCAACCTCCCAAAGTGGATTACAGGCATGAGCCACCACACTCAGCCTAAACAAGTTTTAATAGCATTTGTAGATACATTTCAATATAATAACATATTCATTTTATTATAAAATTGATGGATGCTTAATAATAATGAATGCTTAATGAAAATTACAAGTAATAAATCTATAAAATAAAGAGGAAAAATATCTTGTTTCCCATTCCCAACTCAAATGCTTCATCTACCTTTCTACTAGAAGGGTACCCTTGTAGTTCTAAAAGGGGTACCATCTACCCTTTTTAGTTCTATATGAAACCCTCTTTCTAGATAGAATCACTCTGAATGATTTGGTGTGTGTCCAGTGATGTGCTGATAAAGGCTTAGCAATTAGCTCGAAAGAAAGAAAGAAAGAAAAAAGCCCTGATTCGTAGCATTTGCTGATTTCTGTGGAGCAAACACTCTCACTATCTACAACTGTAAGTTAAAAATAAGACAGAATGGGCCAGGCACAGTGACTCATGCCTGTAATCCCAGCACTTTGAGAGGCTGGGGCGGAGGATCACCTGAGGTCAGGAGTTAGAGACCAGCCTGGCTAACATGGTGAAACTTCAACTCTTCTAAAAATACAAAACATTAGCCAGGCATGGTGGCGTGTGCCTGTAATCCCAGCTACTCAGGAGGCTGAAGCAGGAGAATCACTTGAACCCTGAAAGTGGAGGTTGCAGTGAGCCTAGATCGTGCCATTGCACTCCAGCTTGAGCAACAAGAGTGAAACCCTGTCTCAAAAAAAAAAAAAAAAAAAAAGAATCTGAGAGAATTGAGAAGACGTAATGCACAATGGGCCTTTACAAGACAGTGCAAGCTGGCTCCAGCACACTCCTGAGTGCATCCTTCTAAATTTTCAACATTTCTCTCTACATATATTTCTTTCTTCCTCTTTCTTCTTCTTCCTTCCTCCATCCCCCTTTCCTTCTCTCTCCTTTTCTTTGTTTCCTCCTTTACTTCTCTTCTTCTTTATTGTTGTCCTCTCCGCATCCTTTACTGAAGTCCTTCCATCCCTCTGTCCCTCCATCCCTGACTCCATGCATCCACCCATCCATCCACACTTGTGCATATACACTAATGTACACAGACATAATAAATTAACGTCTTACATAAACGTTGTGCAGTTTGCTCTGCAACTTTCCTTTTTTCATATAAAGTATTGCAGCTCTGTATTTTGAAACTTTCTTGACACTCCTTGTAACTGGGAACCCCTTGTGCTAGCTAAACAGCAAAGCTGCGGGTCTTTCACTTGGTCTTCCCTGACAAGCGTGGGGGCCTATGAGCATGCGTGTGTGCACGCACACTTGCTATAGTCTATCTGTTGTAAAAGGGAATAATTCATCATTGGGCAGCAGGTTCTGCTCAGATGGTTTATTGTCCTGCCCTCATTAAAAGCATGTAATCCATGCAGTGCCGTAAATCTATGCCTCTAAATACTTTCCTCTTTAATTTTGTAATACTGCACACATGAAGGGAAAGGTTAAAGCCAATTAAAAGAGATACAAATACCATTATTACTGCCCTGACAAACAGTCAGCTATTGGATTTGGTCGTTTCCGTTTAGAAAGCCATTATTTTTGTTCCTGAATGAATTAGTAATCAAGCTGTTTATTGACTTGTCTCATCTCAGACATGCTAAATATTTTTTTTTTGTCCATTCTCTCTCAGTTGGCATCAGTCTTACACACATAAAATTACAGATAACTTAAGGTCTAAGTGCAAACAGTAACTGCACGGCTGCATGTGGAAATCCACATATGGACAGGACCATCATTTTCACTGCAATCCAGGAAGAAGAGAACCACTCACTCATTTCATTCTTATTCAGCAAGGAGTTGTTGTTGTTGTTGTTTTTCCCTCCCATTAAGGCTATTATATGATACTGACAGATGCTTAAAAGCATTTAGAGCTGAAAGAACGATTGGGAAAATTGCTGCAAAGGATTGACAAATGATGATCGTTCTGTCCACAAGGTTCTTATTTCCTGCGCAAAATGGACCCAAAGAATAAAGGAAAGGAGAAAGATTCATTAATGAAGGAACTTGGTATTGTTTTCTGACATGAGTTTATACTTTCCATTGCATTTGGGCCAAAACGTGACTCTGTTTATAAAAAGGCTGCAGTGGTGTTTTAAAAAACAATTGCTGAACTCTTGCAACTGACTTAGGCTTGCTTGGTTGCCGTCTTCCTTCCTGGCTTGCTCTGCACCCTCTAGGAATACAATGTGGGCACTATAAGACCTGAGAGGACCAGAGAATATGCAGGAGTGGCTCTTCCATTTGGCTATTCTATTTAATTGTCTACCCGTAGGTCCAGAGTGTTTTGTGAGACATGATCAATTGTGAGCAATAACGCTGACCACAGTGCTGGTTTCAGAATAAACTCATACAGACCTGCATCCACAAGAATGTATATAACTCACGATTTATATAAGTGGTATATCATTTTCCTTAGCCATTTCTACTCAGAAGTCATAGGAAGAAGAAAGAAAAAGAGGAGGAAGAAGAAGAATGGGAAGGGGAAGGCAGCCTGCAGAAAAATACAGAGCGGTACTTGCCATAGAGAGAACAGAAGTACACATATTGACAAGGAAACTAACAACATACAGCAAGACAGACAAAGGTGAAATGAAATGAGATAAAAACCTGGAAACAGCACAAGCGTTTTCTGTATTTTTCCTCTGAGAAGCTAGAATAGTGGTTCTCAAAGTGTTTTCCTTGGACAAGCAGCAGCAGCATCCTCTGAGAGCTTGATAGAAAAGCAAATCTGGACACCCACTCTGGATACACTGAGTGAGAAACTGAGCTTGGGGCCCATCAATCTGCATTTTAATAAGCCCTCCGAGGCACTCTGGTGTGCCATCAAGTTTGAGAACTCCTGTTCTAGAGATTATAGTCTTCTTAAATGCTTCTCTAAGACTGTCTTTGCACCCAACTGTAAACTCTGGAGCCTGAGCTGACCAGTCTCTCTTTTTTGTTTGTTTCCTCTACCACACACCAGAGGACACTACACTGATTTCTTTCCATGTCCTGCTCTCCAACTAGACTGTAAACTCCTTGAGGCCAGGGGCTGTCTCTAACTCACTTCATTATTCATTATGCAAGAGGCCTACAACCAAGCAGGTGATTAGGATATTAATTACAAGATACTAAATAAAGCCCAATTAGCAGAAAAGAAACATCCAGAGAGGTATTTAACTCCGTTAAAGTTATTAGTTCTAACTTGTTAGATTAGACCCATTCCTAAGTAAAAATGAGCCTGCTCTCTTTAAAAAAGAAAAAAGAAAAAAAAATGATCAAAGACACATTCTTAAGCAACTTCTAATGGGTTCTGTGTATTCTCTTAAGGAATGAAGGAAATAGTTGAACATATCTTACTCTAATAGCCTCTCATAAAATAGGCTGACAATCCAGTCAGTTCTAAATATTGCTGAGAGAGTTTCATGTTCAGATAGCACCCATCTGCCCATTTGATGATAGACATTCTTAAATTGAAAGTATTCTGGGCCAGGAGCAGTGGCTCATGCCTATAATCCCAGCAATATGGAAGGCCCAGACAAAAACATCATCTGAGGTCGGGAGCTTGAGACCAGCCTGACCAACACAGTTAAACACTGTCTCTACTAAAAATACAAAATTAGCTGAGCCTGGTGGCACATGCCTGTAATCCCAGCTACTTGGGAGAGTGAGGAAGGAGAATCACTTGAACCCAGGAGGTGGAGATTGCGTTGACCTAGATCGCACTGTTGAACTCCAGCCTAGGCAACAAGAGCAAAACTCCATCTCAAAAAAAAAAAAAAGAAAGTATTATGAATATGGGCTCAATAAAAGCCAAGAACTCTAAGCTCCAGCCAAGTGGACTAAGGACGTGAAGTCACTTGGAAATGCATTTTTCCAGTCCCCCCAATATGTAGGAGGACAGAAGGCAATGCTTGGGAAGAGGAGGTATCCTGGGACTATCTTGATTGGCTCTCCATGAGGAGCTGAAAGTCATGGAATGTGGATTCCCCAGCCCTTTGTGGCCTTCACTGATGCTCTGAAGGTGTTTTGCATAGCCTTGCCTTCCCACCATGGGATTCCTCATGGTGTCACATGCCAGCTGATGGACGTATGCTTTAGGCAAGCTTTCTGTGCCTGCCTTTGTGAGAGGTTCTACTATCAGACCAACTGAATTCTAATTTGGGCTCCCATACTTTCTGGCTTATTTAGCTCTTTTGATCCTCAGTTTCCTCATCTGCATAATGGAAACAATTGTTATATCTGAAACCTAATGAAAAAATGTATAATTATTATATGTATGTAAGATATCTGACACATGATAATACCTTAACAAATATTAGCTATTACAATTAACATTACTAGGTGCTCTATGCTACCAGGGCTTCTTAAACTGGAATTCATGGGCCTCTGGAGATCCATAAAATTAATAAAAGAATGCACATAAGTTCCCTGAAACAATGTGCAAATTGTTTCATGTGTGCACATATTCCTTTTCTCTGGGCATAGAACCCCCAACTTTAATCAGATGCTCAGTGTGGTTCATGTCTCCTATATTTTAAAGAATTGTGGTGTGGCTGGGCGCAGTGGCTCATGCCTGTAATTTCAGCACTTTGAAAGGCTGAGGCAGGTGGATCACGAGGTCAGGAGATCGAGACCATCCTGGCTAACATGGTGAACCACGTCTCTACTGAAAATACAAAAATTAGCTGAGCGTGGTGGCATGTGCCTCTAGTCCCAGCTACTCAGGAGGCTGAGGCAGTAAAATCCCTTAAATCCGGGAAGTGGAGGTTGCAGTGGGCCAAGATCACACCACTGCATTTGAGCTTGGGCGACAGAGAGAGACTCAATCTCAAAAAAAAAAAAAAAAAAAAAAGAAAAGAAAAGAATTGTGATGCTAGGGGTTTTAGTAGCCAGATTGTATCCTCAACAAGCTGGCAAACTAAGAACATGAGGCAGTTTCTTTAAGGCTGGTGTCTGACTGTAGGTGCGATATGCAGCTCTGGGACCTCCATTTTTAATTCCACACGATGTGTGGTTGTTTACTTTTCTTCTACTTCATAAGAGGAAATAGCATTTCAAATGCATTCCACCATGAGGATAGGCAGACAGTTAATTTTCACCTTGAACACCCCCAAGATTTAAGAAAATAAGAGAGCTTCAATCCACTGCTCCTGACCTGCCAAGCACAACATTCTCAGTAGCAGCAAGAGTCAGTCCGAAAAAAGGCTCCTCTGTTTCTGATGGGCTTCCCCAGATGCTATCAACATAGACAACAAGAGGCAGGGCAGATGGGCAGAAACAATTTGAGATCAAGAGCCAGAGAACCCTGTCCTCACCAGCTCCATACCTTGAACCTGTGGCTTTTCCTCTCACGTTCTCCTATTTCTTATTTGTCAAATAAAGTTATCCTTAATCATCAGTTCCCAACCTTGTATGTAAATGGGTCCAGATTTAATATAAAAATGGTTATTTTAGACTGCCATTTTTGTATCAATCAGCTAAGAGAATTTTTAACTCCAAAGAGGATTACCCTTCCTAATAAAATTATATTTTAGTCATCAGATGATTTGAAAACTAAATATGTTTTTTCATCTATCTGTCTATGTAAGTAAATAGATTAAGAATATCATTTATTATTGGCTATAGACAGCAAATGGTGAACATATGAGTTCGAGGACTCATTAAACAAATATTTATTCAGGATATATTAAGTGTCAGTTACTTCAACAGGGCTGCGGATACAGCATCAAACAAAAACAGTTGCTGTCTTCGCAGGCGCAATCCTAGTGCAAGAGAAGGAAAATTATAACTAAAAACATATGCAGACAATTGCTTCAAATGATGTGACAGGTGCTACAGAGAATAAACTGGATCCTGAAACACAGAAACTGGGGATGCGTCTGGGGAAAGGAGAGTTTAGATAAAGGGGTCAAGGACAGTATCGGACAGAGCTGAGATCTGAGGGATGAGAGTGGCCGGTCCTACAAAGATGCAGCAGAACTTTGTGGTGAGGATAACTTCAAGTCAGCAGGACCTATGGCAAGCCGCTGAGTCCTTCTCTGACTCATTTTCCCCATCTTTAAAATGGGGATGATGATGGGATCTAATCCATAAGGCACTCATGAGGATTAAATTAGATAGTATTTAACATTTGTCTAGGACAAAGCCTGGCCATGTGCTATTGAGGTGGTTGCAAAATAAATGTCATGCAGAGGAAAAAGTATGTGCTAAGACCCTGAGGTGGGATAAAGGATTGTTTGAGCAACTGCAAGGTGGGTGTGGCACTTGGGTGGAGCAGGTGTGGGAGGGCAGGGAAAACTGAAGTTGGAAAAGTGGTGAACGTCACAGGGGTTCTCCAGGGCACAGCAGGGGAAGAGGAATCCCATGCTAAGTTCAAAGGGAAAAAGGTGGAGAGTTTTGCTATGACCCCAGTGGACCCCTGAAGTTCACTGCCCAGAGGTTGGAAAATTATCCCTGATTTACTTTTTGTATAGTTCTTTCATTCAGTGATTTCATGCAATACCTCAGCTCTTCAAAGGGAGCAGTTTCTTTAGGTAAGAAGTTTTAAATAAAGAACCTCTATTTCATTCATGCTCATTAAACTGTTTTTCCCCCCACCTAGATTCTTGTAATAATAAATATAATTATATCCATCTTTAATGACTTTGGTTCCTTGAGCTGCAGGTGCTGGAATACTGTATTTATTAACATATTTTAAGCCCTTTAAAAAGACTGCATTAATTCCTATGATAATTTAGTACCCATAATACATTCTCTGTTCTGAATAGATGTTAATCACCACAGAATGACTGATTTGCCTGTGTACAAGTTAAGCCGTGCTCTAACTAGTAGCTAGTACCTTTTAAATTCAATATTGTTACTGAAACTGTTGATTAAACTTTAGTTGCAGTAATTGTTCCCTGCCCTCTACCAGCCCCACTCTGAGGACTCAAACCAAGAGCAAACAATTGGATTCTGTTCCATTGACGATGAGAGCGTTAATTCTGAGCGATTGTGTTTCTAGTAACATTGGTTGGGCAAAAGTTCAGCTAATGCTGGTTATTCCGAACCACGTTGGGTTTGTTAGCTGTCTGGTTAAAACAGTAGCAGTGTGAAGGTCACTATAGAGAAATATACATTAAATTGAAGACTACTTAGGGGAAGGCAGCAGGCCATCTGGCTTCTGTCTTGAGGATGGAGGATGGATAGAGTCAGTTTCTACATCGTAGAGCAAGGTGCAATCTGGCTTATGTCAGAATCCCAGCACACTACGCATTTAAACTAAAATAATTTTGGAAATAGAGAAAACATCCTATTATAAAATTTGGATGAAAACGAAATGCTGCCATTGACTACAGACAAAGGAAATAACCATTGCATGTGCCAGGTTCTGAAATCAGCCCCTCAACATGCATGGCGTCATTTAACTACGTGGCTGGGTTATCAGCGAAGTATCTCGACTATCTGCCTTTACCAGAAGCTCAGAGAACTTAAGAAACTTGCTCGGAGTCATAGTGCTAGTCAACAGCAGAGCTCCCAAGTCTGTGCTCTTAACCTTTGGCCACACTGCCTTTATAATTGGTCCCTCAATCAATCAATCAATCAATCATCCAAATGGGAAGGAGATTAAAAATGTCAGGCAGTACATAGTTAAGTATTATATCTCAGAAAAAGTGCTTTTGAAAACAAAATGTAACAACCTTTCCCTTCTTGACTTGAAGGTTAGTGATGGGAAATGGTGCTATTGATACCCTTGGGGAAATAAATCTCTATACTATGGTCTTCCTTTTGCAGTCTGTCAAGGGGTCTGCGAGGAAAGAAGAAAGCGCTGGCTTTGAGGGTGGATGTGGAGAGTGCTGAGCTGCTCTGCAAAAATATAATGAAATCCATTTGAATTTCTGGCCAATCAGAAGAGACAGAAATGCAACAGCATACTTGGCAGGGAGCTGGAGCCCCAGGTAGACAGAACTGACCCAGGGACTCTTGAAGAAGAGAGGTGCTGAATATTCTACTTAAGCTTCTTTTTATTGCCGGCATATGAAACTCTAAACTCTTCCTTTTCTTCAAACTTTCAGTAAAGTCTGTTCCACACAAGGTTTTGGGTGGATGGTTTTGTCTGCCTGAGGTTTTGTTTGCCAATTTGTTTGTTTTTTGCACATGCTGGGGGTGAGGGGCCAAGTCCCACAATTGGAGCAGCTTGGGGTGGAGAGAAAGGGACAGGCACATGACGTGATGGACTGGGAGAAGGAGCAAGTGCTAAAAAAATGAGCAAACATGAGCAAACAGGAACTCAAGGAATGCCCAGAAAGTGGGAATGGTCTGTGGAACTGGGTGTGAGCTGATACCTGGGTCACAGATTTTTGTTTTTTGTTTTTTTGATAATTATCATTCCATTATCTCCATGGAGCTGAGAAGTATTACCATCCACTATTCAGATGGATACATTAAGGCACTGAGAGCTCAGTCACTTCAACAAATGCTAAATGCTCAGAACTCTTACTCAAAGCCACTAAGGCAGCCAGGGCCCAAAGCCACGTTTCCCATAGCCAGCCTGACACTTAACTCAAAAGACAGCCCTAGCAATTTGAGACTGCAGAGCCCGTGGGATCGCGGGTCTCTCCTGGGAGGTGCTGCTGACAGACTGTCCTGCCCCGGGCTAGATGACAGGCATATGGTAGCAGATGAGTTAAGGTCTAGGAGATCAAGATGAAAAGGTGATGGCTCCTGCATCCTCCCTAGCCTCCTTTCTGCTATTCTAAGCAAACACTCAGCGGGTCTGCTTTCTCAGAAGATGCTTGTGGAACCACTAGGGTCTTCTCACAGAAGTGGGGGCAGCTCTGCCATCAGCATATGGCATAAAGTTAAATGGCTGGTGAGGAAATTAAAACATTAAAAAAAAAAACAACAAGAACCCCATCCCTTGCAAAAACCCATGTAGTACATGCACTGTGTAAAGGGGTTCAGTAAGGCTGACACCCAAGGCATGAGGAAGGCAAGAGATTGTACTAGAAAGATAAGCAGAGGCCCGTGGTGAATGACCACTTTTAAGCTGTGGTCTGCCGGAATATACGTCTTTGTCTATAGAGTCAGAATTTTGACCTGTATTTTAGATTCCACTTTCAGAAGCTTTGACTAATGGTGGGTGTGACCATACCACACCCACCATTACACAAATATATATAAATATAAATCTAGATAGGCACATGAACATATATATTTGCTTCCCTCCCAACCATATTTCTAAAGTGGGGACACTAGAATATTTGTCTCCAAACATATTTTTCTATATTTGTAAAAGCTCTTCTCCAAAATCTTTTCAGATCAGAAGCAAGTTAGTGGTAGGATGAGATCCCTTTGCAGGCGCCTGCTGACTATCTGCAGAGGTTGCAGACTGGAAGCCCTCAGGCTCCATCTGAAACACGCACATGGGTGCGTTTGGCTTACACAGTGGTAGCCAGTCCTTTTTTTTAGATGTTGAATTAGCTGTGGACATTGTGAAACTTAGACGTGTTTACATAAACCATACTGTTGTTTTTGATTTGCTCAACCTTCGCTTTGCTTACGGCTATGAGCTGGCTGGCTGTTTCAGATTTATATGGATGTGGCAGATTAAAGAATATTTAGACTTGATGATATTGAAAGTCATTCACCACAGGCTCTGCTTATCTTTCTAGTACAATCTCTTGCCTTCCTCATGCCTTGGGTGCCAGCCTTACTGAACTCAGTACTTGAAGTTACCTGATTTGCTAAACATCTGCCATGTTCTGGGTGTGGAGAGCCCAGATTCTTCCAGGGGAATCTGCCAGACCAGCTCTCTTAACAAAACTGCTTCTATGAAGCTCGTTCTGACCTCTCTGAGGGTTGCCGGCTCTGTCCTCTGCACCCACATAATACCTGGGGCCATACAAGGCTTTCTTCTCTCAGTCCTCATGGCACTGAAGACAATGCTTTGCTGCATTTTTGTTCACAGATCTTCTACATGACACTAGGAGGTCCTTGGTGGTAGTGGCAGGGGGAAGCATTTACACTTGCTTTCCCTTCCAGGGTGTGTTAGAGTGTCAGGCATGTGGGCAGGGATTAAAAGAGGCCTTAGAAAGTGAAGGGACCTCCTTGGCAACTTCTGCTACCTCTGTGCTATCTTCAGGTTAGGATGAGGCAATTCCTCTGGCCTCCAGGACAGTACACAGGGCTGAGCTTTGCTGGGTCTTCTCCAGCTCCCAGGGGAGAAGGCAGGGGTGCCATCACAAGCCTGAACTAGGTAAGCTGGGTCGCACCAAGCTGAATCTCAGCCTTTGGACCCAGAGGCTAAGAGGAGGAATCCAGCTGTAACCCCAAGAATAGGGTGTGAGCAGGAGAGGCCATCCATCCTGCAATGGCCAGGGCAGCTTCTCCACTTCCCCAGCCCCTTTTGCACCCTTTTTCCAGAATGCAAATTCCAGGAGAATTCTTCAACTAAATCATGTATCTGTGGCTATTTAGGATAGGGTTAAAGCTATTTTTTCAGGGTTAAAAAAGAGACTTGCTCCACAGGTCAGCAACTGTCACAACGATTTTTCTCTCGCCATATGCTCCCCTGAATTGCATGAATATGACATCTCTCTCTGAAGCATCTGGTCTCAGCCACTTCAAGGTACACAGGCTGAGTATATAATAACAGGAGAGGCATTCGCACTCCTGTCATCGCAAAACAAAACACTGCCCTTGCATATATCTCTGTTGTGTTTTATACAGCATTCCAGAAATGGTGCAGGAGGCAGTTCAAATAAATAGAAGCAGAATTTGGTGGTGGGGGGTAAGGGGAAGGGTTTGTAGACTTGTACATTGTGTGTGTGTGTGTGTGTGTGTGTGTGTGTGTGTGTGTGTGTGTGTATGGGTGGGTGGGTGTACATGTGTAATTACATATATGCATATACACATGCATGCTTTATGGATTGGTAATTGCCTTCACTGCCCAAACATCAATTCTTGTTTTTCATGGAAAAGAGCTAAGCATTCTAAGCATCTGATGAAAATAGAGCTCCACCAACCTGCAAAATATGGACAGAGAGGTAGGGCGTATCTCTATTTCAGCACTTTGAAATACGAAAAAGGGAAATTTCCTATCACAAGCCAAAGGCAAACTAGCACTATCAACCTCCAACCACATTTTCCAGAGTAAGAAAAAATCTGGCACATGCTGCAGTACGGAGGGTTGCCTCTCTCATGCTCATAATAATCTTTACCAAACGGATACATTTACTTAATTTTTTCCAAAGATTTCACCCCACGTTCTTCAATAGTTCATTAAAAACATCCAAATGGGTTTAATAAAAAGTTTATCACCTAATAAATGTTTCTAACGTCCATTCTTTTCTTGTCCTGAAGATCCGTGTGCTTATTTTGTCAGAAGTACAAAAAGTAGAAATGCAATTGCATTTGTGCTGATGCTAAATGTTAATAGATTTGCCTAAATGCCTGCTAATAGCCCCCCTAAAATTAGCTAGACTAGTAGTGCATACCTAATGTGTTGTTTTTGTTGTTATACTTGCTTTTTAGCTTCTCCTTCTTTTATCAGAGAGGAAAAAAAAAAAAAAAGACCCCTAGAAGAAAGTATAGGCCTTTGGATGTGAAACAACTCCAGTGTGATATGTGAATTCTGTTGAAACTATCCCACAGTTCTGACATTCTGTCATGAAGGTGACAAATCCTAGTGCTCTAATGTTTCATTAAATTAAACATGAAATGTTTAATGTTTTGTTAAATTAAACATGAAGCTGTGACTCTACACCCAAGAACCACGGCCTTCTAATGATTCTTCATATTCCTTCAGGTCACTTCTTCAGGTTATAAACACTAAGTTTTGTTTATTAGAAGTATTGTATTTCCCTGCAGTTTAGATCTACTTTCTTTGAATGTACTTATAAATAGAAACCAAAAAGCAACCCGGTTTTTGCATGCTGAAAACATTTTTAAACTCAGTCCTACAGAGACCCGCCTATTGACAACCCCTCAGCTAACCCTCCATAATCATTTTTTTTCAAATATTCACAGTGTGACTGAAAGGCTTCCAAAGGGTGGAGGTGTTACATTTTTAATCAAATCCCAAGCCCATTTCACAGATGGACATTTCCCAAAGAATGGAAGGCTTGCTGGAAAACTGTCCAAACAGATTCCTCAGACTAAAGACCAAACCTTAACATTCCCCAATAAAAAAAAAAAAAAAAAATGAAAAAACAAACCAAAAACCCTCTTTTGTCCTTATCCATGAAGATACAACTTTTCCTTCACAAGACAAAACCACAATGCTAATTTGAGAAGGCATTTGTCCAGGCAGAGAGAAATGTGGGCTTTTGGACTAACTGAATGAAAGTTTCAGTGAAACCACCTGAAGTAGCAGGTAACAAAGCACAGAGCCTAATGGGAGAGGATGGAAGGAAACTCAGCGAAAAACATGCTCCTTTCCTTACCAGTTCAATGAAATCACTGAAAGGGACTCGTAGAGTTCTTAGTAAGAATACATTCTTAGCAATACACCACATAATAAACAAAATTTCCAATACTATTTTATAAAACACTCCATTCTTACATGGAGAAAGAAAACAACAAATCTGTAGCAAAATAAGAGGAAAATATATACTCCTTTCCCTCGATGGAAATATTGGATTGTGCTTACATTTGTCAAGTGAATTTAAGTGTGCTATAGATGGTTTCCCAAGGACACCCTATAATCGTCAAACCAACAGCAGAGAACCATTCCCCTAAAGGACAAGCCACACAAAGCCTTCCTTCCCAAATCCAACTTGTCATCTGTTTTTTCTGTGTTTACACAGCAGCTCCTGTCATTGGCCAAAAACTGTAAGACAGCCCGGATTTGGTAACAGATCCTTGCCCTGTGAGAACCCTCTCCCAGCTAGTTTACCCAAATCGGTAGGAATGTAATTGACACTTACCATTCTGAAGCTTCATGTCTGTGAGGCAAACTAAATAAATTAAACGGATCCTGCTTTAATCTTCTTTTCTAGACCCCAAATGCCTTAATCAAAAGGAAAACAAAACAAAACAAAACAAATATTCCCTGAGGTTCTTTTCTAAACCACCAGAGTACAGGCAAAGGAATCGCTGTCTCTTTCGCTAAATGCCGAGAGCCTGTCCCTGAAGAGCCTCAACAACAGAGAATAATTTCTAGCATCCCTCTATTCCTTTCCCCCACTCCCCACCTTTTCCTTCACCTCTATCATTTGTGGCCAAGACTATAGGCTTAAGTTACACTGCAAATCAAAATCTGGAAGATGTTTCAATTGGATATTTGGCTTGGCAGACCTCCTGTGAAAATCCCACGTGAAGACACATTTGTTTCCCTCCTGCAAATGAACTGTGGCGTTTGTGGTCCCTCTTCCTCTCCCCAATGCACACTTTGCCTTTAAATGAGCTAAAGCTGCAGGACTTCATTTGGGGTTAGTTGTCCCGCAAAGCTCATTTGGCTCTTCCCATTAAGGCAAGAGACTCTAAAAGGCTAGCAAGATGCTTTTAACTATGTTTGAGGGGCCAGTCATATCTTGTTAGCAACAGCTGCACACTTACCCAGCTCTCAGGGCCTTGACGGAGATGTCCTATTCCTTGTGGGATTAGGAACGCAAAATGAAATTAACCAATCATTAGCTGGAGCCATCCAGGCCGCACCAGATTCTCCTTCTCCAAAAGCTGAGCAAGGCAGCCTCCTCCGGAGTTCCTTCTCTGACTTCTCCCTGGCACATCCAGCCTGCCAAGGTCCTGGCTGCAGTTTCAAAAGTACCACTCAATAAAAGGATTTTAAAGGCTGTGCCGGGAGCCGGGAGCTTCAGATCCCAGTTTGGCTTTTTCTCCATCAGCATTCCACAGCAAGCCTGCACAAAGCGAGGTACGCTACATTATTTATGTCAGCTCTAGGCTCTGGAAAACACACACTGGCATCCTGATTACTAAGAATCCTCTTGGATACAATTACACTGTTCCCACATATATTTTTCCCCATCTCTTCCCTGATTCAACCTCTTTCAGAGGGAATGAAAACACTTTGAGGCGTGTCCCAACTCATCTATTAGAAGCCAAGAGAGCTTTAAAATATGGCCACCATGGCAAATGAGGCCAGGGAAAAGGACTCTTTCCCTGGAGTGAGCAGAAGACACTCCAGGGAGGAAGGTTCAGATAACAGTTTGGGAAATGCCCTTCAAGTGGCCTCTCTGGGTTGAGGAAATTGACATGGAAGCAGCAAAGTTGAGGCACTACAAAAAACATTTTGATGAATTCATGGAAGATTGATTTAGAATGGGCAGTTAAGGGAAGTAAGAAATATTTGGCGACATGACTAACCTTCCAAGCTAGATGCAGAGCAACCACACTCACTGTACAAATGCTCCTTGGTGCCCCATTGAAGCCACAGCACTAGACAGGAAGACCGCAGATTTAGCCAAGTAGAGCAATGATTCTGTCCTCAAGTCTCCTCTTCAGCAAAATGAACAATTCCTCCAAGTCGCAGTTCACCATTTCCCTTCTCTATAGCTCAACAGCACATTACGAGCTGGGAGTATTAGCCACAGGCAGAACAAACTGCACCCTGGCACGGTAAAGGTAAGACGATGACAGGAACTTCCTCTTTTGGAGGAGTGGTGAGAAGGCTATGAAATTCCCCCACTGTCTAGCTGGAGAGTCCCTGTTTGGCAGGCAGAGAGAGGTACTTCACTTTGTGAAAGCCCCAGGCACCGCTTAGTGAAACAACCTTTGGCAGGACCTCACAGTCAAGTCAGTTCATCTAAGCAAGAAGAAGTCGGCTTGGGGAGAGAGTCCATTGTCTCATCCAAGAACACAAGGAGGCGAGAGCCACCTGCTTTTCTCAAAGGCTTCCCCTGAACATGCATCCCTGTGTTTTGCCAGTTTTCTTTTTTTTATTTGTTTTAAGTGACTGTCACTTCCAATGACTTAGTCCGACCCAACTCATGTATCTTGGGAGGAAAAGCACTGTCTGAGATGGAAGCAATGGATAGAGAACATAGTGCAGGTTAGTAGAGCAGGGCCCAGAGTGGGAAGTCCCATTCTCCAGTGCAAACATTAGAAAAGCAATGGGAATTGGGCTCCAGTGCAGGAAGAAGCAGAAATTCCCTCAGCAATAAATGAATGAAGGGTAGCATTAGAGAACACACACACACATACACACATACACATACACAGTCACACACCACACAATGATACAACCCAGCTACCCAAAAACTGGATGAATGGCAAAAAGTAAAAGATACAGATTGCCCTGTGGGATGATATTAAGTGGGTGTGTTGATTCCCTAGGCCCAGAATGCTGGGTTATCCAGCTCACTAACCTTTAAGGAGACCCTGGCCACATCTGGAAACAACTGTGTCCTCAGCTTGAAGCGGTTCTTCTCGTCCTCCCTACTAAGGAATCCAACCCACATTGTAATTTTTTTGAATAATGTTTAAAAGCAACTAACTGGAGTGATGGGAACAGAGACTATCCCTTGGGATGAAGATTATTCAAGAAAATTATTTATTCTTCCAGTAACTAAGTCATAATCAACTTAGAAGCTGACCTCAGGCTAAAAGTCTCAGCAAAGATGCCTTGGGACCCCCTCACTGCCCTGAGTGCTGTGATGTGGGAAGGTCTAAGGTTCTGCCAGGCATATGCTGACCCCATGGCCTTGATCAAGTTGTTCATCCTCCTTGAGACTCAGTTTCCTCATCTGGAAACTATGGGTAATAAGACCATATTATTTTCGAGGATTCGGTAAGAAATGTAAAGTACTTTGCTCTGTACCTAGCATCTTACGAGCTTATAATAACCCTCAGCTGTTATAAATTTTCAAAATGTTATCAGTTAAATGGCAAAAACTTACACTGCTGAGGTTCACACATGCTCGAACCACATCTCTAAGTGCTCCCCAAACAGTCAGATTGTTATTGACAATCTGTGTGCAAAGCACCATAGTCATCACTATCATTTGCCTTCAATAAACTTGTCTAGATGAGCTGCCCCATGACAGAGATGTCAATAAAAACTAAACAGTATAAAAACTGAAAGCATTAAGAAGAGGATCACGAAAGTTATCTTTTTACAAAGGAGATTCCATAGTTTTCAACATCAGCTGAACATCTTTCTGTTGATTTAACTGTAAAGTAACATTATTTCAGCTTTTTAATACCCAAACAGGGCTGCTGCATAGGAGATGGGGGGAAGAAAATGACCACAAGCCACAATCTCTAGAATCCTTCTCCTTCTTATCTATACATCCTGTCTCCCAAACTACAGGGAATGGAGGCTGAGAACTTCCAATCTGATGCAAAACTGGCATTTCCTGAAGGAGGACAAAGGTGACAGGGAAAAGGAAGAGACTTGCTCAAATTCATGCCCCCAGCACAGCTGGGCCGGAACCCACAGGACTGACCTCACATCAAATGTCCCTGCCATTCCCCAACAAGGCTGAAGATAAGACCAGTGGAACTTGTCGCCAGCCTTTCATCTCACTATCCAACAAATTGGTTTCGATTCAATCCTGCCTCTCTGCATTAGTACTGAGCTTGCATGACCAGTATTTAACTTTTTACTGAACACATTGTTTTTTTTTTTTCAGATAGTGATTTCTTTAAATTTTGATTTTAAGGTTATATTTTATGGAGAAAAGGTCCTACTTTCCACAGTTTGTTAAGTCATCTATCTAATGGTTTTGATGGCTACTTCTAAATCTTTTGAGTAAGAAAAAGCAACACATCAAACTCTTTATATTTTGTAAAGGCTAACTTTTAATAAGATGGCATCTCACATATAAGTTATTAATATGTTTGAAGAATATAGAATTTTTTTCCATATATTTTTTTCTCTAATGATATAGTTAAATGGATAATTGCACCCTTTTATGCATAAACAAATACAAGAGATCTTGAACATGAAGTTATTTGAATTACTAATCACACTTGTTGCTTACATAAACAAAGGCTATCAAAATTATAAATCTTCAGAAGAAGCAGATTCTACATTTTCTCTGCTAGGAAATATCAGCACACTATATCCCGACACTGGACTGCGTGAACATTACTTTGGTTCTTTTCTCAATTAGAATTCCAAACAACTCTATCTTTTGCTTCCTGTTAAAACACCTGAACAAGAATATGATATGTTGCATCATTCTCTGAAGCTATTTCTCCAGTTGGAACATGAATTACGAGTCCTTCTGAAACACATCAACCAAATCAAGTTGTAACATGGCCGTTTTATTCACTGCACAAATCTCAGCTAATCACTTTCTAATATGAGTCATGAATTTGTTTCATTAAGTTAGCATTTCTCAGATTTTTCCCTTATTTTGTATGTACTTCCATGGTACATACGAATGGTATAGTCAGCATTAAGTTGAACATCTCCTGTCTTACAAGGTATACTTCACATGGGTCATTCTGACTTTGCTGGGCTATTTGTACTTTTGCAATGTGTGGGGTTAAGAAGGCTTGTCGTAAAACACAGGTCTTTCTTTGTCTCTATAAATATTACAGAGGCACTCTTGATGGTCTTTAAATTCTAGGGTGTTTTTTTTTTCCATATAGAAGCTCCCACTCAATTTCTAATGATGAATGTCTCTATGCACTGCTGAGGTGAAGTTGTGTCTCACTGGCAGCAGAATTGAGAAGCTCTCATGGCTTCCAACACAGCAACCCAAGGAACTGCCTGAGGCATCTACTTCCTGTTTCCACAGGGGCAGAACAGTTGTTTAAGGCTATCTTTAAATTGGTGAGTTAGAACATTAAGGTGGCAGAGAAGATTCAGAAACCGTATAATCCTCATCTGAATAACTTTTTAAAATGAAGCAGTAGAAAAGCAGTCATCTTGTTTCCTGAAGTGAAAGGTAAACTCTTTAGAAGGAGGGCTCAGAGCATGTTTCTTGTCTGTACAAGCTGACTTGAAAACTCAGTTGATTCTAAGTTGTGGTTAGCCAAGAAAGGAGCAAATAGAGACCTCAAGGGAATCCAGGAAGTGGGTAGAGTGTGGCTCCATGTTCCCCACACCTTCCCCTCCCTTCTGCTCCAGAAAGAGGTGTCTTCTGTATACTTCTTGGGATCCTTTATGATAATGCGCTCTACTGTTTGTTCTTAGACCGAGTGAATAGTGAAGGTAGGGTTGCTTTATTGTTTCCCTATTGTTTTAGCAACCACTCTCCAGGGCAACTCGCTCTTTCTGAGCTATTCTACATCAGAGGAGAAAAACAACACAAAAAGGGTCATATGGGACTTACGTAATCCTTTAGGCCAAACCCCTCATACTACCGAGGGGGAAAAGAAGATTGAGGAAAGAGGAGATCTTCTCAGTGTCATGTAGGGGCTCACTATGGATCTGGGAAGAGAATCCTGGTGTATACATGGGATTCCCAGTGTATCCATGAGTATTCCTCTCATCTACTTAGATTCATTTTTTATTTTCCCTCTTATTCTCCCACATGAACCATCCCCTGGACTCTCCCACCCTTTTCCAAGAAGAAAGATTATAGTCAATGTTTCTTGTTTTGTGATATCCTATTACTAGGGAGGACAGTTACGTGTGTGTATTATTCTAAGGAAGGCTGTGTAGGATTTACATAGGCTTGTTGTGGGCAGAACCGAAGCTATAGGAGAGGCCATTCCCCAAAAGTGTTCATAGCCAAAGAATGGCCTCTTGCTGTAACTTATCCAACCTCTTGTTCAGACACAATTGGATTTGAATCTCTTCCTAGCTGTGTAAGTCTCCCACTTTACTCCCCATAAATACAACGAGGAGAACAAATGGTGCTTGGTTCACTTAGCCCATCTGAGGGTTAGATTTAATATGTTATTCCCGGAAGATGCTGAAGACTTGGTAGCTAGGAGCTGCTATCATCTTTCTATCATGGGCTCAGATATATTATGGGATAGTTACAAATTCTCTCCTTTTACTTGAGTCCAGATCAGAGTCCACTCCTTTGAGAGGAACCCTTCTCTGAAACGCACCTCTCCTGAGTGACCTGCAGCATCCTGCCTTATGCAGATCTCATGAAAAGTGTTAATACAACATGTCAGATTGCGGCACCATGGACATGTGTGATTTTCTGCTTAAAAAATCACAAAGAAAACACAACTTCAGACAACAGAGAACTGTGTACAGAAGCCACAGGGACTCTGTCGTGGTTGATGTATCTGTAGGCAGACAATATTCCAGGGAAGGTAGACTCACACTCATCCCCACTGACCATGGCAGAGCTGGCTCCACCTCCTCTATTAGCATGTGGGGAATTTCTCTCCATCAGCATTTCCCACGTTAGCCATTCCCTCACATTTCTGGGTATTTGTTCTATCCAGTCCTTCCTGACAGCTGCTGGAGTTGCAGTTCCATCCAGTTTTCAATTCTTTCCTTAATACTTTTCTGCAAATTGATTTATTGTTTTTGACTTTACTTTCATCTTAGTTAATATCCAAAAAAATCACAGCTTGGATGTGCTAGCTATACATGGCTACATTTATATAGATATCGCTCTATATATGTATGTAATATATATCTCCTAAAATATATTGCAAGAAATAAATATTAAAACTTTTCTAAAAATAAAAAATTCAACCATGTGCCACTTAAGGATATCTCGCATACTTGCACCACACAAATTGGTACACGGCACCCATATGTGCATTTGGAAATACTGTCCTAGATAAAATTTTATTCTTTTTTGCTTTATTGCTTTTCTTTTTCATTTTCTTTTTTTTTTTTTTGAATCAGAGTGTCTACTCTGTGCCTTTTCCCCTTCAGAATGCAGTGCCTCTGAGTGCAATGTCACCAGAAAAAGAAATGTTCTAAAAATGAAGTTTTCATTATGTCCTATAGCCCAGCTAGACAACTCAGAGAAGAGCCTACGTGCTACTTTTCATCCTGGGGACTGATGCTTGAATGTGTTAAAATGCTATTTATTTTCCGACAGGCTACTTGGGCTTGGCATCATGTAAACCCAAAGTGTTTGCAGAGATTCCCTTGAGGACAAAGGGAAAATCATCTGTATAGATCAAACATGTATTAGCTGCATTAGCCATTGGTCCCTGGAGACTGGTAAAGACCTTTTTAGACAGATTTCATTGCACAGCTTTTTAAGAGCTTTCATTGAACTAGCCTTGGGTATCACGGGTTTGGGGCTTTCTTCATGTCTTACGTGTCAGAAAAGAAAGGTGGACAACGAGAAGCTGGGATGAAAACCGCTACCTTCACTGTGGACGAACCTCAACACCAAGTCCACGCTCCCATTCCTATCAATATTTCATGTTGCCAGAGCCATAAGAAAACACATCTGTTGCCTTCCTGCATTGTAATATGTAGGATGGTGGAAAGATGATTACAGCACAGGTTCAAGGATTTAAAAATTCATCACCTTCTCAATTTAGAAAGCTGATCTGTGGTTAGGACTTATGAAAGCTCCACAGACCCGAAATGATCAACTAGGGGCAGAGCCTCTTCCCGATTTGGAGAGTGAGGGACTCAGCGAGAGGAGCGGGGAGGTTGGAACTGTGTTTGCTCAGGCTGCTGAGTGGGCCAGTTGTTGAAGGCTTCCGTTCGTCAACGTATTGTCAAAGGAATGTTTGCTTTGTATCATGGCACAGCACGGGGAATAAAGAGAGGAAAAAAAATGCTGTTACAGTTGCAAGGCCAGAAGCAAAACCCAAGTTTTCAACAGACATGCATCGCCCTGCTCCTCCAATATCGCAACACCCTTTCTGCCATAGCACAGTGGTTTCCAGTGCTGACCTTAGTTCCACTGTGCGTGCACGTGTGTGTGTGTGTGTGTGTATGTGTGTGTGTGTATGTGTGTGTGTGTATGTGCAGAACTTGTAAGCTCTTCAGCAAAGGGACCCTTTTTCAGAACCCTGGGCAGACATGTAATATTTCCCCTTCCTCTGAAAGCCTTCCAAATCATTCATCTGGATTGGTTTGACTTCTTTTTTTCACTGCTAGAAATATTTCAGAGACTCATACAATCTTACAACCTCACCACATCTCTACTAACCGGGATGCATACATCTCCTTCAGAATGCAGAGGCCCAGCCACTGCTCATGAAGAAATGGAACTTCCACTGCTAGCAAAGGTGGCCAGGAAAGTCTGGCACTTTCCAATGCTGGGTGCAAGTCTTTGTAAATTTCCAGCAGCTGCCCTACAGAAGCACGAAGGAAGGTTTAACCTGCAGCAAAATGGTTAAAAAGGAAATGAGTCTAACTTTCTGGCCTGATAAATTATTTCATATTTCTCATGCCCTGTAGCCTGCCTTTTTTTTTTTTTTGCAGTGCTAAGTCTCAGTGGAATGAATCTCAGGGTTGCGGTCACCAGTCTGTGTGACATCAGGTCCCTCACTGTGGTTCACAGCATATTATTGCTTCTCTTCTGTCCCTCTCCCCTCTCACTCCCTTTCTCATTCATTACCTTGTCCCTTGATCATATCACCTGGCCATCAAAGACAGGCATTTCTCAGAAAGATGGCTCTCCTTGGTCTGTGAGTGTAAGACACAGGTATCCTCACGTGCAAGCCTGGCAAAGAAGGAGTTACTATCTGTTGCAGCCAACTGTCCAGGGAAGGTCTTTTCCATAGACATAAAAGGATATCAGCAGGGTACACACTCCAGGCTGGCACTTAAAGGATGTAACTCTTTCTAAGAAATCCTGGCGCATTTGATTTGATACAGAAGCATTAAATTTCCATGAGCGGCATTCACCAATAAATTAAAGAAACAAAAAAAATCTTCATTCCTCTCATTTAAGTCAACAAATAGACTGTTGTGATGCCCGATTCTGAGGGTTCCACACAGATCCCCCTCCAGGGGCAGTGGCCGTCCTCAGAGGGTGGATTGTCTTCGAGCCAGGCCTATGAGGCAAACTTGTACAATTATTACTTCAGTAGGGACAGAAGCAGTGCCCTAGTCTTTCCAAATGGAAATCTAAACATCAGCCCTACTTAAAAATTCTCCCTTGGCTCCCTCACCGACAGGACAAAGCCTTCATTACACTCCATCATCCTCGGTCCCTTCCCTACCACTGGCCTTTTGCTTCGTGCTGCAGGAATACCACATTTCTTGGATGATCTCATCTTATGTGCACTTTAAGTCTTTATTTATGAGGTTTACTAAATTTAGAGAGGCTTTATCTTCCACTCCTCTACTTTTTAAACATAGGGTATAATTCTTATCCATCCTTCAAGACACATTTAAATCCCTTTTTGCAGGGAATGTTCCATGCCCTCTACCTTCCACAGCTGAGCTGCAGTCCTTGCCTATGCGCTCCAGGCATGATAGTCTAACCTTTATATTAAATAAGTCGTTCTCTCAAAGCACTTAAACCAGTGACCTGCGCATAGTAGCTGCTCAATAATTTTTACAGTTATGATTATCCCACCTTATATATGTAGTATTTGCTCATCTCTCTTAAACTGCTATTAACCCATTTATGCCTAGTGTTCCATTATTGGAATGCTAAGCTTGTGGGAGTTATTTATAACCTACTGCTCAAGGTCATCACCAAGGTCTGATTTTTCACACACAGAAACGCAGCCTCCAGCATAAATGGGTTAAACACAGAACTCTATCTATGACTTCTTTGAACCATTAATGTCTTGCCAAATATTTAGCACACAGTAGGTGTATTAGGTCGTTCTTGTATTTCCATAAAGAAATGCCTGTGACTGGGTCATTTATAAAGAAAAGAGGTTTAAGTGGCTGATGGTTCTGCGGGCTGTACAAGAAACATGGCACCTGCCTCTGCTTGGTTTCTGGGGAGGCCTCAGGGAGCTTTTACTCATTACAGAAGGCGAAGTGGAAGCTTGTACATCACATGGGAGGGTCAAGAGCAAGAGAGAGAGAGTGAGGGGAGTGTGCCTGCTACACACTTAAACAACCAGATCTCACAAGAACTCACTATTGCAAGGACAGCACCAAGCCACGAGAGGTCCATCCCCATGACCCAAACACCTCACATCAGACCCTACCTCCAACACTGAAGATTACAATTTAACATGAGATTTAGAGGGGACACATATCCAAACTGTATCAGTAGGTCTCAGGTAGGATTTGCTGAACTGAAATGCACAGTTTATGCAAATCCTACCTGAGAATTCTACATTCTCAGAATTCTACACAGTGTCTGGTTCTTCCTTGCAGGGACACATCATGCAAAAATTTGGAGTAAGGCTCTTCTCAATTCTGTTCTCAGTAGCGTTAGTCTCAGACATGTCTTTCATTCCACGTGGCCACTATTGTCTGTTGTGTTACATACCAGGCTGGTATCCAGAAGCCACAAATCTCAGGAACCAAAGGAGCAGATGTAAGAAAAGAGCTTGCTCTCCTCTTTCCATTACTCGAATGAAACTATGTGTTACAGCGCCTTTCCTTAATCTGATTTGAGAAGGGCCTTAATGGCAGAGTAAAAGCAACGAATGAAGCCAGTTCTTCAAGGAGCCGCTTGCTTTAGTGGCGATTTCTTTGTTGTCCATTGTGACAAGTGCAGCCCCTGACTGGGGCCAATTGTTGCACTTGGATACAAGCACGGCTCTCCCTGAAGTTGCATGCATTTCTTAAGGCACAAGTCAGCCCTTTCTGATTTAATTAGAGTTTTTTTCTCTCTCCACCTCGCTTGACCTTACGCTTGATTATGTAGTAAAGTATTCCTGGAGAGCAATAACCCTGTAAGCTTGACATCAACCTTCACAGCTATGAAAATGACAAAGCTGTCAAAATTTCAGCCTTACAGCTTCCAGATGGGGTCAGTACGGGGATGTTATAGTGCAGAAATAGGAAGACCAGGATCCGTTAAGGGGGAAAAGAATGAAGATATAAGAAATAAAAGGACCCAAACAGTGACAATTGGAAGCTTCACATTTCAAGTTACACTGGAAACTTTTGCCTTTCTGTATGCACCACTAACACAGTGATTTAGTAATTTCCATGGGAGCTGCCATCGCCTGGGAATCCTATTAGTGTCAGAGTCTGGGAGAAAGAGGAAGTCTTTTTTTCTCCCAGAGTATGCAAACAGAAGCTTAGAAACATGTTTGCATTTGGATTGGATGATCTAAACCAACAAAGTTCAACCTTTTCACTAGGAGCTGTGAGCTGTTTGACAAGACCTACTTTTTATCAGGCAGGTTCAAAGTCTACTCACTGCAGAGGCTTCCTTAATAAGAGGGACTAATAAGATTATTTCCTTAAAGATCTAACCTTGGCACCCATCCTCCAACCAGACGGCAGAGCAGATTCATCCTCTAAATTGCTTACCTTCAAAAGAAAATCTCTATTGACTGGAGCATGGGCCTGGCATGGCGCACCAAGACGCTATTGGTAGAATTCTCATTTGGATTTGAAGAGAATATTAATTTTAGTGTCTCTTTCTCTTTTTGGAATTTTTTTTTTCTATCACCAAAATTTAATTCCCAAACTACATACAAAGATGACATTTCAATGGGGTGAGTCAGAATCACTGGTGGTACACCTGTCCCCAAAATCTTCCCCTAACACTTTGCCTCCACTCGGGGACATATTTTGCCAACTACTTAAAAAAAAATTAGCCAACCTAGGCACATTTCTGGCCAAGCAGGCTTCAATGTAAGGAAAGAGAAATGGGGCATATCTGTATTAAGTATATACAGAATAGAGAAAGACTATTCAGAAAACTTTTCCAGGCTTGTATTTTGACCCATTTGGGATCACGACACAAAATCTTCAGTTGAATGGGGAGGTTCGGGGGAAGAAAGATCATGTGATCATCAAATTGAATTTCCTCTACCTTCTCACCTCCTGCTCTCCTGCAGCATGGCGTATGTGATCTGCTGAAATAATGAGGACCATTTTCACGCTCATCCATGGGTGGGATGACATACAGCCATTTAAAACTGGCCCTATTTGAAGAAAAGTGATTTAAAAATGGGACCATTTAAACAGGTCACTGTATTTCTCAAAGGTGAAACAGTGATCAGCGTATGACATTTAATGATCTAAAAGGGACATGAAAAAGAGTTTTCTCTGGATGAAACTGGAGTTGACTCTCTTCTTGGAAGTGAGAGGGTTGATGCCAACTGTGGATCTTAGTTCTTTTCTGTCCCCCATGACTGAAACAGTGTCTTGTATAACTTTGTGTCCTATGCCTAGCATCCTGGAGGATTAATTCCCCACTGACTGCTTCTCACTGATGTTACCTTGTACATTTCTTTGCTCAATTTAAGACTTCTGAAATAGGAATCCCTATTGTAACTGAGGGTGTAGCATAGTTTTATTGTCTGAGTTTTTCCGTCTCTTATTCATCTATAAAATAATTATATATCTTGCAAATGAGTGCATTTTAGTATTAATGACATATTGTCATAGATACTTTACAAACATTTTGTGGATAAATGACTGAATGAATAGGACAACTACTCCTGGGGTTCCCAATATCTAAGAGAACAAATGTATTTATTGACAAAGACTACTTTTAAGTTTTGCATTATTGACGAAGATGCACTTTTAAAAATCCTACATGACATGTCAAAAATAAAACAAAACAACCCAAAATAACAAAGGCTGAAAGGCAGGAAAAAAAGACAAGTGGTTTCTATCTCTCTTACAATAAAGGTAGTAGTATAAGGAGGAAGTTGACATTTGCTATACCAGGTACTTCCTATGTACTTTCAGAAGTTCCATGTCAGGCCGGGCATGGTGGCTCACGCCTGTAATGCTAGCTTCTTGGGAGACTGAGGGGAGTGGATCACCTGAGGTCAGGAATTTGAGACCAGCCTGACCAACATGGTGAAATCCCATCTCTACTAAAAATATAAAAATTAGCTGGGTGTGGTGGTGCATGCCTGTAATTCCAGCTACTTGGGAAGCTGAGGCAGGAGAATTGCTTGAACCCAGGAGGCAGAGATTGCAGTAGGCTGAGATTGTGCCACTGCTCTCCAGCCTGGGCAACAGAGTGAGACTCTTTCTCAAAGAAGAAGAAGAAGAAGAAGAAGAAGAAGAAGAAGAAGAAGAAGAAGAAGAAGAAGAAGAAGAAGAAGAAGAAGAAGAAGAGGAGGAAGAGGAAGAAAAAGAAGAAGAAGAAGGAGGAGGAGGAGGAGGAAGAAGAAGAAGAAGAAGAAGAAGAAGAAGAAGAAGAAGAAGAAGAAGGAGGAGGGGGAGGGGGAGAAGAAGAAGGAGGAGGAGGAGGATGAGAAGAAGAAGAAGAAAGAGGAGGAGGAGGAGGAGGAGGAGGAGGAGGAGGAGGAGGAGGAAGTTCTATGTTATATAAATTATTGGTTGTTTCACAGATGAGGAAACTGATTAAGTTGCTTCCTCAAGACCCAACTAGTAAGTGTCATGAAAAAATAAATTGTAAAAGCCATGGTTTGAGCACATATTTCTCCAACTCAGATTCTATACTACATCCTGTTGAGACTCAAGAGCAGTTCTTCTGCCAGTGATTGAATGGTGTCCGTTTAGTTAGGTAAGTTTGGTCATATTGGAAACTAGCATTCAGATTAGTAGTGTTTGCTGTTGTTTCAGTGTCTACTACAGTAGTTTCCAAATCTCCTGGGGATCTTTTAAAAACACAATTGCGTGGGTCCCATTCCTACACATTCTAATTTCACTGGTATGGGCGTGACCTGGGCATCCGGATTTTAAAAGCTCCCCAGGTATTTCTAATGCACTACAAGTTTAGAATCCACTGCTCTAGGGAGTTTTCATGTTGCCTTAGGGAAACGAGACAAATTCATTCTTGGAGAGAAATTTGCATAAGTGATCACGTATACAGCCTCTTTATCAACTTGCTATTATTCCTCCTTTTCCCTAAGTCACATATGTCATATTTTAAGAGGTTCTGTCTCTCTTTTTTAAAATGCACTTATTAAGTCACTTTTATTTCATTTTCAGTGGACTTGCTAATGATAGCACATCAAATCAAAATAAGGGGAATTTAGTATTTTATTTTTGCTATGTAGCCTTTCCATGAGTTAACAGACTACTGTCTTCTTTTATTTACTGCTGAAATATCTTGATGAATGTGCAGTTTTCTTGGAGAACTACCACTCCTGCTCTTGTGCTACATGGTGGGTAAAGTGAATGGCCCCATCCTGAGGCCTAGCCCATGAGCATGCTCATCTCCGTGTCAGAGCAGTTGCTTCAGGGATGGGTCCATGAACACAATGGAGGCCAAGCTTTTATTCGAACACTGGGGAAGTGTGTAGTAAAGAATTAACCTTACCCAAAAAGATGCCTTTTGCCCTCAGCTTCTGGGAGGTGACTGCAAAGCCCTTGGAATATCCTGACTGATACAAGTGTCTTTTCTTTTTTTAAACCTAGGGGCTTTGGGCCAAACTGTACAGTCTAATAATGTGATTTATGATGGGAGTTTTGGACCATGTAGTATTAGCTTTACCTCTGGAGGGACTGGAGACTAATGGTCAGCCACAAGGGTGTTCAATTATATCTTTCTGACTGAATCCCAAATTAAAATTCTGGACGTCAAGGCTCAGGAAATATACCCTGGTTGGCAGTGTTCCATATGTACTGTCACACACTGTTCCTTGGAAAGTTAGCCCTGCCCATGACTACACTGGGAGAGGACAACTGGGAATTTTGTTTTGGGAACTTTCCTAAACCTGTTCCATGAGTATCTCCTGTTGACTCATTTTAATATGCATTCTTTCACTGTAAGAAACCATAACTGTGTGTATAACAGCTTTCAGTGAGTGCTGTGAGCCACTTTGGTGAATTCTGGGAAATGAGAGTGATCTTAGGGACTCCAAAACTTTGCTGCTAATGTCAGAAGTAAGCATGATATTGTGGATTTCCCTGACTGTAGGAAAAGAACCTTCTTTTCCATTGGATTTGTTCTTCAAAGAACATTAAGTTGGAGTTGCTGGGGGCCATCTTCATCACCACATAGAGAAAGGCAATAGGGAAGAGAAGGTAACAGGTGAGAGAAGGGAACCGTGATATTATTTGAGCCTCTGAAATCTAACATGTCTGAAGTTACTCCGGACTTCTTTTCTGTTTCATGAGTAAAAATCTTTTTTTCTTAAACCCGATCTTAATTGAGATGTTCTCACCTATAATACACTATACTGCCTCATTGGGCTCTCTAAAAATCAGTTATACAACATGATATGTGAAAGAGCTTAGTATATTGCCTTGTACATAGTGAGGAGCTTGAAAAATGCTAGCCATTAATTATTATTATTATCATTTTAATTTTTAATACTTTCCTATTACAAATTTCTTTTCAAGTTCAAGCCTAAAATCTGACAATACTGTGCACGGTATGGAGACTCCAGGTGACCATCTACCTCTACCTTCCGTCCTCTCACAGCCTACCTTGGCATCCCCTGGCTTACCTAAATGCCTGCACCTGCCTCTCTTAACTCCTGAGTTGCAAATACATTTGGACTGGCTGTGATAAAATATGCATATTTCCTGAAACCCAAAGTATTCTCACTGAATGTAATAAGTGGGAAATTATTTTACAGGAAATGAAAATCTAAGATTAATATTCTCCTATGCCAGCTAGTCCCCCCAGGACAATTATTCACTGTACTAGAGCAAAATAAACTTGCAAAATATGGGAATTGGTTTTCTTCTCAGATTCTGGATAAATCAACTCCTGAAACTACTCAACAGCAGCTCCTGGATGCTATACTCACCACCTCACCTCACTAAATAGGCATCAGGTCTCTCAGAACACAAAACTTCAAGCAAATTTATAGCCACTTGCTCAGAGCTAAACAAAAAGAAAAAATAAAACATAGGCTTAAAACTAATAAATCAGTAAACAGTATTGATCACTATTTACTGCCACTGTGGGAGGCAAGTTTCATGATTGTTGACCTCAAGGAAGCTACAATATCCATTTATTTCCTCCTTCAGTCAACAAGTATCTACTGAATTTCACTCCCTGTGAAGCACTCTGTGAGCTGCTAGGAAACAAAGTGCCCTCGTGGACTCATGGTTTTAAAGAGCAACAAATCCCACATTTGGTTCATTCCAAGAATCACAGGAAAGCTTTATAAAAATACAGGTGTCTGAACCTTTTCTCAGGACGATTGTGTAAAGAATTTCTCAGGAGAGGAGATACCTATTCTTTTAATAAGTGTCTCACACGATTGCTGTACTTTACCAACTTTGAGAACCGTGGGGACAGATAATAAAACAGATACATGGAAACAATCGAATGCAAGGCAGTGTTTATGTGTTCAGTGACACATGAGTGCTACACCAAGGAGTTAGCTGAGGGAGAGACCACCTCAGACAATGCCCCTCTTACACCCTCCCAATTGCTATATAGTCATGATATATTCCAAGTTTATTCAAGCAGCCAAGTCAGATGTCTCCCTAACCACTACCACAGATCCCTGGGGAACTTCATTCCCAGGTGCAGAGTCACCAAAGGTGAATCAAGCTGTAGCGTGTCCATGTGCCGTCTTGCCCTCTCGTTTAGCCTCAAACACTGGCATGACCACCGTGACACTCATGTACCTATGTAACAAACCTGCACGTTCTGCACATGTACCCCAGAACTTCAAGTATCTAAAAAAAGTCAAAACTTTCAAAACCATAAGCATTCTTGCCTTAAATTGCTTTTTTTTCCTGCCATTTTGGGGTAGCTGTTAAAAATAGTGTTGGCTTACTTTTTTCCTCTAGGGCCACACATTTTCAATTTTTCTACCTAGTAATAGGGGCAGACCACTGACAATTAAGATGCCCCTTGATCGCCATACCTTGATTCATTTGTATAGAGATGTGATAAAGTGTTTTCTTTAAAGTAAAGGCTGAGCTGTGAGACAGGTCTTGGTTTGATCCCTGGCCTTGACATCTACTGTGGGGTGACTTTGAAACATTTATTTGATCTATCTGAGCCTCAGTTTTCTAATCTATATAAAGGGAGACAGCCCATGGTGAGGCTTAAATAAGATAATGCACCTAAAGGGAATAAAATAGAATGTATAGTCAACATATAGCAGAAATTATTACTATTATTGTTCCAGTTTACTGGCAACTAGGTTAATAACTACAGTTTAGGGCATATGTAACCCAAGAAGCAGATTCTTCCTTCTCTACCACCCACAACATGCTCTTCGCCCTCAGATCTCAGCATAGAACGTCAAATCATGGGAAAGAGGATCAGCTCTTGCAAATGGGGTGTACAGCTAGAAAGCGTTATCTCTTTTTTCCATTTCTCTATTTCTTCTCATGCCATAGCAATTTTATTATCATAGAAACTAGAAAAAAAATACATTTTTAGAGTAAGAGATTGTAAAACATGCTTTCTTGGTATTCAAATAGAAGAATGTTCCCTATCTCTCCTTCAAAATGCTTGGGACTAGAAGTACTTCAAATTTCAGATCTTTAAAAATTTGAGTATTTGCATCATACCCATTAAGCATCCCAAATTCTAAAATGCAAACTAGAAAATGCTTCAATGAGCATTTTCTTTGAGAGTCATGTTGGCGCTCAAAAAGTTTAGGTTTTCGAAGTATTTTAAAATGGAAAATTTCAGATTCAGGCTGCTCAGCCAGGAGCATCCTGGTTAAAGGGGGTTTTGTATGCCAACTGGAAATAAATTGGGCAGGAATGAGGGGAAGCACTTTGAAATGGGATTTGGGGGATTATCGCACAACTATATACATGCACTAAACATCACTAAACTGTATCTTACAGTGGGTGAAATTTTGATATGGAAGTAGGCCCCCATAAAGAGATCTGCAACTATGAATTTAAAACGTTAATAAGCAAAGAAAGAGAGGAAGGAAGGAGGAAAGAAAGGAGAAAAGGGAGTATGAGGTCTCTCCAATGAATCACAAGTATTTACGCCTCTGTTCTGAATAGTAATATTACTCCCGTGAACTTTGAAGTATCAGACCTGTGTCCTGGTAATGGCAAATATGGAGCTTCACAGGAGCCCTACAGGTTTGGTGCTTTCTGACTCCTGGTCTAACATAACACAGAAAGCAGAGCCACTGCCAGAAATAAAGAAAAGTGGAGAATAGGAAAGCTGTCACTAGTTCATTTCTGTCTCCATTGAAGACCTCTCTTCTCCCTCGCTCACTTCTTCAGGCTACTCTAACCCTCTCTGAAATCTCCTACTTACCAAAACTTACTCTCAAATTTCTATCTTTTCAAAAGAGCAGAGATAGACAGAGCTAATATGCTTAGAATGTCATTCTTCCTTGGAGGAACCTTGACTGGAGGAATTTTAGGAATTCAATGGGGCATTCTTTAGCCTTCTGTATCCTCCCATGTAGATGCCATATAAGAGAAATCAGATTTGCTGTTCACTGTGTAAGAGGTAAAGAATTTGATAAACTCAGAGAAGTGATTGCCCAATTATTGATTTGCTATATTTTCTCTGTGTGCCCGAGGCTCTTCCTAATGCCTCCTACATCAGCATTTAGTCTTTTTTGCACTCAAGTCTCTGCTGGTATCTACCTGCAGTCAGCAACTGTCTGTGCAAACACTGTTTGAACATACAGGGTCAACATACCATCATGTGTAGGACTCACACAAGTTAAGGTTTGGCATCCTAGAAAATACCTGCTAGTCTCATAGTGAAAGAATGAAGGTTGACAGGTGTGAACCTTGCTCAGACATCATTAGTTGCACTACAATGCACCTATACTTCCTCAAGCCAACATGAGTGCTTGATTACCATGACGGGAATCAGGAAGAATCCACTTAAATCATCAGAAGCGGCAATAAAGAAGCCTACTAGTAGAAGCTTCAAAGAAATATGTACACTGCCCAGTGTGGAACTGGTTTAATTACCTCAAGCTGTGAGGAATACCTTGGTACCCCTCAACAAAATACTCTGACATGCCTAAAGGAAGAAGATGTTCCTTTCAGGTTTAAAGCTCAGTGCATTCCTATCTAAGAGGATCACACATTTTAAGGAACTAGAATGGTTCCACATTATTTAGAAATGTGACCAAAATCAATTCTTTCATATTCTGGGCTCTTAGCAGGGTTATTCCACATCATCATCTCATTTTACACTCCGAGTAACTGGTAGAGAAACATACTATTATGACTGAATCACAGAAGGGGCAAGGAAGGTATTAGAAGAAATGCGTTAAGTGGGAAAAATGAGTAGTTTTTATCCACGCTTCACATTGAGGGTTCAAGGGGTTTAAACAAGGAAGAGAGTCTCACACTTACTGCTATGTTTTGAATGTTTGTGTCTCCTCCCAAATTCATGTTGAAACTTATTTCCCAATGCAACAGTATTCAGAGGTGGGGCCTGTAAGAGGTAATTAGGTCATGAAGGCTCTGCCCTCATGATGGATTAACGACTTCATAAAAGAGGTATAAGAGAGCTGTTTGTTCCTGTTGCACTTCAGCTCTTCCAGCACATGAAGACACCTGATAAGGCGCCATCTAGAGAGAACGAGCTTTCATCAGATACTAAACCCACCAGCACCTCGATTTTGGACTTTCCAGCCTCCAGGACTCTCAGAAAATAAGTTTCTCTTTTCATAAATTTCCCAGTAAATTTCTGTTCTTATAAATTATCCAGTGTGTGTGTGTGTGTGTGTGTGTGGTGTGTGTGTGTGGTGTGTGTGGTGTGTGGGGTGTGTGGTGTGCGTGGTGTCTGTGTGGTGTGTGTGTGGTGTGTGTGTGTGAGTGTGTGGTGTGTGTGGTGTGTGTGAGTGTGTGTGGTTTGTGTGTGTGTGGTGTGTGTATGTGTGTGTGTGTGGTATGTGTGTGGTATGTGGTGTGTGTGTGTGAGAGTGTGTGTGTGTGGTGTGTGGTGTGTGTGTGTGTGTTTTGTTATAGCAGCACCTATGGACTAAGACACTTCCTGTGATCTGGTCTTACAACTGAATTACTCTCACCCATTCTTTGCCTATTAGCCCCACCCCGCTCTCTAAGCCAGGCCGATGTACCCAAGTGTCATGTCTCTGTCAGTCCATACATACAAATCAAATATGAGCCTGCATTCCAGGCCATTGCTCAGGAGGCATATTCTCTGCCCCTGCCAATATTTGGTTCTAACTTGCCTTCCTTCACTCTTGCTCTCTTGGATCTCTGGTTCCCTGTCCCCAGATTGAATTCAATCCATTCCACCTCTTCTTGAGTCTCCTCCAACAAGGACCTTTGTTCATCTGTGAAGTCTTTGTGTTAGCTCCCCTCTTTCCATCCTGTAGCCTTCTGTTCATAGCTCCAAATAGTACCACTCGTCTTGCCCATTGTGTTTATCTGTTTAGAGGGTTTACCTGTCTACTGGCTCTCTACTGACAATTGGTTCCATCAGGATATGAAACAGGTATGATACATCTCTGTACTTCAAGGCTGAACACTCTGCCAGGCACATGCTGGGCACTGACTTAGTGACCAAGGAATAAATAAGTGCTGCCCCTCATAACCAGTCACCAGTAAATTTTTAAAAAATAATAAAAATAAATTATGCCTTCGGCAGCCAGAAACATTTGTTTATTAAATACGAAATTGCCAAAATATTCTCAGCTCCCATAGCATTGGAACACTTTGACCCTAGGGATAAAGCATATACTTTTTTTTTTTAATACAGTACATTCAAAGTATAGGGAAAGTATTTCTTTGGTTAAAGGACTTTATTTAAAAACTGATAATTTGGAATGAGAGAATTATTTTTTAAGACAGTGGCTTTGAAACATAGAAGTGAAGTCTAGAACAAAGGAAGATCTAATAAACTCCAGAAATCAGCCTATTCATCTACTGGGACTACTGGGTATATCTTTTGCATTGTCTTCCAAAATTAGTTTGGTTCCTGAAGGAGTTTCTCCGTCGGGGGATCAAGAAAAGTTCTGAGATAATTGAAGGGACCCCTAGACAAAGAGAGACTGGAGATACAAATAAGGTAGGTGTGTTATTTTATAGTCAGCACGGCCTTGTGGAAAACACACACAAAGACAGCAGCCCTTGGCAAAGCCCACGGGGCTGCCAGCACTCCTCTGCTGATGCCCAACGGAACTGAAATTCAGTGGAAATCAAGTAGCAGATTATGCGTGCTGCAAGACTTGAAAACTAACATGAGGCCTAATGAGCATATTATAACTGCAGGCTCTGCTTGTTAACTGCTGAAAATATTTTCACAAGGCTTGGGGTATGGCAGGGTAATGCTAGTTAGGAAACATCTTTGCTGAAAGGGAACTCTGTGTAAGCTAGGCTTGAGCAAGTCACCCGGATAACGCCAGTTATTAGAAATGAATCATATCACATCTGGACTTGGGTGTTCCATGACAGACTCCGTTGGTTTTCTCAAAGACCCGAAGTGAATGACATCGTGAAGCTTGGCAAAGAGAAGGGCTATGGAGCTACGACTAGAGTGAGTCGGGATGTTCCTCTGATCTGTTAAATAAAACCCAACTCAAGACTTGCCTCTAACAGGAACCAGGAAAATTCCTAGATGACGTCTGTGGCATTCTGTAAGAGCCAGTTTTTCAGGGATTACTTTGTGCATAGAAACAAATGCATCCACATTGTGCAGATAAAAAGGATCTCCAATGGATTGTCCAGCCAGATCTGTTATCCTCACCTTTTGAAGGTGCAATCACGTACCTTTCCTCATCTGAATCTGCATATAACATGGGGTGGTAACACCGAGCAAAGCCCATCAGTGATTCTCAGTTGGGGGTGCTTATCTATGATATGGGATAGTTAGCAAAACACACATGCCTAGGTCCTACCCCAGACCTACTGAAACAGAATTTCTGGGGATGGGGCCCAGCTATCTGAATTTTGGTACAAGGCCAACATCTCCCATGAGTCTGATAACCATCAAACAATGATCATCATGGATGATATATTTAGACTGGGGACAGACATGTCAACGCAAAGTATCTTTCTTTTGATCTTGCTTTTAGGGACCTGAAATGGCTGTTAGACCTAACTCATCACTCTGTTAAGAATCTGCCACAGTTTTCAAGACCCTCTAAACACATGCATGTTTGGGAGGAGAGCTGCATGAACATCTATCAGTTCACAGGAACGGTCAGAGTGAACCCTCACACAAGGCATCTTAATTAGAGCTTTTTATGAAAGTTAGTCCTTTTATTGCTCACAGTTTTCATTTGATCATGTACCTTTATAGTTTACGTAATATTTTTTCTTTAAGCAAATTTGATTTTCCCCCAAGTAGATGCAATTATTTTAAAAGACATTTATGCCACCACCAGAAAAGTAAAAGTATCTGCCATAAATAGAAAGCAAAGGACAAATTAAATGCAGTGAAAAGAAAGTAAGATGACAAAAACAATCAGAGATGTTCTTCCTGATTTCATCTGAAGGATTAAAGAGAGATGGAAAGGGAATAACTTCTTCACCATGTGATTTGAAGTTGTTTAATGCACAAAATCTCAAGTACACTCCCCTCCCCTGCATTTACACACCCAGAGGAAGGCTCTCCCTCTCACACTGCCGGGAGATACAGCTGAGTGCCTCTGCAGACTGTCTGGGTCATGAGCCCTGCAGAGGGAGGCTTGGAGGGCAGATGCATGGGTCCTGGGGCAGGAGGGTCACTATAGGGGCCTGAACCCAGGAAACCCATGCAGTCCCCTTGGATGTTACAGTTTTGTCTCAGGCCACCTGGGTGCTGACTATTCCTAACCCCCGCCAAAGCCTCCTGATTAGGTGTTCACAGACGGCAGTGCAGAGGTGGGGACAATTGGGTGGAAGAGAGAGAATTGTTCTTTTATTCCGGGTTTGAAGCTCATCAAGGGTAGGGTTCAGCATACTAAGTCCTTTTCTGACTGTACAGATAAAAAGCTAAAATAGCTCCCTCAACCACAGCGGAGTTTAGTGTGTCTTTGACAAGCAGCATAATTAAGATCTAGCATAAACACAGAGCCTCCGAGGACAGTAAAAGCTGACTAAATGGGAATTTGTTCTGTTTGGCTTTTCTTTCCTTTATTTAGTTTTCCTGTGGAAGTTTCACTTTGAAGCAGGGCCGGCCCTAGGCAAAAGTGTGGAGTCTGCGATCTATTGGAATACTCCTCCGGCTCTGTCTTACTCCATTGAGTGCTCCACCCCCACGCCAGTCAACATCACCCACAGAAGGCCTTTCTTCAAACTGCATAGCCCCTCTTCAGTCTACCCTGACCCCACCAGCCTTCTTCCCTAGAGAGTGGTGTGAAGTGCCTGGTACTGGGCCTGCCTCTACATAGCTGGAGGTTCTCATGTTCTTTCTTTTGTCCTAATTCACCAGGAACTCGCTCTCTGCTGTGGGCTGATGGGAGTAGGGGGCTGGCAGTGGCTTCTTTGTTGTTTAACAAGGGCTTTTCCAAAGCAGCGACCCACTTGGAATCTTTGAATTACAGAAAGCTGCTGGTAATAGGGCAGGGGAGCCAGAGGCCTTCGCTTTCAGTGCTGGTAAAGCCGACATCTATGTGGTAGGGGTGGCCTGCAGTTAGCTCGCCTGGATGTGAATCCCAGCTCTTCCACTTTCTGGCTGAGTAAACTTGAATAAATGAAAACGTAAGCATCATTCTTTCATCAGTAAAGAGGACTATCAGGATGAGTCCATGAAAAAGATTATGGAATGCACTTTGCACAGTTTGTGGAATTTAATAATCCGCTTACTAAAATTTCTTGTTATCATTACCTATGTTATTAAAATGGTGCCAGAATCATCCATTGGTCAGGATGAACCAATTCAGGCACATGCAACTTTGGTGGGGTCATCAACACATTGTGTTAATCTGTGTTTCCCCCTTGAACTAATTCAAAAGATTTTGTTCCCTGCAGCTGTCAGTCAGCAACAAGTTTTCTCTCCTTTCCCTTTCTGACACAGTATTCATTTCTCACACATAACATCCCTCTTCATTTCCTAGATAGTGGCCAAAAGGCAGTGATCTCAAAGGCAATGAGAGAATTAATTGTAACAGGAGAAGCATTCTCAACCTTCAGATCTGTAATGACAGGTAAATAGCACAGTTTGAAAGCAATGTATTTTTTTTGTCCTCAGAAACGCTTACATGTCAAGGGGGTTTCTATTTACCCACCGCACACATTGCGATGGAAATACAATGTCTTACAATAGTGCTGCTGTTAGCCCCACTGCCACAAATGCTTGCAGGTGCTACCACAGGAAAATCAGCATCCATCTTCCAGTTTCAAATTAGTCCATAATGGGTAGTTTGATGAAGACATTATTTCTAAACAAGAAGTTCCCTAAATGCTAATTGCTTCTAAGAGCTGTTCAGTTAAAGGGGACAAATATTTCCGCTCATTAAAGGGGATGCCATTTATAATGGGTCCTAGTTAATGCAAGGAAACTTCAAGTGGGATGCGGAAAGATAAAGGAGGTCAGGACTCCAGGGACCATGTGACACCTCCCACACACCGAGCTGTCAGATTGAAGGGCCTTGGGATGAATCTGGCTCAAAAATCAGCAGATCTGACAACACTGAGTGCATATTTCTGCATGTCAACAATCGCTAAGTCCTCACCTCAACAAAATGGTCAAACAACTGTCAATGTTAGGCTAAGATTACAAACAAGCGGAGATTCTACTTCCTTATTACCACTAATAACTTCTCTGCATGGTATTCACTGCAACAAACTGGAGAGGGAATCCATGTTTGGCTCCTGTAGAGCACAGAGCTATGACTCCAATCTTGGCGAATGTCATATTGACAGTATGAAAGAGAAAACAATGAGAGAACAAGAGCCTATCCTCAAGGAGGACATGCCTGACTCACACTGCATCAGGACCTTGACAGCCAGGTAGAGAGAATTCCAGAGAGGCTACACAAACACTTGAACATGGACAGTCCATGTTAGCAGCAACTTCCGAAAGATGTGTGACTTTCATATTTGAGTTGTTCCTACCAGCCTATGAAGAATGTTAAGGTAATCTCCTATCAAGAAGGTACGGCATCCTTACAGCCATGAGCCACTCCCAACTCTAAGGGAGAGACAAACATTTATCAAATCATTCTGCACACACACACACACACACACCCTCAAAATGAACTGTGATAAATGCTTTCAAAGTACAAGAGATGCTGATAAGAGTATATAAATGGGAGAACTGACTTAGGGATATCATAAAAGGCATCACTCAGGTATTAATATTAACTGAGTTCATTGCTGTGGGTTGAGTACGTGAAGATACAAAAGGAAGAGCAAGGAAGAGTAAGCAGCATGTTCAAAATCCCACAGCGATGTGAAGAAATCGAGAGCAAGTCAGTGTGTCTGGAACGAGAGAGCGTGGAGAGAAGACTGTGTGAGATAAAGCTGCAGAGCAGATTATGCAGCCCCTCGAAGAATTTTGATCTTGATCCAAAGAACAATGGCATACAAGGTTTTTTGGGTCAGAGGCAGGATTACACATGATAAGGTTCTAATTGAACTGTGAAGAAAATATCAAGAGGATCAAGAGTAGATATGAACAGATTAGCTAGGAGGCCATCACGGTGCCAGAGGAGGAGACAAGATGGCGGTGTCAGTGGAGACAAAACCAAACCCTTTGTAGGTGCGCTTGTTTTTATCTCTCTGGTTCCTGGGGGTCACTGCTTCCTTTCCATTACCTTTTCTAGCAGCCATAGTCTCCTACTTCTTTCCCCTTTGCTTTCACCAAAACCACCTACTCTGTCTCGAAAAATAATAATAAAGTCACAACAACAAGAACAAAATGCATTCTTACTCATAGAGGAATCGCCATCATTTGACATCTTATTCATCTCCTTATTTCTAAAGAAGTAATTTCCTATGCACATTGCCTCGACGTCTTCCTAACGTTTTGAAAATCTGGCTTGTCTTCATCACTTCAGTGACACAGCTCCCTTGATGGTCCTTAGTTACCTCTCTGATTGTATCTGTATGGCTACCGTTTGCCTCGATGTATACTATCTTACTGCATTTAACAATATTGTTCACATTCATTTGGGGGGAAATTTTTTCTTTCTTTTACTTTTGAAGGCAATGTACCTTCATGGTGCTGCTCTTGGCTCCTCCACCTTGTCATTCTCCATTGCCTTCAAGATGTTTTTCTCTCCTTTGCAATCCTCACTCTAGATTTCTGCCATAGGGAGGTCCGTAGATGGGTCTTCTCTGGGTCATTCCCGTGCAAATTCTAACATAATTCAATGTGGATTTCTCCCTTAACAACTTTTCCAAAATCCATTTAGAAGCTTCAAATCACTGGTATGATAGAATAGATCCGATTTTACCTATCATCATTACTGAATTCTCAGACTGTTAGGGGGGAAAGCAAGCATAACATATTATCTTTCCCCAAAACACTTTTCTGCAAAAGAGCTTCCTAATTTGTCCATCTGTACTAATCTCTATTTCTTATCTGTGTTTCCTGCACATCTTGACCACATTAATCTTTCTACTGTCACACTTCAGTGAGATTACTATCTTACTTAAATATAAAACAAAAACACCTCTTGAAGGGTGAGGTTTCTCAAGCCTGGCATTCAGGTCACTCCCTAAGCTGACCCTAGTCCTTCTCTTCATCTCAGCTGTAGTTTTAATTCATCTACCCAAATTTCAGCTCAGCTTAATGAATTGCTCTACTTGGTATCCCTCATTCCTGATTTTATTTGCAAAATAAAATTTTATTTTGGAATAATGTTTAGAGTACAGAAAAGTTATAAAAATAATCCAGTGAATTCACTGGAAACCTTCACCCAGTTTCCCCAATATTAACCTCTTACCTAACCATGATATATTTGGGAAAAAAAGAAATTAACATTGGCATATTAGTAGTCACCAACCCGTAGATTTCATCAGGTTTTTCTGTCCCAGGATGCAATCCAGGAGACCGTATTGCATTAGCAATATGGTTTTAAGTTTCCATTTTGTTTTGCCTAAATGTCCCTTCCCTGCACCAATTATCTTTCAAGGACCTCGCAGCTTTTTTTTTTTTTCCACAATGTTTCTAACTTTGTGCCAAGAATCTGACTCCTACTCACCTTTCATGTGAAACATGCCCCCAAGACAGTTGCCTACTTCTTTCTCTTTCCTTCAAACTGTTCCAGAGCATACTCTTTATTCCACGGATTTGACCCTTGTTGTATACACCCACATCAACTTCAGTAACCAGAGAACAGAAGGAATCAGCAAACACTTACTGAGTCATTGCCAACCACATTCATAGCAAATGTGTATTGTAAAGGAGCCATCACAAATGTAATTTTTCCCTAACACTTTCCTAGTAAAGGAATTACTGATGACTTGACCCTCCTTACACCTTTCTGCCTAAGCTGCCAGGACCAAAACAACTTATTTCCCTTTCAGGTTCACCAGCAGAAGCCACGGTTTTGAAATAAACACATGTAATTTGTCATGCCTAAAGAAAACGTTTGTTTTTCTCAAACAAGCGTTTTATTTGGCAAACATGTCCCACCTGTAGCATTTGTGTAATGTGTGTTTGTAGAGGCAGCTTTGGATTTTATCTGGGTTCTGAGTGGACTGGTGGGTGACATAGCTCCTGTAATGTATTCTTCAATTAAATAGGTGGTTAGAAATAGAATTTAAATATTCAGGAATAATAATTCTTGGGGAGAGGAGCCCTAAGCGATATTCCTCACTGTCTATCATTTTTCTATTCTTACTTCTCAAATTTGGGGCTTATTAACATTTTTCTAATATTTCTCTCCAAGCAAGCAGAAAGGTGCATACAGAAGTGAAAGTGAAGACTAATAGAAACTTTGCTATGCTGCGATATAATGTTTTGTACTCTAGTTGGTCACGCTTGCTCACGTCTTAGTGCTTCTTTTTTTTTTTTGAGACAGGGTTTTGTTCTGCCACCCAGGCTGGCGTGCAGTGGCACTATCATGGCTCACTGCAGCCTCAACCTCTTGGGCTCGAGTGATCTTCCTGCCTTAGCCTTCTGAACTACAGGCCTGTGCCACCACGCCTGGCTAATTTTTACATGTTTGGTGGACATGGAGTTTCGTCATGTTGTCCAGTCTGGTCTCGAACTCCTGGGCTGAAGTGATCCTCCCCCCTTGGTCTCCCAAAGTGCTAGGGTTACAGGCATGAGCCACTGTACCCAACCTCTTCATGTCTCTTAAGAATAAACTATGGTTTGAGAGATAATACATTATTTACACATGGTTTTAGCAAAAAGAAAGGGAAAAAAAGATGAAAGAGATTAGCTAAAAAGAGGTAAGTTGAAAAAATAATAATATTAATAGATATTTATCAAGCATTTACCATAATCTACTAGGTATGGCAATAGAACGATTGTCATTATTTTCTCCTTTAAACCTCAGAAACTCTCTTCTTCCATCCCATGAAGCTATTATTATTATAACTCCCATTTTACAGATAAGAAAATAGAAGCTCAGAGATGTTAAGTCATTTGCTCAAGATACAGTAGGAAGTAGTGGAGTTCAGATTTGAACTTGGTTTTCTCTTGATCTCAAAGCACAGCTTGCACTAACTACCTAGTGCAATGGGGAGGTGAGAATGTTTCACTTCAGGCCAGAGTTTAATTTATCTATGAAGGGCAAAGCTCTCTCGAGGCTTTACTAGTGAGGACAGGCTCTTTCTCCCAGCCTACTTTTAAAAGCCAGTGGGAACTCATAATTGACTAATGGTCCTGGGGAATCCGGGAAGTGTGTGTACAAAAAGAAAAGATTTCCTTCCTTGGCATACTTCGTGTGCAGCAGGATGGGCAGAAGGAAGAAGGAGACCAACTGGAAAGCTCAGTCAGGGCCAGAAACCTCAGAGGGTCAGGCTCCTGCAGAAACCGTGAAAATGTTACTGGACTTAGAGCAGAACTCTTTTCATAACATCGCACCTGCTGACATCGATATTATCATGTAAATGCCTGTTAACAGAACAGTACCTCCTGGGGTAAAAATGAGTCACCGTTTTTCCCCCCTTTTAAAAAAAAGGCAGTAAGACCTCCATGCAGATGCATCTGACCTCTGGTAACCGTTCCCAGGGAGCCATTATGTTCTACTGTGTGAAATCCTAGCTCTGGAGGAAGTCCTTAAACTTAAGGATGTATACAACTGCTTTTTCTGGCTCCCGAGGAGCTATTATAGTCAGTGAGGTGGACAGAACACGTTGTCTTCAAGTCTCGAGCAACCCTCTGGAGCCACACGTGACCGTCACATCTCCTGATGCATGCTTCTGGTTGGGATACGTTCCAAACATCTTTCTGCACCTGTGCTACAAACAATAATGAACAATAATGGGGAAATTGGCCCTGAGCAGAAAGTCTCCTCCCAACATGTGCCACTAGGCTCGGCCTTCATCCTCAAGCTGTCCCAGGCTACACAGAATGACCTGTAAGCCAGAGGCAATGGCTGACCCTGTGTAGGTTGTAATGACATCATCAAGGCCATAACCCTATTTATCCTCAAAGGAAAATTGTGAGCTGGGAAGAAGCTGTAATGAAGGCTCAGGGCTATTATGATTTACTTAAGACATGGTTTGCAGATTTATTTGCCTAGAGGGCTTAGGAAGATCCCATAAATGAGTGAGGCCACTATGTGAAATTGTAGCTGTCTTGACCTGCTTTCACTTGTCCACTTTTGCTAGAAGCATAGGAATAACCAATAGTTTACTCTCCTCTTTACCATAGAAAAACAATACTTGAAGCTTGCTGGTGTAAATGGCAAGTGATACTCTTCCTCACTGTTGGAGGTGAGTGGGGATGATGAGAGAGTGGCTGGAATATGGAGAGTAGGGATGATGGCTCCCTGGAAAATGTAGCTCCATCTGAAGGGTCAACAGCCTTTGTACTCCGCATGACTCTGAGACACTTGGGGATGTGGCCCAGAGGTCAGGCTGTCTGATGTTTCAATACCAACTGGAAATCTAGATGTGTTTTGTTTTTACTTCTAGCCCACTCATTCCAAACTTTGTTAAGCACTCTGTAGGTTATACAAGGCAGGTTTGCTTCATGAAATAATCAGGCCTGAAATCAAGACTAGATCTCTCTTCCGGATTCTTAGTTGCAGGACTTGGGATGATCATACTTAGGGTTCCATCCATTTTTCCTGTGTGTTACACAACCATTATCCTCATTCACTTTATATATATATATATATGTAATGTATATATGACCTCTATATTATATCTATGTTTATTATAGCTATGCCCGCTATATCTATAATATATATTATATATGACCTCTATATTATATCTATAGTATACATATGAACTCTATATTATATACATTATATATATATAAAATGAATGAGGATAATGGTGTGTAACACACATGAGGATATATTATAGACCTCTATATTATGTCTATAATATATATTATATATGACCTCTACATTTTATCTATAGTATATGTATGAACTCTATATTATATACATTATATATATATAAAATGAATGAGGATAATGGTTGTGTAACACACATGAGGATATATATGAGAATTTACTACATGTAAAGCACTTTGCTGTACATTCTATGAACTATTTACATATTTCAAAATGCAAGGTGTACATGTATTACATTATACATAAAATACACAGATTATAAAAATTAACACATGCATATATACACACATAAAATAATTTCTGTTTTTAGGAGTTTACAATGTATGAGAGAAATTAAAAGTGTACAAAGAACTGAAATATAATAGCTGAAACATCACTAGAGATCTTTTATTTAAGGTATGGTGCTTTGCTAGATAAATTCTAAGAATATTACCAAGACTCTAGGCTTACATACTTGGGGTCTACAATCCAAGCCACACACATTCTTGTGGGCAGCTATTGAGAAACACAAAAATAGAAACTTCTGGCAGAGACATGAATGGCCGTGAGATTTTTGAGTCATATTTTGGGGATGGGGTGAAAAATGAAAGGCAAAGATATTTTTCACTGGATTACAAATAAGGAAAAATCAATGTGGTTACTGAATGCTTACCCTGCCAGTGACAGAGAAACATTCTGTGTTCAATATAGAAAGCGTCTGATGGAGAAGCCTTGTTTTCAGAGAATGTTTGCCCCATGGGAATATTGCCACTTGGGGGCTTAGGGCATGGTCTTTGCAGGGATCCTGTGGGGAGAATGTTAGAGAAAGGGGTGCTGAAAAGTGACTCGGAAACTGCCTCCTCTTTCCACAACCGTCATTTCTCTGTTAGAATCTATCTTACTGATAATATTGGTTTCCACAGGGAGGTGCAAGACGGCAGAGGCACCTCTGGGACTGAGGGGTGATGAGAACAGTTCCCTGTTTTATACTCTGAAGGGTCCAGGCACTGCAACGTTTATGTTTCTAGGTTTGCTTTTGGGCATGGCCTATCTGAAAGCCCATTATTCCTCTCTCTATTTTGGTTCCTCTGTGTTAAAAAATGATGTTCTGGCAGTTGGAGAAGGCAAGCGTGTGCATTTTCTAAGTAGGAATCATGCAGAGTCGAACATCGCTTTACCCAAATAAAACTTTTGCTTTCAGACTTTCAGTGGGCATGTTCCTTTTTTTAGCTTAAAAATTTTCTGGTCTGTATTAACAGCTTCTTTCACCAGCTTAGTCTCTCCCATTTTGCCAGCTGTGGACTCAGCCAGTGTGATTTCTTTTGTGCCCTGCTTTAAACAGTCTTAGAAACAGACCGTATTCTGCCATCAATCCGTGCAGAGAAATCGCACTGACACGAACGGAGGCTCTGTGCAGGAATCAAAGCTGGGGCATGGCTTCATCATATCTTTAAAAAAAAAAGTCTGCTTTTTATTTTGTCTGTTAATAACAAAAAGCACACTCAAAGAACTGAGATAGAGGTTAAATCAAGAAACCAAGCAATGGGAAACTCAACTTTCTTGATGTCATTTCTTTATCTGTAAACTATAATGAGTTCTAGTCCTTTTTAAAATGGTAAAGTATGAATACTGGATAATGACAATAAAAACGACGCTGGTTAACATTTATTAAGCACATATTATGTCTCCAGTACTGTGCTGAGTACTATTTTATTTTTAAATAATAACCTTCTAGAGAAGGAGCTCTTATTCAAGTCTCATTTCATTTTGCTGATAAGCTGAGCCAGGATTTGAACTAAGCCAGTCTGAATGCAGAGAGCGTATTCTTAACTACATCTCTAAACTACCTTTGAGGTGCCAAAGAATACTGTTGGCTCTGAAAATAAATGAATGAAGGCACACACTAAGTTGGTTTATGAGAGGGAGCTGGCTGGAATCTAAACAACACGGTCGAAGAAGAAGCAAAGAAAACCAACCCAAGTGACATTATGTGGATGCTTTAATAATAACTACAGGACATTCAAAGTGTCCAACCAGTCTGGAAGAGGACAGACCCATGGACCAGGAGCAGCCAAACTTGGCTGGACTATTTGAGAAGAAATGCTGGAATCTGCCCCTTCCACCTGTCCAAGATGATCTCTGGCTCCTCATCCACACAACTCAGGGAATGAAGTGAGTTTAACTTTGTAAATAGCCCAGCATTTGGGATGAGGGTGAGGTAGCCACTAACCTACAATGGGTTCTGGCTTCCTACAAAGGGTGGCTCTTACTTAGGAGTCCTCTTGTTAAATGCTATTAGGGTTACATGACCCTATTTTTACCTCCCCATCAGACAAGTTGGACAGAGACCAGGAAAAGAAAAAGAAAAATATGGATTTCAAATGGTTGTAAATTTTTGCCTAGAAATTAATTTTTGAGGCCTAGGCTGATTATCTGTGAGTTTGTTTTATTCATACCTTTGTTCAATTAGAAAACATTTATGAACCAGATATTATGCTGGGCTTTGGAGGCAATGCTAAGTAAGACACAGTGGTTCTTCTCAAGATGCTCACAGATTCATAGATCACAAGACTGTGCAGTAGTAGGTCTAGCGGGGTACAGCTGCAGCGGGTATGGTCAGCTTGGCCCACAAAGATTTTGCAGTTCCTACCTGTCAGTGTGAAGAGTTGCTATTAGGACTCAATTTCCCAGTACCTGCTTCTAGGAAGGGCTGCTTGACCATTAATGGAAAGAAGTGACATAAGTCACTTCCTGGCTCAGTAACCGGGAAACACGGGTGACTTTGCCATGGCTGAATGGAGATGAAGCTGATGATCTAGGTAAGAGCCCTGAATAATAACAAGGAAGACTGGACCTTTGGCCATCGGACCATGGTGGGAGTGAGAGGTACATATTTTTTCTAAGTTAAGTCACTGGAAATTTAAGTTTTTCTATTACCACAGTTTGCATTGCCCTAATTAATACATGATCTATAAGAAGAGTGTTGTTGAAGACCCATTATGTGATGACTCACTTTGACTCTCAGAGGTCCGAGATATTTTCCTTATTTCTGAAATCTTTGGCATTTCATTGCAGCTTGTATATGCTGCCAACGATGGCTAAGGGCACTTTCATCGCAATAATGAGTTGTAAATCAGGCAGGTTTTTTCCTTCATGCAATAGATTTAATTGAAGAAATGTTTTCACAGATGACTGTCAATTAATCTATGCATCTCATGTTTCAAGGAATTTCATAATTTAAAGGATCCTTGGAAGTAAATCAGGTAAAGAAAGAGAAAAGCAATAGCTGGAGCTAGGAACTGTGCTAAGAGCATTGTATATATCATATGCTTTCAATTAATCCTCACAAAAATCCTATGAAAGAGGGGACTGGAGTAAAGCAATTGGCCCAAAGTCACACAAAGTCATTCAGTAACAATCAGGATCTGAACCCATTATCTGATGTCAAAAGTAGGGCCTCTAAGAGCTATGCATGCGTCTTCTCAAATAGTATAGTAAATAAAAAACAATCCCACCTACTTTTGGCAAACAGAAAACTCCTGGGCCACCCGTCTACCAGTAATTGCCATGGTATAAAATAAAAAGAATTCAGCAAAAACCTAATAGCTGTTATTTTTAAAGGCATATCAAGGACAAAAGAGAAATAACATGAAGCATTAGAAATAGCATTCATTTGAAATTAGAGATCTATGCTATGATCTCAGCTCTACCACAGTGGTGGTGGTCTCATCTACCACCTTCCATCTTCACCAACAATCCTCTGGTTTTCCTTTAGTGGAGCATCTCACTTACACTCCCAACCCAGGTAGTTCTTGAAGGTTGTCTCCATTCCCAGATGCACAGGTGAACACCTGATTCCACCATGGCCAAACAAAGCATGGTATTTCTCTGGCCATAGAGGTCAGAGACAGCCACAATATGTAGGCTTGGTAAGAAAGACCAAATAAGACTCAGTGACAGGGTGCTTGTTGGAATCACTGAAAAAGGAAAGCCTTTTCTGTGCTGAGATTGGTAGAAGATAAGATGGATGCCTGGAGCTTCCAGGTGGGAAAGGCAGGCTCTGAACAAAGTGAGAAGGGAAAGCATGATAGATATTCATTATGTTTCCACATGGAGTCACAGAATGGAACCCTCTTTGAGTAGAAGAAAGCCCAGGACATGAAGCTCTGAATTCAGCCAGGCCTGGACCTTTCTATCATCTCAGTCAATTCATTTCCTTTTTTTAAAAAAAATTTTTTTTGAGGTTAAGTCAGAGTTCTTTCATTGTATGGGTACTGAGCAGTAAAATAACTTAATTACTTGCTAAGTGATTTTCAAAAAGAAAAATGTAAGTATCAATGCCCTTAGAAAAAATTAGTATGCAAAACTTACAAGTATAAGACCAACAAAAGAAGGGCTCTGAGGGAGACAGGGCTTGGCCTCATGATCTGCCCTTTGGATTCTCCCAGTCCCCTCTCCTGAGCGTGGAATCTCATGGCTCCTAGGAACACAGTTTAGAACCCTGAACAGCAGCAGATGCTCCCTATCTGCCCCCTGGGGATAATCATCTCTGCTCTGCAAGATTGTTGTATGAATAAAATAAAGCATGTTGTCAAGTGTCTGGTATTTAAATGCTTAATCCCTAGCAAAGTGACTAGTGGTTTAGTAAGTGCTTAGTAACATATGTTAAAGAGGAGTGAAGAAAAGTGGAGAAACCTAGAATTCTAGAAGGGGTTAATTTTTTGCATTTGAGTCATTGAAAGTGGTATTAATTCCCAGTGTGTGCCTTCTGATAGGTTCAGGGACCTCTGAGATGTGGTCCAACAAAGTCCAAACCCCTATGCCCTAAGCTAAAGCTCCTGGCTGGTAAAGACAGGCTCTGAACAGAGTGTGAAGTGGAAGCATGATTGATAATTATTGCTTTTGGCTGCCTGGTTCCCATCCCTGTCTTTTGGAACAAGGTCTCAATCTTTTATCCTTATTTCCGGTCTAGGAGGTTCAGTGGGGAGTTTCCACTGCCTGGCCAGTCAGTTTATGCCTTTCTCCTGGCCACAGCCATTGGTTTAGGAAAGGGCACATGACCTAAGTTATCCAATGAGATTCAATCTTAGGTGTGGGTTGTTCGTATCCATTAAGAAAGAGAAGCTCTAGGACAATTTGGTTGGGTGTTTAAACAGCTACATACATAAGTCTAGACCTACTGGAAATTATCTTGTTATTACATAGGGAGAAACTTCTTAAGAATAAGGCCAACAAGAGAAAACCGAGCCAAGAGACGAGCAGAGGTCCAGTCACTCCGTTAGCTATAATCTTCCTATTCGTCTCAGTCATGAAGAGATGAATTCACCTTTAATTTTTGCCAAAGCCAGTTGGAGTTCAGCCCCTGCCATCTGTGAGAGAGAGCACCCTGTCTAATACTGTAAACAACAGCATTCTACAGAGGCTTGGTACCTGAGGCATTAGAGGCTGGTTTTCCAAAACTGGAAGTTGAACTCTAAGCACGGCATTTGGTAATGGTGTCGGAGACAAAAGCATGTGAAAAGATTGGAAAATTCTGAGTGTGACACATTGGGTAAGGAGGTTTAACTTCTCATGCTTCAAGTTTCTTCTTCTGTAAAATGAGGAGTAGGATTAATTCAGGGATCACAAATAGCAGGTTGTAGGATAAAGATGACCCATAAATATGTTCTGTCTGTCTATTTTCCCCCTAACCCACAGCATGCTTTATAACCCACAGTAAGTAGGCAGATGCCATCCTGACGGATGGACAGAAGGTATTTACCACTTACTGTCTCACACCAGCCTACATGGTACCACGGACATTTGAGCTTGCAATCCTTGCCTAATGCTCTCTTAGGAAACGTCGGTACCACTGCTCAACGTTTCTGCCTCTGATTTGCCAGTTTTTAAAGTCTGAATTTGTAAATTTGGCAGTTCATTATGGCAGGGCAGACCTGAAGAGGGACGAACTACATGCTAACACACCTGCCTGCTTGAACTGCCATCTGGACCCTATGAAGTTCCTATCCTGGGGACTTTCCTATTGATGAAGGGGTTGTGCATACATCCAAGACATGGATGATAGCGAAGCATCCCACAGGGCCTGTATCTCAGCGACCAATCTATCTGATTTCTCTACTGTTTCTCCTCTGCTTGCGGGACTAGAAATCAATTGCGTGTTAGCTTCTCTCTAGGTCTGAATTGAGGGAGCCTTGGAATTCAAATGCATATTGTTTCATTAGCTACATGAGCAAGGAGAAAAAAAGGGAAGAAAGAAACTTCCTTAAAACAGCTTCCCCAAATGAAATGTGGATTAATAGATTGTTGATTTATCTTCCCATGGCACTGAAGAAAAAGAGAAGAAATAAAGAAAATTCAGTGACCACATTAAATCACATCACATGATATTCAGAAATGAGGGTGTGCTAGGATAAAACAGGATAGGCGAATGAGAGAGAAAAACTCCACACGTACATCAAATTTCTATACATACATGCCTTGGCAGACTGTGTAGTAGGAAAAAAAGAAATTCTGCCTATTTTAAGAATTAGATATGTAAAAAATTTTCTCTTTAGTTCAGATTGGCTCAGAATACCATGCAGGGCTGCATTAATGAAGATTAAGCATATTTAGAGAGAATAATTAAAAAAACCCTTAATTCAACAGGATATAGATGAATTTCCAGATTTATTGAAATCCTTTGGAGTTGAATAAATTGAGTAGGAGTCACAAGTCATTTGTCACTGGTATTTTTGATTCTCTACCTTAAATTGAAACCCAAATAACACAAACTCTTAATTCTGTGTGAGGTTCTGATGAGATGCGGGTACACATTTTGATATTTCTTTCTAATGGATGACATTCCTTTTAACCTTTTTTTCACCTCTTTTTGGAACAAAAGAATTACAATGACAAATGCAAATGTGTGAATTCTTATAGTCACTGGCTGGCTGACAGGAAAACTTGGTTTTATATATCTGGCACCCAAAAATTACATAATTCCTTATCCTGGAGCAGGTTAAAAGCAGGTAAGCAGAAATTACTAAGAATGTAAACAGCAAGAAGGCAGGAACTATATCATCCTTCTGCTTAACGCCTGTATGTGTGATCACAATTAAGGTTCACATGACTATAGTATGCTACTTAGCCTGAAATGAACGAGTGGTTGATTTATATAAAAACCATTATTCCTATTTTCAATAATTTAATCACAGAAGAGGAGGAGGAGGAGGAGCAGCAGCAAGCATTGAGCTTTCACTGCATAAATTCTATGGGCTAGGCTCTGTGTTGATTATATTCACACACATTGTTCTATTTATTTCCTTACCCCAAAACCAACAAAGCCCTTTCAGGGCATCACTACTTTTTTCCCCATTTTACAAAGGAGGAAACTGAGGCTGCAGAGATTAACCAATTTTTCCAAAGTCTAACAGTTCATAAATGATGAAGTCAGAATTGGAATCAGACAGTGACTCTAGCACCCATGCTTACAACTCTTGCTGCAACTATGATACTGCCAGGGTCCCTGTCCATTTTTCTCAATTGAATTAAACCTAATTTCATTGCAAAAATTTCACAAAATTATCAATAGATAGGCCTCCTACTAGACCCAGTGACTTCCAAGAATCTCTCCATCTCCCTCTTATTCAGTCACAAACATTGACTGATACTCCATATATTCCAGGTTAGTATTTGGGGTACACCACACCTCTACACTTGACCACGTCCGTGCTAAATCTGTGTGATTCCTCGGCAGGACCAAGTGATTTGTTGGTAGGCAAAGAACCCTTCTTGACGGTTTTGTAATGTTAAAAACAACAGAATGATTTGGAAGCTTGCCTCTACTAGTTCTCAGAAGGCCAGCAGCATCTCCAGAAGGTCAGTATAGAGGAAGAGGCTGGGCTAATGAACGGAGGAGCTGCTTTGGCATCGGCGGAGCTGAAAAGCAGCTGCACTTCTTCCCTGTCTTAAGTGCACACTGCCGTGGCATCTAACTGCATTAACGAGTTTCCTGGGGATTGCAAATGGTGCTGTAGAGGGCTTGTTAAACCGGGGTTCAGAAACCCTTCTTTCTGAAATGTTGTACTCTGGTTCCCAGTGGTGAGATCTGCCGCCAGTGCCATGTGGGTCTGCCCTGCAGCATCCAGTGATCGTCCACAAACATGGCTCACTCCTGCCCCTCACTGTCCAGGCCTGGCCCTTACCATCTCCCAGATGAACATGACCCCTTCTCCTTGGACTTGCTAAGTGGACTGAACCCGGTGTGTGCTGCTGAACACAACCCTCCTGGGTGAAGGAGGAAAAAAGAAACACACAGAAACAAAAGAGAGAGAGAAAAATCCTGTTTCCAGTTGAAGGCGATCAATGTTTCATCTTCCACAGTGAGAACAAGGACCTGAGCTTTCACTCCAATTCAGATGCACTGTGCTTTGAAAATTAAACAACCCCTTCCTCACTTTTAAGTGGCAGAAGCAGCAAGTTGTCAGATGATCATAGAAAATATCAAGCCAAGTGGTGGCATGCATCTGATTATTAGAAATAAGGGTAAGGAAAGCCACTGCTTCTAGACTGGGGACTTTTGTTGTCCATCAATAACCTGGCCGCCAAGCGGCCAACACAGGGCTAACAGGCCTGTGTTCATGGGGTCGGACAGCCGCCTGATGGACTCACCTACATTTGCTTTTTAATCCAAAGCAGCCTTCCCATAGTGTTCATTTCTTTCCTGCCAGCAGTCTTTTAAGCTGAGGTGGGAAAAATTAAAAGCTGCTAATTCCTTGGTGAAAAGATCAAAAAAGTACCCAAAAGGCAGCTAAGGGAACTTTTTGTCTCTTTAATTGCTCTCTTTTCAGTTTGACTGCTCCCTTGTACTTTTTTGTTTTTACATCTTTTGCTCCAAGTGCCAAAACCCCCCCTTCTCTTGGATTCACTATAAAGCAGGTTGAAGGACAAAGTGACGCAAAGAGCTGAACTTGGAAATGATCTCAACGACTTGACTGTGGGATGGTAAGAATGTCTTTCCATCCCACCTTCCCAGGGCTGCACATGGGGCACCTTTATAGGACAAGAGGGAGCCAGCTTCCTTGGGCCATCAGTCAAATCCTGCTTTAGAGGCCACGTTTGATGAGTGATAAGCTCTATTATTAACAGTAACTCAGAAGCCAACTTTTTTTGGACACAGGGTCTCATTCTGCCACACAGACTGGAGTGCAGTGATGCAATCACGGCTTGCTGCACCTTGATCAATTGATCTACCTGCCTCAGCTTCCCACGTAGCCAGGACTACAGGTGTGCCCCACCACATCCAGCTAATTTTTGTGTGTTTGGTAGGGATAGGGTTTTGTCATGTTGCCCAAGCTGGTCTTGAACTCCTGAACTCAAGCCATCTGCCCTCCTCGGCCTCCCAAAGTGCTGGGATTATAGGTGTGAGCCACCATGAGCAGCCCAGCTTTTAATTCTAAGGAAACTTAGGACCAATGCAGGAAACTCCTAATCTTTTCTGTGATTTTCATAAATTCTAAGCTATTCAAGGCCTATAGCCTGAGTTTAGAATGGCTATAGACTCACTGGATCACTTTCATTTATTTTTTATTTTCTCAGTGAACTAAGTCAGAGTACCTCTGTTAAGCTTGCTCTCAGCTACAGGGCTAGACTCTAAGGAGGCAGTAAGGAAGAAAGGGGAAGAATGAATGCTCTCTCCAATCTCAGGGGTCATAAGCTTATTTCTTGCCTTCCTCCTTCACATATTATTTTGGCTTTAATGCCATAGTACCTATATTATTACTTACTTAACATTTGTTCTTTGTATTAATTCATTTTGCTCCAGTAAATATATTTGAAAATTATGCATCACTATTTTATAACACGTTTTTTTTTTTTTTTTTATTTTGAGAGACAAGGTCTTGCTCCATCACCTAGGTTGGAGTGCAGTGTTGTAATCATAGCTCTCTACAAACTTGACCACCAAGGCTTAAGCCATCCTTTTACCTCAGCTTCCCAAGTAGCTGTAATTACAGGTGCATGACACCATACCCAGCTAATGTGTGCATTTTTTATAGAGATGAGGTTTCACCATGTTGCCCAGACTGGGTGGGTGGTCTTGAACTCCTGGTCTTAAGGGATCCTCCCATCTGAAAGTGCTTAGATTATAGGCTTGAGCCACCGCAGCAGGCCTGGGACATAGGGACATTTTTAGAGCTATTTATGACATAAATAGAAGGCAACAGCAAAAACAAATAATAAAAATGTAAAAAAAAAAAAAAAACAACTAAATAAAACAAAAGCGTTGACAAATTCTTGCAAAAATACTCTGGCCAATGTGTTATATAAGCAGAGCAGAGTCTCGGTATTTGCAATAATTATGTTTTACAACGTCAGCCAGTGTGAACACTGAATTAGGGAATACTGAATCATTGCTCCTAGGGGAAACACAGAGTTAGGTTCCTGGGAGTCTCTGGGCACAACATTTTTGTCAATTGATTATTACATATTTTTGTTGTAAGCGAGCTTCTGTTTAAAGACACCATATTTAATATGCAATGCTGATTCATTAACACTGAACTCATGGCCAGCAGCGCTGCAACTCAGGTCTGAACAAAACTCACCCAACACATGTATTTCCTCCATAAGGCACATCATGGCCTTGTGCTTAGGATCACTAGATAGCACTCAAGCAATATGCTCAGGGGCCATTTTAAACAGCGAAATCACCAACAAAAAGTACACAGATGTGGAAAACGTGGCACTAAATAGACCGTGAAAGGACTCTTGCTTACTATGTGAGAGCTGACACAATAATGCAGAGTGTTGCCTTATTTGGGGTCCAGCTGGGACTGTGCACGTTGGGCGACTCAAGATTTCTACCGCTCTGCATGTGTCTGCAAATGACTGTGAGAGCACTGCAGGTCTTGATTTCAGGTTACAAGTAAATTTAAGTGAGTTGGCAAATTAGCAAGTATGGGATCCAAGCATCAGAAGGATCAATTGTTATGAAATAGGATGTGCTAGGATCAAATGGATGCTTTCTCCTTGACATAGTAAGAAGAGCTGAAAGAGTGAAAACAGCAAACAGCAAACAATGTTTTTGCTCTGTGATTCAGTGCTTCTCAATGCCAAGTGTGCAAACCATTTAGAGTCACCTGGAGTGTCACCAGTGTTGTTTATTCCATGCTTTGGGAAATTCTCCCTTCTCTCTACAAATTTGGGGTATTTAAGATGTGCCATAAGGCAAATGGAACTTGACCATGTCCTTATTAGAACATCAGAATGTTGAAGAATGGCTCAACACTGTTCTTGGCCAAGTGTAACAAAGGCTGTTTCCTTCCTCCTCCCTCCCCACTACCAAGCTCTAGCTGGTTGTAGCCTTCTCTAAAGTTATGCTGGGAACAGGACAGAATTTGTGAGCAGCATCCATAGAAGATGATTGCAATGCCAGGGCTTATCTAAAATATTGCAGAAAGCCTTTCTCTCTGAGCCTTTTTTATTCTGGTATGTTACTTGATTCAAACATGAAGAAGGGAGCCATTGACTGACACATCTCCTAAAACAGGTATTTAAGTAGTTTTGCCCTAGTTGATCTAATTCCAAGTTAATGAGTGTCAAAACTACAAAGGAAGAATAGATTCTAATAAAGTCATGGTGTATAGGACATTAAAAAGTAGTATGTTCTCATTTCTCACCCCACCTAATTTTGTGAAATTTTAGACAAGTGCATTTTGGGATCTCACAATGAATGGTCTAGGCAACTGAGGATTCTCCACCACTCCCCTCACCCAACCCCATTGAATTCTAGAATTCTAGTTCTTGGTTGCTAGGACAATGAATATATCTTCTAATAGTATCTCTGTCATTTGGTTGCTTCTTGGTTGCAAATTGCTAAAGACCTTTTGTCAATGAATTCTGGAGTAATGAACAGTCTGTGATGGGTCCTGGTTGCCCAACAGACTAGACCTAACATACGTTTTTGCTGTTGGGAAAGTTCTTCCTATTAGTCCCTACTTACAACATGCAGCACAAAACGCCCTCCAGGCAGCAGGCAGAGCTGGTGCTCACCACTGCTGGCCTGCTTGGTGTTTTAGAGATTGTGTGCTGAGAATGCTTTTCTTTTCACCTTATGCTTAGGATAACAATTTTCTTCCTTCCACCTCATTGCCATGATGATGTTCTGTACCACAATAAAAGACTCTAAAGAAACCCTGAGCTCTGGGTGACAGCCTGATATGCGTTAATGCTGCTTACACTATTAGCCAAGGGCTAAGTTGAGAACAAGTTAGATCAGATGTTGACAACTGGCAAGGTAAGATCTTACTGGAGCAGAGGGAATCCTGATGGAGTAAGATAGTTTTCAGGTTTCTTCCCCAAACTAAAGCTTGTGCAGACAGACACACACACACACACACACACACACACACACACACACACGACTTTCAAAGAAAGGCATCATGAGCCTATTCTACGTTTTCCCCCAGATTAAGTTATTATTTTTATTCCTTTTGTAGGAAAAACTGTGCTATTGTGCTAACACTGATAAATTTTGCTGTTGACTCTATACTATTGTGCTTATTTCCAGGGAAGGAACCCTAGTGTTTTCTTTGTGAGACTGTGAGAAATCATTCTTATGAGGATTAAAGGACTATATGAAACTTAGTTTTCTATCCCCTCCCACCAACACCCTTGCTGAAACCCTATTTTCTCACAATCCTATAACTCTAGCAGGTACCAAGTTACTCTCCAGTTACAGGTTTACCATCCCTGTGCACAGCACTGTCGGATAATCTCCTTTACGCTACAATATGTGTGTATTTGTCCTGTTCGACAGCCTGTAATGGCTCCACTCCCCAACACACTAGACCTAAAATACCTTTGTTGTTGTAGAGAAAGGTCTTCATACTAGCTCCTACTCTACTTGCCCAAACTTTTTCTTCTTCGGAACACTTCTTCTCCATATAAATGGCTCTTGTTGGTTTCAGCAGAATCCTTGCATCCATGATGTGGATTCATATCTTAGGGTTCTCTTTCCTCCCATCTCACCCCTTCCAATCTTCTTTATAGCTCCCCAAGCCTTCTCTTTTTACTGCAGCCTACAAGGAGACTACCTTGATGGATCCCTTGCAGAAGGGGCCAGTATACTTTTTCTATTAAAGTCTAGATAGTAAATATTTGACCTTTGTAGCCCATGTGGTGCAACTACTCAACTCTGTCCACTGTGGCAGCAAGGAAGCAGCCAGGACCAGCTGATAAATGAATGGCATGGCTCTGTTCCAAGAAAACTATTTATAAAAATAGGCAACTGGTGGTTAGATAGCTCACAGGCTTTGCCAGCCCCTATCCCACAGAATCAGGACAAGCACACACATGATGTTATTTAATAATTTACTTGATTGCGTTTCATTTTTCTGTGAATGACATGTAGAGCTAAGCTTTGGCTCGCTACTTAGAAATTAAGCCCCTTGCTGACCTAAGAAAAATAATGGTAAACAAGACTGAGGTAACATACAAGCACTTAACATATCAGATACTCTTCTATGATTTTTATATGCTTTATTTGATCTTCACAACAACCCTGGCTGATAGGCACTGTTATTGTTATCTCCATTTTGCAATTATACAAACTACGACACTAGAGAATTTCAAGTGAACTTTCTCAAAGTCACATATGTAAAAAGTGCCAGGGCTGAGATTCAAGGCCAGGGAGCCCCAATACAAAGAGAGCACTGCTAACACCACCTCCCAAACATTGATTGTATCAGATAGCACAGTGCTAGGCACATTACATCTTTTAATTTTTAATATTTATTTATTAAAACAATAAACAAATTAATTAAATGAATACTTTTCTTTTGAAAGTGTACTTATTCATTGTAACAAATTTAAATGCTACAGGAAAAGAGAAAAAAAATATAAATCCATCATAATTTCCCCTTTAGAGATAAGCACTATCAACATTGAGATTCCATTCTTTCCATTGCTGTCTTTTCTCTCCTTTGCTAATGTATACGCCCAAAGCTTCCTCAGTGGACTTTCATTTGGCTGACTTAGATTAGTTCACACTCCCTGTCCCCTCTGTAAAACATATACACATATGCATAGCATGCGGCTTGTAGGCCACTCTTTAATAACCCTCCCCCTTCTACTTATGTAAATTGTGTTTATTCTCAAACTTATTTATGCCAGTTTTGTTTTAATCTAATTTCGCAATTCAGTTAAATATAGCATGAACTCATAAAATGAACTCGTAAAAACGAAGCGTTTTCTTAAGTTCAGCCTTTTGAAAAAAATTCAATGCATGCAAATTGCTACAAACAATAATGTCAAATTAGATATGGATACCACTGGAAAAAAATGATGGAGAACGTGTAAACATCTAGAAGAATTCAGGATTCCGACTTCTTTGTAAGCCTTTTAATTTCTTGCTCTATTTTAAAGAACTGAAATAGGAAATTATAGATGCTGCCTAATGGGAATGGTTTTTACGAGAAAGAAACAATCCTACACTCAAAGAAAAAGGTTGGTGCTGCCCCTTAAGATCAGTGTAGCATAACATTCATGAAAAATGTAGACATATATATACATATATATATTTTTTTCTTTTTTTTTCCAGACAGGGTCTCATCTGTTGCCCAGGCTGGATTGCAGTGGCACGACCATGGCTAACTGCAGTCTTGACCTCCTGGGCTCAAGAAATCCTCCCACTTTAGACTCCAGGTAGCTGGGACTACAGGTACACACCACCAGGCCCAGCTAGTTTTTGCATTTTTGTAGAAATGGGATTTCACCATGCTGCCCAGGCTGGTCTTGAACTCCTGGACTCAAGCAATCCGCCTGCCTTGGCCTCCCAAAGCACTCGTACTACAGGCATAAGCCAACATGCCCAGTTAAAGTTAAAACATTTGATATTTGATATACAGAGTCTGATTTTTATGATTCCTTGCTTGACTTTTTTAGCCAAACCATCACTTGGTTTAGTCATATAGGATAAAAATGCTTCTCTTCTACATGTGTGTTGGCGGGGGGGGGGGGGGGATTTTTTTTTTTTTTTCCACAAAAGCACAATCTTATTACATATATTATTTTGTAAGCTTCTTTCACCTAACAATATGTTTAGGAATTCCTTTTAATGCCATTAAATATTCTTCACAAAGTTTTATTCCTCCAAAGTATTTTAATTGTAGATGTGATGTTTAACCAATCCTCTTTGTTGCACATTTAGAATTTCCCACTTCCGCTCTTGAAAATGGTTCAAAATAATATTTATTTACTCAATAAACAGTCATTGAGCACCTACTTAGCTGCCAGTCACCATGATACAATTAACATTCATTTAAACACAATTTTGCACACTGTTTCTCTGGATAAATTCCTAGAAATAAACCTGCTGGGTCTAAGGTAACAGAATTTTAAACTACATCTGACTACACTGCATTGTACTCACTTGTGTATGCCTGTTTCTCTGCCAGTCTCTGAGAATAGGGACCAGGTCATGTTTATTTATTTCTTTATCCAGAACACTGAACACAGAATGTACCCAGAGTAGGTACTCAGAAAATGTTTATTGAATCTTGAATAATGAATAGTCCTTGACTGAAGTACTTATTTACTAGAATTACAGATTTTTTTTTCCTAAACACTCCTAGTAAAGTCAATTAAAAATTAAAACTGGCATTTGTAACAGAAGGCGGAATAAGAGTCAACACCCAAACGTGAGTACTGCTTTTGTCAGAAAGCTGAGGGCCCCAGTTAAACCTAGTTCTATGTTACCAGCAGTTTGAAGACATTCATCTGTACAAAAATCTCAGGATATTTTTTCCAATAGTGATGGGAAATTCCCAAGAGAGAAATTCCATCTGCCAAGGAGCACACAACCTGGCTTCCTCCTGTTTACTTCTTTTTGCAAGATGATCTTATAAGATCTCAAACCCAAAGAAGCCCCAGCACATCTCCTGGACCACTTGCAAACTGGGCAACATTCACTATCTCAACAGATGCACTGGAGGGAATCTACGTGGACACAGACGGTTTTAAGGATATGTTTTGAGAATTATTTCAGAGAAAATCATGGGCATAGGGACTTAGGCTTGCTGCTGACAGTCCTCGAAATTCCTACTCATCCACCATTCTGCACAGAATATATTGGTGTGACATTTCTGAGACTTTGTTATCCCCTCTTGACCTAATGATTGGATATTACCTATAGTTTCTTCTCATTAACTTGGAATTCTCAAATTCTCTTTAATAAACCATCTTAGGCAACTGAGGGGTATCCGTGTATGAATTAAATGGGTTTTCATCTATTAAATATTTGTGTACCTTTTCTAGAGCTGACTATAAGAAAGAGTCTCCCTAATGTAGCTGTTGAGATGATACATGGTGAGATGAAAAGGATAGCCAGATTGGCACCTGGGGCAGTGCATCCACATCCAGGTCTAAAGAAGACCATGGAAGGGTAGGTGCCAGATCTCTGGACTAATTTTGTAGTGTAGGTAATCTCTACGGGGTGTTAACTGTGATCCTGAGCATTGTCAGATAGATATACATACATCATTCTTTATCTCAAGAAGGTGCCTTCAGGATATCTCATCCACTTGAATTAATTCCACCTGAGAATTAAACCAACTTTCCTTCTTTCCTTCCCTTCCTTCCTTCCTTCCTTCCTTCCTTCCTTCCTTCCTTCCTTCCTTCCTTCCTTCCTTCCTTCCTTCCTCCTTCCTCTCCTCCCTGCCTCCCTCCTTCCCTTTTATTACTGAGATGACGATTGTTTCTGATTGGCAGCTGGAGCAGCTCTTTCTTGCAGCAATATAAGAACCAAGCTTTTGCTGTTGGCATGTGGGTCACCTGCATCTTCTAGGCGTGCCCTTATATTAGTTAATTTGTTAGCTTGCTTGAATCACAGTCGAGAACTCCTCAGCTTTGGTTTGCAGCAATAAATTCAACTGACAGCTGAAATTTGGAACGCTCACTTAATATTGATTCTGAATGTAATAACAAGCGACATGACCTTTTGGATGGTGTAAAATATGGCCGCCACAACATCTGTGCCACAGTTCTTGCTGTTTAGTAATATGCTGTAACAGCATGGAGCTGGCATTAAAGCTAAGCTTTATTATCAAGCAGATCACTCCATCTCTCTGGCTTCATTTAAAAAAAAATGCTTTCAGCTTCTGGAGCCGATATCGTGTCTAATACTCATTGCCATTTTCAGGACCTAATTTACCCTGCAGTAAGAGAGAGAATGGTATCTGATGACCAAATAGCAAGGCAGGAAAGAACAGCAAGGGTAAGAAAGGCCACCTAACACCCCAAACTCCAAGAGACTCTAAAATGACAATTATCCATGACAGTAGCAGGGACACTAAGAATTCACAACTGTATCCTTGAAAAATATCTATGAAGTTGATGTCATTTAGTGATTCCTACAAGATAGGAAAAGATAGTTTCTTTTCTCAGTCACCCCAGCCCCATAACAAAAATGATGATAACCAGTGGTACTTGCCCTAACGCCTGAGCATCGTTCTAATTTAGCATTGCCCTAGGAAATCCTAAACTAATTTTGCTAGGATGGATACAGGGATGTTTGCATCTGATTTACTTTCACTGTTTTTCTTTGAAGTCTTGATATCTTTAAAACATTCTCCAAGTAGGCAGAACATCAATTTGTGCACTTTAAAAAATCCAATTTAAGCAGGTTAAAAATTGTCAAAATAGTCTAACCATATTTCTCCGACAGAATTTTCAACCACGGAGCACACACACACAAAAAATGCTAAACTTGAAAGCATTCTACCATTTCAATATATTCTATGGCTCAGATTGGCTCTTGCTTGGTGAATAGTGAGAATTTAAATCTCTTTATCACAAGAGACAGATCTTGAGTCTGAAACAATATAGCATCTTTTTTCACTGCTCTGATATTTTGACTCGGTTTGGTTGAGCCATTTCTGGAGGGTACAAGCACAAAGTTTTAAATCCTATTTCTCTGGAGGGAAGAAAAGAATTAAATCATATTTAGGAAGTCTTCTTCCCTGTAAAATATACTTCCAAAATAAAAGACCTGTCAGTAGTTTCAGGGAGGTTAAACATACGGAAAACTGACAATGGCTTTATTTATTCTTCTGGTTAACAGAATTCTTCCGGTTAACAGAATACTGATTCTATTTACCATGCAAGCCTGGCTATTATAGGTGCTTCAACTTGGCATGGTGGCAATCTATATGAAGCTAACTATTAATAGGGCACTTTTTGTATTAGGAATTGCAAAAAAAAAAAAAAGTGGGTCTGATACTTGGTAAGTGTTTTATTCAAAGAAAATGTCGGGCCTGGTATGCATGTAATTGAAAACGTCAGATTTCAAAGTCCTGACATAAAATGACAGACATTGGCCTGTACCCTTTCCCCAGGGAAACCTAGGAGAATGCCCACTGGGATAACTTCCAAAATGAATAGAGAGCCATGCTGCCTTAAAAAGCTAATCAAGCCATAAGTGTGATGTCTTGGCAGTGAGACATTGGTCAGGGAAAAAAGCTCACCCAACTGACATGCTTTTAGGTAGATTTCCAAGACCGACCTGCAGCTTTCATCCATAATCTCTGCCACTTTTCTCCATTAAATTCCAGTAATTATAATAATATCTTTCGATATATTATTTGCTCAAGTGGTATTCATCTTAGGAAAGTTCAGAAATACTGAAGGCCATTCCTAACTTCCAGGGAACACACATTAATTTATAAAGACCAAGTTTATTATTCATGCGGAATAACATGAGTTAAATGTGACTGGATTCTTTTATTGACAGCAGCCCACAACAGATGGCTGAAATGCCACTTTCATTTCAGGAAGAAAGGAAGCGATTGCAGAAAAAATGGAAGCCTGGAGTTGCAAGGTAAGATCGTCCTTAATTATGAGTCCCAGGTACTGTATGGCCACCATATTTATATAATTAGAAAGCGGATTTCAAACTAGGGCATTCAGATGCATAGTTCATGGTTAAGAGCAAAATACACATGGCGCTAGGTTAGAGGGTCTGTGAAGGGAAGCTGGACCCAGCGAATCAAAACCATTTCAGCTTTAAGATGAGTTTTTGGCTCTGAGTTTAGAATGAATCAATCCTTAAACCTGGCAAGCAATAATTAATTCCAGCAGTGTATCACTTATCTGTGTAATGGCTGCCCCCTCAAATAGAGATCTTCTAAAACTCTCCCTGGTGAAATCAGCGAAGCCATCAGATGCAGCCATATGTTCAAAGCTCAGAGAGGATTGGTCATGAGACAGTTGCCTATGAATTGAGATGTTAACTGCCCAACGAAATTTTAGTAGCATAGGATGAGAGCCATAGAGTTGTTTCAATTGTTACTAAGAGTGCAAAGGAACAAACAAACAAAAACAAAATAACAGACAAAGCCCCACTCCTCTTCAAACATTGAAATCTATGACTTTTCTTTCCTATTTAAATTAGTACTTGACTTGCTCTCTAAGATACCGGGGTAGCTTTGTTGCTAGCACATGCTGAGTCTAACAGAAAGGATAAAATGGCCGGGGAAAAAAGTGAACACACAGACAAGGTAAACAGGCACGAATTGGATTATTCCAACATCCTCCGCTGAGGTAGGATTCAAAAGTAATCTGATTATATGAATATTAGGAGCCACTAAGTATCTTTCTGCAGCAATTACCAAGCTTTCACACATGAAAGAGGGCATTTTCTTTAGTGCTGGGCTAATCTATCAAGTCTTTTGCTTCAAACTAAAAGTTGAGAGAGAGAGACCGATTGAAGCAGCCTTATAATGTAGTGATGTTGCTCTCTTTTTCTCTCTTCTCTCTCCCCTCTCCTTTCTTCTTTTCTTCTCTTCTTTCTTCTCTTTGTATTAAATCTCAGAATATTATTTTTATTCCTTAAGTGCATTGAAATTTTTTCTGAAATACAACTTTTGCCTCCTTTAAATTATAATTTTGGGCTTTACAAGTTGGAACCTGCTAAGAAAGCTGTACTATCCTCTCTCAGCCATGGTCCTACCAGTGGGACCAACAGTCCTCAAACCTTCATTATAAGCCTCCATCTGAGTTTCAGAGACCTAAGATTTAGTGTAAAGATAACCAAAGCTGTATAAAGTTTACTCTGTTGTATAGTGTTCAGTCTTCCAGCAGTTTGATTTCTTTTTAATGAAAATCAAACCAACAGTAGACTTATGTTACAGAACCTATAGAAAGACCACACTGATGCTGGATAATAACACCATGAGTCAAAACTCTGTAAAAATGTTAGGGATGCATCTTACAGAGGAAGTGCAACATGGTGGTTACAAGAGCAAGTTCTGCTTCAAACCCCACATCTGGCACTTCCTGGGTCAGGAATGAAGTTAGTTTACCAATTTTGCTAAAACATTGGAGAGAGAATATCAATGGTACCTACTATTACACTAAGGTTGGTATAAGAAGTCAAGACAAAGCTCCTAACATTGCCTAGGTAGACTGGTTCCTATCGCTTCTCCAGAATCACTTTGGACCTTGCTTTCCTTGGCTGCAGCCATCCAGAGCTTCTCTCCGTTCCCTCCCTGTCCGTGTTCTAACCTGCCATAAAGACGTGTATACCCTGCTTTCCTTGTCTGGAACACTCATTCTTAATCACTAAGCCTTTGCTGTTCTGCCCGATGGATTCCTATGACTACATCAACTCCTCCTCCAATCACTTGAATGGATTTTCCAGGAGGTAGGGGCTGTTCCTACCTTTGTTCATCATTCTTTCCACAGCCAGGATCGGAGGGTTTGACACACAGTAAGAACTCAACAAATATTAATGCTATCTTGATGTAATGTGTTAGGTCCTTGGAGCACATGTCGGGAAAATGAACTTCTGGCAGACAGGATCACTAGATACTGGGAAGACAGAAAGTGGCTTTGAATTTCCCATGTGAACATTATAGCCATAAAATTGTGAATTTAGTGAAGAACAAACACTGTCTTTGCCAGGAAAAAACTAGCAAACTTCAGCTTTAGACCCATACCAAGCTGTACTCATCCCACAGGCATCCTGGGTTCACTGGCCATTGTCTTGAAAGCCATCCCTCCATGGACACAATCCTTGTATGCATAGGCAATAGCCCAGGTATTAGCATTCAAGTTTGATCATTTCTTTGCAAATCCAATATAGCTAAATACATATTTTAATTGAGCCCAGGAGTGTTGACTTGCAGACGTAGTATAGAAAAAAATCACAGGATAAATGGGAAGTTGACGGAGCCTTTTACCTTTGAATGGAATATGATACTTACAAAACATCAATAACAATTTTCTATTGGGGAAAAGCCTGCAGCAAGAATAAGCGGTTTAGTTTTTAAGTGGCAACTGGACCAAAAAACAAAGAAAGCTAAACTGCCATAGTAAGCATAGTAGGTAACTTAATAAAATACAATGCAATTGGTTTTCTGTGATGGTAACATACAGAAACTATCATTAGCCAATGAAAAGGCCCCAGTGTCCAGAATGATGTTAAATGTAATCATGGTGATTAAAATGTAACTACATACCTTCAACAAAAAAACAAGATGACCAGAGTAAGTGAGGATGTGCCTTTGAAATAACACCAAATTAGTTATGGATGAAGATTTTGAATCTCTGTTGAATGGGGTAAAACACTACCAAATCTTCATAAACACCAAACACTCTGTAAACTGTAAAGCAGTCTCCACATTAATTTCACTGTCGTATGTATATTTTCATACAACTAATGACCTCTATGTATACATTTATCCCTTTATCTTATTATATATTTCCATATCTGTTTATTTTCAAAAAAGTGTCTTTCTCATGGGAATATTATTTGCAGTTAACGACGATAATAACAGCTAACCTTTACTGAGAACTTACTGTAAGACAGGCATTGATGCAAGAGATTTATATTTATTATTTGACTTAATTATCACAGGAATCTCATAAGAAAGGCATGACTAATATCCCCATTTTATAGAAGAGGGACACTGAGGCTCAGGGAACACAGGTAAATTCTCCCAGGTCACACAGTCAGTGGCTTTGCTGGGATATAAATTCAGGCAGGCTAACTTAAGAGCTGTGGATCCCCCCAGTACTCTCTACCACTTCATAACCATTATGGGCTCCTGATGGTTGAGATCATTCTGGAAACATCCTAAATAAATAAAACAAGACTTCTAAGGGCTTTGGAGGCTCCACAGGAAGCCCAAATGTGGCCCTTTCATAGATCATTAAGTCTTACATGGAGTGTTTGCACATAACAAACATTTTCTTAATAATCTACATTATTTTTTAAAATTTCAGGGCATTAATGGGGATGTCACTGTTTGGTGGATTTTCAATTGTTTAAAAATAAACCTTGCCAACATTCTTAACCTTTCTAGTGGGCTTTCCCATTGCTTGTTTCTGTAGCATGTAATTATCACATAAAGAACTATCTACTTATGTGGAAACAAGAAAGAGAAAACAAAACAAATGGAAAACACAAACATAGGCATGTTTGTTGTTTCATATTGAGGGTTATTTAGCTTGGATAATAAATCATTACAATGAATGTCAACACAGCACAGGGGAACGGGAGTAGTTAGTTGCATATGCTAATGGAAGACGCGCATTACTAATAAGGGAGAGAATGAACAACTCCAGCCACATGCTAGTTATCACTGCAAATCTCAAGACAAGCCACGTTCACACTGAGCATATGACTGCTGTGTGACAGTGCAGGCAAATATTCACATGTCAACAGCAATAGCTCCCATATTCCATCCAAGACTACTGAAGAGTTTAAAAATAAAGCTCTCCTTGTCACGCACCAAGACGTCAAGCTTAAACACATCCTCCAGTCAAAGGGATTTTGCCAGTCTTTTACCCCCACAAGTGTGGTCTACAGACTTCAAGTGTATCACAGTTCAAACTACAAAGAGCTGGAATGTTATCCACAAGTAAGTCCTGCAGGCTTTTCCTCTAAAATGTTTTAAATCCTGAGATTCTCTGCCTCTCTATTGCCACTAAACGATCATAGTCTTAATAATAAACTAGAACAGTAGCCTCTTCTGTTTTCCCTATTATTCTTTTGCTTCCTTTCAATCTAGCATAAAATATAGCAATTTTCTTTTATTGTGTTAAAGTTTATGTAGGAGATATATATATATATAATTTTTTTTTTTTTTTGAGACAGAGTCTTGCTCTGTCACCAGGCTGGAGTGCAGTGGCACAATCTGGGCTCACTGCAATCTCCACCTCCTGGGTTCAAGCAATTCCTCTGCCTCAGCCTCCTGAGTAGCTGGGACATCCGGTGCATACCACCACAGCCGGCTAATTTCTATATTTTAGTAGAGACAGGGTTTCACCACATTGGCCAGGATGGTCTTGATCTGACCTCGTGATCCACCTGCCTCAGCCTCCCAAAGTGCTGGGATTACAGGTGTGAGCCACTGTACCTGGCCAGGATTTATATTTCTAATCATTTTTAGGTGTACGATTCAGTGGCATTAAGTACATTCACATGGTTGGGCAGCCATCACCACCATCCATGTCCAGAACTCGTTTGTCTTTTCAAACCAAAACTCCATACCCATTAAATAATAAATCTGCAGCCCATCATTTCTCTAGTACTTGGCAACCAACCTTATACCTTCTGTGTCAATGAATCTGACTACTCTAAGATGCCCCATGTAAGTAGAATCATACAGTATTTGCCTTTTGTGTCTGGCTTTTTTCAACTGGCATAATATCATCAAGGTTCATCCATGTTGTAGTATGTGTCAGAATTCCCTTCCTCTTTAAGACTGAATAATATTTGTGGTATGTGTATTGCCACATTTGTGTATTCAGTCACCTGCTGACCAACACATGGGTTGTTTCCATCTTTTGGTTATTGTGCTATGAACATGGGTGTACAAATATCTGTCTGAGTCTCCGCTTTTCATTTTGACAAGTATACATACAGAAGTGGATTTGGATCATATGGTAATTCTACATTGAATATTTTGAGGAACCACCATCCTGCTTTTCACAGCAATGATACCATTTTATCTTCTCACCAGGTTAAGGGGTTCTACTTTCTTTTCTTCTCTTTTTTTTTTTTTTTTTTTTTTTTGAGAGAGACAGTCTTCCGTCTTGCTCTGTCACCCAGGCTTGAATGCAGTGGCGTGATCTTTGCTCACTGCAACCTCCGCCTCCCAGATTCAAGTGATTCTCCTGCCACAGTCTCACGAGTAGTTGGGATTACAGGTGTGTACCACTCACCCAGCTAATTTTTTTGGTATTTTTAGTAGCGATGGGGTTTTGCCGTGTTGGCCAGGCTGGTCTCAAACTCCTGACCTCAGGTGATCTGCTGGCCTCAGCCTCCCAAAGTGCTGGGATTACAGGCATGAGCCACCATGCCTGACCAAGGGTTCTACTTTCTCCACATCCTTGTAAACCCTTATTTCCTATTTTTAAGTTCTTTTGATAATAGCCATTTGAATGGATATAAAAATATACTTTGTAAAGATATGAATTGAACTAAGAAGCATCCTTCTATGGCTTCTAATTGCACTTTGGATAAAATAATAAGCTCTGCCATGGCTACAATGCCCTGTGTGATCTGTTATCTGTGGGAGCCTCTTTAATTTCATATTATCCCACTGTGTCCCCTTGTTTTGTGCTAGATACACTTAGCTCCATTTAACGCTCCAAATATGTAAAAGTTTTCTCCATCTTAGAATCTTTGCACATATTAATCCCTTTGCCATGAAAGCTCTTTTCCTCTCTGTTTTCAAGGTGAGCTTGGCCTCATCCTGTCTGAGCTTAAATACTGCCTGGTCATCAACTGATCCAGTTGGCTTCCCTCATTCTAATTCCCTCTTCTCTCTTCTTCCTCTTTTCTCACATAGCACTAACATAAATGTTCAGTCATAATACTTTTGCTTGTTCATTTATTTTATTGTCTCTCTCTCTCTGTCTCTAGGGATAAATCCTATCGAAAAAGAGCCCAGATCTTGCCCACTGTTGCAACAGTGTTTGCTTGATCCCCAGAGTCAAAAACAAAGTGTCAGGCTCACAGTAGGTCTTCAATAGATATCAATTAAGTTTACAAGTGATTTACAGAAAAATGCAGACCTATAAAGAGAATATGGTGGTAGGCACCATGATAACATCACTCGGTTCTGAGACGTGGTTTGCAAGAATGTGTACGTGCAAACATTCATCAGCCCTGGCAACAGGCTCTGTGCATCTTCGGCCTGAAAAAAAAACCACACATCTCAATAACAATGGGATCAATTTTGACATTAACACGAATATTACCAAAGCCCAAGAGATACATTTAAATTCACCGAGCTCCGCGGCAGATAATATAAAAGCTCTAACTTGCTCTCCAGAAACAAGAAACTTTCATTTATGGCTTCCCAGCTTGTGCTAATCCTGCCCATTAGGCCAAAATATTGCATTTTACACAGGATGCAAGATCATACAAGAGACTGATGTAATACTTAGGCACAAAACCAGCTGGCAGATTTAACACTGAAATCCCCTTTATTCAGAAGGTACAAATCAAGCCCATGATGCCTTTTTTGACAGATTCCTGCAAGTTCCTCATTATGGATAGATGAAAGAAGACAACTCCACATTCTGGGGCACAACTCTAACCCCCTGCATTTGCATAGCCAGTCATTTGTAAACGGAAAGAAACACATCCCCGCATTTGCCCAGAGGTAAATGTTTACTCAGAAAGGTGACTTCTGACATTGACAATAATGTCAGTTTTCCATCTGCATATTTTAAGGTAATGCATCCTCCCTTTAAGTGCTTTCTGTTCAGCATCTTGATTTTGCTCTTTCAGTGAGCATAGTGACACCCAGACCTCTAGGTCTCAATTTGAATAACTTTCTGGGAGGAGTGAAAAATGCAATAAGACTTCTCGCCAGCCCAAGGACAGGCACTTGGGTTGCAGAAAAGTGAGTACTGAGATTGTAGTCCTTTCATCTTCCTTACCGAACCATACTCAGCTTGCTAAGGGCTAAAGGCTCACTTCAGGCTGGGATGAATCCTTCTCTAAAATGTGGTATATCCCTGGAGAGCTCTCTGGAACATTTGCTTAGGTAGCTGAGCAGTTCATCAGCATAGCATTTGTCCAGTCAGCTCCATCCATCAGAGCAGAGAATTGTGGCTGGCGGAGGGGAGACTCAGGGTAGAGCTCCCTGTGGGCAGGAGGGAAGGCACATTCATCCAGAGATCATAAATATGCATCTTGGCCCTGATCTTCTCTGCATGTGGGTGATAGACTGGAGATAGTAAAGAGTCAGTCCTCAACAGCCCACTGTCTCCTAGTGCCCCTGTTCCACCTAAGAACGCGCTCTATTTAGATCTAAAGAGGCAGGCAAATTTGCCACGTGTAACTCAATGCACTGTCTGAAACACAAAGGTGAGGGTGGGAGCTCTCTCTAGCTTCCAGATCACAGAGCTTACAAATCACATTCAATAGAGGTCTGCTTCTTGAGAAGCTACTATTTGCCAGGTGAGATATGACAATAAGACAGGCTTTCTCACTCCTTGGAGAGCTGACAATCTAGTCAATTTAAATTAAATTGCTAAGTTAATTTAAATAGGATATAAGAAGCACTATGATGGAAAAAACAGATGGTGCTCTCAGAGCAGGGATGAGGAACCTTACTTAACTGTAGGTGGCATGGGGAAAGGGGGTGTCACTGAAAATTTTTCAGAATCTGGAGTAGGATACAAAGAACGGATACCAGCATGTAGCTTAAAATTGGGTATAAGCAGTGGAGGGAAGACTCAGCTGTCTACCAAATTTACCCCTAACAATATACATTTTTTTCTTTTTGCCACAGCTGGAATGTTAAGTTGAGAATTTTTCAGCATCACCCTGTCTGCTAGATCCCATCTGAGATGCCTGCACTAAGAAGCCAACATAGAGACATGCAACACAGACTATCAGCAGGAGTGGCTTGGAAATTCTGACTGGTATTGATTGAGACACCTTCCCACGAAGAAAGCTGGGATTAGTAATAAGTTGCTTGTCAGTTGCTCATTGGCTTCTTTGCCAGGCAAGGATGAGAAGGCTAACGTTGAAAAAATAAAAGAAAGAAAATGGAAAAAAATGCTCACTGTAAATTAATGCTTGTCAAGCTCAACAAGTTGGAGAGCCAGAGAAAGGCTTCATTGAAGTAAACAGACAATTTAAAGTGAAGGAAGTTCAGCCTAACTAGGAGAAAAATTCTAGGTATTAAAACAAATTCACAAAAAGTTAGAAGCGCGCACTGCCGTTTATCATATATCATTTATTTAGTGGTAATGAAGTTAGCAAACTCTCCCCAAAGTCGATGTTAGAATGACGTTGGTTCTTAGACCACGCCGGGCAGTTGAAGACAATTGTGCTGTGTCTGTGCACAGCGTTTTTCTTTTCTTTGACTTGTCTATTCCCCACCCCACCAGAAACATTATACTACTACGAATACAATCTTCATTCAGCAGGCAGTGCCTCAGTATCTCAGCTGGTTACGGTGCTTGGGGACATTTGACATTTGCTGATTGCGTGGGAGCTTGAGGCTGCCATTTGAAACTCTTAGCATAAAGAATCTAACGTGAGGGAACAAAATGACTTAGCCTCGGCAGTGGGGAAAAGCCTGTTGGGAAGAGGTGTGCTCTCTATGGTCCACATAGGTAAGAAATAAAAAGACCACAACAGACAGGATGGAATAGGACCAAAGCATCTCAAGTATTACTTCTTCTTTTTTTTTTTTTTTTTTGAGACAGAGTCTAGCTCCGTCGCCAGGTGCCAGGCTGGAGTGCAATGGCGCGATCTCGGCTCACCGCAACCTCTGCCTCCCGGGTTCAAGCAATGCTCCTGCCTCAGCCTCCCGAGTAGCTGGGACTATAGGCGTGTGCCACCATGCCCAGCTAATTTTTGTATTTTTAGTGGAGACGGGGTTTCACCATGCCAAGTATTACTTCTTAAGAGATCTTTTAAAGCATTTACTTGCTTTGTTTCTCTAAGCAGTGAGCCTTGCACAGGCTGCCTTCAGCAAGAGAGCTAGAATACACTCTTGTGACTTTGAGTGCCAATATTTAATAGTGTGTGCATTAGGGCCACAGTCCCATTTCCGGAATTGCTCTGCAGGGAGAAGTCAGGTCAAAGAGAAAGTGCGAACGGGGAATTTATAAGCTGGATAATCAGTGATAATGGAAAAGGAATAAAGGGTGGGAAAAAAAAGTCTGTCAGTTCAATTGAATTTTGGTAAAGTATTTCCTGCACACGGCAGCTGTTCTGTAGCCCCAAAGACAGCAGCTTTTGGAGGGGAAGATGTAGAGGACTTACAGAAATTCGTCAGGCCACAACGGTAGGAGGAATTCTGATTGTCTGGCAACCTCTCTGTAAACTTAACGAAGCATTTTTAGCCGGATGTTTCAAAAACTGGGTCACAGAAAGGGGAAAAACACCCCGAATGCTGATGCTACTTTATAACAGATTGAATAGGCTGTGGTGGTAAATCTGTAAAAGACTTTGCCTAAACACAGAAGTGAACCAGCACAGCAAAAACCTTTCTGATAAGCAGAGATTAATACCAGGAGAATATCTAAAGTTGGCTTTTCGTGCCTAACCCTACCATTGCCCACTGACAACCAGAGCACTGCAGACTGGAGCACCTGCTTAAATCACACAGGGTTTCACAGGGGCAAAAGAAATAGACCAAAAAATGAGAGGAAGGGAAGGAAGCATCTCTCCAGAATACGATTGGCCATCACAAATATTATATGTTCTTTCTGATCCTTAATGTAGTTCAGTCTACCTGATAAAGAAGCTCTGATGCTTTATGCAGAAGATTAGACATAAATAAGGTCTCCCACACCTAAGAGTGAAATAAAGGTCTTTGGAGATGTGCAGGAGGGGATCTTTTGTCATCCTTAAGAGGCAGGTATATTCTTAGCTCACTTGTAGAATACCTTCCAGCTGTGTATGCATGCATATGCACGTGTGTGTTTATATGCATGTATGCATGAGAGAGGGGGAAAGAGAGAGAGAGAGAGAGATTGAAAATTAGTCACTTTGATTTTCTTCCAAAGAGCCATCTGAGAATCAAGAACTACGTGTTTCTCAGGCTAGCCCCAAGTCAGGCAGTGCTTCTGCGTCTGCTTAATTCTTTCTAGCTGAGGCGCTGGTTCCAATGGCACGCATAGCTCATTGGTTGAAGCTTACTGATGATTCAAAGTTGAGGAAACTTTTTAATCAGTGATATTGCTGGATGTGGCCCTTCTGGCATTATCTTTGTGCTTCTATCTCTGGCTCAGCAGATAGATGATAATTGCCGAATGTGTCTATGGGAGGAAGAATGGCAAGGCCACAAGAGCTCAGTATAGTTGCTCAGAAGCTTGGGGAGTGAAGTGAGAAATTCCAGTTTCCCTGGAGGGCGCAGGGATGAATTCTGTGACTTCTCATTAGGCCGATGGTCCTCAATCCATGGTCTACAGAGCCATTTGTGGGTCTGTGTAAGTGCTACCTGATGGCTTTCATTTTATGTTTTCAACTTAAAAATTTAAAACTAAAACAGTGACCGGTTAGAAAGCAAAACTTCCCTGTGATATTTTCCCTTTGGATATTTGATATTTTCATAGAATATATTTTAGGATGATTGTTCTCCTAATAGGCAGTCCGTATTTCCTAATGTGGAGAGATGTAACATTGGATCTTTTTTGGAGGTTGAAGAATTTCTTGGAGTGGCCTCTTTGGGACATTTGTTTCCTCATTTATTCTGCCTACCATGTATCAGACAGCATTCTGGGTTCACGGGGTAGATCAACAAACAACACAACCAAGTTTCCTGCCCTGGTCAAGCTTATATGTTAGTGGGTAGAGGCAAATGGAAAATACTTAATCAATAATTACATAGCACGTTAGAAATTCGAACGTGCCACACACACACAAAAAAGTTGAAATTAAAAAAAAAGTAAGCAGGGGAGAGGAAACTGACAGTGAAGATGGTGTATGAGACAGAGAGTGATCTTTAGTTTTAAACAGCTTGCTCAGAGTAGGGTTCATTTTTACAAAAGACAGAAGAAAAGCAGTAAGATTAGAAGGGAGAAGGCATTCACTCACTATCTTAGTCACCTGTAGACCTGGACATTTGTTCCACAGAGACATTTAGTATAGGTCACTTGTTGGGCAAGGACATGGACATTGCAGCAGGATGTGAACAGAACAATGAGGGCCGGGTGTGGTGGCTCACACCTGTAATCCCAGCACTTTGGGAGGCCGAGGCGGGGTATCACCTGAGGTCAGGAGTTTGAGACCAGCCTGACTAACATGGTGAAACCCCATCTCTACTAAAAATACAAAAATTATCCAGGCATAGTGGCGGGCGCCTGTAATCCCAACTACTTGGGAGGCTGAGGCGGGAGAATCGCTTGAACCTGGGAGGTGGAGGTTGTAGTGAGCCAATGTGTCACTGTACTCCAGCCTGGGCAACAAAGTGAGACTCCATCTCAAAAAAAAAAAAAAAAAAGCAGCTGTCAGCGGAACCTGTTGTTGACACTCACCTATTTACAAGTCTACCTAAATCCAACTGGCTCTCTGCTCTAGTGACAACTACCAGTGATCACAATCAGGCCAGTAATAAACATTCTAATAAAAGCAAAAGAGAAAACAAGGAGAAAGGGAACAAGTGCAAGAAGCTCGATTGCCTGAATTGGATGTTAGGGCCTACGTCACAGAGGCCACAGAGCACCACGTACTTTCTCCTATGTCCCAATGCCTTCCAACAGTGTATTAAATTCTTTCCTTGCCTGACATAAAGTAATAACAGAGAGTTGTTACCATCCTCAACAATGAAAGATGGGATGACTTAATTTATCTCTCTTTCAGAGGCATGTCACAGTCCTCTATTTAATGATAGTAGAGAAGAAACTGGTTCTAGGTAAGAGAAGTCACCATTTATAGCACCCTTAGGAGACCAGGAGCAAAGCCATTGAGGATAAAATGCACCACGCAGAGTTTTAATCAGTGAAGACCTGGGCATTGCATTCTACCTGAATAAGTTAGTTCAGAAATCCAGCTCCTCTCTCCAAATACCCACAGCAGTTATCCAGAGATGCAGAGCTTGAGCACAGCCACTGCTCTAGTAAGCCCAAGTAAGACCATGCTCAAGTATAATCAATTTCACATTTCTGAATACTCATCAAATATGCAAAAGGAAGAATCAATATCTGAAACACAGAATCTATGTTTTTTTCTTTATAAGCACACTTGATTTCACACTTTGAAACGGAAGAAACACTGTCTCCAGGTGGGGTTGTCAGAACACGTGTAAACCAGCTCTTGCACCATTATTATTGTAGAAATATCTCGGCTCATGGCTGAATCTCTCAACAATAGATTGATGGGGCAACAGCTTCCATGGCCTCTTCCCAGGTCAACCAGCCAGGAACTGGACACCTACCCTGCTGGAAGGGGACTGATTCACAGCCCTCCCAGGTGGATTAGAGCTTCCCGGCACATCCAGGCTTGTCCATCATGTTGTTGTCTACATTCCTGTCCCATCTCTCCTCACGTCCCTATGGTGACTCATACCCCTACTTGCCTGCGCCTCCCCACTTCCCCTGTTACTCTTCAGTGTTCCTGGGAACGGATGACTTTACCCTCTTGAAATTTTATGACAGCGGGCAAGGCTTGAGAAAATGCAAATTTTTCCACGTACAAAATCAGAATCCTAATAAATGTTTCTACATACAGAACGTGAGTCCTGAGAAACAGCAAACTCTCATAAAAGCTAACATTTATGGAGCACTTACAAACATTTATACCCTTATATGTGCTAAGTTCTTTGACTGAACTGACATGATTTAATCTCCACAATAGCCTTATTGTTATGAAAGAGGATATTGAGACACAGAGAAGTTAAGCAACTTGCTAGTTAAGTAATCTAGTGTGTGTCAGAACTGGGATTTGAACCCAAGATATTGAGTCTACGTTTTTTAACCACTGCATGCTACTGTTATCCACTATCAAAATTATTGTGTTTTTATGAAACTATTATATATTTATTCAAAGTGTCAAGGTATCCATAGTAAAAGCAGTATGGTGGAAAAGCAAATAGACTAGGGTTCAGGAGATGGAGAACCAGCTAGGCTGAGTTTTAGCTTTAGCTGTTTCCATACTAATCAAGGTCCTAGTGTGAAAGCAGATGACATCCAAACTTGGCAGTGTGAAAGAGTTTAATAAGGGGACTATTTAAACAGTTGTGGCCAAGGTTTCTGGAAACCAGAAGTTATGGCAGTGTGCATGGCTCGAGAAAATCAGTGAAATGTTTCCACTTACAGAATCAGAGTCCTAATAAATGTTTCCATGTACAGAATGTGAGTCCTAATAACCAGCAAATGCTTATAAAAGCTAGCATGCAATGATCTACAGTCAAAAAAGTGGAATGATCAGAGGAATCCAGAGAGAGAAGAGTGTACGGAGAGGGCTACCTGGGAATGTCTGTCTCGGATATAGAAAAACAGCCAGCTATAACACAATGACAAGGAGGAAGCTGGTAGGAAGTACCCCTGCCTCTCTCTCTTTTACCTTCTATCTTCTGATCTTTGATCTCTTCCCATTGAGTCAACCCAGTAATCAGCTAGAGGATAGAGCACCCACAAATCCAGTCTACAGTGTCAGCTTCCAGGGCAGAAAGCAAGATATTGATGGATTGAAAGAATGTGAAGGACAAACAAAAAGTGCAGCACAGTCACCATCACGGGCCAAATCTCAGCCTCCCTGGGGTCTGATTTCTTGGTCATGATAATGAGACTAATGGGACCACATGCAATTTACACTGCTTTCCAACTCTGACATTGTGAGGTTTTATGAACCCACCCTCCATCTATTTCCTAAGAGATTTTCAGGATGACCTTTAAAAAGAAAGTATAAAAGACAACCCCACAGTGCAAATTCTGGTAGTATTCTACATCACTTTGCACTTGTGTGTTGACAGATGCATGAAGGCAGACTGTGGCTGAGGTGAAAGGGCATTTGTCTGTGCTACAGGATAACCAGGGCATCCTTGAATGGTCTAAGAAAAAGCCTTCAGAATATGAAGAAATTCTTGTGATGTGAAATCCCTGGCTCTTTTTCTGAAGCAAAAGAAAGGGTATATGATGTTAGAGAAATGCAAATCAAAACCACAGTGAGATACCATCTCATGCCAGTTAGAATGGTGATCATTAAAAAGTCAAGAAACAACAGATCCTGGCAAGGATGTAGAGCAATAGGAACACTTTTACACTGTTGGTGGGAATGTAAATTAGTTCAACCATTGTGGAAGACAGTGTGGCAATTCCTCAAGTATCTAGAATCAAAAATGCCATTTGACCCAGTAATCCCATTACTGGGTTTATACCCAAAGGATTATAAATCATTCTACTATAAAGACACATGCACATGTATATTTATTGCAGCACTGTTCACAACAGCAAAGATTTGGAACCAACTCAAATGACCATCAATGATAGACTGGATCAAGAAAATGTGACACACACACGCCATGGAATATTATGCAGCCATAAAAAAGAATAAGTTCATCTCCTTTGCAGGGACATTAATGAAGCTGGGAAACATTGTTCTCAGCAAACAAACACAGGAACAGAAAGTCAAACACTGTATGTTCTCACTCATAAGTGGGAGTTGAACAATGAGGACACATGAACACAGGGAGAAGAATATTACACACCGGGGCTTGTCAGGGTGTGGGAGGTTAGGGGAGGGATAGCATTAGAAGAAATATCGAATGTAGATAATTAGGTAGATTAATGTAGATGTGGGTTGATGGGTGCAGTACACCACCATGGCACATGTATACCTATGTAACAAACCTGCATGTTATACACATGTATCTTATAACTTAAGTATAATTTTAAAAAAAGAAAAAAGAAAGGGTATATGAGAAAGTACTGATAAGCATATTTGGAAAACCCAAAAAGAGATGCTTTAACGTGATTTCATGGGGGTCTATGTCACAGCCATTTAAGCCCCACCCTGTGTTCTCTCAAAGAACCAGTGGCTACATGCAACTGGTCACTGAATGCAGATGTTTGGCAATATGGCCTTGGTTGGGGGAAAGCTGGGGGTGGGAGTGGGAGGGGTGACCTTGTCTCCCTGGATCATACAGGACTTATCTAAGTTGTCTTCCAATGTGTTCCTAGATGCTTGGTGAGCTGCTCCTAGTTCTCAAGGTTTCTCGTTGGCAGACTCTTGAGAGAACACTACGCTTGTTGAAATAGAAGATTGAGGGGATTTCTCCTGGTGCCTCATACCTCTTCTACTCAGATTGAGGTAAATGACACTGCACCACTGTAGAACCAGCACTTTGTTTTCTCTGGACTCAGGAGAGGCATTATTAACTCTACGAGATTTGCTGATGATTTTCTCCTTAAATGAAACCCAGAGCATCTTAGGAACCCATGTTCCTTAACAAGGGAACCACAGAAGTATGTGAATGAGCTTGTGTTGTGAGGTTAAGTAGTAGAAAAGAGAGGTGAGGTGTGATGAAATTAAACACATTCTGCATCATAACTGTGCCATGTGTGGCCTAAGGAAGCAAAAAGGAAGTGGGCAATATATATATATACACATAACATGGAAGCAACTTACGTTTGTTTGGTTGTGTCTGTACTACCCATAGTTCATACACATAAGAAAACAAAGCTTGAGACTTGAAAAGTGTTGAAATACCAACATCCCCAGTTCTAATGGTGTGGCCCTGGATGAGTCTTCTGTCTTTAGTTTCCTTGTTTAAAAATTGGAGCTAATAACATTGGAATACCTACCACACAGGGCTGATGTCATAATAAAATGAGATCAATTCAATAATGAAATGGAGATACTTTGTAAAACATACGTTGCCCTAGAATGCGAGGGGTTATTACCACTCCATTTATATTGACAAGACAGCAGCACGCCCTTTGAAGGCAAATGTACATCTGCAGATTTGTCAACAAACCCAGCCACCTGCAGCAGAAGACACCAGGAGTTTCGTAAAGAATCTGTTCAGCATGCTAAATATCATATATAAGCAGCAAGATAATCCACATTTTGAAGAAAATTCGGCTAATAGAATGGATCATTTCCCCTGTCTTCCTTTTGCCTATTTAAAAAATGTCTTAACATCGAGCTACAATAAAGGGTAAAGCCAATCCCACGTTTTCATTAGTACACAGAGCTACCGCAAATAGGTCTCTGGAGGGTGAAAAAAATGTGACAGATTCAGACAGAGTCACTTGAAAGAGTATTTCAGCAATAGACACAGGATGCTTGACTTAACAGATGTTTACAGTTAATAAATTCCATTTTATACTTATATCTATTTTCACAGATTTTTTTTCTGATGAAATACCTGGCAGATATCATGAAGGTAGCAGAAAAAATTCAGATCAACAACCTGATAGGAATTAGAAATTAGACTCAGTGAGAAGAATTCACAATTACTGTAAGACAACTGCCATGTGAAATCAAATAGTTTCACCACCAAGTCTCCCATCTCTCCCTTGATACCCGCTGAAGGGTTAAAGTAAATACTCCAACTACTCTGTCAATGAGGACAGGTCCTTGCAAAGCCCCAACCGCATGCACATCCATCATCCTTACCCAGAGATTCCATCACAACCTTCCCATGGAGAAAACTCACAGACTGAGGTGAGGTACTGCCGAGTCTCCATAAGAGATGGTCTGGCTTGCATTCAATTGTGCCAGCAACGCTAATAATCAGGAGAGGTGGGCTCACCATCAGCATAAGCTGGGAGTGGGCTGCTCTTCCTTTTGTGTTTCCCTCTAACTACAGAAAATCACCAGCAGTCCCAGTCTGACACAGCTGAGGCCTTCTCCAGCTGGGAAGGAATAACATAATAGGCAATCTCTCATCTCCCCGCTCCTCCCTTTCTGCTCCCTTCCCTCTAGACAGCCTCAGCGTGAGGTTCCTGAGGAATTAGTTGGGGAGGACGCCTCCCCCGCTGACAGCCAAATGCCAACCGCAAAGTCCTGCCCATGTAATGTCTCTGACATTTCTGCATCTTTCTGGGTTAACATTGTTTGACACAGATTTTTGTTTTTTGAAATATCTCTTAAAAAGGTTTGTGCATGTGCATGTGTGTGTGTGTGTGTGTGTGTGTGTCTGTGTGCAGGCATGCACAATTTCTGTTGTTTCATAGTGCCATTACGTATACTTAATTTAAAAAAAACCTATTCTCTTAGTTGCTGACACATCTCTGCTTTGGCATTTCCACTTAGGCAGAAGTAATTGGTTTCAGAAGGCTGAAAACCCTTATTTGAAACCATGTGTGCATTCCTATTGACGGATGCCATAGAATGTTCAAATATCATCTTCCCTCAAGTAAAACAAGCGTTAAAATCCAGAAGGATGAGAGGTGATTGACAGCACAGTGCAGTTACATTTTAACTACCTGTTGTGAAATTATTTTAAAGCACCTGTATAGGAAATGGGGTCAGTTCTCCTTCCTGGTCGGTTACCTTTAGATAGATCTTATGAAATTTGAAAGGGATTCTTTCTCCTTTCCTGTCCTGGACAGCACTTTACACTATTTATTGTGTTTCCTAACATGCAAAGGGCCAATAAAGCAGAGCTCTCTCTCCAACACTCACACAAGGTGCAGTCTCTGATACGGAAGAAGAGAAACAGCTATCCATCATGTCTGGAAGGAAAGTATAGTTGCAGCCTGCATATCCCAAAAGTAGGGCTTTGAGATATTTTTGTGATTCTCATTTTTTAAGGGAATGCCATAATGTAGCTTCTCAAGTGGATATTATCAATATGGCAGACAAAGTCAATTCTACCAAGAAACAATGAACCCCTACTCCGGATACTGTGAGGAAGGAAATAGGATAGCTATGCATGGTTACAGCCGAATGATGGACAGAGCATAATGGCTCATTACCAAAGACTCTGGCATACCTGCAGGAAGTCACCTTTGCCCGCGTTAGGTACTACCATGGGATCTGTCTGTTCTGCACCATGGATTGCAACACCATTGGTGAGCTCTTCAAGACCACCCTGGAAACCCAGGGCAGAAATACTATCCATCTGTAATGACCACCTGCAGGCAACATGGCAGCATGTTTAAGCCTCCCAAATCTATGATAGGTCAGGCATGAGTTTGAATTCCAGCTTTGTTACCTACTGTGTGATTTTAGGCAAGTGGCTTACCCACACTTTGCCTCGGTTTCTTCCTCTGAAATACAGAAGTAATAACAAAAGCAACAGCAATGAGTTATCATGAAGATTGCATTAATACATGTAAAAACACAACTCATTGCTTTTCACAATCAATATTATCAACATCCAGTCTCTTCCCAATTACTCTTTGCACAAGGGAAATTAGATCTCATCCTATTCTTGGCTACATATTGTTGTCAGAAATTTTTTCTCCACACTGAGCCCAAATTAAGCTCCCGGCAATTTCCATCAATTTACCCCAGGTCTATTAGGAAATACAGAGCCAGGATAGTCTCATTTCCTTTCTTCTGACAGTTCTTCACAATATTAGAGACAGCTGTAATGTATCCCTAAATCTCCTTCAGACCACCCTTCCCAGTTTTTAGCAACTTTTCAGTATATAGCAATTTTCCTGGGTTTGTCTTCATCCTTATCCTTTTTCTCTGGATGCATTTAGATTTGTCAACATCCTTAAATTGCATAATCTCAAATGAAACATAATTTTCTGGGTGTGGTCTAAGAATGCAAACTCTAAGTCCAGATATGCCATTTCTTTAATTGTAGAAACCACGGGGTACAGTGAAAATTCTCATTCAAATAGCCAATCATCTCCTTGGCTCAACAATGTTTTTCTAGATATTTAGAGGAATAAATGAGTTCTCTCTGCTTTTGTGGCATCTGTATGAAGGACACAGTCAAGTACTGTCTTGTGTATAGGCCTATGTAACTAAATCCTCGCAACACCAGACTAAGTCTGTTAAATCAGTTCACAGCTCTCCTGGATGGAAATCTGTATCTGGAACTAAGTTTGCAAAACATCTGGGTGATCAGAGAGCTTAAGTGACTTAGCCATGCTCACATAAAGGTGGAGCTGAGAGTTAAGCCAATGTGAATGAAATAATGGGCTAGAGTATTCCCAATAACTCCCAACATGACCAGCTGAACACTTTTCTTGCTCATGGTTTCAGTATGACCTAGCCTACCTCTTTTCAGCAGAGATTCACCAGTAAAGCTTGGTAGGTTTTCCATCACAGAAAATGAGCGCACTTGTTTGGTTGGCCACCCTCACTGAAATAGAGCCCTATGTAGCGTGTGGTCAGTGGTAGATGGTAAGTAGAGTGCTCACACAGGTGTTTCAAGAAGGGGTCCCAATAGGCCAGGCACGGTGGTGGTTCACGCCTATAATCCCAGCATTTTGGGAGGCTGAGGTGGGAGGATCACCTGAGGTTGGGCGTTCAAGACCAGCTTGGCCAACATGGCGAAACCCAGTCTCTACTAAAAATATAAAAAAGTTAGCTGGGCATGGCGGTGGGTGCCTATAATCCCAGCTACTCAGGAGGCTGAGGCAGGAGAATTGCTTGAACCCAGGAGGTGTAGACTGCAGTGAACCGAATTGCACCACTGCACTCCAGCCTGGGCAAGAGTGAGACTCCGTCTCGAAAAGGAAGAAGGAAACAGGGGGCCCCAAGAGCTCAGGAGAACTTTGTTTAAGTCCTTCTAAAAGCAATTCCTTCTGAATTTCTTAAGATGAAGGCATCATACCCATCTTCATTTGCATAGTTGCGCTCACAGGCGCAAGTGCGTGTGTATGTGTGTGTGTGTGTATGTGTGTGTATTATTTTCACAGAAATCATGCATCCTCAGGAAAAGAGATTTGTCTCTAAACTCTTCCTGGCTTTATGGACTGACAGATGACTTAGAAGAGAAATAGAGGAATTCACTTACTTCATTCTAAAAGGAAATTTTATATGTATTTATTTATATTACCATAAAACCTGCTTTCTCCATGCCTGACAAAGATAATGTGAACTGGAATAGAAAATGTGTGTGTATGTGAAACTTAAAAAAAAAAAAATCCAAAACAGTGGGAAAGCTACTTTTAAAGCAATTTCTTAATTTGAAAACAGTTGTATCTAAAAATCTAAATAACAACAAACAACCCCAAAACAAAATAAAGCAAGCCTCAGGCCACTACATTCCTTGGATCCTGTTTGTCATGTAAGAAGCTATTTCCCTGATTTTCTCTGCTAAAAGTGACCTCTCTCTTTCTCACTTTATCTTGCTTAATTCTCATGGCACTATCACACGCGACACTGTAATAATTCTGTGTACTCATGTCCACTCCCTTACTAGATTGTAAACTCCCAAAAGACAAGGATGAATTATCAGGCTGTCCTCTGTCATCATGCCGTCTTGCAGTGTGACAACCTCCTATCGGTCCTCTCAATATCACTCTTGCTGTCTTTCTAATCCTTTATTCACATGGCAGGCAAGATGATCTTTTAAAAACAAATCTGGTCGTTATACTCCCTTCTTAAACATCTGTCGCTGGCTTCCTATTTTGTTAAGGTAGAGTCCAGATAAGGTTCTTACCTCTTTAAGATGATCCATGAAACCTTATAAGTTCTGGTCCTTGCCCAGTTCCTAGCATCTGTTTCCCTTCTCTCCCCTGCTCCCTCTCTCTACCCTGGCAACCCTGTCCTTTCAGCTCCTGGAACGCATCATTTTTCCTCCCAGTTCACATACACTTGTCTCCCTCCCTGTGGCTACCTTCTACTAATCAGTTTCCTTCTTTAGGGAAGCCTTTCCTGGTATCATATGCAAGTCAGGTCCTCCCGATGTTACTTGCTGTGGTCCTATTCTATAAATTTTCTTCAAGACCTTCCCAAAGCACATTTCCTGATACACTGGTGGAATATAACAGCACCAGAAAAACATTAAGCTCTAGGTCTTCACAAACCTTCTAAACAGCCATGTGATGCTATAAAATAACAGTCCAGACACGCTTCTGGAGGTGGGAGGAGAAACTACCGTAATGCTGAATCAGCTACCCACATCATTTTTATTAAGAAAAAAGAAAAGCCCCAGGCTGGAATGTGTACAACAATGACAGACTGCTTTCTTTGGTTAATGAGTTTAATATTCAAAAAGGCTCCCGGAGGTCTAGAGTGAGGATCAAAGTGTAGGTGTACTACTACCGTGTGTTCTGGGAGCCTTTTGGCCATCCTTGATTAACTATCTCTATGGTAAACCAATCGCCCCAGCAGAAAATGCCAGATCACCACCGACGCATTCCATCTGGACTCATCCCCTTTATAACATGGCTCACAATTCCAGAATATGCTCTGGTCGAAAGAAGAGGACCAAAACAGGATGATGAGGATAACACCTTTGTCAAGAATTATTCAGGACATTAAGAGTCAAGGAGAAACATGCAAACTCTGAGAATCAGACTCCCTAACCTGTCAATGCCCGGGGAACACCTGCTGCTATCTCTGTAACAGGCCTATATGGACAGCATCTGCAACGAGTAACAGTGTAGGGCAAGGGAAGGGCGATGGAGAAATTCTATTATTGAGCACCTACTCTGTGCCAGCCCTTCTGCTGTGGGCTTTACACTCAGTTCATCATTTAATCCAAAGTGTCATTTGGCTCATTCTTTCCCTCATTAGAGTCCTCAAGGTAGGCTATTAACATTCCCCCCAGATAATGAATCATTCCTGCAGTGCACCCCTGCATGCCTTCTCAGCTTGAAAAAAAATCATCACCATTGCTTTTGACAAAGTCTAATACACCTGGTCAAAGCAAAGGGAGGTGATGATGATGGTGAAGACAATTTTATCAGAATGCATAATGTAGCCAGCCATCAAACCAGTTCCAGATCCCAAGTTTCTCCCCAACTCTCCTCCCTCAGTCCCTTTATTGATATAGTAAACATGGTTTATGAGATTTAGGATGAAAAGCAAAGATTTAAAAATATAGATTTAAAATGCCAGTGCACAGTCAGTGACTGATTTAACTCTACCTCCCCTTCCTCTCGTGCTGACCTCAAAGATGTGGGTCCCAGGACTCAGTCTTGAATGTGCAAAACTACTCAGCCCATTATAAATATTGCTCTCTTTCCTTTGAATTTTTTTTCAAAGGAACGTTCATCTTTTTGTGGATATCTGAATATTTTTGTTTTTTTCTTAATCACTAAAGTGTAAGTCTCTTAAAGGCAGGAATCACGTCTTATGTATCTCTCTGTTCAGTTCTTAGGATAATCTTTTGCATAGTCTTTGTCCCCAATAACACATTTTATAAACTTTTTCTTGGTTTCTCTACTGTTATGGTAAAGTGATAATTATTCCAACAAACATATAATGAACTCAATATTATTCATCATAATCATTTTTAAATGAGGATACAAATACAAAAATAGGCTGGGCATGGTGTCTTACAGCTGTTATTCCAGCACTTCGGGAGGCCAAGGGCAGAGAATGACTTGAGACCAAGGGTTTTGACCAGCCTAGGCAACATAGTAAAGCTCCATCGATATGGTTTGGCTGTGTCTGCACCCAAATCTCATCTTGAATTGTTATGCATAATCTTCATGTGTTGAGGGAGGGATTCAGTGGGAGGTGATTGAATCATGGGGGCAGTTTCCCCCCATAATGCTCTCATGATAGTGAGTGAGTTCTCATGAAATCTGATAGTTTCATGTGTCCGGCATTTCCCCTACTTGCACTTCTCTCTTCTGCCACCATATAAGACATGCCTGCTCCCTCTTCTGTCATGATTGTAAGTTTCCTGAGGCCTCCCCGGCCATGTGGAACTGAGAGTCAATTAAACCTTCTTTGTTTATAAATTACCCAGTCTCAGGTAGTAGCTTTATAGCAGTGTGAGAATCGATTAATACACACACACACAAAAGCCAGGAGTGGTGGCAGGTGCCTGCAGTCCCATGTAGTCCCAAGTACTGAGGAGGCTGAGGTGAGAGGATTGATTGAGCCAAGGAAGTGGAGGCTGAAGCCAGCCATGATTGAACTACCACACTCTAGCGTAGGTGATACAACAAGACCCTGTCTCTTAAAAAAAATTGTTCTCTTAAAAAAATCATTCTTATTTTAATGAAAGACTAGTAGCTTATACAGATAGAAAGTTTTTGCACACTGACACCTTTAATATAGGTCAACGAAACTTCGTGCAATTATAAAAACTTTTCAATCCATACCACAAAATGATTTGACCAAGATGTAGGGTGGAAGCACTTTTATATGCTTTTCTTAACAAAGAAGAGAAATAAAGAAAAATAGGAGACTGACAGATGGAAAATACTTCTGTTAATGACTACAGGCAATTGAAAGGAAAAAGGGTAACTAATTCTTCTGTAGAAACTGGTACAGGAGAGTACATTTTCAAAAAGCAAATTTGATAGGATGTGGAGATTATGAAAGGTGAAACTAGACTTTTATCCTAGAAATCTTTCAGGAGAAACGATCACATCGCTAAAGGTTTCTGACAACTGGAAAGTAGCAGAAATTAACTAGAGAAGCTTCACAAGGAACTGTATGAAGAATTGAGAAAATACAGAGAGATGGAATTGAAATAAGATTCAGTGTGTCACTGAAGGTAACAAAAACAGAGATATAACAGGAAGATATACTTACTTATCCAAATAAATGTCAGCACTAACATTATCTGTTGTTTCCTAATTCATGAAATAATTGGGAAAAAAGGTCATAAGATACTGTTGACATTAAAGACCAAATTTATGGCAAGTAACAGAAAAAGCAAATTCAGACCTTAGCCCTTCAAATGCAAGGGATAGCATTCATTTTTTTCCGCACAAAGAGAAGACATTCCCACATCCGTATGATCAAATGACTCAAAAAAGGCTCGATCAATGTTACCGAAATTTGGCAAAAGTATTCACATTTCAGCTGAGTATCAGCTTGAGGTATTACAACCCAGAGGCATATCTTTGAGAAAGTTGTAGGGAAACATAAATAGATTCTGAGACTAGAAATGGCTCTTGCAGCATAGGTTAATGGAAGATACGTTATCACAAACTTGGGCAGGGAAATGGAGAATTGATATATGAGGTTACCCAGACTTGATAGAGAAATTGCCAATCTTTACGGAAGATTTGCGGAATATTTTAAGAATACCCAGAAGGAAGGGCTTTCCATTTATAAACATGTCGATTTCTCTTCATCTCTCTTGCCAGCCTCCTACTCTAAGTCACCAGGATATATCACTTGCCCACTGGGAATTCTTCCTCCTCACGTTGGCTTGAAAGGTTCTGCATTTATTTTTGTTTGGCTCTGGGTCTTTTGTTTTATTTTAATGCAAAGCTAAATATCAGCTCATCACCTTCTGCCCCTGACATATGTGTAAATGCAAATGCCTCCTTGACATACTCTATTTCTTCGTAGCTCTTCTCACAATTCTAATAATTAATCTCTTTATTTAATATCCATCTTCTCCATGAAACTGTAACCTCCAGGAGGGCAGGGAACTCCATTTTGCTCTCTGCTGAAGCCTTGCACTGTACCTGGAACTAGGGGTTTAATAAAGACTTACCGGATATATAAATGAAACAGAAAGCTTCCAGGGAGATTTTGCATGGGTACACACACACACACACACACACACACACACACTCACACCCCTGCAGATTATTCAGCTGCCTTAAATAATAACATTTCCCAAATGTGTCCATCAAATATCTTCTGAGTAGCTTACTACTTGTGTAGAGTCCAGCTCTGTCTGCTGGTAATTTAGCTCTACAGTGTCCACATAACTAGGCAGATGACACACAAGTTGTGAGTGGCCTAAGTATCAGCAGAGATTTTTAAACAATGGAAGCTCTCGTTACATGTGCAGTTGGTTCTACATAATGCAGATGTATGTGTGTGAGGCTGGTAGTTCCATCATGCTAACCTCAAGGGGCCATGGCTCTTTGTCATTCATCTTTTGTTTCCTCACTGGACCCACCTTGGTTCTATGCATAAAGCAGATAATTGATACATTTGCAGTGTGATCTATGTATCCATGTCACAACTGAGTTTGAAGTGACCATTGAGGCTGCTGTAATTTCGAAGAGAATATTTGTACGTGAAGTCCTAGGGTGGATTTGCAAACCTCCAATCCATTTAAAGTAGCCACACTAGGAATTTCTGACATGGCTGGAGAGTGAGCCACTGGGTTTCCTATGCTAGCTTTGTGGAAATGCCTGCTTTTTTGTTAGGGAGTTATGGAGGCGGCTTGGCAGAGTACAAAGAGCATGGGGTTGAATTTTGGCTCTGCAAAGAGTCTTTCAAGTGAGTTGCTCTTTATAAGCTTTGGTTTCTTGGTTAAAATTCCTATCTCAGCAATTTTTACAAAGACGAGAAATAATACATTTAAAGTGATTAGCATAGTTAGGGGCACAGGAGCATGTAAGAAGTAGCATTTAAGGAGCTTATTAGAGCATATATCCATGCAAGGAAATGCATGTGAATGTCCATGACATCATAAGAGCCCTAAACTGGAAACAATCCAAATGTCCATCAACTGGTGGATAGATAAGGAAAATGTGGTAGAATACTATTCACAATAGAAGGAATGAACTACTCTTACACGCTATCCATAGATGAGCCTATCAACCAACATGCAACACATTACATAAGCCCATTGATAAGCAACGCCCAGAAAAGACACTTTTATAGAGACAAGAAAAGTAGATCAGTATTGTCTAGGACTTGGGGGTGGAGAGTAGATTAAGAGCAAATGGCCAGTAGGGAATCTCTGGATGATGAAAATATTCTAAAAGTGAAGGATGTTACTGGTTGTTCAACTCCATAAATTTGATAAAAATTGTAGAAAGCTAAACATAATTTTTTGAGGTATAATTCACATACCACAAAATCCACCCACTTCTAATGGGGGGATTTTGTGGTATGTGAATTATACCTCAAAAAGTCATTGTTTAAAAGTGTGTAAGAATACTGGGGGATCTTTGGCAGTAAGAAATCTCCCTATATTTCACATTGAGAGCGGTGTCTCAAGGCTTATGATGGGGCTCTACACGGCAGCTGGCATGGAGACACTGGCTTCTCTGGGCAGAGATGGCAGAACCAGAATTCTCTGAGGCTTTGGGGAAAGACATTGCTGCCTTCACAGAGCTTGCAACAAGGCAGATCCTACAGGATGACTGGAGCAACCAATGCCCACAGAAATGCAGGCCTAGAGAACATTCCCTCCGTCAGAGTTAGCCACCTGGACAATTTTCAAATAAGAAATTTTGGTACTTCATGTTCCTGCATTTTAGCCTCACTTTCCAATTCCATCTCATTGTAGTGATTAACTAACGTCAGTCCACCAATTTGAGAAGGATCGGTATGATGCGCTGTTCCGACGAGCATCCATACAGGGGCCATTGGTTGTTTTCTGTCTAGAAACTTTATTCAAAGAGAGACAGGAGACATTGACACTTGGTGCTCAGTGTCACACGGAGACAAAAAGGTACCTGGAAGACCATCAGTCAGTCACAAACATACACGTTTTCATAAAATGGGAATAATTGATATATTAAAATCTATAGGTACTAGGAGGATACTAAAGCCATCACGTTTTCTTTTTTCTTTTTTTTTTTTTAAGAGAGAGATAGAGAAAGAACAGTGCCCATAGTACATCAATTAAAACCTGCTATTCCCTGAAGCTGTCAGCTGCAGAGCGGCTGCCAGAAGTCCCTCTTCTCTGAGGGTGTCTTGAAAATGAGCACCTGGGGCGGCCAGAGCTATTAATAGGTGGAAGGAATGATATAAAATGTCACAATGCACCTTTCCAAATAAAAAAGTGTCCCTACTTTTTCAGGAGAAAAGCAAGAGAGGAAAATGGCCCAAAGTACTTAAAATTTATTGCATTTTCCTTTTTCTGAACTCCTACTATATATTATGAAGGAGAACTTGTCACTTCTAAGGTGTCTGGCCTCTCTCACTGCAGTTCTGAAGAGTCCCATAACTCATTCATGGCTAGGAGGGTCTTTTTGCTTCATTCATTTCACAACAGGGGCCAGAGAGGCACTGTTCCTGTTCCAACAAGAGACTGTGTGGGTAAGAGGTGTTGACTGTCACCAAGGTACAGCAGCGAGGAAGGATGGGGATCTCCTGACACTTTTTCTTCGACTGCCTGATGCCTAGTCCAGACAGGGAGGAGGAATTTGAGACCCAGAATTCATGAGAGTTTAGTAAGTATCCCTAGAATCTCCAAATATGCTTGGAGATAGATTTCAGGATAATCACCATGAATTTGTTGTTAGCATGATGATTTCATAATAAGGCTGAATAAACAGATTCTGTGTCTGGAGAAAATAAGTTTCAGTTCCTGGTGGTTTCTAGAATTTAACCTTGAAATTCAAAATCTGGGTGAGCACAGGCAAGTCACTTAACTGCTATAGACGTCGGTTTCTCCAATTATAAAATAAGACTCCAGCATAATGATTATTCAAGATCACTTCTAGTTTTATAATTCCTAGATTATATCAATGAGCTAAGACTGCTGCCCCTGGAACAGATTCAAGAATGCTCTCAGTGAGGGGTAAGGTCAGTAGTCATCACTTCGGTAGGGGCTGATTAAAAGATCTATTTTTTCTTTTTCTTTTAATAGCAAGTTTCTCTATTTCTCTCCAACCAAACTAGCAAGCTTATAGTTGCTGTAATTTAACTTTATTATTCTTTTCTCTTGTCAATAAGAACATAATAGTGTCCTTAAAGAAAATGACAGCTTTTTTTTCCTTTTTCTTTTGAGGTTTATTTCAAACAATTTTCTTCTTTCCTAATGAGGCTGAGCCATGTTTGCCATTGCATATTGTGTTCTCTTTATGGAAAGGTTTTCAAACAAAGGGAAGAGAAAGAAAAGACTGCTTTCTAAAAACGTACCTATTTAATTTTGTTGGTAAGCCTTTTTGTTGGCTCGAATAGTTACCTTAAACATCATTTAAGAATCGTGGCCTCTTTGTAACGCAGTGCATTTTGAGAATGATGTCTCTTTGTCTTTGATGAACGAGGTCTTGCCCAGTCACTCAATGCACTCACATTGCCCCTCCTTCTGAGGCCCTCAGTCTCCATGTTTTCCTCTGCAAACAGTAGGGGCCAAGCAGCTTTAAAGCTTTCTGATCAGGTTTCATGTGGGGAGACATGATGCATTAACTGGCATATTGGAACTACCACTGAGGCACTATTAACAACTATTGGACTTTTACACTCTAGGCTCAGCTACTCCCCAGTAAGTATAGTCCCAGGTCTTATACTAAAAGACGAAAAACAACCACCTGTAGGTGTATGCTGTTTTGTTCAATATTGAGAGGAATTCAAGGATTTGGATTGCTAAAGATATGGTGGCTCAGAATGGGTATTTTCTTTTTTGATACCAGGTCTCACTCTGTCACCCAGCACTCAGGCTGGAATGCAATGTCATGACCATAGCTCACTGCAGCATCAAACTCCTGGGCTCAAGTGGTGTTTCTTCCTTAGCCTCCTGAGTAGCTAGGACTATAGGCACATGCTACCATGCCCAGCTATTTCTCTCTCTCTGTTTTTTTTTTTTTTTTTTTGGAAGAAATGGGGGTAGGGGCTCTCATTATGTTGCCAGGCTGGTCTCAAACTCCTGGCCTCAAGTGATTCTTCTATCTCAGCCTACCAAAGCATAGGTATCTTATATTCTAATGCTGCAGATGGCAAATTTGGATGAATGGAACACAGATGCTCCAATCTGCAAACATGAGTCCTTTTAGCCCAATGCCTCCTTCCCCTTTTCTTACCTAGTTCCTCTTCCTTAGTTTACTCAACAAAACCTCTCTTAATTCCATTTGTTTTAAGAGCTTTGATTGGTTTCTGATAGTAGCTGCTAACATACTGGCCACATGGACATACACAGCAAGAAAAAATGATAATATATTAAGTGGAGAACCTTAAAAGTCAGAAAATATTATTTTTAGAATTAGCTTTCTGATCTTAAGCCTGTGAACTTCAGGGCATTTTTAACGGATCTATGAAGTGGTTGGGTTAAATAATTTGTAAAGTTCCATTCAAATTTAAATTCTGTGGTATGTACCATAGGAATAAAAATAAAAGTTAAGGGAATAGTGAGTTCCAAATGCCTTGGCTGAAAAAGTGGGAATTATTGGGGGAATGTGGGAATGTTAAGGAGTTTTAAAAGCTCAGCATAAGAAAACTCTAGGCCTATGACAGAGTTAGTTTGGGTTCCTGCAGATAAAGCAGAATGGTTAATTGTCATTGAGGATGTTTCTGTTGGCCATAATATGCAAGATATAGGTAGGAAGTTGTCCTTGAAGAAAGAGGGACTTGATATGACAAGGGATGGACTCGGGTGTGGTGTGTACTCATTGTTCCTGCATCCAATCAAAAAAGAAAAGGGTGGCTTCAAACTCCATGACAATCAGGGCCCTGGTTGTCTACATGCTTAATACAGTTTCTAGAAATAATAACAGGTGCCTAATGTATGATGGTTTGATTTTGTAAAAAGTGGCAGAGCTCTATTTAGACATATTGGGAATGAGGGCCTGAAGATGGTAAAGTGTCAATGAGATCTCATTTTTTCTCTTCTTGAGAAGAAAGGCAGAAGATGGGTGCATGTTAACAAGGCAGGTGAGAAGGAAGACTGAGTCGCTGAACAAGAGGTAACAGTGGTATTTTCAATATGTTGAATGTGAGGTGACAGCAGGATCAGAAAATGAGGGAGACGCTGTGAAGAGGGGGCCTCCATCCCTGGACATGTAGATCTGAGAGTAGTTTGTGTAGAGGTGATAGCTGAAGACTTTGTGTGAAGCCCAGGCAGATTTGCTGCAGACATTGCCATTTTCAGAGATCACCCGCAATCTGAAAATCCAAGAGAACAACACACTTTAAGTGCTAAAACCTGAATCAACAAGGCAATTTCTCCACTGATTCCATTTTGGAGATCATGAATCTTATTTTCTTCTTTAACCCTATTCTCCTAAATCTATCCATTCAATACATATCTGTTGAGCGTGTAATCTGGGACAGGCACAGTTAAGGATGCTGGAAAAAATGGTGGCCACAACATAAAATGCCAACCGTTGTGGAGCTTACTCTTGACAATAAGAAAGTTAAGAAGAAAGAATTTCACAGTGGAAAAGATAGAGACTGGGAAGAGGGGCAAAATCACTTAACTCCTGGAAGGCTTTTTCAGGGAGGTAATATCTGAGCATTTATTGAGCTTCTTGGATTGATGAGAAGGACAAGATGCAGCTATAAGGAAAGAGTGTACAAAAAAAGAAGAAATAGTAACTGCCAAGGTTCTCAGATGAGAATGCGCTTGGCACATCTGCAGGGTTGAAAGAAGACTGGGGTATCTGGAGCCCAGTAGGGGAAGGAAGCAATGGATGCCGATGAGGTCAAGGAGGGACCTAGGGATCACCAAGAGAAAATTTAACAACTAGGTTAGGAATATACTGTGCCAGTAAGGGAAAATTAGGATTGTCCCGATCATCAATCTTGCAGAACAAAGAAGAGAGCCAACTTCTGGTTGAGCTATAACAGATTCCTCTCGTGGGTCTGTAGGCCCAGTAACTGAGGCTAAGTGTTCTTCTTCTCTTGGCAGGACCCCAGTTGTGTTTGCACAGGTAAGATAGGAATCAGGTAGGATGTGGAATAGAAAAGAACTGAGAGAGAGGCATGACATTCTTTCTCAAAGATTGGCTGAACCACAGTATAAAGCCACTGGAAATAGCAATGGGAAATCCTAGAAGAAGGGGAATTGAAATTATATAGAAAGGGAAATTGAAGGGAAGTAGAGTCAGCAAAATGTCAATTGACTGCACAGTCCAAGAACACACAAGAGAAGAATTCTATCAGCTGTGGGTGCGCGAGGTTTCCCAAGTTCTATTCAGTGTAGTTCAGAAGCTGCCGTCTTAGGCTGAAATGCAAACGGCCCTGAATTTCCGAGATCACAATTATTTGGGCACGTTTCTGCATTTGTGCTTCCATAACCCAATGTGACTGGGTAAATGAAGAGAAGGCAGTAACCGGAAAAGCCAAGACATAGAGATTTGAAAAGTCATTGTCGATCTGGAGAGGTGATTTCTTGGGCAAAGGGGCAGTAAGTGAAAATGGGAAGAACATTCGCAAATCCAAACAACGGCAGCCACAACCCTGCTTTTGGAGTGCAGTAAGCAAGCTGGCAGGCTCCTAGACCAGCGCTGCTCACTAATGAAACACCACAAAACCCCCACATCTGCTAATTATCCCAGGGATTTTATTTTAGTAGCCTCTGTAGCAAGTTCTTACACAGAAAAACAACTATTTCCAGGAGCTAACAAGGGGAAAGAGAGGGTCACAAACAATTAGTACACATTTCTGGAGAACTACACTGGGGATGGGGAGGAACTTCCATGTGTCTACTGTGCCATTTCAGTGCTCAAAGCAATGTCTCACTTGAAACAGGAAAGAATGGAAAACATCAGTGGAATAGGGTGAAAAGTGGTCTTAGATGGGATTTCACCAGTTACGTATTCTGAGCTTTGGAGCAAGTTGGCAGGAGAACTAGGGTTTGACTTCTTGTTTTGTGGACTGACGGTCCTTACTGCTGCCTTGAACACTGTATCTCCTAAAGTCTGTCATCACCAAGATAGGAGAAGACGGATGCAAGGCAGCACAGACTTGCTCCCAGCCAGCAAGATGGGAACCGGGAGCAATTGCTGGCTTTTCTCCCATTTAGGAACTTGCTTATTGTTTCTAGGGTAGAGAATTTTGCTTCCCAGGGTAGAGACGTTTGCTTCCGTGAATATTTTTTGATAAATAAAAATTAATTGATAAATATTTATCAATTATTTCATCACAAATCTGTTTAAGACACTGAGGCTGCAATGATGAAGAATCCGGTGCCTTTGTAAGAATTATAGCTTTGCTAGGGGAACAGACATCCAACAAATCATTTTACTAATAATTCTTTAATCAGACTGAACAATAAGTCTTCTAAAAGCAAATTGCCTAGCTCAAGAAGTCACTCTCCTAGGAGGTAAGAGGGTATCAGAAGTGTGAGAAAGCTGATCTCATACCACGTAAACTCAAGCCCAACACATCACTCCATGTTATAACAGCCCCCCAGTGCTATGCTCTTACTATATAAACAATTAGAATTTAACACAGCCAGAAACTTCCCCATGCTACTGCATTGGGGAAGATATCAAGCAGTCACGCACAGCAGCCTGCCTTCTTAGTTATGACTCCACTGCCACCCAGGCATTCGCTGGAGTGCCAGGAACCCTGTGGGTGCCCAGCAAATGCTGAAAAGCAAGGACAAAATAAAACAAGTATCAGCACAAGAAAAAGGAGGCAAATCGGAAGTTTAGCGTGGAAGGGTTGATCAACAACACAGCCACTATAGCTGAGGCCAAGTTGACCTTCCCTTTGACCTCAGAGTGATAGGGCTTAGCTCAGTGCCCCATGGAACTGTCTGGAAAAGATTCTTGTGCGACAGGATAGCCCCATTCATTTTTATGAGCTCTCCCTTTAAGCAGAGGTCTCATTTTGCCTTATTATTTTTTTTGCTTGTGTCCTAGAGTGAGACAAAGAACCCTGATAGGGCAGAAACAATGTCTTTGGGTCCTTCCTAAATGCTGCTAGTTGTCCTTTTGCAGAGGTAGTGCTACATCAAGAGCCCCGAACATCCCTGAGTTCCTGTAGCCGAGACTGCAGAGCTTTTAATTATGTAGAGGCTTGATGTATCATCTGGTTGCCTCCTGCTTGTGTCTGGACTCCCCAGCATGCTTGTAGACCTCCAGAGGGCTGCATACCCCAAAGGACTGGACCCTCAGCGGGTATACATTAAATACTTGTTAAGTTGAAATGAAGGAGAAGATTGCCTGCAACTGGCAGCTTCCCAGCTGAGTTCTCTCTTCCTGGGAGGTACCAGCATGGACCTTCCAAAGCAGCAGCCAAACAGTTAAAGCCTCTGCCAGAAGACAGATTTTGGACTCCCAGGCTGGGGCAGTGGCTCTTTCGAGCAGGCACTGCTTGGTAGCCGCCGGCGCTCTGTGACAGGCATGTTCTGATCAGAAGAAAGATGCTTCCCACCTCCCAGGGAAACTTGTTGATGAGCAGCCAGCCTCGGTATGAACCACAGAACGTTTGCAGGGGCTCAGGGGGTGAGCTGGGCCAACCAGATGATGATCACTTTAGGCTCGTCCATTTAAAATTCTTTGACGTACCGGCTCTTGGAACTGGCTAAGTACCCAGAGGTTAACTAATGAACTTAAAAATAGAACATGATCGGGAGCGACAGGAGTTGTCTAGAAGGCAGAAAGATCTGAATCCCAATCCCAGATGTGAGGCGGACTACTTCTATGGCCTTGGGCAAATCTCAGAAACTCTGCTTCATTTTTGCTGCCATTCAGTAGGGAGACTTGTGCTTTTCTGCAGCCAGATCTAGTAGAGGTTTTGCCAGGCTAGTTCACTGGCTAGGGAAGGCAGTCTCCCCCATCAGAATTGTCTGGTGGGCTGCTTCAGACCCTTGTTAGGATGTTCCTTTCAGCATCTCTTTCAGCCTCCAGGTATTCAGATAGGAACAAGACTTCTCAAGTTCCCACTGGGGCTCCCTCACCTGGAAGTATGCATTTCAGGGATTCCTTCCCCTCCAAATTCGTATCTTGAGACCCTCAGGGGATTTTTTTCCTGAGCCAGGGCTTCTGTGGAGTTCCTAGATGACTGGCTGCTAATCCAACACATTTATTAAAGCAGAGTTTTTAAGGTTTCATAACAGCTTGACATCAATGTTTCACAGCATTATCTTTTCCTGAGATCTTAAATACCCTAACCCAGAGAAGTGAGCAATATAGGATTTGTGAACTGCTTTGCCAAAATGGGTAATTTTGAGGATGTTATATTTTTAACCCCTATAAAATCACCAACTATAGGTAAATGGCTCTCCTGTTCAAGTTCTGTTTGGTTAGAAGCACAAATTCTAAACTGATATCTCTAAGTTCTTTTGCAATATGATTTGGTCGTGTCCCCACCCAAATCTCACCTTGAATTATAGTTCTCATAATCCTCATGTTTCATGGGAGGGACCAGGTGGAGACAACTGAATCATGGGGGCAGTTTCTCCCATCCTGCTCTTGTGATAGTGAGAGTTCTCATGAGATCTGATGTTTTATAAGGGGCTTTCTCCCCACCCCTTGCTCTCTACTTCTCCTTGCTTCTGCCATGTGAAGAAGAACGTATTTGCTTCTCCTTCCACCATGATTGTAAATTTGCTGAGGCCTCTCCAGCCATGCCGAACTGTGAGTCAATTAAACATCTTTCCTTTATAAATTACCCAGTCTCAGGTACATCTTTATTAGCAGTGTGAGAACAGACGAATACACTTTGGTAACATTCATCAAATGTGTAAAACTTCATTTCCCTTCTAGATTGTATGCCCTACAAGTACAATCTTGACCTCACTGCTACATGGCACTGAGTTGGGTACACAGTGAATCATGGCTAGGTTGGTATGAACTGGTCACAGAACTTTCTTTTCTTTTCTTTTTTCTATTTTTTTTCTTTTTGTGAGACAGGGTCTCACTCAATTGCCCAGGCTGAAGTGCAGTGGTGTGATCTTGGCTGAGTGCAACCTCTGTCTCCAGGGCTCAAGTGATCCTCCAGCCTAAGCTTTGTGAGCAGTGTGAGCCACTGCATCCAGACCAGTCAAAGAATTTCCTGCTCAATAGTTCTCACATCAAGTCCAGCCCCCTCTTTTTAGTCTTAAAAAATCTGCTGTGTATTTCTAGTTGTAACAGATTTTGTTTACCCAATTACCTTTATTTAGTATTGACTGATTAGTTTCTCATATTAATGCACAGAAAACTTTCTGATTTTCAAACCAGAAGCAACTTGAAATTTTAGTTAGCCTTTACCAAGCAGGTTACTACTTCTATCTGCCTTTACAAACACAGAAATTGCCTTGGATATCCTGATGCAGTTTTTTCATCTGTAAATTTTCAGACTTCTATGTGGGAATCAGTGGGAATGATTTGTTATAACAAATTGGACCATGACTTTCAGACACTGGATATGGCTGCCAGACAAACAACAGCACAATTGCAATGGAAATTCAAAGCAATTGTTTGCTTGTTAGTATTATTTTTCTCTTTATATATAGATATTTGTTGTTTCCATAAATCTCCAAAAAAGAGCCAGATGCACAAGAGATACCACTGGTTAATTTGTCTACACCAACTTAAACATCCAGATACGTGGATATTTGGAGACCCTGTTTGACTGCCATTTTCAATTTTCATAAGATAGCCTGATGCTGTCAGTTTCTCGTCAGTTTTGGAGGTTAAAAGTTGCATGTGTGGAGTGCGGGAGAAAGAGAGACAAATGGAGGAAGAGAGACAAAGCAGCTGAGAGGAAGAACGAATAGAATCAATATTTACAATCACCTCCACTGTGCAAGATCTCTGCCCTACAAAAGAGGGCAGTAGGTCAAGCTCAGTGTTTAATTGCCCCCATATTCTTAAGGGTGCAGTAAAGATTATGCTAATAATCCCACTTTAATGCAGACCACAATATTGAAAGCTGCAGTCACTCTATCTATAATGTAGATAGAACACACTGGCAAACTATGAAAATCATATAGGAATAAAATTCATTTGGCACAAGAAGGATAAAACAAAGCAGTCTTTAACCAGCCTTGTTGTCATGAACTATTAATATATTTATTAGATAATATATATATATGTTACATATATTATATATGTTTATAATAATTAATAGAGTTATTGAAACTTATTTAAAAGATGCAACCCTTTTGCCTGTTTTTTAGAATTTACTGATTGTTCACCATTAGTTATAGAAGTGGATGACTATTTCTCATATTATTTTTTAAAAGAAGCTTTGAGCTAAGACATGGGTTTTCTGAGGTGAGTCCTCACATGTTAGCTTTACCAAATCTCAAAGATGAGATGAGGGATCAGAACCCCAGAGGACCATGGATACTATTATCTACCTAACTGTTCATCAAACCCTTGCTTCCATCTGCATTTTAATTTGGTACAGTAATTTGTTTCCCACAAATATTTTCTAAATTAGAGAAAATCCCCAAAGCCCATCAGCACATAGTGAAAACAAGACCTCTCCAGAACAACGCAGCAGGTGCAAAGTGTTATCTGAAGTCAAGCCAACCTGGGGCCAAGATCTTGCTACATATGAAACGTGACCTTGGGCAAGTGCTATTTCTGAACTTTGGTGTCATCATATGTAATATGGAAAGAAAAATGATGCCTTCTCTGCAGGTTCGGTGGATCTATGCATATGGAGTGATGGCACATACATAGTCAATACTTGATAGCCACTTCCATTAAGATACACTGGGATTCTTGTCCAGAAACTGGGCATCAGAGTCTGAAATACTGACTTTGTGAAACATTGGGTACTTTTCTGATCTTAAGCAAAGAACCTCAGTCCCTTCTGTTTAAAAGAAATAGGGCCAGGCGCAGTGGCTCACCCCTGTAATCCCAGCACTTTGGGAGGCCGAGGCGGGTGGATCTCGAGGTCAAGAGATCAAGACCATCCTGGTCAACATGGTGAAACCCTGTCTCTACTAAAAATACAAAAAATTAGCTGGGCATAGTGGTGCGTGCCTGTAATCCCAGCTATTCAGAAAGCTGAGGGAGGAGAATTGCCTGAATCCAGGAGGCAGAGGTTGCGGTGAGCCAAGATCGTGCCATTGCACTCCAGCCTGGGTAACAAGAGAAAAACTCTGTCTTAAAAAAAAAAAAAAGAAGAAAGAAAGGAAGACAGACAGAAAGAAAGAAAGAAAGAAAGAAAGAAAGAAAGAAAGAAAGAAAGAAAGAAAGAAAGAAAAATGTGCTTAAGTTCGCAGTTACATAGGTAAACATAAGGAAATCAGACCATCAGCTTATTAAAACTGAACTTCAGAAGTTGGGGATAGGTATTCTAGTGAAAGTCTTACCTCTATATGTGTGATCTCAGAAAAGCCTCTTAAAGATCACAGTTTTCTTGTATGTAAAACAGCAGAATAGAGGTAGTAGGACGCTGGTATTGAGTATTAGGGGCTCCTGGGAGCCAATCGTTAGTATTTCTTTTTAATTCCACATTCCACATTACTTTGGTGGCTTAAAATTAGCCATGGTGAGAATATTTACATCATGGAAATTGAATCATCAGATGTAATAAGCAGATCCACACTCAGGCCCTCAGCGCTTGTTATTAACCATTTATCAACGCAGCATTCACTAGAGATTCTATCAGCACTAACTCTATTTAGCCCCTTGATCTCAGGCAGAAACTGGGCACTATTGACAAGGAGATGATGAGTTAAGTAGATGTTACAGAAGATGATGGGTAGCGGCTGGCCAATCCACGTCCACCACTGAATGAGAATATACCTTTCTCTTTGACACCAGCAAGTCAAGCTGAGGAATCCTATTGAGGAGATGCTCGTCTTGAAGATAATGGAGGAAATTATTTTGCCCTTTCTGTTCCAGAAAAAAATATTTTCTGATAGGAAAATAAAAATGGAGTGTCAAAAAATTCAGACAAATGGAGCGTTTTCTCTATAGACTATGCACCATCCATGTCACTACTTAATAAAAAGTGAAAACATGGCATTGTTAATGTGCTCAGTTACCTGTAACCTTATACACCCAACAACGAACAAGGAAACATCTTCAATTTCAAGGCTCCACATTTCAGTATCAGTTTGTCATATTTGGCACATCTACAGCCTGTTTGTAAATCGGAAAGATTGGTTCAGAGCTTCCCCATTCAATGATGGAATAACATTTTCTTGGAAACTTGAACCGTGTCATCTATCTCTGTCAGAAAATCATCCGTGCACAATAAAGTGAAGTGTCACTACATGTCACTAATGAGAAATTTTCTTGTCCTCCCAACACTTCTGGCCAGAACACAATAAGAGAGTAGCAGAAGTGGTTCTGACCAACATCTCAAAGAGTTCCACTGCAATTCAAAAAACAGCAAACTGTCAACCATCTGGCAGCAAGGAAAAAAAAAAATTCTTATCATCTTTTAAGTTTTCTTGAAAACAATAATGAATCCAGTTCTTTTTTTTCCCCACCTTATAATTGATCTTAAATCTCATCACATTGACTGAACAGGGCTCTAAGTATAAATTTTATAGCTTCCAAAGCCTCCGATGCACTTAAGTTTTACATAATGGACATTACATTCAGATGGGACACATTTTCTCCCTGAACAGCTTTAAAAATATCTAAAAGAAATCTAATTAAAATAAGCACAAACACAGTAATAGCCTAGTGATTTTTCTATAGCCTGCTTCTGGCAGTACTCTTAGGTGTTGGTAAGGACCATTTGATGGAAAACTAACTACAAAGATACCTCGCCTATTTGGATTTCAAAAATCTGTTTGTGTGTGTGTGTGTGTGTGTGTGTGTGTGGATTCAGAGCTCAGTGGCAAAGCACAAAGCAAGTTTTAAAAGCAACCTCTTAGTAGTCAAAATAGCTGTCACCAAATCAGCATCACAAAACCAGTACTGGCTTTTTACTTTCCAGGGGAAAAAGTCCTCATTTATATAGTGTTTAATCTTAATTTGCTCACAATATTATCATGTATGGCTACTTGGTTTCCAAAACATGAACAAATTAGATGTAGGCAATTAGAAAAGGTAAGAGAAAATACTAGTATCTGTTCATTTAAGAAATACTTAATGAGCACCTACTTTCTGCCAGGCATTGTGACAGGGTAACAGCATGAAAGCAACAAATGAGAAGGCTATACTATCAAAGAGAGACATAAAAACTGCATGCAGTAGTTTGGAACCATTTGGGAGGCAAGCAAATAGCCTTAAATATTTCAGAGAAACCTCTGAGAAATTGATGCTTTAGTGACCACCCAGAGTCCATGGGGAGATTCAATCAGACCAGACGCATTCTAGGATGGCAGAAACAAAACAGTATATTTTCAAGTGATAAAATAGGTTAAATAAAAAAAAAAAAGGTACTTTTGTTACAAAGAAAACTAAACTACCAACAGGATGACTTTCTTCCTGAAGGGTCTGGAGGACTGAAATTCACCCTCTTCTGACTGGGTTCAACCATTAGGAAGTTCAGAGTAAGATAAAGATCAAAGAATGACCTGGTTTAGATCTCAAAAAGCTGGATAAATGATCATGCACTTGATAAAAGATGTTCTCAGAGCACAGGCCAGAAAAATCTCACTCAGCAGGTGCCAGCGAATTTCAGCTCCAATGCAATGCCTGAAATTCCCTCTGTAATGGAGGTGAACATCTTCCATCTCACTCAAAACGCTATTGATACAGCTAAAATGGAACTCTTTTCTTTAGAACTGAAAAAAAAATTTGTCTGCATGGTAGAAACCTGTTTTATCAACTGGTATGGGGTTTTTACCTGGTATTTTAATATAAAACGTGAAAGATAATTTGTATCTTCCAAGGGTGGAATAATCAGTGTATATTGCCTTGCTCGTGGAAAAGAAAAATATGTTTCTATCACAAGAATCCTTGCATCCACACAGAAATCAGATTAAAACTAGGTGGATCCTTGGTCATATTTCAATAGTGCATGGAGTGTCTTATAACTGAACAGACAATTTCACTGTGAGAAGCATTATGTTGAAACTCTTAGGAACCTAAGTACATTTGTATGCTTATGATCCTGCAGTTCGTGTTGCATACATTTAGTAGAGGAGAGGATAAATGTAACAGCAAGTTTGGTAAATGCCTCTGGGGAGAAATATGAGTTTCGTCTTTTAAGATATCAGAGTTTATGTCACTAATTTTCAGTTCCAGCAATAAAAAAGTCAGCTTTTGTTCACAAAGAATTGGATTAATATAATCAATACTCTTAGTCATAAGAAGTCCACAGAACAAACCCAAAACATGACTGAGGTGAACAAACAAAACTGAAATACATTAAACCCCCTGGTGATTAGTTCCAGGATGACGGGGGAGTAGAGTGGGAGGGAGATTGGAGAGCTGTGTCTTATCATATAATGAAAATAAAGATGTCTTATCATCTATTCACCAAAAGCCCTAGAAATTATACATGATCCACCACCTACAATGATTACTTTCAAATGCTGAATGACACCAAGTACCGGTATTTACAGAGAAACTCAAATGTGGGCCTCTCCTTTGGTTTTCAAAGCCAATGACTCACAAACAATATAGATAGGAAATGAGCTTAGAGATCCAGAGTATTAGTCATACCTTTGTCTTCACAGCCCCAGTCAGAACTATCCGAATATCCTCAATTGACCTCGATCCTGTAAATTGCATAAGTGACCAAAAATTCCCTTTCCTACAACTATTTGGAAACCACAAGATATTTTCATAAATAGGTTTTTATAGTATGCTCCAATCAGAACAACGGCACTGCAGGGCTAGCTGGCTGCCAGCAGTGCCGGTGGAAGGCTACCGCAAAGACGATGGATTTCAAGATGGTTTTGTTGCAAGCATTATTGTTATTTCCAAAGGCAGAGAAGCCAAAAAACTCAGGCATGTAATAAGAATACTCAATATCTTAACAATGGAATGCAATGATACTTACTATCAAGAGCAGAGAGATAGATCCCTTTATAATCACAAAATCCTGTTCTAAGAAAAAGGCAAACCATCTCAGGAGAAAGTAATTAGACGTCTCCAAATATTTCAACAAGTGCTCATGGTCTGGCGGCAGAGGTCCCATGTGGCCATTTATTGCCAGCTAGAAAAATGACCTTCACAGAGGAGAGCTATCCTGATTTTCCAAAAACTGCCGAATTCCAATTTCTATTACTAAACAAACCTAATTTTGATACACCAAAAAGAAAATCCAACAGATCTAAAAACTGGATGGAACAAAATACTCATAAACCTTCCTTCAGGCTTTAGATAGTCATTATGACTTTATCAGGACCATTTTCCAAACTGCAAGAGAAAATTGATTGTTTAAACAATATTATTTAACAATCTCTCATTAATTGACATTTCCCAGTTGCTGAGTTCACCCAATTACATTAGCCTTTAAACAGCCAGCATGCTTCCATAATTTTTAATAAAAATGGCCATTTTGCAAGGTTTAACTTGCTAAATAAGAGTATTAATTTCAATAAAGCAATTAGCACATTTACATAATTTGATATTGTTATTTTAATAGAACACAAGAGCTTTAAAAAGCAGTCACTAACACAGGAAGGAGAATAGTGGGCCATTCACATGCAAAAACTAAACTTTAGCTCCGTGATAAAAACTTAATAATAATAGCTCTTTCTATTAAAGAAATCAGTGAAATTAGAGAGTTAACGGCTTGAATGTCGGTCGTCAATATGCTTCCATATTAACATCTGGACAAAGAGGCAACGTGGGAGATGAAGGGAGAAAGTTTCCTTCCAGGACTATTACAAAGCTACTTATGGGTGGAAAGCAGTGCCTAGGTTTTCAATGATGCTGTTGTGACAGAGCAGGATGGTGTGCCGGTAAGGAGACCCAGAGCACAAGGATAAGGGAAGGAAGAGGATGTAAAACGAAATTGGGTTACTGGAAACATGCTGCCGTATTCAGATGTCCCTTTAAGTGACAAGTGTTTGCTTTCTTAGGAGCTTGTGTCCACATTTGAACATAACAAACATCTCCTCCTGACAACTGCCTGGCAGGAACATATGGCCAGCCTGGCCTCGGCGGCATATATTTATTTTGATTGGATCTCCACTTCGGTGCCAGAGATTGGGAGTGCTCAGGAACTCTTGTGGTTCACACCAATGTTGTCTTCAGGAGCTGATTGGAGGCTAATTTGTGTGTGTGGCGGCGGAGGGGGGAAGGAGGCATGGAAGGGGAGGTGTGGGATCACAGGGTTCTAGACTTCTTGAGCTGTAGATAAACACAGAATGAAACACACACTCCCTCAGCCACTCTTTTCATTGTATTCATTCATTCAGTTATTATTTATTTTTGAGACAGGGTCTCACTCTGTCACTCAGGCTGGAGTGCAGTGGTTTCATCATAGCTCACTGCAGCCTAGACCTCTGGGGCTCAAGCAATCCTCCTGGCCCAGCCTTCTGAATAGTTGGGACCACAGGGATGCACCACTATGCCCAGTTAATTTTTTTTTTTTTTAGTAAAGACAAGGTCTCACAATGTTGCCCATGCCTGGCCAGCCACTCCATTTAGAATTAGGGAGACTTATCTAATGCTTGGGTGTAGGCAGGACTGAGGACCTAGACAGAATAAAGGGGAGGAGGAGAGGTAGCTTGAGTTCATCTTCCCTGGCTACCTGGAGATAAATCTGGCCAATAGCAAGGGGTAGAGGATTAAGTGAGGTGGAGGAAAAGAATTTCAAGAATAGCAACAGCATATGTCTCCGTCATAACACTGGTCCCAGGTCCCACCAACCTACTCAGCTGTCTTTTCGAGTAACTGAGACTTGAAACTGTTACCTGGCATGTTACTTGGGGCCAGTATGTTGACGCAGCCTAAAAGTCACACCTGCATGAGCCAAGCGACACGCTCAGATCTCACAGCAAGTTCCTGATGAGACACAAAGACCCGAAAAATAATGGTAGTATTTGTCCTAAAAAGGCAAAGGGTCCCTGGGATTTATTTGGTCGCACAATATAAACAAATAGTTTGTATTGGAGTTAGAATGACTTGGATTCGAATTCTTGCTAGGTGTGTGGCATGAAAGAAACAGTTAAACCTTTCTGGACCTCAATGTCTTCATCTGCAGAATGGTGTTATAGTAAGTAAATAACTTTTACCTGGAATTTTGAGTATTTACAGACAAGATACATGTAAAGTACCTAGCAGTGTTCTTAGCACAATGTGTAAACACAAAATGTTAGACTAATCTAAATTTAAACCTTGGCCACTGATGTTGAGAAGCAGATCGAGGTGAACATGAACAAAACTATATCTACGTTACAAGAGTTGGAAGCTTCTCCACTTCTCTACCCTCGCTGAAAAATTGCAGATGTATGGAGTAGCCTTTGTCTTAGGTGGAACTCAGCAGAGGCCTATGGAAGCCGACACAAGACATGTAAAAAACGATGTCCAGAAATTAATGGATTCCTTACTAATTCTGCAGGCTGTAGTTTGAGTAGAGTTGGAGGCTTCATTTTGGTAACCATTTACAATTGAAAACACACAAGTTTTGCATTTGCACTGCTGGGATTTCATCCATAAAACATATTTATTGACCTATCATGAAGACTTATTCTTTCAATTAATTACTAACAATAGAAATTCAAAGCAATCAATTTTGCAGGATAAAATTGAAAGCTAGGGGAGTTTAGGATTGTTGCAGGCATACGCGGTCATTAGCAAGCTCGGGGAACGAAAGCAATAGTTTGGGCATAGATTTCCAGAGTTTGGAATGCTCCTGCTAAGAGTAGAAAAAGGGGGCCCAGCACAGTGGCTCCTGTCTGTAATCCCAGCACTTTGGGAGGCTAAGGCAAGAGGATCCTTTGAGGCCAGGAGTTTTATATCAGTCTGGTTAACATAATAAGATTCCAACACTACAAAAAGTGAAAAAGTTAGCTAGGTGTGGTGGTGCATGCCTGTAGTCCCAGCTATTTGGCAGGCTCAGGTGGGAGGATCGCTTGAGACTGGGAGGTCAAGCCTCCGGTAAACCATTATCATGCCGCTGCACTCCAGCCTGGCCACAGAGTGAGACTGTCTCTAGAAATAATAAGTAAGTAAATAAACAAAAAGGAAGGGAAGGGAAAGGAAAGGAAGGGGCCTTGGCTATTCACATGCAAAAACTAAACTTAATAAGCTCCATGATAAAAACTTAGTAAGAATAGCTCTTTCTGTTATAGAAATCAATGAAATTAGAGAGTTAAGGGCTTGAAAGTCGGCAGTCATTATGTTTCCACAGGTAGAACCAAACTGGATGTCTTTAGCCATAGATCCAGAAGCTAAACTTCAAGTTGTGAGGAGCATTATCAACTCTCTTTTCAGAGGCGTTTGATTTAAAGCCACCTTTTAAATTCAAGAAACATTTCTTGAGTGCTTGCTCTATGCTGTGCAGTGTGCCCAGCATTGGGATTTAAGAGGAACTGCATAGTCAGGATGCCTGTCTCTACCACCTGACACTAGTGGATGGCTAGGCAGGCAGTCGTAACAATGGGGTGTGATAATTCTGAAACCTCTAGAAGGTGGGTGAGCACAGCTGAGTGCTAATAACTAGACATGTGGGAACGGGGTTGGTGGAGTGCAGCCCTTGGAAGAGGGCTGAAGCTGGGGCCTAATGGATGAGTAGAAATTAGCCTTGTAATGGTGGAGGGGCTAAAATAGGGAGGAGGAAAGGGATTTTAGACAAAAGGGACAACATGGAAGCAAGAGAGTAAGACTTCTTTGAGGAATGGGAGGAGCTTAACTGTGACCCTGATCTGCAGGAAGTGGTAAGAGACGCACTTAGAAAGGTTAAATAAGGGGTAAAAGTTAAGAACCCCTAAACCTCTCAGGGGACTGGGAAGCCATACAAATATTTTAAAATAAAGAACAAAGGATCCAATTTGCATTTAAGAAGGTCCAGTTGGGAAGCTGTTGCAGAAACAGGGATGGAGGGAGTGTGATGGACAGTGGGGATGAGAATACGTAAATGCATTTGAGGTGTTTAGCTTGTAAAATCTACAGAATTTAGTGGTGAATTAAGTGAACATTTAGCATGAGATGCAGCTCGTGGTCAGTAGGAATTCAGTAAGTAAGTGCTAGAAGAAAAACATGCCAGATTGATGAAAACAGATTTATTACATAAAGATTTCCAAAGAAAAAATTCGGATTCCCTTAGTATTCATATAGGCTTTCAAGGGTTTGCATCTACACATACATATGTTTAGAACCTTTCTCACAACAGATTTTTCTTGAAGATACCCAAACAAAAACATCTTTTTTTTTTTTAAAAAAAAGCATAATTCATTTTATACCATATCATAGGAGTTATGCTTGCATAAATCTAGGAAAAAACACTTAACCACGTTTGGGGTAAAAAAAATTATTGAATTTTAATAAAAATCCATTTCCCATGTATTTAATTAAAATCATGATTGGTGATAAATGTAAATTAGCACAAGCAGAGCAAACTATTTGAACATAACTTTGCTCTTACCCTTTATTTTACTGGAGAATAAACATAATCCTTCTTCTAATTAGAAAATTGAAATTTGGAAAAGAAAGGACATTTAAGTTTATTAGACAATTACGAGGTGCCAGGAACAAGGGTAAGATGATTTCTACCGGAAACGTTTTGCACAGCTTACCTGCCTTAATCCAGCCTGTGCTTATGTCTCTGAGCTCACTCAATACCACTCTCACTGCGACTGCAGGCTCCACAGTCTTCCGTCTGTTCCCTGAACCATCGAGCTACTGTCCGTCTCGGGGACTTTGAACTTTACTTTTACCCTTGCCTGGAGCATCGTTCCCTAGGATCTTTGTGTGTTTGGTTTCTTCTCGGCATTTAGATCTCCACCACAAAGAAATGAAGTCTTCTCTGACAACTCCACCTGTCCCTGTCTCTTCCCTTTCTATTTCATCTCCCTGAGCCTGTGTCTTTGATAGCACTCGTCACTCATGAAAAAATGCCTTACTGAATTAGTCATCTCCTTCTTACTCTGCTATCTTCCCTCCTTTCCTACACACAATACAAGGAAAGTTGGGCATCTGATATGTCCTGTACACCCCTCTTTCCCTAGCACCTAAGTAATGCCTGGACCATAGTAAGTGCTCTCTGAAACATTTTTTAAAATGAATACATGAGAACTTCATGAAGTAGAATTTTTAAAAACCCTGTTTTGTACATAAAGAGATTCAGAGACATTAAGAAACTTGGCCAAAGTTACACAGCAATTACGTGGAAAAAGAAAAAAAACCTAGTAAGTTACCCACAGATTGTCTTTTCCAAACCATTTACCAGGCTGCTATTGGAGAGGAAGGCAAGTCACACTGAGGCCTAGCAGGTGTGCTACATAAAAAGTTTGCTATTTGTACTAGCATTTACTGATATTGTACTGATATAAGATGCAATGAGATATATAAGACAAGAATGGGCAAAAGCAAAAGAACCAATCTCTGATTTCACTGCAACAATTGTCCTGGGTAAATTACAGAGTACCCAGGAAACTGAATTCTCATCAAAGTTACTTCCAGCTGCACAGAAAGTCAGAAGGGCTGTGGAACTTCTATATTGATAACTCAGTGTGTCTGAACACTAAATCCACAGCCTCCCTGGACACTGCCTATTACATTAGATTCATGTTCCTTAGCTGGGTACAAATCCCATTTTGGTAAATAAAAGGTTGTCAGAAAGGGCTCCATGAGCAATAATGCTTGCTTTTGTTCATTCATTCATTCAGTAGGTATTTACTGAGCACCTCCTACATACTTGGTCTAGAACCAAGGTAACCTATTTATCTAAGGTAAATAGGATGCAGGAAGAGAGGGAGGGAGCCTTGTGTACATGAAGAGGAAGACCTCTTCCTCTTAAGACAGGGAACAGCAGCAGCAGAGGTCTTGAGCTGGGAGCATGTTCAGAATATTTGAGGGACACAGAGAAGTCCAGGGGTGCAACAACAAAAAAAGTGAGCTGAAGAGGAGGTCAGAGAAGAAGGTGAGTTCAAATGGTGGAGAGCCTTCCTGGTAAACATGAGAACCTTGGCTTCTATCTCCAGATAGGAAACCACTGAAGACAGGGCAGAGCTCAAGTGTCAGGCGCCCTCTGGCGGTTGTGCTGAGACCGCACTTACGAATGAAGGAGAATCCAGAAAAAGACCCAGCCCCAAGTTCAAGGATGGAGAGCGAATAGGGTACATTTCAGAAACAGAAAAAAGCCCAACACCACTGACTGCAGAATAGTGAGCAAGGGAGAGAGTGGCACTAGATGAGAGGGCTCAAGGGCCGAATCAGGCGGGCCTTCTGGATTGCATTCTGAATATAAGGAAAGTCACCAGGCAAGGATCTTTCAGTATAACAAGTCCAGGACCTTGGGCAAAGAATCGACTGCTGGGCACAGACTAAAAAATAGCCTTAGTTTTTTAAAATGCATGCCAATAGAGTTATAATGACCGAACACACAACCTCAGGTGTATTTAATGACAGTCTCGGTGATTATTGTGTTAAGTCCTCCAGGGATATAGAAATCTAACACGATCATTCTAGCTCCAAAGAGGGTTTTTGTTTTGTTTTGTTTTACTGTTGTTTGATTTTGAGACGGAGTCTCACTCTGTCGCCAGGCTGGAGTGCAGTGGCGCGATCTCAGTTCACTGCAGTCTACACCTCCTGGGTTCAAGCAATTCTCCTGCCTCAGCAGGGGAATCCTACTCATCCCAAGTAGCTGGGATTACAGGTGCCCTTCACCATGCCCTGAGAATTTGTGTATTTTTTAATAGAGACGGAGTTCTACCACGTTGGCCAGGCTGGTCTCGATCTCTTGACCTGGTAATCTGCCTGCCTCAGCCTCCCAAAGTGTTGGGATTACAAGCATGAGCCACCTTGTCCGGCCCAAAGAGGGTTTTTGTAGTTGGCTGCCTCATCTCACTCTCACCACCAATAAACTGCCTCATTTCCCTATGACTACCCATAATGAACAACGACATTTTCTGATATTTAGGAGAAAGAGACCTAACATACTTGAGAACTTAGTTTAAAAGTTTTGTTTGTTTGTTTGTTTGTTTTGAGATGGAGTCTCCCTCTGTCGCCAGGCTGGAATGCAGTGGCACCATCTCAGCTCACTGCAATCTTCGCCTCCCAGGTTCAAGCGATTCTCCTGCCTCAGCTTCCCAAGCAGCTGGGACAATTTCTATATAACTATCAATATAGATACATAGCATTTCCATTTTATATATTTCTATTTCTATATATCTACATCTGTATCTAAATCTATAGCCATATCTTTATCTATATTGATGTATCCATCCATCTTTCTATCTACCTACCTACCTTCCTATCTCTTGGAAAATGAGCAATATTTTATTCTGACCATAGCATCCTTTACATTAGAATGCCCAGTTTGATATGCTACAAGAACAGCTTATCTCTGATGGAGTTCAAAACCAAATATTAATGGCTAATCATGCAGCGAGCCACAGGCACATGCTTGCTGACACCAGTAATTGTCTGCTTGTAGGAGTCAGTGCCTGAGGGGAGGCAGAAGTGACTCAGTTGAGCTTCTCTAAGCGTGGCATGCAGGCTTTGGGTGACACATGCAGATTTATAGCTGGAAGTTGAGAGGGGAGATGTTCCACTAACCTCCACCAACCATCACAGACTCTGGGACAGAGCCTACTCAGCACCTTTGGAAGGTTTATTTCTACAGCATGAGTAGAGGAAGGAAATCGAGCTGAGGATTTCACGTCTGGGTTAATTTCACTTCAAAGCTAAAGAAGTAACAGCTAATGTTTTATAAAACAATTTGAAATAGGCTTTTCTGATTTTGGGGAGAATAATCTGGAATTTCTGTCAAATCGCATTGGAAATAGAAGGAGATAAAATAGAGTGGGCAGAATAATGAATTCCCAATAATGTGGATGTCCTAATCCCTGGGACTTGGGAATATGTTACTTTACACAGCAAAAGGGACTTCCCTGATGTGATTAAGGTTGAGGGCCCTGAGATGGGGAGAATATTTTGGATTATCCAAGTGAGTTTAAACTCATGCACATGCCCTTCTAAGTGGAGAAATTTTCCTGGCCATGGTCAGAGGGAAATGTGATGATGAAAGCCGGCTCAAAGAGAGGCTACACTGTGAAGATGGAGAAAGTGACCATGAACCAAGGAATAGAAACAGCGTCTTGAAGCTGGAACAAGCAAAGAAGGAGAACCTTTGCAACACGCACCAGAAACAGATGAAAACCAACCAACACCTTGATTTTAGCCCAGTGAAATCCAGTTGGACTTCTTACCCACAGAACTCTAAGATAATACATGTGTGTTGGCTTAAGCATCTATTTGTGGTAATCTGTTACGACAGCAATAGAAAAAAGAATACGTCAGGTTTTTAGTTGCATTCAACACAAAATTAAGCCACTCCAAAAAATACTCATCGTTTTTTTTTTTTTCAAGTGATGTGGTACATTTTTAAAAGCCTGTTTAATAATGATAGCCGATTCTATTAACTGACTTCTCTGCAAATGGAAATGGGGATTAGGTATAACATCAAGCTAATGAACGATTGAAGGACAAAAGGTCTTAAGGCTGCTAAATCCCTTAATATTGTAGTAAGTAGGATCAAAAGAGAGATGGGATATAAGTTTTCTTTTAGAAAATTAAGTAATTGGGCAATGAAAACGCAGGACTTTATTATGCTAAATACACACGCCTCTTCCCCACTACCCTGGCATCTGCAGAGATGACTGCAGCTTTCATTCCAGTACAACACTCACCCAACTTCCTCTTCTGCATAGTGCTCATCCCAGATCCTCTTCTGAGTAATACGTATCACATTCAAACAGTAATGAAGGGAAGCTAAAGCAGTGCAATATGTAAACAATAATAAATCGTCCCCTTCCTTCCTCTGGGCTTCTACTTGACTCAGATCTCTGATGTCGGTCCAATACCTCTATTTAAATTATGGTCTCACATTCAACGACAGAGTATATATTATTCTTGCTCCCTCTCGAATACATCTTCTAAGAAGAGGCACTGAAATAAATAAATGCGATATTTCAGAGAAAAACATGCAAGTGAAGAGAATCCTTTTACAAACACAGCAATCCGATGTGAGCATCTGCTGTAACTACTCACTTATAAACAGGGGTGGGGAGAATCACTTAAGTATCAACAATAAATTCCAGTACAGAGTGCCTACTAGGGAATAGGTTGTATTAGCATCCCAGCATATTGATGAGACATCAGACTCTTATCATTCTCGCTGTTACAGATGGTAGAAGGGAACTACGAACTAGAACATCCCTTGGTTTTACCACTGCCTGGACCACCCAGATGATACATTCTCTGTCAGCATGCAATCTTTTGTGCTTTCATAGTTTTTATATGCATGGCTAGGTTTTATGTTTAACTGCTTTTGTTTGTTTTTTGTTTTTAACAACTTAATGCCAACTAAGTCTACTCTTTTTCAAGTTGGTAACTAGTAATACCCCATCAAAAAAGTAATTAATATGACATACTAGATCAGTGTTTCCTGTGCTATGTTTTGTGGAATACTTGTAACTTACAAAGTTATTTCTTAGAAAACTGTTTTTGGAAATGCTTTTTATTTTTAAGTACTCAGAAACGTTCTATAATAAAGAAACCTATTTAAGTTTATTAGACACAGGGCTTCCTCAGTTTATTGGATCTCAGAACCTCCCTTCCCTAAGCCCCCCCACCTTTTCTTTTTACCCCACAGAAAATGTGTTATTATCCTTTTGCATGCAGTGGAGTGCAGTTTGGAACATATCATTCTACAGCAAGGGTTCTCAAGCTGGGTGCTTCCGACACCCTGGACCAGGTAATTACTTGTTGGGGGTGTCAGTGGTGGAGGTGCTGTCTTGGACAGTTCAGGGTATTTAGCCGCATCCCTGGATTCTACCCACTAGACGCCAGTAGCAGTCACTCACTTGTACAAAACAAAAATGTCTCCAGACGGAGCAAATATTCCTTGAGGTGACAAAATCACCACTGGTTGAGAACCACTGTTCTGAAGGATCTGCTCAGTCCTGGAGAAGACTCCATTGTAGGTACTTTATTGCAAATATTCTGGCTATTCAGATTTTACTTTCTTCTTGCCATTAGTCCTAACCCAAACATCTTGCACAGCTTAGGCTAGCTATTGTCTGTCATTCTGCACTCACTCTTGGTTCATCAAACAAGCACTTCACCTTTTCCTCCTTAGAAACACATCTTTTCCTGTGGAAAACCCATTCCAGCTGTTCAAAGCTTCCTTCTGGTCTCCAGGATCTCTGAACTCAAACCCTTAGGAGTTTTTCTCACATTCTAGTGTTGGTCTAAAAATCTCAATTCTTGTCACCAAAGAGCCATTTTCTTTATCTAGTCCTCTGTGCTATGTCATTGAAACCAGGGGTATAGACATAGAACAGACCTTGGTCCCATGGAGTCTTCACAAGTATGGAGGCTAATTCATTTCAAAAAGTGTTTTCGTTCTGAAATTTACCTTGAAAGTTTATGCATGATTTTAATAGGAATGGAATCTTCAACTTGACAAAGAATTTCCTTCTTCTCTTCTATTTTAACTATATTCCCAACCTGTCTTTGCTTTTTTGGGTAGACGTCTTTCTGTCCTTCTTTTATTTAAATGCAGAATAATGCTTCACATCCAGATGGATTGAGTTCATCAGGTTTAGTTGTATGCTTGAAAAACATAAAAACTAGAAACAATAATAAATACGTCTCCTGGGCATGCATGTCTTCAAGACTATGCTCAGTGCTTTACATAGTTTCCCTCCAATTCACACATAAACAGCTATGTCATCATTGTGCTGAGAAGGAAACAGGCTCAAAGAGGTTAAATGATATGTCAGAGGTCACCAAACTGGTAAATTCTTAAGAAAAGAAAAAAAAATCAAGCCAAACTGTTGACTCAAACAGGACTTTCTTAACTGAAGCCTGCTTCATTGTACTTAGAAATTGGCTTATTTTTAATTTGTATGAATCCTGATCTACAATATGACCTCAAAACCCATATTCTTTCCACTATACAATGGATAAAATAATTCAGATATCAAGTCTCACTTAACCTGTTTTGAACTATGTATTTGCCTTCGGCCCCCTTTAGTCCCAGAGGGTTCTTTAGGATCTGTGCTTTTCAATAGTACCAGTGGTTCATCGTGAACTTGTGCATCCCAGGAGATTTTTCACAGCACTTTCACGTACATTGTCTCCAGGGAGGCAGAGAGGACAGTGGTGATTACCCTGTTTTAGAGATGCAGACGCTGAGCTACAGAGAAGCTGTAACTTGCCCTGGTCACCAGCTCTTCTGTGAGTGGCCCAGAAACAGGACCCAATTTGTCAGACAATAAGCCAGCATATCCTTTTCTACACCACACAGCTTCAGGTGAGGTCCTCAGAGCGGGGCCAATTCCACAGCAACGGGATGGGGACTGGAGTCAATTATGAAGACATGGAAAACATTTATACAAAAATAAACGAGGTGATAGATCCCCTGAGTTTGACTTTGCAAAGGGAGTTGGAGTTCCCCAAGTCATGTTGGAGGAAGTCAGTAAGTCCCTTTGATTCTGGAAATAATGATGACAGTACAGCTAAAATCCAATTCGTATATGCGTGCTACGTATTCAGACTTCCAGAACAGCAGAGACCTTAAAAGATCACATATTTAAAATCAATCTCCTCTGGGAATTAGCAGTGTGAAAATCTCAAAAGGGAAGTCAGGGCATCTGACAAAGGTAGAACTATCAACTTCGAATTCAAACACTGTGATATTTTAGGAAAAGTTCTGCTTTGCCCAAACATTGCCTCTGGGGTAACACCTGTGAGCAAACAGGTACAGTTAGCCCCACAGAGATTATAGTCTGCATTTATTTTAATCAATCCCACTTTGCAGATTCAAAGACAGAGGTTCAGAGAGGTAAACCAAGGGCAGACAGCCTCTCAATGAAGCTTTGATTGTATTGAAGAGCTGATTCCAAAGGTCATGCTCTATTCCTTTGCTATAAGTCCTTCAACCAGAAAGGGAAAACACTGCTTATTCAAGAAGCCACAAGAAAACCCCATATTTTAAGCATTAATAAAATTTCAAAAGAGATGGATGGTATAAAAACTATAGCCTGCTAGCAAAAGTTAATAAGCATTCAAGGAAGCAAAGTATTCAGAGTATGAGGTGTCTATGTCCATCAAATCTTTCACATATGACCCAGGTTATTTTAAAACACTTGAGAACATGTTTGACTTATTTCTAAGTCATCTCATTTTGAGAACTTAAAAGGGAGGGGTCGGTTTATAGTTGAGGATGAAGCGTTAAAGTACTTAATTGAATGCCAAGGTCAAGAAAGCAGGATAGAGTGGCCTTGGTAGTGCTAGGAAGCACCAAAGTTGGCCGAGCGTACTAGCTCACTTCTGTAATCCCAGCACTTTGGGAGGCCAAGATGGGCAGATCACTTGAGGTCAGGAGTTCAAGGCCAGCCTGGCCAACATAGTGAAAACCCATTTCTATTAAACATACAAAAAATTAGCCAGTGCGGTAGTGCATGCCTGTAGTCTCAGCTACCAGGGAGGCTGAGTGCTTAGACCCCAGAGGTGGAGGGTGCAGTGAGCCGAGATTGAACCACTGCACTGCAGCAGTTTAGGGGACAGACCAAGACTGTCTCAAAAAACAAAAAAAAGGACCCAAAGTTGAGTAAACATGGCTTTATGTAAATTTTAATCACTTGAAATAGGTTATAAAAAGAACTTCAAACTGATTTTTTTTCCCATTCAGATTGCTGTATTATGGGCATTTTAATGCTTGTGTGAGAAAGTTTTTACCCAGCTCCCAAATACTACTGCTTAGTATTAATTTGGATTCCTAAGACTTGCATAAAGCAAAGTCTTCTATTTCATTTTTGGCTATTTTACTGGAAGCTGTAAAGCTCATTTTATTTATTAAAAACAAATAAAATGCAACATTGAAGCAACTCTCTGTGCTTCTTGACCTTGGCTCATTCTGCATTCCATTGGCCTCCCTACCCAAAGGCCACAATCTGGAAGGTATGTAAATATTAACAATAAAAGCCAATGAGTGAAGCTGCCGTTAATTCTAACTGACGTGAACCCATTGCTGATGAAAAATTGAATCTTGGTATAAACTCTCAGATGAAAGGCATGGGAATGATGCACATTTCACAGACACGACACAACACCGAGAACTGGGTGGTATTTGAGGAGATGAAAGCTGAAGTCGGCAGACTAGCAGATTGCGGGAGAAGGCATGCATGTTAAAGAGATACCTTCGGGTCCTTCAAAATACAGTTCTCCAGTCATCATCCACGCCCAGGTGACTTGTTTTCAAGCCTTCATGACAGGAGTCACTGTTTCCACTACAAAGGACCTCGTCACTGGGCTGAATGGGAGGCTGTGTTCCTCCGTGGCCTTGAAGAGCCTCAGGCTCCTGGTGCACACTGCGAGCTTCTTGTGGGTCTGCGCGGCGGTGGGAAGGATTATATCTTCATTCTAAACTCTACCGCTTTGAGTTATGGCAGCAAATAGAGTATGCCTAACTGCTGGGCTTCTACTTTCCCTCTTCTTAAAAGTCCTTTTTAAAACATGTTCAGTTGCTTAAAAAATAGAATTTGGTTAATCCCTAACAATGAAAACTTCTAAAATAACTGAATCCTCAAAATGAAAAATAACAGAATGCAATGGGAATATATTTTATATTCAGAAGCCCGCATGTTCTATATAAAATGAGACTCCAAAGAGGGAAGTTTTGAACCCACTACTCTGCTGCTTAAACTTTTTCTTCTGTCCTTTTGACTCCAAAGAAAATGTGACCTTATTATTTCCTCTGCATAAATGACACTATATGGAAAGGTATATGAAATTGATTGAGAAATTAAATTGGCTAAGTCTTCTTGTCCCCAGGAAATCCTGTCTCAATAATAATTTATCAACCTTGGTAGAATGCTGTTGAGCATATCTTTGTTCATAACCATAAAATCAAAACATCCCAGGGGTCAAGACAATTGAAAATAGTATTTTAATTCCATTGCTTTAAGCCCTTGAATGGCTCATTTTGGATTAAATGGGCTATCTGTAGCCCCTTCATCTGGGCCTCCACAGTAGCACATGCTACCTGCCTTCAGCTGAAGACTTATTAAAAAAATCCTCAAAGAAACCAGGTGGTCACTATTTTGTATAGATATTTCCTCCCCTGCTTGAATTTTAGGTTATTTTAACTAACCCTACTCTTTCTTCTAACACATAGTTTAAAATGTATCTCCTCTGGCCGATCATGCCAACACAGCTTCCCTCTTGGGATCTTTGCCTGAGCCCTCCCAATCATTGTCCATTGGTTATGTACTCCAGAGAAGCCATCATACTAAGTTTTCTGCCTCTTCCTTCTAAGACCAAGAGATTTTTGAGGTCAGAAGCTATGTCCTGTGTTTCTTGGGATCCTTTGGCCTCACACTAAAATCAGTATGAAGTAGATATTCTAAGCTCTATTAACAAGAAAGAGAGAGTATTCCATTTAGAGAACTTCCCCAAAAATGGGTAGAAGATTTTCAACTATCTACATCAGGGCTTCAGGCCTTCTGAGCTAACATTTGGAAACCGTTTCCTCATCTATGATGCATTTCCAGGCCCCACCAATCCTGGGGAGAAACGCTACAGTAGAGGGCTATGGAGATAGCCCCAGTGTTATAAGTTTTGGCACAGGGTCTGAATTGGAGATAAGCAAAAGACTGGGAAAATATCCTGAGAACCTCATAGGACTGGTGCTGGTAGACATTTCTTAAGTCTGACTAATAAATCCTTTCAGTAAGTTTGTATCTTTTGTTTGTCTGATTTTCTTAGAAAAGGCCATTTCTATTATTTGTTTATTGTTCAGGGACTTCCATGCCATTGGTTTTTTGGGCTACATGCTGGAAGCTTGGAGAATCCTGAACTCAGAGGCCTGGGAAGCCCAAGTGCATGCAAAATGAGAAGGCAAGATTCAATGGACCTGGGTAATTCAGCTAAGAGGTGCCACTCTCCCCGTGCTCTTGTTTCTAGAGACTTAGCAGAGCTCAGACCCAACAATGCCATTTTCAGTGCAGGAAACAAAGAACAGAAGAATAGAGAAGAGTTAAGATCTATAGGGAAGGGTAAAGCCACTCCCCAATCCATACGACTTCTTGCCCCAGCAGAAGAGGCAACTTTAAAACTCTCTTTCTTCAGTCTAGTGCAAAGAAAACGGCACCATGGGGGAAGTGCTAGAACATGAAAATCAAGATCCCTTCACAACAGAGTCAGAGGGAAATGTGTCGGAAAACACAGGGAAATCCCCACTTGTGATCACACTCCTGGCTATAAAGAAGGCTTTGTGAAGTGCTCAGCTCCATGTCCCTCACTTATTACAACATGGACAGCCTGAGTCAGAAGGCAAGGCTGAGGTGACCCTCACTTCTTTAGGGTTAAGCTTCAATGATTTGATATTTCTTCTATTCGGGCAGGTTATGAAAACTTCCATAGCTGGCACACAGGACTGTTCAATGATCTTGTAGAAAGATAAATCCAGACCTTGTGAGTAGAGATAGCATATTGTTAACAATGATGAACTATATAATAACCTCAAGCGTGTCATTACTGGGAATGCTGAAGGGGAAATGCGAAAATGAGAGCAAAGGAAGAAAAATTTTAGGTGCTAAAGATAAGAGAAAAAGGGCATCAGGTCTGTGTGTGTATGTGGGTGCAAAGATGCATGTAAGTGTGCATTGTACATGAATATCCATATGCATGTGTGTGCATGTGTGCTCACCAGGTTGTGTGCATATGTGTATAAACACATGTATGCATGTATGTCTGTGCTTGCACATGCACATGTATGTGACCATGGAGGTACACATGTATGTTTGTATCTGCATATGTACATGAGTGTGGTGGGGGGACTGCGCACACATGGTGCTTACATATGCAAATGCATGTGGTCAGCATTCATGGAGGTGCACCTGAGTTTGTGTGTGTGCATTGTATGTATGTACTTGTGTGTCTGATGTATGAGATCAGTACCCAGGCCCAAACTAGTGAAATGATTCACTAGGAAGATAGTACCAGCCAAGTTAAATAGGAAGCTGAAACGAGAGTGCTCTCAGCCAGCTTTGGCACAGAAACCCAAGGGGAGTACTACAGGATGGGAATTTCAAAAGGAGCTTCCCAATTTCTGGGCTGTTGACTTGGCACTTCTCTCCAGCGTTATATTTTAGAAGAGGGGAAAACAGAATCATCGTAGGGGGTAGGAAACATGGCAGAGGCTCAAAAAAATTAGTTCATTCTAATAAACAGGGATTATGAGCTGGCACACTCACTGAAAAATACAAATACTATTGTATCCTTTCCAAAATGCCATGAAAAATATAGTTGCGGATACACACTATACACATGCACATATGTATATACATATATGAATGGACGTTCACACACACATACAGCTGCACAAACTGTGAGCCCACCAGGCAGGAAAGTACTTTTGTCTGGGCTCTGGCTTGAGCTTGAGAGGTACAATCAGTTGCTTCGAGCAAGAAGATGCAAAAAACCCAGACCTAGTGTGATTCCAACATCTAATAAGGAAAACATGCACACACTAATACATATGGGTGTTTGTCGAAAGAAATATCCTGTCATTTTTGGGCAAGTAAACTCTTTTCTTCTCTAAACTTCTACTAAGGTAGAACATGGAAAAAAGGTGTTCCAATTTTCTAATGTCTGGATTCATGTTTTATTCCATATTCAAAAAAGTCTCCCTCAGTTACAGGCTTTGGTTTCCTGCTGATGTTTCAACCTTTACTGAAGCCATGCTTATATTTCTGAATAAGATCAGTACACAAAACCAATTCCTAAACCAAGAAAGAGATGGGTACCAGGGATCTCAGAGAGTTCTCTATAAAACAAAAAATGCAGCAAAACTTTTTTCTTTCTTTCTTTTTTTGAGACAGAGTCTCACTCTGTCACCAGGCGCCAGGCTGGAGTGCAGTGGTGCGACCTCAGCTCACTGCAACCTCCAGCTCCTGGGTTCAAGCAATTCTCCTGCCTCAGCCACCCAAGTAGCTGGGACTACAGGCGCGTGCCACCGCGCCCAGCTAATTTTTTTTGTATTTTTAGTAGAGACAGGGTTTCACCATGTTGGCCAGGATGGTCTCGATCTCTTGACCTCGTGATCCACCTGCCTCGGCCTCCCAAAGTGCTGGGACTACAGGATTGAGCCACCACACCCAGCCAAAGCAAAACTTTTTAACCAAGGGGATTGTGGCATGAATAGGAATTTTGTAAAATGACCAAGTTAGACAGCTACATTCTAGATAGATAGAAACATGATTCTAGGGAGAAAACTTGCTGTATTGTCTAAATTATAAGCTCCAGTTTGTTTTTCTCATGTTTTCATATTCACATTTCTGATCTCTGGATTAAATTGACATTTGTACATTTAATTTCCCCCAAACACTCTTATTTAAAAAAATCTCTTACAATTGATGACATCTTAAAACTTGTTAATGTAATATACAGTAAAATACCTCATTTTTAGAGATATTCATGAGTTTTGCCTTTCTTTACTTGTTAAAATTATTTTTCATCCAGTAATTCACTAACTAAGGCTTTAGAAATGGAAGTAAAGCATCATTTGGGGGCTAATTAAGATCAAGTTGATTGGAGCTTAACCTACTTTATCCTGTCCTGAGATAAAGATGAGCAAAGTCTAGCCCTTCTCATAGTTTATTTCAGGATGATGAATGCTCTGCTAACAAAGACAGTATTTTTCATAGATACGATAAGGATTAAAAATAAGTTTGAATTTGTACCGTGAATAAATTTTAAGCAATGTATTAAAAATAATTTGCAGGCAATTGATAGATCAAGGTTCAGCTGGTGGCAAGAAGAGAAACACCTGTTACTCTGAAATAAGAGTGAAGAGAGAAAAATGAGTGAAGATAGACAGAAATGGAGAGAGACGTCAACTTGCATGACCTTGATATTCAGAGGCACACTGCGAAGAGCAGGTGGCTGGTTGGGTCTAAGGGGATGTGTGCAGTGCAAAATAAGAAGGGGAGCTGATGGGAGAAGGGAAAGAAAAGATTGAGCAAAAGCACCAGTGCCTGGCTGAATTTTTCAGATATCACTGAATGGCTGCCCAGGAGCTGGCACAGAAGAACAGTGGGTTTTGTAAGGGATGTGATTGGCAAGGTGGGCGTTGTGAAAGGTCAGGGGACAAAGAGACTGAAGTCATTGTAAAGCAGATTGCTGGAAATATTGGCTTGGGGATCCAGGCCAAAAAGGATGGGAAGATTGACTAGCTGTAGAATGTGGACGGGCCAATAGGGTAGTGATATTGCCAAATGACTGCTTTTCCTGGTGGTGCAGTGAATTGGAATGAATGTCAAACATTGAAAACAGTTTTTCTGCACTGACTATCCCAAACATCCATACTTAACATATGAGAGTTATCCTTGGTGCCTTCTCCTGTATTCCCTGAAGCTAGTCAATCTCCTAGCCTGGCTAATTTCATCTTCCACCTATTTCTAACCTGTATTCCTTCCTGTTCATAGCTATTGTTATTGGATTGGTGGTTGATTACTAAAGTGTGTCATCAGACTTGGATTTGAATACTGCCTTATTTCCTTGTTAGTTTTGAACTTTCATCCAGGTAATTCAGACCTCTGAGCCAGTTTTCTCACCAAAAGACCAGTACCTGGCTTCCTAGGCCTCTGGGGATTGAGTAAGATGATTCATGTAAAATGCCTAGCACAGGGAAGACATGTTAACGACTACCTGTTGAATTCATGAATAACTGATAGGTGTATTGTTACTATTTCTGCTTTAATTAGATCTCCATCATCTTTGCCCTAGATTACCACAGTAACTACTTAACTAGTCTCCCTGTGTCCCAGCTTGTCTTCATCTTAAATCTGTTTGATGCATTTCTATAATACCACAGTGATCTGTAGAAGATACAAGTTTGACTGTGTCATTCCTTTGCTTAAAACATTTCAATGGTTTCCCTGTGCCCTCAGGTTAACGTCTGGGTTTATTAACCTGGCCAAAGAGGCTCTTTAAAATCTGCCATTTCCTCTTTCCCTACTGCTTTCCTATTTTTACTTCCTAATTTATGTCATGACAAGTCTGGGCTGACCCTTTCCGGAAGACACCATACTATTTCTTATTGTCATGCCTCCATTCAGATGATCCCTTCTGCCTTGAATGGTCTGCTGTCTTGTCCTTCACCTGGCTACTTCCTATTCAGCCTTTCACAGCCAGCTCAGGCACTTGTTCCTCTGGGAAGACTTTCTGTCATTTTCCTTTCCTACATTACGTAAGTGTTCCCAGGGTTCCTCTTCCCACTGGATATAAGAGTGTGACTTGTGTGTGTGTGTGTGTGTGTGTGTGTTTCCCCCATGAAATCAAAAGTCACCTAAAAATATGAGCTACTAGGCTGGGTGTGGTCATTCACACCTGTAATCCCAGCACTTTGGGATGCTGAGGCAGGTGGATCACCTGATGTCAGGAGTTTGAGACCAGCCTGGCCAACATGGTGAAACCTTGTGTCTACTAAAAATACAAAAATTAGCCGGGTGTGGTGGTGGACCCTTGTAATCCCAGCTGCTCTGGAGGCTGTGGCAGGAGGATTGCTTGAAACCGGGAGTTGGAGGTGACAGTGAGCTAAGATTGTGCCACTGCATTCCAGCCTGGGTGACAGAGTGACATTCTATCTCACACAAAAAATTTTTTAAAATGGGCTACAGTTCCTCATGTAGTTCATGTCAAATAGTATGTATTCACTGAATATGTGTGTGTGCATGCATGTGTATACATGTATGTGTGTGTACATATGTATACACCCATAAATCACCATAGAGTTAAACAGAACCCAGTGGAAAATGTTAACAACATGCTTCTTCTCATAGAGTGATTGTTACTGGTAAATTTTAGGTGCAAAGGAAGTTAAATTATTACTTGTCTTTCTTCCTTTGTTTATCTACCTTTTAAAGTCTCTTCTACCATCACTAACAGATCTTTTGGGGGTAGTGCCTGATTTATAATGATTCCCAACTTACCCATAAGTTTGAGATCCCAACAGCCTCACTTCTTATTCCATAACTTTGCTCTCTTTTCTAGAATTTTTAGACCTAATGTAGAGTTTGATCAAGTTAAAAACACAGTCTCCCTCTCTCCCCTTCTCTCTCCTTCTCCCTCCTTCTCCCTCTCCTTCTTGCTTTCCCTCTCACTTGCTCTCTCATTCTTGCTTTTGATTTTGGTCTCATTTTTTGAAACACTCCCCAGAATCAGAGCCATTTTCTTGAACAGACAAAAACTTTGCAAAACTTTGGGGTATCGAGGCCATGTTCTTCCATGTAGCCTATAGATCAAGAAATGTGGGTCTGAAGAGAGAGGAGATTGAGGACGATATGCAGAGACAAAGCTCTCCCGAGTCAGAGACAAAGAATCTGTCCTAAATGTCATTCTCCATTCCTTCCTGCGGCCCTGTTGCAAGAGCAGCTACCAATTGGACTGAGTTCGTGGACCGCCACCACCTCTTCTTCTGACTTTCACTCTAGTTTTACTGTTATAAGTGTTGTGGACATTGGAGCTAAGTATATATTTGTACTCTACAAAGAATACCCAGCTGTCAGGGAAGAGACAACACGTTTAGAATCCAAAATGGCCTGGATGCACTGAAGGGATTACATGAAATGAAATTCAAATAAGATAGATACAAAAAATTACACATAGGGAAGGAGAAATAAATTCTATAAAAACTAAATAGAAAAGTGCTGGTGAGAAAATTAGAGTAAAAGATCAAATAACCCGGGGATAAGAGAAGACCACGTGGTGAACTCAGCTTGGAAGAGACAGGACTACAAAGCAGGAAGCCGATGCATTGGAGGATGCGTGCAGCTGCGAGTGGCATTGGGGAGAAGTGTCCCCTGTCTGCCTACCACTGAGACTTCCACCAGAGCTCTGGCATAGTTTCTATGACTACTTGGATTTAGAGGCTGACTGTCATTATCAGGAAGGACTGTGTTGGAGAGATGGTTTGAGGCATCTGTCTTATTTATGCAGAGGGGAGGGAAGTGCTAGACTTGCCCATTTCATAAAAGAGAAAGAATGCTTTGGGGAGGCTTCTTACCACACATAACAATATAGGTTTGTCCAGAAAGAGAAATGGTGTTTTTGCTACCTTATATTTACAATCTATTATATACTTCCATTGTGCTTTATGTTTTTTATAAAAAAAACCTTAACACATATAGTATTAAGTCAATTAGAGCAAACAACCCCACTTCTGTCGCACTGTATGGTAAAAGTATATTTCTTGTTCACTGATGGCAATGCAGGGTGGCAGGCAGAGGTGGGGGGCTAGGGGGAGGCCTCAAACCCAAACAGTCATTTAGGGACTTAGGCTCCTCCTTGTGGCTGCTCTCTCCTCAGTCCTCTACCCAAGTCTCTTCATCCCTTCAGCCAGTGAATGGAGAAATAGAACTGGGACTCATATGTGGAAAGATTTATTTTCCATGTCTGCAAGTGATGAATGCCATTTCCACGTATGCATCTATCTCATAGGCTAGAACGCAGGAATATGGCCATGTCTAGCTTCAAGAGAAGTTGAAATTGTAGTCCAGCTGCCTTGTTTGCCTGAGAAATAAGGGAATAATTTTGTGGGCAACTATACAGTATCTGCCATCTATACTGTGCAGTTTCACCCAAGCAGTGATACTCTCAATATGAGAAGTGCATATATTATTATGATAATACAGTATATTTGTATATAAGTATATATATATAATATGGCCTATCTATCATCTATCTATCTATCTATCTATCTATCTATCTATCTATCTATCTATTTATCTATCTATCTACTTATCACCACCACCTTCTTCCCTGTAGCATACACTCTTCAGTTGTGATAACTCTTCCTTGTACTGAGTCCAGATGTCATGACATTATAATCTTCTTAACTCAGCATCTTAGGCAACTACTACCAATCAATAGGAATCTGAATTTGAGATAAGATCTATTTGTCTATACAACCCTGGACCATCTCTTAATATCAATGAATTTAAATATAGCAAGGCAAGAAGGAAGCCCTGCTCCTATTCATGGAACAGATAAATGCTTGGACCAGAAAACTCTGAGCCACCCCATTCCTTTTCATTTTGGTAAACCATACCTAATATTCTGACATTTGACACATCTCTAGCCACCATTTTTCTAAGTGATGAAGAGTTTCTACTAATTTGAATTACTTAAAGACCTTTATTAAAGCTGAGGCAGCTTAGAATCCACTGAAGAGACAGTACAGGTCTCAGATGTTTATATGAATCTCAAGTCTGGCTCAGGATCTGACACCACAGCCTAATGAAATACAGAAGATAGACTTCCCAGGATTCTAGACAGCATTCAGGCATCAAGCTCTAGGATTTCTAGAAGTATACTATGTAAAATTCATGCTATTTTTATTGGTGCATTTTTAAAACCACTTTATTGAGATACAATTGACATCCCAAAAGCTTCACACCTTTAATATATACAAATTGATGAGATCGGAGATGAGTATACACCCATGAAACCATTACTATGGTCAGTGCCACAAACACATTAGCAATGGTCTCCTGTCTATGACAATAAAGCACAGTCAAAAGAAGCAAAAATAGGTAAGTCAAATTATATCCAGCCAAAAAGCTTCTGTGCAGCAAAGAAACCAATCAACAAACCAAGAAGGCTATCTTTGGAATGGAAGAAAATAACTAGCAAACCATATATCTGATAAAGGGATAATATTCAAAATACATAAGGACTCCTATTACTCAAAAGCAAAACAAGCAAAAACCCTAACAACCTGATTTTAAAATGAATGAAAATGAATAGCTATTTCTCCAAAGAAAACATATAAATGGAAAACTGGTACATGAAAAAGTGCTCAGCATCATTAATCATCATGGAAATACAAATCAAAACCACCAAGAGATATCGCCTACCACCTGTTAGGATGGCTACTATGAAGAAAACAGAAGGGAGCAAGTTTTGGGGAGAATGCGGAGAAAGGGTAACACTATAACAACACTACTAGTGGGGATGTAAATTCATTCGGCCCTTATAAAAAACAGTGTCGATGCTCCTCAAAAAAGTAAAAATAGAATCACCATATGATTCAGCAATCACACTTTGGGGTAAATATTGAAAGGAATTAAAATCCAGCTCTTGAAGAGATATCTGTGCTCCCATGTTCATTGCAGCATTATTTATAACAGCTAGGACATAAAGACAACTTAAATGTCCACCATAGATGAAGGCATCAAGAAAATGTGATATTGTATGTGTATATATATAATAATAATACCATATATATGCATGTGTGCATGTGTGTGTGTGTGTGTGTGTGTGTGTATATATATATGTTATATATATAATACTGGTATAACATATATATATATGTATATATATATATACTGGTATAACATATATATATATATATATATATACTGGTATAACATATACATATATATATATACTGGTATAACATATATATATATGTATAACATATATATATATATATATACACACACACACAGACACCCACAGTAGATATACCTGTATATTTATACTATATATATAATTATACCAGTATAATATTTTTTATATATATGCACAGACACCCACAATAGATATACCTGTATATTTATGTATACCATATATATAATTATACCAGTATAATATTTTATATATATATGCACACCCACAGTAGATATACCTGTATATTTATATATACTATATATATAATTATACCGGTATAATATTTTATATATATACACACCCACAGTAGATATACCTGTATATTTATATATACTATATATATAATTATACCAGTATATTTTACATATATATACACACCCACAGTAGATATACCTGTATATTTAAATATACTATATATAATTATACCAGTATAATATTTTCTAGATATATGCACAGACACCCACAGTAGATATACCTGTATATTTATATATACTATAATTATACCAGTATAATATTTTATATATATATGCACAGACACCCACAGTAGATATACCTGTATATTTATATATACTATAATTATACCAGTATAATATTTTATATATATATGCACAGACACCCACAGTAGATATACCTGTATATTTATATATACTATATATAATTATACCAGTATAATATTTTCTAGATATATATATACACACACAGAGTAGATATACCTGTGTGTATGTTTGTGTATGTGTGTATATACATAATATACACATAATTATATATATATAATTATACCAGTATATATACCAGCATCTATGGTGTATGTATATATATAATTATACTATATATACACATACATAATATATAGTATAATTATGTATATATACACATAATACATATATTTTGAAGGCTGGGTTTTATATATATATATACACCTATCACCCTGTTATCTGTGTATATATATATATATATATATAACCCAGCCTTCAAAAAGAAGGAACTCCTGCCATTTACAACAGCATGGATAAACCTGGAGAATATCATGCTAACTGAAATAAGATAAACCAGATATAGAAGGACAAATACTCCATGATACCGCCTGTATGATAAACCTAAAATAGTCAGAGTCCTAGAAGAAGACAGTAGGAATGCAAAACGGCAGGGGTTGGGAAGTAGGGGAGACAGGGAAGTATTGATCAAAGGGTAGGAAGTGTCAATGATGAAACTCGGTGTATTTTTAATAACATCTCTCTGCATTGTAAGCCCAAATTATCACTAAGTTTAGAGCAGAGGGAGCACTTGGAGAACTGCTCTGAACAGGATGTAACTCTAATTGAGTGTTAGGATAATCTTCACTTCTCCTCCCCACTGCAGCCAATGAATAACAAAGCTTACTGTACATCTTCTTGTACATCTATATTCAGAAATAGATAGTGAAGGTAGACAATTGGTAAGGAGGATTCCAATAATAGAGCCACAGTTACCTGTGTCATAAATAACGAACATCTTCTAAAGCTCCATCCAGATCAACCAAGCTGGGTGGGGTGTATGGGTGGTGTAGGCACACTCAGGTTTCTACCAATTACTACCTTTCCAAGAATATAAGAAGCCAACATTTTGATAATTATTTTGTTTCATTAAATATTTGCTCATTTATTAGCCGGTTAGATATTGATAGTAACTGATCACCTCGTTTGAGCTCAGCACAGTCTCAGTCATACACAGTGGGAATGCGACAACCATATTTGCTAAAAAGGCTACTGCAGGGACAAAGTTTTCCCTTTAGATATTTACCATAAAAATGTTCAAGTCTTCTGTCATTTTTTATAATCCAATGCACAAAAAGCCCAGGGGTAGTCAGAGCACAGCAAAGGGTTTGCCTTCCTCTTCTCAGTTGTTTCTGCAAATTCAAAGCAACATAGTTTCTTTTTTTTTTTTAATTATACTTTAAGTTCTGGGATACATGTGCAGAACGTGCAGTATTGTTACATAGGTATACATGTGCCATGGTGGTTTGCTACCCATCACCCTGTCATCTACCCTAGGTATTTCTCCTAATGCTATCCCTCCCCTGTTCCCAATCCCTCGACAGGCCCCGGTGTGTGATATTCCCCTCTGTGTGCTCATATGTTCTCATTGTTCAACTCCCACTTGTGAAGGAGAACGTGTGGTGTTTGGTTTTCTGTTCCTGTGTTAGTTTGCTGAGGATGATGGTTTCCAGCTTCATCCGTGTCCCTTCTTGATGGTGACTTTTACCAACTCCAAACTATTCAATCTCCACTGTCAATAATGCATGCCAAGAACTGACAAAAAGTAAAGAATCAATACACTCCAGCTCCAACTACCTCTTTTAGACACACTCCTGCAGATCTAACACATGCTCTCTTCCTATACCCAAGGCGCCACTCTTTGGCATCCTAGAGAGAAGCCTTGAAGACATCATATTTCTTTCAACATCAAGAACCATAGCCTAAAGATAATGCACAAAAATGTAAAGTACTCAAGAAAAAAGGCTTGATTCTTTTACCTCCATCAACACAGCCAGAAGAAGCAAACCCAGTGAACCCACATAAGGTTACTGCAACTGGAAGTCATTCTGTGCAGTTCTTACTCGAAGCCTTCTTTTTCCTTGATTTTTCTGGCCTGAACTGCCCTCTTCCTTCATTGCTACTTCTGTACTAAATCCCAAACCACATAATATTGGTATTTAACTCTTCTGTTTGAGTACATTTTAGCTGCATAATATGGTGATGCGTGAGGGTGAAACATTATTTTATCAGAGGCATTTGCTTTTCTTCATAAGGAATAGCTTTACTTAACACACTGATTTTTGCATTATGAGGTTGTATTAAATGAATGCGTAGGAATGGCTGCTGTTGGATAAGATGTGCCGTGGTTGTAGCTCTCAGAAAAACAAAATTGTTAAAGTTAAAATTAAAGTGTAGGCTAAGGTTACACCCAGAGGTATTATCTGTATTGACAAATAAAAGTCCTCTGTTCAGACTGGGACCCAGAGTGTGAAGAGGTTGATTGGCTGGCCCTGTGAAGGTAAGTGGAGAGGAGTACATCCTCCCTCCCACTACCTCTCAATAGCCCATACCATGGTGAAACTCAAATGAGTGGCTAAAAGCTTTAAGCAAAGTAATCCAACATAGGCTTGTGCCACGGCCAATGTCCACCGCATAATTCTCTGAGAAAACCAAGTTCAGAACTACCCAGAAATAATTTTGCACCCTCAAAGAATTTCTTCTCTTATTCTACCAAACAGTTGAGTCCTTCCTTCTTCCTCTCTATGCCTTTCACCTCTTCTTCAGGTTGAGAGATAGGGATGGAAAAAGGGGTTAAACAACAACAAAAACCTAAGCACAATAATTTGGGAAAGAAATTCTTGCCTCTCTTTACTTTCTTCTATCAGCCTAGCAGAAAACTAATCGTTACATCGCGTGCAAAGACCTAAGTTGCTGACATAACTTTTCTGAAATCAATACATCAATGAGACTATATATATTTTGAAGACTAGTACTAATTTAGTATACCACTTGTTGGGTTCTACTGTACATTTCCAGAAAAAAATTAAAAATATCTTTTTCTAAATGATATAAAATAATCCTATGGTGAGTCTTCTTTGTTTAACAAGTAAGAAGCACACACAATTCATTTGCTGCTTAAATCAGGAGTTAATGTAGTCTTTTCTTTTTTTTTTTTTTGAGATGGTTTCACTCTTGTCACCCAGGCTGGAGTGTAATGGTGCAATCTTGGCTCACTGCAACCTCTGCCTCCCAGGTTCAAGCAATTCTCCTGCCTCAGCCTCCCATTTAGCTGGGATTACAGGCATGTGCCACCATGCTTGGCTAATTTTTGTAGTTTTAATAGAGATGGGGTTTCACCATGTTTGCCAGGCTGGTCTCGAACTCCTGACCTCAGGTGATCCACCTGCCTCGGCCTCCCAAAGTGCTCAGATTACAGGCATGAACCACTGTGCCCAGCTTAATTTAGTCTTTTTAAAGCCATATACCACTTACTGTAAGTGTCATTTAGCATACATGGCTATGGATTGGAAATTTCTGGACTAGTAATAGCCAAAGCAATTGCAGCATATGGAATAACACTATGAGAAGAAAGACTAAAAGGTCTATATGAGTGTGGGTATGAGTGCCTCTGCTTGTGCACATGTGAAAGATAGAAATCAAGAACAAGAAAGAAATAGAGCAAGAGGGAGACAGAGGGAGAGAGGTTGTGTGTGTAAGCAAAGACTTTTTAAGAAAATCAAAAACAGCAGTTCTTGGGAAAACTTTTACTATGCAAAGGATCTATATCACATATATATATGTGTGTGTTTATATATAGTCCTTTCTTCATTAAAAAAGTGAAATTAAATGAGTGACATGGCCCCATAGAGACACACAAGACCCAAATCATAACATCAATATATAAGCAAGTGTGTTCGCAAGATGGAGATGAATTCAGCCAATCAAGAGAGCACCTAGGCAAATGTGAAAGGCAGAATGTTCCCAAGGAAAGGCTCGATATTAAAACCCAAGCAGCTCTATCCTTCATTACCTTGTGTATGGGATTTGGTTGCTCATGCATGGAAGTTCAGATGTTATTTCATTTGTGTAACCGAATGAATGGGTGGGCAGAGTTAATAGGATTTGCTCATTAAATACTTAAATCAGCATGTCATCAGTTATTATATTTGATGTAAACCTTTTTTTGGTGTTTCAGGGTGATTCCTCTTCTGTATAAAAAAGATGTCAATAATCCCTTCCCAGATCTCTTCAAAGGCAGGGAACACATTTTATAGTTCTCAACAACTGTTGCAATCTTCAAAATGGTGTGAAAATTCCTTGAATTGAATAAGCCTGATGGGTTGATTAAAGCAGGATATACCTCTACTTGCCAAAACAAATATTCTCTAGAAGGAACTGCTAGAAAATAACATTTAAAGAGACGTATTTACTTTCTGTATAGTTCAAGTTTATCACAACATGAATGTAAATATCAATAAGGAAAGGTCACCTGAAAAGTTAGAAACTGTCATTAAAATAACAGAATATTTATACAGCAATGCAGGCAGATCCTTTCCCACTGCAGAGCAGAGAATAATACAATACAATAATAATAACTACAATTTAGAGTCCCACTAACTAGGAATCAGGCACTTTGCCAAACACTGTATGTACGGATCTATTTAATGAACCCTTAAAATGATCTATGAGGTGGGAGCTTATTATCATTACTATTTTTCAAGTAAGGCACAGAACCAGAGCTTCAGTGGCCTGCCCAAATTCTCACATGCAGTTAGTGAGAAGAAAAGTCAATGGTCTCAAACATTACATGTCACAAACCTATGTTGCTTTCTTCTTCTCACTGGAACATGAGAAAGTATAAGAGTAAGAAAGTAATTGCTACCCTATGCTAAATTTCATGCAGAATAATTTGAAAATGATGTAAAAAAATCCCCAACATGACAATGCCAACATCACAGGGTTCTACCTTTCAAACCAGTTCATATATTCATAACTTCATGTTCATACATATTCAGCCAAGTCAGAAAGGTGCCTCATTTAACTGTGAATGTGCAACTTAGGCCAAAAACCCACATCCTGCAAGAGCTGGGGGAGATGTAATGACTGGGAAAAAATGTAATAGCTAGAATACAAAAATTCCACTTCCCATAGGCCTCACCCATTTCTTGTGTGCATTTCTCTAGCAGCTGTTGTTTAGAAAGTGCCTGCGGTCACACAGATAAAATGTGGTAGTTGTAGCATATTAACATAAATATTTTTACCTGAATAATTCCTGCTGTTCTTTTGAAACTTAAATCAATTCACATATTGTTTTCCCTGGAGTTTCCCAAAACCTTGATACCTTTTTTGTTTTAATGAATGTAACAACTGTGTGTGCTGTGGCTGAACCAAGTATCATTTCTGAACAGAAATTTTATTTTTTCAGGGCATGATATACTAAGAGGAAGGACAATGGTACTGAGTATAGAACTGATGCACATTCAAATGGAATCAGTTTATCAAAACATATCCCTTCAAGATGGACTGAATTGTGATACCCACAATCAATTGCTAATAGTACCAAATCATTAACTGCTGGCTTTGAGATTCTTACAGAGAATAATTTCATATAACCCAGAAAAGCATGGCCATGCTGATTAAATTAGCCTGATTCTCTCCCCTGAGACAGGATGTTTACAGAGGCAGTGAGAAGCAAGGACTCTGTGAGTAGGGTGTTCTGGGTTCAAATCCCAGCTTAATCCCTTCCTGGCAATGCGAAGTCTGAAGTAAGCACTAAACCACAAAGTCTAACAATCTCATAGGTCGGGTCACTGCACCACCTAAAGCGACCATGCATGTTATAATAAATGAATGGTGCCCTTTGGCATTCTGCAGTACACAACCTAAACATGCAGGCCCCTGCTCAAGGGTTGTGGGGATTCAAGTGATCCTGTCTGTGAAACACTTGGGCCAACCCCTAGTACTTAGTAGTTCTGCAGAGAATGTTAGCTCTTAATTGTTTTTATCTTAATGTGTACTATGTATGACCTCTATCTTCACATTTCAATTCTTAAAGGACTTTTAAGGAAGTACTTTATTTTCCATGTTCCATCTGGTCTCTCTATCAAGGGAGCAGTGAGATTTTGTAAATTTTCTGAGTCAAGTACTCTTTAAGCCTGTTCTATCTTTTCAGTGAAACTAAGTGTCTTTGCAGATTTCATTCTGTTTCTATGAGATAGCATGCCTGTGAAGAGGTCTGAAGAACTCAAGATGTCCTCAACAGTGCTATGTAAAAATTTTCCTGAAACCCCAATATATTATTGCATTTACAGAAGTGAATTCAGAGCCAGACTAATTGGGTCAAAGTCCGGCTCTCTCCATTTCTAGCTACGCGATTTTTCCAAGTCAGTTAATCTTTGAAGCCTCAGGTTTCTTATTTGCATATTGGGGAAACTAATACTTCCTACTACATAGGATTGCTGGGGCATGCGGGGAACATACTGTATTGTAAACTGTTCAGCAAAAGCCTGGCTGATAGTTGATACTAAATATATCATTGCTGCATTATTACTAGCTTCCAGTCTACGTCTCTCAACTGCTGGAGGAGGGATGTTCCATTCAGAAGCCACTTAAGCTGCGAGTCAGGCCATAGGAATGTTGCCCCATAAACTCAGCTGGGTTCAGAATTCTCAGAAAGATAATCAGCAGGGCAGGGCATTGTTCTAGTTCTATCTGGCTACAGCGGAGACATGCTCAGCATACTTATTCTGAGGACCTTAGCTGCTTCATCTGAAACTAAGGTGATACATCTGCAAAGTTAAGACTTGGGGATGTGCAAAGAGGTCTTTTCAAGTACACAATTGTCTGATTTAAAACAAGGTAAAATAAGCAGAGATTCTGTCTGGGTGTTCCTTTTACATTTTTACTTACTCCTTTAGTTTTAGATACTAAAACTAAAACCTGTGGCCTTCCCTGCTTGATATTCATAGCACGCTTGGCTGATGGATCAAATTATTTTTTATTGGGCTTGGATGAGACTTCAGAATACTACTTAACACAACATTCTAGTGTGTTGAGCCACTATTAATCCTTCCAAATTTTAATTTTGAGGACAGGACATCCTCTTTATCTCTGTTTTGTGAAGCATCTTACATATTTAGGACTGTCTTCTGTGACAGTCACATATATTTCTTTTCACTAATCAAAGCCAAAAGATGTGGCTGTCTTAAGTTCCATTTTCTCTGACTTTTATAACTAGCTGACTATAGAATTAATTCTCAATTTCAAAGGGTTTACACTTTAAAAGGAACTGCATTAATTCTTTTAAAAGTATTGATGGAAGTCATTCTCTATTCTTCCCACTATGCATGTTCAAGCAATGGAAGGGATAACCAAATAACCAGGCAACTGCAGTGCCCCACGTCTGCGCAATGGCCACTCAGGAGGCCAGGGCCCGGGTAGGTGAGTTGGGGAGAGACATCCAGTTCATCTTGAGGATTAAGGGGCTGTTTTTAGATCATTGTGGATGGCAATGTTCTAGCACAGGGAACAGTGTGGAGCCTGTTGGAGAGAGAGACACCATGGTCTGGTCAGGGAATGTCAAGTCACTCAGAATAGTAAAGCATGGTCTATAATGGGCTGAGCTTGTGGGAAAATGAAGACACATTTGAAAATAAATGTGAGAAAAATAGGAAGGTGATCTGAAGTCATCACCTTATAGAGAAAGATGCAATGCTTTGACTGGAAAGGTAGTAACGAAGGTAAAAACAGCCAGGAAGGTAGCGGTCAAGGAAATACTAAGGAAAGGAGCTCAAATTACTGCACGTAGAGGCTGCATATGGGGGGGTAATCAGATCTGAACAGAAGATCAGTGCATACAATGAGGAAAGGGGAGGATAAATTTCTCTCTGTGGCATTTGGAGATATATTTATTTTCTTGTCCACGTAGAGGCAAATACCAGAGCCCTTGTTTGAATTCTAATAAAACAGAAATTTAATCACTTAGAGAGACACTTTGTCAGGCCATTATATTTCGAGTTTCTGAGGATTTACTTTTCTTTGTTAAATAACCTAAGCATAACAGCTAGGGGTGGCGACAGAATAGCAGGTCCACAGGGCTATGAAATACAAATTTGACTTAAAATTGGCAACTCTTGGCTGGGTGCAGTGGCTCACCTGTAATCCTAGCACTTTGGGAGGCCGAGGTGGGTGGACCACCTGAGATCAGGAGTTTGAGACCATCCTGGCCAACATGGTGAAACCCCGTCTCTACTAAAAATACAAAAATTAGCCAGGCATGGTAGTGGTGCCTGTAATTCTGGCTAGTGGGGAAGCTGAGACAGGAGAATTGTTTGAACCTGGGGGCGGAGGTTGCAGTGAGCCGAGCTGGTGCCACTGCACTCCAGTGTGTACAACAAGAGGAGTTAAATTCCAACTCAAAAAAAAAAAAAAATGGTAACTCTTTTATTCAATATATATGGATTAATCCACTGCAATGTGCCAGGTGCTGTGATAAATGTTGAAAATAAAGCAGTGAACAAATTAACATGGCTTCAGGGAGCTTATAATCTAGTAAAAAGATATTAAACAAATAAACACAGGATGCATATGTGATTACAATTCGAGATAAGTCCGTCCTCATAAGGCAAAGCAAAATATAGAATGAAAGGTTCAAACTGGAGGAACCGTTTCTAAAAGTGGGAGCCAAGGAGGGCTTTCTATGGAAGGGAAATGCATGCTAAGCTCCAAACAAGCAGCAGGCGCCATAGGGGACAGTGCTCCAGATAGAGCAGCAGTTCTCAGGCAGATGATGGTTTTGCCCTTCAAGGGACATTCTGCAACATCCAGAGGCATTTTTTGTTGTCACAGCAGGGATGGTGTGGTGCTATTGGTATTTAAAGACAGACAAGAACCAGGCAAGTGTGAGAAATTGGAGGAGGGCAAGGCCTGGAAGGAAGAGAGAGTATGTGCAGAGGCCGGCAGGGCTAAATTGTGCAGGGCCTGGTTGACTACTCCACATAGAGAGTATAGACACTTGTTTTCCTAAGTTAGGTGATGAGCTTCCTGAGGTTTTTTAAGCAGGACTGTTAACGGGTTGATTCACTTTTTAAGACTGTCAGGGTGCTGGGTGAGAATGGAAGAGGAGGAAGTGGGAAGTAAGGAATGGGCCCAGGAAGGTGCAAGAGGAGAAGCTGGGAGACCCTCAGAAGGTTGTAGCAGGGTCTCGCTGACAATGTGTGGTGTTGATTACAAGCAGGGCTTTTGCACTAGTGGAGACATTAACGATCAAAGAGCAACTGGTCATTCCAACTTAGAAAATACAGCACTCTCTCTTTTCAAAGAATATCTCATAATCCTTTCACCATCTGTTTTTCCTATTTCTGTTGATTTGTTTAAACATATAATGAGCATTTTCATACATAGAAAAGGGAGGCCTTACTATTTTAGACAATGATAAATAAGTGAGCTCCCGATCCTTAGTAAAAACATGTGAAGTGTTGAGATAAAAGGTGTGGCAGAGAACTACATGAAATCCACAGACTGAAGGGAGACAATGGAACTACTATTGTTCTAAGTATTTCAGGAGTCATCACAAGTTTTAACCTTACTTTACTTTGGTTTTTATACCTTGGCTGGCTTTGATGAAAGTATCAGAGGAAATGTTTATGCTTCATCAGGGGCTCTTTTAAAATTTTTATAATATCATAAGGTGTGGTAAAAAAAAAAGTAAGCATTTTTTTCTGAACTACAGATAGTCCTCCAAAGGAAAAAAAACACTCACAGGTAATCAAACCTAGACAGCAGTTTCCCAAATACCAACCCTTCAAATATTATAAATATCATCTCATGATTTTAGTCATAGCTATGTATTACCTGGTCTCTTCTGTACTTAATACTTTTGTTTGTAAATCAATTCTTTTTTTTTTAAAAAAAATCACCATTCTAAGTGGAAATTCACTTAGTAGCCACAAATAGAGGGTAATGTTTACAACAAAATTTAAAAAGTTCAACACAATATGCTTAAATTCCTGTTAACTATTTTTGTCTGATTCACAGAAAACCTGAATCCTCTTCCTCTGCTAAAATGTGAAACTCACACATTTTAGAGAGGGAGTAACATCTAGCATCCCACTGAGGCTCCTCCAATGGCAGGAGCCTACAAACTGGTCCAAGGATTGTTTATATACAAACCAGAGTTAAGAAGGAGTTTCATATTTTTTAATGGTTCAAAAATATCAAAAGAAGAATAACATTTCACCTGTAAAACTATACAAAATTCATATTTCAGTGTGCATAAAAAATTCTTTTTTGAGCCACACCCATCCCTTATGTTTTAACTAAAGCTGCTTTAGTGCTAAAATGGCTGAATTGAGTAGCAATAACAGAGACCTCATGGCTTGCAAAGCCCAAGATACTATTCAGTCCTGTATAGATAAAGTTTGCCTACCCCTCATTATGTGACCCAACTTATTTAAAGCCACTGCAGGTGCTACACCTATGGTATGTGTAGCTCCCATACTCTGGAAAATTCTGCTCTGTGAATAAGCATGCCTAAAAACTGAGATTCTGAAAGCCACAAAGAAGCAATAAAGCTTCAGAGAAATATGTCCCCCATTGGAAAATGACATCAGAAGCAAAAGTAGATGAATGTTGTCTGAGAATATACAGGATACATCCACATGTCTCTTACATGCAGCTCAACTGGAATGTCAGCAGAAGTAGTTTGGTGGACGTTTGCTCCTGCTGTACCAACTCAAGTGTAAAATAATGGGCTATTTATCTACTTGTGATGACAATTCTTTTTTCTGCATGTAAACATTAAAATCCCTTCTAATGAACAATGTGATTACACGGTCCAGTTTCAGTGAGCTTCTATAGTTAGTTTCACTTAACGCACTTACCACAACTAATGAGAACTATTCATGCACACCAAGAGATTAAGAGCTGGGCCTGATTCTCAAAAGTATGGGGAAGGAAAGAAATGATTTGCAGGCTCATACTGCACCAACCAGACTTCTTCCACTAAGCTCACTTAAAAGACAACATACTAAGGAAGCAAAGAAATGACAGAATGGATAGGCTTAGCTTGAAGGCATCTCCCATAAAAACATCATTATTTTAAATACTATGTAAAAGCAGTAGTATAATTTGTAACTAATTCTTCAAAAGTAGACCCAGAAAATATAGCTGTCACCTCTAGTCCTGGGGAAAGGAATACTCTGCTATTTTAAGTATTGGTTCAGAACCTGGGCTGTGCATGAGAATCACCTGGGAAGTTCTTAAAAGCCTGAGTCCCAGACCACACCCTGACTAATTCAGTCAGGATCCCAGTTTTGTAAAGATCCCCAGGTGCTTCCAATATGAGGCCACAGTTGAGAACCAGCACTCTCTTACTGTCTTACCTTGTAAACTGATATCCATAAGATGTTACATGGGCTCACCTGGGCGGAGAAGTTAAGCTGGACAAGTTCAGAGGAGGTAGAGTGAATAGGGGAACCCTAGAAAGATGTCAGTTTAGGAGGCTGATGATTTCTGTACATTTCTGGTAATACTAAAATCTCAACTTGAGATTACTGATGCCTTTCTAAAAATCTTAGATAAATGGAATTGTGAAAAGTGCATTCAATTAGTCTGTTGAGCCTCCAAATGTATTTTAAATAGTTAATAGGAATGATTGTGCTGGGCTCCTGAGTTCCACCCTTAAGCTAAATCTCTGGGGAACACTTATACCCAGTAAGGAATATTCCAAGTAATTAGCCTTCATACACGGTGATGGTGGCACTACAATATCTTGGACACGCTAGGCAAAGCAGTGGACTCTGAACTATGTCTAACAGAGCATTAAGAGCTATCTGCATATTGGTTTTGCTTCTGGATATGAAATCACCCAAGCTATATTTTTTCCACGATCAACTCCAGGGCCCTTCACTCTTGCCCATGCTTAATAACCTCTGCCTTAACTAACATTTTTTTTCTTTTGCCTAGGAATTTCTTAAAAGGTAGGTAATAGTGAGGGAGAGGTGCATCAATGTTTAGCATATGACAGTTACCCAGTCCTCCAGTAACAACTCCTAAGTTTATCCATTGAGGCTATTCCTTAGGAAATAAATTTTGAATAGTCTGAATCAAGTTAAAATTGAATCAAGCCCAACATTCTTCCGGAAACCCAATACATCTTACAGGAAAACTATGTAACTCTATAAAAAAGGTTTTCATTAAATCCTAACTATTCATATGGCAAGTGTCAAATGAGATTTAAAGGCGGATTTTTAAAAACATATTCAAGTTCTGTTATCCTCAGTTTCTCCATGCCCAACCAAACACTTTTGCCTAGCCCCTCTCTTGACCAATGGGGGCAGATTTCTTAGACTTCGGAGAGTTGGTAGGGCAATTCCCGGCAGTGGAAAGGTATGCGTCAGTCTTCCCAGAGGTTATGATATTTGCATTTATTGAGCATCATAGAGCATGCCAGGCACACTCTACTAATAGCTCAGCACAAACCAATGAGTCAGAGAATATCACTCCTAATTAGAGGTGAAAGATCTGAGGCTCTCACAAAGGCTATGTAAAATGCCCTTTAATCAGTGCCCGTTCTGTGATTCAGACCCAGGGCTGTTTGTCTCTGAAGCTTGGGCTCTTAGTTGCTACTCCATACTGCCAACTCAAGCCATCAAGCAGACCAGGCAGCCCTTTGAGGGGCCAATGAAGGAGCTCGAAATGGCCTCATTCCCAGCATGGGCACATATGCAACACTATCGTCCATCTGCCACAATTCTACTGTGTATTGATGCCATTCTAGAAGAAAGCCCAAAGGCCATTTGGGCAACCTCTCAACAGTTCACCACTTTAGTTGTTAATCGAATCGATCTATCTTTTTCTTGGGAAGGAGGCACCTGCCTGAACAGCTGGGTCTCCCTACCTTATTGCATTAAGGGTATGAATAAATACAATTGCTTCTGCCAGTAACACATACACAAACTGGATGTGGCTTGGAGGTATATATTTTTAAAGTCATGCATACATATTTAATTAATAATCTGTAACATAACAAATGTGGTTCAGGTGACGCTGATAATAAAGTTCTGTTTTCAGTAACATTTCCCATGGGAGTAATTCCCACATTATCAGTCCAGACACTGGCTGTGTCCAGATCGCCTGAGATGTTAATTAAAAAATACAGATTCCTCAGGTTCACCCAAAACAAACTGAATCAGACTATCCAGGGGTGGTGATCTGGAAACTGTGTTTCCAATAAAGCCCCAGGTGACAGTAGAGCACAGCCAGAATTAGGAACTAATTTACTAAGTTAGAGTGAATGGGGGCAATTGCCTCAGGCCAATTAGTTTGACCTTTTTAATATTTATTGACCTAATACTATTTGCAAGCACTGTTCTAGACCCGGAGAACAACCTGTGAACAGGGCAGATAAGGTCCTTCATATGAAGTTTACAGTATAGAGAGGGGAGACCAGCAAGCAGTAAGCAAGCAGACATATGCAGAAATAAGATCATTTCAGGTAGCTGCATTCCAAGGTGGCAAAGAGGGCGTGAGGAAAGAGAAGGCTATCAAGCAGTTATTCGGGAAGGCAGAGGGTTTGGTAGCAAGGCAGAGGGTCAATAAAGAGGTACTCCTCTTCCCCAAACGGTGCTAAAAATATAGGTGAGATTTTAACCACACAGGCCCCTTCAGATCTCAGATCCAGAGTAGGTAAGATAGTTCTTTGTATATCACATACCTTCCGCAAAGGCCAACTGGTTTGGGACTAGGGCTAGACCCTCAATCTCTCCTCCTCTGACCTCTCTTTCTCCTGCCTGTGAGATCCTCCTTGCCTATCAATTTCCTGAAGACTCTGCTGGAGAACTCCCAGTTCTTCTAACCACCAGGAGCCACAGCGTCTCTTTTTTGAAGTCAGGAAGATTTGGAATTTGAACCAAGTTCTGTTTGAGCACAATGACCCTACTCTTTCTAAAATACCATAAGATAATACATAGCAAAGGATTATTTTCTGGTGGTAATTGCTGGGGGACAGAAGCAGGGAAGGAAGGCTGGTACAATAAGATTGGAGAAATGGGATAGAAGGGAAAACTCCCATCTTCATTTGCACACTATTCGATTTAAACTGATCTTAAGTGGGTAAACACCTGCTGGTGGAAGACACCGTGTGACTTGCCTCAGGCTTTACCCAGACTATCCAGCTCTGTCTACTTCCTTCCTGTGAACCTTCCCAGAAGAACAGGAAGAAATTGTTCTTATTTGTTCTAGGTCTTATTTTCTTCTACTCATGAGCCAAGATACAGACAGTACTTCTGCAGTCAGAGGAGAGATGGTCCTTACAAATTTTACAATTGGAAAGATGAGGTAAATAGGGCCAAAGGCAGATGAAGTTTGGGTAGGGGGGCAGGGGAGGAAAATCATAAGTGGGTGAGACAGAATTTATGTTACAAGTCATGTGTTTCCAGTATCTGACACATATTCACTGGTTGCTCAGAAAGTGATATGAAGTGTCACAAAGTGTCAAACAACATTGGGTCTTCAGAACATTTTCATCAGAAATACTTCGTTTTCAATTTGTCATTAAAGTTTCTGGTTACATTAAGGAGAAAGTCTCAATTTGTTCCTAGCATTTCATTGCTTATATTCCTTCCCTCCCATACACACAGACTCGTATGTATGCATATGTATGTATATATTCAGATATATACATATATTTGTATATATAAATGTGTATATAATTTTGCTTGTTTATACTTATATTTCCTTCTAAACACTGAAGAAATGTTTTTATTTTAAATATATTTAAGTTGCAAGGAGGAATCATTTTAAATAAAATATCAAGCAAATATATAATAGGTGGCATTAAAGATGGGACAGGAATCAAGGTGATAGAAAATGGCTGAAGCGTGATAGATCTTATCTAACCCAATCTCCTTTCTTTATAGATGAAAAATCGAAGGCCCACATAACTGACTAATACACAGCCACGCAAGTATTTAGCAGCAAAAATAGTAATAGCATGCCGCTCTCTCTGTTCATGCCCTTTTGAGGATGTGTAGAAAGTTATCTGTACAAATATGAGAAGTCCTTCCCAAATAAGTAAAGTAACTGGCATAACTGAGGAACTCTTTGGCAAATCTACTCTGTATACCGACTCAGGAAAAACAGGGAAAAAGCCCCAATCTGTTCTTTCTAGTTGTGTGCCAATAAAAAGTCACCAGATCTTTCTGAACCTCACTTTGCTCTTCAGTTAAAATTAAAAAAAAAAAAAAATCCATCAACATAAATAAAAGCATAACTCTACTTGTCTATGATTATAATATAATGGCTTGACATGTAAGAAGTGATCATATACAGCATTATTTTTCCTTCTGCCCCTCAAAATGTTTTGGGGTTTGAATGACAAATTAAGAATGTGTGTTCCTTCCTAAATTTCACTTCTTCCATTCCCAGATAATTTTCTTTTCAAATAGGAGGTGAAGTTCCCAGGTCATGAGCCCAAAATTATGGCAAACCAAAAGAACATTTCACACTGAAAGCAAAATTAATAGCAGCAGCAAAGTCTCTGAGAGTTTAAGAGCAGAGGAAGAGGCCAGGCACAGTGGCTTATGCCTGTAATCCCAACTACTCGGGAGGCTGAGGCAAGAGAATCACTTGAACCCAATGGAGATTCCAGTAAGCCAAAATCACGCCACTGCACTCCAGCCTGGGGGGACAGAGTGAGACTCTGTCTCAAAAAAAAAAAAAAGAGCAGATGAAGAGGTAAGAAGAGTATTTAGGACTGTCCTCTTTCCCTTCACTGATAGAGTTTAGCAGAAACGGGACCTACGATTCCAGCTACGCTAGTCCTCTGCAGTGCATGTCACATCTGCTAGACCAATGGAGCTGTTAGAGGAGGAATAGGCCATTTTAAATGTTGCACTTTCTTCTTTAAAAATACATGCAGAGATAAATGAATGCAGTGATCATTTCATCTTTTGTATTGATATTTTTGGTGACCATAAAAACACACTCCTCGGATCTCTGGCTGTGGGAACAGAGTTGATGGAGGGCCACACTGGCTGTCCCCTTCAGATCCACTACTCTGTTTGTACTGAGGTTCCCAGGGCTGTTCTCCACCAATGACTGGGCACAGAGAAGAAACTAATTCATGCCCATTTATGCAGGATGCAGAATCTCGGATGGGCAACTGTCCTGGCTGACACTGTTTTAGAATTTGCTGCTCCCTGGGGCTCTTCCTGCCCACTCCTCTTTCCTTCCCACTTTCCCTTCACTGGTGTCAGATTCACATTGCCATCCAAAGTCCGTCCTCACCTTCTCCTGCTCCTCTGCTTTAGTTTTCACAGGTGTTTCCCTCAGTAAATCTCTTGCATACCTAATCTTGTCTTGGTATCTGCTTCTTAGAAGACTCAAAATAACACAACGTCTTTCCAGAAGTTCAACCACCACCAAACAGATAATCCTACACAAGGTTTAAAATGAGTAGCTAGCCAGGCACTCCGATGTGCCCCATTGGTTATAATGGAAAAGAAAAAAAAATGTTCTGTCAGCATTTTGTGTAAACTTATGACCACAGTTAATCACCCAGAGTGTACCTTCACTGACTACCAGATGTGTCATTAACCATTTCTGAAAAAAGTGAAATAAAATCACCCAGCCTGAGAATGCTGTGGAATAAGTCAATACTAACAGATGGTGTTTATTTTGTCACTGCTTGTGTTAAAAAATTACCACCTAGTCCCATCAAATCCATTGCTTTAAGGTGGAAGCTTTATGTAAAAACTGCTACAGAAAATGCCATATTTTATCAGCTGTCATTGAGTTCCTTAAAATATGAGCACTTGTTTTCATGGTTTTCAGTTTTCTAGGACATGGTGCAATACACAGGAGATGGGTTTGTATAAATCTGACACGATGGAGTGTTTTGCCAGCAGCTCTGTCTTGCAACATGCAATCTGTTTTGTTTTTCAAACAAAGTTGGTACATGAGTTAGTTGGAACAGTAGTGTTTCGAGGATGAAGACAGAAATTTCTCAATTAAACAACCTCTGCAATGTGGTGCAGTCTACATGCTCAACAATAGGGGATCATTTAAGGATGTAATCACAGGCTCTTTTAGATGGAATCACACAGAGAATCATGAAAAATGATGAAACATGAAAACATGGGGGGAAATTTCACCATACAGTAAGAGAAAAAAATGATAAAGCAATAGTAAAATGGCATGCCATCGCTGCTTCAGAATACTACAGTGAGAAGCAATATGACAGAGGGGTAAGAGGAGGTAATCTTGAACCAGTCTTCTTGAGAACAAACTGGGTTCTGCTGCTTACTCTCACTACCTTTATAACCTTGCTAAAGTCACTTGACTGATCCCTGCCTCAGTTTCTCCATAAATCAAGAATGATAAAAACAATGCACATAGTTCATGGAGGATCAAATGTAAAGCGCCTTTCAAAGTACGTGGCACAGAGTGAGTGTTATATAAATACCATTATTATTGTTGTAATTTTATTACATATCATTTTAGAGAAAGCCGTGGAAGCACATTTCTCACAATGTTGATAGTAATTCTCGCTAAATGGTAAGATTGCAGTCGATTTTCAAGTGTTTCTTTCTTGGCTTATTTGTTTATTCTAATGTTTTCTCACACATACAAAAATGTACCATTTAAAAAGGAAAAAGGAAAGGAGAGAAAGAGGAAAATAAAGAACAATTTTCACTTGCTTTTGCTGTACCAATTTCTACTACTATAAATAGCATGAAATTGGCTGGATAAAATAGCATTTTTTTTTAAGTTTTAAACTCAAAGTACCTTGATCATTTAGAATTTCTTTTAAAATACCTCAGCTGAAACATCTGGTTACTCTCAACGTCAATGCTAGCACAATAAGTGAGCAAACTTGCATATCCATCAACGTGAGCCTGGAACAAAGTGAGGACACTAAGCAGGTAGAGAAATAGTTTCTCCCTGATAAATAAGTTGGACATGTACGTGCTCCCTTTCCCAATACTTCCATTTTGCCTTCCTCTACTTGATGATGAAAATTCAGCCAGCTGCTTTTTTCCTTCAGAAAATAAGGGTCTCCATAACCTTTGTGCATATGCATATTTAAAAAATACATTCTGACAATTACACTCAATAAACACATAGATCATATATATTCTCTAAATACGCAAATAAATCAAATACTATGTGACATTGGTGCCATTTTGATTTAAAATCATTGACTTAAAGAAGTCAAACTTCAACCATTTCTTGGAGCCCTGTAGTATAGCCCGAGTCAGTTTTCTCTGAGGTAACCAGAGAACACATGACATAAGGTCAATAGCAAAACACCAGATGATCAAATTAAAGCAGAGATATGACTTTCCCCATACTCTAGATACCCTTTTGTTAATCACACATATTCGGCAATGTGTTTATAAAGACCTGAGAACAGATCTTTCAAGAGACGGGAGTCTAGAAATGAAGCTGGGGCTATTCTGAACGATGCTCCTCCCTCTCTCCTCCTGGATTTCAACATGTGCTCGGTGAATTATTTTACCAATTTTACCTTCAGTGACAAGAAACGTAATTACTTTTGCACCAACCTAATTGAAATGGGGCTCTCAAGCTGAGGGAACCCACAAGGTGTCAGGAGCTTCATTTTTTTTTTTGAGGTTCCATATTTGTCTAAGTCATTTCTAATGGCTCCAGGCATCTTAGCAAACCTCAAGTACCCACCCTTTTTCATGTTTTAAATTCCAAATACTTAGGTTGAGAGTCAAGAAAATTCTGGAACATATCTCTGAATATCATCTCATTCTATGAGACTGACCCTTGTGATACAGAATGAGGTTACCATAGAAACACATCTGGTCTCACTTTTGCTGAGCCCTACCTGCCTTTCTACTTTGTAAACGTTTCCATTTTAAAAGCCCTCAGTGAACCTAAGTGACTACTGGGCAGACAGTACCTGGAAGGTATCTCAGGCATCTTATTCTGCAACTCAAACGTTGCTGTGTATTTACTTGGGGACATATTTTGTCCAGGTAGTGAGAAGGATAGGCTATTTCCTTGCTAAATGCTTAAAGCAATGCAGATTCATGCTTAATGGCAAAAATGCCATTTTTGTGGAGCCTATGACTTTTCCTTTCCCTAATGTTTTAGATTACAGATGAAAAAGTCTGCTGTCTTAGGTGAATAATGATGCATGTCTTTATGACTTAAAAGTGTTCAAAGGAGCTGTAGAACATTTTTAAAGATTCATTTCTTCTCAGGCATCTTATTCTGCAATCCAAAGGTTGCTGTCTACTTACTCAGGGACCTATCTAGGAAGGAAATAGACTATCCATCTCAAATGTAGCCTTACAAAAATGTTCTTTGCCATAGGACAAGTGTGGTGGATCTTGGTAAATACTAGTAGGTGATCAATAAACCCTGTTTATTATGTGTCAGACACTAGCCTAAGCTCTTCAATGCATTATTTTATTTCATCTTTATGTCAATCTTATGAGAAACATACTTTTATTATTCCCATTTTACAGAGGGAACGTGGAAGTGACTTGCTCAAGGTAATAACATCACTGGGGGCAGTGCTAGATTTAAGCTCAGGGTTTTATTCCACACGCTGATAACTGATTCTACAAGCTGGTACTCGACCATACACGGTTGAAAAAGCATATGAGGCCTCTCACCCAGCCTTGGTGCTACATCCCCTCTCTACCCTTTAACCATTTTTGGAAAGGCAAATGTGCCCTATAGTTAGCAAGAGAAACATCATGTCTTTTTAGCCACCTATCACAGACTATCATATGTCATTACAGATAACCTGTTTATCATGAATTGCAACTACATGATTCTCTTGATGATGTTTAGGATAAACTCTTATAAAGATTTATACTTCTACACATACTGGTAACAAGTAGAAACTCTTAAGTGCAAAACAGGAGTAAACATTCTCTAAAAACGAATTACTGATAGAACAATGAATCAGCAGTATTAACCACTGAGATGTTGAAAATACATTTCCTCCCAACAACATTTAAAGGATCACATCAGGGATTCTTTAGGAAAGAGTACAGTTGAATAGAGAAGGAAAAAAAAGGCCGAGAGGGGGTAAGGAAAAGGATAAGACGATATTGCTTAACTGATTGATTCAAGAGGTCATATGAAGACTCAGAGTTTCATGGCTCATGGTCTGAAAATAGGAGGGTGGAGTTTACTTTGGCATGGCAGATGTGCACTGAGTAGAAATAAAAGAAAGAGATAATGTCCATATTCACAGATGATTTCATTTTCTCCCTTAAACTACATGTTTGAGTCACTTCTCAAAAATATCACTTATATTCAATGATACAAACATTTCACCATTTTCTTTTTAAGTTGCTTTCTGAAAAGGTCAACAGTAGTGAGAAGAAAGGCTTAAAGATATTGATGATTAACAATTTCAAATAAGGTCCTCAGAGTCTATTTCTAGAATGTGATCCTCGGATAGCAGCCTGTTTCTCAGAGTCTCTTTCTAAAATGTGACCCTACGATAGGAGCCACCAAGGTAGCATTGAGTACCAATTGAGAGCTGGTGGTCTAGATTTCATAAGATCTTATTTGAGTCCCAGTTTAGCCTTCCCACTAACAAGCAATGTACCTTCAGGCTCACAGCTTTCAGATTTGTACGTTGCCATTTTCTCTCATCTCTGATACAGTGATATTAATAGACCCTGGATATTTATTAACAGATTATTCATAGATCAACTGAGATAGTACATGTGAAGATGGTTCAATATAATAGGTGCTCAGTAAAGAGGAGTATCTTATTAGGACAGATAGAACATTATAACAACTACTACTGTTCATATTAGTAACGGGAAAAAGCCTTCTGGTGATGGAAGAAAATAATGTAAGCCTTCAAATAGCCTATAGCATTCTTTATTCTCTCAACAAAATGTTTTAACTAAATTATCTCTTTGTTTCCCATCTAGCAATGCAGAAAAGTAGACAAGGGATTTAGGCTGAAAATCTCTCTTTCCATATTACCCAAGCTCTGTCTGAGAGCACAAGGTTTCTTCATTTGTTGCATGACTCATTCTCCCCACGTACTTACTCATTTACACCATGGATGAAATGTCAGTGTGTGCCCTCAATCTTGATCAGGTAGACACAGAAAGTAGTGCACGTTTCATGTGGAAGGCACAGAGAATGAACTGAGAGTTTCCAGAATGCAAAAGCCTCCTGCTTTGTGCTTATGTGAGACAAAGGCTACCCCTGTGCTCACCCACATGAGAACCAAGAGCCAGGTGGCATCATTTGGAAAGACCATCAACCAGTTGGGATGGGTAGCCAAGGCTGAGACCATCTGTCTCATGCAAAAGCACCCAGTGGGTATTAGAGACCTCGTCACAGAGGCCTGGGTATGTACTTTGTGTTTTTCCTCATCAAAATAAATTTTAGTGTTGGTCTGGATCTTTTCTACTGAATGATGGCTAGAGAAGAGAAGCTGGCACTGGTGATTCTTTTGCCAGCTGCAGGAGAAGACCTTCTGGTTTCCCCACTGCCACATCCACATGAAGTGTGCAATTTCTTCTTTCTGAAAGCTTGGGGAGCCATAGGCAAGCCTAATGGCCACCCAGCCACCTAAGATGCATTCCTTTTATCCAAGTACTACATGCATTTTTAATTGAAAAATACTTCCAATTACATTACAGTTATCATAAATAAGAGTACAATGTTCTGGAGAGTGAAGCTGGCAGGCCATTCATAGATGGATTGTTATTAAAATTAGCATTATTATGATTTCATCAATTATTTCTACACTTTGGAACATTTTGTTTTCTTCCAAACCTCTTCCCGTGCTTTTGTGAATTTCATTATAATGTCAGGTGCCCCTTTCATAGAAGCATAAATTTCATGTCTGACAAATATGGTTTTCCCTATCTCAAGAAACCATGCTATTTGGGGCCTGGAGAAAATGGCAATGCTATTTCTAATGCAGCCTATGTTTATTCTCTTGCGTAAACCCAATTATCAGCAGCTTTTGGGATTTTATTACTTTCAACTAGATGTTTATATAACAACAACAACAACACACTCTACCTTTTAACGATAAGCATAGTGGACATTATTCTATTCTGCATGAACAGTATTCTCCTCCTGAGAGGTTAGTGATATTTGTGCAACCAGGAGGGAAGATGACATCACAAGAACCATCTTTCTTTCGAGCAACCAAGACAAAGTAATATAAAAATGGCAGCCAGGGCCAAATCTACTTTCTTGACTTTTTATTTCTGATGCCCAGGAAATAATAATAATAATAAAAAGACACGGTCCTGCCTGTCACAGAGCTACTAGAGGATATAGGCAATAAATATTCAACTGAAACAAATGTACACAATTAATACAGATTATAACTGCTGTGAAAGAAATAAGTGTAGTTGCCATTATTATTATCCATTAGTGTAGGAGACTATGGTAACAGACATATCCAACACATTAAAAAGATGTCATATGCTCTAAAAGCAGTAATGTCTTGAGATACATATTTTTAAAGAAAGTCTCATTACAGGTAATTTGAAAGTTTTTCCTGGGTGAAAAAAGGTGTCATTACTGTGTTTCCTTTTTGTTAATTATTTGTCTCCCCACCGATAAAACAACAAAGGGCAAAGCCTACGTATAATTATTCTCTGTAACAAGCTATAAGAAGGTCCGATTACATTTTATCAAGCATCTAATACTGTTAAGTCTTGCTGTTACAGCCAGGATCCCCAGCTTGCCTGACAATCCTGTAGATATACCATCTAAAGTTGGGAGTCTGTAAACCCCAGGCCGTCTGTTGGGAACCACGCCACACAGCAGGAGATGAATGGCAGGTGAGCGAGCATTACAGCCTGCACTCTGCCTCCTGTCAGATCAGCAGTGGCATTAGATTCTCAAAGGAGCATATTGTGAACTGCATATGCAAGGGATCTAAGTTGTGCACTCCTTATGAGAATCTAATGCCTAATGATCTGAGGTTAAACAGTTTCATCCCACAACAATCCCCCTGCCCCCAGGATCTGTGGAAAAACTGTCTTCCATGAAATCAGCCTCTGATGCCAAGAAGGTAGAGAAATGCTGATCTAAAGGGCATAGGCACTGGCACTGAGCACTGGAGTTCGTGCACCCATTTCAGGGAGAGGTCATAAACAATGATGTCATAAACAATGACAGAATGAATAACTTTGTACATATACTTAATTTCTACAGGACAAAAAGCACAAGAGAGTATTGCATCCACAACAAGTTGCTATGAAAAGGCATTCTTGGCCAGGTGCGGTGGCTCACGCCTATAATACCAGAACTTTGGGAGGTCAAAGAGGGCAGATCGCTTGAGGTCAGGAGTTTGAGGCCAGTCTGGCCAACATGGTGGAACCTCAACTCTACTAAAAATACAAAAATTAGCCAGGTGTGGTGGCAAGTGCCTGTAATCCCCAGCTACTCAGGAGGCCGAGACACGAGAATCGCTTGAACCTGGAAGGCAGTGGTTTCAGTGAGCTGAGATCATGCCACTGCACTCCAGCCTGGGTGATAGAGTGAAACTCAGTCTCAAAAAAAAAGAAGAAAAGAAAGAAAAGGCATTCTCTCTTTGTGTGTGTGCTCCTTTGCTTTTGCTTTTTTTATCAAGGAACACAGAATGCATGTGCAAACACACATGGATAATAGTAGGGCTAGATAATAGAACGGCAGAATGAACATAGTTAAAGAGAAAATAAGTGGTTTGGAAGTAAAATCTAGAATTCACCAGACACATAAAATTGAAAGAGAAGAAAATGTTTTTCCTACCTTGGCCAGTTTTGATGAGGCTCTGGAGAACTAGGTACTCCTACACTAATGGTGGGATAACAAATTGGTACAATCTTTTGGAAGGCAATCTGGGCATGTGTACATACCTTTGTGTGCATTATGTATATGATATGCATACATATACATATATACATAATTAGAATATGGGTATATGTATACAAAGACATAGAATATGGATACATATATACATATACATACACATACAAGCACACATACTTTTAATATGCATATATCCTTTCATTCAGCAAGCCTAATTCTAGGTATCTGTCCTGCAGAATTTAAGCATATGAACAAAGTTATTCATTCCATCATTGTTTATGACATCAAATAAAATAGACATAACTTAAATGCCCATTAGTAGGGGAATAATAAAATCATTGTACTTCCATCTTTGAAATTAGCTGCAACTGTTCAGTGGGCTAGGACATATGTTTAAAATGGAAAGATAGTCATGATATGCTATTAGGAAAAAGCAAGGTGCAGAATTATGTGTAGTGTGTAATCCCCTTTCTGTTAAAAAAAGAAGAAAAGAAGGAAAACAACGTATGTCCCTGTGTGCACATAGATGCTAGAAAAATTCTGAAATGATTGAAACAATAGTATTGAAAATATGGTTTGAACTATGGAGTTTAGGTAGCATATTGAAACAATTCATAAGCATATATAATTAGAGAGCAAAATCTCCCATTTTGAAGTTTGACTTCATAATTGTTTTAAAATGTGAAAACAGAAAATTAAATTTGAAAAACCATGACGTAGTTAGCAACTCAAATCACAACTTCATTTCTCTTACGATTTCAGTGAAACTGTTTTCTAGAGGCACGGATACACTAACAGCAACATCATGCAAACCAGTTTACGACATAGACTCAATCAAGGTTTATTCCTTAATGTGCAGCAAGCACTTAAAATGTGTTCAGCAGTGAGTTAGGTTCCAGATTTAGAAAAATACCTATAAAAAACTCAGTTACACAGGGGATCTAGCAAAATAAGCAATTGTAATTTGGAATGACAAGGATGTGTAGTCAACACATGTTTTTATCTCGAAGTCCTGCCATTTCCTAAGCATTACTGGCCTCAGTCCAGTACTTTGCATCTCTACGCTCTTCTGCTAATTTGGGCCACTGTCCTCTCTCATCTGGTTTACATCATCTACAACTTCTCAAATAGGTCCTGCCTATTTATTTTCCACACCTTGGGCAAACTAAGCTTTCTAAACTGCATCTCTTCATGTCACTCCCTGCTTAAGATATTTCTCAGTCCTTAAGATAACATCCTACCTGTAATTTAGGGGACTTCCCAATCTCTCACCCTTTTCAATCTCCCCACTTCATTTCTAGCCTTGTCTCTCTGGCCTATAACTTCTGATTTGTGAACCACAACTCCTTCATCTGTCCCCAGTCTTTATAATGCCTTTTTACCTGGAAACCCTTCCCCCCAACTCTTTCTTAGGGATTTTTTTTTAACTTATTCTATGTTAGGGCATGTTTTTTTTCCCAAAAGTCCCTACTTGTGCCTGTTTTTTTCTGAAAGTCCGTAAGTCATACAAAGGCAGGCATCATATTTTACCACCATGCCCAGTGCCAAGTACTGTGTCTGGCATTAAATGGGCTCAACATTGGTTGGAAGATGGAGTGATGAATTAGAGAGTTCAGCTGCAAAGCCTATGGGAGCACTGAGAGGGAAAGCCCACCACAGCCTGGGAAATACTTTCTCTAAACCCTGCATCTTAAAGACACAGGGAAAGGAGTTAACCAGGAAAAGAGAAGGTAATGCAGAGACAGACTGATGACACTTAACCAGCTGGTTATAAGAAGCGTGTTCACTTAAAAATGAAGGTTATCTTGGCCAATGAAAAGAGCTAACTTAAAAAAGCACTGCCACCATGATGGGGCATAATAAATGCTTCCATAAATGCTTCATTCATTTTAGAAAAGCTCTCAACCTGTGCCAGGTGAACACTGCAAGAGGGTTCGGTCTTCCTTTTCCTACATGTAGAGACACTGACTATATTTTCTTCATCAATACAATACAACTCTTTCTGCAGAATACTGGTCCACAATAGAAGTCTACGCTGCTTATAATGTCGAAGTATCAATTTCTAATAACATGTTTCAGGAAAACTGCCTAAGAAATTAGTTTCAAAGATTTTCCTATTAAATTACCATTTTAAAGATAAAGATTTGCATGCAGTACCAATTGAGAAAACTGGTTGAGTGGAATTATTAATATATTATGTTAAAATTAATCACGACCACATACCTGCTTAACTTTAAGTAAATCAAATTACTCTTAAAGCGAATAAAAATAATGTCCATATTTTCAAAAGAAGTACATCTACAGTGCTTGCTGATAACATATGTATTCATGCCAGGATTTCTGCATTGAGAAAATGCTTTTATTTTAACAGCCAGAGCTTTGAAATCTAATGCATTACTTACTTTATTTTTCTATATCATTTGAATTTTACCATATGAATATGGAAACATATGAATCTTACAGCAATACAGCTTAGAATGTTATTAATACTATTTATTCCTAGGTAGATCTTGAAGACTGTATAAGTACGTGATAACAGGGTAAATCACATTTTAAAGTTAGAGAAGTCAGAAAGTCCTGTGGCAGCTGATATGAAATTATGGGTACTTCATCAAAACCCAGCCAGCCACAGCCACCTCATAACTCATGCTTAGAGCTTCATAATGTGATTAGGTTTTCAAGAGGGTGCATTTGTGTTTTGGTTTTCTTTTAATCACTTTGTGTTCAGCTTGGCTTCCAACTGACTCCTGATTGACTACGGTCATCATGGCGAGAATAAAGAGATCGTCAACTTTGCCGAAGAAAAGTTATTAAATTTTAGTTTTCCTAAAGGGAAACATTCTCTGCAACAGTAATTGAAAAAAAATAAAATCTTTATTGACATTCTTTGAGGGAAAATACAATATTCAACATTTAGGCTGAAACTAGATAGGTAGAGAAAATACAGATTTGAAGCAATTATACAGACAAAGTCAGCCAAGAAAATTGGCTGTGAGAGGTGTCTTGTCTGCTGCTATTCTGGCCTGATTGGCACCAAGGGTTTCTTCTTTTTTTACTTCCACTCAGTCATACACTCACTCCACAAACATTTATGAAATGCCTAAAAATGTGATTCATCTTTGCCCTCAAATGAGATGCATTCTAATGGGTGGCTGGGGCTGGGATCAAAGGATAATAAACAAATAACCGGACTTCAAAGTAACAAGTGCTGTGACAGAAACACAGACTCCAGTGGGGGACAGAGGGAAGAAAAGGCTATAACTGTGCACAGAATCTGTTTATTAGCTATTTTTACCAATCTTCAGGCACTATACCATTGCCACTGAAGTAAAAGAGGCCCTGCACTGAGTATCTAAGAATTCTTTTTAATGGCTTATTTTGAGAAGAAGAACTAATCTACTATATATGATAACAAGAAGTGGTCCATATCTGGCTTTTTCTTAAGACATTTGCTTTTCCCTGATTACAAATATAACATATGTTCATCGTAGATAATTAGAAAATACAAAATAAAAGTCATGAAAATAGAGGAAATAGGCAAATCACCTGTAATTCCATTATCTGGAGATAGTAATAATTTTAGGCAGATATTTTGAATATTTTCTGCATGTGTTTATATGTGTATTAAAATCTATTCTTGTTCATAACACAAAAAGTCATAGACTACTCTGGAAACTGTTATTTTAAATTTATCACAATATAATTCATGTCTTTAAATATTATTCTATATCAAGATTTTAGCAGTCACATATTATTTTATTACATCAACATATCAATTTATTTAACCAACTGCCTATTAATGAACTGTTAGACCATTTCTCCTTCTTCTATATAATAAATAATATAGTAGCTTGGATCTGTTAAATTCGGGGAAGAGAAATTAGTAATTTGAACCATATTCTATTCAAACTTATCTTAGAATCTCTGATATTTTAATAAATGGGTTTATAGTATTTTCTGTAATTACATATAAAAATATACAAATTATCATTATATAAATATCATATATAATTATCCTATATCAATATCATATTAAATATATATAAACTATGTTTTAGAATTTAATGGTCCCCAAAACCACTTGAAGCTTCCTATAGAAATCTATGTTGAAAGCAAAATTTTACAAAGTGATGATACTTTATGGGTGGTGAATAAAAGTTGAAAAAGCAAAAAGAAAACAGGTATGCTTAGTACACAGAATACATGCCATAATGTATTCTGACAGATTTTGATGGAAGACAGCAAGAGGTTAGCTCTGATTTGCTTACCAACCAAGAGAAACCAAAAAATACTATCGTTCTAACAAATCATAATGTCTTAAAAAGAAAAAAAAAAGCAGTTGCTCTTTACCTCATCTATTCTAGTACTGTCCTAAGAAATGCTTCCTTGCAGATCTCCATAAAGAAGATCTTTACATGCGGTGTAACAAGCAATATGCTTAATAACATATTCAAAGCAGATGCAATTATTTCCTTTAAAGAACTGGTAAATTTTTGCTTCTCATTAGGAATAATTAAAATAAACTCTGTTTAGGGAATCATTTCAGGTTATATTATTGCCTTGGGGTAACTAGAAACACTGGGATATTATTAAACAGGGGTTCACTCTTGGGCTAGGAACTGAAAAAGAGACTTGATGACATTCCTTTGTCCTCCACATGTGGAAAGGCAGATGGAAGAGTCTGAATGGAGTGGCCACTGAGGGAAAGGCCACTGACCGCATTGTGCCCTTATTGTCGAACATGCATACATTTAGTTGAGAGAATTACCTATAGCCAGCAGCTGACTTTAGGAGGTCATCTGCAGGTGCACTGTCCTCATATAGTTTAATTAGCTTGACTTTTTCTTGATGACAAAACACATAAGAGTCACAAAGAAAGACCCAGTATAATCGCAACGCTTTCAAGGGCATTTTGAAAGTGAGGGAAATGTATGTTTAATTCTAGGAAGCATTGTTTCAACAAAAGATACAGTCAATTATTAAAAACATATTACTTATGAGAGATGAATGCAGAATAAAGCAGCAGGTAGCAGTCACTTTGCATAAAAACTGTCATCCCAAAGCTGCTTTTTTAGCTTCTGAAATGGACACATTCTTCTCTTTTTTCACATTAAGAGAAGTCTTCTTACTCTTAATGAAACCCCTTAACTGTGATCATTCTTTTCCTGAGCAGACACAAATGTACATATTCTGTTTGTGACAGGATAGCTTTATACTTGCCATATTGCTTTGTACACATTTTCAAGTGCATTTTCTTTTGTCAAAGTATTCTTGAGTACCAGGCATTAGAAATAAGTATAAAGAGCAGGTGTGCTGAGTTTTCCCTTTTCACCCAGACTGCATTAAACCAAAAACCACATTTTGTCTTTTTATTTTTGACAGTGGGTTTATGGGATAATCTATCAGCAATGGATAAGAAGAATGAGTAAACAAGGGGACTAATGAGTGAGATAAAGATGGTTAATTCCAAAGAAAAATAAATCTGGGTGAAGAAACTGGCTGCAGTGTAAGTTGAAGATAGCAGGGGTAGAAAAATATATTAATAATCAAAGATTTATAGCATGGACCTGCCTCTATAACAGTGATACCTATAACATCTGTATATTTCTGGAAAATTTGACCATGAGTGGAATGACTGTGCTGTGTAAAGAAAGAGTTGTGCTGTGTAAAGAAAGAGTGATCCATGGCTTAGATGATATGACTTTTAAAAAATCTGGCTTCTATAAGGGGAAAAGGGGAGGGCCAGTGGGAGGAAGAGGTGGGGAGGGATTGCCAGGGGAGAAATACCAAATGTGGGTGAAGGAGAGAAAGCAAACAAAACACACTGCCCTGTGTGTACCTTTGCAACTGTATTGCATGCTCTGCACATGTACCCCAAAACCTAAAATGCAATAAAAAGAAAAAAAAAATCTGGCTTCTTGAATGGGCTTGGGAGTTCCCATTGTCTGTTCTAGGTCATCATCAGGCTTCATGGAGTAGGTAAATTTTCCTAATGTTCTGAAAGTCAGACTGATCTCTGATATTTATGTACTACCCAAATAACCTGAGGAGTGTAGCGTAACGGGGATAATGTGGGAAAGCAGAGGAAAGATAAATTCCCTGTGTAAGTATTATTTGGATCTAACAACATTTTTCTGGTACTGTCAATATGAAAAGGTGACTCTGACTTTACATAACAATTGCTTATGTTTGAATTCTGGACATGTACCAGATCTCATTTACTCACCTTGAGCTAGGTACTATTATTTTTCCCACTATGTTGATAGAAAGATACAGACCCTGAAATAAGGCCACCAAATTTTAAGTAGCAGAGCTGGGATCCTAACCTCATTATCCCCTGTGCAAGATTGCCTCCCATATAAAGTCATTAAATCATGCGGTCAAGAATATGCCCAAAGTTTCTGTAAATGGTTGTTTTCAAATGACTCCAGGGATACCTTGATTAAAGCCAGGCAGTCCTGGTGACACTTGAACATGGCAATAGCAACTTGCTGAACACTCAGACCTAGCCTTTCAAAGTGTGCATCAACCACATGGTACAAATATGTACTGTGGGTTCATATAATTTTAGAGTCAAAGATGATTAATGGAAGCAGAAGATCACTGTTGTCTGAAAATAGATTCTTTTCTCTCTTCTTGAGAACTTCATGCAACAATTTACTATCAAATTTTACATCCTCGGGTTCATTTAAATATCAGCAGATATCAAAAGACTTTGTGTATCACACCAAATCACAGGAAACAAGACATTTTGTTTTCCCAATTCATAAGAGGCACAGCCCATTAATAAACCATGCCAATCTTGTTAGACTATAAGCACTTATAAAATCTCATTATATTATATTGGCATTGGGCTTACTTGATGTTTTCAGTGAGGTTACATATTCCTGGGGTGATGTGTTTCTTTTTTTCTCACCATTCATCAGATAGCACATCAGTTCAACAGAATGGGTGTTCTAAGTTGAAGATTTACTTTCTTGCATTTGTTTTTGAGACAGTGAAATGAAGAAGGCAAATGTGAGAAATGCAAATTTGGAGTTGTCTGGGGCTAGACAGAGCCCAACAATGTAAAAAATTCTGGTGGTTTGCTAGAGGGACATTTATAAAGGCTTCAATGCTGACAATGTAAACAGCTAGTATGGAAACACAATCTAAATTCTGCATTTAGAAAGATGACATTTCTATAAGCTAATGCTCTTCTGATGAAAGTTCATGTACAGGCACTCATGCACGTTCCACATTCTGAATACTTACTAAGTACTTCAAATCTTTATCTCACTTGATCCACCCCAAGAGGGAGGTGCTGTTAATGTCCCCACTTGACAGGTGAGAAAACTAAGACATACAGAGATGGTGTAACTTGTCCAAGGTCAAGTTATAAGAAGAAGAAACTTGGTGTCACATTTTTAATGTCTTATTTATCCCTTATTGCAATTCTGCCTTTCAAATAAATGTTTTTGATTGTCAGTTTTTGCATGTCTGCCTCCATGGGAAAAATTTTGAATGTGTTAGAGGCATCAGTTGTGGGTTTCTGTATTTGACTCGCATATGTATTTTCACAGGAATAAACATTTTGGAAGCACCAAATCAAAGGTGAGGACCTAAAGAATAAATGTTCAAAGATACCCAGGTAGGACAAAGGTGATGGAATGACTGTATAATCAGTTTTTGACCTCCGGTGACCTGACCTGACCTGCATAATCCTGGAAATTCATTTGTCTTCATCGAATAGGCAGCTGAGTTGACTAAACCTCATGCAAGAAGGTCAGCCAGTTTCAGCAGAGTGACTGGAGGCAGCTATTCAATGTCAATACCCACGCACAGATACACACCCTGGAGTTTATTCCTCTTTTAAAGAGAATCTAATGGAGAAATTCTAGTCAGCGAATAAGTTAGCTTTTTCAGGAGTCTAATGACATCATTATAGAACATTCTAACTTTGCTCTGTGGATACAATGTCATTAATGCCCCTGGGGTTTAGCCCATGCTATCACAGTTATTCTACACAGCCTCTCTCCATGTTGCATCCTCTCCCAGTTGCTGGAAAAATAAGAGCTTTTATAGACACAAAAGAGACTGCAGTAGCCCCAAGAGCACACAATATTATTTTATTCATTAGTTGTCAAGTGCCTGCAGGGTTCAAAGAGACAGGTCAATAGAAGGGTGTATATAATGTGAATTGTTCTACACTCAAAAAAAATAAGGTATTGGAGAAAAGGTGTCCTTAGGGTTCAAATTTAATAGAAGCTGTAGATTCAATTGGGGTCTTTAAACTTGACCCCCTTTTCTGAGACCACCAGCCTGAAAGTGAGTATTTGAGCAGTGACTTGGATTTCCCTTTCAATCATTGACTATTATCCTCTGATGCCCCCACAAGCATCTAGTATGCTAAATACTGAACCTGGCCTCCACATTCTCAAGTACTTGACATATAGTATACATAGTGGATGTTCTATACATATTAGTGGAAGAACAAATGCCAAGGGCCTAGTAGAGACAAATCATGTTTCAGAGAATTTCCCCAGTGGACAACTAAGAGGACCAGCATCCTTCTCCCTGAGTACTGAGCAAACGTATTTTGGTATAGGGGTTAGGTCAAATAAAAGTGTTAGTGGAAACCATCTTTTATGCTAAAATTAAAATCCCTGTATTATTTTTATAATTATTGAAAGAGTATACACACATTTGAAAAATTAAAACAATGCTGAACAATACACAGACATTTTCCATTACCCCAAATCTGAAAGATTTTAAATAATAAAATATAAATTACTTTGTGAAGTCTTACTTATATGTACATGTGTAGAAATGCCATATAATAAGTGGCATCTACACATTGGTACCACTGCTACAAGCCACAACAGACATGATTGTTTAATGCTTTTTATACAAAGCCTTAAAGATATCGGAATCTTCTGGAATTCTGGGTGTGTGTTAGGGGTTGGAGGGTAGGTTGGGCTGGTATCTCCAGAGAAACTGGCCTGGCTCCTCTTATGAGCTATTGAGAGTAAGGAAAATCATCCGATGTTTCTTCTTTGCCTGGCAGAGAAGGTGGAAGGGTAAAACTAATTTTTGGCTTACTTTTCAGTAGCTTTCCTCAGCAAAGTTTTTCTGTTGGAATGAGTTGTCATACCACTCTTGTTCTTTTGTCCTTGGGTCAATCATGTGTCAAAAATCCTTTTCTGATAGAAAGAGGTACCTGCATGAACACCTGTACTCACATCTATGAAAGTAAACTTTCATTTAGAAATCCACCACACTAGCACCCAGTTTGATTTTCAGATCACACAGAGCTATTTTAAATAACCAATGGAATATACTGAAATTCCAAACCTTCTTCAGAGAGTATCACCTAAGAGTATTTGATTCTAAGCTTCTATTGAAAGCCTGACTAAGAGGAATGATGGGTTAGGAAGCGTGCCTGTGGGGTATGAATGTGATCCATTCACTCCTCTAGTACTTGAGGTTAGATCACTAGAAGGTCACGTGCTTGGATCTATCTCAGTTTTAATGTTAAGGGGAGTAAATCTGTATTGAATCAGGTTCTAATAAATTTATCTTTATTTTGTTAAAGGTATATATTGAATCAGGTTTTAATCCATCTATCTTTTTAGATTAAAGGTATATATACCAATAATATGTATTAAAGGTATATATATTAATAAAATAAAGGTATATATATCTAATCAATCTACCTTTTTAAATTAAAAGTATATATGTTAATAATATACTTTGATAATATATTAAAGGTATATATATTAATAAAATAGTTATATATATGTGTGTATATGTGTGTGTATACACACACAAGTACAAGTATACACAAAAACAAATGAATTAGAAATTTATGATACTGTCAGTGTGTTATTTTATAAAACTGTCAGTTTTGTTGATGCCCTAGTTACCAGTTTGTATAGGTTTTGAATGGTCTGCTCTAACACAGATTTACTATAAATCGTCTTGGTTTGTTTTCATTGCATAATTTTGCATTGTAAGATTTTTAAAGAATGCATATATCACATTAGAGCAGAAATGCAAGCACTAGTTTCAGATGTTTGTTGTGAGGATTAAATGAGATAATGTATGAAAAACATTTATCTCAGCACACTGCACAAGGAATGAGTTCCATAAAAGATCATTACCATGACTATCGAAATGTTTATCTCCCAGAGAATTCATAACTTCCATATTATAAGCAGAACGCTTCCTTCAGGAATTGTGTAAAATATTTGTGCCCATTCTATATTTCTGGATATATATATGTATGTATATAATATATAATATGTATATATATAAAATCCGTAGCTATAAATATATATATAACTACAGCTGAAGATTTTATTTATATAGAACATACCTTTATTATAGATGTTCTAAAGGGATTAACATAGAATAATAAATGGATATTTATAAATATAATACACATTCATAAAGATATAAATAACTATAAAATACAATACTTCTTTGTATAAGTCTAGTTTCATGGTTCTTATGCCTAACTGGATATCAAATCACTTGATTTAACTAAAAATATGCTCCAGCATGGGCCTAACTCAGGCTGTTGGTGAGTCTTGCAGTGGGGCCCACCCCATGTAGTTCAATAAAGTCTCCAGATGACTCTGACTATAGCTAGGCTTGAGAAAAATGTTAAAACATCAGCTTATAAAATTCTTCCATTCAAAATAATAGTGTGAGTGACTGCTACCTAACCTGTTTTATGACCATGCTAAATAAATATGAGCTTACTCCTTGGCTGATAGACTCTCAAATGCTTTTCCTTTTATGTCAGGGCCATTACATAACAGTAAAATAGTCTCAACATCAACTTCATTTTAATTCACAGTATCCTCATAAAGCACTGCTATAGAACTATGGGGTGGGATATGTGCACGTCAGACCAAATCATATGAGTGATGCCTTTCTTCTATACCCTCTATATTTGATAACTATGAGTCTAAAGAATTAATTCAAATGGTGGGGAAAAAAGAAAAAAGTTATAATATTACACGTTTATTGTCATATTTGGGTGGGTGTAGCCAGGCAAACGAAAGAGTCCCTTTAATTAATTTGGTGACAGGGGACTTTATAAACCTACATATTTGGGATAGTGCCAGGGTTTTCCAAGTCTCTCCTACATAGTTGAGTAAATGCATTGGCCTGGGAGGCAACAAAGACACAGGATGTACTGACCGGGAAGGAAAAGTGGCGAGGAGGAATGCAAAACAGACTACTTCTTTGGAACATGATAGATTAGACCAGCAAGCTGTTGAAACAGCATGTGTAATCTAGAGGGCACTGACAAGGAAAATATAAAAGAAAATGCCTTCCAAAAAAGAAACAGAAGGATAGAGACAGGAAGTGGAAGAAGGGTTAACTGTGAACACGCATGTCCCAGAGCGTAATGAAGACTCTCAGTATTGTCCGTGCTACCCTGTCTGAAGAACGCGCTTGGGTAGTAACATTCATTACAATTTGAACGATCAAGTCTATGAATGAGTGTTTCCTGAGTCTCATACAGGTCTTTTAGTGCACGGAAAAAAATGTGATGAGAGAGGGAGAGAGAGAGGAAGAGAGAGAGAAAGAGAGAGAGAGAGAAGAGAGAGAGAGAGAGAGAGAGAGAGAGAGAGAGAGAGAGAGAGAGAGAGAGAGGAAATATCTGGCCAAAGGAATGAAATTAATAAAATGAAACAAAAAGGACAGGATATGGATACACTTTCGTTGACATTGGATCACATTGCCCTTTATAATGTGTATATGTTTAGTAAAATTGCAGGGCTCCCTTTGTCCTTATCTCTGGACACCTTGGGAGTTTTGATCCTTAAAATTACAAAGAGGACAGGGAAGGATCACAAAGCGCTCCCTCTTGGATGCATTGCCATCCATCTTTTTGATGTGAAACATCTGAAACCAAATTCTCAGAAATAATTTTCCACTGAGCATTTATTCAGAGCTCTGTTTCTCTGGTGATTCTTAACAAAGGTTTTGTTGCCAGTGCCCAGAGGAAAGACTAATTTAAATGTAGAAAGAGACACTTAAAAAATAATGTCATCTGTTGGCAAAATCTCTGAGGGTATTACCTTCCTTTCACACATGCAGGGAGCTAAACCTGATTGCATTTAGGGTTATCTTTAGCAGTTATACTCAGAATCAAAACATTCTCATGAGGACTATTGTTCTAACTAATCTACTTATTAAGCTTTTATTCCATTTTAATAGTCTTTTATTTAAAAAAACTCAAAAGTGGCAGCAATGGATTTTGCAATTATTAGCAAGTAAAGAGCAGCTATAACCTACAACTACTGGTGTGTCTAAGAATGTTGTCTTTTGAAAGCTGTACTTTAAACCGTTTTGCTAATTGCAGGCACTTACTCCCCCATCCGCCACCCTGTCCTCTCTCCCCAGTAAAGTACAATCAGCATGAAGCCAACTTTCCTCTAATTTGGAGTTGAAGGTGAAAAAGTTCAGCAGGTGTAGGAATGAGAAGCAGCAACCAAGGATGGGATATAAGAAAAAAAAAGCACAATATATAATATTTGTGAATGGGAGAGTCATAGCTTTTTTTAAGCTCATCCTTTGTGCTAATACTAATTTGTGTGTTTCTTTTTCTTTAGGCTTCCTCCACCTTAACTGTCTTCAAGGGAAAGAACAGTCAGGCTGATGAATTTCCCTCTTAAATGCTGTTTTTCTTGATCAAGAGATGTTTGCACACTTATTTTGAATGAAAGCTACATACACCAAACTAATGAAATGAAGATTTTCTAATTCTTTACTTCTTATTAAGAACTTTCCCCACAATCTACAAACAGTATAATTTAAAAATACATAACTGTTTTTCCCATATCTATTATCCTTGTACATCTGAACACAAATACAAGCCACAAATACAAGATAGAGAAATGTATAAAGCAGTACACTCAAGGATCATGTAAACACCGAGAACTGTGAACCCACCAAAGTCATACTGTGTTTTTAAAGTTCGATTTGGAAACTCCAAATGAAAGAATCAGTTTATTGTTACATTAAGTATACGCACAGTTAAAACGGTGTACCTTATGGGGCTAATTTATTCTTTGACTTCTGATCAAATATTTCATTTATTTATTTATTTTTGAGACAAGGTTTCACTCCCATCACTCAGGCAAAAGTTCAGTGGGGGATCTCAGCTCACTGCAACCTCTGCCTCCTGGGTTCAAGCAATTCTCCCTTTCAGCCTTACAAGTAGCTGGGACTATAGGGGTGCATCACCACACCCAGCTGATTTTTGTATTTGTATAGAGATGAGGTTTCACCATGTTGCCCAGGCTGGTTTAGAACTTCCGAACTCAAACAATCCACCTTCCTTGGCCTCCCAAAGTGCTGGGATTACAGGTTTAAGCATGCATTAAGCCTTTACTATCAGAAATTTCCACATCATTCTCATTCAGGGTCTCTCAGAAAGGCTTTAGAAATCACCTAAAAGCAAAAAAGAAAATGAAACCTTAGCTGCATTGGTATCTGTTTATTCCTAAGGAGCCAGGGAATGTCCCAGGAATCTGCTTCTCCGTTAGAGCACATGAATGATGCTGGAAGTCATGTTAAATGCAAACAGGGAATGACCCAAGGAGTAATAGAACTTAGCATTTGTGGAACAGTTCTAAAAATATTAAATTCCATAATCATTAGTTTATGAAACCTCATAACACCCTCACAGGCATCATACGTAGTATAAAACAGACAACAAACCTTGTTATCACAAGGTAAGTCTCTGTTAAACAAGGATTTAATCATTTACACAAGAGCTAGATTTCTGTTTTTTCATAAGGGGGCTTTTGGTGGAGCTGAGAAAGATTTTCTTCAATGACCTTGAACTCTCATCCTTAAATAAACAAAGCAGCCCCAGGAAAGAGCGAAGAGTACACATTCAGTTCACTTAGAGGGAGCAACTTGGGGAGTGAAGGAGATTTTCAAAGGTGAGAAAACCAGATTATATTTTCTTTGTTGGGGACTTTGTTATGAGAATTGTGCCATCAAAGGGCCAATGAAAGACTTTCTCCTGAGATGAAAGATCAGTATCTTATTTGATTTGCAGGAAAGAAATAAACTTCAAAATGAAGAGTTCTTTACTGTTTTCCTTGGTTAGATGTCTCTTCTAGTTTAGGATGCTGTTGGCCATATCTTAAGTTCTCAGACAGAGAAACTGAGATATGTAGAGGTTTCATGTGAATTTCCCAGCCCTCACAGTCCATGCCATTCAATAAAAGGTAGCACACCTGCCATATTCCCATTATAATCAGGCACCCGGGAAATCAACAGCAAAAGCCTTCTTATCTGTGAGATAAATGACTGCCTGAAGAAGAGTGGATATTAGTGAGATGACTGTCTCCTTTCCACTGCCCATGGCAGATACTGTTTGCTTGCTCTGTTTCTCCAACCTCCCTCTCTTTCCTGGCCAAATATCATTTTTGTTCATGTAAACAGGTGCCCAGAGAAGCTGTGCCCCTCTTGTAGCCCAGAGGATGACCTATGGTTTACCTAAATAACTAATAATTATATGCACTTGCTTGATTGACTGATGGGTGAACCGATGTCCTGGCTTTGTCTAACAAAACATGAGGGAAATTTGATTGATTCTTAGAATAATTTTAGTCCCTGATGAGAAAAGAGAGATGTTGGAGGTAGATCCTCCCCTCACTTGCCTTTCCTGGTTTGGATGTCATTGTGGCAGAGAGGTGCTCAAAGATGAAGTCTAATGTGACTTTAAGGGCAAATATGGCTAACACCAATACAAAGATTCTTTAGTCCTCAAAGACATTGTCGAACTACTGAACCAAGCTAGAAATTATCCACCTCCAGACTCAAGGGCCTTATTTTTAAGCCAGTTTTAGTTCAGTATTGAGCTATTTTTGTAACTGAAAGCAGATGTAAGGATATATCTCTCTCCTTCTCCACTGAAGAATTTTTTCATTCACAAAAGACCTGTGTATTTTTAAAAGCTCATCATATTTGAGTGTCTTACAGTATTTACAGGGAGCTATAATGTATAAGGTAACTCATGGAGTTTGCCTAGGATTGTCCTAGTTATACTGCTGAGAAGCGCCATATTCCAGAAACCCCTGTCAGTCTCAGGCTAACCTGGATAGTTGAGCACCTTAAATATATTACAAAATCCAACATATGAAATTTATTCTCCCCAAAATAAGGAAGTATCTAGATAATTCAATGTGTTTTTTCCTCCTCCTCAAACATCTGGGCATATCAAGTGCAAACGGAATTTGGACTGAATTGAAATGTCTTCAGTAGACCACTTTGCTTTCCAGATAGAGAAGAATGGAGATTTCAGACCATTTGTGAAAAGAAACCTAGTATAGGCTTACATTAGGATTACTCTTATGAAAAGCTAGTAATATGTGAAGAGCACATGTAAATATCCCAGGCCCTCTAAGTACTGTCCTTGAGTGATCTCATCCAACTCTTAAATGATTCTAAAAATATTAATATTTAATGTTAGTAATTGTGAGATTTTAATGTAGCACATGTAATAATGTAATGTGTTAATTCAATACCATAATTAATGCTTGTTTCCATCCTGCAGATGAAGCAACTGAGGTTTGGAGAGCTTAAGTAAACCGCTGAAGGTTATTCACATGGTAAATGTTTGAAAAACAACTCCCAATTTTTGCCAGTAAACATAAGTGGATTTCATTTGAGGTTGAGAAACTGTCACAGAACACATCAAGACTTATGTGAACTGAATCAGAACATCCTAAATGCTCATTACCATTTATTTCTTTTCTTTTTTTTTCTTTGAGACAGAGTTTCGCTCTTGTTACCCAGGCTGGAGCGCAATGGCGCAATCTTGGCTCACCACAACCTCCGCTTCCTGGGGTCAGGCAATTCTCCTGCCTCAGCCTCCTGAGTAGCTGGGATTACAGGCACGCGCCACCGCGCCTAGCTAATTTTTTGTATTTTTAGTAGAGACGAGGTTTCACCATGTTGACCAGGATGGTCTCGATCTCTTGACCTCGTGATCCACCCGCCTCGGCCTCCCAAAGACCATTTCTTAAAAGTTTCACTTCAGTTCCTTTCAACCTGCAGATTTAAGCACAAGCCCCTGGAGAAAAAATGTTAAGTGTGTGCCTGAGAGGGTCCCTGCTGGCACAGACTCCAGTTGGTACAAGTCACCCTCAGGGACCTGCCCATTCAGAGTCCCTGCACCCAGCAAGAGGAAAGTTCAATTAAAGGCAAATGCCACGTCTTGCATCTTTGCCGATGGGAATCACCTGTTTTACACAAATACCTCCGCCTCTGGTCCAGTAGAAAACCACACAAAGCATTTCAAGTAGTGGAATCAGAGGTTACTGAAGCGGAAGTTATCAGCTAGACCCTGTCCTGTATTATCTGCCTGCAGGAGAGGAATGAGAATGATGTTGGCAATTTTTGATCTGATTGTATTTAGAAGATAATGTCAATGAAAATTGAGTGTTGTTACTAGTACAAAGTAAATGTCGGGGCAGACTGGGACATTTAAGGCCACTTTCCAGGGGGAAAAAAACATTTAATTTTATTAACATTAGAGCTATTACATGCCACATTATTTTTTGTTCTGTTTTTTGGCAAAAATAAAATAACTGAGGGAACCCAGTGACCAAACCTCAGAGTCAATTCATGTAAGGGTAAAATCCAGAGTGGAACCGCAAGTGACCTTGTTTACTTGGTTAGTTTATATCTCTCTTTTTCAATATGAAGCATCCCCACAACAGCACATCCAAAGATATTTTAACAACTGTTTCCTGAAAAATTGGTGATGTATATAGTAGATACTGGAACACGTAAAATTTAAAATTGCTTCATGGTATAAAACAATTTTTTTCCCCCTCTTATGTCCTCTTCTGCCCCTCAACCTCCAGATGTTTTAAAACATATCAAGTGGGATCATAGGCACTTTTTTGGTGAGGTCTGTGATGAGGATAAAGATACTCATCTACCGACAACAATGACAATATCACTAATGGTAATATTGAGAATACTTTTATTTATTTACTCTATGTCAAGCCTTATGCTGAGTAATTTTATATGCATTATTGTATTCATTTTTTTCCCAGTAACCTTATGATAGCCCTACAATCACTGCCCTTGTCCAGGAGAAGAAACAGATTCAGGAGAGTGAAAGATTCTGCCCAAGGTCACACAGTTAGGACACAGGGATAAAGCCTGTATTTGAACATAGGCTGTTTGACTTCAGAGCTCGGTATCACTCCACTATATTCCCTCCACTTGCAGAGTCTGCTTATCCAACAAGATTTATGATACTTGAAATCATATTTTAAAAGGACTTCAGGGTTATTTAGCCCATGTCCTGACTAGTATAAGATCAATTCCTTATCAAGCAGTGCCTTAAGGTTGTACAAACCAAAAATATAATGAGAGTTCAAGAAGGCTTTAGAGAAATTCTTGGATGATAGATGTTTCCCAGTTAGGGATGCCCCCTTTGAGGGCAATATCACGAAGGGCAACTATCATCATGTCACACCAATGTCCCTTGGTACTACTATAAAAGACAAAATACTGAATAGTGGGGACTATAAGTCTTAGCTCATATGACTTTTTTATGTTCTTATGATTTCTAAAATATATCTAAGTAACCTATTTCTATAATTCATCAAACTTAACCATGAGGAATAACTGAATCTTGCTGTTACTTGTCCAACTGGAGGCAAAGGTGAAGCCAGCCTTATTAGAAGAAGGTGATGCTATTTTTGTAGCTTGTTGGGGAGAAAACAACTGGACAATGAGAAGATCTAGGCCCTGTTTTCGTTTCTGCTTTGGAGGGGCTGTGTGTGACTCCCAGCAAGTCGAACTCTGGGCCTCACTTTTCTCATTAACAAAATGAATAATTGAAAGCTGGGTATTTCCCCTCAGGGGAAGGTTGTACTGAAAAAATTTCAACAGTCAACAGACAGCTAGGCAAAGGGATTCTGTTTATCTAATGCTGAATTCTAGAAGGAGAAAACATCTCTTTTGAAAAATACATAACTGCAGGCCTGCCCTCAGGCAAAGGGGCTTCGAAATTTACATAACCAGCATATTTCAGGAAACCCCAAGACAAGAAATCAAAGGGGTCTTGACTCAGTTATACTTTACAGAGCCTGGCAGAGGTCAATACAAATTTCTCTACAAGGATGGAGTGAGTGCACCTTCAACTCAGGCCTCACAAAATATCCACAGATCAATTCCAGATAACAGAACTTCACTCTCTCCTCAAATTGCAAAACACACAGGGAAACAGGTCTTCATGAGAGGCATTCAGCAGAAACAACAGAAAATAACATTAGATAGTGAAAGTATCAAATTCAGCCTGTAATGTAACTATATTTAAATATTTTTAAAAAATTTTTCAAAATGAGCAAGGGGCAAGACACTGTGAAGGAAAAATCTGTCAGATTATAAAATGAATTTCTGGAAATTCAAGTGAAAAAATAAAATCATGAAATAGAAAAATTCGTATATATGTTCACTAACTGATTAGAATGGAAAGATATAATTCATCTATAATACTGAAGACAGAGACACAGAGATTAAAATATGAGAGAATAAGAGACAAAATGGAATAGAAAATGAAAACATCTTGTGTTAAAATTCCGATGAATATTCTAGAAAAAGGATGTACAGAAGATGAGACAGTAATATTGCTAGGACTTTTTGAAAAACCTGAATCCTCAGACTAAGAAACTGCAAAAAATCCTAGATACAATAAGAAATAATAAATATAAATCTAGTCACAATGGAGTAAATCTGCATAACATTGAAGACAATGAGGATCTTAGTACCAAGCAGAAATTTAAAACTCAGATTGCTTACAAAAAAAAAAAAAAAAGAGTTTATTCTCAACAGATAACAACAAAAATTAAAGCCAAAAAAGAATAAAATCTTGTCAATCTCTAAAACACTGAGGAAAATATAAATATCAACCTAGAATTGTAAAACTGGCTAAACTATTATGCAATAATGAATCATGAGTATTTTTTAGACAAACACAAAAATGAGAGTATGTCGCCAACAAATCTTAACTAAAGGTGCTCTTCGTGTAGTGGTCCTTGCCCCGATTCCAATTTTTGTTGGTCTGAGGAGGAGCCAGGCATTCTCTCTCTCTCTCTTTCTCTCCCCCATTCCCACTCTCTGTCTCTCTATCTCTAAAAATATATATATAGTGGTACTTAATTTTTAAGCCACCTAGGGGACTAGAATGAGCAGACTGCATGGAGAACCACTGTTCTAAAATAGGGCTTCTCAGACTTCACTGTGTCTACCAATCACCTGGGAATCTTGTTGAACTGTGAACTCTGACTTAGTGGGCCTAGGATTCTGCATTTCTGATAAGCTCTCAGGTGATTCTGATGGTGTTGGTCCATCAACCACACTTTTGAGTAGCAAACTGCCAAAGGAATAGTTCAGAAAGGTAAAAATTTATCTCAGGGAAAAGACTGATAATTCAAGAAACATTAATTAAAAAAAAAATTTGTTACATATGAGTAAATAAAAATGAATATTAATTGTATAAAATGATAGTAAGTTTCATTTTCATGGGAAACAAGTAAAATGAGAGGAAATGAGAGGAGATGATGAGTTAAACTCTTCCAAGGCCTTCACATTATTCAGATGAAACACAGAGGTGTGGTTTATCAAAGTGGATGCCTTGGTGTTGATCAAGAGTTTTACAAGTGTTTGGGGTGAATAATAAAGCTTAGAGAATCCCCACGATCTAGTGACCCTAAAATCTATTAAGCAAACCAGGCCACTTTTGAGAGTAAGGGGGTGTTATTAGTAATTAAAATGAACAACATACATATACAAGGATCATCCCAGGCAAACTAGGACCGGGGTCAGTTTCTCTCAAAAGCTGTGACGTGTGGCTGAATGAACAGATCTCTGAGTCTCTCTCTACCCCAACTCCCCAAACTCAACCTAGTGAGAAACTCTTTTTTTTTTTTTTAACCTTGTACCTTATGGTTCTATGTGGGTGCTCACTTAAAAAATAAATATAATGGGCACCTGTTGATTTTGTCTGCCTAGTATCAACTTCTTTTGGTGGCTGCACCTTAATTTCCTTTGTGGAAATCCACACGACCCCAATCTGTATCCTTTATCGTCAGTCTCTGCCTATGCCAGAAATAGAAACGTCTTCCAAACCTGGCCAATCAGGCTGTTCTATTCCCATGACCACAGTGATTGGTTGCAGCATGAGCCTAAGACCAGGACGGCCCAAGGTGAGTCAATCCCGAGAATAACTAAGAAGGAGAATCCTTTTTCTACTGAATTTCTAGTTGTAAGGATTATGCAAGCCTGCAGCTTCTGGGAACCAGAGAGTAGACAGACTGTTTGACATCCATCTAAACCAGAGGGAGAGAGACAAACATACCTAAGCTATTGGTGACATGGTTTGCACCATTGACTCTAGTCAAGCCTGAAGATAATTATACCCCTGCACTCGGAGGTGAGGTGAAACAGTATCTTCTAAATCACCTTTTAGTATTTATTTATTAATTCTTATTGCTGTTGTCCTTATTTACCTAAGTCGGTTTAAACTGGGTTTAGACCAGCCAATGAAGGGAATAACTAATAAGATGCATAGTTTGTGAAAACCACTTGACAAAATTAACTTGACAATGCCTTTCAGCTCCGTGGGTAGCACTCAAGTGGCACCGGCCACGGTAAGGATGAGGATTAGAATCACTATTTTCTAGGTGCTAATATTCAGATCTATGGCTTGAAACTGCTGTAAACTTTTTCAATGCTTACTACTTCTTCTAAAAATAGATTTTGTTAACCCAACTCACTCACTTTACAATTGGAAACATGAGCCAGAATGTGAATTTTAAATGCATATTCTAAGATAGGAAGGTTATAAAATGTTGTATATGATCTGTTTTTCAAAACATTTGAAGGGGCTGGTTTAGATAATAGAAATTCAGCTAAAACAGGAGACTAGAATTAATGCTTTTGAATTTATTTGCTTCTGATTCTAAAACTCATAACTATAAGCTATTTAAATGCATCACTGTTAGTATTCCAGGGACAGTCACAAAAATAAATAAGGCACATGCTCAGTTCAAGGTGCCATAACAGCATCTAAGGAAAAATATCTACTATTTTGCATTTTTTCTGAATGCTTGACTTACAATTCTAACAGTCTTTCTACTATAATACTCTTATTTTTCATATAATTTGTTATTTATATTAGCAACTAAGTTTTTCATAGATTTAAAAAATATAATAAAAATATGCTCTTAAAAAGATGCATCCCCAGAACCCAAAATTTCCTGGCACAGAGAAATTTCTCAAATACTTGCTGAATAAATGATGAATGGATAAATATGGCTGAACATATACTATGTTAAGGAATATAAAATATGTAATAAAGGCTGGGTACAGTGGCTGACATCTGTAATCCTAGCACTTTGGGAGGCCAAGGAGGGAAGATCACTTGAAGTCAGGAGTTCCAGCCTGATCAACATGGTGAAACTTCCTCTGTACTAAAAAGACAAAAATTAGCTGGGCGTGCTGGTGCATGCCTGTAATCCCAGCTACTTCGGAGGTGGAGGCAGGATAATTGTTTGAACTTTGGAGGCCGAGGTTGCAGTGAGCTGAGATCGTGCCACTGCATTCCAGCATGGGCAACAAGGGCAAAACTCCATCTGTGGCTCAAGCCTGTAATCCCAGCACTTTGGGAGGCCGAGGCGGGTGGATCGCGAGGTCAAGAGATCGAAACCATCCTGGTCAACATGGTGAAACCCCGTCTCTACTAAAAATACAAAAAATTAGCTGGGCACGGTGGCGTGTGCCTGTAATCCCAGCTACTCAGGAGGCTCAGGCAGGAGAATTGCCTGAACACAGGAGGCGGAGGTTGCGGTGAGCCGAGATCGCGCCATTGAAGTCCAACCTGGGTAACAAGCGTGAAACTCCGTCTCAAAAAAAAAAAAAAAGTAATAAAGACAGGAGAACATAATTTCCTATAGTTACTAGTTACTACTTAGGTCAGAACTTCTGAACATGCATTTCCAGAAATACAAGTGCCAATGCAAGGGGTTAGATTTTAAAAAATGTTAAGTTACTGTCAGCAAAAATTTGAAAAAATAAGGCTATATATTTTTTTTTTCTGACTTCTTAGAGCCTTTTAAATATGTCAGATCCTTCTTGGATCAATATCCAAGAAGGTAGATAAAGGAAGTAGAGGATTTTAGACATAAATATTTGAATTTGACCGTCACATTTAATTTTGGTGTAACATCTCTTATTAAAGGCATTCTACAGTCATCCCCTTAAGGATTGCTTCTAAGCTCTCACTGCCAGCATCCAGAAAAGGACTCGACTAATGCTATTTCCTTTGAGAAAAGCACTTGTAAAGTATGGTAGTCAGAGAAATTTTTGTTTATGAATTTAGATACATTACATAATTAACTGTTGTCAATGAATTGTTAATTTTTACCTTATTTCAGGTGTATTTACAGAAATGAGTGTGATGTTTCAAAACTGGTTTAAATAAGTTCTAGGCACTGATATGCAACTTAATAACTTGGGAAGAAGAGGTAACATTATCTCATTCTTCTTCTGAAATTAATGATGACAAACACATCACATGGGGAGACAGATGTGCTTTTTGTTTAAGTAGAGGAACCTTACACCCAGTTACTAACTAGGTGGTACAATGAAACTCTACAAAAATTTTTTTTTTTTTCCTGTGATCCCAGCAAAATAGCTTAGAGGAGCAGAAAATATTACCCTGGATGTAGAACTGATCTGCATAAATTCATCAAAGGACCATGCTGTGGATGCACAGATTACTTGAAAGAGGAAACATATCAAGCATTGCTTTAAAGGAATGCCTGAAATAAAAAGAATAGTGTTTCAAAACTCATCACAGTTCTACATTTCTTATGTATCAATAAAATGTGGATAAATGTATAAAGGAAAGTATTGAGTATTTCATTTGCTTCCTTGTATTCAACCACATTTTCAGTTATTCCTTATTGATTTATGATTTTATGAAAGCCCCAGGGATATGTTTTCCCGCATATTTCTAGTTGACAATTGAAAGTATATTTCATGTTTTGTAAAGGACATGTGGATTGCTTCCTTGCAAAGCTTCACCCTTCTTTAAAGCAATACTTATAATAGGAGTTCAATACAACAACAAATAAGCATCATTTGTTTTCCTCTTTATCTTATCTTTGTTCCACAGGAATTTAAATGCAAATGTGAAACAGAATGAACACCAACAAATGCATCAACTGCTCCGGCAATATAATCATTGCAATCTATAAAGCATAACAGGCTCTCTTGTGCTGGCTGCTTACTGTCACAGTATTTTGTGGTTGGAAATACATTCTGTGGGTGTTATTTTGCAACCAAATTTGAATAGGAACACTCTGAGGAATCATCCCAGTATTTATGTGAAAAGTGTAATGTTTGCCTGTGCATGTATGGAATGGCTTTATTCTTTATTTAACTTATTTTCACAAAACAATTAAGGGAAATGTATATTTAGCATCGATAATTAAAACCAGGGAACTCAAAGGGAGGGTTGATCTGTGCAGCCTTATCTAGCAGAGCTTTCTCTCCTTGCTGCTGTTCTTGCTACATGTTCTTTCTTAAAGTCTCCTGGAACAATCTATTCTGAATTTGAATACCGAGCATTCCAAACATTAGTTCTTCTACTCTGAGAAATGACCCGTTACAATTTTTCATACCTTAGAAAGGTACCTAGGTGAATGGACTGAGTTCTAGACCAGTGGTTCTCAACCTTCTCAATTTTGGCATTGCTATGGTCTGAATATCCTCCAAAAATCATGTATTGAAACTTATTCTTCAATGTGATAATGTTAAGAGGTGGAGCCTTTCAGAAGTGATTAAGTCATAAGGGCAGAGCTGCCGTGAATGGGATTAAGACCTTGGTAAAAGAGACTTTGCCATTTTGGGAGGCGTTGGCAGGCAGATTACCTGAGGTCAGGAGTTTGAGACCAGCCTGACCAACATAGTGAAACCCCATCTCTACTAAAAATACAAAATTAGCCGGGCGTAGTAGCACATGTAATCTCAGCTACTTGGAGGTTGAAACAGGAGAATTGCTTAAACCCAGGAGGCAGAGGTTGCAGTGAGCTGAGCTCGCACCATTGTACTCCAGCCTGGGCAACAAGAGCAAAATTCCATTTCAAAAAAAAGAAGCTTCACACACACAACATTTGACCTTTCTACCATCTGCCACATGAGGACATAGCAAGAAGGTCCTCCTCAAATGGTGATGTCTTGATACTGAACATCTCAGCCTCTAGAAGTGTGAGAAATACTTTTCTGTTCTTTATATATGACTCAAGTCTCAGGTATTCTGCTACAGCAGCACTAACAGACTAAGACAAGCATGCAATAACACTTTCTATGGCAACTTACTAAACATAGACTTTCAGACTTCAAAACCAGAGAGTTAGATTCAGTGTGTCTGGAAGAGGACATAAAGATCTGCATTTTTAACGTGCATTCCAGGTATTAGAGATGCATGTAGCTCCATGCTCTGCTACATCAGGGATTGGCAAACTGTGGCTGATGGGCCAAATTTGGCCTACTATCTATTTTTCTAAAATTTGTTGAAACCCAGCAACCTCTATTTAAGATTATCTGTGTCTACTTTCACTCAAAATATAGTCTATGTTTACTCAGCCCAATGAGAGAGTTGAGTAGTTGTAAGAAGTTATAAGAGGCTGTACAGTTAGCAAATGCTAAACTATTTACTACCCTTTCCAGAGAATGTTGGCCCACCTCTGCTATAAATGATATTGTATTAAGCTGTATACTTCAATAGCCACTGTGAAGAACAGTATGGAGATTACTCAAAAAACTACAAAAAGAACTACCATATGATCCAGCACTCGTAATACTGGGCATTTATCCAAAGGAAAAGAAACTAGTATATGGACGAGACATTTGAACCCCCTGTGCTTATGGCAGCACTGTTCACAATAGCCAAGATGGGGAATCAACCTAGATGTCCACCAACAGATGGATGGATTAGAAAATGTGGTGCATATACACAAGAGAGTAGTATTCAGCCTTGAAAACGAATGAAATTCTGCCATTCATGGCAACATGGGTGGAACTTAAGGACATTATGTTGAATGAAATAAGCCAGGAACAGAAAGTTAAACACTGCATTGCATGCTCTCACTCACGTGAAAGGTAAAAAACAAAAGCAAACAAAAAATGATCTCATAGACATTAAAAGTAGAGCAGAGGATACAGAGGCTGAGAAGCATAGGGGGAAGAAAGGGATGGGGGAATTTGTCAAAGGATACAAAATAACAGCTATGTAGGAAGAAATATATTCTGGTGTTTTTTACCACTGGTAGGAGGACTATAGTTAACAATAATATAGTATATAGCTTCAAATAGCTTTAAGAAAGATTTTGAATGTTTCCATTGCAAAAAAAAATGATAAATGCTTGAGATGATAGAAATGTGAATTGCTTTGATCTGACCACTATACATTACATGTATCAAAATATCACTATGTACCTATAAATATGTATAATTATTATGTGTCCATTAAGGTTTTAAAAAGGCAAAAAAAAAGCCTTTTGATATTAAAGAAAAGGGCTGTTGTTATATAATGTAACCCAGTTAAATGGGATTTGTTTAATTTGGAATCTGCGAGAGTAGATATAAAATGTGTTTTGCTTCTTATAACTTGTTTTTAAAACCCTATATAAACCCTACATATTTAATAAGAATATGATAAAAATGAAAATAAAATTCCAAAAAAAGTTTTATGCTTCAGACTTAATGTACCAAAATACTATGATGTTCTAATAAGCAAATCATCTTCCCATGAGATTTGCTTTGCTACCCTGGCCTAGTCGCCTTTACTTGACATGGTTCCTGGGTCCCTCATAAACTTCATTCTTTCCTTCTTCCACCATGCCTTTGCTCACTGTGTCCTAGGCATACTGGCCCTCTTTCTGCTCCTCAAACATGCCATGACTGTTCCTACCTCAGGGTCTGTGCACTTGATGCCACTTTGCAAACAGGTCATGTGTGCTCATGCTTTTATCTTTTTAAAAATTCAGTGAGTATGTATATAACACTCACATGTGCCCAGGAGCCATGCTAAATCATTGGCATCTGCTGGTTCTCCTATTGTTCTTGTCTATCATTATTGCCCATCCCTTACCTTTACTGCCCTTCCAATGAAGAACGAGCATTGAATATGGAGTGTGCAAATTCTGGGATTTCTGTACCTTGTCAGAGTGTTAAGAGATGGCACTTATTTAAAGAGATTCAAAGCTGCAGCACTTTGTGGCCTGAGTATTTCCACCAGCAAGTGATTCTGGCTTCCATTGTTTCTGTGTCTTTCAGGATTGGCTGTATAATATACAAGGCCCAGTGCAATATGAAACTGCAGGTGTTTTATTAAAAAAATATTAACAACTTCAACAGAGGACAGAAGGATGCTAAACTAAGTGGGGGCCCTTCTGAGCAAAGACAACTGCATAGGTCAAATAAAGGTGGCCCTCGTAGGGGGAAAAAGGTTAGTTTCATGTTTAAAACTTAGACATTCTCCATATCTACCATAAAAATATTTCAACAAAACTCACAGCAAGATCAGTCCAATTTATTTGCTGATAGATGACACCATATGCTTTGATAAGCCAAACAGTTGAATTAACATAAAGCAAGACCAAATATTATTTCCTATCAAATTCACCTACACATCTATGAATATTTTGGAAGCTTCATCCTTCCAAAATTTGAGCAAATATGATGTGACTGATACAGCAAAGCATCATGATAAAATGATTTTGCTCATGTTCAACACAAGTTGGCAATTGGCCCAGAATATGTGGAAGTAGCACAGTGAAGCCTTTCAGATTCAAACTGAACCAAAGTAATGGACATCTGTTGTTTTTGTATGGTGTTGGTAGGACTTTCAATCAAGGTGGCCTGCTTTTCCATGGTCAAGAGATGGCTGTATGATCATAACCAGGAATTAACCCACTGTCCTAGGATTTGGTCTTGACTAGAATTATGCAATGACAAAAATTTAGTGCAATCATAGAAGGAAAAATTGTTATTGTAGATTCATTTTATTTATGCCTTGAAGAGATTACTTCAACATATATTCCTGCTACCTAGTTCTTGCTTCCAGTCTGTTCTAGTGTTTTTCATTTGAATCTGTTCACTGATTTGATTCTGATATTTCTTTTAAAGCTTTTACCTATTTGAAGTCAGTTTCTGTTGCTTACGACCAGTGACCCAACACTAGCACAAACACGATGAGGCTATCGATCTTCTGTAATCTTAAATAACTAACAAAATGGCTTATATAATGAAGACATAATGTTTATAACCTATTGAGCTTATCGTGGAGGCTTCATTGCTTCAATTGTTTCTATAATTTATTTATTTAACACTTTTATTAATAATAGGTGCCAGCTTGAAAGCAACTTTACCACTGAGAATTCTACTGCAAAAGTAGCACATCTGTGCTGACAGGATGGCTCACTAGATTGACCTAGATAATGAGTTGTATAATTCAGGCTCCACAACAGACACTGAGCTATGAAAATATAAGTAAATGAGTGAAAATGAAATTCCCCACCCCGTATTCCATGTTATTTCTGTACGTGTTGCTTAGCAGAGCTATTAGTTTGTCTTCTTGCTGGGAAATGGGATTTAGAGGTTTTTAGAGTCATACCATCAGCAAACCCTCCCTGAAATCACTGCATAATGCTAGATGACTTCAAAATGAAGTAAATATAAAAAAAGTGAATGAGATATGTCAGATGAGTATAATGGTAAAGAAAATGCAATCCTGGATAATCTCCATCCTTATGCAAAACAGGACATTCTTTTGAGTTCACCTAACATGTATTGAGTAGTTATCAGAAATAGATAAAGCAAGTGAGATGCCCAGGGGGCAAATGATAAGGAAGCACTCACTCTCCAGGTGGCTAGCTGCAGACTTGGCACCTGGAAGTGAGTGCTTCCTTCATTGTGGAGCCCTGCCACCTCCCTTGTCTTGCTATTGTGCAGGCTCTCTTTACTGGGCCAGTGAAGAACTTTAAAGAGAAATATTTATCCAGTCAAATCTGGTAGGAGGCAAGTTTACCAAGAACTCTAAAATAAGGTTGAACAGCATATATGCCATAACTGAGAGACACAAAATGGTAGAGAAAAATTGTATTGAACTGGCAATACCCATCAAGGTTTATAAAAGTACTACTCTTTGAATTGGACGGCTATATTTGTTTTCTCAGAAAACATGACTCAAATGATGTAAGCAAAAAAAAAAAATTTTTTTTTTAGTTACATATCGACTTATGTAACCAAAACTTCCAGAGGCATAGTGTGACTCAATTTGGAGGAGTGGTTGTGTCAAGAATTGATTTCTTTTTCTCCGTTTCCTTTTAGATTGACTCCGTTCTCCAACAGACAAAGTGGATGTGGCATCCCCAGAGCATCTGTCTTTTCAGCTGCAAGTTCAACAGGAATAGAGACTTCTTTCCAGTGGTTTCTTCAAAAGCCCTCAGATTAGCTGTTTGCCTAGTTTGTCACATGCCACCCCAGAACCAATTCCTATTGCCAGAGAAATGCAGCGTTTTGATTGGTTTAGCCCTAGGTCACATAGGTCACATGACCCACCCCTGGAAAAAAGGCTCAATCCTCTCTCAGACTACTTTGGTTGAAGGCTTGGAAGAGATGGAGCCGGGGAAAGTAGACACTGGAGAGGCAAACATAAATGTTCAATAAGTATGCCTTTAAATATGAACCAGATATTGAATATTAGAAACTAGCACATTCTGAAAAGAGGAAATATAAGCAAAAGAAAAAAAGTGGGAAATACTAGGTAGTATTTAGAATTAATAAGCTATCCAACTAAGGTCAAGTGCAAGAATATTTTAAGTGTTACTTAAATATATAGAGATAGCCAGATATGGTAGCTTGTGTCTGCAATCCCAGCTGCTCTGGAAGCCAAGGTGGGAGGATTGTCTTAAGCCCAGGAATTCAAGGCTGCAGTGAGCTATGATTTCACCCCTGTACTCCAGCCTGGGCAACAGAAGAGACCTCATCCCTAAGAAAAAGTAAAATTAATAAATATAGAGAATTACTTCCCTTTTACTCTATTTTCCATCACATTATTTGCTTCTGTAGTCCACTTAATACTTGTGTGTGATTGTGTATGTGTGTTTGGCCTCTCTTCTATTATGCAAAGTTTCATGATTGTATTGTTCAATGTACCACTAGGATCTTGTATATTGCTGGTCCTCAATCATTTTTCGTTGAAAAGATAAAGAGATGAATCAATGGAATAATATATGAAAAGCAGTAAGTTAGCCTAGAAAAGTAATCAGGGTCAGAAAGCATAAGACTCTGAAAGTCAAGCCAAAGAGCTGAGACTTTATCACACAGCTAATGTTGGGAGCCCAGACATCAAATGGTCAGAGCTGTACTCCAGAAAATTGATCTGATAGCTTTTTAACCTGGAATAAAAGAGGAAGAGGGAGAAGTTAGGTGACTCATTGGAAAATCATTGCACTATTTCAGGTCTGAAGGACCTGATGTGAGTGACAACTCTGGTGGTACAAATGCAAATGGAAGTATAAATAAAGGCGTACATAGAAAAGATAGCAATTAAGGAAAGAAAGACATGGAGAGGGGTCAGATGGAATGAGACTGTAAGGCCAATTACCTGGAATAATGGGAAAAATATTAATGAAAGTCAGAAGCTATAGTTGCTCGGTAGTGTGGGTGAAGGATCCCGAATTCCAGCTTGGACATGCTGGCCAGGAATTCAAGGGGTATGTGTGACCCTTGCTGTTGTAAATGCAAGAAGGGACTGAGCACACATTTGGAGGTACAGATTTCTCCTCCTGAAGGCAGAAGAGGAGGAGGAGGAGGCTGAAGTTATAGAAGAGGATAAAAATAATAAAGAAGAAGAAAAAGCAAGGAGTAAGTCCAAAATTATTGTTAAATGTGGTAATGAGATTAGATTTTATGCTAAATATACTACAATGAGAAACTATTGATAGTTTTTAAACAAAGGCATAATGTGATTTGATTTGCATTTTTAAAAGATGACTTTGGATGCCATAGAGAAAGTGCATTTAAGGTCAAGTAATTTCCAGTCCCAAAGATGAATCCATAATCCATGACTCCTCACTCTTGGCATAGTCTAGTTTATCAAGGTCTTCTGTCTAGACCTTTACGACAAAAGAGAACACTACCATTAAGAACTGAAAGGAAGAGGATAAGATAGGAAGGGAAAGAGAAAAAAGATTAGTGAAATAAGATTGTTAGTCCACATCACAGCTGTAGAAATTGAGGTTAAGACAATTAAATAGTTGGAGAGAGGTGGCAATGATGAAAACCAAATATGCCTTCTGCATTCTGTGCTCTTACCAACTGCACTATACTCTCTCCTGGTAGGCTCAGTATATTTTTTTCAAGAAGTTAGATTGACCAGAATTTCCTGGGTAATGCATGTGATAGATAACAACTTGGAAGCTACATGTGTTCAGAACAGAAGGGACCTCTTTGAACTGTATTGAACAAAAGAGATTAGATCATTTGTCCAAGGTCACAAAGGAACTTAGAGTTAGAGCTGGACACAGAGACAAGGCCTCCTGAATCCCATAGGGCAGAATTATATTCCCATTCTACCATGTAGCCTCTCTCTATGCTGATGCTTAACAGGATCTTAAGTTAACCATTAGACCTGGAAGCAAACACTAAATTCTGGAGTCACAATGTCTACACGTCTTGGATCACATTACTTATTACTACGGGTACAAAATAGCATGCATGTGAGGAGAATAGGCACCAATATTGCACATGGACAAAAGAACATCCACGTTCTATAGGAAATCCTGTCATTCTACTTGAAATGTGGCTGAAAAAAAATTAGATGAACGCTCCTCAACAACCTCCAAGTAAGAACTACCCTGCACTCTAATTTCCATTGTGCAGAACCTAGAAAGTAACTTCAAGAGTGAGTCAAGATTCAAATATTTTTTTCCTGAGGTTGAATATCACTTACCTTTAATCATCATATATTCAGCCTTACACTTTGTTCTTACTGTTTTTGCCTAACCCTGACATATACATGAAAGGTGATCTCAAATGGAGATGTCGATACACAGTGGGAATTAGCGTGCAAGGTAGTTCTTATTCGGAGGCTGCTGAAGAGCATTCATCTAATTTTTTTTCCTTGAGCCACTCTTCAAATAGAATGACATGATTTCCTATAAAATGAGGATGTTCTCTTGTCATGTGCAATATTAGTGCCTATTCTCCTCACATGCATTCTATTTGGTACCTGTAGTAATAAGTAACATGATCTGAGACACATATAGAAGTTGTGACTCCAGAATTTTTTACTTCCAAGTCTAATGTTTAGTTTTATCTTTCAACTTTCGTACCAAAATCAAGATATGGACCGTTGGTATGGATTGCATTACACTGGCTTGCCTTCACAGATCAAAGAGTGTTGAACCATAGACTCAGGTTCTCCATGGCAAGTCACAGAAAATCCAGGAGACAGACTCATATGGCTCACACCGGGTCCAGCTCTACTTGTATATTCACAGTAAAAATATTCACCTTTTACTCTTCAGGGTCGCCTCTGCTTCTCAAGTATCAGTTCCATGTTATTTTGCCTCCCAGTGTCATCTGGTTTTATTTTCTGCAGTTGCTGTTACTTGTAGTTATCTAAATATCCTTCATGTTGTAAAAAAATGGCTTCATTTTGTTCGAGCAACTATTACAAATAAAATCAACTATATCATAATGAGTCTTAAAGCCTTAGTTAGCACTCTCCTAACAACTTTTCAAAGGTAGATCAGCATTAAAGATGTATTACCAGGATCTCATAAAAGTTAAATATATTTCCTAAGAACCTTAGCTGAATTAGGGGCAAAGCCAAAAAAAGAATTATTACCTCTCCTTTAGCCTTTAGGCCATGTTACAAGAACCGACACCCCATCAAACAACTTCATAAATGTGAAGAACCTAATTAGAAAATTAATTCCCAATTATGCATAGAGGACAAAGTATGCTAAATGAGGAAGGGACCACAGCAGGGAAAGTCAAAGCAAAGTGGAAATTCTTTCAGTTAGGAAACCTGCTTCCTACAGAAGACTACAGATATTGAGACCCAGGGAATGCAGCTTATTTTATGGAAAAAGACCCTGTGGCTTTATTTCTCTGGTCTTGGGAACTGACATTTTTACTTACAGCAGGTCAAGAACTTCTAAAACTCTTTGAGGTCTAGGCCGTCTATCTTCCAAAGTGGAGGTGGGAATAGTGAAACCACCAAGATAACCACCTTATCAATCATTCTTTTCAATAGGTGATTCCAGAGTCTCAGTGTATGTGTGCTTTATCTACATGGCTCAATTTCCATTTGAAAAACCAGGAAACGTACATGCATAAGAAATGCATATTTTATCTTTGAAATACGAGCAGTACTCTGTTGCCAGAGACTTTGATATGAATTTACTACTTATAGGAGGAGGACAAGGGACTCCCATACAAGAGGATCAAATGTATTCCATTTGCTTAGATATTTAATACATGGTTAGCACCCTCAAGGCACACAATCATGACAGTCCGAGTAACTAATGGACTCCTCAAAAACACATCCATATCACTACTGTCTGTGTTTTCCAAGGGAACAGTCCCGTTACACCACTGCTTCAAATGGGTTTCATGTGCAATTAAAATGAAAATGCCATAATGGGACATGGCATAAGAACAAAACACACTCTCCACATGTTTCTGAGTGTGTGTGTGTGTGTGTGTGTGTGTGTGTGTGTGTTTTCTGAGCACTGAAAATTATCTCTGTCAGCCCTGTGGCATGGTCACAATGCAAGAGACTTAGACTAGGGGAATGTGTTCATTAGGAGAATTGCATTACTAGGCAAGGTGCCAGGTGTGTTGCCTTCTTTGGAAGTGAAAAGAGAGCTGAGTTTTCCAGCACCACCTGTCCATCAAACCCCTGAAGCATTTCACAATCTTTTAAGTCAACTTGGGGGATGTTAACTTGCACCAGCAAAGGGAAGGGCAGGAAATTTGACTTCTAACCCATTAATTTAATATAGTACCTTACAAATCAAGGTTGTGTTGCAAGAGATGTTCATGGTAGCGTTAATCAGGTGTTGCTCAGAAAAGAGAGGTGATGGTTTCAAATTAAGACCTAAAGAGGGAATTATAAGCTACATACTCTGTGGTGTGACAGATGTTTAACAATCTAATCCTAAAAGCCATCATTTTACTACCAATGAAACCACAGGGCTCTGAAGAGAAAAGAAATCTGCCACATCAGGATGGTACCATGGTAGAACAAGAGGATCAAAATCTAGGCCTCTGCTAGGGAGGGGCCACAGACTGAGCCCTTCTAATTTGCCTGAGATGCTTCAGAAAGTTACCCGAAAGTTCCTCAGATCAAAGTACAGGCATTTTGAGAACAGAGCCTTCAAACTGTTTCCTAGTCCCTCAAACCAATTTCGACTAGTAATTAACTGATTCCCAACATCAAAAGGTGAGATATCCCAGGAGGAGTCAAGGGAGATCAAAGCCTGTGGTGAGGGGTCCCCCTGCACCTCTTCCACCCTCCGCCCTCTTTCCCAGACAGACATCCATCCGACTGCAGCAAGCGAACCGTCGCATCGCTTCTCACTGGAGACCGACATCAAACAGACTTCCAAATGACTTGCTGAAGTTCCCAGACCCTGTTAGGAGAAAATGAGGAAGGTACAGGTACGTGACCATATGGTCCAGATTTTCTGGGATGATCTAGGTTTCTAATATTCAGTCCTGTTGTCCTCATCGCTGGAACAGATCTCCAAACAGGATCACTATGGCAGTGCCTGACATATAGCGAATAAAAGATAATTCCCTTCTTTTGGATATCAACAAACAGAATTCCTAATTATTATATTTTAAAAAATATATTTTGCATGTGTATGTTTGTATGTATACTTTTGTAATATAAAAAGAAAAAGCATTACACACTGGCTTTGCGTAATGACAAACACCCACGGCTATTTGTCTAAGACTTTGTTGAAGCCAGGTGCTGGGCGTAAGCCTGAGAAAGCTTGTCAGTCTCGGTGCAGAGTGGGTCATTTCCCATGATGCTCTTACCAAGGCATTTTAATATGATATTCGAATATGCACTTGATTAATTTGGCTCCCCATGCTTTCATCCATACCACTGCTTGGGTTCTGTGGTTTTCCACAAAGGTGTGTGCACATAGAGATGCATCCTAGCATGTGCTGAGGATTGCTTTTTGGACAGAGAAAATCTGTAGCCAAAGCTTTTACAGAGTTTGTGCCCCAGGCACTCTTTGAAACAAAACTTCAGGGTGACTTGCAGTGAAACTGTACCAAAGGATTGAACGTAGGAGATAAATGAGAGGGAAAGTTAAGACAGGGCTGAAGTTGCTAAATTGGGAATGGTTCTGCCAGTGTCTTGAGCTCACGCTATCTAAAACTGAACCTACAAGCCCCTCTGACAGGTGGGGGTCAGACCGTGGGGCACCTCCAGGGTAGTCGTGCATTATTAATTTCCCTGTTCCTTGAGCATGTTTGCCCTAGTGAAATAATTCAATAAATGCTGAATGAACTCAGCACCTTCCCTTTGCAACATCCTCCTTTCTTTTCTTTTTTCTTTTTTTTTTTTGAGATGAAGTCTCGCTGTCACCCAGACTGGAGTGCAATGGTACGATCTCAGCTCACTGCAACCTCTGCCTCCTGGATTCAAGCGATTTTCCTGCCTCAGCCTCCCAAATAGCTGGGACTATAGGCGCGTGCCACCATGCCCAGCTAATGTTTGTATTTTAGTAGAGACAGGGTTTCACCATTTTGGTCAGGCTGATCTTGAACTGCCGATCTCAAGTGATCCACCCACTTTAGCCTCTCAAAGTGCTGGGATTGCAGGCATGAATCACTGTGCCTGGCCGTCCCCCTTTTCTTACAGTCCTGCTTTGTCAGTGGAGTCATCTTTCTCAACATTCTCTGTTGTCAATGGCGATTTTCTTGGCTCTTTAACCCCACTCTGAATCCATCAACTCTACCAGCCTCTCATCTGTCTTGTCATTTCCAATGCTATTGTGTTAATTCCTATCTTTATGTCTCTTCTGCAGTCTATTGTAATGTCTTAGGACTGGTTTCCTTATTCCAAACCACCTTACACAGCATTATCAGAGTGACTTTGCAAAGTTCCACTTTTTATATCATCACGCCTCAACCCCTGGAACCTGTGAGAGTTTCACTTTACCTACAAGAAATAAACAAGGTAGAGAAATTGTCCCACATCTCCAAATCCTATCCAGGTATTTAAGGGCTTTTCAATTGCTGCATTTTCTCCTTTCAACTGCGAACAACTGTTATCCTCCTTTAGAATTTGACCTAAACTTTCAGAAAAGATGGAAGGAGCAATTGGCTTGAGTTGAAGTATAGCTACATCCTTTTCATGAGCCATCTGGCTTGCCATAGTCCTTCCACTCCCAATTATATGCCTAATGCTGGGGTTGAGTGTCTATTACTTTTTTACCTACACTTGTGCTATTATTTTTCACATGATAAGATGAGGAGATATATGGAATTCTAGGTCCCCAGGTTGCTATCACAGCCAGCCTGGTTCACTCATTGATATTCCCTGCCTCACTGAATTTGTGTCTCTTGCCCCATAGCATTTGTCCAACTGAAGCACAGCAGGATCACTACCAAGAAACAATTAGTTCCAGCTCCAACTTTTAGTACCAATTGTCTCATGTTCTGAGGTTCAGCTTGGTTTCCTCAGAACTACCGCTCATATTTTTACATTTCTACTTCCTTTTGGTATTTTAATGGAAAAACCATATTTCCACAGCATTTAATAACATCTTTCATAAATAAGCCAGTGCTTCAATAATGACCCATTTCACTGATACCATCAGCAAATAATACCCAAGGTTAATAACACAAACCTTTTGCAGAAAAGAATAGTTACAAGGTGAAACCCATTACCTGGAGTGACACAGGAAAGAATTTTTTTGTTGTTTCTCATATATACAAGAAAACAACATATATATATATATATGAAAACAACATATATGAAAACATACCTGCACATATATATATGAAAACATATATATGAACATGTACATGTGTATATATGCATGTGTATATATGTATATACATGCATATATATACGTGCATATATATATGCATGTATATGTGGTATGTCACATACATATGTGTATATATATATGGTAGGTCAATACATGTGTGTATATATATGGTAGGTCAATGTATATGTGTATATATGTGTTTTTCATATATATGTGCAAATATGTTTTCATATATGTGTGTGTGTGTGTGTGTATGTTGTGCCAGAGAAAGGGAGAAAGAGACCTATATTCAGGTGTGTACCAGAGCTAGGTGGGTAATAAAAACAGGTAAACCAGGCTGGCTGCAACCTGGGGACCCAGAGAGAATTCCATATTTTTCTTCATTTTATCATAAGAAAAATAACAGTACAAGTGTGGTTAAAAAAGCAATAGACACTCAAGCCCAGCATTAGGCATATAATTGGGAGTGGAAGGACTGTGGTGTAATATATATATATGTGTGTGTATATATATTTGCCTTTTGTTTTTCCTTTTACATATAGCTCCTTCAGAAATAACCTTTGTGAAAAGATAAAGATATCAAGGTTTAACTTTTTGACCTTTCCTTCTCCAAACTAACATTGATAACATACTGTGAAACTCTTATTTACTGGATAACATCCACTGAAAGTCTTACAAAAAAGCATCCTTTAAAAGCGCTGTCATCTGTTTCCTTTTAATCCTTCATGTTTACTGAAAAAAAAAATAGAAAGAAAAAATTATCTACTTTCTAAATTATATGTCCCTGACAAAGGGAAAGGAACGCACAAGTGTTTCTTGTAAAGAACATGAAAGAAGCCTTAGACATTGAGAGGGATTTTCTGGTTGATTTCCAAGCTGAATTTTATTGTTGCTTGCTATGAGTCCCTGTGGCAACTCCACGCCTTGCTTGCAACTCCACGCCTTGCAACTCCACGCCTTTCCTCGTCCTCCTTTCCTTTGCATTTGAACATTGCTTTTTCCTCACTTCTAGCACCTGTTTCCATCCCAACAAGCAATTTGCACTAATTTCTCCTTCACCCAGTCATGAATCATGATAAGAGATTTGGAAAATGAAAAGTTGATTGTGCTCAAGAAAAGACCTGATGTATACTGTACCTCTCATCCTTTAGATTAATAGACTGAGTTCTAAGAGGTCACTTGACTTGTTAGTGTATAGTCAGGCACCACATAATAATGTTTCGGCCAACTTCAGACCCAATATATGACGGTAATACCATGAAATTATAGTACTATATTTTTACTGTACACATTCAGATACACAAATATTCCCATTGTGTTACAACTGCCTCCAGTATTCGGTACAATAACATCCTGCACAGGTGTGTAGCCTGGGCCATCCTAGACAGCCTGGATGTGTAGTAGGCTATACCATCTGGGTGCATTTAAGTACACTCGCATGTTCCCACAGTGATGAAATCGCCAAATGACACATTACTCAGAACATATTCGTGGTGTTGAAAGATGCATGATGTACGTCATCAAGTACCAGCAGGAATGAAAGGGGCAGGTCTTCTCCTTGTCATTTTGAAAGACAGTTTAGCATGATTGTTAAGAACATGGCTGTAAGATTACACAAAGCTAGAGTTAATTCCTGGCTCTGACATTCAGTTTTGTGATTTTGGGTAAGTTACTTGACCTGTTGGAGCCTCAGTTTGTCCACCTGCCATATGGGAACAATGGTAGAAGCTATATCATGAGGTTTTTATCTTATTCAAGCCTCATAATGTCTGCAGCAGAATGCCTGATACAAAATGGAAGCTGCCATTTATTAAGTGCATCGCACCACCCTGACCATTATTGTTTTGTCATCATAAATCTACCTACTGACCCTTTTTCAACACTCTGGAATTGCCCAAGTCTTGAAATCTACACTATCCTGGGAAGCACTTCTCCCATCCCAGGGAAAGAAAGAAACATTTGCTTCCCTTAGAGGAGAAATTGGGAAAAGAGAGAAAGCCACATGTTATGTGAGAATAACAAGGGCTGAAACCTCAGGTTGCAAAGTACATTTATGCTGCTTCAGGAATTTCATGTGAAACACCTATTACCAAGATGGTTTAGTTTGTTTAGTTAATAAACTTTATAGGACCCATTTTTACTTAGCATGTGCACTGGAAGCTTTTTTTTGTAATTTCTGAGTCCACAGTGGCATGCTTTCCCTGAACATTTATGACATTCCACAACTCAACTTCCAAAGAAACCCATTATGAAATTAAATGGATTCAGGTGGATAATTTGAGAGGGTAACTGTATTGCATGCAGCAAAGACAATATGTAAACATTGCAGCAATCCTTCTGATATGATAGAATGTGAAAAACAATGAAATCAACAAAACTATGAGATACTGAATTAACTTCCAGATATTAAAAGTAATGAATCTTCTGCTTATTTTCAGATTCCTATGACTCATCGTAATACTGTGATCATTTTTAACTCAATTGCATTACTTAACACATATGTGCATCATAGCAGTCTCCAAATGAATGCCTAGAACTTTGTTTTCTAACCACAGTTGGCCAGAAATTGCTTTTCTATTTCCACCATTTAGGGTTCCAATAATCTATTGTGAAATTATTATTTTTAAGTGATATGGGGAAGCCAACATTGACATAATGTTTTCTTCACAAGATGAACAAATAAATGAGAAAGAAAGTATAATCAGGCAAGTCTTCATGTGCGATCCAGAGAACAAAACTTGACTGAATTTGGATGTCTCTTACTCTTCACTGGAAACGTGCTACCCTGTAGTTTTTACGGAGATATAAATAAATATTCACTTATTTATATCCTTTTTATTTTTAATAGGAGCAGTTGGAATATTATTCAGCAGTGGAAAAAAAAAATGAACCACTGACGCAGGCTACATCATGTTTAAACCACAAAAAAGATTATGCCAAGTGAAAGAATCTAGACACAAGCGGCCGCATATTGTATGATTCCACTGGTAGAAAATATGCAGAAATGGCAAATTTATAGAGACAGGAAACAGATTAGTCATTGCCTGGGGATGGGTGTAGGAATGAGGATTAACTATAAATGGGCATGAAGGATCTTACTGGGGGGGGGGACAAAAATGTTCTAAAACTGATTTGTCGTTATGGCATTCCAGTAAAGTTACCAAAAATCATTGAATTGTACTCTCAGATGGACAATTTTATGATATATAAAATATACTTCTATAAAAGTGTCAAAAGGAAACCCCAGAAACTGTAATTAACACATAGATGATTTAACAATAATTCCAGGGCAGGCTGTTTGAGAGAAGCGTTCTGCTGTGGTGTTATTACAAAGTCACATCCTCTTGACAGTGAGGGGTGGGAACATCCACTGAGCACTGTGGCATTGCTGTGTCCTGCAATTTTTGTGTAGGAGCAGTTTCCAACACCCTCCTCGAAAGAAGACATGATCCCTGCACTCTTCCCCTTTTTCACATGTTGTATCCATACAAACATGCCAAGGGGGGCTTGGTATCTATGCATAAACTTAGTGTGCACAAGCAAATGTTATCAAGATGAGTCCTTAATTCCTTCTCTGAGTTTACTGAGTTAAGCCAAGCATCGCAGTTTCTCCACTGAAGAATTCTCTACTTCCAATCCTTTTACAGTTCTACTACACTTACTCTTTCTCTGTTAAATCTTTTGATTTTAAGCTCTGCTATACTTGTGTTATACTTCACAAGAATGATAAGTAACAATGGCTGCACATCATATAGGTAATAAAGGCTCACAATAGATTCAGCTTAGTGTGCATGAGTGTGTGTGTATAAAAAATATGTACATGTTTGTGTGTAGGAAGATGAGGGGTAGGAGTGAAAAAGAGTCTACCTGTGTGTCGAATATATCTTTGGGATAGCTACTTAAGTCTTTCTGTCAACTGTGCTGTTGTCTCAGCAGAAAAGGGCTCATTTTGTGAATGCCATCTATGCAGATACTTAAGTTGCTATACGTAGAGATCATGTCTCTCTTCTCACATTCATTGTCTTGTTCTCACGTCCTATTTGCTGTTTTTTACCTAAAGGAGGATGAAAATGGGAAGCTACCAGTAAGTGAATGTTATTTTTGTGCCAGGCATGGCGGTATGTTAGTGGGTCCTTTAAATGCATTTTTATTTAGTCTTTGCAACAATTCCCTGAAGCAGGTTTTATAATTCCCTTTTCACTGATGAAGCTGAAGCTCAGAGAAAGTTAACTAACTAGCCCAGTTTCAGCGAATTATAAGTGAAGTGGACAGATTTGACTCTAATACCTATTTGTTTCATGATTACAATTGATTCGGATGCTCAGTAACTGCTACTGTCTTTGTAAGAGTTAGTAAGCCATTATAGCCGTATATTCTGTTCCCTTGTCAATTCCAGAAGGATTGTTTGAAAATGCAACAAGAATTTTGGGAGAAAACACCAGTGACTATCTTTTCACAAAAACCAAATACGGTTTTTGCTGTTGTTTTTCCTAAACCATCTTGATAAATTCCCTACTTCCTCACTGAACTGCCTAATTAGAAGGAGTGTCTCTGTAATTATAATGACCTCCTTCTGCAATCAGCCATGATATATAGGTGATAAATTATTGGTCTCCCATCTCATTATGGATAACTACTCCCCATGGTTTATTTGGTTCTGTGAGCCTTCTGTCATGGAAATAAATAGGCGACACATTTTGATGCAGTTTTAACTTTTTAGATTTGGATGCAGTATTCACTTTTAGGTTTTGCAATGAACTTCTATAAACATATGCATGGACACAGTAAGGCTTCATTAATTACAAAAGTTATTGTGTTTGCCTTATTCAATCACATAAGGCAGAGGTTCTCAAACTTGAATGGGCATCAGAATTCCCTGGAGGGCTTGATAAAGCACAGATTGTTTAGCTGACTCCTAGGGTTTCCACTTCAGTAGGTCTGAGTTCTGCCAGGGTTTCTGCATTTCTGACAAATTTTTAGGTGATGGTGATATGCTGATATGAGGACCACTCTTTGAGAACCACTAAGCTAAAGGGAAAGAAATATATATACATACTTCTATTTCTCTTGCCTTTCTCCATAGGTAACAATGCCTTATGTGATATCTATGGAATTTCAGCGTCTGAATCCATTTAAAAGTGCACGTTACAAGAATTAATTTCTGCTTTATACTGTGTTACTAAGTGGTTTCTCGGTCTTAATTATTATCATTGCTAGGCATATTTTTCCATTTTAACAAGCAATTTTTTTTTTGAGATGGAATTTCACTCTTGTCACCCAGGCTGGAGTGCAGTGGTGCGATCTCAGTTCACTGCAACCTCCGCCTAATGGTTTTAAGCAATTCTCTTGCCTCAGCCTCCTAAGTAGCTGGAATTACAGGCATGTGCCAAAACACTCTGCTAATTTTGTGTTTTTAGTAGCGTGCAGGCTTTCACCATGTTGGCCAGGCTGGTCTTGAACTCCTGGCTTCAGGTGATCCACCCACCTCAGCCTCCCAAAGTACGGGAATTACAGGGACGACCCACCACATCCAGCCATACCAAGCAAATCTGTAAATTGTTTTGCTACTTGGTTCTCACAGTCACTTGCCTGATGGGACACAGCTAGTGTACGATTACTATTCATATTAGAGATGAGATAAACAAAGCCCAGAGAGGTTAAGTGACTTGTCCATATAGCTAGAAAGAATTGAAGTTGGTGTGGTTTTGATTCTCAAAATCTTTAAACGGTACCTGTGTACATATCGTGTGTAAATACATATCTCAACAAGCACAACCAGACAGATGAAAAAAAGTAAAAGCAGGAAGCAGGATGACCAGTGCATTGGGCCAGGAGTCAGGAAGCTTGGGACATAATTTCCTAGAACTGTACTATCAGGCTGTGTCAGTTTGGTGACAAATCATAGATGCAAATATACTTCAGTTTACTCATCTATGAACTGAGGCATCAATCAGATAGCTGACATTCCTTCCTGTTTCAGCTACCCATTCAGCAAATCATTCACTGTATGTTAAGAATTTACCATGTACTAGGCACTGTTTTAGGTCCTCAAGAAAAAGAAGTAAAGGAGATCTAGCACATGACGTCCTTACATATCATGAAGCTTAGATTCTAGATGCAAACAAGAGAAATGAATAAACCAACTATCTCATTTAAAAGGGTGATGGGTTTTTTTTTTAAACAATAAATAAGATCGGGTAAGATGCTAGAGACTGGCTGGCTAAAGTTCTATTGCAGCTAAAAGTCAAGGTTTTTCCTGATGAAGCAATATCCGGTATCACTTTTGGATGGTAAAAGGAAGCCATCCACATAAAATGATGGGGAAAGAATACCTCAGGCCTAACTGTACTAAGTTCAAAGTTCCTATAGTATAAACCAGCTTGGCCTTTTTGTGAAGTAGGAAGAAGGTCAGTATTCTGAAGCCAATTGTATCAGCAAGTGGTAAGAGACAAAGTCAGGATTGTATTTGAAAGCCATGATAAGAACTTGGAGTTCTTTAAGCAGGGAAAGACACAATCTGATTTAGGCTAAGATGACTCATTTGCAGCATGGGCATTGCCTAAGTGTATAAGAAATGAGCATACACACACATAAAATCCAATTCCAAAAATTTTGACCTTGAAATAAATGTCTTCTCCTAGTTTATTTAGCACATGAATAAGAAAATACAAATTAATATACCAGCCAAATTTGTGTCTTCACCATTGATACTTTAAGGATATTACTAAGTATTATAAACATGGGCAACTCAAATAATAATTAGGAGGAAAATCATATGGAAATTACTAACAAACTCATTAGAGTGTGCTTAATTATTGCAGTGAAGGGTTAGCAAGAGGATTGGAGCTTACCGAATAAATCTGTTTGCACATGGATTGATATGCTTGTATCATAATTACTCACAGCTGTTGGACTTTCCAAGTTTATTAGGAACTTAATTCCAAAACTTTCATGCTGAAAAGATTTTCTGAGAGAGAAGTGTTAGCCCAGTGCCAGTGATGTGAGCAAGGAGTATTTTTCTAGCAATTCTTTTCAGCGATTACTTAGAGTAACTACAGATCTCCTCATTATACATAATGAAGTGGATCTGCTCATTTTTGATTTTCACACACTTTGCAGAAAGAGCAAAGCCTCCTGATTGAAACTGCTTGAGTCCTGTGATGAGAAGTTGTGTGTAATATGTATTCCAATTACAAAACGATCTCAGAAAAAAGGCTTGATGTCTAATGTATTCATTTGAAAGCAATTCTTGGCTAAATTGATCTTTAAATAATCTATCTATATGCTTGTTAATTTAATAGATCAACTGACATCAGGGGAATACACGAATGCTTCATCTTTCACACTCTGTCTTCTAGCTGACAACTAATCCTTCTTGTAATTCATTTATTATACTTTATAAATTAGAAGAAATGTACAGGTTCCCCTGAAATACAGATGAAGCTAAACCCAATAGTTTTCTCTTACTCACCATCAATCAGAAAATTAATACTGTGCTTGGGCTAGTAATTTTGATCTCAGTCTAATTTTTGGTCTATTTAACTGATAGCTGCTCTCCTGATTTAGGGTGCTATTAACATAAATGAAATGATTATTTGTGCCTAGGTGATGTCCTTTGTTCCTAAAACTCGTTTCCAGATCAGCTTTTGATAAGTGCGAAGACTATATGAGGGCAATTAAATAAATAAAATAATAACTTGAGATTCAAACTGTTATCATGGTGAATGAATTTTCCAGCGTGAATGAATGCATATGCACTTGTGTATGCATGCATACACACACACACACACCTGCTCTGTCTTTACAGATCAAACCATAGTACTTTATAATCTGGCCTTTGTATTCTTATTGCCATATACCCTACATGCCACACTCCCAAATTCTACTTTTTTTTTTCACTTTAAGTTCTGGAATACATGTGCTGAACATGCAGGTTTGTTACATAGGTGTACATGTGCCATGGTGCTTTGCCGCACCCATCAACCCATCATCTAGGTTTCAAACTCTGCATGCATTAGGTATTTGTCTTAATGCTCTCCCTCCCCTTCCCCCCAGCCCCCAACAGGCCCGGGTGTGTGATGTTCTCCTTCCTGTGTCCAAGTGTTCTCATTGTTCAGCTCCCACTTATGAATGAGAACACGTGGTTTTTGGTTTTCTGTTCCTGTGTTAGTTTGCTAGTGGCTTTCAGCTTCATCTATGTTCCTGCAAAGGACATGAACTCATTCTTTTTTATGGCGTCATAGTATTCCATGGTGTATATGTATGCCACATTTTCTTTATCCAATCTATCATTGATGGGCATGTGGGTTGGTTCCAAATCTTTGCTATTGTGAATAGTGCTTCAATAAAAAAATGTATGCATGCAGTAGAATGATTTATAATCCTTTGGGTATATACCAATATTGGGATTGCTGGGTCAAATGGTCCAAATTCTAATTTTTTTAATACTTACTTTGCATTATCATATATCCATGCCTATAACCATTTCATTCCACCTCCCTGGAATGGCTTTTCTTACTTGAATTAAAATCCTACCCAATCTTCAAGGACCAAATCACATTTTTCTATAAAAAGGCTTGCTTTACTTCATCCCAAGCAAACTTAATATGTAAATAACTCTCTTTTTAATACTAGTATATTATTTCTTGACAATTAAAATACCAATAGCAACAGCTACAATCACAGTGATGGCAAACATGTTGCTCTTAGCATCAATGCTCTTCTAAGTTCTTTGAGGATTATCAATTCATTTAACATTTACAGTAGCCCTATTTAAATCCTAGATGATTTTGTCTCCCCCATATTGTGCATGAACAACAGAGGCAATGAGAAAACAAATAGTTTGTTCTAGGTCACTCAGATCACTCAGATTTTAAGAGAGCTGAGGCTGGGTGTGGTGGCTCACCCCTGTAATCCCAGCACTTTGGGAGGCTGAGGTGGGTGAATCAACTGAGGTCAGGAGTTTGAGAGCAGCCTGGCCAACATGGTGAAACTTCATTTCTACTAAAAATACAAAAATTAGCCAGGTGTGGTGGCACATGCCTGTAGTCCCAGCTATTTGGGAGGCTGGGGCAGGAGAATCGTTTGAACCCAGGAGGCGGAGGTTGTAGTGAGCCAAGATGGCACCATTGCACTCCAGTCCGGTGACAGAGTGAGACTCTGTCTCAAAAAAAAAAAAAAAAAAAAAAAAAAAAGAGTGAGCCAAGACACATTTTCTGGGTTCTGAGTCTAGTCAGTTTCTTAGCTCCTACACTGTGACATAATGCCAACTTGCAGGGTAGTTAAAAGGATGAGAGAAAAATCTAAAGGGACTAGCATAGGGCTTCAAGCATAGCTCTAGAAGTTGTGGTTATTGTATTAGTAAGTGCAATAAAATTATTATAAAACAAATAATAAGTAATGATTAATAAATGTAATAGGATATTATTGGTATTCTTATCAAATGTCAGCCTGTCATTTGAAGTTGATACCCTGTAAGTCAGCAATCACAACTGTTATGCATGAGTCTACAACTCACCTACATGACTGTGGTGCAAAATAAGCATTCAATAAATGTTAAGTAAATGAATGGATGAAATGAATGAGCGAACTAATCCAAGAATCTTCTAGATGGGCTCTTTTACCTTTCCTCCATGGTTCTCTGAGGAACAGTGCTAAATCCTTCAAAAATCAGACAAATATTAAGCATGGATTAAATCTGCGTTTCCACTTCCATTTCAATGAGTTATTATTTAAAATAAAACTCACAAAGCAATATTTTTAAAAGTCTACATCCCGAAGTAAAACATGGAAATTATCTGATTAATGCAGATAGCCACTCACCAATTTATATTCTTGAACTCAAGAGAATCATTTAGCTAATTGTATAGGTGATTATTATGCTTTTCACAGAAGTGTGTATCATGCATTTAGAATTTTTAAATTGCATCTCCAAAAGAATCCTCTTATATCTAATTATTATATACTTAGAATATTCCATAATCAGCTAAAAGATTTATTATTTCTTTATAGAAAAAAAGCTTTTAAATATGTGAGAATCCTCTTGTGAGAAGGTGAACTAAACATTTTAAAAATAATTAAGTAGACTTTGTTTTTTAAGCAGGCTAGACACATGTTAAAATAACTGGTCAATGAATAAACAAAACAACAACAACAAAAACTTCCTCCTTATGTGTTTCTTGCCAAGTATATAAAGTCGATTGTGTGATCTTAAAAACAGATTGTGTTGATCATAGCCAGAATCCTTGTATTTAGGGAAATTAGGATGATATTTCAGAGAATATTTTGAGGCAAAGTGGTGATACAGCTATTGGGTTTGGCTATTGGCTGAAATGCTTGCTTACTATTGTGACTGGTGATTGGTTTGATGTCATAAGTGGTACCTTTCTGAATTTAGTCTATTGAAAATGCAGGTATACTCCTGGAAAACTTTCACAGGAAGAACAAAAAGAGAAAAGAAAGAAAAAGAGAGAGAAGAAAGGAGGGCAGGAGAGAGACAGGGAGAGAGGAAAGAAACAACGTGGTTTGTTACTCTCAGTAATCTTAGGGAGATACAACAAAAAAATCAGTTTTCAGAACTCCATCAGTGGTCTGAAACTTACATGTATTCATATCCATTTTTTAAAAGCCACAAATCCACATTATATGTATACTTATTTATAAATTATATATCTCCATATATAGATTATATACATATACTCTCATTGCGTGTGCTATTAAAAGTACACAACATTTTACAAGGATGTGATAAAGGAAAAGTTCAATAGCCCCTTCCTGCACCGCATTTGAGAACCACTGCGGTAGATAATGGCAAAGCCAATATTTAAGTCTGTAGGGTTACCCAGTTGAGACTTCAACATGCCAGGGTCTCATAACATTCTGGACTGGCAAAAACTTAACCACGAACCCAGCAACTAAAATCAATACCCAAATTTTTAGTTATGTTCGTGACAACTTATTTTTCTGAAATTTTCTCTGAATGTCTTCTAAAAACTTTCCTCTCCAATTCCACTCAGCTCTATGATTGTAGCCATCAAAAAGTAAATAAAAGGTTTTTAAGGACAAATGAATGACTGCTCTGGGTAGACTGAGGTTTAACAGTTTCACCCTGGCTGAGTACGCTGGGGAACTAAGAGGATTCAGGTGAGATTGCTTACACTTAAGTACTTGGTAAAAATAAATAAATAAGTAAAAAGAAAAAAGAAAACCGCATTATTTACGGAGCCATCAATTTTCTTGATGAAGCTGGTACTGCAGAGAGAACATTGGACTATGAATCAAAAGATGTGGGTCCTAGCACCAGCAGTGCTTTCGGCATCTGAGTAGCTGAATGACCTTGACTGAGTCATTTAACTTTTCAGAGTCTCTTTCTCTCTCTCTCTCAAAAAAAAAAATTTGTTAAATTCTTTAGACATTTATGGAGCCCCTTCCTAGAGCTTGATATAATAAGAAATACTGGCCGGGCACAGTGGCTCACACCTGTAAACCCAGAACGTTGGGGGACCAAGGTGGGTGGATTATCTGACGTCAGGAGTTCAGGACCAGGCTAGCCAACATGGTGAAACCCTGTCTCTACTAAAAAAATAAAAAAAATAAAAATTAGCCAGGCATGGTGGTGGATGCTGTAATCCAGGCTACTCGGGAGGCTGAGACAAGAGAATTGCTTGAACCCAGGAGACAAGGTTGCAGTGAGTTGAGATCACACCATTGCACTCCAGCCTGGGTGACAAGAGCGAAACTCCATCTCAAAAAAAAAAAAAAGAAAAAAGAAAAAAGAAAAGATACCATCGCAAATAACTCCAATTCTTTTAAGTACACCCGAAAACTCCAAATGGAGAATTCCTAACTTTCCAGAACTCATCTCTAACTTTATGGAATTTTGAAATTGAAGTTACTTGCAAATTCTACGCCAAATAGCAGAAGGATTCCTCGCTTGTGATCGCAAACCAGGTGTGCTTCCTGGGGCTATATTGGAATGCACTCATTGGCCAAACACTTATTACAAACCGTGTCTTAAAAACAGAAACAAAAACCATGGTTTTTAAGTTCATTAGATCATGAGCCTCACTTGTTGAGATTTTTTTGAATCCCATATCCCAGCCCTGCAGTTCATGATTCGGTACATCTGAGCCACAAACTTGTTCCCAAGCCCAAGTTTCCCACAACTAACTTAAAGAGGAAGCACACACAGTTACGACACCCATGGTATTCATAATACAGAAACAAACCAGTTGCTCAGGAAACGCCCAACCATTCCTGATAACAGAAGGAAATGTCTCTCTCGGGATTGAACCAATGAACCAAAGCAAAATGGCTGTTGGTAATAAAAAATACTGCACCTCACATAGGGACTGCAAAGTAATCTGCTGTGTTCTTTAAGATATATTTCCAGGCACAGTTTTCTATTGATTAATATCTTCTGTAGAATTTGCACCTATATAGGAGGGTATAGTACCTGGGTCACATAAGGTGATGAGTCAATATTATTACAAAGATGGAAGGAAAAAAAGAAAAGAGAAAGAAAACAGGGAGAGAGGGAGAAGGGGAAAGAGGGGTACAACTGATCTGTTAGGTTGATTGCTTCCACCAGTTCAGTTCTGCTTCAGAAAGATCCCTTAAGCTAACACTTGGAGAGCTGCAAATGAAACTCTACCTGATATTATGAAGTAAAATTAGCTTGGATTAAATCCAGCATTTGCCATGTGTTTTCAAGAATATTTTGACTGATTTGCTCCAATTATACCTAGATGTCTTCTAAAATTTTTCCTCTCCAAATTCCACTCCGTTTTCAAGGGCTAATTCAAGTCTTAACTTTTTTTCTGGAAGCTTGTGGTAACTATTCTAACCTTAATCATTTATTCTTCTCAAAACTTTGAGCCTGTGTTGACAAGTATATGCTGTCAACCTGAAAGGGATGTAAACTCCTTGGACAGGAGGGGCCGTGTCTGATAAATCTGCATGCCCCCAAGTTACTTAGAGAACCTCCTCAAGTTCTGCATTGTCACCTTCTCTACGGCTGTATTTACTATCCACTCCTGAATCTCAAATATTTAGCTCTATCTGCCTCTCAGACATCTCCATATCGATATATCACCAATACTTCAAACTCAAAATATCCAAAATTAAATTTTCTCGTAGAGTCGCTCTTTCACTGATGTTGTTTAGTACAAAAATCTAGAAGTCTTGCAAGTGTTCTCAATTTTTCCCTCTGCTACTCCTTACTCATATCAACTCTATTTTACTTCAGAAAACGTTATGAGATAATGATGGAGAAATTGCACTTTAAAGCAATAAAATATATTTGCGAAGTCATCTAAACTTACGTTTGTTTGTTTTTCTTGTTGGCAGTGTGATCAAGAACAGGGTGTTTCCTTTCATGGAGTATTTTTTTAAGATATGTTGAATAAAAATAGCTAGATAGTGCCTCCTCTGTTTTAGATACTGTGCTGGGTACTTAAGCTACCTCACACACACACACACGTGTTCTATGTGTGCACATGGTGTGTGCGTGAATTGGCCTAGTGTGTATACCAGTCACAAGATCCAGGGAACTTGTAATCCTTATTGGGCAGACTTTCCATGTCAGGCCCAACTCAACAGGAAGCCTCTAGAGCCCTCTCAGGTGGGCCCGACTGGGTCGCTGAGAGGCTGAGTAAAAAGGATCGTTGCAGATGTGAGATGGCAGAATCGGACCCACTGATGTTCACTTCCTTGGGGCAGCGAACATACTGCCAGTTTCACCAAGTACAGTATTTGCTGACTGTGTTCTATATTGCTGTGGTCCAAACAAAGTCCAAAGTAAAGAGACAAAATAAACAAACTGCTTTGAAACTGAAGGGTAAAAAGCTCAGTCGCCACAGGATTCGAAATTGATTTATTTCTCTCAACTGGGTAGATTTAAATATGGAGGCAATGGCTGCCTTAGAAATATGTATTAAAGAGCTGATTTAATATGTAGTGCTAAGTAGATTTATTGATTTTTCCAGTGTCACTTTGGCATTTTATTACATTTATATGTATTCACATATTTTGTACCAGGCCAATTTATTCCCAAAGCATGTAGAACAATTTTCTCCAAGAACTTCCTTTTTCTTGAATAACCTGATATATTTGGATCCAAGACGTTTTGCTCCATACACACTGTCATGATCCAGGGAACTTGTAATCCTTATTGGGCAGACTTTCCATGTCAGGCCCAACTCAACAGGAAGCCTCTAGAGCCCTCTCAGGTGGGCCCGACTGGGTCGCTGAGAGGCTGAGTAAAAAGGATCGTTGCGGATGTGAGAGGGCAGAATCGGACCCACTGATGTTCACTTCCTTGGGGCAGTGAACATACTGCCAGGTTCACCAAGTACAGTATTTGCTGACTGTGTTCTACGTGCCAGGCACCATGGCAGGGGCTGAGAGAACAACAGTGACAAAAACTGACCCAATTCCTGACCTCACAGTGCTCACAATCAAGAGAGAGGGGCAAATGCGTAATCATAATCCACAATCTGGACTATGAAGAAAAAGGCCAAAGTATTTATGAGAGCACATGGCAGATGTCCTAGCCTGGCCTGAGGGTGGGGAGTCGAGGGGTCAGGGAGGGTTTTTCTAAGGGAGCGAAGTTTAAAGAAGCATTTGCAAAAGCAACAGAATAGGCAAAGCCTAAGGGGGTGCGGTCTAGGGAGATCATGCTTAGGTGAGGTGAGATGAGTCTCATGTGGAACAGTAGTAGGAAAATGGTATGTGCTCAGTGAAAGTCAGCTCATTTCTGTGCTTTTAAGAACTTCCTATTGGAGGAGCAGTCATGAGTTCGCCCACACTGCATGCTAGCGCCTGCAGGACTTACATAAGCTGACCCCTGCCTGCACCATCTACTCTACCCACTGCTCCTTACTCCCTACGCTTCATCCATGTCCAACTTCCATCTCTGGACACACCCAACAGGTTCTATCCTAAGACCTTCATTGTAGTTATTTTCTCTGCCTAGAATGCTCCAGGTATTTCCATGTCTGGCACCAAGTTCAAGCCTTGGTTCAAATGTCACACTCTCAGTGAGCACACTGTACCCAGACCATCCTCCATGAAATAGCCCCATTTGTCTGTCTCTTCATTTTATTATTTCATGATATTTTTATTACAGCTCAAATCACTAGCTGAAGTAATTGTGTTTACTTATCGTCAAGCTTACTATCTTTCGCAACTGTAATGCAAGTAACAAGAGAGCAGGGATCTCATCTATCTTAAGTCTTAAACTGTCATGAGCTCGATTCCAAATTAACCTGTGGCAGATCCAAAGGCACAAGTGTATAGTACATGGTAGGCACTCAACGTATAACTGCTGCATGAGTGAATGGCTATATAGCAACCACACATCCTACAATAGAGGAACAATCTCTGTCAGTGGTCCAAAACCCTGTTGGGTACATGAGGACACTGGGGAGCACTTTCCTAGGTGGACTGAATAAATCAATCTTCTGTATAATTTTGCCTCAGGTGACAATTTCCCACTCTGGGGCTTTCCCAGGAGAGAAAAGCTATGCACAGCTACAACCCCATGTACCTCTGCTGCATCAATTTCCCTTCTGAGTAGTGACACTCTTACATGTTATATTCCTAGATTACTGTACCAGTTTGGCTTTAAATATATTATAAATGGTTATTACATTTTAAAGAATAAATGCTTTGAGAAATGTGGGAGTTTTTTGAGATCAACAGTTATAAAATCACCATATATTGCCCAAACCCTCAAAATCACCCAAAGAAGTATATATAACTCCCCTCCTTATCTATGTCAACTTCACTTTGTGCAGTTTCCATTACCTTTGCTCAACTGCGGTCTGAAAATACTAAATGAATAATTCCACAAATAAATAATTTATAAGCTTTAAATTGTGTAATATTATGAGTACCGTGAAAAAATCCCATGCTGTCCTGCTCCATCCCTGGGGGCGTGGGTCATCTCTTTGTCTAGCTATTCCAAGCTGCTGATGCTCTCACCCATCTGTCACATAGTAGCCATCTCAGTTACCAGATCCACTGCAGGGTGTCACAGTGCTTGTGTTCAAGTAACCCCATTCTACCTAATCATGGCCCCAAAGCACAAGAGTTGTGATGCTGGTAATTCAGATATGCCAAAGAGAAGCCATAAAGTGTTTTTTCTAAGTAAAAAAGTAAAAGTTCTCCACTTAATAATGAAAAATAAAAGGATGCTGAGGCTGCTAAGATGTAAGGTAAGAATAAATATTATATCCATGAAATTATGAAGAAGAAAAAAGAAATATGTGCATTGTACATATAGGGTTTAGCACCATCCATTTCCTGTACCCACTGGAAGTCTTGAAACGTATTTCCTGAGAGTAAGGGAGGACTGCTGTACTTGGATTTCCCACAGCATTCTCCATTTCTCCTTCTCCTCCTCCTCCTCCTCTTCCTCCTCCTCCTCTTCTTAGTCCTCCCCTTCTTCCTCCTCCTCCTTCTCTTCCTCCTCCTCCTCCTCCCCTTCTTCTTCTTCCTCCTCCTCCTCCCCTTCTTCTTCCTCCTCCTCCTCCTCTTCCTCCTCCTCCTCCTCCTCCTCCTCCTCCTCCTCCTCCTCCTCTTCCTCCTCTTCTCTGCTAGATACTGAATCACACAACAAGATGCAACAAGCAGTGCCTTTCTGGGTGATTATAACACACTCTGGGTGGTGTCATGAGGCACAAGAGGCGCAATAATTTCCCCAAATCCCAGGGAGGTGTGCTGCTTTAATGTAGTTGACTCGCACTATAACACTGAGAAAACCAAACATATGTATTTACTGGACACTACAAGGTGAGTGTGGAATGTTATTATCACTCCATCAGTAAGCCTTGAAAGTGTTCAGAGTCTGAAAACACTATCTTGTTTTATGTTCCAGTGTGAAGTCAATTCATGTACCCACTCAGTCCTGGATTTTCTATGAATTGTTTCAACTACTTTGGTCCAGAGGGACAGTGACATAAAAATAATCTATTGGGAAATATGTACCAACATGGCATTGTACATAAGATTTAAGTGTACAAGTTTTATAGACATAATAAATAAATATTAATGAATAACATTTACAGAGCCTTTCAAACATGCCAAGTAGTTTATCATGGATTATCTCATTTAATCTTCAGAAACACTCTAGGAAATAAGCAATATTAATAGCCTAATTTTACAGATAAGAAAACTGAGGCTTATAGCAATTAAGAAACTCACCCAATGTCACAGATCTAGAAAGTGGTAAACCAGGATTTGAGCCTAAACCTTTTGACCTGGTTCAACATCTTGTTCTACCATACATCTGCTATGAAACCTTGGATCTCTAAGCCCAACTTTTCTAATGTGGAAAATGGTGATGATAACAGGATTCACTTCAAAGATTGTTTGGGGGGTTAATATTGACTTGCAGGAAGTGCTTAATAAATTATGATTAATTATCATTAACTTATGTAAAGCCCCATTCCAGATTCAACTGTGGCCAAAGGCACAAGCTGCTTTTAGGTGGTTGCCAATGTATTTGGAAGACAATGCAAGCAATACGCAGCTAAAAAGTCAATGAGTAATAAAGAGAGTTAAGAATGAATGGCCAACTGCATAATATTAGCAATAGTAATTAATATTGCTTTCTTTATCCTCAACTGCATGATATTCTCAAAAGCAGGTATTACCTTCTGCTCACAAATGAACCTGAGACCAGAAAGGTTATTTGTTTCAAAGTATATACTTGTCAAGTATTACAGGCAGGATTTGTATCAGGCCAGCTCATTCTAAAGCTCACACTCTGTATACCACCTTGTACTGTGACATCCCAATTCCCACTGCCATAGGAACTCAGAGGTGGAGGAAAGGAAGAGGTGCTGACAGGGACCTGTAATGTAGTTTTAGGTGGTAGAATGCTATCGTAGTAAGAGAAATCCCTGATCATGAAGAAGGAGGAGTCAACATACAAAGCATTATACCACGAGGGAAGAGAATGGAACCCAATGTTGAAAATGCAGGGAAAACTAGACAACAGAGGACCTTAAATGTTAAGTTGTGGCTTTTGGGTCACACTGATAAAGAATTGAAACAACTGGAGATTTTTGAATGGACAGGGAGAATATGACAACAATGTCTTTGGAACGAATCATAGAACAGGAACATGCAAGACAGAGAAATCACTGACCAGCTTTTGGAAGAAAACAACAAAAGACAGATGAAGATCTGAATACAGCGCCAGGAGTAAGGGCTGGAAGATAAATGCAGATGAGCTCTTAGAACTCAGGTTCCAAGAGGGCACCTTTCTGAGGGCTAGGGCTTGGTGTTAAACTCCCTCTGATGCCTGGACATAGAGATTTGATAGGTGAAGCATAATCCATCAAGACACTGCTATAAAGTTATTTACAAACACAAAATATAGTTGTGATCATCCTTACTTTATGTAATAACCATTGACTGTTTCCTTTTAGCAGTTTATTCAAAATAATGTGGATCTCTCTGTTTGTAACTAGAATAATTTAAATTAATAAGAAGTAAAGCTGGGTCGGACGTGGTGACTCATGCCTTTAATCCCAGCACTTTGAGAGGCCAAGGCAAGTGGATCACTGGAGACCAGCCTGGCCAACATGGTGAAACCCTGTCTCTACTAAAATACTAAAATTGCTGGGTGTGGTGGTGGATGCCTGTAGCCCCTGCTACTTGGGAGGCTGAGGCAGGAGAGTTGCTTGAACTTGGGAGGTGGAGGTTGCAGTGAGCCGAGATCGCACCACTGCACTCCAGCCTGGGCCACACAGGGAGACTACATTTCAAAAAAACAAAAAAAGAAGTAGAGTCAAAACAAAACTGAGCTTCCTGTCTTAAGGAATCAAAGCCTTGTACTTATAAAGATTTACTGGGGTGTATCAAATATATATCCTAGACATCTTGAAGTTATTGGGGAAATGGTTGTCAGAATTATCGTCTTTTTCTGCAGTTTGACATCAACAGGTGAACTCTAGTATCTGGTAGCTACCTTGATAATAGGACCTCACATTCTCTCCATTCAAAGGGAACTCATATACTGAATTGTCAGCGCCCAGATGAAATCCAGTTAATAGCTGAAATTGCTGTTTTCTTTAGTGTGTTGCCTTATCTCTTTTTAACAAGCCTTACTTACTAGGGTAATTGCACTGAATTCAATCCATTATCTATGGATTAATTCATTAGAGTGGTTTAAACTTTTGGAAAATGGATGGTTTTTAACAGTCCTCCCCTCCATTCCACAAATTGACACTGTAAAACACGTCTTTGCCATTTTTATAGAGGCTCCAATTCATGAAATAAAAATCAATGAAGACATTTCCTTTCCAAGCCCTCATGTCATTGTTATGCTCCCTTGGTTGCAAGGAAAGCCTTTGGGTAAAAGGGAGGACAACTCTAATCAGAAAGAGAGTCATTGTCTTCAGGAAAGCGTGAACAAATGCGTTTCTGGGCCAGTGACCTTACCACTGTGGCGGCCCCCAGTGTTACTGCCTTTGGGGATGAAGCCACAGAACCAGACTGTCCTTGTCGGTTGGGGCTGGTTGGGAAAATGCCTAGAAACTCAGACCCAGCCCTTTTCTGAAAGCAAAGTAAGGTCCATTATTGTGAGAGTGCTGATGATTTCCCTTTCACTTGATGCTGTCCTTATCAAGTGCTTTTTAGATTTCGTCGTGTACAGAAGAGATTCCAGAACACTGTTGTAACTGGCGATATCAGAATCACCTGGAGCTTAAAAAAGAACACAGTTCCCAGGGATCCATTCCCTAGAACTTGTGATTTAGTACATCTGGGCTAGTGCCCAGGAATGTTTGTTTTAAAAAAAGCTTCAGGTGAATTTATATGCAAAATTCATGTTTATAAGCTACTGACCTAGTCATGTTTCTGTTTTCTTTTTAAAAATGACCACTTAGCCAAATGAATAAGGAAGACTGGAATTGTTTTACGTATGACACCAATCAATCAATGGTTTTAGTTTTATTAAATATATCAGCCAATTTGGGAAGCTAGGAAAGAAAGACATAGCATGAAATCCAGATAATATTGTCCCACCTGAGACCATTCTAGGTACCTGAAGAACCTTGCCTCCCTCGGTGGCCTTCTGATCACATTTTGAGAATGGTAAAGACAAATATTGACAATCCTTTTCAATTTGTGGATTATCTGGGTATCATAAAAGTTAGACATTACAAAAACATTGTGTAGTAGTTTTTAAATATTCTCACAAAATCTTTGACACTTCATCCTTCCAAAGGCAGAGCCTAATCTTTCTCTCCTTTAACGTGGGCTGGACTTAGTGACTCACTTTTAAAGAGCCAAATGTGGGAGAAATAATGGTGGGTCTAAGGATGGGTCCCAAAGCTGGGTCATAAAAGAGATGTCTTCCTCTTTTCTCTTGACTCTCCTGCTTTGCTAGATGCAAGGTAGGTCATGAGGACATTCAACCAACCTGTGGAGGAACTCCAGCAGAGAAAACCTTAAGCTGCCTTCCAACAACCAGCATCAACTTGCCAGTCATTTTAATTAAGCTACCCAGAAAAAAAGATTCTCCTGCCACAGGGAAGCCTTCAGATGACCTCAGTTGGGGCAGATGTCTTGAATGGCAACCTCATGAAACGTCTTGAGCCAGAACGGCTGCATGATTCCACTCCCAAATTTCTGACCCATGAGACTGTCAGAATTATTAAATGTTTATTGTTGTAAGCCATGAAGTTTTGGGGTAATTTGTTACAGAACAATAGATAACTGATATACCTGAGCAGACTTTTCTTATCTAACTTACATTGGTTTTTACCTCTACCTTTGTTTATTCCTTATCTGGTATACACAGACACATAAAAAATGACCACACATACACATCAGCAAATATTTCATAATTTATAAGCATTGTTTTAAGTAAAGTACCTAAAAATATTGATAAGTAATGATTTATTAACAATAAGTTTGGATGGCTTCAGTGAGGTGGTATGTGATAATAAAATAAGGTAACACGAACTGAAAAACATCTGAATAGTAGGGGAGAGACTGTAGCCAGGGAATGATCTTATATTTTACAAAGCCACATTATCACACATGAAATTAAAATTAATTGGCAATAACAGACAGCTGCTATAGGCAGTATGCAAAAAATCTTCTTAGTCCTAGCTTTGCAAACATTGTTCAAAGAGCAAATTCAGAAGAAGAGTTGCTACAATGAAAATATATCTGATGAAGATGAATTCTCAAAGTCTAAACATGTCTCTCCGGGAAAAGGTGAAGTGACAGCTCTCTGCTTCGGGGTAAAACAGCCATGATTTAAGGAAGTGATTTGCAAAATGAGGCCTCAAGGAATGGAATACTGAAAATCAGCCAATAACTCAGAACTAGGTGATGAAAGAAGAGGATGTGGACCTGGTTAAGAGGGTGAATAGTTTCTTAATGAAACAGAATGGGTATCAATGCAACTAGCACCTTGTTTATAGCTCTCTGTATTAGGTATCTACAGATAAACACTTCAGCTAAGTATTTGGTAAGCAGATTATAGTCTATATTTTGTCATTCCCAACAACTCTTCTTGTTATGAAGCCTTAAGTTGAAAGAACACAATTAGTTCTTGTTAAGAAAAAGTCCTCGAATCCTTAAGTCATAACTGGCAGAGTCAAAATATCAGAGGCTCAGAACACACCTTTTAAGTGGATGAGTAACTTGTTACATGTCAGGATTTTTGTCTTCGAGAGGATAAGATGTAGTACATAAGTTAGATGGCAAATATTGGCATCTAACATGAAAACCACCTAACTTTCTTTCAATTTTTTTTCTTTTTTGAGATGGAGGCTCGCACTCACGCACTGTCGCCTAGACTAGACTGCAGTGGCATGATCTTGGCTCACTGCAACCTCTGCCTCCTGGGTTCAAACGATTCTTCCGCCTCAGCCTCCTGAGTAGCTGGGATTACAGGCACCCACCCACCACACTCAGCTACTTTTTTTTTTTTTTTTTTTTTTGGGATGGAATCTTGCTCTGTCGCCAGCCTGGAGCACAGTGGTGCAGTCTCGGCTCACTGCAATCTCTGCCTCCCGGGTTCAAGCGATTCTTCCGCCTCAGCCTCCCGAGTAGATGGGACTACAGGCATGTGCCAAATGCTCGGCTAATTTTTTTTGTATTTTTAGTAGAGATGGGGTTTCACCATGTTGGCCAGGATGGTCTCAACCTCTTGACCTTGTGATCCACCCACCTCAGCCTCCCAAAGTGCTGGGATTACAGGCATGAGCCACCGCACCCAGCCTAATTTTTTTTTGCACTTTTGGTAGAGACACGGTTTCACTATGTTGGCCAGGCTGGTCTCGAACTCCTGACCTCATGATCCAACTGCCTCTGCCTCCCAAAGTGCTGGGATTACAGGTGTGAGCCACTGCGCCCAGCCTCAACTTTTATTTTAGATTCAGGTATGTGTGCAGATTTGTTATAAGGATATACTGTGTGATGCTAAGATTTGGGGTATAATAGAACCCATCACCCAGGTAGTGAGCATAATATCCAACAGGTAGTTTTCAATGCTTCCTCCCTCCCTCTCTCCCCATTCTTGTAGCCCTAAGTGTCTACTACTCTCATGTTTGTGTCCATGAGTACCTAATGTTTAGCTCTCAATTATCTATAAGAATATGCAATGTTTGGTTTTCTATTTCTGCATTAGTTTAGTTAGGATAATGGTCTGCAGCTGCATCCATGTTGCTGCAAAGTACATAATTTTGTTCTTTTTTATGGCTGTGTACTATTCCATGGTATATATGTTCTGGTTTCTTTATCTAATCCACCGTTGACGGGAACTTAAGACTGATTCCTCGTCTTTGCTGTTGTGAGTAGTACTGCATTACGTATATGAGTGCAGGTATTCTTTTTGGTAGAATACTTTATTTTCCTTTGGGTATAAACTTAGTAATGGAATAGGTGGGTCAAATAGCAGTTCTAGTTTTAGTTTTCTGAGAAATCCCCAAATTGTTTTCCACAGTGGCTAAACTAACCTACATTCCCACCAACAGCGTGTAACAGTTCTCTTTTCTCCACAGCCTATCATCATATGTTATTTTTTGACTTTTTAATTATAGCCATTCTGACTGGTGTGAGATGGTATCTCTTTATGGAAAACACCTAACTTTTAAATACGTTATTCAAATCTCCCAAAAGAGATAGATTTCCTTTTACTATAACGGGCAAAAAATTTTTTTAAAAGGAAACAAAACCAAAGCAATCAGCCCCTCCCCTAGCATTCCACGCACTCTCCAAAACTTAGCAGTTGCACAAGCAGAACTAACAAAGATCAACACAAGAGTGGTTTGCTAGATTCCTTCTTATTGCCGGGATTCCTTCTGAGGCCGATGTGAAGCAGCCAGGTGGGTGGTAGTGTGCATAGTGGGGAGCTCCCTCGTCTAAAAGCATTCAAATTCAGTAATAAAAAAAATCCCTCTGCAGGCTAAACAAAATCCTGTTGGCTGCAATGTATCATTCAGACAGCAAGATTGTAAGAATGACTGGTTTGGTGGTAAGCTTAAGAAGGAAAGTGAAATTGCACTAAGTGGAGTCGGGGTGGGGAATGTGAAAGAAGGTAAAACAATTATCCTGTGTTGTGTGAAATAATAAAGAGAAACACAACAAGTTGGGAAAAGAGAACTCAGTCTTTTCTAGCAATTTTCTATCGAAATCATGTTACTGAACAGAACAGGACAACAAAAATAATAATAGATAGAACCCGGTATTAGAAAATAAAACAAATGCAGTCTCCTTTTTTTTTTCAAAGGAGAAGAAGGGGATTTATTCAATGATCTACATTCAAAGCAGTTGGGCTTGGAACAAAAACCAGTGCCCTATTTCTTGAGCTTAGAGCCTAAAAAGCAAATATCTGTAATCCCAGCACTTTGGGAGGCCGAGGCTGGTGGATCACGAGGTCAACAGATCGAGGCCATCCTGGTCGACATGGTGAAACCCCGTCTCTACTAAAAATACAAAAAATTAGCTGGGCATGGTGGCGCGTGCCTGTAATCCCAGCTACTCAGGAGGCTGAGGCAGGAGAATTGCCTGAACCCAGGAGGCGGAGGTTGCGGTGAGCCGAGATCGCGCCATTGCACTCCAGCCTGGGGAACAAGAGCGAAACTCCGTCTCAAAAAAAAAAAAAAAAAAAAAGCAAATATCACTCTTTTGCTATCTTGTGCAATGTCTTACTGTAACACTTTATTTGAGGGTGAGGGGACAAGATTTTAAGACATGTTTTAAAGAAATGCTTAAAACAACAAAAAAAATGCCTTTTCTCTTTTCCCTGCCACAAATACAAACAACTACGTTTTGTTAGGAAACAGGTCAAGCAGCATCAAGAACACACTGATGATGATACAGTGCAGCTTTGACAAGACAGCGGAAGAGGGAAGTATCGGAAAGAAGCAAACAAAATGAAAACTCTAAAGGGTAGATGAAGGAATCCCCACCCTCCTGGTCTCCTCTTCAGCTTTTTGAATTGGAATATGCATACAGCAAAATAGCTCTCAAGCCTCATACCTCTTTCTGGCTAAGGGTTTGTCATTGTCATCCCTGGAAATGGTACTTTAAGCAATTGTCATGTCAACAGTGTATGAGGAATTTTCAAAAACACAATGTACCTGGAGTAGGAATAATACTCACCCCTGAACCTTATGGAGTGACTTCATGGTGATTCGTTTCCTCTGCTCTATATTATAGAAGAAATAATGGTGGGTCTAAGGACGGGTCCCAAGGCCCACCTAAATGTTCTTTCTTCTTTCTAAAATATGAATCGGTGAGTGAGGAATCTATACCTTTGTCAGTATTTGGAAAGAACTTGGCCAGAGGTAGTTTACTCTGACTCTCAATTCATTGTTTTATCTGATGCTTCTTCTTTTTAAAAAGTTGTTTAATGCAGACAATACAGGCTTTTAAAGGATGGCATGCTTTATATTGCTATGCTTTTATGCAAAATTTTCAGTCCTCAGCTCTTGGATTTCAGAGGTTTGATGGTATGAATAGCCCAGAGGGGTGCTTCTCATCACATCTCCCTCAGCCAAGCTGCTGTTTACTTTTTGATAATAAAATCAAATAAACCAAACAGAACAAAAGTCGAAATATAATTAATTTCCCAATTTCACTCATTTTGCTTGCATTAATAAAGATAAATTGCTAGTATGTAAAAAATTGAAACACTTATGTAATCTTATTAAGATCCAGTATATAAAATAGTGTAAACACAGGCAGCTGTCAGCAGGAGTCTCTCATGAATATACACACATATTAGCCTAAACATGTTTGCCTTTAAGATTTTTATAATGTAGTACGAACTTCTTGTGAGAAGTAAAAATCAGGCCAAGTCTCAAATTTCCTGTGCCTTAGAATTTGTTGAAAACACATGTTAACAACTCTACTCTCAGAAATTCCAAATTCATAAGCCTGTAAGTGAGGCCTTGGAATCTCCATTTTAAGTAATCTCCCCTAGATGACTTTGATGCAGGTGGGCCATGACCACACTTTGATACAATCCAGCTCAGTTTATCCAATATGCTTGTTAATTGCTTACCTATATTAGGTTTCCCAGGGATTCAGGGATGTGATAATGAATGAGGGAGTGTCTTTCTGAGCTCAGATCACAGTGGTAGTTGCATGAGTCTACTTGTGTCTATATAGCCTTTCTCCATTTCTACACCCAATCAAGGGGAAAAGGATAGGGGAAGTTCTTATCCCCTTAGAAGTATTGCAGGCAGTGAACTAATGGTTCTGAATAATCTTTATCACAGCACGGAAGGTCCCAAAAGACCTGGCCCCTCCCTACCTTTCCCTGCATCCTGCCATTTTTCCCTCTCCACGGTCTTCTCATCTTAGGGTCTTTGAATTTGATGTGCTCTCCCCAGACCACACTATGGCTTCTTTAAAGTCATTTAATTTTAGCTCAAATGTCCCTAACCACTGTACAGCCTTCTCTGGCAACCGAATCTAAAGCACCAACAGTAGATTCTCTCCAAAGACATTATCCTGTTTTACTTTCTTCACAGCAAGTATCATTATCTAAAATGATCTTATTCATTCGTTTATGTCATTAATGCCCAGTCTTTCCAATAAAATGCATGGAGACCTTGTCCTTCTTTTTCATGTTATAGACTTTGCTCTCAGTATAATATCTGGCACACATCATTACTTATTAAATATTTGTTGAATGGATGCATAAATCAAAGGATAAATAAATGCGCCAAGTCTTTTCCATCCTGACTCTCTTCTTACTTCTTCGTGTTGATATTGGGATCCTCAAGAAAATGGATGAATAAAGACTTGAAAATCTAAAGCAGCTACACATGCAAAATATTCTCAAATCATTACCATCATTAATTTTTCAGAGCTGGTTGTGAATTGAGACATTATCTTTTTTATGGCGAGAAACCAAGGAACCGTATTTGTTATTTAGGGGTTAGGGAAAGTCAGGGATGGGGAAGACCAAAAAATAACCTGGGACGTGAAGAGAGACCAGAGCTCTAAATCTCTTTCAAAATCAAAGATGAGTCAAAACATTTCTCCTCCCAAGATTGCTTCTCTTGAGAATTGAAAGAGGAGAGGACTGTAAGTCTGGAGTGGTATCTCTGTCATTTACAAATACCAGCATCTCAAGTGAGGCAAAACTGAATTGATATATGTTCTCAAAAGACAGCTTTTCTATAGCACATTTTGAGCTCAGTTTTTAAGAAAAAATAAATAAATAAAAGCCGTAAAGCAAAGTTTTAGCCAACAGAGTTTAAGTTAGATATTTAAACCACTATAGCCTTATTAAAAAGGAAGATGCATAATCCCAATCTATTCACAAGTTTAAAAAAAAGGGCCATGAACCGTCTTTGACTTAAGAGGCATGCACTTATTTTTAAAATGCTTTTCAGTAAATTATGATCAAGAGCAAATTGAAAGGTATTGCAGACTCATACTGAAAAGGGATAGCTTGAGGCTTGCTTCTTGGGAATGTATGAATTGTTCTAATTTCCCCTTCCAAGTGCTCCCTGCAGCTGTGCCCTGTCCTCTTGGTTTACACCGATTACCATTATTAGGGAGACATTTTCTTAATTGCATGTACCATTGTCAGATGTAAGGGCAGGTCTGAGTTAGACTGCAGATGCTCAGGCTGCCCTGCATAACTAACCACATGGCCGACTATTGACCTCTGAGAAGGTTAACAGGCATTTATTGACTCTTCACATTTAACACAACCCTACTCTTAAAATACATACATATATTCATTATTAATCACGCTTTGCTTCTAATCATCCCAAAGAGATTTCCTCTGGTTCTACAGCATAACCTCCAGATCAGTATGGACCACATTAGTGGTGGTAGAAAAGAGTTATGCAACTTGAATTTTTGTCCATCTACCATGAAGCTGTCAGTCCTATTAATTTTTTTAGAAGGAGGAGTAACAGACAGAGGTCTTGACATGCCAGTGAACGAAGTAGCAAAGTTGGAGTGAGCAGGTTTACCCAAAGCTTAAGACTAACAAGGGCCACAGGACAAAGTCATAGGCAACGGTTTGCCTGATTTTAGTCTATTAAAATCATTGTCTGCATTAATATATCTTTTATTAGTAGGAGGGCCAGTGCTTTACCAGGTCTAAGCACTTTAATGCACAATTTATTTTAATCCTCAGGACAACTGTGAGAGTCAATGTCTCAGGTCTCCATTTTACAGATGAGGAAATGTAGGGAATGCTAAATAACTTCTTTAAAAGCACTGGGAGCAAGAGGATTCCATCCACACCAGTCTTACTCCAGAGACCATGCTTTTAATGTGCCCTGTAATTCCATAACGCCTTCCTCTAGGTTCAATTTCACAGATGAGGAAACAGGGCCCACCAAATTCTATGCCCTGTTTAAAGTCAGAATGCCAATCTCTGACAAAGACTGGAAACTGGTGCACTTGATTTCCAGAAGAAAAGATAAACTCTTTATTTAGAAATGCACTATAATACCAGCACTTTGGGAGGCCGAGACGGGTGGATCATGAGGTCAAGAGATCAAGAACATCCTGGTCAATATGGTGAAACCCTGTCTCTATTAAAAATACAAAAAATTAGCTGGGCATGGTGGCATGTGCCTGTAATCCCAGCTACTCAGGAGGCTGAGGCAGGAGAATTGCCTGAACCCAGGAGGCAGAGGTTGCAGTGAGCCGAGATTGTGCCATTGCACTCCAGCCTGGGTAACAAGAGCGAAACTCCATCTCAAAAAAAAAAAAAAAATGCAAAAAGGTAGCAGAATAAAGCTGCTACTTCCTTTCAGTTATATATAAGTCCTTTCACTTTGTTACTGGTGACACAATAATGATCTATGCAGGATGAGAAAACAAATGGAATTATCTTTCAAGTCAATTTGCAATAGAAAACCAAAACAAAAACCAATCAAAACAAATGAAAAAATTACATTTCTGTCGTCTCCAGAAAAACAGGAAGATCCAGAAAACTGGGCAGTGTTTCCACGAGGCTATGTCACAGGATTTGAGTAGCGAGTGCTCCTATAAATGAAATATACACTCCCCAGTTTGCCTCAGTGACAACCACCCCAATTGTCTTTCTAAAAGGGGGTGGTCACTACTCAAAGACCTGTCTTCTTCACTCATTTACCTGAACTGCCTAAACCCCCTAACTAGGTAAATTTTTAGGACTCCTAGTATAGAACCTCTTATTGCGGGGAGGGAAAGTGGAGAAAATAGACACCTTCATACAGGTAAAAATGCTACTCAGATGAACATAAGTGACAGATGATCGGGGGAAGAGATGGAAAGCCTCTAGCTGAGAATATAAAAAGCAGGTTGCTTAACAAAACATAAGAAAATGTATTGCAAAGAAGGCTGATGGACTCCCAGCCTCATATCCCCAAACACAGGTGACTGGGACAACTATTCTGCTTTGCTATAGTTATATACAGACTTAATGAACTTGTAAGTAGAATAAGTAGCTTTCAGTATTCACAGACATTGAGTGAGTTCTGACATGCACCTAAGTGAATGATGCTCATCATGTCTGCACATTAGAATCACTTTGGAAGTATATAACATGTCTGACCCAGACAAAATGAGTAAGTGTATGTGGAAGTAGTTCCAGGAAGAAGGCCTCAGAGGATTTGATTCTAATACATCTCCAGTGTTGATAACTACTCACCATTTAACAGGATAAGGGCACAAGCCTGAAGGGGAGAAGAGAGCATATAGGGGGTCGTTAAGAGCATATCCTCTGGAGTCAGGCTTTCTGGGTTCAGCCCCAGCTCTGCCACCCACAAGCCAACTATGAGTGACCCTGGACAAGTAGTTCTGCTAAACTCTAAACTAGCAATGGAGTAAAATTAAAGAGAGGGAATACATGCAAAGTGCTTAGAATACTAATCACTCGATAAATGATAACCATTATTACCACCATTGTATGTTGCTGATGGCTTTGATTCCTGTTGAGGGGCAGGTAATTAGTGATAAATTTTGTCACAGTCCTCCAAAATTAGGTATCACTTCAAGACCTCCCATCCCAAGCACAGCACCAAACTGAAGCAATGACAATTAATGAGCAATTTCAGAATCCAAGTCTATCACAAAGTATTTAAAAGAACAGATGGCTCAGCCGTCACTGGGTCCCACCTTGCTAAGGTACAAAATTCATATGTGAACAAAATTAATTAATTAACTTATTCCTTTATTCTGAATACATGCGGGGAGGTTACTATGTGGCAAGCATTGTGCTAGCACAGTGGTTCTTTTCTTTCCTTGACTCTTCGTCCATGACTTTTCTTTCCATTTGAATATTCACCAGTTAAATGCACAGGAAGACAATGCTTAAAGCACAGTGTTAGGCTCCGTGGCTACAAAGACTGTTCAAGCACGAAGCCTCTACTAGGGGGTATTAGAGTTGAGTGGGTAAGAAATGCATGCAACATATACAGAACATGAGTCTGCAAAAGGCTGGTGATATCTGTGTGTCAGTTATTAAAACCAAATTAATTTAATGTAGATCAAATAGAGATCGATACTTGCTGGTAGCAGTTTAGTAGTTAATGGACTAAAACAATACATTGAATTTTTTGACTTTTTGTTTTGAAGTAATTTAAGACACACAAGAGGTTGTAAAAACAGAGGGTGCTCATGTGGCCTTAACTCAGTTTTCTCCAAGATCATTTTACATAACTATAGCAAATTATCCAATCCAGAAAATTGACACTGGTTTAACACCAAGTAACTAAAGCACAGACCTTACTAGAATTTCACCAGTTTTTATAGGCACGCATTTGTGCACGTGTGTGTTTATGTGTGCAGTACTATGAAATTTTTATGACATGACCATAAGATTATTTTAAAATGCAGAGGAAATATGCAAAAATAATTGCATCTCAAGGTGACATGATTTACAGAAGGAACAAGCAACTCTTAAAACTAGGGCACCTACTGGAGAAAATAAAGCATCATAGTTTCCAATACAGAAGCTCTGCTCCAAGTGGAGTTCTGAGCAATACTTGTATAATGTTTATAGCAGATTATATCACAAAGCCTTAAACTGAAAGTTGCATTTGTATAGGCACAAGGGAGAGAGGTGGATATGCAAAATGCAAAACCAGATAATCATCATGGAAGTTTTCCCACAGAACAAATGCTCAGTCTAAGTCCAAGTATGAGACACCTACATTTTCAAATATTTTAGCTGTGGAAGTGAATTTAAAAAAACAAATGTAACTGGAAAAATTATTGCCTCATATAAGCATGCACTGCCTGTTTTATGTTTGAGTAAATCAAAAGAAGAAGAAAACATTACACTGTTTGTTTCCTCACGTTTTTCATCACAGCAAACAGAAATGCAGCCCACTGTTCTCTCCCTCTCTCCCTTTCTCTCTTCCTTCCTTCCCTTATTTCTTCGGAAATAATTCTGAAGAATATTGAAGATCTGATTTCCCTAATACCCTTACAGCCTTCTAAATGAATGCATATATGCTCATAATTACAAGTAAGGCATTTGCTATTTTGCATCAGTGGAATTTAAGAAATTAAAAACCAAAAGGGGGTTTTCAGGAACACAGCAGAATTGCCTTTTTAATAATAGATTTGGCTCCTCTAATCCATTCTTAATCTAATTAAGACAATGAAGAGGATTGGACTGCCATCTCAAAAAATGGCAAGAATGCTATAAACAGAGTGCAATAAAGCGATCAGTTCACACCCCATCAAATTAACTCACAGTCTGAATAACTGCTCTTATTTCCTGTTACATTTTTACAATTTAACAAATGTTTTCATTTGGTTTCCACCACTTTATCTTTAAATCAAGCACATGCTATAGGACTTTTAGCTCTGGGAAGTGCGTCATATCTGGGGAAGCAACATCTAGTGTGTGATTATGGAACTCTACAAATTGATGCTAACATCTCCAGTAAGCAAAGATAATAATTAAGTGGTAAACCTCTGGCATTAAAAACAGCAACGGTGTTATTAATACCCAAATGGGCACCGAAACAAACAGCATTGATGGAATTTAATTAAATGATTTTATGATTGTGTATTCTTTGCAAGCTCAGTTGATTACACAGTTATTCTTGAATGAGCATTAAAATCTGGAAGCTAAGATTCAATCTAATGGCCTTTTGTTCAAATATTTCTTAGGGGGAAAAAAGGTAGATTTTTTTTTTCTATCAAAAGTAGAAATGAATTAACAGAGGTAAAAATGGGTTGGTTTTGGTCTCCATTTCCACCACCAGCAAAAGGAATGTTAACGTTCCAACTAATTGTCGATGGCTTGCCTTTTTTTTTGTCCTTCAGTGATGAGTAACTCCGGAAGAAAACAGGCTGTTTGTTGTCTCCCTTAATTATAACTAAGATATTCTGACTGTTTATTCAATCATGGTACTAAAGGTTCAAAAAATCTGCCATGTCACAGATCTAAGTCCTTCCCCCAAAGGCCCACCTGAAATCTGTGGAATGCCAGCTAGAGCATTTATCATATTCTGAAATTATACAACTACAGATAGCTCACTTACTGTGTATTTTTGCAGAGGTTAAAAAATACAATAAATAATAACTAAGAAAGACCAAATGAGTCAAGGAATATCAATCTCAGGTTCAAGGACCTACAACTTGCTAATTACTTTGTTAAACACAAAATGAAATAAAAACAATCAAACAACAACAAAAATAACATCTGCTTTCTTAAAGACGTCAGCAGTCAATTTCCCCATCAGTGAGACTTAATGAGGGTAATGTTTATTTCCCACTAATCCTTAAGGAACAATCATCATGAACAAATATTTCTAAACATATAGAAAAAAGATTCACCCCACCCCTTATTATTCACAGTAACAGGACAGTACAGAACAGAAATACTGTTATAATAAAAATCCTTATTAGGTGACAAAAATGTATGTTTTGTTCTGAATTGAGATAAAGTTGTTTGGAATGCATATGAGTATTGTCAGGAGCTCCATGCAGTTCTCATAAATTACAATTTCACCCTTAGATTCCTCATTTACATAAGCATGACTAATATGAAGAACGCCAAACCCCTACAGTGAGATAAAGGCGTTTGCTTCCAATCAGAGCCGTCAATGGCGATGAAGTGCACAGATGGGCGAGATCACCCTCTCTTATGCTCTAGGAGGATTTCCTGCTTACCCTATGGAAGAATGGGAGGAAAAGGGGAATAAGGGATTGATATGCTTTAAGAAACTAACTGCCAGGCAACAGAGATTGCGTGAAGCCGGAAGTCACTTACTTGCCTTGACTCTCCCAGCAATGCCCATTTTTCTTTGTTTATTCACCCATCCCTTGGGATAGGCCACACATTCTTGCTCATTTTGGTGTGCATCTTCCTCATGCAGCCAGAGAAACAAGACTGGAAAGCCTTCCTTTTATTTTGCACAGTCCTAGCCTATGAAGTTACCCTAGAAGTGTTTTACTTCCCAAACATAAAAGCGAAGAAAAAAAAAATGTCCTCTCTTGCTCTAGTTAACAGACCATACAACTCTACAGTTGTCTTATAAGAACTGAAAGTAGCAGAACTGTAGTGAAACTAACCAAGGCACAGAGGCCTGGGGCTGTCTTCCTATGTTACCACCACCTCACTAAATGATCCCAAAGGAGCCAAAAGGTGACCGTGACCTTCTCACTGGGTGAAGGAGATGATCCTATGCAAAATGTGGAGAAATGGATGAGACTTAGGGTGACAAAATAATCCACTAGGAGCCAAAAATGACTTGCAGACAGGTATTGTTTATTCCATAATTGTGTTCATACGCTTTTTGAATTAAAGAGATTCAAAAGATACACAATTTATCATAAAAGCCGGGCACTATGTTTTAAAGTAGAAGATTGGCACACTCAGGTTTATCAGTTGAATAGTAGCATGTTCCTCCAGCTAGCTCCAATTATGTGACTTATTTGTCCAGACAAAGACAAGTAAACTTGGACAAGCGAGGAACTTAAAACACACTGGATGCTATGATTTCTAAAGATTCCTAAAATTTAAAAATTCTGATTTATTATGAAAATCTCATTGATTTTCAAATGCTTTTCTATACTAAACCCAAGAAAAAGAAAAACAAACTAAACATGAATAATTTTTTTAACTTAGAGAAATATGGGATTTTATAATTAGCGATTTCTACATAAAATTTCCTCCACTGTTGCATTTTAAAAGCATACTTAGTGGCCGGGCACGGTGGCTAAAGCCTGTAATCCCAGCACTTTGGGAGGCCGAGGCAGGTGGATCACGAGGTCAAGAGATCGAGACCATCCTGGTCAACATGGTGAAACCCCGTCTCTACTAAAAATACAAAAATTAGCTGGGCATGGTGGTGCGAGCCTGTAATCCCAGCTACTCAGGAGGCTGAGGTAGGAGAATTGCCTGAACCCAGGAGGCGGAGGTTGTGGTGAGCCAAGATAGCGCCATTGCACTCCAGCCTAGGTAACAAGAGCGAAACTCCGTCTTACAAAAAAAAAAAAGCATGCTTAGCAGATTATTTACTTATTGGCACTTTCTTTATAGCTGTACTAAAGTATGGTACTAACACTCATATACATACACATAAAGCCTGACTTATTTTCTTAAAAAGGGAGCAAAAAGGAGGATGCATATGTTTTAAAAACTAACTGGTCCTGGTCGAGCATAAACTTGGCTTTCTGTGACCTGGGGCTTGGATGTCTGTTGCTCACCTTTCTCTGTGGGTGATACTGGGCTGGTTCGTAGCGTCATTGCATTTAGTATTGGCTGATAGCAGGGACCTTTAAGTTCAATTACCAACTTTTACAGGTAAACAAACACCTACAAGATGTCCTCAGCTTCCTGGCTCCCTGCCTCTACCTCTTACCAGATGGTCAATTCTGGCCAAAATAACCACTCCTTGGAGTCTTCATTTCTTCATTTGTAAACAAGCAAGATACTGGTGATATCCATCTCACAGAGTAGTTGGAGAATTAGATGAGTATGTGCAGAGCCCCTAGTATAGCTCTGGTTTGTGATAATAACGGCTGCCGTTTGTGGAATGCAAATTATCTTCATACTAACCCCATTAGGTAAGTAATATTATTATCATGATTTTACATACTAGAAAATGAAGACATCTAGATGTTAAGTGACTTGCTCAGTGTTGCAGCATAAGTGGTGGAGCCAGTGTTGGAACTCACACAGTCTGACACCAGGACATGGGTTTTTAAGCTCTGTGTTCTGTCGATCATGCTCTTCGTATGGCACTTGATGGTAGTTGTTATCAATTTTAATAATGATAGCATTTTTATAATCAGATCTGACTCTTCCATGCATGTCTTTACCTGCTTATATCTGCCAACAGGAATTTTTTATTTACAACCCCGTTTCCTTAGTTGGAGTCCAAATTTTGTAGTTTTGTATCTCAAGCAAATATGTCTATTTTGTTATTGGAAACTATCCAGTGGACAGTTCCATTTCTGAATAAGCCTCTTGAAGATTTTCCAAATGCCACCGTTTGGAAAATCTTAGAGTTGAATGCTGCCACATTTGTCATTTGATGGTCTCATGTCATCTAGGAGGTCAAAGAGAAGTCATATATTAAAGTTTATTTCAAAACATCCCATACGTCAGGGCTATGCTACATAAATGTAGCATGTCTGTAGTCAGTGTATGATAACAATTTGTCAAATACAATTCACTGAGTCCAATTGAAATTAATGAAGGGTGTAAAAATGACAGCTATCTGACATATTTCAAATCTCAAGTTGACATTTACAACCTTTTACAGTTATTTTTAAATGCAGCAGTGTTTAAAATGTATTGAATATATCATATGCTACTAAGCCACTGTTGGATGATTGGGTATATAGCCGTGGAAATTAACACAGGGTCACATTCTGAGCCTTTAAAAAAAAATCATGTGGTATGCCTAGATGTAAAGAAAATAAGGCAATACATCTTGCAAAAGTTAAATAAACGCCACATTAACTTATCTTTGGGGGATGGGTGACTTTGTTTCCATGGAATTGCATGTCTTGATGGAAACTGACCTTGCTACAGGTAGACATGTGCTTGTGTGAGGTTAGAAATGAAGGGGTGGGAGCAGAAAGCAACGGATGGCAAGGATCAGCTCTATTTAGGACACATTGTTCTGTTGTGAGCTGGGGGTTGCAGTTGGCAAAAGAAGAGAACAGGGTCAGACACTGGAACTCAGGTTCGAATCCTGGCTCCAGTAACTCACTAAGTTCTTACCTTGGACATGACTTTGTGAATTCATTGTTTAATTTGTAAACTAAAATGAACAGCGAGACACGCTTGTAGGGTGGAGGAAATATGAATCAATGGAGGCAAATATGTATGAAATTGCTTCAGAGTATTTGGAACACGATACAAAATGCAACTTGTTAACATTTGCATGGTTTGAATAAGTTCCTCCAAATTCAGGATTAAAGCCTAATCCTGAATGTGATGGTTTCAGGAGGTGGGAGTAGGTCAGAAGGGAGAAGCCTTCATGAATGGAATTAATGCCCTGATAAAAGAGGCCCCAGAGAACTGCCTTGCCCCTTTCACCACATAAGACACAACAAGGAGGTTCCATCTATGAATCAGAAAGCAGACCCCCACCAGACACCAAATCTGACCCAATTTGGACTTTCCAGCCTCCAGAAATGTAAAAAACAAACTTCTATTGTTTATAAACTACTTAGTTTACGGCACTGTGTTCAAGCAGCTAAAACAGACTAAGCCATTATTTAATCTACCTGTTAAATATCCTCTCACTACCCTCTATCTGAACTTTCTTGACAAACTCTCCCTTCCTCCTAGCATGAACATCTCAACCCCACCTTGCTCAGGTAGGTATGTCCAAGCAGAGAGGGAGGGGATCCAGGGAAGGATACAGCATTCGTCTGTGGCACCTCCCGAATGCAACCTGGAGCAAGGTTTTCCCCACCTTCTAGCAGGACTGTATATTCTAGGGAGATCTGGTCTAGGGCCAGACCCCCCGGGCACTGGGCACCCTACACCTCTGTTTCATCCATGGTTGCTCCTCTTTGATCTGTTTTATATACTGCAGCATGAAAGGAAACCTGATATTAAACGGAAAAAAGTAGCGATATTGATAATGTCAAATGCTAGTCTGATCTGTAAAGAAAAAGGTATATATACTACGAGTGATAGTTTATTGAGAATAAGAATGAGAAAAAGTAGAATCTAACAAGCAAACCCCTGAGGAAGAGTCAGAAGCTTATTGTGAAGGTGAATTTTTTGGGACGGCACATAACTACAGAGGGCATGTCCATAGTAGATGACCATTTCTGCCTGTAAGATAATCTACATTAAACCAGCAGGAGATATAGATTTCCCTTGGTTTCCCCAAGGCTTAGTCTAGTGCTGGACACAGAGAAAGTGTGTAATAAAATTTGATGAATGAATGCACTTATAAGGGACTGTCTCCTTTTGAATCAGAGGGCTTAATACATTGAAACTTCCTGGCTTATGAATCCGAGAAGAATGTAATGAAGAGCCAATCACAGATCATATATTTTCCCCTGAAAAGAAAATTGATGGTAACTAAAATATCCAGTGGAAATGAACCAGCCTGATCATCCAGAAACATTTATCTAAGACTTCTGGAATAAGACAAGAAAGGAATCAAACATTTAACAAGTTTTTTATTCAACCTAGCCCATCTCAAGCTTATCACTCTAGCTTATTATAGTACTTGGAAGAGTGAATTCAAAAGAAGCCTGTGATATGGTATAAGAAGTAATATATATTTGCTTTCTGTCCTTGATTCCTTGCACACAGCTCCTAAAACCCACAGAAACTATGGAGTGATGTCTTTTGTGTGCTAATGAGATGAATAAGGTCTGGGGGCCCCTATATTGCTTTGGGATGGGGACTGTTCATCAGAAAGATCACGATTAGAGGATTAAGATTTTCAGCCTCACCCCGAACCCCTGGAGAAAAAAGGGCTGAAGGTTGAGTTGGTCAACAATGACCAATAATGTAATCAATCATGCCGACATAATGAAGCCTCCAACAAAATTCAGAAGGACTAGGTTCAAGGAGTTTCCAGAAAGATGTACACACGGGGGTTCCTGGAGGGTCATGCTTCCAGGGAAGGCATGAAAGCACCACACCCCTTTCGTCCTATTCCTTGCCTATACCTTGTCCTATGCTTCTCTTCCACCTGGCTGTTTGTCTGTATCCTTTGTAATACCCTTTACAATAAATGAGTAAATGTAATTAAAGTGTTCTCATGAGTTCTGTGAGTCACTCTAGCAAATTAATTGAATTTAAGAGAGGGGCCTGTAGAAATCCTGATTTATAGCCAATCAAAACTGTACATCACAACCTGGGGCTTGTGATTGACATCTGAAATCGGGACAACTTTGTGGGATTGAACCTTTAACCTGTAGGATCTTACACTGCCTCCATGTAGATAGCATCAGAATTGAATTATAGAAGCCCCAGCTGGGGTTTGCTGGAGAACTGATTGGTTGCTGGTGGGGAGAAATCTCCACACATTTTGGTGACCAGAAGTTAAGTATACCGTGTTGAGTATGTGAGAGTAGGAAAAGCAGTTTGTTTTTTCCTGTCTCATCAGAGAGCCAAAGGGGCTTCTCACTGGCTTACAAAAGGCAGAATGACGTATAACAAGGATTCTCAAACTCTAATGCAACAATCCCTTCCGTGTACCCCACCGGAAGTTCACGCCCTCAAACCGTGATTTAGAGTCCTTGACTTGACCTCATACAAAGGGAATCGGTTGGAAGTTCCCAACCAGCACTCTTCCTTGTCTTTCTCTAATTTCTAAGAAACTTTATAAAGTTTTTTTTTTTGCATCATCAGGCAAAGAAAAAAAGCAGAAATCAAATTCATACTGAGTAGTAAAGGAATTTAAGGAGAGAAGAATGGCTTGGAAAAAGTTATGAAGCAGCCACAGGTGGCCCAAACAGGCCGCATTTAAACAAGTTGTAGACTTTTGATTGGATATCCAAATACAGTGGATACTGTGGGCTTGAGTCAACAGGCATAGGCAAGAAATGTGTCTCTACCTGTGTAATCCTGGGCAGCAACCTTTCTAATTCTCTGTTTTGTTATCTGTAAAATGGAAGTGGTAGCGTGTGACTGGCCCACTTTCAAGATTCTTACAGCCAGACTACGAAACAAAGTGTATGAATAACACAGGCACCTGTACGGTAAAGGAAATAGTGATAGCAAGAAAGAAACATTTCCTCCACCTCCTTCAAATGATTCCTAAGATTTCAACATGAGGATAGCGTGCTAACTCATGAATAGCAAACAATTGCTCCATTTACTTTTTTACTTATTTAATTAAAGTGTATAGGGTATGGATTTCCTCAACTGAGAAATCTGCTATTGCCTTGTTTGGCCACAAAGAAATGACAGCAGTCACTAAAAAGCAAAATTCCTGAAAAAATTAGAATCTGTTTCCCCTTCCAAGAGAAGGCGTTCAGGTGTCCCATCTGACAAGCTTTCAGTACCTCTCTTTATCAAAGCACAAAAGCATTTCCAAGAAACACTGGACAACCCTCCAAAAAAATTATGTTTTGTTTTTTTGCAAATCTGTAGGCTCCTGCGAGACACAAAGCAACAAGCTCCAGTCCATTAGTATGACAGGTAGCGCTCTTACTAACAACTGCTTTTTACTCCCTGTGACAAATGTGCTTGGTGCCATGGTTGACGTCTGTGTGGTAATCAGGAGTGATGGAGAGGGGACGTCGGCGCTGCCGAAAGTGCCCCCCGATTTAATGTGAACGATTTGTCAACCGTGCTGTGATAGCAATGCTGTCAGACCCGGGCAGGGAAGCACTCTGTCATCTTTGCACCAACCAAGGTCACTTTGGCAAGGAAAGGAGGGCTCTTGCCAACGAAATTTTCGTGTTTATGGGTGATGTGCATGGCCTACTTTCACAACTTGTTTTTCCTTCGATTGACAGATAACCATCTCAAAGTTCAGAAGACACTCCCCTGGAAAGATGCCTGCTACAAGAGACAATCCCCAAGGCGAGCCACCCAGCATCTCTGAGCACCAAAAACCAGAATAAGAAATATGAAAGCTAGGATCTCATGTGAACCAAACACACCCAGGGTGCTTTGTTCCTGGTTGATGGTAGCTTTTTCATATTATACATTATAAGTAAAATATTTACAATATTATGTATTAGCACAGTATTGGGTGGTATAACTTTTGGTTTTATACCATGGCCTCTGGGCACCAAATATTTCCTAAGCATCCAAAGAGCCAAAGGATGTGGCTTTACACACTAGGATGTAGTCTTCACACACTAGGCTCAATATGTTGGCCAAATGCTCTAAAACGAGGGAAAACAAACTGGGTAAAAGAAAAGGAAGTGCATTTCTGTTATTAATAAAAAGAACCAAAAGCAATGGGCTATCTGGGGATGGGTGGGTTAGCTACCTTCATTCTGTATTCCATGATATTCTTTCAGCCTCATTACTGCACCAGGCATATTGCCTAGACTAGACTGGAAGCAACACAGGGCAGGGACTCTATCTTACTGAATTTTGCATTCTTATCTACACAGTATCTGCTCAGTAACTATTGAGAGCATGAATGGCTATCATCCCTAGAAAGAAATGCAAGACAATTCAGTAAAAGGACATAACGATCCATCCCAGAAATTGCCAACTGGGTGCCAGCACAGCACTGCATTTGGTTTGTGGATAGACAATATATGTGAAAAACAATGGCTTTGTTGATGGGCGAGGTAGAATGTAAGGCCCAAAGTAATGGTCATTGACTGACAGCGTGCAGGCCAAATGGGGCACACAGGAAACAGTCAAACTACACACATGTGTTATTTATGCCAGTCAATGTTAGCCTATGAAATGCTTACTGTTTTGTTTTTGTTTCTCACATTAGCTACTAACACTTAATAAGTATTAGGAGCTTTTACATAAAAGCCTGGATTTTGGATTCTTTGGGACAATGAAACTCAATGGTCAAGCAGTGCTGGGCTGAGTATAAACAGCTGCCCCTTTCAGTGGGACATTCAGTCTCTGTTTTCCCGGTCCTGAGAGGAAAATGCCAGCTGCCATTTGTCACCATGTTGGCACTATCACTTTTCTAATAGTAGAGAGACATTTCTCTCTACTGTATTGCAATTAGAAGTGACTCAGAGCGCTGAATGATTTTTCAACAGCCAGCCCTCTCTTTCCTCATTTATATGACCTGCCTGGGCCCCGCAGATATTTAAATTTGTGACCCTGTAGCTATGCCTTCTTGCTGGATTGCCTTCTTGATGTATTCAGGGAAGCAGCAGTTTCATCAGGGCTACCAGAAAACCTGGCCTTCAAAGCTCTGATACACAAAACTTGAAATACTGATTTCACCTGAAGCTGCTCGTCGAAGAAAGAAAGTGGGTTAATTAAGATGAAATGATATTTTTACAATCCTTTAGAGATGAGCAACCCTTTCGATATCTGTCATCTCATGTAATCTTCCTCATAGTTTGTAACATCATTCCCATTTCAAAGATGATAAAATTTAGGCTTTAAGTAAAATTACATCACAACAGGATGAAGAGTTAGGCCTGGCAGTCACCAAAATGTAAGTCTCATGGGCTAGGTCCAGAACACCAGTACTTTATTAAAGGTTCCCAAATGACTCTAATGAGTATTTAGGGTTGAGAACTACCCTCTTAGCATTACAGACTAAATGCTGGTGCTTCCCTAGAATTCATATGTTGAAGCCCTAGCCCCTCAATGTGATGGCATTTGGAGGTGCGGTTTTGGGAGGTGATCAGGTTTAGATGAGGTCATGACAGTGGGGTCCTGATGTGAGATTAGTGCCTTTGTAAGAAGACACCAGAAAGAGTTGTCTCTTCCCCTCCCCTCTTTCCTCCCTCCTCATATCCCTTTTTCCCCAACTTTCTTGCCATTTGAGAATCAAAGGCATCAAAAACCTGACCATGCTGGCACCCTGATCTCAGACTTTCAGCCTCCAGACCTGTGTGAAATAAGTGTCTGTTGTTTAAACCACCCAGTCTACGATCTTTTGTCATAGCGGCTGGAGCTGATGAATACACTTAGATTGCAATTTTCCTCCTGCCATCACTATCCAGATTAAAGCAGTGCAAACACCGATGTCTTGGTTCAAGGTCCAGGACAGCCTGGATGAACACAGGTAGAGATAATGTAACAGAAACTGCTCTGGGCTGGGCCTCAGGGAATTGGAGTTTTAGTCCAGGCTCTAATAAGCTATGCCTTGGTTGTGTTGTAAGAGATATCTGATTAGAATTAGTAGTTTTCCAAAAGGGTAAATGTAGGAGAAGGCCCTGAGGAAGCTTTTAACATACGAATTTCCCTGGGCCCTATCCTTAACTCTTCTGGTCGGCACCCAAATATGCATATCTTTAAAAAGCTCCTTTCATGATCCTGATGTGCATTCCCAGGAAAGAATCACTTCCAGGAGATGATGAGGACTCTCCAGTGCTTATAATCTATGAGAAACAGCGAGGGAAGAAAACAGCCAATCAGTACACCTGGTACCTGATCAGATGTGATTACAGTATGAGAGTGTGGATGTGCTAAATGTATATATACATGCAGTTCAAAACTGAGTTCCCATTACAGAGTTACACTGGAAACTGGCTACCATGTGATATCTATTCTACCCAATGAAAATAAGGACTTCTATAACACATATTCCTCAAGTTTGCATGCAAGTGGCCTAATTATGCTCAGCAGCAGTGACTCCAGGGGAAGACTTCTCACTGGGGACATAAGGCTGTATTTAAAGGGAGCACTGCAGGATGAACAGTTATTCACTGGCCCTTTTTGGATAATGTGACATTTCATCTGATGTGTCTGAAGGTCATAGTGTGCTCAACATTGAATGTTTATTCTTTGTTCGTATCCCTATACCATGCATCTAGACAAAGGCTGATTCATACTAGGTCCTTATATTCAGTGATAAATAAATATAAAAAGAATTTTTAAATGACTACTGCTATTTCCATGCTCCAGTTTATCAAGATGGTCTTCAAAAATAAAAATGAACATAGAATCGTACGTTCTTCTGCTTAAAGCCCTTTAATGACTCCCCATAGCCTGCAGTCATGGGGAAAGTGGAGAATGCTCAGTGTATTTTAGGAGCATATGTGTGATCTGGCCTGGACAGCATCTTAGATTTCATCTCTCACTGTGCTGACAAGGGATGACCTTGTCATTAATTGCAGTTCAAGAAACACACCTCGCCTCATGTCTCCAAGTCTTTGATCAAACCACATCCCTTTGCCTAGAATATCATCTTCCTATTTGTTTCCACAATATCTTTCAACATTTGGCTGTGTGAAATCTTTCTTAATCTGTCCAGGTAGAATCAATCATTCCATCTCTCTTTGCATTGCTGACAGACTTCATTCATGGTGCCTTTACACCTTATGCCACTCAATAGTTCTACTTTTTTGTCTTCTATTCATTTGCAAAACACCAGATGCCTGATCCTAGGTTTGCTTATTTCCCTGGCATCTGCCAAAAGACCTGGGTCACTGCACATGCTCACCAGTGACATTTTGAAGGAATACACGGATGTGTCTCATTTCTATCCTGATGCCCTCCTGATGCTCCAGGTATCAGAAACATACTCTTTCTCAGACAGAGAAAATAGTAGGGAATTTTTGGATGAGAAGTCTTATAGAAACCCTAATCCAACGTAAGTTATTTATAGACAAGGAGACCTACTAGATACTTAGATCACAAGAAAGTTACCCCAAAAGATTAACAGTGATTAAGATACTTAAAATAAAGCCTCCTGATGACGATCCAAACCCACATCAATCTTCTGTATAGATTTATAATACAAAGGAAGAGACTGAAAAAAATGCCCCACTGCCCCATTTCATCAATGAAATGGTAATTCACTAATTAACTATTCAATTTGAGTTTCAAGGCTGAAAGTGTAGGCTTATGCTATTTTACCTGCTGCAGTTTTCATGGCAGAGCACAGATTCATTTCCTCCCTATACCTTCTACCCTTCTTGATAAATATTTATCATCTCCTATGTGCCAAGCATTATTTTAGTAGTCAACAAGATTGAAAGATCTTACCGTTACGTTTCATATTTTTACGTTTTCCTTTTACTCTCATCGACCTCTTTTCATCTATTTAAAATCTAGTTATTTAAAAAAAGAAAAACAAAAACAAGGCTAGTATTATTTTATTTCACTCCAATCGGGAGTCTCGGATATGTATGCGCTACTCCAGCAGGCAGCTCTTTATGAAAAGGGGAAATTCGTACCTTATCCCTAAAATAAACTCCAAAACACAGACATGTGCTACCTGAAACTCCAGATCAATTAAATGAGGTGCTTAATGAAAAATCAAGCCCTTTATAACATTTGTCTTTCATTTTCACTCTATGTTGTAACCATTCTTTTTATGTCTCACCAGCAACACCTCCGTCCTCAGAATGGCTTCAAGATTCAGGTGCTTCCTGTCTCCTCAACGCCATCATTGATGAGAAAGTTCTACTTCATTGCTATTCCTCAAACTGATTCCACGATCTTAAAGACTACTTTTATTTTATTTTATTTTTGAGACAAGGTCTGACTCTTTAGACAGGCTGGACTGCAGTGGCATGGTCACAGTTCACTGCAGCCTGTACCTCTTGGGGTCAAGCAATGCTCCAACCCCTCCCTCCCTCCCAAGTAGCTGAGCCCACCGGTACATGCCACCACACCCAGCTAATTTTATTGTTTTGTAGAGATGGGGTTTTACTATGTTGCCCAGGCTGGTCTCAAACTCCTGAGCTCAAATGATATACCCACCTCAGGCTCCCAAAATGTTGGGATTACAGGTGTGAACCATTGTGCCCAGCCAAGAATACTTTAAAGCATCTTGTAGGCACCTCTTAACCTGGACACTATTTTTAACTACCAGAAATGCTCTGTGATATCTGAAAGCCAACATGGAACTCCCCGCAAATAGGTGACTTTAAACAATTCAAGGAAACACCTCTGGTTTGAGTTTCACCCATGAAACCTCACCATATCTAATGGAGTTCAGAAAACCCGGCATCCTATTAATTGATTACTAATCCCTAACAAGAACAAATGACATTCCAGGTGCCTGAGGATCTAGCGACGGCTCAGTTTCTATAACCCTCTCTCACACCACTCTTCCTCTTCTTGTCACTTCAGCCAGCTGGTCAACTGGTTACTTTTGTGTTTTTCTAACTGAGATTCTAAAGTGTCAGAGTCAAATCCATCTTATAATTCTTATTCTTTATGTTCCTTGGAAAGCCCTACCACAGCCATTCCCATGGCAGACTTATTCCATTACCCACAGTAAGTTCAATATTCCTGGTTTTAAGAGGACTTTCATGACGATTCTCTTTAAGGAAACCCTCCTCATGACCACTTACTATGATACTATTCTGTATTTCATTTTAGCCTTTATCTTTATGAAGTTTTCTTTTGTCCCTTGTTTATATATTTATTTTCTGTCTCCATCCATGCTCCACTGCCTGACAAAATATACGTTCCACTTATTGAGGTTTCCTCCTCTTATTCTCTATTTCTTTCTCTGATATCATCAGAATCTAGAAAAACCAATGCACCACCATTTATATCAATTCAAAGAATAGATGGATTTATGTGAATTTAAATGCATTCACAAAGAAGTTTTTTTTTTTTTTCAATGGACTTGAGCAAGTTGTCTAAAATAGTCTCAACACATCTACTGCTCCTTCTCAAGCCCCAAAGCTTACTGGACCTAAACCATGACCCAAAACACTCAATCTTCAGCAGAAATTGATAGAGAAATATTTTTTCTTTGCTTTGCCCTCATCAATTAAAAAAATACAGATGATGAGACAATATGAAGGCGTGAACCCCGAGTCGAGAGGTGACACACACACGTCATCGTTCTGTCTTGCAGATGGCCAGCAGTGGGTTTCATATGAGACAGTGAGTTAAAAGGTCCTGGATACCAACTGGAAAGGAGAAGGAGCAGAAAATTGTTTGGCTCATTTTTCCTTCTTTGGCGAGAAACAGAATGAGAAATAAACAAGAAGCAGCTGAGGAATGTAGGGTCTAAAAACACTCTATTATTCTCAGTACTACAAAACTGCAGGGGAAAGGAATCCGGAGATTTAAATGCTAGGGGAAAGAAATATGACAGCAACTTTAATGATCATAGCAGTACTCATGGCCAAATCCTTCCCACACTTCCTGGCAAGAAAAGCTACACTCTCTGTGTTGTTTCTATCCAGTAATACCCCATCTTTTTCCCCTTTCTTCTCCCTGCCTTTCCTTCCTTTTCCCTTCCTCTTCTTCCTTCACCATCCCCAGTTCCTTTCCTCTCTTTTCCCATTATTAAGCAATACATATACTCTAGGAAATGAGAATCAGAAATTGGTTGCAGTGGTATGATATTGAATACAACTCTGGAGAAAATGTGTTTGCAATTTTTACTAAGCACTAGCATAAGCAAAAGGAGAATATTTATAACAATGTTATATTAATCAACTAAATTAATATATTATCTCAGTGATTCATAGGGTAACAATAACGAAGAAGAAATTGGACTTTTAAAATATCTCAACTAGGTAGAGTATTCCAGACATAAAGACTGATTTGTAAGCTCTGCACACACTAAAATCAAGGACATTATTTCACATTTCTTAGCAAATATGCAAAAACACAGTTACTCTCTCATGAATCCTCTTGTGCTCTGAAAGCGCTTCTTGAAGCTCATGGAGTAAATGCTGAATTAAACTTGTATATACTTTGTCCTGTTTATATGCGGTCCAAGTGCTGTTTTCAGGTGTAAAATGTGTGCAGGAAGTAAGATAATAAATTGTAGACCAGCACTGTCCAATATGGTAATCCCTCTCACCACTTGTGGCAGTTTAAATTATCTAAAATTAAAGAAAATTGCATATGCAAGTCCTCAGTCACAGTAACCACATTTAAAGTTCTCAATAGCTAAATGTGGCTAGTGCCTACGGTCTTAGAAATGTAGGTTTAGAATGTTTTCGTCACTGTGGGATGAGACGTTTTACTGAACACTCTCCAACGGCAAGCGTCTATTATACCAGGAGTAAAGAACAAGTACTAGTAGCATGCAAATTATCTAGTGGGATTTCACATTTTTCTGTTAATTAGGCATAGTGGTGCCATTACTGCCCAAATGGATTGACAACTTCACACGGGCAGGGCTTTTCTGCTTTGTTCTCACTATAACCTCAGAGCCTGGCAAAAGGTCTTGCACAAAGCTGGCACTCGATAAATATTTGATGACTGAATAAATGATGCCATGAAATGATGCCATGTCAAATGGCAATGCCAAATAATCAGAACAGAAATATGTCTAAGGACTAATGAAAAAGAGAAAATGCCATTTCATTACATAGAAAGACAAATGTCTGTTTTCCACATTGTCTCATCTGTCTAGGAAAAAACCAGAAATCAATTCTACCCTTAACATATGTGGATCTTCTTGTCCAGATGAGCAAATGAACCCTAACCGTATCAGTTGAGGAAACTGTGAAATTAATTGTGTTGACATCTACTTGGGCAGAAAACAGTTAACCCAGCATGACAGGGTTATGATAGTGACTGAAAACGCCTCTGAGGCCCTGGAGAAAGAGTTGTTTTCATCTCATTATGTCTGCCTTGATAATTATAACCAACTCATCAGTCCCGAGTTGAACACCACATATAATCACTTTCCTGCATATTTTTTGAAGGAGGAAGCATAATAAGGTAAAATCTGCAGACTAATTTATGACATTTGTGGATCTATTTTCAGGAAAAGAAAAACTACAACGCAGTGGGGGATGTTAAAACTCTCTTTTAAGTAGCTTAGATTTTATTTAGAACTGCTTAAAATTAAGAAAAACATTCTTTTTTATATTAAAAAAGAGCAAGCATATCACACTAAATGCTTTCTCTATTAACAAAAAAAGTTTTTAATTTGCTGCCCAAGTCAATCTTCTTTAATTTCATGAACATATTTTTTAATGTAAAAATCCTATATTCAGTTAAATGCATAGAATAAAACATGAAATACAGAAAAATACCATTAGGGAGAACATATAAGGAAAAAGTTACCAGCCTAGTCTGAACATTAACATATTTGTGCAATAAAATAGCCTTGGGAAGGCTTTTTCTCCTCTGAGTTCCACGTATCCTATAAATGAAATAACCTAATGAAACTTTTTTTTTTTGAGACAGAGTCTCACTCTGTCACCCAGGCTGGTGGAGTGCAGTGGCATCGTGTTGGCTCACTGCAACCTCCGCCTCCTGGGTTCAAGTGATTCTCCTGCCTCAGCCTCTCGAGTAGCTGGGATTATAGGTACCCATGACAACACCTTGCTAATTTTTGTATTTTTAGTAGAGATGGGGTTTCACCGTGTTGAGCAGACTAGTTTTGAACTCCTGATGTCAAGTGATCTGCCCACCTCAGCCTCCGAAAGTGCTGAGATTGCAGGCATGAGCCACCATGCCCAGCCATGAGACTTTTAATGCTATTCTCAGTCACTTCACTGCGCTTTTATACTCCATGAGTCATCTGTCAGCTATCATAAGAATATTTCACTGATCAAAAAGCAGTGAATAATTTTCTAAAAAATTACCAAGTCTCTTTGCTAAACACAACACAAAATCAATCAAACAAACAAATAAAAAACCCCAAATACCATCTGGCTATTCCACTTGGGTCATACCTGCTAAAAATGGCATTAAATAAGATTATGAGCAACATGGTAATGGCTCTCACCCAGAGGGATTCAAAACAAGAAAACGGGTTTCTACGTTTTGCCATGGGGGCTGCCAAACTACTTTTGCTGGCAGTATTTTCCCAATGGAATCAAACTAATCCATAGAAAACTCTTCACTTCCAGTTGGTGATTTGTTCAGATAGAATCGGATTTGAATTACGTGGAAGAAACAGCACTTGAGAGTTATATGGTTTATTTTTAACTGTGAAACATTAGGTTGTAGGTGGTTTTGTAAAAAAAAAATCAATTAAAATGCCCATCTGCAAATTGGGAATCTGCATTTGTTTGTGAAGTTCCTAATTTAAGAGGATTGTTCCACCCTTTCTCTTTCTGTCATTGAAGATTCCATGCCCTACCTAATAAACAACACACACGCACCCAAAAAAATATCCCAAGCCCTACTTTAAACTCCGGATGACTTTCTGCTTTCTATATACAAAGTTACGCACAGAGATAAGGCACTTCCTTTCCACTAGCCTGGGTTTCTTTCCTATACATTGTTTTGCCTTTTAATGTTTGCTTGCTTCCATGTTCATTTATTCCCAGCATTCATTTTATAGCTCAAAAGAATGCCTAAAAAAATTTCAACTGTCTTCTCAAGTGAAACAAAGCCCTTTAATCTTTGAGGCTTTGCCGGGAAAGCGTAGTTGCTCAAATGAAGTTCAAAATAACTCTTAATGTAAGAAATTCCGTGATGGGGAAGGGAGTGATTAACCTGCAGATTGAATTATGCCTGTCTAACTTAATTTCCAGTTTTAAAGAATCACTTTTTCCCCTTTACTTTGATAACTGCCAACATTTACATTATTACATATTGCCTATGACATTAAAAAAAACTCTGATGATCATAACTTGGAGTGAAATACTAGTGACTCCAGGAAAGAGAGTAGCTGTTTGTAGGAAGGTTGTGATTAGATGTAGTTTAAATTTCACGGTAGGGTTCTGAATTGCCATCAATACTCCATACATAACTTTCATGACAGTTTTCATTTTCTAACACACGGTCACCCACCTAATAAAACACAGTAATACCCTTCTTCTCAGACATCACTTGCCATCCATATTTACCCAAGCTGGCAAAATGTAGAAAGAGTATTCCTTCCAGCCTTTTTAATTACCAAAATTCAAGTTGCTTTTAAAATATCATAGTCCCCCTTGAGATTTCAGGAGAGCTGGGATCACCATGGCAATAGAAAAATGGTGCCAACCTCATGTTGGCACTGACTTGCTACACATCTCAGGAGACTTGCACATGGGGGAGAATTGAACTTGTGTAAAAAGCAGGCGTCCTCCCTTCAATCCTTTATTTTGGGAATAAAATGACAAATTTCATGTTCCAGAAGGTAAATAAGAGAATGTTGTAACCATATGCCTTCCTCTAATATACACAATTAAAATGCAATATCAATCTGCTCTCCTGGTATGTAAAGTAAAAATGGAAAGTTAACAGACAGTGGCCCACATATGATGTCCATGTGCCAGATCTGCCTCACTCCTTCATGCTTCACTGGTCTCCCATGGACCAGTCTCTCTGACTCCAAGAAGGGTTAATGCAGCCAAACTCATGAAATGTGGGTGTGATTGTGTTGTATCCTGTTATTCACAGGTTTGTTCATTCATTCTTTCAGTCAACATTTCCTGTCTACTCAGAATATGTCAGGCAGTAAAAAACTATAGGTGAATAACACAGCCCAGAGGGAGCTGTATATATTTGTGCCCATGTATGCACATGTGTGTGTATGTATGTGTGTGTGTGTAATTATGACAGAATGTGGTTAGTATGGTGGAAGAGATTTGTATGTACAGAATACTATGCAAATATGGAAATACAAAATGCATGTATAATTTTTAAAGTAATATAGCATTAAAAGTGTGACTAAACAAATATTGATTATAATTAATAACATAAAATTGCATATATGTTAATAGCCACTGTAATTATCATTTCTGTCTCTGCTGTCCTCTCACCTGTTCCCCACCAGCTTGACTCCTTGTGGTGTCAAATGCGTATTTCATCTGGTCTGTTTAAAGTGAATTATTCCTAGTATCCAAGGAACATTTTACATTCTCAAAAGCTTCATGAAAGTTACATACAGGAATGCAGCTCTATGGCTTATGCCTGTAATCCCAGCACTTCGGGAGGCCAAGGCAGGCAGATCACTTGAGACCAGGAGTTTGAGACCAGCCTGGCCAACATGATGAAACCCATCTCTACTAAAAATACAAAAAATTAGCCAGGTGTGGTTGAGCACACCTTGTAGTCCCAGCTACTCAGAAGACTGAGACAGGAGAATCACTTGAAACTGGGAGGTGGATATTGCAGTGAGTACAGATTATGCCACTGCACTCTAGCCTGGGTGACTGAGCAAAACTCTGTAAATAGAAAGAAGAGAGAAAGGAAAGAAAGGAAAGGAAAGAAGGGAAGGAAGGAAGGAGAGAGAGAGAAAAGAAAGAAATAGAAGCAAAGAAGAGAGAGTGAGGGAGGGAGGGAGGGAGGGAAGGAAGGAGGGAGGAAGGAAGGAAGGAAGGAAGGAAAAGGAGAAAGAAAGGGAGAAAGGAAGGAAGAAAGAAAGAGAAGAAAAAGAAAATGATGTATGGGGTATTGATAGCAAATTTGCCCCAGCAACACTTAGTGTTAGTATTTGGGCCAGGAGAAATCATCATAATGCCACTGTGTGAGGACTGAAACTGAAGGACTGAGCTCATGAATTTTTCAGCAGCTGAATTTGGAAAAGCCAGGCTCTGAATGTCCCCTTCACGTGCTCTTGGGACCTCCAGTTCTAGCCACATTTTGTGTCTCCTGAAGGTGAACTGATTGCTGGAGAAAACTTTTCTTCCAAACCTAATGCAGAAGTCCTGATGGAAGAAGAGTTATCTCTTGATACCACCTCTGGATTTTTATTTTTTAGTTTTTGCCATTAGCACAGAACATTCATTCACTGATGAAATAGAAAATAGTTCAATTTAATTAATGGGAATTGGCCCAATACATTCTTGGAACTGAGGGTTTGTAGGGGGGCGTTCTCAGGGGAGACAGTCCAGTAGGATGGAGAGAACAGGGTTAGACCGAGTCAAAGCCAGGCCTCCTGCTCCCAACTGTAGGGCACCGTAGACACTATTTAGGCCTTCGGGGCCTCTGTTCCTTCATCTAGAAAACAGGGACAATATTTACTCTTCAGAGTTGTTGATGTTTACTTCAGATAATGACAGTAAATGGTCTGATACCTAATTAGCACTAATCAGTGTTGCTATTCCTCTCTCAGCCCCAATAGTTTTTGAGCCATCTAGCATAGAACTTGCCATCATGTGAAGAGGACCGGGGCATACTGAACAAAGTAGCATTAGGAGAAAAATTCAAGTCTAAAGGGCAAAACCAAATAAGGGGGGTTAGTTTTCGCTTCCATTAACAATATCCTTAGGTAGATGTGAACATTTACACACTGAAATTACATTTAAACCAAACAGTCACTCTGTCTTTCCAGTAATCCCCATGCCTAGTGACTGCAATGAAGATTTTCTTCCTTTATTTTATGGGGGAGGAGAGGGAAGGGAAACACGGTGGATAAAGCTTTACACAAGGCTGTTCTTGCTGAGGATTTAAACAAGGATCTATTTGTACATTACAAACATTAAGTGCAAATACTCTTACCAACCCTAGATCTGAAGTTCAATGTCAAAACCAGCTGTTAGTTTGTATGTCATGTTTTGAAATAAGAGGCTTCCTTCCTCAGCACAAATAAGTCTGAAATTGCTAAAGGAATACTAAACAAGTAACAAAATCCAAATGGCTCTCTATTTATTCTCCTCAACGAGAACAGCAATATAAGACATATCTCATGAATACCTGAGGGCTAGTATTTTTCGAGAAAGTAATTGGATTAAAAATTAACCTTTTGTTTCAGAATAAGTCTGTTTGCTGTGAATCTTGCTCAGGTTAGATTTCACGTCAAGAACCTTGATCATGGGACAAAATCCAATCAGTTCCATCTCCTCTATCATCCCAATTTGCTGAGTAAGTCATTCTCATTCTCTGGGCCTCAGTTTCCTCTTATTTCAAAAGTAAGTTTGGGCTTGGTGTTTCTTGGCACCTTAGAGTTTCTGTGAGTCTAAATGACTAACAAAGGTAAAAAGTAATTTCATATCTTATAGTTTTTTGATTCCATTTTACTGATATTTCTTCTGATTGCCTCTTTCTCTGGTAGCTTTTCCCTCCTTTCTGTCTTGAGAGACAGTAGCTGCTCATGTAAAAGATTCATCCAATAATAAGGTAAGATAATGATCTTAAATCCTCGAAATTGATGTTCTCCAAATGAAGGACCCAGAAAGGGCCACTCGATTTTGCACTGATCAGTCCTGGCAGTTTCAGATGAGTAACTTCAGTTGCAGAACCATTAGGAGATTTGGAGCCATTCTGTTTTCATTTGAGCTGGGGTCAGGACAAACATAATGCATTTCAAACTGCCAGAAACAATCAACCTTTTACTTCCTAATCTGTATTTGTAAGTAAAATTGCAAGGGCTTTGGTGTATCAAAAATAGTGTGGCATAAGTGAACGGATCAGATTTTCCTCTCAGTCATCTGGGATAACATATGATTGATGACAGACAATCACAATCATGCTTGAGGTTAGTTCTTTCTATTTGAAAAGACACCAAAGTGCACAATTCTCTCCCCTTTACTATTTGAATCTCTGACCCTATAAAAATAAATAACAAAGCATGCCTCCAAATTGCAATTACATTAAAAGCATTCAATTCTGATTCTAGGCTTTAAAGACTGTTCTTTTTAACGAATGAAAACATTGTAATTTATATTAAACAAAACATGGAAATTACATATCTGTACAGAAGGACAGTTGGATGCAAACACTATTTCTAAATTCAATATCCTGATAGAACCTGATTTCCAGTATCTAGAAGAGAGACTTGTTTCATGACAACCCACGTTTCTAGAGCCATATTCAGCTACTACATTGCCATGTGGGTTAGACTAAGCATTATATTTTTGTAGATTATGTGTTTTAAAGATTAAAATAAAATACCATGTGCTTTCTCAAATTTGCAGCTCACATATTGCATTTAGGTGCAAAGTCTGATGTTATCTATCAATGGGAAATACAACTTCTATGGCTAAAGACAGAAGGAACAGAAAGCCGACACCTGGCATTGTATGATATGATTTTAATACAGTTTAATTTTAGTAGTGGGTACATCAAGCCAGATTTCCAATCCACTAACATATTTAAGGAATTTGAGTTTTTCTTAAATACTGTATATTTTTAAATTGCTTCCATTTTATACAATGTTCATTTCCATCAAGCAGGGAACATACAACTTACAGAATGTTCATGAAAAAGTCTATGCATGAGGAAAGTCACATTTCAGCAAAGACGGGTACCTCAGTCATCTCTAAATCTACATGTGGTCGTCATGCAATGACATCTGCATGATGTTACTAGCATAGTGTGCCAACAGCATGGATATTTCACGGAGGCAAGAGAGAAGAAGGTAGCAAGCACTCTTGCTTTATGAGGACCCATGCCAGGAATCCTTGTGAAAAGAGATGCAAAGATATGCAATGGTGCTTTATCTCCAACACCCAGAAGTGGTTGTAGCCAGAGACGTTCTTCCAATTTCAGGAGTATTTCTATTAACAGAGTGGACAGACCCAAAGAATGGAGTATTGGGCAAATCCAGAGCTTAGAGTGAAGATAAGGATAAATATTTGCAACTTTAATTTAGCTCTCAATTCCTAACCTCTCTTCCCAGATAGGTGGGAGCCTAGAGCAATGGACACAGACCAGAGTTCTGTGGTCCTGGATTAAGCTCGTGGATAAATGCAATTTGGGAAAGGGTCAGGGTTTAGGGGGCTTAAAGTCTCCAGATGTAGTTCAAATAAAGTCTTATTTTACATGGGTCCAAGGAGCAAGGCAGAATTCATGTCTGTAAGAAAATGACCAAGCCAGGCCACATGATTAGAAAAAGAACGTTTACAAAAGAGGGCAGAACATGGAAAGCTTTTCCAAGGTGATGACCCTTTTAGAAAAACAATTGTTTTCTTAGCAGAAATGAACAGAAAGGGTCAGATCAAATATTCTAGAGTGATTCCTTGACAACCCAAAGGCATCTTTTCTATAATAATACTCCAAAATGAAGGGAGAGCCAATATCCAACATCAGAGAATCCATTCCGCAGGAAGTGGGCTGTATCTGTCTTTATCTGTTACTGTATCTTCAGAAGCTACTGGCAGGACCATGCAAAGAGAGAGCACTTGATAAATACGTAAGAAATAATTTCCAAATGAATTAAATAAATCACAGAGTTTTTAAGAGAAAATATTAGGCAATTATTAAAGTTTTTAAAACATAGAAAGAGACCACAATAACACTGATTTTAAAAGTAGGCTACCAAATAGTAAGTATGATATAAATCTCATTGTATTAAACATTTTATATGATGTGCCTAGATAAATATTGGAATCCATATTGGAATCATATTGGATATGATGTGTATAGCAGATAACAACAAAAAATCAAATGTGTGCTTTTCTTTTTTTTTTTTTTTTTAAGAAAGAAAGAGAAAGAGAAAAGGGGGAGAGAGAACAGGAGTCTTGCTCTATTGCCCAGGCTGGAATGCAATCTAGAAATAGGTATTAAAAACCTCTTTTATGCTGATGATTGTGCTTAACAGTGGAGACAGGAAGGAATAAGGAAAGAAAATAACAAACAAACAGCCAACCAATATTTCGTTTAAATCTGTGACATGCTGTGCAAGTGCTGAAGAGTGATTTGCTTTCATTTATGTGGTCACTTTCAAAATAGGTGTAATGTGATAGTTAAAAAAAAAATGTATGTTCTGTGGACCTGGGGTGAAGAATTCTATAAATATTCACTGAGTTTACTTGTTCCAGGTCTGAGTTCAAATCATAAATGTCTCTGTTAATTTTCTATCTCATTGATCCGTCGAATATTAACAATGTGGTGTCAAAGTCTCCTGCTATTAGTGTGGGAGTCCAAGTCTCTTTATAAGTCATTGAAAACCTGTCTTATATATGTGTGCTTTTCTTATTGGTAAAGAATATGCTTTTCTTGTTGGTAAACAATATATATTTTATTCAAGTAAATAAGGGTTTGTCTGTAAAAATAGAATCAAACCTAAAACTAGTCCACATAACTTCAAATATGCCCACCTCAAGCTCATGGCACAATAGCAAATGCTTCCAAATTTAAGTCTTTAGAAAGGACCAGGAATTGGTAAAAGAAAAATCTGGGAGACAGGCAGAATGAAAGCGCATCTTGGAGGCACCATTTGAGTAAAACAACTTCACAATCAATGTAACATTTTATGAGTAACCAATATGATGATTGAATTGACGGTTTTAAATATGCTGAAGGGACAAAATCCCAGGAAGGCTCTGGGCTGCCTTATTATCTTAAGTTGCATCCTATAAATAACCCAGTTTAGAAGACCCACAGATGAAGAATTACCGTAGTGTAGACTTAAAGTAATAAAGAGGTTTACCAACATTTCTACATCGCCTTTGCTGAGCTGGGATTTCTGTTCCAGGAGGACAAAAGAGAGCTCCAGTAACAATAGCAGAATGTTTGCCCATTGATGACTCAGACATCAACATGAAACAAAGGTACTTACAACTTTGGGATGCTTTTTATATCACATTCCATAAAAGGGTTACCAGAGAAGAAGCCTACTCAGCAAGCATTTGGAGCTGAGGAACTGGACTTTTCTATCATTTTGATTCAGTTCCATAGAATTGTGTGACAGCCTTCAGTGCCCAACATATGTAAAGTCCTCATTAGAAGGAATGAACGCTTGTCCTCATTCTGTATTGGTGTATACGGTGGTATGGAATAACCGCCTCCTGGCAAATGCTGTATCACTTGATCTCAGCTCCCTCACTGTATTTATCTGTTCTCCTACTTTATTTTGATGCTTATACTCTCAACAGTGTACATAAAAATATGTGTAAATTGCAAAGCATTATGAAATTGTTACTTCTTATTGCACCATTGTTTAGGTGGATCAGAGCAGGTCCTGCTAACTTCTCTTGTCAGTGATTATTAAGAATGCCAACTATCATTCTGTGAGTGACTATTCTATGCAGAAATAGGGTTAAGGCTTTATATACGCATCTTTTCTGTGGTACACAAGCTCCTGCAGGATACTGTCCCCATTTTACAAAAAAACAAACAAATAAAACTCCTGATATATAAAGAGCTTAATTTATTTGCAAGGTGTTATAGAGCTGCTGTGTATGACGATTGTATAATACTGCCTACTTCAACTACAACCACTACTAATCATCAAATAAATGGCCAATGAGTGAATGCCTTGAGAACTGTCTCTTAAGATCTGATTAGAATTATCTTCCATTGTACACTGAAAAGAAACAAGACTCACTGGAAACTGAAATTAATCGGAAGAAAGCCTGACCAATTTGAGTATTAAATGTAAGTTCCTGGGTTGAGTAACAGATTATATATTTACCCCTCAATAAAATACAAACCATCAAACCAAATAATTTTCTCTGCCTTCAAAAAATAGCAAATGTATATGTCATAGATTAAATCTGGGAAAAGATGGGTTCAAACAAACCAAACAAGTCTTTATTGTTGAACTTGTCACAGCTTTTAATAAGATAATAGTTATTCTAAACTGGCAAAAAATGGCTATTGTATGAATTAATTCTCAAATTTACTCCACCGAGGAACCCTTTCTTTGCAGAGCTTTGCACTAGACTGGTTTTCTATGGGTTACATCTCACAGAATTCTATCATGGGGAAGATAGAGGAATGAGAACTCTTTTGCTTGCTCAGTGCACTTATTGCTGACATAAATACGTAAAGACTAACCACATTGAATCAACATTTTGTTTTCTGCAGTTAGGTTTCAAAGGACGGAACTTGGCCCATGATAGATGAATATTATGAACACTTTTTTAACATTTTTTAACAGATATGCATTGTTTTCTTAAAAAGAAAAGAAAGCAGATGTGGGAGAAATTTCTTACATCATTGTATGCAAATACATAGGTATTTAAAATAAAATTCCAGGAAGAAATGCCTGATAAAGACAAATCTAAGAGCAATGGGTCAAAACACAAAGCCCACATATTCGAAAGGGAAGACGTGTTTTATTGGATATTAAAGAAACAAAAATTAGACTAAAAAAAAACTTTACTAAATTAAAGAGACTTTACTAAATTAAAGAGGAAAGAAATATGATTGCGGCATTGGCACCATTTTTCTGCTTTTCTACATACACATACAGATGCAACTGAACAATCAAGATGAAAAGTGAAGCAAGACATAACTGGGAGAAAAAAAATAAAAAAATTCTTCTATCATATCAAACTTACTATAAACTTGCAATAACAAAACAGTACAGTAACAGTGCAGATATCTAGTAATGGATTAACCATTTAAGCAAACAGATCCTCGTATCACATATGCACATACACACATACATGTATTTCTAAATTAACTTATCAAGTTAATGTCATTATAACAATATTTTTTAATTGCTAGGAGAAAATATATAGTAGGCAGTTATTGAAGCTTATAATGGGGATTTTTTAAAGCTGAGGAACAATGAAAGACATCTGAAATATTAGAAGAAGACTTAGACCTTACTATATCAAGATTTAAAATATCTTCATATGAAAACAATATGATTTTCATATGAAAAACAAAAAAGCTATTTGGATAAAATATTAGCAATGAATATAGCAAGCAGATGTTTCTTATATCCTAAAAATCTTGCAATCTGACTTTTTAAGAAAAATGTAATCAAGCAGAAAATTCAGTGGTAAGTAAATTAAGAGATAAGCATGCAACTGCAGAATAACTAAAACATAAATCAAACAAAATAATTACTATTATTACTTGTTACATAGACCAATGTGATAAAATGATCCATCAAATGATTCAAGTTTTTACCTTTTCACAGTAACACTTCAAAAATAATTTTACTTTTGTTTGTATATTGTTTCTAAATTCTTTTTAATAAATATATTATTAGAGTTTTACAATTAAAAAGTTTATAAAAGTTATTTTTTAAGTATCGGGGTATTTGTATGGCATACACATTGATAAAATATTAATGTAATGTTTTTGAGTGCTATTTAATGCATAAGAGAATTTCCACTGTATAAGAATAAATGCAAGAAACAAAATCTTTATTTTTAAAATATTCAGCTGTTTGAGTGGGTTAAAAACAAACAAACTTGTATGGGATTATGAATAATTTTCATTTTTTTCGATCATTTTCTAAAGTTTCCAAATTTTCTGAAAGAGCTATTCTACTTCTAGAGTTTAAAATATATATTTTAAAAATATGTTAATTTCAATGGCTATCATAAACTTATTGAATATTTCCACAAAAGCTTTGGATGCAATATGGGAAATAATGTGGTTCTCAGCATTCTTGTGTGCTCTACACAATTCACACTTATGTTTGAATTCTGATATAAGTTTAAAAAAATAAAACTATTAGTCTTATGCAGAGTCAAATTTCATTACTAGTTTGATAATATTCAACAATTGTTAAATAATTTGTATATCATGCATTAAGGGAACACTGCACAGAGACAACATATTACAGGTTGTGTGGCTTTGTGACAATGGGGAAAAAAACCTCACCAAATTCTCTAACGGAAACATTAGTATCATCTAAAAAAAAAAATTTTTTTTTGAGATAACCTCCCTCTGTCGCTCAGGCTGCATGCAGTGGCACAATCTCAACTCGCTATAAACCCCACCTCCCAGGTACAAGTGATTCTCATGCCTCAGCCTCCCCAAGTAGCTGGGATTATAGGCATGTGCCAACAGAGCCAGATAATTTTCTGTATTTTTTCATAGACACAGGGTTTGGCCAGGCTGGGGATCTGCCTGCCTCAGCCTCCCAAAATGCTAGGATTACAGGAGTGAGTCACCATGCCTGGCCTGTCATCTGATTTTTATATGTCTTGGAGATCTGAAGGAAAGTTCCAAGAACAAACAGACAAGATGAATTAAATAGGGCCCAATCATGAATGAAAAACAGAAAGTCACACTCCAGTTGTTGAGTAATCAGAATCTCTCATATTGTCCTTTGCAAAACAGAAATTCTACATAGGTTCTATCTACGTGTCATTTCCATGAGTTCAGTAATTTTCTGCTAATGGTCTTGTGTATATGTGCTGTTTTTTAAAGATTATTACATTAGTATATACTTACAGTAGATTTTATTTCTTTTGTTGTTGTTTTGTTTGAGCTCCCCAAGTGATTGTGGGAACAGAAATGGATTTGAAAAGCAGTCGGTAACTAAATATCAAAAGGAAATAATATCCCTTAACAATGCTTATCCATATCAATTCATCTGGATGAAAACTAATTGTCATGGTCACTACATAATTACATTCTAAAATGAATTTCACTCCACACACTGAACTGATGGAGAGAAAGAAATGCTCTCACGGCCTGAGTAGAAATATAAGTGATACCTGAAATTAAGGAGAAACGTGATGCATGAATATTCAATGCAGATACACAAACTATTCTATACAGACCTAAGCACTGTCAGCAGGCTTAGTCTATTGGCTATAACCAGGTGGACAATCAAGATATTTTAAATATGAGGACAAGAATTCCTCTCCAATCTGGTTTTCTACTACATCATCCAGTGGACATTTGCATATTGCAGTTATGTTGCACGCTCATGTCATTTATGATGAAACATATGGAAACTTAATTCTCTGAGAAGGTGAAGAATGAGCCCTGGGAATATCATTCACTTTCAACAGATTGAAATGGTCTGATCACCTCCTGCCATTCCCAGTCTTTTCTGAGTGTGGTTGCCTCTTTGGATCTCAGCATGTGATTCCCACTAATGGCAGCAGAGGGAGGTGCTGGAGCTCTAGGTGAACATGCTTGTGAATTAAAGCAGACCTTTGCAAACCACCAGGCTCACGGGCTAAGGGGGAAAAGGAGGTATTTCCCAGTCCCAGTAATGCTTTCTGACATATAAAAAAGGAAAATAGTTACACCTTTCACTGCATCACTGTGGGAAACTAATTTGTTTTGACATACTGAGAAGTAATCTGATGTTCGTATTTATTCTGAAAAAAGCTGTATTAGCTAAAACAAATTTCATGAATAAAATCATGGATACATAATCAGACATGTACATCTACTGAGTATGTCAGAGAGATAGGGAATTAACTATTGCTCGTAAACTTCTCTTTAAAGGAATCTAATTTCTATTACTTTGAAATCTTTTCCAATTCTTCTCTCTAGCACCACCAGCACCCAGGACACAGCTGTCTCCAGGAACACATGGAAACATTATACCCAGAACACTAGCCTGCATTGATCCGACCCATTGGTATCATGCTTCTCCTTCCAAAAGGCCTTATAAATGATCTTGATTGAAGAGCCATTTCAATACTATTCTTGGCACAAGGACAGTCACTGAAAACCTTTCTGAGCGACAGGCTGTTTCACAACAAGCGGACATACTACCTTATTTGTTTATCTTCAGTTTATGAAAAGCTAATATTGAAAATTCTATTTAAACCCCAGAATCATCAAAATACTCCCCCAAACTCTTTTGGCTGGGAAGGCATATAGAAATATATTGGACCTTAAAGATATAGAAAGAAAGGGGAAAAACCCTAGTGAAACCACAGTGAGTGATAAGGGAGTCGAAGTTACGAGTATTAAAAGAGATGAATTGAATTAACCCCTGCCCTTCCCCATTATATTCACTGCCCACTGGAAACAACAACAGAATTACTAAAATCCCACACTCTCTAATGGGATGGTAATAGGATTCAGAGGCCATTAGGGTAAAGGCAATCCATATTTTATACTGTAATAAGCTCAGACTGAAGATGCTGTACCCCCTCAGAGCCCAACAATTACCAATTTAACATTAACAAACCTACAAGCACTTTCCAAATTGAGAAATAAACCCGAGTTAAAAGTCAAAGGTCTATTTTTTAACAACGTATATATTTTTGTGTGAATAATAAATCATCTAACTCAATCGAAGAAAAATTCTTTCTCTGATATTGATTATTACTCATTCCAGACAGAATGCTTTGGAAATGAGGGATACTATGATTGCTATGACGTGGTTTTAATTCTCTACAAATAGAATATATTTGCTCAGGGCAAGTACATTTCATTTTTTTAAATTACCTTTTCCCCTAAAAATGTTTTCTTATTCAAGAAGAAATATAATAAACTATCCTGGATATAAAGAATTTGCACATAAGACATAGTGGATTCAACAGGATGCTCTGGAGAAGGAAAGAGTGAGACAGAAATGAACAGTCTGCTACCGTCCTAAGGGAACCAAAGATTAAAGGAAAGAGAATATGTCTAAAATTAAAACAGAAATTACAGTTATACACTAAAATCATTTAACATTATTTAATCATATTGTCCAGGGAACAGTTAACTGACCAGCCTTTCACGTCTGTTAGTAGTCATCCCTCTGTATCTGTGGGGCTTGGTTCCAGGACCCCCATGGATGCCAAAATTCACAGATGCTGGAGTCCCTCAATTAAACTGGGGCAGTATTTGCATATAACCTACATACTTCCTCCCATATATTTTACGTAGTCTCTAGATTGCTTGTAATACCTAATATAATGTAAATGCTATATAAATAGTTGTTATGTCACCTTTTTTATTTGTATTATTTTTATTATCACACTGTTATTTTGTGTTTTTGTTTTTTTGTTTTTGTTGTTTTGCTTTGGAGACAGTCTTGCTCTGTCACCCAGGCTGGAGTGTTGTGGCACTCACTGCAACCTTCACCTCCTGGACTCAAGCAATCCTCTGGCCTCAGCCTCCCCGTAGCTGAAATTACAGGTATGTGTCATTATGCCCAGCTAATTTCTTTATTATTTAAGACCATGTTGCCCAGGCTGGTCTTAAAACTCCTAGACTCGGCCGGGCACAATGGCTCACACCTGTAATCCCAGCACTTTGGGAGGCCGAGGCGGGTGGATCATGAGGTCAAGAGATTGAGACCATCCTGGTCAACATGGTAAAACCCCGTCTCTACTAAAAATACAAAAAATTAGCTGGGCACAGTGGTGCGTGCCTGTAATCCCAGCTTCTCAGGAGGCCAAGGAAGGAGAATTGCTTGAACCCAGGAGGTGGAGGTTGTGGTGAGCCAAGATCGCGCCATTGCACTCCAGCCTGGGTAACAAGAGCAAAACTCCGTCTCAAAAAAAAACACAAAACTCCTAGACTCAAGTGATCCACCTGCCTTGGCCTCCCAAAACACTGAAATTACTGAGTGAGCCACTGTGCCTGGCCTGCTTTTATTATTCTTATTTTAAGTATTATCAATTTGTGGTTAGTTGAATTCATAAAGGTAGAACTCAAAGATACAAAAAGCTGACTGTATGATTCAAATAAAAATTTTATTATTTGATTAACATTTGTATTCTATTATATAATAACTTCTAACATGACTCTAAGGTTGTTTATGTCTTTGTGTAATATAGAAATAAAACATTACAGTAAAATATGTTGATTTATAAGTTCTTAAATTTTCACCAGAGGTTTGAAAAAGCAGCAGAGAAATTTGGGAGGACAATATATTCACATAAACTGACATGGTGCATAGACTTAACTAAAAATAAGTTAGTATATTTACTCTGCATCATCATTTCTGAATCTCCAGTTCCTATTAAAGTGTCTGATATTCAATAGACAATCTGTATTCATGATCACAGTTCTCCGAGTCCATGGTCTATTTAATCAGTTCTGGTATCCAAGGTTCGAAATCTTGTAACCATCACTAGAGTGGAGAGAGGTAGTCACCACTTTTAGACTACCCTCCAAACCAGTCTACCTTTCATCATAAATTACATGATCAGAGACGAAGAAGAAAACATCTAAAGAGTGTACGTCTTCCTTCAACTAAAATAATGACTCTATTCTGGGGATGAAGGATCTGGCTCTACTTCAGGGTAGAAAATAGATGCAGAAGGATGATGCCCTAGGACACTTTAAACCTGCCCTAGACTAAGACTTGGGAACAAACACAGAGGTTAATTATCTGTGGTCTTTTGGAGGTGAATATCTTCCTTTGATTCATACACTGTAAGTATTTACGTATTTGCACACTCATTCAAGAGTTATTGACAAAATTAACATTATGTTGCCAGACATTTTTCTGAGCATCAGTGAAACAGCAGCAGATAAGCTAGACACACATGGTTCCTGTCCTCACTGAGTTTAAAAGCTTAGGTGTGAGACAGGAGAATAGGGTCTGGAGGTAGGGAACCTCAGGCTGATTCATGCTGACTTCGTAGAACTGAATCAAAAGGAAAATCCCACCTCTTCATCCTCAGATAACAAAAGGATCAATGGCTACTCCCTTTGCACTTCTCCCTTCCATGCCTTACAGATGAAAAATGGAAAATGCCTCTGATTGGTCACCTCCCCCAACCAATCAGACTGGTCATCGGCCAAGTCTTTATTTGCATAGAGTGTAACTTTGTAACTTCACTTCAGCCTCTGATTGGTCACTTACTGCAACCAATCAGATTGGTTGTGGGCCAAGTCTTCATTTACATAGGTTGTAACCAACCAAGTAACCAATGGTTTCCCCTAGAGAATATTTAGATCCCAGAAAATTCTGTAACTAATGCTCTTGAATCACTTACTGGAGCCAGCTCCCACTCTGTGGAGTGTACTTTTGTCTCAATAAATCTATGTTTTCATTGCATCATTCTTTCATTGCTTTGTGTGTGCATTTTATCCAATTCTTGGTTCAAAATGCCAAGAACATGGATGACTTGTAGTCAAGACCCTCCAGCAGTAACAGTTGGACTATAGACAATTAAACCAGCAGTTTTATATATATATAGAGAGATAGATATAGATATATAGATATAGATATAGTGTTATACATATATATATATGGAGAGAGAGAGAGAGAGAGAGAGAGAATACTGTTAGAATAAGCTAACTGCATTGTTATAGCATCACAGAGTGGGAGCCCCTAATTTAAACTTAAGGAGGAGTAGTCGAGAAAAGCTTCTTGGAGGAGGTGACATTTAAACTTCTGCCTAAAGATGGATAGTATTTAGATTTAGCCAGGGGCAAACTGCAGTGTTAAAGATGGGTATCTGCAAAGCCAGTTAGGAAAGCCAGAAAGACTGAAAGGAATCCCGGAAGGATGGAGTGGAAAATGCAGAAGTTTGGGAGTGCAGAGGTCGAGGCTCAGAGGCAGAGGAGATACTGAATTCCTTAAGGACGGGAAACATAGCATATCTTCCTTATTTAATAATTGCTAGATTATACATTGTAAATGCTCCATCAATATTTATGGAATATCTACTGGGAATCTCTTGCTGCTATAAACCTAAAGTTCTTCTAAATTCTCCATATGATTATTCTTTAAAAATGTTTATTAGGTTTTGTTTTGTTTTAAGGTGGGTTTGGTGTGTGTGTGAGTGTGTGTGTGTGTGTGTATGTGTGCATGTACTAATAATGCCTTTTCAAAGCTCCACAGGCCCCCATCACCTCCTATTGTTTTATTTCTGACTACTTGCCTTCATGCACGTACGCTGCAATACCTGGTTTAGGATTTATCCTGGAGGAAATTGAACTAAAGAATGCAATCCATGCTAGTAAACAAATATGGGAATAGCTTATTGATAGATTAGTTCCAAGTGTGAGTGATATTAATGTGTGCAAGGTATATTAAGTTCTAAGCCAAGGCATGTAATCTCAACCTAAAAGATAATCATTTATCCCCAAATTTGAATGAAATCTGAATCCCTGCTGTGCTGTTTTTTCTTGCATAAAATGGTGTGTAAGAGGCATCGACAACTCCACTATGAAATAGTTCATAGCTACATTATGTCATTTTCTACACTTTTTGTGCACAAATGTTCCAGAGAAAAACTTGGGAAACATGCTCAACTGTGCAGCAAGCGCTGGACTGTCAACAATTTTAGCTTAATATATAAAATAAATCACAATTTTCTGATACATTTTCCAACATCAGGGACATGTAGTTCATAAGAAGAAATAAAATTGCAACATATAAATCATGAAAGATTCATGTCTAAGAGTCAAGGGGACTGAATTGGCGGCTAAAATAGAAATAGTGTTTTGGATGTAATAGTCAAGTGTTTAAAAACAAATTTCCTTTTTGTTCTGCTAACATTTTTAAAAATCCTCAAAAAAGCTTCTGGAGAATCACGGCCTGTTATAATAAACCATAATAAAGTAATTACAGCTTAGTTTCTGTAAAGGTTCTTGCCATGTAAATGTTCATTTATCTAAAATTTGCTTAAAACAAATAGATTAGATTCATTTCAAGAACAAGAATGACATGACTTTTTTGTTAACACTGATTAATGATTTCAGTTCCTAATGTCATTAGTCGACTATCATCATTTCACCATTTGAAAAATGGTCTCCAGAATCTCTGGGGCTCATCTAGACATGAATTTTTGCCTATTTCTTATATTCTACTGACCTCTAGAGACTATATGCATGTGTATATAAATCACATAGGATATGTGATTATAAATACATATAACATATATATCATAAATGACATATGGATCAAGAATAAAAGGATTTTTGTCACATAAGCCTATTTCATTTAAAAAACATAGCTCAATTACATATCTTTTCAAACAAAACGTTATTTGTGAATGTTTAATACTAAGCAGGTTGATAACACTCGCCCTCATGTTCTTTGCTTGGATGAATGATGTGCAGAACTCAGAGAAGAGTATCAGGCAAACTGATCCTATGTTTGGTTTGTGGCCTGCATCAACAGTTAAATGATAATGGAGAATTCAGAAACCTTGGTCTGCTTTTTCAATAAAGCCAGTTTTATGTTTAGTTGGGACAAGATTATATTATATGAGAATCTTCTCCCCCAAAATCATACCTGCCTGTATTTATTTCCCAACTCTCCTCCCGAAGAGGCAAGGCATGTAAAATGTATAGGTCACCTAGTGTGGGCTCCAGTGGCTTTGTAGCTCTTGATTTTTTTTCTCTCTCAGTGTCTTTGATTCCTAAATATATCCACAACTGAAAATTCAACATGAAAATGATACCTAATTTCAGATTAGATCATAAACTCCTTAAGAATTGTGTCTTTTTCATGTTGGCGTCCCTGGTACCTAGCATCCTGTGTGTCAGATTGTGGGAAATTAGTAACATCAGCTGGAAAAAAACACAATATTTTATCAGGAATGTACTCACCCTGTGTCTTATTAGGAACACACCCATTTTTTTTCTCTCTCTGTCTCTCTCTGGAAATAGATAAAGATATATGCATATACATATATTCTCTATATGTACATATGTGTGTACATACGTTTATATATATATATAAATGTAAACACAAATACAAACGCTAAGAGGAATCTTCTACATCCAGAACATTTGAGTAGATTTGTTAATGAATCTTCTAACAGTTTTCTTACATTTTCAGTTTTATGTACTATATTACTGTTTAAATTTTCATTTAAAATATGGATTGAAAACTATTGTTCATTACACTACATCATCAATTGCACCTGAACATTCAACAACTTCAAGTAGGTTTCTTTGTAACAGGTTCAGTTTTAATCTAGTGATAAAAGGGATATTTTTTAAAGTGTCACTGGAGCAATACCACTTTTTGTCTTTTAGCATATTGTGTCAGTTATATTATATAGTATATATTATATAGCATATATATTATATTGTATATACTTATTGCTTAGATTATGTTATACATTTAGAAACAGAAACAGCTTGAGAATTTGTATTAAGCACCTCAAACTGCTACTGATTATTAATAAACATGTTTGCCAAATAGAGATGACAGAAGAGTACATTATTTGATGAGACTGGTACAAAGTGGCAGATATAACCACAGGATTTTGAAAATGTCCAAGCCACAACTGATGTACATGAATATGAGAGGAAATCAAAGTTTTTTTTGTTTTGTTTTTTCGAGACAGTGTTTTGCTCTGTTTCCCAGGCTGGAGGGCAGTGGTGCAATCTCCCCTCACTGCAACCTCCACCTCCAAGGTTCAAGTAATTCTCATGCCTCAGCCTCCTGAGTACCTGGTATTACAGGCTTGTGCCACCATGCCCGGTACTTTTTGTATTTTCTGTAAAGATGAGGTTTCACCACTTTGGCCAGGCTGATCTCAATTCCTGGCCTCAAGCAATCCACCTACCTCAGCCTCCCAAAGTGCTGGATTACAGGTGAACCATTGCACCCGGCCTCAAGTTTTGATTCTGTAGTAATATTCAGTAGACAGAAGCCTGCACCCTGTTCTGCAGACTTGGAAGGTGGTCTGGTGACTTCTGTCCTAATCTGCAGTAACAACATTTCTGGCAAGGTTAGTTCCACCTCCTGTCCTTTCACCATTTCAGCCTCCTTGTGGTATCTAAGAGGCTTTCAGTGGGTCAAATCCTAAAAATAAATAACTTATCAAGGACTGACTGGCACTCAGTTAATGACAAAAATGAGAATGGCAGAGGATAAGTAATTGGGATTTGGGCAGGAATAGCTTACTTTTGTACTTAATCCTAGAGGAACATGCTAATCAGAACCCTGATCCACTGTAGAAGGTACGCTTGCTTGATCTGTGTGGTCTTGTGGTAAAATTCCAGCTAGGTCGAATTCCCAACTAGCTAATTAAGAATGGTGGCTGTTCTGGTGAGAGGTGAGAGAAATGTTACAGCCGATACAAAGAAAGCATTATTTGGCATCATTAATCTACTTTTCTGCTCCTCAAACGGGTGGTAAGATATTGATGTATAAGCAGCTATAGTAAACCATTGTTTGTAAATAGAAAGATGTCCCCCCAAAGTTCAATTTATCCAGTCGACTTTAGTGAATAGTTACAGAAACCAGCTTTTTCTACACAATTACCTCTTCTGAACGATAAGTCACCAGTTTGGAATTTGCTGCTCAAATTTGCCCTTGCGTAGCATTAGCAGAGGTGCCAACGATTAGAGAAACAGTTCACATCAGGTAGCTAGGAACAAGACAGGGGAGTCAAGGAAGAAATCTGGATAATCCCCATGCTGGAAATTCATACCCTGGATAATCAGGACCTAACTCTATAGGCAATTATAATTCTGTCCAGTTAAGAGAAATTTGTAATCCATTCAGTTTCAAGCCTATAAAGGCACATTTCTCAAAAACTTGTATTTTGGCCTCCGATGGCTTAAAAAGTTCTCCTTACTAGATTGTCTCCAATTACAGAAATCCTTCCCAAGTACAAGGCTGCAGAAGTATATTAAACCTGCAGGATATCATGTAGCTGGCTGTTTTACAGAGCTTTACAGCACACGCGATTGCGATGCATGATGTAATATGATTGAAGCAATTCACCACAATCTAATGCTACTTATTCAGGTCACAGGTGTTGTCTTACTATAGGGGCAGAGAGGTAAACTGTCTTTGACTAGCAGGCTTGCCTAGTAAGCAAAGGGAGGTACAGATAAATTTATACTAACGTTGAGAATTCCCCCGACTCACACACACAAAGGTTAGGGCTACTATGGATTTCAGCAAATCTCTGGCTTGCCTAGCAATAATAAAGGAACTTCAGTGACCACAGATCTGTGAGTCAGGACGAGGCTTGGCTACAACTGTCAGACTGTCAGAAGAACTGAAGTCAATGATGAGAAGGTAGCTCAGGTGTGGGGTGCAACTTTGGATCTGCATCAAAGTGTGGTTGGTGCCTAACAAATAACAGACAATAATGATTGTAAATTTCCATTATACTAAGACGCACATCTCCAGTGAAAATAAAAACGTGTATGTTATGGTTTTGTGAGTGCTGATTTTTGCAGAGTTGTTAGAACCCTCTGCAAACACACAGTAGCAAAACAGTCAAATGAGGCAGGCTAGAGGAAACAGAAAAGAAAATCCACCTACATTCAAGGTACAAGACAATAATTTCTAAGCCTTTGGGATCTATTTTTTTCCTTGCATTGTAATGCAGTCAAGTGTATGAGTGATGCCTTTTGTGTCTGATAATGTCAAGTGTGAATGTCATGGGCAGCCCCCCATCTCTGATAGTATTAAAATGGTGGGAAGATGAAAAGCTTGGAAAAGTAAATGGAACAAATTAAATTAAAGTGGGTTGGAGGACAAGGAAAGTCACTCATCTATAGTTTGGTTTTGAGGTGATGTTGGTGACCGTGTCCACCTGAATAGGCTAGTAAAATCAGTGTTACTGAGGAAAAGTATGACACTCTACTCACTTAATTGTACTAGTAATTATTTTTGCTCCTTCTCATTGTGAAGTGTGTTGAAAAGAAAACAGCGTATATCTTCACATATACACTTCCATTGTATAGTTAGTCTCCATAGCTGAGCTTGTCAGTCAAATACACTAGACATCAAAGAGTTCAAGGCAAGTTAGTCAAGGTTTATAGAAAGTAACTGAAAACACAGGCAATTCAGAGAGGCAATTAATTCTAATAAATAAAGTATATATCTTTTTAGAGAGATGAAAATCCTCAAAGATCATAAAAATCTACCGTAATCAATGTCAGGAAACCAGAGATGAACATAACACTAATTGATTATATGGAAATAGCATAGAGAGAACATCACACCTTCTAAACCATGGGTCTGATCTCCGATGAATGGTGAAAGTTTTTCTTATGAAAACATGAAAACAAATGCATATACACAAAATCCCTGTCTAATGAGGCCATGACATCTGCAGTACAAACAAGAAATTGCAATAATTATAATAGGAAGGTCTTTCCTTACTGCTGAAGTCTAGGCTAATGCAGCAGATTATTCACGGGCTTCCAGCCTGTAGACTAGGCGTTCTAAACAGCATTGCTACAAGGGAAAGATATAGACTACTGGTAGCAGTACCTCCGTAAGGCTGCACTTCAACGGAAGAGTAGGTGCCCTGTTGATAGATGTTTCAGAATCTCCTGGGAAGGGTGTGTTGTGTGGTGGGACCTGCTCTTCCAGTACTTCCCCGTTCACATCCAGAGCCTGAACTCCTCTAAAAGCTGCCAGATCACCTCTCTCCAGTGGCTATCAAATGCCTTGGTTTGCCATTCAAGACTCTCCATCATACTAGCATCAGTCATTCTTTTTTGCCATGCGTGCCCTGTGCCCGCACTGATTTTGCTGATGGGAATTATTTTGTGTTTTCATATTTCACTCCTAATTCAAAGACACATTCCTCAGGATCTTCTCAACTTGCAGTGACCTTTTCTCCCCTGTTCTCCTAAGGGAGGGAGTTAAGACCTGGCACTTTCAGTCCAGTAGGCTGTTTGGCTCCTATTTTGTATCTTCATCAGATTCTCAGTGAGTGGAGAGACACCTCTTGTTGTTGTTAGGGGTGCGGTTTGGCACACTTAACTCATGGTACTTTGGATATAGTCAGTGCTTGATAGCTACTATTAAAAAAATACAACAAGAGGCAAACAGCAAATGAACTTTACTAGAAAGTAACATCTCCCACCAAGTTGTAAAGCTTTCCTTATTTAAAGACAGAAGGAAAAAAAAAAAAAAACACCACTATGGGTCAAGTACAAAAAAAAATGTATTTGAATCAAATAAAAATAAAAAAATCTGAAGAACGTCCTTATCCCAGTGGACTTACAGCACTAATTACAAAATAGAAGTAGCTGACACTTATGCCTTCTAAATATAAACCTTTTTGTCCCAGAAAAGAGAAATGAATGGGTGTTAAATCAAAACATCCTATGGAGCATTTTACACCTCAGGAATGAAAACTGACAAAGAAACAATTCTAGGCCAAAGAAGAATCCACCAGCAAAGAACCAGGTCTGCTTAAGGTAAGAAAAACGAAAGCTCTCCAAAACAGGTTACACCCTTGTCCTGTCTGCAAGTGCTTTTGTGATACCCAACACTCCCCTCTCATTGGAAAAAACATATATGCTTCTCTTTCACTATTGAAATCAGTTAATTGATCATTTCCAAAAATAAATACTACCATAGATAGAGGTCACTGGTCCTGAAATTGCATCAGTTCGTGTCTGGGTACTAGATTCCTGGGCTCCTCTGGGACATCTTTGTCATTTTATCACAGTGATTACAAGCAGAGTAGTTCCAGCGTGGGTGCCCTCAGTTTCTAGCGCTTATGTTTGCTCTCTGGATTCCGATTTTCTCCATCAAGCCTTATAGCTTTTGCTTTGGAAATCTGGCACTTAATATCCAATGTTAATTACATTTCCTATTCTGAGGAAAATCCTATTGGGCTAATTTTTCAAAATCATATAATGAAAGAACTTCAGTGACAAATCATGTAAGTTTTCGATTGTTTTTTATGGGTAGATCTATTAAGCACTTAATATTCAGTGGGAAAACAGTCTCAGAGCAATGAAATTCTATTACTTTAGAGGTTGCATGCTTTTAATTTCTTAATATTTCATTACATGTTGGCAACTGGTGCATATTTTTATAATGCGTTTGATCATGACTCTTCTCAGGGTATTCTATTTCAGTTCTTCCTCTGACATCATATTTGCATGTTAAAGGGTTTTAGCATTCAGGGATGAAATGTTCTGAATAGTAATGTGCAGTTAAGTTGATTTTTTAAAAACGGAAAACAGCAAATAGACATTATATATAGGGACTAAAGAGAACAATCTCATAATTTTAAAATCGAACTCAAGTTTTAATAGCTTTCTATAGAACATCATAAACGGTAATGATTCAATATAATTCATTAATTAGCAAATTATGCAAAATGCTATCAGCAGAGTTTGGGGAGAAGGATCTTTTTCCTTGGCTTTTATAAGTCTACCGCATTTCTTTTTTTCCTGTAAAAAAATGGTCTTTTCTTTGCTCTCCAGCAACATCTACTGGAAAATTCAGAAAAATGCTATTTATATGAATCAAATAGTTTGAGTAAGGACAGTTTTGATTACCATCTGCCTAAAAAGTGCATGCTGAACTACAATCCAGTTTACAACGAAATTATTTCTGCTTACTTTAGTTCTATTTTGTTCTCTAAGAAAAGGATAGTTATTTGGTGATGCAAAAAGCCAAGTTGCAACTTCACATTTAACGTCACCTTACTAGGAAGTAGCCATTTTCATAAATAAAAGCAAAGCACATATGATACAGACAACATATTTCTTTTGGCCCATCTTTTCAACACTTGCCACGTCTTTGAGAAATAATCATCAGCAGCAGCAGAATAACAGCCTTCAATAGTTAGGTATAGCTAGAGTCAGAGAAAAGGTTTCATGCAAGAAAAAGCGATATAGAAAAAAAACGAGATTGAATTTGAGAAAAGCTACTTCAAGATTCTGCAAAGTTTCTTAAGTTGAAAAAAAATTACATGTGATGATTTTAAAACTCACTAAGCTACCACCAGCACGATTACATCAAATGTTCGACAACAGTGTCTTTTTCCCTTGTCCACATCCTTCCCTCTTTTTTTAACCATGAGGAGAAATTAAGTTTCCCCACACCTGTAACAGGGGCTTCCCAGGGAACTTCCACCGGAGATTATCTCTGGATGATGAAGTATGGTCAGACCCATAGTCCATTTGGTCTTTACTCCCCACTACTCAGCAGTTTCTGATGTCCTCATAAAATTGGATTCACAGGCAGCACCCACAAGATGCCATTAGATGGTCTGGCAAACACAAGATATGCCAGGGTATGATACTGAGGAGCAAGTCCGGTTGGGAAACTTGAAAGAAAAAATCTTATCCCCAAACACATACATAAAATATCCTCCCATCCGTGGCCGCTGAAATCAACAACGCCATAGTATAGCAGTTCTTTCTTAGACCAAACCTAGTACAGGCACTGAAGTCACCCTTGTATATATCATTCCAGAGGAGCATTTTTTAAACAGAATTTTGTCCTTTAAATATTCAGATTTTCTCATAAAAACATTTAAAAATGAATAGAAACATTCTATGCTATCTCTTAGGTAAAATCCTAGATATCATCTGAATTTCTGTTATCCTTAATTAGAAACTTGGCTAATTAGAGGTGGTTTTTTTTTCTTTTTTGCTTTCTCAAATCTCAGTTTATTCATGTCAGCAATAAATTTTAGCAGCAGAAGCAATGAACACAGAATCAACAAAGACTGAGGTTAAAAACAAATAATCAAAACTTTAAAACAACAGAAGTAGCAACAGAAATCAAATACGGGGAGATTAGAGTGTATTTTATTATTGGGTTTGTTCAGTGTTAAAATAGATATGAACCTTTTAAGCTTTACCCCAAAGCTCTTTAAAGGAGAAATGCCATCAAATATAATCCACAACTCTCATTCATAGCACACAAAAGGGACATATTCCTAAAAGCTACCCACAGTGAAAAGCCATATGTATTCCACATTTAGGATCCTGATGCAAAGTTCTGACTTGAGGCTGGTAATCAGCCCCTCCATTATTGAACCGCTTAGAATCCAGAAAGGTTTATGAAACAGCACCTCCAGAGTTAACTCCCATTTCAAACTGTCATAATTCAGTTATCCTAATTATTTATCGGATCCCCTTCTACAACATGCCCTAACCTGATGTTTTAACTTCATATTTCATTTGGGACAATACTTAATCTCCATTTATGAAACATCAACCTGACACAGGTTAAGGAGATATGAGAAGCGCTTCACCCACAAGCTCCAAGCCAAACAAACCCCGCAGCTCGACTTAAATAAACTCTACCCTTGCTTAAACCTCCGGTGAAAAATTATTATAACACATCAGAAGTTCAGTTAGAAGAAAAATTTCAAATGCCAGCTGTCTCCCAGGGTTTAAGTCCCGGAGTTCAAAAGCAGTATCAATTGGATTATTTCTCTTTCCGTTAGCTGTTTAGAATTTAACGTAATGCAAAGTGCTATTCTGATCAAAATCATCTTTTTCATCTCTCTCCTTAAATAAAACGGAGGAGAAATCATTCAGTATAAATGCATTTACTATACAAATCTATTTTCAATTGAATTTGCTGCATGCTCTAATTCATCAAAATTAATACAGGTACTTTCTATGTTAAACAAAAGGAAGCCGACTGAAAAATCGGCTTCTGCTGCGGATGCCTTTCTCAATTACAAAACGGTGAAAACAGAGATTTAACTAAGCCACTCGGTCAAACCCTCCGGTCGGCGCTTACCTGCCTCAGCTGAAGGCTTCCTTCCCTTGTTAGCAGCGTGCAGCATCTCTAGCTCGCTCCAATCCTTACCACCGGTCTCAAATTACACTGCTAAGTCCACCCCCCGCCTTTTTTTTCCTTCTTCTTCTTTTTTTCTTTTTCTTTTTTTTTTTTTTCCAGCAAGAAAATGCTTATTGAAAGTGATTAGTTTTTGTTGTCCCTTTTAAGTCCCTCCTGCGGGAAGGAACAGGGGAGCAATGTGACGCCACCTTTTAATCTTTTGTAAGAGTGAAAAGGCAGAAAAGGAACGCTCGATCAAACTGAGCTGCACACATGCCTAAAACTCGCAGGAGAGGCTGCTGCTGCCTGGCGAAAGCACCGCTAGGCTTGAGTGTAAGAACAGAGAAGAGAGGAGAGTCAATGAATTGTGACAACGTATGTGCATCAAAGGCAGGAGGAGAGAGAGAACAATGAGCGAGGGAAAGGCAGCGAGGAGAGAGGGAGAGAAGCAGAGAGAGAGAGAGAGAGAGAGAGAGAGAGAGAGAGAGAGAGAGAGAGAGAGAGAGACAGAGAACATCAAGAAAAGATAGAGCGGGTTTCAGGCAAAGGATTCTCAGAATAAAGCCACAGTGCAGTGTCTGGCAGCTTCTGTTTTTATCTCAGCGAGCATGATACACTGCCTCTCTCATTTAGAAACACATTCGTGTATCTTCCAGGTTTGAAAACTGAGATAATCGCAGTGTGTCTCTGGTTTTGTCTGATTGGCATTTAACTGTGTGGTGTACCTGTGATTTTTTAGGATGCGTTTATGTGCAATTTATTTCGCATATTTATTTATGTAGGCAAAAATGAAAGCTGCTAATTTCTACAGCAATTTGCAATGTAGTTTTCCTGGCAGATGGAACTCTACTTATCATAACTGCTGACAAACTGCCATGGGTAAACAAAAGAAACAAATGCTTCGTCGTCTTGATAATTGTCTTAAAGAAAAGAAAAAAGAGTCCACACCAAAATATTAGCACTTGCAAACCCTGTTTCCTAGTTCAAGTTTCAAAGGTGTTTCTCTTCATTAGTTTTCATTAATAAAGGCAAAATAAAAGGGAGGGCATGGTGTCTGAAGGAAAGGTATGGAAAAGAAGCTATTAGGAAAGTGAAAACCCTAAATTCTTTCTGGTTTCCCTCCAAATGTGACAACAGGATTGCTTTCGTGAGTCCTGGAACAGAGTTTTTGAGTCACTATTGCTACAGACTTTTGCTGCATCCTTCTCCCTTCCTGTACCATTTTAAAGTAGGTTCCATTTTTAACACAAAGTCGAAAAGAGATGATTTCCCAATTCAAATTGTTTCAAATGGTGTGTCACCAGCTTTGTTCCATTTCTACTCAACTCTTGCCACATGAGGGCTTGGATTACACAGTTAAATTCCCTAAGTGACCTCTTTTATAAGAATGTAAATTGCTGGTTCCAAGGTCAAGTATTTGGTATAAGTTATTGGTGAAAATGACTGCTTGCTTTTCATGGTAAGCTGAGCTAAAACAGTAAGTAAGTGAACAGGAAGAGGAGATGCCCAAGCTTTTCACTGACCATCTCTTTGAAATTAACAAATTCCAATATCTGAAAGTAAATGCTATGTGCCCTACTTATAAAAATTATCATTTTAGAAACATAAAAAATAGAAAACCCAAAATACACAACCATTTCATTGCAACTTTCTTATGTCCCAACAACATATCTTTGGACCCTAGGCATCTTGTAATTTGGAACTCCTATGTAAGCCACCAGATATAGAATGAGAATTGGTCCAAGAAGAATAACACTCTCTTCCCCCACACTGGCCACACTGCTGTACCCAAAGAGGGATTGCTTAATCTTGTTACACTCAAAGTGTCATACTTTCCATGGTTTGCCAATAGGAGAGTATGTTTTTCCCTTGGACCCAAATAAAGAAGTAATCCCCACCTCCAACCCAATGTGCTCAGGATGAAACTCTACTTATCATTAAGGCAGAGCAGAGAATGGAGAACACACAGGGGCTGAACAGAAGGCAGCTGGCCAGAGAACAGAGAGTGCTCAGATGTAGAAGGGAAAGGAAGCTGCAAGGCCCGGCTAGCAGGGAGGGAAGTGGTGACTGGTAAATCCGGAATTCTCTGCAGACATTTTGCAGAGTGTATTGGAAGCAGCCTCCTTTAAATGGCATTATTGATACAGGTTCTATAGTTAAAATTTACTTTATACAAGGGAATAAGTGGACTGAGAATTTTGTGCCAATAAAAATAAGGATACAAAGATGCAACTATTTGAGCAGAATAAAAACAGGGGAGGGGCCCAAGGGTTATTGAACAGGATCAGCAAAGCATCGTCAGTGAAAGACAAAAAGAAATCAAGGCAGACCAAAAGAGAGATTTTTAAAGCTATAAATGGCTATCAGTGTTGCTGCTTATTTTTACCGCTTTCTTAGTGAGGAGGTGGGTACCCTGAGTGGATATCATTTGTAGCGGAGTGGATATATATGATATCAAGATATAAGATATCTTGAGTGGGGTGGGGGACTAGCTGCTTATACTGGGATGACCAAGTTATATTAATATTTCTTACTGGAATGTGACTTTTACATAACTTATTTTTTTTTGGGAGAGCTTTATATTCACATGCTTATATTACAGCGTATGATACGGTAGTTAAGTACTCAGTTTTTGGAACCAGGTTACCCTGCCTATGATTGAATCCCAGCTCCACCACCTAGTTGCTGTGTGACCTTGATTGAGTTATTTGGTCTCACCATGGGGCTGTGTCCTCATCTTAAGATGGGTGTAAGGCTACCTGCCTCATAGGTTGTCATTAAGAATAAATGATGCCTGTGTAGTGAGTTCTGCTCCCAGCACATAGCAAATGCATTCATAAATGTTAACTTCTATTGTTAGGAAACCCACTCAACAGCTCTTTAAAGTTTTAAAAATGCATAGCATGGACAGTATTTCATCACCTCAAAATGGATGACTCATAAATACTTCTTTCCACTCTGACCTTCTTTACAAGCTCCACTTCTTCAAACTCCCCTCTGGGTTTTTCCACTTGGATAAGATGCTTAAAACTCAACAAGTTCTACAACCCAACTCATGAACTCACCCCCAAAGCATGCCCTTTGTCCAAATCTCACCAGTGTAAAAATGGAAAATCCTTTGAACCATTCAGGGCTCAGTTCTTCCCCCTACCCCCACCCACCCCCACTGCCACAATCATTCAATTACCAATAACTTAAATACCATCCCCATATCTCTTCAAGTTACTGTTTCCAGACCTCTGATACTTCTTGATTTGTGTATTTTCCCCTGGACTGTTGCAGTAATTCTTTAATGCAGCACTTCTTTAGGCTTTTTTTTTTTTTTTTCTGTGCTGAAACACAGGAAGGGTGGTGAAATGCAGCATCCATTCCAGGGTGCATTCCTGGGGTTTTGGCAAGGACTGTACCAGAGATCATAATACCACCTTTCCCCTTCTAGGAATGCACTTGGAATCTGAGTGAAGGAGAATGACTTTATTCTACGTACGACCTTGAGTCTGCCCTAATGTATAAACCAGCTAATCTTTGGCAAACGAATACTTTACTATTAATGTCTTGTTCATTGTGACACTTCTCCCAACTGTCATGACACAGCTATCGAAAACAGCCATTTTAAGAGGGTTTTTTTCGTCTCCAATTCATCCTTCTCAAGCCAGAATAACCTTCTTAAAATGCCACTCTGAATGATATCTATTCCCAATAGTTATTGATTGGTCAATTGAAAGTCTGTTTTATTTCATCATCTTATGTATCAGCTTGCAAATCATCTAAGGTTCACAATTCCTTAGGGAATAAAGTGCAGATTTGTTTGCCTCATATTCAATCGCATCTGCGGTTTGACACCAACCTATCTATATAAACACTGGTCCTATCCCTACTGCTCAAGAGCTTATTGTACACCCAGCCTGATGCATATGCATCCCTTTCAGAGCCTCAAGTACATTATTCATTCTCTTTAGGATGTCCTCTTCTCCTTCATATCAACACATTTAATTCCAATCATTTTATCAGAGACCAGGACAGGTTACATGTCCTCCACAAGGCTATCCTTGACCTTCCTGGTTTGCAGTGCTGAAATGGTGTTAATTTCCATAGCTATCACAGTGCTCTGGGATGTATCACAATTAGGAGCTTGGCTTTGGGTTAGTACTAGGTACAAATCCCCACCCTGAAATTTGTTTCCTAATTGTGGAACATGGGTCAAATTCCTTTACTCTCTAAACCCTGCTCTCCTGATCTGTAAAATATTGTGAGAACTTAGTAGCTAACACATATAAAGTGATTAGCATAATAGCTATTATATAGCTAACACCTACACAGTAATGAAATAGTTCATAGTAATGGGAATGCTTCTTAAATGACAGGGACTTATCATTGCCTCTAATTTCTAACCTCTCAACAACTCACCAAATGGCTATTACTAGAACCACTTTACAGAAGACAAAACTGAGATTTAGCAAAATTAACTTACCTGACATCACATGAGGAGCAAATGACAAAGCCAGGATATTAACCCTTGCCTTTCTACCTTCTAGTTATTTTTATCTGTGACAGGCATTGAGACTTGGCTTATGTCGTATTGTTTTATTATGACTTGGCTTTTCAGATTTGTGCCCCATTCTTCCATATATATTATAAGTTAAATGAGAACAATATTCATGTTTTAAATACTCTGCATCTTTAGTGCCTCCCACAAATCTGTAAACAAAGTAGTTTGCTTACTCGATAAATATTTGTTGACTGATCATCTATGCTCACAGAGATTAAAATTTTTAACCACATTTAAATTCAGCGACACTGTTTTTTGGAGGAAATGATTTCATCTTGTTTTCTATGAAAACCATCAAAATTATACAAAATAATAGAAAAGACAAACATTACATATAAATGATGTATCTATGGCGGCGCAGATAGAAACTAATGAAGTTCTCTGCAAAAAAAAAAAAAAGAAGCTGTAGGAAGGTGATACTCATTGATTTGGCTCCTCATACTTGGCATTTACATTCTGCTTGAAGATGGGCCCCTCAGGCCACCCATTCCATGCATGTAACAGGAAAAGTTATTAGCTGAAAGTCATCCGTTTAAGGTTACACAGAAAGACAGAAATAACCAAACAAATATCCACAGCATTTAATCACCTTTAATTCTTTCTTTTTAAGTAAATGCAATAATTATGTTCTCTTTTATTTTCTCTCTGGCTAAATCTATATAATACTAAAACAATCTGGAACAACGTAAAAAATTCCAATATGATGTTTTTCTGTGTACATGGTGAGGAACGATATTGTTAAATTTTCAACAAGTGGAATAAATGCTTTTATTTGAAATATATATTTATATCTACACACGCACACATCATGGTCTCTGCCTGTCTGTGCACAAATGAAAACCAATACAACTAAGATGAGGAACTGCCTGTGCTCCCCATATTAGGATAATCGGTGTCACACACTTACTGTCTTGGAATATCTGCATAAACTTCATGAACTCAGGGTATTTTTGTGGTTGCTGTTTTTTTTTTTCACTGCTATATGCCTAGTACTTAGACCAGTGCCAACACATGATGAGTGCTCAGTATATATAGGTCTGATAAATGAATGAGCCATTCCATTTTGCCTATATTCATCTATTTCTGGCAATGTTTTAAAATCTGGTCTCTATACCTCCAAACACAGTTTGTACCCTGCTTTTTTTCTCCCTATGTTTTCCTTTTGCATGGAATGATTTGTTCAACGTATGCTATCCTGTGTTCAGTGTAAGCTATTTCCCCATCCAAAAACATTTTTTCTACATTATATTAGCTTGTAGTAAATGCTCTTTTCTCTCATTTCTAAGCACCCATTGCTCACAACATTTTAATACATATAATTTTCTAATTAATCTTGTCCTGCCTCTGGATATCTTATGCTTTTGGTGAACTATTTTCTTCTAATATTACTAGGTCATTTTTATTCGATTCAAATCTTATTCCATCACATAGATTTTAAGTATACTGAAGGTTACATGAGCAAAGTACCTTTTCTGAATAATATACATTGCTATTCCTTTGAGTACTACCTTGTACCTAGAATGTGTTTATTAAAAAAGACATGTTGATTTGGTAGGCATGCAATTCTGATGGGCAGGCAATTCTGTAGTTCAGAAATTATGTGAAAGAGCTTATAATACAGTTCCTGGCCTTTTAAAAACTGTTGTTAAAATACATCTAGCATAGTGCAAAAGTGCATAAATTTTTCTGTAGCTTTTTTACCCTGAGGTGGTATGAAAGGCCATTTATTTATTTACTTTGGCATGTATTGTGTGTGTGCGCACATGCTGTGCATCCACCAGTGTTCAAGTTGGTGTCAAAATGGGCTCATCCCAACAAATTGAGATGCTTGTGGTAGGAAGAATTAACAACTGCCCTCTGGAAGAACATCGTTTTCTCCTAATCATTTATACATTAGTTGGAAGTCAGCTTGTGTTGACCCATGGGCAGCTAATCCTCAGAGAGAGAGTTCTCAATTCTATAGGGTCTCTTCTATGGGGTCATTGCAGGCCCAATTATACATCTATCTCTTCTAGGAGGTTTGTTTTTCCTTAGGGTGAATATGATAGGAAAGAACATTATGGAAGAAACCTCATGTTAATAAGCCTTTTACCTTGGACAAAAGGAGGTTTCTTAGGAAAGATTTTTCACCCTCATAATGCTCTTGTCTGGATTCACTAGAGATTCATGCTCCTGAAATTGCCTACGCATTTTTTTCCAAAAAGAAAAAAAAATTATCCAAAATAAGAAAAGAACATAACCTTTGAAGTTTCAAAAAAGCCCTAATGCATCTTTCCTGTTTGTATAGAGGAGATAATTCAGGTCCATTTTTATATCTGTTCCCAAAATTGCAATGACTATATAATGTGATTAAAGGTTTGTGATGTAGTTTTCTGAAGTTAGTTTATTGGCTATAATATTTATATCAGATCTAAATAAATTATAATATTTATTTATCCAATTAAAACAAATGATTTTACTTATAAAATTGCTAACATTAATTACCATGTTCTGGCATTTTCGTTTTTGTCTGCTGAACAGAAGTCTGTCTTGTCTGTTTTCCATTTCCGTTTTGCATAGTAATTGGAACAACCGCTTAAGTGAAAACCAAAGTAGTGGAGTCACCTTATCATAAAGTAAAAATGGAAAGCAAATCAAGAGACCCTCAAATCTCTGCTTCCCATGGTGGACCAAATAGAGTTGGCCTCAATGAAACTCTAAGTAAGAATTTATGTTCCTCTCCATTGAGTTGAATACAGGCTTTGGTGGACTATTTGGTTCTTGTTACTGATGTTTTTCAATATGGAACATTTGAAAGCATCCAACCAGAAGTTTCACAATGATCACAGCCTTGAACGTATTCATCAGAAAAACGCATTCGCTGCTACAGGTTTTATTTTTACAGGAACCAGTGTGCTGCACTGTTTGCGAGTTTTTTCAATACTCTTACCCATGACAATCACAAAAGCAATTCACAACCTTACTTATCAGATAGTTCTGTTTTACAATAATCTGGTTGCTATTTGTAAAATCCAGGATAAAACAGTGCAATTTCTGATGCTGAATATCTGAAAAAGCTCTGGAAGCTGCTAGGAAGAGATATGCACTAAAATATGTAATGTGATGGAATTACAACAAACAGACATTCTGGAGGGTGTACACTCTAGTGCATCTCAGAGTACGTGACATTTAATGGTGCTACTTTCAAGATTTGCAAATAAATTCTGGATTTAAACAGCTCCCTTCCACTCACAGTTTTTCTTAGCTCCCATATTTAACTCTTTCATTAAAAAAAAAGATAGAACTCTCTCAAAAAGAGTGATCAACCAAAACAATCGCCATTGAATAGCTGTTTCCAGAACAAAATGAAAGTAGGGATCTCAATGAGATCATTTATTTTATGAGCTAGTTCCTAAATCTCTAGATGTACCATAAAAGTAACAACATCTTTCTGATGAGAATTTAACACAAAAAAGTGGTGATTTTAACAGCTGACAAATCCCCTATAATAAGGAGCTTAAACAACAACAACAAACAAGCCACTTTTCCAGTGATTAGGCTGTGCAGATGTCAAAGAAAAGTGCCACACACTGCCTTAAAGAGCATAGACACCCGTTAAATCTTTCTGGGTGTTTCACGACCATATATTAGTGTGAGAGGAAAATGGGAATAACATACACCACTGAGAGGCAGTATAGTGCAATAGATAAAATGACTGCATTTCAATCCCCGATCTGTCACCATCTCAGCACACAGCATTAGCTAAATCACTTCACCGCTATCTACCTCAACTTCTCCGTCTATGAAATGGGACCAGTATCTCCCAGTTTCTGATAATAAGATAAATAAAAAGGCATTAGCATTAAGGCCGATGCCCCTATCATTTCTTTGTGCAGTTAAATTCTACCAAAGCTAAATCTACTCCAAGAGAAAAAGGAATTGCATTCTGTAAGCTAAATGCTGTTCTGGAAGCTGCTGGGGCACCAATTAAGAGAGTGATGTAATAAACCACTCAATAATCCTGCACTGACTGAAAGAATTAATGCTGTTCACCTCTGTTGCTGTGAGTGCAATACCATGTACTCAGAAGGTGCTCAATAAATATTAGCTGACGGTGATATTGACAGGCTGCTCTGTAGTCACAACACTAAGTGAATTGCTAAGTTTACAATTGTTCAGAAAACTCGTTGAATAATTATTGGCAATAAAAGAAGCCTATCCCTGACCCCATTTACTTTTTTTATGACATCATCTCATGCATAATAAGACCATCACCAATCCCTGGAAGCTTAATAGCCTTGTCGTAGTGACTAGAGACAATAAAAATAAGGTCATCCTGTAAAACATGTTTAGAATTTGGGCACTTCTTAAAAATTTTATTGTTAGCGCTCTGTTGCAATCTATCATCATTTCTTTTCTGGATATTGTAGAGCCTCCCGATTGCTTTCCATGATTTCTACTTTAGGCCCCTGTGGCAGTTTCTTATGCTGGGACTCCTAATGTACCTTACCTCCATGTATTCACAGTCTTGAATAGTTCTTTCTCATACTGACTCTGGGATTGGCCATGACTTGCTTTGGCCAGTGGGTCATGAAAAATCATGATACAGGCAAAGGCACAAGAAGTTCTTGAGCATCAGGGCTTACCCTGTTGAAAGAATGCCATAGCCATGACAAGGCTTTTCCTGGCCTCCTAGCAGATGAAAAACCAAATGAAGGGAAGGGCTCAAACATTTCACGGAGTCCAGCTCCATGTAACCCACCAGCTGGATGAAACTGTACAGGTGAGTACATGCAAGTCCCACAAAAGAACTGCCTGGTGGACACATCAGAATTTGAGAAACAATAATTTCCTCTGGTTTAAATCTGCCAAGTTCTGCTGCATTTGTTATCTAGTAATAAATGACTGATACGTCCCCTGCTGATAATTTCTAACTCTGCTAATCAGGATGATTCTTTTTACAATGTAAGCCAGATAATCTTACTTCTCCTCAAAGCCACCTAAGAGCTCCTTATCTCAGAGGAGCCCAAGTCTTCCTAAAAACTTGACATGCTCTGCCGTTTCCCCGATTTATCTGATGTCAACTCTGATCTCTCCCTCACTTTCCTCTTTTCAGCTGCACAGGCCTCTACCTCAGAGGTTCTTCTTCATGAACATGGATTACTCTCATACCCTATTCGGGTGTTTCCTCTAAATTCAGTTTTTTCTGCAAAGCCTGCCCTGATCATCTCCTTGCCCGCAATTCCCCATCCCCTCTTTCTGCTGCTTCTCCATTGCGTTTAAGCCTTCTAAATCACTGTATGGCTTGCTATCTCAGAATGTAAGCTTCAAGAGGGCAAGACGTTGTCTTGTTGGTTCCCCCACTTAGAATGATGACTGGTACATAGGATCGACTTAGTAAGTACAGTTATGCACCAGTTACCCATGGGGATACATTCCGAGTCATGCATTCTTAGGAGACGTCATTGTGCAAACATCATCGAGTGCGCTTACACAAACCTGGATGGTAAATTCTACTACACACTAAGCTGTATGGCATAGACTGTTGCTCCCGGGCTTCAAACTGGTCCAGCACGTTACTGTCTGAAATATTGTAGGCAATTGTAACACAGTGATAAGTATTTTAGTATCTCAACATGTCCAAACATAGAAGAAGTACAGTAAAAATACTGTATAAAAGAAAAAAAAAACTGGTACGCCTATATAGGGCAGTTCCATTATAGTCTTATGGGACCACTGTTGTATATGAGGTCTTTGACTGAAATGTCATTATGTGGTACATGACTGTATTTGCTAACTTATAGAATTAATCCTTCTGGTCAGGGTGCTCAGGGCTACAGATTGGGTTCTATATTTAAGGACAATGCTAAGATTGGATAGACTCTGTAAAAACACACAGTTGGTGCAACTTACAAAGTTTTACAAGACATCACTTGGCAGAAGCAGAAGCAGCCTTGTGGTCAAGGAGAAGAGAAGGTCAAGAAGGTGCTTTGGGAAGTCTTTCATCAGAGGGTCTTTTCACAGGTAGTGAGAACCACAATCAAAAGCAAAGAGAGGTGACTCCTCACCAGAATAGTCACCCTGGAAAGGCTAAGGAGGAACCCAAGGGAAGAAAAGGAGACTCTCTAAGCCTGCTTGAATTTAAAAGGCAAGTGGCACAGGGAGAAAGATGCCTACAAAGGGTAAATCTGATCTTTTTTGGAAGACAAAGTTTGTGATGTGCTTGTACCTTTTTCAGGAAAAGCCTAAAAATAAAGCCAAATATATTTGAGCCTTGGTCTTTCCATGCTGATACCAGAGTTGAGAATGCACACTGAGCCAACATTGCTACAGTACCTAGGCATGTGCCCAGGATGTGACACACTGGCATTTAGGCTCCATAAACATGTAGATCACAAGTGGTAGGCTTGCCACTATTTTCTATTTGACCGATCACAACGTTGGCCAAGCACCAATCACAGGCTTCCATTTGAATCCTTCACATTCTGAGCTCTTCTCAGAAGGAAAGGTCCATGTTACAAAGGCACAGTCTGGTCTGGCAGCACAGCCTCCAGCCTGCAGTATAGGCGTTTGTACAATAATTTACCTTAGTTAGTGCAGAACAGGCGTGACCTGGGATGACTTCACCTAACCTACTCAATCTCTGTGCAAATCTCATTTGGAACCATCCATTTACCTCCTTGCCTACACCTCATTCTCCCATTGTTCTGTAATTATTTATTATCTGGGTCCTTGATTGTATTGTTTCTAGCAGTCATGGAAACTCTATTGTTAGGGGGAAAATGCCTGCCCAATTAGATTCCTGGGGATGGGGAATAAAGGATGTTAGAGCTCTTAATATACAGCCCTCTATGTCCAATTTTCCTAAAAATGAAAATTGCCAAAAAGCAAAGCATGCAGGAGATGTATGGTTGGATGCCATCGCAGCCTCACGCTCCTGGTGATGGATGGTGCCCCCGAATGACTGGGGGCACTCGCTAACTCACTGCCATGGCTCCTGCTTTCAGGGAAGCCAGCACAGCCAGCCCTCAAGAGCGAATCCCTCTGCGCTAACTATCTCTTTAACTGCTTCACTTAGTCACTCCTGGCCTTTTCCAAAACTAAAACACCAACGGGAACAGAGAGTATCTCAGCCCAGCAAATGACAAAGCTGGAAGGTGGCGCCAGGACTCTGTCTCTCTCTCTCTATTTTTATTTTTAGGGTTCTAATGTATATATTTTAGCATTTGATCCCACTTAAAATATTTACTTCGGCCGGGCGCGGTGGCTCACCCCTGTAATCCCAGCACTTTGGGAGGCCGAGGCGGGTGGATCACAAGGTCAGGAGATCGAGACCATTCTGGTCAACATGGTGAAACCCCGTCTCTACTTAAAATACAAAAAATTAGCTGGGCACGGTGGCGCGTGCCTGTAATCCCAGCTACTCGGGAGGCTGAGGCAAGAGAATTGCCTGAGCCCAGGAGGTGGAGGTTGCGGTGAGCCGAGATTGCACCATTCATTGCACTCCAGCCTGGGTAATGAGAGCGAAACTCCGTCTCAAAAAAAAAAAAAAAAATTTACTTCATGATTTGTGGTAGGGGAAATGTCATTTGAAAAAATTCCTTGAGCTTAATTACAAAAGATGTAAATGTGGTCTCACTTGCAGAAAAAAAGTTACTCTTAACAATGAGGTGTAAATTGGTGTCTGCTTAATCTGTTTACAGTAGGAATAAAGCCTAACACTCACCTCCTCACCCTTACTTTTGCAGTAGTACCTGGGAAATTAATATCTTCTGGGGAGTTCTTGCAGCATCTCTGATTTTTTAAGGAAAAAAAAATATGGAAGTTTTAGGCTTGATGTTTCTACCAGCTCTAAGGACATTTATTTTGCTCCATTTGGGGCATCTATTTTGAACCATGGACCACAGCTACACTGTCTGACCTCAGCCATGGACAGCAAAAGTCCAGCCTTCTCTGGCCTCTCGTCTCCCTCTGACAATTATGGCCTCCTGCACATCCCAGAATGGAGTGAAAGTGATATGGGAACTAGACTGTTATTTATACAATGACCTTGGGCTCCTGGGGGAATTGCAGGCCCTATTCTCTCACTTACGATGTTTTACATTTCAAAGAACCTAGCTCTCTTTGATATTAAAGAATGAAATGTGCAATGTGATTGTTATTGTTTTATGACCTTTAATAGGTTAATCAGGCTGCCTCAGGTTTTCCAGTGTGTGATTCTGTACCAAAGGAGATGATCTGCCTCATAGTAGATGGATTCTGACAAAAGGGCTCAACATTAACATTTGAGAAGATGACTATACCTGGGTACCTAAATCCTCAAGAAAAGTGGTGATTTTGCTTACCTCAGTTGCTCTGTGGATAATAGCAGTTTCTCAATTGGCATGATTGACATTTTGGGCTGGAACATGCCTTATTGTGGGGCTATCGTGTGCACCATGGGCTGTTAGGCAGCATTCCTTTTTTTTTTTTTTTTTTTTTTTGAGATGGAGTTTCACTCTTGTTACCCAGGTTAGAGTGCAATGGCACGATCTCGGCTCACCGCAACCTTGGTCCGCCTCCTGGGTTCAGGCAATTCTCCTGCCTCAGCCTCCTGAGTAGCTGGGATTACTGGCATGCGCCACCGTGCCCAGCTAATTTTTTGTATTTTTAGTAGAGATGGGGTTTCACCATGTTGACCAGGATGGTCTCGATCTCTTGACCTCATGATCCCCTCCTCGGCCTCCCAAAGTGCTGGGATTACAGGCTTGAGCCACCGCGCCCAGCAGGCATTCCTGAACTCTACCCACTAGATACCCTTCACAGCACAGCTTCTTTCCAGTTCATGACAATCTAATGCCTCCAGGCAATGTGAAGTGTCCCTGGGGAGGAAAATCAACCCCAGTTGAGAGCTATGAGGATAATTTTTTAAAGTTGAGGTGGGGTGTTCTTTTTGGAATTATGATATGGTTTAGAACCTACTGGCTGCAATGATAATTAATATAATAGTAGCTAACATTTGATAACTCTCTATGAACCAATTAGCACTATGCTAATTGCTTTATAGGTTTGATCTCATTTGATCCTAAAAACAAACCGATCGGATAGCAATCATGATCTGCATTTTAGTTATGGCAACTGAGGCTTAGAGGAGATAGATAATGTGCTCAAGACTGGCCAGCTGTGAAGTGGAAAAGTTCAATATGCCTCAACCCGGAGCTCCCTTGCAGGTGGCACTCATCCCTTTCTGGTGTACATACTACCACTCTCCCTGTGGTTATAATCTGAATATCTGCATGAATTTCAGGAGTTAATCAAGTGCCACTGTGTTAGGGAAGTCACCTATATGCTAAACAGATCTAAGAAAAAAATAAGGCAATGCTTGCCCTCAACTATTGTATGCAAAATGAAAAGTATAATACAGAAATAGGCTAAAATGCAGCAAGAGAGACTAAAGAGGTTAGAGACGGAGTGCTCTGGGACCACAGCCTTCAATGTACCTAAGAGTCACCTGAGGTGGTGTTAAAATGCAAGTTTTGATTCAGCAGATGTGGATTGGAGCCTGGGATTCTGTATTGCTAACCAGCTTCTGGGTGATGATGCCGTTGGTTTGAGGACCTCACTTCAAGCAGGTCACTGTTACTGTGCTGGGAAGTGTAGCTTCCATGCATTTGAGAAGTGAGGCACAACAGTATGGATCTGAGATGCCAAGGAAGCATCACTGCAGAGTGGGAGGGGTAGAAGGAGGGGTGGGAATTGCCGTGGTTGTGAGAGCCACCCTTGTCTGTCAGCCCTGCACTTGGAGCAACGATGGCGTGCCTACACTTGTCGACCACCTACATATACAGCTAAACATCTGCTATTTTTAAAGGACAGATATTAATTTGAAGCACGAAACACCTACCCATTGAACATAACTGATTTCTGCAAACACATTATATTTTCATGAGCAGTTTCATGATTTTGGAAGAGAATGCTTCTTTCTCTCCAACATACTATGATATGGGATACATAAGAAATATCTCCATTTCCCTTCCTTCCCACCACTACAGACACTGAGACATGAATGGCTGTGGGGCTGCAATGGGCCACGCGTTTGTTTAACAAGGACAAAAACTACACATGGGAGGCCAAAAACAGAAGGAGGTTTTTAATCCAGTGAAAATCACTATTAAAATGATAGTGCTGAGGACTGTACACTGCATTACCATTTGTTTAGCTGTGCTTAAAATCAAGTCCTACAATAAACATTCACAAAGCAATGGTTTGGGAGCTGATCTCCAGTCATGTTTGAGGCCTCTTCACCCAGATCACCGAGCCCATGGCAGATCACAAACTGTTTTGCGACATCTGGATTTGACTGGGGGTCAGAAGGAAGGGTATGAATTTTCGGTCACTTGGCTTTCTGAACATATTCAGCTAATTCTTCATTCACATTACAGGAGGACACAGCAGAGGAATGATTTGCTGGGATGTAGAGATGGACCACAGTTAATAAAGGGCTGAGAGACTAAGAAGTGGAACCAACCAATTATTGCTCATATTCTACTCAGATATAAAGTGGGAGGTCTGAATTGTACGTATTTGAGTTTATGGGTATCACCACCATTCAAATTGGATTGTTCACTGATGGAGTAAGATTGTAAGTTCATTTTCATTCATTAAGTCCCCACTACGTGCCAGGCCCTGGGATGAGTAGATAAACACTGTTCCTCCTGTCCTCAGGGGTTAACTGAGATAAAGTGTTCCCCATTCATGAGTCTACCTTTATGATTTTTCCCACTGATTGTACCTACTATTCACTGTACTGATATGTACTCAGTTTTCAGTTTTTTTCCTTAGACCAGCAGTCCCCAGTGCTTTTTGGCACCCGGGTCTGGATCCATGGAATACAATTTTGTCATGGACCCAGGGGGTGGTGATGGTGGGGATGGTTTCACGATGATGCATGCATATTACATTTATTGTGCACTTTATTTCTATTATTATTACATACTTGCCATAATGTAGAATCAGTGGGTGCCCTGAGCTTGTTTTCTAACAACTAGATGGTCCCATCAGGGGGTGATGGGAGACAGTGACAGATCATCAGGCGTCAGATTCTCATAAGGATTGCACAGCCTAGATCCCTTGCATGCAGGTTCACAATGGGGTTTGTGGTCCTATGAGAATCTAATGCTGCTGCTGATGATCTGATAGGAGGTGGAGCTCAGCTTCACTCACTCACCTGCCACTACCTCCTGCTGTGCAGCCAGGTTCCTAAGGCTACTAGTCTGTGGCCTGGGGGTTGGGGACCCCTGCTTTAGACAATCTCAGTTTTCATACTTTCAATCTGGCTTCATCTTAAATAATAGTATTTTCGAAATTATGTATTTGAAGTACTCTCGGGACTGATCAACCAATAGCTAAAATATTAAAATATCCTTCTGTGACTACTGGAAGACAAAGCCTATCCCGGCCTTGGGAGTGTCTACCACCACCCTGGCACTGTGGCCAAGCCCCATGGACTTCCCCAGAATCCAGAAAATTCAGTCAGGCCCAGCACAGGTGGAGCTTCTAACATCCTGATACCATACTCCAGACAGTATCTGTTCTGACAGGCCTGAACCCATTCCTTAATGGTTCTGCTTCCACAAAGCACTCAAGGTTTCTGTTGCACAGTTTTTAGAGGATCTTGTATGCAGTTATCTTAAAAACAAAATAAACCTTCCTGCTCCAAAAGCCTGTTGCATAGCAGTTCCAATTACTAATTCTGCAATATGAGAAGTTATATTTTCTCCAAGGTTCAGATTCTCTCTTCTGTAAAATGAGTATAATGTAAATATTTCCTTCTTTGGGAATTAAATCAAGAGTTTTTTCAATCTCAGGGCTACTGACATCTTGGGCCAGATAATTCTCACTTGCGGTGACTGTCCTGTGCCTTGTGTGATGTTTAGCAGCCTCCCTGGCCTCTATCCACCAGATGCCAGTAGCATCCTGCAAGTCATGGTAATCAAAAATGTCTCTAGACATTGTCTAATGTCCTCTGGAGGGCAGAATCACCCCCCATTAGGTATGACTGAAATAACTGAAATACACCATGTAAAGTCTCAGGCTAGTATCAGGCTGACATTATAACCTCAGTAGTATTCAGTGCACTTCCTGTTTCGTACATGCTTGGTATCCTTCTAAGCACTTTAAATCTATTGCTTCGTAAACTGTCACACAACTTTGTGAGTTGGGCCTTGTTATTATTCCCATTTTATGAATGAGGAAAATAAATGCCAGACAGTAAAAGTAACTTGCTTGTAATTCCACAGTAAGTCATTGGCAGAGCTGGGATTTGAACACAGGCAATTCATCTCCAGAGCTTGTGCTCTTAGCCTTTTTACTTTCCTACTCTGTAGAAGAGGAAGTCTCCACAAAAAAGGCATCGTGGTGACAATCACGATGATGATGGTGAGAATGATATTGATGAAAATTACGTTATTGCACAATAGGCTAAGATTTGTATATTAAAATCATATTCCAAATTTTAAAAACTCACAAAGAAGCATACAAGGTACTTGATAAGAAATTCAAATATGGATCATCCATAATTAAATTTTCACATGCCAATGGTTTGTGTATATGCACACACACTTTTCTCAAAATGATTAGAAAACTCTGAAATTTCCCAAAGCCGATAAAGATTAAAAACAAACAATAAAAAAACTTAACATTTCAAATAAAGAAATGTGCATTCTGGTAGAATCCCTAATTGACATTATAAAGAGTTCGGGGAATTCAGAAACTGTGCAAAGACACAGGGCTCTTTGAGAGAAGGAGCTATGAGAAGACACTTTGGAAAATCAGATGCTTGATCAACGCAGGCACCTAAATACAAGTGTGACAAGGGTTGAGGGGCACATGCCGCACTCCCCATGGGTGACTGAACCTTGCATATTTTCCCAGGGATTCTTCTCACCCCAATGTCCTAGGCAGCCAGTATACATCAAAAGCATTGACACAGACTGAATTCTACTTATCAAGGGTGGTATAAGAGAGGTCAGAAAGGCCCATTGGCCTACCATGGTGGCTAGAGAACTATTTCTCTAAATTGTCTTTCCAGTTACTAGCAACAAAAGGAAATATTTTGTGACATTAAATGCCCCTGGAAACAAAGTGTGGGTTTACATAAGTACACATCTATTGTTTCCTCTGACAAAAGAAAACTCATACCCCAAAATCAAAATCAACACAACTAGAATAAGCAAATGTACACACAGAATTCTGATGTGACAGAGATATATATATATGTAAGAATATATACATATATATGAAAGAGAAACTAAAATAAAGACTAAGAATAACAATTCAGAAAGACGCCATTATTGCCTTCCTCTAAAGTTTCAGAATCAAGGCTACCATTGAATTATTAAGTTTGTCATTGTTGAACACAGAAAAATGAGAGCCTTTCTACATTTGACTGAAAATCTTTGCATTTCTACCAGTCTGAAATAGAAACTTGCAATTAAATCAATTAAGCAATGAAAATCAAATATTCCATTAAAATCTAATTTTCCTCATATCTGATTGGTTGTAACTCAACTGAGCTGGAAACAGATGAGAAAGGCAAAATGACTCAAAGTCTGAGACATGGAGACAGGAGAAAGGGAAAATATTTAACATGTTCATAGGAAATTTAATAAGGGCATTTTATTTTCCTTCTGCTTGTGTAAGTTTAACCATTAGGGGTTCCCCAAACATAGGATGTGAGAACGAATGTGGCAGACTGAAATGAGAACAGCAAGATTCCGTTCTCCTCTATCTTCTTTTTGCAATCATGTCATTGAAGTTTCCTATTCCCCTTACAGAATTTGAAAAAGCTCGACCAAGCTCTATTCAGAGGTTGCTGTGTGGTTTCAGAGCTCTCCAGCAGGCCCAGATTTAGTTGCTATGACCAACGGTCAGATTGGAATTGGCTGTGTTTACCGATTCCAGGAGTTAGGGACCCAACATGTCAGGGAGGGATTTATTCTTTTTAGTAGCAAAATGGAGGAGTTGCCTCTTGGGGATTTAGGGAAAGAACATGCCAACTGACTTACACATTCTTTTCCCTTCGTTCTTACAGGTGACACAAGCTGCCGACTTCCATACCAGCAATCCCTCCAAGAATGAAAGGGCAAATCTCCAAATATGAGATGGAAAGTGACTTCTTATGTTGCAGTACAAAAAGCAATACAGTGAGGAGAAGACAGTAACTTACAAGGAAGATGCTTTTCCAGGGTTGAACAGATAGCAGGGGAGCCAACCAAGTTTGAGTTAAATATAATATTGAATATGAATTTTTGAAATATATAAATGAGCAAAAAGAAAAGAGAAAAATAACACTTCATGGGCCACAGTGAGTTTCAAATGTTAAACACAAAGGTGCAGTTGGTCAGTATTTCTCAGATGGCTTTTTGAAATTCAATCGTCAAAACTATTTTTGAGGCCAAACTGCTGAGATCTCGCAGAAAGCTGCTCATGTGTTTGGCTGTCGAAGCCAGCCCCAAATTAGGTAGATCTGAGAAAGGAGAGAGAGCTGCAAAAGCTTTTCCAAGTCCCACTGGAAACAAGGGTGTGTGTGTGTGTGTGTGTGTGTGCATGCACACACATGACTGTGTGCTGGGCAGAAAGGAAAGTGTTTACTTCAACTGGTACCATTGCTTTCCAGAGAGATGAGTGATGGGAAATGTGTGTTTTTAATCCTGACAATTGAAAACAATTAATTTATAAGGATTTTCTTTGCTTTCCTACTCACACTCCCCCCAAGCATCTGTCTACTCTGAGCAATTGGAACAGGTTGGAGGAGGAGGAGGAGGAGCAGGGAAAGAGAGAAGCTCCTTTCAAAGTAAACAACTGCTCTTGAATTCCTTATCTTTGTCACCCTCTTGGCCCAATCTATTTCTTGGTCACATTGATAGTGGTTAGGAATACAGGCTCTGGGGTCGAATTGCTTAGGTCTGAATTGCAGCTCCTCTGTGTACCAGCTTAGGGGCCTTGGGCAAATTACTTCACCTTTCTGTGCCTCAGTAACCTCATCTGCAAAGTGTAAAAGATAGCAGTACACATGCTCTATGGTTGTTATGAGAATTAAACATAAAAGTCACTTAGAATGGTGACCATTGCAAGTATCTTTTCTCCACAGCTGTATCCACAGCTCTGAATATATCTGTCACTGCTCCATCCACCCTCATAACAGGACTACAACCCACAATCCCCTATGCCATTGGACTCATTTAAATGATGAACACTGTATCGTGAGGTCACTGAATCTAACCATCTGATCAAAACGAGTGTCAGAAAATGAATGAAAATAATCATCACTTCCTTTAAAAACACATATGCTCAAGTCTTTCTAAGGAGTCTGGCTGGGTTATCATCTTTTATATTTAGAGTATAATACAGCCAACGATTACATCAAGGCATGGTAACCTTCCTTACTTCAATTTAACCATCGCTCTGGTCCAGAAAAAGGTCATTCCTATTTTAGAGTCAAGATAAATAAGAATTTGTTGTCCATAAAATTGAGGGCAGTACTACAGAATAAGTGAGAAAATGGATATTGCTGTGGTGGGAATTCTGGACAAAAAATTCAATTGTCCAGAGGAAAGCCTATAGGAGTGACCCTCAGGCGCTTCCCACGAGAATCAAGCCCTGTTTGAGGAACTCCTCACCGTGTGCCATTATGTTGTGAGACCTGAAGAGGACCTTTCCATGCTGACAGGAGACCCCCCCGCATCTTACCCTCCTCCTCCCCTTCTCAGTGAGACACTGGACTCTGTCCAGACTGCCTAGCCCACCTGGAATCGTCTAGGTCTTTCTATCACAATACTGCTTTAGAAAAGTCTGTGTGAAGGAGGGGACTCTGGTATTTAACTCCATCCATCAATGTCAACCCCTCTTTCCCCTCTACCCCAACAGCTTGGTCCATTTACCTAAAAGCTGAATAGTCTAAATGGATGGATTTTGTGCTGGTCTCATTAGAAAGGGAAATTAGCCAGGCACCGTTCAGCTGTGCAGAAGGCATGCTGATCCTGAAAGCCCTTTCCAACCCCCGCCCCCAACCTTTTCTTCATCACATATGACGTCCATGATTCCCCTAACATTTCTTAAAGCTTTCATTATCCACCACTCTAGTTTGTGATGAATACAAAGCTCCAAGTTCCCATCTCCTTGTCTCGTTATCCAGCCCAGAGCTAAGCACAGATCTGGACACTATGTGAGAGTAGATGACTTCCTACGCTGTCCTGTTCAGAGTTTGCTTTTGATAAATCAGTGCTATTTATGGACACGGTACTATCGAAATGTTAGGTCCTGCTGCCCCTCCAGTCCCGTTTATACTACCCTCCTCCCAACCCTGTGTTCCTGACACACTGACCTGCTGTCAGCTCTTGGGGACCATAGGCTCCCTGTCACCACTGAGCCAGTGTTCATGTGTTTATGTGTCTGGAATGGTCTTCCCTGCTCCTCAGGTAGTTTACTATTCTTCACCCTTTAGTTTCAGCACATGACTCACTTCCTTAGAGAAATGTTCTCTGATCCCATCAAGCTTGGTCAGTTTCCTTTCCTGCGTGTCATTTAGAATCATGTCTGTCTATCAAAGCACTTTCCCCAGCTTGTAAAATTATGGTTTTATTGGTTGCTTATTTGATTAATATCTTGTTTCTCTACTAGACTACAATTCTGTTCCAGGGAGCAAGAACTATGTCTCATTCATTCATTCATTCATTCAATCTTAACTTACCATTGCATATCAACACCTATCATAGTGCCTGGCAGCTAGCAGATGTTTACTAAATATTTGTCAAATGAATAAAGGTCATGCAACCACGAGGGCTATGCCATTAGGATGTTTAAGAATGTAACTCTTCCAGTTACCTATTACTTTTTATCTCCCTAGAGACGGCAAGAGAAGAAAGCTCAGTCATATATGCAACAAATCTGTATGGAATACCTCCTATGAACCAGGCTTTGCAGAAAAGACAGTCATCTTGCATGCCCAAAGCAGCAAACTCCTCCAGTGCTAATGGGCATTCCCAGGCTACAATGTCAATAGCGTCTGCACAATGCCAACATAGTCCCTTTTATTCTGGGGAGGTGGGGGAAGGATGGGAGCTCATCTCTTGTCCTTAGTAATCTCAGTGACATTCAGTCTTGACTGAATATGGTGGCTTCCTAAGCAGTGCTTCACAAATATGAGATTAATATTAGCAGCTCCAGAGAATCGAGGTAAAAATCATGGGAAAGAATTATCATTCTCAAAATTAGTACAAAATTAATACTAAATAAAAAACAAATGATGACAAGTGAAGTTTTCTGATGTATTGAAAAAAGACTACAGCACCCTTTTGACTCTGCCTAATGTGCACCTGAGTATATTTTTTCAGCTTGAACTTTAGGATTTTATGGAGTTCTGATTAATAACACTGCTATTCCAGGCTATTTGGTACAAGTGGACCAAGAATTTTGCCGCCTTGCCTAGCTCATTCATTTGTGATAGCTTTGCAATGACAATGGCCTAGAGATACTTTCTAGGGCACTTGAGAATTTCGATTAATAAGTAATAGACTTAAGTGATTTATTGCAGGTATTATGCTTTTTCTCCCCAGAAAACCCACAACCTAGCTGTTCAGGGAATGAACTATTTGAGAACGATTGCCAAGGAGCTGTTAACTTCTGTGCCTGCCTGACTTGAAGGAGTTCGGCCACATCCTCCTGTTCCCTTACCAATAGCCTAGAAGTTAACCCCAACTTGGGAGCCTTCGTGATTCAAGTCCCCCAGAGATGGCCATTAGCTGTCCCCATAAAGAGCAATATTGAGACCTTTCAAATTCCATAGAAAAGAATGAACATGTGAACGCTGTGCCCCTCAAAGGCACACAAGGGAGTAAGTTTGTCCACCATTTAACTTACACCAAATTGATGCCAGCTTTTGGCAAAAGGAAACAAATAAATACATACACAGATTAAATAATTCAAAACTTATATTTTATGGGTTTATTTATTTTTGTGTGTGTATGTACGTGTGTGTATGTACGTGTGTGTATCTCCATATAGAGAGATTGGTTAAGTGTTATGGAGAAATAAAATAACTTATAAACTTATATTTTGCTTATCAATTTGCTCATTAGCTTAGTGTAAAAGACATATATTTATTATATACTTGCTTATCGCTTACTGTTGACAGATATATAGAGGTATGAATGCACAGATAGATAGATAGATAGATGAGTGGGCAGATGAATAAAGAATCCATAGCCTTATGTTTTGCCTACAGGTTGCTTATTGCTCATGCGTTTACTGGGTCTCTTTCTATCGGAAAGTGAGTGCACTGATAACAGCGGTCTAGTATTTCTTGTTCATGTCTTAATTCTCAAGGCCTAGAAAAGGGCCTAACTTATATTCAACACTATTTTCTGACATAATAAGCACTTTGCACTTTTTCATATATAAATACACATGCATGCTATACTAGGAGGTACACACACCTCATGGATGGCTCAAGGGATTTTCATAAGTAATTCTGATTATATTTAATCTCTCATTTCCATAATGACAGTGACTTTAGAATCTCCTCCCCTAACAATAGGACAGCTCTACTATATAGAAGGTTATAGCTAGATGTGGTGGTTCACGCCTGTAATCCCAACACTTTGGGAGGCCAGGGCAGGCAGATCACCTGAGGTCAGGAGTTCAAGACCAACCTGGCCAAGATGGTGAAACCCCATCTCTACTAAAAATACAAAAATTAGCTGGGCGTGGTATAGCTCGTGTCTGTAGTCCCAGCTACTTGGAGGCTGAGGCAGGAGAATCACTTGAACTCTGGAGGTGGAGGTTGCAGTGAGCCAAGATCATGCCACTGTGCTCCAGTCTGGGTGGCAGAGCAACACTCCATTTCAAAAAAAAAAGAAAGTAATTTATTGTGTAGAAAGTACTCCAGCCTGCAGGGATGCACGTGGTGTCTGGGGTGTTGTCAGTGTGTGAAAGATTCCGCTCCTCTAGAACATACTGCCAGACCACAGATCGGCTGGCTGCTATTAACAAATTCTTGGATGCAGGAGGGGTGTGCAAAGAGGTCTGCATAATGAGGTTCCTCTTTCTCCCTCCCTGTAATGTCAGAGCCATAAATGGCCACCACTTAACCAAAATCAAAAGTAATTTCTGACTCCTTGGTGGAAAAAGAATATTTATACTAATATTTTTGATCAAGAGTTGTGAGAGACTGGCACTAATGTAAATCAGTGCTCAGGGAATCCATCACCGTAATAAAAATCTATGCTGGGCACAATATGCTTCAGTAGTACAGCAAACCAGCAGTACATACATTTGCCTCTAGCTCGTAGCTAGGTATATTCACTGCACCATATGCTGGTTTCTTTAAGTAACCCATTACACAGAAATTAAATATCTTGTGACAGATTGTTTTGACAGTGGAAAAAAAAGAAAGCGAAGAGAGTGGGAGAGATTTAATTTTTTAAAAAATGCATTTGACTGAAGGCAAAACGTTAGGTAGATGTTAATTTAACAGATGTCTAGTTTTGCATCATCAGCCTGAAACAGGCAATTTCTGGCAAGCCCTCTCACCACATCGCAAAGCAAAATCCTCTCAATTCCACATGGATATGCCTTTCACAACCTTCCAAGTGAGCCGTTTTCATTCAAAGGAAATGCCTGAAATTACTCAGGGAAGATGCTAACACCTGGCAATAGTTTTGAAGGGAGAGTCCATGAATGCGTAGAAGTATAATGGAACGAAAGTTAGCTCACAGCAACATTTTAGTTATAGAAAAAGCAGAAGGAAATGTATTCACACTAAAAAAAAAAATACAGCTAACCCATCATAAAGTTACTGTGTATGATAAAATCACCTCCATCCCCACAGTGGTTACACGTAGAGTTCTTTTTTCAAATCTATCATACAGGTACATCAAATCTCAGGTGCCATTATTGAGATGTTGTTTGAGAACACAAGGCATCTGAAGAGGGACGCTTTAGGTCCTCATTGCTTTTAGGCTGCTTCTTTTGGAAAAACCCCACTCCTCCATATTAGGCCAATACAGAAATCTAATAGTTACGAGTTGTATAAATATCTGATTTATATATAACTGCCTAACAGCTGACTTGGAGAGCAGTTCACTAGCTGATATCATGTTAGGTTTGTTATTGAGCAGACATTTAATCAAACTTAATTAACTTGGATTTTGTAATTTTATTTTCATTTTGGAGCCAGTACATTTTATTTTTAGGACACAGATATTTTCATAAGCCTTATAAAGTTCAAGTGTACTGGATATGGTACAGGCAGTCACCAAGAGGGGAAAAAGGCCCTTTACAGGCCAGTCGCATTGGCTCACACCTGTAATCCCAACACTTTAGGAGGCCAAGGCAGGTGAATCACGAGGTCAAGCGATCAAGACCATCCTGGCAAACAAGGTGAATCCCCTTCTCTACTAAAAATACAAAAATTAGCTGGGCATGGTGGCGCATGCCTGTAGTCCCTCTACTGTCAGTAGCCTTCTGCTACTCAGCAGGCTGAAGCAGGAGAATCGTTTGAACCCGGGAGGCGGAGGTTGCTGTGAGCCGAGATCGTGCCATTGCACTCCAGCCTGGTGACAGAGTGAGATTCCGTCTCAAAAAACAAACAAACAAAAAACCAAAAGGCCTTTTACATAAAATTAAACAAAGCTTATAGATTTGGGATTGGTGTTATCCTCAGTCTTTTCACACCAAAGATATGTTGAAATTCATTCTCGGGTGGAGTCCATAAGATTACTCTGCTATGATTGGCTGAGCTGAAATACTACCACAAACAGAGTCCCTAGCACAGTTTTATAGTGATAGATACATCTAGAAAGAAGGAAGAGAGGCAGCAGAGAAAGGAGGGGAGGAGAGGGAAAGGAGAAGGAGAATTCTGCTATTAAAACAAAGGATTAAGAATCTATTCTTGTAGTTCAAAGGCTGCTCTACAATTCTGCAGGATTATTAATTAGCACTACTTATTTTAATAACAAAGAACATTTTACAACTAATACAATAAAACATTTCACTCTCAATAAACCGCAAGTTCCATTGCTTCCCCCACCCAATGCACACAGATTTCCAACAATTGAAAAATACTTTAGAGAGCCCTGTGTGTGTGCATGTGTGTGTGTATGTGTAGCCATTTGATTCAGCATTTTTATTTTTAGGTATTTAAAGTAAATGGTCTATATCTTGTTTTTTGACAGACTGTGGTAACAGGCCATCTTGAAGGGCTGAGAGAGATTAATGATATTATGGAAACCTTTGTAGAATGAAACAAAATTGGTCTCCAAACAATTCAATATGGGGAAGTGTATGTGTGCGTGTGTATGAGTGTCTCTGTGACCTGTAATAAATACTGAGTTACAGAACACTGTCCCCAGGTGATTCCATTGCACTTTACAAACACTGCAACTATGGGAAATGAGGAAAATTAACCTTGTTAATTCAAAGATGTTAAAAAAATGCTTACTAGAAAACAAAATTTATGGGGAGCTAGACGGTTTACACCAACCACATATTCCTTCTCACGAAAGCAGTACCAAGTCAAGGACATGATCTGAAATTGAAGAAATTGGTAGGAGAAAAAATTTAAAGCACTATAGAACTTCAAAAAGAATAAGAAAAAAAATCTGTCAACACAAAAGAGTCCTTTCTCACTCTCTGAAATTCTAATCCAGTAATCATGTCTGCCTTCTAAAGCACGTTTCATCTGACTATCTCAAAGTCCTTTATGGTATTAAACACTCACTGAATCCCTGAGGTGGGTAAAATTATTCTAGTCATTTTACAAATGTATCTATTCTCTCAAACCTCTCATCCTGGGGAACGATAAGTCTGGGAATAAAAATCAGGAATCGATGAATGACCAGAGTTCTTACTGCTTTACCCCGTTTCATAATTAGTTAAGGGAAAACTCCTTGATTTGCTATGTATGAGAAAGCACCCTGATGGATTGAATGTACATTTCTGACTTGGTGCAAATGACCTCGATAGACGCCAGTGTGTTCTTACTCCTATCCCTGTCTCCACATTTTTCCCCGTCCCTTAAACTGAAGCATTGAAGAATATGTCGGGCATGTGACAAAACAGAAAAATAGAAGTAAGAGAAAACAAGCTCATTGCATATTTTGACATCTTCAGGTCTTAAGGACTATTATGCGGCTATACTCAGTTAGCCATGGGACCTTGCACCAGGCATAGGACCTCTTTGAGCCTCTGTTTCCACCTCTGTAAAGAGAAAGTTAAATTACGCAAACTTTCAAGTCCCTGGCAGCTCCGCTATTTATTACACAATTCCACATTTATAGACATAATAGTTTCTGTATTTTGGCATGAATCTCCATTATGATTAAAAAGAAATAAATTTAAGATAAATATTTCAAAATATTTCCAAAAACAAAAGTGTGGTTGAGAAGCATTTGTAATGCCAAAATCATACTTTTCCCTTCACATGCTGCTGCTCTTCATGGATCCTGTAGAGCAAATACCTGAATTCAGATTCTGCTGCCAAGGCCAGGCGCGGTGGCTCATGCCTATAATCCCAGCACTTTGGGAGGCTGAGGAGGGTGGATCACCTGAGGTTGGGAGTTCGAGACCAGCCTGGCCAATGTGGTAAAACCTTGTCTCTACTAAAAATACAAAAATTAGCCGGGCATGGTCGCACATGCTTGTAATCCCAGCTACTCAGGAGGCTGAGGCAGCAGAATCACTTGAACCCTGGAGGTAGAGGTTTCACGAACTGAGATTGTGCCATTGCACTTCAGTCCGGCAACTCTTGTGAAACTGCATTTCAAAAACAAACAAACAGATTCTACTGCCAGACAGATACTAGTCTACCAAAAAGAAAGTGGACGTCCCACTGGAATAACCCTGTGCTTCTGGCTGACATGTTAGGAATGTATCAGTGCAGGCAATATGACTGCCCCTTTGAAGGTGAGATAAGCAGAGTCTCTGTACCCAGAGTGCCCAGGAGAGGAGGCCAGCATAATGATTGAGGGGACAATTATGGGAAAGGGGGCAGAAATATGGCCAAAGGGTGTTAAGTTGTAAATTAGCACATTGAATTTGACCGAGAGGTTAGTTTAGTCTTTTGAGTGTGGAAAAAAGCCAAGGAACCATGGAATACCTGATGCTTAGTTGTGATTATTTCTGCCTTGTGGAGTGTCCTCTTCCTTTTTTAACCTGAGTCCCCGCCAACCCTCTCTCTGTAGGACACCTAAATCATGAGACTATCAAATATAGGCACCCATTCACTATCAGTCCTACCCGCTCTCTCCTAATTTAGGCTTATATTGCAAAGAATATTTACCTTCTGTGCAACCTTCTGTCACTTAAATATGCAGTTCAGCAGTGAGCAAAGACTTAGCGTTAGTCATCAAGGGGAGGTCTGAGATCGTAGAGACACCAGGCTCCATTTCTTGTACAAAGATTTCCTTTCAGGTCTGGGATTGAAACCTCAGCAGCATAAAGTTCACAGTCTAAGGTGGCAGATCATGCCATTTATGGAAGATAGTTCCAGTAGACAATGACTCATTCAATATAGGAATAATTTTAAAGTCAAGCATTAATGAGCAAGCAAGCTTGTGATCATTAAAAACAGAAAAAGAACACATGCCATGTCTAGCCCCACAACAATTGAGATGAATCACTTGGTCCAGATGTGTTCTCCATTAGGTGGTCCATGCAGCATGGCAGCTAAGTGTATAGACTCTGGAGGAAGAATAATGAGTTCAAATCTGTGCTTCACCACTTTCTAGCCTATGGATTTGGATAAGTTACTTATTTTCTCTGGGTCTCATGTACTCCATCTATAAAGTGACAATAATATTTTTTAACTCGGAGTGTTCTGAACATTGAATGAGCTTCTTTGTATTTAACAAGCATCCCATAACTTTTTTCTATATTATTATTTGCAAATCAGTATTACTAAACTTTGAGATGCACTCTATACAATGCTAACAAGTTTGTTCCTTACCAATATTATTGCTATCATTGGTACGAATGGTCTGTCAAGTCTGTACGTATGGTCATAATTTACTCATGGAGGGCACGAAAAGGAGCCTTGTCCAGCAGCCTGTGCAGTAGATATAATTAAGATTATTATGCCCAAATTAAGAAGATAAAATGCAGTCGTAGAGCAGAGTATTTAAATAGGTCTTTGTAAAGGTTCGCAAACTTTGGATGTCCCCGTAAAAGCATAAAACCATGTGTATTATGTGAAAGCATAAATCTGATTTTAGTGTAAATGGTTTTTGTTAATGCCTTTTTATTGTATTTGATGTATAATACACTATCAGAAAGCCATACATACGTTTGAAGATGTAAAAATTAACCATGATTGTTTTATTTGGGAGCCATAACAATTAAATATTTGTACAAATGTTTATTCAGCAAGATTCTGCTCCTTAATGTTGGACTTTTGCTGCGTACAGGTGCCTACGTAACATCATTATAGAGAAGAGGACTTTTGACTGATCTGTTCTCATAAGACTATTTTTATAAGTGGCCATTTTAAAAGACCATCAAAAAGCCCAAATTGCTTGCATGAAATTACAGAGAAAACTATGTACAAATATGTCTTAAGCAGTTATCTAAGGAGATTGTGGTTGGTAGTGTTGCATATGTCACCTTGTGTAAGCTCTAGGACAACCTAAGTGCAAGGCATTATTATGTTCATTTAGTGGGGACATTCACCAAGCTCAGAGAGAATAAATAACCAAACCACCAGTCCTCAGTTCAAACCCAGGGATCTCAGGATCCAAATTCTACGCACTTTACATAGCATAACAGCTATCCCAACAAACTCAATTATTGAAACAGATCAATAGCAAATAGAAAATATTTTCAATGACTTGGAAAGGGTCACTGAACAGTAACCATTGTCAGGGACAGTAGACTATGTATTTGGATGCTACTATATTAAAAAAACAAGCCCTTATAAAATATACCTTCACAGGATGCCTAGAGCTATTCAAATAAATGTTAATTCTATTCCTCAATTACACACATATTCTTTCACAGTACATTTTACTGCCTAAAATTGCATTTTTGCTTTTTGTTATTTTAAAATTTTATGTCTGTCTTTAGAATATCAGTTCCATGAGGGAAGGAATTCCCTAGTTCCTGATTCCCTAGTGCCTGTCTCCCAGGAGGGGCACCCAGCACATTTGTTGAATGAAAGCATGAATGATGAATGGTTGAATACATGAATGAATAATAAGTAGATGAATTAATGAATGAATATATAAATACAGCTAGACATAAACTCTACATAGATAGGCAGGTCTAAACATTCGAAAAGCATGAGTCTCATTACACTAGAGATATAACAGAATAAAAGTGCCCCTGATAAATTCCAGGGAAGATGATGTAAAAACATCCCTTTACACAATTGAAACCCCATTGTAACTATCAATATTTCCAAGCCATAACATGATATTTTAAATGTGCTCCTGGTATTATTATGCTAAATGGCATCCGTGATCTTCATCCTATGTAATAGGATACTTTAAAATGCACAGCTCAGGAAGATACCATCCTCTGTGGCTTTTCCATCATAGCATATGTAAGTATCACATTCTGTGCTGATAATTCTCTCCAGGGCTCTATGTCTGAAGATTACTAAACCATCAAGCATTTATGTATCTATTCACACAAGAGGGTCAACCACATCCAATCAAGTGGTGACTTCAGAGATGAGTTAAGGTGTTGGAATCCACCCTTCTTCCCAGTACAGTTCCTTCTTGATTTCAAATATTATAAAATATAGTGGGCCATACGACTGAAATCCAGGTAGATACTATAGATTGAATTGTATCTCCCAAAAGATCCTGAAGTCCTGGACCCCAGTACCACAGAAAGTGATCTTATTTGGAAATAGGTTTATTGCAGATGCAATCAGTTCAAGAAGATAAGGACATAGGGGATTAGAGCGGGCTGTTTATCCAACATGACTGGTGTTCTTATAGGAAGATAATATTAAGACACAGGAAGAGAATGTCACACAGAGACATACAAAGGAACTCTGTCTGACAAAAGAGGTAGAGATTGAAATGCTGCAACTGCAAGCTGGAAAAACACCAAGAATTGCTAGCAAATCACCATAAGCTGGAAAAAAAGGCAAGGAAGAATATTCTCTTACAGATTCCAAAGGGCATGGTCCAACTGACCCCTTGATTTTGAACTTCTAGCTTCTAGGACTATGTAAAAATAAATTTCTGCTGTTTTAAGCCACCCAGTTTGTGTTATTTTGTTACAGTTGCTCTATAAAACTGATAAAATAGGCATTGTTTTTGCACAGAGGAGAAAAATCCTTTAGGAAAATATTGGTGAATCTTGATGAGAATAAAGCATTGTCTATTATATTAGTATTAGTGTCATTATTACTGAGGTGGAGTTTCACTCTTGTTGCCTAGGCTGGAGTGCAATGGCATGATTTTGGCTCACTGCAACCTCTGCCTCCCAGGTTCTAGTGATTCTCCTGCCTCAGCCTCCCAAGTAGCTGGGATTACAGGCATACGCCACCATGCCTGGCTAATTTTGTATTTTTTGTAGAGTCAGGGTTTTGCCATGTTGGCAAGGTTGGTTTCAAACCCCTGACCTCAGGTGATCCACCCGGCTAGGCTTCCCAAAGTGCTGGGATTACAGATGTGAGCCACTGTGCCCAGCCAAGTCTATTATATTATTACTCAGTATGGAAGGTTGTTTGCCAAGGTGGCCAGAACAATTACTCCCATCCCTATATCCATGCACTTGACTATGTGACTTCACCACTCCTCTCAAGAATAAGAAGTCTATTTTCCTTCCATTTGAATTAGAACTGTCCTTGTGATTTGCTTTGACCAATAGAATGTGTCACAGATTACACAAGACAACTTCTGGGCATAGGTCTCAAGAGGCCTCTCAGCTTCTGTTTTCACGGTACTGGAATGTGATACCATCATTTGAGGAAGCTCAGGTTAGCTTGCAGGATGATAAGAGTGCCACCCCCTCTGATGCTCCCTAAACTGAAGTTCTTAGGCTTGAGTGAGCATTGGAATCACCTGGAAGCCTGCTTAGAGCAGACTCCTGGGCTCCACCTCTAAAGTTTTTGATTCAGTAGTCCTGGGATGGCACCTGAGAACTTGCATTTCTAACAATTTCCTGGGTGATACTGATTGTGCTAGACAAGCAATTACACTTTGAGAGCCAATCAGCCTCCACTAAAGCTTAGAGACAAATACAGTCACATGAGTGATCCCAGGGGAGTCCAGCAGAAGAACTGCTCAGTTGACTCACAAGCTCCTGAATTGTGGGACGGTTTGGTGCATAGCAAGAAATAGCTGTGACACCCAGTTATTCTAGCTCATTATTGGTTTCATAATATCTTCTAAATGTCTCCTGCAGAAACCCTTTGTAGTTGACAGAAAGAAACCAGAAAATAAAACGATTGGCAAAGGTAAAGTTCTTGTTTGGGGAAAAAACAACAATATCCTTATGAGAGATGGCTTTATGTATGTAGGAACCGGTAATGACAATACAAAATCCATGCAGAACAAACAACAAACAACTGATGGTTTTTCATATATGGCAATGACCCAGGGGTATTTTTCTCACATTTTAAGGTGGATAAGAATCACTTGAGAGGCCTGCTAACATTTGAATTCCTGAGCTTGACCCTCTGTGTATTCAGAAGGAGGAAGACAGGGAGACAACCTAGTTATCTGTATCTGTTGATAACACCCCCATTCATGGTGATTCTTATTCACATGACATAGATACACACATGCCAAGGGAAGATCTGATGGTGAGTTCCAAGGGGCAGATCATGTTTATAAATCTTCATGAAGTTCACATGTTTTCAAGGGAAGATCCTGAAAGATATGTTTTAAAACATCCTCCTTCTCTTCAATACAAAGAGCCTACTTAGTGACTGATTTACTGCATTTTTTGTTATAATCACTTTCTTTCTTCCTTTTCTTCTGGCTTTTGGAAGGTGGAGGGAAAACCTCCTGGTGAGAGAGCTCAAGGGCTTCTGGCTTACCTTATGCATTGGTGGCAAATCCTTCCATCTGATTCAAGGTCACTCCCCATGCCTGGCCCTTGCCTGAATAGACCTTGCCCACTGCCCCGGGTACTTCTCAGACTGAGTGAGAATGTTGAATACACAGAGTGACCATTGACTAAAATGGTGGCCCGACCATTTAGTCATTTAGTCAATGACCATTGACTAAACTTTCAGGACACCAGCTTTTCCTATTCTGCCCCAGCTCTAACAATTCTCTAAAGCAACTGCTATTTATATTTCAGGGTATATGATTATATGCTTTCTATGATTGTGATTTTATTTCTCAAATTATTGCCTTATGTATCTATCATGTAAAATCAATATAATTTCAAAATATTTTCCTAATGCACTTTGTTTCAGAGAAAACTTACTAATGGTCCTTGCAGGTATCAGAGATACATTGGAGGCCATTATATCTTTGGTTTTAACTTCACTTTAAACCCCTTTAGTAGCTTTTGGTCTTGTCTTTCAAGAACATTCAAAGCAATTTTAATTATGACCAAATTTCAGTGCAGATATACTGATTCTAGAAGCCCATCCTATTTATGGCACTGAAGTTTGACGGCTTGCTTTCTCTCTCTTTGTGTGTGTGTGTGTTTATTAAAATTCCTGCTGCTTTGAAACAGAGATTTTTCAGCTTGTAGAATAATTTTTAAAGTTTTTAATTTACTCCAAATCTCTCTCTCAAAAAACACCTCACCCTCTAAAAATTTTTTTTTTACTTACAAACTACAGACTCCCTGTGGCATTTAATGAGTTACGCATCATTAACTCTGCAGGATATAGTCAATAAATTTAATATGTGTTTACTTAAATGAAAGATCTGACAGCTATGAATTGTAAATAGGAATTTGGAATGAACAGAGATTTTTATAAGTAAAAAAATAAGAACAACATCATTGAAACTTGCATTAACTATAAATTTTTCCTAGCTACTTACTTTTTCAGGTTTTCTTAGAAGAAGGAATTGATGCTTAAGGGCATTTGGGGACAAGATGGGGACAAAGTCCTATACTATTAGAAGCACAAATCTCTAGCAAGATCATTTTAGTATCTATCCCCTTTTCCATCTTCTTCATGAAACAGGTTAAAAATAGTGCTGTTCCCAATTCTGGACCACTTGGCCTTCCATTTAGGAACCTTTCTAAGGAAGGTGAGAGGGAGAATTCATAAAGAAACCTAACTTTATGTTGTATCTTGGAAACTACAGGGGCAGGACAGTGACTTTTACTGTTTATCTACTATAAGTCAGAAAGTAGATGAGGTACTTTGTGTAAGTAATCCCATTCAACTCTTTAAAGCCTCAGTTTCCATAGATCTATGAAGAGATTCATAATTCCTACACTACAAATAGAAGCTTAGAAATTTAAAATCACCTGCCAAAGTCACACAGGTAGCAAACTACGGAATTGATATGGTTCTCCTGGACTCCCAAAGCTTCTCTGCTCTATCATCTAGATATTTATCTTTAATTTGGGGATGGCAAATTTTTCCTTTAAAGGGCCAGAGAATAAATATTTTAGACTTCGTGGGCCATATGGTCTCTGTTGCAACTGCTCAAGTCACCCTGTTTCAGTGTGAAATCAGCTACAGACAGTACGTAAATGAATGAGCATGGCTATATGCCAACAAAATATTTTTATGGACACTGAAATGTGAATTTCATTTAATTTGTATGTGTCGTGTAATATTCTTTGTTCATTTTCTTTTCCAACAATTTAAAAATGTAAAAACTGTTCTTAGTTTACAGCTGTACAGAAACACACATGTGTCTGGCTGAATTTGGCCTGGAATCCTTGGATTTTGATCCCCTATGGTAATTCCCTAAGAATCTGCAAATCAGGAGCTGTACTAGATGATTCTCTAAATTTGTGATGGTTTCCCACAGTGCCTAAAACAGAGCAGACCCTTGCCTCACACTTGGAGATTTGACTGAATATGTGGCTTTCCACAGTGTCGTTTTCATTTTTCTATTGTGGGTTCTTTGCTTCCTTTTTGCTTGAGCCTAAACTTACTTCAACGCTGTAATTTAAAATTTTTTTGAAGAAAAATAAAAGTTGTATCACTTAAAGTTACTGTACCTTAACAAATGCACCTAGAGTGGCACTGTTTTTGCATGCATGAAAGCTCAAAGCCTCAACAACTCCCATGAGCGATTAATCTTCTAACACTAATTAGATATTTGCTAATTAGCGTCTGATGTGTGAAATGAAAAAACATTTTGAAGCTGAAATGAATAGGGTCTAGAAAGATAGGGCTGTATTCCAGTTCCCCCTTTTCCATATTATTATCATATTTCATAAATATTAATAAAATCACATGATACCAGCCACTCTATAAAATTATCTCTCTGAATGAAGGCTTTTGTTTGATATAATAGGGATGTGTCAATATTTTGCATATGGAAGAAAGCATTCAGTGAAGGAAAACATTTTTTTCTCAATGTTAAAGAGATGTCATATTTCATAAATCACTTTTATGCTCCATCAACCGGTCCTACTTTTTAAACCTAGGTCTCATCTTCCTGTAAGAGAAGGTAGGAAACCTTTCTCCAAATCATCACTTTTCTTCCTTTCTTATACCTTAATCTTATCTTGGTTTAAAAGAAAACTTAACAGAATGGAAAATATTTTAAACCTATCCTTCTGTGCAGTAAAAGAGTAGAAATCATTACAGAATGGTCAATTTCAATAAGCAATTTTACTAGTAAAAAAAGACATTTGAATTTCATTAATTGCATGCATGAGGACAATCCTAAAAAACCTCCATATGCCATCTTAATAAAAAAATTTATAGAGAATGGGATAGAGATTTCAGTGATTCGAACGCACATACAGGCTATAATATTCAAGTCATAAATATTAAGTCATGTATTCTTAAAATATAACATTTTGATTTGAAATATTTCTCAAATGAAAGCACACATTAAACATACTTGGTTCTGAAAGAATAGACCTATAATAATAAAATATTTCAGTTGGTGTGAGATTTTTTTCTTTAAACTACTCACCTGTGAATGCTGGTCATATCACAAATTACATCTAATTGCAGCATTGATACAGTAATTTGAAATGATAGCTAAGCACAAGTTGACAAAGGTGACACTGAAACATAATGACGATGAGATTATCGTTTTCTTAGGCTGACATTTTGTGATTATAATAATGCTGATCGGAATGATTAAGACCATAATGATGGGAAAGCTTTAAGAACCAGAACAAAACATAGTGAGCCCAGAGAAAGCCTAACTCTTATTTTGTCTCCTGCTTTTTTGACATGATTTTTTCTTCCAGTGTAAAATTAGGCACATGCACTGGTCTCAGAGACTGGTGGAAACTGCAACTGACAGACAGCTTATTCTACCTACTCACAGAAGGTTCTGTTTTTCAAAGCTGGAATAAGAGGAGAAGGTCGTCTATGCCAATTTGTCCATTTACCCTGGGGATTGTTTTCCAATTGGCTTTGAGGTTGATAGTCAGCTCCCAGATGTAAAACACCCATACAGTATCTGTACTGATAGCTACCTTCAGCTTAGAATTCATGGTGCTCCAAGGCTCTCAACTGTTGGAAACACCAAGTGAATGGAAAAGTCTGGCAGACATTACCCTTTCACTTATTCTTAAATGAGAATAAAACCAGACAGCTTTTAATTACCAGCAATGGAGAAATGAGTCAAGGGGAATCATACCCAATCAAGACATCACCAGTCAATCCAGCAGCCCGACTGACTGAACCTGGGAAATGAAGGATGTTCTGTACTTTGCTCAGATGAGGCGATTTAAATGTATCAAGTTCAAAGTGTTTGATGAGACTTGTAATTCCAGCTGAATTCTGAACCTCATTTCAAAAATAGAGGATAAGTGTGTCTCAATTATTTGAAATCGCCTTTCCAACTACACATGTGTTTTCAAATTTGGCTTTCATTTATTTATGAGAGACAGTGTCTTCAAGTATCATCATAGATTCATGGATATTCGCCTGGAAGCAATTCATAAAAACTCTCTGCCACACACTGTTAGGTTCAATTGTCCCATTTTGCCGACGAGGCAAGGCATAGACTAACAGGTTTGAGATGTAAGTACTGTCTCCTGATTAGAAACTTCTAGTTATCCTACAGTGTCCCACATTCTGCAACATTCAAAAAGTTTCCTTCCTCCCTTAAGGTGTAAACTGACTGCTGGTTTGACAGCTAAGTCAAATATCATGGCTTTGTAACCACCACTTACTTTTCTACAAGAAGTGTATTGAAGAAATACCTTACAGCGTGAATTGCCTGGTGTCTACAGGCATCCCACTCCTTAATAAAGTCTCTATTTCACTTGAAATCTTCATCCTTATACATTTCAAGCTAATGATACCCATGTGGGTTGTAACAGCACCTTTCCCCAAGGAACATCTATAGCTTTAATCTTTGCAACATACTTGGGAAGATGGAAGCAGCAAAGGTCATGACAGCTAGTGAAGGTTCAGATTTGTCCACAGTCAGCATCAGAGGTAGAAAGCCATGACTTTTGCTGAGGGTCTTGTTTTGATTTGCTTCAAGAAGAATAAATGATTGTCATTCTGAGATAACTACACTCTTCCTGATGGACTAGGTTCATGTTTCTCTACTTTTAGTCAGTCTATCCTTTGAAATTTTTTAGTTTCTCCTTCTATACCAAGTAATAAGTATTTATACAATAATTTATAATGGCTTCTAAGCACATATTGATAGAAAAGGCATTGAAATGTGATGAAGATGAGATTATTGTCACTATGTGGCTAGCACTGTAATAAATACATCTTATATAGTAATTCATTTATTCCTGACAACATTATTCTCTTAGCTTTGCAGATAAAAAAATCTAAAATCTAACTGAAAAAAATAACTGGATTTTTTTTTTTTTTTTTTTTTTGGTAGAGATAGGGTCTTACTATATTACCCAGACTGGTTTCAAACTCCTATACTCAAGTGATCCTCCCACCTTGGCCTCCCAAAGTGCTATGATTTTAGGCATAATCCAACATACCCAGCCTCGAAAATCTTTGAAACATTTTAATCCATTCCCTCAAAGTTATTCATTTTGCTTGTACAGCATGCTAAACTTTGTGTTGGAATGGGACATTTAATCCTTTTTTTTTTTTTTGAGATGGAGCCTTGCCCTTGTCACCCAGGCTAGAGTGCAGTGGTATGATCTTGGCTCACTGTAACCTCCACCTCTCAGGTTCAAGCGATTCTCCTGCCTCAACCTCCTGAGTAGCTGGGATTACAGGCACTTGTCACCATGCCTGACTAATTTTGTTTTTGTATTTCTAGCAGAGACAGGGCCTTACAATATTGGCCAGGCTGGTCTCCAACTCTTGACCTCAGGTGATCCACCTATCTTGGCCTCCCAAAATGCTGGGATTACAGGTGTGAGCCACCTATGCCTGGCCTGGATATCTAATCTTGAACCAGACAACTAGGCTCTCATCAACCATAAGTCTGAGGTCTTAGGGCAAGCAAGTCATGACTGTATTTGTGGCCTGGCTCCATGCTAAAATCACAGGTATCCCAAATTTCTAAACTCACAGACTACTATTCTCTCTGAGTTCTAGGAGAGAGAAAACTATAGTATATGATCTAAATCTAGTCTGCAGTCTGTTTTTTTTTTATTGCCCACAAGCTAAGAATGGTTTTTCTACTTTTAAAGGGTTATTTTTTATTTAAGTATATGGGACAGAGAAGAGAGATTATGGCTCACAAAGCCTTACATATTTACTATCTGGCTCTTTATAGAATAAGTTTGCTGAACATTGATCTTTATAAACTTAAATCTGCCTTCAAGGCATTTTACTTGACTTCTAAATAGTTTAGAACACACTTTTTGTTTTTTAGAGTTTTTGTGGTAGTGGTCATTATTTATTTGTAGCCACCTGCCAGTCATTATGATAAAAATTTTGTATATTACAGCTTATCAATCTTGTTAACCCTCAAAATGAGCCTAGGTGGGCGTTATTATTATTATACCACTTACAAGTGAAGAGACTCAGGTTCAGGATGGTCAAATATCAGAACATATGGTCCAACTACTGGCCAGAATTCACACTCTGCATTGTCTAATTCCACCACTAGCCTATAGCGTTATCTTTACACCAATAAGATACAGCTGTCCCTTTTTATTGGATGCAATCACGCAGACTACTTCAAAAGAGATCCTAAGCTAGGTTTCAGTGCCTCTTACCCCTTGACCCAAGGGCCCTGCACAACCATAAGCAGGTTGAGCTTATGAACCACTCTGATTTCTTGCTTTTGATTTGTGAGCTCTAATTCTTACGGCTTGTCTTAGTCCATTTATGTGGCTATAAAACACACCTGAGACTAAGTAATTTATAAAGAACAGAAATTTATTTCTCATAGTTCTAGTGGCTGGGAAGTCCAAGTTCAAGACACTGGCAAGTTCAGTTTTTGGTGAGGGAAAAATATCTTGATGCTGCATCCTCCAGAGGAGATGAGCACCGTGTCTTTGCAAGGCAGAATGTGAGGGCCAAAGGGCCAAAGCTAGTTTCCCCCAGCCCTTTTATAAAGCTCTAAGCCATTTCTGATGGTGTGTCATCATGCCTGAATCACTCTCTAAATGGTTATACAATGGGAATTAAGTTTCACCATAATTTTGGAGGGGACTTATTAAAATCATGGCTTGACCTTAGTCTTCAGTGAACATCTGCATATTTTGTGACTTCTCCTTGTCATGATTTTCTCACCTTTGACTTTGGCTTTTCTTCAAGCAGGGACTGGGTTTCCTTTAAGCAGCATCACCAGGGTCCCTCTGCTAGACTTCTCTTTGTCTCTCAGGTCCCATTTCCTTCAACCCCTGTATTTATACCACCCCTTTGAGGGGCAGAAAAGGGACAAAGGAGAGCTTGAGTATCTCTAAACTCCAACCTCCATTACAGTGTGGCTGCAGTGTCATATTGATGAAATGGTCAATAACTTATGTTATTGTGGACATCTTACTGGAATCTTCCTAAGAGATGCATGGAGCAGTACAAGCAGAAACGGAGACTGAAAAGTTATCTCAACTTGGACTCACTCAAATTTTACAACTTGGTTTGAAAAGAAAATAGACAACTATTTTTATCTCTGAGAAGCGATGATTTTACTTAACCTAGAACTGCTCTGTTAACAACATGCTGCCAATTGCCAAAGATAGAGAAATAAAAGAAAGAAGAAATCATATTAAGGAGAAATTTTAATCTCAAGAAGTTCAGGTCATCATGTGTTCTGCAGGACGTGTAGGTGACATTGGGAATAAGGGACAACTGGAGTGACAGGAAAGAATGGAAAACCACATTGAGAGATGATAATAGAAGAAAGGTCTCACTGTGTTATCCCTACACCCTCACAGCTGTCTTCTCCATTCAAGCTCTCTTCTCCTCCATCCTGCACACCAAATTAATTATCCTAGGAATTATTTTATCTTGTCACTCCATTGCCCAGACACCACTCAAATGGTTCTCACTGAATAAAGTCCAAATGCTTTCCTGTGGCATTCCACATCGAGTTGCCAGATAAAATATAGGACACCCAGTTAAATTTGGATTTTGGATAAACAATTGATAATTTTGCTCAGGACATACTTATGCTAAAAAAAAATTACTTGTTGTTTATCTGAAATTCAAATGTAACTGGCTCTCTGGTATTTTTATTTTCTAAATCTGCAAATCCAAAGGCAATTTGCACAGGGCCCCAGCCTTCTTTTGGAGTCTTATGTTTTTGCAGTCCATTAAAGTGGTTTTCACACTCTTTGAAATGCAAAGGGAGCCTTCTTGTATCCAAGCCTGACTCACATTGGCATCCTCCCTTAGAACGCCTATTTTATTTTTTCTCTACCCAGCTGAGGACTACCCACAGTCCCTTATGAGTATTCTTAGCCTCTGAGATCTTACATCTATGAGACATCAGTGTAATCCTCATTTGACACTTGGTAAATAACCGTTTTTGGTTTTTTCAACATTTTGACACCACTGGCAGAGTCCCATCTTTAGTTATTCAGCTGTTATCCTCACCTGATCGCTCTGTCATGCTCTAGATGTGTCCTCCCTTATGGACACACACTCATCGACTCAGCAAGGCCTAAACCTCCAGCCTGTTGCTTCTTCAAGGCTCTGAGAGGTTGAATAGCTTGTCCACAAACCACATGTCTAACAAGTGACAGAAATAGAGTTTGAACACTGGTTAAGAACTAGTATGTGTGACTCCAATACCATGCGGTCAATTTTTATTGATCCCACCCTTCCATATGTCACACACCTGGATCTTTCTTTTCATTCTGTGCCCTCCCCCACCATGCTATGATACTTAACAACTGTACAAGAACAGCCAACCAGGCATGGTGACTCACTCCTGCAATCCCAGCACTTTGGGATGCCGAAGTGGGAGGATTTCTTTATAACAGGAAGTTGAGACCAGCTTGGGCAACATAGCTAAAACCCATTTCTACAAAAAATTTAAAAATATTTGCCAACTGTGGTGGTGCATGCCTGCAGTCCCAGCTACTTAGGAGGCTAAGGTGGGAAGATCACTCACTTGAGCTCAGTAAGTCAAGGCTGCAGTGAGCCATGATTGCACTCCAGGTGCTTCAGGTTGGGTGACAGACTGAGACCCTGTCTCAAAAAGAAGAAACAACAACGACAACAACCAAACAGAACAGCAACCGCCTGCCACTTTCTCTGCATGGTGTACCTCTCCATGCATAACCTATTGTATTCAAGCCTGTACAAAGAAATCTTTCTAAAACACTATGAACATGCTATCTTCAAGTTCAGAAACTTCATTCCTACCAAGTACATTGGCTTGATTTTCAAGTTGTCCATTTCCTCACCCCAATTCACTGTTCACTTTAACTCTTACCAAACCCTTTCATGAACATTTTTACCCAAGCCATAGTATCTTTAAGTATTTCCAAATTTCTTCTTCCATGTGATTTCTCTGGGAATCTTTTAGTGAAAGTCTTTCAAGTTTCTGCTAATATGCTATCTCCTTCAAAACCATTCCTGAATCATCCAAATCAGGTCACGGTTCTTCAAATTTTGGAGAAAGATTTGAGAGTTTATCTCATGTTGCATTCTAGTTTTCACATTCATTTATTGGATACATATTCTGTTTCTATGGGATAAGTATTTTGTGAAAGTTGGGGACTATAGTCCCATGTCTTGCTTTTATCACATCATCGAGATCAGATCAAATACCAGTTTACAGGATAGCATAGATATATATGTGTGTATCTACATGTATACATATCATATGCATGTATGTATATATATGCATACACACACACACACACATACACACACATATATATATATATGATATGGTTTAGCTGTGTCACCACCCAGATCTCATCTTGAATTCCCACATGTTGTGGGAAGAACTCAGTGGGAGGTAACTGAATCATGGGGGCAGGTCTTTCCTGTGCTGTTCTTGTGATATTGAACAAGTCTCAGGAGATATGATGGTTTTAAAAATAGAAGTTCCCTTACACAAGCTGTATCTTTGCCTGCTGTCATCCATGTAAGACTTGACTTGTTCCTCCTTGCCTTCTGCCATGATTGGGAGGCCTCCCCAGCCGCATGGAACTATAAGTCCATTAAATCTCTTTCCTGTATAAATTACCAGTCTCGGGTATGTCTTTATTAGCAGCTTGAAAATGGGCTAATTATAGGTGTATGTGTGTGTATGTGTGCATATATGTGTATGTATGTATATATATATATAGAGAGAGTGCTCGTGTGTGTGAGCATGAGAGAGATGTATATATAAATTCCAATGAATTGTAACTACAGTTTTTTTTTATATCTTGTCTAATGACACTTTAAATGTCTTAATGAGACAAAGAACAGCTTTCATGGTCCTAAGATGTCAGGCAATTTATTTGCCTTTTCTAATATTCAGTTTCCTCACTTGCAAATGGGGAGGGTATTAGCAGGAGCCACATGGTGTAGCCATGAGATTAAAGATGAGACCACACAGACCACTCAGGGCAGCTTAATAGCCGTGTTTGAAGAAAATTCTAAGTAAAGATGCACTGAATAAATGAATGGTATTAAGGGATACTCTTTTTTCCACTATACCTAGGAAACAATCACATCCACAGCATAAATGAGGCTGTGAGAAGACAACGTGCTGGTTAATAAGGTTTATAGGAGTTCAAGTATGGAGAGAGAAATGTCTGAGAACTAATGCCCATCGCAGGATAACTAATTGACTATTATTTATTACGAGAAAGTGACAAAACCCCAACAGCTTTGAATCTTAGTTTGTTTATTAATAAGTGAAATAAGCCAGGCACAGAAAGACAAATGCCACATGATCTCACTTACACGCGGAGTCTGAAAATGTTGAACTCATATACGCAGAAAGTAGAAAGTTCCTTGTCAGGGGCTGGTGAGAGGTGCAGGATGGAAATGGGGAGACATTGGTTAAAGGATACAAAGTTTCAGTTAGAGAGGATGAATAAGTTCTGGAAATATATTGTACAGCATGGTAACTGTAATTAATAATAAAGCATAGTATGCTTGAAAATTGCTGAGAGAGTAGATCTTAAATACTGCCAAAAAAAAAAAAATGAGTGTGAAGTGATGGACCTGTCAAACTAATAGTTTGATTTAATCATTCCACAATGTATGCATATCAAAACACAGCTATGCATTGTAAATATATACAATTTTAATTAGTTAACTATGCCTTAGTAAAGCAAGGAAAATAGAATAAAGTTAAATAAAATAAAATAAAATGATAGTATACTCATTAAAAAAAAAGAAATAGTGGACTGCAACTTTTGAAAACAGTAAAGTATGCCTGCAGTTCTTGGCCTCATGCTTCAGAACCCCCAGCATGGGGTATTCCTGTACATACAGAACAGCCATCCGTAGATTCTGAGAGGTATAAGGGGGAATAAAACATTAGCAACCCCTCAGAAATACAGGAAGCCACCGTTTCAGCCACTTCCAATGCATAACAAGATTTGCAAACAGAATGTTAGATGTCCTGTGACAGCCGGTGTCATTCATTTGAAGGCAGTAAGTGAAACCTCTTTAGGCGCCCATGCTCCTGGCAGTCAGGGATTGTGTATTGCTGCTTTCTTCACTTCAGCTCAGTCCAGTCCTGTACCCTCTTCAGCCTCCTCCACTCAGACGGAAGAGTTAATGCAGTTAGATTGCTCCCGGGCTTCTAGCGGGACTACTTCAAATGATATTACTTCCATTTGCGACGTACATCACCAGCAGTGTTCACATTTGAGGGAAACAGTAAACAGACATCTAAGTCCGCTTGCTGGAAGAGAAGCCGCGCTTACCCACTGAAAGGACGGCAGCGACAGGGCTGTAAATTTGTCAATTTCCTAAACAGCGCTGCCACGAAGCACAGGGCTCCACCTGAATAGGACTCTTGAGCAGGGGCCGATGGCTCTGTGCTCACAGGATCGGGGGGAACCTTGTTTCGCGGATCAGGAGCCCATTTTGACAGCAGGGGATCGATGTAATGAGAGTGGAAACTTAAACCAGGGCTTTCTGCTGATAACTACCATTTTGTGAGAAAATCCACTTTGGGGCAAAAAAAAAAAAGGATCTAAAAAACATCCAGCACATAGAGTTTCTCAAGGATTAAAAGACATAAGAGAAGGAAAGTATTAAGCCCAGGGCCTTACACACAGAAAGGGTGCCTGCAGTTTGTATAAACACACTCACACTTACAGAGGGACAGTCACATGAAAACTCTTGGGTGGCCCTTCCTAGCTTTATTCCTTATTCTTTCATTTTTTAAAACTGTATTCCTTCTAGAACAATGTTTCTTAAGTTATCTGTTGAACAACTAATTTTTGTTTTTAAAATTCAGTCTGTCACAGGTGTAAAATATAATAAAAATGAATTAGTAGAAAAACAAATATTCTGATTATATCAAATTGCTGTAAAAAGTTTCTAAACACTGAGTTTCTCCATGTATCTCATTGTGGATCGGTAGCAGTTTGCTCGGCAGATTGACTCTGAGTAGCACTGCTTTGGGATACATTCTATATTGCTTAGTACAAAGGACTTTTCTCACAAAATGGTCAAGGAACATGTATTTTTCTTTGTGATAGATAATGTATATAACAAACTATTTACAATATTGCACCCCAATGAATTGAATTTTGCAAGAGTAGCCATTCCTTTCTTCTCTACTCCATGTATCAGCTTCAGACATGTTGGTATGAGTTTCCCAGGGGACCCACAAATGCTGGGTACTGTGAATGCCAAAACCTTTGTTGCCTGTGTTTTCTATCATCTCAAGAGGCATTTAGAAACTTAAGAGAGTTAAGAGAATATATTAAAGAATCTGTAAAATTTTACCTTTACATTTGTTATTTGTACCATCATAAACTAACCTGGTCAGTCACTTATTTCTGCACCAATCAACAGAGCCCAATGGTCTACATGAGCATACATGTGAGTTCACTGTTTTCAAGGTTATCCTTCATTTCTGCTCATTCTTTGTATTTACTCATGTGTTCAGATATTCTGGGCTTAAGATATATGCTGGGTTCTCTACAAAAGACAGGAAAGTTCTCCTAAGTTCAGAAAATGAACACATTAAGTTGTGAAATAGAAAAGACTACACCAAGAAGCATAGTAATGGATTCTAGTTATAGCAACATTGCTGAAAAGTCATAATATTACAGAATGTTCAAGGGCTTAATGTAACTCCTGGAGATCACATCTCAATCTCCTTATTTATAGATGTGAAAACTAGAACAGGGACTTAAGAGTCACTGGTCTGCAGCAGGACCAAGAGTCTGGCTCAGATGGAAGGAGGGGCTGCAACTGAACAGAAACCACTTGCTGACTGATATGCTTTTTCTCAACCTAAGATTCCAATTTATAAAATGGAAAAAAATATATACATACTTCACTTATTCACTCAATTATCCAAGATCTACAATATGTAATACTATATGAAGAACAGAAAAGAGTTCTCCAGATGAAAGAAGAGAAGCCAAGCTAAGGCTTTCTTATTATTATCTTTACCATTATTAGATATAGATTTAAAGCAGACTATCAGAGAAATCATTTTCTATTTTGTTTAATCTTTCTACTTCTACCACTCCCAAATAAACCAAATGAAAGAAAAATCAGGTGGAATATATAGTATAGAATTTCAAAAAGCCTAAAGATAGTTCTTAGTGACAAAGGGCCACCAACAGAGGGCTAATGTCTTTCTAACAAACACACAGCAAGGAGAGACAAGGATGTGAAGAGGTTATGGGAATTCATTTCAATGAGTTCAACAGGGATTATTTTAAGATATGAGTAGAATAATATCAGTCGTTGAGCCCCTACAAACGCCGAACACTTAAACATAATCATATCTTCTTTGCTAAGCACCATATAGTGTATGGTGGATTGGAAGGATAAAATTGGAAAAAGTTTAAAAATGTTCTCCATTTATATAGCTAGACAGACAAAAAGGGACCTGAATCTCAGCTCACTTAGTATGTGGCAGATACTATGGTAAGAATTTCATATACATGACTTTATTTAAGCCTCCCAAGAAACTTCTAAAGTAGGTGCTATTATACCTCAAGTTTAAAGATGAAATTACCCAGACACAGACAGACATTTAGCTCCGCCCCTTAGTAAGGCAAAGAATTGGGATTCCGAATGCAGCACCCATGCTTCTTTATTCACAGCACCATGCTAGCTCCCCAGTACCCTCTTCCATCTGGCAGCAAGAGGCAGAATATTTGGCCAAACACTGCACATCCCTAGCCCAAGAAATCCTGCAGTCCATTTTGACTTCCAAATGAGCTAGGGGCGCTGGAAGGAATGACCTTTCTTATCTAAGATGAATACGTTTCCCATTATTGCACACTACTGTCACACTGCATCATTCAGCATTGCTCTCTAATTCACAACCCTCCAAATTGTCAGGCTTTTACTGGGCACTTTAATAATTAAAATTTATCTTAAAAAAAGGCAATATGAAATTTGTCAGAAGACTGACTTTATACAGCTATCAAAGCAAAATACTGAATACCTTGCAAGGCCTTATTAAAAAGAATTTAATGGACTTGAGCTGAAACTTTTTTATTTCCCTCCTTCTCCACCAGAGGATGGAATTTCTCTAGAGGCTTCAGAAAAGCTACATACTTTCTTGGTGCAGTTACTCTGAAAGAGCAAGATGGACTCCGCCTTGTTAGTACATTGAAGGTTAACTCTACCTGTCTTCCTCTCTTCAAAACAAGGACCCCCTAACCCTATGTATTTACTTAAGCCTTCATTCAATAAGCATTTATTGAATGCCTACCATTTGCTAAGATTGAAATACAAGGATTCATGGTCTCTATCTTTGCAGAATTCTGAATTTACAAGTCATAATGTGCAAATAATGTAGTCAATGAAAAAATAACTTAAAGTATGCACAGAATACTATGAGATTACAGGTGAATAAGTATTTCTTCACCGGGGTCAAGAAATGATCTAAGAGAGAAAAAAAAGCTTTTTTTTTCCTGTCTTTAGGGCATTAGCATCTGTTGACGAAGGGGGTCAAGGGCTAGGGCAACCTAGGCAAAGGGAACAGCGCAAATATAGACAGAGTCCAGGAAATGCAACACTTGAGGAGTAAAATGGTAGATTAGAAAGGATGTCATGCAATTATATAAAAAAATTCATAGCATGAAATTCTGATTGTTCAAATATTTGATATCCTGTACACATAATTTATAAGGGTCTGCTGAATTTTTTTCTTTTGTGACGGATGGGGGACTGTTCTTTGCTTAATTTATAGTTCTAGCAAACCCAATCCTTGGGCTAGCCTGTGCATGAGGGCCAATGTCATATTTCAGATGTATCCTTTTTGCATCAAAAAGTTAAATTCAAAATGTCTATTTTATCTGGGAATGCAAAGTTTCAGTTGTCTGTCTTTATAAGTAAGAATTCTCTCTCTCCATCAGGATATGGGGGAGTAGGGGCAGATCAGAAAGGAGTGTTGGGAGAGAGTGTGGAATTCCTGATCAAAGATTCTTTATTCCAGAGAGTTCATTTTTCATGCCAGGAGACAGGGATTGATTGAGTTTGAATCCAAATGAACTCCACGCTTTTCTGATGTATTGTGGGTCAGATAAGGGTATAGCATATGCCCTCAGAAATATACCTACAAATATTTCAGCAAGAATCCTTAATCTTACTTTTCTACTTAAAAGATCTGTGAACATCTCAGTAGCAGATTTCCACAGACACTGAATGAGATTTTATTCAAGAAATACAAAGGCTCCAAATATATACTAATTGAGAAAGCATTATCTATGTTAGAAGGCACAAATCAGCCAATTAGCCAATGAATAGGAATTAGAAGAAAATCTTAACTTCCTAGGAGTAGCGATCCAGAGATATTTGTTTTTCTAGGTATTACTATACTGGTATTTAGAAAATAACTTTTTAATAAGTGTTATAAAAACAATAGATATTCATTCTAAAGTCTCCCATCCAAGTACTAACCAGGCCCAACCCTGCTTAGCTTCTGTGATCAGACGAGATCGGGCGTGTTCAGGGTGGTATGGCCATAAATGATTCTAGAGTCATCACGAAGTACAAACAAGAAAAAAGAAGAAAAAAACTGCATTTCAAGGCAATCCACAGTTGTTGTTGTTTTCTTATTATACAAGTAGTGATATAGGCTTCTTATAGAAAAATAGAGAACTTTGTATTCTCATTACTTCACTGTTAGCAATCTGTTGAAGAATATTCCGTCCATCTTTTCTAGGGGTGTGTGTGTGTGCATGCGCACGTGCTATTTCTTAAACAGATAATGATAGTTTTTGACATAGGTAGCTGACTGTATGCATTCATATCTTAGATTATTTTTCAGAGATGACCTCTATTATCCCAGTTTTAAATTTACTTGCTTATCTATTTAGTCATTTTTAATATATGGATCTTGCAGTAGAGGTCTCTTTTTGCTGTTCATGAAGGCACTAGACACTGCTATGCAAATATTGGGTACCGTTTATATTTTGTTCTTGTTTTTATGAATATATAAATGAATGTATTTCTTCCTTTGTTAGGCAAGTCTTTCTTTTGTTGAGTGGACTGGCCATTTACAAGGAGACTCATTTCTGAATATGCATAAAGAATAAAGACCTTTGCTATGCAGTTTTATGTCCTGATAATTGGGAGATAATAAATGGAGATATGTTGAAGTATATAATAATGTTAATAACAATATTAGTAATAAAGATAATACAAGTTATATTTTTCTAATAGTGCCAACCAAGTACATAACAAATGAAGACAGTCATTAGGAACTTAAGCAGTTTTCACTACACGCTTCTGTATTTTCCCCTCATACTTGTCAAATTTCAAATCTAAGGTGATTCCTACAGTAGAGTTCCTGATCTGAGAATATAAAATGATCTCATTTTAAAAATAGATACCTGGTAAGAAATCACCACAGGAACACATAGAAATGGAAGAAAGATTAGAATTCGTCCTCTAGGTCCCAGGTCAATGGGGATTCAGCAATACCCAGATTGTCTTCCATAAAGAGAAGTCACCCATGTTGAAATTTTCATATGATTGGCATCTCATTTTCCTTAACCTTTGTTAAGGAATTACCAGCACACTCATGCATTCTTTTTTGATAACAAATCTCAGTAGAGCTGAGCCATATGTTGCTCCTTGGTTCTTGGAATAGAGTGCTTAGGTTGATACTTGAGCCTCAAGACCTATAAATAACTTCTCTAGGAAACACCATTATATAAAGATAATCTGACCTTTAAAAAAGACTGACATTTGGATACTGGTCAAAATATTACTCCGTAACATTAAAATATGTCATCACAGTGTTATAATATTGTGACACATGATGGTGTCACAACTTCAGGTCAACCCCACAAAGTATCAGTCTAAGCAATTGACTGACACAGATTTGTGCATTCAAAGGAAATCCTTTCTGATGTTCTGCAGGGTGGGGAGCAGCTTGGAGCGAGGGCAGTGTGTAATTTATGCACTTGATTTGGCAACTGGCCAACACAGTTTGGGAAGATCGACACAGAAACTGCTCATCAAGCTGATTAACAAATACAAACAAGGGATGATTCTTGTTAACAGCACCAGGTTGGGAAATACCAAAATATTGTGTTTCCCATAAGAAGCTTGCAAGACTAACTGTGGGCACCACTTCAGATGTGTTACAGTTTATGCAGCTAACTTCTTCCAGGTGGGACAAGGATTTAATTTGTAATAGAGAGAACTGGCATTTCTTTTTACCCCATTATTTGTGAGTGTGTGAAAATTCTTATGTAGTAAGAGATGAGTTTAATTCTGGCTGCATGTTAGATTTTCTTGGGGAACTGTTTCAAAAATAGCAATGACCTGGGTTTCCATCATCAGTGACTTTGATTTAATAGGTCTGGAGGAGGAAGGTACATTTATGCATCTGGTACTTTTTGAAAGGTTTTTAGATGATTATGACGTGCATCCAGTTAATCTTCACATAGGTAACACCAGCCTTACTTGGGAGCATGTTAAAAAACAGGGTTAGCCTTCACCCAGGTTTAAGGAAACCGAATCTACATTTTAACATGATTCTTAGGTGAATGGTACACATATTACATTTTGAGAAACACTGCCATAGAGAAAGGAGAGAGAAGAATAAGGATATTTACCAATGTTTGGTGATAATAAAGATAATACTGATGAAAATAATTGTCATAGCTAATGCTTATTAGGTGTTCACTGTGTGCCAGACACTCTTCTGAACACTTCACTTGCATTAACCCCCTTAACTCTCAAAACAATATAGAGAAGTAGATATTGTTATTATCCCTATTTTTCAGATGAGAAAATTGGTGTTTATGAACTTGTACAAAGTCTCTCAGCTATTGATGGCAGATTGGGCACCTGCAACAATTTTCTCCCTTTGTATTAAAGAAACATGCAGTTTATCAGCCAATAATGAATGAAATTGAAGGACCTGGCATTCTAATACACTGGCCTAATTCAGAGACTCTGACTCAATAGGGATTATGGTCTATATGGAATGTGAATGACCTTGCTTTCTTTACCTATAAAAGAATCACAGGATAAGTGAGATGAATAACCAGTAAGTATGAGATATTAGACAACCTAGGGTATCATTATCTCCAAGGCACTCAAGGATCAGACCACATTTACAACTTTGAATTTGGATCTTAACTTTATTCCACGATCATGAAACTCAGTCGATCTCAATGAAGGGCACAGAAACATAGAAAACATTTTCAGAAGGGAAATATTGGACTAATTAATGTGCTCTTTTCTTCTTAAGAAAAACCATGAGAGTTGCATTTGGGGAGATATTTTCTGAAAGCAGCAAGTTTCCCCCTGGCCGATCTAAAATAAATATTATTCTATTAGGTGCTAAAGAAATATTTGTTGAGTTAATGAATATGGATACAAAGTGCTCTCTCAAAGGTAATTCTATTCTGTTTTTCAGAGACTGTGAATGTGGTGCATAGATGAGTTTTATTTGTCATGAGTAGACATTTTTTTCCAATGAGTGAACATTACATTATATGTAAAATCAAGGAATTTTACATATAAATATGTAGACAAAAAATCCAGATTGTGTCTACACGTTTATGTGCAAAATCCCCTGATATTGATGCTGGCTTACTGAAATCTAGCTGGTTCAATTGAATTGCATCAAATCTAGCTTTTTCTTTAAAATGGAAAGATCTGGCAATACAGAGCCCACATTCCACGTGCAACCATCAGCCAACACTTCATGGTGCTGCCCATAGGAATGAGGCACATGCTCACTAGTCACCTGCTGTCCCACCTGTAGTGGGCTAACTGGTGGCCTCCAGAAATAGAAACCTAGTTCTTAATCCCTGGAACCTGTAAATCTTACCTCCTGTGGCAGCAGAGTGGCTATTACATTAAATGGCAAAGGATGTGATCAGGTATGATCTTGAGGGGAAGAATTTACCTTGGATTACCTGGCTGAGCCATAAATGCTATCACATATATCCTTTATGAGAGAGGCAGAGGGAGACTGAGACAGACACACAGAGGAAGATGGAGCAGAGGGAGATGTGGCCACAAGCCAAGGAATGCCAATGGCCTTCAGAAGCCAAAAGAGGTCACAGCCTCTTCTTCCCCTGTTTTTGCTTTTGGCAAACAAATGAATTTTTGTTGTTTTAAGCCACCCAGTTTATGATAATTCGTTATGGCAGCCCTAGGATAGTCACATAATACTAACACACATAGATGCCTGGGTGAAATCACTTGCGTTTCTATAGGGCAGAGGCATATTTGCTGGGTAAGGTGTACAAAGTAGGACATAGTAGTAATAGCTCTCATCTCCCTGGGCTGCTACTCTCTAAATCCAGGCATTATCCCTTAGAATGAATCTAGTTGAGATTCACTCATTTTTGCTCTATACCAGGATATTGCTATCTTACTATAAAAGTATGCCGTTTAGGTAGATTTATATGTTTATATCATAACTTTATAAAATGCTGTAAAGAATGTATTTCCCATCAGATATAAAATAAATAATATAGGCAAAAGATCCTAAAGGATTGAATACTCCATAATCCTCATTTCACAAATGGGAAAACAAGACCCAGAGAAAGAAAACGAAGGGCCCAAGATCACACAGATAATTCCACAGGCAGAATGAGGAACAGAACTCCTCACTATTGGTTCGTTACTCATTTCACATCCCATCCAACCCCTTTTTCATAATCATGAGAGTATTACTTTTAGTTCTTTGATGACTGAAATAAGACTGACTGTGAGGTCCATTTAATCAAGTGCCATTTTTGTTCAAGGGTAGTATTGTCATGCCCTGAATCTATCAAAGGAAATGCTTTAAGTCCATCTCTAAATAGGACTTTTTCTAAGCAAACTAATTTATCCAGAACATTTAAGTCACTTCATGTTTAACTATAAAAAAGTCTTGTCATGATATAAGTAGTGTTTAATGCACTAAAGAGTAGGGGTATTTTTTTTAAATAGTGGACAGGAATAACTCAACTGATCACTTTTTAAAGAGAAGGGAGAAATGAAAGAGAATATGTCTTAAACCATTTATTAGAAACATTTGAAAGGTCTTAAGAAAACCTGAAAAACATAATTGTGTTTTATAAATTGAGGATTAATATATAGTTAAGCACTCAAAGGATGCCATAAATTAATACCGTGCACCAATGTTCTTCTTGGTAAGAGATAGAGAGAGAATCTTTTAATTAAATTTTATTTCTAAAGGTAATTTTTCTACAGTAATCATAGATTCTCCAGTAAGAAAAGAACTAGCTAACACAGTGCTGCATTAGCTGAGTTTTACACCTTTCTAAGCCTTAGGTGGTCGAGTCGCATTTGGACTCCATTCTGCATAAATTTCACACTCGAACACAACAGCAATATATTCCTTAATGCATATCCCAGAACTCCCTAAAAACACATGGAGTCTGAATTTCTGGAACTCATTCATGAAATATAAGGATTTCTGTAACCAGTCAGAAGGCATATTAAAATGCCATGGCAATGTGTTTGGCTATGCCAAGATTCCACCAGACACAGTGACAAGCTTGATTCACCAATCCCCAAAATAAACCTGTATATGATGAATGTTTCTGTAGAGTTCCTGGGTAAATTTAGTGGTTTTCACCATGACTAATTCGAGCCTATTTGTTCAAAGTCAATGGATATGCCCTAATTCCAAATTTGAGTCTCATTTTATATCTTTCTCTTCTGGTATGCAGAAGGGCTAAAAATTAAACTAACCAATCTTGCCTTAAGGAAGAAAATGTGGTTATTTGAGTAGTGATATACTTGCCTTTTATTGGTTCAAGCAGTGGATCTGGGATAATCCAGTTGATCTAAGACACTGAAAGTTAATTTTCGGCAACCTCTGTCTCTGGCTATGAATAGCCTGAATGTTGTTTATTTATTTCTGAGACCTATGTATCATGGCATATAGTTATCTGTAACATCCTCTGCAATAAAAACTCCAACCTCAGTCTCTCCAGAAAGGTCAGTTTCCTATGACTATGTTATTGCCTGTATGACCCATCTCTTACTTCTATCTCACCAAGTTTTGGCTAATTAACTAGGAATAAGCCCTGATTTACAGGCAGTTTGTGGAAGACGTGACCTAGCACCAAAAAAAAAAAAAAAAAAAAAAAAAAAAGAAAGAAAGAAAGAAAAGAAAAAGAAAAAATGGAAAAAGCTGAGCTGAGCCAATATGCTGGGATTCTGAACTGGTGCTAGGAAAGAATTAAGTAGCTAAAAATTGCAGCCGAAAGTGAAAGGCCCAATTGAAAGATAAGTCAGACAAGTACCAGGGGCCATATGGAAGTTGAGTTATGAGGAGTCAGGCGTAGGGAGTAAGCAGCGCCATGATGTAGAGAAAAGATGAAGAGTAGAGAGAACACACATGAAGAAGCCAAGCCACATACATCACAGATAAAGCACTGGAACGACAAATCATAAACTCTGTTCTGCAGAGGTGTCTTCAACCTTTTTGTACCTGGAACAATCTATTTCTCGAATAGTCTACCCATATCCAAATCAGCCCTCTCTTTCATCTTTTCTGAACATGATGGACCAAATCACTGGTTTCTATGCATTATTTCATACAAAAGCCTTACCCTCCCATCTCATACTGAAAGAACATGAAGGAGCCTGTTTCTGGCAAGCAAGAGGAAGATTCAAAATATTACATAGGCCTAGTCATTCATCCGAAGATGTTACACCATTTGTCAGGTTTGATTAGGTACTCCTTGAGATATCTCTTTGCTTCCTGCAGAGATCCTGATGCTTCATAACCACTTTGTTTGCTGTTCTACAGCTATCTACAGTTTAGGCATCTGGATGTGCACTGCTCAACGGGACCTAGACAAATGCAGACATATACTGGTTACCGAGAATGCCAAAATACTTTAAAACGCAACTGCACACTTCCTCAACTGCTTCTTGCTGGGCTGTTGAAGGCATTAAGGCATTGGGTGATTAAATATCTGTTATCATTAACTCTAATTTTAACCTCAATTAAATGTTTAGGCCCCATTTAGCCTATGCTCACAAAGTGTTGAATCAAGAGTCTAACTTCTAACATTTTGTGACATGATTCTTCAATTTTAGAACGTTTTCTGTGTTTTCAAATACAATTTAAAGTACTCCTTTGCTACATCTGAAATGATTTGTCTTGTAAGCATTGTATCAGAGTTATAACTAACATTCACTTAAAATTCAGTTTAACACCAGTTCTTGGAGTGCCTAGAGAAATCTGAACTGATTGTGTGTGTATAGATGTTTGTGTATGTTTTAAAAACAATCACGATTTGATTGTGAAATTGTAGGTCAAAAATCATTTCTAAGAAAAAAGGAATTCGATTTTGACATCTAGCCGTATTGGTTACATTTTTCAGAATTTGCATAGCCTTCTCTTAGTGAACTGTAATTTCATGCTTTAGTTAGAGGTATATAAGATGAAATAGTGATCTTCGAGCAACTTGATTTTTTCCTTTCTTTTGAAAGTAATAGAGGTATAACAATTTCAGCTGTTGAGTTATCGGCTCCATCATATAATAAATGTATACTACAAATCTAGCATCCTTATTTTGCAAAGTGCATGGTTTTGGAATAAGCAGCAATATCCTTAGTTTAATGATTCACTGTCCGAGAAAGAACTTCTGTTTCGTGTTTAGTGCCCTTAATATTCCTACTACATAGAGGGATCAGTGGTAGATGTGGAAGTAAAATTTAGAACTAAAGACCTTAATTGATCAACCAGTCAGCACACATTTAGTGACCTGTTATGCGCTCAGTGTTGGGATAAATTCCACAGAAAATAAATGTGAAATAAAGACAAGATATTGATGATTTCTGTCTTGGAAGAAGTTCTAATGTGGATCAGAAGATAATATTTAAGCATATGATGCCATGAGACAATCATACAGAATAAAATGTAATGAAATGTTGGGTTGTTAGTTACAGAATGTTAGATGTCAGAACAGGGAAATTACTATGGTCTGTGGTAAAGGGGGAAACATTATGGATTTAAGCCTTGGACTGAAAGAGGAAAGACTATGGACTAGGTAAGGCTTTGTTCACTCCACGCTCTCTTTATAGAAACATTGCTGCATAAAACTTACCAGAAATAAGTCACCATAGTAGGTTATACGACTTCTCTTCTCCAAGACTGAATCTAAACACAGACATTATAGATATTACCTACATATAAGATTCTCAAGGCTCAAGAAGCCTCTCTACCCCCATCCTCCCATTGCCTCTGAATCAAGCACACCATTCAACATTTGGGCCTTTTTGGAGAGAAGAAAGTGATCTTTAAAGTCATAAAAATTCTAGCCTAGTACTGATCAAGTCATTTCACTGTCATGATGTGACTCTGAACCAATAACTCAGTCTCGGTTTTCATGTTGGCAATAAGGCTGATGACCAAACGATACTGCCAGGCATATGCATGTCATATTGAGAAACGTGCATGAACAGTCATGTGATCACCAGATGTTAGCTACTCCAGTTGCTCTCCTTAAAATGTCAGTTAACCTTTACACATTAACTGGACATTTCAGATTCAGCCATATAAAATTACAAACATTCAATTGTTTTGACTTACAAAAATGACAATTTTATATGATTCAATTTAATGATAATACATTAGTCTACTTTCAGTCATTAACATAATTTCTCTAACATTATGGACAAATCAAAGAATGAAGGGTCTCTTGGAATGTAGAGGAAGGATATGAGACAGGCAAGTTTTGATTTGGGGATGAAATAGAGGGAAATCCAGGGTTGGGAAGTTAGCTTTATCATCACCTGTCATGGCGTCATTGGAAAGTGAATGTCATTGCTGAGTACCTGGATTTGAACAAGGTATAGGAGATGACACATGAACTTAAACTACTGAATACTTGTTTTCTTTTGAGACAGAGTTCATGCTCTATTTCCCAGGCTGGACTGCAGTGGTGCCATCTCGGCTTACTACAACCTCCGCCTCCCAGGTTCGAGTGATTCTCCTGCCTCAGCCTCCGGAGTAGCTGGGATTACAGGCACACACCACAACACCCGGCTAATTTGTGTATTTTTAGTAGGGTGGTGTTTCACCATGATGGCCAGGCTGGTCTTGAACTCCTGACCTCAAGTGATCTGCCTGCCACAGCCTCCCAAGTGCTGGGATTACAGGCATGAGCCACTGGTGCCCAGCACCCAGCGCCCAGCCCTCGGTTCCTACTGAATACTTTTGAACAGGGAAGACCTGACTCTCAACTCCCCAACCCCTCATTGCCAGGTGCACATAATTCTGTATTTGGGGGGCACAGCAGAAGCCAGTTGACTGCTACGTTGAATGGTATCAGCCTTGGCAAGATAGCACAAATCTGGTAAAGGATCCAAGCAAGGCAAGGAACTATAGGTTTGTTTACTGTTTATGCTTTTAAATGTTCCCAGATAAAAACCTCCATTTGTCAATGACCCAGCAGGGAGTAAATGAAAATGCTTATTCAGACCCCTCAGCTGAGAGAGCTCCCTTAATCCGCTCACTGATGAGATAACGCTGTAGGATTACAATAATCAACGTGCAGTATGTCCTCTATTAGCGCTGAAAACTATAGCAGTTCATAAGCACTAGAAGACGTTTCTTCATTTACATAATATAGTGACAGAATTTTACCCTTCTGAGACCATCCATTATCTTCCTATCCCTCCCTTGAAGAATTTCAAATAGATACAATTATATTGAGGGCCATTTACAATCACATTTGTAACTGCCCAAACTTTAAAGCAAAAAATGTATATGTATATGCATGCAGTGCCCATCACTGACTTCTTAAGTCACTAAATTATAAACATATCTAGATATTAACAGTGACATTAAGATTCTCAGCTTCCTCTCAGAGTGAGAATTACAATGAAGTGTCTGTGAGACGGGTATGTAAATAGGGAAAGTAATAATGCACAGACTCTTCTTAAAATACTTTCGGTATCACTATTAGTTTATGCAGTGACATTTTAAAGTTATTTCCCTCTACAGCCTTTCCTGGTTAGCCAAGGTAAGGCCCACTGACAAAGAGAGAAGGCACTTTCTGGTACACATTTTTTAAAAAGTTGGTTAAAATTCACATTATGAAATTGCAAAAGTTTAGATAATTCATTCAAACTTGGCTTTTTTCCATGCACTTTTCTAAAGAAAATTTAAAGTGTCAAAAATACATATCTTGGGCTCATTATTAAATGCTAAATACCACAGTGTTTTGAGCTGCCTCGTGGCCATTGTAAAGAAAACAGGTGTTCTGATAGATTATAAAGTGTGAGTCAGATGATGTGTAGGACAGAATTTTAATGAAGCTGCAAGTACAGAACTCTGACTGGCCTCTTGAATATGATGCAAAAACCCTGAAAGTAGTCTTAAAGACAAAATAGCAGGAACACAACTCAGGAAGCATTCATTAATAATCAACAAGTAAATGGGATGTGGAAAATCATTATATTGAGGTGCTTTTGCATTTCAATGCAATTTAATATAGCATTAGCCTAGGGAGAAGGTGGGTATAATTTAAAAGGACATCCATGTCTTTGTATATATGCAAATACATGAAGAATGCGTCTTAATCACCGTGTTAAGTCACTAGTCAAGACCACATGCAAAAGCCACATAATTCTTCTAGGTGCAGAGATTCCATTAGAGATGGAAAAAGGCACACGAGCCTGGCATCAAAGAATGATTATTAATTTCTTTAATTAGGTTTCTATTTAGAAACCTTCTGTGAAGCCTAACTTTTCTGCTCTTTGTTTTCCATTGAAATGTCTAGAGAGGTTATGTAAGTGAAAATACCCTTGGAATTTTAGGTATGTGATGAAATCTATGCTACAATCCAGAGCATTTACAATGTCTGGAAGTAAAGACTACATTTTAAATTAGACAATATCTTTCATTAACAAGTATGAATTTGGTAGCTAGTGTCTTTTACAGAAATCTAGATTATATTCAATTGTCCTAAATTTTTTCATTTACATTTTTCCTGAGTATTACATATTCAATAATTTTGATACAAAAATTAGCATTTTGCTATGTTTTCTGGCACTCATATGCAATCATTATCAAAAGAAATTTCTAAAAAAAAAAAAAAAACTGTGTCCTCAGGCTAATATTTTAGCTACTTCACAGCAAAGACTTCCAGAGAGTTCATCAAACAGACAGAACTTTCACATGAATAAAATTTCCTTTGGCTAAATGAGTATAATTAACAAGAAAACTGGAAGTGAACTTATTTTCATTTGCCCTAAATATTTATAGATTAAACTAAATACTGTGTGTGATTCATTATCTTCACTCCTACATTCTTCAATTGACATTAAGCTCTTTGAGGACAAGGCTCTGAAGACTTCTCCCTTGGTATACCCAGGACTTGGCATAGGGCCTGGCTATTGGAATCCATTGGCAATCCATTGAGATTTGTTTATATGAATTAAAGAACAAAAAACCCACACGTCATATAGAGTTCTAAAAAATACTAAGACTACAGGAAAAGGCAATCTACAAATGCTTTCTTTTTTTTTTTTTTAAGGGACTTTGCTTTTGTATTTCATTTGCGTCAGATACATTATAAATAAGCAAATTAGCCGCTTTGATAATTTTCTGTTCTCTTTTAAAAATCAGTGGTATAAACTGTATATCTCTTCATTTAAAAATTATACAAACTCGGGGTGAAACAACATTGTATTTAACCTATGTGACTCTTTGTGATATAAATATTAAACACTACTGTCTTATTATTTGCCTTGCAAAGACACTTACATATATACTCTACTTGTAGTCTACATCCTGTAGACAGTAGAAATATTGTAACTTTTCTAATTCTTTTTATGTCCATGTAGTCTGAAACATATATGGTTGTTAAGTTTCATGCTTAAATGTCATTGGCAAAGTGCATTCGCCAATGACATTACCTATCAGATTAAAAAGGAACTATGTATCATGCAGACAGGAGCAAAAATACCCTCACAACTCTCACTGTCAGTATTTACCTTCAAGAACTTGATGGCACAGACAGTTTTCCTTTCCATACATGGCGGTTTACATTTCAGCCTCTGCAAATGCTGTTTCTTTTGAAGGCAATGCCATTCCTCCGGTTTGCTACCTGGGTAGGTTTGACCTGTCAGTCATCAGGCCCTAAACCTCTCTAAGAAGCACTTGCTCAACTTCCGGTGAGATCTCTCCTTCTTCTGGAATCTCTAGAACTTATTTTCTAACAATCGCTTGCAAATTCTTACTTAATGGCTATGGCCATCATTTATTTTTATGGGGAGCCTGGTATTTCTAACCAAGTTTCAAACCATGAAAGACATCTTGTGTGTTCTTCCGGGATCAGCGCAGTTACTGGGCAGAGCCCTCTTAGTAACATGACTGCCTCAGCCACGTCCTGAAATTCATTTGGCAGCAGAGAGTTTAGGAAGTGCTGACCCCTTTATGGTCTCATTTACCTGACAATTCTAGGAAGTTGAGGGGGCCGTGGTCATAACCAGCTGTTCATTTCCCTGTTTTCTCTGTAGCGTGGTTGGCCCTTAAGGGCAGGATAAGGACGGCAGGTTTGTTTTCCAGTATTTTGAAAACCACATGCTGAACATGGATACTCAGTGATAGCTTTTGAAATGAATAAAAGGGAATATTGAGAATCTGGAAGTTAAAATGTCCTGTGCAAAGTCCTGGGGCCACTGAGTTGAAGAGAGCGGGAAGAACCCTGTACTGCCTGCTTTGTAGGGAAACACTCAGCACTGCATTCTAACTCGTTGGCCATCTGGGCATTTAAAGAAACAGCTAAGAGAAAAGAAGACTAAAGGGGAGATGCTACATAGATGCCTTATCATTCTTCCTTGCTAGAGATTATAGCATTGATCTGACCATGGTGAGACCCAGGAGAATGGGGTCTTAGTCAGCAGGACGATGACTGCCCGCCAACTCAATAGCACAGCTAACAATCGGATGTCAGTGGAGGATAAACTGCTTTCCCTTCCATAGAAGTGGCTCCTCGATGTCTAGGGTGAGGTATTTTGAGAAACAGGAAAGCTTCTGCTGAATGTATATAGAGAAATCACAGAACATCACTGACTATGCCCAGGCTAAGAATAAGTGCACTTCATTAGAGCAGATAATATGTGTGTTCAGTTCATCCTGTCAAGCACACCTGCTCTAAAGTGGCTATTCCAGCAGATCCTGCAAATGGCATGTATACCGAAGACGGCACCAGATGCCAAAACAAATATTTAGAAACATAAGTAATGAGGCTTCACAGAGGATCTACATATTTAAGTGTTTCCTACCAAACAGGCTCATAAGGCATTTATATGCCCACTATAAAACCGAGCACTTGAACTTCTGGGAGGCAGGCTTGACTTCAGTACTCTAGTTTTGACTGTATTTACTGTTTACTTTCCTTTTACTGAATTTTACTCTATTATTAAAATGATAGTCTATATTTTATCGCCTCTGAACATCTCCAAATAAAACATATTTTAGTGCCCAAATAAGTGCAAGCAGACTTTAAAGAGGCCTTTTCAAAAACCCTCACAGAGTCCCTGGGTCAGGTAAGTGACATGTTACTAAGGAAGATAAAAGAGAGCTCAAAGTAAACCATTATTCCTTGCTTTCTATCCAATTAAATTAAAGCCAACAAATGGCCTAAACCCCAGTGGAATGAGAGTTACAGATTTTATCTCATGTCTATGAAAAATGAGACTTTAGGGAAACCTTTGTGTTTCAACTCTTCCACAATAAAATCATATCTTCAAACCAGTTACACCTAGTCCCATTTTCTTTCAAAATCCAATCCCCTATCACTTCTTTATTCGTGTACTAATCAATTATAATTTAAGGGCATTGACAACTAGAAGTACACTGCGATTGCTCTTATCATCCCTGCTTCAAGGAAAGATAAGACACTGTAACTTATCCATTTAAGAATTATAAAAGGAGGAAAAAATAAACACAAGCAAACTACTTCATAAAGATAGATACAACAAAAGCTCAAACACAGGAAAAATTAAATTGTTTTTCATGGAGTTCCATAGGTAATTCTGACATCTGTGTCACTTGAGGGCAATGGATAAGCCATATTTTAAAAGTAATTTTGTCATAAATCTGAGTTCTCTTCCAAATCTAAGAGTTCGTAGTTAGGAGGCTAAACGTAGTGCCAAAGAAACATCAGTAAAAGAAAAATCAACATACAAAAGATGCTATTCCTTTTTCCTGTTCGGAGGAACCGATAACACTCGTGCTATAAATTCATTGCAGCCAAGGATTCCACTACATCCCTCGGAGTGTAGGGATTGTAACCTGTATAATGTAAAATGAAAATTATGTTATATTATGCACTGTCATGCACCTCAGCATCGGTGTTAGGGTATCAGTTTTAATGAACTATTTGAAATAGTGCTGATGAAACTCGATTTTAAAAAGCAAGAATCAGAGTTACCCATTAACAGCTGCGTGCGCCATGCCAAATTCGTTTAGTGACTAAGGCATGTTACTCAATTTATACCCAAGATCTGTTATGGGTTATATCCAAGCATCGAAACATGCAGTTTATATGCTGTTCTCAAATACTTTTCATGGATCTGTGTGTCATTTTTCTTACATTACCTAGGCAATCTTGTAATCAATTCAAGGTGTCTTTTGAGTTTTTTATAGTCAAACCTTACTGATATTCAACTGCTTTCAAATCTAGAGCTTTGCAGTCCAATTCTGAGGTTGCCTATGTTCAAATGATCCTTAAAACAGAACATCACACAACTCACATGCTCAGTATTTCTGCTTTGCTTTAAAATCCATGTGTTCTGCCTATAAAAGGCTGACAATGACTTTCTAAGACTGCTTCCACAAATAACTTAAAGTAAGAAATTCTACTTCAAATTTCATTTCTCTTGGGGAAATAAAGGTATTTCTTGTTATTTAGTGGCCCAAAATGTGGAATCTCACCTTAGTTGAACTGACTAAATGTGTGGTTGTAAATATGGGAAGTGTACCATCACTCCTATTTTTATGACCATTACAGACATACTTAATTGATCACCAGTCTCTTTCAACTTAGTTCAGGTTTGTCCTGCAGTGCTCATGGCACAGCCTACCAAGTGTTATCAGGCAGTCATGACCATTGATTGGAGCTTGCAATCACAATTCTTTTCTCTTTATCTCATTCATGGAGAAGGAAAGTCAGATTGAATAAGAAGTAAATTCCTCTCTGCCACAAACCTAGTTAATTGCAGAGCCCTTAAGATTGTATTTAGGTCATGTCATTGTATGACAAAAGAATGCAAATTTCTTCTCTCCGTAGCAATTGGTAGCAAAGAAGCATTAAGGTTGATCAGTGCTTGGTAGTGGTTAGAATGAGACTGGCTCTGTCCTAGAGAGGAGGATGAATTTTCTGTGTTCCTGGCATCTCCATTTCAGAAGCAGCTGAACTCTACTCCTTCCTAAAGACCTAACTCACGTTTTTCTTTCTCACAGAGTTTTTTTCTTACTCTGTGAGCCTCTCCAAAATAAAAGCCAGTTTCTTTTACTCTGATTTCCCAGTCTTTTATCTGTCCTCCTTGGAAGACAATCAACATTTTCTTTCTGCATGTTTTACCCTTTCTCTACTAGATTGCAATGAGTTAAGGACATGGAACTATTCTTATTTATCTTGGAATTTATGCTAATCCCTTGTTGCAGTGCTTTATGTATAGAAGGTATGTGATACATATGGAATAAATGGCATAGGATAAAATGTAGAAGAAAGGGATGGTGTCAAGAAGGAATTGATTCCGTGTTCAAACAGGACTTCACTTAGTTCCTACTTCACATCCATCTCTCTTTCTTACTTTTATTTTATTATCTCACAATGTACTTAATTTGGAATCCATCTCGTCACAAAATGAGAAAAAGCTATGATTTAATGTCTGTATTTGGAAACATAATGAGATTCAGGATTTTATACATCATATGCAACAAAATATCAGAAGTATTGCAATTGTAATTTAGGTGACGTAGATATAATCATAGGTGGAGTTCCCCAGTCCATACAATCAACAACAAAAAACTAAACTAAAATGTCAGCTAACTCTTTCTTTGTTTCTCTCTCTCTCTTTCTTCTTCCTTAATAAGCATTGATTTTTTTTTCTATAATAATAATTCAGGAAAATAATTACTGAGAAATATTTATGATGTAAAACAAACTACTGATCCTCTACACTTACCTCCCTTTTCATTCAAAGTGTTCTTCCTAGAGCAATGGCACTTTCAAAGGGAATAAGGTGAGCTCTACAAATTGGTGCTAGCTTGCTTCAACATAACTTGGAAATTCACTAGTAGCATCAAAAAATGCCACAAAATGGCCACAGACATTATTTCAGGAACATTCATGTTATGGGAGCATGGCAAATTGCTTTAGAGATGTTACAAGAATACTGCTGCATTTAGAAGACATAAGAGAAAGTCACCAACTTGAAAACTTCAGAGGTTAAATTACGTGCATTAATATAGCCCCATTTCAAACGGAACAAATACATTTTATATGTCAGTACATTTAAAACAAACATCAGTCAAATGCAATTGAACAAATAGATATTGAGAGCCTGTCTGTGCCAAGTGCTGTGCTAGGCTCCAGATGAAAAGCTATATGACAGATGTAGATTTGCTCTTGAGAATTTAGTGACTAAAACATTGATAGTGAAAAGACAGCCAGATATGATGATAGCTACGTTTCATTCTGTAGGTACCCTCGCTTGTAATTTAGGTTTAGCTGTGATATATTGTTCTATCATTGAATTGATCCCTACCATATGGACTTGAGAGTCAAAAGAACTTAGGTCTGAAACCTGGCTCTGCCACTTAATTGCTTTTAAAGTTCCTTGGATTACTCAGCATCCCTAAGCCTAGCATGGGATAGTAAATAATGAGAATGTCTCCACTTAACAGCATTATTGTTAAAAGTATCTGAGGCAATGCCTCTGAAATGCTTAGCATGAGTCCTGGCGCATGGTAAGTGCTCAATAAACGTTCACTGTCATTACTATTATCACTAATAATAATGACTTCGGCTAGAGAAGTCAAGTAGCTTTAATTACCCATTAAATCTCAAATTATTAGATTCTTGAGTGTGTCATTTGTACAAATGAAAATATCACAGTTGGGGTAAAAAATATAATTCCAATAAATAATTGAACAAAAGTAAAAGTATTAATTAAGTATTGATTAATAGCACCTACCTTAAAATTTGTACTTGAGATAAATCTGTAGAGCAAATGCAACTTTTCAAGTTAATTCAATAACTTTGGCATTTTGAATGTCCTCAATTATTTCAAGTGAAGCAAAACTATCTCTAAATAAATCTCCCATGTGAGGACACTGATTCAACAGTGACTCAAGGGGAAATGCAGCATTGCTTCTCACCACAATTAGAAATTTTAATATATTTAATTTAAGGACAATTAATCTACAGTCAACGGAGCTTACAAATCTGACAGTTGTGGTTAATCCCCTGAGGTAGCAAAAATATAGACAAGAGGAATGACCTTTATTTGTCACCACGAGAAACAGCACATGCTAAAATATTAAAAGATCGCCGGGTGCGGTGGCTCACGCCTGTAATCCCAACACTTTGGGAGGCCAAGATGGGCAGATAACCTGACTTCTGAGTTCAAGAGCAGCCTGGCTAACATGGTGAAACCCTGTCTCTACTGAAAATACAAAATCATCTGGGTGTGGTGGCAGGCACCTGTAATCCTGGCTACTCGGGAGGTTGAGGCAGGAGAATCGCTTGAACCTGGGAGGGAGAGGCTGCAGTGAGCCAAGATTGTGCCACTGCATTCCAGTCAGTGCAACAGAATGAGACTCTGTCTCAAAAAATATATAATCTATATCTATATCTACATGTAGATATAGATATAGATATATATAAAGACATGTCAGATATTAGAGAAATATTGAGTTTGAGGTTGAAATTCATACACAATTTTGAGGGAGAGGGTTATGAGACCTATTCTGTAAAACAGACAAAATTTTAAAAAACCTTGTACTATAACTTTGTCCTGTCTTTAAATTTGTGGCAAATAACTGTTAACATTAGCGTATTTCTGTTGCATAGTGACAGGTTACAATGCAGTATACACCATCCTGCATGCATGCCTCACAGTGGCATTTGGGGGATGATAACACACATAGAAAAGACAGCTGAGATCCTCTTTTGTCCTGTCTGTATTCTTTTTGTTTTTCCTTCAAAGACTGAATATGTGGAGCCATCAGGATCTGGTTTATAATTTAATTGAGCTGAGGTTTATGCTCATAACTAAACAATAAAGTTAAAGTAATGACTTTCAATCACAGGACTGTGGCACATAGTTTAATTTACATAGATAATTAAAATCACCACCCCTACTGTCCTTTCTTTGTGCTTGGTGCTGTACTAGCAAGATAGCTGGATATTACCAGGATCCCTTTTCCATTAAAGGGAGATGGAGGATAAAAAGGGGGTGTGTGGAGCCTTTTTAATGTAATTCACCAACCCCCTTTCAAAGCTGAAAATGCTTAAAGTGAAATATGTGTGAGCCAATTGGTTTTAACTTTCAAGTGAAAATTACTCTGATAATTAAGGAAAGTTTAACAAACTGGCTGGGTGCTTCAACAGATAGCATTACATCTGCCTTTCATTTCTACATGTTCATGGGGTTTCCTTGGTAAACGTGAGTTGCATATCCTTATCTGCTGAGTCACAGAGCTCTTTCAGTGGGCAGTACTTTCTCATTCTGCTAATCATTTGTGAACTATTATTTAACTGTCAGAGCCCTAGAGTGGAGTGGCAAGTTCTAATTTTATAGTAGAAAAAAATAAAATCTACAGAGAAAGAACCTCTATGGATTTTATTTTAAAAAAGAAAACAAAACAGAGAAAAAGAATTGACATTCCATGGTAATTCCTGTGGTAATTGTTATTTATCGGCAAATCACTTTACTAACCCATACACAGCAACCTGGTAATTGTTTTATTTTTTTATTTTGGCTTTCATTGAGCTCTACAACAAAGTTAGAGCTTGGCAACCTGATATAGTATGACAGGGTTGAAGGGGGAAGCCATTATTACTGACGACACTAATGCCACCATTAGCATGATATCACTTGGTACAGACCAGTGATGTGAAGCCTACATCCCTCTCAAATTGAAGGTGTGTGGTGGTGACAGATATTTCTGAGAGTACTGCTTCAATCTGTGTCCTAATTTTTTTAGAAGTTAAAAAAAATACTCTTCCATATAAAAGATACACTTCCATATAAATATACTCTTTCATATAAATATGTACTTTTCTATATGAAAGATACACTCTTCCATATAAGTATGTACTCTTTCATCTAAAAGATATATTCTTCCATATAAATCTTAGGTATGTTTGCTAGATTGCATGGCATTTTAAGTACTTTCTTAAATATATTATCCTTTGATATTGACAAAATACTATCCAAGAATGAGAAATCCTGTTTTTAATGAATTATGTCACAGAGAGTTGATTTTCTATCACATAGCTAATGAGATGCTTCCTCTAAAAACTTAAGTAACTAAAATTACTTATGGGTAATACAGTTTAAAAATAAGATTAGAGTTAAAATAATTTTTCTTTTGATTTTTTTCAGTGGTAGCTATGATTCTATTTATCTAAAATCAAGGCATGTTTAACAAGATTACAATTGATTTACCTTTATAAAAGTTGATAGTTGCATTCTTATACTTAAGAAGAACATTCAGAAATCCAATTACAAATTCAAAAAAATGCTTCTGGCTACTTGTTTGGTTTTAATAATATGTATTCATAATTAAATGACATTTTACATTAGAAAAGTTGTTTAAGTCTGTTGGGTAATTATGTGAAGATGGAACTTTCGCAAACAAATTAATTTGGATTTATTTGATTTAGACACATTTAAAAAGCAGGTTCAAGATGATGGATAATTTTCAAATCCAGAAACTCACTTCCAGAAATGCCTCCAAATCCTATACAGCAAATCTTCTATGTGTCACTCATGAATGATACTAAAAACAATCACTCACATTGGACAAAGAGAAATTAAACAAGAATTCAATGAAGTGAAACTGTTAAACTGACAGTTTTAAAGAGTTACCCTTTTTCACAGTGGCTTGCCTTAATAATGAGATTGGGCACCAGGAAATGGAATAGAAGTCAAGCAACCCTTAAGTGTCATTATATCAAATGAATTCTATGCCAGCAAATCTAACGTGATTGCTGAGTCTTATTTACTAAAAATATCTTTAAATATAACTTCAGATATCAGCATATTTGTAACAGTAAGATACCAAATTATTTTTCTTTTCTAGAAAGTATTGACATGTGATTTCTGATTTTTTTCCTGGTCTGCTGTGAAAACCAAGTTCCGCAAAGTTAGCTGTAGTTAAAGCAGTTATCGCCATGTTATTCATATAGCAATCTTCTTAGAAGAATCATTAAAGTGTGTGCATATAGAAAGAGTAGGTACAACTGCATGAAACTATTTGCACATTTCTCATTGTTCTGACTATATAATAATCAATTCAGTTATTGCATGGATTTTTAAAAACAACTTGTTAAAATATTATATGCTAATGGAAAAACAAATGATGGAGCAAATACTATATAAAAAGTGAGAATTTTTTTTTTGAGGTGCTTACATCACAGCAAATCACTGCCATGCTGTCATTTCTGTGCTCTGTAAGACTCTTCTCTTCACTTGCCCCCTGATTAATTCCTACTAATGTTTTATGGCTGAGCTTAAATAACTTTAAAAAAAAATTAAACATGGGGTCTCACTATGTTGCCCAGGCTTGTCTCAGACTCCTGGACTTAAGCAATCTTCCTACTTTAACCTCCCAAATTTCTGGGATTACAGGTGTGAACTACCAGGCTCAGCCAAGCATAAACACCAATTCCATAAGACAGATTTCCTTCATCCAAGGTCATGACAATTAGGATCCCTTTAATATTTTCTTGTCATCCCCTTTATTTTCCTTCATAGAATCTGTCACAACTAGTAATTACACATCTTATGTGATGTGTAAATTTATGCCTGCCTATCCTAACTCCATGGCGGCAAAGCCCATAACTATGTTATGCGTTGCTATATTCCCTTAGTAAATGGGTATTTTTCTGAAGAAATGAGTGAATGGGTACTCAGTTTGTACCACGCCCACCTCCTGTATACTTTATACAATATCCAAACTCCATACAAATGGACTATTTTAAAACAACAAGTTTACCTACTTTTTAAATTCTTCTCCTATTTCCATTAGCTTTTATGTAATAACAACAGTTTGGTGAACAAAGCAATCCTTTTCCTTGTATCCACATATATCCCTTGTTTTTACTAAGGCCTCTGTGCTTTAAATATTTAAACTCTAAACAACTAAGTGGCAGTTAAAACCATCACACATTCTCCTGCTCTTGTGTGAATCCTCAAAAAATAATATAAAGGGAGGAATAATAACCATGAATATTATAAACATGTTTTGCATTTGACTAATTTGCACATGTTAAAGATTTGATGTAACTAATAATTCATCAGTCTTTTCCACATGCAAACCAAGAAAATGATAACATCGGTTTGAATATCAAACATAATGATACCGAGGCAGCTTTCAATCATTACTAAGAAAATGATAGCATCAGTTTGAATATCAAACATAATGATACGGAGGCAGCATTCAATCATCCATGTTAATGGAATAGATATAATCCATCCCCACCAATAAATGCAAAACCTCACTATACCCCCCGATTTGTTTTCTTCTTTAACCCATTATAAGATCTGATAAGAGGCAGAAAGGGGAAACCATCACTTCCTTTTATGCTTCTGCCTGGCTCTTTGAATAATGATAACTCAAAATAGTATAACGCCCTTTTAGATAAGAAGAAAAGGAAGCGAGGAAGGGGAAGGATGAGAAGGAAAAGAAGCGAAAGGAATGATGAATAACTCACAAAGAGAAAAACAGGTGCCTCAGTATGTTGTGGGGAATGATATTTTGGAACACATTCTATACTACCTTTTGTGAATAACAGGAAAAAGAAAGCAACATTACTTCTGGATCAGGTCTAACCTCAGTACTGTCGAGGGACATAACAAAGCTATGTGAAGCTATCAGAATTTCACATACATGATCCCCAGCTGCAGAGTCACACAGCTCTTCCTGGTCTTCCACCTCCAAGTGGTTAAAGTAATTTTTCTTCCAGTGAGATGCATGTAATTTTTTATTATGTGGTTTCAAATCAAGCTCTAGTCTTAGAAAACAGAAACAGAAAATCAACATTGTGAAGTATTATAGATTTTGCATGTCTAAACAGCTGTGATGAATTAGTCACAGTTACAATGAACTGTAGGAAAAATCTACAGGCAATATATTGCTTTTGCAAGTTTTATATTAAAGTAAAAGAAAACCCTCAAGTAATATCATATAATAAATTATTGTAACAGTGGTTGGTAGTAGGAGTAATTTAAATAAGATTAATTTAACAACCTTTAAATATCAATAAGTAATAAATATCTCCATGCATGGGGGTCCACGTTTCACTTTAGTTAGAAATAATGAATAATGCCAGTTGCCTAATATAACCCTAATAACAGAATAAGAATACTTGGCACTTTAACAATTTTCATTAGAAGAGCTCAAGTATCACTTCATGGGACAAATCTGCATCTGTTCCATATGAGGCATGCAAAAGATAAGTTCTATAAAGAAGTTCCCAAGTTAACTTTGCAAAAAAAAAAAAAAAAAAAAAGTAAAATGAATCCAAGCAGTAAACCAAATCCTGTGATCAAACTCAATGCTCCTTTTTTGCAATGATCTGCTCCTAACTCTAATGTAAAGAAGTTGTCAAAGATTAGAGATACCTGGCTTTTATTTTGACCTTTATTTATTTATTTTATTTTTTTCAGACAGAGTCTCAGTCTGTCGCCCAGGCTGGAGTACAGTGGCATGATCTCAGCTCACTGCAACCTCTGCCTCCTGGGCTCAAGTGATCCTCCCATCTCAGTCTCCCAAATAGCGTGGACTACAGGAATAAGCCATTACATCTGGCTAATTTTTGTATTTTTTGTAGAAATGGGGTTTTGCCATGTTGCCCAGAGTAGTCTGGAACTCCTGGGCTCAAGCAATCCACCTGCCTCAGTCTCTCAAAGTGCTGGGATTACAGGTGTGGGCCATCACTCCTGGCCAATATCTAGCTTTTAACAGTGAGATTCTGGTGCCTCAGATAATTCATTATAGAGTTTTTCAAGTTATTTATTTCCAACCACCAAAAAAAAAAGGAAGACATTATTCTGGCATATACATTTAGATTAACTTTCAAATTACCATCCTTATCCCCATCTTCCTTTCTCTTCCTTCCTTTTCTTCCTCTTTTCCTTTCTCTGCACTCTCCCATACCATTTTTTATCCTTTCCAAACACTACAAAGGCAGTGCAGATTAAGCGTTAGATTTGTTAAGTGAGAAAAAGGAGAGTGTATATACAGTGTAATCTTAATGATTTTTCTTTATATGCTTCCAATTTAAAAAAGTTATAATGATTATAAGGATTTTGCATTGTGGGATACTGAATTATTTTTAACTCAATTGTCAACTGTATTTCCAAATTTTTCACAATAAAATGTATTACTTTGATTAGTAAAAAATAACAATATGGGCCAGGTGCGGGGGTCCTAACTCCTGTAATCCCAGCACTTTAGGAGGCCGAAGCAGGTGGATTACCTCAGGTCAAGAGTTTGAGACCAGCCTGACCATTATGTGAAACCCTGCCTACTAAGAATACAAAACTTAGCCAGGAATGGTGGCATACACCTATAGTTGCAGCTACTTGGGAGACTGAGACAGGAGAATTGCTTGAACCCAGGAGGAGGAAATTGCTGTGAGCTGATATCATGCCATTGCACTCCAGCCTGGGCAAGAGAGCAAGACTTCATCTCAAAAAAAAAAAAAAAATGTAAACTCTCGAATACTATTTTTAAACTTTAGCTATGGGCCCTCCCTGGAAGAATTTATGATGCTTAGAGTCTTAAATGTGCTAAATCAAAATTAGTGTAATAAAGTAATGAGTGTTGATTTAGGAAATGGAAAGAATGAAGTTGAGTTGGTGGGTTGGACACTGTTCTTCTGGATCCGAAGAAAACAGAAGAGACACAGAATCGCTTCAAAGAGAAAAACAGCACAGCCGAAATAAAAAGAGTGTAAATAGGTTTAGCAACTAAGTCGACAGGAGCTGGTTTTGAGGATGAGTCTAAAACAGAGCCTCCAAACTTAAGGAGGGGAAGTTTGCTTGAATTGTGCATTAGTCCATTTCAGTTGCTTGTAACAGAATACCTGAAATGGGTAATTTATAAAGAAAAAGACTTTTTTTTTCTTGCAGTTATGTTGGCTGAGAAGTCCAAGGTTCAGGGGATGCATCTGGTGAGGGCCTTCTTGCAGATGTGGACTCTGCGGAGTCTGATGGTGGTACAGGGTATCACACAGTGAGGGGGCGGAGCTTGCCAACGTGTTATGCTCAAGTCTCTTTTCCTCTTAAAAAGCCACCAGTCTCTCTCCCATGATAACCCATCAAACCATCAAGTCATTAAGCCATTAATTCATGATGGCAGAGTCCCCATAATCCAATCACCTTTTACATGCCCTTTTAATCCACTTTGTAGATTTAGTTTCCACATGATATTTAGAGGTGACCAATATTCAAACAAAAGCATATTGTTTACTCAAATTAAAGAAGGTGAAGTTTAACCTTTAAAGCACTACAGATAGCAAAATAAATTAAATATAATTCCTATGGACATATTAGGTTATTGAGGTTATATTGACAAGTTTTTAAAATCTGCTTATATGTTAGGTACATTATGTGTTAATATTATAGTCCATGCTTAGATTAGCAGTTCTCAAAAGCTGGTGTAAACAGATTCTGGAAGGTTATTAAAAATGCAGATTTCTGTTCATTAACAGACACTGTTATATATTCTGTTTTAGAATTGACACAGGAATATGCATTTTCAGCATGAATCCCCACCTGAAACTGACACAATTATCCCAGGACCACACTTTGTAAAACAGTAGATCCCAATGGGGCTTCAGTGATTCTGACTAAAATCAACCATTTAACCAGTATGTCTTTCTAACATGATATTTTTAGACATCTTGGAAAGAAGAAAAATAACTTATCCATGTAAAAGGTAGTTTCCTATTACAAGTAAATACTCCATTATAGATGGTGAAATATAAAAATAAGTTGGAAGGAGCTCAACAAAGATTTGAAATAACCATGCTTTTCTATATTGTTTATCCAATGAATATTAAAAGTTGTAGTTGAGTGAAATAGCAGTTAAAGAAAATGAGGCAAATAAATAGATTGGAAAAACTGTAATCCAGAAGTGGCATTTTATTTGTGTCTTGAGCATACAATACATTTCTCTTTCATTAAATTGTTGCATGCTGTTTTCTTGCATCTATTCATCCTATTAGTTCCTGATTCATAATTTGGCTGTTTATAGCCCTAATTCTTAAACAAAAAAGGAAGAAATAGGTCACTCAAGTTCGTTTGCTACAGGCTGCAGATGCACAGGGCTCAAATAAGTGAGTCGAATCTTTAATATGGCCACAGTGCCTTCCACTACTGTTACCACAAACTCTACCCTGTATGCTGGCCATGTTACAAGTGAAAAGTGGTCAGAGTTCATGTCAAAATGAAATATTCCTAGCACATCTTAGCCCTGCCAAAAATATCTAGAGCAAGCCACATGACCTAGTACCTTTTTTTTGTTATTTTGCATTTTTGCTTCCAAGTCTCCTACTATCTTTGTCAAGTGTTAAATTTAGAAAAATTGTTTCCTTTTAGGGTTGTGGCAATTATGCAAATAATAGCAAAAATAAGTTTTCTTTTGATATATCTCCATTTTACCTACCATCCCCTCTTTTACCTGTATTTCTGTTACAATAATTGATTAATTCAATAAATATTAATTTCTAAGACTGCCACCAAAAATAAGGTAGTGGGTATGCCGAAGTACAGCTACCTACAGTGTCTCCAAATCTTCCTAACTAAAGATTCAGGGACCAATTGAGGTAACAAGTCCTCACACTTTCTCAATCTGATTCAAGGCAACTAAAGATTCCCCACTATTGGTCCTGATGGTTCAGTGAGTATTGTGAAAAATGACAGAGATTGGGAGCAAGAAGGAGATAAAACAAGGTTTGGGGGAGTAGGGAGAGGGAGGGAGAAGTCAGTACAAATCTGTCACTAATAAGATGTAGTCTGTGGCAACATCGTGAATGCATCTCTGCCAAGCTCACAATCAACATAAACAAGTGCCAAAGCATGAAAGGGTGACTCGAAATATGTGTCTCACTGGGTGCCTACTATTTGGTATATATGGTGCTGGTTGCCATGGTAGAGAAGATACACAGAGGTGAAGGACATGCTTCCTGTTTTCAAGCACCCCACCCTCTACCCTGAAGAGAGGGCCGTGCCCTCACTGACCATAACACCATTGCAAAGGCCAGCTCATCAAAATGCAGCGTAATCAGAGCACAGGTCATGTGATTCGGATTGGGAGGAGCAAGTAAGTATTTGTAAGGCAAACAAGAAAATCAAAGGAAGATCCGGTAGAAGGAGAAGCTTGACCCAAGGCATCTGCAAATGGAAGCAAGCAGCATGCTTCAAGAAAGACGGTATTTGTGTGACTGGTATTTGTAGCCTGCAAGTGGACTGAAAGGGCCAGAGGAAAACAAGAAAGGTAAATTGGGGCTGTTCCTGAAGGTCCACACTTGGCTATCACATGAAGGGAGTCTCAAATTCATTCTTCGGTAGCAGACCTTAATAAAGATTTTAAAGCTAAAGAAAAAAATGAGCAGTCGTGAGTCTTGGAGTCAAACTGATGAGCACATTTAGTACTGGGCACCACCGGTATTGTTTTTCCCTCTCCAAACAGCTTGCTATCTTCCCTTTGAGGAAATACCTCTCTCCCTTGGACCTGAAGTCCTCAGCTCTGGTGAATTCAAATACCCATTGCATCTCACCACACCTCTGGAGGATCCCATTTCCTTCCAGAACTTTCCTTTCATCTTCTAGATATAGCTAGAAACCAAGCAGAAAAGCAAGCTCCTCCCATCAGACACTGCCTACCTGGAATTAGGACTTCTGTCCGGTGATAGAGATGAAAATAAGGTAAGTGCGGGACAGGCACAGTGGCTCACGCCTGTAATTCCAGCACTTTGGGAGGCCGAGGTGGGTGGATCACTTGAGGTTTGAGTCCAGCCTGGTCTACACAGTGAAACCCCATCTCCACTGAAATTGCAAAAAATTAGCTGGACATGGCGGCAGACACCTGTAATCCCTGCTACTCGGGAAGCAAAAGCAGGAGAATTGCTTGAAAACGGGAGGCATAAGTTGCAGTGATCTGAGATTGTGCCACTACACTTCAGTCTGGGTGACGTGAGTGAAACTCCATCTCAAAAAAAAACAAAGAAAAAGAAAAAGAAATAGAAAATAAAGTAAGGGCTCTTCACCATCTCATGATTTTCTCTTTCCTGCTTCCTAACCATCTAGGTCACCTTGGTTCCTGCTCACTTCTTTTTATTTTTTTAAATCTGAGATAAAATATAGAAAATTTATTGTCAATAAGCTACACTGCAGATTATGTTTTTACATTATACTGCACTGAGTGACAGCATACAAATCATGCCTTCATAATAATAAAACATACTCAGTTTGGGGAAAAGGACATTTATATTTTGGGGTTAGTATTCACTGGATGGAAACTTCAAAGGCTGCAGTGATTATCAGACAGAACAGTTGTCAACTAAATGTGAGATGGACCTGCTACAGAGGACAAGGGCACTTCGACTCTGCCACCTCTGCTCTCAGACCTTGCACATTGCCAGATCTATTTCACACCCACACCCACACAGCCACACAACACTCCTATAGCCACACACATACACATGGCTCAGAATGCAGGCACTTACATACTTAAATATACTCACATCTTGGAGCACACTCACACACACACACTTACACACCCTCACATATACATACACACAGACCTCCTGACTGAATCAAGCAGAGCAAATACCTATGAACCAAATGTATCTTCCTTTGCCTGCGTCTCATGTCTATAGGAGAGTCATGACACCCATGTCGTTAGTGCACAATAGTGAGTAGCTTTCAGGACAACTAGCCTTGGATACATCTTTTAATTTTGATTGTCTTCTTCCATGGGAATTTTAAACATGCCCCAAAGTAGTGAGGACAGAAAATGAACTCAAATGTACCCATCATCCAGCTACAGAACTCATCAACTCATGACTATTCTTGTTTCTTTTATAATCCTTTCTACCGTCACCCTACAATGGAGCAAATTCTAGAAAAAGCGTCATTTTAGTCATAAATATTTCAGTATGCATCTCTAAAACAGAAGGATTTTTTTTTGGGAAACATTCCCCATGCCCATTTTTAGCACTGGTGCTCTAGCCTGCCTAGTGATTCTCTGAGCTCCCACTCTCCTTCCACCAAGTTCCCCTTTGCTCAAGTTCCCCAGAGTTTCTACGCTGTTGCAACCTTGGAAGAATACCTGATACAGTACATGGAAGAAGTCCTTTATGGTGAGGCAATAAAGGATGCTTTCTAAGAGAATGCTAAGACTACAGGGATGTATCATAGCAGTAGAAAAAGGTCCCATGGGACACCGAGGAAGGGACCAGAAGATGCATTGGGATGAAGATAGGTGTAAAAGGGGATGAGCCCAAATGTGGGAAGGAAGAGAGTGCAGGAAAAAGCACATGGAAACATCACTAGATTCTAGTAGCTATGGTATATCTTGGTACATTTCAGGGTTTATAAAAATGCTAAATCTTATTACAACTATCGTAAATGCAGTTCTCAACCTTGGTTCTGTAACAAAATACAAGCAATCACACATGTTTTTATAAGATAATTCCCCTATACAGAGAATATCGTCATTCTCTTAGTAATCCGCTCCCACGCACATTATCCTCTCCTGAAATAAAAAAGAGGAAAGTGGTGAGACATTTGAAATAAAACTTTAAAAATAAACACAAAAAGTGTATTTTTTTTCTTAATTCATGTTTTGTCATCATCCTTGAGAAAGCCGAAAGGATGCATCTTGTGTGATGCCACATGGGGTAGAGGCTCTCTGTTCAGTGCTAGAGTGTAAGCTCTAAGAGAAAACTGTTTTGTTTATCCTCTGTATCTGCTGGCACCTGTGCCCAGGATGTGTGAATGTACACCTGCACAGAACAGAATGTTTAGACCAGAGGGTCAGGGTCAATGCCTCAAATAGAGGGATGGTTGAACAGGGCCATCCCTGAAATATTTACTTCCCCTGGCAATGTCACACCTTCCTGGAAGTTATATCAGAAAACATGAATTCTTGAGACTCTGAGCATAGTAGGCATAAGGCAAGAAGAAAGCATGATCATTGACGTAAATAGTCCTTCACTAGCCAGCTCTCAAATCAGTCTACAAATCAAGACAATGTCTGGAGAATGGAAAAAGGAAGCATTAAACCCAATTCTTTCTGAAAGTTCCCGGCGCCTCTGCATCCTGTGAACAGAGCGAGAGAGCAAAAAAGAAGAGCAGATGGCACAGACGACAATGTAATCCTAGAAACACAGAGGTCTTGTTTCAACATTAAAAGCATGCTGCTCATTAGGACAACAAACTCACCCCCTCCCTGCCCTGCAGAAGAGCAGATATTTGTAATTTGCAATTGGTCAGAGCCAAAAGGCCAACTCATGCTCTTTGGTCAGTCCCCAAAAAGAGCTTCTCAACATAATTCTGAGGCTATTAGGAGCCAATGATGTGAAAAATAGTTTTGATTAGAGGTGTACCAGATGGATAGATATCAGAAGCGGGCGAGGTAGCACCATATTACAAGGATAGATGCTATTTCTGTGATAATGAATAGACTGTTCAAACTTTGGTCATCCACATTCATTCTTGGAGGGGACAACTGGCATTCAGGAACATTTAATGACCAAGTCACCTTATCCCAAGCCACTCACCTTATGGGTACCCAATAAATATTAATTAAGGATGATGATAAAGAGCAGTTCCTTCTGGGGTGAAACATGTTTGCTGTTTAGCAGTGCGATACATACCCTTATATAGCTCCACAGGTAGAGGAGTGAGGCACAACGATTTTTCTAATTGAAACTGCGGGAGGTCTTTAGGTAACAGAATCTTATTACCTAATCTGGAATTTGGCCAGAGCAATGGGGTGTATGCCTCCTGTTTTCAAAGAGAAAGTCATGATTGTTTAAAAGCAGGAGATCTTCAATCCACATTGACATTAAGTGACAAAACTGACCAGGGTGAATGTCGAGTTGTCAAAGGTAAATGATTGCACAGCTACGATAATGCATTATTGAGGTACCTTAGAAAAGATCTATTTTGTCAGAGAACATCTTTTTATAATAATTCATGAAAAGAGTCTGTGAAATTAAAGGCTGCTGCAAGCCAGGTATCTTTCCTGCTCTGCTTCTTTATTCTGAAACGTTCTGTATTGGAAGTATCAGCAATTATTTGGTACCGGGAGGGAAGGAAGTGAGGAGCAGGTAGCATTCTTCCTTTCCTAAATGTCCTGTTAGGACCGGTTTGCCATTCATGCATCTTCTTCTGCTGGGGGAGCTTTAGCCCACCTGATTTTATCATCTTTCTTAGTCACTCTAATCTTTTAACAACGTAACACTGTCCTCCATTTAACCAGAGAAAAACATTGTGACGTGATAAACCAGCATCACTTCTGATCTTATTCTTCTTTGGGCATGTGACCACCTAGAATGATTAAAATGTCCAGTGATTCTAATAATGCAATTACTTTCGGTAGAATCTTCAAATTTAAATTTTACACTGCCCTTGTTTTTAAACCTGCAATTCATGTGCTTATGTGCTTATTTTATTTTGTAAGTCTCTCTAGGAGTACTGATGTAAATTGCTCCATTTTTGAGGACTATGAGGGGGAAAAATCAAATCTACCAGATGGCTAGCATCAGTGGTTCTACAGTGTTAGCATGTACAATAATACACAGTCCCTAATTGAATACAAGAATGTAACTCAATGGAGGGTCTGTGCTAACATCATCAACCATGACAGTGCAGACCGAGCAATTAATAAACAGCAATAACATCTTTCAATTGAATTCTATCAGAAAGGGGCATTATAATTGACGTTTCTGCAGTATACTTTTCATGAATTACACCTGCTAATAAAAGAAAAGTGGATACTCGTCTAAAATCATGAAACAGCCATTAATTTTAATATGTACCACTAAAGCAAGAAACAACAACAAATAAAAGGAAGATGTGTAATGGACAAAGAGAAAGGGATTACTAACTGATTGTTGTTCAGGAAGAGTTTTAGTCACTGTGACATTGAGTTTTTCTTAACAAAATCCTTTAGAACCTACAGATCCTCTCAGTGTCATTTTAAAAATCGAAGTAAACATCAGAGTTGAAAGAAGTAATGCAAAGAGACAGGGCAATCTTCTAAAGCTACCAGGCATTTCTTCCTGCTGCTGATAAACATATCCTTGAACAGTTCAGAGAACTAAATGAGGAAGGAAAATTTTGTGAATAATTTGAGCAATGGGCTGAAACGAATCACATCCAAATTACAACACTACCCTGGAAGGACCATTTTCTGCCCTAACTTCACTTCTAAAAGGACTTGTCCTAGTTTTGTTTTAAAATCTATTCCAATTGATTTAGAGTTCAAGATCATCTATATTTGTGGCTGCATTTCCTTTGCTTGCACTATGAATTTTCTTTATTCTGGGTTTGTACATGGTAGAGGAAAGCATGAGAGAATCTATATAATACTTTGCAAAATCTTAAAATCGCTATAAAATTAAATGTGGCTTCAAAGTCATGAGAATCAGTTTTTAACCAATGACATAATTTCTTGAGCTGAAAAAATATTTTATACTGACTGTATAATGTTAGAGTAATTTTAAAAAATTAAAACTTTATTGATTGCAATTGTAAAATGACTGTTCAGATTAAAGTCTTTTTGTTTTGTTTGTTTTTAGGTAGCAAACCATGAACTCTAATTAAAAAGAACCTGAACAAGACAAATTTTACTGCAGAGATACTGGTCATCTCAAAAAATCCACATATGGGGAACAACCCGGACCTCAGAAAGCACAGAAACCAAGACACCAGTATGGTATATTGCTGGTAATTATTCTAAACTTCCTTAATATTCATTACTTCCCAATGCCCATTACCCAAATTTCCAGAAGAAAATCTGCTAGAATTTGCAAAATCCAGCTTGGATCATGTATCTTGCTCCTGCTGTAATTACTCATGGCTGGGTTGGAGGTTGGGTCATAAAAGACACCTCACTACTCTTTTCAACCCTTGCAATCTTTTGATTAGAGACTATGTCACAGCAGGGGTTGCCACTGTAGGCGGAGGAAACAGCCCCCAAGTATTTTCAAGCATAGTTCCCATTTTGCTGTTGCCAAATTTGTGTACATGTTTGTATTAATTCTGGTTGTCTGAAGTCTCAATTATGCAAAAAAAAATGTTAAAGGAACTTTACATTATTTTGGGCCTTAAAAAGAAACAACATGGTTCCTTACTAGTTTATTTAACTATGAGTTTGCATTAGGCTACAAAACTGAGAGTGGCATTTGAAAATTTTGACCTTGAGGTCTTCTCAACAAATGTGTGTGGTGTTCATTTTAAATTATTACAATAAAAACTTTATATTAAAAAGTTCCACCATTAGGAAGATTGTATATCATCTAAATACATTCATTTGCCTTTGTGAATTGAAAATGTCATCTAACTACAGTTCATAAATTTTAGAGGCCGTATATTAAAATTATTCATAATAGTCTAAATGAAATCTTAAAAATATGAATTATTGCGGTTGGTTGAATATATTAGGTTTTTCTTATCCTAGTGTTTTTATCTAGGGTCATCTGTTCAGTCCAACTTTAAGTCTTGCTCATAACAGACTAAGGTAGACAGTTGGAAAAATGGCATAATTGGATTTTTAAAAAGGATATTCTATTTTTGTAACAAAGAATACAGAAAACACATTTACAGTTATTTCTTTAAACTTTTACTTCACTTGAAATTATAGTCCTCTTCATGTATTGACTTCAAACAAGTTAGTTTCGTACTTGTTTGCATATGTAATTCTTTTATTCCTATTTCTCCTTCTAATCTTGCATTGGACTGGACAAAGAGGACCAGTACTTGTTGAATAAATGAATGAATGAGTGAATGAATGAATGAGCAAGTAATTCTATACTATCATGCCTAAGTATTGAAAGAGTTTTCTAACTGCCCTTGGGTTGATTTTTAAAATAAGTTGATTATATTACCTCCTTGCTCAAAAGGCCTTTTAGCCACTCTCTCGTGTCTATTGACAAAGTTCTATGTCCTCAGCCTAGAAATTTTAAACCTTTCAACCCTTCAGGTAAGTTTTTTTTTTCAAGGCCTTTTCTCCCATCAGTTAATTGTTAGATCTTCTGCAAGAAACGTGCTTATTACCTTTGTTACTATTGTTGCTGTCTTCCATTTGATGGTGACAGCTGTCATCTTATGTTCTCCATCTGAAATTCCACATGAGATGCTCTCTTGCACCTCCACTATTGTTTCCACTGACTGTCACATACTCACTAAGTACTAGCGAAGTGAATTGAGTAATGGATGGGTCATTAAATTCTATCCATCCTTCAAGAATCAACTGTAATATTCTTTTTTTCTCAGGAGGGCTACCTTAATGATTGCATCTGGAAATTGTCTTTCCTCCCTTTAAATTTCTTTTCATTGCCCAAGTATACAATCGTATAATCCCCTCAGCCAGGTGGGTCCTGACCACATGTGCTACACCCATGCCACTCTTTATGCCTAGTACCCTATTTTATATTGTTTGTTTGCCATTCTTTTTTCTGGCACAACATCACATCGACTCCATGAAGTCAAATATTTCTTTCCTGTTATAGATATACAAATATACATATATATTTATATATATGCCAAATATATATACATATGCAAATATACATATATACATATATGTTTATATGTGTGGGTGTGGGTGTGTGTGTGTATATATATATATATATATGCCAGATATATACATATGCCAAATAAATCAGTCAACTTCTACAGAAATGTGTGTGTATATTACTTACTACTTTGGATTCTAGATATGGGTGTTCAATACTTTCTCACTAAATTCTTAAGAACTAAGGTATCAAGTAATTCACCTTCAATCCTCCATCTCTCAGTACTTTCATTCATTCAATGTTAATAGTAATTGTAGCAAATATTCATCAAGTTCTTACTTGATACCAGGAATTGGGCTGTGGTTATTCCACTCTATATTTTATTTGATATCCACAACAATTCTATGAGCCAAAATGATGATTACTTCCATTTTTATATGAATCAATGAATGCTTCAGAGAAATTTAGTCATTTACATAACATCACAATAAATTAAATGCCAAGGCCAGGAATGAGCTCAGGCATATTGGACTCCATGGTCCATGCTCATAATAAATATTGTCTGATGGTGTTTCCCATTGTACCAATAAAGTTTTCTTTTCTTTTCTTTTAAGTGACAGGGTGTTACTCTTTCATTCAGGCTGGAGTACAGTGGCAAGATCATAACTTGCCACATCCTGGAACTCCTGGGCTCAAGAAATCCTCCTGCCTTGGCCTTCCAAAGTGTTGGGATTACACATATGAGCCACCAAAGGTTTCCTGAATGATTCAGTGAATACGAACCTATCAGGGTAAAAAATATCTAACTTGTATTTATGAACAAGAATCACAGAATCCAATAGCAGGAAGGGCTCCTATCAATTATCTCACCCAATCCATGCTCAAACTCTATTCTTCAAATTCATCTCCTCTATGATTTCCTGGCTAAGATTTTTCCCAGCCTCTGCTTGGAAATCCCTAAGGAAGAAGAGTTGATTTTGTCCAGCAGTATACCTTAGCATTGTAGACCGGCTCTGAACTTCAGGGTGAGCCATTCCTTTTTATAATGAATCAAAATCTGCCTTCCTGAAGATTCCATTCACACATCTATTTCTGTTCCCTGTAATGGCACAGGATACACGTAACTTCTTCCTCACATTGGCCATCACCATGTCCCCATCGAGCCTGTTCTTCTCCAGGCTAAGTGTCCCCAGGTTTTTTGACTACCTTTTTGTCTTACTCTTGCATGGCACCAGGCATAGCACAATGGGAGTATGTAAAGCATTATACAAAATATTAAAAATAGCCATATAAATTCTATAAAACTACAGAAGCCTAAATATAAAACAAAAGGAATTATTTTCTCACAACCTCCTTAATAACATTGTATACTATTTAATGAATGCTAACATACATTGATTCTTTGTGGAAAGTCTGTACTCAGCCCATTGCATGCATTATCTTATTGTATCCCTTGCCAGATGCCATGGGGTAGGTGCTATTATTAATAATTTTAGTAATTTCATTTAATAGATCATGAAACTGAGTCTCAAAAAGGGTTATGCCCTCCTCAAAGACATTCAGGTAGCAAGCAGGAATGATGAAAATGATAATACCTGTCTTAGTCCAAAGCCTGTGCCCTTAACCACTACCCTATACTGCCTCATAAATTTAAAAGTATCCCTGTAAAAATAGACATTTACCAAGTATGCAATGCAATTTAAATTTCAAGTATTTCTATAATTTTATATGATATAAATGCTTTTCTGCTTATCTCAACAACTTCTTTCTTGCTCAACATAGTGTAATAAATTTTACACTGAAAACCCTCTTTTAACCTTTAAAATACCAATAATGCAATAGTTATACAATTGAAAAAATGTTCCTCTTTCCCTTGCTCTCTCTTTTATTTACATCTTTTCAATCTGAGTTTATTCTGCTTTGCTAGGGCAGCAATTATCTGAGATAACATTGCCATGGCTATTATGTGATACCTAGAGATTCCAAGTATTTTGTTCATTCTCTTGATGACTTTTGACCTGTTGGTATTTTTTAGATCACATAGTTGGTTGTGTGTGGGTGGGCAGGGGAGTAAGGAGATGAATGTACAGGTGAATGGCTGTACATGTTTAATTGGGACTTTTAATAGAACACCTTGTGGACTGTTCAAACAAGAGAGTGGAGAGCTGGGTATCCTTGACAACAGTGTAGGTATATAGCAAAACAAAAGAAAGACCAGAAGATTCACAGTGGGAGATCTAAGCAGTAGTTCATTGGGTAACAGCTGACAGCCTTTTTGTGAAAGCCTCAAAAATTTCAAATGTGTTTGTCAAATGTTCTGTGGATAGTGGGTCATTAGAACATTTGAACAAAGGGCATTAATAATTGGCATAGTGGCTGGTGGATCACTGTAAAAACTGATATTGAGTGTTAAATTTTCTGTTACAGATGGAAAGAATGATCAGTGAATAAAGATAAGAACAAGCTTTCAGCACCAATTAACTGGATATCATTGAGCTGACTTCCCCAATAGGAAAAATAAGGTAAAAAGATTTATTCTACTTATTTCACAGGTAATTGGAAGCAGTGCTCAGATCAGTTGTGGGATTCTGTATGGCTTCATAAGACATTAAAATGGATTTCTTAACAATCATGTGTGAAATATAACAATAGTAGATATTTATTGTTTGCCTCCATTGTGTGCCTACCTCGCTCCAGTAATAGTTCACAAATTTTAATTTAGAGATATGCTTTCTCCCAATCTCAGTACCTAGGATTCCATCTGTCTGTGAGAGTGGACACTTGCCTCTGGAAAAGGCCAATCATCATAGCTTATTCCTTGTGTCACTGTGATTGATTCCTAGACAAATATATGACCACAGTGGACATGGCAGCAGTGGTTAGGTTCCTGAAATATTTCTAAAATGTGATTTTTACTAGAAGCGGTTTTACCATTCTGAAGATTCTGATAAATGAAGTCAACGTGCAGAGTTCGGAAATGCAGAGACACCAGAGCTTAAGGACAATGTTGGATTCCTGAACTTAACTACCTTACCTCGGGACTTATCCCATCATACAACTCATTACCATTTGTGATTAGGCAAGCTGAGTTAGACTTTTTGTCACTTGCAGTAGAGAGGCTTAACTAATAAATCAATAAATAATTTGAATTTAATTAATCTTGGTTAAAAAGCCATGCTTGTCCTGTAGCTTTCTGGGGAATGAGTAATCCAGAAAGAGAGAACAGAAAGTAACATAGGCCTGGAGATGAGGAGATGCCTGGGGATGTCTAGAACCAGCAAGGGGGCCAGTATACTAGAGCATAGAAGGAATAGGCAAGAAGAGTGAAAAGTCAGTGGAGGCAGACTGCACAGGTCGTTGTAAGGTATTAGACCCTTACTCTGAGTGAAACCGAGTGCCATTCCAGGGATTTGAAATAAAGGTCAACATGGTTTGAGTTTCCATTTTTAAGAACAAAGATTGCAGGGGGCCAAAAATCAAAGTAGGACAACCTGCTAAGAAGGCCAATGTGATCATTCCCAGGCAGAGTGATGGTGGTGGCCTGGACCGGAGCAAGAGCAATAGACATGGCGGCGGTGGTCAGGTTGCTGAAATATTTCTAAAACATAATAATGGAAATAATTGGCTATGAAGTGGTGGCAGGGAGACAGGAAACAAATCAAGGACCACTCTAAGAGTTTGCCCTGAAAAAGTGAGGGATGGAGTTACCATTGAGATTGGGAACGTTAAGGCTAGGACCACTTGGGAGGTAAGGCCTGGAATTCCATTTTGGGCCCGTCAAGGTTGGGATATTTATTAGGTTTCCAATTGGACATATTAAGTAAGCAGTTGAATATTTAAGTCTGGAGTTCAGGGACTATCTCATGTAAAGCTGAGTCTCATTAAAATAGAACTATAAATGGGATGAGATCACTTTGGATATGGTGGGCGTGGAGGGGGGGGGTGCAGGATTTCATACAGTGAATTGTCCAGAGAGTGAGACTTGGTGAACTTCAGCACTGAGAGGTCAAAGACGAGAAAGGAAATAGCAAAGGAGATTGTACAAGAACCGTTAATGAGTCAGGAGCAAGACCATCCTGGAAGGCCAAGGAATGAAATATTTCAAGAAGGCAGGAGTGACCTGCTGGGTCAAATGCTGTTTATAAGTCCAGTAAGATGAGACTAAGAATAGGCAACTGGATTTAACAACATGGAAATCATTAATAACCTTGATAAAATCTTTTTGGTGGAATGGTGGAAGGGTAGGTTCTAAAGCTTCACTGGAGTGCGTTTCAACAGACAGTGAATGTAGTCAATGATTTCAAGACACTGTTCTATAAAGAAAAGGGAAGAAATAAAGACATTGTTAGCAGAGACAGTGGGATCAAGAATCGATTTAAAAAACTAATATACAATATAGCAGCATATACACAATTAAGATTCAAGAAAGAGAGAATAATTTACGATGATGGAGAAACAGTAGAATTCCTGGAGAGATGTATTAGAGCAGAAGAAAGAGTATTATGTGATCTAATACTCAGTTCATATTGATGTGGGTGCAATTCTATCTGCCTATTCAAATATTATCTGATGACACTGTGGGGTTTCAGGTAATCTCCATTTTCTCTATTTTTCAAAACATTTGAACAATAATCTTATAAATTATACCTTCTATGACCAGAAAATATGAGGTTAACAATTTGTAAGAAAGCATGAAACATTCCTTTAAATTTTGCTTGATATACTAACACAATAAATATGGAAGAAAAAAGATTGAACTCAAAATTGGCAACCCAGACTTGAGAGCAGCATTACCTGAAGTTTGCAAAAGTGTCAATACTAAGGAGTGATCCTGAGCTTTTGTCTAACATTTTATATTTAACATAGCTCTTGATGTTTAATGAGCCAAAAGATTTAACAGAATAGAAATAAGTAGTGAAAGTAGATATTCCATTAGTTAATTAAAATAAAAGTCCAAAAACTCAAACCCACAAACCTTTGAGAGCTGGCTGAAAAGACATTAAACCACATTTGGAAAGTTCACTAACAAATACACATATTCACTAAACACACACATAGCAGGTGCATAAACACAAACATGCACATATAAGACACACACAAGGACACATCCATAAACACATAAATACAAACATACATATACAAGCACACACAAATACATGTAAACAAATGCACAAGAAAACACACACGGGCACGTACTTCTTCACACACACAAACACATGCAAATCTATCTAGTTCTGGTTTAGATTAAAGGCCTTTGGTTTTCTCCAGCTCTTCCTCTTCCCACAGATAATTTCCCTCATGATCGTGCAAATTCAGATATCATCCTGGATAACCAAAATTCTCACAGACAACTCCCTAAAGTGACACAAATACCCAGGCCCCAAACCAAAGATAATTAAAATTGGACTAGATTATGGCCTGTGTCCTCCAAGAAAATCTCCACAGACCACTACACTGCACCATTATGTAAAAAAAGATGCCTTTAGGTTCCCCTATCAGAAGTCTAATCTATCTCATATGTTATTCTGTTCCCCCACTGAGATAGTACAACAAACAATCCCTTGATATTTATGTATGTACATATGTACACTTTTTCTGTACATTTACAGAAAACCTTAATTAAGCCTAGATGTGAAACATAATTGCTCACTTGATTTTTTTTCTCCCTACCCATTTTAAACCATAGAACATATAAACAAATGTCCATGAAACACAGATTTGGTCCTTTGATTAAAGCTTATCTTGCCAGAGCAAGCATGTAGTGATGGGGTTGTCACCTCCAATCTGTACAGGTTCCTCAACCAAATGCCAGGCAGTAGCTGAGTGACAGAGAAAAAAAATCACTACACTGCATTCTTCCATCTAATGATGTATTCTTTAGGCATGTATCTATGCACTGGTAACTCGTATTAGATATTATTTAAGAAATGGCAAAAATAGTAACTATTATTATTGTTATACTGTTATCTCACTGAGGGCAGGACCAAAGTTCTATGGATTTATTTCGATTCCCAACCCAAGCACAACTTCTGGAGTATGGCGGATGTTCTGTGTATGCTTATGTTTTTTAACCTTTGAGTAGAACCCATTACTTTTATTTCACACTACATTGGGACAGGCTCTCTATAAAATCATCCCAAAAATAAGACAGGCTTTCACAATTTGTTTTTTCTCAGGAACTTGGAGAATACCTTACAGAAAAGAATATTAAGGGGAGACATTTCTCCTAGACATTGGAAAAAGTTCTAATAGGAGCATGTGGTTACAAGCGTGTATATATAATTTCTGTGTGTGTGCACATAGATGAAGGCAGGAGGCTCTATTGAGTTCCAAATATGTGTGCGTATATGCATACATAGGTATGTGTCGGTTTTCAGTGACAATATTTTTCTACCTTAAAACAGAACAGCATCTTGATTCAGAAGTCAGCTTTCTTCAGCCAAACAGATACCAAGATACAAAATGTGAACCTTATACCATCCTTTATTTGTTCTTGTCTTTCCCCTGCAACGTGTTGTAGTATTTAGGTATTTGGTGTCATAGTGGCATGGTTCTTCATTCATAAGTATTGCTGTTTTGTTCCTCAACTCACTGCACTCTGAACCACTTCCCAGGGAGCTGTGAGACAGTCTCTCAGTAGCGAAGGTATATTTCCCTACCCCCCTCCTGCCCCAAATTCCATACTCATGACACAGAGGCACAGTTAGAAATGAAAAATATGGTTCATTACCTTGGTAGCACAGAGAAAAATGTTATGGCTTTATTTAGCAGTTGCTTTTATGCTTTTAAAAACATGTTAATTTCATTTTTTATGTAATTGTGTATTAAATCATCTTAGACAATTGTGTGATTTGAAAATAAAAGTCCAACAAAATAAGTAAAAGCTATAATGTGGTTTTTTTCCTTACTGCTTTTTGTAGTCTGTTTTTATGTTTCTCAAGCATTAGTGTCTCCGCTCCTTCCTGGGAAGATTAATCTGGAGGCTTCTAGAGCCTCCTGCCTTCCTGTCTTCAGTTCTCCCAGCACTCTGAGCTTCTCCCTGTGGTTCCTACATCTACCACTTGTGAATTACCAGCCCCAACAACTTGAGGATTTATAAAGCCTTATAATCCTTTAGTCTACTTCCTAATAGGGCTACCAGCTGGATGAAGACCTCAACCCTCGGGAGATATTTTAAGAGACATAAACTGCCTAAACTAAATTATGAATCCTGGGCTACGGAATATATCACTGTACTTACACAGAACACTGGTCATCGATTTTTTTTTACTAGAATATATGCAGTGGAGTGTATTTAATATAATTCAGCATGTCTGAGAGAGAAGTTTTTCATTTTATTTAAAGACAAGTTGGTATCTTTCCAACTTTCAGCATGCAGTATCTTTCCTATCTCCCATCCTAAGCATTTTAGGAGGAATTCGATTTTTTTTTTGATGGATGTTAATGACAAATTGGGACTCTTGAGAGAAGCCTCTATGTTATGAGTTGATTCAAGACTAATTTCACATGTATTAGATCTTTTCAAATGTCAGTATATGCGAACAATCAATCTATCTTTCTGTCTTAATTTCTTTAGTGTGTTTTAATGTAGTTTATTGTTATAAGACACTGTATGTACTTCCTTTAAGGGAATGTATACTAGTTTGATAGAGCTGTTGTAACCATAGACTGGATAGTTTAAACATCAGAAATGTATTGTCTTACAGGTCTGGAGGCTGGAAGTCCAAAATCTAAGTGTCTGCTGGGTTGGCTCCTGAGGGCTGGGAGGGAAGGGTCTGTTCTAGGTTTCTCTCCTTTGTTCATAGACGGCCATCTTCTCCCCAGATCTCATTACACTGTGCTCCCTTCATGCACAACGCTGTGCCCAAGATTATCCTTTTTATGAAGACATCAATCCGATTAAGATCCACCCTAATGAACTCACTATAATTTGATCACCTCTGGAAAGATTCTATCTCCAAATGAGGCCATATTCTGAGGTTACAAGGGTTAGGACTTCAACCTGTGAATTAAAGGGGGACACGATTCAACCCACAGCAGAACTTAAACATTTTGTTTCTGTTTCTAATGGTATTAGCCCAGTGTAAAAGTACACAGCTTTGCAAGGATTAATATCCTAAAGAATCTCTAAAGATTAACTTCTTTTACAATTCTAAAATAAATTATTATGATAAAGGAATGAATATATTTTTAAAAACAAACAAAATAACTTTTTTTTTTTTTTTGAAATGGAGTCTTGCTCTGTTGCCCAGGCTGGAGTGCAATGGTGCAATCTTGGCTCACTGCAACCTCTGCCTTCCAGGTTCAATTGATTTTCCTGCCTCAGCCTCCCCAGTAGCTGGGACAACAGGCACCCGCCACCACACGTGGCTAATTTTTGTAGTTTTAGTAGGGATGGGGTTTCATCATATTGACCAGGCTTGTCTTGAACTCCTGACTTTGTGGTCTGCCCACCTTGACCTTTCAAAGTGTTGCGATTACAGGCGTGAGCCACCATGCTCAGGCACACAAAATTACTCTCAATTTAGTTGTAGTGTAACCTCCAAGACAGATATATGTACATGCATGTACACTCCCACTAACCTATACAACAAGTAAAGTATGTATACATAACTAGCATTGAAATTAACTTCTGCCTGAGACTACCATGAAATGTCAAACTGCCTTGGGGAGCTCTTGTATTCAATATATTGTTAAATAAAACTGCCAAGTTGGCAGCAGAGTTAGATTAACAAATTACAATAAACTTTTAAAAATTTTGCTTAAAAAATAAGATGAGCTAATATTTATGAAAAATAAATTTCAGAGAGAATACTTATTTTGAGGCAAGTTATTTGTTTACAACCATTTCAAGTTCAGCAGAGGAGAAAGAATGTACCCATTAGGTTGTTTGAATTAAACAGAAGTACACACAGAATTTGACTAAAAATTAATAGTGGTTTTGTTTAAACATTTCTTTCATTAACACTTAATAATTTATTAGGAGGAACTGATGTCAGAAGCCAAGAGGAATCATGGAACAGCTATAGGCCTCAAATTTAAGTGACTTCCTTTTGGCCCCTTTAAACTCTTACTTGCTCTTTCATGTACACACACATATACCCACCCAGAGAATACATATAACTAATTTAATAAACTTTTCTGCACGGCCCATTCATCTGATTATACATCTGAAACTTATCTTTCATCCAGTAAAGAGGAGTAATGCTTCTATCCCCAGTGAGGTGAGGGAAGTTTTCGAAGGCTACCAGGGGCAAGGAAGCAACCTTTGTCTAACCATTGATTTTCAATGTTTGTTTTTATGGTAGTATACAATAGGAAATTGGTAGGCTAACTCTGTACAGGGGCTGGGCTAAGTGCTTTACATGTTTGCTCTAATTTCATTCTCACAACAATCCAGTAAAGTAGGTGACTTTGATCTCCTATGTTACAAGTGGGGAATAGGAGAATTCAATAGAGATTAAGCGACTGGGTCAAGGACTTAAATATCATAAGTGGAATAGCTGTAGCTTTTGAAAATCTGATACTGTGAAAAATGGAAGAAGTTGAATTTAATGTAGTAAAAGGAAGATTTTCTTAGGTCACAGGTATTTCTGAAGAAATGGGTATTCCTTAGTTTGAGGGAGAAGAGAAGCCTGGATATTTCCACCTTATTACAATTATCAAGCTCTTACTAGTTGCCGGAAATTGAGTAAGTACTTTATGTATATTATCACACTTAATATAACTGTTGCCCTGTAAGAGAGGTTCTACTGGTCTTTCCAATTTCCAGAGCTTAATAACTTCAGTCACACAGTTAAGATTTAAAATCTCCAGACTTGCTCTAGAGTGTGCACCATAAATACTGTTGCACGATTAGGCTATCATAAGATAAAGCAACCTCTGTTTCATCAAGTAACTAATGAGTAGCTTGACTTACCCAAAAGAATGTGTTTATAAAAATTAGGGCATGCTATCCAACTTCTCAACTGAATTACATATGGAATGAAGGTAGTTTATCATTTAAAAGAATGCTGAAAAAAAATCTGAAGTTTGGGCGAACAAATTATTCAGCATAAGTTTTTCATAATATTATTAAAAAGGGGTGGGGGGATCAAAACCTAAAAACTTCAATGACCCCACCAAAGAAGACTCAGATTATGGCACATCCACGTGAATATATAATATTCAATGATACAAACAGTGTTTGCAAAGATTTGTGAATAATATGGGAAACTGCTTCTAAAAGCTTCAGTGACATTAAAAATTGTTTTTAGAATAAGGTTTCAAATATATGCAAGTATTTGAAAAAAATGGTCCAGATAAAACACTGACATGTTAGCAGGGTTTGTTCATATCCAGGTGATAAAAAATAAGGAGTGTTTCCAATTATATCCTGCGGCATCTTAAAAATTTTCTTTCAGTTGTACATATGACTTTTATAATCAGGGAAATACTGTATTTTTGAAAGATAACTCTATAGTGATGAAACATTTTTACAACTGAAATACCGTCTCATAATTTACATGCACTCAATGTTCCACCGCAGAGGTCAGCAAACTTTCTCTGAAAAGGTCTAGATAGGAAATATTTCAGACTTTGCAGGCCAACCTACAAAATTGAGGGTAATATATACATACTCATATAACAAGAAAGAAAACAAATGCCTAGTTTTTGATAAAATTCAAAATATAATAGTAACAATCTAGCATGATATTTTTGTAATACCAGTCTACTAATGAAAAGACTGAAATTCTTTTTGTATGTAAATGCTAACATTGTGCTTGACTGGGGTTCTAAGTCACATCGACATTTATTGTCAATGTCCATCTGTGAATGCTGATCTAGAGTGAGCTGCTATTTAATACTTATTTCATTTTTGAAAATGGCTGTTCACACAGGTAGGTGACACATGTGGCACTTGAAACGCTGTTGAGTTATAACTGCTTCACTGTGATTTATAGCGCGCCAAGCAGGGAGCATCACATATGGTCTCTGTTGCAGCTACAGAACCGTGCCTTTGTAGTATGGAAACAGCCATAGACAATGCCAATGGCGTGGCTGTGTGCCAATAAAACTTTATTTATGGAACACTAACATTTAAATTTTAAATCATTTTCAGATATTACAAGATATTATTCCAGTTTTGATTTTTCAGCCATTTAAAAATATAAAGACTTAACATTTTTCTAAAAAAAAGATTCTAAAAAAGAGGTAAATCTATTTCCAGCGAATGGACTGTACAAGAACAGGCGGCAGGCCATATTTGGTCTGTTGGCTGCAGTTTGCCAATCCCTGATCTAGAAGTAGAGACACATCTCTTGTAAACTTCAGCAGCAACAACGTGATAGCCCTGAATATAATCATATATTATTTTTTAATAAATTGAAATACCTTTATATAAAATGGTATCTCTAATTTCATAAATTAATTCTTTTACAGATGAAGAAACTACATAACCAGACAGTAAAAAATATTGAAAAGACATTCTGAGGATATGCTTGTAGAATCAGAAAGAAACTAAGGGTTCTGATATCTGAAATCTATGTTATATCTTTCAGACCTACGATTTTTTTTTTTTTTTTTGAGACAGAGTGTTGTTCTGTCTCCAGGTGCCAGGCTAGAGTGCAGTGGCAGGATCTCGGCTCACTGCAACCTCCGCCTCCTGGGTTCAAGCAATTCTCCTGCCTCAGCTTCCCGAGTCGCTGGGACTACAGGCGCATGCCACCAAGCCCAGCTAATTTTTGTATTTTTAGTAGAGATGGGGTTTCACCATGTTGGCCAGGATGGTCTTGATCTCTTGACCTGTGATCCACCCTCCTCGGCCTCCCAAAGTGCTGGGATTACAGCCTACGAATTTTTTATAGGAAGTCCTGGTTGTCAGAAATCATGCTGTTAAACAGATTCATTATATTAACATTTTAGGAAATAGCATCAAATATTTAGAATCTTAAAACTAAAACTACCAAGCCTACTCAAGTTCCATCTCTCTATCTTACGTTTATGTGTTATTTCTCTCTTGACTAGCTCCTTGAGTCCTTTAGCAGAACACAGAAGATGCTCTAAAGGGTTAGGGAGAATTTTAAGAAAGAAAATATTTGATAGAAGCTTAAAGAAGCTGAAAAGTGTTTTAAAATAAATTAACTACCTGCTGTGACCGTATCCTTGGTGCAAAGTTCACTAAGAAGTAATGTATGAGTCATTTACATCATAGTCATCTAGATTTTGTGTCAAAATGCAGATTTTCAGACCTAAACTATTTCTAAGAGCACTAACTTTGGAGCAGTGGAGTTTCAGAAGTTGCTCCAGGAAAGCACTGAATGGGTACCATTTGCAAAGCATCACATTTTAGATTTCTTCTTTAGTAATTTACATGCAAAATTCTGCATCTTTTGCTCACCTCCTTATGAGATGGAAATTTCTTCAAAAAAGTGGTAATACTTAGAGAAATAATTTTGTACCTGATAAAGACTGTACAGTCTTTATAAAAATATTACGAACATTAACCAGTTCTTCTGCCAGGCAGCCATTTGTGTGACTCCTATTACGGGAATGTCTTATAATCAGTAAGGAAGAGAGAGGGGAAGTAAGCATTGAATTAAGAGAGGTGCATTCAATCTAAGGCGAGGGAAAGCCTTAGATTGGGATGGAAAAGAAGACACAAGTGACTATTGGATCAAGTATTCCAAATGAAAGCTTACCTGCTGGGAGATGGAATTCAAATGTGCAAAGCAGAGCACAAGTCAGAACCATTCCTAATTGCTTTTTAAAACTGTAAACAATTCAACCACATTCCTTGAAATGTGGTTGGAAATGCCTCAGGTGCTTTTCTAAAATGCAGATTCCTGAACCCATCCCAGATCTACTGACTCTGAATCCCTGCAGTGTGTCCAGAAATACGTATTTTAATACATCCGAGCAGTCATGCATTAAAATGTTAAAATGGCTCACTCCCTAGACAGATGATTCTGTTCTTTCTTTTGAATTGTGAAACGTCTTTAATTTATGCATTTTACTAAACATCCTACTGATCTTACTATGCTTCAGGTTTCCATATATCAGGGAATGAACTTGCAATGATGACTTCAAGTTTACCATCCAGTAAGTAATGCTACCACAATGCAGAGTAAAAAACATGATGTCAAAAAATCTTAAGAAGCTATGAAAACATTGAAAAGCTAAAATGAAAACTTCATGTTCAAGTCAAGGGTCCACTTTTCCTTTGGGTTATTATAATCTGTTTTTTTAAAGATGATTTTCCAGGTAATAATATTTTTAATCCTAATTATTCATTATTAAAATCTATTTGTTTAGACTACAAACTTGACAGTGCCTCTAAAAAGTAATCTATGAACAATGTATATGAAAATCTGGATGCAAATGAGTCTGTCCTTTGAAAGCTCTTAGTTTGAAGGCTTAATCTATTCTATTCCATTTCTGTTATTAGATAGTTTGGGATAGTAAAACCCCAATCTTTTATTTTTATATAATTGGGTTCAGACCAATAACATATGCAGGAATTTCTCCTGTTTTGTATGCAATTTAATTGAGTGGTTTGGGGGTTGAGTAGAATAAAATCCAGCAAAAGCTTATATTTGCAAGTATTTTGGTCTTTACAAAAAAGCCATGTTAACTCAGAGGTTTAGAGAAATCTGGGTTTGATCTAATGTCTAACTTTCTAACCTTGTGTCCTTGGACAACTAATACATCTCCAAAAAGGTTGTTTCTGCTTATATCTACTATACAGAATTTAGTTTCAAACTGGTAATATCACTATCATACATATATGATATATACACACATATAACCATGCACTTGTACACACACACACACACACACACACATATACATATAGTCATATGTAATTGTGCTTATTTTGCAAAATTGTGAAAATTAAATAAAATAATACATACAAAGTGATTAGCATAGAACTTAGTCCATAGCAGGTGCTCAGTGAAAATTAAGGGGTGGGGCTGAGAGAAAGTAACAGCAAGAGAACAAGGCAGTTGAGTCTGGAGTAAAGAAAAATGCAAAACTGCGAAGTCCTATCATAAAAGCGAGAGAGGAAGGTACAAAATGTTTTAAAAATCTTTTGCTACTAATATCTTCAATAGCTCTGCTTTTTTGTAGTGAGAAATAACTTTTCTTTTGTGCTATTTAAAACAGTGGCCATGCCAACTTCATTGATGGAATGGACATCATTAAAATAAGTACAATATAGAGTAACCCCAGAAAGGTTACAAGTATTTCATCTGAACTCTGAAAATGTCAAGCCATATCTGGCTGGTGGATGGTGATAGGAAACCCATTTCCAGTTATCATATGTTAATGAAGGCAAACAATGCACAACCTACAAGGAGGGGGAAAAGCCCAGAATGAGCAGAGTCCAGAGTCTATGCAGTTTCCTACATTTCCAGCCTCATTAAAATATGCAGATTGTGTCATTAGGAGACAATTTCCTGGCAGCGTTTTCTCCTGGAGTTCAGTTACAGGCACATGTTTGGCAGCTGTTATCACAATGAGTTAAACCACAGCTATACTCTTCTATGTAAAAACAAACAGAAAAGAAGATGAGGAAACAGAAGCAGCTCCTGCAAGCCATGTTTTCATTTGGATTGTTTTATTTTCTTCAAAGTATTAGTATTTTTAAAGAAATGGCCATTGAGGATTGTTTGTTTCAGTCCTCCAATGATATACAAGAGCCACACTGCAACTTCATGTTTTCCTGGAGTTTTGTTCTTCCCAGTTTGGGTGGATGTGAAAATATATTTAATGCAACAGCATTCATTACACCTGGGTTTAATTTAGCAAGGTGATTATGAGTAACTACTAAATTGAAATTCAAAGACCTTCCCTAACTAAACTTCAGCTTCAAAACAAATAAGCATTTTACTGTTCATCTCAATTTTTTACTTCTTTCATATCATCCTTCTTTTTTTCTTCATTACTTGCTTTGTTCCTTTGTTTTCGTTTTTCTTCCCTTCTTTCCTGCCTATTGCCCTCCTTTCCTCCTTCTATATTAATATCTGACCTATCTATCTATCTACCTATTTATCATCTATCTATCTATCTATCTTTGCTCTACTTATCTATCATATTTCTTTTTTTTTTTTGGTGGGCAAGGTGAAGAGGAAAGAAAAAGTGATATTAAAAATGTAACTTACCAATAAACCTAACAGAACCTCACCAATGAACACTTTCTACATGAAGGTCCAGTGCAGATGACCACTTTGAGAATACTGACGACTGAATAAGAATACTACGAAGGTGACTGGTAATCAAACTTATTATGTAGACATCATTTAACAATGCAATAATGTGAAACTATATTTAAACAATATATGTCAGCTATTACTACTACAGGCAAATACTATTTATTCAATTTCTTCTGTTAATGGCTCTTTAAGCATAGTCTGAAACCCCCCCCCCACGGGGCCTGGAGGTCCAAACTATTTTTATTATAACGTTTGTGCATTATTGTCTTTTTCATTGTGTTGACATTTGCACCAATGGTGCAAAAGCAATGAAGAGCTGCTGGTTCCTTAGCATGAGTCAAAGGCATAGCAGCACATTGTTTTAGTAGTCACTGTAATTTTTTTTTTTTTTTTAACCATCATTCACTCACACACACAAAAAAAATCTTGTTTCACTGAAAAATCCTTTTGGTAAAGTAGTAAAAATTATTAATTTTATTAAATCTTGGCCCTTGAGTATATTTTTAAAAATATGCTCTGTGTGATGAAATGCGAAGTATGCAGAAAGCATTTTACTTTGGAGGTCAAAGTATCATAGTTGCCTTGAAGAAAAATAACTCATATAATAGTTTTAGTTCTGAGTTGAATCATTACTTTTTTATGGAACATTGTTTTTATCTAAGAGAATCTCTGAAACACAAATGTGGCCATTCAGACTTGACTAACATTCTCTAGAAAATAAATCAAGTGACTTAGCCACTTTAAATAAATCAGCTAATCACTTTTAATAAATCAGACTGGCCACCGTGGCTCACACCTGTAATCTGGGAGGCCAGGACAGCTGATCACCTGAGGTCGGAAGTTTGAGACCAGCCTAGCCAACCTAGTGAAACGCTGTCTCTACTAAAAATACAAAAGTTAGCTGGGCGTGATGGTAGGTGCCTGTAATCCCAGTTACTTGGGAGGCTGAGGCATTGCTTGAACCTAGGAGGCAGAGGTTGCAGTGAGACAAGATTGTGCCACTGCACTCCAGCCTGGGAAACAAAGAACAAAATTCTGCCCCAAAAAACAAAAACAAAAAAACAAATCAGCTATATCAGTATTTGTTGTCATTGATACAATTCAAGTTTTCAAGCAAAAATTCATCTTGTATAAGACTTCGATTTGCCATCATGAGCACACTTCAAAACCTTTCTGATACGCTTGATGGTGATTTACAAATATTACTTTTTGACATTTTATAATGAACATATGGAAGACCTGCATATCTCAATGAAACAATGTTTTTCCAAATGACCAAAGCATAGTGTTACAAGAGCATGCATAAGGAAAAAGACCACTGATACTGCAAGAAAAATCAATGGATTTTAGTACAAAAACTTCATTGATATGGTTTCAAAAAGATTCTACACTGTAAATACTCTAAGAAACTACTACTATTGGAGTTTTTGTAGCCCAAAGAAGAATATCCATATTTACTTGAAAAGGCTATTTTTAAAAACTTCCATTTTAAATTTATGTCTGTATGAAGCTGGATTTTCTTCATATATTTCAACCAAAGCAACAAACCCAATTGTATTAAGTCAGACATTAAAGATATTTGGAAATAATAAAATAATGTTATTCTTCTCAATAAAATACTTTAAAATTTTTACATTATTTTTTCTACTATAGAAATACACACCCATGCATGTTTATTGCAGCACTATTTACAATAGCAAAGACTTGGAACCAACTCAAATGCCCATTAATGATAGACTGGATAAAGAAAATGCAGCACATATACACCATGGAATACTGTGCAGCTATAGAAAAGAATGAGTTCATGTCTTTTGCAGGGACATGGATGAAGCTGGAAATCATCATCCTCAGCAAACTAACACAGGAACTCAGAAAACGAACCACCACATGTTCTCACTCCACATAAGTGGGAGCTGAACAATGAGAACACGTGGACACAGGGAGGGGAACATCACACACTAGGGCCTGTCGGGGAGTGGGGGTCCAGAGGAGCAAGGGTCTTAAACACATACCTAATGCATGTGGAGTTTAAAATCTAGATGATGGGTTGATAGATGCAGCAAACCACCACGGCACATGTATACCTAGGTAACAAACCTGCATGTTCAGCACATGTATCCTAGAATTTAAGTTAAAAAAATTATATTCTTTTAAAATATAAAATATTTTATTTATGTTAATTTGTAATAGGTTTATTGCTATTTAAAAATTAATAAATAAGATATTTTCAAGATTTCTCAGTTTTAATTTTTAAACAGTAAATACTGCAGATATAATGTACATAAACAAAACTTCTTTGGGTCAGTAATTATTAAGAATGTGAAGATACTTTGCAGCCCAAATTTTGAGAAAGGCTGTTCTAGGTACCTGTGATGTTCTTCAACAGTGTGATTCAAGAATTTTAAGTGTAAGTTATATTACCTGCATTAAACATATTTCTATATATATCTAAGTATAAGGTAAATACTTCTCAAAGGAAATATCCCTCAGAAAACAGATATTGCATATATTTGTGTTTTCCGTTTTCATGGTTAGCTCTGGCAGTTTTTTTTTTTCTTTTTTTTTGACAACATAATATGCTTGGAGAACATATATTGGCCTGGAGCATCTCAAAATATACTAGGTTTGCAAACTTTTGGTGATTCACTGATTAAACTGAAATCAGTAAATAAAAATGAAGGAAGGCAAAATTTAAAAACTACAGATTTTGTTCTTTTCCCTAGATTGATACATCTTTCAAATAAGCATGCCAATAAATCTTTTAAATTTCTCTTTTTAGGCCTGGCACAGTGGCTCACACCTGTGATCCCAGCACTTTGGAAGGCCGAAGTGGGCGGATCACCTGAGGTCAGAAGTTCAAGACCACCCGGGCCAACACGGTGAAATCCTTTCTTTACTAAAAAATACAAAAATTAGTCCCATTCCACACATACTCTCTCTCTTGTGGGGAAGTCTTTCTCTCGTCTTCTCCTTTCTGCTCTTTTCTCTAATAAAATCACCTTCCAGCAACACATTAAAAAAAAAAATAGCTAGGTGTGGTGGTAGGTGCCTGTAACCCCAGCTACTCGGGAGGCTGAGGCAGAGAGGATTGATTGCCTGAACCTGGGAGGCAGAGATTACAGTGAGCCGAGATTGCCACTGCACTCCCGCCTGGGAGTGCAGACTCCACTAAAAAAAAAAAAAATCTATTTTTTTAAAAAAACCGTCTAGTGTAATACTTGCCACGGAGATTAATACTTCCTTATTGGGTGAATGGGAAAATTAAGAGTTGTAATAGGTTTTTGTGGGTTGGAATAAAATTGACACCATACATGAATTCATGAACTGCTGGATCCCTGTTAACCCTCAGATTGAAGTGAAGATGAAGGCTTTGAACACCTACATTAGGTAAAAACATTGATATTGAATATTGATCTGAAATTAAACAAAAGTATCTCATGAAATTTGTGTTACGGGTTGAGCAAATATATGATATAGGTAAAATCTTGTATAACTATACTAATAAATGGGACTGTAAGTAAATGCATGACAATTTAACCTACATCTCTAAAAATTTTCATAATTCACCTGACAAAAAACATCTTTATTTAAAATATTTTATCATTGAGTAAGTGGGGTAGGCTTTTTCTTGAAATTGCTTTATATTGAGGTTAGATGAGATTTTTAATCCCATAAATCCTGCTAGGAAAAAATCATTTTTGAGATGGAAAACTGAGAATCAGAGAGTTTGAGAACCTGATCACAGTTAGTAAGCATGCTAATTGGGATTAGAACCCAGGCCCATTGCAAAGCTCACAATTTTCCCTTGAGCTGATGATGCTCATTGAGTATCTAATGGCACAGGTACTGTTCTCAGGTCAATCCATAAGATAGGTACCATTTTGACCCAATTTTCTAAATGAGAAAACAAATCTGTTCAATATAAAGTGATTAGTAACTAGCAGCACTGACATGTGAACCCAGTCTGGATTCAGTGTCCTTACTCTAACCCCCTACTCAACATTGTCTCACAATCTACAATAACACTTCTATGATCTGCTCAATCTCACTGCCATTATATAGGCATTTCTATGAAACAAGCAGCAGATCGAAAACTATAAGTCACTCTCCTTTTCAAAGATTCAGGTAGGACATACAGCAACAAAAGCACAGCTGAGAAGATATTTTCAAATATATTTTTAAAACTTCAGAATAAGAATGAGCTTTCCTTCGTTCTTGGCTCTTTAAGAAATTTGCTATTTAGCTCAAGTTAAAATACATCTAGGGAAAGGTTATAGGATGCTGAAAGTGTCAGGCCATGCCTGGGACTACGAGACTCAGTTTTCTCCACATATATAACCAGTAAAAAAACAATAAATGACAAAAAACAGTATTGTTTACATCAGTAACAATAAGAGTGATTACGTTTGTCCAATAGTTTGGGTGACGTGACATTCAGCTCTAGATAATATATAAAACCTAAAAGGCAGTTATGTTCACAATGGTAAGCCTACATAGATATGTACCAACACAAAAATTAAATATAAAAATATCAAAGTCTGGCCGGGCGTGGTGGATCACGCCTGTAATCCCAGCACTTTGGGAAGCCAAGGCAGGTGGTTCACAAGGTCAAGTGATTGAGAGCATTCTAGCCAACAGGGTGAAACCCAGTCTCTACTAAAAATACAAAAATAAGCTGGGCGTGGTGGTACACACCTGTAGTCTCAGCTACTTAGGAGGCTGAGGCAGGAGAGTCACTTGAACCCAGGAGGCGGAGGTTGCAGTGAGCCGAGATCGCACCACTGCACTCCAGCCTGGCAACAGAAAGGCTCTGTCTCAAAAAAAAAAAAAAAAAAAAATCAGTCTTTTCATGGAAGAAAGCACTACCCAGAGGTGGGAAAATGGCAAATGTCAACATACATATGATAGTGTTATCATCTAAGAACTGAAAAAGTTCCCAGTTTTTTTTTTTTAAGTGAGTGTGTTTGTTTTTAGTTTTTCAGTTCCCCCACGAATTGTCCATTGGGGACATAGGCAAGTTATTAAATTCCTCAAGGTCAATGTCACACTGAAAGTCTCAGCTGTTCTTGGGAAAGGGGCTTATGTATTCCTAAAGCCCAGCTAGGTCCTATTACTTCCTGAAGTGCATGAGTCCATGTGGAATGAAAGAATGCTCTTAAGCAAATTCCAATTATGGTTTATTAACTTCACACGTAGCATTTATCTTCAAGTTTCCAAAAATAGCAGAACCAATTAAACTGTCTGTTTAGCACGAAGTTTTCTTTTAACTTTTAATTTTTCTGCAGATAAAGCCTTTATATAAAGATAAATGAAACAGTAGAGATATGAGAGAAAGGGTAGAAGCCATTAGTTCCCTGTCACCATCACCGTTTTCTGTCCCGGTCACTCTAAGGCAACCAAGGCAAGAGCCTTTCTGTTCCTGAACTGATGGTGTAATATCCTCAGCCAGGCAAACCAGCTGACTTTAGGCGTGATGGACAGCAGTGAAAATTAGCTATTCAGGGCAGTCGCTAATTTGAAATAAAAACCCAACAGATTCTAGTGTTCTATCCACTGTCAAAACAAGATTAAATAATGGCGGCTAGAAAAATAGTAGGCTTACGAAAGGAGGCTTAAGAAGAGTATTTTACTTTTCACTTAAAACACTGGCTATAATTTCCAATCACAGGTATAAAAGAGAAACTTAACTTGGTGAAAACCCTTCAGGGATCTAACTTTTAAGATGTTCCCTTTAAGGTTCTCTCTAACACCTTTTATTTTTAAAAAGTGCATGCGCAAATGAGGGCCACAGAAGTTGGAATTGGAATTTCCACGTTGGATGTCTTCAGTGGAAACAAAAATTACAGGAAGTGTCTGTTCTGGAAGTCAAAGGGAGAATAGTGAAAAACAGGAGCCTCTGTTCTCAATTTGGCTGGATTACCATCAACTTCCGGAAACCACTAACGGTCTAAGGAGCAAAAGACAGGAGAGCAACCCTGGGCTCAAACCAGCTTAACTGGGAATGGCGTTGCATATCTAGGAAGATATTCTCGAAAAGAAGGCTCAGAGAAAGAAAAGGATTTACCTTATACCACACTGCCAAGACTCAATCCACAGCTTCTTGACACTTAATCTAGTTCTTTTTCCATTACATCGAAATGCTGTGAATTGGAGATTACTTTTTTTCCCCTCTCCAGATTTTCAACATAAAGCCTCTCTTGACTTTTTCACTGATACAGATACCATACTCCTGTGTCTATCACCACACACCTACCTGTCTAACAAGAGCTGTGGGAATGTCATAGGACACATTCGTGCTATATAGTCTGCCGCGCTGTTCTGTTGAATGTGTATGGTAATTATTTGACACTTCTAAGAGATGACAACTATCTTGAAATAATAAAATTGCAATTATCTTATCAAATTTAATATTCTGTATTCTTCAGAACTGATTTTTTTTATTGAAGATTGCCACTTCAGTGCAGCTGATTGAAATTGAATTCTTACATTATTGTACCTTTCGTTACTTTTATTCTTACAGTTTTGTTATTGTATTAACTCCTTCTTCTCCATTACCATGCTTTGTATTTTTATTTTATTCCTTTTTAGAAAACTGCTACAGATTTATTCCTCCTTTACAAATGTTCAGAGAACTCTACTTAATTACACATCTATAGCTTGGGAAACAATGCTAACTCCTAGACAAAGGGAAAGAAGATGATTGCACTCATAAATCTAACTCATAAGGACCTTAGGCTCCCTTCATCTGTACAACAAAGGAAGGAAGAGTTCAATCATTTAGGAACATTTAGGAACAAAAGAGTTCTTTCCTTTGTTGTAGATTAAGAGAGACTAAGGTCCTTATGAGTCAATATGCAGAGATGGGAAGCAAGGTCATGTCATCAAGTAGCCATTCCTTCCTTTGTAATATGGATTACTCGCTTTCAAAAGAGTACCGGATCCTCACCAGAGAAGCCACAGATTTGAGATTTCAGACTTTTTTTTTTAAGACTATCTTTCATTATTTGACAGATGAGGAAACTAAGGTTCAGGAATTCTAAATTAAAGTGATTTAAAATCACTCAGTTATCTAATGAGATCAGAGAGAAAGAACATAGACCCCTTGGCTATCATGCCATTGCTCTTTCATCGAATTTTCATACTCAGCTGCCAAACCCTTGAAAGATGATAGACCTCCTTCAATGGGTCTCTATAAGTCATTTTAAAAGAGTGAACAGTTTCTGGACACCACTGCAGGATCCTTTTCTTCTCAATTGTAAATGGCTACCTAGCTTGTGTTGGTTGCCTGAGCCTCCATGACTAGGCATGTGATATGTATGACAGCATAGCAGGGTTTTGGTTTGACCTCTTTCAGATCATTGAGTAGAGGAGGAACTCCTTCAAGTTCCATCTCCGTGGAACAGACCCTTATTTCCAGGGTGAAACTCTGATAATATTAGTCAGAAAATATTATTATAATGCTTTCCTTAATACTACAGATCAGAAAAAAAAATCTCTTTTCTACATTTAAAAGCAAAATTAAAATCAGACTAAATTAATCACAAATAGGTTTTGAAAAATAGCCCCCCAAAATAAAAAAAAAACAAGCATTTCCCATACTTCTCTGAAATTTTGAATGTACCATAACTGAATTTCAGAATCATGTTACAATTTCTAAGGTTCTACTGACATATTAGGAAGTAAAATGGTGATCTGTAATTGAACTAGAGTCACAAAATATAAGCAATTATGTTTGTCAGTATAGATAAACGTAATTTCTCTGCTTAAGATCTAGTAATGTGATTTATGTCTTGGTCATCATCTACTGCTGCAAAACCTTCTATTACTGACTTATTAAAGCTTCATGATAGTAGAAATCCTAAATGTCCGAGTGGTTCCATTTTATGCAGAAAATTTCGTATTCAGCAATGATTGACGCAAGTGATCTTTTTCCAGTAAAGTATTTGAGGCTTGCTGGTCATTGCAACATTTTATTGTAAATATAATGGGACTTTATTCAACTTGTATAGAGAAAATATTTGAAGTGAGTCATATTTGTAAAATATATGTGCCTAGATAGAAGATAAAAGAAGACAGTACACACTACAAACATGATCAATTTATAAGATTATGATGAAACAAGACACATTTGCAATTTTTCTGAAAGGTAAGAAATTTCTTGTTCAGGTGAATAAACATAATATGCAAGGTGTGACTGCTCCCATACTGTCTTGATTATTTACTTTCTTTTAATAAACACAGCTAAAAAAAGCCTTCATATCATGTCTTATTTTTCTGAAAAAAAATTTAGGATTTCAATTGCTAATAAAAATGGATTATATGTAAAAACGTAAAGGAACAAGAATTAAATAAAATCCTAACTTGCAATGGGAAAAATAATTGCAGAAATGATTTGTTAATGGCTAATGATTCATTAAACCAAACAGTTGCATTATAAACGTCATAAGCACTTTAAAAACTGTGGCCCCAATTAAAAGGTTATACACAATAACGAATATTCTAGAAAATCCAGAAAAGCCATAATTTACTTTAGCAGACATCCAGAGTTGTGTCTAACATATTGCATTTAAACCTAAATTTAGAACATTGATTTATAACATTAATTTAATCTTTACTCGGGAAAATAACAAATGCTTATCATAATCAGGCTGTAATTAAAAAACAAATAGTCTTGCAAAAGTCTCTTTATACTGTAGTTTACAAGATGCCATTTCTGCATTGAAAAATATGTTTTTTAAGTAACCATCAAACATGTTTATTAAAACCTAATTACATAGACATGAAAATGTGCATTTTGATGCAGCGCTAGGACTAATCCCTAGTTTGACGATCTTTCTATTAGCCTAACTTCAGATTAAAAAAAAAAAACCTCACAAACTTTCCTTTTTATCTGTTTCAAGATGAAGCACTCTGCGTGGAGTATCCAACAGAATAATTTTATTAAGATAGTGTTTAAGTTCCCATGCAAACCTAAAGGTACTTCTTTTAAAGATAGGAGAACAGAAAGTTAGAATTACAACACATTTAGTTACACATTATTCAGGAAGATAGCGATGTGTACAGGTGGCACCATTTGAACATGGGAAAGGTAGAAGGTTCAACTGAGTACAATAGAAATGTCTTATATCACAAAAGTGTTACATTTTTAAAAGATACTTTGCTTTCTCTTCCTGTGCATATCAAATGTTAAAACTGCTGAATTATTTGAACACTACAAATAAAAAGTTGAGATGCATACAGCACATATTTCATTTGAGAATAAATGATTCAATATACAGGTTCTTATAAATTGCCTAAGAGAGAAAGTGGTATCAGAGCTGTATATATCGGTACTTGAAAGTTGGTTCCATGACAAAGAGAGAATTGCTATAAATTTCAGAATAGAATTAAATACAACTTTGCCTGCTAGTTTTCTAAGCTCTGTAGATTTTTGGTTTCCTTTTTCTAAGAATTACAGAAAAAATAATAATGATGCCCTCATAGGCAAATTATTCTTGCTATCAAAAATATGTGTAAATGTACTACACAACACTTCATTATTTCATTTACACTTTCAACACATAATGGACAGTTTCGGAAAATCTGAAGTTCTGTTTTTCCTCCTTTTCCCATTTCTAATTATTAATATTCACCTAATACTTAACTTCTAAGAGTAGCATGCACAGACATTCTGGTGTTGCAAGGTAGAATAATATTACTGTTTCTAAAAACTCAGAATTCCTAGAAGTTCTGTCTGTGCCCATCATGGGCCATCCTTCCAGAAAACTTTCTCTAACAAGATGTGGGTTGGGTGTGGTGGCTCACAACTGTAATCCCAGCACTTTGGGAGGCCGAGGCAGGTGAATTACCTAAAGTCAGCCTGGCCAGCATGGTGAAACCTCATTTCTACTAAAAATACAAAAAGCAGCTGGGTATAGTGGCCCATGTCTGTAATTGCAGCTATTCAGAAGGCTGAGGCAGGAGAATCACTTGAACCCAGGAGGTGGAGGTTGCAGTGAACCAAGATCATGCCACTGCCCTCCAGCCTGGGTCACAAGAGTGAAACTGTCTCAAAAAAAAAAAAAAAGATGTGAATAGAATACAAGCCAGCTTATAGGTTTATATTTCTGATCAAGGTGATAGTAAACATTACACCAGGAATATCCATAAAGATATGAGTTAACCAAATATTTAATCAACTGTAAAATAGATACCTTGTATAAAATTTTCCACCATATACATAAATCAAGCAGGGCTAGTAGACTAACCTACCACATAAAGTCTTAATTTAGTGGATTCAATATCATGGTGTTCTATAAAATGGGTTCTAATTTTCATCATAATTTCAGCCCCATTTTCACTGTAACTAATATGAAAAGGAATAAATATTTTTCTCTAGGTTCATGAAATTTAGAAGGGGTTCTATGTGGGATAATTTAAAAGGCATCTTTGAAGACCCTTCTGAAATGGCATAAGCTCACTTTTTTTTTCTCAAACAAGCGTAATGATGACCTATCTTACCTTCATTTCTTATTGTAAATTTTATTTTACCTATAGTGAATGTATTAGTCCATTCTCATACTGCTATAAAGAAAGCACCTGAGCCTGGGTAATTTATAAACAAAAGAGGTTTAATTGACTCACAATTTCACATAGCTGGGGAGACCTCATGAAACTGACAATCATGGCTGAAGGGGAAGCGGGCACCTTCTTCATGAGGCGGCAGGAGAGAGTATGAGCATGTGAGGGTGGAACTGTCAAACACTTATAAATCCATCAGATCTCATGAGAACTCACTCACTATACAGAGAACAGCACTGGAGAAACCACCCCATGTTTCTATAACCTCTCACCAGGTTCCTCAACATTTGGGGATTAGAATTGAAGATGAGATTTCAGTGGGGACACTGCCAAGCCATATCAGTGAATCTAGCTTTAAGGAACAAGTTATTAAACTTACTGCCGAATCCAAAATTAGGATTTGTTTCCTCCAATTTGGCTGGACAACTTGTGATGTGTTGTGTGCTGCATGCCTTGATTATAGTATATAACATATGGCTAAAAATCACTAAAGCACCCTAAGTCCGAACTACTTCAGGTGAATAAAAGCTCCACTGTGCAGTTGGAGCCTCCTTATACACACTAACAGTACACGAGGAGAACTTGCTCACATGAGAAAATCATTAGTGACAATTCACAGACTAAGTCAGAACTCAGCCAAAATTTGAATAAGTAATTTGTGTTACTACAAAAAAAGATATATTGGGAAAAATAATTTTCCATTGCAAATAATATTTTTTGAATATTAAATGTCAACATATTTATAAATGAAAACTTCACTATATTTTGAGTATGTTTAACTATCAGGCATGAATAAAATATATCTAGTTATCAGTAAAATTATATTCCTCAAAGATGTTATCATGGTGCAAGATATCAGCGACTACAATAATTGCAATAGATGAGAAATCTCAAAAATAGTAGCACACATAAATTTGTTTTATTGTATGTATTGAGACATGTGTAGATTTTTGGACTGCCTTAATTCAATTTACTTTTCTGTTATACATATTAGGCACTGTAAAACTATGAGGTTGGCTATTGGGTATGACATGTCTCTCCAACACCTCGTTGAACTTGAAGCAGTGAGGCTGTGTTATGACAACACAAGTAGGGAGGAGAGTTATTGAGCCCACACTCAGGAAGAGTCCTGTAGAGGAGTGAGGAGTGGAGGAGGAAGAATTCAGCTATCTCTGGACATTGAAATAGCAAACAATCCTTAGGACTTTTCAGAGTCCAGGGGCTACATAAGGGAAACCATATTGGTAGGAACCAGCTTTATTTCCTCAAGAAGATGGTAATGACCTCATAGTCTGAAGACTAGATGGTACAGCCAGACTGTGGGGGTGTCTAAACCTGAAATTAGTCACCATGAGGTCTTTTTTCTTAAGGAAGATTACATTTGAATCAGTATCATTAAAAACCAGAATCAATATTTAGTCACGTGTCCTGGACATTCATGGACTTTGGATTAAGGCAGATACTGATACAGCCCAGATTTCTCATAGAGTAGTTTTGTGACCTTGGGCATGTTCCTTATCCATGCTGAACTTTATCTGTCAAATATATTAATAATACTCTCATAGGATGGATGGAGAATCCCAGTGAGATCATGGAGATTGCAGAGCATGGTGCTTGGTGCAGAGTGGAAGCTCAGCTCATGCTTCTCCTTTTCTCCATCTCTCCACCTCACTTAAGAATAGGAAGAAAATATGCAGCAAACAGAAATGATGAGTTCGTGTCGTTTGTAGGGACATGGATGAATCTGGAGAACATCATCCTCAGCAAACTGACACAAGAACAGAAAATGAAACACCGCATATTCTCACTCATAGGTGGGTGATGAAAAAATGAGAACACATGGACACAGAAAGGGGAGTACTAAACACTGGGGTCTATTGGGGAGAAAAGGGGAGGGCCAGTGGGAGGGGGAGGTGGGGAGGGATAGCCTGGGGAGAAATGCCAAATGTGGGTGAAGGGGAGAAGAAAAGCAAAGCACACTGCCATGTGTGTACCTACGCAACTGTCTTGCATGCTCTGCTCATGTACCCCAAAACCTATAATCCAATAAAAAATTAAAAAAAAAAAAAAAAAAAAAAAGAATAGGAAGAAAAGGTGCCTTGAAGAGAGTGTGTGAGATGTTGACTTTTTTAACAGAAAAAAACAAGATACATTCATCTTTAATAGCTTCTCACACTATTCCAGCAACTCAGCTACATGGAAAAAAAAAGCATATAAGAATGCTTAAATAGTCATATATGTAGATATTCACCAAATCAGAGTTCTGGCTATGCCTTAGCACCTAATATCAAATGTGCAGAACATCTCTGCTTAGGACTTACATTAAAGAAATTGTACTTGACATCACCTGCAACCTAAACACCTCTAGTAATGTGTGAATATCCATACCAGAGGGATGTGAAATATTTTTTGAGAACTGTACTTTAAAAACTTTTCCATGTCACATCAATGTCACGTAGTAAACTTGAGACACTTTACTGGAAAACCATAAATTAGATTCAACTGTACATACTATGCATGCTGATTATTTCAATTAAATTGGAATAGTTCTGCACATTTCAGTAAATGCATAGTTATGTGATTTTTTTCCAGAAAATTTACTTAGAGAGAAATTAGTCTTTTGCTAATATTAATAAGAGATTTGAAAGCTGAAACAATATCCAGTTTTTTCCTAAATGGAAATTGACCATGATCTCCTATATAAGTTAATACAGTCAGGCCTGTTGTGAAAGTCCAGGGGTCTGTCTTTAATTTCTTAAGAATAAATTTATAAATATGTTTGTTTTCTTTGCTGAGGTGAGTGCATTTATAGCTCTTCACTCAATGTTGTAATGAAAATTTGAAGACTTCCATAAGTAATACTAAACGACAAGAAACATTAAAAAGAAAAACCTAATATGGCATTCATGATACAGGCTCACATCAGCAATTCATCATTCAGGGATTTTACTTTTTTCCCTTTCCTGCTATAAAAACTGTGTATCCAGATAGATGATTAGATTACAACAGATGTGCATATCTTTAGTACTCATCTGTACAACGAGGATATATACTTGTCAAAGATATACTCTATAGTAGTATGAGGTTGTAGATGGTATTAGGGTTTACCTGCTTAACGTTGCCCTACTCCCTTTATGAGAGAGGGTGAAAAAAAAAAAGAAAACAATGCATATTCTCTCTCTCTCTCTCTCTCTCTCTTTCTCTCTCTCTCTCTCTCTCAGCACCTTTTCTTCGGATCACATAAACTTTTCCTCATGGCTAGAACTCTTCACTCATTCCCGATAGGCAGCTAATCTTTCAAGTACAAATATTTCCTCTGAGTCAGCAATTAAATCTGACACAAGCAATGAAGATGAAAAATTATCATTAAGTCCCCTGAAGCAGTTCTGGTTCCCATTTATTCAGCAGTGAATTGGAACATTTCTCTGGAACTTTATACATAGTCATCTTCATCCTCCCATCTAAGATTTCAGTGAGACTCAAACTCAGAGCTCTCATGCACCTGCCCACTTCCTTGTCAGCACAGTAAACATTCTAAATTCATAAATTCTTTCTTCTATGAAATGGAATTCTTTTACCTTCTAATAGTTAAGACACAAGCTAAACAATTAATACTTTGCAAAGTTTAAATGAAACCAATATCCCATGTATAAAATCAAATATCTTTTGTTTTTATTTTGAGTACAAGACAGTTACTCTGGGATAAATACTGTTCTCTGGGCAATTACTAGAAAATGGTCACAAACCATCTGACAAAGATGGTCGAGAATACAATAATAACCTTGGGTTGGAATTCTGGTTCTGCCATTTGCCATTTTTATGACATTAGAGTAGTTTAATGACTATTATCAGTAGTCATTCATACATGGTTATATTTGTAATTTATGGCAGTGATACTGAAAAAGAATTCTTATTCACTGTTCTGAATCTTAGGACTCAATTTGTAGATACTGAACTAGGAGATATGATATGTTTACATGGCTTATAAACATCTCTATTTACATTTTTATCTCTATTCACATTTCCATGAAAAAGTAGCACCTAATGGCATAGAAAAAGGAGAAAAAGCATCCAGTATCCTCTTGAATGTTACAACTAGTAACTGTTATGCTTTTGGTTCATTGAGGACTATGGAGTTCACTGCATTTGTCATTTACTTCGGTACCCTATTAAATTGATATGGACAGGAAATAGGGAAATACTTGGTAGAAGCATGAGGTTCTCCAGCAAAGGCCCCACACTCAAGCCTGGAAACTTGCAGCTCCAAATGGGAAGAGGCATTCCTGTTTTTGTGCCCAAATGTTGTCTTTTGGCCCTCTACACACCCCTATCCAGTACCCATATAAACCCCAAACTCCAAGCTCCACAAGCAGATGAGCAGAAGAACGTTGCAGCAGAGAAGGAGAGAAGAGAAGGAGCGTCTGAACTTCAAGAGGAGTTTGGCTGGGGATGGTTGGAGAAGAGATTGGCCATAGGATGGCCAAACTCCAGGCGAAGATCATATTCCCACTCCATCCACTTTCCAGATCCCCATCCATCCCAATGATGGCCACCTCCATTGGCAATAACACTCCCCGTGTGACCTGATTCTTCCTAGACACTGGACAAGAACCCAAGTACCAAGAGGGCACTGAGCTGGTTAACACTTAAGCCGTCTGTGAATGGAAGAGCTAAAAGATCATTGTAACACACCCACTGGGGCTTCAAGAGTCACAGGCCCCCACCTGTACATGTTACTATGGGGCCAGAGCCCAAAAGCACTTGCCCTGGGTCCTGCATCTGCCTGTCTGCGTGCTTTCTTCCCCTCCTGTAAGATGTTTGAGTGCACGGCAGCCAAACAGTCAAGTCACACCCTTGTTGCATGTCCTGCAAGGGAGGGTAGGGGTCAGCGAACTCTTCTGTTTTAGAATGCATTAATCTGAAGAAAACTGAAGGAAAAGGTTTGTGCATGTGTGTGTATGTATGTTTGTGCATGTGAAACTGATCAATCAATTGGTCCTTAAACTTCGTTGTCAATCTGTCTCTTGAAGATACACCGATTTTGAGTGATGTGACTTATTCCCCTCTCTATCTTACAACCATTATGTTTTTCACAAACCATTAATCCCTCAAATCTGGTGAGCTTAAATTAGTATCAAGTATACTATAAAACACTATAGGATCAATAAACAATAGTTACCTAAAATTAGCAAGATTACTAACTTTTAGGTGAAACGAGCAAACAAAAAATATACAAATTAGAATTATGTTACCGGAAACAGTTAAATTGATTTTATACTCTATAATAGTGATGCATTTGCTTATGTTTTATACCATATGTTTATTTCTCTGGCTGCTGATTTTAGAATATTGTGCTTAGGATAGAATTAGATACATGCAGGAGAAGGGGACTGCTTATTTATAAAACTTTACTGACTGTCCATCTATGTAGATAGGTTGCTAAATAACCCAAGGTCACGACAGTATAATATCTCTTATAAACATTAAATAAAGTATCTATGAAAAGCTGTTTGCTGGAAGGAAACCAGCACATTGGCATCACAGGGTCAGGCCATTCTCGATCAACAGTGACTTCAGTAGGCTTTGCTGTGAGTCTTCAAAGTCAGGGTGAGGGCTGTGCACTATCACATGCTAGCAGAGCCTCCTGGAATCGGGGTGTCTCCTGAGGACATCTAGTACTTGGACCACAAGGAATGAATTATAATGTGGCTTCTATAAAGAAAAAGAATTATTCTCTCTCTTTTATTCTCTACTCAACGTGTGAAAAGAACAATTGTATCCCTGAAGGAATTTCAAGTGCCCTAAAAAGAAAGTTAAAAAAAAAATGCCCAACTTTCTGGACTTCCGTATATCTTAATATTAAAAAACACCACAGTATATATGAATATGAACAAAAGAATTTTAAACCTTTTCCATCAAAACAAAAACTAAAAAAAAAAAAAATATTGACACATAATGCTTAAAATAGTACTACGGCCCTGTAGTAAGTCTCACGTTATAGTACTAAAAATTCTGTTTAGTTTAGGCTCCTCCTACCCAAAGATGCCTTGTGCTAATTTATTAGTCACTTATTTATGGTTTGAAACTAAAGTGGAGTTTACAATTTCATTTCTTTGTGAGTATATATCAGCAACTACAGTTCACTTTAACAGTTGGAGTTGTACCGATCACACTGTCCTTTAGTGATAAATCTGAAAAACAAAAGGGATTAAAATAAAAGGAGTCCCTTAAAAGTCCAGCCTGGAGGCAAATGAAGTAGACATTTACTCAACTGAAATTCAGTGGGTTTTTTAAAGCACATTTTTCAGTGGTTTAGGGTAACTGACATTGTCTTTGTTAGTGTTTTACAGAGGCATTTATTTTTAGTTATACAGCTGAAACTCTCCAGCCCAATGAACTGTGGCTGTCTGTGGTATATTCAGCAGAAGGGAAAAAAAAGACGCTTTGCCATTAGTTCTAAAAATATCAGTGACATGTCAGGGTCATCATCTCTATGTTAAGAACTATGGAGAGTTACAGAGAGATGAACTTATGTCTTTCACACTCAGCATCTTCAGTGCAAATAAAATTTTAAAAGAACCTTTCACAGTTTTTAAGCTGAATACGCATCTCAATTCAAAATCTTAAAGCCAGTATACATAAAATAAATGGTATAGCTGTAAAACTGTGGGAGTTGGCTTATATTGGAATTCTATATGAGGTATGAAAATGGTTTTAAGCCAATAGTATTTTATTAATATCTATAATGTAATACATAATGCTTCATATTTAAGATATTATAAATACAATGTATGACAAACATTAGATGATACTTTTTAGAGGTTAGATGGGCTGCTGCATTGAGAGAAATTTCAGACTGGATCTGGCTCTAACTAAATTTTCAACTCGGGACCAATTACCTAACCTGTCTGCACCTCATATTCTAAACTTTGACGTGAGAGGGTATATTTCTATTGCTCTTTCAAAATTAAAAATTTGACACTTCAGAAATGGAAGAGGAACTATATATTTCTTCTGCTCAATATGTCCTATTTTTTACAAAAGACACAAAAGCTTATTTGATGTGTGTGTGTGTGTGTGTGTGTGTGTGTGTGTGTGTGTGTGTGTTTATCTTTATACAGAAGGAAATGCAGAATGGCCTGAGGGCCTGTCTAGCTTATAAGAGATTTGCAATCTACAAATAATAAGTAAGCTAACATTTAGGAAACTTACTTATGGGTCACACTGGTTATGTGTTCAGTGTGTGTATCACAGTTTACTTGGCCGATTACAAAAGAAAATTTGCCACTGCATACCCATTAGGATGGCTACTTTAAAAAAATTGTAAATAAAGAAAATAACAGGTGTTGGTGAGTATGTGGAGGTATTGGCATACTTGCACACTGCTGATGGGTATAGAAAATGGTATAACCAGTATGGAAAATAGTATGATGATTTCTTAAAAAATTAAACATAGCATCCTCAACACTGATAACATATGATCTGGCAATCCCATTTGGGGGTATATACTCAAAAGGATTGAATATAGAGTATCAGAGGGATATTTGTACAACCATGTTTACAGTAGCGTTATTCACAATAGCCAAAAGGTAGAAAAAAGCAACCCAGGTGTTCAGTAACAGATGAATCTATAAACAAAATGCAGTGTATACCTACAGTGGGATGTTCGTCAGCCTTTGAATGGAAGGAAATTTTGACACATGCCACAACCTCGATGAACCTTGAGAACATTATGCTCAGTGAGATAAACCAGACCCAAAACGATTCCATTACGTGAGGTACCTGGAAGAGTCAAATTCATAAAAACAAAAAGCAGACAGTGGTTTCCAGTGGTTTCCAGGAAGGGGGAAATGGGGCAGTTATTGTTCAATGGGTGTAGAGTTTGTTTTTCAAGATGGAAAGAATCCTGGAGATGGATGGTGGTGACAGTGGCACAACAATGCTACTGTAGTTAATGTTACTGAACTGAACCCTGCAAATAGTTAAGGTGGTAGATTTTATGTTATGTGTATTTTACCATAAAAAAAAAAAGAAATTGGACTTGAACTTGAATGCACTGGTTATTTTTAATGCAAACAGCATTTCATAGCAGATAAGAGGACAGAATCTGGAACTAGATTGCCTGCTTTTGGATCCTGGCTCCAGTTTTCACCCACAGTGTGCTACTTTGGATCAGTTATTTAAACTGTCTGTGACTTCTTTTTCTCATCAGTGAATTGAGGATAATAATAGTATTTTCTTCATACAGTTGTTGTAAGGATAAAATGTGTTTATATAACAAAGCATTTAGAAAAATGTCTGGCAAACAATAAGCATGCTGTTAGTGTGGTATTTTGTTATTATTAGTGTTTTTACTACTAATAAAATTCTGCTGAGATGTATTTTTATATGCATGATGTCAGCTTTACCTTTTTAGCTATAGCCATAAAATCCTTTTCACTTGACATTTTGAAATCACTCAGTATTATAACCAAAAAACTATTTTTTTTTGAGACCTAGTCTGGCTCTGTCTCCCAGGCTGGAGTGCAGTTGTGCCATCTCTTTTCACTGCAATCTGCATCTCCTCAGTTCAAGCAATTCTCCCTCCTCAGATTCCTGAGTAGCTGGGACTATAGGCACGTGCCACCATGCCAAGCTGAGTTTTGTATTTTTAGTAGAGACAAAGTTTTCATCATGTTGGCCAGGTTGGTCTCAAACTCCTGACCTTAAGTGATCTGCCTGCCTTGGCCTCCCAAAGTGCTGGGATTACAGGCATGAGCCATCACACCCAGTTCTAAAAATATTGACTGATCTTAAAGGAATGATAGAAATTACCAGCTTAATTTTCTTATTTGTTGTATTTAACAATGTTTATTTTTAAATAAATTAAAAGTTTGGGAATGTAAAGGACCATTTCAAATGAGCAACACTTTGACCTCTGGAACCTGAAAAACTAGCTGTATCACCAAGTCTAAGACAATTAGTAAAACGTTATATTAAAAAAAAATCAAGTTGCCTTAGCTCCCTCTCTTTTTTCCAAATGATTGCATTTGGAAATGCTTGTAGTTATTGGCATACACATGTTTAGTAAATATTTGGCTTAAAAGTTTCTTGGAAAGCAAAAACTCTCGCATTGACAGGAATGGGATGTTACACTAACTCAGAGAAAAGTCTCTAAGGCAAATATTTATTTACTTCCCAGAAAAAGAACAGAAATGTTATTTTTTCGGTGTGTATGGTATAAAATAGATTGTTTTCAAAGTTGCTGGAGAGTGGGGTTCTTTCAAACCATTTTGCCTACATTTGGGGAAACAGAGAAAAACCTTTAAAAGCAGAAGGCAGGCTGAGCCCGGTGGCTCACCTGTAGTTCCAGCACTTTGGGAGGCCAAAATGGGAGAATCATTTCAGATCGGAAGTTTGACATCAGCCTGACCAACATGGAGAAACCCCGTCTCTACTAAAAACAGAAAATTAGCCGGGCGTGGTGACACATGCCTGTAATTCCAGCTACTTGGGAGGCTGAGGTAGAAGAATTGCTTAAACCGGGGAGGCGGAGGTTGCGGTGAGCCAAGGTCATGCCCTTGCACTCCAGCCTGGGCAACAGAGCAAAACTACATCTCAAAAAAAAAAAAAAAAGAAACTAAAAAAAGAAAATGCAGAAGGCCGGTGAACTTAAATTATCTAACTCTTATAAGCTTTTGCCTATACAATATGATTCCATGCATTTTAGAGTGATGAGTATGCTGCTAACCGAATCACCTGCTAATGTAACTGAGGTTTTCTACTTTCTCATGACTTTAGAGGGAACTGATAGAGATATCAAACGAGAGAGGAGAGTGTGTTCCAAGATGGCTCTGAGGCTAAGGAGGAAAGAAGCCATCAAAATAATTTTTACATTTTTGCCTAAGATAAGAAAGGCCCATGAGAAGAAGCCATCTGCTTTAAGCCACAACTGGAAACAGCAGAGGGGATGGAGAAATTCTCACTCTTGTATTTAGCTGTGGTAACAGCATTCTCCCAGAGAGCAGACTAAGTCAACCACTTAGTGCTTCTCGGAACTGCAGCATGACTTATGACTGTGAATATTCAGATATTGGAGAAAGTATACCTTCAATATTATCTGCCTGAACCTGATGAACAGATGGCATAAACTAAAATCAGCTTACCAGAAATAAATATACAAAATGAAAATTAGATGGATGAAACCTAAAATTTGATGCTTTTTATATTAAGTCAAAATTAGAAATAGATAAGCTCATTTATGTAGCTAATAAATTGAAAGCAGAACATCCATCTTGTATGAAAAGAACTACTCTGAAATGAAAATTAATACCCTCGTGCATACATTCTGTGAGGCACAGTTACCTCTACCTAGTCTACATTTTGTCTGAAAATGATGTTTTCACTAAAATATACAAAGTAAAGGCATAGTACATTAAAAAAACAGATGTGTGTGTGTGTGTGTCTGTGTGTGTGTATTCATAGCAACAAGAAATGGACTTAGTAAAGATCATTATTTTTGCTTGGAAAAGAGTTAGAGGTTGGATTGAGTTCAATTTGATTCATCAGTGCTTATTCGATACCAACTACATGTCTATTCCTGCTATATAATAAAAGGTAAAGATCATTACTTACGGAATAAAATTAAGTAATGTAAAGAATTAAGTCCTCTTCCTCCCCAGAATGTTCAAAGTGGTTTGGGGTTTCTATTGACCAGAGTATAAATAAGCAACCGAACACAGTGGGTCATCTCTTCCAACAACATGTCCTGCTTGCCCTAATGCCAATTTTGAGATTTTTTTAAGAGTCATCAACCAGAGAATGAACACCTCTAGCCCTTTCTACCAAGACTTCATGGTAGAATCTACTAGAGATGTTGTCTCTAAAATTTAGGGCATGATAGTCCCTCTTAAGGACAGCTAATGTGAAAAAATTAGTAAGACCACTCAAAATTCATTCAAAATTCATGATTTTGTTGCTCTTTCTAACCTCATAGGGACAATAAATTGGTGCCCTCTCATCATCTTGCTACCAGAGACACTCTAGATTATTATATGGACAATCTATGAAATTGATTTGTAATAAGTGTCTGTTGGAGGTCAAGGTGCAGCTAAGAGCAGCTGGGTGTCTTCTGAAAAAAGGTCATGGCTGCTGCATACAAACAAGCTTGAAAACTATAATCACCCTTGAATGATCTCTTGGGTCAATGACAACTTAAAAGCTATATAAGCCCAAAGAGAATTGGGGAGGCACAGAATAGCCTTTAAAAGCAACAGCCAAATGAACTTGAATGATCAAAGATAACTGGGACAGCAGATTCAGTTAACTTATTTATCAACTAAAATTAATGTACTGACAAATTAAAAGCAACAGTGAATTACATGCATTCCATATCTGGCAGAGACATCGCTTAAAAAAAAATAAAAAGAAGATGGATAATGAAATGTTTTATTTTAATGTTCCCAGGAGATACATTCTAAAAAAATAAAACTACACATACATCGACCACAAGGGGATAAGCCAGGCCAATGACTCCTAGAAATGAAGCATTTCATCATATAATCTTTTTCAGGAAATTTGATATTTCATTTGGATTGACATGAGATACCTGTTTCAAAGAAGAGCTGAATTTTCATTTCAAAGCTTAGAACAGAACCTAAATGATGAACTGTATTATTTTCTGTTTTACTACTTAGAAATTTCATTGTTCTAGTGATCATTCCCTGCACAAGAAACTCTGTATAAGAAGGAATTTCTTCTGCTTCTCGAAATAAATAATTCAACATTAATGAGTCTATGCAACACTTGGAAGAATGGCCTGAAGACAGGAAGAACAGATAAATCTGAACATTGGTAAGATCAGAAGGGAATCTATAGATTAATTCCTGATCATATATTGTTTTGCTTCACACCACTATGGGCCAAAAGAATAAATTCTCTTTTGACAGGGGGAGGATATGCATCATTTCACTATTCTCTCCCTTATTTCTGGAACAGCATTTCACTTCCCCTTGAAGAAGCATTCCTTGTGTTGGTTTAGTCAACATCATTCAGGAGAGGGTAACTTCATCATAAGCGTTCATCATGGACATGTAACTCAGGCTTGGATTGTCATTGTAATAGTGATTCAGGGGTGAATAGTTCCTACAAGTTGATAAGAGTCCCTGGACTTTTGCGAGAAATATGGTAGAATACAGATACGATGTTACTGTTAGACAAGTTCCTCAGGAAGGCCAACCTGAGAGAAAAGGTAACCGAGAGGAAAATAGAATAAATGGTTGAGTGGGTGGGAGAGAGATGGGGCAGGGCAAGGAGAGAAAGAAAGAAATGCAGACACACACGTGCACACACACAGAGAAAGACAGACACACATACGCATGGATGTGCGTACACGCACACACACAGAGAGACTCATACACACAAATATTTCTAGTGCCATTATATTTTGAACTCTGTTTTAAGCCATGCCTGAAGCCATCCATATTGGCCCCTTGATCCTCTTTTTTTTGGAGACGGAGTTTCGCTCTTGTTACCCAGGCTGGAGTGCAATGGCGCGATCTCGGCTCACCGCAACCTACACCTCCTGGGTTCAGGCAATTCTCCTGCCTCAGCCTCCTGAGTAGCCAGGATTACAGGTATGCACAACCATGCCCAGCTAATTTTTTGTATTTTTAGTAGAGACGGGGTTTCACCATGTTGACCAGGATGGTCTCGATCTCTTGACCTCGTGATCCACCCGCCTTGGCCTCCCAAAGTGCTGGGATTACAGGCATGAGCCTCCGCGCCAGGCCGACCCCTTGATCTTCTTAATAACATAAGCCAACAAATTCCCTTTCATGCTCATGCTCATTTGAACTGCGTTCTTCTCATTTAAAACTAAACATCCTGACTAGTACAGCAATACAGATTAGAGAATGAACAGTATGCCTGTTAGAAAGGAAAGAAAACGTTCCCACCCCCACCCACCAGCTTTCCAAGAACAAATTCTGTCCTAATATTACCGAGGAATGACTCAAGGGCATTGAGCTACTCCTCTGCCATTGCTTTAATACACCTTTCTTGCTCATCGCCTGTGACCCCATAATATAATTATAGGCATTGATGATTTACAAGAAGTGAAAATTCAATTGGAGTGATTCAAAGTGACTTTGATAAACTACAATCTGGGGGACATCCGTATTCTTGAAATACACATTTTCATTGATTACCCATGTCCCTAAGCAGTGAAGAGATGGAAAATTATAAAGCTTAAAACCATTACAGACAGGAATGCAGGAAGACTTTAAAACATGCTAGTAATGGGCTAGAGTGTGATGCATTTAACAAATATTCCAGAGTGAATCTGAATTCCTGCATACCAAACAACCACAGAAGAAAACTGAATGCTTAGATAAGTGAGTGTCTTAACTGAGTTCGATGTTTACACATTGGCTCAATTTTCAGTTCGTCGGTCTAGTCCTTAAATTATCCATTCTTTTGATCTTGAATTAAAGACAAATTTGAACTCTAGGGCCTGTTCTCTCCCTGGACTGTGAAATAAATGAGGATAAAAGGGGTAAAAGAAACTCGGGAAAGTCTCTAACTTAATGACTTTTCTTAAAAATGAAGAAACTGAGTTAAGAAAAGGCACCATATGATTTGTCCAAAGTCACACAGCCAGTTAACGATACAGTCATACAGAAGTTTCCTGTCTTTTATTTTGAGAATGAGATTCACAGAGGTTCACAGTGTGATGTCTTCCTATCTGGAGAAAGGGACAGATAAGTCTTTTTGCTCAAACAATAGTGATTGGGCATGCTTAACCATTTCTTTCTTCAATTAGAGGAGATGAGAGATTGGTGGAAGATGTGTTTTCTGAGACAAAAATTGGGCCATTTCAAGAAAACAAATGCATTACAAAGAAGATTTTTGAGTCTCTACATGAACAGGAAAGCTTTTAAAACTCTATTTAAAAAAAAAAAGTCATTTAACCTGTTGTTCCTATCTTGTATTTTATATAAGTTACATAAGGAACTGAAGCTTCCAAAGGCAGTTACAATATATTGTCAAGTTCTCTCTCTGGGCTGTTTTCTATTTCTCACCCCACTTTTCTTGTGCTCTCTTGCTCTGTCTTCATCCATGGAAATCTGACATGCTGTCAAAAACTCCACCTTCTCATTCAACTACCCTCTCAGCTACCGAAATTCATTTCCATGTCTACAGCTGCCATACTGGTGTGTGTTAATAAGAATCTGAGCTCGTTATCAGTGAATCTGATGTAATACTCTAAGAGAGGCATTAAACTAGATACATCCATGCATTCACATTTTCAGGAACACAGCAAGGCCATTTTGAGAAAGACATACACTCAATTCTCCTTTCCAATTCTCAGAACACCACACTTTCATCACACAAGTGTCACTGATGCAATGGAAAACTATGGCCTCCTTGGGTTCTAGGCTTCTCTTAGCCACAAACTGGCTGTCACCCTGGGAAACCCACAACTTTCCTTTCAACTTCTGTTCCCAGCCATAAGAGAAGAGGTAAATTTGGGCATTTATTTACTCGTGAGTCTGACAACTATATCCTTGATGTGTGTAATGCACTAGTGAGAGAAGACAACAGAGCCGTAATGGACCCTCCTCCCGCGGAATTTTCCAGTCTAGGACCACACTGATCTATAACATTCAATAAACATACATTTGTAGAGTCAACTCTTCAGGAAATAAGTTGTTGAAATAAGTTGTCTATCACACCACTCAGAAGCCAGGATCAAGTACATAAATGACTTGAACCAGTATTTCCAATTCTATTAGATCATTTCTTAAGTGTAAACTTTATTTTTTTAATAAGTCACTGTTATTTATCTTCAAAGAACTATGTAGGTCAATGTTTTATGCTCAGATATAATTCTTTTTAAGTTATAGAAAAATCCATCACCTTTCTCCCCTAGTTTTGAGGAAAATTTCACTGACCACAACCTTTCTTAAAAATCAGTTGCTATCAGGCACCCGCTCCTGAAAGCACCCTTGAGATAGCCAATGTCATCCCAGAGGTCTCAGACAAGTGTGAAAACTAAAAAGGAAAAGCATGACAGGATTGAGATTGTGGCCTCAGCTATTCTTTTCTGTTTCTCTTATTTCAACACAGAATTCCTAACCTCAGAAGCTGGTCCTTCACCCAGGTAAAATACGTGTGAATAATAATAATAATAAGTAGAAGAACATCCCGAAAGCAGAGGCCCAGGTATCTGAAGCATGAAGACAAAGACTCTTTGCATCGTTTTCAATCGTTCCTTCCCGGCACCACACTGTCTAGTCATATAAAGCTGTAATTGAAACCATGTGGTGTGTGCAGAGGGCTCATTACAGGCTCCTTCTGAGTAATCTCATGGCGGAGTCCTGTGGGGAGGCTCTGACAATCTTGGGGTCAAGATATTGTCGCTTAAATATGAGAAACGACACACCAACTTGCCTCCTCAGGGAAAACAGAACTAGCTTGAATGTAGCGTGTGCAGATAAATACTTCTGTTACCAAGTACATCTTCAGTATTTTATGGACATCCTGTACGGAAGTGGAAATACGTTTTATGAAACAGTTTAGTGATTCATTTTGTAATATAAAGGTAGCAGTTATGACAATTTTTGAAAGTGATTTTTACGATGAAAAATAAGAGACTGTATAGTCTTGCAAAATATTACATTAACAACGGATATCAACACATTAAAGAGTCAGAACAGTGAAATATGATGTGATATTAATAGTAATATCCCACAGAGAAACATCCTTAGCTTTTGACTAATAAGTCATACCACCCAGTAAGGTATCTAATTTAGCACAGAGTGAAAGTCGTGAAAACTGAGTTAATGCTGACTGAGAATGAGGGGAAAGTTGGGAACATACATGCTGATTTAAACCTGAGCCTTCCTTGTGAGCTGAGACCATTTGGGGTCCTAGAAGTATTATACTCCTTTTTTTTCTACTCCTCCCTCCATTAATTATTTTTAAAGAATAACTAACTTGTAACAATGAATGGACCTCAAATATAAGTACACATATAGAAAAAAGTGAAAGAATAAGTTTATAGAGTCTTACTTCCTATATATACCTATCATTAATTCAGGAAATATTTATTGAGCATCAAATAAGAGATACAGTTCTTGGGGCAAGTGAAATAACAAGAAATCAGACAAAGCCCTTGCTCTTATGGGGCTTATATTCTAGAAGGAGAGAGGTCATTAACAGGCAAACAAACATGCTCTGGAAATAATAAACAATAAGGGAAATATGATTGCATGTGTTAAGGGATACAGTGACATTGTGGAAGAGACATTTAAACTGTCTGCTCAAGGGCTATCAAAACATGTCTTATGAAAATCCAGGGAGGAATGTTTCAGTCATAGGGGAAAGCAGGTACAAAGATCCTTGAGCTAAAAATGAGCATGCATTTTTCTGAGGAAAATAAAAATAGTTTATAAATATAGAGAAAAAAGAAGAGGTATGATATTTAAAGTTAGAGCAGTAGACAGGGGAAAGAACATGAAGATATTTGAAAGCTATGTAAACTACTTTTTCCATCATCCATCCATCCATCCTTCCATCTACCTATCCAGGCAATCATTCATCCACCCACCAATGCTATGCCTTGTATTCAACAAAGGGAATGCTTTATGTCTTTTCTTTTCATTATAAAATTCTGGTTTCACTTGGTATACATTTGAAATTAGAAACTACCAAACTATAAAAGAAGATAATTATTTTGAAATCTATCTATCTATCTATCTATCTATCTATCTATCTATCTATCTATCTGTCTGTCTGTCTGTCTGTCTGTCTGTCTGTCTGTCTGTCTGTCTATCTATCTATCTATCTATCTATCTATCTATCTATCTACCTACCTACCTACCTACCTACCTACCTACCTATCTGCCTGCCTGCCTGTCTACCTACCTACCCATCTATCTGCATATCTTTAGGGCACGCACACTCTGCCACAAACATAACCAGCTCAGCTGTTGTTACAATCCAGAAGGTAACCTTCACTCCTGTTGAGGCATTGTGTCTGCAGGGGGCCTGGAGCCACCACACATGGGAGCCTGGAAGCATCCCACCCACCTTCACCTCCTGCTCACCATAAATCCTCATTATCACGTTGTCAGCACTGGAGAGTGTTAACCTCTTCGGTGCCCAGGCTGTCAGGTAATATCTGCTTATTAATTTGCCAATGCTTCATTTCATTGTTGTCTGAAATATCAAACAATATTTTTCTCATCCCAAGGACTAGTGCTTAGTACCAAAGGAAAAGCAGCGAGGAAACATCACACCTGCCTACATGCTTTAGCTCTTACATCTAAATTGGCCACATTACAATTTTAGTTGGAAAATTAATTTAAAAGTTTCTGTTTTTGCATACCCTTTTTTTTACAGTCAACATTTAGAAACAAATAAATGCCTTATCACAGAGATAAGAAGGCACAACTAAAATCCCTCTATAGGTTAAAACAATAAGAACACTTATGAAAGTAAAGTTATCTTTACAAGTGAGGGCTCTGGTTTTTCCTTTATATTTTTGCATTGTTCTGCGTCTTAGAATAGGTTAAGAACCACAAGAACTTGGCTTGGTAAATCTTTTTCTAATCATCCTTCAGCCAGTATGGAAACTCAAATACAAGTTAACCCCACCATGCATTATAAAGTGATATTACTGAAATTAAGAAATTCCAGTTTCTATTTATTTGAGCATGTAAACTTTCTTGGTACGTTTCTGCAAAAGCGGTTTCTCTGGTAATAAATGCATTTAATTTTCATTCTAACATAGTGTGTATTGCTCCCTGGTGCTATGTGTTGGCTGACAGCATCAGCTTTTGCACGTCCCTAATCAAATTTTATCAAACAAAAAGCTGAACTAAGCATATTTGTTTTCCTATTTATAGCAGCATGTGCTTACATAACATATGAGATAGCAAGATACTTTTTTCAAAAACTGATCCAAATCTTAAAATGCATCCGTTATGTTTAGTTTAAATAAAAGCTATGTTCTCCCATTAAACAAGAATATTAAAAACAATTGGAGACAGACAGACGCTTATTGCTTATTTTCCAACCAGTATAATCACTGTGTTCAGCCACAGGAAAATAGAACAGCAGGTGGAAATTTATTGCTCGTGGGGGAAATTTTCTCCCACCCTCCTCCCATTTGCACAATTGCCCTGGCACTAACTCCCCTTTCACATGCATGATGTCTTTGGTCGCACTGGTACAGTAATGAATTATTACAATGCAGCCAGTAGGGGTGGGGGCACATGCCATTGTGCTGCATATAAGCAGCGATTTTGCCATATCAATAATTCTGACTGCCACTGGGAACCACTGTAGCTGAAACAGATGTTTCATGTTGATAAGTAGGGACTGGGAAAGGAATTTTTATCCCACTGTTCATTTTTCTCTATTTCCACTACCCATACCTGGCAGCAGCTCCTCCAGTACAGCTGTCTCTTGCAAGCCAATCTGTTCAATCCAGGCTCCTAGGTCTCATTTCATAAATCAAACTCAGCCCTGGACAAGCCCACGATCTCAGAGTACCCTTGCCACTTTCCTCGGTGGAAACGCCTCTGTCACAATGAGAGACGCTGGGCCAATTGTGCTTAAATTAGTGCATTGTCACAATTCATTAAGAAAGACAGCATGGGCAGGGGATCTTTTCTGGTATTCAACATTAACTGTTTAGTAGAGAGAGAGGCACATATGTGGCATTTTTCACAAGGCATTCACCTTCAAATGAAGCATTTGGGAGAAAGCCCAGAATTTCCAGGGGGAAGCAGTTCCATGTGATGTGAATGGGGTCAGGTGCTACACTTCAGGTTTACAAAGCACTCCTTGGTCCCCTTTAATGGAAATAAAACTTAGTAAAGTTTTTCAGTAGGCTGAGCCTCGCGTAAGAGATCCTCACCCAAGTCGAAGTTATAACTACTCAGTAGTTCTGCAAGGATCAAAAAAAAAAAAAAATTGTTAAATTCTCTAGGGGAGAGTAAAACCAAAGAAGCAAAGAGAAACAAACAAACAAAACCCAGGTCCAGACTATTTTAATATATATTAACGTAGAATAATTTAAATGCACTTTAACCTACTTAAATAACCAAGTACACATCATGTAGTAATAATTTTAAATGGCCACCATTTATTAAGTGCCAGGGCCAGGATTTGTGCCAGATTCTTAGCACATGTTGCTTTATTTAATTCAAACAATAATTTTTAGAATGGGATTTTCTATCACTAGCTCACAGAATAGAAAATTGAGGTTGAGGGAGACTCTGAGGCTAATCTAGAGGTACACAGAAGCTTTATACCCAGGTATAGTAATGATTTAAAGTCCACATGCTCAGTCATACAATTTGAGCATTCCAAATCTGAAAACCCCAACCTGAAATCCTTCGTATTCTGAAACTTTGTCAGCACCCACATGATGCTCAAAGGAAACTTCACTGGAGCATTTCGTGTTTCAGATCTTTGGATTTGGGATGTTCAACTGGTATTATGCAAATATTGTAAAATCTAAGAATAATAAAAAACCTGAAAAACTTCTGGCTCCAAGCATTTCAAATAAAGGACACTCAACCCATATCTAATGCCTAAAAAGTATATGTAAGTCTGTGTGTGTGCGTGTGCGTTTCAAAAATTGAGATGGGATGAGTACAAAATTAAGACACTAGCTAGGTCACAAAAGTTAGACATCAAATGGGTATAAACCCCTCCCCCAAGTTGATATCTTTACTGCATAACTTTTACAACTTTATTGCATGTTTGAACAAAATGTGCTAGGGACATAATGTTATGGGTAACAATTCAGGCAAACTAAGAATAAAACAGAGTGAAGGTAGTTTTCTGGACTTCTTATATATAGCAATGGATCAGTTTCCAAGTCATATACTTAGAATGGCATAAGAAATTAACACAGTGTAACTGGCTCAGGAAATGTGTAGATATAGCTTTAAATAATAAACTTTCCAAACTAGATGAAGGAGTGACTTAATCAATGCCAAACAGAGAAAATGGGGTGCTGGCCCACTATTTATATGTGTAGATCTCTCCCAGGCGTTAGAGGTAAAGGGATCAGGAGGGAATGCTTACATGCACTGATCACAAGTTTTTTCCAGCCTAGTCTGGAAGGATCTCATCAACAGGTGAGAGATGAGACAGACAGTCTTTCAGTGTCCACTCACCTTTCAGAATCCAGAAAAATCTTCGACAAAATGCTGAATTCAAATTGTTTATAAATATTTTCTTCCAGCTCAAAGCACTTTTATTTAAATATCAGTCTTTATTTAATATCTTTGTCAACAAGTGATTCCCCGGAAACAAGATCATTTGTTGAAGCAGAGCAGCTTCCCTCCCATTGCCCAGCTTATCACTAGACCAGCAGCTGAAAATGTCCACCAAACCCTAGGGGAGATTAAACATTTCATCACAGCATTATTATCCACAATGACACCATTTAGCCATGGCAATTTGTGCATACATAAGCACCAAACAGAAACCAGGCCAGACTGAACAGACTGTGGTCAAGAGTCCTACAATGAGATGGCTTCTCTCCCTTTCTCTTTCTGCTCCATTTGTAGTGTCCAGACCAGGGATGATTTGGGCAGCTACACCGTAGAATAAGGGATGTCCCAGCCAAAGCTTTCCATTTCCCAGACAAGCAATAGCTGAGGGGCTGGAAAACTGCAGGCTGTGGACTCTGAAGACCTGATTCAATCCTGCCTTTGTTACACTCTGCCTATGGGATTCTAGGGTTGTGACTTGACCTCTTAGCTTTCCCATGGGTTATATGCAAATGGTGAGACTGATATTGTAGGGTTATTGGGAGGATAAAATGTATGTACAGGCCCCATTTAAAACAATTTTTAGTTATTTGCTGCTGAGTTGTCACAGTTTATACCTTTGCCTTGGATAGAATTGCCATGTGGCTTCGAAATTACTTGCTTATATTATGTTTCCCTTTCTGAGCTGCATGCTCACCAAAGGCAGGACAACAACTTCACTCATCTCCAATCTCCCTGCCCAGCAATAAGACAAAACCTGACTTTCTCTCTCTCTCTCTCTCTCTAAATATATATATATTTATATTTATAAAATCATACAGTGTATAATAAGCCTGACATATAATAAGTGTCTTCAGAATGAACAAACATAATTGGCTTACACTTATCTCTGATGATGAATGCTCTGGACAATCCATTTACTAATATTGGGATTATTTATTTACACATTACAGTAGGAAATGTGAAGAGAGTGAAAGATGCTTTTGAATACTAGTACTATCAACACCACCACTACTACAAGTGATACTGCTGTTAAGAGCAGGTAATATTGATGGGCTATATGCTATATACCAGGCTTCTCTAAGTGCTTAATGTATAATAAGTCTCAATGCTCAAAATAACCCTACAAAGAGGTAACATTATTGTACTCATTCTTCCAAATGGGAAAACAGGCTCACAGATGTAGAACCTGTAATCACTTTGATGTTTAAGTGATGAGAAAAATGTGTACAATAAAGTGTCTGTACTGAGTCTGATCACACTTGTTTGGCGAGCATTTTCTAGAATCATATTTTCAGTATAATAATCGGCTTTAATACTTGCCCCAATGCTCATTTATTGCAAAAATGTACTAAGATTTTACCCAGTGCCAAGCATGGAGGCAACAGATTAGAAAACAGATTCCCATCTTATTTCCTGGTCAGCATAAACTCTTACTAGCATAAAATTATGATAAACAATATGATAATAACTAATGGGAATAGAAGAATTGCAACAATTTTTTGGAAAAGAAATCTGGTTTCATTGATTGTAGAGTCAGTAACATACTTCTATAGGTTTTTCTCTCCATGAAGTATAAGTAGGGATACATCTTTCAACTTGCATTTGTTTCAGGTGTGATTATTTCTGTTCTTCTTTTAGATATTTGCCAACAGTAACTTCTGATTTGCCTTCAAGCAATTCATCAGTTTTACATTGACTTGTAGTTGCCCCCAAATGTCTGAATTTTCTTGGTTAACAGCTTGTTCATTTGCTACATGTGAAAGTCACCAATGTAATTTTTCTGATGGCAGAATTAAGGACCGTGTGTGTGTGTGTGTGTGTACATGTGTGCATGAGCAAATGTGTATGACTTTCAGACATATCTACTGGATACTGGAAGTATAGAAATATAAAAGAAAGTTAATATTGTGTTTCTTGAGACTGATGGTGGTTCTTCTTTACGACTAAGACATTCTATTAAAATATGAGGCTGGTAGTATTTTCTTGAATTAGTAGAATCTCTGGAGACTATCTTACTTATCTACCACCATAATAACAGTCACTATGAATTAAGGAAATATAAAATATAATTATTAAACATTTATGTGCCAATGAATATGCTAATATTTTAATGCTATTTTAAGTAAGTATTTTTGAACTTAATGAATTAACTTACTGGGATAAAAAGACAGATGTTTTGAGTAATCATAAGACAGATTTCTTACCATTAAACAGTACAAAAATCCATAAACCATAATTTAACTGTCTTTTTTAATTTTAAAACTTAAAGAGTTACTGTGCAAAATAAGTTCCCTTTTTTCAAGTTAAAGGGGATATTATTTTAATAATATATCCGAAAACAGAGAAAACAAAATACATGGTTTAAAATAATGTTTTCTGTCAGGCAAAATATATTTCAGAAGTACTTGTACTATAATCCTCACCCCTTTTAGGACAAACAAAAATATTTTATAAACTTAGAATTTCATTATAAGTTTCCCACAATTATAATCCATCTGCTAAGAGAATTACTAAGGGTTTTTTAAATGTTTCAAAGTAATAAAAGTGCAGAATTCACATATCTATTAACAATCAAACTTTCAAATGAAATTTACTGCAGCTTCCACCAGGGATCAGTAACCCTTTTCTGCACAGGGCCAGACAGTAAAAATGTTAAGTTTTGCATCAGATGGTCTCTGTTAGAACTTTTCAACTCTGTCTTTGTGGGACAAGAAAGCACAGACAAAACATAAGGAAACGAATGAGATTTTCCTAATTTGCTGTAATAAAACTTTATTTACAAAAACAGCCTTTAAGCTGGATTTGGTACCCCAGCACTAATTTCCCAACCACTGCGAATCAGCATTATGAAGTATATGAGGAAGCTGGCCCTACTGCATGCCAACTCCCTTTCTCTGGTTTCATGACTCATTATTTCAAAGGATAAAACAGAAGGAGAAAAAGTTGTGCTATTGAGATGTCCTCACCACTTGGAAGACTTTCACAGAATAATAAACCTTATCATCATCTCCTTCTTGACGTAAATGGCCAATTTTCAAAGCCCATCAATCAGTGTGACCTTTTGTGCATTTGCAAACTTCTGTACACACTGCAACTTCATTTTTAGCCCAGAAAGGATAATGTTTAACAACTCTTTCCTGTATAAGCAAATTGAGCAACTCCAAGTCAATGACTCCTGAATAATTGGAGCAGGGTTCCTGTGTCTTCATAACTGACTCATGATAAATTCAACAGGAATGCTAACATAAATAGCTGACTCTTTGCACTAAGGGGGTTAGGGGTGAGTGCTCTTACCAAAAATTTGACCATATTATCTACTTTTTAAATGCATCAAATGAATAATTCCAAGACATAGGCCAGCAATACTATTTTTGAAGAATTCTTTGGAGAACTGTTAAATCTCTAATCAATTTTAAGAAATTTTTAAAATCAATTTTCATTATTTTTATTAGAAAAGTTAACTTCCCCACTTTATATATTTAAATAAAAAAATAGAATTACTAGTTAAAAGGATAAAGTTGGCAAACAAAATGTTAAACTTTACGATCAACAATATCAAGTGTTGGGAAATTGACATTTCCTATGCTGCCAGTGGAAACTTGAGTGATATTACTACTTTGAAAGGAAGTAGGCAATATATATTAAAATTAAATACTGACCTTTCTATAATCTAGCAAATCCATTTCTAGTTATGGGTTTAGAGAGCCCACCCACACACATGTGCAAGAATGTTTATTACAGCATTTTGTCTAATAAAGAAATATTGCGGGCCGGGCGCGGTGGCTCAAGCCTGTAATCCCAGCACTTTGGGAGGCCGAGGTGGATGGATCACGAGGTCAAGAGATCGAGACGATCTTGGTCAGCATGGTGAAACCCTGTCTCTACTAAAAATACAAAAAATTAGCTGGACATGGTGGCGAGTGCCTGTAATCCCAGCTACTCAGGAGGCTGAGGCAGGAGAATTGCCTGAACCCAGGGGGCGGAGATTGCGGTGAGCCGAGATCGCGCCATCGCACTCCAGCCTGGGTAACAAGAGTGAAACTGTGTCTCAAAAAAAAAAAAAAAAAGAAAAGAAAAGAAATATTGCAAATAATATTATGAATAGTAACTGGTTGAATAAAATATGATTCATTCATGTAATGTAATGCTATAAAAGGTTAAAAGAATCAAACCTTGTTATGTGTCAACACGATATGAATGGATCTCAGAAAACATCACTGAATGAAAAAAGAGTCAAAGAATGATATAAATTTATAAAAATAATTTCCCATAGGGAGAGGAGGAAGGGGCCTGTGTTTGCAAATGTAAGGTTTCAGGGTGGAGAAAACTGTTGAACAATATCTTAATTTTAAAAAGAAGAATGCATTTCTTTTCTTTTCTGTTTAAAATGTCTCTTCTTTTCTTTGGTATACATTTTTAAAGTAAACACCTGAGGCCCAGAAAGCTTAGGAGGTTTACCCAAAACCACATGTCAAATAAGTGGCAAAGAAGACACCAGATTCTAGATGAACTCAGCAAGGGATGCTCGGATGCTCCATCTGCAACCCTTCTCTACAGCCACACATCCTTCCAAGAGAAGGTATTCTAACCCTCCTGCACTGCCTTACCCATCATCATGAGAAAAGCACATAAACTCATTTCTAAAAAGGGGAAAAATAAAATTCATATGAAGTAAAGAAAGACTTCTTTGGCCCTTCATCAGCACAACACATAAAAGGTCGAGATAATTTTTCTTCCTCTCATTTTCATCCAAGAAAAATTGTTAAGACCATACCACAGGACTACATACCAGTAATGGCAACTTATAAGCAGATGAAATAGGAAACAAAATTACTTTGCAATTGATTTTCCCCATTGAATACGATAAAAGAGGATTTCTGGGTTTCAGTTGATAGAAAAGCAGAAAAATAGTTGAATAAACCCAAATTACATTTAATGAAGCATACGCTGATAAAGTATGCAAGATATTTGATGAGTGACTTCCAAAAACATCTATCAATAGAGTTATAGAGTGATTTTATTTGAAAAATGAAGAATTGAGGGAATCCAAAGGATACAAAATTATGAGCTTTGGCTAATGTAGAGATGGGTACCAGCCAGTGGAAATGCTAAATTTCCTTGGAATATCACTTTGCCTCCCCCCAAACTGGTATAAAGATTTCTTTTTAGCATATGGTCAGCATTATGGCAAAAGTTGCCTTTAGCTGGGCTAGAAATAAAAGTTAATATTCAGGTAGACATTAGATTAATACCTAGGAAACTCAAAGGACAATTAACTCTCCATGAATGAGAGCAGTCCTAGAAAGATTCTATGCATGGCTGAACATGCAAGCATTTTCAACGCAGGCCGCTCTCCATTACCTCTAGAAGTGGGGTGGGAAATGGCTGCCTCCTGGGTCATTAGCTTGCTGGGAAGCTGGGGAGGGGGTTAGCAAATAGCAGTTTGGAACATCCATATGCTGGTCAGGAAAAACCAGCTGGAGTCCTCTATGTGATCAGGACTAATTACAAATGACCGATTGGATACAACCAAACAGTGCTGCCTTTCTAATTTGCCACAGAGTGTTGACTTACTTGGCCCCCTGGCTTAGTATCCAAGCACACTGTAGCTGCTCAAAAAGTTAGAAGGAGGAAGGGAAAAAGAGAAAAGAAAAAGAAAGAAATCCAGAAACAGAGCAGAGGAGGGAAAGGGAAGGGAGGATGGAGAAGAGTGGGAAGCCAGAAGACATAAGAAAAAACAAATTAAACGAAGGATCAAAAGTAGCCCAGGATTCATATTACATAGTGCTTTTTTATTATCAGGATGTTGAATATTCACTGTAATACTGAATAGAAAATATCCTAGTTATTTGTTTTCATTCTCTAGTAATTGTAGACATTATACATATGTTTCATTTGAACAGATATAATACGCGCAGAAAACCCCTTCAGCTCCCATAATAATAACCAGTGTTCCAAGCCTAGATGATGCTTCATAATCCTTTTCAATGCAGGGATCCAGGAAGCCATTTCCAGTGGGCTGAAGCTGGCACACTGGATGAAGAGTTTGCCATCTCTCCATTAGGATCATTGTCTTAGTTCTACATTTTACTTAGCATTGAAGCTTTTATCTCAGGAAACTCATTGTGTTATGGAAATTCTATTCAATAACGAAAAAACATTTATTTTCATTATGTTGTTATAAGTAGAATGATCTCAATGTATTATTTAAGAGACATGAAAATATGACCCTGTTATCTATAGTTATCTCATTAAAACTGGATCTGGTTATAACATATGAAGGGCCGGATAGACCATTTTAAAAATAAAATCTATTTACTGCAAATAAATCATGTCTGAAAGCATGACTGTGGTCATTCGGGAAAGGTTATGGCTACTATGTAAAACAGGACATTTTTTCAGCTTCAAGAGATGGTCAACAGTATAAATTAAATTATATAATTCCTTTATTACATAACTGAATTTGAATTGGCAATAATGCAGTATAGATAAAATGTTATATCTTTTAAAATGTGGCCTTAATAGTGATTTAGAATTTTATATTTTCAAAAAATATATATGTTATTAAGAATGTTTCATGACTTTCAAAGTGGTAAATATGCGTAAAACGCCATTGAAGTCTTCCTGACTTTGTCTGAGAGAAGGAAAAGTAGCAAATGGATGAAGGATAATGTAAGTAATATCCACATATTGAAAGTCACTACATGCCAGTCTATTATGTAAAGTGTATTAGAGTCCATGCATGAATTAATATATGCAGTGTATTATGCAGTGTATTATTAATTCATGCATGGACTTTAGAATATTGGCATTGTTATTCCAGTTTTCAGAGGAAGACACCAGCCTAGGAAGGTGAAATAAATTTCCTAACATAACAATAAGCAAAGGCAGTATTCAATTTGAGGTGTTTACACCACTGAATTTGATGCCCTTAACAGTTGTTGAATTATTGAATCACAGATTAGGAAGCAAGCTGTAAACGTTCATGTTTCTAAGTCACAAAAAGTTGAGCATCTCTGCAGAGCAAACCGTCTTCTTTCCAAGTTTGCCCATCCAGAGCAGAGAGGTATCCTATAGAGTTTCTAATCATTTTTGCAAAAAGCTATCAGCCTACATTATTTAATCAAGATATGATGTAGGCCCTCCCTTCTCTATTAAAGCTAACCCAATCACCTCTGCCTCCTTTAAAAAACTCAATACTAACTCTCTCATGTGCCACATGTGTAAAAAATTCCTGGCCGGGCATGGTGGTTCATGCCTGTAATCCTGGCACTTTGAGAGGCTGAGATGGGTGGATCACCTGAGGTCAGGAGTTCAAGACCAGCCTGGATAACATGGTGAAACCCCATCTCTACTAAACATACAAAAAATAGCCAGGTGTGGTGGCAGGCACCTGTAATCCCAGCTACATGGGAGGCTGAGACAGGAGAATCCCTTGAACCTGGGAGGTGGAGGTTGCAGAGAGCCAAGATCGCGACATTGCACTCCAGCCTTGGTGACAAGAGTGAAACTCTGTCTCAAAAAATAAACAAACAAAAAACTTCACTTAGCTGTTTTTCTCACAGTAGTGCCTGACGTGATACACTTTGCATGGAAGCCATTAAAAATGTTTGCTTAAGCTTCATTTGATGTGCTGATTGCAAAACTGAACACCTAGAAGCCCACCATTTTGTAAGCAAATTGTTTTGTGTATAGTCTGTGAAGTGCTTACGTGCACTTTTGGTTTTGAACATGGAAAGGTAACAAAGGAGAGGTGATAGACATTCCACAGAGAGGAAGAAAACATGAGCAAAAAAAGGCACATCAGAGAAACAATTTGTGGATCCTTGCAGAAAAATGTGCATGGTTTAATTTGGATGGAGTATAGATTTCTTGGTGAAACAAAAGTTGGAAAGATGGATTGAAAGCAGATTACAAATTAACCTGGATTATTAGGTAGTTCATAGTAGGTTATATTTTATACAGGGAATCTCAAACACTGCATTATTCTGTGGATTATTGCTAAGTAGTAATTATTAAATATTTTGGGAGACATTGTATTAAAGGGATATCTTCCCTGCTGGAACTCTGAGAACTTCCATGTATCTGCATCCTACACATGGGGGATTTGTGGGATTTACAGTTGAATATGAGATTTGGGTGGGGACACAGCCAAACCGTATAATTTAGTTCCTGGCCACTCCCAAATCTCATGTCCTTACATTTCTTGTGTGTGTGTGTGTGTGTGTGTGTGTGTGTGTGTGTGTGTGTGTTTTGAGATAGGCTCTCACTCTGTTTCAAAGGCTGGAATCTAGTGGTGTAATCTAGGCTCACAGCAACCTCCACCTCCCATGCCCAAGCAATTTTCCTTCCTCAGCCCCACAAGTAGCTGGGATTACAAGTACTCATTACCACGCCCAGCTAATTTTTGTATTTTTGGTAGAGACAGAGTTTCTCCATGTTGGTCAGGCTGATCTCGAACTCCTAACCTTGTGATCCCCCTGCCTTGGGCTCCCAAAGTGTTGGGATTACAGGTGTGAGCCACTGCACCCGGCCATGTCCTCACATTTCAAAACCAATCACGCCTTCCCAACAGTCTCCCACAGTCTTAACTCATTTCAGCATTAACTCAAAAGTCCACAGTCCAAAGTCCCATCCAAGACAAAGCAAGTCCCTTCCGCTTCTGAACCTATAGAATCAGAAGAAAGTTAATTACTTCTTTGATACAATAGAGGTACAGGCATTGGGTAAATACAGCCATTCCAGATAGAAGACATTGGCCAAAACAAAGGGGTTACAGGCCCCATGCAAGTCTGAAATCCAGCAGGGCAGTCAAATCTTAAAGCTCCAAAATGATCTCTTTTGACTCCATGTCTTACATCTAAGTCACGCTGATGCAAGAGGTGGGTTCCCATAGTCTTGGGCAGTCTACCCCTGTCGCTTTGCAGGATATAGCTCCCCTCCTGGCTGCTTTCTCGAGCTGGCATTGAGTGTTTGTGGCTTTTCCAAGTGCACAATATAAGCTGTCGGTGGATCTACCACTCTGGGGTATGGAGGATGGTGGCCCTCTTCTCACAACTCCATGAGGCAGTGCCCTAGCAGGGACTCTGTGTGGGGGCTCCGACCCAACATTTCCCTTCCACACTGCCCTAGCAGAGGTTCTGCATGGGGGCTCCACCTCTGCAGCAAATTTTTGTCTGGGACTAGGCATTTCCATACATCTTCTGAAATCTAGGCAGAGGTTCCTAAACATCAATTCTTGACTTCTGTGCACCTGCAGGCTCAACACCACCTGGAAACTGACAAGGCTTAAGGCTTCCACCCTCTGAAGTAACAGCCTGAGCTAAACCTTGGCCCCTTTTAGTCACGGCTGGAGTGGGTGGGACACAGGGAACCAAGTCCCTAGACTGCACACAGTCCGGGGACCCTGGGTCTGGCCCATGAAACCATTTTCTCCTAGGCCTCTGGGCCTGTGATGGGAGGGGCTGCCATAAAGACCCCTGACATGCCCTGAAGACACTTTTCCCATTGTCTTGGGGATTAACATTATGTTACTTATACAAATTTCTGCAGCCAGCTTGAATTTCTTCTCAGAAAATGGGATTTTCTTTTTTATCACATTATCAGGCTGCAAATTTTCCAAACTTTATGCTATCTCTCTTTTAAAACTGAATACCTTTAATAGCACGCAAGTCACCTCTTGAATGCTTTGCTGCTTAGAAATTTCTTCTGTCCAGGCACAGTGGCTCATACCTGTCATCCCAGCACTTTGGGAGTCTGAGGCAGTTGGATCACTTGAGGTCAGGAATTCAAGACCAGCCTAGCCAACATAGTGAAACCCTGTCTTTACTAAAAACACAAAAATTAGCAAGGTGTGGTGGTGGGCACCTGTAATCCCAGCTACTCAGGAGGGTGAGGCAGGAGAATCACTTAAACCCAGGGAGGCAGAGATTGCAGTGAACCAAGATGGTGCCACTGCACTCCAGCTTGGGAGACAAAGTGAAACTATCTAAAAAAAAAAAAAATTTCTTCCGCCAGAAGAAAATCATCAAAGTTCCACAAATCTCTAGGGCAGGGACAAAATGCTACCAGTCTTTTTGCTAAAATATAGAAAGAGTCACCTTTGCTCCAGTTCCAACAAGCTCCTCATCCCCATCTGAGACCACCTTAGCCTGGGTTTCATTGTCCATATCATTATCAGCATTTTGGTCGAAGCCATTCAACAAGTCTCTAGAGAGTCCCAACTTTCCCACTTTTTTTTTTTTTTGGTTTTCTTCTGAGCTCTCCAAACTGTTCCAAACTCTGCCTGTTACCTGGTTCCAAAGTCACTTCCATATTTTCAGGTATCTTTTCAGCAGTGCCCCACTCTACTGGTACCAATTTATTGTATTAGTTCGTTTTCATGCTGCTGATAAAGACATACCCAAGACTGCATAATTTACAGAAGAAGGAGGTTTAATTTGACTCACAGTTCCATGTTGCTGGGGAGGCCTCACAATCATGGCAAAATGTGAAAGGCACCATCTTACACCACAGCAGGCAAGAGAGAGAATGAGAATCAAGCAAAACGGGTTTCTCCTTATCAAACCATTGATTCTGTGAGACTCATTCAATGTAAAGAGAACAATGCAGAAAAGACCAGCTCCCATAATTCAGTCACATCCCACCAGGTTCCTCCCACAACATGTGGGAACTGTGAGAGTTACAGTTCAAGACGAGACTTGGGCAGGGACACAGCCAAATTGTATCCATATCTAAGACATTGATGTGTTCTCTAAACCTCTCTGATTACATTATTCCTTTTTCACCCCATGAAACACTGATAAGATGAACAACAGAAAATGACTCTGCTTAATGGAGAATTGCTTAAGAAAATAAACAGGCGATCCCTAAATGAAGTAAAGAAAATTAATTTAGATTGGAATGCTATATTTATGGCCATGATGTTGGCAACAACTACTAGATAAGTTCTCTCTAGCCAAGTATTTCTATCTGCTCTTTTGTTAATTTCTGGACAAAAAGGTAGTTGGGTCATTTGACATATTCAACTTTATAACTAATCTAAATCAGAATCTATAATTTTCTACCTTTTTTCCATAAGGTCAAAGAAACTCACAGAATTTAAACTCTGTGTATATTATCTTTGCATGAGAGTAGATGCTGTCCATAAATAATAATATATTATGGCTGTATATTCTAATATCTTAAACCTCAGCTACTTTATTAATATGGAGTCATGAATTTAATGTCCTGTCAAATACTTCTAAAGTTTTCATTATACTAAATCTGTGTAAAATTCTCAGATAAGACATAGAGTATTGTGTTGTGGATTTCTTAATCATTTTTAATAATTTTTAAATAAATGTATGAAGTTCAGAAGTTCCATAATTAAATACAAATTCATTTTTTGAGATTACATCTGAAATATGAAATACTTATTTTGAAAACAATTTGGTTGAGTATTTTGAGAATAAAATATTAATTAAAAATTTTGTCTTGTAGTTTGTTTTCATGGGCCCGGTGTGGTGGCTCACACCTGTAATCCCACCAATTTGGGAGGCCAAGGTGGTTGAATCACAAGGTTAGGAATTTGAGGCCATCCTGGCCAGTATGGTGAAACCCCATCTCTACCAAAAATACAAAAATTAGCTGGGCTTGGTGGCGAGCGCCTGTAATCCCAGCTAGTCAGGAGGCTGAGGCAGGAGAATTGCTTGAATGAGGTTACCGATCGTGCCACTGCACTCCAGCCTGGGCAGCAGAGCAAGACTCTTGTCTCAAAAAAAAAGTTTTCATACGTTATGAAATTATTTAATTATCTTAATGCAGTAATATAATTTCTAACATATACTTATTTAATAAGAGTTATATTAAGTTGCATTAGAATATTTGAAATGTAAGCTGTTTATCATGTTACTTAAAACCCATATTCATATTAAATTTTTTTTGTAGAGACTAAAGGATCTCAACACAAGATAATTCAAAGACATGTTACATTGATAATTTTGTAGTTATATCTATATCTTTTTATTAAGAAAAACCCATATTGACTTACTCTGGATGGTTCAAAGATCTGAACTATATGCAAACATATCAATTTAAAGATTAGGAGCCTTTCCTCATAAAAAGATAAGATCATAATGTGAACAATGATGTTTTATACCAAAAAGTTTCTTCGAGTTTATCATTATCTTTTGAATTATACAAATATTCATACCATATTTTCACTTTAGGAGGAAAAGATAAATGTGGAGATGAATCGAAAGACTCTGTATTTGGTAGAAAAATACCAATAGTACAAACGTCACATTACTCAAGTGTTAGTTATGTTCAGGTGATAATTCAAAGAAAAAAAAATTTAGTGTAATACATCCTTTAAATTGCTTTAAGTTAGCTTATAATTAGCAGCTCAAAAACATTAAGAACATCAATCAAAAGCATAAATGGGGAAAAGAATCCTTCAAAGAATAATACCATCAACAGAAAGAGTCTAATCTACATATTAGTCTGAATCTCCACCTGACACTGTTACTTCTAAAGTCTAAGTTCTGAAAATAATTTTAAAGTCTTTTTTGGTTGCTTCCTTATAACAGCACCTAACATAATATAGTGTGTACAGAGCCATTAAAAAAATGTACTGGCCGGGCGCGGTGGCTCACGCATGTAATCCCAGCACTTTGGGGAGGCCAAGGTGGGTGAATCACGAGGTCAAGAGATCGAGACCATCCTGGTCAACATGGTGAAATCCCTTCTCTACTAAAAATACAAAAAATTATCTGGGCATGGTGGTGTGTGCCTGTAATCCCAGCTACTCAGGAGGCTGAGGCAGGAGAATTGCCTGAACCCAGGAGGCGGAGGTTGCGGTGAGCCCAGATCGCGCCGTTGGACTCCAGCCTGGATAACAAGAGTGAAACTCAGTCTCAAAAAAAAAAAAAAAAAAAAAAATGTACTGAGTAGAGAATTCACACTTTCTAGAACATGGCCATAATATTTATTCTGTGTTATAATGGACTTGAAACCCATAGATATTTTATCAATTCACCTTCAGGGCAAAGTGTATGGCTTACTTGCTGTAATATAAAACTTCCTTTTATATAAACTCTGTTAAGGAAAAAAAGAAATTCATGTGCTTGGTTATTACAAAAAATTATTTAATGCTTATTACCAAAATCCAATTAATACTTTGGGAAGTGAAACAACAACACATTGTTTTCTCTTGGCAGAGCAAAAAGAAACAGAAATTTACTAGTTTAAATGTTGCATTTTTAAAACATTCTAATAAATTCTCAGATTTTCCTTAAAACATTAATGCAGTAATTTGTATTTATTTCATTTATCAATAGTCTAACATAAAATTTAATCTCTGTCCAAAGTCCATACTATGAAAGTCTAAATTTCAGGGCTGGTGAGGGGAGTTGTCAAGGGTTATATTCCATCTAACCACCTTGACATTTGCTGAATACAAAGTTTGACTGTTACCCTCCTTTACAAATAATTCTCAGATGTGTGGCGGAAATGAGGGAGAAAGGTAGCATTTAAAAGTTAATGGTAATAGAAAGGAAAAAAAAACGTTTTTCACTTATGAAAAGCAGCACCAATAATTATTCAATGAATTTGGAAATCAACTCCAGCAGAGAAGTATATGAGATTCCTGCTGATATTGGTCATCTGAGAAACAATGATTTATTGCTATTTGGTATATGCTTACTTATGTGAATACAATTTTCCACTGTGGAATCAAAATAAAGTAAGCGTTCCAACGGCTTGCAAGGTTTCTTCAAAGAGACGAAGAGAAACAAATGGGGCACTAATGAATGCATTTAGCAAAGCTGATTTACTCTGTGACTGTGAAGTGTACAAGAAGAAGAAAAATATGCAGTGGGGTTACCTTAACCAGTTTTTATTTTTATGATATGGAGAAGAAATGATAAAGGCTATATCTATGGAAATGATAATTTAGAGCAACATCAGAAACCATTGCTTTTCAATCTTTTGCTGTCTCATGCTGAAAAACTCAAATGCTGGTAATTCAGATTTAAATACGAGTTCATGTCGATGATGAGCTGTTTTATAGATGTAAACCACTGACTGTAATTTCTCAGACTGGGAATCTCTCCTAAAAAAAATCTATGGTGGCAAGTGAGTAATTGACCAGGGGTAAGAGTTTATTTCCAGGGGAGGTTTTACTGCATTAGAATTTAACTTCCCTGTATTTTCTCTTATCTTGATCCTCATTTTTCTCAAGTGTAGATATACATTTAAAATTCAAGTTTATAAAAAGCCTTAAAACTTCCTTTTATATAACAACAACAACAAACCCATCTTGGAATCACGAGCTAAGTGTAAAACGATAATGATTCTCACTGTAAGTACATAAATGATTAAAATTCCTATTTTATTCATATGACATAGTCATGAAAATATTATTTGCAGGTATTCTGTATAAACAGAGAATGCCTTTTAAAAAGACAGTAGGTGGTAGGAAAAACAAGTTTATCTTGTCATTCCTAAGTTATTATTAATTTGTACATGGATATATAAATTGATACATGTCTGTGGCTGTGTATACAGCAGACATATGTAGGTAAGTATACATATATATTTAAAGATTGAATGTAATCTATTTTGTAGAAAACATTAGCTAGGCAAAGCGAAAGAAGAGATAGAATAATGTAATGTAAAACAACTATCTTAAATTTCTTTTCATTCAAACTTTTCCCAAATCTTGGTTGCTAAGTACTCATTTTAAAGTAATTTTCTTAACTTTCTATCAAAAAAGATTTTTAATGTTTTTCCCCCTTGTTATCCAAATTACTTGGGAAACACTTTTGTCCCGGGTATAACATTCTAAAATTATTTTCTCTGCCTTCTTTGCTCTTAACCTAAATATGGGGGAACCAACTTAAGTCATTTTATAATTTTCTTCTGAAAATATCTTTCTTTTTCACAGGCTGATATTAACCAAGCAATGAAATAAGGTACATCATTTTCTTCTGTATGTATTGGTTCAGATAAAAAGAAATTAGTAATTGTCTTAATGACGTGCAATCTAAATGTTATGCCTTCGCTATGAAAATTTCATAGTAATATTATGGCTAGACTAACAATAAAGATTCGTAGATCATTCATTCTATATTTAAAGGTTTAACTCCTTTCTTTATGTAAAGCTTTAGTTTTGGGACTCCTCAAATAAGAGAGATGATTACCAGCCATTCAACTAGATATTTTGAATCATTAAAATCCTTGAATTTTTCAGCTTCCATAAAGTGATTGGCTTGCACAGAAACATTGGGAATATGACATAGCAGTAGATTACCTATTTCTATTTTCTATTACCTGTATCCTTGAAAATTGTGGACCAAATTATCTGCTAGGTGTTGTTTGGCTCTGACATTTGTAGGCAGAGTGAACGATTTTGGATTAGAACTGTTGTTATTAGAAGAAACTTTTTGAGACCTGTCACAGTAGGGTTTAACGGATATGTTATTAATGGGGAAAATGTCCATTTTCAAAACCCCTAAAGCCCAAACCTGTTTTGGGATTCTGTTTGTTTGTTTTGATTTTTGCTGCTAGGGCAGCCCCATGGGGCCGCTTACTAGGCTGTAGCACCTCCCATTCTCTCTGTTTATTCTAGTTGTGATGGCACTTCCAGCGGAGAAGAGCTAAAATTAACAGACAGCAAACCAGACCCCCTGCCATCTCCAGAGGCCCAAATGCCAGGAATCTCAGAGAAAATTGTCAAAAATTTCAGATATTAAGGGAGAGGAGGAGAGCACAAAATAAACTAATGAAGGGCCCAGGCTGGAGAACCAAGGGGACTTTTGAGAAAAACCTAAATGAACACCTCCATCTGTTGAATCTTATGGTGGACAAAGCATTACATTATGTTGATTATTTTATTTAATCTCTACCATATGAGTTATGACTGATCGTGATGGCCATTTTACAGATAACAAAACTGAGGCTTAGGGAGGTAAGTGGCAGAATCAGGATTCAATCTTGGTAGATTTTTACATACATAATTATTATTTTTTAATGTAAAGTATATCACATTATTCCCTTCCACAAAAACCTCTCCAATGGTTTCTCTGCAACTTAAAATAAAATCAAAGCTCCTCATACATAGCCTTAGATGATTTTGTCCCTGTATTCTCCTCACCAGTCTAATTTCTTCAGTCTTTCAGCTCAGCCAAATATTTCCCTTTCCTTCTACCAGCGCTCCACATTTATTCGTCTCAGGACACTTGACCACGCTGTCTTCTCCTGGGTTTCCTCATGGCCATCTCCTTTGGTAAGTTTCCTCTCAGCTTACATGATATATTTTAAGAGAGAATTTCCCTCTGTAATCCAGCACTTTGGGAGGCTGAAGAGGGCGATCACCTGAGGTCAGCAGTTTGAGACCAGGTTGACCAATATGGTGAAACCCTGTCTCTACTAAAAATATAACAATTAGCTGGGCATGGTGGCTGGCACCTGTAATCCAGCTACTAGGGAGACTGAGGCAGGGGAATCACTGGAACCCAGGAGGTAGAGGTTGCAGTGAGTGAAGATCGTGTCACTGCACTCCAGCCTGGACACAGCGAGACCATGTCTCCAAAAAAAAAAAAAAAAGAGAGAGAGAGATTTCCCTGACTTTCCTGAATAAGACCTCCAAGGTTCTCCCCATAGGTATCATATTTTGTTTTCTGTCCTGCAGCTCTCACTTGTGATTTTGTATTGTTCATTTTCAGGCTCCCCGTACTCCCGAATTACATTCCATGAGCACAGTGACTGGCTTGTTTACACTGATGTCTGCAGCACCTGTAGCAGGGCCAGGCACAGAGGAGGTGTGCAAGAAGTAATTTTGGACAGATTAATTTAGTCCTCACAACAATCTTTTGAGAAACATAGGAGGCAAGCTTACAAATGAATTCTCTACTACTCAAACCACAGAGCCTGCCGCATGGAGAGGAACAATTAAAACAAACCCAGAGGCAAAATCATGACCACTTTTCCATAAACTGACGCTAGACCCTCATCCCTGCCAGAAGTTGTCTTAATGAAAGGCATTGATTTTGAAGAGACAATGGCTGGTTGCAAAGCAGGTAAAACTATGAGAAAGCTTAAAAAGATATTTATAACATAAGATTTCATTCAAGAATTCCATTTATAAATTTGCCGAGAGAGAGAAAAAAAAAGCACATGTGTATAAAAATACTTTGTGGGAATGCAGAAAGGGATGGATTTAACACTTGGAGGACATTAGGACGTTACTGATGAAGAAGGACATTATTTTTAATAGCGATGGAACATATTCTCAGTGAACTACCATAAGCTTCAAGAAGCCCAAAAGAACAAAACATGAAAACAATCTTGCATGAGGCTCTGACCACTGTGAAGAAAGAGAAGAAATATATTCTTTTCTATGCACTGAGCGCAGCCTCGATTGAACAGTTATTCAAGGTGGACATCATTTATAAAAGCAACCTGGGATATAGAAAATGCTTTTTTTTTCATTGTTCAGAGTTTTATACTAAAACAAGGCTACTCAATTTTAAGATAAGATCAAATACATCCTTCAAGCCTTCAGTATGACACACTGTAAAAGCACTGCAGGCAAATTAATCATTTTACTTTTTGCAGAGGCACATGTGAAATTTCATATTCTTCTTTTTCAATTTCAAAACTCTGAAGTAGTCAAATTTGAATGAGCATATGTAATATAAAAAAGGAAGAGAGAAGCTTACCGTTCTACTAGCACATTTTAGGTATACTATAAATGAGTGCTGCTGATTAATATTAATATGTAATAACATATTTGAAGTCCAAAATGTTATTTTTAAAAAAAACACAGTAGCATTCTTTAAAAATTTAAATAACCTGTAAAAGTTTGCAAAACAAAATGTACCTGAGTAAAAATTGGTTGTATTTATCCAAACGACAGGGTTACTGAGGCACTTAAACTTTATTGCTTTAGAAGCAATTTGGATCTGTTTCCTACTAATCATTTCAATGTAGCCATAATAGAACGAGTAATTAAAGAAAGAAACCTTACAATCTATGGGGGAGACAGCCTGATCTCTGTATCTACAGCATTTTGCTTTCTATAGAAAGAAAATATTTATTTCAAATTGAGATAGCAAAAGACTTGTACAAATTAATAATAATAGATAAAAAAAGGGAGGGGAGAGAGAAAAAATTCTGAATTAGTAAATCTAAATGGAAAAATATACTAGAACACCAGAGGCTGAAACCAGGAATTATTATTGTTGGCTATTTTCTGTCTTTATTTTTCTGTTTCCTTTCTTTCTTTTTTTTTTTTTTTTCTGAGATGTTCCACTCTTGTCGCCCAGGCTGGAGTACAATGGGGCAATCTCAGCTCACTGGAACAACCGCCTCCTGAGTTTAAGCAATTCTCCTGCCTCAGCTTCTCAAGTAGCTGGGATTACAGGTACCCACTGCCATGCCCAGCTAATTTTTGTATTATTAGTAGAGATGGGGTTTCACCATGTTGGTCAGGCTGGTCTCGAATCCCTGACCTCACGTAATCCACCCACCTCATCCTCCCAAAGTATTGGGATTACAGGAGTGAGCCACTGCACCCAACCCACCTCTTTCTTTTGGTATTTTTGTCTTTCTTTTTTCTTTCTCCCTCCTTCTCTTCCTTCCCAATTTATTTCATCCTTTCTTTTTTCTTTTTGAAAATAAAAATTGAACACACGAAGGCATCCTGACCACGTGTTGTTCTTTCACCACTGCCATGTTGCTCACAGTGCCCCAGCTGGGAAATGACATCTAGAGCACATCTGTCCTTGCAGTTTTTATTCTAGGATCCTGAAAGGACAAGCTATTTATGTGACTCATGGAGCTTTTTGTAGTGAAAATAATGTTTGAGATGATCAATTCTGTATCAAAAAAATCCACAGCATATGTTGTTGATTTTTTTCTTCTAGAATTCACCTTGCTGCTAGCCTTCCAAATTCTTGATAAACATTTGCTGATAAACTCTCAAAGTAAACACAGATCTGATGAAGAAATAGCTCAAATTGTTCAACAACTACCCATGTTTTGATAGATCTGACAGATCACTTCCGTTGAACACCAAATTAGTGAACTACGAAATGGATCCCAATCACACCAAAACAGTTAAGAAAGAAGCGGTGAAATGAAAGCATTACCAAAATGCTTAAATCTAGATTTTTTTTTTTTCCTTTTTGAGACAGCATCTCTCTCTGTTACCAGGCTGGAATACAGTGGTGCAATCTTAGCTCACTGCAACCTCCACCTCCTGGGTTTAAGCAATTCTCCTGCGTCGGCCTCCCAGGTAGCCAGGACTACAGGCATGCTCCATCATATCCAGCTAATTTTTGTAATTTTAGTAGAGACAGGGTTTCACCATGTTGGCCAGGATGGTCTTGATCTCCTGACCTCGTGATTCCTCTACCTCAGCCTCCCAAAGTGCTAGGATTACAGGCATGAGCCACCATGCCTGGCCTAGATTTTTTCTTTTTAAAGGTGAGGTGTCACTATGTTGCCCAGGTTGGCCTCAAACACTTGGGCTCAAGCGATCCTCCCACCTCTGTAAGAATTAAAGAAAGAGGAAACAAACATGAAAGGTGGCTTGACAATCAAGGACAGGTTTATTTTAGAGAAAACAAACCTGAGAGGGGCAGCCTCCTGAATAGCTGGGACTACCAGCATGCACTACCACACCAGCCTAGGTATTTTTAAATAAAACTTTTGTAGGATTCTTTTTTAAAATACTATTGTGAAGAAGTGCACATATTTGAAGAGATGTTTTAGTCCCATTTTATATTGCATGGCTCATATTAGAATTCAAGAAAAATATATGTTCAAAAAATCTTTAAAATTTATTTTTAATTAGAATTTTAAAGAGAGATTGACTGCAGTATACTCCTCTGTGGCTTAGTGTCTGGGATCGGTGTGAGATCCAAGGGAGTACTGGTTCTTAGATTTATTTTGAAGCCAATTCCATTTCCAATAACAACAGCGAGGAAGGTGGCAGGATATGAGAATGAATATAATATACATAAAACCCCTTATTCACAAAATATTCCCAGCTCCTCCAATTGTCCCTCATTTTCAAAAATCACACTATCATTAATAACAGCAAAAATAATGCTAAAGGCAGTACTACCAGCAATAATAATAAAGGATTGAGCACTCACTGTCAGGCACTCTGCTAAATATTTGACAGGGATAACCTCAATTTTCACAACAGCCCTGTGAAATAGCTGTCACCATCATCTTCATCATCATCATCATCAACACAGTTATGTTATAGTTGAAGATACTGAGACACAGAGAGATTTAGTAATTTCCCATATTTATACAGTTATTAAGCTGTAGAATTAAAGACTAATAGGATATTATACCTGTGTGTTTTGCCTTATTTCTACATAAAATGCACAAATTCTCAGGAAGATAACCAAACAACATCTAAGAGGAAAATACAAGAATGCATATCAAATATTAAAAGCTGTATGCTTGATTAAAGAGAGAGATTAAAATTTAGAAATTGAAATTTGCATTAGGATAGTACCAAGTGGTAAGCCCTCACTGAGTGCTGTTTGTTATCACGAACTCATTTAATCCCAAGGACATCCTAGGAGCGGGGAGTTATCTCTACACTTACTAACGAAGGTGCCAGAAGGTCAAGACACTTGTTGACCTCAGAGTCCAAGCTCTTACCAGCATGCTCTCTTGCCTCTCAGAAGGCCAATTCACACTTTTTCTTCCAGTTTATTGGATTATTTCCTTTGATTACCCAGCTTGTTTTATCAGTCGCAAGAACTGCAGTTTTATTCTTCCCTCATCTGTCTCAGGAGGAGTTAAGTGGTATTTAGAAATAACTCATAGATACTTGGAATTCTCATATTTACATTTTCAACACTTACAAATAAATTTTTCAAACTGCAAAGCAGGTACTGTAACCAAACATATAAAGCCATCTATATTCCACTTGGACATTAACATGAAATTGCACTGTGCAAAACCTTATGATAACTACATTTCATTGGCAAATATTTATTGCATTTCTGATATACTTATAATAAAACAGCTTAATCCATCATTTCAACTGATATGGATGCATGATTTTTGCTGTAGATTATGATGCTTCCTTTATGAAACATTATAACTCTCAGGGCTGAGTGAATGAGGTTAGAAAAAAAACCCCAAACCTGCAAGAATAATATTTTCAATGATTTTGGAATAAGTAATGTGCTAACAAGTGTACAACCCTTCATGCTCCAAGATGAACAGAAGATTTTTTTAACATAAAATGCCAATTTCATGTAATCAAAACATGACTCTCACAAAACAAAACAAGATGTAATTTTACATTTCTGGGGGGAATATTAAGAGCCTTTAAAAGATGTCTACTTTAATTGTATTGAAAGGTGAAGCATTCTTCAAGGATTGTTCTCCCATTATAACTATCTGGATACAATTCTGATCACAACAATTAACAATAAAGGTGATGAGATTGCAGCAAAATTATTATAGTTTTCAATATTGGGAACGATTTAATAACCCTAGTTTTATTATAAAATGGAAATCTGAGCAGAATTTCTTCCAGAGTGTCTTGAGGTGGCTATTTTCTGACATTAAATGACATGATTTCTGAAGATGAATAAATAGCAGGCCAAGCCCTGAAAGAGCTCACAATTTCTGAATGTGTGTTTGTGCAGAATGGGACGGGGGGTTGCTGGAATATATTAATTTATTTAAAGTGCTCTAGGGCTGCTGCAGAAAGAAACTGATTTATTCTGCCTGGGGAAGCGAGGCCAGAAGAATGACTGAGAGAACAAGACAGTCGTATAGGTCCTTGAAGGACGTATGGGGTGGGGCATGTTAGGTCAACACATTCAAGGGCATATGAAATAAAAAAGGAAGTCCAGAATAGAAAATTAGTGGATTTGCTGGCCAAAGACAGATATTTCTGCTGGGATAGAGGCAGAGAAGCAGATTTTTTTTTAAAAAAGTATTTTCAGTTGACAATTTATAACCACACAAAGGATTTGTACTAAAGAGATAATCTGAGGCACTACAAAGTACATGGGATTTGGGACAGCTAACATTAAGGCAGGACATTTAAGGGGAAGAGGAGGTTTCTTTGCTGTGGTAGACAGTCTCTGGCGGGAAGAAAGGCGAAAATGGATGCCCCACATGAGACTCATAAAATAGTTACCCATGAATTTCAGAACACTTGATATTGAACTTCACTTGCAACTGAGGATGAATGAAAATGATTCCAGACTGCTAACATAAAGCAAAACATATCCTAGAGATAGATGTGTCTTGTTTTCTCAGTATGATACTTAAAGAAGACCCAGGCTATTGTTTTCCAGGGTGCACAACATGGGAATGCTTCAGTGGCGAGGAAGAGCAAATGTTTAAGGACAATTATTAAAAGGGGAATTATTTACTCTGTGATGTATCAAGGAGGCATTTTTAACTCTAGGCACATCAATCCTTCAATGTCTCTTTCCCGAATTTGCATAAACACTATAATTGACAGCTTATTAACAGTTCATTAAGAACACTAAAACCTTGTGATAAACAACAGCCTGCCAACAGCACAGTGGACAGACTATCTAACCATGCATTTTATCCGCCTCAGAAATCAACCCAGTTTACCAACAATAAGTCCAAAAGGTGGCTTTGCTAATCGATATTTTCATACAGACAAGCGCTCAAACATAGCGCTGCAAAGCCCTCATTAAGCCCTGATTGGCAGTTAATCTGTCTTTCAGCCAGCTAACTTTGCTGAGTAAATGTACCCATGACCCCTAAGAATGCTAAAATAACTTTATTTAAATAATTGCAAGTCTTTGGAACATCTCTAAATCATAAAAAGAAAATGGAAAAAAAATAAAAGAGAATGGCCAACACTATCTGTATTTTTGGTTTGTTGCTAAAAAGAAAATGGTACAGTATCAAGTTTCATGGGTGGCGTTTTCTGCTTAGTCGGAAATGGAACATCTTCATGATTGCAGTGTGAAATATGCTACACAGGAGTCAACACTGCACAACATGGACAAAACTATTGGTGTTTTCCTGGTAAGAGCGCATCATAAAACTACTGGATGTTGTCTTTCCTTATCTTTGGAAGAAAGCCTGATTATAAGCTCATTTCAGCTGAACAAATCTTTCTAGACTTCCTGCTGAGCAGGGCATTTAAACTTTCATGCAGAGAGGTCTTCATTTTCTGTACCCTGACAGCGTAGGCTCCTTGTAGCTCTGGCATCGGGATTCACATGGAGGCACTGGGACTCACGGAGGCCTTACGTTAAGGCATTACACACTCCATTTTGCATTTTTCTTTTGGAAATAGACATCAAATTGACTATTGCCATCAGTGCCATGTATCTTATTAACTCCGAATTCTCCCTACCTGGAGTTGTCTTCTCGCAGCGAAGGGAAATGTAAAATAAACATAAGAATCATTCTAGAGAATACTCCAGTATGGACAGAGAGGCTGCCTGATAAATTATTGCTGCAAAGCTCTTTTGCAATGTAAGATATCAAGAGTTGAAATCTCTTAAATTGTTAGGCGTATACCTTTTCACCTATTCGTTTGGGCCACTGGAGGTCCTAAAGGCCCACAGCTTAAGTCATGGATAAGTTGATTTGCGTGAATAATTAGATCTCCTGGGATGCTGACTGGAGAAAATGAGAAATTAGTATGTTGAACTGCATATTGTGGACTTCTGAAATATTCTGAACACTGTAAAATTGCTAGCCACATGATTTTTTGGTTAGGATATGAGGTTGCATCCTACTGAAACAGAATAATTGCGCTACTTGTCAAACTACCATCACCACTACTACAAATGCCAAACAAATACGATGCTGACTTGAAAATGTCATAATGTTATCCTATTAATGGAGAGGGTAGACATACCTTCTTCAGAATACTACCAGCTTGGCACTGTGCCTCATGTCTATAATCCCAGCACTTTGGGAGGCCAAGGTAGTGGATCATGAGGTCAGGAGTTCAAGACCAGCCTGGCCAACATGGTAAAACTCCACCTCTATTAAAAACACAAAAATTATCAGGGCATGCCGGTGGGTGCCTGTAATGCCAGCTACTTGGGCAGCTGAGGCAGAGAATTGCTTGAACCCAGGAGGCAGAGGTTGCAGTGAGCTGAGATCATGCCACTGTACTCCAGCCTGGTCGAGATAGTGAGACTCTGTCTCAAAACAAAAAAAGAATATTACCAACAGAACGGTGTGATAAGGAATTTTATACATACTAGCTCATGCTGTATTCACAAGAATCTTATGCAGCAGATGTTCCTATTGTCTGTTTTATAGGTAAGGATACTGAGGTTTACTATGAACTGTCTAGGAGTCCACAGATCTAGTGGATGTGGAAGAACCATCTTAAGTCCAGTTTATTAACCTGCAACATCCACACTCTGTCCTGCCCCATTAAAACGCCCATTGAACATATCATCACATATTCACCGGAGCTCCTGCTAGAAGTTCAAAGAGGAGGCCACTTGTTGAGCAGAAGCATGGCTCTCTTTAAACACTTCAGCGACAACACCCATGCCAAGTCTGGTCTAATCTCTAGTTAAATGGAGCTATAATAGGCACTTAATTTAAGTTAGCTGATTGACTGAGGACAAGGTTAACATGCGTACAGCGGAAATGTTAATTTCAATATAAGTGACTACTCTATCAGAACAATGTTTTATAAAACAAGCATTAATATTCAAATATAATTATCTTTATTGCTATTGTCAGAAAAACAACACTGAGTAGCATGGATCAGTGGCCTAAGTCAGACTAATATTTCTTTTGAGGTGTCAACAACATAGGATTTTTGTTCCATATGAGGTTAGTTAATTAGCAAATACTCTTAAGTTTTAGCATAGACATATTACTGTTTAACCACGGCCTCAAAACACCTTTACAATTTCATAAGCCTTTCCCAATTCTTTCTATGCTGGTGCCTCCAATCCCAAATGTTAAAGTCCTTTCTTCTCTAATTAATTTAGCTTAGGCTTGTACTTCAAAAGCTGTGTCCACATTTTCTACTTGGTCTTTAAATCACAACTGAATTCATTCATTCCCTCACTCATTTCTTTATGCAATAAGTATTTTGAGTGTGTACAACATATCAGGCTTAGTTCTAGGTATATTAGTAAACAAAATGAAGACTCCTGCCACCATGGAACTAATATTCCAGTAGGAAGAGAGAGATAAAAAGAAGAAATTGTAATAAGGGAGTAAATTCTACAGTAGAGAAGGATGGTACTATGGGAAGAAGACAAAGAGTATCGTGGTGAAATGGGGTGGGGAGTTGCAAGTTTACACAATGGTCAGGGTAGGCCTTATTGAGAAGGTGACATCTGAACTTGAAGGAGACAGCATTAGACATGGAGATACCTGGGTTAGATATTTCAGGCAGGCAGAATACTTAGTGCAAAATTCTCTAGGATGGAAATGGGATTGGCTTCTTCAAAGACCACATGGCTGGAAGACAGTGAGTGAGAAGAATACAAGTAGGAAGTGAAGTCATAGAACTTCCAGGGGTCCTGGGAAAGAGTGTAAAGCCCACTCCACTCCACTTGCCGTCATACTTATTACCAGCTATGCATGTCCTCATTCACAGTACACTATAGAGGTCACCAACCAGGAGTCCACATAATTCATTTGGTCCCAGAAAGCTGTAACAATTTAACATTATTTAAAAATCAGATTTTTTTTTAAATTGGACTTTCAGATTGTCTAGATAAATTAGGTCTCATAAGTACAATTTCCTTCACAGAGGGTAACAATAAGCTCTCTGCTTTTCACAGACACATGCTTTCCAAGTTGCAAAATACTTTGCTTCCAGCTTCCTGGAAGCAAGTGGTCACCAGGAATTTTGGTGACCCTTTGCAAAGTATAAAACTCTATACCTGTTTACATCTTTTCCTTTTGCTTTCTTTTATTATTTTAATGATTATTCTTACTTCTAAGTTTATTTAATTCTAACTCTGTTTATGCCAAATAAATTCTCATTGAAATGTTCCAATCATGCTCTCTGCTGCTGCAAAACCCTGGAATGCTTACTAGATTGATGGAACTTGGAAGGTGGAACTTGCTTACTATTGGAAGTCTTCTCTTGCTACTTATAACCTGTCTTTTTAGTTGGACAAGTTGAACAACTGATTTTAGTTCAACTGAGGGCTGAGTTTTCCCTTTTGGGATCATCTTAGCCTCATAACATAGGTATATTTATTTTTGATTTACTGAAGAGAAGTTGCATAACTCATTTAAAAACACAGCAAAAGTAATGAGTAAATCCAGAACTGGAGCTTAGGCCTGTCTGACTCTAGAATGGATGCACTTTTCATAGTGTTAGTCAGGGGATGTGTTGAAAATATATCATGGAACTTTTAAAAGGCCACCTCTTTGTTTCAGTCATTCTGACTTGGCAGGATTTTTCCAAAGCCTAAGTGGAATGGGAAAAGATGCTGATGAAAATGTATCTTTCTAAATACCCATCTACCCGACTATCAGCTTATTTATTTATTTATTTATTTACTTTGAGATGATATCTCGCTTGGTCACTCAGGCTGAAGTGCAGTGGCACAATCTTGGCTCGCTGTAACCACCGCCTCCCAGGTTCAACGATTCTCCTACCTCAGCCTCCCAAGTAACTGGGATTACAGGGGTGAGCCACCAAGCCCAGCTCATTTTTTTAATTTTTACTAGAGGCAGGGTTTCACCAAATTGGCCAGGCTGGTCTCAAACTCCTGACCTCAAGCGATCTGCCCACCTCAGAATCCCAAAGTGCTGGAATTACAGGTGTGAACCACCTTGCCCAGCCTTCAACATATTTAAATAATTATCTTTATATATACATATAAGTTTTCGTGTGTGTGTGTGTGTGTGTATATATATAGTATGTTGTATTTTTTAATATAAAACATACACATCAGTATATATATATAATTTTAAGTTTAGGTTGCTTAGTATAGCTATCTACTTTGATCAAATTAACATCTCAAAATGCTTTTATTAGATGATAATGTTTAAACTATCTTGAAGCAATTATAATTTTTTAAGAGACAGACACATTTATATATATATGATAATGATTCATATTTATTCTTGATGTCAAGGGATAGGATGTCATTTCCTCACTTCAACCCATATCACTAACTGCTTTTACCAATGTTGATTTCCCCATCCTTGGCTTTTCAAAATAAAATGAAACAAACCGTAAGAATAATGAACTCTTCCTTCTTCCAGCAAACATACTCTTGACATTTTTTATGGAACAAAATGTTATAAAAAGAAATGTAAAGATTGAATCTAATATTAATCACATAAAGTTTTAAAAGTATCCAAAATCTTTATATATTCCTGTTGGTCACAGATTCTTTATTGTTTGTGTCTTGTTCAATGTTCTGGGCTACTGCTCTATGGTTAGGAGCTTGTTTGCAACACTTAGCTTTTCCAAGTTTCATAGTAGAAGACAACATAATTTTCCTGTGATTTACCAAATGTGAATATTAAAATATAATATAGCACGAAAGTCATCCTTACAAAATGGAACAATTCGTAAGTTGGATGTCCACCTTCATTAGGGACTGTAAATGCAGAGTATTGTATTGAAGAATGGAAAATCTTTTGATTCTATACATTTCTCCAAAGTTTTGGGTTTTTTTTTTTTTGAGACAGAGTTTCGCTCTTGTTGCCCAGGCTGGAGTGCAATGGCACGATCTCGGCTTACCACAACCTCTGCCTCTCAGGTTTAAGCAATTCTCCTGCCTCACCCTCCCACGTAGCTGGTATTACAGGCATAATTTTATATTTTTAGTAGAGATAGGGTTTCACCATATTGGTCAGGCTGGTCTTGAACTCCTGATATCAGGTGGTCCACCCACCCAGCCTCCCAAAGTGCTGGGATTACAGGTGTGAGCCACCATGCCTGGCTCTCCAAAGCAGTTTGATTGTGGTCTAGGTGAGAATGTACATGTACAAGCACAAATATTAAGTGACACATTATTCAATGCAAATTGATGTGCAGTAAAATTAATACGGAAATGCCAAATGAAAGGTGGGGTCAGTCTCTGAATGTACCAAAGGGGAGGAGGAACACAGATTATCAGAAAAATGAATATTGAATGCAAATTCAAACCAGGGGAGCAGCAACACAACCACATGTAGACAGGGCGCCAGTGTTCTACGGTAGTGGATGGTATCACTACAAAGTCAGACAGACCTACTTTTGGACCCTGGCGCTTCCTCTTACAGCTTCACTTTGGTGGGCATGTTGTTTCACACCTCTGTTTCTTTGACTATAAAAAGGGAATCACACCACTTACCACATATGAATGCCATGATACTTAAACTAGATAATGTATGGAAAGCACTTAGCACAGTACCTGGCACAAAAATTTATAAATTACAATTATAACCAGCCAACGATGTGTGCTAGGGAAAGGGTAAAAGAGAGGAGAGAAAAAGCACATACGTTCTGTAGGCTGGAATAAGAATAAGCAAAAGGCCTCATGTCACAGGGAGGAACTATGAGGGGCTATAATAAAAATTTAAGAGATCCATCTGGCAATTCTGTATATATATATATATAGGCTCTACTGGTCTGGGAAGAGATGGCAGAGAGATGGTCTAAGAGAGGCGCCCTGCATTCCAGGTGTAGAATGATGGAAGGGGCCAGGGATGGAGGCTGGAGAAACAGAAAAGAAGGGGTGATCTAAGAGCCTGTGCTGGGAAGGAATCAGCAGGTGCTGGTGATCGATTAGAGTTGGAAGGTGAAGGAGGAGAGTCAGAAATAACTCCCAGATAGGCGTGTTAGTGAGCTGGAAGGACACTGGTGGCAATAACAGAAATGAAGAAGTGATAGACACTCTTCTATTACCTTCAAAGTGAAATGTCCAATTACAGGGTTACTGAAGAAGTGCTTCTAAATTTGTAGTTCTGGGTAATTAAGATTAGGGACATGGAAAAGGGGCTAAGACATCAATTAAGATCCTAAGACAATAATAGATTCTCTTTGAAATGTTGATATTATCAGTGGATAAAAACAATGACTACAATGAGAGAAGCAAAGAAAAACAAAACAACCTATGCTTGGAATCATATGACAGTCCTGTTTGAGAAGTAAAAGGGATCGATTATCACAGAACACTTCTATGGCCAGCTGAAAGAAAAAGAAGTAGTTGTCTGCACGAATCTGGTTTGGAGTTAGAATGTCGGTAAGCATATTCATTGTACTGCTGAATATTACTGTAGCCTGGCAATCATAAAATGAAAAAAAAAAAAAAAAACCAACAGCAAGAGCGTAATTCTATTAAAATAGTTGTACTGAGGTGACTTCACAGTTACACATGTTTTGGTAATTCCGCAATAAATTTGCCCTAATGTGGTGTCGTGCCAATATTTGCATTGCCAACTGCTGTCATCATAAGCCTTTTAGAGGCATCTGACAGTCCGTTTATCTTGCAAATCGTTGCAGAACAAACAAACAGAAAGTAATGTTATATTTTAAGTTGCTTAAAAACTACTTGCAATTAGAAGCCCTGTATGTATTTAAATCAAAACAACCCCAGCAATGTTTTCAGGATTGCTGTAAATGCAGTACATGGATGAGAATTTACAGTGTTCCATAACAAGGGAAATCGTGATACCAGATTGCATTTACTTTTATCTTACCCAAAGTAACATTATCTTCAGCAACCATTAAAAAAACAGCACTATCATATAAATCTATTTAAAGGAATTGGCACTGTTACAATAAAGGCATCCATGCACTAGCTTATTCCCTGAAAATCATCCAAATGCCAGTGGCTAAGAAGTGAGACTTTTGATTTCTTCCTGAATTGCCACTAAGCACCCCCTTCATTCTTACACACATATTCCTCAAACTATGTCAAAAGCAGGAACAAATTTCCTAACCCAAACTGAAAAGTCCTTGGCTCTCCAAATGACTATAAATTGCATGGCTAAGTGCATATGGCCACAGGGCTGTCACAATTACTTCTCCTGACAATTCATCATAGCATACTAATTCTATAATATCATTACTGCGTCTCTTCTCACTGTACTGATCCAGCCAGCTAATTTAATCAACTAATAATAGATTCAGAAATGGATGCAAGGGGCCCTAGCACTTCAAATTATATTACTAGAGACGTACCATGGTGAAGAGGATACATTCCTCACCATTCAACATAACCTCCAGAAGTTAGATTTTTCAAATAAGATGGGTGAGATTACTGGTAAAGGTTTCAATTGAAAATTTCAACCACAGAATTTTTTTTCAAAATTAATACTTTTTTTTTTGCTTCAACAATGTCAACAGAAGGAAAAAAAATCTTATTTTCTAAGTGCAGCTTTCGCTATGGATATTAATAAGACACAGGAAATTCAGAAGTTTTCGTAAAACTAGGAGAAATCAGAGTTCTATGATTAACTGCAAAGTAAGCCATTCAAGAATGGACAATTAATTTTATTAAATTTTAATCTTCTCTGCAAATGTCAATGATAATTAGAAAACATTATTCTTTAACATCACAGTCCATCTTGCATGTCATGAAGAGTAATAAGTTAATTTATTATGAAGGAAAAATAGCCTGAAAACATAATGCTAGAAAGTATACAACAGGTAAAATAAATGCTACAAATATGCATATATCATTTATTTGAATGTAAAGTTAAAGCTGTAGTCAGTTTTTTTTTCTTTTTTTAAGAGTCACTTATTTGAAAGAATGATACAATTTCCCTCCAGCACCGTTCCACGAAAAGGGACTTACCTATCTATCCTACAGTTGAAATGGCGATAGACAGAAATGTTTCTGTGGCAGACCTGTCAGTCAACTTTGCACCTAGATTTGCTTTGCAATTAACATTTGACTGAATGAATGCTGCTCTTTGAGTACTGGCAAAATTCTCTACCTCTTGAGACTTCTGAGGAAAGAGAACAAACCTGCAAAGGAGCTTTTCTCACCAAAGTCTTGAAGTTACCACCCACCTGATAGAAACTTATAATACAATAAGATATATTTGGTAAAATATTAACTGATGTACCAAGGTGATAGTTTCCAAGTACATTATGAACATCTGAATATCTGATTCTTCCACTTGATTTTTTTCCACCAACAGAAAGGATAACTCTTGCTCCTCTAGATGAAGCAACGTTCCCAGAGGCCCAAAGATGAGTGGTCTTTAACCAGCAGTGTGGGTGCTGGAAATTGACCTCAGATGGGTTACGTTTGATTAGTACCTCTTATTGCACATTTAAATCATCTGTTAATGTTTTAAAATCAGGAGACTTCATAGAAAGATCTGTATGTCTCACTTCTATTGCAAATCCCAAGACCTGATATTTTCATACACCCAGACACAACAATCAGATAGAGGAAGCCAAGAAGTGGGTGTACTCTCTCTAGCGAACCAGCGCCCCTAGTACTTCTGTAAATCATTCCATAAGTCACCCTAAATCACTGGCCGAGGGTTATCTTTTGGTTTTCACCTCCTGTCAGAACCAGTTTTATCCATTTTGCTATCGACATTCCCTGGACACACCTGTAGCTATTAAAATTTTCTAATTTTCCTTATTCTAATCAATTTGTTTAGGATCCTTTCATGGTAAAGATTTTTATAAAACAGATGTTCACCATAAGATCATGGTTTCTTTTTGAAAAGATGCTTTTAGATTTTCTGAATATGGTAATTTTACAAGATCACTTCATGCACTTAGAGATATCAACCTTAAAATTCCATGTGGAATTGCCTACATCAGAAAATTTATAGTAAAATGTATTTCTACAAAAAGTCAGTATCAACCCGGTATGAATCTTTCCTCTGTTAAAAGAGAAAATGAGAAAACTGTCATCATGATAATGCTTCTGTATAGTTATTTTGAGAAACAAGTGTAAATTCAGTAAAATGTCCATCCAATGTGACCCTTTGCTAAATGTGATTCAAACCATGTTTGCCTAGCCTAAATGCAAGGCATCTCCGTGACACTGTAATATAACAAAACAAATAATTTTGCTTTCATCAATATACAACAGCTTTGTTCATTATTGAGAAACGTTAGGTGGTAAAGTATTGAGTGCTATGCATTTTATGCTTAAATCAATGTACTGTCTTGCAGTTATGCCACCTAATGTGTTTTTAAGTCATCCGCTACAGAGATCAATGTGATTCTTATTTGATATTCAGTGTTAAGTTCAGCCTCATAAATTTAGAATTGCGCTCTGTTATTTTGATGGTTATATATTAACCACGTACTGAAAGTTTTATGATTTTATACTCAGCCTGGCTGTAAATCATACCCGTTCTATACGTAAGGCATAGGGTCTGGCTTGATTTTTATTGCTCTGCTCAGAAGGAAACGGATGGATGGCTAGATATTTGAGGGAGGTAAACCTACAATGTGTTTGGATAAATACCTCAGGTATGTGAGCATTAAAGGCATGGTTCAGAAAATTCAAATTAGACATCTCACTGCAACGAGCCTCGTGGGCATGGATAATAATGCAATAGCAAGGTGTCACAAATTGGCAATCTTTTATATTAGTACCCTCAGTAGCAGGGGCTTTGACCTCACACAAGTTTATCCATGCTCACTCTGTGGTGAGTTAGTCTGACAAACACAGCTCCACGCAGGCTAAATACAGAGAATAAATTGAATACATGGTATTTCATTACTCAATCAGAGACCTGCATATTATTTCAGAGATGAAGAAAAATAAGAATATATACTAACATTATTCTTGAAACAATGAACTAAGTTGTAACACTGTAACAGATTCAGACCGACATAGAACAACTTAATTAGTAGAAAACAAATAGAACTGAATTAACACTCATCATCAGGGCCAACGAAATTAAAAAAAAAAAAAACAACCCAGGGTAAAGGCTTTTGAAAATGATGCCAAAATAGTGCAAAATTAGATACAACAACAGTGTGTCTAGATAACTGGTATTCCTCAATTAAATGATAGATATAGGGCCAAGGTAGATTTCTAATCCTTCTTTCCATTGAAAGAGATTAACATTTGGCAGGGTCTCAAATACGCTCTCTGAAGATTCCAATTCAGTCCCTTTGCTATATTTTTTATCATATATCGAAGTCACTTTTTTTTTTTTTTGCTTTTGATGACATATTTTCAGACTCTACATTCATCTCCTTAAGTTAAACATGTAACATCTTAAACTATGACTAAACTGACAGACATGACAAAACATTTCAAAGGGAGTTATGCAAGGCTGGGCCAAAAGTTTGATCAATTTTGATTTAGCAGCCTTTAGCAGAAATGCAACAGCCACTGTTTCTTCAAACCATTGGAAAACACAAACGGCCTAACCTTTCTATATTCCCTAGCATAGCTTTTTCTTGATTCCTGATTCAAGGGAGAACTATGCCTTAAAAAGCATTCCATAATTTCCTTCACTTCTAAGACTGAGTAATAATCTTATGATGGTTAAAAAGAAAGTGCCTTTGCACACAAACCTGGGTGGTGACGTGTCCTCCAGTAATCATGTTTCTTACTGAAAGGTATCTGTGAAGGTTTGGGGAAGGCCATCTTTCAAACATTTCAGAAAAATAAAAAGCATTTGCAAAGGTTGTATTTGGTTAACAAGATTGACATTACTCTAAGTCAGTGTTCTTCACCCTTACAGTAACTGGAGAGCTTGTTGACACACAGATTGTTAACCCAAGTTTCTTTCTTTTTTTTTTTTTTTTTTTCAGAAAAACTCACTCTTTTTGTCCAGGCTGGAGTGCAGTGGTGTGATCTCCGCTTACTGCAACCTTCATCTCGCGGGTTCAAGCAAGATGAACCCGCCTCAGCCTCCTGAGTTACTTAGATTACAGACACGTGCCCCAACGCCCAGCTAATTATTGAGTTTTTATTAGAGATTGTGTTTCGCCGTATTGGCTAGGTTGGTCTCAAATTCCCGACCTCAGGCTATCTACCCGCCTCAGCCTCCCAAAGTGCTGGGATTACAAGCACGAGCCACCGTGCCCGGACTGCTAACCCTACTTTTGATTCAGGTGGTCTGGGGAGGGGTCTGAGAATTTGCATATCTAACAAGTCTCTCTCTTTTCTCCTCAGACCATAATGCTGCTGCTGTCAGGATCCCACTTTCTGAACCATTACTACAAACACTTCCTAGCTGCTCCTGTTCCTCTTTGTTTCTGTTTCCAAAAACAAAACGTGGTTCAAGTCTAAGAGCTTTGGCGATTCTAAAAGCCCACGGGAACCAGATGGATCCAGGTGGTCTGCCAGAGCTACACAAAGTTTCAAAAGAGCTTCTAGGTGAACCCTTAAGTCCCACGGTACTCAATTTGATAGCTAGAGATTTCTGTTCCAATCCAGCACCCAGAAAACATTTCCTTGGTGAGCTCACTGATGATGTCTTTTAACAAAATACTTGCATGTAAGTAGTAAGCACTTTTCTGACATTTACATTTCTTTTACATTTCTAACGTTTGTCCTTTTCTGCACATATATAGTTTGATCAGCAGTAATTCAGTCAAAACAGATGTATTTAGACATGGATATGATATTGTAAGTTTGTAGATCTTGTAAATAAAACACTTAATAAGCAAAAGATGGCAAAGTTAACCCCTGATTGTTTCAGGTGCAGTCTATACATTGATGATTATTCTTGCCAAATGGTTTGAGTTTTAATAACATGATTTTTCAGACCAACAGAGTTATTAACGTTTCCTAGATTACTTCATAACTTAAACTTCTTCAAATCTGGAATCCTGTAAAAGATATTTTAAGCTAAATCATTAAATTGCTCCTCATTCTCTCTCTCTCTCTCTCACACACACACACACATACACACACACGCATACAACTTGGATGACAAATATTGTAGCCTTTGGAGACTGATAAGTTAGACCAGCTTCTTGGTCTGTCTTCTAACAATGATACGTTATCTCTTTCAGTTAAAAACTCAGGCCAGACACCATGGCTCATGCCAGAAACTGTGGCTCATGCCTGTAATTCTAGCACTTTGGGTGGCTGAGGAAGGTGGATCATCTGAGGTCAGGAGTTTGAGACCAGCTTGGCCAACATGGTGAAAACCCCATCTCTACTAAAAATACAAAAATTAGCCAGTCATGGTGGCAGGTGCCTGTAATCCCAGCTACTCAGGGGCTGAGGCACAAGTATCACTTGAACCTGGAAGGCAGAGGTTGCAGTGAGCTGAGTTCGTGCCACTGCACTACTCTAGCCTGGGTGACAAAGAGTGAGACTTTGTCTCCAAAAAAAAAAAAAGACTCAACATGCTTCAAAAAGGTTATGCTTTTGTTTATGTTTCATAATTAAAGTGTAAAGAAATATTTTTTTCAAAGATTATGTGTTTATTGGGCAAAGAAATTTATAATTGATCTAATGATTTTAAATATAATACCTCAAATTATGAGAAATAGCCACATTTATGTAAGTATAAAAACCCATGCAAAAGTCAAGTATGCTTTACTTATAAAATTTCGTTTTGACTTTTTTACATCCTCTCTCAGCCTCAGGGAGTTTATATAATTTGCCCAGCCCTTCCCAGTTAAGCAAATGGTAGAATCAGATTTAGAATGTATCTCCATCTAATAACAAAGCCCATGGTCTTTTACTGCACAACAGTGTGTTCTTAAGTTGATCAAATATGTTCCTTTTTTAATGGAATTTATACAGAGTTTTCTAGGGAATACAATATTTAAAACAAAGGTACATCTAATCAACCTCAGGTTTCAACTTTGGGGTGGTTTGGTTGTGGCTAGAGGTAAATAGGTGAACCCTCCACTAAGTTATACACATGATCAGCTGCTTATTTTGATATAACATTCGTTTCAATACTAAATACAATGCATGACATATATGTTAAAATACATAAAATTTAAAAATTACATGAATTCTTTTCTTTAAGGAACCAGAAACATTGTATATTTCTTCTATGCCCACATGGTCAGTCTCTGCCTTAAATAATAAATAAGAATGACAGGGAAGTTGCATTTCTCTGAGGGATTCTTTCTGGAGTAATTTTAGACCTGCTTTATGCATACCAAGGAAGCTGTCAGTTTATTTGATCTTCAAATACACTGAACTTTAAGGGGAGAATCTTTGGTAAATCAGAGACTGTTCACTTAGACACATTTTTTTTTTCTTTTGTAAGACGTAAAAGCTGAATTCTCTATAATAATTTATTCCTTATTTGGAAGTTTTGCTAATTTTTATGAGTTGCAGAGAATGCAGATATGATAAGATGCTACAAAGAAGATTTTTATGTCTATACCACAAAATGGAATAAATCAATTCATTGAGCATATGGCTTATTAGGCTTAAATAGCTCTTTTCCAAGATGATTCTGAGCACCATATTTTGAAAGATAAGGTAGTGGGTTGTTGTTTTTGGATATTTGCCTTCATAAAGATAGGCCATCTGTCTCAACAAGTGAAAAGAGTTGAATGCTTTGATTGCTATTTTTCTAATCAAGACAAATTCTAATATATTTTAACATACTGATTAACAAGATCTGACATTATATCTTGGAGGTGTTTGCTGGTATCATCACTGTAAGAATTTCGTGCTGGCCACAAATATTTCTACATGCTCCATACTCTACATATAAGAATTTTCTTTTTCGAAGGTAGAGAGAAATTCATGCTAAAGCAATATAGCTACATCATAATGAAACCCTAAAATTTGTAATTTGTTTAGTTGGGTTATTAAATTAATATTAATTACAAAATTCTTATCCCATTTTTTTATACTTTCCTTATGATAAGCTTTATATTAAAAACCAAAGAAGATTCTCAACACTACAAGAAAATTCCACTGTGAAATAGCATCATCAATGTTAAAAATTTCATCATGGGTCATTGATAAAATTGGTATTTTGCTGAAACACACACACACACACACACACAATCTTGCCTGAATAAAAATGGCATAAGCACATTGAATGCTACCAATACAATATACTTTTACTTAAATATGTTTTCTCTGTATAAAGAAACTTTTTTATTATTTAACAAATCAAAAAAATAGAAAAGCACAAACAAAATCATCTATAATCCTATTATGTATGTATGCCGCTGTTAATATTTTTGAGCACATGCTTCCAGTCTGCTTTCTGTGTGACTTTATCTTTGTTTTTTTTTAAAGCTTAATTAGTTCTATAATGTGTAGGCCAATTTTTAGGCTGCTTATTAACTTAACAATAGATGAATGAGTACTTCCCTATGTTATTAAAATTTCACAATTACTTTTAAAATTGCCCCTTCAGGATATGAAAGTTTCTTGTACTGTTTTCACAACTTTTCGGTAAGTTTATCCATCCTGCCTTGCCCAGACATTCTCATGACATTTTCTCGAGTGCTAAAAGCTGAGAGAAATCAAATTCCAGTCTTTAGTTAATATTACACTCTTTCTCACTGCACACAACTATTATTCCTAATCATTAAGAATAATTATTTAAAAAAAATAGAATTGGTTTAGTTTCTCATTCTTACTGCTGTATTCTTTTCAAGTGACATTGCTGAGTTTCTAGACAGGTAGACTTGAGTTCAGTTTTATGAATAGCGTGACCATCAATATATTTTCCAAGTGACTTCGAGTAAAGTCACCTTTCAAGTTCTAATCAATGAGGTTACCTTAGTACATTAAATGATAATACACCCTATAAAATGATTGCCTACATATTTGCATTTTAAAAATTGTATATATATATATATATATATATACATACATATATGCATTAGATTTTGGGAGAAAATACATGGAAAGCATACAGGTCTAAAATACCATGACATATGTAATAAAATACTGTGCCATATGTAAAATACTCTGTCACATATATATATATTAAACATATATACACCATAGATATATATTAAACTATATACACACACACACACACACACACACACACACACACACACATATATATATTTAAGATTTGGAGAAAATACATAGAAAGCATACAGGTTTAAAATACTATGTCTTGGCTGATACTTGGCCCAAAAGTAAGTACTTTAGCACATCTCTAATACACTCAATAAGCTTGCTATTATTAACTAAAGACTGAATTTCAAGTACATTATGGCATCACTTGAAGTAATAGCAACTGAAATGTACCTACTTAATGGAATCGATCTTTCATAAAGACTGCAGTAAAGTATTATCAGAAGTCACTTACTGAACTTTACTTCTCAATGATATAATAAAGAGTAACATGTCAAGAATGAAAATGTCATTTATCACCTGAAGCTCTGGCACCTCAGAAATGCTACCAAGAAGTAGGGGGCATTCCTTGAGCAACACAACATAAGCAAGAATTTGTCATCTACTAAAGCTTCTTGCCAAAGAGATCCTCAGTTCATTCAACACCCAGGTCCAAACTCTGAGGTAAGCTACACATATATATTCTTGAGAGAGAGCCATATTCATAGCATTGCTTTTTCCAAGCAAACTCCTTAATATCTCCAGTTCCAAGCTTCCTTCTAGTTTTAGGAGTTGGAGTGATTGGAAAGATCATACTTTGACAGAGATGGATTTATTTTCTCTATTGTGTTCCTACGGTTTGTCTCTGATATATTTTCACGGTCAATTTGCTAGGTTTGATATCTTCAAATAAAACATACTCCACAATGGGCCACGACAGAGTAAAGAAGGAAACGTAAGGGAGTTTAGTTATTTCCCCAGAAGAATGAGAGTTTGGTGAATTCGTTGTATGAACTTCCAAGTACTGATGTGATCAGAATGTACATACTGACAATTCTTTTCTCTTTTAGTCCCTTAATATTAAATGAGGATGGCTTTCCTATCTAGGGGGAAGGTCCATTTAAGTGAAGTTGGAAATAAATGGCCTTTAGGCCAATTTCTGCCAGCTTGTGTTTTGTTGTTGTTGTTGAGACAGTCTCACTCTGCCACCCAGGCTGGAGTGCAGTGGCATGATCTCTGCTAGCAGGAGTGCACTACCACACCACCTAATTTTTGTGTTTTTAGTAGCACTGGGGTTTCACCATATTGGCCAGGGTGGTCTTGAACTTCTGATCTCAGGTGATTTGCCCACCTCGGCCTCCCAAAGTGCTTGGATTATAGGCATGAGCCACCTCTTTTTCTGCAAAAGATTCCTTTTCATGACATTTAATTAACTCAAATAGTAGGAGGCTTCACAATTTAAAAAAAAATTATTGATATCTGGGCTTATTTGAAAAATTCCAAGATCCGGGAAATTCTATGCTAATTTTAATATAGCAACAACCTGTTTGGAACACAGCTCATCTCCTTTAACTGGTTTGCTACAGATGCCATCACTTGCAGAACACACATACATGTATCTATAATGAGCATATACCCAGTCTTTTATATTTTCAGTCTGGTTCTTGTAGGCATTTGAGTTTGAGATCACTGTTCACAAAGTCCCTATAGCTCTACAAACCACAGTAATAATCTAACACAATGACAATGATCCTGGAGGGGAAAAAAAGATGATCTTGAATGTCCCAGAAGCAAGGGCAAAGCAGGTGATATATTTCAACTGCATGTAGAATTAATCTACCCTCATTTCTTTTGTTTTCCTATTTGCATTCTGTGTTTTCTCATATCAATTGCTGCTGTGTGTTTTCCTTGAATGTTTAGTTAATATTGTAAACAAACATCTTATTTTATATTAAATTATTAATCAAGAATTACACTGACTCTGTCATCTGGAAATGCAGCATTCTGTCTACTACCAAATGTCCGTGTGGTTCAGTGGCCTGGTAATGAAAATGACACCACCGTGACACATACACAAGCTAAAATAAAAATCTAGTCAGTAGATGTTTCCAAACACACAGAAATAAGACATTCCCCAGAGAAGCAATAGGATGCAGAAAATGTAATACAAACTGGAAGTCAGGAATGTCTAGATTTTAATCTTGCTTCAGTCCTTAGACAATCTGAGCGAAGAAATTCTTCTCAGATGACAATCAGTTTCCTCATCTGTAAAACGCTTTTTTGTTCACAGAGTTCTGTGAGGAAAAACCTGTGCTCATTATAATAGAAGACATTTTGTGAACTATAAATCAAGGGATAATATTGATGGTGATTGTCTTAAAAATCCAACTGATAAAGTAAGGCTGGTGATTTTCTGCTGATATTCATTCACATTTACATTTCAAGGATTTGACCAGGCCCTGAAATACTCACTCTACTCTACTTCAGCATATGCAACTAAGCATGCAATTGCAAAAAAATAATTGAGCTCTTTAACTCCATTGATAATACTTAATTCTATGAATATGCATGTGGAGAATAATGCAATTTCCACAGGGTGCCTAATGTCAGGCTGTAAAGAAGGAGAAGCTGATTTCCATTTGGAAACTCAAGCAAACCCATCATTAAACATCCTGGATGAGAACTGACAAGGTGAATTACTACAAACTCTAAGCAAACTTTACAAGTACGTTTAATTAAACAAGAGTCTATTCATTTCTGCCATCTTATTTAGAAGCATTTATTTAGGAGTAGCATTTCTCCTTAAAGACTTGGTTAGTCACTATTTTGGACTCTATTACTGAGGAAGCTCTGGGCACGCTCTCTGACTTCTCTAAGAGGCCCTGTTTATATTCAGTGTATTCCTCTCTGTTTGAAATTAAAATGAGAAAATTGTAATGGCACATGATAAACAACACTTTGGATCAAAAACGTAAAATGGCTTAGTTTGGGGTTTTTTGAAATCCTGGATGTCCTGGCAAATCAATTACATTATCTCTGCCTCAACAAATAATGCTATCAGATGGGAAGATTCCGGCCAGTTCCTACTTTGGAATGGTTTTTGGAGTGTGTGTGTGTGTGTGTGTGTGTGTGTGTGTCTGTGTGTATGTTTGAACTGCACTATATGTAAGGTAAAGTTATGTGGGGTTTATGTCCTAAAATTACAGGGTGAGGCTGAGTTAGGAAGAGATGAACAGAAGCAGTTCTCATTGATCTTTGCTGAATATTTTGCAGGGAACCGTCAATACTAAGAGATATCTCTGAAGCCTTCACTTGCTTGATTTAAAATAGAGTGTAATAGTCTGGCGTTACTCAGATTACTTTTATAAACAATATATAAGAGCTCCTTGGGAAGGTTCATATTATGTGACTACTCATTCAATAAATGAAAAAAATGTTCAATAGTTATTTAATTCTCACATTGGGCCAAAAAGGCAATGTAAACAGTATCCAATGGGATGCCCATTTATACAAAAAAAGAAATAAAGGATCACAAAAGTCATATAACTTGACCGAGCCCCACTGCTTATCAGCAGCAGAACAGAGTTTGCACCTGGATGCAGGAAACTTCAAGGCCCGTTTTGCACCATACTAGTTGGAAATCATACCGGATGCCATGAAGAAAAAAATCAAGGGAACAGTCTGTAAGGAAAACAATGCAAATATCCGTCAACTGATGAATGTAAAAAATAAACACGGTATACCCATACAAGGGAATATTATTTGTCGACAAAAAGGAGTAAAAAACTGATACATTCTGTGGCACGGATGAACTTTAAAAACATTGTGCTACATGAAAGATGCCAGTCACAAAATATCACGTATTGCATGATTCCATTGATATGCTAGAACAGGAAAATCTATGGCCACTCTGGATGCTGCTTAGGGCTGGCAGTTTTGGAGGGTAATGGGAGTGACAGCTAAGAGTTCTAAATTTCCTTCTGGGGTGATAAAAAATACTCTAAATTGATTATGTTGAAGGTTGCACAAGTCTGTGATATACTAGAAACCATTAAATTTTGTATTTTAAGTGGGTGAATTGCACGTTATGTGAATTATATCTTAATCATGTTGTTACCAAAAAAAGTCACAGGAGCAACATGAAGAAGTATGAGCAGGGCATGAAGAAGCGATAGTAGATAACCAGCACTCACAGAGAGGGTCATTGTACATCTCCATTGTATATTTCAATGATGTCAGCAGCACTGGGTTTATCTTCATTGGACACCGCAGTGAAAAATACAGTTTCATGAAAAAGTAACTGTGATAAACTTCCAAGGAAGTCACTTATGGCCTGGCCGATGAAAGTGGTTAAAAGGGCTTCCTTCAAAGGTTTATCTCTCCTGAAGGGGCTACACCAGGGCTTTCATCCTTTTCACTCGGATGAACTCACCTTGCATGAGACTTATGTGCTAGTCAGTCATGTCATTTGCCTTCAGGAAACCTGTATTTGCCGTTATGAAGAATCTTCTGATCTTACCCTATGCTGATGGACAGTCAGTCATTTTTCATAACCCCAAACACCATCAGTTTTTTTCTCAGGGAAATGCACCAGGAAGTTCCCCAATTGCATAGGCCTTTCATCTCCGCTCGTGCCTCTCTCAAGCACTCCAGTGCCTCTCTGCCACTCTTCTCTTCTACCCATCCTCAAGCTTAATAACACTCTCTTGGCCGAGAGACAAGAGGAGAGGCACAGATGGTACATCTTGAGAGTTAAATTGGTTTAAAATGTAGGTGTCATTTTCTTCATGAAAGTTAAGAGGAGAAATAATTTACAATTCTCTATGAAACCATTATTTTAAATAGAGGGAAAATAGATGAGGACATCGTGTTTCACATGTTTTAAAACATATATCCATTCTTGTGTATATCACTTACAGAAGAAAAAGAAAATCTTTTGGTGATTAAAAAATTACTTAAAAAAATAAAAAAAACAGTTGTGGCATCACGCTACAAACAAACTTGGCCAAGGATGGAAGGAGGTTAGTATTATGTCTATACTAATTTCAAAGTCAACACCAACTTTCTGTGTTATTCCCTGGTGCAAGCTTGTACATCTTTATAATGCCTTCAGAATAATTTATCACATAGTAAAGATTTTAAAAAATCATTATCCTTTTGATCTAAAAATCCTTATACTTCAACTTTAATATGTTCTTTCTGAAGAAGTTGCACGTATATTTTACTCCTCCGAGAAATCAACAGCAGAGCACTCAAACAAGGTTTTAGGATCTTCTAATTCCATTTTTCAAGATGTTATAAAAGTTTTTTGTTGTGTCTATCTACCATGACCCACAGGTTCAGGTAGAAGGCATGAAGACCTGTGAAGCATTGACAAAACTTCAGCTGGTGAAATCATTAGAAGGAATATCCAGACGTTTCAACTAATGATTTGAAGTTAGTTTAATACATAGTAGTACTTCTTGCCTATGGCAAATATATTAGCACAGCATAGGTAAGCTATGAATAACATTGATTTATGTTTTGTCTTCAGGCTACTTCAAACTTTTTTTTTTTTTTTACTACCAAAAATCAAGGGTGGCAGACATTTCAGCTTGGTTGGGCATCCCAAAAACCATTTTTGAGAAAGAAGTCACAAATCGCCCAAATATATTATTATTCCCTCAGTATCAGGGATGAATTAAGGCAATTTTGTTTTGTTAAAAAAAATTAGTAACTATCACACACAAATGCACATACACACACTCACATATGTGCACATGCACACATTTTCTAAGCTGATAAATCTTCAGAGAAAGAAACTATAACCATAACCAAATCCATTCTCTTTTGTTCCTTATAAGGGTTTACCTCAAATTGATCAAAAGCTGCACAATTTGGAGCTTTCAGGCCTTCCTATACATTAGCTTTAAACAAATGCTTCTTTTATAAGGCTCTCAGAAGACTTATAGAGAAAGATCAAAATTAATACAAATGATTTCACATTGCATCATCTAAGATTGGTCACCCAAGAGTGAATTAGGCAACAAGGCTGCAGGTCTCATAGTTCTGATGCTGCTGGCTTAGAAGTCTCTTTAAACCTTTGTTAAGCTATAGAGCAGTTTTTGTTTGAAAATCCCTTCTACAGAAGAACAAAAGGCATTAAAAATATGAATGGCTATTGACCATTTGTTATACACTAGGAACTGCAGCATGCCTTTGGTGTATCGTGATGTCCCATTCTGTTGGCAATGGAAAATCTCTCATGTTAGGGGATGGGGGAAGGAGAAAGAAAGAATCTATGCTTCAGCCAAAGTGAGGGATGGGAGACATTAATCTCTTCACAAGTCAGATATGTCATTTCCTTCTAACTCTTACTTACCATGTGTGTGTCTCAAAACTCTAAATATATCCATAGTTGATATATGCTCTCATTATGTTCTGTGTATTATTGTAAGCATTAAACCTTCATACATACTAATCATTGTATAGGACTGTGTGCATGAACCCATGCCTTTTCAACCTTAGAGACAATCTGAGGGATTTTTCAGGGGCAATTGTTTATACTTATGATTATGATTTTACCTCCTGATTAAGAATAGAACCTGAGGAAGATGCATGCTAATATAATACACTAGCTCATATAATCCCACAGCAACCTTTTTAAAATGGATATTTATATACTCTTTTGTCATTTAACTGGTGACCAAGGAGAATCTCAGAAAGAGTGAGAAATCGGCTGATCACCTAGCTTTTACTTAGAAGAGATGGGATTCAAATTCAGGTGTATCTCAATTCAAAACATAACTGCTTCTCTTATTTAAAAAAACAATGGTACTAACAATCTTCTCTTATTTTAAAGGGATTAGTAAAAAGCTATAGCACTATATGATGATTAAATAATCAAAATAAAGGAGGGAAGGGTCATGAAATATGCATTTGTTGGTTGGGGAGATGACATGGGGTGGGAAGGAGACTATACACCCCTTTATAAGTTCTGTTTTTCTCCACCTTACTTTCTCCTCTGTCACTTAGGGAAATGACAAAGGCAAATGAAAGTTACAGTGGAAAACAACCCAAACTATCAAACTACAACACAAACTGATTTTGTCAGTGAGTTTTAGGCCATTTCTCAAAACTTAGAATGTCAACGTTATAATAGGAGAATTCATTCCCATATCTAAAGCTGGAAAGGAGGGGTTTTGTTAGATTAAAAAATATTATTTAAATGAATCACTGAAGCCTATTTATCATCAACAATCTGGTACAACTTCTGAGTAACTCCCTCAAAGAGGGCAGTAGCTTTGATTAAAATTCACTGTTTGAGGTTGAAGAGGAGATACATTTTTAAGCTAAGTGTGTTACCTTGTTATTCAGAACAGTTTACACTCTGTCTTTTAAAAATTTAAAGACTTCTTGTTTAGTAATAATCATCAAATGCTATATAAATTATGAGAATCTTACTGACTGCCCAGGATTCTCAGCAAACATAATTTTTAGAATTCTAATTTGAGTAATCCCAAGCATGAGCTCCTCTCCATAAGCATCCTTGCTCTGGATCAAGGGCCTCCTGGGCAGAATATGATGAAAATTGCCAGTTAGCATCACTCCTATAAGTTGAAACCTTCAGAATGCATACAGCATGGGACAGACACCATCAGATCATCCACTATATATGAGGCATTAGTACAGAAAATGCAGGGTTTCTACACATGTACAGGATGTCACGTTCACTCTCAGCTTTTATTTTCTTTATACCCTCCTCTTCATTTGGCTTTTTTTCTTATTTCTTTATTTTTTAAGAGTCAAGGTCTCACTCTGTCACCCCGAGCTAGAGTGCAGTGGCAAAATCACAGTTCACTGCAGCCTTGACCTCCTGGGCTCAAGCAATCCTTCTGCCTCAGCCTCCCAAAGTGCTAGGATTGCAGGCATGAGCCACCATGCCTAGCCTACGTTAGGCATTTTAATCAAGCACCTACAAGGGCCTGACTCTAGAATGCTCCACCGAATGTTATCAATGTCAAATCCAAAGGTATTTTCTCATCCTTCATCCTAATTAAATATTTTGTGGCTCATGGCCTGGTTGACCTTGCTCTACTTAATAGTCTTTTCTGCCAAGAAGAGGACAGATTCACCCTTATTTTCTCTGAGTATCCTTTTTCCATCTCTCACTGACTCACCTTCCTCAGATTGTCCTCTAAAAGGCAGCATTTCTAGAGTCCTTTCCTTGGCCATGGTACTTTTACATTCCCTCTGCCAGACATCTAATTCCCTGATATAGCCCCAATTATAATCTATGGGTGATGGTGATGGTTTCCTTATGTTTATTTGCAGATTCACATTGTGCCTTAATTTCCATAAAAACATTTCTAAGTGCTTCTTTCCACATCCTCATCAGAAGCCCAAGAAAATTTATACTTCATATTTTTCAAAACCAAACTTCCTGTTTCCCAGTCAGATGTTCTCCCTCTACCCTCCATCTCATTGACTGACTATCCTCTGACCTAGTCATCCTACTTGCAGTCCTTAAAACCACTTTAGAATCCTCCCTCTCCCTATGAACCTATCTCTATGGACTTGGACCAGTTGCTAACCCATGTCAAGTTGCCTCTCAAGTTTCCCTCCACCTCATTCCTTTCCAACACTCTCTCTGCCCAAATGGGACCATTATCAACTCTTAGCATTCGAATTCCTTTTGTGATTCAACTCCTCCTCCTCTCAATACAGAGTCCACATTCAGAATACTTTTTCTAAATGTAAATTTAATCAAGCCACTCCTTTGTTAATAACCTTCAGTGGCCCACATATGCTTCAACGGTAAAGTCAAAATGCTTCCCTATAAAATTCTACATTTTCCAAAAGCTAGCTCAGGATCAACTTTCTAGTATCTTCCTTGTTCATTTCCAGTTTCTTTCTCACTCCACTATTTATTTCCAGATCATACCATGTAAGAGCTCTGAATGTATAGTATCTTTGTATTCTCAGCTTAAGATATTATCTCTTCTGTTTCTTAACAAAAACAATCTTCCTCCAGCTCAAAGCCAAGCCCAAATACTAACTTCCTTGTGCAACCTTTAATCACAGCACACTATGTAAAATGTTGCCCATACTAGGTAGTAGATATTACATAGAGCCCATTTCAAATATTTTACTGATTTATTCTTCACAACAAAGCTACGAGTTGGTTATTCCATCTCACCAGTGCAGAAAACTCTACTCAGAGAAATAAAGTAATTTCTACATCCCAAAAGCTAGGAAGTGACAGAACTGAGCTTTACACCTAGACAGTCTCATTCCAAAGAAATGTGCTTAATTACGGTGCTATGCTACTTCCTGTCACCATTTAGGTCTTTATTCCTAGGCTGTGAATTACTTGGGGGCAGGGATTTTGTGAAATTTATCTTTGTATTTCTAGTTCTCAGCATGTAGTAGATATTGAATAAATGTTCAATGATTTGTGTTCACAATGAGTGATGCTACAGCATTCTCCTGTAGTTAACGGCGCTCTACACTACAGCCTGCGATCGGGCGGGCTTCTTGCACATTTTGATCCCACAACTCTCGCTCGCTCCTCGCTCTGCTCATCCTGGCTTATTATTGGCTTTGATCCCTTTCACAGCTCCTTTTATCATAAACTCTGTGAGTCTGAAATGGTTGCATCTCTGTATTTACTGGATTAGACTTCTTAATTAATATTTAACTTCCTTTCCTTGAAGAACAAAATGAAAGCAAAAAATGAAGTCACCTTCTAGAATTCCTTTTTGATATACAAGGCAGACCTCCCGCTTGTGACAGGCTCCTAGGAAAAGAGGACAGTCACTCTAAGTGAAAATTATCTAATCCCCATTACCTTTACCATTGGATCAATGCAAGAGCAGGGATTTACATTTCTGCCCAAGGACCTGATAGCCAAGGGTTATGAAGGAGACACAGAAATCACTTTTAATCATTTGCATGTGATAAATCTATAAGCTTTCAAAGTAGTCTAAATTGATTAAATATGGCAAAAAATTAAAAAAGAGTAATACCAAAAATAATCAGTACTATGCATGAATTGTTTACTATGTGCCGGGCACTGCACTAAGAGCTTGATATACTAGCCCATCGCATTTAATAATCACAACAGAAATAAGGGAAAGGGATCTGGGTGCTGGTGGCTAATCCCTGTAATCCCAACACTTTGGGAGGCCAGGCAGGTGGATAACTTGAGGTCAGGAGTTTGAGACTAGCCTGGCCAACAGGATGAAACCCATCTCTACTAAAAATACCAAAATTAGCTGGGCATGGTGGTGCATGCCTGTAATCCCAGCTGCTTGTGAGGCTGAAGCAGGTGAATCACTTGAACCTGGGAAGCAGAGTTTGCTGTAAGCCAAGATGGTGCCAACTGCACTCCAGCCTGTGCAACAGAGCAAGACCCTGTCTCAAAAAAAAAAAAAGAGGCTGGATGCAGTGGCTCATGCCTGTAATCCTAGCACTTTGGGAGGCCGAGACAGGCGGATCACAAGGTCAAGAGATCAAGACAATCCTAACCAACATGGTGATTACCTGTCACTACTAAAAATACAAAAGTTAGCTGGGTGTGGTAGTGCAGGCCTGTAGTTCCAGCTACCGGGGAGACTGAGGCAGAAGAATTGCTTGAACCCAGGAGGCAGAGGTTGCAATGAGCTGAGATCACGCCACTGCATCTAGCCTGGCAACAGAGTTAGACTCAGTCTCAAAATAAATAAATAAGATAAATAAGAAAAAAGGACAACTATTATCCACATTTTGCAGAAGAAACTAGTGTTTTGAGACCTTATTGGTAATTTGCCAATGTCATTGAGCTGACAAAGGACAGAGTTAAGGTTCAAATACTTGTCTATCTGACTCCAAAATCTCCACACTTTATAGCCACGCTACCCTGCCTCGATTGTGTCCATATCAAATATTATGATATTGACACCTAGAGAGATTAGTCTGTTGCCCTTAGCCATATAGCTAGTTGGTGGCAGAGCTAGGACAAGAACCCACATCTTAGTAGAAAAAGTAGACTTTTTCTACTAAGCCCTCAGGCCTCTCCCATTAGTATGTTACATCATTATAGTGCATGGAGCATATCCACTTCTCATATTTTCTTCATAAAAACACATTGGAAGTTGAAACAAGACTATGGTCATTGGCATAGGCACAGTTTTCCTAGGAGAGATAGTTATAGGAAATCTTTGATATTTTTAAAGCATTAAAACCCACTTAGTGGATTCTAGAGAAAATGATTCTAAGACATTTTTAGAGGCTTTTCCTTGATTTCAATTTCAGAGAAGCAAACAAAGGTAAATGAGATCAAGTTGCTATTCTGGGATCTTCAAATTGCAGACACCATTTCTTAACCTACTCTTCCAGCAGGACTAGAAACAGTATTTTGTACCCTATTAAATAAGATACATATTTCTTTAGAAGGTATGATATAATCACCTTCCCATGGCTCTCTCAATCCCTTCCCTGTTGGTTTGTTAATTCACCACAGTATTAATCTCTTCAAATAAAAAAAAAATTATTATCTCTTCAAAAAGAAAAGAATCAGTTTTATATCACACCATGGACACAAATGTACTCAATGCTCGGTTTGCAACAAAACCTATCAATCATGGGTCCATAAACATTGCTTTATAAATGATTTCACTATCATTTTCTTTCATTAGTTAATTTTCAGAATGTTTTCGTGATTATTTTGAGAAAAACTTTGTTAAATTGAATGAACAAGGACTTAGGTCTCCTTATGAGTATGGTTTTACCAAGGTAATATTTTCTAATCTTTCATTCTTTTGAGTTTGCCTTTCTATTTTCCTTTTTCTTTCCTTTCTTCGTTTTCCTGCGTTCTCTCCTATTCTCCCTACCTCCCTTCCACAGTTTTGTGACTCATTCCCACAAGCAATAGGCTAGGCTTTAGAAACATACATAAATAAGATGTTGTCCCTTTATTCAAGAATTTTTACAGTGTGTTAGAAAATGTTCCTTCTTTCTGTACTCACTAAGGACATCTAATTCTTTATATTAAAGGAAGATTCCTTTACTTCTCCAACATCAGAAATTGATCACTGCCTTAATTGAGAAATAGATTGGGAATATTTCTCCAGGATCAACAATGAAACTCTCCAACAGGACTGAATCACACTTTTGCTGGTTCTTCTAACCCCATCCACCATCAGGAGTGAAGAAAGGTACCCAAAAGCCATCTCTTCCTAACCCTCTACATTCAACGCCTTGCCTTCACTGTCTGCCTTCACCCTTTTCATGTCTCTCTTCCCTCTGTATGTCAATCAGTGAAAAAGGTTTCAACCATTTATGTAAATCCTCATTTCATGGTCTTGCTCAAGTAGAAATCTCGATCTTCCGAAGGACACTACTTTCCCTAGAGTAGGTACAGGTGGTGGCACTTTCTCCTCCCTCTGCCCACTGGCATTGAAGATATAAAAAAGAAACACACTGCTTCTTGATCTTGGTAAAATATGATGCTTCAATGCTCTGTAGACATCCTCAGCTTTGCATCTCTTGCCATCAGATTTTATCACCATATTACCTCTCATTCTTGCTGTCATTCACTGACACCCCTGTTTGAACAACAACTTCCCCTTTTCCCCTTCTCTCAACCCCTGGCAAATTTCATTCTACTCTCTGATTTTATAAGTTTGATTATCTCACACATCACGTAAGTGGATGAACGCTGTATATGCTCTTTTGAGACTGGCATACATCACTTCACATAATGTTCCCAAGGTTCATCCATGTTGTATTATATGGCAGGATTTCCTTCTTTTTATGGCTGAATAATATTCTATTGTATGTATATACCACATTTTCTTTATGCGTTCATACACTGATGGACATTCAGGTTCTGCCCACATCTTGGCTATTGTGAATAATGCTGCAATAACTTTGGGAGTGCATCCATCGCTTTGAGTTTCTGGTTTTAATTCTTTTGAATAAAGACCAAGAAGTGAAAATGCCAGATTATATGGTAATTCTATTTTTGATTTGAGGAAACTCCATATTGTTTTTTTTTAGTGGTTGCATCATTTTATATTCCCACCAACAGTATATAAAAGCTACAATTTCTCCACATCCTTGACAACACTTATCTCTCTTGTTGCTTTGATAATGGACATTCTAATAGATGTGTGAGGTGGTATCTCATTGTAGTTTCGATTTATATTTCTCTGATTATTAGTTACGTTGAGTATCTTTTCATACATAGCAAGTCCTCATTTAAGATTATCTATAGGTTCCCGGAAACTGAGAGTTTAACTGAAAGGATGTATAGTCACACCAATTTCCTTTTATCATCCACTTTATACTCAAGGTATGCTGAACGAAATTACATCATTTAAGGGTTACTATACTTTGTTTTCCTTAAAGTTACAATTTCCAAGAACTTGCTGATAAAATTAAGTGAGAACTTGCTATATTTTTTGCTGTTTGAATGTCTTCTTTGTAAAAACCAAAGCTTTCCTTCTAAGATCCAGAAAGTTACAAGGATACATGCTATCACCATTTCTATTCAACATAATGCTGGGACTCTTAGCAAAGCAAGTAGGCAAGAAAAGGTAATAAAATGCATTCAAGTTAGAAAGGAATAAGTAATGTTATCTCAATTTCCAGATGACATGATTTTATATGTTTAACCCTAAAGACTAAAAAAAAAAAAAAAAAAAAAAACAACAACAAACAGCAACCCCCACCCCCACAACCTGTTAGAACTCTAAACAAGTCAGTAAAGTTGCAGGATACAAAATCAATATACAAAAATTAGTAATATTTCTATACACTAAAACTGAACCATTTGAAAAGGAAACTAAGAAAAAAAATCCCATTATAATTGCAGCAAAAACATATTTAAGAAAAAATTTATTCAAGGCAGTGAAAGACTTTCACAGTGAAAACTATACAACTTTTATGACAGAAATTAAAAGAGACACAAATAAATGGGAAGACATCCCATGTCCATAGATTGGAAGACTTAATATTGTTAAAATGTCCATACTGCCAAAAGCAATCTACACCTCCAATGCATACAATCCCCATCAAAATTCCAATGAATTTTTTTGCAGAAATAGAACAAATAATCCTAAAATCCATATAGAACCATAATCTTGGTTCAAAGCCAAAGCAATCTTTAGAAACAAGAACAAAGCTGGAGACATCACATTTCCTAATTTTAAAATACATTACAGCCTGGCCGAGTGGCTCACACTTGTAATCCCAGGATTTGAGGAGGCTGAAGCTGGAGGATCACTTAAGTTCAGGAGTTTGAGACCAGCCTGGGAAACATGGTGAAACTCTGTATGTACAAAAAATACAAAAAGTTACCCAGGCATGATGGCATGCATCTATCGTCCCAGCTACTTGGGAGGGGGAGGCAAGAGAATCACTTGACCCCAGAAGGCAGAGGTTGCAGTGAGCCAAGATCACGCCACTGCACTCCAGCCTGGGTGACAGAGTGAGACTCTGTCTCAAAAAATATTAAATAAATAAATAAATTTATATTTATTTACCAGCTTATGTGTCAAGTTGACACATAAAATAATATTCAAAACAGTATGGTACTGGCATAAAAACAGACACATAGACCAGTGGAACAGAATAAAATGCCCAGAAATAAAGCCACAGATATATAGTCAACTGACTTTAAACAAGGATCCAAGAATACACAAAAGAGAAAGGATAGTCTCTTCAAAAAATGGTGTCAGAAGAATCAGACACTCACATGTGAAAAAGATGAATTTGGATCCTTATTTTACATCATACACAAAATTAAATGTGAATTGATTACAGACTTAAAATGTAAGACCTAAAACTGTAATTCTCCTAAAAAAATAGGAAAAGAAGTTCAGGACTTTGGTCTTGGCAATTATTTCTTGAATATGACATCACAGGCACAAGCAATAAAAGCAAAAATAGACAGTAGGACTACATCAAACTCAAAAGCTTTTGCACAGTAAAGAATACTAGAACAAAATGAAAAGGCAATCTAGAAAATATTTGCATATCATACATCATCTCCAAGTATTTTCCATCTTAATACTTAGGAATCCATCCAGTGCTAAAGTTAGAAATCTTTGAGAGTGTGTTTTTTTTTTTAATGGAGTCTTGCTCTGTTGCCCAGGCTGGAGTGCAGTGACATGATCTTGGCTCACTGCAACCTCCACCTCCCTCCTGCCTCAGCCACCCGAGTAGCTGAGATTACAGGCACAAGCCATCACATCCAGTTAATTTTGTATTTTTAGTAGAGACAGGATTTCTCCATGTTGGTCAGGCTGGTCTTGAACTCTTGATCTCAAGTGATCTGCTTGCTTCAGCCTCCCAAAGTTCTGGGATTACAGGCATGAGACACCATGCCTGGCCAAGAACTCTTGCCTTTTTTTCTCAACTACCGCTACTTTCAAACTACCACCAAGTTCTGTATACTCTAGCTCCAAAATTTATCTCAAATCATTTACTTCTCTACCTTGGTGAAGGCTAACCACTTCCCTAAGTTCTTGCTGAAATGGATAAATAAAATGCTAAAAAAAAGTCAAAGGAGTGGGAGTCCACCTGTAGTTAAGGAGACCAGAATGATTGCACTGAGGACAAGGCACCTTAGATAATTCTTTGATAATGGATAGGGATGTGATGGATAGGTGGGTTTGGGGACACCACTGCAGACAAAGGGAACAGGGTGGACAATGACACGGAAGAAGGGAGTATGCTCTGAAAAAAAAAAAAAACAAGTAGCCCAGTTGGGCTGGAGCTGAAAATATATTTAGAGTAGAAGTGGGAGCAAGGGCTAAAAACATAACATTGGACTATATTGTGGAGGCCCTGAAATACCACAGTGGGACAGATTAAGTTGATTTGTTTACTTCCTGACTTCCTGAGGTGCCTTGTTGTTCATGGCCATAAATGTGTATCAGCGGAAATGGAAGACAACCTGTACTCTCTTAATTGTTCTGCATTTCACTGGGGTCTTTTCCATTCTAAATGTACAAGGGGATGCCCCAGAATATAGAAATTTTTCTACTGGTTTTTTTTTCTGTAACATCAATTATTTAAGCAACACTGTATATTAGCAGAGCCATATGCTTATTATAATAGTAATTGCTTCCACATGCTTATTTTCAGAGTCTTTTCTTATGTACTGAGATATTTATCTTGCATGTAGAACTACCTATTTTGTGAAAATGCCAATAGCAGGGCCACCACTGTGTTTATGATTACTAACCTCATTGAATCAAAGGCACCACAGATGGAGGAAGTTTTAAGAATATTTAATACATAATTTACTCGATTCTATCTCCTCAAGGTGCCTTGCAGATTGTTTTAGTAGATGTGAATTTCCTTTCATCATGTGGAATGCAATTCTATCCTTGGTTTGTTATAAATTAACAATCTTCTATAAAGTCCTGCATTCCAAACAACTGCTGACATATTTAACATGGAAAAAAATTCCCTGCACTACTCAGAGCTAGCATTTCTTCTTTGGTCAGTGCAACAATTTTAAATTGCTTTCCAGTTAGCCCTGATTTCTGATAAACCAAGTCAACTCCATAAATATATTTGTCATTCCATCTCACAGAAAATAAGTCACAGGCTTTTGAAAATGTAGCCAAGTGATTTTCACACTAATATGTGAACATTTTTCAAGCATCTGTATAAACAACAAGGTACAATAGGACCTGGGATCCCTGTAGACATTGTCAAAAGCCAACACAAACTAAAAAGTGAGATTCACCATCCCAATGCCTTTTCATATGGAGAAGAAATACATATCATGAAATCAAAAATATGTGTAAACAATGACTGAAGAGTTGCTCAGATTAAAATGATGGGAAGCCAGAATAAAAATATTTCTATCCATAAATTGGTAAAATGTTAATGATCATTCCCAGTGACTCTTGGGCTTAAGGACCCCATGCTCCCGTTGATTCTCCCACAGTGCTGGCCCAAGAGTTCTTCTGAAGACACTGGTGGAAAAGGATTGCAATTTCACATAACTGTGTATGTTCTAATTCTTCTAGGAACTCATCCTAAGACAATAGAGATGTCCACAGGAATTTAGCTATGAGGATTTTATTAATCACATTGATCTTTACTGCAACTAAAATAAGAATTAGTTAAATGTACAATGAAAGGAAAGTGAGGAAATGTGTTACACTAAAGGAGTGCTATGCACCTCTTAAATACTGAAGAAAATATTTAATGTCATGGGGAAATGATTTTAGTTTATTTACTAAAAAAATTAATACTACATAGGGCTTATAAAGATGCCAACTCTGTAAAATTATTAATCTCCCTCTCTCTTTCTCTCAGACAGACACACACACTGAAGGATATATGTTTCAAAACATCAACTATAGATATTGTCGGTTTCAAGTTATAGGTGATTTTTATTCCTTTTCATGCCTATACATATGTATATATTATATTAGATATGCACCATATATACATATACTTTGCGTACTTCTGTGTTATATGGTTTATACACATGTATATCTATTATAATACATGTAAACATATAGATATCTTACTTTGGACAGCATAAAGAATGAACAATAAAAATTGGACTTTTTCAGCAATTGTTAGTATTAAAGTGAAAAATTGGTAGCATTGGGATTCTGTTTCATTCTGAAAGTCCAAATTGGCTGAGAATCTTTAGAAAGTAACACAGAGAACAATATTTTTTATCGAATTCTATAGGATCTAATAAGTGTATTTACTCTTATAAAATAAGGAAGAATGAAAGCGACAAAATTTAGTACTTACCCTTAAAAAGTTAGAAAAAAACACAACACAATTATATAAGTACTCTCTCAGACCACAGTAAACTGGAAATCAACTCCAAAAGGAAACTCAAAACCATGTAAATACATGGAAATCACATAACCTGCTCCTGAATGATCATTGGATCAAAAATGAAATCAAGATGGAAAGTAAAAAATTCTTCAAACTGAATGAGGAGACACAATCTATCGGAACCTCTGGGACACAGCAAAGGTGGTGCTAAGAGGAATGTTCATGGTCCTAAACACCTACAATAAAAAGTCTGAAAGAGCACAAACAGACAATGGAAGGTCACACCTCAAGGAGCTAGAGAAACAAGAACTAACCAAACCCAACCCCAGCAGAAGAAAAGAAATAACCAAGATCAGAGAAGAACTAAATGAAATTGAACCATAAAAAATACAAAAGATAAATGAAACAAAAAGCTGGTTCTTTGCAAAGATAAATAAAATCGATAAACCATTAGCAAGATTAAGAGAAAAAAAGAGAGAAAATCCAAATAAGCTCAATAAGAAATAAAATGGAAGATATCACAACTGATATCACAGAAAACAAAAGATCACTCAATGCTACTATGAACATCTTTTTGTGCATAAACTGGAAAATCTAGAAGAGATCAATTCCTGGAAAGGTCCAACCCTCCTAGCTTAAATCAGTAAATAATTAGATACCCCAGACACACCAATAACGAGAAGTGAGATTGAAATGGTAATTAAAAATTACCAACAAAGAAAAGTCCAGGACCAGACAGATTCACAGCAGAATTCTATCAGACGTTCAAAGATTTGGTATCAACCCTACTAGCACTATTCCATAGATTCAGAAAGAGGGAACCCTGCCTAAATCATTCTATGAAGCCAGCATCACCCTAATATCAAAACAGAGAAAGGATATAACCAAAAAGAAAACTACAGACCAATATCCCTGATGAATATAGATGCTAAAATCCTTAAAAAAAATACTAGCTAACCAAATCCAACAATATATCCAAAAGATAATCCACCATAATCCAGTGGGTTCCATACCAGGGATGCAGAGATGGTTTAACATATGCAAATCAATAAATGTAATTCACCACATAAACATAATTTAAAACAAAAATCACATGATCATCTCAACAGAAGCAGAAAAAACATTCAAAAAAATTCATCATCCCTTTACGATTAAAACTCTCAGCAAAATCAGCATATAAGGGACATACCTCAATATAATAAAAGCCATCGATGAAAAACCCACAGCCAACATAATACTAAATGGGGAGAAGTTGAAAGCATTCCCTTTGATAACTGGAACAAGACAAGGATGCCTACTCTTCAACATAGTACTGGAAATGCTAGCCAGAGCAATCAGACAAGAGAAAGAAATAAAGGGCATCCAAATTGGCAAAGAGGAAGTCAAACTGTCACTGTTTGCTAATGATATGATCGTTTACCTAGAAAACCCTAAAGATCCCTCCAGAAGGCTCCTAGAACTGACAACATAATTAAGCAAACTTTTTGGATTCAAAACTAATGTGCACAAATCTGAAGCCCTTCTATACAACAACAGTGACCAAGCTGAGAATCAAATCAAGAACTCAACCCCTTTTACAATAGCTATAAAACAAACAGACAAATACTTAGGAATATACCTAAGCAAGGAGGTGAAAGCCAACTACAAAACACTGCCAAAATAAATCATAGATGACACAAACAAATGGAAAGACATCCCATGCTTATGGATGGGTAGAATCCGTATTATAAAAATGACCATACTGCCAAAAGCAATCTATAAATTCAATGCAATTTCCATCAAAATGTCACCATCATTCTTCACAGAATTAGAAAAAAAAAATCCTAAAATTCACATGGAACCTAAAACGAGACAGCATAACCAAAGCAAGACTAAATAAAAAGAACAAATCTGAAGGCATCACATTACCTGATTTCAATTTATACTATAAGGCCATAGGCACTAAAACGGCATAGTACTGGTATAAAAATAGGCACACGGACCAATAGAAGAGAATATAGAATGCAGAAATAAACCCAAATACTTGCAACCAACTGATCTTCAACAATGCAAACAGAAATATAAAGTGGGGAAACAGTACCCTTTTCAACAAATGGTGCTGGGATACCTGGCTAGTCACATGTAGGAGAATAAAATTGGATCCTCATCTCTCACCTTATACAAAAATCATCTCAAGATGAATTAAGGGCTTTAATCTAAGACCTGAAGCTGTAAAAATTCTAGAAGATAACATTAGAAAAATCCTTCTAGACATTGGCTTAGGCAAGGATTTTATGACCAAGAACCCAAAAGCAAATGCAATAAAAACAAAGATAAATAGCTGAGATTTAATCAAACTAAAGAACTTCTACACAGAAAAAGGAACAATCAGCAGAGTAAATGGACAACCCACAGAGTGGGAGAAAATCTTCACGATCTATACATCTGACAAAGGCCTAATATCTAGAATCTATAATGAACACAAAGAAATCGATAGGAAAAGAACAAATAAACCCATCGAAAAGTAGTCTAAGTATATGAATAGACACTTCTCAAAAGAAGATATACAAACGGCCAACAAACATATAAAAAAAAATGCTCAACATTAGTAATGATCAGGGAAATGCAAATAAAACCACAATGCGATACCACCTAACTCCTGCAAGAATCGCCATAATAAAAAAATAATAGATGTTGTCACAGATGCAGTGAACAAGGATCACTTCTACCCTGCTGGTGAGAATGTACTAGTATGACCACTTTGGAAAACAGTGTGGATTCCTTAAAGAATTAAAAATAGACCTACCATTTAATCCAGCAATTCCACTGCTGGGTAGCTACCCAGAGGAAAAGAAGTCATTACATGAAAAAGATACCTGCACAGACTATAGCAGCACAATTCACACTTACAAATGTGGAACCAAACAATGAGTGGATAAAGAAACTTGGATATATAATATCCGATAGTAGGAATATCCAATAGTAGGAATATCCATTAATGACATTTACAGCATTATTTCCATGCAGGAATGGAAAACCAAACATCGTATGTTTCTCACTTAAAAGTGGGAGCTAAGGTATGAGGATGCAAAGGCATAAGAATGACACAAGAGACTCTGGGGACTCAGGTGGAAAGGGCAGGAAGGGGCTCGGGGATAAAATACTACAAATAGGGTGCAATGTATACTGCCTGGGTGATAGATGCACCAAAATCTCACAAATCACCACTACATAACTTACTCATGTAACCAAAGCTGTTCTCCAATAACCTTTAGAAATAAAAAAAGAATTAAAAAAAAAACTAAAAAAACCCACAATATACTCCAAAAGTTAAAATGGGGAAATTAAAAAACATAATAAAGATGAATATAATGAGAAAGAAAAATTAAAGTAAATAAAGACAAGTAGAAAGCTTGAAAAAATAGATCTCTTTCAAGCCTGATTAAAAAACATGAGAGATAAAAATATAAAAGATTAGAGATGAGAAGGGAGACATAACTATAGTTACAGGAGCAATTAAACAAATTGCATGAGAATATGACTCACGAAGAAGCCGTAAGGATATAGAAGCAGAAATAATCTTCAAGAAACTATTAATCAACCTGGAATAGTTCTAGCAAATGTTCACTTACAACACACTAACTGTGCCCTTAAAAATAATATTATGACTTCTTTCCTTGTACAAAGCAATATTTGATGCTACTTTATTATTTAATCATTTTATTAAATATTATAAACACTGTTGTCTAGCTGTTGTAATACTGTATTCTACATGTAAGCAGAATCGATTGCACTGGAAGGAGCACTCCCTGTACTGCGGGAGTGTGGGGTTATGTACGTACTTCTATTTTCCTGCTATTCAGCATAAAATTTGATGCTTTTAAATTTTATAATCTTGATTACTGATATTCAGCATTCATATGCTAGTCAGAGGTTAATTTCTCCTACTAAAATGCCAAGAAGCAGGTAGACTCTTGGTGGTGTAAGGCTTTCTGGAGTCCTTCTACCTGGACTACTGCTTCTCTTTCTGATATCACTTCTTCTAACTTTGTTACTTTCCATCCAAAAACGTGTGTGTGTGTGTGTGTGTGTGTGTGTGCGCGCGTGCGCGTTTCTGCGCGCGCATGCAGTATCTATGTATTTTAATCAGATGCTTCCTAAAACATTCCAGTCCTTGTTCACAAACTTTCAATAGTTCTGTAACGTCTGCTTGATCAGACCTTAACTTTTTACGATGAAGCTCACAGTTCTTGGTCATCTGATTGCTACACATCTATTCATGTATTTCTACTCCTATTCAATAAAATCACTACATTTCAATTAATCTGACTAGAGTTGAAATGTTTTCTAGACTGAAAAGTGTCCCCTGAAAAATTATCATCACCTTCACCTCACCTCCCATTCAACCATCATACAGTCTGACTTTTCTTCATTTGGAATATCCATCATCTCATTTCCATACGTGTAAGTCCTGACTCCTATTTACAACCTAATTAAAACCATACCTTCTCAGAGCTTCCCTTACTGTAACAGTATGCTAACATATATAATGTTTATTTTCTTCTCTCCCTATTGAGGGTAGACAGGAATGTCTCTGCAAATGCATATGAGTGCTTGGTTTCTTCAAGAGACAACAAAGTCCATATTACTGTCTATTCATATGGGAAGTCAAATTCAGCACAGAGAACTGAAAGAAAAAAATAGGAAATTGTACCATAACATAGTGAAGTATGATTAGCACATATGGTCATTACCAATAACAAAAGTGATCAAACAGGTTGTCACAAAATAATGAATTATCCAAATATTTTGAGGAGTGAGTAGCTGCTTAGACTTAATTTCCTGGGAAATAAAAGGTCTAAAACAATCAACATAAATCTTCTGGACACATTTCCAATGTATACATTTCTGTATTTATGTAGCCTGTCATATATGCTGTGTGTGTGTATATATATGTGTATGTGTGTATATACCAATAAATTACTTGCATCATAAAACATATTCAAAAGTTAAAATTTTAAAGAACAAGTGAAAATTGGCCAGGCGCAGTGGCTCACGTCTGTAATTCCAGCGCTTTGGGACGCTAAAGCCAGTGGACCATGAGGTCAGGAGATTGAGACCAGCCTGGCCAACATAGTGAAACCCCGTCTCTACTAAAAATACAAATAATTAGCTTGGCATGGTGCTAGGCACCTGTAATCCCAGGTACTTGGGAGGCTGAGGCAGGAGAATTCTTTGAACTCAGGAGGCGGAGGTTGCAGTGAGTCAAGATTTTGCCACTGCACACCAGCCTGGGGAACAGTGTGAGACTCCATCTCAAAAAAAAAAAAAAAAAAGAACAAGTGAAAATGAAGGTAAATTTACATGGAAATTTTAATATTTTTATCCTGCACCAGTTTATCATGATGCTCAACCCATATCTTGGAGACATGATCTCACTAATTTTAACAAGAGGATAGAGTGAAATAATGAACAGATAACCTCATGAATAGGTGATTATGCCCTGCTGGATGCAGGGTGGGGAGGGAAAGTGTTAGAGGAAAGACAAGAATTGGGAAGGGAAGACGGACATATTGCAAAGAAAGCAGATTCCCCACCAAGTCAAATATTTTTTTGACAGATTCAAATTGATTCAGAGCTCCCCAGAGGCAAGAGTTCTTATGTGGGACTTGAGGAAAAGTGGGTGTTTGTCTGTGGATTCTGGCTTACATGGATAAGACAGCATCATTGGTTTAAGTAATCTAAGGCTTTAAAGGGCATCCTCCTTGATGTCAGATGGCCAATACACTTCAAGACACAAGAAGGTCAACACAGGCTTCTCTTCTCTCCATCCCCAGAAACTGTACACTATAAAATACCTATAGTGCTCATTTCAGCATTTTCATGTAAGGCCTTCATTTCCCTGGAATTTGGTCAATTTGTATTTATTGATTTCTATCCCTCTCAATAACATCCCTCTTACCAACAAATCACCTTTCCCACCATGCATACACAACACAGACACACACAAAGAGATACATACACAATGGCTTTGTCCAATGCAGAACAATTAGCAATTACTTGAAATATTTTCAGAAATAAGTGTTCCCCAGATTAATCCATCTCCTCATCTGAGAGGACTTTTCTATTTTTCACCAATATTGAATAAAACAATGCATAGTTCTCTCTTTATATTTGTGTGCATATTAAAATGTGCACATCTAAGATACTGTGTGGTATCTTTCAAATGCCAATTTTCTTCTTTAAAAATTCCTTTCAAAGATCCTTTTTGATTATTGAATGTTTCATAGTGTATTTCTTGCATAAAAAGCTACAAAGAATACTTCCCAAAACTCCTCCAGCATCTAACTTTCTCACTGTAAGTAGCTTCATGCCTCCTTTTTCATGATTAACACAGATGGAAAGATTGTTGTGGTGTTTATCTTTTTTATTTCCCCCAGAATAGTATAACTCTGCATAAGTTACCTCTTAACCTACTCTTTTCTCAAAAATGCCTACTCAAATATTCCAGTCCCTTTCTTTTAGCAAACATGCTCATAATTCAATTATCTTTTTTTCCTCACAAATATCTCTGGAATACGAAGACAACTGGGAATACCTTGCTTGGGGAGTGAGAGTCATTCCTGAATATTCCTTGGCTAACCTGCTTATCCACTGGTTGAAAAACATTTCTTGGTTTGTGGAACACTGTTCCTGACTCACTGGTTCCCAGCTCAGCATTAGCTAACATTGCTCCATGTCTTTGTCTCTTGGCACACTGGAGGTCTTCGTCCACCACTGCACGTTTCTCTTCTAGCCTTCACTTTATTGTCTCCAACTTCATTGTTACAGACTCCATAAACCATTTTCAGGATCAAAACTGAACATAATTAGCACAAAGTCATTTTCCTTCTCTTTAAATGGCTTCCTCCTGAAAAGCCCTAGGGTTTTCCTCAATCCACTGAAATAGCTGAAGTTTTTAAAGTAGGTTTTCCCTCCATCTATTTCCAAATAGTCCACCTGGATACTTTTACATTAAAATAGCTTGAAGTATATGTGTTAAATCAAAGACTCTGACCTTAATTTTTCAGTACTTCAGGGCATCTACTTCGGAAGATGGAGATGACATATTACGCACTTAAACTCACCCCCGCCCCACGTATACAATTATTTTATTACTTTCCAAATTAAATTGATTTTAATTTAATTTTATCTGAAGCATTTAAATTGAAATGCCTTAAAACCATTTTAAAAATTTAGTAGTACAATATTAAACCCACTTTGCGGATGGAGCAGACTTACCAAAAGAAGTAACATCGCAACTCTAAATACATGAATCCGTAAAATTGCTAGGCTCTAGCTTCCTACAGTTTTTATATCTAATTTCCATAAAGATTGTATGTAGGTCACAGTTGGTAACTCAAGGGACTACAAAGGCTAAGTCAGACCGTAGACAACAGAGTAGCCTGGAGGAAGATCAGGTGACCTAAAAGACATGGAATCTATCCGGAACTGCTAGCTACTGTGACTCTTTCTAATCCGGTTTGTCCTGATCAAAACCTGGACCAGCATGACTGAATCTTATATTGAGGATGGCCAAAAATAAAATTTCTAATATAAAATCTCTCACCTTTAAAATGTTAGTTGTTCATCTAAAAATGTTTGAGACTGCGCGGATCAAATTAAACAAAGTGGATTCAGCCTGTAGACTAACACGCAGTTTGTAACTTCTGTTGTAGTAACGGAAGTAATAGAACGGAACTCTGTAGTAACTGTAGCAACGGAACATTATAGTAATCACACATTAAGACCACCATTAAACCACTTAGCCGCACCTTCAACTCCTTTAATGTTCCTCAAACTGAGTTGATGGAAACCGGGAAAGAACAATTTTCTAGAAGGTTCTTACAGCTAGCACTTAAATAGTACTCAAATTAAATCACAAGTAACATTTTTAGTTTCGTATATAAGCTTATATACATAATGCCCACATATCTGGGATTTCCTATGTACAAATCTATTATTAATACCCGAAATTTTCTTCTACTTGCTCTGTTTCAGAATGGCTAATTCAAGTGCCTCATTGCTTCTCATACATTGTTCTCTAACCCGTTTTACTTTGATATTATTTTCTGTGCAGGTTTCTTCTGATTCAATTGTCTGTAGAAAATTTATACTATCAACTTCCTTAGCTTTAACTCATCTTATTTATGACCCTAATTCTCTATGCATGGTGCATCTCTCCCACCTATTAGATAAATGTAATTCAATCCTTGACAAACAACAACTAAACTTAAAAAATGACTGAACAATAAGCAAAAAAAAAAACCAAGAGTTTTTGACTGACGAGGCTTCCAATTGTGAATGGACAAAAACATTTTGCTTCTTACCATTTTATTGCCTTTGCAGTAAAAAGAGCAACTCAACTGAAGTTAAAGTACTGATATCAGGAACTCAGCAGCTTAAAACCAAATGATTATCCACCAAGCCCAATGTCTCCCCGAAGGCCTGGAGATTACACATGTAATAATCAGGCTGCCCTTGCCAAAAGGAAGGCTTAGTGCTTCATTTTATTTATTGTATTTATTGAATGGAGCCATTCCTTGATAGCCCCTGGGAGCATTAACAAACATGAGAGAAACCACCAAAGAAAAGAAAGAAATATATAAATAACGAAGGACCATGCCACCAAAGTTTATAATCTGGAAAGTGCAGTGCTGAAATAAGGCGCAGACTCCTCCACTCCTCCAAGTACTCTGTTCTTCTTCACAGTAACGTAAGAATTGTTTAATTTGCCAGAAACATAAACCTCCAAAGTCTCATACAGGTCCATTTGCAGAACATCAATTCTTTCACTTCCAGCTTTCTTATCATGCCATGTGACAGTGTGATATTCCTACATGTTGCCCCTGGTTGTATGTTATTATCAGCTGTGTGTTTGCATTGTAATAATCACATATTAAGACTCCCATTAATGAACGTTTTTAAAATAAGTTGTCTCTATACCCTGTAATACCTGGCTTTTTAAGGAATTGAATGAGAAAAACATAAATGAGATCATCCTTTCATTCAGGAATGGAAAAGACAGAACCCATGATATTTTGTGTCGATGACCTTCATTTTTCTAAATCCATAACTCATTTCATATTCTTTTTTATAGTGGTATTCTTTTAAATGTACAGGTCTATACAATAAAGCATAAAAACACAAATTGAAATCATTGTCATCTAAATGGCTTAAAAGTTTGCTCTGGGTTTTTTTGTGTGTGTATGCTTTTAAATTTGGGGCTTTTTTTTTTTTTAAGAAATTGAGACAAACATTTTCTTTAGGTTCTATAGAAATTGGTTTTATAAAATGTGGCTGGAAAAGAAAGTATCCCATATCAACATGAAGCATAGTCAAATATGAATGGATGCTTTCTGTAGCTACCTCTTCTACTATTCTTACCACTGACTTTTTCCTTTCCTTAAGAGCAAAATTACGGACCCTTGGCTAGGTCTGGAGCTCCTAGTAAGGTTTTATGTCTGTTCCAGGCACTCTCTGTGATTTTACATGAGGGATTAAGGAGAAGAAAGGAATAGAGTGGGTTATAAAACACAAAGTTAATTTGAGCACGTAAGAGTTATAGACTGGGAGTGGAAATAGAAACCCACTAGCATGTTTTGTTTGTGTTTACTTAAGGAGCCTGCTGTAACACTAGATTTATTGAGAAGCCACTTTCTGAAAAGAAAGGAGAAAAATTTAAGAAACTCGCTTAAAGTACAAATGAACACAACTTAGTTGGCAGTAACAATCTAAGGCCATTGTCCCTGTGCTAAGGAAAATCCTCCCTTCCCTCAGGCTTCATCCTAGTGTCTCGGTTAACAAGCAGTGAGTACCTGGGTGTGTTCAAACTCTGCCGAGGAGACAGATATACTATGGACCTTTTGCCAAAAGGACTCAATCTAATAGAATCTGTGTACCACAAATACACTTTACATAAATCCATTACATGCCTAGAGCCAGCTTGTTTTATAAATGCATTTTGTGAAATGCAATGGAATTAACCCAACATTTATATTTCAACCTCAGAGTACATTATGAGGATCGTAAATTTCCCAATCGACAACAGATGAAAATGAGCATTGTACTTATTTACTTTGGGTGGACATGGAGAGGGGAGGGGAAGAATAATTTTCTTAAAGCTTTAACTAACACTAGATTTCATTTACTGTCATTTCTGGCTTCCTATTTCATACCAACTTTATTCTCTTTGTTGTTGTTGTTGTTGTTTTTCCTTTCTGGATTTCCAGAGAAATACCTGAAACTAGAATGCTGCTGAAAGAAAAAACAAACAAACAAACAAACAAAAAACCTCAAGGATATTTTTAAGTCCCACGGTGAAGAAACTGCCTAAGGGAGTCAAGAGAACATAGACCAGATTTTTACAGTTTGTGCTACTTTGCATCTTTAAGGAGGCAATTAGTTATTCTTGTGTATTAGTGACTGCCCCATTTTCTCCATAACTCAGATAATATAAAGAGCCCCGGAGAGGACATCTTTTAAGTGGGACATTTATTACTGAACAGAAGTATGGATTCTAATTTAAAGTCACTAGGAAAGCCCTTTCTCTGGATGTCATCAAATTTCACAGCAGCAATAACTCGGAGGGCTATTCTCTACTCTCACTGCCATTTCTAGCCAAATCATCATTGACTTCAAGATAGGATTAGAGAACCTGAAAAAACGACGTGGACCTAAGAGTTTTATCTATCTGAAGCAACCCAATCCAAGCCAGCACAATGTTAAAAGAGTGGTTATAAAGTGAGTATAGGATGCAGCATTCTGGTGTCTATACTACCAAAAAAAAAAAAAAAAGAAAGAAAGATAGGAAGACAGGTTCATCTGTGTGATGGGACTGCCTGTCAAGTTTATCTAATGGGTCGTTTTTTTCATAGCAGCACGTAGGAAGCATAATGAACACTGATCTAGGGACAACTGTTGTCAAACAGTTATCCAATGTGCAAAGTCAGAGATCTTACTACACGACTTTGCGGATTGGATACATACTTCATATTACCAAACAGGAAGTTCATTCCTGAGGTCTGTCTTCACACACTAACTATGCTTAGCAAATTCACAACTGGAATTTTTTAGGGAAGATTTTTAAATAAACACGGTGAAAAATCCATGTATCCCCAAATCCCACCATGAAATGAAATTAAAACATGTAGAATCCCACAGGAAAGATTCATTTTTTTTGACCACTTATATTTAAAACGTAAAGTTAAATTGAAACGCTTCTTTCTCAAAGTACAGATTCCTGTTACTTCCTCTTCAAGAAAGGCATACCTAAAAGGTTATTGATTTGGTTCTGAAGGACACAGTGTTTATTATGGAGGAAGCCATCTCTGGGTACAAGTGTGAGAAATTAATGATGGCTTTGTAAGTGTCCATGCTGCAGTGTGGAACCAGTGGGGCAACTGTCAATCTATATGATAATACATTCCCAAACTTCATAAAATCAGTGATGTGAAAAAGCATTGATTTCTTTGTGAGCTAAACAGAATTCGTCAGAAAGAGCAAGAAGTTTACTGAAATTAACACCTCTGCCTGCAGAGTTGCTCACACCTCATTTTTTATTTGCTTAAAGAGTTTATGATGTGATGTGTAAAATTTCTTATTTTTATTTCTGGCCAAGAATGAAAACAGAAGATGCATTATATACCTCTTTTGAACATGTAAAATATTGAAAACATTTTTTAAAAAGAAAAAGCCGTTCTACCTGTATATTTTACAATAACCATCTCTCACCTAGCTTGAACTCTGGCTTCAGTACCTCCTTCGTGCTTTGGCAACCATACTCACATACAGAGTTCCTTAGTGCCTCTAAGTACATTTCTCTCGATGTAATTCTGACTGCATTGCAACTAGCACTACAGGAAAAGAATCAGAACACTGTATCTAAGGGTTTATTTCTTATCAGTATACAGGGATTTACATAGACTCGCAGAAAGGAAAAATTATTCAAATATGATGTTTTGAATAATACCGAAAAAATAAAACTATTCTTGGTCAATCAAACACATGATTAATTACAGATTTTTTTCAGCCATAACTCTTCTAGGTAAATTCAAGGCAACCATTTTTTGTGCCCTTGCCTTCACCAAAAACACCCCCTTATTAGATGAGTTTTTAAGATGCATATAACCTAAATGGGAGAAGGTATAGGTCTATAAATATGTGTAAATAACTCTGTATAGATGGTTCCCTCTATATATGTGAGAATATCAACCACGAGGGACTAGCTAAAACACCTTGTTTAAAATGTGCCATAAATTCTTGGATTACACGTGATTTTATTTATTAGGCAATTAAACTGCCTTCGTTTAAATAGTATCTGACACACACACTGAAGTTGAAAAAGGACATCAGTAAATTGATTCAATGTATGCTTTTATGGAAACTTCTAAAAGTAATTTCCTATCAAATAAGCACCTCAGAGTGGCGAATGTGCCAAGTGTCAGAATTTTGTTAAAATTCAAAAGGAGTCAAGTGCAGATTTTTCCTTGAGAGTACACCTTGATTAGCTACATGAACGGAGGCATAAGTAAGACACATCCCCTTGTCCCCACTGTAGAATAAATTATTTCAAAATTAAACATAAATTTAAATGCAAAAAAGTGACATCTTTTTGAGTATGTGCGACTTACCCAGGAAATGATGTATTTTCAACACAGTTTTGAGATTAAATGATATTTAGCTATGCTTTTGCATTCACAACAAGCTGTCCGCCTGCAAATTTCCTTTTTCTTTTTTAAATGAAAGGAAATATTTAAAGCTGCTCTGGCAGAAGTTTATAATATTTTATATAAACATTCTTAACTGATCTATTTGTAAACATTTTAATGGTAATGGTAATTCTTTTAGCAAACATGCAATCTATTCATAGCAAACCACATAGCATTTGATGTTTTCTTCTTAAATCAGCTGTAACCTAATGCAATTTATCTTTTTAAAAAATGTTTTTGACTAAACACACTTCGGAATTGCTCAGAAACCCACAAATAAGCACCTTATCTCTTTAATGACTTGCTTAGGCTTCTCTATATTTACTGCTTAATGATCGGAAGGATTTAATTTTCAAAGTTTCATTAAAACCCACCTAGAAAGCTGATGGATAGGCAATAGTGATTTGTGACAGAAGATGCGGGAAACCATTAACCTACATAGGTGCCAAGGGGAAAAGTAAACATATAAGAGAATTCTTTTTTTGAAGACAAGTCTCTTCCTATTTGTCATTATTAAGCTCCAGAGCATCTGTTCCAAGTTTGATCTTCAATACGGATATGAGGCATTGCCGCCTGGAAATGAAAGTCTAAGATAAGGTGGGATTCTTAAGAGATCTTCGTGAGAAAAATAACCCAGGTTGCCTTTACTGGGAAGGGGAAATCAATACAAAGACCTAGAAACTTGTGGAGAGAGGACATTTTCTAGGTATAGGTCATAGTTTATCAAGCTGCCTCTTTTGCAATGTAATTTACTTGCTAATAAGACCAACTGACTACACCTGAATGCTGTGTTATCATCAAAATGTGATTTTAAATTCTCTTCTCATTTCTTTCGTGCTGGAGGGTTGCTGGTTTATTTCCCCCCAGCTCACACTGGACAGACAAGGTCAATTTCCAAGAAAATGAATGGCATTATGACACCTCTTTATTAAAAAACAAAAACATCCTTACGTAGTGTAGTGCACAAAACATTAAAAGGTATTTAAGAAGCGGGCCTACCGTTCTCATCATCTGATTTATTTTCGTTGTCAGAGTCAGTCAGAGTAAGGGCCGAGTTTTCACGACTGGACAGGCCGGAACTGCGCCTGGATTTTATCCCTCTCCCCCACAGTCTGATGGCGTGTTCTGGAGACATCCCTCCCTCGGTGTCGGAGTCTGCATCAGACCCTGTGCTGAGGGAGTAGCCCTGGTGAAGGATCCCCATGTCGGAGCAGTAGCCGCTTCGGTGTGGGGAGGGCTCACAGATACCCAGCTCTGCAAGGGTGAAGTTGGTTCCTAGGGCGACAGTGACAGAGAAGCTGATTAAAATGTGTGCGATGCCTTACAAAGTTAAAATGTATTCTTACAAAAAATGAGACACTTTTCCCATCTGACAAATATATCAGATTCACCATGGTGTACAGAAAGATCTTGGACAAGACCATTCAGGACAGTGGGATATCTCTGAAAAACAAACAAAAGCAAGAAAGTCTTTATCGATTATAGGACAGAATGCTCAGATTTTATTTCAGAGATTTTTAGGCATCTTGACACTGTTATCTAGGTAGCTCCATGTAGCTGAAAAAACCCTGAGTATATCACAATAGTTAGTATACACCAAGTGTTTACTTGTGCATCTTTTATTTTGTAATTTTTATTTTATATTTTTAAAGTTTTGCAACATTATGAAGATGATGGTATTATTGTAATCCTTCTGTAGATGAGGAAATGGGACCAGAGGATTTAAGGGACTTATCCAAGGTCATGCATCTTGATAGTAGCAATATCTGGATCTGATCCCTATGCAGGGCTCCGATTAAGGTTCATGTCATACAACCTTAACTTTCTAATAAAAATGAGTGACAGCTAGAAGACTTGGGATCCCATCCTAACTTTCCACTGACAAACAGTCTCATTAATGGCAATTCTCTTAACTGCACGATCCCCAATTTTCTCATCTGTAAAATCTGGGCGATTGTGTGCCCTATGTGATAATATGTGCGAAACTAGTCGTTTTTAATAAATGCTGGAATGGGTTGCTTAAAGAGAGGGATATGTTCTGAGCAATGCATCCTTAGGTGATGTTTGCTCTGAGAACATCGGAGTGACTTACGCAAACCTAGATGGTCTAACCTATTACACACCTAGGCTTTGGGATAGCCTACTGCTCCTAGGCTACAAACCTGCACAGCATGTTACTGTACTGAATACTGTAGGCAAAGTCACACAATGGCAAGTATTTTTGTATTTAAACATAGAAAAGTTACAGTAAAAATACAGTATTATAATTCTACAAGACCACTGCTGTATATGTGTCCATCACTGGCAGAAATGAGGTTATGTTGGGTATGTATATGTAATGTGTTACCGAAATCAGCATCCTAGGGATGAAGAGCTAGTCATTTTGTTTTTAAATGATATCAAAGAATCTCTCTTTGCAAACACAATTTAAAGCCACAAGTAGGCTTCACTTATGGAAAGTGAATGTGGGCACATGGGGACCTATAGGAGTGAATTCATGATCTGACAGGAAGCAAAGCGAATAGGCATTTATTGAACACGCTATCATGTTCTGTAAACATGTGTGTTATTGGGTATCAGAAATGGTTCCAGATACTTCATAGGCTTTATACCATTTAAATACCATAATTGCCCAGCATTTTAGGTGTTGACATCACCACTTTACAAAGAGAGGTTAAACACTGTATCCAAGGTCACACCTGGGCACACAGCAGATCCAGGGTTCACCTCTGTACCTGCAGACCCCTAGCCTGTGCTGTTTCTACAGTGTCAGCAGTCTCCAGGAAAAGCAAACATGGCAACATTTTTGCACAGTTTATTTATTTGTGTGCTTTACTATTTAGTTCCTTAAAACATATTTTAAGGTTTCAATGCAAAACAGATAGAATCATGTGGTCCACTCTACTTATTGATGTATAATGCTGATTTCTTTTGTCTTTAGCCAATTTATGACAATGAAAAAAATGAAGTGAAGAGATGCACTTCTCTGCTGTTAGTAAAGAAAACCCCATAAATAACACTAAAGCCAGGAGTTTACCCACTCTCTACATATTTATTACATTAAGGCCGTTCCTTATCATTCATGCCTCTAAACTCTTGATGTAACTTGACACTTTACAGTAGTCTACATACACAATATCACTTTTTAGCTTTTATTTTACAAAGCACTAAACCACCATTGAGTTCACATTAACGTAGTGGGACTTTAATTTGTAATAGACATATATCTTTTTATTCTGAGCTTTTTTCTTGTCTTCACTGCACACTGAGCTTTCCCAGCCTAATTTGTTGTGTAAATGGAATCAAGCGCAATTCTATATGTAATTGTCTCTTCAGAGTGAAACTTACTTATTGGAAAGCTAACCCAAGTGCAGCTTCCTGTCAGCATGGGGTGATTACCCACTACCTGTGCAGTTAAGAGGGAAGTCCTCTCTGCCCACAGCACAGTGTGCTAACTGCTGCTGTCTACTCACTGGGTGCAGTTTATCTTGCTGTCTGAAATTCTCTGTCCCATGTTTTCTGTTCCAGTTAGGTACTGTTGCATAATTATACATTAAAATATGTATTTCAGTCTCAGTGGTCGATGAAAATGAACTTACTGTATGTGTGTGTGTATATACATATAATATTACAAGATCTTTCTACTGTTGCTCTTCTCATTCTTAAGTCATTAAAAAGGTCATTTAATATTAATGTTCTTCCATCTTGTCCTTAGGGATCAAGCTCCTCTGGACAGAGTTGTAAGATATGTTGCTTCATTTTCCCTCAATAAATGAAAACCCAAACTAAAACACACATATTTTTATTCCACAGGTGGGAATTTGTAGCTATATAATCCCATTTAAAACGGAGTGGGTGTGTATTAAGAGAACTTTTCAGATGGTGTTCCCACATCCCATTATCTAGAACTAGTTTCAAAGACCTCCTGGCATAAGAAGAAACAGCTGTGTGAGGACGGGAGTCTCTGTGAAGAGCATGACATGTGCTTTTTGCTCTGGGTTCCAGAGGTAACAGTGGGCTGAGGCCATGGGATGACATGGAATACACACAGAGCCTCTTCTTTAGTTAAATTCACTTGAGATTAGAAATTGAAATCTTATTTTTATGATGAAACAAACTTGAGATCTTCATGAATCAGGTAAGATTTGCATACATTTAAAAAGTAACCACAGGTGTTAGAAAAGAAAAAGTGCACTTCAAGGGTTTCAACTTCAAGCTTACAGCCCCCGAGCCACGAAGTAACAACGTGGTAAAGAAAATTGGAAGCTCTGTACTGAATTTCCCAGGAAAAGGTAAATGAGTAAGTAAGTTCACATTGGCTTATAGAAAGAAAGATTTTCATCTAAAATCAATATTGCTTCTTTAAAAAATTACCTTTTCATATTCACCTTCCAATAAGGCCATTCCTTGCCAATGCCACCATTTCCCCTCAATTCCTAGTTTGGTATATTTCTAACCTCCACTAACTCAAAGACTAGCAATCTCATTGTAAGTACTAATACCTGAGAAAGGTTCTGGACCAAGCTTTTCCCAAGCATGCTGGCTTAACATATGAAGCTGGTGAGCCATATACTCAGGAGAAAGAAAAAAAAAGTGGGTCTATCCAGTTATTAAATCATTCGACAAATATTTATTGTGGTGCTGTGCTAGGCATCAGGGATATAACAGTGTGCATTATAAAAATATAGTCCATGACATTTACAGTCTAATCGGGGAAAAAGGCATTAATCAAAGAATCACATAAACAAAGTGCAATCCATACAGTGATAAATATTACATAGGAAAAGAACAGGGAGCCACGGAAGGTCACCTAGTGGTCCAAGCCTCACACTTTCACAGCCTGCTCACCAGCTGCTCATCTGGTATGGGGTAAGCTCTTCAAAGGACTGGGAGTTGACTCCATTGAGAAGCTACCACACATACCCACTTCAGTTTGCTCATACCATACACAGTTTTCCCAAACATTCCTCTGTATGGATCGATTTCCAACAATTGTTTTCCACGTATTTTATCTTACAGCAAGAAGCCCTGCATTCTATACACACTTCTCAGAATGGAAATTAGTCTGGAAGCATTTTTAATGCTAGCTCAACTTACTGTTTTGCACTTAAACTTTTGCTCATTGATGAAAGACTGATTTTGCCCTAATTCATCTTGCATAATTAATGTCTTTAGTAAGCTCCATGGCAGCTTTGAATGGAAGACAGAAACTACTCATTGTATGATTCTCCAAGCTAAGATTTCTAGTGGAAAGCCGTGAACCCTTCATTCCTTCTTTATTATTTTGCAGAAAGATAACAAGGAGGCACAATACATCAGTATTCATGGAATACATATTTAATATTTATCCTCTATCTGCCTCCAGCCTCCTGATATCACTGATTAAAGTGCATATAGATAATGTGGCAATGCATTTTATTTCAGGTATGTGCTCCGTGCCTGTTGCCAATAACTAACCCAGTGTGGCCCCATGGTACATTATTGAGGCCAGAGTCAATATCTTTATAGATAAATGATTACACACAATCTATAATATTTACATAAAGCAATTTTACTGTAATTTAAGGTTGGAAAAGAATGCTAACATCTGAAGACTGTTCAGTGATCAAAAGAGGGGAACACAAGTCTGAAAATAATTCTCTTGATAAATATCTTTAATGTTAAATTGCCTTTTCTTGATCATAACTTCTATATAATCCAGATCCTCTCCACGCCTTTTTTAGAGAGAAATTTTGCAACAGAAATCACGAGTCATCCTTTGACCCACTGATTCTATTCAGGATGCAATTCTAAGGAGAGATACGTTCTTGCATTGTGTTCATGGCTTTACTGTCCAAGTTTTTACCAACTTTGAAATAACCTTTAACTAGGAAAAGCACATATGTAGTTAAGTCAGAATGATCATGTCATGGTAATACCAGGATATACAAATAGCACTGAAAATGTCGGCAGTGGAACAGATTCTCTACTATGAGGGCAAGAAGATAAAAGTTAACTGTGGTAAAGAGAGTGGAATACAGAAAACTTTCATTATCTACACATTTATTATGCGAGTACCCTGAATTTAAGAGAAGAAATTTTATCTAGAGAAGTAAAAGTTGTAATAACATGAAAACAATCATGAATGACTACTTATAAAATTCATCCCCAAGCGTTCCTGCCCACTCTCTCCTGGTATCTCTTCTCATATCAACTACCATATCAGTGTCTAAGTAATTAATTACTTGCTGATAGCAAAAAGTAATATGGTGCCAATCTATAATTAGATTTTAAAGCTTGGGACATTGCAGATTTTCTTGAAGTCAAAAAAATTATCAAAAAAAATTGGTTCATAAAAAAGATCACAGAATAACCAAAATCTAACAGAATTAAACCAGTTAACAAGAGAAAATAGAAATGGGGTGGTCATGATGATGGGAACTTCGAAATCTGATCTGACAGACTTCTGGTTCTGGACCAAGATTTAGTGTTCCCCTTCTCTACTTTTCTCACTTAAGTACAGCTAAAACCCCTGGACATTACGCACAAAAACCACATAAGCAGTTTCTGAAAAGGGAAGAGAAGAAGGTAGATTTAACAGGGTCCTGGAGCCTGGGGGCGATTCCCTGGGTTTATTTTTGCCTAATGTGTTCCAAACCTGGTGCTAGAGAAACTTGCAAATTTGAAATGCCAGCAGACAAAACAAGCCCAATGTACAGCCTGCTGTAGCAAGGAGTCCCATCCCTACACTTCTACAAACATACCAGGATACAATTTTAAAAGACCAAGTGGTGTCTGTGGAAACCAGGCATGGATCCTGGACTTTTATCCTCAGCCCTTCCTCTCCCTGCTGGGGGCAGAGAAGGCTAAATGTTAAATCAAATTTCACCACCACGATCAGAAGAGGACTTGTGGGGAATGGTAAGAAGGTAACTCTCTCCCTCTCAACCAGATTGGCATCTGCAAAAGCCTGGGGTGGGCTGGAGTGGCTGTTTGGCAGCGATGAAGCAACGCTCTTTCACTGCACCGTCTTTCTCAGCTTATCAAAGTAAACACAGTGGACCTTTACATCCACCTGTCAGTCACGACAGAGTCTCCCACTACTCCCATTGGCTCAGTGTCAGAAGAGGCTTCCTATGACCGAAGATTTAAGTACGATCCAGAGTTTCATAATGTAATATTTCAGTTGGCTAGGATACAGTAAAAAAAATCATTGGTCATACCACATACCAAGAAAATCTCAACTTGAACGAGCAATGATAATTATTTCAATAAAAGGTTAATGAGAAGCCCTTAGGAAAATTAATAAACTCATCAAATATTTTTTGGAAAAAATGACTCTCTATGATCCTGCTGCAAAATGCAAGCCTAAAGGGAAGAATATAATGCGGTACAATCAGACAATTTTGCTGTAAAATGGATACATATGCCCCACCCCAAAACTGTTATTCTTTATCACATTGAAAATAATATGTATCATTCACATAGTAAATAATATTAAATATAAACTGAACTATGTAAAATATGCATAGTTTTAATAGTAAATAAAATTAAATATAAACTCAAATATAGTTTTGATAATCAGTCTTATTTTTTCAAGATACAATTGCAATAAATTCTTTTTCCTATTTAATTGAAAATATTCATTCTTTTGAACACTGATTCCTTTTTTAAGTGGCCTTTTTCTAGGATCATTCATCCTAAAACAAAGAGAATCTCTTGCAAACAAACATGGGTCACTTTTCTTGTGCAAATGTTAGAGAGTACATTTTAGAGTCGAGAATGAATATGGAGTCCAATTTTTTCTAACAGATATTTAAGAAAAAGATAGAAATTATAATGTTATAGTACTTTTTATCAAAGAAATTGAAGTAATTTGACATGATGCCTTAAGCTTTTGCCTCATAGAATGTTATCAAGAAAAATGTGGCAGTTAGAAGTGATAAAATATAATTTTATTTCTGTTGGACAAATCAAAATGAAATACCAAACTGTTATCTCACATTTAGTTTAAATATGTTATATTTGTATGAGCCATACAAAATAATCAGTTTTAAACCATTACCAACATTATCTAAAATATTATTTTTATACAAATATAAAAACCTATATATTTATATATGCAATGATCATATTTTTGGAAGCCACTGAAGGAACTATTTATGAATACTAATGTTTTATGCTTTTATATCCTAAAAGTCTTTACACTAACTCTCTTTTAATGCCCTTTTAAAGTTCATCTGTTTTTACATATTTAGATATTTTTCCAAATGTTGATAAAACTGTTCACCCAAAATCCTCTGGTTTAAAACAACAGAGTAAGTGTACATGCATTATTATTCATAAAAGTTTAAGTCAAATATTTATATTTCAAAGATGTACTTTAAGAATTACATTTTTAATGTACAACACCTAAGAGATTGATACTTTGCTGTTTGTAAACTTTTAGACTAATTATTTTAATCTATATAAATGTCTTCTGATATGTCCAAACATTTCCAATTTGTAACTAGAACGATTCCAATGTTAATAAACGCATTCCAAATCAAGGAAACACCAGCAGGGCTAGTGAAGACAGGATGGTTTCCAATACCCTAGGTTTTCCTGTAAGCTGTATAACTTTCAAAAAGAAGGGCGAAGGTGGCATTTTCCTAGGATGCGGTGGCATTTTCCCAGGATGCGGTGGCATTTTCCCATTCCAATATGAACAAAGCCCGATTTGGAAAACCCAAAGTCAGCCACAACAAAAGGTTCTGCTGCAGTTCATAAATAAAAATAAAATGTCCAGGAGCCTGGCTGGTTTTGGAGACTGTTTTCTGCTGATAAAAATTCTAACGAGATTGAAAATCAATTTCAGTATTAAAAACTGTACCAATCAGTTACCCTATGCGAGAACATTACAAACGTGTACATCCACCTGACTGTATGAGGCTCTGCCTCCCTAAATAATTTTTTTTCTTTGGAGAGAGTGAGGGAAAGAGGACAGTAGTGAGTAACCTGCGCGACATTAGTTTACATTTACTGAGGCCTTCAAAGTGTGTCAAGCACTGTCCTAAATGCTTGTATATAGTTTTCCCTTTTAATTAAAAAAGCAGCGCTACAAATTAGTCACCAAGTAGCCTCAAGTGAAGAAAACCAGGAGTTAGAATGTCTGTTTTAAAAATACTTGTTGACCAGATAGCCTTATAATTGAATACTTCTCTTGACCTCATTTACTCATTTATAGAAGGGATATAAAATAGTACCAAACTTCCTAGGGTGGGGGAGGGCACTGAATAACATAAGGCGGAGAAAAACGCTTAGAACGATGCCTGCATCAGAATAACCACAAAACAAATGTAGCTATTATGATGATCATCGGTTTACAGAGGAAGAAACTTTCTTTATTTCTTTATATCGAATTACTAATATTTTATATTTTTTCATGAATTGGTTTAGAAAGTTTGGGAACAATAAATTTTCTAGGAAGCTGCCCATTTCATTTATGCTTTCAACTAGGTTAGCATAAATATAATAGGTTATCCATGTATTTTTGAGTCTTTTTAAATTTCTGCTAGATTTGTAGAATACTCTTTATTTTCATTCCCCATAATATTTATTTGTGCCTTCTCTTTTTTTTTTTAACTGAATTGGTTTCAGCAATAGTAGTTTGAAACAAAATTTCTGTTTTTCTGACTCTACTATCTGTATATTTTTTAGTTTATTAATTTCTACCCTTATGTATACAAATTATTTCTTTCTTTGAGTTCATTCAATTGTTATTTTCTATACTTTTACAATTTGATCCTTTATGTCTTCAATGTTTAGCTATTCTGCTTCATTACTATAAGCATTTCAAGCTATACATTTTATACATTGCTACTAATTTGCTGTTGGCTTGTCTTATCTATAATTGTAAGATATATATTGAAATTTCTTACTGTATATACGAAATATAGATGGGTGTTTCTCACTACTGTTTTATAGAGCAGTGTCTGCTCTATGTCTAATTTAAAATTATTTTATAGGTGCATAAGTTTAGCATTATAGCTTTCTGATGGATTGAATATTTTATCATCAATATATGGTGCCCCTAATAAGCACTTTTGAGGTAATATATGCTTTCTAATATGAATTGTGTTTTATGGGGAATTTGCCCATTTCATCTAAATTGTCAAACATTTATGACATTATTTTTGAATATGTATAAGATCTACAGCAATATTCTTTCTTTCATTTTTGATATGAAGAATCCTTACATTGTTTTAATGTTTAATAGATCATTCTTACTGGAGTTTTATCAATTTTCAAACAGCGGTTATTTTTCATTTATTGTATTATTTATTTTCCATTTCCCTAATTTCTGCTCTTACCTTGCTTACTTATTTATTTCTACTTAATTTGAGTTTTGTTTTCTCATCTGTCTCTAGATTCTTGGGGTAGAAATGTAGATTTGGATCACTGATTGGAAATCTTTTCTTTAATTCTTAAGTAAATATGCAAACCTATAATATTTTCCTCTTTATCTATACCCCCCAAATTTGAATGTATCATGCATACAAATCATTCATTTCCAAAATTTCTAAATTTCTCATCTACTTCTTTGACCCACCAGTTACTTAGAAGTGTGTAATGTTATTTCCATATATCTGGGACTTGTCTGATTGTTACTGATCTCTAAATTACATACCTGGAGGACAGAAAACAAACTGACTGGGATTCCCATCTTGAAACTTATTGAGACTTATTTTATAACCCAGAATATAGAATACACTGCAGAATTTTCCCTTGAAAAATAATGTGATTTTAGAATTCTTGTGTGTAGTATCCTATAAATGTCTACTAGGTCAAGGTGATTGACAATGTTTTTGAAATTCTCTATATCCTATATTTTTGTCTAGATATTTTTTAAGTTATTGAGAAAACAGTTAAATCTGTAGTTTTGCTGTTTTCTCTTTCCTCCTTTATTTTTGTTAATTTTGTTTTGTCTTGTATTCCCTCTCTCTTTTTAACTATGTTATTAGGCACATAGACTTTGATATCTCTAAAATAAATTGATCATTTGATCAATTTCAAATGTCCATCTTTTTCTCTTGTAATACTTGTGATTTTAAAGTCTATTTTGCCTCATATAAAGTAGTCAAGTCAGCTTTCTTATTTTTATTGTAAGCAATAAACATGTTATTCATCTATTTCCATTTATTTACTTTTGACTTTTCTGTTGTCTTTGCATTTATCATATGACTTTTTTAGAGAGCATATAATTAGGTCTTATTATTTAAGTAATCTGACAATCTCTTTTAATTGGTATGATAGTAATGTATAATTATTGATATGGCTAGATTTAGGTTTATTATTTATGTTTTCCTGTTTGTGCTCTCTGTATTTCCCTCCCCCTGTATTTCTTTGCCTAGTTTGTTGTGAGTTAATACATTATTATTATTTTTTTTAAGACATTGTCTTGCTCTGTCACCCAGGCTGGAGTGTAACAGTGCGATCTCAGCTCACTACAACCTCTGCCTCCCAGGTTCAGGTGATTCTCCTGCCTCACCCTCCTGAGTAGTTGGAATGACAGGTGCATACCACTATGCTTGGCTAATTTTTGCATTTTTAGTAGAGATGGCATTTCACCATATTGGTCAGGCTGGTCTTGAACTCCTGACCTCGTGATCTGCCTGCGTGGGCAGATCCCAAAGTACTGGGATCACAGGTGTGAGCCACTGTGCCCAGACTAAATGATTTAAAATTTTCATTTAAATTTTGTCTAGGCTTTTTGTCTTCACATATTTTTAGCGGTGATCTAGGGACTACAATATATATTCATGTTGTACTAGTCTATTTAGAGTGCTAGTCTTACTTGATATATTTTGTACCTTTAATTTCTGTAAATTCATGATTTCTTAGTATAAAAAATGTCTTAGTCATTGCCTTTTATATTTTTATTCACTTCCATACTCTATTCTTTACCAGTTAAACTCAGTGGATCTTATGCTACCTTTTGCTTTCTAAATGCCTCTCTTGTATTTTAATCTCGTTTCTATCTGTGGAATCTGTTGCTAATTTATTATGATTATTTTTCCAGTTGACTATGTATTTCTTTAGTTGTGCTTGAACTCATACTCACTGTTATGTACTAAACATTTTTTAATTTGAACAATTTGCATTTCATTATAAAATTGATATTGCTTTTCAATTGTTGTTTAGTTTTCTTATTATACATAGTTAATAGTATGTATATAAAAAATTCTAATGTTTTAAAAACTTTAAAGGTCAAAATCAATTATTTATGGACTTGCTCACACTTCATTATGAAGGTTTGTTTTTTTACATACTTAATTGTATTTAATTTTAGATATGTTCGTTTATTTTCATTTTCAAAAATCACAAAGACCTAAACCAGGGTTCTTGCCTGCTAAAAAGTTTGTATCTGATTCTACACAGGCCACGTGCATGTGGTAGTGTTAAACACATACCTGTTTTTAGGCTTCCTGGCTTACTACAGAAATCTCAGTTTCATGTCCTTGTTGCTTTAAGCCTCAGCTCATTCCTCAGTTGCAGTTCTGGTAGCAGTGTTTGTTTGCACTGAAAATCTATTTGGTCTTACAATTCGATGCTCATATTTCTGCTACTTCCTTTTTTTTTTTTTTTTTTTTTTTGAGATGGAGTTTCGCTCTTATTACCCAGACTGGAGTGCAATGGTGCAATCTCGGCTCACCGCAACCTCCGCCTCCTGGGTTCAGGCAATTCTCCTGCCTCAGCCTCCTGAGTAGCTGGGATTACAGGCACCCACCACCATGCCCAGCTAATTTTTTGTATTTTTAGTAGAGACGGGGTTTCACCATGTTGACCAGGATGGTCTCGATCTCTTGACCTCATGATCCACCCGCCTTGGCCTAAATCTGCCTGCATGGAGAGTTCTCTTACTTGATGTGAGGACTATTTTGTTGCTGTGCTCTGATCAAGCTATATTTAATACTCCTGTTTCCATTTTCTCACCTGTAAAATGGGAGAATAATGGTACTTGCCTCTTGTGGTCACATGCAATCAATATGTGTGTAGGTGTGTGTAACAAACACACGCACACCAATAAGTCAATAAATATTAGCTATTTTTATTCATTTTACTATCATTATTTTACTATTTAATAAATATAAAACTACAAAATGATATGCAATGAAATGGGATTCTATTTTCAGTTTATTCTGCCACGATGGAAATAAAATGCAGTTTCTAGTTAAGCTACATGTATTCAAATATATTTAATGTTTATTTCATTAAGTATTGCAACATCTTACTTTCCAATAAAAGAAAAACGTAGTAGAGATGCTATGAACATTACTGAAATTAACTGAAGGGCACATGACATTTGCATTTACAACACTCACCAAGGTGCCTATTTTCATCATGTGCTTGATGTTTGACTTTCCCATCACAGAAGAATTATTCTAGATCTCAAGAGTTAATTAACTCATCTACATTCTGACACCTAGTGAGATGGATGAATCCCAGTCTCTCAGCAGGTGAATATATGTCTAGCAGATACTTTGCTTCAGAAAGTAATCACACTGTATATTAGACCACAAATATTTGGGGGGAAATGTTAATGATATACTCTTGTTTGTAAAACAATTCTTTTAAATCAACTGCTTCATCACCAATTACTATTAGGATGTAGATACTTGTCTATAACCATAATAAGCCTCCAGCCATTGAGCTTATAAAAAATGGCAAGACCATAGCTTCCTAGTGCCTGTTAGCATCCATTAAACAGGGAGAGGATAATTGAAACTGAGTCAAGAGATTTCCTTTTCTTCCTTTCCCACCTTGCTTCCTGTGTTCCAAACACATGTCGTAGGTTACAAATGCATGTAAAGCCTTAATTACACTTAGCATCTGGCAGCTGTTGACTTACAGAGAGTGGTTGAGTCACACACAGCCAAAGTCAAAAAGGAGTTCAAGAATAGAAGGCAGAGCTGGCTCAATAAGGTTAAAAAAAATTCTTATGTCATCACAGCTGAAATACTACACCATCAGCACTTGTTATATACATGGCGTGAGTGATGCTATAAGTAATCAGTTTCAGCAATGCCAGAGACTAATTCACAACTAAAATATATCATTCCCAATGTGGTTAGAGCTATAAACCAAAGGACCTTACAACCATTACTATCAACACTTGATGGATGTATTCACATATAATAGAGACAACAGCTTCATGAGGATTTCAGCACGTCCAGAGGCATCAAGTGATGATGTTTTTTAAAGAAAGGTCCTCACACTATCTACTCAAAACCATTGACAGAGTTAGATGTGCTAAATAATATCGTTCATATATCGCTCATTACAAAAGATGTTTACAAGAAAAAAGTCTCTTGAAAAAGTGACAAAAAGAGCTTTAGGCCTTTAACACTGGTCATCATTTATTTGCCACACAATGACAATTTTAGGAGTAGAGAATTATTAGAAATGACAGCCTTGGTCTTAAGAGGGATAGACGTCAAATTACAAATGTCCAGTTACAAAAGCACAATAAGAAAAATATAATGAGTGCTAACTTGTTTATAGACCCATACATACCAAAGAGATCAGTTTGGACTGGAAAAATATACATCAAATTCTTAATCACAATTATTTCTGGAGATGGAGAGAGAAGAATGCAATTAGGAAAAAGAGAGGATTCGAGGCAAATTTGACAAAATATTAACACTTGTTTATTACAAGTGATGCTCATTGCTTGCTTTCTTCTCTGTACTTTTCTATGACTTTCTTTAAAACATAAACTTAAAATTTTAAAAAGAAAAACCTTGGATAAGTCTATATCAATTCCATACTTTAAAATATTGGTGATATCTTAATGTTTTCTATTATGTCAGATCACTCAGCATTTTTCTGCTCATATGTTCAATTAAACTACACAGAAATATCTCCATTTGTATGTCTTTTAAGTTCTATTCAGTTTGGGCTAAAGTTATAGGGCGAAAGTACATGTAACTAAATCACAATATGACTGATACACTGCCGGGAAACCCATGCACTTTGCTCCGTAGGTGAGTGACTGTGCATATCTGTGGTTAAGGACAGTTTAGAAGCAAGCAGCCCAGAGTTTGCATTCCTCTTCCACTGCTTACAGTTTGACAGTGTGCAATCTAATTAAACCTCCACTCCCAATCTCTAGTCTTCTCATGTATGAAACAAGCTTAAAAATACCTGTCCTCATAAGCCTATCAAGATAAACGTTATCTATGACTAGAAAACACTTACCAGTGTAGCCAGAATAGAGGGTCCTGAATAAAATATTTTAGAAAATAGTGCAGAGTAGTAATTGTAGTAGAAACAGCAGCAGGACCAGTAGGAGAAATTTTCAGGTCCTTATTCCTGTAATGAACATTAATTCCTAACGTACATTGTTTTGTCATTACCTCACACCATAAATGAAGGATACCATGAGCAGAAAGACAGCCAACTATATGGGAGCCAGCAATACAGGAGAGGAGACATAGACCCTAAAAGAATAGGACCCTGGGCTAGAAGAACAAAGGTAAAGAGCCATAAGGCTCTTTATATAATGAATAACATTAGTTCATGCATTCATTCATTTGACCAATATTGTTGTTGCTTATTAAATGCTAAGCCTTGTTCTAAGGGCTTGGGATGTATCAGCAAGCAAAGCAGATCTCTACCCTTACAGAGCTTCTATTTTGACTGAGGTAGATAGACAATATACAGTTACTATAATGTCTAAGTAGGCAGTACCTTTTTTAGGGTGATAGGGTGCCTTATCTACAGTAAGTACTTGGATACAATGTGTTCAATTATTTTTTTAAAGCTTTTATTTTAGGTTTGGGGTACATGTGCAGGTTTCTCATTTGTGTGAACTCATATCACCAGGGTTTGTTGTACAGATTATTTCATTACCCAGGTACTAAGCCGAGTACCCAATAGTTTTTTTTTCTGCTCCTCACTCCTTTTTGTGTTCATATGTTCTCATCATTTAGCTCCTACTTATAAGTGAGAAAATGCAGTATTTGGCTTTCTGTTCCCATCTTAGTTTAATAAGGATGATGGCCTCTAGCTCCAACCATATTCCTGCAAAGGGCTCATACGATCTCATTCTGCTTTATGGCTGCATAGTATTCCATGGTGTAAATGGTGCTGGGATAACTGGCTAGCTATATCAGAAGATTGAAAATGAACCCCTTCCTTACACCATATACAAAATCAACCCAATATGGATTAAAGACTTAAATGCAAAATCAAAAACTACAAAATCCCTGGAAGGCAACCTAGGCAATAACATTCTGGACATAAGAACTGGCAAAGATTTCATGACAAAGATGCCTGTAGCAATCGCCAACAAAAGCAAAACTGGAAAAATGGAATCTAAGTAAACTGAAGTGTGTAGTATCTTAAAAGGTGCTAAGTACTATGAAAAGAAAAAAAAATAGGAAGTAGAGGAGTGCAAGCCCATTTGGGAATACTTTGAATAATCTGATCCAGAAAAGCTCACTGAGAAAGTGACTTTAAAAAAAAATACTTAAATAAATTGAGAAATCTAATCTTTCCAATACCTGCTGCATGAGGAAGCCACTGGTGCAAAGATCCCAGGAAGGAGCATGCCTGGCACATTCTAGGAAGAGCAAGGGGGACTTTGTGGCTGGAATAAGGGAGCAAAGTTACAACCTTAGGAGAAGACATCAGAGAGTTAAGAAGAAGCTGGGTCCTGTGTGGCTTTGGAGGTAATTTTGAGGACCTTGATTTCAGTGAAATAGCCATTGTATTGTTTTGGAAGATAAAGATGACATCATCTAATTTACATTTTTAAAGGATTGCTCTTCTGAGATTTGCTGCAAGGAGTAGTAAAGGAAAGTGGTGGCAGAACCGAATCAAGGAGACCACTTAAAATACATTTTAAGATTACATGTGAGGCTGGGCGCGGTGGCTCAAGCCTGTAATCCCAGCACTTTGGGAGGCCGAGGCGGGTGGATCACGAGGTTAAGAGATCGAGACCATCCTGGTCAATGTGGTGAAACCCTGTCTCTACTAAAAATACAAAAAAAATTTAGCTGGGCACGGTGGCATTTGCCTGTAATCCCAGCTACTCAGGAGGCTGAGGCAGGAGAATTGCCTGAACCCAGGAGGCGGAGGTTGTGGTGAGCCGAGATTGCGCCATTGCACTCCAGTCTGGGTAATAAGAGCGAAACTCCATCTCAAATAGAAAAAGAAAAAAAAAAAAAAAAAGATTACATGTGAAAGATGATTACAGCCCATCTGGATGGAAAGAGTGGAGTAGTGGACAGTCTTGAAATTTGCTGATGGATTGCATGTGGAGCGTGGTAGAAACAGAGGGGTTAGAAGTGACATCATTTTTGGACTGAAAACTAAGAGACAGTTACTAAGGGGTAGGCTGTATGAAGAGCAGGGTGTGTGTGTTTGTGTGGGTGGGTGGGTGGGTGGGTGTGTGCAGATCAGAATATCAGTCTTCCACATGTTGAGTTTGGTTTGTGTGTTTAACATATAAGTGAAAATGCTGATCAGTTAGCTGAATATATGAGACAGGTCTGAAATATGAGATACAGATTTGGGAGTCATTGGCATATACATGCTATTTAACATTGTGGAACTGGAGAAGATCACCAGTTTGGAATAAATGTAGATAGAAAACAATACCAAGAACTGAGCCCCAGGTCACTTTCCTATTAAGAGTTTGGAGTGAAGAAGAGAAAGCAGTAAAGGGCTATGGGAGGAGTGACCATAACACTAGAGGGTCAAACAACTATAAAAAGGAAGAAAAAAAAAGGAAAGGGTGACCTGCACAGTAGGAGGAAAGCCACAAGTGTATGGTAGCATGGAATCTAAATGAGGAAAGTGTATCAAAGAGGAGGGAGTGATAAACTGTTTCAAATGTTGCTAATAGGTCATTAAGAAGAGAACCGAGAATGGACAATTATGTAGCAACATAGTAATCATTGATGACCTTGGCAAGAGCAATTATGTGGAGGGGTATATGGGAAAGTCTGATTGGATTGTGTTTATGAGAAAATGGGGGAGAGAAATCAGAGGCAATAAGATAGACAGCTCTTCTGAGATTTACTGCAAATTATATAAAGGAATGTGGCCGTAAGTGATAGAAGTGGGTGAATGAAAGGGAAAAGAACAGCAGGTTTTTGTGCTAGAAGAAATGAAAGAATTGTTCATTTAGGAGACAGGCAGGTAGAATTCCTGGAGCAACCTCTAATAGACCAGTGGGACTGTGATGTTGCACACAGGTGCATGTTTTACCTGGGATAACAGTAGTAGCTGTTCGCTTATAGTGATAGGCAATAAGGTGGAGTATGTGGGTGCAGATGCTTGGAGTGTGTAGATGGTAGAGGCGGTTTGGAAATTTGCTTCTGATTGAAGACGAGGAGGAGGTGCTGGAGGAGGCTTAGAAGTGACATCTGGAAGAGTGAGAGAATGCATAGACCAGGCATTCTAGTATAACTGAAGAACAGAATCGAGGGACTACTTGAAATTTAATAAACTTCAAAAACATATGAAAACAAATTTATTATCGTACACACATAACAGTCGAGTCATCATTCACTAGCCTTGCCCTGATTCACATAAAAAATAATTAAATTATGGTGACTATATTGAGTTTTTTAAAAATGAGACAATCTGAAATGCAATGTGGAAACACTGTCCTTAAAAAGGATGGCTCTTGCATTGGGAGAAAAAGTCAAAGCAATGAGGGCCTGTGTTCTGTGTGGACAATGTTATTTCTGAAGCATAAGTTGTAACTACAAATTCTGAATCCATGGTAGTTAATTAGTATTACGTAACAAATTTCTACTTTTTGTCAGATAAAGATACTCATCTTTAAGACAAGGCCTTTTTTTCTCAAAATGCTGGAATTTATACATTTAGATTCAAAGCGCATGTCGATTTGAACAAAGCTTTTCTCCCAGAGCCAGTTTCTCCATTGGATGAAACAGACTCAATATTATAGGGCCCACAAAACTTTTAGGCACCCATCAAAAAGCTTTAAGTTCTTTGAAAATCAAAAGAAATAAACTTTTAGATTAGAGAGAATGTTTTAATATATAAAAGCAATACATTTGCCTTCATATTAAGGCAGTGGAGAAATGCAATTTTAAATATATTTTTATGGAGAAAGGGGTTGACAAAGGCAAAAATGCCTAGGGCCCATGAAAGTGATAATGCAGCCCTGCTTCCTCTATAAAATTCTCACTTATATGGAAGGCCAAAATCAGCCTGAATTAAAACGCCAGCCTCCTCAAAGGATTCTTATGAGAAATTTGTACCGTGTTCTATTATTGATATCATCCTGGAATGTACAAATAATGTACTCCCCTGCCTAAACATCAAATGCTGGCCATTTGGCCTTTTTCAGAGGTGAAGAAACAACCAGTCTCCTCTCAGGAATTCCAGCAAGGCACACCCAGTGCCCAATAACCATTTCGGTATTGTAGGCAACTTCCCTGGCCTTTCCTCATTTTTTCAAAATATCTCCCAGAATCTCGTTACTCTGCTATCTCCTACTATTTAGCATTCAGAGTGGAGGTTTATCAAAGAGTTTTTCAAAGCACACTGCTTTAGGAGGCAGCATTCTCCTCAGGAAGTGGCAAGAATTACCTCCCCTGAGAATCAGAAAAACAGGGAGGTTTCTGGGCTTTCTAGAAGTCACAAAGCACATCTCTGACAGAGCTGAGACTAGAGGTGCATCCCCCTTGCATCTTCTTGCCTTTATTTTTATTTTATTTTATTTTTTTCTTTTGAGACAGAGTCTTGTTCAGCCCACCAAGCTAGAGTGCAGTGGAGTGATCTTGGCTCATTGTAACCACCGTCTCCTGGGTTCAAGTGATTCTCAAGTCTCAGCCTCCCGAGTAGCTAGGATTACAGGCACCTGCCATCATGCCCATGTATTTCTTTCTTTCTTTTCTTTTTTTTTTTTTTTTGAGACGGAGTTTCGCTCTTGTTACCCAGGCTGGAGTGCAATGGCACGATCTTGGCTTACCGCAACCTCCACCTCCTGGGTTCAGGCAATTCTCCTGCCTCAGCCTCCTGAGTAGCTGGGATTACAGGCACGCACCACCGTGCCCAGCTAATTTTTTGTGTTTTTAGTAGAGATGGGGTTTCACCATGTTAACCAGGATGGTCTCGATCTCTTGACCTCGTGATCCACCCACCTCGACCTCCCAAAGTGCTGGGATTACAGTAGAGACAGGGTTTCACCACGTTGGCCAGGCTGGTCTTGAACTCCTGACCTCAGGTGATCCGCCTGCCTCAGCCTCCTAAAGTGCTAATATTACAGGTGTGAGCCACCGCACCCAGCCGTCTTTCTGCCTTAAAAAAAAAAAAAAAAATCAAGGGTCATTTCTTTTAAATTGCTTCTTTTTGAAAATGCCAACTTTTCCCAGCAAAACTGCTGCATCTCTAGAATGACGGGCAATTAAATCCAGTGTGACAATTGTTCTCTATTGAGATGTTTTCTCTTTGGTGAGGTTTTCCAGGTGCTTTATGAAAAACATTTGCACTGTCTGGCACTTTGTGAGCTTTCATCTGAGAAGCAACATTTCCCTTATTAAGATAGCTTTGCTTTCAAAGGAGACAATGGTTTTGTTTGCTCCCTCGCAGACCACCAGGGAAATTGCTGTGTCACTGGCACTAGTCTGGTATTCCTGTGTCACAAGGGGTTAGGAGCCTCATTAATTTCTGTGCTCTCATTTCAGATTATTTAGGGATCAGCAGCAGATTATTATTTCAAACACTTATTTCTTGCTTCAATTTCCTCTCTCTCAGAATTGGCTCCAAATCACTTTCTCTTGTGTGCAGTGCGTTCAATCTCCATTCGGATAAGAAAATCAGAATAGTCCTTTCAGAAAGTCTATCCATCAGCATTATCAGAAACACACCCCACAAAGGGTTTGGTTGACTTTCCTGCATATCTGGCAGGTTGTATGCTTCTTTGTACTTAAGTATCCCCAAGAATAGTTGCCATTATACTGCACACACAGATCCACGGGCACCACTGTATGTGTATCAAACTGATTAGATCGATTTGGTTCCATGAACAGGAAAAAAGGTATGCTAAGAACCAGCTAGAGAAACAGACAGAAAATCGGTGCCCTTACTTTTGGGGATCTCACAAGCTAATAAAGTAAGATAAACAGAAATACACAATTACAGTATCATATCTTATTCCTGACAGTTTATTTTCACTCCACCTACATTGGCATGGGTGGTGTAGGGGAGATATAACTATTCCTTTGTCGTTTAGAGAGCCTGTACTCAATGACAAATATATGTCCTTGGGTAAGCCCCTTAATCCCCTGAGGCTTCGGGTTCTTTTGAAAGTAAAAGGATGGTATCATTCATTCATTCCTTCATTCAACAAACATTTATGGCATAATATGTATTGATTGCGGGTTATGTGAAGACTTATAAACACTTTACATGAAAAATATCAGAACAAAACTAAGAGGAAGGCATAGGGCTCGAAAGAAAGAAATAATATTCCTAAAGCCACATAACGAGTAGGTGGGGAAACTTCAATTCAAACATGTCTCTTTTTGACTTCAAAGGCTTGCTTTCTCACAAGTCATGCTCTCTCACAAGCCATGCTTTCTAGAATATGAAGACTTTCAGCTTTAAACTTCTATGATTAAGTATTTCTAGCCACGGACCAGACATACAGTGACTTTTCCCAATTAGAATACTGGAAGATGGGGCAAGGTTCAGGAGAGGGGTAAAGGGAAAGCTCTTTAGAGAATCCGTAGAAAAACAGCAAACAGAATGAAACCATTTTTTATAAGAGAATCGTTTAAGGACTTCTAAATTTTATTTTCTCCCAATTGTTCATATCACTGACATAATCTGTGGATTATTAAAGGGAATTAGGCTTATGCCTTTAAACATTCTTTTTTTTCTTTTTTTGAGACAGGGTCTCGCTCTGTTACTCAGGCTGGAGTCTAGCGGCATGATCTCGGCTCACTGCAACGTCTGACTCCCAGGTTCAAACAAGCCTCCTACCTCGGCCCCACTAGTAGCTGGGATTACTGGCAGGGGTCACCAGGCCTAGCTAATTTTTGTATTTTTAGTAGAGACGGGGGTTTCACCACGTTGGCCAGGCTGGTCTCGAACTCCAACCTCAGGTGATCCACCCACCTCACCCTCCCAAAGTGCTGGGATTACAGGTGTGAGCCACTGCGCCTGGCCTTAAACATTCCTTTTGGATAAAGTCAGTGAGCCATGAGCACAGATGCAAGGAATCTAATTTAAAGAAGAATTGAGTGTCCCTTGGTCTCAGGAACTGTGACACCACACAGTCATTGACTTGTTGACTTGCCATCATCTCCCACCACACCAGATCTGCTTGGCAGTTCTGGGTGGCCTTTACCCTTGTAAAGCCAGGATCTAGTGTAGTTGTTGCTCAATGAACACACAGGTAGTTTGCTTAACATATAACACAGGTAGATCGAAAGCAGAGAAAAGGTCCTAGTTCCATTCATCAAGAATGTATATTTTATTCTATGTTTCTTTCTTCTTCATCTTCCATTTTTCTTCTACATGTTTACTTATTTTACAATATAGATGGGATACTACTACAGATAAAAATTATAAAACAGATTTCATTCAGTTGGTTTCAACATTTTGGCAGTGCTATCTCTCCAACCATTCTGAAAATAACATCTCCAAAAAATTTTTTTTTAAATAAAACACCATATCCTATTCACTGCCATCATGGGGTCACTTGGACAGACCCAAAGCCTTAGATCAGAAGAGACATATTTGTAAAAATTTGTGTATTTTTACTTGTCTGCATTCTATCAGGTTTTATTTCAAGCAATCAACTATCTGCCCCCCCAACCGCCCCCCTGCACATTACAGAGTCAAGTTTCCTGTGTTACACCAATTTCAAAACGTTCAGCACCATTTATCCCTTTTTTATAGTTTATATAAAGACATGGCTCCAAGACCTCAAATAACAAAAAGTTTATTTATGTATTTATTTTTGCATGGCATGCGCTGATGAGCCAGTCTGCTCAGAAAGCATTTCACAGATTAGAGGCATGAGTATGGTTTCGGGCAAGCCTCCCTCATGTTTCTGCGCATTGGCTGATAAACACTTCAAAGTAAACCGCTCATAAATATGAAATGAAAAGCCGAGGAGTCGTTATGCGCCGCTTTGAGATACAAATCTCTTTATTCCCTTCTGAAGTGGGGTTTGATTGACGTAATGAGTCATAGATCCTGTCCAGGGACACATTGCCTTTTCCCCTTTTTCTCTGGAGACAGGGAGACTTTAAAGAAATCCACTTCAGAACTTGGTGATAGACAGCTTACTTGAAAAAATAATAAAGTTGAATCCTATATTAAATAACTTATTATTTTGCGTTAATGCCGACTTTGAGAACCATGACATATGTCAGAGTGTGACTATGCAGCCTCACAAAGACATTATTAGCTACAACTCTAAGAAGAAGATTGCCAATTTTTTTTATAAAAAATGTGCTATCATCTCTCTTCTCATATGTATTGTTGCTGTGTAGATTCATTGTCTGATAAGAGAAAATCACAACTTAAATTAATTCGGAGCAGAAGTCTAAAATCCTGTAAGCCTGAAGGCTAAAGGAAGTAACACAGGTAACAGGGGGAACAATTATTGCAGAAAATTTATTTTACAAATATGTCTTCCAAAAAGGAGAGGATCACATGGCAAAACTTTCTATGCAAAATAGATTGAAGAATGATCGAAGATTCAATTTATTCTTACTCATAAGTTTTTAATAATTATCTGCTTACCTGAAAAAGATGAAAATTTCAACAAGGTCATGCAATTTTTCATTAGATCACATTTTGCAAATTCAAACGACTTACAGAATCAAAGCAGTTAATATAAAGGAGGTAACTCGGCCAGTGTAAAAGTCAATAGGAACAGTGGGGGCCTGTGGAAAAGCAGAAAACAGTGCAGGTCCCTTTGGAAAAAGCAGCTGCTATTCAGCTCCAGTAGACTTCTGTCATTCGAGAAGGTGGAGCTCACGTTGCCAGATCTTGCAGTGTTTCTAGAATAGCCGAAAATCTAGATTTTATGTGATATTTACCTATTAATAAATGATAGCAAAAAAAAAAAAATGGAAAAACAGCAGTCCAAATTAAATAGGTTTCAAGTTGCCAGTTTTCAGTCTTTGCTCTACACTTTCTGCAGTGATCATTTAAATACACTTTATTAAAAAATAAAACAGGAGGAAGAGACAATAAAGACCTTAAATCAGAGAATGTTCAGAGAGCCCTACAACAATCTCATCCAGTGGTTTTAATCTGTTTTTTTAGATCCCTGGGGATTTGCTGATGGCCCACAGTAGGTGAAGACCTGATTACAGCTGCCCCTTAAATAATGATTTAGGACCAGTAAACCTATTAAAATAGCTAATTAGCACCATCCCCTTATTAAAAAGCAAATAAACTTATTCACCATTCCTTGCCCCCAGTACCTAGTAGACCCAATGTGCTAGGCTCCATTCAGCTCTAGTTTGGATCCCCTCTACATGCTCTGCTTTAAGACTTAACCTGAGCAACAGAGAGAACTAACTGTCCACCAGAATCAGTGTTTCCCTTTCCATAGAACTGCCGCTGCAAAGTGGCTGTGCCCAGTTGGGAACCATTGCTCCCTGATCTCATTGCATCTAGGTCAGGCCATGTGCCTAGTTCTTGTGAAGCAAAAGTAATATGTGTCATTTAAAAACTAGAGAGCTTTCACTTTGGGAGGCCGGGGCAGGTGGATCAAGAGGTCAAGAGATCGAGACAATCCTGGCCAACATGGTAAAACCCCGTCTCTACTAAAAATACAAAAATTAGCCAGGCGTTTGGCACGCATCTGTAGTCCCAGCTGATTGGGAGGCTGAGGCGAAAGAATTGCTTGAACCCAGGAGACAGAGGTTGCAGTGAGCTAAGACTGCGCCACTGTGCTCCAGCCTGGCGACAGAGCAATACTCCATCTCAAAAAAAAAAAAAAAAGCAAAACAAAACTAGAGAGCTTTAAAAGCTAATGAAAAAACTTCTCTATGTTCTCTTTCTCTGAGGATGCAAGGGTGGCTTCAAGATGATGGTGTCACCAGATGAAAGGCACTTTGTTGTCAGAGTCACTACCTGGAGGAGATGTACCCAGTCATTAGCATTATTGATTTCAAAATGTCATGGGAATAAGAAATTAACTGTGGTTCAGTATATATATATATATATATATATATATATATATATATATATATACTTAAATTTATCCCAAATGATGCAGAAGTATTGAATTATTTGAAGTTGTGTTTTATAGGAAAGGTATACAACTAAGTGATCCAAAAGATAAAACACTGACTTCCTATTGTGAATTGGCTAATATCAACAACTGCGATTTAGTCAGACTCATTATTCTATCAAATAAAGAGGACCGTGGAACTTAAGTGATCCACTGAAAGACATGAAAGTGGCCAGTATAAGAGAAGGGACTCACGCCAGGAGTGGTGGCTCACACCCGTAATCCCAACACTTTGGGAGACCGGGGTGGGCAGATCACCTGAGGTCGGGAGTTCGAGACCAGACTGACCAACGTGGAGAAACCCTGTTTCTACTAAAAATACAAAGTTATCCAGGCATGGTGGTGCGTGCCTGTAATCTCAGCTTCTTGGGAGGCTCAGGCAAGAGAACCGCTTGGACCCAGGAGGCGGAGGTGGTGGTGAACAGAGATCGCCCCATGCACTCCAGCAGGGGCAACAAGAGGAAAACTCCATCTCAAAAAAACAAAACAAAACAAAACAAAACAAAAAAACAGGAACTCATATTTTTGGAAGCTCCAAAAAAGTTCTCACCGCCTTATTCCACCTTTTGCTGGAGCATCACCTGTTGGCAACTGACTTTTTGTTAAAATCTGTACGAGTCCATATTGATATAATTTGGCACCATTCGGATATGTCACGTTAGATTTCTGATTATTTGTACTACGAATTTTTTAAAAACTCTGAAAAATACAAGTATTCCTAAATATTCATCTCAACATAAATAATTTGCTGACCAATATGTAAAATTATAATATTGTCTTTTAATACAGCAATTTCTGGTGAGATGTCTTCATGTATATAAGACAAGAGATGATAGCATAATTTTTTTAATGTGAAAGAAAATAACTCTTACATAAACTAGTATCAGAACACTGTTAGCCATCAAACACAATCACCAAAATTGAAAAAATAACAGGCTATATATATTTTTACATATACACACAAATATACTATATATTCCTTGTGTATTATATATATATTTCTATAATATATAATACACACACAAGGAATATATATATATATACACACACACAGACCATACATATGTACAGTATATGTGTGTATATAGTAATTATAAGATAATTGAGAAATGAGAAAAGAGAAATGCTATGCATATATGTATATATATATACACACACACGCAATAATAAGAATAATTTTTGAGTAATCTCTAATTTTGCATAAGATCCACAATTAGCTTACTTTCAGACTAGGAGGGATCATGTGGCACAGGGCAAAGGGGCTTCGGAATAAACCTAGTTCAAATCCGGTAGCTTCTTAGCTCTGAGATCTTGAGTACATTTCCTGGTCTCTATAAATCCCAGTTTTTGCATTTATAAACTAAGGATGATAATAACTCCTCTATTCAAACATACAGACTATAGCTCACATCTGAAGAAACTACACCTACACCCATTAGGTGACGTGCATCAACCATGACAGTGTGAGGTTGAAATTGAACCAGTTGATGCCTGGAGCTGGAGGTGGGAGCAAGTAAGCATGAGCAATCTCTTTGGGATGATGGCAGTGGTCCAAGATTGGATTGTGCCAGTGCAATGAAGAATGCAACAGCTTGGAAACTTACTAAAATTAATTCAGTTGTACACTTGAAGTGGGAAATGTTATAATGTATAAAGTATACCTCAAAACAGCTGTTAAAAAAAAACTAAACCAGTTAAATGCAAGTATTTCCACATATATAGGTGAAAATTGTACCCGTAAAAACCAGCAAACAACAATGGGGCCAACTCCTAAGACTTAGAGAACATGGAATAAGCTAGTTGAAGTTGGTGCAATTCTCCAAGATCATGAACTGAAAGAAGGTGGGGAATCTGATGATGTCAGGAGGGCAGTAAAGGCATGACTTTCATTTTGACTCCGTCACCAATTTTAGTGGCTGAAATACTCCTAGAATAATGGGTACTCATTACTGTTGCTTTGGAAATCATGAAGGCACAAGTCCCCTGGGGTTAAAACACTCTATGTTAACCATCAGGGTAAAAAAATAACCTTTCTAAGAATCAATCTCTACCAGAATACTTTTTCCATCTTGAGGTTTTTTTAAATCCTGTAGACTGCAATAGTTTGATTAAACAGGCTGCACTGGGATCATGTATTCTATCTCAGTCTAGGAAGAAACAGCTGTCAGTCACCTCTCTGTCCTCCTCCCACAGTCCCTGGAGGACAACCCAAGCAAGCTGTCGCCAGGATAAGCGCCCCTTGGAGAATTGCCTGCTCATCATGGCCCGCAGCTGAAAAGCAGCCATTCTACTCACTCGGTCTATTAGCCCTTTGACTTCCTTCCTTCACGCACAAATATAAATATAATGCTTAAGTGAATGATTACTACTGTCTCAGAAGAAATTTCAATTAAACACTCAGAATCCTTAGGAGCGGTACCTAGGGGGATTCCCAAACAGAACTGCAATTCGTTATGTATTATTAAGTCTGGCCTCAGATTGTAAATCTGTTTTCTCTTTTAACATTAGCTGGGGCTTTCAAAGAACTGCCTCCCGTATGATTTGAACAATTCTTTTCCAAACTCTAAGCAGGACTAGTATAATGGAGATGTTTCCAAACAACATGCCATCTAGTCCTGTTTAAAAGGCAGATGGGAACATTCCCTTGCCTGCTGGCAGAGTTTTGGATGCAATCACCTTTCTTCTCTTCTCACAGGGCCCGGAGGACATGAGGGAATGTTTGGTGGTTGTCCTTATCGATTCTTTTGGGTAATTCTCCGTGTTTCCATCTGCCCTAGTCTTGTGACATCACCTGCATGAAAGCTAATTATCAGGATTCAACCTCCGTGAAGGGAAGAGGTACCTTGCCTAATTTATTTCTATGTTGTCAGCACCTACAACAGTACTGGCTACATAAATAGAAAGTTTTTCTTAAATAAATAGAAATAGATTGATGGGACAGAGAGAGGAAGAAAAAAAGAAAGGAAAGAAGCGAAGAAGGGAGGAAGGGAGAAAGAAAGGATAAAAAAAAGGAAGAAGGGAGGAAGGTTGGAAGGAAGAAGGAGGTTTGGAAGCAGGCATGAGAAATTATTTTACCATTTCTTTGTACCCCATTAGATTTTCCAGCATGCTCTCACCCCTGCAACTCAAGTACCTACAACAGTAGCTGGGACTTGGCGGGTGAAAATGTATTATTTTAACTTCATTTCCTTGGTAATAAATCTAATGTTTCCTATGCCAATGAAAACATTGGCCAATGTAAACTACACTTATTGATAAGGAAGCTGCTGGGAGACAATTCTCTAGACATCTCCTTTGTTTCTGCACGTTTTGCAGGCAGAGGCACTGACTGCTCTTGGTCAGGACTACCTTTTCAGAGCGAATTGCATAGCAAAAAGCCATAGAAGACAAAGATAGTGCCTTCTACCATAGCAAAGAACAGGTTTTATTACAGACATGGATGATCAAGATAATATCTCTTCTGGAACAAAGAAGCAGGCATGCTTACTATCCATTATAAAAGATTCAGTCTTTTTACACATAGGTTTTTTTCCTCTTGTAATTCACCTCATTATGCATGCAGGTATGATCTGGCTTTCTTCATGTTTCTCTGTAAAAGTTGGGGCTTCATGGTGGCTCATGCATATAATCCTAGCATTCTGGGAGGCCAGCATGGACAGATTACTTGAGCTCAGGAGTTTGAGACCAGCCTTGGCAACATGGCAAGACCCTGTCTCTACAAAATATAAAAAATTAACTGGGTATGGTGGCATGCACCTGTAGTCCCAGCTACTCTGGGGGCTGAAGTGGAAGGATTGCTTGAGCCCAGGAGGTAGAGGCTGCAGTGAGCCATGATCATGCCACTGCACTCCAGCCTGGGTGACAGAGCAAGACCATGTCTCAAGAAAAAAAAAAATAGTTGGGGCTTGGAGAACTGGCACAAATGCTGATATTCTGGCTACATCTCTTGCTGTGAGTATAAAACTGTCCTTTGTCTCTGACCCAAGAGGCTTATGGCTTCTGCCAGCATCCATGAAACTGGCAGACTTGTTAGCTTACAAGTAGGGTGAAATCTCAGAACCGTCACAGTTCTTGGCAGAAGATACAAGAGCAATTTATCACTAAATATCAGAATATGAAATGACCTCAGAGGACTCTATTTTGCCTATTTACCAATATGTGGCAGGAGAGCAAATTTTAACATCTTAAAAAGTCTAACAGAAAACATTTGTACATTTCAAACAGATTTCACGGATAAATCATATGTTTATTAATAAAAATAACTGGGCAGACCAAATAAAGTTGCTAATTACCTTCCTTACTCTCCTCTGGAATTAAAGCAGCTCCATGTGTGAATATGAGCTATCTCAAGCTGATAAGAAATTCTGGTTGACAGTTATATTTACCTATAATTGATAAGTTAAACTGAGAGAATTAATTAACTATAATGTAATAAATGCATCTTGTTTGATGATGATTTTTCAAAGCATTTAGTTCAAGAAAGAAAAAAAGAAGTTGAGATCCTTTCCTGTAGTCCAATATCCTCTTTAAACGAATAGATAAAAATATTTTGTTCTCAGATGACTTCTTCAGGTAACTTGCTATTTGACGGCCTTGGGTAGATGACCCGTCACGGCTAGGCCACGTTGTTCTGTCTCACCCCTGGCAAAATGTTGTGACGTATTTCCTTGGGCAGTATTTACAACTGCGTTGTTTTGGAAGAATTTATTTAGGAACCAGTTATTTGGCAAAACTCATGTTATACTTTCTTTTACTGAGACTGCTTATTTTGTGCGTGTTTTTTGTTTTTGTAGTATGTTACTCTCTTGAATTAAATAACCAGAGCTAATCAGATTACATGCTGAGATAAGAAAAAAAGTTTCTTCTCAAAAAGAAGTTCTCTAGGGTCAGTGGGTTGCCAAATAACACTCCCTGCTATATGGAGATGCTGATTCATGTTCTTTGAGTTTGTCCCAATATAGTTTTTAAAGGAATCAGAGATATTAGCTTCTTTCCAGTAGTGAGGCCTATGTGAATCACTTAAAATTTTGCTAATAAAATTTGTAAATACCAGTAAAGAAAACCTTATTTTTACCAAAAGCAACTTGTGTACTCCTATCTCTCCTCAAGTATTCTGTTCACTCTCACATTCATAAAGCAGTTTCAAATCTTCAACAAAGAAAACAACAATCAAAACAAAATTTAAATAAAATCTTTTCTTTTTTATCCCAATTTTCTTTCTATCATCCCTGTATGTTTCGTGCTCCCCAGACTCAACACCTTGGGTGCATAAATGATGTATGATCGAAGGAGAGTTAAACACACTTTTGAGGGCACTTTTGTTTCTGGTGAAAGCTATAGGCTTCCTTGTGCTCAGCCACAGGCTGACGGACACATGCAACCACTAAAGCTGGAATGGAGGGAGGGCCTGTGAGCATGGCTTTCTCATGCAATCGTGAGGTGGAGGCTTTTTTGCCATACTGCACACTGCAAGCAGACTGTCAGCCTCCCCGGCTTCCATGAGCTCACCTCCTGAGATTCCTAGTTATGTCTGCTATTGAATAATTGAGTCCGAAGTTGAGATAAACAGCCCTGACTAGGCAAGCTGTGGAGAGCAAGGGATTGAGACTTTATGTCCCCTATAAAATTCTGATCAGCAATGAAACAGGAATGCTTAGAAAAGCAGAGATTCTCTCTCTGCCTTCGAAGGAGGCTGCACTTCCTTTCCTTCTCTTTCTGCATCGTCCTCTCAGGGCTTGAAACACCAGGAAGACAAAGACTGATTTTGGAAGCTCAAAATAGGCATTATTTACCCACTTTCACCTTCAGATAAAGGGGTCACCAGGGGGCTGCCACACTGCTTTCTGTGGGGACTCCAGAAGGTGAAGAAGGGTGTTCCAAGAAATTAAAGAGCACTTACGACATCTCAATCTCCTTAAGTTTCTGGTGTGCCCTAGCTTCCATGGTGTCTTCCCTTTTCACCAATCCCAAGAATCAGAAAGAAGCCACAGGAATGAGAAACTGAGTTATTAGATCCAAAGTTCCTGGCTGATTGCTAGAAAGGGTAAAGGCAATGCAAGCATATTAATAGCTTTCTAGAGAAAACCTTTAATTTCATTTTTGGTACCATTCAAAGAGATGTATTCTTGGTGAATCATCAAAAGCAGCCTAGTTAACTGTGTTTGTTTTTTTTTCTGAAATAAGTTAATTTCTCCTTAGCACATTTGGTTCCAAGCAGAGATGGATTTCTTTTCAAAATTTCTTGGTTCTAGTCAGTGAATTTAGGTAAAAATAGCAAATGCCATTCAGAGGGCCATGCCTCAGTCACCAAAATGGTTTACAGAGTCAGTTTCATATCTGCGCAGTGTGTGTGTGTGTGTGTGTGTGTGTGTGTGTGTGTGTGTGTGTGTATTCTCTGTTGTATATGTTATCTCTGTAACATAGCAATATATAAACTATGTAGTTTACATAACGGATATATAAGTTTGTGAAGGAGTTAAACCTCTTCCAGTCTGGATGGAATCGTTCATCTCATGACACTTGAATTCTGATCCTGTTTGGCAGCTAGATAAATGAATGAGCTTAGGCAAGTCATTTTGTTCAAAATTAAGATGAATTAGTTAGAGGAGACGGTTTTTAAGATTCCTTCCAGCTCTAAAATGAATATGTTTTATGATGGTGGCAATTTTTGTAATATGATAAATAATTTCCCCAGGGAAACTGCCCATCCCAAGCTCACTGCCTTTCACTCTGGTATGACATTTCTCAGATGGATCTACCAAAAGATAGACCATCATAACTTAGGGTTTAAGAAAATAAAACCGAAATAAAATTGTCTTAAGAACAATTGAATTTATAATGATCTTAAAGAACAAACTTCTTTTGTTAATTTTTTTAATGCAGTACAAGCATTTAGTTAGCAATTACAGTTTGATTTCTGATATTTCCCTAACACCTGGGTAGACTGCAGGAGATAGCTCTGTTCTCTTGTGCTGAAACAAAGTATGGCCTTTTAAATAAAGTCATATGAGTCTGACTTTAGAGGTACTAGTAGATAAAGCAAAATATGTGGAGGCAAAACTTAAAGTTCATGTGGAGCATAAGTGGGAATAAAACAGAATATTGCTTCTCCATATGATATGGGAGGGATAGCAAGTTCTCAATGACCAGCCAATATTAAAGCTAACACCTAATCAAACAGAAAATGGGAGCTATATCACATCAAAATTGGTCTAAGAGGAGCACATCCAGCACCCAGATGTTTGCATCCAATACAATTTTTCAAGGTAAAGAAACCAAGTGCCCTTTAAAGAAATGACTGATTCTAGGGATAGGGACAAGAAACATAGGTGATGTGCCTTATAGTTCCAGAAAGCAAGAAAGTGCTAAAAACAAAAAGCGAAAAACCCCACAATGATGGGTGTATATCAAAGGGACATAGGAGCCAGGTGCACAAGCTCCCAGGAACCAAAGCTAGAACAACTTGAGCAACGAAGTAAATAAAGTAGTATTGGCTTGGAAACCAAAATATAACATAGATATCCAGGAGTCCATATTGACACAAATAAATAATTAAATAGGTAAATAAATGGAGGGAGAAGAAGGCTCCCATACAGAAGAATTCCAAATCATTTATGTAAATACTCTGCCTTCAATCAGATGGAACATAACTCCCTAGTCTTAAAGTGTGAGTTGCATATAATGACTTTTCTTCTAAAAAAAAAATGCATCATGGAAATAATGATAAAGAATAACTTTACATGCCTCACGCCTATAATCCCAGCACTTTGGGAGGCCAAGGCCGACAGATCACCTGAGGTCAGGAGTTCCAGACCAGCCTAGCCAACATGATGAAACCCCATCTCTACTGAAAACACAATAATTAGCTGAGCATGGTGGGGGCTCCTGTAATCCCATCTACTTGGGAGGCTGAGGCAGGAGAATCACTTGAACCCAGGAGGCGAAGGTTGCAGTGAGCTGAGCCTGTGCCACTGTACTCCAGCCTGGGTGACAGAGCGAGACTCCCTCTCAAAAAAAAAAGAATAATTTTACCATTGAGAAATCTGAAAATCTGACCTCAGTCAGATGACCAGGGTTTAATAACAAAAGCAATAAGTTATGTAGATAGAACGTACCCTCGATATGACATGATGAGAATGGCACTTTACCTTTGTAGCTTTCCTCCCAAAACACATTTCGTTGATCAAGAGAAAAATATCAGGCAAATCTCGACTGTGGGACATTCTCTAAAGATCCTAGTCAGTACTCTTCAAAACTGCCATGGTGACCAAAAATAAAGACTGAGAAACTCTCACAGCCAGGGGGAGGCTAGGGAGACTTTGCTAAATGTAATGTGGTGGCCAGGAGGGGGTCCTAGAACAGAAAAGGACATTAGGGGAAAACCGATGAAATCTGTTAAAGTATGAGCCTTAGTTAGTAATAATGCCTTACTGCTGATTCGTTAATTGTGACACCGTACTATTGCAAGATGTTAGTAGCATGGACAATTGGGTGTGTTGGAGCACACAGTAACACTCTGTACTCTCTCTGGAATAATTCTGTACATTTAAAATTTTCTGAAATTTAAGTGTGCTCTAAAATAAAAAGTTTCTTGTAAAAATTTGATCAAAATGTAAAAGAGAAAAATTATGAGTAGTTGGGGAGACGAACTGGGGAAACTGTTAAGTGAGAGGTAAATTTTGCTTTTTTCCCCTCCCTAACCTCAGCTACATTGGCCAAATAATGTGCCAACTATTACTTTGTCCCAGGCATGGAAGCCATTCTTTAGTTGAGAATAAGAGATCTCTGCATAATGATGTTTGATTATGATTTGTAAAATATATAAATATATATATATATATAAATAAAAGGTATAAAATGAATGAACCAAAAGAAAAAGAGATGTACAACCTCATCTTCAACAATTAATATACAGACATTTAAGACAGATTTTTTTCAATCACCTCAAATATGAAGTACTTCATAAATGGTCAGCTCTACCTCTGTATGAATTATTTAAAAAGATAGTAGCACCAGCTAACTGAAATACTCCTAGAAAAATGAAAGAATAAACAGAAAACAATACATGAAAAGAAAAAAAAAAAGAGGCTGTAAAATTTGTTCTTTGCCAAAGCAGCTAGATAATTCAGTTTAAACATAAAATAAGTAAATAAATCTATGGATACACTTGTCTGACTTTCTCACAGATATCCTGGTATTTTGAAAGAAAAAAATATACTGAAAAATCCATCAGAAGCTGAAAGAAAAGAAAGAGAATTTATCTTTAGGACAAACCAATGACTAAGTTAGGTGCTGGGCTAAAAATAAAATAAAATAAAATCCCCTTCTCTAATTTTAATCACACATTTAAACTAGAACAACTCGCAGGGGCCTGCCATGACCTGTTTTTGAAGAAATGGTGGCACGCCTATCATGTAATGTAAAGTTAGACCCAAACAGGAACAGCAGAGAGCTGGGAAGAACACAGACAGCATCTTCAGGGATGGCCTCTCATCGAATAAGAATCTGTAGGGTGTCAGCAGAACTGCCTCCATTCTCCTACCCAAGAGGGAAGGGAGGAGAGATGAAACGTGACCATTGAACAAGCTCCCACTTCTACTCCATCTGACTTGTCTTTTTTAGAATCCTGGTAAAATAAGTTTAAAAAAAAACCCAAATAGAAATATTCTAGGGTATAAGTCTTGACTTCATTAACTAACAATTTCTAGAGCACATAGTTTAATATTTTGTTCACATGATTAATATGATTTATGGTATTATAGCACCAATCCATCTTTTATATGAACCAAATAATTTTAGTAGTGTAATTTCCAAGTTTACATTCAGTCAATCTTCCTAAAAAATATATCGTGTCCTATGGACTGAACTGTGTCCTACCACAATTTATAAGCTGCAGCCCTAAAATCCAATGCTGGTATATCGGAGAGAGGGCCTTTGAGGAGGTGACGAAGGCTAAGTGACATCATGAGAGTGAAGCACTGATCCAATAGAAGGGTTCCATCACAAGAAGAGCAAGGGCACCAAACCTCTCTCTGTCATCTGAGGGCATAGCAAGAAAGTGGACATCCATCTGTAAGTCATGGAGAGAGAGACCTTACCAGAGCTCAACCAGGCTGGGACTCTGATCTTGGGCCTCCAGAACTTTTACAAAATACATTTCTCTTGTTTAAGCCATCCAATCTATGGTATTTTGTGATGGCAGCCTGTAAGTAACACAGATCTTATCACCAAGAAGTAGAGTATGCCTGTAGCAAATAACTAAATACACAGAAGCAACTTTGGAACTGGGAGTGGATAGAGGCTAGAAGCACTATGAGGTGTATGCTAGAAACACAGGTGTTAGGGGCAATTCTGATGAGATACCAGATGGAAATACTAGAAACTGGAGGAAAGGTGTCCTTATTACAAAGTGGCGAAGGATTTGGCTGATCTGTGTTCTAGTGTCTTGTGGAATGTAGAACTTGCTACATTGAATATTTGGCTGAGAAAATTTTTAAACAAAGTGTTGAAGAAATGTGTCTTAGTGTGCTCTGTGCTGCTGTAACAAAATACCTAAGACTGGGTAATTTATAAAACACAGAAATTTATTTCTCATAGTTCTATATGTTGCCAAGTTCAAGACCAAGGCGTTGGCATTCAGTGTGTAATAGCTGCTTCTGCTCCCAAGACGGTTATTCCAGCGGAAAGTGATGCTTGTGTCCTTGCATCATGGGAAGTGAGAGGGATTAAAAAAAGAAACAAAACTATCTCCTTCAAGCCCTTTTTTAACGGTGTTAATTCATTCATGAGGGTAAAGCCCTCATGACGGAGCACCTCTCAAAAAGTCCCATCTCCCAACACTTTTGCTCTGGAGATTAAGTTTTCAACACATTAATTTTGGTAGATAAGGACCATAGCAAAATGGCTTTGTTACTCCTGACTAACCTGACTACTTATGGTAAAATGCAAAAAAAAAAAGAGGAAGAAGATGAAAGTTTTAACCAAAAAGAAGCCAGAATTGAAGATTTGGAAAATCCTCATATCATCCATATTGCAGTAAATAAATAAATGAGAAAGCTTGCTATGAATCAGTATGGCTAAACAACCACTAATCTGATAAAGAGAGCATGGATATGACTCATGGACTTAATCAGCCATCTCATCAGAAACCAGGAATAGAGATGATATTAGCAAAACTGCCAGTTTACACTAAAGAGGGTAGAGATCTGTCAAGCCTTCCTTCTTTTCAATTTCTCCCTTTTGGAATGGGAAGTGTTAGTCTATGCCTGTCTATCATTGTATTTTGAAAGTACATAACTTGTCTGGTTTCACAGTGTTATAGCAGGGGAGAAATTTTTTAAGATGCATCAAGTCTCATTCATATTCGATTTAGAAAATATTTAGATGAGAGTTGGGGGACTTTAGAGTTGATGTTGGAATTAAAGAAAAACACATCTAGGGGGACCAAGAATAGAATGCTATGGATGGAATTCTGTCCCCCTAAACTTGGCATATCGAAGCCTCATCCTCCCAAATGACTATTGATAATAGGTAATGCTTCAAGTGAAATGGTGCCATGAGGTCGGAGTCAATGAAACTGATGACTTAAAACAAGAGAACAGATACCAGAACTCTCTCTCTCTCTGTCATGTGTGAATGCAACAAAGAGGGGTGCCATCTGCAAGCCAGGAATAGTCCTAACCACAACCTGAACATGTTGGCCCCCTTATCTGAGACTTCCAGTCTCCAGAATTGTGAAAAAGTAAATTTCTGTTGTTTAAGTCACCCAGTCCCTCCTTCTTTGACAAAAGCTCATGCTGACTAATATACAGCAAGCAAGTTAGTGTAGTCTCCAAATAATTGGGGTTATCTTCTTTCAAGACATATTGTAGGACTGTGCTTCCTCTTTTAAAAGAAGGTAAAGCCACATGATATATTTTAGCCAATGAAATGTCAGCAAGGGTAACATTTATTACCTTTACTGCTAGTCCTTAATAAGAAAGATCGTGATTCTCCCCACGTTCTATTTTAATTGTCTCTGCAACTTGTGGTAGCCCAGATGGTGAAGTTTTCATCAGCCTGTTTGTCAGAGTGAGGACAGTGGGGAGTAAAGTTCCTAGTTAACCCACAGTGGACACGAATGTAAGTGAGAATAAATGTGGTGTTTATGTCACTGAGATTTTTCATTGTTAGGGTTGATAAAGCCATCTTAGTTCCATGGAAGTGGGGGGAATACATAAATATAGCAAGCAAGCAAACCAAAACCCTTTAGTCCTGTGGGGCAGAGGGTAGGAAAAGTAGAAGTAAACAACAGTAACAAGAAACTTTGTAATGTTCTGCTACCGCCCGCCCGCTGAATAACCACAGTGGGCATATAATCCAGACACAGTAATAAGTACAACATGTTGACCTTTGCAACAACATAGACATTTTAATTGTGCGATTGTCCAACTGGTTTTGTAATCTAATGAGAAATCACAGAATTTCATTTTATGCTTTCAAGATTTTATTACAAATGTCTACCAAGATCCAAGATAATTTTGGAACAACCTTTTGATTTCATTTAACCTTGTTTGACACTATTGCTTCATTTGTAATGATGAACTACAGAAAATTAATCTCACTGAGTTATAATAAAACTCCCGAACACATCTTGAGATTGGTCACATTTTGGTGTAGCCTTTTATAAACTCAACTACATTTCCAAGGCCAGCACTTAGGCTCCTTTGTCATCCCCCTCCCTGACGTCAGCCCACAACTCTGAACTATGTACCATTCCCTGCATGGATCACATGTTTTCGCAACGTCAGACTTTCACACAATGGGTTTCATCTGCTTTAAAGTTGTCCCATTCACCATCTGGAAGATGACTGCTCATTCCACAAAACCCGTCTCAATTGCCAATTGCTCTGCAAAACCTTGGCCAACATTTTCACAAATAATATTTCCCCTTTAACATTCCCAAATCACTTTATGAATATCTCTATTCTAGTACTTATGCCTCTTCATTATAAATTGCCTTTTAACATGTCTATTCCTTGTATTTGAATTGGAAGTGGGCTGAAAACATCATTTCTTACTTATTGTGTTATGTAGTTACAATGTACTTCTTGAATGATTGGGTGAAGATGTCAAATGACAAACTAGTTCTGCCTAGAAATGTTAGCTGCTTAATAAAGGTGAATAATTATGTTCATCGTGTTTAATTTTTTTCTTAATTGTCAAGGGGAAACAAATTGTAAATTTGCTTGCTTTCATTTTTCTTGTCCCTGCTCTATATCTTACATACACTGCAAATTGAGTATCCCTTATCTAAAAAGCTCAGGACCAGAAGAGTTTCAGATTCCGGATTGTTTTTTGAATATTGACATTACTTTCTCATTGAGCATTCCTAATCTGAAAACCCAAATGCTCTAATTAGCATTTCCTTTTATCATTATGTCAGCACTCCAAAAATTGGGGATTCTGGAGCATTCTGAATTTCAGATTTTCAGATTAGGAATTCTCAAACTGTATAAGACAGGGAGTTTTGATACACTAGCATTTAAGTTTGCTGGACTATGCTTTGTAACTGCTGATTAGAAAGAGTATTCTCTACTGTTCTGCTGAAATTTCCATTTGCAAACTTCTGACATGTGATTTATATTCCTTACATAACACAGGGGCTTTCTTCAACTTTCTTCCCCGACAGCTTACGGAGCCTCTTCAGTCTCCATCCCTACTACTCCTGCGGACAAGAACAAAAGCAAAGAAAAAAAAAACAGGGACCAGAGATGCCTTTTTATGCTCTTAATCAAAGGCTATTGCTGCCTCAGTTTGGTACGCACTCCAAGCAGCACGCCCAAGTAGGCCTCATTGAGATCAGCTTGCTATAGAATGTGGCCAGCAAAAAACAGAGAAACTACAAATCACTATACCCACCCTTTATCCTAGACCCTTACCCTGACCGAAAAAAAAAAAAAAAAAAAGAAAGAGAAGAAGAGAGAAATGAAAATAACTAACACTGGATGAGTGAATGTATGAATTTTCATCAGTGTGCAAGCACCGTTTCTACGTGTTCTAGCTTGACACAAGGGAGGCAGCACTATATAGAGTCTGGCATCAATAAGACGGGATTACAAGGAAACTCCATGATTTACTGTTGTGTGGTCTGAGACGGTTAGCCTAATTAGTCTCAGTTTCTTAATTTATAAAGCAGGGAGGGGGTTATGATAGTATCCCTAATAGGGCTGCTGACGTGATGCTGAACACAGCACAGCACACCTAACTCAACATATCTCACTCTCCTTGAGAACTAGCATTTTTATTCATAAGGTCCCTGAGATTAATACACAAGGGGAGAGCCCTCATGATTAATAAACACTAGCATTGAACCAGCAACTGGTAATAACTTGATTAGTTGGATTTGTTGGAAGAAGATGGTGAAATAGCTGAGATGGATTTTGAAAGACTAGAATTTGGAGCTTGGCTGAACCTCTAGGACGTGTATCACCTTTCACAAGTCACTCTTTTAGCTGTAGTTTCCTCATCTTTAAAACAAAGGAGTTAAAAAAAGATGAGTCTTGTCTGTTGTGCTAATTGTGGAATTGCTGAGATAAACCAGGCCTCATCGTTTTGTATGAGAAATGAAGTGATAGTAGTCATAGAGGTGAAAGCAGAGGTGCATGTTTATAAAACAGATTTTCTACAAAGCCATGGAGGAAAGTTGCTAGCCAGCCAACGGATACAATTTGGATCTGTGTCCCTGCTCAGATCTGTTGAAATGTCATCCGCAGTGTTGGAGGTGGGATTTGGTGGCAGGTGATTAACTCATGAGGGTAGAGTTCTCATGACTGGTTTAAGTACCATCCTCTTGGTACTTTCCTCACAGCAGTGAGTTAGTGCTCATGAGATCTGGTCATTTTAAAATGTGTAGCACCTCCCTTCTCTCTCTTTGCTCCTGCTTTTGCCCTGCGAAGTGCCTGCGCCTGCTTTGTCTTCTGCCATGAGTCAAAGCTCTCTGAGGCCTTACCAAAAGCAGATGCTGCCATGCTTCCTGTACATCCTACAGAACCACGGGCCAATTAAACCTCTTTTCTTATAAATTACCCAGTCTCATGTATTTCTTCATAGCAGTGTGAGAATGGACTAATACACCAACCAAGCTATTAACAAAATAGTCAAGCCCTGTTTATGATAATCTAAGAGGTTCCTATTTGGCAAAGCATGAATTACTTGCAGTGAAATTTGAGCTAAATATTATCAATGATTTTGTCAACTTCTTCTCCTATTAGATTTTAAGCCTACAAGTCCTCCATAAATTCTGATTTCAAAAGACAAGTATGGCTTTAGTGACAATTACAAAATGCTTGCAAATCAGAGCTTCAATTTGGTACCCTTTTAAGATATCAGCAGTGCTTGTTCCTTCAAATAATATGACCTGCAAACCACATAATGTGTTGTAAGGGAGTGACTAGCAAAAATACAATGTGTCATAGCATGCTATCACAACTTTGACAGACTTCAATGACATGACAAGAACAAAAAAAAAAAGGAAAAAAAAAAAGAGGAAGAAAAGGAAAGGGAGAGAAGGAAAAAGAAAAAAAAATGCATTATTGTATGAGAATTCCTGGAATAACAAGTACATTGTCTACCTTGAAAAGTCTAAACATCTCACTTAATTCTAATTTTCAGAGAAAGAGGTAGGGCTTTGTGTCGACACTGCTTAATAATTTTATACCATTAAGTGTATCTGGAAAGAAATTGTCTTATTTCAAAAGGCAAATTCTTTCAACAATAACATTGAAGGTATATTTTAAGAAAATTTTATCATCATTCAGTCAAATCTATATGGTGATAATTGATCTGCTATAGGTCAGTTTTTAAATTTAATTAAGATAATGGGCCCAGTGCCAGACACCCTAGGCTGGAACCCAACTCCACCCTTTTTTAACTATGTGAACTTTAGCAAGCTACTGAACTTCTCTTCATTTCAATTTACCCAATGTCAAAATTGGAATAATGAAAGTATTCTGCATTATCAGGGTTTGGTGGAGCAACAAATGAACTTATAATATTTGGCACACAGTGAAAATTCAATAAATATAAGGTATATTTATTAGTATACTCTTATTTAAATATTGAAATGCTATATATTTAGTTATAAAATACATATGTATATCAACTCATAATCTGATGTAGTCAAGGTAATCTATACCCCTGACTTAATGTCTTCATTATAACTCCAGTAAAACTACTTTGTTCTAATATTGCTGCCATACAGAGTCAAGCAAGGTACTCATTGGACTCATGAGCCTAGAAATCTGATATAGATTCTTTAAATCTCTTTGACTTTCTAAGAGGCAGGTTTATTTCAGTCTTGTTGTTCTGAGATCCACTCTAAAGACATACCTTCTCTGTCAGGTTGATTGATCCACATAGGCCCCCTTGGAACAAAGGGCCAAGAACAACAAACGTAGCCACACCAACCTCAAACTAGAAAGCCACAGCAGCTCTCCTGTCTTTCCACCTCACTGGAAGTCCTCTATTCAGTTGCAGTGTGGCCATTTGCCTATCCCTCAAACATAGTGTCCTATTTTAGCTGGCCCAAGGACATAGAATTTCTTTGTAATTACTTTTCAGTTGAAAGACTTTAGAAGAACATGGCTCACTGATCAGGTAATCTATAATATTTATATTTCTAATAATAATAATAGTGACAGCAATGGCTACTGCAATATACACTAGATCCTGCTTTAAGAACTTTATCTCAACATCATCTCATTAAATACACTTATGAGAGGTGCTAGCGTTGCGCTTACTTTACGCTTGAGAAAATTAAGGCTAAGAGGTGAAATAAGTAGTTGTAGGGATCCCACGGACAGAAAGGAGTGAGGCTAGAATCCTGAAGCAATGAGTATTCCCCTTCCCACGTTCTCTGATTTGTCTTAATAATCAATTAGTAATTCAGCCTAGTTTTCCTGTTCCGGTAAGACTTCCTCCAATTACTTTTCCTCTCTTTATCCATTTTACTTAATGCCCATAACACTGTTATATTTCCTTAATCTTTGTTGATGGCTTATAAATTCATTTTGAAATTTCCAGTTCACACACTATTGTTTCTGGAGTTTAAATTCACATCCATTTTTTTCTTTAATTCCCATTAACTTTCAAACAAACTCCTTACCTGATTTATCACTTGTATTTTCATGTAACTCTGAGAATCAATTTGCTTCTTCAGTTGGGGACTCAGCCATAATGTCTATAGCCAGTGTCTTCTCTTCCTGGCTTCCTTGATAAGTGTGTCTCTATAGAATATTATTATTTTACTGTAATATGTAGGACATAAAATATACAAGATAACTAACAGAATCAACTACCCTGAAACACTATTCATAAGTCCTCAGATGTTCAGTGCTTCCATTTTCATAGTTGAGCTAATTAGGTTTTTTTTGTGTGTGTGATTAGTGTTTATGAACTCAACCCAGTACAAGCAAATAAAATTCTGCACAGGATATTCCTGAAGTGATAGGTCACATTAAGAATCCCAAGGAATGAATGCATGCTACTCATGGGGATGAAACTGGGGCAGAGCCAAGCATCCAGTGCCAAACAGAAATGAATTTGCATCTTCCGACCCTTCCCCTGCAATGCTGAAGCTTCTGGTTCAGTAGTCACAAAGCTGTTCTCCAGGGAACAAAGCCTGTTTCTGTTGAGGCGGGTGCCGCTACCAGCAAAGAAACCCTCATCGTGATCCAACTGTAGTTCAGAGGCACGTGAGGCACAGGAAGCAATTTTGACAAAGAATAGCAAGAGCTATCCATACAAATGTAGAACAAAAACATAAAAAGGCATAAAAGGTATTGATAATTAATTTAAAATACCATAAGGAAACCATAGCTAAAGTGAGGAGGAAAATAGAGCCTCAACAAAGACAAATGGTACTGCCGAGGCCACGAAAGTGAATGCCCCAACACTTTGGACTACAATTGCAACGCCCAAATTTTTTTCCTGTAATTATGGTTCTACTTATCCCATCTTAGAGTCATAAAAAAACTTGAGTGGATAGGGGATTATTTCATGCTGGGAATATAGAAATAACTTTGAACAAATTGCCCATTTGTGATTATTTAAATAAAACATCATAATTGGAATACGTTGGTCGATAAAGGCAATTTTTTTCCTTCTTTCTCTTTTGTATAAGAACAATATACTAAATGCTGTCTTGATTTTTTTACTGCATTTTCGTAAATACAGTATTTAATGCCAGGTGCCCCCTCAATTTTACATTGTGATAGGCTACACAAAAGGAGGAGTAAATGCACTCAGAGCTGTTTTCCACACCACTTGGGCTCTGACAAATCATTAACAACATTCTCTGCCTCCGTATTGTCTTCCGTGATAATTATATAAAGCTTGACTCAATGGTGCTCACATGTAATGGGTCTCACTTTTACTACTTTAATTTCAATGGTACATCTCTCACAGAGTTGAATTTGCCATCATTGTATTCATACTCTTTCAAAATATATCTTGCAAACAGAAGAGGTTCTCCATCTTCTTTTGTGCCCAACAAAGAAAAGGCTAGTTTTTGATGATCTTAAGCTGACAGAATATCCTATGTTACAAATTGATCTTTCTCAGGTGGGATGAGGAGATTTAGACCTCTCATGTCCTGCCTTCTGTAGGTGCATTCAGCATTGAGGACCTTTAAAGGGCCATGATCATAATCCCATAGGCATTATCTATCTATCTTTCTATCCTGAAAGAGGTACCAGTTGATTGGACCTTTCAGATTTAGCTATAAAATTTTGAAATAATTTCTTCTTTCAACTGATATTTTATAATTAAGCAAATTATTTCTATGTAATGCTTTTCAATAGGTAATACATACATAATACTACTTAAAAGCCTGTAGGGACCGAAACTTATTTCTATGCATCAGAGAAAACATGGAATAATGAAGGGTACTCCCTGTCCTCAAAATTTTGGTAAAGGAGTAAGACACAAACGTGAATGTTAAATGAGAAATGCTAGAAAACAGCTATGGACCTCAAAAAAATGCTATGGATCTGCTATAGCAAATAAGAGGAAATAGAAATGATGGTGAGCATTGCTGTTGTCTCCTGGACTCTCAGATTTAAAGCATCTAATCTAAAGTGTGAATGAATTCAAAGCCATCTAGTTCAGCTACCATTTTACATCTTGGATCTCCTTGCCAAACACTTGGTGGAATGGAAGCACTGGACACCCATGGATGCCCAGTCTCTGCTTGAAGCTGCCTTATGACAGACAGAGCACTCCCTGTCAAAACACCTCATTCTCACTATGCCTTTTGAAAGTTCTTCCTTATATTCAGTTGAAACTGCTACAACTATTCTCCTCTACTCCAGAAAGCTTGTAGCTTTTAAAAGCATAAGGTCTGGAGTCAGACAGACTGGATTCAAATCCAGACTTCAACAATAACTCAGCATCCCTATGTAAACAGAATATCTTCTCTACATCTCAGTTTCCTCAACTGTAAAACAGAAATATTTAACAAATGGTGCCAAACTGATGGTGTTACTATGAGGATTTGATGGACACAAGGCTGGTCATTTATCAAGCACTCAATTAAGGTTGTCTATTATTATGACAGCACTTTAGATATTTGAATACGACTCACTGGTATCCCCTTCCCATGACATTTGTTCTTTTACACTATAAGGTAAACACATTTAGAGAAGTTAAATGACATGCTCAAGGTCACATGTCTGGTGAGTGACAGAAACAACAAGAACTGAGATTTTCTGATAAATCCAGTGACTTTGCTTTTTTTAAAAAAAAAAATCTGGAAAGTTTTAGATACTTTAGCCAGCACAATAACATAATTTCTTTTATGATAAATAGTACCAGAATATTCAAGGTAGATTTCAATATTCTACACCATCCACTGACACAGATGCTTTGTGAGGAATTAGAGATATGAAAAAGTAAAGAAATTGTCTTTTTTTAAATATATATTTTATTGTGCTTTAGGTTTTGGGGTACATGTGAAGAACATGCAAGATTGTTGCGTAGGTACATACATGGCAATGTGGTTTGCTGACTTCCTCCCCATCACCTATATTGTCTTAATGAGAAAGAATGTCTTTAAATCCAACGGTAATCACTCCTATAAGCGACAACTCCTAATTTCTAACCCCCATATCTCTTCCTCTTCTTTCTACTTCTATTTTCAAAACTGAATCTTCAGTTTCAACATTTCTCACACATCTCATAGCTGGATTAATTCATAATTTCCTCAACAGATTTTTCCTAATTCCAATGTCTACCCACTCAAGCTCCATGCTCCATATCATTCCCAAAATTATTAATGTAAAACATAAGGAGAGTATGCCATCGCTCTCTTTAAAAAAATTTCTAATGGATTATAACTCTCCATAAGACGATGTCCACACTTCTTGGCAAGCTATTTAACATTCTTCCTACCAGTCCCAAGTCTACCCACCCAGACTCATCTCAAATAGGGGTTGTGGTTGCATGAGGTCAATAACTCAACACCTGACCTATTTTCAAATGGCCAATTTTAGTTATTATAACTACATTTATTCTGGAAGGTACTAACTTCTTTCTCCAACTATTGTCATTTATTTATTCATTCAACCAACATGCATTGGTCACTATTTTAGACAACATGGTTATGGTCACAAACAAATAACACCCAGTTCCCAGTGCATTTATTTTAGTGGGAACGCAAGCCAAAAAAGCTGAAACTCAACAAAATATATACTTTGTTAGATACTGAAAAATACTAAAAAGAAAATAAAGCAAAGAGGATCGAGTATACCAAGAAGGAGGATCAGGACATTTAGATGAAGTGACTAGGGAAGACCTCACTCTTTAGGTGATATTTCAGCCAAGAGGTAAAGAAAGTAAAAGATTCAAGTGTCTATCTAGGGAATAAGCATTCCAGCTAGAGGGAAAAGCTAAGGCAAATACCATGAGGTAGTGTGATTATTTTATTGGAATGCAGGGAGAAGGCCAGTGAGGCTAGCTCAGATTAACTAAAGAAGACGCTAGTAGGGGAATGAATCAGAAATTTAACAAGAGGAAAGAGCTTTTAGGGGCCTGAGAGTTTCAATTATTTAAAAGATATTGGAAACTATTGGAATGGTTTATGAGCAGAGATATAAGAAACTGATTTTTTTAACAAGTTCACACTTGATGCTGTGATAAATTAAGGATAACTCCAAGCTTGAATAACTGAAAGGGAGAATTCCACCATTCCACTATATCCAGTGACTGCCTCTGCAAAAGCTTTTGATTCATCCACTTTCATCCATCTTCCCTATCACTATCTTAGCCTAAATCATCATTTTGCTTATCTAATTTCATACAATATTATCATAAATATCATCTCTTGTCCCAACATAGTCAATTTGTTTTGCAGAAATTAGGACGATCTTTTAAACATGCAAAGCCCCACAACAGCTTACATACTGACATGAGAAAGTAACTCCTCCTGACCTGCAATACTCTAACCTATTTCACCACTCTCTTCTCCTCTAACCTCATCTGTCTGTCTTCATGACACATTCTAGATCCTTCCCATCCCAGGACCTCTGTATACTGGATCCTCTACGTAGAAGTCATCCCATCTCCAAATCTTTTGAAATGATTATTCCTTTGCTTCTTCTGACCTCAACTTTAGTGGTAGATCCTCAGGGAGGCTTTTTCTGAACATGCTCTCTCTAAGGCCTGTTACTCCTTGTTATTCTGCTATAAACCGCTGTTTATTCAACTGGTATTTATTGGGTGTCTATGTGCCAGAGACTGTCTTAAGTGCTATTCTTTCCTGCTTTTTCCATTTATTACAATTTATGTCTATATTTCATATGTAATTCCTGCCTCCCCGAATGAACTACAAATTCCCTAAGAGCAACGGCCAGACATGTTTCGTTCACCATTGTATCCTTTCTGATATGTGGCAGGCAACCAAAACATATTTGTGGAATAAATGTTTAATGTTATTCAGAATTTGCTGGGTTTTCCTTTAGGCTTCCAATATAGAATTTATTTCATCAAAATTGCATATCATAGGTAATTATATATAGCTTCTTTCCCTAATAGCACAGAGCTTACTTGAGACAGAAACTATTTCTTCATCAGTATTGTATCTTTCAACAATATCTTTAACAGTATTTTATCTTTCAAAAGACTGGCTGAGTACTTTTGTAACTACAAATTCTTCTTGCATTGAACTGATGGCTGAGTGTAACTTTGGGGTTTTCCCCAATATGTAAACTGAACGTGACTTAGGAGACTTGACTTTATTCTATTTTAAGACTATAGATAAAATTACAATGATTCTTGGCCAGTTCCAGAAATTTAATAATGAAGTAGATGTACTTCCCATGCTTTGGATCTTATGACTTACCGCTATAATATCAAAACATAGTAAATTACGGCCTCTAGAAAACTACCAAATATATCTTGCTTTCCTTACCAAATTCATCTCATAGGACAGTTTCCCTGTCTCATCATGAAGGTCCAGCCCCACTGAGCTTTCTTTCTAACCTTGCAGTATACTGAGAACACTCCCTCTTCAAGCCTGTGCCCTGACAACTCTTCTTCACTCAGAATGCCTCCACCCTCCTGGCTCCTATTCAGGATTCTGCCCCTCATTCATGCTCCAATTCAAATGTCACCTTTCCAGAGAGATCTTTTCAGACAAGTCCATGTAAAGAGTCCTTTCCTTATCTCTCTCCAAAGTTACTCTATGTCATTGCTCTATTTATTTTTTCCCCAACAATTCACTATTAACTGAAATTATCTTTTTTTTTTTTTAATTTACAAGTTCATGGTTGATCTCTCAACTATAGACTATAAGTTCAGGGCAGCACAGACATTGATGTGTTCACTGTTACCATCTTCTATGCCCTAACAATGTCTAGGGTATAAGGAACATGGCATAGTAAATATTTGTGAAATGAATGAATTAATATGTACTTAATTAAAATATGCCACTGGTATTTACTATAAACCACTAACCAGTATATAGCTCCCGAACTGGATGCAAGCTAAAATCCACAAAATAAAATTAGGAGCATTTCTAAATTCTACCCTGGAAGTCTTGTAAGTTCACTTGTGTGGGAAAGAAAGGAGGTGTTCTGGGGGTAAAGGGTGATAGGTTTTAATATTGGCAGTGAGTTACTGGATTTGCAGAATTGGGCTTTTCTCCTCTGTGTATCTGCAGGAACTAGCACACTTTCCTGTTCCTGGGAGATCTACAATAGTTACATGTTGACTTGATCTGAAATTAGAACGAAAACCTACACTAGGACATTTCCTACTATAAATTGCAGCATCTCTCAAAGTATATTTAAATCTTATTTACTTATTTATAAGTATCATTTAAATAGATGAATATAAATTTTTGTCGGCTAATTTTCAGTGATTTACTGAAATGCTCTATTTAAAAATGTCAAGTGGCCATTAGCAGTAAACCTCTAAGAATTTATCTGCTGTAATATTCCTACTTAAATATTGTTATTGCATTATTTCATTTTATTGGTTTATATTTTAAAAATCTTTCCGAAATCACTGAAAGTTTTTAATTGCAATTCATTTTCAATTTAAGCAGATTAAAAGACATGGATCAGAGATGGAAGGGGAATGAATACTCCATAGACTTGATACAGCATCACATAACTAATACCCAGTAGGGTCTGCTAGAGCCAAGTTCACACTCGAGTAAGTCTGAGGCAGTTTCTTGAAACGTGTCACTCTGGGCCAGGTTAAGCTGAAGTTGGTCCGTGTGAAGACTTATTATTGACTCAGATGGCAATTGTCTGGCACCTTACTAACTTCACCTTGTTTCTTTTTTCCTATAAATCATTTCAATAATCTTCCTTAAGATCAATGTACCTGAAAGTGGAATGCTAATACGATTATTATCATATTAGCAATATTGTAAGGCATTGCAAATACAACTAAAAACACAATCACATTTATGTTTATTTCTATTTCATATTTATTTTCATTTTTTCCCCGTCTTGTTATATGAAAATATACCGTGGTCCCAGTGACTGTTAATCCCCTTCTTGAAAGGATTCAGCCACCTGGTTCAACTTAGTTTTGTTTTGCTAAGTTGAATGACAAAAAGGGAAACATGAAATTACAAACACTCTCACATTTGCAGTTCAGATTTTTGTGATCAAAATGGAGTTTTCATTATAGACTCTCATGTCCCTGATAATTGGCTCAAATTATACAGATTAAAATACTTTGAAAAAAATGACCTATTCCTCTTCAAAAAAAGACCTACTTGGCAATGAAGAACTACATGTTGCTTCTGAGGAGTACAAATCGTGAATTAGATGGATCCCATTTCTCTGGCTGCAATGCTATTTGAAATATTTGAAATATTAACAGCAGTGTGTTTCTCTCCTAGAGAGCATGCTACGGCATCTCTTAAAAATGAGTTGCATAACTGAGCTGCTGATGAAACCAACAGTGGCCTTATTTAATGGCTGTCATTGACTGAGCTAGAAAATGGACTAGCCACCGTATTTACTACTTTTATTGCTTATATATAATCTTCACAACTCTTTAAGGCCAATATTATCTTCACTTCACCATAAGGAACTTTTGGGTGACTACCTTACTTAAGGTCACAATCCAATGAAGGCCATAGCTAAGAAGAATTCAAACCCAGATCTTTCAGACTAATACATAGGTTCTCTGGCTTGATCTTACATCAGAATAGTCTGTGGACTTGTTAAAACCCAGACCACTAGGCCCCACCCTCAGAGCTCCTGATTCAGTAAGCCTTGAGGAGGTCCTGACATTATTATACATTTCTCGGAAGTTCACAGGTGATACTGATATTTGCTTTTCCTGAATCACACTTTTAATCCTATCATTTTCCTGCACTATGTTCTCAGTTAGAATGTAGAACTTGATGGTAAGAACCAATCACTGATTTGTCTCCAGGAATTCTACTTCTACTTTTATGAAAGTTGAAATATATCCATGTAACATTTATCAAAATTTTCAGATATTTCTGGAATTTCAGAAAATTTTGGCTCTTTTTCTACTCTTCTCAATTGTTTGACTTCTTCGAAATGAGCACATGTAATTTTTACTATCAGCGAGTAAAAAGCTGATTGCACTTAGGAAAAAATACAACAAAAAACTCAGAGGTGTTACTCAGAGGACACATCTCAATACTATTTTAGGGAGGGGAATATATACATCCACATACATATGTAAACATAAAACATGTATATTATGCATGTATGTATGTAACATACACATATACGCACATATCTTTATCTATAAAATAAAGGCTTTACTTTCTAACTTAACCTAGGTTAGTTAGGAAAATGTCAGTTCAAATTCTGAACCAGGTGCTTACTATCCACTCAGCCATGCAAAACCAATTCACTGCTCTAAATCAGTTTCTTTATCTGTACATTCAGCAAACCAAACTAGAATAATACATCCCGTAGTTAAAGGACTTTTAAAAGACTAGATAGTCTCAAAAGTTCGGTCGAGCTCCATACGCTGTACTAGTATAAATCCTCTTTTCAGAATTTGAAGGAGAAAAAGACACTTTATGATGTGAGGGTCATTTAGATGAGACCAGAACAAACTGAAGGGTGGTTAAAGGTGCGGGGCCAGTTGGCCAGAATGCCCCTGGCACAGTTTTACATTTTTAAGTGATATCATATTACATAATAATAGCACATGACTATTTCTGTTCTGCGAATTATAATTGCTAAAGGAAATACCCCGCTATTTATAAGATGCTTAGTGCATCTGTCACCACGGCCTTATGGCCCAAATCAAAGTGATCGGAGCTATTAAGATGATTTCCCTATTTGGCTGGGTTTTAAAGACTATAGTTTTGAAGTCAGTGGCAGATGACCTACTAATGGTGTTTAATGGTTCTCTCAACAAATTGTGAAGTACCTTGAATGACCCACTGGTTAAGTACGTAAAAGGAAAATTCCAGCTTTAATGATTTAATCTTGATTCCATCCTGTTTTTCTTTTGGACAGTGATGTTTATTTTCACCTTCAAGGAAGATTGGGGAGATTTTAAAAAGGGGGAGGGGAAAGGTAATCAAGAGTTCTTGTGCGCTGGCCTAGACATTTCATATGAGCCATTTCATTTGATCTTCACAGCCCTATAGAAGTAAGAAAGGAAAAGGTGGCTAGCAGGACCAGAATACAAGGCCAAGAGCACTGAAGGCTGAGCTATGACTCACCGCCGGTCCTTGATAGACGTTTTTTCTTTAAAGAAAAAAGAAAATATTTTTCAGCACTTAAATAAATGAGCATCATAAATACACAAATTAAAGAGTGTCAAGACGACACAAAAGTCAAGGCAGCAGCTGGGTGGAGTGGCTCACGCCTATAATCCCAGCACTTTGGGAGGCCGAGGTGGGCAGATCACTTGAGGTCAGGAGTTCAAGACCAGCCTGGCCAACAAGGTGAAACTGTCTCTACTAAAAATACAAAAAAACAAAAAACAAAAAAACCTAGCCAGACATGGTGGCGCATGCCTGTATTCCCTGCTACTAGGGAGGCTGAGTGAGGCTGGAGAATTGCTTGGATCCAGGAGGCGGAGGTTGCAGTAAGCTGAGATCGCACCACTTCACTGCAGTCTGGGTGGCAGAGTGAGTGACTCCATCCGCTCCCCTCCAAAAAAAGCCAAGGCTGCCAGACAACAGATTCAAGGCCCAGGCAGACATTAAGGAGAAACAAACAAACAAAAGTTTGAGCAGGTAGAACTAACCTGGAGCTCATATACAGAAAAAGCACAAAATCAAGCAGGCCTGGATGAATATTTTGGCTGCGTCAGCCAGAGCTGTCTTGCTTCCCTGCTTCCTTAGCAAACCACCTAACTGGGCTAGAAATGAGGGGCAAGTTGTTGGCCGAGAGACCAAAGTTAAGGAAAGTTAGAGCAGGCAAATTCATGGCAAAAAAGTTTCTTACCTTGAAGTTGGTGATAAATTCTCAAGGCTCATGTCTGCAGAAGGGGAAAAATGTCTCCACTCCACACGAAATTACCATCAGAATAACTTCTATGTCATTCCTGTCTGCCAGCCTCCAGATAGAAAAGGTAAAAGCAGGCCAGAGAGAGAAGCTTCAGGGATGACACCCATTCCTTTTTCTATCCTGGTCTAAACAGTCCCAAAATGCCCTATATTTTTCTTTGTCTATTTTCATACACAGGCCAAAAAAAAAAATGAGTTTGCATCTTACTCTCGGATTATCTTCTTTTAAAACATTTTGTGAATACATATCACAGCTAGAACTGTAATATCATTTCCAGAGAAGAGCAACAATTTTTTAAAATAAAATCTTTTTTGACTTACCTAGCCATTTTCTAGTCCCTTCTTGCTTCTAAGCAAGGTCATTTGAAAATGGAGAATTTATTTCAGGGGCTCTAAATGCTAGAGTAGTGGTTCTTTATCCTAAGGAAGTGAGTTGAAAGAACAAAACAAGAATTCAGCATTGAAGGTATGTTCTAGATTTTTTGTGTGTGTCTTTATAGGAAGAAATTCCTCTAAAAGTAAAAGGAACACTTGAAAGCAAAGATTGGAACAACCATAAAACAACAAATAAATTGTCTGTTGTCTTAGTCTGTTTTGTGCTACTATAACAGAGTAGCTGAGACTGGGTAATTGATAATGAGCAGAAATGTATTGGCTCACAGTTCTGGAGGCTGGAAAGTCCAGTTTTAAATTGCCACCATCTGGGGTGGGCCTTCTTGCTGTGTCATCAACATGTTGGAAGGCGAGATGGCAAGTAAGCAAGAGAGCAAAAAGGACTCAACTCACTATTTTATAATGGCATTAATCTCACCCCTCAAGGCAGAGCTCTCATGACTTAATGATGCCTTAAATGTCTCACCTCTTAATACTGTTACAATGGCAATTAAACTTCGACATGAATTTCAGAGGGAACATACATTCAAACCATAGCGCCTCCTGTAGGGCTAGGCCTTGAATGGTCTGCTTCTGTGCCCACCTAAAGAAGAGAAGGCAAGGATCAGAAATGTCATTTAAGTCAGGATTTACCTGCAGAATCTGTCTATTCAGGTCTTTCCTGAATAAACCTATTTCTTCTTTTGGGCCCTAACTATATTTCAGTGTGCTGGTTTTAGTATTGCCTGGACTAGTTTTATTGTATTATATTTTATCCATATTTAATTCCCTTTAGGCTGTATGCTGATCCATTACACAAATATTTTATTGGGCATCATCTATGTGCCAGAAGAAAAACACTGTCTTTATTCTAGAGGCTACAGTGCAGCCAGCAGATCATCTGTTAAGATAGAATGAGGACTCGTTTCTTATTTGATTTTTGTTTTTCTTCATATCACAAAGTGGGACTAATAGAAGTACTTATTTGGTAAGATTTCTGTTAGAGTCAAACTAGATTACATAAGCAAATTTCTTAGCCTATAGCCTGAAGTGTAATAAGTGTTCAACGCATATTAACTATCATTACTGCTAGTGGTATCTGACATACACCAGAGGTTCTAACAAGTATTTCTAGAATGAATGGTCAAAGATTGGTTGCACACAGTGTTTAACACAATAGTAACCTTGCTTATTACAACTGGTTATATCATATCTACTAACTGGTCCCTTGACTCCAGCCATTTCATAGAATCTAGGTAGGTTTGAATATGAAATAAGGTGGCACTGAAGTCATTCTATTTTCAAAGACAAGTCATCCTGTTTCCAGTTAACTTTTAAGCAGATACATTTGAAAGTCATGTGGCATAGCAGAAATCACACCTGATTGGAGAAAACCCAGAACGCTGATGCGGCTTCTTCCTCCAAATAGATGCATGTTATTGAAATAGTCACTACCTAGATTTCCCTGGGTGCTGCTTTTCAACTGTTCCATACGGAGGGTAAATGAAATCTAGTTGTTTTCCTCCTAATATTATCCATCTGTGACTCTAGATCATTTGTACAGTAAGATTCTGAAAGGCTTTTAAAAAATGCAGATGGATAAATAAAGTGGGCTTTTCGTTTTCACCTATAGCAGTCTTAGGTTGTTTGGGTAAATATAATTAACATAATAATGATCGTTGTTAACACTGAGGACTTCTAAAAGCCAGGCAACTTGTTAAGTGCCTTTACATGGATTTTCTAATTTAATATACCCTACCAACCAAAAGAAAGTAGTACTGGCTCCATTTAAAACAAAAAACAAACATACAAAAACCCTGAAACTGAGAAATGTATTCACTTGCCCAAGGTCATATAACTAAAAAGCAGAATTAGGACATCTGACCCTTAGCTATGGTATACTTTACATACGGTATATTCTACAGACATTCTACAACAGTGAAACAAAAAATGTTCAGCCTGGCCCCACATAAAGTTAATTGATTTTTAAGCTCTTTTCACTGATTGGTCATTAGTAAAATAAAGTCATCATTTCAAATTGGCCAACTATACATAGATCAATAGACAGATAATTTTTTTAAATCTCTAAATTTCCCATAAAAGAAAGCCTCACATGACAAGTTGCCTTTTCAAGGCACAACATTCTGCTAAGAAAATATTATTCTATCTGCTCTCCTATTGCCTCACCTTCTGTCAACCTAATGGAAGACAACTCTAAGCAGACGGTGTCAAAAAAATGTAATTCACAAACTTTAAAAAAAAATTCCTTTTTAAATAAGTCTCATATGCATAGATTCTACTTGTTGGCTCTGGGTCTCAAAGCGGTTGGGAACACCAGGAGGAGCATGAGATACTGCAAATGGCAGGGAGCCTATTTCTAACTGGCCACTGAGGCTGTGTGTTGGGAAATAAGGCATAGGATCCTGAATAAAACCTCCAAACATTATTTCTAAATGGAAACTGTTCGTTTTGACTCAGCTGCCATTGGAAGGTAGTAAGGCCCTATTTTGATAGTGCATCAGTGAAGGCCTTAAAGTTAATTACAGCCTTGTATTTACTCTGATGCTATTATCTGATATTTACCAATGAAAAGAAGATGGTTTAATCACTGAGATGGTTATAATGTGCACTTATCTCGTTTTATTCATACCGTGGGGGAAAACATGTAATTGTGTAAAAAAAAAAAGGAATAAACATTTCATCTATTCTTAAATACCATAACATGCATTAAGTGAATTCAAGTTATTGTAGTGACCTTGTATGTCTAGTGCACCACGCTTCTCATTATTCTAACATGAAATATATTTTAAAGACTTTCCTATTCTGAAATGGTTAATTTCAAATTTTCTCAAGGTATTCTCCTCTGAGCCCCATTACTAACACATGATTGTCACTGCAACATGGTTTTACTGACATATTGGTGTTAAAAGGCAGTGACAGAGCCAACAGGAGTGAACTGAAGCCATTTATATATACTGTAGAACTACACTGACAATCCAAAGAAACACACCATCTGCATTCTGTGTTGCTGCAACCTACTGAACTGTGGGTTTGCAATTTCAAAATTCAGAATGTCATGCCCGACTCCACTTTAGGGAGCTCCCACAGCTGCTACTTTTGCTTCCCTGCCTTCGGAATTCTGATGCTGAAGTTAATCTATGAGGACATCCTAGTGCAGTGATGGAGACGTGGCGGTAGGGCATGCTAGAGTACCACATATTTTCATGCATTTATTTATTCAAGCTGTGTGGCTTTTTATCCCCCCTTCCCTTTGCAACTTATCAACTTGAACCCTCAGACACTCACACCCACACAATGATCTCAGCAGGCAAGGAGGAAAAGCAAAAGCAAATGCACTTTAGGGAAGGAACAGGAAACCGACACTGAAATGGCCATTACAGGGCATTTCAATTTTACCTGTGGCTTCAGCTTCTGCTCCAAGTGCATGCAATGAATGTGGCCTGATTACCTTAATTTAGTGATATTGGCAATAATCACAATGGCAGGCAGTGCCTAAGAGATTGCCCTTGACAGTAGAGTCACAGAGATGGGGATGTGGAAAATTTCTGTTGAGCATAACACGCAAAAGGAATAATAGAGAGATGCTCATGGATCCATATCCTGAAAGGTAGATGGCAAGAGAGCATATCTCTCTTAGTGATTAACTGTAGGGTTGATGAGTTGGTTTTTTTGTGGTCTCTTCTGGCATGAGTCTCAATTCCATGGTAAGATAAAAGAGGAGCTGAGATATAAAACCACCACAGAGACAGTTTAGTGTAGATTTGACTTAGAATTGAGAAAGAAAAGTTTTGAAAAATGAATAAGAATTAAATATAAAAACAAAATCAATTGATGTCAAAGGCAAAACCCCAATGGCCATTCCTTGAATAGGAAAAATCGTGAACCTACTGAAGTGATCCTTTCTAGTTGTGTTACTGACTGCTGAGAGGAAGCAGATTTTCTTCTGCCTTTGATGACCACGGTCATTTTAAATTAGGGAAGTCTACTGGTTTAGAGGATTTGTAAATGGGATGAGTGTCAAGGGTTAATGATACCATAAGTTATCAATGTGATAAGATAAAAAAGTCTGAAAAGTGACCAAGGGATGATGAGCTGAAGATGGAGACACAAGAAGACATTGGTATTAGGGGGTGTGCAGAGGAAGGCTGGGGCATTATTGACTGTGTGCTTTTTTTTGGGCAACATTCTTAGAAGAGCATAATTAGCCACAGTAAAGCAGAACTCTTTACACAGTTATACCTCTGTCCTATGCAGTATGAGTACCAGATTCTAACTGTAATTATCAATTTAAATTCACTTTTTCCAGACTTTCCTCCATTGCAATGTCTCAAGAAATTCTTAACAAGCTTTAAAAAGACAGAAAAATATTGGTCAACATTATCTGACTCTACTGATTGTACTTAATGGAATATCCTCTACAGAGTTTACTAAAGTGAACTTGATACACATATACAAACATTAAGTGTGGGGATGTGTGGATATGTGTGTGTATATATTTGTACCTATGTATATGTTTGCATATACACACATGCACAAGTAAACATGTATGTCTACTCATACGTAACTAAAAATTATATACAGTGAGTTTCTAGAATCTGTCTTTAATCCCTCCTCAGAAAGAAATAAAGAAACACTTAGGCAGATATGATTACAAGAAAGGTTTAATTCCAGATCCAAACTTACATGGTGTAGTGGCCCCAGTACTGCATCTGCTCGTGTACAACTTTGTACTGGAGTGGCCACTGATTTGTATCAGGTTGGCTATATCAATAAGAGTTTGGGTAATTTCTCCATTGGTGATCCTTCACTATTCATTCGTTCATTCCCTCACTTAGCAAATATTTATGATGCATCCATTACATACCAGGCACTGTTCTATCAAGCCCTAAGGATACAGTACATATCTCTGCTTTTACGAAGCTTACATTCTTGTAGTATGTAGATGAGTAAATAAATAAGCAAATGTTAGATCAGGAAACATGAGGTATAAGAAAAAAGAACAGGGAGTGAATGGCAAGTGGGGTACACAGAGCTTTATACTTTATAGAGAGTAGGCAGGGAGAGACAGTGTTTGAGCAGAGACCTGCAGGGAGTAGAGGGTGAGCCTTGCTAACAGACTTGTTCCAGGCAGAAACTGTGAAATGCAAATAGACACTTTGGACTCAAGGTCTCTGTTTCACAAGGTAGATTTCTATAACTCTAGCTACAGTTGTTTCTAATTTTCTATTTCACTTAACAAAGGTGAGAAATGTAAAAAGGGTTTGTTTACCCCCACGGCTTGCGATCTGTAGAAGGCTCACTCCCAGAAACAGCCCATCCACTTCGGCTATTCATTCTATTCATTAGAGGACTCTATCCTTCCCTGTCTCTCCTTCATCTTTGTTTTAAGAATAGCAGGGATTCTCTAGTTCCTGAAATACACATAAAAAGGGCCAATTTTCAAGTTTAGCACCCCTTTGAAAAATCATCCTCATCATGTCCGTATTGACTCTATAGCATGTCTCTGAACACTTTCTATCTTACTATATTAAATGTTATTTTTGGCAACAGAAGCCTATTCATTCCATGGTTATCTTTGAGTTACACTTAATCTCAATTCTGTGAATACCTCCAAAATCTGCTAAAATAAAATATGAAGGTGCCCATTATATGTTGGGCACCTTGCCTATTACCACTTGTCAAAGAATAAAATATAGAAAACCAAATTAATAGAGAAAATGGTCATGTTATCTAATTATCTGTGAAATTTTTGGAGCAGATTGGTTAAAAGTAAGTTAACAACCAGATGGTACCAACTTACCTACTAATTTTGCAAAAATTATAAAATGATGCCAGCAAATCCTACCCACCTTGTCACTGAATTACAACTATAGTTAAATTACTGGTGTAAAATGATAGAAGTCATCATGTTTAAACAACCACGAAAGCATTAATACTTTTTGATCTAGTAGTTTCATTTCCAGAAAATTACTCTAAATGTATGTGAAATTGTTTCTTGAGTCTTATTTATTATAGTAAAAAGTGAAAGGGACCTAACTATTTAGCCAAGAAAGAAATGGTTAAGTAAAATGTAGCACAGCAGTCCAATTAATGGTATTTATTGATTAAAAAGGAAAACATTTAAGAAATGTAAGACTGAGGTATAATTGAAAAAGGCATGCAAACATGTAACTTTCATATAAAAATGTATTTTTCTTCCATAAAAATGGATCCAGATAGATGAATACTTTGGCAAAAATGAAAACTATTTATTTGTTAGGAATAGGTGATAGGTAAATGTGTATATCATTAATATACATTAAGTCTACACATATTGCCTCCTTATAATAACACATTAAAATGTTATTTTTGCTTTAATGTTACTTATACATTTCAAATATAATTTTAATGCCAAACAAATTGCTCATCAAATCTGTCAAATTGTATTAGACGGTGATGTCCTATTTTTGCAAAAATGTGTCACAGTATCTTTTAAACGACATCCATCTCATCTTATGTAAGGATTCCAGGGGTCTTAACTATATTAAATCACATATGAAGCATATTTTCTCATTTCTCCAAATTCAAGATTTTAATTCTCTTTAATGCCCTATTTTTAATTGGAATGTTGCTAAATCCGTTGACAGTCTTACCAACTATTTTAACAGCCTTTTAATTTGTCGTCTAGAAAATTATAACTCTTCATTAACTTTGGGAGACACAGTATTGCAGTTGTGATATATCATTCCTCATTTTATTAACAATCTACTTAATGAAATTCAGGCTTCAAGCAGATGATAGTGATAATGTAAGCACTTGCCCTGGATTTGTTTTTTTCTTTAACAAAATTAAGAATTTACTGATAAGCGTAATAGGAGAACAAACATTCAATTCTTTAGGAGTGCAGGTGGGAAAAAAACTAATGAAAGAGATTTTGGAGCCCACACATGTATAACTAATATCCATATGAATATTTTCCAGAATGCCCGATATCCTTCCATCATCATTTGCCACTCTATAAGGCAATGCTGAGGGGATATGTCAGTCATTCAACATTTATAAACATAACCCTCTTGGACCAGTGGTGGTGGATGACATAATCGGGTAGAGAACCTTGTTGAGCATGAAAATGACAGTTGGCACGGGGAATAGGTGGAGGAGAAAGGACACTTATTTTGGAGACATCTGGAGGTTCTTTACTACAAATGAGATTCACCTATGCTTGTACCTTTAAATGTAGTTGCAGTTCTCTCTCATCAGTATCTTCTTACTTTAGTACTAATTATTTGAAATTAAAATGATTACATATATCCAAGGTTCTACCAAGTCAGTTAAAGAGCTAGAACTGAGTATACATAGAGGCAGAGATGGGGCAAATGATGGGAGAAGGGTCTCAATCATTTATGCCTCTTTTGGTCTTATTTTAGGAGAGAAAACGAAGGCTTAAGGTGGTAAGTAACTTGCCAAAGTGAAGTTCCTTGATGTCAGAGACTTAATAATAAATGCTGTAGGCCATATAGACATTTGGTCTACTATTAGCCCCCACTTACCCTTGCTATAAAGCGCTGCTTAGAGCAAGCTTGTCCAACCTCTGGCCTATGGACTGCATGTGGCCCAGGACAGCTTTGAATGCAGCCCAATACAAGTTTGTAAACTTTCTTAAAACATTATAAGATTTTTTTGCAATTTTTTAAAAATTTACCTCATCAGCTATCTTTAGCATGAGTGTATTTTACATGTGCCCCAAAACAGTTCTTTTTCTTCCAATGTGGCCCAAGGAAGCCCAAATATTGGACACACCTGGAATTCTACCATCATGGTCTGAAGAACATATATGCCCACAACAGAGAAAATTGAGTCAAGAGTCAAGGTCAGGCTGGGCGTGGTGGCTCCACTTACAATCCCAGCACTTTGGGAGGTGGGTGGATCACTTAAGGTCAGGAGTTAGAGACTGGCCTGGCCAACATGGCAAAAACCCTGTATCTACTAAAAATACAAAAATTAGCCAGGTGTGGTGGCAGGTGCCTGTAATCCCAGCTACTTGGGAGGCTGAAGTGGGAGCACTGCTTGAACCCAGGAGGTAGAGGTTGCAATGAACCGAGATCATGCCATTGCATCCCAGGCTGGGTGAGAGAAGGAGACTCCATTAAAAAAAAAAAATAGAGTCAAGGTCAAGGCTTCATGAAGGCAGGGCTATCCTGTAGCCTGACTGCTTTGCCATGGTCCGGTCTGGAAGGGCATGTACCGAACCCTCTGAGAACACTGCAGTGTAGACCAAATAATTTGGGCAGCATCACACAAAACTAAAGAGATAGGTATGAGAGATAACTGTGGAGAGAAAAAGCATCTTCTCACAAGTTTTTTTTTCTTTTGTTCAGGTTTATGAAGCAAATGTTATAACACACTGAGTTTGATTTTCACATAAGACCGATTTTTCCCATGGGAATAAGAAATCATTTTTTTTTTTTGTTCCTTTCTCATATCATGATACAGCCCTCCCTAGGAATGATTTGTTGTACAGGAGGAAAGCTTCTCACAGATACATAGAAAATGAGACAGAAAAGAAAGTCCTGTCTGTATCTCTTGACTCCATTTTTTTTGTTGTTCTGCGAATGTCTGCTTTGGACCATAATGCAAGAGCTCCTTTGACATAAACTCTAAGCAATATTTTACAGTCAGGGCAAGTGGAGACTAACAGTAGACCAGATTGTTATACAGCATATTGTGCTTATTATTCATTGTTCTAATGGTCACCTGATCAAAACACATCATGTCCAGCAAATCACTTGCCGGTATGCACAAACTCTTTAAATAACATATGTTTAAAATTATGATGTTATATGTGTTCATGAACACAAATATATAAATATATGTTTTAATGTGTTTAACCTGTGTAATATGTTACATGTGATTTATATAATATGTATTTAACATGTGTATACTTATGCACATATGTATATGTATATGTATACAACAACATATGCATATGGTCTAGTGAAAACCTGTACTTACAGTTACAACTCCAAATGTCCTAGGATTTAGTCATCATGATGCCATTGCAAAGAAACTGAGGATTAAAAGATATCATATGACCTTAAAAAATTCCCCCCTTAACTAAGCTCCAAATAAAATGCCATAAGATCGCTACATTCATACAATTTAAAATTGGCTTAACAAAATATCATTACAACAGAACAATGCAGTTCAGAATATGATATAAAGGGATTGTTACATATGTGGCTGAAAAATTTAGAATATGATTTGTAAGTAAAATTTAAATTTTGTCTTAAAAAGCATTTTTGATTTTAGATGCATGCCCCAAACTTTTATACCTATATCAAAACCTAGCCTACTTGTTCTTTTATTACCTCTACATTAGCATAATTTTAAATACAAATTTATTCTGGAGAAATGAGTGACATATACAAAGATTTATATAAAATGATGTTCACTGAAGTATTATAACAAAATATGCATGAAAACTAAAATTCTATTGGAAAAAGGATTAAAGGGAAAGTACAGTGTGATATATCCATACAATGCCCCCTCGTTGTTAAAGAAATAATATTTCAGAAGAACAATTTAAGAAAAGAAAAGTATTCCCGACAAAAGTAAAATGAAAAGAGTGGCATATAAATAGCACATCTAATTCCTGTTTTGAAAATACATTCCACATACACACAAACAGCTCAAAGGCTGGGAAATAAATATGCCAAAATGATAGAAACAATTGCTGTGTGGAGGTAAAGTGATAGGCTATTTTAATTTTCTTCTTTATATACTTATTACCTCCAAATTCTTTAGAATCGACGTGAATTATTTTTATAACCAGAAAAAAAAAGTACAACGTAAAGTAATTTAAAAGACTTTTTAAAGACTGATCCTTCAAATTACCTAAAACCCCATCTGGTACCTGTCACCTACTCCTCTTCTCAATGAAGCTTGGTTATCCAGTCACGTTCAAATGTCCAGTGTCCCCTGAGCCCCGAATCAAGTCAAGTGCTACTGAACATGCTATTTTCCCAAAATAAATGGTGAGATGAGGACAGGCTCTGAGTACGGAGCATTGTAAGTTAAATATTTATTATGATTATTAATAACACAATGCTTCGATTTAGAGGATACTTAATAAAATAAGAATAAACTGTGTTCATACTAAGTCCCTAGCTGTTAGAGGTTCATTTAGGTCCCAGCATAACAATTATTTACATTTAATATGAACTAATTTACTGCTATTATCATTTTTATTAACATCACCAGTTTCTCTGATTCACTTTCACACATTCCAGGGGAAGCAACAACACTAATTTTCCAGCCTATAACTTGTATGTAACAAGCAAGCCTGGTGTATGTCTCTCAGACAAAATTAATTCTTTCTTATTTTAGTTGTTTCAGGTTCAATTCTGATCAAATGAAATTCAAAACTCTATTTATTGTTCTTTGTTTTTTTTCCCCCGGAAACACAAAACCTCCTACACAGTAGTCACTGCAACTGCATCAGACAAGAAGCAAATTCATGTATTTATTAAGTTTTCTCTGAAATAAACACATTATATCCAAGAGTGAGAATGCGTCTTTTTTTTTTTTCTTTTCTTTCTTTTTTTTTAAACAAGTGCCAGGTGACAGCATCAATAAACACTAACACGGCATACACTAAGGAGGACTTTCTACAAATATTTTTAAAGGCTCCTTTTGGCTCTGAATAAAGCAATACACTGGGACAGCCACAGGAGCATGAGTGGAGCTGTGAGAAGCCATAATCCGAATTTGCTAAGAAAATGTAAGCAAAAAATTGCAAATAAAACTGCTTATATTCATGTAACTTGTTTGGCGACAGCCGTAGAGCATAAGGAAAGCTGCTATAACTCATAACAGCATCTTGTAATAAAACAGCTCTATGCATCCCTCTCAGACTGCTCAGTGCTCACATCTCATCAGATGGCTGAGTAAGCACTACGCTTTGGGACAGTAAATCTGTTTCCAATATGGTCTACATTCACAGATATACGCTTCAGTATTCATCCGAAGACACTTCCAGCTAAGTACTTATAAAGAAAGGGTAATCATATATTTAAATATCAGGATGCCATTTTCTCTGTCTATTTTAGTAATCTAGTTCACACTAGAGCAAACCTAAATGGATCTCGGGAAACCTTCAGCAAACTCAACTCTAACTCGCAGCACAAAGTCTCTAGTATAAGGGTCTCCGGGAAGCCTTGCCTTCTGCTCCCATAATCCCATGGTTTTGTCTACCAGGTCGTCTCTCTGTGGTATTAACATTATAAGACTCTTTCAACCTCTCCTGCAGTAGCTTGTGGGTTTCCTGAGAGCACTGACTATCCCTTCTCAGCATCTGTATCCACAGCTCCCAAACAAAACTAGAGATAAAATGAACCCTAGGTTCAGTGTTTGTTGACAGAGTGATCTCCCGCAGCTTAAAGTCGTAGCCTGGATTTGAGGTTCTAAAGCCTATGCACAGTCCTAAGGTTTGAAAAGGGGTGAGGATAAAGCACATAGCAGAGGTTTTCCAACTGTTTGCAGACATTCATTTTTCCGAGGGGTTCATCTTGGTTTGAGCTTTGTAAGAGATTGTGTCTATTCTATAGATATTCCTTGACTTACAAGTCAACCCATCATACGTTGAAAATATGGTGAGTCAAAAGCACATTTTCGACTTATGATATTCTCAATTTACGACAAGTTTATCTGGACTTAATCCCACCCTGAGTCAGAAGTGTGCTGACTGCATATTGCTTTTGCACCATAGTAAAGTGGAGAATTGTAAATCAGGGACCATCTATAGTGTCAACCCAGTGGGGTCAGAGAAAGGGAGAGCAGCCATCTTTGTTCTTTCTGTTCTTCTTTCTGGTGTCAGATCCATAGCAAACTTACCTGCTTCAGTGTAGGGATACAAAACAGGAGACTTCTTAGAAGGGACAAGGATCGTTCTATACTAAAATTATTGATGATTTTTTTTTGTTTTTTATCATTTAACCCCTTCCCCACAAACACATACAATATAGATAAAGATTTAAGTCCCTACAAAATTAGGTAATTCAGAACTCCAGGCAATTCTAATGATACTTCTATTAAGTGTCAAGTTTGGGCTATAATGATTCTGAGATCTGAGCAGGAACGCCCTCCCACCCCTTCACCCCCAAAAGGGTTTCCCTTTATTTATCTTTAATGTGGTAGTTCTGTATGTGTGTCTTCAGGTTAGAAAGTAGAGAAATGGAAACACTGTGGTCTCAATTAAGCCTAATACTTGGCAGACTTCATCTCTTAGAGAGAGAACACCTCGGGCAGAGCCTGACAGCATATTTACATGAGGAACATTGTGAGATTTGGGCCACAAGTAATGTTGCATCCAGCCAAGTGATAAGCAGAATTCAGGGCTGGAAAGATGTTGGCCCTGTTTCTGGGTGAACACAGACTGGCTCTGATGGGCAGTGTGGCCTGAGGGGAACACAGCATTCCTGGAGACTGCTGGGTACGGTCTCCTGAGCTGGGACAGCACATCTCATAGGAAGTCCCTGTCAGTACACAATCATGTCTGAGCACAGGGCGATTTTCTAATAGAGCTGAAGAGTTCACAAAGTAATTTCGGCATTTCACCCACAGTAACAATATGGTGCTAATAAACACTCTTTACAAAGTATTTTGCCATCAATGAACTTCACCACTAGAAAAGTACGGGGTGTAAGAACTTGGCCTAGGATACCAATTGTACAGAAGATGACTCTGGTCCCAAGAGACTTGTCTCAGGATTAGGGTAGGTCATCCTGCTTCAAATTCTGTGCTCTTCTATCGATTTTAAGGATTTCAGAAAATCTGAGTTGCTGAAAGATTGGTGCAGAGGAATGAGTGAGGAAGGATGCAAGAGGTGGAGAGATAGGTGCCTGCATTTCTTGGCAGGACAGGACTTTGACTTCCTCTGATCCTCCCTCTCTATTCACACAGGAAACAGCAGGAGAGAGACAGGAGATGAAGAGGTCTAGGCAAGGATGGGTGAGGATGCAGGAAGGAGCTGAAATCTGCAGCAGGCAGAGAATGGCCAACCCCATCACTTAACAAGGGTGAGGAGGTGACAAGGGTCTCCTTTTGTTCAGAGAAGGGAAAGGAGGTAGCCACAAAAGATAGCAACAGCAAAGAGAGCCAAGGACCACAGTCCCAGTGTTAAAATTGTACGGACACTGGAGAGCAAAGGAGAGAATTTCTGGCTTGTGCTTCCTACTTTTCTTTACTCTTGGTAAAATAAAAACAGATTTTCTCTTTTTACTCAATGTGAATCTCGACTCTGAATTTAGAGGAAGAACAATGAACCTTACCAGCAGGTGATGTTGCTGAATGAGTACTGATGGGGTGGTGGAAGCTAGGATTTCTGCTCTAAACTTAGGAGCCTGTGTTACTCTGGTCACTACATAGGCTCTCTGAATCTTAGTTTCCTCATCTGTCAAATGAGGGGCTTGAAATAGATGGTCCCTAAAGGTCTGTGGGGCTCTGATATTCTATGGTCATGGCATTTTTGAGAGTTTCCATACCCTCATCTACTATGGTTTCCAGAGAAATAGCATCTGTCACATCAATGACACACTATTTGTATCCCTCCCTTTATTTTTCTCCTGCTAAGGTGTTTTAATCCTGACAGTATAATAGAATAAATCACAGCCATCAGAGATGGGAGTGACACTGGCCACACACATTAGAGATAAACAGTCAAAAATCGCTCACCCATGCCTTCCCCTTTGCCCACAGCCTCTGCTGTCTGACAACACTAAGCTTGAACTACGATTTCCATCTGGCTGCACAGATCTGAGCACCAAAATAACCCTCTGCATTGTCTTAATAGCTGTAATGATACTCTGCCTTCCAGCAGCCTGCCTGTCCAGACCATCTCAACATATGGATTTGATTTCTTCCCTCTAGCCAGTGTTGAGGGAAGTATGGTTTTCACATAGTCAGCCAACGGCCACTTTCTTGCACCTACTAGCAGCAGCTACTTGAGCTTGATTGCTTGGGTTTGATTCTCTTTTCACCCCTTTTGTACAAGTTACCTGCCCTTGGTCAAGTAACTAACCTCTCCAGACCCTGGTTGTCCTTAAGCATAGTGATGATTTTCATGTACCAACTTTAGAGGAAATAGTGAGGCATATAGTTAACATTCAGTAAATGCTGTTTGGTTATTAACATGATTGCCACAAGTCTTCTGTGTCTGTGTTAGATAAGAGAAAGAGGGTATTATGGTGTTACAGAATTGGGAAAATGGATGCTGAAGACAGAAAGTTCCAGAAAAACACAGTTCCCAGAATAATTGGTCGGAGGACTATATAAATTATTTGAAGAGTTGATTTTAATGATGAGCCCTTATCCACTGTTTGGTTTTGTTTTGTTTTCTTATCACTTGGCTTAGCTGGCACTCGGAATCTATCTGTTAAAGCTGCCTGTGAACGAGGAGCTGTGATGTTCTCTACAACCAGAAATGTGTGGGTCTGTGCACAACAGAGGGTTTTCTAGTTGCTTTTTTTTTTAAGATTCTTTCCTCTTATAAAAAAAGGGCTATGACACACCTGAATTAAATCACCTTTCAAAAGTCAAGAAACAAATCTTTGTGTCCTAAGGATGACTGAGAGGCAACATGCCAGTACTTACTGTGTGTCTCAAGCAAGCTTATAGAAGCTAGTGAAGACCACCTGGTTTGAGATAAAGTACCACAGGGCCGGACCCACTGCTCTGCTCCAGAAAGCAAGATTTGTGGATCTGATTGAAAAGTGCTTTAACTGTGCTCCACAGAATAACCATTGCTCATATCTATAATTCTTACCAAATCCAATATAAAGAGCAGGCTACTGCCTTTAGTATTTGAACAAACTGAGTCTCCAAACTTCTGTCAGATACACCAGCACCTCCTCTAGGAACTGGGATGCTACTTCCCCTTAAGGAACCCTGGGTAGCTTTTGTTGTCCCTGTTCCCACTCTCACCGCTTTGCATTTGTTTCCCAATGGGAAGCCAGGGACTTCTTCAATAATGTAAATTATATTATATTGCTCTGGAACTCAACATCTGCCATGAATTCCCATTGTCCCCTTACCTCTGATGATCATAATCTCTCAACCTTAGGTTTTCCATTTTTAAAAAGGGGCATATTATTGAATTGATACAGGTGAGGTGCATTGGAGGATCCCTGGTGCCCAGTGAAGTACTCAGTGCAAGGTGTTTTTGTTATCATTAACAAAACAAAACCTCTGTGAAAGACGATGCTTTCTGTTCATTTCATCCCTGACACAGTCCATTTATAAAATTGTGCTGAATCCCTGCCACAGGATGTGAATGATTCCAGTTCTGTTTAGGACAGAAAACAAATAGCTTACAGTATCAAGTTACCACATCATTTAAAGTTCTATAAGTAATCATCCTCTTGAGGTGTAAACTGAGATTGAACAAAAGTAAGTCGTTGGCACAGGTATTATCTCTATATTGCCTGGTTTTTTAAGCAAGCTGTCTGAGGTTCCTGAAAAGGGTTGAAAAGGCTCTTTACAAAGACCTTGTAAAGATGTTCTAAGATCTGAGGCTGAAACTATAGCATGTGTTATTACTTCTGTTTTTGTGAGCCACTAAGTAAATACGCAAGGTGTGTGCTTACAGGATCTAGAAGAGAAACAAAATGCTCGTCGGCTTTCACTCAGGGATTGGCTAAAAATACCGTGACATGCAGTGCACAAGTAGGTCCTAGAAAGCTCTCATGGTGTCCAGACGGCCAAGCTGCAGTTCTGGCTTTGTTTGGCAACAAAGATTACTTAATCATGCATGAGAGAATGGGAGATTCAGGTAAACCTGAATGAAAAACCCTTTCTTCCAATATCCAATGTCCTTCCCAATCTACCCTTGTAGAATCGAAATAGGACAGGGCAAAGGGTTGCCTTTTGGAGAGGAGGAAAAGAGATATGGCGGTCGGGGTAGTGCAGGAAAGAGCTTTGAGTACGGCTGTGATCCTTCTCCATGCGCATGTATGATAGGATCCCCTGTTCAACAACTATTAAATGTCAGGTACATGGCGGTATGGCTGGTTCTAAGGGAGATGGAAAGATGAGTGAGGCACTGTCTTTCAAAGAATTTACAGGGTGTGTTTATAACTTCCTATTCTGCACTTTCTGAAATCTGATGTGACAGCTCTGAAGAGGGAAGAACAATATCAGGTTTGCTAAGCATGTGCTTAGAAAACTCCCATGTACTCAAAACAACAACAGCAATAAAAAATTCAACTGGGATACTCCATAATATTTTTGCAACTGTCATGTAAATCTAAAACTATCTTGAAGAGTTTACAAAAATTCTTTAAAAAAATCAAATAATCAAAGAAAAAAATCATCCAGTTTCTTATGGAAAACAAATAAAAGAAATTACAAATATTTACTAAATACCAAATCATGTCTGGAACTCAAGCTCGGTGCCTTCTTTTTAAATCTACCATTTCCTGGCCAGTTGTGGTGGCTTACGCCTATAAATCTAGCACTTTGGGAGGCCAAGGTGGGTGGGTGGAATACAAGGTCTGGAGTTCAAGACCAGCCTGGCCAACATGGAGAAACCCCATCTCTACTAAAGACGGAAAAAATTAGCTGGGTGTGGTTGCCTGCTCCTGTAATCCCAGCTATTTGGGAGGCGGAGGCAGGATAATCACTTGAACCCGGGAGGCGGAGGTTTCAGTGAGCCGAGATCACGCCATTGCACTCCAGCCTGGGTGACAGGGTGAGACACTGTCTCAAAAAATAAATAAATAATAAATAATAAATCCACCATTTCCAAAGAAGCCCTGTGGTATACATCAGCCCTATAGTCTTCTATTGGCCTACACAGTGACTTTTAAAATGAATTAGCTGCCAAATGTCTTAATCCAATTTGCAGAGAGCAGAGGCTGAGACTGAGGCTGTGAACAAGTAGTTATTTGAGAAGTGATTCAAAAGAGCAAGAGTAAGGGACAGTGGCAGAGAGACAGGGAAAGGGGAAGCCGACACAAGGATGACTTATAGAGTTAGCCACTGCTGCCATGGGTGCCTAATCATGATGGTGCTGGACCATCCCAGGAGCCTTAGGCTGTGCATCTCAGGATGAGGGGAAGAAGCACTTATCATCAACTTCTTATCTTCTGGCTCTGAACCCATCTTTCAAGGAACTCCCACAGCTGCTAACTTCCTGCACTTCATGGGTTGTGTATACATAATTGTCCTGGTCCTCAAGGGCATTTAGCACTTTATTATCAGAAAAATCTGGGGCCAGGATGTTGTGCAAAAAGTCTACTTCAACTGTTTCACAAGTGACCATTACAGACCATTTTAAATCTGGGGATTTTACGTAAAAATAAATCCACATTGCTCAATTTTCTTGAGGAACTGGAAAATCTAGCAACTCTAGACCTAAATTCTCTGGAAACACCAACCTGCCAGCCCTGAGAGACACTGCTTGGCCATACAGATTTCAGATCAGGACAGTCCCCACCATGATGGACAGCTGAAAACCTAGCCTACTTCAACCATTTATCTTACCTGCCTGGCCCTTGTGAGTATAGGATTTTTCACCTTTACTTAGCTATTCATAGTCTCGATACATATTCACATTGAAAGGGAGGTAGAGACCCACGATGTTAATGCAATATTCCCCTACTGACTTTATCTTTCAACATACATGTAACTGGATCATTTTCTTCCAAGGATAGGTCCAAATTCATCGTCCCTGCTTTGACTTTGAAGATGTTGGATCAATTAACATAATTAATTATTACCTGCTACCTTCCAAGCCATGTACTCAAATTAAATCCCCACTTTGAATGTTTGACATAATGCAGGCTGAGAAGCAGGGGTGCTAGAAGAATCAGTCCACCTGCTTCTTCTGACTCAAGAACAAAGAGGTGACCCGAGGCACCAAGGGCCTGCAATGCCTAATACACCAGCAAATGGTTACGCGATACTGGTTTAGAAACACTACATAATGAGCCTCTGTTACATTGCATTTATTAACCCAAACCCTTGAAGAATGTGGAGACTCTATTATGAGCTTCTGAGTGAAAAGTGAGATTCTAAGTCACTCTGCTAAGTATGAGGTCCTGTAAGTTTGAAATGTCATCAGTTACCAAAGAAATGTTATATTCTATAGAGTATGTCCTCTTACATTCAGATCCCTTGAGGCATTTTGTTTCTATAAAGATACGGTTTATAAAAATGCTGATGCCTGGGTCCTTTCTGCTGCAGATTGGAATTTAATTAGTCTTGGGTGAGACTAGGACATGCAGACATTTCAAAACTGCCCAGGAGAGTCCAATGAGTCACCACTGGTCTAGAGACAAAAATGGCATGGTCTGTGGCCACGTTCACTGTCCTCTTAAGGCTCAGCTAGGACAACTCAGCACTTTGCTGTAGGCTCCCTGCTGTTCAACCTCTGGGTTTGTGAAGCAGAAGGTGTTAACTAGGTCAGCTCTGTGCAGAGCTTTTGCAGGGCATACAAATGGAGGTCAGAGTGCAAGCATTAAATGAAATGCCACCGTAAACTAGGAAGAATTTGAACCCAAGGCTGCCAGGCAAACAGAGGTCTTTTGACAGCTGTTGGTGTCACCTGAACTTGCAGTCATTTTGGGAGGGATCTGTTTGGCCTATGGATACTTATCCTGCAGTTGACTGGATCTTTATTTGTTTATTTTTCTGAGGACATTAAAGTAGTATGCCTCGCTTCTATCAGTGTTCCAGCTTCAGCCAATAGGTCCATAGAAACCAATTTAACCCACTGGAATTACTCTCTAAATAAACTCACCATTTTGGTGCTTCAAATAAATTCAGTGCTTTAATTTCCCCATACATGGATCAGACCTTAACTGCCCAAGGACAGAAGGAGAAGCACATATTATGAGGTGGCAGTGGACATGTGGCAATTTGAAAGAAAGTGCTTCAGACTATTTTTAAACTGAAATGTATCCCACTGGGACTGCAATTGCCCAATGCCGCCTATTCATAAATCAAGGTGAACACAAAGAAGCTTCACATTTTGTGGGTCTGGCCAAAGAAAAAGGTCTGGGAAAGAAGGGAGAATCACAGATTTAGCTGAGTGAGAATGCATCAGAGCCCATCTGACTTTTCTCTGTGATTTGTGGTTTTCTTTCCCCCTCATCCTTGAAAAGATTTTTCTGTTTTAGAGAAAATGCATCAAACATAATGCTGATAGTAACTTTGGTAAAATATTCCAAATGTTATAAAAGTCTGTTGGACCTTATTAAATAAGTCTCTATGGCACTTATTTTTAATATCGTGGTGCATACTCAGTATTTGTTCTGATCACTCCCAGCAGAGATTTATTACTAAAGTAGATCTGACTTGAAGTTGAGAGGAAAGGAAGGCGGTCAGTGCAGGAGGAATATTGAGTAACTTGGTGGTGTGAGAGAGTTTGGCTGCAGCAGAGAATAAGGGAGCTTATGAGATGTGCATGCCAATTAAGGTGCTCAAGAAATGAACATGAATTCATTTCGAGTACACTCTAGCCCCCTCCTCTTCATATGTCCCTTAGGGATGCTTCTGGAATTGCCAGAGCTGAAAATTAAATTATAAACCTAAAACATGACATTGAAAATGTAATGTCTCCTTTGATAATATCAGTGTGATGATTCATCAGTGGGTGGGGCAGAGCCACTCCTGGACGCAGACTGTAAGGCATGGTAAGGCTGATAACTGGCAATTCTTCCAACTCTCACCATGCAGTTTTTACCAGGGTTCTGGTCAGAATGGCATACCTTCACAGGTCATACATGCACCAAAGACCTCCTATATATACCATAGAGTAGGCACCTGCAGAGACACAATTGCAGCGTGTGGCACCAGTCGAGAAAAACTGATAATATCGCATCACCAATAATCATAAAAAGGAACTGTTAAGGCAACTCAACATGCTAGTGTCAGAGTAAATGGCAGAAAACTTGCAAGTCGGCATTTCACAATGTGAGATTTGATATTGTCATGCTAGACAGACATACCATCCACATTTTCTAAGTAGAGTCTTTTTCTGAGCTGTGCTTTCAATTCTTCTCATTAGAACAGGAAACAAGCCACTGAAAAGAACAAACTCTCTGGTAGTTGCATCTATGAGTCAGAGCACAAAACTGCAAAGCCCTTTGCTTATCTCCCTATTCACTGGAGTCATAGAATCCATATGCTCTGTATGCTGAGTCACTCATCAAGAGAATAATAACAACAATAACAACCCATTAAGGGCTATAAAAATTCAGAGGGTAGAAAGCTTTACCAAAGATGTGGACCATAGGTCACATCCTGTGAGATAAGTAAGTTTGGAATAAGCAGAGAGGTATTCCCCAAGAAAAGAAATGGATATAGGAAGATCTGTGATATTTTTGCAATTGTGAGAGCTTTCAGAGGCCTGGCATATAAAACAAAGACTCGAGAGGAACCGGACTGGTGTAAGACAGAAGGCAGAAACGGGGCCCATGGCAAACTGGAATGTGAATAGATGGGCACTTGATTCAAAATTTCTAAAGCAATCCATAGGCCAAATGAAGCTTATCTAGGGGCCAAATATGGCTTGTGTGACAATAATTTTGTGACCTCTGATTAGAGGACAAAAAAGGAGGCCAACTCTGAGTGGTGGGATGGGGAATAAAACTCGTAGTGTGCTTGGAAAGACAGGTCAAGTTTGCCCTGACTGAGAAGCACATGTAACGGAAAGTAAGGTGTTTTTTTCCCCCACTCTTCACAGGATTTTCTTCCTCTTCCTATCACTTGATTACCTGCATTGTCATGTGAGCCTCTTATTTCTCATCCTTGTACAATTTTTCTCAGATGATCATACCAAGTCCCACGAAATTATTAGCTGTCAACTCCTAAATCTTTATCCAGCTCAAGCCTCTCTCTAGAATTTCAAGACTGGACAGCCACTGCCTATTAGACATCTGCACATGAAGATCCTACAGCATACCTCCAATTCAAAAGGTTGACAGTTACCTGTACCATCTTAACCCACAAACCAGGCCATCCTCCGTCTCAGGCCCTGGTGACTGATGCTAACAGCTCATCAGTTGCCATAACCAGAAACTTCAGTGATATCTTTGACTTTTCTTTTTTCACTTAGCCTGCTTGTCCCATCAGTTGTTAGAAAGTGTTGGTTCTATCTTCTAAACATACTCAGCTTTGCAAATAAAGTTACCAATTGGCAGGGATAAAACACACACTCAGTTGCACACATGCACACACACACACACACACACACAAACATACAGAACTCACATCTACTTATAGTCTCTGATTTATTTAGTCCATGATACAGAGCAAACGATGGTATCATGGTCCACACAGAGAAGGGGCTGATGCAACATAATCTGTTCTCTATTTTTTCCCTGACTGGGATCCATATGAAGTGCTCTGTAGCTGGTGATACTCTCTGCATAGGCAGGAATCTAACGAATTAAAAAAAAAATCCAAATTCTTGTTACAACTCTACATTCTTGTACTTAGGTTTATGTCCAACATTCCAGAAGTACTCGAACTAACAATCTATGTACTTCCACGTAAGGGGTTATTTACAAGCATTGACCTTTCCTGGTTCTTTAAGTAACTCAGCATCAGAAAGCCAATATTCTCTTTGCAGGAGAAAAAAGCAGTCAATGGCTAGGAGTGCCAGAACAGTATATCTGCCTCCGCTTTTAAAAGCGGATTGTCCTAAAAAGCCAACAATCTTTTATTCTCAACAACGTTTCTCAAACAATCTCTGCTATCCTAGTTCAGGCCACCAGGCTCCCCTGCTTAGATGAAGGCACAACCTCTACCTGACCACCTTGCCTCTCTCTATAAGCTGAAACCAGCATTGTCTGCCTGAAATGTCCTCATGACTGTTTCTTTCCACCACTCTAGCTCATCTGTGACCACTCTTCACTCAGCCAACCCACACTTCTTTTACATCCTTGGAACAACAAAATGTGGTCACCTCTGGGCCTTTGCACTCTCTTACCTCTTGCCTGAACACTCAGTGTCTTGCCTTTTTGCCTGACTTCCTCCCCAGCCCTCAAATGTACGCAAGAATGCCACAATTTCTAGGATGCCAGACACACAAATCTGGGTTAGAGGTCTTTCCAAAACCATCCAATATTTTCCCTTTTGTAGTGTTTTTTACATGGTACCTGGTTACATATCTATTATATCTTACGGTTTTAAAACTGCCAAACTGTATGAGTTAAGAAACTATGTTTACCTTTTTTCATTGTTGTGTTCCACAACTTACAGTTGCCTTTTAGGAACCCCTGAAATAGTTTTTAACCAATTTGAGGGAACTGGGAAAAATGAGGCAGTGTTTTAAAAACACAAAACTATCCATGATATGGAAACCATGCCAGAAGAAAGAATTAGGGAAGGAGGCAATTTAAATGCTGCAGCAGTTGTCCAGTGTTGGAATGTTGGAAGCTGCCCATGAAATGAGAAAATTGGAAATGAGATAGATGAAGCAGGAATAATAGGTGGGATTTGGTAAACATCAATATAAAGAATTAAGAAAAAAGAGGCTTAGAAGATTTACCTAAAATGAAAGGCTGTGATACCATTCCCCAAAGCTAGAAAATAAAAAACAGAAACAAATTTTGAGAGAATGACAAACAAATTTGCTACTTGGATATGTACAGATGAAATATTCCAAGGTCTGATAGCAAGGTGGACGTGAAGCTTATGATGTGGTTTGATTGTGTCCCCACTCCAATCTCATCTTGAATTATAGCTCCCATAATCCTCATGTGTGGTGGAAGGGACCTAGTAGGAGATAATTGAATCATAGGGGTAAATTCTCATGATAGTGAATAAGTCTCATGAGATCTGATGGTTTTATAAAGGGCAGTTCCTCTGCACATGCTCTCTTGCCTGTTGCCATGTAAGATGTGCCTTTGCTCCTCCTTCGCCTTCCACTATGACTGTGAGGCCTCCACAGCCATGTGGAATGGTAAGTCCATTAAACCTCTTTTTCCTTATAAATTACCCAGCCTCAGGTATGTCTTTATTAGCAGCAGGAGGATGGACTATTACAGCTTAGAAAGATCACAGGAGAGCAGCCTTAAACTTCAGCCTTACTAGCATTAGGAGCATTTGTTATCAGGCCAGTTGGTGTTCCTGGTCTACTTCAGCTATCAGAGTCTTTCTCTCCTATGCAGAATTTATTCCGTCATGTTTAGGAGGCACTCACCATAAGCTATCTCCAAGCGCAGGATAAATCTATGTCCAAGACCTGGCCAGCTACAGCTGTAAAATGGTAGATGCAAGCATCATCAACATGTGTCCCATGCCAGACCTACCTGAATCTTCCTGGAGAATATTCTGCTGAAAATTGCAAAATAAACCCCAAACATATCTATATAAACAAAGGAGAAAATGCGAGAGTGGGAGTAAACAGCAGACATCTTCAAAGAGATCTCTCTGAAGAATAAAGCCAATACATGAGAGGGAGAATCTAGAGGGAAGATGCATTGTTAGATTATCTGGTGATGTCAGCCAAAACATCATCCTTTCAAGTAAGCTAATTTGAACTGGGATACTATCATTCGTAAGTAAAAAAAGTCTTCAGAAGTAGAAATAGTGACCACTGAAGTTATATGAATAAGAATGTTCTAAAAAAAGTGCCAGAGAAACCTGGCCGGGCACAGTGGCTCACACCTGTAATCCCAACACTTTGGGAGGCCGAGGCGTGTGGATCATGAGGTCAAGAGATCGAGCCCATCCTGGTCAACATGGTGAAACCCCGTCTCTACTAAAAATACAAAAAATTAGCTGGGCACAGTGGTACGTGCCTGTAATCCCAGCTACTCAGGAGGCTGAGGCAGGAGAATTGCCAGAATCCAGGAGGTGGAGGTTGCGGTGAGCCGAGATCGCGCCATTGCACTCCAGCCTGCGTAACAAGAGCGAAACTTCGTCTCAAAAAAAGAAAAAAGAAAGTGCCAGAGAAGAAAGAGTATAGGATTAGGATGAAACTCTGGGGAATTTCCACAGAGAAAGAGCAGGAAAAGGAAGGGAACTCTAAGAAAGACAGATACAAAGTTGAATGCAGAATTGACAGTGGGTAATTACTGGGAGGATAACAATTGGGCAAACATGAAGATAGTTGCCAAATGGCTAAAGTAATTGAAAAACATAGACATATTCCTAGAAGGGTGGTAAGTATCAACAATGAACATCCAGATAAGATTGACTGTCTGACAAGGACTCCAATTACTACAAATTATTACACATAAATTGATGAAAATGGATTAATTTTATCTAGCATGGATTAAGTTTACTCTTAATTAAACTCATTTCTGTAATATGTATGTATTTACATGCCATAAAACACACATTTTATAAAAGCATTTTTATCCTATGACACTACCTTAGAGCAATTTTTCCAATCTATTTTTTTTACTTGTAAAATTGTCTGACTAGCAACTCTCTTACAGTCTGTTAGCATCAGTTGACGGTTGTTAGATAGTATCTTTAATTCCTGTCTAAAAATACGAAAATAATGTATGAGTTATGTTCATCTTTGGGAGCAAAATGTATGGTGGATAGAGACTTAGACACACTCTCTCAACAAGCTGGAAAAAAAAAAAAGTTGTGAGTTTGAAAATGTCAGAATTTTTGCAATTCACGGGAAACAAATCAAGAGGAAAGAAAAATTTCTGTTGTACCAAAATATTATTAAGGTTGGAGAGCAAGTACTCTCCACATTTTCTGGCAGTAGGATTAACATAACAATAACTGTAATTATAACTACTGGCACTTATTAAAAGAAAGATAATGTCCAGAGGATGATAAAAACGTAACTATAAGAAAAAAGGCCAATAACTATAGATGGCGGGGGCTTTTAAAGATGGAGAAAATGAGACTCGGTCTATGTTCTAGAATTTGATCAAGATCACACTGTTGGTACACATCAGCACTGGGGTATGGACAAAGTTTAACTCCAGAGTCTTCATTCATTTCTCTTTTCCCATATGCCTCCCACATAAAACAACAAGGATTCAATTTATCCGGCAAGAAAGTAATATTGAAAGGCTGTAGATTCTCTTTTTCCACGATTTTTTAAAAAGAACAATACAACCAAAGTCTAGAAGGCACTGTGTTATTCTTATTTGAGTTATGAAAAAAATCCTGCCTAGAAATAGGAAAATAAATGGAAAGCAATCTTCTCAAGGCACATTTCAGCCTTAAAAATACTGACTCCACAAACTCTTGAACTTTTCTAAAATTTACAAGGTGTTCTTTGTAGGTAAATTAAAATGCTGAGGTTTTCAAACTAGAACCTTTTAACTATTATTTAGATGTAGTTGAAAATAACTATCTTTTTTTTTTTTCTTTTTGAGACGGAGTTTCGCTCTTGTTACCCAGGCTGGAGTGCAATGGCGCAATCTCAGCTCACCACTACCTCCGCCTCCTGGGTTCAGGTAATACTCCTGCCTCAGCCTCCTGAGTAGCTGGGATTATAGGCACGTGCCACCATGCCCAGCTAATTTTTTGTATTTTTAGTAGAGATGGGGTTTCACCATGTTGACCAGGATGGTCTCGATCTCTTGACCTCATGATCCACCCGCCTCGGCCTCCCAAAGTGCTGGGATTACAGGCTCGAGCCACTGCGCCTGGTGAAAATAACTATCTTAAGACAATGGTATAGAAAGAAATGTTTACAGGTTTCCAAAGTATTCCCACAATTATTATATAAGTTAATTGAATCAGTGCAGGTAATGCTGTAGCTTACTAGTGGTTCATGAGTTTTCAGCTCATTAGCACTGCTTAAATGTACATTATGCCAAATTATAAAGAGCAAAAGTTATTGCCCAAATTATTTTAAAGACCACAGGAGCAAGCATTAGTTTCTGAAGTACCAAACCAAACCTAGCCTACAATGTGTATGTGTGTGCTTTTTAAAGCACATCAAAGAGTTGATAGGATTTATTTCTTTGCTCTAACTGACTGAGAGAACTGATGCAAGCATACTTTCAAAAATCCAATCTTCCCTCAATTTTTTCTTTGACCTTGACCTAGACAGCCAGCCTGAGGTACAGAGAAAGAATTCAATCTTGGCCCCCTCTCCAGAGACTTGAACTGCTAACTGGAAAGAAGCACTTTTTGAGGAGTAAGAGGCCTGGCTGAACTCTCTGGCCCACTGGGCCTTGGCTAGCACAGAAACAAGTCAGTTCTGCTTACCTGAGCAATATCATTTAGATAGTGACACCTTTCTTGGTTAGGGTTCCAGGTTGAGAGGTTATGCAAAAAGGTGACGACCAAAGGGAAGGCACAGAATCGGTGCTGACAGCCCATTACACATCCCTATGGTAAGAACTTTTTCCTACGGTGGAGTTTGGTGGAGAGGTATTGTAGGCAGGAACGCTTCTGGAGAGTCAGGCATGACTGTGAGATGGAGGTGAATGGTTGAGAACAGGAATTAGATCAGTAGGACTGGGAACTGGTGGTGAACATTACAGGTCCAATCAATACTATTAACTATAGATCCTGTATTATTAAGAGATATGTAAATTTGTGGATTCTTAAAAGAAAGTGAATTTCATAGACCTCTTCAGCCTTTGACTAAGTATTTAATAATATGTTAGTTTGTTTACTTATTTATTTGAGGTGATTAAACACACTGGTGTAAAACACAGTTCTTGAACCCAACCCTGTAGGTTTGAAGCCGATCTCCAGCTCTTTCCTTGTTTTCAACTTTGGATGACTTATCTAATTTCTTTCAGACTCAGTTTTGTAATAAGTAAACAAGGGAGAGATAGTGCCCACCTTGCAAAGTTGGTGTAAGCATTAAACAAAATGCTTAGATTGGCTCCTGACACAAACAAAGTGCTCAACAAATGTTTGCCATTATTCTTTTGTCATAGTTACTATTGACGTTTGTTTCATATACCTGAAAACCATATCGTAATCCTGGTGAAACACAGAATGCAGACCAGAGTCCCAGGCACATACACATGCAAAAGGAGAACTCAAGTCCAACTCTAGACTCCTAAGCCCCAGGAGAATTTCTTGTATATCACACTGCTCTTCACCCTAACTCCACGGTCCATAAAAAACAACAAGCTTGTACAAACTGCCTGGGAACTTGGCCGACCTTCATTATTCAAAGTGGCATCTATTTCACAGGTTGGACTAGGGCTGGGTCTGACCAGGCATCAGACCACTGCTCACTTTTGTCAGGTGCATTAGCTCTCAGACCACTAGGATGCTATTTAGTGCAGGATTAGTCATTTACTAATTACTAATTACTCCAGTGGCCACAGACCTAAGGTCAGCAATTTTCTTTCTTCACACCAGGAGGATCCAGCATAATAGAGGCCAGACAGGTGATTTGCATACTCAAAAGAAGAAGCCACAACAGAAGAAGGCAGAAGAGGATTCTGTGTTGAAAGCAAGCAAAGATGGGCACAATTTGACAGGAGCTTCCACAAGCTTCTCATGGGAACACCTGGCTCATTTATCCTGCTGGGAGATGGCAGGTTCTCGCATTTGATCCTTGAGCAGGCCAGCTGGGGTAACCGGACAAGGGCTGACTCTGGGCCTGCATCACTTTCGCTGGCTGGCAATTCTTTCTCACCCTGAGCATCTGTAGAGTCATCCAACTGTGTTTGTAAAACTTGCTTGTATGTGAGAAGTGTGTTTGTTTTCTGATCAGTGTCTTGGGTTTTAAATAAGAATACTGCAGGAGATGATCCCACTATGATCCTTGTTAATGTACCTCTAGGCTAATACGTACAGAGATGATCCTGCTCTTTGATTTCATGAATAAGAAAATAAAATGGGAAATGCATGACATTTAAAAAAATTATTGTTATTACTGAGTGTAAAATGTATTTTAACCCTCTCTGTAGTGGCAAAGTTTCAAGTTTAATGCACTGCTTGCCAGATTGTATCTCCTGTTCCTCCTCTCCTTAAATATGTGCTTATTTACTTCCTGCAGAGTTCAATTTTAGAACCCATCAAAGTAGATCCACTCAGACTCTGACTACATTTTCATGCATAAATTCATAGATGTCTTCAGAAGGAATTGCACTTGCATATGCAAATACCTTCTGATGCTTTTTATTTCTACTTTTGGCCTGCACAGTTTTTAATTCATGCAAACACATTACACAAACAAATATGGGCTCAATAACAACATGCGGCATGTGTGAATTGTTAATTGCAAAGCTATGAGTTTGATATGGCCAAGCAACCTCCATTATTATCAATGGAGACGAACAAGATTAAACAGGAAGAATGAAGGTATATTTGAAAATAAAATCCCAGTCCTTGGTTTTATCTTATGTAAATATTAATAAAGGAAAATGTGACAGACCCATCCACAATTCAGCAGTAATCTGGAATCTACACCTCGGTGCACAATGATCCGGAAGCCAGGATGCACCTTTAATAAGACTTAGGAAGAAGAGTGAACATTTCAGCACAGAATCATGAGACACAAAATGTATGCGGCAACAACGTAAATGAGACAAAAACTACAGCAGAAAATGAAAGGCTTTCAACCACGTTGAACGTGCATCACCTTTCAAAATATTTGAGTCTCATGTTAGGGAAGCTCTGGGAAACAACAGATAGGTGTCCCATGTTTTCATATTGGAAATGTAAGCTCTCTCTCAGTTAATTAAGCCATGATTCTTTTTTTTTCCCCCCCAATTGCCACTACCTGTAATTTGGGGACCGGTCAGAACTTAACAAGGCAAAAAAAAACTTGTCAAAGTTACTCACAGATCAAGGACATTTGATCCAGAGCAATTTTCAAGCAGCCTCTGTCCCCTGTTTTCTCATAGAGGAAGATCAGCATATGTTTCATTGACATGAAGATAACTCAGAAAATAAGAGGGAAGATTAAATAAAAATTGTATCCTGCAAGAGTTATAATGGCAATGGAAACACAGTTTTAACAGTTTCACTGTTGATTTATGTTTTCAATCCTCTATTAAAGATAAAAGCTGGAGCTAGGCTAAACTGGGAGTGTATAAAAAGATGTTATCTAGAACAACCTCTGGATTGTAAATTTATAAACCATGGGCATGGTGCTAATTAATAACATACACACACATCCACATTTTGTAGGGAATAAAAAATAGTAGAAGTCATTTAAGAAAGCTGAGAAACCAGGACTAGAATTCCAAGCTAAATTATTTCATTAGGAATTAAACCCATTGCAACAATTATTGCCAAGGACATGGAACGAGAATAAAGAATCAGTGTTGTAAAACAAATGATATAATAACCTAGCAGAGCAGGGCTGAGCCCTTTGATGCTGGCAGAGTGACCCTTCCTGAGGCATTTGGTACAGTTTTGTGCGGTTGCTTGTAATTTTGCTGAGTCATCAATGTAATTTGCACACACGGCGAGGCTGGTACTCACAAAGAGATGGAGCTAGTGAGTGAGCTTCGTTACACCACCTCTCAGCACTGCTTTGCTTTAGTCTACGTGTTGATGCATTTACAGCAACCCTGGAGAAGTGATAACAGAACTCTTCATAAATATTGGACATGAAGAGAATGCCAACTGTTAGTGCTTGGGAGAAAAATATTCTCCTCCCAAAAGAAATCAAAACAGTACAAGAGAAAGAAAATTAAGGCTTGGGGAAAGTAGGAGGGAAAATTACAACAGTGAAATTGAAAAATAACATACATGTGGCCACCTATGCTCTGGAGCACAAAAAGAGAAACATATAACTCAGAATTAACATAATATTTTAGTAGGGGAAAAGGCATATATTATTCTACACTGTTTCAATGATGTTTTAGCCAAGATATACCATTTGTTCAAGGAGAATCTAAGTGAGAAACCCAATGCCAAAAGGAATAGAAATTTGTAAGTAGACTATGAGGAGAATTGTTTTGAAAAAACACAGGTAATCTTAAGTTTCTCAGGATAGAGATTCACCGTGGTGTTAGGAATATCCTTTATGCAACCAAGGGTCTGCTGTAGGGTTCAGCTGTCAAAAACCACCATGGCAGCTCTCCAAAAGCAACCGCCAACCACACAAATCAAGTATGGTAGACAATTCAGAGCAAATCAGCAGGGGAAACCCTACAAACCTTGTCTAGGAAACTCATCTGACTCCCGGTGGACGAGGTCCGTGACTCGGTTTCCATAGTGCATCCTGCTGTCATGGTCATAGGCCTTCAGAGTCTCGCTGGAGCTGTAGGATTTCTGTGTGGGCACGCGGCAGTCCTCACTGTCCAGAGAGGAGCTTGTGTAGCGACACTCTTTGCCACAGCGTCCTCTGGTCAAAGAGCGGTGTCGCCGGTCCTTTACATCCATTATTCCAGATAAGGTGGAATGCCGATGTTTTCAGAATAGTCAGGCCTGAGTTTTGGTACTTGTCACTTTGCCACCTAAAAACATCGAAGAAAAAAATACCAAGACTGTGAGTACAAGAACTGTTGCTTTTGGTTCTGATTCACACTCTGACTCAGATGCAAACATGAAAATGCAGATTTGGTCAGCCCTGCACAATCTCTTTTGCAAAAGTTTAATGTAAACTAAACAATCAGCCTAACTAGAAGAACTCGATACAGTAAATTAATTTTCTTGATGTTTAATAGATTTGGAAAAAAGAGTAACAACAAATATTCATCTTTTGATTTTTTATGTGTGCACAGATAACATAAGTCTATCACTCTAATGCAAGATCTTACTACGAAGTAATTCAAAGCCAAATTGATTTTATCCTTTTTTTAATTACCTTCTCTTTATGGTATAGAAGGCTTGGGTAGAAAACAAATACCCCACCCCCAAAAAACAATAAAAGACAAAGAAAGGTGTGGCAGCAGATCTGAGCATAAGGCATAAATATGTGCTACTAATACATCATAGTGATACCAAGTCACATTCAACTAACATAAAATGTCCCCAGCTTTGTCTGAAGAATAAGAACAAAAGTTGTTCTCGACATGCAAACAATCTTTCTCCAATATCTTCAATGAGCTTTTGGCAAACTCCCAGTTTTTACTCCTTTGCAGATTTGTGTCTTGGACACACCTGGTCACTTCTTCTGCCTAGTCACCCAACATGAGATCTGCTGACAGGCAGTCTCACTGGCACAGACACCTGATAATTTTCCCAAGCCATTCTGTCACCTTCATTGCTGGGATACCCACTACAGAATGGGAAACATGAGGAAGAGTTCCAAATACAGTAGGAAAGCTGAAGGGAAGGAACCTCTCTAACATATGAACTGGCAACCAGGGAGCCCTACAGTCTGGCATTTGACACCCTCAGCCTGGAAGTGTATGCCAAACATCACTCAGAAAACACTTGCCTTCTGCCTAGCAAATATGACCAAAATGCTTAGGCGCCTCCAAGTTCCAAATCATAGGCTCTTATTGATTTCATTTGCCATGCAAAATAGCATAGACCACAGGGCCAGGACCTGGACAGAATGGACAAATACAAATTTTAATTAAAATGGAAAATGCAACCCAGAGCCAGGGAAATGATTTTTCTCCAGGCTACTGTTGCTCACTGCCTCCTCAATATGTCAGAAAATACTTGGGGAGCAGATCTGTAGTTTTGAACCCCTCTGCTCTTCCTTGGCTACTTTTACCATGCAGTATTAAGATAGCTACGCACAGCAATGTGGATGACATTTGCCTCCAGACACCAGAGGCCAAGTAGCCCCTCCCTTGTTTTTTCACACCAGGCCAGGAGTTCTTCTAGATCTCAGGGACCCTCCTAATCTGTACTATGTGTACAGTTTATTGCCTGTAATTGTGGACAATTTTGTATGACAATTGGAAATAAAAAAGAGGGTATGACTATTATGAACTTCAAGCACTTGCTGCTGCCTCAGTTGCTCATACAAAAACACATGCAGTAGCTACGCTGGAGTCTGGAGTCTCTCACTTGGCAAGTTCAGAAGTACCTTTGGGAGTCTCTAATCATGACACCAGGACCTGCTTAGAGGGCATAAGTAGTGTTGGTATGTGAGTTTCTGCTGTGGCATAGTCAATTCAAGTGTCTCCACACTAAGGCAATTTCTAGTTGCCAAAAATCCCTTTCCCTAACTTCTAACCTGTGATTTCAACATTTTGGAATCCACACCACAGGTTACTTAAGAAAATAACCACTGAAGTCTCAACTGGATGCCAGTCCTACCATGACCACTGGCAAGACAGAGGCCTTGTCAAAATTATTCCTGGTGTTTTAAACTCAGTCTCTCAATCAGTTAAAATAGAAAACAATAGTATCTACTTAACAGAGTTTTTGTAAACATTAAAACATACCTGGTGGTAAAATTCCTAACATACTATCTAACATATCACAGGGGCTCAATTAAAATTAGTTTCTATGCTCCTCTGAATGATTAAACCAATTTTTTTCTTAGCTAAGGAGTCACAGACTTGCATAAGACAGAGGAGGAAGATGATATAAATCCCTGAAACTCACAAGTCCAATAATAAATCCTAAATCTTAAGCTAGGCGCTAATAAAGGAAGACTTTCAGCATCTGCTAAAAGAATGTAAGACTGTGCACCAACACTGAGAAGCCACAGGTGGTTTTTCTGGGGAGTTGAATGTTTTGAGTCAATACGATGATTTTCTTCTCTCTTGCCTGCCTGGTAGTTTTTACTTTTCAGTATCTTCAGTGTTCCTGACTCATGAAATCCTATCTTCTCTAATTTGCATTGTGCTTGGGAAAGCAGGCTGACTTTCTATACACATGTGTGTATGTATGTGTATGCTTTTATTTTTTAAATCATGCTCAGAGTGGGAGCTTAAAGGTTTATAACTTTTTTTTTTTGAGATGAAATTTTGCTCTTGTTGCCCAGGCTGGAGTGCAATGGCTTGATCTTGGCTCACTTCAACCTGTTTCCCAAGTTCAAGCAATTCTCCTGCCTCGGCCTCCCAAGTAGCTGAGATTACAGGCACCCACTAACATACCCGGCTAGTTTTTTGTATTTTTAGTAGACACAGGGTTTTGCCATGTTGGCCAGGCGGGTCTCGAACTCATGACCTCATGTGACCTGCCTACCTTGACCTTCCAAAGTGCTGGGATTACAGATGTGAGCCACCATGCCCAGCTGCAAGGCTTATAACCTATTAATAAAGTTCAAGAACTTTAGTGTTTGGACATTTTGACATCTAATTTTGTTGCTCAGAGATCTTTTCCTGATAAATTTCTCTTTCTTGGCTCTCCCTTTGATAGTTAAGTTTATCAGCAACATCATCTCTGGATAAATGATGGAAATTTATATATAATGAGGTAAAAAATTCACAAATCTCAGTCAGAGAAACTAAATTTCTTAGGCAGAGCCCACAGAATGTTGGCAAACAGACATTTTGCAATTGGCCTGCCTGCTACTTAAAAATTAATTGTCTGTATTAAAAGACAAAATGGAAGGATTTATATGAAAATATAGATTCTTATCTTTAAAAATCAGGCAGTCTATAAATGTCTCCTTCCACAAAGATGGACATACTTTTCCCCATTTTCCCTACAAGGTACAGCTAAAGCCCTGGACATTATATATAAAACACATAAGAGTATGAAAAACAGAAAAAGCAGAACAACAAGGGGTCTCAGGACCCACGGAACAACAGTGGCGAGTTCCCTGGGGTTTCTTTTTGCCATATATGTACCCTAGGCATGGAGCTGGCAACCCAGAGATCTTAATGGGCACAGGCAACAGAAACGAGCCTCCTGTATAGCCAAAGGACTATGAAAGGGGCGGGCTCAGAAGAGAGAAAATGTTTAGACCATGACTACCCTACTCCAGCTACACACCACAGAAACCAGCTGTGGCCCCACTGCAGTCTTCACCAGCGAAGGACAAGTGGAAAGCTTGCTCTTCTATGCAAATGAGGCTGCAAGCTGGCACCAACCTTAACCACAGTATAGGAGAGCCAGGACTTTCAGTCCCTTCCAGGAAATAATGACGCTGTCTTCTTCACAGGAGTTCTGTCTTCCACCCCCACTGAGCATAAACAAGGTATTCCTCCCTTGCTCCACTGGGGTGGTGTGGAAGGAGGTTTAGGAGAGTCAGAACTTTTCACCATCCTCCTGTGGTGAGTCCTCTCACCCCCCATGGTGTCTGCGGATGCCATGTGGTAAGCAGCTCTGAAGCATTCCTACTCTTACCACCCAGAGAGGTATCGCTGTGTGCCTAGTGGGGAGCCAGAAGTTCCATTCCTCTACTCCCTGGGTTGGCTTCCCCCTCAGCTTCTAAGAAGGAACTCCCTGCCTTTGAATGCTGACAAAAGCCGGGCGGGAATTTGGCAGTAATGAGGCAGGTTTCCCCTTCCTCTGTCAACAGCAATGTCAGAGAAAATCAGCTAAAATAGAAGGTTTAAATAAAAGCTAGAGTCTCATAACATGATACCCCAAATGTCCAGGTTTCAATAAAAAAAATCACTTGTCATACCAAAAACTAGGACATTCTTAAGTTGAAAGAAAAAAGGCATTCAATCGACACCAGCACGGAGATGACAAAGATGTTAGAATTATCTGACATATATTCTAAAGCAGCCATTATTAAGCTGCTTCAATGGACAATTATAGGCACACCTGAAAGAAATGGAAAACAGAACGTCTCATCAGAGAAATAGAAATTCTCAGGAAACAAATAGAAGGTGTACAGAAAACCACAGTGGAAATTTCAGAACTGAAATAGACAATAACCCAAAACAAAATAAAACTCTCAATAGATGGTAGATAAACTTAACAGCAAACAGGAGGGAAAAAGAAAAGAATGAGAGAACTTGCAAATAATCAGTAGAAATTACTCCAATATCTAAAATAGTAGGAAGAAGGAAAAGGAAAGGAGAAAGAAAGGAACTCGGGTACCTGTAGGGTGATGATAAAATACCTAATGTTCATGTCATCGGAGTCCCAGGAGGAGGAAGAAGGAGTGACTGGAAAAGTGCTAAAAATGCAGCTGAACAATCACAACTTTGCAAAAGGCACAGAAGTACGAAAAACCGGGGTGAGCGCCATGCAGGACAAATCCAATTGCAGCCATTTTAGATTTACCCCAGTCAAAGTTCTGAAAACTAAAGGCAGTGAAAAAATATAGAAAGGGTGAAAAAAAATGACAACTTATCTATGGGAGAAAATAATCTGAATGAAAGTGGACTTGTTATCGGAAACCATGGAGGTCACCAGAAAGTAGCACAACATTTTTCAAGTGCTAAAACAAAAGAATTTTCAAACATGAATCCGATATCCAATGAAAATGTCCTTCTGGAATGAAAGAAAATTCAAGAAATTATCAGATGGAGGCAAATTGAGAGACTTGCTCACCAGTAGACCTATTTTTGAAAGCAGCTAAAGAGCTAGTTCTCTAAACAGAAAGAAAACAATAAAGGGAGGAATCTTGGAACGCCAAGAGTTAGTGAGAATTCGAAAAGCAAAAATATGAGCAAATGTAATAAACTTTGTTTCTCCTTTTGAGTTTTTAAGAATTTTTGAAGGTTGAAGGAAAAATTAAAACACTCTCTGATATGATTCTAAATGCATGTAGAGAACATATTTAAGAGATTATATTATAAATAGCGGAGGGTCAGAGAATGTAAAGGGAGGTAAGGCTTCCACACTTTATTTAAGTGGTAAAATGATGAATGGAGTAGACTGTGATAAGATATGTATGTATAATGTAGCAACTACAAAAGCTATACAAAGAGATGTGCTCAAAATTACTACAGCTGAGTAAAAATGGAGCCCTATAAATTGTTCAATAACCCACAGGAAAATAGCAAAAATAAAACAGAGAAATGAAAAGTGCGGAGAATGTGAGAACAAACAGAAAATTAAAAATAAAAGGGCAAACTTATACCTGATTTTTTAAATGTAAATGGTCGTAAGAGAAAGACTGGGAAGGTAAATTAAAAACATGACCTAACTCTGTATGGTCCATGATGAAGTTATTTTATTTCATTTTATTTTTTGACAAGGTCTCATTCTATCATCCAGGCTGGAGTACAGTGGTACAATCACAACTCACTGCAGCCTTGACCTCCCAGACTCAAGTGGTCTTCCCGTCCTAGCTTCCTCAGGAGCTGGAACTACAGGCGTGTGCCACCATGCCTGGCTAATTTTAGAATTTTGCCATGTTGCCCAGTCTAGTCTTGAACTACTGGGCCCAAGCAATCTACCCGCCTCAGCCTCTCAAAGTGCTGGGATTACAGTCATGAGCCACCATGCTCCACCAAGAGAGTCATTTTTTATATAAATAACAATCTAGGCACACTGAAAATAAAACTTAAAAAAAAAGATATCGTGAAATATCAACCAAGAAAGCAGGAATGACTTTACTAACATTAGATAAAATGAACCTGGGTGGGTATGATGGCTCACACCTGTAATCCCAACACTTTGGGAGGCCGAGGTGGGCAGATCACAAGATCAGGAGTTCAAGACCAGCCTGGCCAATATGATGAAACCTCATCTCTACTAAAAATACAAAACTTAGCCAGGCATGGTGGCATATGCCTGTAGTCTCAGCTACTCAGGAGGCTGAGGCAGGAGAATTGCTTGAACCTAGGATGGGGAGGTTGCAGTGAGCTGAGATTGTGTCACCATATTCCAGCCTGGGTGACAGAGTGAGACTATGTCTCCAAAAAAAAAAAGAAACTTACAGGCAAAGAAATTATCAGAGACAGAGAGGGGTATTCTATATCACGAAAGGGTAAATCTTCCAAGAGGTCATGGAAATTCTAAACATGTATGACCCCAAAAAATGTATCTGCAAAAATGTGAAACAAAAAAATAATATATTTAAAAAACTTTTTTAATGCACAATTATATTTGAGTTTTCAACACCCAGGTCTTCAAAATTAATAGAATATTTAAATGGAGGATTCAGGAAGGATACAGAAGATCCCAACAACAGCACGAGCCAACAAGTGAAATCAACACTTACAGATCTCTCCTCCCAACAGCAGCCACTTCGAAATTTTTCTCAAGTGGCCATGGAGTGTATAGCAATATAAACCATATCCTGGATCATGAAACATAACTCAAAAAATGTTTAAAGAATTGAAATCATACAGAGTACGTTCCCTGACAACAATGAAATAAAACTAGAATCAGTAACAGAAAATAAGACGATCTCTACGCACTTGAAAAGTAAACAGCAGTCTTCTAGATAATCCATGGGTCAAAGAAATTCTAAAGAAAAAATCAAAATATACATTAAAGTGAGTAAAAATAAAAATACAACATCAATATTTGAAGAATACAGTTAAAGCAGTGATGAAAAGGATGTTTACAGAACTAAATACATACATTGGACAACCAGAAAAAAAGCCTCAAATCAATAATATAAGCTCCCGTTTCAAGAACTCAGAAAAAATAATAAGAAAAAGACATACCCAATGCAAAAAAATAAGGGGGAGGGAATAATAAACATAAGAACTCAGATCACTAAAACAGGAAAACAATTAAACAGCTGTTTCTTTGAAAAGATCAATAAAAGTGACAAACCTATAGTATGACTGACAAAAAAAAAAAAAAGACATAAATTATCCACATCAAGAGAAAAACAGGGGTATCATTACAGGCCCTAAGGACATGAAAAAGATAATTAGAGAATATAGCTGGTCCATCATATCCATGGGTTTCACCACATCAAATTCAATCAACCTCATATTCAACGAATTGTGGATCAAAAATATCTGGGAGAAATAAAAAATAACCATACACAATAAAAAAGTACAAATAAAAATCAATACTGCATAACAAAATTATATATAGCATTTATATTGTATTAGGTATTATAAGTAATCTAGAGATAATTTAAAGTGTACAGAAGGATGTGCATTTTATGTAAGAGACTTGAGTATTCATGGGTTTCTGTATCTATGGGGCATCCTGGAACCAATCCCCCATATATGCTGAGAGGTGATTGTACTACAAACAGATCTATACACAATATAACTTTGAAAACTGAGACGAAGTGGTCTAACTCCTCAAAAACCTCAAAGTATGACAACTCATCCAATATGAAACATTAAATAGATCATTTGAATGATTTTATAGTTATTAATGACATTGAATTTATAATGTCACAATTCAGACACTTACACACAGATACACACACACACACAGTGAACAGACTCAGCTGGTTTCATTGGAGAATTCTATGAAATGTTTAAAAGAGAATTGACATCAGTTCTACAACATCTCTTCCAGAAAATTCGAAAGGGATCATTTTTCAATTTATTCTATGAAACTATGTATGACCCTCATGACTAAACAAGACAAAGAGAGTACAAAAAGAAAGAGCAAAAGAATGAAAGGAAGGAAAAGAAAGCCAAAGACCAATATTCCCTAGGTATATAGATGCAAAAATTCCTTATGACAGCAAATTAAAAAACAGTAATATATAAACACAGTTACACACCATGACCAAAAGAGATTTATTCTGAGGACACAAGACTCAGAACTCAATATTTTAAAGACTATGAATGTAATTCATCATATTAAAAGGCTAAGAAAATTCTAATCATAGTATCTCCCCTGAGAATGCAAAGAGATAATGATGTCTGTTCTCACCAGTCTTATTCAACATGGTGCTGGAACTTCTAGAAGGTGCAATAATAAAAGAAAGGAAAATAAGAAGCATACCGATCAGAAAGAAAGACATAAAACTTTCCTTGTTTGCAGATGACATGATTACAAATGCAGAAAAATCTCAAGAAATCTACAAGAAAACTCCTAGACTAATATAAGCAAGTTCCTCAAAGTCACGGGCTATAAAATAAAAATGTAAAAATCAATTGCATTCCAATACACTGGCAATGAACACATGGGCACTGGAAATCAAAACACAAACCATTTACAATCACTAACAAAATGAAATACTTAGATATAAAGCTATCAAAACATGTATAGAAATTATATGCTGCAAACTATGTGACATTGATGAAAGAAATTATTAGATCTAAATAAATGGAGAGGCATATTGTGTCATGAATTGAAAGACTCAACAGACCAAAAATATCAATTCTCTCCAAATTGTTTTACAGATTGAATGAAATTCCTATCAACTCATAGCAAAAATTTTCGTAAATATAGATAAGTTTATTTTAAAGTTTATATAGAGAGGCACAAGGACTGGAATAGGTAAAACAATTCTTTTAAAAAGAAGAAAGTGGGAGGAATGAGTCTATCCTATTTTAAGACTTATAGAGCCACAGAAATAAATACTGTATGATCTTGGTGGGGAAACAAGCACGTATGTTAATGGATAGAAAAGAAAACCCAGGTATATACCCACACAGTTATCTCCAACTGATTTTTAAGAAATGTGCAAAAGTAATTCTATGGAGGTAAGATAGCATTTTCAACAAAGGGTGTTTGTTGAACAATTGAACACCCACAGGGAAAAACAAACAACAACAAAAAACCCCTATTAATATATACACACTACATTAATAGTGTGTGTGTGTATATATATATATACACATATTCTTTTAACATTTACCCATAGTTACACATTCTTTTTTTTTTTTTTTTGAGATGCAGTTTCGCTCTCGTTACCCAGGCTGGAGTGCAATGGCGCAATCTCGGCTCACCGCTACCTCCGCCTCCTGGGTTCAGGCAATTCTCCTGCCTCAGCTTCCTGAGTAGCTGGGATTACAGGCGCGCGCCACAACGCCCAGCTAGTTTTTTGTATTTTTAGTAGAGACGGGGTTTCACCATGTTGACCAGGATGGTCTCGATCTCTTGACCTCGTGATCTACCCACCTCGGCCTCCCAAAGTGCTGGGATTACAGGCTTGAGCCACCGCGCCTGGCCACACATTCTTTTAAATATATTCTTTCAACAGGGTAAATATATATTGTTACATATATAACATGTTATGTAATATATATGTTATGTTATATATGTTGTTACATATGTTATGTTATATGTTATGTTACATATGTTATTTATGTTACATTATGTTATATAATGTTATATTTAAAACAATATATAACATTATATAACATGACAATTATATATTTTTATATATAACTATGTAAATGTGTATATATATATATACACATTTACATATTCTTTTATATATATTCTTTTAACAGGGTAAATGACTGTTAGAAGGATAAAAGGACAATCTACAGACAGAGAATGTACGTGCAAACCATCTATCTGAGAAAGGATAAAAACCGAGAATATATAAATATTTCTCATAACTCAACTGTAAAAAAAGAAATCTAAATAATCCAATTTGAATTCTGGGAAAAGACATGGAGTCATATTTCACTGAATAAGATATATGAATGGCAGATAAACATACAAAAACATGTTCATTATTAGCCATAAAGATATATAGATAGATAGATAATACCACAATGAGTCATTACAACAAACCTGTCATAATAGCTAAAATTAAAAAAAATGACAACACTAATTGCTGGCAAGATGAAGAAAAACCGGATCACTCATACAGTGATTCTAGGAGACAACTGACTGGTTTTTTCAAAAAAAGGAAAGAAAGAGAAAGAAAAAGAAAGGAATAGAGAGAGAGGAAGGAAAGAAAGAAAGAGAGAGAGAGAGAGAGAGAGAGAGAGAGAGAGAGAGAGAGAGAGAAAGAAAAAGAAAAGAATAAGTTAAATGTTTGACTGCCACACAACCTTGTAACTGTACTCCTGGGCACTGATCCCGGAGAAACGAAAACTTACATTCAAACAAAAACCTGTATACAATATTCATAGCAAAATGTTCATTAATTAGCCCCAAACTGAAAACAACCAAGATGTTCTTCAACGGGTGATTGGTTAAACAAAGTGTGGTATACCCATCCCATGAAAGTGAAAAGAAGCTCAGCAGTGAAAAGGAATGCACTAGAGATACACAAAACCATCGGAATGAATCTCCAGAGAATAATCCTGAGTGAAAAAAGCAATCCTAAATATTACATTTTGATGGCATGGCTCCACTTACATAACAGTCTTGAAAGCACAGAATTGTAGAACTGGAGGACAGATTAGCGGCTGTCAGCGCTAAAAAGGGTACGATGGTGTGGAAGGAGTCAGTATGCTATAAGGGCGCAACATGAGGAATCGCTTTGTGATGGAAATGTTTTGGATCTTGGCTGTATCAATGTCAATATCTTCATTGTGACACTGTACTACTGTGTGTAAGATGTAGCACAATGAAGTGACATTGTACTACAATTTAGTGCAAGAAATTGACTAAAGGGATGCATCCATGGGATATCTCTGTATTACTTCTGACTGCATAAAATTTGACAGTTGTAGCAAAGCACAAAGCCTACTTAAAAAAATCAAGCAATGCAACATACCCGATCTCAATTTCCATCATGACAATAAACACCTATTCGGAAGGTCATTCACAATTTTAAACTGGTAACACATACAACCCTTTTGGAAAATTATTATTGTCATTATTTTACCACCCCTTTCAATTGTGTAGCCATGCTTCTTTATTTATCTGAACCCCCGCTTGGACAATATAGTCTTTATGTTTGTGAATTTTGGAATAAAGGAAAAAGAAACACTTTTATGGCTCCTGGAAAGGATCACAAGAAGCTAGTTACAATATAAGAAACCACATTTGCCAACATATTTTTTCTAAGACAATTCTAAGTAATAAGATACTACTCTTAATCCTAATATAGTTAAATGTCCATCTTTTAATTAAATGCATTTATTGCTTATGATGAGTAAGCACCATCAGCATAGTTGTCCTTGAAAGTTAAGGTCAACAATTCATGTGGGGAAATGCAAGTTTAGAGACTGCTTTTAAAAAGTAATTAAAATTGCCTTGAAGCAGTAGAAAAGATGGTAACCAAAATTATAAATCTTTTCCCCAAGCCTCCACCTTTTCCGCCACTGACAAATGGCAATCACTGAATAGCAATACCTCTGCCAGCTCGTTATTGCTATGCTGGGGCTTTGAAATGTAACTCTGTTACATTTCACGTTTCCTCCCTTTCCTCCCTTGAAGAGCGTTCACACTGCTTTTTTCATCAGTTGCCTAAGTGGGTTCCATCACTTTAGCAAAACAGACTACAGCGATCTTGCCCGCAAGCCTTTGTCTAATTAACTAATCCTATGAGCTGTAACACTGTTCACGATTAACTTCTCAGAATATCCTACTACTTAAGGGGGTTGACTTGTTAATCACTGACAGCCCATTTGAGATGTGTTTGTGTGTGTGCGTGTGTGTGCCATTGCATATGTGAGTGTACCTGTGTATGTGTGTGGGTATGTATGTGTAAATGGGTGCAATAAGGACGCGTAAGTGAATTTTAGGTGCATCCAATGGAAATTCATGTTTTCCCTGTCACAATGAATACTACAGGCAATTGTTTAAATTTGTATCTCTCCAATCACTGGTCTTTGATCACACTTCAGGCATTGTGTGATTGTGCTTAAATACTTGTATCTTCTAAACCGACTGTGCACCTTTAGGATGTATGGTACCAGAAGAGCCAGCCACTTCCAAATGCCCATGTGAACTGAGAGGGAATCTGTTAAATCTAAGTGGGGATGGATGTGACCACCTTTCTTACCCCACTTAAAAATTATGACAAGTAATTGAAGAAGATAATCTAGAAGGGAGAAGGGAAAGTGGTTAGCACATGTGAATTAAATTTTCTTATTTCTTAATTTGAGTTGATGTCACAGGTATTTTATAACTCTAATAAAAATTTTATTAGATGAGTTTTAAAAATATATATTTAAAAAATATATATTTTTAAATCTCAATCAGAAAACTGTTGTACAAAACCTTCCTTCCTTCTGATAACATGTTAATTGGATTTCCCACCTGTTTCTTAAATATTGCAGGTGACATGTTTTTCTGTTTAAGAAAATGGAATGGATAATGCATGGTGCCTTTATCTTTTATTCCTCTGTGAAGTTTGCCTGTTTCCCAAAAGCAGAAATACTAAGTCAACCTAAAAACAGAGCATTCCATTCTTGCGTGTTTTAGTACTTTTGCATAAAAGGGGTTTATTCAAAAATATTTAAAGTGCCAAATGGAATGTAATACAGAACCTCACATGAAAGAGGGAGAGAATCTGAGATAGGGGATGAAGTTGGAGTTTCACTCTGCCTCCTTCCATCCCCAAGTAGGTCCTGATGAACACAGTGGCAAAACGGGTACTTTCCAGTCTCCTCTTAGAAAAACTTGGCCGGGCACAGTGGTTCATGCCTATAATCCCAGCACTTTGGGAGGCCAAGGCAGGTGGATCACGAGGTCAAGAGATCGAGACCATCCTGGTCAACATGGTGAAACCCTGTCTCTATTAAAAATACAAAAAATTAGCTGGGCATGGTGGCACGTGCCTGTAATCCAAGCTACTCAGGAGGCTGAGGCAGGAGAATTGCCTGAACCCAGGAGGCGGAGGTAGCAGTGAGCCGAGATTGCACCATTGCACTCCAGCCTGGGTAACAAGAGCGAAACTCCGTCTCAAAAAAAATAAGAAAAACTTAAAGGTAATTGTAAGCATAGATACACTCCAAAATATTTAGACAGAATATCCCTGTGACCTCTGGGAAGACCAAGGAAAATCTGGTTTAAAATCTACAGAAGTAGGAGATAGTGGCCTAGTAATTTAACGCACTAGTAAATAAGAGGTCAAAGGAAATTCGCTTCCTGTTCTCTTGTGTAATTATATTGATACATCTGGGATAAAATGCCAACTCCGGTTAATGCCAGAGCAAGAAAGAATAAGCAAATTCACAATTGTGTTTTGCTCTCTAGCTTCAGAGTTACATGTTGCTGCCTTTTAAAATCTGTTAAGGTCCCTGGAGCCATTTGCACAGGAAATGGTGAGAGCAGAGCCAGGATCTGCTGTCTATGAATTTTATGAATTGTGAAATGCAAAACGTTTTTTACATATGAGCAGTCCAAATCAACAAAAGCCACAAAGGGATAACACGTACCTTATAAATCTAGATATTTGCCATGATAGGGCAAACTTATGCATTTGCGTGTATTCTTATTTGAATAGCAATGAAAAGGCAAATATCTACATCAGATTGGTAGTTCATCTAATTCCATGCCTTTTTTCCCCTCTCCAGTCCAAACTGTTTAACATTCAAGAAAGTCAGCATGGTTACATCTCCTGCAAAAATTTCAACATGAAATGTGGAGGTTTACCGAAGCCTTTGCCTCCTCGTCTCCACTCTCCCCACATGCAGACCCCATCAGCTCTCCTCCCATTTTCCTGTGTGCCTCCTGAGATCAGGAGCCGAACAGATGGCTGTACCTTAGGCACTGGCTAAGTTACCATAACCGGAAAGACAGTCCCTCCCCACTTCTCCCCACCACGCAGCGCGCTTGGAGAGGCAGCAGAGCAAGTCCGTGAGCCTGCAGCCTCAAAACCTAATGAAGGAAAAGATTAAACACCCTCTTCCCATTTCATTGAAATGTGCCCCTTTCTGTAAATGAGATTCAAAGCAGCACTAGAGAAACAGAGTGAGCAGAGGATGTAGCATCAAAGTCACAAATCATTGTCAAGTCAAGCTCCCATTTCATGAATGCCTGCCATTCACCAGGCCTTGAGTCACGTTTCTATTGTAAGTTATCACCAACTGAACAATCCTGCAACACAGACATGCTTAGCTATGTTAGAGATGGGAAATGTAAACTCTGAGAGGTTAAGTGAGTGGTTAATTTCAGACACCTAAAAAGTGCTCATGTCAGGATTGGGCTGATAGGTGCCTAACTCCAAGACCTGCCTTCAGTACAAACACAGTAACTCAGAGAAAATGGCAGTCTTAGGGCATTCTCCCCTGCCCTTTGGTTATTGGATTTGTATTTGTCCAAGAACCTAGTTCCTCCTATTCAATGCAGTTGCCTCAGAAAAGTTACTAGCCACATCACAATCCTGACATATTCAATAAGAGGATCATCCAATCAAGGAACTAATATGTTCAAGTGCCTCTGATATAGCATGAACACTGGATACAGGTGAGAGAGATCATGATGAAGAATCAAAGCAGAATTGAGGGAAATAGGCCTCAGTTTCCACATCTGGAAAGTGGGGATAATATACCTACCTTAAAGGCATTGTGAGAATGTCAAACTAATGCATGTGAATCTCATAATAATAGATGCTCTATTAGTAGTGACAGACTTTACCATCAGCACCACCATCCTCGCCACTACTGTCAATCACTACTGCTACCATCTGGCCATGAACAATAACAGTGGTGGTTACTTCATGATCCTTAAAGTGCAAGTTAAGTACCAGGATTCTAAATGGTATGTTAGGTTGCTCTATTTCTGAGCTCTGAAGAGTTAGCAGTGTGACACTTTCTTAGCATAGAAACACAAATGTTAATAGCCCCATTTGGTATTCTACTTTTGCTGCATGAAACAGTTCCACTAACACTGAAAATCTGAAACTGAGGTGTTCTAACTGCATCACCCATTCTTAAATTAGATGCACTTGGTCTGTATTGTAAATAGACCATATTAGATTTGTCACAGAAATAACACATATGATAAGGAGAAATGACATGAAAAAGATGAGTTGGTCATAATTATCTCACTACTTTGCTCAGGTATCGCACTGCCTGATCCTGGTAACTGGGAATTCCGTTGTTTCTTATACCTAAACAAGGGATGTGGAGATGTCGAAGTTGAAGTACTGGGATGGTTCTAAATTTCTCTGCATAATAAAGACAGAAGGGTCTTAAGAGAGTAGGTAAGTACAGAGAATGAAACCAGAGGGATTTACAGATCTTGTGGGAAGACTGTAAAAAAGGCATATCAAGAGAAGAAAAGGGAGAATGAGTGGAGAAGGAAGATACTCCCTGGAGACTTTCAGAGTAGAACGCAGTGCACTGGGTGATAGAAATCCTTTGTGTTCTGTCCCCCAGCCAAAAAGGTAGGGGAGGGAGGACCCACAGTACAATGCACTTCCATCATTTTTGTTATGAATCTGATTGTGTGTGGGGGTGGGTGAAGTCACTGTTTTGTACTGTTTTACTATTATGAGGAAGCATATAATATTCATTAAAGTCTTGCTTCAATGATGACATGGGGCAAGAACTAAGGTGCAAAATCCAGAAAGGGGTGATGATAACAAGATCATTTTGCTCGGTGTATGAGATTTTCTGTGAGGGCAGAGACCTTGTCTCTTGCCAGTAAATCTCTGGTAGCTGGCAGAGAACCCAGCATTAAAGAGCACCCTATAAAGCTTTGTTAAAAATAGCTGTGTTTACAAGACATCTCAAAAAAAGGATGGGAAAAATGTTTAAAAGGGCTTAGAGCCACTGTTGTCTTTCTTAGTTGTTAACTGCCCTGAATACATCCTTCAGGTCTGTGGTCAATGTGCAGCATTTACATAAGAATTTTCATACAAATTTTGTGATGTATTTCCTTCCAGCTTTATAAAAAAACAAAACAAAACGTAAATGGTATCTTTCAAGGTAGCTCCTGCTTACTCAATTAGGAAATAAAATATAAATATTGTTAATTGCTTAGACAAATTTTAAATAATACTCAGAGTGTAGGAGTTGGTTCCTAAAACAATGTGGAATCAGAATCAATGCCCTACTCGAAAAAAAGTGTACATATAATATATATATATTATATAAAATGTCTCTTTTGGAAAGGATGCATTGATATATATATTTATATATATATAATATATATAAATATATAAATATTATATAAAATATAATATATATAATATATATAAATATATTATATATAAATATTATATAAAATATATAAATATATATTATATATAAAATATAACATATATATAATATATATTTATATATAAATGTCTCTTTTGGAAAGGATGCATTGAGGCTTAGCAATGCTATATGTCAGGGATCAACAAACATCTTCTGTAAAGATCCAGATAGTAAATCTTTTTGTATGTTATAGGATATGTTACTACTACTGAACTCGGCCATTTTAACACAAAAGCAGTCATAGATAATACTGAAATTAATGGGCATGCCTGTGTTTCAATAAAACTTAATTTACAAAAACAGTCAGCAAGTTCCATTCAACCCCCAGGCCACAGTATGCTAAGCTCTGCTATTATGTATATAGGAAACTACCAAAAGCAAGACATTTGGAATTCTGGCCAAATAGCTTCACATCAAATATGCCTCACCAAGAAGCAGAGGAAGACTTCTTTTACCAGAAATCTTGCAACATGTTGAATTAACACAAACAAGGCATTCATAGTGGAGACAGTAACTGGTACAATGTAACAAAAATAAACTGTTTGTATTTAGGAGGTTACTGGTTTGAAATTGATACATTTTCTTAGGCTAGGAGCCAAGGCTGTGCATCTCTTGAGAAGATGCATTTGTATTTAACTGCTCTTGTGACAGTAGTTTGAAATTTGACCTTTCTGTATAATATGTTTAGCTATTGCCTGACTGCTGCTGCTAATTATTATTTTTTCAATTATTTTCTGTCATTGAGGTTTGTCAGTGAATATTAGAAGTAGCAATGATTACATCCAATTATTTTCTTATACCACTTTCCCATCTCTATGCCTCTATATCTTATTTTGCACTTAAGAGAAAGAAGATACTTCATTTGTCAAATGACCAAAACCATTGATAGTTCAAGTTCTAAGTTCCAGAAGAATACAAATACAGAGGAAGAAGCTCATTACCCTCACTGGCTGAAAACGGTGTTTGTCAAGAAGTAAGAGGTAAGAATTTGGGTGATAGCTAAAGTGTTCATTTATGCAAACCTGTATTTAAAAAGACCCTTAGTTGCCTGTCCTTACTATTGTAGCTTAGTTGTAAATCGATAGGTGATATGAAAGAGAAGATTAAAAAATGTATGGCCCCATAAAAAATGTTTTGCAAATTTGAAAATAACTCAATAACATCAATCTCAAAATTATGTACGTGCATCCCTGCATTTCCTAAGGATCCCTTAAGGTATACCATTATATTTTTACAGCCATTAGCACTGCCATTCACCAGAAACATAATGCTGTAATCACTCAGAGGTTCAAGGAAATGAAAGTCTCTCATATTTACCTACTACCCTCTGTTGTCTAATATAGTATCAAATGTTACAACAGTGTAAACTCTTCCATAGATGCAGATAAAAGGCTCTGCAGGAGACAGTTGTGATGAACTGCCTGAAATATAGAGGTCTGATTTTTGATAGGGGAATGTTCCCTCCCACAGCAATTACTAACATCCCTCATGCTATGAAATGTTTGTGTTCTAGTACAACTGCCTGGAAAGTGAATCTGGGTTCTTCATTGCCTTTGATTATAAAAATGAGGGGCCCCTCTTGTGGGGCAAAGAATAAAGGCTCAAAGAAGTCATCAAAACCCTGCTTTCAAAAGATGTACACTCTTTAAATCCTGGAAATGGAAAAGAAAGCCATGCTTGATAAATTAATATTGGTTCTCAAAAGAGGTTACTAGAAACCCTAAGTGGTCAGGATTGTTGGGAACAATGACTAAGGACCCAAAGGACAAATGGAAGTGCAAACAAAAGAAGGGCAAGGACCAGAATCAAATGTCAGTCAGATTCTATTAAATGCCTTCCTAGATTCACCGACAGGATAAGATGCCATTCTCTATGGTAACACATCTACAACATTATAACACTTCATGGAAACAGTGGGGTTTTAAAAAGTTACAGGCTGATTTGGCGGGCGGACTGACCAGTAACACAGAGTGGAGGCAGCAACTCAAACCATATTGAGGGATAAGTACACAGAGCAACATGTGTCCTATACACCACAACTGAAGAGATTGCAGGTGGGGTTGCACTGTCTCCACTTATGAAAAGTGATTCCATCTAGTATGGCACATTCACATTTCATGATCCGGTGTGGGTTTTATCTATATTATCGTTAAGTTAAGCTGTTTACCTGGGTGTCTGAAACATTCTATTCAAATGAATGAAATGATGCAATTGCTGCAACACACTAGGGACTTGATACTTTCTCTCTCTCTTTTTTTTTTTTTTTTTTTTTTTTGAGTTGGAGTGTCGCTCTGTCCCCAGGCTGGACTATAGTGGCATGATCTCAGCCCACTGCAACCTCTGTCTCCTGGGTTCAAGTGATTCCCCTGCCTCAGCCTCCCGAGTAGCTGGGACTACTGGCACGTGCCACCACACCCAGTTAATTTTTGTATTTTAGTAGAGATGGGGTTTCACCATGGCCAGGATGGTCTCGATCTACTGACCTCGTAATCTGCCCACTTCAGCTTCCCAAAGTGCTGGGATTACAGGCGTGAGCCACTGAGCCCAGCTGGTACTTGTTCTCTTTAAACAACACAACAACCATTTTATTTAGATATACTTATCCCCATTTTACAGATAAGGAATAAAATAAAGAAACTTTTCTTAAGATTACATAAAAGCATTAAAAACAAGATTACATAAAAGCAGCAGAGCCTAGATTTGGATCAAAATATCTTGCTTTCAATCCAGATTTCACCAAAATTTCACATGTTATCTCCTCATGTTTTTCTTCCATGTGTTCTTCTATTTTTTTAAGAAGCATATTAATTTCCTAAAATTTAAAACAGAACTCAGATTTTAAGAACTTAAAAAGCACTCTATGTGCAGCTTCCTGTTCTTATTATCCAAATTTTGGAAAGTTAAATTTTATCTCCAGTAAGAAGACACTTCAAAAATAGATGAATAAATATCCGACTCTTAATCAAGGTTAAATTTCATGACCTCTCTTTCTGTGTTAACCCCTTTCTTTTTATACCCCAGTGTTTTTTATGTGATTTGATAAAAATTAAATTTGAATTAAAATTCATTCTGGGGGAATTTTGGACCTTTCTCTCATTGAGATGATTAGTGACAATTCACCATCTTACAGCCATGATAAATGATCATTGTAATAAAGAGATGCTGAAAGAAGAGGCTCAATTGGTTGATGTAGGAAAGGAGTCAGGCATTCCACAACTGAGACTTGACTTTATTCAGTCTCTGTACCTCTTCACTTAACAAACACTTCCTGTGCATCTCCAAAGTGGTAAGGAATATGCTGAATGTGTTGAGGAGACCATTAATATAAATTCATTGCAATGTCAGTTTCATGAGCAAAACCGCTTGGCTTCCATAATGCAAAATTTTAATTGGAACAAGAATGAGCACATGACCCAAGCTGGGTCAATCATAATATTTTCTCCAAAAATATGGAACTGTGAAAAAAAGTGAGAGTAATTAAGACTAACTATCTTCTGGTAGCTGGACCTGTAACATGCATGCTTGGAAAATGTGAGGCCAGAAAACTCTGGACATAATCAGATAAGCTCATGCAGAATAAGGCATTTTGTAGCATAAGAAGAGAATACAGTGGCAAAACAGAGATGAAGGATGGAGAGAGTCTGTCCACTTTTCCAGACCCTAGTTCTAGTACCTTCCAGAGGCCTAGGTACAGTGGTTATGATTCTGCACTTGGATTCACAGAAAAATCCCTATACCCTTAAAATAAAGTTTCCATTTCAAGTTAAACCAGCATGAGTTAATTTTGCATATGTAAAACCCATTAAGCTCAACTTAAGAAGCTACCATCACCTGAACTTGAAGTAAAAGCATTTGATGATGCCATCACTAGTTCTGCATCCCCAACATTCTAGCATGCATCTAGCAAACCCCTTAAAATGGCAGCATGCCCACCTTTCCTTTTCTTTATCCACATGGTTTCTCTTCTCAGGAAGGTCTCTCAAATATTTTGCTCTATATTTGACTCACATAAGAGCTGCTTTAGATAATAAAATCACAGCTGAAAAAGCTATTTAGCTCATTTTCTGTCTGACCCTGCATGTATCTTGGGCATCCAGATGCCTAGGTACGATTTGATGATGCTAACTTGATGATGCTTAGTTTAACTAGCTAAGCAAACATCGGCAACATTAAATGCCCGAAGTGTGTCAATTGCTGAAGAAATAATATTATTCAGATAGAAAAAAAATACATGACCTGGTTGGACAAAAGTGCTGCTCTTACTTCCAGTAGGGGAACACAAATAGGCAGCAGACTTGTAAAAATATCTTGACTCAGTGCTCGCTTGGGCCAATTATGGGATCTTAAGATATTGCAGTGTAGCTATTCACTTTCCAAGACCCCAGTGAGGACTTGTGCTCCATTGCAGCTGCCGGGGGAGTGTGGGATGAAGGGTGTGATGCACTCTTCAGGGAAAAACAGCCCAGAATTTAGGAATAAAACGCACACTGCTCAACTGTCTAATTTCCTAAATCACTCATGAATATATTTCCATATGCAGTAACAGCTAAATTATTTCAAGTATATCCCATCTTGTCTATCACATCAGGATTTATTAAAAATAAGAAGCTGATGATTGGGTGGAGGTGACAGAGAGCATACCCCCAAGCAGTGGGTAGTATCAGTTCACAAGTTCAAAACTTCCATACTAGCTTGATAGCCAAATGCCAGTCTTTTGATTCCTTCTGAAAAATAAATAATAATATGTAAAATAGAAAAATTCTCTTAATTATTATAATAATTCCTTGGTAAAGTCAACTGTTGGGAGAACATGGGAATTTCTAAAATGGGCACCCACACTAACATAATTTTTTTTTTTTGAGATGGAGTTTTGCTCTTATTGCCCAGGCTGGAGTGCAGTGGTATGACCTCGACTCACTGCCACGGCTCACCACAACCTCCACCTCCTGAGTTCAAGTGATTCTTCTGCCTCAGTCTCCCAAATAGCCGGGATTACAGGGACTTGCCAGCACTCCTGGTTAATTTTTTGTATTTTCAGTAGAGATGTGGTTTCATTATGCTGGCCAGCCTTGTCTCAAACTCCTGACCTCAGGTGATCCACCTGCCTTGACCTCCCAAAGGTCTGGGATTACAGGTGTGAGCCACTGCACCCAGCCAGGAATTCTTTGTTTGATCTAGTCCTGGCTACTACAGATGTGGCACAAACTATAAAAATTGTGCTTTCTTTGTTTTAACTCTTTGCCTGAAAAAGAACAGAATTACCTAGTGTTCATGATGGTTTTATAAACTGAGAGTACAGCTACCAAAAGGGTGAATACTGGCACATAAAAGGTCATTATAGAAATATTAAGGAATTGGAAATAAAGGACTAAGGACAAGTTTATTATTTTAGCATACGGGGAATTGCCAGAATGGAGATTAAGATCCAAGTAGGATAAATAAAGAATAGTGGGTAGATGGAATTCATAGAATTCTGTTCAGAGATGAAAATACTCTTAATTCTCTGCTTCATCTGCTAATGTTTTCACTGGGGTGGAAAGAGCAGAGCGTCTGTATACACTCTCATGGCTTTGAATTCCAGCTTGAACTCCCTTTACTATCTGTGAGACTTTGAGTAACATTCTTAGACTGTTTTACTTTCTCTTTACTCCTCTGTGAAGTGAGATTAATAATGCTTGCCTTACAAGGCTAGCATTATAAGGACAAAAAGTGACTGTTACATGAAACATTAACGTAGAACTTAACAGAGTAAGCACTCATACATGCTAAAAAGTGTAATTCATTTGTTCATTTACTTAGAAGAAAAGCTACAGGAAAGCTGCTATAGTCTGAATATTTGTAGCCCCTCCCAAATTCTTACGTTGAAACCTAACACCCCAGATAATGGTATTAAGAGGTGGGACCTCTGGGACATGACAAAAATCATGAGTGAGATTGTTGTCCTTATGAAAGAGCCCAAGGGAGCTTGCCTGCCCCTTCAGCCATGTGAGAACACAGCAGGAAGTTGCCATCCCTGAGGAGTAAGCTCTCACCAGACACTGACTCTGCCTTGATCTTGGACTTCTCAGCCTCCAGAACCGAGAAAAGTAAGTGTTTGTTGTTAATAAACCACCCAGTCTATGGCATTTTTGTGATAGCTGCCTGAACAGACTAAGGCTGAAAGGGACTTGATTTGGCAAAATCCACATAATTAGATTGTAGCAGAACTGGGTTTAGATTGACTGATACTGAGGGGAGCCAGTCTTGCATTATACTCTGAATATTTCCAGGAATATCTACCCAGGTCCATATTTAAAAATGTAAAATAAATCTTCTTTAACTTTCCAAGTTTGCTAAGCAGCTACTAAGCCTGCAGTCCTGTATACCCTCATTTTAATCTCCCCACTACTACACAGGTACTTTATCACCTAGAAAAAAGAATGGAAAAGGAAAAGCAATTATGCACTATTGCCTTCCTGCCTTACCTTGCTGAGCTGTACGATCTTCAGGATCTCATAAATCCATAAGTGGGGTGGGGTTCTTATTTAGCTTATTTGCCCCCCCGAAAAAAGTTATGTTGATAATCCTCTTCTTGTGTTATCTCTTCCAATTTTTCAAACAATCCTACCAAAGGTGCCCGAATTTAAATTTTAAAATTACATTAAATATGCCAATAAACTATTTTCTAAAACATGTTGAATTTTGTAGTTCCATTTTAAAGATGAGGAACCCGGGGCCACTGGCTGAAAGTCAAACAGCTCGTGAGCAGTGGAGCCTGGCTTTGCATTTAGTTTGACCCTGAAATGGAGCTGTTAGAGTCTCCCCCTGGAGGGCACTAAAAGGACAGCAAACCCGGGGGACATGACTTCAGTTCAAGGAAGAAATTATGTACATCTTTCAAATGAGAGCAATTAGAGGTTAACATAATAAAAAGTAAGGATGTATTCAGCACAGACTATATCCATGCACATTCCAGAAAAGCACATCAAAGAAAAGATCCCTGTGGGGGAAGGTTATTCAAAGAGGTCATTTGAAGGATATAAATGTTGAGTCCTTAATATTTCAATTCATTATTTGACCTGCTTCTGCCACAAAAGAGAGAAATGGTCCTCTTAACCTTCCACCTAGGAAAACTTTCTCTTTCCTGCCTTAATTCATGTTGCTGTCTTCACCTGAATGGGGTGATGATAATATTAATGATGATAAACACTGTAACACATCTACCATCTATTGAAGGGTTACTTTGTGTCATGATCTCATGGAATTCTGAAAACAGTGATAAGGAGTAACAACTATTCTCCCCATTTCACGGATGATAAAATGAGATTTTAAGAGGTTAAGTAATGAATCCATGGTCACACAAGCAGTAAGTGGCAAAGATGGGACCAAGACATAACCTCTATGTCATATGTTAGCTCCTTCACTCCCCTTATCTTCTGTATCTAAGGTTGTGGTTCATAAACTTTAGTGAACATCAGAATCCCCTGGGAATCTTGCTAAAGTAAACTGCTTTCCACTCTCAGAGCCTCTTTTCAGCTAGGGATGGGAAGCACATGAGACTCTATTTCTAACAAGTTTCTAAGTAATGATGATGCACCTGGTCCGGGGAGCATACTTTGAGAACCACTGACCTAATTAAGTTTTCCATGTTTTTCCATCTGTGAAGTGGGATAATTCTAGTACCAAACTCATGGAGATCATATAAGGATTTAAAGACTTAGTTCATGTAAAGCTCTTAGAATTACCAAAACAGCAATGAACACATTGTGGTGTTGGTCATTATTCGTGTTGTCTTTATTGTTGGAGGCCAAGCTCAAATTATAATAAATAATTTAACCAGAATAATTTTCCTTTCCACATCCTAATACTGCCTTTACACCACTGCATCTGTCCTTACATTTTGCTCTATGTTAATTATATTAGGCCTAACTTTTACACTAAATCATCAACACCACAGGGCATAAAATCTGTGCTCAATTAAAATGTTTTCCCGTGTTCCACAGTGCCTAGCACAGTGCTCCACAATCATTGATTGAATTGTCTATTGCTTGATAATGAAATGATTCAAAAGCAGAGAGTGAAGCTAGAAGACATTTAAATTATACTATTAGATTCAATTTAGCAGAGGACTTAGTAAGATCCCTTAGGTCTCCTGATTCAGAGTCTAATGCCAGCCCTTAGTGTGTTGCACAGACCTAGATATAGCCGTGAAAGAAGAGATAAACAGCTGATGTAATTACAGTGACATAATGGTTAAACTTTTATAGCTGAGGGGATCAGCAAATAGGATTTTGAAAATCAAATTAAAACTGTCATTCCACAACATTAAGTTTCCAGAATTTTCACTTTTTAATATTAATGATTTTTTTCCTCCAAAAAGGAACAAACAATGCTAATTCTACTGCTACAATACTGTTAATGAAGAAATAAAGAATAATTTATCATTGCATAATTAACACAGTACAGTTAAGCATGTTTTAATGATTTTGTATAATGGCCTCTCATAACTAGATGATACTTGTGAAAATAAAAGAACTATGCTAGGAATCATTAATGAAGATGGATATACTGACCAGGATTTTATTTTATTTTATTTTTTGTATAAAGTGTTTACGAGATGACTTGGTGTGTCTTGGCACTGGTTTATTCCTGAATCTGTAGGTGACCAGATGGTTTGTAAAATATTTTAACTGATTCAAGAAATAAAAGGCTAAGAATGCAACCCATGCAAATCAGCAGGCTTTCTTCTTCTGTGCTTCCAAATAAAATCCACTCTAAACTTTATTGGTGTATTAGACATTGGAAGTAGGAGAATATTGCTATCTTTTTTTTGAGGCGGAGTTTCGCCCTTGTTACCCAGGCTGGAGTGCAATGGCGCGAACTCGGCTCACCGCAACCTCCGCCTCCTGGGTTCAGGCAATTCTCCTGCCTCAGCCTCCTGAATAGCTGGGATTACAGGCACGCATCACAATGCCCAGCTAATTTTTTTTTTTTTTTTTGTATTTTTAGTAGAGACGGGGTTTCACCATGTTGACCAGGATGGTCTCCATCTCTTGACCTCGTGATCCACCCGCCTCCCCCTCCCAAAGTGCTGGGATTACAGGCTTGAGCCACCGCGCCCGGCCAAATATTGCTATCTTTAGCCATTTTTAACACCCTACATTTATGAGAAGTAATAAGACTATTAGAATTTTTTTTGTTTAAAACATTTAAGGGGCTTGAGGATATGAGGAGACAAAAAAAAAAAGGAATCAGAGGAGAAGATGAATTCAAGCTGGGAATGAACACAATCTCACAGCTACTCTTTCTTTTATTGTTGTTACCAAAATTAGGTGTTTGAGTTCCTAACAGTTGTATCTATGGCTGACGCTGCCAAGATTTCAACATTTATATTCAATTAAAGCAGGTGTAACTGCAGGTTTGAGTTTTGGAGAGGGAATGGATAGAGTTACCATTTGCCCATTGGAGAGGTTATAAACAGGTCATCCCCATGGCCTTATCTGGCCTGAAGAAACATTTATTTAAGTAATATTAATTAAATATTATTTAAATAATATTTTAGTTACTGTTCAATATATGCAAATTACGAAATTACATATGAAATATATATTTCCAGCTGCTCTTTAGAATTCAAATCATCTAGCAACACTGAATCTGTGGCACATAATCTGTAGAAGATAGCTGGGAACTAGCTCCAGATCCAATTATATGTGTGTTTGGAACTCTCATCTTCAATGTCTCCTGTTGCCTGACATTCAACTCTGTTCCATCATCCACATTACGTGCTTGATTCCTCTTGACATGTATATTTTTCACCTTGGTCTATTATGTGTCTAACACAGTGGTTACACATTATAAATAACAAGCAAAGTGGGCCAGGTTTTCATGAAAAAGCTAAGGGAAAAAGGAAGAACCTATCTTTCACCTTGAAGAATGATATCATGGAATTCTAAATGAGGATGTTCAAAACAAAAATGTTTTCTAGTACTTCCACATCACTTCCTCCACAGCACTTTTCCTCCTAGGCTAAGCACAGATCTACAGAGAGGGGACTACATCAGGGCATGGGGACCACATGGGTGGTTCCCGTGAGAGCCAACAATGCAACCATTCACCACAGCATCTGGTGGTGTCTCTGAGTGGCTGACTGACATCCGTAGCTATATTTCTGTAGACATTTTGTTACATGGGAGAGTTTACCTTTTAATTTTTAAGCCTCTCTTAGTTGAGTGTTCTTTTACCTGCAGCTGAACACATTCCTATCTGATTCAGACACTGCACCATATATCTATATGTAAGGCAGGCTGGGCGCAGTGGCTCATGCCTATCCCAATGCTTTGAAAGGCCAAGGTAGGTAGATCGCAAGGTGAGGAGTTGGAGATCAGCCTGGCCAATATGGTGAAACCCCATCTCTACTAAAAATGCAAAACTTAGCCAAGAGTAGTGGCAAGTACCTGTAGTCCCAGCTACTTGGGAGGCTAAGGCAGGAGAATTGCTTGAACCCAGGAGGTGGAGGTTGCAGTAAGCCAAGATCGTGCCACTGCACTCCAGCCTGGGCAAGAGAGTGAGACTCTGTTTAAAAAAAAAAGGCAGCAAATTTTGCAGACAATGAAAAATATAAAATATAATATCTTCAAATTATGATTGGGAAATGACTTTCTTTTGAGTCAAATTATGGTCACAAAAACATTTATTTTCTTAAAATTATCATTATGAATTTTCAAAGGATGTTCTTTGTTTTTTGTTTTATGAAATTTGGAAAACAAATTGGCATTTTCCTCTCCATCAACAGTATGATTTCATGATTTCATTAACCTTGGTCTTTTCCTAGTCTTCATTTCATTTTGAGATGTGACAGTATAATCTTTGGAACTCATTCTCAGATCCAAATTAATTCTCATGAATCTCAGCCTGTTTTCCTTCTTTAGACCTTTTCTAGCTCCTTTTTCTCATTCTTGAAAAAAATTTTTTTTTTTTTTTTTTTGAGACGGAGTTTCGCTGTTGTTACCCAGACTGGAGTGCAATGGCGCGATCTCGGCTCACTGCAACCTTCGCCTCCTGGGTTCAGGCAATTCTCCTGCCTCAGCCTCCCAAGTAGCTGGGACTACAGGCATGCACCATCATGCCCAGCTAATTTTTGTATTTTTTTTTTTTTTTTTTTTTTTTTTTTAGTAGAGACAGGGTTTCACCTTGTTGACCAGGATGGTCTCGATCTCTTGACCTTGTGATCCAGCCGCCTCTGCCTCCCAAAGTGCTGGGATTATATGCATGAGCCACTGCACCCGGCCAAAATTTTTTTTTTTAGAGAGTCTCACTCTGTCACCTAGGCTGGAGTGCAGTGGTGAGATCTCAACCCACCACAAACTCTGCCTCCCGTGTTTAAGTGATTCTCTTGCCTCTGCTTCCCAAGTAGCTGGGATTACAGGTGCCCCACCCCCATGCCTGGCTATTTTTTGTATTTTTTTAGTAGAGATGAGTTTTCACTATGTTGGCCAGGTTGGTCTCAAACTCCTGACTTCAGCTGATCCACCTGCCTCTGCCTCCCAAAGGGCTGGGATTACAGGCATGGGCTACCACATCCAGCCTGTCGACATATTTTAATGACTACATTCTTTTGCATTTATGTGTACCAAGTGTATTTTCTATTTTACTTCTGACATTTACGTTACTTTACTATAGTACAGACGTTAGAAAAAAATTTATATTCACTGTGGACCATTTTTGGATTCACTTTGCAATGCTTTTAAGGTTTTCTTTGCTTAATTTTCATATTTTTCTGTGCTTAAGTTCTCCATTTTTAATTTTAACTTGCCTGGATTCTTTGTTTTGCCTCAATTAACTTGCCATTTCAATCCAGAAAATATTAGGTTCATCTTGTAATTTGGTTATTTCTTTCTAAATGATTTATTCTTCTTCATTCTTGTCCCAGTAAAATGAATTAGGATATGCCCAAAGATTTAGCTACATAGATATTCATTGAAGTATCATTTATAAAAAACAAATATATGAAAACAATTGGTTGTCCAAAAACAGAAAAGTGAATGAATCAATTGCAGTACCTCACACAGTGAAATATTTTATCACCTTCAAATGGAATATAATAATATTTATAAGTATGTAAATGTATCTAGTGGAAAAAGCAGATTAATAAACCATCATATAGGGTATGATCTTATTTTATGGTAGGGTAACAGGGGAAAGTTGTACTCTCTTTTTTACATATTCTATTTTATCTGTATAACCTAATTTATTGATATAGTGCCTTAAGCTCTTCCATCAAAATCTTGATCTATAAGCTTGTCAAATAGAAAGATCCCATCGCAGTGTGGTGATGCATGAGAGAGAGGCACAATTTTAACTCCTAGAGTGTTGAAGAAAAATGTAGATATCTTTACTGAAACTTTTTTCAGAGTACACAGAGAGATTAATGGAAAATTGCATCTCACAACATTCAGCAAACTTCCTTATCTTTTTACAAAGGTAAACTTCCTATAAGTTGTTTTTACCACTTGATCTTCCCCATATCTCACACCAAATAGTAGCTACCCTACTTTCTCTTTTCTTTTTCTCAAAGTCCTCCAAAACTTCTGTTTGTCTTTTTTTCTGAATTTCTTATTTTCTTTCCAGTTGCTTTTTCACCAAGCGAAACAATCCAAATATATTATCCTCTTTCTGTCTACCCTACTATATTTCCCTACATTCTGAAAGATAAACAGCCAAACAAAATATCCCTCTTAAAAGTATCACAGAAAGGGGACAGGGAAAATAGGATAAATTGCATAGATTTTTTTCAATATTTATATTATACTTTATTAATGGTCTTTACATTATCCTTTGAGGTTAATAACATAGTTTTAATCCCAATTACATCTGCTATAAAATATCTTTTACCTTTACAATCAGTAAAAACGAAAAGATGAATCTTAGCACAGAAATGCCCTGGCAGATCTCACGATCACAATTGCTCCATTAAATATGCCCATCATTTCTACCCTTTGCCCTTGCTTTGGACTCAAGACAAAGCGTAGTTTAGCCAATGTATTTTATTTGTCATGGGGGTAACAACAGGAGAGCTTCCACTTACTCTTCAAAGTTTTGACCTTACTCATTGTCAAGGGTGGCTAAACCTGAATGCCTGCTTTCATTTGCAGCCAGGGACTATGGGAATCCCAAAACTCCACAGACAATATCAAGCTCATTGGCTTGCATCACATGCAGGGCAAGTGGGCCAGTTTCAGAAAACATACCCACAGGCACTTCATCACTTACAGGGTGGGCACCACTTAGTGTAGGATCACATCCAAAACCCAAAAGCCAAAGCCAAAAGAATGCATAATGAACGGGAATAAAGAGCACTTTAACAAAACAGCAATCACAAGCCTCATCAAGTTTCCCAAGACATTTCACAAACCACCATCAAAAATTCATTGTTTCCAAACATCTCTTTAATAATCCTGACTCCCCAACAATTTTAGAGAGGGAAAAAAAACTGTGGTAGCATGTGTTTCAATGGCATCACCATATATCTGATGAAGAGGAGACAGAGCAGGAAGTAGAAATAAAACTCAAATCCTCCCAAACCCCAACTTTGGAATATATGTATCGCAAAGCTACTGTTTCATGCACACCTACACTGACATATTCTTTATTTTCTATTTCAGGATTTTATATTTCAACTGATATAGTCTCCAGTTTTTTAATTCTCTCTCACAACTTTTACTTCTCACAAGTTCACAAATCTTGAAAAAAAAATGTAGCTGTACAATCAGGGCCACAAATAAATTGAAGTCTATGTTTTTATATCCAAGAAAGCATTTATGCCAATGTTTTGCATAAAACTCTTAGAAAACATAACAAGAAGGAAAAGAGGGCAGGAGTTTATAGTCAGCCTGTCATTTCTAATTAGCACCAATTCCCTTAACTCTTTCATTCATGCTTTCAAAGATAAGTGCTTTTAAATGGGGAACATGCCTTAAAGAAAGAACATGGGCTTTTAGCAATCACCCTGTGGAAATAGGACCTTCATAATGGTGTAATTTTTGATACATTAAATAAAAGTCTTCATTACAGTCATCTAAAAAGAAAAGATGTTACCCTTTATCCTGTATGTAAAAGAAATTACAACAAAGAAAGTTGCCATTCAAGAGTTCACAATTTGAGTGTCAATAAATCTTATTAAAATTCTTCTTATGATTCTTCATTTCTCTTGTAATTTGACAGACTTAGGGACTAAGATTTTGACTGCACAGCTCAAGACACACAAAGAACTTTCAGTAGCATAGAATATTTAACCACATAAAGCAAAAAAAAAAAAGAAAGAAAGAAATACATTCTGTGTATGTCCGAATGGTTTCTTATCACATTTAGGATAAAATCTAAATGAATTTATTCCCATAGCCTGTAAGGAAATAATTGATCTGACATCTCCTATCACAACTTCAGCCTTACTGACTCTATTCCACATACGAGGATCTTCTTCTTTACCTTGAACCAACCAAAAACATCCTCCAGGCTCCTTTAGCACTCACTTGCTTCCTAAAAGGGTCTGTCCTCAGAGCTTTGCATGGCTGTCTCCTTGATCCCATGTCCCCAGTCAGGTGTCAAGTCACTTGCCCTCTATACAAAAAGTCCTTCCTTGATCTCCCTTACTTCCTGCCAGATAACATCTTTTATTATGTCATAGCAGTCATCACTCTCTGTTATAATCTTGTTTATTTTTTTCTTGTTTATTGTCAAGTTTTCTCCTCCCTTCTTTGTAATATAAGCTCCACGGGAAGAAGAGCACTACATTTCTAGAGTCCAGTAAATACTTTCAGACTACAAGAGAGAAGTTGAAGAAATTTCAAATAAGGGCTGGTTCATTGGCTGACCCAGATAGAATCTACTCTACCTTAGAAGCAGGATAGCTGGGTGGAGGGATGACTTTGGCACAGATGCATAATAGAGAGCTAACATTTCATCTCCATGTGATGCACAGCAGGCAGGAGAGCACTTTCTCTAGGCATTTAGCACTAGACATGGTTCTGACACAAACGCCTTTCTTTCCTGGGCTTTGTTTGAAGACTTTGAATGAGGCAACCCCTAGGTGGGAAAGGTCTCAAGAAGGCAGCTGTTCCTGAAACTGCCCTTTTTCTCTTTTCACCTTTTCTCTCCCTGGTTCTGCACACTATTACTGTGATCCCCGGAAGCTCGGAAGGCCGTGGTCCCCATGCCAGCCAGTCTTTATGAGTGTAAAGGGTCCTCTTGTTAATTCTTACTGAAGTGTAGAAAATGTCTTTTCTTTTTCCTATACGTCAGCCAAGCAACTTGTATTAAATATCTCTGTGAATGCAAAACCCAGGAATGAATTGACCAACTTTACTTTAAGTTGATTTGGCAGGTAAGGCTTATATGCACTTATTCAAGTAAACTTCTTTTGTATTCATTCTGTCTGAAGTGGGGAAAAAAATGAATATCATAGCTGTTGCAGAATCTTCAGAGGTTTAGTGTGCAACAAATGTAGGTTGTTTTTAACTCTGGGGAACTGATTCAAGGACAGTCAGACAGTCAACAAATAATAGAGCACCAACTATGCACTAAACACAGCCCTAATACTGCACGATTGGTGAATTTGGGGGAGATATAACTGATTTTTTAATATATTAATCGTCTTAAAGAGTAAAAAGAAAATATTACTATACTTATAGATGCTAAAACATCATTTATGAAAATTCATTCCACATTCTTAGTTTTTAAAAGTAAATCACTTAAATAGGAATTCACGGCTATTCTAATACAAAGAAATTTAGACTCTATAAGGTTTTAACTTTTAAATAATTTTTACATTAAAAAAATAACCATTATGATGACTTTGAGAGGTCACTTTTTCTTTTTTGTTTTTGTTTGTTCTGTCATTAAAATGCTGACTCTAAGACTAAGAGAAGTTAAGATACCCAAGGCAAGGGCAGTGTAATCAGCACTGTGGGAAGCTGAGGTGGGTGGATCTATTGAGCCCAGTAGTTCGGGACCAGCTTGGGCAACATGAAGAAACCCTGTCTCTATGTCTCTACAAAAAATTAAATAAATAAATTAATAAGCCAGGCCTGCTGGCTCATGCCCGTGATCTCAGTTACTGAAGAGGCTGAGGTGGGAGGATTGCTTGACCCTGGGAGGTCGAGGCTGCGGTGAGCCAAGGCTGTGCCACTGCACTCAATCTCAGTGATGGAGTGAACCCTGTCTCAAAAAAAAAAAAAAAATACACACCCAAAGCCACAAAGTTATTAAGTCAAGAACACAGACACAAAACAATGTCTATTTGGTCTTTGGATTCGTCACGTTGCCTAGATGGTCAAAAGAAGAACAAAATAATTTATATTACTTTCTTTAATTTCTTCCCAGTGATCTAGGACATGTAAGGTCAGAGTGAAACATTCAGCTAAACATATGTATAATATTTTGGAAAAACTAAAATATAAGGATTGGCTTGGCATGGGGCTCTTGTGTTAACTCTACTCAAAAGTGATCTCAAGGGAAAAGTCACATTGCGTCAATAGTGTAAAGGATCAGTGTTTAGTTGAACCACTCTAGCAGAGACCACTGGTTGCCAAGCTAATTTCAGGTTCTCCTCTTCTTCTGGGTGTGCATCTAGACTGCATTTCATAGTCTCCTTTGCAATTAGCGGTGGCTGTGTACCTGAGAGCCGCCAATGGACAGGGAAAAGCGTTATGTACAGTTTCCAGGTATAACCCATAAAAATCTCTTAGATGCTTCTCTCTGTTCCTTTCCCTACATAGCTGGTCAAACTGCAGAAAACCTCAAAAGACACATGATGAAGATATTAGAGTCTCTATCTGCCTGGACTCCACCTTCCCCCAAATGGCAATGTGAAAGTGAACCTCCCAAAGCCATTCATTCACCTACCTACTACTATGACTCATAAATATATCTTCTCTTGGAGCTATTTTACAACATTGTTGGCCTACATTAACAAACAAGACTTCATCATACTTACTGAACTAAAAGCTAATAATTTCCCCATGCTTTGGGCTCAGCCTCTGTAGCCCATTAATGTCTTCCTTATCACCTTTGGCACTTCTATTCCATGCTTTCTGTTTCTGGACATTTTTCCCTAACCTCAGAGAATAGATTTCATAGCCTTCTAAGCTTTTCAGCTTTGCATTTTAGAAGCAAGGAACAAATTAACCTTATGAACTCTTACTTGAGCCAATGCCAGGAGAACTTTATCACCCTAGGTCCTCCAAAAGGCCTGCCCTTGGCCCTGAATGCATTCCTCTATCTTGTTTTGCTTTCCTGAGCAATCTTTGGCAAGAATGTTTATATACTTCAGGTGTAAACAGTGTTTCCTCTCTGTTATTGACACACTAAGACCTGCCTTGGCATGTAGTAGGCACTCAACAAATATTTCTCCAATGTTATCTATCCTTTAGGCCTTTGAGAGCATTGGGCTAGAATCTCAATTCTGTAACTTTGCATATCAGAATAACATTATGCCCAAAGTAACACTAACAAGCAAAATATCTAAATGCATTGCTGCCTTACCAAACGAAAGTCCAAAGTCAATTTGATTCTTTCTTAATCAAGCAGAAAAATTCCATAGAGGAAATTCAGAAGGTTCGTAGGATGTCCTCATCTCTTAGTTAGTAGGCCCAGACACATGGCCATTTTTTAGCACATATATGGAATGCAAGCTGTATGATATCTTGAGTGTGTCCAAATTGGTTTGTCTGAAAGCAGCAAGAATGCCTTAGCTTGTGCTTGCTCTCCTTCAAGTAAATCAAAAGAAGTATGACTGCTTGCCCTTGTCTAATTGCGAGTGAAGGACACAATAAGGTATTAAAATATTATCTAAAAGCATGATAGATATATAAGGCATTAGCTTGCATCTTCACTATTTGAATCCCGCATCGTTACTGTGAATGTTTAGGTTTATATATTTTCCTCTGGACGGGTGTTGCTTTGTTTTCATGGCTCTGTGTGCTATCCCTCCACTTGAATTTAGTTATTTGTTGGCAACCAAAGAGGCCTCTCAGCTGAAAGCAACTGCAATTACGCAGCCAGTTCTCGTTTTTCCAGTGCTTTGTGAGCACACAAAGCTGGACCTCGGAATCAACTTTGACAACACGTTCCTTTTCTTTCCCGACTTCACAATCCCTCCGAATGTATTCAGAATATAAAGAGTCTAATCATTAGCACTTTTTTTCTTTTCAGGGATTTAAAATACCTACAAGCTGAAGTTTTGTCTATAGAGAATGGTCCCTCTCTACTTCTACTCTCATAGTTTATTCTTTCTCAAAAGAGAGAACCAATTTGCCTGAATCCATCACCATTTCACCAAATGAAACCAACGCCATCCAATCAATATAACCCTCTCTTGAGCAAACAAAAGAGAAATGGGACTCATGAAAGAAATTTATTGGCATTTACATCCATTGCCATACTTTTCAGTAGCTGCTCACCTAATCTATTCACTTAGCAGCATTCTCAGATACTAAAATTTTTGTATTGAGATGCACAATATGACAATCAAATCATAGGTCAAAACAGAAAGCTTTTTACAACATAACAGCATTTCAGTAGAAAACGTGGTTGTGTGAGGGGATTCACCATGTTGCAGAAACAAATGGGATGGAGTGGCCTCATATATTATGTCAGAGAACAAGAGTTTGCAATACGTGTCAGACTCTCTTTCTTATCTGATAGTTCCATCAAATAAAATCATATATGCATTATACTATATGTCAGTGGTGCACAATGCAAGTATAACATAAGCCACATATGTCATGTTACATTTTTACTAGCTACATCAAAAAATTTAAAAAGCAGGTGAAATTAATTTCAATACTTTTACCCAATAGATTCAAAATACAATTATTTCAACACGTACCCAATATTGTTACCTTCTTTAATGAGCCATTTTACATCCTTTTATTCTACTGAAGCTTTTTTTTGAGACAAGGTCTCACTGTCACCCAGGCTGGAGTGCAGTGGTGCTATCACAGCTTACTGTAGCTTTGATCTCTGGGGTTCAAGTGATCCTCTCCACTCAGCCTCCTGAGTAGCTGGGACTACAGGCATGCACCACCCTGCTTGGCTAATCTCTTATTCCTACCAAGTCTTCAAAACCTTTTGTGAATTTAACAAGTGCACACATCCATTTGGACTGTCCATATTGCAAGTGCTAATGGCCACATGTGGCTAGTGGCTACCATATTGCACGGCCAAGCTCTGTGCAGTTCAGTTAATGTTTGGGCACAGAAATATCATGTATGGCATTCCTGGAATGCTCCCCACTACGATTTAACCCTTTACTTAGCTCTGTTCACAATCAGAGCTCAGAATTCCGAATTCAACACATATTCATTGTATATAATGTTCTGGACAGTCTTCCAGGGGCAAGGGAATGGACAAAGCAAAGTTTCCATCCATGATACAGCAACACATCTAGAGAGCATGTTTAACTCTTAGTGAGTATAAAGGCATAGTGAGTCCGAACATCTTTTATCCTGAGAAGTCTGCTTTGATTCCTTGATAAGACCAGTTGCTCCATCATACATATTCTTTCACAGCACACACTCTTACTTCACAGGATTTTTCCTAGTTTCAATTATGTGCTCAATATCTAACTTCCTTGAATGGCAAGCTTGTGGTATGTAAAGAGACAATATATCTTAATAAATAAATGTAGCATCACCAAACCTACCCAGTACAGTCAGTGCCTGGCACAGAGTGGATGGATAAAAATACTTGTCGAATATAAAGACAGAATGAGAGAAGTAAGGAGGAGGTGAGAGACAGAGGGAGGAAGAAAGAACAACAGAAAGAAAAAGAAAAAATGTGCAGTGGTGAAAGGTGAGATGACACTCTATAAATGTCAGCGATGTTCATTAGCTAAATGGCCTAGCCAGCTGCCATAATTTACCACTCCCTTCCTTATTTATGTGCAGCCTTTGCTGAATTCTTCCACGCTCAATAGAACTGGTACTTCATACCTTGTATTTCATTTGCTCTTTTCCTGGATTTACTTCAACAATGTTTCAATTTGAACATGACCTAAAGATATGGATGAAGGGGTTATATATTTTACAGGTACTCCAGTAAATTTGGAAAACTCTTCTATCTAGCATTGAATGTATATCATACACATTCAAAAGATGATGGCTGGGTTTTCCTACTGTCATCCTGCCAAAAATTGACAAGGTGCCCACACGTAGTATTAATTACAGAGATATGCAGATATTTCTTTTGTATTGGCCTATTCAGTCTTTACTGATTTGCAGACAATAGATTAGAGGAGAATCAGAAATTCTTTTGGGGACCAGCAGTTTTGTTTTTGTTTTTCATTTGTTCTAGCACACATTGTATATACAAATTGAGCATTTTCAAATTTGTGTTTCAAGAACTTTGAAATGTTACATGTATAGTCTAACATTTCAAACATATATATGTTTATATCTTTTATGCATGTAAACATATATACATATATATGGCTTTTGAATCTCTTTCCTCCAAAATCTGTAATTTACTAATTCTTTCATTTATTTGATGACTCTGTGAATTCAGCTAAGTCCTCCAATGCTGAAGTTGTTTGCAGTTCCGCTTTGCCATCCCACCACCAACACACACACAGCATCAATTCTGGCCTGTCGACCCTGATATTCATGAAAAGGCATGGAAATCCCCAGGGGATGTTCAGCTTCTTCTTCCTCTAGGGAAGTCAGGAGTTTTCAAAGTGTAGTCCAGGTATCAGCAGCATGGACATCACCTGGGAACTTGTCAGCAATACAAATTCTCAGGCCCTCTCCAGTCGTGCTGAATCAGAGAATCTGGGGGCGAGGCCTGCAATCTGCATTTTATGGAGCCCTCCATGGGATTCTGAACACACAGTGGAGTTTGAGAACCACTGCCCTTAGTCAGAAGTGAATCAACACAATGAGCACTCACATTTGGAAGCTCAATACGTTTTCATAATACAGAAAAATATTTAGAGAGCACGTATAAATCTTAGAATAATAAAAGAATACATATAAATGAAAATCAAATTTACAAATACTGGAACAAGTATGAAACAAAAAGAACTCTTAGAGCAAAAATCTGTCAAATTTCATTGTAAAGGGGAAAATAAGTCACTGGTGCTATTTTAAAATCTACAACATTTCTGAGGTGAAATTCCAAGTTGTCTTTCAGTTTTTGTTTACAATATTTTTAGAGCTCCCTCTGCATGCTATGTTTTCTTTTAGACCTACTGCCAACTTTCTGTATCTGTCATCTGGTTTTGAAAATGAGGTTTCTCATCATTTTTTAAGCATTTCACCATTTCAGTTGTCACACTAATGCTTGGTACATCTGGAAGTTCCTGTGATAGGATGGATTTAGAGCCTACATTTAGAAGCGTATCAAATAATTACCAATATTTAATTTCATGTTCCTTCAGAAAAAAAAAATCCATTAGAGGTTCTATAGCTCTTCTTCCATGCCATCCCCTAAATTAAATTTCATATTAAAAAGACTAGATTCAAGGATTTCTCAGGCTTCACATTTTCAAATTTAAATTCAAAAAAGCAGAAAGGAATGATGTAGAATGAAATGGTTTATCCCAGGGGTTTGTTCTTTTTTAACTAGAAGATAAACTGAGATTCAGGAGGGAAGGAGAAGAGGCAGAGGAGGCAGGCTGGCACCCTCATCTTATTTTGTTATGTGATTACATATTGCTTTGGGGTTTCTATTTTAAGCACCAATCATTTATTTTTCTTCTCAAACACAAATGTGTTCTTGATGACTGGAATATTGTTTTTAATTATTTTTAATAAAACTCATTTGACAGCCTAAACTTTGATGATGTTTCTCCAAAAGGCTCCAATATTAAACAAAAGTATCCTCCCATTTCAAAACTGCAATATGACTTCAGAAAGTTAATTAATGTCACCTTCAGAAGAATCAGGCTGTGAAACCTGTTTGGGATGGTAGCAAAGAGCGAGAACTCAAGAGTCAAACTGCTTAGGTATGAATTCAGCCCTGTCACTTACTTGCTGGATGACCTTGAGGAATTTCTTAAGCTCTGTGTGTCTGAGCTATCTCATCTATAGAAAGTGCATCAGAATTCATTTAGCTCTTGCATTGTTTTTTGGGAGGATCAAATAGGGCAAGGCTTGTAAAGGGTCTCACTTGGAGCTTAATACATAATATTAAGTATTTATGGATATCCTTTTATTGATAATATTTTATTAACTGGTTCATCTCTGAAATTATGCTTTATTCAATCACTTAAGTTACGGACAAGAATTTTAATAGATTCTATATTGGTGTTCGTCAATTTGCTAGAAACTTGTCAAAATGAATGATGAGGTGATGATGGGACAGGGAAGTGGGCAAGGTGATGTTAGTAGGGGAGCTTTCATGAGAAGCTGGGCTCATGAAGCACCACATTCCCCACAATAGGCCATTCCTACCCACAAGTGCCCTCCACCTCCTCCTCCCTTTTATGTCCCATACCAACCAACATAAACTACCCCTCATGTACAAACACATGGACAAGCAGAAGTATTCGCACTATTCATGTATCTGTGGGCAGCAGGCTGACTACTGCAAAAGCTTGCCCTTGCTTTGTTCAAGGCACAAAAGGATTTTAAGACACGATTAGGCATCAGGTCAATGTTATCATCACATCTTCTAAATTTTTCCTTTAAAATATATAGATATTTAGATAAATATTTAATATAATAATATAGAAATATACAACAACAAATATTAGAGTATGTAACTATAGATATAACATATACATATATATTCCTTATAACATATACATATATACGTAATTTATAAAAACAGAGTGCTCATTGTAGAAAACGTTTTGCATAGGTATATGATATCTGTGGCCATTTGATGTATATGAAGTAATACATGCACACACGCACACACGCATAAACATACACAAATGTGGTAGCCCACTAATTCATTTGGGTTTACAGAGGTAGCAGTGATAACAACCTCTCTTCTTCTTAGTCCCAAATTGATTAAAAAGCAGCCAAAAGCTGCAGAGTATTAACTGGGGAAGTCTGTGTTCCTACTCTTCCTCTAGGAACTATAGAAAGGGTGAAATTTCCATCCCCAGATGAGAAAGGCACAGGAACTAGTTCCACCCCTTTCCAATCCATTGGTTACTTACTCCCAAGAGAGGAGGAGTGACTCATCTCGTTGGTAGAAATGGGAAAAGGAAATGAACAGGGGAAGCCCTTCTCTCCCACCATGGCATAGAAGCTGGCATTATCTGTGTCTACCCGTGACTGAGTGTTCCAGTTTAGTGGGATTGGGTGAAGTTCAAGGGCTGACAAAGAATATTAGGAGGCTGCTATTTTGATCTCCAGTATCTAGCGCTCTCTCTCTCTCTCTCTCTCTCTCTCTGCCAGTTTCTACCTCTAGTTAGAAAGGAAGTAGGGATATTCTTTCCTCCTTTATGTGTTATTTGTAAGACTCAAATTTTACTATTCTATAATTTGCTGTTGTCCCTGAAGATACTGAGAATACTTTCCCTGCCATTAAATATCCTTTCTTCTATAACATCATTTTTAATGGTCATTCAGCATTTCCATTGTTTCATGTTCTAAAAGTTATTGAACCACTCTCCTATACTCAATAATCAGGCTTTTGAAAAATTATTGTTAGCGTAAATAATACAAACAGCGTTCTCTGTATACTGTTCTGTTCATTTCCGGAGGATACATTTCTTAAAAATAAATAAATAAAAGGCTGGCTGCATCCACACACATGCACATTTGAAATACTTTTTATATACACTTGAAAGTTGTTATCCGAAAAGTGTGTTGTATCTGCTTCCCCCAGAAGTAAATGAGAACACCTGCTTTCTTGTACCCTTCCTAGATTTAAGGAATGGAACTGAAATACTATGCCACATTTTCTTTACTATGATTTTATACACTTCAGCTACTGGGAAGGTACAAGCACTCTTTGTTTGGGAGGCAGTTTCTTTGCCGTTTGCCCAAGTGTGAAATGCCGTATTTCCTTAAGTCAAGTTACCTACTCTCTTGACATTACAAATATTAGCATTTTAAAACCTGTTTTGAAATTAAGACGAAAGCAAACATCACTGCTAATGTACATTTGAGGGAGGAGGGGGAAGAAACCATGGAAACCAGCAGAGGAATTAAAATGGCAACTAAGAATTAGACACCGGAATAGAACCAGCAATGGGCCAGATGAGGATTATAATTGGAACCAACTCGACAGGAATTATAAGGTGTTCCTTTGCATTTTTCTCTTTTTAAAAATTCTTTTCTGTTGGTCACGCTTTGAGGAAGCCGTGATAAATCTTACTTCCACTACACTGTTGCTCCTCATAAAACTCCTTGAAAATGCCACAGGCTGTCGCAACTATACACAAACACAGCTCATTTAGGCCACAGGATGGCACTCTGGGTGCATGCAATTGGTGAAGTGCCACACTCCCCCTAGAAATAAGGCTCTCTGCCCCTTGGGAGACTGAGAGACACCACTCACAGCCCCACTAAAAGCCCAGCACCTATCCCTCGGAGGTTACAGTGACTAACGTTTTATCCACTCGGAATGCCCCGGGCTTCTCTCAGATGTGTTTCTCTCCACATGTCAAACACTGGCAAAGCTCCCCCTAGAACACCTGGCCTCTTGGCCTCCTCACTTCCTTGGAGGCTACACTTATGGAAAGCTACAAATATTCCTGCTGCTTCAGGAAATCAGCTACATTCCAGGGACAAATACATCAGGAAATGCAGCCATTGAACTGCTTGCAGCTCACATGGTGAAACTGTATTTTCCCATTGTTGATACTTCCAAATACTCAAAATACCAGCCCTGTTTTTCTTGAAATATAATTAATATTCCACTGTGTGGGAGTTAGGTTAACATGTGTTAAATGAAGTGGTATGTACATTACACAGAAACATTGTTTTTTCCACGTTTGGACAGTTGAGTTTGTCACTATTATTATAGTTATTATCATTATTATAATTTGCCATTAAAATGTGATGAAAAAAGAAAAATATCTTTAAGCTTAAATGGGAAGGCCTCTGATGTAATCATCATAACATTAAAATAACACATAAAGGATGACATAAGTTCTTAGCTAAACAAGGTACACTTGACTTAATCTTTAATAAACCGCAAATAATAGTAGAAAAGGTTTAGATTAAAATCACAGTAAGGATTTTCACTTGCAGAAAGCAAGAAGAAGAATTTCCCAGGCAAGGGCATGGGGCCACATGGACCCCTGTCAAAGAGTTTCTGAAAAATAATTCCATATATGAAGCATGACAAAATAACAGAAAGCCTCGAAGGCCAATCTAAGGCTTTTAGACTTGTCCTAGACACAGAATGAAGGAATTCAGCAGAGATACCGTGTGAAGGAGGCACTATTTTGAGGGCAGTTGGATATGCATGCAGACAAAACTGGCTCGGGGAGAAGGCAAGCAGAGAGGAGAAAGGACAGAATCACGGAGGATGTTATAGCTGATTAATATCACAAGATCTCAACAAAGGGTGGGGCAGAAGAAATGGAAAAAAGTCTGCAGTTGAGAGAGATACTGATAGCAATATGGCCTGTCCAGAGGAGGTGACGAAGTGAAACTAGCAATGCAGCCTTCAAAATCACAGCTGTAGATATCCTAGCATTTGAACACAGCCTCACAGCCCGTCAGCTCAGTACAACAATTCTTTAAGCTCATCTCCAAGGACTCATTTTTTTTTTCTTTTTTCCCATTTTCCCATGGCTCCCACCAATCATCACTTCATTTTCTTGCTCCACCAGAATAATGTCCTTTGGAAATATATTCAGTTCCCATGACCCTCAATTCCTAGGGTAAAACCCTGCAGGAACCTGAGCAGCCACCAGGCCCCACTCACCCTCAGACTACACCAATGAGGATAAACAATGATAGGGGTTATCCAACCAGACAAAAGAGTGTAGATGTCATTCACAATACATGGCCTTAAATTCCCAGAAATTTAACTACCTTTCTTCATTATGTTTTGTCTCTAGTCTCAGCAACACCGGCAAGCCCCTCCTTACTTTCATCTGATAATCTTGGCTTATTCTCTTTAGGAATCTCTAGAGGCTGTAAATGGGAGTTTGATCCCAAATCTAGAAATCCATTGTGTCTACACCCATCTTTTCCTACTCTTTTATTTCAATGGAAAAAAAAAAAAAACTCAACATGTCCCTGCTTCTGTTAAATGTCAGACCATTTACATATGCACAGAATCTGAGCTTTACTACTTTTGAAAGATTCTATTTTGCATTTTTGGCCCACCATTCTATGATTTATATTTTTCCTCTACACACAAACATAATCTAGTCCAGTTGACCACTGAACAGCTTGGGAGTTAGTGACGCCATGAAGTTGAAAATCTGTGTATTACTTTTGACTCCCCAGAAACTTAACTACAAATAGCCTACTGCTGACTGGAAGCCTTGCTGGTAACATAGTTGATGAAGACATATTTTGTATGTTATATATATTACATACTGTGTTCATATAATAAATAAAGCAAGAGAAAATAAAATGTCCTTAAGAAAGCATAAAGAAGAGAAAATATATTTACTATTCATTAAGTGGAAGTGGATTATCATAAAGATCTTTATCTTCATCATCTTCTCATTGAGTAGGCTGAAGAGGAGGAAGAGGAGGGGTTGGTCTTGCTGTCTTAGGGGCAGCAGAGGAGGAAGAAAATCCAGGTAAAAATAAACCCATGCAGTTCAAACCCATGTTGTTCAAAGGTCAACTGTATATGCCATTTACTTCATCATCAAAGGTTAATCAGTATTCACAATATGTCAGGAGTTTTTCTAAGAGTCAGGGCTACATCAATTAGAAAACGTAAATAGGACTGGGCACGGTGGCTCACGCCTGTAATCCCAGCACTTTGGGAGGCTGAGGTGGATGGATCTGGATCACAAGGTCAAGAGATTGAGACCATCTTGGCCAACATGATAAAACCCCATTTCTACTAAGAATACAAAAATTAGGTGGGTATGGTGGCGCACACCTGTAATCCCAGCTACTCAGGAGGCTGAGGCAGGAGAACGCTTGAACTTGGGAGGTGTGGGTTACAGTGAGCCAAGATCACACTGTTGAACTTCAGCCTAGACGACAAGAGGGAAATTCCGTCTGAAAAAAGAAGAAAAGAGAAAAGAAAGAAAGAGAAAATCTAAACAAAAAAATAAGCAAAGCAGACAAAAAATCCTGACCCTTATGTAGTTCTAGACTGTGTACTTGAGAATTTTAGTCTTATCTCAATACAAACAAAAAATAGAAATAAACAATCTACTTCCATATGACACAATCTTCCTCAGCTATCAACCATTACTCTACTCCACTTCATAGAAAAATGTCTTTAAAGAGTTGTGTACATATCATGTCTCCACTTTGTCATCTTGCAATCATTTTTGAAACCACACAAATCTCGCTCCTGTTCCATCGCTCCACTAAAACTGCTCAAGCTCAGGCCTCCAAAGATACCCATGTTGCCAAATCCAACAATTGCTCTTCAGTCCTCATCTCATTCAACCCCTTGGCAACATTGAACCATGTCATCAATCCTTTCTTTGTGAAGCACCCTTCTCTGGAGTTGTGTTATACCACACTCTTGCTGGAATCCTTTTAGTTCCTTGATTATATCGTACGTGTGATTCTCAGTGTGCAATGTTCATCCCCTCTCTTTGCCTGTCCGCCTCTCTGCCTTCATCTACTCTTCAGAACTTAGCTTAAGTGTCACTTCTTCAGAGGGCTCTTTCCTATCCACCCAATTTGATAAGAACTTCATTTTGACTCCTTCTTTCACATTACGCTGTATATTGCTTCCAGAGCATTTGTCAGAATTTCTAATCCTATAAGTATGTGCAAGTTTGTTTAGCGTTTGTAAGGAACAAGACTCATTTTTTTCTATTATTACATGCCATTTTTTTTTTAACCTCTAACCTACCTGACTTTGCTGTATCTACAATTATATACCCAGTGCCTGGCATATAGTACAGGCTCCATAAATAGTCGCTGAATGAATGAACTAGGCATTTTGCTTGCTATATTATACCAGGTTTGGGGTATGAATGAGGCAGGATCAAAAGTAATGCTTTGTTTTATGGGGCGGACAAAAAGGAAAATGTAAATGTAATTTACAGTGCAGGAAAATTTGGAATTGGACTTGCTCTAAGAGGAAAGTGGTAATCTATTTTGGGAATATTAGTTCTGAGCTGTCACTAGAACATTTAGGGAAAAGACATAGCACAATGATGAAGATCCGTTTTTATAGACACTGTGGCTACTCTTCACCATCCACCCTAGCTGTTTCCTATTTTGTGGACAAGGAATTGGCTCAGATATGGACACGAGGCTCAGCCCAGTGCAAGGAGACATGAGGAAAGGGTTTCTGAGGACACTCAGGAAACCTTTCTTGTTCTAAGAACAAAAGAAGAGATGCATCCTTTCTCTTGCTGACCATGAAGAAGGGAGCAGATATTCCTGGTTGCTGCTGTACACTAGTTCATGTACCGCCAAAGTAAAGCCATGCATAGGACAAGGCCAGTGCATGGACAGAGAAACCAAAACGTGAAAAGACATTGGGAAAGGACCCGGCTGCCCTGTGAGATTATAGATGGCTGGGTCAACGCACCCTGAAGCTCCCTAACTCTGCTCTTCTCTGTTATCAGCCAATAAATCTACTAATTGGCTACTCAGAGTTGGGCTGTCTGTTTTCATTTTCCTGTAAGTGGAAACCTTTTTAACTTAACTGATACACATGAAGCAAAAGATCTGCAGAGTGAGTGAAATTAAAACCAAAAAAATGAAAAAGCTCGCTGAAGGAGTTATGTCATTACAAAGAAATGGGGGAAATCAAACAACAACAGGTGAGCAAATATTATCTCTAAAGGAACGGTTAGTAGCAAGAATCAGTATAAATAGGGACAAATAGGGCAAACAAAGGCCACCGACCAAAGTCACTTTGTTGTCCACTCCTGCTTTTTAGAGGAGTGATACTGCTCATATTATTTAGTCATGTCAGCACAGAAATACTTAAGGGAAGCCCTGGTATCAGAAAATACAAGCTTATGAAAAAGTATTTTTAAGAAAAACTTCAACAAAATCTCAGTAAAGAATATAAGAAAAGGCAGGGCGTGGTGGCTCATGCCTGTAATTCCAGCACTTTGGGAAGCTGAGGTGGGTGGATCACCTTAGATCAGGAATTCAAGACCAACCTGACCAACATGGAGAAACCCCATCTCTACTAAGAATATAAAAAGTAAGCTGGGCATGGTGGTGCGCACCTGTGATCCCTGCTACTCAAGAGGCTGAGGCAGGAGAATTGCTTGAACCTGGGAGGCAGAGGTTCAAGAGATCATGCCTTTGCACTCCAGTCTGGGCAATAAGAGTGAAACTCCACCTCAAAAAAAATTATACATATATATATATATATGTCTATTAATTTATCCATGAATAAATATAATTTTAAATGTATTTCTCAATTGTTTCTTTGTTTATTGAGAGATGTTCCTTATTTGAGGAACTGTTCTAGTACTGAGTACAAGCAAACACATCTGCTTTTAAATTATCCACAGACTACTGGGGGGGAGGAAGACTAGTAAAAGGTACCTCATTGGTGTGATTCATTCTGGGAGAAAGGTAAGTACCAAGTACCGGCACTATGGCTACTGTATAACCCAATGTTAATGGAGGTGGACAATTGAGGTGAATGGGCTATGTTAGGTGTCGTGAATGAAACAGTGCCTGATCTGCTAATGAAGAATGGGGGTAGTCAGGACAAGAAGAAAACATGTTCTTGAAAGAAAGAACAGACCCAGATAAAGGAAGAATGTATAAACATAGCAATGTAGTTGGAAGTGTGATTCTTGTGTCCTGAACTGTACTGATGGATCTCTGAAACTAGTTGGTCTGAAATAATGTCTCATCAGTCTACAGAAGGTCAAATCAACACAGTCTAAATTAGGACCTAAATGAAAAGTGTCTATTAGCCATGGCATTCAACGTTATGACTTATGGTTAGATAAATGAACATGACAAGGTACTCTTCAAAGATACCTTGGAGAGACCAGATCTTTCTGCAGTGGTTTTTAAAGACAAGTGAATCAAACTGTTGTTTGGGGGGATTTATTTCACCTGCTGATACAAAGACCTATAGACTCAGCCACAGAAGGATGTTGCTCTATTTATGAACCAAGTATGCAAACATTGCTGTCTGATCATATTTTATACACCTCAATACAATTCACAGTGGGTTCCAGAAAAGGCTTCTCTCTCAAGCAATATCTGATCATATGCAAATGGCTTATGTTTCTTATTTTCTAAAATAAAACCCAAAGCAACTTTAATCTATGACCAAGAGCCTCTCTTCCTGATCAGTGAAGTAAGAGTCCATACAAATTGACTATTTCTTACTCTTCACAGGCTTCTGATATGTTGATTAAGGCAAGCAGCTAAGTCCCATTTCTTACTATTTTATTTGCTCTCTTTTTGCACCTCCTGTATGTAGAAGGACAGAAGACCAACTTATCTGGCCATTTCACAGAAGAATGTATACGTTTAAAAGCACATCTGGAAAAAAAATTTTTAAAAACCACATCTTCTCTGTGCATACAAACATGGATAGAACCTCACAGATTACTCCTGCAAATCTCAGAGGCTACAGAATTCACGACCTCCCTCAAATCTCAGAGGCTACAGAACTCACGACCTCCCTCAAATCTCAGAGGCTACAGCATTCACGACCTCCCTCAAATCTCAGAGGCTACAGAACTCACGACCTCCCTCAAATCTCAGAGGCTACAGAACTCACGACCTCCCTCAATACCTAATTCTTGTCAGCATATTCTGATTTTGAGAAAACTCTCTCTTAGGTCTAATCCAAGCCCGTCTTCATGGAGAATGAATTAATTTAGTTCCAATGAAGCAGGAAATAGTCTACGTGGCAAGATTAGGGGCTTCATAACTAGTTGCTTAGCCTCAAAATATCTCTTACATTGATATTTCATAAGACCTCAGATCTATTGATTATATAATACATTACTTCATAATGGCTAAATAATACAAATGTTGTCAAGTTATAGCCTAATGTTTATCATTTAATTTTAAAAAATTATTGAAAGAGCTCATAAGAATCATTTAGACATACATTTTAATTGTATAACCCTCTTATGGAAAACATAAACAGAATATATTGCTAAAAGTTCTTCATATTAGAAATCCAACTCTTCTGAATCATTATTTTTGACTCAGAGTCATTAATGTCTATACATTCCATACATTCTGAGCTGCAGAGTTGGTGATGCAGCACTTCTTAAAATAGTGCTTGTTCTCCTATCATCTTCGTGATTTTCCTCCAGGCTACTGATATTCATTCTGCATGTTGACACTGATGCTTTCTTGATCTTATGAGAAGGCTTAAATGGAAGACTATCAGACAAAAAGTAGAACAATATTCTTTCTTTTAAAGAACACTCTTTTAAATGTTCATTAAACATCACTGTTTCATATAAAAGCAAACGTCATTTAAGTTCGACATATATTACCAATAATGCACACGCCTCAACAGAAGTTTAGACCAGATTTGTACATATGTAGTCAATGGCAACTCTAACACAATGCTCTCTAGTCAAGAGTTATCGAATGTGAACATCCCCTATTCCACAGGTGTTGACATGTGAAAGCTATATAGTATGCCCTAAGATTGATGAAATATGAATATTCCAAATGCAAGACATTAATTAATTCATGTTTTATTCATCCAGTCATTAAAAGTTGTATACTCTGAGTGCTTACCCTGTGTCAGGCACTTGGATAAGGGTCATGAAGTAATGAAAAAGATGAACTGGTTTCTCCAGTCACAGACATACAGGTGTGCGGATTAAAATTACATATTGCGGCAGAGTTTATGGCTTGATAGACAACAGGGGTTCTTAGTGTCTTACAAGATATTTGTTGATTTGGAAAATCCCCAGGAATTGCAAGACAAACTTTTGATATTCTGCCAAGATGCCATCTGTACCTAACAGGAGATGTTTCTGGAAATAAATATAGACATTCACCTTGGATAACGTTTACTTAGCAAAGAGAAAGAACCGACACAAACTAAGTGAAACAAGACTTTTTTGTTTCCAGATTGGAAAACATTAAAGAGGTATAGAAGTAGCTACAGGCTGAGTGGAAGAAATGTGGCCACCAGCCAGAGGTATGGAAAAGAACAAAAAGCAAGAATATACTCTTGTTAGATTTTTACTTCTCTTTGACATCGTGGATGTTCTTCTGACTCCCACGAGCTTCCAAATTCCATAAGTTGCTTGCCTAGATCTAGGGAATGGACCACTCAATCCTCACCTTACATACATTCCTGCATTCAGCTCTCCTGTGGATCACATCTTTTATCAGGGTATCATCAAATGAACCATTTGAAGGATCTAGAAGACTTCTAAGATTTCAACTAAACGTTAGGTTGTTTTAGAAACAGAAAAAGTAGGACCCAGAGACAAAATGTTGTCTAAGAACACTCAGCTTCTTCCTGTTACACATTCTCTGCTGACACTGGAGCCACTCAAGGATCACACCTTCAGTGACTTTCATTCAGCTCTTAATTCAATGATCAGAATCACTTTCTCAGAAGTTCCTTCAAGCTGGCTACACTTTGTTGTTTATACTAGAAATGACAGCAGCTGCCCAAAGAAGAAATAACTTCTATAAGTTGTGGTTCTTTGAGTTGAGCAGCTTAAAATACATGCACATGCACACACAGAGACATGTGTGTGTCCTATGTATCAGGCATTATGCTGGGATTAAGTGCATGAAACATAAAATCATTACACTTCTGAGAGCTCCCATGGCTCATTTAGACAGGAAGTCAGGCCAAAAGTTCAGGCCAGAAAGGAGGTGTAGACAAGGTCATAACAGTGATTCCTTTACTGATGAGAGTCAAAGATGACGCGGGAAAGGAGGTGCTGCCCGAGGAGAGATTTGAAAATAATTGGGAATTTGTGAGGTAGGAGGAAGGAAGGTTGGTAGAGTGAACATCTACTACTTATTGCCTATCTAGCCATCCTTTCTCCTGCCTCTAATAAAAGAAAATTTAATTTCCTAAGAGACCCAATCTCTCCCGAGCTCTTTTTCACAGGATTCGTTCCACCACTGACTCAGGGCCTTGTTTGGAAGCTGGGTCCCACTCATCAAAGTATTCCACTGATCTGATCACAGGGTTTCATGATGGATGCAAGATTTAACGTAGCTAATGAGACTTGAATCTGGGACTTTTATTACAATGGCTGAGGAAAAGATGGTCGCCTTTTCTGCTGGTGTTGCCCATAGGCTAGATGGTAGTTTAAAGAATTGGCAGCCATTTTGTGACCATGAGGGAGAGCTGGTCTGAGAAAGGAGGCATGACAGAGGAAAGTTGGAGAGACTGTCATTAACACCTGATAAAATTACTATAGCATTTGGACCCAACTGTGCCAAAAGATGTGATAAATTTACCCTAAACTTTTCAGTTGTGTGAGTAAAAAAAAGATTTTTTTCTAAAAAAAAAAAGTCAGCTTGAATTGTTTTCCATTGTCTGCAATTAAAGGACTTATAATTGTAGGGAGTTGAGCTTTGCATATGAGAACACAAATTTTGGCGAGCAATGGCCAGGTGTGGTGGCTCTCACCTGTAATCCCAACACTTTGGGAGGTCAAGGTGGACGGATTACCTGAGGTAAGGAGTTTGGGACCAGCATGACAAATATGGTGAAGCCCCATCTCTACTAAAAGTATAAATATTAGCTGGGCATGCTGGTGGGCACCTGTAATCCCAGCTACTCAGGAGGCTGAGGCAGAGAATCACATGAACCTGGGAGGCGGAGGTTGCAGTGAGCCAAGGATCGCGCCACTGCACTCCAGCCTGGGCAACAGCGCAAGACTCTGTCTCCAAAAAAAAAAAAGTTAGGGGAGCAAAAGGGCAGTGTTACAGGCTGAATGATGTTCCCCCAAATTATGAAATTATGTTGGAATTATGTTCTTATGTTGAAGTCCTAGCCCCTGCTCATGAGAATGCGGATGTATTTGGAGACAGGGTCTTTAAATCAGTAATTGAGGTTAAATGAGATAATTAGAAGGGACTCTAATGCAATGTGGCTGGTGTCCTTACTTTTAAAAAGGAGAATAGAACACAGAAAAGCACAGAGGGATTCCCATGTGAAGACAGGGAGAAGAAGACAGCCATCTGCAAGTCAAAGAGAGAGACTTCCGAAGAAACCAACCAACCATGCAGACGCTATAATGTTGAACATCTAGCTTCTGGGACTGCAAGGGAATATGTTCCCGCTGTTAAAGCCGCTTGCTGCATGGCACATTGTTATGGCCGTCTTACAGAACTAATATATGAGAAAAGAAACTAATATATCAGAGAAAAGATTGTCATGGATAAAGGAACAAGGGTGGCAAAATGGGTACATGGAGAAGCAGTCACACACTAGAAACCATACAAGGGAGAGAGGAAATCGCATAAAGTATGTTCAAACAGATACATGAAATGGAAGGGGGATAGGTCATTTTCATCACTGTTTTTTAATGTTTCATTCCCTGTCCATTATATATAATCTCTTTGTCCATGATGGAGGCAAGCCACAATGCTTCGTTTTTAAACATCGTGACTCAAGTCTTGGAATTCCTATTTGTTTTGAAATAAATCAGAGACCCACTTGCGCCAAATATAATCAACCTTTCCTGCTATGTGTATGAAATCATCCTCATTCACAAGAGCCCCACAGCTGTGATGGGCAGAGTCTGATAAAAGTCAGGCATTTTCAAATTGGACTCTTCAAGTAGCCTGGCTTCTAAGAAATGGGTTTTTGTTGATTTTTACTTCAAAATAGTATGTGGCTCTATTTTGCCTGTATACAGCAGTGTCCTGATGAAACAAAACACAGTCTGGCCATTAAACAATTACGACAAAAAAAAAAAAAATGCCTCAATTGTTAAACCTTCAAAACCTCCCAGCTTCAAGGACATATTCTTCACTGTTATCATAATGAAGTTCTTTAGCTCTGGCAGCTAGAGCGAAGAAGAGTAAAAAATGAAGGATGAGCCGAAAGCTAGAGGAAGAGAAAAAAAGAACTTCTGTCAGAAAAAGAATTTTTAAAAATTGAATTGTTTGCCCTTAGCCTGGGTGTGAGGGCTCATTACTGAATAAATTCTTCATGTTTCATCTGGATACACAAAACCAGAGCTAGAGATGGTAACTCGGGGGAACCAGTCTCCTATGTTATTTCTAGCTCTCCGCTTATTAAAGTTAAACCAATGCTATTTTCTCTGTACCGAGTTTTATCAGAGACATTTTAAAGTGCTCTCTACTTGCTTGATGGAAAGCGTCTGGGCATTGTTGAGTGTTTTCATGCATTTTTACCCATGCTCATAAAAAAACCATAAGATTCTTTTTTTTTTTCTTTTCTTCCTTTTTTAAAGCACCATTTCACTTCAAGTTATAATTGTTTTAATTTTCAAATTATTCTATGAATCCTGTTTTCCATATCAGCCTGTCATGCATACATTGAGAGTATTGCAGAATTAAAAAATTAGACATTATTCTCTCATACTCACTATGCTAGCTTTCAGTCTTGGCTGAAATATTTTTGTTGAGTCACTATAAAAACAACTCTTTCTAAATGGCTTTTACACTTAGGGGAAAAATGAAATCAAGTGCTTTTCTTATCATATTAAGTGAATACATTATATGTTAACAAGCATTTTCTTATTTTTATAATGGAAAAATTGTTAAGCACAATTTCACTCTCCCTAATTGTAATAAAGCAGATTTGCTTTTAGACTGAAATACAATAAACATGCTGCTAAACAGCAGTCAACTCGAGATGGGCTGAAACCTAGTGAAAATACTGAACCCCATTATAAATGGATAGAATTTTATAGCTAGGTAAGGGCTTTTGCCCTTCCATATATATATATATAACTTGTTTCCTGCTTGATAGTTTTAGACACTGAGCTATACATGAAAATTTTTTAAAAAGAAGGGGATCAGTTATTTTCCTAAAACCCCTAGTTATAATACAATGATATGGCCTTCTATTTTAAAATAAAGTTTGAGTACATATGCATGAGCAGCTAGCCAGCTGCAGTTATATTTTAGAAAACTGACTTTTAGGAAAATATTTATCTAATTCCTACACAAACAGCAAGGTCAGACTTTGCATTCCACTTCCCCTATCAGGTCTCCAACCCAGAGCTCATAATAATAATCTCCCTCCATGAAACTCAGAGTATTTATTGTTGCTGCCATTGATTTGGCACTTAGCATATGCTACCTGGCATTGTTAATTATCTTTTTTATGTACATGTCCTGCCTGTCCAAGTAGCTGACTCTCCTTGACTGTAAGGGCAATATCTTAGAGCACTTTGTATCTCTAGCACATAGCAAATTGCTTTGCTAGAGTAGGTTTTAACATATGTTTTTGGGTAATGGTGGTGATGATGCAATAAAGGATAGCCATTATTCAATTTACTCTGTGACACTAAGGCAACTTGAAAATTCTCTGTTGTAACCTGACCTAGAGCTTTGTATATAGTAGGAACTCAGCACATGTTTGGTAGATTTTAAGCATTTTTTTCTGTTTGTATTAGTCTATTCTCACATTGCTATGATGAAATAGTGAGACTCAGTAATTCATTTAAAAAAAATGAGGTTTAGGCCTGGTGTGATGGTTCATGCTAGCAATCCCAGCACTTTGGGAGGCCAAGGCAGTTGGATCATAAGGTCAGGAGTTTGAGACCAGCCTGGCCGACATGGTGAAACCTCGTCACTACTAAAAATACAAAACTCAGCTGTGCACTGTGGCAGGCACCTGTAATGCCAGCTACTTGGGAGCTGAAGCAGGAGAATTGCTTGAACCCAGGAGGTGGAGATTGTAGTGAGCCAAAATCATGCCACTGCATTCCAACCTGGGTGACAGAGCAAGACTCTGTCTCAGAAAAAAAGAAAAAGAAGAAAAGAGGTTTAATGGACTCAGCTGCTAGCTGCTTCCACAGTCTGGCATTTAGTGTTGCAGCTTTTCCAGGTGCACAGTGCAAGCTGTTGGTAGATCTACCATTCTGGGGTCTGGAAGACCATGGCCCTCTTGTCATAGCTCTACTATGCAATACCACAGTGTGGAAGCTGTGTGGGGGCTCTGACCCTATATTTTCCTTCTGCACTACCCTAGCAGAGGTTCTCCATCAGTGCTCCACCCCTGCAGCAAAGTTCTACCTGGACATCCAGGCCTTTCCATACATCCTCTGAAATCTAGGTGGAGGTTCCCAAACCTCAATTATTGACTTCTGTGCAAACACAGGCCTAATGCCACATGCAAGCCACCAATACTTGGGCTTGAATCCTCTGAAGCAATGGGCTGAGCTGTACATTGGCCCCTGTAAGCCACAGCTGAGATGCAGGGTACCAAGTCACAAGAATGCACAAAGCAGCAAGGCCGTGGGCCTAGCCTACAAAACCATTGTTTCCTCCTTGGCCTCTAGGCCTATGAAAGGAAGGGCTTCTATGAAGGTCTCAAACATGCCCTGGATATATTTTCCCCCTTGTCTTGACAATTAACATTTGGATCCTCATTACTTATGTAAATTTCTGCAACTGGCTTGAATTTCCCCACAGAAAATGGGTTTTTCTTTTCTATTGCATTGTCAGGCTGAACTTTTATGTTCTGTTTCTCTTCTAAATATAAGTTCCAATTCCAGACCATATCCTTGTGAATACATAAAACTGAATTCTTTTAAGAGAACCCAAGTCACATATTGAATGCTTTGCTGCATAGAAATTTCTTCTGCCAGATATCCTAAATCATCTCTCTCAAGTTCAAAGTTTCACACATCTCTAGGGGAGGAGCAAAATTCTGCTAGTTTCTTTGTTAAAACATAGCAAGAGCTACTTTTATTCCAGTTCCCAACAAGTTCCTTGTCTCCATCTGAGACCATCTGAGCCTGGACTTCATTGTCCATATTACTAACAGCATTTTGGTCAAAGCTATTCAACAAATCTCTAGGAAGTTCCAAAACTTCCCACATCTTCCTGTCTTCTTCTGGGCCCTCCACACTGTTCCAACCTCTGCCTGTTAGCCAGTTCTAAAGTCGCTTCTGCATTTTTGGGTATTTTTGCTGCAGTGCTCCAGTCCCAGTACCAATTTACTATATTATTCCATTCTCATGCTGCCATGAAGAAATACCTGAGACGGGGTAGTTTATAGGAAAAGAGGTTTAGTAGACTCACAGTTTTGCATGGCTTGGAAGGCCTCAGGACACTGAAAATCGTGGCAGAAGGCACCTCTTCACAGTGCAGCAGGAGAGAGAATGAATGAAAGTAGTTGAAGTGCCAGACACTTGTAAAACCATCAGATCTTGTGAGAACTCATGACCACCAAAATATCATGGGAGAAACTGCCCCCATGATTCAATTGCTCCCACTGGGTCCCTTCCACTACAGGTGGGGATTATGGAATTATAATTCAAGATGAGATTTGGTTGTAGAACCAAAGCTTAACCACATCACTTTTTAAGTAAGTTGATATTCAACTTTTGAACGAATTTCCCTTGCATTTCTAATATGCATTATATACTAGAAGATTCTTACTCATTAAGCACTTTTGGTGCTAGTTCTCCATCCTGGCTTTATATCAACATTGTCTCTGGTGCTTTCTAAAATGAAGAGGCCAGAGCTGTATCTAAGCTCTAAAATACCAAAATTTAGGGAGATAAAATCCAACACTCAGCATTTTAAAAATATATCTACTGATGATTCTGATGTGCAACTAGATGTGAAAGCCATTAACAATCCTACTCACAGGAGGGACTTCAGAATGGCTGATTAGAGGCATCTCCTACTCACCTCCTCCACTAAGAAGAACCAAAATAGTGAGAGGATAATCATACTTCAAATAGATCATCCAAGAGAGAACACGGGAATTCAACAGAGAAGTGACAGGAAACCCCTAAAGCAAGGAAAGAGAGGGAAGTGAGGCAGCTTGCTCTGCTGGGATCAGCTGGGAGTCAGGAAAGATCCCCTATGTAGGGTAAGGTTTAGTTTGAGGCCCCCAGCAGTCCACAATTCCACGGCAGACTCCAATAACCCTACTCAGGGGAGAGCTTCTTGACCCTCCCAGGCCCTGAGAATAAAATAGGGAATTCCCTGAGAACTGTTCAGAGGCATTGCTCCAGAGAGAGAACTCATGCTGGGTCCTACAAACCCCTGAGTTCTAAGCAGTGGCAGTATAGTGCCACTTTAAGAACTCAGCTCACACCAGACTGCATCCTTCCTCGCAACTGGGAAAGAGGTATGAGCCACAGGAAGCAATCCTGCCCATCCCACCAAAGAGATGCTGCTACACATTCCCACATGCCCTGAGGACAAGTTTCACTGTCTATGACTGCTCCAGCTGTGGAATGCTGTGGGCCAAGGCACAAGTGAAGCCCATGTCCTAGAAGCTGTTGTCCTAAAGCTGTTCCCAGGGAAAGCAATCCTGCCCTCTCTAGTAGTAGGGCATCAGCACATTTGCTGCCACTTACACCTGAGTGTTCCCTGACAGCCTGGGGCTCACCCCATCCTGACATACCACAGCCAGCATCTATACACATCACCAGTGAACCTGCCAGCTCAGCCTGGCATGGATCCACATTCCCCTAGTCCCTGACCACCCATCCAGGAACATGGGGATTGCCTAGCCCAGTCCATCACCAGTGGCATTTGAAACTTCCCTTGGGCTCTGAGGTCAAGCCCACTCAATGTGCTGCTACCACCAGAGCTGGCATCCACTTGCACCTGCCATCTGCAAGTCTGGAAACCAGCCTGCCCAAGCTATCTCAGCCACTACCCCCGACAGCAGCATAGACTAGTTGAATTTCAGAGGTTTGTTATACCACACCACTGTTATTTCCACCACCTGCACGTACCACACCCACTGTGCAATGTTCAGAGCCTGCTCAACCACCCAGGCTACCACTGTCATTCCTGCTACCTGAGCAAGCCATCTAGAGGAACAAGAATTGATTTGCCTTAATCTGCTAAATTGGTGCCAGTGTATGCTGCCCTGGGGCCCAAGGACAGGCACAATTAGCCAAAAACTGCCACCACTGGGGCCTGGAGACTGACCTACATGGCATCCCAGTGTCAGCAAAACTTCACCACAGCCTCCACTAATAACTATACCCTAAGTGATCCACAAAATCACAGACACCGCTGATGCTGTTTACAGCCAAGGAAATCACACAGAGTCTAAACCACTTCACACATCCAGATTCAAAGCCAAAGTGACATACCCAACCAACACGACTGATACATCTTCAGGGGATAAAGAAACTCCCTTACAAAAACAAATTTTAAAAATTGAAAGAAATGCCTTTTATACCAGATGCCCAGATATCAATGGAAGGACACAGGAAACGTGAAAAATCAACGAAATATTGCACCTCCAAGGGAACACAATTCTCCAGCAACAGATCAGAACAACAACAAAAAAAAAATCCATGAAATCTTAAAAAAAAAAGTTCAAAATTTTGATAAACGGGCTCTGTGAGATAAAAGGCAATTCAGAAAAACAATACAAAGAAATCAGAAAATAATTTAGGATATGAATGAGAAATTTACCACAGAGATATACATCATAAAAAAGAACAAAAATATTATGGAACTGAAGAATTTATTGAATGAAATATGAAATACATTTAAAAGTTTCAACAATAGACAAGATCAAGCAGAAGAAAGAACCTCATGCTTGTTGGTGTGGTGGCTCATGCCTGTAATTCCAGCACTTTGGGAGGCCGAGGCAGGCGGATCACTTGAGGTCAGGAGTTCGAGACCAGCCTGGTCAACATGGTAAAAGCCCGTCTCTACTAAAAATACAAAAATTAGCCAGGTGTGTGGTGCACACTGTAGTCCAGGCTACCTGGGAGGGTGAGCCATGAGAATCAATTGAACTCAGGAGGTGGAGTTTGCAGTGAGCCAAGATCATGCCATTGTACTTTAGCCTCGGTGACAGAGTGAGATTCAGTCTTTAAAAAAAAAAAAAGGAAAAGAGTCTCAGAATTTGAAAACTGAAGATAGGTCTTTATAAATAACCCAGTCAGACAGAAATAAAGAAAAAATAATAATAAAGAATGAGTAAAACTTTTGTGACATGTGGGACACCATAAAGCAACCAAGTGTACAAATTATCAATGTTTCAATTGTAAAGAGAGAATGAAAATGTTGGAGAACCTATTTTATGAAATAGTAGAAGTAAACTTCCCAAGTTTAGCAAGAGATTTAGACATCCATGTTCAGCAGGCTCAGAAATTATTTAATAGATACAATGCAAGAAGATCTTCTTCATGGCACATTACGGTCAAACTATAATGTCAAAGACAAGGAAACAAATCTAAAACAGTAAGACAAAAGCATTTAGTCACCTATAAAGAAACCCCCATCAGAACAAAAGTGGATTTCTTCATAGAAACCTTACAGACTAGGAAGAATAGGATGATATATTCAAGGTGCTGAAAGAAAAAAAAAATTACCCAGGATACTATATCCAGCAAAAGCATCCTTCATAAATGAAGGAAAAATAAAATCTTTCCCAAACCAGGAAAAATTGAGGGAATTCATTACCATTCCATTGGCCCCACAAGAAATACTCAAGGGGGTTTAGACTTGGAGGTGCAAGGATGACATTTATAATACGAAAACACACGAAAGTATAAAACCTACTGGTAAACCAAACACACAAATAAGAAACAGAACGGAGTCAAATGGTACCACTACAAAACTCCACCAAACTACTGTAACAAACTAAGAGAAAAATAAAGGAACAAAGAGTACATGAAAGAACTAGAAAACAATGAACAATGTAACAGAAACAAAATCACACATATCAATAATAACCTTCAACGTAAATTGAAAACATTCTCAACTTTAAAGAGATAGACTGGCTGAATGAACAAAAAAACCCCACTATCCAATCATATGCTGCCTACAAGAAATGCGTTGTACCTGTAAAGATGCATGTAGACTCAAAGTAAAGAGATGGAAAAAGGTATTCAATGAAAATAGAAACCAAAAGCAAGCAAAAGCAGCTATACTTTAAATGGACTTTATGTTAAAACAGTATATATATATATATACTGTTTATACATATATATATATTGTATATATGTAAAGCTATACTTTAAATGGACTTTATGTTAAAACAGTATATATATACATACTGTTTATACATATATATAATATATATATACATACTGTTTATACATATATATAATATATATACATATATATAATGACCATTATATAATATGGTCATTATATAATGATAAGGAGTTCAATCCAGCCAGAGGATATAACAATCTTAAAGATTTATGCAACCAACATTGGAGCACCCAGATTCATAAAACTAGATCTAAAGAAAGAAATAGACTCCAATACAATAGTAATGGGAGACTTCAGACCTCACTTACAACATTAAACAGATAACTTAGACAGAAAATTAACAAAGAAACATTGGATTTGAAGTAGATTTTGGACCAAATGAACCCAGCAGACATTTACAGAATATTTTATCCAACAACAGCAAAATACACATCTTCTCATCAGCACATGAAACATTTTACAGCATAGAACATATATTAGCCCACAAAACAAGCTTCAACAAATTTTTTTAAACCTCCCACCAAACAAGCTTTGAAAAAATTTTTAAAATCAATACTTGACATATCAAGTACCTTCTCAGACCACATTGAAATAAAACTAGAAATCAATACCATGGGTAACTCTGGAAACTATACAAGTACATGGATATTTAACAAAATGGTCCTGAACAACTGTTTGGTCAATGAACAAATTAAGAAGAAGTCAAATAATTTCTCAGAACAAATGAAAATGGAAATATACCATACCTAAATCTGTGGGATATGGCAGGAGGAGTGCTAAGAGAAAAGGCTAAATGTCTACATCAAAATAGTAAGGAGATTGCAAATTAAAAATGTAACAATGCACCCAAAAAAACTAGAAAATAATAAACCAAACTCCAAATTAGAAAAATAAATTTTAAAAAGATCAGAGCAGAATTAAATAAAATAGAGACTAAAAGTCAGTACACAGGATCAACAAAATGAAACATTTTTTAAAAAGATAAACAAAATTAATATACTGCAGCTAGACTAACCAAGAAGAGAGGACCCAAATAAACAAAATCAGAAATGAAAAAGGAGACATTATAACTGATACCACAAAAATACACAAGATCATCAGAGACTATTATGAACAACTATATGCCAATAAACTGGAAAACATAGAGGAAATAAATAAATTCCTGGAAACATAAGACCTACCAAGTTTGAATCAGGAAGAAATAGAAAGCCTAAATAGACTAATAGCAAGTAGCAAGATTGAATTAGTCACAAAAAGTCTCCCAACAAAGAAAAGCCCAGGACTGGAGAGATTCACTGATGAATTCTACCAAATGCATAATGAAGAAAGAATACCAATCATCCTCAGTCTATTCCAACAAATTGAAGGGAAGGAAATTCTTCCTAACTCACTCTATGAGGCCAGCATTACCCTGATACCAAACCCAGACAAGGACATAACAAAAATGGAAACTACAGGCCAATATCCCTGATGAACATAGAACCAGACAATTCTCAACAAAATACTAGCACCCTGAATCCAATAGCACATCAACAAGATAACTAACCATGATCAAGTGGGATTTATCCCACGTATTCAAGGATGGTGGAACACATGCAAATCAATAAACTTAACACATCACATCAACAGAATGAAGGATATAAACTATATGATTATCTCAATAAATGAAGAAAAAACATTTGACAAAACACAACACTGCTTCATCATAAAAACTTTCAACAAACAAGGCATTAAACAAACATACTTCAAAATATTAAAGGATATGTATGAAAAACTGATAGCTAACATTATGCTGAATGGGAGAAAGTTGAAAGCTTTTCCTCTAAGAACTGGAACAAGACAAGAATGTCCACTTTCACCACTCCAATTCAATACAGGGCTGTAAACCCTAAAAGACATTGAAATTGGAAAAAATAATGTTGTCTCTCTTTATAGATGAACGAATCTTATATTTAGAAAAACTGAAACACTCTACCAAAAACTCTTAGGACTGATATACAAATTCAGCAAAGTGGCAGGATACACAATAAACATACAAAAATCATCCCTGCTAATAAATGGTGTTGGGAAAACTAGCCATGTGCAGAAAGCAGAAACTGGACCTTTCCTGACACCTTACACTAAAATTAACTCCAGATGGATTAAAGACTTAAACATAAGACCTAACACCATAAAAACCCCAGAAGAAAATCTAGGCAAAACCATTCAGGACATAGGTGTAGGCAAGGACTTCATGACCAAAACAGCAAAAGCATTGACAACAAAAGCTAAAATGGGACCTAATCAAATTTCACAGTCTCTGCATAGCAAAAGAAACAGTCATTAGAGTGAATTGGAAATCAACAGTATGGGAAAAAAAATTTGCAGTTTACCCATCTGACAAAGGTCTGATATCCAGAATTTACAAAGAACTAAAACAGGTTTACAAGAAAAAAACAAGCCCATTCAAAAGTGGGTGAAGGATATGAACAGACACTTTACAAAAGAAGACATACATGAGGCCAACAAACATATGAAAAAAAGCTCATCATCACTGGTCATTAGAGAAATGCAAATCAAAACTATATTGAGATACCATCTCACACCAGTCAGAATGGTGATCATTTAAAAAATCTGGAGACAACAGATGCTGGAGAGGATGTGGAGAAATAGGAACACTTTTACACTGTTGGTGGGAGTGTAAATTAGTTCAGCCATTGTGGAAGACAGTGTGGCAATTCCTCAAGGACCTAGAAATAGAAATTCCATTTGTCCCAGCAATCCCATTACTGGGTGTATATCCGAAGGATTATAAATCATTCTACTATAAGGACACATGCCCACAAATATCCATTGCAGCACAGTTTACAATAGCAAAGACCTGGAACCAACCCAAATGCCCATCGATGATAGATTGGATAGGGAAAATGTGGCATATATACACCATGGACTATTATGCAGCCATCAAAAATGATGAGTTCGTGTCCTTTGTAGGGACATGGATAAACCTGGAATCCATCATTCTCAGCAAACTGACACAAGAACAGAAAATCAAACACCATATGTTCTCACTCATAGGCGGGTGTTGAACAATGAGAACACATGGACACAGGGAGGGGAGCACCACACACTGGGGTCTGTTGGGGAATTAGGGGAAGGACGGCAGGTTGGGGAGTTGGGGAGAGATAGCATGGGGAGAAATGCCAGATACAGGTGAAGGGGAGGAAGGCAGCAAATCACACTGCCATGTATGTACCTAGGCAACGATCTTGCATGTTCTTCACACGTACCCCAAAACCTAAAATGCAATTTAAAAAATAATAAAAAATAAAATGTTTTACAAGCTTAAAAAATAAGTAAATAAAAAATAAACATACAAAATCAATAGTATTTCTATACACCAAAAATAAAATAGATGAAACAAAAATTAAGAAGGCAATCCCAATTATAAAAACCATGAAAAATAAAATATATAGGAATAAGTTTAACCAAGGAGGTTAAAGATCTCCACAAGGAAAACCAAAAGGCACTGATGAAATGAATTAAAGAGGACACAGAAAAAGGGAAAGACATCCCATGCTCATGGATTAGAACAATTCATTTTATTAAAATGACCATACTGCCAAAAGCAATCTACAGATTCAATGTAATTGCTATCAAAATACTACATAATTTTTCACAGAAATAAAAAGTCCTAAAATTTGTATTGAACAAAAGTAAATAGCCAAAGTAATGCTCAGGAATAAAGAACAAAGCTAGAGGTATCACCCTACCCTATTTCCAAATATATCACAAGGCTGTAGTAACCAAAACAGCATGACGTTGGTATTAATGTAGACATAGAAATCAATGGAACAGAACAGAAAATGCAGAAATAAGCTCACATATTTACAGCCAGCTGATCTTGACAAAGCCAGTAAGAACATATATTGGAGAAAGAACACCTTCTTCAATAAATGATACTGGGAAAATCAATAATCATATGCAGAATAATGAGACTGGATAGTTATCTCTCACCCCATACAACAATCAACTCAAGATAGATTAAAGACTTAAATTCAGATCCCAAACCATAAAGCTGCTAGATGAAAACAGAAAAAAACTCTTCAGGATACTGGTCTAGACAGACATTTTATTATGACCTCAAAAGCATAGGCAACAAAAAATAAATATACAAATGGGACTATATTCAACTAGAAAGCTTCTGCACAGCAGAAGAAACAGTCAACAGAGTGAAGAGGTGACCTTTTTGAAGGGAGAAAAAATTTGTGAACTACTCATCAAACAAGGGATGAATATCCAGAATATTCAAGGAACTCAAATACAACCATACAAAAAGAAATAATCCCATTAAAAAACAGGCAAAAAACATAAATAGACATTTCTCAAAGGAGACATACAAATGGCTAACAGGTATATGACAGACTGCTCAACATCACTAATCATCAGGGAAACGCAAACCAAAACCACACAGAGGTATCAACTTACACAGTCAAAATAACTACTATTAAAAAGACAACAAATATCAGATGTTGGCTAGATTGTGGGGAAAAGGGAACACATACACTGTTGATGAGAATGTAAATTAGCATGGCTGCTATGGATAACAGTATGGAGATTTTTCCAAAACTCAAAATAGAGCTGCCAAACAATCCAGTAATGCCGCTACTGGGTATCTATTCAGAAGAAAATAAATCAATACATCAAAAGGGCGCCAGTATGTTTATTGCAGCACTATTTGTAATAGCAAATATTTGGAATCAAGCTAAGTAAGCATCTATCAGTGGATAAATAGGTAAAACGAAAAAGTGGTATATGAACATAATGAAACGTTATCTGGCCATAAAAAGAATGAAATCATGTCATTTGCAGCAACATGGATAAAACCGGAGATCATTATGTTAAGTGAAAAACGTCAGGCACAGAAAGACAAATACTGTTTGTTCTCACTCATACGTGGGAGCTACAAAAGTTGATCACATGGAGTTAGAAAGTGTAATGACAGATACCAGAGACTGAGGAGGGTGTATGGGGGTGGGGGTATGGGGGAGCTAAAAAAAGGTTGTTTAATGGGTACAAAGAAGTAGATAGAAGGAATAACAGTTCTAATAATCCAAGGAAGACTAGGGTGTCTATAGTTAACAGTTATTGTATCTTTCAAAGTAGCTAAAAATGGGGAGCTGAAATGTACCCAACAAATAGAAATCACTTGGGTGATGGACACGCTAAGTATCCAGACTTGATCATCACATATTTTTTGCATGTAACAAAATTTCACTAGTACCCCATGAATATGTAAAAATATAATGTGTGTCACAAAAATCCTATTCAAAGGCTATTTTCTTCCTAATATCTAGCCTTAGTTTTCCCTTACTATAATTTTTCTAAAATTCACATGTAATTTAAGTTACATGTGAAATAATGACATGCACATAGAAAGGATATCAAATGGCTGCATTTTATGTTTCTGTTAATATATCTGCAAATTTCTTCATTTCCCATGTTTTTTGCAAAAATTTGAAGCAGCTTTTGCAATGTTTTTTTTTTTTTTTTTTTTTTTTTTTGAGACGGAGTTTCGCTCTTGTTACCCAGGCTGGAGTGCAATGGCGCAATCTCGGCTCACCGCAACCTCCGCCCCCTGGGTTCAGGCAATTCTCCTGCCTCAACCTCCCGAGTAGCTGGGACTACAGGCACGCACCACCGTGCCCAGCTAATTTTTTGTAATTTTTAGTAGAGACGGGGTTTCACCATGTTGACCAGGATGGTCTCGATCTGTTGACCTCGTGATCCACCCGCCTCGGCCTCCCAAAGTGCTGGGATTACAGGCTTGAGCCACCGCGCCCGGCCAAGAGAATATATTAGCAATTGTGGGGAATGGAAGCTGAAAGAAAATTAGAGTGAATGGAAACAACACCAGAAAGGCATGAAGGTCATCTTTGTGAACTAGGCTGTAAACAGTTCTGGTCAAAGGTTAAGGTGGACTATAGATTTATTGTCCATGTTTCCTAGTAGCCAAAGCAAAGAGAATTGTAGGCACTGTACAGTGTTCATAAAATAAAAGTGATTCATTTTTCCAGACACTGATTAATCTTTATAAAGAAGAAAGCTATTAGCTCTGATAGGCATCATCTTTCTCTAAGTCATTATATCTAGTATTTTATGTTATTACTTCTAAAAGTTTACATCAGTGCAATCTGATAACATAATAAATCACAATTTTACAAAGGCAATTCTACAAGGAACCAAAACTGTGCAATTCAAAATGAACATTTTAGAAAAAGAAGGCCCTTTTGGGAGTCTTCTCTAGATAGTACTTCTGACCACTGTGTTTTGGATAATAATTTATAAAAAGTTTAAGTTTTGCCAGGCACAGTGGCTCCCACCTGTAATCTCAACACTTCGGGAGGCTGAGGTGGGCAGATCATGAGGTCAAGAGATCGAGACCAGCCAGGCCAACATAGTGAAACCCCATCCTTACTAAAAATACAAAAATTATCTGTGCATGGTGGCGTCTCCTGTAGTTCCAGTTTGTTGGGATGCTGAGGCAGGAGAATCGCTTGAACCCAGGAGGCAGAGGTTGCAGTGAGTTGAGAGTACACCATTGTACTCTAGCCTGGTGACGGAGACTCCATCCAAAAAAAAGAAGTTTAAGGTTGTATTCAAACACAAAAGCCTGATGTGTCCACATCCTCCATTGCGCATGGGAAGGCAGACTCATTTGCTCGGCCATTGTCTGTGCAGAGGGATCATTCTGATCTTTTTACTACAAATACAAATCTAAATTAAGGCACATGCTTTGAGATGCTAAAACTCCATTTCTAGTGGCAATTGAAAAGAGTCCCTCTCAGCTGGGCCAATCTTTTCCTAAGGAAACAGTTCTTAGTCAGCTTTAACACTGGGATAAATAGTATTTATTGCATAATCCCAAATAATGTAGAATTGAGCTATGCAGCAAATTTCTCCTTATATATGAAATTTCAATAAATATTCCACTGCATTTACTGTCCTCATCAGTCTTTCAAATAGATGTCTATAGGCAATGGTCACCTTCAACTTACCTACAATAACTAGTATGTTGTATATGTCTGTCTTTATTGAGTACATTTAATCTGAGATATTAAACCAATATTACTGAATTTGCATGCAGAGAGAAGATAAGTTATAAAGCAGAAGATTCCTTGAGAGCTGAATTTCTACCTCCCACTCCTTACTGGTTGCAGGGCATTGAACAAATACATCTTCCTTCAGGTGTAAAGTTACTGTATTACTGTATTTCAATATGTTGCTTAGCATTCTCGCTAAAATTAAACGTGTGAATGTCACTGAAGTTTTTTGGTATTGTATAAATTGCTTGCTACTTGCAGGCATTTGTTTTTCCTTGGATTCCTTAAAAAGATCACACTACTATAGGGATTCGCTCAAGAAAAAACCATGAACCATCAAGAGTCAATGGAAAGCAACCACCTGCAGATTCACATACACCTCATTTGCTCTTTACCTGCTTTTGCACGTGAGTATCGTATTGGCTCTATTTTACACTCCTAACCTTACTAGGTTAGTTCTAGGCATAATGCACAAAAAAGGTCACTTCAGCATCCTAATTCTGAAACATTCTTTTCGTTGCTTTTTTCTTCATTTGCCATATCCGCTTATTTACTGCATGCTTATCATTTACTTTGGGGCTGACAGGCAGCCACCTCCACGTTCGCCTTTCCAATTCATTTCCGTGACTAGACTCTAAGCCCCCCAAAAGCAGAGACCTTATCCGTTGGCATCACGGCTGCATCCCTTAACCCTTTTCAAGTGTATGGTATGGCCGGGTAAGGTGGCTCATGCCTATAATCCCAGCACTTTGGGAGGCTGAAATGGGCAGCTCACCTGAAGCTGCGAGTTTGAGATCAGCCTGGCCAATATGGTGAAAAACTGCCTCTATTAAAAATACAAAAATTAGCTGGACTAACTAGCCATGTTGTATGTATCTGTCTTTAACGAGTACATTTAAGCTGAGATATTAAACCAAAAGTACTGAATTGGGATGCAGAAAGAAGATAATTTATAAAGCAGAAGATTCCTGCAGAGCTGGATTCCTGGATTCCTGATGCACACCTGTAATTCCAACTACTCAGGAGGCTGAGGCAGAGGTTGCAGTGCGCTGAGATTGTGCCACTGCACTCCAGCTTGGGTGCAACAGAGCAAGACTTCATCTCAAAAAAAAAAAAGTGTATGATACACAGAGGGCATTCAATAAAGGGCTGTGGCTAAGGTTCTTATTTGTTCTTATATTAGTATTATCTTTCACATTTTTCAGACAAATAACTGGAGTCCAAGAGATGATGTAATTTGCCAAAAAAGCTAACGTGGCAGGGCTGAGATTTGAACACAGCCCTGTCTGGTCCTTATGACCATGCTACCAGTCATTTGCCTAGACGTGCTGCAGAAACTCTTTAAGAACACAGGGGCTCCTTGCAGCTCAGTGCTTCAGGTATCACACATTGATTCTCAGTTGTGATGTAATAGCCTAATAGGTTTATTATACATGTGAGCAGCAAAATAAAACGAGGTATGTTCTTGTTTTGGGTTATAAAGTACGGTCTTTTAAAATAATTTAGATTAAAAAATTACATTGTCTACCATATTGTGGGAATATCCACAAATTCGGTTGTTAGCTTCCTTGTGACCATAAGAAAAAGGATAACACTATTGGCTGTAGGAATTATAGTGTCTATAATTGCCAAAAACTAACAAACACACAAACTAAGAGAAGCATTTATTCTCATCCCAAGACTTAAGAGTCTCCTCCCCAGGACCCTTAATAAAGAGGTATCATCCAGGCCTCTTTTGCAGCACTGATTTTTGGGGAAACAAATGTTGATGTTGGTACCAGTATAGTTCAAAGGGCCAGCAAACATCTATCTGACCCAAACCTTTGCACAGCAGAGACCCGGTCCATTTAGAGGTACGGTTCTCTTCTGCATATTCTCAAATCATATCTCCTTTGTGTGGAAAAATAAGATTTCATGCACAATCAAGTTTATCTACCTCAAATCAATAACAGCATTAAAACAGATATAAAAGAAATACAGTTAACCAATTTAAATATTATTGAAAGTCCTGTAGAACTACAGATATGCTGAATGTGAAATTTCCTAGTTGAAAGGTGTGTTGAAAGCGTTTCAAGCAACACTAGAATGCTTTCAAACGATGTGCAGCCACTTATGAAAACTATTCAGGTGCTTTCCCTAATCTGAAAGGGAGTGCTTTTTCATAGCATTAGTTTTATAATGAGCCTTTTCAGGCAAATTTCAAAGGGTGCATGGTTCACATACTTTAAACTAAATTCACTCATAATTTAGCATCCGACAAAAGCTAATGCTTAATTGTCTCTAAAGAGGCTATAGAAGGAAAACATTTTCCTTATTCACAAACACAGGGCTAAACAGTGGAGCTTCCCTCCATTAACATCCTTCCTAATTTTCATAAGAACAATGGCTCTGTAAAGAGCTGGTCACAAGGAAGCCGAGACTCCACTGGCTTTGCACATGGCTTTGCACAATATTGCCCGCTAGCCCTGGTCTGATCACCCTCAGGGACAACTTCAACATGGAGGCTAGAAGGGATCAAGATTTGTAATCTCTGTTACCATTGAGACACCCAAGTTTTTTTTTGTTTGGTTTGGTTTTGCTTTTTTGTTTCTTTGTTTTGAAGCTGGGCCTTGCTCTGTCATTCAAGCTGGAGTTCAATGGTGCCATCATAGCTCACTGCAGCCTGGGAGTCGTGGGCTCAAGTGATCCTCCCAACTCAGCCTTGCAAAATGCTGGGATTACAGGCATGAGCCACCATGCCCTGCGTATCCAACAGTTTACTATTGGCTGAGGCCTTGAAAAATGTTATTTCAATTTGTTGGGCACAACCTAACTTCTTCAGTCTCAAAGAGAAGAGACTGTGTTTCTGATATGACAGACAATCAATTATCACAGTGATTAACAGCACACACAGACTCAAAAAAGCCAGAGGATTGGCTTCATAATCTTTGCCACTTCCTATGTGACATTAGACAAGTAAATTTCAATTCTCTGTGCCTCAACTGGCTCATCTGTAAAACAGGAATAATTAGAGTGCAATTCCTCTAGGACCACAATGAGTATTGTAGAAGTTCATATATATCAAGAACTGAAAACGACACTCAGGTTTTGCCTAAGGAAGTGCTATGTATATCTTAACTACCATCATTCTTCTCATTATTATTACATTCCTCCCAACGGTCACGTTCTGGGTCTCTTGAAAAAGCAACATGTTGTTTTCTTGTATTCATTTATTTTTTTCGTTTCTTGTGTGTCTTTCCATTCGTAACACCCCTGGAAAAATCTTCAGATGCTCCATTTTTCCTTTCATGCTAAAACTTTTGCCAAGTTGTGAGGCACAAATGTCTTCTGAGATGTGTGGAGTTGGAGAGAGGAAATCCTTTTAAACAATTGAAACCCAGAAGATGACAGCTCCCTCAGAAGATGGCATGTTAAAATACAATGTTTTGAGAAAGCCCTTTTAAAAACACAGAAACTTTTTGAACCTACCTGCCTCTGAGAAAAGTGTAGAAATAAGCAATCAGGAGGGGGAAATTTTTTTTTAATTTTTAAAACTCATGCTCTTATAAAGCTTTTAAATTCTCAAGTAATTTTCATAATTGTGACACTTGGCACAATTTGAGAGTATCTTGTATTGATTCTCAGATTTTAAGACAACAATCGTTACATCATTATGTGCAGCCTAAGCAGTGTAGTGTAACCTCCTAATTAGGATAAAAAACAGAGCCAGGAGCAACCCTGGAAAGTCACAACAAGTCAATATTTTTAATAAGGATTAATTAAAAAAAACTCTACAAGGTTGTATTAGAGGCAGTTCTGGCATGTCTATTGATTAACAGTTGGCATTACATCTCATAAAGGGCTCATTATGGAAAGCATCAATCTCAGCGCGATGTTTTCCCCCTCTTAAATACTATTGATTTGTTTTGATGTGTTTTTTTAAGCACAGTTTGGGAACTGAGAAGATTAAGACCTGGGTCCTGCAATAGCATTGCCCATCACATTAAGGGACACCCAACAGAAATGGCAAAGAGGAATAATATCTTCTGCTTCCCCTGATAGCTGGCTTCTGTGGACTTCCCAGGCTGGCAGAAAACACCTGCTCAACCACCTTCTCCACTCAGCTCTCTTTCATATATATATATCCCACATATTACATAGATTATATATATATCATTTATCACATACATATTCTCTTTATATATATATGTGAAATTTACATGCAAATAAACACAACGCCATTTGGAAACCACTTCCATTGCCCTTCTGAACACTAAAGTGCTAGGAATCTGCAGGAAGACAGCACAGCTCGACCACAGGTGCCTGCAGCTTATGAATATGCAGCTCTGACATTTGAAACTCTTCAGCAGATTTCACAACCCCTTTCTTCATTGACACCAATTCACTCCCAATCACAAGGGTTTTCAAGTAAACAGCGTTGGTTGGAAGCTGCCGCAAATACCTCCTAAAGTAATCTCAGTCCATGCTTCTTAAGATTGCAGACTGATCCCCTTAATAATATTTTAAATATGGAGAAACCTCTATTCTTTTTTTTATTCATAATTTTTTAAAAGTCTGTGTGGTCGATGCTAGGTGGCAGTGCTGTGTAATTAAAACTCCAAAGGATTCTGCTAGAACTTGTGACTCAGGCCACTTACTTTTCTACACACAATAATAAGGTATAATTATGAGGCAAGAATATTAGGAACTCATGGTTCTTTCTTAGAAACTCATTAAGAAATCACAGAAAAACTTTACTAATTTAAGGTCAGTAGTTTTCAAAAAAAAACTAAAATAGGATAAATCTATGTATACATGTTATACATTTATGATGTCCAAATTAATTTCAATAATTTATTAGAAAATGAAATATTTAGATAAAACAAATTGTAAGTTTCTGTTGTCTGAGACATCATGTACATACAATTTCACAAGGCTTCATTAGTATTCTTTTTTTTTTTAGATGTGTCCTATGCTGGAGTGCAGTGGTGTGACCTTGGCTCACTGCAGCCTCCACCTCCTGAGCTGAAGCAATTTTTCTACCTCAGCCTCCCGAGTAGCTGGGACTACAGATGTGCACTACCATGACTGGCTAATTTTTGAATTTTTAGTAGAGACAGTGGTTCCACCATGTTAGCCAGGCTGGTCTCAAACTCCTGGCCTCAAGTGGTCCACCAGCCTTGACCTCCAAAATGTTGGGATTACAGTCATGAGCCATCGCTTCTGGCCCTTGAAATTTTTTAATGATATGAAAACATTAATTTTCTCCCCAAACAAAATGTTCAATGATGGGAAAAGCTAAGGTACTTGCTATCTGGCTGCTATACTGTAGCCATACTGGGAATAATTCATTCATAATTTCTGAACTTCGTATGCAGGCTAAATATAATGTTAGGTATGACAGGGAGACAGCAGTGCATTATTTATGGTCCTCATACTCAAGGATGTTGCATTGTAGAAGAGGAGACTAAATAGCCAATAGAAGATGTGGAATGTAAGAGTCAGACTTGCAAGAGGGCACAGAGCAATCTGGGCAACATGACTCAGGATTGAAAGACTTTGAGACTCGCCTCTGTTCTTTCTTCCTCCTGGTGACATCCTTTCCCATAAATAACCTCTGAAAAAAAATCCATCCAATTACTTTTTGTCTGCACTGAATTCCCTCCCACAGAGAAGGTGGAAGCAAGGCTGGCCTGGCTGGAGTTCGAATCGGGACTTTGAAATGTGACTGCCTTAGCTTTTCCATTCCGGCTCTAGCCTTTACTAGGTGTGTGACCTTGAGCAAGTGACTGAACCTCTGTTAGTCCTATCACGAAGGAAAGTAACACTGAACCTACCTCGTATGATTACTGTCAGGAATAATGAGTACAAGCTTGCTTTTTGAAGTGATAAAAAATAAGTTCTAGAATTAGATTATGGAGACAGTTTTACCATTCTATAGATATATTGAAGAGCATTGAATTGTATACTTTAAGCAGGTGAACTTTCGGATAGGTAAATTTACATCAATGATGCTCTTTAAAAGAGAGATAAAAGAGGCTGAGGTGGGTGGATCACGAGGTCAACAGATCGAGACCATCCTGGTCAACATGATGAAACCCCATTTCTACTAAAAATACAAAAAATTAGCTGGGCATGGTGGCGTGTACCTGTAATCCCAGCTACTCAGGAGGCTGAGGCAGGAGAATTGCCTGAACCCAGGAGGTGGAGGTTGCGGTGAGCCGAGATTGAACCATTGCACTCCAGCCTGGGTAACAAGAGCGAAACTCCGTCTCAGAAAAAAAAAAAAGAAAGAGAGAGAGATAAAAGATAAATCAACTGTGGTATATGACACAGAATACTGTTAAGTACTAAGAAAGAAATAATTATTGATACATGAAAATAAAAGTTAATGTGTATAAAACTTCGTCCACAGTGTATGCACTGAATATATGAGCTTATCTTTTGGCCCTTCAACCATAGGTTGCATGAAGTTGAGAAAGTCACTTGGGACACTGGGAAAGCCTCTTTCGGCCTCTAGTCCTTCTCTTTAAAGTAAGACATTGGACTACATCCCCTATGATTGCTTTCAATTCCAAGATGATTCTAGATCCCAGGAAATGATTTCTGAGTCGTCCTAAACTCTTCTTCTGAGTTTCCCCTTCCCACAAGGCACAGGCTCCATATGGTTGCTGCCTGGGAGCTCTCTGCCTCTTCCGGTTGGATGTAGAAGCTATTTTCCATCCAAAGATTCATTCTTACTTTGTTCACTTTATGGAAGCTGAACTGCATTTGAGTTGTGGAAAAAAAGAGAGAATATCATAGTATAGAACAGTTGTCTTCAATTTTGGCTGCACATTAGAGTCACCAAGGCCACTTTTGGAAAACATATCAAAACTTACATCCTGCCCCACACCAATTAATTCTATATCTCTGGTGGGCCCTGGACAACTATTACTTTTCAAAAGCTTCTCAAGTGATTTCCATGCACAATGAAGCTTGTGAACCACTGCTACATAAGTTCAGAGTGAGTAAGCTCACCTAATTTTATCCGGGACAAGAAGTACTACATGAACTGCATCTTGAAGGGCTGATAGAGATGAATGTATAGTTATAATGAGGGAAGAAAATTTCTAGGGAAGGCAGCACCTCTGTTCCATCTTATTCTAGAAGATGAAACATTCCTAGAGAGACCTACATAAATAATCTAGGAAAGAAGCAGAAAGAAGTATATTCTGAAGGGATGGTAGGTAATCAAAATACAGGACAGGAGATTGGCAAGCAAGAAAACTTATGACTAAAGAAAGGGACAAGAAGAAAATGCACTGCTGTGGTTACAGTTCCAGGCAATATGGGGAAAGCGCTGTGGCTAAGAGCTATGTCTGTACAGTAAGGTAAATCTGTCTGCTGATAAGTCAACTTCAGTGAATTTGTCTTATTCACTCATTGGGTCCCTTAGTCTTCCTCCTGTGCTCCAAGTGACACCATATGTATTGCCAATCTCTAGTCTAACCCCAGGGTCCATCATTGCTAATCAAGTCAGAATGTCAACTTTACTTAATTGGAAGCCCTATACACATTTTTCTTTTGCTCTTAGAGAGACCAGGGTAGCTGAAGAATATTGGTCACATACCCTAATCGAATATTGTGACAGGGATCTTGATGTATAGACAAAGAAGGAAGCTGGCTAAGACAAGAAAGGGGTGAGTCTTATATTTTGTGTCTCTGAATTACCAAAAAATGGAGGAAGATTCTGAATTGTAATTTTCATTAGTTCACAAAAGACTTAACATTCTTCTAGATAATTGAGGACTAACTACATATTTTTCTGTAGAGATCTGTTGCCTAGAGATCCCTCAGTGGAATGTTATAGGCAGCTAGCACCACCTTTGAAGGTTACCTGTTAAATTTTCAGGAATTTCATGAGTTACTTGACTTCAGCCTGAAATTGGTCATGGTAGAAGTATTTGCAATATGAAATTGGGGCAAATCCTGCAAATCAGGGCTCCTCCAATCAGAGTGCATTTTTCAATATTTACCAGCACACGACAGTTTCAGGACTATAGCTTTGCCCAGCTCTTGTTGTTTGTAGACTACAATGAGAATGGGTTTCCCGGAAATCACCAGACACATATTTCCTCCCATGGTGATCGACATTATGGTCCTGCATCCCTTTGTCGATGTTTTTAGCTAGAATAGTAGGCCTATTATTCCACTTCTGTTCAAATAATCAATGCTTGTGAAAATGGCCCATAGTGGTCAACTTAGCAAATCACTGGTCATCAGCTTTGCAGTGGTTTTCAAATACAAATCCATAAGTAGGTCACTTTTATAAGAACTGCAATTCCTTAAGACTTCACATATTTCAAAACTCATACAATTAAAGGTAAATTTTCCCATAGGAATATAGATCTACAACAATTAGTAGCACCTATTTGTTTTATATATACTTTTAATTTTCTCAATATTGTTTCTAATATTTCACAGAGGCTACTCACCTAAATTAATAATATAAGGTACATTGGTGGTTGTTAGATGCTTCTCACAAAGTTATTATTACATGGAATCTCATTTTTAATGTTAGTGATTTTAAAGAGCATTTTTCAACATGAATGACAGCATTACCATTTGGTATAGACTGAATGTCTATGCCCTCCCCATTCACATGTTGAAACTTAACCCCCAATGGATTGGCATTACTAAGTGGGGCCTTTGGGAGGTGACTGGTCCATGAGGGCAGAGTGCTCATGAATGGAATTGGTATCTTCATAAAAGATACCCGAGATAAACTCCCTTACCCCTTCTGCCTGGGGAGGAGACAGCAAGAGAAATCAGGATGTCAGTCCCCTCCACACCCCTATCTTGTACTTCTCAGCCTCCAACTCTGCAAGAAAAAATTATGTTGTTTATAAGCCACCTAGTCCATGGCGTTTTTTTGCAGTAGCCCACCTGAGACATCATTTAATGACTGCCTTGATGGCATATACACAAAATACCTAGCAACACTGAACATTACACAGGCATAGCAATAATTACCAAAATTATTTACATGTAAAAAATAGTGTGATTCAATGATAGGAAACACCAAGTACTTGAAATTACTAAGTAAACTAGTTTGGCTGGTGATAAAGGTTATGATTCATCTGGTCTGCCAACTTTAAAATTGTAAATATCCATTTTAATTTGAAGAAATCATATTATTTCTAATTTTGCACATAATATATACTGTCTTGGTATATCTACATTGTCCTATTTCAAACTCATATAAAATGTCACATACTAGAATAACCTGCGATACTTGTTAAAGATGTAAATCCCCGGCTCTTCTCCTATGTACATATGGAGTATGGCGCATTTTCGACAAGCAACCCAGGTAACATCAGAAAATTCTGGTATGGGTGCCATATGTGGTTCAATGAAATATTGATCTAATTCCTCTACCTTTTGAAAATCCAAGCTGGAAAATCCTTCAGAGAAAGGCTTCAGCTTACGTAAAATGAAGCAGACTTATTTTTATATGGTTACGTTTACCTTTGCATAAACCAAATATACTTGAAATATATTTCATCATCAGGGGAATGGTTCAATAAGCCATGGCACATCCATGAGCCAGAGGCCAGCTACCACTTTGCACCTTATTAGTCTCAAAAAGCTCCACGGGGACAGTGTTGTATTTGAAAGATTCATGCTACACCTCATTTTAATCATGGACACAATAACCCCCATCTCTTCAAAGTCATTTAGCAGTGAATTTTCAAGAATACATCAAGTAGATTTTCTCTGGGCCCATCTGTGCGGCACATTTATTTTCTGTGACTGTTTTGCTGAGCACAATGAAAACCTTGACTACTAATGAACAGGGACCCAGAGAACAGCCCGGCTGCTGCTGTGGCTTGATGCTGTTCTTGGAGGAAAGAGAATTCTTTTCACCTGGGGTGGCGGCTGCAGGTCTGTGGAGCCTAGGAAGCTTTTGAAGGAAAGCCTTTTCGTAGAGCTGTTTCTCTTCTTTCCCATCTTTGTCACATGAAGACTAATTTCAAACATAGTCTCCTGGCTGTGAAGCCACAAAGCTAAAAGTGATCTTCTCATTGGGACCCCAAGTTCTGTGTTTGAATCAACAGAACTTGGGTCCCAATGAGACGTCAATGTCTGAAGCTACAGGAAATGCTCTGATGTGGAAGCAATATTAATTTAGAGGTAAATAACTGGGGCTTTAGAGACATAACCTCTATACCCTCAGTTTTATCATCTGCAAAATGAGACAAATAATACAATTTATCTTATAAGGTTATGGGGAAATTAAGATAAAAGATGTAAGGTTCTTAGTAAAGTGATGGAAAATGATAAGCGTGCAATCTGTCAATATATTATATGACATATTATATATAATAGTATATAATTTTAGCTATCATTATTACTACTAAGAAGAGAAAAAAATCTATAAAATTATTGTGATCATGACCAGTCAGTCAATGGCTGGGGCTGCCAGTTCTAAATCATTTTTTGCAAGCTACTACATAGAGGGGAACACCCACTGCCCTCTGAGACTATAGTCTTCAGGATATGGGGTAATTTATTATGTTAGCACTGGTGCTTGCCGGGTTATCATGCTGGTGAGAATGAGAGGAAAACTCATTCCTGAGCCAAGTACACTTCAACATAGCATTGCAAATGATAAATATATTTCTAAGGAAACTCATATTATATTATAGGCTGCTGCATCTGTTATGCCTAAGTGCATTATAAATGATTTTTTTCTGAGTCCACATAGATATCTCAATGATAGATGAGGATCAAATCATCTACTTTTATCAAGGCTTATAAAAGTGTTTCTGTAGCATCTTATCCTCAGAGTCAGTTCAATGTAGAATTTACAAACTATCGCACATATTTTATCTGACTGGTTGAAAGAATGTAGTTTTTTATCGTATACAAAACCTTAGCAGGTTGATGGTAGTTTCAAGTTAGCCACAATGGTCACTGTGATTTTGTAGAAAGGTCCAAGAAACTAGTTTAACGAAAGCAGAATTGTGAGCAAGATACTGTTTTTTTAAGAAGAAATAAATCAGGTGACAAGAGATAAAATCAAAAGAAAGACCAAATGTGAGATCCTAAAGTTTTTCTAAGCGCAAAGGCCTTGTTGGAACTTCCCCTGAGTCCCTCCCTTTCACAAACTTGTGAGAGATATTTGTATGCCCATCACTTCCCACATTCTACTCTTGTCACTATTTACTCTTCTGGGATTACAAGATAGTGAACTCCTGAAGGGGAGATAATACATTCTCATTTATATCTGTTTCCCCCAAAGTGCCCAGCACAAACTTTGTTCATGGTGTTTATTTAATCTACTGCTGCAGAATTGAAGTGTGAACTGTATGCTTAAACTTCATAGAAAATGCATGTAGAGGAAGGCATTTAAAAATGCAATGAAAAGTGCAAACAGATTTGGCAGTTCAAGAATGAGTATTCATTTAGGCAAAGGGAAATTAATTTCTTTTTAGGTAGGACAAATTGTCTAATATTTAGAACTGCTTTGTAGAACATGATTGCTTTCTTCATGCACGCATTCATTCACTTCATTACGGGAAAGAAGCATAGTACGGTAGTGAGCAATGAACTCTGGTGTGGACTGTTACTGTTCAGGCCTCTATCAAGCACCATCAGCTAAGGGGTTAGATAAGTGACCTCTCTACACCTTGGTTTCCTAATGCGTGAAAGAGGAATAACAGTAACAATACCTACTTCATGAAGTTGTCTTGTGGGTAAATGAAATAATCCATGCAATGTGCTAAATATATTTAGCCCTGAATTCTATTCGACTCTATTCTGTTTATAGCACTGTACTGTTCACTGCATGGAATTTAAGACACCAGGGCATGGTTTCCTACACCTAGAAGTTTACAATATACATGGCAACAAGACACCCAGGGAAAAGTTAATTGTATATGACTAAATGCCATGTCAATTCAGTGGTAACATTCAACAGTATCAACATACAGTTGAATAAGGGAAGAGAAGCATATATTTGCTGAGCCTTGTATTAGGCATTACTCAGAAAATGCAACCTTGCGTTTTAAAACAAGTTTTCTCTGTAGCAGTCTGGATTTTCCCTGAACTCTGAGGAATGCAGGATTTCAAATTCTGGCACTTCAACAGAATTGGGGGAATTGTGGGGAAAAGAAGGAGAATCATGAGGAAAGAAAAAGTGATTTTACAAAGAGCAGAAAATAATCTAAAATAAATTACTACTTGCCTTAAATGGGAAACTTCAAGCATTTGTCAATATAAGTTGAAGAATAACAATGTTACTAAAACTGGCCAGGTGTGGTGGCTCACACCTGTAATCCCAGCACTTTGAGAGTTTGAGGCAGGTGGATCACTTGAGGTCAGGAGTTCTAGACCAGCCTGGCCAAACATGGTGAAACTCTGTCTCTAATAAAAATACAAAAATTAGCTAAGCATGGTGGCGGACGCCTATAATCCCAGCTACTTAGAAGGCTGAGTCAGGAGAATCACTTGAACCCAAGAAGCAGAGGCTGCAGTGAGCTGAGATCACACCACTGCACTGCAGCCTGAGCGACAAAGTGAGATTCCATCTCAAAAAAAAAAAAAAATTACTAAAAATAGCTAACTTTAAAAAAATGTTTTCATATGCCAGGAAAGCAAAGTATTTCATATGCATTCTTTCATTTATTCCTCACAACAGAGATATGAAGTAGGTAGTGCTATTTTCATTTTACACATAATGAAAAAGGAATTTGAGGAATTTAAACAATTTACCCCAAATACCAACATAGTGTGACTTCTACCACTAACCAAGAAAGAAACATGTGAAATTACAAAGACACTTGAGATGAAGGAAGATAGCTTCCTGATTCTCCCAGTTGACACCCGTAGAAAGTCAGAAGCTATACATCCATTCTTTCCTCCTATTCAAGGCTGAAAGAGATCTCCACTAAGTAGCCGTGTTCTCATTCTGACCAACAGCTTGAATAAAACAAAAAAAGTAAGTGAAATGGTTTCCAAGCGAGGAAATATGTTCCATTAAATGTTGGCATGGTTTGATGTCATTCCGGACATCAGGAACGATACTTACAGGCTGAGAGATCTCTGAAGACCAGATAAATCCAAGCACAGTAAAACAAAAGGGTCTCCATTAACTTTGCTTAAATGGCATTGTCTCAAGAAGATGCTCAGTTAAGTGAGGTTAAGCAAAATCCCTGTCACTTTACATCTTCTTCTTAAATGAAAATCTTAGAAGAAAACCCTCCAACTCATGACAATATACCAAAATAAACTGACTTACAATCTAAATACTACGATAATGCCTGTATTCTCTAAGCCTTAAGAAAATATTAATTATGTCCATGTGGTTCTGTTTGTTTTGTTATATGCTGACTCATTTGTTTTATAGCACGTTTCACTTTTAAGTTAGCAGTTCATATTTGTGAGGACATTCAATTGTTTTCTCCTCAAGATATGGAACCTCAGAGGTTTTTACTCTAGGCTTCTAAAGGGTGAGCCATTTAGTATTAGCTGAAAATGATTAAAATGGACATTAAGGGCCGAGCGCGGTGGCTCAAGGTCTTTAATCCCAGCACTTTGGGAGGCCGAGGTGGGTGGATCATGATGTCAAGAGATTGAGACCATCCTGACCAACATGGTGAAACCCCCATCTCTACTAAAAATACAAAAATTAGCTAGTACAGTGGCATGTGCCTGTAGTCCCAGCTACTTGGGAGGCTAGGGCAGGAGAATCACTTGAACCTGGGAGGTAGAGATTGCAGTGAGCCGAGATCACACCACTGTACTCTTGGCCTGGCGACAGAGCAAGATTCTGTCTCAAAAAAAAAAAAGACATTAAGGTGTGTAGGTTTATCTTAGACAATCATATCTTTGCAAGGAATAAATGTTTCTTGTCATGAATATCAGAGACGACATGAAATGCCTGTCAAGGAGTAACTAAGAATGTACACATCGGATCATCTCTCTCTCTTTCTGACCCTCAACATGTACACATCTTTCCTGGAATTCATGTCTCTCAGATAAGTTGATTACATATTGTAAAAGGATGTTAATTCTTTCTTAAATGCAATGACAGACTACAATAAGAATATATCTCAGTATGCCGGTCTCAGCGGCTCATGCCTGTAATCCCAGCACTTTGGGAGGCTGAGGCAGGTGGATCACCTGAGGTCAGGAGTTCCAGAACAGTCTGGCCAACATGGTGAAATCCCACCTCTACTAAAAATACAAAAAATTAGCCAGGTGTGGTGGCATGCACTTGTAACTCAGGAGGGTAGTCAGGAGGCTGAGGCAGGAGAATCACTTGAACCTGCGAGACAGAGGTTGCAGTGAGCTGAGATTGCACCACTGCACTCCAGCCTGGGCAGCAAGAGCGAAACTCCATCTCTAAAAAAAAAAAGACTATACTTCAGTAGTAAACAGTGCAGACTTTTACATTTTAGAAAGCACTCTTATACACACTATCTCGTTTTATTGTAAGGAAACTAAGGCACGAGGAAGTCATGCGGTTGATGTTAGAGGAGAGTGCCTGGAACAGAGAGGACGCTAAACAATTGCTAGCTCCGGTGTAGTACTAACTTCTAACTCCGCGTCTGGCTGCAAACTGATGATTCATGAACCTAATTTGGATTGCAGATGTGTTTTATATGGTCCACACAGCATTTTTAAAAAATGAATTCCTTGCCAATATTTTTAAAGGAGTATTTTGTAACATAAATAAAATCCAGATTTCCAACTTGCTTTAAAATCAGAACATCTAATCTCACCAGACCTATATTCCCTGAAGGCAACAATTGGTCAGAACTCAGTGACTGTACTCATGTGTTCTCTGTCCTGCTTTGGGCTAGGGGCGTGTCCTGTTCATGTGTGTACTGCCTCCTACAGGCATCTGAATTTAGACCCTGCACCATCATGTGTAACAAGGCAAGGGTTCCTATTCCATGGGGAAGTTCTGACAATTTCCCACCAAGAGATGATGGAATGCAGACTGAAATTTAAGAATAAGAATTTTAGAACTGGAATAAACTTGAAATCACTTAGTCTCATGGTTCACAGTTAGCTATTGCAGGGTTCCAGGGGAATCTTAAAAACCATTTCCTTTTTTTTAATACTAAAATCTAATTACTGGTGTACTGAAGTACATCAGTTTTCTTTTTCTAGTATAAATTGTCTTATTTTCAAAGTTTATGACTGTAGGGCTCTTCCCTACATGTTTACATCTTCCTTGGAAATACTTCTTCATTTATTTGTTTGCTTATTTATTTGTTTGATATGGAAATTATTATCTCAAGTCATAGTAACATTAGTTAAAGTCATGCTAATCAACTGTTTTGTTTATGTATGCTTTGAAATAACACACGATCTTGACAGATAAACATGGGAGAAATTTATTTACTACTGAATAAATACAATTTAGTTTTAAAAAATATTAAAAAAGATTTCCCAACCTGGGTCCAGTAGGAGTTAAAATTAAAACATATTTTATAGTGAAAATATTAGGAAACATTTACTTCTTATAACCACTCATTTTAGAGAAGAAAAGCTGTGGCCTATATAAAGTAAGTGGTTTACATGAGATGGTTGAATGGGCACAGCTTGGAACTGAAAGTCTAATACAGGTGTTTGCTCCATGATATATGATCTGCCCAAGGTATCTTTCATGAGATATGGGACATGCCCAGTTCTCGATAGCATAGATTAGAACATTCACTTCTTTAGCATTGGATCATGAACTACAACAAGCCTTGGGTACAATGAAAACCTAAAAGCTCACTCTTCCTCCCTTCATGTGAGCTTTTCTGGTGAGGAAGGCAGGTAGAGAAATAATAAAATAAGGTGTCACAGGTAGCATGACAGGAAGAGACAGAAGAGAAACAAATGAAAGAGAAAAAAAAAGGAGAAACATTTTTAGAGGTGTCAGGAGAGATGATGAGTTCAATTTTGGACGGGGGAAAGTTGGAGGAGACAAATCCAGATAGCACAGTTGGGTATGTGGACAAGGATCTGTCGTAAGCAAGATTTTGTTTTCTGTGACCTTTAGCTCCTGATGTCATATCAATGGATATGTTCCATAGCGAAAGGAACTTTGTAGATGTTCTTAAGATGACTAATCATTTGACCTTGAAATTCAGAAAGTATACTGCATTTTTCAGGTAGGTCCAATGTGATCACATGAGCCCTTAAAAGCAGAAGAAAAAGTTAAAAAAAAAAAAAGGTAACAGAAGAGGAAGTGAAGAGATTGCAAGAATAAGAGGAATTTGATAAGCCTTTGTGTCAAAGAAATAGAAACTTCAGTCCTGTGACCACAAGGAACTAAATTCCACCAGCCACTTGAATCAGTTTGGCAGCAGATCCTTCCCCAGAGCTCCAGAAAGAGATGCAGCCTTGCTGATACCCTGATTTCAGTCTTCAGAGACTCGAAACAGAGAACCCCGCTAAGCTACACTGTGCCCAAACTTCCGACCCATGGACACAGATATCATAAATAGGTAGTGTTGACTGTTAGTAAATTTGGGGTAATTTTGTTAAGCAGTAATAGAAAACTAACATGGCATCTTAGATAAGAGGTTGAGAGGAATAATAAACTAATTATTTCTCATCCTAATGCCTTGCAGTTCAATATTTCAAATAGAGGGTATATCTATAGGTAAATCTGATATGTCATGGAAGATCAACATTTGTCTTTCATATGGACATAGAAGTTAGAACAAGAAAGAACTGTTATTGGAAGCAAAGAAAGGAACACATTTATTTATTTATTTTATTTGTTGTCTTTTGAGACAGGGTTTCACTCACTCTGTCATCCAGGCTGGAGTGCAGTGGCGGAACTCTGCTCACTGCAACCTCCACCTCCTGGGTGCAAGTGATTCTCCTGCCTCAGTCTCCCAAGTAGCTGGGACTACAGGTGTGCACCACCACCCTTGGCTAATTTTTGTATTTTTATTAGAGACAGGGTTTCACCATGTTGACCAGGCTGGTCTCGAACTTCTGACCTCAAGGGATCCACCTGCCTTTCCCTCCCAAAGTGCTGGGATTACAGGTATAAGCCACTGCGCCTGGCCAAGAAACACATTTAATGGAAAGATTCGCCACATACCAATAATTTTATGAGGTGTTTCCTGTTATCCTTTAATTATCCTACCAAATCAGTGTGGCAAATATATTATTGCTTGCATTTCACTGATGAGAAGACTGGAGCTCTTAGACAGGAGTCAAAGGCCAAAAAGTAGCTAGTGGCAAAGTCAAAATAAGCTTTCAGATAACCCTATCTCTTTGATGGGCAGTCTCTGGTGCTTCTTTTGTAACATACACATGAGTTTTTTTCATTAAGAATATAATTTTCTGGGTTTACATGTCCATGGCAAAATGATTACTTAAGAGGCTCAACTTGGAACAATTCTTGAGCTTTTGAAGAAAGCTTTGGCAAATAGGACTCTAGTCTGCAGGACACACATTTCTCCCTGAGTGATTGTTCCTTTCTCTCCAACACAGAGTCCTCCAAGAAAGTCACAAGATTTCCCTGGCCCTGGCATCACAGTGAATTCGACCACTGAAGCATATGGTGCTTGATGCTGGAAATGTTGCCCCTCTGAATTCTAGAGTTAATTTTGGCAATCCTAAGCAGGATTCCACTAAGAATGTCTATGCATTTCTACTTCCTGCAGTGAGGGGCAAGAATTTTCTCATACCTGCTCCAAGAAAATCTGTATATGCATTTTTATCTGGCAAGACTAACATATTTTCTCACCTCTGGTCCTTCTTGCTCCACTGTGGTTTGTCCACATTAATCTTCTCACTGATTTATCTCTTCTCATTCCAAACAGCTTGGATGCTATTGCTTCAATTACTGTCTTTGGGAAATTATGCTGTTGTCGAATTGACCCTATTATTAATTTTATTTCCTGTTATCTAATTTATTCTAACCTCTTCTCCCCTAACCCCTAGTTTCAGGACATTACTCCTTATTTCTTTCATTTCCAGTCAATCATCTTTTTTTTTTTTCCTTCTAAGGCCTTGTAATAATCTCTAACAGCAGCAAATACTTATAGAGAACTTAACAGCCACAGCAAAGACACTGGGATGCAAAATCTGTATGCTCTTCAGTCTCTCCTTCCAGTGCAGATATGAACCTCTCCCTGTTATTATTTAAGAATGGCAGATTCTTTTTTTCCTGGATGCATTACAATGCATCCCCATTTTTCCTCTCCTCTTGTTTCTGTCCTTCCCTCATTTTCCACCCCGCTTTTTCCCTCTTCCTTCTCTCTGATTTTTTTCTTCACCTCTCTTTCTGTTTTCCTGTTTTTCCTTATGCAAGATTTGCTACTTTCATCTAGTCAATAGAGGCAACATTTTATTTGATATATTTCAGAATATATAAAAATAAATAAAGAAAATTTGAAAAATGATTCATAATTATAAAAACTAAAATAAGCACCAATAACATTTTGCTACTGTCCTATCATCCTAGCATGTTATATTTTAACCCACTGAGCGCTCCATGAAAAGCAATGGTCCCTAACCTTTTTACAAATAGAGTCTCTACTGTTCACCTTCTTAAAATGTAGAGAACTTTGCCTCCTTCTTGATCCAGCTGATGTGAAAGAAAGTTATCAATTTCTACTACAATTCAAGAAAGAAAACCTTTGCTTCTGTCTGGGGACATGAGGGCAGGCTTCATGAAAGAGGCGACAGTTAAACTCTACTGTCAAAGGGGAGCGTGGGTCAGTTCTGAAAGTACCACAGAGGACAGACAGAAGGAAGGGGATTCCAGAGAGAGTATGTGGTCTGAGAGAAAGTGGCACAGATTTCAACCAGCAGGACCTCTACTGAAAAAACACTGAGTATTCCCATGTGCCGGGCATAAAGTGTGACAGAAGTGATGCAGTGGGAATGGAGATGAGGAAGTTGCATCTGCCATTGATTGTAAGGGCTTGAAAAGTGACAAAGTAAGAAATGCAGGGAACAGAGAGCCCCTGAAGGTTTCAAGTAGAGAAATGAGATGCTCCAGACTGTGCTTTGGAAAACTATTCAAGTATAATTGGGAGGCAATATTTAGGGTGGCGAGCATATATGTTCTGCATTGGATTGTGCAGATTGAAGTTGCAATTTCTTCCTTTATACCCAAGATGTATGTGGCACTTGGCAAATTACCTATCATCACTCTACCACAATTTCCTCATCCACAAAATGTGGATAATATTGCTCTCCATGTAGGATTTGTCTTAGTTCAAGTTTTCTGGAATCAGAACCCGAGAGGTGGATTCATGTGTAGGTTACTTGCTAAGACACTCTCCCTGCAGAGATTTTGCAAGGAGACAGGGGAGAGGGAAAGGGAGCAGGCAAGGGAAGGATGGACCTCAGATCATCCTCAGAACATCATCTTCCCATGTGACTCAGGTGCAAGTTATAGTTTAGAGATGTCCTGGTTTGGGATCATGGATCTGAGGTTTTTGTACTCCTCGGAGCCACACCTATGTGACTGGGAGAAGGAAGGAGTCATTAGCTGGAGTACACCCGGAGTAAAGGAATGGGCTCTACCTGAGACTCGGGGGCACCTCTTGGTGCTTCCAACAACTACCTTCCCTAAAGTCAATTACATTCAAGTTGTACAAGACACCAGCTCACTATAAGGAAATACTGCACAGTAGCTCTGAAAGCAGGGTCTCCAGCCAGTCAGAAATAGCCCAGAATGGAGCAGGGACTGAAAACAGTAGAGAGAGAAAGGAAACTGCATCTGAACTCAATTATATCAGTCAGCCAATCAGTTTTCCAAGACACTGCGTATTATTCATAGTAAAAGTTAAAACAAAAAAGAAAATGGAGACTAATCATAAAAAAGCTTAATCATGAAAATAGAGCACACACATCTCTAAACAAAGAGCCTTTGGAGCCCATCACAAGCTCAAAATGAAGAGAGATACAGTACAGTTGTCAACTGGCTGAAGCATCGGGAAAAAAATCCTGAGTTAATCAGAAGGCATTCTTCCTATCCAGTGAGCCCGTACCCATTACAATCCACTGTGCTAATGACCATTACTCAAAATGACAACATCGTAACTAAAATCACCATTTGTTCAAGTTAATTTCTTAAAGATCTGTGATTTTCCTCCATTACATTTAATATTTATGAATCCTAACTCACTGGAACTTCTCTATTTTCTGGTTATTACCATTCATTTTCAGCATGTAAAATGAAGGTCATTAAAGTTGGACTTTTCCTTTTCTTTCCCATTTACCTAGCATTACATCTTTAAAAGGCAATATAATTCCAATCAAATGCTTGGCATACAATAACAGTTTTGCCTTTACCTGAATATTACGTTATTGGGAACAAAATCCAGGTCCCATTAACTTTGTCGGCTACGTAGAAGTATTTCTCACTTTAAGTAAGAGCTACTTTCTAACAAATCTGGCTAGAAAGTGAATACTTTTGGTAGGTAAATCCTGATTTCACTCTGGCTTCTATTGTAAGAGAAGAAAAAATATTCAAAAGCAATTGAAAACCACTGGCAGAGAAGAGATGAAGCTGGCAGGCAGGTTAACAGCATGCTGAGTACAATATTCTGAGTTCTTTCTCCTCACTCTTTCCTCTTTCCCTGGAATTTCTCATTTGATTCACGGTTCCTTTGGGATATAATATTCATGGTTCTTGGAACTCAATGCCTTTCTTACTTTTCTGGGAACTTAGTGTTAAATGAAATTGATTCAGCTTGCCAGTGGGTTCCGTAATCAAACAAATGAGATATTCTTTAATGTTACAAATCTTTGGATTCTGAAAAGGAAATGCATGCCCTATGGCAGAAAGTACCTCACGGAAAATCTGTAAAAATTGGGCTACTGGAGTAGCTGCTGCCACACTTGGATTGCCTCATGCACACATTCTAATACCATGGCTCTCATCGCTTGGTATCTCTGGAGATGCTGACTTTTAATTGAATATGTTTAACAGAAAGGGAGGTTCAAATCGTCTGCATAACACGCTATACATTGGTGACAGAGTTATCCTTAGACCTCAGTTCTACATAGTATTTCCTCACTCCCACTTCTTTTCCAAGTTTGGAAAACACTTTTCTCAGAAAACCTCAAAAAAAGTTTCCCCACCATTGCCCTTGGACTTCTGTGCATAGATGGAAGAAGAGAGGGGGGCAAGCAGAGAGAGAGAGAGGGAGAGAGAGAGAGGGAGGGGGAGAGAGAGAGAGAGAGAGAGAGAGAGAGAGAGAGAGAGAGAGAGAGAGAGAGAGAGAGACAACAAATGAAGTAGAATGCCATGCAGTAAGATGATGAGAAAAATAAAGGCTAAGTGAAAAGCAAAGGACTTTGGTCCAAGTGAACTGGTGTGGAGTGGTCCCTTGCGCTGGGAAAATGAGTTGAAAAGGGCCCTCGGAGAGAATCAATTCTCACCCTCACCGTAAACAATAAATATGAAAGGAAAACAAACTACCAAACTTAGTGCCAGTTTTAGTTCCAAATTAAATGCTTTGTCTTTGGAGAATTCATCCACACATACACAAAGGGGGAGAGGAAGCCATTTCTGTCTTATTTCTTTGAATCACTGAGTAGATTCAATCCTTGTCTTTTGTTAGCTCATCCTCGTCGGAAGCAGTGGGTGGTAAGGAAAATGGGGCTTGATGTAAAAGAAGCATCCCTAAGTCCCAGCTCCTACCAGGCCAGTAGTTTGTACCCTCCTCCTACTCAGTGTTAGGACAGAGGAAAGAAATTTATACCTTAATTCAATTATAATTAAGACACCGTAGACAAAGTAGGGATTATTTTTAGGGCTGCCTAAGAAAAAAACACAACAAAATGCTCCATCAACATTTAAAAAACTAAATATGTGAGAAAAACGTTTCAGTCTCTTCTTTCTCTTTAGGACCTTGAATTATGACTTAAGGAGTTATTTGAAAGCTTGTTGGGGAACATGTCAAAAGGATGTGAGAAACGCCTTCCTACCTCCCATTGAGCGTATTTCAAAAGGGAGAGAAAATGTGAAGGAAGGAAAGGATACTGCTGGGAAGATTCAGACAGGCCAGTAAGAATAACAGCAGATGTGGAGGAAGATTACATGGAGAAGGTGAGCATTCACTGCAGCTGCACTCCTGAAAATGGGAGAGAGTCATGTAGATTTGATGGAAGGCAGGTTTGGTGAATGAAAGGAGAATGAGAAATATGGAATGAAAAATCTCTGAAGGTGCCTGGCCAGGAAGACTCAGTGGATCCTGGTAATACAAACAGTGGCCAAGAAGTTGACCGCAAATTTGATCCTTCTCTCCAGGGAAAAGATGAGGATGCCAGTTACAAGAAGGTCTAAATTGAACTACCAGATAGCAGGCCGATTAGAGCAGAAACATATTATTCTCTGTGCTACTGAAAGTATTCACACATCTTTATGTTCACAGTCCTTTAAACACAGAGCAACTCAATAAATTCTTATTTATGTGATGCCATCAGCAGTAGCAGCGCCCAGATAGTTTTCCTCTTTTGTTTATAGGCAGAAGGGGACAGAATAAGATGCATGTGATTTTTTTTCTTTCACCTCATATCAGCTACTGACTGCCCTTGGAGTTGCAGTGTTAAGGTGGGAATTGAAGGGTTTTGACAGTTTTACCATACCTCTTTCATTCGCAAAGACTTCTAATCTTGAAACTGGCTCTTTGTTTTAAATCAGGCATCTATTGATTAACCGTGAGACCAAGCACGGCTCACCAGGGGCTGAGGTGTGGTATACACTGTGGAATTAGGACAGTTAAACACTGAAATCGATCCTCCCTTTCTCCTGCCGCTGTTGCTGTAGCAAGCTGTTTCTCTAAGCTATTAATTTTATTATTAGCACACCTGGAGGCATTGCTTCCCTCAGGGAAAAGCAATTCAACTGTGTGTGCCGCAAGACTAGTGGCGGATGATCAATGACACAGCTGGGACTGGACAGGGAGTCCTATCCCACCCCCACCTATTTGGAATTTGGTGATGATCTTTCTTGTAAAGTAAGGAACACGGAATCAGATGTTGTTTCAGATCTTCTCGCTGCACTCTGTCATCAAAGTTTGGTTAATAAGAACTTGCCCTATTTGTTTGTTTTTAAAGGAATTAGGGAAATAGAGGTCCAGTAAGTTCTAGGAGTAAATAGGCCCCTTCACTGTGTGGCTTCCTTTGAGCTATTTCCCCATTCTATTCCTTGTATAAAATGGAACAGGGAAAAAGAGGGGTCATACCTAGATCAGAAGTCGTAAGCTGGCTGCTCAAGGCTTAGCCCTCCTTTGCCCAGAGTGATGTTGACTTTGTGAACTGCACACAAATTGATGCAGTTTTGAGAACAAATCAGCAGCCAGCTTTCAGAGAGCAGGATATTTCATATGAATCTCTAGTTATCTGGTTTCTTATTTAAAAGTCAGATTCTAACACTGGATCTCTGCAACCTATTGTGCAATTGACATGAATTGAGAAGCGACTGACCCCCTTTACAGAACTCAAGAGTTCTATGGCTTCCTGCGTTCTCACTTGGCTCACGTGGCCTGTGAATGCTGCCTGCTCTGTCCCTGGGCAGCTGAAATTGTAGTCTCTAGTGAAGATTATTCCACAATTTAAATTATCTGGGAATATTCCAATACAAATAATGCCCTTTGCAGACTATGACAAGTATCTGTCTTCCTCGATTCCTTTCTCCTTTCTTTTCTCCCTCTTTAATCCTCTCTCCCCCTCCTCCTCCCTTTCTCCCTCTCTCTGTATGTGTGTATGTATGTATATACACACACACACACATAAATACACACACTATATATATATACACACATGTATATATGTGTTTATATGAGATATATAAATATTTCATACTCTAGAAAGAAATGTCTTAGCAAAAGTACATTTTACAACAAAGAATATGGAAAGAGGACCTAGAGCTAATTTAACTATTTTAAAGGTGTCCAGATGATAAAGTTGAGGCTGACTTATTTCATGTTCATATGGAAAAATATATATTTAACTGTTTTATGGCAGAAACAGCACTGATTACGTTGCCAGAGAAGTCCCAGGAAACACCTTATTCATTGTTCTGATGTTCGGTACTGGCTGGGTGGCAGGACAAATGCAGTTTACAATGAAAACAGATTTTGATCACAGATAATCAATATACTGAGTTCTGCCAGCCCCAGGCAAAAGTATAAAGTAAGCTCTTGGCTCTTATAATCCAATTTTCTGTATCCTCCAAAGACTGACCCCCTCCTCCATTCCTATAACAAATGTTTATTGAGTAAGTATTACTATGCTAGTCACTGATGGATTAGGTGGCCTTCCACCATCAGAAATCCATGGAAATCCACTTCCGACTTCCAGCATGCCATGTTGTAGAAGTAGCACATGCTTTGGAAGGAGACAGCTGTGGATTTGAACCCTGGCTTTACCATTTATTGACTGTATGTCCCTGTCAGGTTACTTAATCTCTCTGAGTTTATATATCTTGGTTCTTACAGAGAGCGCTAGTGAAATGGTTTTAATAATGTCTATCTTTAGTACAACAGTATAAAATCAAGCAATTGTCTGATACCTTAGTGACTCCAGGTTGGATCTAGCTGAATTCACCGCAAATCTTGGCATTCAAGATCCCAGAATCAATTGACTTCCTCATGAGGTATATGGCAAGGTATGCTCCAGACATACTGAGGGAATGTATTCTCTTTCCAGATCTGCAAGGGGGCGCAGTTTAAAAGGCAAGAACTTCCCGGTGCCATACCTCCACCCACATCTCCATCCAGGATCTTAGAGGTCTTTGTTTAACTTTAGCGTGTGGGAAGAAATCAAAGATCAATCACTTTAGTGGCAGTTTAAAGGAACTTCTTTCACAGGACAGAAAAATTGAATGGGGCAAGAATTACTCTCAGGTTTAACCCCTTCTCCCACATCCAGGCGGACTCCATACCTGGATCCCCTCTCATGACATGTGAGAGCTCCTATCTATTTCTTTCTCCTTTTCCGCTCTCTCTCCCTGCCTACAGAAATCACTTTCTGCAAAACTCTTTGGGGTCCAATATTTACTTAGGAATGCACTATACCTGGTGGGGTCTTCCCTCCCATTCTTGGGTGAGTGAGGGACCAAGAAACTAGAAGAACACATCCTAGCACGGGAGCTGAGCCTCCCCTGTGTCCGGGAATCTGGTCTCAATACCAGGAATGTAAGTGAGACAGTCACTTATAGGCGGACCTCCCTCAGTATTCACTGGAGATTAGTTCCAGGAAATGCTACCCCCCCTCCAAAATCCAAGGATGCTCAAGTCCCTTACCTAAAATTGCATGGTATTTCCATATAACCTGCACACACCCTCCAGTATACTTTAAATCCTCCCAGATGACTTATCATACCTTATACAATGTAAATACAATGTAAAGAGTTTTTATACTTTATTTGTAAATTTGCATTATTTTTGTTTTTCTACTGTTATTTTCCTGAATATTTTCAGTCCATGGTTGGTTGAATGCACAAATGCAAACCCATGAATACAGAGGAAGGACTGTATATTGATCAGAATTTTACAATTAAGATTTATAAGAAAGCACATATTTTTTTTGACACTTAAAGCTGTAAATGAATAATAATTTTGTGCAAGGATGGGAGTGAATGGAGGTATAGATGATATGGTAGAAGGTTAATACGATAATGTCCTATAATGACATTTTGGTCAATGAGAGATGACATATAGCAAGGTGGATCCATAATATTATAATTCTATATTTTTACTGTACTTTCTCTACATATGTTTAGAAACACAAATACTTACTATTGTATTATAATTGCCTATACTATTCAGTACAGTAACATGCTATATAAGTCTATAGCCTAGAAGCACCACCATATAACCTAGGTGTGTAGTATGCTGTACCATCCAGCTCTGTGTAACCAGATTCTGTGATGTTTGCACAGGGACAAAATTGCCTAATAATGAATGTCTCATAATGTATCCCCATTATTAAGCAATGTGTGATGGTAACTGTTGAAGATGGGTAATAATCACATGGGACTTCATTATACTATTCTATTTATTCCAAATATATTTAAACATTTATACAATAAAAATTTTTAAATAGTAAGAGATTTGGTAACCAACTACAGGTGTGTAGATCAGACTGCGGGAAGCTAAGGTAAATAAAGCATAAAGAGTCTTTATGAAGTTAAATTCATTTTCTTTAATTTAAATTATTGTCATTTTTTTCTTAGGTGATAGTTCTTATTTTTGGCATTTAAATATACATTCTTTTATAAAATGACAATAATAATAACATTAGTAATAAGAGCTCTTACTTATAAATAATAAACCTTTAGCCTGATTGTCTAACTGAAGATTTAATGGAACACATCCAGTAAGCTTTATTTTAATTTTAAAATTGATATTTTCTTTTAAAATTTACATATTTTAGGTTTATTGTAACATGTTATTCCTGTACATGTTGCCTGGAGCTGCTTTCATGATACAAACTCGGGTTGAGTAGTTATGATAGGGACCATATGGCCCACATAACCTAAAATATTTGAGCCTTTGCAGAAAAAAAATGTGGATCCCTGATCTTCCTCTACTTCTGACTCATCATAGGTGCTCAATAAAAGCTTCCACCTTTTCCATCTGAAAGAACCATTCCCTTAGGTTTCTTGTAGATAACTGAGTACTAATTGGACACATTAATTTCAGCTATTAATGGCTGATAATAGCTTTATATGTCACCACTCCCAGATAGGACACTAAACCCCCCCTGCCTTAAAATGCAAATGTTAGCAGAAGAACATAGCTAATAAATCAATTCTAGGAGCCGAGAATACCGAGCTCTTTTCTGGTGGGGGCAATTTTTCCCACTGAGATCCTTTACTGCTTTCTTCCACACATCCTACCAGCTGCCCTTGGTGTTTATTCTATTTTTATAATTGCATGGATTAGTATAAATATATCATAAACTCACATGGACTAGCTGGGATTCTCTACAATAGTTAAGCCCTTTAGGAAGTAAGTGATGAGGATATAGCATAGTAGTTAAGAGTGTGATGTTCAGCACCTAAAAGACCTCACTCTTTGCTTTGTTGGTAAATAGCCATATAATTTATAATCAAAGGCTCAGTGTCCCCATCTATAAAATGGAGATGGCAATAGCATCCATCCTTCAGAGCTTTTGTGAGGATTAATGAGAAATTTCTAAGGAACTGCGTATCAGAGGTAACATTTATGGAGCATTTACTATTTTTATTCCTTGAGTTGCAAATGTCAGTACCTCCTAGGGATAATGATCCTCGCTAAATTGGGTTTGTCCAGGGACCAAAAGTTAGAGTGTGTGACCTTCAAAACTGCACCCTGTCCCAACCCCCTGTTCCTTCTCACCATCATTAATCCCTGACTCAAAACCTAATTTCAGAAGGGGAATAGCTTTCATAAAGTCACAGGTGCCTCACATGAAAATCTCTTCCAAATGTATAATTCTGTAACTCTGCATGCTACCTTAATAGTCTACAGTTCCAGTAATAAAGATAGGTTAATTTTGTATTAGATGAGCTTTAATGTACATTCAGAACTCAGAAACTGGCTTATGTGTTCATTAGTGGAAATCTGGCCTAAAGTGGGTCACGTAGAACTAGAGGAAACTGATAGACTTTGGGAAGGAAAAAGGCATTTTGCTTCATGTGTCATCTTCCATTATTTTTGATGAGTTGAAGGGTGGTGAAGCAAATGAGTCTGATATGTTTTCTAATGTGTCACTGGTACACAATGTTTTGAGAGATTGCCAGGGAAGTGACTTTTCTAGTCATATTGGCATCCTGTGCCAGACTTCAGCGAAGGGTGTAGGAGGCTGTTATGGCTTCATTGCAAGTGAGGGTCACACCTAGTATAACCTTCTCATTTGGCACAATAGCAGTGAGACGCCCTTCACAGTAATTTAGTCTTATCTGGAAATGCCATGCAAAGAACCTGAGCTTGAATGAAATAGACCCATGGCTAGCTTTGCCAGTAGTCTTAGGCAAAGTGCCCCACCTTGCAGACTCTCAGTTTCCTCATCCAAAAATAAAAAATAAAAAATATATGTGTTTCTGAGACAAAGAATGGTGTCTGTAAAGCACATTGCACAATTTCTGTCACATAAGCTCAAATTGACCTATTATCTGTGAAGTTCCTTGAAGAGCACTTTGAACATAGTAAGCACTCAATAAATTGTAGTTATCATCATTACTCTTACCATCTTCATTGTCACTGCTGTCATCAAAAGCTGACCAACGAGATCAAAAATTATTTTTACAGGTCTCATGTTCTGTAATGCCTCAGGTAGAAACAGTAATAGGCTCAAGAGACAATATGAGCTTCAAATTTAAACCTACACCTCTAAAGAGCTATATCTCCTCCAGGCCTTTGACTCTTGCTAGGGTTAAAGGAATTTTTATGTAAAATATAAAGAAGCCATTCTATATGTTGAAAAGAATATCCCCCCCCCATCCCACCCTTTCTGTCTGCTATAAACTATGTGATGGTGAGATTCTCCAGGCTGCATACAAAGGAAAGAACTCACAGGCTCCACTTAAAGTGAGCTGAAATGCTTAAGAAAACAAAGATATCCCCTGCCTAAGTTTCCCCAGTGCACATGGGGAATCAGATTCACACTTCCATTTAACAGTCTCAGGAATTGCACACCTATAGTGATTTCCCAAGAGCGCAATGCTGAAAATGTACCCCAAGGTGTCAGGAACAAATGTGTATAACGATGCCTGCCTTGCCTGACTGCAACTGCAGTGTACACGTCTTAATGGATTTAAGAGAAATAGGAACTGACACTAAAATGACATTTTTTGTGAACAAGATATATTAGATGTTTTCCACACTTCTTCCTCACTCCCTCCCTCCCCCATCAACAGGATTTTCCTCTTTGAGAGAAAAGTTTTCAGTCTGTGATTCTATACCATGGTAGCAATGCAGATTCAAAGGTAGGTATTTCCTATTACTGACACTGAACTCTTGCCTGAAAGGGGAAACAGATCCCACATAAGATTTCTCTGCTGCCACCCTCCTTACAGCCTTTGCGAGTATTTATGTCCTGCAATATCGTTTCCCTTCTTTTCTCAACCTCCCATTAGGTCAGATTGACATGAAGAGCGTCACCATCTACCAGCTTCACAAGTGAAGCTGCATGCTTGCATAACGTAGAGAATTGGACGTCATTTTTTCCCTATGACATCTCAACAAATGGTTGGTACCATGAGAGTTCCCAACCACAGTGAATATGATCAAAACCAACAGAAGAGAATTGGGTTCCATGTTCGTGATCCTCTCTCAGTGTTGGGAAGAAAGACCTAATTAATACCCTGACCACTTATGTGTGGTCATTTTGTTTGGCTCTTATAAGTGTATGCTGTGCCAGCAGTCTGGAGACTTGGTTTCTATATCTTGCAGTGCCTCTTATTAGCTGTGAGCAATTGAAGAATTCCCTCACCCTACACAGAGAGTTCTTCTTCACATGTAAACTGAATTGAGACACAAGAATAGACCAAAAGTGAAAAATTCAGGTCTTGTATTAATACCAATCCACTGGTAGTTGCTCCATGGATCACTGTGTTGAATGGATCCTGGTGCTGTAACCTGGACTCAGCAGCAAAGCCATCATGGTTGGATGGGTTCTGCCCACACCAAGATGAGAGGAAGGAGGTGGCGTACTGAGCACAGCTTTGCTGTACTTAGAGTAGTTTCGAATGATATTTATACAAAAAAGTATTATCTAATGTTAACATTGAGAGTTGCTAAAGCTTCTTCCTTGAGAAAAAGATTATTCCTTTCGATACTGTGAAGTCATGTACAGAAGTTGCTAATGGATCTGGCGACATGTCAGTATGCCAGCAAAATCACCTTCACTGTCCCTGCTGCCTTGTCATGTTATTTCTTTGTGAAAAAGTGAGAATTCAAGTACTATTGAGATAAGAGAATTTTTAACAAGTTTTGAGTCTCACTATGTCTTCACTGTATTGTAAGGACACCTAAACAAATTGCCTATCTGATTCCATTGGGAGTGCATTTTGAAATCTTTGAAATTAATAGATCACGCCCAATGTGGTTCTTCTTTTGTAGTACCTACAGTCTTGTACAATGGTATCTTACATTGCTTTTGGCCCTCTTGCCCTGTTCTGTATAGACCTTACCTACAATCCTTTGCCTTGGACTAAAATGACCACTTTCCCCATTCTAATACACATGCTTTTTGTCTAAGGAAAGATGACAATAAAATTCATGTAATGATGCCCACAAAGCTGACCCACACTCACAGGGTACAGATCACAGGGCATGTGTACAAGGGGTTAGAGATCTTAGTGGCTCTCTGAGAAATCCGTTTACTTCAAGTGAATGTGGACACACATGCATCCTAGCAACAGGAAAGAAATGGGATACTAAATAAAGCTTTCTGGGGATGATCAGAAAGAGAAGTTCAGTCAATCAATCTACCCCATTCACAAAACAACATGTATATTTTTAATGACATATACATGTTATTTTATAAATAAAATATTATTTTGTGGATAACATATATGCTGTATGTAACATATATGTATTATATGTGTATAGGTACATGTGTGACTCTGTATGTATATATACCTAGGTATAATATTAACTTGAATTTTTTTATAACCTTTCTAGAATTTCTATTCCTGACAGGCATAAATATATATGTTTCTTTTTTTCCCAAGGATAAACAAATTGTCCCAGCACCATTTATTGATGTACTAATGTACTCAAAACACAAAATAAATGAAAACAAAAATGAATCAAGAAGCTACTTACCAGTTACACAGTGAAAGATAACAAAGGTCATTTAAACACATGTATACGCAAATTGACAAAAATAAAGCAACACGTATTTCACAAGCGATTAATAAGGTCATACAAAAATAATATAAAGAAAATAGGTTGTCTACCTTTTCATTAGCAACTTTCAAACAAGAAGTATGTCCCAATTGGCATGAATTATTGAAATGGGCCCCCTCAAACACTGCTAATGAGAGTGTAGAAAAGAAAAGCACAGAATGGGAAAGTCAGTAAGCCTTCAAAATACTTGTAGCTTTTGACCTAGAAATTGTATTATGGCTTCTTGGCTCTCTCTTCTCCTGATACTATGGTCCTTAGAAACCTAGAGTAAAGTAAAAAGTACCCCTGGAGATTTTACTGGGCACCTGGTTTACATCACACTATGAGAATCAAGCAAAATACAGATTCCAGCTTGGCTCAATGTTAAAGACTTTTGCAAAGATTTTCAAAGCTCTAAACATAGAAGGACTGTAAAATTTCCCTCCCACCAATCTCATTTCTCTCTCACTACACCTTTGCTATGACCCACGTCTCAGTGAAGTTTGGGGAGAGGGGATGGGGCACTTCGTGGAGAGGTAGAGAGAACCTTCACCTTAAAAGGAGCCAAAGCTTTCAAAACAACCCTGGTCCTGTTTTGAAAAGTATTTTCTCGTCCTTAATATCTCATCCCCTGCCACACCTTAAAAGTCCCAAAATATAGAATTTGTACATTAGACTGGGGTAATCGTTATGATGTTCATTTATACCCATTATACTCTTGTCAATGGAGGGCTATGACCCTTCAACTCCAAGATCTAGGACTCACCTGTCTAATAAAGTTTCCAGTTCAACTAGACAAAGGGGAATCAAAGATATGCATTCATGCAAATACAGAACATTCAAAGCCAGCCTGCTTTGAAGAATTTGGACAGAATTTGAGTTAAGGGTGCCCTATTAGAAGGTTTATGAGTTCAGCCAGGCATGGTGGACACTTGTAATCCTAACACTTTGGGAGGCTGAGATGCGTGGATCACTTGAGGTCGGAGTTCAAGACCAGCCTGGCCAACATGGTGAAACATTGTCTCTTCTAAAAATACAAAAATTAGCTGAGCATGGTGGCGCATGCCTGTGATCCCAGCTACTCGGGAAGCTGAGGCAGGAGAATCACTTAAACCCAGGAGCTGGAGGTTGCAGTGAGCCAAGATCATGCCACTAAATTGAACTCCAGCCTGGACAACACAGCGAGACTCAGTCTCAAAAAAAAGAAAAAAGAAAACAAAGTTTTATGAGTTCCTTTCAAATAACTTTCTTTAAATTTTAGATTTTCATAGGACTATTATGCCTCAAAAAATTCTAATTCAGATAATTTATAATATGCAAATAACCTAAATTATTAATATAAAGTTATATCTCAAGGCACCTGGTATGGTATTATTTTTAACAGTAAAGAAAAAAAGAAATATGCTCTCAAATAGAACACTGAATATTTAAATTTTGGTACTTCTATATGATAAAATCATATGTACCCATTCAGGGGCTGGGTGCAGTGCCTGGCACCTATAATCATAGCTACTCAGGAGGCTGGGGTGGGAGGATAACCTAATTCCAGGAGTTTGAGGTTACAGTGAACTATGATCATGCCACCGTACTCCAGCCTGGGTGACAGAGTGAGATTTTGTCTCTCTAAAGCAGAAAAAAAAAGAAAGAATACTATTATTTAATTTTGCTGTGATTTGACAGTGTGAAAATTATAACATTAAATTTAAAAATTGCTGAAACTCAAAAATAATAAATTGTACTTCTAACTTGTATTTTGTGGTTTTGGGGAAACTATATTCACAAATATTACAATTGTAGATACTTTTCTTCCACATTACATAACAAATATAAATGGAACACTGAATGGTTTTTCTCAGGCTATGAGTGATTCTATTAACTACAGTAGTTAAAAAACGTAGATTTCTGGTTAATAGTCTTCAGTTTATTTATCTTTGACTGCTTGACTGTCACTTCCATCTCAAACTGTAGAAAGTGGCTTTATTTCTGTGGTCACGTTCCAGGAAGCGGGTGAGGAATGATTAACATAAACTTTTATTTTTCCTTTTTTTTTGAGATGGTGTCTTGCTCTGTTCCCGACTGGATGGAGTTCAGTAGCACAATCTCGGCTCACCGCAACCTCCACCTCCCGGTTCAAGCCATTCTCCTGCCTCAGCCTCCCAAGTAGCTGGGACTACAGGCATGTGCCACCACAGTCAGCTAATGTTTTGTGATTTTAGTACAGACAGTTTTATACCGTGTAAGCCAGGATGGTCTGGATCTCCTGACCTTCTGATCCACCCCCTTGGCCTCCCAAAATGCTGGGATTACAGGTGCGAGCCACCACGCCCAGCCTAAAGTAAACTTTTTATGGGTGTAAATTACTGCATACATGAAAATGAACAGTGCATAACAAGAAAAAGGTGTTAAAATTAAAATGCAAATAAACAAGCCTTAGTGGAACAAAAACATCATGGATCTTTGGGTCATTTACAATTGAATCCACAAAAATGTACATAATGTATATAAAAAAATGGAAGGAAATATGCTGAATGATTTCTCCCTGAATAGTTTGATATCATGGATAATTTTTTATCATCTTATTGGTCTTGATCTTCCAAATTTTCAAATGTAAATTCTTTGTATAATTTTAAAATTCAAATATAACAAAGCAACAACGTTCGCTGTGTCAACTGCACTTTCGCTGCCGCCTAAAGACTCCTGACTGTGCTAAATTACTTTCATCAGGAACAATCATTTCAAGGTACATAGAACTGGTCACACTACTTGTCAAAAATTAAAAACCTTGTCAAACTCTTTATGGCTTTATAAACAGTTGTCAAAAGTGAGCTGTTTGCAAAAGCAGCATAAAAAGGGGAAAAAAGGGTCTCTTTTCCTTTTATACTGAGTGAAGGGTTTCCTATAATTTTAGCAGTCATTAAGATTTACTAATGAAGACTTGAGATGGAGTCTAAAAAAGGAAATATAAAGTTAAGTGGCTCATTTCGTGTTTTGAGAGGTAAAATATTAAGAGGAAAAAGAAGTGCTATCTCATCAATCACAAACTACATAAAGCTGGAAAAGTAATGCAGCCCTTTCCAGCAGTAGCCCGCGCTGAAGAACAGCATTGGCCTAGCGAGACTACCTTCTAATAGGTGAGAGGCTATTTCAATCTCCATACCCATTTAATCACAGGGCTGTTTGAGCTCTGACTGCCAATTATCCTGAATTATGTGTCATATAGTAGGTTTGTGATCTGGGCTATAGTGCATTAGGGACCCAGCAGAGACCACCATGTTGATTTGACAAGGTTCTTAGAGTCAGGATGAATAAATTAATGCAACAGAATGATTCTGATGAACAGAAGATTGAAGCCAAGCTCCCCGAGATGGAAGATTAGTGACTAATCAGCTCTAACACCTGGTTTCCATAACACTCTAATAACAACTCCTTACGCTGCTGTAACAAAACACAACAGCCTCTGCCAGGGGGAGAAATGTGAAATAGCCTCAAAAGTTATGGCTTGGGGTGTTTTAGTCACGACAGAATGTATTTCACCTGTTCCTGGAAAATTAGAGCAGCAGCAATTCTTTCCCCTCTTTATAATGGGAAGGAGGGTGGGAGATGGTTGTGGATTCAAAACAACCAGGTTCCCAGGAGAACAGATTGAATGAGAAATCCACCGCTGCTAACTTTTCAATTCAACTTACATCAGCTGAAAAGAGGAGGAGGAACGCTACGAGTGGGAGGGAGAAGAGAAGGAGGTTGAAATAGCTAACGCTGATGGGACTGTAGAGTCACATCACAAGGCAGAGAGAGACCCCAGGTGACAGCTCTGACCTCTTACCTCTAGGCTCAGAATAGACAAAAGCAAATGCCTTCCAGACCCCAAGTCTCAGTATTTTGGTCACATCAGAGAAGAGTTCAGGACCTGAACATCTGTCAGGTAAAACGAAGATGCAAAATCACCAAAAGTCTGATACCATTGCAAGCGAGTATCTTAAGATAGACCTGTCATTGCTGCTCCTATCATGAGGGATTGATTGCAATTTGGGCCAGTGCCCTTCACCAGCATGAGAGGAGGCAGCCTTTTCAGAACCAACAGTATCCATTGCCTGTCTTCCCTTTTGCCATGACTATCTAAAAGGCAGACCACTTACGATGCCCTGTTTTGTTAAATCAGAAAGCACTAACCTGAGATGTTGAGTCTCAGAGAATATCTGAGACGGATGCTGAAATCACATTTCGATGTATATCAGAACAGAGACATCCAAGCATTAGAACCATTCTCTGACGACTGCTTAAAAACAAAGTGAGCCTATAGGAGCATCTCTGTGCTAACCGGCGAATGACTCTGAGACCAAAAAAACCCAGTTTAATCACAACTGTGTGTCTGAAGACCTGGTGGGTGGAGAGGAGAAGTTACTCAAATCACAAGAACAACAGCAAGGATTTGTTTAGCAGAAGACATAAGGTCAGTTCTCCCAGAACTGTTGAAACATGATTTGATACACTAGAATGAGACTCACAGTCAACCTTTAAAGGAAACAACAGCTTTGTAAGGCAGGTGGGCCTGTCTTTGTAGTTTCTATTTCCAACTGCAATTCCTATGCACACAATTGGACTTTCTAGTCACAATCTGTGTAATTCTGTAACTTGATCTCTAGCCAGGGGTCGGATCATCAAATTGGATTTCATGTTTCTTTTTCATTCTGGTTATTTCTCCATATAGGACACATTGCTGTGCTCCACATTCAGCTCATCAGCTCAGGAAGACCCACGTGGTTTTTTTACGGTGACTGGCAGAGAAGCAAACTACACGTTGTCCCAAGGGCTGTTTCCAAATTTGGTCTCCCAAAGGGAAGCTCACTAAACTCCTCTAGGCATGCTTTAATTCCGACCCATTTTCCCAGTTTCATTTGTTCTAATACCTGATTCTTTCTTCGTTTCAGTAAGCCTCACCAAAGGGAAGGCCAGGGGAGAGCCCCGTTGTTTTATCTGTATTACATTACAAATCATTTTCTACACCTCTTTTCCAGTTTTTCACTCCCAAACTCCAATTTAAGCCTGACAAAAGTCAGAAGTCCATCTTTCAAACACAGCATTTTGTCAGGCAATAGTCTATGTTAATTTATGCCTAATCTTCTCTTTTTTATTGTTTTATTTTCTCTCTCTGTTGAAATTTTTTAGTGAGTATCCTTAAACCAGGTAAAGAGTCCTCTTCACATAAGCATTCAAAGCAAAATTCAGGGAGGGAAAAAGGGTTGATCTTTAAAAGGGTTGATTGAACTTGTACTCATAAAAGCCACATTCTGGGCCATTCGCTGAGTTCCACTGTTAACTATTTTTATCTTCTTACCCCAAATTATAAATGCCCTAAAACATAAAGTAGAAAAAAGCCAGGTATCGTCAGTGTTCTGCTAAAAAGTTTCCCCGCCACCACGAAAGGAATTTGTAGATATTCCGAGGAGTCAGTGTGGTTTTGGTGGGAGCAGCGGGCAGTAGTTCTGTGTGTAGAAAGCTTAGGAGAGAACATAACTGCTATGATAACAAAACCCTCCAATCTGAAGTGAAACAGGCTTTGTCTCCTGTCCCTTCAAGGACACACCAAAGGTTTCTAAGGGCCATGAGGGGAGCATTGGAGGCTTATGGTTCATCTGAAACTGTGTAATTTTTCTAAATAAAGATAGCCAAAAAATGATCTTCAAAAATGGAACCAAATGATATCACTAGTCTACCTGTCACCATTGCGTGCTGCTATAGTGTATAGTTTATACAAGACTGAATAAGAGGAATCTCATGGAAGGACTTGAAATCTAAGATAGTGATCTCTGACGAGTTATAGATGCTTTTGAGAACATGTTGAAACATATGAAAGCCTCACTCAATAAAAGGGCAAGTATTTGTACACCCATAAAAATGTGCATATTATTTCAGCGGTTGTATTCAAGGATAAGAATCGCTGTAGAAGATAACAATAATATAATTTATTTTGGTCATTTATAATAGCACATCCACACATTAAAATCTCCAAATAAACTAGGTTCTTAGCTTCAAGGTGCAGAAGGGAAACCGGTGTGTTAAATGGTTAAAAAAGAATTTTGTGTGTACACGAAAGATTATGGCTCTTCTCTCCACAAAGCTTCAGTCACGTAACAGTGAAATCAGGGTGTATTTGTCAGGGTTCTCCAGAGAAACATAACCAGTGGGATAAAGATAGATGAGGCTGGGCGTGGTGGCTCACACTTGTAATCCCAGCACTTTGGGAGGCCGAGGTGGGCAGATCACCTGAGGTCAGGAGTTTGAGACCAGTCTGGCCGACATGGTGAAACCCTGTCTCTACTAAAAATACAAAAATTAGCCCAGGGCGGTGGTGGGTGCCTATAATTTCAGCTACTGGGGAGGCTGAGGCAGGATAATTGCTTGAACCCAGGAGGCAAAGGTTGCAGTGAGCCGAAATCGTATTATTGCACTTCAGCCTGGGCGACAGTGAGACTCTGTCACAAACAAACAAATAGATGAATAGATACATAGATAGATTCACTATGGAAATTGGTTCATGTGATTATGAAGGCTTGGAAATCCTACCATCTTTCATTTGCAAACTGGAGACCCAGAAAACCCAGCATTGTAATTCAGTCTGAATCCAAAGGGTAGGTAGGAGCGGAAGTAGGGGTAAGTATGGGAGTGCTGGTCTAAGTTCTGGATTGAGAAGGCTGGAGAACCAGGAGCTCTGATGTCTGAGGTCAGGAGAAGATGGACAGCCCAGCTCAAGAAAACAGAGACAATTTGGCCTTCCTCCACCTTTTTGTTCTATTCAGGCTCACAGACGAGTGAATGATCCTTGCTCCGCCCTCAACACCCCTGACATTAGTGAGGACAGATCTCAGCCTATCGATTCTAAGTTAATCCCTTTCAGAAACACCCTCACAAACATATTCAATAATATTTTATCAGCTATCTGAGTCTCCCTTAGTCCAGCCAAGATGACACCTAAAATTATCCATATCAGAGAAAGACAAGGAAGTAGGACAAAGGGAAATATATTGCTTTATTCAATTCGCTGCCATTGTAAAATACAAAATTTCCGATTATGGTCTTTATTTTTGAAAGTTTCAATGATTAAGGGAGTAAAAAGCAAGGCAATGAGATGCCATAGAAAGCATCTTTTCCATGGGTACTAAAGCCAGAAGCTAGTCCACAAAATGAAGATGCTTCAGTTACTTGTCTACAAGAGTATATTGAGTGTACCTAGCTTACAGGCAGATTGGGAGGATTAAATGAGTTAAAGTGTCTGAAAGAGATTTGCAGACTGTTGGGCACTGAACAAATGTCAGTTATTATTTTTACAAATGGATGCAGACTCTTAATAGCATTCAGATTGGATACAAATGCAGGTCTTGGAATCCCTTTTGATTGTGCCCATATTAACCTAATAACCAATCAGCAGAAGTTGTGCCTTGAACCCCGTTTGGAGTAGTAAAGAAGTGGACATAAAGTTATTTATCACAGCAGAAATGACACAGCAGCTGAAGTTTAGAATTCAGTCTGCAGCCTACAGTCTTCACTAGAGGTAGTAAGGACTACATCAATCATTATTTTGCATTATGCAAAATATTTAAAGTAGTAATCTCTAACATGGGCTTGGTAACTCAGGGTCAGAGAACAAGAAAATTCACAGCAGTGGGAGGAAGAGAATATGAAAACTATTTACTGGAACGTTTATTTTGTTTTTGAGAAAAATAATCATTTTTCTTTAATGGCATGCGTGACACCCAACCACATGTATTTTTAATTTACATTAAATATTATAGTGGCATGCATGCCACCCCTGGGGGTTGGGGAACTCTGCTCTAACATATGCCTGTATGAACATATGTATGTAGATCAGGGGTCCTCAGCCCCCAGGGTCACACAGCAGGAGGTGAGCGAGTGAAGCTGAGCTCTGCCTCCTGTCAGATCAGCAGTGGCATTAAATTCTCAGAGGGGCACGAACCCCATGGTGAACTGCACATGCGAGGGATCTAGGTTGTGTGCTCCTTATGAGAAAACCGAGGCTAGGAAAAGCTAGGTGTTTTCTGCTGCATCTTACCTGGAAGATTAAGAATAGAATTCCAGGTTTGGGCTCTAATTCTTGTGCTCCACACCTTTACACCCAACTGGGCCAGTTTAAAATCAGCTTTTGGCAGAAGTCACCAAATGGTAGCCTGAGGACTGCAAAATAGACCAGTACTATGTCAGGTGGCACAGATGGAATGAGAGCGAAAGAAGTAGAAATGAGTTGACTTTCTTAGGTAGGTCAGTATAGGAATGCTTCTCTTTTTTTTGAGACAGAGTCTCACTCTGTCGCCCAGGCTGGAGTGCAGTGGCTCACTGCACTTGGCTCACTGCACTTGGCTCACTGCAAACTCTGCCTCCTGGGTTCAAGCAATTCTCCTGCCTCAGCCTCCCAAGTAGCTGGGATTACAGGTATGCATCACCATGCCCAGCGAATTTTTTATTTTCAGTTGAGGTGGGGTTTCACCATGTTGGCCAGGCTTGTCTCCAGCTCGTGACCTCAAGTGATCCGCCTGCCTTGGCCTCCCAAAGTGAGGATTGCTTTTCTAACATAGAGTTTGGTTATGTTCAAGAGGAGTCATTAGAATATATACACATAAGGGTCAGGCATGCGCTGATCCCAAACACTTGCAAAGTGATCCTGATCACTTCCGCAGCCCTTTAAGTGCTCTGACATGATACTGAAATATGGTAGAAATGAGACACTTCTCTCCAACCCCCAACCAAAAAACAAAAACAAAACCTTTTCACCATCATGATGTTTATGTATAATTTATAAATGGTATTTTCCATATTTCTTGCACTTTCCTATTTTAGTATAAGGTCCTCTATAAATGCTAACTATTGCTTGTATTTAACAAGCCTCAGTCACAGGAAAAAATGCACAGCTCAGTTTCTGTAATCAGGGCAAAAAAGGCTGAAAGAAAATGGCCTATTCTGGGTTATAACAACATAAACTTTACTTCCTCACCTCATGCTCGCCTCCCTATTTTCTGGTTTAAAAATATATTCTGAGCTAAGAACTCATTTTCTCGGATGTCTTTACAGAATATGTTTTCAACAAGAGGAATTAGTATAATTCTGCTTGAAAACACCAAGTAATCTGTTCTTTTGAGTGAGTTTTGTGTACATAGGTTGAGTGGCCAAAAATGGATCTAAAAATAACATATGTTTTCTGAATATAGAGGTTTCCAAGGTATATGTGCTTCTAGGCAAAAAATAAATGTTAGAAAATGTCCTTTTTCTAAGTCAAGAAGAAAATTACAAAATTACTGTTAATGTATAAAATTAGGTGTGTACTTAAAATTGACTTACCATACTAGTTGTAGTAAATTAATTATATTGGTACATTTCCAGCTCTGAAATCCGTATCTGTAATGTGTCTTGAAAATGCAGTAAGTGGCCATTTTTTTTCTCATGGCTCAGGTGGTTCATATTGCTGATTTTGCAAGTTGGCTTGCTTGGATGTGAGCCATTGATATATAAAATACATATGTTACAGAATCATAGAATCTGAGGGCTGGCAAAAATCCTCAAAATAATCTGGTTGATCTCTTACTTTTCCGAAGAGGAAAGAGTGCTCCCAAGTAGAAACTCAAACAGCCAGGTTGGTAAACAAAAAGTAACCTAAACACGGTACATTTTCAACAAATGTTTACTGATCTGATTCTGGGTAGTCACATTCAGAGATCATAATATGGCCACATAAATTATCAAAATCAAGGAAGAGTTTGGCTGTATTGCCTAGCTGACAAAGGAGATGTTTAACAATGTGTTATTTGTCCCTGCTACGTAAATATGATCCATTGCTAACAGGGCAACTGTAACTTAAGCATCTGTTTTCCTAATAAGTACTATACCTATCAGATTTGCACGCTGGGAAATTGAGGAGAGATGATTTCCTAAAAACCGTATATATCAGGTAAGTGGCAGAGTCAGGACCAATACGAAGCTGAATACATCATCAAACCAGCATCATTTTCATGCTTGACCTTACACATAAGCCATACCAGCATTTCTAATCATGTGTGTGAATGTGTGGTATAAAATGAGGGATGATTCAGAGAAAAGCATGGTGAGAAACAGCATATTGGGCCTTTAAATACAACCTTGCCTAAATTGTGTAAATAATGTTAGCTCCCCTTGATTTGTGGGAAAGAGGCAGAACAGAAATTAAGACCTAAGAAAAATCGTCTTTTTTAAGAAACAGTGGAACACTTTCATATCAGCATTTCTTCTTGCATTTAAACACAACATTGATATTTTAAAAATTAGTTGTAAATATTTTAAAATACATTCATATTAATAGGAAATGCACACATTTCATAAGATCTCCTCAAAATAATTTTGAACTCAAAAGAGCATGAGGTTGTTATTATTATTATTTTGTGAGGGTTTCCCTGTAAAAGCAACAGTGGAGGAGTGGAATCAGGTATCACCACGTATGAAATGGAAAAACGTAAGAAATTGTAGGCACAGGTGGAAATTTTCTTCATTTCCATTCCTCCCCTCAAAAATAAAAAAATTACTTTTCTGACAACTTATTTTGGCTTAGAGTCAAAAAGACAAGTGGAAAATCAGAATGTATGCATTTTTTTAAAAAAAGTAGACATCTTCTAATATTATAAAAACAATAAAGAATATAATAAAAAAGACTTTTAAAGCCATTTTTAAAAGTATAAATTCATCTAATCACTGTTAGTCCTAAAATAATGTAGAAGAAAAACTCAGAATGATGTTCCAAATTAAAATACAACTGGGATTACAGTGTACTTTAAAAAGGCAGCAAAAGTCTTTCAAGAAAATAAGAAACATTTAATGCTTAATGGACACACTGAAGTACTGTAGCAACCTATCTGAAGAATAATTTCACATTTACTCAATTGAATTTAGAAAAAAATCATTGTAACTATATAGATATTAGCAGAACTTCCCCTAGAAGTATTTTTTAAAATTTAAATCAATATCATTAGCAGTGCTATTTTTCATCCAAGCATCCAAATAGCAAATGCTAAAATAATGTTTACCTGAAATGTTTTACTACTGTATTTAAATTTTAATAAGTAAACAAATGACACCTGTATACTGAATTTGATATGGATATTAGTTATTATGAAATCTTTCCTAATTTAACTTGTATCATGAATAAAGCCTCAAATAAGATCTGCTATTTATGAATGCATTTGCCTTTTTTGCAGAAATAAACAGAGACTACCCATACACAGTACCTGGACATGGAGGATAAAGAAAAGTATTTTAATTCTAAACCCCTTCTAAAGGAATCTGAGGTTTCAGGCAAAGTGTAATATGTAGATTTCTTAAGTTTCATAACAAAGCAAAAATAGAAGAGTTGGGTATTCTTAAAGTACGATGTTACAACGAAAAATTACTTTAACATGTTTCTCCTTCACTCTACTGAAACCAACATACTTCACAATTTTTATTACAGGCAAAATTGGCTGTATGAAATTTTAATGTTTTCATTAGTATATTTATTTGCAAAAAGTAGAAACTTATTTTGATATTTTCTGTTTTATACAGCATTATTTCTTTACTCACGTTGAGCCAGACACATTTAAATATTGTGTGCTTTACACAACAGTGTATCTGTTATACATGTTGACCTAAAGGCAGGATATGTGAACAAGAAAATACATACACACAAACACACACATGTACACACACACACACACGCATGCACACACAAATGAGCTGCTCCCTAGGGGAAAAAAAAAACACAGAACCGAGGAAAATAAGCAGTTTGAAATGCAAACACTTGTGTTGATTCAAAAGAAAGGATGAAAGGAAAGAAGGAAGGAAAAAGAGAAAGATAGGGTGAGAAGGAAGAATAAAAATGGGTTTTGCATAAGAATGCAGAGGAATAAAGGGTTACCGCTAGATTTGTTTCTGTAACAAACTTAAATAGCCTCAGTTCAGGGAAAATCCAGGCCAACCAGGTCAGCATTTTTGTTGTCATAGATTCTAAAATACCACGAATGCTGTACCAAAATTTTCTACAAAATATTTTAGAAAAATCATTGCGCAAGTATATACCATGGCTATTTCTAGCCCATCTGTGTTATTCTGCTTGAAGACTCTTCTTACGTAACAAAGAAACACTAGGATTGAGGAACCAAAATACAGTTGATCCTTGAACAACACAAGCTTGAACTGTGTAGATCCACTTACATGTGGAGCTTTTTTTCAATAAAAGCTATCATCAGTGTGCCTGCCTTTCCTGGCTCCCTTTCTATCTCCCCCACCTCTTCAGCCTTTGCCACCCCAGAGACAGCAAGACCCACTCCTCCTCCTTCTCCCCCTCCTACGCTTCAAGATGGGCAGGATGAAGACCTTTATGATGAACCACTTCCACTTAATGAATAGCAAATATATTTTCTCTTCCTTATGATTTTCTCAATAACTCTTTCCTTTCTCTAGTGTACCTTATTTTAGGAATGCAGTATATGATGCATATCACACACAAAATGTATGTTAATTGACTACTGATGTTACCAGTCAGGCTTCCGTTCAACGGTAAGCTATGAATAGATAAGTTTGGGGGCAGTCAAAAGTCATACACGGATTCTCAATTGCAAGGTGAAGTGGGTGACCCTAACCCCTGTATTGCTCAAGGGTCAACTTCACCTTCTGACAGCAAAACTCAACCAGCCTACAGATAACTGGGCAGGTCAGGCTGGGGCAATTTCTTTCTCCAGGAAGAATGAAGAAATTGCTAAGAGAAGGAGGGGGAGATAAGGACTTGTAAAGAAGTTCTTACTCTGAATAGGGCTGGGGAGGAAAGGAAGGTGAGAGGACACAGCAAAAGGACCAGCTCAGACAGTACCAACAGGGATTCAGCCTTGGCCTGACTTGGCACCATCCCCAGCTTTGCCAAGTCCTGCCTTTCCCTGAATACCCTTCGCGTCTGCTGTGTTGTCTCAGCTTTCTTTCCTATTCTCGCAACTTGGCAGAAGGTTCATCTTTATTACTTTAAAACTTTGCACGTGCAGCTACTATCAGGGCATTCCACCTCCAAGACTGTGCCCCAACCGTGGTGACCAACCGTCCTGGCTTGACACGGGCTAAGGAGCTTGCTAAGGACCCAAGACGTTCAATGATAAAACCAAGAGTTGCGGACAAGTCTGTAAGTGGGTAACTCTCTCTCTGAATTTCTTCTATGGTCCTCTGGTCCCACCAGCCATAAAGATATTTCTAATGAAGTCAGGGCAAGAAATGAACTACAAACTAAAAGTTCTAAGTATGTAAGTAGAAATTCGGGTGGAAGGGGTGGGGTGCTCGGGAAGCCTATGCCACCAATAAGCCTTATTTACTAAAGGGGGAAAATGCCTACAGTGTATAAATCCTATAGTAACTGTTAATCCTCTCCAGGAATGAAATAAAATAAAATAAAAAAGAATGCAGCTGATAAATTACTTACCGAAAATGTAATGCTCAAAGCAGTAACCACAATGCAATAATTACAGGACTTGATTAAACATAAAAATAAATCTGTCTTTTACTTCTCTCTCATTCCATTAGTATGTATAATGAAAGGAAAAGCCTTTTTAAAAGGTACCTCACGGCCAATTTTTTTCCCCCTTAATTCTGCATCGTAACAAACAAAGGTAAAATCAAAAATCATGCAAGCGGTGAAGTAGAAGCTTTTTCCTATTATCCTTGGAAGGATGAGGACAGTGCCAATTAAAAACATGTTCCCATGTAGCTTTCAGAAAATGCCTTTTTGTTTTAACTCCTTAAGAGTGGAATGCCTTATTAAGAGAAAAATCACAAAGTATAACAGCTTATAAATCATCAATATTTGGAGAGAAATCAATCCATTTGTCTCAATTTAAACATAGGGAACCTCTCCTAACCTCATTGATGTATGTAAGTTTCTCTGTTCATAAAGTGTGAAATGAAAAGGAGCATTGAATCTGTAAAAATATATGCTAACAATGTTGCCTTTCTTAAGGTAACAAGAAAAAGTTGGATAATTCAATAGAAAATGGGCAAATTAAGTTATTTCTGCTTTAAGTGGAAGAATGTGGCCCCATTTTATATGCGTGTGTGCAAGTCTCAATGTGACTTTTTTCCCTCCGTTGAGATACTCGACTTTGATTTTATTTTTATCATTTACGCTATGAAATGCCAACACCATGCCATTCCTACAAAACAGGCTTTTATCCATTTTTTTTAAGTCCACGTTGAAGTTAGAAAGTAAGTCATATCGCCAGATCTCGTTTTGTAAAGGTTGTACTCGCCACAGGCTTAACACAACGGTGGGAGACAGTGTGGAAGGGATCGATAAAGTAGTATTACCCTTTGTGATGGTGAGGCTCTGCAGGACGTTCCGGCTTAACTCTGCTGTCTGCCCTAACACTCCATCCTTACCCACTGGGAGAGTTCACTAAAGCGCAGTTACAGACCAAGAGCCCCGACCAGGATGAGAAACTCACTTCCTTCACCTTGTTCTGGAGCCGCTTTAATAAAGCCAGAGAAAATCTGGACGCCTTAATGTGGAGTTTCCAGTTTGAAAGCCAAATGTCTGAACACCCTGAAGTCTGAGGGCATAGGCCTTGACATTCAGACAGGGGTATGCATTGTCCAAGATGCTTCATTTTGACAGAAGGCCTCTAAATGCAGAATTTCTTCAACCTCAACTTGTCACTTGTGATTTTAAAAAGCCAGCTTTTGTGATTGCAGGGATGCAATACCGCAATGTAATGAGTTTATATTAATAGCCTCCTTCACTTGCCAAGTGGACTCAGGGAATAACATGTTAAATTTCCCTCCAAGTTAAATGTTTATAATTTCTCATTTGTCACTGTAAGAGTAAAATTACAACTCTATGGTTATGAATGTTACAAGGTCTGAGGATACGATCATGCTGTTACCATTCATGTTAATAGGCGGCAGCTGAGGCTGCTCAGGCCTGAGACTTTGAGGCTTTGCATGTTTTATAGTAGGGACCATATGGACCTGCTGTAGTTCTTCTTTTCTAATAAGAGTACTGAGGCTTTCATTTAATTAAATAGAGCTCACTTCACTCTTCAGGCAAAGTTAATGGTAAGTAATACAGATTCCTTTATAGGGCCTTATGACAATACAACTGATTTAAGTCCTTTCCCGTGTCCCTATTATCTTTCAGGCCACATGTCAACTGCTTTCCTTGACGCGACTATGGGTAGCCACCTCCCTCTGGTCCCCTCTCCCATCAAATATGCCTCTCACTGGAATTGAACTTTCTCTGACTGAGTCTTGACTCCCATCCTATCCCCTAGGATAAGGCCAACACACTTCTCAGTAATCTGTTATATCTTCTAATACCTGATCTAAGAATTGTCATTATTTGACAAAAGCCAACCGAGAACCTACCATGGAATACATGCAAATAAATAAGGATGGGTCTGCAGAGAACTGTGTTTTCTGCCTCTAAGCAAATTGCCCACAAGGGATTGAAATTCAGGTTGGGTATAACATTTTGGGACTCAAACAACTGGCCTTCTCCATCATCACAGATCTTTAAAGAAGTAGTTTTGGATTTCAGTGTAATTACTGATTTCCCTTACTGGTGACTGTTCTAGAGTCTAATATTTTATTCTTATATGTATACATGCCTCAAATAATGCTATACTACATAACAACTAGCCATTAAGTACAAATACGATTGTTAAATCTTTTAGGCTTAGGCTGCCAGGTGAAAAACTGGAGAAAAACAGCCCTCTTTAACTCATAGAACAAATTTATTTCCCCTTTGTCTCAACTTCCCTTGACTGGACTACACCTGGTTCTTATTTTTAAAACTAAAAGCATCATTAATGTGATTAAGTAAAGAGCCAGCAGCCACAGGTCAACACCCTCAGCAATACTAGGAACTTGGAAAAGCTTTGACATTGCAGTTTTTCTTTGTCTTGTCCCAGATAAAATTCTTAGGTCAAGGTAGTACCCAAGATCTCTGCAAGTGAGATCCTATCCACCTTCCCCATCCAGATTAAACCACGGGGGGCACACAGAGATAGCTTTATTTTCTATCCCAATAGGTTATTTTCTCCTTAGTTATTAAATTGATATCTTTTTCATAGTTTTTGGAAAATATAAAACTACACAAAAGGCACCTTACATGGAAGAAATTGTTATGAGCAAGAGTAAGCCCGGTCCTCAAGGTGCATAAAATCTGAAAGAGTAGAGAAGCACTACATATAAATGGTTATAATTGAGGCCACTGCAAAGCAGAGAGATATGAAAGTCAGACAGCATGATTCACCGGTGTGATAATTCTATGTTACTTAGAGGAAGCATAGGATTACTCCTGCTACATTTATACTTTCCGTTCAGAGTTAATAGAGGAATAAAATAGGATCACAATTGCAAACCCTCTCGATAATATGCATTTAATAAATAGTATCTATTTCATTAATTAAAGTATTGTAATACACAGTCCAGTTAGACAGAATGATAAAATGGCAGAGAAATTTCAGTGAGTTTGGGGGGTTTAGCCCTACCTGGCTGATGGTTCAAGAAAGGCTTCACAGAAGTAAAGGGCTATGTTTACGAAGCACAAATTGGGTGAAAAAGAACAACAAAAAAAGTTTCAGACACACACAAAAGACACGTTCAGAAATAATTGGGTTGGGCAAGAATGTCAAGTTCCTACAGAGAATGTTCTAGAAGATCAGCTCGAAAGACTAGCAGAGAGCCTCACTGAGGGAGTATCATCAGGGATTTGCTGTTGATTTGAAGTGCAATGAGGACTCTGAATGTTTAGAGATCCACTAGATCTTTATGAAATAATCTGGTAACTTTGTGGAAAGGTTTTGAGAAAGACCACAGATACAGCTAGGCACGATGGCTCACTTCTGTAATCCTAGTACTTTGGGATGCCAAGGTGGGTGAATCTCTTGAGGTCAGGAGTTCAAGACCAACCTTGCCAATATGGCGAAATCTCATCTCTACTAAAAATACAAAAATTAGCCAGGTATCAATGGCACGCCCCTGTAATCTCAGCTACTTGGGAGACTGAGGCAAGAGAATTGCTTGAACCCAGGAGCCGGAGGTTGCAATGAGCCAAGATCTCATGCCACTGCATTCCAGCCTGGGTAACAGAATGAGATTCTGTCTCAAAAAACAACAACAAAAGAAAGACCACAGACCACAGATAAAGAGGTGGAAGCACTGTGAGAGTTCAGGCCAGAGGAAATGAAGGCTTTTTATCAGAACGATGATAGAATGAATGATAAAAATGATGGCAGAGGGGGGAAACATTGAAGACTGAGAAAATTCAGGAGTTGGCAATTAATTGAATGTGGGGTACAGCAGAGACAGGAGAACAAACTTAAAAGACTCACATTTCAAGTCTCATGACAAAAAAAGTGACAAAATGTTACGCACAAAAAAAGTAATCCTTGTTAGAGACATTAGCTTTCGAGTCACATAAGTTACCTTGGTTCTTACTAAATGTGTTACATCATTTTAAAGCTTAAAAAATCAAATTATGTTACCACTGGCCATCTGAAACTAAAATTATTGATGATATAAACTTTCAAATAAATATACCATCTATGATGATAACATGTCTCAGGGCATATTTCGAATCTGAGGAATATGGGCACTGTTTTATGAACAACAGAGAAAAATATTTAAAGTTTTTTTTAAAAGGACAGAGACATTCAGTACCCCATCTTAAATCAGCACCCCACAGGGATGTCTGTGTTCCCTTGTTCAGTGCAGCAGTCTTCACAATAGGCAAGATACAGAAACGACGTCAGTGCCTGTAAATGGATGAATGGATAAGGAAATTACGGTATCTATAGTGTGTGAATATACGTACATACTCAGTTTTAAAAAAGAAGAAGATACTGCCACTTGAGACAACACTGATGAATCAAGAGGACATTATGCTAAGTGAAATTAGCCAGACACAGAAAGAAAAATACTGCGTGATCTCACTTATATGTGGAATCTTAGAAAAAATAAAAGTTGAATACATAGGAACAGAGAGTACAACATGGTTTCCAAGCGCAGGAACAACAGAGAGAAAATGGGGAGAAGTAGGTCAAAGCATACAAACTTGCGATTATCTAGGATGTCTGAGTCTAGGGAATTAATGTACAGCATGGTGTCTATTATTGATAATATCATATTGCATAATGAAAATGTGCAAAGGGTAGATTTTAGGTATTCTTATCTCTCACACACAAAGGTAATTATGAAGAGCGTTGAATATGTTAATTTGCTTGACTGAAGTGCTCATTGTATGTATACGTATATCAAAACTTCATACTGTATACTTAAAATAACAATTAAAAGAAAAGTAAAACAAAGCACCAAGACATCTAGAATATTTACATTGGGTACAAGATAAAACTTTGCCACATGTTCATTCTATTTATTAACTACTGTTCTTCAGTATTTCATGAAAGTATTTAATGGGCTAATACTATGTCAAAACAGCAACATGGGAAATAAGGGCCCTAGAGACAGCCCCAAAACAAATATACCACATAAGAGATGGTATTTGCTTCATGTGACAGGGAAAATTAAATCTTCCTGCCTACATAAGTGCGTAAGAATAAGCACAAGCTGAAGGTACATTAATCTCAATCGCTGTTTATTTGTGGGTGTTTAGATGTATTACATGCGGTGTATGTTCGCACTATTGTTGTTTTGGGTGAAAGACACAGAAATTCATTGTGAGAAAACCAGGGAAATAATTTTCTTAGTTGCAGAACTCCAGGAACAAGGAAACAAAACCTGCAGAACTCAGTTCACATTACAGCCTTGCACACGTACCTCTGTCTTTATTTCGAGGAAGTGGAAAAAGGAAATGAAGAACAAATCGCTCCCTCAAATGTTATTAATAACAGAATTTCTCTACATTATTATATATTTTATATTAAAAATCACATAAGTATCATTCTAAGAGATTAAGATGTCTGGAAATGAATTTCAGCAAAAAAGTGGTTAACATTCATCATAGCCTTTCAAAACAAAATTGAATTCTACTTTTATCTGCAAACTTCCCACTGCAATATTACTTATGTTTATTTAGTTATTTTTTTACATATATAGGCTGCAACTTACCTAGGGCACTATTTATCATCTGGACAACCTAAGTACACCCTACACATCCACACACATCCCCCCCCCCCCCCCCCCACACACACACACTCAAATCACCTTGAGACAAATGAGAAATTCTCTCTTGGGAAACTCAAAACTGTATTAAAATGGTAAGTAGCTAGTTTTCACTTTTCCTTCATTAACTTTGGCAGACAAGAGTGATGTACACATACCAAAAAAATCAAGGTTCCAACATGCTCCTGGTCATGACAATCATCTTTGCTTCCTTCAGCCCTCAAAGTTTGTTCATTTTTACAAAGGCATTATAAGCTGTGATAGAAAAAGTGGTACCCAGAGGAGACTTCCAATTATCCACATAGGTAGCCTAGCCCATCTGGGAACCTCAGCAGGATGGGTCAGGATTTAAGGATTCAAAATAATTATTGCAAAGGAAGAGGTTGAATGAGTAATTTCTCGTCGGTATTCTATGGACAGTAGTAAAGCAGAGAAAGGGGAAGCAGGAAATTGGGGTTTAGAAAAGTAGAAATAACACAGTACATAAGGAAATTCAGGTTTGCCAACTGTTTTGTGCAAGTGGCCTATAGTTTTAAAAAGAGCACAGTCCAAGGTAAACTGTAGCAATTATGCCTCACTGGTACCTGAGTCAGAACAACGTCATGTGTCGCCTGCTCTAACGATTCACACTTCGGAATTTTGAGCCTAACACCGCAGTCCTAAGTAAGAAGGAATTCCATTCAGACAGTTAACATGTATATTTCAGGTGCCTTTTGTATACAGAGTTTGGGTAAAGGATATGGTAAGGAGGAGAAACACACAGAAACTTTAGACCCTGCTTTAGATTTTAGCCAAATTCAGGAATGAATCCAAATGATTTTTGAAAGATAATATAGTAAATAAAAAGAGAAGAGACTTTCCCAGGGATTTCCACTGAAACATTTAAAAAGTGAAAGTTTATTTGAGGCCAGCATGAGCAACTCCATAAGACCCAATCTCTATTTAAAAAAATAAAACATAAATAGCTAGGCATAATGTAGTGCTCCCATAGTCCTAGCTACTTGGAAGCTTAGGCAGGAGTATTGCTTGAGCCCACGAATTAGAGGCAGCAGTACCACTGCACTCCAGCCTCAGCAACAGAGTGAGACTCCGTCTCTGGGAAAAATAAAGATGAAAATGAAGAAAGTAAAAAACGTACAAAGCTCGAAATAGGCAGTTTCTGTCCTGAAACCACCACGATTGCATCTGGGATCCAGTCTTAGTATCAAGACTAGTTAAGAGCTGGGGCTTTGGAGTCAGAAAGTCTGGATGTCAGTTTCAGCTGCACCACAGCAAAATGAATGGTCTTAGGTAAAACGACCCTTAACTGAACCTTAGGTTCCAAATCTGAAAATGAAGAAAACTGAGTATAGTTGTTAGGAGTTTAAATGAGATGCCTTTTCCATTAAGTTTATCCGCCACCTTGCCTGTGAATAGATCACACGGATTCCTGAATATAAGGGCGCAATTTTCTCTAATATCCTCAGAAAAGAAAAAAATCACCCCTTTCAAATATTCATATTGCAGCATCTCTTGCAAATGTTCCATTGTGGACCCAGGATTGCATATTGCTCTCATTTGTTGGGTTACTGTTCTAACTGCTGTGACTGTGTCACACCAGTTGTTAAACATTTGAACGCCACTCCTGTTGTCTGCAGAAGACACACTGGCATGTTATGACTTCAAGCAATGTTAGTTTGGATGGTATAGAGGTTAGCCTATCAAAAAGGAGGCAATAACAGTTAATGCTGATTTTGTCATGATCCATGCAGTGTAGAATGTCACATTCCCAAGTGCCAAGCTCCCCTAGATCCACTCCCCACCTTTTTCTGCTCTGCTCTGCTCTGGGTGGCAGGAAGCTGAACCTCAGATACTTTCACATACCCTGTGAAATCTTACTGATTCGGTCAATGGAAGACAATAGACAGTCCATGGAATTTCTTCCCAGTTGATCTTCCTCTCCCTCTCGGTCTCCCTTGGGTCTTTACAGTCCTTCTTGGAAGTGGCTGTGCTCTTCTCCAGCCACATTCGTGTTGAGCAGTTCATCTTTCAAAGCTCCAGGTTGCGGACAGTCTTGGGTAATATAGTTGTCTTCCCTTGGTTTTTCAGTCCTGGAGGTGAAAACAGCTGCTTCATGGTTGCCCATCCCTGGGTAGTTCACCATTTCTGGTCGATTCCCTTAACCTGCCTATACCTTCATATGTATTTCCTTTGTTAATATCTCTTCTGTAAAATCCTTTACAGAAGTGCACCTTCTGTTTCCTAATTAAATAAGCACTGGAGTGAGTGGTTATGTTATGGAGATCACACACATAGGCAGGTCAGGAAGGACTTCACTGATAAAATAGCAACCAAAGTTTCCAGGAAGTGACAGAAGGGGCCATTCAGCTATCAGGGAGAGCAACTGTACATTGATGGTGAATATCAAGTGTAAAGGTAGAAGCTCATTTGGGATTTTCAAGGCAGGGAAAGAGGCTAGTGTGGCTGGAACAGAGTCAAAGGTAAGGCAGGGAAAGAGGCTAGTGTGGCTGGAACAGAGTCAGAGGGGCAACAGTCATAGCAATTCAGCTGCATTAAAGATATGGGCCAGCATGCAATCACCCGGATAGAGAACACAAGAGAGAGAAGCTACAAAGACCCATGACAGGGCCGAGGAAGGGAAGAGACTAGGCCAGCCCCCAGCAAAGGATACCGAGAAGGAGAAACCAGAGGAGAATCAAGTGTGATAACCAAGAAGTCAAAGAGAAAAGAGTTTTAGGAGGTGTGATTAACTGTGTCAGATCCTGGGGTAGATCAAGTGAGATGGGGACTGAGCACAGGCCGCTGGATTTAGCCATGAGGCTCATTGTGGACCCTGACAAACGGTGCTTTGGTGAAGTGTTTGGAAACAAAAGTCTTACTGAAGTGGGTTTAACTGAAAATGAAGAGAGATTAAAGATCAACTTTTAAAAGCATAAATTAAAGCAAAGTAAAAACAAAAAACTGACCTAATGGTCTGTCAATGGATTTTTACGTCTTGACATAAAATTCCCAATGAGAGTGTCATACAGAAACACAAATATGCTATGTCTCAAACAACTCACATGATGTGATGTGCCATGCAAATCTGTTAGATAAAATTTTAGTGACTGTAAACAATATATTAAATATCATTAAGAGGCATATCACTATCCCAGTGAGTTTATATACTCAATTTGGCAAAAACAACTTTTTTTTTGTCTTCTTATGAGGAATTTCACACACACATACACCTTATCTAGCTAGCACTTATGCAGGAGTTTGCTATGTTGTATCTGAGATTCAAACAAAATCCTATATTTTGAGATTGACCTGCAAACCAATGAAGCTTGAATAGGTTAGACTAGAGGTAACAACTTGATTGTACATTTTCCCCTGGAGAGGGAATTCAAAAGAAACATATTTGTTAATCCTCCTACAAGGAAATCTATGGTATGTTTATCCCTTCTTAAAAACAGCCATAGGCTATTCTCTAGGGAGAAGAAATAAGATTCCATGTAAACACTCCAGCCAATAGATGTACTTGTTTCACATGAGCAGGAGTGTGTGCGAGCTCTTCAGTGGGTAGGTGGCACAGGTACTGGAGGAGACATCAGGACTAACCACACCTAAGGAACGTGGCTCAGTGGTATCCGGCCATACGTCTGCATACTTTCCGTGGTAGAGTGATAGATGGCCCTATCTGTCAAGCGCTATGATGCTTACATCAGATACATATAAATCACTTAGACAAGACTACCCTTTCAGAGAAAGCTCATTGCTGCAAAAGAACAATTGCATCAAACAAATGCATGGAACGACAAACACCATGGCAAGAAGAAGGCCCAAAGAGGAATATGACCTATTTTGGGATTTAACTTTCAGAAAAATAATTTATTTATTGTGATAAAGGGTAACATTTTCTTCATGGAAATGTCAGCATGGGCAAGTGGAATTTCAATGAGCACAGCTACTATTTATTGAGTGCTTACTATGGTCTATGCACACAGCTGAGTATGCTGCATGCATAGTCTCATTTATTTCTCAATATGACACTGGGAGGACAGTATTACTGCCCTGATTATTTTACAGAGAGAGAAACAGAGGCTTGGGAATTAAGGGATGTGCCCAAGGTAAGAGATCATACATAAGTGAAAGAGTTGGGATGTGACCACAGGAAGTTGGGCCCCAGGACTTATGAAAGATAAAATCACTTAAATACTAGCTTATATTTAATGAATACTGGCCATGAAGCATAACCTTTACATGGATTTTATTGTCATCTTTTTCTTTCCACAACTATCACTATAATCCCATTTTACCGAGACAATGAAAACATAAAGATTTGATACTGATCACCTTGGTGATCTACTGCCAGTGGGAAAACAGAGCTACAAATTAAACCCATGCCTCTGACACCAGAGGAAGCACCATATCTCTCTGTACAGACACTTCTATTCCAAAGATTAATTTTCTATTATTAGTAAACCCAGGCATCAGGCTGGATGTGGTGGCTCACGCCTGTAATCTCGACACTTTGGGAGGCTGAGGTGGGCGGATCATGAGGTTAGGAGATTGAGACCATCCTGGCTAACATGGTGAAACACTGTCTCTACAGATAATACAAAAATTAGCCAGGCACGGCGGCACATGCCTGTAGTCCCAGCTACTCGGGAGGCTGAGGCAGGAGAATTACTAGAACCCAGGTGGCAGAGGCTGCAGTGAGTGGAGACTGCACTCTAGCCTGGGTGACAGAGCAAGACTCCATTTCAAATAAATAAATCAATAAACCCAGGTATCATTTTCAAATATCAACAAGCATTTATTACACACTCAAGATCATCAAGACCTTGTGCTAGCTGCTACAATTGAACACAAAGAAGTGAAGTTCCTTCCATCAGTAACTGTAAAATAAGTCTGGGGAAACAATGCACAAAACCTTATGGAAAATTTTAAGTTGAATTCTGTTAAGCAATTTCTCTTACGAAGCAGAAGACAGCACAAGTATGTGATGATTTGAATGGAAAGGACGACCCAGAGGATGAAGACATATTTGGCATGTGTGGTACCATAAAAGTTTCAGCATGATGCTGCTATTGGAGGAAATAAAAGGACCTGTGAAGGGTGGCGACAGGATATGGAGGAAGACAGTAGACAATTTTTGCTGAGATAGCTGGTAAATATAAAGAATAGTGAACGTAAACTGGATCGAGTTGGAGAAGAGCTGGAATCTCAGGCAGAGTTTGGACTGTATTTTGTGCATTAAGAGACATTTTACCTCAGGTGTGACATGATACAGATCACTGCCTGCAGAATATAAATTCGCCCTTCTAGGTAAGTATAAACAATTCAAACTTATACACAGAAAGTAAATGAAGCTACAACTAACGTGAGGTTGATGTAAGATTTTTCAGAACACCTATGTGGCATCTACTGTCAGCATGTTTATGCTTACGCTGAAAAACAGGCAGATTGATTTTCCCTGATTAAGACTGCTTCAGTCTGGTCTGATGAGTAAATATCCAAAGCAGCCACATGCTTAGCTGCCCTCCCTCTGCAATTACTACCTATTTTTTTTTCCACTCTTGATTCGAAGTGTGGGTCTTAATTTGTAATTCTTAACTTTTCAGAGTAGGCACACATGCCTATCACTTGATCTTGTAATTCTCCTGCTGCTTCTAAGAGGGATGGTCATTCATTCATTCATTCATTCACTGTGTGTTTTCTTAATAGTTACAAAGTGCCAGGGCAGGTGCTAGGCTTTGGGGATGCAAAAAATAAAATGTCATCTCAGTGTTTAAGGAGCTCACAATCTGCTTGAGGAACACAAAAGAGTGAGACAGCCACAATATGTTGGCTGAAGTCTGCAAAAGTCCTACATATAACGTGCTATGTGATCACACATAAGACAGTCTTCATTCTGCCTGGTGCATCTTGGCAGGCCTCCCAGAGATAGGAATTTTTAATGCGAGTTGTGAAAAATGAGTAGTCATTCTCCAGGTGGCTGAAAAGGCAAAAGCCATTTCTAAAAGTGGGTGAAGAATGTGGAAACACTTGGGAACCTGGATAACTGCCAGAAAGAGTGGTCCACAGTTGAGTTTATGACAGGGGAGGGGTCAAGAGGGATCGATGCTGCGATGTGTTAGAACTTGATTCAGCAATCCCATTTCCAGTTTAGAAACAACACAGAGCATGGCCTGGGGTGTGGGCAAATGGGAACTGACTGTAATAAAAGTCACATACATCTTAGTTATTGTTACAGAGATAATCTAATTTTATCTCGTGAATTTCTCTATAGTCTCCTAGACAATTGAAGACATCATGATTTGTCAGAATTTAGAGGTGGAACTTGCTGATCCAAAGAAAACTATGCCTTTGTGTCTTCCCGGCTCTAAGTCACTAATGTCAACTAAAGAATTGTCATCATACCTCCCTAGATGTTAACTCTGACAACTTGTCAGCCAAGCATTTTTCTAAGACAGTCATCCAGGTAGCCAGAGCTTGAAAGTGAAGAATTGAGGAGAAAGATTTGATCTTGCCGATTATAGGAAATTTGGGGCCAGGTTCCAAAGCATGGCATGGCTTTGTTCATCTAGCGCCTGGAACGTGTTTTTAAACACATAGTTAGACTGATCCTAGGCTCTGAGGACCACCCAAGGTAGGTTTGAGATTCCTGAGAAATATCTATTCTCTAACTCCCTGTGCTCTGCACTCCCCAACAAAAGAATGTGACATGATGCTCATGCCTGTAATCCCAGCACTTTGGGAGGCCGAGGTGGGTGGATCACGAGGTCAAGAGATCGAGACCATCTGGTCAATATGGTGAAACCCTGTCTCTACCAAAAATCCAAAAATTATCTGGGCATGGTGGTGCACGCCTGTAATCCCAGCTACTCGGGAGGCTGAGGCAGGAGAATTGCCTGAACCCAGGAGGTGGAGGTTGCGGTGAGCCAAGATCGCGCCATTGCACTGCACTCCAGCCTGGGTAACAAGAGAGAAACTCTGCCTCAAAAAAAAAAAAAAAAAAAAAAAAGAATGTGACATTATGAAAATGGGACATTATAATATTATTGAGAATTGGTAACCTGGGTATTTAGAGATCAGCAAAAACAAGGTTAATAAAAATAATGAATGCCAGATGTTAAATTACTTCTTTATGCTTGCTGCTTTAATGCGTTATTTAAAGCACACTAGATTTTGGCTAAAAGGGTATATAAAGGTATAATTTAAATAACTTTTTATTTTGAGACAGAGTTCTGCTCTTGTTGCCCAGGCTGGAGTGCAATGACTCAATCTCAGCTCACTGCAACCTTCGCCTCCTAGGTTCAAGTGATTCTCCTGCCTCAGCCTCCCGAGTAGCTGGGGTGGGATTAGAGACATGCACCACCATGCCAAGCTAATTTTTTTAAATTTATTTTTTATTTTTATTTTTAGTTGAGACGGGGTTTCTCCATGTTGGTCAGGCTGGTCTCACACTCCCGACCTCTGGTGATCCACCCACTTCAGCCTCCCAAAGTGCTGGGATTATAGGCATAAGCCACTGCACCAGGTCTTAAATAACTTTCTATAGGGATGACCCCAAACTAGATAGACATTTGGAACTTAAACTAGGCAAACGCATAATAAACCTCCCTTTAATATATATACTTTTTTACAGTTTAAAAAACGTTTTAACAAACTTAATTTTGCCTGAAGCTCTTAACAGTATTATGAGCCAGAAAGGAGAGAGAGTCCCACACCCAGCCTACTTGAACAGACACAGATAATTGATGCTACTTTCCAAGCACAGGTTATGAAACTAGCACAGATGCAAGATGTCTTAGTGACCAGGGAAACCAAGTACGCAGGCATTGAGTCTCAGCTTCATTCTGAAGACCAAAAAAACAGAGCATTTAATTCTTTTCTTACTATCTGAAAGTTTGTGTGTGAGAGTGTTTGGTGTATGCAGGTGTGTCTGTGTTTGTATGTGTATGTATTCCACAGAATGTTTTATAAACACAGGCCCAGCCTGTGGGCATAGAACTTAACAGCAGTAGATTTAATTTGATATTTAAACCATCATCCACAAAAGCTTTCCCTATTTGTGACCTAATTTGAACATCCCCCTTCAGATGGCCTTATGATATTTATATATGAGAATATATGAATATTCATATGAGAACATTGAGGTTCAGAGATTTTGTTCAGGATTTTGCAGCAAGCACACGACAGAAACAATCTAGAAGTCTGGTTGTTGAATATGTAGCCCAATGTCAGTACCATCATATCAAGAAAATTTCCCAGTCCTCACAAATTGTAGACTTTATCCCTCGCTTAATCAGTATTTATAGCTTTCTGGATGCATAGCCACATCTTTTATAAAAGGTATGATTATTTGTACACCTTACTTGTCTTATTATCTTCACTGACAATGGTCAGTGAAGGTTTGTATCTTTTATTTCATACTTTTTATGGTATGATTATTTGTACACCTTACTTGTCTTATTTTACCTTGATCTCATTATACCTTAATCATACCTTGACCTTTTGTGGTCAGAATAAGATTTCTGTGTACTAAGTGTCCACCAAACCTATCTTAATTATCCTCAAGTTGGCATCTAGATCTTGTGGAGGGGACAGTTAGTGCTGGTCAACACTGATGTCCTTTCTTCTTTCCGGTCACTCCATCAGACCACATAATCATGTCAGAGATTTGGCCAATGGAACATGTGTAGAAATTGGGCGTGCTATTTCCACACTGAGCCAAGTAAGAAAGTCACATCATTTATAATCTTTACTCCCCTTTTCTAGCCACCTACTGAAAAGTGAAAACTGCAGGGACCTAGAGAGGGATGGAGCCACAAGACAAAACAAACCTGGGTCGCTGCATGACTCTGACGGGCATAACCCATTCCCTGGCCAATGCTTCTCTCTGCTTCCCACCCCTACCAGTGTGCATTTGAACTGTATAACATGAGCAAGAAGTAAACCCTCATTATGTAAAGCCATTGAAATTTGAAGGTTACTTATTACAGCTGCAGCCTACTCAGATTAATACAACTCTCCATTATAAGAAGCTAATATCTACAATGATGTAATATCCAACACACTCCAAAAGAGCATACATTGTAAAGAGATTTTAATAAGTTATTTCCTATTGGTGAACCTGAGAATAATTTTTTGGGAGAAAATAATCACAATGCTGTACCTTCAAATAAAAACATAATCATGATTTTAATGATCAATCAAATTCTCCTATCATCATAATCTTTAGGTCATGATAGATAAATTATGTGAACTATGCATTGTAATATAAGACTACCATCAAGATATTCAGGACACACTAAGAAGCAAAGTATGGACAGATAAATCTAATTTAAGTCCATCCTGCTGAGTCATTCGAGATTCGAGATATCCATCTATATAAAATGAACATAATCCATTAGCATCAAAATAACAAAGTTCCCCAAATGCAGAGGAGTCTAGTTCTCCTCATGACTTTTATCAGCATGACATGAGGCTAATATTCATTTATCAAACAGTAAGGGCATTGTTTTGCACTCAAATAATTATCAGTTAATGAAGCTTAAAAAAGATCCTCACATCTAGATTGAATTATTCTTTCTATGGTGCTTACCCTCATATTCTTAAGTACTTAAAATGTTCCCATAGTAAATGAGGTCAGCTTGTGTAAGCTCAAAACAATAGGAAATTTTAGCCTCAGAACATAATAGCAAAAATATTAGAGCACATTCATTCAACTCAAAAATTGAGTCTAAAATTCCAGACTTGGCTACATGCCTTGACATCTATAGTGAAGCTATATCATTAGATGATCCCTCATGTCCTTACAGCAAAATGTGAAGTCCAAACCACCCCATTTGTTAGAAGAGAAAACTAAGGGTCTGAGAGGTAAAGCAGCTCACCTACTACTGCATAGGAATCTGGTCCTTGACTGAGAAAGATGTCTTCCAAATCTCATTTTGGTGGCTTCTTGTCTTTGTGCCTTTTTTTTCCTGCTCTGTCTCATTCACAACTGAGATGAGAGATGTTCTTATTTCAAGCTGGGGTTCTTGCTACACTAGGACACACAGTTTTCTGATTTGGAAAAAAGAGGGTTTACTTTTTCTAGTACTCTTATTTTTATTATTTATTTATTTATTTATTTATTTATTTATTTATTTATTTTGAGATGGAGTTTTGCTCTAGTTACCCAGGCTGGAGTGCAATGGTGCGATCTCGGCTCACCGCAACCTCCGCCTCTTGGGTTCAGGCAATTCTCCTGCCTCAGCCTCCTGAGTAGCTGGGATTACAGGCATGCGCCACCATGCCCAGCTAATTTTTTGTATTTTTAGTAGAGATGGGGTTTCACCATGTTGACCAGGATGGTCTCGATCTCTTGACCTCGAGATCCACCCATCGCAGTCTCCCAAAGTGCTGGGATCTAGTACTCTTAATGCAATTGCACTCACACACTAAAGCAGAAGGCAGTGGATGTGCAAGTGCAGGAAAACCCTGGAATTTCTTGGTAGGTGAAAGTTCGTGGAGGGCTCTGATATGAGCATGCAGTTCACAGAGGATTCAGAGACTGCAACTTTGCCTCATCTTTCTTTCCCTCCAAGTCTCCAGAGGTCTATGCCTATGGAGGCTGTGTCTACTGCAACCTTCAAAATACCTTTGTTTTGTCTTATTATAGATACAGTAAAATACTCCAGAGACGAAGGACTTGCTGGGTAGCAACAGCCTGCTGGAATGAATGAAATAGCCAAATCTTCCCTGTAACATTGTAGTCAGGAGCATCATAGCAGAGCCTGTGGTTACCATAATCAGCAGTCCCCATGGAAGAGCTGATTTAAATTCCCAGGTGAAAGTGTTAAAACCCAGTAAAGCAGCATGTAAAGGATACGATGCAGAAGTCCAGATTATTCATAAACAAATCATCTTTGATTTCTCTAACATTAAGATTCTCCAGTTTTCTATTTCCAGGATATTTTTTAATCTGTTAAAATCATGCATATTTCCAGTAAGATCTCACTGTATCTGAGAGAAATGTGTATTCATATTTAGAAAGGTTGACTAGAGGCAGTGACTCTTGCTCTCACACCTGCAATCCCAGCATTTTGGGAGGCAGGAAGACCCTTTGAGTCAGGAGCTCAAGACCAGTCTGGGCAACATCACAAGACCCTGTCACTGCAACAAAAGCCAGGTGTGGTGGCCTGCTCCTATACTCCCAGATACTCAGGAGGCTGAAGTGGGAGATCAATGGACCCCAGGGGTCTGAGGCTCCAGTGGGTTATAATTGTGCCACTGCATTCCAGAGTGAGTGACAGAATGAAACCCCCATCTCTGAAGAAAAAAGGGGGTTTTCAGACAGGAAGTGAAGAGGCCATTTATTTGGTGGTTCCTCTGAACAAAGGGCTACCATTTTTCAAATCCAAAGTAGGCATCTCTACTGTTGGAACTCTGCTCCCAAATGTGTGTTTCATGACTAGACAATGAATTTGTAGCACATTCTACCCATTCAATTGACAGGTAAACTGAGTCAGCATTGAATGAAAATGCTTCACTTTAGTTATTGTTCTTAAAAATCACGTTTCTCAACAGCTTGAACTAATTCATTGGCAAGAAAAAGCTGAAACCTATTTTATTCTCAAATAGTTACACAGTTTTCTGAAATGAACTCTGTTTTCTATATGGTAGGATTGGCCGTGAGTATCAGTCTTCTAGAAATAAACTTTTCTTTATTTCAATTACAAAAAGAAATTATTTTGGCTTGGAGCTCTCTTCCTCCAATCCCTGGCAATTTTTTTGGGGGGTGGGGGACAGAGTCTTGCACTGTTGCCCAGGCTGTAGTGCAGTGGTGCAATCTCACTGCAGCCTCTGCTCCTGAGTTCAAGCAATTCTCCTACCTCTGCCTCCTGAGTAGTTGGGACTGCAGGCACACTCCACCTCACCTGGCTAATTTTTGTATTTTTAGTATAGATGGGGTTTCACCTTGTTGGCAGGATGATCTTGATCTTCTGACCTCCTAATCTGCCCACCTCAGCCTCTCAAAGTTCTGGGATTACAGGCATGAGCCACCGTGCCCAGCGCCCCAGGGAAATATTTTTCATGAAGAATTAAATGGACTTTAGAGAGGTATGAACGACTCTCTATTTAAAATTCCGAATAGTGCATTGGCTCATCCACCCAGCTCTTGCAAGACTGACCATATGTGAAATTTGAATGTAGATTACAGTGTTTCAATTTAACAAGATTAAGGTGTGATTACATTGGTTATTTTGCAATTTCATACTTTCTCCATTAAGGGATGTTAGCATTTAAGACCATTCTCAGTCATTTTTAATGCATACTGAAGTGGAAAAAATGCTTGCAGTTTTAAGTTATTAACCATTTAACTTTATTTAGTTTGTATTTTCTACTCTGTTGCTTTAAAAAATATATGCTTCTCATATCTTCTCCACAATAACATACATTATATTCTGTTTAACTTTCTTTAACTTTGGCGTTCTAACCTCAATTTCCTAATACATTACCCGCTCCCCTGGCCTATATTCATAGTTGAATAAGAGGGAAAAAAGCATAAAACTTTGAAAAGATACTAGGAAATTTAAACCTAATTGGCTGATAGAAACTTCTATTTCCCTACTTGCTGGGGATAAGCAGGGTGTAGTCGAGTGACTCTCACCCTGGCTTCTGCTGAATACTGTGGTCCCACAAGATATTATTTACATGCAAAAAAAGTAAATCATGGCCAAACACTGGTGGGAAATGCTGCATAGCATATTAGTTTCTTGGAGAGTCACAATGCACATTTGCATATTAAAGTCCCTGGGATATACTGCAGAAAAGAAATATGTTCCATTTTCTTCAAACAGTTGCATCATATCCACAATTTATTTTTTTTAATTTTTTTTTCACAGGAGCATCTTGGAAATATTGCACGTTTGGTTCCAGACCATCACAGTGAAGAGAGTTTCACAATAAAGCAAGTCACACAAATGTATTGGCTTCTCAGTATTATATAAACTGGGAAACGTGGCCCAGATCCATCAGAGGCATCACTCCCTATGACAGCTATAGCCTTAGGAAATATATTTCTTTATATACATATATATTATATACACACACATTATATACACATATATAATATACATTATACATGTATAATATATATTATATATTAATGTATATATTTTATATATATATTATTGCACTTTAGGTTCTGGGGTACATGTGCAGAACATGCAGGATTGTTGCATAGGTACCTACATGGCAATGCGGTTTGCTGTCTCCATCCCCCCATCACCTATATCTGGCATTTCTCCCCTTGTTATCCCTCCCCAACCTCCCTATCCCTCGATGTCCCTCCCCTATTCCCCCCAACAGACCTCGATATGTTCTCACTCATGGGCAGGTATTGAACAATGAGAGCACATGGACACAGGGAGGGGAGCATCATATCTACAGTTTATGTGAACACAGATCCCTTTTTATTCTCACATTATTAAGGTTCCTCAGGACACTAGTGTTCAAGAAACGCAGTTTGGAAAAACCAATTCATATTGAAAATACATAGGTTTTAGGGTATATTTTTAAATCCCCAGCTTTGATGCTTATAAAAGGTTTTAGGGTATATTTTTAAATCCCCAGCTTTGTGCGACTTTGGACAAGTTATCTAGCCTCTCTGAGCCTCATTCCTATTTTGCATTCCAACCAATATTTACTGAGCCTCCTTAGTGTTCTAGGTTCTGTTAGCTAGGGACTAGGGACATCGCAGTAAACAAAACAGGCACACACCATCCTCAGGTAATTCAGGGTCAGGTAGAAGAGACAGACATTAAACAAATACATGTATAATTAGAGTGCTGATAAGTGCCAGCGAGGAAAAAGAATAAGTGGAGGAGATAATTACAGGAAAAAGCCTAAGTAGATTGAGTGGGCAGGGAAGTTCTCTGAGGAAGTGACAATTAAGCTGAGGTCTGAAAGAGATGTAAGATTCAGCGAAGCAAAATGTGTCAGCAAAGTGTTCCAGAGAGCGGAAAAAGCAAACTCAGAGGCCCCCAAAGTGGTCTTGCAGGCCAACTTCCTTCAAATGAGAAAATATGAATCTTAAAGGCTACCAAGGTACGTCTTCCTGCGTCTTGTTGCAAGAGCTTGTATCTGAGGTGCAGCAAAAAGGCCAGCGAGGCTGGAGCACAGCAAGCCGGGCTTGCTGTGAGTGGTAAGGGTCACTGAAAGCAGCAACACTGGCAGCAGCCAGACCTCCATCCTGGAGACCAGAACCCATGTGAAAGGAGTCTGGACTTTAAGTACAAAAGATGCTGGTGTGGCGTATCTAATTCAGGTTAACACAGGATCATACGTAGAAACAGGAGTCCAGTGAGGAGGTGATTTTTTGATAAGAAACAGATTCAGATTCCTCTTCTGCAAAACTGGGCTATTAACTCTTAACTCATATTGTTGTAGAAAATCGTCAAAACTTGGAAAACAGCTTGGCACAGAAAAGATGCCAAAATAGAACTTCCTACTCCCATCTCTTTGCTGAGACATAGAGCTCAACTATCTAGAGACTTCCATATGTCTGGATTGACTTCTGCCTTTGAATCTTGTACTTTCACCCTGCTTTCTGAATGATAACCTCTTGGGACTGTTTGTAGGTAAAATGAACTACATTGTAAATAATTTCAGAGAGAATGCCCTCTCCAATGACAAGTGAGAGCCAGCACTGCCAACCTGTCTGCATGAATTCCATATTTCATCATTGGCCACGCTTGGATCCAAATAGAAATGAAATGTTGGGGTTCTCTTTTGGCGGAGGGCCAGATCCCAGATGAAAAATTACAAAGCACCTCCTAAAAAGAAAACACCTGGGCTGTTTGGAACTTTAGCCTTTTTTTTATTAAATGACATTTTAAAATTTAAATATAAAAGTTTTTAACTGATAGATAAAATTTTAACTGATAGATAAATATATAGAATATGATGCTTTGACATACATATACTTCATATCTATATATGCAGTAAATAAATTGCATGGAAATAAAAGAATACAGGGGATGTTCTGGATTCTAAGAGACTTTAAAGAATGCTGTGGGGCCGGGCTCAGTGGCTCACGCCTGTAATCCCCAGCACTTTGGGAGGCCAAAGTACACATTGTGGAATGCTTAAATCTAGATAATTAGCAAGTACATTCCCTCACAGGGTTATTCTGTGGTGAGAGCACTCATTCACTCTCCTTGCGTTTTTTTCAGGAATACAGTATGTTCGTCCTTAACTATAGTAACCATACTGTACAATAGATCTCTTGATTTATTCCTTCTTCGTCGTTTTTAAAAGTCAAAATAAAACTATAAAAACGACCCAATTTATTTAACAAATAAATTACATGGAAATAAAAGAATACGGGGGAAACTGTGGATTCTAAGAGACTTTAAAGACTGCTGTGGGGCACAGTGGCCCATGCCCGTAATCCCTGCACTTTGGGAGGCCAAGGCAGGTGGATCACCTGAGGTCAGGAGTTCAAGACAGCCTAGCCAACATGGTGAAACCTGGTGTCTACTTAAAGTACAAAAATGAGCCATGCATGGTGGTGCATGCCTGTAATTCCAGCTAGTTGGGAGGCGGAGGCAAGAGAATTGCTTGAATCCCAGAGGCGGAGGCTGCAGTGAGCCGATATCGGGCCACTGCACTCAAGCCTGGGTGACAGAGCAAGATGAAAGAAAGAGAGAAGGAGATGAAGGAAGGAAGGGAGGGAGGAAGGAGAGGAGGGGAGAGGAGGGGGGGAGGGGAGGGGAGGGGAGGGGAGGGGAGGGGAGGGGAGGGGAGGGGAGGGAAGGAGAGAGAGAGACGGCTATGGATTGAATGTTCATTTTCTCCCTAAAAATCATATGTTGAGGCTGGGCATGGTGGCTTAAGCCTGTAATCCCAGCACTTTGGGAGGCCGAGGCAGATGAATCACAAGGTCAAGAGATAGACACCATCCTGGCCAACATGGTGAAACCCTATATCTACTAAAATACAAAAATTAGCCGGGCATGGTGGCATGTGCCTATAGTCCCAGCAACTCGGGAGGCTGAGGCAGGGGAATCGCTCAAACCTGGGAGGTGGAGGTTGCAGTGAGCTGAGATTGTGCCCCTGCACTCCAGCTTGGTGACAGAACAAGACTCCATCAAAAAGAAAAAAAAAAGTTGTACGTTGAAACCATAGTTCCAAGGGGATAGTACTTGGAGATGGGGACTTTGGGAGATAATTAGATCATGATGGTGGAGACCTCATAGAGGGATTTGTAAGATTTGCACCCTTGTTAGGAGACATAAGAACTTATATGTGCGCTCTCTCTCTCTCTCTCTCTCTCTCTCTCTCTCTCTCTCTCTCTCTCTCTCGTTAAGATATAATGAGAAGATGTCTTTCTGCAAACCAGGAAAAAGGTCCTCACCAGACTGCACCAGATGAGCTGGTCCCCTGACAGCAGCCTTAACTAAGACTTAACTGACCTAGGCCCCAAACAGGCCAATCTAAACCACGAGGTCTAGGGGTATGTCCTGGGTGATAAAGAAGAGCAAGAGGTGATAACATAAAATATAAAAAAAGTGGTGACTTTGGGGAAATGGAAGGGTTGAGGTAGGAAGGAACTTTTAAATAAGAGGGGAGAGGGGCTGGCCAGGTCCTATTTCTTGACCAGGTGGCAGTTGCAAGGGTGCCTGCCTCATAATAACTTAATAATTTGCACATTTGTTTATTCAGTGTTCAGAGTTCTATATCTGTGTTTTCAGTGTGCTCTAGGTTTTATTTTAAAATAAAATGATTACAAGGAAGAAATGGAAGAGCAAACAAATATAATAATTTTTACATGTCAAAATGTAAAATGAGTGGAAACAATCCAAAATGGGAGTAGCAATACTGTAATACTGCCGGGTTTTCTGCTGAATTTTTCTCCTTTCTCATTGGACATTATAAATAACTAATTAAACTTATTTCATTACAGAGTTCAATTAATTTATATGTTGCTTAGCTGCTCTCAAATCTTCAAATTGTAAGACAAAAGGAGAAATTAATTGAGCAACAGAAAAGCATTCCTGTTGATAAAACTTTTAACGTGGATTATAAAACAAAGTTCACTTCCAAAACACACTGGACAATTAATTTTTAATTCTTTATTTTAATTTCTAAGTAGTAATTCTACTATGTAGTTGATGGGCTTTGATATGGCAATAAATAATTAACAATTACAGGCCTTTTGCGTTCATAGAGATATAAAAATATCTTCCTCCCTTAGCTGTGGCTTTCCCAGACATCTGAAGGGAACACACGGGTCTAAAAGTCCTTACTGACTAAAAAAGACCTTCACTTGTGGGAAGTTTCCAGGTTCTTTTATCATCTCATCTTTGGTTATTAGAGCACAAATTCTTTTCATACCCTCCCAATCTAATAATATGGTAGAAATCGGAAAGTTTCACATTTAGGTAAGCTACTAAATAATGTAAACCATTATTACCTGGCCAGAAGGAAGCAGGCATACTTTAAACGAGGGGCTTATCAATAAACACTTATCCACAAACAAACCTCCTTCATTTCACTTTGATATATCCTATCTTGGAGCTGTGAGGTATTTTTTCATCTTCATCAAGGAGGGGATTTAAAACCTAAACCCTGAAGAACAGTAGCAGGATGGAAGGCATTCTTTGTACAAGGTAGAAGGAACTACTGGGGCTACTACATAAGATATTTTTCCTGCTGTAGCAGATCGCCAAGTTACCACAGCATCAATGGTGTGAGAGTCTACAAAACTGCTTTTTAACTCCGAATGCTGGGATATGATGAATCACACCTGCATGAAAACAAATGGCAATGCTTGGTTCGTAAAAATAAAAAATGTGGATTTACAGAAGTTGGAAATACCAGTGTTATATAAATAACAGGTCACCCTGTTTTACTGCTTTCTGTTCTCTTACTTAGTATTTAATGCCTTTAGAATGTACCTTATTGAACATGTAGATATTTCAGAGACAACTGGTGCCAAGACTAGACACTTGGATGCAAACTTCTGGTAGTCTGGGAAATTTTTTTTTTTTTTTTGAGACTGAGTTTTACTCTTGTTACTCAGGCTGGAGTGCAATGGCATGATCTCGGCTCACCACAACCTCCGCCTCCTGGGTTCAAGCAATTCTCCTGCCTCAGCCTCCCGAGTAGCCGGGACTACAGGCACGTGCCACCACGTCCAGCTAATTTTTGTATATTTAGTAGAGACGGGGTTTCATAATATTGACCAGGATGGTCTCAATCTCTTGACATCGTGATCCACCCGTCTTGGCCTCCCAAAGTGCTGGGATTATAGGCGTGAGCCACCGCACCCAGTCATCTGGCAATTTTTTTAAAATTGCCATTTTATTCCAGGAAAACACTTGAGAGGGCCAGGTGTGTTACCAGGGAAGTGTATTTTTCCCTCTTTGAGTTTCTCAGTGTGCAGAGCGAGGGCAGCCTGACTGGAAGGGTTCACTCACATGCCAGTACCTACTATGCTTTTCTCGCCCAGTACATGCACAGCAGCACGAGGGCCCAACTGCTGGCAAGGCTGTCAGCGGTTTGCATGCGCTAGTAACTGAGGAGCTGCTCTCTGGCTTGAAGATCAAGCCGAGCTCCTTAGGAGCAATGACAAAGAAAACTATCCCAGCTTCCACAGGGAGACTTGAAGGGCTCATTTCCATTACAGATTACCACTGGTTGAGCCAAATATACATATTTTTAAATGCCACTTTTATTATCCCGTGTGGTGAAGGTGATAACACTACCATATCTAGAAATTCCCTGGGCAATTTAGTATGAGTAAGGCCAAAGAGGAAGTGAGCAAATAGCCTTTGCCAAATGTCATTTGTATCGTAGCCATCAAAGAACCAAGCCTGAAACTTAACCTTGCATCTAGGAGCAATATTTGTACACAATGCCAAAGTCTCGTAAAGCAGGGACTATCAATACCTGATTTTACTTGAGAACTCTCAGGTATGTCCAAAACATATCCATCTTTTCCTCCACAGGCACCTCCTCCAGAAATTTATAAATAGATTGTCAGCAAAGTAATAAAGGCACTTGTTTTTATTCCTTAGCAACTAGACAAAACCCACTTGTCCTATCACTTCATTTGCCCACTAACAAGACATCTGAAAGTCATAAAATTAAAATGCTTTGCTATAGCTGTACCCAGACATGCTCAAGAGTGACAACAGAAGCAGTTACTGAAATACAGGGCCCAGGGAATCATTTAGAAGAAGAGAGCATGCCTGAAAAGCCCAGCGCTGCTCAAACCTATTGCCATTTTCCACACATGCTGCACCACCACACATGTGCAGCAAAATCCCTGTCAGTTTCACGTTGCTTCCTGCTTTTCACTTGCAGAGTAAATGTACTGAAATGCAAATGAATGGCAGTGACAGACTTAGAAGGATAGTCTTCAGTTGGCTTGATTTTATTTCATTTTGTGTAAATCACTCTCAATTTTCAATACTTAATAGGGGAAACCACCTAGCTCCTAGCGCAGAATGCGATGCCATGGCGTTATGGAATAAATCACGGGTGAAGCCCAGTATTATGCCTCTAATCGTGGTCACAGACTTAGAGCAGACTACCCAAGTCATGTTGTTCACTACATTTAGCACAAGATGCTCTACAGGATCCCTGCTAAAAAGGGTTCAGGGGAAGTTTAAAAACTATTACCTTTCCTTCTTGAATTATCTCAATGCACGTTAGTGCATTTAAAAGTTAGGGAAATTCTTGACTCACAGGAGACAAATATAGGTTTAACATAGGTTTTTCCATATTATTTGACCATAGAATTTTTTAGTGGGAGTGGAGATTTGTTAATATCTTTGGGACACAGGATCCCATAGAACACAGCTTGGAAAATTCTGCTTCATAAAGCATAATGATATTTTAACATGCCCCGACAGGGCAGGTTGCTGACTGTGTGAACTCTTGTTTCACCCTCAACACTGTGCCTTATGACACGGCAAAATCAATGTACATGTTGGTGAATCTTTAGTGTCATGTTGGATCCACAAAACTTACCCCATTACACAACAACGAATTATGTCTTTACCAATTCATCAGCAATATCAAAGAAGAACATGACAAAAGCTTTACTATCAAGGTGGTTATGATATAATTAGGCTCATACAATAAGAAACCATGAAAGAAAGATTACAAGGCAAAATGCATGACTTTTATGCTTTTATAAGGGGAAAAGGATTGGAATAATTGATAAAAGTAGCTTATATCTATTGAGTACTTTCTATGTGCCCAACACTCTTCTAATTATTTTATATGTAGTAATTCACTTGTCCCTAAGGGCAAATATAAAAATTAGCTTCTAATTTTTCCCATTTTTTAAGTTCAGAAACAATAAGGCAATGTAGGAATGAAGACGTTGAGTCACTTGTACAAGGTCACACATTTAGTAAATGAACAATGGAAAAACGATAATACAGGCCTAGATAGAACAGGATTGTCAGTTTGCATTTGCAGCCATTTTAATCCTATGGAAAATTCCCAATTTTAGTGTAAGTGTCTTCTATTCTTTTTGAAAAGCATCATGTCATCTGTCATTGATTTATCACAGTGAAGAATTTTTATTCATGATCAGTTGAGATAATGTCCCAACAATGTTTCAGTTTAATTAAAAATATATATATATATTTTGCAGTAATGGAAAATCTGGAAACCTTTGTGTTTTGACTCTATTTCTATCATTCACATGCCCAGATTCATGCCAAGTCTGCATAACTCAACAACGCAATGGAGAAGTGTTGTCAATTCTATAAATACCTGTGTGGCTCATGACCTCCCAGTAAACGTTGTAAGTATAAATATTTTCAGCCCATGGAAAATGCTTGCAAGTTTTAAAATACGTGTTCTGAACTAAATCTGTCATTGGTTAAAGCACTTCAATGAATGCAATTTTCATACAAAAGAAAGACACTATTCTTCAACACACATAGACAAGAACAGATCAATTTGTCATCTTTATCATTTAGCTTTAGATCAATTGATTATTGGCAGGCTGTTTCTGGTCTGGACAATATAAACAGAAATATTAATCCCCAGAAGAAAATCATCCCTCAGTCTCATTTCAAGCACAAAGAGATCTTGCCCTTGTATTTCACCAAACTGAAAGCAGCTTTTATTGATTTCACATAGGACTGAATTTGCTACAGTTTCTACATCAGTGGCAGAAATATAATGTGGAGATATTCATAACTTAAAGAGAAAAACAGATTTAAAAATAGAAAAATGAATATTAGAAAATGAATGGGTTTCTGGTCTCTCTCATAATCATGTTAATTTTGACAAATGCAAACTGACAATCCTGTTCTATCTAGGCCTGTATTATCTCTCTCAAAATCATGTTAATTTTTCTGTTTGTTCCTTATTTTTGCTTTTTAGGTTTTTTTAATTGAGAAGGTTAAATATTTATATAATTTTGTAATAAACATCAGAAGGACAACCCTTCCATTTTCTTTCTTAAAGCCAAATGATCTGGATTTGTGTGTATATATATATATATATATATTTTTTTTTTTTTTTTTTTTTCATAAGACATATCACAGCTAAAGGGAATATATAGAGAGAGTTGACCCTTGAACAATACAGGTTTAATTACACAGGTCCACTTATACATGGAATTTTTTTTTTTCAATATGAATGAGACTGAGGCCAGGCACAGTGGCTCACATCTGTAATCCCAACACTTTGGAAGGCTGAGGCTGGTGGATCACCTGAGGTCAGGAATTCGAGACCAGCCTGGCCTACATGGCAAAACCCTGTCTCTACTATAAATACAAAAATTAGCCGGGCATGGTGGCAGATGCCTGTGATCCCAGTTACTGGGGAGGCTGATGAGGCAGGAGAATCACTTGAACCCCGGAGGCGGAGGTTGTAGTGAGCCAAGATTGCGTCAATGCACTCCAGCCTGGGTGACAGAGCGAGACTCTGCCTCAAAAAAAAAAAAAAATGACACTGAGTGTGCTTGCCTCTCCTGTCTCCCCTTCAGCCTCCTCTCCCTCTTCCACAGCTGATACAGCAAGACCAACCCCTCCTCTTCCTTCTCCTAAGTCTACTCAACGTTTGAAGATGATGAGAATAAAGATATTTCTGACCATCCACTTCTACTTAATAAACAATAAATATATATTTTCTCTTCCTTATAATTTTCTTAATAACATTTTTTTCTCTTGCTTACTTTATAGTAAGAATACAGTATATAATACATATTACATATGAAATATTTGTTAATCAACTGTTTAATCTGCTTGGTAAGGTTTCTGCTTAACAATAGGCAATAAGTAGTAAGTTTGAGGGGAGACAGAAGTTATGTGGGGATTTTCACTTATGTAGGAGATCAGTGGTCCTAACCTCTGCACTGTTCAAGAGTTAGCTATGTTGTGTATCTGAGTGTGTGTGTGTGTGTGTGTATGTGTGTGTTTGTATTTGTGCGTGTGCGTGTGTTTGAGAATTCATTGATTGTGCTGGCCAGTTCATTATAAAATAATTAAAACCTCAAAGTAGTCTAAGTCACCAGATATTCTTAAGGGTAGGCAAACTAATCTCTGGTAACCAGGACATACTACTTCAGGTCTTATTTGGATACACAGTAATGTCCCCCTTATCTGAGGTTTCACTTCCAATGCTTTCACTTATCCAGTGAACTGTGATCCAAAAATACTACATGAAAAATTCCAGAAATAACAATTTAGAAGTATCAAAGTGAGCACTATTCTGAGTATTGTGATAGAACCTCCTGCTGTCTTGCTCTGTCTTGCCCTGGAGGTGAATTGTCCCTTTGTCCAAAGAATCCACACTTTATACGCTATACGCCACCTTGCACATTAGTCACGTAGGCGCTTCCTCCGTTATGAGGTTGAAAACCATAGCGTATGTAGGGTTCAGCACTATCCAAGGTATTCACTGGCAGTCTTGGAACATATCCCTCAGGGATAAGGGGGAACTACTGTGTCTGGAAATGCCTAATACACATCTACTTATCCTGGACTACAGGTAAGAGGATGCTTTTGGGTCTGACACTACATAAAAGCTGAGAAATTGTAGAACTATTTCTACAATTAAACTGTTTCAGACCCATAAAACAGAATGTTGACGTTTAATTCCCAGTTTGAGAGAAAAGAATTTTTTCCTCCTACTAGCTTTCACATTTCTGTTAAATAAAGTCTTTCATATAACAAATCTCGAGGTGATTTTGCAAGCATATTTGAACCACGTATGTGCATGAGACAATCATTATAATCATATTCTAAGTGCAGGTATGCTGCTTTCCAAGTCTTTACTTCTTCAGATTACAAATGTGAATAAACTTCATAATAAAATTTCTGCTTCATACCATGTAAGTTTCCTTGTGAAGAAAAATAAAATATAGTGTGTGGTTCATAAATACATACAGAAATCAGAACAGCTTGAAAGCATGCCTAGTGTCTTGTTTTTCCAAAGTGATTGTCTCTCTGACAAAAAGTAGCAAATGTTATATACAAGAGCCTCCATCCGTGGTTCAAAACGGGGCCCCACACACCGCACTGGTTTAACTATTAGGCATCTAAATGGAGCATGTGAAAAAGCCATAGTGTGTGCAATGCCTGGATGGATGTGGTGTCTTTCCTTTCCACTTGGAGCTGCTGATTGTAAAGACAGTCAACAGAGATTTATTGACCTCCCACAGCATGGAAAACTGCACGTCACCAAAGGGTTTAAGTTACATTTTTAAGAAGAAACACATTTGCTTTTTAGCTGCAAATATTTAGGTTTTCGCACTTGTCCTGCGAAGCTGTGAACATGGTCATCAGGTAGCAGCTTTAGAAGAAACACTTTTCTATTTCCTTCAAACTATGCTCAGAAGTCAGAAAAGAGAACACTCCATGGCCAGCTATTGATTTCTCTCTTGGTATGTCTCATGGTACTTAATGGGCACCTTGTTCAGTGTTGGCATATTCATAAAATTTCCCCATTGAAAAAAATAATGTTTTAGAAATGCCATCAATTCCATGGCTTTTCCTTTTTAATTGATCTCCACTTGGCAGGCATCCCCAAAATCCCCTTTATTATTCTGTCCTTCCAATCTGCTTTCTAAGAATAAAAGATTTGCCAATGCTTAATAATCTCTACTAGAGAAGAGGTTTAATAAAATAAATGTTAAATTCACAGATTTACTGAGAAAAGTCAGGAGAGGCTCCAAGGATATCTGTTCATAGTCCTGGCTCAACCACCAGATGCACCTTGAGTTATTGTGAGGTGAGTTTTGGAGAAGGATATCACCAATCTCATAAAATTGTTGTGATGATTACAATTAAATAATGTACTTAAATGGCCAAGCTCACCCAATCATTTTCTTGAAAGTGAAATTGTAATAATAAGATATTGGTTTATTATATTGAACATAATTGTGCTTTCAGGCATCACATTGAAAGAGCTTTTGTGTTATCTGGGCTCCAGGTTGAAATCTTGTGAGAGGTTTTACAGGATTAGCCTTGAATCTAAACTATGTGGGTTAGAATTGCAACTAAGCTTCCTATAAGATGTGGAACCTTGGCCACATTACTTAACCTCTATGTATGTTAGTTTCTTCAACTAAAAAGACAAATACTTGTCTAGTTGGGTAGTTGTGAGAAGTAAATGAATAAAGCATTTAGAATAGTTACCGGCATTGTAAGCACTATGTGATTATTAGCTATTATTATGACATCTTGAAAAAGTCAATTCATAAACACTCATTTCTAGGACAAGAACACTGTTCTCGCCCTTAATATGTGTTTTGAAATCAAAATAATACACTCATTAAATTTACTTGACCTCACGTTTGAATATTTAAGCTTTTACGTAACAAAACTTCTTTTATTTGCCCATAATAATTTTTTTCCTTGACTAACAGAAGCAAGCTTGTAACCATCTTAATATAATAGAAGCAGAAATTCAATTTCACCACTAGTTCAACCATTTAAATGGCCTTTAAAATACATCAACGTTTTATGACGATGGCTGCTGAACAGAAAGGAGGAATACCCAGGATCAGAATGAGAAGGCCATAGAGTATGCAGAAGAAAGTGGATGCTGTCTTTTATATAGATCAAGACTCATAAGCCCACAGTAACTTTTAAAAATCCTGTATTTTTCCCTCCCTTTTCTAATATATGGTGAATTCTCCAGTGGAGACAACTTACTTTATAATAGTCATTAAAGAGTTTTCTCTAGGTGGTTTCCTTGTCCTGTCCTTCCTTCCTTCCTTTTATCTTTTCATTGTTTCATCCACCCTTCCTCTCCTTCCCTTCACTTTGTGCCATGCACTCCTTCAAGCACTGGGAATATGGCAGTGAATAAAACAATCCTTGTCCTCAAGATACTCACAAGCCTAGTGGAAGAGAATAGCATACAAGCAGATCATCATAGTCAATGCAATTAGTACAAAGATAATCACAGATGGAAGAAAAATGAGGATGCTGCAGTCTGGGAAGCGTTGGAAGAAGAGATAAGGAAGATTTTCTGAAAGAGGAATTGATTGAGTTGAGTCTTCAAAAATAAGTAGAAACAGTTAGAACAGGAGAAAATGGATCAGGAGTAGCGATACAGGTTATTCACAGAAGAAACCTGACAAATATGGCATGGAGAGCACATGGATCAGGAGGAGCGACACAGGTTATTCACAGAAGAAACCTGACAAATATGGCATGGAGAGGCCATGGATCAGGAGGAGCGACACAGGTTATTCACAGAAGAAACCTGACATATATGGCATGGAGAGCACATGGATCAGGAGGAGCGACACAGGTTATTCACAGAAGAAACCTGACAAATATGGCATGGAGAGGCCATGGATCAGGAGGAGCAACACAGGTTATTCACAGAAGAAACCTGACATATATGGCCTGGAGAGGCCATGGATCAGGAGGAGCGACACAGGTTATTCACAGAAGAAACCTGAAAAATATGGCATGGAGAGGCCATGTGATCTGTGCTGGGCATTGGGAATCAGGTTCATGTTGCTAGAGTATTAAGAGATGAAGAGAGATTTTAGGAAGGTCAGAGCACAGAAAGAATGGGCCACACCACTCTAGTCTATACTCCGTGTATCTGTTCAAGATTTCTGGCAACATGTAATCTTCTTTAACATATTCCACATACTATTATGTAGAGGAACACTTGTCATCTAGTATTTGTTAATGTGCACATTTTCCAGATATACCCAGATCATTTTGCTAGCTGGAAAATCCACTAGACAAATAACAACTGAATAAGTAATTGATGGCAGATTATCCTGGGCACTGGATAAATGCGTGAACAGGACAGTCCTCTTGGAGGTTGCAATCTAGCAGGGGAGATGAAAAGCAAACATGCAATTCAACAGCCTTAAATGAAAATATTCATATTTTGTTTTTAAAATTTAAAAGTAGTCCTCATTTAATTTATAAAGAAAAAACAACTGACGGGCCTAGTATTTGTCATGGACTGAGTTTCTTCTTGAGCCCCTACTAATAAATTTTATTATCAAGAGGATAAATCCATTTTTTCACTCAAGTCACACACACGTCTTGAGCACATACTATGGTCCAGAATATTGAAATAATTGAGTTGCTTTGGCTACATCAGCAGACAAAATGGACTAAGAACATCTTTGAACTCCCTTTTCCCCCGTCCATCCCTCCAAATACTAGCAGAAGGAAACCTTCATCCTGGATTCCTATTTCCCATGACTTCATGAGTCTTTCTAAGAAGGCACTTGAATATCAGAAAGCAAGAATTGTAGCAGACTGGCCTTATTCATGTTTTTTTATATTAACTAAAATCTACAGGTGTTTACATTTTTAAGGTATTTCATTTAAACTATTTAAATAAAGAAAATATATTTCTGGATGTCTATGTAAACATTGATACCCCAGTGGCATTTATAAAGAAATATATAAACTCACTATAGAATTGCTAATGGACACAGAAATCACAAAGTCACCGAAAGAAATGTAATGTCAACCACAAGTTATCTAATATTTCAAAAATAACAACATCCTGTAATATTTTACAATAATTTTAAGGCAGGTTGAACACAGTCTTGCAATTTTCGTAGGGGAAAAAGTATGCACATTTTGTGGTTTTTCTTTTTTGACACATTAATTGCTCTTTCATACACAAGGAGAACAAAAGCAGCAGCATGCCATATTTATTCAATGCAGGGTGAGCCACAGGGGTTGTGGAACATTCTTTCTCCAACACTAGCCAAATTATCTCAGTGCCCAACTTGTAAGAGGCTGCAATAATACTCGATCATTTCAGAGTGCTGGTTGGGTTATGCATCATTTTAACAGCACGATGGCAGATTGTGATCATCTTCATGTTATAGGAATCTAGAGATAAGTGGCAGGCATGGTGAGTCATTTTCATACATCCTCATTCTGCATGGAAACCTTAAAGAGATAGTCAGAAATTGTTCTCCTCTGGCATGGAATGCTCATTAACTCCAAGAGTAACAGACTTGGCTATACCTATAGGGTCATTGGTGAAGTAATCATGACTTTTGGTGTTTATCCCAAGAAAAAAACCGGGTGACTGTGTGTAGTCATTAAAATTAATAATGCATATCTAGATTAGATGTTCCATCAAGGCAGGAATAATGTCAATTTCATTTACTGATGCACATTTAGTGCCTAGTACAATACCAGAAACTTATGGGTGCTTCATAAATATTGGCTCAGTGAGTGATTTATGAACGTATGAACTATATATATATATATGTATATATTATAAATGTTCAATGTTTGCATTAGTTTTAGGTATGCTTATATAAAATATTCCCTGTCAATCTGAAAGCTGGGTATTTGGCCACCTAAATACATCTTAAAAAAATAAGAATTTTTTAACTTGTCATCATAATGTATTTGTATGCACTGAGCAGCTACTGCTTAACTACTTGAATAAAAAAGACATTCAGCATGTTTATGCCAATTCAACTGCCATCAACATCCGAATACCCACAAAAAATCATCATCAGAGATAATCAGTCCTTTTGGTAAAGGCACAAAGCAGTTTGGAAAAACTTAATTGAAAACTGGACACAACTGGATGATGATTGATGATGAATGCAATGGTGATGAATTAATTTATTTCTTAATGAGCAGGCTCAGATCCTTCATTTCCTCTAAGAGATTAGCATATTTAAATACAATATGTTATGTTTCTCTATATGATCTAATCTTTTAAGCACTATGCCTAGTTCAAAGGCTATTTTAATAAAAGAAAAAGGGATGAAAATAATTCTGCGTACAACTAAAGCGCATGCTTTAGGAAAAAGGTGTGCCTGTAAATATGCTCTATATTTATACTACAGATGTTGTTCTTAGACCCTGCCAATCAGTACATCCGAAAATTCAAATTCAAACGTTCTATCACTGCGAATGGGTTCCTCCATTCCTTGTGATGTCACCAATGTACCCTCTAGTGTCCTAAAAATAATACTTCATATTTTCTATGAAATCATGATGGTTTCATTTTTTTAAAATTCATCTCCTGGTGTAGAACGTTTTTCCCCCCAAGAAAATTTCTTTTAGGTCTAATTAGTTTCCTTTCTTTTCAGTGCTCTTCTGAGGTATCTTAAAAGCAGGGATGAGGGATTTGATTTAAAATCAGTATGACATAAGGATTAGTGAAGGCTATCGGAGAATAAAGGAGTTACTTCACTGGAATGGGATTCGAGTCCATTTTCAGGCTAAAGGCAGTCAAGCTGGACTCTGTTGATATTTATTTCTCCATCATCTGAGTTGGTAAGTATAGATTTGAGTTGGATCGTTCCCCTCATTCAATTATAAGCACTTTATAGGGAGAGGTCAAGTCTTTCATTTCATTTCCACTCCACATAGTACTTGGTAAACTCCTCCGTCAATAGCAGGCTCAGAATGAACACTGTTTCCTAACCATTAAGAGCCAAACCTGTGTTACACAGAAGCCCCGGAAACTAAAGTTATCAACAGATTTCCCAAGTCTGGACAGAAAAGAATATTGAAATAGAACTTTCCCCCCAGGGATCTCATCAACTCACCTGGGGCTTCAAGCGATCACCTGGGGCAATGTGAATTAACTCTTAGTTAATGGATTTTCTGACCAACCAGAACGCCTGTCGACTTACCATTCAAGATAGCAAGGTTTTTATTGTAATAGTGGCATTCATAACAAGACAAGTTAGTCCATATTGTCAGCTCCATAAATAATTGGGTCCCAGAAGGACTGGCAGAGAGCTTTGGTGATATATAGCTACCAAGTATACTGACAAATTGTGATCAGGCTGCCTTTGTTCCAAAAGCAGCCCGTCTCAATATAAATTCAGAATGGCAGGGGAATTGCGCAGCATAAAGCAGTCTGATAAATGAAGCTCCCATCTGTCATGGGGAGTTCCACCCCAGGACAGAGGTCGCCGAATAATAATAATAATAATGAGAGTAATAATGTGAATAATGACATCATCACCATAATAGGTGAACAAGCTATAAAGAGTACAAGTGGTGCTCATTGTCTACTCAGCAGTGCTGAAGGGGAACGCGGGCTGTCATCCCAGAAGATGGGCAAATCGAATTCAAAACGCTATTGTTCTCAACAGGGGGCAGAATCAGTCATAGGATTTTTTAGTCCCATTGGCATTTTGTGACACAAGACACCCGGGTAGTGGAAGGGTCTGTCAAAAATCACTGCTACATTTGACCTAATATGGGGAGCTGCAATGAGAAAATGCCCCCGTTCCTAATAATATTAATGATATAAGAATGTCCGAAACTCTCCACGTGCATCAGTACTTCTCTAACTATGAAGTCCACTGAAGGAGGAAAAAGAAATAAAAGATTAGCTATTTCTATTGACCAGTAACTTGGCCCAATCAGATGTGTGACCTGTTCTGTTCCTTCCATGCTTACTTCTTGAAGGTTGGATGGGATTACCTTTGTGGAACACCTGCTTTGTAAAGCCAGTTGCTTTTCATACATTATCTGTGAGGTTGGCAGCAGCAACTCATTTTATGGGTGAGAAACTGAGAGGGTTAATAACTTTCCCAAGAATTTGTGGCTGGTAACTGGCAAAATTAGAATTTACTCCAGATCTATCTTCCTCTGAAGTGTATACCCTGTAGCTGACTGAGTAATAGCCTCCCAAAGATGTCCATGTCCAAATCCCCAAGACTGACTATGTTACCTTACTTGGTAAAAGATATTTTGCAGATGTGAATAAATTAATGATCTTGAGGGGATTATTATGGATTATCCAGGTGTGCTCAATATCACAAGGGTACTTAGGAGAGAGGAAGAGGGATATTTGAAGAGAATGGAAGGTGATATGGCAAAAGAAGATATTGGACTGATGACACATGGGCCAAGGAATGCCTGCAGCCACTGGAAGTTGAAAGGATAAGAAAAGGATACACTCTAAAATTTTCCATGGAGGAAAAAGCCATGTCATCACTTTGATTTTAGCCCCATAAGACTCATCTTGTAGTTCTAACCTCCAGAACTGTAAGCGGAATACATTTGTGTCTTAATTCACTGTTTGTTACAGCAACAATAGGAAACTAAAGCATACAGCTTTCTTAGCTAATGTCACAGCACACAGACAGCTCTTCCATTAAGAGGCAAAAGTCAACTCTGCCATCTTTATCTAATTAACAGCTTATGGGTGGATGGGCACGGGCTAACAAGCAATATTCTCCAAAAGGAAGAGGAAATAGATAGCTCCTAAGGGATCCTCCTGCTTTCTTGTCCTATGGAAGTTGAGCCACCGTCTTGGGAGTGTCAAGTGTTAGGCAAAACGTGGCCGTCACATCACACTACCCAATGAACAGAGGAAAGACCAAAAAAAAAAAAAAACAAAAACAAAGAGAAAAGATTTTTTTAACCCTCTCTGGTCTTAGCTCATTGAAAATTAGAGAAATTTAACTTCAGAAAACAAAGGGGGGCCAGAAAAAAGCACCTGGGTTTCCTTCTGAGACAACAGGCCACTTAATTAGAAGTAATGTAACAGCCAGAACGTGTACCCCACGTTTCTAAATCCATTGCCACCTGTGGCATGGAGCTTTCCTCCTCAGATCCATGATTGTCAGAAGAGTACAATCCCATGCAGCTGAAGTGTAAAGAAAGCCTCCTACAATCTTGCACACAAATACGAACCGCAGCCACCACCAGTGTACTCATTGCCATTTAAATTTTTTTTTTCAAAATTAAAAATATTTAATGAGATGTTTACGTCACACCCATTTGGGGAAACTAAGCTTTTATTTTAAGTATGAATAATACAGCTGCTCGGGTTTTAAAAACCCCCTCATTTCAATGTGAATACAGCACAGCTGCCTTGATGAGCGATCACAGAAGGGCAGTCACACCATTGGTCCAAAGTTTGCATATGTAATGATGTCTCATCACCAATGGCGCTTTTTAAAAATAACGCCAGTTTGCCAGCATTTGATTAGTTGGTAAAGGTGTCAGTCAACTGCCTCTCGTATATAAGCCAGGCAAAGCAAAGCAAATGCGAAATGTGAAGTGTTGCATATATATGTGGATATAATTAGTTCTTTTAAAAGCGCAGTGGTCATCCATCCTCACACGGTTTTGTAAGAATCGGCTTAGTTAGCATCAGCTGCACAAGTTACACTTGCATGATGTAAAGCTCCCATCATCTGACATTTTGTTCTAAAAACTATTTTCAAAATGTCAGCAAGTCTCCATACTTCAACTCAGTGGTTAAGGCCTACTCAAAATCTGCTACTAGCAACCACTTCATGCTTCCCCCCCATCCCCAGTGAATATTCATACAAGAAAGAGTTTACTGTTAAGAAACCAAAAGAGTGGGAAAAAAAAATCTTTCTTATAACACCACAATATGTGAGATAACAGATTTCCAGTTCCGGAAAACACCATACACAAAGGTAGGATCAGAATGAATGAAACTGTAATAAGGAAGATAAAATATAGGCATTCTAACAAATGGTGGTAAAGCATAGGAAACCTACAAATGATCTTCACCAGTGCTAATTGTGAATTCCGGGTAAAGGCTAACACAATTAGAAAAATCCATAATTTGTGTTTCTGTGTGGGCATTATTGCCAAGCAAACCATTTTATAGCTATTGTCTCAATTACCCGTATTCATGGTCATATCGAAGCCTCATTGTGGTCATCAGTAAATAAAAGTTCATTTCCATGCCTGTAAACACAACAGGACTGCACAGATTTGGATGGCTCTAATTCACAATTTGAAGCTAGTTGATGCAGATAACAACGTTTACAAAGACACCAAGCAAATGGATAGTGTGGGCAATATTTATGGGGACTAGTTCCCAGACTTCCGGCATGTGCCTACTAGAGCTTTCATTTTATATCACACATCTTAGAGATAGAAAGCAGGTAGCTAGGCTATTGCCAAACTCAAAGTTTCTGCAGATGCTTCAGGCCTCCCACAGATTCCTCACTCTTCTATAGAACTAATGGCGTATGGGCCACTTGGATTTGCTAGCTTAAAAATATGGGTAAGGCCGGGCACAGTGGCTCATGCCTGCAATCCCAGTACTTTGGGAGGCTGAGGTGGGAGGATCATGGTCAGGAGTTCAACTTGCCAACATGGTGAAACCACGTCTCTACTAAAAATACAAAGAATTAGCTGGGCATAGGGGTACGTGCCTGTAATCTAGGAGGCAGAGGCTGCAGTGAGCTGAGATTGCGCCACTGCACTCCAGTCTGGAGGAAACAGTGAAACTCTATCTCAAAAAAAAAAAACATATATATATATATATATATATATATATATGGATAAAAGTTGAGAGTATGCCACCTGGAATGTGGCAGGATGTAGAATAAAGTAGAACAGCACTCAGGATAGTGGATGATGAGACTTAATGACTTGGAAAGCACCAATATGAAAAATAAGTGCCATTATCTTAACATGGAAATGAGGATGTACATAGACAGGTCTGGGTCTCTGGGCAGGAGTGACAGCTTAGTGAGCAAGTTGGCAGAGTCGTTCCTTTAAAAAGACTCTTAACAAGGTTAGACTGAAACCCCAAAACAAACAACACATGTTCACAGCATGGAAACAAATCTCATATGAACTCTCATATTTACACATGCAAAGCAACATCCTTGCAGGTTTTTTAGTTTTCTAAAACTAACTCTACTTGTAGATTTCAGTTGTGCTAGTATGTAAGGAACTGTAGGCAATGTTAATATGGTTTCATTTTCCCCCGGAGTTTGCCATTTCATGAAGATATTTTAACTACTTGTCATTGATAATGATTACACACAAGTGACTACTCCTCATTAAAAACTTGGCACTAATACACAAATAATTATTGACACAATTAAGCTTTGACACTGTGCCCATCAAATTCCTTTTGTCCTTGCTATGTATCAGTCCCACATTATTCTTTTTTAAAAAGAGAAAATTATCTGTTTTAATCAGAGCTAAACTCCCTCAAGTTTGTTCAGAGTATAAATATAAAGAAATGCTGAATAACTAAAAACAGCCAGTGCTCTACCCAGTATATTATTAGCATTCATAAAGGGGAAATGAAAAAGCAATGTTCAGACATTGAAGGACAGACATCTAATGCAATAAAAAAGAATAATTCAGTATGAGAGTCCCAAAATGAGAGAAGTCTGTCATTGGCAATGACTACAAATGAAATGTGGTGATGGTTATTTAAACAATCTATAAGTCTGTACCAGCATATAACTGAATATATTATACACAACCTGCTTAATTTCATTCCCAACTTCTTAAAGTTGACAGAGTTATATGTTTGCTAACATAGTCAGTGCATAATTACCGTGGTCAGTACGAATATTTAACAAATGTTGTCAAAGAATGATGGTCATTTTTCTTTCTAAAATAAAAAATGGTGAAAAAAATATTAAACCTCTACACAATCATTTCCATCAAGAAAGATAATATCATCTACTCTTTTCCAAATATAGTTTAGGCCACATCTGCTACGAGAGAGCTTGAAATATTGTCATAGAAATGTTTGGATAATTAGCAATTAATTTCCATTGACTAATATACAATAAAAATAGAGCTGCGTATGCATGAAGCAAATCACAGCGTGTGGTCCCCCTTCCCTCCTAATCACATTTCCACATGGGTAAAATCTGGTGGATACAAGTTCCAAAGGCAGTCTGAATCAACTGAAAAATGCGCAAAGTTCCTTCCATAGAAACCGAAGGGGGCAGAAAACAGACAGAACATATATCCCCATGTAAATATCCAAGGAGTACTGTTGCTAGGTTTCTAACCCCAGCCCTGCCTCAGGACCCTCTATGAGTCAATAGATTGTAATGGTAATGTAGAGAATGCATGATATTTCTAAGTGTTTATCCTTAGTCCTTATTAAAGCCTAGTTGATAATAAATATTTTAATGAGAATTCCCCATTGCCTGTGTACACATGCTTCTCTCATCATGTGAAGCCTTGCCCATGAGCCACTGGAATCCTAGAGAATGAGAAAGCAGAGCTAGAGACAGTCATTCTGATTTATGACAGCCTAAAGACAGTTCTGTTGCCAAGTATATTGCACTCACCCCTCTCCTACGTAAAACATATCTGTTTTACTACAAGACTCCTAAATATTCTCCAACCAAATACAGTTCAGCATTATGTCAGTTTCAGGAAAAATCTGAGATTTTATGAATATGAAATAATGAGTCAACAGCTTTTAAGCACTCAAAGAATTTCAAGCTTCGTAAGGGAGGCATGGTTGTCAGGGTCAGGTATTAGCAGAGGAGTAAAAAAGGTGAATAACAAACCAGTGAGAGCAATCAGATATTCAGGATGATTAATGGGTACAAAAAAATGAGTGAATGAATAAGGCCTGCTATTTGATAGCACACTGGGCTGATTATAGTCAATAACTTAATTTTTAAGTCACTGAAAGAATGTAACTGGATTCTTTGTTATTCAAAGGATAAATGCTTGAAGGGATAGATACCCCCATCTCCATAATGTGCTTACTTCACATTCCACGTCTGTATCCAAATATCTCGTGTACCCCTAAATACATACAGCTACTATGCATCCGCAAAAATTTTTAAAAATAATTTCTTTAATACTAAAAAATGGTAATCAGATAGTGTATCAAATGGAGTTAGAATTGTGTTTAAGTTAGAATTTTGCCATGCTTTAGTTGAGTAATGTTAGGCAAATCCCTTGACCTCTATATTATGAAATCTTATCTGCAAAGAGGAAACAGCAAAACTTTTCATGATGCTAATGCTAGACTGAAAGATAAAAATATATGTCAAAGTGACTAGCATTTTTCTCTCCAACCAATAATAGTAATACAGAGCCAACTGTCTGTCATGAAAGCAAGTAGGGCATATCTGAAGTCATTACAACACTTGGTTTTGACTTTTCAGTCTTATTTACATTTTCCTAGTGCTGAATCTTTTTTCATATTTAGATCTTCTGGCACTGTTCATTTTATCAGTTTCATTAAATCTTTGTGGATTATGGAAGTGACAGATAAATTATACATATATGAATTACATAGAGCATTATAGTAAAATTTTCTGTATGACAAATACACATATAACCATTAGTTAATGATTGACTTTGCTAAGGAAAAAATGTTTACATTATAAAACTATATGTCAGAAAGTCTTCTACAATTTATTTTACCAAGACCATTATAGGTAAACAAGGAAGGGCTATGTCCAGAGGTTTATGAATTTGTTTGAAGTTTAGAGTTTTATGCTCTAAATTCTTTTTGACATTCGGTTTTATGCCCAAGATGTGAATCTATGTGTCATACAATTTAAGGGAATATAGATCACAAAACAACAGATTTTCACACATACAAAATGTATTCCATAACCCCTTCTTTCAAAACAATTATGAGATAGGAAAATTATCCATTTTAATTGTCATTGCCTTTCCCTATAGATCAGTGAAGGAAACGCTGACACTGAAGCAGTTTAAGGCAGTTTATATAAGGCGGAAGTGATACAAGGAAAAGAAATGTGCAGGATCATTGAAATTTGGTTACACATGTGCAGTTCTTGGACTAGACCTGTGCAGTAACTTCTACTTACCTGATATTACTTTATGAATGTGCCAACAGTGACCAAGAAAATGAGGCTGCATCTTTGACTGGCTGGGTCTTGTCAAACAATCATTGCAACAAAAAAGGAATGATAGTAACCAGCCTTTACATGGTTGTATAAATTAACAGTGTCGAATGGTCAGAACACAATCACATAGAGTATCTCATTTGTCTTTCGCAGCAACCATATAAGATTAGTAAAACAGGCCAGACACTGTGGCTCATGCCTGTAATCCCAGCACTTTGGGAGGCTTTGGGAGGCTGAGGCAGGCAGATTACCTAAAGTCAGGAGTTCGAGACCAGCCTGACTAACAGGGTGAAACCCCGTTTCTACTAAAAATATGAAAATTAGCCAGGCATGGTGGCAGGTGCCTTTAATCCCAGCTAGTAGGGAGGCTGAGGCAGGAGAATTGCTTGAACCCAGGAGGTAGAAGTTGCAGTGAGCCAAGATTGTGCTATTGCACTCCAGCCTGGACGACAAAAGCAAAACTCCATCTCAAAAAATAAATAAAAAGAAAAAAGATTAGTAAAACATCTGCCATCCTTATACCCATTTTATAGATGAAAAACTGAGGCTAGGTAAAGTTCAATGCATTGGCCAAGATCAGAGTTTGTAAGTGGCAGACCAAATTTAGAATCTAAGAGATTAGTCTACTACTATTTCAGAGCTCTTTATGTTGCCTTTCATGTGAGTGTCTCATCATTTCCATGAAGTCACTGAATTTACTGTCTATTGCTCTAGGTCTGGGTCATTCCTAACTTCATTAAGAAGCTTGTTCTGAGTCCATTTTAAATATATTCATGATTTTGTTATTACGCTGTAACTGCCGTATTGTACTCTTAAAAAGAAAGATATGCCATTTTATCTACAACTAGATTCCTCTTGGATTATTTCATCGGTAAACACTTGTTTGATTCTTTTCTAAAAAGATGAAAACACCTGTTTGATTGTTCTCTTTGAAAGCAAACATGAGAGATTTGATCTGACGGTAATGAGCAGCCTCAGTGGCTGCTTCCCTGTGCCTACCTTTCAAGCAACATTGACTAAATCACTCCATAATCTTACTCTTGAACTAGTTATGCCAGAATTGGTAATATAAATATTTTAAGCCATTAATATAGATAGATTTTTATTTTCTTGACTCTTACTCTTAGAAAATGGATTAGATGAATTTTCTGGCCAGTTTGCTACCCCATCAAGAAAGCAATGGCGTCAAATTTTGAAATGTGAGAATGGCTGATTGGTCTTTAATGAAAGATTCTAATTTATACCAGTTTCCCTGAAAACACATGACTAGTTTCTGTTAATAGCCTAAATGATCACAGTTCCACCAATTAAAATTAACAAGCCAGTAGCCAATATAGCTTACATTAAGAAACAAATACATGTTACTCACAACTGTAAGTCTGCATTCAGAAAGGAAAAGGAATGGACTTAGCATGAGCTGCAGTTCCTCCTAATTTCCCCTACTCTTGATACATTCTAAGCTAGATGAAGACAAGTAGTATAACAGGCCAGACACTGTGGCTCATGCCTGTAATCCCAGCACTTTGGGAGGCTTTGGAGGCTGAGGCAGGCAGATTACCTAAAGTAAGGAGTTCGAGACCAACCAGGCTAACAGGGGGAAACCCCATTTCTACTAAAAATATGAAAATTAGCCAGGCATGGTGGCAGGTGCCTTTAATCCCAGCTACTAGGGAGACTGAGGCAGGAGAATCGCTTGAACCCAGGAGGTAGAAGTTGCAGTGAGCCAAGATTGTGCCATTGCACTCCAGCCTGGACGACAAAAGCAAAACTCCATCTCAAAAAATAAATAAAGAAAAACTCATGGCTTGAGCCAACTCTCAAGCTATATCAGTAGTGGGACATCTGGGACACCTGGGGACATTCCTGAATTTAGAACCTGCCCATGTTTTATTCCTTCACTAGCATTCCCTAAGTATGGCACAGGAGAGCTAGAAAAAGAGGTTCATTCACATCTTTTTTTCATATTTTTATTTTATGATTTCACCTTTTATTTATGGCAAATAGTACTGGTCTTCTACTTGCAGTGCTGGTATACAATTTCTTATTAAATGTATCATAAGTTTAAAAAAGTGAGTCTGACTTTAGTAAATATATTAAGTAATATTGAAGTGGAGGGCAGAGATCAAGGTTAGTTAAGACAAAGAAGATAGAGGAAGTCAGTCTTAGAGACAGAATTGCTCCCTTCCCCACTGTCCACATTTATATGTTGAGCCCTATCCCCCAAAGTGATGATATCTGACCTTTGGAAAGAAAGTGAAAAATAGAACAAGTCAAAAAATAATAGTCCAGCTGGGATGGTATGCAGATACGGAAAATATTTAAATAGGAGCGTAAAGAACTAAATTTACAAAAGACTTGGCTATGTCAATGTTTTTAAATACAAACTGCATGTAAAAAATATATTTAAAGAATGATCATCATCTTTCAAATATAAGGCTTAGAAATAGTATATATTTGTGTAATATACTAATAAATGCGATGGAATATGGAGTTTTAAGCTACTTTGTTATATGTCCCATTAAAAATGGCAAATCCGCCGGGCACGGTGGCTCAAGCCTGTAATCCCAGCACTTTGGGAGGCCAAGGCGGGTGGATCACAAGGTCAAGAGATCAAGACCATCCTGGTCAACATGGTGAAACCCCGTCTCTACTAAAAATACAAAAAATTAGCTGGGCATGGTGGTGCATGCCTGTAATCCCAGCTACTCAGGAGGCTGAGGCAGGAGAATTGCCTGAACCAGGAGGCGGAGGTTGCAGAGAGCCTACATCACGCCATTGCACTCCAGCCTGGGTAACAAGAGTGAAACGCCGTCTCAAAAAAAAAAAAAAAAAAAAAAAAAAATGGCGAATCCTTATGTACTTAGGCACTACTGGAAATAAAATACATTTCTTTGCCTTGTTGCTTATACTACTTTCAATCAACCAGGATAGATAACCAAGATCACTAAGCACTTGTCCAAGAATATGCTTCTGTAAGGACTGTAAAAATACACACCACTTTTTGTTTTTAAAGAGTTAAGAATGTAGATTCACACAAAAAAAGGAGAAAAAAAAACTTTGATAACCGAGATAGAACAAAATTTCCTGTTTATTGGCAAACATTTGTTCTCAGTGGACCTATAATTCTATTTCAAATTTAACGAGTTCTGTCAGTGCTTTCAAGTGTTCCGAGGTGCAATTCACTTAAAGGTGAAGTATAGTACTAAAATTATTTGATGAAATAAAATCGTACAGGTTTCTTGTTTTAAAATTGCTAGCAAAACTGGGATAAGTTGTGACAGTCATAGAATGAGATTAATAAATAACAACAATAATACAACAGAGCTCGAACCCCCAGAAAACCAATTTTGAAACAATTACAGGCAACTATTATAGGGTGCCTCTAAAGACTTTTAGCTAAACTCCCTCAGCGCAGCTCTGATGACAATAATGTGCACTGTGTATGCAATTCACTGCACACACTTCAAAACGTACTCTTCTGTATTTTGTATTAATGAATGAGGCTATGGGCTTAATATACCATTCTTAACAATAGAATTGTTCACAAGTGTGAAAGTACAACACTGTTTCCTCTGTGACTTCACATTCAGGAGAGAGGTAATTTTTTGTGTGGGTGTTTTAAAGTCATTACTGAGACCCCTGTGGTTATTCGAGTTATACCATTATGCTTAAATTCTAGCTACCAAAAGCCTGCAACCAGAAGGAAAAATACGTACTAAGATACTAATTTCTTCCGTCAAACTGGTGATGGCTCTGTCCAATGAGCTCTGTATTTGTCCAATAAAACAGTGGGAAAAATGGGTCAGAGGAAGCTGAATAATGGTAGGTCTCCAACTTCTAAATAAAGGAAATATGCAAAATAAATCAAGTCAGGCTCAGTGTCTAATTCCACTTTGCCAAGCATTTTGTAAACTTTCTTCTTGCTGACTGAAATTAACATTCTAAGACCAACCTCTCATAAAAAGAAAAGAAGAACTAGAATGTAACAAGTATATGTTGTAAAAATCTACTGCTAATAATGAATTCCACAAACAATCGCCTAGTTAGAGAAGTCATTCACCTCCACTAATTTTTATCTTTCATCCTTTCAATGTTTTATTGGATTTTATACATACATGCCAAAAAAAATCAAAATTCATTATATAAAGTGATGTCACTATGTTAATAGTTAGTGAAAAAGCTGTCCAATATCTGGCTACTAATGAGTCTCTGACCAACATCAACTGACAGTTTCTTTTTAAGTTTCATATTAAAATGATTTTGCTATCAAACCAATTATTTTTTTCCAAATCAATAACCATTTCTTTTTTTGACTTCTAATAATCCCAGTTTTGCTGTTGTTTCTTTTGAAACATGTTATTTAAAATAGCAAAGTTGTCAACTGTATTTTGTTTAAATAGCACTATTATCCTTGATGACTATTCTATGGATAAATGTTTTGCAAAATACATTTCTGCAGAAGATCATAGCTCTCTACCTTTGTGGTCTGCTGTGAACACTTTATGGCGGTTTTAGAAGCTCTGAAGTAGATGTCACAATTTATAACTGCTGAAGCAAAAAAAGACTTTAGTTCAAATTCGATTTTAACTGTACAAATTTTGTGGCCTTACAATATTTAATTAAGTTCAGGGCCTTGATTTTCTTTTTTTTCTCTTTTGTCCTCAACATGACAATAAGAGCGCATCTTCCATTAGAATACTAGGGGAATTAAATGACACAGGTGTAAGTTGAGACGACAAGTAGAAAGTTCAGTGTATCAAGGATGGCCGATCTAAGAAACAAAGGTCCTGCAAACCAAATCCAGCAGGAGAGGAATTTTGGCTTTAACCAGCCCATTCTTGTTTTCCTTTTTTTTTTTCAAGTTTGAGTGCCTTTAAACAAGGCACTCACCTACAAGTGTACTACAATCCCTTACATTTTCTATAATTAATACCTGTCAGCAACATACCTTTTCTACCTGCCATTAGGTATTTGAGTTTCTGCTTCTGGAAGCAAGGCCTACTTAACAGGATCAGAATTCTGCTCAATTCTAGTCTATTCTTTTACAGAGTGGTCAGATATGATGAGCCAAGCACACAGAAACTGCCAGGGGCAAGACTGAGCAATGCATGTCTGTGAACAAAATTCCAAGGCAGACATACCTCACTCAGAGAGCATCCAGACAGAGCTGGCCAGGGCTGTGTGGTATGGCTCCCTGGATAATAAAAGCAAGAGATGGACAAGGATGCATGTGTCGGCCTCAGTACTAACCTCCAGTCCTTCCTCTCCTGTCATTATCTTAACCATTCTCTGCTTTAGCCTCTATGGTTTCTCTCTCTCTCATCCCCCCTCCTTTCTTCCCTTTTACTGCTTGTTGGTCAGCCTATCTGTTTGGCCTTGTGCTGTGTGCCTGCCTCCTGGGCCACATGTCCCTGTGATGACAGACTCTCTGGTTAACTATCTCTGTCTTCCTTGCTTTTCAATCTGCTAACATTGCCAAGTTAATGCTGGTGCATTAATAAAGGTTTTATGTGGCACACTCAGTGTCCTAGGAGAGCTTCCACGCTTTTCCACTGAAGTTACCCTAGGCAGAGAGGAGAGAACATCTACCCCTGAGGGACCTGGGGGCTTAGCCCAAAGCAGCCCAAAGCGAGCCTGAAAGAGCTTTAAAGTATTATGTTGTGCTTTAAAAATTCATGTGAATTTTATATTCTGTTCCATAAATATCTCCATATTTTTGTTACTATTAAAATAATATTTCATCCAACTTATTGAGTAAAATTGATGTTCATGGAAGATGTGTTATGTTAATACTGTGATATTTTGAGCACCTTGTTAGACCACTGTCTACCAGTCCGGGGTTCACATACCAAATGCAGGTTGGGGGAGGACTTCTTCTGCCCTCCTGATAGTGCCTCCCAAGGGAAGGATGATCTATTAGCAAAACACGCCTGGTCATTCTAGAGGACTCTCATGTATTCCCAGGGGAACAAAGAAGGAATTAATCTGCTCAGAAAATTTATTTTTCTCTTTTTTTTTGAGACAGAGTTTCGCTCTTGTCATCCAGGTTAGAGGGCAATGGCACAATCTCAGCTCACTGCAACCTCCGCCACCCAGGTTCCCACAATTCTCCTACCTCAGCCTCCTGAGTAGCTGAAGTTACAGGTGCCTGCCACCATGCCTGGCTAACTTCTGTATTTTTAGTAGAGATGGGGTTTCATCATGTTGGCCAGGCTGGTCTCGAACTCCTGACCTCAGGTGCACCCACCTCAGCCTCCCAAAGTGCTGGGATTACACGTGTGAGCCACCTTGCCCAGCTTGCTTGGCAAATCTAAAAGAAAAAAATGCTCAGCCATTGCTCCGTCTCCCTCTCCCTCAGAAGCTTCTCACAAGATGCACAAATGCCCCTCTCTTTCTCTAGATCATAATATTTTGAAGGGATATTAGAAAATGCTTCCAAAATGCTGTATGGTGACAGAGGTCAGAATAGGGATCACCTGTGGGAGAGAGCCTGCAGGATGAGCTGAGAGGTCCGGGTAGTGGTTACATAGGTGTATGCATACATAACATTTTATGCAAGTGTATGAGATTTTTGACTTAGCTTTTAATGTTATATATCACTAAAAAAGCAAATCAGCAGCAAAAACAATAAACAGAAAAATTAAAAACAACAAAGAGAAGAGTTTAATACTTCTTCCTCCTAAGGCATTCCTATGGGAGTCCAATTCTGCCTGTGCCTAGGAGAGTACATTTTTCCATTTTCTAGTATCAGTTTTATTAGTAAAAATGGGGTGATATTTTTCTCTCCTATTCCTCATCTTCTTTTTATTTCTATTGGTTGAGAACTCTGAAAATGCTATTGATTGATGCTAGCTCTGGAGTGTCCATTAATTAGAAAGAGGGTCCCCTAAGGAAGCAGCTGACTGGCTTGTCACCCTTTCCTATAGTATAGGTTAACAGAGACTAGAGCCTAGGATTCCCAGTGGAATCTGAGGCATATCCTCAGTCAAAGCCCTGCACTTCGTCAGAGAGATTAAGACACAGGCCCTCAATCGGGAATGTCAATCTGGACAGGTAGCAAATTCATCACCGGGTCCTACACTCAGGAAAACGCTTTGCCAAAGGCCTGGCACATACCAGATACTTCAATCAGGACGATTCCCCTCACCTTTTATACTCTGATTTGAGTTTCTGCATCCCTAAATAAAGTAACTCATTAATGTGTTATATAGAAACTGTTTTTTCAGGAAGAAATAAAAATGTTTGTAGCATGGTAAGAACATTTTCAGGTCTCCAACCCATCAAGAATGTTTTAACCTAACCATGATGAGATATTGCTAAGCCAGGAAGCATTTCGTTGTGTGCCATTTTTACATAAAACATTCAACAGAAATTTGGTGACAGGCTGCAAAAGTACATGGAGACGTGGTCAGAGTTCAAGTTATGCTTAATTACGGGCTGTCAGTTATGAAGTGGGAAGTTAGAAATGCAGCAGCTAACCAACATACACGCTAACCTACTCCACCAGAAGAAAAGCATTAAAGAAAAAGCATTTAACATTTCTACAAAGCCCTGGAAAGAAGGCCAAGGAAAAAATACAATTAAAAGATCGTTTCAAGTGATAAATCTATGTGTCTAAGTAAATGAAAGGATGGGATTAGTATTTGGAATATGTGAGACCCCAAGGAGGGTGGCAGTGGAAATTCCCGACAGACATTGGAGGGAATTTGCGAACTCCAGCCATTACTCAGAGAGTGGTGGAGGGGATCCATGTGTTGCTGGAGACAAATGGGGCCTGGGTGTGGACCCACTTTGCAGACTCCGGCTGTATCGGTAGATGTGGCAGAGCTCTTCAGATGGGAAACAGAAGGAGGAACTGCCAGTGACTTTAGGCTTGAGAGCATGGACTTGCAAGCTATGTGACTTCGGTTTCATGTGGGACATTTAGTGAACGCTCCAACCTCTTTGTGACTCAGTTATCCCTAATGTAGGAATCATAATAGTACCTACCTCATGCTATTGTTCTGAGGAGTACAGGGCTTAATACATGTCAAAGCGCTTAGAAGTAGGCCTGAAACATACATAGTCAACGCTATATGTATTAGTGATTATAATTTTTACCCATCCAAACTGAGACTCTCAGGAAATCCCTTCCTTAGCAGCACTATTTTCACATTATCAAAGTACACACACTGATCTATATTTCTATGTCTAGAGAAAAGCATGACAATGTTTGTGTTATTCTTTACATCGTATTACTCTTCCTACTTGAGTTTAAATAACTAAATTATTAGTTGTGCCTAAGCCATGGAATTTAGTTTATGTTGTTTTATCCTTAGAAGATAAACACCTATAGCAATATACAAGATACATACGCAATCCAACATACAAGAAACTTCAAAATCCCACAGCATTCCCTTTATTCCCATATTTCAACTAATTCTTAGCCTCCACCTCACCACCTACTCCATAGTTATGAAATTTCTCCCAGAACCTTGGCCCTGGTACTGCCTTTAATAGACTCCAACTATATTAAAACCTGCAGAGGATTACTTTTTCGGTGATAAATATCAGACAACGCATAATCAAAGCATAATCTCACTCTTTGGGAGTGGTCATTTTTTCTTACCCAACTATTCTGTGAATCCTTTGTGGGTCAAAGAAAAAAAACAATCACATACCTTTTTTGTACATGACACAGCCAGAGCCCATTAAGCCTTCACAGTTTGACAGTTATCCTATATAGCTCTATGTTCTTGCATACGCTCTACATTCCAAGCACCATGCTAAGTATTTGCCCATGCATCACTCATTCGATGCCAATAATAATTTATTATTCCCATTTGACAGGTAAGGAAACAAAGGCTTACAAAGCTTAAGTCCAAGATCAGAGGAGAAGCTCGAATTCAAACAGAGCCTGAGGATCAGTATTCTAAGTTGGCCTATTTAGAGGGTTCCTTTCTCTATGATTATGTCAATTGGCCTTTCCATTTTGCTCTCGGGCTACTGGTTAATTCAGGGTTTCATCCCACCTTGCTTAAGCTATGGTGGCTGCTCTCTAATTGCACCGCCTATCTTTCATATGGCCTGTACAGTAGATAGGAATTAGGATTCTGGAAGTTGTTTTGGAAAGGACCCATGGAAAGGAGTTGAAAGCCGAACACCAGCAATAAGTTCTGTCAGATTCCAAGAGCAGTCTTCCCTGCCTCCAGTATGCTCACCCAGCACTCCAGCACACCACACATATTTCCCATGAATCGCCTAAGTTCCGGCCACCTCCTGGGTTCTGGGGTAACTGGGATCAATTCTGGCATAGTCACAGCCCTAAACACCTCAGTCAAATGAAGGGGAAATAGTATGAACAAGTGCCTAGGGAAGGGGCAGCCTGTTCCAGGAAGCTGGGGATGGTACTCGGACTTAAAAACTACCAGCACAGGGCCATGAAGAGCAGACCAGAACTCACTAATAGAGGCCATAAATAACTGCATCTCTGAAGGAGAAAACCGCTTTTGCAAAGGCAAGGATATGAACAAAGAACATGGGGTGTAGGTCTGGTTGTTTCTTTCTTTTTTTGTGTGTGTGAGATGGATGCTCACTCTGTCACCAGGCTGGAGTGTAGTGGCATAATCTTGGCTCACTGTAACCTCCGCCTCCCGGGTTCGAGCAATTCTCCTGTCTCAGCCTCCCAAGTAGCTGGGACTACAGGCACATGCCACCACACCCAGCTAATTTTTGTATTTTTAGGAGAGACGGAGGGTTTCACCATGTTGGCCATGATAGCCTTGATCTCTTGACTTCATGATCCTGGGCTTCCCAAAGTGCTGGGATTACAGGCGTGAGCCACCAAACCTGGTCAGTTGTTTATTTCTTTAAGCAGAGTTTATTTCGTAGCTGTCTTGTGCCAGGCACTCATATGACACAAATAAGACAAGAATGAATGCAACATGATTTCCGCTCTGGAAGTGTTTCCAGTCTAGGTCATTAGATGGGCATGCAACAAGCAAACTGAACAATTACAATGCCAGGTGATTAGAGCTGTACTGTCGTTGCAGTGCAAAACACAGAATGGCTGATTCTGGCGGAAGGAATTCACAAAGCCTTCAGTAAAGTGTCTGTAAGTAGACCCTTGGTGTTAACTTTTCAGGCGAAAGAGGGAACAGGGGCATTATTGTTTTAAGAATGTCTCCACTAGACTGGCGATGCCCAAAGTGAGATCTGCGGGCCAGCAGCATTAATATCACCTGTGAACTTGTTGAAAATGTAAACTTCTGAGCCCTGTCCTCATTCCTACTGAATCAGTCATCCGTGTTTTAACAAGCCCTCTAGGGCATTTCTGATGCACAATCAAGTTTAAGACTCCCCTGGACCAGATCAAAAAGGAAGTGGCAAGAGGTGGAAAGGTGATGGCAAGAAATAACCTTCCATAGTAAACTCAGGTCAGTTCATGGTGGACTTTGTAGGCCATGCTGAGAAATGCCATTTTTAATCTATGAATAGCTACCTTTTCATGTGTATTAAGGATAGCCCCGAACCAAGCATTTTTACCTAGATTATTTCATTCACTCCTCAAAGCAACTCCTTATAAGAGTGCTGTGTTTTCACTCATTTACCATATAAGAATTCGCAGGCACAGGAAGGCTATGCAATTTGCCCCAGGTTACAGAAGCAATGTTTGTACTCAGCATCATACACTGGAACCTTCGGTGTTACTGCTTTACTAAAATACCTTCTATAGAGAGAGACCCTGGGCAGCGGGGCCATGGGGTGAAGGGGTTGAGACACTGGAGGGGCTGAAGTAGATCTGTGGTCCTATTAGTGTTTCAGGGCACTCTGCCAGGTGGTAGCTAGAAGGATCCCCTGGACAGCATTAGTATTTTGATGACAAGGTCAACTGCCAAAGAGGCACCTCATGGAGGAATTTGGGATATTTCATTGCTTTGTTGAACAAAAAAGCACTAAAATGAAAATTTTAATGTGTTCACAGCATCCAACATTTCACAGCACTAATGCCGGCGAACGCGAGCAGCTCTGAGACCAGAGACTCATTAAAGTAATTATTCATTAGTGGCTTTTTTTTTTCCTTTTCTTTTCTTTCTTTCTTTCTTTTTTTTTTTTTTTAAGCTTGTATTCTAAAGGCAGGGCTTTCCTTTTCAAGACCATTACTTTTCAACCCATTTAATGTTTCCTTGTAGGGTCATGATGTTAATTTTAAGGTTATGTTTTAATGGCTTTCTAAATGACACTTTCATTGTAGTAAAATGAATGCATCAAGTCACTCTTGCAGGTGGAGATGTACTATTGACTCATACATAGTTAGAAGGGTATGAAAATTTCCAAACTATTAATTTGAAAATGTATTAATAACCTGCATATTTAATGGAAGTGAATAAAAGCAGTGCTGTTTTCACCAAAGCTATTAGTGTTGGGAAAGCTGCGTCTAAATTGCTTTCTAGATCCCCTATAGACAACTGCTTTTGCTCACTTTGAAACCCCCTAATTCTCACTGAGAGATTAGTTTTTTAAAGGGACTGTTTTTATAGAAGTTACAAATTTGGGAAATATTACTGCTTCTGCTAAACTAACCAAATTCTTATTCTTGGCCCAAGTCAAAATTATTCATCTTTCCTGGCCAAAGATGTCTTTCTGGTGGCCTCATGTGACCCTGCGTGGGAAGCATTAGGTTCTAGTATAGTTTTCAAGTAAGTATAAAGGCAGGGGAAGAAGAAAAAAAAAAAAAAAGCTCCTGTGAATTCACTTCAATGCTTAGTGAATTTGTTGCTCTTCTGCAAATGCACCAGTTTTAGAGATTGTCAAAATAACCGTGCATGAAAATATAAGTGGAAATATTAGTATCACAGTCTAGAGCCAAACCATTCACAAAAGTTGATCTTACAAACTCACCTTAGTAAGCCCAACATCCCAGGAAATTGTGGCTGCCTCAAGTCTTTCTCAGTTGCACAACTGCTATTTAAAATGGTAATCTTTGGGGTTTTCCTTGACGTAATTTTAAAGCTAAAATAAAATGAATATGGTTTAGCTTAGAAATTAAACAAAAACATTTACAAAATACTCCAAGCAGATCTATCCAGTGCCGTCATTACAGTTGTGCTTATTTTTATTATTAATTACTATGCTATTAGCAGTCTTGCTATCAGAAATGAATGTGGGGCTCTTTTGTTTGTTTTTTTTCTCATTTATAATTCTTCCATCTGAAATAAAGAAGGAGGGATTAGGAATTGAGGCAATAGACATCATGTGTTTTTCTCTAGCTTTATGTTATTTAACACCAAGGACATTTACAGGGAGAAAATAAGTCACAAAAGGTCAAACCAAAGGAACTACGTGAAAATAGAAAGGACATCTTAACCAGTTGCCAAGAAATGAGGGAGAATTTGGAAGCCAGGAAGGGAAGATGTGGGACTGGTGTGGTGCCAGCTGGCTGAGACACCTCCTTCTTCCCCAGTGGCTGCCTCCCTGAAATATGCCCAATCATCTATTCATATCTCCCCTCCCTAAGCCCACGCTCTATCCTCATATCTATGTCCTGGTTTGCCTTATTGTAGGAATGGCTCAAGTTCTTAAATCTACAGAAGTTTGAATTCCCAGCTTCTCTGAATATCTGTATGACATTTTGAGGGTTGCTTCAAAAACCCAATGAAATATGGCACCTGCTAGTTTTCTTTTGAGTCATGAAAACTCTGTGGACATCTACGAAGAAATACGGATTAGGATGAGTAAAAATTTATGAGGCAGGGCTTCACTTTTTGCACATATACTGTTAACAAGAAACCTACTTTATCCCCAGAACTCCACCTTCAGTAGTTGGGAAAAAGTATTTTAGAGTATTCTGTCACTAACAAACTGTGCGACCTGCATCAAGTGTTAATCTTGCTGAGCCTTTAGTTACCATAAGCGCACTTAACAATTCTATGTAAGAAATGTGTGAGAGTTGATTTAGAAGTTGTATGAGGGACCTAGGGAAGGGTCTAGGACAGAGTTGGCACCCAAATTATGTTGTCTCCACAAAGTACAAAGCAAGCTACATACTGATGATTACGGTCATCCATGGATACTTCTGTTTATGTATGTGTATACATCTACCTATGTATATAATATGTGTCACCTAAAGTATTGAACCAGCTTAGGAGAAATCAAAGGACACAGCATCTAATCCCAGAAATGTACAGAAGCAAAGAACTGTATGAAAGCATTTTTTTAAATAGACTTTATAAGGGTCTATAAGAATCAGATTTGGGGTCTCTGCTTGGCACCTACATAACTTCAAAAATGCAAAATTCTGCTCCAAGTCATTCTTTAGTGAATCTTGCCTGAACCTTAGACTCCCTCAGTTCTTCCTGGTACAGGCCATGATGCACCCTGCACTTTGCATTCGCAGAAGGCATCAAAGCTACTGATCGTGTTCTTTATCTGAATAATTACTTCCTTCCTCCATTGGATGTAAGCCCTGTAAGAGTGAGCTGAGTTCTGAAATCCCGCTGCTTTCAATCATTTTTGGCCTTTGGGTCTCTCACTGTAACACATTCCTCCCCAGGCATATTCTCTGTGTCTCTACTGACATCTCAGACTTTAACACATATCAGATCATTCAGGGGAGCTTGTTGAAACACAGTTTGCTGGACTCTAACACCAGAGTTTCCGATTTGACCCAAAAGAACTTTCATTTCTAACAACTTCCTAGGCAATGCTATCATTGTTATTGCAGGAACCACAATTTACATGTCTAGAGGCTGTACAGATACCTAGTTCCACTGTGAGGAAGTAGCATATTTTTCAAAGCACCACCGGCCAGTTTTAACCAAACTGTGATGCCTCTGATGAAGTCTCTGTAGAATGCTGCTACTGCAGCTGCTTCTCACATTTAGCTATCTTAGATTTTACAAGTAATGAAAATAATAATAATATTAGAAATTATACGGTTCAACAATGGAGAATCCAACCATCTATGGAACACTGGCAACTGCTAGACATTGTTGAGGTTCCTGACATTGATGACCCCTCATTTGCATGGTGTGCATGTACTATCACCTTGCTAGATTACAAGCTCCCAGGGATAGCAGATGGAACCTTTATAACCCTCATAGCATCTAGCACAGAGCTCTCTTTATCACAGATGTTCAGGAGAGTTTTACCAAAGGAAAGCGTGAATAGTGTATGCAAAGTTAAAAATAAATAAATGGCACTCATTTTTATAAGTCACACAAAAATATTGTAAGTGAGGCAACCATGCAGTAGAGGTATATGTTGAACACCTAAAATGGGCAAGGTTTTCTATAAAGCTGTATTTTATATCAATCGTAATCTGCCATCTAACGAAGGGAATAAGACAAATCCATAAATAATTACATCTCAAGATGAACACAAAATAAAACAACACCAACAAATTGCTCTGGGAGTCACAGCTTAATATTAGGAAGATGGACCAGGAACAGTACGTTGAAAATTCTCCTTCTGTCTTAAAGAAAACATTTATGGTTTTTGATTTTGTAGAATTCTAGAATTTTAAAGCTGAGAAGTACCCTTAAATAAACTTTTACCTAGCCCTTTGATTTATGGATGAGGAATCCGAAGTCCTGCAAAAAGTAAAGACGCCAAGATCACACAGTGAAAACCCATATCACTTGAATGCAATGACAGTGGTAGCATATGGAAATATTCTCCATATCGACCCGACTGGTCAGTGTTATATAGCAAGACCCAGAAATATATATTTATATTGATCAAAAACTTAAGTGCCCTTTTACTCATTCAGGGCTCAGATCAGATTGATTTAGAGTTAGAAAATCTTTAAAGATCCACCTTTTTCAATAAAAATTGAAAATTTATTGCCAATGTTTAAAGCTCTGCAAGGTGGTATAACTTGCTCTAGACATAAGTATAATTTTTCTTTTTCTGTACTTTTGGCAGAATCATTTCCTTTCTGCATATACCTGTATATACCTTTATATAGAAGCAGAATTTCAGATGCATTTATCTACTTTTGAGGAAGAAAATATTCCACTGGGAGATTATGAAATGTGTTATTTTTGGAGCTTAGTTAAATAGATATATTTTGAAAGTGGAATATGAGGCATCCCGTTAGAGTGGGTTTTCCTAAACATATCCTAACCCATGGTATAAACCAGACGATACATGGCAAAAGTTTACAAAGATTCATTTATTCTAGACTCCTCCCTTCATGAGTTATATCATGGGCTTATCACAACTTGAAATAGGCCTTTAAGATCATGGGTCAACAGAAGAGAGGAAGAAACACCAGATTCTGACTGTTCATAAATAGAATATGGTAGCAAACAAAAGACTCAAACCAAAAAGACAAAATTTTGTGTGTGTCTGTCTGTGTGTGTGTGTGTGTGTGTGTGTGTGTGTGTGTGTGTTTGACAGAGTCTTAACTCTATTGCTCTATCCCCTAGGCTGCAGTGCAGTGGCATGATCTCCGCTCACTGCAACCTCTGCCTCCACCTCCTAGATTCAAGCGCTTCTCATGCCTCAGCTTTCTGAGTAGCTGAAATTACAGGTGCTCACCAGCACACGTGGCTATTTTTTTGTGTATTTTTAGTAGCGATGGGGTTTCACCATCTTGCCCAGGCTAGGCTTGAACTCCTGATCTCAGGTGATCCAACTGCACTGGCCTCTCAAAGTGCTGGGATTACAGGTATGAGCCACTGCGCCTGACCCCAAAAGAGAAATATTTTCTATGAAGTTGAAGAAGAAATGATTCTGAAGATAATAATTGTATTTTCCTGCAGTTCACTTCTTCTCCCGGTGTTACTTTGCACTCAATATCAATTTGTGAATTTGCCTTATTGAGAAACATTCCAGGTACAGCTCACACCTTTATAACTTCACATCAGAAACACCATTTGAGGTCCATGAAGTCCTATATAATGTGGACCCACCTTTCAGGATGAAAGCTGAGTCTAGAAATAGGCAAATCTTAATGATTTAGGGATCATCAAAAGTCCTTGACTCCCCCTAAATGTATTACTTTCAATTAGCTACAATGCTGACCTCCAAATCTACTTGGTTTCCTAATTCTACCATTAGTCATTCATTTGAGTTAGGTATTAACCATCAAAGGTCACCATTAAAATGTACACATGCTATGTGGAAGGGGAACGTGGAACATTAACATCCATTTACACATTTGCCTGGATTTATTAGGCTCATAAGCTGTCACTCGAGAGCACAGCCTACAAGAAACAGAATGCACAGAACAGGTAAGTCAGCCTGGGGAGCGTAGGGGTCAGAGAGAGGGAGGGAGGGAAGGAAAAGGACAATAGAGTTAATGGAATATATGCAAATATCAAATGGGGCAGCCTGCAACTTGGCTAGCAGGAAATAGGCAGGAAGAAATTGGCAAACAAAAAAAATTTCAGTAGCCTTGGTATATTGTTCAAGCACATGAATCTCAAGAGATTCACTTCATTTTGTTTTTTACTTGTAATTAGTGAGGTAAATTCACAAATTGGGACCTTAGGACTCAAAAATCAAAGGTTCTAGGGATGCTTTACCAGGGTTTAGATTTCAACTGTGCATTTATTTGTAAATTAAGGTGTGTGCAATATATCCATTAGGTTGAATGCAAGACTACGGGCAGAAATCTGAACTCAAGTAATTTAATCTTTCTGCCTCATTTTATCCATCTGGAAAAAAAAATAGCTGTAGCTATTTCCTACCAATTCTCACAGGGTTGGTACAAGATTTAAATGAGCTTCGCAATCTTTTTTTGAGATTCTCTAGAAGCTGCTTGCAATATATCAAAGTATTTAAACTGTGTTCCCCATTGTATAAATTCAAAGTACTTGTCAGCACCCCATGAATGTTTTACTAAGGTCACTTGAAGGAAACACACTGATTCCAGGTTTCTATTTTCCACTCTAATCTATATAGAGCAAAGTTTTTGATCCTATCAGCTGTTTGATCTTGTCAGTTATAATCAAGGAGTTTCCTATAAAAAGAAAGACAGGGCTATGTACTCGTAGAGACTTTCAAAAGCACTGCGCTAAGAACCTGGGGGCTGAGGTTCTAGCCCCCTCACTTTTGACTGCCTGGGGCCACTAAGCAAGACCCTAAGACTCCCTTCCCAGTGAGATGGGGAAACATAATTTGGCCTGTGTCCAACTCTCCCACCTTCCCAGGTACTCCTGTTTCTCTCACTCACAGTGCCCTTGCCCTGCAGGCCTTCTTTCTGTTCCTCAAACACTCAAGCTACTTTTAGCTTTAGGGTCTTTGCACCTGCTATTCACACAGCCCGGTGCATTCCTCTGTCAGATCTTGGCCTAACTGACTCTTTCTTCTCATTCAAGTTCAGCTAAGAAGTCCTCTTTTCTGAAGCGATTCCCCTGACTGGCCACCCCACTGCCAGGTTTTATTTGTTTCCCATCGCCACGCCCTGCTTTTACTGCTTTCATAATCTTCAGCTGCTACTGGATATAATCTTACTTATTCATTTAGTTGCTGCCAATTCCCACCAGAATAGAATCTCCATGAAAGCAGGGGCCCTGTCTGTGTTTTTAAAACTTAAAAATCTAGCATGAAAGACAAACACACACACGCACAAAAAGCAACCTGGACACATCTTTCTCCTAGGCAAATATTTCTTGTGAAATTAATAAAGCATCTTGGCACCGAGAGTCACGTCACATCATTGTTGGTTTTTTTCAGCTGTGCTCCTAACTAGAGTTGTGAGTTTAGTCTAGCTCATTCATGCTATGAGTGTGGATTCTTTATGGGAAGAAATGGATGCATGAGGCGTAAGTGCTTCTGCTCTGCCCTCTGCACCCATGATGAGCATCTTCAGTTGTCACTCTTTCCCACAGAGCCAGATGGGCCTCGCTTGTTAACACAACACTCCAAGCAGCCAATCTTAAGAATTTATAGACGGCATTGAAGATAAAAACATTTCTGCTTCCACTTCATTAGTTGATCTCTAGTGATCCTTTCAGGTGCTGCTCAACTATCTGTTACTTAAGACCACGACCAAAGATAATACATTGAAAGTTTCTCGAGTCAAACCCAAAATGCCCAAATATTAGTTCCTTGTACCAGACCTAGAGAGAGGGCAGTAAGAGGTACTGCCATGGAATCTAAGTTCACAAGGCCATAAGATGGCATGAATGTCTCAGAAAGACAACTCGTGATGATTATTTACTTATTTTCCTCCTCTTCTGAATTTCTAGAAAGGCTAGATAAGATTTTTCAATATTCTGAGGAACAGTAAACTTCACTTTCATGCTTTTTTCCTCGACTCAGATTTCAGAGGTCACAGTCAGTAGGACTTCACTGGAGTCCGAGTAATAAGAATTTTCTTGGCTGGGCGCAGTGGCTCACTCCTGTAATCCCAGCACTTTGGGAGGCTGAGGTGGGTGGATCACGAGGTCAGGAGTTTGAGACCAGCCTGACCAACATGGTGAAACCCCGTCTCTACAAAAAATACAAAAATTAGCTGGGCGTGGTGGCACATGCCTGTAATCCCAGCTACTCAGAAGGCTGAGGCAGGAGAATTGCCTGAACCTGGGAGGCAAAGGTTGCAGTGAGCCAAAATTGTGCCAGTGCACTCCAGCTTGGGAGACAGAGTGAGACTTTGTCTCAAAAAAAAAAAAAAAAAAAAAAGAATTTCCTTATTCATCCCTACTACCCCCTCTTGTCTCCTATGGCCTCCTCATTGCTACCAGCCTCACCATCTCTCAGTGGGGCTTTTCCAGTTTGGCCTTTTATTTCGCCTTTTCTGGCTTGGTCTTCTTCCAGGTTTTCCTACACACATACACACAAGACTGCAGTTTATAAAATACAATATCTACCTTTCCAATCATATCACTCCCCTACCAAAAGCTTTCAGTGATTTTCTTTCTGTTTCAAGGAAACACCGACACTCTTTAACCGGATTTGCAGAGTCCTTCTTAACCTGGGCATCCATGGCATTTGCTTCCTCTGCACCATCCTGCCCGACCTACCCTCCCTCCATGGCTCACTTCTCTTTCTCTGTGTTTAGCATTCTCTATCCCACCCTAGTTGGCTTGGCCCTGCCTGTGAGGCTTGACTCCCACATCTCCTCTCCTGAAGATCCTCTCTATCTCCAATCTCCATCCCCAGTTTGGGATGGAGGTCCCTTGATGCAAACATAATACCCTATGTCTACACTGATCACATTGCTTTGTCACGTTATCTTGTATCATATTTCACTTTCTCTCTTCCATCAGACAGGGTTCTTAGAGAACACATATGCTGGGTGGTTCACTTCTGCCTCCTCCATGACCAGCACAGTGGCCATCCACGAAGCAGGCTGCTATGGTCTAAAGGTGTCCCCTCTGAAATTCAGGTGTCAAAACAATAGCCAGTGGGATGATAGTAAGAGGCAGGGCCTTTCATAAGTGCTTAGGTCAACAGCGAATGTGATGATACTAAGAGGCGGGACCTTTAATAAATGGTTAGGTCATGAGGGCACCTCCCCTCAGGAGTATGATTACAGCCCTTACAGAAGAGGCTTCACACATTGCAGCGTCAGTCAGGGTTGGCCCTCCCACCTTCCACCAAGCGAGGACATAGCACTCCTCCCCTCCAGAGGATGCAGCCCTCACCAAACCACTGAACCTCCCAGCACTTTGATCCTAGACTGTTCAACCTTCAGAACTGTGAAAAGTGAATTTCTGTTTTTTACATAGTACCCAATCTCAGGTGTTTGATTAGAGCAGCAAAGAAAGGGACTAAACATGGATTACTAGTAAATTTTTAAAATGTGCCCTATTTCTGGCTTTGAGGGTCTGCCCGTCTCTGAACTTTTTTTTCCTTGTTGCATTCAATCACCACCACCTAGAGAGGGCTCACTATCTGTTATACACTCAGCCTGAATTTTAAATGTGTGATTTTTATTATAAAACACTTTCAAAGTTATGTTGCAGGCAACTTTTTACATACTTTAGTAATAATAATTAATCATATCTGTATTTAAAGTGAGTATTACTAAGGTCATCATTTTTATAGATGAGGAAACTGAGGCAGAAGGAAACTAAGTAACTTGTCAGGGTGACACAGTTAACAGGGAGTGAAGTGAGGGTGTGACCCAGGTGGTTCTTGGAATGGAAGCATTTGTGTATAGACACAGGAACAATCCTTGGTTGAATCCCCTGATTACTATATTAGGTACAACCAATTATTAGAACTAGCCAAGTCTTTGTCAGCTTTTTCTGCCTTCACAATCAAAAGGCCTTCCTTATAATACTATTTCCTGAAGTCCTTGTTAAGAATAAAAAAGGGATGGATGAGCACTCACTCCCCAAGAAAGGCTGGGAGAAGACAAAGCAAGATGCACAGAGCTCCACATGACCCTTGCCAGGCAGCATCTGCTCCCCTCCTGTCCCCTTCACTTGTGATATATTGGCACATAAGCAGCATTGATACTCATGAGAAAAATTACAGTCATCAAGGTTATCTCCCCAAGAAGCAACTCTCTTTCTTTATTAATATGCTTCAGATTGTTGCAACACTACAAAGCCAAAAATAAGTTTTCTTTGATCAATAAATTGTAGGCTGAGAAAGAAAATACTAATTTTCCATTTCTTTGAGACCCAGCACTAATATATAACTGAGCTTTCCAAAACGGTTCTCAGAAACCTGATATGGAATTATCTGAAATTACACTTGACTATCCCTACGAGATCATTCTGTTCTCTGCCACTTTAGAGGGGTGTCTTCTGGACTTGGCAAGCGTTTTTTATAGAATTCTTTGTGTACAGATATATTTTTCTATTTCAGTGCAAGCTGGGTAAAGAAAGCATAATACATCTCTAAGTCCGTCTCTAAGAGAAAGATTGTTGAGTTCTCTCTCTCCTCTGTCAGTTTTAGGCATCAAAACATGCCTCTTTCACCTCCGAGAGAAACTTCATTTTTAATCTAACATAGAGAGGGATATCAGTGCTTTCTTTTCAGGCAATAAAATGTATAGAATATCAAATAGCCTACAAGCTGGAAGTATACGATGAATAACTATGAATAGTCATCATAAAATAACAGCAACTGTACTGGAGGCTCATTTAATCACATAAAAGAAAACACATTTTTAAAATCAAAGAAGTAGCATTGGATACTAGAAAGAACTATATAGAACCTGGGATTAGAACTGTGGTGTTTCTTCTGCTTGTGGTGTGGGTGACTCATTTAGCCTCACGAGACTTACCTGGTTGCCTAACTTCTAAAACTAGTTCTCAACCAGGGTCGATTTTGTCTCAGAGGGACATTTGGCAATTTTGAACACATAGTCACAACTGGGTGAGGGAGGAGCAGGGGACGATCCTGGCATCTAGTGGGTAGAGGCCGAGAACGATGCCAAACATCCTATAAGCCATGAAATGCTCTCCCACAACAAAGAATTATCTTCCTTACAATGGTAATAATGCTGATGTTGAGAAAACCTCCTCTAAAATCTGTAGGTGATGTCTTCTAAAGAGTCTATCATCTGTGGGATCCTAAGAGGTAAGGTCCAAACACCAGACCCATTCATCCTCTCTGATTTCCACAAGCACCAGGGATTTTGGTTTTTATCATGTCCCCCTCTATGTTTTTATGTTAAGGCTTCTTAACCTCTATGAGGAAAGGTCACAGTAAAGAGTTAATTGATTCAGTGAATCATTTAATGGATATTTATTGAGAGTCTTTAACATTTGAATCATTTTGCAAGGCCCCAGGTATAATGAATAATGGGGGCAGCACTTAGAAGCATGACTGAGTTCCCATCTGCAGTACCTTTAAAACAAATTTCTGGATTCAGTGGGTTAAATTCTTCAAGAACCCTGAACTCCATTTGAATAATGAAAACTGATTCACCACCATGCATACTACAATAGTTATCACATAAAACATTCTGGTGGCAAACTTTAAATTCTTAGTAATTTCAAAGAAAAGATAGCCCGAACATTTGTTTTCCCAGACACATGTTGTGAAATTAATTACAATACAATAAAGTCTTCTAATGTCAGGCTAATTGAAAGGCCAGATGAGTGGAAAGAAATTTTTGAATTATTAGGTATCTGAAGGCAGTAGTTCCGTGTTATTTCACATTCCCAACGCATTTCTTTTTCCAGTTCTGAAACAAGTATCTATTGTTCATTATTTTACCTTCTTCACAAGTGAGGAAATTGAGGTTCAGTGACAGGATATCCTGAGCCAAGCTACCCAGAGGTTGGAGTGAAGGACTACTTTAATTGAATAATTTAATCCTAATGATTTATAACTATTGTGCCAAAGCACTACCTAAGGCGATGGCCCAGTCACGGTCACTGAAATGCACCACTCACATCTTCCACTGCAGGGCGCAACGTTCCAAGCTGCTGTCTCCCTCGGCCCACTACCACATTCACACACAATTCTTGCTTCCCCTGGAATGTTCCCAGCCAGCGACTGTGCAGTCCCCATCCGGTAGGACATGGGTTTCCTCCAACAGATAACTTTGGCTGGAGGACTCTGCAACAGCATGGCCGAAACTTTCTTGGAACTGTACTGCAATCTGAGACTTGCTCCTTAATCTGCTTTCCTTCCTCTCCTTCTGTCACAGGTGACAGACCTACATTATGGTCGGAAAGCTTTCTTTGCTACGCCTACTTCCTTCTCCTTCTCCTTCAAAGTCCTTTCTCGCAATAAATCTCTTGCAGATACAATCCCTTCTCGGCATCTGCTTCTCAAAGAATTTGAACTAACCTAGGCCTTTTCTGTCCCAGGCAGAAATAAACATTCTCAGCGTGCTTACCATATGCTAGACAGTGTGCAAATTGTTTTAAAAGTATCTCAGTTAATTCTCACAACAGTCCTATTAGGTGTGCATGTGTTGTTATTCCAATCTCCTAGCAGAAGGACTACCCCAAGATCTCTGTTATTTCCCAGCTTCCTAGGCTTTAAACATAGAGGGTCTGATACTGTAGACCCAAGTTCTCTTAACTCCTATTTTATATTGCCCAAACCAAGTTTATTTATTAAAAGTAAATATCACAACTAAAGCCCATTTAAATTCATCCCCCAATTAAAATTCTTTTTCTCCCAACATTGCTTATGCTATCTTTTCTTATACTATAATTTATTTTCTATTTTTAAGCTTATTTGTGGATTCCCAAAAATGCATGGCCATGTTCTTATTGTAACAGAATCAAACAATACAGAGGCAGAAATACTATTTATAACCAAGTGACTACTGACCATAGCTTTTGATGAGGTGAATTTCAATGAGTAGTTCTTTAACTGAATTAGTTTTTTTCTTCCAAATGAGTCAAGTTTAGTGATATTTGAACTTATGATTTGAATTTTGGTGTTTGGCTGAGAATAAATGATGAGGCCTTGAGGGACCACGGGTGCCCTGGATTTTAAGAATACCCAGAGGAAAATGCGGCCCTTAATATCAAGAATAAATGCACACAACTGCAGTGAGGAGCCAATCTTTTAAAGGAGATGAAATGTCAGCGCAGGTGCCCTCAGAATGTTTTTTTAAAGCTGAAGTGGAAATTTCTCCCTTCTCAGAAATCATTTTGTAGACACAGAGACTAGCCCAGCCTCTTGAATTAGACACCTACAACCAGCCCCAGCAGCCTAACTTCTTCGGAGTCTCCTTCCTGTGATCTTTCTTTTATTGTGCAAATTCAACTTTGGTCACCTACACACTCTTCTGTAACAAAAGTTTCTTATTTTTAAACGGACGATCTTGGATCTCAGCTTCAAGGTCTTCCTGGAGTTTAGCAGGGATGACTTTGTTATTTGCAAATTCGGGTTGACTCCTGTCCTCTCACTTGATGCTAATGCCCTTTACTTCTCATTCAAAGTTTTAGAATATCTTCTCTCAGCAAACAGAGAAAGCACGGGTAAGGCAGCATCCCCTTCTCCACTGCCACATTTCAACTTGATCTTTTCACTCTCTCTGTCAAATTCAAATGTCACTCCACTATTCATGTGTATGTGGAGGATTCTAATATACACCTCTTTGGCTTCTTTCAAAATTGCTTCAATTTCTCTGAAGTCAGAGGCCTTTTCAAGCTTTGGAAATTATCTATGGAATCCATTAACATGACTTACTCAGTACCCAATACACATGCCGTTGAGGGTTCAAGAGAAAAGACAGAAGGTAAAGACTTTTTTAAAAAGAAAGCAAATAAAGGTTTAACTTTTTAAAAGCAAAAAGTAAAAATCAAAGGAATATTTAATGAGGGCTTTTTTGATGAAAATTTCTAACACATGTGAGTAAGACCTTTGAATAATTGGTCCTTCTTGTAGAGATAAATTCTCAGTTAATTTTAACTGATATATCTTCTAGGAGATAGGAGTGATTATTTTTCTGATAATATAAGTGAAACTTGAATAAATTTAGCTCTATAAGTAGTCTTCGTAAAGACTACTTATAGCTATGGGAAACACTCAAAGTGTTATTGAATGAAAAGGGCAGGATTCAATACTGTATATATACAATAAACTCAATTTTGTCAATGAGGAGGAATACATGAGAGACAAAAGAAAAACGTCTCATGAAAAACGAAATCCCTAAAGGTCTTTCTGAAAATTGCTGTGGCTCTTTTGGTGGTTGATTGGGGAAGGGATCAGTCATAACACTGAGAGATTGAGGCGCATTGTTTAGGTCGAAGGAAGGCTGCAGGTCATCCCTCTTCTGGCCACGCCCTTTAGAGGAGCACAATGGGGACCTCAGCGCCCTCTAATGGATATATTGCATATACTGATTTTTACAACCCTATTTATGCCTCATGAAGCTTGTGAACAAAACTGACAGTTGTCTACAAGTTTTATTCTCACCGTCTTTGAACTCATTCCTCATCTTCTAGGACAAAGGATCAGATAGTTAACCATGGTTATCTTTGGATATGAAAAAGGAAAATACCCCCTTATATTTTATAAATTTTCTGTGCATATGTCTTGCTTTTGTCATCAAAATATCATAAGGTTAAAATAAAAGATTACAGAAATTTTACATAAAGTTAGAGGAGTTTGACATTTCCCATGTATTTAATTTTTTTTTTTTTTTTTGACAGGATCTCACTCTGTTGCCCAGGCTGAAGTGTGGTGGTGCGATTATGGCTCACAGCAGTGTCAGCCTCCCAGGCTCAGGTAATCCTCCCATCTCAGCCTCCCAAGTAAGTGGGACTACAGGTGCATACCACCATGCCCAGTTAATTTTTGTATTTTTTTTTTTTTTTTTGTAGAGATGGGGTTTCACTATGTTGCCCATGCTAGTTTCAAATTCCTGGGCTCAAGTGATCTGCCTTCCTCAGCTTCCCAAAAATGCTGGAATTACAGGCATAAGCATCTCTCCAAGCCTTATTTAACATTTTCGAAGCACGAATACTCTAAGCATTCATTCAGGGCAATCCAAGAGACAGACGCAAAACAAGGACCCCGGCTCTGTCATTGCCTTCCTTTTGCAGCTCTCACTTCTTCTCTCCCAAATAATTAGAGTATCCCATTAAATCCCCCTCTTTGCTAATTCTCCATCTTCAATTAATATTTTGAGCCCCTCGTCAATAACTTAACTCCTAGTCAGTGACGTGGCTTCTCTGTTTCCCACTCCCCTTGATTCCAACACATTCTTACCTGAAACTGCATTTTTGTCCACTCATCTAATGCTGGCTCCAACTCCCTTATATACACACCTCTTTTAAGCTATCAGGATTTAAAGGCATAGACACCGTTTTCCAAAGAGCAGTATCTTTCTCTCTCTCTTCTACCCTTATTTGATGTGCCAATTTGATTATGATGCACCTGGAAAGAGGCCATTGTCATGATGCTCTATCTATCTGGTCCACATCTCTTGATGCCACACCTCTACTCTAATTGCTCCATTCATACCGTGAATTATCCAACCTTTCGTTAGGAAAGCTCCCTGGAATTTCAGAAGAGCAGCATGATGCCAGATTGTATGGATTGGAACACTGTCAATTTGTGAGATTCAACTGGCAATATTAAAGAATTAATTATAATGAAAATGCAAAGAAACAGAATTTCAGTGAATTCCATCTGGGAACAGTCTTTTCATAGGCCTCATATAATTTTTTGATCCAACTTCTCTTTTGTTCGTGTAATGTGAAATACAGAATACCATGATAGCGGACCTAAAAATTGGATATCGGTTCCAACTCCCAGGTTTTGACTTATTCTCAAAACAACTGATTACTCCAAAAAGGTAACTGTGTATCTATGTATCTAGTCTACATTTTATGTGTACATGCACCTTATTCCCCCAAAGCGTGTCTTATATCTCAATTACTCTAAGATGTTACTACGTAGAGAAGGACTGGATATGACTCAGTAGGAAACGGCTGAAAATTTGCACATCTTTTATTGAATTAAAACAGCTATTAATCTCAGTGGGAAGAATCCATTTCCATTTACCACAGTGTGTGAAAAGGGGAAAGACAATGGTATTCATGCCCCGCCAAACAAAATTCTTTGCTGTTTACCTGAATGATTTTTTTTGGTACCCTGGCTCATCTCTCATGTTTAGGAACGATGATGAAGCTGTTGCCAGGAAAACAGCTTCTGTGTGTCATATATGGATTAGCCTCCTTCTTGCCCTGCGAGTTCACTGTCAATCATTTTAATGTCCCAGCCTAACATACATTTTGCAGTGTGTATTTTGGTGTCAGCTCACAATATGGCAGGATAAAGAAAAAAGTGACAAGGGAATTGATATCCAGTTGATGTCGAGGCATGCAAACATATGGACAAGTGAACAAATTAATAAATTGAATGCAGAAATTAGGGAACACATTATTTCTATTAAGTAATTTGGATGAAGCATAATCGGAGGGAATGAAAACCCTAAGAAAGGACATGCTGCAGACAGATTCATTCAATAATTTAATTGTACTAGTGTGAAAAACAGTCTCATAAAATTATCACACCTCATCTACTGTAAACAGATTATATTTGAACATAAAGATTTGTTTAAAATGTCTATGTTTTAGAATTTCTGTAGCTTAAGTAAAGAGACAGAACTAAAGTACAGAAAGTTTGCATTTATTGTTTGGAGTGTAGACTGTATATATATTTTAATAAAAACAACATTAAATGTGAACACTAAACATATAGCAGATGAGAAACCTGAGCCTAGAGAAGGGACTTGGAGAATCTCTTATTTACAGAAAATGGCTGTGAATTCCTGTTGTTGTTTTTGTTTTTGTTTGTTTCTTTGTTGAGATGGAGTCTCACCCTGTCTCCCAGGCTACATTGCAATGGCGCCATCGTGGCTCACTGCAACCTCCACCGCCCGGGTTCACGCAATTCTCCTGCCTTAGCCTCCCAAGGACCTGGGATTAAAGGTGCGCACCACCACGCCCAGCTAATTTTTTGTATCTTTAATAGAGATGGGGTTTCACCATGTTGGCCAGGCTGGTCTTGAACTCCTGACCATGTGATCTGCCCGCCTTGGCCTCCAAAACTGCTGGGATTACAGGCATGGGCCACCACACCCAGCTATCCTGTAGGTTTTCTTTGTGCAACAGACCCTTCCTACATGTGACATAGACCTTTGGATTTAGCTGACACTACAGGATATCACTTTTTTGTTTTTACTCTTTGTATTATCGTGAATAGACTAGATTTTCTAATAATAACCATATCACTGAACAAAAGTATTATAGGTACAGATTAAAACTCAACTACTTATATGCCTCAATAGTTAAAACTGGCATCATTAAGACCTCGCTCAAGGTCCAATTGTAATATTTTGATCTCTGGGTTATTAGAGAACTACAGCAAACCAATTTACTGATTTTATTCATAAATGGGAACATTTATGAATAAATGTTATATTTAGATATATAAAATTATATTATAGTACCAGCTAGCTACACCTAAATAAAACAAAACATAAAGGGATGTTTGTAGAATCATTCCTTCAAAGGAATTTAAAGTAATATAATGTATTTAAAATATTCTATGAAAATACAAATTCATTACTTTTTGTTAGTCAAAATTATTTATTTCTTTGCATCTTTCCCAAAGACGCTCATTCAAGGAGTTACTCATTTTGAGACAGAAAGAGCCAGAGAGAACTCAAAATAATCTATGCTGGAGGAAAGAAACCAATAAAATGAAACAATGAAATTGCCTATCATATTTCTGTCTTTTTCTAATAATGAATGCAAGTACAAATTCTCAAATACCGAAAAATCAGTGCACGAGAAATGGCCATGTACAAATTTTCCATTATGTAGATGTCTCTTATCTTTTTCTGAGCCTCTAAAAATGTTTTGATTATAAGCAAATAAAACAGTATAGTTTTAGCTTACAGGAACAGAGATTTAAAACAGTGAAGATCCCAAATAAGAGAATAAAATTAGGCAATGTCCAATGCAATGAAGCTGGTGAGTGGCAGAGATAGAGTCCAGTTCTTCTTCCAATGTATTCTGGAAATATTTTTGCTCTGATGTACTTGGTACCTAGTCAATTAACTGTATATTCTAGGAATACATATGCTGAATGCCTACAATATGTACATTGGCTCATAATATAATTAGATTAAATGAGTTCTAGCATTACCAGAGGACTGGGTTGGGAAGGGCCTTTTAAATATTTGGTTCTTCATTGACTGCTATGAACCCTTTCAAGACAGGATGACCTTGGTGACACACCTAAATATATCTATTCTTATCTCTGACAAATGGAACTGGACTATCTTTGTTAGAGGAGGCATGCCTCCAGCCCTTTGTACATTGTTATCCCCCAGTACACAAGATTAGGGATGAAAATGGTAAACAAAAACTGTTTTATTTTATCCAATATATGAAATCTAAAACTTAGACTGTCTGAGATTTATCACCAGATTCAGTGGTGGACAATCTGACCTAAAAATGACTAACCAAAGGGAATTACTACTTCTCTGCTGGGAGACCTCGGTCTCCCCACCCCTGCACCCTGCCTTGCCAGATGCTGGTTAAGGATTCTGGTAAAGGCAAAAGAAATTGACAGGAGACAACTTAGAAAATTACTCTAATCAGGAATGTATAAGGTTCTTTTTTTTTTTTTTTTGAGACAGAGTTTCGGTCTTGTTACCCAGGCTAGAGTGCAATGGCATGATCTCGGCTCACTTCAACCTCCGCCTCCTGGGTTCAGGCAATTCTCCTGCCTCCTGCCTCAGCCTCCTGAGTAGCTGGGATTACAGGCATGCACCACCATGCCCGGCTAATTTTTTGTGTTTTTAGTAGCGATGGGGTTTCACCATGTTGACCAGGATGGTCTCGATCTCTTGACCTCATGATCCACCCACCTCGGCCTCCCAAAGTGCTTGGATTACAGGTGTAAGCCACCGCGCCCAGCTTAAGGTTCTTTATTTAAGCCATTCTGAAAGCCCAAGAAAATAAGACTTTTCCTAATTTAATATCATGAGATTACACTACATAACCAAAAAAATTCTCAAATATTCTTCCAGACAAAAGATTTCTGCCTCCATTTCTGTTACTCTAAGGCCCTAAGGACCACATTTGAGATAGGCATGGGGAACATAACAGATACTAACGTTCTATGTCAAAATTGGGGAAATTCTGGTACCATAATGAAACACTGAAAAACTGAAGAACGGATGTTCCATTCACTTTTATCATTAGGATGAACGTGAGAAGTGGGCTGTATTTAAGGTGTTTATAGCATTTGAATTTGGGTAAGTCAACCTTCATAAATAACGTTGTATTTTTGTTCAATATATAAAACAAAATATAAAAAAACAAAAAATAAAATAAAAACTCAGGACTGCTCTTCAGTTTTTAAATAAAATATCAACTTTCTGTTGTATATAAAATTCGTCCATATATGGCTAATAGAAAGAAACAAATAACAGTCTCAGAAATCTTTTAAACTGAGCCAAAACTACTTTTTCTTGGTGAATATTTCATTACTGGACATCCATTTTATCAAATGAGAGCTGTTCAGTTATAATTAGTTCTTGGGGGTTCTGTCCTCTTTACTTAAAAAAAAAAAAAATTAAAAGCTTTTAAAAGTGTTCTATTTGCCCATAAGGTCTAACTGTATTAAACAGATAGTGCCTTACCATTTTCTAATATACAGTAAAAATACCATAAAGTTTTGCAATTAGTTAAAAAGTCAAAAACTCAGCAAGAAGTCCAGTTTTTCCTCTCAACTATCCGTTAATGAAGGTTTCAACGTTAATTGCCTTTTCATTAAAAATTCCTTAAAACCCTTCCGTACAAAATCAAATTAGCTACTAAGCTTTGGAACAATCGCTGTAATTCTGTTGCAGACTCCCCGGTTCATTATTTGGATTGGTAAGATTAAAGAGAAAGCGTGTGCCTTTTAGATATTCCAAAAGACTGACTTTAAAATATTTTGAGTTATTTTGGAGCTTTTTTATTCAGGCCTTTGCTGAAAAATAAAAGTCACATTAGGCAGAATCCCATTATCCTGAGTACTGACTTTAAAATGGCTACAGTATTATGGAGCTATGCCCATGCCCGCTAAGTCTTGCCTGTGGGAGTGGTGCTTTTGTGTATTTGTTGCTACAAAAATCAGAGCCTACTCATGCAAGGCACAAGGCACCTAGCATTCTTCTTGTTCTGGACAAGGACTTCGTCTCTGACTTAACTCTGGGAATTCCTGGGCCAGTTACTGATGAAGCTGCAGATTTTCTTTCTAACAGTCAGGATAGTTACAGTATAACATTACTGAATTATAAATGGAGCAATGCAAGTGGAGTATATAGCATAGTGTAAGGCCCTGTGCTGGCTTTTGTGGGAAAGGCAAAGATAAGCCTTGCATTCAAAATACCTGCAGTGGCCAGGCGTGGTGGCTCACGCCTGTAATCCTAGCACTTTGGGAAGCCAAGGTGGATGGATCACCTGACATCAGGAGTTTGAGCCCACCTGGCCAACATGGTGAAACCCCATCTCTACTAAAAATACAAAAATTAGCAGGGCATGGTGGCAGGCCCCTGTAATCCTAGCTACTCAGGAGGCTGAGGCAAAAGAATCGTTTGAATTTGGGAGGCAGAGGTTGCAGTGAGCCAAGATTGCTCCAGTGCACTCCAGCCTGGGCGACAGAGCTAGATTCTGTCTCAAAAAACTAAAACCAAAACAAAATATCCACAGTCAAGTAAGAGAGAAATAATGTGTATGGATGACTACAGTGAAAGCAGAGATAACGAAAGGTCTTAAATAATATCCAGAAGTGAATAAAGAGGAAAGGATAAGAGTAAATAAAGAATGGAAATAAACACCCATTGGCTGCCCTCTGTGGGCCAAGTCTTCTGCTGGGTACTTCTGAATAATTTCACATCAAAGACAAGATTGGCCTATCCATGAAACCTCTGCAGAAGTTACTATTGTGACCTGGATGACTTGTGGCTGAATCAGATTTGAACATTTTTATATGAATATGGCTTAAGGGTACAAATTTTGAGATAAGCAAGGATTTCAGTTCTTGCTTGACATTGGACAATTAATTTTATCTCTCCAAGCCTCAGTATTCTCACTGGAATATGTAAGGGATAATACCTATTCCTCCAGATGTCTACAAACTTTTTAATTTATGCAAACCTTAGCCCTAAACCAGACACATTCTCAAAAATTCTTACCTAGTAAATGTGAGAGGAACCAGAGATCGTCTTTGTCAAACCTCATCCCAACACATCATTTTGATGATTAACACATTTTTTTGTAAATACAATGATAACCCTCTAAATCTTTATTCCTTTCTCCTGGACTCAGGATCCACATTTACAACACGCTTGTTTATTGATCCTAGAGTCACATTTTTTACATTCAAAATTAAATATATCTACTCCACCACTAATGGCGTGTTTCCCTCCCTCCCTCCCTCCCTGCCTCCCTTCCTTCCCTCCTTCCTTATGTCCTTCCTTCCTTTCTCCCTCCCTCCTTCCCTCCCTCTCTCTCTTTCTTCTTTCTTTCTTTCTTTTCTTTCTTTCTTTCTTTTTCTTTCTCTCTCTTTCTTTTTCTTTCTTTCTCTCTCTCTCTCTTTCTTTCTTTCTTTCCTCTCTCTCTCTTTTTCTCTCTTTCTTTCTTTTATCAAAGTTTCACTCTTTTTGCCTAGATAAGAGTGCAATGGTGTGATCTTGATTACAGGTGCGCACCACTATACCTGCCTAATTTTTCGCATTTCTTTTTTTTTTATTGCATTTAGGTTTTGGGGTACATGTGAAGAACATGCAAGATAGTTGCATAGGTACACATGTGGCAGTGTGATTTGCTGCCTTCCTCCCCTTCACTTATATCTGGCATTTCTCCCCATGCTATCTCTCCCCAACTCCCCACCTCCCGCTGTCCCTCTTCTATTCCCCCCAACAGACCCGAGTGTGTAGTGCTCCCCTCCCTGTGTCCATGTGTTCTTATTGTTCAACACCTGCCTATGAGTGAGAACATGCAGTATTTCATTTTCTGTTCTTGTGTCATTTTTCGTATTTCTTAGTAGAGATGGGGTTTTGCCACGTTGCCCAGGCTGATCTTAAATTCCTGAGCTCAAGCAATCCACCCACCTCAGTCTCCTGAAATTCTAGAATTATAGGCATGAGTCACTGCGCCTGGCTTCTCCATCCCTCCTTCTTTTTGTTTCTTGCATTTTTAGTCTGTCAGCAGCACTGTCTTCTATGCAACTTTGCGATTGTTGCCAGTTTCTTCCATGCCCTTGTTCACTATAGATGTTCAGTCCCTGATTTTAACTGAGAAATATCTTTTGAATCCTTCCCTCCCCCACCGTCTTCACCCCTATTGCCAGGGCCCAGCTCAGGCTTTCACTGCCTTCACCTGCAAAATGAAGGTGCCTAGGACTTCTCCCCTGCTCCAGTTCATTTCACACTACCACCAAAGCTGGTATTCTAAAACAGAAGTTGAGTCATGTCATTCACCTGCTTCAAATATTCAGTAACTCCCCAGTACCTCTAGAATTAAGTCAAAATTCCTTAGTCTATCAGCAACTTTTTGACTCCAGATCACCTTTCTAGTCTCATTTCCCAATAAGCTAAGCCCTTCCTCCTGGCAATAGAGGTTATTAATCATGCACTCAACATGCTATCTGCTTTTCTCATTTCTATACCTTCTTGCTTTTTGATTTTGTCTTTATTCTTAGGATACAGTTAAAATGTCATCTGACCCTAGACAGTCCCTCACTTCCAGTGGTAGAGATTGCTCCCTCCTTTGGAGTCTATCTTTGTGTGACCTCCTGAACTTCACTTTACTCTTCCATGGAATGGAACTAAATGATTCCTGTCCCAGAAAGAGGACAGTTTGAGAGCCAAATGTAGCCATGTTTATTTAATACTGGAAAACTATAAATCAATATAGAAATAGAACCAGGCAGGGAGCCAAGAGCTTTATAGACATTATCTCATTCAATCCTTAAATATTAAACAGATAGCCACGAGTGAGAGGAAGTGTATTCTTATTTTAAAAAGAAAGCAGGAGAAAATGAAAATGAAAAATCTTTCGCTTCACATCATTTTTCATTCACATTATAATACTTCACATTTCTCAAAGCTGCCTGCACACACACTCCTCCTTTTATCACTTTCTTAAAAATCATATTTTATTCTAACCTAACAACACTTAATTACTTGACTTCAGCTTGTCCACCGTATAGCACCATAGGCTATTCACCAGCAATCTAAAATTACGTGTAACTAGGCATGGTGTTAGAGTCACATTTGAAGGGTTAAAATGTATTAATTAATTATGTAAGTCAAAATTCCTCAGGAGCCTTGGGGCAAAGGGCCAATTCACAGAGCAGAGAGAGAATGAGAAAAAAGAACCTAATTAGGTGTGTAATTAACTCTTTCAGTGATGGGGTGATAACATCTACAACAAGAGCGTTACGGATATGTTCAACAACCAGTCAGGGTAGCACCTGAATGTTTTGAGAATATAACCAACACTGACCCAAGAATTTAGCCTCGTAAACCAAAAATTATAGACTCATTTAAACTACATCAGTATGCTGCAAACATTTAGTGACCCTCCACAATTGAGTCTCCTTTTTTCCCCTAATTAAATGCATTTTATCTCTATACCTTGAAATACAGTGTCTGACAAAACACATTTTCTCCATTGTTTTTGATATACAGCAAATCTAAAATAATTCAAAGGAAAAATGTGCTTTGTGGAAGTAGCTTATTTCATTCTGTAGACTAAATGCATTTGCAGAAAGGATTACATTTTGTTTGGCAATTTATTTTATTGACAAAACATATTTCATCACATATTCCATCACATTCAGTAGACAAATGCATGTTGTCAACTATCCTATTTCCTGCTTTTGATGAAAAACACATATTTTTCAGATTCCATATATTTTTTAAATGATGGAGTTCTACAGATAAGCTCCATTTGCTGTAATTTGGCCCGAGGTGTCTAGATTTGGATTCTAGCCAAGGTATATGACTTCTTCTTCCGCTGTAATGTAAATTAACCTCATAGGGAATATTAATGTCCATCTTCACCCATAAAAACATCAAAATTCAGTTTACACTGTAATCATTATGATAGGATCCCATTGTCTAAACATAAAACTCAAATGGTTCCAATACACTCACTAACCACTAAAAGGCAATTACCCTTTACAAGGTAAGGCACATACAAAGTAAATATTTAATCTAACCTATTTGTATATCTGTTTAATGTTGGTAATTCAATTATTGTGTGTCCTTTCCATATTTGCCCTCATTCCTGATGTATGTATTAAATTATGAATAAGTTCTTAGAGGTCAAGAAATGGAGCTGTGTAATTTATTCTAAGGAACACTCAGCACAGTGCTTCGAGAAAGCAAATGCTTAACAAATTATTCTTTGTGGTACAATGGTAATGTCTCTTCCTAGCCAAAAATCTCTTATTGCCAAAACAGGTTGTCTCTTTTCACATCCACAATTATTTAATGAGCACCCACCACATAGCAAGCACTATGCAAATCTCAATGATGCTGAGACTGACAGCCACAGTCTTGCCCTCAAAGGGCTTACAATCTAGTAGGCAGAGTAGGTATGAAAATAAACAATTATGGTACAGGGTGATCCAGGCAATAATGAACTTTGCACTGGGTTCCTATACAGCCAAAGGTAGAAGAGTACCTGTCAGGGTATTTGGTAAGTTGACATGAGTAGAGTTTCAAGACCAAAGTTTGCCAGTGGGTATAGAGGAGAGAGGCATTCCAGGGTGGGAGAAACATATGCTGTGATGCGGAGGCAAGAAGTGTGTGTGCATGCGTGTGTATGTGCATGTGTGTGTGTACACACACACATGCACGTGTGGGGAAACTCATTGTTTTGTCAGTATTGCTATTGTGTAAAGGACGTGGGGGAATCTGCAGGATTTGACATTGAAGAGGTTGACAGGGCCCTCAGGGGACTTATATTCCAAGGAGCGTAAAGTATCTTATAAAAGCTTTGGAAACAGCACTGCTAATTCAAACATGGTCAGATTCACAGGGAGAATGGATGGGATGGGTATGCAGAAGTAATATGAAAGCACATAACAAATTAGAAGTCTGTTCAGGTGCTCCAGGAAACATACAGAAAATAAGTGCTTAACAAATTCTATAGGTTTCTTGTGCTACCTAAGACAGTAGTGTTGTAAACAGAATGCCTTGATTCTAGAGATAATTCAGAGGTGAAATGAACAGGGCTATCCCCAAAGGGTTAAGAAGGAATGTGACTCCTGAGCTTCTGCTCTGTGATCAATGTCTGAAAACTAGATATTTACAGTTTTTCATAGTCCCTGAATGAAACTCCTTCTATGAATACGGCAAGTTAAAGAAACCTGCAACTTTATTCGGACTTTCACTTACACACTTAATCCATTGGCAAAGCTGACCCTCAGAGTCAGATACTATAAAATTTATAAATGTATAGAATACGAAGAGATATTTGTGTTCCTCTGGTTCTCAGATAAAACAATACCTACCCAAGTCCAAAATCTATTTTAAATGGTAGTTTTATACAGAGAAATAGCAGTGGACTATACCACAAAAGACTCGGTCCTAAGAGAAGCTCTCATCTGTCATGGGATCTTGAACAAGGTCTTTGATTCTGCATGACTCAGCTATATTATTTGCACATAGGATAGCTCCCGGTCCAACACGTTTAACTCAGTCTTGAAGTGACTGTCAAATATAACAGTTACATGTCATTAAAGAAGAGTGAAGAGCCTTACAGATCTGAGCAATATAGTTCTAAGGAATTATTCTTATTAGGCCGGATGCGGTGGCTTCCTGTAATCCCAGCACTTTGGGAGGCTGAGGCAGGCAGATCACTTGAGGTCAAGAGTTTGAGACCAGCCTGGCCAATATGCTGAGACCCCATCTCTACTAAAAATACAAAATTTAGCTGGTCATGGTGGCACACGCCTGTGATCCCAGCTACTCAAGAGGTTGAGGCAGGAGAATCGCTTGAACCAGGGAGGTGGAGGTTGTAGTGAGCCGAGATTGCGCCACTACACTCCAACCTGAGCAACAGAATGAGACTATGTCTCAAAAAAAACAAAAACAAAAAGTGTGTGAAGTCTATAACCACCCTACCCAGAGAGACATAGTCTCCGAACTCGTGCACCAGTGCTAGACTGCACCTATCTGGCTGGCCCTTGGTCATATTGTCATCCACATAGTTGAGTGAGAAGGCCCCACATCCCTCACTTCCTGTGTGTGTTACTCATTTCAGCTCGCTGTGCTTTAGTTCCATCCACCAAATGGGAAGAATACATGCCAGACTCAGGGTCTTTGTGAGGGTTATATAAACATTAGCTCACAAAGCCTGGCACACAATAAGTAATACATAAGAACTTTATTAGCTGATTATTATTATTATTATCAGACATGTTAGTAGCATCTCTTGTTGACCCTCTTTTGCTCAATATTCTATCATTAGCTGTGGCAAAATTGAAAGATATACATATTTTATTTATTTATTTATTTTTTGAGACAGACTCTTGCTCTTATGCCCAGGCTGGAGTGCAATGGCACAATCTCAGCTCACTGCAACGTCTGCCACCTGGGGTCACGTGATTCTCCTGCCTCAGCCTCCCAAGTAGCTGAGATTATAGGCACACACCATCACACCAGGCTAATTTTTGTATTTTTAGTAGAGATGGGGTTTCACCATGTTGGCCAGGCTGGTCTTGAACTCCTGACCTCAGGTGATCCACTCACCTCAGCCTCCCAAAGTGCTGGGATTACAGGCATGAGCCACCAAAAAAATATGTTTTTATTATATACAATTATATTTATAATATATAATTATATATAATATATAATTGTATATCCATATATAAACATATATGGATATACAATTACACATATTATACAATTATACATATATAGATATATAATCATACATATAATACTATAATTATAGATATTAATTATATAGATATAATTATACATCTGTAGAATATATATGTGTGTATCTATATTATATATACATATAAAGTGTGTATGTTTATATATATATATATATATATATATATATATATACATATATTTTTTTTTTATAATGTCAAGAGCCTCTGCTATAATGACTGACAAATGAGAAGCCTGGAATCATCTTCATGTATGTCTGACACTTGAGTGAAAAGCTGGTGTCAGAGCACCTACACACAGCCTCTTCATGTGGCCTGGGGTTTCACAGCATGGCAGCAAGACCAGGAGGGTGACCCCAAGAAGGAGTGGAAGCTGCTGGACTTGTTCTGACCTGACCTCAGAAGGAATGCAGTGCCATTCACACTGTATTCTATTAGTTATATGTGAGTTATTTATGGCAGCCCAGATCAAGGAGATGGGATGTAGACCCCACCTCCTGACAAGGAAGTAGCACAGTCACACTGCAGTAGCACAATCACAAGCTCTCTTGTAGGTTGGAAGACACTGTTGCATTATCTTTGGAAAATATAATCTCTTAGCAAGTGTTATTGTGCAAATCTAGAATTTCTTGAAGACTTAGCTTGATAAATATGTAAATAGTTGTAGAACTCTACCTGGAATATAGGTAATGCTCCTCAATAGTTACTCAGATTTCATTTGAGTTTCATATTCGTTTCCTCTGAGCTAGACTGGAAGCTTCTCGAGTACAAGAATTATACTATATACTGTTTCCATGTACCAAACAAAGTCACAAAAATGATTGGAACTGAGGTAGATCAATTAAAACACTGCTGCTTCTTGTGCGAAGCACAAAATAAATCAAATTCATCAGCTCTAAAGCAGAGACATTCAAAACTTCCAGCAAAGAGAGAGAACATCTCTATTTTGGTTACAGGTTCTATAAATTTTAGTTATTTTTATATTCCTACAACCATATATTTGAAAAATGATGCAAGTGATACTTAAACATATATCTCCAGAACCGTGGCATTACTTCTTTCAGTGTAAATGAATTAAAGATGAATAACTGCAATTACTGCCTTTTCAGCCCTTTCCTACTCATGGTGAATTTGTGTCACCTTGTAGTATTTAGATCGTGTTCTGTTTGCTCCGATTCAGATTCTGAGTCATCAAAATGTTTGAAATAGGTCTGAAAATAGCCTGAATTAATTCTCTGGATTGCTGCTTATAACAGATATACAAGGGAAGCATTTTATAATTTTAAAGGAAAACTCTCTTTGTTGCCAAAAACCCCAAAAAAATCCAAAGCTGAGAATTTGCTTCTCAGGCACCAGGTCTTTTATAACAACATAGCAGGAGAAAGGAGGGGGCAAGAAAGATGGAAAAGGGAGGAAATGCTCAACTGTTAAAGTAAAAGGAGCGGGTCTTCAATCCATTTATCATAAAAACAATGTGGAGGACCTTTTCAGTCTTCCTAAATGTGGTCTCGGGAAAAATGAGTGGCCGGGTGTTGTGGCTCACAGCTGTAATTACAGCAATTTGGGAGGCCAAGGAGGGCAAATCATGAGGTCAGGAGCTCGAGACCATCCTGGGCAACATGGTGAAACCCCGTGTCTACTAAAAATACACACATTAGCAGGGCATGGTGGTGCGTGCTTGTAATCTCAGCTACTCAGGAGGCTGAGGCAGAGAAATTGCTTAAACCTGGGAGGTGGAGGTTGCAGTGAGCCGAGATCGTGTCACTGCAGGAAGGGAGGGAGGCAGGAAGGGAGGGAGGGAGGATAGGAAGGAAGGAAGGAAGGAAGGAAGGAAGGAAGGAAGGAAGGAAGGGAGGCAGGAAGGGAGGGAAGCAGGGAGGGAGGGAGGGAGGAAAGGAAGGAAGGAAGGAAGGAAGGAAGGAAGGAAGGAAGGAAGGAGGGAGGGAGGGAGGGAGGGAGGGAGGGAGGGAGGGAGGGAGGGAGGAAGGAAGGAAAGAAGGAAGGAAGGAAGGAAGGTGATCCGGCAGCGATAACAATGTAGAGGGAGGGAAATGGTGACTTCGGAGGCAGTCACAACAAACATGGTAACCGGAGACAGCGGCCAGTGAGCCCCGGGTGACAACTGCAGGTCTCTTGGGACCAGGAGACATCCAGCATCACCTCCTCCCACTGCCCAGGTGCCACTGGCATCTGATCTACAGGAATTACTCACACACCATCTCCATCTGTGCCTTCCCCCTTTCAAGTTTCTGCTAGATGACCAGAGGAAAAATGTGATCATTCACCCAGTGCCTGTGTAATAGCTGTAATTAAAGCCCTCTAATCGCCAGAAACACAGTGTGAGCACTTGGCCGAAAACGTACACAATGAAAACACAAGGCCATCTTTACATAGGGGAAAGTGAAGGGCATATTTTAAATTGTCAGAACTGAACGGCCTTTCGTCCGCAGGTGGAAGGTTAAGGCTGCTCTCAGGTTTGACCATTTTCATTCACCAAAGGAAAGGCGTTAGAAGGGGAGGAAGTACCAAGGAAACCTCATAAGGACTCAGCCCAAGAACAGCACTGCAATGTCCACTCTGAGCTGGTCCAAGTTGCTCATTTCAGTGATCATCTGAGGTGACCACCCCGGGTCTTCGACATGCCTGGAACAACCTTCCTGAAGAAAACAGCCCAGTTCAAAAACCCCAAGGGATCAACATTTTATTTTTTAAAATTCATTTTGAGAGAGAGCTACAGAGATCAGAAATTTCTGCTTCCAAAATATGTGTAACTTGCTTGTTTTTTTTGCTTGTTTTGAGACAGAGTTTTGCTCTTATTGCCCACGCTGGAATGCAACGGTGGGATCTATGCTCACTGCAACCTCTGCTTCCTGGGTTCAAGAGATTCTCCTGCCTCAGCTTCCCAAGTAGCTGGGATTACAGGCAAGTGCCACCAAGCCCGGCTGATTTTGTATTTTTAGTAGAGACAGAATTTTATCATGTTGGTCAGGCTGGTCTTGAACTCCTGACCTCAGGTGATCTGCCCGCCTCAGCTTCCCAAAGTGCTGGGACTACATACATGAGCCACCTCGTCTAGCCTGTTTTATTGTATTCTACAGATCTGTCACAGATAAGCTTCAACATAATTATTATTTTTATTAGCCAAACAGTAAGAACTATTACTAGTACAATGACAATGACAATTAGCCCTTAAAGGGATATTTGATATCTCAGATCCTATGCCAATTGCTTCACAGAGGTTATCTCACCGAAGTCTTAAAACAGCCCTAAGTGATGATACAATTATCTCTCATGTTAAAGATGAAAAACTGAGAGGATGGGTAACTTGGCCAGGGTTACACAACTAGTAAGTGGTAGAGCTGGGTGTACAAAGCTAGCTGGTCAGGCTTCATATCCCACACTCTTAACATCTCAGATGAATAAAAGTTTTTTTAAAAACAGGTATTTTTTCCAATGATATTGCCCACACATAAATTATTTTGGAAAAATCTAAAGTGGCACCCAAGGTACTTGTGACAATACAGATTCCATGGCCGTGGCTTCAGAGCTGCTGATTCTTCAGGTTGGTGTGGGCCTGGAAATCTGCATTGTAGCCAGCACTTCAGGCAACATAAGGCAGAGAGATTAAGTTAGGGAAACAACACTAGCTGATGCATGCGGTTAATGCAAAATGAAGTCTCATGCTTGGCACTGTTTGCAAACAATGTGCATCACTTTGGTTTCTATCTATTGATATAATGACCTCCCCAGTCATGGGAACTGAGTCTTAGAAACTGCTCTTTTTAGACAAAACGCTTGACCATTCCCTCCTTGAGGGACTTCCTTTTTCTCAGTATGTTTTCAAGTTTTATGTTTCATCTCAAATAAAGTCTCAGTTGGGTTCTAATATGGATTTAACAGCTGCTAATCTCTTCTTTAATAAGAAAACAGGCAGAAACAACAGGAGTGACAAGCTCAGCAAGAGATGAGGGCAAGGATGGGGAACCATCAGAAGCAGAAGCCAGCCGACACACCGTCAGGGTGTAGGACCCAAATTTGCAATGTTGGATCCCAAGCTTCAAGCTTTGTTGTCACTCTTAAGCTTAAAACAGGTCTAAGACTTGCTGACCACTCACAAGCAGCTTTCTTCTCTTACGAATACATAGTGGAAAAATCCAATCAGATACAAGAAGCAAAGAAATGTGTGATTATACAATTATAACCATTCTCCTGTTAACAGGTCATTCATGTGACGTGCACTTAAACGTCTTAGGGTTCAGTCCATCGGATCAAATACAGCTACACCCACATGTTATTCATCATGATTCTTGCTAAGTGCTTTTAAAATAATGTGCTGGAACAGAAATAACAGCATAAGATAACTTTCTATACAATTCCCATTTGTATACGTTTTACCACGTAGCATATTTCAGCATAGTTCAATTGCTTGGTATAGAAATCCATGACCGAAAAATTATAAACTTGGAGAAAAAAAATGGGAGGAAAAAATAGTATATTATTTTCATGGTAAGTAACATCATTCTAACATGGTCACTGTAACCACAACCCCAGTGAGAGTTAGAAATGGCTTGCGCAAAGCACAAAGGGAGTCACCCAGGACAGCAAGACAAGAGAAGTAGTCAAGATCTACATGGATCGGGTACTGATCATGTGCCAGGCTCTCTTTTCTGTTTTTTACTTGTGAAACATGAAGAATAAAAACACATACCACGAAAAAGGGACTTTTAGAAAGGGCCTGTCTTTTCCTCCATGAAATGTCAAAGGCAGGACTTGCATTAAAGAAATAAATTTTTCTCTACTTTGCAGTATATATATAAATCTTTGACATCATCGTCTTGCTGCCAAAAAGCACTGTCTTATTCACTGACGGTGGATGTTACGCACACAGAAATGCAAACATTTGATTTTAACTAATGTATCAAAATACACAGAATGGATCATAACAACTACCATTTTTTTGTGCACACTACCTGCAGGTGAGTGCCAAGAGATGATGCATTGCTTCCATCTCTGACTACCCCTATGCTGGTAATTACATTCCAGGAGCAAAGTGAGGCAGTAAGGACCGCACACCTTCATTATCCATTAGCAGCATGCTACATTAAGCTTTGAATATTTACCTCGATGCCAATTAAATATTTGTGATGGCAGCATCAATAAGGAAGAAAATCTTGGCCAAGGCCCCATTTGCCCTTGGTTTCTGCGAAATTCTTTGTAAATAACATCCTGCATTTTTAACACATCAACCCACGCAGAATGCACTCGATCAAATCATCTTTAAAATAAGCAAATCCTGCCTATCTATTACCTCCATAGGCTACAGGACTAGCGCAGGCAAACACCCACCACTGACAAGCCAATGCCTTGAGCGTTTGACTCTCTTGGGTGGGGAAAGAAAGAGGCAATAGTTAGCATTTAGATGGATGACAAGGCAGCAGACAGTGAAGTCTGAACCTGGCAGAAAGGCATCCAGCATTCTCTGGAGTGTGTAAGCCTTGATGACTGGCTGACTAGATCACAGACAAACATGACTCACGGTGCAAGATAAAGAGAAAAACCAAACAATTTCAGCAGTTTAACCAAACCAAGACCGAAATGTGTTTAGGCCAGGTCTACACATGTTGCACGAGACTTTCCATTTAAAAATGACAAGGCTACATTGAGACAGAATGTACCTGCCTGTTCTCTATCTGTTAGTATCATTACTATTTTCTCCACATCACGCAGTATATCAGTTCTCATTACAGCTGTACATTTCTCTTCACTTCTTCCCTAGATAGTAGACATAAAAAATATAGGAACAATGGAGAAATACTGCTGGAATTCAGAGAACATAGACCAGTATGGAATGGCTTAATTATAAGCGTCAGGCTTTATGAAAAGGTAAGATTTGGAATGAGGCTAGTCAGATGTTTAGAGTTTGGTCAGGCAGAATAGAGGAGAGATTGAAATCTCAGAAGGAAGTGACTTGGAAAATAAAGTACTTGGGAAAGAAAGTGATCAGATCAGAAGGTGTGTGGTAAGGAATGCATCAGGGCCAAAGTAAAAGGGTATAGAGACTCTAAAAACGCGTTAATGTTAGAGAGAAGTAAACAAGAATTTAATTTAGATAGCAGTAGGGCGATGAATCCTTTACAAATTTTTCAACAGGGGGGTATTTTAAAACTTAAATCAGAAAAGGGCATTTCAAAATTGCTAAGAGCAGATTTTACATGTTTGTAGCACAACCAGGGAGAGAGAGGCATGCGAGGTGATAGATGTACTATCAGCTTGATTTTAGCATATTCCATAATGTATACATGTAACAAAACATCACATTATACCCCATAAATATATATATATATACTTATTATTTTTCAATTCAATAAAATGAAACAAACAAGCACAACAAAGGGGCACAATAAAACTTTCTTTGAATTGAAATGCTTTGTATCTTGTTTTGTGTAGAGGTTACCTAGGTATATAGAATTGTCAAAACTCAAATTGGGACACTTAAGATCTATGGATTTATTGGAGGCATTTTATTTATTAATTTTATATGTTGATAGGACCTCATTTAAAAAATAAAATTAAAACAGAAAATAAGAACTCAGATACTCTGATCTTTAAATCACTCTAGGGGCTCCCTGGTACACATAATAAAAGAAAACCCACTAACTTTCTATTATGTCTGGGCAAAGACATAAAGGATTTTCCTGCTCCCGCCTACCTTTCTGCAGTCACCTCAAGTCACTCTTCACTTGGTCACTGTTCCCAGCCCAATCCTCCCTCTTTATTTTCCACTGATAGGGCTAGCCCTGCCCCAGGTCAGTCTTTGTTCTTGCAATTCTCCACACTGCCTGAGAATATTCTTGTCCCAAACCCCTTGCTCCTGAGCAAAGTGGGTCATGATTTTTTCTTCAATATGGCCTCTCTAAATTACTATCTGTACACCCTGTTAATTTCCATCATAACATCTATGGTCATCCTGCTCATTTATGTGCTTAATTTCTCATCATCAGTCTCTTCCACTAGAAAATAAGCTCTGTGATTGAAGGGAGGTGGTCATTTCCACAGGGTCCAGCTCAGGACCTAGTATATAATAGGTGCTCTACAAATACTTCTGTGAATTAGAGTACATAATGTACTTTTCTAATCATATTCCCCTATTGTACTAGAAATCCCTCAGAGGCAGGGACCATGTCTTCATCATCTCTGTATCTCAGCTTCCAAACTCAGAGCCTGGTACACAATAGAAGCCCATAAAATGTTTATTGAATTTATAAATATGTTTAAATCTAAATCTAAAATACCCTCACCAGTAAATTCCAAGAAAAATTCAGTTTGCAGAAAAACTCACTTGCCCCTGAGAAATCCACTAACTTATCAAGTTCAAATCACAGGATCTGAGAGTTGCAAAGACTTTCCCAGCCTGTATATTAGATTTGACTCTTGACTCAAAGGGATAAGAAACTCGCCCAGGTCTTCTCCATAGTGAGAAGCAGCACAAGACTTAATCAAACCATTTCAACATGATCAATTTAGAGGACTTTCGTGTTTCACTCTCAGTGGACTTCATAAACATACTGAAAAAGTTAGTGATAGATTTAGACAAGAAGTGACCTAGCTGCCTGTTTTCTTTCTTCTGTAAGAATTGTAAAGAGAAATAAAAAGATATAAATAATTGACTTATACAACAACATAGGTGAATCTTCTCACATATCCTCTCAAAAATATATTGAATGATTGCATTCAAATAAAATTCTAGAAAGCCCAAACTTATATTCAATAACAAGAAGCAGAACAATGGCTTCCTGCAAATGGGAGTGAAGGAAAGGATGGATTATAATGAGGGCACAGGCAATTTTGAGGTGACAAAATTGATTATGATGATGGTTCCATGAGAGTATACATGTGTCAAAACTTACCAAAATTTACACTTAAATATTTGTAGTTTATTATATGTCAATTATATCTAAACAAAATTATAATATATAAAAATAAAATAAAGGTCTCCACATGGGATGATTTTGTTTATTTCTTTGTTTGTTTGAGATGAGTCTTGCTCTGTCACCAGACTGGAGTGCGGTGACAGTTTTGTGGCCCAGTCTATCTCAGATCTTGGCTCACTACAACCTCCGCCTCCCAGGTTCAAGCGATTCTCCTGCCTCGGCCTCCCGAGTAGCTGGGACTACAGGCGCGCCCCACCATGTCCAGCTTATTTTTGTGTTTTTAGTAGAGATGGTGTTTCACCTTGTTGGCCAGTATGGTCTTGATCTCTTGACCTTGTGATCCACCCACCTTGGCCTCCCAAAGTGCTGGAATTACAGGTGTGAGTCATTGTGACTGGAAAAAATGATTTTTAAAACTTTAAATATGCCATCAAATTAACAGAATTTTGATTTTTGTAATTACTGAGCATGTCCCCATGACTAACTGAAATTCATTATCTTCCCCTGCTACCTGTTCATTTTTACTGATCTATTAAAACTTAGCTGAGACATCACCATTCCCTACTCGTAGAAAGATGGTGGAGGGCATTTTCCATCATGCACTTAGTCAGTTAGCGATCCCTTCCAAGTGTGCTTAAGAACCACTGATGAGGGATGCTACAGCATTTTGATGACTATGGAATAGTCTATCTTAAGGTCAAGGTCTATGAAATCATCTTTTAATTCCAGATCCTCCCAGAACACAGTAATTGATTCACTTGCATTTCTTACCTATCCAAATCCTCTTCCTTCTGCTCTGGAAGCCTAAGGAGTCCACACAGCTTCCTTTATACCCATGACTGGTAAAACAAGGCACAAAGTCCAAGACTAGTGCAGTTGGCTCTTCTCATCCAAGACAGTGACTATTTATACATGACAGAAGGTGGACAGAGAGTTCAGAAGTCAATGTAGATACAACATTTGGAAACCTTAAAACTAGTGACTGTCTTGACTAGCCCAAACCTATGGCAGGACTTGGGCTATAACTTTTGCAGCCAAATTTCCTTCTCTTCACGTCTCCTTTATCAACCTTGTTTTCCTGGCTTCCTAATGATTCTAGAAGCTACCTGACAGTCTTCCAATAAGTTCCCTTTCTGCTTAGGTTGCTTACAAATTAGAATTCTGGCTCATATAAAGATAACCTGGCACAAAACACAAGACAAATAAAATGGTTGTGAAGGAGGAGAAGGGGCCTAACATCTTCCGAATCTCTCCAAGAACTCTTATATCTGTGAAATCCTGGTTCATAAAAATGAATCTGGGTGCAGTGATTTTCCCCATACCACAGAATTGTGCCCCAGAACTGACTGGAGCATTCTTTTTCCTTGTCACAACAACTTTTTTTTCCTCCCCCAAACGAATTCTCTTTCATAGAGAATACACTAGCATAATTTAGGATTCTCCATATTTTCTAGCTGTGTGACATGATTAAGTCTAGCCAGTGGAAACACCAGGGCAGCGATCTGATGGTTGTGCTTCAGAAACTCTAGAGACCCCACTAAAGTCACGGAATATTAACCGTGGTTTGAGGGTAAAAGAAATTCAAATCTAAGATTTCAAGTCAGAAAACCAAAAGAAGGTTAGTAATTCCTATCATCTTTACCGTCAAATTACCAGCTCTGTGGGAAAGAAGATATTTTGATCTCTCATTGGGGAAAGGTTTGCTTATTTCTTTTGTTCATTTTTCTAGTGAACTTTTGGCCTTTTTCTTATTGATCTGTAGGGGATCATAATTATAAGAGTGACTGTAGTGCAGATGTTAAAAGTATGGATTTTGCCCTCAAACAAATATAGTTCCACATCCTCTCTTGGCCATGTCTTATTTGTGGGGCTGTGGGCAAGTCTTTTCTCTAGGTTTGTTGCCTTGACTATTAAATGGGATGATAAGAGTAACTGAATCACAGGGCAAGAATTCAGGGAGATGACTCACATAAAACATGTAGCATAACCCCTAGCCCCAAAAGGTTTTCATTAAGTGTTAGCTGCAAACATTAGCTATTATAATCTGTTGTATTAGTTGTATTTTCTTTAAATTCACGCTGCCTCTATAACCTAAATCTAGAGCTGGTGCCAGATAGCTTTCCTTGTAAGGACCAAATTGTAATTAATTTTCAATTAATAATTAATTAAAGGGATATTGACAGTTTTGTGGCTCAGTCTATCACTACAATCACTCAACTCTGCAGAGGTAGCCTTAAAAGCAGTCACAGACCATATGTAAAGCAATGGGTATGCTGTGTTTCCATAAAATCTCATTTATGGACAGTAAAATTTTAATTTTATATAATTTTCACATCACTAAATATTTTACTTCTTTTGATTTTTTTTTCAATCACATACAAATATAAAAACAATCCTTAGCTCATGGACCATACAAAAACAGGTGGCAGGACCAGTCTGGCCCACAGGCCATAGTTTCCCAACCTCTCATTTAGAGAAAGATGAATCCTCCGTTTGAGACAAATACTCATTGCAAGCCACCACCAGAACCTGCTGTTAAATGACATGCTGATAGACAACATGGTAAAATGTGATCAACAAAGCCAGTACTATAACTTTGAGAACCTCAGAGTATGTCATAAATGCCACGTCGAGTGCCAAGATTTCTTTACACTGCATTTTTTAAACTTTTGATAAAAAGTCACCAACAGCTATTCAGTGTCTATTTCTACTTGGTTGCTAGAAAAAATTCTTTCTATTTTCATTATATTAGAAGCATCTTGAAAGGAAATTAACAGTTTGTCACCTTAACAGTGTGAAATTATGCAGATGAAAACTGTAATTTTTTAAAGATAATGTCTTTTATTCATTTATATTCATAAGCATTTACTAGAAATATCTGTATTTAGAGGATTTTTAAGAAAAAATACTGCACAAATTATAAAAATATCCCTAAACTCAAAGGATTTACTTAACTATGCTTGCATTTTTATTCTAAGCTCTTCTCTAATTCTTTACCAGCAATGCCTTAATGACTTGTATAATGTACCAGACTATATATATTCCTACAATTTGGCATGAAACAAATGCCATTGTGAGGTTAAAAACATGTTTTAGTTCCCTTGTTTCTTATCTGTACTATATCACAACATGCTATAATACAAGCAAAATTCTTGTTCAAATCTCTGCTAAAATTGATACGGCTTTAGTATCCATTGTATTTTCAATGACAGTTATCCATACATATGCAAATTTTGTAAATATCCTAATTTTGAATTTAGAATCAGCAGTTTTGACACTTCGCATTTGTAAAAGTCCCCCCAGCCCCCAGGAAACTAAAATAGGCTTATAAGGACAATATTGCAATAAGCTATTCCACATCTGGTTATCAGAGCAGTATTTTCTTGTTTAAAAAAAAAATCACAAAAAAAAACAGCTTCTATATGCTTGGTTTCTCCTTCTGTTATTTCCCATTTAACAGTAGTTTCACATACAGCCAGGCATGTGCCAAACACAGGGCCAATAATAAAAAATACTGACTTAATATAATTTGCTTCCTTGGCTGCTGGGAAAGCAGAAAGCGTTGAAAAACTGTTTTGTGTTTATTAGTGAAGCTATTGCAGAGGGTGACTGGGTTTCATTATAAAGGGGCCTGCAAACAGTTTTAGCACAAATGCCAATATACATTTTAGAATCTAATGCAATTTTAAGTATTTTCACTCAAATGGCTTTACAGAATGTACAACACAAATAAGAATACATTGTGTTTTAACACCACCATCAACTACTCTACTATTTGTTGCATTGATCTCCTTTGCAAATGCTTCAAACCTTTCTACTTTCACAAAATGTAAAGGGCAAATAAATTCCCTGGAATCCCGAGGTATGATTAGTTACTAAGCAATCAGAAAAATCACAGCAAGGCATACTTCTGAAAGAAATTAGGAGTAAAGATCATTTCTCTATTTGTGTTACATAGCAAATCACACAATACCTCATCGATGGTACTGTATATATTAGTTAACCACCATGGGCTAGCTGGAAGCTCATACATCAATGAAAAGATCTTTGTCAATTGCTGTATGCCTCATTATCTCACTAAGATTTCTTGGCAACAATTAACAGTTACCCAATTCATAGAAATTGCCTTTATTATTTTTGAAGCAGCTACTTTCTTTGGCTTTAATGACTAAGAGAATAGAGACAGATGTCTCTGTTGCTAGGGAGACTGAATTAAAAAAAAAAAACCTTTGAAATGAAGTAAATAAGCAACTACCATTTTTTTAAAAAAGAATTCTGTTGGTTTTGAATTAACTATTTGTTTTAAAAACAAACCAGCAGTAGCTCCAATTTTTAAAGAAAATACACTAGAATGGTTTATTATCATTCTTCTCTCACAGTAATAAATTATTTTTTAAAAGAAGAAAAGAAAAATAGGCCCACCTGTGCACTCAATATCAATTGAGGCTGTTTATCTGAAACTGGTACTTTCTTTGTACTGGTACCTGAATTCAACAGGAATTAGCTTTTTCTATCTTCTGTCAATCCTCGGTAAGTGAAGAGAAAATAGCTCCTCCTCTGAGCTAGGAGCACGCAGGCCTTGCAGATCAGCCTTGTCTGGTGAGTTCTTAGAGCTGATGCCTTTTCCTCGCTGAGCTCCCATCTAACCTACAGTCCCTTTGTCCAGACCTCCAGACTCTTGAAAACAAGTAAAGTGGTCCAGGCCAAGAACTGCTTGTCAACTGCGCCTGACCCAAGTGATATTTCTTCCTTAAAATCTCTCTATACTCATCCATCCTCTTCTGTCTTTAATTTCGGATGCTTGATAACATATGTAATGCATTTGTGTTTTGGTATATCTTCAGCATACACATCCTGTTCAATATCTGCCACCATCCCACTCCTAAATTTGGTATGTTTAAAGAGAAATGATACTGCTGCACAAAAAGAAAAAAAATCCAGTTTGAAATGAAATCACATATAATAAAAAACAATTGCAATCCATGTAAATTCTTTGAAAGAGCCCCTAATCTCTTTTGGAATCTATACAAAATCTCCCAAATGTCTTTCTCGCCCTGTTTTAATTAAACCATTACGAAGCATCAGCATTCAATTTAAATATAAACCAAAAATTGAATAGGCATTTGTTTTGCTATTTTGCTTAAATATTAGTACAGCATGTTGAAATGTAGCAAACTATTTTGTCTCTCTATTTTTAAGTGTTGTATGCTATCACAATAATTAAAAATAACCCTTACTATGTAGAAAACATGCAAAACAAAAGTCACTTCCTCTTCTTATTTAAGACAATGTTCAGAAATAGAACTACAATTTTTGGCTTCTGTGGCCTGAGAACCTGGGCACTATTTATAACATTCTTCTTTGCAAAACCACATTCTTAGCTCCAAATGCTGGACTTAAAAAGTTTACAAGAAACTTTTATTTGAAGACTTTCCATTTGTTTCATTAAAATTTTAATTTCATGAGATGCAATAATTAAGGAAGACACATAATCATCAGGACACACTTAACAAAACTGGGTCTAAATAAAGTGGTACAGCATTGTAGATGAATGCAGCAGCTCTGGAGTTCCTCATTCTGGGCTCACATCTTATGTTAGCCACTTACTTGAGGTGGGATTTCAATCAACAGCTTGACTTTTCCAAGTCTCACTTTTACTGGTGGTAAACTGTGAATATTAATCACCTCTTAAGTTTTCTGTGAGGGTTAAACTGATGTAATGAATATCATTATGCAAGGCCGTGAAGGAAGGAAGCACTACATAAACTGTAGTAGTCAGCATCATTACTGGTATTAGCTACTTTTCCGTTTTCTGAGGGTATTATTTAACAAATAAATAGCTTTCTCACTTGTAATGAGAATTGGAAACACTGCACGTTCTCCATGGCAGGTATGATCATATTACTCAGGGACATTTGCTTTAGATCCAGTTGTGATTTACTTCCAAATACAGGACTATTTTTAGTTTAGATGATTTTATTCTCAAATGAGATTGAATTAGTTTTAATAATCACGACTTCGTCATCCCAGCCAAGCTAACTAGCTTGCTCCACTCTGAGCATGACTTACTCCGGCACTTAAGTGATATTGCTCCATCTACAAAGAACACTCTCCCAATGTCTTGTCAAAGACCATGCTCTCTTTAATTGAAATCTACTCAGAATCGTAACTCCACTCTTAAGATATCCTCATAAACTTCCACTACCTTATATTACTGTATTAGGTCAGAGATTCTAAGCTTCGTGAATCACACACAGAACATTTGTTTAACAAATATTAACTGAGCACCTATTGTATGCAAGGTACCATTTTAAACACTAGAAATATAGGCTGGGTGCGGTGGCTCACACCTATCCCAGCACTTTGGGAGGCAGAGGCAGGCGGACCACGAGATCAGGAGTTCCAGACCAGCCTGACCAACATGGTGAAACCCCGTCCCTACTAAAACCAGAAACCAGAGGGGCCATGAGAATTAGCCAGGCATGGTGGGGTGCATCTGTAATACCAGCTACTCTGGGTGCTGAGGCAAGGGAATCACTTGAACCCAGGAGGCAGAGGTTGCAGTGAGCCGAGATCACACTGTTGCACTTCAGCCTGGGTGACAGAGTGACTCTGTCTGCAAAAAAAAACAACGAAGAAATGTAGTACTGAACAAGTCAGAGGAAGTTCCTGTTCTCTTGGCCCTTACATTTTAATTGTAGGAGGTTAAAAAAATAAAAACAATCTGATAAACAAATTGGTTTCAGTTCAAAACTTGGAGAGGAAACAATAGAACAAATTGATTTGAGAGGAACCAGAAAGACTGCAAAGTGTCAGGGAAGGCAGAGCTACAGTTGATGGCCACCTGTCTTGTGCACTGCACATCTCTAGAAGGTTCTGCTCATGTAGATTCCAAACAGGTCATATGGGTTGAGAGCTAAACGGCACAGAAGGAAAGGCCATGCAAAGATCTACGTAAAGAACTCTTTAATAGAGGGGCAAATAGAACAAAAACTCTAAAGGAGGCAGGCATGAACTTTGTATGCTCAAACAGAAAGCAAGGCAGTTGACCACAGCATCTGGGCACAGGGGCAGGTGCACAGAAAGGAGGGCGAAATGTAGGCATTGAGGGGGCTCCTAGGTCTGGGTTGCACCAGATCATCTTGAATAGCTTTCATAAAATGTGGATATATGGACCTCACCCCAGATCAATTAAATCACAATCATTGAAGATAGAGCCCAGCCACTCTGTGTGTGTGTGTGTGTGTGTGTGTGTGTGTGTGTGTGTGTGTGTGATGTGCATGTGTTAGAGTTTCCTAGATGATATTAAAGCACAGCCAGCATTGAAAAACACTGATAAAAAGCTTTACAGTCCCTGATAAGGAATTATGATTACTGTGTTGGTTTTTTAATTAATGTTCCTTGTTACTGTTTAGTGTCTCATCTCCCCATTTAAAATTTGCATTCTGGGCACTTTCTGATCATTTTATCTTTGCAAAACACCAACCAGAGAACTACAGATGCAATAGATGCACAATACAAGGCTGTGGTTGTCTTCTGTATGCCTAAATCTGCTTAGAGTGCACTGGAGAAATAGACACATGCTTCCAGGCATATTCCCAATTACATTTAAAAAAATAAACAAACAGGTGCATGAAAACACCAGCACTTAGCAGCTGGCTCCTGTGCATTTCCTCAAGGGAAATGGAGATATTGGCTAGGCATTCTCCAAAGTATTTGCAAAAACACAAAGAAAGGTGGCTTTGACCTCCAATTTTGAATTGAAAAACTCTAGGACTTCTGGGCCACGAGGAAGAGGGTCAAGACTCCCAAATGCTACTGAATCTTGACCAAGATATTCACATCCCAGAAGCGCAGTGACTTCTCTAAAAGGAAAAAATTGTTCTATCCAATTTTGAAAGTCAGAAACCAGACGTGCCATGAAAAGGACTTGCTGATGAAGGTCATATAGAAAGCAAGAGTGAGAACATAAGCAAAAAATTGTGGTGTTTGAAAATGGCTGTTGGCACGTACAGAATTGCAAAGAGTCATTCCAGGATTGTTTGAGGGCGGTCTAGCTGTGACATCTGTCACTGTAATGGCAGCCAGGGTTGGTTTCAATAAATCTCTGCTTCATATTCTCAGTTTATGAGAAGGCCCTTCCCAATTGGAATAGAATCATCCTTCAGTTTTGGGTGATAGAAATTGTCAGAGGTCTAGCAAGGCTTCTCCTAGGTAACATGTGATTGGAAAGAAGTCATATCCTTGGTGTTCCTGAAATTCGCATAGTGATCAATGCAAGAGTAATGATCACTGTGAGCACTCCGGCTCACACCAGCAGTCCTTCTACCGGCACTGCTTAAAACTTTGACCTATAGATATGTCCAATCTTAAATAAGGCTTCTAAAGTCAGAGATTATTGACACAGGCTTTGAAAGTGATTTATTACAGGGTTTAATCATTTGAGCCTGGGTTTGTATCCTATATCTGCCACTTATGATCTGTGTGACCTAGACAAACCATTAAAGCAAAACTTCGTTAAGACAGGAGCTTTCAGAGTTTCCTAGAAGATATTAATGCATAGCATAGCTTTTTAATCAGACTCCTTTTGCAGCGATGTATCCTTATAAAAATGCTTGCCATGAATGCATCAACCTTGGTTTCTTCATCTTTAAAATGGGAATAGTCATGACATCTATCTCCTAGATTTTTGTAAGTATTAAATAAAATAATGCATGCAAAGAACGTTGCATACTGCCTAGTGAGTAGTAAACACTCAATAATGTTAGTAGAAGAAGGCCCAATATAATCCTTTTTAGCAGAATACTAATAATAATTAGATAGCTTTCCAATTATCTGTAAATATTCTAACGATAGGCGTACACTCAGGCTCCCTAACAATCTTTATCTTGAGTATCTGATCCCAAATATAGGCTCCAAACATCAAATGAAGGACTGTATTTCCAATAACTACTGGGAATTGTACCCAGATTTTTCATTCATCTATTTCAGCATCTTTGCTTTAAAAACTCCTCCCCTTTCATTTTGAGCTCCCCTTTCATTCTGAGCTCAGTCTAGGAAAGAATAAAATCACCATGGTGACAACTGCCCCCTCTTCAGAGCATATTCAAATTTATGTTGAGCTTTCTCTGTCTTGCCTTTACATTGTTTCTTGGAGTCACTCAAAGGCAGAGGAATTTCTTTATTACTTCCCATGGCCTTCAAGGATGCAAAAGAGTAATTTGGGGATCTGGAATTGACGAATTTGATAATAAGTAATTCTATCATAGTTGAATTGGGCAAATTATTTACTAGGGCCCTAATGTTAAACGCACTGTAGGTAACATGAATAACAGCCTTATTTAATACAAATGTATGTGTCATAGTATTTTTTTCCTTGGAGTATCTGGTCAAGACATTCATTGAGTGAGTGTCACTTATTCAGAAAGTTGTCATGCATTATATCAGTTAGAGCTTTGATACTGACATAGCGCCAATGGATCAAACTAATTTGGGTCTTCCTGCTTTATAATAAATATCATGCCACCTTGACTTGTGCTGGAAAATATTGCCATTTCACTGCCGCATTCTGCTTATGCAGGAGATAGAAGCTGAGAAAAAAGTCGGGTGAGGCTGGCTGAGAAACAGAAGTTTTAGGGAGTGTGAAAGTGATGACATAGTGTTCCATGGAGTATTGTGGGAATTAAATAAGATAATGTATGTTTAATCCTTAAAGGAGTTGGCCCATGATATCATGTGGTCTCCACGTGTTTGGTATTACTAAGTTCCAGAATTTATTATTATTGTTGTTGTGGTTGCTGCTGTTGCTGTTGTTAATGAATTTCAACATTTAGTCTAAAACATATCTACATTTTGAGAAAATTCTCAATCTGATTTGTACACATAAAAAACTAGGATGGCTTTTCAAAGCAATCCCAAAACAGAGAGCTTATAGGTCTTTAGAGCCAAAATCTTTGATACACAAATACACATGCCAAATATTTTTCAGCAAAGGCAGAGAGGTTTTGTTTGACAAAGTCATCTTATCACTGTGCAAGGAACTTGGGAAAGTGTAGTGTGGCATTCCTGGTTACAAACTATCTATAACAAAAAGTAAATGTCACTACCATTTCTGGTATCTGAATTAGGAAGCACACCAACAGCAGAATTAACTTATAAATAGCTAATTTCACATATCCAAATCTAAATTGATGACCTTCAGTATGTGATTTATAGAAAAAGGAAGCTCTAGGGGGCTAGAGTAGAACCCTCAGGTAACTCTTCTGAAAGATTTCCCTTGACATCCCTAACTTTGAACACACATGCCTGCATGCACACAGTCTAGAACAGAATTATTTGCCTCATGCATCATCCTGCTCCGTGTCCTGTTAAAATAGCAGTGTCACTATGTGGGAGCATAATCTTTTTGCTCTGGAATGCCCCATGGCTGGCAATCCATAAAGACTGCTGACGAGTCAAACTGATTTGTTCCTTCGAGGAAACTTGGTGGGCGGTAACATTTCCTTTCCTGAAACTCCTAATGGTCTTCGCAGGAGTGACATCTATGTGCGCATTGGGCCCCTTGAATTGATTCAATATCTCAATTTGTACTACCGGCATTTCACTTGACAGTGGCAGGTCTCCCAGGCACTTCTACAATGACATTGCTGGCCTCGTTTAAGGTCATACCTCTATTAAATTTGGAAATAATTCACTTTTTCTCTCTTTGTCAGCCCCATCCAAGGTCTTAGATGTCACCACACAAATCTAAAATGAGCTCAGTGAAGGACCCTTTGTGTACAGAATTTACTCATTCATCGAGAAAAACATTTATTGAGTACGTATTATGTCCCAGGCAGTTGGTGAAGCACTGGAGATTTAGTAATAATATTAACCAGATATGGTTGCTGTGCTCCCAGAGCACAGATTCGTAAGGTGGGAAACCTGAATAAAATTGGCTAGCCCAAAGGGATTTCTTCCTTGAATTTAAATCATAGAAGAAGGGGCCACCCATAACCCTTGTCTGAGTGCTGTGGTTTAGGAAAGATTTTTCCCCAAAAAACATCAACTGACCAGTGCTGCTTGAGTCCTACACATTTGCATCGCTTTCTGGTGAAAGGAGGAAAAAAAAGAGAGTTTTACCAACCTTCTTTCCCACAAATTATTTACGTAAATCTTTCATTTGGGTCATTTGGGTCACTCCAGCCTAGAGTTTGCTGTGCGTGCGTGCGTGCATGCGTGTGTGTGCATGTCTGTGTGTGTGTGTGTTTTGCCAATTTCGCATACTGCAATATTTTCCAACCGTATTTCCAGCATTGCCTTCCCAATGGCCATCACCTATTACCACTGGCATTATTCCTTATTATTGATCTTGACACATTTTTGTTTTTTCAAATTATTTTGAAAAACATTATTTTAAAAGTCAATTATAAAAAATTTAAACATTTAAAAAACAGTATTATTTACTGTAAATAGAAAGTAATCATAAAAATAAATTAATTTTTTTGAAAGCTCCTAATTTCAAACTTGGTACTACTGGCTAATAAAAGTTCTGTATCTGAGCCTACTACCTTTTTCCTAAAATAGAGGTATGAGCAAGTTTAAGAGAGTTATTAGAGTCATAGTAGTTGCAAACTAAGATACTCTTGTTGAAGTAATGACTGTGCCAGAAGAAATTTGAAAATATCTTACTATGGCTGTGTGTGGTGGCTCACGTCTGTAATCCTAGCTCTTTGGGAGGCCAAGGCAGACAGATCACCTGAGGTCAGGAGTTTGAGACCAGCCTGGCCAACATGGTGAAACCTGTCTCTACTAAAAATGCCAAAAAAATTAGCTGGGCATGGGAAGCCTTTACTTGGGATGCTAAAATAAATTAATTAATTAATGCATAAGTAAGTAAAATAAAATAGAAGCAATTTGAAAACAACCTATAATTCTACAAATAAGGGCTTAATTAAATAATGACATCCAAATGTGCAAGTGCTAAATGTTCCTGAAAAATTTATCTTCTCAAAAAATATAAAAAAATACTTTTATATATTATTATTATTATTATTACTTTTTTTTTTTGAGTCGGAGTTTCGCTCTTGTTGCCCAGGCTGGAGTGCTATGGCGCGATCTTGGCTCACTGCAACCTCCGCTTCCTGGGTTCAGGGAATTCTCCTGACTCAGCCTCCTGAGTAGCTGGGATTACAGGCACGCACCACCGTGCCCAGTTAATTTTTTTTCTGTATTTTTAGTAGAGACGGGGTTTCACCATGTTGACCAGGATGGTCTCGATCTCTTGACCTCGTGATCCACCCGCCTCCACCTCCCAAAGTTCTGGGATTACAGGCTTGAGCCACTGCGCCCGGCCTTATATATTATTTTTAAAAGGATAACTGCTTGAACCTAGAAGGCAGAGGTTGCAGTAATCGGGATCGCGTCACTGCATGCCCCTTTGGGTGATAGAGTGGAGACTCTGTCTTAAAATAAATAAATAAAATGAAATGAAATAAAAAATATCTCACTATTCTGTTAATCATGTAAATGTCCTCCCGTACCACTACTGATATGCATTTTGCTCTTCTGGTAATAATGCTTAGTAATAATAGTAGTAATAATGAAAAGAACAAAACATGATAATGGAATGCTCGCTTTGTGACCAGCCCTGTTATAAGCACTTTCACATATAATAACTAATTGATTCTCCCTAACACCCTATGTGGAAAGCACTTTTACACATGAGAGCGTGCGGCGCTCTAACTCACCGAATCTCATAGAGCTGTCCAGTTTAAAAGCAGTCACAGATTAAACCCCGGCTCTGACTCAAACATACCTTGCTCCCAGCTTGACCATTTATTTGCAACCCGGGGCAAGTCACTTTAACACAATTTTGCAGGAGAAACTGAAACTATGAGAGGCAACAAATAAATAACATTCTATGCCTGGGATGAGGACTCAATAAGCAGGAAGAAGAACAGAAGAGTGGTCTTTGAATCTTTCTGCTGTCATTCACTAGCTGTGTAAGGTTGGGAGGTTGTCTAACATCATCTCTGAAGTGAGATCATATCAATTCCTGTATAACATTATGGTCAATGTTTTAAAGGGGCTGCAGTGAAAGTCTAACTCAGTAGCTGGCATGTAGTAGGCCCTCAATAAGCAGTCTTAATATTCTACAGTGTGCTTAGCAAATCCCCATCCTTTATTTACTGCTCATTCTATACCATCTATTCTTTCAGATGCTTTCCCCTTTGCATTCTGCCTGCAATAATTACTACAATAACTCCTTCCTCTGAATTTTATATTATTTATTTTTTAAAGAACCAACTAGTTCTTCAAATGTAATTGAACCTTTTTAAAAGCAGAAAAAAAGGCTTAGAAACTTTTAAAAAACATTTATGTTATTTAACACACTCTATTCTCCTAAAAGGCACACGAAGAACACTTAGTAGATTAATTTTTTAAGTTAATAATGGTCTGAAATGAGAAAGGTTATGTCAGCAATATCTAGGAAGCAATAACTGGGATCATAAATACTTGATTTACGATCCAATTGAAAGTGAAAAAATATAATGTCTTTTGTTTTCTAAAGATATGTTTTCCCCTTTATGCTGGCTGTCCATAATACTTGGTATAAATAGCACCATCTTCTGCTTGAAGATATTAAATCTTTCTAATAAAAAAAATAAGATATCTACATTGTTAATAGGAGTAGAATGGCTTAACATCCAAGATAAACTTCTCAGTTTGATTAGAATGTGTCATATCCTAATATCTGATCAGTAACATAAAATTATGGTAGAAGGTCAGAAAAACAGACTTTAAAAAAAGCACAGGTAAATATAAATGCTCTATTACCTCTCTTCCCAGAAATAACCACTATTAACATTTTCTTGTATGTCCTTTTTGCCTTTTTAAGAAATGTTTTCTTGGTATATTTTTAATATAACTACACTAGGATCAGGCTAAACATCCTTTTAACAACAATATATAACAATATATAAAGGTATTTTTATATTCTTTGAGAAGATACATTTTCAGGAACATATAGTACTTCCACATTTGGATGTCATTATTTAATTAAGCCCTTATTTGTAGAATTATAGGTTGTTTTCAAGTTGCTTCTATTTTATTTTACTTACTTATGCATTAATTAATTTATTTATTTTAGCATCCCAAGTAAAGACTTCCCAAAAGAATCACAGGAGCAGCTGTGAGAAGCAAGGCCACACAGAGGTCGGGGAAAGGTGTACAAATGGCAAGTGCCAAGGTGAAGGAGTGGAAGAAATTGCTCCTATTTCAAATCATGCTTTAAGTAACGTCTTTTAAATATATCTTTCTATCCATGCTGATTCTTCCCTCAGCATAAAATGTTAAAATGTATATAACGGGTTCAAAAGTTGTAAGCTTTTTAAGCTCCTCAGCACTTCTTATTCCCATAGACAGTGACTGGTAGTTCTCCAAACCACACCTTCACCAAAACTAAGGATAATTTTTAAAAAAAATCTTTGGGCCGGGGGTGGTGGCTCACACTGTAATCCCAGCACTTTGGGAAGCCGAGGTGGGTGGATCACGAGGTCAGGAGTTCAAGAACAGCCTGGCCAATATGATAAAACACTGTCTCTACTAAAAATACAAAAATTAGTCGGGCTTGGTGGTGTGTGCCTGTAGTCCCAGCTACTTGAGAGACTGAGGCAGGAGACTCGCTTGACCCTGGGGGGCGGAGATTGCACTGACCGGAGATCACGCCACTGCACTCCAGTGTGGGCGACAGAACAAGACTCCAATAATTTGCCTAGAAGATCAATACCAACATCTTTTCATTTATGAATTTTTAGGAACATGTTACCTAATCATCTAAAGAGAAGACCAATATTTTTGTCACCCACCCCAATTATCTTCTACTCAACTTATAAAAATTACTTACAAATGAAAGATGCTGCATTTGTGGAAGGTAACCAGGAAGATACGCAACATTTACTTATTTCAAGTTTTAACCTTAGATCATGCAGGACCACTGAAAAGCTGTCTGTCTGAACTTCGATTTAATCTACATATGACTATGTTTAGTGTATTGTCATTAGGGACATATTTTAAGACATGGTTGTAGATGGCCTACTGCTGGATTTAGTTAATAGGTGAGATTGGTTGTATTACAGTATCCTTTCATATGAAGGCTCGTGTGATAAAATAAATTTCTAACAGCATTAGAGAAATCTTTGTTTCCTCCAAATAGCTACGGCATTTTCTTTAGTCAATATAGATATATCAGATGAACACATTTCAATTTGAGCTTTGTTTAGCAAGAAGTTCAAAGATAAACTTAATAAACCCACTTCAAAAATTACGTTAAGGCATTTCATACACCCATGTGAATTGCTTTAAAATTATTATGTATGTATATAAAATATAGTAACATTATATATTAATACTGTATGTGTATGCATAAATACATATATGTATGTATATACTTAGAGAGAGAGAAAGGGAGATAGAGAGACAGAGACAAAGACAGAGAGATATTCTATTTGTGGATTCCATTTTTGTTAATTTGCCCATGAACTAAAATTTATTTGAAACCCCAAAATGAATACTAATGGCACTTTGTTGGTCATTCACATACATGTGCAGAGGGCCAAAATATTTGAATAATCCAGCATGCATGCTCCAGCTGAGGTGCAACAAGGTGACACTCTACCTTGTAGTTTCAGCTCTCACACTGCAAACAAGTGTCATTCATGTTTTATATTTTGGGCTGCTTGTGATAGCACCGTCTAAGAGGGCCCCCAAGCAGAGTGCTGCAGTGCTGTCTAGAGATCCTAAGCACGAAGTGGCTGTGTTAGAGAAGCTTTGCTTAGGCATGAGTTGTAGTGTATTGACCATGACTACATTAACAAATCAACAGTTTATATTCAATAAGATGTCTTTAAACAGAAACACACCAAAAGCAACATTATGTATCGATCTGTTCATTTGTTGATGAAAATGTCGTGACCAGAGGCTTGCCATTTTTTAACTCTGTATTTTCCAGGGGAGCAGTAGTTCCGTATTTGCTAATTCTGCATTTATGGAGACTTTATGGAACAATACTGCTGTGAATAATAAGAATTAACTGTATTCCTTTACTTTCTCTATATGATTGTAATATTATACCCATACTCCTTATTAATATGTCCACTTTTTTTTTTTTGAGATGGAGCTTGCTCTTATTGCCAAGGCTGGAGTGCAATAGTGTGATCTTTGCTCACTGCAACCCCCACCTCAGTCTCCCAAGTAGTTGGAATTACAAGCACACACCACTACACCCAGCTAATTTTGTATTTTTAGTAGAGATGGGGTTCCTCCATATTGGTCAGGCTGATCTCGAACTCCAACCTCAGGTGATTTGCCCACCTCAGCCTCCCAAAGAGCTGGGATTACAGGCGTGAGCCATTTCCTAACAATATACATTTTATTGTTTAGTGTTCTAGTCAAAACAGATTTATAATTTGTTTTTCTTATATTCTCTCAACACTTTGTTAAAATGCTTGATTTTGCCCAAATTCTATTCTATTTGCTCCTCCTGGTTTGCATAGTTTCAATGATACAACAAACATCTATGGACTACTCTGCCTTTTTAATAACTGTTTTATAATAGTAAAGTGAGCCATTCAAAGAGATTCCCTCTCAGTTTTCTAAGTGAGCTACGTAAAATTTTCAGTAATCTTTTAAAATAAAATTACTTTCTTAGTTCATGTTACAAATACCTTATTGATTTAGACACTGAAAGGTTTGTAAACCAAAATCTACCTCCCAATGGCAATTGACAAACATAAATGAGCACACGATTCTCACTTCAGCGTGACAATGGGAATTTAAACAAACAACGTGTGATTTAAAAATACATAATTAATTTACTAGATCAGCACTTATCCAACCATATTCTTTATGATAATGCATGCCTTTTACTAGAATAATCTCATTATTTTCTTATCCAAAAAGTCCAATCAGTGGATTAGCATCTGGAGCAACAGAATGAATGCCGAAATATGGTTTTCCCCCCTCCTGGTTGTACCAATTTGAGCAAGATATTTAACCTATTCAGACCTCAGTTTTCAGGATTAAAGAAGACTTTATTTTAGATGGTTAAATAACATAATTTATGCTAAAAAGGAAAAAGTAAGTTAAAAATGGTATATGGCATATATTTAACAGCTGTTTCTTTCTCCATTTTCTCATGATAATTGTTAAGTTTAATCACTACAGGCATCCAATATTAGTTCTAGTTACACCAAGTTCTATTTATTCTTTAAATTTCCAAGAAAATATTTTGTGAAATGTGTAGTATTGCATGACTTGATGGTATAAAATGTGAAATATTAAAAAAAACTTGTAAATTGCACAATATTAAGAAGCAACTCAAGCATACAGTGTAGTTTAAAAAAACAGTTCAGGCTGGGCATGGTAGCTCAAGCCTTTAATCCCAGCACTTTAGGAGGCCGAGGCAGGTGGATCACTTGAGGTCAGGAGTTCGAGACCAACCTGGCCAACATGATGAAAACCTGTCTGTACTAAAAATACAAAACTTAGCTGGGTATGGTGGCGCATGCCTGTAATCCCAGCTACTTGGGAGGCTGAGGCAGTAGAATCACTTGAACCTGGGAGATGAAGGTTGCAGTGAGCCGAGGCTGCATCAGTGCACTCCTTCCTAGGTAACAGAGAGTGAGACTCTGTTAAAACAAACAAACAAACAAACAAAAAAATAAAACCAGCTCAAAATGCATTCATCTTAAAGGTTAGCTGCTGAGTGTTGAAGGGTGTGTCTATGCTGATAAAAACGAAAAGGAAAAAAGAGTTCAGTGTAATACTTTCAACGGGGTGCTAAAGTACTTATGTGGAAATGGATTTTATACTAGAGAAAAATGCATTAATCTTATTTCTTAAAAGAGACTTGGTCACTTATATATTTAGTACATAGTGGCTATTACAAACCATTTAAACAGGAAGAAAAGTGAAAATGTCAGCTTGTACTCTACTGATAGGGAATTAAATCCACATATCATGACACAGCAGGATGCATTGCCTAAAACTTATTTCCTATTTAGGTCTCTTGATTTTCTTCAAAATTCTCCCTAAAGTATGGTTTTATTTTAATAGTATCTGAAAAATATGTGCTTTGTTTAGCTCTTATCAAAGGCAATATTTAAAAGTATTAGGAGCAGGGCATGGTGGCTCAAGCCTGTAATCCCAGCACTTTGGGAGGCCAAGGCGGGTGGATCACGAGGTCAAGAGATCGAGACCATCCTGGTCAACATGGTGAAACCCCATCTTTTCTAAAAATACAAAAAATTAGCTGGGCATGGTGGTGCATGCCTGTAATCCCAGCTACTCGGGAGGCTGAGGCGGGAGAATTGCCTGAACCCAGGAGGCGGAGGTTGCAGTGAGCTGAGATCGCGCCATTGCACTCCAGTCTGGGTAACAAGAGCAAAACTCCATCTCAAAAAAAAATAAATAAATAAAAAATAAAAGTATTAGGATTTTTCTCTATGAATTTTCACTGTCTTTCTCTTTTATCTTCATATTGTACACAGTGAAAAACAGACAAAAATCATATTTGTAGTGATGATGAAAGAATCACTTCTTGCATTTCATCCTGGTCTGGTTAAAAGTATGGCTGTCCTGGAACTATAAGGCTCTACATTTATCCTTAGTATTTTCTTGAATCCAACATGGAATAAAAACCACTCTTTATACGACTTCATTAAGCAAAATACGTCACATGAATATGTTTAAGGTAGATTCCTGGCCAGAAAAGCTGTATACCTCTTAAAGAGCAAGGAGAATGGCATTTAAAACTTCAGGCATAAGTCTACATGAAAAAGAAAGAGCCAGGGGTGGTCAGGGAACTGAAAACCTGGGAAAACACTGGCTTATGTTTATAAAGCCCTTTATTGCCTGGCAAAGCTATTCTCATTTATTCTACTAGGGCTCAGAATGACACTCTATATGAGCAGCAGAGGGCAAAAGCCTTGCAGGGTCCTTTTGTAAGTAGGTAGGTGTTTCTTGAAAATAGGTTCAATGAAATGTAATGCCAGGCAGCTAGCATGAGGAAGTTCTTCTAAAAGTTGGTAGCAGTTTTCTGCGAGCCAGGCCCTATATCAATGACTGGCTCATTATTAGCCATAATTCAAAATTCTTTTGGTTGCAATAGTAAATAATGAAAATGCTGCCCTAACCACATGATGGCAACACGTTATGGAAGAAATGAATGAATGTGCAGGCCAGCTTTCAGCCAGATCACTGTAAAACACCTGATAACTTCAGCAAGTTATTCAAGTTTTCATCCTCTAACCTTGAGATTCTGAGATTTGCTTTTATTGTTAAGGAAGACTTTCCTTTTTCTTCCCACGTCCCCATGCCACTCCTTACCAGCCTCTGCCTACTTCCCCAATCATGATGCACCAAAAAAAATCTTGTTACTTTTTTTTTTTGTTTTGAGACAGAGTCTCACTCTATCACCAGGAGCCAGGCTGGAGTGCAGTGGCATGACCTCAGCTCACTGCAAACTCCACCTCCCAGGTTCAAGTAATTCTCCTGCCTCAGCCTCCCGAGTAGCTGGGACCACAGGTGTGTGCCACCACACCCAGCTAATTGCTTTGTATTTTTAGTAGAGATGGGGTTTCACCATGTTGGCCAGGATGATCTTGATCTCTTGACCTCGTGATTTGCCTGCCTCGGCCTCCCAAAGTGCTGGGATTACAGGCGTGAGCCACTGCACCTAGCCCCATCTTGTCACATTTCACCAAAAAACTGAGTTAGAAGATTAAATTAGATAATGAACAACAAAGAGAAAAATAGGGGATGGTCGTTGGGTATAACAGGGAAGCCCTCTAGGAAGCCTCAACAAAGGCCTCATCCTCCATGGCAGTCTCCATTCTTCCAGGTTCTCCCCCATGAAACTCTAACTCTGCAGTGTTCTGTTCTGTGACTCTCTGGGAGGGGACAGATGGGTTAGCATAGGATATGCCAGAGTCTTGGGTCTGTTTCACCATACGCCTTCCTATTTCTTCCAAAATTGACAAATCTGCATTCATAATGGATTTCCTAACCACTTGGTTAGAGTTCCTTAAGAATAATAGTAAAGACAGACCCAAGCTTGTACGACAACCAGTGGCACCAGGAGATGCTTCCAGGAGAGAATGGCATGTGGTCTGTGAACTATACACCTTGCCTTCTAACCAAAGTAGGCTTGCACAGCCAATTTGAAGCTGGCCTCCAAGACACCAGGAACAACTATCCTTCAGAGAAAGGTAAGGTGTGCTGAGCACTGCTTATTAAATGAATGCCTGTATCAGAAGGAAAGTACAATAAAATCCTAACAGAACTGCTACCACTCTAACGGAAGATTATCCCTGTTCAGGCCGCATACTCATGAAAACCTATAGAGCCAGCAAGAAGAATGTGGAAAACTAGCCATGGTAGACAGGTAGATTTCAAATGTGTTGCTTGCACTTCAATTTCTTTGCCAGCAAAATGGAGCTAGAACTGTTGTCAATGTCCCTTTATCCCCAACTATTTGTCTAAATACTGGGCTAGGCACGTTATTGCATCATCGAATTTAATTATCACCACTGCCGCAGGAGATTCCCATTCAGGAATTATATAAGCTGCTCCATATAGATCAGTACTTTCTAAAGTGGCTGATCCAACCAGGGTGATTGTTGTATTATCAACACCTCCATCATGAGAGTATTCATGTCTTCACCCTGTCCTTACAACCATTTCTACTCCCTCAGCAACCTAAGACATAGTCTTCACTAATGCCTCATTTTCACAGAAAAACTTCTGCTAGCAATCAACAATAAAAATAGAAGAACAAAGGATTTAATCCAGATCTATTTCCACTTGTTTGTCTAATTACTTATGAGTCTTTAATATCTCCTCTTATACCTTATCCTTAACCATAAAGTCTCTAAACATACTCAATTTACTAAAAATATGCTGTAGCTGATGTTCTAGCTAGGTCAGATGTCCTGACATCAAATTAAAATTTCACGGTGCATTCATGGTTTTTACAGAACCCTTTAGTTGTTCCACCCCAAAATGCACCATCTCAGCAGGATTTGATCTGCAAAAAGACAAAAGTAAGATCTAAACAGCAAAAGACCAGAGGAAAATGGTTGTAGGTGTCTTAAGAAAGAATCTGAGATAAATCCTTGATATAAAGGGGTAGATGATGTTGAAACAATACAGAGAACACCAGTCCAGGGGCCATAAAAGCAGACACAATTTAACTAGGAACATGGGAAGAGCTAAATGATTCTCTCTTTGCTTGCTGTCTTAGGGCCTGTATAGATTAACAATATTTAACAGATCAAGATGTCCAAGTTTTTCCATCCAAAAGGCCTTTGTACTCTACAATGTGATGCTATGTAGCCTAGCTAATCACAACCAGCATGTTTTATTTCCATGTCCAGGTACCAAATAAGAAAAGCATGGTGATCAAATTATGTGGTGGGGTGAGGTGGGGGGAGTCACAAGGGGGGCTCTATCCAGGTAGAAAAGAGGCAGATGCATGACTGAAGAATTGTAAAGTCATTCCATTGGGTTGGGAGTGGGAGAGACAATAGCAAATTTCAAAGACAGAAAATGACAGTACAAATTACTTTTGTCCATAAGAACAAAAATTCCTTTTCTGCACAGAGCTGGAAAAGCCCTATTTTGTGCCCTGTATGAAAGCACTTTGATCGACAATGCAAACACAACTTGAGGCAGAGCAAAACACAAAATTGTAGCCATGATTCCACTCACCAAAAGGGTGGACCTTCGATGTACAATTCAGCTAGCTTTACAGGAGTGCTCCACAGCAAAGCCAAATGACGAAGCAAGCCCCAGACCGCTTAGGCAATTAAAAGCTGGATGTAACTGTTAAAATGAAAAAGAAATAGGTAAGACTCAAATGAGCACATAAAGCAAACCCCAAAAATGCAAATAAATACCATACATCTTCTAAATGTAGGAAAGCTGAAATTAGGCACTAAATGAACTAAATTGTACACATTAACTCTCGAAGAATATCTTTCAATAGAGGAATGTAAAATATGATATAAAACATATTAATTAGTTAAGTCACTTTGACTATTACCGTTAAGATACATTACCACAATTATAGAATATCTATCTGTTATCCTTCAAAGTTGATGCAGTTTATACTACAAATGCAGAAATACACATTATTAGAAAGAGAGAATAGTTGAAATGCATCTTTCTAGCAATATACAGACCTTATGTTTGCTCTTCAGATTTACAAATAATTTATTTCATCTTAAAATGTACAGTTTGCTCATCCATACAACTTGAGCATGATTTTGCTGACTTTTATATTTAAATATTTACTGGCTAATGCCATTGTCAATAGCATGTGGGGGTATATTATATAACAGGAAGGTACCAGTGATCCCAACACAACTTACTCTGAGAAAATGAGTTTAATCATCTGAAAACTAGGATATTATATCTCCTACTTCACAGAAATGTTGCAAAGATAAAATATAAAATTCCATAAAAGCTCTTGGCACAGTGCCCAGCAAGTAATACTCCTCCAATACATGTTTGCTGTCCTTGTCACTGTTGTTATCACCACTCAAAGGCTACGTGTCTCAACTTCATCAACAGAGATGTTGGGCTCACCTCCTAATGACTGACACTTTTGTACAAAGCAATTCCTTGCCCTCCCTTGCAACCAAGGCCGAAAAAGGCTACACATCAAACTAAGCCACACCAAGTCATCATTAAGTGACTCATTAAGTTCCTCCTCCTTTGGCGAGTAAAACTGGGGCAGTGAGGAAGTAGAAGAAAAAAGAGGGGTTGAAAAAGAGGGAGTGACAACAACAGAAAACAATTATCTCTAATTTCTGTGTTTTGCTCAAGTCATTCTCATCTTAGATGCTACATGTATACCTTCACATGTCAACACAATGAGCCCCACCTTGTCTGGCCTAACTGAGGCAGCCTGTAAAATTATTTAATTAGCTGGCAAGTGCCAGCTTGGCTGAGCCCATCTTGAGTTCCCCTGTCCAGCCACAGCTGCACAGCATATTCTTAGACACCCGCCTTACAAGGTCAAGCAGCAATTTCACACTGATGGCTGCATCTTCCCAACCACTCTGAGAAGCCCTTCTGCCCTCGACTAAGACACTTGACAATCTGGAATAAAAGCATTGAATGCTAGCATCCTGATCTTCCAGGCTGTGGTGGGGGGTGGCTTTTGTCAAAATGTCGTGGGGAGAATGGAATCAAAGCTGCAGTGCACTAGGGTTTGGATGATCGCCTTCACTAATAAGCACAACCTCATTCAATGTCTCTGAAATCCTCCAAGCCTCAATCTTCTTATCTGTAAAATGGGGAGCCAAGGCCACCATACAAAATTGAGTAATACTGAAAAAAGATGCTTCTGGCACGCAACAAAGGATATTTACCATCCATTTTTGCTTTTCTTTTTAAGCTAGTTTCCTTATTATTAATATGTTATCTTGGTATACGATTATATGAGACTGACAGGTAAAGGATCGACAAATCAAGAGTATGTGTCTTTAAAAGACAAATTGACAAGACTAGAAAAAACTGTAAGACCTTGTGGAAACTTGCTTTGTTTTTGTTTTACTTTTCAAGTCTTCAACTTGGCAAGCAGAGCCCAGCAAAGGAGTATGGTTCTTTGATTCCCTCCTTAGAAACACTGCAGCCTTTATTGTCTTTATATCACACAGCTTTAGCACTTAATTATATCCTACCTTGGAATAATTAGGTGTCCTTATAATCAAGTCTGTTTACTCACTTGTGCAGTTCTGATCCTTTAATCTCTCTTGAATATTAGTTTGTAATGCTATTAAGAGCCACAATTTAACAATTTTATTACTAAATAAAATTGCAAGAATATTTTGAAGGAGTTCCACCAATAGGTTGAATTTAAAAATTACTTTTATAATTAAGAAAAGTACAAATTGATCAAGTAATTATGCCTGAAAAATAGCAGCACACAGGGCCTGTGTGCCTTCCCAGTGACTGACTGTGCAGCTTTGGGCAAGTCACTGAACTTCACCTGGGATCTGCGTGCAGAGGAATTGTGATAGGGTCAGATACTTGTCCCAGCTAGATCACCAGTTTAGTCTAACGACAAGTTAAGAATGATCTAGGGTGACAAAACTATGATAAGATGACTATCCATTTTAGGCAACAGAAAAATGTTATGTGCTTAGTTATTCTATACAATGTTAATGATACATTTAAAGACTTTAAAAGCCTGCTGCTAACATGTCAAAGAGAAACCAAGCATGATCAGTGTACATAGTGCACTACATTGTAATGATTAAATCACCAGACTCTATACTTCCACTGCCTGCGCTTCACACTTAACAGTCATGTGATCCTAGATAAGTTATACTCCTCTGTGTTTCTTGAATTCCTCGCCCGCAAGATATGGATAATAACAATAGTAATAATACCTAACTCATAGGGTGGTGGTAAAAGAGCATATAGATTATTCACTTAACACAATGGCATATAATAAACACTAGCTATTATTAATATTTATTATGATTAGTGAAGTATAGTCACATAAAAATCCACTACTTTCAAAACTATCTACTCAAACCATATTTGTTGTTTGCATCATAATTATTTGTCAAATGAGTAAATGAGAAAGATTTTTGACTAGTATATTTCACTCATCAAATATTCAATAACAAATGGCAAATGCTTTAAGACGGTACCTTTACCAAATGTTATTTATTAGGTTTCATGTACAGTAAGATGTATTAAGGCTTATATGATGATTGAAATAAAATACTTTATTAATTAAATGACAAGGCTAGGCAAACTCAAAATTTATATTTTTTGTGAAATATAAATTTCTGTTGCAGTTTATATACCGAATATTCTGTGATGACAATGAGATCTTATCTGTATTTTCAAACCTATTTTTAAATTTTTTTAGTCTCATTATAAAACTATCTAATGGTTCAGTTAATAAAAAGTAAGTAAACATCATTCAAAACCAATCAGTACATGGTAATCACTGCTTACACTCTGGCAAGCATCCTTCTAGACATCTCTCTATAAATAAGTTCACCTGGAATAGACAAAATTGTGCCTAAGTAGAACAATGCTATACACTGATTTTTATTTCAAAGCTTTTTCTCTATTGTAAATGTACTTTCTACATCACTGATGCCAGTTAATCTGTGTCTCCTTCTGATTCAAACTATTTTAACTTTCCATTTAATATTTGTAGACAATTTGAGATATTCAAATACCCTATTTAAAAGTAGCATCAGATGAGCAATTTAAAATAATTAAACATTGTTGACATTTGGGGAAAATTTTAGAGATTCTTTAATTTGCATCACTTAGATGAATTTTTCTACCATTAAACATATAAATCAGAAAAATTAAGCAAACACCAGACTACATATCTTACACAAAGGCTACAAACGAAAGTGATATAGACAAACCTATAAAAATCCAGACAATAGGAATAACACTTGCAAGATGTTGTTATCTTCATTCAAACCACCAGCTCCCTTAATGGAAATTAAGTTTATAGGCTTAAAAGAAATATTAACAATTTTCCCTTTAGATATAAAGAGAATGATATTACAATGTGAGGAATGGGAGATTAGTAAATGCAAATTAATTGACTTCTTTCTAATGAATAAAAATACAGATTTCATAGACATAAAAATATGAGCATATGAGTTTCATTCCACACAGCAGAAATGAAATGACAAGTTCAAACGGATGCATTTCAGAATACTGAAGCCATTTTGCATTATTCTGTTCAAATAACTGTTTTAGAACTTCAGCCTTATTCTGAAAAGAAATATTCTAAGCTCAAATAAAAGATCTCTCTAGTAGTTAATACAGAAATATTATAATGAGGCATTTGTATATTTGTATATAAAATAATTTTATAACATAGAAAATTATTATTTGCTGTATATACCAAAACCAGCCAACTAAAATTATTCTCTCATTTATCTGAAAAATATTTAATTAAGTGATGATTATGTATCTGATACCATTTCAAGATTCAGGTTTACTCTGTGTAATACAGTAACCACCAGCTACATGTGGCTGATGAGCATTTGAAATGTGAGTATTCTCCAGTGACATGCACTGCAAGTGTAAAATACGTATCAGATTTGATAAATTTAATATTAAAAAATGCAAAATATCTCAATATTACATTGGTTACACATTAAAAAGATAAAGTTTGGTATATCAGGCTAAATAAAATCTATGAACACAATTAATTTCACCAGCTTTCCTCTCTCATTATTTATCATATGCCTATTAAAAATTTAAAATAACACATGTGGTTCACATTATTTTCTACAGAACAGCCCTCTCCTAGGTGATACTGGTGGTGAACAAAAAACACAGGTGACCTGTGTATTTATGAAGGCTGCATGATTGTGACTGGGCACTAATGCTGTTTAAGGACCTGTGTCAGATGCTAAGGAAGGTGTATTAAAATATAAGCTCTTGGCCAGGTGCGGTGGATCATGCCTGTAATCCCAGCACCTTGAAAGGCCAAGGTGGGCAGATCACCTGAGGTCGGGAGTTTGAGCCCAGACTGACAAACATGGAGAAACCCCTGTAAAATTTTAGGAAATTTTATTTCCTAAAAATACAAAATTAGCAGGATGTGGTGCCATGTGCCTGTAATCCCAGCTACACAGGAACTTGAGGATGGACAATCACATAAACCTGGGAGACAGATGTTGTAGTGAGCCGCGATTGCGCCATTACACTCCAGCCTGGGCAACAAGAGTGAAACTCAGTCTCAAAAAAAGAAAATAACAAAATTAAAAAAAAAAAAGAAAATAACAAAATTAAAAATATATATATATTATATTTTAATTTTTGATTTTGATTTTTTAAATGTTTTATTCCCTTCAAAACCACTTCTGTTCAATATTATATTTATATATATGTATGTATATATGTGTATATATATATACATACATATATAAAATATATAGTGAGGAATGAGAGATTAGTAAATGCAAATTACATATGCATATACATTATAAAATAAATGTGTATGTGTATATATATATACATATATGCTGCAAGCCAAGCCGTGCAATTTCATTTTGCCATCTACAATTAAACTTCAGAAAGACACATCAAACGTCACTTAAGATGTTGTTAAATTTGAGCAGCCTAAAATACAACTCTGCTTTGTGTAAAGAAGACTCTCTACTAAAGTTATGGTTGTCCAATGCACCTCACTTCCTTTATCCTGAGGAAAGTGTTTGACCAATGTGCAGTACAGAACCCACCACTGTGTTGTGGATGTGCTCCTCAGGCTCCAGAGGAAGAAGAAGGATGTCACATTTTATTTGCTTTTAATGGCAAATTTGCACAGTGGAGTAAGTGGCCTCATCACAAATGCTATTTGAAATTCATTGATATCCTCAAGCTAGCTAAGTTGGATCTTAGGAGGAAAGGACTGGGGAAAAATATTTCAAAACATCCAGAGGCTCCAAACCTCTCGCAGGATCTGAAGGTCCACTGTGGTTATGACAAATAGATTAGAGAACTGTTGAGTATATGTTAGAGATTAATGAGCAGAGCATAGTGTTTGGTGACCCTGACCAACATCATAAAGAAATTATGGGCAGCCAAAGAGTAATGACAAGGTATGCTTAGAATAAATGAGAAATAGCACACCTTGAATTTTTTAATAATATGTTTTATTCCCTCCAAAACCACTTCTGTTCAAAAAGTGTCTTATTCTTATTACATGGAATCTTGGAGTTAGAACTCTTTAGGACAGCATTTCAATAAATTTAATTCAGAGATTTCCACAATAATCTGTCAGATGTTGGCATGGTTTTGCTTAGAATACATGGCTTCTATCTTAAAGATGCACCAAGCCAATCAAACACAATCATATTTTCAACATTCAAATGCAGGATCTGTGACAAAGCTTATGTTCAAAGCCTTCAAAAAAGGGGAAAAGAAACTATTCTGCAGAAGTTGAGAAAGATATTCCATGTAATATCGATTCATTAAGCAATTCTGAAAGGGTCAAATCTTATTTTGCTTAAGGGTTATTTGGTACAGAAATTACTGAAGTTTTATAAAATATGCACTCTCTCCCTGCTTATTTTCTGAATGAATAAATATGAGACCAATTTTATACAGAATCACTTCAACTTGAACTAATAATTGTGTATTGCATGCCCAGAATAATGTTTGTTTCAGAAGGGTACATATAAAAAGAAATGTAAAAGAAAACATTAAATCAGTCACTAATTATAATTAATTCATAGATAGTTGAGGTTCATTTGCTTTTGCTAAAGTACATAAAATAATACTCATATGGAGGCCTAGAGAGCAATCAAATGAGTACTAGATCATATAAGGACTGTTTTCATTTACTGAATAGCTTAGGATACAAAATACCATTTTTGAAGACAAATTGGTATAAGGAGAAACCTGTAGATCTCACCAGAAACTGTGAATCCCTTGCTGATTATTTCCTTTATTTTGAGGGATGTACATGGCTCATTTTCAGGGAATTTGAAATCATTAAGAAAAATTAAAACCTGCCAAAAGATGTCGCTTGGGATTTGATTTGCATTGAAAAATTCTGGGACATTTGTTCAAGAAATATATAAGAAGATATATAAAATTCTCATCATCAATTTTTAAATGTACATAGATGGGAACTAACCCATGGAATAAGAATGCTTGTTAAATCATCAAAAGAGTCTGACCTTTGTGTATGAAAGCTGGCTCTCCTTAACTGATGCCCCATCCTACTCCTTGGTTTGGTAATATAGTAATTATCATATTTAACCTCTGTCCATGAGAAACCTATTTAATTGTTGATCTAATCCTCTCAACTATCACGCACGATATCCCTCAAAGATTCATCCAGTTGGTCATGATATTCACTCCTTGATATGGAGGCAAATGAATTTGTTCCCACACTCCCTTGCCCAGCACTCACACCACCCAGGGAGCAGGTGAACAAAGATCAAGTGAGCTGACCATCTAAAACAGGACATCAACACACAGTCATCCTTGATGAAAGTGACCAGAACTACAAAACGACAGCAGAATACACACTAACTGTAGCATTCCTCTGAAAGCGATACAGTACAGCAACAAAAGAAAGAGAAGGAAGCTTAGGGTGTTCTGTTCATAAGGAATTTGGTTTCCAAATCCACAAATCCTGACCAGTGTTGTCTGATGAATTTTCATAGTAGCCACAGTAAGCTATCCAGTCCAGGAATAAACACTTCTGGAGCACCTTTAAATTGGCTTTATGGGCCTTCAGTTTGAAAGGAGCACTTTACCAACAGCCAAAATGGACTCCTATCTTTGCATTAAGAATAATTCCCATTGGGCTTCTATTTATCAACACAGTATTAGCCATCACCATGTATTATTTGTGGTTAGCTAAAAATAATGAAATTCGATTTCTTTAAAAATAATTCATATTTCTGTCTCTCACACTACTCATAGACGTGTGTGTCTGCACAAAACAAATCCTTTCTCCCTCACACATATACACAGCAACTCAATGCAGGCCACTGCAATCAAAAGGAATTTACTATATATGGAATATTTTAGAAGAATGTGAAGAAGGGATAAAGAAATGTAGAAATGACATGTGTTTGCAATATTTTGAAAATTAAAGATCCCATATACCAAATGTCATATATATATATACACATAATTATACTTTTGTATTTTCTAAAAGTACAATCATTAAACAGATCAAGCTGTTAGATTATTAAAATAAAAGGTTATGTGCTGGATTTTTAAATATACACAATGTATTTTAATCATATTGCTGTCAGATCTAATGGTATCAATAAAAATTAGGGATACACATTCAAAATCAATTTCAGAGCTAAATACTCATTGCGTAAGGTGCCAAGAGAAATAACACCACCCTTCTGAAAGAAAACAATAAAAGTGACCTGATTAATTACCTTGTTAGTCTTACCGACATGAACTGTACTCTTTAAAATGCAAATTCTCTAGTAATAGTAAATATAACCACACTCTAAACAAGAAATGAGCATAATTACTGTATTAAAAAAGAACTATTTCCAGAAGCAGCCAACAAATGCCTTCATCCCTTTTGTTACCCTCCCCCTAATTAATTAACAGATTGGCACAGTCTAAGAACAAAATTTATTTTCAATTAAAATAAGAAGCCCGTATGTCATGATAATTTTTTGCTACTATTTCTAATGTGCAAAACAAAGGTTTGCTTTTAGCACTGAACACAGTAATCAAAACAAATCCTTTAATTTTCAATAACTGTAAGGATACTTCAAGAGTTGTTCTGGTAGCAAGGTACTACCTCAATGGTTAATCCTATTAAGAACTGAGCCATGCACTGCAACTAAATCCTCTGGGGAATTTGAGGAATGAAAGGCTTACTGCACACTTAGAAGGCAACGACTTTTGTAAAGGGCTCTATTATATGAGGAACAAAAGAATACCACTTGTGTACTTAAATATCATCTGCTTTTCCTTCCAAAATACTCCATTTTTAAGTAAAGATATGTGATTTAAATGTATTTAGAGTTCAGCTTTTGGCACGACTCTCGTTTCTGAGTAGAAGTGCCATCTGCGGGCCCCATGGCTCACGCATAATGATATGCTTACAAGCTGCTTCCCTTTTCTGCACAATGTACCCTTTTCACTTTAACATACATTTTCCATAAATTTTTGAATAACAAATTGGGCCGTGAAAGTTTGTTGAAACGGGACAAGGGAAATGCCTGTAGGCTAGAAAACGGCGATTTTACTCAAGAAATTGGTGCAGCGGAAAATATTCACTCCACCAGCCCAACCCTCCCCCAGACCGCCCCCGCCACGTCCACCTACCTTGAGCTGTGACACTTTAAAACTGTAGGGGAAACTTCTTTTCCCCTCAATATATTAGGTCTGTGCATTAACTTGGGCAAACAGCCCACATGCCTGCTATCCATTACACCTGCTGGGTGACAAACAGATGAGAGTCATCACGCCGACTCCCAACGTTTGATCTCCTGATAACGCCAGATGTCCCCCATTCACATTCAAACACAACCACCGTCATTAATGCAACTCTCCCGGCTGGCATTTAATAGGGGGAAAAAGTTGAATTCTAATCTAAAATCCTAACTATCCAAAGCTTTCAGGGTGTGAATATATAGGCTATTAAATATGCTTCAATTTGTAAACTTTCTAGCTATTAAGAGAACTGATTTCATTATCAGATGGGAACTGGTTCAGACAGGCAGATTTTGCTCATTTCAAAAGAGAAGACCTGTACGATGACCCCTTTGCCTTCTTCATTTTGAATTGAAACAACAAAACGTACCTTTACTTTATCTGTCATATGCTTAAACACAAAAAGAATAATCTTAATTGTTGGTTGTAGTTCAAATATACCACTTACTGAAAGGCTGAGTTCACAAACAAATAACTAAAGTCAAGGAACCCAGTGACAGAGAAAAATGAGATCCCCCTACCCCTGGCCTAATGGCAGACATAAAATTGTTTGATGATAAGATTTTATTAAAGACCATTAAAAAATCCAGTGGCACAGGTATCATTCTGGGTCTACTGAATAGGAATCTTCAAGGTTAAGGCTCAGGAATTTTAAAACTTCCTTGTTAATGCTTTTGAAACCAGTCCTAGACCCTGAGCTTGGCAACTCCTGGAACTGTGCGTGAGAACATAACTTAGCAGCTTGGCTTTGGGGGACTTTCTTTTTTCCCATTCTTTCTTTTAAAAAGAAAATATTTACAGTGTGTCTACTCCATGCCTGACACAAAATACACAGAATCTGCAAGACACAAGGTTTATCTCTGGTGAGTCAACACGTGGCTCCAGAAACAGACATTGGGATACCCAACATGAGGGTGGAAGATATTCTTATACCTGAAATACAGGAAGTGAAAAAACCTGAGAAACTATCTAGAAACTTACAGTGTATCCACCAATTGTACATTTCTAGAAAATGTGGGAAGGAAGAAACCAGTGGACCTACTTCAAAAATTCTCAGAAGGAGCTCCGACTTCTTCAAAGGAAGAAGGTTAAATTTTACCATTCAGAAGGAAGGCAGAACGACTGCCGTTTCTTTCCGAATCCCTCCTGTACTCATACTCAGATCCAATTAGATCTCTCTCCTTCTAGCTTCTTCCCTCTCTGGATTGAAACTATTTTCTCTGCCAAGAAGTTCTCATTGATCAGCTGCCCCAAGCCCCATAGTCACTCGACCACAATACCCATTATATTTTCTTCATCTGACTTATTGCTCTGTGAAATTATTATTATTATTATTATTTTAGATGGAGTTTTGCTCTTGTTGCCCAGGCTGGAGTGCAGTGGCACGATCTTGCACACTACAACCTCTGCCTTCCAAGTTCAAGCGATTCTCCTGCCTCAGCCTCCCGAGTAGCTGGGATTACAGGCATGCAGCACCATGCCCGGATAATTTTGTATTTTAAGTAGAGACGGGGTCCATGTTGGACAGGCTGGTCTCAAACTCCTGACCTCAAGTGACCCACCCGCCTCGGCCTCCCAAAGTGCTGGGATTATAGTCGTAAGCCTCCATGCCTGGCCTTTGTTTTTTAATACGTTTATTGTGTGTCTCTCTACATCAGAGCAGAGACCTTGCCTGTCTTGCTCACCTGTCCCAGGATCCTGAACAACACCTGGCATGAAGTAGGTATGTGTCCAATCCATGTTGAGGGAACAAATTAATGACTCAAAAATAGTTATACAGTACTTATAATTCCTTGATTCTTTCACCAGACATAGACTTTTTTTTCAATGTGTCTTCCTGGTCATGGAGTCTTAGTGAATTTTTCATTTGAAATCCAACCTGATTCTTTTCTATGTTTCTTTTGGCCTGTCTGCTATCTAGATTTTATCCATTTGGGATTTTTATGCTTGAACTCAGTTCAGTAACAATCAATTTTTACCTAAACCCAATCTACCTTTAACCCATCTCTCAGTCGAATTTATAAAATACCCCATAACCCTTCAGAAGAGACAGAAATCCAAACGATATTCAACTATTACATTTCATACAAAAGAAGATAAAGAGCAACAACAAAAAATTCTCTCGAAGAGAAAACACTTGAGGAATTTCTGTTTTCTGGTCAAGGCACTACAGGATAAATTTGGACCATCAACTCACAGAAGAGGAATTAAACATTGAAATCACTGCTTTAAGGCATTTGGTAACAATGGCAAATATTAAATCAGACTTAAAATTACTAAGTGCTCTCAAGCCACTTTTAGTTTTTTCTGCGGCTGCTCAGCACATCCCTGCAATTTCATAGCACCTACTAATGGAAAGTGAGCTCAGATTCTATTGACAGTTTCATGACAAGTCATACTTCACCTTCCATTGTCCACTCTTCTTAGCTGTTCATTATCTTGACTGCTGTGCCTACGAGATAATGATACACTCTGCTTCTACCCCTGACTGTAACACATTTTTGCTCCAGGGTTCCTTTTAATTGAAACACACTGCCTGTGTTACTGTTTTTGGTGAAAAGTAAACACGTTTAACACAAGAATTCAGTTTGATTTGCTTTACCAATAGGAATTGTGTAAAAAGTTACCGGCTTCTGAAGAGTGATTGAATGATCCTTTTGACACTTGAATATTTTTTACTCTTTTCTTTTACTTTCATTACCATTTGTCATTGCTGTGGATGTGATAATAAATTATCTCTGTGAGAAAAAATATTGTGGCCATCCTTACTGTTTCTCTGAGTGTCCCAAACCCATTCAGGAAATATTTAGTAATGTTTCACCAACCTTGAGCATAGAATTGTCCAAAAAGGCTTTTGCTTTTAAAAAGTTTATCTAATAAATTGTGCCTGTTAAATTTTGCAAATTGCATTAAATAGCCACCAGTTGATAGGAAGAGAGATGCCCTTGCATACCACACATTCTCACACTCTGAACTCTTTCAAAGAGAATAGCTGAATTCTTTCCACCAACAAGTATACTTTAAAAAACAAATGCATGTATGAGAGGCATTAGGGTTTATTCGAGAAGAAGCAGAGAGAAGAAAAAGACTTTACTTTCTCTTCCAAGAAAATAATTAACTGGGATTAACACTCATGTGTGGTGTAGTGTGTGTGTGTGTGTGTGTGTGTGTGTGTGTGTGTGTGTGTTTTGGAGAGAGATTAATCATGCACCACCCCAGAAGAAAATGTTCTTAAATGTTAACATGTAGAAGAATCACCTGGAAAAATTTAAAATTTTAGATAACTAGATACTCCTTCAGATATTCTAATTTTGTAAGTCAGGGGAAAAGCTCAGAAATTAGCTTTTACTAAGCAACAACAGGTGATTTTTACTATACAGATCCATACCTGTAATGTCCAATGTGCTAGCCAGGAAGCACTCAAATGTGGCGAGTCCAAAATGAGTGTTGAATGTAAAACATACACAATGGCTTTCAAAGACTCAATATAAAGCATATAAAATATCTTACTAATAATATTTACACTAATTACATGTTGAAATGATAATGTTTTAGGTATATTTGGTTTAATAAAATGTATATTTTTTAAATTTCATGTATTTCTTTTTGCGACAGAGTCTTGCTCTGTTGCTCAAGCTGGAGTGCAGTGGCACAATCTGGGCTCACTGGAATCTCCACCTCCCAGGTTCACGCAATTCTCCTGCCTCAGCCTCCTGAGTAGCTGGGAGGCACTTACCAGTGCCTACCACCATGCCCAGCTAATTTTTTATTTTTAGTAGAGACGAGGTTTCACCATGTTGGCCAGGCTGGTCTCGAACTCCTGACCTCAGGTGATCCAGCCACTTCGACCTCCCAAAGTGCTGGAATTACAGGTGTGAGCCACAGTGCCTGGCCTTCTTTTGGCTTTTTAACGTAGTCTAAAAATATTTTTAAATATATTTGTGACTCATATTTGTATTTCTATTATAATTTATGTTTCTACATGAACTTATTTTTCTATTGGGCAACATTGGTTGTTACACTTTTCAAGGCAGAGCTAGTAAAGGAATTCTAATCATACCACCAGGACCAAAGTGTGTGTAAGAACAATGTTAGTAGGTAAGGTATATTTCAATATTTCCACAATGTCTGACAAAGATGTATCCATTGCTGCATTGCCACATAACTATTTTTTATAACTAATATTAATTTAAAAACTAATTAATATGCCACATAAATAATACTAATTTAAAAATTAATTTATAAATTAAAACAAATTCTTCGTAGAAATTCTATATAGAAACTTACTTATTATCCAGAACTTAAAGTATAACAAAAAGTAATAATAATAATAAAAATAAAAGAAATAAAAAAATAAAATAAAATAAAAAAAATAAAAGAAATTTACTTATTCTGGGTGGGTGCGGTGGCTCACACCTATAATCCCAGCACTTTGGGAGGCCGAGGTAGGTGGCTCACCTGACGTCAGGAGTTCAAGATCAGCCTGGCCACCATGGTGAAACCCTGCCTTTACTAACAATATAAAAATTAGCTAGGTGTGGTGGCAGCCACCTGTAACCCCAGATACTTGGGAGACCGAGGCTAGAGAATCACTTGAACCTGGGAGGTGGAGGTTGCAGCAAGCTGAGACGGCGCCATTGCACTCTAGCCTGGGTGACAACAACAAAACTCTGTCTCAAAAGAAAGAAAGAAAGAAATTTCCTTGTTCTATCAAATAAGCATTTGAAGTATCAAATAACTCTCAGTAACTATTAGCAACCAGCTTTCAATGGTTATCAACTCACACATGTGGCTGGTGCTCGCCTTCAATTCTGAATGCCTTTGGGACATAACATATACATGTATGTATGTTTCTATGTAAGGACATTGCTTATACTATTCACTACAAAGTATAATCTTCCATTTGGCATCTCACCTACAAGGTAGTAGAAACATTCATCAGAAAAAACTGTTGAGTATATCCAGTATTGTTTTAATTGGCAATAGCTACATCATGGAATAAATAGGTTTAACATGGGTGAATGGGAACATTATCACCTTTGTTAATTAACATTCTCTGCATTGGTCAATGCACTATGAATTCCAAAAAGTTGACATAAATGGGAGCTTTTAAAATCAACATGTTAGGAATTACTATTTATACTCCTAAATTGTCCATTATTATTTTATTAAAGTGAGATTTGTGCACTAATGTTTGCATTTTGTATATTTTAACGACACTGAGTGAATTCCAATGTTACCTTTTCTGATTCATATGCAACATATTCATATTTAAATGATGGATTATATCAGAGGTTTGCAGACTTTCTCAGTTCACGGTACCCTTAGTGTCTCAGTAATATTTTCATGGTTCCCCTAAGGCAAGAGAATTACTTGACAGTTCATGTAATAAGCATTTAGGTCCAAACAACTTAATAGTAGCAGTATAGACTGGGGGTGCTGTCTTTTCTTGCATATTTAAAATGCCTTACAGATCCCAAGTGATTTTGCTGAAGCTCACCCAGTCACCTCAGCTCACAGTTTGAGAAATATATAGCTTTGAAGATTATATAGTTTTAAATGGTCCAGAACATAAGATGAACTGTGTACTTTGTCTTTCCTTTTCTTTTTCTTTTCTTTTTTTCCTTTTAAGAGACAGGGTCTTGCTCTGTTGCCTGCACTGGATTACAGTGGCACAGTCATGGCTTACCAAAGCCTTGAACTCCTGGACTCAGGTTATCCTCTTATCTCAGCCCTCCAAGTAGCTGGGACCACAGGCATGCACCACCACACCTAGCTAACTTTTTATAGAGTAAGGTCTTGCTATGTTGACCAAGGTGATCTCAAATTCCTGGCCTCAAGTGATTCTCCTGCCTCTGCATCCCAAAGTACCAGGATTATAGGTGTAAGCCACCATGCCTGGCCAAAATTCTATACTTTCTAAGAAACAGAATACACCTAATAGCAATAGCTATTTAAAGTTTTAATTAAAAACATGTTTTTTTAAATGTGTTTCTTTCAACACATTTTAATTATCAGAGTTTATAAAAGTTATTATATATTGCAGTCCTGGTCAACTATCCCTAGACTGATACTTAGCATAGAATTTATGAGTAAATCAGTTGGTCAATCAACAGTTATTTATAGAATGCCTGTTATAGGTCATAGATTCTACTCTCAACTGGCTTACATCTGATGATTCATCTGCAGATATATTTTAATTTCATTTTTTTATATTCTTCTAAGTGAAGCCATCCATATGACTCAAAGAGGGAAATAAAATGATTATTGTCATCTGAATTTTTAAATTATTTACCTTGATTTATTCTGATTATTTTTCATTGACCTATAATTAAAGTTTTTTGCAAGGTAAAATTTTTCTGAGAAGTCTTGTGAAACTCTGAAAATAGAATAATGTAAACAAAATGTTGCTGTCATTTTAAGGTCATGATAGAAGTAGGAACTCAAATAATGATAGACTTAACAAACCTTTAAAATGGACCCTTAACTTCTGTTTTCTGGTCTGGCATGTAGAGAGCCTAGAAGTCACTGCTCCATTCTAACCACTGGAAACCTGAACAAACCGAAAAATCAACAACTCTTTTCAGTTATGTCAGATAAATAAGGTCATTGGTCAAACTGCTGCCCCTCAAATTTAAAAGATGTAGGTATATTTAGGGAATAACATAATGGAGCAGAAAGCCATAAACAGAAAACTCTGTGAAGCCAGTGTTGGGGTAAGGAAATCTGAACTATAATTGATGAATTGCTGGAGGCTCAGTGTGGCCAGTTCCAAGATTTAAAAATTCCAGTGCCAGTCATAGGGAGGTTCCAACATATTTGTGAGTTTTACCCCCAGGAGCTCTGCCAAATCCTGACAGTGAATATTAGAAAAAAATGTCCCCCCACCACCACCCCCTGTGCTATTTTGAAAGGAACTATTTTGAAATATACCAGAGCATTCTGTTCTTCTTAACAAGGTCTGCTATGAAGAGAAACTATTTTACCAGAGCCTAAGCTGCTGAATATGTAGCATAAGCTAACCTACCTGTGCTGAGAGAAATATCTACTCCAGTTTTCTCTAGTGTTCCATGTGGGGAAAGGGAAAATGCCAACTTTAGCCCCTTCCAGCCATCCTGTCCCACCTAATGGGAGTGGGGGAAACTGAGAAGCACTGGTGAAGTGCACAGTCCAGGTCCACTGAGACTTAATGAGAAAAGTATAAAACACTCCTCTCCCACATCTTATCACTGCATTACAAAATGCTTCATTTACCACAGGTGTTTTTACCCAATACACTATGCCCATCTTTGAACAAAAAATTGCAAGGCATGATGAAAGCCAAAAAAAATACAGTCTGAAGAGATTGAGCAAGCATCAGAACCAGAGTTAGACATGGCAGGGTTGTTAGAATAATCAGACCAAAGAGTTTTTTTTTCTAAATTACAGTTAATAAGCCAAGGGTCTTAATAAAAAAATACACAGCATGCAAAAACAGATAAATGAGGTAAGCAGAGAGTTGCAAATTTTAGGAAACAACTCAAGAAGAAGGAATGCTAGAGATCTAAACCCCTGTAACAGAAATAAGCAATGTCATTGATGAGCCCATTAGTAGACTGGACACTGCTAAAGAAACAATATCTGAGCTTGAGGATATGATAATAGAAATTTCCAAAACTGAAAAGCAGGGAGCACAGAAAATGGAAAAAAAGAACAGAATATCCAAGAACTGCAGGACACATACAAAAAATGTAGCATATGTGTGACGGGAATAATAGAAGGAGAAGAAAGAGAGAAAGGGCCAGCGGCAATATTTGAAGCAATAAGGACTGAGAATTTCCCCAGATTAATGCCAGAAATCAAACCACAGAACCAGGAAGCTTGGAAAACACCAAGCAGGATAAATAAAAAAAAGAAGGGAGAGGAGGAGAAGTAGAGAAAAAAACCAAAAAAACCAGAGAACAAATAAACACCTAGGCATATCATATTCAAACTTCAGAAAATCAAAGGTCAATATTAACAAAATATAAGGGAAGTCACATATATATATGTGTATATATATATATATATATATGGCATATACATACATATAAAATATATAAAAAATATATATGCTATATATAAGATATATAGAATATACAATACACATATATTAAAAATCTTACCTACAGAAAGACAGAGGTAAGATTTAAATCCAACTTTGCCTGAAAAACCCATGCAAGAAATAAGAGAGAAGAGTGAAATGCTTAACATTTTAGGAGAAAAAATGCCTGCCACCTGAGAATTTGGTACCCTGTGAAATTATCCTTCAAATAAAGGAGAAATATGTACTTTATCAAATGAACAAAAATGGAGGTAATTTGTTGCCAGTATAACTGCCTTGTAAGAAATGTCTAAAGAAAATCAATTAATATAATCCATCAGCCAACAGGTTAAAAAAGAAAAATCACTTGGTCATATTAATAAATTCAGAGAAAGCATTTGGTAAATCCAACACTGACTTATAATAAAAAAATGTCAGCAAAATAGGAACAGAGAAGAAATTACTCAGCTTGATAAAGAATGTATGTGAAAAACATAGAGCTACCTCAATGTTTAATGGTGAAAACTGAACACTTTCCCGCTAAGATCAGGAACACGGCAAGGACATCCCCTCTCACCACTGCTCTTCAACATTGTACTGGAAAACCTAGCTAGTGCAATAAAAGAAGAAAAGAAATGAAGTGGATAGAGATTGGGAAAAAATAAAACTGTCTTTTTTCACAGATAACATGATCATCTATGTGGAATATCTTAAAGAATCTACCCCAAAATATTTTTAAAACCTTCTTGAACCGGCGGGGGGTGTTGGCTCACACCTGTAATCCCAGCACTTTGGGAGGCTGAGGCGGGTGGATCAAGAGATCGAGACCATCCTGGCCAACATGGTGAAACCCTGTCTCTACTGAAAATACAAAAATTAGCTGGGTGTGGTGGCATGCGCCTGTAGTCCCAAGCTACTCAGATTAGCTGGGTGTGGTGGCATGTGACTATAGAACCAGCTACTCAGGAGGCTGAGCCAGGAGAATTACTTGAACCCAGGAGGCAGAGGTTGCGTGCCACTGCACTCCAGCCTGGTGACAGAGCAAGACTGTCTCAAAAAAAAAAAAAAAAAAAAAAGCCTTCTAGAACCAATAAACAATTACAGCAAGGTGGAAAGTTAATATATAAAGGTTGATTGCTTTCATTTATGCAAGCAATAAACAAGTGGAATTTGGAATAAAAAACACAGTATCATTTACATTAGCATCCACAAAAATTAAATACTTATTTTATAAATATGACAAAATATGTACAAGATCTATGTCAGGAAAATTACAAAATGGTTATAAACATTAACAAAGAAGAAATAAATGAATGGAGAGATATTCCATGTCAATGAATAGGTAGACTCAATGTTGTCAAAATGTAGTTCTACCCAGCTTGACCTATAGATTCAAAACAATCCCAATCAAAATATTACTATAAAACTATAATAATTGAGACTCTGTGGCAATGGTGAAAGAATAGACAAACAGATCAATGGAACAGAATAAATAACCCAGAAACAGACTCCTGTAAATATAGTCAACTGATCTTTGACAAAAGAGCAAAAACAATAGAATGAAGCAAAAATAGTCTTTTCAAAAAATTAGGCTAGAACAACTGGACATCCACATACAAAAATTAAAAGTAAATCTAGATAAAGATGGTGCACCCTTCACAACAGTTATCTCAAAATGGATCAGAGACCTAAATGCAAAACTGTAAAATTTCTAGAAGATAACATAAGAGAAAATCTCTATGACCTTGAGCATTGCAATTGTATTTTACAGACAACGTCAAAGGCACAATCCATGAAAGAAATAATTGATAAGCCAAACTCCATTAAAGTTAAAAAATTCTGCTCTGCAAAAGTCAATGTCAAGAATATGAGAAGATAAGCCACAGACTGGGAGAAAATATTTTTGAAAGACAGATGGAATAAAGGACTCATCCTAAATTACAAAGAGCCCTTAAAACTCAACAATAAAAAGATGAACAACCCAATTTAAAAGAAAAATGGGCAAAAGTCCTAAACAGCCACCTCTCAAAAGAAGATACACAAATGGCAACCGAATATACGAATAGATGTTCAATATTGTATGTCACTAGAGAATTGCAAATTAAAACAATGAGATACTATTCTGCACCTGCTAGAGTGACAAAATTCAAAACACTGACAATACCAACTGCTGCTTAGGATGTGGAACAATGGGAAATCTGAATTCATTGCTGGTGGTAACATAAAATGGTGAAGCCACTTTGGAAGACAGTTTATAGTTTCTTTCAAAACTAAATATACTCTTACCATATGAGTCAGCACTCACACTCCTTGGTATTTACTCAAAGGAGTTAAAAACATGTCTATAGAAAAACCTGCACACAGACGTTTACAGTATTGAATTGCCAAAACTTGGAAGCAATCAAGGTGTTATTCAGTGGGTTAATGAATAAACTGTAGCACATCCAGACAATGGACTGTTACTCAGCGCTGAAAGGAAATGAACTCTCAAGCCATGTAGAGACATGGAGAAAACTTAAAAGCATCTTACTAAGTGAAAAAAAAAAACAATCTTTAAAAGCACATACTGTATAATTCCAACTACACAACACTGAAGAAAAGGTGAAACTGTGGACAGTAAAAAGATTAGATATTTCCAGGAATTAGCAGGAGATAGAAATAAATAGAGCACAGAGGATTTTTACAAAAGCTAAATTATTAGGTATAACATACTACAGTGGTGGCGACATGTTCTCATCCATTTGTCAAAACCCATGCAACGTGCAACACCAAGACCCTTATGTAAACTATGGACTTTGGATGATGATAATGTGTCAATGTCAGTTTGTCTATTATAACAAATGTAGCACTGATGGAGGATGTTACAGTGGAAGAAACTGGGGATGGGGGATGGGTATATAGGATCTCCATGCACTTTGCTCAGTTTTGCTATGAACCTAAAACTCCTTCTAAAAAATAAAGCTTGTTAATTAAATAAATATAAAACTTTCATAATAAAGGGCTACACCTGGAAATACCTATGGTTAGTTATCCAACCTTGTATAATGATGAGGTGGCTAACAGTGCAAGTTAAATACTCTGCCGTGTAAAGTGGATGGAGAAAAAATCAATACTTCCAATCAATTCGGAGTTGGTTGTATTTTTTAAGATAGGAATCTCACCATATTGCCCTGGCTAGTCTCAAACTCCTAGGCTCAAGTCATCCTCCTGCCTTAGCCTCCCAAGTAACTGGGCCTGCAGGCATGCTCCACTGTGCCTAGCTCAATTCAAAAATTTTAATGGTGAATCCTTAATGGATACACATGGACGGACTCTTTACAACTGATAATTTGGAGTTATAGCCAGTTTACATTGAAGCACTAAGTAAAATGTATTCAGAGGCAAGGAGATGTGACCACTCAAGTAGCACATACAAACATCTGCTCCAATAGTGAATCTATCCATTCCACGAACATTAGGTGCCTACTGTGTAGCCAACATCATGCAAATGCTTCCAAGTCTGAGTGACATATAGGTGCTTCTGACAAGGAACTTAGTTAATAAGGAGTTAATAAAATTAATGCATGTTAATACCATGCTTATAAGAAAAAAAAAACATATTTTGTAAGTCTCTGTGTAACAAGTGTCACAAGAAAAAATTTAAAAAAATAGTAGAGGAAGCCAATACTGGAAAAAATACTTAAGTCTGGGAAAAACTTAACATATGGCCAAGTCTTGAAAGATGAAATAATTCACCCGTTAGAAATGGGAGGAAGAGAATTCCACCAGAAGAATCAGCATGAAACAGAGGCAGTGAGGTGAGGAGACTTTTTTGAGATTGGAGTTTATCTGGGGTATCATATATGCAAATTAAAATAAGTAGGAGCCAGACTGGAGAATTGTAAATGGCATTTAGGACTAGATTTAGTCAACACTGGGGAAGAAAACATTGAATAATTTTAAAGAAAGAAAGATAACATGAATCTCACTGAGCTTCTAAAAGGTCTAAGCAACAAGACTTTTGATTGGATCTGAGAAAGGCAAGGAGGTGATAACAACTATTTGCAAGGGTTCCCAGGAGAATGATTACTTAGGTTAAAAAAAAAGTCAGAAAACACATATCTTAGCTTACAATTTAAACTCTACATATATAGTCCATATGATAGTAACATCAACATCACTATAATTCCAAAGGAAGGACTATTTCAAAGCCTGATAATCCAGTAACCTCGTATATTAAATCACCTTAAGTGAATTATGAGAGTTTATGCTCTCTAACAGAAATGAAAAACAATTTAAGTAATTCACTGTTTTCCAAAGTGTCTTTTAAAACCAATATATTTGTGCATCATATACTACAATGCTCTTTCAAAGGACTGTTTAAAATAAAGCACCATCAGATCCTCTCTGTATGTTGAACAATGTTAAATTCCAGCTCTGCTTGGAGCATAATTAAGTACCCATAACACCATAAAACTTTTATTAAATTACGGTGTTGGGAATGAAATGTAAATTTGTCTTCCAATATGATGTTGGCATTTCAACCTCTTTTTCAGGCTGAATATTATTAATAGTAAAAGTTCAGGGAATAACTAAAGCTGGAGTATTAAGTCGAATTCAGGTGTCACATAATCATAAATGTTAGTGCAATTATATTATTGAGGTATTCTCCATCCCTCCTACTCTACCTATTTTCCAAATAGCCATCATTGATATAGTTTATGATTATAAAAGGAATAGCGAGATTGAGTTAAAAAGCAAAATACCTCTTTAAACTAACATTATCTTTTGTCATTATATAGAGAGGACATGAATGGCTTTACCCGTCAGTTGCTTATACTACAAAATGTAAAAATACAAATATTGTAAACATAAGATATCCACTCAAATTCAAAAGCACAAAGAAAAAAACTACCAAGAGGATGTAGATTTATCTTAACACAATTTATTCAAACTTTAATGAATTAAAAAAATACAAACAAATATGGATTTTCTTTGATCTCCGCAATATGAAAGGGACATGGGCAAAAATGAGAACATTCAGCTACTTGTATTCTATAGCTGACTACTTTGAATAAAAAAATCTAATTTGTTTTGAGAATATCCTACCTGAATAAAGAAATCTTTCCATTTTAGGAAAGGAAAAAGATTATTTCTTTTTAGAAAATCTACCTTGCACCAATATAGAACGCTGCCAATGCAAATATTTTCAGGGACAACATCTGTCTAGAATATGTCATGAACAAGCAAAAGTTTCTCTCACCTCCTCCGAATCCCTGGAGATCTGACCCAAAGAGAATGTGTATAGAGTTTTCCATTTTGTTTCACATTAGGGTCTCCTGAGAGGCAAAAGACTGGAAAACACTATAGCCAAAATACCCAAAGCATGATTCAATCAGATGTCCTAGTAAAGGAAATGTACACTCCAAGTTGTTGTTTTTTTTCCCCAACCCACCATTTGCTCCAAACGATAAAATCACAGCCTCAAGGAAAATCACACCTTTAAAAAAATTGTTTGTGTTGGCTGTTCTCTTAGAGAAGTTGAGTTTTCCTGGAAAGCTAACATTCCTTGTCAGAGAGGAAATAGAAATAAATGTGGCGCAGGCAAAGATGACATTTGAATCCAAACAAAAGTTTGCCTTTTGCTTTTTTTTTTCTTTCATCCCTTATCATACAAACTGATGTGCTGAGAAAAACAGTCCCAGTTTAGTTTTCCATAAGCCCTTTGGAGTAGTTCACATATATAGCTTCTCATAGGAAGGTTCAATTGCAAATTTTTGTCCAAAGGGAACAAATATGCCATGTGGAAACTGGATTAGTTAGAGGAAATGGATCAACAGAGAGGCCACAGCGGGGAAAGTGCCAGTGGTGGATTCACTGAATGATTCAGTGTTTTAGACAAGGGAAAATTGAAGTATACCTGATGAGCCGAAACCACCTCCAGGCTGACAAACCTTTGCCAGAACTTATAAACAGTGTGTGATATATTATGTTGAGGATCCCCATTAAAAGCAACATTGCTAATCCTCATCCAACTGTTCCAAACTGCTCATCCCAGACCCACCTTGAATTTACACTGGAAATGGGCAGATATCTATTTTCACTAAGGGTAGTGAGGCTAAGCACTCTAGAATGAAGAACTGGGCAGGCAGACTAAGAGGAATCTTTGCTGTTCTGAGTGTTGAATTCTGAGCAGCACCATTCTCTCTGCTGGATTCCTGCAGTGACCTCAATAATATGTTTCTAGGGTCAGTCCCACCTCATTTTCATTCATTGAAAATATACAACATCTCAATCTTAGGTTTAAGCTCTTCAATTCGTCTTCATTGACCTCGGGATGAAATCCAAACTCATACCATAAGGTTGTTCAAGGCATAATGCCTGTCTTTTAGAACAGCGGTCACCAACTTTTTGGCACCAGGGATTAGTTTCATGGGAGAAATTATTTTTTCACAAACTGTGGCTGGGGATGGTTTCCAAATGAAACTTTGCCACCTTGGCTCAAGAGGCATTACTTAGATTCTGATAAGGAGCATGCCACCTAGATCCCTCACATGCCAGTTAACAATAGGGTCCGTATTCTTAAGAGAATGTAGTGCCTCTACTGATCTGACAGGAGATGGAGCTCAGGTGGTAATGGGGGCTCACCTGCAACTCACCTCCTCCTATGCCACCCTGTTCCTAACAGGCCACAAACCAATACTGGTCCGCAGCCCAGTGAGTGGTTGGGAATCCCTGTTCTAGATCCTTCCCTTTACAAGCTCAAACTCTAAGTACTAGCCAGGGTGGTGGCTTTAAATATCCCAATCTGTTGTTCGTCTTTGGCATTTGAACCAGCTGTCTCTTCAGCCTGGAACACTCTCATCCTACATGACAATTCCCCCTTTGACCTCATTACTGGGTAATTTTCATTGATTTCTGTTACATCTCATACTTACTGTTATTTTGACACAATAGATTGAAGTAAGTTGCTCAATCTTTTCTCCCATTAGAAAGATGACTAGTCCCTAAGAACTACCTACCACAATATCTGGTACAACAGAGAGACTGAAAAAATATATATGTTTTGAATGAACATATGACTGAAAAAGAATTAACCAACCAGCTTCTTAGAGAATATCAAATTGACACAAAAGCATTCGGGATACTGAAATCCAAATAGAGCGACCTTGCTAAATTAAGAGTAATTATCATTGCGTCCTAGGGCTTCATAAGCATTCAATAAATATTAATAACTACCATTACTGTTTACACTATAAAAACATTTTTGTTTCAAAAAATCATTCACAACTATTTTCTTTTCACTGGAACCTCATATAAAGATTTTTACTTAACAACTTGTTAAAATAAATACAGTTTGATATACACACAGTTCTTTTAAAAGTGGTTTAAAGACAAGACTCCCAGTTAACAAATCATATGATTACATATTAACACTATTGTAACAAAAAGGAATTAACAGTAAAAATAGGCCACTTGTAATTCGATTTCTTTAAAAAAAGGTAAATTTTAGGACAAAAGGCAGTCACGAAAAACCCTGAATTCTCCATACATAACTTAAACAATACGAGTGGTATACATGCATGTGACTCGTGTCATTTCAATAAAAGTGCCTAGAGGGCACTGATTTGCCATGCTTCCGTGGATCTGTGTAGCAGAGAATGCACATGTGTAGGTATAACTTGTGAGTAAGCACTATTTACTCTACAAATAAATTACTATGTAGCTTACATTGTTAGGGTCGCATGATAGCCCTATAGCTTAAAAGACTGAAATAACCATGCATTTATCTTGTCACTACAGGTACTTACAGTGTAATTACAAGGTCAACAGTTACTATGTAATTATGTAGTTTCAACATTGTGGTTCTTAAACAACAAAAAAAAGCACACTGTTCTCCCAGTACCTGCTGAGAATCCCTTTCCCTAATTCGCCAACCCCACTTGCGAATTTTAAATAGCTGCAATGACATTTTCAAAGGAAAACAAACCAAAGGATCTTTACTGGAATAATAGCTATCTTATAATTATTAAAGACCTCAGATATCTTCTGGTCCAATGCCTTAATTTTTCTTGGGAGGATTTATTTTAAACATTTCCTATAGAATTATACCTAATCTAGAAAGTAACTCAAGATAAAAGGTAACACAAATAGGCATTTTATTTAGCAGCAATAATTTTTAACGGTTGTTCATTGTATAGAGTAATGAGATGTGGCACATTTTTTAAAAGGGTGGATTTCCTGATTTAATGCAGTCAGAACAAAAGAATACTAAATTATAACTAATAATATCACACCCGTAAAGTTTTATTCTTCTCCAGTTCAGATTCTGAATTTATTTCTGTGTGTTTGCTTAATATTGGCATCACACTGCATATAATTTTGTGGTTAGTTGTGTGTCATGTGTGGTGTGACCAAATCTCTTACACATTTCTCTTCCAATGTATAGTCACTCTGAAATCATGAGTTTCATTAAAACCTTATAAATAAAACCCTTCAAATTCTTTCCCCTCCTTCATTCAGAGAAGCAGAAGGACACTGCTTTCTTAGTCAATATTTGAACAACTCATTCCAAATTTATTGTAGGTTACTATCATACAGAGAATAATAAAGAATTTTTTTAATTACTTTAGCTCATAAGAATGGGCTGATAGATATTCCATCAATGTTATGATTCCCTTGGATGGAGAAATGCTAAATGCTAACCCAAACAGATTTTAAAACCGTAATTACTTGGTAAACAAGGGAATCATAGCCAAATAATTATTCATGAGTACAGATTAAATTCATCTAGATTTTTTTTGAAAATTTCTTATTGAATTCTTCTATCTCTGGCAAAGCCACTGAGCATAGCAATATCAGAATGACATTACTTTTTCAATATGTTTTGCACAAAAGAGCAAGCTGTATACAGGTATTTTTTTCTCTTTTGCTATAGGGTCTTTCTTCTGTCTCTCTCTAGTGATAAAGCACAGATATGTTACACATCAGTGTGGTGTGTGTAAATCATTTCAAAAGGGACACTTGTTCCCTGATGTAGTAGTTCTCTCAAAAGCAAAAACCAGGCAATCCTACAAGAAACATTGTCACACAACCACCACACAACTGGTTCTCACAATGAATGAGAGACTTACTGTCATGACAGACACCAGCCTGAAAACCCTACTCTGTTAAGACAAACGGGCAAAGATGCTCTTCAAAAAGAATCTTAGAATAGGAGGTTTTTGAAATCTCAAGAGAAAACATAAACCAGCCTCTCTCATCACCTAATAAAACCAAGAAGCTGATTCAAATAGTTACAAGATTTATCTTCTAATACCTGCTTATAATTGATTTACATATTAAAAAGTCTTCTCTTCCATAGTTCCAAGACCAATTTGGACCTTTCTTTGTGATTCTCACATTATAAATTAAGAAAGCAAAATAAACCATCTCTAGGACATATTAGAGGTTGAAAAATGCAAGGTACAGATGATTACTTTGCTTTTATGTTAAAAATAAAATGATTACATGGATACCAAGCGGTGTAGAAAAGCTGGGAAGGAATCCAGATAAGAGATGAAGGTCGGAGATGACTTTAGCCTTATCTGTGATTTTTCAATATGTAAGAAGAATATTCAGATATTAAATGTAATATGACAATAAGAAAGTACAAAAGCAAAACAACACGTGGTAATAAAGCACACACAAATAAAAACAAAGTATTTCTCCATTGGTTTAAAGCAGCTTTCCACTTTGGTGGTAAGAGATCTACCAATACTTTGTTAGAAATCAAAGGACATTTGCAGGGACATGGATGAAGCTGGAAATTATCATTCTTAACAAACTAACATAGGAATAAAAAACCAAACAGCATATGTTCTCACTCACAAGTGGGAGTTGAACAATGGGTACACATGGACACAGGGAGGGGAACATCACCCACTGGGGCCTGCAGGGGGAGGGAGGGCATCAGGACAAATACCTAATGCATGTGGGGCTTAAAACCTAGATGATGGGTTGATGGGTGCAGCAAACCACCATGGCACACGTATACCTATGTAACAAGCCTGCACTTTCTACACACGTATCCCAGAACTTAAAGTGTAACAAATAAATTTTTTTAAAAATCAAAGGACAGAGAGAAGGAGCACACTTCAGCCTGCTAAGTATAGAGATGCGTGGAGGAAACTATAAATAAATGGGGACACTCACATTGACCTTGTTGTTGCCAGAAATTGAGAAAATGTACATTATTAGTAGCGTACTAACCCACAGAATCTGACCAATAAATGATTCACACTGTATTTATTCCACATTTTAAGTAGGCACGCATTTCAATGACTGTTCCCATTCCATTTTTGATGGTAATTTTCAGTAAGTAAAAAGCACTGTACCTTTAAGTTTTAAATATAAAAAATGACACTGATTAACCTTTAAAATGGTGCCATTTAATCAAAGCAAGTAGATCTCTAATGGGTTTTAAATGGACTAATAAATCACAGACTTTTTTTATTCAACATGGAAATAAACGAAATATTTGGGGGGAAAATCCCATTACACTTCTGAGAGCGTTTGTGTGAGTGAGTGTGGGCATGGGGAGAGGTGACAGATACCCACACAGAGTTACTTTCCACATGACTGTGATTTGGAAGGTATCCACAGTACCTTTTTTCCCAGTGAGTTCTTAATTTGTTAACTTCTTGCTCTGTGTACTTGAAAGCAAGACAGTAAGTGGCTATATCAGTATGTTTTCAGGAATCTTGACAAATTTTCTGACTGGAACTTAGAAACATAGTGGAGCATCATGTAGAAGGCAATTGATCCATCTCTCTAAGAGAAACTAATCAGAGAAAATGTGTAGGTTTTACTCTCACCTCTTTTCCCTCTAACATTACTAATTCTCCGCAGGCACAAATGAAGAAGCAAGCAACCCTCAATCTCATAAAAGTGCAGACTGGACTCCCTATGTTCAGAGCTCAGTGTTTGAGTGAAGAAACCATTGGTTCGCTTCCAAATGCAGCACTCTGTATGCTTCCCCATGATGGGCAGGCCCATCTCAGCACTGGAACATATCCTCTGCCTCCCTGAGGGTTGCTTAATGCAAACCAGTTGAGTGAATAAACTGGATAAAAAGTGACAGCTTGATAATGATACACTAGCTGTGCTTTTCCTTCTACCTATGTACAGAGTTAAGCATGGAAGAACAAGATGCCATTCAAGATAAATTGATGCTCAACTCTAAATAGCCATCACAGGACTAGCTGAGGAAGGTGCCGGGGGAGGGCTGCAAAGCGAAAGAGAGAAGAGGGAATGGAGAGAAGGTGCACTTGCAGAAGAGAATTGAACAATCAGGCAGAGGTTAAGAATGGAAGGGCCCTTCAGCCAGGCCTTCATGACAGCCCCCATTTATGAACACGTAGAATGTACTAGGTACTAAATGAAGTGTTTTACAGGCACCATCTCATTCAATTCATACGGTTCAATAATGGTGTTTAGGTGACTAATGTTATGATTTTACAGATAAGGAAACTGAAGAACAGAGAAATAGTATCACTTGTCTCAGGACACATAGCTAATAACTCCAGAATTTAGATTCAGAACAATACAGTTTTGGAGGAAATCACATCTCCCTTCTTCCCCACCGAACAAGTTGATACCCATGGTATCCTCCTCTTCCTCTTCCTTATCAAAGGCAGCCTGGCATCTGTGCTGTTGAACAGAACTGCTTCTGTTGAAGTCACTTACATTTTACTAATAGACAAACCAAATGGATCCTTTTCAGAGCTCGAGGCTTCTGGTTCTAGTGACCACCTGTTGAAACTCTGCACTCTTGTCTTCTGAAATGTGAGACCCCCTCCTGGTTCTCCGTTCCTTAGCAGGCTTCTACACCTGTGGGTTTTCCTTTATGTGCCTGAGATATATTTATGTCACTCAGTGATCCACCTGTGTCATTTGTTTTGCTAAATCTCCACGTCCTCTCCAGATGGCCACAATCTCTCATGGTCTGAAACAACATTGTATACCCTGATGGGTTCTTAACCTAGATTGGCAACCCATATTTCTCATCTGAACCCTGGAGCTGCATATTTCATTGAGTTTTGAACACAATGACCACATAGATGCAGGCTGTAACCTAAACTTAGAACATTAACAACAGAACACATTGGGTTCTTACCACCTTTTTCCACCCCAGAATCACTTTTCACCTTCAAACCATTCATATAAGTCAAAACCCTGGAGTCATACTTGATACTTCCATCTCCCTGACAGTCTTTTTTATTTGATCCTCTCCTAAATAGCTCTTCAATCTGACAAATTCTCTCTAATAGACTATCTTACTTAGTCACAGTGCAGACACTTGCCACTCTTGACTGGAGTGATAAGATAGCCTGTGTCTTCTGTCTGCCAGTCCCATGCCTGCCTTCTAATGAACCCTCTTCACTGTCCTTAGAATAGTACTTCTAAAACACCAATCAGATAATGCTTTATATCTGCATAAACCCTTCACTGCCTTCCCATTGCCAGTGTCTTTAGCCAGATCATGTAAAATTTGTCCACCACTTTCCTCTTCAGCTCTGTCTCTCAACACCTGCCCCATCATTCCCAGGTCTCCCACGCAGTTAGGGATCCTGAACATGATGTACTTTTCACATCTCTGGATATCTGCATGCCCAATTTTATTTTTCACCTTAAATGCTCTTTCTTGCCAATAAAGCATCTACTTTCTCTTCAACACACCACGCAGATATAAATTACCTTCTCCTTGAAACAGTTTTTGGTCTTTCCCAGACAGAAATAAACATTCCCTTCTTTGACTGTATCTGCAAATTGCATGTTGATTTTAGCATTTACACTTTATACTATAATTTTATCTTTATGCAAGTCTGTCTACCTCACAAAACTTTGAAATCAAAAGCTATCTTTTCAATCATTTTGTTGCTTCCATTACCCATCATAGGGCTTACCACACAGTAAGTGCTTCCTAAACAATTATTGAACTAAACTCAACATGCGATAAAGACCTTTTATATTAAGCTTAAGGGAATGAACAGGTAACCTCAATATTAAAATATATATATAATCATTATAACATAGAAGTGATTTAGCCACAGAACAAATTTATTTTAGAGGTCAATAAATTGGAAATCAGGAATGTATAGTTCCAGAGACCGTGGTGTCACTGGTCAACTAGAAGTCCTGGAACAACTCGTTTATCTCCGCTGAGTCTAAGCATCCCATCTGGAAAGTGAGGTAAACAAGCTAATCCCTAAAATCTCTTTAGCTTTCACACATCTATTTTGTTACAAGGTCATAATTGACCACATAGGCTAACATTTAAAAATAAGGATGAATTGGACTAAACAATTGACCTACCGAAAGAAAAATCCTATTTGTTGTAAATAACCAGCGATATAAGTAGAAAGGCATAACAAATTGCTTCCAGCCATCTTCCAAAAAGTATTTCCATAACTGAATCTTTTCATACTTAGCTCTAAAAAACCCCCACAAAACTGTCTTGGAAAACAGCCATTGGCTAGGAAATGTATGTCTTTATAGGCACATCAAAGGCATCTCTCTATCTTTTCCCACACATTTTTGAATCAAGTACACAATCATATTATCATTCGCGGTTCTAAGTTTCCCCCCAAAATATCAAATTTGTCTTTGATTCCACAGATCCTGAATATTTATACACCTTTCAAGTCAATGTAGTTTATTGAAGAAAGAACATAGTTCAGTCACGTCTATTAAATATTAAATATTTTGCTGCAAAAGGAGATACAGGTACACAGCTGTGTGATCACAACCTCCAGAGATGCAAACCTGATGCTACTTCCCCTCCCTTTGGTTGAATGAAAAAAAAAAAAAAACTGTGCTAAAAGAAAACTTGCTTAAATAACGTGGTGAGCAATATGGTGGTGTTAAAATGAAATGTGTTTGAAGTTGCATATTACATCCAAAGGAACACTACCATAATTCATAGTGATTAATGTTAATGTCAAAAATATTAAAGAAGTAATAATGATTTGTATCTTCATGTAATGGGCTACCCTTTCTTTGATCTTTTATTCTCTTTGATCAAGGAAATTAATGGGTAATAAATTTCAAACCAATAAAAATGAATTCATTCTCCCCCAGAACATTGGTCAGCCTGTGGGAATAACTTCCACAGGAGGTCAGACAGACAAATGCTAAGGCTGGGGTTAAAAAGGGATCAGATAATTTTATGACCATTAATAACATTTCCCTTGCTCCAAGCTCACACACAGATAAGGGGAATCCAGTCAACCTTTTGGGCTCTGACTAATTACCTTCTGGTTCACAAAGACATTGCTAGGCCAGCACACAGCAAGGGCCACTTGTGTCCTTTTGGAGTGGGGTTTTTTACTTCATTTCAGTGAAGGATAAAGTCAGATAAAGACCCTTAGAGGCCTTAAAACCTGAAAAGAATATGGTACTTCTTCTTTCATTTGTAATTTTTGAAAAGAACCAAAATACTAAATCACAAATGCATAATTTCAGGCATGTGCCAAAATTAAAATTGATTTTGTTCCTTAGATTTTTTTGGGGGGGGTTACAAAGTTCAAGACTTTTTTTCAAGCTAAATTATTCACAACATTTTGATGCTTCTGCCTTCCTAGGACTCTGGACACTTCACAGGTTGCCTATTAGGTAATTGCACACTTAGTGGTCAGTGCAATTGAATGGTGCCCACAGCCAAGGGAATCTACACATACAGGGTTCCCTGGCTTAAGTGCAGAGTAGAGTAGCAGAATCTGTTTCAGGAACTCTGCTTCTATAAGCACTGGTGGTAGTTGAGGATTTTTGAAACCTTTAGTTAGTGCTGGTTGTGTAAATTATGACCTGTGGAGAGTATCTTCTCTATCAAACGTATTACCTATGAAATTCTTCATGAGTTATTTTTATATCTCTAAAGAGATCCATAGCTGCACCAATATTAGTGTACCATGCCTGGAAAGTGATGGATACAACCAGGGAATGAATTCAGTAAACACTGTATGTCACAACTTCAATGCGAATGGCTAAGGCAATGCATAAGGTTTACATATTTATGACCTGCATGTATGTGGCCCTTAGTTTATTGTGTTCTGCTTCCTTTCCAGCAAATGTCTGATGTGTCATGGAAAAGTGAATACATCTTACTGGTATCTAGCAACCTAAGGGTTATTGAAAACTGACCACCATATTGCTAAATCTTTCTATTCACAGCTATTAACGGCAGGATCTCACATTTCTCTTAATAGACTTATAATATACAGACACAATTTACTTCCATAAAACTGCAGGAGTGTAGTTCCAGTTAGCTCTGGTGTGAGACAATGTCAGATCATTAATAATTTGCTTCAAAGATTCATTAAAGCTCAAGGTATGTATAGACTTCTAACTACAGTAAAACAAAATTAATAACTAAATGTGGGGAAAATATTATATACTTATATGTTTAGAATTTACAAAAACAGTATATAGAAATATATTTTTCCCTTTGCATGGTAATTCATTTAGACCTCTGCAAAGAAAAATAGTTGTTGAAAAAGAAGGATTTTTTTTCCAAAACCAGATTCAGACATGAGGTCCATTAAGTTAAGAATAGGTACTTAGGTGTCAAACAGCACACTTCAGTACCTGACAAACCTGTGAGTTTGTCATCTCACAGGAACGCTGGCATTTCACCTCTTTTCTGCTAAGTCTTTCACTGGCTTCTGTGTTCCTGACCCTAGTATCATAAGTTGATTGCTGTTTACTATTTTAGTTTAGTGCTTAGTCTTACAAGACCGTGCAGCTCAGCAGCGACTTTGGCTTCAGCCTTCTTCCAGCTGATTTCAAGCCTGCCTAAATTGCTAACTTCAAATTCAAGATTTACATCAAGGTTTGCTTCTTCTGGGACAAGAGTGGGATGGTCTTGTAAGTCTAAGCACCACACTGAAATAGTAAACAGCAATCAACTTGTGATACTAGGGTCAGAAACACCATTCTTGGAAAGTTTCGTTGTAAAGCAGAGCACAGAAATAGGGCATTAGCTAAACAAGAGTGTAAGATGAGGATATTTGTTTATTGATATAGTGAAAATAACAGCATATTTGAAAATACTTACAGAAGAGTAAATGCATCTTATAAATCCTGTTTCTGCTGCCAGAGAGAAAGCTGTGTCTCTGTGCTGACAGATACGTGCCTATTGTTAATACCAGAAGCAGAAGAGTATTTGAGTCTTAATTTGAGGACTAAACCCCCCAAATGCAGCCATGTCTTCAAACACAACTCCTGTCAGGATGTATGTTTGTGGAGCATTAGCTGAGGAGGGGAACTCCTGTGTTTTTCTTCTTTCTTTGTAATAATAAAAGACTAACCTCTTTGTACAGAAAATCTCTTTCAGAACCTTTAGTTATTTTAGTTATAGTTGGTAGTTTGAAAAAAAATCAGTCTTTAAAGTGAAACCAATGCTAACACTAATGTAAGGCTTCATATGTCATAGGTGCACAGGTGTTTTTGGTAACACCAAATCAAAATCCGATGTCACCGCAACATTTTTTTTTTTGTAATTAACATTTGCATCTGCTACCACAACCGGAAAGGAAAGCAAACTACGGCTATACAATTGCAGTATGAGCAGTAACCACACAGGTCTCAGGTAAACAAACATATTACCACTAGTGCTATTTCTATGAGCATAGATGCCTAATCTGCAAATTACAATGCTAATGTCAGAGGTACAATAGTCTGAGGTTCCTACCAATGCCTCTTCGAGGACACCCTATCGAAACCTAGAATCTCTGCACTGGCAAGAAATCCTGAGGTTATGAAATCCAAGATTCTCCCAGTGCAGAGGTCCACGCCAGCATCCCTTGCATTTAGCCAGTCTGCTTGCAAACATCTGGAGATAGCAAGCAGCTCACTCTCATAGGAACACCCAGTTCCAGTGTTTAAAAACAGCTCTGAACTTGTTAAAGTTGTAATTTAGGTTAGTGTATAATCTCCCTTCCTAGAATGCTTCTGGTTTGATTCGATGAAGACATACAGAATTAAATAGAGTTTTTCTTCCACAATATATAAAGATTGGCACCAAATTCTCTTTACATCTTCCATTTACAAGCTAAATATGCCCCTTGCCCCTATATCTGTTCCTCAGTTGGCAAGGATCTCAGATGCTTCATCATCCTGTCACCTCTTGATGTTTACATTTCTTACTGAATTTCTTTGCAGCCAAATTTGGGTTTCATTTCCACAAACTACAAGAGATAAAAAGCAAATCTCAAATAAAAACCCAGTATACCGAGTCCAAGGAGATTCCAAGCTGTTTCATTGAAAGAAAGTCTCATCACTGACTTTACATTCTTAATCATCTCTGAAAGCATAAAGGTAAATGTTAAGTTGAAAGAGCAGAATTACACAGATACAAGGTGAAAAGAAACTAGTCTTGGCTACGAGTCCTGTGCAAGACCGTTCTTGTGTGGATGGCTATTTTCTGCCATTTAGGGAGAATCTAGCCCAATTCTGTAACTTTTCTAATCACTCTCAGATAAGAAAAGTCTTTAAATGACTTTTAGTTAAAAAAATGCTCTTGTTCAATAATTAAAATGTTCACTCCAAGATATTAATTTAAACAACTCTACAGTTCATTTAAAGTTAAATGATTACATCTCTCCTCCCTCAATCCTGCTTTGAGCCTGCAATCCCTGGTCATGGAAGACAGCCAGGGTCCTCTGCATCTCAGTTTATTGTTTTACATTTCTCCCCTTCCTCTATCCCCAGCTCTGTTGCCCTGGTTTCTGATGCTTCCAGGATTGCAGTAGGGAAGCAGAGAAGGTATAACAGGTATGGGCTACCAAAAACTTCATGTGACTAGCACTGATGCAACCTGGCCATGGAGTCCTTTGGTCATGGAAGATGTTTGATGCCTGACTATTCAAAGATTTTCTCCTGTGCCTTCTGCTATTATAAGGACTTCTCAACTACAGATCCCAAGAGGGAAGCCAGTGTGTCTATTGACTGCAGCTAAGAATGTCCCTCAGTCTTCATCCCACACACATCTCTAGTCTCTTTTCTCCTACACCTGTTCTGCCTTCCAGAAGGCCTCCTTTGGGAAAGATTCTCCCACAAAGCACACAGAGGACACACATCCTTTCCCTCAGTGGAATTCAGAAGCATAGGCCATTCCAAGGCAGGCCCTCTCCTTTCTCCCGAGCCCTAGCCATGTTGTCTCATCTTATATTCTTTGGAAGTGGGAGTGGGTCTTGAACCCTCTATACCTAAGAAACTGCAGGAGACCTGAGTCACTCTCTGAAGACTTACTCAAGGGACTGAGGGGACAGGCCCCTTCCTTGACCCTTCACAAGTGCCTGCACCTTTTTCCAAGAAAGGTCACCTGCCCTTTTCAGTTCCTCTCTTTGCCTTTCTTGCCTCTGTTATAGGAAGAAGGTAAGTGGTTATCTTGGGGTGGCAAAAGCAATTCCAGGCACTCCTTCTGCAAATTTTGCATGGTCGAGCTAGGACCCTGTGATAGAATGGAAGGAATTGGGGTCTGAGATAGAAAAAGAACAGAAAGAAGGTCCCAATGTAATTCTGTCTATAGTAACAAACTGAAAAAGGCCAGCAATGAATCCATATTGTTTTTATTTTTCGATATATTTGAACAAGTGTCTAAACAAAGAAGTTAAAAAATAAAAATCACCAAATTATAGAACTTAGTGAAAACAACAGTAATAAATAGAAGTGATTTATAGGACCTGAGATTGGTCAAGAAAAATTTTCTCCTGAAATGATTACCTAAGTGCCTCCAGAAGTCAAATTACCATAACATAGCTTCAAGCTTGCTGCACAATGATATTGGAGTCCTGTTTTCCAAAAAATGAAAAATAGCAAGTTTATGAAGTGATTAGTTAAAATCTTCCTCAAAACACAATGTAAAATGTCCTTGTCAGAACTGAGGAAAGCAATAAATCTTTACATGTATTCATTACACGCCCAATCTTTTTTTCATAGAAACTAAGGATTCACAAATTCTGGTTTCCAAACCAAATTCAGATCAAGGGAGAGATATTCTGTTGAAAATGGGATTGAGGATCCCAAAGCAAAGTAGAATGTAAATGGCAAAGTACATTCAGTGTGGGAGGGTTTGCCAAGTCTCACTTAACATCTTCATTAACAGTCTAGGCCAGAGAAATAACAAGTTAGTTAAACCTATAGGTAATATTATGTGAATGTGAAACGCAAAACTGGTAAGACAGCGTAAGAAGCCTTTGGAGGTCAGGAAGAAAAGCAGGAAATTACAAAAAATTTTGAGAAAGTGAATGTTTAGCAGGATAAGGCCCTTGGAAAACAGGAAAGCTAAAAGCAAAGTCAACTCATTATGCAGACAACTAGAATATCCTAGATTCAGTGCCACAGGGAAATAATCACCAACATCATTTGGCTCTTCCTACTCAGAGATATAAAATAACAAGTAGGAGGAGGAAAACTTCATGAAAGGACATCTCAGTTCTGGGGAGGGGTGGGAGTGTTTGCATCTAAATGGAAAATAGTAAGAATTCAAAGCAAATATTGATATAATTTAAGAATCCATGATATAACTTAAGTGGAGAAGAAATTAATATTACATATTTTAATGTGATAATTGTTGCATTGAGTGACAGAGTAGAAAAGTCAATATTTTGAAGAGTATAATTTATAAGTAAGCTACATTGGAAATGTGAAACAATTATTCAAGACAAAACCAGTGAGGCACAATAAAGAAGAAATATAGCCTGAAATAGTCTGGTCCCCACCTATCTGCTGGACTTCATCTCTTTCCAAACTTATTTATGTGATCTAGCCACTAGCTTTCTTTCTGATCTTTAAAACAAACCTCTAAGCTGGGCCCTGCCTCAAGTCCCTGATACTTGCTTCTCTCTTGGCCTAGAACTCCTCCCAGACCTTCTCCAGACTGGTGTCATGTAAATGTGTGCTCCTCAGAGAGCTTTCTGAACCATCATACCGAAAGTCGATCATCCTATCAAGTCAATTTCTCATTTTCAGCCTGTTTAACTTTCTTTGCAAGACTTGCCACTATCCTATCATCTGGCTGGGTGCAGTGCTCACACCTGTAATACCAGCACTTTGGGAGGCCAAGGCAGGCACATCACCTGAGGTCAGGAGTTCAAGACCACCCTGGTCAACATGGTGAAATGCAATTTCTACTAATAATACAAAAATTAGCCAGGCATGGTGGCAGGTGCCTGTCATCCCAGCTATGCTGGAGGCTGAGGCAGGAGAATCACTTGAAACCAGCAGGCGGCGGAGGTTGCAATAAACCAAGATCATGCCACTGCACTCCAGCCTGAGCGCCAGATTGATTTATTTTATTTAAATCAATAAAAATAAATAAAAAAATATAAAACTATTATCAATTCATCATGTGTTTGCTGGCATGATTTCTGTCTTCCCTTTTTCCACTTGGAATAAAAGCCCTATGAAGGCAGGCTTCTTTTCTCCTTCACTATTGTATCCTGAGCTTCAATAACAACATTTGTCATCCTCAATATATGATCACTGATTAAACAAATATGTATAACCTGACCAGTGGAGAGGAGACTGCAGAAATACTGCCAAGAATAGAAGAAGGTTGAGGTGACGTAGAAAATGGTGGTGAATGACATCAATGTCAGTGGTTAATATCAAATAGTCTAATTTTAGATTAAAGTTTTAAATAAGCAGTTGCATTAAAATAAATTCTTCAGAGTGGTTAAACTTGCCAACTCTGTAATTACACATTTGGTCATATTAGTTCTTGAATTATGGAATTTTGAGGATCACTCATCTAATAGCATCAAACCAATGTGTATATTGACTCATGAAAATTCATATGAAGTTAACTCCAGTGTGGTTACTTCCAGTTTTCTTTTTTTCTTTCCAATAGAGTGGAATTCATGTATGCAACCTAATGAAATATGCTGCAATTAAAGAACTACTATGCATAGCAATATCTGCTTGTATATGTTTAAAATAAAATATAGTCTGTGGTGACATTTCAGGAACGGAAGGAATGAAAAGCAAAATTAAATTGCTATTTGATTTCAAATTGCAGCTGGGTACCTGAAGGCAAAGTCTGTCTATGAAAAACTGACTGTTTAATGTACTCCTCCAACTAACTTAAAAACATTGTTATATGTACATAGGTTTGTTCTTTACACATAAGGAAATATAGCTTGGCCTACAAACCAAGAAATATTAAAGCACTTTGATTTGTAACAGAAAACCACCAACATGAATACCTGGAATCTTAGAAGAGTACGAATCCTTACTATAGCTAAGAATTTCTGGGCCAGCGGTAGTGGCTCATACCTATAATCCCAGCACTTTGGGAGGCTGAGACAGGCGGATCACGAGGTCAGGAGTTCAAGACCAACATGGCCAACATGGTGAAACTTCATCTCTACTAAATATACGGAAAATTAGCCAAGCGTAGTGGCAGGCGCCTGTAATCCCAGCTACTTGGGAGGCTGAGGCAGGAGAATCACTTGAAACCAGAAGGCAGAGGTTGCAGTGAGCCGAGATTGTGTCTCAGAAAAAAAAAAAAAAAAGAATTTCTGTGACTAGAGCATCAAATCAATTAAAGTAGGGTAACCAACCCATGACTCTGAGCATCAAAGTCTCTCAGAAATTGTCAACACAGCTAGAGTCTCTTGGAATAACAACTCATTGGAGGAAAATAGTAATAACTCACACCAATTTTCCTGGACCACTTAAAAATAATTTCACATGCTTTTCTCTTAGCTATCTTTTGTTACTGGCCATTGAGGGGAGTACAATATTGGGATATCAATCCAGATCAATGAATTAGTTTATCATCTCATTCTAACATGTATAAGCAGTTCTATGACGCATCCAACCCCTACATGCTGTACTCTGATATACAGCATTATACCAAAGGACTAGTCTTAGTTATAAGTAAACCGCTATTTATTATCTTAAGGATTTAGAAAAATTAAGATACATTTATGGTCAGAAAGACTTGGGTGTTTCCTTGAGAACACACAAGAAAAAAATTTCTTATTATTTCCTTAAATACTTGTTTTAGTTAAAGTGGGAAAAATAAAAAATATCTGGGTTCTACAACATGATATAAGAATTTTATGTGGTAGCATTAGTATTTCTCAAAAATCTGAATAAGATACTCCACCTTCCTCAAAAATGTATTGAGTTACACATCTTGAATGACAGTTAAGTGCTGATAGTGTGTCTACTTACATTTGCTAAAACAAAAATGCTTTCCATAATGAGTATCAATGTTACTCAGGATAATATGGTTAAGTTACTTATGTTGATATGTTTACCTACTCTCAAATGATACCATTTTAAAAGTTTCATTGTCATCTCTTTTTAGCATTAGGAACAAAAATTCCGTAATATATTTTCTTACAAAAGGTAGGAAGCAACTGTACAAAATTACTATGAAATAAACTGAAACTGACTAGCTGGCTTTCACATTCTTGAAATGCATGTTCAACAAAAAGAAATATCAAGCAAAATTGCCAACACATCTTTCAAAGGCCACTCATCAGTGCTAAAGACCACAATCAGCTTGTCATAATTAACTTCATAACTAAGGAAGATAAACATAAGCAACAGCACGGAGCCCAAATCATGGCTTGAAAAATGAAGTTGAAATAGCTAAAACTGAACTTGGGCCAAACTGCTTTATTCTAGTCACCTTGTTTCACAAATAAAGTAGAAGAATGTCTGTACCTCAGCAAGGTTGCATATTAGTTCAGTTTTATTGATATGAATCACATTATTTTACCAAGTGAACTTTCTCCACAAAATAGCACGAATAAAGGGATGTGAATTATATATGTGCATCATCACAATATACTCTCGACTCTAACTTTAATGCTGTCTCTGCAGATGTTACTAACCTGCATCTTATCCTTTTGATCTAACACTTGTCTGCCCAGGATGTGACACTGAGAAAATTATTCCAGCAAGCCTACAGGCTGTGTGCTTTTAACTTCTGTCTCTCACTGACGTTTTCCCATTGCCCTGCCTACATGAACCTACTTAGTATTGCCCACAATAATTACACCTCAATTTTAAAGCTGAGGAAGAAAGTTATTCAAGTGAGAATTTTATCTGTGGGAACCTTGTATTTACCACAGAGAAACTTTAAAATATAAATATATATATATATATAATGGCAAGAATGAAGGTGCCAAGAAAAAAGTTGACAAAATTCTTCAGCTGAGTTAGAAATAAGGTATGTAAATAGCTCTGTAATACCCCTACATTTTCTAAAATTATCAAATGCAAAAGGAAAAACAAGAATAAAGTAACCACAGCTTTAGTAGTTCAATGTAGTTGGAACTTGCTACCTTGGGGTGAGGAAAGAGGAGGGGAAAAGGAGAGAGGAATCCAATTCCAATTTTCATGGCATGATTCTCATAGGTATCTATCAGAATAGTTCTCTTGGCCAAGTGTTTATTAAAAATCCTCACCCAGTCTGCTTATAAACAATTTGAGAACTCACACATTACAATATTCATAGCTGTGTTCAAGAAGTGACCTTCCGAGCTGACTTGATTATGAGCTATAAAAAGTGCTAGCTAATAAAACACAAGGGCATTTAGCCGGTTTCCAAGATTTTACTTTCTAGGCTTCTCACCCCCTTCAAAAATCCCTCCTACCAATGATCAAAACTGTTTTGTGACTCACCCTTGACTATACAGAAACCACAAGGCAGAGGCAGCAAAAAACATATCCCACTGAATTGTAAGAACAGAATTCCATGCAAATGTTAAGGACAGATTTGCAGATTGTGCTGCTGCTCTCTGTTGTGGCTTATCTGCTGTTTAATTACATGCATGCAACTTTTTGGAGGTTTTACCCTTGAGTATGTTTTCTACAAAAGCTCATAAAATTCTTGAAGTTAGCTATACTTAAAATCTTATAATATTCCCCAGACTGTGAGTAAAATTGTACTTATTCACTTAAAATTAATATCTGTTTCTGGGTTCTCTGTGGAATTCTGAAAAAACATTGGCTGTGATATTCATATATCTAGGTGTTTTAATCCAGCAATCATGGCTATCTACCTTCTAACTATGGCAAAACATGATTAGAAAATATCCTGCTGCTCAGAGCCTGAACCTATGAAATGAATTTGCATAGAGGTCATTCAGTAGGAATAAAACAAAAACAAAAACAATTCTCAAGGCTTTTAAAGAACTCAAGTAGGCTGGGTGCGGTGGCTCAAACCGGCAATCCCAGCACGTGGGGAGGCCAAGGCGGGTGGATCACCTGAGGTCGGGAGTTCGAGACCAGCCTGACGAACATGGAGAAACCTCATCTCTACTGAAAATACAAAATTAGCCGGGCATGGTAGGGCATGCCTGTAATCTCAGCTACTCGGGAGGCTGAGAGGCAGGAGAATTGCTTGAACCCGGGAGTGGGAGGTTGCGGTGAGCCAAGATCTCACCATTGCACTGCAGCCTGGGTGACAAGAGCGAAACTGTCAAAAAAAAAAAAAACCTCAAATATGCAACAGAATACAAGGAAATATGTGAGGAAGAAACCTTTCCAATTTTAACAAGCCATTCATTTTGTTCTTGTTATAATTGTAATTATGTACATCCGTCAGGTTGTCCTATTTCAGAACTGACTCAAGCACTCAGATGACTGCGTTTACTAACTTAAGTAGTGTTATGTGGGAATCCAGGTTCAGAAAGACCATTTCTTAAAAATCTGGATTTTTTTAGAAAATATGAAACTTCCAACATTAATATTCTCTGTAGCTTTGGTTGAAATGAAAACTGGCCCAGATTGGATATTGTACTGAAAAACAAATATCTTCTGGCTCTTCTAATGAGTGTTCCCATGAAATAGATATCTTGATCCTAGACTTAAACACTATTCTGTAGAGTGAGTCTTTTAGAAAACTTGCCTTCTGTCTGGATCTCAGTTTTCCTACATTTAAACGGAAGCTTGGATTGGCTTCCAAGTACCTTTCTGGGGAACTGCTCCTCCGAAGATGCGGTTCCCTTGTCAAAGCTACATGTTCCCAGGTCTGATTTCAGTTCTACTGAATCGAATTGCCAGAGGAGATGCCCAGGAAGCGGGACACGCCGCAACTACTGAGGTGATTCTGATGCAGAGCCTACAGGTGCTCAGGCGCACTGCTACATGGACCTGGATGAAGGCCTTTTCTTTCTAATACCCTCCATCATCCCAATGAGCCCTGTAGGAAGTGAGAGTGAGGAAGAGGTGGTAAATAACAGGTGTCTGTGAGGCATCAGCAGTAATTACAGGTAGGAAGAGGGTGCCTCATCTTCCTACGAAGAAGCTCCCTTTTCTTCTCAGGACTCTCCCACCCCCTGCTGGTAAGACCCAGCATTTCTTACTTCCCTGCTCAGCTCCCGTTATTATAGAGACAGAAGCCAGGAGTAGAAAGGAAGATGTCAACACGGAGCTGGCTCCTGGAAGTGGGGAAGGAAGGAGAGACGTCAGAAAAAAGAAAGCAAGTGGAAGTTAAGAGGAAAAGAGCAAATCTTCATGGGGTCACGTGCAAGTATGTCTGCAGAAGCTGAGCAAGTAATGGAAAGTAAAGCTGGGTAAATAAAAAGAGAGAAAGTGCTGGGGGTAACGGGGCAGGAGCAGACAGTCCACTGAAGGCAACCACTGACCACCTGCAGTTATGTGGGCAAGGTGAGCCCAGGGCTGATGTGACTACTACATTTTTCAAGAAAAGCCGGAAATTTCAAAATCAGAAATTTGGATTCTATTTTATCTGAAACTCCCAACATTTGAAAGTTGACAACGAATTAAAACATTTAAAACAAAACTGCACACATCAAATCGGCCTGTAGTCTGCTTCTGTTGCCTATGGAGAAGTGTGAGTGGTGAGAAGGTGATCAGTGAAGAAGAAAAAGCCCAGGAAGAAAAACGTGATGTAGAACAGCGAAAAGGAATTGGTTTGCAGTGACCATGGAATAGAGGATTAGGATGTTGTCAGCCATTACCTAGGAGGTTTGGTCGACCCCTGACAATCATGGATTTAACATGTTTTACAGAAACCACTGGCTGCTTTTGTCAATATCAGAAGAACATCCACGTGGCTATTTGCCATTCTTCCTGGCTCCCAGGAGTCAGGGATTCAGGTGGTTTGCAAGCAGGAACCAGCCAGGAACCTCTCCTCATGTCCACTTTATATTCCTCAGAAGGGGAAACCCTTACAAAATTTAAATAAAATGTTTCCTTTGTTTTCACCCCTGCAAGATGGTTTTGAAAATAATAAAGCAGGCTAGGCTGGTGCGGTGGCTCACGCCTGTAATCTCAGCACTTTAGCAGGCTGAAGCAGGCGTTATCACTAGGTCAGGAGATCGAGACCATCACAGCCAAGATGGTGAAACCCCGTCTCTACTTATAAAAAAAGTACAAAAACTAGCTCGAAGTGGTGGCACGTGCCTGTAGTCCCAGCTACTGGGGAGGCTGAGGCAGGAGAATCACTTGAACCAGGGAGTCAGAGGTTGCAGTGAGCCAAGATGGAACCACTGCACTCCAGCCTGGGCCACAAAGCAAGACTCCGTCTCAAGAAGAAACTAATAATAATAAAGTAACATTCATTAAGGATCAAGTGCTGAGTGTGCAAGGTTGTTAGAACCATGCAAAGGCCCTGACCACAGCCCCTGGCACACAGCATTGGACAAACATCAGCAATTATTAACATCTAATGTCCCTGGCAACTGCCCCACGAGGAAGGGACTTTTATTCCAGTTTTAGAGATGAGGAAACTGAGACTGGCCTGATAAGGCATGTGTCAATATACTTAGAAAGCAATGGTACCAGGTTGGGGAGGTTTTACTCACTAAACTTCCAGTGCTGAAGAGAGATGCGAAGAGAAAGGGCAGGTGTACACCACAGCACAGGTGCTGAGCTGCTGCCCTTCCACCCTTGAACAATGTTGCAGAAAACTAAAGCGTCAATTTCACAGTAACTACAGATGCATTGGAGGCCAAAGGGGATCATTTAAAATTCTTAGTTGTTCTTTATTACATTTTATGAAGAAAATGGTATTCTTGCTATGTTTAAGACCTTGAGAATTGGCAAAGGTCAAGGGTTTGTACTATTAGATGGAATATCAGGAAGGAAGAAAGTACTTTAGGTCAGCTTCCTGTACTGAAAATTACACAACAAGGTAATACATTCATCAGGAAATGAATCCTATGATTGCAATACCCAGGATGTATAAGCCATACAATTAAAGTGACTTGGTTCACTTGGAATGAAAAACTGAAATTAAGTACAGCATTGTTTAACGGATCAAATTACACTGCTGAGTTACACTTTTTCATGTCTTGCTATTAAGAAGTTTAATGTGTTTCAGAGCTTTAGTGGTATTAGCAAACCTTAATAAAATGCAAACACATTAAAAAAATTTAGACCTGGAAGGATCCTTATAAATAATTTCTTATAATTTCCTCATCTAATAAGTTAGGAAATTTCAGTCGGGAAAGAATGCGAACACAAGCCTCCAATCACATTGTCTCATTAGTGGTAGAGCTTTGACAGCTTGGGACAGGTGTGACTAACAACCTCATAGATGAAATCAATTTAGTGTCTTTAGTTACCTTAACGAGTGGACACACTGAGTTGATTTCATTTTCTAAAGGGAAAGTCCATAAATATATATATATTTTTATATGGCATATATAAATATGACTATTTGATGTATCTTTTACATAATAATATCATTTATATATACTGTATATTATTTGACATATCTAATATGTTGTTTTTAAATATGTAAAAAAATACACCCACCTAAAAAATGCACAAAAGAAATCTGGTAAAGAAACATTAATCAGGCCGGGCACGTGGCTCACACCTGTAATCCCAGCACTTTGGGAAGCCGAGGTGGGTGGATCACCTGAGGTCAGGAGTTCAAGACCAGCCTGACCTATATGGTGAAACCCTGTCTCTACTAAGAATACAATAATTACCCAGACATGGTGGTACACACTTGTAATCCCAGCTACTCGGGAGGCTGAGACAGGAGAATTGCTTGAACCCGGGAGGCGAAGCTTACAGTGAGCCAAGATCACGCCACTAAACTCCAGCCTGGGTAACAGAGCAAGACTCTGTCTGAAAAAAACAAAAAGAAAAAAGAAAAAAAGAAAGAAAAGAAATATTAACCAAATGTAGGAAAATCAAAGCGATACATTTTTTCATGTAGATTGACAAAGAGTAAAAACATGATAAAACACACTGCTGTAAAAACATGGGTAAATCAACGTTAAGTGTACTATTAATATCTCTGTAAAGAAAAGTGTTGCAATATGTGTCAAAATATATAATATGTATGTACATCCTTAGGTTTATTAATTCCAATACTAGGTATTCATTTCAAGAAAACAATTAGAGTTGTCTAAAAATGCCTGAATAAGGATGTTCATTTTTATGTGTCCAATAAAAAATTACAAACAACTTAAATACTACATTGACAGAACAAATTCTAGTGTATTATTCAATAATGTTCTTGGGCCACCATAAAAAATTACATTGCCCTTTAGTCATGGGAATGACAGTAAATTACTAAAAGAGAAAATTCAAAAGGAAAATGCTTAAAATATAAATATATGATCCCACTGATGTAATTTTTTTGGGTTTTGTGTGTGTATGTGTGTGTGTGTGTGTGTGTGTGTGTGTGTGTGTGTGTGTGTGTTTGGGACTGAGTCTCACTCTGTCACCCATGCTGGAGTACAGTGGTGTGATCTTGGCTCACTGCAACCTCTGCCTCCCAGGCTCAAATGATTCTCCTGCCTCAGCCTCCAGAGTAGCTGGGATTATATCATGTGCCACCAAGAGCCAGCTAATTTTTGCATTTTTAGTAAAGACGGGGTTTCACCGTGTTGGCCAGGCTGGTCTTGAACTCCTGACCTCAAATGATCCACCTGCCTTGGCCTCCCGAAATGCTGGGATTACAGGCATGAGCCACCACACCCAACCAATTTATGTAAAATTGTATATGGATATCTGCAACAATATGCACCAAAGTACTAATATTGCTAATCTTTGCATGTAAGATTTTAGATATTTCATTCTTTATAAGTTCCTGAACTATTTAAATCAAATTAAAATGATCATGCATTATAATAGGAAAAAAATCAATACATATATTTCTAGTTTGAATTTTTTTTCAAAATTAAAGTACTTTTAAATAATACATGATGATCTATACCAATGGCATAATTTTCCAAAATAACAAAATAGTTATCATTTTTTTAAAGTTAAGTGTTATAATCCTAACATAATTTTAGATATAAACTAAGTGCTAATAGATGAGGATTTCACAATCTTTACCGAATGAAAGGATATTTGAATTCAAGTAGAAATTCCTCAGTATCTAGCTGGGTGTACTGGGCTCAACCAGTGAACATTCCCTAGACCTCATTTCTAAAGCATTAAATGAGAAACTTTAGCTTAATGACCTCTGAAAACACTTCTATTTCAAAAAGCAAAAAGTTACTGTCAAAACTTCAAAATGTGAAGTAATTCCTTAGTAATTCACATCCTCTGAAAATATCCTTCAACCTGCCCTCTGAGGTTGCAAAGGATAAAATCATATGTGAAAGTTTCTCGGTTTGGTTATGGAAATGTTAAATTTTTCCCTAAGTCCTTGGAGAGACTCTTAAGAACTAAACAATATATACATTCCTATTCTGGGGTCTTACTCCAATGATGGAAGTTGTTAAGTGATACCTGTTCTTTTGCTTCCCAAAGGCTTTGCTAGCATCTTAGATATAATCATGCACTACCATCAAAATGTTGACTGATCTGAAAAAAAATATCAATGGGTTCCGCTTCAAGTAGCTTATTCACTATGTTGCTACCATTTTCCAAAAGATCCTGTTTAGAACTACTGCGAATGTGGCTTGTCCTTTGGACTTGAAGATCGCTCCATGTGATCGTCTTGGCTTTTACCCAAACTGGAAAACTTCCACACCTTTGTAAGGCAAAAGACACATTTCAGGATATTCATTTATCTCACATCAGATAAAGCACTCAAGCCCCATCTCTAAAAGTCTATACACCACACTGGGAATCCGATGAAAATGATCTAATGCCTGTGCATGCTAAAGACCTTGGCTTTTTTTAAGGGATGGAGGTGTGGAGTTACAGAAGACAGATAACACTGAAACAGATCAGAAGTGGTAGATTCATACTTTGCCTAGAGACAGAAGTGTAAGAGGTATATCAAAATTGCTAGCATGAGTGATGATAAACAACAACTGACATTCAGCTTCAGAATAAGAAAAACGAGAAGGAATACTGGAGACCATCAATACCTGGAGAACACAGGTGGCCTAAAGGGAATAGCTTCAATTCAGCTCAGCAGATTACCACTATGTGGAAACGCAGGCTTTGTGTTACCAATGCTGCTTTCTATTATTTTTGTGTGAAGCTGCACAGCTAAGTTCTATGTAAATCTATTTGATTCCTAAATGCTAGCAACCATTTGTTTTTAACCCTGTCTGAGCCAACACTGCACTGGGCAAAATAAAGCAGGATTGTGGGCCAGATTTGGCTTGTGGCTGAGCAGCGTCCAGTTACCGACTCAGAGACAGAATCCACAAAATATATACAATCAGTGCCAAAAGTAAAGTATCTTAAAATATACATTAATAGATACATATTATCTTGTTTGATGGGATGCTTCATGAGCAAAATAATCAAGAAGAGAAAAAATGATATGGATGAAAGAAATTTAGAGAGAAAGCTAATTGTGACCAAACTATACAGACATGAAAATTTTCATCTTTTCTTTTTTAAATACGGGGGTTCAATTGAGTTGAAAGATTAGGCAAGGGCTAGATAGAGAGGTATGAGGCAGAAGAAAGATCTAACTAATGAGAAGCTGATTATATACAGCAGGCACTATACTAGGAACTTGACCTACTATCTAGATATTTCATTCTAATGGTAATGTGGTAATGTTATTCTTATTCCATAGATGTGAAAATAAAAACTGACAGACATTAACCAACGTATAATCTGACAGCACAGACTTGGGACTGATGTCTGACTACAAAACTCAAGGTGTTTTTTTTTTTTCATTTTGTTTTTGTTTTCTTTAATTTTTTTACCCAGTACTCTGTGATACTGGAAAGTAGGTTTCACTTACAGTCTGGTGTTTACCTGCCCAACAGGGTAGCTTCTGGACATATACGGGCAAGGAAGACCTGAAATGGGGCTAATATGACTAAGGAATTTAGTTTTTAATTTTATTTAATTGATTTGCAATTAATTTTTTTTAAGACAGAGTCTCGCTCTATAGCCAGGCTCGAGTGCAGTGGCGCCATCTCGGCTCACTACAAGCTCCACCTCCTGGGTTCAAGCAACTCTCCTGCCTCAGCCTCTTGAATAGCTGAGACTACAGGTGCCCACCACCACGCCCAGTTAATTTTTGTATTTTTAGTAGAGACAGGGTTTCAACACGTTGGACAGCATGGTCTTGAACTCTTGACTCCTGATCCACCCATCTTGGCCTCCCAAAGGGCTGGGATCACAGACATGAACCACCGCACCTGGCCTTACAATTACATTTTTAAATGATGGAAATGTATTCAGTTATTGGAAAACTTTTAAGTGTGTGATGAACGACTTGTATATGGGAATCTACTCCTTTCAACTCTAAATTTTGTAAACTCTAAATGTATACCAAATATTTCTGATGAACATTTATAATCTGAATTAAGATGTGCTCTACATGTAAAATACATACTGGATTCCAAAGATAAAGTATGAAAAAAGAATGTAAAATATTTTAAATATTTGTAATATTGACTGCATGTTGAAATGGTAATATCCTGGACATATTGGGCTAAACAAAATATATTATTAAAATTAACTTTACCTATTTCATTCTCCTTTTTTAAGTGTGGCCATTAAAGTACATGTGGCTTGTATTATATTTCTCTTGGATTGCACAGATCTAAATCATCATCACCTGTACCTTAGAATCAACTGGAAGCTGGATAAAAATATCACTGTCAGCCGGGCACGGTGTCTCACGCCTGTAATCCCAGCACTTTGGGAGGCTGAGGAGGGCGGATCATGAGGTCAGGATATCGAGATCATCCTGGCCAACATGGTGAAACCCTGTTTCTACTACAAATACAGAAATAAGCTGGGCATGGTGACATGTGCATATAGTCCCAGCTACCTGGGAGGCTGAAGCAGGAGAACCATTTGAACCCAGGAAGCAGAGTTTGCAGTGAGCCGAGATTGTGCCACTGCACTCCAGCCTGGGCGACGGAGTGAGATTCCATCTTAAAAAAAGAAAAACAAAATCACTGTCAAGTCTACAATTTAATCAGGTTGGGGTAGGACTCGAGCACTCGTATTTTTAAAAGATGTCTCAGTGACTCTGATGTGCTGCCAGAATAGAGGTGCCGTGCTTAACAGATATAACTTCGGTCGGGTGCAGTAGCTCACACCTATAATCCCAGCACTCGGGGAGACCAAGGCAGGTGGATCACGAGGTCAAGAGATCGAGACCATCCTGGCCAACATGGTGAAACCCTGTCTCTACTAAAAGTACAAAATATAGCTGGGCATGGTGGCATACACTTGTAGTCCCAGCTACTTGGGAGGCTGAAGCAGGAGAATTGCTGGAACCCAGAAGGCAGAGGTTGCGGTGAGCCGAGATTGCGACATTGCACTCCAGCCTGGGTAACAAGAGCGAAACTCCGTCGCAAAGAAAAAAAAAAAAAAAGAGCTATAACTTCACTCTGCAGGCAGTGGGAAGATGCTGACAAATTTTGAAAGAGGAAGTAACAGAAGGCCATTAGGCCTTGAGAAAAGATGAATCTGGGAGTCTTGGGCTGAGAAGAGTATATGCATGGACGCTCCTTCATGGTTCAGATTGCTTACCTCTCAGCTTCATCTCCCCATTCCAGCCCTGCCTTGCTAGCATCCAGCCTCCATAACTTTCTTTCAGCTCCTTCACTGGCTAAGCCAGTCCCACCTTTAGGACTTTTACTTGCTGTTGTTTCTGCCCCTGCAAAGCTCCTAGTGCAGATCCCTACATGGATGGCTGCACTCTGCTAATCCAAATCTGATTCCCCAATATAAAATAGTCTCCCCACCCCTGACCCTAGGTGTCTGTCATTCCCATCTCCATTTTTCTTCATGATCCTGACACTGCCTGAAAAACCACTTGTTTATTGCTTAACTTAGTTCTCTCTTACTGCAATGCAAACTGTAGGAGAAGACAGGATTTGTCTCTGCTGCTCTCCACTCTATCTCCAGTGTCTAGAACAATGACCAGCAAACAAGGGCACCTCAGTAACTATTTAATGACTACAAGAATGCACGTCATATTTAACAACAAACTGTAAGCAAAGGGCTTCAATTTTCTAATGATTTACTAAAACTTTGAGATGTTTGCAAAGTTTTACGGCTGAAGACTAAACCCAAAAGAAATAATTGGAGACTCTCGATTAACATTCACTTTGGATAAATCTCTATTCTTAAGGCTAATCTGACTACTTCTTAGTTTGCATGCATATCCTATTACCTTAGTTTGAAACAGATATGTTTAAATTTATCTAACTGTGTTTTCTTTGAGTAAAATGCCAGACGTGAATTTTTAAAAAATCTCTCTCTCTCACGTATACACACATATTCCTGTACATACATACATACATATATATGAATTTTATGTATTTAATGATGGTACTTTCCATTAGCAAGGCTTCTCAAATGATTTAGTTTTATAAGTAAAGTGTTGACCTAAAAACAAGTCACTGCAGAAACTGTTTTCTGTCCAACAGTAGAGCAGAAAAGTGTGGCTGAATCCAGACTTGTAGACTTATGATAATATGCAGCTCATTTACTCCCTAATAATAACTTGGAAACTTTCATATTGCAATCTCTATCTTGGACATATAGATGCATTCTCAGAGAACATGCTGGCTTGGGAGTGCATAAAACTGAAAAGATAACAGCAAGGGGTTATAGAAAGAGATTATTTTAATTCATCGATTCTGATTCTACTGCTGTTCTGTTCAATGCTGTAAATATAAACAGTCATCCTTCAGAGATACAGGGACAAAAGAATGACATTTTTATTAGATGCATTTTACCTTTGAAAATTATCAACACTTTTATGTTCATATGGTGAGTTTGTAGTATTAATATCACATCTAATTTCTCTGCATCTCAAAAGATTTTCAAATAACCCTCTGATGTTTTGTGTCCACACAAACCAATAGAAGGATTGCATTCATCCAGGTAATGCAAGCAATACTCTTTACATATTAAGCCAAGCATAATTCAAGAAATACCAATGTAAGTTAATATCCTCTATTTCATGTTAACCACTTCTGAACACCATATGTTAAAGCACTGTAAGATGGAAATTGCTAATGAAGTTTAGTTGCAAGGGAGCGCAAGTATTCCTGTTATTGTCCTCGGATTGGACCCAGTAGAGCAGAACGTTAGAATTATTATTCTTCATTTGTCAGTCGCCTGAGTCTTAGAAGCTAAAATTCTCGGAATGGGGATGAAGGGAGCATTTAAGAGGGTCAGTGGGTAACAAGTCCCAGAGGCCATATTAGTGCACCACAGCTCTGAAGAAAATGTTTCCATTTGGCTAGATGATGCCTTGGCAAAGTATCCACAGATCATAGAGTAAATAGGTTCTGCTTTAGTCTTTACTAACAGCATACATTTGAACCTTTATTTAAGATGCCCATGCTAAAATGAGCAAAATACATTAATATTCCAAATTCCTATGTAGCCATTACAGTGAGGATCCCAAAGTCAATGGCCTCAGGAGACAGTGAGATGAATTAGTGAAAAAGTCAAGAAGAAAGACAACGATGAGAGAAAGGGACAATGACGACAGGAAGGGAGACTACGTGCTCCATAAAGGGAGTGGCAACTACATTTCCAGCCAGCTAATTGTTGTCACTTAGGCCTAGTTTTGCCGGATTGCCAAATTTTTCAAAAGAAGACAAGAAAGTTTATTTCTATGTAAAATCTTCCAAATTTTAGAAGGAGACAACTAAAATCCACTTTCATAAAGATGCCACATGAGTGAAGTTGCCGGATTTAGAAAATAAAAATACAGGATATGCAGTTATATTTGAATTTCATATAAACAATGAAAACTACTTTAGCATAAGTATGGCCTATATAGTGTATGGAACATATTTATGTAAAACGTTATTGGCTATTTACTCTGAAATCCATCTTTTAACCATGTATTCTCTATTGCATCTGGCAACCTTTGTATCTGGTTATCATAATGTGAACCATATTTGCAAGCTAGAATCATTTGAGCTGCATCTACTTTTAAAAAGTCCTGCCTTCATAAGTTCTAACTGACTCTTCACTGGAGTATTTAATTTGAACCACCATATTAGACTTCGCTATTTAATTACTGTGTTTCTGGTTTTTTGGAGTCTTGTTTTAACAAGCATATGTAAAGAATTTCTTTTTGATAGTAGATTCAACTTACAGAGGTGAGTTCAAGAACAGACTACATGTGATATGAAGACCCTTGGATATGTGTGTTGAAAAACAGAAGCTTATATGAATTTCCGTAGTGTAAACTAATTTGGACAACTGAATCAAGGGCAAAACAACAACAATAATAACTAGCATGCATTAATATATGCTATGGGTTAGGTCTTGTCAGGCCCTTTTATATTAAATTGCTGAATCTTTTTGTTTCTATGAATTGATGGCACTATTATTATTCTCATTTTCTAGATGGAGTATTGAGGCACAGAGATGTTAAATATCTTCCCCCAGGGTAACACAGCTAGTATATGAGAAAACCAGGATTCTAACCCAGATGTTCTGGCGCCAGAGCCTATTTACTCTATTATCTTTTCACAAAGCCCTAAAATCAGTACCAGTAGACTAAAAGATAAGCAGCTCTAAGCAACATCCATCAGTTTTACAGAACACTAAGACAGAGACGTTTGAGTCAGATTTAGATTCATGAACAAAGATTTACTATATACAAAAAACAACATATGGTATAATCTGTGTTGCCCTTTGGACATGCATAAATAAAAATAATGCTCCTTTAAGATAATCTCTTCTTTAAAAAACTACAACATGAAGGTGAGAGGATAGCCTCACAGTCAGAAGAATAAAGTGACTAGCTTTATGAGTTGTTCTGTGAATTTTATGTTCTGTGCATTCTACAAAGTAATGGGAAATTAAATTAACACCGTTTTTTATAGCATTTTAAATTTTTGCCGCAATTAATTTCCTGTACTACTGTATTTGGGTTCTGCAGTAATCATTTGAGTAAATTTAACTCACATTTATAATGACTTCCTCCAAATCAAAGAAAGTCATTTTTTTCCTTCCTTACTTCTTAACAACCCTGTCTGCTTTATTTTATGTGAAAGGTTATGAGACATAGGCCACTTTTGCATCTTAAAGTGGAAAAAAGTTTAGGTCTCCTTTTTTTTTTTTTTTCATTTTTTGAGACAGAGTCTCACTCTGTTGCCCGCACCAGTGCTGGAGTGCAGTGGTGCGATCTCGGCTCACTGCAACCTCCACCATCCGGGTTGAAGCAATTCTCATGCCTCAGCCTTCTGAGTAGCTGGGACTACAGGCACCCGCCATCACACCCAGCTAACTTTTTGTATTTTAGTAGATAGATACAGGGTTTCAGCATGTTGCCCAGGCCGTTCTCTAACGCAGGGATTCCACCTGCCCTGGCCTCCCAAAGTGCTGGGATTACAGGTGTGAACCACAGTGCCCAGCCTAGGTCTCCTTCTAAGAGTACTTTCCATCCCTTTTACACCTCTTTTCAGAAAAGACATCTTTTTTCTATTAATAAGGCATACTGCAGACATGGGATATATACCACTTCTCATATCTCTGGAATACTTCCCAAAGAAACTTTGGGCAAACTTTGGTAACAAGACACAGACAAGGCTGGCAATTCACTTGTCTTCTGACTCACACCAACAAAAACCTGTACCTTCAAGGCCAAGCATACTCACACCTGTAATCCCAGCACTTTGAGAGGCTGAGGCGGGTGGATCACCTGAGGTTGGGAGTTCAAGACCAGCCTGACCAACATGAAGAAACCCCGTCTCTACTAAAAATGCAAAATTAGTCAGGTGTGGTGGCACATGCCTGCAATGCCAGCTACTCTGGAGGCTGAGGCAGAAGAAACGCTTGAACTCGAGAGGCGGAGATTGCAGTGAGCCAAGATCGCACCATTGCACTCCAGCCTAGGCAACAAGAGCAAAACTCTGTCTCAACAAAACAAACAAACAAACAAACAAACCTGTACCTCTCAAAGGAATGCTCAATCAGCTGCACAGAGAGGCTTTTATAATCCATCTGGAATATACTCCTTATTTTACAGGCAAGATGTTTGGGTCAGATGGAATGGGCTTACTAGCATCACCTTTCACCTCATTTCGGAGAGGTTTCCTGAGGTTTCCTTTGTCCTACCCAGTGGGCATAGTATACCCATAGTCCCAGGACAGATAGTGTTTGGGCAGATCAAGTACACCCAGGGAATCCATATATGCAAACATCCTTTTCATCAGCTATAAAATTGGAGAAGAAGAAAACGTATTCTGAGTTTCTTCCTAGCATTCAATACTCTGTAACTTCCAGAATTATTTTCAATAACTTGAGCCCTCAAGCATACTGAATGTTGACATCTAGGTCCTTCAATGCAGAGTGAAATTTCCCCTGACCTCAGAACTACTCACACATAGGTTATGTTCCAAAAGTGTTTGTGAGCAAAATTTTACTCAGAATAATTTTCCCATGGAAAATGTATTATGTACAGAGGCGTGACAGGCCAGGTCAGAAGATAATGAATTTTAATACTAGATGAGTATTTCTCCTTGCAGGGCATAGGGCTGGATCCATGTAAAGTTTAGAAATAGGGATAATCTTTTTGACACTTTTGCAGATTTTGTTATTCTACCTCCATTTCTCATTATTCATTTTTATTTCCAACCTATGCAACCTCTTGTCCCCAAAGAACAAGAATTTGGTAAATTATTTACTTGCTCTTGGCACTAAATAAAGTTATTTTTCCTTTGTCTAGAAGGAAAGCAAGCTTGTTAAATTAATATACCCTAAATTTTAGGGCTCCAGAACTACTAGATCTTGATAGAATTTGTCTAGATTTTTTTTAACTTGTTGACAGGGCACAGCGGCTCATGTCTGTAATCCCAGCACTTTGGGATGCCAAGGCAAGCGGGTCACTTGAGGTCAGGAATTTGAGACCAGTCTGGCCAATATGGTGAAACCCCATCTCCACCAAAACTACAAAAATTAGCTGGGCATGGTGGTGCGTGCCTGTAGTCCCAGCTACTCAGCAGGCTGAGGCAGAATTGCTTGAACCCAGGAGGTGGGGGTTGCAGTGAGCTGAGATGGCTCCACTGCACTCCAGCCTGGCTACAGAGCAAGACCCTGTCTCGAAAAAGCAAAACAAAACAATGACAACAACAACAAACGTGTGCTATTTGTTACCTCCATGATAAAGTCCAAATTGCCAAGCTGAGTCTTTCACAATTTCTCCACAACCTACCAGCCCATTTTGTGGTCTTACTCAGCAATCTAACCACATCAAATAGCTTGTCAATCGTTGTCTTTTTGGACCTTTCCTGTACCAGTTTCCTTGTTTGGAAAGTCCTTCTCTATCTGAAAATATTCATCAAGAGAATTCAATTGCTGATTCTTTTTTGAAGAATCACTCCAACTGCAAGTGGCCAATATGAAATAAATGGATGGATGGATGGATGGATGGATGGATGGATGGATGGATGGATGGAGGGAGAGATGGATGGATGGAGGGATGGAGGGATGGATGGATTAAAAAAATATTTTTTATCTAAATATCTAATTTGGGGGATTAAGGCAAGATAAGTCAAATGAAAGAGACAAATTAGTAGCATCGGTAGAAAATAGGAATGCAAAGCTCACAATTAGGTCTGAAGACCAGACCTGTGAAGGAATCTACTTTAGGCAAGATGTTTAAACCCTTCGTTTCCATAAAGCTACACTAGATTAGAAAGCATTTTGACATGTATTCTCTCATTTGATTCTAACAAGCCTCTGAGTCAGCCAGGGAAAGTATTATTTGTTCCATTTTACAAATGTGAGAATTGAAGCTGCAAGAACAGAATTGCCTTTTTTCAGGATAGATCCGCTTGATTGCCTCGTCTCAAGATCAAAGGTCTCTGTCACCTGGTTGCCCTCTTGAAAAGTGTAGATCATCTTTAAATTTTCTTTCACTTCTGTTTACCCTCCATGCCTTGAACATTTTTTCCAGAATATTTCTATGGCAATGGGGGTGAATGAAGATATAGAGATTAGATGGAGGCAGAAGACTCATGTCCTCACATTTTACTTTTGATTTTCCCGCATGTGGATACATAAATGAATGATTACCTGTCTGCCATCCTAAAATTAAAATGTTTATTTCCCATGACATGTTGTTCTCAGTAGAAGCAAAGGAATATGCTGTGATCATAATGAACCTTCATTACTGTGTTCCGTCAGTGACCTCAATGATGTCTGGTTGATGTTGCTTTTTTTCTGTTTTGTTTTCTGTTTGTTGCTTAGTGGCATTAAAAAAAGGAACAGGGAAGATGGTTTTTCATTAACACGCTTTTTGATAATTAGCTTTATTGTTGCCTGAATCACAGGGCTGAATTTCTGCCTCCTTTTTATGGGTGTAACAATGACCCATTGCAATGAGACACTTAAATTGATTTATTTTACTTTTGGAGTAACAAGAATTGTGAAATATTATTTCAGGGGAAATTGACTGTACAAGTCTTCTCATACACGGTGTAGCTCATTTAAGGTTAATGAAAGTGACTGAGTGGCTTGATATACCTTTAATCTACCAGCACATTTTATAATTAAGGAAAGAATATATTATGAAGAAGATTAAGAATCCTAAAGGACTATTCAATGTTATTTTTCACAGAGGTTTTGTGTTTTTATAAAAGATGGACACCTGATTGTTGACAAATGTGTAAGAGTCTTTTCCCCGTTTTTCTACTATTTCCCTTTTTCCTACATTTATTTCATCGACTTGTTTGTCATCTCCCAAGTTTGTGTGTCCGTGAAGACAGGAATGTTACTTTAATAAATAAATGGCACCATGACCGGGGAGAAAGTTTTCAAGGATGCTATGGCATCACAAAGTAAGACAAGTTTCCTATATGCATTCATATGGCAAAGAATAAATCTTACAATTTCATACTAAAAAACATCCAATCTAAAGGTTTAATAGCTATCAATTTTAATATTTCTTAAATCTATGATATGTTGTCTAATATCGAAATACAGATAGATAAAAGTTTCTGGTTGAAAATATATATTAAAATGCTACTGATGTATAATCTCAGAAGGGTAGTGTCCAAGGTTGCACTAATTTTTAACATTTTATTGAAAATATATTCTCATAAGTAAGATCTGATAACAAGAGGCAATATAGAAGCTGAGGCTTCTGACACGAAAAAGACCTGGAGATAAGTTTAAGGACCACCAATAAGCAGTTATAAGGCCTCAAATTACCTAATCCCTCCAAAAAGGACAGATTTTTTACTCAGAATCCATTTGTCTTGACTTTCTTTCTTCTGAAATCTCACCAATGTTCAGATATCTCCTCTGAAAACCATGAAAGGGAAGAGAAAAGCTGATTCCAACTTCAGGAATGAGCTCTGATTTGTATAAAGTTACAGTAATTCCCTTCCCTCTTGCTAGTGATTGTCACAGAAATGGGTGTAAGAAAAGAAATGACTGATGCAATCTGACTGAAGGATTACTAGAGGTTTCTTGGATAATTCTTCCTTTCTCCAGATATTCATAAGGAGCCAGTTTCTCTCTCTCTACCACAAAACATGAATAAGAAAATATTTTGCTCCATTCAACCTTGGCAGCCATCATCTAACTTTAATATGTTGGGAAAACAGTTTGAGGGAAAGCTGACAGCTAGATTAGGACAGATTTAATAGAATGACAAAAAAAGTAAACTACTATATTCATTTCTGTGCATGGCTTATTATACATAGCATAATGCTCTCAAGGTTCATATCCATGTTGCCGCATGTTGCAGAATTTCCTTTTTTTTTAAGGTTGAATAATATTCCATTATATGTATATACCACATTTTCTTTACTCAGATAAGCTCTAGTTTGTTCAGCTAAAAAGTTAGACAGGAGAAAAACTATTGCTTGCTAATTTAAAGTCAATTTATGTATCCCTTTTTTAAAAATTGTGTTCAAATAATCAGGAATTCTTATGGTTTTGGTCTTATCTCCCTTCTGTTCCACTCAAAACCAGAAATTAAATGGAGTAGCATGATAAATGGTATTACTGAACATGATCAGCAATGGACACTAATGATTTTTCAGGAAAGGGCAGTAAACAGCAGGCCTCTCTCCCTCTTTCAATGGTGGAAATCTTCTTGCTTGCTGTGCCTCTGAGGTTACTACTCAGGGCAGAAAAGGGAAAAGTAAATCAGTTTAAGAGAGACAGAAAAACAAACGGCTTTGGTCTAATTGGAGTTGGTACTATGGTAACTCAAATCACAGACCAGAAAAGCAGGGACAGTCTATGCAAATGTAAGAAAAAACATGACTATCTTGTTCTTGTAGCATATAACTTGATTTACCCACTTCAGACCAGTGTGTGATGGCTAATGTTGGTATCCTTACCATGAAACGCAGTCACTGTGAAATGGCAAGGTATCAAACAAACATCCAAATGACAGTTTGTAAATACTTCAAAAAAATCACATAGGATAATAATTTTCTAAGTAATGAGTAAGAAGTTTTTCAAGTTTATTTTATAAGTAATTCATTAATAACAAGATGGCCCAATAATCCTGGGAAGTATATGAATATATAATAAACATATCAAAAAATATATTCTTATGCTATGTTAATAAACTTCCATATGCTGTGTAGAGAAATGCTGGTGTTTAAAAGGTAATTTCCAGGTTGCAACCTCAGCCGAACACCCTCGTACTAAAAGATCATTATGCAAAGAATTTTTACTTCCCCTACTTAAATCTAAAAATGATCATAAATGTTCCCCTCTGCAATGATATAACTAAAAATTACTGTGTTCCCTACACTTCCATCACATTTTAGAAGAGTATGTCATCTTGAAGGAAAAAAAATGTTGTTTTTTTTTTTTTAAACCACTAAACTAACCACAAATAGATTTTCAAAAAATATACAGGAAACCAATAAGATAAATTATTCATTCTTACATCCACTTCGTAATTAAAAATGTTTATTGAGAGCCTAGTATGTGCTAGAAAAACATTTAGACCATCTACACACTTTGTATATAAACAGTAAACTGCACCCAAGAAAGCCTTCTGTTAGAGCTAGAGAACAGGTTGGCACGATGGTTTATATAAATTGTTTAGGACCTTTTAACAGGCAGCCAAACCATAAAGCAAAGAGACAACAGTTTATATGTACCCTTTTAAAGGGGGATTAATTTAGGTAGAGGCATGGCAGAAGCTTTCTAAATTCACCAATGCGTTTTAGGGCAAAAGGTGAAATGTGACTTCTGGGATTGATGGTGTTTCGTTTCACCCTGGTCTTTGATGATAAGTCTTAGACTCTAAGCAGCATTGAATCCGGAAAGAGGAGTGGGTGTGAGGACACTCCATGTAATGAAACATGCCTGGTTTAATTCCCTTTATTGCTTGGTAAGGGCAACTGAATTAACCAGTCACACCTGTTCACTTTGGAGTACCCAGTCTGGGTTCTTTCTCTTATTCAACAGGGTTCTGTGGGGTTATTACACTGTTAAGTCTATTTGATCTATTTGTTTCTTGTCTCTCCTCAGGCGGAGGGGTGGAGAATCCATTTCAAATTTTGAATATAGATGTGCCAAGACTATCATCTTTCCCATGTTAACAGCGATCTACTCCTTAAATAGGACTTCTTTATTGAAACAAATCTTTTTTTTTTTTTTTGAGACAAAGTCTTGCTTGGTCACCCAGGCTGCAGTACAGGGGCGCAATCTTAGCTCACTACAACCTCTGCCTCCCTGGTTCCAGCAATTCTCCTGCCTCAGCCTCCCGAGTAGGTGGGATTGCAGGCACCCACCACCATGTCTGGCTAATTTTGCATTTTTAGTAGAGACAGGGTTTCACCATCTTGGCCAGACTGATCTCGAACTCCTGACCTTGTGATCCACCCACCTTGGCCTCCCAAAGCGGTGGGATTACGGGCATGAGCCATCACACCCGGCCAGATCTTTCACAATATAGTTAGGAAAAGAAGAAAAGTGAGAGCACTGAGACTCACTGAATTTAATGTGTACTTGCTTTTGTTTTTCATTTTCTTCCTTCATGACTAAGAGCAGATCACTAAAATCTTCTGCTCTGTTAGGCCTAAAAGACCCTATGTCTTATTTTATGTTTCTCTAAAAACCATCATGCATTTCTAATTCTGTGACACTCTGAAACCTTAGGTCTAAAAATACCTGTCCAGGTCTTCCTATAAAGCTCGTGATCATTTTGGTAAAAAAACATGGATCGCTTAGATGGCAGCAAATACCATTAAGTAATCCCTAAATCCTACAATCTCATGCTGTATTTTCACAAAATAAACTTCTCTAATGCATTTTAATCCTGATTCATTTAGGTGATGACAAGGTAATTTTCTACTTCAGGCTTACACTGACACCATTGGTATTTCACAATACCAGGTACCCCAATTTGCCAACCTGCCTTGGTTTCAAAAGAAGTTCTTCAACATTCTCTTACAAATATAATTATATTGGTAAATCTTAATATATGCTAGTCTCAGTAATGTCTCGTATCAGTTATCTTACAATCGAACAGAAACACAGAATTAGGAAGTAAACTGGCCCAGATTACAGTCAAACCTACCACTTTCCTTCAGTCACTGCTTGAATTTATTTATTATTTATTTATTTGTTTGTTTGTTTATGAGACAGAGTTTCACTCTTGTCGCCCAGGCTGGAGTGCAGTGGTGCAATCTCAGTTCACTGCAATCTCCATCTCCTGAGTTCAAGGGATTCTCCTGCCTCAGCCTTCCAAGTAACTGGACTATAGGCATGCACCACCATCCCTGGCTAACTTTTGTTATTTTTTATTAGAGACAGGGTTTTGCCATGTGGATCAGGGTTGCTTGAATTTATTAATCTGGTCAGCTTTTCTGAAAAAAAAAAATGACTTCCATTTATTTCTTTCATTTACCTGGAATCAGAATATGGCTGTCAAACAAAGGAGCCATGTATGGAGTCTACTGACAGAAAAGGTGGAAAAGGTATGTTTCCTATTGTCTTTACATTTTAGTCTTTTATAATGGGTTGCTACAGGATTCTAGTTATGGCCTGAAGTCAAAGACATTGAAAGTTAGAACCAAAAATCTTTCAGAACAGGATAAGGAGAGGGCGGAGAAGAGGGTGGAATAATGTGGGAATAAGTGTTTTGTCCTGATAAGGTTCTCTCTTCAACTTCACATGTCCCTATAATCTTTTTAGAACATAGTTACTTGGGAGGCGGAGGCGGGTAGATCACAAGGTCAATAGATCGAGACCATCCTGGTCAACATGGTGAAACCCCGTCTCTACTAAAAATACAAAAAATTAGCTGGGCATGGTGGTGTGTGCCTGTAATCCCAGCTACTCAGGAGGCTGAGGCAGGAGAATTGCCTGAACCCAGGAGGCAGAGGTTGCAGTGAGCCGAGATCGAGCCATTGCACTCCAGCCTGGGTAACAAGAGCGAAACTCCATCTCAAAAAAAAAACATAGTTACGATGATATCATCCCTCAAAGAAGACTTTCCAATGGCCTCTTCTTATAATACTTAGAATACAATCCAAACTCTTCACAAAACCCCCATGGTTTGGCCCCTGCCTATATCTTTAGCTCCACCTTGTACAACTATATTCCCCTTACTTTTTACACTCCAAATATATTAGCCTTTTTTCTGCTCCACTAACAGGCCAACCTTACATGCTTATTTACACAAGGCCACTGATAGCCTGTAACATTGTCTTTATTCAAAATTTTTAAAAGTATACACACACACACACACACACACACACACACACACACACACACTGGTGGACACAGTTCTCCCCACGGCATATGTTTGGTAAAGGGGGCAGCCTTTGTGGGAAAAAACGTCCCCCTAATTCTCTGAGAGGATGCAGCCCTGTACCTGATAGCACAACTTTGTAGGAAAAGCATGAGATTCCAGCCCCTACATTTCCCCTGGCTGGGTGCCTTTGTGCAGTGCACATACTGCACAACCTACCATGGCAGCCTTGGACTCCCTGTCCCTGGAAAGTTCATCCTACAGAATTCCCATGTGTGGTTGTATCTCATCACTCATATCTCAGGTCAGATACCACTTCCTCTGACAGTTCTCCCGGATCATAATAAACCACTTTCCTGTCTCCACTCCTCTCTATGCATACTGTGATTTTCTTATCTCTTGTAGCCTAGTTACTATTTGAAATTATCTTGATTACTGGTTGTTTAAATGTTTAAACAACATTTAACTCCTCCTTACTAGAAAATGAGCTCCAAGAACTAAGGGATCTTGTCAGTCTTGGTCAGGATGATATCTCCAGAACCAATGGCATGCCTGAAATGTTCTAGGCATTTGGTAAATATGTCTTAAAATGATATAGGAAGGCAGAGAACAGAGTTTAGGTGGAAGAAGACTGAAATCAATGGGCATACTTGGAAGTTGTAGTCATAACCTTTGTGAGAGCTTTTCATTCTGAATGTGTTTGAACTGAGACATTAAAAGCCTTCTGTATAGTAAGGAATAGAAAAAGGCCAAGAAAATCCCTTAAAGTTCTGTTAGCCAAATTCTTCTCGTCTTCTGTATTTTGATTTTATGGTTACTGAGAGGCCACAAATCCATGAGAAGAATCCTGATAGCAACGTAGCAATCAGCCAGAAAAGGAGACGAAACTGAAAGGGTTTCATGACCACAACCTACATGACAATATGCCTTAGTTAATTCAGAGCCAATAGAACAATGCACTTCTACAAGTCGATAACCTTGATCTCCACAACTAAGACAGAAGTAATCTAATAACAAATCATGTCCTGTGACATAAATCTGTACTACTAACATTATTCTCTCAGACAGGAAATGAAATTATATGTTACTTGCCAAATGAGTTCACCAAAGAAATCAACATGACTCTCAATTCCTAAATAGAGGGGACAAAGCCTCTACCACCCTGGATAGCCTCAGATTCTCCTGTTAACAGGGACAAGGGGTACTCTGAAACCTTAGCTGTTAAGGCAAGTATACATAACAAATTTGAATGACTCTCTTCTACCTGTGCCCTATCTGAGCGTAAGGTCTCAGGTATGAGCTGGTCCTCACCCTTCCTCATTAAGTACCCAAAGAACACTACCACTTACTATTATTTATATGCAAGTCTCCATTTGCAAAATCAAAGTGTGCCTATCAAACTCAAACTGCGTGCCTACCCATAAATTCTGAAACCCTGTATCTGTCCATGCACTTATGAATAAAACCCAAACATTTAGGCATTCTTGCTGGGGATTGTAGGGATTATGACCCACAACTTGGCTCAAGTTGGTCTTCCTGTGATAAAGACAAGCTTTTTTTAAATAGGATTAATAGTACAAAGAATTGCAAAGGTACAATTCATTACTTAGACGTTTATGGATTTTACCATGTTTTTTTCCAGTTACGATGGCTCTTGCTCAAGACAACTGGTATTAACCATTTGCTTGTACAAGATAACCAGAAGACACGGTAATTTAACCCATTCGTCTGTGAAACTGCAAGGACCAAAAAGCATTAATCATCATCTTTCAAGAAATTTATATGTCAATATATCCTAAACTCCAATAAGTATTTTTGGATTTTCACTTTATTAGCCAAGGTATATTAGCCTGACCAGTCTACTTAATCTGTTTTTGTTTTGATTTTTCCTTCACATCCATAAAACAAGGATAATTGTTCTACATGGATAAATATGGGTACTATAAATGGTGCAATATTTATAAAGTACTGAGCAGACCACTAGGCACATATTAATACCTAACATCTGTTGATCATTTTGTATTGGATCATTTTAATTCATTCATCCAAAAAAACTGTGGTCTTCACCAATGTCATATTGAAACAATAACCCCAGATTCATCGATATGCCGCAAAACAAAGTAAAAAATAGAATCAAAACGTTTGTTCCCATCTAAAACAACTACAGAACTCCTTAAGGAAGAAAAAGAAAACACCATAGTGAAATTTCAAAGGAGGAACTATTTGTTCTAATGAAATAGACTTTCCTAAATAGTCATGAAAGGCAGAATAGCTAACTCTGGCTCTCCAAGTAGGATATCTTTATATAGTTTTTGAAATAGTAAATTATCTGCTAAAATGCAACACTCCAAGTGTTCTCAGCTAATACTGCCATCCTTGTTCACATACGCAAAAGGCTGGTCATTAAAATGCCCAATGGACAGCATCTCTGGGCAAAGGGTTTGACTTCCTAAAAGATCTAGTTCCTTTGTAAACTTTTACTGCTGTTCTGACACCCACTCGTGCCGCATTACTTACTTCCTATGGTTCATGGTTCATGTCTGAACTGAAAAACTAAGAACTATATCCTAAAACCCATAAAAAATTCAATTATATTTGGGATAAATTCTGGTGATATCTTTAATACTAACTTACCCATTTAAGAAGTGTAGTAGAAATCTCTAAGAAAAATGTTCCTAATTCAGATACTTTTCTGGCTGACATTACTAGCAACCTAAAAACCAGTGTGATGGATGGGAAAAGTTAAAAATATTTCACTCTGTGGTTCCAACATTTCAGAAGTGCAATTGCAGGGAACTAGATTTAAGCTTTAATTAGGAAACATATATATCACAGGGTTGCTCCTTCCCTGTGATCAGTGGGAAAAATTTTTTTATGTGCATGAGTTGAAATGCAGAGATCAATAAAAAGCAAGTTTGACAACCACAAGGCCAAAGAAGCTTTGAGGAATTTGGAGATTAAAAAGATTATCTCCATAAACCTGGGACCACACCATTTAATGATTCTATCATTGGGGCTACAAACTCGATACAGAAATCCTTTGCTCAAATATTATTAATTAGACATTTTTAACACTTTATTCCAAAAAGAAAAGGTGTATTTCACCAAAGTCTGTTAATTATGTGGTCATTTATTTAAACAGTAAATATTTTTATACATGTAATTATTGAAAATGAGCTGAGGCATAGTAATATGAAAGAAACTCAATGAATGTATCAAAAAGGAAATAAAAGGGGAAAGAAGTGCAAGAAAGAATGCTTCTGTATCTTTGCTAAGGTTTACAACAGGAGAGAATGGAATAGAGAGAGAGTGTGTGTGTGTGTATGTGTGTGTCACGCACATGTGCACATCTGGGCATCAATTGTATGTGTAATCAATATAAACTATCACGACACATAATTCAAGCCTTAAATTTAACTTTCGAGCTCACGTCTCTGTTGAAGGGTGTAAATGAGTTGATCTGGAAGGCACAATGGAGTTGATCCTCTCACGTTTTCTGGTGGAAGCTCATTTTCTTACAAGTGCTTGACAACCACACACTTGGACAGCCAGGCCTCTGATCATTTCCGCCTCTCATGTCTCAATGTGGAGCACAAAGCTGTAAGTGGGACATTCCTCAGGACCAATGCTATAAGCTTTGTTGTAGGAATCCCTAAAGCATATTCCTATAAATAGGACCGTCTACATTCACTCAAGTTGTGCACACTGACCCAAATAGGAACGAGGCACATGACTCACAAATGTGTACATCGATAAACTGCAAACCTAACTCACAGGCACGGTTCCCAAACCGTGGATGTTTCTAAGGAAACATCCTCAGCATTTCTAGCTGCCTCTCTTCCTAGACAATTTCTGAGAAAAAAGTCCAAACAAATGACAACTGGAAGAAAATCGTTTCAACATGTATGCAGACAAAGAGTTAAGATATCCCAATACAAACATATCCTACGGCAACCCGCAGGAGAGAAAAATGGCCAAATGAGAAATAAACTGCAACTCACAAAGGTAATGCAAATGACAAAACTGAGCACACACACACAAAACTGATCAACTGTAAGGAGACTTCAGTGTCCTGCATTCTGGTAAATGGAAACTGTAACAAAAACTGTTTTGACTCATTAGATTAAGAAAAACATTGGAAAGACTGGTAATCTCACTGCCGTTAAGAGTATAGAAAAAAAGGCAGGCACATTCATCCACCACTGGAAGGAGTATGAAGTGCTGTCCCCTTTTTAGATCTTCTTCTGATTCTATTAAAAATTTAAAACTATAACAACTCCTTTATTCAGCAGTCTGAATGTTAGAAAGAATCTATCCTACAACAGAAAACAAACACACACCAGTCATATGCAAAGGTATATACACAAGTTGAAGTTGTAAGAGCCAAAAAAATAAAAATTACAGAAATGCCCAAGTAACAGGGAAGATAATAATAATATACACAGCATGTCTCAGTTTGAGCACCCAGAAACAGACCCTGAGATGGCATTCCTATGCAATGATTTATTCTGAAGTGTTCCCAGGAAAAGGAGGTAGAGAAGAGGAACAGGGAAGGGAGGGAGGCCACTCTGCAACCTCAAGCAACATCCAACAGCAGGTTGCTCTGGCTCAGTTGTATAGGGAAGCTTTGGAGATGGCTCTGGTACCACTCAGTGTCATTCCAGAAAGAGCCCCGCACCTGTTAGTCCTTTGTTCCAGGCTGCCCCCAAGCAAGTATTAAGCAAGTTCTGGCCCAGGCTGGCAGGTGGGAGTGAGGACATCAAAAACCATCGGCACAAAAGTGGTGGAAACATCTCACCTCACCTGTGGTACCATGGCTTATTATGCACTATTTAAAAGAAAGGATTAGATACATACATTTAACTATAGGGTTGAGCACTATATATAAGTGGAGGTTGTAGGAGCCTATTTGACAATAAAATGAATGGCAAGGCATCCAATTTTTGTGGGAGGCTAGGGGAGGAGCCTTATTAAGTGTCTGTTCAAGCCTACAATAAAGTGTGGAATGATTTGCATCGAAACATTAATATAAAAGTACCACAGGAAAGTTGGGGTGGGGAAGATTGGGGTAGGATGGGGAACGGAAGAGAAACCATATAAGCTTTTGCTTTAGATACTTTTGTACCTACTTGGCCTATGCAGTACATTGCATTCATAAAGTAAGTAACAGCCAGGAAGGCAAAAGATTAAATATGCTTTATCAAAATTAATTTCTATAAGCTCTTCTCCTTAGATTGGAAAGATTCAGATTAAAATATTTCCTTGGAGTAAGCAGGCTTGTCACTTAGCTGTGAGTTGGAAAGTGCCTTTGGGAATTAGGCTTGTATTTGTGTCCTGAAACTGACAGACAAGCAAGCATAGTCATTCTGGGCAATGGGGGAATAACACAAAAAGAAATGGAAATCTATGTATTAAATCATTGTGAAAATAATATTCAAAATGCAAGTATCTCTGTTATTTATAAAATTAGAAGCAATCAGTAGCAGGAGAATGGGTAAATGAAATAAAACGCATTAAACAGAATTATGTACTACACAGGCATTAAATTATGTTTCTGAAAATTTTATTGACTTAAAGGACCATATTTTGATCCATGGCTAAAAGATGGAATGTGTAGTTTTGCATATATAAATGATTCTTATCACATACAGTTAAATATATCATGTACCTATACCACCATATGAATACATATGCATCCATGCATAGAAAAATGCATTTCTTTGGAAGAATGTATGTCACTTAAACAGTGGTTAAACCTAATTATAAGGGAATATGACTGCTTTTAAAAGTTTCTTCTCTACTTTTCTGTATTGTTTTGATTTCAGCCAATGCTGTGCTCTATAGCATTTTCATCAAGTAAGACAAAATCAAATGATAAAACAACTTACTTCTAAGAAGAAATAATTCTAAAGAAACTAGTTCCCACAATTTAATAATTTTGAGATTAATAGCAAAAAAGCATACGCACATTCTCTTCTACTGCTGAACTGACCAAGTCAAATTCCCTAAAACACTATCTAGTGTCTGGTTATTCTAATATTTGAGCAAAAATCACAGTAAGTATATCTATCTAGTCGGCCTGGCCATAGAGTATCAGGGAATTGAGTGTGCAGTTTTAGGGTTTCCAAGTTGACTCCAAGGAAAAAGTTGTGCAGGGACCCAAAACTGCAGGCATTTGGGGATTAGAAAGACTAGTCTACATACACGGAAATGTCTGTATTTACCTCCTCTCCCACCTTGTCCTACCTCCTTCCATGTCCCACCACAATTCACTTAAGGACTTCAGTAGTTAAAACAAGAATGAACATTTGTGTCAGCCAAGTATACCAACATAGATAAAAATGAGTGAAGATTCCTTTTTTAAAACTGGCATATCAGAAATACACCTTTGAGTTGAAAGTTCAGCATAGTACACATTATTCATTGCAGGAGATTATCTTCTCTTCTGCACCCTTGGAAGTAAAGGCAGCCATATTTTCGAAAGTTCGAGATGGTGGAAATAGAGCAACATTCTGTCATTATTACTAAATGTCAACGGTTATCCTAAAGAATGTTCTGCAGATTTTCAGTCAAAAGCTGGCATTCCCTTGTCTGACAGACTACCGAAATTCAGGTGTTTGGTACACAGGTGGGGTGGCAAACTTTTTATACACTTTTTAGATGTTGTCTACCCTTAACAGACCATTCCCATCTTTCAGGAAATCTTTCTGTGAATTTGTACACAGTGAATACAGAAACAGTAAAAGACACTAGAGAAGAAAGCCCTTGCTTGAATCGTATTGTATAGCCTGGGAAACAGGGAGACAGCAAAGTGACTCACAGAGCTCTAATTAAGTGAGGGGAAAAAAGTCCTTTTTAGATTTTTTTTTAAATTAAAAAACTATTGCCTTTTTATTTTTCTTAATGACTTTGCATTGCAGATGTTTTATTGACCTTTTAACAATATATATATTTATTTATTTATTTGGACTCTATTCAAATCATCTTAAGAAAACAGCCAGAAAGTAAAGTCAGTTCAAAGGTAAGGCCTGGGTGAATAAGAGGGTTAGACTGAATTCTTCTTATTTAGTTTTAAAGTGCATCTGACAGGCTTCCTTCCCATGATCCTTTCTGCACAACAGCCGAAGAAAAGCTCTTCTTTGACATTCAATAACGCAAGGCCCTTCTAACCCAGCAGAGCGTACTGCCTGAAACGCATACATGCCACAAGCTGGAAAACTATTAAAAATCTTTTTATATACCAAGTTTTATTTCAACACTAACAACCCTACTCATATTAAAGTAATAAGCCATGTACTTATTCAAGGAGTAATAGCATTTATCATCTTTGGTTTTAAACACAAAAAATTCTAAAAAGCAAAGCCAATAGATCTAGCAGATATTACATGAATTTATAGAATAGTCCTTTCACTATCTTCCTTTCAACTGTGTTTTCTTTCTGCCTAATATAAAAATGTACCAGATTATATAACACTGCTGCAAAATAAATAACTTTTATAAGTGACAGTTTCTCTATACACTGTAAAATGATACGTTATTGAAGGGTAATGAATGGCTAGCTTAAAGCAAATACAGTAGAGTTTCTATAAAACATGACTTTTGTAACAGATCAAAAACAGAAACTGAACTTTTATTCTGCTAAGATCTAGTGCAATTTTATGTTGTTCCAATGAGATGTAAAAATAAGCATTTTCCTCCAGTGCTTTCTTGAAAAACACTTTGGTGACCAATTTTAAATCATCTTTCAATACACCAAACTGGATCTATTATAATGGAGAAGTGCAAGGCTGTGAATTACCCATTATTATGTTGGAAAATCCAGAAGTTTTTTTAATTGGTTTTGAATGAAAGCATTATTCTGCATTGCTAATCATGTTTTTACTCCTAAGGCTAATATTAAAAATGAATTACAATTCCTGAGCAAAGGAATTGACTCGGAATCATGGCTGGGATTAACATTCTGTTACAGATAATCCACAAACTAGAGAATCCAAAAGCCTATAACTGAGAGTTGAGTATATTTTCTAAGTAAGAAGCTAAAACGCTCATTAGACACACTCCATGTGAATAATGAACCGTCTGAAAAGAGTACATGTGTTATGTAAAGCATTTTACATTCTATTGTACAATGAGTTCCTCCTCCAAGATCATCAGTTTAAGTATTTAGTCACTACATTTTATTATATTTTGAGAAATGGGACATAGGCTGGGTGGTCATCTGTCTTTCCCTGGACTTATATACATCTTCAAATTGCTCTGGTAATTTAAAGACAAAGAAAAACAGTTCTACTTTACCAACAAGCAACAAATAGTGATTGTCAATCACAAATCACACTATAAATTAAACTGAGCTGACACTGTGGTCACAGTAAATTAAATTAATGCTACAAGACAGAAGCTGGTCATTTGAGCCATGAAGTGATTTCAACTAAAACTTCAAATATTAATGAGGAAATATAAACTGACCAATTCACTGACAATTAAGCAACTCTGATTTGAGCAGCAGAAATCATTTGCATAATGAAAACGCCCTTCCCCCAATTATTGAAATTATAGTTTAAAAGGAAAAGCACACTCAGGAAGAGGTTTTTATTTGTAGGGACGTTTTAATGAGGTGATAGGTATCTTAATAAGTGTTCTTGGGTGAAGACACCTGGATTATTAAACAGCAATTCTGCTGTACCCTATATTAATTCATAGCAAGATTTTATCATGTCCATTTAATTTATTACAGACTTGAAGTACTTGGTATCACTTGCATGGTTTAAAGTAAACCAATTTAAACAAAAGATGAAATAAATGGTAAGTTTTGAAGATTTGAGTTTTTCAGATATTTTTCTTTTAACCTAACAATAATTCACCACAAGTACAAATCAGGAAGATCTGCATGAAATTAACTTCAAAGCAGCTTTGCAAATGAGTCCTAGAGGGTTTTATGAAAAAAAATGTCGTCAAGCAAAAAGAATTTTAAATACATTAATTGTATTGAATTATTTCTCATGTAAAGGAAATTAAAATTAAGGAGTAAAAGTCCTATCATTGCAAAATGACCTCTGGAGTAAGTAATACTCCTTAATAGGCTAGTCCTACCTGAAATAATTAAAATGCATTATAATTATTCATTTATTATCATCATTATTATTATTATTTCCAGATTCACACTTTGTCACTCAGGATGGAGTAGAGGGGCACAATCATAGCTCACTGCAGTCTCGAACTCCTGGGCTTAAAGCACAGGATCTGTTTTTTTTTTTCTTTTTGCAGACACTGGATCCTGCCATGTTGTTCAGGCTGGTCTGGAACTCTTGGTTTCAAGTGATTCTCTCACCTTGGCCTCCCAAGTGCCGAGATTACAGGCACAAGCTACCACACCAGGGCTATTCATTAATTATTAACACATTTTGAATGGCTAGATTTTATTTTACTCCAGATTGGTTTAACTCATAGGCAGCTATACTTTTTTCTCAAGATGAGATTTAGTTTTGGAGACAGGGTCTCCTCTGTCACCCAGGCTGGAGGACAATGGCATGATGTAGACTCACTGCAACCCAGATGAGACTTTTAAATATAGCGTTAATTTTCTATTTTAGTAAGAAAGAGTTCATATACAATTATATGTGATTGTTTCATTTGGGCAATATAGCAAGTTTTATAGATGGTTAGTTCAAGTTATTTCACTTCTTCAGGCTCAAATTCCCCCTTTAGGGGATAAAACAAAACATTCTCCCAAGTAATTTACAGCTATGAAAAGGCTATGTTTCTCCTGTGTTATTTTTCTGAAAAAGACTATTTTTTTCCTAGTTCTTTTTCATATGAACTACAGAGCCTGTCCAAAAATATCCCTTGTCATTTTACTGTTACAAGAAGGGTAAAATATTATGGTGAATAATAGAATCAATTTGATATAAGTGCAAAAGGAATTTTATATGATATGAATTAAATCAACTCAAGCAAGTAACTCTTTCCATAAGTGACTCACTGAATAAGTAAAAGCGGGAGCAGCAAAACAGCAAAATAAAATAAGCATTTGGAGACTCCAAACAGATTTGTCTACATTAAAAAAGAGAGAGGGGACTAAAAGGGTACTCAAATTCTAGCTACCAACAAGCTTGTACAATGTGCTTTGCTGTATAAAACAATCATTGCCACTGATACAATATTATTTCTTTGGATTCAATGGGCTGTTCTCATGGATAACTTGGAAAGCAACATTTGCAATAAAATGTGACAGGAGGGATTTTACAACCTGCTTTGGAAAAGCCTAAAACTTGATTAAATGTAATGGTCAGGGACTGTAGAAAAGTAAGCGACATTTAATCTGTTTGTGTTATTACTGTTAGTTTGTTTTTTTTAATTCCACTTTGGAAAGGTCTCAGACACTGTCCTTTTCATGCAATGGAGGATAATGGCAGATGTTCCTGCATGTCATCAAACTTTCTCCAACCCCACAGGTCATGTCAGTACTGATCTGTAAAATAATGAAATCAAGATTCAAGATTCGAGATTACTGACTGTACCTTTGCGAATAAGAAACATGAAATATGAATGCTTTAAGAGTGATTTTTCCATACGATCTAAGAAAATAATTTTCTTCCCATTAGCAAACCTCAGTAGCTTTTACCAAGGTTTACACGTAAAGACAATGAGACCAAACTCTGTTCCATTGCTAATGTACGCCTATAACTTAATCAAAGCCTCTCATCAAATCAGGAGTGTCTTAAGTTAGAAACATACAATTTCTGAATTTCAAAAGAATGTTGAAGTAACCTTTACAGTAGCCTATATTCCCAACTTGAAACTTCCACCCCATGACAAATCGATCAGTTAACTAACCAATCAGCTAATGCATTGGCTAATGACTAAACTGTCAAAATAAAAATCCTAGAAACAAACAAACAAGAAAACCACAAACAAAATTAAAAAAAAAAAAAACAAAGTACAACAACTTACTTTTCCTCAAGAAGGTACACTAGCCAGAAGGTTTTTATGTAAGTAAATTACAAAATGTTTTGAACTACCTGTTCAAATTTTGGAAAGAACAGTTTTCTATGAATAGAGCTAGGAGTTCCGATAAGCTTATCTGATACATGTAAATCACAAATTTAACCATTCATTCATTTAAAAAACAAGCTCTGTACAAGGTAATGGAATATTGCTATGTATAGAAATATTGCTTTAGATTTTCCAATCTATTTTCTCCATTTTATTAGGTGGTTCCTAATCAATCAGACCAGAATAAATATATGATACACTCAAAAACCAAGTCTATATGACGACCAAAACATCTGTTATTTTCTGCACACAGAATTCTTTACCCATTACATTCCTGGCAGGCTTTTTAAAGCAACAAATATACAAGTTTGGTAGTTGGAGGTCAGTTTTGCATTATACGGCCTAGATGTAGATTTCTTTCAAATATGTTCCCAATACAAAGTCTTAAATGTGATTCATAACATAAAACCTTCACATTAGCAGCCCAATTCCATAAAGCAAATGGAAGTTAAATTCCCAATTAATTAACTGCAATAGAGGAAAACTTCTAACAGTCCAAATAGGTTGATATTTAATAGAATTCTTTTTTCTTCTTGATCTTTCTAATTTCTGTTTTATTTTCTTCCAATTTTTGTCTAGAGAGCAATCCCTGCTCCCATTTTCTGAACTCTCATTAGCTGCTTAACCCAATGTAGATCTGTCTTCCACTGGCTGTGACATTGCCAAAATTTAACAATGGCTTTTTAACTGCCAAATCCGATGAAGCTGACAAACCAAATCTTACAGATACCTCTGCAGCATCTAACACAACCACAGCGCCCTGCTTCTTTGAAGTCTTTTCTGCCTTGGTTTTACAACATTCCTCTTTTAGGGGTCTCCTCTCTTGGCATGTTTCGATCTTTCCTCACAGTTCCTTTTCCTCATTCTATGCTGGCAATGCTTGTATTTCCCTGTGTTCTATCTCCAGCTCTATTCCTTCCTCTCTCCTGTCTTCTTGTAAGTTCCCTGGGCAATTCTGCTTACACATCACCTTTGGGGTCTTGTTCCACATCACTCCCTTAAACTTCAGGCTCATATATCTAACTATACAAGACATTCCTCCTAAAGACCTCTCAAAATCAAAATTGAACTTGAAATCCTTTCCTCAAAAACTTGTTTTGTTCTGATGAATACTGCTCACCACCCACCATATTCCCAACATAACCCTGAAGGCACTCTGGGCTCTTCCTCCTTTCCTTCTCATTTCCAATTATGGCATGCTGATCCCTTTTTCTAAGTATGTTCTAGATTCCTTACCTTCTCTCCATTCTAATGTGCTCAGCATCTTTCAACAAAATCAACATGATCTATTACCATGGACCCCTTGGCTTTAAGCCTCAATCGTCCTAATCTATCCTTGATCTGCCACCAGACAATCTGCCTCCTGTGCACCCCCATTACTTTTTGGTGTGGTTCAGGTATTTGTCCCCTAAAAGACATTGTCTCAGTGCTCAAACAAGAACCCTGGAGGTCATACTTATTTCCTCTCTTCCTTCACTCCTTGTATCCAATACATTAGCAAAGGCTGTCCCCTCGGTCTCAAAACCACATCCCACATCCATCTGCATCCCACTACTTCTACCACTTTCTCCTGAGTTCATCCTCTTTTACACCAAACACTGTGAGTCTACTAATTGTTCTCCTCTTCCACTTTCGACATTGTATTTTCCATCTCCACAGTATAAACAGGGGGTTTTTAAACATAAAAATTATTATGACGAACTCCAAATATATACAAAAATATCATAATAGAATATATTATAATAAATATAACATGATAGCATACAATATAATGGCAGTACAAATTCCCACAGCTCATTAACTGCAACATGACCAATTGTTTTTTCTTTACAACCTCACCTCCTCCATCCTAATATCATTTTGAAGCAAAGTATAGACATAGTTCATCTGCAAATCTGTCATATGTGTTTCTAAAACAGAAAGTCTTCACTTTTGTAAACAGACTTATAAAACTGCACCCAAAGAATCACACTTCTTAGCCACATCCCATGTGTGTTCAGATGTTACGGAAATGAACATTTCTCTAACTGTTCATTTATTTATTTATTTAATAACTTGAATCAAGACCCAAACAAGTCCCATACTTAGTGTTGATGAATATCTCTTAAAGTTCTTGTAATCTATACATTTCTCCTCTAGCATCTAGCAATTTTTTTTCTTGAAATTTTGTAGAAGAAACTAGATAGTTTGTCCTGTAGAATTTAAGGGCAAACTCCGAATTGTGCTGATTATATTACTGTAGTCTTCTTTAAACATAATCCTCTTTCCTTCTATTTTTATAAATTGATTATTGGAGCTGGAGGTTTGGTGGTAGGTATGTTAAAGGCAGGTTCATCCAGGTATATTTAGGTACAGTAACATTTGAGGGAAGATAATCATGTTTTATAAACACTGCTACAATTATGGCATTCCTATGCTTAAAATCCTCCAATAAATTCTTACTGCATAGAGAACAAAATGTAAAATCTCCTTCCCACGGCCTACATGGTCCTTCATGATCTGATCACTGACCACCTCCCTAATCTTATCATGGCCTCTCTTCCTCTCTGACCACCACATACCCACATTTGGTCTTTTCTCCTTTGCATCAACATTCTACTTGTATTCCCACCTCAGGCTTTTGCATGTACTATTCCTTTTGCCTGAAAAGATCCAACAGGTGCCTAATTCTTTCTTATTGCTGAAGTCTTAACTCAAATATCATACCTTTTGAGAAGTCTGTCCTGCATGCCTTATCTAAATTAACCTAGTGCATGTATGCACATAGATATTCATTTATGTACATATATATATAACTTTCTCCAATTTCAAATCCTTATTATTTTCTGAAATCATATTTATCTTTTGATTATGTTTCTGTCTAGCTCTTCTCACCGGACTATAAGCCATATATGCTTACTTACTGCCCCAGTGCTGAAATTCGCACCCCCAGCACTTAGCATAAGTTCAATAAATGTTTGCTGAGTTGATCAATGACTCAGTGGATGATCTGTTGCTTACAATTTCCAGCACTGTCTTCCCTGATGCTGTTTCTCAGACACAGTGAAAGGATGCACCTGCTTTTCCCTAAATCCACCATGCTCTCTCTGGTCTCTGTACTTTTGTGTATAACACCTGATCTAACTTTCTTCTTTCTGCCACATTCATTCAGGTTCATTCTTTATGTTTTAGTTAAGCATAAGATGCTACCCTTTATGTCACATCCAGAGTATACTGTATTTATAAAATATGCTTCAGAACGGGCCCAAGAGCATAATGGTCAAGAGGAACGCTCTGGAGTCATGTGGCCAGGACTGTCCATTTTTGCTCCACCGCTTAAGTATTCAGGTAAAGAAATTTTATTCCATAAAATCTCTTGACTTCAGCTTTCTACTCTTAAAAAGTATGAGGTTAATATATAAACCATATAGAAATTTTTTGAAGATTATATAATATATGTAAAGTGCTTAGAATATTTAATCAATAAATATCAGTTCTTCTTGGTAACTATTCTGTAATTGATGTAACACCTCATATTGAAGTGGTTTGTTTTGTGACTCCTTCTTACTACTGGTAGGTCTTCCATGGCATGGGGTGCAGATGTTTTTGTTCTTGAATTTTTCTAATACCAGCCCTGACCATGGCTTCTGATACATCATAATACTCTATACATGCTTCTTGGGTGAGAATAAGTGAATATAATTTCCCTTGACCAGAAATATACCATAGGGAAGGGGGAATCAATGGTGTGTGAATAAAGACTAATAATGTATGCCTTGATGACTCATTGATATAAAACAAATCAGTCAGAAATAAATGTTTTATTTGGAGAGGGGAAAAGGGCCATTAGCCCAACTTGCCTTCATGGATCAGAGAAAAGACAGAATGAGAACTGGGCATGGTGCCTCATGCCTGTAATCCCAGCATTTTCAGAGGCTGAAGTGGGCAGATCACGACGAGGTCAGGAGTTCAAGACCAGCCTGGCCAATATGGTGAAATTGCATTTCTACTAAAAATACAAAAATTAGTCAGGCATGGTGTCATGCACCTGTAATCCCAGCTACTCGGGAGGCTGAGGCAAAGGAATCACTTGAACCCGGAGGCAGAGGTTGCAGTGTGCCAAGATCACACCACTGCACTCCAGCCTGCGTGACAGAGCAAAAGAAAAAAAAGAAAAGAAAGAATGGAAAGTTAAAGTTAAATTCAAATCCAAGACGCCATTCTTTGAATACATCTCCTTTCTACCTCAGAGTGAAACATTCAGCCTATTCCTCTGTAAATCCAATAGCCACATAAGGAATAACACCACTTCATCTTTATGCAAAATCTTTCCTTGGTTCACATGGTTAAGAATCCATAAACACTTCAAACTATACTACAAGGCTACAGTAAGCAAAACAGCATGGTACTGGTACCAAAACAGAGATATAGACCAATGGAACAGAACAGAGGCATCGGAGGCAACACAACATACCTACTACCATACAATGTTTGATAAACCTGACAAAAACAAGCAATGGGGAAAAGATTCCCTGTTTAATAAATGGTGTTGGGAAAACTGGCTAGCCCTGTGCAGAAAGCAGAAACTGGACCACTTCCTGACACCTTACACTAAAATTAACTCCAGGTGGATTAAAGACTTAAATATAAGACCTGGCACCATAAAAACCCTAGAAGAAAATCTAGGCAAAACCATCCAGGACATAGGAGTAGGCAAGGACTTCATGACCAAAACACCAAAAGCATTGGCAACAAAAGCCAAAATAGACAAATGGGACCTAATCAAACTCCACAGCTTCTGCATGGCAAAAGAAACAGTCATTAGAGTGAATCGGCAACCAACAGAATGGGAAAAAATTTTTGCAGTTTACCCATCTGACAAAGGGCTGATATCCAGAATTTACAAAGAACTAAAACAGATTTACAAGAAAAAAACAAGCCCATTCAAAAATAGGCAAAGGATATGAACAGACACTTTACAAAAGAAGACATACATGAGGCCAACAAACATATGAAAAAATGCTCATCATCACTGGTCATTAGAGAAATGCAAATCAAAACTACATTGAGATACCATCTCATGCCAGTTAGAATGGCGATCATTAAAAAATCTGGAGACAACAGATGCTGGAGAGGATGTAGAGAAAAAGGAACACTTTTCCACTGTTGGTGGGAGTGTAAATTAGTTCAACCATTGTGGAAGACAGTGTGGCAATTCCTCAAGGACCTAGAAATAGAAATTCCATTTGACCCAGCAATCCCATTACTGGGTATATATCCAAAGGACTATAAATCATTCTACTATAAGGACGCATGCACACGAATGTTCATTGCAGCACTGTTTACAATAGCAAAGACCTGGAACCAACCCAAATGCCCATTGATGATAGACTAAACTGGGAAAATGTGACACATATACACCATGGAATATTATGCAGCAATCAAAAACAATGAGTTCGTGTCCTTTGCAGGGACATGGATGAATCTGGAGAACATCATTCTCAGCAAACTGACACAAGAACAGAAAATGAAATACCGCATGTTCTCACTCATAGGCAGGTGATGAATAGTGAGAACACATGGACACAGGGAGGGGAGCACTACACACTGGGGTCTATTGGGGGGAATAGGGGAGGGACAGAGGGGGTGTGGCTAGGGAGGGATAGCATGGGGAGAAATGCCAGATGTGGGTGAAGGGGAGGAAGACAGCAAATCACACTGCCATGTGTGTACCTATGCAACTATCTTGCATGTCCTGCACATGTACCCCAAAACTTAAAATGCAATTAAAAAAAAAGAAATAATCCATAAACATGAAAATCACAAAGGAGGCCAAACCCAATAATGTACATGAACTCAGAAAAATAAGCAAAGCATAAGCTTCGTCTCACAGCCTTTAACCTGTACAAACCACACATTAGATAAAGGCCAGCAAACTTTTTCTGTAAAGGGCCAGATAGTAGACACAGAAGTAATTAATAAGCCAAAGGCTTCAGGCCACACTGATGAACACTGCTCTTGTAGTGAAATAGCCATGGAAAACATGCACCTGAATGGCACGGTCATATCACAGTAAACTTTATTTATGGATGCAGATATTTTAATTTTATGTAACTGTTAACTGCCATAAAATATGTTGCTTCTTTTGATTTTTGTTTCAACCATTTGAAACTATAAACGCAATTTTCGGCCTACAGTTATATAAAAACAGGCACCAGGTCAAAGTTGGTCTACAAGCCATAACTCTTATTTTATCCAATTTGATTAGATTGGAATTTTCTGACTTCTAGGAAAACATGATTCTCTTCATAAATGCAGTGTGGTAATAATGGATTTTCTCATTTGAAAAAATTATTTCTTTGATAATCTTTATAAAGTCACTAGTATTTTTTAGTTAATATGAATTATAAAAGTAAAAACATTTAGTTAATATGAATTATAAAAATAAAAATTTTTTAAATAGGCCTGTATTAAGTATTTGATGGGTAACTAATTCAAGAACTTTATTAATTCTAATTCCGTCAACATTTATTTTTCAATACTGTCTTATTTGTGACATCTTCCTCACTTATAAGAGAATAGAAAGAAAGAGCTTTTTAATTTTAATTTAATTTTGTTTTTTTTAGACAGCATCTCTCCCTGTCACCCAGGCTGGAATGCAATGGCGCAATCTCAGCTCACTGCAACCTCCCGGGCCCCAGGTTCAAGCAATTCTCCTGCCTCGGCCTCCCCAGTAGCTGGGATTACAGGCCCCCACCACCACGCCTCACTACTTTTTGTATTTTTAGTAGAAACAAGGTTTTACCATGTTGGCCAGGCTGATCTTGAACTCCTGACCTTAGGTGATCTTCCCGCCTCTAATTCATTCAACCAATTATGGTTTAAAAATAATCACACTGGCCTGATGCAGTGGCTCATGCCTGTATTCCCAGCACTTTGGGAGGCCAAAGCAGGTGGACCTCGAGGTCAGGAGATCAAGACCATCCTGGCTAACATGGCGAAACTCCATCTCTACTAAAAATACAAAAAAATTACCCGTGCATGTGGCACGTGCCTGTAGTCCCAGCTATTCAAAGGCTGAGGCAGGAGAATGGCTTAAACCTGGGAGGTGGAGGTTGCAGTGAGCCAAGATCATGTCACTGTACTTTAGCCGGGGCAACAGATTGAGACTCCATCTCAAAATAAATAAGTTAATAAATAAATAAATAATAATCACATGGTAACATTTTTCCTATGTTCCTAAAGGAGAAGAAATCCATGTCTCTTTTACTCCACATACATTTATCGAGCACATACTACATATGTGCAAGGCCATGCGAAATACAGTGACCTCTCTGATATTTGTGCAAGAATCGTCCATCTTTTTTGTGCATTCTCAAATAAGTATCTGAAACAGATAAATGAAAAATGTCATTATGATTTTTATAAATCTTAGAAGAAATGTAACCACCTTCACTCAAGGATCAATCTGATCCACAGTTTTCAAGACCCACAGTTCTCCAGGGAGTGCTACAAATTGGCAGGATAGTCTCTTAGTGCTTGATCTGACATGAGATCCAGTGAAAGACACGTAAGTCTTGAGGTGAAGAGCCTCATCTCAGACAGTTCCATATTGGCCAGACAAGCAGGGTGGCTTAAGATGGCAAGCCACCTCTTCCACATGTCAACTGTGAATTACAGTCTCTAAATTGGATCCACAGCTGTGATTTTTAGTTCCTAGAGTACCCTCCAAATAACTAGTTGTAGGAAAGAATAAAATAAAAGCCTGCCTTTCCCCCAAAAATACACCTTTTGGCAATCTGCCATGCCAACTCACAAAGAACATGGGTATCTAAAATGAGACACTTCTGGGACTCCATCAGACAAATGGCATATCAAGTGTTTGGCATAGGGGCTGCTGCCAGGCACTCAAACACATAACTTATTCCAGTTTTGGAGACCTACAGAATAGATCTATGAAATAAACTTGGCTCACGTGGAGCCTGAAATACTCGGCCCCAAACAAATGAGAATCAGGGAAACTGTGCCAAACTTTCCTTTTGTTTATTTCCAAAGGAAATGAGAAATCTTTTTAAAAAAGAAAAAAAATAGAGGAAGCTAAGATGATCACCCACAATATTAGCCCCTTCCTGGGAATTCGAAGGAAACTCAGAATCTGGCAATTGGTCCGCGTTACAAAAACTGAATTTTGCTATCTTTCACAAAGCAGATATTCTGCTTTTATCTAATCAATTGCATGTCCCTAAAGAGGAGATCTGGAAGTGAGTGATAAATGCAGATGAAAGTTGATATGTCAGAGTGCGGAGGTAACCTGGCTGACTGTAACACAGCTGTGTAGGTATGATATGTGTATATATCTCATATGTATGCACATATATATATACAGACATATTGGGAGGGCGGTGGAGAAAGAAAAAAAAGAATAATAAAGAAAATCACCTTTCCCCTACAAATATAAATAAAAATACACAAATATAGGGAGAACAGGGAACAAACCTATCATCTCGCTCACACACAAAAATAATAATTTATGTCCTTTCAGTTCTTCAAAAGCATGCTTCCTTTGAGCCCGGATTATTAGCTAATTCCTACATTACTCTTTTCCACAGATATCCTCCTGAAATTGTGTCATTTATTTAATCTGCAGGTTAAATTAGACCCCTTTATCACCTGGCATAACTTTAAACCCTCCAATGATCTTTACAACACTTCTCGTTTCATGTACAGTTCACCAGGTTGACATTTACTTACATGACTGAATTCTAAACAAGGATTAATAAAATGATTAATTTACTCTTTTTTTCTCATCTCTCTCTCTCTCCTGTTTTCCCCATGAGTCATGGTTGGCCATCTACAAGAACAAAATATCTAACTGAGGAAAACTGTCTTCCAACTGCAGCATCTGTCTCCCTGGCAAGCTCTGCTGACAGTCGGGTGCTGGCTCTAGTATTGTTCAAGAAGCTCTTTCGGGCTGAGCTATTAGTGGGCTCTTGCCCTCCTAGAGGCAGCTTCCTACTGATTTTTCCCTATTTGAAAGATGGATTTGTATATATTTATCCTTCTGAGAATGTGCTACTGTGCAAGTATCTCTAATGGAGACCCTTGCGGGAGGGCACAGGACACTGGAGCTCTTGCATTCCTTTTCTAGCAAAATATCCATAAAATAGCTCTGCAGTTCCCAAAGGTCCGCTTCTGGGTATTATGTAAGCAGCTTCTCCTTCAGAAAGGGAAAGGGATGCTTCAAGAGATAGAACTAAAAATGCCCACAGCTCTCTATGGGAATTTCAAAATAGCAAGTTGCTTAACTACCAAGGAAAGCACCTGGTTCCTCTCCAAGCCTAAAGATAGCCTACAATAGTTTAAGAAATGTAAGCAGGAGTGGGGGAGGGGAATGGGGAGAGGGGAGAGGCCACGCTTGGCACAGGGGAGATTGTGGACCACACAGAATAATCCGGCAATGCGCAGCTGAGCATGTTTTATCATTTTTGAAATTCTATAAAATGTACTTCTCTGAGGAAGTTTTATGTTTTGTTTTTGGAAAAGTGGTTAAGGGGGAGGCAAATTTGTAAAGGAAATATATTCCAGTAGCAACACATCTGGCTCATGTTAATTCTGAGCCTGAAATACTTCTGTCAGGCTCTTCCTTTCTGTCTTTAAAATTGCTTCCCAAATCCACTTTTTTCAAACACTAACTCCACCCTTAGACCCCCTGGAGGCTTCTGATTCTTCAAAGAATTATAAGAGATCTCTTGTTATCATTAGATTCCATTTTAGATTGAGAAGAAAGCAGAAAGTGGTCAAGATAGGCCCGCCTTTATGTTGCCTGAAATACTTTTGAAATTTGCCTCATTCAAAAGCTGGCATGACATAGAGCACCTTCAAACTATGAAATAAAACGTCCACAGGATCATTTATTTGTAACCCTTTCATTGAAAGCAAAAATAGTTTGAACTCCCCAAAAGACCTCAAGGCATTTAAGAAAATCCAAGTAGCTCCATACATTTAATATTTTCTAAGAATAAACACAGAGAAAAAGATTAAGCCTTCAAAGATCTCACTTACGTAAGTCTGACAACAACAAAAAATACACAGTGGAAAGGATTAATCTCAAACAAAACTCGGAGAAGAGGCTTTTGCGGAAAACTCTTCCTCTGGCTAGAGCTCCTTTGTTTACAGTAAGAAGTAGAATTTGGAACCATTATATATTCCTTCTTATGGTCTCCCTTGTGAATTGAGGTTGTTAAAGTAACATTGTAATTATCTTTTATCTATAGCATGATTTATTTATAATATGAAATCTCTTTTTACATTTTAAAAGTTTTAACAATTGAATGCCCTTCTTAATAGTCAAAAAAATAACACTGGACTATGAAAGAGATTTTTATTTCACCATTTCTCTTCCAGAAATCTCTGAATGTTACTCCAAGAAAGACGGAGCTACACATTTTGTTTTAAACATTTAAATTTTTTTTCAGTTTTAAAGGTCATATTTAGAACCAAACCAACTATGAATATGAATAAGTTGGAGGCCATGCCTAAAGCTGGTGTCTTTTCAAGTAAAAGACAAGACTTACTAATAGTTCCATTTGTTTTCCATTAAAAATCTACTCATTGTATTCACAGCGATCCACATGCCAGTATGTGAGCCTGCTTGGACAAAGCGTTTGCTTTGTGTGTATCAGATGCAAAATTTACTTAAATTCCAGATAATTGCAAGTGCATCTGCTAGGCTTTGTCACTGGGCTATATGAACATTTCACAGTGTATACAAAGAGCAATTATCCAACAACTAAAGAAAAAGAAACAGTCATTTCTGCAAATTATAGCCAGCTCCTTTATGAAGGAGTAAGTTTGTGCGAAAAGAATACAACCCCCAAACATTTTTTAAAATAAAATGTATTCACTCACATCACATACGTTAACTACACAGAACAAAAAAGGGAGGTTTTCAACTGTTAAAGTACTGGGTCTGAAACAAGGATAACTGCAATTTTAAATAAAATTATCTCACAAAACATTAAAGTTTCCCCTGCAGGGAAACACACACACACACACACACACACACACACACACACACACTTACCCACACAAATATCCACTTTAAATCAATTTGATAGGCTGGTATATGCTCTTATTCTCTATTCATGACAAAATGTTTCAACAACAGTCACTTGCACTATTTGTCATTAGTTTTTCATCCCCTACTTTGAGATATAAGCTCGCAGAACTGAGAAAAGGAAGAAAAGTCAAAACAGGAAGATTTAAAAAAAAAATCAAAACACCAAACCAAACAACTTTAACTAAAAGCCTTAATTGAAACATTTTTGCTCTATGCATTCAAAATTCAATTCCAAGCAGGCCTCAGGCATTCTAGTTGGACTATTCTATCAATATTTACCTTTCATTCTCTCTTTCACTCTCTCCTTTTTTTCCTCCTTTGCTTTCTTTTTGAACTTCATGCACAATCCCGATTCAACTATCACACTCAACATGACCAGCCTTCTTTCAAAGCCCCGTCCAATTTTCAGACTTTGATACCTCATGCCAACCAAACAATATCAACAGCTCTTCTCTTCAACAGCCTAATGAGCTAGATCTGTTCTTTTTAACAAATTTTCAAAGCTATCCACAATGATCACAGTGGTGTTATCAGTACAAAGAATAAACTACTTAACAGAAGAGTAAAAAATTTTTGTGACATTTGACCTACTTGAAATCTATGAGTTTAGTGGACATGTATTTCCTGTTTCACGTTCATTTAAATATCTTCATTATCATTTTGTAAAATGTATTATGTTACCGGCCAAAGCTATTAGTCGGTAAAAAACCATCTCCAAATTCCCCAAACTGGGAAACCATCATTATCATTAATAATTCATGGAACTGCATTAAATGAGACAATATTCAATATTTAACTATCTAATCCTACAGTAATTTATATTAGAAAATACCAACCATGTGAGAATTCAGCCAGCCGGATTATTTTATTGGATGAACCTTTGTCATTATTAATAACACTTCAGTATCTCATATTTTTTCAGCACAGAATGTAACATCCAAGGACTGAAAGTGATTTTGTTTCTAATTAATTCTCAAAATCCGTGGGAGACAGTGATGGAAGGATAAATATATTAATTTCGAATTGAAGAATTAAAGGCTGAGCCTTCAGATGCAAAAATTTTACTAGAGATGTGGATTACTTGGGTGGGCCCTGCACTTCAGTAGGTTTACTAACAATTTCGTGGGGAAGACCTGTTGGAACCAGAGAGTCTAAACTATAGAAAAAAGAAATGCAGTTTTATTTCTTTCAAGTTCCACATTACTTATTACTAATTTATAAGCAGAAATGGAACATTTTTCTGATATCGAGAATTCCTGTGATTAATGTGCTTTCTTTGTATATTTTTACATAGGCAAACATCAGCCCATTCCAGGAGAATTATCTTTAACTTCAAAATGAGCAGAGTTCCAGTGGATAACATTTTAATGTGACTCTTGATGACACCAAAAGGAATTCTACAAGACCAACATATTTGAGGTCGGTGTGTGCTAAAATGAAAGCATGTGGCTTAATACCTTTTCACCTAGAATGCTTTCCAATTCATTTTCAGCAACAGAGACATTCTCATTGCTCTTAAGCTTTTAAATTCACTCTCTGACACACTTACTATGCATTCCCTAAGATTTTATGGGTTATTCTCCATAAAAAGAATAATGGTAAATATTTGGTGGGGGCGGAGAGGCAGGTGCCGTGGCTCATGTCTGTAATCCCAGCATTCTAGGAGGCTGAAGCAGAAGGATCATCTGAGGTCAGGAGCTCAAGACCAGCCTGGACAACATAGCGAAACCTCATCGCTACAAAAGATACAAAAATTAGTCTGGTGTGGTGGCACATTCCTGTAATCCCATCCACTGGGAGGCTGAGGCACGATAATTGCTTGAACCCGGGAGATGGAGGTTGCAGTGAGCCAAGATTGCACCTCTGTACTCTAGGCTGGGCGACAGAGCAAAACTCTCACTCGGGGTGGGGGGTGGGTGGGCAGGAAACTAACCTGCTTTGTTGACTGCCCCTGTACTTTTTATTTTGAGGGAGTGTTATATATATCTTGCAGGAAGTCAAAGTCTTTGCTTCTTACTATGTTATATGTAGGGGCACACTCAATTTCCCAGACTGCCTAGTAAAAAGGGATTGGACGCTTAATCAATACAAAGCCAAAGCAGTGGATGCACCAGCTCAGAACTTTCAATGGTGAGCCAGGGACCCTCAGAAACAAGGATGGGGGAGAGTTTCTTTTTGGCATTGTGTAAGCAGCTACATTTCTAGGGAAGCTGTGTGGGTGATGCTCACAGCTATGGGCTTCCAGTGGGAGGGACATGGAGGGCTCCAGCCAGGCCGGTGTTCAGGGCAGAAGGAAAAATGCCTGTTTCTGTATCTTATTTTGGTGGCTCTTATTCTCAATATCCTTCTAACACATTTCTTTTCCACCTATGTTAGCCGTAATTAGTCTCTACCTTAACAAGAGAGAACATGACCTAATCCCAGAATCAAAAATAATAATTCAAATTGTACAGATGTATTCTGTGTTGGTGAATTCCATAAATTATTGGAAAATAAATGAAGAGATCCTGCAACTTCCAATTTGGTGAGTTGTAAAGAATATTTCCTCATCAAAAAACAAAAAAACTGCATTCAGAAGGACTTCAGCAGCAAGAGATAAACGATCTCATAAATAAATCCTTTTTTTCCCCCCAGCCGTTGCTTCTGTGATTGAAATCAACAAGGAACAGAAGATGGAAAGGAAATTTTGATGGCTTAGGTATGTGTGATTTACTGGAATTGAGATATGTACATCTTGAAAATCACAGTCAAAATGAGGACAAATCAAGAGCCTGACAGAGGACATCAAAAGTCAGAGCTGCCTGCCCAAGTCTAGGGAGCTATTACCCAGGGCTGTGGAAAGGGTCAGTGCCACCAAGCACTCTTCCTTTGCCATCCACTTTCAGAGATATTCACTGGTGCTTTTCAAAAATATTACCTTCCCACAAATGATAGAGAAAAAATGAATCTAAGAGTACAAACAAGTTTTGAAAAGTAAATCCCAGAACTTACATATTTACTACATACTTTCAAGCTCAACAGGGAAATACAATCCTTTAGAGAACATTTTTCATCCATAGAGCATTTGGGTAATACTTGAAAATTCTCTCTCCTTCCCAATTCCTATCATTTTTCCAAAACACCTTCTTGAAATAAAAGTAAATCATAAATTGATTCGTTGCTCATGAAAAATGTAAATTGACAGCTTGGGGGCATGGAGTCATTTGTCTATTCACTGACTAAATTTACACAGGCAACAGGCACATCCTAAAAATGACCAGCATCAGAATTTGTCCTTACTCTGAAACCCAGATGTGAGCAATGATCTGACTCCTCCTGGCAAGGATACACAGTTTAATACTGGCCCTCTGGTTTTACCCTTTACTTAATCATGTCTGTTATTAGATATCTCAATTTAAAAAAAAAAAAAAACAGGAAAGAAAGCTGAGAAGTCATATCCTTGACCTCACCTGAAGCTATGCTTTTCTCCGAGTAAATACCTTTGGAGTTCTAAATACACACACACACAAACAGCAACTAAACTTCTGTAATTAAAATACTATTTTATACATATGCACTCACACACGCACACACACACAATAGTACTTCTGCCTACAGACTATAAGCTTCTAGGGCAAAGACCAATCATCCACAAACACATATCCCCCCAAACTGTGTACGATTCTGTGTACACCCCATGGGGGCTTAATAAACACTTATGAATTGACTGACAAGAGAAAAACCAAGAAATGACAACCTTCAGGGTAGCCGTAACACAATTTTAACTTGAAAATTGCCCAGGAATAGACTTCACAGTCTATGGGAACATACACAAATCATATAAAAAGACCCAGTGCCCCTCATATACCTAGAGTGGCCTGAGGGAATAGCTGAGTGAAAAATCACTGCTGTAGGAAGAAGGGTTCAGGCTCCCTATCTATTTACTGTTTGGTTTCTGCAATGAATCCTGCTGAGAGCAACTTTTATTCTGTAATAACTTCTGTTACAGAATAACGTTTAAAATATACATTACCACAAATAAAAAAAGATGCTCTTCTCTAATATTTTCTTGCTAAATCGGCGAGTATCAAATCACTCCCAAGATTCATGGTGCCCTTTTAATTTGTCTGCAGCCAATGGTGACAAAAGGATAATCTACAAAGCTTGAATTGAATGGTAGCTTCTACAAACACCTGGTAATTCACAATAAGTCATAATTTACTCAGTGACTTCTCTAAATTATGCAATAATGATGTGCCAAGGTTTTTTTTTTTGTTTGGTTTCCTTCCTTCCTTCCTTCCTTCCTTCCTTCCTTCCTTCCTTCCTTCCTTCCTCCCTCCCTCCCTCCCTCCCTCCCCCTTTCTTTCCTTCCTTCCTTCCTTCCTTCCTTCTTTCTTTCTTTCTTTCTTTCTTTCTTTCTTTCTTTCTTTCTTTCTTTCTTTCTTTCTTTCTTTCATTCTTTTTCTTTCTTTCTTCCTTGACAGAGTGTCCCTCTTGTTACCCAGGCTAGAGTACAGTGGCACTGTCTCGGCTCACTGCAACCTCTGTCTCCCAGGTTCAAGCAATTCTCCTACCTCAGTTTCCCAAGTAGCTGGGATAACAGGCATGAGCCACCACGCCTGGCTAATTTTGTATTTTTAGTGGAGACAGGGTTTCTCCACGCTTAGGCTGGTCTCAAACTCCTGACTTCAGGTGATCCACCCACCTAGACCTCCCAAAGTGCTGGGATTGCAGTCTTGAGCCACCGCGCCTGGCCCACAGTTTTTAAAACATGTTTCATTCAGTGATTCCTAGAGGACTGCTTCCAAATGTCTCAAGTTCAATAGTAGTTTGTTTTCCTTTCTGAAGTTCACATATACTTTCAGATTTGGGAGTATGAATGGGATAGACTTTAAACATTTTGTGGTCCCTGGAACTGAAGAGTTATATAAATAAGATACACTTCTTACAACAATTTAACTTTGACATATTTCCTTGAAAAGATAGTTATTCCAGTTATTATCTATTTTAAAGGGAAATTTCTACATTAATAAATTTCCAAAAATGTATGATGATAACAAGTGAGAAAAAATACAAAGTAAGCTGTGCTCAAGACTGATCCCATTAAACTGAGAGCAGAGTAAAAAAAAAAAAAAAGGAAAAAAAAAAAACACAGAAAAAAACCATTTTTGATTGTGATGAGGATTTTTTTTTACCCAAAACATACAAGTCCCAAAATAAGTCTGTGTATGTCCTTATACTCAAGGCCTAGCACAAAATCTATTTTAATTCACCATGTTAGTGGTGCTATCTTGGGCTTTGCTTTGCTCACTTGAGTTACTCATAATGATCAATACAATTTTGCAAATAGTTTTGCACCTCACCTAACCTTCATGCTTACCTTATCTCATCCCACCCCACCATCCTTCCACCTTTGTCCCCAAAAGTACAGCTGAGGGATGTACTTGGCCATCTGCTTTGTTTGATTATTTGAGCTACTTTTCCTACACACACCTTTGAACATCTAAATCATCATTTATTCCAAAGAGTACAGAGCACCTCTCATTTCTTCCTAACATTACATCTAGTAGTTAAGAAACATTTGGTAACTCTTAATTTTTTCCAGATGTTTCTGTCAAGCCACACCCATCACTTTTTGGGCTGATGCCTTTCAGTTTTTAGATCCTCACCTTGATAGGCATGAGAAAGGATTCTTTTTTGTTTCTCCCTTGTTTTCTTGGCAGCCTCTTCTAGACTGTGAGAAGTGATGATTGATCGCTTTCCACACTCATCCACAGCCCTCTCTGTGGCCACATGTAAATTCACCAATGGATAATTAAGCAGCAGACACATCCAATAAATATAATAAATAAATTTGATTTTTTTCCTTTAGTAATTGGTTTCATCTGACTGCGTCTCATTATGTGTGGGGATATATAAATAGGATTAGAGAGGAGAAAAATTAGATGCTGGGTCACACAAGTTGTGGAGCCCTAACCGCTGTGAAATGCTTTTCTGATAATTATGTTATTATTCATAGGGTTAAAATATAGAGAAGCTGGTTTGTGCCTTCTTAAGAAGTTTCAGTGAGGTTAAGAATAAAACTGGTGGCAGTTCATTACTGTAAGAAAATGGTGGCCAACTACAGAATAAATGTTCCTCTGTGTCCCCTTCCCACTAATTCACACTGCCCTTTTCTCAGGCCTTTGTTGAATCCATGCCAGTAGTGCCAAACCTTGACTTAGGTCTCCAGTTCCAGGTACCATATCATACCAGGCTACATGAATAGAAATGAGCTGGACACACTGGAAGACAGAGTTGTATGCAATTACTGCCTGAGAAAATCCCCAAATGAAATAAAACCAAACCACCTTTCTAATGCGATTTAGACACAAAGAGCAAAAATCTTTATTTGTGTTTTTTCAGAAAGTACAAACCCCTATTGCCATTTTCTTTCTTAGGCATCCTTCTGGCATCAAATTACTTTTACCATCAGATTTCACTCTTAGAAGTGCACAGATTACATGGCCTGTCTGGGGAATCTAAAAACTGCTTATTGAAGGAATTTTTTTAAAAATAAAGACTAAAATATAGTGTAGCTTTAATTTGCCGATGTTTCTTCTAAGTGATTTCTACTGAAATGTGTAGTATATAACTATATACTCTTACATATGAAATGGATTAGAAAAATTATCATAATTAAGATTGAAGAGTCTGTTGCAAGGAGTTATCCAGCAATAAATATGATTTTAGCTACGTAGATATTTACTGTGTAGGCTAGCCATATGCATGAATACAGCTATCTACTCTCATGGTTCAGTTTTATTCTTAGAAATAATCTAGGAACCTAACTTGACTATTTCCAACATTTACAATAAAATTTTGAAGTGACTTTTTTTAAAAAAAAGATGTTACAAATATAGCAAGCAGCTTATACAATTTTCTGAAATAATTATTTCACATTATGAGATTTGTTAACCTCTGCCAAAAATCATTTCTATTTAGTAGCATATTTTTTTCCACAGACTCTTATTGTTCTAATTGAAGTAGGAGAGATGTCAAAATATTGAGTATCAGTGAAGTTCTAAGCAATAATAAAAATGATATTTAAATGTAAACTTTTTCCAAGAGAATGCTCTGTGATATGTCCCACCTCAAGACTTAGAATCAGTATGTTATCATTAGTATCAATTTCACCTTCATCATATGAATTACCTCCTTCTGCTTTAGTCCCTGTCTCCTACTAGGTAAATTAAAAACTGCGAAACCTAAATAAACAAAAGAAATGACTTATTCTTTGGAAGCAAATTCATAAATGAGTTCTTTATTTTATAAGGTACATAACTCCTCTTTATATAACTTAATAAAAGCACTTTACAAAAGTCATATTAACAGAAATGATTACAAAACTTCTAGTATTTTTTAAATAGGCTTAACCTTACATATAGCTAAATAATTTAGTCATCATAGCAGTAAAATTGACTGGATTTTTGAAGCAGGGTTCTATACGTTTATACATCTGCATCACATTCCAGAAATCATAAACTCATGTAATAGTAAGGATGAATGAGCTGAAAACTTCATATTTATGTTCCAAAAACCTGTAGCGGAACTGAGTTCGAGATGGAAGTTACACTGGGCATTCTCCACAGGTCGTCTAAACAAATATTCAGGCGAGTCAAGCCTCTCTCAAAGAATTCCTGTCAAGTCCTGAGAAATCTCAACTTTCAAAGAAACCATCTCTTTCCTCCCAAATGATGCATGCTTATATTTCTCAAGACAGAGGTGGTCCTTTAGCATCTACCAAGAACATTCTGACAGGAGCCACACAGTGCTGATAAGATAAGGGAGTCAATTGTTCCATTAAAAAATAGAAAAAAAAAAGCTTTATGGGGAATATAGTCTATTCTAACATATTAGCTATGTTCTTTGGTTTCAGTTTCTCTTTATCAAATTCATAGAAAAAGTGTTAAAACACCTGCACTCTTTTCACTCATAATACAACCGAAAAGCACATTACTGTACTTCTTCCCTGATCATTCTTTTTGCCTAAAAAGCTCATAATTCTATACTTAGGAGAGGTGGACCAATGAAAGTCTGGCAGTAAAAATGGAGGAACTTTATTTGCAAACTTTTTCTCAGATGCTTCCTTTTTTCCCCATGAAGAATTCATAAAAAGGATGCAGTATTTCAATTTTAGAACGATATTATAGTATATGCTATATTAAATGGACTGGAGTCATGAGCAACATGAATTTTAGAGAAAACATTTTCTACCTCTATAACTTTATGAAATCTTTTGGAAATATGAGCAGGACCAGATATATTATCCTCACATGGCACACTTTTAACACAGCTAAAATAATTATGTTAAGTAGTGGTTTATCTTCGTTAAGTAGAGAAAACAACCCCAAATAATTTTTTAAAAGTCTGTTGCTAATAGTGCATAGTACTGAACAATGCTAATGTGCCCTTTATAAAGCAAAATATAAACCAGAAGTACAAAGAATATTTTGACAAAACTATTTGCTTTCAGCAAACAAGACTCGTATAAAATTACTGTTGGTTTTGCAAAACTTAGAGTATTATCTAGTTAGAAAATATATCACATTTAATCAAATACTGCTATGTCCCTTACCACTGAGAATGTATCAAAAGACATGTCCCCTCTCCCCACATGAAATATATGTATGTATATATATATATATATATATATATTTCCAAACACACACACATATATATGCCTTGCCGTGATCCCTCAAGGTTGGGAAGCTGTGGTATATACTATAAGTACAGAATGGGGGCTTTCTCCTTGTGAGTACCTCAGGGCTACTAGGAACTAGCAGTTCAAAGAACAAAACTGTTGCTTCACACAAAGTAGTGAGAGACAATAACATAGGCTTTTCACATTGTCCCCTTCACGCTAAGTAGTTTGATGCTAAGTTGTGGCTCTTTAAGCCTGCCTATCTGTTTAAGTTTTAGCTCTCAAGTGGGGAGGGATGAAAAGTCCTTTGGAAATGACCTTGACCATATTTCACCAGAAATCACATCTCAAAATGTATCTGCACAGAAATAAATCAATGAAAAAAAAAACACTACCCAAACAGGTTTTCCTTAAAATCACACAAGTAGTTCAAAGTTCCCTTCAATTGCACAATGAAAAAATAGCAATTAATGTTAAGAAACATGCAGTAGCTGTAGCATAATAAATGCTTCACACAGGCAGAGAAACCTCCATTCTTATCAAAATGAAAGTAGAAACTCTAACAATACAGCCAAATGTGACTGACGAGTTCCATGAATCAACAGTCTTGGATACCTGTCTGTCTACAGAGCCATCTCCCCAAGTTAACTTCTCCCCTGTAAGTCCAGTGCCATGCTGAAATTTAGCAGGAAGACCAGTTGAAAGGAAACTAAGTTACCAGCAAGGCTATCAAGATGATAGTATTATTCTGATGCATTAACCTGAAACCAACACCAGGCACAAAAAGTTAAAATAACCTAAGTTAAGATTTAATTTTAAAAAGTAATCATTATTATAATAACAACCCCATCAAAAAGCCACAAACATGATACCACACCAAACTATGTAAGAGTAATACAAATCCAGTTGATCGAATAGTAATCTAACCTGGTATCACACCTAAAATGTAGATATGTTTAATATTTTAACACAAATTCTCAGAGCTTTTCAGAAGTTGCCAGGAAACTAGAAGTAGAAAGAGGGGTGGGTGGGTAAAAAAAACAAACAACCTCAGTAGGAAGAAAGAAATGTTCTTAAAATCAACATACTCAAAGTCTTTGAGTCTAGTGAAGATACTGAAACTGAAGCTAATTTTGATGGTTCATAAATAAATTCATGCTCTGACTATGTTACATAACAATCAGAAATCTTGCCCCATGGGCCCAGCAAAATAAATCCTTAGCCTGGTCAGTTATCCTTTCATACAAATGTGTGTGGAACATGCCAGAGAAATCATACAGCTGCCCAGCACGGGGTATGTCGCTTTTTGGTTTGGGTCCTAGAATGAGAGAATCATGATGCTTTAGGTGCCTTGGGTTCTTAGGATTGAAGTTTACTATATGAAAACATTTTTCTTTAGTACCCAGACAAACGCTTCACTCAAAGACAACTGTGGTCTTAATGAATGCAAGTTGGGTTTTTCCCACACTAACTTGCTCAAGACAGTACATTCAAAGGTCTGTGAAAATATTTTAAAACAGCAATATTGCCATCTCAAGGGACCCATGAATAAGCTGAGCTTTCATTCTAAATAAAATGCCTTATTACTATCAGTAGATTACAAACGAAGAAATAAGCTTTAGGTCTCAGGAATTCTGATCACAATTTTAAGAAAGGCTTTTGTCAATGCAGGGGACCCAGAACAGGTGAATTTGCACAGTGCCTTAGAGTAGGTGTTTTCTAGATAAAAGAAGGTCTGACTAGTTGAGTTAATTTACAGTTTGTTTTGTTTTTCAGTGCTGAACAGCCTTCATTGTTTCATGCAGTTCTTCCAACATTAGTTACCTTTACATTAAAACAAAGTTTTAAGAGTATTATTGCAAATGTACTCTTTGCACACAGATAAGTTGCTGCTCTATGATGTGGCAACCACATAACAGAAGGAGGCTTCCTTGAATAACATTTTCCTTCTGTAAAACGTATGTGTCTCAGAGTATCCCTGAACTGGATGTATCCCTCACCTGAGTTTAGAGTTCAGGGTTTCTCAGGATGATGATACATGCACAGAAACTGCAACCTGCTGTACCACAGAGGCCCTCTTCCTCCATTTAAGCTGCCATTATATTAGTTCATTTTTTCCATGGCTTAGCAGAAATTTTACAACTATACACTGATTCCTTTCTAAATTGCTGATTTGCCTTTGCTTCTGGCCCTTCAGTTTTTCTACTGAACTGGAACTGAAAACTTAGAAGGAAAAAAGCAAAACAAATAAAACCTGATAATGACTAGGCACCCTCCAAAGAACTTTAAATGATATGAATGCATTAAAGAACTGTTGTAGATTAATTTTTAAATAATATTTAAAACAGATCCTGGCAGCCAGAGTTACAGAGTGAGTTCTATTTTTAAGAAAAGAGTTAGAGTTCAATTTGCATTCATTATGCTGGCTATTTTAAATAATTTTATTCCATGTGTATGCAGAATCCCCCCCCCATTGACAAGATGCCACTTCAAGTAAGATCTAAGAGAGAAATTGCTGTACGTGTCTCACAGTTTTGAATAAAACAGTACAGTAATCTCCCTCTTTCTCCATAGCGCTAAATTTATTATTAAGTAAATTTAGCAATAGCTCAATCACTGGAATCCAGGACAGTATGTGGTGCACTAAAGCACTTATATGTTTATTATCTTGGCAAACGACATGGGTAGTGGTATCTATTATTGCCTCCTGCAAATCTGTAGCAATGTGATGCAAAACAGCATTTTTAAAGAAATTCTCTTTTGGAATGCAAATGACTCCTCCTGCAATTTTGAATATTTTAGCCAGCATGTACCATACAGTAGTTCTGGAATCACTGGCATCTGTCATGCTGTCAAAACTGAGTCAAATGCATTGTATTCCTGGAGAACGATAACCTTAAACAGCAATGCAACGTTAAAATGCATCCTAAAAAAAAAAAAAATCCCTATAATTGCGATGAACATTAGAGAGAAACCGGCAGTCCTTCTGCAGGGAAATAACAGTCTGCTCTAGCATTTTCCCCTCCCCCCGGAAACTCATGCAACTAATGATGACCTCCCGAAGTGCCGAATTTAAATGTTCCAGCATTCATCTCAGGATGAAGGAGGAAAAAAAATACATAGAAAACCATGAAACAAGTTGTAAACTGCACAAACGCAAGGAGAGAGAGAAAGAGAACTGCAGCTGATTCAGGAGCGATTGCAGAATGAGGAGCAACAGAAAGGAAACAAGAAAGAAAGAAAAGGGAAAAAATAGCCTTAAGCATTAAAGAGTAAGAAGTGAAAAACATTTACCAGCAGCTTGGTCAGTAGCTTCGCTCCCTGACACCATCTACATAGATAACTTAGCCTAGAGTCTTCGGTCCCAGCTCGCTTTGGAGCAAAATTCCTTCACTTCGAGGGGGAAACACACACCCTCAAGAAAGAGAGAGAGGGAAAGAAGGGGAAAAAATAATCCCAAAGACCAAGACAGGCTTTCCCCCTCCTCCCTCTTACCCGCCCCCCGGACTCCCCAAACGGTGCTCGCTTCTGCACAGTTCTGCCGGCTGTGCCGCTGAGCTGCTGCCGCTGCCGATGTTGCCGCGGCGGCGGCTGCTGCTGCTGCTGCTGGTGCTGCTGCTGCTGCTACTTCGGAAACGATTAGGAGGAGGACGCCCAAGCACGACCTGAGCCTGCGAGCCACCCAGGACCAATGTGCAACCTGCTCTGGAATCAAACCCATAACACACGCACGCACACCCAGTGGCTCCTGCACGCGAGCCCTCGCGCGCACACACGCGCTCGCCCGCGCGCCACACAACACACGCGCGCACACACACACGCACACGCGCGCGCGAGCACGAGCGCACACACACACATGCACACACACACACACACACACACACAGCGCTGTGCGCAGCCAGCCCGCCAGCCTCGCTGTCCCTGAATGGGGAGGGAGTAGGAGCCAATCCCTGGGCCCCGAGAGCGCGCACCGGCCCAGGCCGCCGGGGCTGGGTGGTGGCGCTGGGGCTGCAGCTGCTGTGGCTGCGGGGTACGCAGCCAGGGAGGGGCTCACGGCTGAGAAAGAGGGGCGCTAGGGACACGCGCACCCTTTTGTCTGCAGAGAGAACCCCAGTCGGGCGTTTCCAAGCCCAGGAACTGAGCGCGCAACCCCGGGCGGCTCAGAGTTGAGTTCGGCTCTGGGGTTAGCCTGGGGAGGCTTGGATCCCTGGCTGCAGAGGGATCCGCTCTGCGAAATCCAATGCACTGCAGCTACACCCGGGTCACTGCGAACAGGGGAGCTCAGCAAGCCTTCGAGTCCTGCGGACGACCCCAGCTCAATATACCAAACAAGAGCATGCCCAGTGCTCGGCTGGACCCAGACCGTTTCTTCCAGGGTTAGGAACCGCAGAGCAGGGCTGAGCCGAGCTCTGTAGCTTCCTGGGAGAAGCAAAGGTTCCAGAGCCTTCAGCTGCTGCTCACCTGCCTCACCTAGGCTGCCCGGTCGTCCTGAACCTGCACCCAAGGACGTAGTAACGGGGAAGCTAGACTTCCAGACCTCAGAGAGGAGTTCCTTTTTTTTTTTTTTTTTTTTTTCCATAAAGAGAATCTATCAAAAGAAACAATTCTTAGCCCAGGAAAGGCTGTTTCAGTTTACGGGGTAATTAACAGAAAATCCAGCAGGGCCTCGCGGTTTTAATAGTAACAGCTGAACGGGTATTGCTTGCTTACCATGTACAGGCTCTGCGGAATGTGTTGTCTATGAATTATCTGATTTTAACCTGTTCAAACACTGTATGATCCACCCTAGGAGGAAACCGAGGCCCCAGAATGTTACCAACTGCTAACATATCATACCCAATGTATCAAGAATCTAAACCCTGCAGTCTGACCCTTAGACACTGGAGATAGGATGAGGAATGTGGATGAATGCTGGCAAGTACAGCAAGGTAAAGTCCTGGTGGGTGTTTGGGTGACAACATCCTCTGGCCTTCAAGGTGTACCTGCCTTGTTGTCTTCAATCACCTACAAATCTTGCAAAACTGCATGCCTGAAATCTGCCAATGTCATGATAGTACTAATATTAGTAATACTTATTTCTTGATTACATACTCTTGGTCACCCTTTTATTTAGGTGCCATCTTAATCTTTAAAGCTACTCTGTAAAGAAACTATCATACCCCCCTTCTACATATGAAGAGACGGTGAGATGTGGTGTTACTTTCATCAAGGGACAGGCCTGAATGAAGGCACCATCTGTCCTACTGCAAGGTCTATGCAGTTTTCACTACAATATGCATCTTCCTTAGTTGCCTTCTGAATAAAGCCATGGGATGAGGCCATGGCAATTACTTTTGATTTCATTCAAGAAATTCATCGATTTTGTAGCATTCACTCATTCAAGGATATTTACTGAGCATTTACTTCCTTCAAGGTGCTATCCTAGCTGTGGCAGGGGATGACAAAGGCATCATCTCTATACTCTTTGGGCTTATCTTCTAACAAGAAGACAGTGATCATATGCTGAAAATGCTAATGAGGGGCATTTACTCAGGGCTTGCTAGGAATACGTTTCTCTCCCCTCTTCATCTAGCAAACACCTATTTTTCCTTCATCTATCTGTTCCAGCAGCAACTTCTTCAGGGAAGTGGTCTGAGATCTTTCTGGCTGATTACAGGTGTTCAAGGCATCGTGTAACTTTAAAAAACTTGTAGCTTCAATTTTCATTTGTGTTAGGACTTAGCTAGTATATGTCTCCTAGACACACACAAACCGTCTAGACTGTAAGCTCCATGGGTACAAGAATGTGTCTTTTTAATTAAATTCACTCTCACTCTCTAACACACACACACACAAACCTTTCTTGGAATAAGAATAATTCTTAGGTGGGGGAGCTGTTTATATTTCCAGTTCACAGATGAGTAAAATGTGGCTGAGAGAGATGAAGTAGCTTGCAGAAGATCACATATCTGGATAAGTGGCAGAGAAAGACTCCAACACAGGTCTGTCTGGTACTAAAGTCCACGTGACTAAACTCTGTCATGTTGACCAATAACCAGTCAGACTACATGAAAGGGGATCATGGGACATATGGTAGACAGATGCTGGGGTGACATTATGAGGGAATACAGAGATAAATTATTCAGTATAGTAAGAATTAAAGAGGCATGCAGTAGGATATTCTGGGTTTTTTTTTTTTTTTTTTTTTTTAGATAGGGTCTTGCTCGGTCACCCAGGCTGGAGTATGGTGGTACAATTTCTACTCACTGCAACCTTTGTCTCCCAGGTTTAAGCGATTCTCATGCCTAAGCCCTCCAGTAAGATTACAGGCGTGTACACGCCAGGCTGGGTTTTGTAATTTTAGTAGAGATGGGTTTTTGCCATGTTGGCCACGCTGGTTTTGAACTCCTGGACTCAAGCAATCCACCCCACTGGCCTCCCAGAGTGCTGGGATTACAGGCATGACTCACTGTGCCTGGCCTATTCCTACTATTGGGCACCCACCATGTGCTAGGCACCTTGCTTAGATTTTCTTCCTCATTTTAACCTTAACAACAATTCTTATGGCTAAGTGCTTATATTTCCAATTTACAGGCAATGAAACTAAGGCTCCCAACAAACCCAAACCTGCTAGAGTATAAAGTCCACGGGGAGAGTGATATGCCTATTTTAATTTCCCACTTTATCTCATAGTATCTGGCAGCTAAAGTCACTCTCTGTCCCTCTCTCAATCCCTCTCTTACACACACACACACACACACACACACGCGCGCGCGCAACTTGCCCAAGGTCTTACAGCTAGTAAGTAGCAGAGTTAGGATTTGAACCTAAGTCTGTCTGACTTCACAGTTTCCGAGGAGATTGGTATGGGGGCAAGGTGATGCAGTGTGATGTTGCAGTTTAGCTAGGCCACAGTATTTGATAATGCCCAAGGATCTATCTGCCAGGGAGAGGTACTGCGGATGCATTTTCCCCTTCATCAAATCGTATAAGGAATTTGAGATTCAGAGACTTAAAGTTATTTCACCAAGGTCACAACCAGTGTCATAATGCAGAGCTACATTCTAAACCCAGGCATCTCTCACTGCAGACATGTGGTACAGGACATTATAAATGGCAGTGGGGCTATCCAAGATTTTCAGCAAATCCTGGCTGAGGGAGCCAGAGGGGAACCCTCACTCAGAGAGGACATGCTGCCCGGAGCCAAGCAAGCCTCTGCACCACCCCTCCCACCTGTTACCTCTCCTCAAGGCTCCACCTTCATTCAGGCCCCTGTTCCTCTGCCTTTTCAGGCCTTACCTGTAACCCAATGCCTCACTGCCTCCTTGCTCATTGTCAGCAGCAGCAGTGGCTACAAGCCACAGGAAAGTAAAAACTGCATTTTGTACAGCTCTTCTTCTAAGCTGACTGCTGGGCATGCTCAGTGATAAAGGGAAGCTTTGATTACAAATAGGAAGCTTTTGTTAAACACCTTTCCATTTTGGAGTATTACTTTGTAACTGGATCAGTGTGTGCAGCTCTTTGCAGAGATCTTAGCCTATACCCAATCAGGTCTGTAAGAATGAGATGCTTCCATATGGAAAAGGATCTCAATCTTTTGCATCCTCTACCTTATCTCCAGCATTCATCTCCCTGTTCTGTCCTCTCTGTAGGTGCACACAAAGAGCATCCGCAAATTGCATCCATTCTGTTTATATACCTCATAGCTACAGACCTAGGTATCCAGCTATAAGTACACACCAACCCCTGATTTGTCTCTCGGAATTGTTTGGCTATTAACCTGCTCTACACTGAAATGTTATGAACAAAGTGAGGTTTCTAAGAAAAGGTTAAATATTAACCCCTCTTTCCTCCCTCCTCCCCACTACGATAAAGATATTCCCTAGAAAACACTTCAGGCAGCAGAAAGGTCTCAGGGATTTTTGATAACCCCTTCCTATGTATATGGTAGGTTGATTTTTGTTCACATGTGCAATGCAATCCTTAACTCATGATAAGAATAACCAGTTAAGAAAGGCATGAAGGGCAACCTTCAAGGAAAACTTTACAGAAAATTTAAAATGTTAGTTGATATTCTGCTGGGGCACCCAGGACATGAACTTTTAAGCTTTTTGAGAAGTCATGTAACACTTTATAATGCTGAGTACTTTAATATAGATCATCAGAGTTATTCTTTGGAGCAACTCTGCAGCAGGTACAACCATGATCCCCATTTTATACACAGAGAAACAGAGGCTTCCAAAGAGCAAATCAGATACAGCCAACTCATACAACTAGTAAATATCCCATGTGGAAAGCAATGCTAAGCCTGTCTGCTGCCTAATTCTGTATGGTGAACTCTGCATTCTGCTGTCTCTAACTTCTCACATCCATTTGCACAAGGAGGCAGATGTAGGAAGGGGTGATGGTGACGGCTTATTTTTACTTATTGTGCTCAACACTTCATGTATAGTAGTATCATTATTTTCCAAGAACCCTTAAACTCAGGCTAGCCTCTCGAAGGGAGCCTTATTTGTTTTCTTTGGTAAATTAGAAAACTGATGTACATGGAGCTTGGAGGGCAAGACCAAACAAAATGAGTGTCACTGGAGCAAAGGCGTCTGAGTTCTCATTGATGAGCCTTTATTCCCTTTGCTTTTAAATAGCACTGGACTGTAATTGTCAGCCATTTCCCAGGTCACACAGTCTCAGCAGACATTCTCATCAATTTTGTAAAATCCTTTACAGGATATATGTACCGGAGAATTCTCACTTCCATCAGGACGGGAAATTTAGAAGTAGAAAGAAACATTGTTTTTAATCACTGCAATTCTCCATGTTTGTTTCCAGTGTTTTCAACATCCTTTAAAAGATTCAGCAGATGCTGTGACTTCCCCCTTTTAAGAGAGGTCAGGAAAAGCCCTTGAGAATATCATCTCAATCAGGCAGATTAACTCGATGCCATTAGTTTACTCATGTGGCAGCATTTGCATTTTTTGTACAGGGCACCTTGTATAGAAAAGGGTAACCAACAAGATTTTGGTTCTATAATTTAAGGGTAGAAATCTTGTTTGGTATATTGAACAACAATTCTTTATCTTTCCAGAAATGAGCTAGATAAAAGAAATGATGTCTGAGAACCTCACACAGATGTAATAGTACAGTTTGAGCATCCCAAATCCAAAAACTTGAAATCTGAAATGCTCCAAAATCGGCAACTGTTTGAGCACCAACATGACTCAAGTGGAAAATTCCATGCCTGATGCCTTTACTTTCTGATAGCTCAATGTACACACATTTTGTTTCATGCACAAAATGATTTAAAATATTTTATAAAATCACTTTCATATTGTATATAAACAGTATATGAAAGTTAAATGAATTATGTGTTTACATGAGTCCAATCCTTAAGGTGACTAATTAGGTATAGGCAAATATTACAAATATCTGAAAAAATCTGAACTCTGAAATATTTCTGGTCCCAAGCATACTGGATGAGCAATACTCAACCTGTCTCTGAATTTAAATTCCAAAAAAACCTTTAGATAGTTTCTCAGAGCCCACAGAGAATTAGAAAACAAGAGGTAAACTGCTATTACTAGAAGGTTAATAATAAATCCCAGCACTTTGGGAGGCTGAGACAGGCGGACCATGAGGTCAGAAGTTGAAGACCATCCTGACCTAAATGGTGAACCCCGTGCTACTAAAAATACAAAAATTAGCTGGGCGTGGTGCGAGGCACCTGTAATGCCAGCTTCTTGGTAGGCCAAGGTGGGAGAATCACCTGAACCCGGGAGACAGAGGTTGCAGTGAGCCGAGACTGCACCATTGCACTCCAGCTTGAGCAACAGAGACTCTGTCTCAAAAAAAAAAAAAAAGAAAGAAAGAAAAGGAAAGTTAATAATAGTAAGAAACAGAAACTGATAACCAAAGGATAAAGAAGATAAAATTTAAATTTTCCATAAAAAATGTGAAGGCTTAATTTAATATATAGGTAAGCCTCCCAATACTGCATTTCAATAGCACTTCTGCATGTCTTCAAATTATAATACTGTAGAATAGCAATGATACTAATGATGTTGACTTTGAACCCATTCTTCGATTGCGGTGTGATATGCTTTTCCTCCCACAAACCAATGCGTTCCAACACATCTGATCAGCAGCGACTGCCTGGATAGGTATTTGGAGGCCATATCTACCCCACTGACGTTGTTCTGAGTGATGAGACTGATTCGTCCATGGCTGCTATTGGTAGGGACCCAGTATAGTGTTGTAGACGCCGTGCATTCCCCAAATACAGAGCCAATCCACATTTCTGAGATTTGTCTTCTATCCTTTTTCCTACCTAGACCCTAGTCAAATGATTAGGTCAAATCTCATAAACCATAATTTCCTTTGTCTGTGATTTTCCCCTCTTATTTGCCTCCATCTGGAACATCACCCAACCCCCATCAGTTCCACAAGCCAAGTCCTCTTTCAATATCCCACTCAGGCACTGTCTACTCCCAAAAGTCTTCCCTGAATGCCCCAGCCAAAAGTCCTCCCCGTCTTCTGACGGTGCTTCTTTGTTGGTGTTCATCATGTCTCCTTTATATTAAGGTTATTTATGTTCTTGCCTTCTCTTTCCAGCCGGACAACAAACCCCTTGAATGCAATAACCCTGTCCAGATCATCTTTGAATCCATCACTGTGATTCCCACAAAGACTTTCACTGAATAAAGTATATATAAATAAATGAATGGCGGGTGCTCAATATTTGTTGAATTAATGGGCATGAGATTATTATTACCATTCTCCTGCAATGTCACAAAGAGATTAAGTTATGCTTTTTAGGCCAGAGAATAGGGCTGACGCTTTGGAGGCTCTATGAGTAGCTAGGCTCTGGGTAGATGGTGACACAGCACCAGCTCTAGAGCAGCTCAGAGGGCAGCAGAAGAGACAGGAAAGTAGATGCCCATATGTAGCAGGTGAAGCTGATAATGTGAGATTCAACAGGATTTTTTTTTTTGTCTTGAAATTGCTCACAGGTTAATAAAAAGCTGATAAGCACACTGGATCAGAAAATGTTATTTAATATTCTGATGCATTTACTGTCAAGGGGCTCAGTCCTAAAAGAACCTTTTGCATTTGTTAATGTGTGTGCATGCGTGCATGTGTGCACACGTGCCTTTTCACATGCTTGCTGGGATGTGTAGAATGAAAGGAGCATGCAGAGATTCCACAAGATCTTTTGAAATGTCTCAAAAAAAAAAAAAAAAAAAGAAACTGATGATTCCCTTTAGACGAAAGAGAAAAGAGAAAACATCCCTGAATAAATATTACCTTTCAAGAGGCTTGATACATTGTAAAGAGCATTTTCACTGATTGGTAGAAATTCTTTTTGATTAATTAATTAGTTAATGTTTTCAAAGCATTTTCAAGATGAAAAACATTTTGTGAGGGCTATATAATTGTTATTTTTCCTATGCACTCTGGCTTTCCGCATTACTAAGTTTGTTTTTCTCTCCTGTTGCTCACCAAGCCACGTATCCTCACAGAGGCATGGTAGAGAATACTCTCAGAGAATAGAGACATAGAGATGGGTTACTAATGAGCAGGGAATAAGACAAAATAACTCTGAAAATATACTTTAAAATGGTATTTGGAATATAATCATACAAGAAAATAGAGAGGAACATCATGCTAAAAAACTAGTCATATCTTCTGCCAGGAAAATTCCTTTTACTCCCTTGCAAAAAAACCCAGGTGCCTTGCATGTTGCTTGGACTAATACCTACAGTTTAGGGAAAAACAATGACTATCTTTTACAAAGTGCTGACTATATTACGGTTATTGTTCTAGTACTTGGCATATATTAATAAATTTTTTCCTCAGTTGGAGATACCGTTATTATAAACATCTCACAGTTGTAGAAAATGAGGACTATGGAAGCTCACCCAAGACCCTTAGAGCTTGGCAGTGACACACCCCAGCACTTGACCGTGATGCTGGGAGGAAGGAAAGGGGGAAAGGAGGATGAAAGTGGAAAAAAAAGGAAGTAAGAAGGATAGAAAGGAGAAGGAAGGGAGGGTGAGAGGGAGATGAGCCAAATATCCTCATTGTTAAAGAGTGTTAGAGATTCTGACTATACCCTACCCCTACAGTATCTGATGAACACTAATAGATTAATAAATAGAAAATAAATGAGGCCAACATGTCCTACTGGTGAAACTAATTCACATGGCAAAGGTGATGTAGCTTCATTTCCAAAGTGAAGATGTATATTCAATACAGTCTCATCCAACATTCTGGCCACAGACCCAGGCCCCCAAAATCCTCATTACCATCAAATGCCATGGCACCACAGGAATGATGAAGTCCAGAGTCATGACCCTCTGATTTCCCTTTGGTTAAAAGCAACTGTATAGTGTTTTTTCTTTCTTTCTTTCTTTTTTTTTTTTTTTTTTGAAGCTTCTTGATAGAGTAAAAAGAGCAAGGGCTTCAGATGACAGCTTCATAGCACCTCAGCCCCTTACTCGCTGTGTGACCTTGGTCCTCATTACTTAACATCTCTGAATCTCAATTATCCTATTTACAAAACAGAGACAAAAAAACTCCTCTCCTAGATTTGTTGTGACAATTATTTACTTGTGAAAATACATGGAAAGCAGCTAGCAATGCTCAGAATATAGTAGGTGCTTCATTAAAAATAATAATAATAATTCCAACAGTCTGTCTTCCCCCACTTCTCTCCCCTCTTGCCCTCTCTCCCTCTCTCCCTCCCTCCCCCTCCCTCCCTCTCTCTCTCTCTCTCTCTCTCTCTCTCTCTCTCTCTCTCTCCCTCTCGCTCTCTCACTCACGTGGCCTGGCCTGTTGAAGAACATGCCAACAAATTCCCAAGCAACAGGTTCCAGAGTGTGAAAAATGATGAACTGAGAAAATCATGCCACTGAAACCCACTGTCTGGTTCAGCTGTGCCTCTCCCCATCCCAGACATTAAAATATCAACGTGATGAACAAGATGTGTAATCTCTGAATGGGTGTGAGCTCACAAGACTCTCAGAACACTGAGACCAAGCGTTAGGCACAAGGACAAAAGCGAAAAGTAAGACAGGAGTGCAGAAGGTACAGGCCTTCTCAGCTCCAGGTTTCTCATTTAAGGGGAAGTAATTAACAAAGCTCTTTTCAGATATGAGATGTAAAGACGCTAAAGCCCTAGAATCAATGGAGGAAAATAGCAGAACAAATTCCGCCCTCTCCATCCACTTTAGCTAGGTGATCCCTAGCAGGTTACATGACATTTTTCAGCTACAGTTTTTCTCATCTGAGATAAGATTCCTAAGCTAACCCATAGAAAGGACTTAGGACAGTATCTGAGTGTTAGCAGTGGCTTTGGAGGTGATGTAGAGGCAACCCTCTGCTGGAGAAAAGACGGGGTTTAAAATAAGCTGTTCGTGCTGAGTGGGGCGGGTGAAGGGGAATAAAGGAACAGAGGAAGGACAGCAGTATTGAGACGAATCTTTCAGACAGTGTACAGCACTGCCAAGGAGCAGCAAAAAGGTTGCCATGTGGCTCTCACTTGTACGTGTTTTCCAGAGGCCTCCAGAACCTTCGAGGCTGTGTTCTCTTCACCCACTCCACATTCTGAGAGGCACAGGAGACCCTGAGCTCGCTCAGACAGGAAGATATTGAGTGGGTTGGAATTCGACTTCCTATTTTTCTTTCTTTTTTCTTCCCCAAAGCCTTTGAACAGTTCACAGCCATCAACAAGCATCCTCAGAGAAGTAACAGGTTAGGGCAGGTTAGAGCTCTGCCCAGAAACCTGTGAGGAGGTGAGTTATAATAAGAACGCTGTACTCACTGTATCTTCCCGACCTTCTGTCTCGGGTAAAAGAGACGACCTCCGCGGCAGGGCTTCCAGAAGCACTCAAGAGTGCCCTGTGATTATGTCACACCGACTTGGAGGCACAGAATGCCCTTCATAGTGAAATGAAGTTGGAGAAATCAGAGCGCAGAGTATTTTTGGTTCTGGGATTAAAAGTAAAAGGCCTGTGTCCTTTCCTGCCAGCCAAGATTCCACCCCACCCCCTATCCCCAACCAGGAGCACTTCAAAGATACTCTAACAGGAAAGGTTGCCAAATAATTGTCAGAGAGGATTAGTATTATCAGTGACCAAACTGTGAGTCTTTGGTCTTCTGGCAAGCCAAATGGAAAGCAGAGCCAGCTCCAAAAAGCAGTTTCTATGGAGAGCAGAGAAGTAGTCCTTATTCCAGGGCAAGGGAGTTAGGCAGCATTTAGCACCCCATATGAGCAGACCACTTATTCCTAGAACAGACCAGATATAAGGCACACCGCCCTCACTTCTATTCGATGATAAAGATCAAACCTGCAAGGTAAAGGCGAGCAATACACAAAGTAGCCATTTAGGGATTTAGATTAGGATAGGTAATTATCCGGCTCCTACCCCCAACCGCATTCCAGATGGGTTCCAAACGTTTACAGACAGCTCTAACAGCCCAGAGCACAGCCATGGTCATGGGGAGGAAAAGAGAGAAGGGAGCTAAAGCCAGTAATGCATCTCACTTGACATTTCAGCTGGAGACAAGGTAGCAAAGACGAAGCAAGACAGTGGTTCTAGCAAGGAATTATGTGTCATTCCACTCCCCGAATGTTAACACAGATACTAAAAGAATGAAATACAAGTTGATTTGATTGCCTAGCTGGAGGAGAAAAGCTGAGAAAGTAAGAGACTACTGGAAGATTCTTGTTAGGAATATTTCCTTATCAAGGATCTTCTTATGAGCCATGTTTCTCCTTAAGACAAAAATTGTATCCAAGAGTTTCTTTAAATTGCCTTCTCCTACAGATTTTATCATGTCACCTCTTTCTTAACTACCTTCTATGGCTCCCTCTTGCCTTTAAGATTAGCTTCAAAGGGCATGTCATGAACTTGATCACCTATTTTAAAGCCACCATCAAGTACTGTCTAACCCCGTTTTTCAATTATGAACCCCACGTTTGGATCACACAGATTCATGATTGTTTTGTCAATGCATCATGCTCTGTGTACAGCATGGTTTGCTTCTTTCTTTTGAAATGATCTTCCTCTCTTCTCCACATTTGGTAAATTATTTCTTTTTTCAAAGCTAATGTTAATAGAATAACATTATTCTGAAATCTTTCCAGATTCCTCCTGGAAGAAATCAGAATTCTCTCTTCTGTGATTTATCTTATAGATGCTTCATCTTTATTATATATGAAATTATTTTACTATATTACTTGGATATATTTATTGTGCTAATATATTGCTAAAATACGGAATTATTTGTGGCTAGGGGTCTTGTCTTATTCTTATTTGTACGGTGAATGGCTGTCTACAATAGGCAACCCATTATTATTATTTTTCCCAAATGAAAATAAGATGGGTATTCAGTTGGAATATCAATCAGTTCATCTCACCTATTTTAGAAGTTGCAATGACTGAGATCATGTGATCATGACTAAAGCACATAACACCATCTGGTGGCAACATGTATAAATTGCAGTATCGAGTTTTAGGATAGGGGTAAATTTTCTGGAATTTCTGCCTGCAAGTTTGACTTTAAAAATAGAGACTAGGGGCCGGGCGGGGTGGCCCTCACCTGTAATCCCAGCACTTTGGGAGGCTGAGGCAGGCGGATCACGAGGTCAAGAGATGGAGTCCATCCTGGCCAACATGGTGAAACCCTGTCTCTACTAAAAATACAAAAACTTAGGTGGGCGTCATGGCACGCACCTGTGGGTGCAGCTACTCAGGAAGCTTAGGCAGGAGAGTCACTTGAAGCCCGGAGGCGGGTTGCAGTGAGCCAAGATCGCGCCACTGCACTCCAGCCTGGCAACGAAGAGAGATCTATCTTAAAAAAAAAAAAAAAAAATAGTGACTAGGCAGGGTGCGGTGGCTCATGCCTGTAATCCTAGCATTTTGGGAGGCCGAGGTCGACGGATTACCTGAGGCCAGGAGTTCAAGGCCAGCCTGGGCAACATGGTGAAATTCCGTCTCTACTAAAATACAAAATTAGCAGGGCATAATGGTGCGCCTCTGTATTCCCAGCTACTTGGGAGGCTGAGGCAGGAGAATCACTTGAAACAGAGAAGCGGAGGTTACAGTGAGCTGAGATTGCACCATTGCTTTCCAGCCTGGGCAACAAGAGCAAAACTTCACCTCAAAAAACAAACAAACAAAAAACCCACAGTGACTACACTAAGAATTACCATTTTATGATCATTTTGCTAACAGATTCTTACACTGATTAGCAGATAACTTCATGGACACTTTTAATGCATTGGATTATGCACCTTCTCCAGTTATTTTCAATTTTAAAATTTAATTCAGATGCTTTAAATGGATGCAGTTTATTTTATGTAAATTTTATAAATTTGATATTTTAAAAGTTTATTTACAATAGAGTCTGTGCATTTGTTCCCATAACAAATAAACCTACTCTATGTAAAACAATGCCTCAGCCACTGCATTATGAAAAGTTTTCTCTTGGGTTAAAAGAATATAATGTCAATGCACGTGCTCAGCACTTGGTCAACCAGACATCTCCATAAATTAGCACATTTTTAAGCACAAAATGTTTGCTGACATTCTAACAATAGTCCTTAGGCACTGTTGTTGCTGTTGATCTGAAAGGACTATCAAATAAAAAGTTATATTTTATGTAGTTTCACAATTAAGAATATGTCGTTGATATAATATATAAGAATATTATTTCCCAAGAATTAATAGTAATCCTTTTCAACCTGAATATTGTATCAAACACCACAGCCTAGACCACGACCACATTGAAAATTTATGGCATGATAGTTAACATATTGCTGCTAGACAAACATAAATATCTTTCTTTTACTATTGCAACTCGCTTTGTGTTCCTCTATACAGTCTTCCAGTATTGAGAGGGAAAGTATACTATGGATAAAGTAACAAAGCTACTCTATGTACACTGACTGCCACTCAAAGTAAGATGCAGCCTATATCTCTATTCAGATACATAACGTAACTCCAATGTCAGGCTGCTGGAGGAGATAAGAATCCTTGAAAGTAAAACAATGTGTTTTGAAGATAAGAACTTGCTTCCTGAATTGCACCCAGGTCTGAGAGTTTCACTCTCTATATTTGTGAACTGAGAATTCATGTGGAGGCCTCTGTAAGCACCTCCATACATCTGGTCTCTCCTTTCCCTAATCTGGTCTACAAATGGTCATCAGATGATCACATTAAGCCATCTCTGTATACATACATCACTTTTACTTAGGAGCTTTTAGACTTCCAACTTTCCACAGAACCAAAACCTAACTGCTTGTTATAGTGATCAAGGCACCTGATGACATGAGTTCCACTGTGTGGCACCCACCTAACTACGTGCTATGCTCTATATTCCATCTTTGCCCATCACCAAATATGTTGTGCCATTTCTTATCTTGATATTTTCCTCTGTGCCAGTGCGTCTCAGGCCATAATGCAAATGCGAATCACTTGAGAATGCAGATATTGATTCAGGGGGTCTGGGACACAGAGACCGGGAGCGCACATTTCTAACCAATTCCATAGGACATCAATGCTGCTGGTCCCAGGATTACAATTTGAGCAGAAGGGATCTATTCCAAATCTCAACCTGCCCATCCATCTCCATTCTCACCCCCTGACATTTTTGACTTTGAAATTGTGACTTATTCTTGAAATATCAACTCTGAATCTCTCTCCTTCTTAACATTTTCCCCTAGTACCTCGAGTTCAGTGGTTTTCAACTTGGCTGCACATTAGAATTACCTAGGGAACTTTCAAAAATCCAGCTGCACAAGCGCATGCCAGGTCCATTAAGTCAGAAACTCTAGGGAGGAGATCCAAGGCATCCGTATTGTTTTTAACTCCTCAGTTGATTTCAACCTGCAGCCAAGTCTGAGAGCCAGTGCTTTGGATGCAAGTGATTTGTGTTCAATACCTATAGCTTTTTGTTCTCATCTGTGTTGAACTTGAACTTACTGTAAACTATCATTGTCTTCATAAATGTCTTGCTTCTCCTACTAACCTGCACACATTTGAGGCTAGGATGTTTGCCATCTCTTGGCAGGTGGATTATCTTAGCACTTATTCAAGGCCTGTTGGGTCAGAGTCCCCGTGTTCAATTCCCAGATCTGTACATGCTGCCTTGCCATGCATTATCTTGGTGTCCTTGGGCTTACAGTTTAATCTCACTATGCCTTAGTTTAATATATGGCTTACAGTTTAATCTATGACTTAGTATAATAATGGCAGTTGCATTATCAGGTATTTTTAATAAATAAGTGAGGTAAGGCATATGAAACGCTAAGCGAGTAGTGGCTCACAGTGTCTACTCAATAAATGCTAGCCATTATTATTATTAATTAGCCTTCTTTGTATGTCTCACATTGTACAACATGGCAGTAAGCAGTCAATAATCATTTGCTGGATGAATAAGTCAATAAATGATGGAGAATAAATCATATTTAATTGCTCTAAAATAAACCCAGAGCAGTCAGCCTTCCACTGAAAAATTCCCATTAATGAATGTTAACTATTTACAAGTGCTTGTAGGTATCTGTATGGCCATTAGTCCAGTGAATTCCAATCTGAGAAAATATAGATGTTCTCCTCACAATGGAAGAAATCTGACAAAAGATCATAATGACCAAGTCTCAATAAATGCTTTAAAGTTATTCTCAGTAGCATGTGCCCACAGAGATGTATTAAACCTATTCACATAAATTTAAAAGGTTACACTGAACATACAGTCTTCTGTAGGACACCTTTACAACCCAACTCAAGCCACAGAACTTGCTGAATTTCATAATCCCCAAAACGTGTGAATATCTGTCCTTTGGGAATGAGCAGAGCTTTGCCCTCCATCAGAGGGACATTGTCTTGGCCACCACAAGTGTAAACAGCTCAGCTTTATAATGATTCTTATGTCAACAGAGCATTTCATTACCACTGAACAGTAAAGCAGGTAGGTGACTGAAGACTGTGAGACATAATACATAATGTGATGGAACGGGTGAAGTCTGCCTATTACCAGTGTGAACAGAGGCCTTTTGTTGGAATCCATCCTGGTGGAATGAATAGCCTCTGTTATGTTTATTGATTACACCCGAAGTATTGAGGTAGAGGTGGCTGAAGCTGCCCAGAAAAATAGTCAGCTGCCATTGTGTGCCTTTCATTTTGGCAAGGCCAGATAATCAGTCAGAAATTCACTTTTAAACTCTAAACAAAATGTTCAATAGTCTTACATCTCCCAAGAATAAAATCAAGCAGAAAAAGAAATGTCTTAAGTCACTTGTATTTAAGCACTTTTCACTACCTCTGTGGCTGCCATCCTAGCCCACAGTACCATTGACCTTTGCCTGAAGAGCTGCTACAAGGCCCCCTTGGCCCCACTTTCTTCCTACACAGTCAATATACTCTTAAAAATTCTATCTGATCATGGCACTGTCTCACTTATGGCCCTCCAATGACTTCCTATTGTAGTCTGAATAAGATCCAGGCTCCTTGGTGGTCTTACTAGTTCTCAAATGGTCCAGCCTTGCTTAATCGTTTGACCTCCTCCCAGGCTGCGTGGATCACCACAAGGCCCTGCAGGCTCTTCCTGCTCCTGACAACTTCAAGCTGATTTCTCCTTATCAACTTACTTTTCCCTTTTACACTTTCCTGGAGTTCTTTCCTTAGATTTGGCAGATCTTGTCCCTCATTCTGTCCTCCCCTCTATGCTCATTATGCCATTACTCTCCTTTATTTTCTTCATAGAAGTTATCATCATTTATTAAGCATATTTTTTCTTTTTAACCTTAGTTTGTTCACCTTTAAAGATCTTGGGCCTTGGCTGGGCACGGTGGTTCATGCCTGTAATCCCAGCACTTTGGGAGGCCAAGGTGGGCAGATCACGAAGTCAGGAGATCGAAACCATCCTGGCTAACAGAGTCAAACCCCGTCTCTACTAAACATACAAAAACTTAGCTGGGTGTGGTGCTACGTGCCTGTAGTCCTAGCTAAACAGGAGGCTGAGGCAGGAGAGTCGCTTGAGCCCTGGAGGCAGAGGTCACAGTGAACCGGGCTCCCCCTACTGCACTCCAGCCTGGGCGACAGAGCGAGACTGTCTCAAAAAAAAAAAAAGCAAAAAAGATCTTTGGCCTAAAGTAGCACTGAACACAACATAGGGGTTCAACATTACATAGTTTTGTTTAAGAAAATGAATGAAATTAGCAGCTTACTTACCTTAACGCGAACTATTTTTTTCACACAACATGCAGTAATTTTGACCCAAACCGTAATCTTCTCCCCTACATAATAAATAAATAAATAAAAACTTCAGGAAAAATGTTCTGTACCTGAATGAGAATGATTTTCCTTTTGGTAGCACTATTATATATTATCTGTTTTATGTTATTGGCATTGAAAAACACTAAGATTTGTTATGAACCAAAGCAAAACCAAAGCGATATCATGCCTAGTTCATTCTTTATTATTATGTATTGTGATACATCTAAATGGAAATTTATAATACCTGGTTTTTTTTGTTTGTTTGTTTTTTTGTTACTGGCTTTTGGTTTTTCATTGAGCATAATGTTTCCAAAATCCCTCTATGTTGTAGCATGCATTAGTACTTCATTTTTTTTTATTGCCAAATAATATTCCATGGAATGGTTATACAATGTTTTATTAATCCATTCATCAGTTGATGACCTTTTGTGACCCTTTGGGTTGTTTACACTTCTTGACTACTGTGAATAATGTTGCAATGAACATTTCTGTGAAAGGTTTTGTGTAGATGTGTTGTCATTTATCTTGGATATAGACCTAAGAGAGGAATTGCTGGGTCACATGGTAACTATAGGTTTAACTCTTTGAGGAACTGGCAAGCTATTCTTTAAAGTGGTTGCTCTATTTCAGATTTCCACCACTGATGTATGAAGGTTCTAATTTCTCCACATCCTTATCAACATTTGTCCTGGTCTAAATTTTTTAGTATGTCCATCTCATGAGTGTGAGGTGAGAGCTCATTGTAGCTTTGATTTCCATTTCCCTAATTAATAATGTGGCATCTTTTAATGTGTTTCTTGGTTGTTTGTACATATTCTTTGGTTGTTCATTTTAACTTCTACCATTGCATTTCTATCATTATCTCTTAACCATTCTTTAAGTGGATTATTTTTCTTTTTATTATTGAATTTCTAGAGTTTTTAAATATATTCTGAATACAAGTCATCAGATGAATGATTTTCAAACATTTCTCCCATTTTGTGGAGTTCTTTTTTTTAACTTTCTTGATGGTGTCATTTAAAGTACAACTTTTAAAAAAAGTTTTGATAAGGTCTAATTTAATCATTTGTTGTTATTCGTTATATATAAGAAAGCATTACCTAACCCAGTCTCACAAAGGTTTACTCTATTTTCTTTTCGGATTTTTATAGTTTCAGCACTGACGTTTAGCTCACAATTAACTCTGAGTTAACTTTTGTGTATAGTATGAGGTATGGGTTCAACTTCATTCTTTTGCATGTGGACTTCCAGTTGTCCTAGCACGATTAGTCAAAAAGGCCTTTCTTTCCCCTGTTAAACTGTCTTGCCACCTGTGCAGAAAATCACTTGGCCATAAATAAATGAGTTTATTTCTGGAATCTTCTGTTCTATTGATCCATAGGTCAATCCTCATGCCAGTTCTACATTATTTTGAGTATTTCAAGCTTTATAGTATAAATTTTGAAATTAGGAGGTGTAAGTCTCTCAATTTTTTTTTTTTTTTTTTACAAAACAGTTTTGGATATTCTGGGTCCCTTGCATTTCCAAAGGAATTTTTGGATCTGGCTGTGAATTTCTGCCAAAAACAGCCAGCTGAGATTTTGAAAGGGATTATGTTGAATCTGTAGATTAATTTGAGGAATATTGCCATCTTCACAATATTCATTCTTCTGATCCATACCATTGGGTATCTTTCCATTAACTTAGCTCTTTGTTCATCTCTGTCAACATGATTTTGTAGTGTTCATATCTTATACTCCAATTGATAGTTTTTTTCTAATTATTTTATTTTTTTGATGCTATTGAAAATGGAATTGTTCCCTTAATTTTTTATAGATATATCCAAAATTTAATACATTGAACATAAATGATTTAGTCAGTTGTCTTTCAAGGAAATATGACAGATAGCGGATTTTGTGCAAATTTGTATCATGCCAAGGATGTTGTTCATTTTTAACCTTTACCATTGTAATCTTCTTGCCAAATGAGAAAATTAGGCAATAATGGCCGGGCGAGGTGGCTCACGCCTGTGATCTCAGTATTTTGGGAGGCCAAGGTGGATCACAAGGTCAAGAGATCGAGACCATCCTGGCCAACATGGTGAAACCCTGTCTCTACTAAAAATACAAAAATTAGTTGGGCATGATGGTGCGTTCCTGTAGTCCCTGCTACTCAGGAGGCTGAGACAGGATAATTGCTTGAACCTGGGAGGTGGAGGTTGTAGTGAGCCGAGATCCCACCACTGCACTCCAGCGTGGCGGAAGAATGAGACTTTGTCTCAAAAAAATAAAGAAGAAATAGAAAAAAGAAAATTAGGCGACAAAAACTGAAGAAGTTAAACTAGAAACATTTCTCCAATCTCTAGTCAAATGCAGATGGTTAATTGAGATGCTAAAAATGATGTGGGTTAAACTCTCTCATCTCTTTATTTTAGGTAGCATGCATTGCTGGCAGCATACCTTCCTATGAGGTTCTGACACACACAATCTTCGTGACAGGATTTATGAATTAGAAAGGAAACGGGGTTTTTAAAAATTGCAGCAAATTTTATAGAAAGCATAAAAATAAATTTAGCCTTCAAAGTATATTTCAAGACAAGTCTATGGACATGATCTTTTGAAACACAATGTATTTCTTTTTTTCATGATGTAGAGTGATCATTTATTGTAAGAATTCTCTTTAATGATATTGTTGTCCTGGTGATGTATTTTATGTACTCTACTTACTGAAGCATTGTTCCCTTCTGGCTTTAAAGTTTTGAAAAACCAACTCTAGATTCTTGTTTTTAACTTTAATTAGTAAGGTAGCCTTAATACTTTTTAAACATTCAAATGAAAATACTGTTGCAAATCAGGCTTCTGGAAGTGGTCTGACCTCTCTGGTCATTGCTTGATGCTTTTTTTTTTTCCTTCTAAAATTATGGAAGGAGAGGCAGATGTGTTAGGGATATACAGCTGTGTTATTTCTTGAAACAGCTGGTGCCAAGTTGTCAAAAGAAAAGCTCTCCTTTCCAAATATTGCAAGCCTTGTGTAAGTAGACATAATGTAAGCTATGTACCTACAGTTATTGATTCCGCTCATTGACAGCTGAGGTGTTTAATATATCCATCCCCTTTGTAATGCCATTTTAAAACTCTTTAAGGATTAGGAAGGCTATTTTCTCAAAGGTATTCTTGAGAGAGCAAAGGCCAACTAGCCCTGTAGTTGTGAGGGTTCTGAGAGAAACTGTGAGGAAAATGGAGCAGAGAAGCTAGCAGATATGTTCTAACCCGCCACAAATAATGATTTTTAAAAAGCCCCAGAAGAATGCGCTTTGCTACTTTACATAATGCTATAATGCATTAACTCATGTACTATGACTGGTGAAAGTTTATTTATTCATTTATTTCTGCCGCAGGCAAATACCGGATAAATGCTTACAATAGCAGGTTAGCAGGTGTTTCGGCGACAGCCATTAGTAAGAACCACCTTGATGCACAGGAACTGTTTGACTGCTTGCCTAGTTCTAGCCCACGTGGAAATTGTCAAAGCCTTTAGCGATTTGCAGAAAATAAAAATAAAAAGAGACCAAGATTTGATGCTGTAGTATTTAGATCAATAGAGGATTTGCTATATTCATGCTTGGATAATCAGCTCACAATAGAATGTGCCAGATGCATAGTATGTGTAATCTATACATCAAGAAATTCTTACTCATCTTCACCATTCACCCATCTTTTCAATTATTTATTTATTTGGAAAAATATTCTCAGATAGTGTTCAACTGCCTCACTAACTATACCCTATGCTAATAAATTTTAGATACTTCTTCAGCTGTTCACTTTTATTATTCGGTATAATATACCTTCAGGCTACTGAGTGCATCTATAGGTTTTTCTCTCTCTGTGATTCGTCATCCTGTGTGCTTAGCAGATCAGTGAACTGAACTGATGCAAATGAGGCTTGAAATGTTAAACACAACTTGTAATATCAAAGGTTTTCATATCAAATAATTTTGTTCCTAGAGAATCCTAGGGAGATTAAGGATGCACATGGTGTCTAAAATGTCCACCATTTACATGAAATATCCCAGCAGTAGATGGATAATTACCAGCTCACACTAGGAATACAAAGAAAACACAGCCAGTTTATCCTATCCATGTAAACAGACTGGGGAGTTTTTCTGGGAATTAGGTCCATATAAAACTTACTGAATACAGAACCAAAAATAACTGCAGACATCTGTCTGATAGAAGCTTTTATGATCAGCCCTTGAGGTAGTATTTTCCTTACAACTATACTTGCAACAATTTTCTAAGCCCAGCTGAGAAGCAAAATGTGTAAGGCTGAGCTTTCAAACTAGCCACTGTCAACTTATCTGAAAATCCTGTGAAATAAGTTTTTCATAAACTGTAATGCTAAACTGATTTTCAGGGTATGTTTATACTGCTGTTTTGTGCACAGTGTGAAAGAATTCCTTACTGTGGGTACTGGGGGAGGCAGTGAAGCAATATGTCATCCAAACTGACTCGAAAGTTTCCTAAACGAAGTCTTTGAGGTTTTCCACTTCGTGAAAGTCAAACTGGAATAATACACCTGAAATTCACTGCCAAAGAAGGCACTGCTGGAGATAAATATGCATTGTTAAGACACAGAATTAGGATGTCTAGCCATCAGCAAAGCATAGAGCAGTGGTTCTCAACTGAGGGAGGTTTTGCTCCACAGAGAATGTTTGGCAATATCTGAAGGCATTTTTGGTTTTCACACCTGAGGGGTGAGGGTGAGGTGGCTGCTACTGGCACCTAGTGGGTAGAAGCCAGGGACGCTGCTAAACATCCTACCCTACCCAGGATATCTCTCCACTGCAAAGAATTTTCCAGCCCCAAATGGCAATATAGTTGAGTTTTGAAAAACCTGGGTATAGTCAGGCAACTATCTGAGTGTGTCTCAGAATGGGCCTGAATTGTCCAAATAACTACTTAAAACTCTTCACTTGGCTATGTCAGTGGAAGGCCGGTCTGAGACCACAAATAAACATGCCTCTGCTTGAGTTAATCGGTATAAACATCCAAAGGCTATGGAGGTTTCTTCGGAGTGCAGGCTGAGAGCAGCCAATCAATTGTATCTGGTTTTAATCCATCATGAGGGGCAATCTATCCCACGGGAACTGACAGCGAAAGGTGATGTTTCAGAGGACTGACGTTACATGCTGATTCACCAATGCCTTAACCTCATTCTTGCAAGTACCATTATTTAGTTAAGGTTTATAAAGCGTTGTGAAGATAGAAAATGCTATATAAATGCTAAGTATCATTATTGTTACCATCTTTCTGAGGAACTGCTTCTGTGAATGATGTTATAGTACAAAAACACACATAGATATCACTTCATACCCATTTGTAAGTTTGAGGAGAGGTTACTGTAATGAGTAATTCACATTGTGCCATCTCCTTTGCACTCTGAATTAAAACAAATTAAATAAAGCTTAATTAGAGAGTGTTTTATGCACAAGAAAAATGCAACTGATTGATATTCTGAGTAAATACAGGTTAGCTACCGGAGAAAGAATACTGAAAAGTTTCCAGAATTATAAAATCAAGACTGAATTATTGCCATGATATTACACATATGGATGAAGCAGATAAAATCCTTCCATATATTTTAATTTTTTAATTGTCTTTTTTTTGGTATATAAAACGTAATATATCATAGCATTTCCCCATTTTTAACGAATGTTTGAAATTCTAGCATTTCAAATCACCAAAATTTCTGTTTAATTTTAATTGTGTGAGGAAGGGTCCCTTAAAACACTGTGTCAGAGAAAAAGAACAATAAATAAGCAAATAAAGACCTTTTTAAAGGGCCTATAAAATGCTAATTGTACAGTGATTGCTTAAAATGTAACTGCTGATGTATTTGTAAATTATTTCTGATTTAATTTTGTGATGGCAGTTTCTTTCTAAACTGGTATGCTTTTCTCCAGATTTTGATTCAGGTAGAAACTGTCAAACTGTCAATAGATACGGTAGTCACATTTTGACTGTCATGCCTAAGGCAGTGTGGAAAATACTGATACAATATGGCACCACTAATGATTCAATCATTATGAGAACACAGGCATACATGGTTTACAGTGGCCTGTGCATGTTGATGGTGTTTTTCTGTTAAGCCTCCTTCATTTTTATAGAAATCTATAGAAAATCAGGTTTATCCAATTAATAAATTTCTGCCACTGTTGGCCCATGTCTAGTCAAACTCTTCGGCCTACCCCTATGTGACTACTTAAAATACCTTTTACACTGCCAGAGACAAAGAGAACTAAATTGAGGATTTATAGCAGAAGCAAATTAATTTCCAAAAGAAAAAAAGGAAACATCTTCTCTGTAAATGCTAAAATCACAATATAGTTATATTTTTGCATTTCTATACATACTAATTTCTCTACCCGGAGCCAAAGTAAGATATATCCTGGTGCTCAGCATCTGCCTTTTCCCATTTTCCATGCTAGGTTGCCCCACAGGCTGGTGAAATATTACTTAGGGCAAGATTATCATGACAGAGTATGCCATCCAAGGGAAAAGAAAGAAGCAGGAGAGATGAGGCAGTTCTGATGAGCTGATCTATAGTTCTATGATCCAAAAAGCTGGAAAGCTATTTCCAGCTACTTGGAAGTTTTTTGTTTAGGTTTGGTTTGCTCTTATTTTGAATTATATATAGCTCTTGGCAACATAGTCATTCCCTGATTAGAACCATAGGCCTTAATCTGTCCCTGTCGCCATCTTCCAGCGTTCAATGTTGGCCAGGGAAAAGTGGGGATCCAGTGACAAATACTTAGGGATCCAGCTCAAAACTGGGGAAGAAGATCAAGGTAGGAGTACAATTAATTAAAATTTTTCAACATTCACATGGCCCATTATTTTATTGCTACATATAACCAAGTGGATTAACATTTTCAGAAGTCTTTGGAGTGGGCCCCCCTTTTTCCAAAGAGAAGATCCAGGAAGAAATGTCTATGATGAATGTGGACATGTACAGGGGTGGACTTATAGCTGAAATCAAATGTCTACTTCTAATTAATTTTTTTCATTTATCTATTTTTTTCATGTATCTATTCCAGATTAGCTATTTTTAACACTTATCTAGATACAATTCAAGTACCATACTATTCATCTATTTGAAGTATCCAGCTCAATGGTTTGTAGTATATCCACAGTTTCAAAAAGAATCCTATACCCTTCAGCTATCACCTTCTTGTTCCTCCATCACCTCCCCCAATACCAGGCAACCAATAATCTATGTTCGGTCTCTATAGATTTCCCTTTTCTAGGTATTTCATATGAATGGAATTATGCCACATGGTGTTCTGTGCCTGGCTTGTTTCACTTAGCCTGATGTTTTCAACCTCATCCATTTTGTAACATGTATCAGCACCCCCATTCCTTTTTATAACCAAATAATATTCCATGGAATGGAGCGACCATATTTTAATCATCCTTTCTCTGATGGACATTTGGGTTCTTTTCATCTTTGGGATACTATGTATAATGCAGCTATATATAGACATTCATATACAGTTTTTGTTTGGACATATACCTAGGATTAGATATTTTTAAGTATTAATTTATGCATTTTTTAATACTTTCACATTTCCTGAAATAACTTCATTCAAATTCTTCACGGGCATGTTCAACATCAATCTTCATCAGCAGTAAAGTCACTTTTTGACTGATAACAATGTTTGAGAGCACATAATTTTCACTTTTATTCTAATTTTTTGGCAACACAGAACTTTTTAAATCCATGGATGATGATCTCCCTGAAAATTTCATCTTGATCCACAAGAGCTCTTTTATATAACATTTGGACACACTGTCTGCTTGTTTTCTCATTCATCTGGAAAGTTCATATAGATGGTCTCTCAGATGTAACAACCACCTAGTCTGACACCGTCAAAAGGAACTTTTCAAGGCTTTTTTTACAATGATACCCAGCACTTACAAGTGTGAGGTCAGACCACAAGAATCATTAGTAATTTTGTTATTAATTTGTCTCCTTTATTTTTCTGGCTTCATCCGTTGATTTCTGTTAGAATCCAGAAGCTGCTTTGATTGAGAGAGATTGGTATCCTCATTTCTGGAGAGTGTGCTTTCTATTACTTTTTGCACTCGCTATTTCTCAGGCTGGAATGTTCTTTCCTCAAATAACAATGTGGCTGGATCCCTCATTTGCTGAATTGTCATTTTATTTCACAGAGGTCCTTATATCTAAAATTGTAACCCCACTTGAGAATTTCTAAAAACAAAACAAAAAACTCTTGCTTCTGCTTTATATTCCTCCTTAACACTTACAATTTTCTAACATTTATGTAATTTTCTTATCTACTTTGCTTTACTATTTCTCTCTCCCACTAGAGTATAAGATCTATGAAAGCAGAGATTTCTGTATTGTCCTCATGGCTGAAACAGCACCCGGAATAGTGCTTGTACTTACTAGGCACTGAATATTTGCTGGATACCTAAAATTGCTGTTGAATAGGCTATCCTACTGCTCAAAAATAACATAAGCAAGGGAGTTCCTCATGTAACAAATCAAATATGTGGACTTGCATTTTGATCATGAGAAATTTGAGGAATCATATTGTTTATAATTTGGCATGCATATTAACTGTTACACCATGTTATCTTATTGAACCTATTACTGTAAAATTTTCAACTGTGGAGATAAAAAAAATAACAGATCAATGATTCATTACAAAATGGACATCCATATAACCACCTTCCTGGTGAAGCAATGGAACATTGCCAGCACTTTGGAAGGCCCCTTGTGCTCTTTCCATTATACTTCTTCCCTCCCTTTCCACGTTGTTTTGATCATGATTTCCTTGCTTTTCCCTATAGTGTTCACACCTAGACTTTTCCAAACACTGTGATTTTTGCCTATTTTCATTTCTTAATGAAATAATAAAGTGTCCTCCTTATAGTCATTTAATTGTGCATAGCTGTAGTTCACTTATTTCCATTACTATATTGCATCGAATTGGGTGAATATACAGCAATTTATTTATTCACTCTATAGCTGATTATCATTTATGCTGCCTCTGGTTTGGAGTGATTGCAAATAATAATGCAATGGATCTTTTTATACATACTTTTGATATAGCTGTATACATTTCAAATGGCTATGTTAGTTTGGACCATATAAACTTGTCATTTGTAATGGCAAATACTGGCAATTTTATATGGTTCAAGCTAATACCTAACAGTGAAATTTCTGGGTCTGTGCATATCCAACTTTAGTTTCCCCAGGAGAGTATGCACACCTACTAGCAGCCTATGAGAGTGTCAGTTGCTCCACATCCTTGTTAGCATTTGGTATCCTCAGTACTTTTATTTTTAAACATTCTGTTGGATGTGTAGTGGTATCACTTACAGTTTTAATTTGCAAAACTCTGATAACTAATGAGGCCGAGCATCTTTTACAAGTCTATACTAGGCATGTAGGTATCTTCTTTTGTAAAATGACTTCAAATACTTTTCAATTTTCTTTTCTACTGTACTATAGCCTTTTTCCTAATTAATTTGTAGGGGCTCTTTGTATATTTTGGATCTAAGCTATTAATCCTATGCGTACATACCAGTTTTCTTAATGTAAGTGCAGCCTAAATACCTGTTTTTCCTTATTGTATGTTTATCATATCTCTTTACAGAAACTTCCTCATGACACATTTGATGTTCTAAAAGATTATTTACCTTTCATAACTTAAGCTGTAATTAACCTGAAATTGTTTCTGTATATGATAAAAAGTAGGCTCGTATTTTTTCTGTATGGATATCCAATTGAAGTAGTAACATTTCTTGAGAAAACTGTGCTTCTCTCATCCGGTAGTGCAACTTGTTGCATAAATTAATACATAGGTGGGTCTGTTTATGAAATTTTTATTTTGATTCATTTCTCAGTTTGTCTACATTTACATAGTATTGACCTGTCTTAATTGTTATAACCTAATGAAATCTTGATAGTGGGTACAAAGTCCTTCAATTCTGTTTTTTGCTTTAGATTTCAATGACTATTCTTGACCCCTGGTATTTCCAAATGCCATTAACTTACAAGTTATACTAAGAAAAATTATAAAAACTTCTCAATTTATTTAGGTCATTTTTAAGTGTCATTGGTAGAGTTGTGCACAGCTTTTATAGGATTTGTTCTTTTAAGAGGTTTGTTTTTCCTATGCTTCATAAACTGTGCTTTTATAAAATTCACTGTCCAATTGGTCATTTAAAGCAATACAGTTGATTTTATATATTGACCTTATTTATTACAACAATTTTATGCAGATTTTTTAACTTTTCATATAGTCAGTCATGTTGTCTGTGAATCAAGTTTTATTTCTTTGTTCTCAATGATTGCATTTTTTTCTTGCTTTATTATATTGGCTACAACATTTGTTATAATATTGAATATAAGTCATCTTATTAGACTTACTTGTACCGCATCTCAGAGGAAAAGCTTGTAATATATTGTATCAAATATAATATTGACTGTGATGATTTATTTGTTTTGCAACTTTTATAAAATTAAGAAAATCTTCCTTCAAGTTTGCTAGGTTTTTTATCAATACATATTATTTTATTTAAACCTTTCTATATCTCTTATAATGATTATGTGATTTTTTCTTTTTTCTGTTAGTATGTTTAGTATCTTTTCTCTGTTGATATGCCTACTGATATTCAAATATTAAACAAACCTTGCATTCATGGAATGTCTGTTCATGATGCGTTATTCTTTTATAAATTGCTGAATCTAATTTGCTAATAATTAACTTAGGATATTTTCACTATGTTCATGAATGGCATTGGCCATCAATTTCTTTTCCATATAATGACCTTTTCAAATTTTTGATGCAAGGGTTATGCTGAGCTCATATAATAAATGGGGAAATTATTACTCATTTTTCTAGGGTCTGAAAGAGTTTACATTAAATTGGTATCATTTCTTCCTAAAACCTTACCTAGAATTTTCTGAATCTGGTATTTTATTTTTGGGAAAGTTTTAATTTATGATTGAATTTCTTTAATAATTATAGGTATGCTTAGATTTTCTATTTTTCTTTAGTAATTATTTTGTGAATTTATTTAATTTAAATGTTTGTATTTATTGGTATAAAGTTGTCATACCTTTAAATATGTGTTTAATATCTGTAGAGATGTGGTATTGACCCATTCTCCATTCCCGACATTATTTTTGCCTTTTGTCTTTTTCTTGACTAGTCTCAACAGAAGTTTATTTCTTTTAAAAATTATTTCAAAGGTCCAGCTTTTGGCATTTCTTTCTTTCTTTTTTGGTGTGTGTGTGTGTGTGTGTGTGTATGTTAGAGTTTCACTCTTGTTGTCCAGACTGGAAAGCAATGGCACAATCTTGGCTCACTACAACCTCCACCTCCCAGTTCAAATGATTCTTCTGCCACAGCTTCCCAAGTAGCTGAGATTACAGATGTACACCACCATGACCAGCTAATTTTTGTATTTTTAGTAGAGATGAGATTTCATCATGTTCACCAGGCTGGCCTTGAACTCCTGACCTCCAGTGATCCACTAGCCTCAGCCTCCCAAAGTGCTGGGATTACAGACATGAGCCACTGAGCCAGGCCTTGGCATTGTTAACGTCTATGCTCATTTTATATTTCATTTGGTTTTTCATTTTTCTATTTTCTATTCAATTTGTGGTTATTTTCTAAAATCTTGGAAAGTTAATTTTCACATCTTCCTTGTTAATAAATGCATTTAATGGCACAGATTAGCATCTAAGAATGTTTTTCAGTAGCAGCCCATACTTTTTTAATATAGCATTTTCATTATTACTTAATTCAAAATATTTATGTTCCTCTGTTGATTTCTTCTTTGATCAACTAGATCATCTATAAGAGTATTTCTTAATTGCCATCCTATGTGAATGTTTTCTAGCTATCTTTTCGTAGTATTTGATAGCTAATTTCTTCACGGCCAAAATACACATTCTGAATAATTTCAATCCTTCCTTAAAACTTACTTGATGACCTGGCAAATGCTCCATTTGCAAATGTTAGGCCTGCATTTAAGATGCATTTTGTAGATTTATAAGGAGTGATATACCAGATATATCACTCATCATGGTATTCAAGTTTGTAATATTCTTATTAATTTAGTTTTATCCATGTCTGAGGAAAGTGTGTAAAAATATCCCACATTGATTAGACATTTTTTTCCTTTTCTCCTTATAGTTTTGTCTATTCTTTATATATCTTCAAGCTAAGTTTTCAGTGCACTCGAATTTAGAATTGTTATATCTTTCTGGTGAATTCATCCAATTATCATTATAAAGTGCTCCTTTTTATCTCTAGTAATTCTGCTAATCTTAAGACTTACTGAGACTAATGTTAATATAGCTAAGCAATGTCTTTCGGATCATATCTGCTAGGTATATAATTTTCCTTTTTTGTTGTTTTATCTTTTAACTATTTGGAATCCTTACTCTGGAATATTTTAGATGAGATTTTTATAAAAATTACATAAACGAGCTTGATAATTTTTCTCTTTATTTTGAACATCTAGTTTTTTTTACATTTAATATTTGAGTTTAAACATAAAATAATGCTGTGTGTTTTGTCCTAACATTTTTTTCTTTTGTTTTTTCTCTTATTTCATGCCTCTTTTTGAATTTATTGATAAATTTTTGTTATCTTATATTTGCTCTCTATTATTTAAGGAATTACAAGTCCTTTGCAATTCTTTTAGAGATGACCTAGAAATAAATTATAACTTTCATTGTTGCTTTATCAGCGTAATATTAATTTGTTGTTGCCTTGTTCTTTAACTTCATTTACTATTGTGTGTGTGTGTGTGTGTGTGTGTGTGTGTGTGTGTGTGTGGAGTACAATGGCACAATCTAGCTCACTGCATCCTCCACCTCCCAGGTTCAAGCAATTCTCCTGCCTCAGCATCCCGAATAGCTGGGATTACAGATGCACACCGCCACGCCCAGCTAATTTCTTTTGCATTTTAGTAAAGACAGGGTTTCTCCATGTTGCTCAGGCTGGTCTCGAACTCCTGATCTCAGGTGATCCACCCACCTCAGCCTCTCAAAGTGCTGGGATTACAGGTGTGAGCCACTGCACCCACCCTGACTTCATTTATTTTATGTGTACGGTGGTTTATTTAAATTCAAGTAGGCATGATATATTAATATTTACCATATAGCCTTGTGTTATTTGGTAATATTAATATTATTACTCCATAGTCAATATTTGCTCATATTTATCCATGTGTTAATCGTTGTATTACTGTTATTTCATTCTACATCTTTCATCTTCTATTAGTGATCATTTTCACTTGGTCTGAGGAACACTCTTCAGGAGGTCCTTCTGGTAGCAAATTCTCAGTTTCTATTCATCTGAAAATGTCTATTTCAGTTCAACAATCTTGAAAAGCATTTTTTCTGTGTATAGAACTCTATTTTGGCAATTATTTTCTATTAATAATTTACAGTTTATCTTCTAGTATTTCACGATATTAAGAAGTCAACAGCGAGTCTTATGTTTGCGTTTTAAAGACAATCTGTCTTTTTACATGGCTGCATTACATTTTTTTCTCTTTGTCTTTGGTTTGCAAAAGTTTAATTTTATATGCCTAAGCATAGATTACTTCTTGTATATTCTGCTTGTAGTTCATAGAGATTTTTAAATCTAAGATTTAATACCTTTCATCAGTTTTGGAAAACTCTCAGTCTTTGTGCCATTAGATACTACTACTTCTCTCCCAATTCCCTTTTCCATTTATTAATGGGATTCAGATTGCACCCATGTTGGATCTCCTTATTGTATCCCATATGTATTTTATATTTTCTTGTGATTTTTAAATATGTATGTCTCTGTGGTGTATTCCTAGTGTTTTCCTCTTATCTATCTTCCAGATCACTAGATCTCTCTTTATTTGTGTCCAATCTGCTGATAAAATCACCCACACTGAGTACCTAATTTTGGTTATTGCATTTTTTTCAGTTCTGAAGTCTGTATTTGATTCTTTTCTTATTTCCAGAATTATTACTATTTTATTTTCCTGAACATAGCAAGCATGCTTATGTTAAAATCTATACCCTATAAGTTGAATATCTAAAGTTTAAGTGAATCTGTCTTCATTGTCTGTTGTTGGTATTGGTTTTTATTCACAATGCATGTTATTTGTGCTGGTTTTCATATATGTTATAGCTTTGTGTGGTTTTAAAAAATGTATACTTAACATTGAATTTTAAAAATATAGAAATAACTCGAAGACTAGGGTGATGTTATTTTTCTCTTGAGAAAAATTAGCATTTGCTTCCATAAGATGCTCAGAAGTACAGTTAATCTATAATCCCTAAATCTTATTTCATGTTTGAATTAGTTTGAAGCTGGTCAGAGGTCGATGTAGGAATTTATCTAGTTTTCAGTATTCTAGGGATTTAGTTCCTCAGAATCCCAAACCCAGGGGAGTAAGTTCAACAACATCCCCACACCCCTTCCTTCTGTGGGCTCCGGAGTACATCTGCTGTATCTTAGGCCCATGTGCTACTTTAAAGTACTCTTTAATCTTTAGTTTCTGAGATGATCTGCTTAGTAATGAGAAAATACTCAAGGGGAAATATCGTCTAACAATGAGATCTTTCTCGGGGTATCCACCTATTTATAGGTCCTAGCCTTGTAGTATTTCTTTTCCAATGGCTCAAAAGGCATTTATTAAGGTTTTTTTCTCACTGTCATCACAGGAAATCTTGTTCTGAATTACTCAGTGATTTATTACTAAGCTGAAGTCCTACTAATTGCTTACAATAATATAAAATAACAGTGTAATATTTCATAATGATGTAAAGTTTGTATCATTTAGGTCATAAACTAAAATATTTAAAATTTACACTTCCTGTTAAAGTTGATAAAATAATGTCTATATTACTAAGTAGCCAAACTATGAGAAAGTGTGAAGAAAACTTTAATACAGCATTAGTTTTACTAAAATTGTCTAATCTAATAACTAATATGAAGTCAAATGTAAAAAACAATATTTATTCATATTAATCCCATACAGCCCACTAAGAATGTGCATATATATGTGATATATATACATAATATATATTATATATATATAAATGCCCAATTCTATATATATATCACATTCAACCTGAGCTCTCACAAGACTGAGAAAAATTAATTCATCTTTAAGGCTTTGATAGAGACCTAGTTTTTCCTTTACCATAATGCTTATCAGATGTATAAGTTATTACTAATGACTTATCATCTGTATCTAGGGTCTGTCTATAAAGTAAGAATAATAACAATACTACTTCATGGAGCTGTGATGAGGATTGATTAAACACATATATAAACTTAGAACAATAGAAAAAACACAGTACATATTCAGTAACCACTGCGTGTCATCCACGCCATCATCATCACTAAAAGTTAGAGATCTTTGAAGACTTCAGCTTGTTCCAGAGAATCTGAGAAAGTCAAAAACATCAAAGAATGCCACTTTACGTGAATATCGTACAAAACATAGAACACCAGAAAATACAGATATTAGAAGTCTCCTTTTTGCTATGGTGAAGAAATGGTGAAGAAGCCATTTTTATGATCTCTGCTCACCTGGGCAACCCTAACCCTAATCCGACACCTTTGAAACAAGCTGAGCCTGTTTCACTGCTCACACTCAATGGATTCTGCTGGCTTCGTAAGGATAAAATGCTATGAATAGGATGTATCTTGATCTTCTCTAGGTAACTTTAAGATGCATAGGAGTTCATGAAAGATGGGGAGAAACATGCTTTAAATGTCTATCATCTGAACCTGACCCCAATTTGTTCTATGTTGTAGATTAGAAAGTCGTATTATGAATTAATGAATATGTCAGAGTGAGGCATAAATGACTTACAAATGGATTTTGAATGACACCTGGCTCAGAAATTGGGTACTCCCTATATAAGTACAAATTTAAATAGATTTCCTTTTCAAATTTAGTAGCCTCCCTCTTGCCTAAATGAGTGTCGTCTGACTTCTCTCAGGGACTCAACAAGTCAGCGTTAGTAGAGGAGAGGTTGGCAAATGTTTTCTGTAAAGACCCAGAGAGTAAATATTTTAGGTTTTGCAGGCCATATGGTCTTGGTTACATCTACTGGAGTCTTCTGTTGGAGCTCAAAAGTGTCAATAGGCAATGTGTAAATAAATGGGGATGACAGTATTACGATAAAACTTTATTTACAAAAAAAGGCAGGTGGCTAGATTTGGCCCGTGGTCCATAGCTTGCCAAATTCTGAAAAGGACCCTAAGGTTGAAGCTTTTTCAACACAAGCTAGAGAATTTATTTTGGCTTTTACCTTGCTCTGGTTTACAGCTATGGCTGGACATTTATTTTCCCTATATAAAGTGCTCTCTGTACTCAATAACTTCTACAAAAGGAGTGCCTTTATTTTGGTTAACCATAGTTTGAAATCTTCATGTGGCTTTTTTTAAGAATATCACTGTGAGATATTTATTATTTAAAGAATGCAATCTTGCAACAATAGCATATATACATTATTCAAACATAAATTATTGTTAGTCTCAGATATATAAAGATGCCTTGAGTATAAGTGGATTTAAAAGAATTCTTGGCTGGGCACAGTGCTCATGCCTGTAATCCCAGCACTTTGGGAGGCTGAGGCAGGCAGATCACAAGGTCAGGAGTTCAAGACCAGCCTGGCCAGCATGATAAAACCCCATCTCTACTAAAAATACAAAAAATTAGCCAGGCATGGTGGAGTGCACCAATAGTCCCAGCTATGTGGGAGGCTGAGGCAGGAGAATTACTTCAATCTGGGAGGCAGAGGTTGCAATGAGCTGAAATTATGCCACTGAACTCCAGCCTAGCCACAAAGCAAGACTCCATCTAAAAAAAAAAAAAATTCTTTTTCTCACATTGTTATGCAGAAATCTTTGAGCTATAAGAAATAGTTTGCACATTTGACTTTTCAGTATTTTCTCACCAATACTTTTATGAGAAATAATCTGTTTTTTTTTTTTTTAAGACAATTTGAGCCAGGCACAGTGGCTCACACCTGTAATCCCAGCACTTTGAAAGGCCGAGGCGGACAGATCAAGAGGTTAAGAGATCGAGACCAGCCTGGCCAACATAGTGAAACCCAATCTCTACTAAAAATACAAAAGTTAGCTGGGCATGGTGGTGGATGTTGCCTGTAGTCCCAACTACTTGGAGGCTGAGGCATGAGAATCGCTTAAACCCGGGAGGCAGAGGTTGGAATGAACCGAGATCATGCCACTGCACTCCAGCCTGAGTGACACAGCAAGACCCCTTTTTAAAAAAATAAAATAAAAATAAAAAAAGATAATTTGAAGACTACCATACATCACATTGTAAAGACTACAGTTTGACATTATCAGAACTAGAATGCTATTTTATCAAGAGTAAAATGGAAAAGCACTATGCTTTTTTTTCCTTGCTTTTTTTCCTTTTATTGAAGATCACACAGGATGTCTTAAAAAACTGAAATTATCAGAGAGGTGGCAGAAAGATGGCGGAGAGGAGACAACACCAGAATGCCGCTCCTAGCAAATGAGGCGCAGAGGGCTAGAAGACTTCACGATTCCAAGTGAGGTGCCAGGTTCATTTCAGAGGGGCTAGAAGGACTCTGAAAGTAGTCCAGGGATGGAGCCAAAGCAGGGCGAGAGCTGTCTAGGGAGAACAAATCAAGACAGAGCGGGGCACATCCCCACCTGGAACATGCAGCTGGCTCGGAGGGTCTGGGTACTTCACCCCCTCAGTGCTCCAATCCGATCTTGTGCTTACCTCATCCCTCCAGCAACCCACAGTCCACGAGAGGCCCACCAGACAGGGGGGTGCCATGAGTTGTCTATGCAAATCGGAGCTAGGGCTCCAGCCTGGTGCCATATGTTGTTAGCCAGACCAGGGCAGAAGTTTGGACTAGCACCAGCGGGATGGAACAACCCATCCCACAGAACGAGGCAGAGTTGAAAGCATGGAAACAGGTCATAAGGCCTGGCAGTCCCCACCTCCACAAAACTCAAACTAAAGCCCATGCACCAGACAGCTCGACAATGAATACACCAGTTTGACCCCCACCAGGAAGATTGAGTTCAGAGAAGGAGAGACACCATTGGGAAGGCAGGGCTAATTTCACCTGCAAACAAACCCCAGGGGAAGACCACCCACCCAGCAACCTGACTGAATCCGTGGGAGCTCAGGAGCTCCTCTACAGGCCAAAAAAGATGTAGCTCCAACTGCAAGAGAAAGGATGTCCACTCAGAGATTCCTCCCGATATCACCAACTTCAAAGATCAAAGCAAGACAAATCCACCAAGATGGGGAATAAAACAGTGCAAAAAGTCTGAAACCTTCAAAGACCAGAACACTTCTTTCCCTCCCAGGGATCACAACTTCTCACCATCAAGGGAACAAAACAAGACAGAAAATGAATGTGACGAAGATAGAAGCAGGCTTCAGAAGGTGGATAATAACAAACTTTTCTGAGTTAAAAGACGGTGTTCTAACCCAATGCAAAGAAACTAAGAACCTTGAAAAAAGGTTAGACGAAATGCCAACAAGAATAACCAGCTTAGAGAGGAACATAAATGACTTGATGGAGCTGAAAAACACAGCACAAGATCTTTGTGGGGCATGCATAAGTTTCAACAGCCAAAGCAATCAAGCAGAAGAAAGGATATCAGAGATAGATCAAATCAATGAAATAAAATGAGAAGGCAAGATTAGAGAAAAAAGAGTGAAAAGAAATGAAGAAAGCCTCCAAGAAGTAGGATTTATGTTAAAAGACCTAATCTATGCTTGATCAGCATATCTGAATGTCATGGGGAGAATGAATCCAAGTTGGAAAACACTCTTCAGGATATTATCCAAGAGACCAACCTAACAAGGCCGGCCAACATTCAAATCCAGGAAATACAGAGAACACCACAAAGATATTCCTCAGAAAGAGCAACCCCAAGGCACATAATCATCAGCTTGACCAGAGTTGAAATGAAGGAAAAAATCCTAAGGGCAGCCAAGGTTGAGTTACCCACAAAGGAAAAACCGACAGACTCACAGGGGTTCTCTCAGCAGAAACTCTACAAGCTAGAAGTGGATGTGGGCCAATATTCAACATCCTTAAAGGAAAGAACTTTCAACCCAGAATTTCATATCTGGCCAAACTAAGCTTCTTAAGTGAAGGAGAAATAAAATCCTTTACAGACAAGCAATTGCTGAGAGATTTTGTTGCTATAAGACCTGCCTTACAAGGACTCCTGAAGGAAATACTAAACATGGAAAGGAACAACCAGCATGAGCCACTACAAAAACATACCAAATGGTAACTAAACATAGAAAGGAAAAACCAGTACCAGCCATTCCAAAAACATACCAAATGGTAAAGAGCATCCACACAATGAAGAAACTGCATCAACTAATGGGCAAAAGAACCAGCTAGCCTCAAAGTGCAGGATCAATTCACACATAACAATATTAACCTTCAATGTAAATGGGCCAAATGCCTCAATCAAAAGACACAGACTGGCAAGTTGGATAAAAAGTCAAAACCAATTGGTGTGCTGTATCCAGGAAACCCATCTCACATGCAAGGACATATATAGGCTCAAAATAAAGGGATGGAGGAAGATTTATCAAGTAAATGGAGAGGGGGGAAAAAAAGCAGGAGTTGCAATTCTAGTCTCTGATAAAATAGACTTTAAACCAACAATATCAAGAGACAAAGAAGGGCATTACTTAATGGTAAAAGGATCAATGCAACAAGAAGAGCTAACAATCCTAAATATATACACACCCGGATACATAAAGCAAGTTTTTAATGACCTACACAGAGACTTAGATTCCCACACAATAATAGTTGGAGACTTTAAAACTCCACTATCAATATTAGACAGATCAACATGACAGAAAATTAACAAGGATATCCAGAAGTTGAACTCAGACCTGGACCAAGCAAACCTAATAGACATTTACAGAACTCGCCACCTTAAATCTACAGAATATACATTCTTCTCAGCACCACATTGCACCTACTCTAAAATTGACCACATAATTGGAAGTAAATCACTCCTCAACAAATGCAAAAGAGTGGAAATTATAACAAACAGGCTCAGAACACAGTGCAATCAAGTTAGAACTCAGGATTAAGAAACTAAGAACCTCACAGCTTCATGGAAACTGAACAACTGGCTCTTAAATGTTGACTGGATAAACATTGAAATGAAGGCAGAAATAAAGATGTTCTTTGAAACCGATGAGAACAAAGACACAACATACCAGAATCTCTGGGACATATTTATAGCAGTGTTTAGAGTAAAATTTATAGCAATTAATGCCCACATGAGAAGCAAGGAAAGATGTAAAATTGACACCCTATCATTAAAATTGAAAGAGCTAGAGGAGCAAGATCAAGAAAACTCAAAAGCTAGTAGAAGACAAGAAATAACTAAAATCAGAGCAGAACTGAAGGAGATAGAGACACAAAAAACCCTTCAAAAAATTCAATAAATCCAGGACCTGGTTTTTGAAAAGATCAACAAAATAGACCAACCGCTAGCCAGATTAATAAAAAAGAAAAGAGAGAGGAATCAAATAGATGCAGTAAAAAATGATTAAGGGGATAGCACTACTGATTCCACAGAAATATAAACCACCATCAGAGATTACTACAAACAACTCTATGCCCATAAACCAGTAAACCTCAAAGAAATGGATAAATTCCTGGACACTTGCACCCTCCCAAGCAAAACCAAAAAGTAGTCAAAACCCTGAATAGTCCAATAACAAAGGTTGAAGTCGAGGCAGCAATTAAGAGCCTACCACCAAAAAAAACGCCCAGGTCCAGATGGATTCACAGCTGAATTCTACCAGACATACAAAGAGGAGCTGGTACCACTCCTTCTGAAACTATTTCAAACAATCCAAAAAGAGGGAATCCTTCCCAAATCCTTTTATGAAACCTACATCATCCTGATACCAAAACCCGGGAAGAGACTCAACAAAAAAAGAAAACTTGAGGGCAATATCCATGATGAACACAGATGCAAAAATCTTCAATAAAATACTGGCAAACCAATTGCAACAACACATCAAAAAGCTTATCCATCATGATCAAGTAGGCTTCATCCCGGGGATGCAAGGCTGGTTCAACATACACAAGTCTATAAATGTAATCCACCACCACATAAACAGAACCAAAGACAAAAACCACATGATTATCTCAATAGAGGCAGAGAAGGCCTTTCACAAAATTCAACAGCCCTTTATGCTAAAAACTCTCAATAAACTAGGTATTGACAGAACGTATCTCAAAATAATAAAAGCTATTTACAGCAAACCCACAGCCAATATCATACTGAATGTGCAAAAACTGGAAGCATTCTCTTTTAAATCTGGCACTAGACAAGGATGCCCTCTCTCACCACTCCTATTCAATATAGTATCGGAAGATCTAGCCAGAGCAATCAGGCAAGAAAAAGAAATAAAGGGTATTGAATTAGGAAAGGAAGAAGTCAAACTGTCTCTATTTGCTGTTGACATGACGGTATATTTAGAAGACCCCATCACCTCAGCCCAAAATCTCCTGAAACTGATAAGCAACTTCAGCAAAGTCTCAGGATACAAAATCAATGTGCAGAAATCACAAGCATTCCTCCACACCAATAACAGACTTAGAGCCAAATCCAGAATGAACTGCCATTCACAATTGCTACAAAGAGAATAAAATACCTAGGAATACAACTAACAAAGAATGTAAAGGACCTCTTCAAGGAGAACTACAAACCACTGCTCAAGGAAATAAGAGAGGACACAAATGGATGGAAAAACATTCCATGCTCATGGTTAGGAAGAATCAATATCTTAAAAATGGCCATACCTCCCAAAGAAATTTATAGATTCAACACTATCCCCATCAAGGTACCTATGACCCTCTTCACAGAACTAGAAAAAACCACCTTCAACTTCATATGGAACCAAAAGAGAGCCCACATAGCAAAGACAATCCTAAGCAAAGAGAGCAAAGCTGGAGGCATCATGCTACCTGACTTCAATCTATACTACAAGCCTACAGTAATCAAAACAGCATGGTATTGGTACCAAAACAGAGATATAGACCAATGGAACAGAACAGAGGCTTCGGAGGCAATGCCATACATCTACAACCATCTGATACCTTTGACAAACCTGACAAAAACAAGCAATGGGGAAATACTCGCTGTTTAATAAATGGTGCTGGGAAAACTGGCTAGCCATGTGCAGAAAGCAGAAACTGGAACCCTTCCTGACACCTTACACTAAAATGAACTCCAGATGGATTAAAGACTTAAACATAAGACCTAACACCATAAAAACCCTAGAAGAAACCCTAGGCAAAAAAAACCATTCAGGACATAGACATAGGCAAGGACTTCGTGACTAAAACACCAAAAGTATTGGCAACAAAAGCCTACATAGACAAATGGGGTCTAATTAAACTTCAGAGCTTCAGTATAGCAAAAGAAACAATCATTAGAGTGAATCGGCAACCAACAGAATGGGAAAAAAGTTTTGAAATCTACCCATAATACAAAGGGCTAATATTCAGAATCTACAAAGAGCTAAAACAGATTTCCAAGAAAAAAACAAACAAACCATTCAAAAGTAGGCGAAGGATATGAACAAATACTTTTCAAAATAAGACATTTATGAGGCCAACAAACATATGAAAAAATGCTCATCATCACTGGTCATTAGAGAAATGCAAATCAAAACTACATTGAAATACCATTTCACACCAGTTAGAATGATGATCATTAAAAAATCTGGAGACAACAGATGCTGGAGAGGATGTGGAGAAATAGGAACACTTTTACACTGTTGGTGGGAGTATAAATTAGTTCAACCATTGTGGAAGACAGTGTGGCGATTCCTCAAGGACCTAGAAATAGAAATTCCGTTTGACTCAGCAATCCCATTACTGGGTATATATCCAAAGGATTATAAGTTGTTCTATTACAAAGACACAGGCACACATATATTCACTGCTGCACTGTTTACAATAGCAAAGACCTGGAACCAACCCAAATGCCCATTGATGATAGACTGGACAAGGAAAATGTGGCACATATCCACCATGGAATAGTATGCTACAATCAAAAATGATGAGTCTGTGTCCTTTGCAGGGACATGGATGAATCTAGAAACCATCATTCCAGCAAACTGACAGAGAACAGAAAATCAAACACTCATAGGCGGGTGTTGAACAATGAAAACACATGGACACAGAGAGGGGAGCATCACACACTGGGGTCTGTTGTGGGGAATGGGGGAGGGACAGTGGGGGAGTGGGGAGGTTGGGGAAGGATACCGTGGGGAGAAATGCAAGATATAGGGGACAGGGGGATGGAGGTAGCAAACCACATTGCCATGTTTGTACCTATACAACAATCTTGCATGTTCTGCACATGTACCCCAGAACCTAAAGTGCAATAAAAAATATATATTAAAAAAAAAGGGAGAAAGAAGAAATCAACTTTGGAGCAGAAAGTTAGAATAAACTATCATATTTATAATATAACTTGTAAAAAATATTGAAATTATCAACCATGATTTTGGAGTTTGTAACTTTTTTTTTTTAAAGCCTTGATTTCACAACATTTAATGATACTGAGGTAGGTATTTTTTTACTTAATGATCAGGACAAAGGGCTGAAGCCAAAATCCTAAGCATAATTTAAATTTTGACATTGACTTCCCATCTGGTCTGGAAGAAAATTAGCTTCCTTTTAATTTTTATTTACCTATCTTCTTTCAATAAAATGAAAATTAATTAATTGGTGTGAGTAAAACACTTGGAAGATGAAAATGCCTTATAAGTGCTAGATATCATTAGATAAAGATGTCCCTGTTGGAATGAATGAATCTTGCCAAAATACTTTCAGAAAGAATATTGCCTTGCATTTAAAACCCTAATTTAATTTTCAGTAAAATGTTATTGCTTTTTTGTTAAATGCTTTGAGTAACTATAAAGTATTTAATCAAATAAATGCTACCATGGATAGATTATTGTCACATTTTGGTTGGAACATACACTAGATATTGATCTTGGTGATGTTTTATTCATATTAGAAATTATGTCAATATAAGCTATTTGGACAGATGGAGAGTCCTATACTTAACTACAGAATTTAACTACCTGTCCTTGTTTCCTTAATTTTTCCAATTCATTTACAATGCCATTTTTATTAGTAAATCCAAGATAATGAGCTTGGTGCTTGCTTACATCATTGGGCTTTTAGTGACATTTTCTGTATCACCTGCAGATTAACCTTTAGTGCACACAAACTCATTTTTCTCTCTTCCATGAATCTTTACATGAAACTGACTTTGCCATTAGTAAGAACAGACCAGAATTTAGTGATTTCCAAGTAAAATACTGCTGGACCTCATACATAAAAGAACATAGATAGCCTCAAATTTGTGATTAGTACTAAACCAAATGTTAAGATAATCAACGGAGAGGCGACTTGCTACCTTTCTTTCAGATAAATCCTTACATCAGTTTAAAATAAAGTTCGTTTAATCGGTATGTGGTGATTGATTTTAACATGCAAAGTTCTTTTTTTTTTTAAAGTCTTAATGACGTTAACTATTTTGATTTTAGGTTTCGAGTTTGTTCTATCACCTGAAAATCTGTGGCTAAAATTGAGAATAATCCCTTTCTCTCCCTAATAGAGGAGAGAACACATAAATTGCTTCTACAAATCCGGTCATGGTCAGTTGTATAATATTGTTTTTTAAATGCTGTCTTGACCCAGTTTTGAGGCCCCGGATAGGGGCCAATCAGTTCCCTTTCTTGAGCAGCCAATCAAATCTACACTTCCTCTTATGGGGCTCTTGTACTCTGGACCACTATACACCCACCCTAATCACCCCAGGGCCAGATAAAGGACAGTTGAAGTATCCTCTGTGCCCAAGAGCCCGAAAATATTTTTCAAACTAACCAATCCTAAGCCTACTTACTAACTCTGCTTTGCAAGTTCTTTCTTGTGGAAACCACAATAAAGGCACTTACCCAGTCACCCCCCTCCCTCTGTCTTGTGATACACCCGGGTGGTCTCTGTGTGCCCCCTCACCCAGGTGTGACCTGTGCACTTCTCTTGAAAACTGAATAAACTCTATTCTGCTTGCAATTAGAATAAACTATCTTTTAGATAACAGTCATCTCTCCATCTTATATCACCTCATTATTGGCCTTATCATACCTAAATAATACCAAAACCTATTACTAGTTGGAATTTGATTTGCCTTTTTATTTTTTCTTCCTTTTCTCTTTCCCTCCTTTCTTTTCTTTCTTCCTTTGTCATTCCCTCTGTCCTTCCTTCCTTCATCTTTCCCTCCCTTCGTCTTTTCTTCCCTCATTTCCTTTCATTCTTCCTTCCTTCCCTCCTTCCTACCTTCCAAGTACAAGTGTATAGCTGTGCTGTCTTAAAATGTGTATTTTATGATGTTGATATTTGCTATATTTTAAAACTAAAACCAGACTAATAAAATAAATACCAAGCATTCTGTCCTGTGATATTATATCAATTAGTGTCATGGCACCAAGAATAGGATCATGTTGGAAGGGATATTTCATTGAACTGGGTTGGGAACTTTTTCTCCAGCTCACTGAAGTCACCTCAAGTAGGTTCATGGACATTGCTGAGGACCTGCCTCCTGTTTTCAGAGGTGCTTCCCAGTGCCTCTCTTGTCACCATGCCCCTGGCTTCAGTAACTGCTATTATGGAGCTGTGATTGCATCCACACAATAAACAGGTCACATCCACACAAAATGAAAAAAGTAGTTCAGATGCTGCCATTGTAAAGGGGATTTAATGTGTGAATGTGGCACTCAACATTTAGTGCTTAACTAAAATGTTATTTTCTCAGGAAGGTTATTCTCAATGCCTCCAACCAGGTTTTTCCTACAATTGTGTCCCCACAAATGCTGTGAAACCTCTACTTCTCTCCCTTAGTGCTGATCACAATTTTAAAATTTATGCAATTAATTCCAATCTGTAATTGGATTTAGAGATTTTGATTGCACACTAGCTCATTATACCTGCTGGGTGGTCTTGAGCAAGTTACATTTTCTGAAGCACAGCATCCTGATTGGATAAATAGGCAGAATACCTAATTTACAATAGGCCACTGGGATGATTTTGGAAAATACTGTTGATTGCTCATCCCACAGCCATTCCTTACTTTTTCCCACCCCTGATTTTGTTCAATCTCTTTTAAATTGTTCTGTTCTTCAGGGAGGCTAGACCTTCCTCAGTCTGGGGTGGAGAGCAAGGGGTGTTGAAAATCTTAATTGTCTAATTAAGCCATAGCTCGTTTCCTTTGCCATGTAGTCTTTGGTTGACTTTAGCATGCAAGACATTTCTGTCCAGTAAATTATGAAGGGAAGTCCGCCTGGGATGGTATGAATCAGAGAGGTTTCTTTATCCTTAAAAGGAAAATAAGACATTGACTTGAATTTTTCTTCCCACTGTACTTGATTTCTGGAATTTCAAAGCCATCTTGTGCAAATGTGGGGCAAGTCTTGCTAAGAATATCAAAACCTTGACACGATTCAGCAGGTAGATTATTCCTGCAACCACCTTCCCTCTGGGCTTCTTCTCATGTGAGATAATGGCATCTTCTTGTTGCTTAGCCAGATTGAATTGAGTTTATTATCCCTTATCCAGATGCAAGGGATAATAAAGATAATATAAGATAATGTATGTGAATGTTCCCTAGAATATAGTGGGAATTGATTAAATCTATATTTTAAAATTAACCTGAACTTTATAATGGGGTAGGTTAAAATAGCCAATGAAAATACTTTTAAATTCTACCTTTCAGAGTAAAATGAGGTATGATTTTTCATGTATTTAATTAGCCAAAATTAAATAAATGATAATATTCAGCATTGCTAAGAGTGTAGGAGAACTGGACTGTCATGTATCACTGTAAGTTGCAAAAGAACACAAGTTTCTTAGTGGAACTTAACAACAGATAAGCTCCTCTGTTAATTAGTAACTTCATATGCACAAATATTTACAATAGACCTTAATTATATCATTGTTTATAATAGTCATAAATCAGAAATAACTGTTCATAAGACAGAACTGTTTAAATTCATTAGCTATGCAAACAATCAGTATATAGCCATTTAAATATTTAGAAGAATATAGTTTTTTTCTTTTTTTTTGAGATGGAGTTTCATTCTTGTTGCCCAGGCTAGAGTGCAATGGCATGATCCCAGCTCGCCACAACCTCTGCCTCCCGGATTTAAGCAATTCTCCTGCCCCAGTCTCCTGAGTAGCTGAGATTACAGGCATATGCCACCACATCCAGCTAATTTTTGTATTTTTAGTAGGGATGGGGTTTCTCCATGTTGGTCAGGCCAGTCTCGAACTCCCAATCTCAGGTGATCTACCTGCCTCGGCCTCCCAGAGTGCTGGGATTATAGGCATGAGCTGCCATGCCCAGCCTAAAAGACTAATTTTTAAAGTAAACTTTGTTTTTAAAAAGTTTTAGATTTACTAGGGAAGGGAGGAAGGAAGGAAGGAAGGAAGGAAGGAAGGAAGGAAGGAAGGAAGGAAGGAAGGAAGGAAGGAAGGAAGGAAAGAAGGAAAGGAAAAAGACCGTCTAGAGAGTTCCCAGGTATCCACATGCAGTTTTTCATATTATCAACATCTTACATTGGTAGGGTATATTTGTTACAATTAATAAACTAGTATTGAAAAATTATTATTAACTAGTTCATACATTCGGTTTTCTAAGTTTTTAAAAGAAAATAATTACTGACAGGATAGAAATGCATCATGACAAAGCCTCCTGGATACAATATTTCCAGGTACGACTGATGCAGATAGATATATATTAAAATACTTTTTTCCAGAACAATGCTTATGTTTGGTATAGCTAATTATTATCAGTCTTTAATTAAAACCAAGATGATAGTAGCTCAATACATAGAGGTTAAAGATAAGTCAGTTTTGTAACCTCGTCTTGACTTTTGTTTGTTGGCTTTTTACTTAAAAAAAAAATTAAGGGATAATGAATGCTTGTCCATGTCCATTTCGATCTGGCCTAGAGCATTTAATTGTCTAGAAATATTTGTACTCTAAGTCCCTTGGACTCCAGGAGTTTCAATGAGGAACAAGATAGACCACGCCACCCTGGCAATGCTGGGGACAGAATAAAAATCTGGTGGCCAATGATGTTGCCTCTAGCAAATCTTGGCCAGAAGGGGGAGAATGTAAATGAAAAATAAATTTCTAAGGCCCCCAACCATCTGAATGGACTCCTCCTCTCAGCCAATGGCATTCTAGAGTTACTTAAGAATCTAGTTCAGGTCATGACGGAAGAAGAGCTTGAACATGCCTCATTATATCCCCAGCAGCATTAACATCAACACAGACCTTAAGCCTGATAAGACACATCTTTAGTCACCAGCAGGGAACCATGGCTCATGCCTGTAATCCCAGCACTTTGGGAAGCTGAGGCAGGTGGATCACAAGGTCAGGAGTTCGAGACCAGTCTGGTCAGCATAGTGAAATCCCATCTCTATCAAAAATATAAAAATAGCCAGGGGTGGTGGTATGCACCTGTAATCCCAGCTACTTGGGAGGCTGAGGCAGGAGAATCACTTGAACTCAGGAGGCGAAGGTTGCAGCGAGCTGAGACTGCACTATTGCACTCCAGCCTGGGTGACAGAGTGAGACTCCATAAAAAGAAAGAAAGAAGAAAGAGAAAAGAAAGGAAGGAAGGAAGGAAGGAAGGAAGGAAGGAAGGAAGGAAGGAAGGAAGGAAGGAAGGAAGGAAGGAAGGAAGGAAGGAGGGAAAGAAAAAGAAACATCTACAGTCACTTGCAGGGCACGGTGGCTCACAACTGTAATCCCAGCACTTTGGGAAGCCAAGGTGGGAGGAACACTTGAGGCCAAGAGTTTGAGACTAGCCTGGCCAACATCCCTATTAAAAATACAAAAATTAGCAGGTTGTGGTGGCACCTACCTGTAATCCCAAATAATACCCGAGAAGTTGAGGCAGGAGAATTGCTTGAGCCTGGGAGTGGAGGTTGCAATGAGTCTGGGCAACAGAGAGAGACTCCACCTCAAAAAAAAAAAAAAAAAAAAAAAAAAGGAAAGGAAAAGAAAAATAATATATCGTCTGTTCTCTCTAAAGTCTGCTACTTGGAGACTTAATTTGCATGATAAAACCTAGGATTCCACAACCCCTTATCATAACCCATTTCTTTCTACTGATATTAACCAGTTGCCAATCAGAAAATTTTAAAATCTACCTATGACCTGGAATTCCCTGCTTCAAGTTTTCCCATCCTTCCAGATCAAACCAATGTACATCATCTTACATATACTGACTGATGTGCTAGTTCTCCTTAAAATGGATAAAACCAAGCTGTACCCCAACCACCTCAGGACCTCCTGAGGCTGTGTTACAGGTACATCCTTAACCTTGGCCAAATAAACTTTCTAAATTAACTGAGACCTGTCTCAACTATTTTAGGTTCACAAAGTCATAATTCAATGTATACGTTATTTTATTTTATTGCTAAAATTGTTTGAGCTTTGACCATTGGGTGTTCTTTCAGTTGACTTCTATGTCCCTTTAACATATCCCCACCATTGCGTTTGTTTGGGGCTTATCTGTTTGTGGGGCTGTGTTAGCATTTTACTTACTACTCTCTGGCAATATTAGATGCTCCAAGTTCATCTTGTGTATTTTCTTCCCCAGTCTTAAAACCAGTCCTTTCTCCAAAGAACTCTGGTTCCTTTTTACTGAAGAATGGTATAAGAAACCAAAACGTGGGCACTAGATGTGCTCATGGCTACTGTCATTGCCTGGCAGAGTAATGACATATGAATATATTAAATGCAATGTAAACATATATTTGTAAATATTTCCATATGTAACCATCTACAACTACATTAATCTATACAGGAGTTCATACTGATGTCTCCAACTCTAACCCATTGTCACATGGATCATTCTAGACCTCTCCCCTTGCTTATCTGTAAACTCCCATTTAAACAGTAAGATGCCTGTTTAAATGGGAGTTTACAGATAAGCAAGGGGAGTAAGATGTCTCCTGCCATCTGCCATCAGTTGACTTAATTGTTCCATTCCAGGACTCATGTATACTACTTCAGAACTGCTAACTTATACTCCTGTGAGAATCAATTTTATCAATTAGAGTACAGTGCTTATGTGCAATTTGTTGTGACTTCAGTCCTATGGACGCTACTACTTCATGTTCTTTAATCACTTCCTTTTCTCCGACAGACTTCTGTAAAGTTGTTTCATTGATTTGGAATACACTTATATTGTTTAAGCACAATCTATTCTATCTTGGAATCCTTGGAACGCCTAAGTGATTTTTTATTTAAAGTTGCCCACATTAAGTTCACTCTTTGTGCTGTACAGTTGTGTTTTCACTAATGTATAATGTCATCTGTCCATAATTACAGGACCTTACTAAATAGTTACAAAATTGCCCTAAAAAATGTTCCTGTGCTTCTCCTATTCAACACATTCCCATACCTTGAATTCTTAGCAAACACTAACCGTTATACTGTTGCTCTAGTTTTGTTTGTTACAAAATGTCATATAATTGGAGTCATATAATCTGTAGCCTTTTGACACTGACTTCTTTCCCTTAGATCAAATGTGAAAATGAAAAATGGCTGTGCACAGTGGCTCATGCCTGTAATCCTAGCACTTTGAGAGACCAAGACAGGCAGATTGCCTGAGCTCAGGAGTTCAAGACCAGCCTGGGCAAGATGGTGAAACCCTAGCTCTAGTAAAAATACAAAAAAAATAATCAGCTGGGAGTGGAGATGGGCACCTGTAATCCTAGCTACACAGGAGGCTGAGGCACAAGAATTGCTTGAACATGGGAAGCAGATGTTGCAGTGAGCCAAGATCACACTACTGCACATTCAGCCTGGGCAGCAAAGTGAACCCTGTCTCAAAAAAAAAAAGAAAGAACAAAAAAGAAAAAGAAGTTATATTATTTTACCATCACTGCTTTTTTTTCCCAGCACTCTTCCTTTATGTAGATCTGAGTTTCTGACCTATAACATGTTTCTTTTCTCCAAAAAACTCTTAACATTTCTTACAGAGAAGATCTCCTTGAGATGAATTCACTCAATTTTTGTTTGTCTGATAAAACCTTTACTTTTCTTTCACTTTTGAAGATAATTTTGCTGGATATAGAATTTCATGTTGGTGGTTTATTTCTTACAACACTTTAAATAGTTCACCCTTGGCTCTGTGTCATGGCTCATGCCTGTAATCCCAGCACTTCAGGAGGCTGAGGCAGGAGGATCACCTGGGGTCAGGAGTTTGAGACCAGCCTAGCCAATATGGTAAAACCCCATCTCTTCTAAAAAATAACAAAAATTAGCCAAGTGTGGTGGCGGGCACCTGTAATTCCAGCTACGAGGGAGGCTGAGACAGGAGAATCACTCGAACCCTGGAGGTCGAGGTTGCAGTGAGCCAAGATTGCACCACTGCACTCCAGCCTGGGTGATAGAGTAAGACTCCTTCTCAAATAAATAAACAAATAAATAGATTGGGCACAGTGGCTCATACCTGTCATTCCAGCACTTTGGGAGGCCGAGGCAGGCAGATCACGAGGTCAAGAGTTCGAGACCAGCCTGGTGTTAAACGGTGAAACCCCATCTCTAATAAAAATACAAAAAAAAAAAAAAAAAAGTAGCCAGGTGTGGTGGCACAGCCATAATTCCAGCTACTTGAGGGGACTTAGGAAAATCGCTTGAACTCCAGAGGCAGAGGTTGCAATGAGCCAAGATCACTCCAGTGCACTCCAGCTTGGATGACAGAGTGACACTCCATCTCAAAAATAAAATAAAATAAAATAAACTTCACCTTATTCTTTTCTTCTTTGGTGGCTCTGATGGAAAGTCCACTGAATTCTTATCCTCTATAGGGAAGGTGTTTTGTACTGCCTCCTGTCCCCAAGGGCCTTTCAAGATCTTTCTGTCTTTAGTTTTCTGCAGTTTGGATATGATATGCCTAAATGTAGATGTTTAAGTATTTACCTTGTCTAATGTGTCACTCTTCCCCTCGCTTCCAGAGCCATGAGAAACTCTTGCTTCTGCACCATAAGAACCTAGTTGGGTCCATGTAGGTGAATTTGTGCAGAGAGTCCCTAAGTCTATAGCCTCCAGGAGTTTCACTCTCGGAAGCTCATCTACACTCAGTCTACCACAATTTGTTACAAAGATCATTTACCTGTTCCTAGTACTTTATGGTTGTTGTAGAGTCTTCTCTAGTGTGCAGATGAGGCTATAACTCCCTGGATTCTCTTTTCTCTCTGGATTTCGTACTACGAAGTTTGTCCTGCAACTCTAGTTCTCCGGTAAGTCCAAGAAAAGTCAATGGTTTTTAGTTCATTCTGCTTTTGTTTGTTTTAAGGAAGGGAGTGATAGCCTCAGAGGGTTTTACATGTTGAAACTGAAACCCAAAGTTTAATAACATTTTTTATATTAAGTCAAATCGAAGTGCATCTTAAAACGGGACATAAAATATAATCTATTTATATTTATATATGTGTATATAGTGGAAAACATACACCAACATATTAATAGTTCTTATTCAGGGTATTGAGGTGGAAGGTTATTTTGATCTTCATCTACTTCTTTCATTGTGTCTTCTAAACATTTTGCAATGAACAATATCATTTTGAAAACATACTATTTTAATCTTTTTATTGTGAAATATTTCAAATGTATGTAAATGAAAGAATAAACACCTAATTCTCCTTCTTTAGAGTATCCATTATCCTCATATTAATTCTTGTACTTCCTGATAAAATTGTGTATCTTTAGTTCATATGTAAGTAATATGGTTTAGATGTTGTCCTCTCCAATCTCACGTTAAAACGTGATCCTCGCTGTCGAGGTGGGCCTGGTGGGAGGCACTTGGGTGATGGGCCTGGATCTCTCATTAATGGCTTGATGTCCTCCCCACAGTAATGAATTCATGTGAGATCTAGTTTTTAAAAGTCTGCGATTCCCCCATCTCTCTCTTGCTCTCTTTCCCACCATATAGTATGCCAGTTCCCCATGATTAAAAGCTTCCTGAGGCATAACAGAGGCAGATGCTGGTGCAGTACTTCTTGTACAGCCTGCAGAACTATTAGCCAAATAAACCTCTTTTCTTTACAGATTTCCGGGTGTCAACACAGAATATATATGAAGTTTACATATTTTAAAAATTTACAAAAATGTCTTTTACTTTATATATCATCCTGTAGCTTGCATATTCAAGTTGAAGATATATATGCCTCATAAGCCTAGAATTTCCCTTTCACACAAATGCCCTGGAGATCTTTCCTTGTGTGTACCTAATATAATAAAATATGCTTTAAAATGAAATTTATATTTGCATTATTTTGTCAGAGAAAAAAAATTGAAAACAGCCATTAGAGAGTGAATAATAGATGGGAGCATTCATACAAATGAATACTATAAAAATTTCAAATGAATGGATTTTATCTACATGCTATCACGATAAATCCCAAATAACATTATATTGAGTAAAATAATGATAACAATTTAAATAAAATAACATTCACCCTTTACCCTCGTTCCTAATAGCACTATACTCTTTTTAATAATTTAACAACTACCTGTGTGTCCTTTCTACTCCATCATTTCCACCATCCTCTGTTATTTCAACATCTAAACTTATTATATCATCCAGTATTTAAGCTTCATATGACTCATCCACATTTTAATGATCATTTTCACTCAATTTTTTTCCATCTTTAAGCACTTCTTGATTTTATCTTGAAGCAAGTAATATTGAAAATGACAGTCTGCAAAATTCTGGAGTGCCAACTTCTACATTCTTTCATTCTTCTTGTCATTGTAGTCTTGCTAAAAATCTTCTTTTGTCCTCATCATAACCTCAACTTCTTCATGTTTTCAACTTCTTACTATTTCTCCATTCCATGAGATTTTGGAGGGACTCACTTGCCTCTTTTCCTCACCGTGATCTTAGGCTTAGTTATTTCACTGATGTTCTTATTAATACTAGAGATTCATGGATTCACTCTTCTTTTTGCTTTTATAATTCTGCTAATTTTCAACTCTAAATAAGTCCCTTTATCCATTTCCTATATTATTTGGCTACTGAGCACTTCTGGAAGAAGCTAAAAAACCAAGTAGAGCATGAAAATCAGGTATAGTTAAAAACTCACTAATTTCTAACACAGTTGGGTTTATAAGGCTTGGATTGCTGATAGCTGTCTTACTTACTACAGACCTGCAATGGTTTCTTACTACATACCTGCAGAGATTTCAAACTTTGGTCTCCTCAAATTATCAAAACTCTTTATTACCTCACTGGCCGAAAAAAGTCTTGATATCCCATTGTCTTCAACTTGACTGAGAATATTTAAATTTGCTAGAGTACTCTTTATCTTCCTCTTCTGTATCTCAATATAACTCCATACCTCCAAATAGTATCTCCTTTTCTCTCTTCTTGTAAAGAAATATGACTCCCTCTTGTCAAAACTAACAGCTATGTGCCCTTGTTTTGACATCCTGCACGTGACATCAATATTTTACACTCTTACCTTTTCTCTTACTTTGTCTGCTTACCCCTTGTTCAAAGCCTTTTCTGTCCTGCTTACAAATATACTCAGATCTCACCTCTTCCAATTGAATTTTATATTTTCCTTGCTGTTCTTTTTTTATGCTATCAGCCAATCTTTCTTTTTATCTCTCATTTACTCTTATTTGCCAACTTATTCATTTAAAATTTTAAAATTTAAAATTTGGTATTATGTTACAGAAAATAACATGATAGACTCCCACACTAAAATTTAACACATGATGTTATCATATTTACCTTAAAAATCTTAATAGACATTAATAAATCATAGTGTATAAGCCCCATTGTCTAAACTGTTCCCTGTTTTCTCACAAATATTATTGCTTCCTGAAGTAGGTATCACCATTCCCATGCATTTTTTGGGAATGTGCATATTCATAAGCACATATAAAGCCATATAGAATATAGATACTGTTGTTGTGTCTTTAAAAAGTTCCAGGCTGGGTATGGTGGCTCATGCTTATAATCCCAGCACTTTGGAAGGCCGAGTGAGGCAGGCAGATCACCTGAGGTCAGAGTTTGAGATCAGCCTGACCAACGTGGTGAAACCCTGTCTCTACTAAAAATACAAAAATTAGACTGGTGTGGTGGCAAGTGCCTGTAATCTCAGCTACTTAGGAGGCTGAGGCAGGAGAATCACTTGAACCTGGAAAGTGGAGGTTACAGTGAGCTGAGATCATGTCATTTTACTCCAACCTGGGCAACAGAGCGAGACTCCTTCAAAAAAAAAAAAAAAAAATCCAGCAGGGCTGCATATTGTACTAATTCTTCAAATTGTTTTTTCTCCAAATTCTGTTTTTAATGTTAATTCATGTTAATATATGCCACTCTGGCTTATTAATTGTAAATTTGTATAAAACTGTGTTGTATGAATATTTTTCCTACCGAATTTTGTTCATATTTTTCCCATTGAATGATTTGTGTTGCTTTTTGTTTTTCCACTATTACAAACAGCACGGCCAACCTCTCTTGTCCATGTGGGAGAGTTAATTTTGGAAATATATCTAGAAGTGAGGTTGCTGGGCTGAAGAATATGGATAATTTTATTCAATATTACAAAATAAACTTCAAAATATTCTTTCAAATTTACATTAAAAGCAGATGACATATCACTACTTGCTTCTACAAACCCTTACCAACACTGTTATTAGACTTAATTTGTTTTGCCATTCAGATGAGAATAAATGTTATCTTGATTTAGTTTTTCATTGTATTGATTATTACTAGATCGAGCAGCTTTTTCTCTATTTATTAGTCATTTGGTTGCTCTGTTCAATAAATTGTTTGTTTATATATTACTTACCCACTTTCTATTTTTCTACCATCTTATTGATTTTCCTTCTTTTATTCATTTATTTAATCAACAAGTACTATTGAACACTCACTATTTCTAGGCATGCTTTCATATGCTCAATAAACATCAATGAAAGACAGCAGTGAAATACTGCCTTCGTGCAGCTCACTATCTTGCAAATTAAGAACATGAAAAATAAGTAAAAAATACAGTGTTTTGCAAGATGATATGCAAAATAAAAAAATAAGGGCACAAGAGAGAGAATAGTACAGGTTGTATCATAAAACATTGTGGTCAGAGTAGTCTTCATTAAGGGGATGTTTGATCGGACTTGAAATTGCCACGGGAATCAACCAAGTCGTTTCTGGCAGTACAAAGCCTTTCAGACAAAGGAAACGGCTAGAACCAAGACTGTAAAGTGGGAGCATGCCTCTCACGTCTTAAGAAGAGCAAGAAGGCGAGTGTGTGGCTGCACTAGGGACAGCAAGGGAGAAAGAAGTTGGAGTGAAGATCAGAGAGTCACTTCAGTCTTCTGAGCTGATATCTGACTTAAAATTTTTAAAGATCATTGAGGCTCCTATGAAAGATACACATAGAATAGAAGCAGGGATGGATAGTTAGCTGCTTGCATGTCTTTGTTAATATGAATAATGCTGCCGTGAACATGGAATATAGAGATATCTATACCTTTTATAAATGATTCTGCCTTCAGTTCCTTGGGACATATACCCGGATGTACTATTGCTAGGTGATTTGGTATTTCTACTTTTAGTTTCTTGAGGAACTTCTATGATGTTTCCTATAATGGTTGTATGAATTTACACTCTACCAACAGTGTGTAAGTGCTCCCTTTCTCCACATCTTCACCCGTGTTTATCTTTTATTTATTTTTTCCTTTTGATAATAGCCAACCTAACAGGTATAAGGTGATATAGCTTGTGGTTTTGATTTGCATTTCCCTGATAATTAGTAACTTTTAGTAAAAATATGTTACATACATCCAAAGAAATATTATTCAACCAAAGGGAATTTTGTCATTTTTGACAATATGGATGAATCTAGAAGTCGCTGTGCTAAGTGAAATAAATCAGCCATAAAGGACAAATACTACATGATACAATATATGTGATAAATTTAAAATAATCAAATTCATAGAAGGAGATAGTGAAATGGTGCTTTCTACAGGATGAGATGAGAAAAATGCAATGTTCATCAAAGGGTGCAAAGTTTTGGTTATAAATGATGAATAAATCCTAGAGCTCTACTGTACAGCATAGTGAATATAGTTATCAGTACTGTACTGTACTGTATACTTAACATTTTGCTAAGACAGTAGAGCTCATGTTAAGCATACTTATCACAAAAATTGTAATCATAATAAACAATAGATTGGGAGGAAATTTTTAAAGGTGATGAATAGGTCTATGTCATAGATAGTTGTGGTGGCTTCATGGGTGTATACTTATCTCCAAATTGATCAAGTTGTTTATATTAATTACGTATAGCTTTTTATATGCCAAAAAAATCAATTCAGTCTCTCCCTGTCCCCCCCATAAAAAATAGTAGAAGCAGGGTACTTGGTAGAAAGCTATTGTTATAATACTGGCAATGTACATGATGAAGAGTGGTGAGATTCTGCCTGGGCATGGTGGCTTACGCCTGTAATTCCAGCACTCTGGAAGGCTGAGACAGGTGGATCACTTGTGGTCATGAGTTTGAGACCAGCCTGGTGAACATGGTGAAACCCCATCTTTATAAAAAAAGAAAAATTATCCAGGCATGGTGGCGCACACCGGTAATCCCAGCTACTCGGGAGGCTGAGGCATGAGGATTGCTTGAAACTGGAAGGTACAGTGAGCTGTGATTACACCACTGCACTCTATCCTGGGCGATAAAGCAAGACTGTCTCAAAAAAAAAAAAGTTAGATTCTGAACATATTTTGAAAGTAGAGATGGTTTAGATGTGAAATGTGACAGAAAAAGGGAGTCCAAGGTTTGCTCTAGGCTACAGTTTGTCTGGAGTCAGTGGACAGATGGAGGTGTGTCATCAACTGAGATGGTGAAGCCTGGGGGTGGGTCAGTTTGAGATTCCTATTCATCATGAAAGGCATAGTTGGCATGAGGCTGGATAAAATCAACAAGGGAGTAAATCAGAAAGAGAAGAAGATCAAGAACTGGGCTCTGTGTAACACAACTTCAAGTATTGTAGGAGTTTTCATATATCAAGGATTTCAAACCTTTGGGAATTATATCGGTAGCAACATTATCTTAGTCCGAGACATCCCTTTCACTTTATTTATGATGTATTTTATGACATAGAAGTTTACAATGTGAATGCAGTTAAATTTGTAAACCTTTTAACTCATTTTGTCATCTGGATTTGGCAGGTTTTGTAATTTTCTTCACAAAATTTAAGCCATCCTTTGTTACTTTATTTTTAGGTTCTTCATAAATTTAAAGGGTATATTCTCCAGAATTACATTTTTAACTATCTGTTGCTGCTGTATAGAAACATGATGAGTTTTGTATATAACTCTTTGGAGCGCTAATAATTTGCCTTTAGATTCTCTTGAAAATAATGAAAGTATTGTGTCTCTCTTTCTATTCTCTAAATAATTTTTTTAATCTTTTTGTGCCAGCTAGAATTCCTATACAACATGAAATAGGAAGGAGAAGAAGAAAGAAAAAGTTTTACCTTTTGTTTACTTTTAAATGAATATTTCTAACTTTTATTATTAAGTGGGTTGCTGTAAGTTTTTGCTAGAAACCCTCATATTAACAATGTTTTCTTAGATTCCCTGGATTCTTTCTCATTTTTAAATCAGGAATGGACTTTAATTTTATCCAATTATTTTGTGTCCGTAGGGATAACTATTTATTCCTTCCTCCTTCAACCTGTTAACATATTTAATTACATTAGTAGTTTTTCTAATGTTAAACCATCCATGAATTCTTGAGGGAAACCTTTTCTGGTTCCAAAGTATTTTTGACACATTGCTTTATGTAGCATGCTAATATTTTAAATAGGATTTTTGCATGTGAAACTTTGAGATTGGCTATAATTATCTTATACCTTCCTTGGTTGGTTTGAGTATCAAGTTTATATTAGTTTTTAATAAAAGGTCCAGAATATTCCATCTTTTCATCTTATCTTGAACAGTGTGTAAAAGTCAAAGATGTTATGTCATGAATGATTTGGCTAAATTCACTTCTAAAATGATCAGAATCCATTGTGGTCCATACTATTGATTCATAGATTTTATATTTCTCCAGTATATATACTGAACCATTGCAGTGGATAGCATTTAGTCAGTTACCTTCTTCCATTGCCTTTGATCTTTGCAAAGTTTACACTATATCATGTTCCTCTCTGAGTTTCTCATGGCCTGAGTGGTCTGACTCTGCCTGCCTTTCTGACCTTATCCACCACATTCTCTTCCTAACCCAGTTTGTTTCAAGAGCAGTGATCCTCATTCTCTTCTTCCAGCTCACCAGACTCAGTCCAACATTGGGGCCTTGCACTTTGCTGTTCTCTCTACTTGGAATGTTCTTTCCTTAGATCTGAGTTTGGCGGGCTTAATAGTGTCATTTATGTCTCAGTTCAAACATCAGCTTTCAGAAAGGCTGTATCTGTTATCTCTATGTAAAAGATCAACTCTTCCTCTAGCCCCTGTCTATTCATTACCTTGCTGTGGTCTTTGTGTTTTACAGGCATTACCAATATCTAAATTTATTTTTTCTAACAAATACCAATATCTGAACTTATGGCTTTTATCTTTTTTGTTTTTTTCTCTTAGTTCACTGTTTTTTCTCTCCTCTATTAAAATATAAGCTCCATGAAGGTAGGGATTATTTTTCTTCTGTTTATTAAAATGTCTCTGACCGAGTGTGGTGACTCATGCCTGAAATCGCAGCACTTTGGGAGGCCAAGGCAGGCAAATCACGAGGTCAGGAGTTCGAGATCAGCCTAACCAACAAGATGAAACCACCTCTACTAAAAATACAAAAATTGGCTGGGTATGGCATGCCTGTAATCCTGGCTACTGAGGAGCCTGAGGCAGGAGAATCACTTGAACCCAGGAGGCAGAGGTTGCAGTGAGCTAAGATGGTGCCACTACACTCCAGCCTAGGCGACAGAGTGACACTCCGTCTCAAATAAAAAAATAAAAGTCCTGACTGGTAGTACTGCCAGTCATGGTATAAATAGTTGCAACATGGCCAATTTCAAGTTTGAATGTGTTAAAAATCACCTGGCAAATTTTTTGGAAATTTAGTAATTGACTCTCATGAGCAGGTGTGGCTGTGTCAGACAGTATTCAGTGCTATTGAGAAATATAAAGCAGGGGTGCCTAAAGTGTGAAGACACTTTTGAGCAAACCATGTGAGTTTACAAAATGACATGTGAGCAGAGACTTGAAGGAACTGGGACACCAATTTTGTAAGTATCTCACAGAAAAGAATATAAGACAAAGGGAAACAAAAATGCAAAGGCTTTACTTAAGAGCATGCCTGGAAAAAGAAGAATGATGTGGATATGTCAAGGTGAGCAAGTGGGGAGGAGGGGTGAGGTTAGATGACATCAGAGAGCCTAGTAACCCCTTTCAAGAACTGTCTCTTTTACTGGGAATGAGACGGAACACCTATGGGTTGGAGCAGAGAGATAACAAGATTGATAAGTCACCCTAACACAATAACTGTTGTCAGTTCTGACTTGGAAATTAATAATCAACCTAATGTATAGTGTAGAAATCCTACAGAAATCATTACGAACACAAGGGCAAAATATTTTTATAAGCCTGCAGTGGGATTTTTCTTTTATAAATGTCAGTTACAGATGTATGAGCAGCAAATGTCTTTGTGGGTAACTTAAAGTCCTTGTTTGTAGTTCCACTAATGACTCACATATCTGGAAAACACAAATGTTTGTCTGGCAGTTGCTGGTCTGTACTTACGGTAAACATCGTTCCAGGATATTATACCATAAATTTCCTTTGGGGATGATTTTATGAAACCCATTTTGGTTTTTAAGGGGACATCTCTGCACAGGTTTAATAATAGCATAAGAGATATTCACAGATTTTTATAGAAAACTGATTTTTAATGTTAAGACTAGTTTTAATATAAGTGATTTTTGTGCTAATAGCTTTTCAAAGTGCCACTTAACTGCGTATTATAGCTAAAGAAGAATGTGGGTAGCATTGCAAGAAATAATTCTACATTCCATCTCCATAAAACTCCGGTCTTGGTTTGTGAATTGCACTAATGAGGTCTATATATGAGATAGTTAATACCCACTTGGCCTTCTTACAAATGCATGCCCTGACAAGAAGAGGGCTCTATAAGAGAATGTGAATGATTCTACACAAACCCATAAGAAGCATCAGACAAAAAGAGAAAAATATAAAACAGGTGCCTCTTATTAAGCACTCAGTATTTGCCCAGCACAATGCTAAGCACTTTGTTTACATTAGCTTCGTAATTTTCTTTGAGCTAAGTACTGTTTATAGATCAGGTTCAAAGAATTCAAGTGTCATACAAAGTCACATGAGTGGTAGGTGGCAATGGCAGGACTTGACTCTGCAGCCTATGCTCCTTCATGCCTGCCATGTATCCCTGCCTACAGGTACAGTCAAAGGTAACTTTGCCATATGTAACAGTAGCACACATGGCCGGGTGTGCTGGCTTAAGCCTGTAATCCCAACACTTTGGGAGGCCAAGGCGGGCGGATCACCTGAGGTCAGGAGTTCGAGACCAGCCTGGCCAATATGCTGAAATCCTGTCTCTACTAAAAATACAAAAATTAGCCAGTGTGGTGGCGGGCACCTGTAACCCCAGCTACTCAGGAGATTGAGGCAGGAGAATCACTTGAACCCGGGAGGCGGAGGTTGGAGTGAGCCGAAATCATGCCACTGTACTCTAGCCCGGGTGGCAGAGTGAGACTCTGTCTCAAAAAATAAAAAAATAATAATAAAGAGTAGCACACATTGCCCCAAGATGTTTCCCATTTAAAGTCTTACAAATTATTCAAGTCCCTAAGGATTATGACAGCTATACCCACACAGAAGAACTTCACTTTTCTCCCATAATGAACCACTTAAAGTTCCTAAGTCAGCGTGTTGCAAAATATATTCAGTGGACCACTAATTCCATGTACTTTTTATGGTGAACTGTGGCCAAATTAGTATGGGATATATTGGGTAAACAAAGTTTTCTAGATTGTTGTTATTTATTGGGTTTTTAGGACCTCTTAGATTCTTTAACAATGTTCTTTGAAAATTGCTAAGAGGTCAGATAGTTCACTTTACTTCCTAAACATATTTGATTGAAGAACATTTTCTTTCAATACAGTAACACGGGGAATGCTTTGCAAGCGCACTTTTTGAAGAGCTTCCTCTCACTTATCCTTAAGTTCAGGTTTAAAACACAAATAGAAGCATCATCTCTTCAGGAGAGTGCCCATCCAAGAGTTCAGTATGATTTCAGAAAAGGATGAATCAGAGCCACACACTTGTTTGTCTTTGTTTTAAAGACTCTGGCGCTAGTTCGGTTCTGACAGAGATGTGTAGATCTCACTAAAATCAAAGAATGAAATTGTTTTCCTTGAAGATAACTCTTATCACATTCTTAAACACTACAGGTTTTTCTTTATTTTTGAAGGGGTAAGATAGTGAACACTATCCCTTAACAAGCTTGCTTAGTTATAGACACTGACCAGAGGCAAGAGCTGGGTCCTTCTATGTCCATGTGGCACTTTCCCACTCACAGAAAGCGTCTGTGTATCTGTGTGTATGCATGTGTGTGCACACGTGTGTATGTTTCTTCCAAACGCCTTTGGAAAATTATTGGTCTTATGAAAATAACATTACTATGAGAATTTAGTCATCTAAGCAGCCTGATTGCCTCAGGAGACATAGCAAATTGCTCCCCAGAACCAGAAAAATTAAGGGGAGAATCTTCTAATTGACAGAAAACTTTGCCTCATTGGACATGTTCCTTTGGCCTTTGAATAAACTACGCTATGAACTGTAGATCAGAATATTCAATTCATTGTGTACTAAATGAGGAAGGCATCATTATATAGAATCGTGTGGGCTTTGGCTGGGTGAGTTGGTCCATGCCTGTAATACCAGCACTTTGGGAAGCCGAGGTGGAGCGGATCACGAGGTCAGGAGTTTGAGACCAATCTGACCAACATGGTGAAACCCCATCTTGTAAAAATGCAAAATTAGCTGGATGTGGTGGTGCACACCTGTAATCCCAACTGCTCAGGAGGCTGAGGCAGGAGAACTGCTTGAATCCGGGAGGCTGACGTTTAAGTGAGCCGAGATGGTGCATTGCACTCCAGCCTGGGCGACACAGTGCGACTCCATCTCAAAACAGAAAAAAAAGAAAAAGAAAAAGAATAGTGTGGGCTTCTATGTCCATAAGGGCTGAATCCAGTCACAGCTCTATCCACTAGTTCCCAGGTTGTGTGGCTTATTTATTTATTTATTCATTCATTCATTCATTCACTTATTCATTCCAATCATGCATTTATTAAGCAAATTCTCATGGATTGCCTTTTATATTTCTAAACCTTGTTTTCATCACAAAAGTGAGCCTTTGAGCCTCACTTTCTTCATCTATAAGTTGGGAATTTATGGGACTGGTGGTGACAAATAAATGAAAGTGTGTACATAAAGTACCTAGTGTGGTGCCTGGTGCACAAGAGGGGCTTAATAAATCCTAGTGACCGTTAAACCAAGGGGGATAATAATACTTCCTAATTTCTAACCAGCTGAACTGAACTGTTCACACAAGTATATTCCTTTGTATGGGAGAGGAAAAAAGCAGCTTTTTATATTCTGTTTTTTTTTTCTGTTAAATAACTATAATTTCCAAAGTATTTATTCCTTGCATTCTAGATGATAAAGGCTGTTTTATAGGAAAGATGCTATCTTAGAGAAATATCATTTTAAGTCACATTACCTATGAATACTTTAATTCATATTGGTTTATCAGATTAGTTTACAAATTGCCTGGTAAGTTCCTAAGAGAGTGTGAAGCTGGAAGGCTCACTGCATGAGAAAAGACCAAAAAAGATCTTTGGACAAGGGACTAATGGGAGAGCTACAATACTAGGAGATGCTCAGAAGCAAGGGAATGGAAGTTCTAAGAGAGAAAGGAGAAAGAGGCTAGATAGATACTTACTAAAATTTTGCAATCTTCCCTTCAGATTGAAACTATAATTGTTTTTTTATTTTTTATTTTTATTTACTGAGATGGAGTCTAACTCTGTTACCAGGCTGGAGTACAGTGGCACGATCTCAGCTCACTGCAACCTCCACCTCCCAGGTTCAAGCGACTCTCCTGCCTCAGCCTCCCAAGTAGCTGGGACTACAGGTACCCGCCACTATGCCCAGCTAGTTTTTGTATTTTCAGTAGATGGGGTTTCACCATGTTGGCCAGGATGGTCTCAATCTCTTGACCTCGTGATCTGCCTGCCTCAGTCTCCCAAAGTGCTGGGATTACAGACATGAGCCACCGTGCCCAGCCTAAATCACAGTTTTTATCATTGCTAATGAGAACTTACATGAACCAGAAGCCCATGTATTGCTGTTTTGTCTCATCTTATACTACTCTTTCTTTGTTAATTACACTGTAGTCTCACAGATCTTCTTCCTGGCCATCAAACTCCCAGCATTCCCTGGTCTCAGTTCCACAGCCTTGAGGTTTTTTATTTGCCAAGGTTCTTCTATTTGTCATGGTACCTTCCACATTTTCCACCATTTTGTAATGGTAATGGTTGGCTCAAAGGTCTCAGCTCATTGAAGAGGCCTTCTCTGACCAAACACTTTAGAAATCCTCAGATAGGCCAGGCAAGGTGGCTCACGCCTGTAATCCCAGGACTTTGGGAGGCCGAGGAAGGTAGATCACCTCACCTGAGGTCCAGAGTTCAAGACCAGCCTCACCAACATAGTGAAACCCTGTCTTTTTGTAAAAATATGAAAATTAATTGGGTGTAGTGGGGGCCCCTGTAATCCTAGTTACTCAGGAGGCTGAGGCAGGAGAATCACATGAACTGGGCTTGCACCGCTGCACTCCAGCCTGGGAGACAGAAAGAGACTCCAGAAAAAAAAAAAAGCCTCAGATAATCTCCAACATATTCAATTTTATTATTGTTATTACATTTACTAGAATCCAAAAATTTCTTTGTAAGCTTAATTAGGTGTTTGTTTGTTTTTTGAGACAGTCTCGCTTTGTCACACAGGCTGGAGTACAATGCTCCATCTTGGCTCACTGCAACCTCCACCTCCAAGGTTCAAGCAATTCTCCTGCCTCAGCCTCCCAAGTAGGTGGGACTACAGGTGTGCGCCACCTCACCCGGCTAATTTTTGTATTTTTAGTACAGAATTTCACCATATTGGTCAGGCTGGTCTTGAACTCCTGACCTCATAATCCGCCCTCCTTGGCCTCCCAAAGTGCTGTGATTACAGGCATGAGCCACCACGCCTGGCCTTAATTAGGTTTTTAATTATCTGATTCCACTCTGGTTTTCAGAATGTAGGCTCTATATACACAAAGTGTCTTTTTTGTTGTTATATCTCTAGCACTGGGAATTATGACTGCCATCTAGCAGACTCTCAGTAAAAAATTGTTGAATGAATAAATAATTTAATATCAGCATAAATAAAATCCTTCAAAGGTGTGTTGAGAAGTGGGAAAGAATAACTTCACCAAATTGACAATTTTGCCGAGGGCCAAAGCAGAATGTAAAGTTAAAAATGTTCATTGATATTTTCTGGACTAATTTTGACACTCTCTAATGAAAGAATTATTCCTTCATGCATGTAATTCAGGAAAATCAGTTATTATTCTAATCAGTGTCTTGCTACTTTGAGCAATGGTTATTTTAAGTCATTGTAAAGGTGTGTTTGACCATGTGTCTTGAGAAGAATTTTCTATCTTTATGTTTCTATTTAGTATAAGAGACAGGTAACTTTTTTAATATGTGTATGGAGGATTAATAATTATGTAGGTATTTGTTACATAACATCGTCAGAAAGAACAATAGTTTTTATTTTAATGGATGCTAGGCAAAATATCATTACCTTTATTCTCCACTCAAAATAAATAACCAAATAATTACTTACCTTGTTTCATTTTCTTAGTGACAAGTTTCATTAGCTTAAGACATTTTTAAAATCTCACCATTTCCATATTTTCTATCATATTACTTCTAAGGATGTCAGACTCCTGCTAACCCACAAATAAGAGAGACTCAATGCCTGTATGTCAAACACAAGTTTTCTTCCAGAGCTCAAAAACATCTTGTGCTACAATCAGAATGGCAATTACTGATGCAAAAAATGTATAGCTCCCTCAAGGCTTTCAGAAATCTTGATTATTTAATCAGTGTTCTTGATTTGTAAGGCTAGGTAGTTGATGGCCCCCAAAATGTGTCACGTTGGACATTAGCCAGATGGAATGCCAGTTTTCATTTGAGATTAAAGAGGTAAAATCCAACAAGAAAGCTTTTCCACCACCTCAGACTATAGCTCAACTTATATCAGATGACAAATAAAACTTGGCAGTCTGCTTTGCCCATGATTTTAAAAGAGATACTTCATTGAACTGTCAGTTACCAAATGAGCTGATTAACTCTGATGTTGATTAAAGTTTTATTCTATGCTTTTATTACTGACGAGTCTCTTTTTTCTTTTCTTTTTGGAGGGATCTAGTTCTTTCCATTTAATTCTCACCTCTTGTTTAGGTTTCCTTATGCCAGTTAGGTTTTGATATATACACTTACTGGTGCTGTTTTCAAGGTCTTTCTATTGTATACTTGCAAAATTAATGTATAATATGGATTGCAAAGCAGACCCCAAGTCAAATGCATTTCTTTCATAGTTATACATAGGAGTACCATAGTGATGTTTTACTTTACTGCTTTCAGATATGCCTCTTTCTCTTTTTTAGTTGTTTCATTTTATCTGTACAGAGTTTTGGTTTTTAGAACTTTGGGGCCCTGATTTACACCAACAGCATCCCTGTGATTGACAGCTCTACTCAAGAATAGGTGATAGCTACATGAAAAGGGATGGGACAGCAGCAAGTAGTCAGACAAAAAGTGTTTATTAATATCAACACTAATAAACTAAATGGGGTAGGCATGGTGGCTCACACTATAATCTTAGAATTTAGAACTCCTGTAATCTTAGAACTTTGGGAGGCCAAGGTGGGAGGATCACTTGAGATCAGGAGTTCAAGACCAGCCCAGCCAACATTGTGAAACCCTATCTCTACTAAAAACACAAAAACTTAGCCTGGCATGGTGGTGCGTGCCTATAATCCCAGCTACTTGGGAGGTTGAGGCATGAGAATTGCGTGAACTCGGGAAATGGAGGTTGCAGTGAGCCGAGATGGTGCCACTGCACTCCAGCCTGGATGACAGTGAGACTCTGCCTCAAAAAAAAAAAAAAAAGAAGAAGAAGAAAGAAAGTTGGGCCAGGCAAGGTGTGTCACGCCTATAATCGCAGCACTCTGTGAGGCCGAGGTGGGTGGATCACAAGGTCAGGAGTTCAAGACCAGCCTGGCAAAGATGGTAAAACCCAGTCTCTATTAAAAACACAAAAATTAGTCAGGCGTGGTGGCGGGTGCCTATAATCCCAGCTACTCTGGAGGCTGAGGCAGAGAACTGCTTCACCCCAGGAGGTGGAGGTTGCAGTGAGCTGAGATCACACCACTCTACTCCAGCCTGAGCAACAGAGCAAGAACCCTTCTCAAAAAAAATAAATAAATAAAATTAGTAAAGGAAGGCCTGGGAGTCTGAAGCCCAATTGTTCAGGAAGCAGTCAGTTCAGATGGCCAGGCTGGAGAGAAGCCAGTATTCCAGGCATGGAGGTGCATGAAATAAAGGACCAGGTCACTAGGCTGCACCTGACCAACAGACAGAATCATATTTGCTGGAAGTATCCTTTCATATGACACTTTCCCTTTCTTTGGCTTCAATCCTATGAAACTTCTTTCAATTTCCTTCCTAGACCTTACCCTCTCTCATTTTGGGGCTTGGGTAGTAAGTTCCCTCTGTCTAGGCCACTCTTTCCTGTTTCTCTCCCTTTCCCCCAATATTTCCCTGGCTATTGCTTCTTTCCCAACTTCCAGTTAGATATCACCTCTAGCAGGAAGACTTTGCTGACCACATAAGTGCATGTATATGGAGCCGTAGGATTCTGTTATCCTGTATAGTAAGTACTAGGTACCTTGAAGGTAAGGGTTGTATTGATCCTCATCCATCTCTGTATCTCCAGCATCCAGCATAGCACCACCCTCCAATTGCTTAACAAATATTCGTTGAAGTAAGAAAGCATTGTCTATGGGTGTGGGTGGCTATGGGCACTTGAGTATAAGCAGGAAATGGATTGCAGCCTGTTGAAGAGCAAGCATTAGGATGGTAGAAAAACTGATATCTGGAGAGGCAGGGCTAAAGGAACTGAGGGTCTTGACAGTGATATAGGATGAGGGGCTAACCCCATAGTACTCCATTCAGCAGTCACCAGAACATTGGTTTAGTTATTAAGAAAGCAGCTAATACTAATAATGCTTTCCAATCTCACTGCACTTCGTACTCAAAGGATTTATTGAGCTTTACAAACACTGATTAATCATCCTTGCCCCAGAGAAGGTGGTAAGAGTTATTATGGAGAGGAAAACCAAGGAAGAGAGAAAGATGAAGTGGGTAACCCAAGGTCAGGCAGTGAGTCATGGAGAGCTGGCACTTAGACATGGAGTTTTAAACTTGCAGCTCCAGGCTTAGTCTATTAAGCACAGACCTGGAAGTTAGATGGCTCCCCTGACCCCCTAGAAGGGACGAGCGGCTCCCTTCTCCATGCTTTTCCATCTCCATTGGCCCCACCGTTGCTATTATCTTACTATCTGCCGGGTATTGTGCCTAGAACTTTTCGTGCATTTTCATGGAATCTTGAAGAAAAAAGGAAGCAAATTTGAAATAACTTTTATTTCTACCATTTTCTTTTTCTTTTTCTTTTTTTTGAAATGGAGTCTTACTCTTTCACCCAGGCTGGAGTGCAGTGGTTTGATCGCAGCTCACTGCAACCTCCACCTCCCGGGTTCAAATAATTCTCCTGCCTCAGCCTCCCAAGTAGCTGGGATTGCAGGCACGCACCACCACACCCGGCTAATTTTTGTGTTTTTAGGAGAGATGGGGTTTCACCATGCTGGCCAGGCTGGTCTTGAACTTCTGGCTTCAGGTGATCTGCCCGCCTCGGCCTCCCAAAGTGCTTGGATTACAGGTGTGAGCCACTGCATCTGACCTATTCCTACTGTTTTCAAGATGAGAAAACCAAGTCTCCAAAATATTAATTAACTGTTAAGTAGAAGACTGGGGACTCAGGCCTATGATTCTCAGAGGTGAAAGCCCATGCTGTTTTACATCCTATCACTTAAACACTTGCGTACATGTTAGTACACAGTGGGCAGGTAGTATAATTCACAGAGGATAGTAGAGTACCAGGATATCACTGATCATCAATAAATATTTTTGAAAAAAAATAAGAAAAATCTAAAATCCCTCTCAAGATCCTAGGAAGCTGACGCTGGATTCTAACATGAGAATGGCTCAAGGCCATAGAAGACAAGCTGACATGGAGTTCACGGCTATAATTCTGAGATGTGGACACCATGCAGGGATTCTCTGGGTATCCTCCCATGAAGGGAGGTAGAGGTTTATTAGAGAGCCACCATAACCATCCTTTACATTCCTTTAATCTCAGCAAGATGCAAGAATCTAGCTTTATCCTTTCTCATTTACATGTAGCTGAAAAGCAGATAAAAAGGTTAACAAACAGAAATTCAACACAATTCTCCTTCAATCAGGAAAAATCTAATAACTATCTAAATATTCAATGAATGAATATTAATTCAAGTTATCAATATTTTACAACTTTGCAGCCATTAAACATAAAGCATCAGAAGTGATCTTTCAACACATCAGCAGTTCCAATACATGAATAAATGAAAAAAGCAAGTTCCAAAACATTAAAGAGGTAAGTCTTATTCTGTAAAATGAAATATATGTATCAACACAAGAAACTCTGAATGGATATCTGTTAACAGATAGCAACAACGGTTATCTCCAGGAAGTAGAATTATTTTATCGCTCTATGTTTTCTGAATCTTTTGAAAAAATAATGTATTGTTCTTGTAATGAGAACAATCAAACTTATTTTTAATTTTGAAAAAAAATAAACAGATGTCTCTTGAGAAAGAATGGGTTTTGATCCACTGGAATCATAAACCAAGCACCAGCTGCCACCTGAAAATCTCAGCTTTAAAATAAGCCACAGACTCCTGAACATACTCAAGCGTGTGTTCTCCCTCTCCCTTCCTGACACAAGAAATCGAATGATTCATTCTGTTCCCCTCCACTTTACCCTGACATAGCAAAGATGGAATGTGCACTATTTCAAAATCAAAATAGGCACGGTGCAGCAAGAAGCACTTCCAAATGATGAAATTAGATTAGAAGTTAAGACAAAATATGTTTAACTGGCTTTTAAAGAAATTTGGTGGAACGCATTACTATAAACAGTACATTTGGGCAGCCAAACAAACTTTGGTCAGAGAAAATCAATTTTACTCCTCAAACAATGAGAAAAATTACTTTAGATTCCACATTAAATATTGTTGTAAGTATTTTTAAGAAGCATTTCTATAATTCTGTGTAGAAATGGGAGTCAAAGGATGCCTTTGTTACCATGGTAACAGTCTCCCTTGGCAGAGCCAAGGATGAAGTAGCATACATTCGCCCTGCATATATTTGGCCAATCAATAAACAAAGGACTTAATCTGCATGCATCACACTAGGGAAGTGGTCAAGGTGTTGATGATTAGGAAAAGGGCGTAGAGGGGGTGTTTGAGAATTCTGGGTTCAATCATCCAGCCTAATTTTCAACTGTTGTTAACACTTTCTTCATTAGAAGCCCATTATGAAGATAAACTATTGCTGAAATGCCTGTAGATCTTTGAAAAATGGAAATCATCATTGCAAAATTGTAACATGTCAGTGCGTATAACGGTGATAAACTAGGATAGGAGTATGGAGACAATGTGTGACACCACAAAAAAAAGGCACAGACCTTGGAACCCCAGAAATAATTATAAAAATCACAGGTAATATTTCCTGAGCATTCACTATAGAGCAAACATAGGCTAACTGCTTTCTGTGAATTATTTCATTGAATCTTTCAAACAACCTCAAGAATTACTACTATCAGTTTTGATTACCATTTTGCATATGGTGTTAGAATTATGATTACTCTAATTTTACTTACAGGAAACTCACATTTAAGATTCCAGTAGGTAGCCCAGGTCTTCTGTCCTGGGAGTATTGGAGCCAGGGGTCTAACCCAAGTTGGTGGGTAGACCCAGTGTTGCAGTCAAACCCAAGCCTTGAGCCACAGAGGCATGTCTACTCACCACTCCACACTGCCAGCTTTGCCAGTGATCAACAAGGTGACTTGGTGAAAGCTATTTTACCCCTTTGAGCCCCAGACTCTTCGTGAGCACCTAAAAGCTTATAGGAGGTTACAATGAGATAATGTATGTATACTCTTTTCTTCCCCTTGAAAACTGTCAGTTCCTCAGAACTAACGTAAGTTATTGTGAATATTGACAGCTTTTAACTTATTTGGCATGAGAGAGCACTAAGAATTGTTATCGTGCTAAAATGCCATTTACTTTTAAATGCAGCTTCCTTCCCCTTGAACATGTGAACAAAATTACAAACAAATAACATGCACACACATGCACTTGTACACACACACACCCATACATTTTTTCTTTTCTTTTTTTTTACCTTTGTCACATGAAATGGCCACAAGACACAGGGCTTCGGGAATGTCAGCAGAGGAAAATGCAGTAAAGAAAATAGTCATCAGAGGCTGGGTGTGGTGGCATATGCCTGTAATCCTAGCACTTTGGGAGGTGGATCACAAGGTCAGGAGTTCAAGACCAGCCTGGCCAACATGGTGAAAGCCTCTCTCTACTAAAAATACAAAAAATTAGCCAGGTGCCTGTAGTCCCAGGTACTCAGGAAGCTGAGGCAGGAGAATTACTTGAAACTGGGAGGCAGAGGTTGCAGTGAGCCGAAACTGCACCACTGCACTCCAGCCTGAGTAACAGAGCAAGACTCTGAAGAAAGAAAGGAAAGGAAAGGAAAAAAAGAAAGGAAAGGAAAGGAGAAAGAAAGAAATGAAGGAAGGAAGAAGAGAGTGAGAGAGAGAGAAAGAAAGGGAAAGAAAGGAAGGAAGGAAGGAACGAAGGAAGGAAGGAAGGAAGGAAGGAGAAAGAAAGAAAGAAAAAAAGAAAAAGAAAGAAAGAGAGAAGGAAAGAAAAAAAGAAAGAAAGAAAAAATAGTTATCAGAAAACTAGTCCTGTGATTTTGGGGACATCTGTGACATTACATTTCTGGGCCTCAGTTTCCTCTGCTGCAGCAGGAAAGAGTTGAAGTTTACTTCTTCTGAAGAATGTTTCAGGAGTAACTATCCATGACATGACTATGTCTGTGAATTGAGTGGCCTTGCTCATATGAGCCCTCTCTATTCCTTGCATTTATGTATGTATATATGTATGTATGTATGTATTTAGGATTTTCATACTCAGCTAAATAAAATAAGTCCTTTCCAAAACCCCTGCACTTGGCCTTCCTTACAAGTGGCTTACTGCACCTCCCAGAATCATCTTCATAACTGAGGTTTCTATGACATAGCCCTATGTTGAAAACTTCACAAAACTCATTTTCTAGTGTTTTCAGTGAAATGTTTGTCCCTCAATTGTGTCACTATGCAAATTATTACTCTGGGATAGAGACCCTAAAACTGGGAATGGGACAGCAAAAAGTGTCCCAAATAAGTGCAAATAAGTGATCCAAATATCCCCCAATATTCTGAAACATCAACTGAGGTACAAATAAAAAGCAAAAACAGAAACACTTTAGTAGATCAGCTATCGGGCAATAAAATTATGGAAGTGCTTCACTTGTCCAGTCTTTATCATAAAATAAAGCATTTCTGTCACCTTGTGCCGGGTTCATTTTAAATGATTTCATAAGGCATTAAATAAAAATTTTTTTTTGAGATGGAGTCTTGCTCTGTCACCCAGGCTAGAGTGCAGTGGTGCGATCCTGGCTCACTGCAAGCTCCACCTCCCAGGTTCAAGCGATTCTCCTGCCTCAGCCTCCTGAGTAGCTGGGATTACAGGCACCCGCCACCATGCCCAGCTAATTTTATTAGTAGAGAGAGGGTTTCACCATGTTGGTCAGGCTGGTCTCGAACCTCGTGATCCAACCACCTCGGCCTCCCAAAGTGCTGGGATTATAGGCATGAGCCACCGCACTCAGCCTCATAAGGCATTTTAATTAGCAACATCTACTCTGAAAAGCAGTATTGAGGATTTGTGCTTTACTTGGTGCATTTCCTTGGGTAAAAGCATAAATATAGTCCCTGAATTTCATAGCCACCTGAGCATAACATGAAGCTCATATTAGTGCCATCTCTAGAGTAAGTTTTCCTGAAAACTTGACAAGTGAGTACACAGAGCCTCTCTTTCTTTAGCATGTGGAGATAGGAGTTTTGTGCTGTATAAGGCACGGCCCAAAGTGTCAATTGTTAAGCTCCCTAAGAGGCAGGCCCATGGTTGTCTTAAATGCTAGCTGCCGCCTGAAGTCACCTGGAATGGTGTTTCAGAGAAATTCACTTTAGTATAGGGTTAGCTTGCAGTCTGAGAAATCATTCCATGTTGGAAATGGGAATAAAGACAGTTTTCTCCCCATCCTTCTAAAGTGGAATTTGCCAACTGCTGGCCCACAAGTTATTTCCAGAAGGAATTATATAGGTAGCAAAATAGTGTTTTACATTTCAATTAATTGCCAATGTTTAAAAATCATTAGATTTCACTGCTTCTCTCAAAAAATCTGGCAACTCTCGAGCTGCGTTCCCACATGGCAACCATCTGCTGGGGCTGAGTAGGGGCTGCTCGCACTCACGGGGCGTGTACTACCAAGTGCTCCCTCTCCCCACCACTTCCTGTTGTTTGCTCTTCGGGATGGCTCACAGTCACCATCAGTATAGTTCTTTACAGCTAGACCACTTCACCCATTTACTTTACCTGGACTGATAACATACCTAATAGTAAGCATGGCTTGGACACCAACCAATAGGAATTTTTTCAGGTCCTGGTTTTACAACCTAGGAGAAAAGTCCCTGGGCTCCCTGCTGTATTATAAACCCTTTGGTTGTAGGACTGTTCCCACAGAGACTAGTAAAGCAGCCAGGGCACCTGGGGCAGTTTAGGGGTTCCTGGGGAGTTTGAGGCAGCAGATATTTTCCAACTGATGTGGAAGTATCTGCAGCAAGTGCTGAATACCAGCCTTGCCTTAGGCATTTGAGTTTGTGATCCTAGCTCTAAAGTTAGGTTATCTGTCCTCAGCAGACATGAACGGACCAAGCTAAAGGGTATCACTCTCAAGCTGAAAACTATTCCAAACCTTCTGCATTCAATATTCCCTGTTATTACAACTTCACCTAGGTTTTTTTTTAAAGGCAGTTTCTCACTGAAAATGTTAAATGGCACATGAATGACTTCAAATAGAATCGGTCCTATAAGCAGGGAAAAGCATGCTTATTGTTAGAGAATCTGAAGCAACATAGTCTTTATATTTCGGTCTTCCATTTGAATTTCATACAGCGTTTAATTCATGAATTGCCACACTTGATTATGTTTTAATTTAAAGTATTAAATGACTTTCTTCTTTTTGAGAATGAGTTTCATTCTTGTTGTCCAGGCTGAAATGCAATGGCGTGATCTCAGCTCACCACCACCTCTGCCTCCTGGGTTCAAGTGATTCTCCTGCCTCAGCCTTGGAGTATCTGGAATTACAGGCCTGAGCTACCATACCCAGCCTAAATGACTTTCCATACATTATAACACCAACCTTCAGAATCTCCTAAGAAGCTTCATACATGGTCCATATCAGCATTTCTCAACATCTGCATTACTGATATTTTAGACCAGATGCTTTTGTACTGGAGGTGAGCTGGGGCTGTCCTGTGCACCGTAACACGTTGGCAGCATCTCTGGTCTCTACCTTGATGCCAACAAGAATCCTCAGTTGTGACAACCAAAAATTGCCAAATGTCTCCTGGAAAGCCAATGACTCTCAAGGAAGAGGCACTGAATTATGTGTCCCACAATTCAAAAGAGTCACGTGGCCAATAACGGTCCTGTTTATGGTCCAAAGTGTAATACCATAATGTAGCAATAGGAACATAATGAGGATTTATTTTTATACTACTACTATTAATAATAGCAATTTGACAATTTGTGAATTTGTCTAAACTGACCTTCTAATTTCCTTTTTTTTGCAGGGTGCAGGGAGATTTGGAAAAAGATATTTTTAGGTAGTCATCTGGTTTCTCCAAACTTTTGGTTTTTGGGGGAGGTGTACAAAAAGTACATTCAGCATAGCCTTATGTTCCCCCATCTTTAAAGTCCTAACTCACTTTTATATTTTGGGGAACATTTAGCATGATTTCAAGGTCTTTCCTCTAGAATACTTACTGTGACTGATTTTGAAAACACACTTGTGCTTAATTAACTACTTTGTCTACAAATACCAGACTATAAAGAAGAATCAGATAAGTTATGTTTTTTTCCACAGCCCAAGGTTGCTTATAGATTTAATCCTTACCATTTTCTTTGAGTTCTTCAGAGTTAAGGATTCTCATTGCACAGGTAGTCTATGAAATAGTTTTTCTTACTTGCTGTTCAGGGTGTTTTCCACAACATTATAATAAACGACTGCTCAAATAATTGACAGGGAACATTACTAAACTCTGAGAGTGCTTTTGAAACCAGCAAAAATGATTACATTAAGTCCAGTGTTGTTTTAATATTTAATAAAACCAGCATTCACCTAGTTAGAGCTTTTATAGCTCTGCTTGTCTCTCTCTCTCTCCCATCACCTGACTGTAATAAGCCCTGTATAATCAGCCTCAGGAATGGCTTTGAAATCCTTTCCTCCTCCTCACTTACCCTTCAACATTTGTGTGGACACTCATTTTGTCTCCCCTCATCTATTGCAGTGGCCACCAATTAGAGTCTGGCTTTCTCAAGTGGTTCACCATTTTGATGCCACAATGATGATGTGTAAAACCAAAATCTGACTTTATGTCTTTACCTAAAAACTTCCAATCATTTTCCATTGCTAACAAGACAAAAGCCAAATTCTATATGACATAAACACACCTGTCATCCTCAGTAAAGCTCCCAAGCATCTCTCCACCCACAGGTCCTACAAATTCCCACCATGCACTAATTCTTAAGCTCACAGACTACTGACAAAGGAGCCCATTCTCTTCTCCCATTTTTGTGTCCCCTTGGATTGTGACACCCCCTGCTATGCTACCTAGAAATGCTCTACTACTTCTGGCCAGATATAGTGGCTCAGGTCTGTAATTCCAGCACTTTGGGAGGTAGAGGCGGGTGGATTACCTGAGGCCAGGACTTTGAGACCAGCCTGGGCAATATGGCGAAAGCTCATCTGTACTAAAGATAGAAAATTAGCCAGGTGTGATGACAGGTGCCTGTAATCTCAGCTACTTGGGAGGCTGAGGCAGGAGAATTGCTTGACCCCGAGAGGCAGAGGTTGCAGTGAGCTGAGATCACACCACTGTCTCAAAAAAAAAAAAAAGAAACAAATAAAAAGAAATGTTCTACTATTTCTTCTAAATTCTTCTGCAGTATCCCCATTTCTGTATGTTTTACTCTGTCCTCAGGAACTGAGCCTTTTCCTCCCAGCTTTTCGAATCTTACAGTAGCATTTTATAATGTGGTCTTAGAACGATTAATTTGAACATCTGTCTCCTACACTAGACTGTGAGTCTCTACACGACCAAGAACTGTGTGTGATTATTTTTTAATATGTATACCCTTCAACTGGCAAAGGTCTATCACACAGAAAGACAGTTTTTTAAATATTTATTTCATTTACTATAAAAAGGGTCTATCATATTTACTGAGTAAATGCCTTATTTGAAAACTTAGTTTATTTAAGTAATTTCTTCGACAAATATTCATTGAATATTTCTGTGCTGAAGCTCCTATTCTAGGTAATTAACATGTATTCATAGACATAGAAAATAATGGTATTAATAAACCTCCATAGTGTTTGTAAATGAGAGATATTTATTTGAATTAGAGAGGTTGCTTTTCAGTTAGTTTTTTAATTCAGGCAGATCTAAGTTAGACTATATTATATAAAATATACAACACTGCATGGTGCCGAGCACTTATAAAAAGGTAAATATAGTTTGGTTAACATTATTATGATTATCATTATTATTGATCAGAGAGAAAATATCTCAAATTGAAAACATCCAGATAATGTGAGAAGACAAAGAACTGCAGTTTAAAAAAAATATCATCTCTAACAAAAGTACTGTTTCACAGTTGAATTTATTTTTTAACTTCATAACTATATTTGTTGAGTCCAGTTAGACAAGAAAAATGGGTAAGTGAAATCAGCTAGAGTGAAATGTGCCAAGTGTAAAAATATGGACATGCCATTATCCCTGAAATTCTAAAATTTCCACTTAATATGTAAAAATCCAAATGAAGCTAAGAAATAAAAGATTCATTTAAATGGTATATTTCTTCTTTCTTTTTCCATCCCTCCCTCCCTCCCTCCCTTCCTTCCCTCCCTTCCCTCCCTTCTACTTTTTTAGGGATAAGGTCTTGCCTTGTTGCCCAAGCTGGTCTTATACTCCTTGCTTCAAGGGATCCTCCCACCTCAGTCTCCCAAAGTGCTGGGATTATAGCCATGAGCCACTGCACCCGGCCCTTAAATGGTATATTTCTTTATAGTATAGATAGCACCTTTCTATTTTTAATAACATCTGATTCATTAGATGGTTGTTATCATTAACCACATATGTGAGCGTCTTTTAAGCAAAGAATACACAGTGGTCCTCATTTATGGTGAGGCATAAATAGGATATTGTCTCTTTTCTGTAGCTGAACTTTTTCATTTTGTGCCATTTAATGATAAAAAAAAAATTGTGTCAGAGTGGGTTTTTTTGTTTTGTTTTGAGACCAAGTCTTACTCTGTTGCCCCGGCTGGAGTGCAGCAGCACAGTCTCGGCTTACTGCAACCTCCACCTCCCAGGTTCAAGCGATTCTTCTGGCTTAGCCTCCCAAGTAGCTGGGACTACAGGCGCCTGCCAGCATGTGCGGCTAATTTTTTGTATTTTAGTGGAGACAGGGTTTCACCATGTTGGCCAAGATGGTCTCGCACTCCAGGCCTCATGATCCAACCACCTTGGCCTCCCAAAATGCTAGTGTTACAGACATGAGCCACCGTGCCCAGCCTGTGTGATTTTTTTTATAAGATTATATTTATTTAGGTAAATTATATTGTCTATGGACAATCCAAGGTTGTTTTTTTTGTTGTTGTTTGTTTGTTTTTTTGAAATGGGGCAGCTAGCTATCTTGGGTTTAAAAACTGGTGAAAACATACATTTGACAGCAGAGGGTGGTGGTTCATGCCTGTAATCCCAGCACTTTGGGAGATCAAGGTGGGTAAATCACCTGAGATCAGGAATTCGACACCAGGCTGGCCAACATGGCGAAACTCCATCTCCATTAGAAATACAGAAAAAGTAGCCAGCATGGTGGTGCATGCCTATAATCCCAGTTACTCACACAAGAATCTCTTGAACCCAGGAGGCAGAGATTGCAGTGAGCCAAGATCACACCATTGCACTCCAGCCTTGGAGACAGAGTGAGACTGTCTAAATAAACAAATAAAGCATATATTTGACAATTTTTTCTTAAAAAATTTAGTCAAAACAAATATTTAAAGGATATAGTTGTATTTGTTTTCATATTTGTTGACATTAGAAGTGTGCTATCCAATAAGTTAGCCCATAGCCACTGGTGGCTTTTGATCTCTCACAATGAGACTAGTCTAAATTGAAGTGTGCTCTGAGATTAATCGCAAAGACTTAGTACAACAAATATTATAAAATAGGTAATAGACATGAAATAGATCATATAATTACATATGATTACATATCGGAATGACATTTTTGATATGCTGAATGAAATATTAAAATTAATTCCACCTTTAAAAATGTGGCTATTAGAGAATTTTAAATTATATATATGGATCACCTTATATTTGTCTTAAGACAATGTTGGTTTAGATGCTTTTTTCCTAGAATGACTCATACTATTGTTGTCCATTTTTAGTGTGTTAAATATTATTGAAAAAAATTAAGAGATCAACTGTTTCAACAACCACATTTTACAAATGAGGAAACAGAAGTTCAGAGACATTTTTGCGTAGGGTTAAGAGACTAATTTGAGACACAGCAGAACTCAAGTATATAGCTCTAGATTTCCAGTCTTGAAATAAGTTACTGGAAAAGTAGTAGATATCAATAGACAGTTGTTAGTAGAACAAATGGATAAATACTATCTTCATGCTGTGGTGCATTCATCTTTCTTCTATGAGATTTTGACATGAATCTTCTTTGTGTGTATTGGGGAAAAAGGCAAAGCAATTGTGTTCAATAACAATAGCAGTAAAGAAAGCTTCACAAAACACCTAATACATTCCAATATGGAGCCTTTCATAGTAAGAGATGTGATTGACGAAAAGAACAGGTTAAAATATCTCCGACCATCCCAATACTCCAGTGACTTTGTTTACAAAGTAGGAAGAATGAGATTGCGTCGATGAATGAAAAATAAAACCTACATTTCTAGGGAAGGAAGCATCTATCTTTTTCTATTTGTAAATGCTTACGAGCAGAGTTTAAGGAGGGCTAATGTCACCCATTCATCTTAATTAAAGAGTTAATTGCTCGTGTATCCTGATTTAGTCGAGCCTGGGAGCATGGGAAGCCCTTGCCTCTATGTATTTTATTGACCAGTGTAATGACATCATCAGTAAGTCTCAGGATGTATTTATGCTTCAGCCTATCCTCATAATGTTAATAGCCTTGTAAATGATAAAACTTTCAACAGGAAGAGTCCTTGCGCCTGGCACAGAATACAAAGAGGACAGCGGCAGACGCTGCTAAATGTCTCGCCTCAGCTGTCACTGAAGCATTCCTTCAAAGTCTAGAGTCACGCAAATAGTAAAAAGTAATTTCAAATGTTAGTTTTCCCAAAATATTTGTGTGTGGAGTCATGTAGTAGGTTTCTATGACAAAGTAAATATTTGAAAGTTAGCAGTTTTCTCTGAATCTTGCCTAACCAGGTAAGCATGTGTTACAGTGAGAGAGAGTCTACTGTTAGTGTGTTCAAAACAAGTGTCTTAGAAATAGAATTGTTTGGCCGGGCACAGTGGCTCATGCCTGTAATCTCAACACTTTGGGAGGTCGAGGCAGTGGATTACCTGAGGTCAGGAGTTCAAGTCCAGCCTGACCAATATGAGATGGTGAAACACTGTCTCTACTAAAAATACAAAAATTAGCTGGGCATGGTGGTGCACACCTGTAATCCCAGATACTCAGGAGGCTGAGACAGGAGAATCGCTTGAACCTGGGAGGCAGAGGTTGCAGTGAGCCAAGATTACACCATTGCACTCCAGCCTGGGCAACAGAGCGAGACTCCATCTAAAAAAAAAACAAGGAGAAATAAAGTTGGCTAAGGAGAATGTCTTTAAAACACACACACACTCACACACTCAGAAAAAAATTGAGACCAAATAACTTAGCCATGAATTACATGAAGGGATTCCTAAAAAGAAAGGTTTTCAACCCTTAAAATAGAATATTTCTCAAAGTTCTCTACCATTTTCTCAGAAATAATGTGTTTAGGTGAACTAAAAGGCTATAGTACATACATGACTAATTTTGGACTAACACCCTCTGCTAATGCATTTTAAAAAATGAAAAGAGGCAAAAATCAAGGAACAGCAGGGAAAAAGTACTATCTTGAGGGCATACAGAGCAAAAACGCGGAAATGATCTTCAGAGTTAATGGGCCTTTTGGTGTCTCTTTTCACATGGAGCTACAAGCAGTCCTAGTTAAAGTTAATTAAAGTTAGTGCCCTGCTTCTGCAAACAAAACTGGTCCAAGAATCATCCCAAATTTGAGTTGCTGATTACATATTAAATATCATGCTACAGCCAAGGTAAGTACACTGTGGTTATAAAAGGTACAGAGACAGAAGGTGAGAAGGTGGAAGTTAAATATACATCATCGTCCTAGATAGTGTCTCTTGTAGGCTGAGGCATCACAATAGCCTTGTGACCTTGGGTGGGTCACTTCCCCTGTCTGTTTCTCAGTTTGCACATTTGTAAAATAGTGACAGGTATAGTACTTCTCCTACAAAGTTATTGTGACAGCTTCATGAATTAGTGAACTCAAAACACTGCCTAGCCGGTGGTAAGCATCATATATGTGTAAACTATAATCATTATGCTTTTATTTACTTATTTATTTTTGAGACAGCGTCTCCCTCTGTTATCCAGGCTGGAGTGCAGTGGCGCAATCTTGGCTCACTGCAACCTCTGCCTCCCGGGTTCAAGCAATTCTCTTGCCTCAACCTCCTAAGTAGGTAAAATTACAGGCACATGCCACCACACCCAGCTAATTTTTGTGATGGGGTTTCACCATGTTGGGCAGCTGGTCTCAAACTTCTGACCTCAGGTGATCTGCCCACCTCAGCTCCCAAAGTGCTGGGATTACAGGAATAAGCCACCATACCTAGCTTGTAATTCTTACTCTTACGAGTAATTTTGAGTCTGTCCTTTTAGGAGGACACTTTTAATATCGAGTTTGGCTTTTTGTCTTAGAAATTTCATTTTTCCATTGTCTTCTTAAAGTTTCTATTGTTTTTTTATATATGAGGAAAAACTGTTATGATTTTATCTAATAGCTATATACACATGCATGCACACACACACACCTAATAGCATACCCATGTGCACGCACACACATACACACCTAATAGCATGCAGATGTGCACACACACACGCGCACACACACACCACACATATAGACAGCATTGTGTTACAGTTAAGGTCAAGAACTTGGAAGTGAAGCAAATGTGGACTCAGCCTGTCCCTACTTCTGTAGGTTTGTCACCTTGGGAAACTAGCCTAACATTCTAAGCTCTAGGTTTCTTTTCTTTTTCTTCTTTTTTTTTTTCTTTTGAGACAGAGCACAGGCTGGAGTGCACTGGCAATGCATTGGCTCACTGCAACCTTCGCCTCCCAGGTTCAAGTGATTATCCAGCCTCAGCCTCCCGAGTAGCTGGCACTACAGGTATGTGCCACAGCATTCAGTTAATTTTTTTTTATTTTTAGTAGAAACGGGGTTTCACCGTGTTGTTCAGGCTGGTCTCAAATTTCTGACCTCAAATGATCTGCTCACCTCAGCCTCCCGAAGTGGAAGGATTACAAGTGTGAGCCACCTCACCTGGCCTCTGAGTTTCTTTTTCTATCAAATGAAGAGAAAAGTAAGATACTCGTATAGTAGTTGTGAAGATTAAATAATATCATGATTTTAAAATCTCGACATAGTATCTGGCACCTAATAAAATAATGATAGCATTTTCTACTTTCCTTCTTTTAATTACAACAAGGAAGATGGTGATGTATATAAAAAGGAAAAATCAAGAAAGGCATATTCTTGAACATCCATGGTGGTTATCTCTGGGGGTGAGATAATGAGTCTTTTTTTCTCTTTTTTATCCCTACCTTTCTTGTTTCTCTTCATCGCTCATTTTTCTACGGTGAACATGGTGGGGATAAGGGATAAAAGTGTGCTGGAAACCAAGTGTTACAGTTCAGACGAAAGCGAGCCTATTTCCAGCTGTGGGTGATTAACTGAAAGTTACTAGGTAGGTGGGATTTCTCTAGGTGGAAATGGAGGGAGATGATTGCAGACAAAGGGGATGGGGCGAAGTTTCAAAGCAGAAACACTGTCTATAACAGAGGAAAGTGAGCCAGCCTGATGCGCTGCACTTGAGGGTCCGAAGAGGGATAAAAGACGAGGTTGAAGAATTGTGTAAGGGATTAAAGAATGCGAGATTTACACTTTAGTTGGTAAATGGCCACCTAAGTGGACGAGAAATGGGACCATGGAGTCCCAAATGAAACAGTGCTTACCTTGTAAAGCAGCATGTAAGGCAGAAATCAAAGATAGACAAAATTATCTACAAAAAATCATTTAAATCTCTCATAATCTACAGCATGGGGAAATATTTCATGTGTTTGTATATTGTATACACAAACCTGCAGAATTTTTTTTTTTTTTTTTTTTTTTTGAAACAGAGTTTCTCTGTTGCCCAAGCTGGAGTGCAGTGGCTTGATCTCAGCTCACTGCAACCTCCACCTCCCGAGTTCAAAGGATTCTCCTGCCTCAGCCTCCCAAGTAGCTGGGATTACTCCATGTCTGGCTAATTTTTGTGTTTTTAGTAGAGACCATGTTTTACCATGTTGACTAGCTGGTATCAAACTCCTGACCTCAAGTTATCCACCCGCCTCAATCTCCCAAAGTGCTGGAATCACAGATGTGAGCCACTGCACTCATGGTAAATTTTTTAAAAGCCTAAGTTTTTAGAACTGCAGAGCTAGACTAATGTAGGAACAAGGGAACGTCTGTGTGTCGAAGTTGGCGGGTTTCTGAAACATCTCATCTGTAAGAGAAGTCTAGCTGTAATGTTGAATGGGCGATGAAGGTATAGGTTGTGTTTCCACAGGCCTGCTAGCTTTATGCCATTCAGTGTTAATATTAAGCCACTCAAATTTTTATACACATTAATAGACTTGTTTGCTATTTTGACCAGGCTCTCTGATCAGACCAGATACTTTATCTGAAAGTGACCACCAGAGGCTTGTTGGTACTAACGCAAGTGGAATCATATCCAATGTACATGTAACATTTCTAGTCAAGGGTCTAACATAGAAATTAAGAAGATTAGAAACCAAGGCCAGGCTGGATGCCGTGGCTCATGCCTGTAATCCCAGCACTTTGGGAGGCTAATGCAGGTAGATCACGTGAGGTCAGAAGTTTGAGATCAGCCTGGCCAACATGGTGAAACCTCGTCTACTAAAAATAAAGAAAATTACCCAGGCATGGTGGCACACACCTGTAATCTCAGCTACTTGGGATGCTGAAGTGGGAGAACCACTTGAACCCAAGAGGTGGGGGTTACAGTGAGCTGAGATTGAGCCACTGCACTCCAGCTGGGGTGGCAGAGTGAGACTCTGTCTCAAAAAAAAAAAAAAAAAGAAAAAAGAAACAAACAACCAAGGCCAGAGATTGAATGATAGAACTCATGACTGAATAAATGATTGGGTGATAGATTAAAGGATGGCTTAGGGACTTAGGAAAGTAATGGGATCCATTGACATTAATTAGAAAATGTAGTTGAGCATTGCTTTGGCTGGTGAGTGGCCTAAGATGTTTTGACGTGTGCAAGTTGAAGTAATTGCCTATGGCAAATTTCAGTTATCCAAAGAAACTTCAAGTGTCAAGAGAATTGCCAGGCTGAAAAATAAAGGTTCGGGATGTAGATGGAATTGACTAGGTGGGCAAATACTTTCAGAGTTAGAGTTTAATTCTCCTGAAGCCTTGACTTATGGTTCTCTTACTTGTGTCATATTCTTAGCTAGCTAATTTTAGCTAAAGTTATTGAGAATGTCATCTGCAGAGGGCACATGTAAAGAATAAGGAATTGTCTCTTATCTCCACTGTTAAATACCCCATGAAGTTAAGTAAACTCTTGGTTCAAAGTTTTAAAAAAGACTAGAGGCCTGGCGTGGTGACTCACGCCTGTAATTCCAGCACTGAGGGAGGCTGAAGCGGGTGGATCATGAGGTCAGAAGATCAAGACCATCCTGGCCAACTTGGTGAAACCCCATCTCTACTGAAATACAAAAAATTAGCCAAGTTGTGGTGACACGCACCTGTAGTCCCAGCTACTTGGGAGGCTGAGGTGGGGGAATTGCCTGAACCGAGAGGTAGAGGAGTGAACGGAGATCATGCCACTGCACTCCAGCCTGGCGACAGAGTGAGAATCTGTCTCAAATAAATAAATAAATAAAATAACAGGCGATTAGGATACCGATACACAGTGGCACTAATATGCAAAGACACAGGGAAAAGGCAGTTCTCTGCAAGCCAAAGAGAGAGAGGGAGGCCTCAGGAGAAAGCAAACCTGCCCATCCTTTGATTTTGGACTTTTGGTCTCTGGAATGGTGACAAAAAACATTTCTGCTATTTAAGGCACCCAGCTTAAACACTTTGTTATGGCAGCCCTAGAAGACTAATACAAACTACTTAATCCTCCAACTATATCATAAAGCAGATATAATTATCCTGATTTTTCAGGAAAGAGAAATTTGAGTCTGAAGACAGTGAATTCATTTATCTGAAGATCACATGCTGGAAAAAGGTGAAACCAGGATTCAAATTCATGTCTACCTCCAAAGCTCAAGTTTGTACACCACAAGCAACTGCTGCCCTAATTTTCTTGATACTATTAAGATGTTTACTGGATCCACTTATTATACTCTTAATTTTTAAAATATGAATCAAAAGTTAAAACATCTCTGTATGAAGTAATTACTCAGAAAAATATGGGTTGTGGGTTGCAAGGACCACTTGAATAGCAGCGAGGGTTTGTAAACCTGAATCTTATTTTGAGATATAGTTTCTTATAGAGTGAAATACTTTTAAAAAGTAAATATAAACTCTGGACAAGTAGCATATAAGACTGGAACCTCTTCCAATACTAACCACTTACTAATAAACATGTGCAGAGACCGGAACAGACCAGAGTGGTTCTAATTCTTTGACTGTACCTGGTAGGAAAACAAGAAAGAAAATAAAAACGACTGAAAGAAAATGTTCAAGAGTCTTTGGAGTCAAAAAATAAAGATGTTGATCTCATGATAAACATAACATGCTGAGGGAGAAAAAGCAAGTAAAATCTCATTCCACCGAACTGAAATGATTCAGTTGGGAGAAGTAAATTTTTTAAAGATTCAAAAGAAAAAGGACCAGAGAAATAAAGTGAAAGACAATCCAATACAACAATAAATGACAAAGCGGGCAGAGAAATATGGTATTGACAAGAAAGATTGATTGTCTACATCAGAATGAGAGGACCTGAGTGAGGGGAGATAGTTCCTCCTTTCTAAACAAGAGTGGTTTGGGGGAAGGGAGAAAACAATTAAAGAAACAAAAAATCAAATAAAAATCAAGTGAAAAGTGAAAATTATTAGCAATTATGTGTTACCGAGGGAAAATGCCATCACAATTAGGATTTAAGTTGGGGAGAAATACATAAAGAGATACCATTAGATTGTCAAAGAAATCCAACTGTACAATCAATAAATATAGGTGTTTAGTATATGCACATATTTTCATGATTGAAGGCAATCAATGAACTGCAAAGATCCTTTCCAAGAGAACAAAGTCAAGATGTTTTCATTAAGACCAGCATTCGTTTTGCCAAACTCAGTTCCGAGTGGTGGCCAGAGCACTAAGGTCACACTGAGACAGTAAGTTAAATCTCGTCTGCTTTTAGAGATTGTCCAAGTGGCCAGGTTATCAGCATCCCAAAGTGCTGGGATTACAGGCATGAGACACCACGCCCAGCCTCCGTTTTCCTTTTTACTAAACAGGTAAAAGCTATCAGCCCTGCCTACTTCACAGTGTTTTGGGAAAAAGAAATGAGGCTTTTTATGAAAGGCTGAGCCTAGTTTTGCTTTGGGAAGGCAATCTGGTAAAATGGAATGAAGCAAATCCGGTGCTCACCATCTGTGTGACCTGGGAGAATGACTTATCCCCTCTGACCCTCAGTTTCTTCATCTAGAAAGTGAGAGCAATGATACCACAGCTAAGCATGGTGGCTCACACCTGTGATCCTGCACTTTGGGTGGCTGAGGAAGGAAGACTGCTTGAGTTCAGGAGTTCAAGATGAGCCTTGGTAATGTAGTGACACCCACGCCCCCACCCTGCCATCTGTACAAACATTTTTTAAAAAACATTAGCCAGTCATGGTGGCATACACGTGTATTCCAGCAACTCAGGAGGCTGAGGCAGGTGGATCACTTGAGCCTGGGAAGTAGAGGTTATAGTGATCTGTGACTGTGCCATTGCACTCCAGCCTGGGTGAAGAGCAAGACCCTATTTCAAAATAATAATGATAAAAATACACATTTCGTGAAGTGGTGTGAGGATTAAATGAGCTAATATAGTAGGCATTCATTAAAATGAATTATCCAACATAATTAAAAATCATTATCTGGCCGGGCATGGTGGCTCACACCTGTAATTCCAGCACTTTGGGAGGCCAAGGCCGGCAGATCACCAGGTCAGGAGATCGAGACCATTCTGGCCAACATGGTGAAACCCTATCTCTACTAAAAATACAAAAATTAGCTGGGCGTAGTGGTATGTGCCTATAATCCCAGCTACTTGGGAGGCTGCAGCAGGGGAATCACTTGAACCTGGGAGGCGGAGATTGAAATGAGCCGAGATTGCGCCACTGCACTCCAACCTGGCGACAGAATGAGACTCTATCACTAAATAAATAAATAAATAAATAAACAAACAAACAAACAAAATCATTATCTGTCACAAAGTAGGTGTCCATTAAAAATGATCCCCTTTTCCTTAATTTCAAGTATCATGATGACCTTCATCATTCTCATTCTGTGGCTAAAGCTGAACTATTGCTATCTTTCAAAATGGCTGTATAATAATTGCAGGTCTTATTTTTGATTATATATGATTTCTACTTCTCAAAACAATATTCTATGAGTTCATCAATATCTTTTTAAAATAAATACTTTTTGCTGTTTTTCAGGGGGGTTGTTTGAAATAGACTGGGAGACTTTCTGTGGGTTACAAGTAAAAACTTTGACCTACACTTGGCTCTGATGTTAAACAAGCTAGGTCTCTTCCAATCTTACCTTTGCTGCACGTATTCCTTTATTCATTTACAGATCATTTAAAAGTGTCCACTAGGAATCAGACCTTCACTCATTCCCATGAAAATTTCACCCAGTCCTGTGATTTGGATACTGTCCATACACTAATGACACCATATTTATATCCCACGCTCCAAACTCTTGCATGGACTCTAGATGACTCTGCTATCTAATTGCCAACCTAGGATCTCAGATAAGGGTCTAATTGGCATCTCAAATTTGTCATGCCCCAAACCCAACATTAGATCTTTCTCCCAAAACATATTGTATTGCAGTTGACTAGTTAATGGTGCCTCCATCTTTCCACTTTCTTAAGCCAAAAACCTCAGGTCACCCCTGACTTGCCTAGCACACCTGTGCCCCACATCAAACACCATGTTGTGAGCTTTGCCTTCAGAATATATCCAGAAGCTCGCTACTTCTTACCAACTTCACCGCTTCTCTACCTCATTGAAGCTGAATGTGATTATGTGTGTCTGCACTGAATTATTTCAGTATTTTCCAGACTTCTCTCCTCCTGCTTCTGTTTTTGACCTCTTTAAGTTTCTTCTCAATGTGGCAATGTGAGCATCTTGCAAAGAGGTAAATCGAGTCATGTCATCCTTTTGTTCAAACTCTTCATTGGATTCTCATCTCACAAAGCCAGGACCTAGAAGGTCCTAGAAGGTCTTCTTCCCTCTCTTCCACCCGCGACTTGTCTGATTGCATACCCTACTCATCTCCTCTAATTCATTCCATCCCAGCCATACCAGCTTCCTTGCTATACTCAGACATGCCAGGCCCATTTCCACCTCACGCCTACAAACTGGCTGTGCCCTCTGCCTGGGACACTTTTCCTTTTGATCAATCCGCATAGCTCCCCACTTTGCCTCCCTCCTCCAGGTCTTGGTTCTGCTGCCACTTGCTCAGCAAGGCCTCTTCTAGCCAGTCTCTCCTTACCCCTTCCCTAGTTCATTGTTTCCCACAGTGCCTTTCTTCATCTAACATTCTATACATTTTAACATAGTTTTTATCTTATTGTCTTTCTCATTTGTTTTTATTTTTATTTTCTTAGTGTTCAGCATATATGGTGCACTCAAATATTCGCTGAATAGATGCAATGAACGTATCAAGCTCTGGGGTTACAATAATTAATAATATAGGCCAGGAGTGATGGCTCACACCTGTAATCCCAGCACTTTGGGAAGCCCAGGTGGGCGTATCACCTGAGGTCAGGAGTTCTAGACCAGCCTGACCAACGTGGAGAAACCTCATCTCTACTAAAAATACAAAATTACCCAAGTGTGGTGGCACATGCCTGTAATTCCAGCTACTCGGGAGGCTGAGGCAGGAGAATCACTTGAACCTGGGAGGTGGAAGTTATGGTGAGCCCAGATCGTGCCATTGCACTCTAGCCTGGACAACAAGAGCAAAACTCCATTTCAAAATAATAATAATATACACAAATTCCCAGTCCTCACGGAGCTTAAATTCAAGGAGAGGGGATTAAGTAAACCAGTGATTATATTGCAGGAAAAATGCCCATCTCTGACTCTGATAGCAATAGAAAGGCTTCCTAGCAGTGCATGTATTGGCAAGTCCCTGAATCACTCTGAATTTTAGTTTCTTCACCTGGAAACTGGAGACAACCAGTTTACCTCAAAGGATGACTCTAAGAGTTAAAGGAGCTGAAGGATCTAACACACCTGCTAGAGGAATCAGCACCACAAAATCCACAAAATGTTATTCAGCATCATCGCCATCCTCCCTGAAATGCTTTGATTGTAGGCCTTCATCTAATCCTATCTGTTAAATTTTCCACCTTTCACTCTTTATGTTAAATTTTGAAGGCAGTAAGCAGGAGAATTCTGTGGACTACTGCAGGTCCAAGTAAACAATCATACTTTGTGGCATCTGGTGAAGAATCCCTGCATATGTATTTGTCCTAATCATCTGATTACTGAAAACTAACCAAAATTAAAGCAGAATGGCCTAGCGGTTTACAATGTGACTGTCTCAAAAGTGTTATTAAAAAGATATTACTAGGATCCTCTCAGCTCTCTAAAACGCTCGATTGCAGTGGGCTTTAAAAAGCACCTTCTGGGACACTGTTAGTGGAGGCCAATGGCCATCTAACTTTTGGAATTACTATTAGCTTTGCACTCTGATGATATCAAAGTCCAGGTAACCCAGCTGAGATGTGGTTATTGCTGATACCTGGATATGTTTTTCTCCTCCGCCCTATGTACATCCTCAGAAAAGATTAGACCTAAGCTATCCATGCTTTCTGATGCCACAAGTGTTATTTGCGTGTGCACGCGCGCACACACACACACACACACACACTCTTTTAGTAAATGAATACACAGATGTGCTACATCTATCTACCTATTATAATTGGATTATTATATATAAGTACAACAATAAACATATAAATACGTGATAATTTCTTGACCAAATAAGTCATTTTGTGCTAGCTTAAACATATATAATTGTAAATTTAAGAGCTCTTCCTATATTACTTATTGAGTATATATTGGCTGTTTATGATCAAAATATGAATATGTACCTTTAGACATCCTATAAATACATGCTTGGAATTTTTTATAAGAGACATAAAAAATGTATCATGACATGATTTCCCACGGAAAACTTTCCAAGAATAAAAACAGTGAAGCTGTAAGTTAGTATTCCCTCCAACTGCTTTCTTACTAGCCACCTGCTTCTCTCTCTACAATTCACCTTTACCCTTAAGGAGGCAACTCGGGACTGTTTCTGTTTTTTAAACAGCATTAAAGTAATCTTACTTCAATTTGAAAAAGAGTTATCGAGTGCTTTTATGAATAGCCAATAAAGTGAGAATAAAAAGCATAGGAAACATCTGTCCCCGAGGTAGTTGATCAACTAGGATATCATAAACTATTATTCACACCAGGTAAAATTACAAGCCATAAGAAATATGCATGATTATGAAGAACAAAAAGTGAAGACACAGTCAAAATTCAGTGAGGCGTATACTCAACATATTGAAGTAATTTAATTAGGAAAAAACTTTCATTTAATAATATTCATGTATACTTTATAAGTGACCTGTAGACTAGGCATTGCACTCAGACCTACACATCTAACTTTCAGAAAGTTCTAGAGTCAACTATAGCATTGTAATGTTAGAATCAAATATGGGACCCTTTGAAATTGATGAAATGAAGAAGAGTAGAACTCTAGACCCTTCTTGAGGTAAAACAGATGGTATCTACTCACAGGGCAGGAAAACCTTAGGCTTTCTCTTCACATGTATGACAAGTGACAGAAACACTGAATGAAATCCTATGAAACAATTTCACTTGAGACCTCTTTTCACTTCTAGAAGTAGAGACTATTTTGTTAATGCTTCATTTTTAGATCTGTGAGGCTAACTTTCAGAAATTTCATTCTCTCACCATAGCCCAATCTATGTTTAGGGTTATAGTCTTCTGCAAAAAGTATTATGTAGAAAACAAAATCCATTAAGGTGAGGAAACTAACAAACAGAGTCTCATGCTTGGGGACAAAACTAATTTATTTGTGGATGTGGAACAATGAGTTATTTGGTCCTTCTTCACAAATGAGATAACTGTCAAATCTCATCATACCCCACTACATGAATTATATATAACAACATTTGGTGAAATATGAAATTCTAAAAATACACTGAAATGCTAGAGTCATCTTAATGGTTTATTATGATAGGTGTTCCTGGTTTTGAAATATCTTCTTTCATAGAAGACAAATGGGGGCGACATTATTTTAGAAAGTCCACATCTTTTAAAAAGATGGATTAAAAGCTCTTTGAGACAGCTGTGCTGTGCTATTAGAAGAACAACATTTTCTTCCTAAATAGTTCTTGAGGGCAATTTCATGGTCTAATCAGGGGGCATTTTGGGCTTCATTCAAAACTGAAGAAAATGTTACACATGAAAAGATGGCAACATAAATTTTTTGTTGTGAATGTAAACATGAGAATAAGGACGATTTTAAAGATCAGACTTAAAACAATGATGCTGTATTTTCACATCCAAAAGACATATCCTTTCTGTAGCACTGCCTTATTGTGATTAAGACCTGGTCTCTGGAGTCAGAGAAAACTAGATTTGAGTACCTTCTCTGTTCTGTAGCAGCATGTGACCTTGGTCAAGTTCATCATACTCTTATAGCATCTGTGTCTTGTTCTGTGAAACGGGGAAAGTAATTTGTACCTCTCTTGGTGGTTGTAAGAATTAAATGAGATAATACAAGTAATGGACTTACCAAAGTGACTGTGGCTTGGAGAAGTGAGCACATCTGCTCTGGGAGGCTATATAGCTTAGTAGATAAGGCCCAAGAGCTCTGATATTAGAGCCTCAAGATCTACTCTCTTACTTTCTGTATAATTGTGACAGATTGACTCTATCTTTCTGAACATCAGTTGATGCATCTAAAAAATAGAGATGACATAAGTAGCCACCTCTGAAATTGCTTAATACAGTGTTTGGCACATAAATATAGCAAGAGCTAACAGTAACAGGAATAGATGTAACCTGAAAGAATAATACAATTAATATACACATAATATAATATTCACAATTTCCAAGCTTTTTTTCTATCTTAAGGGTCTTTTGGTTTTGTTCCTTGTCTATTTTCATATTGCTGAAATGCCTCAGGGGGAAAATCCTAAATATATAACAGATACACAAGGGCACTGTGGAACATGGGCACTGCACCTGTCAGCATGTCACTCATAATCACTTTTCTCTGCTCAAATGTGCACACCTGGGGAAGGTTGAAAACTCAGTCTCCTACATTATCCCCCATTACAGTTGGGTAGGGAACATCTGGCCAATTAATTTTCAGTAGTCTAGGAGGTTGGATCACCAATTACAGCATTCAAGGGTTCTTATTTTCATTACCTTCCTATCGTTGGCACACACTACACTCGGGTAGCTGCTTGCTGTGAGAGCTTACATTGCTAACATTCTAAAGAAGGATATAAAAGACCACAAATCATACAGGGCAAAACTGTAATTGGATATGATATTCTCTTCAGGTTTCTCTTACAAATATCCAAAGTGCCTATACATAAGCCAAGTTACCCAATTTATGAATTTAAATATTAGGCCCAAGACAGAAATGCACTTCCACCAGAAAACACTAGGATGAACCATAAGGTCAGGCAATAGTTTTTCAAAACATTCTCACTCTTCTTTTTGCTAGCAAAGAAGAACAAATGTAGTTTTTAAGATAAGTATTAAGAATCCCCAAAATTCATCCTGAAGAAGATGGATCATTTTTAAATAATAAATTATCCCTTCCTAATACAACAAAGAACTACTCTCTATTGGAATAATACTGCCTTGGTCTGGACCCATCATGAAAGCAGAAATTTAGGAGTGGGAGGTGTTTATGTAGCCTGCTTTTCTCTTAGGACTCTGTGTTCCACATCCATTTGTCTAATAAATACAAGTCTCTGACAGTTCTATGGTGAACTCAGCAGGGTCCAGGCTATTATTTAAGGCTTTTTAAAGAATAAATATCAAATAATCTGAAAAGGCATCTTAAAGGGTGAAAGTGCAGCCATTTTTTTTTTATGGTTCCTACCTGGAGGGAGTCAAATGAGAATTTTCTTCCTCTGGCACGCAGACTTCCACTCTGGCTGACAGAGAATCTGCCCTTTAACAATGCTTGTGTGCACAGAGTTTCACCATGACCATTCAACACCTGTAATCACGCTGCAGCAGGCAGGAAGCATAGGTGCTGGAATAGTGGAAGAAAACTTAGTAACTACTGCAAGGCCGGTTGCCTCGCCAGGAGGCTGGACACACCCAGCTCTGCACTCAGCACCTGACTCTGCACCGGGCACCAGGCTCCGCACTCGGCACCTAGCTTTGCTCTACTAGCTCTTCCCTCCCGCCCATGCAACCCTGGCCGTCTCTCGCACCGGAAAACCCGCCCAACAACCCAACAACCAATGGCGGCCCTCCCCATCCCAATCCCTGGAGCCAATCAGAGCACCCAGCGGTTGCTCGGTCCTCATGGCCATAAAAACCCCACGCGTTAGGAAGTCAGGGCGACTTCCCTGGCCCCCTTTCCCCTGACCAGAGAACCTCGCCCAGGAGCTGAATAAATTGGCATTTAATTTTCTTATATTGGCCTCAGTTTCCTCATTTTAAACTCGGCAATAACCTTAAAACTACAATTTCGTAACACTGCATGCCTGCATACATTGTTATATGTTATATGCATGTGTTTATACACACATATACAGCTTTGGAGTAGATCAAAATTTGCACCAGCCTCCTGAATTTTTTCACTTGAACTATTTCTCAAGTGAACATTGATAGGACTGAAGAATGTCACCTCCCTTGTCAATGAGTGGTTATACGAATCAGCTAGACCCGTCAGATCTGGGAATCGGGGATTTTCATCTAAATAACAATAGGAAATAAAATGGTAAGTGCTGAGTCATTCTGATGGCTCATGCCTCAAGGGAATTCTCTACTGGTTTCTGCTTTCTAGATTTCAGAGCTTCCTTAATTCTTACCTTTTTGTGAGGCTTGATTACTCAGCAGTTTATCTGATTCTGAGACTAGCCAAATATGTATTAAATTTATTCTTTTGGTTTTCTGCTTTCCTTAGTATTTTTCTCTATTGTATGCAAGCAAAGGTTTTCTGATTCATGATGAATATACCTTCATATGGTTCCTGCAAGCGCTCAGTTTACAAAATTAGACACAGAATATGCATCTTCTCTTCCTTCAACAAGAAAACAAGACTATTTACTTTGGATTTAACTTTTAAAATGTGTTTGTAAGTTAAAAATCACCAATTAGGTAAATTAATGAAACGCTCCTTAAGATCAATAACAGTGATTTTAATATGTATTTTGTTGTTTAACTTTCCTGCATTAAAACTTTTTTAAAAAATTAGCCTCATTGGTTTTGAAATATTACTCTTTTCTCAGCACTTGGACGGAACCTGACTATATGCAAACAGGTTAGTTTCTGTATTTGGACTTCGGTAGCAACGTTTTTCCAAGTTTTAAATCATCCACCTAACATGTTAAATTATAGTGCCTCTGTTCTTGTCTGACAGATTCCAACCTTTTGATTCTCTGCCTTCTTTCTTTGCTACAGTAAATTGATCCCTTAAAACATCCAGGTGCAAATGAATTAATGGTCCTCTATTGTGAGTGAGAGTGATGGAGTTCCTCCCCCCTCCTTCTCCACACTGAAGTCCTTTCCCCTTCTGAGAAACCCACATATCAATTAAACTCACCTGCTAATTAAAAGCTTGTTTGGAAAAATCCTTGCTAGTTAGAAGCAAAGGAAAGTGTAAAGGTGTCTAAAAATAGAGGCTTTGAATGTCAATTACTTCCTTCCTCCTCAGTTCCTGGTTCCTTCGGTTGAATTGACTGGAAAGAGCTAGAGGAGGGGGGGAAGAAAAGAAAGAAAAAAATAGTAAGTATCTTTTCACTTACATTTCCCTGAGAGTATATCATTGGTTTTGAAACTTCAGCTCTTTGTCAGCAACATCAGGATACATAGTTTTTATTCATGAGAGGAAACACCATTTCTCACCCTTTCTTATACAGCCGCACTGATTTCCTGTATAAAGGCAGTAGAAACCACAGTTCTCATTCGTTGACTGTCAACAATCAAGCCAGAGCTTTTGCGAGCGGGAATATCAGAGGAGTGAAAGTGGATGTGGAAATGATGCTCTGTTCTCGTTTTTATAATGACACCGCCTGCTCTTAGATCCTCAACCACTACTCACTCCTGTCTGCTTTTCCTGAGAAATAGGTCCTAAGGGCAGATTTATAACAATACCAGATTGTCTTTTCTTTCTTTTCTATCACAGACTTAAAAGCTATGTTGTTCTAAAGGAACATGCTAAGTATCAAACTATATAAAATAAAAGAGAGTCACAAAAATAGAACTCAGGAGACTGGGAAAGTCACAAATTATGAACAAAGCCCCCTTTTTAATATGCTGGATGATAAGAACAAATTAAATTACAATCTACTCTGGAAAAATGACAGCTAATGTATTAGTTTATTCATTCACTCAGTGTATTTTTATTAAGGGTCTTTTATTTGGTAGTCATTGCGTTAAGAGGTAGAGTTGGAAGTGTCCCAACTAGTCCCAGCCCTCAGGGAGTCAATAGTCTGTGAAAGAAATTGAGAATAAATAGAGAAATTACAATGGCATGTGATAATGCTGGTAATAGGAAAAACACAAGCAACTAACCAGATATGGGAGGTCAAAAAAGATTTTTAGAGATAAAGTTTAGTTGAGGCCTGAAAGTTGAAAACAGATTACCTAAGAGGGAGAATAAGAGACAGAAAAGACATTCCAATGTTGAATGGGTACCATCAAAGAGAGCATGGCGCTTTTGGGAAACTGTTCATAGTCTCCTGACCTGGAGTGCAGAAAGTGAAGGGAAAGGCCAGCAAAAGATCAAACTACAACAGCATTTTAAACTGCCTTCTGCAATAATTGAAAAATAGTTTTATTTTTTCTTATAGGACGTATAGATGAAAGTAGGAGAGGACAAAGGTTATCCATTTCATGACTTTCTGTATGATGTGCAAAAACAAAAAAGGGCATACTTAGGTGACTGTGAAAATAAATTGTTTTTAAAAAATTGTGGGTTTAACTGACTTCATATAAGTCCAAAATAGTTATACGCCATAGAGAAGTAAATTCATATGCTTAACGTATAATGCATGACACAGAATGAAGATAATATAGTGATTAATAGAGCAAAATTCTAAAAAAACCTTTTGGAAAAAAAATGGTTTCCCAATATATTTATCAAAAATAAGACACAAGTTTTGTTTTGTTTTTTTTAAGGAGATACATTCATAAAATTGACTATTCTGTATTAGTCAGATTAAAGCTAACATAATAATCTTGCTCAATTTGATTTAAATGAGAATTATTGAGTATCTAATATGTGTCAAATATTCTACTAGGTTGTAGGGCTATCATAATTGACGAATAATCCTGGCATGTTGTAAAGTCGAAATACTAGCAAGGACTATAGATTTTTGTTTTGTTTTGTTTTGTTTTGTTTTTTGAGACAGACTCTGGCTCTGTCGCCCAGGCTGGAGTGCAGTGGTGTGATCTCGCCTCACAGTAACCTCCTTATGTGGTTCCAGTGATCCTCCTGCCTCAGCCTCCCCAGTAGCTGGGAGTACAGGTGTGCAACACCACACCTGGCTAATTTTTATATTTTTAGTAGTGACACGGTTTCACCATGTTGGCCAGGCTGGTCTTCAACCCCTGACCTCAGGTGATTCACCTGCCTCGGCCTCCCAAAGTGCTGAGATTACAGGCATGAGCCACTGTGCCTGACCAGATTATTTTTATTTATTCTTTTTTTTTTTTTTTTTTGAGATAGAGTCTCACTTTGTCATCCAGGCTAGAGTGCAATGGCATGATCTCGGCTCACTGCAATCTCCACCTCCCAGGTTCAAGTGATTCTCCTGTCTCAGCCTCCTAAGAAGCTGGGATTGTAGTCACATGCCACCATACGGGGCTAAATTTTGTATTTTAGTAGAGAAGGGATTTCACCATGTTGTCCAGGCTGGTCCCGAATTTCTGACCTCAAATGATCTGCCAGCCTTGGCCTCCCAAATTGCTGGAATTACAGGTTTGAGCCACCGCACCTGGCCCAGATTATTTTTTAAAACCCTCAATAACTCCTCAGTGAACACTATATTTAAAAACACTGCATCTCACAATGACTGAGTTAATTGTAAATGTATCTTAATGAGTTAAATTTAGAAAATGTATCTTAACAAGTGGAATCTGGATATGAGGGCTTAAGTTCTAGTTTTAAAGGAGGTCTATGGCTCACAGCATTCTCAATGTTTTTTCTGTATCATGTTTTTGTTTGAGGCTTTAAGAAGCTGTTCTAGCTGTAGCATCCAAAGTTCTTAGATAATTTATATAGCTCTAAATTAATCCTCCAAGTTGCAAATCACCCTCCAATGGCTTTTTATTGCAATTAAAGTCTCGATTTTTTACCAAGACCTATCCCCTGCCTGTATTTCCTACTTCCTCTCAACATTCATCTCACATTTTCTATGCTCTAGTTACATTGGCTTGCTTTCTGGTCTTCAACATACCAAACTTGTTTTTATTTTATGGCCTTTGCCCTTGTTTTCTCTGCCCAGAATGCTCTTCCCCCAGAATTTTGCATGGCTCATTCTTTCTTATCATAAAGGTGTCAGATTGAATGTCACATCTTCAATGAGGCTTTCTCTAACCACCCTTTTTAAAATGGCCACACTCACCCATCAATTTTATTCTATCTTGTCACCTTGCTTGATATTTCTCATAGCAGTTCACATTATTTGAAATTTTCCTATTGTTTGTGTCTCTCCCTCTACCAGCCCCAACTAGACCGCAAGTTCCATGTATAAAAGAAAATTATATTGTTCATAGTTAGAGGCATGCCTTGAATACCTCCCCCACCCCCACCGAGCCCCAGTGAGACTGTAAACAGGTGCAGTGTGCATATTCCACAGTGCCCTTGTGTATCTGTTATATATTTTGAATTTTTCCCTTAGGCATTTCAGAAGTATGAAAATAGGCAAAGAAGAAAACCAAAAGACCCTTAAAACAGGAAAACGCTTAGAAGTTGTACTATTGTATTATGTGTCTATTAATTGTATTATTACTTGAGGTTATAACTGTGCCTGTCATTGTTAGCTCGTTATAATTCTGTGGTGGCATAGTAATAAGAACTTTACGTTTCATGATTAACCCTCCCAAAGTTAGAGGTATGTATTTATATCACCTCTACTTTTTAGATGAATCTCATTGTGGTTTTGATTTGCATTTTCCTGGTGGTTAATGATGCTGAACATTTGTTTATATACTTGTAGCCATTTGTATGTCTTCCTTAAGAAATATCTATTCAGGTTCTTCCCCCCAACCTCACCCCCCCCCCTTTTTTTTGGACACAGAGTCTTATTCTGTTGCTGTGCTGGAGTGCAATGCAATCTCGGCTCACTACAATCTCCACCTCCCGGGTTCAAGCGATTCTCCTGCCTCAGCCTCCAGATTAGCTGGAACTACAGGTGTGTACCACCAATCCCAGCTAATATTTGTATTTTTAGTATTTTTATATTGTATTTTGTATTTTTATATCATGTTGGCCAGGATGGTCTCGATCCCTTAACCTTGTGATCCACCCACCTCAGCCTCCCGAAGCGCTGGGATTCTAGGCATGAGCCACCTTTTTCGCCATGTTTTAATTGGGGTTATTTGTTTTCCTGCTATTGAGTTCTTTGAGTTTCACCTATATTTTGGGTATTAACTTCTTATAGTTTGCACTTATTTTCTCCCATTCCATAGGTTGCCTCTTAACTCTGTTGTTTTCTTTGCTGTTGGAGGCTTTTGAGTTTGATGCAATCCCATTTGTCTCTTTTCTCTTTTGTTGCCCATGCTTTCGAGGTCATATTAAAAAAACAAAACCATTGTTCCAAATAAGGGTAAGAAGCTTTTCCCCTATGTTTTCTTCCAAAAGTTTCATAGTTTCAGATCTTACATTTAAATCTTTAATGCTTTGAGTTGATGTTTATATATGGTATGAGATATGGGTTCAATTTTATTCTTCCGTATATGGATGTCCACTTTTCCCAACATTATTTATTGAAGAGGCTGTCCTTTCTCCATTGTGTGTTCTTGGTACCTTTGTCAAATATTAATTGACTATAAATGTCTGAATTTATTTCTGGCCTCTCTATTCTGTTCCATTGGTCTATATTTTTATTTTTATGGTACTACTATGTTGTTTTGACATAATATTAAGTATAGGAAATGCTAATGACTCCACCCAAAAAACTGTTAGAACTAATGAATGAATTCAATGTTGTAGGACACAAATCAACATACAACATCAGTAGCATTTTTATATATTAACAACAAACCTTCCAAAAAAGAAATCAAGAAAACAACCTCATATGCAAATTTATGCATATATATAAATAAATTTATGTATATGAATAAAAATTAGGAATAAATACAAGCAAAGAGATAATATTCATATACTCACTGATAAAAGAATTTGAAGGCGATAACAAATAATTGGTAAGATATTCAATGTTCATGAATATGCACAAATAATATTTTTGAAATGTTCCTCCTACCCAAAGTCATATACAGATTTAATGCAATCCCTATAAAATTTTCAGTGACATTTTTCACAGAAATAGAAAAATGAATTCTAAAATTCATATGGAACCACAGAAGACCCCCAAATAGCCAAAGCAATCTTAAGCAAAAAGAACAAAGCTCGAGGCATCACACAAACTCCTATCAAAATATAACTGTCCTATGAAGCTATAGTAATCTAAACAGCATGATATTGGCCCATTAAAATTGAGAAAAATGCACATTACTGTCTATAACAGAAAATTAAGGGCAATAGGCATACTGTTACAACTTATCCCATTTTTAGTGGTATAGCCATAAATTGTAAACCTGCCATTGAATAGATCTATTATTAAAAGGTATTTAAAAATTCATAAACTTTGTTCTGCTGCTCTAAAATAAAAATGTTTACTTTTAAAATGAATTTATTCTGAAAACAAAAACTTTTGACCTAACAAATGACCCAGTGGGCACAAGGCTATAAAGGATAACAACTCCACTGTAATTTTCCTCAATATTTTAAACTTCAAGTAGCTTTTAAAAAATGAAGATCAGATGCCTTTACTCATATTGGATGTAAAGAAAAATATAGTGTGAAGAGTGTCATTCTGTAAGATCCATGAGTTCCTCTCTTACTTTTAAAATAAGTACTAAAGCCTAGATTGTACCAGTTACTAGATCATTGTAAGACAATCTTGACACAGAAGAAGACAAAATATAGAATTGTTTGTTTACGTAGCATCATGGTTTGCAGCAAACAGTATTCTGATATGAACAAAAAGAAAGACACCCAAGCCACTTTTTCAAGTTTAATTATATAAAATTTCAAGCAGTGCATTATGGGTCACTATAGCCCCTTACAAGTGGATTCATATGAGCAAATTTTATATTGGTCAGTTATTTATTTCGTTTTCATTGAAAAAGTACAATTTAGGTTAGGGAGATATCAGAGAGCAGTAGTTAGGCAGTAAAGATACGGATGTTGGAGGAAGAAATGCTTTAGACTCATGATTCATCCTCTAAGAGTTCTCTGGTCAATTTACCATATTTTTGTGAATCACCGTTTCTTCATGAAACTGTGGAGGCATGAGTTTAATGGAATAATGTACATGTTTAGCATAGCGTCTGACACAGTGAAAGCTCGGTAAGTGTTAGTTGTTATCCTATTATTACTTAAAAAAATGTTTAATAAAGTGACATTGTAAAGCATAAAATTAAACCTTAACATGAATCACTGTAATTGGCCTTTGAACTTTAGATACCTAAAAACACAGTCTTTGTTATATTCTCTTTTTGTGAATATTTTCTCTTATTTCCAGATTATGCATTCGCCTGCTCCATGTCCTAGCTTTTAAATTTTCTCACATTTCATGGTGACTTCCCAATTCTTTTTTGTGCAATAGTAAAAAGTCAAGCTTTGTTTTATTTTGTGTTTTCTGTGCAGAGACGATACCTCTAAAATTTTTCTAGTATTCACACAGTGTTCTCTCATATCTCAAGTCTTTCTTAGGAGTTTTCTAACATGGTTTTCATCTATTTATTAGATATGTAAGTAATGTTTGTGGATGTCATCATTTTCTTTTTATAGCAAATTTCATGTTTATCTAAGTTGTATTCTAGTGTGTTAACTTATATTTGGTGGTATTCCATAGTTTTAAGAAGCAATCAATAAGGCAGATTTAGATATAAAGCTTATATATGATATTGTTCTCACCTTTCCTCCTACCCATTTCATTCATGTGGTGTCACTCTAAAAGGCCCACATCAGGCTATGTGCAATGCTTAAAAATGAAATGCAAAACTTCTTTCATCCCTTGCTACATTAATCCTTTATTCCCTTTGAAAAGCAGAATTCACCTTTTTTCTCTTGGAGAGTAAGAACATTTCTGTTTTTGCAGAAATCTGTAATGTTTTCTTACCCTTGAAGCCTGTTTATGGAAGACCAACAAGAGCAGGTTTTGTTTTGTTTTGTTATTTGTACATTATTCAGTATAAAACATTTTTTTAACCCTACCATCAGCTAGAGTCCCAGAGATCTGAATTATGTGCTAACTACTCTGGTTAATTAGAGTGCTATTTAATTTTTGTAATTCAGCATGAGCCTGAATAGTGCAAAATCCATTTGACCTGTATCTTATAGTCATCTACTTACCACAAATCTCAGACCTTTTTAATGATGAACTGCTCTGACTGGTAATCACCTTTGGGCCTCCTGTTCCTTCTCTTTACAAATTAAAAAGAAGCCAGCAAAAACATCCTGGTGCAAGGTGCACAGGCAATGCAGTGAGGTTGTAAGAGTAGAAAACTAACAGCAGTTCTGAATACTGATGACTAGGAAATGCAGCAGAACCATCTTCCTCACTCCTCTTTATAGACATAGGATCAAAAAAAAAAAAAAAGGCCAGTGCCATGGCTCCCGCCTGTAATCCCAGCACTTTGGGAGGCCGAGGCGGGTGGGTCACAAGGTCAGGCATTTGAGACCAGAGTGGCCAAAATAATGAAACCCCATCTCTACTAAAAATACAAAAAATTAGCTGGGCATGGTGGTGGGTGCCTGTAATCCCAGTTACTCGGGAGGCTGAGGCAGGAGAATTGCTTGAATCCTGGAGGCAAAGGTTGAAGTGAGCCAAGATTGTGCCACTGCACTCCAGCCCCGGTGACAGTGAGAGGCTCCATCTCAAAAAAAAAAAAAAAAAAAAGACAAAAAGACAAAGAATAGGCACATTGAGCTGAGGAGAGAGCAGCAGCAGGGACTGTGCTGGAAAGGTAAATGTGGCTAAGGTACGTGTCTGTCAGGGACAGGGGACTGCCATGATCAGATGATAGTTTTAAAAGATCCTAGCTACAAGTATAGACGGAGTTAGAGAAGGTGAATATGAACGTGGTACAGTTAAGAAAGTGTGTTTGTTATATTCCCAGCAAGAAAGAATAATGACTTTGATTTAGAATGGTGGGGTTAAGGAGTCATTTACTTAAATAACTCATTGAAATAATAATTTGTGGCTGGGGACAGTGGCTCACATCTGAAATCCCAGCAGCTTGGGAGGCTGAAGTGGGCAGATCACTTGAGGTCAGGAGTTCCAGACCAGCCTGGCCAACATGGTGAAACCCCATCTCGACTAAAAATGTAAAAATTAGGCGGGGCACAGTGGTGCATGCCTGTAATCCCAGCACTTTGAGAGGTAAATCATGAAGTCAGGAGTTCCAGACCAGCCTGACCAACATGGTGAAACCCCATCTCTACTAAAAATACAAAAATTAGCTGGGCATGGTGGCACACACCTGTAACCCCAGCTACTCATGAGGCTGAGGCAGGAGGTCGCTTGAACCCGGGAGGCAGAGATTGCAGTGAGCTGAGATTGCACCACTGCACCCAGCCTGGGTGACAGAGCAAGACTTGGAGACTCCTTGTCAAAAAAAAAAAAAAAAAAAAAATATATATATATATATATATATATATATATATATACACACATATATATATATGTATATACATATATATATGTGTGTATATATATATATGTGTATATATATATACACACATATATATATGTATATACATATATATATGTGTATATATATATATGTATATATATATGTATATACATATATATATGTGTGTATATATATATATATGTGTATATATATATATATATATATATATATATATATATATATGTATGTATATTAGCCAGCCATGGTGGGGGGTGCCTGTAATTTCAGCTACTCTGGAGGCTGAGGCACGAGAATTGCTTGAACCAGAGTGGCAGAAATTGTAGTGAGCTGAGATCGTGCCACTGCACGCCAGCCTGGGAAACAGAGCAAGAGTCAGTCTCAAAAAAAAAGAAAGAAAGAAAAATATTTTGTGATTCAGACAGAGTTGGAAGGGACTTCATATTGAGACATAGGAAAGAAGGGTTCTCTGAAGAGATGACATTGAAGCAAAGCACCAAGTCCTAAGAACAGGCCCATCACAAAAGTTGCTAAGCAGGAATGAGCTTGATATATTCAAGGAAAGAAAAGTAGAGGTAACAGAAACAGAGTGGGAGAAGTTAAGATAAAAGCGGATGCAGCCAGTTAAATAGGACTTTTAAACTTGGATAAGTGTCTGGATGTTAAGCAAATTCTTTTATGAAAGCAAATGATGTGTTTGGAATTAAGCTTTAAACAGATAGTTTTGGTTCTTGTGTGGTCAGTGGGTTGTAGAAAGCAAGGAGACACATAGATAGACTAGTTTACAATGTTTTTACTTTGGCCCGAGTAAGGATGATGGACCCAGGGTAGGAGCAGTAGAGATAGAGAGCAGAAGCAAGATTGGGAGATTTGGGAGGTAACATTACAGGGGTTTTTTTTTTGGTTTTTTTTTGTTTTTTGAGACAGAGTTCTGCTCTGTCGCCCAGCCTGGAGTACAGTGGCACAATCTTGGCTCACTGCAACCTCTGCCTCCTGGATTCAAGTGATTCTCCTAACTCAACCTTGAGTAGCTAGGTCTATAGGAGTGGACCACCATGCCTGGCTATTTTTTTTTTTTGAAACAGAGTCTTGCTCTGTCGCCAGGCACTAGGCTGAAGTGCAGTGGCGCAATCTCGGCTCACTGCAATATCTGCCTTCTGGGTTCAAGCAATTCTCCTGCCTCAGCTTCCTGAGTATCTGGGACTATAGGTGCGTGCCACCACACCCAGCTAATTTTTGTATTTTTTAGTAGATACGGGGTTTCACCATGTTGGCCAGGATGGTCTCGATCTCTGGACCTCGTGATCCACCAGCCTCGGCCTCCCAAAGTGCTGGGATTACAGGCATGAGCCACGATGCCAGGCCTAATTTTTTGTATTTTTAGTAGAGATGGGATTTCTCCATGTTAGCCCAGATGGTCGTGATCTCCAGACATCATGATCCACCAGCCTCGGCCTCCCAAAGTGCTGGGATTACAGGTGTGAGCCACCATGCCCGGCCAACTGTTCTTAGTAATAACCTTACTATGGAGGTTGGAAAAAAAGATAAATCAAGGAAAAGTCCTAGATTTTGGTTCTGGGACTAGCAGTTAAGTAAATATGGTGCCATTTATGAGATGGAGGAACTCAAAGAAGATCAGGTTTGTAGAGGAGAATTATGGCTAAGATGCTGTTACCAAGTTGCCTATCACAATGTCAATGTGGATATGTCAGATTGGAGGAAAGTGACGTGACCCTGAAGTTTGAAGTAAGTTCAACAAAAAGAGACATAAATGTGATATTCAGTGGAAAAGTGTTGTTGTTCTAAGGCATGGAATTAGAAGAGTATGTAGATAGAAGTCTCCTTAGGTAGGCAGAGCAGAAGACACCAGGGAGAGTGAGAAGGGGAATCTATGTGGCTGAAGGAAAACCAGAATGTGTCATGTAGCTCAAGAAAAGGAACAATTTTAAGAAGGAGGAAGTGCTCCACCGTAAGAAATATTGCTGCGGGCTCAACGAAGGTGGGCAAGAGGGAGAAAAGCAGATGCGTTCTCAGGCTGGTGTCAGAGCTGTATCCAATCATAAGACTTGTGAATGGACTGGGTGTGTTGCACAGAGGATGTTTACGGGCTTCCTATAGCCATTTCCTGGCCACCATGGCCTCTCTCCTTCTTCCCTGTCTCCCTCACGCTTCTGGTCCATAATGTCACAAACAACAGTCAGATGTACCACTTCTAGCTGGATAGCCTGTTTGTGCCTTGAGTGTTTCTTATACCACTCCGCTTTCACACATTGCTAGAGCTGACTTCCTAAAACACAGATTGAAATCTCTCACCAAAAAAATTCAGCACCCCTCCTTTGTTCAGGATTAAACTAGAAATTCGATCTACTTTCAAAGCTCAGCTTAATGCATCTGACCCATTAAATGGTCTCTGATTGTCCCTGATTGTGTTTTCACCTTCTGGTGTTTCCACAGTATGTTGCTTGTACCTATAGGCACAACTTTTTTTTTTTTTTCCCCAGAGTGGGAGTCTTGCTCTGTTGCCCAGGCTGGAGTGTGGTGGCACAATCTTGGCTCACTACAATGTCAACCTCACAGGTTCAAGCAATTCTCTTGCTCAGGCTCCCAAGTAGCTGGATTAGAGGTATCCTAACCTCATGATCAGGAGCCACTGCATCTGGCCATACATCCAAAAAAGAGGCAGAGAAAAATAAGTCACATTTCCAAGATCAAGTGATTCTTATGTATAGTGCATATATAGAATAGGGTTTGCAGTCCATCTTCTCCAAGATGAAAACCACATCTTCAACCAAGTTGATCTGGTTTTCCCTGTCATAGTACATAGAAAACATTACTGCACTGAGAACAAAAGAACCTCATTTCAGAACAACAAGAGGGATTTAACTTCATCATTACCAACTTCTGTGTTGACAATAATGGCCTCTTTTGCTTCCAAATCAATCAAGAGTTACATCTTTAGTTTCTATTTTACAGAGGTGGGAAAGAGAGGGATCTTCAACTTTCCATAAATACCTTGAATTAAGGTCTGCTTATAAAGATGATTCATTTAAGTACTGGAATCCAACCTACATGTGTGCCCAGAGCATGATGAATGAGGCTGAAGCTGGCAGCCTGAAAATGGAGAACAAAATCAAAGCAGCCCTTAGACCACTGAGCAAGAGAAGGGAACACTTAGGGCACACTTGCCTAGGAACCCCTTGGAACAGCGCTGTATGAAAAGCTGCTGGGTTTTGCCAATTTCCTGTTGCTCAATGAAAGGAGGTTTTATTTATAATTATGGGTGAACTATTTTTGTCATATTTCCCCACAGGGTCACTGTTTCCAATACTGCACTTATTAATCTGGGAAGCGTTTGGGAAAATAGTTGAGATTAAGACTGATGGGTGCTATTTTCAACTATACTCCAAAGAAAGAAGCTGAAATAAGCAAGTCAGTGCATCCTTTGGTACGATGACAGGTGGTGAACTGTAACAAAAAGGAATTAAGCTCTAGGCCAAAATTAAGCCTCATAAAGCAGCCTAGCTTTACAACCATTTCTATAGCTGTGAAACCTGATTCTGTTAGCACAAGGATATTTAGTTTCTAAAGAAATTCTATGTGAATCTCTCCAAATTAGGATACCAGTCAGTGAAGAGCTGTAATAGCTTGTCAGTTTTTTGTAAAGGCAGTTAGATTTGTCTTTTCCTTTCCCAGGTCTGGGTCTTCATCACCTCATAGCCAGGTTACAATAGTCTTTGAGCTAGCCTCTTTGATCTTCTTTCCTATATCTACCCCATTTTGTAAGCTGAGACCAATTGATTCTTTCTAAAACGTCACTCATACTGTGTCACTCACTAGTCTCCACTGCTAAAGAATCTACAGTCTCCCTACTGTCCATTGAGTAAATGCTACACGATTCAACTTGACATTCAACTGGCCCCACCGTATCTATTCAACATGAAGGTAAATCATTTTAGTTTTGCTGATTCCAGACTTCTCCTTGTCACACAGACATATAAACTCAGCTTTACCTTTTTATTTATTTATTTATTTTTAGACAGTGTTTTGCTTTTGTTTCCCAAGCTGGAGTACAGTGGCACGATCTGTGCTCACTGCAACCTCTGTCTCCCGGATTCAAGTGATTCTCCTGCCTCAGCCTTCTGAGTAAATGGGATTGCAGGCACATGCCACCATGCCCAGCTAATTTTTTGTATTTTTAGTAGAGATGGGGTTTCATCATGTTGGCCAGGCTGGTCTCGAACTCCTGACCTCAGGTAATCCACCTGCCTCAGCCTCCCAAAGTGCAGGGATTACAGGCATGAGCCACCGCACCCAGCCAGCTTTATTTCTTTTGTTTGTCATATCTAGCACAAAAATCACCTCCTTAATGAATCCTTCCAATAACTCCGTACTCCTTCATTTAAATATCTATGAATTCAATACCTGTAATCAATATGGCACAGAATACATTTCTAACATCCTTAATTTATTGCCTTACAATTGCATTCACTTTTTTTTCTGTGTACAGGTATTGTAGTCTCAATTAAATCATGAGTCCCTTGAGGAAACACACAAATTATTTTTGTATATTATATGGTTGCCTACATCCTAATACAGAGGTAAGCAAGTAGCAGGTCTTAAATAAATACATTTGAAGGAAGTGAAACAGTTTCTATGTGGTAGAGTACAAAGTGCACTGGATTAGGAAATTATAAAGCAGCTTCTGCTCTTGAATGCAGCACTCATAAACTGTGTGGTCTTCAGCAAATCACTTAATTCCTCTGAGACCAAGTTTGCACATTTGTAAACTAAGAGTAATAATAATATGTTTCCTATTTCTTGTAAAGGCATCACGTGAAGAAGGAAGGAAACAAAGCATATAAAAATATTTGTGTTCAAATAAAGACATTTCTATATTTGTATATATTTCCACATGTTGCATGAAAGCCAGTTTTTCTCCAGTGTGGACATACTTTCAAAATAGATTTTTACTTGGTTGATAGTGTGAACAAGGGTGAAAAATGACTTAAAACAACATAAAAATCTTTTGGTTATGATATGACCAAAAGAAAGACTAATACGCAAGGGTTCATGGTAACTTTATTTATAATAACGCAAAACTGGAAATAAATCAAATATCTATTAACAGGTTAACTAATAAGCATGTTTTGGGATATTCCTCCAATGAAATAGTACTCAGGAACAGAAAAAAAAGAAGGAGCTAACAGAAGTGAAATCCAAACGTATGCTAAGAAAAAGAAGCCAGACCCAAAAGAATATATGTTGTATGCTTCCAACTAGACAAAACTCTAGCAAAGGCAAAATAATCTATGGGGTCAGGCAAGCAAATCAGAAATTGCCTGATGCTAAGTGCAAATGGAGTTTGGTTGGGATAGGGCAAAAAGAAACTTCTTGGGGTGACTGAAAAGTTCCCTATCTTAACTGTCATGATGATTATGTGGATATACATATTTGTCAAAACTCACATATATATATATTATATGTATATATGTATATATAATATTATATGTATATATATGTATATATAATATGTGTATATATGGGTATACATATTTGTCAAAACTCATATATATAATATGTATCTATATATACTATATATACTTATATATGTGCATTTTATTGTATGTAAATTTTACCTCAACAAACTTTATTGTTTTGAAAACAAACTGCGCTTGAAACTGATGTGTAACTTCATTATAATTCCTAGAGAAATATAAAGCTTGATATGAGTATTATACATGGCCTTATTTACACTTAGGAGAAACAACAGAATTACTTTCTCTCTGGGGGATCACTGAGGATATCAACCAATATGGTTCCCACTTTGGCAATGAAGAAAGCAAAGGAAGATGGAATTTGTTCATAGGACTTTGAGATCTAATACATCAACCCAAATTAAGATAAGTTACTTTCTTTTTTATTGATGAATTAAAATCAAAATCCCTTTTTTCCCCAAGATTAAAAGAAAAATATCTCATCGAAAATAGTAGTATCTATTTTAGGCGAGATTTCAACAGCCCATAAAATGACCAACCCCCACGTCGTAGAATCTACATTTCTAGACTCTCAGAAAATCAGCAAAAGCTGAAAACTGTACAGCCTCTGCACTCTCCAGTTATCTCCTTTCAGAGCCAGAACACACAAACACTGTTTTGCATTTAATTAAGTATTGCAATTCCAGATTATCTTTGATTAATGAAGAGCGATACAGCGTATAGCTAGAATTATGTGATTATTTCACAATTGATCTTTAATTATTCCATCTGATAATAAGTTCACTAATTTTTCATAATGTTCTCATCTAGATTCTTATAAATGAGCTATAACAATTAATAATTTTCATTAATTTTCCTTGAAAATGAGGTGAAGTTTTTGATAGAACTCTTAACCTTCAAAAACTGTTTTAAAAATTTTAATTAAAGGATAAGCCATACTGTCATATGGAAAAGCTGTATGACTTCTTCAGATACAGCAAGTCAAGTAAACATTCAAAAGTTTCCTTCTCTTTTTTTTTGAGTTTGGGACTTGGTGCTTGGGCATGCCTAAATCTTCTGCCTCTCCCTCTGCGTGTTTAGCTTGGACTTCAGAGTCACATAAATGTAGGTTTTATGTCAGCTTGACTACGCTATGTGTGACTATGGACAACTTAACCTCTTTAAACTATTTTGACAGTGTTTGTAAATTAGAGGTAGCGGCCGGGCACGGTGGCTCACGCCTGTAATCCCAGTACTTTGGGAGGCCGAGGTGGGCAGATCACAAGGTCAAGAGATCAAGACCATCCTGGCCAACATGGTGAAACCCTGTCTCTACTAAAAAAATACAAAAATTAGCTGGGCATGGTGACACGCACCTGTAGTCCCAGCTACTCTGGAGATTGAGGCAGGAGAATTGCTTGAACCTGGGAGGTGGAGGTTGCAGTGAGCCTAGATAGCACCACTGTACTCCAGCCTGGCACCTGGTGACACAGCAAGACTCTGTCTCAAAAAATAAAATAAAAAAATAAGTTGGAGGTGAGAGCTTTGATTAGGAAATAGGTGGAATGGGACTGCAAGAGGCCACATAGCTCATGGGACTACACCCGGCCACCTAGGGAGACTTGGTAGACAGAGAAGAAAAGGGCTAAGGTCAGAATATTTAGGCACTCTCTTTCCAGAAGACTGCCAGGGATTCTTCTTCTGCCAGCAGAAGAAGGGGCAGCCCACATGGCTAGAAGACAACTGGAGGTAGTCATAAGAGACAAAAGAATGTCCAAGAAGAAGCTTACAATATGTTAAATACTGTTATAGTGACTTAACATTCATTATTCTACTTAAACCTCACAGCAGGCCTCTGAGGCAAATACATCATCATCAATATTTTAAAACTGAGTAACAGAAAGCATACCAAGGTCATCCAGCTAATGAGGGGCAGAGCCAAGACTTCAACCTAACATGATCAGATTTAAAACCCATTTTCACAAACACCATGCTCAAGGAGATCCTACACATGTAATATTCATCCTAGTACCTGGCTCATAGCCTGTATTCGGTAAATGCAATCGTTCTATTGCCATATTGGCTATAAACACATCAGGTCCTTTTTGGCTGTCATCAGATTGAAGTTCTGCATGCACTGCTGAGGCCTAGGCAGAGAACAGTAAGGTGACCTTAACACTACTTGACCACAGAGTCTAATCTAGCCTTGGGATTTCTGAAGGCTATCTGAACTGCTGGAGATCATGAAGGGACTCAGCAGGACTAATGACTATTGATGAACTTACACCTTTGTGTTGAGTTTCATGCTAATTATATTTAGAGGGCATGACTTCCAAGTTTTCTGAAAATAGATTGCCATTAATTACTGTTTAGAAACATATATTGTCACTAAATACAGCAATTCTTCATGTAAAGTAAAAATATGCATCATTTCTTAAGTCTGTCCACTGTGCCAGACCCTGTATTGTGTATTCAATGTATACTGTGAGATAAACATTATTATCACCCCATTTTCTACCTGAGAAAATTGAGATTTCAAGAGTTTAAGTGACATGTTAAAGGTCACACAGCTTGTAAATGGCAAACCAGGACTGAAACTCTGAAATTTAATTTCAGAATTAATTCTATACAGTTTCACCAGAATAAATTAATAACTTGGGGAGCAATATATTTGTTTATTGGACATTGAACCTTATTGTAGATAATTATATCTTTGCCAGTAGTTAATGTAGCACCTCAAATAATCAAATATTAAAACTCATTGGCCAGGCACAGTGGCTCACACCTGTAATCCCAGCACTTTGGGATGCGGAGGTGGGCAGATCATGAGGTCAAGAGTTCTAGACGAGCCTGGCCAGTATGGTGAAACCCCATATCTACTAAAAAGCAAAAATTAGCTGGGCATGGTGGTGCATGCCTGTAGTCCCATCACTTTGGAGGCTGAGGCAGGAGAATCGCTTGAACCCAGGAGGCAGATATTACAGTGTGAGCCGAGATACGCCACTGACTCCAGCCTGTGCAACAGAATGAGACTCTGTCTCTCAAAATGAAAACAAAAACAAAGAAACAAAAAAAACTGTTCATCGCTTGGGGAGCAGAACTCATTCTAAAATTATTGAATGCCTTTCTGCCTTCTTTGGTACAAAACACTAGATGACAATACAGAATGGTTAACATTTTCTTGATAGCATAAGGTATTCCTTATATTCATCAGTCATGGTGCTATTCACAGGTGTGAGGCCCAGTGGGTTGCAAGTTAAATGAATAGAACCCCTATACCAAAAATTTACTTTCTTGAAAAAAATATTTTAGTATAGCTGGCTTTATGTGGAACATTTGCATCTTTCTTTAAAAATGGATAAAGGGATGTTTATGTGTCAGACTTCTAGAAAGACATAACCCAGCAAACATTCTACAAATTACATTAAGGAATCGAAGCTCAAAAGCTCACTCTTTCAAGCAATTTCCTCCTCCTCTGGAAAAACAACCTCATTCCCTGGTACTCTCTTTTTCCTTCATCTTGTCAACAAGAATCAGAACATAGGGTAGTATTTCTATATTAGTAACGTAAGGACTAAAATCTTCTCCTTATAAGTCTATATCTACAGGTTTGCTCGACTCACTCACCATGTGTTCACTGGTGGGGACAGAGCCTGAAGAATACACAATTTCAAGAGAGTTTTAGAGAGGATACTTCAAATCTTGGATAGTGTTTATAACCAGAAGTTGATAGCATAGAGATGGAATGTACATTCATGGTTTTGACAAAAGGCTCTTGAATACTCAAAGAAATTAAGGTATAAGAAACAGAAACATTTGATATTTAAAGTTATAGTGGGAGTGAATATTCTTTCTTTCTAGTACCTTAAGGTTCTGATTAAGATTCTGGTACTATCGTAAAGCAGTATTAACACCTATTAAGAAAGTTGGAAACAAAAGAGTCATGACACCATCTCTGTCCCCACATGGTAAACTCTATTTTGTTCACACAATAGATTAGCTTAACTTTCCTAAGATACGTCTGCCATTCTGAAAGGATCATTTATTGAAGGGACCAAAGGGTCAATGAATTGACCAGAAAAGTATATTCTAACTCATTCTGTCAAATATTTGGCATATTAGAAAGCTGAGGAATAATGATAACTCCCAATTACTTATCATTTTTATGAAAATCTAGGGTGAATGGAAGATTAACTGAGGTTCAATTTGACTAATTTAAATAAAACATATGGATTTAATCAGCCATTTAAAACTCTTAAAGTATTAGCTGTTTAACAGCCTTTTCTCTGAACTAACCATAAAATAGTTTTGTGGTTCTATGAGTAATTGGTTGATTTCTGCCAGTTGTATTTAGCTTTCTATCATGTCTTATTTAAAGCACCAAAGTTATCAGGCATATGATGCTCACCTAATTACAGTTATTTATGCATATTTTCCATCATTTTTCCTCTCCCACTTCTCTTTCTTCCTTTCCATCTCTCTTCCCATTTTTTGTTTCTCTATTTTCTTCCCTATTTGTCAATTATATGCCAGGTAAGTACACTGCCCGGGTTTGTTCAAAGAGGAAATTAGAATTTCCCTAGAGGTATACACTGAGATTTTCCTTCAATTTGAACTGCACACTTGGGGATACATTTTAAACTTCATCTTTTATGTTATATGTTTTAAGTTATAACTTGTATATTCTACTATCGCATAGTTTACCTTTCCATTGCAGTAGAATGAATGGCTTCGTGTCATTCCCAATTAAACCCTCCCATCATCTGTCCTGATTAGCACAAAGTGGGATTAGGTGACAATGATGATTCAGGCTCTCAGAAGTTACAGCAGAGAGCAGGACCTGGCAGACCAGTTCACTAAATGCCCCAGTGCCTGCCTCCACTGCAGATACGTCCAATGATGGATATGCCTTTAATGTGGCATCCAGGTGCCCAGAGGGATTACGGAGATTTAAGCAGTTGGTTGAAGAGCTGTCTTCTCTTCTTTCACCTTGTAGCTAGGACTCTTCTCTGCACTTCAAACCGGCAAGCTCCTTCATCTCTCCATGGCTGTTTCTGTTATCAGGAGCTTTATTTTTCCATCCCTTGTTAGCTTTCTCCTTTCTTAGAGTTTTCCTGCTTTTCCCCAGACTCTCAACTTTCTGGCTGAGCCACTTGACTTTCATAGCAGCCAAAGGATGTTCCCATGTTTTCCTTTGACTTGTGTAAGCAATAACATTTTACTTTAACAGTTGGCTGTTAGGACCTCTGACCTATTGACTTGCCCAGTTGGGAAGCTATGCCACACAGTGATAACGAGCTTGGTCTATGAGTCAGATTTAAATTTTGACTCCACCATTTCTAACAGAATGATTTGGAATAAGTTGCTCAAATGTCTCTGAGACTCAGGTTTTTTCATCTGAGAGATGGAAAAAATAGGAATAATGGCACCTACTTCATAGGTTTGCCATGATGATTAAATAAAATACCACACACAAAAGCATTTTTATTTTTTTGAGATGGAGCCTCACTCTGTCACCCAGGCTGGAGTGAAGTGGCGTGATCTTGGCTTGCTGCAACCTCCGCCTCCCGGGTTCAAGTGATTCTCATGCCTCAGCCTCCCAAGTAATGGGGACTACAGGCACATGCCACCACACCCAGCCGAAAGCACTTATTAATACAACAGTAACTGTAACATGGCAAGTATTCAACCACTCTTAATTAAAAAAAACTTTTATTGCATGCTGCTCAAGACTTGTTTTTTTTTTTTTTCTTGATGCAAAAGATCATTTGAAAAGACAAAATTTGCAGGTTTTGATTTTCTTATGATGCTTGGTTGATATCAAACCCTCAGATATTCAGGATGCCTGTTGTAATTTTCACAATGATTTTTGATAGTATACGTCACATTTAATCTTCTCCCCCAAAAACAATAGGCATGCACACACACACACACACACACACAGAGACACAGACACAAAGACACAGACAAACACACTCTCTCTCTCTCTCACTGCTAAGCAGATGTTACCCTGCTACTTTAAATTAAAATGGTCACATTGGCTGGTTGGCATACTAAGTGAGTTTCGTTTAGATTAATGTTTGGAAGCACAGTCAACTTAGATTCACTTTTTCTTTTCAATGCCATAAAAATGTTATCTGCCGCTTATTAACACTGAGAAATTTGATCACAACTTACACTTGGTTTAGATCAATCCTTATATAAAAAACATACATTCTATTATAAGCGCTAAAAATGAACTAAGGGCAAAGACATATCGAGAAAGAAAGCAGCATGGGGGTAGTCCTGTGAAGAGTGGTTTAAAAGCCTGTATTATACTACTAACACGTAAGTAGAGGAAGGCTGCTCTCAAACATGTTGCTGAAATGAGAATTGTTTAAAATACAAAAAGCAAGGCCACTCCATGTGAGTATCTTAAAGTCCCAGGGTCACTTACAAAGGAGAACCAGGTGGTGAAACACTCGAGAAACAAACATCATAGCCAGATCTTGACACTAGGGACTCTCTGAGAGGAGGCACACTAAATATTTTCAAAGACAGATTTTCTTCTGCCTCCGGATTAATGCAAAACTTCAAGAAATAGAATATTAAGGGTAATAGTTGGTTAGTATAACTTTGTTTATCTGATTACCTTTTAGGAGCTTTGCATCAGAATAACTGCTGCATTAAAATAACTCAGATTTCAAGACCCCCAATAAATACTACAAAATCAGAAGCTTCATAATGCTGGGTCCAGCCTTGAGCAGGTTAAAAAAAAAATTCCCAAGTGTATCGACTGTGCATCTCTTTTAAGACTCACTCATCTACTCACCTACATTTTACAGATAAGATAAATTAAAGGCCCAGAAATTTGGGAGCAAGGGGAAGTGAATTAAAATTCTTTGGCTATCTATATAGTACCTGGAAAGCTAAAATGGAGTGGTCACTAAAAGCACAGGTTTGAATAACACTGCAAAAAATTATTCTCTTTGCAGCCTTGAGGTAGTTAACTCTTTTTTCTGCCTTCATTTCCCCATCTGAGCAGGGGATAGTCATATTATTTGGCATACAAGGTTATTATGAGAATTAGCTGAGTTAAGACCCAAAACGTGCAAAAAAAAAACCAGAGCCTAGCCAAAAGGAAATACTCAATAAACAATAGCTGATAGTATTAGGTGACCACTCTTTGCTAAGGTTTTACATATTATCAGGTTGGTGCAAAAGTAATTGCTGTTTTTTCTATTACTTTCAGTGGCCAAAACTGCAATTACTTCTTCACCAGCTTAGTACATGCTTAATCAGCTCATCAACTCTGAATGAGGCAATATTATCCCTATTTTACAGAGGACACACAGATTCAGAAATGTTAAATAGCCTAGTGGAGTACAACCACCAGTGAGCAATGGTATAGGCATTCAAACTTACTTTGGAAAAAGTCAAAAAACCCAATTCCATGACACACAAGTCCCTTATCTCTTTAACTTCATGAAGAGTACATTTGGTTTTGAATCTTTTTGGCCATTGAAGAAATTTAAATAAACCAAAGCCTTTAAAAAGTTACAGCATAACTTTTCTCCCCTGCAAACTAGAGTGATCCATTTTATACTTTTGCGTTCTATTTTTAAAGTGATAATGCTGAAATGAGTGTATCTAAAAGGACTGCATGCTCTTGGGCACATATAAATGTCCCTGGCATGAATTGCATGTGTAATTGTGGTTGTTTTGGGGAAGAAGAGGAGAGAAAAAAAACCCACAAGTGCAATATAACTGTGGCCATCTGCCTTTAGGTGAAATTCTGTAAGGTTATTTTGAGCTTCCATTGGACGTTGATTTCTATGTGTACCGAGAAAACTGCCCAACCACCTGCCACCTGTCCATACTAGAATTGACCACGATGGCAGACGAAGCTTCAGAGATTGTCCTTTTCCACCACTGTTACTTGACTGGCCCTCCACCATGTTACATCCCTCTTTTCCCTAAATAACTCCAAAGGACAACAGGTCTCCAGGTGCAGCAGTGTGAGGATTTTATCCTAAGAAAGCAAAGACTAGTAATGCGTGGATTTCTTAAATCCAAGCTGGAGTCCAAGGGGAGATTTCATCCAATAGAAACAAGCCGCCCATGCAAACCATCTGCAGAATAACCTCACAACAGACCCAGTGGTGATTTCATAGTTTCCAATAAAACAAGCTTAGAAGCCTCCCAAGGAGACAAATGCTTCTGAAAAATATCTTCCACCGCTTAGCATATGGGTCTGTGAATGCTGCCCAAACAAAAGGATAAAGCAAGGTAGGACAGAGCTCTAGCTGAAAAAATATTTCTCCTCCATCCTTTTGTGATAAGAAAGAGATGCTTTTCTTGTCATTCATTTTTTTCCAAGGGTCAGAGCTCCTATCAAGATTCCCAGTCTTTCTGACTAGTGTCGGGGTTTAGCCATTCTTTCCAGTGCTCAGGGGGAACTAGATTTTTTCAAGAAGACACAGCTCTTGATATTTCCAACCATTTTAAATTTCAGCAGCTTGATACCTTCTCCTGCTGAAGGAGATAGGAGGCCAATAGAGAAGTTGGCAAAAACATTTTTTTTTTCACTTAAGTCTGTTTCCATTCTCGCCGCTCTGCAACTTGATACCAAAGCAGTTTTCCCTCTCCTTCGTTCATGGGCTATGGGATGGTGAGACCAGAAGGTCTAGTCTGCAGGGCAGAGCAGCATCATACATTACCCTGCTGTGCACCCTGTGGCTGATAGGGTAGAGGAACTGACTAGCTTGGAAGGGCATTTGATTGGAACCTCTTTGGCCAGAGGCACTGAGAAGAAGGGATGTCTCTTGGCAGAAAGTAACAATGTCATCATACTCTTCCCCTCCTTCCAGTTCCCACCCTTTGGTTTCTTTCTCTCCCTCTGGAAAAAAAAAAAAAGCATATACAATATTTGAGCATAAAAGGCAGGGTGAAGAAAAGAAAATACACTTCTCTCTAATCTCTAATGCAACAGAAGACGATGTATCCAGAAGTAGAAAATCTCTGTTCGAATGACTGCAACCAGCCTTGCCAAATGCTTCCCAATGCATTACAATTAACTGGGTCCCTAATAAACTCCGGTGAAAAAAGCAGCCATCATGTGGTAAATAATTCCGAATCCACAAAATATTCAAAAGGGAACCCAGATACTCAACCTTAAAAGGACATGTTCTACTTAGGTGTAATTTCAAAGATTTGCATTAAAAATTCAACAAAATAAACTGCTGTGAAAGGTAAAATCTGCCTGTGTCACTAGAAGCAGTGGGTTCAGCTAAAGCTGGAACAGTAGTATTACAGAAGTTAGGCATCAGGAAAAATGGACCAGGTATTACAACCCGCCATGGGTGGAGAGTATTTTGTCATATGGAGATCTGTACTAAGGGTCAGGAACAGTGAGAGATCCAGGATCAGGAATACTGAAGATCTAGTCTGCTCAAGTGACTGTATCAGTCAACAGATAGGTGGACAAAGTGATGTAGGGTATATGAGAAATAAGCAGAATGAAGAAGAAGCAGTTCTCACCATTCCTGCCTTTATAGGTTATTGTACTCTGGTTCCTAAGACAAGATCTATAAATGTGGGATAATTAGAGAATGAAACAATATCATCTACAATAAGGTGCAAAATTTTATTAGACACTAGAAAAGTGTCATTGATATTAAGAGTGAAGCAAAAAAATCAGTAAGGTCTATAGTTCTTAGGGAGGGCTCTGGAGAGGTGGAACTTAACTAAAATATGGAAATTCCAACAGCATTTCATTAAAGTAAAGTTAGAGCAAAAATATTCTTTCTTTTTTTTTTTAAAGTCTCACTCTGTTGCGCTTAGGCTGGAGTGCAACAGTGCAATCTTGGCTCACTGCAACCTCCACCTTCAGGGTTGAAGCCATTCTACCACCTCAGTCTCCCAAGTAGCTAGGATTACAGGTGCCCACCACCATGCTCAGTGAACTTTTTGTATTTTTAGTAAAGACGGGGTTTCAGCATGTTGGCCAGGCTGGTCTCTAACTCCCGGCCTCAGGTGATCCACCTACCTTGCCCTCCCAAAGTGCTGGGATTACAGGTGTGAGCCACCACACCTGGCCAACTTTTTTTATTATTGAGTAATCCTTCAGGAATAGGCACTGTCTAAGCATTTTACATGCACTATTTCTAATGAACTTCATGGCAACCTCATGTGGTAGGAATCATTATTATTCCCATTTTGAGATGGCTCATGCCTGTAATCCCAACACTTTGGGAGGTTAAGGCAGGTGGATCATGAGGTCAGGAGATTGAGACCATTCTAGCCAACATGGTGAAACCCTGTCTTTACTAACATTCAAAAAATTAGCTGGGCATGGTGGTGGACGCCTGTAGTCCCAGCTACTCAGGAGGCTGAAGCAGGGGAATTGCTTGAGCCCGGGAGGCAGAGGTTAGAGTGAGCCAAGATCATGCCACTGCCCTCTAGCTTGGTGACAGAGCAAGATACTGTCTCAAAAAAAATAAAAATAAAAAAATAAGAGAAGATAAAGTGTTAAAAAGTCAAAGCATTTTAGAAAATTCCCTCAATCCAGATCCATACAATGGGATCTGAATCAGAGCTGCCTGGCCTCAGAACTTTAGTTCTTTGCTCCGGTGCCATAGCTCCTTGAGTAAGAGTAAAGAGATGAAATCTAGTCTTTTCCACACTGGCAGTAATGAGTGATTATTAGTTGCTGGTGTTCTTATGGTTACATAAGAGAGACATAATATCTGATTTCCCAGAACAGAGGTATGTCATAATTCTGGAGCCCTACTGGATCCAGGTACCATGCTAGTTGTTCTACTTGTGATAACTTATCAAATGTCACTTCCCCGGCAACAGAACAAGTAGATGATTTCCTCCCCCCACCTTTCTCTTTCTCTCTCTTTCACACACACACACACACACACACACACACACACACACACAATTAAACAGTTAAAATAAGGTCCAGAGACACTAAATCTATCACCTGGGTCATCTATATGACAGAGCTGGGATTCATATACAAATCAATCTCTTTCCTAAACTAGAGGTTGGCAAATTGCAGCCTGCAAGCCAAATCTGGCCGACAACCTGTTTTTGCCTGGCCTGTGCAAAGAAGGTTTTTTATATTTTTAAAAGATTGAAATGTTTAAATGAGGAATATTTCATGACACATGAAAATTCTATAATCCCAATTACTGTGTCCATAAATAAAATTGTATTGGAACACCATGTCCATGTGTTTAGGTATTGTCTATGGCTGTTTTCATACTATAACAGCAGAGTTGAGTAGCTGCAATAGAGACTGTCTGGTGTGCAATGCCTAAAATACTTACTGTCTGGCTCTTTACAGATACATTTTTCCAACCCTGTCCTAAATCGTGATCTTTCTATTATGTCACCCTGCTTCTCATTGTGTCATGCTGTACCTAAAACATATCCATCCTACAGAGTCAAGAATGAAGTTCAGCTATGGTACAAGGATATCACCAAAAAAGTGAAGGATATTTCCTCCTCACTTTATTTTTTGTTTTATTTTATTTATTTTTTGAGATGGAGCTTCGCTCTTTTTGCCCAAGCTGGGGTGCAATGGCAAGATCTCGACTCACTACAACCTCCGCCTCTCAGGTTCAAGTGATTCTCCTGCCTCAGCCTCCCGAGTAGCTGGGATTACAGGTGCAAGCCACAACATCTGGCCAGTTTTCTTGCTTTTTTAGTAGAAATGGGGTTTCACAAAGTTAGCCAGGCTGGTCTTGAACTCCTGACCTCAGGTGATCTGCCCATCTCAGCCTCCCAAAGTGCTGGGATTACAGGGGTGAGCCATTGCTCCTGGCCTTCCTCATCACTTTAAATTTGAGACTTGTAATAACCAGCATGTAGAAGGCTATTTATTTCCTCCTAGGCTGTAGACGTGAAATGCAAATGCAGAGTGATGGGAAAAAAATGTGCTATAAGGAGTATTTTAGGAAGATTTTTCTGGAAAAAAGAAGCAAAGTGGATCAGAAGCAAGAAGACCAGTTGGATAATTAGGTGTCGAAGTCTCAAGCTGCTGGAATGTTTGCAGAATGATAGTTATTCCCCTAATCTCAGTCATACAACCGACTGCTTCTGTAGGAGGATATTTGGGAAAAATAAAAATAAGAGACCTGGTATTATAATGTAAGTGTTCATTATTACCAGGTTTCGAACAACTGGCCACTTACAAAAATAATTTAACCTAAAAACGGCAGCTCTTAAGCTATTCACATTAATCCAGACATCAAGAGGGCCATTCTCTGAAATCCTTCATGTGCTGCACGTCTTGTGACAAGTTTGACTAAAAACTACGCACTACCAAACCCTTCATTCAAGCAGTGTAAGTCTTGGTGTTTGGAGACAATGATAACCTCTGCCAAGATTTCAATCAGCAATGTGGAGACACTGAATACATTGATCGGTTTTGTGTCCGTGGTGTGCCATGATCTCAAAAATTAAGGCAAAGACTGGACAAAATATGTATCTCATTGCTGCAGGGGAAGCAAAAAGTAAGGTGTCCACATCTAACATGTTATTTATCAACCATGAATTACGGAGAGTCAGACTCCAGTTCACAATCGTTTACAGATCGAAAATCCTAGTAACAGCAATAACATTTTAAAGAAAAATACTGCTTCCTGGTATTTAAGCATCTGATTCTGAAGAATCCTTCTTTTTTTTCTCTCTGAGCTAATGTGTCACGTTGTCAAGGCTATGTCAACCATAAAGGTGATATGTCAAAATGACAATCAGTTTACTAAGGTAAAAATAAATGTATTTTCCCCTAAACTGCAGTTTGCTTAACCTCATTTTAAAAATAAACTGCCCAAAGCAGACACAAGGAAAACTTGGGCATTATCAGTTGTCTACATTTGAGCACTGCTATCTAAAAAAGCACACAGCAAAAGCATTTAGGAAGGGGCTGTGCAATGCTTTTTCATTAGGGTCAGTCTGTCAGGTAATTATCCCCTGTGAGTATGTGGACTATAGTCTTTTTTTTTTTTTTCTGTGCTAGAGAAAGCCAAAAGAACTGCTCCATGCCCAATCGTACTTTCTGGTTCTAAGTGAAGTTTTTCTAGTGTCAGCTCATGCCCCAGGTTCTTTGTGGGCTTGAGGGTCTAAATGTTCCTCCGCATCAGGTCATCTTTTCATTTCAAGATGCCTATTGAGCAGAGTCAAAAGAGCAGCCTCCATAGAGGTTGACAGGAAGAAGTGAAGGGGATTGGAGAAGAAAAGGACACTGGGGTCTTGCATTTATTTGAAAAGGGCTAGGGATAAAATGTTAGGCATAGTCAAACAAATGCACTATTACAGGACTTCCTCATCTGGCCCAGTTTTCCCAGGGCCCAGATGGAAAGAGATTGAAAAGTTATTTATTCTAGATTTAGACACAGATTGAATAAGTAATATTTCCTCTAAGTAAGTGGAATAGTGTTTCGAACTTATAGGAATGCTTTAATAAAACAGAACTTTATTTAAAGATGACAGTTAATAAATTTTTACCTTTATATATTTTGTTTTAATAAACAGCAACTATGAAAATACAACCTCCAGCCTTTGGAGGTCTGAGATAATTTTTGACATTTGCAAAAATTGCTCACACTCAACAATTGTGGGAACCATGTGCCTGAGACTAGAAAATTAAATATCCAAAAGATCAGAGAAAAAATACATATTATTCTACTGCGAATGATGCACAAGCAATGGAATTTGTCTAATAAACTAGTTAGCTTTTATGGTAGATTATTAAACAGATGGTATTAGAAAAGAGATAATCACTGTAAGCCAGCATCAATTTACTACAGACAAACAAATCATGGCTAACAAATCTAATTTCCTTTGACAAAAGGGTTACTATAATGATTAGTTAATAAAGCATTGCAGAGATCCTATGTCTGGATTTCTATAGAAAGGATAACAAGGCCAGGCACAGGTTCATACCTGTAATCCCAGCATTTTGGGAGGCTGAGGTGGGCAGAACACCTGAGGTCAGGAGTTCGAGACCAGCCTAGCAAACATGGTGAATCTGTGTCTCTACTAAAAATACAAAATTAGGGCATGGTGGAGGGCACATGTAGTCCCAACTACTCAAAAGGCTGAGTCAGGAGAATCGCTTGAACCTGAGAGGTGGAGGTTGCAGTGAGCCAGGATCATGCTGCTGCACTCCAGCCTGGGTGACAAAGGGAGACTCCAACCCCTGCCCCCCGCAAAATGACAAAGACACCGGCGACATTCTGATCACCCAAAGGAAAATGTGGACTAAGTGACAGTATGGCATATCAGGTGGGACACTTTTGGGAAATGACAGAAACCTACTGCTAACTGGCTGAAGCAGAAGAGTTCTTCTGGCTCAAGTAACAGAAAAGTCTAGATATGGCTTTGACTCTAGAACAGCTTGATCTAAAACTTTGGAAGGTGCAGTGAGGATTTGGGCTTTTTCTCTTTATCTCTTTGCTCTACTTGGGCCTCTGTCACTTGCATGCTTAGCATGGTGTCCCTTAACAATTCTAATCTTACCTCTTCCCAGTTTCAATTCCAGTAACAAAGTCTCTCTTCCCAGCACTACTACAAAGGTCAGGAATTTAAACTCAATAGACTGACTTATTATGTTTCCAATCTTTTAGCCAGTGGAAGTTAATATTTTCATTGACCAAGTTTGACCGCATGACAGCCTGGGAACCTGGGATAGACTCAGCCCTCAAAATCATATAGAATGAGAATGCAGAACAGTGATTCCTGAAGAAAAAAATATATTGTCAGAGGAAGAAAAAATTGATGTTGGAGAGCAAAAACAACAAAAGTCTACTACATGTAGCCAAGTATATGAATCAGTATATCAACTTGTACATGTGTTTGATACACACCTCGTGGTCCTACCTGTGGTTTGGTGCGTTAGTGAAGTAACTGAAGTAATGTTTATCACATTTTTCATTGACGCAAAAGTCTACTAAAGGTTTCAACTGCCTGAATTATGACTCAAAAATGACTTTGACATGTTAGACATTTAGGGCCATAACCAAGATGATGGAATTTTACATGCATATCTATAAGGCTTTGTATTGATGTTCAAAAATTAATTATATAAGCAGGGAAGAAAGTTAGTATGACAGCAGTTCATTTGAAAAAGACCCAGAGGTTTGAGTTAACCACATGGTCAATACAAACTTGTAAAAGCAATCTTTAGGTTGCAGTATCAAAAATGTAGTATTCAGCACAAGGTCAATAATAGCTTCTTTAATTTTTGTGGAAGTCTGATCAGATAGATAACTTTATGTAGCATTCTGGATATCCTATTTTGATTTGGAGTAATAAACTTTTTCACATTTAACACAATTTGTAATAATATATTTGTGTTGTTCTTTGATACATATTTATCTTCCCCCTCTTGAATATAAATTTTCTGAAGCCAGAGTCCTATGTGTGTGTGTGTGTGTGTGTGTGTGTGTGTGTGTGGGTTTCCACTGACTATACAGTAGCATTGATAAATACGTTTTGTAGAACAAAATAAAACTTCAAAGTGTGCTGGACCAGGCACAGTGGCTCATGCCTGTAACCCCAACACTTTGGGAGGCTGAAGTGGGCAGATTGCTTGAGCCCAGGAGTTTGAGACCAGCCTGGGAAACATGGTGAGACCTCCATCTCTACAAAAAAATAAAAAATTAGAAGGACATGGTGGCACCTGCCTGTGGTTGCAGCTACTCAGGAAGCTGAGGAGGATTGCTTGAGCCCAGGAAGCTGAAGCTGCAGTGAGCCAAGGTCATGCCAATGCACTCCAGCCTGGGTGACAAAGCAAGACCCTATCACACACACAAAAAAAGTGTTCTGAAGATGATAAAGAAGGGAGCTAATTTAAGAGCTCTTTTATGAGAAGAATAGATGAAGGAACACACACACTTACTTTAGCAAAGGAAGATATTAAAATAATGTGATGTCTGTCTTTAAATTTTTGAAAGACCAGTAGAATGAGCAAGTAGTGCCCATAGAATAGTGCCCTCTCTTTTTTATTAACACTCAAACAGAGTTTATATGAACCACTTTAAACAAATATTGTACAGGAGTTTCCATGGGGTGGGAGGAGAGATGACTAGCTTGTACACTTCCTTGCAATTTTGATGGAATAAGCCATGCTAATTTTGCAAACATTACCAAGCTCCTGGGAACCTCATTTAATCCCTTGGCCAGTCATGTCAAATTAATAACATTCTTGGGAGATAGTGTTGTACTGAGCCATGAGTTGTAGCCTGTTTTTTGCTGCTATGACAGAATAACTGAGACTGGGTAGTTTATAGAGAACTGAGATCTACTTCTTACAGTTTCAGTGGCTGGGATGTCCAAGGTTGAGGGGCCCAGATCTGGCAAGGGTTTTCTTGCTACATTATCCCATGGTGAAAAAGCAAGAAAGCATGTTGTGATTCACTTGGGGAGGCTGGCAAAATATTAAAGAAAATACAGAGAAAGGTTATAAGATATAGTCTCTAACCTTTTGGAAGGCCAAAATGTTTTTATCAACTTAAGGAATAGGCTGAAGATAACCAGTTTGTATGTTAAAGTATTAAGTCATAGAGTGAAGATTAGGATAATAAAAGCTTCCCTGGTTAAGGCTGTTTACCCCACATCCCTTTGTCTCTACTCTGTTTACTCATGTAAACTGTGTGCTGGATGGTCCTCTCAGGGGGAGGTTGAAGGGAAGTTATCCGTTAATGGTGTTTATTCAGGGACCTCATAATCAAGACATTTTATCATTTGTAAAACCACTCTTTTAGCCACGTTAATTATCCACATGTGTGTTGACCTAAAACCTCTGTTATTAAATCTATACCAAATAAACGTGAGGAGAAACAGGGAGTCATGGTTGGTCAGCTGCAATCACCCTCTGAGAGCAGCTGACAACCATCCCTAGCCCACTCAGATTCACGGTATACTGATGTGTATGAGTGCATTTTACTCATCTGTCACTGAGTCAGGGTCTGCAGGATAGAGCTCTGCAGGTGGTGATCAGTGTCTCAGGTGGTGACCCTGACATGATTGAGGTCTCTGAAGCATAAATGCTAGAGAGAGCAAGATCGAACTTGCAGGCTCAAGTCCTTTTATGATGCCTTTTGGCATTAGTTCCTTCATGAACATGGAGCTCTCATGATCTAAGCTTTCCTATTAGGCCCCACCTTCCAACATTGTTGCATTGGAAATTAAGTTTCCAATACATACCTTTGGGGGAATACATTCAAACTATAGCATCATGCAAAAGCCAAAAACTCATATCTGACTATGCTGAAGGTTGTAACTGATGGTTTGCCCAAATTAGTTGCAAGAGAATCTCATTCTCTTAAATAACTAAGAGTGAGGCAATCACCACTTGGGCACATGTGCAAAAGAAGCATCAGCCTTCAAGTCAAGTTTCTCCATCATTTTTCCCCTTCTCCCGCTTCCTTCCCAAGAATGGAGTTTTAAAACACTTTTTGAAATAAGTGACCCATTGTCCGGCATTTGGATAATTTTTTTTGTGTATCTGTATACTTTTGGAATCATGTGTGGCTTAAAGTAATTGTTTATATAACTTGTTTTATATTTGCATACAGACTGCAGCATAAATATATATGTAAATGTTAAATTATTTATGTTGAGAACAGAAACTAGGCTTTGTATGTTGTATATATTCTAAAGGAGATGGCTGTGATCTTTTATTCAAATACCTCTCCCATCTAAAGGGCTATACCCCCTCTTCTTTAAAAATCTAAATTACATCTACCCTACTCAAGTCATGTCCTACCATATTTAGAACTTTTTAATCCAATTTTACTGTCTTATATCATTATTTTTTAACTATATAAATCCAGTTTTCTGGGTAGCATTATGTGCCCAACACTGTGCCGTAAATGTTGCAATTCGATGGTAGAATTTCAACTTGACTGTAAGCAATGAGAGGCAGCCAGAGTGCCGTCTTCCTGTATAAAGCAATGAAGAGCCCCACACATTCCTGGGCACATAAAGGTTGTTCAACAATTAAAATCATTTGAGACCAGTCTGGCCAACATGGTGAAATTCAGTCTCTACTAAAATCACAAAATTTGGCCAGGTGTGGTGACATGTGCCTGTAATCCCAGCTACGTGGGAGGTTGAGGCAGGAAAATTGCTAGAACCTGGGAGGTGGATGTGGCAGTGAGCTAAGATTGCACCATTGGCCTCCAGCCTGGGTAACAGAGTGAGACTCCATGTTAAATAATAATGATAATAAACAATAATTAAAATCAAAGCCAGGCTTTTTGGGAGAAAAGGACCCTCTTCTCCTGGTACTTTCCATCATTTCTTCAAATGCATCTGTGGAAAATCCTGTGCTTAGATTCTTTTAAAAGTGTTTTTACAAAGAAATCCATCTATAATCAAAGCAGCAATAATGAGTCAACCTAAGATATATGATAATTTCTGCTAAGGGTTAAATTGTTTCAAATCAGGAGTCAAAATTATATTTATACTAATGACAACCTTAAAAATGTAACACAGCATTCAATTTTTGCATTAAAATTACACATTTTAAATACCAAAAGCTTGATGTGAATTTTATACTCTGTTTATGTTAAACCAAAAAAGTGAACTTAAAAGTAATCATGTAAATTGAATGATAATAAGAGTTCTTTTATATTTTTAGACTACTTCAAATGAATAATTTAAAAGGCATCAAGCAAAATATTTTATTAACATAAGGTTAATGGTATATTTTTATAGTACCTGATTTTCAAAAATTTGCTCTAAGACATTATCATAATCAGCTCATGTCAGTTGTGTGCCATTTTACATACACTATTTTTGAATAAAGTTAATGCACTCATTGGCACAGAAGCTCACTTTAAATCTTATTCCTGAACTCTCACTGTTGGCCTTATTAACATACTTCTAATTTGCCAATTTCTACATAAATCTCAAATGAAGATGGCTTTACTCTTTGAAATGCAATATCTATCTGCAGTGTTTTTGATATAAAAATGTCACATAAAAATTTTGGTTGTTTTTGTTAAAACAGGATGAAAATCGTAAGAATCAGCAGGTTACCCACCATGAAATGGAGCAGGAGATATTTTTACTACAAAATTACATCATGATACAAATAAAACTTGATGGCAGTGACTCTCCTGTAAGTTAGATATATATTCGTCCCCATGAATGTGGCTTTTCTCAATATGTTGGCTTGGATTGTAACATAAATCTATAAATTACATGTGTAAAGGAAAATTGGCTTGTTTTCAAATATGAATTTTCATATATAATAATATTATAGGAAATTATATTTTTGATTAAAAACTGGCAATTATTCAGTAATTTCTCTCATATATTAAAAATAATGGAATCAATAGCCATTGACACTATAATTTGTCCTCCCTTTTTACATGACATTGAGGCCTATAATACTATAATTTTACTAATATTACTGTAAATAATAAAAATACTTAACTTAAATATTAATGTGAAATTTGACTTATGACATCAACCCTTTTCTCTGTAGTTGATTCTGTAAGTTTCACCATCAAAAACTTCATTTCCTAAGTGCTTCTCATTACAAATGCCAGATCTATGCAAATCCAACTGCATGAGCCACAAGCCCATTTTCTTGAATACGAAGGGGAAAAAAAGACTGACCTGTTGGAGAATTCTAAACATTTTTAGCGTCAGTTGGGACCTCATTTAAATGTGTGTGCGCGCGCGTGTGTGTGTATGCTTTATTTTTCATCTTCTACCCAGACTGCTAGAATAAGAGTCATATTCCATCCTTGATTTGACACAAGTCTCAGTGGTGTTTTGTACTTAAATCAAAGGCCCAGAATAGTCCTTTAGAAGCCTTTAAATAAATAAATGGATGTAGGAAAGGATATATTTTCTTATTGCTCCTGAGAATTGTCTTCAACTCCCATTGGTTGCTCATGAACAAAGAACATTTTTCCTATTTCTCTTGATGTTTTAACTTTGTTTTCTTAGTATCTAGGCTTTTTTTTCCTCCAGTGTATGTGTTTTAGTCTAATAGAGCTTTTGAGTGCCCAGGTACCGCTGTGATAAGTGCCACAGAAATACTTATGTAGAAAGATAGATTTCTCTGAACTCGCTTCCATTCTCTTTTTTCCAAACAAAACTTCAGTGATAGAAAAAAAATGCCACTAGTTTATAAAAATCAATGCTGTTTTTGTCTGCATAAGGAGTATGAGATTATGTCAAAAGGAGTGATACAATCAATATTGGATTCCTAGAGAATGGTGCCTTCTCCTTAGAAGAAAACAGTTTTAAAAAGTGTCTCAGAAGCATGGTATGTCTCTAAGAATTTCACCTACCTAGCCTGTACGTGATTGGGCTTCTTTTTCTCTAGCTTTAGTGCTAAATTTAAGAGGAATTAAAAGTCAGTAAATTTCTCAAGTACCATAACATTAAAAAACAGAAAGCAGTAAGCTAAGTAAAGTAAGAGAACTAGTGGATGAGCGACTACAGACTCAGAGCTCTCTAGAAACAAACTTGGCATGTTTAATTACCCTTATCAAAGGACTTGGAACTTTCATAATATAGTATGTAAAACTGTTGCTACATAGGAGGATAGTCTGAATTAAAAATTCCAATTGATGGCGCGTCAAAAAAAAATCTAAGAAGATGATGAGGGTGAATATGGTGTCCCAGGCGTTTTCCTTCAGTACTTCAGTGTGTTTATAATCACTCAGTAAACATTTGAAGCCCCAACATGTCCAAATGATTCATTTTAAAAAGAAACAAAGCAAGAGGAATTTGGTATGTGCAGTCCAGTGGCTTACTTCAAAGATTCCTTGAGAAGAGAGTACTTTGTGATGGAAATTCTTTTCCTTTGGGCTTTCCCATTGCCACTCGATATTCAAGATGTTTTTCCCATATTTTCCCTGGCAACGTACAGCCCTCTCCTCTAAAGAAGCCAGGCAATTCTTGGAAATAAAAGAGGAAGATGATAGAAATTATTACAGAGTCAGTTTTACGGAAACTGTATCACCTTGGGGAGCAACCACTATATCAATGCTGTGGAGATACACATGGTGGTGAGTTGCTTTGCATAATGTTTGTGTGCTTTGAAATCGAAGCGGAGCATTTTAATTAATTTCCAGTTCTATTTTGCTCATTCCTGTCAACCATAGACTATTTATGAAACTATTTAAAAGCCAGCTTTATCCTAGGAACATTGCTAGTCTTCCGAATTCGATTTAACTTGACCCGGAGCCCCAAGCTTACCTCCGAAATTCACAAAGTGTGTTTCTTTATCACTTTATTATTATTCTGATGTATTCAGATCTACCTACCCTGTCTCCACTGCTAGACTGTGAGCCTTCAAGAGCTGGAATCTTCTTTCCCTATAAGCCCTGTCACTCTAAACACCCTGTCACTCTCATTGAGTCTGGGCCTCAATGATTATTTTTATGACTGTGGGATTGGTAGACACCCTACTTCTATCTGAGATGCACTTTCCTCCCTTGTTCACCTGGAAGTCCCAATTACTTTCTCTGGGATTTTGCCACAGTCCTACTCCACCCCAACCAAGGAGGATAAACAGTGTCATTGCCTGTGCTGTGCCAGCGCACTGCACGTACCTTCATTTCAGCACAACATACAATAGTCTAAACTGCCTTCTCTCCTCCATTCCCTAAGTGTGCTGTTTTCTATGTCTTTATGACCCAAGGATTTAACAAAGTTTTTGTCATAAGGATAGATATTTGATAAATGTTTCTCAGTTGCCTTCATATCTTACTCATTACCTTGCACAATTCTTTGTTCTGAACAAACATTGATAACACTGGCTAGAAAAAATGCTATATTTTCCTAAAATTATCTTCTCAGTTGTAGATTCTACAAGGGAGAATAAACATACTGGGTTGTGTGTCCAGTTTCTAATAATCTTTCTTTTTCTGAGCAGCCTTTTTAAAATTTCTTCTATTAAAAAAAGGGATACCTGTATAGAATGTGCAGGTTACATAGACATATGTGTGCCGTGACACACACATTGACCCTTCCTCTAAGTTCCCACTCACACCCCCCATCCCCCAACAGGGCTTGGTGTGTGTGTTCCCCTCTCTGTGTCCAAGTGTTCTCAATATTCAACTCCCACTTACGAGTGAGAACATGTGGTGTTTGATTTTCTGTTCTTGTGTTAGCTTGCTGAGAATGATGGCTTTCAGCTTCATCCATGTCCCTGCAAAGGACATGATATCTGAGCAGCCATTTAATGTCAAGCATGATCCACCTTTCACCATATATGATGGGTAGGTCCAAGACAAGACACCTGACCCAAGATAGAACAGTGAAAATTTCTCTTCCAAGAAGAAAAATGCCAGAGGGTAGTGTGTGTGTGTGTGTGTGTGTGTGTGTGTGTGTGTGTGAGAGAGAGAGAGAGAGAGAGAAGTTTCAATTGAGATTCTACCTTTGGGTGGCTTTACTTGTAGCAAGGAATCTTGAGATCTGGCAGTTTCTGTAAAATTGTCAATTGTATTCAATTGTACAGAGGGAAAACACTAGGAAAGCTAGTCTGGAGATATATTTTCAGAGGAGCAGAAAGCAAATGTGAAGGGCAAAGCTCTAGACAATCTTCCTGCTCTAGGTTCTGGACCTGATTTACTGAATTAGCAATACTGCTCTCCTTGAGTTTTGTGAGATATCCCTGTATTCATATAATAAGCTCTCCCTGTTCTATATAGATCAGTTTAGTTTGCTACCTATGATAAAAAAATATTCCTGATTGTTTCAGGGGAAAATATATTTAGGTATATAAATGTCTTGGGAGGATGATTGTCAGCAATTATCTTTTTTACTCTTCTCCCTAGTCTGTTTAAGTTTTTTATAGCTGCTGTAAAAAATGGCCACAAACCTAGTGACTTAAACCCACACTGATTTATTATCTTTCAGTTATGGAGGTCAGAGTCTGACACAGATCTCAATGGGGTAACATCATGATATCAGCAAAGTAGCTGTTACCATATTTCCATTCTGGAGAGTCTAGGGGAAAATCAATTTCCCTTTCTTTCCTAGCTTCTTGAGGCTGCCCACATTCCTTGGTTCATGTTCCCCTTCCTCTATCTTCCAAAACAGCAACAGTAGGTTGAGTCCTCACATTGTATGACTTACTTCCTCTTCTGCCTCCTTCTTTCATTTTGAAGGACCCCGTAACTCGGAAAAATATCCTTATCTTGAAATGCTTATCTTAAGCACATCTGCAGAGTGCCCTTTGTTAGGTAAAGTAACATATTCACAAGTTCTGGAGAATAGATGTGGACATCTTTGAAAGGGATAGGTGGGCATTATTCTACTAGCCACTTTCCCTCTTAACTCCCAAAACATAAACTATATTACTGGTTTTATTGTATATCCCAATCCACTTCCTCAACTCCCCCCCGACACACACAATAGAGTGTAGGTTCCACAGAAGCCTGAAATTTATTTATTTATTATTTTTTCCCAATGCCTACCACAAAGCCTGATACAGTGTAGGTGTTCAATAACCATCCAATAAACATTGAAAGTAATCAGTGCCTCCATAAGCCCTTCTACTTTTTCTATCTTTTGTTAGGAAAGAGTTTAAGCCACAGCACATCAGTATACTATTTTTTCTATTTAAAGTATAATCGTGTTAGAGGCTTATAATGTTTACATGCATAGGCTTTGGGTCAATCAGACCTGAGTTTGAATCCTTTCTCCATGGAATCACTATTTCCTGGAATGAGATAGAAAATGAAAAAAAAAAAAATACTCAACATGGTTTACCTAATGTGCTGAACATCGTTCTAATAACTTTACATGCATGTTCTCATTTTATTCTCATGAAAGGAAAGTCTATCTGCCTAGTGAAATCATGGACTCACAGGAGGTGAAATAGCATGTTAGCATAGTTTTCTGTCTAGTCTGTGGTAAGAATAATGTCTGCTTCCAAATGTGCCCATGTACTAATCCCCAAAGGTGTCTGTGTCTTAATCCTTAGAAACTGTGGGCATGTGATGTTACATGGCAAAGAGGAATTTAGGTGGAATTAAGGTTGCTAATCAGCTGACTTTAAAATAGAGATAGTATCCTTGATCATTCAGGTGGGCCTAAGGTAATCATAAAGGTGCTTAAATGTGGAGGAGGGCAGGAGAAGAGAGAGTCAGAGGAAGATGCTATTATGAATGAATGGTCATGATAATGCAGCGCTGCTGTCTCTGAAGATGAAGAAAGGGGGGTCATGAGCTGCATAATGTGGGCAGCCTCTAGAATGTGGAAAAAGAAAGGTGATGAATTCACCCTTAGAGCCTCCAGAATGGAAGACAGCCTTGAAGACATCTTGGTTTTATCCCAGTAAGACACATGTTGAGACTTCTGAGAATTCTGACTTCTATAAGACTGCAAGACAATACATGTGTTGTTTTTATCTACTATGTTCATGTAATTTATTACAGTAGCAACTAGAAAACCAATACCGAACCATTTTTTTATTACAACATAAGCATATTTTACTACATCATCCACCTTTAAAAAATTGAACCTTTATATATTCTCATTTTAAGTGAAACTAAACTTTCTCAAATATAATTTTGTTTGGAACCATCATTGCTCGACTCTCCTCTCTTTTCTCTTGTTTCATGAAACAAATAAGAGCACCATGCACTTTTCGTAAGTGTATTGCCAGTTGTTCCCCTAAGAATTAAAAATCTGTTATCCATTTAACAACTTAGCCTCACAGTCTCTAAAAAGTGTCAATACACAACAGTTCCAATTGCTTTCCTGTTCAGAAACCAACATTAAGGTCTCAATTTGGAATCAGAACCTTAACTACAGTGCAGGAGACATGGGGGAAGGGGCATTAGGTTGTTGACTTGGGGGAGATAAGCTACTCAAAGGTCCCAAATTATCAAGTCTCTTTCCTAGAAAAACAATGGCTTGAAAATCAGGTAAAATGGCTCTCTTCTACCTAAAACTTCCTTAAAATCTCTATCTACAATAGTATTGTTTGACTATTTCTTTCATCTTCCTTATTTCCCTCAATCTGCTTTCTCTCTTTTTCTGTAATTGCACTCTGCCTTTTCCAAGTCCAGGTTTGAATACCTGTCTCCAAGGGACAGAGAAGAACAACCAAGTCTGAATGCACGCTGATGTTTTAGGACCATGGACAGTAGCATTGTTTGCCTAGGAAACTACAAATGATATACCATTATTTAAAAAATTATTTTATTTTAAAATTCCTTTCTAAATTTGCCTCTTTTCTTCAAGTCTCTTTCTTTGCACATGCCCCGATCTCCCAAGCCAACCCTCTCTGGCTTCAAATGCCCCATTAGTAGTTGATCAATTGTTTAAAGACATTCATTGGCACCACAGATTGTTTATCCCTTAATATTTTGATTTGTCTCCTTCTCAGGATCACTTCCTGGTTTCCTCTTTCTGCTTCTTTCCACTTTTGGATCCTCAAATAATTGGAGAGAATATATTTAGACTTCAAAATTCATGTTACTCAGCCTCGGTTGAATCCCACCTGTGAGTAATTTATAACATTCGTTCAAACCATATGAAACTTTTACATAAGAAAAATGTTTTTAAAATATGGATATGGAAGGAAAAAGGTTAAATTATAAGCAATTTTATAAGATTTTAGCAACTGCTTTTTTCCAAGTAATATTTTCAGTAGAGTTTTGAAAATCTTTTCAACACTCTCAAATGACCAAACTCTCTTTGAATAAATTATTTTATTACTATTTCACTGGATAGTTTTGGCGATCACAAGAAATGAACTCAATTTTTATTCTTTAGAATTTGTCTATTTTTTCCTCATATCTACTTTTTCTCTGATCTCAGAGAAGTTCCACAAGCATTAAATCTAATAAGACCTACCACATTTTTATTCAAGCCCTACAATCTCATCTGAAATGTTGTTTCTTAATTATCCTTTGTATCCACTTTCACCACTTGATCATGTCCTTGTTTTCTGCCTTCAAGTCTATTCAGATTTTTCTTTCTTAGCTGAAGCTGCCCTTGACACTGCAACTGCTTACTGAGCTAGCAGCCAACTTAGGGAAAAAAAGGATGTTCTACCTTCTCTACCTTCACTTTTTTTTAACCCTACCTAATATGGCTTCAGCGCTCATAGTTCAAGGGTCACTGAAGATTCTTAAATTGGCAGATTTTGTGCATTTTTCGCCCTCAGTGTCATCCCAACCCTTGCCACGTTCACCACAGTTTTCACTGTGCATTCGTTCCTCAATACTATCCATTTTCTCTTTTGTTTCTCTGCTTTTTTGGCTCCTTCTGTTCCCAGTTGAGATGGTCTCTACAGGTTTGCTCTTCAGTCATTACAGTGCTTTCTCTGAGAATTCTCTATTTCTGTGACTTTATCACTTTCTGACTGTTCCTGGGTTTGTTCAGAAAACTAGCATTTCCTTTTAGTTCCCTACTGTCTCTTTTATCCTTTTAAATTTCTGTATTTTCCCAATGTATGGTTAAAATTTTACACTTTAACTTTTTCTATTTGTCCTTCAGATTTTATCCTCCTATTTTTCATACCCCCTCTTTCTTCTGTTTATTTTTATTTTTATTTTTATTTTTGTGAAGGAGTCTTGCTCTGTCCCCCAGGCTGGAATGCAGTGGCACGATCTCAGCTCACTGCAACCTCTGCCTCTCGGGTTCAAGCAATTTTCCTGTCTCAGCCTCCTGAGTAGCTGGGATTACAGGCATGCGCCACCATACCCGGCTGATATTTTGTATCTTTAGTAAAGACGGGGTTTCACCATGTTAGCCAGGCTGGTCCCTAACTTCTGACCTCATGATCCACCTGCCTCAGCCTCCCAAAGTGCTGGGATTACAGGTGTGAGCCACTGCACCCAGCCACCCTTTCTTTCAATTTAATACTTTAAAATATTAGGTGGAGTAGGCTTGTCAATAGTGTATTCAAGGATGAATACACTTATTCCATATACTGTGTGCAGGGTTGAGGGGAATGTTGGTAGATGTGTATGTAATGCATTTAGAGCTATTTCTGCATAAATGTCACCATATGTGTCTATTTCTATCATCATGATCACCATCACCAACATCATCACCATCACCATCACCACCATCTTCTCATGGTTAGCCCCTTTGCATCTTGCAGGTCTAGGTCTGAATATTCCCTCCTCAAAGAGTCCTGCACTGGCCAACCTATCTAAAGTAGTTCCCCAGTCACCTTCTTCCTAACATTTATCACTATCCAAAATAACTTATTTATTTTCATTTTTCCCTTCTACTTCCTTCAGGTCTTTGTTTAATGTTACATCCCCAGGGCATAACAGATGACCTTGCATATAGTGTATACTCAATAAATATTGAGCTGGTGCTCCATGGTATGGTTGGTTTAAAGGACTCTGCCTAATAATGTCAAAATCAGTAGAAATGGCTCTTTCCAAGACTAGTCTAAATACTACATATGTACTGGGCATACAGGATGAGTAAAAGGAAATCTCAATGGACACTAACAGAAAATCAAGATGTGGCAAACTGGATTTCAGGCAGCCTAAGCTTTCAAGTCACGGGAGACTTCCATGTGTACCATACAATAAATCCTCATTTAATTAATTTGGCCTGATTGGGTCTTCATTCCTATCAAACATGCTTAAATAACACAACTGTAAGTTCTTTGTTCCAGAACTCTATTTCAACTCAGACTGAATTATTGTATGCTGAGATAAAATAAAATAAAATGAAATGAAATACATGCTATGTTCTATTCACTCAAACATGAAAGTTAATTTAGAAAATTGGAAATTTGCAACCAGCATGGATAATCAACTGAAAATGGAAGAGGAGTCAATACTTTTCCATGGTCTCATGGGACCTTATATTTGTTGGTTAATTAAAATGACCTGAAGTGTTGAACTTTCTTTCTCTAGAGGATATTCTAAAAATTCCTATATTTCCCAGAGGAATAGCCACATTGTTTCACTCTCACTTTTTGATAGGGAAATAAGGACACAAGCAAGCCAATTAGCGTTTCTGGATTCAGAGTCATTAGAATTTTAGAGTGGACTGGGCTCCCACCAACTTTATTTTAAAGGTGAAGAAGATGAGACCCAGAGAGAAAAATGCCTTGCTCAAATTTATGCACATTAGTTTAGGTAGTTTAGGTCTTTTTCCTGCAATAAATTGTGCTTTCTCACTACAAGATCAAAAAGTAAGCTTCTATTAGGGTTCAGCTCAAACTGTTAGAATGTTATAGCAGTTGGTCAAAACAATAACAAGCAATGGTTGTAATGACCAGTAATTGGGCATTTATTTGGTCCAAGCACTACCATTAATATTTTGTGTATATTAAGCTCAGAGCACCCTCAAGGAGTTGTTATCATTATTACCATTTTGCAGATAGGGAAAGAGAGGCTTAAAGGTGTTGCCTTGCCTAAAATCCCTCAGCTGAAAATTCTTGAAAGGGTATTTAACTCCCAATATGATAGCAAACAAATCTCATACTTCTAACCATGAGGCAAACTGTTGCCCCAGCAGCCAATTCTAGCTCATCATCTGTTTCTGCACCTTCTAGATAAAGAACAGTTTTACATTTTAAGTGGCTAGAAAAAGAAACAAGAAAAACATTTCATGACATGTCAAAATTATATAAAATTTAAATTTCTGCATCTGTAAATAAAGTTTTATTGAAACACAGTCACACTCATTTGTATACATATTGTCTGTGGTTGCTTTCCCACTTCCATAGCAGTGCTGAGTAGTTACACCAGAGACCACTCAGACTGCAAAGTCTAAAATACTGTAGTTCCTTATCAGCAGGCGGATATGTTCCAAGACCCCACAGTGGATGCCTGAAATCACGAATAGTAGCAAACCCTACATATACTGCTTTTTTCTGTACATACACACCTATGATAAAGTTTAATATGTAAATGAGGCACAGTAAGAAATTAACAACAATAACTAATAATAAAGTAGAACAATTATAACATTATGCCAACATCACCACTCTTGGGCTTTGGGGCCATTATTAAGTAAAATGAGAGTGACTTGAACACAAGCACTGCAATATGGCAACAGTCCATCTGATCACCAAGATTAACCACTAAGTGACCAACAGGTGGGTGGCATCTATAGGGTGCAGATGCTGGACACAGGGATGACTCCCATCCCAGGCTGAAGTAAAACAGCATGAAATTTCATCACACTACTCAGAACAACACCTAATTTTAAATGTATCCATTATTTTTAGAACTTTCTGTGTAATATTTTCAGACCTCAATTTACTGCCGATAACTAAAACCCCAGAAAGTGAAACTGTGGATATGGAGGGACAACTATTATATATTCACCATCTGGCCCTTTACAGAAAGAGTTTGCATCCCCTGATTTTAATCATGAGGCTATATTGTCTCCCAAGGGTTACAAGAAAATCATCATAAAACAACTGGGATGAAAAACATCAGCTATATAAAGGGTACAAATGCATATCTCTGCAAAACAAAGATGATTTAATTTATGAGTGGAGAATAATGTCTAAGAGCAACAAGCTGGGGCAAGGAAAATAAGCCTTCACTATATTCTAGCCAAGATAACCATGTGATCTTTAAACAGGTCACAGCCATTCCTATTAGGAAATGTTTTCTCACACAGCTTGCCCAACGAGAGGAAAAAAAAAAAAAATTTTCACTTCTAATTCACAACACTGATTAACAAATTGCACTCAATATCCAGGGACCCCTGGGAATCCCTGAGACCCTTTCAGGGGTCTGTGAGATCAAAGCCATTTTAATAATGTTACTAAGATGTTATTAGCCCTTTTCACTCTCATTCATTTACAAGCATACAATGGAGTTTTCTAGAGGCTGCAGGACAAGTGATATCTCAACAGACTGAATTCAGAGGCAGATATGAGAATCTGTCTTATTTTGAGTCAGATATTAAAGATAACTGCAAAAAATGTAAGACAATAGCACTCTTTTAACTTATTTCTTTGTTTTAGAAGATATACATACTTAGTAAAATATACCTTTTATGTCAACACATACTGGATTATGATTTTACTATACTAATAAATAATTATTTCTTAAAACCTTGATTTTACCTTTCAGAGTAGTAACATTGATAGATATAACTTAGATATAAAAAAGTCCTTCACCAAGTTCAACAGAGTCTTAAGACCAAGAAGTTTGAGAACTGCAAGCCAAGGAGACAGACCTTAGAAGAAGCCAATTATTCCAACACTTGGATTTAGACCTTCGAGAAAATAAATTTATATATTGTTTAAGCCACCTACTCTGTAGTATTTTGTTATGGCAGCCCCAGCAAAATAATGCAGCCTCCTCCTCTAAAATCCTGCTCTTCTAGTCTGTACTCTATTTGTTTGCATAAAGATTTTCACAATCTTTTCTTATTACTTTTTTTTGTCATCTCCCCCACTATGATGTAAGTTTCACGAAGGCCAAGACCACATCTATTTATCCATTCTGATATTACTGATTCTTAATACAATGCTGCTACATGGTAAGGAATGCATAGTCGGTGGCTGAATCTATGAATGGATGTTAACATTTATACCCTTATCTAGTTCATTACATCACTGCTACTAGCATGTGTGTCTCCTTTATTGAAGGAGATTGTCAATGTCTGGATTTCAGACATTGTGGCTCCTTTTTCTCTATTTGTAAACTTTGTAGATTGTACTTTAAAGAAGAAAACTGCTGAATGAATGACTTGACATATGGTTGGAGAGCTGATCTGTTTCCAGGGCTAATGATAACAGAGAAAAATGAATGTTTACTATGTTTACTATAAATGGTCTATCTGAGTTTGAAAGAATTTGGGTGTATAGATGGTCTATCTGAGTTTGAAAGAATTTAGGTTTATGGCAATGCATCTGCTGTTGATTAGTCAGTACCACAAGGATATGTAGTATCTATTTGCATAAGTAGACTTGCCTGAGGTTCTTGGTTTTTGTCTGAATGCTAAATCAGAAAGTGTGTGCATAAGTGTGCATGCTCTGGGGATTCCAAGAGACCACTAAAAGGAAAGAAAAAAAAATCTTTACCTTGCCTAGAATTTTTGAATTGGCTTGAATCTCTATCAAGAATATGGGCTGGAGAGAAAAACTCAGGGATAATTTTCATAAGACTCTCTGGTAATGCTTAGGACCTGAAGCATCATGATGAAGGCCAAATTATAGTAGAGAGATGCTCACTGTTTTTGCATGGAACCTACAGTTTCTGCAAGACTGGAGGCTGAAGGAGCATGTCTAGAAACAATAAACTTGGCAGAAATGCATCTTCAAGGATGTCTGTGGATATAGGTCACTAATAAGGAAATAGTTGAGCAAAAAAGGAAGAAAGAGGATGTAGCTCTATCTGAGGCCAGGCTCATGAGCTCATATGAGGCACAACTGAGGACTCTCATCAAGGCCAGCTGGTGAGGTGTGACTTCACAGCAGGTCCGGAGGCCCTGAGTTAGCCAATGAAAGAAAGAACACAGAAAATGTGTATTGTTAATATGACTCTTTGCGGTCTGTGGAGTCTTGGGGTTACTTTTTTCTTTATGATTTACCTGATGTAATTCCACATCAAGCCTACAGGGTAGATATGATGATCCCATTTTCTGTACTTGTAAAGTGGAGCTAGGAAAGGTTTACTTTTTTGAGAGGTAGCATTTTAACAGTTAGTGGTTATACATTGTGGCTAAGAATGAGGACTGGATTAAGGTCAAGCTTTGCCGCTGATTAGTTGAACGTGTCATTTATACTTTCTGTGCCTTGTTGCCTCATTTGCAAAATGGGAATTACAATAATAGCAATACTACTACTAGTAATTATGATAGAATATGCATTTCATAGACTTGTGAAGGTTAAATAAATTTAGATGGGTAAATCTCTTAAACAGCTCCTGGCACAAAATAAGAATTCAGAAAGAGTTGTTTTTGTTACATCAGGTCACATAACAAGAAAACAGCACAGTCAAAAGTCAGAACTCTGATCTGTCTCCAAAGTTTCTGATCCTAAGCACTATGATATATTATTTAAAACAATCATTTTTTTACCCCTTTCTCTGCCTTTTCCTTCTTCCTCTTCTTCTCCTTCTCCTCCTCTTCCTTCTTCCTTCTATATTTATCTACATAGTGATTGGTAGAGGACTCAGAGGTCAGTGATGGCAAAGGAATGTTTGTCTGACAACAGACATTTGTCTTCATTTTATTCATTTATTCATTTCTTTGCAAATCCAAGAATACAGCCAGAAATTCTGCTAGGTTTTGCGCTACCAAAATAAATAAGTTGCCATCATTATTTTGGAGCACTGCTAGTGTTTGGAAAACTTTTTTTACCATACACATGAAGGCACCAGGGCCCTCATCCTTCGCCCTCTATATCTTCTTTATATCTAACGGGAAGGAGCACTGACAAAATGATTTTCAAGTAATCTCTAGCTTCAATGCAATAAATGTGTAGGTGCTGAACTTGAAAGCTTGTGACATTTGACAGAATATCAATGAAATTGTTATGCACAGCTACAGTTTGGACTGACTATGTAAAATTACATCACAGGAGATGAATGGCACCGTTTCAACAGCTCTGAAATGATAACCTTGTTGACTATGTTTAAGTTTGAGAGACACAGAAAAGTAGAAAATGCCCCACGGAACCACTTGAAAATGCAGGCAAGTCATATTTGCAATTGGATGGATGTGACTTCTCATGAAACAGGCTTAAAATAGGATATAGCAAGGAAATGAAATTAAGTATGAAGTGGCAATAGTTTCTCAAATTCTTAGCTATGCATGATAATCACTTTGTTCCTGCTGTATTAATTTAATTGGTCCTGCTTTATGTGATTCATTATGGTAAAAGAGAACCCCTAAATATTGTAGAATCACAATCTTAAGGTGGTACAAATAGAAGTTGTGGATCATGTTTCTTTATTCTTTTTAAAATACCAAAAACAAAACAAAAACAAAAAGCCACTAATGTTCTTGATTCTCCAAAGTCAGCCCTGTTAACACAAATCTAATTCCTGAAAACTCTGGAATGCTTCTTTGAGTTTTATTAGGTAAGAACCTTCGATTAAACCTAGTTATTTCTCCTACCACAATGCATCACAGACAGACCTTAGATCTTGCTTTCAACAGTGTGAGAGCAGTAGCACATATTCCTAGAAAAGTATGCAAGAAGGCCAGCTGTTGTGACCAGAGAGGGCTTTGCTGTACAATCTGTGAAAAAGGCAGAGTTCACCAAGCATAACCGGCAGAAAGATAGCTCCAAAAGAACACCAACACACAAAGTAATCATTAGGAAACAAAAAGGTTACTGGAGCCAGATTGCCCTTGAAACTAGGGAATCTGGGCCAGTGAATCCTGCCTTAGTCTAGAACACTCCTCTGTCTGTGCAAAATTGGGTATATTTATTCAAAATGTGTGTGCATGTGCACATGGGGGTGTTTTGTGGATAAAATGAAAAAAATAGAGTGGATCATTCATGATTAACTCACCTTGAGAAGTGCCTATGAAGTTTATTTGAAAATAAGGATATAGGAGGAACATACTCTTTTTTTCTATGCTATGATAGCCACTCCCTACCAATGACTTTTTTTTTTTTTGAGACGGAGTTTCGCTCTTGTTACCCAGGCTGGAGTGCAGTGGCCCGATCTCAGCTCACCGCAACCTCCGCCTCCTGAGTTCAGGCAATTCTCTTGCCTCAGCCTCCCGAGTAGCTGGGATTACAGGCTCACACCACCATGCCCAGCTAATTTTTTTGTATTTTTTGTATTTTTAGTAGAGACGGGGTTTCACCATGTTGACCAGGATGGTCTCCATCTCTTGACCTCGTGATCCACCGGCCTCGGCCTCCCAAAGTGCTGGGATTACAGACCCAATAACTTTTTTTGCAAGATAATTTGTAATAATTGCAGAATCATTGTTGTAAATATTAAACATCTTCAAATTGGCAATGGAAAAAGGAATCAACAATCTATCTAGATTTTCTCTCTATTGGAAGAACTTTTATTAAACATGTAACTCACTTTTTGTGGGGAGAGGTAGGTAGGGAGATTTAAATTTAAATATTCTTTTTTTTTTTTTGAAACGAAGTCTCACTTTATCGCCAGGCTGGAGTGCAATGGCATAATCTCGGCTCACTGCAACCTCCACCTCCCAGGTTCAAGAGATTTTCCCCTCTCAGCCTCCCAAGTAGCTGGGAATACAGGCATGCACCACCACGCCCAGCTAATTTTTGTATGTTCAGTAGAGACGGGGTTTCTCCATGTTGGCCAGGATGGTCTTGATCTCTTGACCTCACGATTCACCCACCTTGGCCTCCCAAAGTGTTGGAATTACAGGTGTGCACCACCACACCTGGCCTAAAGATTCTTTTTCATAAGAATAAAGAAAAACTGTGGCACAGGAGATGATGTACTCTAGTCATTAATGCCTCTACATTTATGATTTAGGATTTTAAAAATTTTAGTTACTGAGAGTCTTGCAGAAGCCAAATGCTACTAATAGACTATTGACACTAAGAAAGCAAAAATTACATAATTTCCTTGCTGCTATGATACCAGAGACCCCAGATGAGTACTTCACAATAACATCTATTTTAGGGTGCTTTATGATTAAATTTTTTTGTTTTTTTAGTGATGTTTTGTGTTTTTTTTTTTCTTTGGGTTTGGGATCTTCAGTATCTCACTTCACTGCTGTTAACATGGACTTGTGAGAGATTCTTTATTTTGCTGAGATAAGCACTCAGAAATATATCTCTGAGTGACAAAATATTAAGAGACTTGTCTAGGCACAGTGGCTCACACATATAACCCTAGCACTTTGGGAGGCCGAAGTGGGAGGATTGCTTGAGCCCAGAAGTTTAAGACCAGCCTAGGCAACATAGTGAGACCTCGTCTCTACAAAAAATAAAAATAAAAAATTAGCCAGGCATGGCAGCATGCACTTGCAGTCCTAGCTACTCTGGAGGCTGGGCTAAGGTGGGAGTCTTAAGCTTGAGTCTAGGAAGTTAAGACTGCAGTAAGCTGTGATCGTGCCACTGCACTCCAGCCTGAGTAACAGAGCAAGACCCTGTCTAAATAAATAAATAAACATAAATGGACTTAAATTCTTGAGATGCTGCCAGCTTTGCCATCAAGAATTTGCTCAAATGCATATGAGACAAAAGGTAAAGTTTCCTGTTTGGCCATGCCCTATTCAATACTTGATAATGCCAGGATTCTTAATTTTTGCTGATTGGATGAATGTAAAATGGTGACATATTCTTGCTTTAGTTTGCATCTTCTGATTAGTAATGATGTTGAGAATTTCTCCACAAATTTGATAATCATTATTATCTCCACATTTGTTAATTGCCTCTTTATGTCTTTTATTTGCTATTTAAATTAAACTTTATTGGCTCGGGCACAGTGACTCATGCCTGTTATCCCAGCACTTTGGGAGGTAAAGGCAGGCAGATCACTTGAAGTCAGGAGTTTGAGACCAGCCTGGTCAACATAGTGAAACCCCCTCTCTGCTAAAAATACAAAAATTAGCCAGGCGTAGTGGTACATGCATGCCTGTAATTCCAGCTACTGGGAAGCTGAGGCAGGAAAATCACTTGAACCTGGGAGGCGGAGGTTGCAGTGAGCTGAGATCGTGCCACTGTACTCCAGCATGGGCAACAGAGTGAGATCCTGTCTCCACAAATTAATTAATGAATTAAACTTTATTTACAAAAACAGTAAGTAGACCAGATTTGGCCCATGGACAATAGTTTTACAACACCGGATTATGACAGAATAAGTTTTTGGTTTCTTTGTTTGGTTTGGTTTAATGTGAATATGGACCTGTGTGGTCCAATTCTATATTCTATTTTTAGACTCAGGCAGACTATCTTGATTTATATAATTGTAAGTGAATTGTCAGCACTTACTCCACACTTATTTATATCTGGTAACATAAATGGAACTCATCCAGACATACATCTCTTTCCTTTTATCTGGTAGTACCCCTGTGGTCACATTGTTATGATTCTAACTTAATGTTCCATTTTTTTCTTTTGTAGTTTGTAGTTTTCCCCAAGTCAAAAATTGACATATTTCATCAATACACAAATATCCACACATTTTAGAGGACATGACTATTGACTACAGAGATAAAGTTCTCACTTTCCATGACACAATGACTTAATGTGTATTATACCTTTATTTTTTTCCATAATTACTTACAATCATTGAATTATTTCGAGAATTACATAGTATTTGCTTAGTATTCCTGAGACTAAGATTCCCTCTGCACTTAAGGGCTCCCAAGTTTATTAAAAATTTAAATCTAGACTGCTAATAGATATCTTTATTTACATCTTTACATTTATTGGTGAATAATGTATGAAACTAGGCTTGTTAACAATTATTCCTATTTCTAGATTACTGGATATCTCTATTATTCTCGCAATGATATATTATAAGTCATTATGAACCATTATCAAATATTTGAATAAAAGAAAGAAATCCATCCACATTTCCCTTTAGATTCCTTATTTTAAGTCACTTGGTCATGTCCCTCCTATTAGAGTGTAAAACCTTGAAGCCAAGAGCTTTACTTGACAAGCAATTAGGAAGGAAGTCTTCCTTAAAAATTGGGAATGATTGCCTAAAACAAGCAAATTTCATGTGTCTTCATGTGCTGAAATCAAATGATTCTGTAAAAATAAATCAAGAAAAAATATATAGACATCAACTCTGAGAACATCCAACTGGATAAAATTGTTTGTATATACAATTATCAGTCAAAACACATATGCTAAAGAAGAAAGACACATACAATGTCTATCTGCTTACATTTATCTACATTTCAAATAAAATTAGTTTTATAATTTTCCCACATCATAAAAAAAAAGGTAGGCTGGCTGGGCACGGTGGCTCATGCCTGGAATCCCAACACTTTGAGAGGCCGAGGCAGGCGGATCACCTGAGGTCGGGAGTTCAAGACCAGCCTAATCAATGTGGAGAAACCCTGTCTCTACTAAAAATACCAAATTAGTTGGGTGTGATGATGCATGCCTATAATCCCAGCTACTTGGAAGGCTGAGGCAGGAGAATCACTTGAACCCAGGAGGTGGAGGTTGCGGTGAGCCGAGATTGTGCCATTGCACTCCAGCCTGGGCAACAAGAGCAAAACATTGTCTCAAAAAAACAAGCAAACAAAAAAAACTAGATGAATTTTCTCATTCTAATGAATGTGAGCTGTTCTTGTGTTAGTCAGACAATAAAGGTGCTAATGAACATAATATCTGGGCCTCTTCCTTTAAATAACATCTCTGAGGCTAAGCACAGTGGCATATGCCTATAATTTCAACACTTTGGAAGGCTGAGGTAGGAGGATCACTAGAGGACAGAAGTTTGAGACCAGCCTAGACAACATCGTGAGACTCTGTCCTTACAGAAAATAAAAAACTAAGCAGATGTAGTGGTGCATGCCTGCAGTCGTAACTACTAAGATGACTGAGGCAAAAAGCGTGATTTGAGCCCAGGAGTTTGAGGCTGCAGTGAGCTGATTGTATACTCCAGTGTGGTCAACAGAGAGACCCTGCCTCTCTTAAAAAAAAAAAAAAAAAAATCTGTATTAAAAGCTAAAATTTACCATTTAAAGCCTGATAGCTGTGAAACTGTTCAAAATCTATACTTTATTAGCCCACACCTACTTCATATGTTCATGTATTTCCTAACAGAACTACTTTCTATGTCAAGTGGTGCCCATAACACAAAGGATCAATTGTGTCCAAAGCTAAGAGACTTAGACTTACTTTACTTAGAAACAGAGGAAAAGCATTGCAGTTCTACTTTCTGATCAGAAGATTACAACAATGTAAAAAAAAATCCATTTTTGAGGAGTTCACCTGATCCTCTCCACCAGAAGGATAAAAGTTTCAGCTAGAATAAATTAGATGTTGCCCGTTTTAACCTAAATTCTCTCTCCCCGAATTCTGATATTTCTGCAGCAAACAATAAAATAAATGACTGGATTTTTTAAAGCGGTATTTAAACAATGAGGAGTCATCTGTGAGCAAAATCACCTTTACCAAGTAATTTTATAACTGTACAAATCATATAAAGTCCACCCACATCTTTAGCTTTATTTGTTGTTCTCTCATAAATCTCCTCTGTCCTCTAGTCTAGGGATTGAGAAACTTTTTCCATCAAAGATCAGCTGGTGAATATGGTAGGCTTTGTAGTCGTAGGTCACAAGTGAACTCTGCAATTATAGCGTGAAAGCGGCCATACACAATAAAATATGAATGTGTATCTACATGCCAATAAAACTGTGTTTATGGACGTGGAAATTTAAATTTCATGTAATTTTCATTTGTCCATGAAATGTTTTTGTGTTTTTTTGAAACATTAAAAAATGTAAACGCTATTCCTCACTTATAGGGAGTACAAAATACAGGTGATGGGCCAAACTTGGGTAGTGTGATGTAATTTTCCAACCTCTGCTCTAAAGCACACATTCTATGTGTCCTACAGTGTGATGCTTTTATTGTTGCGGATTGCTGTTGACAATCTTCATTTTAATCCTGAAGATAAACACTTTCTTCTCACCCTTCCCCTTCTGTTGGATACTGTAGCAAGAGGAACCTACACCATATGCTGTTGTTCCATTGTATTTTTCTTTCCCTGACTCTACAAATGGTGTAAAGGGCTATTCATTCACTGTCAGGAAATCAAAATTTTGGAGGGAGAAGCCTGGCTTCCAAGCAGTATCTCCAGGAATACAAACCTCCAGGAAAAAAAAAAAAGCGTGTTCTCTCTATGGTGCTTTCTGTTCCTTTGATTTAAAACATCTCCTGCCACAGTAGAGTGGCAATACTTCAAACAGAGTCAGCTGGATCCTGGATGCTTTCATATCTAACCCTGCACAGTCCACTTCATGTAGGTTATACCAGCAAGATAGCCTCCTACGTGGGAGAAGATAGGAAAGCTGACTGAAAATTATGAAGGATGGCAACTTTCACCTGGAGGGGATTTTTAAAAAATCATAATCTGCTCTGAAATTGCCAGCGCTTCCATTAGGATGTGATTAATTCCACACACAACAACATGGAAGGGAAAAAGGATGTGGGGAGTGTAGTATTCAGAGGCTAATTACCATCCGGGAAACAGATGCAGCTCAACTCACCAGTCTACAGAGGGGAATCCGCAGGCACTCTATTTGTATGAAGGAATTATCTCTCATCAGAAACAGAATAAAAAGTTGCTTTTTCTTTTCCTTTTTCTCCCACTAACAACTCCTGTGTGGCACTAGAAGCATCTGCCTTGCTTAGCAGAAATGGCAAGAATTAGCTAAATTATTAAAAGCTATATATGCTTCATCTTTTTGAAATAAAAAGATTTCTATATGAAATATTAAATCTTCTATTAAAATATTTTCTTGACTTACGTAGTAACTGGTAAACAAGTTGTCTTATTTTCTTGCATTACTCCTCTTATCCCATTTCTACTTGAATAATCGGTTTATCTTAAAATATCACACCAAAGCTAGTCTTGTTTTTCCTTCTCTTTCTTTCCTTCGGGGTAGAGGGTGGTAGATATGGGAGATCCTCTATGGTTTTTGCTAATTTCTTCACAGACAATTTTTGCATCTTTCTTTAAGTAGTGAGAGTAGTTTTTTTTTAATCTTTAAGAGAGTGTATAGCAAATGATATGTTTTGCCTCTTGATGTTTATGTATCCATCTAAATCTCTGCAACCCCAAAAGTTTGATGGTTTAAAGGCTATGCTAACACTATACGCAAAGGATTAGGTTGACAGTAGACATGCACAATACGCTTATGTTTTTGGGGCTACCTAGCAACTGTTCGCCCTACTTTAGACAATATTTTTTGATCATCATTAACAAATCTGCCCATCCAGTACTTTTAGTCTCTACCATTTCTGGGGGACTTTGGAAAAGGGGTCTGTGATTTGGGTCTAAATCATTTACTGAATTCCATTCCTCTAGTCACAGTCATTGGTTCAGGGATGGGCATGTGACCAAAGCTTTCCAATGAGAGGAAATCTCAAGACCTCAGTGCATATCAGCAGAAAAGAGACTTTCTTGTTTTTTTCTGGGCAGTAACACTCACGAGATCTGTTAGTAACCATCTGTAACACCACGAAGGAAAACGCTGTCTGAAAATGAAGCCAAACCATGGAGTAGGATGAGGCCAAGAGATCAAAAGAAACTAGACGTTTCTGGGGGTCCAAAGTGGCTCCTGCTGGAGGTCATGGCACTTGCGAAGGCAAGGTCATGAGTTCAAGGCTAACCTGAGCAACCTCATAAGCTCAAACTGATTGTCAAAAAAAAAAAAAAAAAAAAAACTAGACGTTTCTAACATGATTGCCTGGTACACTTGAAGCCAAATTTCCTGCTGAATTTTTTATTTGATTTAGCCAGTAAATTCTGTTCGTCTTCTTTTTTTTTTTTTAAGAGAGTCTTGCTCTGTGACCCAGGCTGGAGTGCAATGGCGTGGTCTCAGCTCACTACAGCTTCTGTCTCTTGGGACCAAGCAATTCTCCTGTCTCAGCCTCCCCAGTAGCTGGGAATACACCAGGAATGGTGGCGGGTGCCTGTAATTTTGTGTTTTTAGTGGAAACAGGGTTTCAACATGTTGGTCAGGCTGGTCTTGAACTCCTGACCTCAAGTCATCCACCTGCCTCAGCCTCCCAAAGTGCTGGGGTTACAGGCATGAGCCACCACGCCCAGCCTGTTTGTCTTTTTGTTTACATCAGCTAAAACATGGTCCTACGTACTTGTCACAAGTATTACTACCATGCTTCATGCCTATAATCTTTGATTATGACCTGATTTTCATCTACATATTATTTGACCAGTTAAGAGTATTTCAGAGCATTTTAGAGTCTCTTTAAGAGGTGCATGTGCTGAAAGCTTTGTGGTAGTGTGATTAGTCTGACAGATATGGACAGGCTGGGAGAGGGCAGACTCAGAGAGACAAACCAGAACACAGCTTTAGCATTCTAAATGGGACTTGATGAAGGCCTGGCCTTAGGGGTGAGAGGAGACATGGCTATTATCCCTCTATGCTAAGAGGGAGAAATCCAGGAAATCGCCTGAGGATACATAGCAATACAAACCTGAAAAAAAGAACACAGAGGAATCCTACTGGTTTCCTTCCTGACCTTCCCGAGTTTTCCTTGCGGTTAACAAGCCTTTATGGAGCACCCCCACTGAGGGCCTAAGTAGTATGTTTTGCATTGGGTACCATAGGAATTCCACATAAAATGAAATTCAGTTTTCCAAGTTGTATCTTGTCCTTTGTTTCTGTTTAATATCTACAGCTAATATTCAGAAGGCACAGGGAAACTGGTAAATTATTTCCAATTTTATTCTAAAGATAACCAGGCATCCTGACCCAGTTGCATAGTTTACAGGATACTTTCAGGTTCTTTACAGTTGCTAAATTATGAGTTTTCTGTTATTCAATTAGTGCACACTGACTCCTGGAAGCCAGAGTTCAGAGCTGAAAGCATGGTCAAATTCATAAGATATTTACATATATTCATCACAGCACACCCTTTAGAATGACATTAATTAGAGTAAAATATCTGAATCTCACTGTGTTATGATTAGAGATACCACAATAATGTAGACTCTGCCACAAGGGTGGAGATATCCATAGCAAGATAATGTTCTGAGCACTTAGAGGAGGCAATGGTAGGCTTCTTGAGAAGAACATTAAAGCGCTGATGACTTTTTCTTTTCTCTGAGGCTACAAAGGGGTCATCACCCTTCTTATTAATATTAACTTCAGTGCCCCCAGTGTGGTGCTTAGTGAGAACCCACGGTCTGAGTGTCTGAAAAAGATGGAATATAATAATGATCATTCTTGTCCATGCTTGTTTAACTTCCTTATGAGCTCCCCTAGAATTGGGGATAACTGGAAGAAATTCTTCTTAAAATAATGACTCAAGTATATCTTCTGTTTTGCTGCAGAGTCCTTCTTAAATAGTGATAAAAATTCACTGCACCCTTAAACTTTTCATATTAATGTACAATGTACGTACTCTTATTATTCTTATTATTTTATTATATAGGTGAACAAAATCAAAGCTCAAAGGAGTTAAGCAGCACGCCTAAACTCACAGGGACAGGCGGAAGGGCTAAGAATTACCTAAGCAAGTCAATGTTTAAGTCCAAAATCTGCCAATGTGTGGAATTAGCTTACAGGGTAAGCCTCAGATAGAATATCTTTAACTGCTGCTCTCATTCCTCTCTCTTCTTTTTTCCTCTCAACAGTAGCTGGGACAGGAAGCTCTGTGAGGTGTGAGGGCAGAGGCTGTTTCTTAGTCACCCTTTTTTTTTTGAGACGGAGTTTCACTCTTTGTTGCTTAGGCTGGAGTGCAGTGGCCCGATCTCGGGTCACTGCAACCTCTACCTCCCGGATTCAAGCAATTTTCCTGTCTCAGCCTCATGAGTAACTGGGATTACAGGTGCCCATCACCATGCCAGGTTAATTTTCATATTTTTAGTAGAGATGAGGTTTCACCATGTTGATCAGGCTGGTCTCAAGCTCGTGACCTCTAGTGATCGGCCCGCCATGGTCTCCCAAAGTGCTGGAATTACAGGCATGAGCCGCCGCGCCCAGCCAGTCATCCTTATTTTAACCCACTCCTGGCACATAGTGAGGGGCTGTATGAAATGAAATACTAGCAATTAAAGAGCTGTCACTATATGGCAAGCACATGATCTCACTTATTCTTTACAGCTACTTCATACGGAAGGCTACTAGTATTCCCATGAAAAAAGGGATGTTCAAAAAGGCTAACATGTTTGCCCATGGTCACAAAGCCAGTGTGGTGTGGACCCAGAATGGTACATTCCAAAGCCAAGATCTTCCACTTCAGCACTATGGGTGTCTGATCTAGCAAACACATTTCTGCATTTGTCTGTTGCTGAAGGACTATGACTTATATCACGCAAATCACTTGACTTCCCAAAATCTGGTTTCTTCAGCTCTTTGTTAGATGTTTACCTTTCTCTAGGGAAGGAGAGGATTTTGTCATACCCAAAACTACATATACACACCTTACATTTGTGTCTGCTCATTTACACTGCATCACATCAAATATAATTCAAATAGGAGGTTAAACTTAGATTATATATCTAGAGGATCCCTTGTGCTCTTCAAACTCTTCAAAATATCGACTTAAGATGTTGACAAACCACCAAAGAGGCATACACTGGTTCGAATCTTTAAAACAGGATCTTGTAATTTAAAATTAATTCTATTTGTCTGATATGAAGAAAAGTGAAATAATACTGCATCAGGTAAAATAGGAGAAGATTCTGAAGTGAGACTGCCAGGTTTAAATTATACATGATGATTAAGCATATTCCCATTTTGCTGAAATTAAATATTGAAATAAATTGTGGCAGTTGATTTGCCAACTGCATGATGAGTTGTTATAGTAAAACAGAGAAATGACAATGATTTGAGTTAACATTTACAGATTCCCTCTATTCTAGACAAATGTTTTCTCATCCTCACCATTCTACAAAGTTATTAGTAGCATGTTCATTATACAGTGAGACAGTTGAAGTTGCCAGTGGTGAAATAACCTGCCCAAGCCGACAGAGCTAGGAAGGGAGAGAACAGGTAATACAAGTCCAGGTAAGTGTGTGTCCAGAGTTCATTCTTTTATCAATATATTTCACCAGATAGTTCATTCTGGTGGACAAGATAAAAATATTTTCTTTAGTCTTCATTTCTTGTAAAGAAAGCAAAACAAAACTAAAACAAGAAGCAGTAAGAATGATGAATCAATTCTAATGAAAGAATCTAACTAGAGAATAGGCCAAAATCAGTAGAAAGGACATTGTCCATATATAATATTGCTATTAATAAAAACAAGCCAGGAGCCATGGCTCACTCCTGTAATTTCAGCATTTTGGGAGGCCGAGGCAAGTGGATCATTTGAGGTCAGGAGTTCAAGACCAGCCTGGCCAACATGATGAAATCCTGCTTCTACTAAAAAAAAATATATATATATACAAAAATTAGCCGGGTGTGGTAGTGGGTACCCGCAATCCCAGCTACTTGGGAGACTGAGGCAGGAGAATCTCTTGAACACAGGAGGCAGAGGTTGCAGTAAGCTGAGATCACACCATTGCACTCCAGCCAGGGTGACAGAATGAGACTATCTCAAAAAATAAAAAAATAAAAAAATAAATAAATGAAAATAATAAAAAGAAAAACAGTAACCTTTAAAGAAAAAAAGACATCTTGGGATAAGAGACAGAAATTAATGATGATATGAGGAGGTGAGGAAATGAAAGATGAAATGGACTTCTGTCTATTGAAAAATAAAGACTAGGTAAAAATAAACAACAACAAAAACACAGGAATATAGATTTTAGGTACATAAGTAACTAAATGCTATCAAATAGAGTATTACCTGGAAAATAGAGACTTGATTAAAAAAGAAAATAGATTTTAGAGCTTTAAGCAACTAAATACTATCAAATCAGTAAATACTAATAAAGCAACTAATTAATACTAATGAATCAATAAATAGGAAATCAATATTGAATACCTACAATGTAACAAAATCATTGAGGGCATTGAAAGGTGTAAATAAGATAGCTGTATTCTGAAACAGTAGAAAACAAAGTAAGAAAATTGAAGAATCAGGACTAAATTGTTTTCTAGCTTATGATAACCTTAGAATAATGATAAATAACATTTGTAGTACTTTCTGTGTACCTGACTTATATTAACAGCTTTCTATTTATTTTCTCATTTAGCTCTCAATAAATAGGAGGAGATAATGGTATTTTCCCAATTTTACGGAAGAAAACTTGCTCAAGGTCACAAGTTACTAAGTGGTAGAAGAGCTGTGATTGGAACCACTCACACATTCGCTACCATTGCAATGTATTACCTTTTGTACTCTTTATATATACAGTAGCTTTTGCCCTTAAGATACATTTATATTAAATTTAACAATTTTTCTTCAGCCTAGCTTTGGGTCATTGTTTAATGCTGATGATCCTCACTTCAAACACAATGCTCTACATTTTTTGTTGTTGTTCTTATAGACAGTGTTTGTTTACACATGAGAAACTTTCCAGCAGTAGATATATTTTTTCAAAGAGGACTGAAATTGAATGGAATATGTAATTTCTTAAGAGTTGCTTACTCATATGAAGGGTGCTTTATACACTTCACAGAACTCTGCCATAGAAGCATAATAAAGAATATATTTTCATTTAAAATGCTAAGTCTTTGATCTATGATCTAAATCACATTAATTCAGACTCTGCCAATTTGAAATTCATTGACTTACAGAATTTTAGAGATGAGCAAATTAGAAGGATAAGTAGAAGTTCAGCGGGAATATTTATGCTCCTTAGGAAAACACATTTGGGGCGCTGAAAAAAATAGAAATCTTGTAGCTGTTTACAAACAGTATGCCAATCTCAAATGATTTTTACATCATTATTAAAAGTAGTCTAGTAGTTCCTCTTCCTTGTCAATATATTTGGGTCTCATGTGTACCCAAGAATGACATATATTTTATGATTAGTATACTTTAGCTTAGACCATTTACCTCCATAGAATTGTCTTAAACCTGTGAGCCTGGGATGCATTTAAAATAATTTAAAATAAGCAGCTTAATTATCAAAGCACACAAGACCATATAAACCCTATGAATTACAGGTATTATCAATATTTCAGTTCTGAATAATCTCAGAAATCTCCGACTTCTTAGAACAGTATTTTTCACACAGTTTTTCTGAAGCAAATAAATAGGTATGCTTTAGAAAAAGTATGCTCTCATATAAAGTTTGGGAAATATGAAGATAAAAAGAGCCACACCACTCGCTTGCTCATAGATGTCCTCAAAGGGTCTAATGGGTTAATGCATGTGATAAATCTCCAAGAAGTAAATTTTTGTAGACAGCGTTTCCCAATCTTAAATGTCTTTGGACACATCTTTTATTATATTCTGAAATTGTTTTCCACAAAACACCATTTTGAAAAAGTTTCTTTTAGGTTAATCATGACTAGGACAGAAACCTGTCTTATCTATAGTTTTCTTTTTCTTCACACTTCTGTCAGCTTTCTGGAGAAGCAGGTGTTCCCTCCAACAAATCCGAGCTGCTTGCAATAACTCCATCTCTTAGCAGCTAGCCTGAAGGCTGTCATTTGCCTTCACTGATTTTGCAAGAAAAGACAATGAATCGCAATATTTAGGCTTTGAAAGCCTTGGTATTTTTTTGTTTTAGACTCTAGAGCTCTGTAGGTACCTCTAGATTAAGACTTTAATGCTGTATTGTTTTTAAGATTCCATTGTCAGCTTCTAAGACTTTCCACAATAGAGGCTCTATCTGACTCTACAGCCTCAATGCCAACTATCTGCTTGCCTAAGTGACCATTCCAGCAAGACTATTTTGTCATTGCATTCTGTTCATTTATTCACTCATTCATTGAAAACATTCATCCATGTCCACAATTTTCCAAGCACTGGATTAGACTCTAACAATATGAGGATGAGTATGACAGACACAGTTACTTACCCTCAAGAGTGTCGTCTTTGAATGTAAAGAAGCAGATAATTAAAATAAGCCATTTAAATCCAGTGAAACTGATACGTTAGTGGCATGGATGCAAATAGAAAAGGCAGCTAGCTCAGTCTGAGTGATTCACGGAAGGCTTCCTAGTAAGACTGACTTCCAAAATTTAACATAAGATGAATACCTGAGTAGGTGATATTTTTTAGTCAAGTGAAGGGAGAGAAGAATGATAGCGTTCCAGGCCTAGGGCCGATAAAACAAGAGAAACAGAGGTAAGAGACAACTTGCTCTATTTGAAAAACTGAAAGACACCACAGATGGTGTTTATATCAAGAAGAAAAATGAAAAGAGGTGTGTCTGGAGAGGTAAAGAGGAACAGATCTTGAGCCAAAATATTTTAATCACTACTTCCCACCTCTTCTCTCCAAATACCAAACACATTAAAATTACTTTGCCCATTTTCCAGTTTTCTCTCCCTAAAATGCTCTACCTAAATTCTGTGGGTTTTTTTTTTTTAAGACTCAGGCAAAAATCACCAACCTCACAGTGATCCTGCATTCCACTAAACTACCATTAGAGTTTCTACCATCCCCACCCATTACTAACAATCCCTGACAACTAGAAACATAAACAGCAATGCATAGTCTCTCATTCCAGCCAACCCAGAAAGGCTGAGGGAAAGGGATGCATTGCAGAATCTTTGAAAAGGAAAGAGAAAGCCACCCAAAGAGAGCCATAAATATTCTATATGAAATGATTAAAAATAGAGAGAAGGCTGACCTATTTTGGGAAAATTTTATATCTTATCCACAAACAGCCATTTTAAGAATGTCTCAATATTCTAGTAATTTATCCAAAGAAAATAACAGGGCCAGTGCACAATGGTGCACAAAAATGTTCATTAAAGCCTGCTTATAATAGCAAAAAGTCGGAAACAATTTCAAGGTCCTTCAAAGAGGAAAGAGTGTTAAAAAATGATGGTTTATCCACACAAAGGAGTACCATGCAGCCATTAAAAATAACGATGCAGATCTAACTATGTTGAGATAAAAACGCGTCCATGACTTTTTGTTAAATGATGAAAGCGGGCTGCCAATAAGCCTGTATAGTATGATCTCTATTATGTAAAATATTATAAATACCTAGTCGTAGAGAGATGTTGAAAATAATAGTTCCAAAAAAGATAACAATGGTTATCTTTTTGGGAGATTTTCAGCCAACTTTTTGTTTTCTTCTTTATATTCTACTGTATTGTTTGACTTATTTTAAATAATGGGCATAGTTTTATAAGGAGAAAAATGAACAATGAGTATAGTACAATTTTATTTCATAACAATTCCATTTTTAATGGACAGAATAGTCCACTACGTTTTTACATGCAGCTCATTAGGCAAGCAGATCTCAAATATTTTTTTTCCTTGAATATATCCAACAGCTACATCACTTGAGCCCTGGTAGACATGAGTCAGGCTGTGGATCCTGAGCCATGCCAGGAGGAGCTGCCTATAGGTCCACGTTTCACTCTTTCACTGATCGCAGGCATGAACTACTGTATGGCCGTTCTGACATGTCCACAAGAAGTTAACACCTTCCACAAAATATCTGAGTCCTAGGATTTGGAGACATTCATAAGAGCACAGTTGTAAATTTTGACTAGTATTACAGAGTAGAGTGAGGGGATATGTTTTGTCCTTCAAGAAACAAGAGTTTAAATCTCATGAGAATTTGGTTACAGAGGTGCTTTAGTAATATTTTCTCATACTGATGACAGGGTTTTATACACCCTCCACGAAGGCAGACTCGAAAAGAACCAAGGAAACATAATCTATTATCTTATCATTTAAACTGACAGCCTTGGTATGTGTACTTAATTTTCTTCTCGATGATATCCTCCATTTTCCAGAAAATCCATCATCTTCATCTCCCTTTGAAATGAGCTCTCAAATTTTCTCAATGAGAAAACTTCTCTTCATGATCCCTCTTGGCTTAGGGCATGCTGTGCCCCCTAAGCCTGATCTCCTCAGCACGCTGGCTATTCAGCCTCCTACCTATTCATTTGCACATTCAGTTAACCTGGTTTTGTGAGGTTTCCATGTCTAATTCATTTCTTGAGCCCTTGGCTTCTGGGACAATTACACATTGTAGATCATCGAATGTATTCTCTGATTTTTAATCTGGCATTTCCCCCCATCACATGCTTCCGAAATACCCATCAGTGATTACTATGGGCTCAATTGTGTTCCTCCCTCCCACCCTTCTAAAATCATATGTTGAGGTCGTAAATATTAGTATCTCAGAATGTGACTGTATGTGGATACAGGCCCTTTCAAGAGGTGATTAGTTTAAAATGAAGATATTAGGGTGGGCTGTAATCCAATATGAATGGTATCCTTATAAGAAAGGAAATTTGGACACAAAAAGAGATACTATGGTTACATGAGTACAGAGGAGACACCATGTGAAGACTCAGCAAGAGGGTGGCCATCTGCTATCCAGTGAGAGGCCTTCAAGGGAATCAAATCTGCCAACACCCTGATCTGGGACCTTCAGCCTGCAGAACTGTGAGAAAATCAATTTCTGCTATTTAAACTACCTAGTCTGTAGTATTTTCTTATGGCAGCCCTAGCAAACTAATAGTTTTATTTTAATTCCATTCCTTCATTAAACACTGAACATTGGGCTATATAGGGGAGTAGTCTTTTCAAATAAATGGCCTCAAATTTCATTATTAAGAAGTCTATTTTGATTCTTTATGGATTAGGGAGAAATTTGCTTTCTATTGTTTCATATAAGTTAAAAAGTAATGGAAATTGGATTCATAATAGACCAATTATTTCTGTCCTGGTAAAAATAATTACAAGACAGACTCCCCCTCCCCTTAGTCACAGATATTCTTCAACAGACATTTAGAAAATGTTTAGAAGATAGAACAAAAGAAAAGACTCACAATTGTATAATAAATAGTCATCTGGGGCCAAAGTTAATCTGGAAATAGATGCATTTATTCAACAAAAATGAAGGAAAGAAGCAAAAGCCTTTATCCTCCTCCCATAGCTGGAACTGTTCCCAGTGGCTCCATACAGTGTCCCAGCCGTGGATGGTGGGCTGCAGATAAGGCTCTGAAACTCGCCCAGAGTCACTGAGTGGGCCATCTAGCTCTCAGATTTAGAGCAGAATATACCATTAAAAACCCTCACCCAGGTACAGTGCCTCATGCCTGTAATCCCAGCATTTTGGGAGGCCAAGGGAAGTGGATCACAAGATAAAGAGATCAAGACCACCCTGGCCAACATGGTGAAACCCGGTCTCTACTAAAAAAATACAAAAAATAGCTGGGCGTGGTGGCATTTGCCTGTAGTCCCAGTTACTCGGCAGGCTGAGGCAGGAGAATCGCTTGAACCCGGGTCTGGAAGTTGCAGCGAGCCAGGATCATGCCACTGCACTCCAGCCTGGCAACAGAGTGAGACACTATCTCAAACAAACAAACAAACAACAACAACAAAAAAACTCTCATATTTGGATTAAAAGGTTGGAAATAGTAATAATAAGATCTGACATACCTTAGGCAAATCCTTTGACTGGGAATTACATGTATGTGAAGGCTTTTGACGGGTCTCTAATTGTTGGTATTCCAAAACAGACACCTCAAGAGAATTGAAATAGCATCCAGACCACTTTGATAAGCAAAGATTTCCATTTATTTTTTTGAGACAGTCTCACTCTGTCGCCCAGGCTGAAGTGCCCTGGCACTATCTTGGCTCAATGCAACCTCCCCCTCTTGGGCTTAAGCAACTCGTGGGCTTCAGCCTCCCAAACATCTGGGACTATGGGACATGCTACCACTCCTAGCTAATTTTTTGTATTTTTAGTAGAGGCAGGACTTTGCTATGTTGGCAAGGCTGGTCTTTAACTTGTGGCCTTAAGTGATCCACCCGCCTTGGCCTCCCAAAGTACTGAAATCATAGGGGTGATCCATGGGCCTGCCTCTCAAACACTAATTACAAAGGAAATTATGGGCCAGGCTGGTGGCTTATGCCTGTAATCCCAGCACTTTGGGAGGCTGAGGTGGGTCTGAGCCGAGATCGTGCGACTGCACTCCAGCCTGGGAGACAGAGCAAGACTCCATCTCAAAAAAATAAATTAAATAAGGGCCGGGCATGGTAATGCCTGTAATCCCAGCACTTTGGGAGGCCAAGGCGGGTGGATCACGAGGTGGGGAAATCTAGTACATTCTGGCTAACACGGTGAAACCCCGTCTCTACTAAAAATACAAAAAAATCAGCCAAGTGTGGTGGTGGGTGCCTGTAGTCCCCAGCTACTCAGGAGGCTGAGGCAGGAGAATCACTTGAACTTGGGAGACAGAGGTTGAGATCATGCCACTGCACTCCAGCCTGGGTGACAGAATGAGATTCCATCTCAAAAATAAATAAATAAATAAATAAAAAGAATCAAAATAAGGGCCGGGCGCAGTGGTTCATGGCTGTAATCCTAGCACTTTGGGATGCCGAGGCGGGTGGATCACGTGGTCAAGAGATCGAGACCATTCTGGTCAACATGGTGAAACCCCGTCTCTACTAAAAATACAAAAAATTAGCTGGGCACGGTGGCGCATGCCTGTAATCCCAGCTATGTAGGAGGCTGAGGCAGGAGAATTGCCTGAACCCAGGAGGTGGAGGTTGCGGTGAGCCGAGATCACACCATTGCACTCTAGCCTGGGTAACAAGAGTGAAACTCCGTCTCAAAAAAAAAAAAGAATGAAAATAAAATAATAAATAAAAGAACCTTTTGGCCAGACATGCAGCTAACACCTGTAATCCTAACACTTTGGGAGGCCCAGGCGGGAGGATTACCCAGGATTTTGAGGCTGCGCTGAACTATGATTGTACACCAGCCTGGGTGACACGGTGAGACTCCATCTCTTAAAAAACTACTGGAATTCAATAAAATTAAGAATTTCTTTTTGTCAAGAAAAGAAATTAAGAGAGTGAAACAGCAAGATGTAGACGGAAGATATTCTCAACTTTATCCAGAATATAAGGAGGCAAATTCTTTTTAAAAAGTAACTGAATAACCAATTTGAAAAATGGGCATAAGACATGAACAGTTATTTAAAAAGAGAGAGAGTAAAATAGAATGTCTCAAAGGCCAGTAAGAATATGAAAAAGTGTTAATCATCATTAAACACAGGAGAAAAGCAAATCAAAATCACAAATGATACCACTATACCCTCCATTTTTCAGCGTGTCTAAATTAAAAACTGGCAATATCAAGTGTTGGTAAGGACACGAAGTAACTGGAACTCTCAGACTTTGTAATTTTGCTTGCAGAAAAAAATACTGCAAAAAGCCAGATACAAAACAGTACATAGAGCACAATATGTTTACATAAGGGTAACAATATACAAAATTAGTTTATGATTTTATAGTGATTGAAGTCAGTATAATGGTTAATTGGAAGTGGAAGGCAAGGGTTATAGACAGAAAGGGGAAATAATAAATTTCTAGTGTGATGGAAATATTCTGTATCTTGATTGGTGGTGGACACATGAGTGTATGCATATGAAAAGCCCACTGAGCTGTGCCCCTAGGTTTGTGCTCATTTCTCTAGGTATATTGTACCACAATCAGCAATATTTATGTATATATAAAATTTGACAGACCTTAATATTTCGAATAACAACCTCTTTTGTCATCATTTATAAGTCATCAGTTATTAACTTGAGACATCTTTTTTTTGAGACTGAGTCTCGCTCCGTTGCCCAGGCTGGAGTGCAGTGGCACAATCTCGGCTCAGTTCAATCTCCACCTCCCGGGTTCAAGTGACTCTCCTGCCTCAGCCTCCCAAGTAGCTGGGATTACAGGCACACACCACCCCATCCAGATAATTTTCATATTTTTAGTAGAGACGAGGTTTCACCATGTTGGCCAGGATGATCTCGATCTCATGACCTTAGGATCTACCCCACCTCGGCCCCCCAAAGTGCTGGGATTACAGTTGTGAGCCACTGTGCCCGGCCTGAAACATCTTATTACTATATTCCAAAGTTAAGTAGCGATGAATTTGCTATTTATATTTTTGTACAATATATATTTTTTTCTGTAACTAGTTATAACTATAACTTTTTCTATTTTTGCACAATATATGTTTTTTTTCTGTAACTAGTTCTAACAGTTTTCTGTTACTGCCTAAAGGCAAGCAACATTTTATAAATCTGCCTTTTGAGGCACTTAGTATAAGCTAGGCACTGCATGCTGATTGCTGAACAAACATTTCCTTTCATCCTCAACTACCCAGGAAGTATGTATCATTATTTCATCTTTACAGATAAGCCTAAAGTAAACCACCTGGTCAACAGAGGAACAAGATTCCAGCCCTGGTTCTTCTATTTGCAAGGCAGTACTTTTTAGCAGTACGATACTATACTATACTATACTATACTATACTATACTATACTATACTATACTATACGTCACATATACTATAGTCTATACTATACTATACTATACATCACATATACTATAGTCTATACTATACTATATATACGTCACATATACTATAGTCAATACTATACTATACTATACAATACTATACTATACTATACTATACAATACTATACTATACTATACTATACGTCACATATACTATAGTCTATACTATACTATATATACGTCACATATACTATAGTCGATACTATACTATACTATACGATACTATACTATACTATACTATACAATATGATACTATACTATACTATACGTCACATATACTATAGTCGATACTATACTAGTACTACGCATATAGTATTATATATATAACATACACTATGATACTATAGGGACATTGTCCATTGTTATTACATAATTTTTTGTCATCTCTGCTGGAATTTAAGTTCCCAAAGGGCCAAGATTATATCTTCTATTTCTGTTTTATTGTCTGGTTTTCCTTGAATAGAGAATTAAATGCAATGGGTCTTAAATCAATGATGTGGACAACGATAGGATATCAGTACCTGAAGGCAGGGCCAGGGCCAGCATCTGCAGTGATGGAAGCTTCTGGATGCATTTCAAAAGTATAGTTCACGACCGAAATCAAAGGCAGACATTCTGCAAATACGTGACAAGGCCATTCTCAAAGACAAGAGCGGCAAGCTTAGGCAGAACAAAAATGGACTCTGCGTGGTGCAGAGAATTCTCAATTTCCCTGAACATTTCACAGATTTAAAAGCACAAAGGTAATTTGTTCTCCAAGAAACAAACATGAGATTGATTGAGGTAAACGGGAAATAATATTACATTTCTGTGTGTATAGTTTTAAAACTTCCTGACTTGTGCTTTTTATGTTGACTGGAAAATAGTATTTTTATTTTTAATTTATTCATTTTTTCCAAGAACTATTACTTTGAAAAACCCCCCTTAACTCTTCCTTCATGAGTGCTCATAATGGCCTCTCCTCGTCCTCTCGTTCCTGGTGTTCTGACCAGTTTTAGCTGAAATGGTGGAATAGGCAGGTTTTTGCCTCTGGCTCCCTCCCACTCTTCCTGTTATCTTTCCTCCCCCAGATGTTCACATATAACACCCTCCAGTCCTCTCTCTGGTGACATTTGCTGATAACAGTTTTGTTAGGGGCTGCACATTCCAGGGGGATTTGCATTTTAATAGTTTACCACCTCGGGCCCCTGAACTGGATCACCAGCGAGCAGTCAGATAATATTTAGCCTGCCCAGTGTTTAAAAGACAAGCATTAACTACAAAAACATTGAGACAACATGTGAAAATACAAATACATTTTTTAAAAGTTTCCAGTCTCTTCTGAAATATCAAAGTGTTGGCCACACATGGCATGCATTCTCAAATGCAATAATCAGCAGGAACTGTGTGAAGTCTGTCTACTCTGGAAGGTGATGGGGTCACCATGTTGCCACAGTCACCACCACTCCCTATTGTAGCCCGGATAGGGAGAAGTAATCAGTTGTCATACATCAGTGTTGGACCTTTTGTTTTACTCAGTGTATAGAAATATTTCTCAGTACCTGTAGGTCTATTCAATGTCAGAAAATAAAAGGCAGGCTGAAAAGGTTTATTTATTTTTCTTACACCCACTGTGATTTACTCATTTATATGCCGTGACTGAGCCATGTAGACACCAAGTTTGTAGCCCAGATTTAATCCCTCATGATGGATTTTAAATGCAATAACAAACAGCAGAAACATGCATTCTGGCTATCATTCATTCATTCAGTCAGTCCATCATCACATATTTTCTAAGTATCTGCCATGTGTCAGGCACTGTAATAAGCATCAGAAATGATCATGATGATGGTAATGGTGATGCTAAAAATAATAATAAATATTTACAAAAGGCCAGATACTATTTTATGAATGCTCTCATTTAATCTTTATCCCAAACCTCTCTGGTAGATTCAATGATTATCCTCACAGAAGAGAACACATGCTTTCATTTAATCCTCATTCCAGGCCGGGGTGGTGGCTCATGCCTGTAATCCCAGCACTTTAGGAGGCCGTGGCGGGTGGATCACGAGGTCAAGAGTTCAAGACCATCCTGGACAACATGGTGAAACCCTCTCTCTATTAAAAATATAAAAATTAGCTGGGCATGGTGGTGCACACCTGTAGTCCTAGCTACTCAGGAGGCTGAGGCAGGCGAATTGCTTAAACCTGGGAGGCGGAGGTTACAGTGAGTGGAGATCGCACCACTGCACTCCAGCCTGGCAACAAAGCTAGACTCCGTCTCAACAACAAAAAAATCCTCATCTCAAACATATGTGGTAGATTCTATTATTATCCTCACAGATGAGAACACAGATATTCAGAGAGGCAAAGTAATTTGCCCAAGATCTGCTAAGAAGTCATCTTGCTGGGTTATAAAACCAGCAGTCTACCTACACAGTGGCACAGCCTTAGGCACTATGTAACACAGCCTCTGATACCATAGACACACAGGGCTGGCGTCTTGGTCCTGGGCTTTGTAACAGCTCCTTTACAGCTTCCTATAAGAGACTACAAATGTAAGGAGACTTCCTGCTTTACCGCATTTTAAAATTTTGCTTGTTCTCTACACGAGAACCTCCCATGTCTGTTCAAAGTTTTAATCTGGATCATTTACCAAATCCCTCATTCTCCTATATTTTAATTAACTTCTTTTCAGATCAGTCACTGTTGTATCCCTCCTCCTAAGGACTTTATAAATCCCAGTAAGGAAATACAAACAAACAAACCAGAAGAACCCCCCACTAATCCTCTCTGGCAATTCCTATGTTTTACCTAATGAGCCCTAATGTATTAGGATAAACAACCCTTCCAAACTATTTGGTTGGAATTTAGAGAATCAATGTTTTTAAGCATTTGGATGATTTTCTTTTCTTCAGTCAATTCAGGTCTAAATAAGCTTCAAATACAAACTCAAGGACCTTGTCCCTTTTTCTTTTTAAACTATCACAAGAACAACTTTTTATGAAAGTTCTATTGTCAGGGAGTTCATGAGGCTTCATCAGACCATCTCACTTCCTTGGAACAAAAGGCCAAGTAGTTATCACGGGCAGGCATTTTGTTTCTGATTAATGCCATGTCAAACCTTAAGCGAATTTAGTATAATCTGACAGTCATACTGTTCATTTGATCCAAATTCCACTTTGTTTTCCAAAAAATTCCAGCTTTCTCAGCCTACTACTTGCCTCCACACCAACTTCCCTAACTATTTTAGACTTTAACGTTATGAGATAATCATAACCTCAATTGCCCATGTTCTCTCTCTTCTATCATTTGAAACCCTGTAAGCAAATGAAACTGTGTTGTTGAACTCTACTATACTCCTCTCCAATAGCAGCTTTCTTACTTAAGAAACAAAATAATTTAAGGAATTGCATTAACACTCCATTTTACCCCAAAAAACCATGGCCTGCTGCTTAACGCTAAACAGAGTCATTTATGACTTCAAGATGAGTGTAACAGGAATGGGAACAAGAAGAGATCATATGTGTCCTTATTAACCTTCCTCAGCAGCCACACACAAATGCAGTCAGGTAGTGACCAAATCACAGTTCATCCCAGTCCTATTTAGGTCCCAAATACCAAGTAAGCATTCTAGGTAGAAACACAGGGGCCCGTAGTCTGTTTGTCTTCCCATATTGAACTTGATCCATATGTCTGTTGCTTCGCAGCTCTGTAGCTCCATCGTTCAAGGCATCTCCTGAATTACATTGACATTTCATTTACATTCAAATGGAAGTTAAACTTCTCTGGTTAGGTATATTTTATGTTTTGCTAAAACACTTCTTCCATCTAGTTCGGGTAGATTCTTCTTGATCATATTAACCACTTTTACCATTTCTACTGCTTGATACATCGATATTCTGTTTAAAAAATAAAAATAAAAAAACATGGTGGGGCATGGTAGCTCACACCTGTAATCCCAGCGCTTTGGGAGGCCGAGGCAGGTGGATCACCTGAGGTCAGGAGTTTGAGACCAGGCTCATCAATATGGTGAAACTCCATCTCTATAAAAATGCCAAAATTAATCAGGCGTAGTAGCGTGTGCCTGTCATCCCAGCTACTCGGGAGGCTGAAACGGGAGAACTGCTTGAACCTGGGAGGTGGAGGTTGCAGTGAGTGGAGATCGCGCCACTACACTGCAGCCTGGATGGCAGAGTGATACTCCATCTCAAAAACAACAAAACAAAACAAAATCCAAACAAACAACAACAACAACAAAAACTTAAGAATAGTCTCAAGACTTTCTCAAACATCAAGTCCAGCTTAGGCTTTCACCTAACACGTATTTATTGAGCACTTGCCAGAGGGCCAGGCTCTGTTCCCCATGATGAGGCTGTAGTGGTCGGCAAATCAAAGTCCCTACTCTCAGGAGCTCATATGTTACTGGTGGGTAAAGTAAGAAAAAACAAATAAGCAGTTTTATTTAATAGTAAGTACAGTGAAGAAAATAAAAGAGGCGAAGGTGGTGAAGAAGGACTGGAGGAACTACTTTAGATTGGGTGCTAGGAAAGGCCTCTCCGGGAGGTAGAAAGTGGAGAGCATATTCTACTTTCTTTTCTTGCAAACCCCATATCCTGCTCAGTTCCCTATAGAGGCGACTCATTTTCTCATCACTTGGAGCTTCAGAAATTCCATGTTGAAATTCTGTTTCCTTCCCACTTCCACTTCCAAATTATTTTGCCATTACTTTCTTCTAACAGTTCCAGATCCTTATGAAGCCCACATCATTTAACTGTTTTCCATTTTGGCCACTTAACTTTACCCACTTCCGTGGCATTCCCCTAAATTCTTTGACATCTTTATTCCCTCAATCACATATTTCCCATTTTGCATCCAATCTTTCAACTTTTCTGAGGGTGGATACATCATTCAAAAGGATCAGGCAAACAGCTTCCCTGTGTATCAGTCCTTTGATTTATTTCTACTCCAATGACCTCCAGCTCTATACTACTTGGGCAGCCCATCTGCACGGGCACACTCATGCTTCATTAGTAGTCTATGACAGTAACTTTGAACTTGGACTCTTGATTTACAAGCTCCTATCACTCTACTTTGCATGTGCCTCCATTCTTCTTTGCATTTGGCTCTGTAATTATTCATCTTTAAATCTACTTGTGCCTTTCTGATTCACCTCGGAGGGCTGACTCTGTGTGTGACAAATCTAAGTTCAAATCCCATTACCACTAACAGCTATAAAACATTAGGGAAAAGTTACTTAGCCTAAGTCTCCTTTTCCTTTTCTGTAAAACATAGATAATATATGTGTTTTATAAGGAATATGTATAATGACCTTAGCATACAGGAAATGCTTAATGAATGGTTACGGTTGTTACTGTCATTCTCCTTCTACCTACTCTGGACTTTGACCATTGGTTATTACAATCTTATGCTGCAAAACATTTTGTGAATCATCATCACTGGACCAAAAAAAAAAATCTCTATTCATTTTTCTCTCTGGTTTCCAAATTACTGAATTTGTCAGCAAAATTCCCATAACTGTATTGATGGCTTGCAGTTCAGATCGATGTTATCAAACCTCACAGTTGTTATTCACCAAATCTTTTCCTCACTGCTAATTGACTATCCACCCCATTTATTGGAGTCCCTTTTTTTTTAAAATAACCACAAAAATCCCTAAATGCCCTCGTTCGATTTCAATAAATGATCTAATCTCCCATTTTACTAATGTATCAGGATGTTAAATTCGACTCTTCCTGTTGTCTTGAATTTTCTGCATAGGCCCTTGGCTGGGAATAACACAATAGTTGCCAAATCCTCCCCCATCCTAAAGAGCTATGCTAAACCAGCCACACAGGACTTGTAAAGAATATGGCTCAAAACCAATTTTGTTACATAGGCCCATCACAACCTTTTGAATGTATAAGAGATTGAAGCTTAAGAGGCCATGAGAGAATTTCACTGGGAAGAGTAGCTGAAATGTTGTGACATCCTGTCCTTGCGCCTCACCTGACACCAAGGAAAAAATGATTCAAAACAACCCCAAGTAGACCTTAAAATATAACCCCTGAGTTAGCCTCCAAGATCAGATGAGATCAGGCATGTTTAGAGTGGTAAGGCCATTGATTGTGTCCCTTGCATTAGGGAATGTAAGGTTTGGCCTGTGATTCTTCTTGCTGGGAGAAGTCTGAAGGCAAAAGTTGATGCCTAGAGTGATAGGCTTTGCAGCAGACAGGAGAGAAAGGCTGCATCAGGAAGAAATTGCTCTTCCATCAATAGCCGGAAAAGGTGCAGGTTTTCTGGGAAATAACATGGACCTAGAGGTAGCATCTTATCCCAGGATCATCTTAAGAACTGCACGGGGCCGGACGTGGTGACTCATGCCTGTAATCCCAGCACTTTGGGAGACTAAGGCACCGGATTACGATGTCAGGAGGTAGAGACCCTCCTGGCCAACATGGTGAAACCCCGTCTCTACTAAAAATACAAAAAAGCCAGGCATGGTGGCACATGCCTGTAGTCCCAGCTACTTGGGAGGCTGAGGCAGGAAAATCACTTGAACCCAGCAAGCAAATGTTGCAGTGAGCCGAGATAGTGCCACATGCACTCCAGGCTGGGTGACACAGCAAGACTCCATCTCCAAAAAAAAAAAACTGTATGGAAGCATGAAGTGACCCCAGATGAAGAGAAGAGATGAGGACAGGGAAATTGGTGTTTCCCTGTGGGAGTACCTTTGAGAAACTCGAAAAAAGGATTATCAAGAGACATAGAGCTTCAAATTATATATCTGTCTCAAGAGAATAAGAAAAACAGATGGCATTATGCCAGCTACCTAGACTGGGCACTTTCCCCCTTATTCTACTTCCTACCTACCTAGATCCTGGAGGAGTAAAAAATAAAATGGGAGTAGAGAGAGGTGAACCACAGAGACAGAAAAATCAATCCAGGTATGTAAGCCTAAGGTAAGCCAGAACTGGAAGAGTAGAGACTTTTACATTGCATGCCTTTGAGATTAAATATGACACTGGTAGAGGCTATTCAATTGGTAAAATAAGGCCAGGCACAGTGGCTCATGCCGGTAATCCTAGCACTTTGGAAGGCTGAGGAGGGTGGATCATTAAAGATCAGAAGTGCATGACCAGCCTGGCCAACATGGTGATACCTTGTCACTACTAAAAATACGAAAAAAGAAAAATAGCCAGGTTTGGTGGCATGCATCTGTAATCCCAGCTGCTTGGGAGGCTAAGGCAGGAAAACCACTTGAACCCAGGAGGTGGAGGTTGCAGTGAGCCAAGATTGTGCCACTGCACTCTAGCCTGGGCAACAGAGTGAGACTCCATCTCTAAAAAACAAAATAAATAAATAAATAAAATAGTAAAATAAGGTTGATCTCGGATATTAAAGGGACCAGAAAAGCTGTGGTGCCTGGCTGAGATTTCATCTAGATTATGAAAGAACGGGTTGAGGGATCTAGTTTAAAGGGGCAATAAGAGAAAAGATAATGTTACCACCTGACTTTATCCTTGCAAATCAGATCACTCAGAAAATAGTAACACCAAGACCCTTTTATGCTGGACTTTTCTTATTCTGAAAGGTTTACATTTGTTCACTTCTTCTTTCCTTATGTTTCATGACTTAAAAGAAAATTCACTGGCCAGGTACGGTGGCTCATGCCTGTAATCCCAGCACTCTGGGAGGTTGATGCAGGAGGATCACAGGGTCAGGAGATTGAGACCATCCTGACCAACATGGTGATACCCCGTCTCTACTAAAAATACAAAAATTAGCTGTGTGTGGTGGCGTGTGCCTGTAGTCCCAGCTACTTGGGAGGCTAAGACACAAGAATCACTTGAACCCAGAAGGTGGATGCTGCAGTAAGCCGAGATCCCACCACTGTACTCCAGCCTGTAACAGAGTGAGTCTCCATCTCAAAAAAAAAAATAGCTGGGCATGGAGGTATGTGCCTGTAACCCCAGCTACTCAGGAAGCTGAGAGGGGAGGATCGCTTGAAATCGCTTGAACCTGGGAGGCAGAGGTTGCAGTGAGCCAAGATTGCACCATTGCACTCCAGTCTGGGTGGCAGAGTGAGACTTCATCTCAAAAAAAAAAAAAGACAAACTTTCTCCAGGATAAGTAATTTTCACCACCTTCTGCCTTTGGTTCTTATTAATCTGCCAATTGATTGAATTTGATACTCTCATTTTCCATGACACCACACTTTTTTTTTATTACCCATTGTGATAATTTCTTAGTCTCCTTTGGTATTTTTCTTCTTCTGCCCATTCTTGATGATTTTTTACGTTTCCTTTCCTCTGTTAGTAGTCTCTCTCTATGGCTCTCCACATATGGCTTTAGATGACACCACTATTATAATTTTCATTGCTACATTTCCAGACTTAGTGTTTTGCCTAAGTCCCAGATCAAGAGTTTCCAGGGCCTGCAGGATATTCCCATCACGTTTATTTCTAGAGTACTTCGCTCCCACTTTGTGTTTCTTTAATTAAATCCTATCTATCTTTTAAGAGAAACTCAAATGTCACTCATTTTGTGAATTCTTCTCTTAGAGCAAGAAACATATAAATTTCATTCTTCACTGTAATGTACAAAACAACAAATAGTTTTTAATTTTAGCGTCCCGTGTGCTGGGACCTCTATGGCAATGATGATGTCTGTCATTTGCACTTTTAAAACACCTAGATCAGTCCTTCTACATTACGATATTATTGATCACTACGAAATTAAACTGAAATAAGTGGTAGAAAAAATGAAGATGACACCTTTGAAAATAATCTATTCAAATATTTAAAATTGAAAACATTAAGGGGTGTAGACAAAATGGACAGAAAGTCTGGTACAGGACCTCAGGGAGCCCAATTAGTCCCTCTATATACCCTAACCTGTTTCTTCAAACATTTATTTTTGAATAATTTTCACTTCCTCAAATAAATTGGACACTTCTTGAGAGTATAGATTTTACCTATTGAGGAAGTAAAGTTGAATATAAATGATCTTGAGTTGGGTTTTAGTCTCAGTAACCAGGATAGTAGGGAAATTTTAAACTTAGCCAAAGCAGTAACGGAATGAGAATGAACCATACATAAATGCTTAAATATGTGTAAGGTGCACATAGATATCAAATACAGACACATGCATTAGTCTGTATTTAGACAGTTGTGGGACTCTACTGGCTTAATGAATTTGATTTGGTATCACAAAATGAAAATTTTTATAGACACGTTCCTTCAAAAGTGACTTGTTATAAAGAAGAAACCAAAACCTTTTGTATTGTGAAAATGAGCATGGTCAGCTGCATACACTCTCCTGAGTTCTGATTCCTGATTCTTGATTGCTTCCATGACAACCATGTCATTTCACTGCCAGAATATCTTATAAACAGTTAAGATGAATGGAAATATATGCATGTTCTCCTGAAATTAATTGTTAAAAAATAAAAGAGAACTGAAGTTATTCATCTCGTGAGCTCCATTCTATACAGATAAAGACGACTTTCCTGACTAAGCCCTCTCCACATGGAACACATTTTATATGCTGTTCATTCTTGCTTAGAGGTTGCCTATTATCATTTTCTAGTTGTTTCACAAATGGATGTCTTGCTTCCTCCAGCAGAATGTGAACCCTTGCAGCTCTTGTCTTGCATTTGTCTTTCTTTGATTGAGTTCTTGCTATATGCCAGGCACATATTCATGTCTGTGTATGTGATAATTTTTAATCTTTACAAAAATCAGTTTCAAGATGAGGAAACTGAAGTCCCATGAAGTTAAGCAATTAATTCACATTTAGCCAGAGAGGAAGACGAGCTTCAAATAAGGTCTAATGACTCTGACCGAGTGCTTACTCTTCTTTTTGATGCAATTTAAGGCATTTATCAATTTTGTCGTGTTACTTATGTGATCTGTTCTCTACAACAGTGTTCTGTTACTTACGTGATAAATTACGTTATTGTTCTCAATTCATTATACTTCTTTGTATCCATGTCTTCTTTTTGTGATGTGAGTTTGTAGTTCCTCCATTAAAGAGAGTTTATTTGCTCGCCCCATTGATGTTGAGTTGGCCACGTGCTTGGTTTCCCAATGGAATGTGTTGCTAGTGTGTCCAGAGCTGAGTCTTAAAAGGCAAAGGTTTTTACTTGCCTCTCTTCTTCTTTCTTCCATTCACCATGAGAATAGCATGCTCTGGCTATCATACTGAATAAGGGAGAAGGAGAGATGCCTGGAGCAGATCTCGACATAACCATTGCTTTGAAGTGAGCCAAGCAGACAGCAGGCTAGGTCAGATACCTGGCTGAGCGACCCGCAAAGTAAACAAGAATGAATTATTGTTGTTGTGGGCCACTGAGTGTTGGGGTGGTTTGTTATGCAGAACTACACTGGCAATAGCTAACTGATACAGGTATCATAACTCGTTATGTTCATACCTAGTTTCCTTCACCAGATTACATATTCCAGAGTTGTTACAACTCTTTCTTTAAACCTCAGTAATCAACACAGTGTTTTGAAGGTTGTGAGTGTTCAAACAAGGATGAATGAATAAATGTGTATCTTCATTTCCCAAAGTCTGCCGATATGTAAGTCTTGGTGCTTTTGTAATCAAAATACATGAATCTCATGTAATCAAAGATTCTGTAAGATAAAACTTAACACTGCGTTCTCCACTCATGGTATTTGTCTCTGGAGAATCCTGACAGATTCCTGTTTAAAATGTCAATTTGCCAAGAAGTGAACTGTTTCAAAATACTAGCATGATCTCTTTATAAAGGCAGATCCTTGCTGTGAACAGAACTTACCCTTGGTGCTGTAAGCCCAGTTTTGTTATTTATTAGGATTACCAACACAGAACATTGACTTCTCTGAGCCCAAGTTCTCCTATGTAAAATAGGGGTAACAGTATCATTTTAATGAAATTTTTATGCAGATTACAATTATTGATATAGGTAAATACTTACCATTAACAAAAATGACTATTTATTAAGGATTTACTAAGTGTAATAGGTCTTCTACTTAAAACCAGCACAGTAGAAGCATAGCACATTTTTACAGAACATTAACGAGATCTGATATTATATAATATATAATATTTCCATGACCTTTACAAGTAAAATATTCTGCAAATGAATTCTGCACATGCAGTTGGATCTGGGGCTGGATTTTATGCCCCTTTTCTTTCACTAGTAGTGCTTTTTGGGTGTATGAGTTTGCTTGGGCTGCTATGACAAAATTCCACAGATGGGTGGCTTAAACAACAGAAATTTGTTTTCTCACAGTTCTGTAAGCTCGAATTGTAAGATCCAAGTGTCAGCCAAGTTGGTTTCTGGCAAGGCCTCTCTCTTCAGCTTAGAGGCAGCACCTTCTCTGTGCCCACACATGGCCTTTTCCTTGGTGCTTTTGAAAAGACAGAGAGAGCAAGCTCTGGTGCCTCTTTTGTTTTTTAAATAAGGACACCAGCCCTCACAGAATAGGGGTGCACCTTTATGATTTCATTTAACCATAATTATCTTTTTAGACATCCTGTCTCCAAATACAATTACAGTGGGATTTGGCACTTCAACAGACGAATTTGAGGATAGAATTCATTCCATAAGAATGGAGTAGGGTGGTTTTCCGAATATGTTAAAAAATTCTTTGGTAATCCTCTCTTCACGAGGAGGAACTTCATTCTCGTCCTCTTGAGTGTAGGTTGGACTCAATTACTTACTTCTCATGAATACACTATAGCAAATTTCACATCAAGAATAGGTTATAAGAAGACTTCAGCTTCAACTTGTGTGCTCTGTTTTGCTCCCTTACTCTGCTTCATGATTTTTTTGAACTGTTTGCTCCAGGGGAAGCTTACTATCATGAAGAGGCACAAATGATGAGTAACAAAAGCCTCCAACCAACCAAAGAGGAATTGACATCTGCCAATAACAAGAAAGTTGTTTTAAATGCTACCTGATTTTTCTTTTTTTTTGAGACAGAGTTTCATTCTTGTTGCCTAGGCTGGAGTGCAGTGGTGCGATCTCAGTTTAATGTAACCTCCGCCTCCCGGGTTCAAGTGATTCTCCTGCCTCAGCCTCCCAAGTAGCAGGGATTACAGGCATGCACCACATGCTCACCTGATTTTTTTGTTTTTGCTTTTATATTTTTCAGCTGATTTTTTTTTTCTTTTTTTGTATTTAGTAGAGACGGGGTTTCGCCATGTTGGTCAGGCTGGTCTCAAGCTCCTGATCTCAGGTGATCCACCCACCTTGGCCTCTCAAAGTGCTGGGATTACAGGTGAGAGCCACCACACCCGGTCTGTGCTACCTGATTTCTTATGGCTGCTTATAGTAAAATGTGGGAGAAGAAAAAATCAACTGAAGGAGAGACTATATAACTTGAAGAAACCGGGAATTGATGGTTTTGAAAATTCTCAGATATTCCAAACAGCAAACAATTCTAAAATTAACAAATAGGTCCTCAGCAAAGCACATGTGCAGGATGGTACCAGGAAAAGTAGGCTAAAGATGATGCTAAGAATGTGACTAAAATTATTTCATAAAACCTCATAAGACTCTATGGTGGTACCTCATCATTCCTTTCAGTCAGACTAGAGGATCCACTAAAGAGATCAATTGTATGTCCTATAGAGTCACTCAATCAAACAATAGGGGTGCTAGGAATCCTAAGGGTATTGTCCCTTAGTAGTTTCAGCAGAATCCTAAAATAGAGAAGATCATCCTCAAAAACCAAACAATTGAGCTACTATACGATCCGGCAATCCCAGTGCCAGGTATATACCCAAAAGAAAGGCAATCAGTATATTAAAGAGGTATCTGCACTCCTATGCTTGTTGCAGCACTGTTCACAAGAGCCAAGATTTGGAAGCAGCCTAAGTGTCTATCAACAAATGAATGGAGACAGAAAATGTGGTACATGGACGCAATGGAACACTATTCAGCCATTAAAAGAAAAAAGAATGAGATCCAACCATTTGCAATAACACAGATGGAATCAGAGATCGTTACATTAAGTGAAATAAGCCAAGCACAGAAAGACAAATGTCACATGTTCTCACTTATTTGTCGGATCTAGAAAGCTAAACAATTGAACACATGGACATAGAGAGTAGAATAATGGTTACCAGAGGCTGGCAAGTGTAGTGGGGGTGCTGCTGGAGTGGTGGGGATGCTTAATGGGTACAAAAAGTGTAGAAACAGTGAATAAGATCTCCTATTTGATAGCACAACAGGGTGACTTTAGTCAATCATAACTTAATTGTACATTTTAAAATAGAGAGTGTAACTGGATTGTTTGCAACTGAAAAAATAAATGCTTGAGGGAATGGATACCCTATTCGCTATAATGTACTTATTTCACATTACATGCCTATATCAAAACCTCTCATATACCCCATAAGTACATACAACTGCTATATACCCCCCAAAATTTTTAATTAATTAATTTTTTTAAAGTAGAGAAAATCGTCTTAAAGAAATTGAGGAGGTGACTTTTGTCTAATAGCGTTCCACAATACTACTCATAGAAGACCAATATGGTTTTTAATGTAGTGACATTGTCAACTGCAATTCAAAAGGACAGAGACAATGCAAAAGAAAGAGGCCATGGGGTTTCAAATTCTTTTTTTTTTTTTTTTTGAGAAGGAGTCTTGCCTTGTCGCCCAGGCTGGAGTGCAGAGGCATGATCTCGGCTCACAGCAACCTCTGCTTCCCGGGTTAACGCAATTCTCCTGCCTCAGCCTCTAGAGCAGCTGGGATTACAGGCAACCGCCACCAGGCCTGGCTAATTTTTCATATCTTTAGTAGACCTGGGGTTTCACCATGTTGGCCAGGCTGGTCTCCAACTCCTGACCTTGTGATCTACCCACCTCAGCCTCCCAAAGTGCTGGAAGTGAGCCACCATGCCTGGCCTGGGGTTTCAAATTCTACAGGCGGAAAGTGGGCTGATAAAAATGGCTCAGCTAGAAATATGTTGTGTTTGTCATCAAAAAGGAAAAAGTACAGCAAATCCGGAGCTGAGATGAGGAAGATGAGGGCTATGGAGAATTATTCTCAGGCCAGAATAATAATTAGTGAACATCCAACATTTGTTTAGCTGGATTTCACAGCAACTGTGAACCAGTGACACTTGTGTGCCTCTTCTCATTTGCAGGTCAAGAGTACCTAGAGTAGTTATCTTAAACATGTTCCACCATTAATGGGTGTGTATATATATTGTGTATTCAGGAGACAGGAAATGTACACCTTTAGTATCATAGGTAGAAAGAAGGAAACTACTCAAGGGATTCTACTTAAGGAACTAAAGCCAAAAAGTTTTGTGTATGCCTGGACTCCATTTATATGCCAAGATTCTGGACTTGAAGCTGAGGCTCCGATGGAATGAGACTTTTGTGGCCTGAGAGGGATGTATATTTTGTCTGTGAGATGAATGTAAATTGAGGATCTTAGGAAGATTTGAGATTTTACAAATATGTCCATGAATTATTTTTTTTAATTGCATTTTAGATTTTGGGGTACATGTGAAGAACATGCAGGATTGTTGCATAGGTACATACATGGCAATGTGGTTTGCTGTCTTCCTCCCCATCACCTCTGTATCTGGCATTTCTATGTTGTCCCTCCCCAACTTCTCACCCCCCACTATCTCTCCCCTAGTTCCCCCAACAGACTTCAGTGTGTGATGCTCCCCTCCCTGTGCCATGTGTTCTCATTGTTCAACACCTGCCTATGAGTAAGAACTTGTGGTGTCTAATTTTCTGTTCTTGTGTCAGTTTGCAGAGAATGATGGTTTCCAGGTTCATCCATGTCTATACAAAGGACACGAACTCATTGGTTTTTATGGCTGCATACTATCCCATGGTAGATATGTGCCACATTTCCCCTGTCCAGTCTATCATTGATGGGCATTTGGGTTGGTTGCAAGTCTTTGCTATTGTAAACATTGCTGCAATGAACATTCGTGTGCATGTGTCTTTCTAGTAGAACTATTTATAATCCTTTGGATATATACCCAGTAATGGAATTGCTGGATCAAATGGAATTTCTATTTATAGGTCCTTGAGGAATTACCACAATGTCTTCCACAGTGGTTGAACTAATTTACACTCCCACCAACAGTGTAAAAGTGTTCCTATTTCTCCACATCCTCTCCAGCATCTGTTGTCTCCAGATTTTTTAATGATTATCATTGTAACTGGCATGAGTTGGTATCTCAAAGTAGTTTTGATTTGCATTTCTCTAATGACCAGTGATGATGAGCATTTTTTCATATGTTTGTTGGCCTCATATATGTCTTCTTTTGAAAAGTGTCTGTTCATATCCTTTGCCCAATTTGAACGGGTTTGTTTTTTTCTTGTAAATCTGTTTCAGTTCTTTGTAGATTCTGGATATTAGTCATTTGTCAGATGGGTAGATTGCAAAAATTTTTTCCCATTCTGTTGGTTGCTGGTTCATTCTAATGATTGTTTCTTTTGCTGGGCAGAAACTCTGGAGTTTAATTAGATCTTGTTTGTCTATTTTGGCTTTTGTTGCCATTGCTTTTGGTGTTTTAGTCATAAAGTCCTTGCCAATGTCTATGTCCTAAATAGTCTTGCCTATGTTTTCTTCTAGGGTTTTTATGGTGTTAGGTCTTATTTTAATCCATCTGGAGTTAATTTTAGTGTAAGGTGTCAGGAACGGGTCCAGTTTCTCCTTTCTGCACATGGCTAGCCAGCTTTCCCAATACCATTTATTAAACAGGGAATCCTTTCCCTATTGCTTGTTTTTGTGAGGTTGGGTAAAGATCAGATAGTTGTAGATGTGTGGTGCTGCCTCTGAGGCCTCTGTTCTCTTCCACTGGTCTATATCTCTGTTTTGGTACCAGTACCATGCTGTTTTGATTACTGTAGGCTTGTAGTATATTTTGAAGTCAGGTAACATGATGCCTCCAGCTTAGTTCTCTTTGCTCAGAAATGACTTGGCTATGCAGACTCTCTTTTGGTTCCATATGAAGTTTAAGGTGGTTTTTTCCAGATCTGTGAAGAAGGTCATTGGTAGCTTGATGGGGATAATGCTGAATCTATAAATTACTTTGGGTAGTATGGCCATTTTCATGATATTCATTCTTCCTAATCATGAGCATGGAATGTATTTCCATCTATTTGTGTTCTCTTTTATTTTGTTGAGCAGTGGTTTGTAGTTCTCCTTGAAGAGGTCCTTTACATCCTTTGTTAGTTGTATTCCTAGGTATTTTATTCTCTTTGTAGCAATTGTGAATGGTAGTTCATTCTTGATTTGGCTTTCTTTAAGTCCGTTATTGGTATATAGGGATGCTTGTGATTTTTGCACATTGATTTTGTATCCTGAGACTTTGCTGAAGTTGCTTATCAGTTTCAGGAGATTTTTGGCTGTGACGATGGGGTCTTCTAGATATACAATGATGTTATCTGGAAATATAGACAATTTGACTTCCTCCTTTCCTAAATGAATACCCTTATTTCTTTTCCTTGCCTGATTGCTCTGACTAGAACTTCCAATACTATATTGAATAGGAGTGGTGAGAGAGAGCCTCCTTGTCTAGTGCCAGATTTCAAAGGGAATGCTTCCAGTTTTTGCACATTCAGTATGATATTGGCTGTGGGTTTGTCATAAATAGCTTTTATTATTTTGAGATATGTTCCATCAATATCTAGTTTACTGAGAGTTTTTAGCATAAAGGGCTGTTGAATTTTGTGAAAGGCCTTCTCTGCATCTATTGAGATAATCATGAGATTTTTGTCATTGGTTCTGTTTATGTGGCAAATTACGTTTATTGACTTGCGTATGTTGAACCAGACTTGCATCCCCGGGATGAATTCTACTTGATCATGGTGGATAAGCTTTTTGATGTGCTGTTGCAATCGGCTTACCAGTATTTTATTGAATATTTTTGCATCTATGTTCATCGTGGATATTGCCCTGAAGCTTTCTTTTCTTATTGAGTCTCTGCCGAGTTTTGGTATCAGGACAATGTTGCTCTCATAAAATGGTTTGGGAAGAATTCTCTCTTTTTGGATTGTTTGGAATAGTTTCAGAAGGAGTGGTACCAGCTCCTCTTTGTATGTCTGGTAGAATTTGGCTGTGAACCCATCTGGACCTGGGCTTTTTTGGGGTGGTAGGTTATTAATTGCTACCTCAACTTGAGCCCTTGTTATTGGTCTATTCAGGGTTTCAACTTCTTCTTGATTTAGTCTTGGGAGGATGCAAGTGTCCAGGAATTTATCCACTTCTCCCAGGTTTACTAGTTTATGTGCATAGAGTTATTTGTAGTAATCTCTGATGGTGGTTTGTATTTCTGTGGAATCTGTGGCGATATCACCTTTATCATTTTTTATTGCATCCATTTGATTAATTTCTCTTTTCTTTTTTATTAATCTGGCTAGTGGTCTATTTTGTTGAACCTTCCAAAGAAACAGCTCCTGGATTTATGGAATTTTTGAAGGGTTTTTTGTTTCTCTATCTCCTTCAGTTCTGCTCTGATCTTAGTTATTTCTTGTCTTCTGTCAGGTTTTGAGTTTTTTTATCTTGATCCTCTAGCTCTTTCAATTTTGACAATAGGGTGTCAATTTTAGATCTTTCCTTGCTTCTAATGAGGACATTTATTGCTATATGTTTTCCTCTAGACACTGCTTTAAATGTGTCCCAGAGATTCTGGTATGTTGTGTCTTCATTCTCGTTGGTTTCAAAGAACATCTTTATTTCTGCCTTCATTTCATTGTTTATCCAGTCAACATTCAAGAGCCAGATAGATGTTTAGTTTCCATGAAGCTGTGAGGTTCTGAGTTAGTTTCTGAGTTCTGAGTTCTAACTTGATTGCACTGTGGTCTGAGAGACTGTTATGATTTCCATTCTTTTGCATTTGCTGAGGAGTGATTTACTTCCAATTATGTGGTCAATTTTAGAGTAGGTGTGGTGTGGTGCTGAGAAGAGTGTATATTCCTGGATCTGGGGAGTTCTGTAAATGTCTGTTATTTTTACTTGGTCCAGGTCTGATTTCAAGTCCTGGATATCCTTGTTAATTTTCTGTCTCACTTATCTGTCTAATATTGACAACAGAGTGTTAAAGTCTCCGACTATTAATGTGTGGGAGTCTTGGTCTCTTTGTAAATCATTAAGAACTTGCTTTATGTATCTGGGTGTTCCTGTATTGGATGCCTATATATTTCAGATTGTTAGCTCTTCTTGCATTGATCCTTTTACCATTAAGTAATGTCCTTCTTTGTCTCTTTTGATCTTTGTTGGTTTAAAGTCTATTTTATCAGAGACTAGGATTGCAACTCTTGCTTTCTTTGCTCTCCATTTGTTTGGTAAATCTTTGTCCATCCCTTTATTTTGAGCCTTTGTGTATCCTTACATATGAGATGGGTGTCCTGGATACAGCACACAAATGGGTTTTGACTTTTTATCCAATTTGCCAGGTTGTGTCTTTTGATTGGGACATTTAGCCCATTTACATTTAAGGTTAATATTGTTATGTGTGAATTTGATTTTTCCATTTTGATGCTAGCTGGTTTTTTTGCCCATTAGTTGATGCAGTTTCTTCATTGTGTCCATGCTCTTTACCATTTGGTATATTTTTGGAGTGGCTGGTATTTGTTCCTTTCTAAGTTTAGTGCTTCTTTCAGGAGCCCTTGTAAAGCAGTCCTGGTGGTGATGAAATCTCTGAGCAATTGCTTGTTTGTAAAGGATTTTATTCTTCTTCACTTATGAAACTTAGTTTGGCTAGATATGAAATTCTAGGTTGAAAGTTATTTTCTTTAATGGTGTTGAATATTGGTCCCCACTCTATTCTGGCTTGCATGGTTTCTGCTGAGAGATCCCCTGAGTCTGATGAGCTTCTCTTTGTGGGTAACCTGACATTCTCTCTGGCTGCCCTTAGCATTTTTCCTTCATTTCAACCCCAGTGAATCTGATGATTATGTGCTTTGGGGTTGCTCTTCTTGAGGAATATCTTTGTGGTATTCTATGTATTTCCTGGACCTGAATATTGCCCTGCCTTGCTAGGTTGGGGAAGTTTTCCCGGATAATATCCTGAAGAGTGTTTTCCAGCTCAGATTCATTCTCTCCATCACATTCATTTACACCTATCAAAAGTAGATTAGGTCTTTTCACATAATCCCATATATGTTAGAGGATTTGTTGATTTCTTTTTATTCTTTTTTTTTCGAATCTTGCCTTCTCATTCTATTTCATTGAGTTGATCTTCAAGCTCTGATATCCTTTCTTCTGCTTGGTCAATTGGGCTATTGGAACTTGTATATGCTTCGCAAAGTTCTCATGTTGTGTTTTTCAGCTCCATCAATTCATTTATATTTCTCTCAAAGCTGTTTATTCTCACTAGCATTTCATCAAAACTTTTTTCAATGTTCTTAGATTCTTTGCATTGGGTTAGAACATGTTCTTTTAGCTCAGAGACGTTTGCTATTACACACCTTCTGAAGCCTGTTTTTGTCAATTCATCAGACTTATTCTCCATCCAGCCTTGTTCCTTGCTGGTGAGGAGTTGTGTTCCCTTGGAGGAGGAGAGGCATTCTGGTTTTGGGTGTTTTCATCCTTTTTATGCTGGTTTCTTCCCATCTTTGTGGTTTTTCTCCCTGTGCTGTTTGTAGTTGGTAACTTTCAGATGGGGTCTCTGAGTGGACATCCTGTTTGTTGATGATGAATTTATTTCTTTCTGTTTCTTTGTTTTCCTTCTAACAATCAGACCCCTCTGCTGTAGGACTGCTGGAGATCCACTCCAGGCCCTGCTTGCCTGGGGATCACCTGCAGCAGCTGCAGAACAGTAAGGGTTGCTGGCAGTTTCTTCTTCTGCTTTGTCCCACAAGTATACCTGCCAGATGTCAGCCTAAGCTCTCCTTTATGAGATGACTCTTTGGATATATGGGGGTTGGGGAGCTGGTTGAGAAGTCTGTCCTTTATAGGAGCTCAAGTGCTGAGCTGTGAGCTCGGTTGTTCCATTCAGAGCTGCTGGGCAGGTACATTTAAGTCTGCTGCAGCAGAGCTCATAACTGGCTTTTTTATCAGGTACTCTGTCTTGGGAAGGTGGGGCTTTATTTAGAAGTTTCTGTCATGCTGCTGCCTGTTTTCAGAGATTCCCTGCCCAGCAAGGAGGTAGCCTAGTCACAGTCTGTTAGCAGAGGCATCGCTGAGCTGCCACGGGCTCTGCCCAGCTGCTATGTGAACTTCCTTGCAGTTTTGTTTATAGGGATATAGTTAGAACTGCCTTGGTAATGGCAGTCTGCCTCTGTAATGGTGGACTGTCTCTGTAATGGCAGACTGCCTTGGTAATGGCGGGCTGCCTTGGTATTGGCGGGCTGCCTTGGTATTGGCAGGCTGCCTCAGTAATGGCGGACTGCCTCGGTAATGGCGGACTGCCTTGGTAATGGCGGACTGCCTCGGTAATGGTGGACTGCCTCGGTAATGGCGGACACCCTTTCCCCACAGAGCTGGATGATCCAGGGTCCAGCTCTGCTTGCCGTGAAACTCTCAATCCAGAGCATTTCAGATTATTGGTCTTTGTGGGGGTGGGACTGGCCAAGACAGATCACCTGCCTCCCTGTTTCAGTCTCTTTTTTTTCAGTTGCACAGATGACTCTGTCTCCCAGGTGTTCCAGTCACTATTTGAAAAGGGTCCAGATTTGTGTCAGTTTTTGTGTGGAGACCCACAGTGCCAGGGGCTTGTGGCACTTTTCTGCCTGGGAATCTCCTGGCCTAGCTCCCTGTTTTAGCCCCCTTTTTTTCAGTTGAATGGATGACTCTGTCTCCCAGGCATTCCAGTCACCAGTTGGAAAGGTGCCTGGATATATGTGTTTTTGTGCAGAGACCCACTGCACCAGCTGAAACAGCCACACTGGGGGCTCGTGGTGCTTTTCCGCCCAGGAATCTCCTGGTCTGTGGGCAGTAAAAATTTGTTTGAAAATGCAGTAATCACTCACCGTCTGCATTTTTGCTGGGAACTGCAATCCAGAGCTGTTCCTATTTGCCCATCTTGGATCTCCTCCTGCTATGTAGATGAATTCTTTAATCGTCATCTCTTTAAGAGACAGAGCTTCATTCTCCTCTCTTTGGGTGTGGTCTTATTAGGCTTCTTGAGTGTCAGTAGATTGCTTCTCATGAATAAAATATAATGAAAGTGATGGGTTGTCACTTCTGACATTAGGCTATAAAAAAGAGTATGGCTTCTGTGTCGGGTGCTATTTCTTGTTCTTGTCTCTCATTCTTTTCTCCTCAGGGTACTCATTCTATGGGAAGCCCGCTGCTATGGAGACAACCAAATGACAAGGGAAAGCGACCTCAGACCAACAATTAGCATGGGATTGAAGCCTTCCAACAGCCACGTAAGTGAGCTTGAAAGCAGTTCTACCAGACTCAGTCAAGTCTCTGGATAATTATAGCTATGACTGATCTCTGATTTTAAGCTCATGAGAGTACCCTAAGATTCACTCAGCCGTATTGCTCTAGATTCCTGACCCTTTAGAACTATGTGAAATAATAAATATTTGTTGATTTAAGCTGTGATGTGGGCTGGGCGTGGTGTCTCATGCCTGTAATCCCAGCACTTTGGGAGGCCAAAGTGGGCAGATCATGGGGTCAAGAGATGGAGACCATCCTGGCCAACATCGTGGAACCCCGTCTCTAGTAAAACTACAAAAATTAGCTAGTGGTGGTAGGTGCCTGTAGTCCCAGCTACTCGGGAGGCAGAGGCAGGAGAATTGCTTTAACCCCGGAGGCAGAGGTTGCAGTGAGCAGAGATTGCACCACTGCACTCCAGTCTAGCAACAGAGGGAGACTCTGTCTCAAAATAATAATAATAATAATAATAATAATAATAATAATAATAAAATCAGCTGCTAAATGTTGGGCACTATTTGTTATGATGACAATTATGATGAAAACCATTTAAAAATCCTGTATAGGTAATCTTATTATCCTCATTCTGTTGATAAAAAGGCTGAGTTGTAAAAAAATATTAAGAGATTTTTCCAAACCAAATAGCTAATAAATGGCAGGATAAATATTTGAATTCACATCTACGGGTCTTAGGGAGGAAAACATATGCTCTATGTAAATAAAAATCAAAATATAATAAAGTCACAAACTTTTATAAAAGTAATCTTTGGGCTGACACAGAAAGTCCAGTATCAACATACAAAACTACCATCTGCTTTAGGAGTAACTGAGGTACTGAACGGGCAGGGGAATGTTCAAGATATGCATAAGTCTATATACCACAGGGGCCAGAAGGTCTGGTGAAGAAGAGGTGAGCTATTCCTTCTCTAGTCCAGCTTTTCCAATTATGTTAATTGTAACAGAACTTGGCTTCCTGGCAATGCAGAGTTAGTGAGGCATTTGACACACTGTAGAATTTAAGTTCAAAAGTAAAATTGTTTAATGAATGCACACCCTACTCCTTATTCATTATGCAAAGTCGGGTTGTAGAGTTTTTCAATATGTACTCTAATTCCTTTTAAGAAACGTGATTTCACATTCCTCATATTAGTGGAGAAAAAAAAAAAAGAGATTCTGCTGGAAGAGGCTTTGGGGTCAGTTAGAAATTCTCCGCTATGTTTTTTTAAAGGAAGATATAATCCCCTTTTCTCAGCTATTGTGTTTTATTCTGTTGAGGGTTGATGGCTGTAAAACATAGCACCTCCCCTTCGACTTTTCCATATAACTTGATTAGACAGGAATAATCTCTTATGCTTTCATGCACAAATTTCAGAGTGACCCAGAACAAACGAGTTTCCTTCATCACCATAGCAACCAGGACTATGGAAAAATGCCACTCACTAGGCTATGCAAGTCAGATTTCATTCCTTTGATGTTAATTAACAAATTGCTTTCAGAAAATCAATGAGCTCCCCTGCTCCCCTGTAAATGTTTGTGATATATTTTTTAATACTTTCTAAAGTGATGTGGTGGAGGAATGGATGAGAGAGACTGAACAAAACAGAGCACTAACTTTTCCTGGTATAATTCAGTGATGATTGGGAATGCAAGACTGAATTTGGCCAAGAGTTGAATCCACTTGGATTTCCTAGGCATTGAGTCACACACCTAACTCCATGTTTTCTTATTCTACAAGTCACACACCTAACTCCATGTTTTCTTTTTACAAAAAGGTGGCTGCTTCCTTTCCAGGAAAATAAATATAGAAATGTTAAACAAAAAGGGTTTTTGGGCCAGATGCAGTGCCTCACGCCTGTAATCCCAGCACATTGGGAGGCCGAGGTTGTTCAGGAGATTGAGACCATCCTGGCTAACACAGTGAAACCTCATCTCTACTAAAAATACAAAAAATTATCCAGGTGTGGTGGTGGGCGCCTGTAGTCCCAGTTTCTCGGGAGACTAAGGGAGGAGAATTGCTTGAACCTGTGAGGCAGAGGTTGCAGTGAGCCAAGATTGAGACACTGCACTCCCACCTGGAAGGCAGAGCAAGACTCAGTCTCAAAAAAAAGTGGGTAGGGGTTGTCACAAGAAAGATTGTTCTGGAAACCTGTAATTAGATTCCTCTAGTCTCCTAATTTGCTCCTGATACTAAAATTTCTCAAGGGTAATATGGTGATTTTTAAACCAAAAGTCTTTGAAATGTGCCCACATTTGACTCAGAAATTCTGCATCAAGGGAATTACTGAAGGAGATACTCAGGGAGATGTCCATAGGTAAATATGTATGGATAGTCTTCACAGTGATGTTTACGATACATTTTTAAAGATGGAAACACTCTAATGGTAATGAGAGATTAAAGTGATCTAAATGTGTTTTTAGAGAAATTAAAGAGGGTTTATAAAACTTCAAGTGAATAAAAGCAGCTTAAAAACAGACTGTTAAGATGATACATTTATAAACAATTCGAGGTCTCTAAGTAAGTTTCAGAAATTTAGCAAAAGAATAAATAGCCATCCCAGGAAGGGTTTTCTCTTCTTTGTGGGTGTCTTCCTGAGATCTCCTACAGTTTTACTATGTGTATGTGATAGGACATAAAATGACTTTAACAGAAAGATACAAAAGACTCAGTTTCACATAATAGGTCCTCAAGCTATGTGTGCGTCTATCTTCTCTACTAGACAACAAAAGATATATCTCAAAGATATATCACCAGACCCATGAACTTTCTCCATTCTCTTCACTGTAATATGGCACGAGGGAATAATTGGAGAAGGTGTTCTTTGAATTGACTCAGCTAAATTATTGACAAAAATCATTAAAAATGGGCATTTTCAAACATACTGAGCCTTACTGAAAACTAATAATTTCTAGAAAAAATATACACGTAACAAAAATAAAAAATAATTTCTAGATAAAATGATGTAAGAATCAGGAGGGAACGCACAAATGTGGTTAGAGTACAGCAGTTTTCCCTTATCCAGTGTTTTGCTTTCCATGGTTCCAGTTACCTGTAGTCAACTGTGATTTAAAGTATTATATGGAGCCAGTGCCTCTAATTCCAGCACTTTGGGAGGCCAAGGCAGGTAGATCACTTGAAGACAGGAGTTCGAGAACAACCTGGTTAACATGGTGAAACCCCGTCTCTACTAAAAATATACAAATTAGCTGTGTGTGGCAGTGTGTGCCTGTAATCCCAACTACTTAGGAGGCTGAGGCAAAAGAATCACTTAAACCCAAGAGGTGGAGGTTGCAATGAGCTGATATCATGCCACCACACTCCAGCCTGGGTGACAGAGCAACACTCCATCTCAAAATAAATAAACAAATTAACTAATTAATTAAAATAAAAATATTATATGGAAAATTCCAGAAATAAACAATTGAGTTTAAACTGCACACTATTTTGAGGAGCGTGATGAAATTCTGCACCATTCTTCTCTGTCCTGCTCCAGTCAGGACCCATCCCTTTATCTGCTTATCTATGCTGTCTATGCTATCCACTTAGAAGCCTTCTCAGTTATCAGATGGAAAACATATAGTACATACAGGGTTCAGTACTATTCACAGTTTCAGGCATCCACTGGGCTCTTGGAAGGCATCCCGTGAAGATAAGGGAAGACTACCGTAGTTTGAAAAGCACTGTAGGAGAAGAGAGTTTTCACATTTCCACCCCATCCACTCTTGCCTTTCTCTTGCGGAGAGTTTTGGACTAGGTTGTGATATCTAGATTCTTGCAGCAACAGCAACAGGCTTTGCTACACTGAACAAAGTAGTTAAACACTTTGCAACTCACTTTCCTTGGCTATAACATTAAAGACTGGATTAGATTATCTCTACAGAAGGTGAACCTCTTCTGAAATGGTCCCCAACCCCACTTCTTGGTATTTATGCCCTGTGTGTATTCCTTTTCTTTTGAGTCTGAGTTGGACCTAGTAACTAACTTATAATAAATAGAATACAAAAGCGATCTCATGGTATTTCTGAGATGATAGCACAAAGACCGTGATCTCTCTCCCTCTCTTTCTCTCTCTTGCAAGGAATCTTCCAAGTTGTGAATAGCCCTATTTAGAGCTCCACATGGCAAGAAACTGATTTCTCTAGCTAACAGCCAGAGAGAATGTAAGTCTTGCCAATGACAATGTGAGTGAGCTTGGAAGTGAATCCTCCCCCATCCGTCTTTAGATGACTGAAGCCCTAGTCAACTATTTGATCGCAGTCTCTCTACGACAGGAAACCAGAGGGCTCAGTCAGAGCACCTGGACTCCTGGCCCACAGAAACACCAGGTATTAAATGCTTATTATTCTGTCATAAAGATTTGGGATAATTTGGTACATATCACAGATAACTATACCTAACAGATAATGATTCCTTCTACTTCTCAGATACTTTTTTTTCCCCAAGGAATTGAGTTTTATTTTGTTGCCCAGGCTGGAGTACAGTGGTGCACTTATGGCTCACTGCAGCCTCCATCTCCTGGAGCTCAAGCCATCCTCCTGCCTCAGACTCCAGAGTAGCTGGAACCACAGGTGCACACCACCCAGGCTGCCTTTTTTTTTTTTTTTTTTTTTTTTTTGTAGAAACAGGGTCTTGCTATATTGCTTGGGCTTGTTTCAACCCCCATCATCAAGCCATCCTCCAGCCCCAGCCTCCAAAACTGCTGGGATTACAGTTGTGAGCCACTGCACCCAGCCTGCTTCTAAAATTCATTTCCTTTAATAGGTGTTCAGTAAGTATTTGTTTATAAACTCAGAGTAAAACTTGAGAGTTTAAGGTCAAATTAATACTGGTTTTTAATGTTAATCACCTTTCGTAAAACCAGTTTTCCTGGTTTCACTTTCCATCCTCTTTAGATGTTAGAATGAACAGTAGATACTGAGCCTACCTCAGAAATTATAGACAGTTCCCAGTCATTCTTCAATCTTGACAGTATCTGTTAGAAAAAAACGCTTACAGTTCATATTACGGATTTCACTGTTACAATTGCTGGTGAGCAGCTGGATTTCTCTTTTAAAAGGAATCCGTTATTTTCTTTCTATCAATAAACACATAAGCTCAAAGACTCTTTAAGAGTTAAAGTAAAACTGTTTAGGAAATATTTTACCATGTTAACATTATCTTAAAGAAAAGGCACTTTTACCTGACTATTTGTGTAGCTCAAACTCATAATTTAGGTCTACTTGTCTTGACTCATTTGGCTCATTGTGAATTATCAGTCCATAAATAAATTCCAAAGCTATGCTTTATTTTGTGTGAAAATCATCTGATTGTTAAAAGATGCATGTTAATTTGTAGCCTAACAATTGTACTCCATTCCTTCAACCTCAAATGGTATAGTCTCCTTAAAGAAAAATGCGTATTTTCTCAATCACAAAATAAGATAATAAGCATCAACAGCTGGGCACAATGGCACACACCTGTAATCCCAGCACTTTGGGAGGTTGAGGTGGCGGATCAAATGAGGTCGAGAGTTCGAGACCGGCCTGACCAACATGATGAAATCCTATCCCAACTAAAAATAGAAAAATTAGCTGGGCGTGGTGGTGTCTGCCTGTAATATCAGTAATTCAGGAGGCTGAAGCACGAGAATTGCTTGAACCCAGGAGGTGGAGGTTGCAGTGAGCCAAGATCGCGCCACTGCACTCCAGCCTGGGCGACAGAGCGAGACTCTTTCAAACAAACAAACAAACAGACAACATCAAGAGATGTTTGAAATGCAAATGCTATCCAAAATAATGAAATTATTATTTTGTATATTTCTTAGTGCCAATTTCTGTGTTCCCTTAGAGGCGCTGCATTATTATGTGTTGAGTAAAGTAAGATTCTCAGCTAAAACACAGTGGACAATTGCCTTCTCCAGAATTTCCAGCTTCACCCTCACCTGCAAATAGAGTATAACTGTTTTCATTAAAATTTTGGCTCTTGATAGAAATCCTAGGAAGAACACCCAACTCTAACATATCAGAACAACTTGAGAACGTGAAGAAATTTTCTTACAAAAAAAAATAGGAAATCTCCAGTTTTCTTTCATAAGGTCCTCAAGTGTGCCTCTGAAAACTTCTTCTTGGGATCATACATTTTTCTGTCTGTCCATTTTAGTATTCACATTTGCGGAAGAATGGAAATTTCCTCTATGTGGTTCAATGTGGAATTAGAGATGCCTATGCAAAGGTGATTGTCTTGCAGCCACCATGGCTGCATTTGATCTGTAGGTATGGAAAACATTAAGACAATGTTATGGCCTCTGGCTGATAGGCCGGTTCTTTGGAAAAGGAATGGCAGAAGAGAGTTAGGAGGAGTCTTGACATTGTATGATGATGTCAAGGAAAACAGAAGCCAAATTAGCAAACAAACAAACCATCAGTGATTATGCTGACCATCAGCCAGAGTAACATAGTACATATTTTTGATGAGAGATTAGATAGTGAAATTGGTAGACTTGAGATGAATTATGAAGTTGTGCATTAGAGCAGCACCACATAAGAACAAAGCTAACACGAATTTTCCCTTTTGGAGTATTTTAGGGAAGCTTACTATTTCTAAAGCTGAAAAATAAACCCAAATAGACTATCTAGCAAAGCTTCTTTATTATGATAACCTTTTTTCTTACAAGAGGAAACATTAGCATTTTCAAGAGTGGATAGTTAATGAAATAACATGTTGTAATGCCAAGTATAAAACAGGATTTAGGCCTGGCACGATGCCTCATGTCTGTAATTCCAGCACTTTGGGAGGCTGAAGCAGGTAGATCACGAGGTCAGATCAAGACCATCCTGGCTAACATAGTAAAATCCCGTCTCTACTAAAAATAAAAAATAAAAAAATAAAAAAAAATTAGCTGGGTGTGGTGGCACGTGCCTGTAGTCCCAGCTACTCGGGAGAATTACTTGAACTGGGGAGGAGAAAGTTGCAGTAAATTGAGATCACCCCTCTGCACTCCAGCCTGGGTGACAGAGTGAGACTCTGTCTCAAAAAACAAACAACAGACAAACAAATAAAACAAACAAACAAAAAAACAGGATTTAGAAGTTTATTATTTAATTCTCCTTTGTTTGGGAGGAGGCTTTTAAAAGATAATTCTTAAACTGTAAGCTGTTCTAATAGTTACAAATCACTTATCTTACATATGAAACCAAATATTGAAATGTGTCCTAAAACTGCAGTTCCCAGTCTCTGCTGCACATTAATCACCTGGATTTTTCAAAACAGGAATTGTTCCGACCATACTGTATGAGAAACTCTAGGGGTTGGAGCCAGAAATATCTATTTCTAAAAGTTAAATAATGCATTAAAATATATTCCTGCACATCTTGTGAGAAGAAAGAGAGAATTCGGTGCATAGATTCAAAATTGATTCTTTTATTTAGAAAAATGCAGCATCACATTTGCTGCCTCCTCTACAGCCAGAGACTGTTTTTTTCCTAAGCCATGTTTCCATCTTATGCCATACGCTTCCCCATCCTCACTTTCTTGAGCATACCGTGCTCAATGCTGATGCTTCCTTCTCAGCAGTGAAGAAAACTCAGGTTTCCCCCCGGAAAGAAATCCAGCAAAGTCACAGTGCCCTCAGATAAGGATTTCTCTTTCAGGAAAAGTTCTGGTCTCTTCTTCCAGTACCTTAAAGGAAGAGTTGCAAGGAAGTTTCAGGGGAATAGAATCTGTTTACCAAGCTTATCTTTGATCTCTCTGCTATTTGCATCAATTTAACTTTCTCTGAGTGCTGTTCGATTAGCCAAGTGGCCTGAAAACAAAAATGTGAGTGTAACTTTCCCCCAATGTGCTTTGTTGAGAGACAATGCTTTGTTTTTACATGTTTATATCAGTTTTTGTTTGACTGTCTTTTTCAAGGATGCCCGCATAGCCAACAGCCTTAGAAGATAAAGATCCTGTCTTCCTCTAGGGCGGGGGCAGTTTTCGTTTTTGTTTTTTTTCTTTGAGATGGAGTCTAGCTTTGTCGCCAGGCTGGAATGCAGTGGCATGATCTCGGCTCATTGCAACCTCTGCCTCCTGGATGCAAGTGATTCTCCTGCCGCAGCCTCCCAAGTGTCTGGGACTACAGGTGCGTGCCACCGAGCCCAGCTAATTTTTGTGTTTTTAGTAGAGACGGGGTTTCAGCATGTTGGTCAGATTGTCTCCATCTCTTGACCTGGTGATCCACTTGCCCAAAGTGTGGGGATTATAGGAATGAGCCACCACATCCGGCCCCAGATTTGTTTTTCTGACCAGGATAGTAAAGATAATATCTCCCTCCAGGCAAAAGTTGGGAAGGGTCAACCCTGTATAAAATCAGAGGTTTTCCAAGCTTCAGGTTCTTCAGCTGTGATGCAGACCCAGAGTGTGCAGCCTCACCTTGGCCACTCCACATCACGCTTGGGGGACTTGGGAAACATGGAGATCCAATGAAAACATGAAGCTCATACTTCCTGCTGTGCCATGAGTAATGACATTATTTTTTTCTTAGGAGTCTTGCGTGCCAGTGGCCACCAAACAGTGACAGGGTAAGTTCATATCATAGGCTAACTTTTGGCTGGGCACAGTGGCCCATGCCTGTAATACCAGCACTGTGGAGGCCGAGGTGGGCAGATCATGAGATCAGGAGATAGAGACCATCCTGGCCAACATGGTGAAACCCCATCTCTACTAAAAATATAAAAATGAGCTGGTTGTGGTGGCGCATGCCTGTAATCCCAGCTACTCGGGAGGCTGACACAGGAGAATCCACTTGAACCATGGAATCGGAGGTTGCGGTGAGCCAAGATCGAGCCACTGCACTCTGGCCTGGCAACAGAGTGAAACTCAAATTCAAAAAAAAATAGGATAACCTTTACAGTTCTTGAGGGTGCTTATTATGTCCTTAAAATCTACCAGATGCCATGACCTTGAGTCTCAGCTCTGCCACTTAATATATGATTTACTAGCCACAGCACTTAGCAACAATGGGACTTACCAGTTATGCCACTTACTAGCCATGAGAACTTGGCAGGGACAATAGAAATAAATAATAACGGTCATAGCAATAAACATAAGTCTGGTGATAGTAATAATAATAGATCATGTTTGCTAATTGTGTGCTGAATACTGCGTGAAGTGCCTTGTATAACTTAGTTCATTCGATCTCAGTTGCCAGGTTAAACAGGAATATCAATTGTTATCACAATTTTACCTCTCAGCATTATCGTAAAGATCAAAATAATGTCACTGATAGTAAAACATAATGGGAGCTGTAAACATAAATCCAAAAGTAAATCTCTTTCGTTCTCTTTATTTGCCTGTATCACATACCGAGCCCGTCATGCACCTCTGTCTTTGCACTCACTGTGCTGTTTGTCTGAAATCCTTTCCTCTTCCATTTTCTGCAGATTCCTCTTTTTCCTTCATGACTCAGCTCAAAAAAGCACTGAAAAGGGCACAGATTTTTTCCCCACTAAACAAGCTTCCTTCTTGAGCTAAAATATAGTTTCTGTTGGCCTCTTAGGTGAGGAAAAGTGTTCACCATTGTTTTTAACCCCATTTCTTATTTACGTTCATGGGAGGTAATTGAACTTTTGTAGTAGAAAGGCAGAATGCTATTGTGTATTCATTATCCTCTTTGGAGACTTCTCAGAAATGAGCTACCTGTGGCACCAGACCTATGTATCTCTCCTGCATGGCGATCGATTGAGGCCAGCTCTGCCCCGGCCAGGGGAGGTGTCAGTGGCCTGGCTCCCCTACTAGAGACTGGGGGAAGAATCAGTGTATTCAAGCAGGTGGTTGCAATGTGGAGACAGGAAAAAACACGTGGCCTTTAGTCCCAGCCACATTCTCTGATTCAGCTTTACTGTAATGAAGTAAAGTAAAGCTCATTCCATCACTCTCACTCTTATATTTATTTCTCAATTGGTTTGGAAGCTAAAGCTGAGAAGGGAGTGAATAACCACTTGTTCTGAAAAATTCATGCCAATTTTCCCTGCCTCTTCCCCAGCAATACTCTCAGAGAACTATTAGGCCACTCATTTTCCTGTGTACCTGGCTGTTTTCTCATGCAACTGAGCCAGGGTGGAATTGGTACCTGTATCCATGCTCAATACACAATGCTGAATACACAGTGCTATGTATTGTATACCAAATGCTGCTAGACATTTGGTACACAATACACAGCACTGTGTATTCAGCATTGTGTATTGAGCATGTGGTAGGTACTCATTAAAGAACTTGGTAATTCATGAAGATTCTCTTAGTGCCTTCTCAGGTTGTCATTTCAGCAGTAATATTACAGCATTTATCCCATTATAAGGTATAATACTTTCAAAAACAGAGCAAGAATATTTCACTGGGGAGACTCAATGTTTTTCTATGGTCCTCTTCCACAAACGGCAAGTCATCAGTTTAAAATTTCAGAACGCCAAACAGTCAGAGGCTTTCAAGCCATTCCAGCATATACTAAGAAAGGAAAACACATTTCTCACCAGTGGCATTTCATTTCATGTATCAAAAGATTTCTTAGTCTCAGAAAACCAAATGGCAAAAAGGAAACAATTCTTAATTCTACAAGAATATCATTACTCACAAATGCATGTAAGAGATGAACAAAGAAGGGCATATCTCAAGATGCCCCTAATGTGTTGTGTTGATTCCGTCTTCCACTCTTCTGGTTTCTTTCTTCTAACGCTGCTGCTACGCCCTTGTACAAGTTACTGAAAATGGGGAAGTGGGCTCTGGTGCCCTGAACTTAATGCTTAGCATTTGTCCTGAAAGAGGAAGACTGAGCCCTTAAGTCCTAAGGTAGTCTGTGATTACAGTTCCCAAATTACACGTTCACAGTGAGTATCTTGATTTTTGGCTGCTACATGCCAGGAATTGTATGAATACCATCTCATTTAATCCTCATAACCACCCTGTGAGAAAGGGACATCACCATTTTACAGTTGTGGAAACTGCCTTTTGGTAACTTATCCAGGTAAAGTTAGTACAGAGGCTAGAACTAAAATTTGTATTTTGCCGACCGCTAAGCCAGTGTGCCACCCTGCCACTCCTTGGCTCAGGTTTTAAGAGTGAGCTACCCCATATGTAACTCTTCGGGATTTCAAATTGGTAGATTTTGGGATTTCTCAACGGTGAGTTGAGAAGGTCTTTCAAAGATTCAAGTTCTCATTAGTAACTGGTACTATTTGCCCATAGAAGGGAAATCACCCAAGATAGTAGTTAAGTAAGGCTCTGTGGCAGCCCTGAGGTGGAATGACCTTGTCCAAATAATTCATCTCAGAAAAAGGGTTATTTTGCCTATTTTTTTTTTTTTTTTTTTTTTTTTTTTGAGATGGAGTTTCGCTCTTGTTACCCAAGCTGGAGAGCAATGGCGCAATCTCGGCTCACTGCAACCTCCGCCTCCTGGGTTCAGGCGATTCTCCTGCCTCAGCCTCCCGAGTAGCTGGGATTACAGGCACGCGTCACCATGCCCAGCTAATTTTTTTGTATTTTTAGTGGAGGTGGGGTTTCACCATGTTGACCAGGATGGTCTCGATCTCTTGATCACGTGATCCACCCGCCTCGGCCTCCCAAAGTGCTGGGATTACAGGCTTGAGCCCCCGCGCCCAGCGTATTTTGCCTATTAAAATGGGAATAAGTATCTCCCTTATAGGGCTCTTAGGAATATTACAGGTAACAAAGAGCTTATAAAAGTGATTGGTCCCAGAATGTCATCAACAGATGCAAGAAATTAAACTGTGGGTTTTAATAAAGAAATTGCATTGTAAATCTAGTAGTTTCTATATAAATTCTACGACGGTATGTAATTTAGCAATATCTCATCTGGTTAAAATATGATAGGCTGAAGGTTATAAAGGAGAAGCCGAGGGCTTTATGAAAATTTATATAGACTAAATACATCTATTTAGTCTATATAAATTTAGTCTATAAAAATACATGTACCTTTTAAATCCATCTATTTTTCTGAACCCCATATTGAGGTACAGAGAAACTCCAATATCCAAACTCATGACTTCCCAGTGGTGGCAGTGGAATCTTATTATATGATCAGTTCTAGAAATTGTAACTTACTTCTAGCATTGTAATTTGGAGAGAGAACAGCTGCTAACCTTGTTGATCAACTGCTGTTGAGGGCTGAAAGTGACCATGGAAGAGAGTAGAAATATCTTTTCTTAAAGGCTCAAAAAAATATCGTAACACATGGAGACTAGCATACTTGTTATTCAGCCAGATTTCTTCACACCTGCATGCATATAACACATCATTTTTAAAATTCACTAACAACATTTGAAATTGGATTCATTTTAACTTGGAAAAAAATACCAAGAAAACTGCTAGTTACCAGTGGCCAAAAAGGAAGACTCTTCCATACAAGGAACGATTTCTGGAGTTCTGTGAAAAGCTAATTTTGTTCTTCTTCTTCTTCTTTTATTTATATTACAGATATTTTACAAGTTCCATAAGACTCCATCCCACACAAGACAGTGAATCTAAGTGTCACAGAAGACTGAATTTCCTCAGTATTTCACAGTTACCAAAACACCTGTGCTAAATAGTTTTCTGTGTATCAGCTGTGAAAACTCACTGTTCAATAGCCCTCCAAATTTCTCATTTATTCCTGGTGGTGGGGGATTCCGGGGGGCTCACAAAGGGTTATTAAGTTCTAGGAACGGTAGTGGGTCAAGAGCTTCATTAATGGAGTAAAAAAAGAAAAAAAGTACCAGCAAATTTCACTTGTACTCCTTATAGACCTTCCCTTCTACCTCTTCTGAGATGTTACCTTATCTGGAAATTAATTAAGCAGAAACTAGATGGGCACAAATACCATAACATTCTGAAGCTTAATTAGCAAATGCTTTTTAACTTCACAACAGGTCTTAGCCTTGTTGGTTACTTTGCTTCTTAAAAGAGCAGAAAAGCAAGCTGTATTATTCTTTGCTTCCTTTCAGAGAGGAAACAAGCATGGAAATTTAAAAATAGATCAAGGGATGCTCAGAGGGCAGCTCCCTAGCAACCAGGCTGCATTGCTGGTATGCTAACTTGAGTGGCCTGCATTCTGCCAGGAATGTCGGCAAGCCACTCCCACTGATAGCAAAGACAAGACGTGGAGAGAACTGGTCCGATACAGCCGTAGAGGGGACACAGACAGGTGACTGCAAGAGCCACAGAGTCTCACCCAACCCCTTCAGTCTGATCCATGGGAAGCCCAGTAACTGTGCTCAGTCATTTTCTCAATTTCAACCCCCTGCAGTGAGGCTGTGAGCCCATCTCCTGGAGCAATAACTATGGGATGGAGGTAGGGAGAATTCTTGGTCATCATCAAAGACCCTTAAGTAGAGAAATTACTTCCAAAATGTTTGCTGTCTGATAGTTAAAACTGATGGCTCTGTCTTTCCCTTATTAAATAACAGGAGAAAAATGAAAAGATGGAATGTTTATTGATAGTCTTTGTTCCTGGTGCCATGGAGCTTGTTTTTGAGGCTCTGATGGTTAAGAAAAGAAATAAAAAAAATCCTGCGTGTCATATAGCTGCAGAGTACAGGCACCCTGGTGCGCACTGTGAAAATATCATAGAAAAATATGACATCAAATTGTCTGCCTACGATGATACAATTTCTTATTGGAATAAAAAGAAGAAAGTATAGAGACTAGCAATGTATTTCCTTTTCTTCACTCAGACTTCACACAAGGAAAGTTACCTGGATGTTCAAGACGTTAAAACATGGTCTTGTGCCAAAAGTGAAATAATTAAATATTCAATATCAGCCCATTAACCAGATGTGCTCTCCCCAGTCCAATGCCTTTTGTTGTTGTTGTTCTTTGCCTTACTTGTCCAAGATGGCTTTTGAAAGAAAATGCCAAGAAAATTATTTTGTGGAAAAATATGTCTTTCTCCTTTCTCCCCTCCCTTCCTCTCTCCCTCTATACCTCCCTCCCTTCCTTTCTTCCTTCCTTCCTGCTTTTCTTCAAAGACAGCAGTCGCAAATGGTCAGCCATGCACTACTTGGTGTGAAGAAAATCTTTTCCATTATTTGATTTTTTTAAATTGTACTTTAGTTTCTAGGATACATGTGCAGATCATGCAGGTCGTTGCATAGGTACACACATGGCAATGTGGTTTGCTGCCTCCATCCCCCCATCATAGTAAAAGATTTTGCAATAGCAAAACATATAAAGGAATATAATCAACTTTTATGTTGTTATCACGTAGTTTAAAAAGATGAAACTTTACAATTCCTATTGAAGTGCCTGTTTTTATCTCCTAACTACCTTCCTTTTCCATACACTTAGAGGTATACCTTACCCTGAAACTGACGAATATCATTCCAAAACTTTTCTTAATATCTCCACTCTATATGCATTTATCTGTGAATAATATACTATAATGCTTTTCATGTTTCCAAACATTTTACAAGGCTTGTTATATTGTACAACCTGCTGTTTGAAATTCTATAATTTGATCTTTTTAAACTCAAAATTATGTTTCTTGTTTTGTTTCCCTTTGTTTTTGAGACAGTGTCTTGCTTTGCCACCCAGTCTGGAGTGCAGCAGCTCCATCATAGCTCACCGTAGCCAGGGATTCCTGGCCTCAAGTGATCTTCCTGCCTTAGCCTCCTATGTAGCTGGGACTACAGGCACATGCCACCATGCCCTGCTACGTTTTATTTTATTTTTCATAAAGGTAGGTTCTCACATTGTCCAGGCTGGTCTCAAACTCCTAGCCTCAAGCAATCCGTCCACCCTGGCCTCCCAAACTGCTGGGATTACAGGCATTGAGACATTGCACCTGGCATCAAACTTGGGTTTTTGAGACGTTAGTATATTATTAGTACTTTATCAGTCCATGTTTGTACATTTATTTTTACTCATAAACTGTCTACTTGAAGAAATATTACACAATTTATTCCTAAAAACTCTTTTCAACTAAGTGTCAGTTTCCATTTTTGGTATAATTATAAGCAATGTTGTTTGTTGTTGTTGTTCACGTGTCTAGATAAACTTTCATCTGCCTGGGACAAATATGTTCTCCATATATGTTGTCACCTCTCCACATATTCTGTGACAACCTATCAGGTTATTGCTTTTTTCAAAAAATTGAAATATATCACACTTTAATTAGGCATTACTTTTGTGATTTATGTTTTTTATAGTATACTTCTTACTATGTCTGAAGTGCATAATTTATATCCATTGTACAGAAATGGATATAAACTTGGGGTTCAGAGGATTGAAGTAACCAGTAAGCATAGAGCAGGCTTGACCTTCAAATACAGAGCTGTCTGACCCCTGTGTCCCAAACCACTTAGACAGAAAATTTACTTCATTGGCCTCCCATCTTTTTAATTTAAGCACCCTTCCAAAGAGAAATGTGTTTAGCATGAACCCAGTAAATTCTATTTAAATGCATGTTATAAACATTTAACACATACTATTTGTGTGAACCAGTTTTTGAAACACATGAAAATGGAAATTTAAAAGGATAGGCCAAGCACAGTGGCTTACGTTTCTAATCTCAGCAGTGTGGGGGGCTGAGGCGGAAGGATCACTTGCGGTCAGGAGTTCGAGACCAGCCTGGCCAACATGGCGAAACCCATCTCTATTAAAAAAAAAAAAAATTAACCAGGCGTGGTGGCATGTGCCTGTAGTCCTAGCTACTCAGGAGGCTGAGGCAGGAGAATCACTTGAACCCAGGAGGCAGAGGCTGCGTGAGCCAAGGTCATGCCACTGTACTCCAGCCTGGGCAACAGAGTGAGACTCTATCTCAAAAAAAAGAAAAGGATAAAGTAAGCATAAAATGTCATGTTTTTTTTTTTTAATGTTTATTTTATGTACAAAGAACTAACATGGTTTTTCATGGTAGATATCTTGGATAACCCTTTGAAGGAAGATCATTTAGTCCAACTTAATGAAACCGATATCCCTCGCGTACTGACGGAAACACTGGTGGCACATATTGAGGCCATATTTCTGGATCGGACCATGCCGGTTTGAATAAACTCAACAAGAGCAAGAACCCTGGCTGAATTTTCTTGGGTGGCTCCAGTACAGCTGCTGGTGACCCATCTTGCTCTCAGGAATGCACAAGGTAAAAGGCAAAATGTCATGTTCTTTTATTTAACACATTATTGGTCCTACATCATCTCTTTCTAAAATATATTAATAAGAGTTATTATTATTTATTTGGCAGATATTATTACTTGGCAAATAAGCGTTTTATTGCTTTTGCTGTTTGATTAGAAGTTTAAGAACAGGAAAATGAAGTATTTGGGTGTAAGGAAAACATAAGGCACATATTGTGGACTTCGTCATCCAACATGTCATTCGTCTGTTACTTCTCCTTGTATTTTAGGGTGTAGAAGTAGAAGAATATTCATCACCATCATCATCATTGATATAATTTTAGTAAAGGCAAAGTAACTGAACATTCACTTTTTATTACAGTGATTCACAGGTCTGGTTCCAAGTTCTGTTTGATTTTTATTTTTAAACAGGTGTTCTTAATCATTGTTATTGATAATAGACAGAACCTAAGCCATGATATTTACTTTTCAACCTCATCCATTAATTATGTAATTTTTCCTTAAGTTTGGCTCATAAATTTCAACTTCTTTAATGTCATTCAGCTATTCTTATAAACTATTCATAAACTGTTATATTTATTGTATTTGTTAAAGATTAGTTGAAAACCTAACTTTAAAATATTATTTGGAAGATTTTAAAAGGGATTTGAAAAATCTCCATTTTTATTTTATTTTTTTAATTTTTATTTATTTATTTTAAATAAAAAGAGATGGGGTTTCTCCATGTTAGCCAGGCTGGTCTCAAACTCCTGACCTTAGGTGATCCACCCACCTTAGCCTCCCAAAGTGCTGGAATTACAGGCGTGAGCCACCTTGCCCGGCCAAATATCATTAAAAAAAAATTTAGGCCGGGTGTGGAGGCTCATGCTGGTAATCCTAGCACTCTGTGAGGTCAAGGCAGGAGGATCACTTGAACCCAAGAGTTTGAGACCACCCTGGGCAACACAGTAAGACTCTGGCTCTATTATGAAAAAAAATAATAATAAAACAAAATCTTGAGTGCTTAGACATGGGTTTAGTTTTCTTTTTAAATGTGACGCATTTTCAACAACAAAACTGTCTATCCATATAAACTTTTCCAAATATTTCAAAATGCATTCCCAAAGCAAGAGGTTTTTAAAATTATGTTTTTCTTTCACATCCGTTGTAAGAAATACCACCTTTACATCAAAAAGGCTAAGTATGCGTTTTTAAAATTATACATCTTCTAGGTAGCACACTAACTAGGTAGCACATTATTGTATTAAAAGATATAACATATATTATAAGATATAACTTATCTTTTAATACAATAACTCTTTTAAGAATTTCCCAAGAGAAAACCTGAGAATCTCTATGAGGAACAAAAAGTCTTCCTAATTAATCCCCATATCATCATACAGCTGGTCCAACTTACAATGGTTTGACTTACAGTATTTCTACAGTATCGTGAAGGTGATAGGCACTCAGTATGCTCCTGAAATCACGATGGTGTTACATGCTCCATTATAAGTTGAGAAGCATCTATACAGAGCATAATGGCTCTTCTTTATTTTAATAGTCATGCTTTTATAAAATTAGCTAGATTGTTGATAACAAATATTAACCTGTGCATTACTCATTTGTAACTAGATGAGGTGTCGAATGAACTGCACATTTGGTGCCTTCGTTGTAACCCTAATTCCAAATCATTTTGATTCTATCAACATAGTTGTGTCATCAATAATTTCACTCACTGGTGGAACCTCACATATTTGCAGAAAACATAGTTTGTATTAGAGAAACTGTAGATAGTGAAAATATAACTTCTTGGGAACATTTTTTCTATAGTGGTTCAAAATAAAAAGTTTATTTTAGGCTGGGCGTGGTGGCTCAAGCCTGCAATCAAAGCACTTTGGGAGGCCAAGGCGGATGGATCATGAGGTCAAGAGATCAAGACCATCCTGGTCAACATAGTGAAACCCTGTCTCTAGTAAAATACAAAAATTAGCTGGGCATGGTGGCAGATGCCTGTGGTCCCAGCTACTCGGGAGGCTGAGGCAGGAGAATTGCTTGAACCCGGGAGGCGGATGTTGCAGTGAGCCAAGATTGCGCCACTGCACTCTAGCCTGGCGCCTGGCGACAGAACAAGGCTCTGTCTCCAAAAAAAAAAAGTTTATTTTAAAATATGTTATTGAATCAAAATTTAGCAAATACCATAAAATGGGACATATAATAATTCCTGTATCTTTATTAAACCATACAGATATGTTTTTTATTCTATAATTCAAAATGATGGTTGTTTTTTCAAATTTTTATTAATAATTTTATGCATTATTTTCACATAATTTTTTGCAATGTTTCTCAGTATTTATTGAAAAATGTAACTAGTATGTGCTGTACCTTATTTTTGTATATTACTTCAACTACCTTTACTGTAGCAAAAAGAACAAATATGTGGCTCTTCATTTCTCACTATTGAGGACCCTCAAAATAGCCTTCTACACTTTAATCATTAAGTGTAACAAAATTTAATAAGATACTAGAATGCACATTGTATGCTTTTAATATCCCTGAAACAACTGTAGGGTTTACCTTCAAGTTCTGGATGGTTAGTTTTTAAATGTCTTACTAATTGTGATGGCTTCATTTTACTCATATTAGCTAATATCTATCTCAAGTTACAACACACAGTGCAAAGTTGATCCTTGAGAACAGTAAATATAAATCTTTAAATTAGACGTTCTTCTTGATAAATTAGCTTTCTGGGCACCAACTTTTCAGGAGACAAATCTGATTAGATAATTGCTGTTTGCTTGTTTGCTTTTTACATGGTTTTATAGCTTTAAAGAATTTCATTTTAGCAGTAGAAGTTTTGGTTCCTTTATTTTCAATTATTCATTAGTGCTCAATTATTAGTATATTATAATCTCCAAGCTACAACATCTTTGCAAGAATCCATATATGATATTTGTCCTTGTTAGTTTAGTTAGAACTTGGTGATATATTCTGTAAATCCATTTAGTAAAGACGTATAAATTGGGCTGGGCATGGTGGCTCATGCCTGTAATCTCAGCACTGTGGCAGTCCAAGGTGAGTGGATCACCTGAGGTTGGGAGATTGAGGCCAGCTTGACCTACATGGGGAAACCCCATCTCTACTAAAAGTACAAAATTAGCCAGGTGTGGCAGAACATGCCTGCAACCCCAGCTAGTCGGGAGGCTGAGTGGGGAGAATCGCTTGAACCCAGGAGGTGAAGGTTGCAATGAGCTGACATCACACCAGTGCCCTCCAGCCTGTGCAACAAGAGTGAAACTCCATCACACACACAAAAAGAAAAATCTCAATATATTTATCACAGAAAATAGCAGGAGGGGGTTTCTGTCAACACAGCCTATATGGGATTCTTATTCTCCCCCAAGGATAGCTCGGAAGAATTTGTATATAAAATATTACTAAAGCTAATTTCATCCTATTTATTTACATAAATAGTAAATGAAATATAACTTACAATATTTTCTTACTATACCTTGTTCTACATGCAGTCACCTTTATATGTTGACTATATTAAATCCCGTATCTGGGTTTGCTTCATGTTCAGCAAATGCTGGTCACAATGTTAATCATCAATAAGATTCTGAAGAGTAAAACAGAAATGGATCCCATTTTTGTAGAATTTACCATCTAATGGATGAAAACACAAGTAAGAATATACACATATATTTACACGCTGTGATTAATACCCGCTATAGTTTGAATCTGCCCATTCCAAAATTTATGTGTTCAAACTTAATGGCCAATACGATAGAGTTAACGGGTAGGGTTTTGTTTTGTTTTGTTTTGTTTTGTTTGAGATGGAGTCTTGCTCTGTCACCCAGGCTGGAGTACAGTAGTGTGATCTCGGCTCACTGCAACCTCCACCTCCCAGTTTAAAGCTATTCTCCTGCCTCAGCCTTTGAAGTAGCTGGGATTACAGGTGGGTGCCATGACACCCGGCTAATTTTTTTGTGTTTTTAGTAGAGATGGGGTTTTACCATATTGGCCATGCTGGTCTTGAACTCCTGACTTCAGGTGATCCAGCTACCTCGGCTTCCCAAAGTGCTGGAATTATAGGCGTGAGCCCAAAGATAGGGCCTTAAAAGTAGTAATTAAATAAGGAAGGCTCCTTCCTTGTGAATGACAGCAAGGGACTTTATAATAGGGCTTGCCAGAAGAAGTCCATTCCTTTTTGCCCTTCCAATTTCTGCCACGTGATGACATGTGTTCCTCCTCTTCAAAGAATGCAACATTCAAGGCACCATCATGGAAGCTCACAAGACAGTAGTGCTCACAAGATGATCTTGGATTTCCCAGCCACCAGAACTGTGAGAGAGAAATTTCTGCTCTTTATGAATTACCCAGTCTGTAATATTTTGTTATAGTAGCATACAACGGACAAAGACAGTATCCTAGTGGAAATAAACAGAAGTGGGAGTACAGCTATATTATACATGTGTGGTCCCAGAAGCCTTCTTTGAGGAGACATAAAAGGTAAGAGGAAGATGGCAGCCAAGTGCAGTGGGATTATGCCTGCAATCTCAGCACTTTGGGAGGCTGAGCCGAAAAGATTAGTTGAGGCCAGAGTTCAAGATCAGCCTGCGCAACATAGCAAGACTCTCTCTACACAATAAAAAAAAATTAGCCAAGGTGATAGCATGTACCTGTAGTCCCAGCTACTTGGGAGGCTGAGGCAGGATGATCATTTGAGCCCAGAAGTTTGGGGTTGCAGTGAGCTATGATGGCACCACTGCACTCTAGCCTAGACAACAGAGTGAGACCTTGTCTCTAAAATAAAATAAAATAAAAAATAAAAGGTAAGAGGAAGATGGCGTTGTGAAGAATTGGAAGAACAGGATTCCAACAATAGCTAATATGGCTAGATCATAGTGGGAAAGAAAAAGGGCCAATACCAGTTACTCTAAGTTTCGTGAGGCATTAGAGTAATGGAATTTCCGGGAGCCAATTGTAGCATCCCATGAGGGCAGGAAGTGGTACTCCTGCAGCGTGGACACCACTTCCAGTCCACCACTTCCTGCCCAGAGCTTCTGGTTCCCATGGAGCTCCATGGGCCCTTCTGGAGCTCCATGGGAACTAGAAAAGAGGATAACCCTTGATGCCCTGTTATTGCTGCAAAGACTATTTCAGGAGCCCTAGAAGACATGCCCAGGAGCATCTAAAACCCTAAAAGATTATGAGCAACAGCTGTCTCCTATTTAATTACATCCGTATGGTAAAAACTCTGGCCTTAATAGTAAATAAACCTAGGTTTAAATCCTAGCTCTGCCACTTATCACCTGAAGTCTCCAGAGAAATGTAATTCACCTCCCCGTGTCAGTTTACATATCTGTAAAATATGGCTAAAAATAGTAACTGATCACATAGGATGTGTAGTAGGTATGTGAATGTGTAAACAGGACCTAACATAATGCGTGCATGCATACGGACTTGAAAAATTTTAGCTATTAGTAGTATTATTTTATAGGTAACATTAGATACTTTTTGTCATTTGGAAGCCTGAGTTATAGCAAACTTCTAAGTGAAGAAACCCATTCTTTCAGTATTAGCAATCTGATTCTGCAAGGAAGAAGACATTGTTTTACAGACTGAGTCATCCCTTTCGGAAATAGAATATTGTCATCACAGAACAAAAAGTACAGAGTCACTGGGAAGTAAAGAACACCCACAGTTACCATTTACAGTTTGTTAAAGCATTGCTGTTCTCCTTCTCTAATACATTAATAAATGGTTAATTGAATTCCTCTTTCATATAGAGATGCTACATACTGTTGACCTTTTCATGCTCTATGAATGGTAGTGCTAAAATCAATGTGTTTCAAAGATAGTATCAAGGCAAAAGAAGGACATTATATGATTATAAAGAAGGATTTACACATGTGGCTTAATTTTAGAAGATGGAATGGCCCTTGACTCAGAAATGTTCTCTCTTGCCAGCCACCATGCCTGAAATCTGATGATCCTTTCAGCTTTCCTATTCTTTAACAGTTCCCCATCCACAAGAGAGGCAATGTAATTTTCAGACAAAACTTTAGTAAGAAATCATTTCTCATGTTGTAAGCTGAGGAAACTGACAACATGATCTTTAAAAAACTAGGAAGTATAGCAGAGAAGTACCAGAAAAGGCAAATAATAGTACAGTTACAACTTTAAATTATATACGTATTTGTAGAACAGAAACAATGTGAAAGTTTTTTAGAGCGATTTCTTTCATACTTCATCTTTCAAAGAAAAAGATGATATAAACAATAATTAATTGGAATAATAAGCTGAAAAAATATAACAGATGGAAGTAAAATCTCACAAGGTTAACCTAAATAGCAGAATTGAGATGACCAAGGAAATAGTAAGTGAATCTGAAGACAAAACAATAGAAATAGGCTGGATACAGTGGCTCATGCCTGTAATCCCACACTTTAGAAGACTGAGGTGGGTAGATCACTAGGTCAGGAGATCGAGATCATCCTGGCCAACATAATGAAATCTCATCTCTACTAAAAATACAAAAAAAATTAGCTGGGTGTGGTGGCACATGCCTGTAGTCGCAGCTACACAGGAGGCCGAGGCAGGGGAATTGCTTGAACCCAGGAGGTGGAGGTTGCAGTGAGCCAAGATTGTGCCACTGCACTCCAGCTGGACAACAGAGTAAGACTTTGCCTCAAAAAAAGAAAAGAAAAGAAAAGAAATATATATTGATATTCTGAGTCTCTCTCTTAATGAACTGGATAGTTTTTTCCTTCCTTTTTAAAAGCAGAGTAAATAGTGTGTTAAATGTTTGTCTAACAGTAACATGTGTCAGTTCATCACACACAAAAAATGATGAGCTGTTATCATATAGTAGAGTTCTCTGCTAAAATACCTACTGCAGCAGCTATGAAGTTTCAGTTAAATCAGTCTACGAACTTAAGTAATAGACAAGTTCCTGTGAACTTGATGCAAGTACTTACTCAATGGACCACACTCAAAGTACCTATTAATTTCTAAAATTCACTAATGCATAGTGGCAACTTCTTTTTTTCTGGTAGTAATAGTAAAGCTGAATTAGTGGCACTAACATTGTAAATGTCAAGAACTGTATTAAGTATTTTAAAAGTTTTATGTGAGGCGTGTCCTATTATTACTACTACTTTAAAGTTTTAGCAAGTTGATTCCAGTGCCACATCAGGTGGAGTAAGCATATTCTGTCCTCTCTCTCTACTGAATACAGCTATCAAACCTGGAAAGAATTATTGCAGGAACTATTTGAAGACTCTGAAAAATAAATAGAAGATTTGGGGAAAAGACAAGAATTCATAATAATACTGAACTGACAGTGATTGTGCTGGTTTTTAATTCTGGTTGCTCTCAACCTGATCTCAGTGTAATCTGATTCCCTAAAGGGCCTTGAGGTATAGATGAAAAGAGCACTGTCTCATTACAGCTGGAGGAGGGGGTAAGGGAACTCCCAACAATCAGAGAGAGAACATACTTCCCCTATTTTTCTTTCTTCATTATTTTCTTCATTTCTCACATGCCACCCCCTGCCCCAAGCAATCCTGTAGCAGTAACACAGGTGGTGGAAAAGGAAGCTCATAAGAGCCAAAAACCTGAGTGAAAATATTTTCCTCTTCCTATTGTCGACCTATGGTTTCAAGAGGTTGGGCTGAACATCACTTTGTTATGTTTCTTTCGTGTCTTTCTGTTCTCGCACCACTTAGCCCTGGATACAGACATAACTAAAGTACACAATGCGGTGAGATTATCAAAGCCCCAGAATCTGAATGGAGAACTAAAAAGGGGCACTTCAGGGAAATCGAAGGTAGAGGGGAAGATTATGGAGAAGAAGTTTGAGCAAATAATCTCATAAATATCTTTGTGAACTACTGGACTCACCTCTTAGCTGTGCATACAAGGAACTGATTCTAGTAAGTGCGCAAAATAATTTGATAGCTTGACTAACAGATAGGCTATACTGTTCAGACCCTAGGATTGCCATTATTTGGCACAGAGATGGAACAGATCAGAATAGCACTGTAAAAGGTTTGAACCCTGAAGTGGCATTGAGGCCATATAGCCCACAGAAGCCACATTGTAATTTGCAGCTTGAACCTAACTTGCTTAAACAAATATATAAATATTCCCTGTAATATTTAACAAGGCTCAGAGTCTTCAAACATAATATTCAAATGTTTATGACTTCATCCAAAATTACCTGACATACAAAGAGCCAGAAAAAATTTTAACTTACTTGGGAAAAGATAGTTAACCAATAGCAGTGCCCAGATAACAAAAATGTTGAAATTATTTGATAAAGAATTTAAAAGATACACTTAAAGGATTATAAATCATTCTGCTATAAAGATACATGCACACATATGTTTATTGTAGCACTTTTCAAAATAGTAAAGACTTGGAACCAATCCAAATGCCCATCAGTGATAGACTGGATAAAGAAAATGTGGCACATATATACCATGGACTACCATGCAACCATAAAAATGATGAGTTCATGTCCTTTTCAGGGACATGGATGAAGCTGAAAACCATCATCCTCAGCAAACTGAAACAGGAACAGAAAACCAAACCCCACATATTCTCACTCATAAGTGGAGTTGAACAATGAGAACATATGGATACAGGGAGGGGAACATCACACATAAGGGCCTGTTGGCAGGTCGGGGGCTAGGGGAGGGATAGTATTAGGATAAATACCTAATGTAGATGTTGGATTGGTGGGTGCAACAAACCACTGTGGCATGTGTATACCTGTGTAACAAAACTGCATATTCTGTACATGTATCCCAGAACTTAAAGTATAATAATTTTAAAAAAAGAATTTAAAGTATAAATACATTCTAAAAAGCAAGTGCAAACACACTGGAAACAATTGAAAAGATAGAAAGTCTTCTTAAAGAAAAAGATGATATAAAGAAGAATTAATTGGAATAGCTGAAAAAATATAACAAATGGAAGCAAAACCTCACAAGATGAGCTAAATGCAGATTGGAGATAACCAAGAAAATAGTAAGTGAATCTGAAGATAAAATAATAGAAAAGTATCCACACTGAAAAATAAACAGCTAAAACAAGTCAGGAAAATACCCACAGAATCTGTGTCAAAATAAATGAATGTTTATGTTTGTTTCTCTGAGGAGAAAGAGTACAGTACTAAAACAATTTGAAAAGAAAATGGCCAAAAATTTCCCACATTTGATGAAAGACTTAATTAACTACAGGTTCAGAATGGTCAGTGAATCCCAAAAAGGGTAAACTCAAAGAAATCCATGACCAGAAATTTCATAAATAAGTGACCGAAAACTAAAGACAAAGAAAAAAATCTAGAAAAACAATATGTCAATTATAGGAAAACAATAATTTGAATGACTGCTGATTTATTTTCAAAAACAATGGAAGCCAGAAGGAAGTTTAAAACCTTTTTAAAGTGATGAAAGAAAAGTACTGTCAACTCAGAATTTTATATCAATGAAAGCATCCTTTAGAAATGAAAGACAAAAAAAATCAAATGAAGGAAAACAAAGATAATTCATTGCAAAAAGAAATTTCTCTGTAATTAAGCAAATATATTTAGAAAGGCAAAGCAACTTGGTTTTGATCACTTGGTGATTCTCTAACCTTTGTCAGTTCTTTTTTACCTGGCCTACAACAAAAATCTATAAAACTCTGGAGCTCAGAAAACACCAGTCTGATATGGTAAGAACAGAAGAGAGCATTTCTTCTCAGGTAGAAGGGTTAGTTGATAGTATGTCTATGCTAGTCTTTCCTTGTATGGGGCATAAAGTGAATGGGATTCAATTTAGGGTCTGTTATTAAAATAAAACAATTTAGAAGAGATTCCTTAGGGATCTGAACACATTTTAGGAAATATAAGGAAAGCAGGACTTTAGGGGGGAATGATTTTCTTGTTATCAATCAAAAGCAGTATTATCATAACGGTCAAAACAGTCAGACACCCCCACTCCAAATTCCACCAGAATCTCCAAATCTCTCCATCGCTCTGAGATGAAAAACTCTATTATCTTTTGAACTGGACCGAAAGATCTTTTGCAGAGATATTGCAGAGAATTTGCAGTTTTAAGGTCTATACATTTGCTTGAGTGTCTTCAGCCATGATTTGGATGGAGATAAAAGTTATGAGGAAAGAGAGATTCAGATTTATCTTCATAATATTTTGAAGTTTTTAGATTTCTTCTGAAAGTTTAACTTATACATGTTGGTCCTCTGCTAGACTAACATTTCTAGGGAGTTGAAGTTCCCAGCCAAAAGCTAAACATTAGCAGTGAGTCTTCTTGATAAATCCTCCTATCTTTTTGGGTGACTTTGTTCTTTTTTAAAGCACACCAAGTCTGAAAATATGTTATTTTTCTTGATTCACTTATAGTCTGCTTAAGAATTTCATCTCCATCTGCTTTTATTCCTTGTTATAGTTTAAAAGGAAAAGCTGCCTAAACTCAGTAGATCAACAGCTAGCAGGATACACCAGTGCATTCATTATGATGTTGAAATCTTGTTTCCTGTTAGTATGGCTCTCCTGTGCTTTCAGTTTGGCTGTGAGGACATCTTATAGCTGATCTTTCTCTGAAATGTTTTACTTATGGAAGATTTTGCACTGATGAAGGTATAAGGAAATGACTTGACTGTTTACTACAAAAGCTCTAGAGCTATAACTTCTGGTATCACCCAGACTGCAGGCTCAACAATAGGGAAATGTCTCCTTGCATATTAAGTGCTTAATCAAAATCCTCTGTTTCAGCACAGACTTCCCAGCTAGATGGAGCAATGAGAAATGAACACCCGAATAGATATTGAGATTTCATTGCTTTCTAACAAAACTGAAGAGTTGGCTGTTTTACTTTAGAAAGGTTTATAATGATCAAGACCTTTCAGATGTTTTAAAATCTGTTTATTATAATCCCTCTGATGGGAGCTGCTTTTTGCTTTTCTCTACAAGCAGCATGACAAAATGGGCTGCCCTCTCAGCGACTTGTCAGGGAGGGGGACCCAAAAATAAAAGTTAAGCACAGCCCATGCCATTCTGAGCAGGAAGCCAGGAGGTGGACTGCTGGTGCAAATTTGCTCTGCAGCTCCCAATGGCAACAATGTCTTTTTAACCCTATTCTCAGATCAAGTGGGAAATTACAAACACATTAATGCCCTCCAGTCAAATACTTGCCAAGATAACAGATGGCAGATACCACTAAGCAACCTTGACCTTGTGGTCACCTGCCCTGTCAATCAGACACAGGAGCTCTTCTCTGGGGGAAACACTGTCTTCTGTGCAACACAGCATGTTCAACCATCATTGCAAATTTAATAAAACACACAGTCCATGCAGCAAAGAGGGGCAACAATATTTTCCCTCATGTGAACTAAAATGCTGGCATGCTACATAAATTCCCTGAAGCCTTCAACTGCTTCCACATAAACACTAGACAGAAAATGGAACACTGCTGAGCCAGAATCAACAGTTATCTTTGACATCCGAAATCAAAAAGCTCTGTTTGGGGGCCGAGAGAACACTTGAGTGTCATACATCACACAAGTAAGTGCCCATCTAAATCACAGGAAATAGTCATTGTCTATGGATTCAATGTGTGTTATTAAGCAATGTCCTTGGATGCATCCATTAGGTATGAAAATTTTACAGATATTTCCAAGAGCATTTACCATTTGGTGGTAAAGGGGAGTGCTCTACCAATGGGAAAACTCCACCAGCATAAATACTGACATAAAGATGGTATCTAAACAGATGCATGGCTGCTGACAGGCAAAGCTCATCCTAAAGCTCTATCAAGAGTCATTAGGAACCTAGTGTGGCTGCTTCTGCCCCAAGGGGACATTCTTTCTGAGACAGGCCGTGCACCTGTGAGGGGTGCTGCTGAGGGTTTGGTAGGCTAAGAGATGGTATCAGACAGATTCACTGACTTGGAAGCAATGGGCCAGGGTTCTGGTGCCTACTCTGGACTCTACCCCTAACTGACTACTCTGTGAGGGATGTAATTTAGCATAATGAACAAGTTTGAACTCTTGATCTAAGATGAGCCTGGGCTTGAACCCTGACACTGACACTCGATACCTTACTGTTTCTGGGCACATTATTTAAACTCTCTACCTCAGTTTCCTGAACAGTCAAATGAAAGTAATGATACTTTTTTCAATGTACTGTGGTTATTAAATGCAATGAATGACCCTTACTTAGCATGATATCAAACCCTTAGTATGATGCCCGGTATGGCCAAGGCTCATTCAATGTCAGTTATCAGTAATAAATGTTCATCATTACTATTAATAGTTTAGTAAGCTTGGAAAATGACTTATGCACTCTGCCTGTTTTGCCTTTTGAGAAAGAGAAATTGGAATAGTGTATGATGATAAAATGCTTCCAGATCCAGCATTCCACAGTTTTGTAACTCTGATTTATTGCTGGTAAATATAGATGCCTCCTACAGACAAGTAATAGGATACCAGTGTATTTTGGAGCATGGAATGATGAAGCTGAGATTTTATTTCCTAAAGAGTCCAAGCATTACCTTGTGAAGTCTTTACTGCAATGCTATGAGCCATTAACAGATGAGGAGGCCGGGTGTGGTGGCTCACACCTTTAATCCCAGCATTTTTGGAGGCTGAGGTGGGTGGATCACGAGGTCAGGAGTTCGAGACCAGCCTGATCCATATAGTGAAACCCCATCTCTTCTAAAAAAAATACAAAAATTAGCTGGGCATAGTGACACATGCCTGCAATCCCAGCTAGTTGGGAGGCTGAGGCAAGAGAATCACTTGAACCCAGGAGGTGGAAGTTGCAGTGAGCCAAGATCACACCACCGCACTCCAGCCTGGATGACAGAGCAAGATTCCATCTCAAAAACAAAAAAAACAGATGAGGAAACTGAGGCCTAAACAAATTAAGGGGCTGCCCATGTTTGCACAGTCACCAGGAATAAAAACCAAGGGATAGCAGCAATAGGATTGAGAAAAGAGATTGGGAGCACAGGTGCTGAAAGACAAACTTGTCAAAGAACCCAGCAGAACCAGCAAGCAAGGCGGGGCTGCTACCTGGGCACAGAAATGCCAAAGATCATTGTGATGCCTGAAGCCTAGGCTCCATAGCCAAGGGGAAAGAGGGTAGAATTAATGTTGGGTTAATTTATTTAACATAAATAATGTATTCCTTAATTATCTGCCATATGATTAAGTAATTCTGATGTAAATAATTGAAATCAAGGGAAGGGGAGGACATGAAATATGAGGAGTGCTGTTTTTAAAAACATACTTGCAGAGCAGAGGTCAATTTGGATTTCAGATGAAATTTGATCATTTCAAAGAAACAATTTGGATTGTTTATTCATTGACACTTACTGCTGAGTGCTGCCATGTGCCAGGTATTGTGTTAGGCTCTGGGAATAAAACGATCAGTCATCTGAGTTTCCAATGTAGAATAATTTACAGTCTAATGAGGAAGACAGCTATATAACCAAAAAATTCCATTATAGCCAGCATCTATTCCACAGGAAAACAAAGGAGTGAGTAACTGACCTCTAGGAAGGTTAACTAAGAATGGATTCTAGTTGGAGCTTAAAACATAAGTAATAGGAGAAGAGCTAGGTGCCTGGGAGACTGGGTGGGAATAGTACCTTTGAATTAGGTAGAGTTACTAATTCAAATGAAGAAAGAATGATACTGTTACTAAAGAATAATTTAATTTGACTTTCTTTTTATTGTTGTGAAACAAATGGATTGCTCTCAGTCCCTTTTATTTTTATTTTCATTAATTTATTTTGAGGTGGAGTCTCACTCTGTCACCAGGCTGGAGTGCAGTGACTTGATCTTGGCTCACTGCAACCTCTGCCTGCCTGGTTCAGGTGATTCTCCTTCCTCAGCCTCCTAAGTAGCTGGGACTACAGGCATGCACCACCACGCCCAGCTAATTTTTGTACTTTTAGTAGAGACGGGGTTTCACCATGTTGGCCAGATGACATCCATCTCCTGACCTCATGATCTGCCTGCCTCCACCTCCCAAAGTGCTGGGCCTATAGGTGTGCTGGGACTATACACTGCACCTGGCCTCTCTGTCATTTTTAACACTACCCTTTAGAGAATGATAAGTCAAAGATGTAGCCTACCAAGCAAAAGTAAATTTCATATTTAGAAAGTGGAGAAATCTTGTTGAAGTTTTAAGCTTCGAAGTCAAACTCCTGTTTGAATCCTACCTTTGCCTCTCAGTAACTGGAAAGTTTACATTGGGCAAGTTATGTCTGCTTCTTTAAGTTCATCTATAAAAGGAAGATAACAGTAATAATAATAATGTCTATTTGCACAGTTGTTGTGAGGATTAAATGAATTAATACATATCCTGGAGTTAGCACAAAGTTTGAGAAATAACAAGCGATCTATAATGTCTGACCATGATTATTATCAACATTACTATTAATTATTGTTTCTAGAGGAGCGTGTGAAGTTCAGAACATCTGGAGATCTGAGAAAAGTTGAGGGTTTTTCTGAGGCTGAAACTATATTTGGACTTTGAGAGAAATCTGTATATACCATACCATACATACACTAACATACACATAAAGTATAGTGCATTTTATGAAACTCGTTGAATTTGAAATTTTTAAAATTGTAACATTTATGGATGTTGAGATTGTTAAGAGCAAGGACTTTACTAATCTTCTCTACTTACTAACTGTGCTATTTAGAATAAATTATTTACTGGATACACATATTTCACATCTGAAAAAAGTGGGCTTATCTTCTCTCTCTAATTTGTGAAAGAAATTCCCAAAGATGGATTATGAAAAAAATGAAAATGAAACCTGTGAGCCTCAAGGTATGCTGTTGTATATCCACCTCACAGAAGCATATTGCCTTAATATCCTTTACATAAAACTAATTACTTTATTCCACTAACCTCTTTCCTTTTTGTCGTTTTTCTTATTTTTGGCAAAATACACATAAAATTTACCATCTTAATAATTTTTAAGTATACATTTCAGTCGTATTAAAAACATTAATGATGTTGTGCTACAACCACCACCTTCTATCCCCAGAGCTCTATTCATCTTCTAAAACTGACACTATCCATGAAACAGTAACTTCCCACCTACCCCTCTCCCCAGAGTAATATCACACTGTATGTCTATGACATGTTTTCCTTATCCATTTATTCATCAGTGGACATGGGTTGCTTCTCTGTTTTAGCCATTGTGAAAAATGCTGCTAGGTCTGCTAAGCTGTTTATAAACTGCTTTAATAAAAGATCCTAGTTACATAAAACACTTGGGTAATTACTGAGTGTTTTCTTCTTAGCCAGGCTTCTTCATGCTGTGGAGTCTTTGTCCACTGTCTGGATTTAGTATCCAGAACATTGATATGTTTTCTCCCTTTCAGTTTGAAGCTTCACTGAATTCGTCAAATTAGACTATGGACTCATAAAATTCACCAAGCTTTTTCTTCCTGCCATATATCCTGAATCTCAAATTTAATGAGATTTAATCATACTGAAGTTGTCTTCAGGATGAATATCCTATTAAAAAGTACCGAGAATCCAGTCCCTAGAAAACATTGATGTTGGGATCACAGTCCTTTGCAAATGATACTCAGTTATAAAACAGAAAATTATAAAATATACGCAATCTGTAGTATCTCTTTCCTCACTTGCATGAATATCAGTTAGGATTTGGCTATAAGTAACTGAAACTCACTCTGGCTAACTTAAGCTAATTAAAAATAAATAAATAAATCGGAATACAAGAAAAACCTGAGCAGTCAGACCTCTGAAAAGGTGTGAAGTGGGCTGCTCTGAATATTAAAATTACAGGAAGCAGAATATAGTCCCTTGATGGTGCTAGAGTTGAGATGGATTTCCGCCAACCACTTCCTGTCCTTCTAGCATTCATGAAAGATTCAGATGCCCAGGAGACAGCCTGGCTGACCTGTTTGGGGTAGTGTGCCTACCCTTTGGTCAGAGGAGAACAGGATATCTTGAATGAATATCACAAAAAGATCAGACACGTTGGGCAAAGTATCATTTGTCAAAGGGAAATTAAAATGCTGTTACCAAAAGAAGAAGGAATGGATGCTGGGCAGGCAAAAACAACAGATGTCCACTGCAGCAGGTCTATTTGGTATATCTTTGATGAGCCAAAAGACCAGAAATCACACAAAGACACACACAAACACACAATTGTGTATTAATTGCTACCATAAGTCCACCTCTGAATTGAGTTTGCTCTTCTTGGTTCTCTTTTTGCTTTTTAAAAAATGCCTTTCTGTCTATAATTTCATTTCCTTTGCCCAGTTCTCCACACGACATTTTTGCTACAGCTAGGGTATTTTTAATAAATATAGTCAGCTGAGCACGCAATCCTCCCCCTTCCTCTTATTGAATAAATATCAAACAGTGTCAGAGATAGAAGTATTATGCACATTTATGATAAAAATTGCTTCAAATTACTTTGCATTATTTTTAGTTGGAGAAAAAAATAAAGTATTTTTGTTAAGCAGTGATCTACTTTTATTGTCATATTCCACCCTCAAGACATATCATATATCTTTTCTCTAATGAAGTGTTTTCTAGAAAGTAGAATATAGTCCTCTGTTTCTAATCTTTAGATGCCACAGATTGCTATGGTAACCTTGGTTTTCTTGATTTATAAGTCTCTTCCTTTGTGAAAGAAGTAATTTCAGTTTAATTTGCTAATGGATTTTTACTCAATCTACAATAACAAATAAGTCCAACCACACCCATTTTTATTAAAAACCTGTAATTGACATTTTGCAAATGAAAAGGTTGTTTCTCACAGACCCTGAAATATATAGTAGGAGAGACAAGAAAATGTGAATAAAGTAACATATCAAAGTCAAAATACAGTAGCACCTTCAACAGCAATTTCTTTTTTTTAAAAAAAGCACTTATCTTAGCAGATCAAAAGATAAGCTTGGAATAATAATCAGGATACAAAAAATATATATAACCAAATGAAACTCCCAAATTCATGAAGCATTGTACTCAAGAATGCATCTATTTATTTATTCTTTGTTGTGAAAAATCCTGGAATGTAGATTCAAATAGACAGATCCAAATGGTATTTTGACACATAGCATCAGGCCTAAATGTGCCCTAGTTTACTTCAGCTCCTGCTTCATTTATACTGGAGTCAATGTTGGATCCAAACAACTACAGAAAATTTTAACTTGAAACAAAGTGAAATGTCCTAACAAATCTAGTTGTCTGTCATCTGGCTTCGCATTTCTCCCCTTGCAAAATCAATAGGGAGGTTTAGTGGAAAGAGAATTGGACCAAGAATCAGATTTTAATCTGTTCTGGAAGCTCTATCATCTGTGTGCTGTGGGTCCTTAGGCAAGTCATGTAACCTTGAGTCAGCTCTCTTTTTTTTTTTTTTTTTGATTCTGAGTCTCATTCTGTTGCTAGACTGGAGTGCGGTGGTATGATCTTGGCTCACTGCAACTTCTGTCTTCCGGGTTCAAGTGATTCTCCTGCCTCAGTCTCCCAAGTAGCTGGGACTACAGGTGTGTGCCACCATGCCCAGCTAATTTTTGTATTTTTACTAGAGATGGGTTTCACCATGTTGGCCAGGATGGTCTCGATCTCCCGCCTCAGCTTCTCAAAGTGCTGGTATTACAGGCATGGGCCACCACGCCGGGTCCGAGTCATCTCTTGAGAGACCCTTCTCAGCCTACATCAGATGCTGATGTTAGAATTAAATGAGATAAGAGTGCTAAAGGCTTTGAAATTGATAAAGTTGGACTCAAATGGAGGGTATTATAATGAACATGGACAAATCACAGCATCAGCTTCCTAAGCAGGTGGGTAGGGATTCTGGATCTTCACAGAGCCTTCTACCTCTCTCATGCCTACTCCATATGGCCCTATGGAGGGCCAGAAAGGCCAGAGGGTAGAATTTCTCCAATTCGATCATAATACAAATACTTTGCAAGGTACATGTCGTTAAAACAAAGCATGTACTTCTTAGAGAGATGCTGAGCATCCATCCACAGTCACAAGATTCAATTTTTTCTTTTGGAAACAGTCTTGCTCTGTTGCCCAGGCTGGTGTGCATGGCACAATCTCGGCTCACTGCAACCTCTACCTCCAGGGCTCAAGCAATTCTTCTGTCTCAGCCTTCTGAGTAGCTGGGATTACAGGCATGCACCACAATGCCTGGCTAATTTTTTTGTATTTTTAGTAGAGACAGGGTTTCACCATGTTGGTCAGGCTGGTCTACAACTCCTGACCCCAAATGATCCACCTGCTTCAGCCTCCTAAACTGCTGGGATTATAGGCATTGGCCACTCTGCCCACTCTCAAGATTTATTTTCTAAGGATTATTTCATTAATACTTACTTCTTTTTATTGCCCTCGGACTGAACAAAAGTAGGTTGCTTCGCCATTTTCTTTTTCTTTCCTTTTCGTTTTTTTTTTTTTTTTTAAGAGACAAAGTCTTGCTCTCTTGCCCAGGCTGAAGTGCAGGTGGTGCCATAATGGTTCATTGCCACCTTGAACTACTGGGCTCAAGCAGTCCTCCCACCTCAGCCTCCCAAGTAGCTGGGAATACAAGACACACGTCACCCTGCTCACACCACCCTGCTCAGCTCATTATTATTATTATTTTTAGAGATAGGGTCTCACTATGTTGCTCAGGCTGGTCTCGAACTCTTGGGTTCAAGCAGTCTTCCTGCCCTAACCTCTCAAAATGCTGGGATTACTAACATTAGCCACCACATCTGGTTGTGTCTCCATTTTCAAAACAGGAAGTAAGCCTCTATATTGTGTAGTTACCTAGGTTTTAGACTGCAAATTTTTTTTCTTCCCAAACCGTAGACTTTCTTAAATTTCAATATGTGAAATAAACTCCTTTGGCTTATGTCTGTTAAAATTAAAGTGTCTCTTACATGCATCTTAGTTTATAGCATAGTTTAAGCTGAACTTTAGTAAATCTATAGTCATTTATAGGGCAGTCCTATTCACAGAGCTGAGTGGATGGTGAGTTGCTCTGTGCAGCTCTAACTTTTCTCAGAGGGAAGCGGTAAAGATAAGGAAGAAGGCTGGGTGCGATGGCTCAGCCTGTAATCCCAGCACTTTGGAAGACCGAAGAGAATGGATTGGTTGAGCTCAGGAGTCCAAAACCAGCCTGGGCCACAGAGCCAAACCCTGTCTCTACAAAAAAATACAAAAATTAGCCAGCTATTGTGGCATGTGCCTGTAGTGCCAGCTACATGGGAGGCTAAGGTGGGAGGATTGCTTGAGTCTTGCTCTGAAATAGAGCAAGACCGTGCCTCAAAAAAAAAGAAAGGTAGAAAAGTGGAAGATGGAAGAACATAGAACATGAAACTTGGAAACAGAAGGTCTTAGTTGGAGTCCAGGTCCTACCCGGGTCAGCTGTTGGAAACTGACTGAAAATTTCTAGACATTTACAACAAAAAATATTCCTAATACTCTCTCAAGATCATAAGCCTGTGCTTTTTTTTTCTTTTTCTTTCTTTTTTTTTTGAGACAGAGTTTTGCTTTTGTTGCTCAGGCTAGAGTGCAATGGTGCGATCTTGGCTCACTGCTACCTCTGCCTCCCAAGTTCAAGTGATTCTCTTGCCTCAGCCTCCCAAGTAGCTGGGATTACAGGTGCGTGCCACCACACCTTGCTAATTTTGTATTTTCAGTAGAGATGGGGTTTCACCATGTTGGCCAGGCTGGTCTCAAACTCCTGACCTAAGGTGATCCACCTGCCTCAGCCTCCCAAAGTTGCTGGGATTACAGGCATGAGCCACCATACTCAGCCACATTTGCTGAATGTCTAACTGAGAGTGAAGAATAATTGATGATTTGGGCATGTTTTTATTCTTAATTTGTTTCTTCATCTTCTATAAAAAGTATTCTACTTTTCTACTTTAGAATAATACATGTTTATCGTGAAAATTTTGGAAAATATAAAAAGTACAAGGAAAAAAGAAAAATTTTCACTTGGATTTCACTCTCTGCATTCTTTCTCATGGTTATATACAGGCATACCTCAGAGATATTATAGGTTTGGGTCCAGTACACTGCAATACTGCAAATGTTTTCATAAAGTGAGCAACACACTTTTTTTTTGGCTTTTCAGTGCTTGCAAAAGTTATGTCCTCACTACATTTTAGTTTATTAACTGTGCAATTGCATATTTTCTTTAAAACCCCAATGTACATATCTTCATTGAAAAACTGTATTGCTAAGAAAATGCTAATGTGATCATTCAGTGAGATGGAATCTTTTTGCTTGTGTATGGTCTTGTCTTGATATTGATGGCTGCTGATTGATCAGCATGGTGCTGAAGGTGGGTGTGGCTGGGGCAATTACTTAAGGCAACAATGAAGTTTGTCACATCAATTTCCTCTTTCACTAAAGTTTTCTCTGTGGCATGTGAGGCTGTTTCAAAACATGTGACCCATGGTAGAGCTTCTTTTAAAGCTGGAGTCAATCCTCTCAAACCCTGCACTGCTTTATCAACTAAGTATACATAGTATTCTAAATCTTTTCTTGTCATTTCAACAGTGTTCACAGTACTTTCTTTGTTCATCTATACAAAGCACGAAGCAACCCCTTATCTGTTCAAGTATTACCAAGAGATTGCAGCAATTCAGTATCTCTCCAGGTGCCACTTCTAATTCTAGTTATCTTGCTAATTCTACCACATCTGCAGTTCCTTCCTTCACTGAAGTCTTGAATCCTTCAAAGGCATCCATAAATGTTAGAATCAACTTCTTCCAATTTCCTCTTAATGTGGAATTTTTCCCTCTACCCAAGAAATGCAGATGTTCTTAATGGCATCTAGAATGGTGAATGTTTTTCAGAGGTTTTCAATTTATTTGCCCAGATACATCAGAGAAATAACTATCTGTGGCAGCTATATGCTCACAAAATGATTTCTCAAATAATAATAATTGAAAGTCAAAATTACTCCTTGATGCATATGCTGTAGAATGAATGTTATGTTAACAGGCATGATAGAAACATTCATCTCCATGTACATCTCCTTCAGAGCTCTTGGGTGCCCAGGTGCACTGTCAGTGAGCAATAACATTTTGAAAGGAATCTTTTTATTTTGAGTAGTATGTCTCAACAGTGGCCTTAAAATATTCAGCAAACTGTGCTATTAACAGATATGCTCTCATCTAGGCTTCATTGTTATATTTGTAAAGCCCAGGCAGAGTAGATTTAGTATAATTCTTAAGGGCCTCAGGATTTTTGGAATGATAAATGAACTCTGTTTTCAACTTAAAGTCACCAGCTGCATTAGCCGTTAACAGGAGACTCAACCTGTCCTTTGAAACCAGGCATTGACTTTTCCTCTCTTGCTATGAATATCCCAGATGGCAACTTCTTCCAGTGGAAGTCTGTTTCATCTACATTGAAGATCTGTTGTTTAGTATAGTCATCTTTGTTAATTATCTTAACAAGATCTTCTGGGAAACTTGCTGCAACTTCTACATCAGCACATGCTGTTTCATCTTTCAGTTTTCTGTTAGAGACAGTGTCTTTCCTTAAACCTCATGAACCAACCTCTGCTAGCTTCCAACTTTTCTTCTGAAGCTTCCTCCCCTGTCTCAGACTTCATAGAACTGAACAGTATCAGGGCCTTGTTGTGGATTAGGCTTTGACTTAGAGGAAGATTGTGGCTTGTTTGATTGTCTATCCAGACCACTCAAACTTTCTCCATAATCAACAGTAGGCTGTTTGCCTTTTTATCATTTGTGTATTCCCTGGAGGAACAAAGCATTGATTTAATTTCCTTCAATAATTCTTTCTTTGCATTCACAGCTTGGCTGTTTGGTGCAAGAGGTTTAGCTTTCAGCCGATCTCAGCTTCCAACATGCCTTCCTCACTAAGCTTAATCATTTCTACCTTTTGATTAAGTGAGAGTCATGCCATTTTTCCTCTCATTTGAACACTTAGAGGCCATTGTAGGATTATTAATTGGGCTTATTTCAATATTATTTCATCTCAGGGAATAGGGTGGCTTGAGAGGAGGGATAATGGTCTGTCAGTGGAGCCATCAAAATATACAAAGCATGTATCAATTAAGTTTCTCATCTTATAGAGGCATGGTTCATAGTCCCCCAAACAATTACAACAGTAACCTTAAAGATCACAGGTCAGCATAATTAACATAATAATAATGAAGAAGTTTAAAATATTGTAAGAATTACCAAAATGTCCCCAGAGACACAAAATGAGCACATGCTGCTGGAAATGCACCTGACGCAGGGTTGACACAAGCCTTCAATTTAAGGAAAACACAGTATCTGTGAAGCGCAGTCAACAAAGTACAATAAACAGAGGTATGCCTAGATGTGTGTTCATGTATATAATAGCATGTAGTGTGTGTATCCTGATTTTTTTCTCTTAACATTATATTGGATGTATTTTCCATGTCTTTTGCTATTCTCAGAAAATATGAGCTTAATAGTCCCTTAAAATTTCACCCTATGACTCTGTCAAATTTGTTTATGGCTATTCCAAATTTTGCTTTCTTCACAAAATATTCTAGAAATAAAAGCTGTTATAAAAAAAATCAAGTGAAACACAAGTTTAAAAAGAAAATTGTGAAAGTCTCATTTACTCCTCATTGTCTTGATCCCCTATTCAGATATATTCTCCCTAGTATTTTTCTCTGTATTTTGGAAGAACTTTTTCTGTATGTTCTTAACAGCAATTTCTATATTCTTGCTGCCCTAGTCCCATAACATCAATATTCAGAATCTCAGGTTCCACCCTAGGCTTACTACACCAGAATCTGTATTGTCACACAATAGCAAGTCATTGGGACACATCATAAAGACTGAGAAAGTGGGCCAGATGCAGTGACCACACCTGTAATCCCAGCACTTTGGGAGGTCAAGGTGGGAGGATCACCTGAGGTCATGAATTCAAGACCAGCCTGGCCAACGTGGTGAAACCAGTCTTTAGTAAAAATACAAAAATTAGCCAGACGTGGTGGTGCGTGCCTGTAATCCCAGCAGCATTGTACTCCAGCCTGGGAGACAGAATGAAACTCTGTCTCAAAAAAAAAAAAAAAAATATATATATATATATATATAGAGAGAGAGAGAGAGAGAGAAAGTGGTGTAGATTAGTGAGTGGAAAACTACTATAGCTCTCAAGCTTGCCTTCTGCATCTAGCCTGTTGCCTGTTTTGTGTGGCATGCCAACTAAGAATGGTTTTTACACTTTTGAATAGTTGAAAACAAATCAAAGAATATTAATATTTAGTGACACATGAAAATCAAAATTCTCTGTTCATAAGTAAAGTTTTTAATTGAACCTAGCTGTGCTTATTTGTTTACCTGTTACCTATGGCTGCTCTTTTTGACTGCAATGGCAGAGTTGAGTAGTAGAGAAGAGACTGTATGACCTGCAGAACCTGAAATATTTACTACCTAGCCCACCACAGCAAAAAGGTTTGCCAACTTTTGGTCTATTTAGCAGAGTATCTAGGGCAGGGAACATATAACTTAGTTTCTGTAGTATATAAGTATATGATAAAAGCAACTCAAAAGTAAACAAGCTAACTATTTCTGAAACTGTATGTCTGTTTATTATAATTCATCATAAAAATGTTTCAAAAAATTACTCATCATTTAGTAATTTGTTCTATTTTTGCCTATCTATTAACTGTCTCCCCACACTATAACTTCCAAAAGGATAGCAACCATCTTGTTTACTGAAGTCACATGTTACAAACACTCAATAAGTAGCCTAAGATTATGAGCTAACTAAATGAAATAAACTTCAAATATTTTGTTCTAGAAATGGGGTTGTTGCTATCTTTTCTTAGAAGATCATTAATGGGGCCAGGTGTGGTGGCTTATAACCGTAATCCTAACACTTTGGGAGGCCAAGGCAGGTGAATCACTTGAGGTCAGCAGTTTGAAACCAGCCTGGCCAACATGGTGAAACCCCTCCTCTACTAAAAATGGAAAAAAATTAGCTGGGCATGGTGGCAGTTACCTGTAATCCCATCTACTTAGGAGGCTGAGGCAAGAGACTCACTTGAACCCAAGAGGCAGAGGTTGCAGTGAGCCAAGATCGCACCATTGCACGCTAGCCTGAGTGACAAGAGTGAGACTCCATCTCAATAATAATAATAAGAAGGTTAATGGGAAATTTAGAGATGAAATAAATGGTCATTCCTTTATTTGTATTAAAAAATAAAGATTGTCTTTGGTTGGTACATTAGAAAATATGGCGGCACAAATTGCAACAAAAACAAAAGTTGACAGATAGGATCTAATTAAACTAAAGAGCTTCTGCACAGCAAAATAAACTATCATCAGAGTGAACAGACAGCCTACAGAATGGGAGAAAAATTTTGCAAATCTATCTGTCTGACAAAGGTCTGATATGCAGAATCTACCAGGAATTTAAACAAATTTACAGGAAAAAAGCAACCCCATTAGAAAGTGGGCAAAGGACATGAATAGACATTTCTCAAAAGGAGACATTTATGCATCCATCAAACATATGAAAAAAGCTCAACATCACTGATCGTTAGAGAAACGCAAATCAAAACCGCAATGAGATACCATCTCATGCCAGTCAGAATGGCGATTATTAATGAGTCAAGAAACAACAGATACTGGTGAGGCTGTGGAGAAACAGGAACGCTTTTACACTCTTGGTGAGAATGTAAATTAGTTCAATCATTGTGGAGGACAGTATGGTAATTCCTCAAAGACCTAGAACTAGAAATACCTTTGACTCAGCAATCTCATTATTTGGTATCTACTCAAAGGAATATAAACCATTCTGTTTAAAGATCCATGCATACTTATGTTAATTGCAGCACTATTCACAATAGCAAAGATGTACGATCAACACTAATACCCATCAATGTTAGACTGGATAAAGAAAATGTGGTCCATATATACCATAGAATACTATGCAGCCATAAAAAGGAATGAGCTCATATTCTTTGCAGGGACATGGATGGAGCTGGAAGTCATTATCCTCAGCAAACTAATACAGGAACAGAAAACCAAACACCATATAATCTCACCTAAAGGTGGGTGCTGAATAATGAGAACACATGGACACAGGGAGGGGAACAACACTACTAGCATGAGAGGGGGGAGGGAAAGCATCAGGAAAAACAGCAAATTCATACTGGGCTTAATACCTAGGTGATGGGTTGATGGGTGCAGCAAACCACCAGGGCACACGTTTACCTGTGCAATAATTCTGCACATTCTGCACAAGTAACCTGGAACTTAAAAAAGAAGCATGCCAAATTTACAAAGCCATTGATCATCAGAACTCAAGGTTCAAAGCACTCAGTATCATTACTTAGTTGCCATACTGTAGTCACCAAACTCCAAATGGTGAATAATCAAACCTAGATCACAGAGGTCCATGTAATTGTTATGAAAAAATGAAGTTGGATCAAAAATCTTCTTTGTTCTCAGAACAATATTGCTGGTCTGTGTCCGTGGGATTGTTGAACACTTTAGTGATAAATTCAAGACTATAAATCAAGGAAAGACTCTTGAGTTCTAGAAACAGACCTGGCAAAGAGGTGGGAAAACAGGTAAACTGTGTGGAAAAGAAAGAATTGTTTCCTAAAGCAACAAACGATGCTGTGCCAACATTCACCAATTTGATTTAGAAGGGCAACAGGATAGACAGTTGAGAACAATTAGTAAGTATTTTTAATGAAGACTAAGAAGAATTAACTAAGAGAAAAGAGATTGGCACTCTATGGGCATGAACACGAGAGATTTGAGGACCCGGGTTTTCAGGAATACAGACTTTTCTCTCATTCCTACCTGATGCTAACATTTCATCAGTGTGTTAAACATGAGCACATACTTTCCATACCTAGATGCTGTTTTAATTACACAAAGACAAGTCTAGCCAGGGCCAGGCCTAGTGGCTGATGTCTGTAATCCCAGGTGGGGGGCCGAGGTGGGAGGAGTTCTTGTTCCCAGGATTTCAATACCAGCCTGGGTAACATGGCAAGACCCTGTGTCTACAAAACAATTTTTAAAAATTAGCTGGGTGTGGTGGTGTGTACCTGTGGGCCCAGCTACCCAGGAGGCTGAGGCGGGAGGATCCCTTGAGCCCAGAGGGTTGAGGCTGAAGTGAGCCAAGATCATGCCACTGCACTCTAGCCTGAGTGACAGCTGTCTCAAGAAAGGCAAAAAAGAAACAGAAAAATCAGGTCAGGAATTCTACAGTTTTCTCACCTGGATCTCCTCCCTAAGTAACTCATTCGTTTGAATTTGGCTGCTTGTAAGAGCTTGTTAATCCAACATTTTGATTTGCACATTGTTTCAGATTTGTAAGGTACTAATATCAGTGCTTTGATTGTCATGTTGAGCCAGAGAAAAATGTTTGTCTGGGGTCAGCAGAGATGATAAGGCTGACTGTTGCTAAAATACAGGGCTTATGATGGGTTCAGGACTTCATGATTCAAGAGTGTTGTTTATCTTGACTGAGGGCATTTTCTCTAGCAACTGCTGGAGGAGGCCAAAACATGTTAGGATCTAACCTGCTTTGCTGCTCAAGTACTTATTTTGAAGATTCATTTCCCTTGTGTATGAAAACATGGCATCATATTTCAAATATGTTTTCATTGCACAATAACCCCGAACTTACCATTTTAATGCATGGAATGTTCATTAAACATTTTTATTCACTAAAGATGAAAGTATCAGGAAGAAAATAAAAATGTGCTTTTTTGGCTTATCTAAAAATAATTAGTTATTCCCCAATCCAAAAGGTCACTTTGCAATTTACTAGGGAATATCACTTACAAGTCACTTCCATGCCATGATATTTCTCAATATATTTGTAATGAAGCTCTTATAAATTGTGGCTTCTTCTCCTTTCCTTTTTCCTTTTTTTTTTCTCCAATAATCACTCTGGCTCTTTTCTCCCTTGGTACTCTTAGAAGCAGCTAGTCAAGTTAATTATGTTCAATGCATGGCACTTTATCACCATTGGGCTATTCATGGCTCTCTTTTTATTTATTTTTGTTTATCTGTTTTATTTCATCCATTTTATCTGCATTTTCCAATACCATTCTGCTCCCTACCCTTAAAAGGCAACCATTCTAACAGGTTAATGTACCTTTTGTATGGTGTAGAGTTGGCAGATAAAATACAGGACTCAGTTAAATTTGAGTTTCAGAGAAACTACGAATAATGTTTTAGTATAAGTATGTATCAAATATTGTATGGATTGTGCTTATAATTATAATAACATTTAGCACATACTTATACGAAAAATTATTCGCTGTTACCCTGAAATTCATATATAACTCCATATCCTGCATTTTTATTTTTTAAGCTCAGCAATCATAGTCTAATATAATCTGTATAATTTGTTTGTTTTGTCTGCATATATCTCAATGTATTCTAACTAATGGATTATGTTATCTCTCTCTCTTTTACATGTAGAACAATGTTTGTAATCCATCTGTCTGTCTGTGTGTCACCCAGTCAATACTACTGTTCCATGAGTTTTATTTGGTTGGTTTTTTTTAATTATTATATTTGAAACAGGGTCTCACACTGTCATCCAGGCTGCAGTACAGATTTGAGACCTCCTAGGTTCAAACAGTCCTTCTACCTCAGCCCCTTGTAGCTGGGACTACAGGCACTTGCCACCATGCCTGGCTAATTTTTGTATTCTTTTGCAGAGCTGGGATCTCACCATGTTGCCCAGGCTGGTTTCAAATTCCTGAGCTCAAGTGATCTACCTCAGCCTCCCAAAGTGCTGGGATTACAGGCATGAGTCGCAGTGAACGGCCTTTTATGAGTTTTCTGGTTTTCGTTTTTGTTTTGAGTTGGAGTCTCACTATGTTGAGTCACTCCAGCCCAGGCTGTAGTGCAATGGCGTGATTTGGCTCACTGCAACCTCCGCCTCCCAGGTTCAAGCAATTTCCTTCCTCAGCCTCGCAAGTAGCTGGGATTACAGGCACTCACCACCATGCCCAGCTAATTTTTGTATTTTTAGAAGAGATGGGATTTCACCATCTTGAGGCCGGTCTTGAACTCGTAACCTCATGATCCACCAGCCTCAGCTTCCCAAAGTGCTGAGATTAGAGGTGTGAGCCCCCACGCCCATCCTTTTATAAGTTATTCAATATTTTCCTTGTGCTTCATGGCATACATCTACCACTGGGCACCTATCTGGTGCTCAGTGATAGATACTCAGATTGGAATAGATACTTAATTTCCAAAATTGTGATGAGTATGCTTCTAAACATCCCTCATTATTTGGTTGGGAAAAAGTCAGGACTGCAATTGCTTGGTGACAGTATACATATGCATACATACATACACAGTATATGCTGCTGAATATTTATACATATATGCTGTATACTGAATATATATACATATATGCTATATACTGAATATTTACACACTGAATTTGAGTAAGAACTGCCCATTGCTCTTCAGAGGAGTGGTAACAATCTCCACCCCCACCACCATTTGAAATTTCCAGCATTGTAATTTTTTGTTAATTTATTGGAAATAAAGTAATAGTTCATTTTGGCTTTAGTTTAATTCCGAACACATTTCAGGTACTCTTTGTTAGCCTTTGGACATTCCACTTGTGGAAACTGTTTTTATCCTTTCCCAGTTTTCTTCAGAGTTGTAGTCTTTTTGTTGGTTTGTAGGAATTTCTTTTTTTTTGAGACAGAGTCTCACTCTATCACCCAGGCTGGAGTGCAGTGGTGTAATCTCAGCTCACTGCAACCTCTGTCTCCAGGGTTCAAGAGATTCTCCTGCCTCAGCCTCCTGAGTAGCTGGGAGTACAGGTACATGCCACCATGCCCAGCTAATTTTTTGTATTTTTAGTAGGGATGGGGTTTCATTGTGTTAGCCACAAAGGTCTCAATCCCCTGTCCTTGTGATCCATCTGCCTCGGCCTCCAAAGTGCTGTGATTACAGGTGTGAGCCACTGCACCCAGCCTATTTGTAAGAGTTTCTTATGAATGCTAGATATCAATCCCTTGTCAGATGTATACATTTCAAAGATCTTCTCTCATTTTATTAAATTTATTCATGCTGTTGTTTTTTTAACAGATTCCTAATTTTGATGTAATCAAAGTCACTCTTTTTTTTTTTGGTTTTATGGCTAGTGTGTTTGGGGTTTGGATTAGAAATTCTTTTTCTACTTTAGAAACTATTTCTAAAGAATAGTTTTCTTTATAAACTATTATAAAGAAATAGTGGAGGATATTGTCCCCCACTGACTTCTTCTGTTAACTTCTAGCTTTTAACTTTCACACTCAGTCTTTAATTCATCTATTAATAGAAACTCCCTTTGAATATATTTCTTGCTATGGAGGCAGATTCCCAATAGGATCAATTAAATCACCCATCTTTTTCCATTGATTTATGATTATTTGAAATATGTATATTGTATATAAAGTATCTTATCTCTGAATTCTCCTAGTCCATTGGTTTATTTATACATTCTTGGGCCAGTAACACAATGATTTGGCTTTGAAGCATTTCTGAACATCTGAGAGAGCAAGCTCTTTTCCTTTATTCTTCTTTGTCATTATTGATTTAGCTGTGTAATGCCTTTTTATTTTTTCCTTTTAAATTTAGGTAAGTTTCTCAAAAACTCCAACGAGAACTTTAACTGGGATTGCACTCGGTTAGCTAACTTGAGGATAATTAACATTATATATTTTTCTATCATCCAAAAGCATGCTATATCACTCATTTATTTCTCATCATCTTCTTTGTGCTTTAAGTTTAAAATGCTATCCATGGGTGGTATGAGTAGCCTTGCTTAAGGCAATGTCCAGATACTTTCTAATTATTATTTCTATTGTGAATGGAATCTAAATGTACTAGTCCATTTTCACATTGCTATAAAGAAATACCTGAGACTGGGTAATTTATAAAAGATAGAGGTTCAGCTCCACATAGTTGGGGAGGTCTCAGGAAACTTAACAGTCATGGCAGAAAGAGAAGAGGCACATCATACATGGTGGTAGGCAAGAGAGAGAGGAGCAAACAGGGAAGAACTTCTTATAAAACATCAGATGTCATGAGAATTCACATCATGTGGACAGCCTGGGGGAACTGCCCCCATGATCCAATCACCTCTGACCTGGTCTCTCCCTCTACACGTGAGGATTATGAGGACTAAAATTCAAGATGAGATTTGGGTGGCAAAATAGCCAAACCATATCACTAAGTTATTTTATTTTCTACTAAGTCATTGTTGGTGATAAAATGTCCTACTTTTTTAATCTAGAAAATTTGCTGAATGATCTTATTCATTTTAATAGTTTGTCTGTTGATTGATAATATACACTACAAATAACAAGAGACACTGTTCTGAAACCTTAATTTCCTAGTCATTTTTCTTTCCTTACGGCACTATCCAGATCTTCCAATACCACGTCAGAGTAGACAATGGGGGTGTTTATCTTGTTTCCAGTTTTAAAAAGAAATCATCTAGAGCTTTTCTATCAAGTAAACTGTTTATTATTTTAATATATAATCTTTAACAGAATAAGAAAGTTTCCTTGCAGTCCTTGTTTTCTGAGTTTCTTATTAAATGATTTTTCTGCCTCAATTCAGAATTTTTTTTTTGAGATGGAGTCTCACTCTGTTGCCCAGGCTGGAGTGCAGTGGTGTGATCTCAGCTCACTGCAACCCCCGCCTCCAGGATTCAAGCAATCTCCTGCCTCAGCCTCCCAAGTAACTGGGATTACAGGTGCCTACCACCATGCCTGGCTAATTTTTGTATTTTTAGTAGTGATGGGGTTTCACCATGTTGGCCAGGCTAGTCTCGAACTCCTGACCTCAGGTGATCCACCCACCTCAGCCTCCCAAAGTCCTGGGATTACAGGCATTGGCCACTGCACCTGGCCCAGAAAATTATTTTTTCCTTAAGTTTATTAATGAGTTAGCAACTGTTTAAACAAATAAATCCACTGTGATGTTATCAGTGTCCTAAGAGCTGCAGGCTGTGCTGTGGGTATCCAGGAAGGAGGAAGTGATGCAAGTGGGATTTGACTTGGGAAAGCTGCAGAGTGGAGGGGCATTTGGACTGAGTCTTTCGAGAAGGGGAGACATGAGAAAGCTATTTTACTCATCTCCACAGCTTAATATAAAGTGGATAGAATCCTAGCAATGATTCTATCAATTCCCTTGCATCTCCCTGTGGTTAGCAACAGAAAGACCGTGTAGCGGAGTGGTCACAAGAGTGGGCTTTGAACTGAGAAGAACCTAGATTTTAATCTAGTCCCACGCTGAAAATCTGTGTGTCTTGGCAAGTAATTTAACACTTCTAGGTTTCAATTTGTCCATGAATGAAGTAAAAGGGGGTGTTGGGATAAATACATTACAGGATATAATGCATGTAAAGTGATTGGCACAGTGTCTGGCATATAGTAGGAATGTGATCCAGGTTGGTGCACATAGCAGCATCAAAAGCATTCATTGTCTTAAGTCTGCATCTGCCACGTGTGGGCCCCAGAGCAGCAGCATCAGCACATCCTGGGAACTTGTTAGAAATGCAGATTCCAAGGCTCCATTTCAATCTACTGAATCAGAACCTATGAGGATGGGAGCCAAGTAACTTAGTTTTAATAAGCTCACCAATAAGATTCTAAAGCTGCGTTTGAGAACCACTGATTAAGCAGTGTTAGTCTTTCTTCTTATAGGAGCAAACTGACATTGCACTATTCTCAAATTTTGTAATAACAATTCATTAATGTTTTAGATGCTCAATCAGATTCATATGGCTAGATTTCCTTCAGGTGAGCATCTACATTCATAAGTAAAAGCATATATGTAACTTAAATTTCTCCTGTACTATCTCCTGGTATTGCAAACTACATCACATTTAGTCACATACATTAAGTTGGGCAGCTTTTGCCCTTTTTTAAATTGGGCATAGTAAAATAGCTTAAGGCTGGGTGCAGTGACTCACACCTGTAATCCCAGCACTTTGGGAGGCTGAGGCAGGGGGATCACGAGGTCAGGACATTGAGACTATCCTGGCTAACACGGTGAAACCCCATCTCTACTAAAAACACAAAAAATTAGGTGGGTGTGGTGGCATGGGCCTGTAGTTCCAGCTACTCAGGAGGCTGTGACAGGAGAATCGCTGGAACCCAGGGGTCGAGGTTTCAGTGAGCCAAGATTGTGCCACTGCACTCCAGCCTAGGCAACAAAGTGAGACTCCATCTCAAAAAAGAAAAATACCTTAAAATAAAAATTAACGTTCTTGAAAGTTGCCTAGAACTTGCCTCTAAAGAAATATGGATCTGATGCTTGCTGGAAAAGAGAATCTTTTATTACCATTTCAGATTTTAAATATGTTATTTCTTGGTTCATTCCACTTTCCATCAATTTGGATATTTTAGATATTTCTGAGAATTTATACATTTAAAATATAAATATATGCTTTAAATATATTAGGCTAGAGTAGTTTATAATAATCTAAATTTTTTTTAAATTTGTTTTCTCTTAGTAATTTCTCTTCTTTATTGTGTTCTTAGATTGTCTACAAAATGTCCCTTTCTCCCTCCTTCTGTCTTTCACCCTCCTCTCTCTTTCTCTCCTCCCCTCCTCTTCAGTTCCCCCAACCAACTACTTTTGGCAAGACTGAAAATCTTTTCAAAAGGTCAACTGTTGTTTTTGTTTTTGAGATGGAGTCTCACCCTGTCACCAGGCTGGAGTACAATGGAATGATCTCAGCTCACTGCAATCTCTGTCTCCTGGGTTCAGGCAGTTCTCCTGCCTCAGCCTCCACAGTAGCTGGGACTACAGGTGTGCCCTACCATGCCTGGCTAATTTTTGTATTTTTAGTAGAGACAAGGTTTCACCATTTTGGCCAGGATGATCTCGAAGTCCTGACCTCGTGATCCACCCGCCTCAGCCTCCTAAAGTGCTGGGATTACAGGTCACAGTGCCCAGCCTTCAAATTTTGTGTTACTCAACTTTATTATGCCATAAACACAGATGTAATATGGTCTTGCACATATGTTCTTAAACAAGCCTAAAACATCCTCTTTTTTGACTGGGGCAGGTTAGGTTCATTAGTGGCTGTTCCCCTATGACACCAGTACCCAGGACAAATTCTACAGTCTTTGGTATATGTTAAGAAGAAATAGGCATCTTATAAGCCCAGGAATCTGCAAGAAAAAAAGAAGAGGGGTAACCTCCCCCATCATCCCTTAGAGAGGAATATTAGAGACAAACCCCACAGGGTGAGTCTAGTGTTCAAGGGCAGCACTGAATCCCTTATTGAGCTTTTGTATAGGGAGAACATGGGTGCCAATTTATCGATGAAAATAGACACCAATTCTGTGGATGCCGGGCATTTTGGATAGGGATGATACTCTTTACATAAATTGTCTGTAATTACATGTCTTCTAATTTTTGAGGTGGGGGTGTCCTATGGGAATCTGAGTTCAGAGGTAGTTTCTGCTCCTGGGAGAAAAGAGGAATGAGAGGCTGATTCTAGCTGGCTCCTTTTTAGGTAACCCAGAGGAAAATCTTGAACAAATCTGCTCATTACACCAGTACTTTTTCTTCAAATTATATTTGGTTAAATATGAAGAGTACCAACGCATCTTAGTTTTGGTTCCTATTTACTTGGTCTGTATTTTTCATCCTCTATTTTTAACATTTCTGAATCTTTCTGTATTAAACTTATCCTTATGCAAAACCCTTATTTTGGATCATTTTTGTTGTTGTTAAAAATGCACTCTGAGGGCCGGGTGTGGTGTCTCATGCCTGTAATCCCAGCACTTTGGGAGGCCGAGGCAGGTAGATCAGAAGGTCAAGAGATCAAGGCCATCCTGACCAACTTGTTGAAACCCTGACTCTACTAAAAAATACAAAAATTAGCTGGGTGTGGTAGTACATGCCTATAGTCCCAGCTACTCAGGAGGCTAAGGCAGGAGAATTGCTTGAACCCGGGAGGTGGAGATTGCAGTGAGCCTAGATCATGCCACTGCACTCCATCCTGGCGACAGAGATCTGTCTCAAAAAATATAAAACTACAATAAATAAATAAATAAAGCACTCTGAGACTTTTCAGTATTTCTCATTTGTAATTATTTTAATTATCATGACATTTCAGCTGTCTTATTTGACTTTCTAAATAGTCTACACTTTTTTGCGATCTTCTTTATTACTTTCCCCTATATAAACAAGTTTTGTTCTTCAGATATAAAAGTTACATATTATACATTTGTATTGATGATTTCTGCCTTTAAGACATCTAAAGTCTATTTATTCTTATTAATTTCCCAAATTAATCAGTATCTATATGTTCTCCTTTATTGTCTGTATTTTAGTTCTTGTTATAAATATATTTTATCTTTTTCTTTTGATGTACTCAAGCATTTTTTAAACCATAAATTGAACCAAATTATTTGATTTCTCTCATTTCCGTATTACTTATCAAACGCTCCTGAATTTTGTTTCTTCCATGAGTACCTCTTTCTCTCTCTCTTTCCTTCCATCCTTCCTCTCTCTCTCTCTTTCTCTCTTTCTTTCTTTTTGATGGAGTCTCACTCTGTAGCCCAGGCTGGAGTAGAGTGGCATGATCTTGGCTCACTGCAACCTCTGCCTCCCAGGGCCTGGTTCAAGCAATTCTCCTACCTCAGCCTTCCAAGTAGCTAGGATTATAGGCACAAGCCTCTATGCCCAGCTGATTTTTGTATTTTTTAGTAGAGATAAGGTTTCACTGTGTTGGCCAGTCTGGTCTTGAACTCCTGACCTTGTGATCTGCCTGCCTTGGCTTCCCAAAGTGCTGGGATTACAGATGTGAGCCACCACGCCCAACCAAGAGTACTTTTTCAAATGCACTTCTAGTATGTGCCTCCATAAGAGAAAACTTCTAGCCCCTATATGTCTGAGAATATTGTGTATTATGACTTCACATTTAAAAAAATAATAATTTGAAGCAGAGTCTTGCTCTGTTTCCCAGGCTGGAGTGCAATAGTGCGATCTCAGCTCACTGCAACCACTGCCTCCTGGGTTCAAGCAATTCTGTCTCAGCCTCCTGAGTTGCTGTGACTACAGGTGTGTGCCACCATGCTGGCCTAATTTTTGTAATTTTTTATTTTTATTTGAGTAGAGACAGGATTTTACCATGTTGGCCAGGCTGGTTTCAAAATCCCAACCTCAGGTGATCCACCCACCTTTGCCTCCCAAAGTGCTGGGATTACAGGCATGAGCCACCATACCCAGTCTGTCCTCACATCTGAATGATGATTGGCTAGATATATTAGTTAGGAATTTTTATTTTCCCTACTGCTTTAGAAACGTAGCTTCTTCAACTTCTTGCTTCCAAATTTGCTGCTGTAAAGGCCAATGACAGTCTAATTTTTATGACTCTGTAGATGATTTGTTCTTTTTGAAAGTTTATCCTTAACATTCACTACAGACGATGTTTGAGCCTCTTCCATTTGACATCTTTTGACATTTTTTAAACTCTTGAACATGTATCATATTATTTCTTCAGAGACTTCCTGTTTTCTGTTTTCTTTCTTTTTCTGGGATTTCTATTCTCAGATATTGGTATTTTTATTTTCCAAAGTTTTCAGCTACAGAATCCTTTATATTTTCCATCTTTATTTATTTATTTTGCTGCCATCTGCAACAGTTCATTCACCTAATTATCTATTTTTAATCTCTACATATTCTACTATTTATTCTAACTACTGAGTTATTACTGACATTTTTCATTCTTGTTTTACCATTTGGCTCTTTTTATGAGTTTTTTGTTCATTCTTTATATTGCAAAAATCTTCCGCTAAATCCTCCCCTTCATTTCCAGTCCACCAACCACCTCCTCCGATCATTGTTTGACCCTAAATCCTTGTGCTGCTGCAGCACTGAGAAGAGACAGGGCTCCTCGTCCTCCATTGTTGGGGGCTGGAGGATGGAGAAGTGAATGGCTGGGTGTGTCTGGCCAGCCTGCAAGTCTGTGTCCACGCATACCACACGGCTCTCACATAGCCCTGATCTTACCTCTCCTCCTTTCCAAAATAGGAGGCCTAGGGTATTGCATCCAATTTTTGTGGAGAAAAGGGCAGGTGCAAAGCTTAATGGCATCTTACAACCTATGCCCTCATAGCTTCTTCCTGAACCTCTGGGTTATACTTTAAATGTCACCAACTCAAAACTCCCCAACTGGCAAAACAGAAATTAGACTCTTCATGGGTCCTTTGGCTTTTCCATTTTCATTCCTCAAATCCATGCTTTCCTCTAGATTTTACAGTTTTCTTAGGGTTGACTTTGGAGGAGGAACAGATACCCCAGGCCAGTCTGACTCTCAACAAGAACCCTTTATTTAGTGCTATTCTGCCTACAATTCACGTCTATGTCATTAATTTCAGTCTCTTCTCCAGGTCATATCAAACTTGTGGAGCAAATATTTTCCATGTGTCTTATTAAATGCTCTCAGTTCATTCTCTCATTTATTTTTCCAACAAATATTTTCAAGCATTAAGACATGCTGGCACTCCGATTAGTGCCAGGAACACAAAGATGAATTAAAGCACAGCACAGACCTTGCAACATTTAGCCAACCAGCATTAAAGCACTTTAGGGGAGCACACAATGAAACTCCTTTGAAACTACCACATTAGTTATTTGAATTATGGTGATGATTAGAATATATTCTCTCCCATCCCACATAACTCAAAAATATTATTTTTAATGAGCTATTATTTCATTTCCCAGGCTTTATTTCTCATTGTTTAATTCTTTTAAAATAGCATTCCACATTATTGAGGGGAGGGTTAGTTCATCTGCTGATTGCTATACCTTCTGGGATCCCTTCTGTTCCCTAAGGCTGAGGCGAAACCCAAATTTACTAATGAACTGCCAAAAATTTCATCTCACAAATTCCTACTCATATGCCATTACTGTAAAGGCTTTGTAGTTATTACAGTGATGAGTTTACAGCGTGGAATCTAGGACAGTGCTGTTACAACTAATTCATTACCTACACTTTACACATGTTAAAGAGGAAAAAAGGGTGGGCGTGTGTGTGTGCATGTGTGTGTGTGAAAGAGGGAGAGTGAGACAGTTGTGTGTGTTTTCTCACTTAACATCGGACTCCATCCCACAATGCACTAAAGGATTAATAAAGTTATTTAATCCTTGATCTTTAAAGCCATTTCAGCCTTTAGTAAATCCTCTCCCTGCCATAGGTCATTAATTCTTTTTTTAATTCAATCTATGCTAATTGTGTGCCTACTATGTGCTAGGCCCTGTGAAAATGCTGAAGATACAGCTATTGTGGCAAATTTGTAATGGAGCAACTTAGCTGGTCTGAACTACATTTCCCAGAATTCTATTTTCTAGCCATTCCTGGTTAGGGTGGGCTGTCACAGACATTTCTTGTGGGAGATGTTGTGGTGTGGAAGTGGAGCAATAGCCATTTTGTAGCTCACCAATATCGTTAAGAATCTGCTAACTTACTGCATTGATGTGAGTTAGCAGGAGGGCCTGGACTCCACCTTCCCCTAGATCCTCCTTAAACTTCTTTGACTCCAAAACCAGGAATGTGTGTGCAGCTCCATGAAAAAGCCTCCTGGTTTCTGCCTGACATCCATACCATGAAGGTTAGAGGAAATAAGACCTGACATGGGCTTCAGGTCATACTTGTGGGGTTTTAGCTCATGCCATGGGTTCTAGCCTCCTTTTCACCTCTCCCACCTGACATCCATCTTTTCTTCCCTGCCTACCTACCTGTGGGCTTTAGCTCCAGTATCAGACATGAAGACAAGAGCCTTACAGAGACTTCCGCACCAGCTCCCACATGTCATCAAGTCAAATGCCTATAGAAAAACCCTTAGTATCATATATATTCTTAGTATCACTTAGAAGCCTAAGTGGTTTTGCTTTTCTGATTGAACGCTGACTGACAGAGCTAACAAACAAAAAAGAAATTCTAATTTCTACCCTCATTGAGTTTATGATTTAGATGGGGAGGAATATATGTTCAAAATATTGCATCACAGTTAATTCATTATAACTCTGAGATGTCCTGTGAACAAAAATTAAGAGTGGCAGGAGAGCTTCTCACCAGGATTCTTCTAGAGAAAGTTTCATAAGGCTATTAGAGCAGAGAATGTGGTCCATTCTATCAAGATTCCCTTAGTTCCCCTTTTACGTCTTTTGTAAATGCCCCTGGCTATTTATTTTCAGAAATAGCAGCTCTTTCACAGAGGACTGCCCTTGGGCTATTGAGATGTGCTTTGTCCCCATGAGGAGAACCTGAAGCTTGGTCCACAAGATGTATCTGTCCCCCAAATTGCAAAAAAAGAAACTCCCCCAACTGTTTCTTCCTTAGTAGGTTTCCTTGCCCACTGACTCTTGTAGACAGAATTAAAGCGGATGATAATAAGCAATTTTTTTACTTAGAATTTAACATTGAGACATTATTATTTAAGCATATGTTGAATGATTTAATAGAGGTCTAATCAATTTTAGGAGTGTCTATTCTATTCAGCATTATCAAAACTAATCTTATCCTTCTCCAAAACTACACTGCCAGCCAAAGAAAGAATAAAGCCAAAACTTGGTAACTTAACTTAGTAAGAAACACTGACACAGTGGCCAACCTTCCTGGTACCTTAGCCTCTTTATTCCTCTCCAGTCTCTTCCCTTCTTCATCCCTTTCTTTCAATCTTCTTTGTGACTTACCTAGTTGAGAACCCCATCATCTCTTGCGGGGACTTCAATTGTTACTTAACTTTTCCCCATACAGTCTTTCCACTTTCATTTCACCATCTACTCTGTCTCAGAAGAAACTTGCATGTCTTATGGACATGCAAGCATCCAGCTCAAAACACCTTAAGGCTTCTAAGCATTGAGTATCAAGTATTTCAATTTTCGTAAAGTGCTCCTGAAAAAATGCTTTTGAAACACAGATCAATGGTCGTCTATAGAACTAGGTGATGAACTCTCTCAATTTCTTAGCACGAAGATTAGGATTTAGTTCAGGCACTGTCCAGCTGTCCAGCTCTTCTCTCACATACTCTTCCACTCTCAGAAAGCTTTAGCTATCTCTTGAACATTTTTTAAATATACCACCTTGCCCTTGCATATGCTGTTCCTACTATCCAGAGTGCCCTGCCTTGCCTTGTCAGACTTCTATTGTCAGCTCACATTTTACTATCGAAAGCTTTCTCAGATGCCCCAAGGCACAACGTTGGCTTTCCCTGGGCTTCTATACTCTACCTTTAAAACAGTACTCTTGTTGTGGGCTATCTTTTGTACATGTCTGTTTTCCAAATAATAGGCTGTAAATGCTTGGGAGCAAGAAACTGTCTTTTCAATTTTTTAAATTCTCTAACATGTCAGAGATGGTTAAAATATATTCGATGGATGAAGAAAATTAATTACATGTTTATTGCTCCCTGAGGAACTCAAAGCATCCTAGAAACTGCATATATTTATCACAAGGTATGTAACACATGGGAGATTATCTCTCTATTGTCCCAAGAGACTTAGCTTTAGCCTCAATATCTGATGACCCACTCAACAAAACAAAAACCTCTCAGTTAACCAGAACTTTTCTCTTGGAATGGGATTGAAGGATCTGCCATTTTTACCAGAACATTTACTTTTGGGATCTCACCTGCCCTGCACCCCTAATCCTCAAACATTTAATTGAATTTTTTTTCAGAGAGAATTTCTGGAAAATACAATACCAACCATCTCACTGTACCCGTGGTGATATCTTCGTGTCCCTTATAGAGTTGTGCTCTGGACAACCACCAATTAGCCTCCCCCTTATCTGACTCTGATCCCAATAATGTTCTAAACTTTCAAAAACAAATTCTCCCCAAAAACAGATTCCCACCAAAAATAACCTACAATGTATTCAAGAACTGTGAGGAATCAGCCAAAACCTGCAATATTTCTAGTGAGTCTTCTAGCATAGCAAATCACACTGTGCAAACCTTTCAATCATATCTGATTCCGTAGCAGTAATGCAGACCAGATGAAGGTTAACTGTAACATGGGTAGAACTAGGGCAGAAGACATGAATTTTCTTTTGTCTCTAGGTCATCTGTTTCTCAGGCTGTAGACTTTAGGCCACCTGCATCTAAATCAATGAGCATGTTTATTACAATACACTTCCCTCTGCACCACCAGTGAGATACTGTTTCAGCAGCCCTAGAGATTGGTTTCAAGAATTTCAGCTGTTTTTAAATTTTGTTTTTATTTTAAGAGCAACACTAGTGCCCATGGCAAAATGCAAATTAGACAAACTCCCTCTCTCTGGGCAGTCATTGCTACAGTCTTCCCTACAGAATTATCTGCCCAGGCATACCCATTGATATCTGAGACATATACTGTCGCATCTCACAAGAGCCATATAATTGTGTACACATCCAGCACTTCCTAATTCTTCTGCAATGTGAACTCCTTCACATTTCAACCACAGCTAGTACAAATACATTTTGAATAACTGATTCAATAATGCACAGTAGATTGTAAATGGTAAAACATTTAATTGGATTACATAATTGTTTCTAAATCTCTGATTGGTAAAATTAGATGGAGTTGGGGGCCAACTGTCAGAAAAAATACAAGAGAATAGGTCTATGATAACAAAGAAAACACCCTCAATCTGATGAGAGGAGGCAGGCAGCATAATTCTTTGTGTTTCTTTCTCTCACTGCCATTTAAAACTCACTGTTCTTTTGAAGCCATTCCTAAAACTATTCTGTATTCAAGATGTAAATTAACAGCAAGCTATCTATTAAAAGGCTTATAATTATGTCACTTTCCAACATAGGTCCATATATATACAAATATATATTAGAAAAAATATTTATTTCAAATACTTAAGGGGCTAAAATGAAGTCATTGTTTTCCCTAAAATAAGTTGTCTGTTGTCTTTCTGGTTGATGTTAATATCTATGTAATATTACAATATGAGAATTCTGTTAAAAGATTTTACAATAAGACTTTCAGATATTAGCTAGAAAAAAAATTCCTCCAACTTTCTTTTCAGTCTAAGAAGCCCATTTTTATTAAAGAATCGTCATTTAAATTCATTAGATGCATAACAATGACACTAAGTACCCTGAATCTTCCTGGTATGGAGGAAAAAAATTATTGTATTTTTAAAAATTAAGGAGTTAGCCGAGCACAGTGGCTCATGCCTATAATCCCAGCACTTTCAAAGGCCAAGGCAGGCAGATCACAAGGTCAGGAGATGGAGACCATCCTGGCCAACATGATGAAACTCCATCTCTACTAAAAACACAAAAATTAGCTGGGCATGGTGGGGCACACCTGTACTCCCAGCTACTCAGGAGGCTGAGGCAGGAGAATCACTGGAACCCAGGAGGTGGCAGTTGCAGTGAGCCAAGATAGTGCCACTGCACTCCACTGATGGAGTGAGACTCTGCCTCAAAAAAAAAAAAAAAAAAAAAAGCGTTAATGTGGTATTGACTGTGTTCAGTTATTTCATTTATTTTAGACTGTGTCCATGAGGGCAAATATAACCGAGCACTTTACAATTACCCAGAAAATTTGAGCATCATAGTAAAAAAAAAATCTGATTAATATTGAAGTTTCTTTTCCCCTACAAGTTACTTTGAATAATCCATGTAATTGCATTATCCCTTTACTTCTTTTAGATTTTTAGACAGACAATTCCTTGAGGGTGAGACCCATTTCCATATTTCTTTTTTATTAGTCTTGCATATCCTTCTTTGGAACTTTGGATATTTGGAGGAACTAGCTGACAAACACTCTAGGATTAGGCAGAATATTCTTTTTTTTTTTTTTTGAGACAGAGTTTCGCTCTTGTTACCCAGGCTGGAGTGCAATGGTGCGATCTTGGCTCACCACAACCTCTGCCTCCTGGGTTCAGGCAATTCTCCTGCCTCAGCCTCCTGAGTAGCTGGGATTACAGGCATGCACCACTGTGCCCAGCTCATTTTTTGTATTTTTAGTAGAGACAGGGTTTCACCATGTTGACCAGGATGGCCTCGATCTCTTGACCTCATGATCCACCCGCCTCAGCCTCCCAAAGTGCTGGGATTACAGGCTTGAGCCACCGCGCCCAGCCTAGGCAGCATATTAATAGGCACTGCCCTAAGAAAACAAGGTGTTTCCACATGTTCACAAATATCTGAGTATTTCCATTTTACTGTATTGTTTTGGTACTAATTCTCTAAACAAATGTTTGTCAATTTATGAATTAGGATCTTGGTTACAGGTCTAACAGGAATATCATCCACTTACTAGTTTAAATGCTCATGTTTTCACAGCAATTCTCATTACATAAAAAGTTTGGTTAAATGTGGCCCTTCTTACATATCATTAAAGAGCAAGCTAATTTGTATGCGCGCGCCTGTGTGCATGCTCGCGCACTTCCTCTAAGGAAAGAGTGACTAAAATGAACATTCTGAAAAAAAGCAGCAAATGATAAACATAAAAAGGAGAGTGACATGACCTCATTCGAATTAACGACTTTGACAATCATTACTTGCTGTGGAGGGGCATTTGTCCCAGTTCAGTCTTTAGCCCAAGCATTCACCACTCAATATTGTGCAGCCAAAGTGAAGAACTTTGCCATGTCAATTACCTGTTACAAACAAACTGTCAAGTCACTTTGAAATAGTTAAACAAATCTATACATTGATATTTGCTGGCATCTTTATGCTACATTGAACCCACTTGAAGTTTATGCAGTATGAACTTCTCTGCAGATATTTCTGAGATCTTAAAGTTGAGAAAGTCTCCAAGGAGATGAGGATTCTGATGTACTGCAGAAATGCTGGGTATTCCTATCAAAACAGTGAAAAACAGAGAAGCATAGTACCAGTGCCCCAAATTAAGGATGCTTTTTAAACCTTCCATTTCATTAAATTGCATGGCTGCATAGGAAAGTCATGCTAAAATATTGTGATTAACACAAAGGAAGCTTAACAGACAATGCTATTATAGGTGAAAGACTGCTAATTGCCATCTTCCCAATAACTTATTGATTTTAATCAAATCTTCCTAGAGCAGCATGCCGGCAGCAAATGGATAACTAGATAGAGGGAAAACACAACAATGGAAGGAGTAATATGGAAGAAATTATTCATGTTTGAGTTGTATAAAATTGAACAAATATTCTTGATCAGCATTTATACAAATACAGATTCGTCGGGAAGGTGCTATCTAAATTGCTTCTCTCACAGTGTATTGAAATTACCATAACTGTTAGCATTTTTAATTATTTTGATCTGCTGAAAATAGATTAAACTGAATGGGAAATTGGCTTATTAAGGCTTATATATTTGAGTTAATATGAAATGTTCTCAGCCAGTGTGTCTGGAGAATCTGTCTAAAAGACACTCACTATATCTGGTTGACAATGAGACAGGGAGAAGTGGTGGATTTCATCCTCAGAAACCAAAGTTTTGTTTTGAGGTAGAAATGGAAAAAAAAAAAAATCTTCTCAATCCCTTCACTTCATTGGCAAAATTTAACTACATCTGGTAATGGAAATATTTCATAAATGAGCAACCGGTCTGTTTGATAGATAGAACCAAGTTTTCCTAGGGAAAAAAATCTTGCTAGACTAAACTTAACACTTAAAAAAAATGGAGAACCCTTGAAATCCATCTTGTATTACAAGAGCAGTTTCTCAGTGTGAGATTCAATATAGTGTGAAACATTGAAGAGCTCACACTTTGGTCATTCACTGATGATGAAAAAGAAGTACAATGTCGAGTTTCAATTGCAGTCTGTAGGCAGGCCCCGTGGCATCCCACTGACTGTTTGTCTCTTGGGAATGTCTTATTCATCAACTTGTGACACTGGACCCAAAGGTAGATTTCAAATATGAGCGTGACTACACTTTTTTTTTTTTACAAAGAGTATTTAGTTTCCCTTGTAAATCAAATGAATACCATAAAGATTTCAGTTCCAAAATTATTCTCCTTCCACATCTACATATAATTATATGTTTTAATAGTGCAGAGCAGGGTTTGTCAGTATCAACACCATTGACATTTTGGGACTAGGTAATTATTTGCTGAGGGGGTGGGGTCTGTCCTGTGCATTTTAGGATGCAGCACTGCTTGCCTTTACCTACTAGATGCCAGTAGCACTCCCCTACTACCAATTTATGACAACCAAAATGTCTATAGATATTGTTAAATGTCCCCTGCTGAGTAGAATCACCTCTGGTTGAGAATCATCGGATTAGAAGAGGGAATTCTATAGTTCTCTTGATAATTGTGCATCTCAAACAATTATCTAGAAAATTTCCATTTAACCCTAAAATGTAGAAGCAGAATAATGAAATTTGCATTATGGCTCTGAAGTCTGAGAAGTTTCTCTTTAAATATAGTGTATCCACAAAAACACCTGCATCTAGGTCAGCATTTGAAAGTCATGAGATTAATTGACTATATGAAAGAGGTGATAGAAAATAATCACAGTGGGAGTTTAAAAAGGCAAGTAAGTCTCAAGATTAGAAGATGCTACCTTCTGTTAAAGGTTCTAGGGGAAATACAGTCTAGTCCAACAGTGGCAAATGGCTTGAAAATAGGTGCCAACTCCAGCTGATTGGTAGTGGCTGATGGAAGCCCTGTATTGAGGAGGATTCTGATGCTGCATCCAGGCTCGGCAGCAAAGGGGACTGCGATGAATTAGTGAGGTCTACCTTGGATGAGGCAAATGGAAATAGGGGGCTTATCTCAGACACTGGCCCTTTCCTTTCTAGTCATTTGACCTGATTTGCTCTCCAAATTATTTTAAGCACCTAATGAGACTGTGGTATGCTGTTTTTGTGCTGCATAAATAAATGCATTTTAAAAAGAAAATGAATAAAATGATGATCATTTCTAAATATTTACTAAGCATCTCCTCTTCCTTCGACATCTGTTTTGGGCTCTATAGATATGCTATTGAATGACAAACATAGCTTCAAATATCGATCGAAACGTTCATGTTCCAGTGGTCTGGCCTCCAATGCAAAAGAAACAAGCCGCTCATTTAAAAAACAAAAAAAATTAACCACAGGGACTTGACCTCCCAGGAATGTATAGCTTCCTCTAAAATCTGCATAATTATTTCCATTCTGTGTTATCTAGTATTCCCCTTAGTTTCCGAGGTTCCAAGAACCAATATTATATTAGGCCAATATCCCTTTGCATCTAGCCAGTGGTATGGACTTAGTGTCTAAGAATGCTTTGCCAAACAAGGCAAGTTGTATACTTCTTTAAGGCTGAAAATGACCCTGCGGAGGATAATGTTTGGGGAATGGGTAAACAGGAAGTAGCCAGTCATATGCAAAACACATCAAAGATCCTTTGGAAGGTTCTTCCCAAATAACAGTGTACATTATTATCTCTCCCACAAAATTTAAAAAGATATAACCACAAAATTTAAATAACTTCTTTAGATCAATACCAAATACATAATTATAAAAAATGATTTACAAAATGATTTTCTATGTACAAGCTACGTCTTTTCATTTCTGTGGCTAGGACTAGCAGTTGGCTTGTTAGACGAGTAGCCAGTATTCAAAAAGAAGTTATGGTATTCTCACTCCCAGTTGCTGCTCTTATAAATGAGAATGAAAATAAGCTCTTCCAAAGTGTGGGTTCTAGACTCCATCAATCAAGTGACAGTAAGCTAACACAGTCTGGGAAGGCTCAATCCAAATTTGTATCTTGGCATAAAAATTGCAAGTGACATGTGAAAAATCGAAACTATACATATTAAATCTTTAACTGCTCAGGTTCTGCTGCAGATAAGGTTGACATAAAACTTGGTTGACTTTATTGTTTTGTATCAGGATTAATCTAATTTCTCTGGTAGATGTAAATAAAGACTGAGACAAATTGAGTGTATAGCTAAGTTTACTGACCCCCAAGGCAAGGAAAACCTATTCCAATGCAAAGAATAAGATTTGTGTGTTGGAGTTTTCAGATTGTCAGGGGGATATTAGCTCTGAAAAGATTAAAGCCTTGGGAATTGACTTGCATGTGGATATAAATGGGCAAAAACAGCCCCTTGTAAAGGTGGCCTCCCAAACCAGTGGCAAGGCAGGGCTTCCAAAGTCAATGGCCACAAAAGCTCATTGGGAAATGTGATTGACCAGTTTAAACAAGTCATTGGCTTATCAGTTTAGGATTGATTGGCTGTAGAAACTCAGCACAGACTGACTGCGGAGCCCCAAGTCCTCTGAATAGTCACAAGGTCACTGTGGGGCTGTCTTTGGCCTACTCTGACTAATTATCTGAGAAAAAGTTGTTTTGCTTCCTTCTTGTGGTTTCCTGACCACTTGCTATTTTACACCCCCAAGGCTCAAGGGTCATGTGAAGATCAAGTTCACCTGCACTAGTTCAAGGTGTTTGGAAATATCATGTTGCCCCCATGCTAGTTTGTCATCTGTGGGAGCTTCAAAAGGAATAATATATTTTACAGATATAGATAGATAGATAGATAGATAGATAGATAGATAGATACTTTTCACTTCATGGGAAATCATTAGAAACAATGAGTGATTTTCTTGATGTGAAGCATCTGTGGCAGGTTGAGCCACATTCTAGAAAACAAAGCTAGGGTTAAAACCTAGCAGCAAAGACAGAGAACGCTCAACATAACCAAAAGGGTTCCTTGGTCAGACGCCTTGCTGTGCAGAATGGATACCTGTGCAGCTCAGAATCAAAAATGAATCCAAAATAATGTCAAGGACAGAGCCCTTCAGGGGATTTCAAAGGTACAGTTAGATGCACATTGCAATTGAACTACTAATATTGGATAAATGAGGGAGTAAAACGGATTACATGATTCGTTATCAGCTTCAAATATTTGAAAAGACTCCCATTTGAAAGAATACTTTGGGGCTTTTCCTTCCACAAGAAACATGTTTCATGTCATCCAGACACTAAGTAGATTTCTTTCACAAAAACTGTTACATTATCTGGGTAAACATGTCAATCAAAGACTACAACTAGCAATTTACAGCAATGATGCTAGATTTAACATCTAGAGAGCACTATTCCAGTGGGAAATAGTATTTTTATTTACCTCTTTGTTACTAGAACAATTTTTTAAAAAAGGTTTTTACGTAAGGAGCTTTGAGAGGGGAGTATTTATGTTATAACCCAAACGAATCTGTAAAACTTTGAGGTATTTTTATTGGATTGCTTTCTCTTTCAATTTAAGAGATAATTTCTCTAAAATACTATTTACCAAATTTTTCAGTGTGTCCCAGAACAAACACTTGTTCTTATAATGAAGCTTTGGGAGAAGGGTAACATGATTCTGCCTGCATGTTAAGGTTTAATCATTACTTATTAATGATCTTATTTTCATGAGATTTTCTCAAACTTAATATTCTATTAAGGTAGCATCTGTTAGAGGAATTATCTTGGTTTTTTAAAGCAAATTTTAGCTGATTACCATGAATCTACATAATTAGAATTAGGTCTAATTATGTAGTGTAAATACATGTAATATATTTATAACATATAATGACATAATTATGATTCACAATAATGTTGAAAAACTCCTCCTTAAAATTAGTAAGGAAAATATGTTGCACAATCCCTCTCCAATATATTAGCAATTTTACAATGCATGTTGCTTCTGTAGCTTCTAAACTGGAGCTTTGTCAGACAATAAAATTAAAAATAAATACATTTTGAAGTTATTAACCCAAAAGAATGTTACCAAACCCGCCTTTGATTTCAAAACTATAAATATTTTGTAACCTTTCAAAAAATACATCTTAAAATGTTAATCCTGATAAGTATCCATTTCTAATGTACCTTCAACCCAATGTTGAGTGTCCAGCATATCTAGCAAGAGTTAATATAAGACAGTTCTCACTTTGTCTTATAAATGACAGAAAGTCCAGGAGAGGAAAGCAGCTTCCACACTGAGTGGAAAGGAATAGCGAGAGATAGAGTTTAGGAGGGGAAGACAGGCTTCCACAAGAATGTGGAAGAGGACGCTGGAGGGGAAATCCAGGAAAGAGAAAGATGGCTTCCACGAGTGTTTGTGGGAGACCCAAACATGGAGTCTGAAGGGGTGTGGACGAAGGGGACTTTTAACCTCCGAGGAGCCCTCAACTTCTCCAAGACTCCTGGCCAATGAAAGGAGTTCCTTAGAACTTCCGCTGGAGTGATTGATTCTTAATTTCTTCCCGCGCCTGAGAAATTCAACCATAAACGGTTAAATCTCCCGGATGGAGAGAGATGGGAGGGGATCATGGCGCTGGGAAATTCTTGCCCTTAAAACTACGCCCCGTTGTGGACCCTGGAAAGAGAACACCTTCCCTCAGAAGCATGTATTTGATTTGCGAGAGCAGGACTGACATTCTTCTGTAAAGGGATCATAGTAAATATTTTAGGCTTAGAGGGTCATGTAGTCTGTCGCTGCTATTCAGGTCTACTGCTGCAGCTCTAAAACAGCCATAGACAAACAAATGGGTGTGGCTGTGTTCCAATGGAACTTTATTTACTAAACAGGCAGCTGCTGGATATGGTTTGATGTGGCTCAGAGTTTGCTGAGTCCTGCACTGTACCGTAGTGGTTGAAAGAATTGATTCTTGAGTTTGTCCTCTATGTTTATATCTTTCTTTCACCATTTAATAACTTTATGATCTAAGCTAACTTACTTTGGTTTTCTCATTTGTAAAGTGGTGGTAATAACTGCTCCTGTCACATAAGGTTGTTTTGAGGATAAAAAGGAAACAATTTATGTAAAGCACTTATTCCTTTGTAGGAGGAATAAATTGTTGTTTATAGATATATAGCATGTATATGCAAAATATTTAGCATTCAACATTGGTTTTCAGATTTTTATAGCACAATGTTACACATTAAAATTTGAGAAGCACTGGTTTAGTTGTTGAAGCAAAAATGTTCATATGATAAATAATTTTTCCAAAGTAGTAAACATCACAGTGTCCTGATGAGCCTGACCTTATACATAAGGCATAAACTATAGAAGTATACTAAATAAATGATTGTCCTGTAGTGCCTCCTTATCCGCAGGTGAGTACATCCCAAGACCCCAGTGGATGCTTGAAACTGTGGATAGTACTGAACACAGTTGCTGTCCATCAGATCACATTTCTGTTCATGAGCTCATCCACAAATTTAATAACCTTTCCATCTTAACTAAGCACTTGTCACGCACTGTGGCTGTAAGTTTTGCAGTTTGAGGTATGACAGCAAAACTGGGATGAATTTTTTTCCTTCTTTACAATTTTGTAGATAAACTTGTTCTTATCATAGATTTTAATAACATTTTTCAACTTTTTTTCTTTAAGAACTTTCACTGTTTCACGTAGAATGAATATTTTATGGATTTTTTTTTTTAGCATATCTGAATTGCCACCATCACTACTGTTGTGCTTTGGAGCCATTACTAGGTAAAATAAGAATGCCTTGAGTCCAACCACTGATAACTGAGATGGCTGCTAAGTGACCAATGGCAGGTAAAGTCTATTGGTGAGCAAGCAAGACAAAGGAATGATTTACATACAGGGAGGAAAGGAGCAGGATGGAGCAGATAATGCAAGATTTCATCACACTACTCAGAACGGTGTGCAATTGAAAAATTATGAGTTGTTAATTTCTAGAAATTTCCATGTAATATTTTTGAACTGTGGTTAACTGGAGCAACTGAAACCATGAAAAGAAAAACCATGGAATTTGGGGATTACTCTATTTAGATAATATATTTACATAGATATAGCAAAAATTGTTATATCCCAGATATTTTTAAGCATATGATTTTGTTTTCATGTATAATCAATCAGTAAACAACTATTTGGTGCCTATTATGTATAGTTATCAGGCTAGACTTTCTTGCCTTAAAAAAAAATGTAGTGGAGAGAGGAAAACAAGAAACAGACAATTAAAATTCAGTGTGATAAACTATTCCAATAGAGTGCACGTGTTATATTTTTAGAAGATTTTATGAAATATCCTGTAAAATTCTTCTTTGATGATCATTGAACATTTCCTAAAGGATTTTCATGAATGTGTATTTGTCTCACCACTAAAAATGCACACCTTTTAAGGATAAGGTCTGTGTTTATATATATATATATATATATATATATATATATATATATATGTTTATATATGTATATATTTATATATATAACTTATATATAAATTATATCCCAGATATTTTTAAGCATATGATTTTGTTTTCATGTATAATCAATCAGTAAACAACTATTTGGTGCCTAATATGTATAGTTATATATAGTTATATATACATATATATGTATATATATAAATTGTATATATATAAATATATACATATATTTATATGTTATATATACATATATTTATATAAGTTATATATATACATATATTTCTATATAAGTTATATATAAATACTATATATACACATGTATATATATATATATGTTATATATGTAGATACTCTATATATATGATGCTACATATATAGTATTTCCTATTGTGCTTCTTATGTTTTATGGACATCCCATTTGTCAAATGTACATTTTTGACTATTAACAAATTAATTTTACTATTAAGTATGCAAGATTGTCAAAATTAATTCACCAAACCTTTCTTGATATCTTACAATCAATAGTTCAGCTACTGTTATGAGGATAAGTGAGATAACACCTTATTATTTTAAAATGGGGATCCTACCTGCTTTATCTTTCCAAAGAGTTGTGAGAAATAACTGCATAATAGTGGAAAAAAATACCCTAATAAATAATTGATGCATAGGTCACACAACGCCATTGAGTATTGTTATGGTTTGGATCTGTGTTTCCACCCGAATCTCATATTGAATTGTAATCTCCAGGGTTGGAGGTGGGGCCTGGTGGAAGGTGACTGGATCATGGATACAGTTTCTAATGGGTTGGCACTATCCTTGTAGTGCTGTCTCATGATAGAGTTCTCATGATACCTGGTTGTTGAAAAGTGTGTGGCACCTCCCCACTTCCTCTCTTCCTCCTGCTCCCTCCATATAAGACCAGCGTACTTCCCTTTTGGCTTCTGCCATGATTGAAAGTTTCCTGAGGCCTTCCCAGAAGCCATTATTCTTCCTGTACAGCCTGCAGAACTGTGAGCCAATTAAGCCTTTTCTGTGGCTAGGCTTGGTGGCTCATGCCTGTAACCCCAGCACTTTGGGAGGCTGAGGCTGGTGGATCACCTTAGGTCAGGAGTTTGAGACCAGCCTGGTCAACATGTGAAACCTCCTCTTTACTCAAGATATAAAAATTAGCTGAGCATGATGGTGGTAGCTTGTAATCCCAGCTACTTTCGAGGCTGAGGCAGGAGAATTGCTTGAACCGGGAGGCAGAGGTAGCAGTGAGCTGGGATTGTGGCATTGCACTCCAGCCTAAGTGACAAGTGAGATTGTCTCAGAAACAAACAAACAAATAAAACCTTTTCATTATAAATTACCCAGTCTCAGGTAATTTTTTATAGCAGTGTGAGAACTAATATGAGTATCTAGTAAGTGTTCCTTCGAAAAAGAGTAGAGATTGTAGTAGACTGATATTAGCATGAGTATTGGGAGGTCTAACTTTGCAGACCAACTCTAGAAAAATGACTTATCTAAGTATGGGACAAGGTAGTTGTCCCTAGGTCTTGGGTTACAACATCTATCAAATAAATGAGCTTTCTGAATTCTCAAAACTGTGGAATCTATCAGACACAGAATTTTCCACTTGCTCCCTGAGATTCTGATATGCCTGCCCACGAGTTGAGGGCAGGGAGGAGATGGAGGGCTTGGCTTGGTATCCTCGGGTTCAGAGTGGTGATCTTGGGGAGCCCCTCTTAATGATGAGCAATATAGGTTTGGAGCATGGAACCAGAAAGAAGAGAAACAAAGTACTAGGTTATTCCTCGGATCCATTTTGTAGCCACACCAGACCAATCCGATTCAACTTTTACAAAGACGTGAATGATTGTTCAGTTGCCACAGACCCTCAGGTCATATAACCTGAGCATACTCAAATGAAGCAAGTGTGAAACCACAGGGGAACCTAAATGCTTGGGTGTGGACCTGGTACTGCATTAAGAAATGGACACCACAGGGCAGGATCCAGGATCCACTCAGATTGAGTTCTGGCGTCATTCCACGGCAAGATCCAATCAGATCATGAGTCTCAACACCACCCTACTGTATTATCCAATCAGATCACCCCTAATTCCCCTACGCTTATAAAACCTGACCCAGCCTCCAGCCTGGGGAAGCACTGCTTTGGGAGCTATTCCGGGTGTTCTTCTTAACTTGTTCCAAGTAGGAAAATCTGCTTGCTAAATCCTCCTGACTTTATAATTGGGCTGTCACTCGCCAAGTGAGTGGTCCCACCATCGTGTGGGTAACAACTTCAGCTGTGCAGTGGATGAAATTGCAGGGACTCTCCCTAGACCGTGTTTCCTCTGGACCTTTTTCTGTTTGGTCTGGACGCTTTCTCACACCTTGCTCTTTCAGTCCTTAGGTTTCAGGGTCTTAGACAGCTTTTGTGACCTAAACACTTATGACTCTATCTCCTCACCAAATGTTCTCTTTCCTTTATCCCATTCTCTCAAAGTACTGCTTGGGGGCTCACCCTTATCCAAGAAGCCATTTCCACCTAGAGTATAATATTAAAGTTTAGTAAAGCATTAACCAACTCAGATAATCTGCTTGTATTTTCACAGCAACTTTCACATTTTCAGGATGAGTCATAAGTGGTGAGTTTATATACTTACTGTTGTGGAGGGAAGCTGCCAGAGGGAACACATTTTAAGGAAGTGGGATCATTTAGCTCTTCAACATTTACACTTTGAAATTCCTCCAGTAGTCTGGGATGCCGTTGTATAGTTATTGAAATATCTTGCCATTCATCCAAGTATGTACTGATGTGACATACTTGGATGAATGGCAAGATACTGAATGGCAGCAGTGATATTGTTGGAAATACAGAATCTTAGGCCCCTCCCCAGTCCCACTGAAACGGAATCTGTATTTCAGCAAGATCCCCTAATGCTGATTCTTAGGAACATTGAAGTTTGAGAAGCAATGATATACCACGTAGGCAAAATGCTCTCCTGTTTGGATAAATGCATTAGTAACATTGCCCTTACAAAGAGGATAGAGATAGAGAGTGTCTAAGCACAACAGGCTGACTCTCATCAGTGAACACACAGTCTCTCTAGTCAACACTGCACCTCCTGCTCTTTGGGAGAATTCTGTACCACCCATAAATAACTGGGGCAGTGGAACATACATAGAAAAGTACATGGAGTTTGTAATCTGTACCTGACTGCTTCTACTCTAACTTACTCCTTTTTGACTTGTCCTGTTTACCCACATGCCTGTGCTCCCTGGGAGATTAAAGACAGTCTGGGGAAAGATGTTGTACATCTTTTCTTTCTTCCCATCTCAAACTGTTCCCTCATCCCCTAGTACCTAATATCGTATCGTCTACATACATGGTATTAAAGAAATATTTGTTGAACTTTTAATAAAGTATCAATAGAGACAAGTTTACAATGAAAGATGCTTGTTTTACCCACAAGAAACAAAGCCAGGTAAATACATATACTGCATTGCCAAAGAGCAGAGAACTACAATCTTTGACCTTGGTTTTGTTAATAAAGCTTAATTAATCCCAGTGTTTTTATGTAGTCTGTGGCTGCTTTTGTGCTACAGAGATGGAGTTGAGGAGTTGGGACAGAGATTAGATGGACCATACTGACTAAAACATGTACCATCTGGACATGTACAGAGAAAGTTTGCCAACCCCCATCACAGAGCTTAGGCCTGGGACCTTAAAGCCACTCAGCACTTGATTGTGTAGTGTACCACTGCTGACCTCCTTGGGCTGGTTAACTCAGCAGGATGGCCTGAATTGCACAAGGCAAGGATTTAATTGAGGTATGAAAGTCCTTTCAGGAGAAGCAAAAGCAGCCAACAGAGAGTCTCCTTCCTGGTCTTTCAAGCCCAGACCCTTTTTCATAGAACATTTAATAAAACATTTGAGTAGCACCAAAGTTTAACTTACACTTTGATGATCAAAACACGTTCTCCTCCCTCATCTTCCTCTAAACGATATGTAATTGAGTAAATTCTAGAAAAGCATTCATTCAGCTTGTTCTGTGAACCTTAAAATTCCCAGTCTGGCCTCCTCTCTGGTCTGCCTTCATGTTTGTGCCCACAAATCTTCTGAACCCCAAGAGGAAAGGAAAACCTCTCTGCAAGATCTCTCTCTAGAGCTCTGCTTAAATTAAACTTCTATGCTCTTCAAAATGCTTTGTACCATCTCACCAGGCAAAATATCCTAGTATCTTCCTGATATATGAGATCCTTGTCCCCTAAACGTAATTGAAGATTCTTTTGTATTTTCTTGTTTTTGTACGCTGAGCCAAATATTATCTAATGTATCCATCAGAGTTCAATCAGAAAAGTGGATACCTAACATCAAACATTTAATAAAATGTGTTAGTAGCACTTCATTTATATTTCAGTATTTATTATTATTATTATCATTTTTGAAACAGAGTCTTGCTCTGTCCCCCAGGCTGGAGTGCAGTGGCACGATCTTGGATCACTGCAACCTCTGCCTCCCGAGTTCAAGCTATTCTCCTGCCTCAGCCTCCTGAGTAGCTGGGGATTATAGGCACCCACCAACACACCTGGCTAATTTTTGTATTTTTAGTAGAGACAGAGTTTCACCATGTTGGCCAGGTTGGTCTTGAACTCCTGACCTTGTGATCCATCCGTCTCGGCCTCCCAAAGTGCTGGGATTACAGGCGTGAGCCGCCATGCCCAGTGGTATTATGACTATTACTATTCTTTTGCTTTGAACATACTGCTACTGAACACTGAGAGATTTCTAAGATATGCTTTCGCAGACAGATTTTTCATTAAAGAAGATATTTGCTATTTATCAGTTGGATAGAGTCAGTAGAACAGGTTGGAGCCAAGCTTGTGCCTCTACTTCCAGTCACAGCCTCTCATCTTTGTCTCTCTTCTTGTTTGAATTAGGATCAGGAACGTGGTTGCTATCTCACAATAACTCCCCACACCCCCTAGGAGGACACACACCTCATCTAATGGGGCCAGCTAGAGCAGCTCTTGGTCATTTTTGCTTCTACCTGACTAAATCTGAAATGTCCCAAGAACCACTATTCTAAATGTAAATTTTAAGCCTTTTTCAAATCATTTACCTTTCTGTGTCAAGGATTAGCTAAAGAGAGAAAGTGCATTACATGGATATAGATTTCCGTGAACGTTGCCAACATTGGTTACATAATTCTTCATGAGTTACTTTGATTATTTTAAATGTATGTGGACAGATCAAATATAAAGATGGCAGCAGCCCTGAACCCAACTACGTCTTATTGCCTGCCATTATGAATGAGCTAACTTGGTTATTCACCTTTGTTAGAGTTAAATGTGAGTTACAGACCTTCTCACACACTCAGTAACAGGTTACAGTAAAAACAAGTGCCAAGGCAAATTCAGCTCAATGTATAGGCATTTATTAGCATGCAAGCATAGGACAGTCATACATCTCAGTGCCAGGCTTCTGTCCTTTTAAGTGCGCCAAGAGTGTCCTGAATAAACCGTATGATTAAGGCAGGTGCTTTCAGCAGGATTTGGCTAACCACAGAGTTAGAAGACCCAATTAATCAGTAACCTAATAACCTGGAAATACTGTCTACTGTTTTCTCTCAATTCGTAATTTTCTGCAACATCAGGGAGAGCGCCTGCAATATTTTACCAGTGCCTGTGTCTTGCACATCACAGATTTTTCAATGATGTTCTTTTAATCCCTTTCGTTATTTAATAAGACCCCAGTGTTGTTCATAAAGATAGCTGAAGTTCCTATAATAGCTGCCTCTGGACTGTGACCTTTTTTGTGCAATGTGTACACCCTATAAGGGTAACTAACTGCCCTGCTATATAGTTTGGGTATTTGTTCTCCAAAACGCACGTTGAAGTGTTGAAGGTGGGGCCTAATGTGATGTGTTTGGGTAATGGAAACAGATCCCTAATGAATGGCTTCATGCTGTTCTCAGAGTGATGGGTCAGTTCTCACTCTACTAGTTCCCATGAGAGTTCCTCCAAGAGCTGGTTATTAAGAAGCTGGCACCTTCCCTTTCTTTCTCCTGATTCCCCTCTTACCATATGATCTCTGCATATGCTGGTTTCCCTTTACCTTCCTCTATGAATGAAAGCAGCCTGAGACCCTTGTCAGAAGCAGACACTGGTACAACGCTTCTTATAGAGCCTGAAGAACCATGAACCAAAGAAAACTTTTTGTTTTGTTTTGCTTTAGATAGAGTCTCACTCTGTCATCCAGGCTGGAGTGCAGTGGTACAATCTCGGCCCACTGCAACCTCCACCTGTTCAAGTGCTTCTCCTGCTTCAGTCTCGTGAGTAGCTGGGATTACAGGTGTGTGCCACCATGCCCGGCTAAGTTTTGTATTTTTAGTAGAGATGGGGTTTCACCATATTGGTCAGACTGGTCACGAACTCCTGACCTCAAGATCTTCCCACCTCAGCCTCCCAAAGTGCTGGGATTCCAGGCCACTGTGCCCAGCCTTTTTTTTTTTTTCTTTTTTTCTTTTTTTTTTGAGATAGAGTCTTGCTCCGTCACCCAGTGGTACGATCTCGGCTCATGGTAACCTCTGCCTCCTGGGTTCAAGCGATTCTCCTGCCTCAGCCTCCTGAGTATAGCTGTGATTACAGGCACCCACCATCACACCTGGCTAATTTTTGTATTTTTAGTAGAGATGAGGTTTCACCGTGTTGACCAGGCTGTTCTGGAACTCCTGACCTCAGGTTATCTGCCCACCTCAGCCTCCCACAGAGCGGAGATTACAGGAATGAGCCACCATGGCCGACAGAATAAATTTCTAAGTAGCAAAACATTCAAGAAGTGTCATGATTGCTTCTAACAATCTGCAGATACAGGAGTGGCACAATGCCCTAAAGTTGAAATTTATGATTAAAAACGAAACAGAGCCCCCAATTTTTTTAAATTTGCAACCTGGACATGCAGTAGAGAAGAAAGGAGCATTTTAAGCTGAGAAATCCAAGGGTGCTGTGGAGAAACAGCTTACTAGAGAGATTAGCATGGATAAAAGGGAGGCAGGTGATAATAGTAAAAGATAAAATAAAATAAGGAAAAATATCCCAAAGACATTTCAGAAATCCTTGAGGTAGACTCTACTTAGATACCCTAGATCAAGGGTTCAAAAGACCCCCAAATACCACTCAGGTTGCCATTCTGGAGGGGGTAGGCTGTAAGCCTTGGTGGCTTCAACGTGGGGTTAATTCTGAGGATTGACAGAATGCAAGAGTGAGGAAGCTTAGCAGCTTCCACCTAGATTTCAGAGGATGTGTTGCAAAGTCTGGGTGCCTAGGCAGAAGCATGATGCAGGGGTGTCAACTTGTAAAGAGACTCTATCAAGACAATGCCAAGCAGAAATGTGGGGATGCAGCCACCACAGAGTCTTCGCCAGGACACTGCCTTGTGGAGTAGTGGGAGCGGAGCTACTGCCCTGCAGACCCAAGAATTATAGAGCCACTGGCAGGCAGCATGCACCCTCAGCCTGGAAGAGCCATAGGCATTCAACTCTAATGCATCAAAGCAGCCATGTAGCCTTACCTAGCAAAGCCATGGAACTGGAGCTGCTCAAGGCTTTGCAAGCCAACCTCACACTGGTGTGTTCAAAATGTGGGACACGGAATCAAGGGAGATCGTTTTGGAGCTTTAGGATTTGGTGTCTGCCCTGCTGGCTTTTTGACTTGTGTGGGGCCTGTTACTCCTTTCTTTTGGTTGATTTCTCCCTTTGGGAATGGCAGTGTTAACCAGATGCCTGTGCAACCATTGTATCTTGGAAATAAATAATTTGTTTTAGATTTTACAGGCTCATAGTGGAAGGAACTTGCGTTGAGTCTCATATGAGACTTTAGACTTTGCACTTTTGAGTTGAGGCTGGAATGTTAAGATTTTGGGGGACTAAAAGAGATAATTGCATTTTGCAATGTGAGAAGGACATGAGCTTTGGGGGACCAGGAGTGGAATGCTATAGTTTGGATGTTTGTTCTCCAAACCTTATTGAATCCCCAGTATTGGGGGTGTTAGGGTCACAGAGGTGGATCACTCATAAATGGCTTTGTGCTGTCCTCAAGGTATTGAGTGGGTTCTTACTCTATTAGTTCCCTAGAGATGGTTGTTAAAAACAGCCTGGCACCTTCTTTTCTCTTTCCTGCTCCCTCTTCCCTGTGATCTACGCACACACCAGCTCCCCTTTACCTTCTCTTCCATGGGATCTCTGCACACACCAGCTCTCCTTTATCTTCTGCCACGAGAGGTAGCAACCAGTGGCCCTCACCAGATGCAGATGCTAGCACTATATTCCTGTACAGCTTACGGAACCATGAGCCAAATAAACCTCTTTTCTTTATAAAATACTCAGCCTCAGGTAATCCTTTGTAGCAACACAAAAGGACAAAGACACACCCCTAGGTCTTATATTGAAAGAAATACCAATATACATATCACACTGGCTGTGCTGAAGAAATTTCAATTTTGGTTACAAACTAGATAACTTTCTTATGTTCTCACTATCTATGATTTGGCATTTATTAGTTTTTTTCATTCAAAGGAACATCCACTGGGCTCAGGCCTGTATGACACCTGGGTTATAAAGGTGAATGGTTTTATGACACCTGGAGCATTGTCCTCCAGCTGTCCCATCGTGGGGCCTCGCTGCTCAAAGCTTGGTCAATGGATCCACAGCATTCACATCATCTGGGATCTTGTTAGAAATGTATAATCTCAGGCCCTACCCAAGATTCTCTGAATCATCGTTACACCTTAACAAGCTACCCCAGTGCCCCTATGCATGTGAATGTTTCAGATACATGGTCTAGGAGGGTAGAGGTCTTCAAATACTACAGTGCATCAAAATTACCTGGGGATACTTGTTAAAAATTGCGTATTCCTAAGCCTGCTTTCTTAAAGTCAGGATGAAGCCCAGGAGTCTACAATTTAACAAGCAGGCAATTGTTCTGCAGGTGTTCCTGTGACATCTTTGAGATACATTAGATGGTTGTAGGGCAATAAGAGCAGTTTGGGGGTAAGGGGTAAGGGGGAGGTCATGTGAGTCAATATTGAAATGAGAGTATCTTGAGTTTGAAACTACTGTTCTTTGTGTTGCTGGCATTGAATCCTTTCTTTTTTTGGGTTTGAATGGAACAGATCGCTCTCCTAATTGCTGCTCCAGCTGGGAAGGGTCACAGACTTGAATATCTAGTGCTACAAGAGGTCTTTTTCATAGCTAATGCATATCAAATAATTTAGGCCATTTCTGCCTCAGATAAAATGGATTTTTGACAGAAACAAGGAGGTCTAAACATTAGTCATGACTGAGTGCTAATCACGGTATTAAGATACTTGTTTGGTATTATTTAAGCATCTCATTCACTTAGCACTTTTCTAAGGTAAACTGCTTTACATCTGTGTGAAGGGAAAGCGATAGAGCATGTCTACCCTAACGAGGCCTACGAATTGTCCACTAAAGCCTAACAAATGAATGGTATTCCTGTTTTTAAATAGATAAACCAGGGGGAAAAGTTAATGATATACCCAAGAGCAGCTTTATGTAACTGTGACTGAGCTACTGCTTTCAATTCCATCTCTAGTCTTAGTTTTCTGAGACAAGCTAACAAGGAAGAGGTTTTCAGGTAACCTAGATTGCTGTTCTTGTAAGTGCTTGTTATAGCTGTAGTGAACTAAAAAGAAACACCAGGTGGGAGGAACACATTATCACCCATAAAAATGAGCAAGAAAGGATTCATTTTAGGCCTGCATATTGGATAAGAAGTGAAAAGACCCATCAAAAGTGCAGTTCTGGAAATTTGCTAATTTTCAGGCCATCACATAGGAAATTCTCACTCCAAAACAAGATGTGTTTTGAGGTTGTTGCCTGGGTGACCTAGCGTCTTCAACAGTTATTGAAAGGAATCCTGGTCCCTTAGCTCAGCACTTCCTTTTCACAGAATTTATCCTGCAGAAACACACAGATCAGAGTTAGAAGATGTGTCTGTAAGAGTGTTGACTACAGCTCTATTTGCAATGGTGAATAATTGAAAACCACACAAATATATATTGATAAGAGATGAGATGAATAAGTTTGAATATATCTATGCAGTGGAATACTATGTAATGATTAAAAAGAAAAAATATCTAGATTATTTACACGAAAGTATGTCAGTTACTGTGTAAAAAATTCAAGAGCAGTATGTGTGAACCATAATATATAAAATGATAGTATGTGAACAGGAAGCAAAATATCAAAGACTATATAACAAAATATTGATGAGTTATCTTTCAGTAAGGTAGAATTATGGGGAATATTTATATTCAAATATATACTTATTATTTATTTAATAATCACATGCTTTTAAATGAGAAGTGAAGAGATACTTTATAAAAGTTCCTGAGAAATGAGTAGTCCTAGCCTATTTATTCCAAACTATTATTTTATAGGTGAGAAGTCTGAGGTCCAGGAATTGAGTGGCCTGAATTCCCCAAGTTGTTCAGAAAGCCAAGTCGTTCAATATCCAAGGCCCACTAGAAACTTTGAAAGAGCAAAAGCCTGACTCTCTACTGGCAGAGGCTTTCAGAGTCTCTAGTGTTGTGCTGGGGTGCAGGAGGAAGCAGGAAATCAGCTTCAACAGAAAAGAAAGCTCAGCCAGAGATCTAGAAGAGGGAAACAACACTGTGTACATTTCTTTCAAATTAATAATCTGGCAATTAGTTTTTGAACTGACTGTAATTTGTATGTGGCACCTTCTGTCAACGCTGTCAACACAAGTTGCTTTCATTTCACGCTGGCTTGTTAGCTGGAAGAGGTGGCGTTGGTCCAGGTTTCACTATGCTAACTAACGCAGGCTGCCATCAACTTGCTCTCTTTGGCTGAAACCACTGGGCAATGTCATGAGCAAAAGCAGGTGACCATTTATAAATGTGATTTATGTTTAAAGAGATAAGGTACCTCAACCTACTTCCACCCCACACCTTTCATCCAATTTATATACCTAAAGTTCCAAATCTTGGAGAACAGGAACCTAGGCAGAAAAGTAGCATGGTGATGGTTCTAGAAATTAGGGCATCTTGAGTTTAGTAATTCTTTACTATTAGCTAATTATGGAATTTTGAGCAAACCATTGGAAGTGGTGCCTCAGTCTTTTCACCTGTGTCAGTAAAAATATTCACTTGACCTACCTTGTAAATATAGAGGAAATATGAAATTGTCAGATAGGGCTTCCTTGTTTGTATATTGAGAATTTGTGTAAATTAAACTGAAACCCCAACACTCCAATTCTGACGGCCTTTTTGCAGGGTATGACTCATACATCCTTAAGCCGCATTCTAACCCAACAAGCTTTCTGTCTTCTTTGTTGTTGATAGAACCTTGCTATTTTGTCTTATATTAGGGAGGCCCTGTCTTCAAAGGAGATGAACTTGGCTCAAGGATATATTTGGTATTGCGCTGATCTAGTCATGTAGTATCCCCTCCTTGCTAACAATGTCTTTGAAAAGAAGTAGCGTCTCTTCTGTTTGATAAAATCTAATAGGATGTCTTCTCAAAACTTCTAGGAAAGGTTTTCCTTCATGCTAAGAAGAGATATTTAAGGATAAACTTTCCTCTTTCTGCAACCAGTCATTGTCAACAGCAAATGCTGGCTGATTGCACAGAAATCCTGCAAGCTTGAGAGAAAAGGGAGAGAAGGCAAAACGGAACCATGACAATGTCACCACTGTATTTACAGTGGTGGAATCATACAAGTGTAGCAAAGTCCTCTAATTTTCTCCCAAGACGACGTTTCTGGATGGGTCACCAGCCATGGTTCCTGATGAAAGACAGTCTTATCCTATGTTTGCCTTTATGTAATGCTCACACACAATTAAATCCAAGAGTGCAGTGACAGTGTTTCCTGGATTAGGAGCTCTTAGGAGGTTCAAGCTTTTACAACCAAGATTCACAGGTAAAATTAGAAATCTGATCATTAAAATACTTTGTGGTTATTCAGGAACCTAAAGGTAGTTGTATTTCTCAAAATATATTCTGTTGCAAACAAATCCTGTTTTTCATAAATTTTAGACAGATTAAAAGTACATTTGGAAAAACAAAGTTAAACAGATCATTTCTTTTTAGTATTTTTTTGGCTATTGTTGATTTTATTGATTGTTTTACTATAAAACTGTAAGTTTTGAAGATGTCAGTGTATGTTGTACATCTCCATTAATGAGATAAGTAATATTAATGTTTCCTAATTATTTTGATTATATTACGATATTTTTCTTGAGCGTTTTATAGTTGTAGTGCTCATTAGATAAACAAAATAAAACCACAAAACAATTTTTTAAAAATCTCACAAGCTCGGGCCACTATTTCCTAGATGTACAGATGGCATAATTTCTCCTACTAAGAATTATTTTTTGTGCAAATGTGGTTAGTAGACTTCTGCATATTTTTTTCCATGGTTTCTCTGGAGTGTTTTTGCCTTAAGCCTCGATTACCTTCTGAGAACTTAGAGCAAAAATCATAACCATCATCATCACCATTATCTTCAACAGCAGTGTCATTCACTCATTCAACAAGTACTTACTAAGCACCTACAATATGCTTAACACTATTGTAGGTATATGGAATAAGAACATCATCCGTGCTCTCATGGGGCTTGCATTCTAATTGGAGCATTACATTATCAGGAGATATTTTCTTTTGAATTTATAGCCTCCCTACACATTTATCATTTATTGCCCATATTCTCCAGGCCTACATTTTTAAGAATGTGTGCACAAGCATGCAACCCTAGAAAGAAAGAAGCTGGATTCTTTCTGGATAGGTAAAATAAAAAACCAGCATCTCTTCCCTAAAAGATTTAGAGATATAAAACATCTCTCACTAAAAATATTTGCTTACATTCCAGGGTAATAAAAATGATGTCTCTAGAGAGATGGAAGTCTGCTAATTTTGTTGTGAATAATAAACTGTCTTTGTCTCTGACCCAGAGGTCTCTTTGCTCCACCAACTCTTCACATTTCCTGCCTAAACATACACAAGAAGTTTTAGACTGGGTGGTCAGAAAAGAGCTGACTAAAGACATGATGCAGCATAGCTTCAGCTCAAGTTTAAGAAAGACCCTGTGAGCTTCTTTAGCCACTGTGTAGCGGTAATACAGTATTGTGATGCCACTGGAATGACAGCTCCATGAGAGTGTGGGGTTTTTGTCTGTTTCATATTGACAGCCATATCCTCAGTATCTAGAGCAGTGCCTAATATAAAGTAGGTACTCAATACTTTTTCACTGAAGGAATGAATGAGTGAGTGATCAGTAAAAATAGCCTTCCGCAGCCTTCCCTCAATACCCAGACCACAACCAGGGGAACTACGTAAATCTTACAAATAAAAGAATAAAGATTTCTGATGGATGGTGGTAATGGGTTTAAAGAGAAAAACTGCCTTACTGCCTTCGGGTGAGAAAAAAAAGAAATACTCTTAATACCTAAGTTATGAGTCTGTATTAAAAAACAATTTCCTCTAGATGCTTGGTTTCATTTGGACCCATCATACCAAATACAGTAAATGAATTATGCTAAAAAAAAAAAAATAAGTTCCAGACCAAATAAATATACATGTACCTGCAGGCATTCCAATTGGATTTTTTAAAACTCAAAAAGTAATTATGCCATTATCTATTACTGAACCTGGTGAGCTGTGAAGAGATAGTGGAATTCATGTCTACTATTACTGAGCCATTTTTTTTTCTTGCTAAGAACTAATATGTCTTAAAAGTAGCCAAGAATAAAAAAACATTAGAAATATTGAGATTAATAACTAATATGGTCATACAGCAGAAACGGGAACAGATACAATGATAAGTAAAAATCTTTACTGTCACTTTTGTTCTCAGAACCTAAAAATTATCCTAACATGTTAATATACTTAGAAATTGCATTTTCTTTGAACATGTTAAATATGTGCAGGCTACTGGTATTGATGCAGCACAAGATTAAAAGGAAATAATAAGTTTTTTTTACTAGACTTGAAAGCACTGATAGCATGATCGTTTTTTAAGGTTTCTGGTTGTGGCAAAATATGTAAAAAATTGTACAGCCTTTCTGGGGATAAAACAGTTCTACTCACTTCATTTTTTATATTTCTGTGAGAATCTCCCTTTGTGGATTTTAAGAGTAGGAAGAATATTCTTGCATTTTTCATGTATTTAGGGGTAATATCAACAAAATAACAACTACCATTTACTGGCTGTGAAGCTGAAGTAAAACTTCGGGAAAAGGCTCCATTTTCAGTGAGTATTTGGCCACCAGGAATATTGACCAATGGTAGTTGCTCATAGAAGACCCAGCTTAGCTTGTAAACACTTAGTTCACCTAAACAGTTGCCAATGTGAAATAACTACACAGTGGTTGGAATCGGCTCTAAGTAAACGATCAAGTATTTAGGGACTTGCAAAACTGAGGGACAGACCTGCATAGATGGGACTTCAGCCAAAGAACTAACCACAGGAGGGATTCTTGCAGAGAAGTTAGGTGTTGAGTTCCTTTACACAACCTCACTGGCTCTACCACTGGGTACTGTAGATTTGTTTGCAGAGTGTTAGAGATCAGTAATTTTCTTATCCCATTTTGTGCTGCTGTAACAGAATACCACAGCCTGGGTCATTTATAAAGAACATAAATTTATTTTTCACAGTTCTCGAGGGTGAAAGGTTCAAGACCAAGGTGCCTACAGATTCGATTGTCCGAAGCGGGATGAATCCTGTGGTGGGGAAGAATGTTGTGTCCCCCACGTGATGGAAGGCAGAAGGGCAAGTGAGCTGAATGTTGCATGGAGCCTTTTTTTTAAAGTCTTGAATCTCATTCATGAGGGAGGAGCCCTAATGGCTTAATCACCTCTTAAAGGCCATACCCTCTTAATATTAGCACATTGGCAACACCTGAATTTTGAAGGGGACATATTCAAACTGTAGCAGTACTTAATGGGTTGCAATGATTTGCAATAGAAGGAAACAATTGCAACCTATTACTTAGAAAGAAACCTATTGCACTTGCCTAGAGCAGCATAGAAAGTAGGAACACAGTTCTTGAGTGAGATAAACCAAGGATAAAATTCCAGCTCTGCTTTTCACTACTTGGTGAACTTAGACTAATCATTTCATTGCCAAGTGAAATGAGCTCTTAAAAAGTGACAGTGGGCCAGGATCAGTGGCTCACACCTGTAATATCAGCACATTGGGAGGCCGAGGCAGGCAGATCGCAAGGTCAGGAGTTCTAGACAAGCCTGACCAACATAGTGAAACCCTGTCTCTACTAAAAATATAAATATTAGCTGGGCGTGCTGACACACGCCTGTAATCCCAGCTACTTGGGAGGCTGAGGCAGGAGAATCACTTGAACCCAGGAGGTGGTGGTTGCAGTGAGCCAAGATCACGCCACTGCATTCCAGCGTGGGCAATAGAGCGATACTTGGTCTCAAAAAAAAAAAAAAAAAAAAAAAAAACAGCAAGTGATTTTAAGGTTTAACTGAGATAGTATATGTAACCACTTAATAAATATTAGTACTATTTTGATAGATGCATCTATTACTTTCATTACCACTGTTTCTTTACATTGCTATGCTAAAGAGAATCATTTATTAAGCCCAGCAATTATTGCTAATCTGCTAGGGACCAGGGCTGTGCTATATTTGAGCAATACAACAATGTACAAGATAAAGTGACTATACTTTAGAGCTCAGGTTTCTGTGAAAATGGCAGATAAGTAGACATAAAATTCAAATGTACTCTGATAACTACTTTAGAGGAGATATAGGGAGCATATCATAGAACACAGAGCAAAGCAACTCAGCAGAAGTGTGAGCAGAACAATACTCCAAGAGGAGGAAGCTCATGAGCTGAACCTTCAGGGTAAGTAGTATTTAGCCATCTGAGCAAAGCTAGAGACTGGTGAGTGGAGGAGAAGGAAAGAGCATTTGGGCTGGCCAAGAGAGTTCGAAGTATTTGTGAAATCTCGTCATTTCTTAAAATATGTCATCTGGAAAGTATATTAAGAGAAATATACTCTTACAGAAAAAAGCTGGACTCATTTATCCTACTAAGGAATTCGTCCTCTATCTTGTGGGCAGAAGGGAATGCTGTGTTGGATGATTCCAATCCAAAGAATGGCAATTTGATTTGGACAGATGAAGGGGTCACTGATATGGAGCAGGACCTAGTGGCCAACTCCTGAAATAGTTGAGGTCTTCAAGGTATTATCTACAGTCCACTAACCATCCTCCTGCAAGTCATCAAGACTGTAAATTGGCTCTGATTGATAGTCATTCATTTCTGTATAAGATGGAAGGCAGTTACTAGTATAGCCAGAAATCCAGATGGAGAAATTAACCATGTCCATGTTTATGCATTATAGGTTCACCGGAAAAGAAGAAATTCCCCCACACCCATTCTGCCTAAGGCAGACTCAGTTTAGGGTATTGACGGCCTAGGCACTCCTATTTCTAGAAGAGAGATAAGAGGTTTTTCTTTTGTTTTCTAAGCTTAAGCTTTAGAAGGTAAAGAAAGCTTTGGACTGTGTTGAAGAGAGAGGACAGAAGCCAGGGAACCTGTGAGGGTTATTTCCAGAGTGGCCAGACCTGTGTTCAGGTGAAGTCAATGGCTAAGCACTGAAATATAATCCCTGCAACCTTGGGATCCCCAGCAAACGACACAGGGCCAAATTTGGCACAGGGTCACGGCTGAACTTCCCACTTGCTAAGAGATCCATGGAAGTTAAAAAGTAAGAATCTCAGTGGTTATCACTACAGACTTAAGAAAGAAGTCCCACCCAAGTCTCAGATTCTAAAGGAAAAGCCCCACCCAACGATGATGACATTGTATTTCTCACCAACCCCAAGTGGAGAGGGAGGGTGGGAAGGGACGGAGAGGCCAACTCTAATTTGCATAATAAGTAAGTTAAGAGTAAGCAATATTTGATATTTGTTAGCTTAAATGAGGAGTTGAGTAGATTCTAGCTATGGAAGCCTTTAGTATTAAGGTGAGCTGCCACATTAGCCTTGGTTATGGTGCAAAGGACACACTGCACATGTTGATACGGTTATAGTTGGGATTTTCAGACAGGACATCTTATATGCAATCCTTTATCAGAACTAACAATTGATTATAGTTTTTAGCTGCTGTGTTTATTTTCATTTTAATGATAAATTTTATTAGATTAATCATTATCAATTGAGTTTGCGGTGAGTTAATTGGTTAAACTTAAATTTATAGGTTACAGGTTTATATCAGCAATGTTTTGAGCCTATAATTCTTTAATAGCCAGATGTAAAACATATATATGTTCAAAAATAAATCACTCATAGTTTCTATTGCTAAAGTAGTTTTTGTTACAGTGATGATGTGCCGCCCATGCATTTGTGACATTTTTTTGACACTTAAATAGCTTGCGATGTACTATAAAAGTGAGTGCATATTTTAAGTTTATAGGGCATTGAATTACTGTATGAGCTTATATGACATTGCCTTTGTGAATAAGATCATATTATTTTTAAACAAGTAAGTGGGACCCAATTCATGAATGCGATTTTAAAAACTGTACTGCCAGTACTTACTTGTTCCCTTTGAATTAATTGTTCATCAACACGTTTACTTGTCATTGAAACATACCCTGGGTGGGGAAGTCGGCCCTTAATGTCTTTTGTTCTACCTAGAAATGGATTGTCTTCTAAAAAGTTTGAGAACCACTATGTCTAAATGCAAAGTGAGGAAAGCTTAAAAAGAAGCAGGAGCTTCTGGAAGAGGTGGTACATTTCATCATCACCCATGACTTACAAGCTGTCAGCAATTATATTAACCTTGCAGGTTAACCTGTAGTCCAGACAGAAATGAAGAACGCATGAGCTACTCACTATCACTCATTTAGCTTCCCAGCCTTTTTTCTGTCTGGAGTTAATGGATATAAGCCTTCCCAATTTACACCCTACTTCCCAGCATGCTCTACTTGGATTGCTTACTGTAGATAATATTCCTTTATTTTCCCTTAAAAATTTAAACACAATTCAAGGACCAATAACAGTAATTTATAGATCAGAAATATCAGAAAACAAGAAAGCATGCTGTAAATATAGCAGACATTGAGTTAGTTATGATTTGCCTAGAAAATTTGATCTGAGGAGATAGTTATATACCAAATTATTAACAGTGAGTAATTGTGGCAGGTAGATTATTGGAAACTTAATTTGCTATATATATAATCTGATTTAAAAAATAAAGATTATTATTTTATAGTCAGGAGATATTGAACTGAATTTCTTTTTTTTAATTTAAAATATGGTACAATCTTAAACTACCTCTCACAATTGAAAAATTGAAAGGAGAGAGATTATACTACATTCTGTGTTTTGTAGACTATATTCATTCACAAACCACTTTAATACTTTCTAATATATCTACTACCGCTTGTACTATTGTTTACTTAGTGCTTTACCTTCATCCTAGCAATAAAATCTGGAAAATCTTATGTTTGATGTGCTTGCTATATTAAAACAAAAACCTGTTCTCCCAGGTACCCCTATCATTTTTTTTGCACATTTTCATATGAAAGCTGTATTTTGGAAACTTTGGATTTCCAAGGCTTGATACCCAAGATTCCATTCAATCCCAACATTCTACAAGTCCAGGAAAGAACATACTGGCTGCTTGGATGCTTTTTATTGCATGAAAATTCTCTACTTTCTAGGTTCTTCTGATAGTATTTAATTATTTACAGACTGTGCAATTTTCCAGGCTATTTTGTCCAGTACAGGGGCAGTGTATTTTTGTGTGTGTGTGTCAAGGGCCAGGTAGTAAATATTTTAGACTTTGAGGATCACACACTATATCTGTCCTTTCTTCTCTTTGTCTTCTCACTCTCTTCCTCTTCATCATTCTTCTCTTTCATCATTGTCAGCTTGTTAGTGTCTTCTTTTCCTCTTCCTCCTTTTCCTTTTCTTCTTCCTCTTTTTCCTCTTCTCCTTCTTCCAGTACTTTATAAATGTAAGAAACATTCTTTGCTCCAAAGCTATACGAAGAGAGGCTATGGATTTACCCATAAGCTATAGCTGCTTACCCCTGGGGCATTGCAATGACTTATCCAGCAGAGCTTGGTCAAAATATTGTACTTTGTGCACAGTGGGCATACAGTAGATATTTGCTGGCTTGATTTGAAGAGAAATTGGTATTCTATTTTTTGCCTCTGTTGACACCTTAGTGAAGAGTTCGGGTGGCAGAGAATGGCTAACATTTCAATAGCTCAGTTTTCCACAGGTTTTAATTTTCCTGGTCACTGTTCATCCTCCACCCCCAATATGACAGATTCCTCAAAGCTCTTTGTGGTTTATTGCCTCCATTAGTGCCCAGAACTTCAGAATCCCTTCATGAAGCCCAGTGGTAAATGGAGGAGACACACCTAATCTAAGGCCACAGTTGGCTTTTAAAATATGCTTGAGTGTTAACAATTTCACATTCATTCCTGCTAATGATTGGGGAAGTGAAGCTTTCATTTCAGTCACCTTTCCTCTTCTAAAAGAGTGTCTGCATTTCACCTTTAAGGGAAGCTCTGGGCTTAGTGCTTCATCCCACATCAAACCCACTCCTAGGATTTCTACCTTCAAACAAGTGAAACAAATGCATTCCCGCAGGGGGGCGTGCTGTCAAAGAGAAATGAACTTATCCAGATATTACAACTATTCAGATAGGATTGCCTACTTAGAGGAAATCAGTGGCTGATAGAGAATACTTTCAGTGGGGAACCACTTAGCACTCCATCCCACATGCATCTAATCTCTTTAGAGCCAGGGAAAAAAGCCCCTCCACATTTATGTGAGCAGAGAAAGTGTGTAATAGATGATACAACTCAGCATGCACTAAGATATTTTGATTACTTTTATTTTAACCTTCTCAAATTAATGGACACTTTCCCATGAATAAGTCACATTTCCTACAGAATTCCTGGAGCAAAGCCTTCCTTCTCTCTAAACCTTTTTTATTTTAACATTTACTTAAAATAAAAGATGGATAATGATAGATACTTTGTGTTAAAAAAAAAAAAAGGTAGAAAAGAAAGAAGAAAAAAGTAGTTCCATTAGCAAGTTTGGTAAGAAATTGCTCCACATTGTTCCTCTGACAAGTAGTTTTTCCCAGCATGTGTGCATCTTAAAAGTATTGCAAAACAATATCTTAAAATGAACTGATTAGTATGCATGCTCTGTGGTCACATTTAAGTTCTATTTATAAAATCTATTCTGTTCCAGGCTCAGACAAACAAAACTGAAATGCAGCTGTGTAACACATTGATAATTTTCATTAGTTCTAAAAGCCTCAATAGAATTTGCAATTTTATTCATTACATCTAAATAATCCTGGAAAACCCATTGTGAAGGTGACCTTTCACTTTTCCCCCCTGGCCTTTGTGACTTAGCTCTGATTGTGTATGTGTGAGTGAGAGTGTGTGTGTGTGTGTGTGTATCCAAAGGGGCCAGGGAAGGCAAAGAGATTTTTGCAAGAGTAAAGAATAAAATAGAACAAGAAATCAAGTCAAGCAAAGATGAAAAATGAGGCATAGGGAATCAAAATCATCCACGTAGGTTCTGCAAGCCATTCTAACTAGGGGCATTCTGCCATCATTCCCCAGATGTGTACAAGCCCAGATTTCTGAAATCACTGTGTGATATTGTGGGCAAATGCAGATTGTGTTCTAATTCACTGGGAGGCAGCTCTCTTTTTTGATCTGCAAGGATGAGGATTTTCCCAGAGAGTGAGCCAAAGGACAGGCCCATGAGAAATAAATAGTGCTGCTTCTTTCAACTCAAACTTGTTCTTGAAAAGTAAAACAATGCCAACTATGGCAATGGCTTTTATTATTGTGAGCATTTTTTTGTCTGCAGATCCTTAAAAAACAAAGATCTAAAAACACACACTTCCCAGAATGCTGGCAGCCAGCCATAAAGCCACAAAGGAGTCTTTAGAAAATTAAGATAACAAAAAAATAAAATAAGAGGCGTAATATGAAGGGTGAAAAATAAAGACAAACGCTTGCAATTTAGCGGTGACTGAGATGGTGCTTCAACATTGACCAGGCAATTAAAATGATAAAACCCAGCGTGGAGAGAATGTGAGGCACCTGTCTCAGATAAATATATATGTGTGTGGGTACAAATGCTTGCACTCAGGAGTTTATCTGATAATTGCTAATTTGGGACTAAAGATAATGACAGTTATGAATTACCCATTATGTACAAGTGCCACCTTGCATAGTCCATCTTTCTCAGTACAGCTAGTCAGGGCCTTAGCAAGTATTGTTTTGTCTCAGTGTCTCTAAAGATGTCATATTAAAAAGAAGAAAAAATGAAGGGTGGTGGGGATGGGTGGTGGTGAGGTACAATTTTGGGAAATACAAAGTTAAGATAGCTTTTATACTTCTCAAAATTTTAATGAGAACATCAGTTTTTAATCTTTGAGACAGGGTGCAGTATAAGGCATTTCCCACACTAATGGAACAACAAAAACCTTTTTTCCCCTCTTTTTTCTATATAACATCCTGTAGAATTAGTGTTGTGGGGGAACATATTTTGGAATATGCTTTTTAAGTTAAATAATTGATTTACCCACCATTGCCACTTAACAGAAATTAAATTTCAGATGGAGCAAAGAACACTGTAGAATGGTTACTGTTGAGTGAGAAGGGAGAAGCTCAAAGCATGGAGTTTTGTGCAGGCCAGTGAGGCTGAGTGAAATATATGCGTTTGTAGGGGATTCAGAGAGACATAAGATGGGAGAAAGAGAAGGACAGACACTGGAAACATGCCCTTTATTACAATTTGCAGTTTCATGCCCTTCGTTTAAAATTTGACCAATTTTAAGCCTGTGACACTACACGTCAAGCCAGAGATTTACCAAGAAATTTGAAAGGTTCTAGACGTTTGCTTGTGAACTGTTAGGTAAACAATTTTACTACATCTCGTTACTACATTCCAAGTATATATATATATATTTAAAAATTGCTATATGATCATGCAGAATCTCATCTCATTTCAAAACCACTATACCCAGTGATTCTCAGGATTAAGGCCAGCCTACACTCTTAGAAGATTTTTAGGTGGCTGGATGCAGTGGTTCACACCTGTAATCCCAGCACTTTGGGAGGTTGAGAGGGGTGGATTACTTGAGGCCAGGAGTTCAAGACCAGCCTGGCCAACATGGTGAAACCCAGTCTCTACTAAAAAAAAAAAAAAAAAAAAAAATTAGCCAGGTGTGGTAGCAGGCACCTGTAATCCCAGCTACTCGGGAGGCTAAGGCAGAAGAATCACTCAGGAGGTAGAGGTTGCATTGAGCTGAGGTCATGCCATTGCAGTCCAGCCTGAGCAACAAGAGCAAAGCTTCGTCTCAAAAAAAAAAGAAAAAAAGAAGAAGAAGAAGAAGATGTTTAGGCAATAAGATGATACCAAGGAAATTCAATGCAAAGAGGTCTTTCATCAATATTTGAGAGTGTGGAAGGAATATTTAGCAAGGAATATGTGCTTTATACTTTAGCGTGAAGAGCTGTAGAACTCAGTCACCAGAAGGAAGTTTCAGTTACGGATCTGCGTATCAATGGCAGAGCAGAGAGATTTTTTTAAACCACTTTACCTCATGAAGATTCATAGGGTAAGAAACTTCATGCAGTGGGACCTCTTGAGCATAGCTAGGCCATGTTCACCAAAGCTACATTTGTAAATGTTATAAACTAATAAGCACTAGGAGTTACTAGCACACTAATGTTAAGGTAAGACTGTGTTTGCAGACTTTATTGGAATCAATTACAGGCAACTAAAACCATGTGGGCCTACATTTATGTGACAGACTTCAATTGCCATGACTACTAATCGGGCTTGGTGGAGCTATTCAAATTTGGTTACTTTTTATAAAAATTTAAATAATATGTTTTAAATAAATTATATCATATACAAAAATTTTGAATTACTATTCCAATAATTTTTTTCAAAAAAATTTCAATCATTACATCATTTTAAAACTTTAGGCCAAGGAGGTTATAAGTTACATTACAGTCATTGCATGGATTGACTCCATGTTGGCCAGTAAAGGGAAATACCTACTATCTTTTGTCAATATTAGATGAAGCAAGCTGTTGTTTGCATGTATCAGAACTTGTGAATTACATCTCAGACCATTGAGCTATTTTAGCATTCACTCTTATTTTAAGTCTGCTTTAATAATGTCATAGAAATGTTCGTTTTCTAGCAATGATAATACTTGGGTGAAAAAGTAGTAACTTTGGAAAAAGTTTAGGTTTGATGAGTGCTATGAAATCCAAACACCTATCATGATACAAAATACTATTAACTGAGGACTGGATACAGGGGAAATCACTGGAGGTAATACAGAGAAAATAAAAAGCAACTCTAACGTAGTTACCCTTTGAATTTGCAAATCTGTCTTATATAACAAGATAAACGATCGTGACATGGCCACAAAAATCAGCCCCTAAGCTACAGGGATTACAGATTTAAGCACCTTGGGAATTCACTCCAATTACTTTCTATTTGTTACAATGGCAAAATGAATTTTGAATTATGTCAATTTTGAATTATGAAACTTCTTCACAAATATACTTTTGGCATAAAACAAGGCTGTGTTGTACCAACATTTCATTCCTCCTGAAAGACGTTAACTATCAAGCCAGCTGAGCAAGGATGTACTTGAGGGCTGCTCTGTACAATTTGAAAAACATTACAAACAGCTGATTTCTATTGCTTATCATGTGCTTAGTATATGTTGACTTTACACACCCTCCATCACATAATTCCAACAACAATTCGTTGAGGTGTGACCAGGCGCGGTGGCTCATGCCTGTAATCCCAGCACTTTTGGAGGCCGAGGCCGGTGGATCATGAGGTCAAGAGATCGAGACCCTCCTGGTCAACGTGGTGAAACCCCATCTCTAATTAAAAATACAAAAAATTAGCTGGGCATGGTGGCACGTGCCTGTAATCCCAGCTACTCAGGAGGCTGAGGCAGGAGAATTGCCCAAACCCAGGAGGCAGAGGTTGCGGTGAGCCGAAATCGCACCATTGTACTCCAGCCTGGGTTACAAGAGTGAAACTCCGTCTCAAAAAAAAACCAATTCGTTGTACTGGCATCATGCAATTTTTATGGTGAATTATCTGAGGCTTAGAAGGCTGATAAACCTGCCCAACATCACAGAATTCAAATGTTCATTGTGAGTTCCCAGCCTCCACTTTTAACTACACATGATAGTGAGGAAGAGTTAAAATATAAGTATCTGAGAGTTTATCTACGTTGCCTTTGGTTCCTGAACTTGCCTTCATATAACAAAGCTTGTTTTTGATGTGTTTATAATGCCAAGAAAGATTGTAAATTACTGTGCACACTGTTATTTCTTTAATTCCATAAGAGGAAGATAATAAAGATAATGAAGACTGTTGCTTTGTAATTCCAATGCAATATTTTTGTGGGTGGTTTTCAAAGTACAGGGTATGCAATTAGAGATAATATGCATGGCTCCTTGTTTTCTAGAAGTGTACCATCCACTGGGCACTTGCCGAGAATGCTTGAGGTGTGTGCCACAGGCATTGATGTGGACGTGTCATTTGCCTCTCTAGTCTGAGAGTCCTCTGGATTTTGGTGAGGCCATGTGCCCCTCGGATAACTTGTAATGGAGATATACAAGGAGGAGTCTATTTTATTTTAAATACTGTTTTCGGCTTCTGACAGTATTTCCTCCCTTTCTTGGACTTTTTCCCTAGGCTTAAAATTGCCGTAGTAATCAAGAAAGTGACTCTTGAAACTGTGGCCTACTACTTTCCTTTATTTATTCTCTTGCTATGACTTTCATCCAAACTTTTCAGAAGGCACACTACAGGAGCTATTCTCCCTGCCAAGGCATTTAAGCTCGGTAGAAGCAGATGTCCAGCAATGTAATTTCTGCCCAAGTATCACTGATATACTGTTGAGGAAACATCAAATTCGATGAGTACCAGAAAAATTAAAGTCTACTCCCACAGTCTTCCTGCCTGACCTATACTCCCAAAGTCAAATGTACGTTAAATTTTCAGCCCTCATATCCCCTAACCTTGATACGTGTGTTACAAAAGAAAAAAAAAAAAAACACCTTCTCTTTCATGTATGCTGTTAAACAGTGTTTTTGTTTTTCATGCTGTGTTTTTTAAACTGTTTCATTTGTCTTCTTTTCTTTTCATTCCCATACCCCTGTCTAGGCCCTGTCCCTGCCACAGTAACCTGACGTGTATTCTCCTTGATTTTTTTCTATAGCTGAAGTGTGGGTCATTGCATGCTTTAGCAAAAATAAATAAATAAATAAATAAATCAAAGCATTATGTTATACATACTTTTGCATCTTGCTTTGCTCACTCACAAGCTTTTGTTACTTAATATGAAATATCTCTTAGCTCAGCTGTCCTTTGGCTCCTTATCACACATGTTCATTTCTCAAGTAGGTGATAAACTCTAATATTCCCTACACCAGAGTTTATTCATGGCATTCAGCTAGCTGTCTTGATACCTCTCAACTAATACTGACTGAGTGGGAAGGAAAGGATGAACCAGATAATGGATCTACTCTTAAACGACATATAATCGAATATTTGATTCACTCAACCGTCCGTTCATTCGGTGTCTTACCATGTTTCTGCACTTCTCTTCAGGATCTGCTTTTAAGGCGTTGCTTTCCAAAATACTGCAGAAGAGCTGACCGCAAACAAATAAACCAGATGGCGTCTGAGAGTAATAAATGCTCTTGAGAAAATAAAAACAGAATAATCGTATAGAGAGCACACTCACAGGAGGTAACATTTGAACCCGGAGTTGAGTGATGAAAATATCAGCAATGCAAAAGTCTAGATTTGAGGAAGAGCATTATAGGTAGAAAAAACTTCAAGGGGATGAAATGGGAATGAACTGAGAGCAACTGAGGAAGCCAAAGAGGCCAGATGTAAGGAGCATAATAAAAGAGGGGAAAGGTACATAAAACTCTTGAGAGTGTCAGGTACCAGATCATGATAAATTACTGAAGAAATAGCTCAGAAAACTGACATTTGTTAAATATGATGAGGATAGTACAAAATGCTATGGGGGGAGAAGGTGTTATGTGTACGTGTGTGTGTGTGTGTGTGTGTGTGTGTGTGTGTTTGAATAATACCCATCTTAATAGAGGGGTTAACAATTGACATGGGCTTTATAATATGGGTAGGATTAAGACAGATAAAATACAGGGGTGGGAGTGGGTAAAAGGGCACAGAAGCTGGTAGGAACTGCCTGTGCCAGGGAAAATAGATGGAAGTGTATAAGGTGGATAAGGTGAAGGTGGTTCTGTGACTAACAAGTGGTTCGTTGTAACGGAGTGAGCAAGAACTGGGGAATATAAAGCTTGAACACATGGTGAGGAGATTTAAATGCAAGAATATGAAGACCTTTGAATAATCTGAACCATGGAAGGTTTGGGAACAGGAAAATGATACAATCAGAGCTGTGATTTCCAAAGATTCCTCTGACACTTGACTGTTGAGTTGGAGCAACTGGGTAAGACTGGAGATGAAGAGGCTGGTTAAGAAGCTTTTAAAAACATTTAGGCAGAGTGGACATAAGAAATTAATGAAGCATAAGAAAATGTGATTGAGAAATGAAATCCGCCCTATTGCCAATAGACAATTCCTTTTCCATCACGTTCATCAACTAGGTAGAGTCTCTCTAATATACCTATAGTGACAGAGAAAGCATAACCTCCTGGGGAAGCCAGCTCTGTGGTTGCAGAATACAAATTATTAGAAAAATTCCTTCTCAGGTTGAACTGGAATCTGCTTTCCGGGAGCTTCGACTCACTGTCAACCTTTCACATACTTGAAATAAACTATTATTTTTACCTTTTGTCATTTCTGGGTTAATCTCTCTCCAGTTTCTTCAATCACAAATTTTACATATAAAGATAGGATGTGCCTTTTATGTATAAATGAATTTATATACTGTATTTAATAAATTATATTTACTGATACTTTACATGCTATTAACAATGGGAAAATGTTTCTTCTAAAGGCTTTCTTTCTATTTTGAAGAAATGTATCTTTTTAAGTTTTCTCTGATATAAATGCTTGGCACTGATGACACAAATGGGGAAGAAGCACAGAGAACTGCCCTGTCCAATTTAACTACATTCCAGGCCAGGAGTCAGCAACTACAGCCTATGAGCTAAGAATAGCTTTTACATTTTCAAAGCGTCGAAAAAATTAAAAGGAAAACAATATTTTGAAATGCATAAACATTGTAGGGAATTCTAATTTCAGTGTCCAACAATAGTTTTATGGAATGTGCTCATTTATTTTAGGTATTGTCCATGGTTCCTTCCATGTTACAGTGTTGTGACAGAGACCATGTGGCCTGTAAATCCTAAGACATTTACTAGCTGAACCTTTAGATAAAAAGTTGATCAACCTTAACTCTTAGGCCCCTGTGTATAGTATCTGAACTGGGAGGGTCTGCTTCACCTAGGAGCCTATTAGAAAGGCAGAATTTCAGGCCCCTCCCCAGACCCAACTGAATGAGTATCTGCATTTTAACTAACCCCCAGGTGATGTGCGCTTCTATTAACGTCCAGGAAGCAATGCCGGAGCAGAGCTTCTCAACTTCGGCAGGCATTAAGAATCAGCCCGAGAGTCTGCAAAAACACCTATTCTGGGGTCCCAGCCCCAGAAAGTAGGTTGGGGTACGACCTGGGAGTCTGCCTTTCTGTTACATTCCCAGGAGATACTGAGGCTGCTCTATCCTGAGCACATTTTGAAAGATGCTAGGGAACTCTCTTCCACATTTAAAACTTTTCTCCTTTGCACGGTTTTCACCAACATTCCAGATATAACAAATTCTCCCTTAATTGAACTATTATACTACAAACTGAACTCCTTTTACATGTATATAATAGTATTTAGCAGGCCAGGCAGGGTGGCTCATGCCTGTAATCGCAGCACTTTGGGAGGCTGAGGCGGCGGATCATGAGGTCAGGAGTTCAAGCTCAGTCTCACCAACATAGTGAAATCCTGTCTCTACTGGAAAAAAAAAAAAGCAAAAAATTAGCCAGGTGTGGTGGTGTGTGCCTGTAATCCCAGCTACTCAGGGGACTGAGGCAGGAGAATCACGTGAACCCAGGAGGCAGAGGATGCAGTGAGCTGAGATCGTGCCATTGCACTCCACCCCAAGAGACAGTGTGAGACTCTATCTCAAAAAAAAAAAAAAAAAAAAAGATAGTACTTAGCATTAGTATATATCTCCAGTGGAAAGAACTCTGCCTTTCTAACTTAATGACCACTTGCTAGTCTCTAAACCTACCAAGCACATTCCCACTTGAGAGCTTCTGCATATTATTTCCTCTGCCTGGCATACAGTTAGCTCATTCAGGTCTCTCCTTAACTATCCCTTTTCAGCCACGCATCCTCTGAGTACATTTCCTAAAATATCTTCCTACCCCCACCCCATCATTCTTTCTTTCCCTTACTTTCTTTTTCTTCACAGGACATAATGGCACTTTATGTATTTGTTCGCTGTCTCTTTTCTACAATTAGATTATAAGGTTTGTGATGGCAAATACTTTGTTTTCATTCATGCAACATTTCTTTTTATTGAGCACCTGCTATGTCCTGGACACCAGTTTAAGATTAGAGGACAAATGAGTGAACCTAGAAAAATGCCTATAGACAGTTATTAGACAATCACAATGAATATTTATGGAATAAATGAATTAGTTTCTTTTTAATCCACTTGGATCAGAGATTATGATTGGTATTTTACCAAATGTACATATCTATTGTTGTTAAGCAGAGTTACATGTACAGTGATATCTAATGAAAGCTAATATTAATTAACTGAGTATCACGTGGCAGGCAGTGAAAGTTGATATGAATTTTATTCCCATTTTAAATTTAGGAAAATTGAGACCAAATGCAGTTACAGCATTTAAACAAGGTCCAAAATGTGTCTTAATCCAGGTGGTCAAAGCCCAGAACCTGAAATGATAACCATCACATAGTATCCCTCCTCAAATGAAACTTGTGGCTAGGTTGCAGGTTCGTGTGGCAACTGAGCAATATTACTGTATTTACTTACTTAATTTTAAGTATCTGCTCACTGTCTGCTTTATTACACAAAAGACTGAAGGTAGTTCTAACAGAGGCACACACCAAGACGTGATAAATGGAAATAAATAAGTCTAGTTAAAATGTAACTTAGAACTAGTAAATAAGGTATTGCTTTGTTGCCACCTAAACTTGCCAATCTATCCACAAATTAATAGAGGAGGGGGCATATGTGATGGTTGTAATTTCAGGTTCTAGAATAGACTACTTGGATCATACGCAGGTTGAAGCTTTTTCTTTTTTTTTTTTTTGCCAATCAGTTGGAGCTTCTGAGGTTGCTCACGTTAGCCTTGAACTCATGACCTCGCCTTCACAAGCGCCATGACCTCCGGCGGGAGCCACTTTGGCCCCAGGTTGAAGCTTTTTTAAGAAGAAACAAAACCACATGGCATAATGTCCTCCAGGTTCATCCATGTTATTGCAAATGGCACTATGTCCTTTTTAAAGGACAGTATACTAGGTGAAATCAGCCAGACAGAGAAAGAAAAATATGATGTGATCTCACTTCTATGTAGAATCTTTCCAAAAGTGAAATAGGCCAGGTGTGGTGGCTCATGCCTGTAATCCTGGCACTTCGGGAGGCCGAGGTGGGCAGATTGCTTGAGCTCAGGAGTTTCATACTAGCCTGAGCAACATGGCAAAATAAAATCCCATCTACACACACACACACACACACAAAATTTAAACACTGTCTTGGTCTGGTGGTATGTACCTATAGTCCCAGCTATTTGGAGGCTGAGGTGGGAGGACTGCTTGAGCCCAGGAGGTCCATGCTGCAGTGAGTGGTGATCGGGCCACTGCACTCTATCAAAAGATACAAATTTACAGCTTTGTAGAATTAAATAATTCTAGAGACCTAATGCATAGCAGGACTACAGTTTTAATTTTATTGTATTATGTATTAAAAACGTGCCAATAAAATCTATTTTAAGTGCTTTTACCACAATAAAAGAGGTAACTATAGAAGATGATGGATATATTAATCTGCTTATCTGTAGTTATTTCACTATATGTAAACGTGCAGTCATGTGTCATGTAACTACCAGGATACATACTAAGAAATGCATCATTAGGCGATCTCATCATTGTGCAAACATCATAGAGTATACTTAGCACAAGCCTAGAGGGTATAACCTACTACATATATAGGCTATAGGGTACAGCCTATTGCTCGTAAGCTCCAACTCTGTACAGCATGTTACTGTTCTGAATACTACAGATAATTATAGCATAGTAGGAAGGATTTGTGAATCTAACTATAGAAAAGGTACAGTAAATGTGCAGTAGTATAATCTTATGGGACCTCCATCATATATGTGGTCTGTTGTTGACCAAATATCTTTATGCAGCACATGACTGTGTACCAAATCATGTTGCGCACATTAAATGTATACAGTAAAACGGTTTTTTTTTAATTTTTAAAGAAGAAATAGAGCTATGGAAAGCATAGTTGCTATCACAGGGCTTTGTAGTTAGCTCTGAACATCGTGGTCACACATATGGGTTGAATCATATGTCTACCTCCCAAAAAATACATTGTAACCCCCAGTATGTCAGAATATAAATTGATTTGGAATAGGGTCTTTGCAGATATAATTAGTCAAAATTTGGTCATACTGGAGTTGGTTGCGCCCCTAATCTAACATGACTGGTGTCCTTATAAGCAAACAGCTATGTAAAGACAAGAGACTCACAGGCAGAGTGTCATGTAATGCTGGAGGCAGAGACTAGAATGATGTATCTGCAGGCAAAAGAATGCCAAGAATTGGTATCTACCACTGGAGGCTACGAGAGGCAAGGAAAGCTCCTGTTCTACAGATAACAGAGGGGGCGTGGCCCTGCTGATACCTTCACTTCTGACTGCTAGTCTTCAGAACTTTAAGACACTAAATGTCTGTTGTTGTAAGCCACTGAATTTGTGATACTGTGCTGCTGCAGCCCTAGGAAAAGAAAAAATAATTTTCTAGAAGAGAACACTAGGAGAGGTAGACATATTTTGGGGAATAAAAGCTGTGGTATTTTATTCCCCAAAATGTGTCTACCTCTTCTAGTGTGCTCTTCTAGAAAATTATTTCTAGAAAATAATCTAGAGATTTGGTAGATTCCTGCAAAAAAGAGAAAGAATTTTCGGAGTTGGAAGGAGCCAGAGATTCTGTTAGGGTAATTCCCTAACACATCAAGATATAGAAAGCTCTAGCCAGGGTGAGCATCATAAATGGGTGACTTGTGCAATCACACAGAGTCTGCACTTGGAAGACCTCTGTCCTTGGTCCTCTGCTGTCACTGTTGTAAAATTCTTAATAATTTTTAAATAAGAGTTTCTGCATTTACATTTCACACTGTATCCTGTAAAATATGTAGGCACTCCTGAGTCCAGTAACAAAGACAGTGTGGTATTAATATAGAAATTGGCCAGTAGACGAATAGAACAGTGTAGAGAACCTAGAAATATGTGATAGAGATAGGTGGTAAAACGATGGACATTTCCATAATTGTTGCTGAGACAGTTGGTTATCCATATGGAATAAGAGAAATAATTTGAAACCCAAATTTATACCACAGTAAAAAAAATCAATTCTAGGAACATTAAAAGACCTAAACACAAAAGGTAAAAATATAACATTTAGAAGGCAATATTTGAGAATAACTTAAATGTTCTTCTTCATGGAGAAGATTACTTAAAGACCAGAAACCATAAAGGAAAATTTCAATTTGTCTATATTAAAATGATATAATTCTTATTCTAGCTTTTCATCTCCTTTGTGGGAATGTGAAATTTTGACCTATACTTATGGATGTCTGGGTCCTGGCCCTGGGCTGGCATCTTAAATGGGCATCACCCATGCCATGGCTGAGCTATCTAATTGGCCTTCCCTCCTTATTCCTTTCCCTTCTTTTTGGAGCTCTTGCTTTGCATACCTGAAAGGAGTGGGGGCTGCTGGGGGAGGGCTGCTAGTGTCTGCGCATTCACCTTTGGCCTGACTCATCCAGGTATTTGACTAACATGCAGGGGAAATTGATCTAATAAGTAAATAGACTGAGGGTCATGAAAGGTGTTTCACTGTTGGAGAATGGAATCATGAACATGGAACAGGGAATGCTAGAATAAACATTGCAGTGTTTAGTTAGCATCGGAGATTATCACTGTAAACTCACTGTTTTTAACTTATCTGTCTAGACATAGAAGCATGGAGATGTGCTTTTGTGTATAAGTATGTGTGTGTGTATACACATAAACACATATTTTTTTATCTGTGTTTGGTAAGAGGACCTAGAAGCAACGATACCTCAGTAGCAGTGAGTCTACTCACTATCCAGCTTTTGGTTTTAAATACCATTTTCAAATGCTATTCTCTTTAGAGAAATGTTTATCTCAACAGGAAAAAATATGAGATGAGCTTAGAACAACTAGTTGAGCCAGAAAATTAAAAAGTGCTCAAGTAAAAATGCCACCTGTTGATAAATCACAGAAGCCAGTTTGAACATGCTTTTATTGGCCACATCTTGGATAATTCAAGTATAAAAATAAATAATGATAGAAAGGATTATAAACCTATGAGCAAAATAGGAATCCACAAGTCAATGGTTCTATAAGTAAATTAATTAATTAACTGGAATGGAGAGGCAAGCTCTAGTAGAATGCCTACTAGTAAATTTAGATGGAATTAGAAAAACACCACTTGACAAGCATCATCATCACATCTGAGTCAGGTGAGAATCATCAATGGATGCTAAGTCTGATAGGTGAGTGTGCAGCAGAATGTGTACATAATTTCAGGGAATCTCCTTATAAGATACTTGTGAGTGGCTTGTCAATTTAAGAATAGCATCTCAATTGATTGTTTTTATTATATTTTCAAACGTTATCAATGTAACAATTTACATGCATTTTCTTAGGATATATATCTTTTTCATGTTAAAATAAAAGTTTAAAGCATCTCAATCGGCATAGAATTGAGAAGCATGTAGCAAACTATCTTTGCCTTAAGTTAAAGCTACAGAAACTTCTATCATCCATGGATATCATCCATGACTTCCATGACTAGGCTCTTTCCTATAATTTTTTTATTTTTATTTTTATTTTATTTTTCCATCAGTTATTGGAGTACAGGTGGTATTTGCTTATTTGAAAAAGATACTTGCACACGCATGTTTATAGCAGCACAATTTACAATAGCAAAATAGTGGAACCAACCCAAATGCCCATCAATCAACAAGTGGATAAAGGAACTGTGGTGTGTGTGTGTGTGTGTGTATATATATATATATATATATATATATATGCATACGTGTGCACGCACACACATACATATATATATGCATACATGCACATGCACACACACACACACACAATGGAATACTATGCAGCCATAAAAGAAACAAATTAATAGCATTTGCAGTGACCTGTATGAGACTGGAGACTATTATTCTAAGTGAAGTAACTCAGGAATAGAAAATAGAACATTGTATGTTCTCATTGATAGGTGGGAGCTAAGCTATGAGGATGCAAAGATGTAAGAAACAATGGACTTTGGGGACTCGGGGAGAAAAGTGAGAGGGGGCGAGGGATAAAAGACTACAAATATGATACAGTGTATATTGCTCAGGTAATGGGTGCACCAAAATCTCACAAATCACCACCGAAGAACTTATTCATGTAACCAATTCTTTAGGTTTAGAGCGGAGGGCCCTGCCATTCACCATCTTAAACAAGTGACAAAAGTTAACATCACCAGTAATGGGATAAATCAATGTTGTTTTCATCCTGATAAAATTCTTTTAGAATAGCACAATATGACTTCTGTGGAATTTCTTTCAAAAAGCATGAATCACAAGAAAATGTCAGATACCCAATTAAGGGACATTCTTCAAAGTAACTGGTCTGTGCTATTCAGAAATATTAAGGTATGAAAATAAAGATAGGGGAACTAATCCAGATTGAAGAAGAACAATGAGATATGAGAACTAAATTTAGACTGGATTCCGGGTCTGTAAAGGACATTACTGGGACAGGTAACAAAGGGTGAATGGTGGTCTTTTCCCTCTGTCACAGCCCTAGCAGTGTTACCACTTGGGTTTCTCTTTTAGCTTGAGTCCTGGACTGAAGGAGACATAGAGCAAATCCCCAGCCCACTCATGATGCACATGTATCAGAAGAGAGAAATAAACCTGTTAGTTGTTATTCAATTACAAGATTTCACCATGCTACTCAGAACGGTGAGCAATTGAAAATGTAGAAATTGTTTATTTCTAGAATTTTCCATTCAATATTTTCTGATGTCAGGACAAAACCTCAGGTAACTGAAATCATAGAAATTGAAAACAAGGAAAAGGGTGGATTACTATACACTGTATGATCACAGTACTTTTTATTTTTTAACTTTTTTTTTTTTGAGACGGACTCTCGCTCTGTCACCCAGGCCTGAGTGCAGTAGCATGATCTCGGTTCACTGTAACCTCTGCCTCCCAGGTTCAAGAAATTCTCCTGCCTCAGCCTCCCTAGTAGCTGGGATTACAGGCACGCACCACCACCCACAGCTAATTTTTGTACTTTCAGTAGAGCTGGGGTTTCACCATGTCGGTCAGGCTGGTCTTGAACTCCTGACCTCATGATCCACCCACCTTGGCACCCCAAAGTGCTGGAATTACAGGCATGAGCCACCATGCCTGGCTGTTCACATGTATTTTTGAAAACCAGGTAAAACTAAACAATATACTGTTTCATCCCACGTATACTTTCACATGGGATGAAAATTACAGATAACATCACAGAAAATAACACAAAACTCAGGCTAGCAGCTAGTAAAAGAAGATAGGGGAGAAGAAAGATCTGAATTCAAGAAGCACATCATGATGTTTCAGATATAACATCCAATTTCTCAGCCTCATAGTTGGTACATTCCAATCATTTTATTTTGTCCTTTAAATAACATACTTCCATTTCATGCAACATTTTATGAAGACTATAACTCACAATAAGAGAAATAGCAGAAAAGCATGCTGTACTGAGAGTTTATACATTTGCCGAGATATCTAAACCCCAATGATTCCTTCATCTTATTTTGCTTTTTAATCTTTACTACAATTAGTTTTGTTTTGTCCATCTGGACATAGTCTTTCTTGGAATTTTCCACAGCATTTTTACTGAATAGTATAAATTTCAAGCAATGCAAATTATGCCTGGTTATTCCTTTATTTCCAGAGAAAATCTGTTGTGGTAGGTTTTGCTATTGTTTTTATTTAAATTTTAAAATTTTTTTGTTTGTCTTGAATAGTAGAGCCAGCCTGAAAGGAGGAGTAGCAAGTCAAGTGGTAGTCGTGATATTTATTGACCAGGGTTAGCTCCTAATGTGGTGAGGATATGCATACATAGAAACCCCTGCAGAAGCTGGATGCGTAAATCATATGCGACTCACATATTCTCTTACCTGAGATCCATAGAGCACTTGCTAGAGCAAATGCTGAAATAATACAAGTGAGAAAAGGTGTAAAGACTTCATAATACATGGATAGATTTTGTTTGACGGACTGTCTCAGACTAAATGAGTCATATTTTCTGATCTCCAGATATACTTGATTATTTGGAAAATCACAAACCAAAATACAAGGCAGTTGATTGAAAGTTAAGTTGGTGACACTGACCAAAAGAAAATGCATTTGTTTTCCACCTTGAGGATCATGACCGAGTCTTATTGCCTAAAAGGGACCCAGAGAGCAGACTCTTCAGAAGGGTTTTTAAACTTAGAGACACATCAGGTTTGTCAACAGCCTCAGAGAATAATGCAGTTATAAGCAGCATTACAACAGCAAGCTAGATGATAAAATAGGGTAAACGTGCTCAGCACAATGGGACAGAATATAAATAACTCTATTACCAAACAAGCAGAAAAGGGCTAGTAATATTTTCCAAGAATGAATGTCTTAAGATCTCTGGTCAAGCACGTGCTTAAAATGAGAGCTGGTCAGGTCAGCATCTTGGTGGGTGGCTTGATTAGACTGTAATTCAGATAATAAATAGCAGTTCTGACTTGGAAAGCAAATACTGCCAAGAATTGAAAGGGCTAGAAAGTAGTCCTAGAGTGACTGATTGATTCATCCATGTATCCATCTATCCACCTAGCCAACCATTCATTCATTCAATTATTCACTTCTTAAACATTATCTGAGCATGCATATAGGACAAACCTTGTGTTAAACTCGAGATTTTTAAAAAAAATTTAGTGATGAATTGAGACACTTCCTGCCTTCAGAGAGTTCATAGTCTAGCACAGCTTTTTGAACTTCAGCACTATTGACATTATGGGATGGGTAACTCAGTTGTCCAGAAGTCAGAGGCAGGGGGTGAGGTGCTGTCCCCACTGGGAAATATTCAGCAGCGTGACGTCTACTCACTAAAATATAGTAGTAACCCCTCTCCCCCAACACATACAGTTGTAACAACTGAAAATGTCTCCAGACATTGTCAAATATCCCTAATATTTGGGGGTAAGAGCGGGGAGATCACTCCTGGTTAAGAATCACTGGTTTAGCAGAGGAGGTAAATGTGTTCACAAGTCTTTGAAACAAGGTCTGAAAAGTTCTATAATTAATAAACATTAAACAAATCATGATGACACAATGAAGAGAGAGAGCAAGAGAGAGTTCATAAACACTTCTGCCTCCAGGAATTTAGTGAGAATATGCAGAGGACATGCCTGAGCTGGGTCTTAGAGAAAAAGCAGACTTTATGATTTTTAGAAGACACAGCTCTGCAAATAGTGAAAATGCAAAGATTACGTTCTTCTTTTCCAAGTTAGCCCATTTCTAGTTTCTTATAACCTCTGATTATAAAAAAATCTAATATACTTGAATATGTTCCAGCATGTAGTATAGTGTCTGTAGTGGGTTCTTATAACTTCCTGTTGCCTTATCATCCTTTTAAGTATAAGCCAGACTTTCACATACTGGAAGCAGAGCTCAGTCACCCTTGTCACAGTTTCAGTTCTACACCACCCCTACAACTTGCTCAATGTAGTTGAGCCAGTTGGGACAGCTAGATGCAGCCTACTAGACCAGTTTGCTGATCCTCACATCCCATGTGGGCTATGCAGATATGCTATATTGACCACCTCTCAGTTACAGTGTTACCTCCTGGAAATCATGCCTGCTTACGGTAAACCCACCGAACAAAACTCCCCAAGAAAAGCCTGTTTGGATAATATCCTAGACCCAGGAAAGGTATTAGGCCATGGGTCCCCCTCTCTCTCATTCCCTGCCTGTACTCCCTTACCTCCAAGTTGTGGCCTGTAGGCATACTGTGTACCCCCCAGGACCTGTAAGTAATAAAATATTTATTTCCATCTTGTGTCTCTCCTAATCTTAAAGATCCCAAATTAAAACAGCATCACTGAAATATTTTTAGCTGGAAAGTAACAACCACTCATTCATTCATGGAGCAAACGTTACTCTGTCTTGTTTCAGAAGTGCTAGTTTTCTGAAGATGTGAGATGAGAAAATACAATGCCTGCCTTTGAGGATATGAAAGTGTCATGAAAAACAATCTAATCAAAAGATATTTTCCATTTTTTATAAACTTTCTTGCTAAGTAGCATGCAATTCAAAAAGTGAATACCTAATCCTTTCAGTAACTTGCCTGCTGGCTGACTTTGGGGCTCACAGTCTACAAATGAGGCAGATTTATAAACAAATAGTTACAAAATTTAGTATTAAGCACTTTGGTAATGGTATATATAAACTGCTGGGGACTCTGAGAGAATGGTGGCTGTCTGGAAGGCTTTTCTAAAGGCGTGGTCCTAAAGGATAAACAGAAGTTCATTATTTGAAGAAGTGGTCATCGGTAGATGGAACAGCAAATAAGAAGACACAGGGAAACATTAGAATTCACTATAACTGAAGTATTAGGGTTATTAACATGACTAGTATTCTAAGACTCTCTCAGTAGGTGGGAGCAGGTATGTCAGTTTATGGGCAGACATTTATGGGTAGTACCAACATTGGTAAAATGCAAACACCTCTCTCCCAACACACACACAACACATATGTATATTCTCTTTCTTTCACACAGACACAAACATACTCCTATGGACAAAGAAGTATGATGAAGAATTTCCTTCTCTCAAATATGCTGGATGACTCTATTAGGTTTTCCCACACAAAATGGAGACTTCAGTATTTAGTCAGGACCCTGCACCTACTGATAAGCACCAAGTTGAATGAAGATTTTGAAAGTCCCTTTACCAATTCATACTGACAAAAGACAGGCTGCTAGATGGAAAATTGGCTTCAATTCGCCTTTGCTACACTTTTGCCTGAACTACAGAACATGATCCCTAAAAACTATAGTAGTGAGATCGAAGACGGTGCCTGACTCGCTTTAGGAGAGGAAATGACATGGGATTTGTGAAAACTTGTTGATAGGCTGGGCACAGTGGCTCACGCCTGTAATCCCAGCACTTTGGGAGGCTGAGGTGGGTGGATCACCTGAAATCAGGAGTTCGAGACCAGCCTGGCCAACATGGTGAAACCTTGTCTCTACTAAAAATAGAAAAATTAGCCAGGCATGGTGGCACGTGCCTGTAATCCCAGCTACTCGGGAGGCTGAGACAAAAGAATAGCTTGAACCCGGGAGGCAGAGGTTACAGTGAGCCAAGATCAGGCCACTACACTCCAGCCTGGGCAACAAGAGTGAAATTCCATCTCAAAAAGTAAAAAAAGAAAAACGTGTTGATATTCTCAATGCGACTGGCTTCAAGAAATAAATTGCACTTGCCTGTCCACACAGCACCGTGTGTGACACATTCATGTCAATCAAAGTTGCCTACCTTTCCTTATACTGACACAAGAACAACTGGATCCCACAGCCTGTGTACATAAGGGACTAAGTAACAGCCATTTAGTATACCATAATGCGTGCCATGCAAACAGAGAAAGACTTCCAGAGCCACTGGCATGCTCACTCTCAGAAGCCTGGGGTACCTGGGCATTGTGGTGGGTCTCACTCTTCTCCCTTTATGCTTCTCTACACCCAAGCACGCAGCCCCTAGAGATCTGCGGAACCAATATCTTTGGAATCCCACAAGTATTTGCCTGTCAAGAAAACTAAAGGACAAGAAAGCAACCAGAGCTGGTCTTTTAAAATGCATAAATCTAGGTAGGAGAAGTACAGAGAAAAATCTGGAGCTGCTGCTGAAGGCCAAGGACTCAAGGTTAGAATAATTCTTGACTCTTGACTCTGCTGACTCGATTAAAGGAAATAACACAGTTCTGTGATGTGAAGGAACATCCACAGGGTATGGATTGGACTAGCCCTTGTTCCATGAGCCCGACTAAGAATTGCGGGAGGAGCACAATCTTATGTTTATTCATCACTGGCAGATGCTAATACATTTCTGGATCGACATTTGGCAGAAATATGAATAAACACAGAGAATTCACAATCAGATATCAGAGCTAGAAGCTGAATACTACTGATGGATTGATTATGTTTTTGAGCGATTTAGATAATTGGACATACTAAGTACAGAGCTTTCTGCAATGATAATGGACCTGTCCCGTTGTGGTCTATTTAACAAACACTTGGACTATTTTTTTAAAGCTTGTTTACATTCCTGTACATCCTGGCTTTATTGATATTCTGTCCTTTGAATTACAGTGTCACCCTAGCAACGCTCTAGAGAAAGTTGAGGAGGGCATTATCATTGTTAACCCACATTTCCAAAGTGAATGACAGCAAACCCCTTCCAGGATGAATCTGGAGCTGATTTCTCTTATTATGTTAGCCCCAAATACACACCCCCATTTGGCTGTTAGTCAAAGGTGGGGGTGGCCGGGAGAAGAATGTCTATATATCTTCTTCCTAGACAACTAGTGTCTTTCTGCATAAATGTTTTACCGCAATTTCTTCTGCCTGACATGCTTGTCTCCAGATCTTTCTATGCCTCACTTCCTTTCATTCAGATCTCTGCTCCAATGTCCCCTCTCAGACACTTATCACTCTGTCTCAAGTAGGTCCCAAGAGACAAGACACAGCCTTATTTGAATCTCCTCCTAATTCTCACTCTCAATTGTTATTTCTTGATCATTTATCTCCCTCCTTACTATGTAAACTCCGTGAAATCAGGGGTCGTGACTAATGCCCGAGAAGTGGTTGGTATATAATAATTATGCATAGAATATGTCTATATAGTGCATATTATGTATAAAGCACATTGCCAGTATCTTAGACCCAATCTTATGCTGCAGAAGATGCTGTTCCAAGTTGGGTCCAAGTTCGCTGGGTAATTTTCACCTCGTTTGCAATGTGGCTCCTAGTGCTTTACGCAGCAAGCTTGTGTTGGGTCACATTATTTGGGATGTTCATGTCTTTACAGAAATGAATGTCTGGCTCTGAGCAGATTTTTATGGTACCCATTAAAAAATTCTCTAGCTCTTCTAGCTTTCTAAGAAGATCTCCCTGCTGACCACTTGAGTACATTTTGCCTAAGAAAGGAGAATTAGCATTGGAACCAAGGCTCTTAAAGTACAATATAACCTGCAAATGATGTTTATTTTCCCTTTTAGCAATCTCACAGATTCATGTGCATCAGTTTTGAACTGAGTAAAATATTTTTCTTAAAATATGTTTCAAGTAAAAACGTGCTTTTTGCTTTTCCCTGAAATGGTACCCAGGAACCCCGTGAATTATAGCAATACTTAGATAAGTTTTTCATGAAGAACAAATACAATGTCAGATAAGGAACATATAAATACAATTATTTACTTTAAAGTTACAGGGTTTAATATTTCCACTCTTTCTAGAAGTAGAGGATCCCATGAAATTATCAAATAGCTGAAGGTGGCTGTCTCTCCTGGGTATTGGCATTAACAGTAGAATGCAACTTCTAAGTGACTTTTCTGTAATTCAAAAGCTGCTTTATGAGCCTAATAATGACTTACAGTTCAAATATTTGAAGTTGTAAACAGTAAGAATGAGGAGATTAGACAGTCTTGATTTCTTGGTTTATTTATAACTTATTTTGGTCTTTGATCTCATGAAACTTTCAGGAGCTTCCCCCTCTGAAGTGGTGGTACCATGAGCAATTTCCTTTTGCAGCAGGGATGGATGGACTGGCCTCTTTGTATCAATTTCATTTTAAATTTGTGGCCCTTGGGCTTTTTCAGAATTCAGTCAATTTTTCAATTTTACATACAAAAATAAAATAATAGAAGAAGCCAAAGTTCTGTCAGTGTTGACTAAGTTGAGAAATTCCCTGAGAATTTGTTTTGCTGTTTGAAAATAATCAATTGAAAATTGTCTGGGCTTTGAACTTGTGGGGTGGCGATCTCTTAATCTCCATGCTCCCTACAACTTAGATCTGGTGCCACAGCTTGGGTCAATCTTTGCTACGATGTTAAGAGGTGAGTTTCAGAATTTTGATTACTCTCTCTTTTGTTCTCAGTAAAATTTTTAAAAAGTTGGAAATTCCCATTGATTATTGAAAACAGCTTGGAAGCTGACACTGCAGATGATATAGGGCTTGGAGGTTGCCTCGGAAATGAGAAACATTAACTTGGTTTTTCTTTAGTACTGGCTGTGTAATTTGACTATGGTAAGGGATTAAGAGAAAATTGATTAAGGCTGGGTGTGGTGGCTCATGCCTGTAATCTCAGCACTTTGGGAGGCTGAAATAGGTGGATCACCTCAGGTCAGGTGTTTGAGACCAGTCTGGTCAAAATCGTGGAAACCCCATCTGTGTAAATATATACAAATTAGGCCAGCATAATGGCTGGGATACTCGAGAGGCTAAGCCAGGAGAATCACTTGAACCCAGGAGACAGAGATTGCAGTGAGCCGAGATTGCACTACTGCACCTCAGCCTGGGTGACAGAGCAAGACTCTTTGTCAAAAAAAAAAAATTTTTTTTTATTAGAAATTAAAAGAAGGGGTACTAGATAGTCACAAAAATTGTGGGAGTTTAAAAAGTAGTGCCTGCATAGAGAGTAGGCTGTTTTTACTTAGATTATGTTTATTTGAAGTGGTTTGTTCTAAGTTTACTTGGGAAGTGAATAGATGGACCCTGTGGGAAGAAGCTTGACCTCAAACTTAAAGCACAGTCAGTGCAAAACATGAGTACCTCATGTGTAAAATGGGAGTCATAAATACACGTATCTTTCTGTACTGATTGGAGGATGAACTGATGTAATATGTGTGAAATTCTTCATACAGTGCCCTCACTATTGCCGATTATAATTACTGCTGTGAAAGCCCCAGCTGCAACCTGAAGTCTAATGCTTAGGATTACCAGTGTTCCACTACTCAATTAGATTACCCTTTCTTTACGATAGGATTTCTTTATTTTGTGTGTTTGAATAAGTTACTCCATATTAAAAGAAAATAGAATCACCCAAAGAAATTACGGATTTGAGAATTATGTTATTTTCCTTGAAATATATTTAACTCAGAGAAAGCAACACAAAAATCAAAGGAAAAAAAAATCACAAGCCACACACTAAAGACTCTCAGATGAGAATAACTGATTTAAACTTTGAGGAAGCATCGTTTCTTATTTCATTTAATCGACATTTTTTTTTCTCTTTCCCCTAAACATCTGAACTTTACATTGGGTTTAAATATGAATCAATAGAAGATGAATGAAATATTAGTTTCATCTTTTTATCAAACTTTCTCATTTAACAGTGTTTTCAAAGAATCATTTCTAAAATTACATTTTTTAAGGCAATTTCCCCACTTGTATTATGTTTTTGAAGTTCATTGTTCTTGGGAGGTGAAAGATTCCAAATGCTATAAAGCAAAATGTCACACTGCAAGTTGTAGGCAAGGGTAATAAACTTGACTTTTCCTTGCAGTGCATTTCAATTAGGTACTTTGGTACCCGGGGCATAAGGATTACTGCATTTCCTTTGCCAGTACAACTGTTGAGTCATATAACTGTTGAACTATGAGCAGGTGAGTATCAATTAGTGATACAAATACACGCATACAAAAGTATGGTCTTCAAGAAAGCAAATTATATAGATGAATAATTTTTTAAGTTGAATTCTGTCAGTCTTATGAACAATAAAAAATATTTAATTTTCGCCATGTAATTCATCTCATCTTCATTATAGGAATAAAATAATTTTTATTCTACTGTTAATATAGGCGGAAATAAGAAATGTAATGTGAAGTGCTTCTATTGGGAAAGTCATCATCTGCCACAAAAACATTGAAATAAATAAATGGTGGTTTATTACTAATGTTTACTTACTTAGTGACAATTTCACTTTGAGGCCAAAATATATCTAATTGCCAAAGGGCAGAATATTCCATTAGTGTAAAATCAGGTCAGGAGAAAAGATTTAGGGGGCCTACAAGACTTCCCAATGGAATGATCACTTAATGACACTCAATGATACTCTGGACAAAGAAAGTGAATTCACTAACTGATAAAAACGAAATTGTACAAAAACTAACTTGCAAAGTACAAAAGTCAATGAGCGAAGCAGCTTTAATAGAAAATGGAAAAAAAGTTCATCTTATGATTTACATGAGGGATTAATAATAAAAAATCTCTTTCAAAAGATGAGGCATCTGATGTAATTTTGTATCTCAGGATTATAAGATAAAATACACAATGAAAATTCATTTAAAAATTTGCTTACATAAGATGGTTCACAATCATGTAATACTTTCTGATCCATATAATTGCAACATCAGAAATATAAAGCTTATGAGTCTCAAATATTAAAATTAGAGAAGATTCAGGAGTCTACTGAATACTCATCCAATAAATAGAAAACTCTTAAAGTTGCAGAAACTTTAGAAAAGGTACTTTATTGTATACAAATAAAAATATGAACTCATTTATCTGGCTCAGCCAAATGACCAAAACCACCCTGTCTACATATACAAAGAAATCAAGGTTCCCTATGACTTTTTTTGGTCTTTAGACATAATGTTGGTATCCTTGTCAGATTCTCCAAACCACTATCTACAGGTCAGAGAAGTTGACTCATTATAAATTTAATGAGTTAGATTTACATAGCATTTCTCAGCTTTCACAGCACTAAAACTTCAATATGATGTCATTTCTCTTTTTTTTTGTAATTTTTTATGAGTATATAGTAGGTATAAACATTTATGGGGTACATGAGCTATTCTGATACAGGCATACAACGTGTAATAGTCACGGTCACATCAGGGTGACTGGGGTTCCATCACTTCAAGAATATATTCTTTTTTGTGTTAGAGACAATCCAATCACACTATTTTAATTATTTTAATACGTATAACAAACGATTCCCGATTGCAGTCACCCTGTTGTGCTATCAAATACTAGATCTTATTTATTTTATCTAACTATATTTTTATACTCATTAATTATCCCCACTCACCTCCCACCCACTACCTTTCCCAGCCTGTGGTAAACATTATTCTATTTTCTATCTCTACCAGTTCAATTGTTTTAATTTTGAGCTTCTACAAATAAGTGAGAATATATAACGTTTGTCTTTCTATACTTGGCTTATTTCACTTAACATGATGACCTCCAGCTCTGTCCATATTGTTGCAAATGGCAGGATCTCATACTTTTTTCGGCAGTATAGTACTCTATTGTGAATATGTACCACACTTTCTTCATCCATTCATCTACTGATGGACCAAATCTTGGTTATCCTGAACTGTTGGGAACTAGCCCAACCCTGGACATGGGTGCCTCGTGTCCAGGCAGTGACGAGAGAGAAAAGAAATAAAGACAAAGACACAAGAATAGAATTTTACAGCATGGGTCCAGGGGTCCAGTGTACTCTCAGAGGTGATCCAAATTGGCATTGGGCTCTAGGCTTTGTGAGCTTTTATTGGGTGTATTATCTTGTTAATCTTGCAGGTTGTTGGGAGGGGGGCTGAGGAGGAAGATAGCCAGAGGAAGAGCATGTGTCTGCAGCATTCAATAGCAAAGGTGGCTCTCCTAAGAAATGCTAACTAAAGACACTGAGATTTTACCACCCATTGTCTAACCAGGTGCTTTGGCAAGAGAGGTGCAGCATGTAAGGCACCATAAGGTCTGACCACACACAATGCATCAAGGGGCTTTTATCTCTTGAGGATGGTAGACATAGAGCAATCAAAATTGCTCCATATTCTGAGAACATAGGCAGAGCCTGTGGTGTTCCAGTGATCTCTGCCCTGTAAGGCATTCTGGCCTTACCAGCTCCCATCTGCAAAGACCCTCCCCAGTCTTGTGAGGAAAGGTTGTATTACTTCTCAGAGTCTTTTGCATAAGCTCCCTTTAGGAGATCCTCACACAAACTCTATGTTGGGAAGAGTTGTGGGACCAGAGCAGTTTTTTCTGCTCTGCAACCACACCGCAGTGTTCGGCGGTTATAGGGTGCTCTCAGATGGTTTTTCCCACAGGCCTCTGGTTACTGCTTGATCTCTGCTTTTATTCTACTGCACCATAGTTTGGATATGCTCCATGGCACAAATCTCAGCATACCAAAAGCAAAGCAAGCTTGTAATCATTTAACTATAAGTAACACAGGTCTGCCCCTGGCCATGTCTTCCCACACTGAACAGTGTTCCAATACACATGGGAATGCAGATATTTTTGATATTCTGGTTTCCTTTAAGTATATACCTAGCAGTGGGATTGCCGGGGCACCTCTAAAGTGTTCTCCATAGTCGCTGTACTAATTTACATTCCCACCAAAAGTGTATGAGGATTCCCTTTTCTTCACATTCTTGTCTGCATTTTTTATTGCCTACCTTTTGGATAAAAGCCATTTTAACTGGAGTGAAATGATGTCTCATTGTAGTTTTGATCTGCATTTCTCTGATGATCAGTGATGTTGAGCAACTTTTCATATACCTGTTTGCCATGTATATGTCTTTTGAGAAATGTCTATTCAGATCTTTTGCCCATTTTTTAGTCAGATTATTAGGCTTTTTTTTTTCCTATAGGGTTGAGTTTCTTATATTTCGTTTCATCTTTCAAACAACCTCATGAAAGAGCTGGCATTAGCATTAGTGGCAGCATTTAAATAATGGAGAAATGAATTTCATAGACTGCAGTGACTTGTCCAGGACCATGAAATTAGCAAGAGTCAGAGCTTTTTATGTGCAGGTTTCATGTTACCATTAGAATGCTAAAACACACACATACACACAAGTAACGAAATAAAGTGTATGAAATTCTGATCTGAACTCCTCCTTGCTTTTTCTGAGCCTCCATTTGGAATGTTGTTGCATTGATATACATGGGTATTTTAAAATGCTTGATTTTTATACTAAATTAATTTCTTTTTTTGTAAAACTTTCAATGAATATTGTATGAACCTGAGGCAAAGATGCAGAATCAGTTTTAAGATTATTTTGCATAACATATTTGCACAATGTTAGTAATACTACCCAGAAGGGAAAAGAGCATTTGATAACATGGTGTGCTACCTTTCAAGATTTTAGCTTTGCCTGTTTTTGGTGTCATGTACAACCAGCAAGGCCATCTTTTAAAATTTAAATACCTCATACACATTAGCTAAGGGAATGATAAATTCTATTTTCAAAAAAGTACAGTGGGTTTCAAATGCCACTTCTGAACCATTCCTTAATTGCCTATCTAAGAAAAGATTCAATTGAAAAAAAAGGGATAAATTTAAAATTGAATAGCTGGAGAATACTTAGATATGTAGGTGATACTGAATAGAAATACCTTTTTGAAAATATAAATGTGCCTAATTGTATTAACCATGAGTTTTTATTAAAAAAAGGAAAGAAAAGACATCAATTTTTGGCATCTAGAGAAAAAAATTTACCTTGGGGCAGATTCTGCTTTTCTTATGCAAAATAGTGGGGCTGAAGGGAATATGTAGGCGGAAGGTTTTCCAAGAGCCAGGTCAATACTAATTGTTTCTTTCCTCTGCCTAAAGAATTTATGCTTATTACTTCGATGTCTCTATTGTCATTACTAACCTAAGGAAGGGCAGAAAAGTTGAGTAACTGTGTGGCTAGCCTATGTTCTCCTACTACTTCTCCACAGTCTTCCTTCACCACATTTATTTAATACAATTTCTATGACATAATTAATTGTTAATTCATTTGTTTCCAGATACAATTTATTTCTGACCACTGTACCTCCAGTAAGGAAAACAAATACCTGTTTAATGAATGATGTGAATTGTAAACTAACAATAAAATCCTAAGCCCTCCACTGAGTAAATGGACCAGCCCCAGATCCTCCGTCCCTTGCTGCCCACCTCACCCCATTGACCAAGGGGATTCCACAGAAACCCTAAAAACTGAGTTCCTGGCCACAAGACGAAGGGAGACCAGACCTGCCTCCGTGTACTCTCTCGCATTTGGAGTTTAGACACAACACTGGCCAGCATTCATGTTAAAATAGAGAACCCAAGACTGATAAAGCAGACTCTTTGTGACAATAACAAGTTATAAGCAAGACCTAAAGCCATGCCAGGCGAGGGTTTAGCCATGCCTGCAGGTCATCAGTCTGGTGAAAAAGGTTTTTCTAAGCCAGTATGTTGTGGCTGATTCTGACATTGCATGCCTATCTTAACCTACACATTCCTTTCTGCTGACTCCAAGTTTTAGGTAGAGCCTTACTCTTTCAACCAATTGCAAACTAAAAAGTCTCTGAATCCACCCGTATCCTGTAAGCCCTCCACTTCAAGATATCCTGCTTTTTTGGGGGGGCTGAACCAATGTCTATCTTCCATGTATTGATTCATATCTTTGCCTGTAACACCTGCCTCCCTAATAGATATATATGTAAAACCAAACTAATCTGACTGTCTCAGGACCACTTACTCAAGGCTTCTCAGGTTTGTATATTCCCCAGGCCACAGTCACTCAAATTGGCTCAGAATACATACTTTAAATGTCTTTAAAACATTTTGCAGAGTTTGGTTTTTCCATTAACAGAATGGAATCATCATAATGACTGTTTACAAAATATCTGCTTTGTATTGTTTTACTATTATTATTATTGAGACAGGGTCTGGCTATCACCTAGGCTAGAGTGCAGTGATGTGATCTCAGTTCACTGCGACCTCTGCCTTCTGGGCTCAAGTGATCTTCCCATCTCAGCCTCCTGAGTAGCTGGGACTACAGGCACACACCACCATGCCTGGCTAATTTTCTTTTGTATTTTTTGTAGAGATGGGGTCTCACCGTGTTGTCCAGTTTGATCTTGAACTCCTGAGCTCAAGTGTCTGCCCACCTCAGCCTCCCAAAGTGTTGGGATTACAGCTGTAAGCCACCACACCCTGGTCTATTTATCTTTTTTTTTTTTTTTTTTTTTTGAGGTGGAGTTTTGCTCTGTCACCCAGGTTGGAGTGCAGTGGCGCGATCTCAGCTCACTGCACCCTCTGCCTCCTGGGTTCAAGCAATTCTCCTGCCTCAGTCTCCTAAGTAGCTGGGATTACAGGTGCCTACCACCATGCCTGACTAATTTTTGTATATTTAGTAGAGACAGGGTTTCACCATGTTGGCTAGGCTGGTCTGGAACTCCTGACCTCAGGTGATCCGCTCCCCTTGGCCTCCTAAAGTGCTGGGATTACAGGGATGAGCCACTGCACCCAGCCCTATTTATGTTTTTATTAAAAGTTCTTTTTAATTTTTAGTTCTCTTCTTATAATCATTATCACCACCATTGACTGTCTTATTCATCCCTTTATGTTGGCTGGTGGTCATTATTTCTAAATATGTGAAGAATGGCCATTCCTCACATTCCATAGATAAACTCTTAATGTTTCTTATGGGTCCTTAAACAGAGTGCTTTAAAATTCCCAAGTTATCCTCCTCAAGAGTGGGGTTAATATCATTCTATCCTGGACTGTGTAAATACTAGCCTGAAAACAGCATGTGCTCCCTCAGTACAGACCTGGTCTTAAAATATTTCCAGGCATCAGCAGCACAGCCTAGAGTATTGTTTAAAATCATCCACTCCCCCTACAACGTGGTCTAAAGGGATCTTAGCTTCTAATGCCCATTTAGTACATTCCACACCATTGAGTGCAACCTAAGCCTGTAGTAAATTGTGCACCAAGAAGACCTAAGGAAGCGATTATTTCATTTTATGCACTTTTTCAATTATTATGCTCTCCGCACAGTGAGGGGCACAGTTCTCTGAACTAAAAATGGCAATGTCTTTATTTCCCATGATTTCAAAAACTGGTCAACCATAATGTTGAATTGCATTGACTCTCTAATTCAGGAGGAAAGTGTTTCTTTACCAGCTTGGGGGTGTGGCCTCACAGTCAGTGAGATTGTTTAAGGTGAGCATTAATGACTGTTCCAGACTTCTTTCATATACCCATGGGGAAAAAAAAAATATATATATATATATATATATATACTTAAATATTTGATATATTTTTTAAAACATAGTACAAAAAAAAGATAATAACAGCTTGGTTTCCACCTTCACTTAAATTCCACCCAGCACATACTCTAGAAAGTGTGATCTTGTAGGTGCTGCCAGCTGGAAAGGTATTTGGAAAAATATCCATGCCTAGAAGTTTGAAAGTTTGGTTAAGTGCATGCAAATCATTATTAATATTAATAGTAGCCCCAGGTATTGGGGTCCTACTATGTGCCATCAACACTCTAAATGCAATAGCTCTTTTAATGTAATCTTTTAAACAAGCCTAAGAAGGGACATTATGAAGATTGGAGACGTTTCTGGAGTCCACACAGATGGAAAATTTCAAGAGACATGGGATGAGAACTTATGTCTGAAGTTTTCCAAAGTTTGTGTCTCTTGCTACTTTATACCAATGCTTGATTCCCAATAGCAGCTATTTCTAGAGATATAAAAACAGAAAAATCCCCACATAACTGATTTGATAGCATGAATAAATACCACTGCTACTTAATTTCTATGTATTAAAATACATTAAACTATATTTGACTTTGTGAATCCCTAGGGTTAGGGAAAAGCTGTTGTCAGGAGGATTGCGAGGAACTATGGATGTGGAGTACCTGCAGCGGGAATTGGGCAGATGGCACAGTACTGAAGGATCATAATAACTAGAATCTCGAGCATTTTGTAGGCACTTACTATGTGCCCAGTACCACCATACATGCTTTTGTGCCTCCTGCAATTCATTTTTAGTACAAACTTTTAAGACGCCAATTCATTCATTCATTGGACAAACATTCCTTCATTGAACAAATAATGAGTACGTACTGTGTCCCAAGAACTCTTCTAAGTGTCAGGAAAATAGGCGTGAAAAAGCAGAAAGAGACCTGGCTTACCTTTCAAGTGAAGGAGATGGAGCATAAACAGGTAGTAAAATCGTCAATCTGATTATTTAGGATAGTTGGATGGTCTCTGAGAGAAAGTAAACCCGGTGATGTGCCAGGCAGTAACTAAGAGAAAGCTAGTTAGATGAATGGCCTTTCTGAAAAGACTTCATTGGGTGACAGCTGAGCTGAAGTCCGAAAGTTAAAAGGACCCAGCTGCAAGAAGAGAGTGGACGGTTTCAGGCACCAAATTGTTACTGGCAAGTGATCCCAATCCATATTCCAAGAGAAGGTTCTTGGATCTCACGCAAGAAAGTATTTGGGGCAAGTCCATAGAGTAAAGTGAAAGCCAGTTTATTAAGAAAGTAAAGGAATAAGGCCGGGCGCAGTGGCTCACACCTTTAATCCCAGCATTTTGGGAGGCCGAGGTGGGTGGATCATGAGGTCGAGAGATCGAGACCATCCTGGTCAACAAGGTGAAACCCCGTCTCTACTAAAAATACAAAAGTTAGCTGGGCATGGTGGTGCGCACCTATAGTCCCAGCTACTTGGGAGGCTGAGGCAGGAGAATTGCTTGAACCCAGGAGGCGGAGGTTGCGGTGAGCCGAGATTGTGCCATTGCACTCCAGTCTGGGTAACAACAGCGAGACTCTGTCTCAAAAAAAAGAAAGTAAAGGAATAAAAGAATGGCTACTCCATAGGTAGAGCAGTGGTGTGGGCCACTCAGCTGCTTTAATTGTTATTTATTGATTATATACTAAACAAAAGGTGGTTATTCACTAGTTTTCCGGGAAAGGAGTAGACAATACCAGGAGCTGAGGGTTCCTTTCTCCCCTTTTCAGAATGCATTGGGTAACTTCTTGACATTGCCATGGGGTCTGTAAACTTTCATGGCACAGGCGGAGTGTCTTTTTTTTTTTTTTTTTTTGAGATGGAGTTTCGCGCTTGTTACCCAGGCTGGGGTGCAATGGCGCAATCTCGGCTCACCACAACCTCCGCCTCCTGGGTTCAGGCAATTCTCCTGCCTCAGCCTCCTGAGTAGCTGGGATTACAGGCACGTGCCACCATGCCCAGCTAATTTTTTGTATATTTTTTAGTAGAGACGGGGTTTTACCATGTTGACCAGGATGTTCTCGAGCTCTTGACCTTGTGATCCACCCGCCTCAGCCTCCCAAAGTGCTGGGATTACAGGCTTGAGCCACCGCTCCCGGCCTCTTTTTGAATGCTAATTCATTATAATGAGCCACGAGGACAACCAGAGGTCACTTTTGTCGCCGTCTTGGTTTTGGTGGGTTTTGGCTGGCTTCTTTACTACATACAACTTGTTTTATCAGCCAGGTCTTCATAACCTGTAACTTGTGCTGACCTCCCATGGCATCCTGTGACTTAGAATGCCTGACCTCCTGGGAATGAAGCCCTGTACGTCTCAGCCTTGTTTTACCCAGCCCCTATTCAAGATGGAGTTGCTCTGGTTCAAATGCCTCTGACACCACCATATGAGGAGAATGAGTTTAGTGTGCTAGAAAAGCCATTGTTGGAACCAGATCTAGGAGGGTAAGAGAGGCATGAAGTCCAGATCATTCTGTAGCCTTATAGACCCAGATGGAGATTTAGAGTTGATTCTGAGTAAAGGCAAACTCATCAGAGAGCCCTGTGCGGGTGAGTGGCATGATCTCATTTAGCACTTCCAAAGATCATTCTGACTGCTCAGCAATGTCCAGGGGGGAAGGTGAGGGAGCCAGTGGGTTGGCAAAAATGAAAGCTGGGAAATGGGGGACAAAAGCATGAATTTCTGTGAGAAGCTGACTTGTTTTAGGGCAGGACCTTGAAAGTAAGTGCTGTTACTATTCCCACTTTATAAAGGAGGGCATTGAGACTTGGAGTGATTTAGTGTTTGCTTGAGGCCTGACAGCTATGGGGATAGGGGTGCTGAGATCAGAACCTCATCAGTCTGACTCCACAACCCCGGCTCTTACCTACTGTACTGTCTCCCTATGGAGCATGGAGAGAGCCACTTCTGCTTCTTGGTATTCCTTTTTGCTGAGAACCCTATCAAACCGCCCAGAGGAGGATGTGGCCATAGTGTTAGTTTTAGCATCTAGCAGGTGATAGATATTAACAATAATTAGAACATTATTTCCATTTATTGGCTAATGAACCAACCTCAAGCATATTCAATTGCACAGAAATTGTTTTTCTGATGCATTCCCCTGTCAATGAAGCTTCTCTTTTATTAGAGACAAAGGGTAACCTGATCTTTTAGACAGCACACATATTCGTTCTCCAGAAGCATCGACTGTTTTGATGACTAGGAAGTGGGGTACTGCCTATGTTCCAGCAGCCCAACTACAGACAAAGTTGAGTAAAGCTGAGTCTGAAAAGTCTTAAGTGCCTAGAGAAAAAAAGGAATCGACTCTAACAAAACGTGCCTCACATCACATGATGCAACTCTCGTTATTCACACTGAAGGAGGCTTCTAACCTCCAAATTCATATTCTTCATTTCCTATGCAAGCGTCCTTCAATTTCCCAGCCTCCAGGTCTTCTGGGTCAAATCCCCTTAAACTCCGGCATCCAGAGCTGGCTACATAAGCCATTGACCGCTATACTTCTCTTAACCAGTCACTCTACCATTCTTTTAAGTGAATGATTCATTTCTGCAAATACAGTGCTTTCTCTAAGCCTCCAAGAAACAGTTAATGCTGGTGATTAATTCCCTTTCCTACATACTCACTTCAAAGACACTCACCCTTAGTGAGCTCTGTAGTTTATTATCTCTTCTTTTGAAGCTAGCAAAGTTTAGTTTGCTTTAAGATAATAGTTCTCTCTCTTGAATATTAATGAAGAAAATCAAGTTTGAAACACATTAGGGTAAGTGACATAAAAAGCAATCAAGAATGTGTAATATCCCTGGTTCTGTTCCAACACATTGTTTGAACGGGAAGGTATTTATTGAGTGCCTACTGTGTGCTAATCTCTGTAACTTACATGAAACATGTAGTAATTCTTACTCTAATTAGAAAAAAATCTCATTTAGACTTAAGAATTAGAATATACATTTTAGTTGACAATTAAATGCATTTTACAGTATGTACCAATTGAAGGGTGTATACAATTACTTCGTCAGGGAGAACTCTTAATGGAGCTGAGACCAAATTGGGACTGTCAAAGAGGACTGGGAATAGGCAGGCACTACTAACTGCTCCCTTGATTCGGTATCTCCCTTTTCTATTTAGAAAGGGAAATCCCGGATAGAGACAGTATTTCTCTTCAAGCAAGGCCATGTAAGTTGTTTTGTTTACTGAGAAGTAATATAAGCAACTTTCTGATGAAGTTTTAAAGGAAGTTGTGGCCAGGCATAGTGTCTTCCAGCACCTTGGGAGGCCGAGGTGGGTAGATCACTTGAGGTCAGCAGGTTGTGACTTGCCTGGTCAACATGATGAAACCCTGTCTCTACTAAAAATATAAAAATTAGCCCAGTGTGGTGGCAGACCACTGTAATCCTAGCTATTCAGGAGGGTGAGTTAGGAGAACTGCTTGAACCTGGGAGGTGGAGGTTGCAGTGAGCCGAGATCGTGCCACTGCCCTCCAGCCTGAGCGACAGAATGAGACTCTGACTCAAAAAAATAAAAGGAAGTTTTTTTTGTCCTCCACCTCCTCTTTTTCTCCATCCAAAAGGCTGGAATGTGGGCACATTGCTAATAAGCTGGTTTGACCTTGAGAAATGACAATATTCTAGGAGGTGACGGTGCAAGCAGATGGGAGTCACCCAGATCCCTACGTGAATGCTCCTGCAGAACTGCAGCTTCTGAACCACCCACCTATCTCCAAATTGCTATCGGAGAGATAAACAAAACTCCTATAATAGAGCCACTGCCTTTGCGTGCCTCTAGATTATATCGACTTAGGCAATACCCTAACTAATAAAAGGATTCTGAGATGAGACGTTCAGCTAATGCTCATTGGTTTGTATTTAGGTAAGTGAAATGGAAGCGGTAAGCAGAGTGAACTGATGTCAAGAGTTAGGAATACTAAAGCTGAGAAAGCAAACCCCAGGACCTAAAAAACTATTAAATAAAGCAAATTACTTGGCTAGAGGACCTACAAACTTCTATGCTGAAAGAAGAGAAATAAAGAGAGAGTAGAGAAGAGGAGAAAGAGGAGGATGCAATGATGGAAAATTACTCAGAAAACCACTGTGTGCAACTTACTTTGTTTGCAGTGGAGGAACGACCAGATTATGGACCAAACAGTAAAATAAAATCATCCTTCCCTGGCAGTTGTCCAAGGAAACTGCCACCACCTGACTGTCTTGTAGGTGGCATGTTCAAGTTCTGGTAGAGAAGATTTCTTGCAAGCAGAATACTTCATTCTTGCTTGACTTGGGCAGTGAAAGAATGGTTAAAAGCTCAAGAGCAATGATGGGGAGATGAGCTTGCCGAGAGATTTTGATAACAGAAAAAAGATGTGGGCCTCTATTAAATATGAGAAGCTCTGAAACAGTATCTTGGTTTAGAACTTGCAGAATCAGAGCAATTTCTCAGAGTGGTTTATTAATCTTAACAAATCTGTATTTAAGTTTTACTGCACGGCAAGCATGTTGAGAATAATCTGAATGTGGGAATACAGAATGTATAGGAACTTTCTCAATAAAATCATCACGTCACAAGTGGGTGAAATGGGCATCCGTGAGCTCTGAGGCAGAGGTAATTGAAAAGCTGAAATTAATATAAAAAGTTTAAGAAACCGTCATGTTTAATCTAAAATGTTGTTTTCAGTAACTTACAATTGAACACAATTAATGCTCCAAGAAGATGTGTCATATTTTTACGGCGTTTGTTCCTTACCTGGCACATTTTCCTGTGTCCTGAGTCCCACGAGGCACCTTTGATGTTAGGGGCAAGTATGAAGTATCAAAGAGCAAAGTGAAAAATGGAAGTATGATGGCTCTGTGGCTCTCAGTCTTATCTTCACATTATTTTATCTAGGAGCATTTTCTGTGGTCTTCATGACTGTCAGTTCATTAAAATATCTTAAGTAGAGGCTGGTAGCGGTGGCTCACGTCTGTAATCCCAGCACTTTGGGAGGCCGAGGCGGTCAGGACATGAGGTCAAGAGATTGAGACCATCCTGGCCAACATGATGAAAACCCATCTTTACTATAAAAAACACAAAAATTAGCTGGGCGTGCTGGCACGTGCCTGTAGTCCCAGCTACTCAGGAGGCTGAGGAAGGAGAATCACTTGAACCTGGGAAGTAGAGTTAACAGTGAGCCGAGATGACGCCACTGCACTCCAGCCTGGTGCCTGGCAACAGAGTGAGACTCTGTCTCAAAAAACAAACAAAAACCCCAAAATATCAAATAGAAAAAGTTAGTCGATTGCCCCTGCTGTTTTCCTAGTTAGGCTAGTTATCCTAATAGGTCTTTTGGGAAAGAGACATTTAGATGGTACGGTGGGTTGACGTAACCCTAACTCAGAACCTCAGAATGCAACCTTCTTTGGAAATACTATCTTTGCAGATGTAATTAAGATGAGGTCATTTCATCTGCTGAGTTAAGATGGGTCCTAAATCCAATGATTGGTATCCTTATAAGAAAAGAAGCAGAAATACAGAGAAAAGAACAGAGACAGCGACCCAGGAGGAAGGAGAAGTGAAATGAAGGCGGTGATGGGAGTGAGGTCAGGATAAGCCCAGGAATGCCAAGGCTTGCTGGGAGCCACCAGAATTGAGGAGAAGGCAAGCAAGGGTTATTCCTTGGAATAACCTCAGAAGGAACACGGCTCTGCCCACATCTTCCTTTCAGATTTCTAGCCTCCAGAACTGTGAGGCAATACGTTTCCCTAGTTCCCTGCCACTCAGTTTGTGACAATTTCTTATAGCAGTCCAGGGAAACTAATACAGATGAGCAGAATAAAGGATTGGCCTGGAGACTTCCAAGAAATAAGCCAGTTGTTAGCCAAAGGGGTTTCAGGTGTGAGACTGTGAGGTCTTGGACACTGTAACAACCACAGAAATAAAGACGTTAGTTATAGGCAATCTCACATACATTTTCAATTAATGAGAATAAATAAATGCTAACCTAATAGAATTGGGGAGTAGGAAGAAGCAAAAATATAATAGCAGGGACTGGGAAGAAGAATTCTGCATTGAGGATTTAAAAAAATCACCCTACTAGGCCGGACACAGTGGCTCACGCCTGTAATCTGAGGCAAGTGGATCACCTGAGGTCAGGAGTTTAAGACCCGCCTGGCCCACGTGGTGAAACCCTGACTCTACTAAAAATACAAAAAACTATCCGAGGCACCTGCCATGGTGGCAGGTGCCTGTAATCTCAGCTGCTCAAGAGGCTGAGGCAGGAGAATTGCTTGAACCTGGGAGGTGGAGGTTGCAGTGAGCGGAAATTGCACCATTGCACTCCAGCCTGGGCAACAAGAGCAAAACGCCATCTCAAAAACAACCACGCCAAAGATTTGGAGGTTGCTTACCTGGGATAGAAGCCGGAGGAAGTGCACTGCAGGACGAGGGAGATGGGGTCACCCTGAGCTTTGAGGTGCGTGTGGGACTCTCAGAACTATATGCTTGGCGGGTTACTTTAACTTGGTTTTAAACAGATCTTAGAGTCTGTGGTCTTTCAGAGGGCTCAGGCAGACACCAGTCTTTAAGGCATCAGTTATATTTAAACAAAGAAATGGCAAAATTATATTGTTTAAGTAGGGGTTACTTTTCAGTATTTTCTTTAACAAGCTCTATGTATTTGTTTATGTGCATTTGAAAATAACTTCTATAAGAGGTTGTAAAGAATGTTAGCTCCAGGTTACACAATCCTGCTGGGTGTCTTGTTCTGTCCACTGTCACCCCACCGGGACCCTGTTAAAGACCTTTCTTCCTAAGCAAAGTTAAAGTCAGAATCAGGTTGTTGTCTTTGTGCTCCCTTCTCTCCTTATTCCAACAATGATCCCAAATGAGATTGGGCTAGAAGGAAGAGGACGTTTGGCTACTGTTTATGTGTATAAAACTGCCTCTTTTTCTTCTGGGTCACTTCACAGAACTGGAACTTTAGCTGGCAGTTAGAGATCAAGCCATGGTGACCTTAAATAAGTATTTTTTTAATAGCTCAACTTGATCTCTCTCTCTCTCTCTCTCTCTCTCTCACACACACACACACACACACACACACACACACACACACACACACATTGTTTTGGTGCTAAAAAGTGACAGCAATATTTTCCCAGGATGAAAATGTGTTTTCAGCCAACAGCCAAATGGAAACCTGCATTAGCAGATAAAGTACTAATCATCTCAACTCTAGGACAGCTGTTTTTGTCAAAGACAAATTCCTGAATAAACAGTTCAGTGGTGTACTCACAAATAGTCTATTCACATGAGAAAACCAATCACAAGAGATCTTTCAGGAAAATTGGCAAAGTCTGGCTAAGCAAGCTCCAGGCCTCTGCCTACCTGCAAAGTGAATCATTCGTTATCCCCTGAGAAGGTACAATCTTCAGCTGAGGGCAAGGGTCAATAGCAATGCTGTGTGATGGAGGCCTACGTTTATGGCTATATGCACTTTCTACCTGGTCTATGAATAAAAAGGCAGAGCTACCTCAGCATTATCATTCCCCTGACCTTCATGAGTGGAGCTGTCCCAGCAGGGAAAAAAAACAGCAGGGGAAGAAAAGGGAAAATTAAAATGTTAAAAACTATATTATAGCTCATTTGTGACCTTTAAGAAAAAATTAGACTTGAGAATGTTAGGTTGGAGTGGATACAACAAAGTCTGACAGCTGTAAAGTTATAGATTTCTCTTTTTTTTTTTTTCCCGGGTAGCTTTCTACCAAAATCTTAAACAACAAGCAGACCCCGTGCATTTCTTGCTGGCTGACAGCAAAGACAACCGAGAATTTTGATCACTGCTGAACTACTGGAAGAAATTTGCCTAGAATTTCTGAGCATTCCTCTCTTGTCTGAACTATTTGTAGGGTTTGTCAGAGTCAGTTCCTATTAATAAGGCGATGCAAAATGCCACAGATTGAAAGCCACACAACAAAATCCTTTTTCCTTAAACTTCCATGTTGTTGGTTTGTTAAGTGAATGCACCAAGACAAGCAAACATTTGAAGCCACCAGTGTTATCATAAGACTGTTTAAAAAAAAAAATCTGTTAGAAATGATGACAAGTGTCAATATATTCCAACTACCTACAGCATTCAAATTTAAAAACCAAAATATGATTGTTGTTAGGGCAGTGCGCCGAACCCTGAAGACATACTGCTGTTATGTGTGGGATGAAAGGATTTTATTGTCCCTAAGGAGGAAGCCCTTAGGTTTTCTAGGTATCTTCATCCTTGACAATAAACAAACTAGCAAACAAATCCACCCAGGGTTTTATAACAATTAAGCATTTCTTCTGTCTAAACAAAATGATCTTTCTACTTGGTGAAGGGGAAAAAATATAGGGTTTTATTTTTTCACTTTCCTTAACATCTCTGGGTAATCAACATTAGCTCAGGCTGCTTACTTTAATTCTCAAACATTTTATAAAACACCCTTTCTACATTCACTAACGGGTGTTTTATTAGGTTATGGATATTTTTTAAAGAGTCATTTAATTTCTACCATTTTTGCAGATTGGATCATCACAAACAAATATATTTAACCTCTAGGTTTAAACTTGAGGTAGAGGTAATATTAGAGTAATATTTTTAGATGATGTACTGACCGCACGGAAGAAACATCATTAAAGGTCAGTCAAAATTAATATGGAGATTACCGAGTGTCAGAAGTTATTTTGCAGAAGTTGCAGAATCTGTTTGCAATCTGATTTTGTGGAATATCTATTACAAATGAGAAAAAACCTCAGTGGTTTTTGCAGAATCCCATTTTCTTAATAGGAAATTGATGAATGACAGCATCTGGCATGAAGAAAAAAGCATATGGTCGAACTAACTGTTTCTATAGAGGTTAAAAACAGCTTGGAATTTCTCTGGTTGCTCTTTTGATTGACAGACCATCAAATAAATCATTCACTTTGCTTCCCCCTCCAGTGGTCCCATGTACTGACAAAGACACAAGGGGGAAATCAGCAGTATGGTGCATGAGAAATTAGACATGCAATGCCCATTAACATAAATAGATTTTTTTGCACCTAATTCTCTACACACCATGCAAAAATCTACCCGCAGGACATGGAGTATGCATGTTTTCTTGTTCTTTCTATTTATAATTTTAAACTATTAATTTAATATATAATTGGTTTCTTTAGAGAATGGAAAGCCTAGTAAGTTATCTAAAACACTGTATCAGAGTCTTGGGGCTTGATGCTGCAAAAAGATGGGCTGATACTGAAAGATGTTATGGTATGTAATACAAACAATGAAAATTAGGCTGAGAGGTCTTGAATGGAGTTAGGCTAATTAAACATTTCTCAGTGTTTAAATTCTTGCTGTCTTCTCAGGGGTATACTGCCAATCATCTCATCTTGGGGGATTGCTCTGGTCTGCCCTCGCCTCCAAGCCCAATTAATAAATGTAACCCTCAGATAACTTATCAAATGTTTTTACTATACAAATGAAAAATATTTTGGTATTTTCGATTCACTTAATTTCTCTCTCCTTTTTTCAAAGTCAGTTTTAGTACTCATAAGAGAGTAGTGCTACAAGGAGGAGCTTCCTTTATCTAATCATCACAGGTCCTAGAATCTCTCCTTCCTCATCCCTCTGGTTTCAGCCCAGCCTTTGTTTGCCTACCTACAGTGACCGGAAACTTACCATCTCATGAAGCAGCTTATTCTGTCACTGAACCGGTTCTATTATAGCACCTTCAAGATGGCCCCAGTGATCCTGTGTTCCTGGTATTCACGCTCTCATATAGTCATCTCCACCGCACAACATTGATAGGGCTTACCTGTGTACCAAGAGGATATTGTAGAAGCAATGGTGTGTGACTTCCAAGACTAAGTCACGAAAGATAGTAAGTTTGTGACCTGCTTATCTCTTGGATCATTAGTTCTTGGGGAAGCCAGCTTCCATGGGGCAAAGACACTCTGATAACCCCGGGAAAGGTCCTTATGTGGAGAGCCACATGTAGAGAGACAGTGAGGCTTCCTTCCAGCAACCGGCAGCCACTTAGTGGATCACACAGTCTCAGTTAAGCCCTCAGGTGACAACAGCTTTGGCCAGCAACTTGACTGCAGCTTTGTGAGAGACCTCAAGCTGCAGCCACTTACCCACAGAAACTTTGAGATAGTAAATGTTTATTGTTGTTTTAAGCTACTAAGCTTGGAATAATTTTTATGTAGCATATTTTATAGAGAATATGTAAGTGGCTAATATAGATTGCATTGAAGTCTTTATGCCTAACACACCCATTGAAGATTCAGGAAATGAATGAAATTCCCTTTTCATATGATAGTGAATTCCAGATGACAGTAAGTCTTTCTGATGCATGTCTTCTCTGAGTAGAACATTCTCAATCTCTTCAGTCCTTTGTCCCTTGCTTTGCTTCCTCACTCCACATCTTGTTTCTAAGTCAAGCCTTCACACATTATTACAATGATAACTCTCACACCGTACGCCTGTATTTCTTGCCCGTGTCTCCCTGATAGCCTAAAAGTGCTTCAGACTCACAGGATCAGAATGAAGCACCTCATCTGTCATTTTCATCCAAATCTGCTTTCCAAATGTTTGGTCTATATTGCCTAAGTGCACTACCAGCCACTCAAATTTCCAAGTCATATCTTATGCTCCTTTTTGTAACAGAGAATTCTGAGCACATCACTCCCCTTGCTTAAGATTCCTTTGGAACTCTATATTGCCTTCAGGATAGAATGAATCTAAACTTCTAAGCATGGCAATCAAAGACTTCATAATCTGGCCAGTGCCTACTTTGTCTAGCCTCTTCTCTCACTTTCCATAACTCACTCCAGTCATACCAAACTAGCTTCACACATGCTATTCCTTATACTTTTAATGCTTTTTTCTTGCACTGAGTCTCCACTAAAAAGAGAAGGCATATTGACTCTACAGGATGTGCCTTCTAACTAAAGCCTTCCCTCCCTCTTAGCTGCATTATTTCCTCTATTCGTTTTTTGTTTTTTATCATGTTTGACCTTTTGTTTATAGAGGTATGCTCTACTAATCTGATTTTCTAGAGTGTGTATGTCTTAGACATATTTAGGTTTTTAAAATCATGCAGCTACTCAGAAATATTCATTGAGCACTCTTTTTTCTACTGTATGCCAGCGACTATTGATAGGTGCTAAGGATACAGCAGTTAGTAAGACAGACACAATTCCTGTCCTTAAGAAGCTTCTATCCTAGTGAAAGACACAGGCAGCTGGTCAAGTATGCTTGAAAATACATAGCATATCAGATGGTAATAAGTGTTTGCCAAGAAAATAGAGATAATAAATTTAGGAAATACAAACATTGGATATTGTAATTTCATATGTGGTCATCAGGGAAGGCCTTTCTGAGAAAGTGACTTGTGAAGAGCAACATGAAGGAAAAAGGAAAAGCAAGTTCTGGATATCTGGGACAAGAGAATCCCCAGCAAAGGAAAGAAGTATGAGGGCCCTGAGGATGGAGAATACCTGGTGTACTTTAGGAATTGCCAGGAGCCCAGTGTGGCTGGAGCAGAGAGGACTAGCAAAAGGAAAGATCGTGGGGTCAGAAAGGCATTATGGACAGGATGCTGTAGTGTCTTGTAGCCATGGTGAAGGCTTCGATGTTTAAGCTATGTAAGGCAGAAGTCAAAGGAAGGTTTTTGGACAAAGAAGTGCTGAGAATAGAGTGTAGGTACAAGGATGGAGTCTTATTACCTTTGATAACTTTCCTGATTAACTGATTCATCATAAGTGCTCATAAATATTCGTTGAATAATTATCTATTAGCAAGGCCATTAGGCCAATCTAACTACCGCTCTTAGAGTATACTTTAGTTAATCTATGTCCTTTTGTAACTGCCATATTTAGAATTAGACCAAGGTAACTAAGTTTATTCTGACAGAGTAAAGAGAAATACACATTCTATGATGTTTTGAATAAGTGAATTCCAGAGATTTTATTTTTTCTTTTGACAGACAAAGGCACGATTGACCATTATAGTGAATAAACACTCCTTTTCTACACAGTCTTATACTTGGGCAGTTGGGGCAGGGGAGAGAAATCCAAGTAAAGGAGTTTGTATTTACCTCTGTTGAATTTATGTTATTTAAAAATATGATAAAAATATTGAAGACATACCATGTTCTAGTTCAGCTAAGCAAATACTTAGTGAGCATGTAATACAAGCCAGTTCTTTCCTATGGAATGTCAAGTAAGCTTAGCACAGTATACCAGATCCTTGACCAAGATTTTTCATAGCATAGGCTTGCTTGAGTGTTGTTTCCTATATATCTAAATTTCTCTTTTAGACAGTCTCACAATGGCCCAATCTCAACTCACTGCAATCTCCGCCTCCACGGTTCAAGTGATTCCTCTGCCTCAGCCTCCCGAGTAGTTGGGACTACAGGCGCGCACTACTATGGCCAGCCGATTTTTTGTATTTTAGTAGAGATGAGGTTTCACCATGTTGACCAGGATGGTCTCAGTCTCCTGACCTCATGGTCTGCCTGCCTCAGCCTTTCAAAATGCTGGAATTACAGGCCTGAGCCACCTCGTCCAGCCCAGTATTTCTGGATTTTTAAACATTCTTTGAGTTGTTGTATAACAAATAGTTGAAAATTGTTTTCTAATTTACATGATTAGTGTCACATTCTTTAAAGCATTCTATTTTGCCTTCAAGGCAGTTAACATTTTCCTTTCCACGACACAAGTATGCTGAATTGAGGTCATAGACGCTATTCATGCTAAACCCTTATTTCTTTCCTTTACCATTTTCCTGCACAAGCAGTCAGGTTGTGCTTTTGCTCCCAAAAGTCAGTACTTGTATGTCTTACAGAAAGTGTCTGAGAATTTCTACTCTACCCCCACCTCCCAATTGCACTGGCGGGTTAATAAAGGACTGATGGGCATGAGGTGCAGAATTATGCCCTTGCCTCTAGTAAGGACAGCTCTGAGTGGGATCTACAGTTGGCAGAGGTCCCGCATAAGATTCAGCAGACATTCTCCAAGGTCCTTTGCTTGATGTCTTACCTCTGCTTAACTTCCTTTCCTTCGCAGCCTTATTTTTCTACTTGCCAACTAGGTTTTCTGGAAATATGTTCCAAGCTAATTTATGTGTAATAGAGGCACATGCCTTTCCTCTCCCCTCCCTCTTTGTTCATTTGATCAACTTACTGTACAAATTTATACTATTAACATTCCTTTTGGTAAGAACATATTTTAATCCACCTTGCATGCAGTTCTTATTCCTCTATCTAGTCTTCTTGAATCCCAAAGGAATTCACTCTCTCTACCCTTCCAGTTATTCTAAGAAAGAAGCTGGTTTGAGTCTAACATTTCAAGCTTTTCATTAAACAATGCTGAGCTTAGTATATTCTCACTATTTTCCCTAAGTGTTCAAAGCATCTTCCTAGTATTTTGGACCTTAACACCAGCAATATGTAGCTTTTCACCTGCAAAAGCCAGAATTGCATTTTACTTCTACCTTTTCCTTTAGACATTGATCCTTTCTTTATAATCCCTATTCTCTTAAAGTCTGATGAAAGCAGAACGTCATATAGGGCCTCAACAGATCTGGGACCTGGCTCCAGCTCTGACATACGCAAAGTATTTTAAGTTAGAAAACAAACATAACTTCTCTGGATTCCAATTATTATTGTTATTATTTTGAGATGGTGTCTTGCCCTGTCATCCAGGCTGGAGTGCAGTGATGCAATCTCAACTCACTGCAATTTGAGCCTCCCAGGTTCAAATGACTATGCTGCCTCAGACTCCCAAGAAGGCGGAATTACAAGTGCGCACCACCACACTCTGCTAATTTTTGTATTTTTAGTAGAGATGGGGTTTCACCATGCTGGTCAGGCTGGTCTTGAACTCATGACGTCAAATGATCCACCTGCCTTAGCCCGCCAAAGTGCCGGGATTATAGGCATGAGCCACTGTGTCTGGCTTCCAATTCTATTATATAAAAAATAAAAGATTGAGCCAGGTGCCCAAATGTCCATGAGTAAATAGTGGTTTAAAGAAGTGTACTGCTTTCACTTAGTGGAGAACTATGCAAATATAATTTTTGTTCTTATTTATTCCCAGCCTAGTTCCAAATATGTTTGAGACTATGCAAACATAAAAATATAGGTTATGAATAATAAACAACATGGAAATACTCATAGGCACAACAAAATTGTAAATATATTTTATTATCATTATACAATATTGGTTAAACACTTAGTCCAGAAAGAAACGTGAAACTCTGAAAATAGAGGCTTATAGTAGTAGAATAATGAGTCATATTTTTATTAATATGTTTAATACATTTCAGTGTTGTTCTTAGAATGTTCGCATATCACAAATAATACAATAATCTTTTACTTAAAACAAAAAGTTTCCCTCAACTGCCAAGTCTTAACTCTTTTGGGTAAAGAGGTAACCATACCTTCATCCTAGTGTTTACCCTGCTTGGCGATTTTCTTTTTCTTTTTTTGGAGGGAGGGGATGGAGTGTTGCTCTGTTGCCAGGCTAGAGTGCAGTGGCATGACCTCGGCTCACTGCAACCTCCACTTCCCAGGTTCAAGCAATTCTCCTACCTCAGCCTTCCACGTAGCTGGCACTACAGGTGTGTGCCACCATACCCAGCAAATTTTTATATTTTTTTTAGTAGAGACAGGGTTTCACCATGTTGGCCAGGATGGTCTTGATTTCTTGACCTCATGATCTGCCCACCTCAGCCCCCCAAAGTGCTGGGATTACAGCCACCATGCCTGGCCTATCCTAGTGTTTATCCTGCTTGACTGCCTTCTATACTGCTAAACGTATGTAGGTATCTATGGTTAGAGAGAGGTGTGATGGCATTATTCTTGTTGCTTTTGTTAATTTTAATTTATGTTTAATTGCATGTTCCCATCTTCTGTCCAATTTATTAGTTTGTTTTCTTCTTACTGGAACTAATTTGTGAATTCTGGACATTAACAATTTGCTATCACATATTTTACAAATATGTTCATTGTGTTCCTCATTTTTAATATTTATTTTTATTAATGTTATATTCTATCTGTTATATGATATATATACATTATATAACATGTATAATATTATTTCATCATATATAAATTTAAAAGTCTGCCACGCACAGTGGCCCATACTTGTAATCCAGGCACATTGGGTGGCTGAAGCAGGTGGTCACTTGAGCCCAGGAGTTTGAGACAAACGTGGACAACACAGGGAGACCCTGTCTCTACAAAAAAATTAAATAATTAGCCAGGCATGGTGATGCACCTGGAGTCCCAGCTACTCAGGAGGCTGAGGTGGGAGGATTGCTTGAGTGTGGGGTTGCAGTGAGCCATGATCATACCACTGCACTCCGGCCTGGGTGACAGTGAGAACCTGCCTCAAAAACAAATCAATAAATAATTTAAAAATCTATATAACCAAGTGATGTCAGTGAAAATGATCAAGCAAAACTATCAGAATCAAATTTGGTAGAGCTCTGGAAAACAGTTAAAGGTTTACAGCAACGAAGCAAATGCTGAATCAAAAATAAAAGGCAAACGAAAAAAGTAGGAGAGTTTTGTGGCATTTTTATTTTCATGTGCCACATCCTCTTCTCCAGCTTGATAGTGTGTTGAAGATGGCAACCCACATTCCAGTGTCGGGCCCTGGTCGCTGGATGTAGAGAGAACAGAACAGACTTCATTCCCAATGAACTGTGTCTGTCTCTTCTAACCTGCCTGGATTCTACCTGAAGTACCACTGCAAGGTACTCATCTTTGTTTCACCTAACTTAGAACTCACCCAGGATGAAAAACCAGCAGTTATTCCTCAAAAATGGTATAAGGCAAATGATCAACCCATAGCCACCGAGGCACAGATAATGACTGAGGTATACAATAAAGCAATGAAAAGTCTAGGAGGAAAACCTGGGGAGGAAGTTTCTTTTTAAAAATTGGAGTATTTAAGATTTCCTGTGTATACTTCAGAATTTAAAAAGCCATGTGCATGCTCAGACAAGACCTCACAAGACAGTACGCTTTCACCCCTGAATGATCTCTAATCTTAATTCAAGCAAGAAGTGAAGGCTAAGGCAAAGTTGTAAATGGCCTGGGTGAGCAACTAAAGAGATGTCTCAGAGCAGAGCCAACTTGCATAGACTGGGAAATGTTTTTGTTTTTTCTTTCTGCCTCCCCTTATTTTATTTTTATTCTCTTATATTCTCTCTTTCTCTCTCTCTCTCTGTCTCTCTCCTGAATCCCTCCCTGTCTTGTTCACCTTCTGGCCCCCAAGGACTAAAAGAAAAATCTCTTAAATTCCACCTGACAACAAGCAAAAGGAACACAGATTTTAGACAAAGATTACAGACTTTGTAATATATTTTAGAAAAGTCATCACACAAACAGCTACAACTTTAAGCTGTAGAAACAAAAACAAAAACCCTGTGCAGGGAAAAATATCTGATTTCCAGAGTTAGTTTACACATTATAATACTCAAAATATTCAGTTTTCAAGAAAATTTTGACTAATTCACAGAAGAAACAAAAAGTGACTAACCCTGAAGAAACACATGCATTGTACTTACTAGACAGAGATTTTAAATTTACTATCTTAAATATGCTCAATGAGGTAAGAAAAACCATGGACAAAGTGTCAAAATGAACAAAAACAAGGAAACAAGAGAATGATGTATGAACAAATGGAGAATAACAATAAGATAACAATAAAAATAGAACATAACAGAAATTCTGGAACTAAAAAGCACAGTGACCAAAGTAAAAAGTTTCAATAACAGTTTTGAGAATGCGGAAGAGAAAGGTTCTTTGAACCTGAGGGTAGACCAATTGAAATCATTCACTCTTAGGAGCAGAAAGAAAAATAAATGAACAAAAATGAACAAAACCTAAGAGATTTGTGAGATACCATTAACTATACTAACACATGCATGATATCTTAAATTCAATGTAAAACATATTATGGAAGACTGTGTATAGCCATGGAAATAAATAAAGAAATAAAAGTTAATAGAGATGAAGAATATTTTTAAAAAGCCCAAACTTTCAAAATTTGATAATATGCATGAATCTACACACAAACAGTCCAGTGAACTCCAAGAAGGATAAATGCAAAGAGATCCACAACAAGACACATGATAGTCAAATTATCAAAAGCCAAAACACAGAATAAATCTTAAAAGTAGTAAGAGATGTGACTCATCATATACAAGTTATCCTCAATAATATTAATAGTGAACATTTTATCAGAAATCATGGAGGTCAGAAGAGAATAAGGCAACATTGTTAAAGTGATCAAAGAAAAAAAGTATCCATCAACTAAGAATACTGTATCCAGCCAAACAATCTTTCATGAAATGAAAGAGAAATAAAAACATTCCAAACTGAAAAACAAAAGCTGTGAGGGTACTGTTACTATTATACTGCTCTACAAGAACTGCTGCTGCTTTCAGGCTGAAATGAAAGGAAACTAAGCAATGACTTGAAGCTATATAAAGAAATAAAGAACTCTGGTAAAGGTAACCACATAGAATCCAAACATTTTGGAAATATGACTAGATAATCACGAAGATGTCTTACACATTATGGTTCTATAAATTTATCTTCCCAAGAGCCTGTGAATACTCTGGTAGAGAGAATTAAGTTCATTATGCTTTTTATGACAGTTAATAATAAAAGTGAGAACTTCTAAGTTTTAAACTAAATGATTAACTACTTTTCTACTCTTTATTATTTGAGTATAATTGTATTTAAATGAACAGGATAAATATAAGAGTAGTCTCCATATGGGGTAGTGGAAAAATTCAATAAACTGAACCCACTGTAAAACATATTATGGAAAATTATGTGTAGCCAAATATCAGTTTTTCTTTCTTTTTTTTTAATTGCATTTTAGGTTTTGGGGTACATGTGAAGAACATGCAAGATTGTTGCATATGTACACACATGGCAGTGTGATTTGCTGCCTTCCTCCCCATCACCTATATCTGGCATTTCTCCCCATGCTATCTCTCCCCAACTCCCTACCCCCTGCTGTCCCTCCGCTATTTCCCCCCAACAGACACCAGTGTGTGATGCTCCCCTCCCTGTGTCCATGTGTTCTCACTGTTCAACATCCGCCTATGAGTGAGAACATGCAGTGTTTGATTTTCGGTTCTTGTGTCATTTTGCTGAGAATGATGGTTTCCAGGTTCATCCATGTCCCTACAAAGGACACAAACTCATAGTTTTTTAATGGCTGCATAGTATTCCATGGTGTATATGTGCCACGTTTTTCCTGACCAGTCTATAGATCATCGATGGGCATTTGGGTTGGTTGCAAGTCTTTGCTATTGTGAACAGTGCTGCTATGAACATTTGTGTGAATGTGTCTTTATAGTAGGATGATTTATAATCCTATGGATATATAACCAGTAATGGGATTGCTGGATCAAATGGAATTTCTATTTCTAGGTCCTTGAGGAATCGCCACACTGTCTTCCACAATGGTTGAAGTAATTTACACTCCCACCAACAGTGTAAAAGTGTTCCTATTTCTCCACATCCTCTCCAGCATCTGTAGTCTCCAGATTTGTTAATGATCACCATTCTAAGTGGCGTGAGATGGTATCTCAATGAAGTTTTGATTTGCATTTCTCTATTGACCAGTGATGAACATTTTTTTCTATGTTTGTTGGACTCATGTGTGTCTTCTTTTGTCCACTTTTGGATGGGTTTGTTTTTTTCTTGTAAATCTGCTTTAGTTCTTTGTAGATTCTGGATATTAGCCATTTGTCAGATGGGTAGATTACAAAAATTTCTGCCCATTCTGTTGGTTGCTGATTCATTCTAATGACTGTTTCTTTTGCTGTGCAGAAGCTGTGGAGTTTGATTAGGTCCCATTTGTCTATTTTGGCTTTTGTTGCCAATGCTTTTGGTGTTTTGGTCATGAAGTCCTTGCCTATGCCTATGTCCTGAATGGTTTTGCCTAGATTTTCTTCTAGGGTTCTTATGGTGTTAGGTCTTATGTTGAAGTCTTTAATCCATGTGGAGTTAATTTTAGTGTAAGGTGTCAGGAAGGGGTCCAGTTTCTGCTTTCTGCACAAGGCTAGCCAGTTTTCACAGCACCATTTATTAAACAGGGAATCCTTTCCCCATTTCTTGTCTTTGTCAGTTTTGTCAAAGATCAGATAGTTGTAGATGTATGGTGTTGCCTCCAAGGCCTCTGTTCTGTTCCATTGGTCTACATCTCTGTTTTGGTACCAGTACCATGCTGTTTTGATACCAGTACCATGCTGTTTTGATTACTGTAGCCTTGTAGTCTATTTTGAAGTCCAGCAGTGTGATACCTCCAGCTTTGTTCTTTTGGCTTAGAATTGACTTGGGTATGCGGGCTCTCTTTTGGCCCCAAATGAAGCTTAAGGTGGTTTTTTTCCAGTTTTGTGAGGAAAGTCATTGTTAGCTTGATGGGGATAGCTTTGAATCTGTAAGTTACTTTGGGCAGTATGGCCATTTTCACGATATTGTTTCTTCCTAACCATGAACATGGAATGTTTCTCCGTCTGTTTGTGTCCTCTCTTATTTTGTTGAGTGGTGGTTTGTAGTTCTCCTTGAAGAGGTCCCTAACATCCTTTGTTAGTTGTATTCCTAGGTATTTTATTCTCTTTGTAGCAACCATGAATGGCAGTTCATTCTTGATGTGGCTCTCTTTCAGTCTGTTATTGGTGTACAGGAATGCTTGTGATTTTTGCACACTGATTTTGTATCCTGAGACTTGGCTGAAGTTGCTTATTAGTTTCAGGAGATTTTGGGCTGACACAATGGGGTCTTCTAAATATACTATGATGTTGTCTGCAAATAGAGACAATTTGGTTTCCTCCTTTCCTATTTCAATACCCTTATTTCTTTTTCTAGCCTGATTGCTCTGGCTAGAACTTCCAGTACTATATTGAATAGGAGTGGTGAGAGAGGGCATCCTTGTTGATTGCCAGATTTCAAAGGAAATGCTTCCAGTTTTTGCCCATTCAGTATGATATTGTCTGTTGGTTTGTCGTAAATAGCTTTTATTATTTTGAGATATGTTCCGTCAATACCGAGTTTATTGAGGGTTTTTAGCATAAAGTGCTGTTGAATTTTGTCAAAGGCCTTCTCTGCATCAATTGAGATAATCATGTGGTTTTTGTCTTTGGTTCTGTTTATGTGGTGAATTACCTTTATAAACTTGCGTATGTTGAACCAGCCTTGCATCCCTGGGATGAAGCCTACTTGATCATGATGGATAAGCTTTTTGATGTGCTGTTGCAATCAGTTTGCCAGTATTTTATTGAAGATTTTTGCATCTGTGTTCATCATGGATATTGGCCTGAAGTTTTCTTTTCTTGTTGAGTCTCTGCTGGGTTTTGGTATCAGGATGATGTTGGCTCACAAAATGATTCGGGAAGGATTCCCTCTTTTTGGATTATTTGGAATAGTTCAGAAGGAATGGTATCAGCTTGTCTTTGTATGTCTGGTAGAATTTGCCTGTCAACCCATCTGGACCTGGGCTGTTTTTGTGTGGTAGGCTCTTAATTGCTGCCTCAACTTCAGCCCTTGTTATTGGTCTATTCAGGGTTTTGACTTCTTCCTGGTTTAGGCTTAGGATGATGTAAGTGTCCAGGAAGTTATCCATTTCTCCCAGGTTTACTAGTTTATGTGCGTAGAGTTGTTTGTAATATTCTCTGATGATGGTTTGTATTTCTGTGGAATCTGTGGTGATTTCCCCTTTATCGTTTTTTATTGAATCTATTTGATTATTCTCTCTTTTCTTTTTTATTAATCTGGCTAGTGGTCTATTTTCTTGATTTTTTTCGAAAAACCAGCTCCTGGATTTATTAATTTTTTTGAAGGGTTTTTTGTTTCTCTATCTCCTTCAGTTCTGCTCTGATCTTAGTTATTTCTTGTCTTCTGCTAGGTTTTGGGTTTTTCTGACCTTGTTCTTCTAGCTCTTTGAATTTTGACGGTAGGGTGTCAATTTTAGATATTTCCTTGCTTCTCATGTGGGCATTTATTGCTATATATTTACCTCTAGACACTGCTTTAAATGTGTCCCAGAGATTCTGGTATGTTGTGTTTTTGTTCTCGTTGGTTTCGAAGAACATCTTTAGTTCTGCCTTCATTTCATTGTTTATCCAGTCAACATTCAAGAGCCAGTCGTTCAGTTTCCAAGAAGCTGTGCGGTTTTGAGTTAGTTTCTGTATTCTGAGTTCTTACTTGATTGCACTATGGTCTGAGAGACTGTTTGTTATGATTTCTGTTCTTTTGCATTTGCTGAGGAGTAATTGTTCACAGAAAATAGAAAAATTGAGCCAGTCACCAATTATTTTCTCCATTAAGCAGCTAAATGTCAATTTGCAGAACAATGCAGGCAGGTCTACTGATTTCTAGCCTGTGGTTTCATGTTATACAAATGCAACAAGTGTGCTCAGGAATCTGCTAGGTCTGGACTTGAGCAGCAACCCTGCTGTGGGTTATAATCAAGTCATCTGATCCTCTTCCTAGAAATAATTGCCTACGATGTTTTTGTGACAATTCAAAATAATAACATAGTGTAATTAAATTTTTGAAGCACATTAAACATTATGCTTTATTATCCCAACAATTCAAGGTACTGCCACTGTCCCCATTTTACAGTGGAGGAAATTGAGGTGCAGGGAGGTTAAGTGACAATCTTTAGGTCATAGAATTAGCCAGTTCTCTGAACACTATGCTACACAGCTTTTCATGTTTCCACAGAAAGCAAGTAGCAAAAAGAGGTGCATAAAAGTGATAACTCTTTGGGTTTTTTTAAATTGGTTGTTACTTTTCTTACTATTGGGTTATGACCTCAACCCTGAGAAAAATTAAATATATACCAAAGAGCAGTAAAACTGAATGAAAGGAAAACCTTGCTTTGTGTCAGGTCATGCACACCATATTGCTTTGTACTTTTTGACTAATTTCATGGCTGAAGAAAAAGGAACTAGGAAAATGGCCACCATAGGTAACTTGTAAATCAGTGGGTTTCTGATCTCTGGTGCTGTGGTCTGTGTCTTAAAGACACAGTTGTAGGTACTGCCAGTAGACATCAGCATTTTCAGTCTATGATAAAATCCATGAATGAATTTGAACAACTCAACTGGAAAAAAATAATCCAACTCTACAAGGTTATATAGTTGAGTTCCATAGTGGAGTAGCTTTAGTTTTCTGTTGCCATAGTAGCTATACACAGAAGGAAGGGCATAAACTAAGACACTGTGCTATAATCTACCATGAAGGTAAGATTTGGTTGCACTCAGCTTTATGTCAACATGCAGGATTACTAGTCTTATTAATGGTGTTATAATTTTAAACTTTTTTAAAATAAAGCAGCATAATTTATCATATTGACCTCTATACATGATTTAATATTCACAGAGAGGCCCTAGATTGACACTTGGTAGTGGTGAATTTGTTTTCTTTTTATAATAGCAAAAGGCTGAGGATGCTCAATGCCAAATATGCAGAACTTCACTCAAGGATTTGAACATCATGTCACCAAAAGTTTTAGACACTCAAGTAAGTTTTTATCATTTCACCTTGATGCTTGCCCACCATTTAGAAATATGTCTGAGACTAGAAATTGTTCAAAATGAAATCCAAAATTGTTATTGTTGTTATTATTTTGAGATAGAGTCTCACTCTGTTGCCAGGCTGGAGTGTGTCATGATCTTGGCTCACTGCAACCTCTGCTTCCTGGGTTCAAGTGATTCTCCTGTTTCAGCTTCCCAAGTAGCTGAGACCATGCACAGCTATTTTTTTTTTTTTTTGTATTTTTAGTAGAGACAAGGTTTCACCATTTTGGCCAGGATGGTCTCAATCTCTTGACCTAGTGATCCGCCCGCCTAGGCCTCCCAAAGTGATGGGACTATAGGTGTGAGCCACCGCATCCGGCCTGCAAAATCTCTAAACCTTCATATAACTTAAGATATTGCTCAACTCAATTCTAATTTGGACTAAGGTCAAGGAGGCTGTGTTTATAGACATATTCAAAGTTTTCGAATATGGAGTTGAAATCACTCCAACAAATGGTGACTAAAATATTTTAACTCTTAAAAGAAACAGAAAGTGTCTCATATGAATTTTTTTTTCAAAAAAATAATGTTCCATTAATGTTCCATGTATGTTTTGCAAAATAAGGGTAATCACTCTAATAGTATTTCTGGATGGGAAGGTGAAACACAGTTGAACATTAATGGGCCCCTCTTACAGGTAATCTTGGAATTTCTGACCAGAAAACAAAGTGTCAGAAAATGCAATTTTTTTTTAATGTAAGTGTACAGATATTTTGTTTGCAATAGCACTCTTTTTAAAAGCCAACAGAAGGTGACCAGTATATGACACCTTACCAAGTTTAAATACTGGAGATAAATTATAATGTTATTCCTTGGCTACAAGATTAGGCCCTTAAAAAAACTGAATATACATCTTAGGCAACTATAAGCTGAAGCAACTGGAAAGGGATACCCTATTCCAGATACTGTGGTATGCTATTGTTCGATCATGTCATTAATTTATAATATTTTAAGTATTTTCTATGTTGTTCTTAATGCACCTGGCATATCTTATTTCTGGCTTTAACTGCTGACATGTACTGGGAATAAGGTCTGAAGAGCCGACAACAGACAAGATGACTCCTAAACATTTTTCCTCAAAGGAGCATTCACAATTAGAGCCCATCAGAGCCCAGAAGGGTTTCAAGACTATTTTGGCCAATATCCATTGTTTTTCACATTATTTTAGGTTATATTTCATGTACTATCCAATTCCCTAAAGTGCTTACATCCACTTGGAATTTTTCCAGAATCCCAAAGTTTCCATTAACCAAAATAATTTAGTAAAGTTTGCCAAAATCATTTGCTAGCTCTCTTTCAGGAAAGCAATGACTAATAAAGAGAAAATTTCTTTTTATCTCCCCACTCTGTCCCACCACTCTCTCCTCTCTCACTCCCTAGGACTTAATCCAAATTCTGATTATTTTTGTTTGTTTTCTTTTTGTTTTTGAGACTGAGTCTCACTCTGTGGTCCAGACAGGAGTACAGTGTCACCATCCCGACTCTGCAACCTCTGCCTCCCTGATTCAGCTGATTCTCCTGCCTTACCCTCCGAAATAGCTGGGACTACAGGCATGCACCACCACACCTGGCTAATTTTTGTATTTTTAGTAGAGATGGGGTTTCACCATGTCGGCCAGGCTGTCTCCAATTCCTGACCTCAAGCAATCCTCCTGCCTTGGCCTCCCAAAGTGCTGGGATTATAGGCGTGAGCCATTGCACCTTGCCCCAAATTCTGTTATTTTTAAATATTTGAAAAAAAATTATAAATCTACTTATTTTCAGGACTGAAAACTAACCACCACTCACACTTTTGAAGATTTTATGCAAATTATTGGCATATTCTTTTAAGTTTTCTACATTGGTCTTCAAAAGTACATTAGGTCAAGTTTATAGTTAAATTGGTCTTTTACCCCCAAAATCATTGGAGAGTGCTGATGATCATTCACACAGTACCTAGTATACAATATTTTTTATCAAATGTCACCATGTTTGGAGATTAAGTATGTAGATTTTACAGATCAGAAGGATTCTCCTTGAATCCCGAATCTGCTACCTGTTTGGACAAATTATTTAACTTCCTTAAATCTCAGTTTCTTTGTTTGCATAATGAAGAAAAACACCCATCTCATAAGGTCATTAGGAAAATTAAATGACATAATTTATGTGTAGTGTTTAGCATCTGGAACATAGCTTAAATGTTAGATACTATTCTTATCATTTTCAAGAATATCAGAAAAAAAATGTTAATATCAACACTTGGAATATCACCTCAAAAAATTATTAATGGTTTGGGTCACATGAGCAACATGAGAATGTGGTTTCCAAGAAAGTAGGGACAATAGTTCATTCTGTCTAATTCTATCCCTACAGCCCACTACAAGTGTTCACTTGAAACACTTCACGTATAAAATAAATTCTAAACTACTTAGTATGTCATCAAGACCTTCATTGCTTTAACTCTGTAGAGCACATTGATGCTTGCTTCATCAGCATCATAGTTTACTTTCCCAATTTTATAAATATAACAGCCTGGCCATTTGTTAGGCTTGATTGTACCCACAACTCTTGAGAGGAGACTTTTCTTCTTCTTCTTGTCTAAGGCCAAAAAAAGTCTCCCGAGAGTTGTAATTCTACCATCCTTATAATTCTACCATCCTTTTATAATTCTACCATCCCTATAATTCTACCATCCTTAGCACAGTTTTAGTTTAAGTTGTGGCTTGTCAATCAGGTCTAAACCAATAAGAATGCAATTCTCTGACTACTGGGCTGGTTTCAAGGATGTATATGTGATTCAAATTGGCTAAACCAGAGTGAAGTACAGAACAAAACTTTAACCATTAGGCTAAGAGAATCACTTTCTCTCGTTAGGCAAAAACAAAAAAAGTATAGAACGTTGTTACTCTTGATAGCCCTCTTTGACAAAGAAAGGAGCTCATTTTAGGAAAGCTGATGACACAGAAAGCAGAGCAGAGAGCTATACAAAAAAACTGTAAGAAACATGTTTTTAAGTTAATATTGTTAAATTACTACACCAACCCTTATTGCAGAGAACCAATCCATTTCTTTCCTTTCTTAACCAGCTTGAGCATTCTTTCAGTTGTGGTTAAAACTCTATGAATGCGTGTGTGCACCAATCAGTTTTCTAGTGTTTGCAAATGGAGGGGCCAGAATTAGAGTTAAAGCTCAAACTTTTCAGTGAGGTAAGATATTCACTCAGTGGGTATATACATACCAAAAAATAAAATAAAATAAATCTCAAACCTTGTTCATTTAGTCCAAGGTCAGTGAAAACTAATATTAAGCATTATGCAATCCTCTCTAGATTAACTAAGTCTCATTTAAAGAGCTAAAGGTTTAAGAGAAGAAATTCATTGGAGCACCTGTGTCAGTTGCCCTAAAGGAAGGATGTAGTTTGAATATCTACTGTTCTTTCATTCCTAAACAAATGTTTGTTCAGTGCATTTTATGTGTCATGCTGGGTTCTAGGTGCTTGGATATGTTATCCAAAAAAGGGACACTCCATCATGAATATGATCAACTCAGGGTTGCTAGAGATTTCTTCTCACATGAAATATGGTACACCAAAGTTAAAATAATTACAAAGTATTTTAAAGTGAAAGTGATTCTTTGGTTTTTGAAGCCTCTTGTTATTTTTCTAAAATGAAAATATCAAATGACAGAGTTATTCATAGAGGATGTTCTCAGTCATGCCAACCATAGATTAAGGGAAATTTTCAAACAAATAGTTGAAGCAGAAGATCAAGATCTATAACTCCATTTTGATCGTTACCAGGGGAAAGTTCTAAGCTGATTGCTACTGTCATGCTCCCTTTCTTTTTTTTTTTTTCCTAAGATCTCTAAGAAGGGCAAGAAAAAAAACCCATTCACGTCTTCTCAACTTCTCAGATTCTCTTCCCTCAGAGACTGTATTATCTGGCCCCTCTTTTGAAAATCAAACTCAAGCTACAAGGAAAATATTAAGAAATGAAAGATTTAAGATATAATTAAATCTTACATGAAGGAAGGGGAATTGAAGAGGAAACATATTTAAGGCTTTAAATATAAGCTTGGAAAATTTGTTTAAAAGAAAACCCCAAAGTTTCTGAGAAAAATTCTATTGATGCCCCAAAAACATTAGTTCATCATCAACAGAATTTTTTGGGTTTTTTTTTCCCCCTTCTGCTAGTTTCTAACAGGAATGCTAAGCTTTTATTTTGAGTGATTCTGATTGCAAAGCATCCTTTTGATTTAATCATTTCCTCTGGAAAGATGTCACTTGTTTAACAAGGCTCCCAATGTCATAGGGGAAAGCAGAAGGCAGGTCTAGCCAGAAAATAAATGCCAGTCGCATATTGAAATTGAGTTTCACATGAACAGATTTAAAATTGGACCAAATTGGTGTCTTTCAAACCTAGATTTGTAAATAACTATTTCCCTCTAGTAAAAGCCCAAAGTCTGGAGTTGTTTTTTCGTTTGTTTGTTTTTTGTTGTTGTTGTTTTTTTTTTTTTTCCGCTGATGTCCAAATACTATAGAATCACTGATTACATCTAAACAGTACCCTCAGTTGTGGAAATTACAGAACAACATTAACGTCATATCTTGATGGCTAAGTGCACAAGGTTTCTCTGGGAAATTTCATTCACATTGTCATGAACTAATTCTTAGGGAAATGGCTTTGGAATTTAACATGTAAGAAATGAGAAAGAATGCAAAATCAGTGTTGGTGAAGAGGAACAGAAATGGTGTTAACAGAAGTGGCTGGAAATGGCTTTAATTACTGTAGAATTTTTGGAGGAAAACTCTTCAGTAAATATCATAAATATTAAAAAAAAAGCCATATTTGACCAAATCATCTCACTTGTATGAATTTTTCCTAAAGAAAGACATCCAAAAAGTGTCCAGACACATCTGTTTCCATCCAATGGAATAATATACAACAGTGAAGATGAATCAACTATTGCTACATGTATGAACAGGGATAAATCTTAGATATGCTGTTCTGTGAAAGAACCAAGTCATAGAAGAATACAAACATTGAGATACATCTTCATAAAATCCCAAAGCAAGCAAAACCAAACAATATCTTATTTATAAATAACTATATAGCACAATTATAAATGAAAGCAAAGTATCAATAATAAAAATTGGGGATAGTCATTAAATCTTAGGAGAAGGAGTGAAGCTCAAGGAAGAACCATCTATTGACTTAAGACTTGACATACAATTATGAAAGCAACTGAGTGTCTTGAACCTTTGATTTTTCTTGCACAAATGAAATCATTGAACTGACATGAAATATGCACTTAATAAAGTGGTTCTGAAAACCAACCTTGACATTTTAAGGTTTTAGGAAAAGGAAATACTACCTATTAAAACATTAAGTTGAAATAGATATAATACATTTAAAGAAAACAATCCTGATGAGGAAAATTTCTGTTGATGCTACAAAATGTCAGTTATTCCTCAACAGCTTTATTTTGCTAGCATATTACAGAATGCTAAGTGCCAAGTAGAATTATTATTCATGTTATAGATAAAGAGATTTAAAAAAATCTATCTATCTATCTATCTATCTATCTATCTATCTATCTAATATGATGGAACCTTGAATGGCTGAGCAGGAGGTACAGCCCTGAGCCTCTTAATTCGAGCAGAATTAGGCCAGCCAGGAAACCAATTAGGAGATAATCATATCTACAATGTTATTGTTACTTCCCATGCATTTATTATAATTTTCTTCATAGTTATACCCATTATAATTGGAGGTTTTGGAAACTGACTTATTTTTCTGGTAATTGGTGCTCCCAATATAGCGTTCCCTTGAATAAATAATATAAGCTTCTGACTTCTTCCTCTATCACTTCTCCTGCTTTCATCCTCAATACCAGAAGCTGGCACCAGAACTGGTTGAACAGTTTACCCGCCCTTAGCAGGAAACCTAGCACATACAGGAGCCTCTGTAGACTTAACTATCTTTTCACTCCACTTGGCAGGTGTTTCTTCTATTCTAGGGGCCATTAATTTCATCACAACAATTACCAACATAAAACCCCCAGCCATAACTCAATACCAGACACCTCTTTTTGTCTGATCTGTCCTTAATACAGCAGTTCTTCTACTCCTTTCTCTTCCAGTCCTAGCTGCCGGAATTACTATATTATTAACTGACCGTAACCTTAATACTACTTTCTTTGACCCTGCCGGCAGTGGCAATCCCATTCTATGCCAACATCTATTCTGATTTTTTGGGCATCCCGACGTATATATCCTCATCTTACCAGGCTTCGGAATAATCTCCCATATCATAACATATTACTGTAATAAAAAAGAACCATTTGGGTACATAGGAATAGTATGAGCCATAACATCCATCGGTTTCCTAGGGTTTATCGTATGAGCTCATCACATATTTACAGTGGGAATAGACGTAGATACACGAGCATACTTTACATGAGCTACTATAATTATTGCTATCCCCACCAGAGTAAAAGCTTTTAGCTGACTGGCTACACTATGCGGCGGTAATATTAAATGATCTCCTGCAATACTCTGAGCCCTAGGCTATCTTGTGGAAACGTTGTTAGTAAATTTGTAATGAACATGGTTTTTTTGTTTTTATTCTATATTGTAGCTATAAAATGTATAGGGAGACTTGAATCTAAAATATGCTTCATATTATTAATATCATATGTTGAAAGGCAGAAATACATGAAATCGAAGCATAAAAATGTGGAAAAAGATTAAGATTTGAGGCTAAATGGTACATATTTAAAAGCAAAGAGATAAGTAACATGAACATTTTCAAGACAGTAAAACTAACAGTCATAGAAAAATACAAAAAGCGTATGAAATGGTAAATTAGAATAGAATTAAAATGAAGATAAAATTTGATTTTAAGACAAGTGGGAAATTAAAGCACAAATAAGTGAAATTATAACTGGTAAGTATTAAGTATAACTTCATAACAATCCTAAATGATAATTGGACTAAGTAAAGTGGCAGTATACCTCATGTCATGAACAAGGAAGAGAAAGGTGAAAAGATAACAAAGCCTTGTTCAATAGTGAAAATGTCCATGCAGTTTTGGAATGGTGTAAGATGAAAAGCTGAAAACAGAACAGGAATAGATAAAGCAAAGTAAATAATGACAAAAAGAAAAGGGACTTGAGAAGAGTCACAACTTCAGTGTAGCATGAAATTGAAACATGGCAAAAGGATAATATGAAACTCTGAAAAGGCAAATGACAAAAGTGTAAACCCCCCCAAAATGGTTAAAAAACAAGACAAAGATAAAAAGGTTTTGGGTGATTCTGAAGAATTAATACTGCATCATAATCAGTGGAAGCACACAAATGAGAACAAGTGAAATGAATAATGAAAAGCTTCAGGAAGATCTTTTTTTTTTTTTTTTTTTTTTTTTAAGCTGACTGAGGTGAGATAAGCATCTTGGAATACCAAAAAGAAACACACAGCAACAAATGTTTGCTTTAATGGTAGGTCAAAGAGCAGTGGAGAAATTGCAGAATTGCTTTTGAAAAGGTAAAAGTCCAACAGAAAGCTGAAAGAAACCAGGAAAAAAATCAAAGCTTACTGAGTGAATTAACTGCTGAGAAGGGTGTATTTCTCCATTATTTATCTGCTTCTGAAGTAAAAGATGATGGTTTAAAAAATACTACTAAATTACAGACAATATAAAACATGTATTTAAAAGTTTAAGAATTTTAAAAAATATGAGCAATAAACAAATTCAGAGGATCGGATATGCTGATTCTATATTATCTATATAATTTGGTCAATTTCATTCTAAATTTAGAATTTACATTGTAAAATTATACAAAGGGATTGGTGAAATATTATTAAGCATGAAAATTTGAGACAAGTAGGATTTTGAGCCAAGTCATCGGCAGTACTTGATGCTTCTAGTATACACTGGAGATTTAAAATATAAACTAAAGAGAATTATTGGTACTGTTAAGCAAAGACGACTCCCAACTACTTCATAGATCCTACCCCACTCTTGTATATATGATTGGACGTTAAATTCCTATCTTCTTGTAACTATATTATGAGGTGATATAGAAACAGTAAAATATAAGGAAATCTCTATCAACTAAAATGAATAACATAAAAAAGCACATTGGAAATCTAAAGAAATGAATATACCAAAGGGATAGCTTATTTTTATTTGATAAACTATTAACAACATAAAACACTGTAAAAGAAAGAAAAGATAAATCTGAGACATAATTACTGTAGAAAAATATCAGAGAAGAGCTGAATAGGAAAGCATACCTTTTAAAATTTAAGTTTTCAAAATTCAAGGTAGAGTGTTTTTGGATAGATCTTAGAACATACTGAAGTGAGTTTGGAAAGTAAACATTTTGAGATCCCAGAAATCAATCATTAGAAAAATGCTGGCCAGACACGGTGGTGGCTCAACATTTTTCTAATGATTGATTTCACTTGCACTTTGGGAGGCCGAAGTGGGTTGATCACAAGGTCAGGTGTTCGAGACCAGCCTGTCCAACATAAGGAAACCCTGTCTGTACAAAAAGTTAGCCAGGTGTGGTGGTGGGTGCCTGTAATCCTAGCTACTTGGGAGGCTGAGGCAGGAGAATTGCTTGAACCTGGGAGGTGGAAGTCATAGTGAGCCCAGATCATGCCATTGCACTTCATCCCCGGCAATAGAGCAAAACTCCATCGGAGGGTCGGGAGGTAGGGAAGAAAATTGATGAAGGAAAGACCATACAAAGTTGGAAAAAAAAGAAAAGCAGAAGATCAAAAGAAATGTAACATATTAGTTTAGTAATACGAAAAGCTGATAATGTAAAAGGAAAGGGTCACTGAGATGACTCTGGGTTTATCTCTAAAGACATACCTGTCATAGTGAATCATTTTTCACAAGTTAATAGAGGCTATCTAGAGTTCATCAATGAGATGAGGTAACTGTTGTTACCAAAAGTAGTTGATAAAAAAAAGTCCTCCTCCAATTTCATAAGGCTTGAAGAAAGCTCTATTGAGTCAACATAGCATAGCTATGCCTTTCAAAATTTGTCTAAGGAGCTGGGTGAGACCATGTCTTTATAATACTTCCCAGTTATTTTTGGTTTCTCCCAGGCTATTCTGACACTACAAATTTAGAACAAAGCTGGGGCTAGAACCCCAATGGCTTGATTTTCATTCCATGACTTGTTCTGCTTTAATACCTAGAAAGCCAAACAACAAGCATGAAGATCATTCCTTAAGCCGTAAGGATAGAAAATTGTGTGTATGAGGAAACATGATTTCCAATACATGTGATTTTCATAACTCAGGTTTAAAGCATTTAATCGGATCCTCACAACAATCTTGTGAGATATGTAAAGAAGACTTCATTCTTATCCCAATATTTCCAGTGAGGAAATAGGTTCAAAAAGGTAAAAAGCTATTCAGGTTAATAAAATACATGACAGAAAGATTAAAATCTAGATTCTTCTGTAGAACTTCACAATAAGTTCTCCCAAAATAATAGACTCCTAGTATTTACCTTTCCCTCTTTCAGAAAGTAGCATAATAGATTGTTAAAGAAAACATCTCAATCTGAGGAATTTGCATTTGCAGTATTTTAAAAGAATATAGAATTGCCTGAAGTAGGCATTTGATTTAAACCTGCATCACTAAGAATTGCATTTATGTACCTGGAATTTGACTAGTTTTCTTTTGCTTGGTCAAGAAGCTAAAATCCCCGGTTGATGTAATGATGGAATACTGGATGCCCCAAGTCTCTGAACCCAGCTCTGGGTCTTTCTTCCCCACTTTGCCATTTGAGTACTAAGTTGCCTGCTTTACATTTGGTACACATCACCATGCTCTTGCAGGCAATTTTCTTATAGCACAAAGAATTTCCTAAAATGTTACAGTATAATCTAACAACTTTACACACTGTTTAAGAAATATAGAAAAGGGCAACTTGCTCTCATTTGCTTCTCAAATGCCAAACCCATATACAGTAATACAGTTTTATGGAGTGTAGGGTTTTTTCTTGGCATTAGACATTACATTACTTTTCGGTGGCATAAATTGAAAACAAAACCACATTACCTGACAAATTTTCAGCAATTTGCCAATACTAAATGTTACCGAGTCCATTAGTACTTATATATTGAGTTTGGTTTATATGAAGTCTCTTTTTTTCTCCCCTATAGCAGTGGTAGAAGAGAAATGCAAAGTGAAAGAAAAACTAGTTTAATCTATTAGCACAGAATGTAGCTTTCAATGTAAAAAAAAAAAAAAAAAAGCCTTGTTTCAAATTAGGAATTTTGTAAAACTCTAATAGAACATATTTAAGAACAAGTTCTCAAATTTCATCTCTGTATATTTGGAGAATTTCTAGAGAGCAAAATAAACATGAAGGTTTTTCTGGAGACTTCTCTGAGATGCGAATCCTATATGATTATTGTTATTACTATTATTACTTTTCCTTACTTGAACTCAACCTTTATCTTCATATGCTAAACTGTACTTGAATTATCAGAGACAATTAATTGTAGGTCTAGAACCCGTGTACTCCAGCAGAATGGTGGCATCATTAACTAGAACAGGTTAATATTATATGAGGATTCGAATGGAGTAGGAAGGCTGATGTTTTAAAATTCATAAGATGCATGTTTTAAGATAATGACGCCTATAATCTGAATGTGAGGAAATGTGGGTCATTTATTTTCTCTGTGCATTGCATTTGACTGACATTGGTTAGGTAAGACACAGCAGATACTCAATGTTTATTACATAAGTGGATGGATGAATAGCTATCAAGACATTCAAAATGATAAATTCCAGTGGGTACCTGGAGAAAGGAAGGAACGAAGGTATCTCTTTCTTCTTTGTTATGATGTTAGGCAGAAATTTTAGGAATGGCTCACTGTACGTTTTAGAGTGATCCTCAGCTACCACTCTGAGAACAAAGGCAAATAGAATAGTTTTAATAGTAATGTCCTAGCAAATATCTTTACTAGATGTAAATCAAATTGTTCAACCTGTATTATTTACCAGTCCTGGAGAGTGAAAACCAGGGATTTTAACGAAGGAGCTGTAAAAATTGTCCTCCAAATATTGAAGAGATCTGTATAGTCTGAATAGGTTCCATAGGAAAGAGAGTGATATCAAATAAACTTAGGAGACAATATTTAATAGTTCAAGTAGAATATATGTGTTAGTATGAGCCATGGCTATTTTTTTCTTTTTTTTGTTTTTGAGACAGAGTTTTGCTCTTGTTGCCCAGGCTGGAGTGCAGTGGTGCAATCTCAACTCACAACCACCTCCGCCTCCTGGATTCAAGTGAATCTTCCACCTTAGCCTCCCAAGTAGCTGGAATTACAGGTGCAAGCTGCCATGCCTGGCTAATTTTTTAGATTTTTAGTAGAGACAGGGTTTCATCATGTTGGCCAGGTTGGTCTCAAACTTCTAACCCTCAGGTGATCCACCCACCTTGGCCTCCCAAAGTGCAGGGATTACAGGTGTGAGCCTCCGTGCCCGGCAGAGCCATAGCTATCTTCTAAGAGCACATTTTATTTTGAATTTTGAGGAGTTTAGTCTCTTATTTTTGTATTTAATACTATGACAATTTTAAATCAACTTCCTCAAATACTTTGATTATATAAATGCAAAAAAAATAGAACATGGTATTTTTGGACCAGGTTTTTTAATTTTTAAAGAGAAAATGATATTCATCTCTTGATACAATTAATCAGTAAATGAGTGAGCTAGATATCAACAAAGGTCCAGCTAATGCTTCAGGAATAGGTACTAAGACACTTTGATATTGTAATAACCTAATATAATACATGGCTTATTATTACAATTTTATATCAGAAATAAACACAATAAATAAATTCTGTCTGGGATAGAATCTGTAAATCTGTTCAGTAAGCCTATTGCTTCAAAGAAGTAAGGTGTAATTTTTTAATTGTTTTAAACAATAGTGTTTGTATATTTTCTTTTCAAAAATGTTAATTGACATAAATTAATTATAGTTTTTCTGTATTTTCCTCTTTGCGCTCAAGAAGTTTCTTTATTCACTTCAGGGAGATAATTTTCTGATTAAAAAGAAAAATCCCCAAATTGGTTGATGAATGCCAAAAGTGAGAGATTAGAAATCACAGCAAATTCTCATCAGAAAATACTTCCAGATGTGACAGGTAGAGAAACCTGGCTTGCACATGGGAACATAGTTTTCTTTTTAACAAGGTTATCATGGACACAGTTAAGTAGTTCAGGTTAGAGGAGAGGTATAAAGAGTATTTTAAGAATGGCTTGTTAAGGCCACAGGGTCACCCAACACTATTGAAGGAAAAAGAGTCTTTTTCTGGAATGGCAAGGATTTCCCACCATCAGTCATCTTGGGAAAAGTGTTAATCCCTAAGCTGAAACCAATGACAAAATGTCAGACCTTAAACGATAGTAGGAGAAAAGCCAGCTTGACTGAGAAGGTACCAGGCGCCATCCCTGTGGCTGTAGGAAAACTGTAGCAGGCGTGTGGCTATAAGCCAGCAACAGGTCTGAGAGCCAGCTGGGCAGAGACCCTTATGAGGTCCAAAACAAGGGCTGAGCACCTATTCTGAGTAAAGTGAGACAGGAAAGAGCAGTGGGTGCTCCCCTGAAGCCTGGGAGGTGGTACCAGGGAGGGCTCTTTGAGGAGGCCAGCTGTGTCCAGAAGGCAAAGCTGGTAGCAACAGAGCCCATGACATAGTAGCCAAATGGTGGGCCAGGTGGAGAATTCTGTGAAGGACCTTTTCCTGAGCATTTGCTTTGTGCTTGCTTATTCTAGAAAACATTCAGCTGTGGCTAAGATGTAGGGAATGTGGGGGCCATTGCCAGGAGTTAGACCAATAGAGACTCGTGCTTCACCGTGCTTGCTTGACTCTTAGACCAATAGAGACTCATGCTTGACCATGTTTGCTTGACTCTATTGGTCTAGCATCCACTCATGCTAGACCAGTAGAGACACAATTGCTTGAGTTTAAATAGGGAAACACAAAATAAAAGCCAACGCTCTTCTAATTTTTTATTTTGTTGCAAAAGCCAAAGCCCCTGCAAGACTCCTTAAAGAATTTGAGCCCAGATTCTGATAGCCCACCAGCAAGGTTACTCTATCTTGCTGGTTTGCATCATTCTTTAGGTCAGGACTACTCAGAAGATGATCTGCAGAGGGGCAGCATCAGCATGCATTGGGAACTTGTTAGAAATGTAAATCATCAAGCCCAGCCAAACTTGTTAAATCAGAATCTCTTGGAAAATTCACGTTTCAACAAGTTGCCAGGGCCATTCTTGTGGACACTAAACCTGTGAGAAGCACTGCCTCAGATGGCACAGTCTGGTGGTTAACAGACATCTGCCTGCATTTGAATCCTGGCTCTACTACTTACTATCTGTGACTGTGACCAAGTTTCTTAACCTCCCTGTGCCATGGATTGTTCATTTGTAAAAAGAGAACAGTAACAGTACCAATCTCAATGTTGTCATGAAGTTTGTTCTTAGGATCATTTTAGGAAGTAAATAAAATGATATGTGTGAAGTGCTCGAAACAGAATGTGGCACATAGGAAGCACACGTAACTATGTAACCCCTTGAAGAGGTGAGTTCCCAGTTTTCAAATTACCTATTCTCGTTGTGTTAGCAGCTGTAGAACTCATTTTCTTGAAGTACACAGCCATTGCTTTGACCTTGTCTTTGCTACGATTAAGGAGAATGTGGATCTGTAATGAAATTCTTTCTTACAGTAGATACTCTTGTTTTTTCTCATAATTTTTACAGCTGATTTTGAAATTCTGGAATACCAGTATAGACATACAGACATGTAGATATTTTATTCAGAAGACACTAATAGAATTACATATGTGTGTAGATGTATATATATATATTATATATATATGAATAGATTAAAAATTTTTTTGAATAAAATTTTAGAGTAGATATATAACCTGAGGGGCAAAAGGTAACTACTCCACACGTCCAATCTTTCTTTCTTTTTTTTTTTTTTTTTGAGACGGAGTTTCCCTCTTGTTACCCAGGCTGGAGTGCAATGGCGTGATCTCGGCTCACTGCAACCTCTGCCTACTGGGTTCAGGCAATTCTCCTGCCTCAACCTCCTGAGTAGCTGGGATTACAGGCACGTGCCACCATGCCCAGCTAATTTTTTGTATTTTTAGTAGAGACAGGGTTTCACCATGTTGACCAGGATGGTCTCGATCTCTTGACCTCATGATCCACCCACCTGGGCCTCCCAAAGTGCTGGGATTACAGGCGTGAGCCACTGTGTCCGGCCCAATCTTTATTTCTAAAGTATAGCCCTGACAACATTCACATTACTTTTTCATCATTGCCAGGGACCATTCACGGATGGTCATGGAATGCCATTATCTTTGGTGAGACTGCAGTATTAACAAATGCCTACAGGAGTCTTAAATCATGAAGTTGTATCTAAGATTTGTATCCCTGGAGACATTCCTATAAGTCAAGACACTGCTTCTGGGAAGTTCCCATAAGAATGCTAATATGTCACCTCGTAATTTAAAAAATTATGATTAAAGAGTATTTGATCAAATAAAATACCCATAACTTAGCATAGAATTAAGACTTTGAAGACATGAGATAGAACAGAGAGAGGTTGAATGTGTGGAGTGGGCAGGATGTCAGGCATACCCGCAGAGTGCAGGAAATCCTGAAAGCTCCTCTGGGATCCTGAGATGGGATATTGAAGTGCTTGTGGCTATAGATGAACTTGTCTACTGACAAATCTTCTCTGGACAGAATCCTTCCTTTTCATCTCTCTCTTTCTCCAAATACTTAAACTTTCCTTTCAGGATCAGTACTACTTAAAAGTAAGCAGAGAGAAATCTCACTTTCTCCTTTCTCCTTGCTTTTATATGCTTATGACAAGGCATTTGTCAGCACCTGTGGAATAGCCATTGTTACTGGGACCATTGCTTTAATATAATTATGGATTTCAACCACTCTTTACAGTTTCCCAGGGAAGTTAAATATGGTTCAAGAATATTAAGTGGCTCCAAAAAGTAAAATGAATTGTATGAAAAGAATCATAGTTTCCAAAAGAAATGCACTTCTAAAAATATTTCTGAAAGTGCAACCTTCATTGATTTTTAAGCAGCTTTATTTCTTCTTCAAAAGGGCTGGCAGAAAAGTCAATTGGATCTCTCGGTTTTATTTTACTTTGCACAATAATGCTGATTTGGAAAAGTTATCACAATTGCCTAAAGTTCTGTGAAATAATGATGTGGTGTGGCTTCTAGCTAATGGTCCCAGTATATTTGTGAATCAGAAGATTTATTCTAGAAGCTGTTACATAAATATCAGCAGGGTAGACTTCTTTCATTTATTTTGCATAATTACATTCAAAATGGATAGTTCTAGCATTTTAAAACCAACACAACTGCCTGCAGGAGGATGTCTTTATATTCATGGAAACATCAGCATATCACAAAGACATGTCTTGGTAGATCTAAATTATTTTGAATATCTACTTACCATCATACATGAGAATTAGTGAAAATATAATTCTTAATAAATAGAAGACAAAAAAGCAAAATGGCACTTGACTAATAAAAAGTGTCCTCTAAGTGTTTGTAGTTCATGTTTCTAAGAGCTTTCAGTGTTCATTCTCAAAAGAAATAAGAGGGTTAACCTTTGGGAAGATACTTTCACAGAACATCAAAAGATGAATAAGCACAGGCAATTCATATCCAAAAAGAAGTTTTTAAAAAGAAAGTGCTTACTGTGTTTTATCTGGCTCCACCACATCAACTCCCATTCTCATAGATATGTAGACCTTTCTCAATCATAATGAATTTATAGAAACATAAGTCTTTTCAACCTATGTGGGCCTCCCCTATCCTAATGACGTTTTCCTTGAATTTCTCTTCTTGAAACCAAACTTTTGGTCCTTTTCTTAAGATTTATAAACCTGATTCTATTTCTAAGGCAGACTCATATGACCCAACACTCCACTTAGATTCTGTCATTTTTCCTCTTGCTGTTTTTCAGAAGGTAGTTTGTTACAAAAGCATACATTTTCTCTAAAAGCTAAATTATTTTGTCTTAAATAAATGCTGAGTTCCATTTTCCCAAGGAAAGTTAGAGAAAAGTAATCTTTGCCTCCTTGACATCAGTATTTGCCCAGTGATTTGCTGATGACAGAGCTTGTCATATGGTTCTAAAATCCATTACTGATTTAAAATAATTTTCTGAACATTTATTTTTCCTTAAGCTTGTCCATAATTTTGTTGGCCTTGTTCTCAATTCTTCGGCTGGAGTGTTTTCACTTACCGAAGTATACTGTGCCCAGGCACCATGGCTCCAGGCTTCTTTCAGAGTATGTAGTACTGAAAATCTGGGAAACATCTGAATATTTTCCTAGCGCTTAATTTTAAGCATATATCTCAGAAAGTTGAAAGTCAGACTTTTAATACAAATTCACTACTGAGTAAAAATCAGTGAGAAAATGGTGTGTTCAATAGTTTCAAAGAAAACACTTGTAATGAAGACCCCTTTGGTAGAACAGTACAACCCAATCTCTCCCTTGAATTTCTTCTTACTTAAATGCATTGATTTCTGAAAGGTTTCTATAGATGTGTCTGTATATTATGTTAGTAAAACACTGAAGATGCAGAAGTCAAAAGAAGACTTTGAAAAAAATATTTAGTGAAGGATTCCTTAATTATTGCTGAATATAAATAGTTGGTTTCATATTCATAATGAATCAGCTTACCTAAGCCTGCATCTAAAAGCTTCTGTTTAATCAAATTTACTGGATTTGATAAATTTCCTGACATTCCAGGATAATATATATGTTTTGGTTTGTGTCAGGTATGTTAAAGTCTTTTTTTCCCCCTTAAGTTTATTCAAATGAGCAGGAAGAGACTATTTTATGTTAGTAATTGGTATGCGAAATGTGAGTGTGCTTGATAATTTCTGGATTGGCCGTTTCTCTTTGTGATTGAGTTAGAGATGAGCAGTCTGCTTTCTAGTACCCTGAATAAATAGCAACATAAATATCACAATGGAAGTCGAATGCATGCAGTTGATTTTTACTTCAAGAGTCTACTGTCATCACAGGTTTCCACCACAAGGGTTAGAGCATGTATTGGGTTTCAAAAAAATGTCTTGCATGAATAAATTGGATATCTGGTTTTCTTTCCAATAATGCAAGTGATTATATTTTAAGAGAGGATACTGATTTCATCTTTTATTTTGCTATCAGTTAAGTAAAGAAGTTTATTATGTTTTAAAACTCAGGAAGTAAGGCGAAGCTGTTGTGATTATGTGCTAAAAAAACAGTTTCATGATCTTTCTTTGAGGAAATTCAGCTCCAGTGAAATTCTTATCTACTGAAATTTGGACAAAACACTGTCAAACTACTGGTCTATTCAGTTAAGGAAAAGCAGTAACTTGGACGTTTTAGGCAACTTTCTATGAACACAGTCCCAGTGTAAGAAACTCTTTGAGAAGGACTCGTTTTAATGTAAACAGTATGTATTTCCTGAATTTTCTATTCTGATTCTGCAGCCCAAACTTTATGTATCTCATGTCAGCTTCCAAGCAATAGATCTTTGCGATGATTTCACAACTAGTTCCTCATAAGTAGCACTTGGAAATGCTAAAAAATAATATGGGCTCACAATATGTGCCGATCAGGGGGAAGAGCTAAAGTTTAATATATCCTCATTAAGAAGCTATGATCTATTTACCCACATCTGCCATTACTAGGAAAACTCAATGTTTAAAATGCAGGCTGTTGGTTTATTTCATTCTGTGCCCATAGGAAGCATTATTTCAACATGTCCAATAAATTACAACAACCCGATCTTCCTCAGATTATTATCTGTATTACTGTTGGTAACACCCTGAAAGAAAGAAAGCAAATGGGTCTATTCTTACCTCTCTCCGTTTACTGTTCCCATGATTAACAATCAGAGTAACAGATGCAAAGAAAGTCCATGTCTCTGAGGATGTTGTCCACACAGTAGTTAAGATAACTTAGCATTATTCATAAAAAGACTTCTTGGGTAACAATTCCAGAAGAATCTACAGCAATATTATGAATTTTTCTTGGCATATTTTGTCCACATTATGGTCACTAATGGCTGGCTTCCTACAATACAAATTTAGGAGAAATATCGTCTGGATTCCTCTCACACATCAAAAAAAGGCTAGACAGAAAACCATACTTTTATTATATTATCACTGGTCATTCTGCTCCGACAATCTTCCTTCCTTGAGAGTTTACAATACAGTTTTCTCTAATTCTGTTTTCTCTTATACCTTCAAGTATGGAAGGGCTATATACAGAAATCCACCTACTTAGAGGCCTGATCTCTCAAAGTGTAGAGAATTGTTTATGATACAAGCTCTTAACACAACATTGGAAGAAATGTAGTATTTACTGTGCATCATTGGTTTGTATACAAATCTAATTATGAAAGTAAATAATTTCATTTGGTCTTTTAAGACATTGACATGGAAAATGAATACATCTATTTTATAATAAGTTAATCACATATAATTAGGATTAAAAATGGATAATTATTATTTAGACTGTCAATTTTGTTGAGTAATTTAAATTAGTAATTGATACCTTATCTTTATATATTATTAATAATAATAACTAAAATTTATAGTGGATTATGTTATACAGTTTTATCATATCTCAAGTAAATATTTTCATACCAGTTCTGACAGATCAAAGCAAAACATTATTATTCAATATTATTATCATTTTATACACATTGTAATATAAACTATAATTCAAGACACAATTATTTGGGAAAGGCAATCTGGCAGTTAGAGTCACAGTAAATAGGTGTGCATCCTATGTCTTCTGAAAGTCTAATTCATAAAAATATTTAGTAGAAGTATTCGTATAATTTTGTAATGATATGTGAGCAAGGATATGTGTAAAAGCATTTATTGTAGAAGGGAAAATCAAGGTACACAGGAATGTTATCAATAAAGATACTGTGAAATAAATTGAGCCATCTAGACTATACAATATATGTGAAAATGTGGGAGTAATGTGTGAAGGTACATACATATAAAAACATATATGTATAACCATATATTTTGGCTTAACAGTAAGCAAATATCATACACATAAAATCAGATATTAGTTATAAAACATTAAGTGTGAAGCATTTAACATCATGATCAACTTAATCTTAAGTCCTACCAGTTTAAGTAAAAAGATTCCCAAAATGTATGCTATTCTTGGTAAGAAACAAGCTCACACAAATCACCAAATATTGTGCTACTCCTATCTTCACCAGTGTCTATTTAGATAGTGAGCTCTTGCTTTGCAAGAGTACCTTTCCTAAAAACCTGAACAGGGAAATATTCTTTGACTCTAGGAATATAAAACATGAAAGCCGATGCTATCACACCGTGAGAGCAAACATGTTTTGTATATAAAAAATCACCGTTGGTGAACTTCTGCTTCCAGCCAAGAGTCAGTAATAGATACCAGAGATACCCTCCCTCTAGCCATACACCCCCCAAAATAAACAATATATATGAAACACTGGTTTTTAAGGCATTGGATACCAGGTAATGAAGTGAAGTGATTCCTCAAAGAAAGGTGAGCCTGACAATTGTCCTAATTTACTGCTTTGGGAAAGGCTTCAGCTGTGGCATAAAGAGAGAACCCAGGCCAAACTCAACAGAACCCGAGTTATGGAAGTTGTTCTCTGAGAGTACAAAGAGATTAAGGAAGATAGAATTGGCAAGTTAAAGACAAGTGAGCTGCATTGAGGAAAAACTCCATGGTCCCCCTTAAGTGTTCAACAGAGTCTGATTTGTGTGCAAATGCAAGACAACTAGTTGTGGCCAAGAAAACCACTAAAAGTATTAGAGGAAACAGTTCCCAGTGTCCACAGTGGGATGAAAAGTGCCTATTTCCATCAGACAGACTAAAATAAAGTTCAGAATTCACAGGGAATTAGAGTATTCAGAAGAGTTTGCTTCTATAATGCAGGATAATTAGCCAAGGGGCTGTTTCTGTTGTACAATTAGGTGTTAAAGGGCTCAAATCCTGGTTTCTGTTTCCCAGTGTCTCCGTATTCTTGTATGAAGTTGATTTCCTTTTCTGTCAGGCTTTTCTGTTGTTGAGGCAAATTGGCTGCATCTTCTCCAGATTATTCATATTCTCACATTAGGGGGAAAGGTAAAACACAACACAAAAAAGCCCTAACATACTTCAATAATAGCTCATTGACTGTGCATGGCCAGGCCCGAGTCACCTGCCTAACCCTGCAGTGAGAGATGGACTTATTTTCACTGGGAGGACATGATGTAGAGGATGGTCCTCCAAATAGAAATAGTGATACATTTATAGGAAGAGTGAATATGTGATAAGTGGGAGAACTCTGTATGTATGTTTTTGTATGTACATATATATGTATTTCTGTACACATATACAGAGAGAGAAGACAGATACACCAAAAAAAAAAAAAAAAAAAGACACAGAGAAAGACTCAGGTTCTAGATTCATAAATATAGAGACTTCTATGCTTTTCCCCTAAAATATTGGGTCCACCTTTTGTACTATACCCTTTTTAGGAGGTCATGAATGATTTCAGAATTACCTTAGGAATTAGTTTGGAAGTGTAAAGCAATGCCAGTGACCCAATTTTAACTTAGGACCTATTGTTTTAGAAGAAAATAAATTCCTTAAAGTATACACTATTTTGGGGACCTTCCTGAACCCTATAGTTGAAAAAATAAGAAAAGGGAGCTAGAAAAAATATGATAAGCCAAGAATAAAAAAAAAAAATGGAAAATGGAAATCTAATATACCAGATAAGAAGAGATGCATCATCATAGTAATTTCTTCTCCACAATCTAATTACATTTCCCAACTGTTTTTCCTGCCAATATCAATACAATGCTTTATTTGAAACTGAAAAATTATTTTGTAAACTGAACCAAAGCAATAATAGACTCTTTTTAGAAAGGAAAACTGTAGAATTAGTTTATCTAATCTCAATTGTTTCAGTTACCAGAGCCTTTTGGCTTCTTTAGCTGGCTTCCAAGAGAACTCTGATCTGAATTTCTTCTGTATTCAGATGTTTTTTGGCCTGTAACTTTTTGAAATGTATGGCCAATGTTTCCCATTTTAAAACAATGAACATTGTCAGGTCAGGCACGGTGGCTCATGCCTGTAATCCCAGCACTTTTGGAAGCCAAAACGGGTGGATCACTTGAGGTCAGGAGTTTGAGACCAGCCTGGCCAACGTGGTGAAACCCCATCTCTACTAAAAATACAAAAATTAGCCAGGTGTGGTGGTGAGCATTTGTAATCCCAGCTACTTGGAGGCTGAGCGGTGGTGAGCATTTGTAATCCCAGCTACTTGGAGGCTGAGCAGAAGAATCTTTTGAACCTGGGAGGCAGAGGCTGCAGTCTGCTGAGATTGTGCCACTGCACTCCAGTGGCACTGTACTCTGTGCCACCGGGCAACAGAGTGAGACCCCAACTCAAAAATAAATAAATAAAAACAATGTACATTGTCAGTTATATTTAACTAGCTCAAACTACCAACTGAGTCCAGTGAGCAAGTTAGAGTCTGAAGTTGGAAAACAGACAAAATATAAAAATAATGGCATTCAAAATAGTCAAATTGGATCTTAAACTCCAGAGCTTCTGTACAGCAAAAGAAACAATCATTAGAGTGAACTGGTAACCAATAGAATGGTTAAATTAAATTAAATTTTTGCAATCTACCCATCTGACAAAGGGCTGATATCCAGAATCTACAAATAACTAAAACAGATTTACAAGAAAAAAAAAAACCCATTCAAAAGTGGACAAAGGACATGAACAGACACTTTTCAAAAGAAGACATATGTGAGGCCAACAAACATATGAAAAAATGCTCATCATCACTGGTCATTAGAGAAATGCAAATCAAAACCACATTGAGATACTATCTCATGCCAGTTAGAATGGTGATCATTAAAAATTCCAGAGACAACAGATACTGGAGAGAATGTGGAGAATAGAAACACTTTTACACTGTTGGTGGGAGTGTAAATTACTTCAACCATTGTGGAAGACAGTGTGGCAATTCCTAAAGGATCTAGAGACAGAAATTCTATTTGACCCAGCAATCCCATTACTGAGTATATATCCATAGGATTATAAATCATTCTGTTATAAAGACACATGCACAAACATGTTCACTGCAGCACTGTTTACAATAGCAAAGACCTGGAACCAACCCAAATACCCATCGGTGATAGACTGGACAGGGAAAGTGTGGCACATATATATCATAGAATACTATGCAGCCATAAAAAATGATGAGTTTGTGTCCTTTGCAGGGACATGGATGAATCTGGAAACCATCATTCTCAGCAAACTGACACAAGAACAGAAAATCAAACACTGCTTGTTCTCACCCATAGGTGAGTGTTGAACAATGAGAACACATGGTCACAGGGAGGGGAGCATCACACACAAGGGTCTGTTGTGGGGGAATAGGGAAGGGACAGTGTGGGGTAGAGAAGTTGGGAGGGATAACATGGGGAGAAATGCCAGATATACATGACGGGGGGATGGAGGCAGCAAACCACATTGCCATATATGTAACCATGCAACAATCCTGCATGTTCTGCACATGTACCTCAGAACCTGAAGTGCAATTATATATATATATATATATATATATATATATATATATATATATATATATATATATATATATAAAATTAAAAAAATAATGGCATTCATTTAAGATAAATTATGTATGTTTATCAATTTTCCAATTTCAAATTGTGTAAATTGTTAATAGTATATCACTGATATAGGTTCAAATACACAGAGACTTCTGAGGATCTTGTCAAATTTTAGAATTCTATTAAGTAATCCATGTCAATTTTATCCCAGATATATTTGGTCTCATCTGGAAACTTTAGGAGTGAATAAGGCCTAGAATCCTGGCCTTAGGGACTTTGGCCTGGTTGATGAGGCAAATGAGAAACCAAACAGTGTAATAGCTGGCACAACAGAAGTATACATGGTGCATTGCAGGACTACGCATTAGGACCACTATATTCTGATAGGGTTCTGGAACTTTGTGAGAGCACCCCTTAATGTGAATGAAGAAGGAAATCAGAAATTACATGATTTGACAGGAGAAAAAGGTATTTCCCTCAAAGAGAACAGCATGTGCAAAGACCCAGAGAGATAAATAAATATAGTTCATTCAGTGAAACAGAAGTTGCTCCTGATATCTGGGGTTTGTGGTTCCTAATATCTTAGAAGAAAGAAGAGATTTGAATGCCAAATAGTGGACAGATTACAAAGACTTTGACTATCATGTGGGATTTTCTCAAGATGGAAACGAGAAGCTAGAAGGAAATTAATAAAGAAAATAACAACGCTGTTGATCATTTACTAGGCATCATGCATTGTTGTGTTTAATTCTTACAACTTTATTATGAGTAAATTGAGGCACAGAAGTTCAATAATACTTCCTCAGAAACCAACCTGAGAAAATAATAACCCTCTGTCAGTTAGTACTGTGATCAATACTTAGACCCATTCTGTGACTCTGGGAGACTAAAACCATATCGTTCCAATATACTACAAGGGAATGATTTTATTTTAGGTAGAAATATAATCCTTATAGATTTGTGAGGGATAAACTGAGAAGAAAAGACTGGAGACAAGAATATAGTAAGAATAGAGACTAGAGATAATCAGGAATTAAACGGAAGGACCTGATTGTGGTGTGCATAGAACAGAATAAATGAATTCCACAAATATAGAAGTGAGAAAAATTGGTAAGAAATTTTGCGGGAGGAAATATTCTATGATGACTTCCAGCATTATAGTGTCAGCAACCAGGAGGGAATGTCAATAGGAAATAGGCATTCTATTTACTAATTCAGAAAATACAGAAAGAGAAACAATGTTTGAGGGAGAAAAGTTGTAAGTTCAACGTTTAAAATAGTGAACTGAAATTGTCTGGGTATCTAGGAGGTTAGGCTAGCAACGTATTTGTAATGAATGTTTCCGTGTCTGTCTAAGTGATGGCTCATCACACTGAAGAATGAGTGAGAATCTTTCTTTGAACTGTTCTCTTTCCAATTCAAGTTGTAACCAAAATCAATCTATTAGGGCCCCACCTAAGTTCTCATGCCTGCACTTTTCTCAACTTGGCTTGTCACAAAAAGATAGATTTTTCTCTCATTTCTGTTCTTGAAGGAAGCATGAATCATACTCAGTGGGGAAAACGCAGGACTGGGAGTCTTAAAATGTTGGGTTCCTCATCCCTCCCATGTCTCCATTCCAGTGACGTACTCTCCCTTGAAGTATATTTAAAATTAGGAGAAGATTCTTCTTCTCAGTTATTTTAGTTTGAAACTCCATCTTATTAATTTAAAGACTCTTTTAAGGAATATTTACTATTTTTCCAAAACTAGATAGCAGCAATCCACGGTTTTATAATTTTAATGCCTCCTTAAGAGAAAAATATTTTCATTATTTCCTCAACATTAAACAAAATAATTGCCTTTAGGTTAATTTATGTTCAGCCTTGACAAATCTGTTAGGTTTATTGGCAACTCCAGATGACAGTTGTTTTCACTGCGACAAAATTTGTCCTCATGTAGTTCACTTTCAGTGTACCTCTAAAACACAAATATGATCCCCTTTTTCTCTGAAATTTCGTAATCTTACATGGTGCCACATTGTTAATAAATAAAGTTTAATAGCAATTAAACTTTGGGTAGTTCCAGCTACCCTTGCAAATATTCTACATGTTGTTCCCACAGATACACCATATTCTTTATCAGGTTTTGGTATTTGCTTAAGTTACTACCTCTGTTGGAATTTCCTGCTCAGGCATCACACAAACGTTTATCCCACTGGCATTTCATACTTAGCTAACAAAGTCCAATTTAAATGTTAATTGACAGTCTCTCTCTACAGTCTTCCTTGATCCCCTTTAGCAGAATTAATTGCTTCGTATTCCAACATCGGGTTGTATGTATTTCTATTATACTTTGTCTCATACTGTATTACAACATAGGGTTTCCTAAACTGCTATTATCAGTGTCTTGGAATTCTTTCTGAAAATGTTTTGAGTTAATGTTTTCATTTCAGTAATAATTTAAAACAATAACTATCAGCATATTCTAAAATCATCTGGTTGAGCATTTATAAGTTAGTACTATGGCAAAATTTAAATGTTGGTTTGCATTTGCATTTTTAATTGTGTTGGGGATGTCATACTATTTTTATTGCTGAGAAAAGAACATGGAAGAGATTTAATATAGAATTGATACATTTCTCCCAAGTGAAGGTCTGTGAACATCTATGCATTGCTGTAGAAAGAAATATGCTTGTAATTCAAGGAGAGAAAAGTAACAGGAGAATAGTATCATTTTTTACTTCAAGACTTCATATCATTAAAGGAAACAAATATGATGGGAAATAGTGACATTTCTAATTTTTATGATTTTCCAAAAGTTAAAATAATATTTGTTTATGGATATTTTGCTTATGTCTGTATTAGAGTAATCATACAACAAAATGAATTTGTAATACATTTTAATCATTTTTCTTTTTAATTTAAAGTTGGTTTTAAAAGGCTTTGAGAAATAATATTACAATTTTTTTATGGTTTTACTTTCTATTATATTAGAAAAAGTTATATAAACAAGAGAAGAAACCCCATTGGATTTATCAAAGTGTTCTTGTATAAAGCAAAATCCAAGGAATGAAGGACTCAATAATTTATTAAAATATGATTTTTTTCAAATTGTGGTAAAAGCACATAACATATAATTTCTGTCTTACCCATTTTTAAGTATATTGTTCAGTAGTGTTAAGAATATTCACATTGCCTTCAAACAGGTCTTCATACTTTTTTATCTTGCAAAATGGAAACTCTATATCTATTAAACAACAACTCCCCACTTCCCTCTTTTTCCAGTCCCTCAAAACCATCGTTCTACTTTCTGATTTTATAAATTTGGTGATTTTAGATTCTTCTTATAAGTGCAATCACGTAGCATTTGCCTTTTTGTGCTCGGCTTGTTTCACTTAGCGTAATGTTCTTGAGATTCATCCATGTTACAGTATGCACCAGGATTCCTTTCTTTTTGAAGGTTAAATAATATTCCACTGTATGTATATACCACATTTTGTTTATCTACTTATCTGTCAGTGGATACTTAGCTTGTTTCCACTTTCTGGCTATTGTGCGTAATGCTGCTATTACCATGAGTGTGTGAATATCTGAGATCCTGCTTTCAATTCTTAATACACACATTTTATGCTAAGAGTTAAGTAAAGAACATTGCCATTTGCTGCAGATTAAGAGGACTACTTTTAATCTTACTTAGAGATCCTAGGTGCTCTTATTTTTAGAGGCAATATCTGACATCATATTGAAGATATTAACAAGCATCCATGTTTGACATTAAAATGATTTTTAATTGGTGAATAATTATTGTTTATAATGTTTTTAAACTTATTTGGCTATGTGTCACTAACTTAATTTATGAGTGGCTGTGATTCTACAGTTATTGTACATTCTCAGGAATTTTTATAGAAGAAGGCTACCTAGCCTGTAAATTGTTTTTAAATGTTATGAAATTTTGATGGTACTAAACATAACAATTAATGGAGCATGTATGCTGTGTTATGGACATTATATTAAATATCGTCTTCAATTCCCTCCCCCATATTTTGAGATAATGCAGTTTTTCCATGTCTCAAGCATTCCTTAAGTTACTGCATAAGATCATAAGCCCTAAGTATCCAACCTATAATACTTAATGGATAATACATGGCTCAGGACTAAATATTCCACCTCTAAAACTATGTAAAAAATCAGCCTCTGGGTTTTAATATGAAACATGAGAAAATAAATGGACTTAGAAATAGCCCTTTCTGAGTGTTTTGTGTCTAATGTATTACCTTGAGTAGTATACATTTTTTGACGTTAAAATATATGTTGGGGTCAACCAAGTGACCAGAGGAACTATCCATTTAAATAAGTGGAAACCATTATCAAGTGAGAATTGAAATGCAGAAAAGAAGAAAGAGGTGGGTGACTCTATGGGGGGCAAAAGTGTCAAGAAATCCATTATGGAGTAGTTTACAGCAACTTGATGCCAATTTCCACAAAGACCCCTCTTGCCCTTCTTTTATCTGCTCTCCAAACCCTGAATCTCATGACCCCTTCTTCAGCGACAAAGGAGAAAATCTTTATCTCAAAACAAAAGAAAAATGGAAATAATTGCTCTCTGGGATTTCAATTAAACATATGTCTTCAGAAGGCATTTAACTTTTGAAACACCCTGAGTCATGTAGTACTTGTTCAAAGTGTCATAAAAACATAACCTGGTTTTCACATTCTGCAAGAATCGTCGTCCGGTAATTAGTGCTGTAACTGCTACTTGCAACTGTTCTAAATAGATAACTGTGAGGCTTGTGTATGAACTAAACCGACTTTCAATGGGAATCCTTTAAAAATATACAGCAAGGAATCACACCAAAATATTAATTTGCACTCAAACACTTGATACCACAAGACACTGCAATTATCTCTCACTGTTTAAGCCAGAAGACTTTTCCAGGATTTAAACTAGTCTCTGAAGAGATTTAATTCAATATTACTCACCCCAAAGCAGCCAGCATGCTCTTTTTGACCTTCAGGTCAATGAGAGGGACCCAAATGAGACCCGATCAAATCTGAATATGTACACCCCTAAAGAACTATTCACAAGGTTAATTGTATCTTGGTTCTATTTGCTGAATAAGGAATCAATTAAAGAGAATAGCAAAAGAAGTCATAAATGGCTACATGAACTATATAGGCATGAGCCATATAGGTTTCCTTTGCTTCTGTTCTTCAGAGATCTCTACACAGAAGGAAATAAGCTGATGGAAGAGACATTCTTATGCTTTCTGTCATCACTGTCATCAACACGTATTTTATTCTTGCATCAAATTGTTTCATTTGTCAATTTACAGAGGCAAAAATGTATAACTAAAACTATTTAGTTATGGGTCATAATGGCAAAATTCCTTGGACTTGAATGCTGTCATGGAGTGCTAATTCACTGAATTGTAGCGAAATACAATCCTAGTATGTTTAGTTGAAACAACATGGTGTAGAAGTGGGAAGAGAAGTTTACAGCAAAAGTACTGCTATATACTAACTTTCAAGGTTTATGTGTGGGCATTGAAAAAAATCTTATCAAAATAGTATAATTTTGTAATCCCAGCACTTTGGGAGGCTGAGGTGGGTGGATCATGAGGTCAACAGATCGAGACCATCCTGGTCAGCATGGTGAAACCCCGTCTCTACTAAAAATACAAAAAATTAGCTGGGCATGGTGGCATGTGCCTGTAATCCCACCTACTCAGGAGGCTGAGGCAGGAGAATTGCCTGAACCCAGGAAGCGGAGGTTTCGGTGAGCCGAGATCGCGCCATTGCACTCCAGCCTGGGTAACGAGCGAAACTCCGTTTCAAAAAAAAAAAAAAAAAAAAAAAAGTACCATTTATAATGGAAGATAATAGAAAGAGGAAAAAGCGCTTCCTATAGGCAATTCAAAAAAGGCCAGATTACCTAAATACTTAACATTATATTTACAGAATATAGTAATACGAAAGAGAGGGAAAATAGTTTTTTACAAACCTTAAAATAATGACAACCACCATTTGAGTGCTTACTTACTGTTGCCAAACATTGTGCTAAGAGTTTTATAAGCATCTTTTCATTCCTCATCATAATCCATAAGGAAACTGAGGCTGAGAGAATATAACTCCTTCATCCAGGGTCACAAAGGAAGGAACATGAAGGAGCTCAAATTTGAGATATTGTAGCTAATTCTTTATATTTAATGGCAGCCTCTATCCATCTATTATAAGACATACAGTTATAAAATAATCAAATGAGGATGAAAGCTTATGATAAAGTGATAACTGGTACAGAAAAGAAAGATTCTTGGGGCCCGCATTGAGACCGAGTGTTGAGACTTTAGAATCAGAGGTAGCAGTGAGCCAGAGCCAGTGATTAAGGCTTGGTCAACTGAAGGCCTTTACATGCTTGTGACTGGGGCCAAGTTTCCCTAAGCAGTTAATATATGTTGATTACCCAGAATTGCCGGTATTAGCACTTCCTTGGCTTACTTTGGACAAAGCAAATGTGACATTTCACCAAGTCGTCTGGGCCGAGATGAAGTTGGAGACTCTTGGCATGAGTCTGTTTCCTGCATATGGCTACAATAATGAAGAGAAAGTCTGACTTTCTTCTCTGAAATGTACTAATAGTGGCATTTCAGGGTCAAAAATTGTGTTTGCTCATTCTATCATAAGGGTTCCCTTTACCTATGTGGTGATCCATTCATCCATCCATCCATCCATCCATCCATCCATCCATCCATCCATCTGTCCATCCATCCATCCATCCATCCATCCATCCGTCCATCCATCCAACCGTCCATTATGGAGCTGAGCTCTATATGAGGCCCTTAGCTTGAGTGTGGTTTGTGTGTATACGTTGGCAGAATTCTAATATACCTAAACTTGCTCCCTTTAAACCTCATTCTGAAATCTTCTAATTTTAAACTTCATTAATAATTCTCCCTAATACTTTGCTTTTGCTTAGGTTAGAAATCTATCTCCTTTTGAAACCATAACTGCTATGTTTAATCCAATCTTTTTCTTAGGAACACGAGTTTTTTTTTTTTATCTATTTCTTTCAATAATAGGTCCTCCCCCATACTCAACTCCTTCACTTTCTCTACCTAAATCTCTTCGTGTTTGAAATAAATGAAGCCAGAAAACCTGTTGTTCTATTCTACGGTAGCTCCAAAATGGTTTATTTCAAGTAGCTCTATTGCTTTCCCCATGCAGTAGGTTCTACTCTCAAGGGTGCTAAGCATGGACTTGAACTACCAGGATCAACTTTTGAATCAGAATTAACTATCAAAGCAAGGTAATCATTTACTAGGCCTCATGAGGGAGACTAGCCTTCAGAATAATTCTTCCCTTGAAGAAGTATGACTAATGCATTGAAGGGGCAAAACAAAGAGGCACAGAGCATGTTAGACTTGTTAAATAGTAGTGGTGGTATTTAACTACTTGTTAAATAGTAGACAAGACAAAAAGATGCAGGAGGGAGACTGAAGCAGGAACACACGTGCTCATCATTATGATGCAGACTCTTGAACTCTGAATAACTACCTAAAACTCCAGCACTTCCCTTATGCCTTTACGTGTCTCTTTTGGCTTTTTGCTTCCTTAAGTCTTCTAGGAAGGATCAAATGAGTTCTGTAAGAGAAACTGTGGCTTCACACGGTGGCTCACACCTGTAATTCCAGCACTTTGGGAGACCAAGACAGGTGGATCAACTGAGGTCAGGAGTTCGAGACCAGCCTGTCCAACATGGTGAAATCCCATTTCTACTAAAAATACAAAAATTAGCCAGGCATGGTGGTGTGTATCTGTAGTCTCACCTACTCAGGAGGTTGAGGGACGATAATTGCTTGAACCCACGAGGTGGAGGTTGCAGTAAGCCGAGATTGCACCAATACACTCCAGCCTGGGCAACAGAGTGAGACTCCGTTTCAAAAAAAAAAAAAGAAAGAAAATGAGATCACTGTGCTATTTTAGATGACTCAAGGTAAAAATGTAGGTTCCATTTATTGAAAGACTTAGTCCAGTAAAGACTTCTCAATTGTGTCATATGCCCAAGTCATGTGTGTATTTGTGCCTCTTTAGATTGCATGCAGCTGAGGCAGGCAAGACTGAGAGGATGCTTAGAGTTTTTAGCAGCAAAGAAACTTTTCTAAATGTGTTTGCTCCCCCTGGTATAGATACCCTTACCATCACAGAGTTGTTTTTATTAAGTACCAATTGTACATGACTGTTTGGGGCCAAGCAAAAAGCCCATGACCTATACCTTGTTGAGCTTGATTACTAGGCTTTTCAAGAAGGTCGCTCATTTGTTGTCCCTTTTATGAAATATGTGATCCCAAGAAGTATTTAGTGTCAAGCAGCTGTTATTAATCAACTCTCTGAAGGATTTCCCTGGAAGCTGGCCACCTGCTGAGGTGACTGAATTTCCCAAAGGGAACTAAGCTACGCCTGTGCCTGCCTTCCACGTTCCTTATTGTGTCGTTAAGCATGCCTGAATTCAAATGAGTCCTGTGCAGCTGGGCAGATCATGTAGAGCTGCTTCATTTCATATGTAAGGAGCAGTTACAGAGTACACTCCACAGCCTCATTCTTTTTTTTTTTAATTGCATTTTAGGTTTTGGGGTACATGTGAAGAACATGCAAGATTGTTGCATAGGTACACACATGGCAGCGTGACTTGCTGCCTTTCTCCCCCTCACCTATATCTGGTATTTTCCCCATGCTCTCTCTCCCCAACTCCCCACCCCTGCCATCCATCCCCTATTTTCCCCCCAACAGACCCCAGTGTCTGATGCTCCCCTCCCTGTGTTCTCATTGTTCAGCACCCTCCTATGAATGAGAACATGCGATGTTTGATTTTCTGTTCTTGTGTCAGTTTGCTGAGAATGATGGTTTCCAGGTTCATCCATGTCCCTACAAAGGACACAAAGCCATCATTTTTTATGGCTGCATAGTATTCCATCGTGTATATGTGCCACATTTTTCTTGTCCAGTCTATCGTCGATGGGCATTTGGGTTGGTTCCAGGTCTTCGCTATTGCAAACTGTGCTACAATGAACATTCGTGTGCATGTGTCCTTATACTAGAACAATTTATAATCCTTTGGATATATACCCAGTCATGGGATTGCTGGGTCAAATAGAATTTCTGTCTCTAGATCCTTTAGGAATTGCCACACTGTCTTCCACGATGGTTGAAGTAATTTACACTCCCACCAACAGTGTAAAAGTGTTCCTATTTCTCCACACCCACGGCCTCATTCTTACCCCCATGAAGCACTCTTCCAACTCTTGTCAGGTTTGCCAAGGGAGGTGTTTCTGACTATTAATAAATTTTTCTTCCACTGGGTGGCCCTAGACCAAGGAAAGAACTTTGATTTTGGATTTTGTTACCATTTTTGACATGGAATCTGGCTCTGTTGTCCAGGCTGGAGTGCAATGGTACTACCTCAGCTCAGCTCATTGCAACCTCCACCTCCCAAGTTCAAGCAATTCTCTTGCATCAGCATCCTGAGCAGCAGGTACCCACCACCATGCCTGGCTAATTATTAGTATTTTTAAGTAGATATGGGATTGCACCATGTTGGCTGGGCTGGTCTTGAACTCCTGGCCTCAAGTGATCTGCCCACCTCAACATCCCAAAGTGCTGAGATTACAGGTATGAGCCACCACACCCAGCCAATTTGACTCTTAAGTGCAATAAAATAATTAAATTTTTTTTTCCAGAGGAGCAATATAATTTGACTTTCATTTTAACAGAATTGTTATAATTTGGGGGCAGGGAGTTTTTCTCCATTTTCCCTACCAAAATTCCAATTTAAACTATCATTATTTAATGCTTGGACCACACACTACTTCTGCTTACTCCACTTCCATAGCCATATTGATGTCCCCACCCCCAGCATTTTATTAAGAAAATTTGCAAACATACAGAAAAGTTCAAAGAACTGTATAGTAAAAACCTGTATACCTACCACCTAGATTCTACAATTAAGATTCATATTGGTTTGAATATTCATAAGTTAGATCAATCACACTATTTCCCCAAAGAACACCTTCTTATTAACTCTGAGTAATATACCGATTCTTTGCCATAGTCCAGCAGGCTCATTCTGATTTGATTTCTAGCTACTATATTATCTCATTTCTTCCCCCTCCTCCCCTCAGTTACTGGTTTCTAGCCACACTACCATTTTTTATATTTTCAAATACATCAAGTTTTTCTCTGACTCAAGGCCTTTATTTTCTCTCTTCTACTAGATATTTCCCTGATTATCTCCTTCTCCTCATTCTGGTCTCAGTCTAAATGTACCTCCTCAGAAACCCTTCCCTTGCCTTCACTTTTGAAATAAATCTTCTGCATTCTGTCCCTCTCTACCATGTACCGTATTTGATTGCATTCATAGCACCTACCACTCTGAAACTGTCTTATATATTTGTCTTGTGTTAATATCCCTTTATCTTACTTTATTAAAATGTTGGTTCCATGAGGGCAAGGCCCTTGTCTGTTTTAGTCATATCCAAATTCCAGTGACTTGAGCAGGACCTAATTCTCAGAAAAAGTTGAATATGTATTTGTTGACTGATTTATAAATATCATGAAAAGCAATTCTTTTGTACACTTAAGTAAAATCTACTTTGTTGGGAGAAACAAACAGAATACCAACAGAAAAACTCTAAGACCTGAAACACATAGCCACCCTTGTGGTAACTGTCTTCAGCAGTTCATAGGGGTGCTTCCAAAAAAGGAGTAAAGGGGGCATCAGTTAACACGGATGACTCCTTGTAAATGTGGCACCCTGACCACTGTAGATATAGTCACAATGGATCTACGTCTAGAACACCTGTCAACAGTGCAAAAGGGAGAGCTACACACATATAGGAAAGCACTTGACTTTTCTTTATTGAATGACCTAAAAAACGATGAAATATACAAGGATACTGAGTAGCATTGCATTTTCTGTAAAATATTTCTAACGTATTGCAACCATTTCAAATATATCTTTTTGGGTTCAACATGACAGTTTTTCCAGATATTTGGAGGGTATTATTTTCTTCTTCATAACCTTCCTAGCACCATGGAAAGCTTCAGGATAAAAAGAGAACTGTGGTGATTTTCCTACTAATTAGTTGCTCTTATTAAAAAGAGCAAGATAATTGATTTTAGGATACACTACCCCTTATTAAGACCTAATTAAGCTGTATATCAAAGACTAATTAAATGGCATTATTCCATCTCACTGATGAGTCTTGATGTTTAGTGAATAGATTTGGGTGGTAGATGAATACTCTTGGAATAGATTTCACAGCCAGACAGATAAATATAGACTAAGAAGCTGAGTAAAGGGAATTTTCGATTATCTAAACCTAACACACTTATTGGTATTTCTTCAGGCTGACAGTTTGAAATGCACAAAACGAAACATTTAAATACAAACTCAGCACTGTGGTAGGACAGGAAACAATGAAAGAGTATCTTTGGAAAACTGAAAATTTAAATACACCATTAATCCTTCTAGTGAAATGGTGGACCGGAGAATCGAAGGCATTTTTTTCTTTCTTTTTTGGCTTCTTTTGATGAGTAAGGTGCTCAGCCTTGATGAATCTCAGTTAAGAGCTCACTTATACTAGTAATGGCTATCTGAAAACCTGAGATATCTGAATCATTTTTAAGGTTGCCAATCACCATCCTTGCTAAATTGTTCTATGGAATGCAATTGTCAGGGAGTGAGAGGAAAGGGGGTGGAATGGCAAGAGAATATTATCATAGTAAGGAATTGGAATATACTATGAGCCCAGAGATTGATGGAAGTGGAGCCTGGCCAAATAGAAACTGCCCTTTAAAAATATTTGGAGAGTAAGAGCTATTAATAAGATGAATGTTTTTCAGGATTTTATTCTACACTAGAAATGAGTATTTTCAACAGCAAATCAATCTCTGATAAATCAATATTTTATTTGACCAAGATCATATACTAACCTTTCAAATGTTATGTAAATCCATTCATTGTTTAAATCCTATCAAGCTAACCACGTACTGCCAAGGCCATGTCTTAAGGCGATGTCATTGTGACAATAGAAACTCATCATCCCATTTAATCTATGAGGTCACAACCTCCTTGGATTATGGTGGATAGTCTTTCCAATCCTTTGGTTCTTCATAATGCAAAAGCTTTTGAATAAATCACAAGATATTTGCAGAAAGTAATGATTTCACTATACAGCTTGGCGATATTTGATTGTCTTTAAGAGTTACCTTCGCTGGCAGTATAATAATTTGCAAACAATAACATCAGTCATATGTCACTTCTGCACTCATTACTGACCAACGTATAACCCCAGGACCAATAACCCGTACTGCTGAACATCTAAATTAAATGTCACTCTGTACTAAGTGCAGGTTTTTCATTTGAAACCGAACTTTTGTCAACTATAACATGTATTTTGAATTATCTGAAGGACATCTGCCCTTGAACTCTTTTTGCATTAATACACACAGAGGTAGAAATAGCTGTAACATCACTAAGAAAAGCTGTGCAAATAGAGAACTGAAATCTCTATTACAGAAAAATGAGTAAACAATTTATTGTTAGCTATCTTTACAGAACTCATGGACAGGAGATAAGGGGTTTGACTCAAGTATTTCAAGGTTGTCATCCTAGGTACTTTGTTAGATTTAATAGAATTTATAATATGTAGAATCCCTTCTAGATGAAGTTTCTATTCCCTTTTTCATTTCATATAAAAATTGTGGATTTTAACGTAATTTTGGATAATTATACACTGCATATGATTGCTGAAAAACAATGAATTAGTAACAACTATAATTTTATTTTTTTGTTTGTTTTGTATTCCATGCTTGTTTTCACTAATAGAAGTGGAACATGAAGGAAGAGTGAGGATAGAGGGTTTAATTAATCTCTTGGGCTTTGTGTCTCAATGGAAACAAATCTTTCATGAGCCCAAATTATGAATCTGTAAACTTAATCAACACCATTAATAAAAAAGAGAGTGAGACACATTTATTAAGTTCTCTGAGATCCTTAAAAGAAAAATATTATTGATAGCATGGGAGAAATATCAAAGATCATCGAAGACAATGGCTTTGATAGAAAATTTAAGGCAATAGGAAAGAAAGGGCACTGTATGACAGTTGTGGACAGTCAGTCTTCTGACAATTGGTTCACAACCATTAAACTGAACATAACCTTATCTAACTGCACAGGAAATTATTGTTGAGCATTAACCTTGAATCAGCTCATTTGGAAACAAAGTCTCCAGGTACAAAGGGAAAATGTTTATTTGTACTCATTACCTCAATGTTAAAGACACAGCAGGCCTTTTCCATAGATGATATTGAGCATATCAGAAGACAGACAGAAGGTATTACATGTTCAACCTAAACTTTGAAGTACAATGGTATTTCCTGCATTAAGAATGGGTAGTGCATCAGTAAAATTAGCTAGCCAATATATGCCTTAGTTTAGGAAAACAGGAAAATTGGCGTTCATTTATAAGCATTTTGGGAATTCTGCATGTCCAAATAATAATCAAAATATAATGTGAATAATTGCCTCATTGCCACTGGCTTCTGCTTGGTGGCAGAGACAGATAACACCAGAATTTGTGCTTGATTTAGGGGTTTTTACAGTTTGTTCCAAACCAATTCCATCTCAGAAAATGCAATGACTTGCAAGTCTTATTGATAGTAACTTGAGTGGGTGATAGTTCCCATCTCTGAAACTTGAAGTGACTTCTCTGAAGTGGGTAATAAAGCTATGAAAAATAAAAAAAAAAATAGAAAAGCACTTTGATTTCTTTTAATGCTGAATAGTGTAAATATATTTCTTCAAATTGTGTGAGAAGCATATTCTAGATACTGACTCCTTTATAAATTCTTCTCCTTTAATCTTTTTCCTTTCTTATTAATTGCTTATCTGATTTCTCCCTATTGTTGAATTATGAGTTTTCATTTTGGAAATCTGGAAAGGAAATGTGGTCCTTTATCAGACATGGTAAATACTACAATCTCTTTAAGATATGAACCCTGGTCTTTCTCTCTTCAAAATTTCTGAGTAGTTTCTTCCTAGTTTCTGCTGGTATTACTCTGATAGTTTATTTAGACACAAATAGTATCTTCCACAGTGACTTCTGATTTCAAGATCAGAATGGTCTTTGTTGCTTAATGCAAAGCCTTGCATATCATATGTGTTTAATGATCATCAATTGATTGAATTAATGAATTCAAAAATTACTATAGCCATAATGAATATTAGAAAATACATTTCTAAAGCTACTTAGCATTGTCTATGGTTGAAACATGCACTTCCTTTCCTTTGGGAACATGAGATGCTTTGTAATATATCCTTGAAAATCACTGGTGATTTTCAAATGATTTCTATTTTTTTTTTTTTTTTGAGACCTCTATCACCAAGCTGGAGTGCAGTGGTGTGATCCCGGCTCACTGCAACTTCCGTTTTCCAGTTTCAAGTGATTCTCCTGCCTCAGCCTCCCAAGTACCTGGGACTACAGGCACGCACCACCATGCCAGGCTAATTTTTTGTGTTTTTAGTACAGACAGGGTTTCTCCATGTTGGCCAGGATGGTCTTGATCTCTTGACCATCTGATCCACCCACCTCGCCCTCCCATCAAATGATTTTGAATGATCCACTGTGCAAAACATATTTTGCATTGTGACTGCTTACACATATATGTATATGCATAAACATATGGCCAGCACACATACAGGTACATATGTTATTAAAGCAAAGATCTAGTGAAACAATACTTATTCTTACATCTTTATGGTAGGCAGAATTCTAAAATGGCTCCCAAAGAGTCATGCCCTTGTATACTCCCCTCTCCTTGAGTGGGGCAATAACTGTATGATGGGATACAGGATGCTACACTTGATTAGGGTTGCTGTATGAAAAGGTGGTGGGATTTTTTTCAGACAGTATTAAATTCTCCAGTTGCTAATCAGTTGAGTTGAGGCTAATAGAAAGGGAGATTAACCCTAGTGGGAATGACCTAAGCTGGTGACCCCTTGAAAAGAAGGTTCAGAGATGGAAGCCTTGTAAAAGTGGCAGATTCTCTTTGAGGAAGGAAAGTATTATTAGTTATGAAGAAAATGGAGTATGCCTGCAACCACCTGAGCTTCAGAGGAAACCTCAAACCTAAGGTAAGACCCATCCCAGGCCAATATTTTATGTAATCCTAGTAAGACTGAACAGAGGACCCAGCTAACTTATACCCCGGCACCTGATCCATGGAAACTGTGAGCTAAGAAATAACGTTTTGCCGGTTACAGTGGCTCACACCTGTAATCCTAGCACTTTGGGAGGGCGAGGCAGGCAGATCATGAGGTCAAGAGATAGAGACCTTCCTGGCCAACATGGTGAAACCCCATCTGTACTAAAAATACAAAAGTTAGCTGGGCGTGGTGGTGCATGCCTGTAGTCCCAGCTACTCAGGAGGCTGAGGCAAAATAATCTCCTGAACCCAGGAGGTGGGAGTTGCATTGAGCCAAGATCCTGCCACTGCACTCCAGCCTGGGTGACAAAGAGAGACTCTGTCTCAAAATAAGAAGAAAGAAGAAGAAGAGAGGAAGGGGGAGGAGGAGAAGAAGGAGGAAGAGGAAAGGGAAGGGGAGGGGAGGGGAGGGGAGGGGAGGGGAAGGAAAGGAAAGGAAAGGAAGTAATGTTTTAAGCTGCTCATTGTGGTAATTTTTTACACAGCAGTAGGAAACTAAACCCAATTTTATTTTTTTTTAAATGCTGGTCAGAGTCAACTAAATTGATAGCATGTCAAATACATATGAGTCACAACCCACATTTTAAAAATCACAGCTGTATCTTAAAGCCATATTTTCTATGGTGCTGAAATATTTACAAATAGAGGTTTATTCTTTTGAGTTAAAGAATTTTGTGTTTTAGGAACTCTCATATACATGATTGGCCATTGTCATCTTTAGCATATACTTTCTTCATTTTCTAAAAGCTCCTTTTGCAATCTACGTTCAAGGTATTAATATTATACTGGGCATGGTTCACAGTAGTGAACGAAATCTCTATGGATGATGATGCCTTCGAACTTCAAGTGTGAGCTTGAAAATGGACAAAAAAGCAAATGAATACAACCAAACATTTAATTGAAATCACTCAATGAATATTTATTAAGCATGGTTTCAACAATTGAATATGTTTTCAGTTGGGGGGACTAATCACAGGATAAATAAATATGTACATTATATCACCATATTTTGAACAGTTACAATACGTAGTGGGAAAAATAATATCTGTAAATAAATAAGTACTCTGCAGCAATTATGTACATGGTATTACCAGAGCAAAAGATATGGTAGAGAGTGATTAACTCTACCTAGGAAATCTAGGGAGGGCTTCTAAAAAGAGGTGACATTTAGTATGGAATCTTAGGATGGGTGGAATCCACAAGATACATCCAGGTATTAGATCCTGTTAGGAATTTGGGCTTTGAGGCAATACAAATTAATGAAGATTTTTTTGTTTTCACAGCAGGAGTGTGGCACAAAATTATATCCCTGAAACACACGTGAATTATGTGACATTGGCATTACCAGCACAAAGAGAATAAAGGTCAGTTACAGGTCAGGTCAGTTACAATTCATTTAAGTTCTGCAAGGGGTAGACCTAGGAAGAGATGGAGCATTAGTTCTGGTGTTTGGGTTACTGTCTAAGGGAAAACTGATTAAGGTAGAAAACTTTAGGTACCCAAATGGAATGAAACTACAGTAAATACTTAGACGGGAGGAGTCCAAGCTTGGCTTTACATTTTTTTTTTTTTTAAAGATTGTTTTAAATCAAGCACTCAAAGTCAACTTTATAAAACATGCTGCTTTTGAGGCCAGTCTGCATGGTTCCATTATTGTTAAAACAGCAACACTCTTCTCTTGTTCTATACTATTTATGACATGGAAAATGCTAGGAAATGAAGAATAACTACAGACGCAAGGTCAAAATACATACCACACAGTTCATGCAATTTACTTATAGGAGTCTGTTTCTTAGCTTCCTTCTAGAATCTATTTATCCTTGTTTTAGATACAATTCTTTTTTTTTTTTTTGAGACTGAGTTTCGCTCTTTGCTCTTGTTAACCAGGCTGGAGTGCAATGGTGCGATCTCGGCTCACCGCAACCTCTGCCTCCCGGGTTCAGGCAATTCTCCTGCCTCAGCCTCCCGAGTAGCTGGGATTACAGGCATGTGCCACCATGCCCAGCTAATTTTTTTTTTTTTTTGTATTTTTAGTAGAGACGGGGTTTCACCATGTTGACCAGGATGGTCTCGATCTCTTGACCTCGTGATCCACCCTCCTCGGCCTCCCAAAGTGCTGGGATTATAGGCTTGAGCCAGAAACAATTCTAATTAGCTTTCTTGTTTGCTTTTCTAAGATCGGGAAGGATAGTTGCACCACACTGTGCCTTTAAAACAGTGCTACTGTCGGTTTTCAAAGGCTTTGCATTTTATTCTGTAAGGAATAATAAAGAATGTGTATGTTTGAGTGGGTGCGTGCACATGCGTGTGTATGTGGTTGGGGGCGGGGTAATTAGCTCTGTCTATCCAGAGAAAAGTTCTTTAAAAAATTAATGTCTCTTCTGGAATAAATTTGGTGATCAATTTTCAATATATGGAAAAAGATTAACCAGTTATTTTGCATTTGGCTCAGGGCACCGATTTTTTGGTGTTACTCTTCTCCTTTGCAACAGAAAAAGAGAGTCTCATGAAGAATTTTGTACTCATTATCACTGCCCAAAATAATAGCTTTTAATGGTTTTAATAGGCTTTGGTTCAGGATTTAATAATGCTTAGAATTGCTTCTATTTCTCTGATTTAATTTTTAAAGGCACTATTTTTCTAGAGATGGAAGAATACCAATTCAAAAGGAATCACTGTGTAAATAATTCACAACATAAAAGTATCCCTGTTAAAAGCTTAAGGGAGGTTCCTGTTTCTCCTCTGAAACTAAAGGCAATTCTAAATAAAGAACAACTCTAGATGCCCATTGGTTCTGAGTATAATAACTGCTAACATTCAAACCTGTTAGAAAGCTGGGGTGGCTGGATTAGACCTCAAATATCTCAGTGTGTAGAATTTTGACCTTGATCAAGAGATGTGTAGCTAGCCCTGAAATTGCCTTTAAAAATATTCCTCCATTGATCATTTAAGGATCATGATTCATTTTTTAGCAGATATTCACTATTAAAAAATGCAAATATTGACTATGAAGAAATGAAAGTGTTAATATTTAAATTTGTACATCTGGCTATATGAAATTAATCATTCAGACCACCTAATTATTTGTCATTGTATTTTCATAATAAATGTTACAATACTTATATCTTATTCTGAATACAAATACATGTACCCTGTGTAAAAATGGTCACAGAGCCATTATTTTTTATAACTTCAAATTTATTTTAGATTCAGAAGGCACATGTGCAAGTTTGTTACATTGCATGATGCTGAGGTTTGGGATATGGATGATCCCATCACACTTAGTGAGCATACTCAACAGTTTTCAGCCTTCCCCACCTATAATTGTCCCCAGTGTTTATTGCCACTATTTTTGTGTCCCTGAGTGCCCAATGTATAGCTCCCACTTATAAGTAAAAACATGTGATATTTGATTCTGTTTCTACATTGATTTACATAGGATAATAGCTTCCAGCTACATGCATGTTGCAGCAAAAGAAATCATTTTAATCTTTTTTATGGTTGCATAATATTCCGTAGTAAATATGTTTCACATTTTCTTTATCCAATCCACCACTGATGAGCACCTAGGTTGATTACATCTTTGCTATGGTGAGTAGTGCTACAATGAACATATGAGTGCATGTATCTTTTTTGTAGTACAATTTCTTTTCTTTCAGATACATACTCAGTAATGGGATTACTGGGTCGAATGATAGTTACTTTTTAAGTTCTTTGAGAAATCTCTAAACTGCTTTCCACAGGGGCTGGATTTCTTTGAGAAATCTCTAAACTGCTTTCCACAGGGGCTGGATTAGTTTACATTCCCACCAACAGTGCATAAGCATTCCCTTTTCTCCACGGCCTCACTAGCACCTGTTGCTTTTTGATTTTTAATAAAAGCCAGTTTCATTGGTGTGAGTTGATCTCATTATGGTTTTAATTTGAATTTCTCTGATGATTTGTGAAGATGAGCATTTTTTCATTTTTGTTGGCTGCTTGTATATCTTCTTTTGAGAAGTGTCTGTTCTTGTGTTTTGCCCACTTTTCAATGGGGTTATTTGCTTTTTGTTTGTTCAATTATTCAAGTTTCTTGTAGATCTGGATATTAGACCTCTGTTGAATATAAGATATGTGAATATTTTCTCGATTCTGTAGGTTGTCTGCTGACTTCGTTGATAGGTTCTTTTGCTGTGCAAAGGCTCTTTAATTTTAATTGGGTCTCACTTGACATTTTTTGTTTTTGTTGCAATTGCTTTTGAGGACTTTGTCATAAATTATTTTTCAAAGCCAGTGTCCAGAATGGTGCTTCCTAGGTTTTCTTCTAGAATTCTTATAGTTTGAGGTCTTATATGGAAATCATTAATTCACCTTTAGTAAATTTTTGTATATGGTGAAAGGAAGAGATCCAGTTTCATTTCTTTACATATAGCTACCAGCTATCCTAGCATTATTGATTGAATACAGAGTCTTTTTTCCATTGCTTATTTTTGTCAACTTTGTCAAATATCAGATAGTTTTAAGTGTGCAGCTTTGTTTCTGTGTTTTCTACTTTTCTCCATTTATCTATGTATCTGTCTGTGTATCAGTACCATGCTGTTTTGGTTACTGTAGCTTTATAGTGTAGTTGGGTAATGTGATATCCCTGGCTTTGTTCTATGAAGATTGCTTTGGCTATTCTGACTCTTGGTTTCATATAAATTTTGGAATTTTTTCTAGTTCTGAAAAAAAATGACATTGGCAGTCTGATAAGATCTGTGAATCTGTGGATTACTTTGGGTAGTATGGTCTTTTTAGCCATATTGATTGTTCCAATTTATAAGTGTGGAACATTTTTTCATTTGTTTATGTCATTGGTGAGTTTTTTCAGCAGTGATGTGTAGTTCTCCTTGTGAGATACTTCCCTTCCTTAATAAGATGTGTTTCTAGGTATTTCAGTTTTGTGTGTGTGGATATTGTAAATGGGATTGTGATCTTAATTTGGCTCTCAGCTTGAATCCTATTGGTATGTAGAAATGCTGCTGTTTTTTGCACATCTACTTTGTATCCTGACATGCTATTAAAGTCATTTACTGGTTCCAGGAGCTTTTTGGCAGAGTCTGCAGGGTTTTCTAGGTATAGAATTACACCATCAGCAGAGAGAAAGTTTGACTTCTTCTTGGCCTACTTGGATACATTTTATTTATTTTTCTTGACTGATCGTTCTGGCTAGGATTTCCAGTACTACACTGAGTAGGAGTAGTGAGAGTGAGACTCTTTGCTTTGTTCCAGTTTTCAAGGGGAATGCTTCTAGATTTTGCCCATTCAGTATGATGTTGGCTGTGGGTATATTATAGATGGCTTTTGTGATTTTGAGGTATGTTCCTTCTATACCTCATTGTTGAGGGTTTTTATTATGCCTGGATTTTATCAAAGGCATTTTCTGTGTCTGTTGACATGATAATATGGTTTTGTCTTTAATTCTGTTTACATGATAAATTACATTTGTTGATTGGTGTATGTTGAAACAACCTTGCATCTTAAAAATAAAGCCTACTTGATTGTAATGAATTAACTTTATTACGTGCTGCTGGATTTGGTTGGAAAATATTTTGTTGAGGAATTTTGCATTTATGTTCATTGGGAATATTGGCCCATAGTTTTCTTTTTTCATTGTGTCCTTGCCAGGTTATTATCAGGGTAGTGCTGGCTTCATAGAATAAGTTTAAAAGAAGTTCTTCCTTCTTGATTTTTTGGAATAGTTTCAGTAGAATTGCTACCAATTCTTTTTTGTATGTCTTGTAGAATTTCACTGTGAATCTGATCTGATCCAGGCCTTTTTTGGTTGATAAGCTTTTTATTAATGATTCAATTTTGAAACTCGATATTGGTTTTTTCAGTGTTTCAACTTCTTCCTGATTCAATCTTGGGAGGTTGTATATTTCCAGAAATTTATCCATTTCTTCTAGATTTTCTAGTTTGTGTACATAGAGGTGTTCATAACATTCTCTGAGGATCTTTTGTATTTCTAGGGATCAGTTGTCATATCTGTCATTTCTGATTGTGCACATTTGGACCGTCTCTCTTTTTATTCTTTGTCAATCTAGCTAGTGGTCTTTCCATTTTGTGTATATTTTTAAACAGCCAAGTTTTGGTTTTGTTGATCCTTTTTATGGGTTTTTGGGTCTCATCCCCCAGAACCAATTTTTTGGTCTTTAATTCATGAACCCAGGCAAAACAAGATGCACCTATATTCCAAATATTTGATTATAACTGAGTGTGAAGCTATTGAAATTTTGTTTTAATGAAAGAAAAATGTGACAACTTTAGATCGTAAGAGATGTTTTGTATACCTTGACATAATTTATTACTTCAGTCACATTTATTACTTCAGTTAAAATTTGCCAAGCACCCAAAGCTTAGTTGGTAAACAAAAACAAACACGCACACAAAAGGAATAAAATGCAAGTAAAAGAAAAAGCTGGGAGGTGGGTCTCCTCTTAGTAGTGCCTATCATAGTGGGAGTTCCCTCTCCAAGACGCAGAATCTGTAGTTTTTGTTACTTTTATACTACTGGATAATTTGTAAATTTTTTTAAGGTTGACAGAATTGTTTATTTTGCTTTGTTTATAATTTCTTTGATGTACTTTTTCTTCTATACTATTTCTGAGAAATGTATTATTTTAACCTTTGGAACATTTATTTTTGGACAGGTGACAATAGTGTCCCATGCTCCTGAATCATGGCAGCCCTTCCTTCACTGTGCACTTATGAATCTACTACTCAGAACTGGATCCCAGGTAAGGAATCTGTGTGAATTTGTCCAGTAATTAAGTTTCCTTGTGCTGTTCTTTCTCACATAATAGAAATGAGGATTCTATTATTTGCTTCAGGTTGTTGACTGGAAATTTAAAATAATTTGTACTGCATTTAGCACACAGCCTGGCACATGGTAAATCCCTTATAAATATTGCTTATTATTAGTAGTACAGTTAGTGCCAGAACAGTAAGGGGTGAGGGGTGCTGGCCCCTGTGCAGCTCAAAATCCATGTACCAGTGTTGACTCCCTGAAAGCTTAATTACTAATACCTTACCATTGTCAGAAGCCTTACCAATAATATAAACAGTAAATTAACACATAGTTTGGACATTATATTATGGGCTGTATTCTTTTTATTTTACTGCATTTTAGGTTTTGTGGTACATGTAAAGAAGATGCAAGATTGTTCATAGGTATGCACATGACAGTGTGATTTGCTGCCTTCCTCCCCATCACCTATATCTGGCATTTCTCCCCATGCTATCTCTCCCCAACTCCCCACCCCATGCTGTCCCTACCCTACTTCCCCCTGACAGACACCAATGTGTGATGCTCCCATCCCTGTGTCCATGTGTTCTCCTTGTTCAACACCCACCTATGAGTGAGAACATGTGGTGTTTGATTTTCTGTTCTTGTATCAGTTTGCTGAGAATGATGGTTTCCAGGTTCATCCATGTCCCTTCAAAGGACACGAACTCATCGTTTTTTATGGCTGCATAGTATTCCATGGTGTAGATGTGCCACATTTTCCCTGTCCAGTCTATCATCGATGAGCATCTGGGTTGGTTCCAGGTTTTTGCTATTGTGAACAGTGCTGCAATGAACATTTGTGTGCATGTGTCCTTATACTAGAATGATTTATAGTCCTTTGGATATATACCCAGTAATGTGATTGCTGGGTCAAATGGAATTTCTATTTCTAGGTCCTTGAGGAATCGCCACACTGCCTTCCACAATGGTTGAACTAATTTCCACTCTCACCAACAATGCAAAAGTGTTCCTATTTCTCCACATCCTCTCCAACATCTGTTATCTCCAGATATTTTAATGATTGTCATTCTAACTGGCATGAGATGGTATCTCAATGTAGTTTTGATTTGCATTTCTCTAATGACCACTGATGATGAACATTTTTTCATATGTTTGTTGGCCTTATGTATGTCTCCTTTTGTATGTCTCCATATCCTTTGCCCACTTTTGAATGGGCTTGTTTGCTTTTTTCTTGTAAATCTGTTTTAGTTCTTTGTAGATTCTGGATATCAGCCCTTTGTCAGATGGGTAGATTGCAAAATTTTTTTCCCATTCTGTTGGTTGCCAATCCACTCTAATGACTGTTTCTTTTGCTGTAAAGAAGCTGTGGAGTTTGATTACGTCCCATTTGTCTATTTTGGCTTTTGTTGTCAATGCTTTTGGTGTTTTGGTCATGATGTCCTTGCCTATGCCTATGTCCTGAATGGTTTTGCCTAGATTTTTTTCTGGGATTTTTATAGTGTTAGATCTTTTGTTTTAGTGTTTAATCCATCTGGAGTTAACTTTAGTGTAAGGTGTCAGGAAGGGGTCCAGTTACTGCCAGCGAGTTTTCCCAACACCATTAATTAAACAGGGAATTCTTTTCCTATTGCTTGTTTTTATCAGGTTTATCAAAGATCAGATGGTTGTAGATGTGTGGTGGTGCCTCTGTGGCCTCTGTTCTGTTCCATTGGTCTATATCTCTGTTTTAGTACCAGTACCATGCTATTTTGATTACTGTAGCCTTGTAGTTTAATTTGAAGTCCAGTATTGTGATGCTTCCCACTTTCTTCTTTTTGCTTAGAATTGACTTGGCTATGCAGGCTCTCTTTTGGTTCCATATGAAGTTTAAGGTGTTTTTTTCCAGTTCTGTGAAGAAGGTCTTTGGTAGCTTGATGGGGAAAGCGTTGAATCTGTAAATTACTTTGGGCAGTATGGCCATTTTCACGATTTTGATTCTTCCTAACCATGAGCATGGAATGTTTCTCCATCGGTTTGTGTCCTCTCTTATTTTGTTGAGCAGTGGTTCAAGGGCTGTTCCTTTATGTTCCTTGTTAGTTGTATTCCTAGGTATTTTATTCTCTTTATAGCAATTGTGAATGGCAGTTCGTTCTCGATTTGACTCTGTTTAAGTCTGTTATTAGTGCATAGGAATGCTTGTGATTTTTGCACACTGATTTTGTATCCTGAGACTTGGCTGAAGTTGCTTATCAGTTTCAGGAGATTTTGGGCTGAGATGATGGGGTCTTCTAAAGATACAATCATGTCATCTGCAGATAGAGACAATTTGCCTTCCTCCTTTCCTATTTGAATAACCTTTATTTCTTTTTCTTGATTCATTGCTCTGGCTAGAATTTCCAGTACTATATTGAATAGGAGTGGTGAGAGAGGGCATCCTTGTCTAGTGCCAGATTTCAAAGAGAATGCTTCCAGTTTTTGCCCATTCAGTATGATATTGGCTGTTGGTTTGTCATAAATAGCTTTTATTATTTTGAGATATGTTCCATCAATACCTAGTCTATTGAGGGTTCTTAGCATAAAGCGCTGTTGAATTTTGTCAAATGCCTTGTCTGCATCTATTGAGATAATCATGTGGCTTTTGTCTTTGATTCTGTTTATGTGGTGAATTACCTTTATAAACTTGCATATGTTGAACCAGCCTTGCATCCTGGGATGAAGCCTACTTGATCATGGTGGATAAGCTTTTTGATGTGCTGTTGCAATCGGCTTGCCGGTATTTTATTGAAAATTTTTTCATCTATGTTCATCATGGATATTGGCCTGAAGTTTTCTTTTCTTGGTAAGTCTCTTCCGGGTTTTGGTATCAGGATGATATTTGTCTCATACAATGATTTGGGTAGGATTCCCTGTTTTGGGATTGTTTGGAATAGTTTCAGAAGGAGTGTTACCAGCTCCTCTTTGTATGTCTGGTAGAATTCAGCTGTGTACTCATCTGGACCTGGGCTTTTTTTGGGCAGCAGGCCATTAATTGCTGCCTCAACTTCTGCCGTTGTTATTTATCTATTCAGGTTTTCATCTTCTTCCTGGTTTAGGCTCGGGAGGATGCTAGTGTCCAGGAATTTATCAATTTCTTCCAGGTTTACTAGTTTATGTGCATACAGTTGTTTGTAATAATCTCTGATGATGGTTTGTATTTCTGTGGAATCTGTGGTAATATCCCCTTTATCTTTTTTTTATTTCTTCTATTTGATTATTTTCTCCTTTCTTTTTTATTACTCTGGCTAGTGATCTATTTTGTTGATCTTTTCGAAAAACCAGCTCCTGGATTTATTGATTTTTTTTGAAGGGTTTCTGGTGTCTCTATATCCTTCAGTTCTGCTCTGATCTTAGTTATTTCTTGTCTTCTGCTAGGTTTTGAGTTTTTTTCATCTTGTTCCTCTAGCTCTTTCAATTTTGATGATAGGGTGTCAATTTTAGATCTTTTCCTTGCATCTCATATGGTCATTTATTGCTATATATTTTCCTCTAGACACTGCTTTAAATGTGTCCCAGAGATTCTGGTATGTTGTGTCTTCATTCTCGTTGGTTTTGAAGAGCATCTTTATTTCTGCCTTCATTTCATTGTTCATTCAGTCAACATTCAAGAGCCAGTTGTTCAGTTTCCATGAAGCTGTGCAGTTCCGAGTTCTAACTTGATTGCACTGTGGTCTGAGAGATTGTTTGTTATGATTTCCATTCTTTGGCATTTGCTTAGGAGTGATTTACTTCCAATTATGTGGTCAATTTTAGAGTAGGTGTGGTGCGGTGCTGAGAAGAATGTATATTCTATGGATTTGGGGTGGAGAGTTCTGTAAATGTCTATTAGGTTTTTTTGGTCCAGGTCTGAGTTCAAGTCCTGGATATCCTTGTTAATTTTCTTTCTCGTTAATCTGTCTAATATTGACAGTGTGGTGTCAAAGTCTCCCACTATTATTGTGTGGAGTCTAAGTCTCTTTGTAAGTCATTAAGAACTTACCTTATGTATCTGGGTATGCCTGTATTGGATGCATATATATTTAGGATCATTAGCTCTTCTTGTTGCATTGATCCTTTTACTATCATGTAATGCCCTTCTTTGTCTCTTTTGATCTTTGTTGGTTTAAAGTCTTATTTATTTTATCAGAGACTAGAATTGAAACTCCTGCTTTTTTTGGCTCTCCAATTGCTTGGTAAATCTTCCTCCAACCCTTTATTTTGAGCCTTTGTGTATCCTTGCATGTGACATGGGTTTCCTGGATACAGCACACCGACGGGTTTTGGCATTTTATTCAGTTGGCCAGTCTGTGTCTTTTGATTGGGGAATTTGGCCCATATACATTTAGGGTTAATATTGTTACATGTGAATTTGATTCTGCCATTTTGATGCTAGCTGGCTGTTTTGCCCATTAGTTGATATCGTTTCTTCATTGTGTTTTGGTATGCTTTTTGAGTGGCTGGTACTGGGTGTCCCTTTCTAATTTTAGTGCTTCTTTCAGGAGCTCTTATAAAGTAGGCCTTGTGGTGAAGAAATCTCTGAGTAATTGCTTGTTCATAAAGGATTTTATTTATCCTTCATTTATGAAGCTTAGTTTGGCTGGATATGAAATTCTGGGTTGAAAGTCTTTTCTTTCGCCAGGCACGGTGGCTCAAGTCTGTAATCCCAGCACTTTGGGAGGCTTAGGCGGGTGGATCACGAGGTCAAGAGATCAAGACCATCCTGGTCAACATGGTGAAACCCCGTCTCTACTAGAAATACAAAAAATTAGCTGGGCCTGCTGGCATGTGCCTGTAATCCCAGCTACTCAGGTGGCTGAGTCAGAAGAATTGCCTGAACCCTGGAGGTGGAGGTTGCGGTGAGCCGAAATTGTGCCATTGCACTCCAGCCTGGGTAACAAGAGTGAAACTCTGTCTCAGAAAAAAAAAAAAAGTATTTTCTTTAAGGATGTTGAATATTGGACCCCACTCTCTTTGGCTTGTAGGGTTTCTGCAGAGAGATCTGCTGTGAGTCTGATGGGCTTCTCTTTATGGGTAACCTGACCATTCTCTCTGGCTGCCTTTAGCATTTTCTCCTTCATTTCAACCCTGGTGAATCTGACGATTATGTGCCTTGGGGTTGCTCTTCTTGAGGAATATCTTTGTGGTGGTCTCTGTATTTCCTGGACTTGAATATTGGCCTTTCTTGCTAGGTTACAGAAGTTTTCCTGGATAATATCCTGAAGAATATTTTCCAGCTTGGATTCATTCTCTCCATCGCATTCTGGCACACATATCAAACGTACATTAGGTCTTTTCACATAGTCCCCTATATCGTGGAGATTTTGTTCATTCCTTTGTGCCCTTTTTTCTCTAATCTTGCATTCTCATTTTATTTCATTCAGTTGATCTTTGACCTCTTTCTTCTGCTTGTGTCAATTCAGCTGTTGAAACTTGTTTATGCTTTCTGAAGTTCTCGTGTTGTGTTTTTCAGCTCCATCAATTCACTTATATTCCTCTCTAAGCTGTTTATTCTCATTAGCATTTTGTCAAATCTTTTTTCAAGGTTCTTAGTTTCTTTGCATTGGGTTAGAACTTTTTTTTTTTTCCGCTCAGAGAATTTTGTGACACCCCATTGTGTTAGTGCAAAATCTCCTGAAACTGATAAGCAACTTCAGCCAAGTCTCAGGATACAAAATCAATGTGCAAAAATCACAAGCATTCCTGTACACCAGTAACAGACTTAAAGAGAGCCACATCAAGAACGAACTGCCATTCACAATTGCTACAAAGAGAATAAAATACCTAGGAATACAACTAACAAAGGATATTAGGGACCTCTTCAAGGAGAACTACAAACCACTGCTCAACAAAATAAGAGAGGACACACATAGACGGAAAACATTCCATGCTCATGGTTAGGAAGACTCAAAATTGTGAAAATGGCCATACTGCCCAAAGTAATTTACAGATTCAACACTATCCCATCAAGCTACTAAAGACCTTCTTCACAGAACTGGAAAAAACCACCTTAAACTTCATATGGAACCAAAAGAGAGCCTGCATGGCCAAGTCAATTCTGAGCAAAAAGAATAAAGCTGGAGGCATCATGCTACCTAATTTCAAACTATACTACAAGGCTACAGTGATCAAAACAGCATGGCACTGACACCAAAACAGAGATATAGACCAATGGTACAGAACAGAGGCCTCAGAGGCACCACCACACATCTACAAGCATCTGATCTTTGACAAACCTGACAAAAACAAGCAATGGGGAAAGGATCTCCTGTTTAATTAATGGTGCTGGGAAAACTCTCTAGCCATGTGCAAAAAGCAGAAACTGGACCTCTCCCTGACACCTTACACTAAAATTTACTCCAGATGGATTAAAGACTTAAACATAAGACCTAACACTATAAAAACCCTAGAAGAAAACCTAGGCAAAACCATTCAGGACATAGGCATAAGCAAGGACTTCATGACTAAAGCACCAAAAGCATTGGCAACAAAAGCCAAAATAGACAAATGGCATCTGATTAAACTCCAAAGCTTCTGCACAGCAAAAGAAACAATCATTAGAGTGAACTGGCAACCAACAGAATGGGAAAAAATTGTTGCAATCTACCCATCTGACAAAGGACTTATATCCAGAATCTACAAATAACTAAAACAGATTTACAAGAAAAAAAAATCCATTCAAAAGTGGGCAAAAGATATGAACACTTTTCAAAAAAAGCACATATGAGGCCAACAAACATGAAAAAATGCTCATCATCACTGGTCATTAGAGAAATGCAGATCAAAACGACATTAAGATACCATCTCACGCCAGTTAGTATGGCAATCATTACAAAATCTGGAGACAACAGGTGCTGGAGAGGATGTGGAGAAATAGGAACATTTTTACACTCTTGGTGGGAGTGTAAATTAGTTCAACCATTGTGGAAGACAGTGTGGCAATTCCTCAAGGACCTAGAAATAGAAATTCCATTTGACCCAGCAATCCCATTACTGGGTATATACCCAAAGGATTATAAATCATTCTATTATAAAGACTCATGAACATGTATGTTCATCACAGCACTGTTTACAATAGCAAAGACTTGAAACTAACCCAAATACCCATCGGCGATAAACTGGACAGGGAAAATGTATACATCATGGAATTCTATGCAGCCATACAAAATGAAAAGTTCGAGTCTTAGTAGGGACATGGATAACCTTGGAAACCATCATTCTCAGCAAACTGACGCAAGAACAGAAAATCAAACACTGCACGTTCTCACTCATAGGCGGGTGTTGAACAATGAGAACACATGGACACAGGGAGGGGAGCATCACACACTGAGGTCTGTTGGGGGTGGGGGCTAGGGGAGGGACAGTTGGTGGTAGGGAGTTGGGGAGGGTAACATGGGGAGAAATGCCAGATAGAGGTAATGCGGATGGAGGCAGCAAACCCCATTGCCATGTATGTACCTATGCAACAGTCCTAAATGTTCTTCACATGTACCCCAGAACCTAAAATGCAATAAGAAAAATTTATATATATATATGAAAAGAAAGAAAAATAAAAGCAAGCATATAGGTGGACCTGTGCAGTTCAAGGCCATGTCGTCAAAGGGTCAAAGTCAATTATACTTTTTATGAATTAGGGGATGAGCTCTGTCCTCACGTAGTCCTCATGTAGTAAGGAAACCAGGCATGTGTGCAGTGAAATGGCAGCATTTGGACAGTTAATGAAAATGGATCCAAACCTATATACTAAAGAAAAAAGAAATTTTTGTTTTAAACTCCACCAATTCCCCTCCCTACCTCAAATCAGACTTTACAGTCTATTCTCTAGTAAAAGAAAGTTATAAATGAAATACAGAGTAAAAAGAGAAGTTTTAACTTTCGAACTACCAAGGACCGTGGTCTAGGTGACTTACATTCACTCCCTTTAAAGGGTAACTTGTTACTTTTCCGGTTAAAGAGACAGAATACTTTTTTTAACTGCTAACAGTGGGTTCAGCCATGGATTTGCTGTGACCAACAGAATGAGGCAGAAATTGCAGTGTGATAGTTCTAAGCCTGATAAATTAAAAGGATCCTTTGTTTCTATTTGGCCTCCTAGGATTTTGACATCTCATAAGAAGATCATGCTGGAGAAAACCAGAATATTTTACCCCACAATATGAGTAAACAAACTGCCTCAAGGTGTCTCTGACTATGACCTCCACCTTTGTCTCTCAATCCTTTGTCTCTCTCCCAAAGCACATGATAAGGCTGCTCTCTGAAGTTCCCTTATCTACTCAGAAATTGGACCCCCCCCAAAGTGGAACACTGCTTTCCATCCCCTCCCTGAAATCTCATTATCTACCAAGGAGAGAAGACTGAGCAATGCAATTACACCTGGACAGACTTATTCCCAAGATGATGCTTGTTTCTGGAGCACATACAAATTCCAAAGAGAATCAATTCCAAGTTAACTTCTGTCTTCCAAGTCCATTCTGTTTTCCTAATAACCATTAATTGCCCCTTAAAAAAACCTGTCTACATTCCCCATCTCTCCCCTTCCCTATGAAGAAGGGTATATAAATTTCTGTACCCCATTGGGTTATTGGGCAATAATTCCCCTGTGATTCTCCCATCCTATGTACATTAAAATAATGTTTGCTTATTTTATTCACGGTGAAGCTGCCTTTTGTAGTTGAATTTTTAGTGAAATTTCAGGGGGTAAAGGGGAAGCTTTCCCTTGTCCCCTACAATGCCTGTCCCTGTGGATTCAGGAAAGGATGAGAGACACATGGAGCAGAGCTGAACCAGCCCACCCTAGCTAGAATAGCCTGTGCCAAGTCACCCAGCAGAGTTGCATGCCATCTAAGTGTTTAACATCTCCTACTGCGGTGTACAGTTGCTTTGCAGTTTTAGTGTTAAAAAGCTAGCTAATACTAACAATTTTATTTTGTTGATATATTAAAATTAATTTTAGTTTTTAAAGATACCTTCTACTTTTTCAAATCACTGCCTTTGTCCTTAATACCCAATATTATCTTCTCATTTTCCCAGGATATAACATATATGTTGGGCAAATTTCATAACTGTTTTCTTCAGTCATGTACTGAAAAACAAATAGCAAAATCAAGTGGTACCGCCATAATGACAGTCATATAGACTAACAGAATAAAATAGAGAGCCCAGAAATAAACTCCCACATATACCAACAAATAATATTTTAGTAAGGGCACCAAGACCACTTACTGGGAAAAGGACAATCTTTTCAACAAACAGTGTTGGGAAACTGGATATCCAAATGCAAAAGAATGAAATTCAACTCTTACCTTATACCATTGGCAAAAATTAACTCAAAGTCGATCGCAGACCTAAACATTAACAGCTAAAACAATAGAATTCTTAGAAGAAAACATGGTAAAAGATTTATGATGCTGGACTTTGCAACGACTCTTTACATATGACACCAAAAGCACAGATGACAAAAGACAAAATAAATAAATTGGACCTCATCAAAATTAAAGCCTTTTGTGCATCAAAGGACACTATCAACAGAGTGAAAAGACAATTTACAGAATGGAGAAAATATTTGCAAATCATGTATCTGATAAGTAATTAACATCCAGAATATATGAAGAACTCTTACAACTCAGCAACACCAACAAAATCCAACTTAAAAATAGACAAAAGACTTGAATAGACACTTAAAAAAAACCATAAATGGCCAATAAACACACGAAAAGATGTTCAACATCATTTTGCTAATCATAAGAAAAGTGCAAATCAAAACCACAATGAGATACCACTTTATACCCACCAGATCAGCCATTATAAAAACAAACAAAACAATAGGAAACAACAGGTGTTGATGAGGATGTGGAGAAAAAGGAATCTTTCTGTATTCTGGCGGGAATGTAAGTGGTACCTCTTCAGTAAGAAACAAAAGTAAATCTAGAAATACTATATAATCCAGCAGTTCTACTTTTAAGTATGCCACCTGAAGAATCAAAATCAGGAACTCAAACTGATTTTGAAACACTCATGTTTTTAGCAGTATTATTCATGATAACAAAACATATAAACAATCCAACTATTCATCAAGCGGGTAAAAACTGTGAAATATACATGCAATGGAACACGATTTCACCTTAAAAAGGAAGGAAATCCTGACACCTATTATAACCTGGGTGAACCTAGAAGATATTACGCTAGGTAAAATAAATCAGTCATGAAAGAATGCATACTGTATACTTCCAGCTATGTAAAGTACTTAGAGTAGTCACATTGGTAGAGACAGAAAGTACAAGCATGGTTGACAGACACTGGAATAATGGGAAGTTATTGCTTAATGGGTATTAAGTTTCAGTCTGGGAAGATAAAAAGTTCTGGGGATCGATTATGGTGATGGTTGAACAATGATTTGAGTGACTGTACTTACTGCCATTGAACTGTACATATAAAAATGGTTAAATGGTAAATTTTATATATGTTTGATCACAATAAAACAAACAGATAAAAACCTTAAAAGCAAGCAAACTGATTTCAGACCATTTTACTCTTCTGAACCATCCAATTGAGCATTGATCCTGAGTTGACACTAAGTAAACCTCAAACTTAGGATCCTAAAGCAGAGGGTGGTGGGAGGAAGACATGCTAAGACATGCAGGTTGTATCTGTTGTTGATGGGTTTTATTTTCAGTCTCCTCCCACCTTCTTCTAGTTCTATCTTTCTAGAGTTAAAGTCTAGAGGAAGAGTTGAGAGAGATGTTAGGGGTTATTTAATGGAGCAATTCCATTGATTCTGGTGAAGAGATACTTTCTGTCACTTTCTGGCTTGGTATAGTCTGACTGCTGCTGTAGCCTCAGCTGGTATGTGGTTTCTATGCGTGGCATGCTCTCCCAAGATCTCTGCCTCTTACCTGGCTCTGTTTCCATTGAAACCCTGTGGCAAGACTGCTGATTCTGTAACTCAGCAAGTATCCAGGCAGGGAGCGAGATGCCAGCCTCCCTTTACTTTAATTTACTACCTATAATTTACTTTAAAACACATCAGTATAGACAGTGGGATATAATGGCCTGTGCATTGAATTCATTCTCTTGGAAAAGTTTGTCCACATTTAATGTAATCTAATCAGAAATGCATAGTCCAATGAAGCATAGCTAGCATTTGAAGATTTCAATCAGGGATCTACAGATTGCTAAGATATGCATTTTCAATCTTTATTGGAGGACTGACTTACTAGGATAAGGTATATGTGAAGAATGAAGTGTGGAGTTTAGAATATGGGGTTGGCTAAAAAGTCTGTCCTTGTATAAACGGGTGAACCATAGTCAATCTGTCCACTCTTGCAACCTAACACATTTAGAGAAATACATTTGGTCCATGGCATTCTATACTCTGTCTTGCCCACTTCACCCCACAGTCTGAAGGATTCTGTTATCTGATTCAATTAGAAAATTAGTTGATCATGCTATCAGAACATTGCTGAAAACTTTCATGTGGCCAGTTGTCAAAGCACCTAATAGCCAGAGTAGGAATTCCCTGAGTTTACAGAAAAAGATTGAATGTTCCATTTTTGTGTCTGTTTGCTAAAAAATGTTTACGTGAGTCATGAAATTTGTTCCAAACCCTTAGTAGGTGCTCAATAATGCCTGCAGAATAAAACTTGCATAGGAACCTAAAAGACCTCCTATTTCTCACTTGCAAAAGAAGAAATGAGGCCTGACTAGAAACTGAGCAATCAGGAAAATTTATTTATATGTGAGAATCTAATACACAGAGATAACTGGATATGGATAGCTAGACAGATGAATAATAGATAGATAAATGAACTATTTCATTGCTTCCATGTCTGTTTATAAGGGTTAAAGGGTTCATCTACAATTCTCTTTACATGCTTAACCTCTCCTAAGAGTCAGGAATAATGCACCCTCTTGCAGCCCATTCCAGGGGACACCAAGTGAAGTGTCTCCCTTGAGTCCAATTACACCCTCTTCCAAATAGGAGCCCTGTTACTTTCATGAAATTGTAAAATCTCAGAGGAATAGCAGCTGCTTCTGCAGCTGTAATGCTGAATAGAACCTTAAGTAAATAGCTAGAAAGGCCAGTGAACAATGAATTATAATAAACCAACTATAATTAGTAATAAAAGCCTTAAAATAACTGTACTCATGAGATAGTATTGGTCATATCCTTGCTGTGTTCTGGAAATAATAGAATCATTTTTTTCACCCAGTGTAACTACAATGGTAATTAAAAGCTGATTTAGGATCAAAGGCAACCTCAAGGTTATAAATGTAAGTAGCTCGCTCTGAAAGTGTAAGTAGCTTGTTCATATTCACGTATTCACATTTAAAATAAAAATTGGGAAGGGGCTTTCATAGTCTGCTTTAGAAAAAAATATCAGCTGATAAGTGAAGCAAATCACTCAATTGATTCAAAAGCATTGCCTAAACATTTTGAGGAGAGAAGACACAAGTCGGCAGGAGGGGGAAGAAGTATCTGTTTATACAGTGCTTTCTCTCTAGAAAGGAAAATTTTAATTGCTAATGCCCATGATGTAAGATGTGAAAGAAATTGAACTAATAGTGAATAATATAAGCAAAAGTAGTTGATTGATACTTCCAACAGTTTTTAGCAAAGGTAGGGACTTTCTGGTCCTAAACCAATTTCACCTTTGCTGTGTGGTACAAATATCTATTTATCATTGTATTTTTCTCACTGTTTCATAACCATTTATTATTACAGATTTTATAAATTACTTGATAAAATTAACATCTCTAGATATAAGCACAAAACCACAGCAGAGAGAATGTATCAATATCATTAAGGGCAATGTTAAAAAAATGTATTATATTTGGGGCTTCACGATGAGTATAATATTCTATTAACAAGGAATCTTCAACGGGGACACATGGTGTGATCCCATATCATTGGTAATAGTGAGCAAAATAAAAACAGACTTGCCCTCATGGAGTTTATAGTTCACCTGCAGAGACTGGCATTCATCAATTAATGACACAGAGATGTGTGCAATCACTAAGTCCTTTAAAGGGGATGTCCAGAAGCCCATGAAAAGTGTAGAACAGAGAATCAGCTAGTCTGGGGAGGGTGGGGAGGTGGTCAGAGGATGAATCCCTGAAGAAGAACCCTTTTGGACAGGAAGGGTGACCACTAGGTGAAGGCACCCTCTGGAGGAGGGCAAGGGGAACATGGCATGGGAGGGGGTAATGGAGAAGAGTCAGTTTCACATTTGCAAAAATTATATGGCTAAAGGTGACATGGCACGTAAGCAGAACTCACAAAAGCCATTTTTTTTCCTACAAGAAAAATTTTGCAAATGTGTTTATTTGTTCCATTGTTAAGCAGGCATGGTACATCTGACATGAGTATTCTCTCTTTCCTCTTTTATGCTGCTGGCATCCTTTCATGAGTTAAGACGTAACCACAGAATCTTTGTATACTTAGCATTGCAGAAATTCACCAAGGGAAGCAGCTACCCATGTGTTAACCCCATCATAAAGGTAAGGAACCCACGTGATTATTAACCTGTATGTTCCCAGCGTCAACTTCCTTTCGTGTGACACGTCCTCAATAAACATAGACTAACACAAAGCATGCAGGAAGATCATGAGCAAGGACAGTAATAAGACAACGAGACTGATTTACTCACTCATTTGTTAAAACATATTACTGATCACCTACCAACTGCCAACCATTTTTTTTTCTGATTTGTAGGAATAGTCACATCACAAACAGAAATAAACCTTAGAACTTCTTTGCTAATGGGATCAAAAGAAACCTTAATAAAGTAATTAAATCAATAAAATAATATGTTGTGATAGATGCTCCTATAAAGGCAAAAAATTAGGTGATGACAGAATAATATATGCTACTCAGAAAAGTCTTCTCTAATCATGGCATATCTGAGCTGAGATATCAATGAAGGATGAAAACAAGTCCACTTTAAGAAGCACAGGTGAAGAGCAGACAGACACACACCTCAGGTTGAGGAAGAGCTGGAATATTCTTGGAAGCGACAGGGACAGAGACTCATTCGTGCTATTGAAGAGAGTGGTTAACAAGCAGGAGAAAGGCAGATTATGAAGATCAAGAATCAGGCAAAAGTAGAAGCATGCAGGTATGTCTAGGGCAAGGAAGACAATCTAGATTTTCTTCTGAGACCATGGGAAAGTGAACGGTAGGTGTTAGGCAGCAGAGTGGCCAGCACCTCAGGGTGCATGTCTTACAGACATCTTTCTGATTAAGAACAACTGGATTTCAGAGGGCAAGCATGAGAGCAGGAACATATACCCAATACAAATGATTACATGGTTTGTGAACAGGGAACCTATTTCTCTATCTTGGCTACAAGGAAAAACAGAAATAAAGCAGAGCAAATATGTTAACCTATGAAGGTGAAAATAAAAACAACTGACAGATATGATCATGTTATCTAACAGAATAAAATAAAGAATGGATGAGCAAACGAAGAATGAATAAGTGAATTAAATCCAGACATGAACTGAGGAATTGGTTTGTGCAAGGCCTATAATCATTCATGGGCACACCAAAGAATACCTATCTATCTTAAACCAGGATCTTTTGATTTCAACCATAATTTGTGACATGATCCTGCCTCTACTTCACATTCCATTGGGCAAATATTTTCCTGTAACATGGGCATACTGCTTTGAAAACAGTATTTTTCTATTATCTAGCATCAAAACATTTTTATGGCTCAGATTAATTTTTTGCCTGAACTCCAGAGGAAACCCTTCTAATGATATTCTGATTGGTGTCAAGGAACACACTGGTTTAATTCAGTCCAGCTGTGACCATTTGTGCTCATTTCTCTTCTCTGTGAAGGTGCACCTTTTTGCTTGTGGCCACCTAATTCTTGACACTGGGTTTTCCACCATCATGATTTGACCTGGGTCCCTGATTTCCCACCTTGGCCTTTTGACCTCTCCCATTTCTCACACTGAGAGTATATTTTCTTTGGCTTCTGACCTAAGCTTTTCTCATTAGCAGGCACTAATGAGCACTCCAGCGAAAGTAGTAAGAAGACCTTGTCACACCTCTATCTCTCTTGGAACTTATGTGATGCCAGGCTGACTTTCAACCCAAAGAAAAGTAGGATCAAAATATGTTTACAGACTTGTCATCATAAAAAGAAAGAAGGTTCTAATTTGGACACATCTTACTGACTGAGCGAGGCTTCATAGTATTAGAGACAAACAAATTTGTATCTTTTTAACTCTGTCCTATATAGGGTCCCTGAAACAATATGAATATCCAACATATTTAGAGTATTTCAGACACTGCTACTTGTTTTACATGTGTTTTCTGGTTCCATTTTTATAATGAACTCATTAGATAGATTCAATTTTTATTCCCATTTTACAGATTGGGAGACCATGATTTGAAGATGTGAAATAGCTTACCAAGGTTATATGGTTAGAAAAGTCAGAATTCATCTCAGGCCTGTGTGCTAAAACCTTCACCTTTAGCTACTATTAATAGCTGGAGTATTTTCCAAGAAAGTAAAGCACTTATTCCTCTATGCTATATTCTACTTTATTTCTGGGTTTAAAATAGATTAAATTCATGTCATAACAAGAAAACAGGATGTTTTTAAGTGAAAAGGCTCCATGTATGAGTTGAAAACCTAATTATCATTATACTAGCATATCTAGCCAAAAAGATTTAAAATATTAACAATAACATTAATTTTCTGTATGGATTATTTTGGCATTGACATAATATAAAATAGCAGGCCAGCCATTCAAATTCCATAACCAATTCTTAAGACTTATCTAAAACCTAAACTCTCCCTTAATATATTCAACTGAATTTCAGTGTTATGGATAATTTTTCTCACCCTTGTGTGAATTATTTTTCTTTCTGTCTCTAAACAGGAGGGGAAAATCTGTATCTCCAAACAAGATGTTGTAAAATTTGCAGAATACCAAAAATTTAGCTTCAAGGCTAGAAAACTCAATTTATTTAATAATTCAAACCTGTCTTCCTAGGTGGGCTTCACAATTGCAGTGAAAAGTTAGGAGCATGAGACTGCCTTCCCCAGGAAGCACGCTCTTCTTAGCATACTGATCGGAATATTTCCCTCTTTGTCTTCAATGGATCAATAATATTGAGGCTGCCAAAGTATCTGTCCAACAGATGGACTCCATTTCAGAATTCACTCTTGAAATTTTTTTCCAAAACAGCAGCTGATATTATCACAACTCATCAATTTCTTACCTCCTCTGACCATAGCTTATATGTATTTAACATCAAGAGTTCTTATCCTCTTTTACATTATAGCAGTTTCCTTTGGGATATTTCAGAAAGTAAAGTGCTCTTTGGGAACTATTTAATTTTTCCTCGGCTTGTTCTTTTTCCTGCCCATCTACACTTGCCCCCCTAAAATCCCATAGACTTGTCATTTTTAAAGCTGAAGTATCAGCTTTATCATAAAGTTTATCCTCTGTAGGCATGAACAAGCAAAACAAAAGTGAAAGGAAAGAACTGAAACACCAAGAAAACACATACACATACACACACACACACACACACACACACACAACTATAAATCTGTAGAAAGCATACATACACAGAAGCAGCCTACTTTGTGTTAAAAACAAAAAGAATAGAAAATTTCATTAAAACCTCACAAAAAGCCCCAGAAATGTCTAATGTTACAAGTTTAAAAGCTAGACATTCTCAAGCATTTATTAAAAAGAAAACTAAATAATACATTCTCTCAGTTGTGAGTTTTTTTAGAGTTTTCAGAGTGCTGTTACATAAGTGATCTCACTGCTTTTTGGAGCTTGAAAAAATCTAATGCAATGTGTAATTTGCCTCGGTACTATGGCATGTTTCTATTTTATAAAAGAAAACTATAAATAAGGTTTTGTGCAAAAAAAAGCAAAACAAACTGCGTACTAAATAAGAGAAGGCATCCATGAAGATGGCAAGGACAGTCGTTTCAAGAAAGCACATAATTAACTGTGGCTTGGAACTTTTCCAAAATCTCATTCACCAACTGGCTAACACTTAGGCTGAAACACGCTGGGTGACAGAAAGAACGCTCAGGGTGAGAGCTACCAGCTCTGAGACAGAGTCTCATTAGAACACATCAGGGCTCCCTCTACTATGGCCCTTCCTGGTCTAGGGCAATAGACGCAATGAAGCAAAAGGGGACCTCGACATGTGCTCATCTGACAGCACAGCCAAGTCAGGATGGTAACTTAGATTGAAAATCAAAGAAAAAGATCACACTAGTAACAATTGTGAACACACAAAATTGAAACCTGACTGAGTCCTAGATGGCAGATTTTATATTTAGGTCTGTTCATGGATATTGATATAATTTTTAAAAAATGTTTTCTGTTATCATTTGTTTATTCAGTCATTTAAATAACTTCCCTTAAACAGCTATACCTCAGACAATATAAGACACTGTCATATCAGCAAGCAGCTCCTGGACTAGAGATGAAATTGACGAGTAAGGAGAATCATGGTAAGTGCTAAGTTGAGAGCGTGATGAGGGACCCAGGTAACTAACTTAGCCTGGGAGGAGAGAGAAGCAGCTGTTTGTTTTTTGATAAATACATGCATTATTTTTTTCATGTATGTGAGTAGCAATAAAGGTTACAATTACCACTAAGAACAAGTAAAAAAACAAATAAAGCTACTGCCAATTTGCCTATGTACTTAGGAACAAGAATTCAAATACTTTGATTGGGTGAACACAGTAGTGACTCTTTAGTGTTATGACACATGTGCTGTCATTCCCGGGGATTACCTACAGAAGAGCTTCAACAGGGTGCTGCTCTCTAAACACCACGCAGAGCCATCTGGATGTCTTCGTTGAATCTGGAAGAGGGGAAAAGCACCAGTTAAAGCTATCAGCTTATGACACAAAGGTAGCACTGAGAATAAGTGATAGGAAATATCCACACCACAAAGATCTGCCCACCAAACACAGAGAATGCCAAGGACATAGGTGGATTAGTGGGTTTATCTCAGAAGTGACAGGTTTCTGCATTTCAGAAGCATCATGCTGGAGTGGGTGATGGAAGAGCTTTATACGAATAAAACCAAGATCCCCATTCAATGGAAAACATTGGGTTTCTTTTTTGATCTAAACCCAGTTTGGAAATCCTAGATTAACCCGGTAGAGCCAATTTTTCTTCAATTTCAGTTGCTGCTTCCATGAGGATTCGAGGAAATTCTGAAATGCAGCATCTGTCACTATAACCATTAATAAACATGATATGGAAGTAAAGAGAAAACGCTTTTTTAAAAAACCAACTTTTTAATAGTTTTACTTTCTTCCCAAAGGTCACATAAGCTATTTGTCTGTCTCTCTGTTGGGTGGCTGCATTCATTTCATTTCATCATTTAGAGAGATGATCAGAAAGTCATTTTTTGTCTTATATTTGGACTTAATTTACTGAAAATAAATGCAATGGGCAAAAGGCTGCAAACCAGCATATCTTACTCTGAATCAACTATCTCATTATTAAGCCTTTCTATTGGGTTCAGTCTTCAATAAGAATCTTAGAGAATTTACAACATGCCACCATAACTCACTTGTGAATTTCTTTTAATGTTGGTAGCATAAGTTAAACACAATAACCAAAAGAAAATTACGTTTGAACCTTCTCCCAGCATAAGCTTGAGAATGAAGGTGACAAGGCAAATATTTAGGAGTATACACAAGTGGAGAGACACCTGATGATTTTATCAGTTTCCTGAATTGCTTTGGGACTTTTCTCTGAGTTCTGACAGGCAATCAGATGAAAACTGTCAATGATGATAATTGGAAAAGACCTCTTTAGCAAAACCTGATGTTGGAGCTCTAAAATATTTCTCACTCTACGTACATTAGAGTTTCTGGAACTACAGTCACAAGAGAAACACAGTGGAAATAGAAAAGCAGATGTTTTGGCCTCTATTTCCAAGGTAACTATCCTAACTGCTAATTCATAATGAATATTAGCTCTAGAGAGCTTTGCTTCTTGGGCCTAGTTATTCAAACGGGAACCTAAAACCCTCTGCAGAACTCTGTTTTGATGACCATGATAGTCCCTTTTGCTTCTGAAAGGAACATAACAATAATTAAGCACTTAAATCTACAGATGAGGCTACTTTCTTCTTCTTAAAAAAAAATCACCAGGCTCTTTATAAACAGAACATAATTAATATAACTAGTTTCATCATAATTATCAGCCTCATAAGACAAATTTTGTACCCACGATGTACAATCTGCACAGAATTCCCTAAGTTATAACTACGGAGAAAGTTACTGATCATCAGAGTTTACCAAATGACACTGTAAAGAATTACTAATCCTGTTAGAGTAGCTGGTTCCATTTACCAGAAGATATTAAAACCCTGTCAGTGTGATTTCTATCATGAAGGTTTTCACCGGAATAATAAAAAATGAATGAAGGAAATCAAATGTAGTCATCTAGTTAAATATTCATTTTCCAATATTTAGAGAGCTGTTTATGATACTTTGAACACCTGGCCTTTACTAGAGTATTGCCTGATTTTAAACTTATCACATGATAGCAAATTCCAGGAAGGGTACCAGTTAAGCCCATAACTATGAAAAAGCCAAAATCATGAGGTGTCCTTCTTCTGAATCCAAGAATATGGAACAAACGGTAGATTCTAGTAAAAAAAAAAAAAAATCCTGGAGAATTCTTTCAGTTCCTAGGCCAGAGAGGCAAGTGAAGCTCTGATGATTCAAAATTTAAGAAGACATTCACTCAGAGGTGTGGACCCCCACCCGTTCTTGAAGCTGAGAGAAAGGACCTCCCTACATTTTGCTCCATAGGTACTTCATTTACTTCATTCTGGTCCTGGCTCTGACTCCTCTGGCATTTGTGGTAATTGTATTTCATTGCGGTTTTATTGATAACCATGAAAAGAACAAACATTTTTGTTTGCTTGTTTTGTTTTAGGTGGAGTCTCACTGTCGCCAGGCTGGAGTGCAGCAGTGCAATCTCGGCTCACTGCAACCTCCACCTCCAAGGTTCAAGTGATTCCCTGCCTCAACCTCCCAAGTAGCTGGGCTTACAGGCACGTGCCACCATGCCCAGCTAATTTTGGTGTTTTTGGTAGAGAAAAAGCTTTCACCATGTTGACCAGGATGGTCTCGATCTCTCAATCTCATGATTCGCCTGACTCGGCCTCCCAAAGTGCTGGCATTACATGTGTGAGCCACCGTGCCTGGCCAACAAAAATTGTTTAAAATTTTTTCCCATGTTTGATAGAATTATAACTGTTTTCTACAATTGTAACTTAAATAAGAGTATGTATTTTGGTAAATATAAGATAAAATAAATGCAAAATCCTCAGATAGGGATAGGAGGTAAGAAATCAGGTAAGGTGAGGTAAAGGAGAAGCTTCCTAGGTTATTTCTTAACCTTATCCCACCTACACACACCCAGGAGGGTCCTGGTGAGTAGCACAGTCATTGGGCAATATCAAATATAGTGCTAGGACACAAACAAGTGAAATAGTGAAATAAAAATAAACACATTAAGAGAATGCAATCAAGAAGGCACATGCCTCACTGAAACTAAACAACCAAAATGCCGAGATGTAAAGTGGAAAGAAAAAGGTAGGGAAAAGTAGGATTTCAGTTCTGAATTCAAATCTGAGCCCAGTCCTATAAGTGAACTTTTGAAGCAAGTTAATTACTATGAAACTTAGTTTCCTCATCTATGAATGAAGAATGATAGAACAGTAAGAGCAAAATCACAGCAATAATAGCTCTATTGAGGTAGAACTGTACCTATATGCCAGCAACTCTGAACAAGTATTATATCAATATTATGATTATAGCCCTGGGAGATAGGTGTTTCTCCTATTTTACCAAAGATAAAATGTGAATGCTGACGTGATGCATTAAATTATTTTATTTCTAAATTATGTGATATATTTTTCATCAAAATGCTTTAAATCCTCATGTACTAGGTCATCAGAATAATATGTATACACACACACATACATTTATACATAGCATAATCAAAACAGTGCATGAAATTGAATGCATAAAGCACCTAGCAAGGCAGCAAGTTGTGGAAGCTCAAGAAAGAGTGGCCATTATTATGGGAAATTATAAATTTATTTACTGAATGTTATTTTAATATAAATAAAAGTTTTTAAAATATTTTATTATTAATTTATGAGTTGTATTTTTCACTATTCCATCAATGTGGAAAGGAGAGGCAAAAGAAGAGTCCATCAGCAGCATCACCCATCTCCCTCAAAAGGCACGACTAGATTTTGGGCTTTGAAAATTCCCAGTGAGGGCCGGGCATGGTGGCTCACGCCTGTAATCCCAGCACTTTGGGAGGCCGAGACAGGCAGATTGCCTGAGGTCAGGAGTTCAAGACAAGCCTGACCAATATGGCAAAACCCTGTATCTACTGAAAATACAAAAAAAATTAGCTGTGCCTGATGGCAGGTGCCTGTAGTCCGAGCTACTGGGGAGGCTGAGGCAAGAGAATCGCTTGAAACTGGGAGGTGGAGGTTGGAGTGAGCTGAGACGATGGCACCACTGCACTCCAGCCTGGACAACAAGAGCAAAACTCTCTCAAATAGATAAATAAAAAGAATATATAAAAAAGAAAGTCCCAGTGAATCCATTAATACTTAGAAAAAGGGCACATCATTAGGGTATTAAGTACAAAGGGCCAGGAGAGAGGAAATTGGAGACCATGGATTTTCATAATAATACAAATGAAATGCTAAGAAGCTTAGTGTGTCAGGAGGAGCCGTCATATTCCTAAAGCCAAACGGCCTACTCCTGCCCATTGCCAGTCTGGGTTTCAGGGGCAGAGCTGGGAAACAGACCTAGGAGTTAGGATACCTGAGTTACTGTGGGAGGCTGAGGCAGGCGGATCACCTGAGGTCAGGAGTTCGAGACCAGCCTGGCCAACATGGTGAAACCCCGTCCCTACTGAAAATAAAAAATTAGCCGGGTGTGGTGGCACATGCCTGTGGTCTCAGCTACTTGGGAGGCTGAGGCAGGAGAATTGCTTGAACCCGGGAAGCAGAGGTTGCAGTGAGCTGAGATCTCACCATTGCACTCCAGCCTGGGCAACAGAGTGAGACTTCGTCTCAAAAAAAAAAAAAAAAAAAAAAAGATACCAGAGTTAGCTGTCTTTGTTGGAACCAACACATTTCTCAGGAGTCTGTGAGTCAACAAATAGAAACAAAGACCCCAACTGCTGTTCGCAGTTGTACAACATAGATCTCTTAGCCTGCAGGTAATACTTTTGTATTAGAGGAGCTTCAGATTTCAACTGTAAGTGCACAGCTAAATACTGCTTAGAAATGGTTTCCCTTCAATTTTGTTGCCTTCTATTTAGCTTTGTTAAACAAAAGATGATAATTTGTCTACTCAAAAGAAAACTTTACAGACACAAAGTCTGTTTTCTATACATACAAGCCAGGAACACTGAGAAATTTATGAAAGAATAAAAAGTACATGGTTTGAAATAGGAATTATTATTGCTGAGCAATTTCAACTTGCCCTCTCCTTCCAGTAATAGGTTGGAGGAAACCCATCACCCTTTACTGTGCTGCCTCACATCAGGAAGCAGGATGTCAAGGGAAGCTTGTTGATTAAAAATTAGATATCTGTATTTTTCATTAGCAATCACTTCAGAAAAACAACGAACACATCTAAAGCCAAAATGTCAGTGCAAATATAAGATTATCCCATTTCCACTCTCAGTACCTAGGTAATTATTGTATCAGAACATTCAAAAGCTGAGTCTAGATTAAATAACCCAGCAGCCTCTTAAAGGGTCATGGAGATTTGCCTTTGAAGGCAGTGGATCTCAGAATTGAAGCTCCCAGCAACTTGAGTGGAAGATGTAATTTTTTTTTCTGTGTAATCAGAAGGCACTTGGGTTTATACTACATGTTACACATAAACTTCACCAACCAGAGCTAAGAAGGTAGATGGTTGTGGATACGAGGAAAATAGGGAGGAAGTCTCATGAAATCTGAAGTCTCTTGACTCAAAGGATATGGGTGGAGAAATAGGGACGGCTGGTATAGGTATTTTGGTAGCAGAAATGCCAGTGAACAGGCTGCCTTTGAGCTCTAAGACACAACATCATCTTACTTGGGAGAGGCATGGGAGAAGACAGATTTGGGATATATTTTGGAGACCCAATCAGTGTCACTTTAGAAATCACTGTAGCCTTAAGCCTTCTATATCACCCTAACTATATGGAAGCCCTAACCCCAGTCAACTCTATCACATTACCCTGATTCTATTTTTCTTCATGGCCTTTATCAATTATAAAAATAACTTGTTTACTTCTTCATTGTTTGTCTCCCGACAGAATGTAAGCTCATAGACAAGAGAGTTGGGGGTTTTCCACTCTTCTATCTCTAGCACCATAGAACAGTGCATGACACTATCAACAATAAGCAAAACAGAGAAATAATGTCAAAATAGTTGTACCTTAAATATTATGCTATATTAAGCAAAGAGTTTATGAAAATATATTATCAAATATGTACATATTAGTATTTTAATATATTGCACAAAAAGTACATAAAATATATACATATAATTTGAATAATAACTAAATAAAAACCCATGTGGCTACAACCATCTTAAGAAAGGACCATGGTGGGATGCAGTGGCTCATGCCTGTAATCCCAGCACTTTGGGAAGCCAAGGTGGGTGGATCACAAAGTAAAAAGTTCGAGACCAGCCTGGCTAACATAGTGAAACCCTGTCACTACTAAAAGTACAAAAATTAGCCGGGCATGGTGGTGCATGCCTGTAATCCTACTTGGGAGGCTGAGGCAGGAAAATCACCTGAACCCAGGAGGCGGAGGTTGTGGTGAGCTGAAATCACACCACTGCATTCCATCCTGGGCAACAACGAAGCTGGCTGGAGCTGTGGTCCTATCCATAAAACACATTCTTTCTATAAATATTTATTTCTGCATTACCTGCATTTACTAATGTTCAATATATTTTGAAAATTACAAAACTTTTCAGAATGAGATGTACAGAGTGTACTTTTTTAAAAAGATAAATTTAAAGTGTTTTATGAATATTTATATAATTTAATTTTACATAACTGGTTTATTCTCATTAAATATATTATTAGCATGATTAGTGCTATAGTCTATTAAATGAAAGATGTGCCTATTACTAAGGAAGAATAAAGACTGCCAATTGAGCTATCACATGCCACCCATCAATCATAAGGTACACTTGGAAAAATTTTACTTGATAAAATATGATAAAATATATGGACTTCATAATCAATGAAATGCAGTACATTTTCTAATAAAAAATCTGGCTGGACACAGTTGTTATTAAAAATTGTTTCCATAATACACTATTATACAACTATAATACAACATTTTAAGTGCTTAGTTACAAGATTATTTTAATTCCAGTTTTGGGTTTCTTGTTTGTTACAGCTAATGACAAAGATACTTCACAAATATATATTATTTTCATATATATTATAAACACACACAAATACATATGTATCTCCAAATAAAGAAAACATAGTTGTTTTTCAATAATAAAATTTTTAACCCAACCCACCAATTATTTAAAAGGTTTTGCCGTTGCAATTGCAAATTCTCAGAAAGGGGTGCATTTAACAATTTTTAACAAATGACTTAAAAAATACACTAAATTTTCATATTCAGAAGATTTTAATGCAAGTTCAGCGACTGTGCATCTAAGTGTGTGTGAGTGTATGTATGTGTATGGGTGTGCTGGCTTTATACATGGGGCTTCTAGATCTTTTTTTTATAGCTAGAAATACAAGACAGCACATATGAAAAATGGGAAAAAATGAGCAGAGAACGTGAAAAAGAAGAGGAGGAGGAAAGAAAAGGAAGATCTGAAGAAGCCCGGGTAAGAAGAAGAGGAAAAGAAAGAAAAGGCCTGGCTTACTGGCTCACACCTATAGTCTCAGAACTCTGGGAGGCCAAGGTGGGTGGATCACCTGAGATCAGGAGTTTGAGACCAGCCTGGCCAACATGGTGAAACCACATCTACTAAAAATACAAAAATTAGCCAAGCATGGTGGTGGGCACCTGTAATCCCATCTACTTGGGAGGCTGAGGCAGGAGAATCACTTGAACCTGGAAGGCAGAGGTTGCAGTGAGCTGAGATTGAAGCACTACACTCTAGCCTGGGTGACAGAGCAAGACTCTGTCTCAAAAAAGTAAATAAATAAATAAAGATAGAAGAAGAAGAAGAGGAGGAGGAGGAGGAGGAGGAGGAGGAGAAGGGGGAAAGGAAGGATAGGGAAAAAGGAAAGGAGGAGAGAGAAAGGGAAGGAAGAAGGAAAATAGAGGATAGAAAGAAAGGGGAAATAAACATATTCTGAGTGCGAAATCAATTAACATTTTAAAATAAACATATGTAAAAATTCTTATTTTTTTTTTGTTTTAATTAAACTTTTTCCCAAAAAGAAACAATTAAGGAAAAATTTCTAAAGATGTTAGATGAGGCTCTCTTGTTCATCTCAGATATGCTTCCATTGAAAGCCTTTCACTGAAAGCTGCTCCAGGATACATATTATTGAAAACCTTTCCTTTTCTTTTGTTTTTCAGACAGGGTCGCACTCTGTCACCCAGGCTGGAGTGCGTGGCACAATCTCTGCTCACTGCAGCCTCCACCTCCTGGGTTCAAGCGATTCTCCCGCCTCCACCTCCCTAGTAGCTGGAATTACAGGCACATGTCACCATACCTGGCTAATTTTTTTTGTATTTTTTGTAGAGATGGGGTTTCATCATGTTAGTCAGGTTGGTCTCAAACTCCTGTCCTCAGGTGATCCATCCACCTCAGCCTCCCAAAGTGCTGGGATTACAAATGTGAACCACTGCACTCAGCCTGAAAACCTTTTCTAAGACCACTGCTTAAGCACCCATTAATTTAATTTTGCAATATTAAAAATATATTAGCTAGAAAGGGTAACAAAATTCCTCCCTTCCTTTTCTTCCTTTCTTCCTTTAATTTCTCTCTTCCTCTCTGCTTCCCTTGCTTTTTCCTTCAATTCCATAGTTTCCCACCCCATCTTGTCTGCCTGTCTTGTCTCTCTCTCAAGAGGGAAAGGTTGTTTCTTAAAAGTCAATATTACATACAATGAATTTCCCCATAAGTTCTTGAGTTGGTTTTGAAAATTAGTATATTGAGAGTAAAATTGGGAAGAAAAGCTCATAAAATGAACTATTATAGTCATGCATACTATTCTTATTATAGACAAGACATACAATGAAGTTTTGAAGTATGTACTCTTTTTAGTGTTAATATCATAAATTTCTGCTTCACAAAAAATACTCTTGACAATAAATAATTTATTTACATGTTAATGTTGTCTTTGTAATATATTATCATAGCAATTTTTGTGCTTTGTTTGTTGGATTTAGGGTTTTTTTCCACCAATGTATTGGAACACTGCCAATAAGAATGGTTCATAAAAATATGACCTTGTTATTTTTTTTCCAATGAGACAATGTAAGGAGAAGAACAGTAATAATCTAAACAATATTTAACACCGTTAGCATCTGTTGGAAAGCAAATATGAAGACTAATGTTCTCCTAGATAGCTCATTCAATGTTTATCTTGATGACTAGAAAACAAGCAACTGAACAACCATTGAACTGAATGACAATAAAATATACGTTTTTCACAGAGAGGAGCACAAAATCAGTTTTCATTTGGCATGCTAAGTATGCTATATTTGAACAGAATGTTACATATTCATTTCATTCATCATTTAAAGGCAGATAATCAGGAAGTCATTACGTGGCCTGCATTGGGCAGCTATTTGATTAGAGCATAATTGAGCACTCTGTAATTCAACCAAAGCTGACAGGTTGGGAATGCATAATAACCATGCTAGGTATTTTGAATGTAGGGAAAACTATGGGGCCAATGGTGTTTGCTGGTCAAAAGTGGCCACTGGACTAAAAGAGAAAACCCTGAGGCATAAAAATTTAATTTACATTTTGTTCTTTTTTATTGTTAAAATTGCTGTTTTATTTTGCAAATTGGTAATTTATAAATTGTATTAACTCATGTGGGAAGTCATCCTCTCCGGCATCAGAAAAGTTCATGTGACATTTTGAGTCACGCTGGCATTGCCCTATGATACTCCCGACTGACTGTTCATAGGTTCTTAGACATGAAGGTAGTAAGTCAAAGCAGAACCTGATTTTATTCAGGAATTTATGAAGTAGGGAACTGGGGATGGAAATTAACATGTAGAAGTGCATGATAAGGTAGAGCAAAAACTGGAGAAGACAAGCTACAGGTATTCTTACCATGCTTATGGTTGGTGGGGACAAGACATATAATACAAATGCCAGGCTGTGTATCATTTACTTCTTTGAAATGTCACTAGCACATGGCAGGCATGACTTTCCAGTGGTCTACTTGAAGTTTCCTGCTTGTCAAATTTCTCTTCTATCACTAGCCTTACTATCCAATCGCCATGTGAATTTTCAATCAGAAGAGAAAGCATTAGGGGTTTGTCAGGTTCAGAAATAAAATATACTTAGCTTCACAATTTATAAATATTTACTAACTTTTTTGTGACAGTAGTGGCTAAATTCATGATTTTTAAGAGACAAGGAGGAGTATTTTACCACTGTCATTTGTATTAGATTTCTAGGACTGAGATAGCAAAGTATGGCAAACTACATGGCTTAAAACAACAGATATTTATTGTCTTACAGTTCCGGAGGCTAGAAACCTGAAATCAAGGTGTTACTGGCAGACTTGATTCTTTCTGAGGGCTCAGAAGAAGAATCTGTTTTATGCCTCTCACCTAGCTTCTAGTGACAGCTGGCAGTGCTTAGAGCCCCTTGACCTGTAGCGGCATTGCTCCGGTCTCTGTCTCCATCTTCACATGGCATTCTCCCTGTGTCTGTATCTTCACAAAGATGTTCTATTTTAAGAATACCACATATATTGGATGACGGGCCCACTTTACTTCCGTATGACCTCCTCTTAACTAATTTCATCTGCAATAATCCTATTTCCAAATGTCAAATTCTGAGGTACCGAGAATTATAATTTCAACATACCTTTTCCAGAGACACATTCAATACACACAGCATTGTATAGAATTGCTGACATATGGTAATAATATGACACAAGTTGATTAACTTTTAGTTGTTTCTAAAATTTTTATAGGAAAGTCATCCCTTTATTGAAGCAAGTGGAGAAGATTACGCCAACTGCCAACACATGACACTACTTTGACTTGATAAGGAGACATATTAATATATAGGAAATATATGAGGCTGAAGATTTACTCCAAACTCTTGTTATCATGAAAATAGAGTCAGCCCAAAATTCAACAGCCCTTTATGCTAAAAACCCTCAATAAACTAGGTATTGATGGAACGTATCTCAAAATAATAAAAACTATTTATGACAAACCAACAGCCAATGGGCAAAAACTGAATGGGCAAAAACTGGAAGCATTCCCTTTGAAATCTGGCACTAGACAAGGATGCCCTCTCTCACCACTCCTATTAAATATAGTATTGGAATTTCTGGCCAGAGCAATCAGGCCAGAAAAAGAAATAAAGTGTATTCAATTAGGAAAGGAGGAAGTCAAATTGTCTTTATTTGCAAATGACATGACTGTATATTTAGAAGACCCCATCGTCTCAGCCCCAAATCTCCTGAAACTGATAAGCAACTTCAGCAAAGTCTCAGGATACAAAATCAGTGTGCAAAAATCACAACCATTTCCATACACCAATAATGGACTTAAAGAGAGCCAAATCAAGAAGGAATTGCCATTCACGATTGCTACAAGAGAATAAAATACCTAGGAATACAACTAACAAGGAACGTAAAGGACCTCTTCAAGGAGAACTACAAACCACTGCTCAACGAAATCAGAGAGGACACAAACAAATGGAGAAACATTCCATGCTCATGGTTAGAAAGAATCAAAATTGTGAAAATGGCCATACTGCCCAAAGTAATTTACAGATTCAATGCAATCCCCATCAAGCTACCAATGACCTTCTTCACAGAACTGGAAAAAAACCACTTTAAACTTCATATGGAACCAAAAGAGAGCCTGCATAGCCAAGTCAATTCGAAGCAAAAAGAACAAAGTGAGAGGCATCACAGTACTGGACTTCAAACTATACTACAAGGCTACAGTAATCAAAACAGCATGGTACATGGTACTGGTACCAAAACAGAGACATAGACCAATGGAAGAGACCAGAGGCCTCGGAGGCAACACCACACATCTACAACCATCCGATCTTTGACAAACCTGACAAAAACAAGCAATGGGGAAAGGATTCCCTGTTTAATAAATGGTATTGGGAAAACTGGCTAGCCATGTGCAGAAAGCAGAAACTGGACCCCTTCCTGACACCTTACACTAAAGTTAACTGCAGATGAATTAAAGACTTCAACATAAGACCTAACACCTTAAAAACCCTAGAAGAAAATCTAGGCAAAACCATTCAGGAAATAGGTATAGGCAAGGACTTCATGACTAAAACAACAAAAGCATTGGAAACAAAAGCCAAAATAGACAAATGGGACCTAATAAAACTCCACAGCTTCTGCACAGCAAAAGAAACAGTCATTAAAGTGAATCAGCAAACAGAATAGGAAAAAATTTTGCAATCTACTCATCCTACAAAGGGCCAATATCCAGAATCTACAAGGAACTAAAACAGATTTCCAAGAGAAAACAAACAAGCCCATTCAAAAGTGGGCAAAGGATATGAACAGGCACTTTACAAAAGAAGACATATATGAGGCCAACAAACATGAAAAAATGCTCATCATCACTCGTCAATAGAGAAATGCAAATCAAAACTACATTGAGATACCATCTTACACCAGTTAGAACGGCGATTATTAAAATATCTGGAGACAACAGATACTGGAGAGGATGTGGAGAAATAGGAACACTTTTACACTGTTAGTGGGAGTGTAAATTAGTTCAACCATTGTGGAGGACAGTGTGGCTATTCCTCAAGGACCTAGAAATAGAAATTCCATTTGACCCAGCAATCCCATTATTGGGTATGTATCCAAAGAATTAGAAATTGTTCTACTATAAAGACACATGCACACGAATGTTCACTGCAGCAATGTTTACAATAGCAAAGACCTGGAACCAACCCAAATGCCCATCGATAAAAGACTGCACAGGGAAAATGTGGCACTTACACACCATGGAATACTACGTAGCCATACAAAACAATGGGTTCATGTCCTTTGAAGGGACATGGATGAAACTGGAAACCATCATTCTCAGCCAACTGACACAAGAACAGAAAATCAAACACTGCATGTTCTCACTCATAGGTGGGTGTTGAACTCATGGACACAGGGAGGGGAGCATCACACACTGGGGTTAGTTGGGGGGAAACGGGAGGGACAGCAGTGGATGGGGAGTTGGGGAGAAATGTCAGATTTAGGTGATGGGGAGGAAGGCAGCAAATCATACTGCCATGTGTGTACCTATGCAACAATCTTGCATGTTCTTCACGTGGACCCCAAACCAAAAAAAAAAAATAAAGGAAAATAAAGAAAATAGAGTCAGCCAAAGACAGAGTGGTAAAAGTCTCAACTGAAAAAGAAGAGACCTCCCTCAGTGCCCTTTATGAAATGACTCCTTCATTGTACTGTTGATATTAAAAGACATATCAATGTTCAAATAAATATTGGTAGTAACCAGATGCAGCGAGTCATGGGCACTTGTGACCTGCATCTTATGGAGGCTCCTGAGACTTATATCTTATGAGAGGGATAGGGTAAAGTTTGAAAAGCATTTGAGTCAGCAACAAAGCATGAAGTAACATGAGAAAGTTATGGATGACAAAGAAAATGAAAATGCTGAGCCTACAAGTTCAATAATTGCTTGGCCACTATTCTTGCATCTCCTTCTCCAAGTGATGTCATCTCAATTGTATGGAGTCTTGTTATTATAGTCTCTACAGTTTATAATATAGGTAATAGGAGCCCACAGAGGGGATGGCTGGGTGGCCTCTGGATTCCTAGGAGGGCTGGTCCAGGTTAGGGCTGGACTAACAAGTGTGGTGCTAAATAAAGATGCTTATTTTCCAAAACAGACTTTTGTGAATCTGTGAGACCAGACTAAATGCCTTTATCCATTCAAAAGTTCTGAAAATGCTAGGTGTTTTTTTTCCTTCTATATGGTAAGTGTTTAATTGATAATTGAATCTGTGATGATGAACTGGACAATTAAATACGTTGAGTGCAATCCTGTGCCTGGAACCCTGTTATAGGCACAGCAGCTAGCAGATTAGCCATGATGCTTGCCTTCATAGAATTGTCTATTAGAAGAAGACAGTCCAACAAAAAATTTCAACTGTGAAAAATGTCAAAGGGAAAAGCAAGGGAAGCTATGGGAACATATGTGAAGAGGATTAAACCTTGTCTAGAGGGTCAAGGATTCATTGCCTTCTGCATCTTTGAAACTTGCTAGAGCCCAGCACAAAACCTGACATGGCAGCTATACAACAACTGTTCATTAGTTTCTTTGTAAGAGGTGTCAAGTATGTACTTTTCTGTTGAAAGTTGTTCGTCTTCAAACTTTAGCTCTCCAGATACCCATCAAGTTTTACAGCCTTGATGAAACTTGATGGTCAGCAGATGACTGGATTACCATAATATAGAATCAGTGGGAGAGCGAGCTTGTTTTCCTGCAACTAGGCAGTCCCATCTAGTCTTTGTACCAAGGGTGGAAGCATGTCGTGGACACAGGGAGAGAACAAGGGGGTCTTTGGGCCCCAGAGAAGACTGGGTAGATCAGTAGAGCCCATCAGCGTCTCCAATCAAGTGGATCCTCCCTTTTTTTTTCATGGTTACTTCTTCATTTTTGATTCAAATGTACATGATACAAATTAAATGTATAGCAAAATATGAAGAAGGAAATTTCAGCCAAAAAGCTTATAAATCAATAGCACGTTCTGAAGTGAGATGTTAAATAAAGATGCTTATTTTCCAAAATAGACTTCTGTGAATCTGTGAGACCAGACTAAATGCCTTTATCCATTCAAAAGTTCTGAAAATGCTAGGTGTATTTGTGACTTGGGTTTTTGGTGAGTGACTGGTTTTCGATGAGTCCCATCCACCCCAGTGAGAGAGACTGGGTGAAGCGGCTTTCACTTTTGAGCTTAATAAAGAGATGCTTCAGTGAGACTATTTTAGGGAGCTTGATATGTGCCCCTTATGCTTAGGGACTATGAAAATTGGGGCTGGACTTATACATGAGATATCCAAAGGCTGACAAATGGGAATGGCTGTTGCTAACTGATGGACCAAAGAGAGGTGATCACGTAGAAGAGCCTGCCCTCTCGGTGTGTTGAAGTAAAGAATGTGTGATTTGTCCTACAGATCAGAGGGGATCCATGTGTATGAGAACCAGCATGAGTGTCTGAAAGGATTGTACAAGGGGCATTTAAAATGGGAAGTGTTGCTCAGTCAATAAAAGCTGTAGGAATCATACATTCATTCCTGGGATTGAAGAAGACACTGTAAAAGACAGGCTGGATTTCCAGTTTCAAGGAATTTGCTGGTGAGAGAGGTCAGTGGTAGGGTAGAGGGGGGTTTCTGAAAAGAGTTCACAATAACAATGTATAAGAGAAAAATATAGTTTTAAATTTCTGCCAGAACCAGGAACATGAAATTACTTCTTAACTTTATCAGTAAGACACAACTTTTTACCTCCCATAAAATATTCATTCTGGAAAAGAAAAGGGAAGTTTTAACTTTAGTAAAATGTAGCATTTTTGTTGCTGTGAGAGGATATTCATTCCAATTTTTGAATGAAGTCTGTGTTTACTAACTTTAAGTGACAGTAGGATTTTTCATTAACCAAGAATAAGCAGAAAAGTTGTGGTACCTAGTTACATTTTCAGAGAATGGCAAGAGAAGAAGTAAACCTATTGAGCAAATTTAAATCAAAAGTGAGACTTAAAGTTGCAATATGGTTATATCCTACCAATCACGTTTGTTCCATGAACCGATAACATTCACATCTTTAAATCTGTTTTTCTTCACCATTCCTATTTGTTGTTGTCACTTTATGGGAGAGATTGTGGGACTAGAAGTAGGTGGAGCTCCTTTTCATAGATACTTTTGTTAAGTGACGGTTGCTCATAATTGAGACAGCTATAATAGGTAGGTTAGAGGGAAGAGAAGGCTCACTTCCATCTGTTTTTACTTTCCTACTAATTAATATCAATAATAATCACTTTGTGAATGAGGGTGATTACAAAGGGAATGATCAGAAGTAGGTAAACTTTGCTGAATATCCAGCTTGACAAGTAGAAAGATATTTGTAGTCTGCCTAGATTCTTCTTCCTTTTTTGTTCTAGACTTCTCTTTTGGTGGTACAGTATATCAATATGACAAAGACCATGACAATATTACAGATTTGAATGCTTATTTTGGGAGGTAGATGTAATGGGTTGAATTTGTCTTCCCCAAAATGATATGTGAAATCCTAACCCCCACTACTTCATAGTGTGACCTTAATTAGAGATAGGGTTTTACAGAGGTAATCAAATTTAAATTAGGCCATGAGGGTTGGCCTAAGCCAATATGACCTGTGTCCTTATAAAAAGGGAAATTTGGACACAGAGACATCTTAGACATTTTTATAAAGAAGGAGAATGCCATGTGATATGGTTTGACTGTGTGTCCCCACCCAAATCTCACCTTGAATTATAATAATCCCACATGTCATGGGAGGGACCTGATGGCAGGTAACTGAATCATAGGGGTGGGTTTTCCCCTGCTTTTCTCGTGAGAGCTATGATGCTTTTATAAAAGGGAGTTTCCTGAACATGCCCTCTTGCCTGCCACCATGTAAGAAGTGTCTTTGCTCTTCCTTTGTCTTCTGCCTTGATCGTAATGCCTCCCCAGCCATGTGGAACTGTGAGTCCATGAAACCTGTTTCCTTTATATAAACTACCCAGCATTGGGTAGGTCTTTATTAGCAGCCTGGGAATGTGCCAATACATCGTGTGAAGACATAGAAAGAAGGAGCTCATGTGATTAGAGTGATACATCTACAAGTGAAGAAATGACAAGGGTTGTGACAAAGACCAGGAGCTAAAAGAGGCAATGGAGGATTCTCCCCTAGAGCCTTCAAAGAGCTTGTTTTTTCTAACACCTTGGTCCTAGACTTCTAGCCTCTAAAACTGTGAAACAACAAATGTCTCTGTTAGGCCACCCAGTATTTGGCATATTGCTATGGCAGTCCTAACAAACTAAAACTGTAGGTTATAAAGGTGATGGAAGAGCCTGAATTGAAGGTGGGGTTCAGAGAAAACATAATAATTAGAGAAATAATTTAACATATACATTTCAAAGAAAGATTACATTTTTTGATACGGCCAGAGGAAGCCCAACATGTATCCAATGAAATATCCTAAGATTTTGGGCACCACATGGGTTTCTCTCTGTTCAATATAATCTCAGGAATTCAAGGGGTCAGAGCCACTAAAGTGGGGTTTGATGGAGGAGCTAGGGTTGAATGGCGGGAACACATTTACTTCTCATGAAGATATTATAATTCCAGGCACCAGTTTCACATCCCCAACAAAAGGAAACTAGTTGCAGAGGCAAGGGGCTGATAAGATCCAGAGAAACAGAATGTGGGCCAAGCTGGCTAAGACCCACTGGACCCAACATGGTGCTGCATTTGACCTACGTTTCACCTAGAACCTCCTTATATGCTCATTAACATACTAAATCACACACCCAACAGCACCACGACACTTCTGGGAACATCCATATTTGGTGTAAAAATGGGTAGCACCACAGTTCTGAGAAACCTTCACCTTTCTCCTATATTCATGAACATTATTCCATCCCTTGGTTAAAGAAATACATAAAGGTAGCAGCCCCAAACTCTATCATGTGATTCACTCTTTTGAGTATACCTGCACTCACTTTTCTTGTATATTTTTCTCTTTGCAGTAAATCTCCCACAATTTCTGAGTCATCCTTGGATTCCTTCTTGAGATGTTGTCAAAAGCCTAGACACTGGCCATGGTCAAGATTCCACTGGCATTTGAGGACCTCCTCTGGTATAAGGAAATACCAGCTATTTTTATATTTTATTGTTACCACTTTTGGTACATTTTTGCCTTCCCAAATTAATTATAGGCTTCTGTAGTCAGAAAATATACTCTGCAATTCTTAAAATCCTCTACAAAACAGAAAATTTATTGGCATATATTAGGCAGCTAATAAATTCAGGTTAAAGTGAGAATATCGGAACCATGTAAGATCATATTTTTGGACCACACACACTTAAATCCGGCACAGACAGCTACATATTCTCCATTACAAAAGACCAATTTGGTGCTCTGTTTTTTTTTAAAATCTACTGCATTTTAATTAGCTTTGATTTACAGAGCAAAGAGCTAAAGAGAAACAGGATCCATTTTTTTTTAAGTCAGTATGCAAGGGATTTACATTCGGTAGTCTAACTCTTTCACATGTCACCAGGAGAATTGGGCCCTAAGCAATTTATTCATTTGCTGCTACAATAAATGACTCAGGGGATTGAAATGGTGAAGGAGTCTGTCATTTGAAGATTTGTAGTGATTGGTTACAATAGGAAAATGAATTCTGCAAAGCCAACTAGAGTATGTATAATGAATTCATTGCTTCAGTTACCACAAAAAAGAAATACCAAAAGGTTTAGTTTCCACATATATAAAACAAAAATCACTGGTAAAATTATGTGGAAAGCAAAAAGGTTGGGACAACAGAATCCTGCAATAGTTACGCATGTAAAACAGTACAGGCTGTTCTAGCATCTTAGTCAGTTAGACATAGCCTACACAACTTCTGAAGACTACTTTTCATTCTAGATGTTGCCTGCTCTTGGCTTCTCACCTACCCTTTGGTAGTATCCATTTTATCCCTGGGGCTAGAAGCCTGAAAACTCTTTTCAAGCTCCCTGCCAACTGGTTTCCTGTTAGAGTCTGCCAATGGGAGGTATCACTTGGAGATTAAAAAAAAAAAAAAAGAAAGAAAGAGAGCTTTATTTCTTCTTATTTAAGCACCTCTCGCAGCAACAGCAGGAGCAGAGAGCAGAGGACTGTGACCAGAGGCAGCAAGATAGGTGGCAAATTCAGCAACATCATGGAGTGCAGGCTCCCTTAGCAGCAAAGGTATAACTATCAGGAGCTTCTCTAGCAAGCTCCAGCCAGAGATGGGGCAGCTCCTTGAACTTCATGTACTACCAATCTATCCCTTTGCTCCTCCAGCCCTTTTTCTTCTGTCTGTTGCTTCTCCAGCTCTTCATGTACAGTTCCTTGTGTTAAACCTCTTTCTTCCTAAAATATCTAGAAAGGCTTCTGTTTTCCTTATTGGAAACTCACTCATTCAGCATTATCAGTGAGTGTCCCTAGAAACAAATACATCTGGAATTGGTTATGTAACTTGCTTGGACCTAATTATAGTTGCAATCTCACTGTCAGTAGAAAACGGAAAACTAGTACATCCCATGCAGTGGCAAATCAGTAACTAAGATTCCCTGTCATTTCCTGAGATGATGGACCTGTGAGTGGCTAAGCTTGAGGATGCCAAGTGACTGTTTCATGGTGAATATGTTTTCAAGGACTGAGGGGTGATGAGTAGCTTCTGACTACACTAGAGAACTTACTGACAGGAAGGGACAATCTCCAGGCTTTACAGTCTCACCTTAAAATATGGAAGGAGAGGTTCTATGATGGCCCCAATAGAGTATCTCATGATATCACAGAACTGTGCCACTGAAAATCAGACCCCAGATTTGATTCCATGAGTCGTAGAACTGCAGCATAAGTTGACTTCATAGCTTCAGCATGTCTCTTATGTAAGCAACAGGACATTGGTTAATATGGACTAGGAATCTGAAAACTGGAATGAAGATCTGTGAGTGGGTACTAATTAATCTAAAAGCTTTGAAAATCCTAATCCCTCTGAGCCTTCTTTTCCAGAGGAAATAGTCCTTGTTTCTAAAGGAAGAGGAAACAAGTCTTCCTTTGCTTTAAGAAATGATAACTGAAGCAGTTACTTTGCAAGAAGAAATCAATTATTTTCAAGATACATGCTCATTTCAACTCACTGCCTTCAGGCCCAAAGCCAAAGTTAGATCCCCTTATTACGCCCAGGAATGTAAAAGCAAAGTGTGACCTAGAAGGAGACAGCTTATATACTGAAGAAATTGTACTGAACCCCAGATAATTTTTATCAGCAGAACGCTGGATATTATATGTAGGAAGGGATGTCAAGGTTGTCATAAGCAACTAAATCTGGAACTATTTGTATAATCTGTTTGATTTTGTTTTTACAGTTCTCATTATGTTACCCAGGCTGGTCTCGAACTCCAAATCTCAAGCGATTCTCTGGCCTCAGCCTCTCAAGGACCTGGGACAGATGCAAGCCACTGCACCTGGCTCGTTATATAATCTTTTTGCCAAAGAGGACAAAATAATGGATTCAAATAGATAGAGTGATCAGTCAGAAGTGGCTCTCACAGCTTCCTTGGTTAATTAGAACATTGACTCAATAGTGATAAGTATTTAATGAGTTTGTGATGACAGAACTTCAATGGAATAATTCTGTCACCAGGCACCAGGTTGGAGTACAGTGGTGCAATCTCAGCTCACTGCAACCTCCATCTCCCAGGCTCAAGCAATTCTCCTGCCTCAGCCTGCCAAGTAGCTGGGCCTATATGTGTGCACCACCATGCCCAGCTAATTAGTGTATTTCAGTAGACAGGGTTTCACTATATTGGCCAGGATGGTCTGGATCTCTTGACCTCATGATCCACGCCTAGGCCTCCCAAAGTGCTGGGGTTACAGGCGTGAGCCACCGCTCCCGGCCCCATGGAATAATTCTTAAAAAGAAATCCAAAGATATAGAAGATAAGAATACTACAGTATATTTATCATGTGCTACTCACTTGCTTCCATGTTCCCTGGTACTGTCTAGACAATTCTTCATTCACCATGGCACTGAGAAAGCCTGAATGACAGGAAAACTAGGATCCTTGAATAGTTTCATGGCGGCTCTCGTCTACAGGAGAGTGTTATGGAAAAGGACATCATTGTAAGGGCTGCCTGATTCTGGTGGTAAGAGGGAAGAAGCAGAGGTCCAATGACAAGGAGAGTGCAGTTACAATAATGAGCATCAGGCCTGGAGTGTTTGTTGGAATGTTTTGTCAGGAAGGCATTCTTGGTATTCCTAATTGATCAAAGGTCCTTCAGATAAAATTAGATAGGAGGTTGGAAATCTGGACCAAATCCGGCATGCCATCTATTTTATAAGTCAGGTTTTATTGGATTACTGTCTTATCCTTTCATATGTGTTTTCTATGACTGTTTTAACACTGAGATTACATAGTGTGAAATGTCTAAGATAATTACTGTGTAGCCTATTACAGGAAAGCATTTGCTAACCCTGAAGCAGTTGATAACCAGCTATTATATTGATGTCTGTACAGGTGACTATCTGTATACATAGATTCAACCAGCTGCAGATCAAAAATATTCGAAAAAATATATAATACAAATTTTAAGAGTAGAGTATAAACAACTATTTATACCCCATTTACATAATATTAAATATTATAAGTAATCTAGAGATGATTTAAGATACATGGGAGAATATGCAGAGGCTATATGCAAATACGACACCATTTTGCATAATGGGCTTGAGTATCTGAGGATTTTGGTATCTGTGAGGAATCCTGGAACTAATGCACCACAGATACTGCAGGATGAGGGATGACCGTATGTGCACCAGAATTCTAGGTCTGGAATACAGAGACCTTACTGGATTCACTACGATGGAGAATAACAGCCTCTTCCCTAATTCCAAGATCTGAACCAATTAGCCAAATTGGGAATCTCTTAGGATAAAGAGAGCCTAGGTTTTTGTAAAAAGTGATTCTGCCATAGTATACCCTGAAAATATTCCCATAGACCTTCTGTAAAGCAGCCTAATGTCTACTCGACCAGATAACTATGTACTGGGGAAGGGGGAACTCAGATCTTCAGGGAATTACTAGATGTGGGTGCTGAGCTGATGTTAATCTGTGAGAATCCCAAGCGCTGTGGTCATTAATCAGAGGGGAGGCTAGAAGGTTAATGGAGTCATGGCCTATTTTCATCTTGCAGTGAACCTAGTGGGAACACAACCCTGGCATGGTTTCCTCAGTTCTTGGGTTCATGTTGGAATAGACATCCTGGATGACTGCTGGAATCCCTCTCTGACTCCTGGAGGAAGGTGTCGTCTTTGGCCCTGGCATCACATCAACTTCCTCACAACCTCCCTCTGCTCTTTGCTCTCATTAAACTACTTTTACTCTTCTTAACCGTTCCATACCGTTTCAGTTCAATCCACTGCTTTTATTTCCTTTCTATTTGAGATAGATACCTTCCTAATTTATTTGCTTAACACCAGCTTGGAGTTTAGACTCTGGGAGAAGGTATTGAGCTCAGATCATAACGACACCTCCTTCTCAGTTTCCTTGAGTCTAATATGACTATGTCATGCCCAAATAAACCAAGCAAATTATACAGTGTCATGTAATTAGATAGTTGCCAAACACTAGTATAAGAATTTCTGGCTCCTGGTTACTGACTCCAAACTTCTATTTGAATTGCTCTTACATCATTAAAAAAATAGATTATTTGGTCAAACTGAGATCCTGGAAAGCTGAACCTCTGGAGACAAAGCCTGGGCATATGTCTTTTTCTAAAGCCTTGCAGTTCTTAGAACAGCATTAGGAGCTACAGCATCATGTATAAGAAAATCTCAAGGAACTGCATCACAAGTGCATTTATCTTATGAAGATTCAACTTTATATGCTTAGATAAGGGAGGTGGGGAGAGAAATAGAGAATAATGAAGAATAACTAAAGAAGGTGGCTTTGTTTTCCATCCCTTCAGTGGGTGTATTTCCCAGTCCCCAGGGTAAGTATGATATAAATTAGATGTTCCCTTGGTCGGTCTAAAACAGGGCTCTCATAGAGAGAATGTCCTGTCTGTGTTTGTCAGGACTGTCAAAATATGTGACTCACAGAATCAGTCAGGAGTTATTGAAGTATCTTTCAAAGTCATATGGTCTAAACAGTGAGGAGAAATATTTCTTAAAAATCCAAGTCTCCATCAATCCAGATGTGTTTTTGGAACTATGTAGAAAAATATTTAAACATCTTAAGAGTCATAAGGGTGCAAATTTAAGAAGTAGCCTGGGGAGAGTAAGAGATTTTTTTAGACGATTAGGTTAATTAGGTAGCATTGTCCCAAATGAAGGAAGTAGAGTCAGTGACTGTCTTTTCTTCTAAGTTGTAGAGTTGAAGATAGATGACTGTGGAAAGGGGCTCAGCCCAGCAATTCAGATCAAGGATGGACTGCAAATCTAGATATCTGCACAAGTACATGGATATTTGCTCATCTGGATGTATGTCTGCCAATCAAGATTGCTCTCTTGCTTAATATATTTTTTTATTCATTTGATTTAAACTGGAGGAGAAGATACACCCCTAAATTGCATGAGGTAACATAATTAACTCCGTAATGGGTCTTATTCTTAACCTCAGCCATATTCATTTACAATGAAATATACAAAATAGTTAAAAGAAAAAAGTATAATATGAATGGTTTTGTGTTAAGGTAATTGTATTTTTTCATATGCTTCTAACATATGCAAAATTTTGACCTAATAACTAGAGAGTCTTTTAGTTCCACTTTAAAAGGTAAAATTGAGGAATAAACTTGGATGTGTGTTTTAAATTGACATCTTACCATGAAGTGTTGGAACATAGAGCAGAACTTAAAAATAATCAAATTTTAAATTGTATTTATAAAACATATAAGCATTACTTAACTTCCCGTTAAGGTTCATCCAACAATTGAAGTAATTAAAAGAAAATTAAATATAGTATATTAAATTTACACATGCAATTTAAAAGTTTGAAGTTGTTTAATTAACTAAATTTGTAAATGGGATCAAATAGTAATCAAACGCTTCCTTAAAGATAATTACTAAAATTTGTTGTACTTATAAATAGAATAATAACTTTTATATGCTGAATTGAAAAGCTTAAGAGAGAACTAGGTTTACAAATTTGTTATTAGTGCATTGCATATTAACTTAAGTGAAGTAAACCCCTGAATAATTACTTTTACACTCCACAGTCACAAATTAGACATAAAAAATATATTTGGGGACTAAATATATAAAGATTAGCATTATCCAGACAATACGGTCCTTAAACACACATCAACTATCCCAACTTATGTTCCCATAGACACCGAAGAAAAACCTGGTTGTGCCGAAATCAAATAAAAAGAATAGATGGTAAATTAGTATATGGCCTGGAATTTACAAGGTTAATTTTGACCATAAGCCATTTTATTTTTTGCTTTGTTTAAAACTTCCCATGGAAAACTAACTCTACTCGAAGAGACTTCAGAGCATTCACTGATAAAATTTCCACCTTGAAAAGAATCTCAGACCTCATCAATTCCAACCCCTCATTTTGCAACAAGGGAATGGCACCTCAGAGATGTAAAATACCTACTGGCATAGAGACAGATCATGAAAGAACTGAGACAGGAAGCCAAATCTCCTGGGTACCAGCGCCAGTTATCATCTCTAATTCATAGTGCTTAACCGATCAAGTCTTTCAACATTTGACCCCTGAGCTGGGTCATCATTTTACCCTCCAATTTAGAAATGGGAATCAGGAAATTAATGCCACATTATGCAGTGATATCATCATTATTAGCACCATCCCAGCTGAGATACTAGAGCTCTGTTTTTTCACAAGGCCCTGTTGCTTTCATTTTTCAACCTGGCACCTTCTGTTGCCACTAAGTATTCACTTGGAGTTCCTTTTAAAAGGAAAGTTTCACACACTTCCTATGGCCTCTATGCTCTCATAGAAGGAGTGACATTTGAGAATTCTGACAGTAAGACATCTCTGACTTCAATCACAGAGTGCGAAAATGAATATTTTCCACATGCAACTTTGAAGGTTGGTGCTCTTTTAACATAGCCTTTCAGTTTTACTTGAGATTGACTGCAGGGGAATTGGATGGTAGTTCAAGCAGCACAACAGAGGATGTTTGATAATCAGTGCCCAGTGTAAGAGGAAGGATGATGAGGCCTCTGTTGCGCCAAGGCAAGGCAAAGCCCATGGCTCAGGGAGAGATAATTGATTCAAAGAAATTCAGTGCTTCCACAGAAGACTTCTACAGCAAATTGCGTGTGCACAAATTCTGCTCTCTAGCTGGTGTTGACGTTGCTTTCATACTTTTTTCCCTCTAAATTCTCATCTGACAGGGAATTTTCTAAAGTATTGGTTGGTATCTGCTTATAGAATGTATGTGTGTCTATTGACATATGCAATCTAATATTCTATATTGTTATATGTTATATATAACATGCACAGCTTAAGAAAAACAAGAGGGTACAAAATGGGAGAGACATTTCAAAAGAAGGAAATAAAGACATGGTCGATGAAAGCCTTTTTTCTTTTTGATTAATTTTGAAGAATAAATCTTCTCTAAATATATGCTCCGTAGGTTTGCAGTAAAATCTTCCTTATAGAAACTAGGATGGTTAGTATTGAGAGCTTTAACCTTCATGCTAGATGACTTGCTTTTTGTTTGCTTATTTGTACACGTAGTAGAAACCCAGAACACGTTATCATTATTACATTAAATAATTAGAAGTCTTTTAATCCTACCCCATATTTACTCTTCCTGGTGCTCTTCATTGACTGGGCCCCATTTGCAATTAACTCATTTCGGCCTAAAGAATTTATTTTAACAATTCTTGTGGTGCAGCTTTCTAGAGACAAATTCTCCCATCTTTTGTCTGTTTGAAATGTTTTATTCCAGCTTCATTTTTGAAAGATAATTTTGCTGAATTTGAGATTCTAAATTGACAGTCCCCCCCACTCCACCCCATCCTCTGTTCAGCTTTTTAATGATATTGATTCACTGTCTTCATTGTTTCTGATAAGAAGGTAGGCATCATGTGTCACTTTTCTAAGTGTTCTCCTTGATAAAACGCATCACCCACCCTGACCTCCACTTTCTAGGTACTTCTTTGGAAATCACTTCTTTATCTTTAGCTTTTAGCCATTTGACAATGACACGTCTGGGTGGACTTATCCAGCTTGGGGATTCTCTGAACTTAGATTTTGATGTTGATGTAGTTTAGATACCCCTCCAAATCTCATGTTGAGATGTAATCTCCAGTGTTGGAAGTGAGACCTGGTGGGAGGTGTTTTGATCATGGGGGCATATTTTTCATAAAGAGTTTAGTGCAATCTGTGCGGTGCTGTTCTCATAATAGTGAGTTCTTGTGAGATCTGGTTGTTCAGCAGTGTGTGGCACCCCAACCCATACACCACTCCCTATGATGCACCTGCTCCCCCTTTGTCTTCCACCGTGACTGTAAGGTTCCTGAGGCCCTCACCAAAAGCCAAGCAGTTGCTGGTGTTATGCTTGTATGGCCTGCAGAACCATGAACCAATTAAACCTCTTTTCTTTATAAATGACCCAGTCTTAGGTATTCCTTTATAGCAATACAAGAATGGCCTAACAAAGGTGTCTTTCATGAATCTTGGAAAATTTTCTCCCATAATTTCCTTAAATGTTTCTTACACATAAGAAATATTTGGTCTGTCTCTACTTCTAAGATTCCAATCACATGCATATTAGACTACTGATACTCTTTTATTTGATAAACTGAGTTGTGTTCAGCAGAACTTTGTATGTTGACTCCTAACTTCCAGTACCTTCTGAGGTGACTGTATGTGGAGATGGTGTCTTTAAAGAGGTAATTAGGTTAATATTAGGTCATCGGGGAGGGCCCTTATCCAATATAATTGGTGTCCTTATAAGAAGAGGAAATTCAGATGTACATATGTACAGAGAGACTATGTGAAGACATAGAGAGAAGACAGCTGTCTGCAAGCCAAGGAGAGAGGCCTTCAAGAAAGCCTATGCTGCCAACACCTTGTTCTCAGCCTTCTAGTTTCCAGAATTATAATACATTAATTTCTGTTTTACAAATCTGGGGTACTTTGTTACAGTAGACCTAGGAAACTAATACAGTGTTTATATGTGCTTTCAGTTTGGAAATTTACATTGATCTGTCTACTAGTTCACTAAATCTGTTTTAATTCTCTGTCTAGTTTGCTGTGTAAGTCCATCAAAAATCTTTCATTTTCCACATTTCATTTCATATTTCTAGCATTTTTGTTATTTATTACAGTTTTTGTCTCTCTGACGAAATTTCCATTTGCTAGTACACACTGTTCATCTTTTCCAGTAAGTCCTTTAACATATTTGTCCTCACCAGATCCTTCGATATATTTATCATAGTTACTGTTAAACTGTTGGGTGAGAAGCCCAATATCTGGGCCATTTCTGGGTCTGCTTCTATTGACAGTTTCCTCTTTTGACCATCAGTCACATTTTCTTGTTTTTTCACTTGCCTCATAATTTTTTGTTTATATGCTATGCTATATATGTGTGTGTGTGTGTGTGTGTGTGTGTGTGTGTGTGTGTGTGTATATATATATATATGAAGTAGAGATTGAAGTAAAGCTTCATTAATATTTACCTTTAGAAGATGGCATGTCTCCTTTGTCAGACTGTAGTGTTCGGGGGCCAAATCAATCTAAACTTTAATGGAACTGGGTATAGGTTTTGTTGAAGCTTTAAATATATTTCAGTCCACTATCAGTCTGAAATGTTTTGAGGCCCACTGGAAAGTTAATACTCTTTACTTCCAGGCCCACACTCACCATTCTATGCCTGGAAAGACTACTGTTTACCCTGGTTCTTTCTGCCAACCTTTGGAAGACCTTGACATTACCCTTGACGAAGACCTAGAGGGCCTCAGTGGGATGTCTCTCAGTTCACTTGCCCATCTCCAGTCTTTGGAAGCCACTGGTTCACATTCAGTGAGAACCTGTCAGTCTTAAGAAGCTTCCTCTCTGCTCTGATGCCTTGCCTGAGCTTTCATTAGTCACTACCTCATACTCCAAGAAGGCCAGTTCTCCTCATGGGGTATCTCTTTCAGTTGTAAGTCTTTGCCTCTTAAGAATAATTTGTTATTGTTTAGATTTTAGTTCATTGACACTTCTTTGTATTCTCTGCTCTGAAGTAGGCTTCTAAAATGCTATGGCTTATTACCACATCTGCATAATTATCATTGCTAGTGTAAGTTCATATCTTGAAACCTTCTACTTTCTAACTAAAAGTGGCAGCCACTCCTTACTCATTGGTAGGTAAGAAATTCAACCATGCTTAACTTAGGCAGAACTTAACTGTGTTTGAAGGGTAATAACATAAATAAAAGCTCAAAGATGCTGAAACATGCAGTGTGTAAGAAGAATGTCAAATACTGTACTTATGTTGATGTATTTGATATATGAAGATGAATTGGAAAATGAGTCAATGGGAAAGATGTGTATTGGTTTTGACAGCATAGTTTTCTGCCCCTCATTCTAGAATAGATCCTCTGCTTCTATTTGGAGAGCCGTTCCTTACCAATCCAATTATTTTATTTTGACAGAGTTAGCACAGAGATAGGCATGGGAACTCAGCCTAAATAATCATAACGCCCCATCTCCCAGTTAAAGGTGCAATGATGAGACCCATGCCAGTCTTGTTAGTGTTCCTCCCTGGAAATTACACACAACTAAGAGAAGAAAGAGAAGAAAAGCCAAATCTCCCTATGTGTCCAGTAGAAAACAGAGAAGAGGGGATAACCTGAATGCCAGCCTCAACCCACCCTTTGCTTTGAAAGATTTTTTTTCCTTAAACTAGTTTGAGTTGGGTGCTGTCACTTGTAATCTCAAGACCTATTACTACACCTTTCTTTATCTGTAATAAAATATTTAGATTGATGACTCCATTATAACTATCAAGTTAGCTCATGACATACATTCTAGAGGCTTCTTCTCAACTCATTATTTCTAAAACCAATGAAAAATTTCAAAAATAACATTTAGAGATTTTATTTAGAGATTCCAAAGTACTGTTAGATGGACTACTTCATTTAGTCCTACTTTTGAAAGACCACTAAACCACGTGATTACCATCATTCTACAAATGAGCAAGTTAAGACACAATTCAAACAATATGAGCCAAGTTATGTAAATGTTGCCAGAATATTAAAAATATCTTTTTCAATATGCTGATTTGGCAATTTTGCTTCCTTTTATTCTAGAAAACATTTTCTTTCTTTCTTTTTTTTTTTTTTTTTTGAGACAGAGTTTCGCTCTTGTTACCCAGGCTGGAGTGCAATGGTGCGATCTCGGCTCACTGCAACCTCCGCCTCCTGGGTTCAGGCAATTCTCCTGCCTCAGCCTCCTGAGTAGCTGGGATTACAGGCACGCGCCACCATGCCCAGCTAATTTTTTGTATTTTTAGTAGAGACGGGGTTTCACCATGTTGACCAGGATGGTCTCGATCTAATGACCTCGTGATCCACCCGCTTCAGCCTCCCAAAGTGCTGGGATTACAGGCTTGAGCCACTGCGCTCGGCCAAAACATTTTCTATAGAATAAAAATTACTCATCGGACAGTTGTCTGCATTATTCTCTTATAGACCAGGAAATTTCAATTTGACTCCCTTTTGTATCTCTATTCACAGTTATTAAAATGCATAAAAAGTTAGCCTATCAATAATAACAGCAATGTAAATTCTGACAAACAAAATATTTTGTTAGGTAGAAAGGATAAAAAGATAGTTCTGATATTCAGCTGTCATGTCTAGAGAAATAAGATAAATAAGTGAATTAATATAATAAAATTGATATTTCATGATAGATATCACAGATTCACATTATATTCTCGCTTCTAAATTAACTTATTTTATATATGTCTCTCTGATCACAAGCTCCATGAAGACAAGAGCCATGTCCATTTTCCTTACTACTGTTTTTTAGTCCCTACTTTAATGCTTGATATATAATTTGCATTCAGTAAGTATTTGAAAGGTGAATGCGTAAATGAGAGACACTACTCACTTTAAAAATAGAGCAAGATTACTTCTAGCTGAGATGATTAAGGAAAGCTTTTTCTAGAAGTCAGTGTTTCAACTGGGCTGGCAAGGCTGGTTGGGATTTGAGCAAGATTGGGTTTGAGGCAGGTGAGTCACATAAAGAGGAGCACACAGGTGTCAAAATATGCAGCATGTATGGAGAATGTCAAACAGCCCAGTTTGGTTGGAGTATTTGATATATGAAGGGAATGGTAGAAAATGAGGTTGGAAAGCAGGTTTGGGACCAGCGGGCCTTTTATTTCAATCTAAGAAATTTTACTTTTATTTCATAGACAATGGGGAGGCAGTGAAGGATTGTGCCCTGGGGAATGAATGGAGCCATGGCACAGGGTGATTAATCTGGGAGATGTCTGCAGACTGGATTAGAATGTGGAGAGATTGGAGGTAAGGAGACAAGTTAGCTATAAATTGCAGGTGAATAACAATGAAGTCTGAAAACAGGATAAAAGAAATGCGAATAGAGACCAAGTGACATACAGTACTTTTTCTTACTATTAACAATTATTACAGCCACAACAATTTTTTACTGTTGCAGGCAGTTCTGTTGGGCCACGGATGTATTATTTTATTGTTTCCTCAAAACAAGCCTATTAAGTATATAAAATTATCCCTATTTTGCAGTTGAGAATCACAAGGCACCAGGTCACACCTAGCAATTGTCTGAGCCAGTATTTGAAACTGGATAATGTTACTTCTGAATGCAAGCTCATAGCAACTTTTAGTTATACAGAAATTAAATCTGAAGTCCTGGAGTAAAAAAGAAAAGGGGTTCTTCTTCTTTTACCTGTATGATTTTAAATTTATAATAGTAATAGAAGGAAAATTTGTGTTTAGACTGAAGATATATTGGGTTTGTGATTCCTGGGGTATCCAGACGGAGAATTGTAGCAGGCGACTTGAAATGTAAGACTGAAACCCAAAACAGAGTCTGGAAGTGGAGATTTAGGAAGTGTTAGCACAGAGGAAATATTTGAAATCATACTATTGTCAGGACAAAGAGTATAGAAAATCAGCACAGAGGGCCAAGGACCAACCCTTTGAGAATGCCTACATGGAATAGGACGAGAAAAAGGGAGCAGAACAAAAGAGTAGCAAAAAGACAGATAACATGCATTGAATTGTGTCCCATAAAAAGATGGGTTGAAGTCCTAACCCCCAGTACCTAAGAGTGTGACCTTTTTTGGAAATAGTGTTTTTGCAGATCAAAGTAGGTTAAGATGAGGTTATTAGGGTAGGTTTTGATCCCATATGACTGATGTCCTCATCAAAGGGAAAATTTAAACACAGACACACAGAGAGGGAAGACAATTTAAAGATGACCATTTGACTGGACATGCAGCATCTACAAACCGAAGAATTCTAAGGATTGCCAGCAAATACCAGAAGCTACAAGTGTCAAGGAAGAATTCACCCCCGAGCCGTCAGAGAGAGCATGGCTCTGCCAACACCTTGCCTTTGTACTTCTAGCCTTCAGAACCTTAGACAAATTTCAATTGTTTCAAGCCACCCGATTTTTGGACTTTGCTACAGCATCCCTACAAAACTAGTACAAAAGACTGGCCTGGTGCAGTGGCTCATGCCTGTAATCCCAGCACTTTGGGAGGCCCAGGATTACATGCCTGTAATCCCCACTTTGGGTAGACCGCTTGAGGCCCGGAGTTTGAGACCATCCTGGACTACATGGCGAAACCCGCCTCTACTAAAAACACAAAAATTAGCTTATCATGCTTATCATGGTGGTGTGTGCCTGTAATACCACCTACTTGGGAGGCTGAGACATGAGAATCACTTGAACCCAGGAGGCAGAGGTTACAGTGAGTCAAGATTGTGCCACTGCACTCCAACCTAGGCAACAGAGCATGAGTGTCTCAAAAAAAGAAGGAAAGATAAAACAAATACAAAAGGCAAACTGAGAGATTTTTACTGGATAACACACACACACACACACACACACACACACACACACACACACAATTTCAAAAGGACGGGAATGGTCAAAGAGTGCTAAGTGCTGTAGAGATGTGCTTGAGTATAAAACCTAGGCAAATTCTATTTTATTTGATAGGTGCTGATTAGTGATACCTGAGGGATCAGTTTCAGTTCAGTGGTATGGAAAGAAACTTACTTAAAACCCAAATACCTACACAAAACAGGCAGTTAACTAAAGGATGTGGAATACCAGATTGTATTTACCACTAACAAATGATAAAGACTGTGACAAGCTGAAGACCGCATGCTCCATAAGTGCATTCTATTTGTTTAAATTACTGGGATGGAAAGGAAAACACATCTGCAGCCCATGAATGTACATCTTTTGTATCAGTGAATGAGTGTGTTATAACTAATTCCCCACGCCCGATGATACAAGGAAGAACAGAAGTTTAAGGAGGTTTCAGGACAAAAGGAAAGAATTTATTTTAAGATTCCTGCAGAGAATGTCTGTTGGTTAAAGCGGAACTTTCAGTGCAAAAATAGAAATAAATGGTGCATGTTTCATGACTACAAAATTATGAGTAATTTTGATTAAAACATAACACAGTAAAAAACGTCATGGTCCTTAAACTAATTACATTGAAGCACTGTGTTTTTTCATTGATAATACTATTGTTTAAATATTACCACAACAATTTGTTTCAATTAGTAATCACATAATGAGTTTCATAAGACATTCACTATTTTTATTTAATAAGCATCATACCATTTTGAGATAAAATATTAGTATTAATAATTATCCTTATTCCTCTAATGTGCTTTGAGTAACAATCAAATCTTATGTTAAAGATGAATATTACCCTGAGGTAATATTGAGGGAAATCTTGAACGTTTTGGTAAACTATGTTTTTCAAGAAGTATATTTATTTCATTTGCTTTGTTGCACTTACTGGCATCGAGTTGTTTATAAAACTCCCTTATTGGCCGGGCGAGGTGGCTCAAGCCTGTAATCCCAGCACTCTGGGAGGCAGAGGCAGGTGGATCATGAGGTCAAGATATTGAGACCATTGTGGCCAACATGGAGAAACCTCATCTCTACTAAAACTACAAAAATTAGCTGCGTGTGGTGGGGCATGCTGTGGTTCCAGCTACTTGGGAGGCTGAGGCAGGAGAAACGCTTGAACCCAGGAAGCGGAGGTTACAGTGAGCCGAGATTGTCCCACTTGCAGTCCAGCCTGGGTGACAAAGGGAGACTCCATCTCAAAAAGAAACCAAAACCAAAAAACTCCCTTATTAACCTTTAATGTTTGTGGTGAGGTCCTTCCTTTCATGCCTGACATTGGTTATTCATGATTTTTTGTAAAATAACTTTTCTAAGGGCTTATCTCTTTTATAAACATTTTCCACGAACCAACGTTTAGCTAATTTTATCTAGTTTGGTTTTTATTTCATTGATACATCCTCTTATCATTTGTTATTTCCTGAATTCTACTTATTTTGGATGTAGCTTGTTCTTTTTTTTCTAACTTCGTGTGATGAAAACTTCAATCACTGATTTTATACCTTTCTGCTAATACAGACCTTTCAAGTAATATTTTTTCCTCTAAGTACTGCTTTACCTTTGCCCCCATATTTTGATTTGTTGGGGTTTCATTGTCATTCAGTGAACATGTTTTCTAATTTGATTTTTTTCTAGATCAACAGGTTATTTTAAAATAAATGAATTTGTAATATTTGGGGATTTTCTTGGTAGTATCTTATTGGTACCGATTTGATTTAATATACTCTTCATGTGTTTATATTTATATTGTATGTTTTATAGATAGTATATATTTGCCTTTTGCCTTTTGGCTGTTCTGACCCTCCTTCCCTTTGAATGAGATACCCAGATTATTGATCTTTTCTGAAAACATTCAAAGAATGTGGTGAAGGCATTTGAAGCAATTTAAAAAGAATTTTTCATATGTGTGAGCAGTACAAAACTTCATTAGAATAAGCATGACTATTCTTGAAGAAGACAATAGTAACATTTTAATAAATTGATTTAAATGGAACAGATCACACACATTCCTTCTATTTAATGCACAATATTTTGATGGAGTGCTTTGACCCTTGGCTTATATTTTTGTTTCTGCTTTCTTCATAACTTTTCATTATGCTCTATTTCTTTACTGTCATTAAGGCTTTCCGGTTTATGCTGGAGAGCCCTTTCTACTTCCTATCACATATTTGATTATATCTAAGTTTTAAAGATCGGATGGCAGCTTTTACTTTATGAGAAGCCAGGAAAAGGCACATGCCTCATGTTTTTATTCGATTAATTTTGGCAGGGTTGCTTTTTGCTAGCTTATTCATTTCACATGTGAACAAAAAGAAAAACAATAAATATTTTTAAAAATAACGGTCTCCATGGAGTCACATTACATTTGGCTTCTGTGGAATACATCTGATTGTAGATTTGACAGATGTGAATTAATATGGCAGTAGCAATGAATTTATTTAATGACATATTTTTCTTTTAAGTATTTTTATTTCAGCAGCATTTATTCTTAGTACACTGGAAGTTTTTGAATAGTTTTAGTTGCCACTGTAACATTAAGTGGCTCTAATTGCTCTGCTATTCTATTCTACATGGAAATTGGTTGCGCCATAATATTTGAGTTCCTTGTTATACTTTCTGTTCAGGAAGTATAGCAATTACTCTTCATCTGGAAGACCATAATAAAGAGGGAAGAATAAAATTTAAGAATTTTAAAATTTTGGTAGCTTGATGGATATTTACAAACTATTTCTTGTCCATATGCATTTGATCACAATAGTTATCACTAGAAACAGAAATAAAATCCAGATCATCTGGCAATAATTTGAATGTTTTTCTCATTACAATAAATTGTATAAACTTTATGCTTATGATATTTTCTCCATTTTAAAAATAGTATTGGAGTCAACTTTAAGTTGCTAACGTGAGAATCTCAACTGCTTCCAGCTAAATTTTCTGAGCCATACACCCTCAAACATGTGCCACATACCCCTAAAGCATCATAGGTTTGTCCATTAAGTATGTGTCAGCCTTTATCATGCCTGGCTGGAATAATACAACTCTTCTAACTGGCATTCTTACCTGTAGTTTCTTCATACTGTAATTAATCTTAAACAATTTTGTGGAATGATTTTTCTTAAACCAAATCTAGATTGTATAGGTAACTTTCCATTGCTTCATTAGTGGAGAATGCTTTAAATGGTTTTATTAATAGCATGTCCACATTCAAAACTGTCACCATCCAAATTCATAACAAGTTCAGCATCAGAATTTCGGCTTAGAATCCTTCTAGGTTGTATCTTCTTTCGGTTCATTCTCAATGTGTCCTTTGCTCATGTAGCAATAAAACATAAGCATTAGTCTTGCCAAGCCTCACCTTTATTTAGTTTTTTTGTCTTAGATCAGTTTTCCCCATTTGAGTCTGAAAATTCAACTCCTGTTTCTAAACTTGTGGTAAAGTTTTTCTTTTGCCCAACTCCCCTCCCCACCCCCCGCCACCAAAAAAAACAAAAAAAAAAAAAACAAAAAAAACCACACACACACACATAAAAAATTGTACAGAGTTCTTGTGTCTTATTTTAGTTCTAGGAAATGGTGACAAGGCTCTCAATACTAGAGCAAAAACTTGAATTTTGCCATGATATTTTTCCCATTAAGACTGGCTCTAAAGTCAAGGTACTGGGACCTGTTCTAAAGGACAATATAATATGTTTTTAAAGCTTGTGTGCATTAGATATAATTGAGTGGGAACAAGTGACAAACAGCAGAAATCTGATTAAAAGATAGTGAAACAAAAAAGATTATTTGTTGTTTAACTTATCTGAAAATCTAGATTTAAAGCTAGCTTTTTGCCTGGTTGCATTCAGAAATCAAATGATATCAACATGAGTCTCCTCTTTCTGTTTCTTTGCATTTTCTGTTTTGTTTAATTCATAATGGGGTTAGGCAAAGAACTTCTATATCCCAATAATTCCCTCTAGAAAACCCCAAGATTGGATCTCATTTGGAATATTTTGGGCCAAAAGCTCATTACTGATGTGTGGTATGGAATAACATTCACAGATTAATTTTTCTTGTCTTATTTGTAGAACATTGTTTGTTATCTACCCAACATTTACTCTCTTCCTCTGCCCAACCCTAGGTGAACCCTGAATTTCTTTTTCTTTTTTTTTTTTGAGACGGAGTTTCGCTCTTGTTACCCAGGCTGCAGTGCAATTGCGCGATCTCAGCTCACCGCAACCTCCGCCTCCTGGGTTCAGGCAGTTCTCCTGCCTCAGCCTCCTGAGTAGCTAATTTTTTGTATTTTTAGTAGAGACAGGGTTTCACCATTTTGACCAGGATGGTCTCCATCTCTTGACCTCGTGGTCCACCCGCCTCGGCCTCCCAAAGTGCTGGGATTACAGGCTTGGGCCACTGCGTCCGGCTAAATTTCTTAAAATATTCATCCTTTTGCTACATGATACAGGAGACATTAATCTTATTATTGGTCCCAGGAATAAATCTTGACATGTTAGGGCAAATATTCTAATTCCATCCCTTCTGGTATTGAAGGTATTGGGAACTGACTTGTGAAGTATCTTTCGCCAATGAGACATGACGTTTAATCACATATAAGTGAAAATAGGTAGTAGAAAAGGCTTACTGTTACTAAGAAAGGGAAACAATAAGAAATGCTCACTTTTCCCTCCCTCTGGACGTTGTCATGTCTGAATGTGATAATAGTACTAAGGCGGTCATCTCACTTATGACTTCAGAATGATATCATTACTGAGAAGGGAACAAGAAAAAGAAAATTACAGTGAAACAGAGATTAAAGCCTGAGAAATTATACCTAGAGTCAGCACTTCCTTGTTCCTTCCATATATTCATGCTATAAACACCTCTATTGTTTAACTCAGTTTGAGTTGGGATTTTCTCTTTCAGGCAAAAGCAACTTTCATTATTTTAAGTTTTTTGTGGGTACATAGTAGGGGTATATATATTTAAGGCATATATGGAATCTTTTGATACAGGCATATAATATGTAATAATTTCACTAGCATAAATAAGGTATCCATCACCTCAACATTTATCCTTTATGCTACAAACAATCCAAGTATGCTCTTTTAGTTATTTTTAAATGTACAATTAAATTTTTATTGACTATAGTCACCCTTGGTGCTACCAAATACTAACCTTATTCATTCCTTCTATTTTTTGTACTCATTAACCATTTTCCCTCGCTCTCTACCCCCACCCCACTACCCTTACCAGCCTCTGATAACCATAATTCTACTCTCTATCTCCATGAGTTCAATTGTTTTCATTTTTGGTTCCCATAAATAAGGGAGAACATATGAAGTCTGTCTTTCTGTGCCTGGCTTATTCGCTTAATCTAATGAACTCCAGATCCATCCAAGTTGTTGCCAATGACAAGATCTCACACTTTTTATGGCTGACTAGTACTCCACTGTGTACATGTACCATGTTTTCTTTATCTATTGTCTGTTGATGGACACTGGGTTGCTTCCAAGTCTTGGCTATTGTGACTTATGCTGCAGTAAACATGGGAATGAAAATATCTCTTTGATTTATTTTCTTTGGGGTATATGCCTAGCAGTAGGATTGCTGGATCATATGGTAGCTCTATTTTTAGTACCTCCAAACTGTTCTCCATAGTGGTCATACTAATTTACATTCCTGCCAACAGTGTACGAGGGATCCCTTTACTCCACATCCTTCCTAGCATTTGTTATTGTCTGTATTTTGGATAAAAGCCATTTTAACTGGAGTGAGAGACATTGCATTGTAGTTTTGGTTTGCATTTCTCTGATAATCAAGGATGTTGAGCACATTTTCATATGCCTGTTAGGCAAACGCATCTTAACTGATATTCCTATGATGTTTTAGGTGTATCTGTGCACATGTTTGAGGGTGTCTGGCTCAGAAAAATTTAGCTGAAGACAACTGAGATTCTTAAGTTAGCAACTTAAAGTAAATTTCCAATAATTCCTTCTTTAAAGGCCAATAATTATGAGCTCCCATTAAGAAAAAATATAGTCTTTGCTCACCTAATTATTTATTGGGTATAAAACATGGTTATGAAATATTCTAAAAACTGAAATCTCATAAAACACAAAAATAAAGGAGAAAATATGTTTTACAGGTCTTATTCAACAATAATAGATGCACATTTTTGTTCAATATTCTTCTATTGCGAGTGAGAGTAAATTGAGAAAAGTATTTCAGTGTTAATTAAAAAGCAATAGTAGGTTTTTTAAATTGAATTCTCTCTTGGGAACTAATAATTTACCTATACGTTTAAGATTTACAGTAATTTGTTGGAAGAAAGTCATATAATTTAAACACATTTCATATATGCTGGTTTTTTTTTAAGTTTTCATGGAATAAACAGGTAAAAATAAAACATTCAAAAAATCAAAGACCCCTAAAAGAAAAAAAGTGACCCTGAAATCCCAAACATTCATATACTGTGGCTTATCTCAACTTATAAATGGTCAGAAGAGAGGGCCATTTGGAAGACAGAGAAAAGGTAAAGAAAGAGAAATTAAGCAGAAAGGAAGGAGAGAACACAAATGAGTTTCTAAAGTGTACAAAATGTTAAGCACCTCATCAGTTACATTCAACACAATCATGAGGCTTAATAGCAGCCAGGAGACCTGTATAGAATATATCTATGTAATCTATATATTTCTTTCTCTAACTGCCAGAACTTCTTAGAAACACAAAGTTCAGTTAACTTTCTAAAGTTCACTAAGTAGACAAACATCCTGCTGTGGTGATCTGTTCACTTGGCAAAAAGGAAGTTAGGAGCTATGATTAAAGCTCTGCTAGTGTTCAGCAGCAAGAGCTTAATTTCCTGCTTTCCCTGGTGTATATACAATGTTTGGCCAGGCAGTAATGTTTCCCTGTGAACTCTATTTCCAACCCCCTCTCTTCTTCCCTTTTTGAATGGCATGCTCTGTCTTGAAATGTCAAGTCTCACTGTGCAATTATGTAATTCAACCTCTACACGACTCAGGTGATTATGCAATTAAGAAAACCCTAAGGTTTTAGCTGCTTGTTTCTTAATCTTTCTTTCATGGCCCTGGCTGTATAACTCTGCACAATGCTCTCGTTTCAGAAGTGGACACCGTCTCATGGACATTCTTTTCTCCAGTCCATCACCTCTGAAATCTTTTTTGGATGCAGTTTCTTTGGACTGAGAAGATTAACCATTATTACAATAGGAGGTGGGCATGTTCAATACAATACAAGTTTTCCCTAGAGATAAGTTTCTTGGTCACTTTCTTCTCTCCGGAATGGTCTTTGGATTGTTTCTGTTCTTATTTCAGGACTATTACCTGATACTGTAAATTGGTGTTAATAAGGTAAGTAATCTTTATTTACAAAGAAGAAAATGGTGGAGAAAAAGAAAGCATGTGATAAAAATGTGATTCAGTAGACAAATTGGTAAAGCTAGCCAATTTCCACTTCTGGGGAATTACAGCCAAGTAAATATTAGCCACAGGTGGCTAATGAAATTTGTGTGTGTGTGATGGAACAGTCAAAATGCCAAAACGAAACAACAATGGTTCCAGTCCTTCAACTGGACAAAGGTTTGAGACATCTGATCATATTAATCATCTAAAGGAATAAAATATGGAAATATAATAGCTACTTGATTGAACAAAATATTAAAATAAAATTTAAGTCATACTTAGCATAATGGGCCATTGGATATTGGAATATTCAAGATTTGAAATAGAGATTTATATGGCAAACTCTGTCCCTTTGTCCTAAAACTTTCCCTTTATACTTAACCTGATTGGTTCATTCATCATTAAGTATAGTTTCCAGGATTATAACATTAGTTCTATAAAAATGCATTTGAAAAGATACAGAAAATAATTTTAGATAAAAAACAATCAATGTCCATAAACTCCAACCACTTCCTGCCTCAAAAATAAAAAAGTCACAAAAGCAAATTTAAGGGCTTGGTTTAAGGGCTGGCAATTTAATATGCCTACATTGCTATTCTTGTTTGTTATTTATTATTCCCCAGAGAAGAAACAGGAACCCTCATTAAGGAAATTTAGCAATCCATTTTTATCTCCTCTATTGTCTTCTTAGCTATCCTCTTATGTTTTACTTTTTAGTGTTTGCTCTAGGGATTATAATATATACTCCTAACATCACAGTTTACCATATATTAATATTATACCACTTTGTGTACAATTAAGAAACGTATAATTCCACTGATACCCTCCCCTCTTTTAAATATTGTTGTATTACATTTAATATGTACATATATCTTAAACCACAAAATACATTACTATTATTTTTGCTTTAAAAATAATGCTATCTTTTAGATACATTTAAAAATGAGGAGTAAAAATCTTATATTTACCCACATATTTACTATTATTTCATAGCTCTTTATTCTCAATTCTCAGATGTAAATCCTTTTCATCAGCCTAAATGACTTTTCTCAAAAATGTTTCTTATAGAACAAATTCTGTGTTAATAAACGATCTTAGTGCCTATTTATTTGAAAATTTATTTTGCCTTCATTTTTGAAGGGTATTTTTATTGGACATAAAAATCATGGTTGATAGCACTTTTAAAATGTCATTTATTGTCTTCTGGCTGGTATTTCTCCCTGTGCTTATTTCCCCCATCTAGATAAACATCTAATGTTTTCTTTATCACTGGTTTTTGGCAATTTGGCTATGGTTTACATAGGAGGTTTTCCTTCCATTTATTCTCCCTGAGATCTGTGGTACTTCTGGCATCATGAGTTATTATTTTCATCACATTTGGAAAAATATTCATTCTTTTTTTTTCTTTTTATCTTTCATTCTTTATGGGGAGGGTGCCTCAGTTTCAGACTCCTTTCTGAGCTCCAGTTACATAGTTGTATTACTTAATGTTTTCTCATAGATACACTGAAGTTTTGTTCATTTTGTTTTCCCTCCAGCCGTTTCTCTTTTTGCTCTTCAGATTGTATAGAATAATATTGCCTTGTCCTTGAGTCATTAATGTTTTTCTCTGAAATATTTAAACTTCTAAAAAGCCCACCCAGTGCATATTTAATTTCAGAAATTTAATTTCTATTCCTCTTTTCTATTCTGTTGTTGTTGTTGTTACCACTGAGTCTCCTCATCCATTCACTTGTTATACCCCTTTCTATCTATGTTTTTGTTTTTTTTTTTTTTTGAGACAGAGTTTCACTCTTGTTACCCAGGTTGGAGTGCAATGGCGCGATCTTGGCTCACCGCAACCTCTGCCTCCTGGGTTCAGGCAATTCTCCTGCCTCAGCCTCCCGAGTAGCTGGGATTACAGGCATGCGCCACCATGCCCAGCTAATTTTTTGTATTTGTAATAGAGACGGGGTTTCACCATGTTGACCAGGATGGTCTCGATCTCTTAACCTCGTGATCCACCCGCCTCGGCCTCCCAAAGTGCTGGGATCTATCTATGTTTTATTCTTAGATTCTTGAACCTATTTGTAATATCATTTTAAAATTCTTGTCTAGTATATCCAACATATCTGTTATCACTGGACCTATTTCTGTTCATAATTCTGATAGAGGCAGGAGGCATACAAATGCCTAGGCAGATAGGGTGGATGCCTGGAGAAATCCAACCTTCAAGCCAGAAATAGTCCTGGATAAATCGTCAGACCAGACTGAGAACCCACCTTCCCAGCTGGCATGCTTTCCTCTGATTGATCCCCATCTTTTGCCTATTTTACGTATACTTAGCCTTTCCTAATTGGTTTTCCACACCATCATAACCACCTTTGATTGGTGTCTTTGCTTTAACCTTTTTCAAATACTCACAAACCGATCAGCACACACTCCCTATTCTGAGCCCATAAAAAGCCCTGGGCTCAGACATATTGATAACTCTTTTTCCTTTGGATAGGGGGTCACCCCCATGTCCCATTCACTAAAACTCATTTCATCACTCAATAAAAAACTTTCTGCCATTCCCACTCTTTTGGTGTCCACATGCCTTACTTCTTCTTGGTCATGAGACAAGAACTCAGACCTGGATGAACTAAAGAGCAAAAAATCCTGCATCAATTCCACCCTTCTCAACTCTCTCCCCCGCTCCCCTACTTTCCTCTTGTATGGGTCATATTGTCCTATTTGCATATCTAGTATTTTTTTAAATTAAATGCTAGAGAGTTGAAGGCTATATTGTTGAGAGTCTGACTGGTGTGCTATTTCTTTAAGTAGTTTCAAGTTTTATTCAGTAAGTTAGTTAATTTATTGATGATTCTGCTTGATTCTATTGAGGCTTACATATAAACCAGGACAAGGATTCTTAGATGTAAATCCTTTCCTTCAGCCTAAATGACTTTTCTACAAGATGTTTCATTCAAAAAATAATATTTTAAAAATGTTATGTTTTGTTAAGGAGCTTTAAAACTAATTCTTATTCTAAATATAGAGTTGCACTGCAACTAAGACAGGTCCATTTGAGAGCATCAAGCTAATGATTATAGTGGTCAGCAAAATCTCTCCATTCTGGTGGTCAGAACTCCAAGGTCTCAAACTCTACATAGTCGCTGGAATTGTTCAGCTCAGAGCTTTTTTGGTTGCTCTCATCTAACAGACCTCTTGGTATCTTTCCTCAAGCATGCACAGTTTAGTATTAGCTAAACATACCGAGGGGTGCAAATGAAGATATTTTGGGGCTCATTCTCTACACAGCTTTTTTTCCTGTGGTACTATGTTCTATAATTTACAGTTAGCTGAACGAACAGTCAGTCCTGAAGTAGGATCTCTACTTTCTCAGCTTAGGGATGACTGCCATGGACTTTGCCTGCCCATGCTGCAGCATGGAAAGCTGGGACTCCACTGATAGATTTCCCTGCTCTAATAATTACGGTTCTGTATTGCAGTTGTGTAAATTTGAAACCACTTGCTCTATACAATTTGCCTATTTTTATAGTTACTCATGGCATGAGAGTTCTTCCAATAACTATTACCCTATGATAACTGGAGGTGAAAGTCCATTAAAATATTTAAATAAATAGCTTGCATTATAATTAAATCAAGTCAGCATAGAAACAGGAATTATACCAAAGCATGGAGTGCCAATGTCTCTAAAATATGTTTTAAAAGCTGGCATAATAAATTATAAGGTAGCCATACATTTATAATTTCTGACTACTACAAAGCTTTTTGGGGACTTTCCACCATCATCATTAGATTTTTTTCAAAAAGAACATTGGAAAAAAAATCTTGAGTGGTTTATATAAAGTACACTATATGCAGTATTGCACGTATAGTATAGCTTATGGATACTGGATATTTTACTGATATTATATTCCTCTCTTCTTCTATGGGATAGGAGAAACATTTTATTTTTTATTATGCTGGCACACAGCTGATATTTTGGTATTTTAAGGTGCCAAAAATGGTTGATTATATTTTATGGTTTTGTTCCTGTAGATTTTCTTTAAGGCAGCATTTCCCAAGTGTGCTCCATGAAAACAAAGCTCCAGTATGGGGTAAATTAAGAAAATTCTGCATATTATATCCTTCCCGTGGAGATTCACAATTCACGTTATCATATTAAACCCACTGAGAAGTCCTCATGTAAAGACATTAGTAGCATTGTTTAATCTCATTTCCCCACATTTACTTGATCAAGGATCCCTTTTATGTTTTATTCATTATTATTTCAAGGCCTGGGAAATACTACTTTAAGTCTACATAGTAGAGGCAGCATAGCAGAAAGTGAATGTTTGTCTCATTTTGGAGGATAAGATTAGATAGCATAAAACAATATACAAAAGATTAGAGAGAGAATATCCTGACTAGAAGAAGAGAGAAACTTGGACAGAGACTACTCAGGTCAAAACTGATTCAGGTTAAGACTGAGAAAAGTTATGAATTGCACCAAGTATGTGCACACTCTCACGTCTCTCTCCTATTTGTTTTTCATTCAGTCCCTGGGTTCCCATTTGTCTCATGTGAATGAAACTTTCTGCTATCAGCTCTTGGGTAGAGCAGTTGGGAAATTTACTCTCAGCTCTTTTGCCTTCATGTTTTTGTGTATTACTCAGCGTATTTATGGAAACACTTCAGAATATTCAAGGCTCTTGGCCGGGCGTGGTGATCCACGCCTGTAATACAGGACTTTGGGAGGCCAAAGAGGGCAGATCATCTGAGGTCAGGGGTTCCAAACCAGCCTTGCTAATATGGTGAAACCTGGTCTCTACTAAAAATACAAAAAAATTAGCTGGGCATGGTAGTGGGTGCCTGTAAACCTATCTACTTGGGGTGCTGAGGCAGGAGAATCACTTGAACGCAGGAGGTAGAGGTTGCAGTGAGCTGAGATGGCACCACTGCATTCCAGCCTGGGCAACAAGAACAAAACTCAATCTCAAAAGAAAAAAAAAAAAAAAAGACTACTCAAGACTATTCAAAGCTTGAAGAACCTTAAGCTAGTATTCCACATGAGAAAATCTTCAAAAGGTGATTTTCAGGCACATGCAACAGGACAAAGAGAGATTTATTTGTTTCTTTTATGATGACTATGCTAAAACATTTCTAAAATCATATCATATATTTAACTATTTCTTATACATACCATTAGCAATAAGTATGGTGGACTATGGTTCACCACAGCCACTCTGGTCTTATGGAAAATATAATGCATTTGGAGGCAAAAGACCTACACTGAGGTCCCTGTTTCACCAGATAATGGTATGGAATTTGGGAAAAAATGTACTTAGTCTCTCGGAGTCAATGTGTTTATCTGTATTATGAGATTAGTAAAACCTAGCTCAGAGGTATGCTGTCAAAGAAATATAGAATGTTTGTGAATATTTGTGAAATTTATAAAGCATAAATTTCTAAACCAATATAAGGCACTAATATGATTTTTTTTTATAAAATATAAGCCATAGATGTTGAGAGATAATTATGAATGAATTCCTTTTATCTCATTATGTATAGGAGCATGCCTTTGTTCTTTATTTTCCCTTCAAAGGAATTTTGTATAGAAAACAGCCTTGAAATGTAGAAACAATGTTTTCCTCAGGAGCAAAAGGCAGGATTCCTTAACACTTTGGAAGACAGAGGTAGGGGCTTCCTTTGGGACAGGCTTGCTTTCCATTACAAAAGATTCGGGCCTCCTAAGACTGGTGATCCTCTGCTGGAACACAGACCCCGTTGATACAGGTGTCCACCCTCAGTGAGACTGCACTCTCACAACTGGGCCGAAGAAATGCTAATAATGCTCTGTTGCCATTGCTATGAGAAGTAAAATTATTTTTCTGGGATCCAGGAGTCTCATGACTTTTACCAGAACACATTAAGGCTAAGCTGACATTTCTTGACAGTAGGCAAGTAACTTTCTGGAATAATTTGGGTTTAGTCTAGCATACAGAAAGCTAGAGTTCACATGACCTTGGATATCTCATTGATATTATTAAATTATCTTATTTTAATGCATTTGAGTCCTGTGATTAAAAGAAATAAATATTCAAGATTCTGATTTTGGTATGCTTGTGTTGATTTCCTTGCCAACAAAAGATTTAATGAGATGCAGTGAAGTGGACACTATATTTAAACTTGAACTCTTTTTTAAAGTATTTCAAGAAAATTTTGTCTTTATGGAGCAAAAGAAAATTTTAACCTTCTTGCTACTACATAAGTTATGCAAATTAAAATCAGTACACCCTTCAAATTAGTACTTATTTGTAAATAAATAAACAAATATGAAATGAAAATAAAGCAGCCAATGACCTTCAAATTAATTCATATTTCTCTAGAGAATCCAATATATCTTCACTTAAATATTTTTCATTCTGGCTGAAAACAAAAGAGAAAAATAAAATACTCATCTACCCTATCTAGTTTTATAAACTACGAGCTTGTATGATTCTTGTTAGAGTTTCCAAATCAAGAATGTTGAGATGTACTTAATTAATTAGTGAGCTCCTTTAAATGCTGCCCTTAGAGACAATTTTTCCTCATTTTTTTCACTTTACCTAAAAGGTCTCAAGACATTTAACCAATACTTGCTGTAGTCATTCTTTACTGTATTAGATAAGATGGTTATAATCCTAGGAATGGGAACATATCACAGACACATGCACATTTCTTTACCTTAGAGTCCATCTAATTTAATTTCAAATAAAAAACAAATACGAAAACATCAGCTCTCAAATTATTCTCAGTGGTTGTTGAGCTATCAACCCCTTACACTTGGGGTTACCAATCTTCCACAGCCCAAACCTGCTGTGGGTAACCCCAAGTGTAAGGGGTTGATAACACAAAGATTAAGTGACATCCAAATGCACTCTATTTTGATTTCAAGATTAAATTTAAGATCAGCTTCTCAAATAGAGAAACTGAAGGAAGAAAATAAGTTAAATTTTAAAAAAAATTTTTAATGGAAAGAACTCATATTTTTCCTAACTTCTTTACACAACTAAAGTGTGGAGATTTGCTTGTAGCTCATATAGCTACCATCTTTAAGGATGAGGCCACTTTGGGAACTTCTCAAGTACCCCAAAATCATTCTGTAAGTCTTGTTGTGACATGAAAAAATTAACACATGTATGTGTTTTTCGGTCTGTGACTTTTGAAAAGCTCAATTATTATAAGGTGTTCAAAGAGTTGAGGAAAGGATTGGATTTTTATAATTATTTTATAATCAAAAGTCCAATGTGTTCTATTTAAGGGAATAACTGAGAAGCTGTAATTTAAGTCAGATTCGTGAGTGCTCCAATACAAAGCTTTATTGGATTTTCAATTATAATTAACAGAATAATAACTGAAGATGTAAACAGAAACAGAAATGGCTGTACTATCAAACACCTGCTTCATAATTATTTGAACAACAAAATGTTTTCGAGTCTCCCACTTATTTATAATCCTGGCATTTAAAAAAAAAATCCATCTATGTATCAATCTGCTTAAGTATTTTACAGCTCTCCATGAGACAAAGCAACTCAAAAAATAATCTCATCCAGGTGACGAAGTAGAAGCAGTAAAATGTCACTGGGAGGTCACTTTACACAAGCAGAGTCAAAAGACTAGGTAAATGTAAAAGTATCTGAAAGTTCTTGGGAATTAAATCTTCAGTCAAAGAGTAATGTAATGACCCAAAAATATCAATTTAGGACTTAAATTCAGTGGATTCATTGTAATCTTATAACTGAAAGATGGGAATGGTGTGGAAAAGTATTGTTAGAGAGCAATTGTTGAATGAAAGCAGGCGTCTGCCATTCTCCCATAAAGGAGGCTATGTACAATTTTCATTTGGCATCCTAACAATCTTATATTTGGTTTGAGCAGTACATTTTCATTTCATTCATCATTTAAAGACAGATAATCAGAAAGTCATTACGTTGGCCGACACCAGACCCTTTGCTCGATTGTATTGTAATTGAGCACCGCAGAGCGTGTGCCAGATCTAATGGATAATGAATATATTATGTCAGTAGAACTGCCTCAGTGAAGCTTCAGGGGAATAGACAGAGGGGGTTGTAGTGGTGACATATAGGGTCACAGATGTTGCACTGATTTACTGATGGAATGATTGTGTAATTAGGTAATCAATGGCGGGTACTGAGCTGTGGTGGGCATCTCACTCTGGAAATGGAAAGAGTATATGATGGAAAAAGCACCATTTATTCAACATAGTTTATGAAGACCAGACTTTGCTTGGATCAAACCTATAGTTATTGTTAACCATTACAGAGCACCTTTCTTGGAATAGAAAGATAAAGATGTAGCCATGAGCCTGGTCATGTTACAATGAGCTTATGTAGCACAGCTCTTATATCACCTTTTCATCATAGCCTTATCAAGTACCTTTGTTATTCTTATGAATAAGGAAATCAATGCAGAAGTGTATAGATACTCATATTCCACAATGGTCCACTTAGAAAATCTCCTTTTCTTTTAAAATTAACTATATTGAAGAGTATAATTAACTGTATTCAACTATATTAACTATATTTTTAGGTCCAAGAGACATTTAAGTGCACAATATTAATAACTGATAATGTTGATAATAATATCAGTATTATTAAAGTTATTGAGTTCTTTGAAAATTCAGGCTTTTTCTATTTACATGAATTAGTTATTCAAAACAGTCTGAGCAGATAAATATTATTATTATTATCCCCATTATACAGATTAGAAAACAAAAGCATGAACTAATCTAATAACTTGCCAAGACCACAATATACTAGATGGCTGAATCAGCACTCAAAAATGACTATTCAACTCAAGCCCATGCTTTAAATCATGCTGCTTAATTATCTTCTTATCCTGAGTCAAGTCCACTGGTGCTTTGTTTCATCTCATTTTCTTTTTTAAAGTCAGTTTCTCACACTGACATTTATGAAAGACATGCAGGAAATCATGAAATGTTACAGATTTTCAAAAGAAGGAAAAAAGAAAGAAGTTGTGGCCAGGTGTGGTGGCTCACATCTGTAATCTCAGCTCTTTGGATGGCCAAGGCCAGTAGATAGCCTGAGGTCAGGAGTTCAAGACCAACCTGGCCAACATGGCAAAAACCTGTCACTACTAAAAAATACAAAAAATTGCTAGGTGTGGTAGTGGATGCCTGTAATCCCAGCTACTTGGGAGGCTGAGGCAGGAGAAACACTTGAACCCAGGAGGCAGAGTTTGCGGTAAGCCGAGATCATGCCACTGCACTCCAGCCTGGGAGACAAGGGCAAAACTCCATCTCAAAAAAAAAAAAAAAGTTATATGTTATGTTTATAACACAAACCAAACAGTGTTAGAGGTATGACATGGATGCAGAGGTTTTCATTCCTGGCATTCTTGCTTCTTCACTGGGAAATTTGATGGGAAAAAGGAGTATAAAGTGCTATATATGTTGTATTGCCATCACTAGTAATAACGAGATGTTGCCCATTACAGTTTACATGAACCCTATTTACATTCCATCTCTTGTGCATTAGGACTATGGCCTTTGGTCAATTGCCCTAGGCAATGATTGATATGGCAATCTAGACATGCTGTGATTTTGGTGATCTAAAAGAAGGAGATAAGCTTTTACAAAATGGTGTGCATTGCCAGAGTTAAAGGGGATCATTCTTATGTTATATTTAAACATGAGTGGCAATATTAAAAAGCATTCATGAGACACCAGCGTTCAATTAAAAATTTCCAAGCATAGTATATATAGAACCAACTGATCAAGTGTAGGTGGGGAGCAGATGAGAGAAACGGAACCGCAAGTGATCCAGATTTTTGAATCATCATAGATTTTAAAGTTGCTAAGATTAACATAAATATAAATTGGATAAAAAGACAGTGATTTTTACTTTCTGAGTACAATTGATAGAAACAGTAAACCAAAAATTGTAGAACTCAAAAATGAAATATCTAGCATTGGATTAGATACCGCAGAAGCAAGGATAGTAACCTGAAAGATCGCTCAGCAAAAAATACTCACATTAAAACACATGAGGAAAGTTGAAGGAGATTAAAGAAAAAGGGAAAAGGAAACACATGAGACGTGCTTGAAAGGCCTATTCTATCTATGCATAGGTGGAATCCCAAAAAGAGAAAAGCATGTATTCGTTACCTATTGTTATACAACAGAATACCACAATGCTTGGTATCTAATACAACAAATATTAATCATCTTGCAAATTTTACCGGTCAGGAATCTGGACAGGAATTAGCTGAATGCTTTATTTCAGGTCTCTAATTCAGTTTCAGTCACACTGAAACGGCAGTCTTACCAGAAAGCTTGACAGAGAAAAGACCTCTTGCCAAATTTACTAGCAAGGTGGCTGGCAGGATTCCATTCCTCATTGCCTTTGGTATTAACAGAGTCGGTCGTTTTCTGATTATTGGCTGAAGGCCTTGTTCAGTTCTTAGCCACGTGGGTCTCTCCATGGGACAACTCATATCATCGAAAAACATAAAGCCATAGTTTGGAGAAACTCAAAAACTTCCAAGCAGAATTAAAAAAAAAAAAAAGAGTATGAAATCTAAAACTAATAAGAAATATTTAAAGCAACCATAAGAAAAAAAGATCCATTGTTTTCAAAGAAGAAATAAGCTTTATAGGTTACTTTTTTTTTTTTTTTTTTGAGACGGAGTTCCGCTCTTGTTACCCAGGCTGGAGTGCAATGGCGCGATCTTGGCTCACCGCAACCTCCGCCTCCTGGGTTCAGGCAATTCTCCTGCCTCAGCCTCCTGAGTAGCTGGGATTACAGGCACGCACCACCGTGCCCAGCTAATTTTTTGGGACGGGGTTTCACCATGTTGACCAGGATGGTCTCGATGTCTTGACCTCGTGATTCACCCGCCTCGGCCTCCAAAAGGGCTGGAATTACAGGCATGAGACATGGCGCCTGCCCTATAGGTTACTTTTAAGGAGAAGCTATCAAGCTAGATGGCAATGGAATGACTACTTACAAGTGTTAAAGGAAACCATCTGCCATTTTTTGCTTGGTATTCTATACTAAGCAAAAAAATATTCTTCAATATTATGGTAAAATACAAGAATTTCACACAAACAAAAATAAGAATATGTCACCAACAGAAGAATGTTCAAAAAAAAAAAAAAAAAAAACACTGAAGTTATTTATACTGGCATAAGAATCATGATCCCAGTTGGAAACATGCCAATTCAAGAAACAAATAACATTGAAAAGGCTATTATGTGGTTAACTAGTACTTATTATTGAGATCTAAAAGCAATACGTACTTGTATGTTTAAAATACACATAGAACGGCCAGGCGCGGTGGCTCAAGCCTGTAATCCCAGCACTTTGGGAGGCCGAGGCGGGTGGATCACGAGGTCAAGAGATCAAGACCATCCTGGTCAACATGGTGAAACCCCGTCTCTACTAAAAATATAAAAAATTAGCTGGGCATGGTGGCACGTGCCTGTAATCCCAGCTACCCAGGAGGCTGAGGCAGGAGAATTGCCTGAACCCAGGAGGCGGAGGTTGCGGTGAGCCTAGATCGCGCCATTGCACTGCAGCCTGGGTAACGAGCGAAACTCCATCTCAAAAAACAAAAACAAAAAACAAATAAAATATACATAGAACTAAAACTCATGATAAAATATCACAAAAGGAAGTGGGGATATGAAAGATGGAGTAAAGTAACGTAAGGTTCTAAAAGTATACAGTTATAATTGTACCATTTTAAAGTGGATGCGAACAATTCAAGAACGCATGTTTATGTGCTAATCTCCTCTACGTCTCCAAGGATTATTTTGTAATTGCTAAAAGATTTTAAAACAAAAAGAATTAGTTGAAATGTCTGATTATGCTAAGAGATGGCAAGATGGGAAAAATACACAGGAAGAAAATTTGGATCAAATTAAAAAAATTAGATTTCAACTCCAGTATATCAATAATTATACTAAATACAAATCAACCAAATATACCAGTTACAAACTGAAATGTCAAATGGAGAAAAAGTAAAATGTAACTAATTTTTGTGGGGTATATGATATGCCTGTGAAATGTCTGTAGAATGAGTAAGGTAATGACCTAGGCCCTCCATCATAAGTCTACATGTCCTATATTTACATGGCATCTAATAGGTAAGGAGCAAGTGTTAACAACTCCATCTTCTGTGTTTTGAGCTTGGGATAATATTAACTTCTTACGGCAATGAGCAATTTTCTATGGTAGTGGAAGACAATAGGACTTTTTGAAATATTCTCACAGTGATTGTGTTTAAAAGCTGTCCTCATGCATGGTCCTATCTCATGAACTTTGCATAGTGACTGAAAAAAAATAATGTATGAGACTTTACTGAAATTCAGTTATTCAAACCACTGGAGAAATCTCGATTGAAAGACAGAATAGCACCATACATTAAAAAAAATTCTAAGGAGAAATTTGCAAGGGCAGAATATAATAACTGAAAAAGAACTGGCCAGTGTGTCAGAATTCATATTCTCAACTTTGGTTATTTCAGAAAGTGTCATGGGGATTGTTCCAAGGTTGTCAAGATCCAATTTACACTGGAGTTAGCAAAATAACAAAATTTCTTTTATTCATCATTACTACATTATTGTAATCTTTTTATACAAAAACAAAAATAACCTTTCCCCTTCTCCACCCTGATTTTCATCCTTTTTCAGGGTTTAGGGTTGGAGGAATTTTCTAATGTTATTTTGGCCTGGGAGGGAGGCAGATAATTTGATTAAAATAAGATAGAGGAAAAAGTCTAGCATACTAACTTTCATAATAACAAAAACCAAAATGTATCCAGATTCCCCACCATAGTGACCTCTGAGCCTCCTGTTCTTCACTCTAAAGAAGCAAAGGCTCGGCTGGGCACGGTGTTCACTCTAAAGAAGCAAAGGCTCGGCTGGGCACGGTGGCTCATGCCTATAATCCCAGCACTTTGGGAGGCCGAGGCAGGTGGATCACGAGGTCAAGAGGTCAAGACCATCCTAGTCAACATGGTGAAATCCCGTCTCTACTAAAAATACAAAAAATTAGCTGGGCATGGTGGTGCATGCCTGTAGTCCCAGCTACTCGGGAGGCCAAGGCAGGAAAATTGTTTGAACCCAGGAGGCAGAGGTTGCAGTGAGCCGAGATGGTGCCATTGCACTCCAGCCTGGGTAACGAGAGCAAAACTCCATCTCAAAAAAAAGAAGCAAAGGCTCTATTTCATCATACGCAAAATGTTACTTTTATTCCTCAGCATTTATGTTACCTATGCTATGTCGTTAGGTGGAATCTAATAAATTGGTAACAATGCAGTCATTATGTGGGTACAAACATGTTCTGATTTTCTTAGATATCTTTCTGTATTGAGATCCTTATTTCTTGTATTAGAGTATTCTGGCTCTAATGAAAGATCATTGGCAAAAAAGAATCTGGAGGAACTTTCAAAAAATAATTTGTAAATATGGCAGAGATAAAATGTCTACTCAAAAACAAAGAAATTTCAGAGGCAGAAAATAGTTTCTGTGTATGTTCAAAACACCTGAAATACAGTAAGAAATGGTTCCTAGATTATTAAGACCAGAGAAATGAGTAGTTTTAAATCTTCCCTTTACAAGGGCATATAGATTTTAAAATGTGGAACCTGTGTTGAACTAATCCTTTCCTCATTTTTCCATTTCCTAAACAGTTTTAACCCTGGTAGCCAAGCTGACTGTATATTATGTACAAATGCATGATAGAGGTGATTTTTAATGGGATTTTCACTGCTAAAGCAGTAGTGATACCCCTGTTTCCTAGCACCAAGTTTTTTTCTCATAATGAATTGTCATTTCATTCATGTCAGTCAAAGAATTACTTTCTTCTCCCTGTACAACAAAATTCTATGTTCTCAAAATTTAAAAACTAAAACATTGCCAACAACAAAAGGTCTTTGACAACTTTATTGTCTGTCATAAATCAATCTGGCAAGATCAAGTGACAAAATATGAAATGTCAGACCTATACTTCTGTCTGTTAAAATGATAGTATTCACTATACATTTAATGCACATATTTATTTTTTCTAATCTAACAACAAGTAACACTGCTTGATGCTTGATGGGGAAAGTCACATTGCATAAATAAATAAAGCAGAAAACAGGCTGGGCACGGTGGCTCACACCTGTAATCCCAGGATTTTGGGAAGCCAAAGTGGGTGGATCACAAGGTCAGGAGTTTGAGGCTAGGCTGGGCAATATGGTGAAACTCTGTCTCTACTAAAAATATAAAAATTAGTCAGGCACAGTGGTGGGCACCTGTAATCCCAGCTACTAGGGAGGCTGAGGCAGGAGTATCGCTTGAATCTGGGAGGCAGAGGTTGCAGTGAGCCGAGATCACATCACTGCACTCTAGCCTGAACGACAGAGTGAGAATCCGTCTCAAATTATAAAGGATGCATAAAGGATGGATAATGATATCCTGGCTGCATTCAAGGTCATTCTTAAAGAAGACAGATAGAGGTTGCAGCCATTATTGCCCCATAGGAAACGCTCAAAACAATAGAAAGACTGAATAGATGGACTTCATGTTGTTACTTAAATGAGGAAGATTAGGGAAAATGTGGATAAGAATAAAAGGTCTTTTATCATACTAGAGTGGTATAAATTGTCATTCACTGAAATGAACCTTTTTGCTCTTAAGTCTTCAATTAGGTGATCGACAATCATTTTATTTATTTTTCTCCTTTGGGCTTATAACCTTTGACAAACAATATCTTGTAATTATGTATGTATTAATTGTCTCTTATCACCACTACACTGTAAGACCTCTGAAGCAGGGGCTTGTTTTTTGTTTGCTGTTTTTTTTTCCCAACAACTAAAATAGTGTTTGGCATGCACTTAGCACTTAGGTAGTTTTGAGTAAATGAATGAATTTAATGATAAATAGATAAAGAGAATTAAGGCCAGGCGTGGTGGCTCATGCCTGTAATCTTAGCACTTCGGGAGGCTGAGGCAGGCCGATCACTGGATCAAGAGATTGATACAGTCCTGCTCAACATGATGAAAGCCCAAAATACAAAAGATTATCCAGGCATGGTGGTGTGTGTTTGTAATCCCAGCTACTCAGGAGGCTGAGGCAAGAGAACGACTTGAACCCAGGAGGCAGAGGTTACGGTGAGCCAAGATTGCACCACTGCACTCCAGCCTGGGTGACAGAATAAGACTTTGTCTCAAAATCAAACAAACAAAAAAGAAAAAGTGAATTAAAAAGGAGAAAAATGACATAAAATGTGAACATAAGAATAACCTTTATAAGCCATCACTATAACCGTAAATGAAATTTAAACCAACAGTTAATATGGAGATTTTCAAAATGAACTAAAATAAATAGACATTCTCTCTCTTCCTTTCTGTAGTATCCAATGTAGCATACAAACTAAATAAAAGGATTGATTATAGAAAAATGAGTAAAGCTTTAATACATAAATACTAGCCAAAAGAAGCCTTGTAACTGTTTTATAACAGTTATATATAAACTATATACAGTTATAATAAACTATACGGTTAAAAATACTATTAGAAATAAAGAATGTCACTACCTAATGATAAAAGATTCAACTCGCTAGGAAGGTAAAATAATTCCAAATTTTATAAATCTTATAAATTGACCTTAAAATATAAACAAAAGGTGTGGAATTTGAAGAATCTACAATCATACTGAGAGGTTTTAATATATTTCTATAATTAATTATCAAACAGGACAAAAAAATAAACAGTAGTATCTAATAAAGACTTGTAAGATTTCAACAGCCTGTTTACCCAGCTGAATCAAATGGACGCATGTGATATAACATCATCCTCACCAATTGAACAACAGATTTTCTGCTCAAACACACATAGAATACTATATTTAGACAATAAATTATAAGCCACAAAACACATCTCAGCTCATTTAGAAGCATCAGATTTGCATTGACAACATTCTATAGTCAGATTAAATCAAGGTAAAAAAAATGAAGTCTTCAGAAACAATAGAAAATTTCAATGTATTATTCTAAGGACAGCATGAGTAAAGTGGGAAATCAAAACTGAGAATTATCAAATATTTAGAAATGAACAACAATGTAAATGTATGTGGGATGAGGGTAAGTATTAATCAGGAAGAAAAAAAGCCTTAATGCTTACATTAAGAAAGAGAAAAAGGCTGAAAAACGATGGTCTACGTATTTATCCAGCTCTAGCAATTAGAAAAGAAACAACAGAATGAATTCAAAGAAAAATAAAGGCAATTGTGAATAACATAGCAATAAAGGATAAAAGAAAGACTAGAAATAATTGACCAAACCAAAAATGATTTTTTGTAAAGACTAACAGACACATTTCTGAACAGACTAGTCAAATCAATAAGAAAAAAAGGCAAAATAAATAACATCAGGAATGAGAGCAGAGCAGAAGTTTAAAAACAACAGAAGAAAATAATATTTTAGAAAACAAAGAAGAAAATTTTTCTATAATAATTTAATTTACCTAAAGTAAGAAGAAATAAAAAGCATCATAAGACTGTTAACTATTTGAGAGACTTAATTAGTAAATTAAAAATACACCCAGAAAAACTCTCAAGACCCAGATATTACTTCTTAGCAAATACTCAAGAAATAGCTAACAACTGGAGCATAAATACTTCCAAGGAACAGCAAAGGCACAATGTCTTCAACGTCTGCTGTACATCAAGTAAATGTATAGAACTTAGCATCATTTTTAAATGCAAGATAAGGAAGGGTAGTTTGTTAAAAGATAAATACAACTCAATCATATTTTCAGATTTAGAAAAAAATTCCAAAAAAATGATAGAAAACTAAATTCATCAATATAATAATCATTCTAATAATGGCCATAATTTGTGATCAGAGTGGGTATTTTTCATGTATAAAAAATGTAATATCAAACTGGGCGTGGTGGCTTATGCCTGTAATCCCTGCACTTTGGGTAGCTGAGGTGGGCAGATCACCTGAGGTGAGGAGTTTGAGACCAGCCTGGCCAACATGGGGAAACACTGTCTCTACAAAAAATACAAAAAATTAGCCAGGCATGGTGGCATGAACTTGTAATCCCAGCTCCTCAAGAGGCTGAGGTAGGAAAATCACTTGAACCTGGAAGGCGGAGGTTGCAATGAGCAGAGATCCACTGCACTCCAGCCTGGACAACCAAGAACAAAACTCCGTCTAAAAAAAAATAGAAGTATCAAAATATTTATTATTAGTTTAATTTACCATATTAATTGATAAAATGAGAAAAATGTTATTCTAGCAAATATGTTAATAGAAGTAATTTGACAAAATTTAATAGCAATTCATATTTTTTATTTTTATTTTTACAGCGTCTCAGTCTGTTGCCCAGGTTGGACCACAGTGGTGCAATCATAGCTCACTGTAATCTTGATCTACTGGCCTCAGTTTTCTGAGTAGCTAGGACTACAGGCACATGCCACTACACCTGGCTATTTTTTTTTTAATTTTTTGCTATGCTGCCCAGGCTAGTCTTGAACTCTTGGGCTCAAGCAATCCTACTGCCAATGTTCTGGAATTACAAGCATGAGGCAGCGTGCCCAGTTACATTTCATAATTTAAATACAAACTTAGGAAAACTGGAAATGGAAAAAAAAATTGTGAATCTGATAAAAAATTATATACTACAAAAAAAAATCAAAATTTAGAAACATCATTTTCTATATAATGTAGTCCACATAATACTTGAAAGCACTCTAAAGTAAACAAGAAAGAAAAGAAAAAGAAAAAAGTTTACAAAAATTGCAATGGAAGATACAAAACTGACCTTATTCACAAATACTAAAATTACCTACCTTAAAAACCTAAGAGATTTTACAGAAAAAAATGAAATTGTATAAGCATTCAGTGAGGTTGCAGGGTAAGATCAATATAAAAAACTCATTATGTTATTATAAACTAGCAATATAAACAAGTGATACAAAATATAATTTATAACATTAACAAAAACTTCAAGTTGCTTGTGATTAAAGCTATTCAGATATACCTGTTATTTATGGAGAAAATTATGTTTAAAAAAAGAAACCCTTAATTAATGGAAAGAGGATACATTGTCCAAGGACCATAAATGCAATAATATAAAAATATAAATTATTCTCAAATTGCTGTATAAACTCAAGGAAATCAAAATCACATTCCCTAAAGGTCATATTGAATATTATATAAAGGAGCAAAAAGTCAAGAACAGATAAAACACTTCTAAAAAATAAGAAAAAGGAAGAATGAGTCGTCCTATGAGATATTACGATTACAGAAACATCATACTAATTCAGACACTGTGGCACTGGAGCAGCGACAGGGATGAAAGTAAATAAAGAGGTGAAATACTGGAGGTAATAGAGGGCCTACTTCTCTAAAAGCAGTGTCCCACAGATCTTATTGTGATTACAGAAAAGTTCTCTATGTGTACTGTCCACAAAGGAGTGAGTAGTGACATACGGCTAGTTGAGTAGTTGAAATGTCACTAGTGTGACTGAGAAACGAAATGTTTTATTTTGCTTAATTCTAAATAAATATAAGTATAGATAGTTATTTTGACTACTGGATTCTCACATCTGGCGGTTCACACCTAGAAGCATGTGTATATGGACACATATGTAATAGAGTTAACTGCTGAACATGATAGATGGTTAACAGCATTGGTTAGCCATGTGGGAAAGATATGAATCCCTACCTCACAAAATACAGATCCCGAACTCAACATAGGCTACATTAAAAAAAAAAAGGAAAAAAAAAAACTTTAGTGCATTTTTGAGACTAACTTTATTATTTCTCCAGGTTAGGAAAGACTTTCTAAAATAAGATATAACATGACAAAAAATAAAAAATTAAATTTTAAATCTTGTGTGTCAAGAGTAACCATGAAAAATAGAAAATTAGACAGGGTGATGGTATTTGTAACGCAGATAATGATGAAAATATTTGTGTCCCAACTAAAGACTCATAAAAATCTGTTTACAAAATTAAAGAAACAACAAAATAGAAAAAGGATATTAATAGGTAATTCACAGAAGAGTCAACATAAAATGTTACTATGCGTATAAAAAGATGCAGAATCTCACTAGTCACCAGGTATTACAAAACAAACCAAGTTGAGATTTCCTACCCATCAAATGGGTGAACTTGATAATGACTGATAATCCCAGGAATTGGTAAGGATACAGATCAATAAGAATTCTTAAACACTACTGGCAGCAACATAAGTTGATATAACCACTTTGGAGAAGAATACAGCATAGTCTAGTCAAGGTGAAAATCCATGTAATTTGTCACGTAACAATTCCATTCCTGAGTAGTTTAAAAATACATGTCTACTGTTATAGGTGATATAAGCATTGCTCCTAATAGTGAAAAAAGTGAAAACAGCCTAAAAGTCTACAACAGAAAAATAAAGTTTTACTGAAAATATTCTTTCAGTAGTGCATTATAAAGCCATAAAAGGCAATTAATTATAGATCCATATATTATTTCTGAGTAGTCTATAGCTATGCTAAGCAAAAAAGAGCCCTGCCAAAGAAGTATGCTGTACTATTTCATTTTAGAGCATATAACTTTGTTGAGGGATGTGTGTATATGTATATGTAATATTATATATTGTATGTATTAAAATATAAAGAGTTTTTTTGGAATGATGAACATGCATTTCAAGGGTAGTTGCTCCTTCACAGGTGAAGGGAGAGCAATTCACTTAGATAATGGTAAAACACACAAATACACATACAAAATAATAATAAGATGGAATGAGGATATAATTCCTGAATTTTATCTTTGCGTTTCTAATATCTGAATTATAGTAATTCTCTCTATAGTTCAGGTCATTTGTTCCCAAGTGCATACAAGGAAGACTTAGTCATTATTCATTAAGATATTCTCAAAAATACCTTCATTTAAATTGACAAGGAACCATCAAAGATAAAAGGAAGGAAGGAAGGAAGGAGGAACTAGGGAGGGAAAGAAGGGAAGAAAGTGGGAATATCTTCCACAATATCCATCTATTACTATATTATTATGGTTATGTTTGTGTCTCAGATCTATTCATTTGATACTGTTTATTGGCTAATGAGGGTACAGTTTTAAACTTATAACTATCTGTCTGATATCCCTCTCATTTTAGTATTACTGTCTGATTAAGACTGTCCATGTTTTAAAATATGAAGTTTGTCATGAAGATTCTATCAAACATTTTTGAATTCATTATACAGTCCAAGAGGTCAAAGATAAAGTCTCATCTGGTGAGTGGAAAACCTACTACAGGCAAGGGATCTTTAGAACCTGTCTGTCTGTTCTTTTCAGTGGAAGGAAAAAACCCCACAAAAACAACGATGCCTCCAATTGCTGCATTACATTCTTAATTTCGGTATTACATGGCCGTCTAAAAGCATTTCACAGGTGTTTGCTGGAACTCATTAGACTATTTGGAACTCCTTCATGCTCCCTAAAAGGCAATTAAAATGTGTCTGCAAATTACCTCATGTGGGCCAAAGCACAGCTGCCTCTTCCCCCAGTTTCTACGCAGTGTTTCCAAACACCAGAAAACTGCTTGGAAACCATCAGTTTGCAAAGGCAAAAAAGGGCCTTTGGGTGGCTTCTTTTCTTCCCATCCCCAGATAGGCCCATTCATTTGGGGTCGGCTGCCAAAACACAAAACGAGGCTGTTAAATGATAGAAGTGGCTGATTAGAAAGAAAGCTTTAAGGGTCTAAGGATACAATAAAGACTTAACTGATCCAATGAACTTGTGGATTCTGCTATAAAATCCTTTTCTTCTACAATAATAGTCACACAGAAGTGTGTTTTGGCCTTTAAGGTTACTGAATTTGAAATTCTGTGGCTTGTTTAAGTGTGAAACAATGGCTTTCTCAGGCTGCTAATCTCATAGCGCCTGTGTATTATCCGCTTATTTCTCTCAGTAACAGGCTCATCATGAGTATAAGGTAGATGGTGCATATGTAATCTACTATAAGGGAAAAGGTCTCCCTTGTTCCTGGAGAATTTTACTCCTGAATGAATAAAAAGGTACATCACTGAGCAGGCAGGAACAGCCTGTGGCGATCCTTAGCATGAACTACTCTATTTAATCCCACTCTGCAGATCACAGCACTGAGGCTGAGGGAGGCCAGGGCCAAAGAGTCAGCTGGAACCCAGTAGAAGTGAGATGCAGACACACCGATTCGAAATCACAAGAACTTAATTACATGTTTCCAAGATAACACAAAATAAGCCTAACAATTCCATTAATTTTAAAGTTCTTCTTAGTCCAATTTTTAATTAGAATTATTTTCCCTGAACTTGAAGTACATCAGTTGATTTCACTTTATAGCCCAGTTTCTTTATTTCAATTAAATCATGATAAATCATGTATTATGAAATGGTATAACTCAAAATGAAAACAAAAATTAAGCAATATGAAACTTCTATATATTTATCCAAAATCTTATATCATAAAATAAGCATGTATAATTATAGTAGTATCTAAGTGTTGAATGCCACCAAAATGAAATCTTTTAATATTAAAAAAATTCTAATTCTCTAATCAGAGATTAAGTTTCAGACTTCTATTTTTGCAGCAAGAAAATTTGCTCATTCAAAGAGGGAGATATTTGGTATAAAGCAATTGAAGTTAAAGAAATTACAGTTGAAAATGAAAAAATAGCATGGAAAAAATTTAATATTTTCTCAGATAGCTTGCAAGGCATATTTATAATAATTTAATGGAATGCTGTTTGAAATAACTAAATAGTGATACAAGCTATTTTGTAGGTACATAGTGCTAAATAATAGTAGCTGGGTAATTATGATTAAAAAATGCATGGATGATTACTGGGAAGAAAAGAATGAGATGACACTGATGGGTTTAATATCTAACTGAGTGGTCATCTTAGCTACTTTATTGCTGGCCAGTTAAGGTGACAAATGAAATTTTAAAGCAAATGTATAGATACTTTGCTATACCTTAGTCTACAACACAAAATTTCACGTGGCAGGGGTGGAGGAGGCAAAAATAGCTTGCTACCGTACCAAGCATGAAAGTAATTTATAATGGTGAAATGGGAGAGTTCCCTGATGCCCTGTGCAGGACGTGCAACAGAGGTGTGGCTTGCCTGTTCCATTGCTGCCACTGTTCAAACCCCTGAACCCCTGACGGGATGGGGAACATGCAGATAGGCAGGCACAGAACTTGGGGCAAGTGCTTTGGGCTCTGGTCCCCTGGTAGCGTCTAGGGGTGGGTGCCTGCGGCTCCACTGTTAAAATGGTCTTTTAGCCTTGCCGTCTGCAGACAGCTTAAGTGCTAACCAGCTCAATAGACCCTTTGCCTTTTCACAAGGCAGAGGGTCATTGTGACAGCTTTATGTATCCCAAGCTCTTGCCCAGAGTCCAGGAAGTATCTAGTCACACACAGGCTTTAAGGATAAATGTGGGGTTTTCTTGAGTGGTGAAGGTGGCTCTCATTGGGATGGATGGGAGCTGGAAGAGGGATGGAATAGGAAGATGCTCTTCCCTTGGAGTTTGGCCATCCAGCAGCTGAGCTCCCCTCAAACCATCCACAGCTGAACTCCTATTGGTGTTCAGACGTTGCTTCCCTTCTCTCTCTTTCATATCGTCCGACCATGCATCTCCTTGTCTCCTTGTCCATCTGCTCATCTGCTTCTGGAGCCTGGGGTTCTTGGTTTATATGAGTATAGGATAGGGGGCATGGCAGCCCAAAAGGCAACTTTTCAGGCATGAAAACAGGAATGCCTGTTCCTAATTAAGGCCATGGGTCTCAGGCTCGAGGGTAGGCCCTTTGCTGGAGAACCGTTCTCTTCTACCTAGTTATTTCCCTGCCCCTGTCTGCATCAGTGGCTCATGGTAAACTTTGCGATGTTTTGATCTTTTTGTAAAAATGTAATTTAGCTCCCTATCAAATTAATAAAGTTAATGTTTATTATTCTTGCTTTTCTTATTTGCTTCTGCATGAAGTGCTTCCTGACTATCACAACTCCCAATGACCTTTCTCTGTGCTGGAATTAGAATGGGCTTTATGTATCTCTTTCTTTTTTAATTCTTTATAGCACTCATCACAACCTAGCATTATGTTAGAAATGCTTGTGTGGATTATTTGTTCATTGTCTTTGCTCCACTATCCTTCATAAAAGAAATTAAGCTTATTGAAGACAGGGATTTGTTTTATTTCCCCCACTATAATGTGGTCCTACAAGGTGCTTAATGACTTGTTTAAGTAAGGACACCAAGGCATTTCCTAAAAACTCCCCAGTTACTAGTAGCAATTTTTATGGTCATTATAAGATCAGTCTTTGTCCTTTCGGAAGTCCGGAAATCCGGTCTTCTCAATGGAGCCATAATCAAGCAGAATCAAGGAAAAATTGGCTGGATGTGGTGGCTCATGCCTGTAATCCCAGCACTTGGGGAGGCCAAGGCAGGTGGATCACTTGAGGTGGGGGGTTCAACACCAGCTTGGCCAACATGGTGAAACCTTGTCTCTACTAAAAATACAAAACTTAGCCAGGCATGGTGGCAGGTATCTGTAACAGCAGCTACTCAAGAGGCTGAGGCAGGACTGCTTGAACCCAGGAGGTGGAGGTTGCAGTGAGCTGCCGATATTGTGCCACTGCACTACAGCCTGAGCGACAGGATGAGATTCCACCTCATAAAAAAAAAAAAAATCAAGGAAAAATGATTCATATTAATTAAATTACAAGATGCATATGAATAAGTAGTCATGTTAAAGGTTTAGAATGCTTGGTGGCAACTATGTTAAAACAATAGGCACTTGTATGTATAAATCTACAAATCAGACTAGGCTAAAGAGAGGAATGTAAGACCCATCAGCATAGAGTAGGTTATTAAAATTGCTATTCACCTCTTGTCTAGTTTGAAATATTTTGAATTAATCTACCTCCTCAACTTAATTTTCTATTCAGCTCTGACCACATTGTCTCGTTTTCCTTTGGCATTTTAGATATGACAAGTTTGCCTCCATGTGAATCTCTGCACACAAACAATAGTACCTTCTCTTACCTCCTGCCTTTTTTGTCTCCCACCATCTGCCAGGCAACCAGGAATTCCCTCTTCCACCTCCTTCTTCATAACACATTTTCTTCTTTATTTATTTCCTTATTTGTTTATTGCCTTCTCTCCACCTCCCCAACCCTTCAGGAATGTAAGCCCACCAGCTTGGGGGACTCTTAACTTGTCTGTTAAATTCTGAAAGTATCCAGCACGAAACAAAAGGTTGTAGAATGACTGAATGAATGTTGTTTAACATTTGTGTATTTTTAAAAATCAGGATACTGAAAATATAGGCTTGGGAAGATAACTGAATAAACGTACGTAAAGCACCTGGAATATAGTTTTTCAATAAATGACAAGCATCAAATACCAGTTGATTTATAGGATGTTTTAGATCATTTTGATGAAGACTATACTTGTAGCAAATAGTATCAAATACTAGTTGATTTATATGATTTTTTTAGATCATTTTGATGAAGACTATACTTTGCAGCAAAAATTTTAAGTAGTGTGTTTCAAAAGCCTCATCTGAAATCTGCCACAGAAGCCTAAAATAAACATTGTGTTTTAAGCATACAGAAAAACCTCCCTTTTGAGATTTTCCTTTTAACTGGTGTTTTGTAAAATATATTCATCATTTTGAAATATTGATTAATTGCCCCAATTCCTTGACTTCCTAATTTAGTGTTTTGAAAAATGGTTTCCATTTTTGGCATTTATTTTGCAATATTTTATCTGCAACTGAACTTTACTTAGGTTGCCGTCAGAAGTTTTATGTGATAGAGTTAGCAAGCAAAGTCAATATTTGGCAGTCCTAGTATGCACTACTTATAAATACACTCTCCAACATGATTTCAGCAATCCATAACAAAAGATGGACAGTGCCAAACTGCTGTTTTATTACACCCATACAACCATGGTAGGTTTTAATAGAGGAAATATACACACTTAACGCTTTAAACCAAGGCTAAAGTAAATATCCCCAATAAAGCTCAGTGATGTCATTCAGTGTACATCAAAGATTGACACAAAGGAAAAACTTAAAGTAACTTCAGTCCTTTCTCATTCACTCTTTGGCTGAGATTTAAAATTGATTCTCTGTCAGATAAAGCACTGTGATTGGATGATATACATAAAGATGATTTGATATCACTAGCATTGCTCTATTGAGTTCTATAACTAAGAAGATAAAATTATCTGTTGTCCATTCAGAGTTTTAGTAGCAGCTTCTAATAGTTAAGCTTAGAGTTTGATAACCTAACCTCAACCAATTTATTTGCTATTAATATACAAATATTAGACTGACTATAAAAAGCTTGTAGGTGTGGTTATTTCCCTTCCTTTGTTGACTTACTCTTGGTGGATCCAATAAAACAAGATAAGAACTTGTAGATGTAAGGTACCTATAATAATCTATGCAATTTTGTCCTCAGATTTATAATTGCGGAATTTGGTGTTACACTCACATTCCCAAAGCCACATTACAAATTACTTTGGAAATACTAATATGCGTGTGTTTGGGGCACAAACCTGCTTTAATGGACACCTCACTAGAACATCTTAAGATATCTGACCATTAAAATACTAGATACAAGTTTAAAAACAATCTTTCCTCATTAAGGTCGGCTTCTCATCTTCATATCCCAATGGGAAGGTTTTAAATGAGTCAATTAAATAACCCCATTCCTTTCTCTGTCCTTGAAATTCAGTATCTTAGGCCAGTGGTTCACATACCCAAATGAGTATTAGTATCACTTTAGAGAGCTTTAAAACATATTAAATTCCAAGACCCTCTCTAGTCCTATTAAATCAGTATCTCTGAGGTTAAATTACAGGGAGTAGCTATGCAAGATGAACAAACAACGACAGCAGCAACTTCCCATGCGAAATACAAATTAAAACCAGTATATATTACTTATATACCCATCAAGATGGCTAAAATGAAAAAGATAAATAAAAAAAAATGAACAAGACATACTATGCGATCACAAAACATGGTGATGATAGTTAATAACTTAATTGTACATGTTAAAATAATTAAAACAGTATAATTGGATGGTTTATAGCACAAAGAATAAATGCTTGTGGCGATGGATACCCCATGCAATTTCACATTGCATGCCTGTATCAAAACATCTCAGGTATGCCACAAACATATACACCATGTACCCATAAAAAATTTAAATAAAAAATTTAAAATATAAAGAAAAATGGCAAGCATTTGCAAGGAGGTGGAGCAAATAGAACACACACATATGTTGCTAGACGGATGTTTGGTACAACTTTGGAAAACTATTCTACTGTCTGCAAAAGCTGATCCTACACATAACCTGTGACCCACGAATTCTACTCCTGAGTACATTCTACTGCTGGGTACAAATTTAGCCTAACTATGTGCATATGTTTGCTAAAATACGTGCAATAGAATGTTCACAGTGGGATTATTTGAAATCGTCTAAAATAGGAAAGTACGAAAATATTCATCCATACTTTATAAACAAACTGTGCCATATGTAGCAAAAAAAAAAAAAAAAAACATGTTTCCAGGGCTGAGCATGGTGGCTCACACCTGTAATCCCAGCATTTTGGGAGGCCAAGGCAGGCACATCACCTGAGGTCAGGAGTTTGAGACCAGCATGGGCAACATGGCAAAACCCCATCTCTAAAACTAAAAATACAAAAATTAGCCAGGGTTGGTGGCACACGCCTGTAATCCAAGCTACTTGGAGGCTGAGGTAGGAGAATCGCTTAAACCTAAGGGGGCTGAGGTTGCAGTGAGCTGGAATCACATCCTGCATGCTAGCCTGGGCAACAGAGCAAGACTCTATCTCAAAAAAAAAAAACAAACAAAAAACAAACAAACAAAAAGCAACCCAAAACCTAGGCTTTCATGCAAATAAAAGAGCTACTGTTACATCAACAATGTAGATGAATTAAACATAATGTTGACTGAATACATCAATCACAAAAGAGTTCATTCTGTTTCATCAAATCTATATAAAGTTAAAAAAAAAGACAAACAAAAAAATACAAGAACAGTTTACGATGTTAGAAGTCAGGGAAGTGGTGCCCCTGGGGGGAGATGGGAGTAATATAGGAAGGTATACAGGAGGGCTTCTTGGATGCTGGAATAGGTACAGTGATTAATACAATCCAGAATCTGATGATCCCAGCATCCAAGAATTTTCACAAAATCCATCAAGGTATCTCTACATATATGATTGTGTCCCTTGCTGCATGTATGTTAAGCTGCAGTAAGAAGTTTAAAACAGAATAAAAATCCCATGTAATTCTGCTGATCAACACACTTGTTTAATTAGACAATATTATTGTCTAAAATTAGATAATTCACTTGTCTAATTTAAAAAATGTATTCCAGGTTCGCCTCAATTGTTCAGCCTACCCTTCCACTGCAGAGAAAAAATACTCTCTGTCACATATGAAAACCTACTCAGACCAGAAATTTAGTAAGGTGCAGGGGTTGGAGGGTGTGGATGGGGAGGTTAGGTCACTAAATCCTTATTTCGAAATTTTGCTGAAATTCTATTTTAGAATCTGGATTTGGGAATAATACCATTACCCAATTTTCTCAAATGGTAGTGTAAATGATGAGTTTGGAATGAGTTGTAAGAATCTACATATCTATAAATAGTAAAGGTGATTCTGATGCAGGTAATTTAAATATAGGTCACACTTTCAGAAAAGCTGACTTTAAACAAATAAATGAAACTTTGATGTGGACAAACCATGCACCGTGGCAAAGGGACACAGGGCACACTTTGACAATGGAAGTTTTTCCTTGGCATTTCTAAAATTCTTATGTTGTAACAAGCTGCCTCTGTGTGAACCTGTGTCTTTCTCTAGAGCCTGATGGCAGTGCTTGTGTTGTTTATACTTCTAAAATCATATGATAGGTGCTGATAGATTCTAATGGATTAGAAAGAATTGCTTTAGATTAAAATACTGTAAAATTGTATTAATAATGCAAAGTTTTACATTCACCATAAGTCTTCTATGTGCTAAGTGTTCTTTGTAAGTACAAAACATATAGTATATGTGATACATGGTGCCTGTTCCCATGAAAGTACCAGAGAATCTCTTCCAGGCCATTTTCTCAGGATTATATCTATTTACTTGCTCAGATCTGGAAAGATGACCAAGAATCAATCACATGTTATCTTCCCATACACTCAGATCAGGGTTCCAGGCCTGTTTTCTTTTCTGTCAGTCTGAGTTACTCAGTGAATTTAAAGAAACAAACTATTACTAATATTAACCTAGATCATATTAAGAAACACATGTCATAGAGCCATATCTGAACACATGCACTCACACATACCCTTATAATTAATTATTTTCTCCTTTGGTAAATTAGTGCAATTCATTGTCTTTTTAAGCACACATAATTTAATAGTTGAAAATCCCTAATTCTTTACACAATCCAGATACAGAAGTAAAGGACAGTTGATGAGCAGGGAAATTAACAGTGAACTGCTCAGCTTCGCACAAGCATTCCTGCTAGATTACAAAGACTGACTTCCTCTCTCTCTCACTCCCTTCCTTCCTTTCTTCCTTCCTTCTACTTCTCTTAATAAAAAAAATTGCATATATTTATTGTAGAAATTTTGAAATATATGGTAAAGCACAGAGAATAAATTATTAATAATGCAACCAACTGCAGAGAACTTATATAAATGTTTTATCTTTATCTCCTTATGTCTTTTTTAGATACACATATTTATGTCCTATAGCTATATTTCACTATAGGTATTGTATAATATAAAGTCATTATGGGCTGGGTGTGGTGGCTTAGGCCTGTAATCCCAGCACTTTGGGAGGGTGAGGTGGACAGATCACTTGAGATCAGGAGTTCGAGACCAGCCTGGGCAACATGGTGAAACCCGTCTACTGAAATACAAGAAAATTATCTGGGTGTGGTGGCAGCTGCTTGTAATTCCAGTTACTCTGGAGTCTGAGGCAGGAGAATTGCTTGAACCCAGGAGGCGGAGGTAACAGTGAGTGGATATTGTGCCACTGCACCCCAGCCTGGGTAACAGAATGAGACTCTACCTCAAAAAAAAAATTAATTAAATTAAAAAAATAAAAAATGATGCCACACGTACTTTATGTAATCTGATTTTCTACTAATCATATAGAAGTGAATTATTTGTAAACTCTATTCCAAATAAAGAGCACTTGTACATCAGCTTAAATTGCCTGTTTCCTTTAATCCAGATTAGACCAGTCCTCGATGTGCTGCACCCATATTTAAAAACCGTCAAATATAGAAAGATTGAGAGAAGGAAGGAAAGATGGGAAAGAAAAATAACCCATGTGAATTGTAAAGATCTTGCTACATTTCAGTAATTTTAAAAATTGGACTAACTTCTAATTTTTAAAGCATTTTATTACATTGTATATGCATGCTTTAATATTATTCATTTGCTATAATTCATTGATCTCCAAAGAAGACTAAACCAAAAGAAAGAAACTCCTTTTCTTTTCTCTATAATTACAACAGAAAATTTGACATGAATATTGAAAAGTTAAGGGGAAATTTCTAAGAAGATTATAGAGCTTATGATACAATGCTTCATCTGTGTATCTTGAGGCTAAATTGGGTATTAAGTATAACTTTGTCAACCTATCTGAACTCTACTTTGCAAAAATAGATCATTTGAAAGTCCATGCATATTCAAACGCAGAAAAGAGTTGAGAATAAATGTTCATAATTTCTTAACTTCCAGACTGAACATTTAGTTGAATTGGACAGTTCATACAAGCATTGTTATTTATCTTTGGTTTAAGATCATTTGCTTCCACTAGTCACAATATCCGAGTTCCACACAGATATTTTAATATTTAAATATTGTGTATGCATATGTTCTAGCTTTTAACATAATCTACGATTTTTGGCTTTTAGAACAGAATGTTTTTTAAAAATATTAATTTCCTAGGCATTCACCAAATCTATTTCCAAAGAAAGAATATGGATACATGAACATACAAGGTAGTTTTCCAAGAGTAGCACAACTTCAACAGTTAATGATTTAAGTACACAGTCACATAACATTTGAATTTGAGAAACTGTTTAAATGATAATTTTAATTTGGATTAAGACAAAACAAATTTAAGGATAGGGATGTTTATACTATAGTTATAAAAAGATATTTGAAAAAGCTGTTAATATAAAATATATTTACTTTGAAGTATAGTAATCTGTGTGACTGTGTGTATGTGCGTGTGTGTACATATATATGTGTGTGTGTACATATATATATACATATGTATATGTACACACATGTATATAAAGAATGTACCCTCTATTGTACAGAAAGCATGGTAGTATTTTCAGGACATGGGTTATCTCCTTCTTTGCTTTTAAATTTAAGTTATTCAATTCACACTAAAGTTGGCTTTCTAAAAAAAAAAAGAAAACAAATTCTTTTTTTCAAATACTGGTTATTCAAGTCTCTATTATGAATATATGTATTGATTGCTATTTTACAAGAATGGAATATAGTATAAAGTACTTTTCAAATATGAACACTGATTATTGGGGGGTGTGTGTGTGTGTGTAAAACAACTAATTCTTAAAGTTTCTATACAGTCTCTGTGTTTCTAAATCCTACTAACCATCTAAGTTTTAAAAAAATACCCCCAACACATGCATACTCACAAATTTTATACCATCCATCCAGAGCTTCCTGAAATTCATGTTTTAGTTTTCATTCATAAACAAATGCCAAATGTCTGTGTGACATCCATGAACCTAGCTAATATGAGAAAATAATCAGTCAAAATGATAAGTTACTGAATTTTTTCTTGTGTTTTAAATGTATAAGGTAGAGAAAAATTTTCTTAACTAAAAAATAAAAGAAGATGCCATGGGATGAATTAAGTCACCACCTGGAGCAAATCTAAAGAGGGATGAGAAGAATTTGGAAAAAAGAAATCATTAGGGAAGAAGCCAAAAAAAAAAAAAAAAAAAGAAGGCAGGGAAACCGCAAGTAGAATAAAAAGCAAAATGAGTTTGATGGCTTTAAATAAATGTAAAGGAAATAGTGGGAGGAAAAGGAAAACTTCAATAGTGGAAGCATAAGATTCTCTCAGAAAGTGACAGAACTTAATCCTATCAACATCTCATTTGCATATCCATAGTAAAAAATAACAATGGTATTTTTGTGACCAAAAATATATGCAAAGCAGTCATTGTGATAGTTCAGTAGCTATTTTTGAAATGGAAATTTTCTTACAATTTGAAACAGCTCATTCTTCAAAACACCAAAAGGCATCAGACTACAGAGCATTTTTTCAATGTGATATGCTGGATTTCACCGTGGTATTCCCTCTAGAGGCAAAATTTACCCCTGTCTGTAAAAAATTGATAGATTTTTTTCTTCTTGTATTTGAGATTGCTATAAACATCTGAAGCGACTAATTAAAAAAAAAAACACTGGGTCAATGCAATGAAGTGATACAGCTATGTCAGTTTGCTTCTTATTGCAATTAAAAATTTTTTTTGCAAGCTCTGGGGAAAAATTATATCTCAAGTGGAAAAGAGAAGTAATTTTACCATCAGTACCACAAGAAAATCTCGAATTGTTTATTAGTTCTGACCTCCTTCATTGATGGCTGTATAAACTCATATTTCTGCCATTGATTCTGTGCTTCTATTCAGCACTAACATTTTAATAAGAAAAAATGTTAAATATCAAAGTAATAGATGAGCATTCCTCTAAAAGCCAATTTCATTAAATACCATCGGTATTAATCTTTCTAAATCTTAATTACAGCCTTTTGACATATTACCCCCTATTTGACCTTTTCTGCTCAATTCCAGTAAAGCTCTGTAGGACAGACAGGGATACCAGCCCATGTAAACCTACAAGAATGCATCATTTTAATGCTACTGAGCAAATGGGGATGGTGACCCAAATTATATTTTATTCAGGAGTCAAGGAGACCACATTTTTCTAAGTGAGCAAGCAAGTTCTGACTTTTCCTGTTTCAAGATTAAGACATCTAGAAAGAGAGGCCCATACGTCTGAGTAGACAAAGTTTTGAAAACTGAGACCTTAAGAAAAAAAGAATGTATTGCCAAAAGAACAAAACTTCCTGAACTAGGTATGTTCCAGAAATTTAGAAACAATTATTAATGGCAGGCTGTAATCGAATGACTCGAAGTTCAGTTGAAAATAGTAAGAGCTGGCAGTTCCAAGATTAAAAAAGTAATGACTCTGCTATTAAGCCACATTTGCACCAATCAATAGCTCAAAAGCATCCTTATTTTGTTTGATTCACTGAATAAGCACAAGTAAAATATTGGAGGAAAAGGGGCTTAGGAACCTTCCCCTAGAAACATATACAGCCAGGCACCAGACATTTGAATGGCAATTCATTTAGCACAATTATCTTTTACCATCATTTTTCTAATTTTTCATGATGACTTTATCCCTTTTATATCCTATATGCTTCAATTTAGTTTATTCGTTTTTATCTAAAAAAAAAAAAATATTTCCTCCTCTCCTTTTTCTCATCCTTTTTTTTTTCCTGTTATATCATCTTCATGTAATTAGGTCTACTGGTCTGTCTTCTCATTCGTCTTTTATTGATGGGGAAAATAAATCCCAATAGCTAACAGTCTTAAGGAATCTTGAAAATTTTCTGCATGATGACCTTACTAAGGCATACCTTTAAATTTTAAATATGAGGTGCAATAATAATCATTATTGAGATTATCTACATTACAGTAATAGATTATCATCATTGTAAAAATTATCACAGCCTTACAATTTCAGAGCACATCATCAGTACAAGCATTTTTTTTTAAAGGGACACAAAATTTAGAGCATCTGGGAGAAAGCTTATGCTTCCAGGTGTTTAAAATGAAACTATTGTGATATTTAAATGATTATGATAGTGTATTTTAAACAACAGAGTGATTGATCAACTTCTTGTTTTCATATGGGAGATGGGCAAAGAAAGTCTGCCAAGAAAGTAAAAATCTATAGCCTGGGAAATTTGAAACTTACAAGGTGTTTCTGCCAGTCTGCCTTAAGGAGACCAAAGGTAGTAATAGAGTGTTGTGTTGAAGAAATGTTTCTTTTGCTTTGCAACATCATGTCAGTCTTTAATTCTAATCCACCCTAGCCTTAGAAACTGATAAGGTAAGTAATAAATGTACGGTGAACAGGTAGTAGTTCCATGTCTGCTTTCTGTAACCTGAAAAATTACTTCTTCCCTCAATGTTTAAGTACATCTTATTCTCACAGTGGTATCCTCATGTATGAAATTTTGCCATTACAATTTTTTTGTTCTGCTGCTTCTTTAAGCTAACTTCCTCCATCGTCTTTTTAAAATGAAGACATTCTGCAGATTGTACATTAAGTATCATAAACTTGAATGTAAAATTTTATTATCACAATCCATTAACTATTGTTTATTGAGGCTAATTTTGTGCTAGACATATATTTGCTAAATATTTTACAAATATTATCTCATTTAATTTCAAAATACTTCTAAATATTACTATTACCTTTTATACTGTGTACATGGTGACGCTTAGAGAGCATGTAAGAATTTCTCCATCTAACACAGCTTCTTAGGAACAGAGCCAGAATCAGACCCCAGGTCTGCAGATCCCCACAATCCATGGAGCAAAGCTAACCACTACAATCTACTGACTTTCCTGTTATTTTAGGTTGATTTCCACCCAGCCTGGACACCCAGTCCCCATAGAACATTTATTTGGGGTCACTGAACTGCTGATATGGTTGCCATGTCTGGCTGGCATCTGGGGTGCTTTGGAGGGAGATCATTTCAGAGGGAATTGCTTATAGAGGGAGGGAGTGTTGAAGAAACCAGCAGAGCTGGAAAATGACTTTCAGAAAATTCCCCAAAATCTACTGGGATGTAAAGCACAGGAGGCAATTTTCCAAGTGCACATGCAGTCCAAATTCTTCTTGTTAGGTCTGACATGGAGCACTATTTCCATAATGCACATTAAGAAGGCAATTTTCTTAGAAAAATAAATAGAGCTGCTTGCATGGCTTATTCCACTCAATTTCCATGGGAATTCAGTGCTTTGGTGCCCTATGAAGAAGGATGGAACCCTTCCACAGCAGGGCTCTTAACTCGGAGGTTCACTGCTGACCTTTAGCATATATTTTTATAACTTCCCTTAAATCTACAGTGTGGAGAAAAGAACCTTCCTGCTCTTCAGTTCTCCAGGGCTTATGTGCTCATGTTGCGCTAGTCATGTTGCATTAGATGTTGTAACTAAGAGGAACTTAGGTGACACATCATAATGAGATATCCTAGGAGTCGAATTCGAAAGCAGGAAATGACAGGTGGATGGATGGCAAAGAATGGGCTCCCTGAAATTACAGACATGATTCTCAAGGAGATACCTTCCCGTTACCTCGCAATGCTGAGGCCACACAGTTATGATTTCATTCCAAGCACAGAATTCCTGGGTATCAGGAAGATACTTTATTAGACACAGAGTGTATATAAAGACGAACTCAACATGATCCTTGTCCTCTCAGGGCTAATAATCAAGTGGAAGGGAAAGAGGTGCACACAAAAGGGCATAGTAATTATCAACAGTGAATCAGAGCATGGGTTTGGATTCCAGTGGACTTGGAGAAGTGTCCTGGCTCTGCATTTAGTACCTGTGAGACCTTGATCTAGTTATTTTTTTTTAATGTTTCAGTTGCCTTATCTGTAAGATGTCAATAATAATATTACTAATTGTATAGGGTTGTTTTGATCAGAACTGAGCACAATGTCTGATTCACAGTAATCACTCTGTGAACGTATACTAATAGTGTTAGAAATAACAGCGGTAAGAATACTAAAAGGTGGTCTGTGGTCAGTACATTAAATGAAGACATTGTAAAGTGCTGAGCATCAGGAGGAATAACTCTTAATTCAATCGGCAAAATCTTTATGGATTACAAGGTAGCACTTAAAGTAGGACAAAAAGAGCAGGGGCAGTTGAATAGAAATAAATAATGAACATGTCCAAGGAAAAAAATGAAAACAAAGTCATAGAAATAAAAGATACGCCCATAGAAAAATCAAATCTTCTAATTTGAATAGGGTGTGGGAATATAAGACTATAAATTTAGGTAGTGCTCAGATAATAGAAGACCATATACAAAACACTAGACACTGGGTTCTTTCCCTAAATAAACTAGTCTTTTTTTTTTTTTTTACAAGATATTAGCAGCAATATTGCAAAACAGAAGCTGTGGTCAGTTGGAAAAACGTTAGATTAAGCCAAGTTAGTAGATGTTTTAGCCATGGGACTTTTCATAGCCTTTAAAAAGCTTGTACTCCGGGACTGGGGATGCAGTAATGCAATGGCTTGTTTTAATATACCATGGAACATTTTCCCATTTACTGAATATAATTTAGAGAATACTCTTCTATATACAATGAAAGAGCTTTAAGAGATTTGGAGCACAACAATGGCAATTATTTGGTTTTGTGTGTAACAAGCTTATTGAGAAATCTGCAAGTCGTTGGTGTGTAAAATGACATGATTTCATTTTCCTCCAATTGTTGATTTCAACTCTTACCTGTCAAGTCTCCTTTTCTGGTTATTTAACACTATCTTGTGCAGTTTTATAACATTCTGGACAAGCTTTGATATTACAACATTGGGCAATCCAAATTAAAATTTCAATCTCTAATTTGAATCAAAGCTTGATGTTCTCCTTCTTGTAAGCACAAAGGGTAGTGTGTTAGGATGAGGAGAAGGAGAGAGGCAAAGTCAACTCGTCTCCTAATTTCTGAGGCAGTAGCCCCATTGCTTTACTGGTTAATACCAAATATCGGTACTCCTGTGTGACAGGTATCCATAATCTGATTCTCATAAATACATGCCTTTTGATTCTTCAGAGGATCACATGGAGTCTCCCCATTTGCCTGATCCCTTGACACGGGAGCTCCCATGTCAATGTCACCCTTCCACTCCTCCATCTCCCAACACGGGAAGGGGAACCAACAGGATGACTAAGATACCATTATGATGCTTGCTCAGATAGCATCATGCTGACTGTTCAAGTGTACTGCACGTAAAAGAGCTCACCAGTTATCTTTCCTTCACTCAGATTGGCCTGGGCACAAACCAGCAAGCAAATTTCTAGGCAGACATCCAACCAGGGAACAGAAGGAATGTGAGTTTCTCCTTCTCATTGGTACCTCCAGTCATTATGAGCCATTTACCTAGAGCCACCCTTCCCACACCTTGAGCACATATCTAGTTGGCTTTTTAAGGAAGAAATACCCTGTGGAGAGAAGAAGAAAATATCTCACCATCAATCGTTAACTCCTAACAAGCCCTGCGACTCAAATGTTCAACTTCTTCTATTCACTTTCTATATCTGCTGAGGGTAAGGAAGGGGCTTGCAGGGATTGGAAAAGTACAGGCTGTGTTTAGTTTGATTAATCCTGAGTTTTCTGACTCTGTGGATTATCGGCTCCTTAGCAACATTTTTTTAAGTACACAAATCTTTGATTTCCAATTCAGATTCTGTCCTCAGCCAAAGTCCTAAAACCTGACAGTGTCCTAGTCAACATTCAGCTACAAATGCTACAGTTTTTTAATTTAGCGTGTGTGTGTGTGTGTGTGTGTGTGTGTGTCCACATGGAGTGAAGTGCAGTGAGCTATGATAGACATGTGATAGACATATGGCTTGAGTGAGAAACAAACTTTTGCCTTTACTTAAAATATTGGAGCTTATTTATTCCTATGCATAATGTAGTCTATCATGACCAATGTAGATTTTTGGAAGAAAAATAAACTAGAGAAGATAGATAGGGAGTGCTGCAGTGGGAGGGGAGTGATATTTTGGTTTATAATAGAGAAATCAGAGGAGGTCTTGCAGAAGTGTCTTCTGATCTAAGACCCAATGAGGAAACAATTATGCCTGGATGTTAGATGGTGGTGATTTGCATTTCCCAGTCCCCAGTTTGTCCATCAGGAAACTCATTTGAGTTCTTCACCCAAGTTACTATGAGATACTTTTGTAACCTTCCAAAAATTTCCCATTTTGTGCTCAATCTGATTTGAATTTGTTTCTAGCACCCTAACCTGTCCCGTCCTTTTAGTTTTTTACAAATAAGGGACCATGACCAAGAATAGAACACTCTGGATTGCACCTATTCCGATATCTGCCATGATGTTATTGTGATTACATATGGGTGTGAATTTATTGTCCATCCTGCACCGGCCCCTGAGAAATCCTGCTGAGGCTGAGGCCGAAACTGAAATGGAAGCCTTCTGCCTCCTGCGGTTTATAATCCTGCAAACATAAAAACTTGTTGTAAAGTAGAAATTCCAAATGACAGAAGAAACATCTTTAATTGGAGAAAACACTGAGACCTTCGATATAAATATGTAGTCTTAATGTGAAATAACTGTTAAAAGCCAAGGGTCCCTTTTTATAATGTATCCATCATTAACAGGCAGCTTTGTGAAAGAAAGGCTGGTTTTAATGTGAGCACAGTGGAAGATACTCTGTAAACAATCAGTAATTGTGGAATGAATGATAGAAGCATCTTTTCATGCTCCTTCTGCTAGGCAAGACTTTTTGTTTTTATTTTGTTTCCCATGCATTTGCTAGTTTGTTTTTTCTGCCCACGATTCATTTTCCTTCTTAAATAAGAGTATACAGATCTCCTAGGGGAATGCCTCAGAGTCTCTGCAGGTGGAAATGTAGGTCATGACCCCACAGGTCTCTGTCTTCAGTGATAAACATGAGGAGAAACAAGAGACCAGTCACATGGTGTCTCTTGGACTTGTGAATTCCCAGCAGAGTAACCTGAAAAAGGGAAATTGTTGGAATGGATTTCTTCCTGTATTGTTACTCTGTTGGGATAATCCATTAAATCCCGGTTTCTAGGTGCATGTGGGTTGTCCTGGTTCCTGCGTGTTCCAGTGTTCTACTGCTTGGCATTTTCTAGCTCTTCTTTTAATTCTACCCCATACTCGCCAACAAAATAAGACAAAAGCAAAAACAAAAACAAAACAACAGGCCAGGTGCGGTGGCTGACACCTGTAATCCCAGCACTTTAGGAGGCTGAGGCGGGTGGATCATGAGATCAGGAGTTAAGAGACCATCCTGACCAACATTGTGAAACCTCGTCTTTACTAAAAATACAAAAAATTAGCTGGGTGTGGTGGCACCTGCCTGTAGTCCCAGCTACTCTGGAGGCTCAGGAAAAAGAATCACTTGAACCCAGGAGGCGGAGGATACAGTGAGCTGAGATCACACCACTGCACTCCACCCAAGGCAACAGAGCAAGACTCCATTTCAAAATAAAATAAACAAGCAAAAAGGAAATGACAACAAAACCCATCTTTATATTCTGAATTTTCTTGAACCAAAGAAGTTTAATAGGTATACTTTTGAAGAAGAGCTTTCTGAAATATCTTGGAGATGGTGACCATTTGTGATGGCCTTGCTTTACGGGTCAAGCTGGAGTTCCTCATACACTTCCCTCACTTGAGACACTTAAACCTATTATTCTAATCCTTCCCTAGACAACAGGGTTATTTTTCCTTAGAAGATCTGGGGGTTGCTGTCACTTTGTCACCAATGCCTGGCTTTGAACTTTTCTGTTACTGAGTGCCCATGTTGCATCTTCAGTGCAGACGTTATCAATAAACTAATTGAAATAAAATTCTGATACTGAATGCATTAAAATGCTCCATGGGGCCGGGTGCAGTGGCTCACGTCTGTAATCCTAGAACTTTGGAGGCTGAAGCAGGCGGATCACAGGGTCAGGAGCTCGAGACCATCCCGACCAACATGTGAAAGCCTGTCTTTACTAAAAATACAAAAATTAGCCAGGTGAGTTGACACACACCTGTAATCCCAGCTACTAAGGAGGCTGAGGCTGAGGCAGGAGAATCACTTGAACCTGAGAGTCGGAGGTTGCTTCGAGCCAACATCACACCACTGCACTCCAGGCGGGGTGACAGAGTGAGACTCCGTCTCAAAAAAAAAAAAAAATATGCTACATGGCTCTCTACCTGGAAGACTATAGAGCTTTATGGGTAAGTTGCTATAGTCTGATCCTAAGAACAGTGCCAGGTCAAAGATATTTGCTTAAGAACCCCTTCTAATATGGCAACCTCCTGCTTGTATCTGCAGTTATAAGTTACCCTGTTTATAAAAATGGGCGTATTTTAAAAATAAGGCTGTTTATAAAATGAAGCATAAATTTTTTTTTTAACATCACCTCTTTTTTTTCCCCTCTTTTCATGAAGATAGTGGGAAGAGGCACATCGGCTGCTTTATGTTGGAGGTGGAGATAGAAATATCTTCATTTAGAGCTTTAGCCACATATCATGAGAGGCACATTTAGGTAATATAGAACATGCCTGGTAGCTCCAGTCCAATACCTACATCCTTGAGACAGTCTCTGGAACCATACAATCATAGAAATTTATGATTTAAGCAGCCTTGAAGTCTCCCACTTCAAATTCCCACCTATGCGTTCCACAGCCCACCTATTAAACGGTCAGCATATAAGGCATCCCATCTCTCTTTGCTTATCTCTGATGGTGGCAAATCATTCATATAAGCAAGCTGTCCATTTCACCTTTATATAGGTCCTTTTTAAAGTGTTCTAGTTTAATTTAGAATGCATCTCTATAATTTTTACTTAGTGTTCTGGGATCCACTCGAAAGTAACACAGAACTCTTTATACTATTTAGACATATTTTAAATCAGACTCAGATAAAATCTACTAGATTCTCTTGAAAGCCTAAATGGTAAGTTCCTAATAGCCCAAATAAACTAATTAGAAATTGCAATTTAATTACACATTAATTACACACCATTTTCTTTTTAATTAGTGTCACTTAAGGTGAACTGTGACTACAATTTGTTTCTATTGATTGTGATGGTAATAAAGCCAGACTTAGAGTAATATCTTTTTTCTTTCTTTTTTTAAAAAACATTGTTCAATGGATTAACGTGGTTTTTACATTCTTTGCCTCCTTTCCTAGGGTATTGTACCAAGTGGATTAAAACTTCAAATGCTACAAAGATACAAAAGTGCTTTACTGAAAAATCCAAGACAGGTAATTATCACCCAGGTTTTTCAATGATTTTTTTTTTGATGTTTAGGTGGAGCTTTGTGCAATAATGTTTTAAAGAAAGAATAAAAAAGTATTTTCAGTGGATACATAATAGTCTTCAATGTCTCATCTATTGGTTTTCTTTAGATGTTTAAAACCTCAGTATGAGTTAAATTTTATGAAATGGGGTCACTGACATCTGCAAAAGTACAACAAAAATATATACTGAATATCCTGTGGACTGAAACACATAATTGTCTAATGAAAAGGTTATCCACTGTGTTAAGTCCATCACTGGTGGAAAATTTCTATTACTTCTAAGAGAACAGATTTGACTGTATCTTCAAAGAGCTCAAATTTTATGTTGACTGGAATCTGTCCATGGGTATTACTCCGTTCTATTACCAGCTTATGGTATCTAATTTATAAAGTTAATTTACATGCAAAGCTTTTTGTATTATTTGTGCTACTTAAATTCATCATAATACATTTATATCTCCTTTGTGAAATCACTTCCTGTCTCCAAGCTATTCAACATATAACTTTTTAAACAAAAGAAGCTAATTTAAAGGTTTTTCTAATAATTCTAATTCAGTAACTAGGTTCATAAAACCTTAAAAAATATTCCTTTCCAGTAGAATAGACTCACAGTTCAAAAAGATCATTCATTTAAAACACTGTCAATACAACATAATATTTTCTGGCATGGTTAATAGCTATTATCATAGCTATCCAGAAAGGGGTGAGGGGCCTGAGGAGGCCAGGTATGGTGGCTCATGGCTACAATCCTAGCTCTTTGGGAGGTCAAGGAGGGTGGATTGCCTAAGCTCAGGAGTTCGAGACCAGCCTAGACAACATGGTGAAATCCTGTCTCTACTAAAATAGAAAAAAATCAGCTAGGTGTGGCAGCAGACACCAGTCGTCCCACCTACTCTGGAGGCTGAGGTGGGAGAATTGCTGGAACCCTGGAGGTGGAAGTTGCAGTGAGCCAAGATCGAGCCACTGCACTCCAGCCTGAGTGACAGAGCCAGAGCAAGACTCCAACTCTAAAAAAAGAGAAAAAGAAATCAGAGGAAACTGAAATGTTTTTTTCTTTAAAGAGGAAGCTGGGGGGAGCATGAAACTAGCAGTGCCTAGAGAAGATTTTTATTCTTTGGGTTCTGACTCGGAGGAGAGTTGTTTTTATGTGGAAATAGTAGATGTATATATCTAGCCTCTTGCTCCTCTCTAGGCACCCTCCCTAATGTGCACCACAGCTACCATAATGACCTTTTTCTTAGTCTCCATCTCCGACTTCATTTCTCATATCATCAGCCTTTCTGAATGGATTCCACTCAGTGGCTTCATTTGTAATAGTATAAGCTGAAAAAAAATCATCCACAAACCATATTTTATGAAAGGCAGTTCTGGTTACCATATAAAATCCATCCATTTTTTTTAAATTTTTGATTAAAATATTATTTGAAACAAAAGCACCATGAATGAACATAAGTTTCAAAAGGCCCTGCAGAAACTCACAGTGATGCTCTAAAAGTTCTAGTTTTCACACATGAACAAATGTTCAGAGTGTTTAGGGGACGGTAGGACACTGAGAATTTGTTGTGAGTTTGACTGAACAAGTACTGATGGACAGGAGGCAGGGAAATCCTGGGCAGAAGAGCAAGGGTCCCCAGTGAGGGCCCCAATCTCAATCCAAAAAGCCTGAAGACTATAGCCCAAAGGGAGAACTTACATCCCTGTTTTCGCACTCAAATGATGCCTTTTCCAAACTTTTCCATGGCCCCATCCTACCCCATCCTGTGCCTATAAAGACCCCAGACACAGCCAGCAGAGAGAGGAGAAGCAGCTGCACATCCGAGACTATGGTTGAATGTCAGAGAGAAGTGGCTTGACTTCAGAGGGACAGCTTGACAATATAACTTCAGAGAAGAATCCAGCCAGAGATGGCCAGACTTCCGGGGAAGATTACATGGCTGCCCCATACTTTCTTCAACTTCCCTTTCCACTGACAGCCACTTTTATCAGCAATAAAATCCCCTGGTTTTACCATCCTTCCATTGATTCATGCAACCTCATTTCTCCTGGATGACGGACAGGAGCTTGGGACCCATGAGTACAGATACAAGAAGGCTGTCACACTTGCCCTTTGCCTTTGCTGGTGGAAGGCAGCTACCTCTATGAAAAGGCAGAGGGTCCACTGAGCTGTTAATATTTAATTCATCATGGACAGTAGAGCTAAAAGAGCACTGTAACACTCCCTCTGGGGCTTCGGGGGTCGTGAGCACCCCCCTGAGATGCTGTCACACACCTTGATGGACTTTACTCCTGCCAGGACCCAAAAGCATTCACCCTGGCTCCTGCACCCACTCACCTGAGTGCTCCCTCTCGCAAAGGGGTGAAACACAGGGGTTCTGAGTGAGTGGAGTTTGCTCTGGTTGGCACCAAAGTGACCAGCTAGTTTTAACAACCATGCACTCCAGATCCCACCTTGTTTGCTCACATGCTCCCTCCCACGAGGAGTTGAGAGCTGCTGCCCATTGAGTAAATGAGGCATCCTCTCTGCAAGTTCCATGAAGGGGTCAGAGAAGTAGCCTGCTTCAGTACTGTTACCCAAAGCTTACAGGACACATTCTTCCTGCTATGATGAATGACAGATAATGCCAAATGCAGTAATGTCCTATAAATACCAACACGGTTTAGGAAATAGAATCAATGTCTTTCACCAAGTATTTTGGGAGGAGGGGTAGTGTATATACCTATAGAGTCCAGCCCTATAGGGTTCTGTGAGCCCCTCCCTGTTGGTGCAGAGATGAGAAACTGTAGAAATAAAAGACACAGACACAGAGATAGAGAAAAAAAAAGTTTGGGCGCAGAGGTCCACTGTCAACCAAAGCCCGGAGACCTAAAGTGGCACCAAGTGGCTGGACACTCTGGCTTTTATTGAGTACAAAGCAGGGGGCAGTGAAGGTAGGGTGAGGTAATGGTGGTTGGTGATAGGGTCAGGTCAATCACGCATCTTGAAGATAGGGGGCCCAAGACTTTCAAGTAGCAGAGGGGAGGAGAAAAGCTAATGTGTCAACGCCCTTCTCATATTTGTCAGAAATATCAAGGACACTAAGATTATGTTAATTCTTACTCTTTAAGAAAAAGAGAAACCAGGTGCAGAAACAGGGCATGAGAGTAGACATGGAACTTGACCACTGAAGCACAGCATCACATGGAGACAGTTAAGCCCCCGATGTCTGTGGGCTTCCCTGACAGCCATCAGACCCAAAAGAGCTTGGAGAAACAGTTTTCTCCCAACTTGCCCAGGAAGGAGATGTCAGTCATTTTGGACATCTCCTTCCCTAGCTGGCTAAAGAGCGGGCACCTTCACAGCGGTGGTGCTGCTGCACAGCTGAGGCTCCCTCCAGCAGCCCTTATGTGGGTGTGACAGAGGGCTTAGAGCATCTTGCCTTAGGATCACTTTGTTTGCAATGTCACCTCAGTTCCATATTTCATAATCCGATAGTCATTAGTAAATTAAAGGTTATATTGAGTATATAGCTTTATGATAAGTAACTATATTATAAATCATGATATGAAGGAATAACTATGTGCCTACATTTCTAATTCTTTTCTAAATCAACATTTATATGGGAACAGGCTGAGGCTTCAGACCCTTGCCATGGCACTTGCAGGGTTCCCCCCACCATATATGACCTTATTAAAAAGCGTCATGACATCGGGGAACTATGCCAAAGCATTTTAAAAATTCTACCTCCTGGTGGAGGTTTCTCTTTCTCTTAACTAAAGTTTCAGATATTCACATGTATATTATATATAACTGCTATCTTTACTGGAGTCAAAAACCGATAAATGTGTTTTCATTTCAACTAAAAATTCCTATTTTTCACTAGGAATTTTATCTTTTTTTAGTCATTTTTAAGAATATTCTTATAAGTACAGTATCAAGGGAAAACTATTCATTTGGAAACAAATTTATCTGGTTTTACAACTTCAGTACTAAGGATGTCATTAGTTTTTTTTAGGTACTTTTTAATGGTCTGAAACGTACAGACTTGAAACAATATTTAAAATGCAAACATATGTAGTAAAGTTCTTGGGTATAGTTTCTATTTGAAAATTATTTTTAGAATCCATGCCAAAGAATAAGGTTTTTCAGCAACTATATTTTTAAAAATATAGTTGATGAGTTCAGAAAACTGAGAAAGATGGTATTTTAAAAAATGAAATATTTTCTTTAAAGTGCCTGATAATAGTACAAAGACGTACTGAGTTTTAAACCCGGAATATGCAATCACCATGGGAATCATTTAAACTTATTTCTGCTGTTTCTTTTATTTAATGATCTAGAGTCTGAAAATGAGACTCAGGTGTGCCAGTTTGGTTTTTCTCTGAATAATTCACATTACTGTAATACAAGAAAACAACTCTGTACTTTATGATGATTTGATATGCCTGGTTCAGATCTTCTCAAGATGAAACTGATATGAAACTGAATAGAACTGAAATTAATTGGAAACCTGACTGTCATATGGTGATATATACATTAGGCTTCTTGAATCCTGAAAAGTATCCTTTCATGGACTACATGTTGGCAGGAGATGATCGGGGTCATTTTAGGAAGTAGAGCTCTCAAAGGACCCATGATTAAAACCTTCTTAAATACTCCCTTTGTTTATAACATAGCACGCTCTGTAGTCATAAAGTAATGAAGGCTAAACGTACTTGTAACTCAGAACAAAGTTAGGGAACAAGTAATTATTTGCTTTTATATTGCATTAGAAAACATCTTTTGCTGATGTTGAGTAACATTGAATTAACAAGATAGAGAGACTTGTCAGTAGTCACAGCACAAGGAAACACATCAGGAATTTATTAGATTTGGATTTATCAGTGCATAGAAATTCATGATGTTTAACTTAAAGGCAAAAAGAGCAGAACACTTTGAATAATAGCTTGAAGTGGATGATTAGCTAAGGGGATGCAACATTTAATAGCCAAAATAAATTACTATAATTATTTTATTACCTATGCTAACTGATTCCATTGTTTTTATTGAAATAACAGCTCCCTGAGGAAGGGAACAGTGCTTCAATGAATCTCAGCTGTAGACTTGTATGTTCTCTTACAGCAATCAGAAATTATGAAAAATAGCCTTTATTGATAATACTCTTAATGTCTGCATTTCAGCACTTGGAAAAATATAACATCCAGATGCAAACATGGAATTATCTAGAAGTGTGTGGAAAGAAGAGAAAGCTTATTGAAGACAATTTTTTTAGTTATTGAGCCCTTCATATTTGCACTCTTTTATTGGTTCATGCTATCACCACATAAGTCTTTTCTTTATTTTCCATTTTATTTTCTGGGAAAGACCTTCTTGAGATTCTGATATGTCCACCTTGTAGCAAAAATGTACACATGTACTTGCATTCTTGTACATATGTTTCTCAAAACAGTGGGAAGGAGGTGCAATGAGTCACAGTGCCTGAGGTCTGAAGCCATGGAGAAAAATTTATTGTATATTCCTAGAAAGTCCATTTTACTTGAAGATTTGAGAAAATAGTAAAAGAGAAATTGATGCATTATGGAGCATGTAAACATTTCCATGCATGAAAAAAGGGACTCCAAAATAAATTATGACTTTGTGGCAGACCAACTTTCTTCCTCTTTTCCCACCTTTATCCCCTATTTCATCTTTCCTTTCCATGTCTTTATTTGGCCTTTAGGGGTCTTTAATGAAATTGATATAATTTCCAGGCTATTCCTTCCATTCTTTTCACTTTTTTTCATCTTCAGATTACACAAAAGGTCTTCTGTCATTGTAAGATGCAAATCCACAGAGATCCTTAATTTAGGGAGAGTGGAAGGATTTTACTGCAATATTTTCAGTTCAACTTCAAAAGATTTTGACCACACCTTTTTTAGTGAAGTGAGGTCAATGTTTATGTGTTTGAATTTTAATATGCCATGCATTTTATGTGGATAGTTTCTTTGATTTGATTTTTTTAAATATTGGGAGATCGGATATTTAGAATGGTTTCTTCCAAGCCTTTGGCAAAGTCTACCAACTTAGCATTCATTCATTTACTCATACATTCATTGTTTATGCAAATATTTACTGAGCTTCATTCTAATTTGGAGACCACACTAGGCTTTGGAAATACAGAGTTGGCATCATGGATGCCTGCAAGGAACTCAAAGTCAAGAGGTGAGCAAAGGAAAAACTAGTAATCCCATTACCAAGCACTTTTATAAGAAACATGTACAAGGTGCAGCAGGATGGGGCAGGGCACGGAGAAGAGGTAACTGAAGAGAGAAGGAATGAAGAGGTAGAAAGTGTATGAGTAAAGGCTGAAAAAATTAGCTGAGAAATGAAGAAAGAAATCCAAAGATGTCTCTTTTTTCTTTCTTGAAGAAAGGACAGTGGGTTAAATAAAGGATATTCATTTATATTTATCTTTTAAAATAAGTCAACATTTCATAAGTTTCAGTGATAAATATGCTGGATACTTAAGCTGCTCTAAGTAAATTTGGCAGCTGTCTTTGTAGGGGTGTTTGAAGGAAAGCGGGAGGCAGCATTTACATAAAGAACCAGATTCAAGCAATGTCTCCCACCCAATGGCCAAAGGGTCTACCGTTCACCCAAGAAACGTTTTATTGAGTAATCACATTAAAAATCAGGCCTTAGTTTGGTACATTAACCGCGGCATCAATGCACTGCATAATGAAAAGGTAGCTCTTAATTCATATTAACCTCCAATGCATCTAGCAAGTTTTTGAGGAAATGGTGGACACAGTACAGTCTCGGAGATGGCTTGAAATTTTCAAATGCTGTTGCTTAATTTGAAATGATCTTCCACTTTCTTTCCCTACATCCTATTTCAACACACATACACACATCCCAGTATAGTTATCTCTTCAGTGGAGTCTCCACTGACTGCTCTATTTAAAGTATGTTCCTGTTACCTTATTTTACACTCTGTTTCCTTCATACCAATATATTCATTCATAATTTATTTCAACTATTTGTTTTTATTACTTCCTCACTAAATTTTAAACTTCATATTCACATGATTATTTAAAAAATTCTTGTATCCAAGTCCCTAACTGTTCAATAAATGTTTATTGAATGAATGAATACATCAATAAAGGGATGAACAAAGAAATAGAATCTGAAGGTGGAAATCTGATGGACTGAGTATTCCAAATTATACAACTGTTTGGATGGTTTAAAGCAAGAAAGAACAATTTCGAATTGGGAATGGCTTCTTCTCCACACTAAGGCAGTAAATGTGTGCATTCAAAGCTGTTCTAGTTAACATTTCTCCTCATATTTTAGACTGCTGCACCACCTTATGTATTAAAGAATTACACTGGTGTATTTTAGCATATCTCCGTAATGAGATATTTTGTCTTCTTTTGTTCTCTAGTCTAGGTAGTATCCATGTCATTGTACTATTCAGCTTATCTCTCCATGCTAGGTTCAAATGTGAAGATACTCAGTGTAATGCTTAAGGTATTGAAGAAGGTAGTGTCCCTCAGGACAAATATTCTTGACTTAAGAATAAATTCTGGCCAGGCGCAGGGGCTCACACGTGTAATCCCAGCACTTTGGGAGGCCGAGGCAGGTGGATCATCTGAGGTCAGGAGTTTAAGATCAGCCTGGGCAACATGGTGAAACCCTGTCTCTACCAAAAAATAAAAAATTAGCCAGGCGTGGTGGTGTGTGCCTGTAGTCCCAGCTACTGGGAAGGCTGAGTCAGGAGAATCACTTGTACACTGAGGGCAGAGGTTGCAGTGAGCTGAGATTGCACCACTGCACTCCAGCCTGAACAAAGCAAGACTCTGTCTCAAAAATAAATAAATTTATTAAATACAAATAAAAAATAGTTTATAGAGGCAAACTTATTTCTCTCATTTCTACTGAAAATGTTTCCCCACATTTTCTACTGAAAACATTTCTACTGAAAATGTTTCCCCACAAACAGACTTTGAGGAGGGAAGATAGGAAAGAAATCACCAGGAGACTTTGAAATGAGAGAAGGATTTCTTTTCTTATGTCTCCATTTTTCAGAATAAGCCATATTTTTCCTAATGGCCACATCACTAAAATCTGCTAAATGTTCATCACTTCAAAGCCCCAAAGTACCAGAGCTACCATTGTTCAGAGCAACAATGAACAGTGTTGTCATAGCATCAAAGTAAACTACTGAATTTTAGATTCCAATAGCCAGATGTAAGTTAAGATTTCCTTGAAACAGAACAAACCCTCTGTCAAATGATAACATCATGTTTATTTGAGGGCTTCAGGATAAAATGGTTGGACATACAAAGATAAGTACAGGCCAGGCGTGGTGGCTCTTGCCTGTAACCCTAGCACTATGGAGGCTGAGGCGGGTGGATCACCTGAAATCAGGAGTTGGAGACCATCTTGGTCTCCAACCCTATCTCTACTAAAAATACAAAAATACAAAATTAGCTGGGCATGGCATGGTGGCAGGCACCTATAATCCCAGCTATTTGGGAGGCTGAAGTAGGAGAATTGCTTGAACCTGGGGGTCAGAGGTTGCAGTGAGCCAAGATGGTACCATTACACTCCAGCCTGGGTGACAGAGCAAAACTCCATCTCAAAGAAAAACAAAAAACAAAAACAAAAGTAAGTACAAAGATATCCATGGAAACTGCTTATAAAGTTCTTTGTTATTTAATGAAATTGGGTTGACTTTGAGTACCTTTCTTGTTAGCATAGTTAGAATTCATGATTGAAGCATGATGCATGTACATGATACTTACACATTTCAATAATTAGCTATCCTTTGTTAAGTGTATAATAGGAGTATGTTACATGTATTATTTGTTTTCATTCCTAAGACAGCCCTATTTTAGGGAAAAGATAACTGCAACTCAGAAACAGTAAGGGAGGTATAGACTTCAATAATGAAAAAAGTTGCAAATGAAATTGAACCCAAGTCTAACTTATTGCAAGAACTATTCTGTTACCGGTACATTGTTGCTGTCTCCTTTTTGGACTTTAGTGAAGACTGTGTGACACATCCTGAACTCATTCTAATTCTGAGTGAAACAAATATGGGTAAAGTGAATCAATAAATCATAATTTCTTTCCATTATACTACTCAACCAAGGGGATCCTTGTGAAGTTCTGAAACCAAGCACCAACTGAATGAAGCAGGCCCCCATTGGTGTATGTATCTACCAGTAAAAGGTGATTTACTAGACAGGTCATCAAAGTCCAAAGAATGGGCCATGTCTGTAGATCATCAAAATGAAGTACTTGGACATATAGGGAACACCTTATGGGCAATATGCTACAAAAGAAAGAAGTGAGAGAGAGGAAGGGAGAAAGAGGAAATAATGAGACAAATAATTCCTAATCCTATCAAAAATTCTGTAAGGTAGGAATTATTATCTTTATTTCACACCAGGGAAAACTAAGGCACAAAGGGGTGAAGTGGGTTGTCCAAGTGAAACATATTATTTAGTAGGATAATTAAAAATCATAATTGTAATTCTTTTTCTAGTGCTTTTCATTTAGTAGTATTATTTTTGGCCTGTAGTTGATTGGATTTAAATAATTAATTTGGCATCCTTAAATCAGTATTTTACTTTTTAGTATACATAGGGAAAATGGAAAAGAGAGGGAATATTGACAGTTTTTTTTAAGGCAGCATTTTTCAAACTGGACACTATTAATACAGTGGGTCAAATTGTTCCTTGTTGTGGGGGCGATCCTGTGTATTCTAGAATTACTGGCAGCATCTCTGGCCTTTATTAACTAGTTGCCAGTAGCACTGTACTCTCAGATTCAACAACCACAAATGTCTCCAGATATTGCCAAATGTCCCTTGCAAGGCTCAATTCTCCTCTCCCGATTTGAGAATCATTGCTGTAGAAGAGCCAAGGAGTAAAGTTACAAGCCTACACTTCAGGCACCAAATTGCAGTTCTGCTTTAGTCATTTGTGACCTCTATAAACTTCAGAAATTTTTTAACTTATCCGAGATTCAGAGACTTCATTTAAAAAAAAAATAGAAAATTATGATCACTTTATTTATTTTATGTAATGATTAGAATGCCCTAATATAGTTGTGTGTCTTGATGTGGAAATATTCAACATATGCAAAAAGTGCTACTAATATGAAGAAGCATTATTCTTATTTGTTTGTGGGGATAAAAAATGAAGAACAAAAGAAAATAAAAATCAGAGAACAGAAGCTTAGATCATTTTAATGAATATACCTCATTTCCTGAAGATTATCAGAAATCATAGATAAAGGGGTACTAACCCATAACAACTGAGACAATTGCTTTCTAAAACTACCATATAAGAAAACATGGTAACTGTAATCAAGTTCCTTTTGTAACCCTAAAAGTTGTTAGTTTCCATCCTATAAGTGAGACAAGAGAGTCCATTTCGCTTTCATAAATGTGAAATAATAAAGAAAGACTTGTTCTTCTGGAATTAAAGCAAACACTGGACTTGGCTGAGTTAATTTCAGATCCTGCCAAGAATTAGCTAAGTGACCCTGACCAAGTCATTTCATTTTTCTGAATTTCATTTTTGTTATGAGTTCAGTGGTAAGCAAATTGAATTAACTAATTTGCAATCTAGTTGGGAGCACACAGTGAGATAATGTATGTGAAACGGAAATCATAACACTTGCAAGTATAAAGTGTGGCACCAAACTCAGAAATGTTACTATAGCTGTCTTTCAACATACAAAAGCAAAAATATTTCAGAAACAGCTGCTTCAAACAATGAGGTACTTCTATTTTTTCCAAAACTCTAAATCATACAGTGTGCTCTGCACAGGCCGGAAGAGACTAGCTTTAAAGAGAAAAGGGATGATTTGTCTCACTTTACAAATAATCTTGTCAGACAATCCCCTAGTTATTCAAACCATATCATAAATCATTTTAAATATCGAGAAATCTATACTATGAACATTTTTATTCTGATTTCTCTACATTGTTCTTTTGCAAAGTAAAAGTTATAAAGCAGAATAGAATAGTTTTACCCAATCCTTGAGTTTTAATAATAATTCTGAAATATTAGTCAGATTTATGTGCTCCAGAAACATAAGCAAATTGTCAATAGAGGGGAATTTGTTAATTAAAATTATCTGAGGCAGAAGAATATGTATAACAATCAGAAATATGATAAAACTATAAAAGATACATGAAATTAAATAGTGTGTCTATTTGGAAATATAGATAACATTATTATATACTTTATAATAATATATATTTTATAAATTATATAAGTTTTATATAATTGGGATATAAATTTATGTCCCAAATGGGATAATAGTTTATAATATGTTTAATATTGTATAATACATATTATATATTAATATATAATTAGAATAAAGTTTTGAAATTGAAAATACAAAAGCATATTTTCAATTGTCATACATTACAGTATAACAATTGAAAACATACTTTCCACATATTAAAAAAAGTATGAGTATTTAACTGGAAATTCAATACCTATGCCTAGAGAAAATGTATTTTTTCTACACCCTAGAACCTCTTTTCTTGCTAGTATTTTTTATAATTGCATTGTTTAACACTCTCTTTCCTGTCCTTCTTCAGCTACCCCTCAGGTGGCTAAAGTCAATGGTAGTTTGTATCCATGAGACCAAATACTTGAATATCACTTTAAAGAAAAATGTTCTGTCTTTTTCTCTTCTCGGAAGTTGTGATTTCCAGCAGTTTTACACATTTGTGTCTTTTTTTTGACTTTCTCACTTCCATACTTTTACCACTTCTTTATTCATTTAGTTCTAAATTCTGAAGATGTTGGACAGATGGCTCTCAGGGCCAAAGTTGTGAGAATAAAAATTGCCTTCTACAAGTAAGATACCATTCAGTACCGTGGACAGCAACAAAAATGGCTTGCCCTGGACTGACAGGACTTTGTAATTTGCTAATAAGCCCACCAACAAGATTCTGCAGGATCCATACTCACAATTAGTAGTTTATCTGTCCATTTGAGCTGGACTATATTCCTTCTTTACTTGGTGGTGTGGTATGTTTATATAGTTCTGTGGAAGAAGTTAAGACTTTCAAATAGACAAAAAGATCACAAAAGGAATGTGAGTTGTAGCCTTGGCCAGTGAAAATTTCCTAGCACTCTACATGTTTTGTGAAGCCTTGGACTTCAAATACTTGCATAGAGAATACACACACACACACACACACACACACGTGCTTTATCGTAATGTAATAATATCTGTTATTTTACTTCTTATATATTTGTACTGTGAGTCAGAAACCTCTTTGTGCTTCCTTTACATTTGTAGTCATATATTTGGCTTTTGTAAGAAATCTTTACTTGGATTTTGATACTAAGAAACAAAGTGTGCAGGTTGTATTATTTCTCTCCTGTAGGTTGTGAACTCAGCAATACTTCTGACAGATATCTACCTGATCTGGAGAGCCTTCAATATAATCTTCCAAATGTTTATTGAAGGTTAGTACACACATTTTTCCTTTTCATTGTAGAAAGGATAAAACCTGTACAACAATTGCATTTTACAACAGCCTGTTCTCAGTGTCATAAAACTGAAGTTGTAATTTAGGATTGATAGCTACAGAAAAGAACAGGAGTTCTGGATTTTTTAAGTTTAAGACAAACACTTTGCACATGTACCAGTTAAACCTCCAGCACTTAGAATCCTGTGAAGTAAATTCAGGCCCTGGGGCTTGATGGGATAAGCACTACAGGTACTTTATAACAGCAAGTGAAATCATCAATTTAACACGTTTGATACATATGTTGTTCAGTTTTTGAAAAGTAAAAAGAAAGCTGAAAGAAATGAACATGGCATATAACTCGATGATAAGCATTTTGAAAATGCACATCTAGAACAGAAACATAAATTTTTTGCAGCTACATGAGCATTCTAGAGGCCTCTCTGCAGAATCAGCAAAGTGCTATGCATTGGCAATCAGCCTGGAGGGAGGTGAGGTCACCGACCAGCTTGTAGAAGGAGACCTTGCATTTTTGTAAAGATTTTGATCAATAAATGGAGCTGGTGTTTTCTACCTTGACTAAACTCTGACATTTGAAGAATTAGAATATTGTATAAACGACTTTTTACCCTCTGAAAACCTAGTTACTGTCTCATTCTCCTGCTGAAGATAGTACTTCAGCCTTAGTTGGTTTCAGTACCAAAAGTACACCATGGTCAATGTGAGATAACAAGAGAAATCATCAAGCATCAATCCTGCTTAAGAATTTTATACTGAATTTCAGCAGCTGAGTTGAAAGTACATGATATTTATAGTATGGGAAAATAAGAAACAACCAACTCAAGTCCAAATGCTTGAGAAGAGAAGCACATACAAAGGCAAGTATTGGTCTACACTGTTTCTAGCTTCATCCATGAGCATGGACCATGTGTCAAAGACTATGAAAGGTATTTGAGGTCTAAAATGAAGATTGTCTTTGCCCATAGATTAGTTTGTAGTCTAACAGGGATGTCAAAACAATTTTATGATATCACACTAGTAATATTAAAATATATAAACTATAAATTATTATAAAAGATAGAATGATCAATATCTGCTATACCCAACCCATGAGATAAAGAACAGTGTTAAAGGAAGGGAGATAAAGAACAGTGTTAAAGTGTAAGGGAGTAAGCTGAATCCTAGAAAGTATGGCTGCGTTGGAACAAGAGTAGATCAAAAGATTATGAACTACATATGAAAGCAGGAGTTCAGTGGGAAAATTGTTTTTGGATGTAACACAATATTGAAGATTTTAAAACAATAAAATAATGAGTCAATTTTAATAAAGGTAACTCTTATAGAAATGGAACAGATTTATTTGATGTTGACAATCAAACCCACAGTGGGAGTGTTAGTGAGCATTTGCTGGGAGTGTCAGTGGAAAAACACAGTTGAACCAGTTAAGTAGATAATGAATAGTACAGAGTCTGAACTAAAGGCATGACCAAGAGATAACAGGGAAGGAAATGATTTAAGAGTATTTAAGGAAGTAAAATGAGCATTGTAATTGTAATAATCAACGTTCAGTGGAAAGATTACAATTAATCTACCCAATAACTCTTGGGGTAATCATCCTTGTGAATAACAATGTTGGGTTTCAACATGAAAAGTATCAGCTCTTCAAGTGTAAGGATCAATAAGAGTAAATATTATATGTCCATAGAAATACAGCCAGGAAAAGAAATCATATTGAAACTATACGCAGTTTCTACAAAAGTTGAACAGAAATTCAGAAAATATTGTTCTACTCTAAGATATGCATACTCAACAGAAATGTGTAAAAATAGTCACTGAAACATGTACTAGAATGTTCTTAGAAACTCTTTTAATAATTGCTACAAAATAAAAACAAAATCTATCATCAGTAGAGCTGATAAAATGTGCCATATTTTCACAATAGAATACTATTGTAACAATTATGTCTTGACATAAAATACATATAAATCTCCTAAACATAGTGTTAAATAAAAGCAGCCGGAAATAAGACTGTATACTATCTGATTCTACTGACATAAAGTAGACAAAATTTTATGAAGTTAGAAATCAGCATAGCTGTTACTTTTGAAGGAGACAGTGACTAAAAAGGGACAAAGAGAAGGAGGGGATTTCTGGTAATTTTGTTTTAAGACTTGTGTGAGTTCCATAAATGTGATCAGTTTGACACTACCCATCCAGCTCTCCTTTTGTAATTTATGCTGTGCACTTTTCTGCATTTTTTATATTTTAACAAAAACTGTTGAAAAACATGATGCTTGGTGAAAATGAGAAGATCTAGTGATAGACAAGAAATGGGTTCTTGTGTAAATGGGTACAGGCTTGTCAGATAGGCCTGCTATACCCATCTCTATGTAACATTTCACATACTAGGGCAGAAAAACAAATTAGCCTCTCCTGGGGTTAATTGTATCATTGGTTTAAAGTGATTCCCCAAAAATATATTATTTTGACTTCATAGTCACCTGTAGGCTCTGAAGAGTTTAGGTTTACACAAACCACATCAAAAAGTGTCTACTGGTTGCTTTTTGTCTCTGTATAATCATCCCAAGGTCTTGTGTGGGCTGTCCATGGAAACTCACAAGTGGTTGTGTATTGGAACAATGTTCTACTTCATACCCTGGAAATAATGGCTTCCAGCCAGCTCACGAGAAGAATAAAAGTGCTTTGTATCATACGCCCTGCTGTGCATTAGAATTTCAGTTACAGCTGCTACCTTGTGATGTTATAACACCCACATTTCTTTACTTACAAGGCCAGCTTCATAGAAAAAAGAAAGCCTTGTGTTCATTGTCTAATTATCAACTTCATAATACCTTGGAAACAGATTATAGCTCAAACATGTGTATAACTCAAAATATTATTTTAAGGTTAAGATCTGGAACAATAAAAAAATTTCCCATCACTGTTAATAGCCTCATGTAAAAATAATGACTACATAAAACCAGTGCTTTTTAAAAAATTTAACTTCTTAATAGACAGATTTATTAGTTGAAATATGAAATGATTTAGATAAATGGAGAGAAAAAAATTTAACATGGAACAAGGTGGGCCAAGAACTTGTTTCAGAGCTTTGGCAGCCTGCCGAGCACACCTCTCGATGGGGACATGCAACTTCAATCTTTATTATGGCATGATCCTAAGTGGACTGATTCTGAGCGCCATCTGCTCTCAATGAAGCATCGGAGTTACAGGCTGCTCACTCTGATATGCCCTTCACCTCTGCTCTCCAATGTCACCCAAAGTCCATTTTGAAAGGTTGAGTTTTATTAAATGGAAAAGTTTATTATAATTAATATTCTTTATGAGAGCCATTTATTTTGAATGAATAGCAGAATGGACAGCTGAGCTTCCATCTTCAACCCCGAAAAGCAAACTAAATGTGGTGAAAGCTATGCAGAGATTTCTATTTAGGCATTAGAGGGATAAACTTTCAGTTGGATGGCCAGAGAAACTTTGAATGTTAGATACTACATCAACTCTTTTGCCTACTTGTGTTGCAGTGTAGGTACTGAATTTAAAATAGTGTGAGAGAGAGAGAGAGAGAGAGAGAGACATATGTCCTTTCCTTAACTTAAAAAGAAAGTTGTGCGTTCTCACTTTAATATAATATCCTAAAGTAAACAAGGTATCCTGAATTTCATTTGTTTTATTGTGCGCTATTGAATATTGTGCTCTATTGAATAGGTATTTATAAATGTGATCTTTTTTGGAAATAATTACACCTATGTTATGTCTGTGCACGCATAATTAAGGGTCTTAAGTTGAGAAGATTCTGGATTTAGGGGTTCCCTAACGCCAATGACTGATGTTCTTACAAAAGAAAGGGGAAGGAGATTGGAGATACAGACACCCAGCAAGGAAGGCCACTTAAAGATGGAGGCAGAGATTGGAGTGTTATATCAACAGGTACAAATCACCAGAGATGGCTGGCAGATGTCAAAACATAGGATAGAAGCATTGAATAGATTTTCTTGCAGAACTTCCAGAAGGAACCAACCGTGCTGACACTATAATTTTGGACTTCAGACCTCCAGAATGTCAAAAAATACATTTCTCTTGTCTTAAGTTACCCAGGGTGTGGTGATTTGTTACAGCAGCCTAAAATACTACTACAGAGACAGTTAGTGTTAATTTAGACTTTCTAGAAATCTTATGAGCTTGGGAAAAACAGATTTCATTGATGTTCAGAAAACACTGTCTGTTTAAGTAGCTACACTTAAATGTATTTGCTTTTCTCTCTCAGATTTTTCCTTTTGCTCATTGACTCCTTCTCTTCCTTTCTTTTGCAAAGGTATGTTAGAATGTTTATAAGTGAAAAAAATTCTTCTTTGTGAGTGACATTTCAGATAACATCATAAAAATGAAAGATTTCAGGACATTCATGGGAGTCGTTTAGTAGATTCTTCAGAGATTCCCTGAACTCTAAGACAATGTAAGTATAAAGATGACACTACTTTTCATATAAGCCAAAAACAAAAAACTATAGAGTTAAATATTATCTTTTGGATATGTCAGCACTGTTGCCCACTCTGCTTATGGAAATACATTTCCCCAAAAGAAAATGTACATCTACACATGAAATCAGCCTGCCTTTGTATTTTCCTGATTAGTGTCACCAGGATGTCTGGCAACTTACCTGAGGCAAACTCCTACCACCCAAATAACATATGTTACTATTTCCTGGAACTTCCATTCCTGGGGCCTCTCTGAAAGGATACCACGAAATTAGTGTCAAAATGCCTACTTATGGCTCAGCATAACTCAATTACCCTGACAACATATTTTACATTTATTTTGTATTACTTAAAGATTTATTGTTCTGTCCCTTAAATAAAAACTGCGAAGCAAATAAAAACCGATTCATTCCTAATTTGCAAAGGCAGTAACAAACAACCTTGGCCCCTTAAAAATGAGATTACTAAGGGTAATGTTCTAAGAATCTCTTTGTCATCAAACAGAATTTTTAAACAGAGATACGTTTTAAGATTGAAGCAGTTCTCTTTTAAGACTATTCCTTATCTTGTGAAGTTGCCCTTGTGGAAGATGTACAATGACAAAATGTTGAAGTATTAGGGTTGACAGAGGATAGCTGGGGGAAATGGAAAGGATTTCAATGTTAACAAATATTTTGAAGTTTTCTTTTCAGTAACTAATGGCATATGCATAAAGCAAAATGAACAGAAAGTGTTTTAAAATAATAATAGGTGCATAGCAATTAGAGGCATAATATGGATAGAAGAAACACTTCAATACAATGAAACAAAATGTGTTAAAAGAGAAAAACAACAAAACACAGGACTTCAGTTTTTCTCAAGGGAGTTAAATGCATTTAGTGGATATCTGACAACCGGTAAGTTTTATAGGAAGTCACAAGACCTAGATTACAACAAATGCTTTGAATCTATTTTAACTGCTAGTTGACAAGTTACATTACTTGGCTGTATTTTTCATTCCTTACCTGGGAAATGCTGGAATAAGGGAAAATGATTCTATGTTAGTTTCCTAGGGCTGTTGCGACAAAGTACCATACATTTGGTAGATTACCGCAAGAGAACTCTCTCATAGTCCTACAGGTTGGAAGTTCAAAACCAAGGTGTTAGCAGATCCATGCTACCTCTGAAGGCTCTAAGGAAGAATCTTTTCTTGCCCCTTTCCAGCTCCTGCTGGCTCCTAGCAATCCTTGGCATTCTTAGGTTTGTGTATGCTACGCTCCACCATCTGGCTCTGCTGCCTTCTTCTCTCTCTGATTCCTCAGTATCTGTGCATCTGTGTGTCCTCTCTTCTTATAAGGACACCAGTTATTAGGGCTTGCCCTAATCTACTATAATATCATCTTCACTAACTACAACTACAAATACTGTATTCCAAAAAAAAAAAAAAAAGGTCACATTCTGAGTTTCTGGTGGATGTACATTGGGACACTATTTAACTCACTATGATTTCCAATGCAACAATCCTAAAATAATTCTCTTCATTTTTAAAATCTCCTCACTTACTAAAGCAGGTGAAAAGGAGTAACGATGTATCCCAGTTCTTTATGAACTCTTACATGAGGATGGAAAAAAAAGAAAATTGATCATTTGGTTTCAGGGTTTGCCTGTAAGGTAACAAAGGCTGTTGTTACAGTATCTGGTGCCAGTTAACCCATGTAGGTAGAAAGCATGAGGGGAGGATTCCAACTAGCTTCAGGCTTTCACAATACCACCAACTCAGGGCAGATACAGACAAAACATTTGCTTCTTAAAAATAGACACAAATGAAAAAATCCAAACCTATCACTACTAACTAAAAAATTAATCCAGTAACATTCTGCTTCTGATGGGTGAGTGGAGCTGTCTTTATAAATACCAATTGCTTTTCCAACTAATGGGAACCATATGTGAACTACTGTACTTGTGTTTTCCTCTTCAGTTCCCATTAAGTATTGTTATTTGTAATAACTATAAATAACTGATATCCCAAAAGGTATTTCATAATCTTTAATTTATGAAGGGTCCCATATATCTATTGCTTCCAGACCCTTTGACTCTGCAGACCAGACAGTATACTACCATATGGATTACATATCTAATAGAAATATACTGATTTTTAAAGAGCTAACATATCCACTATGGATTGCCTCACTTGATGAAAATAACCCTGGGAATTAGGAAATTTAATTATCTCCATTTTGAGGATAAGAATGTCGAGGTTAAGGATATTAATTAAACTCTTCAAGGTCACAAACATACTGAGTGAAGAATTTTTAATGAAAAAAAAAACAGTTTTTGAGTCAGAGCTCATGCACTTTATCATCGTACCATACTGCATCTCATCCTCCTTTAAATCTCAAATTTGCACACAAGCTACTAGAAACCTCGGGACTTTCCTCACCTTAAACCTTTTAGGGAATTTCTCTGCCCTTCTCATGTCACTCAGTCCCTGGTAAGCATGCTATATCTCCTGTAGGACACTAGTCTTGGATTTGGCTCTAGTTTCTGAATCAAGTATCTCTTAAGGTCCTTACTCTCTCTGGCTACTTCCATGCCATCTAAATGAAAAATCTAGGAGTGCATTTTTGCTGTCGGGGTTTTGTTAATCTTCTCCAAATGGGGAAACAGAATAGTAACTGACATGGGGAAATTACAGCAGTTTCATGAGCATGTAACATCTTCCTTTCCTGAATTTTTCTTCATGGGAACCTTAAAGAATACTTAAAAATTATTTAACGTCAAGGACTACTGATTCAGTTCCACAGAACTGCAGTGGTTGGGGTCTAAATTGGCCTTGACAGAGTTAAATCCATCTCAGCTTGAATGTTTTGTTATTGTTGTTGTTTATTTTTCCTCCTTTGAGAGTCTGATCTTTAAAATCCTTGCAGTGCTCAAAATCATGCTAACTCTGGTTTAGAACCTCCAGAGCAAACCTTGGGTTCTCTCTGCCGTCTTATTCTCTTTAACCTGGGAGAGAAACGCACAGTCTTCACATTTTCTTATGCTTCAGTGAAGCTATAGGTCAGTTTGCCTCCCATCAAGTCCTCAGGAACTGTCCACAGTCGAGTTATCTGTAGCCTTAGGATTATTTTACCCCACCTTCCCAAGTTTCACCTTTACAACTTTATGCTTCTGAGATTCTACTTAAGTACTGATATTCCTGCTTTCACTTTATCCTGCTGAATGGTTTGAAAGGAGTAAAAGCCCAGGGGAGGTTGGTGGCCCAGTATCAAGGAAAGACTAGTCTCATGAAAACAGGCTAATGAGAAATCCATCTTAGTGATAGTGTACTGACTTCCAGGACAGTGTTTCCTAATAGGTGGTGAGCACAAAACCAGAGACAATGTTTTTGGTGATGCATGGATGAGTATGAAAAAACTGTAAAATTGTGTGTTTATTGTAACACACAGCACAAAGGAAAACACAACTATTCTTTCATGCCTGTGTTTGCTAGGACCAGGAAAAGTTGACAAAATGAGTAGATCTCAAGTCCATTAAAACAGGAGAAAAACACTAAATGCCATAAGCTGTACACAGCAATGGCAAGCCATGGAATGAGACTATGTGAATGACAGGAGTCTGGAAGTCTTGTTTTAAAGTATCAAAATCCATTAAGAGCAGGAAATAAACATGCACATTCAGACTTTGAAGCGAGATGACTCACCAACTGAGTCACCTTAGACAAAATTACTTTAATTTCTGTGGCTTCCTCTGCTTCCTTCAGAATGTTGGAAAATCTTTCTTGAAGTGTATTTATGAGGATTAAATAACATAACTACAGATGAAGGTCCATCATACATAGTTCATAAAATTTTGTTCACATTCCTCCCCCCTACACCCACCTGCTAAAATAATAAACATGCTAAGTAATGTCTGAGATCTACAAGTGTTTTTCTTTCTCCTCTGTCCTGCCTCTTTTCTTTCTCTCCCACAGATGACCTCCGTTAGTCCTTGAAAGGAAGATTTATTCTGTGAAGATTTTTGGACTCATATTACAAAGAAAGAAACCCACAAACTTCAAACTCTTTTAATATCTGTTCTAAGCTGTTTTGTTTATCTTGGAAGATGGGAATTGGCCACTTTTATTTTCCAGTGGCTGGTTAGAAGCTAGGTCACTAAGGTTAACTTCTTAAAGAAATGAAAAACAAGTTGCCTTTTCCAGAAAAAAAAAAAAAAAAAATTGACTTTCAGTGAGAATAAAGCAATGTTCCAGTAATACTGAGTAGTTCTTTAGCAATTTTTCAATACTCATCAGTAATAAATCTTTTATAAGGAATGTAATTCAGTGGTTTTCCAATTTAAATATACTTTTGAAATATCAGTATAAGTTAAAAATTGATTTTATAGGAACATGGAATGATTTCACTGAAAATTATAAAATGATTGAAGCAGAAATTATTTTAATAGATATGTGTATAATTTTCAATGATTCTTTGCATAAAGTATGTTAATTTCTTAAAATGTTTATTTTTATGTATAACCTAAAGCTTGTTTACAAAACATTTTTAAAGGAAGGCAGACTTAGCTAGCTTTTCTATTTAAAAAAAAGTATTTAATAATTACATACAGAAATATCTATGTACTGTGTTTTAAATAACAGACATTAGATAAAAAAAGAAATTAATCTTATAACTGACCTTTTTTTTTTTAGAGTTTCCAATCTATCTTTTTGAGAGGATATTTATCTAATGAAACTAATGAAAAAAGCATGTAAGGAACTATAACTACTCAGAACATAGTCACTAAGGAAGCTCAGAGCAGCCTTCTCTTGGAGAAGATAACCTACTCATATTGGGACGTCGAGTTGAAAATCCTTCAGGGATATGGCAAAAAAGGAGATAGCTATAAGGCACATATAAGTTGTTGGGAACTCACCATTGGATGAAGATCATGACTCTACTGTTTCTAGGAGAAAAAAATCACGATATTCTTATAAATTGACCTGCCTGATTTACCTCTAAGTTTAACACCTAGTAAGGGGAAAAAAACTCCATATGCAGTACCAAGTTTAAATATTAAATAATTAGGAATAAAATTGATTAAAATGAACAAAATGAAAAGGCAATTTTTTAATTTCCAAAAAGATCAAAAGTAGTATTGGACAAATGAAAGGCCAAACACTATTGTTAGATAGGTTAAATCGATATTATAAAAACATCAATTATATCCCAGTTAGTAAAATATAATACAATCACAATAAATATAGTAATTCATTATCTGGAACTAGACAAGTTTACTTTAATAAACTTGTTTCAAAATATATACCAATTGGCACCAAGCGCTTAACCTCATTGGGGTGGAGAAGGCTACGGCTCTCTAGTCCACAGCGGCAACAGTAACGAAAAACAGGGCTAATGGACTGCTGAATTATGAAGTATTTCAGACCCAATAGTAGAACATCACTCTGCCACTCACTCCTTTATCTCCTACTAGTTATTTAAATTGGACTTTTAATATTCTACCAGCTGCTCTTCAGACACACATGGTGCATTGTTGCCATTCCCCAGACTGCATCTTTGAAACACAGGCTCTTAGTAACCTTCAGCGAACAAAGAGGCAACCTCCCAGATACGTCTGCTGGGAGGGAGTCATCCTGACTGCCCTCTAGCTTTTGCTGGATCTGGATTTGAATTCCATCATGGAGCCTTGCATGGAGTCCTGCCTGGTGCAGGTGTTGCAGAAGGATGTTGGGAAACGATTGCAGGTTGGCCAAGAACTGATAGACTATTTCTCAGATAAACAGAAGTCTGCTGACCTTGAGCATGACCAGACCAGGTTAGATAAACTTGTGGATGGACTTGCTACCTCTTGGGTGAACTCTAGCAATTACAAGGTGGTTCTGCTGGGTATGGACATCCTGTCCTCCCTCATGACCTGGCTGCAGGATTGGTTCAAGGCGCAGATTGGCACAGTGCTGCCAAGTCCAATAGACAGACTAGGAGATGCTAAAGACACTGTGAGGGAGCAGGACCAAACTCTGCTGCTAAAGATCATGGATTAAGCTGCTAATCCCCAGGACGTATGGGACAGAATGCTTGGAGGCTTCAGACACAAGAATTTCCATACTCGAGAAGGCATCTGTCTCTGCCTTATAGCAACACTCAGTGCCTCTGGAGCACAGACTTTAACACTAAGCAAGATTGTGCCACATATATGCAACTTACTTGGAGATCCAAACAGCCAGGTTCGAGATGCAGCAATAAACAGCTTAGTGGAAATTTACAGACATGTAGGAGAATGTGTGAGGACAGATCTCAGTAAAAAAGGATTGCCACAGTCCCGGTTGAATGTAATTTTTACGAAATTTGATGCAGTCCAGAAATATGGAAACATGACACAATCTGCAAATGATAAAAATTTTGACGATGAAGATTCTGTGGATTGTAAGAGATCTTCCTCCGCTAGTTCTACGTCATCCAAGACTCAACCAAGTTCTCGGAGAAACGTCGGAATGGGAACCACCCGCTGGCTTGGTTCATCCACCCTTGGATCCAAGTCTTCAGCTGCAAAAGAAGGAGCTGGTGCTGTTGATGAAGAGGATTTTATTAAAGCATTTGATGATGTACCCGTAGTACAGATTTATTCCAGCCGAGATCTTGAGGAATCCATAAACAAAATTAGGGAAATATTATCTGATGACAAGCATGATTGGGAGCAGAGAGTAAATGCTCTAAAAAAGATTAGATCTTTACTTTTGGCTGGTGCTGCTGAGTATGATAACTTCTTTCAACATTTGCGTCTTTTGGATGGAGCCTTTAAACTCTCTGCTAAGGATCTGCGGTCTCAGGTAGTGCGGGAGGCTTGTATCATGTTGGGGCATCTGTCATCAGTTCTGGGGAATAAGTTTGACCATGGAGCTGAAGCCATTATGCCAACTATATTTAATTTAATTCCAAACAGTGCCAAAATTATGGCCACATCTGGTGTTGTAGCTGTTAGGTTAATTATTCGGCACACACACATCCCTAGGTTAATACCTGTCATAACAAGCAACTGTACCTCTAAGTCTGTCGCAGTTAGAAGGTGCTGTTTTGAATTTTTAGATTTGCTTTTACAAGAATGGCAGACACATTCACTAGAACGACACATATCAGTATTAGCGGAAACAATAAAGAAGGGAATACATGATGCCGATTCTGAAGCAAGAATAGAAGCCAGAAAATGTTACTGGGGTTTCCACAGTCACGTCAGCAGAGAAGCAGAGCACTTATACCACACCCTGGAGTCCTCCTACCAGAAAGCCCTGCAGTCCCACCTGAAGAACCCAGACAGCATCGTGTCTCTGCCTCAGTCTGACCGCTTGTCTTCCAGCTCTCAATAGAGTCTAAATTGGCCGCTGTCTGCCAAAAGAAGTCCTACTGGAAGTACCCTGTCTAGAGGTTCTACAGTTAGTACCAAATCTGTGTCAACGACTGGGTCCCTTCAGCGATCTCGAAGTGACATTGATGTGAACGCAGCAGCCAGTGCCAAATTCAAAGTCTCCTCATCTTCGGGCACGACACCTTTCAGCTCCACAGCGGCTTTGCCTCCAGGGTCATACGCATCCTTAGGTCGGATCCGCACAAGACGGCAAAGCTCTGGGAGGGCCACCAACGTCGCCTCTACACCTTCTGATAACCGGGGCCACAGTCGCGCTAAAGTGGTTTCACAGTCCCAGCCCGGCAGCCAGTCAAGTTCTCCAGGAAAATTGTTGGGAAGTAGTTATGGTGGACTTGCTGGGGGCTCCTCACGAGGCCCACCTGTGACACCATCTTCAGAAAAGCGAAGCAAGATTCCCAGGAGCCAGGGATGTAGCCGGGAAACGAGTCCAAACCGAATAGGATTAGATCAGTTTGGGCTTGGCCAGCCAGGAAGAATAGCTGGTTCTGTGAATACCATGAAAGTTTTAAGCACAAGTACAGACCTTGAAGCTGCTGTTGCTGATGCTTTGCTGTTAGGAGACTCCAGGAGCAAGAAGAAGCCTGTGAGGAGGAGGTATGAGCCGTATGGGATGTATTCTGACGATGATGCCAACCGTGAGGCCTCAAGTGTTTGCTCTGAGCGCTCATATGGCTCCAGGAACGGTGGCATTCCCCATTATCTGCGGCAGACCGAGGATGCAGCAGAAGTTCTCAACCACTGTGCTAGTTCAAACTGGTCAGAAAGGAAAGAAGGGCTTCTGGGCCTGCAGAACCTACTAAAGAGCCAAAGAACACTGAGTCGAGTTGAACTGAAAAGACTGTGTGAGATTTTTCACCCGGATGTTTGCCGATCCTCACAGCAAGAGAGTTTTCAGTATGTTTTTGGAGACTCTTGTGGATTTTATAATAATTCATAAGGATGACTTGCAAGACTGGCTTTTTGTTCTTCTCACACAATTACTTAAGAAATGGGAGCAGATTTACTTGGAACTGTGCAAGCAAAAGGCTCTAGATGTCACCAGGGACTCCTTTCCATTTGATCAACAATTTAACATTTTGATGAGATTTATTGTGGATCAAACTCAAACTCCAAACCTCAAGGTCAGAGTTGCAATCCTGAAATATATTGAGTCTCTGGCCAGACAGATGGATCCAAGGCTTGCTGTTTCTAGAATCATAACCTGGACAACAGAACCAAAGAGTTCAGACATGAGAAAGGCAGCACAAATTGTGCTAATCTCTCTGTTTGATTGAATACTCCTGAATTTACCATGTTACTTGGTGCCTTGCCAAAAACATTCCAGGATGGTGCCACCAAACTCCTGCATAACCACCACAAGAATTCCAGTAACACCAGTGTGGGCTCTCCAAGCAATACGATTGGCCGAACACCCTCCCGACACACCAGCAGCAGGACCAGCCCCCTGATCTCACCTACCAACTGTTCCCATGGGGGTCTGTCTCCAAGCATGCTGGACTATGATACAGAGAACCTGAACTCTGAAGAAATCTATAGTTCTCTATGTGGAGTTACAGAAGCCATTGAAAAGTTTAGTTTTCGAAGCCCAGAAGATCTGAATGAACCAATTAAACGAGATGGCAAAAAGGAGTGTGATATTGTGTCCCGCAATGGGGGCACTGCCTCTCTTGCCACCGAGGGCCGTGGGGGCAGCGAGGTAGAAGGAGGCCGGAAAGCTCTGGATAACAAGACCTCGCTACTCAACACCCAGCCTCTGCGTGCCTTCCCGGGGCTGCAGGCGCGAGAGTACAACCCGTACCCCTACTCAGATGCCATCAACACCTACGACAAGACTGTCCTGAAGGAGGCTGTGTTTGATGACGACATGGAGCACCATTCTGACCTGGTGGCTGACCTTCTGAAAGAGCTGTCCAACCACAACGAGTGGGTGGAGGAACGGAAAGGAGCCCTGCTGGAGCTGCTCAAAATCACATGGGAAGACAGCCTTGGCGTCTGGGAGGAGCACTTCAAGACCATTCTGCTCCTGCTGCTGGAGACCCTTGGAGACAAAGACCTTTCAATTTGAGCACTGGCATTGAGTTTTGAGGGAAATTCTGAGAAATCAACCAGCAAGATTTAAAAACTACGCTGAGCTGACGATTATGAAGACTCTGGAAGCCCACAAAGACTCCCATAAGAAGGTGGTGAGAGCGGCTGAGGAGGCTGCGTCCACACTAGCCAGTTCCATCCACCCAGAGCAGTGCATCAAGGTGCTCTGACCCATCATCCAGACGGCCGACTATCCCATCAACCTTGCTGCCATCAAGATGCAGACCAAAGTCGTCGAGAGGATCGCCAAGGAGTCGTTGCTGCAGCTCCTCGCTGACATCATCCAAGGCTTGCTGAAGGGTTATGACAACACTGAAAGTAGTGTGCGTAAGGCCAGTGTGCTTTGCTTAGTGGCAATTCATTCCGTAATCAGAGAAGACCTGAAACCTCACCTCGCACAGCTCACAGGGAGCAAGATGAAGCTACTAAACTTATATATATAAAGAGGGCCCAGACCACCAACAGCAACAGCAGCTCCTCCTCCGATGTCTCCACGCACAGCTAATAGCAGCGCCTGTCTCTTGTGCAGACCTAGAAGCAATCGGTGGTGCCTCTCAGAGACCTCTCCCTACCCCTTCATCGGCTGCCCAGTCAGTACAAGGAGGCCCACAAATATTTATTACAATCAGTATTTTGGCCCCTTCTAGCTTTTCTGCAGAATCTTACTGGTATTGAATGTAAAGGAAGCAAGGCCTGTATTGCAGTCTTCATACAAAACAAAAGGAATAAGAACAGAAAAGAGCCATACTGAAACATGTCTTGTGCAGCCTGCAGAGATGGTGAAACCGTGCATGTGGGGTGCAGTTTCTAAAAACCAGAGCACTCTGGCACTGGTTGGTAGAAAGTAGCATTTTTTTTTCAGTTAATAACAGATCTGGGGGTGGGGTGGGGTGTTACTTTGTGTCCCTCCTCCTTAGCCTGCTTTCAGACTGACATTTGGTGGGCATCATTCTGGGACAAAGATAGCAGAAGAAGAAACTGGTAGCATCCCTCGCTGTTCCGCAGCTGCTACAGGTGTACCCCAGACAAGCAGAGGCTGGAGTGGACCTCAGCAGTCGTACAGCAGAGGGGCTAGACTGGTAGAAGGAAAACCAAGTAACAGAAATACTTCATCATCAACAATCTGGGCGTCCACTCAGAGAACCAACCGAAAAGTCAGCAACTACTCAGATTGCAGGAGGATAAACCCACAAAGATGGGAAGAAACCAGCGCAAAAAAAAAAGGAAAACACCCGAAACCAAAACACCGCGACTCCTACAAAGGACCAAAACTCCTCACCCAAGGGAACAAACAACTGGCTCTTGAATGTTGACTGGATAAACAATGAAATGAAGGCAGAAATAAAGAAGTTCTTCGAAACCAATGAGAACGAAGACACAACATACCAGAATCTCTGGGACACATTTAAAGCAGTCTCCAGAGGAAAATATATAGCAATAAGTGCCCATATGAGAAGAGTGAAGAGATCCAAAATTGACACCCTATCATCAAAATTGAAAGAGCTAGAGGAGCAAGATCAAAAAAACTCAAAACCTATCAGAAGGCAAGAAATAACTAAGATCAGAGCTGAACTGAAGGAGATAGAGACACAAAAAACCCTTGAAAAAAATCAATAAATCCAAGAGCTGGTTTTTTGAAAAGATCAACAAAATAGACAGACCACTAGCCAGACTGATAAAAAAGAAAAGAGAGAACAACCAAATAGATGCAAAAAAAAATGATAAAGGGGAAAATCACCACAGATTCCACAGAAATTCAAATCATTATCAGAGAATATTACAAACAACTCTATGCACATAAACTAGTAAACCTGGAAGAAATGGATAAATTTCTGGACACCTGTGTCCTCCCAAGCCTAAACGAGGAGGAAGCTGAAACTATGAATAGACCAGTAACAAGATCTGAAGTCGAGGCAGCAATTAAGAGCCTACCACACAAAAAAAGCCCAGGTCCAGATGGGTTCACAGCCGAATTCTACCAGACACACAAAGAGGAGCTGGTACCATTCCTTCTGAAACTATTCCAAATAATCCAAAAAGAGGGAATCCTTCCCAAATCATTTTATGAGACCAACATCATCCTGATACCAAAACCCGGCAGAGACTCAACAAGAAAAGAAAACTTCAGGCCAATATCCATAATGAACATAGATGCAAAAATCTTTAATAAAATACTGGCAAGCCGATTGCAGCAGCACATCAAAAAACGTATCCGTCATGATCAAGTCGGATTCATCCCGGGAATGCAAGGCTGGTTCAACATACGCAAGTCCATAAATGTAATTCACCACATAAACAGAACCAAAAACAAAAACCACATGATTATCTCAATTGACGCAGAGAAGGCCTTTGACCAAATTCAAAAGTGCTTTATGCTTAAAAACCCTCAATAAACTCGGTATTGAATATCTCAAAGTAATAAAAGCTATTTATGACAAACCAACAGCCAATATCATACTGAATGGGCAAAAACTGGAAGCATTACCTTTGAATCTGGCACTACACAAGGATGCCCTCTTTCATCACTCCTATTCAATATAGTACTGGAAGTTCTAGCCAGAGCAATAAGGCAAGAAAAAGAAATAAAGTGTATTCAAACAGGAAAGGAGGAAGCCAAACTGTCTCTATTTGCAGACGACATGATAGTATACCTGCAAGACCCCACTGCCTCAGCCCAAAAACTCCTAAAACTGATAAGCAACTTCAGCAAAGTCTCAGGATACAAAATCAATGTGCAAAAATCACAAGCATTCCTATACACCAATAACAGACTGAAAGAGAGCCAAATCAAGAATGAACTGCCATTCACAATTGCTACAAAAAGAATAAAATACCTAGAAATACAACTCACAAGGAACATAAGAGATCTCTTCAAGGAAAACTACAAACCACTGCTCAACGAAATAAGAGAGGACACAAACAGATGGAGAAACTTTCCATGTTCATGGTTAGGAAGAATCAATATCGTGAAAATGGCTATACTGCCCAAAGTAATTTACAGAATCAATTGTATCCTCATCAAGCTACCATTGACTTTCTTCACAGAACTGGAAAAAACCACCATGAACTTCATATGGAAACAAAAGAGAGACTGCATAGCCAAGTCAATTCTAAGCAAAAAGAACACAGCAGGAGGCATCACACTACCGGACTTCAAACTATACTACAAGGCTACAGTAATCAAAACAGCATGGTACTGGTACCAAAACAGAGACATAGACCAATGGAACAGAACAGAGGCATCAGAGGCACACAACATATCAACTACCATACAATCTTGGATAAACCTGACAAAAACAAGCAATGGGGAAAGGATTCCCTGTTTAATAAATGGTGTTGGGAAAACTGGCTAGCCATGGGCAGAAAGCAGAAACTGGACCCCTTCCTGACACCTTACACTAAAATTAACTCCAGATGGATTAAAGACTTAAACATAAGACCTGGCACTATAAAAACCCTAGAAGAAAATCTAGGCAAAACCATTCAGGACATAGGAGTAGGCAAGGACTTCATGAACAAAACACCAAAAGCATTGGCAACAAAAGCCAAAATAGACTAATGGGACCTAATGAAACTCCACAGCTTCTGCATGGCAAAAGAAACAGTGACTAGAGTGAACTGGCAACCAACAGAATGGGAAAAATTTTTTGCAGTGTACCCAGCTGACAAAGGGCTGATATCCAGAATTTACAAAGAACTCAAACAGATTTACAGGAAAAAAACAAACAAGCCCATTCAAAAGCGGGCAAAGGATATGAACAGATACTTTACAAAAGAAGACATACATGAGGCCAACAAACATATGAAAAAATGCTCATCATCACTGGTCATTAGAGAGATGCAAATCAAAACCACATTGAGATATCATCTCATGCCAGTTAGAATGGCGATCATTAAAAAATCTGGAGCCAACAGATGCTGGAGAGGATGTGGAGAAAAAGGAACACTTTTACACTGTTGGTGGGAGTGTAAATTAGTTCAACCATTGTGGAAGACAGAGTGGCGATTCCTCAAGGCCTTAGAAATAGAAATTTCATTTGACCCAGCAATCCCATTACTGGGTATATATCCAAAAAACTATAAAATCATTCTACTATAAGGACACATGCACACGAATGTTCATTGCAGCACTGTTTACAATAGCAAAGACCTGGAACCAAGCCAAATGCCCATCAACGATAGACTGGACAGGGAAAATGTGGCACATATACACCATGGAATATTATGTAGCAATCAAAATGGATGAGTTTGTGTCCTTTGTAGGACATGGATGAATTTGGAGAACATCATTCTCAGCAAACTGACACAAGAACAGAAAATGAAATACCGCATATTCTCGCTCATAGGTGGGTGATGAAAAATGAGAACACATGGACACAGGGAAGGGAGTACTATACACTAGGGTCTACTGGGGGGAATAGGGGACGGACAGAGGTGGGGGGAAGCGGGAAGGATAGCCTGGGGAGAAATGCCAAATATGGGTGAAGGGGAAGACGGCAGCAAAACACACTGCCATGTGTGTACCTATACAACTATCTTGCATGATCTGCACATGTACCCCAAAACCTAAAATGCAATAAAAATGCAATAAAAAAAAAATATATATAGGTCTGATATAGACCTATCAGAAATTAAAACCTATTAGAAGCCCTCTATATTGTGTTTTGTTGGGTACAAAAAGTGTAGGTAATAGCACATTAATAGTTAGCAATTTTTTTAGACTAGAAGAGTCCAGAATTGACCCAAGTATATAAAGAAATATCACATGAGTTTTCAGGGACATTTGAAAATCACTGAGGAAAATAAACTTTTAATCAGTAATGCTTAAACAACTGGATAATCATTTACAAAAGGCTATAGCTGGATCTAAGTCCCACACTTCACAGCTGAATAATTCCAAATAGATTAGAGATTTTTTAAATACAAGTACTCCTGCTGATGCCTGTAATCCCAGCACTTTGGGAAGCCCAGGCAGGAGGACCCCTTGTGGCCAAAAGTTTGAGACCTGCCTGGGTAACAAGTGAGTCCCCATATCTACAAAAATATTTTAAAAATAGTTGGGTGTGATAGTGTGTGCCTGTAGTCTCAGCTATTCAGGAAACAGAGGCAGGAGGAATCACTTGAGCTTAGGAGATTAAGACTGCAGTGAGGTATGACCTTTCCATTGCATTCTAACCTGGGAGACAGAGAAGTACTACATAAAAACATAGATAAATTACTTTACATCCAAGGAATGAAGACATTGTTGTTAACATTCAAAAATCCAGAAGCTGCAAAAGACAAGATTAATACATGAAGTCTTAACAGAACTGTAAAGCAACACAGAGAAGTTACGAACAACAGCAACAAAAAATGCAAATGACACAACAGACAAATGGTTTCTTTTCTCAGCATATAAAATGCTGTTAAAAAAATTAAGAAAAAATTCTCAAAAATCTAATCTAAAAATGGGCCACAAAATCTGAACAGAGTACCAAAAAAAAGTTAAGACACTTATGTATATGAAAAAAAGTAACCAGTTGCATTCATATGATCCACACAAATTAAACTACAAAAAGATGCAACTATTAAACTGACAGAAATCCAGAAGTTTTACAATATGCTCTGTGGGCAATGCTATAGAGAAATAGGCCCTCCATAATGTAAGGCCAGTTGCCTTGCTGGGAATCAAACGGACACATTCATCACTCTCTGCGCCTGATAACTGCATCATCACCGGAGCTCATTATCGAGCTTCCCCACAAAGCTTCCCCGCACTTGCCTCTGCATACCATGCCCAAGCCCACACTCAGCACTAAATTATGCATCCAACCTCCAGCCCACTGTTAAAAAACCCTACAGAGAAATTTTTTTTAAATAAGCCCCACCGTTCCCTGCCCAGCAACAGCCTGCCCCATACACCCCCAGCAGGCCCACATACCCAAGGTCCTGCCTGCCTACCAATGGCAGCTAGTTTCATGTACTTCCTACTTTAACTCCATGTACTTCCTGCTCATCAACAGCCAATAGAAATGCCTTCTCTTTGTTTCCCCAGTAACCAATCAATTTCCTGCACTCCCCATAAAACCCCACACCCTGAACAGCCGGGCATGACTTCTCTGGCCCCCACTTGGACCACGGAAGCTTGTCTGGGAGCTGAATAAATTGGCTTCTCACTTTTTTATACTCACCTCAGTTTCCTCATTTTACCTCGGCAATAAATCTTACACATAACATTGCTGGAAATGACTGCAAAATGGCATAACTACCACAGAGGAGAATTTGGCAATATCAAACAAAATTGCCTATGCATTAATCCCTTGACTCAGCATTCCCAGTGTAATGATTTCATTTAGGAGAGAAAGAAAGCCAGCCAGGTATGAATACCAAGGCAAATGGTTACTCCTAGCAGAATTATTTGAAACAGCAGAAGATTGGAATTAATCTAAATATTCAAATTAGAGGATTGGTTTAATGAATTGCTTCACTTCCAAAAAACAAATGTATTATACAGCTATAAAACAAAAAGAAAGACCAGTATTTATGTACTGAAGCAAATTATTTCCAGGACATATTAAATGAAAATTTTAAAGAAGTAGAAATATAAATATACATGTGCATGTATTTGCCTATTTCTATAAAAAATAAACACTGGAAAAGAAACAAGACATAATAAAAAATGGTTACCTATAAAGGGCATAGGAAATAAAGCAAGATCTCTAAGAATAATTTAAAACATTTTTCTCTTTTAAACTATGTAAATGGTTTTACTTATGAAAACATAAATAAATTATATGAAATAACCCTACAATTAAAAACAAAGTAAAATAAATGAATAAAATTTTACATATAATATTCTAGGACTACAAAAAAGTCTTACACTTCATTAAGTGAGGTTTTTTTTTTAGGTAGCCTTGGTGATATAACTATGAAATGTAAGATAAATTAAGTAAATATATAGGGACATATTATCAGAAACAAGTTTTACAACAAAAGAGAAAAAACAGAACCAACAAAGAACTTTAAAGAAAGAAACCCTATAATATTAAATTTATATTAGGAATATCATATACAGTTATATATCTATATCTATATCTGTCTATATATCTATTCCATCTCTGTATCTCTCTAACTTTGTCTCCATTTCTATCTTTTTTCTATCTATCTCTTTCCAATTTTGTTCACTGAAATGTCCTAGGAGCAATATCTACCTAGTAGCAATAAGCACACCAGCACTGGTTTCTAAAAGCATTTCTCAGTAAGAGGACCAAAGTTCCTTGCAAAAATGACTGCTATAAGGTCTAAAGCAGAAAAGGAAGAAGAGAACTCAAGCTATTGTTTGTGAGAGTCATACACAACTAACGGGAACTTCACAGGAGGATGCAGGAGTTAGCTAGTCAACTTCAAAAGAATTTGACCATCCAAAACCACAATGAGACACCATCTCAAGCCAGTTAGATGAATGGTGATCATTAAAAAGTTAGGAAACAGCAGATGCTAGAGAGGATGTGGAGAAATAGAAATGCTTTTACACTGTTGATGAGAGTGTAAATTAGTTCCACCATTGTGGAAGACCGTGTGGTGATTCCTCAGACATCTAGAACCAGAAATAACATTTAACCCAGCAATCCCATTACTGGGTTTGTCCAAAGGATTATAAATAGTTTTACTATAAAGATACATGCACCTATGTTTATTGCAGCACTGTTCACAATAGCAAAGGATTGGAATCAACCCAAATGCCCATCGATTATAGACTGGATAAGGAAAATGTGGCACATATACACCATGGAATACTATACAGCCATTAAAAAGGATGGATTTGAGGGAATGTATTCTATTTCCGGGTCCACACGGGGGCATAGTTTCAAAGGCAAGAACTTCCCAGCACCACACATCCCCCAATCACCCCTACCTCCAGCAGAAGTTTAAAGGAACTCTTCATAGGAAGGGAAAGTTAAATGGGGCAGGAATTTCTCCCAGGTTAAAAGTCCCGGTCCCCACATCTGGGCAGACTCCATGCTTTGATCCCCTTCTACAACCTATGGAAGCTGCTCTTTCCCTTTTCTATTTCTTTCTCCTTTTTCTCTTCCTCTGCTTAAATAAATCACTTTCTGTGAAACTCTTTGGGGTTCGATATTTACTTAATAGTGCACCGTGTCCGACGGCGTCCTCCTTCCCATTCTTGGGTGAATGAGAGACCAAGGGTCTGGAAGAATACAGCCCATAGGGGAGCGAGCTGAGCCTGCCCTGGAACCCGGTCACAGATTCCCGGTCCTTTGCAGGGACATGGGTGAGACTGGAAATCATCATTCTCAGCAAAATAACACAGGAACAGAAAACCAAACACCACATGTTCTTACTTATAAGTGGGAGTTGAACAATGAGAACACATGAACACAAGAAGGGGAACATCACACACCGAAGCCTGTCAGGGGTGTGGGGCAAGGGGAGGGATGGCATTAGAAGAAATACCTAATGTGGATGACAGCTTCACGGGTGCAGCAAACTACTATGGCACATGTATAGCTATGTTAAAAACCTGCACATTCTGCACATGTATCTCAGAACTTAAAGTATAATAACAAAATAAAATTAAAAAAAAACACAATTTCACCATCAAAAAGAAAAATGACCATAACTGATTGAAAACATGAATAAATAAAACTGCGTAAGCTTTTAAAATCCTTTTGCATAATACCAAACCATCCAACAAATTATTCTCAATACTAAGGAGATAACATGCATTTGTGGACGACGTGTAGGAGCAGACACACATACACATGCATGCATGTGCACACTCACACACATACACCACTTTGCAGTGGTCATATCTGGGGGTCCATACCTTTACCAAATCATCCACTTCAGTGGACCTACTTGGGAATGACAACCTGACATTTTGTGTTTTGTGATATGATGCATTTTGAAGATAACTTTATTAGCTATTTAGCATTCTCGTGTGAATCTTGATTGGCTCATTGTTAGGAGAAAAAAGTTAGAGATCATATTGGGTGGCAGGAATAAAGTTTCATATACGGAATTCGATAATAGCAGTCAATATTGTTAGATTTCATTATTGTAATAATATTATTATAGCCATGAAGAAGAATCCTCTAATTCTTAGAAGACACATGGTAAAAGTTTTAAATGAAAAGTGTCACAGTCACTATACTTGCTGTCAAATGACTCAGCAAAAAAAATTTTTTTAAATATATATATACACTCATAAAATGTATATGGTAAAATGTTAACTTTTTTTATGCTAGATATACATTTTACTGTATCATTCTTTTAAGTCTTTAGTATGCTTTACATTTTTGATTATAAAACACTGGGATAAAAGTCTCCTGCAGACTTGTTAACCCTGTTGACAGGTTGTATAAAAATTATCCATTTGGGCCAGGTGTGGTAGCTCATACCTGTAATCCTAGCACTTTGGGAGGCCAAGGCTAGCAGATCACTTGAGTCCAGGAACTGGAGACCAGCCTGGGCAAACATGGCAAACTCCCAACCCACTATAAAAATACAAAAATTAGCCGGGGGTGATGGTGCATGCTTGTGTCCCAGCTACTCTGAAGGCTGAGGTGGAAAGATCACTTGAGCCCTGGAGGCAGAGGTTGTAGTGAGCTGAGATCACGCTACTGCACTCCAGCCTGGGTGACAGAGTGAAACTCCATCTCAAAAAAAATAAAATAAAATAAAAAGGAATTCTCCATTTACATAATTAATACTCCATGCCACTTGGCTTTAAACAGAAATCAGAAGAAATGCACCTTTTGTAAAATTTAATTTTGTGTTGTTAGGTCTTCCCTTTAAAGATATTACTTTCTATCTTAATCACTGATAGGACAAGAGAAACTCTTAAATAGAATTATCATTGTAAGCTGCTAACTCATAGAGCAGCATAGACATTCAGGGCATGCAGGCCAGTAGGTTGATGAAGCTAAACTGAAACCAATCCCCTAAGGATTCAATTTGTCTCTCTGTCTTGGATTACCTGAAGCAGTTGGAGTTTTTCGTTTTAATTACAGGGAAGTCAGAGTGGGGAAAGCAACAACTAGGCCTTAGATAGGGCAAGAACCACAGAAAGCAGAAATTTCCTTTTCCGCCATTGTAACATATCACACCACCAGCTTTACCACCCCAGTCATGATTGACATTCCCAGGGATAACCGAGCCCAGCATAGGTTACATGTAGTGCTCTCCTCCCTCCTGATCAAGAACAATACTGTGGACTCTGGGGTAGGAATAGGCTTCCTGAAAATAACATCAAAGCATCTTCAGAGAGAAAATGTCTTTGGGATAACAAAATCTCAGAAGTCATCCATGAATCATATGGATATCATAAGGATTTTGAAAAATCTTGAACTCTGCATTTAAAAAAATTTTTTATGAATAAGCTTTACTTTTTAGAGCAGCTTTAGGTTCACAGTAAAATTTAGCGAGAAATACAATTTCCATATACTCTATTTCTCCCTCCAGACTCAATCTCCTCCACCATCAGCATCCCATACCCCAGTGGTTCATTTGTTGTAACTGATGAACCTACTGACAAGGTACAGGACACAGTACTCCAAAATATGGCTCCTCGGCATTTGAGAAAACAGCAGAAACACGGAGGCCATTTTCATGTTTCTTTCTTCCCCAAAGCAAGCCTTGAAATTTAGGAAGGTCTCTGACCTTTCCCTCCTTTCTCTTTTGAGGATACTCATGTACCCTACACTGTCCAGACAGAAAGAATGTCACACCGGGATGCCAAGAAGAATCTGAACAGACTGTGCCAAGCTTCCCTGTTTATTACCATTATTTCTTACCCTTTTTTAATGCTTCAATCATATTTCTGAATGACTGTCCAGAGAAATACCCCGATTTCCCTGGTTTTTTGGGGGGGTCTTCATTTCTGAATGCTCCTGTGTCATATAAAACTTGCACTCAATAAATTTGTATGTTTTTTCACTTGTTAATCTGTCTTTTCTTACAGGGGTTTCAGCCATGAATACTGTGATAAGTTAGGAAAAGATGGTACTTTTTTTCTCCTCTGTACTACATTAACAAACCTTTATCACGCGAGGTCCATAATTTATACTAAGGTTCACTCTTGAGGTTTGTGGGTTTTTTTTTTTTTTTTTTTTTGAGATGGAGTCTTGCTCTGTTGCCAAGCTGGAGTGTAGTGGTGTGATTTTGGCTTACTGCAACCTCCGCCTCCTGGGTTCAAGTGATTCTGCCTCAGCCTCCCAGAGTAGCTGGGACCACAGGCATGCGCCACCACATCCAGCTAATTTTTGTATTTTCAGTAGAGACGGGGTTTCACCATGTTGGCCAGAATGGTCTCGATCTCTTGACCTCATGATTTGCCTGCCTTGGCCTCCCAAAGTGCTGGGATAACAGGCATGAGCCACCGCGCCCAGCCCACTCTTGGGGTTTTTATATGCTATGGGCTTTGACAAATGTATCCACTACTGTAGAATCGCTGAGAATAGTTTCACTGCCCTAGAATTCCTCTGTGCTACACTTATTTTTCTCTCTTTCCTTGATAACCCCTGGCAACCACTGGTCTTTTCTCTTCTCTTTTCTTTTTTTGAGATGGAGTTTTGCTCTTGTCACCCAGGCTGGAGTGCAGTGGTACAATCTCAGCTCACTGCAACCTCTGCCTCCTGGGCTGAAGTGATTCTGCTGCCTCAGCCTCCCAGGTAGCTGGGATTACAGGTGCCCACCATCATTCCTGGCTAATTTTTGTATTTTTTAGTAGAGACAAGGTTTCACCATATTGGCCAGGATGGTTTCAAACTCCTGACTCAGGTGATCCATCCGCCTCCACCTCCCGAAGAGCTGGTCTTTTTTTTGTGTCCAAAGTGTTAGCCTTTCTAGAACATAATGTAGTTGGAATGGTGCAGTATGTAGCCTTTACAGATAGCTTCTTCCATCTAGCAATATACATTTAACTTTGACCATGTATGTTTTTAATTTGACATCTGAAATTTTTCATCATAAGTTTAAATTATTTCAAAGTATACAACTTTAGGATATTATGATATTGACATTTTAAAATAAAACAGTTATACTTATTAAAAAATAATTTTTAAATGGGTAAAAGCATGACTCCCATATTGCTGTAAAAATGAGCACATGTTATATTTTATTTTCCTTGTTAATAAGGAAACTGAGAAGATGGTATAATCAGTTTAAAAGAGAATCCAAAGAACAGATATATCTGTGGAATGTGGAAATGAATATGCAAATAGAGGCTAAACTCTTTTTCTACAGAGGAAGGAAGGCTGTGCCTCCACTGAGCAGGATTCATTTGTATGTCTAGAAAAAAAAATTATTTTACGTTGCTCTTAGTTATCTAACCTAAAGAATTGTAAAATAGACAACTCTTAGTTTTTGCTATACAACTTTTTTTTAATGCAACCAAAAGAATATAAAGCCAACAGCAATGTGATATGCACCTAGATACACACACACACACACACACACACACACACACAGACACTTAAATATTCAAAATATTATTTCCATTTGAAAGTTGTCTTTTTATATAATTTAACTTGTAATATTTTACTTCATAGTCCTCCCCAAAATATAAAAGTATTCAAACTAATTAAATTTTTTTTCCTAGGCTTCAAGAGTCAATAATTTTGAGAGAGATTTAGTTAGCATTATAATAATTATTACTACATAATTGACAAAACATATACACACACATGAATTTTGAAAAAATAGTTATTAAATACAGAAAGTAAAATTGTATTGACAATCCATCTCTCAGTGAGATAGACTGTGGGGGTGGGGTGTCTTAGTTCTCAACGTAAATTGCATGTGTATTTTGAAAGATTCTTTGTCACATCAGAAGAATCTTTCCCCCTTTGGAATAATGCAATTAGAAAATTTAGAATGTGGGATGGGTAAGATACCTGAATTTCTTTTGAAAATTTAGGATAAGGCAACTCTAACTGAGGAGGATCACAAGAGGATTCGTGGATGGATCAATTTTTAAAAGGGATCCACAGAAAAAGTTGAGGATTCAGAATTAAAATGTCTTTAAACTGTCCATGCTTTACGTAGACTCAAGAATTCATATATCTAGATTAAAGATTGCGGCTCTACACTACCCAAAGATAATTTAGTCAGAGGCATTCTCCTTCTCTCATATTTTCCCCTTTTCTTTCCTTTAGTTATGATCCCACTTCAAAACGTGGTTATTCATAATAAAAACAAAGCAAAACTTCACTACCAAGAAAATTCTGGAGTGTACCTAGATTACAGATTTTTCATATAGTAACTAACGCTTTTATAATTTCACTTTCCTTTAAAGCTACCTAATTTATAATCTTTGCCCAACAAAACATTGATCTTTAAATAATAGCAGTGTTAACAAGAACTATATTGATTGCCTACATTATATCAGGCACTATACTGAGATATATTATTTGGTCCTCATACATTTTAATCTGGATTTTATAGATGGGAGTACCAAGGTTGGTTTAGCAAAATAGTATTCCATGCCCAAGGTCATACAACTAGTAAAATAGGATTCAACATACATCCAGCTTCAAACTTTGTCCATCTAATCACTGTACCGTTCTGTTACGGTTCCTTGATTTCAAGTTGAAATTTTATTCTTCCACGTTTTAGAGGCTCTAATATTCTCTGTATTACATTTGATACTTTTTTAAGTTTGAATGAATTCATTTTATATTGTGTTTTTCAAATTCCTCATCTCTAAAATACTTGATTGGGACAAGATGAATCTGAGGTTCTCTTCCAGGACTAAAGCTCTGTGGTTCTATAACTTCTTTAGTCTACCACTTATTTAAAGCATTTCAGATAAAACACTTATTAGAATAACAAAATCAATCTGCTAGTCTTTTCCTTCCAGGCCGACAAACGCAGCTTCTCCAAGCTAAATCCCGTGGTTATTTCATTCTGCCTCTTGCTTCTTGCCACTCCTTTCTCTTCCCAACTTTGTTAAAAGCTGTTTCTTTACATTTGTTGTTGTTGTCACTTTTCCTGCCTCTTTACTGGTCACTGATTTGCAGAGTCAAGGAGACCTGCCAACCAATTATTTTGAAAGTTGGCTCTAGCACTTGTTAGCCTTTTCAGCAAAAGAAGGCTCATGCCATTAGAGAAAGTACTAGCTCCTCATTGGAGCTACTTCCTTAGGAAATCAGGTCTTAAAAGAGAGAAAAACAACTCCCAAATATTTCTCTCATTCTTCTGCTGTGATATCTAAAATATTTGATATTAAGAGTTTTCCCTTTACATGAAGGCACTGAAGTTTTGGTAAGATCCTTCTAAAATCTACATGTGATAAATGCATGAAGGGCGAGGGAACAGGATGAGAAGGGAAAGGAGAGTAAACTCTGATCACTTATTAAGTTATTAAAATGATTTTACTTAAATAACCGCTTCCCACAATCATGGAGATCCTGGGGGAACAGAGCACCAACCAGGTAAATTTTGAATGTTCAGATTGGAGAGTGCCTGATGAAGTGAGGGGTAGAATAACTCTTGGGAGGCAGGGAACAGCCTGAGGGCATTCTGGTGAAATGACAAATGGAACTGGGAACTTTGCCTACTTAACAATTTTGCCCAAGGCCAGCCTATCTATGGAGGTCATCTTCTTCAACCCCAGACCTGCAGACTTGATTGCATGGAAACCGCATAGGACAGTTGGGTTCCTACTCAATACAGAAATATCTCCAGTGAAGGAGATCCAATAACCTTGGCCCAGAGAAAATTTATCACAAACTGTTTACTCCACAGTTTCGAAGGCATAAATACCCAAAGCCAGGCAATAATGACAACTCTTTTTAAAGGATGCTACTGCCACTCTCTGAGATGACCCAGGCGCTGCACAAGCAATAAAAATACAATACACTTGCTCCCTTGCAAATTAAGCTGTGAAGATCTGCCTCAAACCTTCCAAAGAGATTTTCCAATGAAAGAGGAAGTGTCTGCATATTCAGCCCTGTGGTACACTAACAGCACCAAGATTTCTAATTAAAAAACCTGTTCTTACTAAAATAACCCTCAGGCACACACATCTGCAGCAGGAACCCCCACTGATAACTGAATTTCGGTTCTTTTAGAAGGGTGAGACCTTAGTAGATGCATTGGGTAACAGATAAGAGTTTGGAGAAACATTGCACAGGAGAGGTACGTAAGTCTAAGCCTCTCTAATTTTCTAACTGTGGCTATGTCAGAATACCTAAGTACTTAATCAAAACAGTGCATTAGAAACTGAAATGGAGAAAGATCATGATTTATTCTACCCACCATCTCATCCTAGTAGGGTGCATAAACTATTCCTAAAAGGCAGAAAACACTACAAAAATATATCATCAAGAAATGTGTTCTTCTGCCTTTAACAATGCTTGCTGGCTAGGGCTCACCTAACAGCAGTATTGTTTATTAGTAGTTGCTTTATTCCCACATGAGGGGCAATAACGTTAACATGGGTGGCAAGATACTAAACTTAAAATATGCACCGGCATGCAGAATTAAAGCAGAGATGCAAGTCCTCATTGCTCTATTCACCTATGGAGGAAAATATTAGCACACTACCTTAATTGGATTTTTCTATGATCAGTTTTCGAAAGTAAATCATGCAACTCTAAAATATCTCCATAGGAAGTCAACATGTATGCATGTAGCATTAGAAATCCTTTTATGCTCTTTTATGGTTAAAGAGAGGGATATAGATTACTCGATTTTCATTTGTCAGATTTTTCTTCTTTTTAAAACAGACATGCAAGTCAATCATTGGAAGGTGATTCCTTTTTAAACCTAATCCCACATTCATACAGCAAGCCTTAATGAGTCCACTAGGAGTAAACAAATTAGTCTCCAGGATGTATTATGCATTAATTAATCAAACTAATAGTATTGTATAATGTGCAATAGATGAAAATTAGGTCCAAGTACAATACTCACATACAAGAAGCAATCCGGGGAAAAATATGGAGTAATAAAGAAAAATCAGTTTCTACAAATACAAGTTTAATAGCTCTGCTTTCCCTCCCTACATTTCAGGCCATGCAAAGGCAAACAGAGCATTCAAAGGTGGCCTTAACAGCTGAGATATCTATGTCACATAAAAGTTGTGAGAAGGAAAAAAACAGCTTTGAGAAATAATACTTCCTCCAGGTCTAGAGGAAGGGTCGGCAAACTGGTCTGTTACCTGATTTGTATGACTTGGGAACAAATAATTGTTTCTACATTTTCAAACGGTTGAGAAACATCAAAAGAAGAATAACATTTCTTGACACATGAAATTCCAATTTCAACGTCTACAAATAAAATTTTATTGGGGTATAGTCACACAGGTTCCTTATATATTGTCCATAGTGGCTCTTAAGTAGTTGTGACAGAGATCTTCTGGCCTTCAAACTCAAATATATTGACTCTCTGGCTCTTTACAGAAAGAGTTTGTCAACCCTAGTCCAGAGAAAACAAAAATCCTCAGCAATGATCGCACTGGTGCATACACGGTGTAAGGAGGCATTTTAAACACGGGAGGAGAAGGCAGATCCCATCTCATAAAATGTGCTAGAAAGAATAAAATCAGGTGTGGTGGCGGGTGCCTGTAATTTCAGCTACTCGGGAGGCTGAGGCAGGAGAATTGCTTGAATTTGGGGGTGGTTGCAGTGAGCCAAAACTGTGCCATTGCACTCCACCCTGGGGAACAAGCATGCAACTCTGCCTCAAAAAAGAAAAGACAAAGAAAGAAAGAATAAAACATCAATTTTGCTCCACCTGTTAAATTCCTCAGTCTGAGAAAAAAAATCAGACAAAACCAAATGGAGGGAAAATATACAAATTTGTCCACCTGCATCTTAAAGAAAAGCCCAGCTCATGAAAGACAAAGGCAGTCTGAAAAATGGGTCCAGACTAAAGACCACCAGAGAGACAGAACAACCCAATCATGTCCCAATTATATTTTTCCGTTTTTGATAATTATAATAGGGGTATATAGGAGGACATCATGGCTCTTAGTAGGAAACACAGAAGTATTTGGCACTTCATAGATACTGTGTTTTTTACAAACTGAAGATAAAAGGGCTCTATGTGTATCATTATCCTCAAGGGTTTTAGTGAAAAAATGTGTGTGTGTGTATACAGTATATATAAATGTATTAGACATGCATACTATGTGCGTATACAGAGAGAAGGAAAATATGCAAATTTGGCAAAATGATAATGAAAAAATCTGGATAAGGGATATGATGTGTTTGTACATTTCTTACAACTTTTCTATGTCTGAAATTATTTAAAAGTTAAAAGGTTTTAAAAATGGAAGAAGAAAACTTCTAATTGTTCCTCAATGCTCATGAATGTGAACCCCATGGGCCCATCTCTCCATCTCCTTTTTATTAGTAATATTTGGGTTCTGTGTTCTTAGTTAGTAGGGTGACTTTGTACTCTGACAATGTAACCAGTCTGGAATTACCTTTCCCAGATCTCCCCTCCTGTATGGTTTAGAGTCAGTGCTGGACACAAGGAATTCATACAAAATGTAGGGAGTGAGAAGAGAAGTAGCAGCTGTTATATGTGCCCTAAAAGCCAGCGCCGAGTGCAGGTACTGTGGCACCTCACATTCTCTTACTACCTGGTAGCTTACCTTGTTGGCATGAGATATCAGCCAGACCCACAGGTCTTGCAGCTCCCACCAGACCTCCTCCTGCAGCTTCTTCTAGTCCTGGACCAATGTGTGTACAACTTCGCCCTACAGAAAAAGCACAGAAAATGCTTCTGTAGAAGACTACAGAAAAAGCTATTCCTGCTGTTCACCATGGCAGCAGTTGCTGGCCATGAGAGACAGACGTGGACTCATTTGTCCTTGCTCTCATCCCACTCTTTACTGTCTCTACCCACACACAAGAGTTGCACAAGGTCTAATCTCTATTTCATTTCATTTTATTTTATTTTTTGAGACAAAGTTTCATTCTTGTTGCCTAGGCTGGAGTGTAATGGTGAGATCTTGGCTCACTGCAACCTCCGTCTCCAAGGTTCAAGAGATCCCCCTGCCTCAGCCTCCTGAGTAGCTGCGATTACAGGTGCCTGCTACCATGCCCAGCTAATTTTTTTGTATTTTTAGTAGAGACAGGGTTTCACCATGTTGGCCAGGCTGGTCTTGAACTCCTGATATCAGGTGTTCCACCCATCTTGCCCTCCCAAAATGCTGGGATTACAGATGTGAGCCATCACGCCTAACCTAATCTCTATTTTAAAAGCAACTTTATTCTAGGGCTGTGTACAGTGGCTCAGGCCTGTAATCCCAGCACTTTGAGAGGTTGAAGGCAGGCAGATCACTTGAGGCCAAGAGTTGGAAGACCAGCCTGGCCAACGTGACAAAACCCTGTCTCTACTAAGAAAAAAAAATATAAAAAATTAGCCAGGCGTGGAAGTGTGCACCTCTAATCCCAACTATGCAAGAGGCTGAGGCATGAGAGTTGCTTGAACCTGGGAGGTGGAGTTTGCAGTGAACCAAACTTGTGCCACTGCACTCCAGCTAGTGTGACAGAGCAAGACCTGGCTCAAAAAATGAAACAAAACAAAACAATGCTTATTCTATATCACCTTAGAGGCACTGTTTCTTTGGTTGAATCTGGTTCATACCCTTAGTTTCCTGAAATAGAGCAAAGGTCACCTAAGCAATCTCTTCATTTGTCCATCTCAACTCAAGCCTCACATCATTACTTTATCCATTGAAAGCATCTTATTATGTAGAACTCCCAGGAGAGTGTACTAAGAACTGCATAATAAATAAAAATGAATAAAATCACCATTGGTTGTGTGCTTATATAGGCATACCTCATTTCATTGCACTTCACTTTATAACACTTCACAGATACTGTGTGTTTTTTACAAACTAAATATTTGTGGCAACCCTGCATGGAGCAGATCTCTAGGCACCATTTTTCCCCAACAGCATGTGCTCACTTTGGGTCGCTGTTATATTTTTGTAATTTTTGCAACCTTTCAAGCTTTTTCATTACTATTATATCTGTTATGGTGATATGTGATCAGTGATCTTTGTGGTTACCATTGTAACTGTTTTGTGGATACCATGAACTGGACTCAGATAAGACAGTAAACTTAATAGATGAATGTTGAGTGTGTTCTGACCGATTCATTGGCCATTCAGCCACCTCTCTCCTTCTCCTCAGTCCTTGCTACTTCCTGAGATACAATAATGTTGAAATTAGGCCAATTAATAACCCTACAATGACTTCTAAGTGTTCAAGTGAAAGAAAGATTCTCTCATGTCTTTAAATAAAAAAACTAGAAATGATTAAGCTTAGTAAGGAAGGCATCTTGAAAACTGAGACAGGCTGAACATCAGGCCCTATGAGCCAAACAGTTAGGGAAAAGTTCTTGAAAGAAATCAAAAGTACTACTCTGGTGAACGCATGAATAATGAAAAAGCAAAACAGCCTCTTGCCAATATGGATGAATTTTAGTGGTCTGGATACAACAAACCAGACACATTTCCTTAAGCCAAAGCCTACTCCAAAGCAAAGCCTTAACTCTCTTCAATTCTATGAAGCCTGATGAGGAAGCTTCAGAAGAAAAGCTTGAAGCTAGCAGAGGTTGATTCATAAGGTTTAGGAAAGAAGCTGTCTCCGTAACATAAAAGTACAAGTTAAAGGAGCAAGCACTGATGTCGAAGCTGCGCAAGTTATCTAGAAGATCTAGCTAAGATAACTGGTGAAGGGAGCTACATAAAACAACAGATTTTCCATGTAGATTAAATGGCTTTATATTGGAAGGAGATGCCATCTAGGATTTTCATAGCTAGAGAGGAGAAGTCAATGACTGGCTCCAAAGCTTCAAAGGACAGGCTGACACTGTTGTTAGAGGTTAATATGGCTGGTGACTTGAAGTTGAAGCCAGTGCTTATGCAATGTTCTGAAAGTCCTAGGAAACTTAAGAATTAATAATCACTCATTTGTGCTCTATAAATGGAACAATAAAGTTTGGATGGCAGCACATCTGTTTATAAAATAGTTTACTGAATATTTAAAATATGCTATTGAGACCTACTGCTCAGAAAAAAAAGATTATTTCAAAATACTTCTGCTCATGGACAGGGCAGCTAGTCACCCAACAGTTCTGATGGAGATATAGAAGGAAATTAATGTTTTCATGCCTGCTAACACAAAATCTATTCTACAGCCCCTGGTTCAAGGAGTAATTTTGACTTTCAAGTCTTTTTATTTAAGAAATACATTATGTAAGGTATAGCTATCATTAATAGTGATTCTTCTGACCACTCTGATTCTGGGAAAAAAATGGAAAACCTTCTGGAAAGGATTTACCATTACAGATGGCTTTGAGAACATTCATGATTCATGGGAGGAAGTCAAAATATCAGCATTAACAAGAGTTTTGAAGAAGATGATTCTGATCCTCACAGCTGACTTTGAGGTTTCAAGACTTCAGTGGAGAAAGTAACTGCAGATGTGGCAGAAATAGCGTGAGAAGTAAAATTAGAAGGAAAGCCTAAAGATGTGACCGAATTGCTATCATCTCATGATAAAATATAAACAAATGGGAACTATTTCTTATGGATGAGCAAAGGAAGTAGTTTCTTGGGATGGAATCTATTGCTAGTAAACAATCTCTGAACATTGCTGAAATGAAATTAAGAGATTTCAAATATTACATAACTCAGTTGATAAAGCAGCAGCAGGATTTGACAAGTGAGTCCAATGCTGAAAGAAGATATACGCTGGTAAAAGGCTATCAAACACCATGACATGCCACAGAGAAATCTTTCTTAAAAGGAAGAGTCAATTAATGTAGCAAACCTCATAGTTGTCTTATTTTAGGAAATTGCCACAGACACGTCAGCCTTCAGCAACTACCAGTCAGTAGCTATCATCATCTAGGTAAGACCAGCACAAGGATAACAAATCACTGAAGGCTCTGATGACCATTGACAATTTTTAGAAATCTTTTTAATTAAGGTATGTGCAATATTTTTCTGATATAATGCCACTGTACTCTTAATAGACTACGATATGATATAAACATAAATTTTATATGCATTGGAAAACAAAAATAAAATTCATGAGACTTTCTTGTGATACCTACTTTATTATGGTGGTCCAGAACCAAGCCTCTGATATATTGAAGGTACGCCTGCATGTGAAAAATTTTGTGGCATACATTATCTCTAGAAACTCCTAATATCTCACATAGCTAGTTATCATCCCTCTTTCTACAGATGAGAAGCTGAGGGTCAGAGAGGTGAAGTCAACTGTCTATCTCACAGATAAGTAATGATGAAGCTGGAACTCAAATGCAGTTCTGTTAAAATCTCAAGTTCCTATATTCTAATTGCACCAAGCTGTCATCTTAGGAAAAAGAAGTAGCCCTCTTGTCCTCCAGAGGATATTTACTTTGTGACTGCCCAGAAATTAATTTAATCCCAGTATTTCATTCTTCCTTATTTAGGTCATAGAGTTATATATTTGAGGGGATACAGCAACTGGATATCTATTTTCATTTTAAGGCAGTCCTTCTGTTCTAGAAAACAGAATACCAATAATTCTTTATTTATACAACAAGATATATCACAAAACCCTCCACAGAAGAACTATTTAGTTGGTCTCAACATATAGCTGCTTTTACTTAATTTTTTTTATCTGCAGAATATTTTCCTATTCTACAAACATTTTACTGAATTCAACAGATTTTTTGATACACTTCTACATGTATGATCTCATTTAAGCTTTATAATAATGAACCTATGAAATATATAGAATTTGTATTATTCATGCTTGTTTTACAGATGCAGAGATTAAATTTGAAAAGATTAAATAAATTATCTCAAGTGGAATCTGTTCTTTTTAATCTACCTAGTTTCCTTTCTGCTTTAATCCTATAAGAGCACCCAGATTTTGCTTGAAGACTACCTACTTATAGTTTGCCCAGGGCTGGCTCCATCCATCATAATTAGCAATAGACATATTATCCAGGCCTGGAAAATCATCACATACCATGCACTCAATGACAATGATGTGTTTAAAATGGGCATGTATAACCCAGGCCAATTTATTCAGGGCTAATCCCAAAAGGAATACAATGAAGGAAGCACCCTCATTCCTAGAACTTGGAGCTAAAAAAAGAAAGTCTTTAGTTGCACAGGTCAACATAGAGTCATGAATAAGCTTGAAGTCAACGCAGAAGTAAGAAAACATAGGATGAAGAGAGAGAGGATTTCACATTACTTAAACAACAAGATCTAGCTACACTCAAAGCACCTATCTTGGAATTTCTCCATTCACATTTAAAATAGATTATCTCTCTTCCTCTCTTGCTCTCCCTCACCTTACCTCTCTCCCCTCCTCTCCTTTTATACTAAGCTTTGCAGTTCCAAGTCTTAAATAATACACAGTCAGTTAAGTTTCAAGACTCAACTGCAGAATGTGGAATTGGCTTTACTAATACTCAGCATATAAACATTTCTTTACTAAGCAAGCTCTTCAGTAAATGGCTCTTTTGTTCCTCCTTTGGTTGGGATCTACTTCCAACCTAAGCATTCATTGCTATATTGCTCCACCAGAGAAGGTTCTCACTTGAATATCCATTGGAAGAATTAATGCTTGTGGAACCTGACATTTTTCTAAGCCGTGTAATTGCATATGCAATATAAAGGATACCAATAAGGCAAGATCGATCTGAATGCTATATTTCTGTTGAAGAATCCACTTGGTAGCCGGGCGCGGTGGCTCAAGCCTGTAATACCAGCACTTTGGGAGGCCGAGGAGGGTGGATCACGAGGTCAAGAAATCGAGACCATCCTGGTCAACATGGTGAAACCCCATCTCTACTAAAAATACAAAAAATTAGCTGGGCATGGTGGCGTGTGCCTGTAATCCCAGCTACTCAGGAGGCTGCGGCAGGAGAATTGCCTGAATCCAGGAGGTGGAGGTTATGGTGAGCCGAGATCGCGCCATTGCACTCCAGCCTGGGTAACAAGAGCAAAACTCCGTCTCAAAAAAAAAAAAAAAAAAAAATCCACTTGGTTTATGTTATAATCAAAGCCTAGAGATTGAATTATAACACCAGTCATCAATGTCTCCCTTAGTCAATTAAACTCACTATGTTTAAGGAAGATTTATAAGCAAAAACAAGCATTTCTGAATTGTTTCTCCGTGGGATTTTCTTCTTTTTTGTTGTTCTTTTAAACTAGAGACTGAAAAATCCTTTACAGTACTACAGCAAGAATTTACGACATTATGATGAGAGAGAATTGAGAACATTTTTTGTCTGAATGATGAAGGAGAAGGCAATATGTAATTTATAGTAAAATAAAAGTGATACTGCATTATGCCGTAAAACTGTCAACTGGATTATCACAGAATAAGCTGTGCAATGTTTACTTGTATGTAGCTGATATTTTGAACAAGAGAGATTTGTAGAATGCAATTAGAAAACAACTTTATTTCACCCCTCATTGCTTGTTCATATCCTCTTCATGCAACTAGTTCTTCCTTTGTACCGAGAAAAATTCTTGCATAGCTCACATGGCTTAGTTCCTTAACCTTATCCAGTATACTAGACTTCAGTCAGTCGATCTCAGGCATAAAAATCATCTCCTTTTCATAATTACTTTGTTCATTCTCTTGTATTGATAAAAAATTCAGAAGATCATTCAAAGTTTTTCCTTTTGAACCCCTCCTCCAACCTGCTCAGTGCTTCTCTTAGAGAATCCTTTCTTTCAAACCCACTCCCCCTAACTCCTAGGAGATGTTCTCAATGTTCCTCTTACTTGGTGATGCCTCTCCTCCAGCTGGCTGTTTACCACTCCTCCTCACCATGTGCCCCCAGCCACTTCTGCTTGTCAGTTGCCACTGGGAAGATGTTCTCAGGAAAGTAGCATTAAGACAATATTCCTACTGTGGAGTGCCTATTAGTTACCTTTGACTTGCCTTTCAGGAGAAGGAGGCTGCTTCCGAATGCAACCCTGTTCTCTGCTGGCATGAGGCATTTTGGACAGCCTCTGCTGTAGCCTTTTGGTCCAGGGTTAGACCATATCATTAATTCCAGGATTTCTATCTCCTGGGTCTACATGAGTCTCCCTGCAGCCTTTCTAACTAGGTTTGAGGTGAAAAGAAATACATCAATCCACCCTCCAACATAAGTAAGTCTTCCAAGAAATTCTTTTTCAACCATCGGCCCCTCCAGATTAAAAGTTGTTGTAAGATTGGCAGAACTCGTTTGAGCTGCTTCTTTCTTTGCAAGTCCTGTTTGTATGGTCTACCTCCTCCTTTCAGAATCTGCAGAGCGGTTAACTTACTTTGTTAACACTTTGCCTAAACTTGAGTTACATTAAACAGCCCATTGATGTGAATCTTTTCCACTCAAAGCAGTTTCACTACATATCAAAGCATCTTCCATTCTAAAAATTATATTTTATAGTTAAGTCAACCTATGGTTGTCTATGCATGCACAATTAGGAATAAATAAAGAATGATTCTGATCAAACTTGTATAAGTTTAATGTTTAGATTTAGTTTTAAATCAACTGTTTGCCAACTGCATGCCGAGTAGAATTATGTAACTCTGAAGGAATAAATGAACTAACCAGTTGCAGAATGAGAGGAAATTTTCCTTGGGAACAATTCTCATGAAATAGGTGCCTGTCAGCATGCTCAGCATGGAGGCACTCTGCCACTAACCCCAGGAGAATAGATCTTGAAAAGGTTCCTTTGTTTTTTCCCTGACTGGATGTAAGCTGAAAAGTTTGTTGAGATTTTAGTTTTAGGGATAAGGAAGTCGCTGGGGACTCCTGGTTACTGTATCAAGAAGAACATCAACATACCTAGTTACAACAGCACAGCGGTTCTCAACCAGGGATGGTTTTGTGCCTGCTCCCCCAGGGGAGACATTTGGCAATATCTGGAGGCATTTTGGGTTATCACAACTGGGGGAGAGGAGGGCTCTTGGCATCTAGTGGGTAGAAGCTAGGGATATTGCTAAATATTCTACAATGCGAGGGACAGACACTACAACAAAGAATTCTTTGGTCTAAAATGTCAACAATGTTGTGGATGAGAAACTCTGCTTTACATGAAGAGGAATTCATAAATTATCAAGAAAGGATAATGAATATAAAAACTGTAGTTTTCAACCCAAAACTTGTAACCACTTTCCTTTCCTTTATTCATTCTATTCAGAAAGAACTTTACAAAGTGTCCCTGATCTCCTAATAAGAAAGGAAATTCAAGGGAATCTTGAGCTCTCTCCAGCCAATCAGTTTTAAAGTAGAACCCTAGCACGCTGATCTTCAAACTGTTTAATTATGTATTCTCTGAAAGAATTTTGAAAAATCACATATGTCTTTACACATTTTAAATTTGATATCTACATTTTAAATTATCATTTGTTCAAAGAGTAACAAGTGATGAGTTTCGCAGCAGTGAGATACATTACATGTGTTCTTCAAATATAGATTTTTGTCAAAAGTTTACAGCTTCAGATTTAGTTCGTTCAACTTACAGAAAATGCCCACTGAAGAAGCTAATTGGCAATGCTAACTCTCATTGTCAAACTAGTACTTCACATCAAATGTACCTTCAATCAGAAAACATGTTTGACTTCAGTTTTTAATTAAAGAAAATGATAATGTGCATCCCTGTGACAACTCTCTCCCTTACTAATTTTCATTTAGGCTAAGTCAAGAAAGGGAAGGAACACAGTTCATTTACCACTAGAACATAAGCTCTGAAAGGGCAGGGATTTTTAGCTGTTGCTCACTGATATATTTTCCACACAATAAGAACATAGTAGGTGCTTAATATTTGAAGTATTTTGTGAATACTGAATGGAAAAGAAGATGACAGATAATAGATATTTATATCTGACAGATAGATATAAACAGACAATGAGCTCTACCATGAGTGTGTAGCCGGGATAAATGGCATCTCTCATCACTTCATGGAATCTGTGTCTTTTCAAATTATCCCTGGAAATCTTCTCAACCTGGGGCAAAGCATCATATAATGGGATTTCAATTGTGTGAGTCTACCTTTTTTTCCTAGTACAGTAACAGATGAAGCCTGTCCAAGGGGAGCTGGGGAAGAAACTCGTGGGCAACAGACAGGTACTTACCAAGGCAGTTTTGGAAAGAAAAACATCAAAGGAAATGAATAGCTTGAAAGCTGCACATGCCTATTGTCTCAGTACGTTTTTTGCTACTATCACAGAATGGATAATTACTAATGACTAGAAATTTATTTCTCACAGTTCTGGAGGCTGCGAAGTCCAAGATCAAGGTGCCAGCAGGTTGGAGCCCTATCTCTCTTCTTCCGGCATAGCACCTTGAACACTGCCTCCTGTGTTCAACAGGAACGGAGGAAGGAATGCTATGTCCTCACACAACGGAAGAGTGGGAGAGAGAGAACATGTTCCTGCAAGCCCTTTGTAAAGCAGCATTAATCCACTCATATGGGTAGATCTCTCATGACCTTAACACCTCCCTGTAGGCCCCACCCTCCAACACTGCTGCATTAAGGATTAAGTTTCCAACACATGAATTTTCAGAGACACATGAAAACCATACCACCGAGGTAATGCCTGGGCAATTTTCTTAGGCCACCAATTTTGAAACCAGGCCACCAAGGACTGGGGAACATACTAATAAGGAAAGCAAAGCAGGCCAATGATCCTGGAGAGCAAAAAGTGGCATTCGAATTAAAGACTGGGTCAGATCTGTGATCTAACAAGAAGACAATCTGTAGCCATAAAGGCACAAGGAGGACATGTCCATAGAATGGAGAGCCTAATGAAATTGTGCAGGCAAGATGGAGTGAGATATATATTGGGAAAGGCAGCCTCATTCACATAATTTTTTGACCCCTTCTCAGACGCATTAAGAATGAGCCTTGGCCTGGCATTGGAACTCATACCAGTGATCCCAGCACTTTGTGAGGCCAACGCAGGAGGATCCTGGGAGGAGTTTCAGACCAGCCTGGGCAATATAGTGAAATCCAGTCTCACATTTTTTTAAAAAGTAAAAACTTAAATTTAAAAAATGAATGGGTCTTAATCTGGAGCACTTCCTTACTGAGAGATAGATTCCTCACAGTTTGTGCTAGGCTTAAATTAAACTTTGTGTTGAGATACCTTTCCCTGTGCCAGACTCAATTTGTACTCCTTTGTTCTGCTTAAGTTTGTATATTATATGGCACCTGGCCAATGCCATTATTATCTGTCCCCTTTGGGGAGAACTGGTCCTGCTGCTACAGTACAAGGGGGTACCTCGCATTGGCTCCTGGGAGGGACCCACTGGCCTCGTCCAGACATTACATGGGTGGTATGGTTTGCATGTGTCTCCAAAAATTCATGTGTTGGAAACTTCATCCCCAATGCAGCAGTGTTGAGAGGCAGGGCCTACAGGAAGATGTTTAGGTCATGAGGGATCTGCCCATATGAGCGGATAAATGGCGCTATGAAAAGGGCTTATAGAACCAGGTTCTCTCTCTTCTATTCTTCTGCTGTGTGAGGACATAGCATTCCTTCCTCTGTTCCATTGAACACAGGCCGTAGTGTTCAAGGTGCTGTTAGAAGAAGAGAGATCAGGCCCTAACCTGCTGGCATCTTGATCTTGGACTTCCCAGCCTCCAGAACTGAGAAAAATATTTCTAGTCATTATAAATTACCCATTCTGTGATAGCAATGGACTGATGCCCACTACTGAAGCTGATCTCACTCAGTTTCTTCTCCATGTGGATAAAACGTTGTTTCACCCAGTGCTTCACTGTATTGTTTTATTTGATGATGCCGATACCAAGATGCAGTGGACAGAAATGCTCAGCCTTCTATTCCTGATGTCAGGAAACACACACCACTTGCGCGGTGGTATAACATGGCCCTCTATGTCACCTTAATTATTTTATTTTTTCCTTATAGAATTCGTCTTTGATATTATATTAAAGATTTATATGCTTATCTGTTCTCTTTCACCAAGTAATGTGAAGGTGGACATTTTTCAGTGGTTTTTTTTTTTCACAGCTATATCCCCAGTGCCTGAGAAAGTGACAGGCACATAGAAGGTGCTCAATCAATATGCATTCAGTCCTGTTACTCAATATAATACTTTGGAAATAGTTGCAGACCAGGCTTGAGGAAGCAAAATGGGCCTCTGTCTGGCCCAGCTGCGCCTGGGGCTGTTTTGAACACCTTGGAGTTTTGATTTCATTACTTCCTACATTAGAAGGTGGGAGCTGACAGTCACTAAGATCCCTTCCAGTTATGCTTTCTATTTCTCATCATGAGTGGTTATCTGAAGGGATTCCTAGGTGTTCATGCATGTGTGTTTCGTTGTGTATAGGCACATGCATGTATTTGTGTGTGTGTGTGTGTTTTGAAGGGGAAAATTCAGAAAAAGAGGAGAATGTGCATTTTTAAAATTAGGATGGTATTAGAGGCATTAAGGATAGAAGACAAAAGGGAAAGAAAGAGGTGTAGGTAAAATGCTTGACTTGGTTAGTAGAAGAGTGAAGATCTGCCATGAAGAGAAACAGAGGATGGGGGACCTTGTAAAAGAAGCAGCTTCTGCACAGTGGGAATATGGAAGACCTCCACATGCTATATAGCTTTTATATTACTATTATTAAGGTTATTTTCAGTACATAGTTACCCTCTGATAATAACAATGTTTAAAATATTTTCACCAAGAAGCTTTATTTTGGAAAAAATAAATGTAATTTTTACCCTTTGTGTTTTCACAAAAAGAGGAGCTATTTTTTGAGAAGTATCATTGAATGTAAAAGCAGACTCGTTTAAGTCATTTTAAATGTTAAAAAGAAATAAATGCCATCAATTAATCTTTGTGGGGAAGATAGTTCGTAAAAACAGAAATCATCAGTGGATAAAATAACAACCAAAAATCTTCAAGAATCCAAGAAATTATCTTCGTACTTGGTGCCATACATAATTGATAATCATAATTCTACAAAATATTGGCAATTATATTTCAGTGATATACAAACATTTTGTCACTTTATTCCTTTAGTAAGTCCATGACGCGGGCACCATTAGTTTCTTACTAAGTAGGTAAAGAAACTGAAGCTTGGGAAAGGTCAGTAACCTCTAAGTTCATATAATTTAATAAGATCCACTCAGAGCACTTGAGAGATGACGTGTTGCTATAAAGAAATTCTGTATTGCTATAAAGGAATACCTGAGATCAGGTAATTTATAACAAAAAGAGGTTTCTTTGGCTCACGATTCTGCAGGCTGTACAGGACACATAATACTGGCATCTGCTTCCTGTGAGAACCCCAGGAAGCTTAAAATCATGGCAGAAGTCCATGTGTATAATATGGTGACAAAGGGAGTGAGAGAGAGGGGGAGGCGGTGCCGGGCTCTTTTAAACAACCAGATCTTGCGGGATCTCATAGAGTGAGAAGTCACTCATTACCATGAGGACAGCATGAAGCCATTCATGAGGGTCCAGCCCCATGACCCAAACAACCCTTCTGACCCCCTCCCCAGGCCCACCTCTAACATTGCAGGTCACATTTTAACATGAGATTTGGAGGGAACAAAACATCCAAACCATATTATATGCCTTTTACATAGAGTTGTATCTAAACACTTAATCAAATTTACTGTAATTCATCATAGGTTTTGTTGTCTAGGCATAGCAAGCTTCCTCTTGGAAGATCCCATTTTGGGTGCCAAAAAACTAAGAATGGTTTAAGCCAGGCAAACTCCTTGACTGAAAGTAAATTACAACCATTGTTTGCCTGCTCACTTTTACCTTTAATGTACATGTGTGTTAGATTGCAGGGATGAAGGCCTTGTCAATCACAGGTATACTTAAAAAAATCAATCCAAAAGTAAAAAGAAGTTCGAAAAACATTCTACAGTAGTAACATGAGCTAGCCCAAAATGTCTAGTTTCTATTCAATTGCCTTTCAAAAGTTTGAAAGCTGCTTGTTAACTGTGTGGTTTTTTAAATATCAGATTTTAAGGTGTTTCTTATTACTAAGTAACATGATGGAGTTGAGTGTTTTATTGAGATGTTAGTAGGAAAAATGTATTTTGATATTTGTTATCAGTAGGAAATAATTAACATAATCATGATATCTACTAACATTTTAGACAGTATCGTTTATTCTATTAGTGGTGCTAACATTTTATTCATAAAAGGACATGCATAGACACAACTGCTACAGAACTTTAATAATGTTTTATGTTTGATTAGTTAACATTATCTTCTCCATTCCACGATTTTTCCTTCTTTTCCCTAACATGGAGACGTTTCATTTGGGTGGTCTTCTGTCTGCTTTATATAGATGTGAAAATATTATGTGGGGAGAAACATATACATCTATTTTCTACAGAATTCTAGCAAAGTACTTGGCTTCCGTTGTGTACAAGCTTAATCAATGCTGAAATGTGTGTGGCTCAATTTCCGTATGGAACAGACTCTGTCTACTAGACAGTTAAAAAGAAATCCTAAATTTAATTTGCATCTCAGAGAACATTGAAGTCTTATACCAGTACTTCCAGAAACCCTTCCCTTCCCTTTCTACTTCTTTCTTACCCTACATCTGCTTTAAAGTCTTTCAGACCCTGAATTCTCAAACTCTCTTCTCCCAACTGAAGTCTGTTGACATTTTTTTCCTTCTCTTTTCTCTCCTTTGTAAATAAAACTTATCTTTTGAGATTCATCTGCCTTCTCTCTGATCATGCTTCTGAAGTCCTGCTTACACGCCCTGTATTTTCCTGTTTCATGACAAAAGATTCTGGAAACACACTGGCAAACGCTTTGCCTTTTGTGAAGGGTGGGGCCAGTAAGAGGAGAGGGGAAGATAGATGATCATCAAACAATCCTACATCCTATTTCCCTGTACCAATGGTAAGTGCAGGGGCACCCAAACTTTCCCTCTAAGTTACTCTTGATCTTGCAGCTGCAATGAATGCCCACCTCTAGCTCTTCCAAACCTCCCTGAACCAGTCTCATTGTGTCCCCTCAGATATACCAGGACTATCTAGGCAGCATGCATTCCTTAAAGGTGTGACTCAGCTCTATAGTGTCCCCAAGAAATAGCACCATGTGGCCATCCATGCCCCCTTGCATGTCTGAATATCAGTTTTTCAGAGCCCCACTTCCAATCTCCCCAGTTCTGATAACCCCAGCCACTTTCTTGGTTTCCCCAGTTCAGAAAGTATTAGCTGTCTCCTGCCATTACTTTGGACTGCCTCGGTGGCCCTTTTGCATAGATTTGGCTCTTTAACACCTGCATAGTCAATTCTTTATACGTAGTTTCTTCTGTAGAAATACACATCTAGAGTAGTTTCTGGTTTCTTCACTGGAGCTGGACTAACAAAGGGCTAGAGTGTGCTGAAAATATAAATCACATGACTATGACCCATTAAAGATTCGCACTATGCACATACTGTATGTGCTGATTTGGAATTCAAGGAAGAATCTGGGGAATTACTGTGGAGGAGTCATATAACCCTGAGTCCAGATGAAGGTGGTTTATATTATTTAGTAGATTTACCATATATTTCTCAATATATACTTGATTATATATTTCATATATATCTGAATTTACTATATATTTGTATATCTTAAGGGTGTTCCTAAGATAATATTGTACTATAATTCAGTAAATAATACTTACAAATTATTGAAATATATCACATTTCATGCAAAAACGTATAACTTGTCTATCTGTCTCTGTAACTGAGTTTTAGTAGCTCTCAAGAAATGGCAAAATTTCTTTATATGTCTGCATCTCATAGAGGACCACTAATGAGGCACTCTGCAAATTTACTTATAAACTCCATAACATCTAAAACTATATTGTTTTGCCCTTTGTCTCTAAGAAAACGAGTATTTTTCTGGCAAATGCTTCTCCTTTTACAAGTGTTTTGCTAATGTGATACTTTATGTTTGGATAGAGTCTTATTATGTACAAAGTACTTTTGTATCTCTTATCATCCATAATTCATACCACAAACACATAAATCAGATACTTCTTCCATTTTCTTTTAGAGAATCTAAGACTTAGAAAGATTCAAGAATTTACTCAAGTCTCTAGATTCAGAGGTAGAACCAGACATGATACTTAAAAATCTCAGAACTTTTCATCCAAGTACTAGTTTACTTCGCTTCACTGTTCGTTAACTCGATTCTTTCACAGGAAGTGTGCTGTCAAACACGAGAATCTCATGATGGCCCAGCTATGTTGAAAATCCCCCTATTTACAATATTTTTCAAACATTACCACACTTATTATATGGCTTATTTTGTAAAAACTGCATTTAAAAGGTTTATGAGAGATAGGACTCTAAGAAACCAAATGGAAGGGATAATTACCTTCAGGGGTATTTATTATTAAAAGGTATAATGAGAGGTACTATGAGAGTAGATTAAACTATTAGGAAACCTGCCGCAAGTGACTTAGTAATTTGAAAGATCATTTATCATTTTCAATCACGACTTTCAGTTCACTTTTCTGGGTGATTTTTCAAAATACTCTAAAAATTCTCTTTTTTGATGGCTAAATATGTAAATTGTTCTTATTTATATGTAGAGAAAATTAAAGTACATTTGATAATTAATCTAGTTACATACATGCCCTCTGTATTTATTACATCTTTACAATTCATCATCATAAAGTCATCGGATACTTAATTCTTATCTGTTCTCGTGACCTGAATTTAATTTTCTCTTGGCCTTTTTTAACTCGCGAAAAAAATCATTATAATCTATTAGCAAGTCTTGGTCAAAAAGTAAACTAAAAATAAGATATAATTTTAATCTACTGATAGTGAGTTACATATATTCTTAATGTCTATACATACACACAAGTTGTCGACAGAAGCTGCTACTTTCCTACTCAGTATCAATTTCCTGCTGCTCCCATATTGGGGAGAGCCTCTTTGCTAGAAGTAGCATGATATCACACCTTACTAATTTTTTTATTTCTTGTAGCGATTGGGTTTTGCCATATTGCCCAGGCTGGTCTTGAACTCCTGGGCTCAAGCTATTCTCCAGCTATTCTCAGCCTTCAAACTTTACACCTCATGTCTAGGCACAGTATATCTTTAAGCATGTGCGAATTGATTGCACATGTGATTGCATGTGCACTTGCATCCACCTTTTAGTCCCAAGATGTGCTAGGGTCCTTCTTTTGTATGTCCTTTTAAGCAAAATGTTCTTATTCCTGGTTCACTACACAGCAACCTTGGTAGAGAAAATGTAAAAAGGAAAAGATAATATAAATAGAAAAATTATATTTCCGAAGTAGGTGGCACATTTATGTGAGAAATTATTGACAGGAAGTGTTTTGGGGATGCTTGTTGTTGGGTAGGGCCAAAAGATTAGGGCTGGCTAATGTGTTATGAGCTGAAGCGAGTTGTTGGCTGAGAATTTAGTTACCTGTTCAAGATCATCAAAAGTGCACTCTCTCTGCTCTTTGGATCGTAACCAACGATTTTCAAAATGCTGCTTGCTTAGTCACTTGGATCCCTAAGTGACTATCGTGTACAAAGACCCACTTCCATGCTGGTCTTCAATGAATGTGTAGTATGACCAAGAAACAAGTCTTTATTGGTTTAAGCTGCTGAGATTTTAGAGTTGGTTGCCACTATAGCATAACTTAGACTATTGTGATTATATATAATATATTTAGCCACATGGTCTACATGGTTTGTATTCTAAATTATACACACCTTGAACACAGTATTGACTATGACCCCATTATATAATGATGAAATAAATGTATTATTGAAAGGAAATAACACACATATATTTTGCATTATGAGAAACCCAGATGATATCCAAAAGCACATGAGCATATACACGCAGACACAAACATTTGTAAAAAACCCAACTTGAATCCTACTACACAGAAATAGCTTTCATTAGAGTTATGTAAATGTAATTTCAGACATTTCTTTATACACATATACAAATAGAAAGCTAAACACATAGGTATACAGAAATTAATAATTTTTTAAAATGATACTGCAGAAAGAATTACATATAAATTTACTTGATCATGAAGCAAGAGAGTGAAATTGAAATAAAATTAAAAACAAATTATTGACATTTAAGAAAAAGGTTTTTTTCACCAGAAATTCTAGTTCTTTTCTGAACTCATTAAATATATTTGATAATAGTAAAGAATTACTAATTTTTAAGCATGATAATGGTGTATATGTTTATGCTAACCAAAAGGGTTTTTATGACTTAAGAGTTACACACTGAAATTAATGCTTAAATTATAGCATTTCTGCTATCACTCAACTTAATCCAAAAAGGGGTATAGATTAAAAAGTAGATGAAGTGAAATTGGTTAGAGGAGACTGTTTCAGCCCTGGGTCATGGGTATGGGTGGCTTCATTATAATTATCTACTTACATGTATGTTTGCAATTGTCTGTAATTTCAAACTAAAATAGAAAAAATGTCTGGACACGGTGGCTCATGCCTGTAATCCCAGCACTTTGGGAGGTAGAAGTAGGCAAATTACCTGAGGCCAGGGGTTGAAGAGCAGCCTGGTCAACATGGTGAAACCCCATCTCTATTAAAAATACAAAAATTAGCCAGGTGTGGTGGTTGGTGCCTATAATCCCAGCTACTCAGGAGGCTGAGACAAGAGAATTGCTGGAACCTGGGAGGCAGATGTTGCAGTCAGCCGAGATCACGCCACTGCACTGTCGTCTCAGCAACAGGGCAAGACTTGGTCTCAAAAAGAGAAAAGAGATTCTATTTTATGAAATGTAAGCCCATTTAAAACAACCTGGGCACCCCCACTAAAGAGTCTCTTTTGAACAAATGTTTGACAGTCAGGCTGAAAGGTAAGATAAAGAGTTTGAGAAAGTGGACAAACGTCCACCAGGAATTGGTATGACGGTGCTGAAACTGATGTCACTCGATACTGCAGCTCTCTACATTTCCAAAAGTGAGTGGTGATGCTCCAAACCCAATTATCCTGGCTCCTGTTCTGCTGGCTGACCACTGGATTGATGGTAGAGCAAAGGTAACAAAATCAAACAAAACTGGGATTTCATGTTAAAGGGATTTCTCTCTGCCTTTGTGATAAGGTATATTATCATCATTATAAAATATTTTATCTAAGTGAGGCATTTTATATTAACTATAAAATACATTATAAAGTGCTAACCTTGAGAAGAATAACCCTAATTAATTATAGTTCCCAATAATTAATTCACTCTTTAAAAATTTTTATTCAATTATCATTCTTCCTAGCTGGTTTCCACCAGTAATCATTCATGTTCAGTAAGAATAAAATGTGCAGAAATGGACCTAATTTTGCAACCTGAATATAGTGCTACTAATTATAAAAGTAAACTATATAAAATGTCAAAAATAATTTGATGGATATTTTTCCTGTGACAACTTAAGAAATAGGTTCAACTTAAATGTATTGCTTTTAAATTTCTTCATGTATACTCTTATCTATGCATACATCTCTCAGGATCTGCTAGGAAATAAGCTCTCTGTAACTTCGGGGTTTTTAAATAATCCCCCAAATAAGAAATATTTTAAAAATACATATGCAGATTCTACAGGCAGCTGAATTCTACCAGGCATTCAAAGAAGAATTGGTACCAATCCGACAGACATTATTTTACAAGATAGAGAAAGAGGAAATCCTTCCTAAATCATTCTATGAAGCCAGTATCACCCTAACACCTAAACCAGGAAAAGACATGACCAAAAAAGAAAACTACAGATTAATATCCCTAAAGAACATATGTGAAAAAATTTTAAACACAATACTAGCTAACTGCATCCAACAACATATTAAAAAGATAAGCCACCATGATCAAGTGGACTTCATATCAGGAATGCAAGGAAGGTTTAACATACACGAGTCAATAAATGTGATACACCACATAAACAGAATTGAAAACAAAAACCACATGGTCATCTCAATAGACTAAGAAAAAGCAATTGGCAAAATCCAGCAACGCTTTATGATTAAAACTCTCAACCCGGCATGGTGGCTCATGCCTGCATTCCCATTACTTCGAGAGGCCAAGGTGGGCGGATCACCTGAGGTCAGGAGTTGGGCCTGGCCAACACAATGAAATCCTATCTCTACTAAAAATACACACACACACACACACACACACACACACACACACACACACACACAAATTAGCTGAGACTGGTGGTAGGTGCCTGTAATCCCAGCTACTTAGGAGACTGAGGCAGAAGAATAGCTTGAACCTGGGAGATGGAGATTGCAGTGAGCTGAGATTGCAGCACTATTTGCCTGGCAAACAGAGTAAGACTCTGTCTCAAAATAAGTAAATAAGTAAAACTCTCAGCAAAATTGGCATAAAAGGGACATACCTCAATATAATAAAAGCCATCTATGACAAACCCGCAGCCAACATAATATTGAATGGGGAAAAGTGAAAGCATTCCCTCTGAGAACTGGAATGAGACAAGAATGCCCAGTCTCACCACTTCTCTTCAACATAGTACTGGAAGTCCTAGCCAGGGCAATCAGACAAGAGAAGGAAATAAAGGGCATCCAAATTGGTAAAGAGAAAGTCAAAGTCAGATCATTGCTGTTTGCTGATGATATGATTATATACCTAGAAAACCCTAAAGACTCCTCTGAAAAGCTTCTAGAACTGATAAAAGAATTCGGCAAACTTTCTGGATACAAAATTATATACCAACAATGATCAAGCTGAGAATCAAATCAAGAACTCAACCCCCTTTACAATAGCTGAAAAAAATACTTAGGAATATACCTAACCAAGGAGGTGAAACACCTCCACAAGGAAAACTATAAAACATTCATAAATGAAACCATAGATGACACAAAAAAATAGAAACACATCCCAAGCTCATGGATGGCTAACATCAATATTGTGAAAATGACCATACTGCCAAAAGTAATCTATAAATTTAATGCAACTTTCATCAAAATACTACCATGATTCTTCACATAATTTTTTTAAAATCCTAAAATTTATATGGAACCAATAAAAGAGCCCACATAGCCAAAGCAAAACTAAGGGAGAAGAACAAATCTGGAGGCATCACATTGTTTTCAAACTCTACTATAAGGCCATAGTCACCAACAGCATGGTACTGGTATGAAAATAGGCACATAGACCAATGGAACAGAATAGAGAACCCAGAAATAAACCTATATACTTATAGCCAACTGATCTTTGGCAAAGTGAACAAAAACAAGGTACGGAAAGGAGACCCTTTTCAACAAATGGTGCTGGGATAACTGGTATGTGGGAGAATGAAGCTGGATCCTCATTTCTCGCCTTACACAAAAGTCAACTCAAGATGAATGAAGGACTTAAATCTAACCTGAATCTATAAAAATTCTAGAAGATAACATCAAAAAAACCCTTCTAAACATTGGCTTAGGCAAGGATTTCATGACCAAGAACCCAAAAGCAAATGAAATAAAAACAAAGATAAATAAATGGGACTTAATTAAACTAAAGAGCTTTTGTATAGAAAAAGGAACAGTCAGAAGACTAAACAGACAACTCACAGAGTAGGAGAAAATCTTCACAATCTATACATCTGACAAAGGACAAATATCCAGAATCTACAAGAAACTTAAACAAATTAGCAAGAAAAAATATTCTATCAAGAAGTGGGTTAAGGACATGAATAGACAATTCTCAAAGGAAGATATACAGATGGCCAACAAATAATATGAAGATGCCCAATATCACTAATCATTAGGGAAATACAAGTCAAAACCATGATGTGATACCACCTTACTCTTACAAGATTGGCCATAATTAAAAACTCAAAAATAACAGATGCTGGCAGAGATGTAGTGAACAGGGAACACTTCTACACTGCTGGTGGGAATGTAAACTAGAATAGCCACTATGGAAAACAGTGTGGAGATTCCTTAAAGAACTAAAAATAGAACTACCACTTGATTCAGCAATCCCACTACTGGGTATCTACCCAGAGGAAAAGAAGTCATTATATGAAAAAGATATTTGCACACATGTGTTTATAGCAGCACAATTCACAATTGCAAAAATGTGGAACCAACCCAAATGCCCATCAATGAATGAATGGATAAAGAAACTGTGGTGTGTGTGTGTATATCTATATCTATATCTATATCTATCTATATCTATATCTATATCTGTATGTGAGTCTGTTTGTGTGTGTGTGTGCATGTGTGTGTGTGAGAGAGAGAGATAGAATACTACTCAGTCATAAAAAGAAGTGAATTAATGGCATTCACAGCCACCCAGATGAGACTGCAGACTATTATTCTAAGTGAAGTAACTCAGGCATGGAAAACCAAACATTATATGTTCTCACTGACATGTCGGAGCTAAGCTGTGAGGATGTAAAGCTATGAGAATGACACAATAGACTTTGGAGACTCAGGGAAGCGGTGAGAAGGGGTTGAGGGATAAGACCTCAAAATGAGTGCAGTGTATACTGCTCCAATGATAGGTGTACCAGTCTCACAAATCACCACTAAAGAACTGACTCTTGTAGCCAAACAGCACCTGTTCCCCAATAACTTATGGAAACAAAAAAAATTAAAAGACATACACATCTGCATACACACAAAGCCAAACGAACAAACAAAAAGAATAAAATAATTTATTAGTTAAGAACAATCAACTCCTTTGCAAAGATGAGCTAGGAATCTTCTTATAGGAGCATCTGGGGACAAACTTTACTTTCAAGGTTTTTTCTGATTAGATGAAAACAAGCCCACAGAAAATAAGGAGAAAGAAGAGTCAATTCAGACAAACACAACTGAACGGATAAATTGTTACTGGGGTGGTGGAGAGAAAGAAAGCTTTGAAAACAATTTTTCTCTACAGTCGAAACTATAAATTCAAGCTGAACAGATTTTTCTTAAGAAACATAGTAAAGGACTAGCTTTAGAAGACAAAGAATTGTGTTAGACATTATTTATTACATAGCTGTGGGACTAAAAGTGCCATATATTAAAGGAATCTAGAAAAGACGGCCATAATTGGTGAGGGTACTGGAGAGCTGATTTATCACCATGGGAAATCTGGGAGAGGGGTGGCATGGCGCTAATATCTGGAGCTAGGAAGTTAGATCTCCCACAGTGCTAATGACCCATCCAGGATGCTGTTCAGCAGAATCGTCTGATTGTTCACCAAGAAGTTGTAAGTGTGGACTAACGCAGGTCAGAGGAGCTATCTTCACATCCACCACCCAGACACCGTTTCTAAGACTGCTACTGTCATGTCAGTTCCCAATAGATACTTGCCCACTTTCTCAAGGTCTTTACCTTTCAGTCTTTCTATAAAGCATTTGACCAAAAGAGATTCTTTAGTGGGGTGGCCAGATTGTTTCAAATGGTCTTATATTTCATAAACTAGGATATCTTTTTCATTTTACTTGGAAGTTATGGAGAATTACAAGCATACATGAAAATAGACAGAGTATTATAATGAATCCACTTATACTCATGACCCAGGGCCAAAACAGTCCACCTATGACCAATTCCATTCCATCTGCTTCTTCGTCTAAGCAGATTAATTTGAATGATAATAGACATGATATAATTTAACCATTGATAATCTCAGTAGGTAACTCTAAGACATTGAAACAGTTTTGTTAGCAAAACCAAATATATACACCATTATCATACTTAAAACTAATAATTTCTAAAACTAGTTTCTGAAAGGAATATGGAGATCACCAATTCTGAAAGTTGGTACAACTTAAATTGACTTCAGGCTAAAACAGCAATTACTTTCTCTTAGCAAACCATTTTACATAAGATTGAAATGAGAAGTGACGAAGAGCTAGAAACTCCATAAATGGTGCCAAGCAAAGTGGTCGGTGATGAGACTTTTGTGAAATTAGAAACACCAATCTAAATTTCATTGATGAATATGTTTTTAATCAGACTGCAACTTTTTGTTTTTAATCCTTCCTTAGTTTTTCAGTAATTATTCCTTGAAAAAGACCTTCTGAGTGGCTAGGAGCTAAGAATGGAATAGGTGAGTCCACATCCATTAAATATAGAAAAATTGAGGATTGAGTTCTTCTGAGAGAACAAGTATGGTGCCTCAGTTTGGAGACTAAAAGAGATCCCCATGGAAAGTGTTTCAGAGAAGAAGCAATAAAAATAAAGCCTGCTAGTGCCTTTCTAATAAGGCTCTTTTCCTCACTAAGTGATGCTTACAGTAAGTAGAGACTTCTTGGTTCCTAGGTCCATCACCCTCTGTGCAATTCATCCTGAGACAGAGGCCATTCTATTTTCAACATGAGGCATAAAAGAGACAAGGATCTAGATTTAGAGAAAAAAAAGTGTACTCATATACAAGGATCTCTCCCCTTAAAGATAGAAGTAAAGTATGCATATTACCTTCCCATCTCAAGTTTAAGTTATTTGGAGGTAGGAAACAAACAGATACACATACATCAATTGCATATGTAGCTATATGTCTCCATATATGTATACATATCAAGATATTATAGCATTATGAAGGGATATTATTATGCAGTCATATAATTTTTCTACTAATGAAATATTATGATATTGCCATTATTATCCCCATTTATAGGTGAAGGTATCAACCAATTCCTGCTACCTAGTCTCAGACTGAATCTGACAACTCTGTTTTAGATATTCTTCCCCTTTGGATCTTCCACGCAGTATAATAATTGTCCACTGAACCCTTGGTTAAAAATATTGTCATCCTGTTTGTCTTTTTAGAAGGCTTTTCTGAATGTGGACCTGCCTTTTCATTCATGGATTTGGTAAACTGCCCTTTAAATCCACTGTCCTGTTCTGACCAGTCTTCACTCAAACTTTGGAATTACACCTCAGATTTTAGCTTGCACCATGAAAAATACATGTAATGGTCAATTTCAGTATTTCAATGAGGAAAGACAGACTCAGGGAGTGTGAACTGAGAAAAAAATTACAATGAGTTTCTCCTTTGCTCTATTTGGAGACTGGACTAAACAATGATGTTTAGATGGGAATAGTATCCAACGCTAACGTTTGGATGGGGGTAATTTAAGTTACAAACAGAAGCTATTAGAATGAAAAGAACTATTGGCTAAATTATCAGCTGAAAGCACTCTTTATGGAAAACATACACAAAGTTCCTCACACAGTATTGATGGACACAGAATGAACCACCACTCAGCAGGTACCAAATCCATTTCACTAATTCCCTCGGTCAGAAGAAAAGACACTAACCCAGAATGGAGCCAATCAGCAGAGCCAAGGTAGACTACGTAAAACTGCACACACTGAAAAATCCATAAATCTATTATAATTGAGGTAGGCTCTTTATTTAAAGAAGAAAGAACATTTTGAAACTTTCTGTTATTTATTAAAGGGCTATAGAGATTATAAAAGCCTAATAATCTTTCATTAATTAATGGTTTTTTTTTTGTTTTTTTTTGAGACAGAATCTTGCTCTGTCACCCAGGCTGGAGTGCAGTGGCACGATCTCAGTTCACTGCAACCTCCAACTCCTGGGTTCAAGTGATCCTTCTTCCTCAACCTCCTGAGTAACTGGGACTACAGGTATGTACCACCATGACTGGCTAATTTTTCTTGTATTTTCAGTAGAGACGAGGTTTCACCATGTTAGGCTGGTCTTGAACTCCTGATCTCAGGTAATCTGCCTGCCTTGGCCTCCCAAAGTGCTGGGATTACAGGCATGAGCCACCATGCCCATCCCCATTAATCTATTTTTAAGGAAAATTATTTAAATTTCAAAGTTAGTGATAAAAATAATAAATACTAATTACTAAGAGAATGTCCAGCATGATGCTACTTACACATTATTTCATTTAGTTATATTCAACTCTCACACTCTCTAAATTAGGTATAATTACCCCATTTAATACAGGAAATGGAATTTCAGGTAATACAGTGATACGTCCAGGTTCCCACCAGTGAGCTGGTAATGCCAGACACAGACTCAGTTGGTCAAATAACGAAGTCTTCCTTCAAAATCAGTTATGTAGAAGAAAGGAGCCAAGACCCAGATTGATGCTTTTTTTCCTAACATCTAATGCCTAGGATAATTTAGAGATCTAACTTCTGAAAGTTAATTCATGTTTTTCTGATGATCCAACTATTTTTTAAAGCATAATAATCATATCAAACTACTATGAAGCCAAACAAGTAGCAAAACATCCAAAGAGAAAAGCCAATTATTTCAATGTTTACTGATTTCTTGATGTATTCAAAAAATGTACCCAACACTGTAAACCACCGGGCTGCTTAAACAGATTTTTTCTAAGTGATAACACAAACATTCTATTTTTTTCCACACCAAAATAAGATATATTTACTGCAATTTTAACTCTGGTTCCCTTTACCTGAAGTGAATTATGGGTATTATGATAATATCAATAATATTCAAATTTCTAAGTGGGCCTCAATACTGAGGACAACAGAAAGACTCAATTTTGTATAGAGAGGAAATGGACAATTAGTTCATTAACTCTTTATTAGATTGACAGGAGAAGGTTAATTGGTAATTCAATAGTTTTAACCGTAACCATGGTACTCTGTTGGCTTGGAATACAGGAAGAATATAATCATTAGCATAGAGGAACTCACAGATAAGTCAATTCTAAAAGTTAGTAGTCAAAATTAAAAAAAGAAAAAGAAAAAGAAAAAACTATAGCCATTCTGTTTTGAGAGCTTTGAGCCAACAAGTAAAATCCTGAACAGAATATGATGCCTACCCACTGCCAGGAGCATGAAGTAGACACCTAAACAGAGAAATGCTGTAGAACTGAAGTTACCACCATAACCTAGTCATAAGCAAGGCACCTAGTTGAGCATTATTTCGAGTTGGAGGTGCTCTAATACCTACATTCTCTTTATTCTTTAAAAAGAAACTTGATCCTAGGGAAAACTATTTATTTTATGAAAAGTTAAAACATTATGGCTTCAGGCTAGAATGTTTTTGTATTTCTAGACCTTCTGCAGATGGAATTAGTGCTATAAGAATTGTGTTCTATATTGGGCATAATGGCTTACACCTGTAATCCCAGCCACTTGGGAGGTTGAAGCAGGAGAATTGCTTGAGGCCAGGAGTTTGAGACCAGCCTAGGCAACATAGTGAGGCCCCATCTCTACAAAATTAAAACAAAAATCACCAGGCATGATTGTGGAGGCCCATAGTCCCAGCTACTTGGGAGGCTGAAGTGTGAGGATCTCCTGAGCCCAGGAGTTCAAAGATGCATTGGGCCTTGACGATACCACTACACTCCATCCTGGGCAACACAGACAGAGTCTCTTTAAAAAAAAAAAAAAAAACTGTGTTCTCACTTCACTTTCTTTAGGCAATTTGAGCTATAATGTGATTCTGGTGGAAGTCTAGTGAGAATCATTAGATAGCTCTGCTGTATGTAAATATCTATAGACGGGACACTGAGCATAACTTGAAATTTAAATGAAAATTGCATGATGCTTTTTCATTCATTACATTAGGCTCTGAGACCTTTGAGAAAAAAAGAGAGAAAAAAATATCTTAAAGAAGGTAGATTTTTAACAAGGCCAGCCTTAGTGTTCTTGGCCATGTGATTAATGAATGAATCCATTCCTTCATTCATTTATGCAAATATTACAAGTACTGATCATCTGGTGTTGGCCAAAAAATTTGAGTTAGGCAGCATGAATAGAATGGTGAACACAATACAGTTCCTATCCTCAAGGAATTTAAAGTGCAATGGAAAAGACACAACACCAAACATATGATTATAATTTACCGATCAAGGGCCTTTTGAGAAGGCAAGTGATGGTGATAGGAACCAGATAATACCAATTTTTTTTTTTGAGATGGAGTTTTGCTCTTGTTACCCAGGCTGGAGTGCAATGGCGTGATCTTAGCTCACCGCAACCTCTACCTCCTGGGTTCAAGCAATTCTCCTGCCTCAGCCTCCTGAGTAGCTGGGATTACAGGTGCGCACCACCATGCCCAGCTAATTTTTGTATTTTTAGTAGAGATAGGGTTTCACCATGTTGACCAGGATGGTCTCGATCTCTTGACTTTGTGACCCACCCACCTCAGCCTCCCAAAGTGCTGGGATTATAGGCGTGAGCCACCGTCCTCTGCCAATAATACCATTTTTAATTCACACAATATGGTCTGAACCACATTGCTAGTGAGGATGGAAAAAAAAATGCATACCTTCCAGAGATGTTAAGGGAGCGGTATTAGTTATCTATTTTTGCATAACAAATTAACCTAACAGTTAGCAGCTTAAATCAACAAACAGTTCATATGTCACATGGTTCTGTTGGCCAAGAATCTGGAAGCAACTTAGCCGAGTGGTCTGGTTTAGGGTCTCTCAAGAGGTTGTTGTCAAGATGTTGACCAGAAATGCAGTCAATCTGAAGGCTCTAATAGGGCTGGAGGATGTTACCACAGCAGCTCATACATATATCACGGTGATTGTTGGCAGGAGGCTTCAGTTTCTCACCATGTACACCCCTCTGTAAGGTCATTGAGTGTCTCCATTAGAGTAAGTTGGCTTTCTCCAGAGCAAGTAATCCAAGAGAGCAAAGGGAACCCAGCTATGAAAGTCACAAGCTACCATTTCTGCAATATCCTATTTTTACTGGCACTAAATAGGTGACTACCCTATTTAAAGGCTGCACAGCAGTATGAATACCAAGAGGCAGAATACACTGGGGGCCACCTTGGAGCCTGGATGCAATAGAAGAGAAGGGAAACATTTGTTTATCAGTAGTTTGGATATAAGAAAGAATGGGGAAATCAGGTATGAAACTCAGGAGCCTGGCTTTTGACGGTATTATTGCTTTTGTTTAGAAGTGTTTTGCATTTGCACTTTCCTGCTGTGTATTTGTGAACGTGTATACGAGACAACTATTATTTCCCTAGGGTAAATCACTGGGGTGATTTGTTAGATCACAATGAGGTTGTTAATTTGTTATCTCCTGGAGGAAGGTAAGGGAAAGTATCCTAGGGACTGTTACAAAACGATTTCAACAAATTAATGAAACTAGAATATACATATTTTAAGGTATATCAAAAGTATAGAAATTGAAAATTGGTTAGTAGTATTTAGCACTGGAGAACAAAACTAATGGTTGTATAATATGGAAAATGCTGATTTTTCTATAAACCAAGGTTTCTTAAATGTTGCATTATAATACATTAGGCTGCATAATTTTTGATTTTTTTTTTTTTGCTGTGGGAGGACTTCCCTGTGTATTATAGAATGTCTAACAGCATTCTTTGCCTCTATTCACAAGATGTCATTAGCAACACCCTTCCATTATGACAAAAAAATGACTCTATCATGGCTAAATGTTTTCTTGGAAGGGATGGAGGTAGGAGAAGAGAGAGAATAAAATCACATTTTGTCAATAACTAAGGCTGTAAACATTTTTGGCTATTTTTTTTTTTATTTTTTGGTTAAGGCTTTGCAAATATTATGTTAAGACAAAAATCTGGCTTTGGTGAAATCTTGTAATTAACCAAAAGTCAATGCCAGTCATAAAAACATAATTTTACTCTAATTCAATTGAAAATACAGGGCAAGGAACTCATACAGATAAAAATGAAAACAAAATTTTATGTCGGGCCAGCCTCCAAAAATTGAGTGCCTATGGTCTAAGCCTTCTAATAACTTGGGCTTTTTGAATTGGAAAAAAAATACCTTCTCATCTCCTCTACTATTAAACTAAAGTAAACATAAATTGTGTGTTGGGACAAAAAGAGACTCTACATTTGAAAGAGTAGTAGTAGTACTGAGGAGTAGTATTAAGAAAATGTTTAGAAGAAAAGTCAAGTGTCTTTCATAAAAATGACCCTTAGAAGGCAAGCCAAGTCATGCTGTGTTTCCACAATCATTCCATGGTTCTTCTAGGGCAGACCAAAATGATCGTTGTGCTGGGCATTGTGGCTCATGCCTGTAATCCCAGAACTTTGGGAGATGGAGGTGGGAGACTCTTTTGAGGCTGGGAGTTTGAGACCAGCCTGGACAACACAGCATAACCCAGTATCTATAAAAAAAAAAAGATTTGGGCGTGGTGGCATTTGCGTGTAGTCCCAGTTATTAGGGAGGCTGAAGTGGGAGGATTGCTTGAGCCCAGGAATTTGAGGCTGTAGTGAGCTACGATTGTGCCACTGCACTCCAGTATGAGCAACAGAGCAAGACCCTGTTTCTACAAGACAAAAACAAACAAACAAAAAATCTGAAAAAAGAATGAAATGCTTGACGTTTTACCTGAAACACTGAAACATCAAAACCAATAAGAATATATTCCTGCTCTTCTTTGCGCAAGGCCTAAAAGAAATATTATTTCTGACTATATTAAGGCAGATTAGATAACAGCTAGCTTATTCCTTTCAGAATGTAGTGTAGTACTAAGACTATGTTGTACAAAGTATAAAATGACTTTAAGAATGGCCGAGCAAGCAGTTCCATGCGCCCTTTCCAGCAAAATAAGCCTAACTAGTGAAAACTATTATAAACAACAGACACCACCATATAAAGTCTATAAAAATTGATTATATGGCAAATGATGAAATATTTATTTAAGAAACTCTACTCAATTTTGTTAAGAACAGCAAGCGTCTGTGGAATCTGAGTCAATTATCCCACCCTGACCCCAGCTTAGCCTAATGGGAGCCTTACCCAAGGTAGGTGCAGCCAAAAACACAGGTTATGCTTTCCCTTTGGCTCCCAGTCTAGGACTATGCGTGCCCTGTGGGAGCACCAGTTCACTAGCATTTTCATCCTTCCCTGCTGTATGTTGCAGAATCTCCTTTTTTCGAGCAAAGTGCTGAGAAGTCTGGGGCTCTCTATTACTCAGCACCCATTTATATGGCATAAACTCTACTCCAAGAGTGGCAGATGGAGAATACTGAGAAACATATCACCCCTATCACAGCTCATCTGCAGATTGAAGATTCTGTGTTAGAAGAAGCATGCTGAAGAAGACCAGTGGCTACCACTGTTCACTCAGTGCCCTCCTCCTAAAGCTGGGATGTCAGTTTTGGGGAAAAAATTTCACTTTTCCTTTCCATCGCTACAGTACGGTGGTGCAGAAGTTTTGCCTAGGGGGACAGGTAAGCCGTAATAACAGCTTTGACACTCTCTGCAAGCAAGCTGATTTCATTTGAAACAATATCTGGGATGGTCAAACCTAAGGATGCCCTTAAGAATAATGGAGAGTTTGGTGGTAAGCAATTAAGAGGAGGCTAATAGCTTCACGAGAGCAGCAAGCTAGGTTATAAATGAACTAGAAATTTATGAGGGAGAACCAGCGAAGAAGGGTTCTCCTGGAACAAACCTCAAAGATGGACCCAAGGACTACCCCTGCAAGAAGACTGCATTTCATTGGGTCAGAAACTGAAGCAATCTACGCTCTGAGGCATTGTTGAAGACATTAGTCAATTAATGAAGGCTAATAGCTGTGTATGATATCAACAAGAGCTGACAGCTTAATGGAGACATTTGGGAAAGAGACAATCAAAGATAGTTCTGCTAAAACCACTGTCATCCTGGAGAGACTGTGTTCATGCCAAGGCTGTGCCCCTCTGAGGAGTGACATCAGAAACTATACCCTACTATAACTTCACTAAAATAGTCCAACCAAGCTACTAAACAAACAGGCAACGCCACCACAAAATTCTAAAGGCGCCATTAGTCTCCAGAGATTAGACAATGTGTTTTCTGAAATGTAAGGGTTTCAACAAAAAACATTGCACATACACAGCAACAGGAAAGTAAGTCTCATCCACGGGGAGATAAGCAGACAACGGAAATTGCCAGTGGTTAAGTCTTCCCTTATAACCAACAGAAATGAACTAAAAAACGAAAGGAAACCAGTATTAAAGAAGTAAAGAAAGGTATGATGACAATACCTTGTTTAACAAAGAAAAATCAATGAAGTTATAGAAATTCTAGAAAAACACTAAATGGAATTTTTAAAGTATAAAAGTAGAAAAACTGAAATGAATATATCACTACAGAGGCTCAAAGCTAGATTTGAGCTGGCAGAGAAGAGAATCAGTGAAGTGGATAATATATAGACAGTAATTATGCCATCTGAAGAACAAAGAGAAAAAAGAAGAAAAATGAGCACTGTCCTGGAGAACCGTAAGGCCCCGTTCCCAAATTTGGCTGCACATTCATATCACCAGGGGAGTTTTGAAAAATCCTGATGCCTAACTTGCACTCTATATTAATTAACAGGTCTAGGAGTAGGAGCCTGACACCAGTATTTTTGTTTATTTGTTTTGAAATGACATCTCGCCCTGTCACCCAGGCTGGAGTGCAGTGGTACAATCTCGGCTCACTACAACCTCCACCACCCAGGTTCAAGCAATTCTCCCTGCCTCAGCCTCCCAAATAGCTGAGATTATAGGTGCATGCCACCACACTCAGCTAATTTTTGTATTTTAGTAGAGACAAGGTTTCACCATGTTGGCCAGGCTGAACTCAAACTCCTGACCTGAGGTTATCCACCTGCCTGGGCCTCTCAAAGTGCCGAGATTACAGGCACGAGCCACCATGCCTGGTCCAGACACCAGTATGATTTTTTAAATCCCCAAATTTGTCCCAATGTGCAGCAAAGTTTTGGAACCACTGGCATTTACCAAAGCTAAGATACAGAATTAAGTGGCTTTGTTTAAATATGTCATAATGAATCTTTAAATTAAGCAAGGCTTTTTTTACACTTCCTCATGTTAATAAAAGCAGACTTTGGTGGCTGTTTCATCTTGTAACAAAGATGTCAAATAAAAATTTTTATTTTACAGAGATTCTCTATAAATAATAAATAAGCTAAGTCCTTATTTTCTGATCATTTTTGCTCCACTATTAACATTTTTGTTTTTAATTTTAAGCAGGGTGCAGTGGCTCACACCTGTAATCCCAGCACTTTGGGAGGCCAACACAGGCAGATAGCTTGAGGCTAGGAGTTTGAGACCAGCCTGGCCAACATGGTGAAATCCCATCTCTACTAAAAATGCAAAAATTAGCTGGGCCTGGTTGCAGGCACCTGTAGTCCTAGCTACTCAGGGAGGCTGAGGCATGAGAATCACTTAAACTCAGGAGGCAGAGGTCGCAGTGAGATGAGTGGCGCCATTGCACTCCAGCCTGGGTGACAGCAAGATTCTTACAAAAAAAAAAAGTCTTTAATTTTAAAAATCACATCAGCCACCTCCTAATTATGAATATTATAAATTTGCCTCCTGTTTTTTCATCTCCTGAACCTGTTATTCTGAGAACTTGTAAACAAAACTTAGTCAAGATATTTTTAAAAGTCCACATAATTGTAATGAGAATAACAAGTGTAAGAAGAGGAGGTAGAGATGAAGGAAAAAAAATATATATATGTTTGAAGAAATAATGACTAAAAACTTGCAGGGTAGACTGGCAAGATGACTGAATAGGAACAGCTCTGGTTTGCAGCTCCCAGTGAGATCAATGCAGAAGGTGGGTGATTTCTGCATTTCCAGGAAGGGTACCTGACTCATTTCATTGGGACTGGTTAGACAGTGGGTGAAGCCCCCAGAAAGTAAGCAGTGTCACCTCACCAGGAAGCACAAGGGGTTGAAGAACTCCCTCCCCTAGCCAAGAAAAGCCATGAGGGACAGTGCACCCCAGCCCAGATATTATGCTTTTCCCATGGTCTTTGCAACCTACAGAGTATGAGATTCCCTCGGGTCCCTATGCCACCAAGTCCCTGGGTTTCAAGCAAAAAACTGGGCATTATTTGGGCAGACACTGAGCTAGCTGCAGAAGTTGGGTTTATTTTTCATACCCCAGTGGTATCTAGAATGCCAGAGAGAACTGTCCACTCCCCTGGAAAGGGGGCTGAAGCCAGGGAGCCAAGTGGTCTAGCTCAGCAGATCCCATGCCCATGGAGCCAAGTAAGCTAAGATCCACTAGCTTGAAGTTCCATCTGCCAGAACAGCAGTCTGAAGTAGACCTGGGATGCCTGAGCTTGGGGTGGGCAGGGGCATCCACCATTACTGAGGCTTGATTAGGCAGTTTTCACCTCACAGTGTAAACAAAGCCACCAGGAAGTGCGAACGGGGCAGAGCCCACTGTAGATCCACAAAACCCCTGTAGCCAGACTGCCTCTCTAGATTCCTCCTTTCTGGGCATAGCATCTCTAAACGAATGGAGGCAGTCCCAGTCAGGGCTTATATAAAACTCCCATTTCTCTGTGACAGAGCACCTTGGGGAAGGGCAGCTATGGGTGCAGCTTCAGCAGGCTTAAATGTTCCTTCCTGCTGGCTCTGAAGAGAGCAGAAGATCTCCCAGCACAGTGCTGGAGCTCTGCTAAAGGACAGACTCCTCCTCAAGTGGGTCCCTGACCTCCCAGCAGGGGTCTAACTAATACCTGAGAGCTCTGGCTGGCATCTAGCTGGTGTTGCTCTTAGACAAAGCTTCTAGAGATAAAAACAGGCAGCAATTCTTGATGTTCTGCAGCCTCCACTGGTGATACTCTGGCAAACAGGGTCTGGGTTGAATCTCCAGCAAACTTTAGCAGACCTGCAGCAGAGGGGTCTGACTGTTAGAAGGAAAACTAAACAAACAGAAAGGAACAGCATCAATATTAACAAAAAGGATGTCCACGGCAAAGCCCCATCTGAAGGACAATAACATCAAAGACCAAAGGTAGATGAATCCATGAAGATGAAGAAAAATCAGTGCAAAAAGGATGAAAATTCAAAAAACCAGAATGCCTCTTCTCCTCCAAAGGATCACAACTCCTCACCAGCAAGGGAACAAAACTGGATGGAGAATGAGTTTAACAAATTAACAGAAGTAGGTTTCAGATGATGTGTAATACAAACTCCTCTGAACTAAAGGAGCATGTCCTAACCCAATGCAAGAAAGCTAAGAACCTTGAAAAAGGTTATAGGAATTGCTAACTAGTATAACCTGTTTAGAGAAGAACATAAATGACCTGATGGAGCTGAAAAACACAGCACAAGAACTTCATGAAGCATATGCAAGTATCAATAGACAAATCAATCAAGCAGAAGAAAGAGGTTATTAGAGATTGAAGATCAACTTAATGAAATAAAGCATGAAGACAAAATTAGAGGAAAAACAATGAAAAGGAACAAACAAAGCTTCCAAGAAAATATGGAACTATGTAAAAAGACCATACCTACACTTGATTGGTGTATGTGAAAGTGATGGGAAGAACGGAACCAAGTTGGAAAACATTCTTCAGGATATTATCCAGGAGAACTTCCCCAACCTAGCAAGGCAGGCCAGGATTTAAGTCTGGGAAGTACAGAGAATACCACAAAGATATCCCTCAAGAAGAGCAACTCCAAGGCACATAATGGTCAGATTCACCAGGGTTGAAATGAAGGAAAAAATGTTAAGGGCAGCCAAAGAGAAAGGTGAGGTTACCTGCAAAGGGAAGCCCATCAGACTAACAGCATATTCTTCAGAAATCCAACAAGCCAGAAGAGAGTGGGGGCCAATATTAAACACTTATAAAGAATTTGCAACCCAGAATTTCATATCCAGCCAAACTAAGCTTCAAAAGTGAAGGTGGTTTGCTGAACCTATCTTATTATTTTGAGATACGATGAAGTCCAAACATAGTCACAGTGCTGAAAGTGAAACACTGTCAACCAATAATGTTAAAAGTACAGCAAAACTATCTCTCAAAAATGAAACTGAAATAATAATGACTGTCTCAGTTGAACCAGAAGTGGGAGAACTTGTTGATAGCAGGCCAGACTTACAAAAAATACTGAAAGAATTTCTTTAGAATGAAAGCAAGTGAACTTAGGCAGTAAATGGAATCCTTATGAGGAAATAAAGCATGCTTGTAAAAGTTCATGGATAGCTTAAGTTCAGAAGGATAGTTTAAGTTCATATTTGTTCTCCCTGATTTTCTCAACTAATTTATAAAGCAATTATATAAAAAATTATGTGTATAATTGTACTGTTAGATTTTAACATACAGACATGTGATACGTTTGAGTAGCAGTAGAAGGCAAGTGGGAGCAAAGCTGTACTGAAGCAAGGAAATGACACCAGATGAGAACTTTAATCCATTGGAATAAATTGAGGAAAGTAGATATTGTAAATGACAAAGTGAACATTACAAACTATGTACAAATCTATTTAATATCGTTTTTCTTTCAGAACCTATGAGACATATAGTTATGATAATGTACTATTGCTGTGATAACATATACAGATGCAATATGTATGTAATAGCAAAAACTGAAGAAGAAATAAAATTATATAGGAGCAACATTTCCATATCTCACTAGAATTATTAGGTTGGTATAAATATAAACTGCATTCTCTTAAGTTAAGATGCAGCTAAGTAGATGCTGTCCTCAAGAAAGATACTTTACATCAAAGAAAAATATGTTGGAAAAAAAAAAATAGGTTGAAAGGAACATAGGAAAAGAAGGATATATCATGCAAATACCTATAACATGAATGCTGCAGTGGCTACTGTACTATCAGTCAAAGTAAAGTTTCAAATTAAAAATGTTACAAGAGCTTAAGAAATTTTATAATGATAAAGGTTTCAATTTATTGGATGATATAATTATAAACATATTCTCCCCTAAATACAGATGCATACAGGGCCCCAGATTACATGAAGCAAAAAGTGACAGAATTATAGGAAATTCCCAAAATAGGGAATTCAGTAATAGTTGGGTATTTTAATGCTTCAATTTTAATTATGGTTAGAACTACTTGGCAGAAGATCAACAAGAAAATACAAGATTTGAAGAATGCTATAAGCCAACTAGACCTAAAAGACACTTATGGAACATTATATGCAACTACAACAGAGTATATATTACCTCAAGTCCACGTGGAAAACTCTGGGATAGACCATCTGCTACATTACAAAACAAGTCCTTCATATATTTAAAATGATTTAAATTATGCAAAATATGTTTTCAACCACATGGAATAAAATTTGAAATCAATAACAGGAATAAAGTTACAAATATGTTGACAGTAAATAACATACCCCAACATAAGCAATGGGTGGAAGAAGAAATAATAAAGGAAATTAGAAAATAATATGAATGCAAATGAAGACACAACATATGGAAGCTCATGGGATACAGGTAAAGCAGTGTTTACAGAGGAATGTGTGGCTATAAACACCTAAATTTCTTACAAAAAGAACAACCTGAAGGATACAGCCTACCTTCTACCTTATGACACTCAAAAAAAGAACATTCTAAATCTAAAGCAAATAGACAAAGGAAATAATAAAAATTAAAGTGAGATTAATAAACTAGGGAATAGAAAAACAAACAAAAATCAACAAAACTGAAACTAGGTTCTTCACAAAGTTTGATGAAATTAAAAAGTCTTAACTACAATAAACAACAAGAAGAAAAAGAACAGAAAAGGCTCAAATTAATAAAATCAAGAATGAAAAAAATGGGGTACAGGGGTGATCGTCACTACTGGGCTTCCAGAAATAAAAAGGATCATAAGGGAATAGCTCTATACCAACTAATGAGATAACTTAGAAAAACTGACAGTTTCCTAGAAAAACTACCAAAACTGAATTGAAGCCGGAATAAAAAATCTGAATAAACCTACAAAATAAAGAGATTAAATTAGCAACTTAAAAATTCCCACACAAAATAAAGGGCTAAAATCCAGACAGCTTTGCTGGTAAGTTGTACCAAACATTTAAGAAGAATTAATACCAATTCTCATGAACATTTCTAAAAAATAGAAAAATAACATTCCCTAGCTTATTCTATAAAGCCAGTGTTAATTTTCATGTCAAAAACAGAAAAAAAAAATCGTAAGAAAAATAAAACTACAGATTAACATCGCTTATAAATATAGTTGCAAAACTTCTCAGCTAACACTAGTAAACAAAATCTAACATAGAAAAATAATTATACAAGGTCACCAAGTGGAATTGATTCCACAAACTCAAATGTGGTCTGACTTTTCAAAATCAGTTGTTGTCATGTCATATTAATAGAGTAGCTCACAAAAACTATATGATAATCTCAATAGGTGCCAAAAAAACTTATGACAAAATCCAATATGCTTTCATGATAAAAACAATAACTAGAAATAGAAGAGAAATGCCTCAACCTGATAAAAAGTATTTATTTAAAAACCCTTAGCTAACATCCTACTTAATAATGAAAGACTTAACGCTTGGCCCTAAAGTTAAGAATAAGACAAGGACATTGATTCACTTACACCACTGCTATACAGTGTTAGTTCTAGACGGGGCAATTAGGCAAATAAATAAATAAATAAATAAATAAATAAATAATATACAGATGGAACTAAAGAATTAAAACTATCTATGTTTATAAATGCAATGATCCTAAATATAGGAAATTCTGGGAAATTCTTTAAAAGTTGTGAGAACTAATAAGTTTGACAGTGTACAGGATGAAAATATAAAAATCGATTTAATTATTATATACTAGCAATAAAAATTTTCACTGTGACTTTAATAATTCAATTTATAATGCCATCAAAAATAATAAAATAACTACAACTAAATGTAACACAAAAAAGAAAAATTATAAAACAGCATGGGAAAAAAGACACATAAATAAATTTATTTCAAAGAAATTCCATGTTTGTGGATGGGAAAACATAATATTGTTAAGATGGTTATATTCCCCAAATTTATCTACAGATTCAACACAATCCATGTGTCAAAATCCCACCTGGGATCTTTTCCAGAAATCATAAGAAGGACATTAATATTCTTATGGACATATAAGGAATCCAGAAGAGCCAAAACAATATTGAGAAAGAAGACAATTTGAAGACTCACACTTCCCAACTTTAAAAGTTACTACAAAGCTACAGAAATCAGGACAATGTGCTGATAGAATAAGGACAGACATACAGATCAATGGAACAGAATTGAGAGTTCAGAAAGAAACTGCTACATGTGTGGACAACTGCATTTCACCAGGAAAATCCAATAGGAAAAAGACAGTGTTTTCAACAAACGGTCTTGTGACAACTGGATATCCTCATGCAAAAAGTCATTAACATAGACTCATTCCTCATGCCATAAACAACTAGTTAGCTCAAAATGAATCAAAGATCTGAATGTAAGTCCAAAAACTCTGTTAGAAGAAAATATAGAAATAAAGTTGCATTATCTTGGGCTAGGAAAAAACCATCTTAGATATGACACTAAAACAAAAGTAACCAAAGAAAAAAGAGATATATTGCATGTCATTAAAATTAACATCTGTGCTTCAAAGGACACTATAAAGAAACGGAAAACAGCCAACAGAACAGGAGAAAATATTCTTAAATCATGTATCTGATAAGAGACTTCATTATAAAATATATAAAGAATTCTTATACCTTAATAGTACAAACAACTCAATTTAAAAATGAACAAAGAATTTCAATAGACATTTACCTAAAATGACAATTTTACATGACCAATAAACTCATACAAAGTTGTTCCACCCAACTAGGATGGCTATAATCAAAGAAGCAGAATGAAGTGTTGGTGAAGATGTGGAGAAATTATTATCTTCATACATTGTTGGTCGGAAAGTACAATCACTTTGGAATAGTCTGGTAGTGCTTCAAAAAGTTAAACATATGGTAATAAACAGCATGACCCACTAATTCTACTCCTAGAATTCCTGTATACCCAAGTGGACTGAAAACGTATGTCCACATAAAAACATGTACACAAATGTAGTTAGTAGCCTTATGTATCATAGCTAAAAAGTGAAAACAGGCCAAGTGTCTACCAACTGATGAATGGATAAAGAGAATGTTGTAGTCATTCGTTTTCACACTGCTACAAAGAAATAACTGAGACTGGGTAATTTATTTAAAAAAAAAAAAAAGGTGGTTTAATTGACTCATAGCTCAGGGGGAGGCCTCAGGAAACTTACAATCATGACAGAAGGTGAAGCAGGCCCCTTCTAGGCCTCCAGACCTGTGATGGGAGGGGCTACCTCAATGATCTCTGACATGCCCTGGAGACATTTTCCCATTGCGTTGGAGTTATTGACATTTGGCTCCTCATTACTTATGCACATTTCTGCAGCCAGCTTGAATTTCTCCCCAGAAATCGGGTTGTTTTTTTTCTACCTCATAGTCAGGCTGCAAAATTTTCAAATTTCTTTTTGAAACAGTCTCACTCTGTTGCCCAGGCTGGAGTGCAGTGGTGTGATCTCAGCTCACCGCAACCTCTGCCTCCTGGGATCAAGTGATTCTCATGCCTCAGCCTTAGGAGTAGCTGGTTGAACTCCTGACTTCCAGTGATTTGCCTGCCTGGGCCTCCCAAATAAAGTGCTGGGATTACAGGCAATTTTCCAGATTTTTATGCTCTGCTTCCTTTTTAAACGTAAGTTCCCATTTCAAATCTTCTCTTCGTGAATGCTTGTAACCATGCACTTTTGGGAAAATCCAGGTCATGTCTAGAATGCTTTGCTGCTTAGAAATTTCTTCTCCCAGATACCCTAAATCATCTCTCTCAAGTTTAAAGTTCCACAGATCTCTAGAGCAGGGGCAAAGTGCTGCCAATCTCTCAGCAAAAGCATAGCAAGAATGACCTTTGTTCTAGCTCACAATAAGTTCCTCATCTCCATCTGAGACCTTCTCAGCCTGGATTTTATCGTCTATATCATTATCAGCATTTTGGTCAAAACCATTCAACAAATATCTAGAAAATGTCAAACTTTCCCTCACCTTCCTGGCTTCTTCTGGGCCATCCAAATGGCTCCAACCTCTGCCTGTTACCCAGTTCAAAGTTGCTTCCATATTTTTGGATATCTTTTTTCTAGCAGTACCCAACTCTGCTGATACAAATTCTCTGTATTAGATCATTTTCACGCTACTATAAAGAATACCTGAGGCCTGACACAGTGGCTCAGGTCTGTAATCCCAGCACTTTGGGAGGCTGAGGCAGGTGGATCACTTGAGGTCAGGAGTTCGAGACTAGCCTGGCCAACAAGGTGAAACCCTGTCTCTATTAAAAATACAAAAATTAGCCAGGTGCTCTGGTGCATGCCTGTAATCCCAGCTACTTGGGAGGCTGAGGCAGGAGAATTGCTTGAGACCAGAGGCACAGGTGGCAGTGAGCTGAGATTGTGTCACTGCACTCCAGCCTGGGCGATAGAGGGAGACTCTGTCTCAAAGGAAAAAAAAAAACAAAACCTGAGACTGGATAATTTATAAAGGAAAGATGTTTAATTGACTCACATTTCCACACGGTTGAGGAAGTCTCAGGAATCATGGTGGAAGGTGAAGGGGAAACAAGACACATCTTACTGGCAGCAGAAGAGAGAGAGTGGGCAGGGGAAACTGCCACTTTTATACCATCAGATCTCTTTGAGAACTCCCTCACTTTCACTTGGAGAGTATGGGGCAAACTGCCCCTATGAATCAGTCACCCCCTACCTGGTCACTTCCTCAACATGTGGGAATTACACTTTGTGATGGGATATGGGTGGGAGCCAAACCATATCAGATATATTTTTTACAATAGAAGATTATTTGGCAAAAAATAAATACAGTATCAATGCTATTATGGGGATGAATCTTTAAAATATTAGCTAAGTGAAAATAGCCAGTCACAAAAGACCACATATTCAATTACTCCACTTACATAAAATATGCATAATAGGCAAAGCTATAGAGACAAAAAGTAGCTTAGTCGTTGCCTCGAGCAGGGTGGAGGAGGATGGGAGAAAATGGGGAGTAATGACAATAGATACACGTTATTTTAAAACGTGATGTAATATTCTAAAATTGATTGTGTTATAGTTATGGTTAAACAACCTGATGAATACTCTATAAACCATCAAATTGTTTTTACACAATCTTTACATCAAAACTCATTCAATGTATGAGTGAATTTATGGTATGTAACTGTATTTTAATAAAGCTGATTGAAAAAATAAAGTTGAAACTGCATCGCTAGAATTGTTTGGTACATACATAATGTAAATTAACGTCAATGGACACATTGCTCTAATACCATCAGGTATGAAACTTTTGAAAACAAAACTTTTAAATCAACAACCACAATCATGATATCTAATATTTCCTGAATGCTAACTTTGGGCCTGCTGCTGTTGCAAGTTCCTTTTATTTTTCTTAATACTTTGCAACAATACTATTGAGTGGTTCTCATAATCTCCATTCTCAGGATGAAGAAAATGAGGCAAACAGTGGTTAATTAACTTCCCAAGGTCACAAAGAAAAGCTTGAAAAATTTAAATTTGGTTTACTATACATTTGTACCAAGCCATTTCTCATTAAGGAATTTAACTGGTGTTTTTGAGGGTGAAGAAATTCTAGTTATGTGTAGAAGGCATCTTCTTTTTCTTCCTCTTAATTAATCTCAAATATGCTTTGGTTTCATAAGGATTTTTCACAATTTGGGAAATGAACAGTACATCATGGCTGAATCAATGTAGTTTTCTTACACATCTTTTCACAGACTGAATTCTTAGGGCGCATGGTCAATATCATGTATGACTCATTTTCCAACTCCTTGGACATGGCATTGTAAGAGTAAGTATTTGATAGAAGTATGGAAAATGAACTAAAACTGAAAATACCACAGTGGGTAATTTTCTGTTACTAGTGTGTGTTGGAAATCTCTACTTTCTCTGTAATCATTACACTAAGCAAAACATTCCAACAAACCACAGGACATTGCAACATGGGGGCTTGTGTTTCTGAATCTTCTTCGGGGCAGAATCTATGTGCTGAAATTAATAATAACTCTGCTGTTCATGGAGAATGTTTTATTTAAATCAGTCTAATAAACATGACAAAATCTCTGACATAACAGAATTTCTAGAAGTTTGTGTTTTAAGATTCTAAAATTTTTACATTTTCTAAAAGAAGCAACTTTTATCTGTCTCAGAAATTATTCATTTCAGAATTTCTAGAATAAACATTCTGATCACAGTTTTAGTCTCTGTGTGAGAAAGATAATCACTTACTGTATACAAAAGCTGAGCTTAAATTATTTTTTAAAATGTCAGAATGTGATTTCTTAACCTTGAAGTTTAAATACTTTTTTTTTTTTATGTAAAAGTCTTGATTCAAATTGTAAATATAAACTGTCCTATTTATGCCTTCTAGTCATTGTTTAAATAGTACAGGTCAAAATTGAGAATACTTTTAGCACGATTTAGTAGTGGTCATACTGTTTCAAGGCAATTCTTCATGGCATTTGTACATGACTTGTAACAGCTTCTGCCCCAGACTATCTTTTCAAGAATGTTTATATAGCAGAATAACTTTTTTTTCTTTTTTTTGAAACGAAGTCTTGCTCTGTGGCCCAGGCGGGAGTGAAGTGATGTGATCTCGGCTCACTGCAACCTCCGCCTCCCAGGTTCAAACGATTCTCCTGCCTCAGCCTCCCAAGAAGCTGGGATTATAGGCATGTGCTACCACATTTGGCTAATTTTCTTTTTTTTTTTATTTTTAGTGGAGATAGGGTTTCACCATGTTGACCAGGCTGGTTTAAAACTCTTAACCTCAAGTGATCTGGCTGCCTTGGCATCCCAAAGTGCTATAATTACAGGCATGAGCCAATGGACCCAGCCAGACTTTGAATAATAATTTTTCCCTCTGGGGCAAAGGACAGACTTTGTTTTTTCCTGAACGATATAAGAAAGATAATATCTGCCTCTGGGACAAAGAGTGATTGGAGGTTTCCTAAGGTCAGTGTTTCCCAGAATGACACAGACCCACAATGTGAGATAGGATCCACCTGGACACATCGCTTTATCACCCCCCTATGGGACTTGGGCATTAAGAAGTCATGCAAATGTGAAGTTATGCTGCCTGCAATGCAGTGAGGAATAAGCTTGTGTGTCTTTGACCTGAAAGTCTTATGTCTCTGCCAGTATCTATGAAACTGTGACAAGTTACCTTGTTAGTTTGAAAGTAGGGTAAAATCTCAGAACCTTCTCAGTTCTTCACAAATATAGGCTTCTAAACATAGACTCGCACAATGTGGAAATTTAACATAATATGCAAATATTGATAAAAATACATTGTCAAATCAACATACCTTACTCCTGTGATAGTGATCGTAATAGATCAGTATAATCTGAATATGCATTCTGGCAATGGTCACAATGTTACAAATTCATTTATAAATCATGACATGTTCTTACACACTTTCTATTTATTTAAAAGTGTTTAGTTTCATTATATTAAAAATTGCAATTTAAATATACTCTCCCAGATTTATCACAGAAAAACTAATCAAATAAAAATTCAAATCCAACATCACGGTTGTAAATGCTTTACCAATGGTTTCTGTTCAGATTTGTTGGCCTCCTACGATTTTCAAATTCAAAGCTTTTCTGTTGGCTAAAAACCAACTACAACATACTTTTGTCATCAGCTTAAGCCTTAATTCTACACACATTGCAATCTTGATAAAACCACTCATTATGCCAGGGTGGTATCAGACATATTTTTTAATAAGTAAATTTGATTGTGCTATATAGTACTAAGTAGTTGTGCGTATGTATTTTTTCTTTTTGTCTATCTTTCTGGCTTAAATAGGATAAAGTAAAAAGGCAAGGACCATTTCTCCTTGTGTTCTGTACTATCAACAAATAGTGTCCACTATAATAAATGTTAATTGAATAAATGGACTTTGCATGTTAAAAATAAAAAAACAAACTTCTACTGTGCCATGTTTTAGATCTATTCAACCACTAAAAAATGGCCTGGTTGTTCACATTCAGATGGTGAGTGCACCTGATATCGCTAGAGTAATTATTAATGTAAAAGCTGTTTGAGAAAATGTACATAGGAAACTCTGGCCAATTGCAGTCACGGTCATCTAACTAATTAAAACATCACTGATTCAAGTCAAGCTTATCATCTGGGATTCTTTAAGGTCCCTGTCCTGCCAAATAAAATTTACCACAAAACAGTCAACGTTTATAAAATACTAAACCTTCATTAGGTGACACCTCAATAATAACCATAGACAAGATCCTGCCTATAAGGACTCAAGAGCTGAAACTGACAGAATGGCAGGCAAAACATAAACAGGTGAATTGCAAAAGCAAGTGACTCTCCCCATCTTCTTAGCTTGTGTCTGCTTTCATGTGGTTAGGAGCCTTTTGAGAAGACACAGAACCATGATGCTGCCCTCTATCATATGTTATTTTTCCTCCCATTTGTGGTGCCCTCTCATGTGCTCATTGATGTTACTTTGGCTTTGCCCTTCTCTATTGAAATACACAAGGTAGTAAAAAGGGAAGGGTAGGGATTTCATAAGCTCACAAAATCATTGAGCCTGAGGATAGGGTGTGATGCTCAGCAAGTTCCAACCTTTAGGGGGGCCAAACAGAGAAAAAAAATAAAATAAGATTTAAATATAATAGGCCACATGAAAATTCATTTATTTAATAATGTTTACTAAACACTTGATATGTGCCAGGTACTGTTGTAAACTCTGGAAACAAAGGGTAGAAAGGGACTAAAAGAGGAAGGTACTCCTCTTTGACTTCAGGAAGTTCATAGTTTATAGAAGGCAGAAAAACAAATGTATAAAATAATTTGAATGATTGTGTCTGCTGTGGAAGAGACCATCTCAAAGCTTTCATTTAAAATAACAGGGAGCGAGAAACATCTACTGTGGGCCAGTTTGTTAAGTAGGACTTCAAATGGGTGGTAACATTTAGCTGAGACCTGAGCAGGGAGATGAAGCAAATAATTAGTTTGAGGTAAGAATAGGGAGTTTACTTGCATAAAGACCAGGAGCAGCAGGCTCTTAGTGTGTCTTAGGAGAAGAAAGAAAGTCTGTGTTCCTGGATGAATGAACAAGGGGAAAGCAGTGTGAGAGATGAATAATGGAGAGGTGAGCACATGGCATGCTAAGTCTTGGGCTGTGGTGAAGAGTTTTGATTTCATGCTAAGTACCTGTGGGAGCCATTGGAGATTCTTAAGATTCTTAACGGGATAATGTAATCAAATTTACTTTTAAGACGATAGCTCTCACTGCTGTATCCAGAGTAGATCAGGAAGAAGGCAAGTAAATTATGGGAAAAAATAGCATAGTAATGAGTGGGATTTTAAAAGAAAAATTAAAATGGTGGCCGGGCCTGGTGGCTCACACCTGTAATCCCAGCACTTTGGGAGGCCCTGGCGGGCGGATCATGAGGTCAAGAGATCGAGACCATCCTGGCCAACATGGTGAAACCTCGTCTCTACTAAAAATACAAAAATTAGCTGGGCATGGTGGCGCCAGCCTGTAGTCCCAGCTACTTGGGAGGCTGAGGCAGGAGAATTGCTTGAACCCAGGAGGCGGAGGTTGCAGTGAGCCGAGATTGAGCCACTGCACTCCAACCTGGCGCCTGGTGACAGAGCAAGACTCTGTCTCAAAAAAAAAAAAAAAAAAAAAGAAAAGAAAACAAAAGAAAAAGAAAAATTAAAATAGTGATAAAATGGTGATTGAGTTCAAATGAGGAAGTAAGAATGAAAGACAGAGGTGTTACCACAGTCACTTCTGTCAATGCTGGCTACAGTGTAGCAGGGTGGTCAAGTTTGAATGGGGGATGTCTTTTCTTCATGACAGCATATTTATAATTCCCGTGCGAAGTATTGGCTACTTGTTCTGCCTTCTGGGCATGACCTGAATTCCTCAGTTAGATTTTCATATTTATATTTCTGACAAATATTTGCCCACTTCTACACAGGAAACATTGAATACACCCAGAAGATCATGATAGTTGCTGGGATGACAGCTTCTGGGTCCTGATTATTTGCTATCGCTGTTTCTGATGCTATCTCCCTAAGGTTAAATATGTTGGAAGGATATTGCGGCTCTCACACAGCCACAACGGAGTGCTACAGTTATTCCGCCTTTCGTTAAGATAACAAGTGTAGGCTCTCCTTGTTCAATGAGACCGGCCACGGCATTACAAATGGCACCAGTTTAAATGTCTTGTACAACATTGCAGGGGGGAAATCTACAGATTTTTCAGTGCTGAGGAGAAGGACTGTGTATCGGCTCATTATTAAAAAGGAAGAGTATGTTTCACAAAATATGGCCTTGTGGGCTAAAGCTGTCTTTCTTTGTTCCTTGGAACAGCCGAGTGTGGCTTTACATCTCAGGCCAATTATCTTCCACCGTTTTTCAGAAACTGACAAAACCTATAAAATGAGCAATGATACGGAGACAGCATACCATTCCGCAGTTTACTTTGTACCCTGCATTTGCATCTGGATTTTGGTGTTCCTCTACCAAGGGCAAGAAAAAAAATCTAACTATGGGAACAAAACATTTTCTAATATGAAAACTACATACAAAAACATACAAAACAAATAGCTGGTAATTCCAGCTGTCTCTCATCTCTTTACTGGATAGCCCTCCAAAAGAAAGGGGCTTCTTCTATCAATATTCCCATTTCCCCCCCTAAGATAACAGGATTAGCCAGGAGCAAATCTGAACATTCTGCTATCCTTAAAGAGAGCCCTCTCTTCAGCCTGGGTTTGAGGATGTAACCTTGGTTTTTCACTGAGAGCTGTTGGAGCTTGACGTGCAAAACAAACCATCCAGGCATGTGGAGTGATTTCATACAGGCTTGCTCTCACAGGAGAAGAGCAAAGAGTCAGAGGTAGATATTAATCATGACTCTCTATCAACAAGGCACTGTGCTCCCTTTGGGTAGATTCTTATTCTGGATGCCGGAAGCCCCAGGAAGCCCCGAGACACTGTCCTGCAGGCTTCTGTTGGCAGCACTCCCCATGGGAGAGACAATACAGAAATGCAGTTTAAAAATCAAAATGGCACTGAATAAAGGATATGAACATTTTCTGATTTTTTTTTCACTTCCACAACACACATGAAATTCACTTAGAATATACCATTAATAAAAAGAGAGATGATCAGAGGGATGTAGAATAGAGACTGCTAAAAACTGATTTTCAGATATTCTGTAATGCTCTGCAAGAGAAAACATTGTGTCAAATGTGAATTAAATTTGAACAACAGCCTTTCAAATGCAAATCCTTCGGAAGGGATGTCATTGATATACAACCTCTAAAAACCTTTCAAAAGAAATAAAATGGATAAATGTGATAATTAAGATCTCTATATATAGGAAAATGATCAGATCACATTTGTTCTGAAATGTTTTTGTACCTGCAACATCCAGGGCACATATAAAAAGTAAGGATCAAATTTGAAATTTGCAGGTTGGAGGTGAAAATGGAATGATAGCTTGTCTGACAGAGGCGAGGATTTTCCTCTGGTATGCTAAGACCCATTATTATGCACCCATAATTGCCAAGGCCCCCCACTGACCTCTATTCACTCTTCCCCAAGCAATCTTGGTTTCAGCAACCCCCACAGCACCTCCCCTTTTCCCAGTGAAAGGTGTTAGCTACTCTGCTATCTGCAGCAATATTCTGCTAAACAGTAGTATTTATGAGAAGCTGACTGAGCTCCTTAAGAATGCAAGGAGAAGCACTGTTTTACATTGAGCTTTTTTGGAAACAGAACAGAAGGTTTCCTTGGAGTGACTTCAGGAGACACTCTATAAGCAAGGAAGGAGGGCAGAAGAAGGTAGAGAAAGAAGAGCCTGAAATTATAGTTATGAGTGAATCAAAAAACAAAGGGAGTGTGTATGCTGGCGGGGTGGGGGTGCAGGGAGTGCAGATGTTAGAAACCAGATTGACTCCCCAGAGTTGTCGCAAATTGAGGCAACTGGGATGAGGAGGTGTCCGGAATTTACATTCCTGTGTCTGTCAATCTTTGGCCACATCTGCCCTTGGGAGAGGGCTCCGGTAAGGTGGATCTCTGAGGTTAAGGGCAGGATCCAGTGAGAGATGCAGCTGTGAGACCTCTGCTAGTGCTTAGTCCCAGTAACTGGGGGATGGGTGGGAGGGTCCAGGTGGAAGATGAGAGCGACTGTCCAATACAGTCATATACATAGTGGAATTTCAGTGCCCTCTCCCCTAAGGATTCCTCCTCACTAGTTTGACTGATTATTTTTTCAGTTTCCTGATAAATTATTCTCACAAAAAGGCCTTTACCTGAGAAACCACATGAGGCTATTCTCTAAAATTGACACCTGATTATGAATTGCCTTCTCATATCCATTTCAAGTATAATGCTAAATTCTACTACAACTACAAGACGGTTATGGGTAAACAAGGAGAAAACCCAGAATTACAGAGGGTGAGAGAAATCTTTGTGTTGGACATGGGTTTATAACGTCAGGAAAAATCCACACTGATTTACAACGGATCACTCAGAAAGGCTAGTTTACATCCTGCAGGAAGGAAATGCACACTGATTTACAACGGATCACTCAGCAAGGCTAGTTTACATCCTGCAGGAAGGAAATCCACACTGATTTACAATGGATCACTCAGCAAGGCTAGTTTATGTCCTGCAGGAAGGAAATCCACACTGATTTACAACGGATCACTCAACAAAGCTAGTTTACTTCCTGCAGGAAGGGGGCAACTCCCCGGAAGTTTTGCCACAAGAGCACACATGAACAGAGGAGACAGGGATGTTTATAACTTTCATAACCTGATGCAATCACCCTACTACTGTGTCCAGTTTCCATTGGCTGGAATGGGGCTTACATTCTATACTTGAGCCCATTAGCTAAAAACATGGAAATTTTCTGAATAGATAAGGGGAAAGAAGACAAGGAAGAAGGGGAAGCTAGTTAGGAGAAGGTCAGGAGGGTTTTGAAATAAGGAATGACATGCGCCAGGGTTTGGAGCTTGCCCAGTTCTGTTCAGACATGCCGGAGAGAGTCAAGGTAGCTGATTTAAGATGTAGCTGATTTGGAGAATATGTACATATATGGGTATATGTTTATGCTAATAGCAGGTAATGGCCATAGAGTAAGAGATTGTAACTCCTTATAATGTAGCCTGAGATATAAACTTTGAAGAACTTTCCCGTCTCTCACACTTTGGTGGAGAAGCCCCTGGTAATTTCATCAGAGAAAGAGGGTGCCAGGTGGCCAGAAGAGCAACCTATGAGGCCTCAGAATGAGGGGGATGCAAAAAGAGAAGAAACTCTGGCTATTCAGATTTGTCCATGGTTTGAGAAGGAACAGAAATGCGGAAAGAAAGGGATGAAATAGAAGTAGGCTGCTAAGAAAATTTGGACTGACTCTTCTCTGGCTGTTTTTTTTTTTTTTTTTTTTTTTGTCAGCATTACTCTCTCTAAGCTTTTATTCTAAAAGTGGAAAAGCCAGAAAACAAGGGAGACCAAGCCTGCTTTGGGGGATGAATTGCTACGTGAAATCTTGGTTGCTCGGTTTGTTTTTAATCTCAATCAACTATGACTCTTCCAGTCTCTCATTTCCCGGTCGGATCTATTTTAAATGCTATGTGTCACATGCATGCCTTCATTTTTACTCTTATTTTCCTTGGGCAAATAGTAGCTACAATCTGGGAAAGCAGCCTCATGGGGCCCTTGAGGCACACTTTTCTTTGTCAACTGGCTGGACTTGCCGAAACTGCTGACGGTATTTTTCTTGCCAGATTTTTCAGTGAAGTGGGCAACCATGCCAAGGACTGTTGTGCTCTTGCGAGATTTCTTTCAGCTGGTTCTCTACATTCATGAGGTTCAGAGGGTTTAGAAAACCCTCTGAACCCTTAGGATTTTATTTGAACCAAAACCCAAACTTTGAACCTTTTATGGTTTTGCACATCAGAAGTAAATGTGTCTCCTGCCTTGATATTATTCCCTCTGGTCCCCTCCTGACTCTTTGTCCCTTGAATAAAACTGAACAGTTAGTTGGAGATCAAAACTTGATCCAAGGGTCACCTCTGATTGATGACCTTCTTTCTACAACAACCACTTTAATTAAAGACCATGTCTATGAGAAACCACTTTTCCATGGGCCCTTGGATGTATTCTCAAGACAGATTTTGCTGTCACACAGCTGCTGTATCCCCTTGCTCTGAAGAGTAGCAAGTCCCAGCAGATCACAGATCTTAACCCCATGACAGGCCAAGCTATTTATGCTGGCTACTAATAATGACTTATGTTTATAATGGCACTATTCAACCCAGAGGCTTGCTCACAGCACTCCACTGACCACACGTATGCTCTTTATTTGGGCATGTGTCTATATACACCCACATATTACAACTGCACAAAGGTCTTGACTGCTGTGGCTTTAATCAGTCCTTTTCTCCTTTTGCTTAGCTTTGGGACCTGATCCCTGGGATTAGGGAAACTGTTGCACCCTCCTATTTATGATTGGAAAAAACAGAACTGAACAATTGGGAGTCCAGCTCCCTGTTCACTTTGTTGCTTATTAGGGTCTGTGTACATCAGCTGTGATGCTGCAAAGCAAGTTGAGAGAGACCTTGTGCAATACATATTTAATAGTGGGAACTCTCCTCCCATTTTATCTCTTCCCCTTCTCTCCTTCCATTTAATGAACCAATTATTCTGACAAGGAGGAGAATGCTCCCTTCCCAGCTCCCTCTCACTTTAAGCCTTTATTCCCTGCTTCTCTAAAGTGCTGCCTAATTTGGCATAAGACCCTATTGTAGGTTATTTTTACATTCACCATGAATTGTGTAAAATTGTTTCAGCACTTTGGAAATTTTCTTTTAAAGCAGGAGACATTATTTTATCCCATGTGAATGACAGATAAGATGTGACAGTAGGAGAATGTCCATACCTGCATACTCTCAATTGCACTCATTTTATTTAACAACGTTGCGGTTTGTTTTCTATAACAGATCAAACACAAAGAAAAAAATATATAGACTACATATTAATGGATTCCCACTTCTGTTTCTGTTGAAATGCTTACAATACAGCAAATCTATTTCTTTCATTGAGGAGTTGGTAACTATTCATTATTCATGATGAAGCATGATAGAATTTTATTCATTTGCACATTTACTTCATTTATAAGCACAAAAGTCTGCGGCAGAATTACTATAACCATATGTTTTGAGTATGAAAATGGAAGCAGATTTCAAACTTACTGCTACCATTTATCTTAAGGTATTTGTTTGTTTTCCTCTATTGGGCAGATATCTTAATTTTTATTTGATCTTTATGGTGTAATCCGAATTAGATAAAGCTCTTTGTCAGATATAAAGTGGTTTATCTTATAAACAAACTCAACATTCCTCTTTTGGTAACAACTCCCAGATTTACTTTTAAAGATTCACTGGCCTCTCTAATGTCAGTCTATGTAGCCAGGAAGGAGGTGACTTTACCTTCTTGTTCTAAGAGTCAGCATGTATATTAGTCCTGGCCAATTGAATCATTCCATTTTCCTGGCCTCAACGATACACAGGTGTCACAATAACCAATCAAAGTATTTTCTGGGACTTTTTCTAGAGCCACTGACTTTGCTAGGCTAATGGAACATACATCTAAAATTCTTGGTGCTCACTCACATTTGGGAATTCAGCCACTATGGAGAAAGCAGAGTTAAGAGATAGAGGGAATCCTGATGATACCGCTTGAACATTAGATCCTAGCCACAAATAAAGCTAGAAATTCTATGAACTTTTTAAGTCAGGGGAACTAATGCATGCATGTTTGTATGTATACATGCCTTTATGTATGCCTGTATGTGTTTTGTTGAATGAAGTCTGAAGTGGTTTGCAATAGATTGCAAACAAAGAATTCCAAAAATATGGGCCCAAGGAGGAGGTAGTAAGAAATTTCTGGAAGAGATTCCAAATGAGATGTGCATAACTCACCAAAAGCATGAGAGGGGATGTTGGTTTCATTTATGTCTAAGGACTGGAGTTTAAAAACAAATCAGAGTGAATTTTACCATGAATTCATATTTAAACAAAACATCATAGAAGGTTTTTGTTGAAAACATATATGTAATATTCCTGTTCTTTCACCTGCAACTTACTTGTTGAGTTCTTAGTCATGGAATAATCTTATCTATAAGTAAGAATTTATATTCCTACAAAAGGTAATTTGGTAGCTCTGGGCTCTTCAAATAACTTTCTAAATGTATTCTGTGGCTCCAGCAATCAGCACGGATAGCCTATCCAAGAAAGTAAGTAAAACTTTGCTCTGAAAAGTAATTGTGCCAATTGACTATATTTAAATGTCAAGATAATAAAATATGTTGTGAGTTAATGCTTCAGGGCAGCATATGGACTAAACGACATTTCATATCCCTTCTATTTCTCTGATCCCATGAGTCTATTAGGCTGCCTTCCCTTCCCCATGACATTTTCAACAAATTTTTCCACACAACACAACCAGCTAGTTCTAAATTTAAGTAAGCAAGTCATGCTTCAAACTGGAGTGTACCTGTTAGTTTAAAGCTGTAGATTCTCTTCCTGTTGTGTTGTATGTGCTTTTCTGTCTTTCAGAAATATAGGATGAAGAATAAAATCAAAAGGTATAATCAGCGCTTGAAATGGGCCTCTCCTGTATTTCACTGTAAATCCTCTCGCCCTCTTCTTGCTTCACAGTGACCAGTTCTGAGCAGGCTTTCACCAACTTTGGGCAGATACAATGTAATGAACTTGCCCTGAGCTCGCATTGGTTTTCCTCTTTCTTTTTGTCTTAGGACTTCTCTGAACTCAAAATGGGGAACCTGTGGGAATCACTCAGTGTTCTCTACTTGTGCAACCAGAAAATGCATAGGAAACAAATGTATGTGGTTAAATGCTCCCCTCTTCTCACCCATGGTAGGTAGTTCTGAGAAGCATGTCATATGGCTATTCAGAAGGTAAAGGAAGGAGATTAAATTCTGTCTCCATAACTACCAAGCTCAGTGTCCAACATGACAATCATCCTGGTACTTTTTTTTTCTATGTTTTACAACTCTATCCATTACCGTGTTCTTTCAAATAAACTGCCTGTATATAAACCTCTGCCTCATTTTCTGCTTTGGAAGGCAGGGAGAACCCAAACTAAATATCGCTATTAATATTTTTTTCTTTAGAAAATAAAAAGTGTTCTGATATTCTGATGTCCGGTTTTCAAATGATAATATTCCTATAACTACTCTGACATGCTATAACCAATAAAACCTTAAAAAAGGAGAAATTAGGAGAGAAATATGGGCCTTTGAAATACAATTTGAAGAACAACCACAATCAAACTGCCTTCATCTAAAAATTGGTAATGCACATATGGTTCAAACTAGAAACTCTAAGAATTATTCTCAATACTGTATCCTAGTGAAATTCATTTCAAAAAGAACCTAAAATTTATAGCATCTTAGAAGCTATAGCCACACTACTCACCATTTGCAAAACTCTTTAATAGATGACTCTTACTTTGTTTGAACACCTCCAGCTACCTGCTAATTAGTAGTAGGTTTTACAAGGCAAAAATACGGAGAAACAAATAAATGAACATCACTTACTGATATAAGTTTTCTAGAGAAAGAAAATGACATTGGGAATCTTATAGAAAATTGCATTTTCTTCATGATATCGAAAGAGGTCTCTTGTTAGACTGCATAGGTTTGCATCTCTACTTCAACTTTTACTAGCTTTGTAACCCTGTCTCAATGTCTCTTAAATTTCAGGTTTCTCTTCAGACAAATGGTTATAGCCAAACCTACTTCATTGAGTTCCAAGGCATTTTAAGTCAGATTATTTTGGGAACACACTTAAGCTATGCCTAACACAGAGTAGGCAATGAGTAAATGTGAGGTATTTTCTAGTCCCAAACATAGGGATCAATTTTATAGTCTAAAGAATAATGATAAACAGTATTTTTGCATGGCTAGCCTTTAACAGGTCACTTAATTTCTCTAGGGTTCAATTTCCTCTACATCAAATCTAGTTAAAACAAAAGGGATGGGCTGGATTATCTCTAAGGACCTTCTAATTCTAAAATGTTGCAATTTTATAGTTTAAGTTCTCTTTTTGTGGGACAGATCAAAGAATAAATAGGCTGGTAAACTTTTCTTTGCACACAACTGTGATTATGCAGCAAAATCATGTGTTGCTGACCTTGATCTTGACATAAATAAAAATTCCATCACAGAAATCACAAAAAATCAGAAGGAGTCCTGTTCACTATGATGCATGCTGTGTTTCTTTTGAAAAAGACACATGACATTTGGTTTGGGTTTTCTGAAGTTGTAATAACATCAAAACCTGTAGTAGAACTTCACTAAGGAGGCTTTAGGGTTGAAAAGGGAGGAAAGAAACCAGACAAGAAAGATTTGTCATTAGCACATCAATTATTTGTATGTAAGTAAAATAAGTCAGTAGATGCTCCTCAAGTGCTTTAAGGAGCTTAAAAATGAATATTCTGTTAAATACTTCAAACACTTTGTTGCTTTCTGGTTTATACTTTTAATTCATATTAACATTGAAATAGTTTACTGCTTAAAAACAAATTTTCCTTCAAACCCTTAAAAAACTTCTTTTTCTGGTTTTCTGGGCATCTAAATAATTGAGTTTGGGCTATTGTACTAAAATACCATTCAATGATATAATTTAATAGAGAGCAAAACTGAAGGAAAGATCCTTGTGCTTTGGAAAATGTCCAAAGAAAGACTCTAAATATTTCCTCAAAAAACAACAACAACAAACAAAAATGCATTTATTTTCATAATAAAGAGAAGAAATAAAATACGAGATGGCCTTCCCAACATCAAAATGGCTTCTGCCACTCTGAATAGAAGTTATTGAACAGATTTAAATGACTTCCCACAAATCTCTGGATCAGATTTCTAATTACTATCTGCCTGATTTTATCCATAATAACTTTAGAAAAATTGGCAAAGTAACTTATGGAATAATAATGGCAAATGAACTTGGAGGTGACAGAGGAAATATACATCACCTATTTATTGTTTGATTAACTGGACAAATTAAACTCATGAATTAGTGGAAAGGGATCTTCCAAACTTTCATATCCATATCCTCAGAAGATTGTTTTCAGTATCATAATGGGGGCAAAAATTAACTGGCTTTTACTTAAGCCTATTTTGATAATTTAAGAATAATGTTTTCATAATGCAATAGGTGGTTATAGTATCATGGAAAATCAAAGATAATTACAACATAAAGTGTCAACAGTTTTTTTTATGTTGTACAAAGGAAGATAGCAGCAATATGAAATACATGCTTGATATTGACAAATTATTTACTTGGCCCAACTTTAGTCAGTGTTCTGAATCTTTTGCTAGGCACATCTGTACATTTGCTTGTAAAATCCAGCTTGAGAAAAGAACTCTGTGAAGTCAGTTTAGCAAGAACATCCCATCCTCAATATCTGATCATCTTCAATATCTGATCAGGTTTTCCATCCTCTACCATGTGCTAGGCAATGTCTGATCACACTGGCCTGCCTTCAGCAAGAATCCTCTTAGGTGGGTTTAGTCAAAATCCTCCTCACCCCTGACATTTCCTCTTGGTAATTTTCCATGCACTGACTATCACACTGTCTTTGGCTGTAAATTCCTGCTTGCCCATGCTGTACTGAAAGTTGAGTCCAGTCTCTTTCCTAAAGTGTAAGGCCCCACTGCAGTGGGCCCTATCCACCTGTTGAGATGGTTGTGAATATGGTCAGCCTTCTGTGTTTTAGCCAGTGTCACTGAATACGTTTTCTTTAACAGTATTACCTCTGTCAAGCCTATGGTTGGAATTCCAAACATAGTGCATCATTAAACAAGTGAGAATGCTTTTAAATAGAGCTAATTTAATTTAATAAGCTATAACTCTCAATCAGCATTTTTTTAAATAAGGAAATAATCACCTCAAAGGCAATGGGCACTTAATGCAGAACTCCAAAATAGAATTTGCATTGAACCAAAAATGGGTCCATGCTTCCATCCTACAGCATTTTGACCTGAAGATAACATTCCTACTCCCACAGCTAGAAGATGTGAGTTTCAGACAATGAAAACATTTCAGCAGTAAAATGTAGAGTAGAGTCAAACATATAAAAATGTCTCTGCCAAGTTTCAGCTTAACAAAATACAGAAATCCATGGGCTTAGCGGTGTTAGCGTAGACGCTCATCAAATGGACTGGGACAATAGAAACAGTAAACAGGAAAATATCTGGGAAATGAACATGTCTCATTTAACTTGCTTCATTTCTTGCTAAACAATTTGTGGCATTACTGAGTTTAAGAGAAAAACAGATTTACAAATGTATCCTCATGCACAGTGGTCCCATGAGGCATTTCTTTCACTCTTGGCTCATGGACCAATGCTGTTTGGATTGTGTACTTGGGTGCTAGAGGAGAACAGATTGACTTTGTTAGTGGCTAGGAGCAGATGTAGCCCATTGAACAGACAATTGGTTAGACGTTCCCTTTACATTTTACTAAGGAAAGCGGAATCCTGAAGGTTGAGTGAAAAATATGAAAAAGAAAAGAAATCAAGGAAGGTTCAATGAACTGAGTGCTTTTAGTGAAATCGGCATGTGCTAGAGGTTGCTTTCATTTACCATTCATAATATTTAAATCAAGGATTCCACACTAGCTTCTTTGACTTCACCATGCAATAAAGAATAGGACCTGCTGTTCATAAAAATCAAAGCAGAGCCATATCTTATAAAAATGATAACTCCTTGTCAACTGACTCTCCCTCTGCTGCCTGGTTAATGAGAGCATTTGACACCCACCTGACACTTTACACTCATATAAAAATTTCAAACATACCATGCAAGAGATTCACAGATCAATCCCCATCTTCATGAAACCACTGGAGTGAGATAGAAAAGCCATTTTGAATGGGCTCAGCAAAGCAGAATACAACTAAATGTTTTCCCACCTCTGCTGGATTTGGTTCTTAACTAAGGTTAGATGATTAGTGGTAACATTGAGGAAAACGGTTCTAACATGGCACTATCACCCAGTTCATTTTTCACACACTTAGATGCAATAACAATAAATATTATTTTTTGAGTTGATCTTTATGATAAGCACTGACTCTCCTCCACAAATGCTTATACCATAATATAGGGCTATGACTGAATGTATTCCATTGAAAACAAATTACTTGTCCAATACTAAGCTCAGGTGCTACCAAATTCAATTTATTGCCACTTAATTTAGGTGCAGTTCACAGAAACTTTAGAAAAATAAAGCAATATTCTTTGACAGGAAATATAATTCTATAGTTAAACATAATACTTAAAGAAAATACTAGTATCCCGGAACATTATTGGAACATAGTTTGCTAGACATTCCTTTGACAGAAAGCTTACCAATACCTTCCCAAGACATGGTTTCTGAAACCCATCAATAGACTTAATACTTATAACCAAACTGGTTTAAAGTAATATTTTGAATGGTTCATTGGCTAGAATGGTTTGTGTATTCAAATATAGTGAGTTTAATTGGTCACAAGAGTGTTTCTCACTGGATGATCTATTAATTACACATGTTATGACTGCTCAGTATGAATACAAACAAGAATGATTTCCAAGTTTAAGTATTTAGAACTGCATTGGTATATCAGCTAGGTAAAACTGATAGGTTTTCTCTAATTCCTAGTTACAACCTCTGTCTATAAGGGAGAAGGACTTTGTTAGCATCCAAAACCAACACTTAACATAAAAGAGGGGGCTGCTTTGCTCCAATCAGAACCTTAAACAGTTCAATTAGAGTTCATTATAGGTGATTACTTCCTAATAGGCGAGCTCTGCAGTTGAAGGAATTCACACATCTTTACTCAATTGGACAATGACTCATTTTCCTGGAGACTGATTTTTAGTTACACGTGGTACTGTCTCTGAACTACCTGCACTGTATATTTGTTTTTTTCTAAGGTCTACCAGGGAACTGATTGGATTTCTCTGTGGTAGGAATCTTACAAGTGAGATTCCTACCACACAGAAATGACTACTTTTAGCATAATATAATAGCTGTGAGCAAGAATTTAAGTCAGAGTGTCTAATTCTGAATCCTGGTTCTGAAAACGTCTTTATGTGTAAGTCTTTGTTGTTGTATTTATGCAACAGATTCTCAAAAGTATACACCAAATAGTAGCATTGTCTGGCTAAGGATATGTAAATGTTCAACTTGATTACTTGATTAACTGAAGCTATCATACTAATTTACCAGGTGATGCATCAGTAGACATGCCCACCATTAACAGATGTGAGTACTCATTGTCTTTTTTATTCCTTTTTATTTTTTGAGACAAGATCTCACTCTTTCATTCAGGCTGGAGTTTGATTGTGGCTCACTACAGCTTCAAACTCTTGGGCACAAACAATGCTTCCACCTCAGTCTCCTAAGTAGCAGGGAATACAGGCATATACCACCATGCGTGGCTAATCTGTTCATTTTTAGTAGAGATAGGGTCTCACTATGCTGCACAGGCTCATCTCAAACTCCTGGACCCAAGTCATCCTCCTGCCTTGGCCTCTCAAAATGGTGGGATTATAGGTATGAGCCACCACACTGGGCCTGTCCCATATCTTTGACAACACTTGCCATTGCCTGGCTTTTTGATATATGCTCATCTGGAAGAAACAATATTATTATTTTTTATTTTTCATTTACTTATGTTTTTTGAGACAGAGTTTCGATCTTGTTGCCCAGGCTGGAGTGCAATAATGTCATCTCGACTCACTGCAGTCTCCACCTCCTGGGTTCAAGCGATTCTCCTGCCTCAGCCTCCTGAGTAGCTGGGATTACAGGTAGCTGCCACGACGCCCAGCTGATTTTTTCTTGTATTTTTAGTAGAGATGGGATTTCACCATGTTGGCCAGGCTGGTCTTGAACTCCTGGCCTCAAGTGATCTGCCTGACTTGGCCTCCCAAAATGCTGGGATTACAAGTATAAGCCACTGCACCTGGCCTATGGTTTCAACATAATGTGACTAATATGGTTGAACATCTCTTCATATATTCATGAACATTTTTAATGTTCACTGTTATTTCTTTTCCCCATTTTTCTATTTTATTGCTTTTTCTTTATCTTATTCAATCATTTGAGTTATTTACATATTGAGCCATTTACTCAAACTTCTAGAAACTCATATTCCTTCCATTACAATGAGGATGATATTGGAATTTAAATGACTGTCTTGCAATCAAGAATACATGAGTTAATAAATTTAAAATGCTTAAGATAGTTCCTGGCATAGATGAAGAGCTAGTTAATAGTATTATTTCTAAACATATGTTTGCTATGACTATTTCTACTTTGTGAGGCATACTATGTAAGAAAGCAATTAGCAGTAAAACAAAGTTGTATAAAAATTCCAATATGCTGCTTCATCTTTCCCTGCAGCACACAGAAAGTCACAAGAGACTGTCACTCCCACCCAGATACTCTAACCTACAACATCACAGTTTATTGAAGCCCATTGGAAAGACAAATAAAATAAAATTTTTTTATAATGCCAAACTCCTCCTGAGAGAGAAGGAAGCCATGTTTGCCTTGTGCCTTAACAGAACACCTGAAAGGGGTAGAACACTCTGTAAATGCTGATAAAAAGCAACTAAAAACATTTTTAAAAGTGAAAGTCTGAATGCATACTGGTGTGGCAGTCTAGAATCTCAGGTAATGACAAGGACAAAGGATATCTGCATCAACATTTTTGTCCACAGGCCTTCACCAAATGTTTTTGAGAAAGACTAGAGGCAATGCAGGACAGCCAACTCTTACTGAGACAAAGATAAAGTATGTGACTTCCTATTATCTAAGAATAGGGCTTGAAATATAAAAAAAACCCTACAGGTAACCCAGTATTTGCCATGGATACCTGGAAGCTATTGGCTACCACTGGGGAAGAAAGAGGAGAGCTGAGAGTATCCCTACATCTGCCTACCCACCTAAAAAACAGGCTCACAGGGCCTGTTGAAATCTGAGATACAGATTTAGAAATTAGAGAACCTGTGGACATGCCAAACCATGTCTACTGATTATGAAGCAGTGACTATCTATGGCTATATAGCTGGAGGTAGGGCAGGAAAGCTGAACGAAACACTCCTGAGGCAGAAGCACATGGGCCCTGTTGAAGTTTGAAGGGAAAATCACAGCAAAAAGTATGAGAGAAATTCTACAGGCTGTTCAGCTCTTTTACAGTGTATCAGGTAGGATCTATCTATAAAGAGGAGAGACAGGGAAAAGAGGCACATGCTGAAGGCTTAGAAATTCCATGTCAAATAATTTTAAGCTAGTGGTGAAATGAATCTAACTTAAGCAACAATGCCAAAAAAACAAAAACAAAGCAACAAAAACATAAAACCCAGACTTATTTCAAATACAGACTAGCCTGGAAATAGACTGACATATCCCACACATTAACAGCCAGAAAGAGGAAGCATGACCTTTTGTAGAAAAAATATTATTTCCTTTAGTCTTTATTTGTATTAGACATTCAATAAAAAAAAAATCATAAGACAGGCCAGGCGTGGTGGCTCAAACCTGTAATCCCAGAACTTTGGGAGGCCGAGGCGGGTGGATCAGGAGGTCAAGAGATCGAGACCATCCTGGTCAACATGGTGAAACCCCGTCTCTCGTAAAAATACAAAAAATTAGCTGGGCATGGTGGCGCGTGCCTGTAGTCCCAGCTACTCGGGAGGCTGAGGCAGGAGAATTGCCTGAACCCAGGAGGCAGAGGTTGCGGTGAGCCGAGATGGCGCCATTGCACTCCAGCCTGGGTAATAAGCGCGAAACTCCGTCTCAATAAAAAAAAAAAAAAAATCGTAAGACATAGAAAGAATAAAAAATGTGATTCATTATCAAGATGGAAAATGGTCAGACTTAGACAATATATAACCCAGATGTTGAATTTGTATAGGGCATCTCTAAAATAAACGATACATATGTTAAACAGTATAGTGAAAAAGGTTCACAACATGCATGAACCTATGGGAAATTTCAGTGGAGAGATGGAAACTATGAAAATGAGCCTAGATGGCAAAACTGGAAATGAAGGGAAAAAACTGACAGAGATAAAACGAAATTCTTTTGATGGGTGTACTAGCAGACAGAGAATAGCATTGGATAGTATCAGTAAATGTGAAGACAGATCAATAGACACGAAAAGATGAACAATAAAATAGTGTGCCCAGGATCTGAAGGACAGCATGAATTGTTGTAACATATGTGTCCTCAGTGTGATAGAAGGAAGAGAGAAAGGAATTAGGACAGAAGAAATATTTGAAGAGATAATGACCATGAATTTCTTTAGCATTTGTGAAAAAATTATCTAACAGACTGAAGAAGTGCAGTAAACTACAAATACGATTACTACAAAGGAAAACAAATCAAGGCATATCAAGTTAAACTGCTGAAAATGAACAGAAAACCTTGAAAGTGGCCAGAGGAAGACATATAAAGGGAAAATGATGAGAATGGCAGCTGACTTCTCAGTAAAAACAACACAACACCTTTAAGAGTGAAAAAAAGGCTGGGTGCTGTGGCTCACACCTGTAATCCAAGCACAAGGCAGGGGGATTGTTTGAGTCGAGGAGTTTAAGACCAGCCTGGGCAACACAGTGAGACCCCATCTCTACAAAAAAGAATAAATTAGCTGAGCATGGTGGTGGTGCCTGTGGTCCCAGCTACTCAGGAGGCTGACATGATAGGATCACTTGTGCCTGGCAGTTCAAGACTACGCTGGACTAGAATGGCACGACTGGACTCATCCCGGGTGACAGAGCCAGGCTCTGTCTAAAAAAAAAATCCACAAAAAAGAAGTAGATCTGGTATTCAATATCCAGCAAAAATATACTTCAAAACTGAAGCAAAATAAAGGCATTTCAGACAGACAAATCTGGAAGACAGATCCTATAAGAAATTTCTTAAATTTTTTTTTTTAGCCTGAAAGAATATACTAACATATAAAAATCCAATTTTACAGAAAGGAATGAAGAACATCAGGAGTAAGCATGTCATTAATTATGAAGGGATTTCATCTACATAGATAAGAAGCTAGAGAAATATTTTAAATATCTTTAAAAGTATATGGCTATGTAAATATAAATAGAACAATGTGATATGGTATTTACAGGATATGTTAAAGTCCACTATATGAAAACAAGAATGCAAAAGACAGGGAGTGTTGAGTAAAAGTACGTTACTGTAAGGTTGTTACTTATTGGCAAAGTAGCAGATGTTTTTTGAAGTTAGTCTTGAGATAACCTCAAGATACACATTCTAATCTCTCAACCAGTAAAAATTAACAGAGATAGATGATTAAACGATTCATAGGTAAAAAAGAGATAACCTGTTCTATTCAATAAAACAAGGGGAAAAAGAGGAATAGAAGGGTTAAAAGCATTTAGAACAAGGAGAAATCAAACACCAAGATGTTAGACTTAAACCCAAGTGTATTGACAATTACATTAGTGTAAATAGACTAAAAGCCCAAATTAAAAGACAGATTTTGTCAGACTGAATGAAGAACAGGCCCCAAGTGCACATTATTTTTAGAGTAAACACATTTAAACATAAAGATACAGACGTGTTGAAACCAAAAGGAAGAGAAAAGTTGTGTGTTATGCAAAACTTATGTTTTGGGTTTTTTTTTTGAGATGGAGTCTCACTCTGTCACCCAGGCTGGGGTATAGTGGTGCAATCTCAGCTCACTACAACCTCCGCCACACAGGTTCAAGCAATTCTCCTGCCTCAGCCTCCCAAATAGCTGGGATTACAGGCATGCACCAGCACGCCCAGCTAATTTTTGTATTTTTAGTAGAGACAGGGTTTCACCATATTGGCCAGGCTAGTCTTGAACTCCTGACCTTGTGATCCGCCTGTCTTGGCCTCCCAAAGTGTTGGGATTACAGGTGTGAGCCACCATGCCCAGCTGCAAAAATTATCTTTAAAAAACTGGTGTGGCTAAATTAAAAAGTCAACTTCAAGATGAACAGTAGTACCAGATTTAAAGAGAAGCATTACAAAGTACAAAAGTCAAATCATCAAGATCAATTAAAATATGATTTTTAAAATTCTGTGTATGTGGTGAATCACATTCATTGATTTGCATAAGTTGAACCATCCTTGGTTCCCTGAAATAAAACCCAACTGGTGGTTGTGTACTATCTTTTTGATGTCTGTGGATTTGGTTTGCTAGTATTTTGTTGAAAATTCTGCCCCAAATGTTCATCAGGGATATTTGCATCAAATGCTCATCAGGGATACTGTTCTGTGCCTGCCTGGCTTTATTATCAGCCTGATGCTGGCTTTGTAGAGTTAAGAAGGACTCCCTCCTCCTCCACTTTTTGGGACAGTTTCAGTAGAATTGTCATCAGTTCTTCCTTGTATGGTCTGGTAGAATTCAGTTGTGAATCTCTCTGTTACTGGGCTTTTTGTTTTTTTGGGGGGGAGACTATTTAATTCCTGATTCAATTTCACTACTTGTAATTGGGTAGACATAGAAAAAACATTCAATAAAACCCTAAAAAACTAGGCATAAAAGGAACATACCTTAAAATGGGGAATATTTCCCCATTCAGTAGAATGTTGATTGTGGGTTTAAAAGCCACAATGTGTGGGCATAAAAGCCACACAGGGCAAACCCACAATCAACATTCTACTGAATGGGGAAATTGTGAAAGCATTTCCTCTAAGAAGTCAAACAAGACAAGGATGCCCACTTTCACCATTCCTATTCGACATAGGACTGGATGTTCTAGCTAGAGCAATCAGTCAAGAGAAAGAAAAGAAAGGCATCCGATTTGGAAAAAAAGGAAGTAAAATCATCTCTGTTCATGAATAGTATTAATATAATCTTACAGCAGAAAACCCTACAGATTTCTCTGAAAAACTCCTAGATTTGGTAAATGGCTTCTGTAAAGTTTCAGTATGCAAATCAAATCACAAAAATTAGCAATATTTCTATACAGCAACAACAGTCAAGCTAAGAATCAAGCCAGCGTTCAACAGCAAGAACTCAATTTTACTAAAAATAGCTACAAGTAAAATAAGATAAAATAAAATAGAATACCTAGGAATAGATTTAACCAAGGAGGTAAAAATATCTACAAGGAGAACTACAAAAACTGATGCAAGAAATTGTAGAAGACTCAAACAAATAGAAAAACAGCCCACATTCCTGAACTGGAAGAGTCAATATTATTAAAACAACCATGCTTCCCAAAGCAACGTACAGATTCAATGCTATTCCTATCAAGTTACCAATGCCATATTTCACAGAATCAGAAAAAGAATCCTAAACTTCATATGGAACCAAAAAAGACCCTGAATAGCCAAAGTATTCCTAAGCAAAAACAAACAAACAACAACAACAAAATAAAGCTGAAGGCATCACATTACTCAACATCAAATTACATTCCAAGGATACAGTAACTAAAAGAGCATGCTACTGGGGTAAAAATAGACATATAAATCAATGAAAACAGAGTAGCGAACCCAGAAATAAAACCACATAACCTGCAACGAACTGATCTTTGACAAAGTTGACAAAAATAAACAGGAGGAAGAACATCCTGAAGAAGCTGCCACTAGCAATCAGCAGAACTTGGATAAACCAGAGGGTCAAGATTTTGAGTAGCTCAACATTAAACGTTTTAAAAAGATCTTAGTTTCTATTCATTTTGCTGTAGCTTGATCAATGTTTAGATAATAGGATGCCATGTCTCAGGATGGCAAAATGAATAAACACAATTCTAAGAAAGAATGAATGGTTATACAGGTGACATACTCTGATTTTTTTTAAAGGTGAGCCTTTCTTCCAATAGTGAGATTTAGTAACTCATTTGAATAAAAAGTGAATGAACTAGAGTTTTGGAATAATAACTATGGGGACTCCACTGCCTCAAGATTCAAATGTTAGGACTTAAAGAAACGCACGCAGATTCCATTACGTAAAGGAAGCTTTTGTTTTCCCTCAAGTGAGTCCACTAAAATGATTTTCCACTTCCAAATACACATTCTACACTTATCAGTGGTGCAGTTGGCTGACTGCTACAAGGTAAGTTTGAAAACTCTCACCTTCTCTCTTCACAGAAAATATCTCTCCTTTTCTGAAGATCTAAAACATCTTCACATCTTACCTTCAGCGTCAAATGCAAATACGACCGGAGAGGTCTCCACGTTTAGTAACTGCACTTGGATGAGAACAGTTTCTCCAGGCCACTTTTCTCTGAACCACAGAAGTGGGGAAATACAAGTGTCTTGGGCTTGGTGCTGCGTTTGCTCCTGCGCTGTAAAGCAGGGGTCCTCACATCCCGGGCCACGGGCCAATACAGGGTGGTGCATTGTTAGTAACGGGGCTGCACAGCTGGAGGTAGGCGGGTGCGTGAGCAGATTCACCTGTATTTACAGCTGCTCCCCATCCCTGGCATTACCGCTTAACCTCCGCCTCCTGGCAGATCAGCGGCAGGATTAGATTAACCCTACTGTGAACTGCGCATATGAGGAACCTGGGTTGCGTGCTCCTTATGAGAATCTAATACCTGATAATAGGCCACTGTTTCCCATCATCCCCAGATGGGGCAATCTAGTTGCGGGCAAACAAGCTCAGGGCTCCCACTGATTCTACATTATGGTGAGTTGTATAATTATTTTGTTTTATATTACAATGTAATAATAATGGAAATAAAGTACACCATAAATGTAATATGCTTGAATCATCCTGAAACCATCCCTCCTCCACCCAGTCTATGGAAAAGGTGTCTCCCACTAATCTGGTCTCTGGTGCCAGGACCGTTGGGGACTGCTGCTGTAAAGAACTAGTTAACAACTCTAAAGCACCTTGTGCCTTCTGAGGTCTACGTCACTGATTTTTAACTTTTATGGAGCCATGAATTCCATCAGGATTGTGATGAAGACCATGGATTATTTCTATCAGAAGAACGCCCACATGCACGCATTACCACGACAAGAAGCCACAAATTTTTGCATATAATTGCAGGTCATTTGCGGAGCTCCCAAAAGTAGCTGAGGTTTCCACAGGCTTTAAAAACTCCAAGTCTACAGCAAAATATTGGGATTATTATTTTGAATTATATGGCGAAATCTTCTGAAAAGCAAACAGAAGGCAGTAACTCTCAACCTCCTTCTTTCCCAGGTACCCGATTGTATACCAGTTCTCCTTTACCTTTTTATTATTATTTTAATTAAAATGTTATGATTTTAAAATAAATTACTGCAGTTAAATTACTGAGTTAAATTTTAAATTATCAGTATTTAGCGACAATATTTATTATTTATTTATTTGTTTATTTTTTGAGACGGAGTTTCGCTCTTGTTACCCAGGCTGGAGTGCAATGGCGCGATCTTGGCTCACCGCAACCTCCGCCTCCTGGGTTCAGGCAATTCTCCTGCCTCAGCCTCCTGAGTAGCTGGGATTACAGGCACGCGCCATCATGCCCAGCTAATTTTTTGTATCTTTAGTAGAGACGGGGTTTCACCATGTTGACCAGGATGGTCTCGATCTCTTGACCTCCTGATCCACCCGCCTCGGCCTCCCAAAGTTCTGGGATTACAGGCTTGAGCCAACAATATTTATTTTTTAATAAATAAATATTGTGGATATATTAACATCCTCAAATAGGTAAAATTGATGCTCTTTTGGCTTATTTCCGTTACCATCCCCACCATTACTAAATCATGTGCATGCATTTTCATATAAACATCCAGACTCAAGAACTTGAATCGGGCAATTTAGCAATGTACTAATTCAAGCTTTATTTCCCATTCTTATCTATTGTTATACATCTGGAAATATTTTTTATTGATACTGGAAAATAAACCTAGAGTTTGAGACTCAATTAAACAGATCACATCTTTGTTCTCGTCTCCCTTCTGTTTATGAGTATGTGCCTGACATATACTCACCCTAATACTTTGCCCCCTCTTTTGAGGCACTGACTTTGAAAGCATTAATGGAATCAGACACTTCTTGTGTTGAAGGAATATATAGTTTGATAGAGCTTTAAAATGTAATTTAAGAACTTGATTAAGAATTCTCAGTACACATTTCCACACTTGTACTAGATTCCAGTCTAAAACAAACAACCTATCAAGCTTGGTTGCTGGCCAAGACTAAGTTTAAGATTCCTTTCATAAGCTTCTGCCGCTCTTGCTACTATGATATTTTGATACTACTTCAAATGTATATTCAAAGTTAAAAAGTTATAATAATTTATTAACGTTACATGCCATTGTGACTTTTGGCAAAGCACTTTGAAATAAAAATAAAATTGTGACACCATCACAATAAAACTTCCTCAAGTTGTAAAATGGATTGCAAAATCTCAATGAAAATAAAAAACATAAAATATGAGTGTATTTAAAATGATTTCTGAGATAGGGAGAGAGTGGATGGCCTTTCCAAACCTGAGGTCTAAATTTTATTGATAATTTTGAAAAGCAAGTTATGCACTCTCATTAACATAGTATATATGTGTTTAAAGAGTTATAAGACAAGAAGTATGAAAAGAATGTTAAATTTCTAAGGGTGAGATGGTGCTGGCATGGCTTGGGGCAGACATTTATAATGTACGCTGTTCCTGTATTGCTTGAATTTGTGACAGTAGTATTAATGACACCTGTAAGTAGAAAAAGTTCATAACAATAACAAAGGGGTAGAGGTTATTCCTTCTTTATCTTGACCACTTCTGTTCAGTTTTATAAAGTTTTTCGGATGGAGTCCTGTTCTATCACCAGACTGGAGTGCAATAGCAGGATCTTGGCTCAGTGAAACCTCTGCCTCCTGGGTTCAAGCGATTCCCCTGCCTCAGCCTCCTCAGTAGCTGGCACTACAGGCACGTGTCACTGCACCTAGCTAATTTTTTGTATTTTTTAGTAGAGACAGGATGACCAACAGACACCATGTTGGTCAGGATGGTCTCGATCTCCTACTTTGTGTTCTGCCTGCCTTGGACTCCCAAAGTGTCAGGATTACAGGTGTGAGCCACCACACCTGGCCTATATTTTAAACTTTCAATACAATGTTTCCCATGTTTGTATGTGAGAATGAACAGCGTGCCTTGTCATTATAAGATTATGAAATGAATTATTTATATTATATGCACATTTATAATTCGTTTATTTTATATATATGAATAAAGTGAATCCTGATAAGATATCATTATGGCTGAAGGAGAGTTACATGTTCTTGGCTGTCAAACACACACTTTTGTTAACAGTATTTTCATGGGTGGTAACAACTTCATATATGCCAGACAGAATTAAGGACTATCTGATTAAAGAAATATAAAGTAGCTCAAAAACAAAAAGGAATTTTAGAATTATATTAGGATTTTAAATGCAGGAATTTAAACTGCACTGATATTATTATGTCATTGTAAGATTTTTTTTCAAGGAATTAAAGATTTCTGACTCCAGATACATGTTATCATGTATCAAAGAGAATACTTATAAATCAAATAAAACACTGGAGTTAGAATATTCTGATAAATAATAAAATTTGATAAAATAATTATAGATTATTGTATTAGTTTATTTATATTATTATCTTTGATCACTTAAAATATATTTTAAATAGTTTGATCACTAATGTTATACACTTGTTTTACTGAGAATAGATTGGCTGGTAAACATCTTTATATAAGTCAATCCCAAAATGTCTATCCAACATTAAAAACGATGAACATGGCATTCAGACAAATGCAACCAGCCTTGGGAAGAACCACATCTTGGCTTCTGTTGCAACATTGAGAAACTGGACTGTGCTATGTCCAAGTCATGAGGCTTTTAGCAGTGGCAATTTCACAAAAAAATTGGCTTGGGAAAATAATGCTAATTCTTTTCCATAGACAAATTCATGAACTAAGTAAAGCCTCAGACGGTTCATGCCCATCAAAAATGTGTTCATATTCATCAAAATGTTATCAACGTATCTAGCTCTCTAGTTCAGATATAGATACACCTAGAAAAACTTTCATGTGAACTGACAAAATTATATAGAACTCTTGTTTTTAAATACTCATTCTTTTAAGATTTCAGACCAGCAGCTCAGAGATTGTCATGTATTTTGGATAAGGTCTAGGCAAAATATCACTGTGCCAACAGACTAATCTGATATTGATAAAGAGCCACGGTTGTGGTGGTGGTAGTGGGGAATCTGAGTAGGAATAAGATTGGATGCAACTACATATTTTTTATTCTATTGGCTAATTGAGAGCATTGCAGGTATTCTCAATATTTTACCAGAATCAAAGGAAAAAACATACAAAATACCTGAAAGAATTGTTGACTCAATCCCACTAATAAGTTCAAAAAGACTAGGGACTGTTTAGAACTCCAGAGAAGAGTAAAAAAATGAGATTAAGCCACTCCTTTGGGCAAGCATGGATTTTGGGTGAACTGTGCGTGTACTTGGTGGTCATTAAAAAAAAAAAAACAAAACACAAGTGTCCTTCCTAATTACCTTAAGTTTGTTTGACCATATGATTTGATGTTCTTTGACCTTGAAAGAGACTGTGGTAGTGAATTTACTAATAATTGACTATTAGAAATATGTTTGGGTAGGTAACTTGTAATCTTGTTATAGATAATGTATCTAATATGTAACATGTAGTAGCTATAGATAAACTTTAAACTTTCAAACCTTTGTTCTGGTTGTAAAATGTCAGTTGGACCCATTTTGGTGCTTTTTATTACTGCATCAAAACCATGCTGTGAATTTGTAGCTGCCATAAATGCTTAATGTAAGAGCTCATTGTGCAATAAAGTGTCAGAACACTGTTTTTAAACACGTTTTTAAAGCAACATTTTACAGCTTACATTTTTTTCCCACTGCGTACTATAAAAAGTACAGATTTTCAATGTCACATTCATAAGGAGAGCATAATCATTCCTGGGAAAGCTAAGTACAGTGAGAATTAAATGGTTCCTATTCAACCTTTTTATAAACCCTGATTTTTCTCTCCTATTTGGTTAGGCCACTCTGTCGTCCTCAAAAGAGTATATTGCAACTTTGAATAAAGATGACATATTTAGAGATTAATTTGGGCACTCTGACTCTTGATTGATTTGAACTTTAAACATGAGGATGAGTACCAAGAAGCAGAAAGATGTGGCTTTCCATTTCATCTCAGATTAGCTCGCATGACACAAAATAAATTTATTACACATTTACCATCCAAAATACCCAAACTCTTTACTGAGAATAGTTCTCTTTGAACATCATTTACGTTGGAATTTTATTTTCATCTGAAATCTCCTCTTTTTAACCATCATACCTACTTCTCATTCTCTCGAAGTTGAAAGAATCAGCTTATTTTACCTGATGGACCCTTGTCAGTACACCTTCAGATTTTCCTCTTAGTTTTCTCATTATTTCCCATCTTGAATGAACTGACAGTCCTGAGTCAGACCCCTTTAGTAGACAAACTGAGGTTCTAGGGAGCAGAAATTTCACTGTAAGCTCCTCCTTGTCTGCTTCAAACTGGTCAATATTGAACCAAAAATTCTCACAGGATTTACCCTGAATTTCTTTTTCCATCTGTGATTGGCACTATCCTATAATCATGGGTACAACTGCATTCTCTCTACTTTTTAGGGTGGATAGAGTAAAGAAATCATTACTGAAATAAAGTTTTCAGTATCTCTATAGACTGCCTCACAACGTTCATAGGGCTGATAGCTGAGAAAACATCTTTCTTGTAGAATGTGTCCCTCCTTGCCTGAAAACTATTAGATGTGATTCTCAAAGCATGGAGGAAGAGCTTTTGTCTGTTATTGCTGACCATCACATTCCTGGAAATTTGGCACCAGGCTGAGCACATAGTGGCACTCAGCAATATCTGTTCAATATGTAAGTAAATGAATATGAAAACATCAATAAAATAAGTGGTGGCTTTATAATCATTATTATTTTTTAATATCAAAAAAATTGGATTTAAGATTTGCAAGTTCTCACATTAGCATTGTTTTTGAAGCAGTGACAAGCAAATCAGTCTCAAGGTCAAGTTTAAAATAATCCTTAAAACAGACTGCATATTTGAGTCTAGAAAAATGGCTCAACTGCAGAGTTAGGAAGATATTTCTTTGACTTGAGTCTTTTCCCTTTTTCTCCCCAACTCATACACAAAGTACCTTTTATTCCCCCTAACTCAAAAACACAGAAATAAGGCCTCATAAAATAGATAAAAGATTATGGTGGAGTGGGACCGAGCAAACAATTAACTTATTTGATTGTAAACCTAACTGAAGTAATTCACATATTATAACAATATAATGACTCTCTAAAGAGACATGCTTTTGAAGCTAATGCCATCAAGAAAACAACACTGACTTTTGAGTTAGTCTTGGCAAACATGAAAATAAGTTGCTGATATATTCTTATTCAGAGGAAAGCACTTAATTTTTTTTAAAGCCCAATGAAAAGTGCCAAGTAGAAAATGCCAGAGATGAAAAGGAGATGCAGACTCACACAAGAAGACTTTTACAAAGTTAGTTTTACATTCCACCACCTTGTTTTTTTCTTTTTTGCCACCTGGCATGCATCTGTTTAATATGCATGAAGTTGGCAAAATATTTTTTCCTTACTAGCTGGTGACGACCTAGGAATTTGGAATGCCCAGCATTTTTCTGTATTCCAAGGTATGACAATTAAATTACTCATTTAATTTTTTAGAATGTTTCTAACTTTAGAAGTTGAAGTTTTATATAACCTTACTACCTTTAGCCACACCAATCATTGCCTGAAGTTTTTTATTTATAATTTGCTACAAAGCATGATGCCAATGAAAACCACATTCTCTTAGACTGAAAGAGAATGACCAAGATATTTAATTTCTCATCAGCTGCTTTTGCCATAGCGTCTATTAGTTTTGATCTGGCTTCTTTTAGATGAGGATTTTATGAGTGAGTCCAGATGTAATTAGATCATGATTAAAAAAAATTTTTTTTTTTAAAGTTTAAATTGTTCTACAGAGTTATAAGATAATAAATTCACCAGGTACAGTGACTCACACCTGTAATCCCAGCATTTTGGGAGGCAGATCACCTGAGGTCAGGAGTTCAAGACCAACCTGGCTAACATGGTAAAACCCTGTCTCTACTAAAAATACAAAAATTAGCTGGGCATGGTGGCCCATGCCTATAATCCCAGCTGCTTGGGTTGCTGAGGCAGGAGAATTGCTTGAACCCAGAAGTGGAGGCTGCAGTGAAATGAGATTATACCACTGCACTCAAGCCTGGACAACAAGAGCGAAACTTCATCTAAAAAGAAAAAAAAAAAAAAAAGGAAAATAAATCCTACCTCAGGAATCAACCCTGGATTTACTTTTTCTTATGTTAAGCTAGTTTTACTCTCTAATTTCATGCCCTTTGAGGAATATCTTGAAATTTCTGAATTACTTTTATTTGAAGCACCTTTGGGATGATTACTTGTTCAATCTAAGAAATTCTGGTTAGGGAGTTAAGGTATTAAAAATGATCCAAAAAAAGAGTATTACCTTTTAAACATTAAATCCTCCAAACCTTCCATTCTAAAGTGCTAAATGGATAAAATTCAACTAGAGAGTGAAGATAGTTGACAACAGTGTTCTAAATTCTTATTTTCTACTTGGTTATAAATGATAGGTAATATCATCATCTGTATAACCTCCAGCTTGAAGACTCAGCAGCAGAAAAGAAGAGACAAAAGGAAAGGCTGGTGGTGAATAGAAGGAAGCTTTCCAGGGCAGAGTTCCTGGGAAAAACCTGGATATAGAACTTGATGCCGCAATATGTATTAGAGTCAGTACAATTCCTGGTGTTTATCAATGCTATAAGAGATCCTGGTGGATTACTCCATTATCTATCAATATTAAAAACCAGAGGAATTAGCTTGTGTTAAACTAGCCAATGACTTAAGCAGAAATTATTTCAGATGATCACAAAGGCCCTGTCTCTATTCCTTTTTCATTTGGTGAGATTCATAAATTAGTACTTGCTGCTTCTTACAGACATAAGGGATACATTTTCCCTAATTTCCCTAGCACAGAAACAGGGATAATTTTTTGAATTGTTTTTTTGGGACAGGATCTGGCTCTATCAACCGTATTGGAGTTCAGAGGCTCACTGCAACCTCCGCCTCCCAGGTTCAAGCAATCTTCCTGCCTCAACCTCCTCAGTAGCTGGGATTATAGGCACCTGCCACCACACCCCGCTAATTTTTGTGTTTTTGCTAGAGACGGGATTTTGCTTTGTTGCTCAGGCTGGTCCAAATTCCTGGGCTCAGGTGATCCACCCTCCTCAGCCTCACAATTTGCTGGGATTACAGGTGTGAGGGACCGTACCAGGACAATGATATTAAAAAAAAAAAAAAAAGAAAGAAAACTTTACTGAAAGCTTTAAGCGTAATTTAAAAGGAACTAGTTAACATTTACACTTTCATTTTTCATGTTTTTATGCTTTCAAAATAGAAAAACAAAAACATACAGGAGGTAAAGTTATAGTCCATTTATTCACTCATTTTTTCATTCTTCATAAATGCTGTTAAGCACTAGGCAGTTAAGAAACAGAGCAGAGGGTGAAACAGATACATCCAGACAACAAGCAAACAAACAAATACCTTGTAGATCAGGTGGTTCTAAGGAAAATAAAGAGAGCTAAGTGAAGGTTAGGTATTAGAGAAGGAAAGAGTAGTAGTCTCATTATAAAAATGTGGAGAAAGATTCAAAAATGTTAATTAAATGAGAACAAAACCACAGGACTATCTGGGCATCAAAGTTCACCAGTCAGAGGGAAGCATGAAGAAGTGATGTGCATTTTCAGATACATTAAAAGACCCACATCACTATGAGATATAGAAAGCATTACCCTTGGACACAGCTGTTTTACTTTTAGGTCTCTGATCTGGGGGAAATAGGTGCATGTATTTTCACTACGGCACAGAAAGAGAATGATGAAAATGACATAAATATCCATCAATATAGGATAAAATAAATTATAATTCATCCACCCTGTGAAAAACTCAGCAGCAATGAAACATAGGAAATCCTATTTGAAAAGAACCCCTCCACCCCCAAAATTTCTAAAAACATTATTTTGTGAAAATGTGATTTACAGAAAAATGCTTAGAAACAGAATTTGTTTATGCTAAACATGACCAAAACACAATCTCTCTTCTCCCCCCGTATGTATTTTAGAAAATGTTCTGGAAGTTGGCCAGGCGCGGTGGCTCAAGCCTGTAATCCCAGCACTTTGGGAGGCCGAGGCGGGTGGATCACGAGGTCAAGAGATCGAGACCAACGTGGTCAACATGGTGAAACCCCATCTCTATTAAAAATACAAACAATTAGCTGGGCATGGTGGCGCGTGCCTGTAATCCCAGCTACTCGGGAGGCTGAGGCAGGAGAATTGCCTGAACCCAGGAGGCGGAGGTTGCGGTGAGCCGAGATCGTGCCATTGCATTCCAGCCTGGGTAACAAGAGTGAAACTCCATCTCAAAAAAAAAAAAAAAAGAAAATGTTCTGGAAGTTTATGAAAATTTATAGGCTAGGCACAGTGGTTCATGCTTGTCATCCCAGTATTTTGTGAAGTCAAGGCAGAAGGATCACTTGAGCCCAGGAGTTCAAGGTTACAGTGACCTATGATCTCACCACCACACTCCAGCCTGGGTAATAGAGCAAAATCCTGTGAAAGAAAGAAAAGGAGAGAGGAGAGGAGAGAAGGGGAGAAGAGGGGATAGGAGAGGAGAATAAAAGAGAAAGAAAGAAAGAAAGGAAGAGAGAGAAAGAGAAAGGAAGGAAGGAAAAGAAAGAGAAAGGGAGGAGGAAGGAAGGAAGAAAGAGAAAGGAAGGAAGGAAAAGAAAGAAATGAAGGAAGGAAAAAGAAAGAAAAGAAGGAAGAAAAAGGAAGGGAGGAGGAAGGAAGGAAGAAAGAAGAAAAAGGAAGAAAGGAAGAGAGGAAGGAAGGAATGAAGGAAGAAAAGAAAGGAAGAAAGGAAGAAAAGAAGAAAAAGAAAAAAGAAAGAAGTAAAGAAAATGGATCAAAATGATAATCTCTATGGAGAGGGCTACAGTAGAGATTGCTATAGTGTGGGTGTGTGTCCGCTCCCAACTTGTTGAAATTTGGTCCCTAATTTTGGAGGTGGGGCCTAATGAGACATGTTGGGTCATGGGATGAATCTCTCATGAATAGATTAATACCCTTTCTCATGGGTGAGTGATTTTTCATTCTATTAGTTCTTGTAATAACTACTTGTTTAAAAACAGCCTGGCAGCAGGGCGCAGTAGCTCACACCTATAATCCCAGCAATTTGGGAGGCTGAGGCAGGCGGATCACCTGAGGTCAGGAGTTCAAGACCAGCCTGGCCAACATGGTGATTGATACCTTATCTCTACTAAAAATACAAAAATCAGCCAGTTGTGGTGGTATATGCCTGTAATTCCAGCCACCCAGGAGGCTGAGGCAGGAGAATTGTTGGAATCAAGGAGGCAGAGGCTGCAGTGAGCAGAGATGGCACCACTGCACTCCAGCCTGGGTGACAGAGCAAGACTCTGTCTTAAAAACAAACAAACAGCCTGTCACCTTTACCCTTCTCTCTCGTTTCTTCTTACCATGTGATCTCAGTACACACCAGCTCCCCTTTGCCTTCTCCCATGAGTGGAAGCAGCTTGAAGGTCTCACCAGATGCCTAACCCTGAACCTTCCAGCCAGCAGAACTGTCAGCTAAATAAAATTCTTTTCTTTACAAATCATCCAGCCTTAGCTATTCTTTAATAACAACACTAAATGGACAAAGATAGGGAGCAAAAAGGATTTTTGCTTTTTTGTGTGTGTTTTCTTTATTTAAAATTTAGTAGACATATTTTTATATTAATTTTCTTAACAAATTATAAAAATAGGCTGAGCAGGGTGGCTCACGGCTATAATCCCAGCACTTTGGGAAGCCAAGGCAGGAGGATCTCTCGAAGCTAAGAGTTCAAGACCAGCCTGGCAACAAAGTAAGACCCTGCCTTTAAAAAATAGGAAATGAGCCAGGGCTGATGGTGCTGCCTGTAGCCCTAGCTACTCAGAAGGCTGAAGCAGGAGGGCTGCTTGAGCTCAGCAGTTTGGGACTGCAGTGAGCTCTGTTTGCACCAATGCACTCCAGCCTGAGTGACAGAGTAAGACCCTATCTCTTAGAAAAAGATATAATGGTCATATGGCTCTTTGTAGAAATATATAACCAGTATCATTCTTTGTATTGGACAACTCAATTCAGAGAAATGTTTTTTCTTTTTCTTTTTTTTAGTGCTTACCACATAAATACTGTTACCACTTATGGGTGATTAAACAATAACAACATCATCTGCAGGTTACAATACCTTTAATGTGAAAGAGTTTGCGACTTTCAAAGGAAATGAAAATTTCACATAAAAAGAATAACACACTTTAGAAGAAACGAGTAGGAAGTTTACACACTTGATCAAAAATATTCTTTTTTGCTATCTAAAAAGTTCCACATTTTTGTATTCGACTACACCATTAACTATTGACATTACCATTGGTATTGCTACATAAAGCAAAAACAGAAAGAAAAATGTCAAGCAGTTAAATCATGCAAAGCAAATACAGGCCTAGTTGAAGGCTGTCTGTTGGTGCCCTTTAGCTTCAGATGATAAGCAGTTCCAATTAGCACTTCAGTAAATTCATAATTTCATCATAATGTCAATAGTGAGAAACTTTAATTTTTAAAATAATAAACTGTATTCACCTGGGCTTCGATTTAATAACCAAACATTCAAGAAATCTTTGAAATTTGTTTAGAAGTTGGCTATCGTTGGGGTCTTTAAAAATCTGCAGCTTCTAGGTTTCACCTGTTCCCATAAATGGCTTTATCTGTGTGTCTTAACAGGCCTGTGATACAAGGCCAAAAAAGCTATTGTTCTTTAATAAAATGTGAGATTTTTAGTGTGCACAAATATCCCAGTGCCACATCACAGTAAATAGAACAGTTAAAGTTGGTTTTGGTTAAATAATTTAGAGGGGATAGTTGCTTAGAGAACATAAACTAAAGGAATGATCAGAACCTTTATGAAGCAATATATAAATAATTTCTTTCAAGCAATCTGCCTTATTATTCTATTAGTGCAGCGTAGTTTTGCTCAGATTTGATTTGCTTTCAGCCAATCAGCATTCTCCTATTCGGTATTCCAATCAGCTATAATTCAGCCAGCATTATGACAGTTTAAGAACCAGCTTTAGAGCTTAATATGCTGGTGTTTCAGTACCACGCAGCAGTAAAAGCTGGTGCCCTAATCCGGCGATGGACCTGCTCAAGTGAATTGCTAGACGCCAATACACCAAGCAGGTGGCTGTGCTCTTAATTAAGTGAAGAACATCCTCCCTGAGGGGCTGGGATCAATTAGATCAGCCTGTCTCTTACAACTGCAGCCACTTTTTTTTTTTTTTTCCACTGGAGGCTGAGTGAGTCTCTGATTGTGGGGGAGGGTACAGTGCAAGCTTTCAGGAATTTCTGAGAAATGAGCTATTCCCAGTGCTATGTCTTCTGAATTCCATTTAGAATTGTGTGTGTGTACACGCACGTGTGTCTTTTTTCTTTTAAGGGAAAAATGCCAGAGGTAGGTGATGGGGCTCTCTAGAAATGCATCATGTTTTTAGCTGGCACTGCACATGGCCATCTAACAAAACAGATGTTTCTGAACACCATTTTGTAATGTGAGGTTCCAGAGAGTCACAGCTTTATTCCAGAGGATCACAACAAGACTTGTGCATCAGAGAGGCTGATGTCAGAAAGTGGTAAGAACTACAGTGAAATCTAAAATACGAGAGCTCTACAATTCACAACCTAGCATAGCCACTTAAGGCATTTAAGCAACAGACATGGGTGTTTTGCCAAAAGTTGATTTCCAAGAAATGGACAAGTTCAAAAAGATAGAAGGGAAGGAGAATGAAACAAGGAAGGAGATGAGAAAGAACAAATAAGAAAAGAATACAAGTAGAAGCAGCAGCAGCAGACCTAGCAAAAGCCTTCATCTGTTTCTGCTCCCTCTTTTGAACTGTATTCTTCTCTTGCCTGTCTCCTCAGTTTGATTGGCAAGTTCATCAGAATAAGAAGAGGAGTCACCTGAGAAATTAAAGCACCAGTTTCCTTATCAACCGTAGTGACATAGAATTGACTATGGATTTTGTTGGTTTGTTTGGCAGGGTTTCTCTGGGTCAATTTCATGTCAGTATTTGCAATTAAACCTCGAATACAATAGGAAAAAGAAATTGCAAGTGGGCATGCAATTGGGATGGTATGCAAGTGGGATGAATTGACCATTGTATCATTTTTCTACATTAGTAAATTATTTGAAAATTGTCTTAAGATCATAAACTAAGAGAGTATAATGTATGCTTTGGAAATACACCAGGACAAGAAAAAATTATATATATATAATATATATATATATATAATAAACCAAACTATACCCTAACATTGTTTGTACAAGATGACATGCAATACACAGGAAAGATCTCTCTTGCATGGCCTAAAACTCATATCAGCCCTGCTACAATATTTCATGTCCAGGCTGAACTTAAGCTCAGCTGTGTACAAGTAAAATGGGAGCTCAGCTGTGTACAAGTAAAACGGATTGTATTAGACTATTTCACAAAAAGCAAAACAGGAAACTGTCCTTTCTAGTGTCATCAGAGACACAAATCTACACAAGGGATTGGCGCAAACAGGAAGGCATAAAGCCAATTTTACCTTTCCATTCATCACATTAGAATACTCAGAGATGTGTGCTGTTTTCTTTACAGAAGTATTTCCCAGCTTTGGCACGGCCTCTAACATTGGCTTAGAATTTTATTTTAAAGCCACATTTCTTCCCCTCTCTTCACATTGTAAATGATTCTATAAATATGTTATGCAGGAACACACTCATTGGCTATTCAATATCCTGCCAGACACATGGATCTGGCATCTCTCAGGAATGATTGGCTGAGGCTTTTTGATGCCATCAAAACTGTAGCCTCTGTAACTGAAAATTATTTGATAAATGTGTGTTTTCTCATTTTGCTTAAAAGGAACTTATTATGTGGGCAGCTGCCTTTTGAATGATATTAATGCCAAAGTGAAGCTTTCTATTACGAAGTAAAATGAGGCCAGCTTTTAATATGAGGCTGAAAAGTATTGTTATGCAGCAGGAGGAATGACCTTTGACTTCAGCAAGAAAACTGATTTATACAATAGAATGCAAAGAGATAGCCTTTAAACATGCTCACACCATCTTTTTTTCCTAGTGAAGAAAGCCGGAAAATAATTATATATGTAGGTATAATATAAAAAGTATCCCAAGGAGAAATGCCTTCCAAAGGGTCACCCCAGTAAACGCTTACACTTTCCTTAAAGTTGGGTGAAAAGGCCAAATTCACAGGTGGAAAAGGCATATTCCATTAAGGAGCTCGGGACAGAACCCACCTCAGTTATTTAGCTTAAGTACTTGAGAAATCTAAACAAACAGAGTAAATTAAATGGGATCATAGTACTTGGTGATTGTGTTGTTTTGCTAAAACATCTGACACATGCTTACATGCTTCTCTTCTTCAGGATGGACTGTAGCGGAGGGAGAATTCTCCTGATATCCGAAGAGTATCTTAATGCATGCAGAGGTAATAAAGAACTCAGCTGGGGGAGGAAGGAGGGTCACTATACAATATGTCAAGATTTGCTCCGCTCTGACCTACCTTTCCATCAAAAATTCATCTCTGACTGCCAAATTCTATGTACAGTGGTCAGGTTTTATACAGATCTGCTAAAGATAAGGAGCTGCTAGCTTAACTCAGGATATTGTTCCATTGCCCAGTCCAGAAAAGAGTTCTGTAGAATTGATTTGTCATGTGTAGCCATGGTTCTATTCAACAGGGCTATATTACCATTGTAAAAATGGGCTAAAACTAGGAAAACATGTGAAAGAAAAGGAAATGAGAGTGACTTTTTAATATTTCAAAGTAAAAAGCATAGTGATGACAACGAACTTTTAAAATGTATTGAAGTCAATTTAGATACCATGTTCCCTTAAATATACGGTAGAGCTCTCACATATATAATATTGAGAATTGTCTAAATTGAAGAAAACGTGGATAAAATGAGAGCCACTTGAATTTGCATTGCTTTTCAAACAGTGAGATAAGCACTATTGCTTTCAACATTTTACAGTAGAAAAATGTTTATCTCTGGCTTTAGACTTGGTTTCTCTAAGACTAGCAACACATGGTGCCAAATTCCACTTTCTGCACTTGCTTTGCACACAAGCTACAGAGAGAGGAGGAAGCCAAAGATCAAAGCTGGGAGACTTCGAGGAATGTACTAAAACATATTATAATCTCTTGATTTGGAGAATCTGCGGGATGAAAGCCCAAGAACAAGGTTTCCACCCCCAGCTTTACACTGTCCTGACTGTTCCTAGAGGTTTAGATTTGATTTTACAATTTTGAGCTCCCCCCAATTCCTGACCATTACTACCACCAAGTTGCTAAAGATATAACACCACAGGAGACCACCCAAATCCAGTTCCAGTGTATTTTGCCTTGTCAAAGTGACCTATAATCTTCTAATGTCCCAATTCAGAGGACGTAAGAGGGAATCAAGGTCAGAAACACTTGTTCCACCAAATGCCCATTTCCCTTGGTGCAGTTCAGAATCTTTGAAGAAAGAGATGTGTGGAAAAATGGAGGAATTGACTAGTGAGTTCAATTCTGACATACAGCCTATTATACCATTATGTCATCTTCTTGGCTTTGGGTGAACTTTGTGTTCTTGATAAGTAAGCAATATCCTTCAGGAAACGCAAGTATTGAATGAGAGATCACTGCAGAATGTTAATATCTAGTAATTATTGACTTAACAGAATACAGTTATTTTTCATCACAACTTAGGGGCATTCTATGCTATTTGACTCTTCCTGCATCTCAAGGTCCTGGCATGATTTTCCTGAAGGACAAAAATGGAATGCGTTTCACCACTCCTGGTCCAGAGAAATGAGGAGATGTCAAATCATGAGAAACATTCCTGAATCCAAGCGGCTAACTTCAGTTCTGAGTCAAAAGCCTCCGTGTTTCCATTTCTCATGTTTTCATCTCAAAGGCTTGAAAATCTCCAGAGCTTGAAAATCTGTCACTGTCTTTAGATATTCAAATGAAGCTCTCTGTTTGGGGAGCAACTTGTCACCCTTGAGAAAGTAGCATCTGACATATAACTTGTTTCTGTAATTTTGGAATTAGTCTTTTCCCACTCCTCAAACTCTTTGATTCAAGATCAATTTTGTCTCTCTATATTTTTCTTTCCATGAAACTCTTATTTATCATATTTATTTAATACATTCTCAGGGTCCAAGTAATATAAATTAATTTCTATTTGAGTGTTGAAGCACATAAAATGTAGTAACAGTGATTAATAAGTTCTTAAGGAAAAAAGCAGTCATTATCATTTGAAATTGAGCCAACCCAGTAGACTGGACAATGCTCTGCATTAGACACAGTCAGGAAAGTTCTACTTCGGTGTCTGCATTAAGTAGTGCATAGCCTTTGTCCTCACCTGTAAAATGGGTCACGTGTGTGAGATAGTTTTAAAGATCGAGTGCTGGGATGCCATGATCCTGAGACATGTGAACCACTGTTTTGCACTCACAGCCAGATTTTCACATAGACATCAAAACTAAAAACTTCATAGCTGGCTGTGGTGATGCACACCTGTAATGCCAGCTACTCAGGAGGCTGAGGCAGGAAAATTGCTTAAACCCAGGAGCTGGAGGTTGCAGTGAGCCCAGATCGCACCACGGCACTCTAGTCTGGGTGACAAAGCAAGATTCTGTCTCCCAATAAGTAAGTAAATAAACAAAATAACTTCTTCCGTGACAGGAATTGTTTTGATAAAAACCTATGATTTTTGTGCGTGTGTGCGTAACCCAGATGTTGGTTGGTCTTACCTCCCCATAACCACACATATAAATAAGACCCAGTTTCCCAAGATCCTTACATATTCCTCTGTGCTAGCATTTTCCTCCATTTCTTTGGTACCAGTTCCTGCTGCTTCTAAGTTAGTTTACGAGTCACCCTAATGCCATACCCATGTTGCCTGTATTTCTGTTGCTGACCTAGGAGTGAAGCTCAGCTATCTTCTGAGGTGCCATCAAAACAACACTCTCTTTACACAAAATTCTTTATATGGTAGCTTTATGGAGGGAATAAGAAGGGTAAAGAGGTTGTTACATTGTAGCAACCAAGAAAAAGAACTGGAAATTTAATTGCATTTTAGGTTTTGGGGTTACATGTGAAGAACATGCAAGATTGTTATATAGGTACATACGTGGCAGTGTGATTTGCTGCCTTCCTCCCCATCACCTATATCTGGCATTTCTCCCCATGCTATCTCTCCCCAACTCCCCACCCCCTGCTGTCCCTCCCCTATTTCCCCCCAACAGACCCCACTATCACTTTTTAAACGTGTCTTTGGATATATTTCTTAGCCATTGCCTTTCCCTCTTTGCCTCTCTTAGGTCATTTATAAGGCAGAAGAGTTTAGCTATCACTCTATTAATTTACCTCCCATTAACTCATACCTGGAATAGCATTGCCTACTACCACAAATGTCTTCTCAAGCTATCTTTTTGAACAGAGTTTGCTCTGTAAGAGAAATTCTGCTATAAGCATATTAAATATCTTTTCCATAATGCTAGATACATATCTGCCAATTCCAGTGGAATCTGAAATATCCAGAAATCACTGGTTATTTGTTTTCCACATCATTTTCTTTTTCACAGGGTTGACTGCTACTCTTTTTCGGTCAGATAATTTGAATCAAAGGAGACAGAGGCACCGTTGAATCTCACCACACTATTTTTTCCAGTTGTAGAACCATTTCAATTTGGTTGTTTTAAATTATTGTTTTGGTAAATAAAACCCCATCTGACTGTTGACTCATATTATTGTCTCTGAGATGATTTATCTTCAATTATGCTTCAACAACTACTGGCAAGACTTCCTCTCTTTTTTCTCCAGATCCCGTGTCCCCTCCCTTCCTGCCTTCCTGGAAAGCAGTTAAGGATCTGTAATAACATTTTAAAGGCACAAGGGAAACTAGCTACTTTAAGAAAAAAAAAAAAAAATGATGGAGGTATACTTGTATTTTCACAACATGAGTTTTAACAATTAGAATAATTCCCACTATTTAAATTTTCTACAAAACCGAGAAAATCATAAAGATGGATATTGAATTCAATTTTTTACCTTTCTTTTTGGGAAGAAGTGAGAAACATGCCTCCAAGTTGCATTAACAGCAGGATTCCACTATTGATAGAGAGGTTTGGAAAAACATGGAGAAGGAAAATTCTCTTGTCTTCCAAAGACTCGCCATCACTATTCCCAGAAAGAGCAAGGTTCTGTGGAGAGACATGGTGTGATGGGTGCTGTGTGTTTTCAGCCTCGAGGGGAGTTCCGAGAGAGTGCACCTGAGTCCAGTGAGAGTTGTGTTACATTATTTCCAAAGGCAACAATGGCCTACTCTTTGCTGATAGTTACAGCTCTGAGAATTACTTCGGTCTTTGAAACTGACAAATATCAGAGCAGGGATGCAAAATGAATGCTCAACATTGCCAGCTCCTCTTTTTTACTTTGAAAATGAGCCTAGAAACTTTTCAAAGTGACCTTGCCTGGGTTCACTCAAGGCAACCCCATTAGCTACAAAGTCTCAAATGATTTTTTCCCTATTCTATTAATAATCAAGTCAGTAGGGCTTAAAGCTATATGATGTACGCATTTAGTCAATATTTGTCCCATATTTAATATCTGTACTCTCTTTAAAATGTGGGAAATTCTTCCTTCTATTCTTTCTCAATATTCTAATGTGAAACACCATACTTCAAATTAAGCAGTTCAAAAAAAGTGAATCCTGGAATTTGTTAGTATCTTAATTTTTATGGCATTTAAATTTTTACTGTTTACTACTGTCTGAATATTTACATCCCCCCAAAGTTCACATGTTGAAACCTAATCCCCAATGTGATGGAGTTAAGCGGCAGGCCTTTGGGGAGATAATTAAGTTATCAGGGCAGAGCCGTCAAGAATAGGATTAGTTTAAAAACCCCTGAAAGCTATGTCTTCTGTGTTCACCATGAAAGCACACAGTGAAAAGACATCCATCTAGGAACCAGGAAGTGAGCACTCACTAAACACAGAATCTGCTTGATTTTGGACTACTCAGTCTCCACAACAATGACAATTATTCAGTTGTTGGTTTTTTCCCTAAGACACTCAATCTATGATATTTTGTTATAGCAGCCTGAAGGGACTAAGACACTTACATATTTATGTTTCTCTCCATATTTCTCTCTCTTACAAAAATGCACATGATTGAAAAAGAAGTTTATCACAAAAGGAAATCAGAGAATGAGCAAAAGTATAAAGGAGATATAAAGATGATATATGTATATATGATTATGGCCTGTGTGTGTAACATGTGAGGTTATGATTGTGTGGTTTTTTTTTTGTATCCTACTTTTAATTTTATTTTAACAATGGACTTCTCTCCAAGTCAATAGAGATGCGATCTTACAGCAATGATAATTATATAAGATAATCAGGGAGGATGCTTCATTCCTCTCTCATTTTAGATCTGTAAGAACCATGGTGAAGAGAGATGAAGCAGTTTGCCTGAAGCCATGCAGGAAGTTGGAGACAAAACTGTGACCAGAAGCTGCCTCTGAAGCTGCCATGCCCACATCTTTCCGTCACAGACCATGCTTCCTAACTAATGACGGTCGGGAGCCAGCACTCTCTGTGGCTCGATGTCTCCTTAAACCAGATTCGATTAGCAATGATTGTTCTTAGTTTTCTTGCAAATACAAATTCATCAGCTTTTCTCTATGCGCTGATGGCTTTTTGCCACGTGCGTATATTTTTTAGTCCTGGACTATAATAAACCTCACATTGTCCTTCTTTGATACTGCGTTTGTCTTGATCAGGTGATTCCAATCATTTTTAGCTGTGAGTCATGTAAGCCAGTTCTTCTTACATTACTGTGGGTTTTAAGTTTCATTACTTTGCTTACTCCTGCACTACTTCTCAGATAAAATGGCATTTATTTTGTTGAGAGCGGAAGGAGTGGGGAGGTTTCTCTTTGATACTCGGATTATCTATTAGTGAAAACAAGTAGACTATAAAGATACCACTTTCTTCGTCCTTTTGAAGGTTCACTCTTATCTGGAAATCCATTTTCGGCAGACGATGCTGTGGTTGTAATCAGCAACGGCCTTCCCACAGCCCAGGACACACACGATCCAAGGGGATGCAGTGTCGCCTGAACCTTAGAGATTATTTTTAGAAGACAGGCAGTTTATGGCCAAAACCTCGTGTGAATAAAGCGAAAGGGTTGTTGAGGGCATTGACTGGTTTTATTTTTTGTGGTTGTTAACCGCTACAGTAAGTGAAGGAATTACTGACTTATGTGGGTATTACAAAGGCTTTAGCAGGGATGGCTGAACATGGCTTGCGCTCTGTCTCTCTCTCTCTTTCTCTCTCTCTCTTTTTCCTCAGAAGGAAAATAGGATACTTGGCTCTTAAAAATGTGTGATGACTTAAAATTCCACATTCCTTTTGTTCCAAAGAGTTGAGAAGCTGTTGTTAACATATTCCATGAGACTAATATATCAGAGTGGGTTCTGAGTATGGGCTATAAGAGAGATTGTTTAGTTTCAGCTAAGCTTGCCAACTATGTGGTTTGGGCAACAGACTTCCTCAGTAAAAATGTAAGATGATAAAATATTATAAAATATGACAGTGCCCTAGAGCTTTTTGTGACCTAAATGAGATAATATTTGCAAAGCACTTATTACCACAGTACCTGAAACATAACAGGGACATTATATTATTTATATGCAGATTCTGTCAGCAGTGACTGTCCTCATGTGACTTGGCAAACTGGAATCATCCAGGATCTCTCTACATACTGAAGATGTAGAGGTTTGTACTTGTTCAAAAGAAGCAGTGCCAAGAGGTAAAGCAAGCACATAGTAGGAGTTATTGTTGTTCATAATAGAACATGATTGGTTCATTAAATACATATTATTATGTGTCCATATTTTGGCCAAGCACACTTCCAGGGCCTAGGAACACATAAGAGAATAAGACAGAAAACATTTTCTTCTTTTGCAGAACCTACCCTCTGACATAGGTAAGACTGATAATAAACTTACATTTTTTTTAAAAAGCCTAATCTATATGGCATCGATCTGGGAAAGACAGACTATAAGTGTCCAGGGAGGGGGAATAGCAGTGTACATTGTAAAAATAATAATAATGATAATCATAAACAGTCAGCCTAAATGCCAAATTGGTCACCTTCCAACTGGATGTATGGAGCCATTCAGCAGGGTTGAGGAAAGAATGGGAATCTACCTTAAAAATGTTATTTTTAATTTTTGGCTGTTACTCATTAATTATGAAAATTTGTATGCTGATTGCAACATATTTAGGAATATGGATGTAATTGTTTTGTTTTGTGGGAACTGGAGAACACCATGTCTAGTACAGAGGAAACTTTGAATGAATGATGGATAGATGGATGGGTAAATATTACTGTCTTCCTAGGGGAAAGTAAATGATCTCATCCAAAATCTTTTAGGTAAGTGGCCTTTTCAGAGCGCTAGAGGCAGAATAAGGAGGAATAACATTACTAGGTGTCTGATATATGCATAAATGGATAGATCACAGAATCATGTACGGATCGAACAAGCAAATCACAAAACTACCTTCTATACATCTCTGGAACATGTCGTATGTTTTCTAAGGGTGATGGGGTTTCTTTTCTGTTCGTGTGTTTTACTGGTTTGGTGCCAGTATGCTTTATGAGTATGCTTTTAAGATTAATGAAGAGCAGAAGAAACTTTTGAACACTTCAGTGACAATAACACTCAACTGAGAAATCTATTCAGGTGTCCAAATATCAGAACCTTGTTCAATGAAGAAACATTAATGGAGGAAGGAATATTTTAAATGTGTGATCTAAATCAAAAAGAGAAAAGTTGAACACTTGAATCTCAGTTTTCCTCACTTTGAGCGATATGTCCTCCTTTAATTACAAAGGGAATTCATTGTGGCTGACATACTCTATACTCTTTGTATAGGTTATGTATTGCTCTTTGTATCTGGAAGTAATAAAATAATTAGCTGACTGTGTTGGCTCCATTTAATTATTTTATTTCATCATAGCCTTTGGTTCAATTCTTTTCTAACCATAGAAAGACTGTTCTTCACACAGAAACCTCTCATCTTGGGCATAAAACAGTTTTTGCCAATTTCCTTACAAAGAATTTAGTGGCCTTCTAGATGATTTACAAGCTTAATATTATGCCTTTAAGTATACCATGTCTACCCATTAAGGAAGACAATAGTTAAAAACAAGGCATAATTGGCCAGGCACAGTGGCTCATACCTATAGCCCGAGCACTTTGGGAGGTGGGTAGATCACCTGAGGTCAGGAGTTTGAGACCATTGAGACCAGCTTGGCCAATATGGTGAAACCCCATCTCTACTAAAAATACAAAAATTAGCTGGGCATGGTGGTGGGTGCCTGTAATCCTAGCTACTCTGGAGGGAGGCTGAGGCAGGAGAATCACTTGAACCCAGGAGGTGGAGGTTGCAGTGAGCCAAGATCATGCCGTTGCACTCCATCCTGAGCAACAGAGCAAGACTTCATCTCAAAAAAAAAAAAAAAAAAGACTTAATTGTCTTGATACAACTTCTTGCTTAGAAACAACTCTTAGCTAAACTTTCCCAAGGAAAACATTTAAATTCCTCACTTGAGAACAATGTTGAGCAGGAACATGTTAATAGATAACTCCTCATTATTCCTTTAGCGCCCACTGGCATGCAGCTTTGTGGTAGGCACTATTATAGGAACAGATAAGTATTTGTTTGTTTATATCACATATTTCTTCTTCTACTGAAAAGACTTTCCTTTTTCCTGAAGTCATCACTTTTATGTACTCATTTGGTCAAGGAAGGAGAATGCCAGGCATGTTCTACTGATTTTCAACCATTTAAAATATATAGAATTAAGCTAAAATTATGTAGCTGTTTGCTGCAATGCTATTCATCCTTTCATGAGGAGGGTAAAGTGTGGTTTTAATTTTATTTCATTTTTTGAAGTTCTCTGTTCTGTAAGGTTCTGTAACCTGAAAAGGTTTCTGAATGGATTCCATTCATTTAGAAATGGGACGGCAGGCTCTCAGCCTCCCTCTGGCATAACTGGTGAAAAATCAGAAATTCATCCAACAGAAGAATGTGAATTCTCCCCACCTTGATATTTTCAGTACTTTGAACCCTATACTAAGTTAAATTCCAGTCTTTTTATGTAAAACAGGTACAAAACATCAGTATAAAGTATTAGACAATCGAAACCTATATTGTGGCTCCCATTTCTAACTCCAACTAAAAGTTAACCCAGTATGAGTTAGCAAAATCTTACAACAGCCAAATTGCTTAATCTTTCTTTATTCCTCAAATATTTGTGAGGTAGGAGTTTTCAGGGATCATAGCCATAAAGTGCAAAGATGAAAAGGCCATATAAAGAAAAATGAAGAGCGTTGAAAGAAAGGTTCTCTGTGGAAGAGGGCTGTGCCTATCTCAACTCTGGGTCATACAGCAGAGGAGCTTGGGCATGACCAGGTCCAGCAAGGGTGCTGAAAGGCTGGGTTGACCCAGCATTGCTCGAAACATCAATGCCCTGTAAAAAACATTTTACAAATAACAGAGGCTGAAATGTGTAGCACAAGACTCTTTTAAATGCTTTCAAGATCTTTGGCTGAAAAGGTTTCTGAATGTATCCCATTCTTCCATGCTTTTGTAGAGAACAGATTAAATATAATGGAACATTTTACTGATGAATTTGGGTCAATATTACAAATGTTACACTTGCGTTACAATTAGAATAGTATTACACTGGTATTGTAAATACTAATTAATCAGTTCATGCCTGATTCAAGCACCCAGGTAGTGATTAATGTTAATGTGGACCACTGTGTACTGTCCCTTCATTCTATGGTACCACAAACATTGCTCTTATGTTTTTATAATTAATACATCTTTTGTCTTTTTTACTGTCAGCTATTATATCCATGTGTGTTTATTCTAATTGCCTGTTTTCCTACTTTTAATAAATAACACTAACAATTAAACAACTAAATAGTTTTATGAAACACTTCCACATTCATTTTCTCAGGTAACTGTGTCAATCTTAGAAGAAACAGAAGCAATAGGATGCATTAAGTAACTTGCTTGAGTCTTCATATTCTCCCTTCAGAGGAGAAGGACCAAACTTGAAGTTATTCAGAAGGAAACTCGGGTTGAAATAAAGAATGAATTTCTAAGAATTCGAAAATGTACAATATAGTTTATCATATTCTTCTCCATTAGACTATTGGAATATATTATGATGTTCTTCCACAATTACAGCCAACTACATCTGAGATCATAGAGAAATTCACCTGCTGAGAGGCAAAGTTATGCCTTCCAATGTTGTGAAGCAACAAATCCAGAAGAGAATTGCAAGCCCATTATAAGATAACCCTAGAAAACCAATCTAGAGATTCTGAGAGATGGTATCCCTACCATGTTATGTCATTATCAAAATCAGGCAAAATTAGGACAGTAGGAAATAGACAGGTTAGCTCCTCCTGTAGATAAATGGAAAACATCCATAAAAAAAGAAACTTTGGTTGATGTTTGCAATGAGAGCATCTTGCAGGGAGGAAGATGGGAAATTATGCAATTCCTGGCACTAAGCTTGGGAGCCAAGTTCTCTCTCATCAAGATGGCAGGCTCTCAGTCTCCCACTGGCATGACTGATGAGAAATCAGAAATCCATCCAACAGAAGAATGTGAATTCTCCTCAACTTACTTTAACTTAATTCTCACATTAATAAATTATTACATTAATAGAAGAATGTGAATTATGCTTAGCAAAACCTTATAATAACCAAATCCCTTAATCTTTCCTTATTCCTTAAACTTCCAACTGGATAGACTTAGGTAGATTTTTCCTAGAAATAAAACTATTTTTCAACTTTTTTTTTTTATACAGTCTTGTTCTGTCACCCAAGTTGGAGTGCAGTGGCACGATCTTAGCTCACTACAACCTCTGCTTCCAGGGTTCAAGAGATTCTCCTGCCTCAGCTTCCCAAGTATCTGGGATTACAGGCACATGCCACCACGCCTGGCTAATTTTTCATATTTTTAGGAGAGATGGGGGTTTCACCATGTTGGCCAGGCTAGTCTCCAACTCCTGACCTCAGGTGATCTGCCCACCTCAGCCTCCCGAAGTGCTGGGATTACAGGTGTGAGCCCTGCACCCAGCCTCAACTTTATTTAAAGCTCTCCTCAACCAGCTTTCACACTTGCAGTATCCGTCATCTTAGCAGGCTCATATTCTCCCTCTAGCTTTTTATCAGGACCATACTAATTACCAAGGTCTTGTTGTTAGTTCCGTTCCACTGTCTTTTTCAGCCGTTTACTTGATAACCTTTCAATTCTATACAGTGAGCTTCATAATATCTTTATCTCCAGCATAAAGCCATCTTCTTGACACCAAATATGCTTTGCCTATTGAACATCACCAACTGAGCATGTTACCTGCAAACCAAGCTCGTATTCTCTACCCTTACATTAATCATTTCTTTAGACATCCCAATTTTTATTAATGGAAGCACAGTTCCACCTGTTTCTCTAACTCACATTGTTAGGAAGGTAAAGAAATGAAAGGAACACTCTACGGTGATTTTTCTAATCTCAAACTCTTTGATTCTCCAACCCTCTTATTTTTACAGATTACGTCCTACCTTATGATTTTGTCACCCATAGAATGGGTAGCTGTGGCTCCCTAGATCTATTGTCTTTGTTTTCCTCAATTCCCCCTACCCAGGACTGCTGCAATAATCTTCCAAAATACATGCTCTGATTGTCTTACTCTTCTATTCAAAACATTCACCAGAACAAATCCAATTAATCATGAACTCCTCAGTCTGTCACTCACGGTTCTTTATACTCCAGCGGTAAGCCATCTTCTGAATCTAAATTCCCAATTATTGTACCACGAGGCAATCTCCACATTCTGCTGATATTTTGCTTTTCTTTGCATATGTTCGAAACTTTTGTACTTTATTCTTGCCTTCTGCTTGAGATACAAACTCATATTGTGCCTTGTGAAAGTGTTCTTGCTTTGCAAATATCCTTCCTCCAACCTATGTGACATCTGTCTACTCTGTACTCCCCCAGAAGCTAGCCAAGAGCCTTATACATAGGTTTTTAATAAATATTTGTTAAATTCAACTGAATTGAGTGAAGGTTCTTTCACAAATTCATAGTAAAAAACTGAAACATGTACTGATCTTTATCTTCCTTCTGTTCTACTAGAACATCAGCATGTAATTGGTCTTCTTTAGTATTCTTCCTCTTTACCTCTACACTTTTTTTTTTTAATGTTGAAAAGCATCAACAGAAAAGAAGTTACAAAGACACATGGGAACATCTGCTCTCAGAAGCCACTTGAAAAATAAGTATGCCATAGAATGGGGAAAACATCTGTGCAGTGTTCAAGAGATTATTAGTTGTGCTGTAGAAAAGTAGCAGAGAGTGAGAGAGAGAGAAACATATATATATATATATATATATATATACACACACACACACACACACACAGTCACACATATAAACATCAAAATCAAGAAATAAGTTTTAGCAAGAGATAGTGAAGCATACAGCTGGAGACTAGAGTACGTCTTTATTCTCCCTTAACCTTATTATTCAGTGTTTCTTAAGAAGGAACAAAAGAGCTATTTTGTCCATCAGATTATTCCTGAATAGAAAATATTCATAGCTGTAACATCATCTGATTAGTCTAGAGGAGAGGTAAGTTTCAAAATGCCAACATTTTATCTCAAACGATACAACTAATCTTATGATTAATTATATCTAGATTTCAGGCAGCTGCCCATTACTGTAACAGAATAAGTTTAATTAGCATCAGAAGACTTGAGCTCTGTACCTAGATTTACAACTAAAATTGGCTACATTAAAGTATTTTAATTTTTATTTATTTCATTAAATTTTACTCAATTTCAATAAGTCCATGACTCTTGTATCTTATTCAACATTTCCCCTAAGGAGAGCTGCTATTCAGACCTAGCCTCACTTGACACTCCTACAAACGACATTGAATCATTAGCCTTATGTAAGATAATATGAGAGGTCAGGCATAGTGGCTCAAGTCTGTAATCCTAGCACTTTGGGAGGGTGAGGTGGGCAGATAACGAGGTCAGGAGTTTGTAAACAGCCTGGCCAACATGGTGAAACCTCTTCTCTTGATCTTTTTTTTTTTTTTTTTTAAATAAAGATGGGGTTTCACCATGTTGGCTAGGCTGGTCTTGAACTCCTGACCTCAGGTGATCCACCCACCTTGGCCTCCCAAAGTGCTAGGATTACAGGCGTGAGCCACTGCGCCTGGTGTGAAACCCCTTCTCTATTAAAAATACAAAAATTAGGGCCGGGTGCGGTGGCTCAAGCCTGTAATCCTGGCACTTTGGGAGGCCAAGGCGGGTGGATCACGAGGTCAAGACATCGAGACCATCCTGGCCAACATGGTGAAACTCTGTCTCTACTAAAAATACAAAAAATTAGCTGGGCATGGTGGCGCGTGCCTGTAATCCCAGCTACTTGGGAGGCTGAGGCAGGAGAATTGCCTGAACCCAGGAGGCAGAGGTTGCGGTGAGCCAAGATCGCACAATTGCACTCCAGCCTGGGTAACAAGAGTGAAACTCTGTCTCAAAAATAAATAAATAAATAAATAAATAAAAAATAATTAGCTGGGCTTGGTGGTGGGTGCCTATAATCTCAGCTAGTTGGGAGGCTGAGGCAGGAGAATTGCTTGAGCCTGGGAGGTGGAGGCTGCAGTGAGCGGAGATTGTGCCACTGCACTCCAGCCTGGCTGACAGAGCAAGACTCCATTTCAAAAAAAAAAAAGATAACATTAGAAAATTAATTTGTACCTCCTCCCAAAGCAAACAAACCATATAGATTGCTTTTGTTAACATAATGAAGTATGCTGTCTTGGATAAACCAAGGTAGGATCTTAAAGCCTTTCACAGGTCTAAAAATCTATTTATTCTATTTGATTCAGATTTGTTTAAAATTTTGGGAAATGTCTATATCTATAGGCAGAGTATTTCATGTTGTTCATTTTTGGATTTGTGGGTACTTTAAGATCCTATTATAAGGCTGGGCTCGGTGGCTCACACTTGTAATCCCAGCACTTTGGGCGGCCAAGGCGGGTGGATCATGAGGGCAGGAATTTGAAACCATCCTGGCCAACATAGTGAAACCTTGTCTCTACTAAAGATATAAAAAATTAGCTGGGGGTAGTGGGGTGGTGGTGTGCTCCTGTAATCTCAGCTACTCAGGAGGCTGAGGTAGGAGAATCACTTGAACCCAGGAGGCAGATGTTGCAGTGAGCCGAGATCACGCCATTGCATTTCAGCCTGGGTAACAGGGCAAGACTCCATCTCAAAAAAAAAAAAAAACAAAAAAAAGGATCCTATTATAGCTTGCTCAAGGTATTCAGGTATTCAACTTCAAGATGCTTTAAAATTTACTTGATATGCATGGATTAAACCTACTACCTATTAATACAAACAAATAGAATTCCAAGGAGGCAGTAACCTGGCATTTCTTTTCCTAAAGGGTGAAGACATGACATGTACAATTGGGAGACATAATAATCATCTGATCCAGTCTTCTGAGTTTAAAAATACTTTGCAAGAAATCATTATAAGGCAAATGTGTTCAGGGCAACATACAGTAGTGGCTGGATAGTGGACGGGCTCTCCATGCCTCATGCTAAAAGACACTGAGGCTACCTAGCACTTCTCTTAAAGGCCTTTGATATACATGAGAGACTCAGTTATTGCTTCCAAGTTTAATTCAAAATTAAATGTGGGATGGGGGCACCTGATTGTTTTTTTCTTTTGAAATTCGTGATCTTGGAGAAGAAAGAAATTACAAGAATGATGGAGCTGCTGTCCTCAGATATGAAAGTAACTACTCAAGGAATACTTTTTAAAATCTGTGTTACCCTAGAGGTCAAAACTGGGGCCAGTGTTTACACGTGAGAGGAAGTTAAGCAGTAGATATTCACTATAATGAGGAATGTTTAAACATAACATTAAGAATGCCCGGCTTCCTTTATCTTTCTCTCTTTTATTCTTTTTTTCTTCCTCTCTCTCTTTCTTCTTTTCTTTTTCTTCCTTTCTTAAAAAAAAATCTCTGCTGATTACTATCACGTCCTTTTTATGAAAAGAATGCTCATCTTTGGAGGTGTCCATTTAAAGGTAAGGGAAATAGATGTTTGTTAGGTATATTCTAGAGAAGATCCTAATACTAAATTTGAACAGATTACCTGTTTATTAAAGAAAAGTACTTCATTTACTCATTTAGAGTTCGAAAGGACAATAGCAAATAAATTGATATAATTAATGACTTCTCCCTCTTGGGAAGAAGGGGGCAGCCCTTCTGGAATAGTGTGTCCATAAGCACATGGCAGATATGACATGGACGGAGCTGGTGAAGGGAGGACAAGTCTCATAATCATTTCATGCTTTACTCTGTAAAACAGAAAGGACATTCTTTTACAGAACGCCTTATGGGTTGTTTGGCTCAAATGTCATAGAAGCTAATAGAGTTAGTGATTTTCCTTCTAAGTCCTGCCCTCTCTAACTGTTCAAGGGAAGAGGAACGACACCTACATTCATTCTCATCCATACACTGAAGATTTGAATTTTAAACGAATGATTTCCCTTTGATTTGTCTGTTTTCTCACCTCAGGAGTCGATTGTTTGAAACATACTCTGCTGTCCATTTTAAGTACTATGATTATTTTGCTCTAAGCCTGCTGTCTCTCCGTATAGCCCAGATTGAGGCCAGTCTTGGAAAATGGCTAGCATATATGTTCTTAGTTCAGTATCACCTCAAAAAAGCCCATTAGGAGGACAGATTGTTAGGGCTAAGAGAAGTGAACCTTGAGAATTATATAAGAAAGAGAAAATGTCTTGGTGGAATTTTCATATTAGTATACTCTCAGTGTTTTTACTTAAATTCCTTGCAGACCCTGAAATAGGGCCCCAACGACTCTACAGCTATATGATCAAAATGACTATGTATGTTTCACTTCATCTCAGACCCTGGAAGGAAAAATATTTTTCTTACACAGCCTGGCACCAAGGGATAATGAAACTATTTCCCTATGGCCTCCTGATGGGTCAGCATCCTCCCGAAAATACTCTTCCTACAGGATGAAAAATAAATCTCCATATATGTGAAATGCCTTGAGCTCTTTAGAAGAAAAACCCAGGATAAATTTCAGCTATGAGTATTATCATTATTATCCTACACTCATTCCATATAATCTGACACATTATATTCTCTTTAGCCCCATGGAACCTCTTTTCTGAATGCTGATTCATTAAAAATTCTCATATAAAAAAAAATCCTGTGTGGCTAGAAATTCAGTGAACCCCATTTTTTATGGGAAATCTGTTCCTTCTGATCTTAAAAAATACCTATTTTCTCTTGGATGTTTGCATTTTCATCAATAGAGTGTTCTATCAAAAACAATCCGAGATACAGAAAAGAGGTTAGCGGAATAGAAATAAGATTGTACTACACGGTCTGTTTCTATACCCCAATCTTGTGTCTCAAGATTTCTTTCAGAGGCATTAACTTTTCCATATTCTCTTTAAAGATCTGAAATTGGCCTTTTTTTAAATTAAAAAAAAGGTATGAATCTTTTCAAGAGGTGTCATTTAAACGCTAAGAGCATCAGATTCAAAAATGAGGAATCCTTGCAAGCACTCCATAATGCCTCAGTTTCAATTCATTGCAAGACTAAAATAAATTGTGTGTGATTCTTCCAAAGTGACACTTATTAATATATTGTAAAAAAAGAAAGCCAAACAAACAGAAGTTGTAAAATGAGCAAGCATCTTTACATTATGTAAGTCACTTCCTGGGAATTAGATGCAAAGGGACACCTGCTTATCACGATGGAGATTTTAACCTCAGCATTGCACTAAACTAGAGAATAGCTGATACTTTCATCTCTATTTTAACAAAGGAGAGATAGAGCTTGAGTGCCATCCAACCTAATCTACAGATTTCTTCATTGTAACTTTAGTCAACTTCGCTAGTCACATCTTCTGGTGCAAAGCTGGTTCATTGAACAAGATTTCCAGATAATTAATAGTTGTATAATTACATCCCAAGTACATGTCTAGAACTGAAGATAGAGGGATGAATAAGACATATTCCCTTTGGCCCGAAACAGACAGATTTGGTAATTTAAAAAGGCATATAAAATATGTAATCCAGATGTCATCTGGCCCCTCATGCCAGGAACAATTTTAACCTGTTTCAAATTCTATGCATTACTATAATTCTCTTGCTATTTGCCCAAAAGAGCCCCTCACACCAAAAGTCTAAGTCTATAGTTTTCACTGAAAATGAGGTGGTAGAAATGGAGGGGGATTTATACCTCATAACTTACTACTAAAGACATAAATATTTTCAGCAGCTATGATGTAATCCTAACATTTCCCATGGGGTGGAGGCACACCACAGGTAAGGCCAGCAAGGTTTTTGCTGCCATTCCTCCAGGCATAAGGCCCTCTGGCTGTTGTTTTCTCTCATCTGCATACTCTCACTCTTTCTCACGTCTCACAACTCTTCAATGGCTGTGCAAACCAACTCATTCCTCTCCCAGATTCTAGATACAGATTCCTGCACACACACCCATTATCATGCTCAAAATAAATACCGTCACCCCTTAAAACTAAATGATTTATAAAAAGAAAAGACACAGAAACAATTCTGACAAAAATGAACAAATAGATAAATACTATGAAGGCCTGAAGAGAGAGAATTTAATTTGCTTGGTAGGGTACATTTAAATGCAATTTAGGAACCCTTATCAGTAGCATCTGCAGCTCCCATTAGCATTACAATCTGAGGTTCTGACATCCTCAGCAGGGAAGAAGGTGAAACAGGTACTATGGTTCTCCCTAGGTAACATTTATGGCAACCTAGAAGAGTCAACGTAACTTCACATGCTTGTTTATGTATACATATATTTGCAAGGATGACCCAGAAAATAGTGGCAGAAGTGAACTTTGGGAAGGAGATCTGTAAGACAGGGGCACAAGCCCAGTCCTAATATTCGAAGGCCCTGGGTTAACGGTACAAATGGAGGCTGCATACCATCTGTTTAAATGTCATAAACCAAGTTAATAAAACTGTTAAATAGCCTATTCTCTGCCATGATGAATATATCATTATAATAGCAAAATTGAAAAATATGTGCAAAGGTATGGTCATGTTTCTAAAAGTGGACAAAATAACAAAGATGACTGAATTTTATTAATGATACACTTCTTGAAGTGTTGTTGAAGTGTCCACAGTGTTTTGATGAGTAATAAAGGCATAATCATTATATATTTAATACATAAAATTATTTGCACCAGCCCATCTGGAACAGCCACTGTGAAGAGGCAGGCTGCAGGAGGGGAGGCATTGCAGGGGCTGGACGCTCCACAGCACTGGTGAGAGCCAAGAACAGTGGGAGCCCCACCCCCTTCCTAGTTAGCAGGGTAGGAGTTCTGTTCTCCTGGGTGCAGCTACAGCTACCCAGCTGTGGCTGTGGACCTGGGCATCCTTGCACTCTCGGAGATCCAGGAAGCCCCCATGTCCCCTACAGGTTTGGAAGTGCCTGCTCCTGCCGCCTGGCCTCTCCCTGCTCCCAGGACCTGCTCTGATTTCAGAGCAAAGTTGTGGCTGAGTCCCGGTGCTATCACAACCCAGCCAGGTGTATGCACACTCAGAGTGGTGCTGACATGCCAGCCCCCTGTCACCCCGACCCCCTCCAGACTTTGGGTGCCAACAAGCACAAGAGGGAGGCCAAGAGGGCACTGAAGGTGGCTCATGGTGGGCTTGATGACACCCCTTGGCACAAACAGCCTGGGCACCATGGATGACACATAGATGGTGGCAGGAGGCTGACAGGCTCCTAGGTGGAAAGGGGCAGGTCCCCAGTGAAGCCCCCACTTTAAGCCAGGGAAGGCCTGAAACATGGGGGCTGGGCTGTCAGTTCCTGGTAGGGTCCATGGCCTGGAGTTAGAGCTTATGGTGCTTTTTCCAGACCCACCTATGGCCAACCATTGACTAATCAGCACACACTTCCTCCCTTCTGAAGCCCATAGAAACCCCAGACTTAGCCAGACTCACAGAGATGTTGGGATTTCCTGCCTCTGGATAAGAGCTAGGCACTCCAGGTCTGCTCTGTGCTGACGGCTGCAAACTCAATGGGATGATCTGCCTGTGATAGGAGCTACCCACTCCCAGTCTCCTGAGAGCTGTACTGTCACTCAATAAAGCACTGCCTTGCCTTGCTCACCCTCCTCTTGTCTGCATCCCCCTTGTCCAGAGGTGGGTATCCACAGTGGAAGCCACTTACTGTGTATCTGATCCAGCCAAAGGTTTGCATATGCTGGCACCTGGAGCTGCCTGTCCTATCCTAGCAGCTGGCATGCCTGGCTGTGTGCAGAGGCCAGACCACGTGCTCACTCACTCATGCACCCCTCACAGCTCTGAGGCTGGCTTGCCCTTGGCAGGCATTGATATAGAAGTTAAAAAGAAATCACTTAGGGAGATGGCAAGGGTCTTGGAGTTTTCAGTACGGCTTTTCTTTTTAATGAAAAGCAGCTCCAAATCATTTCTAACAAAGAGCAGCCTGTAAAATCGAGCTACAGACATAGATAATGGCAGTTGTGCCAATCATGTTCAAGATGGCAGCTCCATTTTCCCTTCTCTTTGTTAGCCATATGTGCAGTAAGGAGCAGACAAGATGGCACCAATCAATTGGGAAAATTGCATAATAAGATCAGGGTGGGGCGACCAGCCTTCCCTAATCTGATCAAACCAATCTGTGAGCCCTATGTAAATCAGACACCGCCTCCTAAAACTGGGCTATAAAATCCGGGGCATTTGCCACCAGCCAGTCCTTTCCACTAAGCCGTTTCTCTTTCTCTTCTCTTCTGCCTATTAAACCTCTGCTCCTAAACTCCTCATTTGTGTCTGTGCCCTAAACATTCCTGGTTCAGGACAATGAACCCCAGGGCATAAACCCCAGACAACATAGCCACTTTGGTGTGTGATCCAGGCTGGTAGCACAAGCCAACTGCAGCCTGCCAGGCCTAGGGGACAGAATAAGCCCATCAGGCATGAGCAAAACTCAGGCAATGGTGCCACTGGCCACAGAGGCTTCCAGCTGGAAAAGTGAAACCCCAAGAATCCCATGACATAATGATTAAAACATAATGACATAGATTATTATATACTCATTCTAGCCATTTCGTTTTCATATTTTCTTTTACCAAATTCCCTAATTATATTTTTATGGTCAAGAGCTTTTTCAGACTTGGTGTTCTTCTGACACAAACTTTTATTATGTTAATCGTTGCTTATATAGCTTTTTTTTTTTTTTTTAACTGTATCTTAAAGCACTATCTAAGCACTTAAGGGCACTTTTTCTGTAAAAGCCGGAATAGTAAATAGCTCATGCTTTGCAGGACATTTGGTTTCTGTGGCGACTATACAATTCTGCCACTGAAGAATAAAAGCAGTCAGGGACAGTACCTATATGTTTGACCATAGTTGTACTGCACTAAAATTTTGTTTACAAAATGAAGCAGCAAGCTGTCATTAGCCCTGGAGCCATAGTTTACTGACCCTTGATCTAGATCCATACAGTATTTCTAGCATTTTCTTTAGCGTTCATCAGTGCTGGTATATTATAAAGAAAATGAAAAACTATACTCATTATTTAATATTTTTCAAATTTTTCTTCAATGGAGATTACACATTGATCTACCACAAGAAAGTCATTTCTATAGAATTAGTATTGTTTTATTTGAATCTTCTCCTTTAAAGTTATTCGAGTATTTTTACTTTCTTGTTAAAATGTTCTTATATTTTATTGAAATGTCACTTATGTTGCCTATTTCACAGTTTCTTTTGATTTGTAAAAACATTTTTTTATTAATAAAAAACTGTCTTAAAAAGTGATACCACCAAACATAGATCTATTTCGGATTCTTTGTAAAGCTTTTGCTAGCGTTATTCATAATCATCAAAACGTGTGGAAGTTCTAATTCCAAAATCATTTTACTTTTTCACTAAAGGTCCTGGTCTACTCTTTAAGATCTCTGTTGTTTGACCTAATGCTTTTAGTGCATTTCATATCCTATCTTAAATAATTCTTATTGCTTTGACAGAATTGAATTCTCCTTCCATCAACTGTTCAGGAGTTTTAGTAAGGCTAAATTTTGAAATGTGTCTCATCAACATATTCCAGTTTGCAGAAGATCCAGAAAACACCATATTTACTCTTTGAATTGCCTCAGAAACTATTCACAGTGAAGGCCATGTTTCCTCATAACCAATTCAATCTATGTGCTACATATAAACACAAAGGATAGTTTTAAATTTTCAGTCAAAAGTCTAGCTTTTATGTCTTTTTCTTTACTGATCACATTTTCTTCCTTATCATAAGGCATGTCTAAGTCAATATTTTAAATCAATCCCCAAAATCAAAAGGCATCTTTTTAGATTTTCACTTAAGTCAAAACCTATACTTCTTTAAATGAACAGGCATAAACCCAAGGGAATAATCATTAATTTGTACTATTCTGTTTTATTCTTTTGGTAGATAATATACATCTACAACAAATACTAGGTGTTCAACATGACTTTTCTCCATGATAATAAAATCTCCATAAGTAATATTTTTTATTTTTAAAATTTTCATATGACTTATCTCACTTTAATATCCATTAAATTATGACTCTTATTTTGATTTTAATACTCTAGATAATAATTTATTTTATAATTTTTATCTGTCATTGTTGTTCATTCTTGCATCACATTTCTGAAATATTTCTTTTAAGGCAACAATTTTACATTATTTCCATTGTTGCTATTTTGTGTGAAGCATCCTTATGCTTAGCTAAATATTAGACATGTACGATTCTTTTAAGACCCACACCAGTGTTTGGCATCAGACAGCTTTCCTTGTCTTTGTTAAATACTATTAATCATTTGCTACTTATTGAGCATCTTTTTTTCAGTTCTAGTAATCATATACGATTATATGTGTATGTGTGTGCAAGTGATATTTCTATATTATTTTAATGGAGAACCTGTTTCTAGCCACAAATACGATTTTTGGCCTAAGTTCATCTTGAAGATTGTACATACAACAGTAATACCTATGTGTTTTGACTTTGAAATTAAGACATAAAAGCTAATTTCTAAAAGTTTCCTTATCCATTAGAAATAATTTTGCTGTAAAATTACTTAACTGTTATGCCATGTTAAACCAATGAAAGTTGTACTTATAAATTTGAATCAGACTTTTACCAGGAGACATTTCTGTACTTTCAGAACCACTGGTGGCTGTGTTCTGGAACCATCATTGAAGAAGTATAATTTAACTCCAGTTTTCTTGTTCAATCTGATAATTGTATTAGTCAGGGTCTCTGGAGGGGCAGAACTAAGAGGATAGAGGTATATGTAAAGGGGAGTTTTTTTTAAGGAGTATTGACTCACACAATCACAAGATGAGGTCCCACAATAGACCGTCTGCAAGCTGAGGAGCAAGGAAGCCAGTCTGAGTCCCAAAGCGGAAGAACTTGGAATCTAATGTTCAAGAGTAGGAAGCATCTAGCACAGGAGAGAGATGGAGGCCAGAAGACTAAACCAGTGTAATCTTTCCACGTTCTTCTGCCTGCTCTCATTCTGGCTGCCCTGGAAGCTGATTAGAAGGTGCCCACCCAGATTGAGGGTGGGTCTGCTTTTCCCAGTCCACTGACTCCAATGTTAATCTCCTTTGGCAATACCCTCACAAACACACCCAGGATCAATGCTTTGCATTCTTCAGTCCAATAAAGTTGACACTCAATACTAACCATCACAATAATTCTGTGAATCCAATCTTCTTCAGCTTTTAATGAACAGAATGAAGATGCTATTGTTGCTGCTAAATTGTAAACTTGATGTGAATATTTCTTTTCCATTCTCATTGTATTTATAAGCATTTGTATCTTTACTTCGTAGAGCATATGAAGATGCAGATATTTGTCTGACCTGTTCATTGTGGAATTCATTAAGAATCATTTCCTTGTTCATCTTCCTTGTTTTGAGCAATATTTAATATTCATTAAGCAAGGAAAGTTCATTACATGAATTTTTGGGTCATAGATGATAGAAGTCCACTTGCATTCACTCTTTTATACTTTAAAAAATTTAAGTAAACCACCTCTTTGAAGATTTGCTATTTCTTTTCTATTGTCTGCTTTTCTCCTTTTCTGAGCTTGCCTCATATATTTTATTTCTATTACAATCTTGACTTGTACACAGTCTCAATTATATAAAAAGTAAATGAATTTGACATTTGCCAAATTTAAAAATAATTTTTGTTAAAACTATAAAATTTCAAAGTAAGCAAAAATGAAAACATTCTGTATGTTTTTAAAATTATTTTGTTCTAAAATATTTATTAAAATTAAAACACCAGATATAAATTTAAATTTAAAATATTTCAATTTGAAACCAAACTACTCAAACAAACTGAAATGTTTGGTTTAGTTTTTTGTAATTTAATTCACTATTTTAAAGTAATTTTATAAAAAAAATATTTCTAACATTTATCATCTCTCTAGTGGTTAATGTAACAAATTGATATCATACTTGATCATACTTCAAATATACTTGGAAAGATTTGTGCAATACATACACATTTAAGAAGAATTTAAATTGTTAGTGACTGCAGAAGTTCTTCAGTTTTCATGTGCAACTATAATGAGGCCCATGCTAATTCATAAACACCCCAGGAACACAAATTGGAGCAGAAAGAGAACAAGAGATGGTTCATTCGGGAAACTATGACCTCTGTGCTACCTCAGACAAAGTGCTTGACAAGCTAATTAATGTCTTTTTCTCTATTTAAGTGCTTCCCTGCTCAAAAGCTCTATATACTCTGAAGCAGTGTCTGTCTTCAATGTCAGCTGTGACACAACTCATGAACCTTCAGAGCCTGTGAACATACTTGCCTTTTATTTCAAGGCAACGGACAAGAGACATGAAGGAGCACCTCCCTGGGCTTGAATTGTGATATCAAGGATGATGAGCAGCCCCATGATTTGAAGCTCTTCTGAGAGTGGAAGCATTTTGTCTTTTTAATACACTCACATCTCTGTGTATTTGAAGCATGCAAGACCTTCTACATCTCAAACATGTGGAACAAGGCAAGGACTCCTCTCACCTTGTTCTTACCTAAGTGTTTGCTGGGACAATATGAGGCCAAAAAACATGTGGAAAAATGTTCATCATCCTGGTCATTAGAGAAATGCAAAACAAAACCACATTGAGATACCATCTCATGCCAGTTAGAATGGCCATCATTAAAATATCTGGAGACAACAGATGCTGGAGACGATGTGGAGAAATAGATACACATTTACACTGTTGGTGGGAATGTAAATTAGTTCAACCACTGTGGAAGATAGTGTTTGTTGATTCCTTAAGGATCTAGAAATAGAAATTCCATTTGACCCAGCAATCCAATTACTGGGTATATACCCAAAGGATGATAAATCCTTCTATTCTAAAGACAGATGCATATGTATGTTCATTGTGGCACTGTTTACAATAGCAAAGACCTGGAACCAACCCAAAGGCCCATCAATGATAGACTGGACAAACAAAATGTAGCACATATACACATGGAATACTATACAGCCATAAAAAATGATGAGTTTGTGTTCTTTGCAGGGACATGGATGAACCTGGAAACCATCATTCCAGCAAACTGACACAAGAACAGAAAATCAAACACTGCATGTTCTCACTCACAGGCAGGTATTGAACAATGAGAACACATGGACACAGGGAGGGGAGAATCACACACTGGGGTCTGCTGTGGGGGCTTGGGGAGGGACAGCAGGTGTTGGGGAGGTTGAGGAGGAATAACATGGGGAGAAATTCCATATATAAGTGACAGGGGGATGGAGGCAGCAAACCACCTTGCCATGTATGCAACAATCCTGCATGATTTGCACATGTACCCTAGAACCTAAAGTACAATTTATAAAAAGAAACAATAAATGAATTAAACTGAAACAAAATAATTACTTTGCAGTTTATACTCTTCCCTACTGATTTTTTTTTTTTTTTTTTTTTTTTTTTTTTTTTGAGACAGAGTTTCGCCCTTGTGACCCAGGCTGGAGTGCAATGGTGCGATCTCGGCTCACCACAACCTCTGCCTCCTGGGTTCAGGCAATTCTCCTGCCTCAGCCTCCTGAGAAGCTGGGATTACAGGCACGCGCCACCATGCCCCGCTATTTTTTTGTATTTTTAGTAGAGACGGGTTTCACCATGTTGACCAGGATGATCTCGATCTCTTGACCTCATGATCCACCTGCCTTGGCCTCCCAAAGTGCTGGGACTACAGGCATGAGCCACCGTGCCCGGCCCCTTACTGATTTTTTTAACCACATGAATAGATAACCAATTCAAAAAATACATATGACTAGAAACATACCCTAAAATAAAAAAATGTTATGTAAAGTGATTTAATCTCAAGAAACCTTGAGAAATAGAGAAGTAGGGAAGTAAGACAAGAAAGAAGGAATCCAATAAAATGTAGGTTAGCAAACAGCCATTGCAACTGGAGCATAATCCCATGGGGGAGTCCAGTCTGCGTCTGCACAGGCAGAGATGAACTGCAGAATACAGGGAGATCTCTCAGTCCAAGAATCTCCAGTACCGGCTGCTGCAAATCTAATAGACATGCTCCAAAATGGTTAGTTTTGGGAACAAGGCACTGGCAGTGTGTTTTAATTTTTAAAGTATTTATTTATTTTTTTAATTAAGAAAATAAATATTTGCATGGTGCCAAGTGAAAAAATGAAGTCAGATTCTTCCATATTCCAAAATTGAGATGTAGCTTTACTGTGGTGAAGGAACATACAATAATATTTCCAAATATTAGCAGCCCTTAGACTATGCAGTGCCGCTGGGGCTAACCCTAACATATTTCAAACAGTATAAAAATAGAATTAATCATTGCACAATAAATATGAACACTTGTAATCTTGGCTATTAGTAATGGCTGCATTTATAAATTCAACAATATTTTTTCAGTATTTTTTCCCAACATACTCCAAGGACCTTTATAAACACTTTGTATACATTTGCTTACAAAATCCTTTAAAACCAAATCAATGCTTTATCTTTTCCATGCCTCAGGCCAGGAAAAACCCACAAATCTCTGATATTATATAGAAATACACCTGTTCTCAATGGACATAAACATCCTTTACTCTTTCCTCTCTCTCTCTTTCTCTCACTTTCCTCCCTTCATTTCTCTACCCGTCTCTTTCTATGAAGCCTTTAAAGGAAACATAAATTAATCAATTGCTTCTCCTTTAATGTAGTCAGAAGTATATCACCCAGAAGATTGCTGATAGTTTTTGAAAGGATTGATCTTTACAAGAAAAAGAAATCATGATGCTGTGAGTCTGGACTTGATGGGCCTAAAAAATGTCAAAATGCATGGAGCTGCAATTAATTCTTATCAGTAGGGAAAGTATCACCTATAATCCGATTTAGAATAAGGCACTCAAAATGAATAAACAATATTATTATATTTGCTTGGTCTATTTTTTTTCACTTCATATACAGTCCAAATATTTCTCTTTTAATTTTTGGAACACTGTTGTTAAATGCAAGAAAGAGCTCATATAAAGTTTAATCATAAAGCTTCACATTATTAATTGTACTTTTTTTTAAAAAAAAAAGCAACAAGCAAATATATCATGTGAGCAAATATAATCTTTACTAATGGGTATAATAATGCAGCATATGTAGGTGCAGATGTGGGTAGGGAGAGTTTTCTTGGTTGATGAAAATTGGTCATATTAAGTTATATACATGTATATAAAATAACTAGCTAGTTTTAAAAGACTAATTCTTTTTTTAAAAAAGGAAGAATACAGATAGATTCTGTAAATTCTAAGCATTTAGCAGGTCTCTTCATAACACAAAATGTTTTCATTAGAAATTTAATTCACTGAATGTCTTGATTTCTCTACCACTTAAGAAGATTTTATGTTGTGTCTGTATGATAAATTTCTCCCTTGCAGTAAGATATTATTTTTAAAAGTGGAAATGTAGTATGGGATAGGCAACATGCTACATTTTTCCTGTGTCTACAAACACAGACTCCAATATAATTAAGGAGGGAAAAAAACAAAACATGCTTAACTATAGAATTGCCACATACAAAAAATACACAAATATAAAGATACATATTAATTTGTAGAAAAATCCTTCTCCCTTCCAGCCAGAGCACACAGTTTAGCAACAAATGTGATACTCATGCCTATTGGACATTTCTAGTTTCATTTTTATTTTATTCAAAGTGTTCTCATCTTGTGATTCTTCTTCTATCTACCATAATAATTCTTTATGCCATGCTACATGGTTACTGTGCAGGGACGCTATCCTCATAGGACAAAGAATTCAGGAGTACATAAGAATGAGGAGCATCTATCCAGGCTAAAATCCATTAAAATCACTAATTCCATAGTCTCAAGCCAAATATAGTAAATATCTTTAAGAAAATAAGATACTGAGATATAATTGTTTCTAAGTGTTTCTGTAAGACTTCTTCCAGTTTTTCTAATTATTAAAAAGACATCCTTAGGGTCTAGGTACCCATCAAGGTGTAAGAACCCACAGGCACAGTCACAGCTGGTGCTTAGGTGTCCATGAGTCACATCAACAGGATTGAGACAGGAAATGAGGATGTACATATTTCACAGGTGATCGGTGATATCTGAGCAGAAAATAAGCCATAGTAAAAGCACAGTTGTGAGTTTCCTACTTGATCTATAGGGAATTTCTCAAGGGGTATAACAATTGTTAAGTTTTAAATCTTTCTGTAAGGTGCAGACCAATACAAAGCACCAAGCTGGACTGAGATGCTCCTCAACACTTCCAGAGAATCAGGTGCTTGCTGATAAAAAGTAGCACTTAAATATTAATATTAAATACTCCCACAGTGTAATATATAAATCATGTTTCCCTCCTTTCTGCACTCTAAACGCTAGCACTACTAAAAATAACCTTGAGTTACATCGGCGTGCCTGATGTCCAGTTTCAAGGTAATTGAGAAACATTTAGGTTATATCTCCCAGGGCAAAGCAAGACAGAGAGCTAAAAATAATCTATTCAGTCTGGATATTCTAGGTCAAAGGAGAATACTTTCCACATTGGGTAGCTAAGCTCTCTAATATCAGGGACCCCAAGTCTCCACCAGCAGCATCTGAATTATCTACATAATTGCTCTAATTACCCAACTTTGTCAACACAACCTTAATAATCTCTTAGGTATCTCCTAATACTCTCTGATTTCCCTTGGATGGCAATAAAACCAATTTGCTTACTTTCAATGCTTTGTTTGGGAAAAATAAAAGAATTACTTTATCAAAGCTCATTTAATTAAAAAAAAAAAACTCTAAAAAGTGCCCCAAATTGGTAAAATACTTAGGCTTCCTTCCCAACTGTACTCATTCTGAAAAGTTTCATGACTAGGTTAAACAGTCACTGAAGGCTCTTTTAAAAACAGCCATCAAGCATAATTTAAACCATTCTAGTTCTGAGAAACCAGTCCTCCAATGTTTATCAAGATGGTATTACTCAAAAGGTTCAATTAGATTAAAAAAAATAAACAGAAACAAATATGGGTAATTAATTTATTAATAGCTTGATTGTTACTAGGATTTGAAAACCTGGGCTCTGTGGCAGGAAGACATGCACACACAGTTCTAATTAACACCAATCACAAACGCTAATGGTAGAACCTACTGCTTAAGTAAATGAACATCCTCACCCCTGCTGCTTTGAAGAGTCTGATAGGCATGCACTTTATTGACAAAGTAAGCTAATTTACAGAGTGATTGTCCAAGAGGGAACTGCTGTTTATTTGCAGAGTTTTTCCCATTGAACTCACAGGGCAAACATTGCACTTAAATTGTTAATTAAAATATCAACAGATAAAAATGTAAACATTGGGTTTTCTTCAGAGTAGAGTGACACATACTCATTCAGAACCAAATGCCCTCCTGATCATTGATTTCTGAGGAATGAGAGTAAGTTCTCTGAAATGGTTAGGAAGCTGAGCTTGATTTGTACCCAAAAAAGAAAACTTATTAGGATACAATCACAAACACTGACTAAGCTTGTCGACACGGAGTAGCCAGAAACCTAAGGAGGTCTCTAGGTTTTTCTTATTATGCCTTTAGTGATAACTGTCCGCACTTACCAGATGTGAGCATCCTAAGAAAAGCTTAAAAGTGGAGTGAAGGCAGGCTGCTGGTGGAGTGTTTTTCTTATGAAGTCATCATAAAGATCAGGAAAGGAGGAGGCCCAGTATCTACTTAGCTCCAAAAACAAAATGACTCAAGCTTGAAACAAAAAAAAGTGTTGGACTTTTACTGACAATGTAAAAGTTAATTCTGGAATTCAAGGCTGTACTACTGTGAAATACAGAAGGAAGTGAATAAATGCACCATAGTTTGATTTGTTTTGGTTAGTTGTTGGTTTCTAAGGCACTATGTCTATCCTATCTCTTTTGTCTACATACCCAAGAGAGATTCTTACTTAATTCTTTCCTTAGAATGAAGAAGGTGCATCTTTGCTATTCTGAATCAAGACTTGGGTTAGTTCTGGAAATGTACATGGTGATAGAGAAAATATGACCTTTAATGATACACAACTGGGTAATATTCCTGAAATTCACTTCTCTGGGCCCCACTTTTCTCTTCAAACTGGATTATGAAGAAACTCAGATGTGCTTCAGGAATTGTAAGGGGAGGTAGAGGGAGGAGGATTCCAGATCTCCTCCACTGCCTCCACCAGATCAGCACACTGTTATCTGTATTCAGTACCAGCATTCTATCCCATAGCTAAATGAAGAAAGGGTCCCATAGCTGGTGGGAAGACAGGGGTAGGGTATAAGGGATGGGGGATGTTAGGATAAGAGGCTCCTTTGGTAGAAGACTTCACATTTCCCCTGAGCTATAAAATTCATAGTCTATATATTTTTACATGTTTTTATTTACTAATTTTTAAAATTGGCACATTGTAATTGTACATATTTAAGGGGTTACAATGTGATTTCTTGATACACATCTATGTTGTATTAACGATCCAATCAAGGACCATTAGTGCATACTCTATATTTGTAAGTGACTATTTTGAATGGCAGACATCTTTAGAGGTGTGTGTGTGGGTGTGCACGCACACGCATGGGAGCATGGGGAGAGAGACTGAGCATTTGAACTGATGCATTTGTTTATATGCCTGTTCCATATCACATGGGAAATAAGAAGGACAAAGTAACTGCCAAGTGATTGAATGTTGTGGATTGCCCATTTCCCCACTGTACTTTAAGAAGTATTAAAGCAAATACTTCACCAACGAAACAGAACAAACAAATCACTTATTCAGTGCTCTTCAGTGGATTCGGGAAGCGAGCTGATGAACTGTTTGTTATGGTTTTCTCATCTGTAAAATGCTATCCTCACTAAATAGAATTATTATGAAGATGGAATAAAGCACTGATAAAATTTCAGCATTTGGAGGTGCCTTGGGGTTCATCTGTTGAATCTTTTAATCCAGTGTTATCCAATAGAACTCTCAGGTGAAGTCACAAATGTAAGCCACACCTATAATTTTAAATTTTCTACTAGTCTTATTAAATAAGGTAGATAAAGGTGGAATTAATGTTAATAATATATATTATTTAGCCCAAATTCAGAAATATTATCATTTTAACATGTAACCAATATAAAAATTGTTTAGATTACATGTTTTTTTGTTTTTGCTGAAAAGAAAGCTAAGTAAGAGATTATATATATATATATTTTTTTTTTCACTAAGTTTTTGAGATCTGGTATGTAATTTTATCCTTCTATCTCATTGCAATTTGGACTTGATCATATTTCAATTGCCCAATGGTTACATGTAGTTAGGGCCTATGGTACCAGAGCATAGAACTCTGTCTCGAGTGATCTGCCTGCAGGTAAGGCATATTAAAACAATTCATTTCATTTCTCCAAAAACTAGCTATAAGGAAAATTAAAGTCACTACAGATATTGTAGCAATGAGAGGGCTTAATCATGGCCAAAACCATTCTCTGTACACTTCACAGTATCTCCACTGGCACAAGACTCTCCCAAGGCAGTTCTCCAGGCTTGGTGGAACCAGCTCAAGGGTCAGGAGACAGGGCTGAGGAAATGGAGCTATCCAGAGTTAGATGGTTCCAGGAAGGGTACCAGTGACTATTTTAACTGGCCCAGCACTCAGGTGATTTGCCTTTTCTACCAGGACCCAACCTGCAGGTGGCATGGTAAGTGGCTAAAATGATGGCAACTGGAACTCAAAGTCCTTTATGACAAGAAAACTTTTAGTTCATTAGCAATAGTTGAAAACCAAGTTCTTGTTTCATTTTTATCAAACCTTTCATGAAAGCAAAATAATACTCTTTGTCTCTGTGGGTTCCTATAGCTCTTTATGTATTGTGCTGTGATAGCATTTACCACGAATCTGTGATTATCCACGTGTGTACCTAATTTCCGTGTGAGTATAATATGGATTAAGAACTATGTCATGTTCATGTTTATCCCTACACTTCCATTAACAAGGCCTGACACAAGTGAGTGCTCAATAATCATCAAATAAATAATTGACTGCTTATAGGGAATTTATATTTTTTAAATGTCAAGGTAAAATATTAATATCAAATATTATTTTATATCATATTTTCTTATTAAAATGCAACATATGCTCATTGATGAAAATATGGATTATTAAAAAGAAAAATTATGGGCAACCCCACATTTCTGCAATAATTTTTAAACCTTCTGTTATTTCCTTCAACTTTTTTCCCTTTGTGTAGAACACAAAGACATATACTGTTTTTTGCCTCCAAAATCTCATATTATATCACATGTAAGTTTCATTAGCCTGCTTTTTACACTAACTGTATTGAGAAATGTTTTCTTTTTTTTTCCCTAATATTTAAATTTTTTTTGAGATGGAATTTCGCTCTTGTTGCCAAGGCTGGAGTGCAGTGGCACTGTCTCGGCTCACTGCAACCTCCACCTTCCAGATTCAAGTGATTCTTCTGCCTCAGCCTCCCCAGTAGCTGAGATTAAGGCACCCGCCACCATACCCAGCTAATTTTTGTATTTTTAGTAGAGGGGGTTTCACCATGTTGGCCAGGCTGATCTCAAACTCCTAACCTCATGATCTGCCCACCTCAGCCTCCCAAAGTGCTGGGATTACAGTTGTGAGCCACCACACCTGGCCAAGAAACATTTTCTATGTCATTGCATGTTATCTTACCTCAATGATTAACAAAACACACTTTAGCTATGAAAAACTTGAGCATTCAAAAATTAGAGAAAACAATATAATGAACCCCACTGTACCCAATGTCCAAGTTCAACAATATCAATATTTTTCCATTCTTCTTTTATCACGTCCCTCATATTTATATTTTTCAGCACACCGGTTTTGAAAATGGTATTCTGTTTTTTAATGGACAAAACTTATTTAACTTCTTTACTATTTTTGAGCATGTATAATACTATACATTTCCGATGTTTTAAATAATGTGCAACCAAGCAATACTACAGCTAAAGTTCTGTTCTTGTCAATATTTGTCTTCTTCTGATAAATTTTTAAGAGTGAAACTGTTAGATCAAGGGCCTTGAAAATTACATTTTGTGTGAAAACACAAATAACCAAGCCTGGTTATTGTCAAATAACCCTCCAAAATTGTCATGCCTATTTAAAATCTATTTATGTTATAATTTATTTGTTTGCCAAATTGATAAAAATGTATTTTATTATTACTGTAATTTAAATTTAATTATTTGCATTTTTCATGTTCAATAAATGTTTAATATGCTCTTCTTTGAGAATTACATCTTTCTGTCTATTGGCCATTTCTATTGGTATACTTGTCTCTGCTTACTGATTCATGAGACTTTTTTCTGTCTCAAGGTTATTAACATTTTGTAACGTAAGTTACAAATATTTTAAACCAATTTTAATATGCCATTAATTTTGTCATATGAAAATTAAATTATCATATGATCACATCTGCCAATGTATTATTCCTTTATGGTTTCTGTTTTTTATTTTGTTAAAGCAAAGTTTCTCCATTCAAATGTTTTATATATATAATTGTATTTCTCCATATCTTTCAACTACTTTTAGTTTTTAATATGGGCATCTTTATTTCATCTGGAAATTACCTTGGTATAATTCACAAGGTGGGAATACATATGTATTTTTTTTCAATTACAAGCAAATCATTCTAAATTTGCTGACACATATTCTTTCAGACAAAGCTAAAAGAATTTACTGTGGCATCTATTGTTTTCTTATCATTATCATATATTAAATACTAATATATTGGTATAGAGTTTTGGATATTATGTAGTGTGGCCCTGGTCTTTCTCAGATACTGCTTTGTCAGTACTATATCCTATTGTTAGGCTGGTGTAAAAGTAATGGTGAAAACCACAATACTGTTGGGCCAACCTAATGTTACTGCTGCTGTTATTATTCTGGTGGTCGTTGTGATTTTGTTGTAACAATTTTTTATCCACTAGTCTAAGATTTTCTTCGCCAACATCTTATATTTAGAGTCCAGATGACTTCCAGAATTATTTTCATTAATATCTCAGTTTTTTTCTTAAAACTTTAAATTATTTTGGGGAAATATCTTGCCTCTTTCATGTTGCTCCCACCTCTGTATGCTAAACCCAAGGCCAGCTGATCGGCCTTTGTGAAGAAGATGAAACTGTTCCCAGTCATTTCCTGCCACTGGTGCCTCTGTCACCTTCTGTCACCCCAGATGCCTCATGGTCTTGTCTCACTAGGATCTGACCTCTCTAGGTGGCTGACAACATAATCTTGATTGATCAGTGTCCTAATACAGCCACCAAATAACTGAGGGAGCAGACATTGTCTCAACAGCCTACTTGCATCTATGAAACAGACATCTTCCAGAGATGTAATCACTTAACCCAGTTTTCTCTAAATTTCATTTATTTCTGTACTGCTTTCTCTTTTATTGCCATTTCCACATCCGGTTATACTATTAATTGCTTAATAATTTTTAAGGTAATTCACTCTTAAAAATAATGTAAATGCCTACTTAACTTTGTCTGAAAGAATATGTGTCAGATAATTGGTTTGGTTTATTATAACCTTTTAAAAACTATACATAAAAACAAATACGTAACTATTTAAAAATGTTTCTCTACCACAGAAGCAATCTCACATATCACATGACATGCATGAATCAATTTGGGAAATGCTGTCTTAATTCAAAGGTTCATACCAGTGATTCCCAAACTTATCTGCACCTTTGATCACCTAGAGATCTTCAAAACATGTCCAACTCCAAGCCACTCCAGATCAATAAAATTACAATAAATGGGAGTGGGACAAGGGCATCCATATATTTAAAGTCCCCCAGGTAATTTCAGTGTGCAGCCAGGTTTGAAACATACTAGCTCATTTTGTTTAAGTCACAGCCCTATGTGCTGTCTCTGTTGGGACTCTTCCCATCCAAAGTGGTTGTTGCAGAAGGAAACCTGGACAGTTTCAAAACCTCAAAGTTTTCTAGCTTTATAATTGAATTCACTTCTTCAGTCTTCAGTTTCTTTACTAATAAGACAAACAACTTATCTAAGCCTTATAACAGCATTTCTTAAAGCCTCTGAGATTTGCCTGCTTCACATTCACCTGCAGATATTCGTTAAGATAAGGAGCACTCGTCTCTCTCTCCCCTCCTCATCTACTGACACTAAGTCTGTGGGCAAGGGACTCAGAAACGTGCTCAAGTGCCCCAAGTAATTCTCGTAATGGTCAAGTTTGAGTTATCCTGAGTCCTAAGAATGTGAAGAGGATGATGCATGTGAAAGCACATTACAAACTGATACATATCCTACTGAAACAGGCTATGTTTATAAAACCAAAAGTAAAATGCAACATGCTGTAAAACCTTCTTACAGCTATCCAGTCTTCTATCCCTTCTCCAATATTCTATTTTTATTGGAATGCACAACTCCTTGCTTGGGTAAAGAAGGACTAGAGGGAATAATGCTTGATCTCCTGGCTGGCAGTATTTGTAGGCTTCGGTGGCTGAACACAAATAAACCTCGTGTTAGGAAGCCTTTTCAGAAATGGGTTTCTGTTCCTAACCCCTTATTTTGCAAGTCAGCCAGGGTAGATCAATTGTAAAGATGATGCTTTCATCTTAACTAGGGCTCAAGAAATCTCAATTAAAATTTTGTCCTGCAAGGGAACCAAGGTCTGGATGAGAAACCCTTGCTAGATTTTGCAGTTAGGTGCAGATACAAAAAGATGTGTTTTTGTCTTAAACTTTATTAATCATTTTGTCACCAATGAAACTATAGCAGCAATTAATCACATATGTAATCTACAACAGCTCTTCTGTTGGACTTCTAGTTCTAGTATAAATTATCATGTCAAGGGTTAATCCATTTTATTTGCTTTAATCCTCTGTTTTCATTCTTCTTCTCTTTCCCCCCTAACCGCACCCTCTTTACTCAGCTTTTGTGCAGAAGGGTTCCAATTGTCTGCTTGACAATTGCAATCTGAATGATTAATAACAGTGATGGAAACTTGACCAAGAGTTCAACAAACCATGAATAAAAACATTGAGCCCAAGGTCAGCACAGGTTACATTTATGCTCTATCCTCAAGCAAAAAAAAAAAAAAAAAAAAAAAAAGAAGAAAAAGAAAAAGAAAAGAAAAATAGAGTAGGGTTTGGGTGAGGGAGGAAAGCAGTTTCTTCAGGCATTAATGCCTTCTCCCTGAAGTTAATCTGAATATAGCTTGTCTGGCCATTTCTCCCAAAACAGAGCTGTTATTAGACTTGCTGTGTAGGCCACGTAGCCTGGTGGAATGGCCCACTTCAGCAATTTCAAATCACAGTTAAATGCTGATGTCTCCAGGGCTTTGACTACAGCAAAGTGAGCTGGCAAGGTGCAGGAGCTTCCCTAAAGAGTGCTATAGGGAAGCACTCATGATGGCTATTAAGCTGCCTAAGTTGGAGTCAGAACATTTTACAATCAGCGCTCCTCATGGGGCCTTTTGTTCAAGGCGGAGAGGGCACCTATCCTAAACCAACAAGTACCAGTACATGGTATCAGTATTGTGGTGCCTTGCAACACAGATTTTCAAACTTTTATGCATCTGATGGAAGACTGCATTTAATGTGAATGATAGACTCTTCCATTGCAGGAGGAATATTTTAAACACAAGGACTAGTGCAAAGCCATTGAATACCAAAAACTCAGTAAATATTGAGTAACTATAGGACCTCAAAGGGTGGGTCCAGTCAGTGGAGAAATGGAACTCAGCCGCCATATATGGCAAATCAGATACAACTGAGAATAAAATGAACATGTGGCACAATTTTCTAAAAGTTGGTCATTATGTGAAAAAGTGTACAATTTGATTATGTTCAAAAGCTCGTTTTGGCCCAACACAAAGTTAATAAAGTAGTAGGCTCATTCATCTGACAGATATTTAAGCTGTGGCTTTGCAGCGAATACCAGGAGTGCCAGAGTGAAGGAAATACACAAGGTGTCTTCCCTAAAGGAGCCTATATTTGATAAGATGAATAATCAAACAGCAATAGTAATCAACTTTTCTGGTTCATTAAGAAAGCAATCCTAAATGTCATATCTGCTTCCTTTTTTTTTTTTTTTCGAGATACAATCTCGCTCTGTCACCCAGGCTAGAGTGCAGTAGTGCGATCTCAGCTCACTGCAACCTCTACTTCCCTGGTTCAAGCAATTCTCCTGCCTCAGCCTCCCAAGTAAATGGGACTACAGGCACGTGCCATCACACCTGGCTAATTTTTTGTATTTTTAGTAGAGATGGGGTTTCACTAGTATAAATTATCATGTCAAGGGTTAATCCATTTTAATCACTTTAATCCTTTGTTTTCTTTCTTTTTCTTTTCCCCTCAACTGCACCCTCTTTACTCAGCTTTTGTGCAGAAGGGTTCCAATAGCCAGGATGGTCTCGATGTCCTGACCCTGTGATCCACCAGCCTCGGCCTCCAAAAGTGCTGGGATTACAGATGTGAGCCACCATGCCCAGCCAAATGTCACGCCTACTTTTGATACAACAGGAGGCAGGGAAATCCTGGCTAGGAGAGGGTGGTATCCCAGCAAAGGCCCCACCCTCAAGCCTGGAAACCATAAACCTAAATGAGAATAGATATTCCTGTTTTCCCAATTAAATGTTGCTTTTTCCAAAATTGCCCTGGCCTGCCACACTCCCCATCCTGTACCCATAAACCCTCCAAACTCTGCTAGCAGAGAAGCACAGAAGAAAGGGAGAGAAGAAAAGAAGTGTTTGAACATCAAGAGGTGTTTAGCTAGGGACAGCCAAACTCCAGAAAAAGATTATCTTCCCACTCCATCCACTTTACAGCTCCCATCCTGCTAAGAGCCACCTCCATCTCGCAATAAAATCTCCACATTCACCATCCTTCAAGTCCATGTGACCTGATTCTTCCTGGACACTAGACACGAACCCGGGTACCAAGAGGAAAGGGTGTAAAAGGCTGTCACCCTGATCATCCACCAAGCCAGATAACATCCAAGCCTTGGATGGCAACTGCTAAAAGAGCATCAATTGTAACACACCCTAGATGAGGCCATAGGGCTGGAGCCCGAAAGCACTGGTCCTGGTCCTGGCACCCACTCACCTGTGTGCTCCCTATCCTGCAAGGGGTTTTAGCATGGTGGCGGCCAACTAAGCAAGCCACACCTCTGTCACAAGTCCTCTGAAGGGGTCAAGGGAACTCTCCTGTCCCACTTTCACCAGGGACCACTAGGAATGGAAGATTCATTTTTTGAGTCTCACCCTATTATATGCCTATCAGCATAAAGTGAAATACCTTACCTAGCTTAGGGACTAAATATTTGCTGATCATGTGACAGATAACCAGTGGCATTTTGAGCTTAATAGTTAAGTTGACACAATGAAATAAAATCCAGGATATTTTGTGATCAAAATAGGCTAAGGCAGAATTTAAACATGATAAGAATTAGACATAAACTGAATAAAGTATTCCAGGAAAAACTACCTTTACTTTGACTTCATCGAATTACAAGTACATTTCTGAGATGTTAATAATGACAAGACAGTACCTTTATTTTGTTAAATAGAGCTTTTTTTTAAAATCCATATTTAAGTTCACAGAAATACTTTCAGTAATCGTTGCTAAATATGCCAAGTGCATTTATAAAAGCTGGTATATATGTTGATAGGAGTAAATGTCTAAATTTGGAGTGTTTTATTTAAACATAGACATTCAGTTATTATCACAGTCACCATTCATTTCAATTGGTAGGGGAAGACTGCATAAACACAAAACATGTAAAGAAGAAAGTATGCTTTTCATCACAATTCAGTCCCATCACATGAATCCCCAATAGCCTCTATTTCTTTAAACGAAAAAGATTTTAAAACATACACATATATGCAAAGACTCACAAGCAGAGCTACCTGAAAATAGTTTATTAAAGGAGGAGATACTGTAAGCATAATTTAACAGAATGTTTCATCAATTCAGATATTACATTTATTAATGAGTGAAAATGTTAACACTCAGGGCTGCTAAGAGAGGAGTTGCTGCTAAGAGTCAGTTGTTTAGAAACTCTTTTCATTGATCAAAATTATAACTGTCATTCTACTCTCTGGCTAAAAGACACTGGATGGAAGGCAAAGACTTCAATCATTTTGGATTTGTGTACTGTAGTCAATAATTGAATAGTAACAACAGCAATAATAATAACAACAATAGTTACCAATTCTATAACCAGTATAGCAAGGTCACAGATAACAACAACAGCATGCACAGCGACTCCCAATAACACAATGTGTATTAGATGCTTGCACAGAAAATCCACGCCTTACAGTTAACCCCATAACATCCCAGCACCAGAATGGAAACACATGCTCTAAAAAAGAGTTACTCCTCTGAGTATGGTTTACCTTGATTGTTTCTGTATTCTCTATTTTGATTTCTAGGGCTGTATCTTCATTCCTATTTCCATTTCTTTCCAGTAAATTATCCTAGTTTAGTTTTTGAGTGATTGTCTCTCAATGACCTTTGTACAATCCTTCCAAGAGTGGGCAAGAAAAAAATTATCATTGTCATAGACTATGAGAGAAGAAAAATATATTAAATAATTAGCAAGTTTCAAAAGATACTTGGAGATCTAATGCTGAATTGTATGATACCAACAATTCCTATTGTCAGATTTCAGAAGAGAGGAAGCATTGTGAGATAAACAGCCTGGCTGAAGGAAAGGAGATATGGAGATCAGCCCCAATCATGTATGGCCTCAAATATAGCTGGAGTCCAGATCTAAGTGTAAATCTTTAGGGGACTCTGAAGGTTTAAGGGCAAGATTGAAGTAGTGTTAAAATTTGTACTGGGAAATGGAAGTGAACATTTCCCTCTGGCTTTTCTAATTTTAATACCTATCTGTGCTTGCACAACCAATAAAATTGTGCATATATGCTATAACCATGCAAACCTCAAATGCTACATATAATGACATTCCGTTAGCTTACTAAAAAAAAAATTATTGCGCTCACTATAATAAAACCTTTGCCATTATCCATTCCACATGTCCATATTAACTGTTCACAAATTCTGTGTGTGAGTGTTTGTGCGGATAATTACTGTATCAAAATGCATAATTTCATAAGGATAAATTTCTTAGTAAATCTGTGAAAGGAATATATAAGTACTTAGCATCTGCCATTGAGTTTGAACTTTCCAAAAACTGTGGGGTCTAAGCAAATGCTTTTAAGAATGAATCACAGATTATATTTACTTAACAAGAATACTAAAATCTATAAGGACTTTAGCTGTTGATGTCTCTTAGTAACTCTTTATTATGTGATTGACTTTCTTTTGCCATTCTTAAACAGGTGCTTTTATTTTTGTAAGGAGAAAGAGAAGTTTTCTGTTATTTAAAAGTCCAGACCTTGTAGTTTGAGCCCAAGTTCCCCAATAACATATGCATCTCACTTGAACCCACAGTTTTGAAACTAAGAAAGGCTGGACTAAAACACATGATAGGACAGGTTCTAACCTTCTGGGAGGGCAGAGTCTAGGCTGGGGAAGTTGTAGCCCTTGTTGGTCAACAGTGGGAGGAATTGGATAGGACACAGAATAGGGCCAACATTTGAGTTCCGTCTGTATGGATCTTATGATCCATTGAGCAGCCTTGGCACTGGCTTTCACAACATTAACACCAATTGCTTTCCATCGTCATCATTTTACCAGCTCTAATACCATGAGAATGTATTGAAGAGGCACCATTATGAACAAGTGATCACGTTCCCAGCTTCATCTCAATCATGCTTTAAGAATGGAAGCCACCTATAGAGTAATTTAGTAGTAGTTTTCAAACTATGTTCTTTCAAGTTTATAGTGGTCTCTTTCACCACCATGAAAAAATTTGGATGTATCTGAGATAGAAACCAAGAGGTAGGATTTTAAACATTCAACCTCTTTGTTAATCTGTGATTCTCCTATTTTCTGCTTTAAATATTCAGAATGAATAAATTTCATTAAACAAAAAAAGAAAAGAAAACTGGCTGGGGGTGGTGGCTCACACCTTTAATCCCAGCACTTTGCGAAGCCAAGGTGGGCAGATTATTTGAGGTCAGGAGTTCGAAATCAGCCTGGCCAACATAATGAAACCCCATCTCTACTAAAAATAAAAATTAGCCAGGAATGGTGGCAGGTGCCTGTAATCCCAGCTACTTGGGAGGCTGAGGCAAGAGAATCACTTGAGCCTGGGAAGCGGAGATTGCAGTGAGCCGAGATCACGCCACTGCACTTCAGCTTGGATGACAGAGCGAGACTCCATCTCAAAGGAAAGAAAGAAGAAGAAGAAAACTGAAAGGCGTGTGTTACTCTTGCTCCAAAAGAAAAAAAGACAAGAAACACATTTGTAACATGAGATTTTTAGGATAGTAAAACTATTTTGTATGACACTATAATGGTGGGTACCTGTCATTACACATTTGTCCAAACATAGAACTTAAAACACGAAGAGTGTCAATGGCATGTCTTTGTTGGTTCCTCAATTGTAACCAATGTACCACTCTGATAGGGAATGTCGGTAATGGGGGAGGCTATGTATGTGTGAGGGCAGAAGTATGTGGGAAGTCTCTGTACAGTAGTCCTCCCCTTTAGCCACAGTTTCTGTTACCCATGGTGTAGCACAAAATATTTTGAGAGAGAAAGAGAGAGCAGGATCATATTCACATAACTTTTCTTATGGTACACTGTTAAAAATGTTCAATTTTGTTTTTAGTTATTGTTGCTCATCTCATACTGTGCCTAACTTATAAATTTAAAACTTTATCATAAGTATGTATGTATTATAGGAAAAAACATAGAATGTATAAGGTTCAGTTTTGTCCGAGACTCCAGGCAACACTGGGGTTCTTGGAATGTAGCCCTGAAGATAAAGGGGGACTACAACACTTTCCACTCACAGCTTTGTATGCAACTTTGTTGTGAACCTAAAATGGCTGTGAAAAATAAAGTCTATTAAAAGAAAAAAAAAATGGCCACATAAGTAAAATCATTGATCTAGTCTCATGGAAGAAATGACTCCAGAGAGGATGAATGCTTTGCCATAAGTCACCCAGCTCATAATGTCATCACTGATGAGTTTCCTAGGGTTGTGATTTTAATATCGTTTCAAAACACAATCACATTTTACAGGACGGCAAACGCAATGATCTTTGTGTTACATGAACTGTTTCTACATCTCAGATAAAAATGTGCACAGGAAATGGGACTCCTTCTTCTTGGTCGACTGTTCCCTAAGCAGCCAAGTCTTAAGGTTGAAACTGAACTTTTAGGAGATTCTAATTAAATTGAAAATATGTTATATGAAATACAACATTCACTCTTTGGTAAATATGACTATATGTAGAGTTGATAGGAGCAAATAGAAGCAAATATGGGTGAGGGTTGGAGGAATAGTAGTAAGAACGGTTATGTCTAGAGAGGGCGAGGTAGGTTCAGGAAGGAGATTAGAGGAGTGATCTCCAGAAGATCCTAGGGGGATGGGGCTTGAAAACACACACACACACACACACACACACACACACACACACACCCTTAAGACATTCTTAATGCAAAAAATAAATAGAAATTGCTTGGGACATTGTACCTTGTACCTTGCAACCAGAGTATAAGAAAAAAAAATCAAATCGTTCTAGACTTAAAATTTAACAATAAGCGTTTTTTTTTAAAAATGACAGAGAGTTGTAATTTTTAGTAATTGGATGCCCTTCATTAGTATGTAGGAAAGACACAGCACAAATGTAGCATGTATGAACAGTAACCCTTCCTAGAGTATGGAAGAGTTGAATTTGAAAAATAGAAGGATGAAAACTTTTTTCATTGACATTTGCTTTATTTCCTTGCCAAATAAGAGGCCCAGGTGCTAGCTAAAGCAAATCAATCACTGAGGACAAGTACAGATAATTAGTTCTTATATGTATTTTTAAACTCTTAGATAGATTTTCATTAAATTATTATGCCTTGATTTCATGGACCAATTTCTCACGACTTGCTACAGTTTAAAGCCAATACATTGTATGATTGAAAAATGATGAGTTTCCTGGAATTGTGATTTTTAATATAGTTTCAGGACACAATGTCACATTTTAAAAAGCAATGATAAAAATGATATTTTTGTTGTGCAAAATGCTTCAGAAACACACATAAAAACATGCACATAGGAAAGCAGACCATGCCCATCTGCTGTTCCTGTGATTAAAGTTAGTATCACCCAATTTAATAAACATTTTCAAGAGGACATATGACAGTGCTTTGAGTTTCGCTTTGGGTATTTTAGGAAGAATGCACACACACAAATGTTGGAACAAAAATGCATTCACGTATCATGAATACAGTGGAAGAGATGGATGGGATTGACAGAAGGAGAGTTCCATATACTCGCTATCTAATGTAATGAGCAGCCCCAGGAGAAAAGGCCTCAAACTGAGTTTTTAATAATGATAACCATAGATTCTGGCAGATAGGAAGAAAGAGTCTGTCTTGGGCATAAAAATTCCCATGAGCAAATTCAAATGACTTTCTGATGAGTAAACGCAGAGGAAGGCAGGCAATTTAGCTTGACTATAATTGAAAGCCTGGGTCTGGTGGAGGTAAGTGATTAGCAGGAAGGCAATGTGGAAAAGTGTTCTCCATTGTTGGACCAAGGAGGAAAACTATCCAAATAGTTAATTCTGTTGATTTCTTTGACTGAACATGATTGTTTCTTAAAAGCAGCAGTTTTTTTGTTTTTTCACCTGCAGAGCATATGGGTGTGGAGACAGGGGTGTTGTATAATTAGGACATTACAGAATGTTCGACTACAGTTTTCACGAAATTAGCCTATCTTGCTTGATTACTTAAGAAGCTACTTAGAAACCAACTCTCAAGGGTTGTGTTAATGGAAATTGTAACCTAGACCTACTTCTGGGCAAATCAGATTATGCCATTCTCATACTCTCTTCTTAGGAGCCTTCAGAAAAGTCTAAGATCTTCAGCCAGGTTTTCAGACTCCTCCATGACCTGGCCCCTGCTGACTCTGTTGGCTCATTTGTCCATTTCTTACCTGATTAACTTTTACTTCATCTTTGTAGATGTGGTTCAGGGTTTGACTCCTCTGGGAGGCCATTTGTGCTCACCAGTCACTTCTAGCAGGGTTTTGTTCCTGCCTAGTATCCCCACAATAACCTGTAGATATTTCCATTACTGCATTTTCTGCATTGCCATGTATTATCTGTTAATGTGTCATTTGTTCCACTAGGCCATCTTGCTCATTGTTATTTATTTACCCTCATAACCCAAGGTTTTCTGTATATTTAATAGTCAGTATATACTTGAGCTAAGGAAGACATCACCCATGAAAAGATTTGAGTTTTGTTTAGACAAATTATCCTTGTGTGGTGATAATGTCCTATTCAGTTGACCATTTTCTAAACTTTCAGCCTTACGTTTTTGAGATTCAGTTAGGATCAATTTTTATAAAACAAAATATAAAATTATCTGTAAGCATTTAGATAAGCAACCAGTGGAAAGTCTTAGAAATATTAGCTTTAACATGTATATAGTGGAGTACTCCAATGTAGTACTACTCTTTAGAGCAGTACATTTATACTGGAGATTGTCCTTTGATCTTCCTTCCATCCATATGGTTGTTTTGGGAGCTGTTAGGCTGGTTACAATTGTAGTCCCTCTTCAAACTACAGTTTATCATTCAATGTGGTCAGCTAGCCTGCGCTGGAATGATGATTCCTTCCTTAGGAATTCTATTACAGAACCAAGACAGAGAAAGCTTGTCAATCTCTTTTTCAAAGCCTAGGATATGAGATGTAATTCTTAGATATTATTGGCCATCTGATTTCCTTCCACTAGGACCAGTGAATCATAGAAAATAATTCTACAGAGAGAAAGCAGATATTGACCTCGACCGGTGGAAAAATGAGGCAGGATATGAAAAGAAATTCCTAAATATGTTTGAGTTTGTTGTTTCAATACATCAGGTCTAGCCATATTCTTGTTCTTGGGTTTCAGGAATGATGTAAGTATCCTAATAATAAATCTATACTTTTGCTTATGTCTGTATGAGTCAGATCTTGGTCACTTGCAACAAAGATCTAAACTATTACAATATACTAGACAGGGTCAACATTTGTCTTAAAATTATGCATTTCAATTATTTTTCTGATACATGACACATTTTCTTAAAATATTTCAGTTGGGTAATTGCGATCTTAATTCTGGCAACTAATTAGTGGTAAAGCAAGGTCTGTGAAAAACAACGATTCCTACACTGCATGTATAAAGAAGGAAATTAGAGGCAATTTAGAATTGCAGAAGCATAGAATGAATAAAGTCACACCCCCTAATTTTATGTTCTCTCTTTAAGTTCTCAAAATTCATCTAAACTATCAGACCCTTAGTGGCAACTAACATTAAAAGAAAAGGTAAACATTTGTTCTCCAATTAAAGGCAAAATATATTTGGAAATAATGGTCAAATTTTTATACTTTAAAAATTTGCCTAGGGTTTTTCTATCATCACCTTATCTCATTTGAGTGATTAGAAATTTTCGTAGAGTCTAATTCCAGTAATAATCATTTCTCTTTGCCACTGGAGAGTCTTTCCCTCCTCAAAGCACATCACAAACATTTCTTGATTAAACCTTCCAACAATTCTTGGAAGGAAATTGGGTGATATTTTCTGTGACTGCATGGTCTCTGAGGAGACTCTCTATTGGGATAAACCAATTACAAGGACAGTAAGTATATCTATCTGCAAAATGATAGAAATCATAACATCCTAAAAGTCTTCCTGCTAGACTCATCAGACAGAAATTCAGTGCCAAATGAGCATTTAGCTAATTCCCTAATGAAGGTCTGGCTGTGATTATAAGATGATAGCAATAAAGTCATACAAGTTTATCAAATAGGTTTTTCCCCCATACTACTTTGTTCAAACATTTTTTTATTTCATTAAGATATTGATTTGTAAATACTTTTCTTTAGGTTGGAACCAGCTATCAACAAACCTTATATAAGCAAGCTGAGAAATAGAGACAGAGGAAGAGAGGAGGAGGAAGCAGGAAGCAAGAAACATCAGGGTCATATTGTACTTATTTCTTAATGAATACACGTCAACCTAGGCTGAGTGATGAGGACAAATATAAATTTTATCATCTAATGATAAAAATGCATTAATATGTATTATTTATTTATATTGTACTATTGTTCAGTATCATTTTATTCTATCTAGTTAGAGGTCAGATATGTGGAGATAGACTATGATATGCATAAATTTTGCACCATGCACAATCACACAATAACTATTTCACAAATATATATATGTACACACCAATACAATCGTAAAAATAATCTAATAGCATCTTTACTTTAGGGATGAGAACACTAGGTCAAATTTACTAACTTATAATTATTCAAACAATTTTTGAACAAGCTAAAGGACTTCAGGTTTTGGGTTAGGTTATAAAATGCTCATCTTGGTGCATGATATGCAGTTGAAGCTCCTTATTAAACAAAAGGAAAACAAACACAAATAAAAATAAATGGATCTTCCATCTAGTAAGGTAGTGTGCGTGAAGTGACTAACTCTATGCTTTTTTCAGATACATTAAAATTACCTTTGCTGAGAAGAACAGGGCTTTGAGACCAAATATTCACTAAAAGGATAATGATATGTTCAGTTAATATATTTCACATTTTTAAAGTTGGAGTAAATAATAACTTACAAATATTTGGGAGAAATTAAAGAGTAGAAAGAGACCACAGTGGCTCTTTCCCAGTCTGTACTGCATATATGGGTATATGAGCAGTCTTGAGGGCTCTCTACATGTTATGTGATCTTCCTTTATTACATGGTCCAGGCTGCCGGCAACACGTGCACTTCTATATGCTTATTGATGAAAGGTACATGTGTCATCTCCAACAACTCTGGCTGAGTTCAACCTGCTAAATCAATGTTCAGAAGATGTTGGTTTGACCCCAGCTTCAGAAGTGGTGGGCACACCTCACTGCTGGATCATCTGTTGCTTATTTTAAAATTCACATTTGTTTATGTCATATGAAAATGTTCATTGCTAATAGCAAAACTCAGTGTACAGGTGCATGAATTCATATTAATTCATATGACTACATATTTTAGATAGAATAAATAAAAAATAAGAAACATTGGCACTGTGGTGGCAGCAATGTATAGTCAATCAGCCCTAGAGAGCATTTTGGACAGGATTCTGCGAAGACCCAACGTGCTAAGATTCTAGGAAAGGCACCATTTTGCAATTTTTTTACTCAGGTCAGATTAGACAATATTCTGCAGGCAAATTTCTGCAGCATCATCCAATCTCTTCTTTATTCACTGATATGTTTAATGATAAATCCATTCATGCAATTTATTGATACATTTATTTATTGACACATTTAATGATAAATTGATTCTTTTATTTATGCATACAAATATCATCTATTCAATCACTGCTAGGATATGTCAGGTACTAAATCAGATATGAAAGAGAAAAACCATAAATAAAATGTAATATTTACCCATCATTCGTTCACAGTCTAGCAGCTATCCAATAGATGAGTAGGTAAGTGCAGTAATACTGATGTGCTGAGACTATTTTAAAAGTTCATAAAAAAGGGCCTGGCTTTGGGGGTTTCATCATGGGCCTGAAAATATGATCTAATAAAATAATCTCAAACCCATCAATGCAGAAATACTTTGCAAATGTATTGTTTTCTCATTGTGAAGAAATATATTTAAAGGCTTTGAGATTTCCTCAGGACTTATAATGAGTCTTTGGAGATTAAAGAAGGAAGAGCCTAGAGTTCTATCTGCCACATTGAATAAGACCTTTATCTCTCTAACCCTCAGTTTCCCTATCCTTAAAGTGGGAATAGTCATAATTGGCTCACTAGTGATTCGTGAAGATTATATATAACAGTGACTATAAAATGCTCATCTCGGTGCATGATATGCAGTTGAAGCTCAGCACACGGTCACTATTATTTGCAACAATTGCTGTAGCTCAAGAAAGATCTTTACACACGGTTCTGGGCCTAACATCTTGGATAGAAAGAAGAATGGAACACATTTCTTTCCCTAGATTTATAATCCAATTTAGAGAGTAGGATGCAAACATTCAAACCCGAAAAAAAGGCAATGCAATGATGTATTCCAAGTTACTAGCTAGAAATAGTTGAGGAAGAAAAAGTTCAGCTATTTGTGAAAGCAAAGATGGGGTTTTAGACGCATGGAAGGTGGTTACGTTTTGTTGAAGACTCCCCCCAATAAAACAAAACACAACTAAACAAAACCCACAAAAGTCCACAAACCCCACAATCACTCAAAATTCATAAAATCTCAAAACTGAACCTTTCACCCAAAGATTTTAAAAAATTTACTCGATGTAACTTTAAATGATTATTCAATCTCTGAATAAATCACTCTAAATGAAGATGTAAATGGTATTTTGCAAGCACAGTAAAATGATGATTTAGTTGTTCTGAGAGGTTTGCATTGGGAGTAAGTCAAGAAAAATGTTTTCCGTCCAGTCCCAGTGTGTTTTTGGAGCTGTGCTTTGAACCCATCCCCATGACTACTGTGAGAAGAGTGAGTTAATGTCGTGTCATGTTTTCGATAGTCATTCGTCCTGGAAGGAGCAACTGACCCATCTGGACTAGTCAATCCTTATCTTGGGATTTTATTTTGAAATCAAGGAAAGTTAAGTAGGCACTCACTGTATCCTTACCAATCTGAACTCAACTGTGTGCTGAGGTTTAATGTTTAGGAAAGGTGATGACTGGGTTTAAAAATTAAGTAGATTTTTACTAATCAGGTTGCTGCTTTGCAGTAATGAAGCAGTTGTGAATTTTAGCATGTATAAGCCAATCACCTCATTTGGGAATTGCTAATAAAGTATGGCTTATATGAGATATCCAATCAGAGATAAAGACAGGGGACAAAATTGACTTTGGTAATTTTGTTGTAAATGACAAACTGTGTAATTCTCATGGTAATGTATGAGGAATACTTAAGAGAGATGCATGTACTAGGTTAGGGTTAATTCTTTTTCCTACTAGACAATTTGTAAGAAGCAACGAAACATTTTTATCTGGTTCTTGTTAAAAAAAAAAAAAAGATGGGATGATTGGAGGAGAACTGTCAGAAGGAAAAAACATTAACATCAGAACCTAAATTTCATAGAACATATCATACCCCAATCCATACTACTATGTGCAGTATTGGTTAGGCAATATGAGAATAAGGTTAAAAGTGATATTCAGCTGTGAACTAGGAGGCCTCTTTCAAGGAGTTTGTTTTCCAGGAATCATAAGCTGACCTAAAATCAGGTTTACTTTTCTCACTTCCTTCTAGGGGAGGTCATCTTCTACAGGAAGAAAAAATATACCACTACCATTTATTTAGTTCATACCATGAGCCAGAACTAATGACAAATACTTTATGTATATGATAATGATGGTGAGGAGAATGATCATGATGATGATAAAAGAAGATGACAGAAGTAGAAAGAAACAAATATAAAAATGAAAGACCAAAGCAGACAAAGGAAGAAGAAAAAAGGTGAAGGGAAAAAGAAACAGGGAGAGACCCAATTAATCAGACACAGCAACTTGTACTTACATACATTAGTTCATTGGTTTCTTACAACTCTATGCTATAGTTATTATTCCCACATTTCACAAAGAAGAAGTGATGTTCAGAGAGACAAAGAGACTCTCCCAAAAGAAATGGGATATCAGCTGTTTCTGATGATTGGAATCGACTCCCTCAACCTCATCCTACCCCCTTCATCACCCCACAATTAAGAGCTTTCCAGCTTTCTACTGGCGAATCACCCATCACCCATTCTTATTCTACAATCTTAAGTTTCACCTTTGGGAAACAGCATGTGACAGAGATGTGTGCTGGCCAATCAATGCATGCCATTCCTCTGGTTACAGTAATTGGCCCAGGAATGCATCTAGCAGGTTTAGCACTTTTGTTCAAACTGTTGGGCCAAGAGAGCTCTCTTCTACTGAACTTGAAGCTGGGAGCATTTAGGATTTGAACTGTGGGCCTCCATCAGGGAACCAAATAGAGCCTGGCAATGGGAGGAAAAGAGAGTTGAGATGTTGATAGAGACTTGAGTCTTGATGACTTATCTAAATCTTGAAGCTAACCATGCCTCAAACTAGCATTACTCTGAAATTTTTAGTTTTATGAGGAATACATTTTTGTTCATCTGTACAATGTACAGTATATCTATTGTATTTCATCTTGTGTTTTTCTCTCACTGGCAACAGAAAAAACATTCTGACTTACATAAAATAAAGAGCCAGTGGCAAAGGGAATATTCAAACTAGAAGTCTGACTCTGCAGCTTATGCTAATAAAAAAATTCCTGTATAACTTCCCCAATACAAAGAAGTATTTCTAACATAAAAAATATGACTTAATAAGAGCACAAGTCCCACGTTTGATTTGGCTTGTTGTAGAACCAGTTTTTCCTTATTTTATTAAATCACTGAATAATATTACCTATTATTGCATTATTGTAAATACTAACAGAGATAATATGTGTAAAATGACTTGAACAATTACTGGCATGTGTTAAACAATTTATATTAGCAATTATTATTATTTATATCTTTTTAGAAGTTGAATGTGTGGGAGAAAAATACACAATTTTTATTATTTATCTCTCTCTTAGATGAGAGGAGTCATTAGGATATCATTAAACTGGGTCCTTACTTTTACCACTTCTTGTCAAATCCAACAAAAGAGAAAGGAAAGAAATGCTAAATGCAAATACTTTATACCTTATACTGTTGTGTATAAGTCTTACCTGGGAAATTCTTTCAAGAGAGTAGCTTTCAAGATGTCAGTTCAAAACTTTCATTTTTGGTGTGCATAGGGGTGAGAAAGTCACCAGAGTAATGTTTTCCGGTATTAACACATGGCATGAGGTTTGAGTAAGCTTTGCAACTTTGAGGGCTTATTTGGATCTATGTATACTCCTGATGCATCCCCCTGTTCTTGTAGTCATGCTAAGACTTACAGTTTTTGTTTAAAATTAAAGTGTATTAGAAAAGAAATTAGAACTCGAGTTGTTTCAAGGGTAGAAGCAACAAGAGATGATTGCAAAGGCAGACCACTCTGGAAAAAAAATGATTGAGTTAGTAACATGCATGCTAAGCACACAAAATTAATCTGATTCCAGTTGTTCATGGACAGAATCAAGGTAAAGAGTATGAATGACAAGCTACCAGTAACTCCCATTGGACAGGGACCGCAACATGTCAAAAGGTCCATGTAAATTCAAAACTTTAAGCCCCAGAGGTGTATTGAGACACACTCCGGTAATATTTTTCAAGTCTTTCCTTGAATATCAGTGACATTCTACCAGGAGAAGTGAGTGCAGAAAAGCTCTACTTAATATCTCCCAAAAGCCACAGGTGCAAGCTGATTCCGAGAGCCAGCCTCTAGAGACAAGCAAACATTATATTACAACGGATGTCATTACACGTACAGAAGGTAGCATAAAATGCCTAATTTATTCACAAAGTGACATTTTATTTAGTGCAAATAGGCAATTTGGGCATTTACCGGAGGCACTTTCAGTAATAAAGGGGTGTTACTAAAATAGGTTGGAACACCTGACATTGTTGTCTTTATAACACAAGTTGCTGTTCTTTGGCTGTGGCGGAAAAAAAATCACAAAATACAAGATGTCTAGTGTTCGGTAATCTTTTTAATGAACACATGCTCCCCCCCAGCCCAGCATGACATGATACCTCCCCCAGCCAGAAGATTTGGAGGTCAAGGTACTGTTAGTCTTTTAACATTATGCAGTGTTTTCACAGTGACTTTTGCATAGGACTGTTTTTTGGCGATCTGCATTAATTTACTAACACAGTCAAAGGTTAACTACTAGTGAATGCTGTGCTTAGCTGAACACAGGGTCACTGTGCATCCTTGCTGCTCTCACTATTTATACCTGTTTATGGTATCCGGCACCACGGCTTGATAGTGGGGTCATCCTTAAGCATTAGCTATTTTATATATTCCCAATAGCCCTCTAAACATTAAATAACTGCTATATAATTCTAAGAGTGGGAATTTCTTATCCACTTGTACTTTACATGCTTAAACTTATTGCTGAATGCACACAAAGCAGACTAGGAATCAAATGACATATTTTGATAAGTGGCTCCCAAGTGCACAGCTTAACCACATGTAACTGAGTCTACATCTTGTTGAAATTGTGAGGGAAGTAAACTTTGCTCTCTGCCCTCTTCTTTCCAAGCATGAACCTGCTTCCCAACTTAGTCCCAAGACTCAGCATAAACTTCCTGTCACGTCCCTGAAAGAGATGTCCACCTTCAAACTTGACTTTCCAGGGCTGGCAGAGTCTCTAGTAACTAAGATGTGCTCAGCATATGTTTCTGTGAACTAAGCTATGGAAAAACTTTGTTTACCCATTTTTGGCACATTTTTATTTTAATAAATCAATACTGAGGGTGTAAACTCCTTCCAATACTGAAAGAAAATCTCTCATTGGAGATTTTAGATGCTGACAAGAAGAGGTATTTGAGGCAGGGTATTTTGGTTCAGTCCTTTTATTATATCTTGAGCCAATGCCTGTTGCTAGAGCAAGACCTGAGTGATATCTAACTTGAAAATAAAACTAAAACCTTACCTCCCATGACTATGTAAACTACCCACCTTGCATGCTTTCATGCTGAGAGAAATAACGATTCTTCAAAAAAAGACTTCAAATGGTTGTGAAATATAAGCTTCATAATTAGGAAGCTGGGCTAGAAATCCGCGAAGCATTTCATTATTATGACTGCTGGTGTGTTTTGTTACAACTGCAGCAGATAGCTTTAGGGGCCACGCATGGCCTACCCATGCGAGCCTTTTAGGACACCCCACTCCCTTTAAACAGAGCATGGTTACTGCTCTCATGCAGGCTTTCTGAACACCACCTATGAATGTGGAACGCAAGTATTCAAAGAAAGTATGAGGTGCTTCTCCACCAGATTTGTGAGCTGCTTAGCATAATAGAGCCACCTGCCAAAGGTGAAGGCCTGCTTTCCAATAAAAAGGTAGCCTACAAATGATGGCTGCCCAGCAGCTGTGTTCAACATGCAGCTTGAGCAGGAATGGTCCGCCCAAGACACTGTCTCCTGCCATCTCCTTTCTCCTGAGTCAGCAGGGACCAGACTGCACAGAGATCCTGTATGTTCCAGTTATCAAAGAGCACAGATTTGTTGTTGCTACTTCCTACCGGCTCATAAGAAAAGAACTCTCAACAAGAGGGATGGGGAAAGTACATTTTGAAACCCTTTTTCCCTAAAGGACTTTGGAACACATCCCGGTACTGTGAAAATATTCTGAGGCATTGAGGTACTAACAATAGTCTCTGTTGGATAAACTTAGGACAGCAATCAGAAAAAAATACATACTGGATCCTATCTTCCTCTGTGATTAATCCAAGTTACTGCTAGTTTATTAGCAATGGCAAATAAACTCAACTCCTTGGGAGAGAATAGAACCTTAAATTATGCAACTCTCTATGATTTTCTTTTAGTTTTCAGAAAGCAGTATGAAATTTTCACCATTTCACTCTGTTTTTGATGTTGCTTAGATGTGCACATTTCATACGCCTTCACGTCTTCCTTCAGAACTATCATTTTAATCACACAATTGGTAATGTTTAAGTGATCACAAGTAGAATTATCAAATAATTCCATTACTGTTATATTGAAACATTGGCATTTTAGGGAAAAATATCACTCAAGGAAGAATAGCAGTTACAGCATTAGCTTAATATTCAAATAAATATCAAATGGAAAGCTCTCGTGGAACACATTTACTCATTGAATTGTGCCTCTTCCCACTCCTCAGAAAAATCTACTGAAAACACTTCAGGAATCTGTGGCAATGAAACTCATTCCTTTGTGATATTATCAGTGCTGCTGATAGAGTATTACGTTCTAATTTTATTGGACACAAAATCTAATATGATTAGATAGACTTTTGAGTTTTTGGTAATGACAATTAAGATTATGATCGTGGCCAATCTAAATGATATCCACTGGGGTTGTATAGTTAGAAATCTTTGAACGAGTTAAAGCTATCCATGTCATTTATTATGGGGAGAGAGAATCTGCACCAGCCACTATTCCTCAACAACATGTCAATAATTTTGAATTGCAGTAAAACCAATTCCTTAAGGACTCCTATTATAATAAAAGGTGTTAGAAATAGCAATTACTGAGGTATGTGTGTGTATGTCTGTATGTGTACATGTATTCCCCCACTGACTTCCAAAACCATAATTCTTTGCATTAATACTGAGGTTCTAGAACCTCAGTAATATAGCCATTGCTAAGACACAACACAATGGGAGTCTTACATGGGAGTAAAAACTGTTGAATAAAGATTAGCCTTGCTTTAAGCAGCTTTACAAATATCTGATTCTGCATTTATTTTTCAATTGTTCATAGTTACTCTTTTATTCTGTGCTCTGCATGAGGCTTCTATTTGACCCCAGATTGCTCATTATTACAAGAAACACAACATGAAAGCCTACCTTTCTGGGTTCTAATATCCACTAGTAAAACCCTGGAGTTTTATAGAAATAGATACAGGTATTGATTTCTTTCCATAAAGATCATAGGGAATTCATGACTTCTTGGCCACTTTTAATTAGCATAAAACTTGCTTTGTTGAGTGAAATCCCGGTCTCTGCATTTTTAAAAGAAAGTTATTATAGTCATACTAGACATAATAATCCAGAGAGTCTAGGTAAAACTTTCTTCACTCAAAGTATATACTCCCTAGCTCTTTATGCTGAAGTTAGGCTGCAAAATACTTTTCATTTCTCCTCATGGTATTGCATTTAGTTTTTCTGTACATTTAAACCATGTCTACAATGGACTGAGTGGTTCAAAGCAATACAATGTTATTATAAAGCTTTTGCAAGGCTGTGGTGTTGTTTGCTCTGCCCTTGTTCCTTCCTTGTCACTGTGGAAAATGTACCAGTATAAACACTGAGATCTTAGCAGAATAGAGAGGTTGTTTCCAAATGTGTGGCGGCACAAGGAAAAATTTCACACCAGATTTGAAACTATAAGTTCTCATTCTTGATAGGGAAGCTTCCCCATTTTATGGTAGCAAAATATACCAGGACACAAGTTCCTTGCCACCCATGTCGACCGCAACTTACGGAAACCACATTTAAAAAGCATCATCTTTAAGATGTTACTAAAAATTTCTCTTTGATGCACTTAATTAAAGTAGATAGCCTTCCCTCCGACTTTTGACTCTATCTCTTTTAGAAATTCAATGCAGGCCTTAGTCTTAGTCCGATAGTGCAATGTTTTCTAAATGCTGGACTGCAAGGTTCATTTTAGTTGGTTATAATATTTGAAACGCATAACATGCAAAAACTTCTCTTTTTGAATCTTCAGTGCTTCTTAGTATATCAAAGAGAAACTGTTCAGAGCTGTATGTGCCTAACACCTCTTTAGTACTTCTAATCTCTCTATGTAACAAAGAGATTTTAGGGGGGCAGTAACAGTATCTAACCAGAATTGAACAAAATTGTTTTGTTTTGCTTTGTTTTTCTGACTGCAGACATTCCTATCAGCTGATATTTACAACTGATATAATTTAGAATAAAGTTTGATTTTATAACAAACATTTAAAAATAATGAGACAATTGAAGAATACCATTTAAACATTTTAAAACAGGTAGCCATGCATGTGGTATGCCTCCTCCTGGAGCCCAGATAAGCTCAAAGTCAAGAAAGTGGCACATTCATGCCTGCCATTTAGAGAGGACACAGTGCAAACAGAATCAAGCATGTACATGCTAGATGAGTCCATTGTCTCCTTATATTGCAGTGATAAATTTGGACACTGATTGATTATCTTCTGTGAGTCTACAGAGGTCAACTGAAGCCCATCCAGAGGTTGTTTGGCATCTAGAGGTGAGAAGAAGGTTTAGATAAACTGGAGAGGTCTGGCACTAAAGAGTAGTGCTTTGTGAATTTGATGTGCATGTGAATCACCTAGGAGATCTTGTTAATAAGCAGATTTTGATACAGTAGGTCTGGGATGAGACCTGAGATTCTGCATTTCTATCTACTGCTCATCCATAGTAGCAAGGACACAGAAAATACAACACTGAATTCCTGGTAATTCTCACTAGAAAGCAATTGAGAAAGAATCCTTGAAAACAGGGCATTACAGATAGGCCAGCAAGACTAACCTGATTAACCAGCAAGAATACCTGGACTTTGCAGGCTAGACCTTTGCATTATAATTCAGGGAGGGGTGTCACAATATTGTAATAGAATGGTATGCCCACCCCTACAGAAACAGACTGCTTAGACAGGAGGCAGAGCAGGGGTGAATGTCATGAAGATCTACATTCATATGGAAATGCCCAGACCTGAGGGCAGGAACATGCTGGAGAGCATATGGGTTAGGACAAAGGAAGAACACAGAAGTGCTATCATTATGAGAATAAGCTGGGACACATGGAGCAAATGCGTGGTGTGTTACTAGACACAGATTGTGAAATCAGTGCAGAGAAAAGACAGAGTAGTGATGGGGATTTCAACTCTCCAGACATCTGCCGGAAGTCTCATTTGGATAACAGCAGAATGTCTAACAGGACCTTGACTTGCTTTGCTAATAGCTTCATCTCCCAGAGGAGAAAACTTCCTAGGGGAATTGCCATTCTGTACTCATTTTTGGACAACCAGGAAGAATTGGTTGGCATTTCAAAAGTGCTAAGTAGTTTAGGAGTAAGAACATATTATTTCAGAGTTCATGAGAGGGTGGGAGGGAAAAGATCGTCATGTATACTATAATTTATTCAATTGGATTCCAAACAATTTAGAGATGCCTGACATGAGATCTTTGGAAGGAAAATTTTATCAGCTCTTAAAAATTCCATTTTAGTTATGCAATGCCAAGTGATCTGAAGGGGAATGAAACATGGGAGGTACCAAGAAATCATTGTGGGTATCTAGGGAACACTTTAAGGGCCAAAGATGGACTTGCATTGTCTAAGGAGCTAATGCATTCTCCATCTCTGAATCTCTCTGTAGAGGGAATTGCACATAGTAGTGTGGCTGGATGACATGAGCTTTGCTATTTCTGCACCGGCTGCACTGACTTGGTTTCACATCTCCAAAGTGCCATACTCTTGTGCACCTCTAGGACCTCCTGTATGTCTACCTTCTCCAACTGTTGTTGGCCTCAGGGACTCTATGTGTTCTGTCCCACTGTATTCCCAGTATCTAACAAATGTCTATCATATGCTAGGCACTCAATACATATTTGTTCTATGAACGAAGGAGACTGAGAACATATTTTAACCCCTTAAGATCAAGACCCCTAACTTATCAGTATTTTTAACCCCTTGGGTTTTAGCAATGCTTCTTGTACATAGTATGCTGTCATTTTCATTTGTTGAGTTAACTTATTCCAATCCTTCAACCTTCTCCAGCCCCCGTTTACATCCTCAGAGGAAATGAAGAAGACAGATGGACATATCAGTTTATTCCTTAACTCTCCCTCCTTTAATCAAATCCATAGGATTATTAAATAAAATATAAAAAGGGGAAAGTACAAAGATGTAACCACACCCCCAAAGATAGTCAATTTGAAGGCTACAAATGGCAAGAAAAAAAATAAAACAACCTCAAAGTGCTAACTGGAATTGACCTCTCCGATGCCTGCTGGGCTTGGGTCCCAGAACAGAAAACAGGGTTGATGAGCATGCATACAGAGAAGGTATTAGGGGAGAAAACTGTCCCATTCCTTATGGAGGCTTAACTGAAGTTTTTTTTGTTTTGTTGTGTGGTGTTTTTTAGATGGAGTCTCACTCTGTTGCTCAGGTTGGAGTGCAGTGGTGCCATCTCTGTTCACTGCAAACTTCACCTTTCAAGTTCAAGCAATTTTCATGCCTCAGCCTCCCGAGGAGCTGGAACTACAGGTGCATACCACCACAATAGCTAATTTTTTGTATTTTTAGTAGAGATGGGGTTTCATCATGTTAACTAGGCTGCTGTCAAATTCCTGGCTTCAAGCAATCCACTTGCCTTGGCCTTCCAAAGTGCTGGGATTACAGGCATAAGCCACCGTGCCTAGCCCAAAGTTCTTTAGAACTACAGGTTGGGGCATCCTTTATTTGCCTCGGAAACAAAATGTGACACCTGCAATTACAGCTTATATAAAGTGAAATTTAAAAGGTAAGAACAGTCACAATCCCCAAGCCAAGTTTGTTCCAGGTTGCCCACTGGTTTCATGACCAGATGTGAATACCACAGGGATAGGAATCCCAAGCTATACCTAAAAGACTGTAAGGACTTGGTTTTGGACCAGGGAGCTCAAGAGACCTGTTAGAGGGATGAATGTTGTAGAGTTCAAAGAATGTTTCCATTGAAGATGAAAATTAAAGCCAAAACTCCAAAACTCATTCGGAAAAATAACAACATAAAAAATTGAAAATGACAATCAGGTGACAATCAGGAAATGATGAAATAGTCTGCAGACAAACAACAAAAACAGCAACAACAACACTTCCACAAACTTTAAACTGAGTGTGTTTAGGGTATTTCAAAGATAAATGAAGAAATAATGCCCCCAAAATAAAACAGGAATTTTTTAAAAAAATTAATGCAAAGATTAAACAAGAATGAATTAGTATTACTGAAATGAAATGCATAGTCATTGATTTAAAAACAGAAGCAAAAACAACCATCTAGTGGGGGAGTTGAAACAATAAATAGGTAATTATACAGTTATGTTGTGAATGCACTTATGGGCTAAGCAGATGGCATGACACGTGCCTCCGCACAGCTGGCCCTCATCTAGCTTGGTTATTGGAGGAAAAGGGAATCAGGAAAATAGAAGGGGTTGAATTGAGTCTTGAAAGTAAAACAGTAGTTATCAGGTAAAGAGAGAATTTCTGCCAGAAGTAGAGTAAGCAAGGCAGGAAACAGTGTATAAAGGAACCACAACCACTTCAGCATACTGGAGCAAAAATTATAAGCATAGAGAGTAACAAGTAGAACCAGTGAAGGATCAGTTCATGAAGGACCTCCTATGCTATGTTTCAAAGCATAGACTTTATCTTGTTGGATAACATGGCAGCCATTGGAAGGCTTAAGTGTGAGGTCCCATAGAGCCAGCTTTAATTTTGAGATGGGTCACTTTTAATGACTGGGTTGAGGATAAACTGAAAAGGTCCAGGAAGATCAGGGTCAGGGAAATTAGATAGAAGGCTGTTCTAATAGCCCCATTCAGAAATAAGAGCAGAACCATTTTCTCATTCATCTTTGCCCTCCCACGCCTCAGCCCAGAACCTGGCACAGAGTAGGTGCTTAAATCATATCTGAGAAGTGATTTTGTTCAGCTTGAAATGAAATCACTTCCAAAATTAATAGAGATGAAGTTACCATTTGTCATAGATCCACAGCCAGAAGTGGTGCGTCTATGGACAGATTGGTGGGACTCGCAATTAACATCAGCCCCTTCCATGGGTTTCAAAAAGATAGTTGGAGGACACCTTGCTCTACATGACTTATTTTAATCTCCTAGTCCCAGATATAAACTGATCATTGGCTGAGGACTGAAATGATGTTTGTCATGACATGATCTGAGCTGGGTCCAGAACTTTTGGGTGTTGGACAAGTCTGAAGCTAAAGGATCAGAGAAGTATTCCAGTCTCGCTGTAACACCAGTGTGAGGAAAGCAGTGAGCAGAAAATACATGTCATGTAGAGGGCAGTGGAAAAAACCCACGAAGAGATAAATATGTATAGTGATACAAATGCCCAGCGTGTATGGCCCACGTTTCTGCCTATGGAATTACACAGGGTTATTCACTGCTCCTAACTGTTGGCACGCAGCAAATGTAAAATATTAGCAATAATAATTACGCTGTGCATATGCTTAATGTCTATCAATAAAGCCATGACTCTTAAATTCCCTTAAGCTTCTTTCCATTAGAAAGAGTAAATTAAATATATATATTCAAACAAATTAAACGCTGCTAACAGCTTTTCTAATTTGTAAACACTTGCATAAACATGAGCTTTATCAAATGCTTAATTAATCTGAAATGCCAACTTAAAAAGTGAAGTAATGAACAATAAGCATATTACTACCTTAGGATGTTATTCCATCTGGATGTTTTTAAAAGAATTTAAGAAGATATCCTTCTGTATAAACCAGCTAATGTCATGAGAAATCAGTCAGCTCTCAGGGATTAAGAATAGTTTGAAGTTGACCAAGGATGGTTAGCTTTCTGAATGAACTATTTAATGAAAAAGAAAATCTCATAAACTTTTAACAAGCAAGTAGCTTTTAAGCCTATGAAAGTGAAGTCTAGAGCTTTTATTTATTGCAGTATAGTAGACCACTTTGCTATAAGTTTGATAGCAGACAATAAATTTGTAGGACTCTAAGTATAATCTTCTTAACATACAGTTTTATATTACTGCTTGTTTTTAACCTATTAGTAATTCTTCCATTTTAATACTCTTCTCTTATTGTTTCTTTTCAGAAAGTTTTGATATAGATATTGTAAATGATTCATAAAAGGAGAGAGTTGTCACTTTTAAGAAATTCATCCTTCAATTTTCATTATGCACATACTAGGCATTCAAAACTATTCAAATTAACTACTATGCAAATGAATATATATTATATATATACATGAATCATCTCAAACAGGGGGAAAAGGGAAACCTCTCCTGTATAATTTTTATTTGTTAAATGGAGTTTGCAAATAAGAAAAACATCCAACAATATGAGAACCCCCAACCGTATTACCCTGGTCATGAGGAAATCTCTAAAGTAATCTTAGCTGAAGGATTATATATGCTTAAAACTAGAATGGCCAGGAAAAAAAAAAAAAAAAAAAAAAAAAAAAACCACTTACCCTAAACCACTCCCCTGCCCCATTTTACAGATTGCCAGACTAAGCCCAAGAGAAAGAGGAATGAAATTACTCAAAGATCCATAATTAATGACAGAGGTAGACAAGAAACCTGCCTGTCCCCATTACTAAGCCATTGATTGATCTTCCTATGACATGCTGTGAGCTACAATACCATACCATCTCTTAAAATACTCTCCTATCCTAAGACACAGATAACCGTCCTTCTAGGGCAGTCTTTTGGTGTCTATGCTCCTTTCTAATAGTAGTATGGCTTAGACCAATCGTTCTAGCCTACGGATGAGAATGTTATATAGGAGAGAATCAGAAGCCTCAGTGAAATGGAGGTAGATTACATCTATTGCTTCCCCTTTATCTCATGGCCTGCCACTCTATCACAGAAGGAAATTAAGTTGGTCTGGCATGATTCACTCTTGACAAAACCTTGTTTGCTACTCAGAACTCTATTCCTTTCTAGGGGATTGCAACACAATTTTGAAAATATAATTTCTTTTAGTATCTTCTTGATTGCTACCACTTAGCTGACCAAACTATTAGTTGGGTGCCTGCCTTTCCAAATACCTATTGTTAAGGCAAGGGCTAAATGTGCTCTTCTCTTTTGGACCCTTTCTTTGCTATTAAAATGTTCTAGCAATTAATTGTAGGGTGTTCTGCAAAACTAAGCACCAATCTCTGAGTAGGTAGAATTCATGTCATCAGCCCCTGCTGATGCTAATAGGCAATTATTTATCAAGTATATTCAACTATTTTCCATCTTTCCAACTTTTGGCTTCCCCTTTTTGCTGCCGTCTTGACTCTCTGGGCAGCACTCTTCCTGATGATTTGTCCCAGATAAATTTTTTTTTACATACAGAAGTAAAACCAAAACAATAAAACCTCTGAGATTTTGTTTTTGATTTTCCCCCCATTTGTCTGTCATCAGATTTATTTCCCTTCCTATTGGCACTTGACATTTTTCTTGATTCTGTTTTGCTTTATAGAATTGAGAAACCCTTTTCCATGATCTCTTTTACTTTTTCTTTCACTCTTATGTGTGAAAAGTGTCACTTTCTCTTACTGAAGAACAAACAGTCTCAACATGCTACTCTTTCTCCCGGAGCAGCTAGTTGTTTAAGAGTCTTACCATATTGCTCCACAGGCAAAGAGATGGAGCTAAAACTTCATTCATTCCTTCATTCACTCATCAACGTTCATTGATTCAACAAGCATCACTGAATTATTGATTCAACAATCATCACTGAATACTAACTGGGATGTGCCAGGCACCATTGTAGCTTTAGGGGAATGTTTATAACCATGAAACCATTACCACAATCAAAGTAATAAATATCCATCACTTGCAAAGTTTCCTTCTGCCCTTCATTTTGTATATTTATTTTATTGCAATAAGAACACTTAACATGAGATCTAATCTCTTTAAAAAATGTAAGTATGCAATATAGTATTGTTGATTATAAACATGATGCTCTACAGAAGATCTCTGGAACTTATTCATCTCGCATAACAAAAACTTAATACCACTAACTAGCAACTCCCCATTCCTCCGTCCCACCAAGCCCAAGGCAACCACCATTCTACCATCTATTTCTATGAGTTTGACCATTTTAGATACTTCATATAAATGGAATCATGCAGCACAGCATTTATCTTTCTGTGTCTGGCATATTTCATTTAGCATAAAGTCCTCCAGGTTCATCCAAGTTGTCACATGTGGCAGGATTTTCTTCTATGTTTTAAGGCTGAATAATATTCCATTGTATGTATATGCCATATTTTCTTTATGGATTCATTCACTGTAGAACATCTAAGTCACTTCTATACCTTGGCTATTATGAATAAAGCTGCAATCACTATGGGAGTGCAGATATCTCATTGAGATCTTGATTTCAATTATTTTGGATGTGTAGCCAGAAGTGGCACTGCTGGATCATATGGTGCATGTATGTATGTACGTACGTATTTATTTATTTATTTATGAAAACAATTAAATGAAATCCCAACTGATTTCCATAGTGGTTGTACCATTGTACATTCCTACCAACAGTGTACAAGCATTCCAATGCCTCCACATCATCACCAACACTTTGTTAACTTTTCTTTTCTTTTTTTAAGTAATAATCATCCCAACAGGTGTGAGAGGTAATAGCTCAGTGTGTGAATAATTCCTTTTCTGTGGCAGACTCTTGACACTCAGAGCTAGATCCTGTTATTCTCTTATTAGACCCCCCAAAAATATTCTCACAGAATAACAACCTCAAACCAGATTACTCTGAGACCATAATAAAATAAGATAAAGCAAGGCCATTTATAACTTCACTCTAGGTAAGACTTATTGAGATACCCAGTCACGGAAATTGTCCCCATTTTCTGAGAGCATCCAATTTAGAGCAAATTCCTATCTTTTTAAAATCTTCCCCAAATCACTCCATCAAGATAAAATCTTATCATCGGTTCTTTCCAACAACATGCTACTGAGCTGCACCACCAATCTCCATGGTATGTGTTCTTTCTTGTTGCAACAAACCAGAAAAACAGCTTTAACTGTACGGGTGTTCCTCGCGGTCTTTGGCTACAAGGGTTGACAGCAGCACCCCAGCTCTCGACCCACTGGATGTTACTAGCATCCTGACTCCAGTTGTGACAACCAAAAGATGTTTTTTTGCGTTGCCAAATTAGCACATATGGTAGGGGCAACATCTCTGATTGAAAACCGCTGAGGTAGCTGGACCAAGATCTTCAAACTGAGGTCAGCTTTACTGTTACATATGTATAAACAATGTCAGTCACTGAAAATTCTGAGTTGAAGGACCCTCCTACTCTTCTGAATCTTTCACTTGATTTTCTTTTTGTTTTTTAATTTCCTCTTCTTTCTTCTCCCCATACTCATCATGACGTTACTCTTTGAGCCATTTATCTTGTTTGAATTCTGAGTGTAGCATTTAAGGGAATTTTGTTGTGGTTTCCTCTAGTAAACACCACATGTAAGAGAAAAAAGCCGACATTTAGTATTATTTTTTAATAAAATCTGTTTTGCATGGACTCCAAGCCCTCCAGGCACTCTAGTATTCTGCAGCTTTTTAAAAAAATTTTGTTTATGCTCAGTGGACAATCTCAAAAACCAGGGAGGTTTTAAGAGACTGCTGTGAAAAGTTAGTCTTGTGTTTGTTAATATTTTGCACACATGCCCATAGGCCTTAGGGCGATGAGTTTATTTAAACAAATAGAAATAATACATACATAACCTCATTTCCTCTAATTCATCTCTACGATTAGTCTCCTGAATGGCAGTGCAGTTTTGTGATTCCACTCGCATGCTGTCAGAAGAGTTAGAAATTCTATCCTCTATCAAGGGTATTTATGATATTTTACCACAATGATATAGAATAAATCATATTTATTCACCTGGAAAGCACTTCTAATCACCCACCGTCTCCCTTGTGTTCTGTTATTTCTTGTATCACTAGGGTTACATTGTTGTAAGCCAAGGAAATTGACTATAAGTTAAAAAACATTCACTGGAAAGATGAAATAAAGGGAGAATAAAGAATAAGGCAAGGAAACTAATGAACAACAGAGTCAGTAGCTTTAGAGACTCTTATAATAGGAACTCTCTGATAGTCTCTTTCAGGTTCTACCACTGAAATGAATGTTCTCAAATTTCCTCAGTGTTCGGATCATTTTTCTCAGAGATAAATTTATAGGAAAAAGCACAATTGGTGCTACCTGGGTTACGTGACAGCCCTTGGACTAGGGAGCAGAGGCCATCTCGATTAAAGTCCTTGCAAGGCGGTATTCAGTGGAAGAGATTCAATTATTGTGGTTGGCAGAATATGGCCCTTCAGACATCCATTCTCCAATATAATACATTAGATATATATAGTATATATAAATAACTTTGATATAAATTTTTATATCATGGATGCATAGAAATATTCTCTCTCTCTCTCTCTCTCTCTCTCTCTGTGTGTGTGTGTGTGTGTGTGTGTGTGTGTGTATGTGTGTGTGTTTACACTGTTTTATATCCTACCTTCATCATGAATGATATAGTCTGGGTATCCTTTACTTCAGTAAACATTCTTCTATACCATTTCAATTGACTGCATACCAAAGTCCTACTGTTCAACATTTAATCATTTCTAATTTTTAATATAATGAGCAATAATAAAGAGACATTCCAGTATGTATCAGGGTAAGTTCTTGGTGGGTAGAATTCCTGGGTAAAAATGCTGTTTATAGAAAATGTCAAATTGCATTATACTTCTGGAGCCATTTGTGTGTCATCGCTAAGTGACTGGTAAATCAAACTTTCAGTAAAGTCTTCTTTGCAAGAAAAAGGAACTGTATATCAGAAAGGGGACATAGCATCTAGGATTTTTGGTGGTTGTTTTAGGGGAAAAAAAATCAGGATCTTTAAGGAAATGGAGGGAAAGATCTAAAAACCAGCTCTATAATGCCAGCAACTGGTTGCCGGGTACAGTTGCCAGTCCCTTAAAAGGTGACCAGATTGCCTCCTGCTTTTTACTGGGGAGACAGTCTGGGTGCATTTTGGCTTTCACACTAGCCAATTTTGAATCATTCTCCCTGGCTCCTGCTGCTTCCCTTTTTGTCCAGTCCCCTTCCTATATCATACGTCATGTGCTTGAACAAAATGCTAGCCAGTTTTTCAGAGGAAAAAGGCATCTAAAGTTAAATCATTAATTTTTCCATTGCTTGTCATTAATTATTAAGTGCTTAAAAAAATACCTCAATGAAAATATATCTTTCAGGTCAGTACAACAGAATGTAGTGAATAAATTAAGAATATGTGTTTTATATGTAGATCTTTATACAGGGACCCAGGAGTAATTATTTCTTAGTTCTCAACAACATGGAAAATCCAAAGCCATTTAATCTATATTCTCTATTTTTCACACGAATAAATTTGCCAATCACTAGCAAGTGCCAAATGCAAATTTATGATAATTTTAAATTGGCTTTATAATGGGCTCAGTGGCAAACATATGATTTAATATTTTTCATTATGGCATTGTTTATGTTCTATTGAAAAGTTCCTTTAATGCTATTTAGCCACATTTAAATTTCCCTGAGGAGTCTGATAACCATTAATGCTTTAAATAGATATGTCATCCTGGACTGACTAAAGAACCAAGTTTAATCTTTGACAGAGACCAGATAATGCTTGAGGAAAAGAGGAAGGAGAAATGTCTATTCTGTGTAATTTGATTCATAAGGTACCCGGGATGGGAGGTAAGAAGTGGGGGATATAGATATTCTTTGACTTTAAACAAAAATTATGCTAGATGTTGAAGTACTAGGTGAAATTATTTTAAGACATTTTTTTCTTCCCCAGCCCATATGGAGATGATAGACTTACACACTTTAGCATCTTCACCTTCATCATAAACAATATTGGTCTTCAGTAAAGTAGGGCCTCTTGTCAGGTCTTATTAAACTTTGATCTCATTACTAAGGAAGCTAAGTTTCAGGTATAGAATGCAGCAAAGTCATGAAGATTTATGTCGAACCATTATAGAGCCACTGTATAAAGTCATTTCAAAAGTCAAAGTGGGAATGTATTTAGATTTTTGAGATATTTTATTTGGCACAGCTTTAAAAAACGTAGAGCAAAGAAAATATTTCTTTTTAAATCACTTATTTCTGGAACTAAACATTCAATAATTCTTCTCAAGAGGAATACATTCACTTGGCTTTATCTTTTTTAACTTCATTATTTTTCAACAAAATTCAAACAGCATTTTTATCAGTCTAGAAGGCAGGTCAAGTATCTAAGCCCTTGAGAATCTTGTCAATAAATCATTACAGATTTCCTATTCATGCTTCAGCTACCCATGAGGAACAAATAGCATTTATATGAACATCACAACTTCATTAATTAATTCATTAAACATATATTTACTGAGTATCAGAAGGTGTGGAGCCCTCAGAAAACAATAAATGTACATTAGTTTTCTTTTCTTTTTGTTTTTAAAGACGGGGTTTCACCATGTTGGTCAGGCTGGTCTTGAACTCCCAACCTCAGGTGATCTGCTCACCTGGATCTCCAAAGTGCTTGGATTACAGGCGTGAGTCACTACGCCTGGCCCATTATTTTTCCAAGAGAAAGAGCAGACACCTTAATTAGGCTACCATTTTCTCCAGTTTTATTTCCCAACTTTTCTCCCTTGTTCCCTGTCTCAAAGTCCATTCATTGTCCTTTCCAACTTCTCCAATCCACACTCCAAGATTCAAATTTCCTCTTGCCATTGGGCCACAATATCTCTATTCCCTTTGTTTGGAATACTCTTACCATCTGGCCCCCCAGTTGTTAACTCCTAATCAGATAACACCTCACCCATCTCTTCAAGGAAGTTTTCTTTAATCCTAGATCACATTCCTTTCTCTTACGTTCTTTTTGCAAATTATACTTATGTAAAAACGGAGTGATTATTTCATTGACAACCATCTATCTCCCTCTGTATCCATAATTAAGACGACACAGGGAAAAACAATGAAAATCATGAAAGAAAGACCATGCCTTTCTTTTAAAGTGTTTTATTCCTGAGGACAGTAGGTTGCCTGGAAAACAAGACATGCTAAGAAGAATACTTGTAGAACCGTCAGTGAATTAAAAACATAAACAAATGCCATGGAATGTGCAAGATAATTGGGAGTCAAGGCTTGTCACACATACCAACCCCCTTCCAAAAATAAAAAAGGCACACACACACACACACACACACACACACACAAAAGAGAGAGAGATAGAGAAAGGGAAGTAACAGTCTAACTGAATGAGACATGAGTGATATAAATAATTCAGTCTTATAAGACTGCAGCCAAAGATGGTAGGGTGCTGCTGGACAACTGCAAGAAAGAGATGACATTAGTGTGAAATCTTGTAAGATGTGGAGGATTTAGATAAGCAGTAAAGAAAAAAAATCTAGATACTTCCTGGTATGTTTCAAAGCTCCACCCCAATATTCAAGAGAAAGTCTTGAAGGAGAGAGACACAGGGAGCCAGGAGGTCACTTATAGATGGGTGACAGTGAAATAGGGATGCATGGTAAGAGCTTGGATCAGGCTGCTGAGGGGTCCAAGTAGAGAAGCTAGAGGAGTAAAGGATTTGAGAACTTTCACTGGGGGAAGCAGTGGCAGCAATGACACCCACACACACAGGCATAAAGTAGATTTCATGACAGATTAGCTTTAGAGGAAAAATAAACTAAGTAATATTAACTCCAGTATTTTGCTTTAATATGATTGCTATTTTTCATTAAATATACTGGGATATTAATATATGTACATATAACATTTACAAACATATATAACTGTATATTTATGTAAATCTCCTATATTTAACATTTTAAAGAACTGTCAACACACATATCCCATAAATATACGCAGCTACTATGTACCCACAAAAATTAAAAAACAAGAATGTTAAGCAATTATTTATAGGCATCATTTTGCTTTAGCTTCACAATAACATGAAGGAGGCAATTTCCCAGAGGACTATCAACACGTGGTGGCTGAATCACGACTCAGACCCAGGCTCTCTGACTTCAAAGCTCTACATGTGACTTGGTAAACTGCTTCATTTCTTTTAGAGGTTGGTTTATTGTGTCATATAATATCAAACTTCACCTAATCTAATGCTACCTTCATGCTAGAAAAAAAATGATAGTGAGACATGTTTTGATAAGATTTGCCCTAGAACAAAATTTTCAAGTAGATAAAGTTGGCTTTGGGTTTGTTTCCTCTGGGCAACTCCCTCAGTGCTCACTCTCACCTAACACCACTACAGCATCACCACGTTACTCACCCAAGCACCTCACCGTGCTCTAAATACTTCTCTCTTGGTCTCATATCAAACATAGGCCATCAAGATTCTACTATGGCTGTAGTGTTATACAAAGAGAAAGTCTCTGGGTCTATTCATTCAAAATATTTCCCTTTTGGACTAGGTTAAAGGCTGATTTAATTCAGTCTTTGCAAAAACCTGCATTTTAACATTAAATTTTAGTACTCTCGTCTACCAATTTTCAATATTTGTAGACGTGAAAATTCCAAAATAAAAACTAGATGAAAACTTGCTGCTTTGGTTAACATAATGGTAGGGGCCAGTGTTTTCAATCCTATCAGCTGAAAAAAAAAAAAAATTAGTGAGACCCAGAGCAAAACAATTCCAGCTGAAGTAATCCATTTAAAAATCCACTGTTCTGACCCAAGGGAATAATTAACAGGTTAGTTTGGGACACTGGTTAAGTCAGGATAAATAGATGGATGAATGGGAGAAGTCTTAGACCCCACTTAAAAAAATCAAACGGCGTAGACACACGCTTACTCCCCACAAACATAAATTTGTATCTGGCCTAAGTGCATCTAAGGTATTGGTCTTCAGACGTTTTAATCAAGAATTCATTGGACACAAATTATCTCCTTGGTCTGAGACCTGGCCTAGCCTTGAATAGCCTCCTTGAATTTGGATGATCAAAGGAGAAAATAGAGATTGATGACTCCTTCTTGGAAGCAGTTGGTTTAATCACAGCATGGTTGTGTTTCTTGATGCCACCTGGACTTGAAGTGTCCCATGCTGAGCACCAATGAAAAATGGCCTTTTCTTTTCCTTTTGCTTAAGATTCTCTCTTGATTCTTAATGGCTTCCGTAATTAAGGAGTAACTACCAAGGCGTGGGGCATTTCTATGGGATTAATGGCTAGCTGGGAGAGTTGATGGCCCGGAGTAGGGACTCATTAACCTCAGCTGGTCATTAATTCCTTCAGCACTGCCTGAGGTTGGGGGTGGGGGAGTGGGGAGGGTGGGTACAACTCTTTTGATTGTATTTCTATGGCAAGAAAAAAGTCAACTTTTAAATATACTGGAATATATTACATCTGTCTTAGCAATACAAAACCTCAATGCTGTCTCTAGCCTTTCAATTGCATCATTGTGTTGTCAGGTCCCCCCCCACCTCCCGGAGGTTTTTTTGTTTTTGTTTTAATCGTGGATGCTAGTGTAAGAGCGAGCAGAGATAGATGAGAAAGGGTTCTGAAGTGGTGACTAAGGTGAAGAGCCTAAAAAATGCTAAATGATAAAATTAAAAGGGTTACATTTCAGGCAAACCGAGCCTCATCCTTTCTGAATCACAACCCTTATACAGGCAATTGGGACGACACTAGTACATTTAATCTTGTGCTAGCCCTACCTCCCTCCCTTCTGAAAGCAGATGTGTAAAAAATATTACATGTCTCCAAGGGTGTGGAGATAGGCCATCTTTTATGTGGCTAGTAGGAGTGTAAATTCTAACTACCTGTTTGACAACCAATTAGATACTAGCTGTTGAAATTTCAAATCTGCATGTCCTAATGCAGAACTCTACTCACCTCTATTGTTCCTAGAAAAAAATGTGCTTGTATGAATAGCAATATGATGGGCAAGGATGCTCACTGAAACATTGTATACAACAGCAAAAAAACTCCAATCTGCCCACATATTTATTAGTAGGAGAATGACTTGTTCATATTAAGGAAGGCCAGGCAGTAGTTAAAAGAATGATGTAAAAACTGCATTCATCAAAAGCTCTTTAAATGACTTAGAATAGGAAAAAAGTATGAAAGAGTGATATACAGTATCTCCTATAATTTATGTGAAAATAACAGAAAGCAATACTATATATTTTCTAAGAAAAAGATTCATGTAAATGACTAGAAAATGGCCTGGGGAAAATAAAACACACAGAGGTACACAGGTACACACACACTCATGCATGTGCACACACTCCAGAGTAAAAAGAGTGATCATCTCCAAAAGAATGGAATTGTGGAGATGTCACTTTCATCTCTATTTTTAATTTTAATATTATCCAAAGGTAACATTCTCATTTAGGAGTGGGTTATTTAAAATTAATATTAAAAAGAAATTATATAATTACTATACTTTGAAACCAAGGAAATGTTAGGTTTTATAGGCCCTTAAGTGGTTTGGGCATCATATGACAGATAAGAGGTTGAAAATCTGTCTACATTTTTGAACTGACTTCCCAGGGCAACTTGGGGAATATAAGTCCCTGTTCCCCACCGGCAGGCTAGGAGTCCCTGAAGCTGTTTGCCTTGGGATCTAGGAAAGGAACAGTTCTGTTTACAAATATTGCCTGCAAATAATGGTATACAGCCATGACAGCATTGCTCCTAACCCCCAGCAGAAATTTATTTAATAAGAAGAGTTAATGTATTCCTGGTGATATGTTGAGGTGAGGACAGAGGATAATGTCTAATATCTCAGATAATTTGGAGATCACTTGAGTGTTTTGGTTCTTGGGATACAAATGAACATTAACAGCTAATACTTGTTCCATAACAATGTCTGTCTTCAAGAATTAGATATCCTTTTAAAATATATTTGTTATGGTTTGAGGACAGACATATCAGAATCTCAAAGTTCACAGAGTTAAAATGACTATGGTTTATTGTCACAGCTCTGGCATTTATTAGCTACTTAACCATGGGCAAATGATTTAAATTCTCTGAGCCTCAATTTTCTCATCTGTAAAATTTGGAGACTAATAATAACACTTGATCCATAAATTGTTTTAATAATTAAATAAGATAATTCATATAAAAATATTAGTTCCTAATTAGCATTCAGTGTCATTTATTATTGTTCTTATATTTATTACCAGTGATATTGTTATTACAACTAGTTATCACTGAGTAGGGACTGAAAGTCAGAATTGGCTTTCAATAGTGACTATGCCATCTATTGAAAGGGTGACCTGTTTATATTGAGTTACGTTCTGGTACAGAGTTTCATTATTTGTTAAATGAGTTTAAGAATAAATTGATTTACCTCTATTTCTGGGGGAAAAGAAGAGTAAGTTGAGATCAGGTATATCAAAGTTAGAAAAAAATTGATATAAAAATAAGCTTTAATTAATTTTATCATTTTTTACTCCAGTAAATATAGATTTAAGCTGTATGCATGTTGTTAGAGGCAGAGAGATATGTTATTATTTGTCAGTTGTCACTCCTCCCAGATTGAGGTCAAATCTCATTTTGTGCTAGACTTGTGATTTTCATCCCAGTGGTAACAGAGAAGTCCACTTACCAGCTCGATGGCCAAGAAAACAAACAAACAAACAAACAAACAGTTGATTTCTTCACTTTTCTGCCTAACAAAGGTGATAGCTGCAATCCATGGTACTCTGTGACATAAAACAATATTCTTCAACTTCTACATTAGAAACATAAATCACATAAACAGTCTTCTAATAAATATGCTATTCTGACTGTCCCAATATTGCTGTTCTGACTGCATTTTCATGCCCTAGTGAGATAGATAGATACCGGACAATGAAAACGTCTTTCTGACTACTTGCTCAATTGTCCCATGAGATGCCAGCCATTACTGGATTAAGAACATTAGATTTGATACACTATTCCAAGCTGAGGCAATGCGGATGACCTGAGGTGATGCTGTGAAGGTATGATTCACACTCCAAGCCCATCTCCCAGTCCTGCTCACCATGTCAGACTCTCTCTTGTCACCCTGGCTGCCTCAGTTTCTCTTGGTGACTAAAACTATCACTCTTGCCCGTTGACCCCATTTTTCTTGAACTTTCCTGCTCTTTCTAGCTGTTTTATGTATTCTTTTTTTCTGAAAGGGGGAGACAAGTCACACTGGTGTCTCTATAACAGGTATAGATAGCACATTTGACATAGCAATAAATAACAATGAATTCCATCATGAGACGTGTTCTTTTCAACATTTCTGATAAGATCAAAGAAGTCATCTCCATTTGTTGCTACAATGTCTGTAATATCTCTCTAACATTTGCTCAGTCCCTTAACCCTCCATTTTTTCCCTTGTTTAAACCAATATGGCCTCAGGTACAGAGCTTCCTGCAGGTAACAGAGTCTAGCTGGAATTTTTGGATTTGTTTTGTTGCGGATGTCTTTATTCATTTTTTGGTTACCTTGACAAGCACTGATTTCAACTTTTGTGATAATGATACAGTGATGAGCTTTAAAATTCGTTGAGTACATTTTAAAAGTGAAGAAATTAAAAAAAAAAGGACAAGGGAATAGCAGGTGGATGAGTGAAGTCTGATCCTGTACCCCCATCCTCTTGGTGCTGTAATGATTTGCTTCTTCTGTGGCACATTCATGACATTAATGTATTGCCCTCCCAAGATGGCAGGGTCACTTTTATAACTCCTGGACCTCGGCTTAGTACCTAGTCCCAGGATGTTTTGAATAAATGTGTGTTGACTAAGTGAATCAATAAGAGCAAAAAAAAAAAGGAAAGCTGTAGAACCTCACAAAAACACCAGTGTGATTGGCTGGTGGTTGGTTGTTTTTCTCTAAGCAGTGGACTCTACTGTGTCTGTGTGTGTGGAGAGGTTAGAATACTGGGATAATGGATGGGAGGGGTTAGGGCCAGCAGTGGGCATCTCTCTAGCCCATAAGGCATCCAATTTTGACCACATATCTGGAACAATGGTCCCAAGACAAGCAGCATCTGCATTAACTTTTGCTTGTTAGAAAAACAAATCCTTGAATTCCTCCTGAGAACTAATGAAGCAGAAACTTCCGGGTTAAGGTCCTAAAGCCTTTTTCTGTTTGTTTGTTTTAGAGCCCTCTATGTGATTTTGATGCATGCTAAACTTTGAGAGTCATCACTGCATCGGCCACTAAACACAATCAAAGTTGTGATTCCTAAGGGGAGGAGGAGAATCATTCTCAATTTCATGAGGTTTGGAGATAATGGGGATTAAGTACGTCTAGTGATCAAAATGGTACACAGGTTTCTAAAGAGCTGAGAGATACTCCTTTTTGTAGCTCTACACATTTGATATCTACAAATAAAAACAAAGTAATAACTCCACCTTTACTTTTTTGAATAAATACCAAACTCTCTTTCTAAAGCACAGGAACGTAAGCGCATTGAGACTTTCTGAAGTTTAAGTTTTAACTTATGTCTTCTAAATTAGCAAACCTGGACTACAGATCAAAGCAGCTAACAGTGTAAATTCCACCCAATTAATGAGACTCCTGTCTGAAGTACTTCATACTGATGACCACCATCACTCGCTTTTTAAGTTATTTGGGATAACCTTGGTGGAGTTTTCTCCTCCTCATCCTGAGAGAGAGCACTGAAGGTAAAAAGCAAAACCAAAAGCAAAGTAGGGAGCGGCTAGTCTGAACACAGTGAAAAAGCCATTTCAAGAGCCCTTATAAGCCTATTTAAAACATTTTCTTCAAAGGAGTTCCTGCAACAATTATTACAGCTCATTTGCCTGCAAATGTGCTCTCTGTTGTTAATCAGTCAGTCATTAACCTCAGCAATATCAATGTGTTGTCACCCTGCATTTCAAAGAGGTGAATGAAGATGGGCGGTCTGTAAGAGCTGCCTCAGCTCAAAGAGCTCATTACACTATTTTTTCTTCCAAGGTAAACTCACACTCACAACAAAGATTGTTATCTCGGGTCTGGGGCACTCAGCATTCTTTCCCAGGCTTTTCCTAAGGCTCTTTTATTTAGGTCTGTGCCCATCGTTTACTCTGATTGCCAAGGAAATGGTCTCAGAGACCAAATAACACATTGGGAAAAATGGGAGGATTAGGACAGAGATGAAATTCATTCGAAGGTCTACAGTTTAAGGGCATGAAAGAGCAATTGCTCTTGCCTTCCTCCCCAGCAGAAAACCCAAGCCTTCGAGAAAGAAGCCAAGAGAGGCCAAAGGGAACCATTAATTATCCAGAGAATAAACTCTAATGTCCCTGGCCTGTAGTTTTTCTCCCCGCAGTGGTCATTTAGAAATCCCTGTGAGTGCCAAGTCTTTCGTGGGTCCTTGCATCAATCTTTCCTTGATTTCCTTCATATCCTCTAGATGCTATTTGGTCCTCCTGTGACTGTCGTCCTTCATAATCTCATGCAATGGTTGAGGACTTTTCAGGGGCCATGGATGAATTACATGCTGTTGCTCAGAAAGCGGTGAAGACCCTTAAATAGGATCCCAAATTTTATATCATTGTGAATTTTTCTAAGGAGAGATCCATCGCTTTCATGAGATTTATGGTCAAAATAAAGAATCACCAGAAAAACTATCCCAAGTTCTATTTTAATGAGTATGTATCAACTGTAAATGGTACTTCCTTTCATATGTAGTATATTACATCACATGGAATGACTGTTTTTACAGATCAAACATAGCCAACCAAGCACCAGAAATGTCAGGTTGGGTTTCACCTAATAAATAAATATTTAATATAAATATACAAATAAAAAAGTATGTATTAAATAAGCTTTTTATAAATGAAAATCACATTTTAAGATAACTTATACAAACAATATGTTTAATAGTGTAATACTTCAATATAGATGAGTAAATTTATGTTAAATGCATCTGTTTATGGCTGTGCTTTACATAGAAGCAGTTATTAGAGCTTTCTAATATGTATACCAGATACATAAGCATTTACTAGGTCGTAAAAGCACTTTGGAGGCATTTTGTACACAGCTATTGGTCTCTGGGATGACTGGGTGAGATTGTTTTTCTTTTTCAGAATCTTATTTTTGAAGGGCATAGTGTACCTTATACATAAAGGCATCAAAGGAATATGTCTCCAAATATTGAACAGGTGTCTTCCTCCTCTGGCTGTGGCTGGATGAGCTTCTAAACATGTAAAAATCTTGTTTCCATACAGATCTCCCCGATAAAAATTAGAATCCCATGGACGGGTCTGAAAAGACACTGGGAGCATATAGATCTCTTAATAAAGTCATTATTCTACTAGGGCAGACTGCCCCAGTCCCTCCAGCCCAGCTTGCATACACCATTCTTCTGTTATGGCAATTTACATACCTAAAGCTATCAATTTAGTTAATTAGGCTTTAAAACTGCTATTTAAATAAGGAGGAAACCATTTTTTTCTCCGATAAAGCCAAGCAAATAAATCATTGCCGTTGTCATAGATTGCCTAGCTGCTACTTCGCTAGAAAGCTTCAAAGTGTAACTTTGATGTGAAAAGAGTCTTAGGGAATATGCATATGAGAAACGATTTTGAAGAGAAGCTTTAACACAAAGTCTTAGGAAAATAGAAAAATAGAATAAGCCAGAGCCCCACCTTTATTTGGTGGCAATTTAAAGAATTCAAAGAAGGAAGATTTCCCCTTTTGAATAAAGATGATAGTGGTGATAATATACATTTTTTTTTGTTCTCAAAATAAAATTTCAGATCCTCATCGTTCCCAAACATCAAAGTACAGAAGATGTTTTGAGAATTTGTGGATACTGAAAAGTCCACATAAAGGTCTGGCACAGTGGCTCATGCCAGTAATCCTAGCATTTTGGAAGGCTGAGGCAGGAGGGTCACTTGAGACCAGGAGTCCCAGACTAGCCTGGGCAACATAGCAAGATCCCTATCTCTACAAATAATTAAAAAATAATAGCCAGGTGTGGTGGTATGCGCCTACAGTCTTAGCTACTCAGAAGGCTGAGGCAAGAGGGTAGCTTGAGTCCAGGAGTTAAAGGCTGCAGCGAACTATGGGTGCAACACCGCACCAGCTCGAGCAAAAGAGATAAAACATAAAATAATAATAATTTCTTTAAGAAAAAGTGCAAATAAAGGAAAGAAGCTGAAATAATCACTGTGGAAGTTGTTATCATCTTTAAGGACTTCACACTGGATTTGTTTGTTTAGGTTGCTAATTAACCAATCAGACATGAGAAAATTATTTTCTGGTAATGATTTCAAAAGAAGACAACATTCCTCTTTGAAGGATCAGATCCACTGGTCTTAAACTCTCACATCTAACATAGGAGCCATGCTACACAACCCAGTTCTTGGAAGCTTTAGGGGAAGGAATAGACTTATGTGAGCTAGGATTAAAGGATGTCTCAGCCTCATTCCCATGCGCGTAGAGCAAAAGTCCATTTGGAGATCCAATTCTTTTTTTGAACCCTATATCATAGAGCTAATATGGTAATGTAAATAAACAGTGAATGAATTGGTCTCCCTAAGATTTATTTATTTATTTCTCTTCTATTCCTTTTAAAGACAATGGATAATTTAAAACAAAAAAAGCAAAAAGAAAATTTGACTATTAACTTGATTCTTTTCTTTTTTCTGTTTTACTCCTGGCAAGCTGTGAAATTAACTCATTTCTTTTTGCAGAAAGCCACTCCAACAAAAGTATTATCAGAGGAATATATTTTTCTTTCCTGTAACTGCATCCTCTAGTCCTGATGAAGACTTAACAATTTGTCATCAAGAGGCAGTCTTAGATTTCTGCTGTAAAGCAGTATCTGATAAACACCTTCCATGGCCAACAGGAAAGCAGAAGTAATCTTTGAAAAATAAATAAATAAGTAAATTCTAAAAAACCTCAGGATGACTTGATAAGGATAAGGCACTCTTAAATGAGAAAGCCTTTCCTGGGAACTGAAACCAAGACACCACACAGTTCCCATCAAATTAAAATGCTAATAGAGAGGGTGGCAGGCTGCTGTATCTTAGATCAAGTTTTAGTTTTCTTTGGTTTTACTTTCTGTCAGGGTTATTCTATCATAATGTATCAGAAAAAGCATTGCACTCACATCAAATCAAATCGTTAATGGAAAGGGTGGCAGCCTAAAGTACTCTTGATCAACTGCTAATTTTGTTTTATTCTTCTTCCTCTTACAGCTATTCTCTGAAATGAATAACTCTGCATTCAAAAGAGCTTTCTGAGAGAAGCTGGGCACTAAAACAGATTAAGATGAACCGAAGACACAGAAAACCATTATGTTCACAGAATAAACAGTTTTAGTCATTTAATGTTGTAATAAACGTATTCATCTGTGAGGTGCTGCTTTCACCACTAAAAGGTCTCCTGTTAAATATGCACGTCTCCACATTGGGCCACTGATAACCACAGGACAACCTGGGGTGACAGTCTCACCATCCATCTTGGATTTGTTATTCTCATGAGCAGACAACTGATATGAACATCCCAGTAGTCAAAATGGAGAGGAAGCAAATTTAGCATTGCTGAGGAGTGTCAGATTTAATGTGTTAAGGACCAAAGTAATAATTTATCTGGAAGATAAGGGAAAGAGCAAGAGAGGCAGAGTCTGGCCCTGCCTTTGATGGCCAGAGCTCTGTGTAATAAAGGTTTGTCAGCTTTTTGCCATACTCAATCCTTGGGGATCTATGCCAAGACTGAAAAATCAGAGCCCTAAGCCCTATTGAAAAATGAGAGGGTGCATATCCAGCAGGGATGTGATAGAGACAATCAATCAGCATCCAAGCATTCATTTACTCTTTCAAACAGAAAACTCTCCTTCTAGACACAGTGTAAAGGAAAACAAGACCAACCCCTCCCCCCCCAAAAAGCTTTATGATAAGCTGCTGACAATGTGGGTTTGGGTGGTGTTTTATTTACTTTGGAGCCTTGCTTTGTCTATCTTACATTTGCTACGCGACAGTGTCATGTGTTAAGCATTTACCTTCAAAAAGAAGTTTAGGAAAATAAACCAAGGAAAAGGAAAGAAACTGGAGATTATTGTTAACGCTCCCCTTCCTAATGAAGAAAGCTTAATAGGCCTACCAAGACATTAGCAGCGACCTAAAAAAGTCATCAGATTTCATGACTTCTCTTGGGTTTCACAGAGAAATGTAAGGATTCACTGATGGTCCATAAATAAAACTTAAAAGTAATTCTAGATCTCTCTCCATTAGGCATCTTGAAATTTCTCTTCTAATACCTCTATTTCTCTAATTAATAATCTGGCCTTAATTATTATAAAATATTCTTTCATTGAGAACTTTTTCCTCAGTAGCGATTTCATTTTGTCGCAGGTCAGATGTTGCTTTTACAACTTTATGGTTTCCAAAATAATCACAGTATTTTCATTCTCTTGACTAAAACAATTAAGTTTCGTTCCCATTTTCCAATAATATTAATGAGAAAATCCACCTGTTTCAATATAGTAATTGGGTCTGATATATCTAAATAAACAGTTAAACAAATAAAACCGAACAACAAAAAGAAATATACATTTTTCCCCTTTCCAAACAAGTGGAATGGATGGAAACAGAATGATAAAATACTGTATTACCAGAGTAAATGTTTGATACCTGAAGATGGAATAATAACTGGAATACATTATTCACAATTTGGGTATGGACGTATAACATATGCACAGGGGCAAAATAGAATTTTTAAGTGTGGACTTTGTGATGGGAAAACTAATGATCTATTAAGTTCTCAAATGCGGGAATCCACAATTACTTAGGTAATGCTGCTGCTAAGTGCTGTGTGGTTCTGGGCAGAAAGATTTCTGGGGAGCGAAATTGGTACCATTTCAGGAAGAGATGCAGACCTCTGTCAATATTCAAGTCCATTCACCCCAGCCGGCTCTGATGTTGCCTCCTCCCTGCAATCTGGCTCCTGGTGAGTTTGTTCTCCAGAATCTCATTGAAGCTTCAGTCTCCTTCCCTAATGAAATGCTTGTCAGCTGCTGCACAGGAGATGTCCCCCCAGAATCTTGATTAACCTTTGTAGTCAATGAGCCTCTATGATTTTCTCCCCCAAGGAGACAAGGTTCATGGTGAGTGAGCATATCTCTGGAGTTTTATTTCTGATCTGGTATATCCGTCTATCCATACATTATGTGTATCTATTTATCTGTCTAAGTTTTCCAGTGAAGGACAGAAATGTCTGCCTGATTTTAAGTGTTCATGTATAAAATAACTCTAAACCACTTCTCTCCAAAGCTGCTGCTTTTTTTCTTTTGGATGGTAGAGAAGGCTGCTTTTGAAATACAGGTTTTGATCAATTTTATATTATCCCTTTTTCAGGTCTCTAATGTCTATTTCAAGGGGTGTTTTAACACTGTAAGTTTTACAGCAGCTCATAACTGATAATGAAGACTTTCCCAGTACTACTTCTCCTTTGACACCTGAATTCCAAACTGAGATTTAAATATATAGTAATTATGAATGGTATCACAGACGAATATTAGATTAGAGCACAGAGCATATAAGACATCACAAATTCCTTTGTTAATGCTATATTCCCATCCAAGGGAAGCTCAAAAGGCATCAGTGGATACTAGAAATAGAGGTTCTTTTTTATGCTCAGTAGATTTCTCATAGACTTTCTTTAGAGGAAAAGCTAAAGAGAATATGTCAGTATCAAATGAAATTACTACTTTGTGTCCTATGGATTTAGATTATCTGACACAGTGGCTTTGGAAAATTTGAATATTTCTAAAGAAGGATATTCACTAGAAAATAACTTCTGATAGGTAAATAATACCAAACTTTAATCATTCTAGTGTTTCAATTTAAAAACAAGTTCAGGGACAACTCTATTCTGTTCACCAAGGAAAAACAATAATTTAAAATACACAGCATATCGGAAACCTTTCATCTCTAATCTTAGATTGGCTAGGCCGTCCATGAGATACCTAGTTGACTACCATTTCTTTAAAGGATGGCAGGAGATCCTGGTTGCTGTAGTTCAACTGAAGCATTTAATATGCATCTACTTTGTCCAAAACATTGATCTAGGCATTGTGAGATTTCAGAGAACCTCTGTCCTTTGGAAACTGAATATTTTGAAACAAAACAACAATAACAACCACCAAAATCCCAGCTAATTTGGAAGCAGACTGCAGGTAGTGAAAAAGTATCTTCAAATATAAGAGCTAGATTCTCACTTTAACAAGGCAAAGGTAAAGCAAACATTACTGATCGTCAAAATTATCCTTGAAACTTCTTTAAATCTGGAAACCAGGGCTCTGGTCAAAAAGCTAAGAATTAACTCCATCACTTTGATTTCACTTTGCCCTGAGGCTTTCCCGGCCCTGAGTAGGGTAGAGGTCTGGGTCTACTTTGAAATGGGAAGGAGAGGAAAGATGAAATGAAGAGTTGGAAAGGAGGGGAGAGGGAGAAATGGAGGATGAAGAAGGGAGGGGCTATAGAGATGCAACACTCTTCTTTTTCAGGGAAAGTGCCATTTGAACTCTCATAAGTGAGAGCATGGTGTCCCTCTGTTCTGTCTCTGGTGGCTCTGATTCTTGCTGAGGATGGAACTAAGTTTTAGCTGCAGATATCACCTTGGGTAATGTGAACTGTTTAGGTACTTGTACATTTACATTCATGAAGAGAAATCCCCTTGAGGATGTAGTTTCTGCTGCTGGTGGCTGGTTGTTAGTCTGAGGGAGAAACTCCAGAACCACCATATCTGCTTCCAGAGTTTAGGGGTATTAATTGGTTCTTCCCTTTGGCTCTTTGTTTCATACCCTGCCCTGACTCTTTTCCTCACCCCTCCAACATGGTTGATTTATTACCAAATAAAGCTACTCCTTGGATGTGCTGGCCAACCATATTTCATCACCGCTACCATTCAACAGACCATACAATTTCTGAGGATATCATTATCCCAGGCTTCGATGCACAGAACACGCAGAGAAAGTGAAATAGCAAATGTACTTGTAAGACCTCTATTCCCCTACACAGTAATGGCTTAACACTTTGGCATTAATTCCATTTGTCAAGCTGTAAGATAAATACATGTGCATCAGACACTTTCCCAGCATTTATTCAAAGGGCAGACAGTGAAGATCACTATTTAAATGGGAAATGTGTCCAATTGTTTTTGTAAACAAAGCAGAGCTTCACAATTCACAAAGTATGTCAATCCTTTTAAAGAGCCAATGCAATTTTCAGAACAACAAAACTGCTGGTGAGGCTTCATCTCTCTATAAAAATAACAATACTACTTCTCAAAATTCTGAAATCCTAATGCAAGGTAAATATAATATATTTTATTGTAACCAAAAGGTAAAGTCAAAATACCTAAAGCCCTTGCCAGGAATATTTGTATTCATAAGTTCTGTATATTTCTATTAGGAATGTCATCTAATAAGATGCTATCATTTGCAACCTTGCACAAATCACATTGAGTCTTGCATCCAGTGAAGCTTTTTACAAGCAATGATATTCACATATGGATAAATTATCACATCTTGAAAGAGATTTCCAGATTTCTCCTTATGTGTCTTGCCTAAATTGGTCTCTGCTTATACTGCAATGCCAGGCTGACTCTCTTCTTTAAAATGGTTACCTTTTTTTTTTTTTTGCCTCTCAACTTTTCAAATGGACTAAAGCATTTAGTTCTAATGTGTAACCTCATTCAAGTACAGTCATGAACCACATAACCACATTTTGGTCAACCAGGGACCACATATACAATGATGGTGCTGTAAGACTATAATACTGAATGTTTACTTATTTTTTCTATATTTAAGATATGTTTAGATGCACAAATACTTTCTATTATGTTATAATTGCCTACAGTATTCAGTACAGTGTCATAATGTATAAATATGTAGAGTAGGAGCACTGGACTGTACCATATAGACTATGTGTGTAGTAGGCTATATCATCTAGGTTTGTGTGCGTACATGCTATGATGCTTGCACAACAATAAAATTGCCTAGCAATCCATTTCTCAGAATGTATCCCTGCCCTATGTGATACACGTGACTGCATTTTCCTTCAAAAGATACAGTTTTAAAAGAATCACTAAGAATGGCTGGGCACAGTGGCACATGCCTATAATCCCAGCACTTTGGGAGGCTGAGGTAGGCAGATCACCTGAGGTCCGGAGTTCAAGACCAGCCTAGACAACATGGTAAAACCCCATCTGGGCTAAAAACACAAAAGTTAGCTGGGTGTGGTGGCAGATGCCTATAATCCCAGCTACTTGGGAGGCTGAGGCAGGGAAAATTGCTTGAACTCGGGAGGCAGAAGTTACAGTAAGCTGAGATTGCACCACTGCCCTCCAGCCTGGGCAACAGAGCAAGACTCCATCTCCAAAAAAAAAAAAAAAAGAATCACCAAGAATGAATGAAAAAGCACAGAGATTTTGAAACACTGTATCCATACACAACATCTCTGTTTATAAAAATATATACTTTTATTTTCTTGGAAAGAAGACTTAAACATCATTCATATTGTCAAAACATTGTTTTGTTTTTTTTGTTGTTGTTGTTCAAGAAAAATTTATCTAGTCTAATTCTGCATTCGTCTTTTCGCTTCTCTTCAGGCCAGGAGTTTGAGGCTGTAAGTGAGCTATGATCATACCTGTGAATAGCCACTGCATTCCAGCCTGGGCACCATAGCAAGACCCTGTCTGTTAAAAAATGAATGGAGATACTAAGTCTTGGATAACTAAAAATTAAAAAAATATGTTTGAAAGATGTTAATAGAAATAAATAAGACAATAAAAGTCACCCTTTCAGACTGTCTTCTGGATTCGGAGTTCATGTCCTCTGCAATAATATAAGGCCCATGAGATCAAGGACTTTGTTTTGTTTCTGTTTTCCTATAATCTACAAGTGCTCGTGCTACACAGTGTATGCTCAATAAATATCTGTTAGGTTAAGCTAAAAGCACATAGTGTTGTGCCAGCCAGGCACTGAATTAAGCAACATATCATCTCACTTATTCTTAACAAAAATCCATCAGAGAACTCCGACTATTATTTCTGTTTTATGAATGAGAAACTCAGATTAGGCTCATAGAGTTTAAAAAGTGTACTCTGCAGAACTCCCAAACCTTCTCTACTCACAACAATTTCATCTTCTATTTGTCTAACTGTATGATCAGGGAAAAAAATTTCCCAATTTGCTATATACGATTTCAAAAGGATTGTTCATTTACTCTTATTACTTCATGTGAAATGTAGAAGCAATTGTGTAAGTAAGAATTACAGGTGTCCTGTTACATGGTTACAAACTAGAAAATAATCTGATGATAAGATTTCTTACTTTGGTGCCTGAGGGTCAACCATCAGTCTGCTTTTCATTTTCCATTTAAATAGTTGAACACAGTCTAGAGATTACACCCTAAGCAATACAGTTACACACCAAAGCAACTAAAAAATAAACTGCCAGGGCTAAAACAATCTAATATATTTAAAGCATTATGCCTTTATCTCTAAATCAGAATTTATTTCTAGAGCTGCAATACAAAATCAATATTGGAAAAACCATCTAAATTGAATGTTAGAGGCTTCTGAATGTACATCCTCTACCAGGAATTTTAATTTTAATCTATGCTACATATTTATATCTGATAAAATTCTCAATTGAAACTCTCAAATTCATAGTATATATCACATACATGAAATGTAATGATTAACAGGGATAAATTATAGTACTATTATAACAACACAAAGCAAAACAATAAAATATGTGAACCAAGGAATATCATCATTTTAAATACAATTATTAATGTTTTGAATCCTGTCTTTGCTTCTGCAGATGGCATAAAATCATGTCTCATGTCACAATAACATTAATGGTATTATCTTCTCTCCTCTGAACTCTAAAGCATTGCATTTGTTATGAAATATATTATTTTATACCTTAATTTGGAGTCATATGCATGTGCATTTAAAATGTCCTACTGAATTGTGACTGGATCATTATATATTTCTCAGACACTATGCATTGTGCAGAGTAGATGCTCAATAAATATTTTTTTGAATTAAAGAAAGAAAACAAACAGGAAATATCTAGTATGAATATTAAAAATATGCAAAGTGTACAATGCACATATGTAGTGACAAGAATTACACAAAGGTGGCTGGATGCTAGCTAACTTCATAGATGGCTTGAAGCCTTCCACTGATTCTTGATTGCAAACCATGTGAGGTTCAACCAGACAACCAAAACCTCTAAGCTCTCAATGGAAGTAGCTTCATTAGACTGGTACCAGGCACCACAGTCTAATGAAGCTAAACTATGAACACTGTTTTCTGAAAGTGGGATTTTGGACTACCTGCATCAGAGTAACCTGAGGTGATTGTAAAAAACCAAAAAACCAAAACAATGACAAAGAAAAAAAACAAACAGATCCCCAAGCTCCAGACCTGCTGAATCAGAATCCATCTTGTGAAACAAAGAAAGTATCCAGAAGGAGGTTTAGGCCCTGTGAGGACTGATGCTCGCTGTTCTAGCCACCGTCTTCAAGAGAGGTGTTAGGATACCTTTAAGAATGTAAGAAAAAAAAATTCTCCTTTCAGTCTCCTCATTGGTGTAGAGGATTAGAAAAACATGCTTTTTGAGGGTAGACATAACCAGGCTAGAAGGCATTGAGTTTAGAGACATGAAGACATATGGATTCTACTTGGCTGCTTTTGTACAGAGCACAAATTGCATAACTATGTGTGGTTTTCTTAGGTATCCTGCAAGGACCAAAATATACAGCTACCATGTTCCAAACCGGAAGACATACCTAAAGACTTACTATGTGACCCAAGTCTTCAATCTTAAAGCAGCCTTCCATTTCTCACTAGAATTCTAGCAGAAAAAAAAAAAACAAACCAGCAGATTTCAGATACATATGCAAAGCATTTCTTGATGGAGAGGTTATTAAACACCACAGTAGGCAGGTAATAATGCCTAAATACCTGGGATGGGGTAAATGATCTCCTCACCAAAACCACACTGGGGAGTTTGGGACAGGATAATGTCTCAAATTCCCTTGTAGCCACAGGAGTTCACAATTTTATTACCTAAGGATGCAAAAACATTTTGTCACATGCTGAGTTTAGGCAATTCTACTATAGCCTAAATGGCCTTTAGGAAGCAGAGATCTTTTTAAAATCCTACTCTAGGAACATTTACTATTTGAAATTATTTGAGATGAAAGCATAACACCCGATTGTTACAGCTTCATGAGTGACTCTTACTTGCCTAATTATTGGAAGCAGTGCTGTCAATAGTAAAACATTTTCAAGAGATTAACTGTGCACAATAAGAGCTCCCATGCCAGCCCACAAATCCTTTAAAGTGTGCCACATATTTTGCAACACCGAGTGGCCAGCAACTCTTTTTGATATTTACAGACAAAACGATATTTGGATAAAGCCAAGGTCAGACCCCAAAAGAACGAAACAAGGCAGTATGACATTCTAAATTTCCAGGTTGTAGCTTTTAACTTGGCAACCAATATATGAGGAGATAAAAATAGAGAGAAACAAATTTCACGGTGCTCTCTCTCATTGTTAAGCATTACCCAAACCAACAATTTCTAAGGTAACTTGAGAAGTGTTGAGAAATCTTTCTAAGAAAGTCAGACCTCTCTGTAAAACTTTTGCTCTGATAATGCTTGTTTCTTTCAAAGCATGAATATGTCCTTTCTGCTTTGGTTAATTCCACATTTCGTATTAGGTCCGTTTTGTAGTGCATATTGAGGATTTGTAATTAGAATTCCTTGTTCAAAGCTCATAAATGCTGTTTCCACTAATGGTGAGAAACGTGACAAAGGAACATGGAAGATCGGTCTGACTCCCCACATAGATGGTGTGATTTCTAGTCTGGAAAATCATCAGAATGTCTGGGGATGCATTCTAAGACTATAGCTGCTAAGTCACACTCTCAGTGATTTTGATTTTTTTATAGTACACAAAGGGAATTCCAATCAGCCAGGTTTAGGAATTCTTAATACAGGTGATGACTTACACATTATAAATGCAGGACTTCTGAAGGTCTTCTTTATATCTGACATAGTTTTGTCAACCTACTCACCAAATATGGTATTTTATTAACAGAAAATTATAACCTTTCATTCTATAGTTAGAAATGCAAATGCTATTAGAACAAGAGACATTGATTAGCATAATACATGAAGATGATTGACAACATTTTATCAAGGTCTAGTTGAACCAGGCCTGACTAGGCTATGAAGGAAACAGGTATGCAGAATGCAGAGCATTTTCTCAGGCTAGCATAGCGGAATAGCATAGAGTGACAATTAGACATTATTCAACTCTACAGTCATGCATCAGGCTTTCACCACTATTGAGCTACTTGACTTTGAGATTTACTTAACCTCTCTGAGCTTCATCTGTAATTCAGAATAATAGTACTCACCTCTTAAATTTTTTTTTTGAGGCAGAGTCTTGCTCTGCCGCCCAGGCTGGAGTGCTGTGGCACAATTTCAGCTCACTGCAACCTCCACCTCCTGGGCTGAAGTGATTCCCATGTCTTGGCCTCCTGAGTAGCTTGAATTACAGGCATGCACCACCATAACCAGCTAATTTTTTGTATTTTTGGTAGAGATTGGGTTTTACCATGTTGGCCAGGCTGGTCTCAAAGTCCTGATCTCAAGTGATCTGCTTACTGCGGCCTCCCAAATTGCTGGAATTATGGGCATAAGCCAACGCACCTGGCGCCTCTTAATATTTTAATGAAGAATAACTGCATGGAAAGTATTGAACACAACAATTTCTGATATATGTCAAATGCTCAAATAAAATCTACTATCAGTCATATTAATACGATTCTTTCCAGTTTAGTTGAACTGTCCCTAACATGGCTAAATGTTAAAATGGCCTATGGCGTTTTTAGAAATGACTAATACCTCAGTTTGCTATCAAGAAATTCAGTAAGTCTGGGTAGACCTGGGAAACTGCATTGTAAAAGACCTGCAGGTAGTTCCTATGGACACTTAGGATGACCCACCCAAGCTTCTCAATAACAGTCTTTACCCAGGGCACAAAGGTCAAATTCAAGTGTAGAATAGCAGCAGATATTTGGGGTCAATGTTTGGTTAAAGGTAAATGAATGTTTGAAATATAGTATTTTAAATTCAGAGTGTATAAAATGCTTTTCTCAGTTTTAAATATTATCATGTGCAGAATCAATTTAAATGTAAATTATTTTATTATTTCATGATTCCCCTTCTCAATTTAGTGCCAGTAAATTTATTTTCCTGACTAGATTCTTAGGCACATAATAATGCCTGTTCATTCATTCATTCTTCCAAGTATTTACTGATAGTCTACCTACTGAATACCAGCTCAGTCCTAGGTACTACCAACATTAAGGTGAACATGGAAGATACTGAATTTACATTTTATTGATGAGGCAGTAACACATTGATGTTGTGATTGAAGATCTAGAGGTTACTTGAAGAGAGATATAGACGAGGGCATTTAAGTTGATTCTTGAAGAAAAGGTTCACCCAAGAAAAAAAGGGTGTGTGAATAAAACTCAAAGGAAATCTATGAAGAATTCAAAGGAAATCTGTGCGGCTGGAGTGAAGCAGAAGGAGAGTGTGATGGATTGTCCCAGATGAGGTTGGAAAAGTAAACTAATAAAATATTTGGATTATGAGACTGGCTTGACCTGTGACTGAATTTAAGAAGATCACTCTGGGCTTATGTGTAAAGAACAGATTTGAAGGAACAATAGGAAAGGCAAGAAGTCTGGGAGGTGGGCTGTGGCTGTGGTGCAGGTGGGAGGTGCTGCTGATGGCACAGATAAAGCTGGTGACTAAAATACATGAAAGAATGAGCAGTGTTCCAGACCTATGTAGAGGTAGAAACAGTAGAGATCGCTAACGGGTTGTGTAGTAATAGGTCATTGGGATATTGGGTAGCTCATGGATAGTATCAACACTGTAAACTTAGACTTAATCTTTAATGGGTTCTTGGGGCAAGCTGGAGCATAAGAATGATGTTTGCCAAGCATTTCTCTAGGAGTGTGACATCTGTAAGTGTATTTAATTCTTAAGTCATATTTATATGTACATAATATTAAGTTTACTAGTTCTTTAAGCCTTCTCCCTTCTCTCCTATCCAGCCTATGATTCCTGCTTCCAAAAGAAAAGAATTCTCCATGCTTTCACCTGTTGCTTCAGTGCGTGGAGTGGTATATCTTCTCATTTCTACATAACAGGCTCACATTGTGGTTGCAGTTATGATTTTTCAGTTTTAGATATTTTCTGATCACTCCCTACTTTAGAAAATAAGGATGCACCCTTTTTAATATCCACTCAAAGCACACACCCACACACCCCTTTCTTCCAGCCTTTCAATGTAGTTGTGTCATAATTTTTTATTCGATTAACTTAAAACATTCTTAACATCACATTTTCAGGCAACTGCTAATCACAATAGACATGTTTTATAATACAAATGCGTTTCTTTTTTTTTTTTTTTTTGAGACGGAGTTTCACTCTTGTTACCCAGGCTGGAGTGCAATGGCGCGATCTCGGCTCACCGCAACCTCCACCTCCTGGGTTCAGGCAATTCTCCTGCCTCAGCCTCCTTGCATTTCTTTTTTTATACAGGTTTTCTCTTCCCTGAAAGTAATAATTGTCTCATTTTTCATGTGCCCAGTTTCCCATGTACCTATCACTATTTCATTCGGAAACACCAGAGTGACTAAGGGAGATTCCCTTCATTTCTTTCCTGCTTTGCTGTGGCCTGGTTGATTTCTAGGGATGCTACACAGCCATTGTTCTTGGAGAATTGAAGTACTTCTCTTCAATATCATCCATGGAATTTCCATTGCCCATCTCCTATAGCAGATCCTCTGCTTCTCTTTCTTCATTATTTTCCTGTCTTCAGACCATAATTTTCAACAGTTTTGGAGATATTGCATCAAGACCTTGAATATTTGAAAATGTGTGCATTCTACTTCTCACTCTTATTTCATACTTTGGATAGGTAAAAAATTCTAAATTGGCAATAATTTTCCCTGGGTTCTATATATTTTCTGATCTACTAAATCAGTCACCTTCTATTTCCTACTTTTCAATGGTACAATTGAAAAAACCTATATTGTGCTTTTTAATGTGGTTTTCAGAATGAAGAAAATGGTAAACAAGTATGCTTCTGTCACTTAAGCTAAGACTAGTTGCTTTAACAGATAAACCCTCCAGACGTGGTGGCATAATGCAATGCGAGTTTCTCTCTAACATAAATTCTATCTGGTGATGTCTTTGTGTTTGCTCTCGTAGGAAAGTTCTGTTCTTGTAGCATCCAGGACCTAGGAGCTGTCTTTAGTACATGAATGGATGTAAATTCCCATGTAACAAATGGGGAAAGAGACAGAGCTTTGTATGATGAAGAGGGTTTTGTGCTTCAAGTCTAAGTGGCAAATGTCACTTCCAACCACATTTCATTTGCCGGAACTCAGTTAAATGGCCACCACTAATATCAAGAGAGGCTAACAGTAATACTAGCTGTGTGTCCAGGCACAAATGGAAATTTTTGTATCTGGCACATTGCTATTAAAGAAAAGTCACCATAATTTGACATAACTAGCTAGGAAGTTATATCACAGCAGCATTATAGGAAATTAGGTAATATTCTATCAAACTGAAAACACGTACCTGTCCACAACTCGGAAAGAAAAATGTCAACTTTATTCCATTCTCTGCCAAAGTGTTCAGTTTATCATATTTATCCAGAAAAACTAAATTATTTAAATAAATTTAAAAGCTGTGGCAATAATTATGATGATAATAGTAACAATAATAAATTACACGTATTATGTTTTAAATGAGTATTTGATACTATGCTGAGCAATTGGGCTTTTTCTATTGTTATTTATACAGTAAAACATGCATGAGCTAGGTAATATTTTTATCCCCATTTCATGGATGAGCCACAGAGATGCTAGGAATTTGATCATAGTACTATGCTTATGATGCACTGATTTGAGACTATGCCTGTGTTACTCGAAAATGTAATGGTGTTTCCACTACATCCTGCTGCTTTGTATTTTGTCAGGGATTTAAACAGAGCCATATAAAAATGTCTAAGATATGATGTGTCTGATTCTCCATCATTATTATACCCTCTCTGATCCAATCAAAAATTTGTGTTTGAGTTATAAGAAGCAAATGAATAGTTTCAGTATTTATGAATCTTATTCTTTATAAAAATCTTGGATACTTGCTCTTTATGGTCAAACTGCTAAAATTCATAAGTGGCATAAATAATTTGACAATAGCAAGCCCATTGTATTTAATGTGTGTTCAGTGCTGTAATTCAGTCTCAAAACTTGTCCTCCCCAGTAAAGCTGCCAAGCTGAAACAATGAAGGGTTTTAGCTGCAAAGTAAAGTTTTCTGGAATTATAATATTCCTTATGACCTCTGGGATGACTAAACACTATTTAATTCCTTCCCTGTATTCACTAAAATGAAAAAGACTTGGAAACCTGCTGGAGCAGAGGGAACATTTCCTTTTGAAACCATAGTCAGACATTAATACTCCCAGGGGAGGGGAGGATAACACTTTCAATTTGGTAGTGGAATACCTTATTTACTGTAATGCTACAAATGTCTTTTTCCTTGTTGGTATTGTAAGAACTATGATGTAACACCTGAGTCAATTATCTCAAATTATAGTGACTGGAATAATTAGACTCTTTCTTCTCTAGCAGTGCACTAAAAATTTAGCTGTGGCTGAAATGGAACTCGTTTATAACTGGCTGAAGGTAGCTATACAAGAGCAGCATGGTGGCTCCTTTTCCAAGAGCTTTAGCTTTTAGGTACTATTACTGCTAATTACTTCAGGTGAGAAACACTACAGCTTGTCAAACTTCACCACCAACTCTTGCTTTGAACCAGCTAAAATAGAAATGCTTGAGTATTTAGAGTCTGTTTCTTTCACTCGCCATTTCATGGAGGTGCTAAATGCAAAGAAGCTGTAGTCGGCATCTTTGTGTTCAATACCCTTCCCTGACTGACTGTACAGCATTTGATCTGATGGGAAGATTTTTAACTTCCTTACTATACATAGCCTCAGCATGATCAATACCAAAATGCATCTCCAATCCATGCTACTTCACATCCCATTTGCCTAAAGAGTTCATGTAATGAAATTCACAAGAGGCAGAATCTATAAATGAGTTACGACAAAGAGGGAATGGCACCCAGAGATGCTGATTCTAAAAAGGAGAGGTACCTGAAGCTGACTGATAAGGTTTTAAAACCACATGCCTGTATCATCAGCAACACAGGCAGCCCTAGGCAAGACGAAGAAGCTAGAGCAATCTCTCTGCCAGCCCCTTTTTTCCCCACTCCCATCGTAGGTACTTCCTACATTTATACTCCCTATTCCAAAGCCAGTTCTAAAATCTTGTTTTCTAATTCCTCATTTATACAAATCTCACAAATAATAGATTAACAATTGGAGAGGTTGCATTTTCATAATGAGGAGAGGTTGCATTTTCATAATGAACTAGTCTAGGTGAAACAAAATGTTGGAATTTCACATTAAACCAAAAAGCTTGAGATGGCCTTGGAACCCATAAAACTCACACAACGTAATAAGTTTCTTACTTTTCCTATGGATAAAATAAATGCAGGTAGTCAAGAAAATTTAGAACACAGAAAGACAGGGCTGCAGGAGTTTTCCAAGCTAGTATTTCCCTTTTAACATGCAATATGTAAAATAACTCTATCAGATTAGCAACACTGAAGGTGCTTGTTAAACAAGCAAATACAGGAAGTCATACAAATTTGAGGGCCTTAGCCAAATAGAATAGAATTGCTTCTTGTAGTAAAGACCCAGAATTTGCATTGGGACAAGCACCCCCAGATGTTCTTATGCTATGATCATGGTTATGGAGTCAATCTACCTGTGTTCCTTTACTCAGGTCAACCATTCATTATAGGCAAATTATGTAGGAGATCTGTGCTTCAGTTTCCTTCTCTGTAAAATAGGGTTGATAATGAAACCTATCTCATTAAATTGCTACAGAGGTTAAGTGAGTTAACAATTACAAAGCACTTTGAATAGTGCCTGGTACTATACAAGTGTTTGCTAAATAATGACTACACTAGACTTAGAGAAACACAGATCTGATACTATAATGCCTTTAAAATCATTGCCACAATTTCCGAGGGTCTAAACGATGATGTTGGTAAGCATGCTATAAAATGAAATATATTTAGTCATTGTGCTCAGTTCCTGCAACAGAGCTCCTAAAACTTTTGGAATTTCCTAAGTGATGGGAGTATCTTTTGTTATTCACGATGAGCCCCTTTCATAGCTACCTGAGTTGTTGCAACTGAGGTGACTTGTAATAGTGTGGGGTCTCTTGATGGCCTCAGGATGTGGACAGACCGTAGAAAGAACAACTGATTAGAAGATTGGAACTTTCAGTCCCACCCATTGACCTCTGAGAAAGGGCAGGGAGGCTGGATATTAGGCTTTATGACACGTCCTGAACAACAAAGTTTGATGAGCTTCCAGGCTGCTGAACACATGTAGATGCTAGAAGGGTGGTGTCCAGAGAAAGCATGGAAACTCCTTGCCCGTGCCCTATGCCTTGCCCTATGCCTCTCCTTACCTGGTTGTTCATCTGGATGCTTTGCAATTTATACCCTTTAAACCAATAAACATGTTCTCCTGAGTTCTGTGAGCATGAAACTGCCTTTACAAAGATTATGACTGAAATTGCAAAATTATGACAGTGAGAGAAATCTGACATAGTTCACTCCATCTTGCTTCTGACCTTCAAGCTGCCATTGGTCATTCCTGGGTGTAGACCAAGCTAACTTGCTGAGAAATTTAGTTTATAGTTTAACCTTAAAGCAAGGATGATAGTAGCCCTTCCCAAAACAAAACAACCTTTGTAAAACTAATGAAAGTCCAAAACTTAAGATTATAAGAGGGGCTCCAATTCTGCCAAGATGTAGGTGTAGTGAAACAACAACCAACCATTGTTCTTCATAAGATTAGCAACTTCCCCAATTACTCTTATAGATAACATCACTATTACAGAACTTAACACTGGTCTTTGGAGATGCTTTTTCTTTTGTGTTTCTGACTCCATGCGCCCTGTGGCCCCACCCAGAGGTTGACATGGCACAGGAAGACGTTTTCTATACCCCTACGATTTCAGCCCCAATCATTCAGCAGTACCCATCACCTAGCCTTCTGCCCACCAAACTATCCTTGAAAAACTCTCACCTCTGAGCTTTTGGGGTGACTGATGTAACAACTCTGTCTCCTATATGGCCAGCCTTGTCTTAATTAAAGTCTTTAATTATTGTAAAAGCATGGTCTCTATGAATTGGTTTTGTCTGTGCAGTGGGCAGAAATAACCCATCGGCTATCACATGACAGTGGGAGAAGTGGAGCATGGCTGCAAATATCTTGCATCTAGCCTCAGAAACTGGCTATCCTCTCTTATTCCTGGGTGTAGGCCAAGCTAACCATGGGAGAAATTTAATTGATAGCTATTAAGGATGATAATAATCCCTCCTTGGAACTAACCCCCTCTTTGCCTAGGGAACAAAGCTACCTTTGCAAAACTAATCAAAGGCCATAAAATGAGATTAGGATTATGGCAGATACCTGAATTCAGCTAAAAAGTAGATATAGTTTCTATAATTCCTTACCTCTCATGAGTCATGTGGCCAGAGATAATAAGATTTATGACTTCCTCATTGCTCCTATAGTTAACATCACTGTTACAGGACTTAAAATTGATCCTTTGAGATGTTTTTTAGACTTGTACATTCTGGTAACCCACTGACCCCAATCAGACTCATGACTCATAACACAATGGGTTTCTGTGGCTCCCACCCTGTGGCAGACTCAGTACATGAAGACTGTTTTCCAAACATTTTCAACACACCAATGATTTCATCTCCAACCAATCAGCAACACCTATTCCCTAGCCTCCTGCCCACCAAATTATCCATAAAATCTCTAGCCTGAGTTGGCAGGGAGGCTGATTTGAGTACCTAAACTCCTATCCTTCCACTTGGCTGGCCTTGCCATAATTAAACTCTTTCTCTACTGCAATAATACTGTCTCAGTGAATTGGTTTTATCTGTGCAGCAGTGGGCAAGACGAACCCATCGGACAATTACAGCCACTCTAGCAAAAAAATCAGGCCTAAAGAGGGGATCTTGGGAACCTCAGTTTGTAGCTGGTCAGACAGAAGTATAGGTGACCACCAATGACTTGAGATTAGCTCCTGAAGTGAGGGCAAGCTTGTGGGACTAAGCCCACAACCTGTGGGATCTGACACCATCCCCAGGCAGATAGCCCCAGAACTGAATGTAATTATAGAATACCCAGTTAGTGTTTGCTGGAGAATTGTTTGATGTGTGGGGAAATCCACCACACATCTAGTCATAGAAGTGTTCTGTGTTGAGTGTGAGAGTATATTGCAGTAAGCATATCTTATTAATTGAATCAACACAATTTATAAAAAATATTGCATTATATACGCCAAAAGAAAAACTTATAATAAATTTAAAGATCTTAATTGGCTGTTATTCATAGATCTAGAATCAGGCAACAACTTATTCTGTAAAATAGAGTATAAATATAAAAATAAAACAATGAGTATTCTGATAAACTGAGCAGAGTGGTTTTAAAGATAGAAAATGGCTGAGAAAAGGAGAAACAGAAAATAAAAGCAGATTGATTGTTTCAAAGTTACTTTCCCTATAAAGGTTAAACACAGGGGACTTCCTTATCATGCCAGCTAAAACTGGCTTGTTTAGGGATTTGGCTATTATTGTTCATTCTCCTTATTTCTGGGAAGGTCATATAGACAATTTAGTTTCTGCTTGGTTATATAAAACTTTAGCATGAGTGACTCCATTTTGATTTGGTCTGTTGGGCTTATAGTAGGAGCTCAGTTCAAATCAATGGCCTCCTATAAGTTTTATGAAACATATATGACTAAGTAGAAGGTACTGTATTTGTGTAGAATGCAGTAAAAAGGGAGAGGGATATAGGCTTGTGATAGGTATTGATCCTGGTTTTGTAACTCTTTTGTCTAGGAATTAATTTATCCAAGAATATGTTGACTCGGGAAATATTTGCAAAAATTTTAGGTAATATAGGTAATTTGTGAAAGCACATAGAAGGGAACAGGATGAAATAAACACAATAATATGCAAAGAAGCTAGCTCTAGAGTATGTATTAAGACAGTAGTTTTATGAATGAAATGCACATTGAATGTGTTCTATCTTGTGAAACATGGCTGGAATGATGTGTGTAAGAGTCATCCATGGAAACCTTACGCAATGCAATGAAGAAAGAGAGGTTTGATTTTCTTTGAAGTGTTTTCTTGTAAAAAGAGATAAAAGCAGACATCTATTTTCTTTGATGTTTTTATCCTAAATTTTGTATTTGATTTTCCTATAAGTATTATAGAAAGTTTTCTTTTCAATTCACTATACCATATTCCTATTTTCAGAGAAGAAAAGAGTTATAGGAATTGGCAAGTCCCTTGCAGGCATTTCAACAACTAAGAGCTGATTTCTCATGGCAGAGTTGTGAGTTTCACTTTTACTTTTCTAAGTTTTAATCCATTATGCAAAATAATGTTTCCACCTGAAACCAAATGTTCTGCACTTCAGTACTTTGCATGCTGTTTACTTCTCAAAAGAGAAAAGAGAAGTGTGTTAAACCTCTGATAAGCAAGGCACACATCTATGAACCACAATGATATCATTCAATGCCATGTTTATACCTAGTTAGAAATAAGTGAACATCTGCTGATTAAAAAATAGAACTGTAATAGTGGCCAGCAGGGAATAAAACACTTTATTGAGCTTTGTTATGTAGATGGAAATGTGCTTTGTAGAAAGTGCTTTATTTGCAAATAAAACAACTAACTGCTGGGGCTAGAAACACATGCACAAAGTAGATTCTGAACTAATTTTGAGAAAATATTCATTTTAATGTGGGCATTAGCTAATGCTTCTGCCTTTCCCCAAATTTACATTGTTTTAGACTATTAAGAGGAAGACTTACATAGCCCACAACAAAATCCTGCTTAATAGGACTCTACACTGTAGCCAGTATTGTCATTCCTGGGGAGGTTTCCTTAATTTCTTCCAAAATGTCTTTGGTTTTTTCATTCATTCTTTCATTCAACAAATAACTAAAATCCTGGTATATCTGTTTTGATACCTAACACATCCCATATCATTCCATCTTTTTTTTTTTTAATGGCCAGTTAAAGGACATCTTGAAATACATTATGAACAAAGTGAGATACCGTGTTATCTTTATTTTCAACTTGCCTCACCTCCCTTGCCTTGGATAGTCTCTCTTTAAGTTACTCAGGTCTTCCTAAATTTCAACGCCAAAATCTTTTACAGTTTGGTTGGCTTGTTCTCGAAAATATTTCCTGGCTGAACAACTGCAACACTGAACATGTGTGACTCTTCCTCTCCATCTCTACATATTCCTTCTGGAGTTCTTTTTATCCTGTCTCCTAAAGAGTGATATTACAGAAGGCTCTGCTCTCAGGTCATTTTTCATCCATCCTGTGTTGGCCTTCCCTCTTTCTTGCTGCCTCACTCTGCTACTCTCCGTGTCTTGGTGCCTATCTCTAACCTATGACTTCCATCGTTCCCTTCTCTAAGTTGTGGCCACCTAGTGTCTTGGTCCTGCAATCTTTGGTTTTAATTAAAAATAGAGAACTATAGGTTTCTAGAACAAAGAGGACATAGGCATGGTTTGATAAAAATAGATGGCAACAGTTTAGCCTTCAGCAAAATAGGTGAGGCTGTGGCAATGTGTATCTCAACCCCGAAAAAACATCGCTGTCATTCTAATGGGGTATATTGAGGAGGGGCTTCTGGGATTCAGGGCACATTGTTTTTTATAGTCAGCTTTGCTGTAACATGGGGACATCATGGGTAGAGCTAAGAATGAATATTTATTCATTCAGTCATTCACTGATTTATTAATTTATAGACATTTAACAAATTGCAGTGCCTGTTTACAATAGCAAAGACTCGGAACCAACCTAAATGCCTATCAAAGATAGACTGGATAAACAAAATGTGGCACATATACACCATGGAATACTATGCAGCCATAAAAAGGATCAGTTCATTTCCTTTGCAGGGTCATGGATGAATTTGGAAACCATCATGCTCAGCAAACTGACACAAGAACTGAAAACCAAACACCGCATGTTCTCACTCATAAGTGGGTGTTGAACAATGAGAACACATGGACACAGGGAGGGGAACATCACACATTGGGGTCTATTGAGGGGTGGGGGGCTAGGGGAGGGATAGCAGGGGGTGGGGAGATTGCGGAGAGATAACATTAAGAGAAACACCTAAAGTAGGTGATGGGGGATGGAGGCAGCAAACCACCATGGCATGTGTATACCTATGTAACAATCCTGCAACATCTGCACATGTACCCCAGAACTTAAAGTAAAATAAAAAAAAGGGAGTGCCCATTCAATGATAGGATTTTTAAAACTTTTCATAGTGACATAGCAATTAATGAAGCAGTCTCTGTGTTCAGGAAGCTTATACAGATTTCTGGTAAGAAGAGACAGGGAGTAGCATATAAAAACACATTGATTATCAATCCATCAAAAAATTTCCAATAGAATATAAGTGCCACGATCAACAAAAAAGACAGGATGATGGGGGAAAGAATGACTAGAGAGAGGAGAGAGGATAACTAGATTCTTAGGAAAGACTCACTGGAGATTTGAAGTCGTGGAGTGAAAGCTGAAGTGCAAAGATCTGGAGGGAGAGGGCGAGGGAGAATAAGTGCCAGGCCTTGAGATCAAGATGAACTGAGCGAAGGAGAAGTGAGTGGAAGAATACGGGGTTCAGGACACAGGTAGAGGTGAGGAACTTTTAAGGTGCATACGTGTTCTCATTGCAATGAGAAGCCACTGGAGGGTTTTAAAAAGCTGAGTATCACTCATCTACAGTTGACTGTTGAACAACACAGGTTTGATCCCTGCGGGTCAACTTTTATATGAATTTTTTTCAATAAAATTATACCGAGTGTTCTTGCCTCTTCTGTCTCCCCTTCGCTCTTGTCTCCCTTTTCCATCCCTGAGATAACAGGGCCAACCCCTCTTCTTCCTTCTCCTCCTAAACCTACTTAATGTGAAGACAGAAAGGATGAAGATCTTTATGATAGTCCACTTCCACTTAATAAATAGTAAATATATTTTCTCTTTCTTATGTTTTTTTTTTTTTGAGACAGTCTTGCTCTGTCGCCCAGGCTGAAGTGCAGTGGTGCGATCGTGGCTCGCTGTACCTCCGCCTCCTGGGTTCAAGCGATTCTCCTGCCTCAGCCTCTTGAGTAGCTGGGATTACAGGCGCATGTTACCAGGCCTGGTAAATTTTTATATTTTTAGTAGAGACGGGGTTTCACCATGTTGATCAGGCTGGTCTTGAACTCCTGACCTTGTGATCTGCCCTCCTCAGCCTCCCAAAGTGCTGGGATTACAGGCATGAGCCACTGCACCTGGCCCCTTATGATTTTTTAAATAACTTTTTCTTTTTTCTAACTTACTTTATAGTAAGACTACAGTATATGATATGGAAAATATACAAACTATGAGTTAATCAACAGTTTATATTATCAGTAATGTTTCCAATCAACAGTAGGCTAGGAGTGGTTAGGTTTTGGGGGAGTCCAAAGTTATATACAGATTTTCAACTGCTTGGGGGTCAGCTCCTCAACCTCTGTATTGCTCAAGAGTTAACTGTACATCTTAAATGATGGCTCTGACTGTAGTGTGGAAAATGGACTATAGGGGACAGGAGAAGAAGCAGCGATAACAACTAGAAGGCTGGGGCAGGTTTCTAGAGTTAGAGAATTAATCTAGAGTGGTGTGAGTGGAGCTGATGAGGTGTTTTTTTTTTTTTAACCATTCATATTTTGTAAAAATTATTTTTTATAGAGGTGGGGTCTTACTATGTTGCTCAGACTGGTCTTGAACTCCTGGCCTCCAGAGATTCTCTTGACTCGGCCTCCCAAAATGCTGGGATTGCAGGCATGAGCCACAGTGCTCAGCCCATTCTTATTGTAAAATAAAGCATAGATACAGAAAATCATATAAGATGATTGCATAGCTTAGTGATATTCTAAAGCAAATACCCTTGTAACCACAACGCAGAACAAGAAGTAGAACTTAGGCAGTCACTCCAGAAACCCTCCACATACCCCAGACTTACTAAAATCCTTTTTCTCTGCCAAAATAAGCACTATTTTTACTTTTATCCTTTTTTTTCCCTCCAATTTTTTACAATTTTATCACCTAGTGTGCATTTCTAGACATCAGAGTTGGGTCAAGCTCATTTCTTTCTTATAGTTGATGTATCTTTGAAGCCTCTTTTAAGCTATAGCTTTTCTCATCCTTTCTTTTCTTTTCTTTTCTTTATTTTACATTTTATTTGTTAAATGATGTAGGGTATTTGACACATAGGTGTTCTCAGCCTGGAATTAGCTGATTGTCTAGTTTGGTGCTGGTGTTTTTCTTTTCTCTGTATTCCTGAAAATTGGACTCAGGGTCTTCATCAGACTTCGATTTAATCCTTTAGCAAGATTATTGGTGATACTGTATTCTTCTGTTAGGAAATACATTATATCTGATTATAAATTTTTTTTGTGATACTAGTAGGTAAATGCATTAGGGATTGCAAAATGGTGATATTTTATCATGTCATTTCTTATGAGAAATAATTTTATAAATAGATACTTCCTTTTATCTACTAGTTGGTTACCCAATGGTATAACTCATGTAGCAAAGCTGGGATCAATGCTTGATTTTTAACCACTAATAGACAGTTTTGGCAATAATCTTTTTTATCATTTTCCTAAGATAACAAATTCATTAAAAAAATATGACTGTTTAGCCACTTTGAAAAATACTTTGGCAATTTCTCGTAATCACTCAAACTAGAAACAGCCTAAATGTCCTATAACTGGTGAGCAGATAAGCAATCTATGGTCCAGCCTCAAAATATAATTCTACCTACCAATAATAAAGAACAAACTGTTGACACACACAATGTATGCCAATCTCAGATGAATTATGCTGTGCAAAAGAATACAGGCTCGAAAGGCTAAATGTTGGATAATTTTACTCATACAAGATTCTATAAAAGGCAGTATTATATGGTTGGAGAACAGACATTGGTTGCCAGGGGTGCAGGCAAGGAAGAGAATCACAAGCAAATATTTTGGCTTGATGGAACTATTCTGTATCTTGGGTATGAAAGTGCTTATGCATCTGTCAAAATTCATAATAGTATACCAAAAAATAGATGTTTAATCTGTATAAATTTTAAATAAATAAATGTAGAGGTTTAGGAGTGACAACACTGCAGGGGTCAATAATTAGCTTGAGAGAGAGCAGTGCATATAAAGTGGTCTTTGCCATTTTTTCTTCTTTCACAGGAGAAGGGGGTGTGGTTCAGTTGCTTGGAAAATTGTTATTTTCAACTCAAGGAGTTAAACAGCATTTGTTGGATTTTGGTCTTTTACATTATTATTATAGGAATTATTATCCCAATAAATTCCAAATAAACCCATCTTTGGCTAACGACTCTTCAGATAGTATGGTGTTCTTTTGACATATCAAAAAGTAGTCTGATAACTTTCTTGGCATCTGAGTCTCAAAATGTCCCTGGCTCAACTTGTATAGTCCTGAGACAGACCTAAAATAAGCCCCATAAAATACGCTTGTTTATTTCAGTAGGAAATGATATTTCAAGATCACAATTCATACATTGTATCTCAGAGATGAGAGATACCGTCTTCTAACTTTATCATCAATGTTGTTCATAGATTTAGGGGTTTATACTCTATCTGTTTTTATGTGGCGGCTCATAAGATTCAAAACCTCTTCTATTCTTGCTGACATTATGTTTCTAAAATTCTTAGAAGATTACCTTATTTATTTATTTTGAGATGGATTCTAGCTCTGTTGCCCCAGGCTGGAGTGCAGTGGCACCATCTATGCTCACTGCAACCTCCGCCTCCTGAGTCCAAGAAATTCTCCTGCCTCAGCCTCCTGGGTAGCTGAGATTACAGGTGTGTGTCACCATGCATGGCTAATATTTGTATTTTTAGTAAAGATGAAGTTTCACCATGTTGGTCAGGCTGGTATCAAACTCCTGACCTTGTGATCTGCCTGCCTTGACCTCCCAAAGTGCTGGGATTACAGGCATGAGCCACTGCGCCCGGACAACTTTTTTCTTTTTTTTAATTCAAGATTTATTTTGTAAGTAGAGAATTTCTAATAAATTGAATGTGGGGTGTGCGGGGAAAAAAGAACACATGGCGACTATTCGTTTTCTGACCTAAGTAGCTGAGTGAATGTAGATGTATTTCAAATATCATGGAAGGCTGGGAGAGGTGCAGGTGGTGAATGGGTTGCGGGCAGAAGGAACACATGGAAACGAATTCAGAGTTCTAATATAGATAGGTTGTTTGAAAGTCCCATTAGACACATAGGTAGAGTTCTTGATTAAATGAGTTTAAAGCTTGGGGAAAAGGATAAGGCTGGATATACGGACCTGGGCTATCCTGAACACATTGATGATATTTAAAGCAATGAGACTAGACAAGAGTGTAGACAGAGAAAAGATGGCAACACACAGGACAGAGCTTCAGGGGACTCACAGAGGATTGGCAGAGGAGGGCCCAGGAGGCAGAGTAAGAGCTGCAGGTGACGTAGAAGGAAAGCAGTGCATCCATAGCTGTGCCCAGAAAAAGGGACAAAATTGGGGCTCATGATTTCAGTGTGATTACCTTCAGTGGAACAATGAAGAAAATATTTTTGATTTTCTAATATATTCTTCTTCTTCAGTTTCATGGTTAAAATGTAGACCTAACACATTGTATATTAGCCATGCTTTGAGGTCCGTCTTCTTGATATATAGTTTTTATCATATCATCATCTAATTCAAAGATCTATTACTTCCTAAGTCCTACTGTATGAAGTTCAGACATCTTAGTCTTTAAGGCTAGCCATAAAAAATCCAAATCATCTTGCAGTCTCATCCTGTGTCATCCCTCTCTAGATGCCCCATCGCTTGCAACACCAACCTTTAGCACTCCTCAGTTCTCTCTATATGCTTTATCTTCTGTTACTCATGGACTTCCACGACATGATACCACCACCTGCAGTCCCTCTTCCAAGCCAATTCCCCATGTCCACTTATCTAAGTCAGACTCATGGTTAAAGCTACTTAGAAGAGCCACATGAAAGGTCCCAGCCACTGTGAATCTTGGTTTGATGATCATTCTGCATCTAATGCCCTGACTTAAAGGAGCAAGTGAGGACAAAAGAAGATGCCAATAGTATTCCAAAAAGAAAATTTATGCAAGAATTTTATAAGAAAAAAAATTTTTTAGAGTCAAAGCCTTAATGATTATTAGAACAACAACAAAAGCTATTATGATCAGAGGCAGATAAAACAAGAACCAAATAAAGCTTCAGACTCAGTACCACTACCTTGTTCAAGCCCTTTTCAAGTCTCTGTATTAATTTTTTTTCTTTTGGAGACAGAAGATGGAGTGCAGTGGGGCGATCTTAGTTCACTGAAACCTCTGCCCCCTGGGTTCAAGCAATTCTCCTGCCTCAGCCTCCTGAGCAGCTGGGATTACAGGCATGCCCCACCATGCTGGGCTAATTTTTGTATATTTAGTAGAGACAAGGTTTCACCATGTTGGCCAGGCTGGTCCTGAACTACTAACCTCAGTTGATCTGCCTCCCTAGCTTTTCAAAGTGCTGAGATCATAGGCATGAGCCACAATGCCTGGCCTCTGTACTTGATTTTGTGTTTGTAATATTGTATTTTTTTGGTAAAGAATACCCCTGAAATTGTGCATATGGATCCATAAAATATTCATTATTTGTTTATCATAGTACAAAAAACAAATAAGAACTGAAGTATAATGGCAACAGTAATTAGTATCATGGCCAAGTTATTTAACTTTCCTCTGCTCTAGTTTGCTCATCTGAAAGATGAAGAGAATGTCACCTTCTATACATATATCAAAGACTTCTGCTGAGGATCAGACAAGAACTTTCAAGCGTCCAGCAAATTTTTATCAAGCATCTATCAGGTACTAGGTGCAATGCTCACTATAGGGAGCTTGCTGGCGAATAGACATGTTTCATACTCTTGTGCTGCTAACAGCTTAGTGTGACAGATATTAAATAAATGTATTATATATAAGAACACTTAATAAACCATAAGGTGATAACTATAATGGCACAAATGTGATATTAAAACCGTTTTGATGTCTAGGTTGCTTCTACAGATTTGTGCTTTCAGTCATCGATATATTCGGAGATGATTAATTTCTCGAGGAATAAAAAACAACTATTCTTAAGCTCCCCCAATCCATAATTAATTCATACCAGCAAGTCAATTAAGTAGTGGGTAATGGCCAAGAAGACCAAGATTCAAAATGGCTGGTCAGCACATTCTTTTCCAAGAGAAAGGCCTCCTTAAATAAAGATCAGAAATTTGCTTAGTAAATATGTAAAGTGAGGAAAAGCCAAGAATCGTGAAGTTAAATCTAGGTAGGCTAATGAGTCAGGTGAACTGGTGTCCTCCAAATGTGTGGTGCTGTGTAGACATAGATGTTGTCAGTGTCCTCTTCAGTATATCTTCTCCCCATGCAATAATACACAGCATTCAGTTTTAAGGAGGACCACATTGCACAGTAGTTAAAAATGTGGACTCTGGGGTCAGACAGACCCAGTGATGAGAATCTTGATTCCTCAGAGTTTTCACAACACTCTGGGGAAATTTATATACTACCATGCAAGGCAGTATAATTCACAGAAATCAGCTTCACTTGTGGGGTAAGAAAGACATACAGTATTTGAATCCCTGTTCTAATATATCCTAGCTGTGTCACCCTAGGTAAATTATTATATTTCCTTGGCTGCAGTTTCTTTTCTGTAGAGTTTAATTAATAATAGTCCCTTTCTATGAGACAACGAGACATTGAATCTGTAGGGATTCAATGAGAGAATGAATATAAGGCATTGAAAACAGTGCCTGGCATACAGTAAGTGCTCAATAAACATTTACTACTGCTACTACCACTGCAACCACTACTATAAAAAACCACCACTGCCGCCCCCGCCGCTGCTGCTGCAGCTGCTGCTATTTGAACCTAATTTACCTCAAAACCAGCTCAGAGTATTTTAGGCACTAGTTACTTAATTCCTTAGGGACTTGCTAAGTGTGGCTCTACTGGCCTTAGATGTTACCAAGTGACATAGGACTAGGCAATTGACTTAATGCTTATTAGATCATACTCTTCAGCTTGTAGAAAGACTCAATTCTTGCCTTATACTAATTGAACCTCATATACTAGAAGGGCCTGATGAAGAGGAAAGCTGAAATAATCAGCCGGGCAGTCTTATTAGGGTGAGGGTGGTGGTGCTCAACTGAATTGAAGGTGATGCTCAGCCCTCCACAGGCTATCATTCACCAAATCCACCTCTCCCTTTCCCTTTGGCCCAGATGTTTCCCTCCTATTACAAAATCGCAGACTGCTTCTATTGGATAAATGCACTCTAAAGACAATGATAGAAACATGTCGTTTCCCTCAAAAGAATAGCCAAAGGAAGGAAAAAGACGAAAAGAAATCAAGGTTTCTTTGGCTACGGTGTAAAATGTGAGAGACGTTGTTGAAAAGAAGGGAAACGCCTTGCTAGAGGAAGAACTACAACAAATGCCAAGAACTGAAAGCACAGACAGCAGGAATGGAATGGAGGGGAAATGTTTAAGGAAAGAGGGAGAAGAATGTTGATTTTATTCGGTATTAATAACCGAAGAGAGTTGTTTGACATGGCAACAACTATTTAATGCCCTGCGGAATCCCAAATGTATACCATCCATCTCCTCTGACAAGGGGATTATTCCAATCTCTTTGCTGGGGTAAAGAAAAGGAACACAAAATGTTGTTTACTATGAACTAGGTGTTTGTTTTAAATTTTGTTTTCAAATTTCCTTGATGAATCTTCTGCATTTTGGTTTTTCTGTTCCAATTAAAATAGTTGCCTGAGTTCAGCTTCTGGATATAATAACTAGGATTTCTTTCAGAGCTCCATTCCTAATTAAAAGCAGCATTTACAGAGAAAGGGTTTTACATACTTATGTATTACCTTATTCAATCCAAGCAAATTGCTTCCTTATGTAAACTTCTGAATAGTTTCATTTCTTCAAACATTGAAAGCCATTCTAATGTAGATTTTGCATTAATTTGGGGAAAGAAAATGGAGCACAGACTAAGTCAGTTTCTATTTCTAAAATTAATTCTTGATTTTAGAAATTGATACAAACACACATGTATTTACAAGTATGTGTGTGTGTGTGTCATAGACACATGGAGGAAAACAACACACACTGGGGCCTGTGGGGATCTCAGGGGAAGGGAGAGCACCAGGAAGAATAGCTAATGGGTGCTGGGCTTAATGCTTGGGTAACAAGTTGATCTGTGCAGCAAACCACCATGGTACACATTTACCTATGTGACAGATCTGCACATCCTATATATATACCCTGGAACTTAAAATGAAAGTTGAAGAAAAAAATAAAAATAAATATGTGTGGGTATATCTTACTGTCTCCATAAGCCAAGTGAATTCTAAATATTTTGATTATTCAGAAATTTATGCAAACAATTTTAAGAATTTTTTCTTTCTCGGAAGTGAAGGTTAGAATTGGGGAGAAAAAGGCATATAATGAAAACTAGCACATAGTATAGGGGGAACAGCATACACTTGAGTAATATGTATCACATTATTTATATGTACTAATCCTAACAAAACTATTATTAATTAGTTCCCCACTTTATCAATAAGGAAGTTGAAGTACACTGAGACTGAGTTATTTATGTAGGGTCATTAGCTTTCATGGGAAGAAGTGAGATTCAAATCAAGGCAGCCAGGGTCTAAAATTACCTTCTCTTTCACCAAAGTACGAGGACAGTCTAAAGGAGAGAAGTTGTCTTTACAGACTGCTGTGGTTTGGATGTTCGTCCCCTCCAAATGTCAGGTGGACATTTGATACCCAATATGGCAATGTTGGGAGGTGGGACCTAGTGAGAGGAGTTTGGATTATGAGGGTGGATCCTTCATGAATAGATTAATGCCCTCCTTCAGAGTTGATTGAATCCTTGCTTGATTAGTTCCTGTAAGAGCTGGGTATTTTTGTTGTTGTTTTTTGCTTTTTATAAAACAAGATCTCCTGCCATGTGATCTCTTCACAATACCTTCCCTTCCTCCTTTTGAGGCTTTCATCAGACGTAGGTGCTGAATCTTGAAATGTCCGGCCAGCAGAATCATGAGCCAAATGAACCTCTTTTCTTGATAAACTACCCAGTCCCAAATATTCTATTATCTCTGTGGTGATGGACACCTGTAATCCCAACTACTCAGGAGACTGAGGCAGGAAAATCACTTGAAATCAGGAGGTGGAGGCTGCAGTGAGCTGAGATCATGCCTGGGTGACAGAACAAGACTGTCTCAAAAATAAATAAATAAAATAAATAACATATTCTGTTACAACAACACTAAATGAACTAAGACAGACACAGGCATTTCAGGGCTCAGAATCTCACTTTGCCTCTTTCTGTTTAATGTGGGACCAGCCCTTTAGCCCCTCTGAACTCAAGATTTTATACATGTGAAAAAATGGGGCAATCATGCTTGAACAATAGGTCCAGGAGGAAGGTCAAATTTAAGTTGACCTCTGTGAAATAATCTTTCTTCCCTTTCTTATCCAGTTTGCCTCTAGAGATTTAATTAAACTCAATTCATTATTAGCCCTTTCTCCTCCTTCTTTATGCCATCTCAGGCTGGCTGATGACTCCTGGTGAGCATAGGTATAAAGAACATTTTAACAGAAAGACTTGTTTCTGCATAACCTATGGGACTTAGTCCACTCATATTTCTTATTAGAGTGAACTTGCCCGAAGCCTTCATGGCTAGAATTGCTTGTGACATTGGTTCAAACAATAAGTATGGCCTTTAATGGCAATAATCATATTTGTATTATTTTCTTAACAAAAATACACTGGCACAGAAGATATTTTGTTTTTGTTTTTGGAGATTCTGCAGCTGTATCTGACTGGGAGTTGACAGTATTGGATACCAGCCCAGACTGCTGTTCAGAGATGATCCAATGGTGCCCTTTAATTCTGGAGGTGGGAAGAGAGTCATTCCACAATTGTTCCTGCAGACAGGACATTTGGCATTTATCTTCTGTCTTCCTGTTGCATATTATTTGGTGATAACATATGGACAAGACTTTTAGAAAAGTATCTTCCCCTCATTGATCTCTAAAGCTTTTCCCAAGCCTTAACAAGCTCAAAGGAAAATCTAGAAACCAGCATCAATCTAGTAACCAATTGTACAAATTTAGCCAGTATTTTTTCTGCCCAATGTCACAAAAATACAAAGCTTCAAAACCAAGAGGTATTTCAAAAGTAATAAGTTATTAGAGATGAAAACAGTTTGGCATGACACTAAAAACAAAAATCAGACAAGTAAAATGTGTAGTTAAATAAATCAATTTTAGGAAAGCAAAGATAGAAATGTAAACCTAATGATTTCAGTGGCTCACTCTCCTGGATGAAAAAGCCTCAAGGTAGAAAGTTTCTGAAGGACCATGAAAATTAGATTAGATTTCTTCAAAGATATGTTCCCCTAAAGTCTACTCTTCTTTCTGCCCAAGGCTAGCTAAGACCTTCCCTAGTGCTATGATGTGACTATGTCCCTCAGAAATCTTGTGTTGGAAATTTAATTCCTGATATGGCAGTGTTGGGAAGTGGAGCCTTAAGAAATGATTAGGTCATCAAGAGGAATTAATGCTGCTCTCAAGGAAATGGGTTAGTTTTCACAGGAGTGAGTGGATTCTCACTCTTGTAGGACTAAATTTGTTATAGGGAGAACAGGTTGTTATGAAGTGAGACCTCTCCTCATGTTACATGCACTCACTTCTCTGTCATGTTATGACACAACACAAGGCCTTCACCAGAAGCCCACCAGATGCCAGATGCCAGTGCCATACTCTGTGACTTCCCAGCCTCTATAACTGTAAAAAAAAAAAAAAATTTAAATAAATTATCCAGTCACAGGTATTCAGTTATAGCAACAGAAAATGGACTAAGGTACCCACATATAGTAGGTTATATAAATCTGAATATAATAATTGCATCATTAAGAGTAATTATTAATTATCTTATTAGCTTGTATTCAGCATTCTTCCAAATACTTGAAAACAAATAAGACTACAGTTGCCTCTCAAATTTTAAAAATGTGTTTTATTTTTGAAAATAAACACTCTTTTATTACACATTAGTACCCCTTGATACTTATATATAATGAATTTGTTATTTCACACATTAATTGAAAATGAACATTTCAAGCAATCTGATAGAGGCCCTGCATGCAAGCCAGTGGTTCAGTTCCAATAGTTTTGTTTGTGCAAAAATATTTGTGTGATCATTTGAGTTCTTTATTGCATTTCATTTTTAAAATTGATAATAATGATAGGTCTTATAAATTTTTATAATTGAGAGAAGGACAGCAGTTATTAACTTTTGCCAAGAGTATTGAATCCGTAGCTGGTCAACCCCTTCTAGTTCTGATAGGAAAGAACAAAGAAAAATAAAAGCTTACTTGTGAAATCCCAAAAATGTATCATCATGGAGTATGTCTAAAGGTCGAGGTATAATTCACCATGATCAAATTTCCTTCAGTTCTCAGGATAAACAGCTCTAAGTTTATAGCTTATGAATGTATTGTTAGACAGTCACACACTGAATTTTGGACTCATTTTTGAAGAGGCCGCATGAGTGTTTGTGGCTGACAGACAACATCTAGTCCACAGAGTTCTTCCTTATTTCTGAGCCTCCCTTCTCTTCAGCTGCTTACAACCATTTATCCATCTGTGTACCCTCGGCCAGACTTGTAAGAGGGTCAGTTATGTGTTAGTAGAATTTTTTGAGACCCTCTGTTTAAAAATCAATTTCAACATCTTATTGTTGCTTATGTGCACTGGGTTTTTAGTATTTGCTAATTCTGGGTGTCATTTCCTGCTCAATAGCCCCCTGAACTCTGTCATGCAGAGGTTGCCAAACTTTTACTGCCAAGGGCCGGGTAGCAACAACTTAACTCCACAGTTACAGCATGAAGGTAGCTATAGACTATATAGTGATGAATGGATGTGGCTGTGCTCCAATAAAACTTTATTTACAAAAGAGTCAGCAGATGGCAGGTGAGTTTGGCCTATAGGCTGGAGTTTGTGAACCCCTGTTAATAGTAATACCTTCTTGCTCTCTCAAATCCCATTGATTGATTTGAGGGACCACATCATGTCAAGGTTCAACCTTTCTTGGGCGAAGAAGGGTGATTTACAGGACTTACCCTCTCATACTTGTTTCTGCTGGTTGTGTAAATGCCAGGCATACAATACTGAGAAAAAATGTGCCTGGAAATGAGCAAGGTGAAATCCTTTAACACATTTACACCATCAGCAACAATAGCAGCAACAGCTGTTTGCTGCGCACTCACTGTGTGTCCGACCATTTTCTAAATGGCTTCTATCCCTTGTGTCATTTAACCTGCATAACAGTCTTCAGAAACAGAAATTATTGGGATCCTAATTTATATTAGGTTGGTGCAAAAGTAACTGTGTTTTTTGCCATTTAAAAGTAATGGCAAACACTGCAATTACATTAGCACCAAACTAACAGATGAGATGTCTGAGACTTCCTAAAAGTTACAGTTAGAAATCAGCGGTGGTTGGATTCCATGACTACTTGTCTCGGGGGCCGTGGAAGGATTGTGGTCCGGTATTTTCTGGCCCTTTAGAAAATAAAAATGTGTATTCTAATGGTTCCATTTAGGGTAATAAGATGCTTCAAATGCAGTTCTCCTTTGATTCTCAAAGCAACCATCTTGTGGACAACATGAGGAAATTCATGACCTTTCACTTCACATGAGAAAACAGAAATTCTGAAATGTTCCATATATTGCTTAAGGCCAAAGACAGTAAATATCAGAGCCAGACAGAAAACTAGGTTTTTTGACTTCTAATCAATGCTTTTTCCAACCACACCCTACTTGACTGTCAGTCATCCTTAACTTTTGTTCTCAGTTTTAGTTTAAATATTCTGCCTAACCAAGACATAGGAGAGAAAGAACACCATTTTAAATGTAGGCTGTATCACTGCATTTTTGCTCCCTTGTATCAAACTGCACTGACGCATTCTGACGTGTGTCTCCAGATAGTGACTATGAGCTAGCTCTTGAGTTCACATTGACAAACAAAAACTGTAAGCTACGCACAGTAGGCCTTGAGAAAGACCTGGGCCAGGCGTGGTGGCTTACGCCTACAATCCCAGCACTTTGGGAGGCTGCAGCGAGTGGATCATCTGAGGTTGGGAGTTTGAGACCAGCCTGATCAACATGGGGAGACCCCCATCTCTACTAAAAATACAAGATTAGCCAGTCATGTTGGTGCATGCCTGTAATCCCAGCTACTTGGGAGGCTGAGGCAGGAGAATCACTTGAACCTGGGAGGCAGAGTTTGCGGTGAGCCGAGGTCGCACCATTGCACTCCAGCCTGGACAACAAGAGTGAAACTCCCTCTCAGAAAAAAAAAAAAAAAAAAGAGAGAGAGAGAGAGAGAATGAAGACCTGAAGAAAGTAGATTTTGAGTCACCAAATTTCTGTTTTGAAGCCAAATGACCAGCCATCCAGCCAAGCTTTGTTTCTGAGAATGAGAGGCTAGTGAACTCATCATTAAGTACACTGAGATACAAAGCACAATTGTAACTTTAAGTAAATTATGAGGCCTCAACATACAGTAATACTGTCATCTGACAACATGCCCTTTTGAATATAAAATTGGGATTTGTCTGAAAAAAAGAAGAGGGCATCAAGACCCTGCATACTGCGCACTACTTCGTAGATACTAAGTTTGGTTATCGGTTCTAATAACTACTACTAGACTCTACCATTAAATATAAAAATGGAGACATATTCCTTATTATTAATATCTGAATTGTTCTCTGGTATCTTCAAATTCATTATGCTTGATAGAACTCTTACACAGTCAAGGACATCTTGCCATTTGCATTTTTAATTCTTAGCACATGAAAGTCTAGCAGAAAATAGGACTTTTTCCCACATGAGCTTTTCTGTATTCCTTAGGGAGGATGTCTAGGTTTTTCCCTATATAATAATATTTACTCATTATGCCTATTTTCATCAATATTGATTTTTTTTTTGTAAAGTGAGGTGAGGTCTTCCAGACTCACTAGAAATTTATGCTAGTTTAATCTACATGCTTTTAAGCTACTCTTTGTTTCCCTATAAAATTCAGATTTCTGAGTCACAAAGCAGAGCTTGCTCCAAAGAAGCTGTATTCAGCACATTCTAAAGAAACACATAATACAATTTATACACACCATTTTAAAAGGTGATCAGACCTAGTCTTTCTTATGAGTGTCAGAGAAAACATATTTGACCAGCTCACAGATCAATTATAGTGCTTATATAATTACCTTTCAAAAATTTTCTTTATAATAATGCACATGATTTGTTTATTATTGAAAATGCAATCTCCAATATCTTCCAACTCACCAGGGTGTGTTCACTTAGTTATGAATTTATATGCTATTTAAGTACCATTGATATTATCAAGTAATGTCAGATTTAATTAGTAAAAAGCAGATTTTATAAACATTGACCTTGTTTTGGGGAAATGAAAAAAAAAAACCCTGAAGATAAGGAGATAACGACTGATGGATGGAGCATTACTCTATTTGAGAAAACGAGAAACGGTAAAGCATTTAGAAATTGAATTCATGACCTGCAAAACAAGATCAAATTAAAAACTGTCAGACTGGTTAAAAAATCCCCGAATGTGTGAAGGCAGGAGAACATTCTTGTTCTGAAATGTAAATGAGGATAGTTAGAAATGTCTGAACTGAAAACTGCTTTTCTTATTGTAAGAAAACGGAAAAAATTATTTAAAGGAGAGAAAAGGTAAGTGTATATATACTAGGTTCTGAATTAGGGGTAACATTGGAAGAGAGATAAAGTGCTTGCAATGGCACAAACTAGGTTGATTATACATTCACAAGGAAAAAGATTTTCTCTTTGTGTTATGCAAAAAGAATTGAAGTTCCTACTTAACGAGTTGTAAGATGTTTTAACCTGTGATTATATAAAGTGCAATATAATCTACTACCTGGTCTAAGCACTATATTGCATGCGATAGACACTCAATAATTGTTTACTAAAGGTATACAGCATTATTAAAACAAATTTGGAAATTGTCAAGAATAATAAAAGATAATGTATTTTCCATGAATATGTGAAAACAAATTAGAGGATATATGTTGAGGTTTGAGTGAAAAATGGAGAAAGAGTTCAGATAATACTGTGGATTTTTATACTTACAAGAAATGCTACTACAATTTCCCTGAGCTATAATTTACCTCTGTGCACTCTGATGATTATAAAGAAGTAGGATTATCTAAAATATCGAAAAGAAATCCTAAGGATATAAACCACAACTAAGAGGGCAAGTGATCTTAATTTACCAATCCTAAAGAGATATGAACATAAAATAAATAGATTCTTCACAGTAGTGAATTTTAAAAGATGGGTAAAATGGAATTGGGTATTGAGCTAATACTACTCAGATAGTAATGATGACAGTGCACTATGTTTAAAAACACAGTCATATTTTTAAACATCTCCCATTTCATAATTCAGCAAAGATGGGGTAGATACGAAACCATGTGATGAATGAGGAGACTGAGCCTTAGCAAGTTTCCTCAGTCACTCATTTTACTAATATTTATTGAACGTTTGCTGTTTGTCAGGGTCTCTTCCAGAAGCTGGAGATATATATAAGTGAACCTCTGCTTTCCTGGAGCTTACAGTGCAGTGTGATACAGACATTTATAAAATAATCAGACAGGTGTCTGTATAATCACAATCTGAGCAGTACAAAATAAAAAGAATGTACCTCTTCAATTTTTTTTTTCTCTGAATGGAAAACTAATCCAAGTTACAGAGCCAGAGAAGGCCTCTCTGAGAAAGTAACAGTAGTGGTGATACCTGAAGGATGAGTCATACCTAACAAGACAAAGGACTGAGGAGGATGGGATAGAAGGAAACAGCCTTCCAGGCAGAGAGAAAAATCATGTGCAAAAGCCCTGTGGTGGAAGTGAAAGTGGCACCACTTCTCTGTGCTTAGAAACTTCCTGTTCATTCATCAAGATCTATAGTAAATGACACCTCTTTCATCAGTTTCTCCAAGCTGCCTAGGAAATATATTTGCTCCATGTATTCTCTTCATGCATTAGGGTCATAGTATCATAGCCCATGTCAATTTCTGGTGCAATTATTATTTTGGGTATTACTTTTCTCCAAGTGATCATAAATACAACTTGAGGCACAAAGGTCTCTCTCAGTTGCACTTCTCAGTTGCTCACTCAGCAGTGCCTAGCACAACGTGTGGCAAAGAGGCGCTAAATGAGTATCTGGAAAATCAGTGAATATACAAATGAATACCGAAATCTTATGCTTACCTTCTTTCATAATGCCAAATTAGTATGTATCAAAAGGAACTTCTTTATGTTTTCTAACAAAATTTCAAGAAAGAGCATTCACTAAGAATGCTTTTAGAGCAAATTAAAAACAGAGGTTTTAGATAGTAAGTACATAATAGGATAATTTGTTCAAGGAAATAACCAAAGCAAATGAGATTTTGGCAATGATTACTGTGTATAACCTGAAAGGCAAGGTCAAAATCTGTCTTAAAACCCTGAGAAATGTATATAAAATAATTTTCAAAAAAATCTCTAAGGACTGGATGACTGTCCTGTTCTTCAGGACTGAGAGCAATTTATAAATGTGATAGTAGGGCCTCGACAATACATTAATTTGTCTTCCTTTTGAATAGTTTATTGTGGTTGGGAGGCTGAGGCACGCCAATCACCTGAGGTCAGGAGTTTGAGACCAACATGGTGAAACTCTGTCTCTACTAAAAATACCAAAAATTAGCCAGGTGTAGTGGCATGTGCCTGTAATCCCACTTACTCAGGAGGCTGACACAGGAGAATTGCTTGAACCCAGGAGGTGAAGATTGCAGTGAGCCTAGATAGCACCACTGCACTCCGGCCCAGAAAACAAGAGTGAAACTCTATCTCAATAATAATAATAACAATAATTTATTGTGGGAATGTGAGGCATCTCTCTATATATGCAAACATTGCTGACTTTTCCTTCCTGATAACAAGGCAATTTACACCCAAAGTGGTAGAGAAAAAAGCCCCAGAAGACCGACATCTTCTGTTTATCCATTGAGGCTGTATTGGACATTGATTTTGGAATGTGTGGAAAAGTATTCTTTTTCCTAACTACAGCTGCCTCTTTCATTTTTTTTTCTTTCAGTAAACAAGTCGATATTTTACCATTTAAGTATCTCCTCTAAAATAGTTATATTACAAAATAGAAATAATGGAGTTTCAAACTCCCAAAAGTATTCTGGGAATATGACTAGTACAAACTACTTACTAGGAACTGAAGATCTGATGTATTCGAATAAGATCTAATGATTTTCAGATACTGCTGGCAAACCCATAATCTCTCTGGCACGACACTCAACCAGCCTTTAGTGTAGGAAGAAAAAGAGTTGGGGGCTAGGAGGCAAAAGAACGTATATGTGCTCATGCATGTGTGGTGTATACAGTATGTGTGTGTGCATGTGTATATGTAGTCTAAGAAAGTGTATTCGGTACTATGAGTCATTCTGTATGAAGCACTATAAAAATATCTTTATTTTCTCATTACAAATGACTAACAAATAAAACCTAACAAAAATATTTTTGGCTGGTAGGAATTATGACTGAAGTAATGTTAAAATTACTGGTCTTGTCTTTGATTGGCAGTCATCAATCAACAAACTAACAATGGGCCAGATAAAGATCAAAAGCCATCCCCAAGTGTCACTGTACCCTTTTCTGGTCCCAGTTTTACTTTTCTTTCTCAGCTAATTTTGGTAAGTGAGGCAGAAATAAAATTTAGGTAAGAATTACAGGCTGGGCATGGTGTCTCAAGCCTGTAATCCCAGCACTTTGGGAGGCCGAGGCGGGTGGATCATGAGGTCAAGAGATCAAGACCATCGTGGTCAACATGGTGAAACCCCGTCTCTACTAAAAATACAAAAATTTAGCTGGGCATGGTGGCGTGTGCCTGTAGTCCCAGCTACTTGGGAGGCTGAGGCAGGAGAATTGCCTGAACCCAGGAGGCAGAGGCTGCGGTGAGCTGAGATCGCGCCATTGCACTCCAGCCTGGGTAACAAGAGTGAAACTCCATCTCAGAAAAAAAAAAAAAAGGAATTACAATTTGAGTATCTTTATTAGTTCATCTGCAATAAAAATATTTAAGATCACAAAGGTAAAATGAAAGCACAGATTAAAAAAAAAAACAACAAATCAATGAAAACAAAAAGCATACGCATATATATTAAGAGCAAACCCACAGAGGAGTAGCCTGAAAAGTCTCATTGTCCACAATGACTTTTGCAGCAGCAAAAAGCACTACTATTTGAAATAAAAGAGTTCAAAGTGACTTAGGCAAAGTGGACTTTACAGGTTGGAATAATTGGGAAAGGCAGAGGTGTTAGCTAGGAATCCAATACTGCCAAAACTGCCTCTTTGTCTGTGCTTCACATCTGCTTCCCTTCTGGATGTCAAATTCTATCTCATCTTTGGACAATGTAGGAGCCAGCTGGGTATTGTCATTGGCCGCCATCATGAAAGATATGTGATAGAGTGAACACACAGATAAATACCCTACCACTTACAAGAGATTGATTGAATATCCATTTGTTTATAACCTGGATGTAAGTTTATTACATAAATGGGATGATGCTAAACATATTGTTCTATTATCTGCACTTAATCTTTAACTATCATTTATACTAGTACATAAACGTCAAGCTTATCTCTTTCTTAATGATGCCATATTATGAATTTATAATATATGTTCAATGCTGCCACTCACTGGCTATAAGACCTTGAGCTGGTATTTAACGTCTCTACTGCTGAGCTAGCTTCATTGTCTGAAAAATGGGAATAATTATAGTGCCCATATTATCAGGATGTGGAGAAAATTAAATGATATAACACATGTAAAGTGCTTGTTATATTGCTGACACATCATTAAAAATCAATAAAGGTGCTATTTGTAGTATTATTAATTTTATCATTATACTACATATATTAGTATTATTTGTAGTATTATTAGCTTTATCAATTCCATAGGAACATATTCATCAACATAACACTGTGCAACATCTTTGTGTTTTAATATTTTCTCTCTTCCTTTAGGATTAATTTCCGTATGTTGAATTAATAGATCTAAACACCTGGACATTTAATATGCTGAAACATATTTCTAGATGGTACTCCTGAAAAGTCATATCAGTTCATATGTCCATGTCTAGAGACATTTCTCCACACCCTTTAACAAAATTAAATATTTACATGATTACAAGTGAGTCAGACCTAAATTCTACCTTTGGTTTCAAAATGAATATCCTTTATGGCTTGTTTTTTCTATAATATTACAAATATTTAAAACTAATAAAAATAAGGTGAAAATAGTGTTTGGGGGTCATAAAAAGAAGAGTTTTCCAGCTGTGAATTCTACTGCTGTTGATTAAGAGGGTATCTGGGGAAGAGTTAAATGATACTTCTGGGGTGAATGGCCTTAGTTGCTAAGTAGAAAATTTAGGAAAAAAGCCAAGTATGTTTAATTTCCCACAATACATCACTTCAACCATCTGTGAGAACAATAATGTTCTCTTTTAAGGAGAAACAATGACTGAAAAAGGGGGTTTAGGGGAATAACTTGATACATATTTCTTCTTCTTCAATTAGCTCTTTGTTAATGGGTTGCTAAGACACATAAAAATAACTAATTAAGCTCTGAAATACTAATGTTGAACAAAACAAAGATCCATAATCTAAAATGAAATAGTATTCTCGATTATGACTGTGTTATTGCTTTATTTGTTGTGTCCATGATGTTATAATCCCACCTCCATTTTATTCATGGATGGATGAAGAGATAGTTAAGAAAAGTCCTATCATCAATTGATTTGCTTAATAAAATGTTATTATCACTCAGACAATAGACTTAAAAGAAGAGCTACCCCAAAAAAGTGAAACCAAGTTGAATGTTTTCTAAAATATTTGTTATAGGGGCTGTCGCTCTTTTATCTTTTCGTTTCCCTACAGATGAATATTCTTTTTATTTCTTTGATTTTTTCTCCTCAGTATATCTATATGTAACACATCTCTAGATGTAGTTTCTTATCTATATGGCAAATATTTAGATTCCATCATCAAATTTATAAACGTAGGACACTTTCCTAAAAATCTGCCTCCATGGCAGAAAGAGTTGACTATACAAAGAACAATACCGTAAATTACGGGATCAAATATCTCAGTGAACACATGCTCCAATTGTACATTAAAATTCATCTCTATAGTGGTGCTACAAACAACATTCTTGGAAAAATCGCAAGACACTTCAAATTATGTGAAGCATTTGGTTTGCAAAGACAAGTTTTTTAAAAAATCCCTTGTAAAATTTCCTAGAAACACAATTTATGTCCTAACATGCTTAAAGGCTAGGGTTGTCCCAGGCAACAGCAGCTTTTGTTCAGCATTTCTGGTTTTGGATGGATTCATGGACCGTTTGCAATCAGTGTTGAAATGCAGGCTCTAGTGAAAACTGTGAGAAGCTGAGAAATGTTACATGCATAATTCATAGTTCCCTCATCACTGGATATATGTGTGTGTGTGAGGATTCAGGGTTACACTGCTATCCAAGTTCACTGAAAGTATGGGTTTGGATATATTTAACATTCTTTCACTCATGTTTTTTAAAAAATCCATACCTTTCATTAAAAGGAAGATCCTCTAGAAAGCATCCTCATTTTAACACTCTCAACTTCCTACCATGACCTACACAGACCTAAATTATCTGGTTTCTATATACCGCTCCAACCTCATTATATATTCCTGTCTCTCTCCTCCACCTTTCAGCTATACTGGCCTCCTGACAATTCTTAGAACACTCCAAGCTATTTTCTGACTCAAGACTTTTTGGACCATACTGTTCTTTCCAACTGTGGTAGGCAGACTAAGATGCCTGATGGCTTCAGTTCTTTGGTGTCTTTTTGCAGGTGACCTTCTTAAGGGACGTGCCATGTGGTCCTCTCCACAGGACAGCTCACAACATGGCAGCTGGCTTGTCTCCAAGCAAACAAGACAGAACAATCAGTCTTTTTGTAGCCTAATCACAGGAGTGACATTCCATCATTTTGCTATATTCTGTTCATTAGTAGAAGCAAATCACTGAGTTCAGTCTATACTCTAAGAGAGGGGACTAAAAAAGGGGTATGAATATCAGGACATGGGGATCATCAGTGTCCTCAGCAGAGCCTTTAGACACTACAGTCCAGGCCAACAGCATAACTACAGCCTCCTAAGGGACTGTGAGCCAAAGGCACCCAGAAAAGCTGCGCCTTGATTTGTGACCTGCAGAAGCTGTAATAAATGTGTGTTGTTTTAAGCCAGTGAGTTTTAAAGATATTTGTTATGCAGCATTGGATAACTAATACACACCTAAAACTCTTTGTCTTGGTATTTGCACTTCAGTCTTTTTCCCTTTCCTCCTTTCTCAGCTTCAAAGTCACCTCCTAGAGGTTTTCTCAAATCGTCCCATGTGAAGTAGACCCCTTTGTTGTCACCTTTTGTCCTCTATTGAAAACCTTGTTTGATTTCTTCCAGAAATCTCCAGGTTCTCACAAATCTCCACTAAATAACTTGCTCATGTAACCAAATACCACCTATACCCTCAATAACTTATGTAAAAATAAAATCAAGAAAAATTACCAAGTGGGGATCTTTTAAGAAATGCAAATCAAAACCATAGTGAGAAACCATCTCATGCTAGTCAGAATGGTGATTATGAAAAAAGGCAAGCAACAACAGATGCTGGCAATGTTGTGGAGTAAAAGGAACACTTTTACACTGTTTGTGGGAGTGTAAGTTAGTTCAACCATTGTGGAAGACAGTGTGGTGATTCCTCAAAAATCTAGGAGCAGAAATACCATTTGACCCAGCCATCCCATTACTGGGTATATGCCCAAAGGAATATAAATCATTCTATTATAAAGATACATGCACATGTATGTTCATTGCAGCACTATTCACAATAGCAAAGACTCGGAATCAACCCAAATGTTCATCAATGATAGACTGAATAAATAAAATGTGCTACATATACGTCACAGAATACTATGCAGCCCTAAAAATGAATGAGATCATGTCCTTTGCAGGGACATGGATAGAGCTGGAAGCTGCTATCCTCAGCAAACTAACCAAATACCACATGTTCTCACTTATAAGTGGGAGCTGAACAATGAGAACAGCTGGACACATGTGGTAGAATAATACACACTGGGGCCTTTTGGTTGGGGGCGTTGGAAGGGAGAGCATCAGGAAAAATAATTAATGCATGCTGGGCTTAATGCCTCGGTGAGGAGTTGGTCTGTATAGCAAACCACCATGGCACACGTTTACCTATGTAACAAACCCATACATCCTGCATATATACCCCGAAGGTTAAATTAAAAGTTGATGAAAAAGAAATACCAAGTTTTTTATTTGTTTATGGTAAAATTTAAACTTGAGGGAAGTCCCATAGTTCCCTTGTTCACAGTGTCTATCCTAGTACCTAGTACTAAGAGCTCAGTAAATATATACTAATGGACTATTAAGAATGGGTACAACTCATCTGAAACTCCGATTGTATATTCAGTTAGTATATATAGTATGTTTGGTTTATAAAATCACTATGGAAAAAAGACAGAAAAAGTAGATATGTCATAGATATGTAATAAACTTAATTTAAATATCTATTTCAGATTTGTTCTTAAACGATTTTATGCCTGTTTAAGATTTATGGTGGCTGACTACATTTAATAGGTAGCAAAGTCATCTTAGATAGATTCAGGAAACAAATAAAAGAGACAAGAAGCTCTTGTGGTGTTTCCGAAATATCTCATATCTTTCCCAACTCGAGGTTTCTCACAGAATAGTATTTCTGATGAGAATGTAAGACGTAGATGTGCATAAATTTTCCTGTCATCATTTAGAGATCCAAATGTTTATCAAAATCACCAAATATTAAATTTTGATATATGAAGAAACATCAATAACTTTGAAGTGAGTTAGAGTTACAGGTTTGTGACTCTAATAATTAAGTAGTGGTGTTCAGATGAAAGAATCCTAATCTTCTAAGTCTTTCTGAAATATAACATTATAAAGAGAGACTCATTCCATTTTTGACAATATCTTCAACTAATGCCTAAGTAATCTATAGTTTTTATAACATTTAAACTGAGTTGAAGATTCAAATGGCAAAAACAAATCATGTAGGACCATAATGAGATTGTTTTGAAAAATATACCGGAAATGCTGAAGTAGTTCATACTTATTTTATTTATTTCATGTGAGATGAGAAATGGTTTAAAAGATAAAGCAAACCATATAGGATAGGGTTGAGACACTTCTTAACGAGAAATTAAGTCCCTGGTGGGGTCAGACAGACTTGGATTCTTCCTCTTGCCGAGCCTTGTACCTATTACATGATTTCAGCAAATTACTAAACATCCCTGAGCCACTATCCATAAAATGAAGAAAATGATAGCACTGTCCTCTGCACTGACGCAAAAATTAAATAAGTTTCTACATATCAAGGCCAGCACTTAGCACAATACCCATCATGAAAATGAAGGCTCAATAATATCATCTACAATATTTATAGAATTGTTATAATTACTTTATTATTATCATCATCTGGTACCATTCCCAAAACATAGAGAGGGAAGAGAAGATTATATCATATCTATCTCAATATCTCCACGATACATAAAAATGAAAATTATATTAGCACATTGAGGAAGGGCCATTGATTGTTACCCATGAAAAATAAAGGAAGAATATTGGAAAGAACCTCTGTGAAATATAAGCTATATTTCTAAATCACAAGTACTTTCCTAGAATTTATTATTTATAAGAAAATGCATGCATCCAGCTTTATTTTGTACAGAGTGAATATTTAAGGAAATATTAGAAAAAATAAACAAGTGTTAAGTATCACATTTATTGTACCTTAGGGAACATCTCAACATGTCTGGGGTTAACCTAGTGTTCTGTTTAGTCCTTTAAAGATAAAATGCATGATTGCCAAGGTAAATTTTCAACTGGACATCACACTAGTGATAGATTTCATTACTGATCTAGGATGATAAATTTGATGATTTCATTACTAATTTCCACCAAAGTTGCTATATGTGCCAAAAACTTACCTTTTGTCTCTTCTATATGAAAGACACAGAGTTTCTTCCAATTACTTCCTAGGGCTATCCAAATAGAACTGCCCACTGCTGCTTGTAGTTGTATATCAATGTTAGATCAAAAGGCAACTTGACTTCAGAAATCTCTTGGTTTCTACATAATACCTGACAAATTCTTTAATAAGGTATTGGAGACCATTCACTAACAGTCTGGTCTTCTTCATCAATCTTAAACTCTACCACTATTCCCATCACATAACCATTTACGTGACCTTAATGAAATATTGTAAATCTAAGTTTGCCTTACGTTCTTACAGCCTTATGCTTTTGTACAAACTACCACATTTGTAATGTCACCAGTCAAATTACCTTGATCTTCTACCTTAAAGTTCCAGTTAAATTATCCTCATCTCAATAAAATTTCTACTCACTTTATTCTTTACCTACCTTCCACTTCTAGAAAGAATTAGTGGCTCCAATTTTAGTGCATTTAATTTATATCACTAGCTGAGCATCATGGTCGGCTGTTGATATTTGACTCCTGAATTATTTTTTCTAAGAGACTGTGATCTTTGTGACAAAATCCTATATGTCATGCCTGTATCTTATTTCAGGGCTAGCACATAGTTTGGTAACCAGAAAGTGTACATTCTACTTGATGTATTGAGGTGAAACAACTTTCCTTACTATGCTCAAACTTAGTCTCCAAATACTTTCTCTCGAAGCTAGAACAGTGGCTTACACATCGAAGGAAACAAAAATATTGATGAATGAAAGAATGAATAACTCCATTTCTTGTGGGAAGTAAAACAGAGAGACAAAGAGAAACACCCTGACTTGACCTCTTCCACAGAGATATATCCATGGATATGAATATCTTATTTGAGAAGTAACGGTAATGTGATTGTCACAGGAAACTTCTGATTCATGATGAATAGAGTTGCAATAATATTCCCTACTGATTTTAAAATGTTTCTTATTTTAAATAAGACCTATCAACATCAACATCTCTAACACAATTATGACTATAAATTCACGAATGTTAGGCTTTTATTGGCAAAACTGTGATGAGCCAAGTTGACTCAGTTGACTGGTTACAGCTACTCTTAAAACAGGGACTAGAGTTTTGTAAATTTTCTTAAGATTTTGAATTATTTTTTACTCTACACTAAGCATGAAAAAAAAAATTCAATGCACAGAATGTCAAACAACAAAAATGTCACGAAAGTAGAAAATTTCAGAAACAAACATCCCATTTTAAGGCAAAAGGCTTTGGAAATGAGAGCCTCCAAGTTTAAATGGTTTGTTTCTACAATAAGCACAATTTTGAAGGGCAAGGTAAAGTATATGGAGAAAGCAGAGAGTACCAGATGGACGCAATCAGCACTGATGATATGTACAGACGCATGTGACTCAGTAATTTCGGGCTGCTATAACACAATACTATAAACTGGATAGCTTATAAATAACATACATTTATTTTTCACAGTTCTGGACTCTGGAAAGTCCAGGATCAGGGTGGCAGCATGGTCATGTTCTCATGAGCGTCCTTTTATAAATTGCAGACTGATGGCTGGCTTCTCCCTGTGAGGAGGTGGATAGGAAAGAGGGATCTTTCCTGGGCCTCTTTATAAGGCACTAACTCTGTTCATGAAAGCTCCACCCTATTTACACCTCCCAAAGGACTCACCTCCTCATACCATTATCTTGGGGGTTAAGATTTCAGCATATAAATTTTGGAGGACACAAATTTTTATTCCACAGCAGAAAATATGTACACATATCTGTACATATGTATGTATACATACAATTAGATGCATACCATGGAGAAAAAAACCTTTGATTGCCTGATGTACACTTAAATTCCATACACCCATATTTTTCTGAGCCAAGAGATGATATTGGTAAAGGCATTCGTTTTTCAAAAACTTAAGAATTGTATCAAGGTTAAAAAGAACTGCTAGGGGCATAAACAAAGATAATATTATTCTTCAGTGCTATGGGTGTGAATGTCCCCTTCAAAATCAAGTTGAAACTTAATCCCCAATGTGACAGTATCAAGAGGTGGGGCATTTAAAAGGTAATTGGATCATGAGGGTTCTGCCCTTATAAGTAGATTCATTCATTCATAAATCAATGGATTAATGGGTTAATGGAAGATTAATGAGTTATCATGGGAGGGGAAGTGGTGGCTTTAGAAGGTGAGAGAGCACTGAGCTGGCATGTCAGCATGCTCAGAGGTCTCAGCCTTGGGAAGCCACAGAGTTCATACCAGCAAGAAGGCTCTCACCAGATGTGGCTCCTCAACCTAGAACTTCTCAGCCTGTATAACTACAAGAAATAAATTCATTTTTTAAAGATATATAAATTATCTAGTTTCAGGAATTCTGTTACAAGCAACAGAAAACAGACCAATGCATTCAGGAAGAATCAGCTTAGTATAATCACCATAAGACAGGAGGGCTCACAGTGAATGTACAACTACGAAGAAGAATTACTGAAGAATTTTCCAGAAAAAGCTGAACATGCTGAGTAAGAAGGCTTTTGCATGTAACAAGCACTTATTTTAAAATACTATTTTTAAAAATGCATGGCTGTTCAACAGCTACATTACTAAGGAAAATAAAATCAGAGCGTAGTTATAAAGCAAACAAATTATTAGAGTCTTATTTGGGACTTATCAATAAAGACTATTATGAGGTTAGAAGAACAGGGGATTATTGCAAAAAAGAGAGTCAGGATGGATATTTTCTATCCTAGCGTGTGTTATGCAAAGAATCTCAGAAACAGGCAAATTTAATGATGGTGACAATGCTTGGGATGGATGAGCTCAGCTTTCACTCTTCTTTGCTGGTGTTTTAGCTGGGTGTCCTATTTCAGATGCTACCTGTCTGACATATATCTTATTAATAACCTCCCCCAACCTCTAACTACACATTTGTGTCCATACTCAAGAAACAGTGTTCTTCCAATGGAAATTAGTGTTCTTCCAATGGTCAGCTCTAGGCAAATTCGTGTCGGTCATTTTTTTAGACTAAAATCCAAAAAATTGTAGCTACTCTTTTTCCTAGTTTTGTTCAGCTGATCTTGATGTCTCCCATTAAGTTTACTGTAACATGGTCTTGACTAATTCTTTCTTATTGCTCATTGATAAAGCAAAATGAAAAAAAAAAAAAAACTGTACATTGATAAACAGATCAACTTTAACTCTTTCCATATCTCTCACTTTTCTTGAATGAATCTCTTCCCTTCCATTGTTCCCAATAGGAATTCAATGAGAAACACAAGATATGATTCCCAGGAAAAACAGATTCTTATATAACACTAAGAACATTTTTAAAGCTGTGCAGTCACAAAGAGAGGTTTCTTCCCTCTATACCCAATTCGCCAAGAAGAGTCAATAAAGAATCATTTCCTCTTGAAAATGCACAAAACTCAGGTGAATGCAAATCCCATTGTTTGTCCATTTCAGCTAGTTAGACACATTTTTTTTTTATAAAATAAGAAACAGAAATATTCTGCTCACTGAAAAGAAGTAATTTTTTATTGTTTATATTACAGCAGTTGCTCTGACTTACCGAATACAGTGAGGCACTTAACATTTTCTTGTCCTGATCTACTCAAGAAAGTATCTGTTTATGATTGACAATGGCCATTATTAGTAATGATTTCAAGTGAAGACTTTCAATTATTTTGTCTTAGAACTGATGTAGGATATACACATGTCTACAGAAGAAAAAAAAAAGAAACCTCAAAAAACTTACATAAGATTTGGTTTCAAAACAGCCTGCTTTTGGGAACATCTGTAATTAAAGTCTCTGACATGAAGACAACTTCAGTTATGAAGCACAATTCTCCATAGGATGAAAGCATAATAAGTCAAGTCTCTAGTAAAATAGAAATGCCAATTCTAAAAGAAAATAATAACCAGCAATTGGACCCTAAAGTTGGCAAATGATCTGTTTTATCAAAAGACATTACTATGTAAAGTAGAAATTGGTACTGCTATGGTGTGAATATTTATGTCATCCCAGAATTCATATGTTAAAATCATACTCCCAAAGTAATTGTATTAAGGGGTGGGGTCTTTGGGAGGTAATTTGATCATGAGGGCAGAATTCTAATGAATAGATTAATACCTTGTAAAAAAAGAAATGGCCCCAGAGAGTTGCCTTGCCACTTCCTCAGCTAGAAGTCACCATCTATGAGAAAGAGGGCCCCCAGATCTGCTATCACCTTGAGCTTGAATTTCCCAGCCTCTGAAACTGTGAGAAACAAATTTTTGGTGTTTACAAGCTACTCAGATTCAAGAATTTTGTTACAGCAATTTGAATGGACTAAGACACAAACAGATATTGTAATCTTCTCTCAAATGCGAATTTGACTACTGTCTAGGCATAGTCTCATAACTTTAGGGTCACATCATGACAATTCTTTCTATATATTCTTATCCTCTGCTTCCCTTTTTGAAGGCACTCCTATCTTTCTATGAAGAGAATTATGTTGATAAATCAGGAATAAGCTTCCTCTATGCTAATGCCTCTGACACTTTAGAATGCATTGGAGTTATCTGGGAATCTTGTTAAAATGCAGATTCTGATTTTCATGTCTAGGCTGGAGATAATAATTCTGCATTTCTAATTAACTCCCAGGTGATACTGTTGCTGCTTGGTCATGGGCCATTCTTTGACCCTGTGTGACTTGGTGTAGGAGAAATGCAGTATTATATAGAGAAAATTACAAGTAAGAATTGTCTCTTACTATAATTACAGTAAGAAACAAAGGGAACTTCAGTTATAATGATTCACAAACCCATGAGAAAAAAGAAGTCACAGCAAAGTGGACAACAAACATTCCATTCCTAGTTTGAGAAAGTTTTAAAACAACATGTATTTTTCCAAGTGTACTTTTGTTATCCATATAGTAGGGACAAAAATAATATCTGCCTCACAATATCATGAGACGATTAAATGAGATAATGCATTGAAGGCACTTATCACAGTTACTTGCACGTAGTAAGGGTTGAATATTCATTTACTACTGATCTTATTAACAATATTATTATTATAACCATCACACTGTCATCAAAATAGAATATTAAAGACCACATCGGGAATCCATCTCAATGCATTTATTACATACGAGACAACTGAAGCCCCAGAAGTAAAAATGACTTTTGTTATTTTATTTTATTTTTGCCCTCAAATACTCTTTCATCCAAGACATTTCTCAGATTATTTAACAATCAGCAGCAGAAGTAAAATGTGAATCTAATCCTTTTTAACGTAAGTAATTAATTCACTCACTTGTTCATCAACCATTTGAGTGTCAACTGCCTGTCAATTACTATGCGAACACAAAATGAGAACAGAAGATACCCTGTCTTCAAAGAATATCCAAGAACTGTTTTCACCTACAGAGTCATTTAAATAATTATGCATAAAAATTGCTCTAATACAGAAAAATGCTATATTGGAGGAGCACCAGGAATACAAATGCAAGCTGATATAGAATAATAGAAAATTAGGAGTTTGCTTGGTAAGCATGGATGAGGAAGAGGTTTTAGGCAAAAGGACCAGGATGTGTCAGGACAAAGGCCAAGCTGTAACACTGGCAGGAGCAGATGTGCAGGCAGCTGCTCTATCACTAAGGGCTCTGCACAACAAAAAAGTAGATGAGATTTCCTTGAAGGCAGAAGTACTGAGTTGGCCACTATGAGACCCAATTCTCTGGTAAGTTTTGTTTCCCATGTACAATGTTGAAAACTTTTTGAATTAATTATCAACGCTTAACAATTGAGACATTTCACATGAGTATCCAGCTTTTCAGCCTCCCTTGAAAACTCAGAAGATCATATCACACTGGGCATGCTGTTTCATGTAGCAGAACTTAATTAGAACTGGGTGATGGTTGCCCCTTTTAAATGGCTTATCTGTTTTCCAGACTGATCTCCCTATTGATGTACACCTGACTTCTTTAGGCCTTTGAGATTTATGACCAGGCAGCTCATATCATTGAACAGCATTGAACTGTTTAGAATTCAAGCTGCTTGGCCAGTGGATGATATATCAACGTGATAGATTTTCTGAATACTTCCACTAGTGAGTAAGTTACTCATTGATATCACGAAGGTGCATTTTGGATGTGAGGACTTTCGATTATTGACGAATCTCTCAGAGGCCAAAGTCATAAGCTGAATCTCCTTGGACACAATTTAGCTTCCTTGATCCATGGCTATAAGCACAAATAAAGAATTACCATGAAGCTATCTATCACCCATAATAAAAATAAATTTCAAAAGAAAATATTCAAAGCAAGTCAGTTGTTTATTATTCATGTTAATATTCAAATCTCTACATGAATAAAAAAAGTAAGCAGAATACATAAAGATAACCCCCGAATAAAACATATACTTTAAAATGGGCATAGATGGTTGGGCATGGTGGCGCACACCTGTAATCCCAGCACTTTGGGACGCTGAGGTGGACAGATCACTTGAGGTCAGGAGTTCGAGACCAGCCTGGCCACAAGGTGAAACCCTGTCTCTACAAAAAATAATACAAAAATTAGCTGGTGTGGTGGTACACATCTGTAATCCCACCTACTTGGGAGGCTGAGGCAGGAGAATTGCTTGAATCTGGAAGGCGGAGATTGCAGTGAGCTGAGATCACGCCACTGCACTCCAGCCTCAGCAACAGAATGAGATTCCTTCTTAAAAAAAAATTGGGGGGGGGCAGAGAAAGGAGACCCAAAGGTACATACATAGCTTTGTTAAAAGATAGTTCCATATACTAAATGCCGAAACATTTGCAGAATGGAAAAAAAAAAAATCTTTTGGCCAGGTACAGTGGCTCACACCTGTAATTTCAGCACTTTGGGAGGCTGAGACAGGTGGATTTCTTGAGCCCAAGAGTTGCAGACCAGCCTGGGCAACATGAAAAAAGCTCATCTCTACAAAAAATATAGAAATTAGCTGGGCATGGTGGCTTATGCCAGTAGTCCCAGCTACTTTGGAGGTTGAGGTGGGAGGATTACTTGAGTCTGAGGGTCTGAGGCTGTGGTGAACTGAGATTGATCCACTGCACGCCAGCTGAGGCAATAAAGTGAGGCTGTGTCTCAAATATTTACATCCACAATCTTGAAGACAATACTCCCAATGCCTTCAATTTTGTAAAATCAAGTTCTACTATGATATTGGAAAGCAGAAGGGGGAAATTTTACTGATGTTATTTATTTGAATGTTCAAAATGTATTTATTCATTTAGTATTTTAGAAGCGATGCAACTACTTGTGTGTTTTTTGGAGGCATAATATATATGTATTCAACTCTGGTTTCAGAAAAATATAAAAAAGTACTAATGGGACTATTTCTAGTATTTCTTGGCATAGAATAAATGAGGATGATATTTATACTTTTAAGCAACGGAGTAACAGGTTGCTGAAACTAAGTATAAACTAACTATTATAGTCATGGAGAACTGTCAATGTTCTTTTTGTTTGTTTTTTGCTTTTTAAAGGGTGAATAAATTGTCTGTTACTTTCTATTCATTACACATATCTTAAAAAACCTTTACTTTTTGGTGATAGTTTTCGACTGACATTTTAGAATGTTATTGCCATGGAAGAGAATGATGACCTTCAGAAGCAGCACGTGTGATATTTATTAGTACATAGATCTAAGCATCTATATATATATGTATTTTACAACATTGTTGAGGTATAACTGACAAAGCATAAAACTATGCATTTTACGTGTGCAATTAAAAGATTTTTAGTAAAGTTATTGAGTTTTGCAACCATTATTGCAATTCAATTTTAGAAAATCCAGGAGCCTTTTAATAGTTAATCCTCATTTCAACACCCAGACTAGGTAACCACTAATCTACTCACTGTGTCTTCAGATTTGCCTCCTCTGGACATTTCATGTAATGGACACATACAACTACATACAATCTATAGTCTCTTTATCTGACTTCTTTCTCTTAGCATAATGTTTCTGAGTTTCATTCATTTTATATGATGTATGAATAGTTATTAATTTTTATGGTATGGACATACCATATTTTAAAAATTTATTTACCAGAGTAAACAGCTATTCTATTTTTTTCATTTAATTCACAATATTTAAATGGCTATTTTGTTGGCTCCACCTAAATCTTTTCAGATATCAAGGATGACTTAATATCTTAAGTCTTAATATTTTCCTGCTCTTAGAGAAGAATGTGAAATGCATATCTGAATCTTATTTTACCTCTAAGTTGGCCCGGTTCTGATGACTTTGCATTCTGTAAACTAAACTATTTGCTAATTAAACAAATATAGTATAATTGAATTGTTACCCCAAATTTCATTAAAGTTTTGCAGGCCACAAATAATGATTGTTTTTTAGACACTGTCACACAAGCAGGGGCCAAAAGCATAAGCCACAGGGAAGAGATTTGGGAAACGAATTAAAAATGGAAAACTCCATTACTAAAAAGAGTATGCTTAAAGATATTCCACTAGCAGAGGTCAGAAGGAGCGGTTTTGTTCAGCAAAGCTTTAATGCTTTGTGAACACACAGAAAGCTAATCTCTGGCTAGTAATAAATGCCAAGTTCATGCAATGGCAAAAAGAAATGTTATAACCACTTATGGATTTGTGGGGAGAAAACCAAGAAAAAATATTCCAAAATTTGTTGCTCTATATGCAAACAGGTTTTGGAATGAGAAGTTTCATTCTGTTTGTAATCAAAATGCTGATATTGGCTGACATATGCACAGAATGGGTAAAGAGAAAAGAGAGAAGCAAGAGAAGGTGTGGAAGATTAAGCAGAGTATTGTATAATTTATGAACCCCTGGAAGATGATAGAGTATAACAGAAAACAACTGAGACTCATTATCTGTGCACTACATAGAAAACAAAGTACCAGACTAGCACTCAAATATATTTTCATTATAAGCCCAATATAGCTAATTTGCAATTTTTTTCTTCTAGTAATCATATATTTTATAAATTTAACGTTAGAAAAAAGTTTTTCTATATATTCTACTCTTTCCACATAATTTTTTTTAAAAAATCAAAGGAAACCATGGTTAAAAAGAAGTGAACACCGAAATCTTGATTCTTCCTTGACTTGTTTTCATTGAAGTTTTACACGAATGGTTTTATTTTCTCTGGACCAAATCTAAGTTCTTAACATTTGTAAGTAGTAAAAGCTCTGCTACATTAAACAAAGTGTTTGGAATACAAACTATGTTGAGGGCAGTACTTTTGTCTTGATACTCTCTATTAAATTGCTAGAGAGAGAAATGGAGTTTCAAGGAAGTAAAATAATAGCATCATTTCATGGAAGTTTGGAAATATTCTATTTCTCCTAGTAGTTACTTTGCTATGAAATTAAAAGTTCTGATACTTTATTTCTAAAGCTATATAATCAATTTTCTTGTGCTTGAAGAAAAATTAATTCTATATAATCTACAAGGCTCCTTTTTCATTTTAATTCTATTTTTATTTCAGATTCCTTCTAATGCAATAAATATTATTACTGGTTGCTGGTTTTCATTGAATCTCTCTAGAGATTCTTGGTATGGAAACCTCTTAGTACATTTTTCAAAATGGTCCAGTAAGACCTGAGAAAGTAGCTTTCATCAGCGATAGTGTGTATATTATTTCTAGATGCTATTCCTTCACTCAACTGCTTTGAAATTAATCGATTCATCCAGTCATTTCACAAATACGTATTGAACACTGGCTATGTCACATGCCAGGCACTATTATGTGCATGGGGATGGGGTAGGAAACAAAGGGGAAAATGAATTTCTGTCTTATGGAGATTGCACTCTAGTGGGAGTACGACCAACATGGTATAGGTAGGTAAAATAAACAGAATGTTAAAGAGTCACTAGGGATGAGAGAAATACATAAATTGGGGAATGGAAATAGAAAATGCTGGAGTGAGATGAAATGTTAGACAGGGAGGCCTAGAAAGGGCTTACTAAGAATGTGAGGAAGTTGGGCCTTGGTGTTATCTAGAGGGAAAACATTACATGAAAGAGATCATGAAGGCTCTGAAGCAGAAATGTGATTAATAAATTCAAACTATGTCCATAATCCAACCATATCTGACCACCTAGTTTATTACCACCTTGAATTAACCATCCACATCATTCTCCTCAGTTACTGCACCACTTCCCATCTGGTCTCTATCTACTCAATGCTGAGATCACATTGGGTCAAAGGAAGAAGGATCAAGGGAAGAGTACAGAAACCAGCCAGGATCCAGAACATAAGGGAAGTTACTTGATGAAATCATCAGTTTGGTGCAAACGTAATTGCAATTTTGGTCATTAAAAGTAATGAATATGTAAGGAAACAGGAGATAGAAGAAGGAGCTCAGCTTTGGATGTAGCTCAGCTAAATGTCTTCATACCCATTAGATGCACATTGAGATGCACATTGACAATTGATTAAAAGCATCCAGAGTTTAGTGGAGATATTCGAATGGCAAACTTATGCTGGGAATAATCTGTTTATAGACAGAATTTGAAGCCACAAGAGTAGGGCGATTATCTTGGAAGTCACTGTAGATGAAAAAGAATTGGGCTCTCAGGACTGAGCCTTGGAGCTATCCGAAAGGTAGAGGTCAAAGAGATGCAAAAACACAGAGAAACTGACAAAGAGTTACAATAAATGTTAAAAGAAAAACCAGGCAAGTGTGAGAACTTGGAACCCATAAGAAGACAGACCTGAAAGTTTTGTTTGCGTTTGACTCAATCCTCACCACCCACATGGTGCTGAGCCCAGGAAATGGGGTCACCTACTCCTTAGCTGTCCAAGCCAATAGTATGACTTCGTTCTTTAACTCTTCCTAATCATCCACATTCAATCACCTCTCCTTTCTATTCGTCTGCTTAAGTGTTTCTCAACTTTGTTCCCTTTTCTTCATTTTCCTGTCAGTATCCTATTTCAGAATACCATCATCTAGGACTGCAATAATGAAAGAGCTTCCCAGCCTTACCAGCACCCACATCTTTTTTCCCTTAAATCTATGCTCCACAGAATGAGCACAGTGATCTTTCTGAAAGGTAAATCTAATGAAGAAGAAGCCCTTCAATCACTTTCCATTGACTTCAAAATCAAGTCTAAACTCAAGGGCTATTCTCTCGCCTCATGTCTTTCTTTACTGACCTCCTACACTCTGGTCATTTAATCCAGCTTTTGATTCCTTCAAAGGATCAGCTCTGGCCTTAAGAATCTACACAGCTTTTCCCATGGTATGGAACTCTCATCTTCCCAGCTTTACCTAGCTTACTCCTACTCACATTCTAGGTCTCAGTTTAAATGGCATTTTTCCTGAGAATCTATCTGTGGCACTCCTTCTCTGGGATTTTGGCTGTCTTCCGGGCTCCTAACCTTAGCAATTTTTGCTAATTTTTTACCATTTATTAATTAGTTTGTATCTCCACTATTCTAACCATTAGTAGTGTCTTTCTTGGTTTGTTCTGTTTCCCAGAACATTGTCTGAAATATTACAGCATTCAATAATTAGTTGCTTAATAAATGAAGAGATGAAATCTCTCCTGCTCTTGCCCTCACCTGAATAACAGAACTTCCAGTCTCTGGGAAAGTCCTCTTCTCTTTGTGCCTACTCAAGTACTTCTGGGAATCCTAAAGGGATATTTCTTATGTACACACAAAAAAAAGTCTACTCTGACTAGGTAGACTTTGTTCAAATGGATACTGTACCCCCAAGCATTTACCATCTCATCCTGCCATCTCATTTCTACCATGTTCTGCTGATTCCTCTATAGTCATGTAATGGCAGAGGCGCTCTAGAACTACCATAGTGCCTGAGTGCACTGTGTGCCCAGTTGAATCGAGTGAAATATTCATTCCTCCCATTCTGGGTCACAGGCTATCATAACAAGACCTAAGTGGAATTGCCTTTGTCCTGTGTTACTTCAACACCATTGTGTAAACAGCTCTTTTTGTTCCCACTAAAGCCTCTCTTTAAATGTGGTTCAAACTTAGCTGTAAGGCCCCAAGCTGAGGATCAAACTTCATACCATTCTCTTCATTGCCTTTTCTTTCTTTCTTTCTTTTTTTAAGTCTCTAGAAACCCACAAGTAAAAACTTTGACTCATAGGCTCCCTGTACACCCTCCCAATCCCCACTAAATAAAAACCAAATCGTAAACATTGAGGTCTAGGGACTGCTGACTGTTCTAAAATTAAGACCAGATTTAACCAGAAAATTGTTTCCACTACCTCTCCTCTACAAATCTTCAGAACAATATAATTGGATTAAGCAGGGCATTGTGGATACAAGGCTTAACTCAGGGTTCAACCCAGAATGAGCATTGAATAATAGTTAATTTATAACTATAGCATATCTTAGATGTAAAATATTTTAAAAATAAAAATATTAATCACATTTTCGTTTCCTAGAAAGGCTTCTACTAGTACTCAACTCCTGCCATACCAGATTCTTGGAAATGTTTCTCGCACTGAGTGATGCCCAGCACTGACTTCATCATCATCTTTCTGTCCATGGGACTGTGCTTCACCCAGTTTCCCAAATCTCACTGATACCTATATCAGGAAGCGTTTCTCTAACTTTTGTCTTCATTCTCATTTCTTCTTCTCTTATATGTTGAACCCTATGAAACTGTAGATTTTCACCATTCCTAATTGGCCTCCCCTCTTCTAATGGCAACAAATTTTGGAAAAGCATAATGATAGTCTCACTAGGACTTACGGTCTCCTTATCACATTTACTGTAAGATACGATATTAAACAAGTGTTTCGGCCTGCCTTTTTCTTTTATTAAACTGTTTCCACTACCTTTTTGAGAGTGTAACTATTTAATTTCCTTCAACCCAAACCTTTCTACTTTCTTGATTGTATTTAGCCCAATATGAAATTTAATTCTGTAAAATTATTTTCTCATCTGAAATACCAGATAATATATCAACTTGTCATATGTTACATATCAATGTTTCTTCTCCCATGAATTGAATTCTTGTGTTTTAAACCTTACGGCAATGAACTCAAAAGAAGTGAAACTTTTATTTATTTTACACGAGTCCCACTGTGAGCTCTAGCAGAGGGTAAGCAGAGTCTGTGGTTAATGTCTTTCTGTTGATGGATAAATTGAGGAATATAAAAAAATCCAAAGATCAATATGCAATTAAGCATTATCATCTTTATTAAGCATAGTACTGTGCTATTAAAAAAAGGCTTCAGAACCTCTTCAGTGCCTGGTTGACTTCTCAGACTTAGACGCAATTTCTTTTATTAAAATATTTAGCATGATATGCAAGTCAGGAAAAATAATTCACAAATCTCTCCATGTGTAAATATAATTTGCATGGAGCCGGCTTTGGTGATTACCATCATATTTCTTATTAGATCCACTTTCTGATCACTTTAAAATACATTTTATTTTAGTTGCCCTGTTGGAAAATTTCCTAATTAGTCTGATTTTCATTAGTGGAAATTTTGACTACTATAAAGTTCATAATAAACACTCAGAGAATATTTAACCCCAGGCCTAATGAATAAGTTGTGCCCTAGTATCAGCTTCTAAAGACCATTTTGTTTTATCACAAATCTCTAAGGCTATTTTTAATTTGAAGGTAGAAGGTAAAACAAAGAGAAGTTCCTGATTTGCTCTAAAATATTTCTGGAGTTGGCAGAATGGCCCTCCAGTGAGGAGCCACCAGGGCCTGCCAATCTTAAAGTGGGTCTCAAGAGCCTATTGAAGTGCTGGCTTAAAGCTTTGAACATAATATTTATTACCACAGAGTGTCTTCTAACTGCACTTCAACTCTAATACTATATAATGCCAAGTTTCAACTGTAGGCTAGCTTGCTACTATCATAGTGTCAGCATTCGCATATTTCTATTTGATTAACAATAATAGAAAATGTACGGTTAATAGTCAATTTCTATATAAGCCTTTGGTTTCTCCCATACCTGGACTACATAATAGTGACTAAATAAACGACTAGGAGTCATTTATTGCTCACATTTACCTAGACTCCATTTACGATATTTATTTTCAAGGATGCATTGCTTTTGGTCATTGTTTTTAATCTGTATCAAATACTCATGCCACTTTTATTTCAGGGTCACAAAGAATCACTTATTTTTCCAGAATCTTTGACTGTTTTGAGATTTCCCATAGCAAGTATTTTTTATACACAAAAAAATTTCTGAATGGAGAGGACAGACATGATGTCTGGCAGCCCATTCATTTACTCAGATGAATCCATATGCTAGGCTGCTTTAAAGAGCAACAAGATGATGGTGTACAATCTAGCAAAAATATAAAGTATTATTCAGTGCTATTAAGGTGCTATTTCAAGAAGCACAAAATATGAACCACGTCTCAGTTGTGTGCCCAAAATGAAGTGTGTGTATTTGTGTGTGTGTATATGCGCATATGTAGGGTTTTTTCCCTTAACATACTGTTGAGTTTCTTAGTTCATCCATTGCCTGCCTCGGGTTATGGACCAGAGACAAACCTCATTGTCTGATGCTCTTGTGTTATACTGCTTTCTAGGGTATGGCTTTTGCCTCTGTTTCTAGAATGCCTCAGAGGAATATTGCCTTGAGAATGCTGTTCGTAAGGGTTCTAAGATTTCAGAATGCTTTCCTGATTGACTAAGTCAGTGACACACAAAATGCAACCAGACTTCTATAGTCACACTTATGACAAAAGGCATTTAGACTGAAATTCTGATGCTGCTGCACTGTCATGAAAGCTACTGGTCATTTCAGTATCCCTACCACTGCCCACACTGTGAAAGTTTCCTGCTAGTTCAGCTGTAGGGCTTTGCCATTTTTATAGCCCTTCTCTTAAACTGAAACCTAATGGACATGACGTGTCTTCGAGTAGAGGCCGCACTAGATATGCCTTGGGATATCCGTGCCAACATTAAATGTGAAGGCTAATGGGCACTTAAATGTTTCTACATAAATTTACTTTTTTAAATTTAATGAAATCTAAAAGATTTCTTACAATTTTGGAATCCATTCTTCAAATTGGATGGTATTTAAGGAAAATAATTGGTGACTATGGCCATACCTGTCCCTGTCGTATCATGGTATGCAATGTTATGATTCTTGGTCTTTGCTTCCACATTTCTATAACTTTTAGTCTTGTTATTACACCATGCTTCTCAGGTTGAAGTAAGGTAGTAGGAGGAATGAATGCTACACAGTATAACTCCTAAAAATGAATACTGTTGCTTCATAATTTACTCTTGCAATTCTCTTTCATATGTTTGTAGCTGTTGGAGCATTTTTAAGACTTCATGTAGCAAGGTAATGTTTGACAAATATATTTCACCTCTATTTCCTTATATTATATGACCATTTACCCATTTCATCAGCTAGAGCTTTTACATTGTGGCTTCAAGAGACAGAACACCACCTCAGGAAGTAGAAGAAAGCTAGGTGGAAATTCCTGCCTCTGAGGTTCAAAAGTTCAGGCCTCAGAGGACTGAGATGAAATGGAAGGCAGGACACACATTCTGGACAGTACTTGATATGAAACAGTGACTTGCCTTTTCCAGAGTCTGTAGGAAACAGAGGGAAGTAAAGGATGCTAAAAGTGAATGGACATGGGTCCCCGAGAAAGAGACCCCTGTGGCTTCATCTGTGGACTGAGCTCCAAGTTAAGGAGAGATGAGAGGAGTATGTATCACTGGGTAAACAGTGGAATCTGATATTGGAGGAAAGCTGTACTTTGCTTCCTGGATAGAGTCCCAGGAGAGTTGGTGAGATGCCAGAAATAATATGGCAGTACAGAATACTGAGATAAGGGGAACCCAAAAAAACTTCACTGCCTTCCCCTTGCAATGCGGTAAGAGAGTAACATTTATATGGCTATCAAGGACCAGATGCAGAAGAACCCTCAAAGATGGAATTAAAAACTGACTCAGCATGGACAACTGACATGCAAACTATATGAATGAGAGACATATGACAAAGATGGGAGTAAGAAGTCCTTGTTCACAGCCCTGGAATACCTACAACCATCACACAGTCTTCCCTAAAGGTCTAGAAAATCTTCTAAGAATTTATATCTAGTCCATGGAGGAAGGTGGAGGAAAATATGGAGTCAACAGAGTTTAAACCTAGATAAGAGCATAGAGTAAAAATTAAGCAGGTCTCTTGAAAAATAAATAATGCTATATTGGTTATTCATCTGAGGAGTTAGGTTGCAGTCCATATCAGCTACATACATAAGAATAAATTTTTAAATAATCACATTTCTATAGAGTGCACAGTATTATTATTTAGATGATATTTACATATGGGCAATGAAACGGAGAAGAAAAAAAATCTATAAAAATAAGTTGGCTATCTGCCATGGGTAAAATAGTATACTAGGTATCTCACAAATATTTAGTATTTTCATGAACCATGCATAATAAATAATATTATACACACTTCACAGGGAAGAGAACCAAGGCATGTGATTGAAGAGTAGGAGAGCCAGGATTTAATGTTATGCTCATATATATTTGGAAACCCTCAGCTCCTTTTTATTTACCACTTAACAAAGACAGGTTAACTGAAATAGTCAGATAATGAAGGAGATTTAAAAAAAAAATTCACTAGCTTTTTCTTCAATATCCTGAAGAAAATTGCTGAAGTCTCCCACTTATCTTTATATGTGCCCATAGAATATATTGATATCTAAATTTAAAAATATTTTTCCGTTATCATACTAGGAAATCTCATAAAGGATCATTAAATCTTGCCTTTAAAAACTGACTGCAACTTTTTGATTCTAAATGTATTTAATACGAGGATTAAATAATGGGCAGAGAAAATGTTTTCTTAGAAAAAGGTAATAAAAAATAATTACAGAAATGGCTTGTAAACTATACATTGATTATTTTGCAATAAATTTTAAGAGGCAAATATGGGACTCTGGGTTGCAGATAGAATTTAAAACACAAAAGAAGGATGTGAAACTTAGAATTTAATTATTTGGATTTTACTCAGCTACTGCTTTTTAAACTGTAGGTTCTTACAATGGGTTATCAGGTCATTAGCATGAAGGAGATGTAAATGTTTTTCCACAGCTAATAAATTCTAGTTAACAATTAATAAAATAACTGAAAATAATGAAGGAGCTGGAAATCTCAGAAATCAGTGCACTTTGAAAATCTTGTTTACGAATTAGTGCTAGATCTAATGGAAACAAATTTGTTATTTACATAATCCAGAGGTGACAGATAACAACATGCAGTTGAGTCAAGTAAGAAAAATCGTTACTTTAATCCAAAACATTCTACAAATCAATCAACACAACAAATTATCAGTGTGATAATATATTCAACACATTTGACATTTACATTAATTGGAGGTAATGAAGAAAATATTTTTTGTTGTTTGTTGGATGAAGTTAAATGGGCTGGAAATGCATATGAATAAAACATCATTATTCCTCTCACTCTACACCTGTTCAAATTTCTATTGACAATTTGATATTCTTATTAGAGCCCAAATGGAAAGACGACAAGCACAAACGACCATTTTTCACACTCACAGGATAAAAGTAAACAAGCAGTGTTTTTGCCCAGCACTCTCAAACCACAGCATGATGACAAGTGCTTAACTAGCCCCCAAACACTGCCACTTAGTCATGACTCCTGGTTTTATAAATTATTTACAGTTTGCTAGGTATGAGGCTGGTAGGAAATGCCTTTCTTAGCTGCGTGATTGACAGTATAATTATACTGTGTTTTTGTTTTAAGCACTGTTATGCAGAATTGTAATGCCATAAAAAGTAAATAGGAATTTTATGAGCTTTTAACTTTGACAAGGTCATGCTGAAGCGCACCAAAGAGATGTCATGAAAAGCCATAGCCATTATTAGCTGTGTCCTATAAGTGCCATTGCACCTCGAAGCTCCATCTGGGTTAAAACATGTATTCACCACTATCCACGTCAGCAGAGGAACTGAGGGACGATGCAAACCACTCAAGAGGCGGTAACACTTGGTCTTTTAAAGTTTCCTTCCTCCTCCTTTAAGTGCAGCCTAGTGAACAGGTTGAATTTTAGAAATATAATAAAATGAGATACAAAAGCAGTATGAATAGTTTTAGGTTTGATTTTATTTTGGGTTGTGTCTTATCACATATAAGAGGGCTTTTTCTCTTTCTCCCATTTGTTGTTCCTTATTGATTTTTTCTCTTCCTTTTTTATTTTTAGCATGTTAACGTGGTGGTGGTGCTAGTGGTGGCAGTGATGACAGTGGCAGTGGTGAACGTCAGTCATTGTTACAATGCCAGCATCACTAGCCCCACAGCTATCAGCCTTGAGTTCTCACATGGTGTCCCACATTTGCCTCAGAATAAATGCCTACTCTTTTCAAAACTGCAGTGGGATCTTTAAAATAAATAGAACAGATGGGGTTTTAAGGTCTTTCCCAAAAGTCCCATATACCATGCAAAATTCAATTTATCTAACTTGGCAGTAAGGGAGTGCTGCATCAACCCAATTGGGATTTGAACCCTGGGTTCTAGCTGATAGCTTACACAAAAGTTGTTCTTCATATAGAATGGCACCTGAAGGTTAGATGGGATAAGGTCTTTTCTTTTACAAAGGGTCTGCTTTTTCATGGTGTGCTTCTCAGCAATGTCGGTTTTGATGTCCTTTTCATCTTCTAATATTGTGATGATATCCACAATCTTTAGAATTGGCCTCTTTTTCATTGAACCAACAAGATGAATACATTAATATTTGTCTTATGCATCCTGTTCCAGCTTTGGGACTGTGACAACGTATTTTTTCATTTCTCTCAAGTCGTTTATTCTTTGTGCTCAGCCTCCATGACCGCTATAAGAAAATGAGAAAGGAGCACTGCATGATGATGGTGGTATTGGCAGGACAGAAATGTCACTTCAGGCTTTCTCGTCAACCTGTATTCCAAATGCTGCCCATCTTGGCTGAGAATGAGGGATTGCCCAACGGTAATTCTTTTGACCCATCATCCAGGAGTAAATTGTTCTGAATAATGGCCCATTCCATCTTTCCCACTCAGAATATATATTAAAGATGCCTAGAAAAATAGTATTTCAACTCAGTTGTAATTCAAGATCACCATCAATGCAAGGCAGAAGTCTTGGAGTCTTGGGCCTCTTAAATGTGAAACATGGCCGTGAGTCAGATTCAAGCTTTTGACAATTGTCTGGGTCTGTTTGCTTTCAAAATTCTGGTGGAAAGTAAATCTGTATAGTAATTGCAATAGAAATATCATGGGAAATCATTATGTTTGTGTGTGTGTTGGGGGGGAATTTTACTTTTGCAATATTTCAGTTTGAAAATGTAAACAGAAATTTGTTTCCTATGGGGTTCTGGCACAAGACAGTATAATAATTTGATTACTTGTGAAACTAAATTTTGTCTTCCTCATATGCTTGAGTAAACTGATTTCAGTTCTTCTTTATCTCTGCAGCATAAAGGAGAGATAAATTACCACCTTCTCTCATGTGGTCTTCCTAGAAGTACACAAGTCTCACCTGCTATTCCTAACTCATCTTGGAGGATGTTTACAAAGGGGTCATTTACATGCAGCGCTAAAGTCCCTACAGAAAGATGAAAGGTTTCTAACTTTGCGATTTTACCTGTGGTGGTGTCAGTTTAGAGACTTTTCCTTAAATAAAGGTTCAACTCTTTTGTTTCATATAAAATTATAAATATGTGTGTGTGTAAGTACATGTAAATCTGCATAAGTGTGTATCTATAAAACATGAACACATACAAATATATCATAAATATTTATCTTGTGGTTACATTTATATGTACATAATTCAAACTTGCTGAAATTGAGTTACATGTTAAGTGTGCTAAGAAAGATTATTTTCATAGGTTCTAATGTAATCATTTCTAGAAAGTTATAAATTATTCAAAATGTATCTGTATTATAACAATATTCAAGAGAGGGACATCTGTATGATAACAGTCCTCATTCTTTCCTTGCATATATGGATTTACCTACAGAATAGCACAAATCTTTGCAAGACACTTAAATTATCCAATGTCCCCCACAGGGAAACCCTTTCAGGCATTTTATATAATCAAATGGATTAAATATATGTCAACTGTGGGCAACATTGTACTTAGATCACAACTGGGCAGTGGCAATACCTTTCTGTAGTCAGGATCATTAATTAGTTTTCTTGCCTGTCCTTCTCATTATCACACCTAAACTAAACTCCTTCAGTTAAAGAAATCACTCATTTTTTTTTATTGAGATGGAGTTTCGCTCTTGTTACCCAGGCTGGAGTGCAATGGCGCGATCTCGGCTTATCGCAACCTCCACCTCCTGGGTTCAGGCAATTCTCCTGCCTCAGCCTCCTGAGTAGCTGGGATTACAGGCACACACCACCGTGCCCAGCTTTTTTTTTTTTTTTTTTTTGCATTTTTAGTAGAGATGGGGTTTCACCATGTTGACCAGGATGGTCTCGATCTCTTGACCTAGTGATCCACCCGCCTCAGCCTCCCAAAGTGCTGGGATTACAGGTTGAGCCACCGCACCCGGCCTAAATCACTCATGTTTTGATTAACTGGTTTAGTCTTCCTGGTAAATGAAGCAAAGATTATGAGGAATGATTCAAAAGTCATGTTGACAAGAGCTGAATACTGACCGACTGCATTCTGAAGGTTTCATCTCTAAGCTCTCCCCTATAGTCCCTTGCTAAGAGTTTCAACTAATGAAAATTAGTTCTCAAAAAAGAAAAAAAAAAAAAAAACTGAGAGTGGATGTATTGCGATGTCATCAAACTCAAGTCAACTGAGTTCGATACATAAGATATATTTTTGGTAAACACTTTTTTCTCAGGTCAGCTGTAAAAGCTGGAACATCTTCACTTGATGTACATGTTGATTAAGTTAACATATATTTGCAGGATGCCTACTTTGCTAGCTCTTTATATAAATACGATGAGGAGAAATAGGTATGAATCATATCTCATGAAGTTGTAGTAGTGTACCACAAACAGCAATCAGTATTCCAAACTTCTTTTTTTGGCAGGGTGGGTACAGAGTCTTGCTCTGTCACCCAGGCTGGAGTGCAGTGGTGGGATCTCAGCTCACTGCAACCTTCACTTCCTGGGTTCAAGTGATTCTTCTGCCTCAGCCACCCTATAGCTGGTAGTGCAGGTGTGCACCACCATACCTGGCTTGTTTTCATATTTTTAGTAGAGACTGAGTTTCGCCATGTTGGCCAGGCTGGTTTCGAACTCCTGACCTCAGGTGATCTGCCCACCTTGTCCTCCCAAAATGCTGGGATTACAGTTGCAAGTCACCACATCCAGCCAGTATTTCAAACTTCTAAATGGAAAACAGTTCAACCCCTTCAATATAATCCTGATGTTATACAGTAAGTTTAAAACAGAGACGATCAAACTTTTATTCATCTCAGAATCACTCACTGTACTTTGAGAAGTACAGATGCTAGGCCCTGTAGCACCAACTTTCTGGAGCAAACCTTGGACATCTGTATTTTCAGCAAGCCCTCCAGGTAATCCTTACCTGCAACATTTGAGAAGTACTAGTCTGAAACGTAATTCTTAATCTTACTTTCTTTTCTTCTTTTTTATTATCAGAAATATTAAGAAGCTAATGTATTCTGCAAACATTAAGTTTAATATGCAAATTAATGGATAGAGGATGACAGAAAATATTTGAGTATAAATCTGTTGTTGAGACTGTGCTCAATTTTGTGCTTATTAGTATCTCTTATTGGCACTTGATACTTTTTGTGGAAATGTTGATATTTGTATTAATAGTAATGATCACTATCTTTGGTTTTAGAAGGTGCATCAGTGACTTTTCCAAATTAGCTCGTATTACCATCATAAGATGGTAAAGTGGACATCTATGGTTCGTTTAGAAGCTCACATTGCCTTTTAACTCTGCCATTCTCCATGTGCCAACTTCAGGCTCAGAATTCCTGCTACACCAATTTCACATTTGTCTTAAACCACTCTGTGAAGAAAAAAAAAAAAAAACGAGGCTTCTTTTATTCCCCAAATTGAGGAAAATTTCTGTATTTCTCTCTCATAAGATCAGGTTAGGTGATCTCAAACATTGCAAAACCCATGTTTGAGCAAGGGACATGGAACTATATTGCTGAAATTATAGTAACTAGCACTAGCTGAAGCCAGAGTTGGGCCCTGGCTCACCCTCCAAACTGATGCAGATACAATAGTGGTAAAATAGATTCTGAGGAGACAACCTCAGTGTTCAAAATGGAAGAAAATACTGAGATAGAGATTAAATCATTTCCCTGAGCTAGAATATAGTATTAACTCTAACATTTGCCAATACGTTACTATTCTTTCTCTGGCATATTTTTTCCTCAAACTGGCTGAATCAAAAAAAAATATTATCCTTAACTAAGGAACAAAAATTATGATGTTCCAGTTCTTCTGCATCATAGAAGCTGCAGGTCATTTAATTTCACTGCAGCTATCAGAAAGTGGCAGAACAGGTGAATATTAAATGCAATTACATTTACTTATAGGGCACATACATGATCAAAGTCTACTTGTCTTACAACCCAGAATGCAGGTGACAACATTGTGAATTTTGCAAAAGTCAGCAGGAAGGGCATAGAAAAGAGCTTAGCTAAATGCGGACCACGTATGTACACAGAATGTGATGCTGAGTTATAGGAAATGATGGTAAAATTCAAGCTGCTGTGATTTGATGACAAACCATACAGAGGTGAGTCATTTTACATTGAATAGCAATGTTCCAGAAACAGTCAGTGAATTTCAAATCTGTACCTTTGGCTTCTGCCAAAGAAGAAACAATGAGAAGTCTCTGAGTGTGGAGACTTGGAGACCTGGGTGGGAGGTTTAACTTCTTGTGCCATTCAGTACTACCACACAGTACTACAGGACGGGGGAACTACTTAGAGGGTTGGAGGAAATACTGCACCTAAGTTCTAACTTAAGAAAATCCCTAAGGAAGAAATTCTAGGCTGTGTGAATCACTGCAGGGTTTTATGTCAGATAGAACCTTCTTAAGCATGATGGCTAAGGGATTGGGTTTTAGAGTTGGTTCTGGAATGAACAGCCGAATTCCTTATGGTTTAGGAGTTGGTTCTAGCATGAACCCATGAATTTCTTATCTATAAAATAAAGACAAAAATAGAATTTACCCCTGAGCATTGCCGTGAGAGACAAATGAGATAACGCTCATGTTTGAACACATCACCAGATCAAATATAGGAAGGAAATAGTTTTTTTCTTTAATTTTTAATTTTTTTTAGATGGAGTCCCACTCTGTTGCCCAGGCTGGAATGCAGTGCTATGATCTCGGCTCACTGAAACCTCTGCCTCCCAGATTCAAGTGATTCTCCTGCCTCAGCCTCCCAAGTAGCTGGGATTACAGACACCTGTCACCACACCCAGCTCATATTTGTATTTTAGTAGAGATGGGATTTTACTGTGTTGGCCAGGCTGGTCTCAAACTCCTGACTTCAAGTGATCCACCCTCCTGGCCTCTTAAAGTGCTGGGATTACAAGTGAAAGCCACCACAACTGACCTGCCAATATGTATTTTTTAAAGAATTTTCTTATTGTTACCCCCTCTTTATGGCTATTGTGTCATTTATACTATTAAAAGTAGTATATAGAGTCCATGGTGGTGTGAAAGGGTGGACCTCAAAAGCTCTTTGTTTTTCTCCAAACTGACCCCCCATCTCAATCAGGTTTTAAACAATCTTGTGGGTCTGAGTATGTTGCTTAGGGATTGATGCCTGCCTCCCTTCAGAAGATGAAAATTCAGGCCTCCAGTAGCCAGGCAGGTAGAGTAAATGAATGAATCATCATCCTATTTACACTGTGGTGATGGGGAGAATGTGTGCCCATCTAAAGGTGGGTGGGCTCTAGCAAGCCTTATGCTCAGTTGCTCTTGTGAGAATATGAACCCAGAATTGCCAGATCTTTCAGTTTTTCAAGACAAGCTAGAAATTATATTTTTTAATGTAAAAATCCTCATTTAAATAAAGAAAAAAACAGACAATGTCAAATAACAACATTGTGCAAGCTGGATGTGGCTCATGGGATCCCAGTTTCTTCTATCTATTCTTTGGAAACTCTACAGTAGTGAGATTCAGATCTGTTTTATCGGGGTTCTACTCTGGGGCTTCTACCTTAAAGTTCATGCTGCCACTTGTTATGCTCTTTTTTTTGAGACAGAGTCTCACTCTGTTGCCCAGGCTGGAGAACACTGACACAATCTTGGCTCATTGCAACCTCCACTTCCCACATTCAAGCGATTCCCCTGCCTCAGCCCCCTGAGTAGGTGGGATTACAGGCGTATGCCATCACACCCAGCTACTTTTTGTATTTTTAGTAGAGATGGGGTTTCACCATGTTGGCTAGGCTGGTCTTGAACTCCTGATCTCAGGTGATCCACCCACCTCAGCCTCCCAAAGTGCTGGGATTATAGGCGTCAGCCACCCCACCCAGCCTTGTTAAGCTATTCTGAACCTAAAGCTCAACCTGTGCATTTTGACCTACAAGATTTTGGTCATCAAAATAATTGGCCCTTTCAAAAACTTTGCAATTTATGACATCTAATTGTTGGACAAGAACAGGAGTGACAAACTCAAAAACTTCCAGAAGCAAGGCATTTAAATCTAATATTTCAAGCTCTCTGGATTTAAAGGACTAAGGAGAGGTAGAGACTGCGAAGTGTACAGTGGTGTATACCTCCCCTTAGAGGAGAGTGACACATTTATTCTCCAAGCTAGAACACTTTGAAAATAAAGAGAATCATTAATAATTATGCCATATTAATAGGTATAAAAAGGGACTGTCCTGGGCAAACTGGAGAGCACAATCATCCCAAGAGGTAATGACCTCTCAGGCTTGGCAGCTTCTCACATGATATCTTCAAGAACTCCTGATTCATAAAGAGAAGCCAGAAATGTGCATTTCATCCATATCCTCTAATTTTACAACATTTCATGAGGTTTTAATGAATATTCATTTATTTATACATTTATTTTTTGTTTGAGATGGAGTCTCACTTTGTTGTCCAGGAGGGAGTCACTGGCACAGTCTTGGCTCACTGCAACCTCCACCTGCTGCGTACAAGCGATTCTCCTGCCTCAGCCTCCCAAGTAACTGGGATTACAGGCATACCACCAAGCCTGGCTAATTTTTTGTAGTTTTAACAGAGATGGAGTTTCACCATGAGGTTGAACTCCTGACCTCGTGATCCGCCTGCCTTGGCCTCCCAAAGTGCTGGGATTACAGGAGTGAGCCACCATTTAAAAATACACAACCAAACCCACTGCCCAGCTATACCTGTCAGCCCGATCCTGCCTTCTCTCCTCTAGGTTACAACATTAATACTTGACATTATAGGTTATGTCATCTTTTTTAATTCCCATATTTTTTGGTCCCTTCTTTGGAACACTCTTTTAATTTGACCGCAGTGCATATAAACATGACTTCTACCTATCCCAATGTTTAAACCTGATCTTTTAAGACTAAACTTGCTTCTACCATGTCACAGATCTACTTTAGCCATCTAATTCTAGGCTCCTGCTTACAGTGACTTTTAACCGTGCCCATTGGAAACAAGGTACCTTCAGCCTCACCTTTGTAATCCTGGTCCTAAAGTCTCATTGTCAATAACAGGTGCTTCGAAAAGAAGTCCTTCAAAACTGATATTTCCATTCTTTGGCAGAAAGTTACCTTTGTCAAATCTACTAAATAAAAAACTCTTGGGAAATATAAAATAATTATAGTCCTATATCAATAAATATATGATGGATGTACACAACTGTATAAATACATATGGTTGTTGTAAAGTCACCACAAAGCTCTAAACTGAGTATAAAATATACCAGCAATGGTAAATGTAAGATTAGTGAAATTTTCATAATTGCACTATTTTGTTAGGAAATTAAGAAATTTTCAAAGTGAATCTCTCTGAATGTTAGATTTAATACATGCATACTCTAAAATAAACTCTCAGCAAATGAATAAATGCATCAGTGAAAGCAATACATCTTCCAGAGTTAAATTTGTGCTTACATGATGTACAGTGATTTTACTTGCATGTACATATTTAATAGGTGTGTAATCTTCTAGTTTGAATGAGAGTCATCACATATGCAGGCACCAAGAATTGGCAAAGAAAATAAACATTAAATTGGGTTTAAATGTTCTTCAAAATTGATTATAGCAAATTACCCAAACTAAAGCTATATTTAGAAGTAAACCTAGGAAATCTTGTTTTGGCAGATGATACAGGTCTCCTGACTAAAAATGTACAAATTCTTCCCTGAGGGCTTAGAAGAGTGCTTCTGAAGCTGAGGGGCAGAGTTAGGAAGACTATTTTGATTCACTGTCACAGTCAAAATCACACACCAATAAATTTTATATTTTGATCCAAGAGCTCAGTTTCAAGTAGGTGATATTTCCTACAATTCAAAAACTAGTAGACATATTTTTATGACTGTCTACTTGATCATAATTGGCACATGATGAAATCTTCCCTTTGGTTAGCACAGGTTGAAGTATCTGAACTTCAAAGACTTTGATTTCTCTTTATATACCTCTCATATCCCCTCACTATACTCTGTCCCATATCTCTTCATAGAAAGCCTTGACATTTCCATATGAGATAAATTGTCTTGTCTTCTAGGTCTGGTTATGTCTTCAAATGGTCTTCAGTATGCTGTTAGCCCTCTTTGTGTTTTCAATCATACTTAGAATTAATTTTATTCTTATATTCTATATCTACATTCTTATTCTTATATTTTATAGGGATAGAATAATAAAATTAATACACAAATAATATATTGTTTTCTGCCATAACATATAAGAATAAATTGAGATATATATATAAACTTTCATATATATATATATGTATGTTCATTTATATATGTATAATTAAGCATTAAAAGGCAATGTTTTAGGTTCTATGAATATAAAGATGAATATAAATAGTAGCAGTCTTCACATAATCATGACCTGGCAGAACAGAATACATGAGATTATAAATTAATAATATAACAACCACCACTTCCACTACTGCCAATAGCAAAATTTACATGATCTAAGACTTGCTAACTAAATCCTATGTGTCATTATTCCATTCATTTCCCTATAAACAGATTACTGTTTGGCATTTTCTGCTCATTTCATAGATATAGGTTATTTCGAGATGAGGAAACTGAGGATTAGCAATTTAGAAATTTATTCATTAGTAAGTTGGAAGGTCAATTATTGGAATCCAGGAAGGCTGACTAAGTCCTTGGTACTTGGCTGCTATCGGACTTGGGCAAAGAAACAATTAATTACACATGAGAGGATTAGGAAGATTTCATAGAAAGAATATTATTTTCTATTTATTTTATAATATATATTAAGTACCTATTATGAGCTGGGTGCTGTGCAAGATGCTAAAAGGACACATACTAATAAGACACAATGTCTTCCCTTTAAGGGTTCACTCACTAGTTGGGAAGATGCCCTCATTAAAAAAAAAAAATGACTGACAGGGAGATAGGGCAATAATAGAGACATATGGAACGAGGGCAACAGGGAGCCAGGCACCTGCTTGAGTGGGTGAGGAATGGCTTCACAAGGAAAAGACAAGTCCTACTGAGACTTGAAAAATAAGATCACATTGCCAGATGGCCAGAGTGTAGTTCATTTGTGGCTCAGCATGTGGAAAGGCATGGAGGTTTAAAATATCATTATATATATGGGAATATTGAAGCTGGGGCTTTAGTGGATGTGAGGAGCTTCTTTGGTCTAGTTGGGTAATAGGACACGATCAAAGCAGTCTTTGGGCAGGAAGTATTACATGGTATTCTTTATAGTCCTTCTTATTAAAGACTATAACATTTTATCTTATATGGTATGTAAAGCCACTAAGAAATTAATCTGGTAAGGAGGTGGTAAAGTAACCACATGTGCGGTTTTAAAATAGGGCAAGAATGCAGAGAATTAGTAGGATTTTTCTAGGCTCCATGGTGGAGAAAGGTACTTCAGAAAAAGCAGAGAGAAGGCACAACAGAATGACACCATATGATGTCTTTAAGGAAAAATGAGTAATGCAAATGACAGAGGGAGAGAATGAGTGAGACTGAATAGGTTGACTCAGGTAGATTTTAAAGGACGTTCAATTCCATGCATAGGAACTGTTTCATTCTAGAAGAAACGTCCAGAATAATAATATAACCATATCTGGCTTTTAGAAAGATAAATCTAGTGGAAATCAAGAGCCATGACTGTTGGCAGGCAGCCCAGGGAGTAGGTTTTGTGAAAGTCTAGGTGTGAGCGAAAAAGAACCAAAAATGAGGTAGCAAGTAAAATGAAAACAGGATAGTAAATTTAAAAGGATTCTATGCAGAAACAGTGTGACTTATTATAGAAAAAGAGGTACATGGTGGGAAACAAGGCAGAATTAACGTCTAGTCTAATGTTTGCCTATGTATTCTAGTCATGAACTTTCTTGTACTATAACATTTCTAATGTGCAGATGATCTATCTTCTCAAATAGTTTATACAAAACAAAGTATCTTGTTTAAATTCAAAGTGGATCAAGTTAGAGATGGACAGGACCAGCACAAATGGGGATGACAACAGAATAGTGAAGGAGATAAGAAGATATCCAAGATTTCTAGTCAGCAAAAATCAGGGATGTGGGATATGTGTATATGAAGATTCAGGGATATTATTTCAGTCTTAAGGGGTACTAGATCCTCACAAATATCTGTTCAACTATGTAACCCTGTAGTAACTATTCAAGACAAAGATAGGAATGAAGAGAAAGGTAGAAGGCAGTGTCTTGGTCACAAGAAAGAAGACAAAACCTACCTTTTGGTTAGAAAGTCTGAGTAGACGCAGGAGTAATGCTGAATTGGTGATAAGCTAATAAATTCTTTCCCATGGCTGCTTCCTTCTCTCTAGAAACAGGATGCATCCTAAAGTCCGCAGAGAGCTAAACCCATAGACACAACTCATACCTCCAGAGAGTCAGAGAAGCGCAGAACTCTAAGCAAGACATTGCATGAGGAGAAGCTTTTGGAGGGGAGGAAAAGTAACAGCTGCTTACAGTACTTCTCTTTGTGTGCTAGGTATTGTGGCCACTGGTAACAATTCTGAGACATAGATTTTATCATTCCCATTTTACACACTTGGAAAACTAATTAGTGGTAAATCGTCTAAAACGCAGAGCTAATAGGATAAACTGGGTCTGCTCTGTTTAATTGCAAAGCCAAGACAGATTCTGTCATCCCATGTTTGCTCCCGGGAGTAATCCACAAGACCTACTTTAAAATGCTTAGCACATGCACACACACACACACACACACACGCACACACACACACACACACACACACAGCCCAGTAGATAACACTGCAAGTACCTCCTAAATCAAAGAAGTGACTGTTTCTCAGTACAAAAAAAAAATTAATGAGATATTTTCTCAGCAAAGCATAAAAGCAGGACTGTATTACCCTAACTTTCCCTATTCCCTGGTAACCTTAACTCCTTGCCCCTTCTGACCTTTTGTGACACCAGTAGGGTTCTAAATGAGGCAGCCACTTCCATGCTTTTCTTTCCTTGTGAACTGAAGTCCACCCAGCTGCTGATTTTTTCATCATCATCTCCTTACTTGTGATTGGAAGAGAAATTGTAAAACATGCTTGGATTCATTTAGACCAAGTAAGGGGCAAGGGGTCATTTGAATGACAACTTTCCAGTTCTGTAGAAACTATATGTCTAATCTAATCAATAAATCATTTAGAGTCATCAGGTCAGGAGTATGAATTCCCTTGTCACCTCACTAACGGAACTTCAGCCTCTGAAATACTTTTGAGAACTGGAAGTCCAATCAAGATCATACAGGAAATGGTATAACCAAAGTGATGTGAGGGGAGACACTGACCATCTGCTGAAGAGACCACAAGCTGGGGTTCGTCTCTGCTGATTTTATGATATTTCTGCTACAAAAATACCCTTTGCCTTAAGACAAAGAAATTAGATTTTGTAATGGGGAATGTTAATTCATTTCTTCTAAATCATAAAGAAAAATTGCTCAAATACTAAGATTCGCATGAAATCCTCCAGCAGCCAGACCGTGCACATTCACCGCGTCTTTTTATTTCCTCACTACTTTAACTCAGTAGACAATTAATAAATATTACCTGATTATTGCATAACGACTCTGTGAATCACATAAGCATTTGTGTATTTCTTGTATCCTTAACGTATTTTATTTTAGACAAAACTGTGCCTTCTTGCCCTGTGCTGTACGCAGCATGATTTATTAAACACCTTAATGCAGCTTTTTGATAAACTATAAACTGTCTCCCTTAAAAAAATGAGTTTTATTTTTAAGAGACACAGATTCGTTTGTACTCGATAAGTCATCAAGGGCCATGAAACTGAGAGCCCAGGATGAGGTGGTTTCTTTTATTCTCATTACAGATTCTCTAGATGGCTTCCGTACAGGGTGAGGCTTTCTTTTCCACATCAGAAATGAATCATAGCTTCTGTTGTACTGTTTCACTCAGCCCCCCACCAAAAAAAAATATGAAAAAAACAAGAATTTGTACATATTTGAACAGATTTCAAAAAACAATGTGTGGTTAAGAATGATACCACACAGCTCATATTTTTAATTTTTAAAAATCAATGGACATATTTTGAAATACTACAAACCCAACCATCCAACAAATGTATGTTCAGAATCTACAATGAGCAAGACACTGTGGTGACTGCTAGAAGGCAGTAAGGTTGAGGGAGCCAGGCTCTAATTTCAAGGAGGACTCAGTAGAATGGGATCCTTCCCTGCACAAACACACAACACACAGCAAGTGAAAAGATTCAAACTCTGTAACTAAAATATTAACCAAATACTAAATAAGAATCAACACAAAATCAAAAAACCGAAAAAAGTCCAGACATTTTATCTACATTCACTACTAGTCCCAAATTTCCTGGAACTAAGATAATGTTATAAACTCTTGATACTTAAAAAAAAAAAATCTTATCTATAACTTAATTGAAGGTAGGAAGAAAAGAATCAGGTAGAAAAATGTCCGAGATTTTTGGAGTGCAAGAAGGAAGGATACTGGAAACACATAAATAATAATCAGAAAATTATAATTGATTCCTAGGGAGTGCTGGATTCCTCGTAAACATTCAAACTCAGTTAAGGTACCAACCCTAGAGTAGATAATCAAGACAAAGATAAGTGTAGAAGAAAAAGACAGGTTAAGATACAAGGCACATACATATGAATGGTGCATGTGTCTATGTTGAAATAAAACAATGTAGGTTATCTAATTGTAAAAATTTAAAAACAGATACACTTTATTTTCCTCCAGAAGGTGTACTCCATAGTTATGCTGATAATATTAGTTTGTCTCAAGTAGTGTGATGAAATTAAGATGGGGCAAAAACAGAAGTCTAAGCACTGTCATCTTATAGAGAAGCCACCTGGGCCCTGGGCAGAGGTGTAATTCTCGGAACTGTTACTGTACTGCAGTTCTCAGAGGTGTTAAGGGTAAAAATTTCCACTGCTACCCCCCTCCCCTTGCAATAAACCACTAACTTTAGCTTCTGTACAGACAGCTTGACTTGCACACCCCTGGGCCCCCCGAACAAGAATGTGGTTTTGCAGCTTAAATGCCTTCCTCCCCCTGAGCTCAGGGCCATGGGTTGGAGATACTTAAGTCCTCCGTGGCCGCCGGCAATAAAGACCCTGCAATTGGCATACTTTTGTCTTGGTGTTGAATTTCCACTTGCTCCGGTGCAACAAAATCACACTTATTTCCTGCATGTTGGTCATAGTGGGGATAAGGGCAGTGAAGATAAAATAGCTTTGTAATAAAATAGTCATGCTTTGAAGTCCAGCAGATTTGGAACTAAATTCTGGCCCTATCACTTCCTAAGGTGTCTGAGCTTAGGCAACTCATTGGCCTTTTGTGAATTTACATGACATCTGTAAAATGAGCAAAACAACCTTTTCACAAGATTAACAAATTAATATAGGTTAAACATTGGACAGTCTGTGGTAGATAGTGAGGGCTCAAAGATGGAAGGAAGGCAGTAAGAACAGTGACAATCACATAGGTCACTGGAACAGTGGATTGTTAAACTGATGTGGCATAACAACTAATGGCGTAAGAATTGAGTCCAATTTCTACAGAACCTGTATTGGTTGTATGTTAAGTTCAGAGTTAGAGTTTCAGAAGCGGGCAAACCAGCCTACTTAAAAGGATCCTTGGAATAAAATCATTGCTGGTGATATTGTCAGTTTGGTTCAGTTTACATAATTTCTTCTAGTCTTTGCTTGTTTTTCTCAAGCAGTGATCTCAGCTCCATTTCCAGCATTGCCTACGATCTCTTCCTTGGCAATATGATGGGTCAAACACAGAACACTATGCCACTTCCTGGTTTTCTCAATAATCCCTGGTATTACCCAATTTTAGGCCACAACCTAGAGCAGATGCTGCTGTACCCTATAAGCTATCCTGGATGTGAAAATGCATTTTCTTTGGCTGTGCATTTAATTTATTTTTTAAGCACATTTTCTTTTTTTTTTTTTTTTAGATGGAGTCTTGCTCTGTCACTCAGGTTGGAGTGCAGTGTCACAATCTCAGCTAACAACAACCTCTGCCTCTCAGGTTCAAGCAATTCTCCCTCCTCAGCCACCCAAATAGGGGTTACAGATATGTGCCACCATGCCCAGCTAATTTTTGTATTCCTACCGAAGACAGGGGTTCCACCATGTTGGCCAGGCTGGTCTTAACCTCCTGATCTGAAGCAATCCACCCCGTCTTGGCTTCTCAAAGTGCCGGGATTATAGGCATGAGAGACAGAACGTGGCCAGAATTTTTTACTGATGCATAATAGATGTGGCCAGTTTGGGTGTACATGTGATAATTTAACACAGTCATATAATTTGAAAAGATGAAATCAGTGTATTTGAGATATCCCTTGCCTTAAATATTTGTCTTTTCTTTATGCTAGAAACATTCAAATTACTCTCTTCTAGCCATTCTAGAATGTACAATAGATTGTTGTTTCCTATAGTCAACCTCCTGATCCATCTAACACTAGGTCTTACTTATTCTATCAAACTATTTATGCCATTAATCATGTGTAGTTATTTTTAAACACAAAAGTGATTCTCACAAAATTTTCAGTTTTCCTCGTAAAATGTGTGGAAGACACCAGTGACAAGCATCCATTCTTTCCTCTCCTTTTCCTGGCAGAAATGTCAGTTCAGGTACACAACTTCACATGGCCTTTATGACTCCATGAAAGGTGACCCCCGCTCAGTTTCTAAATTTACTCTTTTAGCAGAAATGTGTTCCTCCTAGGACATATGGCCAAATATGGACTGATAAGATGTTAGGAGATAATTTTCTTGGGCTTCTGGAAAAGTTCCTTCCTCCTACATCTTCTGAGAAGCTTCTCAAGTTGTCCCTTCCCTTTCTCCTAGATACTACTGGTCATGATCATAAGGCTTGGACTGTTACATCCCTCTTGCTACTGTCTTGAAGATAAAACCCTACACAAAGAAAGACAGAGCCAGGGGAATTTCAGGAAGACAGAGAAATAAACATTCGAATAAATCAATTCAAAGTCCCACATTACCACTGAACTTACTATTATGCTAGCCAGTAGTTTCTCCATTCCATCCATTTTTAATCAGGTGGTTGTTGCCTATGCTTCAAAGAACAGAAACTACACAAGTGCACCCCACTCATCTCCACAGCAACATCTCTTCATGCATGTTCCCTGCCTTTCTTCATTCCTTTTAACATTTGAGTTTGTATCTTTTATTATAGGCATATGCTGAAACAAATTCTGACCAGGAAAATATCAGGTTTTGTGGTACTTTAGGAATCAAGAGTGAAATATGACAACTGGTGACTTCCCCTCTTTTTAAAAAAGGATTGACAGAACAAACCCTCCTAGGAAATAGCTCCTACTTTTCTATTTATAGATAAGGTTTCTGCCCAGGGGATGGTACAAAATAGTACTTCAAGGTGAGGGTTCTAAGATCAAACTGCTTAGGTACAAATTCTGGTATAAATAAGCTTGCCATCTGCTTACCTTGCTCTAAGTGACACATTAAAAAATTTTTAATGTTCTTATCTGAAATGTTAGAATAAATACTCTAACAAACTAACTGGGCAGCTGTAAGAAGAAAATGACTTAATATATGTAAAGTACTTAGGAGACTCCCTAATCCACATGAAATACTCAACACTTAGTTCTAAAAAATTAAAAAAGACAAATTAAAACCAAGATAATTATTTTAATGGTTTCAGGTCAACAAATCTCAACTAGGAAATCTCTCTTTAAAATGTAGTTTAAATGATGATATATAGAACAAATAGTCAAATGTAGGCATAAATCTTTCTTTAATGAACTTTATCATTTTTTGACCCAACATCTCTGATTAAAACTCACAAAATTCACTTCTAACATTAAAATACTGCATTTACATATCCTTATCCTTGTATATGGGGTATTACATTGCTTGTGTGGCAAAAAGAGACATTTATGAGCTTCCTTTGCAATGCATCAGAATATTTATTTAAGAATTTTATTTGAGGATGGATACCTTGGACACCTCCTATATGTGTTTCCAAGAGGTTATCTTCCAACTTGGGAAGAATTCTCCATTTAGACTTTAAATAGAAAACCAGAACTAAAAAAGAAACAGATAAAAATTGCACATATTGGAATTTTGACTCACATAATTAAAAGGAATGGTATTCTACTCAAAAGGCAGGAAATAAATTGGTCGTCACCACAAATCCACTGAACTTTGTTGCTGGTATCATTCCATAGCTTAGCTCAAGAATTTTTGCATATTTTTACTCAACAGAACCTTTTCAGTCATTAAATTAATGTACACACCTTGAGCAGAATATAAATTAAATTAACCTTTTTTGACACTGCTACATTTGTTCTCAAGGTTTTAACTAAGAGGAGATGTGGCTTGGGTTAGAAAGAAAGAGGACCACTGTATTCCTATCTTTTGCTTGTAACTAGGATATGTTTACTTTACCAGATTCAGTCTGGATTAAAATGAAAATTGGAGATCTAGGAATTATAATTTGAGATTCAGCCCTGCTAGAACTGTATGATATAAGCTGTCTACATATCATATCATATATGATATGATCTAGAATTCCTATATATCAATTCTATCATATATGATATGATATAATTCCTTTGGCTTTTTAAAGACATAGTTTCTTTTATTAAAAAAAGATACAACATTTGTATTTGCCTTTTTTTTTGAATTTTAAAAATTGCAGTAAACTACGTAAAAAGTTTACCAACAGCCATTTTTAAGTGTGCAGTTCAATAGCATTAAGTACATTTAGGTGAATGTGCAAGTATCACTATATCATCTGTAAACAAAACACTTTTCATCTTGCAAAACTGAAACTATACCCCCTAAACAAGAACTTCCCAATCCATTCTCCCCACAGGTCCTGCAAACCACCATTCTACTTTCTATCTGTATGATGTTGACTATTCTAAGTATCTCATATAAGTGGAACATGCAGTGTCTTTTTGTGACTGACTTATTTTCCTTAGCATAATGTCCTGAAGGTTCATCCATGTTGTAGCAAATGTCAGAATTTTCTTTCTTTTGAGAGCTGAATAATATCCCATTATATGTATACAATACACTTAGTTTATCCATTCATCTGTCAGTGGACCCTTGGGATGCTTTCAAATTTTAGCTATTGTGAATAATGCCGTGAACACAGTCATACAACTATTTCCTCAAGACTGCTTTCAAATGCTTTCAATACTTTAGGGTATAGACTCAAAAGTGGCTTTGCTGGATTATATGGTAATTCCACTTTTATTATATTTATTTTTATTTTTTAGGAACTGCCATACTATTTTCCACAGTACACCATTTTACAGTCCCACTAGCAGAGTGCACAAGGGTTTCAATTCTCTATATCCATCTCAGCACAGAATTTCTGCATTTAAAATTAGTAGCCATCTTAATGGGAGCGGGCTTGCATTTTATTGTAGTTTTAATTCGCATTTTCTTAATGATTAATAATGTTAAGTACCTTTTAATCTGTTTATTGGCCATGTGTGTATCTTTGGATAAATGTCTATTGAGTCCTTTGCCCATTTTGTTTGTTTTTCTTTCCTGTTGAGTTTTAGGTGTTCTCTATATATTCTGGATTTCAACTATATCAGATATATGATTTGCAAATATTTTCTTCCATTCTGTAGGTTACCCTCTTACCCTGTCGATAGTTTCTTCTGATGAACAGATTTAGAAAAAAATATTAAATATGATTTGTCTATTTTTTCTTTTGCTGCCTGTGCCTACAGTGTCATATCTAATAAGTCACTGAAAATCTAGTGGGAAGAATATGCCCTATGTTTCCTTCTAAGAGCTTTAAAGTTTTAGGTCTCATATTTAGATCACAAATCCATTTTGAGTTAACTTTTGTATATGGTATTAGGTAAGAACACAGCTTCATTCTTTTGCGGGTGAATATTCTTTTGCGTGAGAGAAGTGGATACTTTTCTCTGCACCATTTGTTGAAAAGACCTTCTTTTTCTCACTGAATAGTCTTGGTACCCTTGTCAAAAATCATTTGACTTACATGAGAGGCTTTATTTTTGTTTCTCTCTTCTGTTTGATTGATCTCTATGTCTATTCTTATGTCAATATCCCACCCTTGATTATTGTAGCTTTGTAGTAAGTTTTCTAAATTAGGAAGGAAGTGTGAGTCCTCCAATTGTTGTTCTTTTTTTTGTTTTTCTTGTTTTTCAGGATTCTTTTGGCTAGTCAGGATCACTTAGGATGCCATATGATTTTTAGAATTTGTTTCTATTTCTCCAAACCACTATTGGAATTTGAAAAGGAATTGCATTAAATCTGTAGATTGTATTGGGTAGTACTGACATCTTAACAACATTAACTTTTCCAATTCATAAACATGAGATGTGTTTCCATTAATTTATGCCTTCTTTAATTTCTTTTAGCAATGTTTTGTAGTTTTTAATGTACAAATCTTTCACTTTCTTGGATACATTTTAAATATTTTGTTCTTTTCAATGTTATCATAAATGTAATCATTTATTTTCTTTTTTAAATAATTGTTAGTGTATCAAAATGCAACTGATTTTTGCATGTTGATTTTGTATCCTGCTACTTTCCTAAATTTTCTAATTGGTTCTAAAATGTTTTCTGAAATCTTTAAAGTTTTTTAAATACAAGATCCTATCATCTGTGAATCAGATCATCCAGAAATGATCTAGTTTAGATGCATTGTCCCATTTTTTGCAAAATTTCTCTGGCTTTAACTTCTAGCACTATGTTTAGTAGTAGTGAAAGTGGGCATTCTTGCTATTCCTGATCTTGGTAGAAAAACTTTCAGTCTTTTACCATTGAGCATAATGTTTTCTGTGGGTTTCCTATGTATGGCTTTTATTATGTTACAATAGTTTCTATTTCTAGTTGAGTATTTTTATTATGAAGGGATGTTGAATTCTGTCTCAGTAGGCTTAAAATGACAGATATTATGCAAAGTATCTTCTCCTACCACAGTGGGATGAAGTTAAAAATCTATAACAAAAGGAACAAACAAAGTTCTAATTTGTAGAAATTAAATAATGCAATTCTAAACAACCAATAGATCAAAGAAGAAATCACCAAAAAAGTTAGAGAAGATATTTAGAGACAGATGAAGACAAAAATACAGTGTACCCAAACTGTAAGATATAGCAAAGAAGTACAAAGGGGAAAATTTATAGCTATACAAGCTTACATTAAGAAAAGAAAAAGAAAGATCTCAAATTAACAATCCAAGTTTACAACTTACGAAACTAGAAAAAGAAAAACAAAACAAAACCCAAAACTAGCAGCAGGAAGGAAAAAATAAAGATTCAAAATGAGAAAAACAAAATAAAGAAATGAAAACTAACAAGGAAAATCTACAAAACTAAAAGTTGAGTTTTTCAAAAGATCGATACAACTGACAAATCTGTAGCTAGATGTACTAAAGAGATGAGTCCAATTGCTCAAATTAGAAATAAAGTGGGAACATTGCTACCAATTCTAGAGAAATCAAAAGGATTATAAGAGAGAACTGTTATCAATTGTATGTCGACAAATTGGATAACTTAGAAGAAACAGACAAATTTGTGTAAATACAAAAGCTACTAAGACTCATCCATGAAGAAATAGAAAATCTGAATAGATTTGTAAAATTGAATCAATAAGCAAAAATCTCATGACAAAGAAAAGACCTGGACCTCATGGCTTCACCAGTGAATTCAACCAAACATTTAAAGAGAACATCAATATTTCTCAAACTTTTCCAAAACAATTGAGGAGGAGAGTACATTCTAAATTGATTCTGTAAGGCCAACCTTACCCTGATCCCAAAGCCAGACAAGGACACTACAAGAAAACTACAGACCAGTATTCTTTATAACCATGGATCCAAAAATCGTTGACAAAATACTAGTTAACCAAATTCAACAGCACATTTAAAAGATCATACACCATGACCAAGTGGAATTTATTCCTGTAAAGCAAGAATGGCTTAACATGCAAAAATTGATGAATGTTGTATATTATAAAACATAATGAAGGGGAAAAAACACATACTAATTTCAGTAGTCAAAAAAAAGTTGAGTCACACATCATTGTTACAATAATTTCATAATTTCCCACGTATTTACTTTTATGGAGATTTTTATTTCTTCATAGAAATTCAAGTTTTACTGTCTAATGGCCTTTCATTTGAACCTGAGTGACTACCTTTATAATTTCTTTCAGAGTAGGTCCTGCTAAAAAAAAATTCATAAGGTTTTGTTTATATGGGAAGTCCTAATTTCTCTTTTAGTTTTAAAAATTATTAGGTGGAATATAGAATTCTTGGTTATTTTCTGTGAATATATCTTTTAAGAACTCTGCTAATAATTTTACTAAGAAGCCCTTGTATATGACAAGTTGCTTTTTCCTTGCTGCTTTCAAAATTCTTTCTTTGTCTTTCCACAGTTTAATTATAATATGTCTTGGTGTGGGTCTGTCTTTTTTAATGAATTATGTTTGAAGTTAATTGAGATTTTTTGGATGTTAATATTTATGTCTTTTATTAAATTTGGAAAGATTTCACATTCTTCTTTTTAGTATTTTCTCTTCCTTTTTCTTTCTTGCTCTTCTTCTGGGACCCTTAGACCTATTCATTTAATTTTTTATTTTTGTTCCTCAAACTTGGTAATTTTCATTGTCCTATGTTCAAGTTCATATTCTTTCTTCTGCCTGTATAAATCTGTCTTTAATTATTATACATTCTAGTTCCAGAATTTAAGGTTGTCTATTATTTTAATTGAATCAGTAATAAAAAATCTTGTGACGTTTTGTTCATATATTGTTTTCTTCACTTTTTATATGCCTTAAACCTGCCCAGTTTGTTTTTTAAGAGTCGTTTAAAGTATTTGTCTAGTAGATCCACCATCAGCTCTTTTTCAGGAACAGGTTCTGTTCACTTATATCTCTCCTTTGAATGGGCCATGCTTTTCTATTTTTTGTATGCCTTGTGATATGTGTGTGGTATACTGGACATTTTATTTTAATAATAATGTGATAACTCTATAAATTATATTTCCTCCTTCTGTCAGGTTTATTGGTGTTTCTGTTTGGTTTTGCGCTGGTGTTTTCTGGGCCTATATCTTCCCCTGTGCATGCACAATAAGTTTCTAATTTCTCCATATATGAAATTACTTTTTATTTTTGAGACAGGATCTCACTTTGTCCCCCAGGCTATAGAGCAGTGGCATGATTTCAGCTCACTGCAACCTCCATCTCCTAGGTTCAAGTGATTCTCCTGCCTCAGCCTCCCATGTAGCTTGGATTACAGGCTTGCACCACCATGCCAGCTAATTATTGTACTTTTAGTAAAGGCAGGGTCTCACCATGTTGGCCAGGCTGGTCTTGTACCCCTGATCTCAGGTGATCCACCCACCTCAGCCTCCCAAAATCCTAAGATTACAGCATGAGCCACCACATCCCATATGCAACTACTTTTGAATATCCTCATCTTCAATATCTGCCTCCCAAGAGGAGGAAAATGAAAGAAACAAAGGAGGGAAAGTTACAGTCCTTTAAATTCCCTGGAAATCATTTGAATTAGAGGAAAATTGGCTTTCAATAATAAGGAGGGGGAGTCACAACAAAGAGGTGCCTCTTTGTCTGCATCTCTGTAATCAGAAACAGAAGTCAGTAATCAAGCAACGATCTCTGACATCTGGAAAGCAGGATTATTTTTCATGCACTCTGGCCCTGCTATCTGTGTGCAAGCACACTACAATCTGTGTGCAAGGGACGGGTAGCTCTTACTGTGCTATAAAGTGAAATGGTCAAAAATTAACTGAAATGTACCACATAAGCCTTACCCTGGAAGTTGCAAGCCTTCAATAGACTCCAGAGTTTTAAAATATTTACATCATGGATTCTGCCTGTGCAATTTTTGTGTAGGTAGAGATTCAGATTTTAGTGCTCCTGACTCTTCCACCCTGTCAGCAGCCTTCCATCCATGCTTTATTAGCCACAGGATAAAATAATATAGTAGATGGGATTGTATTTTGAACAAATTAAGAGACTCAGAGGAAGACAAATTATTACGTATAAAAGAGTAACTTACGAAATCATTATTTTCTCCATAGCACCTGGTGACTTTATACTGAGGTATAATTTACACAGAGTGAATGCATAGATCTTAAGAACACAATCAATTTTAACAAATATATACACAAGTAACCTACATGCCTATTAAAATATATGCATTTCCATTATCCTAGAAATATTTCTCATGCTTCACACCCAGTTCATTCCCCTCACTCAACGCAAGAACTCTTTTGATTTTCAACACCATTGATTTGCCTTGCCTGTTGTAGAACTTTGAAGAACTGGAACAGTAGAATACATAGCCTTTTGAGTCTGAATTATTTCCCTTAACATAATGTCTCTGAGATTAACCAGTGGAGATCTTTGTCCCCCTTTTTACTCCCATGTAGTATTCCATTATAAATAAAGTTACCCTTTATTCAATAATCTATCCTTTTCTAGTTAGACAAGAGAAGGATTGTTTTAGGTTGTTGCTCTTACTAGTAAGAGTGCTGTGAATATCCTTGTACAAAGCTTTCATGGATATATATATATTTTTTGTTTCTCTTAAGAGGAATATCTAGGAACATCATGCAACTTTACAAGAATCTAATTTAAGCATGGACCCTAAGAGTGATTTTTTCTCAAGTGTCACTGCTATTTTAATATTCAACCTAGAAGAATTCCAATATTATTTTCTAAGACTCTGCACCCCATACTGAAGATGGCCTCTTCTGCCAAAGGGGGACCTATCCTGCCAAAGAACATTGGTATAATTCTCATCAAGTTGTAGCTTTCCTTTCTCTGAGCTCTCTCTATATGACTGAAAACAATAAGAAAATGCCTAGAAGTCAGGCCTAGAACATTAAATGGTAATAGACTCCAAACAACAGCAGAAGATGGAGTTGATTAAAATGTAACTTTGGGGCAAGAGTAGAAATGAGTATGTGTTTATGTGTGTGTGTGTCTTTATCTATGGACAATTTCCTTTTACTTATTAATGGCCCTGAAATTTAATGGATTAATGGAAATTAAAGTATGAAAATCAATTTGATGCCTTACAAAAATACCTTTTTCAATTTCCTTCTATAAAAACACAATACCTCAAATTATACATGATAAAAACAGTACTAGCATTTTTATTTCTATATTGGTTAAAATAGAGGGGGGAAAAAAGCCAAGTTTCCCCTTGATCATTTCATGTAGACCTATGATATAGACAGAGCATGATGAGTTAAAAAATTTTGCAAAGAATATCTTTCTCAGCCTTGTCCTCTATGTCCGGAGTTTGACTGTGTAACTCCGAGGCTGAATGTGTTGTTTTAGTTTACCCAACCATCACTTTTCCTATAAAGTTGTAAGTTACCTTTAAAATGTCAAACATCAAAAGTTAGTTACATACTTTTCTTCACTCCACAAGATGAAGCATTATCATTCTATGCATCAAAATATTCCCAAGTGATATGATTTCACCTTTAGAATTTCTGACTAACTGGGATTTGGTATCCAGAGATACAGTATGATTATTAGTGAACAAGCTGAAGAATAACATACAATACGGAGTGCAAGGCAGGGTTCCCTCATTGCAAAATCACTGCAGCCCCTCTGTTACAGGCAACGTTTATGCAACAAAAGAAGTGTTTCAATAAATGTCCAAACTAAGCCAGGAGAACAATCTGGGAGATGATGATAATGAAATCCTCATATTAGTGGTTAAACACAGGTATAGAGAAAAAGGCCAACAGCCCAATTACTTAGTATACCAAAGGACTTTTCTTTAAAGAGATAACCTGTGGATCAGAATTCCCTGTAGTTACTGGTAGAATATAAAATAGTACTCCTGACCTTGAGGAGTTAGAAGCTGGTCTGTCAACAGGAAATCAGAAATCTAACTTTCAAGTGATCATACAGTGTCAGCAAATATCAACTTCTCTCACCACTGAATAGAAAGGGATGAAAGAGGTGAGAGAAAGGACTTACATCTGTCACTTCAATAGAAATAAAGAACTTGATTTCTACTCAACTGATCTTAATATCTAATGCGCATTTATGGTTGACATGATTCTATTACTAAACATGTCTTCCCATTACTAAACGATTAGCAGTTCGCTCTTCAAGCTTAAAAATAATGAGACATAAAATGTGTATTCCTTTGGCAGAGGATGAGCAGTTTCAGTACAAAGTGCTACTGAAATTAAAATGTTAACATACACATTTAAGAGCACTATGCTACTATGATTCACTACATATCTGAAGTTTTGGGAAAATATTCTTTTAAAATACCCAAGAAGGCCAGGTATGGTGGCTTACACCGGTAATCCCAGCACTTTGAGAGGCTGAGGCGGGTGAATCACGAGGTCAAGAGGTCGAGACCATCCTGTCCAACATGGTGAAACCCTGTCTCTACTAAAAATACAAAAATTAGCTGGGCGTGGTGGCATGGGCCTAGAGTTGCAACTACTCAGGAGGCTGAGGCAGGAGAATAGCTCGAACCCGGGAGGCAGAGGTTGCAGTTAGCCGAGATCACACCACTGCACTCCAGCCCAGCGACAGAGCAAGACTCTTGTCTCAAAAAAAAAAAAAGAAAAGAAAATTAGGCAATGAATAATATATTTTTTAAAATTCTAAACCTTTTTTTATTTCTAAAGTAAGGTTCATAACAGATCCCACCTCATTTATTTTGCGGCTTCATTTTGTAGTCCAAGATTGGCCTACAGATATTCACACCAGGGGCTCAGTTCCGTGCACTACCTGAGCCAGTCTTGACTGAAATAGGCATCACATCAAAAGGTGAGGCAACATGATTAGGTGAATATCAAAATCAAATTTCATCCCTTATGCCTATTATTTGGGCTCTCATTTCAGTTTCTGTCAGACAAATCAGATCCACAAGTTAAATCTTAAACATCAAGGACTGAGCTTTATTTTCTCCCTGATATATCTCATTGTTACTTCCCTCTTAACAAAACTGGTTTTCTAGAACCATGGAGGGCTGGAAAGCTGGGCTCTAACTCTCTTCCCTCCCCCACGGGAGCATGTAGCCTTGCCACTACTGATTGCTTTAAGAATGGTGTGATCAAGCGGGCCCAAATTAGCTCATGATTTTGTTAAATCCTCTGGAATTCTGCAAACTTATTCAACATAGCCATTATTAAAAATTAAATTGTGTAAGAATTCAATGGAATTAACTATGTGAAAAACAGAACTAATAAACACTCAGAGGTCAACACTTCAGTATTTTTTTCTGAAAGGAACTGCTATACATTACCACAAAGTTACCATAAGTTTTGAAGTTTGGAAGTCTGAAGTCACATTGCTCCCATGCTCCCTTTGAATGCTCGGGAAGCAGGGAAGGGGGTGAAAATTCTTCGTTGCTTTTTCTATTTTCTGGTGATTGCTGGTAATCCTTGGCGTCCCTTAATTTGTGGCAGTATAACTCCAATTTCTGCCTCTGTCTTCACAGGGACTTCTTCCCTGGGTCTCTTCTATGTCATTAAAACTTTCTCTCCATTGAAATTAGGACCCACGATAATCCAGTATGACCTCATCTTAACTTGATTACATTTGCAAACACTATACTTCCAAATGAAGTCCACATTTACAGTACCAAAGGTTTTAGAATTTCAACAAATCTTTTTTGAGAGAGACAATTCAATCTACAACCTCATAACTACTTTACCACATTTTACTCTTATCTTACATTCTTGGCCTTGCTTACCCCGCTTGCATGGGTCTGGTGTAATTCCAACCAGCAGTGTGCAACTGAGCATTTCTCTCCAACTCTAGACTTACTTGTTATAGTTAGTCATATTGTATTGACAGCTTGAAAATAATTACAGTGAAAGTGTTTATACTATGGAAACCAGTAAACACCACAAATCAGGGCTGGATTTATTATTTTGAATAAAAGCATCTCCTATACAGGGCCAGAGAATAAACATTTTAGACTTCGTGCAAATATTTTTTCTGTAGCAAGTACTCAACTCTGTGGTTCTAACATAAAAGCAGACACAACAATACATTAAAAAAAATAGGCTTGCAGAACTCCATCAAACTTTATTTAGAAAGACAGAGGGCAGGCCAGATTTACCCTTTGGGCTGTAGTTGGTGACCCTTATAGGGTTAATAATGGAGAAAATATTATTATAAACAAATTTGAAAGTGTCATGTCTGTAGCTTTAACATTAATAGTACAAACAAAACTATGAAATATTATCTTAGTACTTGAAACCAATTATTTGAATCAGCAAAGAAGTTGGTCATTGATGAATTGTGACATTTCAATATATTTATTGTTTTGTCTATTAATGTAAATTAAAATACCAATATTCATGTCAGAATGTGCTATAGTAATTGACCAATTATAACCAGTGCATTGGTAATAAATACCAGAATTTGACAAAAATCAGGGGAACAGTCTTCAAAAATCAATTGACTGCGTAAAATTTACAAGAAAGAATATCACACATTTTAGCACTATTTGTAACTTGTTTCCTATGTATTATAACATTCATTCTAAACTTATGTATCCATATATGTGTAAGCTTTTTTTCTGGAGAGTCATTTGTTAAACGTTTTTTAGCACATCACGGCCCAAACCACTAGCATTTGGAACAATTCCTGCAAATGGCAGTATTCATATTGGCAATACAAACTCTAATAGAATAGTCTTAAGAACCAAAAATGTCAAAAGAGAGTGAAGGAGCAGTATCTTTTACCACTTCCAAAGATTGATAAGAGCTGTATCTCTCAAAGACAAGTCCTACCAGCATTAACATATATGATTAGGAAATTAGAGCTCAGAAGAAAACTACCCAAATAAATCGACTTCATTTTTAGGATTAAACTTGAGACTTGTGTTAGATTGTGATTTCTTTCAGCAAATTTATGTAAAACACACCTACCCAAAAGAAGAGACTTAAAGGTGCAGTGACATCTTTAGTTACACCTGAATTTGTGACATATTTGGTACAGATGGTTTGGACCTGTCTTGCTGCCTTCATTGGGGCCAGCCAGGCTTTGTAGCTGGGTTCTCTTCCGTTTTTGCTTTTCAAAGGGCATTGACTTATTTGGATATTTAGCCCAAGCTGCATTTCTTTATATGTAAAATAAAGATTATCAAGTTACTTTTGCACTATACATATTAGAGAATTAATGCAAGGAAAACAAAGAAAATGCTTATTATATAAGTGTCCAGTAAATACATGCAATAACAATTGCTCCCATGAATTCTGCTATTACTAACATCACTATTAATTTTTCTAGGAGGTGTCAGTTTTCTGAGAATCCAAGTAGCCTCCGTCAGTTGCTATAGCTAGGTAGAAATGACATCTATAAAATAAAATATAAGTAATTCAATTCGTGTTTATTTTTCCTAACGTCATTCCAATGTATAAAAAAGAGGACTGGTTCTTGTGGAATAATGGCATAAAATATCTTATGGCAGAAACTATTTTGGTTTCAAATAATTATGTCCATTCATCCATGCACCTACTCTGGCCAATGTCAGTAGGTAGAAATGCATGTTGAATTCCATCTAATGGAGATCACTGCCTGTAAAATCAAGCCATCAGTGAAGAAGTGGTTATGGCATGATCATTTTTACATTGTGTGACAAGTTCCTGTAGTACTGTCAACAAACATAAACTTTAATCTCCACAAGGAGAGTTTCTGTAAAGTGTATGTCACACTAATGCTTTTATTTTGCATGGTTCTTTTCCTCAGAGAAATTCCTTTTACCTTTATTTCTTTACTACAATTGTAATTCATTTCTGACTGACATGCTGACAAATCTGTTCAATTCCTTTATATTATTGTACAGCCATTGATTATTTAACATATTTGAGCTCCCTATTTTTCTTTTTTAAAATAAATACTGCTCCCATTGTCTGCACAGGGATGGATTTGAATATGCATTTAAGTCCAAGAGAGAAATAGATGTTCCCTATACTTAGGCTCACCATGTCTAATTTGAGATTTATAGCTTGACTTTGCACAATTAATTGAAATTATTTCCTCATCATCAAAAATGTCCATTAGAATTTAAAATTTATCGGAATCTTACAGTGTGGTATACAGATCAGTTTGACATATCTGCCTATATATAATAACTCAACAAAACATTGTGATACCAATGGTGTCTTAAGGTCAATTTAAGTCAGATTAGATGAACGGCAAATTGGTCTAGTCACAATGGGAAAGAGTGATACTTTACCAGATGGTTGGATAACAGGCTATCTGTACCATCTCTTTTCTCCAAACTCTTCATTTCTTTCATCCTAAAGACATTCCACGCCATGGTCCTCAAGACCACATTATAGTTCTCTATTCATCTTGACTTCTGATTAATTTATAAGCATTGGTCCTTCTGCCACTTGACTCCCTGGAGGCATTCATATTCTAACTCATCAATGCTTAGCTTCCTTTCCTGACTAAATGGAACCATAATAAGTAGAGAGACAAGGGTACATTCAGAATTGCTTTCTATTTGAAACAATGGATCTATCTCTTTCTCATCATCTTCAAGGACAAGGGCCACACTGACCTAAGTCTCTGCGCAGTTTTAGACACATATTGGTACTAAACTTGCATTTGTTGACTGACAAAATGAATGAAATCCCATAAAGGTGCCAGTTTATACAATTTCTTATGCTCTATCATAATAATTTAAAAGCATGTTCTTGAAGGGCTCAACTTGCTTTTTATTTTACTAAGACCGTTCTTCCTAGCCTCTACATTTTCTTCTGAAATTGGTTCCTTCCTTTCTGCAGTATCACCCATGGTGATTATAAACTTGGTGTATCTCATGCATAGATCATAATTTTACAAACTGAAAAATTAAAAATTGGATTCAGGACATCACTAATGTGCTAAAATATATCCCAGTTCAGTATTATAATAAAAATGAAAGCAAAATGAATTTGTGTAACCTTTGTTTTATACACTTATTTAAGCCAGGTTTGATAAAACAAAGTTACATTTTCAGTAAGCCTCAGAAATCACATTTTTTTAAAATGTGCAGATTTGACCCTATCACATGAAAAGGCAAAAATCTACAATGAACAATTGAGCTGATGACCATTCCCTGGCTAACTAAAGTATGATAGCACTACATAGCTTCCAATATGATTCTTTGGTATTTCTTAACACTGTCTTGTATGTTTTATTTTCCATGTATGGCAAGAAAGAAGTGCAAACATTCAGTAACTACACTGGTATCTGAATCATTTGTTTGATTATTATAGATAGATGCATACGCCATACTTGTCTTCAGAACCACGCATTCATGCTCTCTTCATTAGCTCCTTTATTTTAAAAACCTGAGATTAAGTGTTGAATTTGTGTTAAAAATCTTCCAGCAATCCAACACAATTCAGTATTTGTATTATTGATATTCCTTTAGTTTTTAAAAAATCACCATTGACTGATTGGTTTATCTTTTTATTGTTTTTCTGTTTTACCTTTTCATGCTGAGGTTACAGAAACTGCTCGATGACAGAACTGCTGCAAAACGGGTATCTTATCCTGTTTTGGCCTGAATCCAACAATGTTGCACATTTACCAGATCAAGGCACAAGTAACTGTTCTTCACATTCCGAAACAGCATAAGGCAGCATCATATCTGTTGGTTTTCAGTGTCCTTTAACTGCCGTAACTAATGAAGACTCTCTTCTCGGAAATTGAGGGGGGAAGGCATTCCTGTAGAGTGTGCCATTTCCAGACAATGTTCTCTTAATTTTTTAATGCAACTATTATTGTGATTTATAATTGCATCAGAAGTTCTTTGTAATCTTTTTCAGGATATGTTTGTTGTTATTAGTGAAATCCTTGAGTCTTTGGAAGAGATGTTTTACAACCCTATTTAATAATATAATACTTTCCTGAAAAACGGTGCAATCTTATATCTTCTTTAAACAGATATTCATACCTGCACACTTTAAAGAACTTCCTAAATTTACATAGCCCTACGTTGGGGTGTGTCAATTAAAAGGGGAGCTTTTTTATTACTTAGCTTTGAAAAAATACAAAGTACCTATTGTTTTATATGTCATAATTCTCAACTGTTTCCTACATCAGAGGATTCACAAGTTACTGCCTAGGATGTGGTTTAAAAACACTGGCAAATTGCTGAAGGTCTTTCTTGTATCATCATATTTGGATTAAAGCTTTCTGCTAATTAATTAACTCTAACTGGGTGGAGCATATCAAAATGTGTTTTCTGTAACTATTGTATTAGCTTGAGTTAACAATGACTAGTAGCTATCTGCAAGAAGGCAGAAATACTTTACTAATAGGAGAAATGTGTTCAAACTACATTGGAGCTCCAGCATTAAAATCTTTTAAATAGAAAATTTGGTATAAGGAGAGTCTCTATTGGACTATGTCTGTAGGGTCTATTATCCAAGATACTGGAAGGAGAGGGCTATGAATACATTTCATTCTTGTAGCACCCATCTTGAGGACAGTGGATTAGCAAGGCTCTAGCATATGAATTACATATGCCTCTTGATATTGTAGCAGAATAATAATTATAAGACAGAATTTCAATAAATTCCTCCTCTTATTCTTCCCAAATTTCTCAAAATCAGGTTTTGGTTATGGTAAAGTTTTGGCCACTATTTCCTACATATTCAAAAAGTTAGGGAGAAAAGAAACTCTAACGAAAAAGAATAGTTTTAGCAAAATTAAATATTAATTTAGAATTCAATGTTTATTTATATATTGTTAAAAGTTAAAAACTGCCAGAGGTAGAGCTTAAAAAAGGTTTGGCTAGAATTTAGAATCCGTCACTCTAATGTTTATTCAATGTATTCAAAAGAAGTTCATGAAAAATCTCAAAGTCAACAATGAAAGGGGGAGGGCCTATTGAATTACTTTGGGAATAACACAAATAAATGTAAAGAAATCAAACCAGGTGAATATCACTGGGCACAGAGATGTTAGAATTTGTGGCCGACATAATTTTTTTTTTTATTTTTTAATAAGGCACCTGAAAATTATCCCTACGGTAATAGGAACTTAAAAGATAGGGTGATGAATCCAGGTGAACTAATCAAGTCATAACATCAATTATCAGAAAACCTCTCAGACTCTGAAATTATATATATTCTCTTATAAAATAATAAAAACAGGGCAAAAAGTTATTGAAGGTATTTCATGCTAGAAGAAATATCAGTCATTATAATATTTGGAAACAGTTTCTAATTTCAGGATTATAGATGGCAGCAAATATTCATTCCCTCTACATGCAAGAAAACCCAAACATACTACTTTGTATCAACATTCTAGCAAAAAGCTGTTCTGGCAAAGCAAACATGACTATGGGAGATGAAAAATTACCTTAGAAGAGCAGAAAAATATCAGCACATATCAGCAAGTTCTTTCTTGTTTTTTTTTTTTTTTTAAGATAGAGTGAGCATTAATCATGGAAGTTTGAAAGGGATAAAGAAGAAAATGAGAAGAAATGTAGGAGAAAAGAAAGGAAAGAAAATACTTACTTGAGCTGTAATAAACATCATAAAACTCTAAGGTTTTGTTAATGTTACCCTCTCAAATTTTCTGGAATATCTGTACGTTTATAGGATGATCTCTGTATTGGTAATTCACGGGGACACATAAATAATCAGTTATTATATATATTATTTACATATTTTTAAAAATTGTTTTTAAATTCAGACATTGGGTTTAAATCACCTGTATACTGATATTCCAGCAAAATAATACTTAAATGTCTCTAGACAACAGGATATGAATTTTCTGCTTTGACATATTAATTTCAGCCAAAATATGTCCTTTAAAAATCTCTTCTGCTCCTCTCTGCATCCTAAAGTATCTGAATTTAGGTTGTAGTCTCTCTTAGTGTTTACTCCAGGCTTATTATGCGTGGTGGCCATGTCTCATATTGACATCCCATGTTACACAATTTATAAGATACTTCTTAATTTACTATCTGGCTAGATTGTTTTGCTGTGTAGGGAGACTCACGTGGAACATAATTCATTATCTTAGCTCCTAGAAGAACACTGTGGAGATTGAAATGGGTTTAAACTGGCATGCCTCACATTATGCTAGGTTTCAAAAAGACAGAGTCCAGGTGCTTTTAGCTAAATCAGACAAATGATCTTGCCAAAATTCTCCAATATAACATTCCTTGGCTACACATGAATATCATCATATACAGAGGCTGCCTTCAGCACTGGAAAGAATGGACAATTTGAGAGAAAGGAGACTAAGAAAATTCAATAATTGCTGCAAAAACAAAATGAAAAATTCTATCTTCACAGTATCATAAGCTACGATATTTATATCTCGCATTCACTTCTGCAATTCCTCAGATTTCAAACTCTTACATAACATTCATACAGTTTCTACATCTTTCTCAGATGTCCTGTGAATTTCCTCTCAACAAACACCACAGGCAGAAGAGACTCACTAGTGGCTTCCCGCGTACCCTGTTCCATGGCCTGTCTGACTTATTGCATAAACTTACACATTGCTCTGTGAGTCCCTTTAGCAGGAATTCAAAGCTTTCTTCAAATTTCATCACATGTAATGGTGGAGACTCACGTACATAATCCATGCATGCAACTGGTGATGTAGGGAAAGGAAGCCACAGACTTTGTATTTTATGAGGTAAGCAGAGAAAATACATATGCCATCTGGAAAATTGCTTCCAGCATTCATTATAGAATTGGCACATCTTGTTTGAAGAAAATAAACAAGCACACAAAATAATAACAATAGGTAGAAAGAGAATGTGAGCCTTTGAGAGGTCTGAAGCTCATAATAAGAAGGAAAAGGCCTGGTCTAGGTGGGAAAAGGACCCAAAGAAAAAGTATGTGTGTGCGTGTGCGTGTGTGTGTGTGTGTGAGCGTGTGTGTGTGCATGTGTATGTGCGCACACATGTGTTTGTACTGAAAAAGCATGTGAGAAAACACAAAAGAGAGAAAGGAGTTGCAGAGAGAGACGACAGGAAAGAATGTGAAATTTCTATGGCAAGAGTGCCAAGAGAGATACTCCTTAGGATAGCAAGAAAGCTTTAGGAGAACCTTAAAGCCTAATAAAAAAATGAGCCTTTTGAGATGCAAGGCCTAACATGTTATTAATTGTGCTATTATCAACACTGCAGTACAGATGACTACCCTTGTATGGGTGAGTGACTGAATATTAATAAAGGGAATGAGTTTCCTGTCTGTGTTGACACAGTGAAAAGAAGAAACTGCAAGAAGATATCTCATGCCAACCTAGATCCCATTAGAGATTTGCAGAAATCTCATTGGAAACTTCAATCCTTCACAGAATGTGGAATTGCAGTTGAAATCATAACAGCGTTTGTTTTTTTTTTTTTTCCTGGAATTCAAGGGGCAGCTTGCATCTAAAAGAGGTCTAACTGGCATCTATCTGCATCCAGAAGTCTTTGCCCCACATGTTCGGGGGTAAGGTAAATGAGTAAAATGAGGCAAGCAGGAGACGTTGGGGATGATGGAGACTGTGGGAACCCGAAGTCTCCCGCCATTTCTAGATGGCTCTGCTACTTCTTAGTTTCACAGTATGTGGGCCATGTGAGAATGTGCACTCTGTGTTGCTACAGTTACTATTTTTTTTTTTCCAAGAGAAGCTCCAAATCTAAATATTTAGATAAAATCTCTTCATTTAAAAAAAAATCTGTGGGCCTGATAGATATGGATGTACCAGTTTGCAAACTCTCCTGTACATTTAGCTGCAATTTCACTCCTTTGTATACAACCAATTTTAAAAGTACATAAATCAGTTCTTTCTCATCTTACAAATAATACAAATAAAAAATGTTCAGTTTTCCCTTCCTTAAGGCATGGGTCTCCTTTAATATTCTAAGATGGACTTTCAGACAGTACATCTACATTTCAGAAAGGATATTCAGGAGTGTGACAGTGTGGTGGCATATGCCTGTAGTCCCAGCTACTTGGGAGACTGAGGCAGAAGAATCCCTTGAACCTGGGAGGTGGAGGTTGCAGTGAGCTGAGATTGCACCACCGCACTCACTGCACTCCAGCCTGGTGACAAAAGGAGACTCCGTCTCAAAAATAAATAAATAAATAATAAAATAAAATAAAGGAAGTTGAAAATACAGACCTTTTCTGACTGCTCACTTGCCTGCCTAAAAATTCTATTATCTCGGAAGAAGAATAGAGCAGAAATCTGTGGAGGACTGGCATAACAGAGCTCCTGTATGTTTGGTATTAGGGTGGTTATAACAATGACAATGTCCCACCATTCCTACATTCATTCAAAATCCTTAACATCATTAAAATAATCCACTAGACTAAGCATTGTTAATTTCATTCATTCTTAATTAATTTGTTGGTGACATTAAACAGCAATAAAGTTAAATGAATTTTTTAAACATGTGGAGCCATTTCAAAAAATAATTTTTGAATCATTAATTTTTAATTAAGAAATATTGCAAAACTAGAGAAAAGCAGAATAATAGGTATTATAGATACTCATGTATCCCACCAGCTAGAGTTAACAAATGTTAAAATATTGCTATATTAGTTTTCTCTTTCTTGAAACAAATTTTTAGATAAAAGCCCAATAAGCGAAAGCTCATGGGGAGCTGAATTATTTGCAGATAAAAGAAGGCTCAGAATCTCACTCTTTGGGCAACCCCTATTGCCCCCAAACTTTCAATGTCCCCAAACATTTTTCAATGTTTCAGTGAAAAGCAAGAGTCAATTAGGCATTGGTAATCAAAGTTAAAGAAATACTACTTTTAAGTTTATTCAGATTTAAACATTATGCTAGACTGAATTTATATCCTCCAAAAATTAATTTGTTAAAACCTAATGCCAAATATGATATTTCAAGATGGGCTATTGGAAGTGATTTGGTCATGAGAAAAGAGCCCTCCTAAATGGAAATATAAACCTTTTAAAAGAGGGCAGAAAGCTCCTTTATTCTTTTGGCCATAAGAGGACACAGCAAGAATATCATTGTCTATGAACAAGGAAGCAGGCCCTCGTCAGACACCAAATCTGTTGCTGCCTTGAACTTGAACTTCCTAGACTCTAGAACTGTAACCATCTGATCTTTGACAAACCTGGCAAGAGCAAGCAATGGGGAAAGGATTCCCTAAAATAATGATGTTGGGAAAACTGGCTAGCTACATGCAGAAAACTGAAACTGGACTCCTTCCAATTTCACAAAATTAACCTTACACAAAAATTAACTCACAATGGATTAAAGACTTAAACGTAAGACCTAAAACCATTAAAAAAAAAAAAAAAAACCCACTAAAAGAAAACCTAGGCAACACCATTCCGGACATAGGCATGGGCAAAGACTTCATGACTAAAACACCAAAAGCCAAGGCAACAAAAGCCAAAATTGACAAATGGAATCTAATTAAACTGGAGAGCTCCTGCGCAGCAAAAGAAAATATCAGAGTGAACAGGCAACCTACAGAATCGGAGAAAATTTTTGCAACATATCCATCTGACAAATGGCTAATATTCAGATATTACAAAGAACTCAAAACAAATTTACAGGAAAAAAAAATGATCCCATCAAAAAGTGGGCAAAGAATATGAACAGACACTTCTCAAAAGAAGGCATTTTATGCAGCCAACAAACATGTGAAAAGAAGCTCATCATCACTGTAGAGAAATGCAGATCAAAACCACAATGAGATACCATCTCACATCAATTAGAATGGCGATCATTAAAAAGTCAGGAAACAAAAGATGGAGAAATGGGAATGCTTTTAGACAATTGCTATGAGTGTAAATTATATCAACCATTGTGGAAAACAGTGTGGCAATTCCTTAAGGATCTAGAACTAGAAATACCATTAGACCAAGCAATCGCATTACTGGGTATATACCCAAAGGATTAGAAATCATTCTACTATAAAGTTACATGCACACATATGTTTATTGCAGCACTGTTCACAATAGCAAATACTTGGAACCAACCCATATGCTCATCAATGATAGACTAGAGAAAGAAAATGTAGCACATATACACTATGAAATACTATGCTGCCATAAAAAAGGATGAGTTCATGTCCTTTGCAGGAACATGGATGAAGCTGGAAACCATCATTCTCAGCAAACTAACAACAGGAACAGAAAACCAAACACCACATGTTCTCACTCATAAGTTGGAGTTGAACAATGAGAACATTTGTACATAGGGAGGGGAACATCATACACCAGGACCTATCAGTGGGTGGGGCACTAGGGGAGGGATAGAATTAGTAGAAATACCTAATGTAGATGATGGGTTGATGGGTGCAGCGAACCACCACAGCACATGTATACCTATGAAACAAACCTGCACATTCTGCACATGTATCCCAGAACTTAAAGTATAATTTTAAAAAAGATTTTAAAAAATGAAGAAAGAAATGTTTGTTGTTAAAGCCACCTACACTATAGTATTTTTGTTATAGCAGCCTGAACAGACCAAGGCATTTCACAAATGTAAATTTTTTACACAGGTAGAAACAGTAAGTCTATAGTACAGCACACTTTTTTTCCTTCCTTCCTTCCTTCCTTCCTTCCTTCCTTCCTTCCTTCCTTCCTTCCTTCCTTCCTTCCATCCTTCCTTTTCCTTCCTTCCTTCCTTCCTTCCTTCCTTCCTTCCTTCCTTCCTTCCTTCCTTCCTTCCTTCCTTTCTTCCTTCCTTCCCTCCCTCCTTCCTTTCCTCTCTCCCTCTGTTTCTTCCTTCCACCTTTCTCCCTCCCTCCTTCCTTTTCCCCACTCTTCTTCCATTCCTTCCTTTTTTCCTTCTCTGTTTCCTTTTAAAGGAGTTACTGGTTTTATTTATTACAAATGAAAACATTATGTGTTCTTACTTTGTTATTTATTTATATTGGAGTGACTTCAGGAAATTTTTGAAAACTCTTTGGCCCAATTAGAAGATGAGTCTGTTACACATTCAGAAGTAACTGTGCTATATAACTTCAAAATCATCAGTCAGAATACTATGCATTTTTAAAATATTACATGATTGGTGATAATATAACAAATGTTCCATTTTTTCTGTAAAGTCCAAAACACTTAAACATCATAGAAAAGCAATAACAGAATGATGCTAAAATGCAAAAACACAACTACATGAGAATTAACTCTAGTCTGTGATCTTTGTGCTTAAATATGGGTCACACTCAGTGCCTAGCTTGATACCGCTATAATTTTAAGCACTACATTTGTAATGCTGGATTTAAATAATAATAATAACAACTACATAGAGAGGTGAAACTCACAATTCTGAAATGGAAATTCACCCAGAGTTTTTCTTGTCACTTGGGCCATGATCTACTTAAACAATATTGAACAGTATGGTAGCTGGCACGCAGAAAACACAGGTCTCAAAATGTCCCGGTCAGGTGGTCTATTTCTGTGCAGCATAGATAAAGCAAACACTTCATTTTGCCCTGAAAGACTAAATTTGTCTAATTTACCTGAAACCCAAGACCTCAAGAGTTCCTGAACAAGTGCACAATGTATACCACGCACTTCAAAAGTAAGAAATAAATAGACTACAACTTACCCTGCCTTCCTTCCAGTAACTTCCACCTTCATTCACTCATCATTTCTAAAGAAAGAAAAAGCAAGAAGTACTCATTGTTCATGTACCTACAAGTTGCATAACTTAATCCAGACTATAATTCAAATTAGCTGCTGAATGGCAGCTTTGCTTTAAAAAAAAATCTTTGACGAGTTGTTGAAAATTGTTTTAATGTTTGCTATCATTAACCATCCACTTTACCAGTTGTAGACCAAAGTAGACGAGGACACATCTGTTCAGGAATCCTAGACTGCTCCCTTTTTCTTCAGAATCCATCTGTCTTTAGATTTTGAGTTAAATACAGTATTTGGATCTATATTTCATTTTGGAATTTAAAAAATTTCTTTAAATACATTGGAAAAAAGAACACATGAACCGATTTTCCCTTTCCTGTTATTTACTTATGTCAACTCCCTCTCCCATTTACTCTTATTTCTTTAATTGTCTCATCCCTAAATACATCTACATTAATTTAGGAGAAACAATCAGGCAGCCAAATTCAATATGTACCAAGCAAAACGGATGCTGGGAACTTCACAAGTTAGGCATATATTCTCATCTAGTGAAGTGAGAGGTAAAGGAGAGGGAGGGTGTAACAAAGAAATAGCAGAATTAAACTCTCAGATCTCAAAGAGTTAATTTTAAGCATCTAAGCATGTGCATCTGAGAAACTGATTCTATTTATTTATAATATTTTTAAAAAGTCAAACATCAAAAGAGAATCGTTTGATATGCAGTGCATTTTAATACAATTCTGAAAACTATGTAAAGATTGAGGTTTGTTAAGCACTGGAGAGTTACCTTTTTCTAATTGCAATTTTATTGAAGTCCAAGTTAAGCGCCCTTGTGGAGCCCCACTGCTATTAGAATGACAAGTTATGGCTGGCCAAAACACACTGGCTCTTTAGCCATTGGGCAAAACAGACAATAAAACAGCAGTGAAATTACAAGTTGGCACCACCACTTCCTTCTATCATATGTTGACAGAGAAAAAGAATGAAAGCTGCACCAACAACTGTACTTGAGACAAAAATGCATTTATATGAAGTACTTGACTTGGAGGCAATCGGAATTTTCATTTCTAGCAGCTTGTTACCAGAGTGGTACCAACAGTCCTTAGTAATTAAAGGTGTCATTTATCCCCAGACCTTGGTGAGAGAAGAAAAAATTTCCCCCATTTTTTGGGAATTGCTGTTTTCCAATCATTTTGAAACAGAGGGTGACTAGCTTAGTCACCTCCCCACTCTGTATTATACAAATAGCTCATCTTGGGAACAGCTTCTGAGGCACCAAACATCCCCTCCACACCTCACGCCCGAGGTAACGTATTTCATTGTGTGCATGCCTCCCAGTTCTGGCTGGCATTCCTTTAAGGAGACCTGGCTCTGAAATTTCCGAAGAATGTGATGTTATACTTTAGCACCCAAAACTCTATACATTTTAGAAGAAAACATCAAGTGACGGAGGTTCAAACAAATGCCTAATTTTTATAGTCCTTCAGTATTTATATTTTAAAAATGGAAGAGTAATTTATTTCTGATTAAAACAAATTGCTCAGCTCTCAGAGGTTTTTTTTTTGTTTTTTGTTTGTTTTGAGACGGAGTTTCACTGTTATTACCCAGACTGGAATGCAATGGCACGACCTCGGCTCACCGCAACCTCCGCCTTCTGGGTTCAAGCAATTCTCCTGCCTCAGCCTCCCGAGTAGCTGGGACTAATAGGATCCTCAGCACAAAGCAGGTAGAGAAAGAGTCATCATGAAAAGCAGAAGCTTCACAATTTTTTGAAATTTAAACTTGAAAAAAAGTAATTAGGTTTGTCATGATTATTGCACATTATGATAAACTGTTCTCATTTAGTGAATGGGATAACGAATTTGAGTGACCCAGAGGATTAATAAAAGACAAGTAACACTGGCCTAAGAAGCATTGGTGACAATTCTTATTTTGTAAAGGAGGCCAGCAAGCCACGTGAGGGGTAATGGTACATTCACAATTTTTTTCCCCTAGAATTAATTTGATTGTTTGCCAAATGTTTTCCACCTGAAAGCTGACCAGGGCGAAGACCTTTCTGCTCTTGCCACAGAACTGTAGCAGAGCTTCCATCTGGTGCAAACACTTCTTGTGTTGAGCCCAATCAGAGTGATTTATTTTTCAATCAGCCACATAATCAAAGGAATGCTTAAATATCTTATACTGTCATTGTGGAGGGACGGAGCAACATTCTACAAAAGAATCATCACTAAAGCGATGGAGGTCCATCTGCCTAATTATCCAGCCATGAAGATCGCCTTTAGTAAGCACAACATTAAAACTGTTTTGGGTTTTTCAAAGGTGCTGCATTCCCATCATCTTCCCTTGAAAATAATGAAAGGGAAGACACAATAATAGAACGTTAAAGTGGATGCCATGTAGCAAGGGCTCCAGGCAAGCTTTGTGTTTCCTCCTGTGAAAAGTATCACCATTTATTATCACTCATTAAAATTTAATTTTATATGGCATCTTTAAAAGGTCATTTTTTAAATTGGAATTTTGTCGGCAGCATTACTGACTGGTTAACTACTGTGAAAAAAACAAACCTTCATAGATTTATTGTTTTAAGCTATTATTAAAGAGGCATCTTAAAAAAACAGAACAAATTATTTCCTTCTTATAGAGCAAGATTGTTCTCCTAAGTAATTTAGTTTACACAGTATTTTCAGTTGATTTTTCTACTAAACACATCTTGGAAACCTAATTAGAAATAGAAAATCATTAGCATATAAAGGGTTTAGACCTATAGCTTAACTATGACAAATTTAAACCAAGATTTGGATGGTAAAATGCATATAGCTCTAGCATGGGGAGTGGAAAAGTTTAACTTGTATCTTTCCTTTGTACTTACTTCAATAAAAATCTATTATTTTTCTACTGAATCTTATTTTATTATGGACTATGATTACTTTGACTTCTAAATTGGTTTTATGTAGCTGTACAGTTGTAATAAATATTAATACTTATTATATCAATGTAAAAGAAACCCTTTATTCTCCAAAAGGAAAAAGAAACAATTTTATAACACCAAAATTGTCAGGCACTTTATATATATTTTATTCTTTAATCATATAAGAAAATATGGAGATAAAGATTGAGCCCATTTTGGCATCAAGGAAACCGATGTTTAGGAAAGATAGGATTCGAAAGCTAAAACCATGCAAGAAGTTACTTTCATAGGAAAGACAAGGCTAACCTAGATCTCCCTGGCCCCAATAGAATTTCTAATACCTAGGCTGTCTCCTAAAGAAAGTGCATCTATTTTCACAAAAAGAGAAGTCAGCAAACTCTTGTAAAGAGAGAAATAGTAGTATTTTCTGCTTTTCAGGATATACCATCTATGTAGCAACTACTCGATTCTGCCTTTGCAGCACAAAAGCAGCTATAGATTAAATGTAAAGGAATAGGCTAGCTGTGTTCAAATAAAGCTTTCTTTTCAAAATTGGGCAGAAGACTAGGTCAAAGGGTCACAGTTTGCCCTGCACTGGAGTATAAGCTATGTAAAGGCATAAACTTTATTTGTTCAATATTATATAATCCAACGTCTAAAGAAGCAATGATTAACTTATGATGATATTAAAAATAACGCCCTATTTGGAGTTTGTTATGTGCTGGCTGCTTTTGCATACAATAACTCATTTACTTCTCATAATATCCCTGCAACTTAGTTACTATTTTTCCCAATTTTAGGAGATAAGGGAACTAAGAAATTAATAATTGGTCAAGATAATTCAGCAAGTAAGTTGGGAATCTAGGATTTAAATGATAAAAATGCAGAATACACAGTAGAATCTCAATCAATAATTGATTAATTAACAAATGAATAAATGAATGATTGAATGTATCAGTATAGGGAGTTAGTCCTGGGTGTTTTGAATAAAAAATATATATCTTGGTTATTTAGGAGATATCATTCTTCCAAATGGTCTAGGTTTACATAGTCAGAAGCAAAATAAAAAAAAATAAAAAGAGGCAAATCAAATGAAGGAAATGTTAATTTGCTGTTGAGCATGGATTTCTGAGCATAGATTTCTGTATTTCAGTTAATTAAACGAATTGTCTGCTACCATTTGAATGTGCCCTCCAAAGACTCATGTGTTGGAAACTTAATCCCCAATGTAACAATGTCAGAAGGTGAGGCTTAATAAGAAGTGGTTGGGTGATAAGGGCAGAGCCCTCATGGATGAGTTGATACTGTTAATGCAGGATTCGATCAGTCATTGCAAGTGTGTATTATTATAAAGAAGTCTGGCCTCTGGTGTGTCTGTCTTGTGTACCCACTTCCGCCTTCTGCCCTTCCACCATGAGATGACCTTGCCAGTTGCTGGCTTCATGCTGTTGGACTTCTCAGCATGAATCTAGAACTGTAAACTAAATTAACTTGTATTTTTAACAAACTATCCAGTCTGTAATGTTCTCTTATAACAACAGGAAACAAACTAAGACGTTGTCTTATCTTAAATAAGACTGAACTTTACATTAGTAGGTGGGAATTTTTTAATTTAACTGACAAGTCTGCATTTGTCATGAAGGAATACAGGAAGAAAAGAAAGAAGAAAAAGGAAGGATGAAAAAAATCTGAGAAAAGTTAAAAATAGCAATGGGAGCTAAGGGATATCTATGAGAAGAGAATTGTGAGGAAGACCTTTTAATCAACAGGTATTTACCAAAGGTTTAAATTCTATTAGATACTAAGCTACAGACTGATAATACATTGATTTTAAAAAGAAAGAAAAATAACCAAGGTTGCTTTATTCATAAAGCTTACAGTATATTAAGGAGACAACATAAACATCATATATAAAAGTATTATTATAAATCATGCTAAGTGCAACCCCCAAAAAATGGATACACACTCTAAAAGTGGACCAGTAAAATTGAACTTAGACTGGCCAGACGTGGTGGCTCATGCCTGGAATTTCAGCAATTTGGGATGCCGAGGTGGGTGGATCACCTGAGGTCAGGAGTCCAAGACTAGCCTGGCCAACATGGTGAGACCCCATCTCTACTAAAAATTCAAAAATTAGTCAGGCACGGTTATGCAGGCCTGTAATCTCAACCACTTGGGGGGCTGAGGCACGAGAATCACTTGAACCCGGGAGGCAGAGGTTGTGGTGACTCAAGATCGTGCCATTGTACTCCAGCCAGGGCAAAGGAGTGAGACTCCATCTCAAAAAAAAAAAAAAGAGAAGAAATTTAATTTAGACTTAGGAATGTAAGAAGGACTCTTTGAGGAAAGGATATTTAAATTGGGAATTGCAGATGAATAAGAATTATCTGGATGAAGAGTAGGGAGAATAGCATTTCAGGTAGATAGCTAACAGGAGCAAAGATTCAGAGACAGGAAAGAATTTGATATACTAGATGCTGTGAGCTGCGAGAAAATTGGTAAAAATGACAACAGCAAAATGGGATAACCAGCAGGGTTTGTTAATTATATTAAGAATTTTAGAGGTTACTAATTTTTCTCAGATTATATTCCAGGTCTGATGAGCAAAAATAGAAAGGATTTAAATAGTGCAAAAACAAATTTTGGTTTTTATTTAAAAACAAAAGAAAACTGGCAGTGTTGGAGGCAGAAGCCATGAAGTATATAAGAAGGAGGTACGTGAGGTGATAGGTAAGAGGATGTTGTAAGAACAGGCCAACAGAGAGGGGCTCATGGGTAAGACTAGGGAGTGAATGGTACAGCTGAGGATGGATGGATACTTTGGACATAGATGTTGACATGAATTTGTGGATTCGATGTAATACGTGAAAGAGAGAAAATGTTTTCTGTTGGTAAAGTGGGGAGGTGAAAATTCGAGCATAGGATTTTGAACAATTTAAGTTTGGGATACCTGAGAGGCATTCAAATAGAGGCAGTGGATCCATTACCCTGTCTCTCAAGAGAGAGGTATGGATGAATGATAGTAAAGGGTAAATATTACCATTTGGATAGCATAAGTTATGGGTATGGAAGATCACTTAGAGAAAGATTATAGAAAGAGAAGAACTCTGATTTTTAAGAGTGGGACAGAAAGCATAACTATTAAAGGAGACTGAGAAACTGTGGTTAGAGAGGAAAAGACAAAGCCAACCAATTTTAGTAGTATTATAGAAGCCAGGAGAAGAGAGTTTTCAAGGAGGAGCCATGGTCAACTGTGGTGAGAAGCCAAGTAAGAGTAAAGTTCATAGATTTCCAACATGGAGGTCACTGGTGTCCTTCGTCAAAGCTTTCATAGAGTCATGGGTATAGATATAAGAAGTGAGTGGTAGAGAACCAGAACAGCAAGGGAGTGACAATCTTTTGAAAAGCCTCTGGGTGAATTAGTTTAGATAGTGGAATATCTGGAGAAGAATGAGAAGGCAAGAGTGCTGTTTATTAATGTTTGAATGCTGCTTGGAGTATACAGTAAGAAAAAGAAGTGATGGTGGAGGAATAAGAGTGGCTCCGTGTAAAGCTACAAAGGGAAAGAAAAGGAAAGGGAAGAATGTGAAAGCAAGAACACAAAGATTAAAAAAAAGAAGAAGAAAAAATGCAAGTGAATAAACTTGAGCTGGGTTTGGTACAGACAAGGACACCTAAAATCTAAACAATCAGTGACTTATACTACAGAGATTCTCTGGGAGGCCTGAAGGTTGATCCCACATAATAATTTAAGAGTAGTATGGATTACCCACTCTCACTTTCTCCCACTATTTATGGGTGCAGTCAATTAAGCTTAGCAACATTACACAGTAGTAGCAGAGCTATTGCATTTCCCATCCTGTGGGGCTGTCAGCACACAGAGTCATTTTCCAACTGTCAGGGCAGAGGATTCGGTCTCTGGATAGTGATTACACTCCTTTGAATGTGCATGTGGAAACTCTACCCAGAGGAGGAACTATTACAATGAGCACCATCAGTGAATGATACAGTGCTTCCTTTTGCATTCTTAACACAAGCATCACTAAGCTACCAAATAAATCAGAGAAATACACATTCCTTAGGAATTATTTTTCTTAAATTTAAAGTGATTGTTAGGGACCAGATCTCTACTTCAGTCTTCTATTTTTATTTAATTTTTCCAAGCTCTGTATTTTACATTTTATTCACTAATTTGTTTAAAAAAATTATAAAGTACTTCCTATATACCAAAAACTGGAAATAGTAAAATGAAGAAGACAGCCATGTTCCAGCTTTTCTGGGACTTATGCTTAAGTGAAGGAAGCATACTTTATATTTATTTTATAGCATTTTTTTAAGTTTACAATCCTTTGGAAGGCAGAGTAAATATTCAATCTCATCTTAAAAGTAAACTGAATTTGCATAACTGCATCGCACATTGTTCTCAAAGTGTGGTCCCCCAACCAGTATCAACTAGAAACTTGTTAGAAATGCAAATTCCCTGGCCCTAATCCTAAATAGGAAACTCTAGGATGCCAGGTGATTCAGATGTACATTTGAGAAACACTGGTTTTGAAAAAAAAGATACTAGACTGAATTAAAAGACGAGGCATTTGTTATGAGAGCTGGGGAAACATACTTAATAATTTGGCTTCCATTTTCTAAAAATGAACTTTGTTTTCCTTTTTTGTAGATACATCTATGCCAGGGGTTGCAAACTCAAATAACTATAGGTATTAAATTGGCAACATCAGTGAATTAAAATGGTCAGGCATTTGAAAAAATAGCCTAAGTGAGTTAAGAAATGACAACTAGGTGTTGAGAGACAGACACATGTAGCCACAGCAAACGTGAAACAACAAAACCCTTTTAGAAAAAAATTTCAGGCCAGGCGCGGTGGCTCAAGCCTGTAATCAGGTCAAGAGATCAAGAGATCGAAACCATCCCGGTCAACATGGTGAAACCCCGTCTCTACCAAAAATACAAAAAATTAGCTGGGCACGGTGGCACATGCCTGTAATCCCAGCTACTCGGGAGGCCGAGGCAGGAGAATTGCCTGAACCCAGGAGGCGGAGGTGGCAGTGAGCCGAGATCGCGCCATTGCACTCCAGCCTGGGTAACAAGAGCGAAACTCCGTCTCAAAAAAAAAAAAGAAAAAAATTCCAAGTAAAAATAGAAACCTGAATTTGTATGTGTGATCTCATAATGATTAATTACAAACTAACACTGCAGTCCAAAAAATTGCATGTGTATAAAAAGTAAATTAGAATTGGAGAGAGAGAGAAAGAGAGAGATTGGAAAGGAGAGACTTGTAGGCTAACTTTGGTGAGAAGGCTGTTAGACTGTAAACTTTGGCTATGCTATTGAGGTCCACATAAGAAAAGTAACATCTCTGTAGATAAACTTAAGTGTTGTGGTAGGAAGGGGCTGATTAGATGGCAAGGTAGAAATGGTAGACTTCCATGATGGACTTCTGTCATGGTCTTAAATAGAGTCATACTGCTGATAAATAGAATCACACATATGATTGCCTATTAAGATGCCGATGATGACTCCAAGAAATGGAAGAAATTTGAGTTTGAAGTGCTTTTAAATTCACCTATTGGGCCCAAGTGTCAAGAGAACAAGAGTTGGCCAGCTAAGGCCAGGACTGGAAGTCTGCTTAGAAACAGGGACTCACTCATCCTGGCCGACATGGTGAAACTCTGTCTCTACTAAAAATATAAAAATTAGCCAGATGTGGTGGCAGGCACCAGTAGTCCCTGCTACTTGGGAGGCTGAGGCAGTAGAATCACTTGGGAGGTAGAGGTCACAGTGAGCTGAGATCAAGTCACTGTACTCCCATATGGCGACAGAAAAAAAATAAAAAAGAAAAGCCATCTCACAAAATGTAGACAAGCAAAATGTGGTATATTAGAATGATAGAAAAGACACAAATATTGTATAAATGCAATATAGATAATATAAGAAGATAAGACAACGGAAGAAAGAGGTACTTCAAATGAGTAAGGAGATAGCATTTGATCAGGAAGGCAAAATTAACTAGTAAAAATGGCACAATAAAATCCAGAATTACTTTTTTTGCCTGTCTTTTAAAAAAGTAATGTATAAAAACTTTGTGCTTATGCCACAGAAGATGACAATTGCCAGAAGGCACATAGAGGCTTACAGATGACTCTCATCCCTTTTGGGGGCATCGATCAAGGTGACAGAAAATAATTATGGTTAAAAGTCTCTATTTCTATTATTTTTAATGAAAGCTTAACAGAATATGGAAAACAGGGAATATGGATAATCAAGAAAAATCGCCTGCTACAATTGAAAACTCAGGTCCTGAAAGATACTCATGTCCTGAAAGAAAAGACAAATAGCACGTGTTCTCGTTATTTAATTTAATTTAGTTTTTTTTTTTTTTTGAGAAAATATCTCACTCCACTGCCTAGGCTGGAGTACAGTGGTGCAGCCATGGCTCACTGTAGCCTTGAACTCCTGGATTCAAGTGATCCTCCCCCTCATCCTCCCAAATTTCTGGTATTACAAGCACGAGTCACCATCCCGGCCTTTTCTTATAGATTGGAGCTAAATAATGTGTACGCATGGACACAGAGTGTGGAATGGTAGACATTAGAAACTCAGAAGAGTATCGAGTGGGAGGGGAGCAGATAGGAAATTGCTTAGTGGGTACAATGTATATTATCTGTGTGATGGATGCATTAAAAGCCCTAACTTCACCACTATGCAACCTATGCATGTAACAAAATCATACTTCAAGGCCAGGTGTGGTGGCTCACACCTGTAATCCGAGCAGTTTGGGAGGCCGAGGCAGGAGGCTACCTTGAGCCCAGTAGTTGCAGGCTTGCCTGGGCAATATAGTGAGACCCTATCTCTAACAAAAAAATTATACTTGTACCTTACAAATTTATACAAATTTTAAAAAGGAAAATAGGAGTACTTAGCAAGTTTCTGATGATATTTCTCTCAAAATAAATGCCTTAATAACAAAAAATAAGTTTCTCTTTTCTACCATCCCCCACTCCCAGTTACACAATACCTCGGGATTCAGTTCAAAGCCAAGCTGGCAAATTTGCAAATATTATCTACTAACACAGGCTGCAGAATGCCATAGCCTGTATCAATTATAACAATTTTTATATAATTACAAACTGACCCATACCAAGATAAAAATGGTCATCTTTATAAAAATTGTCACTTTACTAGCATAAGGAAAATTAATTTTTAAAAATTTTAGTTTTATGCTACTTGACATATTCAATAATCATATTTAGGACACAGTGAGGGGGACACAGTTTCTCAATGAAAACAGTAACTCCATATAGCAGTGTTTTAAGTCCTTTTGGGGCTGCAGGTCACCTATCGGTGGGCATCATGATGGAGAGCCTCAGTGCACTTGCAAAGGCTCTCTGCTCTCGGCACATCCTCCATTTTTATCTGTACTTGACAGATTTCTGCTTATCCTTCAAAATCTATCAAGAGTGACACCTTCTCTGTAGAGCCTTTCTGGGCTACTGTAGGCAGAACTAATTGCTTTCTTTCTCCTTCGACGGCACTCCGGGCATACCTCTGTTTGGATGCTTTTCTCATCATTTTATAATTGTACATGGCTATCTGCTACTTTAGACTGTGACTCTCTCAACAGTTGTGCCCTTATCTACTTCATCTTCTACTCCCTGGCATCTATCAGAATACTTGGCTTGCAAAATGTTTACTAAATAATCAGAGATGTGAATGAATGAATGAGTGAATGAAGGAGTGAATAAATGGAGGAAAGTATGATAAGGAGGGCAGGGGCAAGGAAGATGTATTTCATTAGACCAAGGCCAAGTTTTCTTTTCTTTTTTTTTTTTTTTTTTTTTTGAGACAGAGTCTCACTCTTGTCACCCAGGCTGGAGTACAGTGGTGCCATCTTGGCTCAGTGCAACCTCCACCTCCCAGGTTCACCAATTCTCCTGCCTCAGCCTCCTGAGTAGCTGGGATTACAGGTGCCACCATCAAGCCCAACTAATTTTTGTACTTTTAGGAGAGATGGAGTTTCACCATGTTAGCCAGGCTGATCTCCAACTCCTGACCTCATGATTGATTTGGACGGAATGTAGTAAACTGCAGTTGGGTTTAGTAGCTTCTGAGTTAGTCTACAAGATCTCAGTATACACCTGCACATTGAAATTCTCATGGCTGATGTAGGTAAAAATAAGTAGAGAAAGGAAATGTGTGAGTTGCATATATATAATATTGGAAGAGCAAGTCAAGTCAAAGGATTCGTTCTTCTTCCATGGGTTTCTACAATCAGAAGCAGATGTTTTAAGAAAGTGCCATCTTGTTTTTCTTTCTTTACTATGATCCTATAGTTTCTAGTAATTAGATATGCATTTGGCTTTCTGCTGGGAATGCCATAGCAATTCTAACACATTCTTGGCCTAAGAAGTAGAAAGAATGACTCGAGACTGTGGTCCTATTCATAGTCATTACTCTTTTTTTTTTGAGACGGAGTTTCGCTCTTGTTACCCAGGCTGGAGTTCAATGGCGTGATCTCAGCTCACCGCAACCTCCGCCTCCTGGGTTCAGGCAATTCTCCTGCCTCAGCCTCCTGAGTAGCTGGGATTACAGGCACTCGCCACCATGCCCAGCTAATTTTTTGTATTTTAGTAGAGACGGGGTTTCACCATGTTGACCAGGTTGGTCTCGATCTCTCGACCTCGTGATCCACTCACGTCGGCCTCCCAAAGTGCTGGGATTACATGCTTGAGACACCGCGCCCGGCCGTCATTACTCTTGATAAGTTTAATTCTATTTTACCTTTGAAAAAGAGTGGAAAACTGAGGAACACTTTCTCTTGTAAAACAATTGTGGTATCTCCTTTTTATACATACACTGTCAAAATGTATTTTTAAGATCCACATATTGTCTCTTTTGTTAAAGACAGTGTAAAGCATATTTTGTCAAGACAATGGTCCTCTGTTTCCCCTATATGTGTGCGTATATATGCATACACACATTTGTACGGATATAAAACAGGAAGTGCCTGAGCCCCTGAAAAATGACACACAATTTGAATGAAAGGAGTGAGAAACCGCAGGTCTGTGTCATTTCATGTGAGGGAAAATAAAGAAAATTGCTTGAAAAATACAGAAAAGTTGCAAGGAAATGTTCAGCAATTGCAGAAGGATTGCTACTGCATGAGGCATTTTTCCTTATTATTTGCGCCTTTAAGTAGAATATCCTGTGTTCTGTCTACATATGAGTTTATGCCTCAGCTTTGCTCTCTGATCCTCATTTAGACCTAGCAATTGACACTGCCTTCGGAGGATCTTGGACAGCATCAAGAGATGAGACATACTCAACTGCATACCTGCAAAGGAATTCAGCACCTGTAGGTAAACAACCTATTTCAGATTCTCAAAGACTGAAACATTCGAGTAATTACTCCTACATTGTTCTGTATCACTCATGCCACAGGCTTAAGAAGCATAAAGAAAAGCATGCAAGATATCACTCTCCTAGTGTGGAACAGAAGGGAATCTTTATCTTGTCTATTTTAATTTCCCAGATTTCCTACCTTATCATTTTATTACATACATTTTTCAGTGATAACTGGTCAGTGCCAGTCACATTTACCTCATGTAACACTGTCTGATATTCAAAATGATACATGAGTCTCTGGTGCTTCCTTTAATGACACGTCCGGTCTTCTGTTGGGACACAATTCTGCCCATGTTGCTCATTTCTTAATTTCCCTGCCCCTACCCTCTTCTCTTTATTGCAAAGTATCATTTGAGACTAAATGAGATTTTTTTTTTTTTTTTGCCTGTTGTTTGTTTTTAAGCCTTCAACTGTCCTGCTGCGCAATTTCCAGCTGAAGTTATAATCTTCTGTTTGGGATACCATAGTTGATTACTGTTGAAATGACTGTAATACTCATTATCCACCATTTGTTGGAAGAGTGGAATAAGACTGTGATTAAATAAGAATTGGCTTGGATTTTGCTTCCAACTTCTATCACATTACTTTAAGAACTTAATGAAAATTTTGCTGTTGGTGTTTCTAAATGTTTTTCTCTATCACTTGCTTGGTCAGTACAAATGTGGTAGATGGAATTATTGACTCCATTATTTACCACGGCAGGAATCTACATCCTTTCCACAGACCTGTGCGGTTCCTCTCACTGACTGAGTAGACACTTGCACCTTGACAGTGGGCTCAGTCATGTGACTTGCTTTAGTCAAGAAGGCCTGAGATGTGCTTGTATAGATGGGCTTGTCCTCTCACACCTCTGCCCCCTCCGTACTAAGAAGCTGTCAGGCTATGTTGATTTTGCACCAAGTGAGATGATGGACACAGTAGCATATTTGGACCCAGCTCACACCCTGGCACCCACGGCAGACTGGAAAGCCAATTTTGTGCCTACCTACACACATGTAAGAGAGCATAAATGGTTGCTTTAAGCCAGCATTAAGACTGTTTATTGTGCAACAATAGCTGACTAATACAACCACCCATGTTTATGATGATGAGTGAAAAGATATGTTATTAACTGCAGTCACTTCATCAATTAACATTCCCAGAGTACTCATTGCATGTAGAAATATGCATTTTGAGGAGCCATAAAAGCGATATAGAAGTTTTGTCTGCTGCTCTGGAAGATTCTGATAGAAGGGCATGCTGCTCACCAGATTCATTATTTCAATAACATTTATTGAGAGCATATTCTGTGTCGTACACTATGCTACAGCCTGGAATAACAAGGATAAACAAGTCAGGCCTGACTTCAACAAGCATGAGGCCTAGTAGGAGAGACAGACTTGCAAACAAAGTGCTGATTTATAAAATTCCCAAACTGAGACTGTATTTGAATTGAACACAGTGCAATGATCTGGAGCCCAGCATGACAATGTCCAGGTGTTTGCACCAGAACCCTGGCTCAACCAATTTTCTCACCTTTATTTGCCTCAGTTTCCTTATTCATAAAAGCTGGAGAATTCACATTTAGGATGGTGTCTGACATGTAACATCAACTCAATGTCAGCATTATAATCACTTTTATTATTATTAATATCAGCATCATCAGCAACAGCAGCAGTATTAAAGATGAAGGAGCCAACCTTTCCTTGACCATGGCACATTTAGAGACATTGAAATTATTGTGCTAAATGCTAAGAGGGACTAGAAAAGAAAGGAAGCAAGACTCCATTCTCAAGGAGCTTACCAGAAACATTCACACCAAAATGTCAGTAATTATAGAGGACGAAAAGGATGGGAATGGAAAAAACCATGTATCATATACCTTGTCAATTCAAACAAATTAAAAAAAAATTATTTCATATACATATAACCACATAGACTTGATCAGTTATGCATTTTCATTAGATGGTGACATTTGTCTCAATTTTGCTGAAGATGACACTATGTAAATTCATGCTTGATAGTTACAATTAAATTAAAATGGAAGATCTGTATTTCTTTCTTGATAAATTGATCTAGTCTTACCTACATCCTTAGAAGATCAGTCTCAGACAGCAAATTGCCATGTAATTCTATTCAAGTTATATACACTGGTCTATAGCTATATTTCTGCCATTTGTAAATGAAAAATATATAATTGAATTAGTTTTCTGGAGCTTGCCTTACTTACCAAGTTTTGAATCCAGACAAAGTGCCTAAAACAGCTCTTATGCTACTCTATGTTACTAGATTAATCAGAGTATCTAATTTCCACTCAAACTGTATGTGCAGAAAAACCCAGAATAAGCATGTTGTTAAAGTTTAATATGAATTATAAATATAATCCAAAAATAATATATAGCCCAAAGAATATGTGTGTCTGAAACCAGGCAAGGGCCAGTTCTCTGGACTTGGTCTAGGTAATGTGATGGTTAGAGTGGTTCAGGTGAAGACTTGGGGAGTGAGGGGACTGGATTGATTAGAAGTATACATAATCAGCAAGTCATGGTGATGCATGCCTGTAATCTTAGCACTTTGGGAGGCCAAGATGGGTGAATTACCTGAGGTCAGGAGTTCGAGACCACCCTGACTAACACGATGAAACCCTATCTCTACCAAATACAAAAAAATTAACCAGGTGTGGTAGCAGGTGCCTATTATCTCAGCTACTAAGGAGGCTGAGACAGAAGAATCACTTGAACCCAGGAGGTGGAGGTTGCACTGAGCTGAGATCACATCATTGCATTCCAGCCTGGGCAAACAAGAATGAAAAAAAAAAAAAGAAATATACATAATCATCATATGTTTTCCTCTCAAAACTACATTCGGCTAACTGCAAAAGCTTATAAACATCTACAACACACACACACACACACACACACACACACACACACAAAGAAATCTACAAATAAAGAAAGTGAAAGTTGGCAAAAGTTATAAAGAGATAACTCACAGGAAAGCAAATATAAATGGCTATCAGATGAAAATGTTTGACTTTACCAGTAACTGAAGAAATGAAATTAAAGTTAAAACAATATAAAAATATTTTACAGTTATCTGATAATTTAAATTTTTATAAATTATATAATGGCAAGGTTTGGTTCTCAGCTTGAATACTATCGGCATATGTAAATGTTACTGATTCTTACATGTTGATTTTTCAATCCTGAAAGTTTGCTGAAGTTGTTAATCAAGTCTAGACATCTTTTGGAGGAGTCTTGAGGGTTTTCTAGGTACACAATAATGTCATTAGTGAAGAGAGATTACTTGACTTCTTTTTTTCCAATTAGGATGCCTTTTATTTCTTTCTTCTGCTTAATTGCTCTGACTAGGATTTCTAGTACCATATTGAATAGAAGTGATGAGAGTGGAAATCCTTGTCTTTTTCCACTTCTGAGGGGGAATGCTTTCAACTTTTCCCCATTCAATATGATGTTGGCTATGGGTTTGTCATAGATGGGTCTTATTATTTTGAGATATATTCCTTTAATGGATAATGTGTTGAAAGTTTTTATCATGAAGGGATGTTGGATTATACTGAATACTTTTTATGCAATAGAACCAAAAAAGAGCCTGAATACCCAAAGAAATCTTCAGAAAAAAAAAGAACAAATGCAGAGGTATCACATTACCTGACTTCAAACTATGCTACAAGGTTATAACTAGAGCAGTGAAGATGGTCAAATAGGAATAGCTCTGGAATGTAGTTCCCAGAGAGAACAACCCAGAGGATGAGTGATCACTGCATTTCCAAATGAGTTTTTAGTGCCCACAGACCAGGAGATTTCTGGGCTGAAAAGCACCATGAGTTTCCAGCAAGGCTGTTTCAGCCCACACAGTGGGTCTCCACACAAAAACTCACACAAATCTTAGCAGCTGTTTCAACTGGTGCCTGGAATGCTTTTCAGACAGATCCACCCATTCAACTGAAAAAAAGGGGGCTTAAACAGGGAGCCAGGTGATCTGGCTTGGTGGGTCCTACCCCCACAAAGACCAGCAATCTGAAATGCTCTGGATTGAGAGTTTCGCAGCAAGCACATCCTGGGTTCAGCTCTGCAGGGGGAAGGACATCTGCCATTATGGAGGCAGTCCACCACCACCGAGACAGTCCACCATTACCAAGGCAGTCCGCCATTACAGAGGCAGTCTGCCATTACCGAGGCAATCCACAATTACTGAGGCAGTCCGCCATTACAGAGGTAGTCCACCATTACTGAGGCAGACCGCCATTACCAAGGCAGTTCTAACTATACCTCTGTACACAAAACCACATGGAAGTTTACACAGCAGCTCAGCAGAGCCCACAGCAGCTCAGCAATGCCTCTGCTGGCAGACTGTGACAGGTTATCTCCTAGCTGGGCAGGGCATCTCTGAAAAAAGGCAGCATCATGTAATGAACTTATAAATAAAGCTCATTTTCCTAGGACAGAGCATCTAGGAAAAAGGCACTTATGAGTTCCAATGCAGCAACTTAAATGTACCTGCAAAGCAGCTCTGAATGGAACAATGGAACTCACAGTTCAGCACTCAAGCTCCTATAAGGGTCAGACTGTCTCCTCAAGCAGCTCCTTGACCCCTATTTATCCAAAGAGACACCTCATAAAGGAGAGCTCAGGCCGACATCTGGTGGGTATCCTTCTGGGACTAAGATAACAGAAGAAGAAAGTGGCAGCAACCCTCACTGTTCTGCAACTGTTGGAGGTGATCCCCAAGCTAGCAGGGTCTGGAGTGGACCTCCAGCAGTCCTACAGCAGAGAAGCCTGACTGTTAGAAGGAAAACTAAAAAACAGTAAGAAATAACTTCATCATCAACAAAAAGGACACCCACTTAGAGACCCCATCTGAAAGTCAACAACTACAAAGACCACAGGTAGGTAAGTCCACAAAGATGGGAAGAAACAAGTGCAAAATGGATGAAAACACCCAAAACCAGAAAGCCTCTACTTCTCCAAGGGATCGCAAATGCCTCATCAGAAAGGGAACAAAGCTGGATGGGGAATGAGTCTGATAAATTGACAGAAACAAGCTTTAGAAAGTGGGTAATAGAAAACTTATCTAAGCTAAAAGAACATGATCTAACCCATTGCAAAGAAACTAAGATCCTTGAAAAAAGGTTTGACAAAATGCTAATGGGAATAAAGAGCTTAGAGAAGAAAATAAATGACCTGATTGAGCTGAAAAACACAATGCGAGAACTTCATGAAACATACACAAGTTTCAATAGCCAAATCGACCAAGCAGAAGAACAGATATCAGAGATTGAAGATCAACTCAATGAAATAAAATGAGAAGGCAAGATTAGAGAAAAAAGAGTGAAAAGAAATGAACAAAGCCTCCAAGAAATATGGGATTATGTGAAACGACCTAATCTATGTTTGACAGGTGTACCTGAATGTGACAGAGAGAATAAATCCAAGCTAGAAAACACTCTTCAGGATATTATCCAGGAGAACTTCCCCAACCTAGCAATTCAGGCCAATATTTAAGTCCAGGAAATACAGAGACCACAACAAAGATATTCCTCAAGAAGAGCAAACCCAAGGCATGTAATCGTCAGATTCACCAGGGGCAAAATGAAGGAGAAAATGCTAAGGGCAGCCAGAGAGAAAGGTCAGGTTAGCCACAAAAGGAAGCCCATCAGACTTACAGTGTATCTCTCAGCAGAAACCCTACAAGCCAAAGAGAGTGAGGGCCAATATTCAACATCCTTAAAGAAAAGAACTTTCAATCTAGAATTTCGTATCCAGCCAAACTAAGCTTTGTAAGTGAAGGAGAAATAAAATCCTTTACAAACAAGCAAGTACTCAGAGATTTCATCACCATCAGGCCTGCCCTACAAAAGCTCCTGAAAGAAGCACTAAACATAGAAAGGAACAACCAGCACCAGCCACTCCAAAAACATACTAAATGGTAAAGAGCATTGACACGATGAGGAAATTGTGTCAATTAATGGGCAAAACAACCAGCTAGCATCAAAATGGAAGGATCAAATTCACACATAACAATATTAACCTTAAATGTAAATGGGCTAAATGCCCCAATCAAAAGACACAGACTGGTAAATTGGATCAAAACCAAAACCATCAGTGTGCTGTATTCAGGAAACCCATCTCACATGCAAGGACACATATAGGCTCAAAATAAAGGGATGGAAGAAGATTTACCAAGCAAATGGAGAGAAAAAAAAAAGCAGGAATTGTAATCCTAGTCTCTGATAAAAATAGACTTTAAACCAACCAAGAGCAAAAGAGACAAAGAAGTATATTACATAATGGTAAAAGGATCAATGCAACAAGAAGAGCTCACAATCTAAATATATATGCACCCAATACAGGAACACCTAGATACATAAAAACTTGCACACAATAATAGTGGGAGACATTAACACTCCACTGTCAATATTAGACAGATCAACAAGACAGAAAATTAACAAGGATATCTAGGACTTGAACTCAGACCTGGACCAAGCAAACCTAACAAACATCTACTAAACTCTTCACCCCAAAATCCACAGAATATACATTCTTCTCAGCACCACATCACACATACTCTAAAACTGACCACATAATTGGAAGTAAATCATTCTTCAGCAAATGCAAAATAATGGAAATCATAACAGTCTCTCAGAACACACTGCAATCAAATTAGAACTCAGAATTCAGAAACTAACTCAGAACCACACGACTTCATGGAAACTGAACAACTGGCTCTTGAATGTTGACTGGATAAACAATGAAATGAAGGCAGAAATAAAGAGATTCTTTGAAACCAACAAGAACAACATATCAGAAGATATAACATACAAGAATCTCTGGGATGCATTTAAAGCAGTGCCTACAGGAAAATTTACAGGAATAAATGCCCACATGAGAAGGAAGGAAAGATCTAAAATTGACACCCTATCATTAAAATTCAAAAATCTAGAGGAGCAAGATCAAAAAAATTCAAGAGCTAACAGAAGACAAGAAATAAGTAAGATCAGAGCAGAATTGAAGGAGGTAGAGACACAGAAAATCCTTCAAAAAAAAAAAAAATCAATGAAGCCAGGAGCTTGGTTTTTGAAAAGATCAACAAAATAGACAGACCACTAGCCAGATTAATAAAAAAGAAAAGAGAATAAGCAAATAGATACAAAAAAAAGTGATAAAGGGGATATCACCACTGATTCCACAGAAATACAAATTACCATCAGAGATTACTACAAACAACTCTATACACATAAACTAGGAAACCTGGAAGAAATGGATAAATTCCTGGACACCTGCACCCTCCCAAGCCTAAATCAGGAAGAAGTCAAAATCCTGAATAGACCAATAAAAAGGGCTAATACTGAGTCAGCAATTAACAGCCTACCACCCAAAAAAAGCTCATGTCCAGATGAGTTCACAGCTGAATTCTTCCAGAAATACAAACAGGAGCTGGTACCACTCCTTCTGAAACTACTCCAAACAATCTAAAGAGAGGGAATTATTCCCAAACCATTTTATGAGAACAACATCATCCTGATACCAAAACCCAGCAGAGACTCGACAAAAAAAAGAAAATTTCAGGCCAATATCCATGATGAACATAGATGCAAAAATCTTCAATAAAATACTGGCAAATTGAATACAACAGCACATCAAAAAGCTTATCCATTATGATTAAGTAGGCTTCATCCTAGGAATGCAAGGCTGGTTCACAAGTCTGTAAGTGTAATTCACCACAAACAGAACCAAGGACAAAAACCACATAATTTTCTCAATGGATGCAGAGAAAGCCTTCAACAAAATTCAACAGCCCTTTATGCTAAAAACTCTCAATAAACTAGGTATTGATGGAATATATCTCAAAATAATAAAAGCTATTTACAACAAACCCACAGCCAATATCATACTGAATGGGCAAAAACTGAAAGCATTCCCTTTGAAAACTGGCACTAGACAAGGATGTCCTCTCTCACCACTCCTATTCAATATAGTACAGGAAGTTCCAGCCAGAGCAATCAGGCAAGAAAAAGAAATAAAGGGTATTCAATTAGGAAAGGAGGAAGTCAAATTGTCTCTAGTTGCAGAAGACATGATTGTATATTTAGAAGACCCCATAATCTCAGCCCAAAATCTGCTAAAACTGACAAGCAACTTCAGCAAAGTCTCAGTATACAAAATCAATGTACAGAAATCACAAGCATTCCTATACAGCAATAACAGACTTAAAGAGAGCCAAATCAAGAACGAACTGCCATTCACAATTGCTACAAAGGGAATTGCTACTTAGGAACACAACTAACAAAGTATGTAAAGGACCTCTTCAAGGAGAACTACAAACCACTGTTCAAGGAAATAAGAGGGAACACACACAGAAAACCATTCAATGCTCATGGTTAGGAAGATTCAATATTGTGAAAATGGCCATACTGCCCAAAGTAATTTACAGATTCAATGCTATCCCCATCAAGCTACCTATGACCCTCTTCACCGAATTGGAAAAAAACCACCTTAAACTTCATATGGAACCAAAAGATAGCGTGCATATCCAAGATAATTCTAAGCAAAAAGAGCAAAGCTGGAGGCAAAAAGGTACCTGACTTCAAACTATACTACAAGGCTACGGTAATCAAAACATCATGGTACTGGTACCAAAACAGAGATATAGACCAATGGAACAGAACAGAGGCCCTGGAAACAACACCACACATCTACAACCATCTGATCTATGATACACCTCACAAAAACAAGCAATGGGGAAAGGATTCCCTGTTTAATAAATGGTGTTGGGAAAACTGGCTAGCCATGTGCAAAAACAGAAATTGGACCCCTTCCTAAAACCTTATACTAAAATTAACACCAGATGGATTAAAGACTTAAACATAAGACCTGTACCCTATAAACCCTATAAGACCTATATACCCTTTAAACACCCTATAAACCCTAGAAGAAAACCTAGGCAAAATGATTCAGGACATAGGCATAGGCAAGGACTTCATGACTTAAACACCAAAAGCATTGGCAACAAAAGCCAAAATAGACAAATGAGACCTAATTAAACTCCAGGGCTTCTGCATGCAAAAGAAACAATCATTAGAGTGAACTGACAACCAACAGAATGGCAAAACATTTTTGCAATCTACATCTGACAGAGGGCTAATATCCAGAATCTATAAAAAACTAAAACAGATTTACAAGAAAAAAACAAAAAAACCTATTCGAAAGTGGGTGAAGGATATGAACAGAAAGTTTTCAAAAGAAGACATTTATGAGGCCAAGAAACATATAAAAAAAATGCTCATCATCACTGGTTTTTAGAGAAATGCAAATCAAAGCCACATTGAGATACCACCTCATACCAATTAGAATGGTAATCATTAAAAAATCTGGAGACAACAGATGCTAGGAAGGATGTGGAGAATAGGATCACTTTTACACTGTTGATGGGAGTGTAAATTATTTCAACCATTGTGGAAGACAAGTGTGGCGCTTCCTCAAGGACCTAGAAATAGAAATTCCATTTGACCTAGCAATCCCTTTACTATGTATATATCCAAAGAATTATAAATTGTTCTAGTATAAAGACACATGCACAGGTTTGTTCATTGAGGCACTGTTTACATAGAAAAGACCTGGAACCAACCCAAATGCCCATCGATGATAGACTGGACAAGGAAAATGTGATATATATACACCATGGAATACTATGCAGCCGTAGAAAATGATGAATATGTGTCCTTTGTAGGGACATGGATGAATCTGGAAACCATCATTCTCGGCAAACTGACACAAGAACAGAAAATCAAGCACTACATGTTCTCATTCATAGATGTGTGTTGAAAAATGAGAACACATGGACACAAGAGGGGAGCATCACACATGAGGGTCTGTTGAGGGGGGAATAGGGAAGGGACAGAGAGGGGTAGGGAGGTTAGGGAGGGATAACATGGGGAGAAATGCCAGATATAGGTGAGGGAGGGATGAAGGCAACAAACCACAATGCAATGTATGTACCTGTGCAACAATCCTGCATGTTCTGCACATGTACCCCAGAATCTAAAGTGCAATAAAATATATATATATATATATATATATATATATATAACTAAAACAGCATGGTATTTGTACAAAAATAGACAAATAGACTAATGGAACAGAATACAGAACCCAGAAATAAAGCTCTATACCTATGATCATTTTATCTTTGACAAAATCTATAAAAATAATGGAAAAAGAAGAACCTATTCAATAAATAAATACTTCTAGGTAAATTGGCTAGCTATTTGCAGAAGAATGAAATTAGATCACTAGCTCTCACCATATACAAAAGTTAACTCAAGATGTGTTAAAGACTTATATTTAAGTCCTAAAACTATAAAATATCTTTGCAGAAAATATAGGAAAAGCTCTTCTGGACATTGGCCTAGGCAAATAATTTATTTCCAAGTCCTCAAAAGCAATTGCAATGAAAACAAAAACAGACAAATGGAACTTAACTGAGTTACGAAGCTTGTACATGGCAAAAGAAATAATCAACAGAGCAAACAGACAACCTACAGAATTGGAAAAAAAATGGCAAATTATGCCTCTGATGATGAGTAAATCTATAAGAAACTCAAATAACTATAATTTTGTAATATCACAAAAAATATCTAGAGAGATCACAAAACTATAAAAATAAGCTTTGGAAAATTGCCCATGTACAGGAGTTTAATTAACCTGACCTTAAACTGACACAGATGTTATAATTTACAGACAAGCATATTAAAGCAATTACTAAAATTGCCTCCCATTTGTTCAAAAGTTGGGACATCAAATATGTACATACACATGTATATATTTGTGTGTGTGTGTGTGCATACATACATATTATATTTACCAACTTATATCCCAGAGTTGAAAACTACAATGTGTAAGATAAAAATTGCATTGGATGAGTTTAACAACAGACTATACATTACAAAAGAAATGCAGAAGAACTTCAACACACAGCAATAAAAACTAAAATGAAGCAGAGAGAGAAGGGAGAATTTTTTTCAAAAAGAAGAACATCAGCATTCTGTGAGACAAGTGCCAGTGGCCTAATAACTGTGAAACGGCATGAGACAGAGAAAGTAAATGAAACATAATGACCCAAATTCTTTCCAAATTGGATGAAAACTCTAAATATCCAGATCCAAGAGGCAAAATATATCCCGAAGCACAGAAAGCATTATTTTTGTTTTTATTCTTTTTTGGTAGAGAAAAGGCCTTTCTTTGTTGCGCAGGCTGATTTTGAGCTCCTAGGGTCAGGCTATCATCCCATCATGGCCTCACAAAGTGCTAGGATTATAGACCTGAGCTACCACACAGGGCCAGAAAAAATTTACGAACTATACTAAGGCATATCACAATCAAATTGCTGACAACCAGTAATTATTAAGAAGTCTTAAAAGACAATCTTATGTACAGAGTAACATAGGTAAAGATGACAGATTTCTTGTTAGAAATAAATATATCCAAGAAAAGAGTTGAGCAATACTTTCAAACTACTACAAAAGAAAATAAAAGAATCCTTATACTCCAGAATTCTATATCCAGTGAAAATATCATTCAAAAACAGATAAAATGACATTTCCAGAACACAAAAACTGAAATAACTTATTATTAATTGATACACACTACAAAAATATTTAAGGCGGTCTTTTAGGCAGAAAGTAAATGATATTGATAGAGTGTGATAAGATGTAAACTATGAACCCTGAAGCAAATGCAAAAATAACAAAACAGAGTTTTAGCTAATAGGCTAACAAAGAAAAATTCAAGTTATAAAATCTTCTCATCCAATAGTTGGCAGTAAAACAACAACAATTCAAAGAACCAAGAAAAGAGGTACAAATAGTGAGTTTATTGACGAAAAAGTTAAACCTAACCATTTCAATAATCGCACTAATATTTAATATTGTCTCTTCAAATATAAAGATACAGCTATGAAGAGATGAAGACATAATAGTAAAAGAGTGCCATATACACACACACACACACACACACACACACACACACTCACACAATAGTACCACTTTCAAAAGAAAGCTGAAGTGGCTGTTAAATATCAGAAAAAATATACTTCAGAGTAAAGAATATTACCAGTAATAAAAATGATTTTTTAACATAATGGTAAAGCGACAATTCATCAAGACCTAATTATCATGTAATATGTACCTAATAACTTAATTTCAAAATAAGCGAAACAAAAAGTGCATAGAACAGAAAAGACAAATAAACAAATCCACACTTAAGTCAAGGATTTCAATACTGTTCTCTCAATAATTGATACAATGAATAGAGAAAAAATCAGTAAGGACATAAAATATTGAAAACCACTAGGAACTAACATGACATTTATGGAACACTCCACACAAAAATGGTAGATACACATTTTTTCCAACTGCACATGGTACATTTGCCAAAATAGACTATACTCTGGACCATAAAATTAAGTCTCAGTATGTTTAAAAGTACTCAAATCACATAAATAACATTCTAAGATGAATTAAGTAAAAATAACCAAAGTATTTCAGATAACATTAAAGTATGATACCAAATAACACACTTTAAAATAATCTATGAGTTAAAACACATAAAAAAGGAAAAATTATAAAAATTTTGAACTTAATAGTAATGAAAACAGACCATATTAAAGAATTTGGGGGTGACAATTTTTTTGTGTACATGACAAAGTCTCTCTCAGTTAAAACATATAAAAAAGGAAAAATTATAAAAATTCTGAACTTAATAATAATGAAAACAAACCATATTAAAGAATTTGGGGGTGACAATTTTTTTGTGTACATGACGTAGTCTCTCTCAGTTGTCCTGCCTGGAGTACAGTGGCATGATCTTAGCTCACTGCAACCTCCCCTTCCCAGGTTCAAGTGATTCTCCCGCCTCAGCCCCCCAAGTAGCTAGGATTACAGGAATCCGCCACTATATCTCCTAAGTTTTGTATTTTTTTAGTAGAGATGGGGTTTCACCATATCAGCCAGGCTGATCTCAAACTCCTGATCTTAAGTGATCCTCCTACCTCAGCCTGCCCAAGTGCTGGGATTATAGGAGTGAGCCACCACACTCATCTGGGGTGCCAATTTATAGCAATCGATTCCCACATTTAATAAGATGTATGGTTGTAAATAAGTGACTTCAAATTCTACCTAAGAAATTTGAAAAACAAGAGAAAAATAAGCCCAAAGTAACCAGGAAAAAAGAAAATAATAAAAATTGAGACAGAAATCAACAGAATAGAAAACAGTAAACAAAAGAGATAATTAATGAAACCAAAAGACAGTTATTTTACATAATCAATAAACTTGATAAACCTCTAGATAGAATAAAAAGAGAGAACACTTAAAATACCAGTATAGGGAATGAAAGAGGCGACAGCAATTCAAATTCCTGATAATAAAGGACTAATTAGGGAAAACACCATAATTTAAAAACTTTGATGAATAGAAAAGACACAATGTATTGAAATGTATTCAAGAAGAGATAAATAATCTGAGTCTTAGATCCATTAAAAAAAAAAACAAAACTGTTCTTCCAGCCTTAGATAGTTTCACTGGTTATATCTACAAAAAATAACAATAACAAATTCTATACAAATATATCCAGAAGTTTGTTATGTGGCCACGTTATTTTGATTCCCAAAGACATTACACGAAATTACATGCCTATCACAATAATAATTACAGATAAAGAAAATCTAAATTTCAGAAAAGGAAACCCAAATATCTTAAGAAAGATTATATGTCATTAAATTGAATTTATTCCATACATGTTAATCAATATACTTCAGAATATTAACAAACTAAAGAAGTAAAAATATACAAACAACTCCATTGATACAGGAAATATATTTGAAAAAAATCTGACATTTATTCCTGATAAAAACTCTAGCAAACTAGGAATAGAATATTTCCACCACCTAAAAAGTATATATATGAAGAACCTATAGTTGATATGATAGTAATGACGAAAGACTGAATGTTTCCTGCCTAAGGAAGAAAATAAGAATGTCAGCCTTTAAAACTTCCATTTAAGGCCAGGCACAGTGGCTCATGCCTCTAATCCCAGTACTATGGGATGTCAACGTTGGCAGATCACCTAAAGCCAGGAGTTCCAGACCAGCCTGACCAACATGGAGAAACCCCATCACTACTAAAAATACAAAATTAGCTGGGTGTGATGGTGCATGTCTGTAATCTGGGCTACTTGGGAGGCTGAGGCAGGAGAATCGCTTGAACGCAGGAGGCGGAGGTTGCGGTGAGCCGAGAACACACCATTGCACTGCAACCTGGGCAACCATAGCAAAACTCCACCTCAAAATAAAATAAACTTATAATTAATAATTTTACTTGAGCCAGTTATTATTAATTATAATAAATTATAATATTAATTATAAATGACAATAATTAAAAATTGTCATTTTTTTCAGATGATATAACTATGTTGAAAGTATGATGAATTATACAAAAAGTTACAGAATTCACCATTGAGTTTGGCAATGTTGAAGGATACAAGATCAATATTCAAAAAATGAATTTCATTGCTACATACAAGCAACAACTGAAAACTGAAATAAAAATACCATTTGCATTAGCATCAAAATATGAAATTCTTAGGAATAAATCTGAAAGGAGATGTAAAAGACCTATATACAGAAAACTAAAAAATTATTGCTGGAGGGAATTAAAGAATAACTAAATAATTGGAATGATGCACTGTGTTTATGGGTTTTTTCTTTTTCTTTTTTTTTTTTGAGACGGAGCTTCACTCTTGTTCCCCAGGCTGGAGTACAATGGCGTGATCTAGGCTCACCGCAACCTCCACCTCCAAGGTTCAAGCAATTCACCTGTCTCAGCCTCCCGAGTAGCTGGGACTACAGGCACGCACCACTATGCCCAGCTAGTTTTTGTATTTTTTAGTAGAGACAGGGTTTCACCATGTTGGCTAGGATGGTCTCAATCTCTTGACCTCATGATCCACTCATCTCAGCCTCCCAAAGTACTGGGATTATAGGTATGAGCCACCATGCCTGGCCCTGTGTTTATGGTTTAAATGACTCATTATTGTTAAAATGACAATTCTTCCCAAATTGATCTATAAATTCAATACAACCTCAAACAATCATCAGGCTTTTCTTGTAGACACAAACATCATTTATAGGGAAAGGTACCTAGAATAACCAAAATAATTTTTAAAAAGGAAAAAATTATAGGGCTAACAATATCCAATTTCAAGACTTATTATAAAGCTACATAACTAAGGGTGTTATTATTACAAAAAGAGACATATATGTAAATGCAACCACCTAGAGTTTTCAGAAATAGATCCATACACTATGAACTGCTTTTTGACAAAAGTGCAAAGACAGTTCAGAGGAGAAAGGATAGTCTTCAACAAATGGTATTGAATCATTTAAACAAGTTGTATGTAAAAAAATGAACTTAAATTTAAATCTCATACTATATAAAACAATTAACTCAAAAAGGATCATAGACATAAATGCAAAATATGAAACTATAACAATGTTTTAGCAAAACTACATAGAAGAAAATGTTGTGGCCTCAGAAGAGTCAAATATCTCTTAGATAGTAAAGGTATGATTCCTAAAATGATACATAAATAAATTATACTTCAAAAACAAACAAAATCTCTTGCTTAAAAGAAGACACTGTTAGCTACAGCAAACCACCATGGCACATCTATATGTGTGTAACAAACCTGCATGTTTTGCACATGTATCCCAGAACTTAAAGTCTTAAAAAAAAAAAAAAAAAAGAGAGATACCGTTAGTAGAAAACAAAAACAAATTTTATCCTGGGAGAAGATATTTTCAAATTATATAGTTGATAAATGACTTGGATCCAGAAATATATAAAGAACTTTCAAAACTCAATAATCAAAACCAGAGGGCACACCACAAAAACAGAAAAAGGATTTCAGCCGATACTTCACTAAGGAAGACAGACAAATACCAGTAGGCATATGAAAATATATGTGATGTAATTATTCATTAGAGAAATGCAAAATCACACTACAATGAGAAGCCACTATACATCTGTCAGAATGGCTACAATGAACAAAGTCTGACACGATCAAGTGTTGGTAAGGAGATGTAGGAACTACTCCAGAAAATATTTACTTAATGCAAAGGAAGGCAGTAAAGGAAGAATAGGAGAACCCAAAACACATGACACATATAAAAACAATACACTCTATCATGGAAATTTTTTTTTAACAAAAAGTACTATTTATTAAATATACAATACATATCAGAATCTTTACCTTAATTTTTTTGTCTCTATGATGCTGTATATCAACCTCAAAATGAAGATGTTGTTTTCGTTGTTATTGTTGTGTCATTCATGTTAAGAAAATGAAAATGACATTAAGATCAAGGTCTCTTAGCTAATCCACTCTGGAATCTGTATTTGAGTCTAGAGACTCTGACTTAAAGTTTAATTTTCTGTTTTTGTAAATAAAATTTTATTGGAATATAGAACAAGCTCGTTTGTTTATGTATTGTCTCCTGCTGTTTTCATGCTATAGTGGCACAGTAGAATAGTTGCATTAGAAAACCATGACTTTTCAAAATCTAAAGTATTTGCCATGTGACTCTTTACAGAAAAGGCTTGGTGGCCCCTGGTATAGACCAATTCCTGTTAAAATGAACCCATCTATGGTCCTCTGTAATATAAGGGCACTCGGTTTATATATAACCTAATGTCTAGGATTCTTAATTTCTAAGAATAGGCCTGGCTTCATGGGCATTTGGCTTAATGCTCTACTGTTGCCATCTTGAAATAATAATTATTGAAAAGGGTCCTGCATTTTCATTTTACATAGGCCCTGCACATTATGTAGTTGGTCCTGTCTAGGAACATATACTTTTATCAACAAGACAGAAAATTAACAAGGATATCCAGGACTTGAACTCAGACCTGGAACAAGCAAACCTAATAGACATTTACAGAACTCTCCAACACAAATCCAGAGAATATACATTCTTCTCAGCATCGCATTGCACCTACTCTAAAATTGACCACGTAATGGGAAGTAAATCACTCCTCAGCAACTGCAAAAGAACGGAAATCATAACAAACAGTCTCTCAGACTACAGTGCAATCAAATTAGAACTCAGGATACAGAAACTAACTTAGAGCCACACAACTTCATGGACACTGAACAACTGGCTCTTGAATGTTGACTGGATAAACAATGAAATGAAGGCAGAAATAAAGATGTTCTTCGAAACCAATGAGAACAAAGACACAACGTAGCAGAATCTCTGGGACACATTTAACTCAGTGTCTAGAGGAAAATTTATAGCAATAAATACCCACATGAGAAGCAAGGAAAGATCTAAAATTGACACCCTATCATCAAAATTGAAACAGTTAGAGGAGCAAGATCAAAAAAACTCAAAGGCTAGCAGAAGACAAGAAATGACTAAGATCAGAGCAGAACTGAAGGAGATTGAGACACAAAAAAACCCTTCAACAAATCAATAAATCCAGGAACTGGTATTGTGGAAATCTTTATAAATCAATAACTAAGATACAAGTGAATCTTTCTTTTAAATAGCTGTATCACATTCTATTTAGAGCTATATTCTATAATTTATTTATTACCAATGATGACTGTGTAGAGTGAATCCATGTCTTTATTATTAAAACACAAAACATCCTTGTAGATATACCTTTGCAATTCAGAGCTGGTTTATCTGTTTGTTTTAAAGCACCGGCTGGTAGGACATTTTCTTCACCCATGGTGGGTAGTTATGAAGAAATACCACAGTGTGAACACAATATATAATTGTGATACTTTTGCATACTTTAAAAATCACTCCACTTCCTTCCAAATATGAGCTAATCCAAAAAACTACTTGGGCTGCACTGGCAATATGAATGGTCCTTCTGTTTAGGATTAAATTGTGGCAAAATTTCACATAAGCCTGATACTGGTTGTATTATGAGAAAAGTTCTCAACCTCAACTTCTATGCTTGTGTTCATTTAGGAGACCCCTGCAATAGCAAGGACTTTCATACTGAGTAGAATGAGGTAAAAGAAAAAATAACAGCAACAAAACAGACCACCACCACTACCCTCATAAAGACTAGCGGTACTGTCATTATTCTGGGCTTATGCTCTTAATAGCAAGCTGTACACAAAGTACTTCCTATTACCTTATTTACTCTTCAAGGTAGTAAAGGAGGTACTTAGTATTGTCTCTGATTCATGGGTAATTAAATCTGGATGCAAGTCATTTAAGGAATTTTCCAAACAATCATTTAGCTGGTAAAGGAAGGGATTAAAGATTCAAATACAGATCTTTCTGGCAGAAAAGCCACACTCTTAGCAACTACCTTACTGCTACATTTAACCTTAGAAAGTCATCTGGAATTTCAGTGTCTAACAGTAAGGAATACATTGTGTAAAGGATGGAATATTTACATGATAAAATATTCTGCACACATTTGAAACATATATTCATAATTAATTCAAATAAAACTAAGCTGTAAAACATAATGATTTAAATCTTATTCAAAACTGAGAGTGTAGGAGGGGGCAGAGACACGTTTAGACTGCTCCAATTTTTTTTTTCCTTCTTTTTATGGGCATTTATGAAGACTATATCTGTCCATTTATTTTGCAGCAAATTTGAGACCCTGTGGCAAAAGTTGCTTGGTTATTATAAATATCATTTATGAGCCTCCTGTCTTATTCTATCACAGGAAACTTGGAGGCCACGTTTTTCAAATAATTTACCTATGGTGTGGTGGAGACTACAACAGGCTGGAACTTTGAGTGACCATAGGAAGCAGAACCCCTGTTAACCTACATTAAGTATATGATGGAATTAGTAACCCACCTTTGTGCTGTAAAACTCCTAAAATTTAGGAAGCTGTTACTGCATCATAACAGCCATTCTGACCAATACTTTCTCCCTGTGTTTGCAAATACAAACACATGCACAAATATATCCCAGAAAAATATGTACCAAAATAATCACAAATTTTCTCTTTAAATTTTGAGATTTTTATTTTCATCTCTGCATTTAAACATATTCCTCTAAAAATACCTGCTTCTTATGTAATTATTTAAATTATTTTTTAATTGTCTAGATATCTTTTGTAATTTTTAGGACAAACAATAATTCAGAAAGAGTTTTTCTTCTGCTTTTTGAGAAAACGTTCAAATTTATTTCCTTTTCTCAGCTTCACATAGGTTTCTGTCTCAGCTCATCTGTCCTATTATTTGAAGTCTTTTAAATATATATAAATTTGCATTTTTATCTATCTTCTTGGAAAAATATTTTTATTAGTTCCTATGCTACTTTATTGTTTTTTCTAAATGTTCCAGAGTTTGCTTAATTGATTTCAAATTTTGTTAGAAAACTCAAGCTGTATTATTTTACTGGAATAAGCTCCATACAGACTTTATAAAATGCAAGAAACTTCTCTTTTAATTTTTAGTATTTTATAAGCCCAAGTATAGCTATAACCCCCCAAATATTCATTACTTATAGCCATAAACATGGAAACCTTTACTATAATTCTCATACTACATATTATTAAGGAAACATCCAAGTACTATGTATTGACAATCTAAGCCTAAAGGACCAAATGAGGAAGAAGGAAGTGATCATTGATAAGGAAAAGGTTGGTTCAATATGATACCAAACAATGGTCTCCCAGAGACTCTAAGAAGTGTGTATACATTATTGATATCTTTTTGAATCAATAAGCTGATCAGTTGTGACTAATTCCCTATAAAGATCCCTTAAATAATTTCTCTCATTGATCCAGGAGGCAGCTGTGCCCTTGCTTTTGTGCATATATGGGCATGCAGATGTGTGCTTTGTTTATGTATCTGTACCCATAGAAGGTGACAAGATTAGGAAGGAAAGAAAGAAGAATGAAGAAAGAATGCGAGAGGTTCACAAACAATGACATAAAGAAGTCCATTTGCCAGCTGGATTTCTTTTCTCATGATCAGTGATGTGAAACAACAGCTCACCTTGTATAATTCTGAACTTAACCAAAAGAAACATCAGATTTTAAAAAATGGTTTATTGGCATCGTTTGGTTTCCAAGAGATTGAGAGTAATAAGACTTCAACACAAACTCAAATAGCATCAAAACCTCTGGGTCCTTGTTTGACCTGCATTACTCTATGACCATCAGAACACACACAAAAAAACTGGGACAGAGTTCTCCAGAAAGTTATATTACTGAATTTGCAAATTCTCTTATCATTTCATAATTAAGAAATAAAACATGTTTTAAGAAAACATTAATAATAAGCTTTAAAAAATGGGCTGCCTTTTAAGCAAAGACTTCCTGAAATCATGAGTCAGGGAGGTGTTGTCCGGAGGTGGTTTAGTTTTTAGTGATTTTTAACTACAAGATTTCTGTCTTGAGAAAATAGTTCTGTTTCAAATTGGGTATCAGCCCTTACCCTTTTATAATCACTCCCACAGATCCACAAAGTTGAAAATCAACATGAAACATATGGCATTTGTATATCTTGTAGTCCCAGAATCCCATGGTCACCTTAGTTGCAATCTCATTCTAATTTATTTTCAAAACCTCTGATTAGCTCTGTTCTGCACCTTCTGCCTTCTTAATCTGTGTTCCCCAACAAGGTAGCCATGTACAATCAACAGAACCCCCAAAATAGAAAGCAAGAAATAACAAGCCAGAAACAAAATGTCATTTAAGATATAGTTTGCAAACTCTTCCTTGTTTGCTGCCTACTGTCTGTTTCTAAATAATGCACAAATCAACTTCAGTACCATGGAAATAATCAACACAGGATCAAAACCTGGAGTTTCTAGTAGAGCACAAATCAAAAGCTGTAGGAATCCAACAGCTGGAGCCTGTCTCATTATTTCCTCGTTCTTTGATGTGCTTTTCAGCCAAGTATCTGAGAGAATTACTTGCAGATATGTCTATCTACAAATTCTACATTGCTTACATATTACAGTTTCCAACAGAGATAAATACTGTAACTGAGTTCTCATTTTCAAAATAGAACCCCTTCTTTTTTCATCTTTTATTATGCACACAATCTTGTAAATGGCAAAACCGAAAATCAGCTGCATCTACTAAGAGAATCAAGTTTTTTATTGACTCTGAGATGCTAGTCTCCATTAGATCATCCATCATAGCTTTATTATGTGATCAACTGCCTAATTAATTTTGTACTGGGGTATTTAGACAGAACACTGAATGTTTCAGTGGGGTTTTACTATAATCCTGCACCTGCGGCCTCAGAGATTTAGATATCCTCCAATCATAAGTTTGTACTGTGCCTATAATCACTTCTGCTTCACTAGGATTCCAGCAATTCAGTCCAGTGAAATTCAGCAATATTAATTTCAGAAACAGCAGAACATTTGCATCTGTGGTTATGTTTCTTTGGACTTTAATCAGATCAAAGTCACTGCAAGATATTAACAGCGCTAGATACAATATTTTGTTCAGACAGTTTTAGTGGCTAAATCAGACACTGTTTTGATTTTCTGTGCTTATCTGTTAATATGAACAGATGCAATCATGCTATTGTATAATGACTCTTGATTGCCAGCAGTATTTGATTTTGCAACCATTCGGCGGTGATAATTAAAGATAACGGGATATCCTATACAGTAATAATTAAAGATAGCTTTGTGAGCTTTATCACATGAATAAATGTCAGGTTTCTAAAGTTCCCCAGCATATATTTGGAAGGCCAAGTTTGAAAAGTCTTAAAAAGAGATATTTTAGTGCAACAGGCTCAGCTAAGTTGGAGCTAATTTAAAACTTTTCACTTATCTTGGTTGCTACACATTACAACTTTGTTCTTTCTCCAGAAAAATACAGGCAAGAGTGTGCTGTTCACAAGACACAACGGAGAAGAATCAAGCAATATGGAATGTTATAGTTCACATACAAACATAGAATAAATGCACATAGAATCTTTCAATCTATCTTCCGTTTGAGAAGAGGAAATAGAAGACTGTGAAACACTGCCTTTGTCTACTCTATGGAAGGTAGGTGACAACTTGAGATGCAGACAGGACATTATCCCCCGGGACTAAAACTGAAGGAAAAAATTCAATTAATTATATTTTTGTCAATTATTTGAAATCACTTTTAGGCAATGACCTGTCACAAAAAGCAATTCTTAAAGCAAGGCCAGCAGTGAACCCAGCTTATAACATCTGCCTTCAGGAATACATTGCTTATAAATGTAGGAATGCCATGATAATTATAGGACCCTCAATTAAATTTAAGCTTCAGATGTAAAAAATCACTGCTTAACTAAAATTCAGATTTAATTCTATTTCTTATATTTGTATTTGCTAAACCTGCCAACACTATAAAAACATCTACATAGGTATACCTCAGAGATATTGCTGGTTCAGTTCCAGACCACCGCAATAAAGTGAATATCATGATAAGGTGAGTCATGTGAATTTTTTGGTTTCCTAGTGCATCTAAAAAGTATATCTACACTCTACTGTATTCTATGAAGCTTACATATTATGTCTGAAAAGAAGGCGCATGCCTTAATTGAAAAATTTAAAGAATTCTTAGAGAATTAAAAAATTCTTAATCGCAAATGCTAATGATCATCTGAGCCTTCAGGGAGCAGTAATCTTTTTACTGGTGGAGGGTCTTGATTCCATGTCAATGGTTGTTGACTGATCAGAATGGTGGTTGCTGAAGTTTGGGGTGTCTGTGGCAATTTCATAAAATAAGACAACAATGAAATTCGCTGCATCAATTGACTCTTCTTTTCAAGAAAGATTTCTCTAAAGCATGCCATGCTGTTTGATAGCATTTCATCCACAGTAGAACTTCTTTCAAAATTGCAGTCAATCCTCTCAAATCCTGCCACTGCTTAGCAACTAACTTTAAGTAATATTCTAAATCCTTTGTTGCCATTTCAACAATGTTCACAGCATTTCACCTAGAGTAGATTCCATCTCAAGAAATCACTTTCTTTGCTCATCCATAAGAAGCAATTCCTCATGTGTTCAAGTTCTATCATGAGACTGCGGCAATTTAACCATGTCTTCAGGTTCCACTTCTAATTCTAGTTTTCTTGCTTCCATCATATCTGCACTTCCTTACTCCACTGAAACTTGAACCCCTCAAAGCCATTAATGAATTCCAGATTCAACCTCTCCCTAATTCCTGCTAATGTTGATATTTTGACCTCCTCAGATGAAATCAAATGTTCTTAATGGCATCTAGAACAGTGAGTCTTTTCCAAAAGGCTTTAAATTTTCTTTGACAAGATTCATTAGAGGAATTTCAATATCACATATATTGAAATTCCTAGTCTTAGAAAATGTATTTCTTTTTTTTTTTGAGACGGAGTTTCGCTCTTGTTACCCAGGCTGGAGTGCAATGGTGCGATCTCGGCTCACCGCAACCTCCACCTCCTGGGTTCAGGCAATTCTCCCGCCTCAGCCTCCCGAGTAGCTGATATTACAGGTGCATGCCACCATGCCCAGATAACTTTTTGTATTTTTAGTAGAGACAGGGTTTCACCATGTTGACCAGGATGGTCTCAATCTCTTGACCTCGTGATCCACCCGCCTCAGCCTCCCAAAGTATGGTGATTACATGCTTGAGCCACCGCGTCCGGCCAAAAATGTATTTCTTAAATAATAAGACTTGAACGTCAAAATAACTCCTTGGTTCTTGGGCTGTAGAAAGGATGCTGTGTTAGCAGGCATAAAAACAACATTCATATCCTTGTACATCTCTGTCAGAGCCCTTGGGTGACTAGGTGCATTGTCAATGAATAGTAGTAGTTTGAAAGGAATCTTATTTCTGAGTATTAGGCCTCAAAATATTCAGCTAACCATAGTATACACAAATGTGTTATCATCCAGGCTTCGTTGTTCCATTTATAGAGCGCAGGCAGAGTAGATTTCGCATAATTCTTAAAGGCACTTAAAGAAAATCTTAAAGATTTTCAGAATAGTAAATGAACATTGGCTTTAGCTTAATGTCACGAGCTATATTTGCCCCTAAATAAGAGTCAGACTATCCTTTGAGGCATTGAATTCAGATGTTGAGTTCTCCTTTCTACCTAGGAAATTCCTGGATGGTATTTTCTTCCAATATGAGGCTGTTCATGTACACTGAAAATAGACTGTTTAGTGGAGCCACCTTCAATCAGTGATCTCAGCTGGATCTTCCACAGAACTTGTTGCAGCTTCCATTACTACATCAGCATTCACTGCTTCATCTTGCACTTCAACTTACGGAGATGGCGTCTTTCCTCAAACCTCACAAACCAATCTCTTCTAGCTTCCAACTTTTCTTCTGCAGCTTCCTTACCTCTGTCAGCCTTCATAGCATTTAAGAGAGTGAGGGCCTTGTTCTGAATTAGGCTTTGACTTAAGGGAATATTGTGGCTGGTTTGATCCTCTATCTTGACCACTCAAACTTTCTCCATTTCAACAATCAGGCTGTTTCACTTTCTTATTGTTCATGTGTTCACTAGAACAGCACTTTTAATTTCCTTCAAGAACTTTTCCTTTGTATTAACAACTTGACTAACTGGCACAAGACGCCTGCCTTTTGACCTGTCTCAGCTTTCAGTATGTCTTCTTCACTAAGCTTAATCATTTCTAGCTTTTGATTGAAACCTAGAGACATGCAACACTTCCTTTTACTTAGAAGTTATCGTAGCTTTATTAATTGGCCCAGTTTTAATATTGTTGCGTCTCAGGTAATAAGCCAAAAGAGAAAGTAAGGGGTGGCGAAAGGACCATTCGGTGGAGCAGTCAGAACACAAACACTTTTGTTGATTAAGTTAGCAGTCTTATATGGGTATGGTCTGTGGCACCCCAAAAACAATTAAAATACTAACCTCAAAGATTATTGAACACAGATCATTATAACAGATGTTTAACAATAAAAACTTTGCAATATTATAAGAATTTCCAACGTGTGACACAGAGACATAAAGTGAGCACGTTTTTGGAAAAATGGTGCTGGTAGACTAGCTCGACACAGAGTTGTCACAAACCTTCTATTTGTAAAAAAAAAAAAAAAAACTCACATCTTCAGTATCTGTGAAGTGCAATAAAATGAGGTGTGCCTGCACTTTCTGATAACTAGGCTTCAGAGCACCTGCTGTGTTTTTCTAAGTAATACTTGAAGATCAAAGGTTAGAATAATAGCAGAAGTAAGTCTTGTAAAAAGCGAAGTAAGGCCTGATGGCTGGGAGTTAGCCACCGAAGTGGTAGCCAGGTAAGTTCCCTGAGCAGGGAAACCACCTCTCCTCAGTTCAGACCTACATTTTCTTTCCTTCCGCCTGCTGCCCCTCAGTTTTTAAGTAGACAGCACTTGAAAATGATGCTGTGGATGGGAGGAGGGAGATGAGTGGTCCATTACTTTAAACAGCTTTAATCAGGAGTCTACTGCATTTATCAGAAAAAGGTTTATAATTTTTATCAGCTTCTCAAAGGGATGAATAAGAACTAAAGATCTCCTATTTGACTACCACTTTACCAATCTGAAATAGTTCATATATTTTGCAGTGACCTTCCTCTCCCCACTTCTATCCTAACTAGATAGTTCACTCATGGGACATCCTTTCTTATTAGTTAAAGGAAGGGTAAAGATTAAGTATCTTCAGATCACTTGAGGCCAGGAGTTCGAGACCAGCCTGGCCAACATGGTGAAACTCTGTCTCTACTGAAAATACAAAAATCAGCTGGGTTTGATGGTACATGCCCATAACCCAGTTACTTGGGAGGCTGAGGCAAGAGAATTACTTAAACCTAGGAGGTGGAGGCTGCAGTGAGCTGAGATAGCACCACTGCACTTCAGCCTGGGTGACACAGTGAGACTCCATCTCAGTAACATAAATAAAGATTAAGTTTCTCTATATGTGGTCTCTTAAGTCTTCTGATGACTAAAATGTCACAAAAAGATATACAGGAAAATGCATTTGGTAAGAGGCATAACATTCTCCTTTAGAGAAGTTCTGAGTCAAGGGAGGAGATTTGATGGGCTTTCCCTTTCCAATCCTTAAGTCAAAAATAAAAAATTACTTGTAAGTGAGTGGTCGTAAAGAGCCTGGGTCAAAATACTACAATAATCAGCCTTATTAGCTACGTGACTTTGGAGAAATTACTTATGCATTTCAAGTTGTAGTTTCAAGTTCTATGAAATGGGTATATTATCAGAATAACCAAGGTGGCTTAAGGTGAACTGCAAAGATTTTCACTAATACTTTTATTTTTCAAATAGGATAACATGGAGGTGGACTTGAGAAAGCCCAAAGCAGAAAATTTCAACCAACTGTTGCCTAGCAAAATTTTTCAGCATAGGGAAAGAATGTTAATAAAAGCCTATTCTATGAATCTTAGAATGACATGACAGGTTTATGACATCAGGGACATATACTTTATAACACACATTTTCAGACATTTCAGTTAAGTCAGTTCTGCTACGGTGCTTCGTGTGAAAATGCAAATTTGGTCCAATGCAATTAATATAGCAGGGAATAATTTGTGTATAATGCAATTCATATGTATTACACATGATTTCATCTGAATGAAATGTTAGGTGATCACAGAAACCTGTACTCAGCTGAACCATGCTTCATGGGAAAGCACAAAACTCACATACCTTAAACATCTATCAGTTACCAAAAATCCCCCACCTCTGTGATAAGCCACACCTATTCTTACTCAACGTTATAGCTGTCTTTTTGATATCAGACACTCATCCTTCTACCAGTTCAAAATAACAAGCTGCAACTCTTCTGAAACTCACTTCCATAAGCAGATGCTGGTGTTTTTGAGAAAGTGCCACACTTATATCACATTTAGGAATTTCTTACCCATTTAACGTGTAGAACTGTGCTACCATTTTATTAGTTTCCACTGTTTTGATGTCAATAACATATGTAAATAGTTAATGTCACTAATATTAAATAATCTGTCAACAAAATTTATGAGTGTTGCACTCCAACCTCACTTTCCCCACAAGCCCTGGATTTTTATGGTATGATTCGGCATAATATGGTGATTTTTAGGAAGGAGTATGTTGCATTACTGGAAAACTTTCTGTATACTGAAGGTACAAATTTCCCAATTGTGAATTAAGTTTATAAATTTCAAATATTAACTTCTTTTGTTTTTAAAGTTTATTTCACCTGTAATATAAGCATTTATTTCATTGTTCAGTATATATATAATCTCTACATTTATTCAAGATTAGAGGATAGAAGGGTAGAAGAAGTTCAGTGTCAATCCATTTTATTTTATTTTTTTGAGATGTAGTATTGCTCTGTTGCCAATCTGAATTGCAGTGGCACAATCTCGGTTCACTGCAACCTCTATCTCCTGGGTTCAAGTGATTCCCAGGCCTCAGCCTCCAGAGTAGCTGGGACTACAGGCACACGCCACCACGCCCAGCTAATTTTTTATATTTTAGTAAAGACGGGGTTTCACTATGTTGGCCAGGATAGTCTCCATCTCCTGACCTCGTGATTTGCCCTCCTTGGCCTCCCAAAGTGCTGTGATTACAGGCGTGAGCCCCATGCCCGGCCAGTGTTAATTATTTTTCTGCTAATAGTTTGATATCTCATCCTTAATAAGGTGAATCTTGCTTAATGTGAACAGTAGCTTGCTGTCTGTCTCTACGAATACATAGAAGTTGAGTCAAATATAGGTAAGTGTTTGTAACTAGTAAACTCATAATTAATCATTGCACTAACTTCTCTCAAACACAACAGTAATTTTAGAATTTATTTTTAATATTTCAATTTAACATTTTTCAAACTACTCAAATTTAAGACTCATTTTCCCCCAGCGTTTAATTACACAAACACTTATTTCACTTCCAGGCAAAAACATTTCCTGTCTTAGTGCTCTTACACATCAGTGTTGAATGGGCACATGCTATTAAGCAGATGCTGCCATTTTCAATGTGGCATTCGAATGCTTGTCACTAAATTCCAGACAGTTATTAATTTTGATCATGCTTCAGAATCTAGCCTAGCCAGCATCCTAGCTAGTCCATTGGTATTTCATCTAATAAGTACTTTTTAAAATAAATAATAATAAAAAAACACTTGCATGCAGAGCTTCATTCTGTTTAAGAAGTGATGTGTGTCATGCATTCAAAAGGCCAATTAAGGAATGGCTTTTCTTTCCTAAAACTTCTGACTGTATGCTAACATATGCCTGTTTTTAAAACAAAGAACTCATATATGCTTTCCTGTTATTCTTATCCACTGGGGCTGGGAAATAGATCTGAGTTTTTTCTCCTACCAAAAAAAAAGTAGTGGATAATGGTGCTTTATACATTATAGGTGTCCCGTTTCTCACTTTGGTCTTGTGTCTCGGGAAGAGATAAGTTTCTTCAAGAAAAAGAGCTACAAAGCATTTGTGCTGACAGTGCACTGGTAACTTTTTATTCCAATTTACACATAACAGGGTAAAACAATTTTATGACTACATGCATGCCCTATTGGGGTGACAGTGTAAGCCTTGATTAGCTCATCAGAGATCAAACTCTTTAGCAAGGTACCGACAGATGCAGCGTTAAATCTAGGAAGTAGGTCAGGTTTATCACCTACATCAATCCTTTTATTTAGTAGGGCAGACACATAAAGGGAAAGAGAAAGAGCATTTGTGTGCAGAAACGAGTTGACAGACACATTGCAAAAATAAGTCTCCTCCTTCAGAATATCTCTCATTTAAAAAAAAAGAAAAAAAATTGAACATTCCACTTCTAGGTAGGGACTAGAAACACTCAAGACTGCCCTGTGAAAAATGTGATTGTGCTTCTTTCCACAATTATAAAGGTAACTTTTCATGATACATGGTAGGAAATAAACACCATTTTTTATGCTGTATCAGGCATAAAAACTAAGTTAAGATCTGTGCAAATCTGGCTTTTAACAGTGCCTCTGATGTAAAATATTCATATATTTTTCAGCTGAAAATATATTCATCTATTTGCCATTATAATAATTAAACCAAATTCTTTCTAAGAACTGTCCACAGATTTTGACAGTTGTCTAAAATTTTCAAGTGAATATTTCTGTTAGATCATCAGTTGCACATTCAATCTCTTTCTCTTCCTCGCGATCTCCTAGCACTTGGCTTTCCATTGCTGTTGGTGAAAATAAATTCAGTCCCAAACTACAACTTAAAAGAATGCACAAACAAAAACCATGACCTAGCATTCATTTTTAGAATCATATTTTCTCAGATTTTGGAGGAAAGAGAATGACAATCCCAACAGGGTCTGTGTCCCTCATTGGTTAAAAAATTAATGGTGAAAATAAAATGAACACAGCATTTTTCCCATTGAAAATGAGGAGCTGGCAATTTATATTGATAATTTACAATGTAACCACAAACCTTTTTTCTTTTCTTGGCCCCCTTTCGCATTTAATTTATGATGAACCATTAAAAGTCAATAATAAATGCCTCAGATTAAAACACTTAACATCTATGTATGCTAATTATTAGAGTTTTAAAGAACTAAAATAATAAACTGAGCCAAAAATAAGATCCATGGAGAGTTATATTTCATAATTAAAAAATATGCATCCTAAATATGCTTTCTTGGCCAATCATGTAATCTCTAAGGGTATACCATAAAAATATGAATGCACCCACATATTCCAATTAATGTTTCCATCTTGGCTGACTTGCTTAGTGGATTCAGAAAGCCAAAATGTTCTAACAACCTCACAAATACAGCATGAGAGTCAGGCCCATACTTTAACATGCTACTTTTTCCAAATACTACACATGCTCCTAATGCAAAATGGTTTGGTTCAAAACTAATACTATAAAAAGCTTTAAAACAGATAACAAAATGCTATTACCTGTTAGTGCCTGCAATTGCAAAAACATGATGCATTTCTCTTTTAGGTAGGAGAGTTGTCAGGTCATATTTGCAAAGGCAGGTGAGTTGGTGAGTTTTTTATTCTGGCCAAATAAGCCCATCATGGTCATGAACTTGAAAGGCTATCTCTTAAAAAGTGTGGACATATCCCATTATAAATGAATAACAAGGTATTTTCAAAGTACTAAGCAGTGTTATGCATTTATTTAGCTAAACATTTCTGAAATAAATTAATAAATCCATTTGCGTCTATTGAAATGTCTACTCTGTAGCTCACCTGTCTATTTCACAAACAATTGAAATTCATGGTATGTCAAGGCACAATTACCAGATTATCATCTTAGGTATAGTCCTTTTAGAACAGCAGGAAGACAAAAAGGAGAGAGGAAATATTAAAAGTTCAGTATTTGAGAGTGTTGGGGTAGATTTTAGCCTAGAGAAATATCTTTCAGGATAACATTATATTCTTAATTTACATTTGTCTCTCCCTTTGACTTACTGTTTTTCTTAATATTTAAGTGGTTTCTAAGGCAATGGACAAATTCCTTCCCACTGCCATTGTGTTCTGGTATTTATGCTGCTTTGGTTTGCTACTTGATATTGAAATACAGAGTTTCATTTTGCTATCTCACCATGTCAGATGTACAGTCATCCTTTGGGACACTCAGGGAACTGGTTTCCAGACCACTCCCTGTCCCACATATACCCAAATTTTCACATACTAACACCCATAGTGGGCCCAGAGATATGTGTATACAGACAGCTAGCCATCTGTATACATGGGTTTCACATCCTGACATTACTTTATTTTTTTTATCCGTGTTTTGTTGAAAACTGTCAATGTATAAGTTGATTCATGCAGTTCAAGTCCATGTTGTTCAAGGGTCAACTGCATATCTAAGATGGTTTCTAACCAACATTCTAGAATTCAGCATCTAATTATTTAGGCTTTACTTGCGTACCCAATAGTTTGTTTTGTTTCCAGGCCAATAACTACACAGAAACTTGATTGCTTTTAATGGTGGAAGCAGAATCTCTTGAAGTAGGATTATTTAAGGGACTTCAAAAAATGCATATCTCTGGGCTCCAACACTGCCCTAATGAACCAGATACTTAGGGTCAAAAATCTACAGTATTAACAATTTTCTGTTGATTCTTATGTCCACTAATGTCCGGTGATGAGTGCTTTTGATAATTTCACAGCTCAATAAAACTTCTACTGTAGATTAACAAACAAAACCCAAAGAGACAGAATAAAGTGTCATTCTATTTGTTAGTTGTACTTTGGTGGAAACCTGTGAAAATACGGGCTAAGTGAGCCTCTGGAATTGTGTCTAGCTGCTATTAATTTCCCCTATTTTTCCCCTACTATCATAAGTAAAAATGAGCTTTGGGTCCATTCTAATAAACTGAATTTCTGAACCCATTTGTGGAAAACTATATCATAACTAGTGACATAGAGATATATTATATGCATTCATCCATTCATTTGTGCACTTATTCTTTCACCAATCATATTTTAATTGCCACATATTGTATGTGACAATTATATTAAATCTTTGGGTAAAAACAAATAAGAGACCTCTGCCTCCAGGAAGAAAAACACGTGACCAACACTTTGGAAAATGAATATGACTGGAGTCTACTATAATTGACATATAAACAAAGTGCTATAGGAGCACAGTAGCATGATGTATTAACTCAGTAACCCAGTTCTTATGGTAAATTTAAAAAAAGGAATCAATAAAGTCTCCAAGGCATGAGCTGTGCCTTCTTTGGGTAAAGAAACAACTATGAGCAAATGCATGAAGGTATGGAGGTAGGGTATATTCAGGAAACAGAATACTGGGGCTGCCTTATAAGGTACAGGGGAACTCGTGTCAGAAAGTGAGGACAAAATAATCAGTTCTGAAGTGTGTTTGTGTTTGTATGTTTGAGATGGGTTTAGGACTTGTGTTCACAGAAGAGCTGACATTAAAGCTGTCTAGAAAGACGAATAGGATTTTATCACTGAACAATGAAAGCATACTCTGACAGCAGAGATAACACGAGCTAAATGCACAGGAGCATTTGAGTGTTCCCTGTCACTAGGAAACAATGTTGCTTTACAGCCTTAGAATATATAATACAGGTGGTAGGGAATGATATTAGATTGGAAGTTGGAAGATCAGATTGAGATTAGGTTACAAAAAGCTGCAAATTTGGAATAGCATCTAGGAAGGTTAGATGCTATTCTAAATGATATGGAATGGAATGAAATGAAATAAATGAATGAATGGAATAAAAATATTTAATAATGGGGAAGCCATCATCAGAGGTTTCTTGGAAAAATGACAATTATAATACTAGGGATTTTGGGTGCTGTATAGTATTCCATACAAGGATATACTACAACTTATTTATCTATTGTAATATCAATGAATAGCATATCCATGTGTGAGATACTATACAACACCCAAAGTGATTGAGCCATACTGCCCTATAATAACAGCTGAATCTCACAAGCGTAATGTAAGTTAAAGAAGCCAGGCACGATAAAATTCAAGCAATGTGTTTCTGTTTGTATAAAATTAAAAGAAAAGGTAAAACTAAGCCTAAGGAGGTAGTAACACCAAGGAATTGATTACAGTACTTGTCAGGACAATGATTAGACTATAAGAAAGAAGTAGTGATGTGGAGAGGCTAGGAGATTTCAGGATTAGGTCATGATCTATTTATAGCTATAAGCAGTAGACACAGGAATGTGGGTTTTATGATAATTTATTTAGTTTTGATTTTTGTTTTATGCCTGTTCTCTGTACTATATTTGATACACACAAATATTTAAAAAAAAATATTGGTGACAGCGTAGTTTAGAGGCTGGGAGACCAGTCAGGTGCATGAATTAAAAAACAGAAAACAAAAAAACAAAACCTTGGCTGGGTGAAGTGGCTCATGTCTGTAAATCCCAGCACTTTGGGAGGCCAAGGCAGATGGATCTCTTGAGGTCAGGAGTTTGAGAACAGCCTGACCAACATGGCAAAACCGTGTCTCTACTAAAAATACAGAAAAAGAATTACCTGGTATTGGTGGCAAATGCCTGTAGTCACAGCTACTCACAAGGCTAAGCCAGGAGAATCACTTGAACCCAGGGAAGTGGAGGTTGCAGTAAGCCAAGATCATGCCACTGTACTCCTGCCTGGGTGAAAGAGTGAGACTCTGCCACAAAAAAAAATTCAAGATTTCAACACTGTCTTATACAACCTAAATTTAAGATCATTTTAATTAACTCAAAATTAATTTACTTTTGCTTATTAGAAAATCACCAGTGTAAATTCTGAATATCCTCTTAAGGAATTTAAAATTTTATTGTTGATATTGTTTCATATTCCTTAGGATTCCTTTTCCTAAATTTTCTTTACCTCAAATAATAGTTGAACCTCAAATGTTAGATCTGAATTTCCTCTAGTAACTTGCCCGTGACTTCATTGAGCAATCCCAAGTAGTTTGCTACTCTGAAGGCTTACACATTTTACAGACCTGTCTTAAAAGTGATAATGAGTAAAGAAGAATTTAGATATTCTGTGTCGATTTTAACTACCGAAATGTCTGTTTTTAAAATCTATCATAAAACATGGCTTTTATACTGTCATCCCTCTGCTCAAAAACTTTCAACATTTCACCGGAGCCTAAAGAATAAAAATATGTAATTACAAGATCATTGAACCAAATAAGATCTTCAGATCACCCAGCTTAGACGTTACTTTATACATAAGGTAACCAAAACCCACTACAAATGTCACAAGGCAAGGCCACAGACATCATGGGAGTCGACCAGAAAATGGGTTGCCTTTTTTCCCCTACTAGTCCATTGTATTATACTGTATTAAACAGCAAATTTCAAAGTCCATAATTTATGACCTCCCAAATTCAAACACCCTCACTGATTTTTCAGTGGCCCCCTCCTCCCAATGCATATTAATCCCTAACAACATAATCAAACATATCTACTATATTGCTAAATTTTTTGCTAATTATTTTTTTTGGTTTATTAGGTTGGATAAAGGTTTTGTTATGGAATCAGGTAATTTTCCTAGACTACAGATGAAAGAACTAACTTTGCCTAAAATTGCATGTATTGGAAGGATATAGAATAGGTCCCCAAGTAAAAGGACTAACTCTTTTACAAGCAGATCTTGGTAAGAACACAGCTCTGGCAATCTAAGGCAGAAAAGTTAAAAGTCAACAAAGTACCACGGCACAGGGTTACCTGTGTAGCAAACCTGCATATCCCACACATTTACTCCAGAACTAAACATTTTTTTAAAAAAGTTTAAAAAGGCATTCTATTGCATTTTCCCCACAGGAAGGTGTTAGGGCAAACCATTTTCCATTTTTGTGTCTCTCTGCTTAAAATTCAAATATAGAAGAATATAGTCTTATTGGTGTAACTTAGGTCACATATCACTTGGCCTAGGAAGGTGAAGTATCTTTACTGACAGTCCCATCAAAATTACAAAGTCAAGATAAGGGATGAAATTCATTCCCTGAAGGAAAATAAAACCTAGGAGCTCCTGCCAGAATAGGAAGAAATGTTAGAAGGCAAAAATAACAGATCTTTACAAAACTCATCTAATCCAAACCAATATAGGAGTCCTTTCTACCATGTTTCCCTTAGAAATTCCCAATTTAGAATTATTAGTTAAGTCTTATAGTTTACACCTTTGGAAGTCTTATTATTACTGTAATACACTCAGCTGGTGCATACAATGTGATTAAAGAAGCCAGATGAGGAAAAGATAAAGTTAATTAAAAAACAGATTTCAAAGTGATGACATATCTTTTCATAGTCTAGAAAAAAGGTAAGCCTTAAAAAGAAACATGTATAAGAGAAAGAAAATAAACCTTTACCTTTTCAATGGAACGAAGTAAGGGAGATTCTTTTCAGATAGTGCCTTTTTGACCTTTCCCTTTAAATGCTCACTGCCAATACCTGGTTAATTCATTCATGTCTTGCTTTGGTGGATGAGAATCCCACATAACTCACAGCTGCCTTGCCCAGCCCCTCCTGCTTTCAATGCTGGGCTCTTGGACTCTGTCCTGTGCAGTCCACAGCACTCCAGATGGGTCTGGGAACCATGCCATGAGCCTCACTCACCATCCCAACATGATTTTATGGCCTTATGGTGAAGCATTATATAGCACTATAGAGCCTCGATGACATTTTTTAGTCACAATAATAATGACATATGGCACTGTCTTCATAACCCTTCCATTTGGGAGAAAACAATTTTCTACTTATTATCTTAAAACATGGGGGCTGAGTGACTGCTGCAGCTTCTGAAATGCACACTCAACACTAATGAGCACTAGCCTACAGTGACCTATTCAGAATGGAAGGCTCACAGTGTGACATTCTGTTTAAGTGGGCTAAATGATTGGACATCAGTCACAGGAGTTTAAAGGTCTGAAGAGATGGCAAAATATTATTAATTCAATATCTCTTTAATGCTAAAAAAGTATGGCCATGGGGACCCTTTGACAATTTCTTGGGCTATCAGAATATCTAATTGGAGATTAATCTCTAATAACCTCTTAATACCATTCAGAAGTTTAAATGAAGCCCAAACAAGAAAGAAATTGTCAGTTCAGTAGTGTCATTTACAGCTAATGCTATGGAAAACTATTTAATTCATTACAGAGGCAGAGAGGCCCATTTCAATTTTTGCCCTATTTCTATCTGGCCAATTAAATATAGTGCTGGCTAAACACTAAAATTAGAAAATGGGAACTCCTGTGCCCAGAATTGACTTATTCAAAGACTTTCTAGGCTGATGCTTCAGGTTTCAGGCAAACTGTCAATCCCTTGGGCTGCCTTCCTTGTACCGCGATTAAGTTAGGCCTTCCCTTAGAGTACTTAACAGAATTGAAGTTGTATTTTTTTTTTTCTTTTAACTGTCATTTATAAAAAAGCAAACTCCATAAGGTCAGGTCATTTATCTTTCTTGCTCATGTATCTCAGCACCTGGAAAACTGCCTGACTATATAAGTAGCTATGGTCTTATGAAAAAAATGAATGAATGAATAAATAAATGAATACATACTGAGGCCTGATTTTAAAATGGATTCTGAATGTTACACATTTGCTCCTGCCCTACAAATATTATTACTCTATTAGCACATCATGTTTGAAGCATGAAAGTATTTTTTATTCTTTTCTACTATGTTAGCCCTTTAGAGAAGATTGATCTATGAATCATGGGGTCCTCTGTGTAATTTCAGATCTACCTCAGGAAATATGTACAGAAGGAAAGAAGGAACTAGACCCTGGCTTTCTTCGTATTTTCCAAATGTGTTTAATCATCATGGTCTCTTACTACCTGCCACGTTAAGTTTGATTTATTCTGTGGGGAAACTGCCTTTGGTCTCTGGAATAAGGAACCCCTGGGAAATGACCAGTCATTCCCACATAGCAGGGAAAAATTAGTGTGAAAAAGAGACTTACCCTCATTTTTTCACATTTGACTACTGACTCCAAAGCCTCACTTTTCCCTTTTCTGCTAGCCCCACATCTGGACAGGCCAATCAAAAAGCCCAGGCATGATCTTTCCTTTGGTGCCGGTGGGAAATTGAAATCTAGCCAACCCCCGGCCTCATCCCTTAAGCTCTATGAAGGTTCAATCCCTTCCTTCTGTCTTGAACAAGCCAGCGTGGAACTGTTTGTGCCCACCCTACTCTCCCCAGGAGTCTCTTGTATACATGAAATACTTGCTTTCAAATTTCCTAAAATTCTCTACATCTGAAATATTAATTGTGAAACAGTCCAACTTACTCCATGGGGTGGCCACAAAGTAGCTAGCCTGATAGAATTATCTCTACCATTATCTTGTTTTAGACCTCAAAATAATTCAGCTACCTTTGTGATAAGTGTTTGTGTCTAGAAGACCCTTGTCAAAATGTGTATTTGACTCAGCATTGCATATTGGTAGAATCCACAGAGATTCTAAGGAAAAAGGTTTTATTAAAAATTTTTTTTCAGCTTTAGTGAGATATAATTAAGAAATAAAATTACTTAAATTTAAGGTATACAGTGTGAATATTTAATAGACGTATATATTATGAAATGACGACCATAATCAAGTTAAGTAACACATCCATCACCTCCCAGTTACCCTTCACATTGTGTGTACGGTGCAACATCTCCCCATTTCCCTTGTCCCCCAGCCCAGTGGAAATGGCAATCAGCACTCTACTCTGTGTTTCTGTGAGTTTGACATTTTTTGATTCCACATATAAGTGAGATCACACAGGATTTGTCTTTCTTTGATTTATTTTACTGAACATAATATCCTTCATCCATGGTGTTGCAATTGGCAAGATTTCTTTTTTAATGGCTGAGTTATAGTCCATGATATGTTTTTGTGTTTGTGTTTGTGTTTGTGTGTGTGTGTAAATATACACATATGTATAATTTTACTTTTTTAATCCATCTATCTGTCAATGAAGGAAAAGGTTTTTAAACAATGAAATGTTGATATAACATAGGTTACAAAGATCCATGGGAACTGTCTGAAGCTGGGTTTTGGATACATGAAAAGACTGTACAAGAAAAGAAGAGTAGTATCAAGACAGGATGAAGAGGAATTGGAAGGTCTTCCTGAATTTGCTATTTTGCCTTGGCTACCCTTAATTTTAATGATATTTTGGGGACTTATGATAAAGACTTTGCAAAGGCTTGCTTTCTAAGTCCCATGGTAATATGCATAATTTCCTTCCTACTTTCTTTTCTTTCATGTTTCTTTTGCAAATTTTTAGTCTTTGTGAAGCATCTTTAATCATTGTGAAGCATTGACCAAAGAGCTATTCACTCTTCTGGCATCAGCAAATTTTTTCATTTGTTGCCTGAATCAACCATCAAGAGGCTACTATTGCCCCAAAGAGAAGTTGCCATGGATATCAAATTTCTGGATGTAAGTATACAGAAGTCAAAATCAAGACAAAACTAAGAAAAATATGTATATAGTATTTGCAAAGTCATGACCTCTGTGAGACAATAGGAGAGCTGAAATTAACCAGGACCTGCCATATATCCTAGAGACAACAAACACTGCTGTGTTTTCTAGAACCAACATATGGGAAAACATAGGGTATACCTAAACAAACCAGCCCCAATCCATGCCATATGGCATGGGGAGTTGCTATTTGCTTTCTTATATAATAAAAGATGCTGCCACTATGACACTAAGAACTGGCAGACATGGAGAAATCTCAGACATCATGCAAAGATGTCAAAGAAGAAAAGAGTTTGCCACTGTGGTCAGAGTATTGGTCTGAAAAAGGAAGCTTGAGCAAATACCAATGGGATGTTCAGGAAATCAGATGCACCTGGAGATGCTGGTAGGCATGGAGTGGGAGGACTAGATACCAGATTAATTGCATTTAATCCTGAAATAAAGGAGTCCACATCGGGCAGACTAAAGCTACATATTTGGTCTCAAGGAAGAATGGAAGCTCAAGATAGAGACAAAAAATGTGGAAAACAAAAATTATATTTTTCTTCTACACATTTGAGTCAGTGGCTGAGAAGTATCATCTCTAATATTTCCAATTAATATATCTATGTTAGAAGCAAGCTGGTGTTAACTTTGTCTTAGAGAGCCCTTTTAACCAAACATTTACTGAAATATCACTGACTATTTTACTAAATAACATTCTGAAGGCAAAAATGAGCAAGTCACCAAGGACAAACTGTGTCCTCTGGTAGATTCTGCATAAATGATTTCCGTTAGCTTCCTTTCATCAAGATTTTCGCAAATTAATTCATAAATATTAGCATTTCATTAATTGCACTAATATTAACATTTCACGTCAGTGGGGATTTTTAAGCAAATTTCTAATTACATTCAAAAAGTAAAACAAGGAAAAGGTTTTCTAATAATGCTGGTATTAGCAGGCACTAGAATTAGTTTTGTCTTGAGTACACATACATTTCAGTATGAAAATCTGCTGCTCTGGGTTTTAATGATCAATTTTATGGGTATATAATGAATAACACATTCTGAGTGTCATTAATTGGCTAGTGAATTTCAATGCTTAGGATGAATTTAAACAGCAATCCACGTATCTTATGCATCTTTTTAAAAAATCAACAGAAAATCAATTTCAGGGAAGTAAAATATTTTCTACATGCTAATTTAAGTAATCAATAATTCAAGTGAATTATCAGCATAATTTAAGGATATTTTAATTTTGATTTTATTTTCAAGAGAAAATTGTTTCTATGGTAGAAAATAAAGCAGGGAGTTTATTTGGAAAAATCATCTTGTTCTTGATTTTAGCAATAATCCAAATAGATACTTTCACTATTTTGAGTTTTGCTCACTATTCATTATATGAAACTTTATATGCTAATTAACCATAATACCATTTGCTTTACATACAAACTGTTCTCACACCAGCAACATGCCGCAGTAAGTAAAATAATATTTAATTTGTTTAAAAATCCCTTTTATAGACATTCCCAGGGTTTAATGAAGTGTTAATCTGGGAAACAATGACATTGGGGTTTCAATTGGCATAAATAATTTTGTTGGTTTTATCCCATATCAGACTCTTTTAAATTTCCATGAAGAATTCTCAAATAACTTAAGAAAAAAATTTAATGAAAAATAACAAACATAAAGGTAACTTTTGAAATATATTTGCATTTGAACAAAGTCCTCATTAATTCTTAAAACATCAAGTTTTTTGGTATCCATATTTTCATAATTTTATGACTCTTGTTTTCTGAAAATTTTAAATCACTCATGAGGAAGTAGTTAGCAATTTTTTTTTGCTTGAAACTTTTAAACACCACGAGTATTCTTTTAACTCTTTCTCCTTGTTATGCTTTAGCTGGATGGCTCATTTGTTCACTCCTTGTCCTTTGCACATGCATACTATTACTCTAGCTAATTCCTAATTTTGAAAAATCTCCTTAGAAAACATAATTTACTCCTCAGAATCTTTCCCTACCCTTTTCATCTGAATAAGATAACTCTTCTCTTTTTCTTTGGTGGTATCCAATTCTTTGTATTCTTGTCATTTATTAGATTTGCATTATTAATTTTGTGTGTATTTACTGTATCTATATACCTACCTCTCAGACTAGACTAAATCTAAAATAACAAGGATATTGTCTCTTTTGATTTACTGATGGGTATTGAGAAGTGTTTGGAACATAGTTGGAACTCAATAAATATAGAGTGAATCAGTGAGTAAATAAATGAATGAAACTCAATAGCCCACAGGAAAATCTGACTTACTAAATTATATAGAACCTAACACAGCCTCAGTATAGTGTAACACAATAATGGATATTCATAATAATGTTCCTGAGCCCTGGAGAATAAAGCTAAATTATGTTCAACACATTCTGTTTAAGAAGGCAGAAAATATTTTGAAATATCTATAATAATAATTTTCACAAAAATTTTTTCACTAGCACTTTAGAGGAAGGCCTCGGCTATAGGGAAAATGTATATATTGTAATATGTCTTATATATCTAACCAGTTCTATGTGAATTTTGTATAATTAGAGTCACTTTTTCCCTCTCAAAATCTAAATATTGACTCCTTAAGATGACACAGTTAACAACTATATAGCTGGGGAAGCTCTTCTTGAACTTTAAATTTTAGCAGCAGCTTGCTAGATAACAGCTAGAGAGGAAACTGAAAATTTACGAACATTAATTAAAACTCATAGCCTGGTCAAATACTGCAGACCTAGTGCTTCTCAATTTTTTCTGATTTCAGGTTTCTTGTGTACAAAGGAGGAGAAGAGTCCAAACATGGAAATCCATGCAGTGACTGCCTCCTTTGGATCAGCATGCTACGAAAAGTCAGTACCTGCCATTCTGATTGACTGAGAGCAATAGAAAACCCCTGAGGCCTTCTGGTTCAGTTGGGATTGTAATGATAGACTAGCAAGATAAAAGCCTGCCAGAACATTAGCTTCAACTGCATGACAATGCCCTCCCCAAGAAGATATGATGCTGTGTAGATGAATATAGATTGAAAATGTGGATCCTGTCAGCAGCACTGATTTCACTCAGAAAACCTGTATACTGGGAGGATGCTGTATCTGCTCAGGGTTAGGACTCCAGCAATGTGTGAAAGATTCGTTTTCCCAGCTGCAAACATTCATGCATCTAGTTGTACAAGTGGTAACTTGGGGGTCCACGCTAATGTTGAAGCTTAGAGAGAAATAGACAGGTGTGTGTCTGCCCCTGTTAGGAACGAGCAGGTACTTCTTGGCCGAAAGGTAGGGCATGGGGAATGATTCACACAATGCTCAAAATAAAATTTCTTTCTGGAATTCTTGCAGCCTGTACTTTCCAAATGCACCCTGATGCCATGAAGTAATTCATTTTCCTCTCTTCCATAGAACAGACAGTTATCATCATTTTCATTGTTTCTCTGACTGATTCTCTCCTTCTGACTCCACAGAGCAGAAAATTAACCCTCCAGAGGTGTAGAGGGAATAGATTTTCCTCTTTTTAAATTATGTCTTCAAATAAGAGATGTGAAGCAAAAATGCAAAGACAAATTTTGACACCCCCATGTTAGAATGGTAAATATCATTGACTTTGCAATTAAACAGTACCACGTAGAATTTTTCTAGCTGTGAGAAGGTAAGAAAGTCACCAATAGCTCTAAACATGATTGGCTATTGTTTGGATTTAGTGAAATAACAAACAAAGTGAGGCACAAAAAAAACTCCCTATAAATGTTGATTAATGGCATGATTATTACTATCAACACAATGAGAAAACCACCACCATCTTTCAGTCATGCTTACTGAAATTTTATGAACTTTGGAGAAGACAAGCCTAAAGAATCACAACCAAAAATGCCTATTAAAAAAAAAGGAGCTGGGGGTGGCATCAAAGTTCATCTGAAATTTCTTTCTCAGTAAAATAGGATGCATGAATTTGTATATTCACCTTAGAGAAATGGTAAGAAAAAGTACCTTTTGTGACATAACTGTGAAGGCACTCTGACCTTTGGAATGAGAATGAAGTATTTTCAATAAAAATGTAACTGTCATTGAACTCAGTACCTAGGGGATGTGTGTAATGCAGTCCGGCAATTCAACAGTCATTTCTAGTCTTCACATAATATAAATTGAATCTTTTGCATTTTCTTCTCTCATCCCAGTGGAATGAATTGCTTTTTTAGTGATTGGGAATAACTGAGTAGAAATGCTGCTTTTATTTTAGCTTTTGTTGATAAATATTTGTTGATGGGATAAAAACTTGATGATATTGTGACATCATATAACAGGTATATGCAAAATCTACAGCATTTTATATTCTTTTCCCTGTGAGGTGCTGAACTATTTGCATGTATAAAAAGTTGTTTTAATTTCAAACTTTAAGATTATTCAGGATGAAAGATAATAAATGATCATCATTCTTTTAGGGAGTTAATATACATTATCCCAGTTTATTATTCAATATAACACTTTTTATTTATTTATTTTTATTTCCATACCAACTCAGGCTATGCCCTCTAAGTCACAGAATTGAGTATTGCAATATCATTTTAAGTAGAATTTTTTTATTTAAAAAAGCTTCACCATTTTTTTATAAGAGAAATCATTAACTGACTTTGTCTCTTCATTAACTGAGATAGGGAAATAAAAGAAGAGAAAGATAATAAGTTTGTTTTGAACATATTGTGTTTTACATACCTACTTAAATATCAGCCATCTGGAAATGCTTAGCACACTGAGGTATAAATCTGGACCACAGGAGAATAGCATGAACTAAATATGTAGAAACTAAAACTATCACCAGAGAAGACAGTTGAAACTGTAGATATAAATTACAACAATGCTTCTTCCTGAGCTTTAATGTGCATATATACGAGTCACCTGGGGATCATGTTAAAAGGCAGATTTGATGCATAAGCCTGGTATAGAGGTTCTGCACTTCGAAAGAGCTCACAGGTGATGCTGATGCTGATGCTGATGCTGCTGGGTAGCAGACCACACTGTAAGTGGCAAGAATTTAGATCATTCAGGGAAAAGTGTAGACTGAAAAGAGTAGATAAGTAGGACAAGACATTGGAAAATTATTCAAAGAGGAGCCATGAAAAGACTTAAAACAGATGAATTAAAGAGAATTTAAAATGTGCAAATAAGGAAAATAACAACAGCTAAAAGAGTCGAAATTTTCAAGGGGAAGTGGGTGGCCAAACAGGGCCAAAGGCTATGAAAAATCAAACTATAGAAAGAAAAAATGAAAAGCCCATAAATTTAATAATTAAAAGTTAATTTGTTATTTATATATTCTGCCTACAAATCATTGCCAGATGCATGTATGGTGAATTTTTTTCTCACAGTCTGTGTCTTCCCTATTGATTTCTTAATCGTGACAATTGTTGAGGAGAGGTTTTAATTTTCATAAAACCTAATATTGCAACATTTCATTATATGGATAGTGTTTCTCAGTCCCATCTAAGAAATGTCTGCCTACTGCAATGTTATGAAAAACTTTTTAAATATTTAAATTAAAAAAATATTTTCTTCTAAAAGTTTTGTAGTCTTGATATCTTTTATGTGTCAGTGCATATTCCTTTTTGAATTAATTTGTATACGTGGTAGGAGGTAGGGGTTTCCTGTAACTAAATAATTTTTAAACACAATAAAAATGGACAAAATACTTAAAGAGATAACTTCACAAGGGGACACTAAAATCAAGAAAACATAGTTCACATTTTTAACCATCAGGAACATACAAATCAAAACCACACTGAGATACTATTACCTATCCGCTATAATGATCAAATTTTAAAAGATTGAAAACACCAACTATGGGCAGGAATATACACTAACTAGAACTTTATATGTTGCTAATGAGAATACACAGTTGTACATCCACTTAGAAAAATGGTTTGGAAGCTTCTTATATAGTGAGGCAGACATCTACTCAATGATTCAGCAACTGTATTCCTAGGCATTTACCCAAGAGAAATGAAAACTTGTTCTCAAGGAGACTTGTGAAAGAATGCTCATAGCAGCTTTACTCAGAATCATTCCAAATTGTAAAAAATTCAAATTGCATAAATAAGGGAACAGATTAATAAATTGTTGTATATTCATAACATAGACAGCACTTAGTAATAAAAAAGAATAAACCTGCTACACAGAGCAACTTTCGTGAAACTTGTAAATGTTGTACGTAGTGAAAGAAGCTAGACAGAAAAGTATGCATGGTATGATTCCATTTATATGAAGTTAAATAACCTATGATAAAAGAAACTACCCTGTCCATCTCTTCTGTGGTAGTGACAGTTTTAATTTCTATCATTACACCTAGAAGATGAGATGAGGGTGTGTTCTGGAATGATACACATGTACTTTGTCTACAAAGGTATGTGGTTTATAAAATATATAAATTATATAACTACTTAAGATCTGTGCTTTTTACTTTATATCATTTTTATATTTTATATAGCAAAATATTTAATATTTAATAAAAATATTTGGGAATTTTATCATCAAAGGGAATAAATTGTCATGTGTTTAACTTAAAACATGATAGTCTTGTTGTTGTTGTGTAATTTAGGAAAGGTCTGACAAAAATTTTAGAATAATAAAAAAAATTAGCAAAAAGGAGGATGAGATTTTTTTTTTAAGTTGTATCAAAAAACACTTAAGCATTGATAGCAGTGCTTGGGAATGAGGTAAAAACATCCCTAGGCTTCGCACACCTGGATACATATCAGTTGAAGTAAAAATTACTTTGTACCCTTAAATTCTATTTATAGTTTTTGTTGTCATTGCCTGTAACTCCAACCTACATTAGTACAGTTAAAAGCCAAATGTGTATCTGCTTAAAATCATTTTGGGAGTTTTAGAAATTATTTTGCAAATGCAGTATTTAACAAAATTTACTGTGTTCTCCTTTTTTGTTTATTTGGTGAACAACTTGTTTGGTGTTGAGAAGATGAGAAAATTGTTATTCAAGCTCAAGGAACACAGATATTATGCAAGCTTAAACTTCACAAGAAAGAAAGATACAATACTTCAATGCCCTTGGTATTTTACTCTTATGTTCTTAAACTAGTGGTCTCAACTTCTTCAGGATTGTCATAATAATTCTCATAGCAAAGGTCCTGATGGCAGTTGGTTTTCATGTCCCCCTATCTGAGGCAAAAGGTGGTTTAGAGCCTACTGTATTTTAAAATATAATATTACCTAAAATAATTCACATTTAAGTAATTTATGAAAGCTTCTAAGATAAAGAAATAGCTTGGGTGCCACAAAAACAGAAACCAAAAAAAAAGGAAGCAATATTGGGGATGCTTGCATAGCAAGAAACACTTTTGATATTGCTGTATCTGAGATAAACAATAAGAAAACTATTTAAGTTTCACGTTTAGCTATAATCTAGTTGAATGTGATAACGTTGAACCCAGGCTGCCATAAACCACCCTGGGGGCCTATGACAATGAACAAATATAGCAAATGATTCCTTGCTAATATTTTTCAGGGACTCAAACTTTATTAAATGTTTTATTTCCTAGCTTTATATTATTCTTTAGGGGGCTGAGAGGATTTACATGGTGTTCTTTTCTGTGGTTTTATGTAGTCTTTTAGATATTGAATCAATATCTAAGATTGTTGAGTACAATAGTATACTTAACACAAACAGTATTACATTATTCATACTAATTTGCCAATTTATACAGTGGATTTGAGTAGCATGTAAACCCTATAAGGAGAATACTATATGAGATTACACAAACACAAATAAATTGATGTTCCTTAACCTTCACAAAAACACAGAAGGTTTCCATCAAGCTAGTTTTTTTTTCTGAGAATGGGAAGGTGGAATTTTGAGAAGAATTTAGAACATAGTAATTAGAACAGTGGTTTTGGAGCAAGACTAGCAGGGTTTAGAAGTTGCTTTGCCTCTGTGTGTTTCACAGTACTCATCTGTGGATTTTTTTTTGGAGACAGGATCTCACTCTGTTGCCCCGACTTGAGTGCAGTGGCACAATCATGGCTCACTGAAGCCTCAACCTTCTGGGGCCAGGTGATCCTCCCATCTCAGTCTCCCATTTATCTAGGATTGCAGTCATGTGCCACCACTCCTGGCTAATTTTTGTATTTTTGGTAGAGACAAGGCCTCATCATGTTGCCCAGGCTGTTCTTAAACTCCAGGGCTCAAGCGATCTGATCACCTCAGCCTCCCAAAGGGCTGGGATTGCAGGTGTGATCCATTGTGCCCAGTCCTGTGCAATGGGATTTAACATAGTAATAATACCACCTCACAGAGATTCTGTGAGGAATGAATAAGATAAGTACTGCTGAGAATACTACTTTGCCATAGAAGGCACCCAATAAATATTAGCCATTATTACTGGAGTGAAGATAAATGATTTCTTTCTTCTAGTAGCTGGTCTACTTAACTGAAATGTTATATACACCCATACAGACACACAAACACAACACTGGATTAAATTCTAAAATGTGTTTGAATCCACAGTCATGGCTCTGGATTAAGGACTCCTCAACACACAATTCTAGCTAAAGTGCACTACTTCCTTCCTTAGTCAATGAATAATTTATTTATCAAATGCCTGCCCAAATTTCTGCATGGTTTAAGTTAAATTTCAATTTTTTAAACACACACCATACATGATCATTCTTGAGTGCTCTCCATGGTTACTTTTAAACCTATGCCCTTTTCTGAAGTACTGGAAAGAAAGGAACTCTTCTTTACTAAATACGTTGGTTCCTATTTTCTTTCACAAGGTGGCTATACTCATTATTTCAGAAGCTCCCCAGTTCTCCATTCAGTGCATAGACAGCTCCCTGAAATCTTTAATTACTGATTATACCATCCTCCTAATCTTCTTTTCTGGTTGGTTTATGTACCCATGGTTAATTTGCATCTTCTGTTAAAGTCCCTATAGATGAAACTGTATGTCTATCCCCCTCCCTGATTTATATGTATATATATAAACTCTTATTCTGCAAAGAATGCCACTTAGAAAGGTTGTTAATCACCACATGCTTGTTTTGAATTGTATTGTTCTGCATTGCATCATGCGGCTTGATTGTAAGCTCCACGGGGCAGAGCCCTTGTTTGCCATGCCCTGACTATTGTTCAGCACAGTGCACACTGATGACACTATAGAAAAAACAAACAATGGCTTTCCACACGTTTCCATTTTAATTGTCAAATGGGATGGTTTAAAAGCACAATTCGCACAAGAAGTTGAGTATACAGCCTCTGAAATGGCTAAAATAAGCCATGTGAGCTTTAGAGGTTAAGGCTATCTTTTTAAAGTATAACTTTCAACTTTTCCCATTTGTCATTCTTTTTCTCTGAAAATTACCTGAAAATCAACCATGCATATCTAAACGATTTGTAGATATGCTTTGCTCATGTGACTTGGGGGAAAAGTAACTGGGTATAGAATCTAATAATCAAATATGCTTGGCACTGCCAATATTACAGGGATCATGAACAATCTGTTAAAGGATTTCAGAAGCTGGCTCTATAAAAGGTACCATTTCCCAGCAAAGACCACAATTAGCACCATGGACAGCAGACGGTACATTCTAACCTGTGTTTTTTGTGAGGAAGCAATTACAAAATTAAAAAAAAAAAAAAAAAATCGACGGGTAATCTCTTGCCAAAGCACAATTTGCATTATCTCTAGAAAACGGCAAGCATAGCAGTTCAGGCAGTTGCCAAGTGTTTTAACTGCTTCTGCCTGACATTAGTTCCTATTGCACATCTCCTATAGCACAGCTGGGATCATTTTAGTGCATCTTTGGATTCCATATCTTACTAAACAGAGTACGTGAATGGTCAAAGATCTAGATGAACTCTAAAAAATGCCAATATTGCAGATGACAGACATGAAAACACCATAAATATAAAAGCAGATTTGAGGACAACTGGCTTATAAATGGATGCATCATGCAGGTAAATGCACGGCTTCTCCAAGGTCTAATATATAAACTCAGACAATAAGTCTATGTTTTAAAATAAGTTCATAATGCTATATTTTAGAAATTTTTATATCAGCTTATTTGATTGGTAGTAATCTTTGATCTTTGAAGACAAAAGGATAGAATGTGGATTTTTCTATACTTTCTGTATTCTAAGGATTTCCCAGGGTATTTGTCAAAAGCAGAATCTCAGACTCCTCTTCAGAACTATTAATACAGATCTTCCAAAAGAGAATCTTAGATATCTCTGTTTTTAACAACCCTCTCAATTGATTTTTACTGGTTAGGTAATGGTGCTGCAATAGTAAAATGGTAAAATGAAATTGGAAATATCAAGCACTGGTTTCTTGTTCTCATGGTTTAGACAGTGACAGACACCTTCCTGAGGCTTGGGGCTAGTCATCTTAGCATTTGAAACCTTCTTTTTCTCAAACAGTATAAGAAGGATCTAGATTGGGTATTCTCTACGGTACTTGTTTACTCCAACATTCATCCTATGATTCCAATTAAGAAGATGAGCTGGTTCATATTGTTTTCTGATTCATCTTTACATATCTGCAAGATTAAGTAAGCTTGCCAGGAACAAAGCACATTTACTTTGTTGTTTCTCTTGACACATATAACTCAAGGCTAATTTCCCTACTGCATGTCAATGCATTAACACTGATATAGAAAAAAATCCTCCTTGAGAAATTTGGATTGGGGGGGTGTTTAGAAGGGGAAATGCAGTAAGTAAAAGTGTTTGATACAAAGATTAATTTAGGTCTTAGAAGGCTCTTTAAACATCTATTCATGATATGGCCACAAGCCCCTGGAGAGTCAAATAAATTATTCTAAGATTCTTTCATAAGATAATGGAGGCTAATTTGAAGAAGTAAATAGTAATTGCAATATTAAGCAATTCAAACCACTGTACAACTATTTCTGGAAAGCCCCATGCTGACAGATTTATTTGATGCTAAGTCCTTTTCCCTCATCTTTTAAAAAGCATTTTATATAATCCAGCATTACCTATTTTACATATGTGGCATTTTGCTTAGCATTAAAGTAGTTTATTTGGAGAAGATTCTTTACAGACTATTCTGGGGAACAGCCTGCTACCCTCTTCATGTAGCAGCAAAAGATGCAGGGATGCTTGTTTAAATGTGGCTTCTCGTAACAGCTTGTAGAGCTAGGGAGCAGAACAAGAGTGTAAACATTATTAAAATAATCTATAGTGCCAAATGCAAGGAAGCAAATGCCAAAACTTCTCCAAAAGTAGCGCGGAATTGACAAAGAATGAATACTCCAGTATTTACACTCTTGCTTTACTATGACTTACCAAGGTTCATGTACCAGCCACGTGTTCTCCTCAGCTATACACCTCCTCTTCCCAATGAAAACAACAGGTGTTTCTAGTCAAATAATCCAGTGGAACACAATAAAGACCCAGCTAGGCCTAGTAACCCACACAAATTTGCTTTATGATTTTCTTTTAATAGTCTCATTCGCTTTTCTGGTCTTTGGGAAATATGCATGCACATGTGTGCATGCACACACGCACACAAAGTTGTTTATATAAAACCAATTCCCTCCCATTGTTTGCCGGAATTCAACAATGTTCTAACCCTGAACACAAAGGCATTAGGTAAAAAAAGAAGGCAGTAGATAAATCTTGTGTCTCACAGAAAAAGAATGCAAACATAGGGATTTCTGATAATGCCAAGCACTTTCAATGTAACCACCTCTGCCCTTTGTAAAACACTAGCTGCTCTCTACATGTACATGAATGGAGTTCAAATGCAGAGCTGAGACAACAGCTAAGTCCTTGGGATCCTCTTTGAATACTGTGTAGGAGAGTGTAGTGAGGAGTATGGAAGCTGTTTCTGCTAGGCATGAATTTTAATCTATACTCCGTGGTCTCCTAGAGGTCTGAAAGGTTTGTACGAATGAGACAGGAATTTACCCGTGCCCTGAAAAAAGATGATGTTATAGGCTGTTTTCCTTGGCAACAGGATATGTATGTGGGCCCTCCAAGGAGACTAACCATGCCTGACAGCTGGTGAGTCTCGCGCTACTTGAATTAGTTTACTCTTAGTTAATCCAGTTCCAGGCATTAATTGACAGTGGCTGGATGTGACAGGGCTACTTTGGCTTTGCTTTTTTATTATAGAATCTAAAAGATAAAAGCAAATTACTGAGGTTGCAGGTTACAAGTTTGGATAGCTCATTATAAAATCTCTATCAAGATACAGAAAATCTTGTTCTCTGCAATTTTTTGTATCACTTACTAATTTTTAAAATTAGAGTCTTGGCTGTTCTAATTTAGTGAAAACTTATCCATTACATCCCATTGTCAATTGTGGAAATACTGTTACATAGGAAAAATTCCTTAGACAGATTTTAAGCTCCTAGAAGGTAAGTTAGATCTAGCATATTTCTGGACACATAGTTGTCATATATTGAATTAATAAATACTGATAATGTGAACAATAGTGATGAAAGTGTTTTTGAGTGTTTATTATGTGCCAGGGATATATTACATATCTTATTTGCATTATTTCACCTAATTTTCAGAACAACCAAGTTAAATATTTTTTCACAAAAGTTAACAGAATAAGTAATTTGACCAAGATTCCATAGTAAATAAGTAGCCAGGAAAATAGTTATGTTTTGCTACTTATTTATAACTTTAAAATATTCTATAAAAAACTTATATCTGACTAATAAGATTCATGTAAATGTGTAGATGAAAGATACAAGTAATATTTTTAACATTTTATTTTATAATATAATGTTAAGTAAGTGAGCAAGATACAGGATGCTAGATGTTATTTAATTGTATATGCATAGGTATATACATACATAACATACATGCAAATATTTCTTTACACATACACATACACACAGTCATGCTTGGAAAATGTGAGTGCACTTTCTTCTGGCTAGTGAAATTGCAAGTGATTGTTTTATTCTTTACGCTGTGTCTTTTTCAAATTTGTATATGTATTAATTGTACAATAAATGTTTATTTTTAAAGACATCTAGCAAACTAGAAATCTGAGATCAGCAATTGATGCAGTACAACCTGGGCAGGACTTCATGAAGGAAGGCAACTGAGCTAGTCTAAAAGATTCTATCTGATTTATGTAAATGGAGAATGTGGAAAAAGACAATAAGAGACAGGAGAAAACCTTCCCAGCAAAGTCAGAGACGTGCTTTGGAGAATGTTCTAAAGACAGGCCAATTTTCTACAACAGATAGTGGGCAGTGCATTTTTTAAAAGGGTGTCATAAAAAGAGAGGTATACTATTTCACAGTATTCAGGATGAGTATATTCAGCCTTTCCCCTACCATTCTCATAAAGAAGTCTGGAAATATGTAAAGCCTCAACTAATAACTAAGATTCAAGTCATTTTTTAAATAGCATGCCAGTCACTTTAGTCGTGCTCCACCATATTTGCTGTTCCTTTTTCACACCTTACATGGCACAAAGGTCCTGCTAAATTAAATAGGCATCACATCACACCTTGAAGTCATTCATACTTGGGTACTGTCTCTTGCAAAATTGGTCTAGCATTAGTGCCTTCTCCCTAGTGCTGTGATGAGAAAGTGAGGAATATAATGGGTCAATTGCTGAGTCAGGCACAATACCAGGCACAGGAAAATCATTCCACAGACAGTAGCAGTTAACAGTTGTAAATCATCAGTTCTAGAGATAACTGAAGGGGATAGTCACTGGCAAAAGTGCTGGCGGGGGGTAGGGAGGGCACATTGAAAGCCCTCTTGTGGGAAAATATTTGCCTCATGTTGCCATATAATCTACATACACTCTACAATTTCTACCATTAGTCATTCCACTGGCATAACAGGAAAAGGCTCCTGCTTAGATGCAATAGGCTTATGCAAAGAAGTAGGAAGGCCAGGCTCGGGGGCTTATGCCTATAATCCCAGTACTTTAGGAGGCTGAGGCGAGCAGATCATGAGGTCAGGGGTTTGAGACCAGCCTGGCCAACATGGTGAAACCCCAGCTCTACTAAAAATACAAAAATTAGCTGGGTGTGGTGGCAGGTGCCTATAATCCCAGCTACTCAGGAGGCTGAGGCAGGAGAATCGCTTAAACCCAGAAGGCAGAGGTTGCAGTGATCCAAGACTACACCATTGCACTCCAGCCAAGGTGACAGCACAAGACTCCATCAAGAAAGAAGAAAGAAAGAAGAAAGAAAGAAAGAAAGAAAGAAAGAAAGAAAGAAAGAAAGAAGGAAGGAAGGAAGGAAGGAAGGAAGGAAGGAAGGAAGAAAGAAAGAAAGAAAGAAAGAAAGAAAGAAAGAAAGAAAGAAAGAAAAAAGAAAGGAAAAAGGAAAGGAATTAAACATGTACTAACAAACTGATATTTCTCCAGGCACTGACAGGCACTTTATACACATATACACATTTCTCTATTTAGGCCTTACATATCACTTACAATTTTCTGGTTTCTGTGTTTGTTTAGAAACAAAGTCTCACTCTGTCACTCAGGCTGGAGTGCAGTGCTAAGATCACAGCTCACTGTAGCCTCAATCTCCTGGGCTCAGGTGATCTTACCTCACTCTCCCTAGGAGCTGGGGCTTCAGGCATGCACTACCATGCCCAGCTTATTATTATTTTTTACTTTTGGTAGAGGTGGGTCTGGCTCTGTTGTCCAGGCTGGTCTCAAACTCCTGGGCTCAAGTCATCTTCCTGCCTTGGCCTCTCAAAGTGCTGGTTACAGATCCACGCCGCCACGACCATCTTGTTTTTAATCCCATTTCAAAGACAGGTAAACAGTGGCTCCAAGGAAGCACTTAATTTGCTTATAGTTATTTGGTTAGAATATGGGAAAAAATGGAATCCCAACCTACTTCTGTGTTTCCCAAATCCATGGTCTTTCCATGAGGAGTCATGCTTTGTTGGAAAGAAATAAGACTTAATGCGGTATTGTAGCATGAGCACAGAAAACCTGAGTTCTGGGCCCACTAACCATCTCTCTTTATCCTTGGTGAGATAATGAAGCTCTCTGTTCATAGTTATATCAACTATTAAAGGATGAAATTACAATCCAATAGCATTTCAGAACCCCTCCTTTTCTAACCTATCAAATCTAATTATTTAAAACCACTGACAGTAAATACTTTATAAGAATGACTAAGGCTTATATAGTCCTTAATTATGTGTCAAGAATGATTCTAAACACTTACAGTATATTCTGTCATTGAATCCTGACAGTTCCATGGCATAGTTATTATTAGTAGATACTAATACTAATATTTTACACATAAGAAAATCAAGACACACAGCTATTAAGTAACACACCCAAGGCCACATAAATGGCAAAACAAGGTCCTCAATCCAAAAACTCTGGATCCATTTTGTGCTTGTAGTGGCAACGCAACCATCAAATCTTTGGGTCAAGTTATTCTGAGAAAAGCAAACGGAATATACATTTCAATGGAAAATGATCCAGTGCTTAAAGGCAAGCAACCCCATACAGCCAGAAAAGTATTGTGAGGCTACCAAATAACTAGAGTAGAAAGATCAAGAAGGAAAAAGATCAAGATGCAAACAATTGTCATAGGTTTCACAAATTTGCACAAGCAGTCATGGTTTAATTCTATGCCATCAGGTAGCCTGGAATCCACTTACATCTGCAGGCAACAGCACTCAGATTTTTCAGGAGAAACCATCCTTCCAGTTCTCAAAGGCAGTGGTTCTCACAGTGTGGACACTGCAGCAGCAGCAGCAGCTCAAAACTTTTTATAAATGCAAATGAGCAGGCCACAACCCTGACATGCTGAATCTGATATTCTGGGGCATTGGCCCCAGCAATATGCATATTAATAAGCTCTTGTGGAAAGGCTAATATACGCTAAAGCTTCAGAATTACTATTTTAAGACATGTGGCTTCAATATATCTAATCTGGATTTGAGTTTTGAAGTGGGCTTTTAAATTAGAATGTGGCCAATAAGGGTTAAACAAGTGACCGATTCACCCATGTGGAGCCCATGAGACACAGCTTTGAGAATTTTTTGGAAATGTTGAGAGAAAGTCATATGAGACTGAATTTTATTGTCATTGCTAGGGGAGAGCCTGCTTTGGGAATGGCACCAGCACAGAGAAATGCAAAGGAGACCAAGGTGGAACTGTGCTGTGCCATCTTCTATCAGCATCTTCAGCATCTCAGAGTTCCATGCAACACAAACAATGTACAGTCATGTGTCCATTTATTTCTGTTGCTGCTTCTGCCCAGAATGTTATTCCCACTACTTTGCCCTCCTCAGGCTGCATTAACCATTTATTGTCCTCATTAATGCACCTGCTTTGTCTTATTTTGAACACAGCCCTACGACATTCCACAGTAAATAATTATTTTTGTTTCTCCATACCTCTCCAACACTCAGTGAAAAACGGTCCCCTCGAAGGTAGGAGAGTAACATTTATGTGTCTGTGTGTGTGCGTGCATGTGTGTGCACATATATATATATAAACACATGTTTATTTCAATAATTATATAAGTATAAATATATGTCATAAATATTATACTTTATATACATGTAATTTTATATATAGTATAAATATACATAGGTATAAATTATTGGTATAATATATTATGTCTATATAATTTATACTTACATGTTATATAGGTATATTATACCGCTATAATTTATATCTATGTTACTTTCCTCCCCATTATGTGCATATACACAGATATACCTCTATATATTATTTTTATATATAAATGTTATATATATACAAAACATATACATGTGTCTCTGTGTATATATATTTCTTTCTAGTGCTCAGCATCACAGTAGATGCTTAAAAATATGTTTGCTGAATAGATAACTTTCCTAAATGCCCCATGAGATTATTACAAGGATCAAATGAGAATAAGACATAGAATAAACTTAGCAAAATATACAGCTCTCTACAAACATGAGTCATATTTATAATTATTAACCTCTTCTCTTGTGGACTCATCTATTCTACAATTGGGCCATCGTAAGACATAACTGGGAAATAAGACTGATAAACTCTGTATATCTGTAGCAAATTAACTACAAAAATAACAGCAGTTCCTTGCTGCTTCTTGTATGAAATCAGTACATAAATTTAAAATTTTCATCATTGCAATAAAAATATAAAGGACAGGTTATGTTGTTCTGCATATGCATTATATAGAGATTTGACTTAGACTGAGTGATTAAGCACAAAAGTGGCATAGGGAGCAATTGAGTTGAGTCTTTTAAGCAAAGGAAATCATAGGTGTAAAGACCCTGTGGCAGCAGGTACCTGGTGTGAGGGGTGCTAGAGAGGTAGGCAGAAGTTGTATAGCGTACTAGGCTGGGTTACAGACTGGTTTTTATTCCAAGAGTAATGAGAAACCATGAAAACATGTCAAGCAGAGGAATGACATCATCAGATTCCTGTTTTGAAATACTAGCCTGGATCTTGTGGCTTTTGCTCAGTTAGACTGGACCTCACCCTGATATTTTATAGTTTTTATTACTCCTGTATTGTAAGGTTAAATATGCTGTGTGTGTGTGTGTGTGCAACCTTTTAAAAGTTACACTTATTTTATTTTCCCTTTTACTTGAGCTGTGAAATTTGTTAAATACTTTCAGGTTTGGGAGAGATTCCTATTACCTGTACATTATGAAAAATAAAGTTTGAACTTAATAGATTCTAAACCATTAAGAAAGCGCCTCATATAAAATTAAATGGCATACACACAAAAATTAATATATGCCTATCTTGCATACATTATGAGGTATTTACCAACTTCATGTTTTAATATTTAAAATAAATTTGGACGACCTAAGGAAAATTAACACTTATAAAATTATTTTTTAATAACTTTGCAGAATCTTACACATAAGCACTGCAGAAGCATGTGTTCTTATTCAATTTTGAAATTAGAAATTATAAAACATGGGTGCTTCCAGCTACTTCTATTATTTGACATCCAATTAAAGCAATGTTGCACTAAAAAGAAATATAGAGATCCCTAAGGAAATTGGAGCGATGGTATATAAAACCTGATGTCATAATCAATACTGTTCATTGACTATATAACCCTTTAGTTTAATTCCAGAGAAGAAACAGTTTGTTACATTTCCCCCCAGATCTTAGTGATTATGCTAACTTTACATTCTTTTAAAAATTGTTTTGTTTAATTTGGATGTTCTAGCAATATTGTTTACAGATGTCTGACACTGCCCCACCTAAATCACAGAATTGACACTCCCACATAATCTTCACGTTTCTCCACTGCCACTTTAGGAACACATGATTGCTATTGTCAGCTACAATTACCACCCACTGCAGAGGTTTGCATAAGCTGATTAGTTAGAGAAGGTATACATGTTTCAGCAGCTTTGAGACAGAGAAAACTATATATGTAATTCACCATATGATTCTTTGTATTCCATTATAACAGAGGAGAAACAAGGTAGAGAAAAAAAATAAAATAGAGGGAAAAGAAGGAATAAACCACCAAGGGATAGCTTGAAAGACATGAACTCACAGTGGGCACCTCATACCAACTGTGGCCCCATTCCAACCTTGGCCAGCATGCCCTAAGTAAGGGGTCCCTACACTCAGCACTATTAGCAGTACTTCGTTGTAGGTGGTAGTCCTGTGCAATGTAGAATGTTAGCAGCATCATTGGTGTCTTTACAACACTCCTTCCCACCAGTTGTGACGAGCAGTAATATCTCCTGTGGAAGCAAAATCACTTTTAAGAACCACTGCTTTAAGCTCTCTGAGTTTAGAACAAAGATAACCTGCTTATCACTCACTTTCCTCCTGACACTGGTAAGATCTTCTGGGAAGTATCTAGTTGTGCAACTCCTTACTAGCAAATATGCTCATAATTAGTTCTGATCTCTTAGCCATTATGGTCTCCTGACTCTTACCTCCAAATCTGCTTCTTTAATAAGAATGTTATCAATAACAGAATCAACAAAATGAGTAACTATTGCTATAAAATGGTTAAAATGTGCCATGCCTTGTTTTCTAAGAAAATTGTATAAGTATTTTAGAAGTGGAATTATACATGTAATTATTGGTTTCTGAGATATCTTTATCTCTTATAATCTTTAAACAAAAACTGACGAGATGGACAATATTATCTTAATTATAGCTAAATGAATTGGCATTTAGAAATGTTAAACAAGGTTCTTCGGGGGGAAAAATATAACATTCTGACATCTCTTTCAAGGCTTTTCAGTCTGGCCACAATTGTCCTCAGCAGACTCACCTCTCACTGTTTAGACCAACAAGACTTCATTTCAGTTCCTCAAACAAGCAAGCCAGTCTGTGGGAATCCACACATGCTGCCCCTGCTCTGCAGACTTGGTTTCTTGAATTCCCCTACTCACTAACATGGCTGTTGACTCTCTGTGTATGATCTGGGTTCTGTTACACATGCCTCCTCTAGCACCACATAATTAGATACTCCTTGGAGACCCACTGTACTTGACATTTGTTGTTGTCTGTTATCTATTTTCTCCATGTGCCCCCGCCCTCTCTGAATAAAGAAACTTTTTAGTCCACTGCTATTTCCTCAGTACTCAGAACAGTGCTGGGCTCTGAGCCGCCACTATGATATAAATGTTATCAACTGACCAACTAAATGAATGAATAATGAATTACTATTCCCAAAGCCATTTAGCTCAGAAGTAGTAGAACAAGGAATTTTTTTACTGGGATCTTCCTGATTTTGAAGGCAATTGCAAACCTTTTAGGCCTATTAGACCACACCTGCCTGAATAATTCCTCTGTCCTGTTAGCTTCATTTTAGCTCTTACCAGCTACAAACTGGGACCTTGTACGAAGGCAACTCGAGACATATGGGTATCATCTCAGAAATACTAATGATTAAAACTATTATTGGTGATTCCATAGAACACACACTTAAAAAGAGGAAATGGACTATTAAATTGAAGAATCAAAACTGGATGACTTGAATAAAAATCACAACCAACAAGGACACAACTTTTTAATCCTGTAGTGGATCTTATCAGTTCACATGATAATGAGTTTAACACTGTGGTGCAGTTTAAAATGCCAACCATCACCCTCTGTGACTGTTAACAAATGGAGTTCCACCAAGTGTGAAAATTTCATGATGATACAATCTATGCTTCCCAATATATTTCAATAGATATCAAGAGGTTATGGTTAAGTCTTTTCTAACCAGTCTTCAGATTTCATTGAACTTCATTATGATTGGATGACCTCCTCAAATCCAGTAACAGGCAGTGGCACAATTCTCTGCAAATGAGTGAATGGACATATTCACAATATCTAAAATGCCTACAGAAAAATGTTTAATTCTGCATAGGTTAATAGCTGTTTGCTTAGTGTACTGTATATAGGATGAAATAATCAAGTCAGAAGTAATATATAACTTAATGGAAAAGGATATTAAAGACAGCTACACTGTAAATATCCACTTTGGAGCCGGATGCCAAATGTCAACATTTCAAATCTATGGGTAACTGCATTTTCTGATCTTTTCTACTGCTTGCAATTTTGTAATTAGTTCACTAGGTATTAATTATTAAAAGGCTATTAATCTAAATTCATTATTTACTTCTACTTAAAAAAAAACCTCTCAACTGACAGTGAAAGCTTAAATTCTAGAACCAACTTAAAAACAAATGAACATGTAATTTGAAATAAAATTTAAAAGGAAAAAAATCAACTGACACCCACCTCCAGCAAAAGCAACAACAAAAAATATCTGGAAGGACACTTCCCCTCCTAACCCTTCACCTTGAGAAATTCACCATACTATAGTGGCAGTGAAATGACTATAAGACTTTCAGACTAACATACAGTGATGACTTACATCTCTATAATTGGATTATATATTATCTTACATAAAGCTTTTCACACTGGTCTCTTAAGTCACTGATACTGCCTGCTGCGGCTTAGATCTCTTTTGAAAGCAAAGTTAGTATAACATATTTTTTATGCTTAAGTATATATTTATACATGTAATACATTATAGAAATGTCTTATAAAAAAATGCCATTTTAAAGTTAATTCCCTTTAGCCAACTCCCTGCTGCCTATGAATGCAAGGGAAGTTTCCACAGCCTATGTCAATTTATTTTTGGGTTTGTTCACTCCTTCCCAATCTAAATTTCCTTAGAGGTGTATGTGTATGTGTATGTGTATGTGTATGCGTATGCGTATGCGTATGCGTATGTGTATGTGTATGTGTATGTGTATGTGTATGTGTATGTGTATATGTATATATATTTTGTTTTTTTTTTAATTATGTTCAAGTATTTGTGAAGGGCCGGGCAAGGTGGCTCACCCCTGTAATGCCAGCACTTTGAGAGGCCAAGGTGGGTGGATCACCTGAGGTCAGGTCAGGTTCAAAACCAGCCTGGCCAACATAGTGAAGCCTCATCTCTACTTAAAATACAAAATTAAACAGGTGTGGTGACACATGCCTGTAATGCCAGCTACTCAGGAGGCTGAGGCAGGAGAATAGCCTGAACCCGTGAGGTGGAGATTGCAGTGAGCTGAGCTCTCCCCACTGTACTCCAGCCTAGGCAACAGAGTGAGACCCTGTCTCAAAAAAAAAAAAGAAAGAAAGAAAAAAAAAAAAGAAAAAGAAAAATGAGGAAACAATCTTAATTTATTGAAGACTTACTGTGTGACAATCACAGGAGTACAGTTTTTAAAAATGTGGTATCATGTCATCATTACTAAAGTCCCATAAGATAGGAACTGTGTGATCTTAATTTTTTTCCTGGATATTTAGTAAAGTCAAATAATATGCCAATGATAATCAGATAGATATTTTAAAAATCAAAATTTAAATTCATGGCTATTTTATTTCAAAGCTTATGTTCTTATGGCACATTGCCTTGGATCATACAAACATTTATTAAATATCTACCATTCCTATTAGGTGTTATGCTAAATTCTTAGAGCCCTAAAGAATTCACAGTTAAAGGGGGAATAAATTGATAAGAAAATGGTTATACTAGAAGAGAAATGGAAATAAAAAGGAAAAATAATAAATACAGATAAACTAAGGAAGGTGTATTATATTCTCAGAATGTTCAATATGACATGTTAGCTTAAAATATTATTTGTCACTATTTTTACATACAAAAAAGATTAAAATAAATGGCCTAAGATAGCATCAATCAGATATTGCTGATGTTAGAAATTACCAGCATTCTCAATGTATCCTGCACATAAGGTAAAAATCCCTCCCATCATATACCTAAATTATATAACTAGGCCCATAAAGCTATTTTGTTAAAAGCTTCCTGTATACATATGTGCATACATATACTTGTGTTTAACTTAATGGATTATTCTACACATATTTCTGCATTTTGCATTTTTAAAAATAATGTTCCTTGGGGCAATTTCTATATTAATACATTAAGGTCTATTGCATTTATTTTAATAGCTAAGTAGTCTTCTATTGGACAGAAGTAGCAGAATTAATTTCACTAATATGAAGTGATAAACATTAAAGCCATGCTGTTATTTATAATTAAAAATGATAAACTGAACATCCTGTGAGTATGTATGTACATGCTTATAACTTTTTGTGTATATTGGCAAATTATTTACAGTAAGATTGCAAGATAAAATATTAACTTACAAATAACTAATTGAGTATGCTATTAAGTAGAATCCCTAATCTCTTAAGTAAATTTTAAAAAATATTGAAGATGACTGGTTTTAATTTTTTGTTTCAAATTCACTTTAGACACCAGTTCAAATTTATTATATTCCATGGATTAATAATCACAGTAGTTAAAGTCCAATATATTTTTATAAAGATCCAAGAATGTACATTTTAAGCAATTTAAAACAACTCTCAAAATGGAATTGTAGATGTATGAAACTTTTGTGGTATGTTTTGAATTTCTTTTAAACTGAGTTATAACGTGGAAGCCTGGCAAAACCACCTGGTTTCCCCAACAGCTCTAAGTTGAGAAGGATTTTAAACTGTTATGTGTTTCAGTTTACTTTTCAAGGTTAAACCTTATTCATCAGTTTCTACAGTTTCTCTTGAAACATATATTACCTTCTTGTTAAATAACATTTTTTTAAAAGGTACACAATATAAAATGATAGCTAATGATAATTGAGTATTTACTAGATGCAAAGTATTGCTATAAATAATTACATGTGTTCATTAACTTGACCTTCACTACAATGCTATGATGAAGTTTCATTAGCTGGAATTTGAATCCAGGATGAACCCAGGTAGTCTCTTTCCACAGTTGAAGTTCTTAACCACTATATTGTAGGTCTCTTAAAGATAGAATGCATTCATACCCTGGAACTGTGCTAAACTATAACATTGGGATTCTCTTTCCTAGTCCAATGAGACACTGATGCAAATAAATATTCTACTGCAATTTAGATATTTTTTCCAATGACATCTTCTAGCATTCACTGATCAAAGACCAATATAGACTTTGAAAGATAACTAATTCCCAATTTACCCAATAGATTTTTCTCTTTCTCAATCATTTCCTCCTTTTTAGAGTAATCTGTTTATCTGCAAGGACTTTCTTATCCCCAGAAAAACAAACTAGTTAGAAGCGTTTTAAAATTTAAACTGAAGAACAAGATTCATCTTAACTCACCAAATTTACTGGAAATAAAAATACCTGTTTTTGTTGAGACTGACACAAAATGCCAAACATCTGGAAAGTATGCATTTTGGTCATTAAAATAACACTTCTGTTTTAACTATATTATTTTAAACATATAGTAATCTGCAGAGAATAAGTCTGTATTTTAATATTAACTTGTAGCATCTGATAATAGCTTTAGATTCCATTTGTGTTTGGCTATTAGTTTAGCTGGTTTAAGATAATACCAAAGGATACAAAGACTGCCATAGATCTTCACTTAGATGGCAAGCTCCATGGGTTTGAGAAAAAAAAAAATCCTATCTTAACTGATTCTTAAGGAGCACTGGACTCAGAAAGCAAAACTCCTTCTCATTGCTGAAAGAATTGTTAGAGAAAATTATGTTATCACAAACTTTAAGTATGATAAGTTAATAACACTACATTCATTTACAAAAGATTAATAATAATAATATCTAATTTTATTGGGCATGTACTGTGTGCCAAGTATTGTCCTCAAACTTTTACCAGCATTATTTCACTTATTCTTCAGAGTAACTCTATGAGGTAGGTACTTTCATCATATCTACTTAACAGAGAGGGAAACTGAGGCAACACAATGTTAAGTTGCTTGCCCTAATTGACACAGCTAGTGGCAAAGCCAGGATTAGAACCTGGCTTAATGGCTATGGACTGCTGAGAAAGCTCAACAATGTGAATTAGAAAGAGAAACATAAGGGGGTACTTCTGCCAAGATGGCCAAATAGAACAGCTCTGAGTACAGTTCCCAGAAAGAGCAATGCAGAAGGCAACTGATCTCTGCATTTCCAACTGAGGTACCAGGTTTATCTCAATGGGACTGGTTGGACAATGGGTATAGCCCAAGGAGGGCAAACTGAGGCAGGGTAGGTCACTGTGTTACCTGGGAAGTGCAATGGGCCGGAGGCACCCCCACACCCCCCTCACCCAGCAGAGGACATCGGGAACTTTTATGGCCACTCCAGCACTCTGGTTCAGATACTGCACTTCTCTCACAGTCTTTACATCCCACAGACCTAGAGATTCCTGCCGGGCCTACAAGCTCCACGGGTTTCCAACACTAAAATGGGTGGTCATTTCAGCCAACACCACGGGTTTCCAGCAAAATCTGGACGGCTGTTTTAGCTGGCACCTGGAATGATTGTTAGACAGAGCCACCCATTCCCTGAAAAAAAGGTGGCTGAAGGCAGGGAGCCAAGTGATCTGGTCAGTGGGTCCTACTCCCACAAAGACCAGCAAACTGTGGCATGAGATTTTTGCAGCCAGTTCAGCAGCTTGAGCTCAACCTGGGATGGTCAAGTTCAGTGGGGGAAAGGGTGTCCACCAGTACTGAGGCAGTTCTAATCTTACCTGTGTAAACAAAATCACAAGGAAGTTTACATAGCAGCTGAACGGAGCCCATGGCAGCTCAGAAATGCCTCTGCAGGTAAACTGTGACTAGACTCCCTCCTTATTGGGTAGGGCATCTCTGAAAAAAGACAGCAGCCCATCAAGAACTTATAAATAAAGTCAGGGACTTACAAATAAAGCTCCACCTTCCCAGGACAGAACACATGGGAAAAGGGGTGATTGTGAGTTCCACCGCAGCACACTTAAATGTCCCTGCCCAGTAGCTCTGAAGGGAGCAATGGAGCTCCCAGTACAGCATGTGAGCTCTGATAAGGGACAGACTGCCTCTTCAAGTGGCTCCCTGAACCCCGTATATCCAAAGAGGCACCTCATACAGAACAGCTCTGGCTGACATCTGGTGGGTACCCTTCTGGGCTGAAGCTACCAGAAGAAGGAACAGGCAGCAATCCTTGCTGTTCTGCAACCCCCGGGGGTGATTCCCAAGCAAGCAGAGTCAGGAGTGGACCTCCAGCAGTCCTGCAGCAGAGAGGTCTGTTAGAAGGAAAACTAAAAAACAGAACCTAAAAGCTTCAACATCAACAGAAAGGATGTCCAGTCAGAGACCCCATCTGAAAGTGACCACGTTCAAAAACCAAAGGTAGATAACTCCAAAGAGATGTGAAGAAATCAGTGCAAAAAGGATGAAATCACCAAAAACCAGAATGTGTCTCCTCTTCCAAGGGATCACCACTCTTCACAAGCAAGAGAACAAAACTAGATGAAGAATTATTTGATGAATTGACAGAAGCAGGCTTCAGTAATAACAAACTTCTCTGAGCTACAGGAACGTGTTCTAACCCAATGCAGAGAAACTAAGAACCTTGAAAAAAGGTTAGACAAAATGCTAACTAGAATAACCAGCTTAAAGAAGAACATAAAGACTTGATGGAGCTGAAAAATACAGCACGAGAACGTTGTGAAGCATACACAAGTGTCAATACCAAATCGATCAAGCAGAAGAAAGGATATCAGAGATTGAAAATCAATTCAATGAAATAAAATGAGAAGGCAAGATTAGAGAAAAAAGAGTGAAAAGAAATGAACTTCAAGAAATATGGGATTATGTGAAAAGACCTAATCTACATTTGATATGTGCACCTGAATGTAATGGAGAGAATGTATCCAAGCTGGAAAATACTCTTCAGGATATTATCCAGGAGAATTTCCCCAACAAAGCAAGGCAGGGAAAATTCAGGATTCAGGAAATACAGAGAACACCAGAAAGATAGTCCTCAAGGAGAGCAACCCCAAGGCACATAATCATCAGATTCATCAGGGCTGAAATGAAGGAAAAAATGCTAAGGGCAGCCAGAGAGAAAGGTCAGGTTACCCACGAAGAAAAGCATATCAGACTCACAGTGATCTCTTGGTAGAAACCCTACAAGCCACAAGAGAGTTGGGGCTAATATTCAATATCCTTAAAGAAAAGAACTTTCAACCTAGAATTTCATATCCAGCCAAACTAAGCTTCATAAGTGAAAGAGAAGTAAAATTCTTTATGAACAAGCAATTGCTGAGAGATTTTGTCACCACTAGGCCTGCCTTACAAGAGATCCTGAAGGAAGCACTAAACATGGAAAGGAACCAGTACTAGCTACTTCAAAAGTGTACAAAATGGTAAAGACCATCAACATAATGAACAAAGTGCGTCAACTAATGGGCAAAACAACCAGCTAGTATCAAAATGGCAGGATGAAACTCACACATAACAATATTAACCTTAAATGTAAATGGGCTAAATGCCCCAATCAAAAGACACAGACTGGCAAATTGGATAAAAAGTCAAGACTCATTGACATACTGTATTTGGGAGCTCCATTCCATGTGCAAAGACACTCAGACTCAAAATAAAGGAATAGAGAAAGATTTACCAAGCAAATGGAGAGAAAAAAAAAAAAAAAAAAAAAAAAAAAGCAGGGGCTGCAATCCTAGTCTCTCATAAAATGGACTTTAAACCAACAAAGATCAAAAGAGACAAACAAGGACATTACATAATAGTAAAAGGATCAATGTAACAAGAAGAGCCAACGATCCTAAATACATATGCATCCAATGTAGGAGCAACCAGATACATAAAGCAAGTTCTTAATGACCTACAAAGAGACTTAGACTCCCACACAATAATAGTGGGAGACTTTAACACTCCACTGTCAATATTAGAGAGATCGAGACAGAAAATTAACAAGGATATCCAGGACTTGAACTATGATCTGGATCAAGTGGACCTAATAGACATCTACAGAACTCTCCACCCCAAATCCACAGAATATACATTCTTCTCAGCACCACATCACACCTACTCTAAAATTGACCACATAATTGGAAGTAAATCACTCCTCAGCAAATGCAAAAGAATGGAAACCATAACAACCAGTCTCTCCGGGTACAGTGTAATCAAATTAGAACTCAGGATTAAGAAACTCACTCAAAACTGCACAACTAAATGGAAACTGAACAACCTGCTTCTTAATGACTACTGGATAAATAATGAAATGAAGGCAGAAATAAAGATGTTCTTTGAAACCAATGAGAACAAAGACACAATGTGCCACAATCTCTGGGAAACATTTAAAGCAGTGTCTGGAGAGAAATTTATACCACTAAACACACACATAAGAAGTGAGGAATGATCTAAAATCAACACCCTACCATCACAATTAAAAAACTGGAGAAGCAAGATCAAGCAAATTCAAGAGCTACCAGAATACAAGAAATAACCAAGATGAGAGCAGAGCTGAATGAGACAAAGGCACAAAAAACCCTTCAAAAAAATCAATAAATCCTGGAGCTGTTTTTTTTTAAAAGATCAACAAAATATATAGATCACTAGGCAGACTAATAGAAAAGAGAGAAGAATTGAATAGATGCAATAAAAAATGATAAAGGTGCTATCACCACCAATTCTACAGAAATGCAAACTACCATCAAAGATTACTCAAACAACTCTATGCACATAAACCAGTAAATCTAGAAGAAATGGATAAATTCCTGGACACTGACATCCTCCCAAGCCTAAAGCAGGAAGAAGTGGAATCCCTGAATAGACCAATAATGGCTTCAACCAATAAGGGCTGAAGTTGAGGCAGCAATTAATATCCTACCAACCAAAAAACTTACAGGTCCAGATGGGTTCACAGCCAAATTCTACCAGTTGTACAAGGAGGAGCTGGTACCATTCCTTCTGAAACTATTCCAAACAATACAAAAAGAGGGAATCCTCCCTAACTCATTTTATGAAACCAACATCATCCTGATACCAAAACCTGGCAGAGATATAACTAAAAAAGAAAATTTCAAGCCAATATCCACATTGAACATAGATGCAAAAACCTTCAGTAAAATACTGCAAACCAAATGCAACAGCACATCAAAAAGCTTACCCATCACAATCAAGTAGGCTTCATCCTGGGGATGCAAGGCTGGTTCAACATATGCAAATCTATAAATGTAATCCATTACATAAACAGAAACAAAGACAAAAACCACATGATTATCTCAATAGATGCAGGGAAAGCCTTTGACAAAATTCAACAGCGCTTTATGCTAAACACTCTTAATAAACTTAGGTATCAATGGGACATATCTCAAAAGAATAAAAGCTAATTACAACAAACCCACAGCCAATGTCATACTGAATGAGCAAAAACTGGAAGCATTCCCTTTGAAACCTGGCACTAGACAAGGGTGACATCTCTCACCATTCCTATTCAACATAGTATTGGAAGTTCTCGCCATAGCAATCAGGCAAGAAAAGAAATAAAGGATATTCAATTAGGAGAAGAGGAAGACAAATTGTCTCTATTTGCAGATGACATGATTGTATATTTAGAAGACCCCATCATCTCAGCCCAAAATCTTCTTAAGATGTTAAGCAACTTCAGCAAAGTCTCAGGATACAAAATCAATGTGCAACAATCACAAACATATACACAAATAACAGACTTAAAGAAAGCCAAATCATGAGCTATCTCCCATTCACAATTGCTATAAAGAGAATAAAATACCTAGGAATACAACTAACAGAGGATGTGAAGAATCTCTTCAAGGGGAACTATAAACCACTGCTCAAGGAAATAACAGATGGAAAAACATTCCATGCCCATGGTTAGGAAGAATCAGTATCATGAAAACGGCCATAGTTCCCAAAGGAATTTATAGATTCAGTACTATCCCCACCAATGATCTTCTTCACAGAACTGGAAAAAACACCTTAAACTTCATATGGAACCAAAAGAGAGTCTGCAAAGCCAAGACAATCCTAAGCAAAAAGAAGAAACCTGGAGGCATCAAGCTACCTGACTTTAAACTATATTACAAGGCTACAGTAATCAAAACACCATGGTACTGGTACCAAAACAGAGATATAGACCAATGGGACAGAACCGAGGCCTCCAAAGTAACACTACACATCTACAACCACCTGATCTTCGACAACCCTGACAAAAACAAGCAATTAGGGAAAGGATTACCTATTTAATAAATGGTATTAGAAAAACTGGCTAGCCAAGTGCAGAAAGCTGAAACTAGACCCCTTCTTTACACCTTATACAAAAATTAACTCCAGAAAGATTAAAGATTTAAATGTAAGACCTAACACCATAAAAACCCTAGAAGAAAACCTAGGCAATACCATTTAGGACACAGGCACAGGCAAGGACTTCATGACTAAAACACCAAAAGCATTGCCAACAACAGCCAAAAGAGAAATGGGACCTAATCAAACTCCAGAGCTTCTGCACAGCAAAAGAAACAATCATTAGAGTCAACTGGCAACCAACAGAGTGGGAAAAAATTTTTGCAATCTACCCATCTGACAAAGGGCAACTATCCCAAATCTACAACGAACTAAAACAAATTTACAAGAAAATAAAAAACAACCCCATCAAAAAGTGGGCAAAAGATATGAACAGACACTTTTCAAAAGAAGACATTTATGCAGCCATAAAATATATATAAAATAGCTCATTATCACTGGTCATTAGAGAAAGGCAGATCCAAACCACATTGAGATACTATCTCATGCCAATTTGAATGGCGATCATTAAAAATCTGGAAACAACAGATGCTGGAAAGGATGTGGAGAAATAGAAACACTTTTACACTATTGGTGGAAGTATAAATTAGTTCAACCATTTTGGAGTACAGTGTGGTGATTCCTCAAGGTTCTAGAAATAGAAATACCATTTAACCCAGCAATCCCATTATTGGGTATATACCCAAAGGATTATAAATCATTCTATTATAAAGACACATGCACACGTATGTTCATTGTGGCACTATTTACAATGGCAAAGACTTGAAACCAACCCAATTGCCATCACTGATAGACTGGATAAAGAAAATATGGCACATATATACCATGGGATACTATGCAGCCATAAAAAAGGATGAGTTCATGTCCTTTGCAGGAAAATGGATGAAACTGGAAACCAAGAACAGAAAACCAAACACCTCATGTTCTCACTCATAAAAGGATATTGAACAATGAGAACACATGGATACGGGGAGGGGAACATTACACACTGAGGTCTATTGGGGGTTGAAGGGCTAGGGGAGAGATAGCAGGGGGTGGAAATATTGGGGAGGGACAACATTAGGAAAAATACCTAATGTAGGTGATGGAGGGATGGAGGCAGCAAGCCACCATAGCATGTGCATGCCTACATAACTTAAAAGTATACTTAAAAAAAAAAAAGGAAGACAAACATAATTGTCATTAAGCATATATACTCTCCCTGGCAAATTTGTAAAGGAGAATATTCAGATAATTATATGCCTTATATTTATCTTGTTTGGAAAATTTGAAATTATATTTAATGTTCAGGATAAAATAGAATTTGGAGAAATGAAGAGAATTTAAAATATAAAACATTCGCTCTTCCCACTACCAAATATCTCAATTTCTCTTTACCTACAGCCATTCTATGGTTGTTGCTTCCTTTCTAATGAATTGGTTCCTACTCTCTAAACTTTTCCTCCCACGCTCTCCTGATTTCTTAGGAATATTTTATTTTGATATCTTTCTCTTTGTTGTATATTTAAAATCTCTCTGAATTACATCTTCATCATTTATTTTTTAAATGTTTTTGAGATAAAATTCACCTGATGTAAAATTAGCCATTTTATGTTGAGCAATTCAGTGGAATTTAGTGCATTCATAATATTTCACAACCACTGTCTATATCTAGTTTCAAAACATTTTCTTTACCCCAAAAGAAAAAAGAACCTGGACCTACTAAATGGTTGTTTCCCGTTCCTCCATCTACAACCTCTGGCCAATTTTTGTTCTGTTTCTATGAGTTTACCTATCTTGAACATTGTATATGGAAAGAATAACAATTGCAACATTTTATGTCTGGTTTATATTAGCTGGCATAATGTTTTGGAGATTTGTTCATGTTATAGCATGTATCAATATTTTATTCCGAATTCCCACTGGGCTCGGTGGCTCATTTCTATAATCTTAGCACTTTGGGACACTGAGGTGGGTGGATCACCTTAGATCAGGAGTTTGAGACCAGCCTGGCCAATAGTGAAACCCCATCTCTACTAAAAATACAAAAATTAGTTGGTCGTGGTGGGGTGAGCCTGTAATCCCAGCTACTCTGGAGGCTGAGGCAGTAGAATCACTTGAACTTAGGAGGCAGAGGTTGCAGTGAGCCAAGATAGTGCCATGAACTCCTGCCTGGGTGACAGAGCAAGACCCATCTCAAAATAATAAAATAAAATAAAATACTTCCACTGTATCTTTTACAACCATTTCTTCATTCATTATCCCCCTGATGGACATTTGGGCTATTTCCACCTTTTAGCTATTGTGAATACTGCTATCATGAACATGTATGCATATATATGCATTGAGTACCAATTTCCATGTCTTTTGAATATGTTTTGATTGGGATGTTTGTGTCCTTCCCCAACCAAATTCACAAGTTGAAACCTAATTCCCAAAGCAATAGTATTAAGAGGTGGGACTTTAAGCCAGTAATTAGATCATGAGGGCAGAGCTCTCATGAATGAGATTAATGCCCTTATAAAAGAGGGAACTTGTTTGACAGCTCACTCTAAAAGAACAGAGTGAGAAGACACTATATTTTTTTAAAAAAGAGAAAAGGCAGGACCTCACTTTACAACCAACTTCTAAGGAGAGTGGTATGTATTTTCTGCCTCCATTTTTCACTCTTCACTTTTTTCTTAACTCATTCTAATTTGTCTTCTGTTTTTATTCTGGATCAAACTAGTCACTGACAATTTCTAGTTTTCTTTTATTATTTCGGTCTTTTTTTTTTTTTTGCCTCAACAGCATTCAGCACTGTTGATCAATTCCTCTTTTTAGAAACACTGCATGCTCTTGGATTCTATATTCTCTTAGACATTACATTTTCATGCTGATTTTATGTCTGCTTGCTCTTTATCATTTGTAATATTAACCTCCTCTACCCAGACTGGCATGTCTTAGGACAATTCTAGGACATCTTTCTTTACTTTATATACAGTCTCTCTAAATAATCACATCTTCAACACCTTTAAACACATTCTAAAGAACCAATCCAATCCATTTCCAATCACACTTTCTATCCCTTGCTCCCTGCTCAAGTCTTACTGGCTGTTTTTCAGCTCTTCATGACTGTTATGCTTCCTCCTGTCAGAAGGATTTTCCACATTCTATTTCTTTAGTCTAGACTACTATTCCATTCTGCCTCGACCTACTCATCTTTTATCTGCTCAGCTGTCACTTCCTCAGTTATTTTACAACACAAAGTCAAGCCTCCATTATGTGCCTTTAACATCACATATTTATTGATATGATTTGGCTGTGTCTCCCACCCAAAACTTCATCTTAAATTGGAATCCCCATAATCCCCTTGTATCAAGGGGAAGGCCAGGTAGAAGAAATTGAATCATGGGCATGGTTTTCCCCATGCTGTTCTCATGATAGTCAGTGAGTTCTCACAAGATCTGGTTTTATAAGGGGCTCTTCTCCCTTTCCTCAGCATTTTTCCTTCCTGCTCCCTTGTGAAGATTGTGCCTTGCTTCCATTTCACCTTCTGCCATGATTGTAAGTCTCCTAAGGCCTACTCTATCATGTGGAAATGCAAGCCAATTAAACCTCTTTCTATTATAAATTACCTAGCCTTGGGCAGTTCTTCACAGCAACAGGAAAACAGACTAATACATTTATCTTCATAACATTTGCCCCATCATTAACATAATTATTTAATATCTGTCTTTTTCATTGGACTACAAGTTTCATTAGGGTTCATGTGTAATCTCTTCATAACTCCAGACCTGTATTTTTTCAACAGAATCTACTATAGTGTTTGGAATATAGGAAACACTCGATAAATATGTGTTGAGTGAATGAAGGAGATAAAGAGGGGAATTCATGCAGTCAGATTTCTCATAAAAAATAAGTGGCTTTAAAAAAATCATTTACAGTTTCTTTTATAAATCAAATAACACTTCTAAGGTAAGTCTTGACTTGTCTCTGAACAATAACGCTAAAATAAAGGATTTCTAAATGTTTTTCACATACTCTACGTGAAATTGAACCATTCTAAGAATGAAGTCAATAGCAGAACAAATAGAAAAACATCTGGTAAAATGTCTTAAGAATTTATAGAGAGGTTCGATGAGGCAATACACCTCATGAAAAATAGAAACTGAGGACTGGAATGACCCATCAGGATGATCTTATTTAAATGTTTTATTTGAAAGCCAGTGTTACCCACATGACAAGGTATTACCAGAGTGAATCAGAAAAGAGCCAGTAGTTTTCACTAGTCAATGTTATTTACACTGTTAAAAACTGCTTTAATTTTGCAGGGTGAGGTGGTTCACATCTGTAATCCCTGTCCTTTGGGAGGCCGAGGTACGTGGAACTCCTGAGGTCAGGAGTTCAAGACCAGCCTGACCAACATGATGGAACTCCATCTCTACTAAAAACACACAGAAGGGCCGGGCACGGTGGCTCAAGCCTGTAATCCCAGCACTTTGGGAGGCCGAGGCAGGTGGATCATGAGGTCAAAAGATCGAGACCATCCTGGTCAACATGGTGAACCCCGTCTCTACTAAAAATACAAAAAATTAGCTGGGCATGGTGGCATGCGCCTGTAATCCCAGCTACTCGGGAGGCTGAGGCAGGAGAATTGCCCAAACCCAGGAGGTGGAGGTTGCGGTGAGCCAAGATCGTGCCATTGCACTCCAGCCTGGGTAACAAGAGTGAAACTCCGTCTCAAAAAAAAAAAAAAAAAAAAAAAAACCACACAGATAAAATCAGTCAGATGCAGTGGTGGGTGCCTGTAATCCCAGCTACTTGGGAGGCAGAGGTTGCAGTAAGCCAAGATCACACCCACTGAACTCCAGCCAGGACAAGAGTAAAACTTCGTCTCAAAAGCCAAACAAAACAAAACCAGCTGCTTTAACTTCCCCCTTTTTTATATACACATATCTTTTGGTTTACAGAAATATTTATTTTGAAATTTTACTACCTATTTACATTTTTAAAATAATTTTACTTTTTTTCTAATATGAACCTAATATTTCCCCATTTTCCTTTTCCTAGGAAGTAATTCAGAATTTCCAATTTGGCAAAGATATATAATGGAGTAATACAGTCCAGTAATTTTATCTATTTTCAAGTTGCACGATAGGACATGTTCTATTTTGGTAAGGATGTATATCTAGTGATCTTTATTAACAAAAATGTCTCAGACATCTGTTTCTGGACAGAAAGTAATTTTATGAAAACCTTGCTGTCTCAAGTATGAGTTATCTTTGATTTTATGTATGATTAATGCAGGTTTCTAATAAAGTTATTGTAACTGAATTCTGTGAGGTAGAATTTGACAGTTACTTTTGTAAGTAAAGCTAGAGAAATTGTTCTGTAAAATGCCAGTTGAATAGAAATCAATTATTCTCAGGCAAGAATGTGACAATATTTGACAATGGACTCCCTTATTCACAACCACACTAGGGTAGAAAGGCTATTAGGGAGGAGGTACAGCAATTTGTATAACAGTCAAGGAGAACTCTAAGAGAAAAACAATAAAAATACTGATTCTTTTCTTGAGTCTTACCCTCAAAATGAGTAGGTACTGAAGTCAGGTATAGACTTTTAAGATCTACTGGTCATATTTATCTTAAAGATATGCTTTGAATGGCTTTCATAGATGTTGTGGGGGCAGGTCTTCCTTACTTCTTAAAAATTTTTTAACTGACTTGTAATGATGGGACATATTTATGAGATATAGTATTTTGATACACATATACAATGTGTAATGACCAAATCAAGATAGCTGGCATAAGCATCACCTCAAATATTTATTATTTCTTTGTGCTGGGAACATTCAAAATCCTCTCTTTTAGCTATTTGAAAATATACAATAAATTAATGTTAATATAGTCACCCTTTAGTGCTCTAGAACACTAGAAGTTATTCTTGCTATTTAATTGTAATTTTGTATCCATTATCACAATTCTCCCTATCCTCCATCCTTCCTGCATTTCCTGGCCTGTAGTAAACAAGATTCTACTCTGTAGTTCCATGAGCTCAACTTTTTAGTTCCCACATTTGAGTGAGAAAATACATTCGTTATTTTTCTGTCTGGAGTATTTCTTTTAACATAATGTCCTCCAGGTTCATCCATGTTTCTGTACATGAAAGGATCTGTTTTTTTTTTTTTAATGACAGAATAATATTCCATTGTTTATAAAGACCACATTTTCTTTATTCATTCATCGATTGATGGACATTTAGACTGATTCCATACCTAGGCTATTGTGACTAGTGTTGCAATAATCATGGGGATGCACATATCTCTTATATATACTAATTTCCTTTCCTTTACATAAATACCAAGTAGTAGGATTGCTGGATCACATGGTAATTCTATTTTAATTTTATTGTGAAATCTCCATGCTGTTTTTCATAATGGCTGTACTAATTTATATTGCCACCAACAGTGTATAAGAGTTCCTCTTTCTCTGCATCCTTGCCAACATTTGTTATTTTTGTCTCTTTGATAATAACCACTCTAACTAGGGTGACAAGACATCTCATTGTGGTTTTAATTTGAATTTCCCTGATGATTAGTGATGTTGAGAATTTGTCATATAATTGTTGGCCATTTATATATCTTCCTTTGAAAAATGTCTGTTTAGATCCATTGCCCATTTTAAAATTGGGTTATTTGCTCTTTTACTGTTTAGTCATTTTATTTCCATGTATATTCTGAACATTAATCCTTTGTCAGATGAATAGTTTACAAATATTTTCTCACATTCTACAGGTTGTCTTTTCATTCTGCTGATTGTTTTGTTTGCTACACAGAAGTTTTTCAGTTTTATATTATCCCATTGATCTATTTTTACTTTTGCTGCCTGTGCTTTTGAAGTTTTATCCATAAAATCCTTTTTCAGATATGTGTCCTGAAGCATTTCTTCTATGTTTTATTCTGGTTGTTTTATAGTTTCAGGTCTTACATTTAAGTACTTAATCCATTTTGAGTGATTTTGTATACAGTGAGAGATGAGAGTCTAGTTTGATTTCTGTACACATGAAAATCTAGTTTGCCCAGCACATCTATTGAAGAGGATGTCCTGTCACTAATGTATATTCTTAGTGCCTTTCTTAAAAATCAGTTGCTGTAAATATGTAGAGTTCTGGGTTTTTTATTCTGTTCTATTGGTCTGTGTGTGTGTTTTTATACCAGTACCATGCTGTTTTGATTACTATGGCTTTGCAGTATATCTTGGAGTCAGGTAGTGTGATGCCTCTGACTGTTCTTAGTGGAGGATTGCTTTGACTATTCGTGGTATTTTGTGACTCCAAACACAATTTTTTATTTTTTGATTTTGTATTTTTTCCATTTCTGTGAAGAATGTAATTGGTATTTATGATAACAGATTGCACTGACTTTGTATGTAACTTTGGATCGTGTGCTCATTTTGGCAATACTGATTTTTAATTAATAAATATAATGTGTTTTCCCTTTTTTTGTATCCTCTTTAATTTCAGCAGTTTTATAGTTTTTATTGTAGAAATATTTTACCTCCTTGATTAATTTTTATCTCCAGGCCTTTTTTTGGGTAGTCATTATAAATAAAATTGCTTTCTTGATTTTTTTTTCAGCTAGTCTATTATTGGCATATAAAAATACTATGAATTTTTATATTTTGATTTTATATCCTGAAACTTTATTGAATTTATTAGCATTAAGAGTTTTTTGGTGGAGTCTTTAGGTTTTTTTTTTTAATATAAAGATCATGTTATCTGCAAACAGGGACAATTTGACTTTCTCTTTTCCACTTTACATGCCCCTTATTATTATTATTTTGTCTAATTACTCTGGCTGGAACTTCCAATGCCATGCTGAATAAGAGAAGCAAAAGTAGGCATTATTGTCTTGTTATATAATAGTTCTTAGAGAAAATCTTTCTAATTTGTCCATTCACTCTGATGTTTGTCATATGTGGCCTTTATTGTGTTGGGGTATGTTCCTTCCAGCATTCCTACCTAATATATTGAGAATTTTTATCATGAGGGGATGTTAAATTTTGTCTAATTTTGTCAAACAGATGCATCTATTGAAATGATTATGTGGTCTTTGCACTTTATTCTTGATCTCATGTATTGATTACATTTATTGATTTGTGTATATGGAATCATTCTTGGATCCTTAGAATAAATCCTACTTGATCATTGTCTATAATTTTTTTTTTTTTTTTTTTGCCCAGCCAGCTTGTTTTATTATAGTTTTTTTTTTTCTTATTTTTTTATTGCATTTTAGGTTTTGGGGTACATGTGCAGAGCATGCAATACAGTTGCATAGGTACACACATGGCAGTGTGTTCTGTTTGCTTTCACCCCTTCACCCACATTTGGCGTTTCTCCCCAGGCTATCCCTCCCCACCTTCCCCTCCCACTGGCCCTCCCCTTTTCCCCCCAATAGACCCCAGTGTTTAGTACTCCCCTTTCTGTGTCCATGTGTTCTCATTCTTCATCACCCGCCTATGAGTGAGAATATGCGGTGTTTCATTTTCTGTTCTTGTGTCAGTTTGCTGAGAATGATGTTCTCCAGATTCATCCATGTCCCTACAAACGACACGAACTCATGCAGCAATCAGAAATGATGAGTTCGTGTCTATAATCTTTGTGATCGATTGTTGAATTCTGTTAGCTAGTATTTTGTTGAGAATTTTGCACCTGTGTTCATCAGGAATACTGGCCTGTAGTTTATGTTGTCATTGTTGTTTCTGCTGCTGCTATGGCCTCATGTGATTTTGGTACCAAAGGATTTCTGGCTTCATTAAATAAGTAAGAAATAATTCCTCCCTCTTCAAATTTTGGGAGTAGTTTCAGAATTGGTATTAATTCTTCTTTGAAAGTTTCCTACAATTCTGCAGTAAACCCTTCTGCTCATGGGCTTCTCTTTGTTGGAAGACTTTATTTCAGATTTAACCTTGTGACTCCTTATCAGGTATGGTTAGGTTTTCTATTTCATCTTGGTTCAATCTTGATAGGGTATATGTGTCTAGAAATTTATCTGTCTTCTCTAGGTTTCCCAATTTGTTGGTGTATAATTGTTTCTAATAGTCTCTAGTGATCTTTTGTATTTCCAAGGTATCAGTTCTGCTGTCTCCTTTCTTATTCTGATTTTGTTTGTTTGGGTCTTCCCTCTTTTTCCTTAGTCAACAAATGGTTTTCAATTTTTCTTATCTTTTCAAAAACCAACTTTCCATTTCATTGATCTTTTGTATTTTTTAAGTCTTTATTTTATGTATTTTTGCTTCGTCTCTATTCTTTCCAATTAATAATTTTGATTTTTGTTTTGTTCTTTTTATTCTAGCTTCTTGACATGCAATGATAGGTTCTTTATTTGCAATACTTCTACTTTTTTGGTGTAGGCATTTAATCTTATAAACTTCCCTCTTAGCATTGCTTTTTCAGTATTACATAGGTTTTGGTATGTTGTATTTCTATTTTTGTGTACCTAGAAATTTATTTTATTTTCTTCTTAATTTCTTCATAAATTCTTCAGTCATTCAGAAGCATATCATTTAGTTTCCATGATGGTCAAGCACAGTGGCTCATACATGTAATCTCAGTATTTTGAGAGGCCAAGGTGGGAAGATAGTTTGTGGCCAATAGTTTAGGACAAAGCAAGAAACCCCATATCTCTGGCCTGGGAAAAGAAGTGAGACTCTGTCTCAGAAAAAAAGAAAATTAATGGTTCAGGTATGGTGGGACACGCCTGTAATCCCAGCACTTTGGGAGGCTGAGATGAGCAGATCACGAGGTCCAGAGATCGAGACTATCCTGGCCAACATGGAAAAACCCCATCTTTACTAAAAATACAAAAACTAACTGGGCATGGTGGCATGTGCCTACAGTCCCAGCTACTAGGGAGGCTGAGGCAGGAGAATCACTTGAACCTGAAAGGTGGAGGTTGCAGTGAGCCAAGACTGCACCACTGCACTCCAGTGGGGCAACAGAGCAAATCTCTGTCAAAAAATAATAATAATAAAATAAATGTGTTTGTGCAGTTTCCACAATTTCTCTAGTTATTAATTTCTAAGTTTTACACCACTATGGTCTGAGAAGATGTTTGATAAGATTTTGATTTTTAAATATTTGTTGAGACTTGTTTTGTGTCCTAACATATGGCCAATCCTGGAGAATGTTCTATGCACTAATAAGAAAAATGTGTATTCTGTGCAGCTGTTGGATGAAATGCTCTATAAATATCTGTTACATCCATTTGTCTATGCAGTTTAAATCCAATGTGTCTTTGTTGATTTTTTGTCTAGGTAACTTCTTCAATGCTGAGAGTAAGGTGTTTAAGTCCTTAACTATTATTACTTGGGAACTATCTCTCCCTTTTGCTCTAATGGTATTTGCCTTACATATCTAGCACTGGGTACAAATATATTTACATTTGTTATGTCTTGTCACTGAACTGATTCCTTTATCACCATACCATTACATTCTTTGTCTCTTAAATACATTTTTAAAGTCTATTTTATCTGCTATAAATATAGCTACTCAAATTGATTTTTGATTTCCATTTGTGTGAAACATCTTTTCCCATCTGTTCACATTCAGGCCATGACTTTAAAGGTGAAGTGAGGTTACTGACAGCAGCATATAGTTGGGTATTTATTTTCAGTTGGCCAATGTATATCTTTTCATTGGGGGTTTAAACTGTTTACATTCTAGGTGTTTTTGATAGATGTGAACTAACTCCTGCCATTTTGCTAATTGTTTTTTGGTTGATTTATATATCCTTTGTTTCTTTCATTCTCTCTTATTGCTTATCTGTGTAGTTTCATGATTTTCTGTAGTGAAAGCATTTGATTTTTTTCCTGTTCTCATTTGTGTATCTGATCTACCAGTAAGTATTTTTTCTTGTTGCTTTCTTTTGGTAGTTATCATCCTTCTGTTTCCAGATGTACAATTCTCTTGAGACTTTCTTGTAGGGGTAGTCTTGTGGTGATGAACTTGCTTAATATTTGCTTGTCTGAGAAAGACTTTATTTCTCCTTCATTTCTTAAGGATAGCTTTGCTGCATATAGCATTCTTGGCCAACAATATTTTTCTTTCAGCCCTTTAGATATATCAACCCATTCTCTCCTGGTCTGCAAAGTTTCAACTGATAAATTTTTTTTTTTTTTTGATGCAGATCATCTTTTATGTGACCTGATGCTTTTCTCTTGCTAAAACTCTCTTTTTGTCTTTGATTTTGATAGTTTGATTATAACATGCCTCAGCAAATACCTTGTAGAACTGAATTTACTTGAAGTTTTTTGAGTTCTCTGGATCTGAGTGTCCCTATCTCCTCTAAGCCTTGGGAATTTTTCAGCTATTATTTCAATAAATAGGTTTTCTATGCCTTTTTCTTTTCCATCTCCTTTACTTCTGATATGCTCATAATGTGAATACTTGCCTGCTTAACATTATTCTGTAAGTTCATTTTATACTGTTTACTCTTTTATTTTTTTTTCTTTTGGCTTAATTGGGTTATTTTGAAATACCCATCTTCAGCATCAAAAATTCTTTATTCTGTTTGATCTAACCAATTGTTAAAGCTCTCAATTATATATTTTTTAATTTATTCATTGAATTCTTCAGTTCTAAGATTTGTGTTTGATTCTTTTAATAATATCTAACCCTTTGTACATTTTTTATTCATATTATGAATTATTTTCCAGATTTTGTTGAATTATCTATATGTATTCTCTTGTATCCCACTGAGTTTCCTTAAATATCATTATTTTAATTTCTTTGCTGGCACTTGATAGATTTCCTTTTCTTTGTGTTCTGTTACTGGAGAATTATTGTGTTCCTATGGAGGAGTTATTTTCCCCTGCTTTTTATGTTTCTTGTGTTCCTTCATTGATATCTGTGCATCTCATTGCATAGCCCTGTTTTCTATTCTTAAAAATAGCTTTTGTAGAACAAAGACTTTTCCTAGTGGATGTGTCCTATAGTGTTGGCTGGATTGATTGCTTTGGCTTTGGTTTGATGTAAACATAACAATGTAGTCCCTGCATGATTTCTCTGGATGTAATCAAAGTCAACAGTGTCTGTGAGTACCTCAGGGCCTTATACTGCTGTTGTTTGCAGAGGCTGTGGTGTGGTTTTCTGAGGATGGAGAACACTAGGAGGGCTTGAGCTACTGTGAAGGCATTGAGCAGCTCTGCCACAGGAATGGACAAGGGTACTAGCAACAGCAGGCTTTGAGTGGGCCAGTCCTTGGACTCTATGGAGGGTGTATGGTGCACAGTAAATCTGCCACTGTGGTGGGTGGGGTCAATGTCTGTAGCAGGCCCTGGGTACATGAATCCTTGGGACTCTGGAGGTACACATGTGACAGCTCTGCCACTGGAATGGGGTAGGGTCACCTGCAGCGTTGGTGGGACCTAGATGGACTGATCCTCAGGCCCCAAGAGGGTATACAAGTGCAAAGTAGTTCTACTACCGAAGGTAGTGGGGTCACCAGCAGAGTCAGATGCCAGGCTCTTGGCTCTCAGGCTCTGTGGAATACGTCCATCTGCAATTTCTGTCTTGAGGAGATCTTCCCTTCTGTGCTGGACCACTTATTACCTAGGATGCAGAGCACTATGTGGGCCTAAGAGCCTGGTTCACAGCTGCACCACTGACTCTAGCTGGAGTTGTGGCCCCACAGTCTTCTGTGTGGGTATGGTGGGATAACAGTGGAAGCCCAAGGATATGCAGATGCAGGAGTTATTGGGCCCCTGGGCAGGAGGTTCTCTGGTAGGAGCTCTGTCCTCAAAATGGTATTATGCTACAGCAGCCTGGTTCCTGGGGAATAAGAAGGCCCAGCGTAAATTCCCTCTTTAGGGTAATATAGTCACCTGGACTCCAGGCACCTCCTTCCACTGGACTCAGTGCCTATGAGGATAGTAAAGTTTTTCTGCAGCCTAGGATTGCAGGCATTCATGGTGGGAATGCGAACTGCTAGGGATCTCCCACTCACCCTTTCTTCACAATGGAAATGTTTGGCTCTAAATAGATCCTGGCCAGGTACTTCGCTTCCCTCTTTTTGCTGCCATCCTGAGTTTCCATGCCTCAGGGGGTCTTTGTCACTTCATCATTAAATTCCATTGTTCTCCCCTAGAGACTTTTTTCAACTTGCAGCTATCTATTCATACTTGTTATTTTTGTCCTTCTTCGTAGAGGAGGCACATGCTAGGTGCCTCTGGTCAACCATTTTGGACTTCTAATGACATAATGAAGAAAGTGAAAAACAGGCCACAGATGCGTGGGCCCTTTTGAACAAGCACTGTTCTAGACATAAGTACTTCATAGGCAAGTAAATCCAGCAAGACCCTTTTTCCTATAGATGTTACAGTCTCAGATTTTACCTGCTGCCAACTATGAAAGGGAAGCAGATATAAAAATACCTTTTAATAAGGCAGGAGAATTGAGTCTGGAAAGCACCCCTAGACCCCAGGAAGGCAGTTGCTGTCATACACAAAGCAATAGAATCTGCTGAAGTAGCCAAGTAGTCCTTCCTAGCCACATCTTCATAGAGTGAGTTTGTTTGTTATTAGTTTTACTTTCTTTCTCTTTCTTTCTTCCTTCCTTCCTTCCTTCCTTCCTTCCTTCCTTCCTTCCTTCCTTCCTTCCTTCCTTCCTTCCTTCCTTCTTTCCTTCCTTCCTTTCTCTCTCTCTCTCTCTCTCTCTCTCTCTCTCTCTCTCTAGATGACCTTACTCTGTCACCCAGCCTAGAGCACATTGGTGTGAACATGGCTCAATGGAGCCTAAACTTCCTGGGTTCATGTAATTATCCTGCTTCAGTTCCCAAGTAGCTGGGACTACAGGCATGCACCACGACACCTGGCTTTTTTTTTTTTTTTAATTTTTGGGGAGATGGAGTTATACTATTTTGTCCAGGCTGAGTTCAAACCCCTGGGCTCAAATAATTCTCCCAGCCTGGCCTCTCAAAGTGCTGGGAATAGAGGTGTGAGCCACAACACCTGGACTCCACTGGGTTTTTAAATATACAAATTAGCTGTTCACATTTAATATAGAAGATTTCATATAAAAATCAGAATGCTTGGGTTCTCTTAAAAAATCCAATAACATGTAACTTGGGACTTCATTCTCACACAATAACAATGAGCTAGGGTGGGGAAAGAGCTCTTCAATTTGTACCAGACGTCACCTGGCCTGCTGATTGCATCTGTTATTTTTGTGGGCCTGTAAGTTTACAACTGACGCTCTAGAGTTGCATGATGAAGGCTGGGTTAAGCAGTAGTGAGTGGTTGTAGGTAATTACCTCTGCACTGTGCATGTGCTATTGAAAACTATCTAAGGATATGTGCTAGACCTGTTACCAAGAGGATTCAGACTTGAAGTCACTTATCTCCCTGGAGAGAGACAGATACTATTCTCATCTTCCTCCCTCCCTGAGAAACTGAGAGTTGTGTAGGAGAAACATAACTTAGACACCCCTAGACCCTACATGTCAACTTCATTTCATGGTGAACTACTGGTTTTCTACAGAGACACTTCATCAGCAGAGGCACCAGCAACCAGCAGACAATAGAATCAACTAACAGATTTGTTAGAATTTCTAGTTTTTATATTACTAGGCAATTGCAGCCAGGAATGCTGACCAGTTAACCTGAGCATACCCTCAGGATTTCTTGATCTTTTTATGACTGAGGGAATTCCAGACCAGAAAGATGTTATTTTCTTGATTATGAGATAGGTGCTAGAGTGGATAATCTGAATTTTAAAAGAGAGATGTTATCTTATTTTTGCACCCTCAAAATCTGAAACAAAGTAACCTATATGATGAAAACATTAAAAATTTAGGTAGAAACATTTTTAAGTATGGATTAATATTTAAACTGTTTGCCAAAATGTTTTACATCACATATTGGAAACATACTCAGAAATAATCCTGGGCATTCATTTGAAGGTGCTATGACCATATTTATAGCAAAATGCAAGGTGATTTGGAGGTCAGAATCTACCTTCCCAGTGATATATTGAGATTCCAAGGTTATGCCCTGAAAGTGGTTTTTATTTTTCTCAATGTATATGTGTGACGTGTTGGCATGTGTGTGTGTGTGTGCGTGTGTGTATGTGCGTGTGTGCGCGTGTGTGCGTGTGTGTGACGTGTTGGCATATGTGTGTGTGCGTGCGTGTGTGTGACGTGTTGGCATATGTGTGTGTGTGCGTGTGTGTGTGCGTGTGTGTGCGTGCATGTGTGTGTGCATGTGTGTGCATGTGTGTGTGCGTGTGTGTGTGCGTGTGTGTGTGTGCGCGTGTGTGTGTGTGCATGCACACATATACATATGCTTACAGGGCTGTGCAAATGTACAATTTATGAAGTTACTGAAGAAGCCATAAAATGAATCACCATTAGATTCCAACGAAGTTTCTCAGTCATTTTAAAAAGAGTAACATTTCTCTGATATCTGTTGCCCCTTGAAAACATTATTAACCACAACATGGAACAGTGTTCCTAAGGTTAAGGGACCTGCTAAGATTGAACCTTCCTTATTATGACTAAGACTTCATATCAGGAATTCTTATAACAGAAGAGATGAAGATTAATTTTGCTAATGATGGGGAGGCTAAGCTTAATATTTATATATGTTTTACTTCTTTCTCCTTAAACATTACTTCCTGTTATAATATGGCTAAAAAATGTTTTAAAGACATGATATGCTTTTCTCACCAAGATTTATTTAAAAATGACTCGGATTTGTCATTATTTTTAAATTCTATATTAATTTTAAATTATATTAACTATGTGGTTAGATGCTTCTTTTCAGGCCACCTGAATGACAAATATATATATAACTTCAGCTCTACTAATGTTTTCTGTGAAAGCAACTTGCTATTTGCTAATAATTTCACAAATATCATAATCATAAAGATGACAAGAAAACATTAATCACCCCACCCCCACGTGTCTTTTAAATTACCTTCTGCAGAATAAAGCCCAATTGCTCAGTATGGCATGTACAGCTCTGTAGCACCTGGCCCCTGCCTGCTTCTGCAGTGCTATTAGCTTTGACTCTATATCTTCTTCTTAACAGCTGTCCCAAAGTACACACCTGGCCACCTAACCTGGTAGCTTTTGTTTGTATTCTATGTAACAATCACTTCAACAACCCTTTTTTGTCTGGGAATACATTGTTCAGTTACTGCCTCTGAGAAGCCTTCCCTTTCTTGTTCCTCCTTTTATGTATTACAGAGATTCATTAACACAAGGTGTAATAAAACACGAAAAAGATTGATGCGATGTTTTTGTGATAGGCAGCCTCTAAGATGATCCACAGATCTCCACTTCTTGATATTCATCATCTTACTGTGGGCTGGACCACCTAGCATCTCTGAGTAGGATATTGATAAAAAGTCTTGAGTTAGCTGCCACTTCCGAGATTATGTTATGAGCTACTGTGTCTTCCAGTTAGCTCATCCCTCTCTTGCTTACTCAGTCTGAGGTACATCAGCTGTCATTGCTGCCTTCTGTCCTATATGGAGACACAAAGAAGAAGGAATGGAGAAAGACACCCAGCCAAGAGCCAGCGAGGACCAGAGACCTGCCAGTGGCCATACGAGTGAGGCTGGAAGCACATCTGCCGCCATTTTAGCCTCAAATAACTGCATCCTCAGCAGACACCTAAACTGCAGCATTGTGAAAGACTCTCAGCCACAGGCTCCCAGCTAAGCTGTGTCTGAGTTTCTAACTATAGAGACTGAGAGAGAAAACATTTTTTGCTGTTTGTCTCTAGGTGTTGGGGTAACTAGTTAAGCAGAAATGAACAGAGTTGCTAATAGAAAAAATAATAAAGCTGCTTTACTTTGGAAGAAATATATTTAAATCTAAGATCACGTCCTTTCTCTGATTTGGGTGTTAAGATGGTCTATATTTTATGATATTACGGTGACAATATATTCTCTCTTTTTTTAAGCCTATAGTTAGTAAAATAAATCTATTTGAGTCCCATAGAATTTTAAAAAATAGTTTTCCAATTAATAAAATCCAAAAGTTTGCTAATAAGCTTGAAATAATTTCCATATCATTTACATTCTTCTATGATCACTATTTTGTGTAAAATGCTGTAAATATTTATTTACATTTGTTTTCTTTAAATAAACTGAATTTCTAAGCTGTAAGAAGTATGTGTTATTCACGTTCACCAGCACTCCATGCCGTATCTGGCACAGAGGGTAGATTCCACAACTATTTATTAAACAAGTGAGTAAATGAAAGTATGAATGAATAAAAACATTAATTACAATAAATGTGTTGACTGTTCTCCTGCAGTATCCTGGCATCGTAACTTATATTGCTATAGGGTAAAAAACGCAGACATAATAGAAAACGTTTACTATGTCCTCCGAATAATGCCTAATGTTTGATATCCTTTAACTAGAAATTTCAATTAATTAGAATAACCATTCTCTTTTTCAAACAACACAGCTATTGTCTTTTTCTACATATGGCACAGTTGACAAACTGATTCACATTTAAACTCTTTCCTTTCATTTCTGTCATTATAAAAGCACAGTACATGTTATACGCTGGGAAACTAAGGATGACAGCTATGAGAGTATATGGAAATAAAAATTGCCAAAATATGAAATTCTCAGATTTATGCAAACCAAGGCAGATACTGACTTTGGAAACACACACACAATCAATTTTCTGCAAGCAGACATGTAAGAATTAGATTTAAGTAATGGAACTGTGATATTAAGAGGATATACTAAGGAAGACAATAGAGAAGTCTGACTCTATAATACTGAAGGAAAACATATGGACACTCTTCTGCAAAAAGATGGTTCAACTGCTTAGCATATGGGAGTCCTAGAGTCACAGACATCATAAGAGAATCAAGTAAATTGTATTCTCATTTTCACCGATAGAGACAATGACCAAACAGCTGATTATAAGTGAGAAGCCAGTACAATACTGCACCATAGCCGATAAATATCTTGTCTACGTGTCTAAAGGACACTGTCTTGATCGCTTGAGAACACAGTACTAAGAGCTTTAAGAGGACACAGTGCTATGAAACTAAATATGACAATGAGAAGATTTTAATCACAAATGTATGGTAGTTTCTCTTGATAAGTACACAGATGCTACTATAGAAAACAGAGTTGTGAGGACATTGTAAAGTGAAGGCTATGCTCCGTTTTGCCTTACTACTTTCAATGATTGATGATTAAGCTACTACATGATATTGACATGTGAACAAAAAATTGGCATCCTACTGTGCAGAGAAGCTTCTGATATGATTCCTGATATTCATGACCTTGTAGTATTCATGAACTCTCTCCTCAAGTGCTGGCTGGGTTGCATGAATTGTTTCTAACCAAACAAATATGAAAAATGTAACAGGCTGTCATTCCTAAGATTACATCAGAAAAGACTATGACTTCTGCAAGCTTCTTTGAACTGACTGTACCAAGGACTGCCCATAGTCAAGCCATGGTAACCTCTGTGACCCACACATACACCTCCAGATGGCTTTCTGGAGCCAGAAAGTCTGAGGTAACAAGAAAACTGCAAAAGGAGAAGAATAGCTAGCTCTTGATCTGCCTGATTAACCGAACTTGGGACATTCCCTCACTGTTCCTCTTTCAACTGATAGGTCATCCTTGTGACACTGAATCCTGTGACTCTCCCTCCCCGGCTTGCAAAAAACCTCCCTAAACTGTAACTTTCCATTATCTACCCCCCGAACCTATAAAACCAGTTCCTATCCCACTACCCTTGGCTGACTCTCTTTTTGGACTCAGCATTCTTGCACTGAGTGAATAAACAGCCTTACTGCTGACACAAAACCTGTTTAGGCCATCTCTTCATTCAGAGCGCACTTAACAACTTCCACCTAATTCATACTCTTTCTCTGTATCTCAATTGCTTGCCTGCTCTGATGAAGCCAGCTGCCATATAGAGAAACTAACACATCAAGAAATAAGGGCTTATCAGGTGAGGTGGCTCACACCTGTAATCCCAACACTTTAGGAGGCTGAGGTGGGTGGGTCACCTGAGGTCATGAGTTCGAGACCAGCCTGACCAACATGGTGAAACCCTGTTTCTACTAAAAATACAGAAATTAGCTGTGCATGTTGGTACATGCCTGTAACCCCAGCTACTCAGGAGGCTGAGACAGGAGAATCGCTTGAACCCAGGAGGCAGAGTTTGTAGTGAGCTGAGATCAGGCCATTGCATTCCAGCCTGGGTAACAGAGTGAGACTCTGTCTCAAAAAAATAGTAGTAATAAACTAAACTAAACTGAAGGGAGTCTCTAGCCAACAGCCAGCAAAGACCTTGGCCCTTAGTCAAATATTTCTTGGGAAACTGAATCCTGCCAACAGCCACATAAATGAGTTTGAAAGCAGATTGTTCCTCAATTGAGCCTTCAGATGAGACTACAGACATTGCTGACAACTTGATGGCAGTCTTTGATAGACTCTGAAACAGAGAATCCAGCTAAGCTCTGCCCACATTTGACACCTACAGAAACTTTAAGATGGTAAGTATTATTGTTTCAAGCCACTAAATATTAGGGTGATTTGTTATGCAGCAATAGATAGTTAATGCACTACCCAATGCATTAACTACAGGGCTGAGTAGTTAATGACAAGGAGACTTTTGATATAGTTACATTTTTTTAAAAATTCTGTGATTAAATTTCTCAAACAAATACTAAATATCTCTAGAATATTAGGAACAGTGATGAATGGACAGAGAACATGTGGAATTTAATTTCAATAATAAGTTTGAGATTTGGAAAGAATTTAGTCAAAGGAAGGGGACTAAGGTAGAATCAGGCAAATTGTATCAAGTAATTATGAGACAGAAAAAAATCCTAAGCCCATGCTCAAGAGAAAGCATGAGCTAGACTGATACTGAGTGTGCAAAGGTGTCATGTATAGTGTGTTTCAAGCGGCTGGCTCATACAATGGGCCTTGGAAGGAACCATGGGAGCTCCTGGGTTGATACAAGTTTTTACCAGTATAACCAGGAAAAGCACAGAGCTCTTGGGGACTTAAAGTGCAGGCATACAGGGGCCCCCAGAGCCATCAGGATGCCGCATTTCTTGGTTCTATAAGGCATTTAAAAAAAATTTTTCTTAAGTTATAGCACATATTGATTTTAGTTATTTTAATTACAGGTAACAAAATCCAGAAAAGCTTACTCACACAAAAAATACTGGAAATAGGTGGAGTAGCTTGTATATTTTAAAATAACACTTGAATATGTAGGCCTTGGGAAAAACAGAAAGAAGCACAGCCTGGATGATCTACACAGCAAGAACTAATGACCAAGTAGCAATTGTTTCTGTCATTGTCATTCTACCTGATACTGAAAATATCTGGGAGGATGTGTAACTGAACAAAATTCATTTGCATGTTTGTCTCAGACTCTATTTCTGTGGCCAATGGAGAGCAGACTCTATTTGGTCAACTGTGGACCACATTTTCACCCTTGAGAGAGTGGTTCAACCCAACTGAACTGAACTATGTGGACTAACATGAAAAGGGCTAGTTTCAGGAAGAAAAAAAGGGGTGTTGTTTAAAAAAACCAACAAGGGAATTAGAGTACTGCATAAGTTTAAACCATGTGCATTCACTACAGAAGCCACCTCGAAGTCAGTGGAGCTATCTTAGAATCAAGGGAATGTCATCCTTTAACTGGCATCACTTTTAACAGGCTTGATGCATATACTGACTGGTGCCTCAAAGGCACCATCTGACATATAAATTATATGTCGAAGCTAGGGTTACGAAAAAATTGCCTCTCTAGTGAAGATGTGCTCTACAGCTGCAGTTTCATATCTTCTTTCTGTGCAGAATAAAGTTCAGCTGGCCCTTCAGATCAGGCCACCCCAGGGCAAGAACTGTAGCAATTTATCTCACCTGGCAATTCCTGATACGTAAGACAAGAATTCTATGATACTATCAATTTGTATAGAACTTGAAGCAGTTGCCTGACTTCTTCTAAGATGCTGTTTCATTTTGTAATTACAAAACTGTTTATTACCCCCATTTAGATATAAATAAAAGAAGGCATAATCCAATTAAATGGCTTATGCAAATTCATGTAACAGTTCACAGTTGAAATCAGAGTCAAGATCTCTAATATCCTGTCAAGTGCTCATTGTATTCTAACTGACACGTTGTTTTCAGTGCCTCATCACTACCTGATGGCATGTAATCATATATTCAGTTGACATGAAGCTGAAGGGATAACTTTTTTGAATTAGTGAATAAGAATCCAGAAATGTCGTGGTAGACTGGAACGATGAGGCAAGTCATGAATTCAACCAGGATAAATATCAAATCCTGCATAAAGGAATACTGGCTAAGTATATAAGTAGGTTGAGGTAAAATTTAACAATAGCAAATGTTAAAAATATATGAGTGTTAGTGAAGTATAATAAATATGGGGGCAAAAGTGTGACTTATTGTCAATAATACAAATCTACACTTTGAATGTATTAAGAGATTTATGTGTTGAGGTTCCTTTCTTTTTTTCTTTTTTTTTTTATTTGAAACGGAGTTTTGCTCTTGTTACCCAGGCTGGAGTGCAATGGCATGATCTCAGCTCACCACAACCTCCGCCTCCTGGGTTCAAGCAATTCTCCTGCCTCAGCCTCCTGAGTAGCTGGGATTACAGGCACATGCCACCATGCCCAGCTAATTTTTTGTATTTTTAGTAGAGATGGGGTTTCACCATGTTGACCAGGATGGTCTCAATCTCTTGACCTCATGATCCACCCGCCTCGGCCTCCCAAAGTGCTAAGATCACAGAGGTTCCTTTCTTTACCAAGCTCATTGGGTTAGGTTTACAGAAGTGAATATGCAATTTATGTCTGGATATATGGCCTCCCCTGAACCCCTTCTAAACTGATCCAGGCGAGAAAAGAAAGTTAAACACCCTCTCTCACCTTTCTGATATCTTACAAGTCTCAAACAACCAAGTTATTATTTTTGTATCTTTGAGCTCCAACATATTTACCTCCTACAGAAAACATTTTCCTTGATTTTCTCAAACCCCAGGGAACTCAAAGTTGTCCCTCTCTGTGTTAGACATTTCGAGGATTGCCCATCCTTGTCTAGAGCCATCTACTTTCTCCTGGAATTGCCTGACTCTGATCTATACATGTAGGCCTCCCAGCCATGATGCTGAACAACATTATTCTGTTCCCTCAGCCCCTTAACTCCAATTGATTAGATGAAGGCACATGACGACCTTGATATGAGTTGAAGAAAATAGCTTCTATAGATTGGTGCAAAAGTCATTGCAGTTTTTGCCATTAAAAGTGAGCAAAAGAGGGCCAGGTACAGTGGCTCATGTCTGTAATCCCAGCACTTTGGGAGGCCATGGTAGGCAGATCACGAGGTCAGGAGTTCAAACCAGCTTGGCCAACATGGTGAAAATCAATCTCTATTAAAATAATACAAAAAAGTAGCCAGGTATGGTGGTGCAGGCCTGTAATCCCAGCTACTCAGGAGGCTGAGGCAGGAGAATCACTTGAACCCAGGAGGCGGAAGCTGTGGTGAGTGGAGATCATGCCATTGCACACCAGCCTGGGTGACAGAGTAAGACTCCATCTCAAAATAAATAAATAAATAAATGTGCACAAAGAGTGAATATATTCTAAAAGTTTGGAATTGTAACAGAGGGCTGTTTGTTGATCTGAATAAATCTTAAAGAGTCATATGTAAAATTAATCATCAGTAATGTTCACATAAGCCAGGTTGTAGACAAAGAAAATGATAAAACACAAGCAGAAGATATGTAGAGGAAAGAAGAAATGAGATGGATACTCAGGAAGAATGAGACTGAGAAAGGGAGAGAGAGAAATGAATAAACAGATGATGGCTTTCTCAGAGTTCTAGAAATCCTTGTTTCAGCTCGTTCAAACTTGGGTGCATTTCTAACCTTCATTTTCATGAGACACTTCTCAATTTTTATAATTTCTATAATATATATCCTTTGTTTTGCTTAAACTAAACATACCAACAGCCAAAATCTTACAGGAACTTTACAGATCCTCTAGTCCCAAAGTATCAGCTCAAACCCACAACTCACAGGTAACTCACTTGATTTTACAGCTTCTTCACACCTTCAGCTAACTTGGATTTTCAAATGGTTGCAGTCAATATTAGTAAAGACTTAGCAGCATTGACAATATCTACATGTTTAGACAAGGCCTTAAATGATGACTCAAAACAGTGTCACATGCAGAACTGCGAGAGACACTCAGGATTGTCATCGTGGAAAAGAGATGACTAGAAAAGGAAAATAACCTGTCTGCAAATAATGTAATAAAATGTTTAACTTAATGTAATGTATGATGATTTTTTTTCTTAATGTTGATCTATTAAATGAAATGAATTCTTTTGAAAGGTAGTCAGTTCCCTGACATTGGAGGTATTTGAACAAATTCTAGATGCCCTCTTAACAACATATTTGTGGGAAACACTATGAAAGCATCAAATCAAGTGGGTGGTTAGTTAGCTACATCTAAATTGTCTTCCAACTATAAGATTCTGTGATTCAATTTATCCTGAAGGCCTGTAGGATGCACTGTACAGTGTAATGTTAGCCTCTGCACGACTAACATCTTGTTAAATCACAATAGGTAGTACTAGCCAAAACTTTCTGATGGACAAGCATTATGAAAATATGTAAGGCAATAATATTTGCCAGTTGTATGACCTGATCCTTAAACAAAGGAGAACGCCCTTTACAATGACATTTCAAGGTAGGCTTTTGTTTAAGATCAACTGTGTGAAACACCATCCCTCAGTATTAAGGTGCTTTCAACACATGTTCAGTCTTGATGACATCATATCTGAATGGCGCCTTCAGTTGAATCATCGCGCCTGGAATACCGTGACCTCACCCTTCTACAAAGCTTTACAACCACATGTTTTCTTATTGTTGCCAACGTCACAAATTAAGCTCATTAGAAGCTGAAAGTTTTTAAAAGTACCTTGTTCCTTCTTTTCAAAACTTTTTATTGTATAATCCAGACATCATCAGATGGCTTCATTTTTTTATAAATTTATAATGTACTTATGCTATTAGGGCACATTACAACAAAATGATTCAGTTAAAATACAGAAAGAATTACTAAATCTCTTTCAGCTGAATGCTCTTATGTTTAAGTACCCTCTATTCCAGACAATACTGAGAGTCACAGCCAGGAGAACAGCCATGCTGTTTCCTGTAACTCCTTTCCTTCAAATACCCAGAGCATATCAGATATCAAGAAGTCTGTCTCTTCTTTCCCCTTTGTATAAGTTTAACTATGTGTAATGTGCCCAATGGTGGTTCCCAAAAACATATGTCCATATCCTAATCCCCAGAAACTTTGACTATTACCTTATATAGCAAAAGAGTAAATATCTTGTGTGGCAAAGACATAATTCAATGAAGGATCTTGAGTGGAGGTGATTATCCTGAATTATTCAGGTGGGCCTTATAAGCCTTTGTAAGTGTTCTTATGAGAAAGAGGCAAGGAAGAGCAGACACACAGAAGAGGAGAAGGTAATATAAAGATGGAGGCAGATTGGAGTGATGGGTCTTAACCCAGCGAACATCTGTATCTGCCAGAAGCTAGAAAGGATAAGGAATGGAGTCTCTCCCAGAGCTTCTGAGGAAACACAGCCCTGCTGACACCCTGATTTCTGATCTGAGTCACAATATACCTATTGTCTTTCACTGTCCTTGAATGAGGATGAAAGCACTCCAAAATCAACATTTTCATATTTGTTAAAGAAATGCCCCGAATTGACAATTCACAAAAAGAGATATAAAAATGTCCTTTAAACATTTGACATGATATTCATCTTCATTCATGATAAGAAAAGTGTAATTAAAACTACTGTAAGATAGTGTTCCTGAACCATCTGACTGGCTAAAATTCAAAAGCTTGACAATGCTCTCCATTGGAAAGGCTAATGAGAAACAGGCTCTCTCTGACATTGTGGGTGGGAATGAAAAACGGTGCAATTCTTATGGAGGGGATTTTGACAATATTTAATTAAACTATATACGTATTTCCCCTTCAATCCAATAGTCCTACTTCTAGAAATTTACCTTGAGGGTATACCTCCAAAAACACGAAAATTCATTTTTACAAGTCTATTTATTTCAGCATCATTTGTAATTTCAAAATATTAGAAACCACCTAAATCTAGAAACATACGAGAGTAGGTAAATTCAATGGAGTATTATGCTATCATTAAAAAATGACTAAAGCCTCTATGAACAGGCATAGTATTGAGTGAAAAAGCAAAATATAAAAGAAGATATATATGCTATTGTATATATTATATAAGAAAGACTAATCAGTAAACACACTGCACTTGCTAAGAAAAAATGAAGTTGTTAACTGCACGGGGTGAGATGGAAGGGATGGGGTGGAAGAACAGAGGAAAGCGTGACTCTTCTCTGAGTATACCTTGATGTACAGTTTTTGACTCTGGAAGCATGTTAACATCGCACATAGTCACAAAATTACATTACATAAATAAGAATGAGAAGAAAATAACGCAAACAGAAACAAATGAGTTTAGTCATATTTTAGACGAACACCATAGTCACATGAAATGGGTATGAAAGAAAGACCCAGTCTAAGTGCAGATGAACAGAATGTCTTACTCAAGACCAAGAAAGTACTCTTGGTCTTGGGCAGAGTGAGGTGTGGGATTTGGTGGCAGAAGTTCAAACCAGTCCTAAACCCTTTTTAGTAGTTTTGTTTATGATAATGGTGTGGGTGAGAAAATTATAAAAATAATTTAGATGTATTATAGGACTGAGCAAATGCATAAATGATCATATTGGGAGCTAAGATTTTCACTGAAAAAAAAAACAAATGAAGTGATGATTTCTAAAATACGCATGTGTGTATGTATGTGCATGTCGATGTGCTCACAAATGCAAACATGTTAAGTATGTATATACAAGTATGCTTGTGTAATACATGTATGTGAATACATCCGTATATAAACACACTTATACCTACACTGTCTGCTGCAAGGACCCAGAAGCAAGAATTCCCTAATGGCAACAAGCACAGCTTACACCTAGATATTGGTCTTTACTTCCCACTAAAAGGAACAGGAATTCTTGAATAAATTGATTTCCAGGATTGAGCAAAGTGGATACAAAGTAAGCTACAAAGAAAGAAAGTGCCAAATAAATGAAAACAATTTGGGGGCCTATCACAAGGAGAAAGGGACCAACTAAGAGGCTTTCACTGGCCAGATATGGACACCATGAGCACCAAAATACTCAAAAACTGCACTGAATGATAACCTCTTGAAGAAAATAGAAATTGATCAATTCATACTGACAACAAATATATACCACTATATGGATATGGAAAGCATATATAAAAGCAAAATGCTGAGCGTTGAGTGGCAACATTAAGGGATAGGTGAAATTAGAAAATTATCCCGTTAAAATTGGACCAGGAATGAACCCTCACTAGAGGATAAGACCAGTGGGAAGTTTCAATAGGCAGCAAGATATTTGCATAGTCCTCAAATGACTCCCACAGCTTGTTTAATAGTTGCAAGGGAGAAAAGAAAACAACAGCTCAGTAATTATACAATGGAGAAAGGAGAAATGGGGCAACACTATGTCCAGGTGATAAAACTAAGCTATTAATTTTATCATTAACCATTAAAATGAACACCGTTAATGAGGGACTAATGAACATCATGTGGTTCCAGATGTGTAACACAGATGTGTAACAAAAATATCTCCTAGGCAGCATTCCAGTAAGAATGTATAACCACCATCTAGTCAATAAAGATCAAACCAATACTCAATGAGAAACAGTCTATGTTTTAAAAGATAAAAGGATAGGAGGGATGTGGTGGCTTCTGCCTGTAATCACAGCACTTTGGGAGGCTGAGGTGGGTGGATCACCTTAGGTCAGGAGTTTGAGACCAGCCTGCCCAACACGGTGAAACCCCATCTCTACTAGAAATACAAAAAGTAGCTGGCTGTGGTGACTGGCGCCTATAATTCCAGCTACAGGGGAGGCTGAGGCAAGAGAATTGCTTGAACCCAGACAGCGGAGGTTGCAGTGAGCCGAGATCACGTCATTTCACTCCAGACTTCTTTTGCAACAAGAGCAAAAAAAAACTCCATCTCAAAAAAAAAAGAATATATTTGTCAAAAATATCAATATTATTAAACATAAAGGAAAACTATGGAAATGCTCCAGATTAAGGGAGGCTCAAGAGACATGACCACTAAATACAATACCTGCTCCTAAACTCATGCTAAAGAATTTACAGGCAAAGAATGATGATATATAAAACTTACCTTCAAATAGTTCAGGAAAAGATAATTTACGTATACATACACATAGAGAAAGTATAAGAGAGAGGGGAAAAAACATAAATGATAAGGCAAACGAAGTTAAATATTAAGAATAGGAAAATCCAGATGAAAGTTTATGGATTTCTTTGCACTATTTTAGCAACTTTTACAAGTTAGAAATTACACCAAATCCAAAGTATAAACAAAAAGATACTCTACAGCAGAAATTCTCTAAGTCTCAGAACTGTTTGATGCTGAAATCTGAGTTGTTCGTATTTGTTTAACACCTCTAGATAATCAAGATATATCTACCCAGTATGCCCCACCCACTGTGCACGCACACACACAGAACCCATAATATCTGAAGCCTCAAAGCGCTTATACCCTAATTGAGGTAATGAAAACTGTCACTTAGTAATAAAATTAACAACTTTGAATCTCAAGCAAATGCTAAGTGAAAGGTACATGTGATAGCAACTACAGGCTAATTATCTAGTTAAAATTGTACTTTTCATAATTTCTGCTCTTTCTTTTTATATGTAGTTGCTTTAAAAAATTATTATTGCTCTGCTAAATAACATCACATTTACTTGAAAATCACTATTGAAATATGCTGCCTTTTTCTCTTCTTCAGATTGAGGAACTCTAGTTTTTGAAACTTGTCTGTCATGCTCTTATTAATCTCCTCCTCCAGGAGCACAATGTGCTGATCAGCTGTCATTTGTGCAGTCCTGGAAACTAACAAGAGATGCTTACCACCATCCTTCTGTTTCTAAGTGTTAGCATTCCTAATATAGGATTCAAATTATGAATTTTGGCTTCATTTGACTGGATTTTTTTCATCAAATTATAGGGCCTTTTCACTCATATTAAAAATAAGCTACATTTTTCAGTACAGCAGGCAACTTGGTAATATGAGCTGATAAAATTTTATTTACCTACAATTATGCTCCTATATTTATTATATAGAATTTATTATACTTATCAATATAGATAGGGTTTAGAGGATTCTCCTTCCACAGGCACATTAAAGACTCATCAGTTAAATTAAAATTTGACCCAAAACAATTTAGCACAAAATATCGTTGCTTAACTTTCCTCTATTCATAAAATGGAATAACTTAAAGAGTAGTTCCTGTTTTGGTTTACAGATGTTACTTATTTTTTCTTAATTAGAATAGTAGAAAAATAACAGTATCTTTAATGACAGCTGACTCAAGAAATATACATGATGATGGGAAAGAAACCAATTATCTATTTTAATTAATGTATCAGTACTAATGAATAATCTAGAGGAAGTTTAAATTACTTTATTATAGCCATGTTAAGGTTGTAAACTTTTAAGATTCAACCACAGCTATAATAATTTGACAACAGTTCAAATATTTGTCAGCAAAATATGTGAAACATTCTAATGAACTGGGTTTCACATGAGTTTACAAGAACCCTCTTTATTTTTTTATTTTTATTTGTAGAAATTTTGTACAAATTTTATTTGTAGAAATTATAAATCTTTTAATTCCTTCTGAATCCTTCCTTCCTTCTTTCCTTCCTTTTTTCTTGATGAAGATAGTGAAGGAATGATAATAATCATTCCTTACTGATTCTCCACTATGCCTAAAATAAGTGTAGAAAGTCTAAGATTCCAATTCAATCTTCAGAAAGATGCAAAAATCTGTTTGCTGTTCCCCACTCCTCACTCTTTTTAACTATATTATTTCCTTTCTTTGCTGTCCTCTTCCTTTATTATGGTGGTAAACATGGGCATCAAATAGTGATCTTTTACTCATTCTTCTATCAATTTATTCATTTATTCATTCATGCAATTTATTTATTAATTCATTTATTCATTACATCATGTTCCAGGCACAATCAAGGTTAAATATAAAATCCTAAAAACAAGTGTGCTTGTTTGTGTTTTACGTACCCTACCTGAGTCTTCCAATTAGAGGTAGCATCTGGTTTTAGATTTCAGGTTTGTTTGTAGCCAGCTAGGATAATCTGTTTAAAATGTACAGAGGGATGAACTAGAAAGAACAATTAAATATGTTCATTGCTAATGAATAATTTTCATGCTGGGTGAGCCCATAAAAAAGTAATGAGAATTATATAATGGGGTGATCTTAGGCACTATCCAATTCCCCAATTCAGGTTTACCCACTGGCTGAAAATGAATCCAAATGGATTCATCAGTATCAAGTCTACCAGCTAGCATTTGCCATGTGGGAGAGATTTTTACTGTCAACTATAATGAGTTATTACTAATGGCAGGTAGTTCCTGGAAACAGCTGGTAGCATTTATCTAGAATAAGAAAGGTATAAATGACTTCTATGACAATCTGTACTGGCAGCAGGAAAAGATAAAGGAGAAGGCAGAAGGCATAGACCACCGGAAGGTGTGGGGAGATACAATGTTTTGTTTAAAGGTTCAGGAAGGCACATTTTATTTCATACATTTCCTCTGAGTCACCTGGTACAGAAAGTTTTCTGTAGATTTTCAGATAAAGATAGAGAAGTATGTTTCTTTGTTGAAAAAAACCTGATAAGTTATATTTAGAATTTGCAAAGAACTAAAACAGATTTACAAGAAAAAAAAACAAACAAGCCCATTCAAAAGTGGGTGAAGGATATGAACAGACACTTTACAAAAGAAGACATACATGAGGCCAACAAACATATGAAAAAATGCTCACCATCACTAGTCATTAGAGAAATGCAAATCAAAACCACATTGAGATACCATCTCACACCAGTTAGAATGACGATCATTAAAAAATCTGGAGACAACAGATGCTGGAGAGGATGTGGAGAAATAGGAACACTTTTACACTGTTGGTAGAAGTGTAAATTAGTTCAACCATTGTGGAAGACAGTGTGGCAACTCCTTAAGGATCTAGAATTAGAAATTTCATTTGACCCAGCAATCCCATTACTAGGCATATATCCAAAGGATTATAAATTGTTCTAGTATAAGGACACATACACACAAATGTTCATTGCAGCACTGTTCACAATAGCAAAGACCTAGAACCAATCCAAATGTCCATCAGTGATAGACTGGACAGGGAAAATGTGTCACATCTACACCATGGAATATTATGCAGCCACCAAAAGTGATGAGTTTGTGTCCTTTGTTGGGACATGGATGATCCTGGAAACCATCATTCTCAGCAAACTGACACAAGAACAGAAAATCAAACACCGCATGTTCTCATTCATGGGCTGGTGTTGAACAATGAGAACACATGGATACAGGGAGGGGAGTATCACACACTGGGGTCTGTTGGGGGGAAATAGGGGAGGGACAGCAGGGGGTGGGGAGTTAGGGAGAGATACCATGGGGAGAAATGCCAGATATAGGTGAAGGGGAGGAAGGCAGCAAATCACACTGCCATGTGTGTACCTATGCAACAATCTTGCATGTTCTTCACATGTACCCCAAAACCTAAAATGCAATTAAAAAAAAGAAAAAACCTGATAAATATAACTTTTTCAGGAACTTTCCAGAATATCTAGTTACAGTTTCTTACTACAGATTTCATAGCTCCATTTCACAATTGAGCCTTTGATTTATATCCTTTTAAATTTTATGCTGAAAGTACAGAGATCAGCAACTTTTAAAAACTTGAAGATAACCAATACACTACAGCAAATTGTATCTTCTGTGGCCTTTATGTTGACTTCCCCAACAGAATTCAATCTCCTTAAGAATGTTTTATTCGTATTTGCTTCCCAAGGATCCAAGTATCCTACCAGTTTGATTATCAATTGTGAGTGGATTATTCAGTTGTCAATCAGTTTTCTACTCTTCATAGTAATTTAGTAACCAATTACTACATTAATATATTAATTGTGTAACTGCCCAGTGGGTTCACTTTGTCCACTGCCTACACAGCTGATTTATCAATACAAGGGAATTGCAATAGAGAAAGGGTAAATCATGCAGAGCCAGCTGTGTGGGAGACTGGAGTTTTATTGTTACTCAAATCAGTCTCCCTGAGTATTCAGGGAGCAGTGATTACAGACAACGTGGTGGGTGGGGGAAGCCAGTGACCTGGAAGTGCTAATTAGTCAGAGATGAAATCATAGAGAGTAGAGGCTGTCGTTCTGTGCTGAGTCAGTTCCTGGTTGGGGGCCACAAGATCAGATAAGCCAGTTTATCCATCTTGGTGGTGCCAGCTAATCCATCAAGTGCAGGGTCTGCAAAATATCTCAAACACTGATCTTAGGAGCGGTTTAGGGACAGTCGGAATCTTGTAGCCTTTAACTGCATGACCCCTAAACCATAATTTCTAATCTTGTGGCTAATGTTAGTCCTACAAGGGCTATCCAGTCCCCAGGCTAGAAGGAGGTTTGCTTTGTGAAAGGGCTGCTGCTGTCTTTGTTTTAAACTATAAGCCATAAACAAAGTTTCTCCCAAAGTTAGTTCACCCTATACCCAGGAATGAACAAGGACAGCTTGGAGGTTAGACTATGGAGTCAGTTAAGTCAGATCTCTCTCACTGTCTCACTCATAATTTTGCAATGGTGGTTTCAATGATGTGGGTCAAGTTTTGTCATCAAAGAGTTACTTAGGAGTCACATTTATAGGTTGTGTGTAGAGTTCTCATGTCATGATTTCCTACAGTAACTTTATGTTTCTGACATTAAAGAAATCCCAGAGAGTATTTTAAGACCTAGTCACTGTCATGACTTACAGAATGTGAATGGTAAAGTTAATCTACACAAACCTTTATTACCTACCTCCTGCTTATGTCCTTTTTTAAGAACAAAAAAAACAAGAACAAATAAAAACATGGGGTTTCACCATGTTGACCAGGCTGGTCTTGAACTCCTGACCTCAGGTGATCCACCCACCTCAGCTTCTGAAAGTGCTAGGATTACAGTTGTGAGTCACCGTGCCCTGCCTGCTTATGTCTTTATGTAGCATCTTTGGTATGGGGCTGTGGCAGCATGATGTAATAGTAATGAGGAAAACATGGTGTGATGGTTAAATTTATGTGTCAAATTGACTGGGCCATGGGGTGTCCACAAATTATTTAAACATTATTCTGAGTGTGTCTGTGAGAGTGTTATGGGCTGAGATTAACATCTGAATGGGTAGGCTGAGTTTAAGCACATTGCTCTCCCTAAGGTCCCTGGGCCCTTCTCCAATCAATTAAAGGCTTGATGAGAACAAAAAAGCTGACTTGCTTATGATAAGGGAGAACTATCCCTATCAGACTGTCTTCTAGCTGGCACCTTAGTTCTTTTCCTGCCTTTAGACTCAAGCTGGACTATTAATCCTTCTTGGGTCTCAAACTACCAATTTTCAGATTCAAACTACATCATTGATGCTCCTAGTTCCCAGCTTGCCAATTGCAGATTTGGAGACTTGCCAGCTTCTATAATGACATGAGCCAATTTCTACTTTTATACATTCTATATGTGTATAATAGATACAATTTCATTGTATAGATGTATATACTGTGCATGAGGCAGGGTCATATACATTTACACACATGAAGGCATACCTTGCTTTATTGCATTTTGCTTCACATATACTGCATTTCTTACAAATTAAAGATTTATGACAATCCTTCACCAAGCAAGTATATCATTCCAAGAGTATGTGCTCACTGTGTTCCTGTGTCACATTTTGATCATTCTCACAATACTTCAACTTTTCCATTATTGTTATATCTGTTATGGTGATCAGTGATCCTTGATGTTATTATCATAATTGTTTTGGTGCACCACAAACAAAGCACATATAACACAGTGAATTCATTGATAAAAGTTGAGTGTATTCTAACTGCTCTACCAATCAGCCATTCCCTTATTTCTCTCAATCTCCTTGAGCCTCCCTTTTCCCTGAGACACAATAATACTATAATTGGGCAAGTTAGTAATCCTACAATGGCTTCTAAGTGTTCAAGTAAAAAGATGCATAGCATATCTCACAATTTAACCAAAAAACTAGAAATGATTACTATTAGAGAGGAAGCCATGTTGAAGTCTGAAACACGCTGAAAGCTAAATCCCTTGTACCAATTAGCCAAGTTGTAAATGCAAAGAAAATGTTCTTGAAGGAAATGTAAATTTCTATTCCACTGAACACACAAATGATAAGAAAGCAAAACAGCCTTATTGCTGATACGGAGAAAGTTTGAGTGGTCTGGCTAGAAGATCAAACCAACCACGACATTCCCTAAGTCAAAACCTAATCCAGAGACAGGCCTTAACTCTCTTCAATTCTATGAAGGCTGAGAGAGGTGAGGAGATGGCAGAAAAAAGTTTAAAGCAAGCAAAGGTTGGTTCATGCGGTTTAATGAAAGAAGACATCTCCATAAACTGAAATTACAAGGTCAAGCAGCAAGAGAAGCTCCATAAACTGAAATTACAAGGTGAAGCTGATGGAGAAGCTGTAAGTTACCCAGAAGATCTAGCTAAGATAATTCATGAAGGTGGCTACAGGAATCTGGGAATCAAATGGCTTTCAGTGTAGACAAAACAGCTTTCTTTTGGAAGAAGATGACATGTAGGACTTTCATAGGTAGAAGGGAGAAGTCAACGCCTGGCTTCAATACTTCAAAGGAGAGAAGGAGAGCCTGACTCTCGTTAGGGGCTTATCCAGCTGATGACTTTCAACTGAAGACAGTACTCATTTACCATTCTGAAAGTCCTAGAGCCTTTAAAATTATCATACATCTACTTCATCTATGCTCTATAAATACAGAAACGAAGCGGGAACGAGAGCATATCTCTTTACAGAATGGTTTACTGAACATTATAAGCCTAATATTGAGAACAACTGCTCAAAAAAAAAGAAAGGAAAAAAAAAGATTTCTTTCAAAACATTATTGCTCACTGACAATGTACCTAGTCACCTAAGAGCTCTGATTGAAATATACAAAGAGATTAATGTTGTTTCCATGCCTATGAACACAACATACATTCTGTAGCCTATGGATCAAGAAGTAATTTTGACCGTCAGGTCTCATTATTTAAGAAATACATTTTGTAAGGCTATAGCTGTCATAGAAAATGCTTTCTCTCATGGATCTGGGCAAATAAAATTAAGAACCTTCTGAAAAGGATTTAGCATTCTACATATTATTAAGAACATTGTGATTCATGAGAGGAGATCAAAATATCAACATTAACAGGAATTAGAAACAAGTTGATTTCCACCCTCATGGATGACTTTGAGGAATTCAAGACTTCTTTTTAGAAAGTTACTGAAAATTTAGTGAAAACAGCAAGAGAACTAGAATTAGAAGTGAAGTCTGAAGATGTGACTGAATTCCTTCAATCTCATCATGAAACTTTAATGAATGAGGTAGTGCTTCTTACGGGTTTGCAAAGAAAGTGGTTTCCTGAGATGGAATCTACTCCTAGTAAAGATGCTGTAAACATTGTTGAAATGATAATAAAGGGTTTAAACTATCCTATAAACTTAGCTGCAGAAGCAGTGGCAGGGTTCAAGAGGATTGACTCCAATTCTGAAAGAAGATCTACTGTTGGTAAAATGCTATCAAACAGTATGGCATGCTTCAGAGAAATATTTTGTGAAAAGAAGAGAATTGATGTGACAAACCTCATTGTTCTTTTAAAAAATTGCCACAGCCATCCCAACTTTTAGCAACCCCCATCCTGATCAGTAAGCAGTCATCAACATGCATTCAAGACACCCTCCATCAGCAAAAAAGTTTACAACTTGTTGAAGGCACAGATGATACTGCACGTTAGTAATAAAGTTTTTTTAAAAATTTAAGCTGTATACATTTTTTAAACATAGTGTTATTGCAACCTTAGTAGAGTATAATGTAACATCACTTTTATATGTGCTGGGAAACCAAAAAATGTGTGTAACTCTGTCAATTGCTCCCTTTATTGCAATATTTGCTTTATTGGGATGATATAAAAACAAAAGTACAATATCTTTAACGTATGACTGATGTATATAATATCTATATATATTTTTATATAAATATATATAAAATCTCTAACTGCTCTTTCTCTAGAGAACTCTGATACACATAATAGCTTCTAGGAATAGTGAATTTGATAAAAAATGTATTTCCATTGAATTGTCTAAATACCTATACACACCTACATTAACTAATTTTTTAATAAATCACAAAGTCTGGCACATAGAGCCTAATAAATATTGGTTAAATCAGTAATCCAGCAATTATGTTAATAATGAATATTGCTGTTCATATGTTGTATTATGTTAATGATGCATACAAGGAAGTACATTAACTAGACATATAAGAAAACCCTGTGTTCAAATGGTTGGAAAAGTAATCTTCTTGAAATTGGGAAAATAAACGATTTCTGTCTTGAAACTTCATTTGTTTTTCTCCCTAACACATATTTGTTAAAGGCCTTTCATTAACTTACAGTGTGGTTTCTGTGGTTTTAGCAAACCATGCATGCAGTGTCTCAATCTCCTTATTCACAAAATGAGTAAGTTGAAGATTTTTCTATATCTTCTAAAGATTGCAGTTAGAATCTCTGTCATATATTTAGTGAATATGATATTGAAGGGGGGAGAATGAAGAAAGATAAAATACATTTATTAATAATTAATTCTAGGCCGGGCGCGGTGGCTCAAGCCTGTAATCCCAGCACTTTGGGAGGCCGAGGCGGGTGGATCACGAGGTCAAGAGATCGAGACCATCCTGGTCAACATGGTGAAACCCCGTCTCTACTAAATATACAAAAAAAAAATTAGCTGGGCATGGTGGCGCGTGCCTGTAATCCCAGCTACTCAGGAGGCTGAGGCAGGAGAATTGCCTGAACCCAGGAGGCGGAGGTTGTGGTGAGCCGAGATCGCGCCATTGCACTCCAGCCTGGGTAACAAGAGCGAAACTTCGTCTCAAAAAAAAAAAAAAAAAGATAATAATAATAAAAATTAATTCTAATTTTATTTTACTTTTTAGATATCTTGACTGTTGGAAGTCACTGATACTTTAAATATTCTGCATGTCTTTTGAAAATTGAAAAGTAACAAATAAAATATCTAGTGATGTTTCATTATCGCTATTTTTCAATTATATAATACTAGTGTCAATTTCACTTCTATATTTTAACTGTGTGTATTTTCCTTTTTTAAAAAAAAATTTTAATTTTGGGGATGGAATCTCACTCCCTCTGTTACCCAGGCTGTCACCCCTCTGTCACCCAATTTGTCTTCTTAGTTTTATGTTCTAGTTAATGTTATAATACCTCATAGTAAAACAAGCTACCAAGTTTAGAAAGATTATTATATACTGTTTTTTCCTAATTTCATGCTTGTATTTTGGATTAGCAAATTAAGTACATTTTTTAAATATTAAAACTATTTTTCCCCTTTTCCCTTTACTTTGTATAAAAACCTTAAATTAGATGCATTTAAGATTGTCTTTCATACTTTCACTGAATGCAATTCAATTTTATAGTGTATACGTCTTTAATAATGTAAATCCACTAAAAAGTAATAATGTGAAATTAACATATCTTTCTCGGTTCCCTTTATTTTTTGTTTTCTCATGAAACTATTACAAGGAGGAAAGAAACAGAGAAAAGGAGACAACATAACGAAAGGAGGGAAAGGAGATTCAAAGATTTTTCCATGTCTATAAAGCTCTCTCTTTTTGTGTATGCACATGATATACAAACACGTATGCACACATTATATCTAACAAAAATAAAACCGATTCTGAAAAATGTTAAAGAACAGTTCTTTACACTAATAACACTAATATCATTAGAAAGTTTGGCATGTTTTAATTTAGTAAATTAACTGTAACACAATCACAAAAATAGAGAAATATACTCAGAAAATATTTAGACTATAGTATGATACCTTATGGGAAAACAGTAAATATTAGGTTGGTGCAAAAGCAATTGAGATTTTTGCCATTAAAAATTATGACAAGGGGCTGGGCGCAGTGGCTCAAGCCTGTAATCCCAGCACTTTGCGAGGCCAAGGTGGGTGGATCACGAGGTCAAGAGATCGAGACCATCTTGGTCAACATGGTGAAACCCCGTCTCTACTAAAAATACAAAAAATTATCTGGGCATGGAGGCGTGTGCCTGTAATCCCAGCTACTCAGGAGGCTGAGGCAGGAGAATTGCCTGAACCCAGGAGGCGGAGGTTGTGGTGAGCCGAAATCGCGCCATTGCACTCCAGCCTGGGTAACAAGAGCGAAACTCTGTCTCAAAAAAAAAAAAATTATGACAAGGGCCACAGTTACTTTTGCACCAACCGAATACTTCAACAGTAAATTAGGTACAAGAAAAATAAATGATACATAAAAGATAAAAATGAACATAGAATAAGAAATAGATCTGAATACAAACATTGAGAGGATCATAAACGATTTGCTGCAAGACTTGGATAAACATGTTGGTGTATGATAAGCCCATGTTTATCAAACTAAATATGTAAATGATCTAGATGTTACAATTTTATGCACAGGAAATTTGTCTAAAGGGTTAAAAATAAAGTGGAGTTATGCATGAAGACATAATTTTGTTATACAAGCGTCAGAACATTATTGATAATAGCAAAATAGATATAACTTTAAAACACCCAAATTTTATGACTTTTAAAAATAAAATGCCAAATATTGCACTGCCAACTAAAAACCTTACTTTATAACAAAATATTTAACAACATAGGGGGTTGAATAATATAGGCATTTCAATATAAATAGAGACTTCAAATATAAAAATTGTACTCATCATCTTCAAAAAGGCAATCTAATATTTATATATACACACATTTATGTGGGTAAATCAAAAAGGTAGAGATGTTTCATGTCAGATAATGTTGATATGGATAAGATTATGAGTGTTTTTTTCTTCCATCAGGTATTCAATTTTTCTTCATTAAAATTTATAATTATTTATCAAGAGAATATCCTATTTAAGAAAAAGGGAATTATTATAGACTTTTTTTTTTTTTGAGACAGAGTCTCGCTTTGTCGCCAGGTGCCAGGCTGGAGTGCAGTGGCTCGATCTCAGCTCACTGCAACCTCCACCTCCCAGGTTCAAGCAATTCTCTTGCCTCAGCCTCCCAAGCAGCTGGGACTACAGGTGTACACCACGACACCCAGCTAATTTTTGTATTTTTTAGTAGAGACGGGGTTTCACCATGTTGGCCAGGATGATCTCGATCTCTTGACCTCGTGATCCACCTGCCTCAGCTTCCCAAAGTACTGGGCTTACAGGTGTGAGCCACCGTATTACAGAGTTTTAAATATTCTTCCTCAGTTTAATATCCTTCATTTTTCACTATGTTATAGTGAAACATGCTAGACTTCTATGTTCTAGAAAATTTCATATTCTTCATTATACAATGATTTGGGCATCTGAGAGTCTTCAGGATTTTATTAACAACACAGCCTAATTATTTATTCACTATCCCATTGGAACCAGATTGCATGGTAACTGGTTACTAATAATACGATCGGACTTTTCCATAAGGGATTAACTTTGTAAAAAGAGCTTATGAGAGAAAGTACAATCTATGCAATTAAAAAAAAAAATTTTAGCCAATTTATCTTTAGATAATGATTACCTATACGATAAAAAGTGTAAAAGAGGAGTTATGGGTGATATCATGTTTTAACATTTTTGTCCCATGAGAGCATAATACACTAAAAAAGAAAAAACAAACACACAATCTTTCGGATTGCAATTTTATTTTAAGTCATTGAGATGGCATCTTTAGAGGGCTCCATTTTACAAAATAATGATTCTCTCCAAATGGTAGTGAAACGAGATTGTCTAACTTTTACTAGGATGTTGTCAAACAGGAATAAAAGTCTTGAGGCAAAATAAAGTTGGAAAAGATCCTGGCATTAAAACAATCTGGTAAATACGTAGAGAAAAAAATTTTTAGTTCATGCTTTCCTCTAATTAGTACACTTTCTCTAGCAGTTAGAGAAAGGAGAAAATGTATTTGCTATAGTGGTGTGTCTCAAACTACTTCTTACCAAAGAAAACTGTCTAATAATCCTTTATAGGAGAAAAAGTAAAATTTAGAGGGGGTGGAGGGAATTTGGTTATTTCTAGGCTGCATTTTGCATGGATAATATGGGGATAAAACTAAAGTATGTCTGTGTCATATTCTCAAGCAAAACGTAAGTAGCTTTGTATCTATTTTTGTTTTCAGCTCAAATAATTTGGAAGTTGATTGAACATCATGAAGTAATAGAGCAACACACACATACACACATGCACACATACATATGCACACATAGATCCCACACAAAATCAGCCTAAAGACTGGCAGAGTTTGGAAACATAGAGACTTATTTCCCTGCCATAGAATCCAGATCTGCTCTTAAAATAAAAGATCAAGAGACAAGAAAGTTACCAAACATAGCTCCAATAAGAACGCTTTATAGAGAAATTCGAATCTTCCAGAAAATCTTATGTCACACATTGTCATTATTCCTATAGAAGTACAAAATGGTCTTATTTATTCTGAAGCAACATTGACACTCTTGCAATTTTGAAGAATACATTTGAAAGGCTGAAAAAATGTTAATTTCCTCCTAAAATATAACAAATTTAAAGTTCTTTCCTCATCAAGTAAAGTAAGATTATCTCCTCTGCATTGAGCATGTATGTGGACCCAGTTAACAGTGCATAAGAGAAATGTAAGATATCCCCTCTCTGTTTCTTAGATATTTTGCTTAAGAGGTGGAATTGACACCAAATGATAAGATAATGGTACAGGCAAAATAAAATCAATGGCCAAATTATGTGGTACAGAGGAAAAGCACTTTGCTTCTACAAATTGCTTTGAAAACATCATAAAGATAAGCAAGAGGAAAAAGAGGCAATGATGAGGGTGGAGGCATGCAAGGAACTTTGCTTACATGAAGACAGGGAGATTACTTTCTATGAGGATCCCATAAAAACTACCATTTCCTTCACGCTAACACTTTTGTTTCCTCTGGGACAGAAATGTTTTTGAGCATATAAGGATAGAGAGGAGAAGAAATGCTGGACATTTAAAAAATTATTTTAGAATAAGAATTTATTTTAAAGATGATTCTCAGGAAATTCCTGGCTTGTCCAGGTGCCTGGGGTTCTGTTCCAGAGCCACTTTTTGCTTTTCAAATGCTGTTTAGGAGCAAGTCCCCACATGCCACCAGGCACTCCTGTTGACAATTTTGACCTTTATTAATTCAGGTCTACTCAATCTCCACTACTGATCTGTCAATGCTGACACCTTGTCACACTCTGATTTTGCAGAGAGAATACTGAAAGAGTTCACAGGCCATCACACTGGCTGACTTGATACCAGGGAGAAAATAATAATAATAAAAAAATCCAGGACAAACTTCATGCCCTTTCTACATTTAAATACAGACTAAATTGAGGTTGCACTGAGGATTACTTATGTGTCCCCAAGAGTTCTCAAGATGAATACCAGACTTACTATGGGAATAGTTATACTATTCATATGCTTATATAAATTGGTTTTCATGAGTAAATTTCCTGGTTTGCCCTTTTCGACTGAAATATGTCCCTTGTTGCGGGAAAATGCAATAAAGCAATGCAGTGTGTTTTTTAATCTTTGGAAAGTTGAAAAGGTTACATGCTGTGTGTGAGTTTTCTATTCTCAGAATATACATACACATTCCATGAAACAAAACAACAACAACAAAAAATCAGTATAATTTAACAGATCCCTGTGTCTTTTTTATTCCTACACTGTTGTTCTCTGGCGAAGAATGCGTAAAAGTAATTTTGCAGAGAAGCAGCAGTTTGTTTTTGTAAATTTCAATTGGCAATCATGACCTTAAGTCTTTTCTATGCAGAAAAACTAAAAATAAGAGGTGTGCACCTTTGAGATTAAGTTATTACATTACAGCATTCAGGCTCAGTGCTGTTTAACCAATAAAGTAAACTGCAACTTGCTGACATTTACTTAAAACTTAGGTACTTTGCTTCACCATTTCTCTACCCCATTAGCCACAATATGATTATTGTAAAATAAACATCTCTTACTAATTGTACTATCATTGGGGTTAGTATTCTGACTTATTTTATAGTAACGCTAATGTTTAATTTGAATCATCTGATTTTAGTCGCTTTCCTTAAAAGCAGCCAACGCAACGGAACAGACCCTGGAATATATAGAGTTCCTCTACACAGGGCAAACTGGCTTCAGAGGGGTTTAACTGGCTACATCATTAAATTTGAGAATTAGAAAGAGCCTTGAAAAAAATTCCCTCATTCAACAGATGTAAATGTCAGAGACATTATCTAAGTCATGCAGATTGCACAGCAGGCAGGAGGCAGGACCAAATTCCTGAGGTCTGGAGTCTTCATGTTTACTTTCTAAGCGACTGCTTTCAATATTAATCCTGAGTTAATTACAGGTGCAAAAACAAAAAGTAAAAAAGACACCAAAACCTCAGGTACTCTGAGTTCATTAATAATGTTTAAAAATATTTCCAGCAGTCATTAAGTTAATCTTGCTTTACAGTAAAATTTAGAAATAACTTCTTTTTATATTAAGTACTTATTTATAACTTATTTGTTAGAAATCATTTTAGTTATTTACAACTTATTGAAGTTTGAAATAGGTTTACTTATTTAAAAAACTATATACAGAGGTCAGGTGCCGTGGCTCATGACTGTAATCCCAGCACTTTGGGAGGCTGAGGTGGGCAGATCACATGAGGTCAGCAGTAAGAGACCAGCCTGGCCAGCACGGCGGAACCCCGTCTCTACTAAAAATATAGAAGAATTCGCCAGGTGTGGAGGCACGCATCTATAATCCCAGCTCCTCAGACGGCTGAGGCAGAATCACTTGAACTGGAAGGCAGAGGTTGCAGTGAGCCGAGATTGCATCACTGCATTCCAGCCTGGGTTACAAGAATGAAACTCCATCTCCAAAAAAAGAAAAAACTAAACACTTATTTTTGAAATGAAAATAAAAGGCTTCACATTTTAAAGCTGAGGGGTGTAGATAAAAAACGGCCACTACTACATTTTTACACCTTTTATCCCCCTTCACTTCTACATACGGGAAAAAGAAAACTGGGCAAAAGGGAAGGTCAGCGGATGATTACAGACATTTGCTGATGAAGGTTGCACCATGTGCCAGGCCTATGCTAGGAAGAACTTTACATTTTATCTCTCACTCATTCTTGGTTCCTTTACCCAGGCAGAAATTATTTACCTAACATGTATGAGCAACAGAGTCCTAATATATAAATTCTACTTCAGAGGCAAAAACTTTTTTGTAAATGCAATCTGCCCTAAAAAATAAATAATTGTATATGTATTCAGAGCACCTTTAAAAAAAACAGGGATTCTGCCTGAACCCAGGAGGTGGAGGTTGGAGTGAGCCAAGATTCTAATTTTTTTTAATTGTATTTCACACAGGGCTCTGAAAACAGAAGTACTGATGTATGTTTTGGTAATAATTTATATGAGAAAATAGAATTAATCTGAGAATGCACATGCTAGCTTGCATAAAAGCACATTGTGTATTTCTGAATATCTTTGATGTAAATAAAAATTACATATATGATATATGTATTCTTTCACTTGAAGAATCCCATAACCTTCCTTTGGAACTTTCAGTGGAACACACTGCCCCAAATTTTTCAACATAAAAATTTCAATATATATGTATATTTCAAGGGCAGGGTTATTACAAGAAAACAAAAAAAAATTGCCAAGAAAGGTGCCCATTTTCAAGTATTCTCAACCACTTAGTAGTCTAATATTTACATGCAAATATTTAAGCTGTTAATCTCAAATCATTATGATTTTTTCACTAAAGCAATCTTCTAAATGTGTAAGTTTGACAGATGATTTCTTTCATAAATATTAAAGACTAATATTTATTTGAGATTACTTAATTTTTCCTAATTATTTATTCACATGCAGACTAATATACTTTGGATGTTTGTCCCCACCCAAATCTCATGATAAATTGTAATTCCCCATGTTGGAGGTGGGCCCAATGGGAGGTGTTTGGATCATGAGGGTGTTTCCTCAAACAGTTCACACAAGATCTGGTTGTTTAAGTGTTTGGCCTTTCCCCTGACTCTTTCTTTCTTGTTCCTGCTTTGATTATGTGATGTGCCTGCTTCCTCTTCACCTTCTGCCAGGATTGTCAGCTTCCTGAGGTCTCCCTAGAAACCAAGTAGATACCAACACCATGCTTCCTGTACAACCTGCAGAACCTTGAGCCAATTAAAGCTCTATTCTTTATAAATTACACAGCCTAAGGTATTTCTTTATGCGATGCAAGTATGGCCTAATACAGAAATTGGCACCAAGAAGTGAGGCATTGCTATTAACATACCTGAAAATGTGGGAACAGCTTTGGAACTGGGTAACAGACAGAGGTTGGAAGAATTTAGAGGGCTTAGAGATAGGAAAATGAGCAAAAGTTTGGAACTTCTTGGAGGCTGGTTAAATAGTTGTGACCAAAATGCTTTTATGGATAATGAAGTACAAGCTAATGAGGTCTCAGATGGAAATGAGGATCTTATTGGAAACTGGAGCTAAGGGCACATGTGTTGCATGCCTTAGCAAAGAGTCTAGATCCATTCTGTTCATGCCCTAGGGATCAGTGGAAGTTTAAACTTCAGAGTGGTGATTTAGGTTATCTAGAAGAAATTTCTAAGGAGCAAAGGATTCAAGAAGTAGCTTGACTGCTTCCAACAACCTACACTCAGATGTGGGAACAAAGAAATGACCGAAAGTTGGAACATACATTTAAAAGTAAAGTAGAACATAAAAGTTTGGTAAATTTGCAGCCTGGCCATGTGGCAGAGAAATAAAGCAAGACAATGGGAAAAAGACCTTGAAGACATTTTAGAGAACTTGATGGTGGCTCCTCTCATTATAGGCTTAGAGGTCTAGGAGAAACAAATGATTTCATGAGTCAAGACCAGGCCCCTGCTGCCCTGTGCAGCCTCAAGATACTGCTTCCCACATTCTAGCTGCTCAAGTTCCAGCTGGGGCTCAAAGGGGCCCAGGACAGCCCAAGCTGCCACTTTGAAGAAGTCAAGTCATAAGCCTTGGCAGCTTCCACATAGTGTTAAACCCCTGGTCACACAGAGTGTAAGAGTAGAGGCTGGCCAGCCTTGGCATAGATTTCAGAGGATGTATGAGAGAGCTGGGTGCTCAGGCAGAAGCATGCTGCAGGGCCAGACTCCTCACAGAAAACCTCTACTAGGACGATGTGGAGGAGAAATGTAGGGTTGGAGCCCAACATAAAGTCCCCACTATGGCACTGCCTTTGGGAACTATTGGAAGCAGGCCACCATCATCCAGACCCCACAACAGCAGATCCACCAGCAGCTTGCACCCTCAGCATGAAAAAGCTGCAGATACTCAACACCAACCTATGAGAGCAGCTGCGGAACCCTGCAAAGCCACAGAAGCTTAGGAGCCTACCCCTTGCAGCAGCATGCCCTGCATGCAGCATATGGAGTCAAAGGAGACTATTATTATTATTATTTTCAAGATGGAGTCTTGTTCTGTCATCCAGGCTGAAGTGCAGTGGCATGGATTGGCTCACTACAACCTCCACCTCCCGGGTTCAAGTGATTCTCCTGCCTCAGTCTCCTGAGTAGCTGGGATTACAGGCACCCACCATTGCATCTGGCTGACTTTTGTATTTTTAGTAGAGGGTTTCACCATGTTGACCAGGCTGGTCTCAAACTCTTGACCTCATGATCTGCCCAACTTGGCCTCCCAAAGTGCTGGGATTACTGGTGTGAGCTCACTGTGTGAGCCCTCAAAGGAGATTATTCTGGAGCATTAAGATTTAATGACTACCCTGCTGGGTTTTGAACTTGTGTGGGTCCAGTAGCTTTTTTATTTTGGCCAATTTCTCTCTTTCAGAATGGCAATGTTTACGAAATGCCTATACCCTCATTATACCACTGTATTTTAGAAGTAAATAACCTGCTTTTAATTACGCAGGCCTATAGGTAGAAGGGATGAACCTTGTCTCAGCTGAGACTTTGGACTTCAGAATTTTGAGTTAATGCTGAAACAAGTCAGGGCCAGACTGTTTGGGAGACTTTGGGAGACTACTGGGAAAGCACGATTGTATTTTGCAGTATGAGAATGGCATGAGATTTGGGAGGGGCCGAGGAGGAATAATAATACAGTTTGGATATTTGTCCCTGCCCAAATATCATATTGGATTTTAATTCCCAATGCTGGAGGTGGGACCTGATGGGATGTGTTTGGGTCACGAGGGCACAAGCCTCATGGCTTGGTGCTGTGTTTGTGATAGTGAGTGAGTTCTTGTGAAATCTGATTGTTTAAAAGTGTCTGGGTTCTGGTACAGTGGCTCACGCCTATAATCCCAGCAATTTGGGAGGCCAAGATGGGCAGATCACTTGAGGTCAGGAGTTCAAGACCAGCTTGGACAACATGGTGAAACCCCATCTCTAATAAAAATACAAAAATTAGCTGGGTTTGGTGGTATGCGCCTGTAATCCCAGCAACTTGGGAGGCTGAGGCAGGAGAATCACTTGAACCTGGGAGGCGGAGGTGCAGTGAGCTGAGATCATGTCACTGAACTCCAGCCTGGGCAATGGAGTGAGAATTTGTCTCAAAAAATAAAAAAATAAAAGTGTCTGGCACACCCCCCCTCCCACACCCTCTGTTGCTCCTCCTGCCATCACCCTTTGAAGCGCCTGCTCCCACTTTGCCTTCCACCTTGAGTAAATACGCCCTGAGGCCTGCTCAGAAGCTGAGCATATGCTGGTACCATCCTTGTATAGCCTGCAGAACCATGAGCCAACCAAACCTCTTTTCTTTATAAATTACCCAATCTCAGGCATTTCTTTATAGCGACACAGAAAAAGACTAATGTATAGATGAACCTACTTTCAGATTTTACTGGATTAGTCAAATCATTCCTTATGCACATGAGTTTGCAAAATAAGATGTGATACATTTTATTGACAAATCCCTACTAGTACCTTAACTGTTAGAAAGTTTAGGTAAGTGTTGTAATTGAAGTGATATTTGCTATTTCAAGCTATATTAAAACTCTGTGTTTTCTCTGTTGTTTTCACCAAAGCTTTTACAGCTTTAGTTGATCATTAATGCACTTATAATGTACAGTAACATATGGTACACTGGCATCATCACACCTGGGAACTGCATTTCAGTTCCTCCTTTCTCTGAAAAGTCTATTCAAGTTAAGGACTATGGCGTATGTCTGCTATATGAGTCACTTAATGTAGAGCACCCAACATGTGTTCCAAAGTAGTCCCACTCAATGTTCCATGACAAAGAGCACAATATAATTTCCCTAAATTTGTGAAATATTCCTGTGGGAGATTCATAATGTATAGTCACATATTTAAGACTCTTAGATGTTCTAGAATAAGAAACGTTTACCTGTGTATAAATCTTTTTCTTAAACTTATTGAAACTAAAATCTTCTCATATTTCTAATAAATAAACTACCATGGAACATACTTTAGGAAAATTCTACCTTGATACAATATAGCATTAGCTAGCTAATAAACCCTCATAGACTTTGTGCCCAAACATCCATACCATTGTGATTATCACACTTAAAACTACTTTCTCCTGGCCCAGTGTGGTGGCTCACAGCTGTAATCCCAGAACTTTGGGAGTCTGTGGTGGGCAGATCACCTGAGGTCAGGAGTTCAAGACCAGCCTGGTTAATATGTTGAAACCTTGTCTCTACTAAAACTACAAAAATTAGCCGGGTGAGATGGCACACACCTGTAGTTCCAGCTACTCGGGAGGCTGAGGCAGAAGAATCGCTTGAATCCAGGAGGTAGAGGTTTCAGTGAGCTAAGATTGTGCCACTGCACTCCAGCCTGGGAGACAAAGCAAGACTCTGTCTCCAAAAAAACAAAAACTAAAAAACTTTCTCCCTCTTTATACTTGTAAGGTGCTGAATTTTAGAGTTACGGAACACATCAAAACCAAAAATTAAGTAAGAGTCTTAAAAAATGTAGTGAGGAGTTGTCTTCAAACAGGTATTAAGTACATTCATGACGCTTCAGATAGTGTGATTCTTAAACCTATACAGCATTTCAGAGACTTCTGACCGCTGTTGAAAAGTAACAAAAAAACAAGAAAGCAAGAAACAAACCCAATCCATACGCCTGTGTTACAGTTTCTCACAGTTATTTGTCACCTTTTAATTATTGTGTGCAACAGGGTAAAAAGTGAGAATTTTCTTTAAGTAATTCATGAAACTGTCCATATATCATCAAAGTCATCATTCCTGCCCTCAGTTCCGTACTGTGCCCTTTAGCATGCAGCTGAACATGACATTAATAATAATGTCTAATTAACGGATACCTATCCATTTCACTAGAGAAAGGTGTGTGGCACATTTCCAGAATCATAGGAGTGCCCTTTTAGAACACTGGAAACTAATCTCAATTTTTCAATGCCAAAGTCAAAGATGTTTGTGGCGGTACCATGCTGTGCTCAGTTGAAATTTCACATATGAAATTTCTCACCAGATAAGAAACAAGGACAAATCATTTGGAGAATCCATGCAAACAAATTAAACTGCCTTCATCTCTAAATTCTTGAAAGTCATTAAAAATATTTTATTTTATATTAAATAGATGTTACTGTCAAACTTTCACCCAGTTTTCTCCACAGATCTTCAGTGTAGGATAATCAGGTGTTAATATTAACATGGTTCATTGGGGAAGATAAGAAAAATAATGAAGTCACATGAAGACAACTGATATTGCTGAGGAGGTGAAATTTACAAAATGAGGTGTGCAGCCATTTTGTCACAAAACTTTATAGGCCAACCTATGTGTCAGATAAAAATAGAGGCCTTCTCTTCTTTTTCTTTAAAAGAACTAGTTCTGTTCCTCTTACAGCAGAAACAAAAGAACAAAAAATACGTATTTTTTTCATTAATTCTAAATAAAAACTTGAATTCCAACTCTAAAAAAATTTAACATTCAATTTTATTTTATTTGCTATTTTTCCTTTTTTTCTTTTTTAAACAGAGTCTTGCTCTGTTGCCCAGGCTGGAGCATAGTGGCACAATTTGAGTTCACTGCAACCTCCAACCCCCAGGTTCAAATGATTCTCCTGCCTCAGCCTCCTGAGTAGCTGGGATTACAGGCACATGCCACCACACATGGCTAATTTTTTATTTTTAATAGAGATGGAGTTTCACGATGTCAGCCGGGCTGGTCTTGAATTTCTGACCTTAGGTGATCCACCCTCCTCAGTCTCCCAAAGTGCTGGGATTATAGGCATGAGCCACCGTGCCAAGACGGTGAATTTTAAAGTGTTGCTGTTCATGCTTTAATGGTGATATATTTTAAGGATAGTTTCTCATGATTTAGACAGACTCTGTTTTGTTTCAATAGTTAGGAATAGCAAGTTCCATAGACTAAAAAACATGATACAATCCCTTTATTTTAATAGTTGACAAAAGTGGGTCCAGAGATGTAATGTGACTAACATAACCTGATGTAACTTTTTACAAAATGCAAGATTGAGACAAATAACTTGTTTTGAACTGAAAAAGCATGGACATGTATTTTCAAGATAAAGTACATATATAAATGTCATAGACTTTTTTCATAGATAGAAGCATTACTAATCATCATTACTTAAATTGCATATAAGTAACCTGGGCCCCAGTGCCATTTTGACTGGCTCTAAGTACCCAGCTGGTTAATTGCAGAGATTTATGTGGAGCACCAAGTTTTCTAACTTCCCATATATAACTGTTCTTTTATATGTAAATTTTAATTCATTCTGGACAACTGACAGTCACTATGTGAACTATGAATTGTAGTTTTTCATATATCATTCACAACACTTCTTATATGTAAAGAAGAAATCATGGTGTGATGTATATAACACAGATTTCATACAGAGAATTAGTAGAGATAGTAATAGTAACAATAGTGGCAGCGATGTATTGAGCCTCAGTTTGCTCTTCCATAAATGAGGATGATAGTGAACACTGCAGCAGAGAAGTCCTTAAGGATTTAATAAGAAAATGGACATAATACATTTTGGATGCAATCTAACTACAATGGCTATAGGGAGGTCAGTAATCTCTATTTGAGTATTCAGTGAGAATTATAAGGTGATATCGTATCTGAGTAAGCAATGTTCAGGTCCAAGTATGTTTACTAAACACCTTATAAGGCATACGATTCTGCTTCTTTTTTTTCTTTTTGAGACAGAGTCTCGCTCTGTTACCAGACTGGAGTGCAGTAGGGCGCAATCTAGGCTGACTGTAACCTCCGTCTCCTGGGTTCAAGCGATTCTCCTGTTTCAGCCTCCCGAACAGCTGGGACTACAGGTGCGTGCCACCACACTGGGCTAATTTTTTGTATTTTTAGTGGAGATGCAGTTTCACCATATTGGCCAGGATGGTCTTAATTTCTCGACCTCGTGATCCACCCACCTGGCCTCCCAAAGTGCTGGGATTACAGGTGTGAGCCACTGCACCCAGCCTATCCTGCTCTTTTAAAACAAATAAACCTCTGACACTCCTCCTTTTTGTCGGTTTCCTATTTGTACAAAATATGGAGAAAAAAGCTCCCAATTAAATTTGAGTTTTGTGATTTACTAGACTTTATGCAACCAAGAGTGAGAAACTACTAAGCTGGTATGGCCAGTGCTTCAAGTGTCCTGGTAGCCACTGTCCCCAGGATTTTTGAAAATGTTTATGGATATAAACTCGACTGGGAGTGGGGATGGGATGGGTGGGGATTGGGGCTGGGGAGAGAGAAAGTGACAGTTGAAAGCAGCTAAGTGGTTTCTAACTCTCAAGTGTCACATACTTCAATCCTGTATTTCTTTAGACAAAATGCTCCTTTGTTCTTGGAAAGTCATCTAACTGAGCCTTTTAGTTATGCAAACGGAAAGCAAGCAGCCTCTTTGGAAATGGAGATGTGGTTCTAAAGATTGAAAACTATTTCATGAGAGTGGATGAAAACTTGTCTACCTGGGTGCTGTGGGAGAAAATGCCCACTAAGGGGATTGCCTGGCCTCCTTGAGTGAGTCCCAGTGACTGTGGTTAAAAGAGTGGACAGTAAAAGTGGATGAAGACTCTTTTTCACAAGGCAGTATGCAATATTCTGGTCTCATGTGAGCATGACTTTAGGATCCAGGAAATGAAGTGTGGCCCAGAATCACTGTCTCTTTCCGAAACCCAGCCTTGTTCTTGTACAACTTATTATTTTGCTGTATTTTGATTTATTTTTATAATTTTAAGAATCGTATTTCAAGTTTCTAAGTTCGTTTTGGTTCTTTTTTTCTAATCTTTCTGCTCTTTCTTTTTAGTCTGTTTTTGGTTCCTCATTTTTGTGATCCCATCTTTTATTTATTTACATAGTCATAGATGAGTATTTTATATTTTATATCTTATCACTGTAAGATCTGAAGTACTTGGGGAACTAAATCTTTCATTTAGTGTTTCTGCTGACTGTCACTCCTGCCACTCATTTCCTGGTATATTTGAGGATATTGAATGGAAATTCATATTTGTGTTTATCTGTGGAAAATCTCAATGCTTAAATTGGTAGAATTTTTTTTTTCAGATGTTCTCTTTCATTGAGTCGTTTTGTTCATGGTACAAGGCTCATGACTGTACTCTAGCTCCATTCTAGTTTCACCCTGAAAATGACAGGCAGGCCACGGCTTAGTGTGCACTCAGTTGGGGACAATATGGGTACTCACTGCTCACAGTCTTGATTTTAGCTTGTTTTGGGGGAGTTCTGTTTATTTTTAAAATTTCTATTCTTCTGTCCTTTTACTTTCAGACATTTCTCTCATGTTCTTAATTCCAGAAGCACAATAATGCTATTATTTTATGATGTCCTTTTAGATCATTTTTTGTGGAGAACCTCTCAGCATATCTGCTTTGCCATATTACTAGAAGAGGGAGTGTACATTTTTTCATTGATAAAATGATTGTCTAGATTCCCTTCCATTTAGATGTGAACATGTTTACAAAGAGCCAATGATAAATGAGTATGATTGATATGTGCACCTTCTGGGTCACTTGCTTAAAGACAAGTACTTGCCTTGAACTTCTTACCCACCTAGCTCCCAGCCTCATTCTTGCTGCCTGAAAAACAGTAGCAAATGAAGCCCCAGCTGCCCATATGGTGAAGGAAGCCATACATCAAGGAGGACAGAACCTACTGTCCATCCTGAGATCCAAAATGGCCTCGTGGAACAGAAACCCTTTCTTAGCCTGAACGTCACGTGAAACAAACAAACAAACAAACAAACAAACTCACTCCTCTGTTGTCTAAACCTCTGCATTCTGTGCATTCTGTGACCTTCTTGAGAAGACACCATATATCCTAACATGTGCATTTCATTTTCAGAGGTAACACGACTAGATACCCTAAAAACTCAAAGGCAAGAAAAATGTCAACTTTTACAAACAAATTATCTAATCTTTTAACTGAAGATTGCAGTTGAAATTAAAATAAAGAAACTAATACCTAAGGGAAGAAAAAAGAACACAGAGAGAAGGGGGGCATAAAGAGTTTAAATGTGACAGAAAACTGAAAAAAGTCTATCTTATCTTATGCCAGAGGGGGAAAAAGTTGTAATTACCCAGTAAGATAAAAGCTGTTGAATTTGTAGCAATGGAAATATTAAGACAAATTAAATACCAAGCTTATCTCCGCTCAGTGCTATCAATATTTTATACTAAACATCTGTTCCTTGTATCTCATCTCAGAAATGCTTCTACACTTTATCAGTGCAAGCGCAGCTTTTCAAAGCAAATTAAGCTAAACCGTTTTCACTTAATCACCGATTGATCACAACACGAAGAATGCCACATATTGATCTCTAAGAGCCCCATTTTTCCCAATTCAGAAAAGCATATTGGAAGAAACACTTGATTTGCAATCAGAGTAAACTGGTTAGGCTTACACTTCTGACATATTTTAAGTAAGAAGTATTTCAGCGATTAAAAGGATAAAACAGCATGTATTTTCAATGAGAAGTGAAAAATAGACAATTCCCTGCCTTTAGTTTAGAGTCTAGTGCTATAGAAGACTTCAGAGATCCTCAAAGCTTTATGAAGTTTCATTAAGGAACCCCAAAGAGAAGATGACATTTTTATTTTTGGGGGACAGTAGGATGTTAATATCTGGGTTCATTTGAGAATTAGCAGCACAGAAGCAATCTTTCTTCCAAAAACTTGATCAAGCACCATTACTCCAAGGTAGGTTTGCCTCATGTGAATTTATTGCCAATCTCTGATCTAGTTCGGGAGCTGCCTATTCAAATGCCTGCAGGACCTAGGCAGTTAATGCAAATGAAGAGGCAATATTGTGTTCATGTTCTATGGGTTGGTGCAGTATAACTCCAGATAATTGGTGTTGTCTGGCACACACATGGACCCTTTGTTCCCATACCTTACTTTTCAAGATGTAGGGGCCAAGGAAAAACTTCCCTTTGCCCTCTGAACGTTTGCTGAAAGTCGCTGATAAAAGGCAGATTAATAGGAGAAAAGACACACAAACTTATTTGATCATAGTTTTACCTGACACAGAAGCCTTCAGACTGAAGACCCAAAGATACAGAGTAAGCTACCCATTTTGTTTCTTAGATTTAACAAAGGATGGTCACCCATTTGGATACCCATGTAGAAATATAATTGGATGAAAATGGCGTGATCCAATGCTAATGAACCGGGGAAACACAGCGAGGTCTGTTTTTCTGGTTACAGTCTTCTTAACGATTCTTTTGTCTGTTAGATTCTTGTGTCTGCTTAGATTCTTCTGTCTGGTTAGATTCTTCTAGGCTTCTCCGTGCGGCATACCTTCCTTCTAGGTGTGAGGCAAGACCCTCTCTGGAATGGAGGTCTCATGACCTGCCGTCACACCATGTAGGTCAGATAATTTCCCATGGCCAGTTTTACACAGAAAGGTACATGGAAAGGCCCACACCTCAGGAAACCCCTCAGATCTGGGCAAATTGGGACCATGAATCACCCTCTTCTAGATCCACTGATCAGGGTTTTTTTGTTGTTGTTGTTTTTATTTTTCACCACCCATTGACCACACCTTTCTTTTTTCCTATCATAAGAACACATAATGGGTTTGTGTCCTTCAAGTTTGTGTGGGGATGAGGAAGCCGGGGTCCCTGTGGTGGCTTCTGATCACAGTAGCTGTGGCATTGCTTGCCAAGCCAGAAATAGGACTACATGGGGACCAACAATCAGATGGATTGAATGATTGTGTCTGGCATAAAAATTTAGCTTATGTGACCTCTTATCTAATCACACCTTTAAGAGTCACATATCAGGTGATGGCATATGGGCATTCTGGTTTTATATTTCCTGGATTGTGTAACCTATCTAAAAATATAACCTGAAACAAATCAAACTTTGTTTCAATTTTTGTTTTGTACACACGTTGTTCACAAAAATTCCTACATTTAGCGAGTGTGACAGGTCACATTTCAGAAGTTATACAAATTCAGCCATTTTCCCGAGCACGGACCAATGAGGACCTCGGGAAGAAAGTGAGAGAGAGAGAGAAAGAGAGCGAGAGAGAGCAAGAGACAGAGAGAGAGAGAGAGAGAGAGAGAGAGAGAGAGAGAGAGAGAGAGAGAGCTTGAGCGCACAAGCCTTTCGAAGTGTGAGGTTACAGATCTACTACTCATTTTACTCCAAGACCCAGGGAATCTATCAGTGCTCAGAGTTCCAACCAACTTCAAAGCGAGACTTGTGATCACAGAAGCTCGATGAAATAATGGAACAAGCATAAAATTGGCCCTGTGTGAATTAGATTGCAAAGGCAGGAACCTAGCTTCATTTACCTAAGAAGCTAATGTTTAAATTAAAACCTTTGTATGCCCTCTGTAGTTTTCTAGGTATGCAGATTTTATACCAATGACTAGCCCAGAGAAACTAACAAAGAAATTGTGGTGGGGTAAAACAAAAGGGAGTTTTCCTTTACTCTTTACACATGAAAAATGACTTCCCTATGTATGTACTTATCTTTTTTTTTTTTTTTTCTTTCCAGAGCCAGCACAGAAGTGACAATTAGAGGATGATTCTTTTTTTTTTTTTCCCTTGGCCCTGAAGGGATCTAGAGAGAGACTTCAGTATTTTTCTCTTTGTAAAATGAAGCCTGGCTTTGAAGCCAGAATCTCTGAAATGAGGCATTGCAAATGTCCTTTGATGAATCAGTCTGTGTGAAGGAGAAAGGAAGAAGGGAGCAGCAGATTGATTGCAGCTAATGTACCTCTCCTGCCATGCCCTTTTAATCTTCTTCGAATGGCCATGGATAATCAAGAGGTCAATCATGAATCCATCACAGGTCCTCGTCTCAGGGCAGTTTCCAAATTGTTGAAGCCCTCATTCCAATAAGCCATTTAAAAGCAGTTAGCCAGAGTTGGGGGGAGAGTGAGGCACGGGGTGGGGCTGGAGAAAACATCAACTTCAGGGGTCCAACTGAAGTTTTTCCCTGAGAAACACTTCTGCAGGACGTACAGAAACAACTTTACCACCCAACTTTCTTCATTCATAACTGAATACATGAAAATCTTGCATTTTGCAAAAGGGGACAGGCATGCAAAATATTCGTGGTAAAGTGAAAAAAAAATGTACAGAAGAGAAGGAAAACTCAATTGCAGTGAAGAAACCAGGGAGTTACAAGGTGCAACCTCTGTTGGCTGACACTCCAGTGGCAGTTCTGCAAATTCTGCTAAATATCCCCTTAGGGATTTCATGCCTCTGGGGGCCCTCTGTCTAAAAGAGAGAGAAAAAATGAGTTTAGGGGCTGCGAAAGAATTGCTTACATTAGGAAGTGTGAAGTTGGCTCAGTGAATGGATGCCTGCTTGCTGCCCTTAGTAGAAGCACTTGGCAGCTTCGATCTTACTAGTCCAGAAAGAAATAGCCCTTTCCTTTCCTCCAAGAACATCCTCGACTTCAGATGGCAGCCCCTTTTAAATTTTGGATGAGGTGTCAAATGAAATTTGACAGGTAACTGATAGGTTCAAATTCTCACAGGGCAGTCTATCCCTGAGGACACGGAAAAACTAATTCACTGCCAGACCAGCAAATTTTCAGCGATCCCTATCATTCCACATTCAGTTTGATGTGCAACCAGCTGCTTTTTCTGGTGGAACACTACTGCTCATTAGATAGGCCCCTCTGTTACAAAGGGCAATTATTTTAGAAGACACACGTCACCACCCCCCACCGCAACCAAAGTTCTCAGAGGTTCCAGAACGTGTTTATTGATTGGCAAAATGAAGAATTGCATCTATTGATGAAATCATTGACCCCAAAGGGGTTTGTTAACAAAGTGTTAATTTTAATGTCACTTGTGTCATCTTATAGTCTGTCAAATAATCCTACAAATTTAAGATTATACCATTTAGAAGAAATTTTTATTTTTTTTAAATTAGCATCCTATCTTATTTCTAATCCTCCTTACTCTAGCTTTCTCTCATAGCTGTGTTCATATTCTCCTAGCTATAAGATTGACCCTGTCGCAATTCTGAAACCAACTGAAACTTGAAGCTAGAAATACTTAAGCAACCTTAATCTCAACCGCTTCTCAAAGGTGGTGGGAGGGCCTGTTACATAGGGGTTTGTGTTCAATTTAGGCTTGCTTGCCCTTACTAGATCTGTAGAAATTGACAAAATCACTGAATCATTTGATGTCCTTTTCCTCGTCTGTGAAATGAGGCTCATGGTAGTACCTAATACAAAAGTATTTAAAGGACGGAATCAAAGAGTATCTGGCACACCGTAAGTGAGGGACTGTGTTAAGGTAAACTGAGTCCACAAGGGGTGTGGTTTCAAAGGCAAGAGCTTCCCAGCGCCATGCCTCCATCTACGTCACCATCCTGGAATCTAAAATTCCTTGTCTGACTTTCCCCGCTGGGGCTAGGTAGAAATTCCAGGTGAGCCTCTTTGTTCAAAAAGCCTGGGAAATGCTGTGGGAGGAAGGACCTCTGTTACGGACCTGGCAGCCAATCCACTATCAAAGTCACAGATCAATCACTCCAGTGGAAGTTTGAAAAAACACCTCTCACTGAACAAGAATGTGAATGGGGCAGGAATAACTCCAGGGTTAAAAGCCCCCTGCCCCTTACCTGTTCAGATTCCTCCCTTGGATCCCCTCCCACGGTAGTGTGGGAGCTCTCTCTTTCTTCTCTCTGCCTAATAAATCACTCTCTGCTAAACTCTTTGGGTCTGTGATATTTATTCAAATGGTAAGCTCACCGCACCTCCAGGGCCCCTTCCCCCATTCCTGGGGCAAGGGAGGCCAAGAACCTGGGCACTTGGGATTGGGGAAACTGAAAGCGTCTTTGGGACGCCTCTGCTCCCTACCCCTGGTTTAAAAAGGACTCAATAATTGCTAGTTTAAGGGAAATAACTATCAGTCCAACAGTAGCCTAGGAAACTGTGCTGCATGATGGCATAATACAACTGGCATTCTCTAACTAAAGCTCATCAAATACGACCTGGGAAGCAATCAGGTGTTATCAAATAGGTCACTATGTTTCACCACTGTCCTCCAGTACTAAGGTAGCTCCTTGCCCTTTCTCAGAAATGATATCAGAAAACGTAGTCCTGAGTTCATTTTCTGAGCTGCTCCTCTGTTCAAAAAACTGAATTTGTGCTCTGGTCCCTATTTCCAAGTCCCATTTCCTCCAGTATGTCTGCAAAAGATTGCAGCGCTGTTTAAGCACTGTCCGTCCCATGGAAGAGGGAAGATGGAATGAGTCATGGATTTGCCATCTCAGTTTATAATGAAAGGGGAACAAAACCAAGAGAATTGGAGCTCAGTTTTATTCTAAAGTAAAATTTAAAACTAAAATTTACTTCTCTGTGCCTTAAGTATCTCACCTATGAATAACGCAGAGTATATTTCCTCAAAAGGCCCTTTTTGTCCACACTGCATCATCTACAAAAGGGGCCAAATTAGCCGTGAACGATAGTGCAATTTCAAAACAAAGTAAGTTAGATGAAAGCTAAGAAAGAGTCTTGCTGGGAGTGGTGGCCCATGCCTGTAATCCCAGCACTCTGGGAGGCCAAAGCAGATGGATCATCTGAGGTCAGGAGTTCAAGACCAGAAATAACTGAAATACGTGAGGGAATTTACCATGTAGCACTGGAATGAAGCCCCTGCAGGTAGTAGGAGACATTCATGGTGCAAGCTTCGAGGAAGGAGAATCTCCAGTGTTGGACTAGGGTGCATGAAAGGTGAGATCAGAAAGTAAAGGAACCATTAAGATTATTCTATGAATGGAGGCATTTAAACAAAATGGGAAACCATGGTAGGATGTTAAGCAGAGAAATGACACATAATCAGACTTAAATTTCAATGTATTGTCTCTGAAAATAGTTTGAGTGAGGGTAGCTGACAAGGACAGATGCAAGGTGACCAGCTAGGAGGCTTTTGCAATAATTTAAAGATGGTGGTGGTAGTGGCTGAGATTGGAGGGGTAGCCCTGGAGGTGGTTAGAAACTTGAATTCTAGATGTACTCTGGAGGCAGAGGCAGGAAGGTTTTCTGAAGAACTGGATCTGAGTGTTTGAGCAAAAGAGGAGTCAGAGAATAGGGAGGAGTTCAGGGAGATCTGAAGTTCAGTTTGGGGAGTGTGGACATTGAATCGTACATGACACACTCTAACACAGATGTCCAGTGGGCAGTTGGTTATATGAATCTGAAGTTCAAGAGCAATGTTAGTGTTGAAGATATACATTTGGAAATTGTCATCTACTGATGGTATTTAAAGTCTTTAAACTGGATGGAATCATGAAGGATGAATGCTAAATATAGAAAAGAAGATGGTCATGACTCACTTCAAATTCAAGACAGTGAAGAGATAATGGCAGACTAGCAAAGGAGACAGAGAATGATTAGTAAGGTAGAAAAATCCAAAGAAGTGTGGTTTCAGTCATCGCACCAGATGAGATCACAAAGAATGGAGAGGAATTCAGAAAAGAAGACTTACATTAACCTTGACAAATGCAATGCCGGTGCAGTGGTATGGTGAAAGTCTTACTGGAGTGAGTTTAAGAGAGAATGTGGAGAACTGGAGAATGTGGGTAGGAACACCATTACAAAGAGCTTTGTTGCAGATGAGAAGCAAAGGACCAGAGATATCTAACAAAACTGTGATATCAAGAAAATATTCTGTTGTTTTAATGTAGGAGAAATAATACCCTTTGTGGGTTGATGAGAATAATCTAGTAGTAGGATGACCAAGGGAATTGTGCAAGGATGTCCTTGAGAATTCAAAAAGCAGTAGGATATAACATGTAAGACGGGGACTGGCTTTAGACAAGGCTGTAGCAGGCCTGAACAATAGGGGGCAAATGCTGGTATGTGAATATATGATGTGGAGGGATTATATAGAGAGTTCCTCGCAGTGAATTGAATTTTCTCAGTGAGGTAAGAAGCAGTATTATCAGCTGGCAACAAATCTAAAGAAGGAATGTTGGAGGATTCAAGAGAGGAGAAGCTGTGAAATAACTGGGAAAAGAGAAAAATATGTAGACTTGGAAATTAAACTATGACTGCTTGGTACCATCAGAGCCTCAGTTGAGGTTTTCCTTCACGAAAACACACGAGACCAGGCAGACTGGTTGTGTGTTCTTCTCTATTGCATTTAAGCTTCACAGGTACTGGTGTAGAAAAGGCAGACCAGCTTATGCAGGATTGTGGTTTTACCATTTGAGTATAATAAAGTAAAAGAAAAGTGAAAGTCAAAATACTAGTAAGGAGGTATTTATAATAATTGACCACAGAATTAATATATGTAGGGAAAACATAAGGATAATAAATGAAGAGCCACAGTCAGAACTTGTTAGGATCCATGGACTGGGGATGTGTATGTCCTTAAAGGAGCCTGAGTCCTAGAGGGAGTCAGAAATACTGAAGGCAGGAATGGTGCACGTAATTGATATCGAAGGGTTGCAGTTATTGGTATTGATTATGTATGATTAGAACATTCTCTCAAGGTCTGACCTTGGGAGTGAGTTCCTGAGGTTAGGTGGAAATAAAAGTCTTTGGAGAAGATGAATTCAAAAAAATGAAGATCTAAGGTGTTAGAAGGAACATCTGCCACCAAGAATTAAAACTGGAGTAGTGTTGGAGAGAATGAGAGTAAATCCTGTGGTAAAATCACCTAGAAATGAGAAGATATGACCTCGGGTCCAGTAGTTGACAGCAATAATAAGGGATACTGATGATGTGATCTGATAGCTTGAATTTCAAAGCTGGAATTTTTAGGGAAATGTAAAGGAGAATAGTCTGAAAGCAGTATTGAAAAACAAGAAGGGCATCTGTCTCATGTGTGGTATAGGAAAATGCAGGCAGGGAGAATGCAAGCCACTAGGGGAAGCCATGTCCTCAGGGAAGAGCTAGATAATAAAAAGAGTAATGGGACTATCAAAAACAAAACAAAACAGAAAACCCTTGTTGGTAGAATTTGAATATTATAACTCATATTTAGAATATATTAGAGCCACTGTGCCTTCTGTGTTATTTTCCTTTACATGAGTTCATAGTTTATTGATGACTTGATAGATTGATTTCACTCAATTAATTTAAATAACAGAGCAATATTGTCAGATATTAGAGTTATTGCTATCCTCATCTCTCAATGACACATCAGAAGAAAAATTAATAAATCTCAGGTAAAATAGTTGTGCCACTTAAAATGGGTCTTCTGTTTTGATTCTCTCTTCTTTGAGCAGATGAGAAAATGTAATGAATGGTATTCTTGTTGCTTGGAAGAAGTAACTGTATACTGTTATTTTCAACTTTGATCAATCATTTCCAATGCATTTCCTGTTTTTCCTTTTAAAAAAACCTACTCCACCAAGAATTTCAATAGCAGCATGTAAAATAATTTGGGCATCTGACAGGCAATTCAATTCCCTGGCAGATTTTTAGATAATCAGACACCCAGGAAAAACTTTGAAGTTTGTTTTATTCATGGTCAATTTGTTATGGCACATTTTTCTCTACCAGCTGAACTCAACTTCTTACTCAACAGAGAAGTGGAACATCATTAGGTAGTAGCACAACTGGGTTAGGTGGTTAACCAGGCATAGATCATCACTTCTGTAAACAAGCCCTTTCTCTTTGCCTCCTTCATTCTTAAAAGAGTCACATTCGGGTATGTTCATTCATTACCAAGCTCCTCATGTGGCAGGAGACACAGACAGAATTTCTCTCTTGGTGCCTCTGAGGCAACTACCAGAAGAGTAAGAGAACAGTTGAGCCTTGGGCCAGGAGCTAGAGAGCTGAGGTGCAACCAAGTAGAAGTCCTTTGATCAGGTAACTATGAATGGGCTGTGATAAATACTCACAGCGCAGGGAAGGAGTAGATTTACTGTAAGAGGTACCCAAACTCTATTGAAGCAGCAGCAGCTAACCATGCCCTTTTCTATTGTTTAGGAGTGTCTTATGAGAGTCCAAAAGCCATCAACAATTCATACCAGAAGAAGGAGCTATCATTAAAGTATCTTTCTACCAATGGCAGAAGAAAGGACAAATGTGGACGCTAGAGAAAGGGAGCTAATTTTAGTGTCTTGAAAGAGATGCTGCCTAAGAAAAACAATGGAGGGCCAAGTGACCTCAACACAGGTCACTAAAAGTCAGTGACATAGGGAGCATTGTAAGAGGCCAGATAGAGAATAATGCCTGAGCCAACAGCACACTATTAGAGATCTCCAGTGGGGTGTCTCCAAGGACACTGGTACCACACCTCCCCAGGGGAAAGAAAAACAAGAGAATTTTCCTTTGAATATGTGTCTCACTCAGAGGCATCAATGCCAGATCACAACTCTGCCGCCTGCCAGGTAGAGCTGGGTAAGTGAACCTACTGCCTTGTCCATGTTGAGAGGAACGTTATTTAGCTGGTTGTTATAGAAATAAAAGCCTATCGTCATATTTTACAATTAAAAAAACGGAAAACAATCCAAATCTTTTTATTTTATAAATGCTTATTACTCAGTAAAATATAACAATTTTCTCTAATCACATAGTGAATTAAACATCCCAACAAGCCAGATAAAGCCCATGGTACAATATTCTGAACCCTCTGATGTTGGATGTAGTATGACCAGTAAGGTCTCAGCTATGATCTTTAGTAAGAAATTTGCTATGGTTTAAGCCTCTTTTTCTTTCTTTCCTAAACCTTTTCCTCTTTGTAAAGGTAGAAATTTTGTTTAGTTATCTCTAAAAATCTCTGGAAATAGGCTGTTCAGTAATCTTTAGATACTGTATTTTCCTTTAAATATTTTGAAATTTAAAAAAATTAAAATTATATTTTTGAGAAATAATGATTGTATATATTTATGAGATATGATGTCATGGTTTGATACATACTTACATTGATATGGTTAAGTATGTTAATAAATCCATCACCTCACATACTTAGCATTTTTAAATATATATTTTTAGGTCTTTTTTAGTAATTTGCTTAGTCGGGTTTTCCCAGACTATTCAACATTCAGGTAGTCTATGATCTGCATGTCAGCAAGTGACTGCTTATGAATTCTATCTATTAATCTATTTGTATGTCTACATATCTATATATTGAGGACATTATTGTTTTTTAAAGCACCTTGTTTCTATCTCTGCATTCTTTTTCTTTCTTTTCTTTTTTTTTTAAGATGGAGTCTGGCTCTCTTGCTCAGGCTGGAGTACAAGGATGTGATCTTGGCTCACTGCAACCTCTGCCCCCAGGTTCAAGTGAACCTGAGGCTCTCCTGCCTCAGCTTCCTGAGGAGCTGGGATTACAGATGTGCACCACCATGCCTGGCTAATTTTTCTATTTTTGTAGAGATGGGGTTTCAACATGTTGGCCAGGCTGGTCTCGAACTCCTGACCTAAAGTGATACGCCTACATGGGCCTCCCAAAGTAGTGGGATAATAGGCATGAGCCACTACCACCATGCCCAGCCTTGCATTCTGTCTTCATTTCACTTCTGTTTATTTTCAATGATGAAAACAATTAGTATACAATTAAAAAATACAGAGGTGTGTAGAAATAAGCATTTTAAAAACTCTCATCACTGTGATTATGCTTTCACTGGTAATAGTTTGATTTCACTGGTAATTTGTTTGAAGAGTTTCTCTGTCTCTCTCTGCATCTCTCTCTGCCTCTTTTTCTTCCATCTTCTTCTTCCCTCCTTCCCCCTTTCAAAATATGAATAAATAAAGAAATAAACCCTCCAGGGAGGAGGAAAATAAAATTTTGATTGCCTTTTCTCAGCCTCTTTCCCTTTTTACACCCTTAGATAAAAGTGCAAATACTCTGATTTTGATTCCATCATAAGAGTTTGACCTGAGGCCTGTAAAATAAATACAAATTTGAAACTTTCCCTAGTTATTTAAATGTGGAAACCAGGAAGGAAGGCTCTTTTGTGTAGAAAAACATCTTATTTGAATATGCATGGATAGATCCTAAGATTTAGCTGGAATTGGAGAGGTGGAAACAAAGAAAGGGCAATTTGCTTTGCACAATAATGTAACGTGAATTTCTTACTTTCCCCAGGAGGCTTGAGAAGGAAAATACTGGGAGATGGGAGTGGCTTGAGATTCAAAGAAGCAAGAGAGTAAAGGCAGTCCTTACTGGGTAGGTGCTGAGCCATCCTAATCGTGTGAGATGTTCTCTATGAAGGGGCATGAGCATGTAACTTCAAAAGCGCTGACATCCAACTTACAAATATAAATTGTTCTCTACTCTGTGCTGTAATTCCCTGCCTTTAACAGCAAATCTCCCATGAGGCTTACATAGCCCAGCATTGTGAGTGATTGCTGCTCTGGAAAACAGTATAACAGGAAGCTTCCTTCCTGTTCTGAGAGAAGAAAACCAAAATGAGCGACAACAGCCTGCAGGGAGAGTAAAACAACTGGGGAAGTTCAGGTGCAGCAGTTGGAAGCTACAGTGAAAAGTTATCATCAAGAGCACGTGGCTGGGTGTGGTGGCTGATGCCTCCAAATCCGGCATACTGAGAAGCGAAGGTGGGAGGATTGCTTGAACCCAAGAGTTCCAAGGCAGCCTGGAAGGCAGCCTGGGGAACATAGCAAGACCCTCTTCTCTATGAAAGGCAGAAAGAAAAGAAAGAAAAGAAAAGAAAAAGAAAGAGGACATATGACCCAGAAGGTCAACCGTTTCTTTCAGCTTAACTAAATTTCGGATAGGTTTCTTTGTGGCTCCAGGGCTTTGACCTCCCTTTTCTTAGAGCATTTACTTCAGAAAACAACTTTCAGTTGAAAATTCTTTCTCTACCCTTTTGAGATGTAAATCTTCTTTCAGCCTCTTAACAGGTTTACAACCCAGGATTGTCTTTCTGAAGACCTGGGATCACTCCTTTTGAAATGTAAACATCAAGAAAGGCAGCACCGTCTCCTAGTCTCTGTGGGAGGGTAGGAGCCTAACTTCAATACTTTTCAATTAGCAGACACAGAAGGCCTAATCACATCGACTAGCCTCCTGCCTAATCTCCTCCAATACTTTTCCATTAGCTCACCCCAGCATTTAAAAACTCTTCTACATTTTGTTTCAAATGGGGTTGAGTTCAATATCCCCTATGACAATAGTCTTGAATAATATTCCTTGCTGTTTTAAACAAATGCCTGGTGCAATTTCTCCTGGCTCTTCCCCATCTCAGGAATCAGTAGAAAATTGGGGACATCTTTGGACGGGACACAGCCATGAAGTATGATAGATCTAGGTTGGGAGTACCCGCCCAGCATCTATTTTTCTTTTTCTCACATTTTCCCAGCGCCATACCTCCATTCACACCCGCGTCTGGGGACCAGAGGGGTTTCAAATATAAAGTTCTTAGTCTAACTTTCTGGCCTGCGGGCTAGGTAGAAATTTCAGGTAAGCTTCTTTTATTCTGAAAGCCCAACAAAAGCCGTGGGAGAAGGGGCTCTGTTGAGGGCTCAAGCAACCAATCCAGGATCAGAATTGACGATCAATCACTCTACACAAAGTTTCAAAGAACTCTTCTCATTGCACAAGAACAGGAATGGGGCGGGAGTAGCTCAGAGTTAAAATCCCACTGCCCCCTTAACTATACGGATTTCCTTATCTGGGAACCCCTCCCACAGCAACATGGGAGCTGTCTCTCCCTCTCTCCCTATGCGGATATCCCCTTCGGATTCCCTTCCCATGGCAGCGTGGGAGCTCTCTCTTTTTCACTCTCTGCCTCATTAATCACTTTCTACTAAACTCTTTCGGTCCAATATTTACATTTACTTGAACCGTAAGTTCACCACCCTGCCAGGGCCCTCTCCCCAATCCTGGGGCAAGTGAGCCCAAGAACCTGGACACACCCGGTTACATCTTTGACGAGCACGGGGAGGGAGCTGAGCCCCTGCCATCCCGCCACCTAGTTACAATATTATCACCAGGATTTCACTTTTTTTGTTGTTTTAAAGGAACTCCCCCTTCCTACTCTCTATAGCTTTGTGGGAACTGCCAATAAATGTGCCTCCTCTCTCTATTTCCCTGCCAAGTGGTGGATGTACAATCTGGGCCTACCTGGACCTGTGAAACTCTCAGGGTAAGTGCATCCTTAATTGAATGGCTCAGGACAGCAAATGTTGAAGCGAATTCACCCCAATGTCACAGCTTAAAGATACTATTCATTAGTTTCTGCATGCCAGAGTCCAGGAGCTCTTTTCATTCCAACTGTGTTATGAACCATAGTTCTTGAGTTGTTTCATCAGTTTTGCTGAGCTACTCAGCTACCTTACAGCCTTCCCTTATCACCTCCTTTTTTCTTACACGATCCATTATTCAGTTTTTCTTACTTGCAATAAGAGAATAACTGATATGTGTAAAATGAGAACCTTATTTTGATATGTATATATAATAAAGGACAGAGAAACCCTAGTGGTACATCAGTCCCATCCGACCCATCCTATCCTGCCTAATAGCTTTTTCTCTTTTCTTTCAACCCATTGTCTATGCATGTGTCTATGTTGATTGATGCATACAGATTTTAATTACATTTAAAAATATATATATTACATATATATTTAATATATATATATATTTTTGAGACAGAGTCTTGCCGTGTTGCCCAGGCTGGAATGCAGTGGTGTGATCTCGGCTCACTGCAACCTCTGCCTGGGCTCAAGTGATTCTTCTGCCTCAGCCTCCTGAGTAGCTGGGATTACAGGCATGCACCACCACACCCAGCTAATTTTGTATGTTTAGTAGAGACAGGGTTTCGCCATGTTGGCCAGGCTGGTCTTGAACTCTTGACTTCAGGTGATCCACCAGCCTCTGCCTCCCAAAGTGCTAGAATTACAAGCAAGAGCCACTGCGCCTGGCACAGATTTTAATTATATTTTTAATAGAGCTTTCTTAGTTTGTTCTTACTTTGTTGCCCTTTCTTTTTCTTCTTTTATTTACTTGTCTGTTTCTTAAGACCAATTCTGGCCACATCTTTGGCCCATCAGTGATTTATAAACATGTCTGCAACCAGTTGTGTGAGTTTGTTTCTCTTGGTTCTAGGGAATGCAGTCTACGTGGAGCCCCAAGGTACTGCCTATGAAACCCACTTGCTGGTACTGTGGTTAAGTCCTTGCTGAGGGCTGTTCAGTGGCTGTGAACATTACAGAAGACATTGATGTTTTCCAGGTCTATCACTGAGGCTATGATGAGCATTCTCATTCTTTCCCCCTGCCCCCCTTGTGCTGTTTTCGAACCCTTACACAAATCTCTAATTTGCGTTCAAGGAAGGCTTCATAATTTCATAGTCTTGGATCAGTATACAAATACAAGAGTCAGAACATTTACACGTGGATGGTAACAGGGAGGAAAGTAAGGCCTGGATGTGTTTTCAAATCTGTCTACTCTGCATTAGAAAATGCATGAAATAAACCAAAAAGAAGGCTCATGACTTAAAGCTAATCAGACCTCTGTTAGGATCTTGGTTCTGATGTTTAAAGGTATTTCAACATTTGTTTCTATTGTTGTTTCTGTTGTATTAATATCATTGAATGTTTTCAGTTTCCAAATCTATAATACAAAGATTATAATGTCTATTTTGGGGTTTGTGTGAAATTATGTAAATGAACCTCTTTCGTGCCTAATAAATAATGCACACTAAATAAATAGCAGTGATGATCATGATATTAATTACTGTTATTTTGATTATTGTGATAAAAGTGATCCCTAACCATTATACATTACATTGGTGGGAGAAAAATCCATTATCAGTAAATATCATTGCACTAGGTATGAGCATTAGTAACAAAAGTAAAAGCTTTTGCAAAGGAAAGGAGCAAATTTCTTTTACTAAAACCCAGGTCCACAATTGACAGCCAAAGAGTTATCACAGGAACCCTGCTGGGAAAACACAAAAAAACTTGCAGGGCACAGAATCCTTTTGTTTCTCTAAATGTAGAGAGATTTCCTGCCAGATGGGGTTTAGTAAGCTTACAACTCCAATATAAATAGACAAAAAGACTTAAAATCAGTAAACACAATCTAGATATAAATACTACAACCTCATCTTTTATGTCACTTAAATAATTAAAACGCTTCTCATTGAATAATGAAGTTATTTAAGGAGAAACATCAGAAGAGCATCCAGCCGGCAGATCTAACTGCTTTTGCCTCGAGTGACATGTTCCCAGCAGTGGGTTATATTATGCCTTCATAAAATGTGTTCTGTCATTTTTTTCAGTGCTGTTATTTTTGGCAGATAGTAAGAAAAAGTATCTATCTATGGTGTATGAAAGCTCTGGATAAAAATAAGGAAGTGAGTGATTCCTGATGCAGGTGAAGAAGCCCTCCAGTAACTTGAAGCAAAACCTGTCCAAACTACAGGAGTGAAAGCAACACTTGTGTAGAAATCTACAAATGCAGAGATTTTCACACTGGAACATGGGTTTTGCCTTATCATATACATTTTTAACAGAAATTACAACTAGATTAAGGGTATGATTAGAGAGAGAGATATTTGCCCTAGATTAGCATTTTAAAACACTATTCTAAAAGAGCTTCCAAGATGAACTAAGGTTGAAAAACACTAAGTTAACAGATTTAAATAGATTTCACCTCATTTTCCATCCGGCCTCCCTACTGCCCAGTGGTAGAGCTATTGCTGGCTACTACTATCTGTCTGTTTTTCCCTTTCTGGTGTTTTTTTTTTTTTTTTTTGAGACAGAGTCTTACTCTGTTGCCCAGGCTGGAGTGCAATGGTGTGATCTCAGCTCACTGCAACCTCCGCCTCCCTGGTTCAAGCAATTATCCTGCCTCAGCCTCTCAAGTAGCTGGAACTACAGGCATGTGTCACCACACCTGGCTAATTTTTTTTTTCATCTTTTTGTATTTTTAGTAGAGACAGGGTTTCACCATGTTAGCCAGGATAGTCTGGATCTCCTGACCCTGTGATCCACCTGCCTTGGCTTTCCAAAGTGCTGGGATTATAGGCATGAGCCACCATGCCCAGCCTCCTTTCTGTCTTGATAGCTGGGCATAGACTCATGTTACACTACGTCTCCCAGGCTCCGTTGCACTTAGGGGTAGCTGTAGGACTAATTTCTTCTCAATGGAATGTGAGTCAATGTGAGCTATGTTAACTAATATTAACATTAATTAACTCATGCCCTGCTGTCTTACTGCATCACAACTCTTTAACCAATCACCGTTTACAGTTTAAATTTTTGCCTTGTTCTTTCAGAATAAACACCCAGCTACTCTCACCTCCTCCAACCTGCCAAATAATATCCTCATGCTTGCAAAATAGTTGGTCTGTCACAAGTGTTTTCTGGGCCCCCAAAACCTTCCTTAAAATTCAGGTCGCGGCCCCTGAAACCTCCACCACTGAGGATGCCTGCGTAAGCTCTCAGACTTCCTGCTGACTGCATGAAAATACCTTAGGTTTATTCAGGAAGCTATCTTTTGAAAATGGCAGAACTGCTGTCATTTTGGGTCCTAGAATTATTCCATGGAGAAACAGACAACAGAACTTTATTTACTAACTTAACCATCTAGAATCACTTTGCCAGAGTCCCAACCCTCTCTCCTCCACTCTGCACCTGATTTTTCAAAATCTGAAAAATTCAGTGATGAATAATGAGATTTTAGATTTCAAAACTGGACCCTTGAAGTCTCTATTAGGGAAAACACATGTGTGACAAAACAACTATTTTAATTCGCAAGCATGTGGGTATCATTTGGCAGGTCGGGGAAGGTGAGCGTAAATGGGGGTTCCTTCTGAAAGGACAGGGGAAAAACTTAAACTGTAAACAATGTTTGACTACAGAGTTGTGATGCAGAGCCTGGCACCATGGCTCATGTCTGTAATCCTAGCACTTTGGGAGGCCAAGACTGGTGGATTGCTTGAGCTCAAGAGTTTGAGACCAGCCTGGGCCAAATGGTGAAACCCCATCTCTACAAAACATACAAAAATTAGCCTGCCATGATGGCTCACACCTGTACTTCCAGCTGCTTGTAGGGCTGAGGTGAGATGATCCCTTGATCCCAGGAGGTGGAGGTTGCAGTGAGCCGAGATCACGCCACTGCATCTAGCCTGGGCAACAGAGTGAGACCATGTTTTTAAAAAAGTAAAAAAAGAGTTATGATGCAGGTAGGCAGAACAGGGCATGACGATAGAGGCCACTACAGCCACATCACCTGGGAAAGACCACAGTGAGTTTGAGATATGGCCTGGTCTCTGTTTGAGTGTGACTTCGTCCACAGTCACCAATAGGGAGCTCTAGAAAAACCTATCAATGATCAGAGTGAGTCCTTTGCCATTCAGAGCGCCACTCCCAATTTGCCTGTGGCTCAGAGGCATGCCTGCTGCCCTTCCCTGTGCCCATTCTCTGGGAATATTCCCCTCCACAGCCATCTACACTGTGCCTACGATCTTCTTGGGGAGTAATTTTGCCAATTCTTTCTTAGCTCTTGGTCTGCATTATGATTGTAAAATTTTCAGGAATCTTGCAAGCTGCTCGTTAAACATCAGTAGCTTATAATCAGTCATGGTGGAATATCTACAACACGAACACTGGCAGAGCTACAAATACCCTTGCTGTGAGCTCCATGATATATATGGCAGAGGCATGTCCTGGGGAGACCATGTAAAAGAGGGAAATACCCTCATGACTGCATTTAGATAGTGTAAAACAATATAGCATTGTGCACGGTGGCTCACACCTGTACTCCCAGCACTCTGGGAGGCCAAGACAGGTGAATTAAAAGGTCAGGAGTTTAAGACCAGCCTGTCCGACATGGTGAAATTCTATCTCTACTAAATTACAGGAAAAAAGAAAAAGAAAGAAAAAAGCTGGGCATGGTAGTGCATGCCTGTAGTCACAGCTACTCGGGAGGCTAAGTCAGGAGAATCACTTGAACCCGAGAGGCGGAGGTTGTAGTGAGCCAAGATCATACCACTGCACTCCAGCCTGGGTGACAAAGTGAGACTCTGTCTCAAAAAAAAACCTGAACATAAACAGTTATTATATCCCATACTATTAATGTCACCTACTCATCACTAATGTTTATTCATTGAGTACAGTAATACATTAAGTTCTGTAATTATGAATATATTCTAGCAAAAAATACAAAATGTTACACACGGATGCTTTGACCACTTAAATCCCTTGGAAGAAAATATTTTGAGACTTGTAATTTCAAATAAAATGAAAACACACTAATAAACTAAAATAATCTATTTCTAATAATTATAATACTTGGTTGAAAATATGAAGACTATACCCACATAGATGGGAGACAAAAAATAATAATAATAATCTGATCTCTATAATGCATAATTGCCCTACTACCAAAGCAGGATTTTCTTTCCCTCTGTCTTTGAAACTATTCAAGCAAAAGACCATTAATAGCCTGATGATTCTGCAAAACATGTTTACCTCAGGAAAACTGTTGGGCAATATGGAAACCACAGGAGTAGATTAGGCTGCCCACTCAAACGCTCTATGTTGTCTTCAGTTTAAGGTTTGATGAATCAGAGCTGAAAAATGTTACTACCCCCCCACCTGTTTCTATGAAAAAGTCAAGTAGCAAAAAGTCTATGAACATTATTTCTCTAGTTTCTTATTAATAACATGACACTACTGTAAATTTTAGAAGTTGTGCTCCCCACGACCTCCCAAAGGTCGTTTGTAACTACATCTCCTATGAGCTATGAACCCTTGCCTTTCACAGAATAAAGTTGATCTGCTGACAGTAATGAGACAAATATGTATTAGCTTCATGCCTCGGAAACTGTAGTGCCCCTAGTGAATCCTTGACATTTACTGTGTGCAATTTCCCTTGGTGTAAAATGCAGTTTAAAAAACAACTAGAACGCATGAACATGCTGGCAATAGCTATGTCAGCCAAGAACTGACTCATTTAAACAAAGTTATAACCTATTCCTTGAGTACTGAGTAGGGTGTATGAATAAAATAGCAGTAGATACTTGGATGAGATGTTTAATGCAAAATCATGCTTTAACAACAGTTTCTTTTTCTTTAAATCAGGACCTCATCATTTAAAAGAAATTCTAGCTTTTAGAAATGTGATTTTCGTACACATCAGGATTTAATAAGCTAAATCTGATGTCAGTCTTCAACACTTAGAAGAAAATCTAAAATCTAAACCCTTTCAGCACTCTGTGATTTAACCGTACCTCATCCAAGTTATTTTCCCACCTCGGTCCATTGCCATGTCATACTGTCATACTCTGGTCTTCTCTTTGGCTCTAAGATGCCAAGCCCAGCCAGCCTCCATGGTTTGGCATTTGACGGTCCTTGTCTTGCAATATTCCTTCTCACCATTAATAGTTGCATGCCTGAGCTCTCTTCCTCCTTCCCAGCATAACTCAAATTTCTCCTTCTCAGAAAGACTTTCCTTGATCACACAACAAATTTGGCCACGGTCACTCACTCTTTATCACATTACTCTGTTTTTCTGTTCCTCATATCATGGTATACTTTTCGCCTCCCTTTATTACAATAGAACATGAGCTTCAGACAGCAGTAGCCCTTGTCTGTTGTTGGGTTATTAAAAAGTTGTCCCAATCTTTATATGTTTTGAGAATGTTCTGTTTTCTACTGAGCACGTGTACCTGGAAATGCTTTGAAAAGTACTTTCAAAATCTTTTTATTTGATCATATAATCTATGAAAAAATGAATTCAGAAAGATTATATACTTCAACCGCCTTGTTTTAAAGTTGAAAATGTGGAATTGAAATAGACTTAGACCCTTATTCCTGGCTGCCATTTCAGAACTGTCTCTGACATATTGCAATCTATTATGAAGACTTAGCTTTAAATGGGCCTTAACAAAAAATATCAGAAGTTTTTTCTAAAATTATCAAAATGTTTGAAAATCAGATAAAAATTTTTTTTGAAATTCTGATATAAATCTCGATCTTTCTTGTAGAGCAAAACCTTTTGCTTAGGTATAAAAATTTCCCATAGTTTTAACGGTCCCATGTATAATTCTCTAAATTGTTTTCATTCTCATTTTCAAAGATCTACACGAAAAACTTATTCATTCATTTATTCAGTCATACCTTAATGCTTGTGAAGTACTGTAACAGGCAAAACAGGGAATAAGAACTCAAGAATACAAAAAGTTTTACAACAAACTGAACTAAAAATAATGACATGCAAGTAATTGTTAAATAAACAACAAACGTCACAGAGATGTCACAAAACCACCATTATCTTCATAAAGTATAAAGATACACTTTTCTGAATGGCTACTGCATCAGAAAACTTGATAGGTGGATTTCTCATTCTCACATTCTCCCTGAAAACTAGGAATTGTTATTTCTGTTTTATAGACAAATACCCCTGAGGGCTAGTGAGATTAAAAATAAACACACAGACAAAAGACTTGGTCCAAAGTCACACAGTTGATTATTGAAAAGCTGGGAATCTGGGCTGGGCGCGGTAATCCCAGCACTTTGGGAGGCCGAGGTGGGTGAATCACGAGGTCAAGAGATCGAAACCATCCTGGCCAACATGGTGAAACCCTGTCTCTACTAAAAATATAAAAATTAACTGGATGTGGTGACATGCACCTATAGTTCCAGCTACTTGGGAGCCTAAGGCAGGAGAATCACTTGAACCCGAGAGGGGGATCTTGTAGTGGGCCGAGATCACGTCACTGCACTCCAGCCTGGTGGCAGAGTGAGATTCTGTCTTAAAAAAACAAAGCTGGGAGTCTGATTCCAAAAACCCTAATTTTCATCTTTATTCATGTGCACAGAAGCCTATGGAACATTTGGGAGTGTATGAGTTCAGTGTTTCAGAGCCCCACACACTCCACAATTTTTGGCCAGGTTCTCTGAATGCCTTTCTGGCTTATGAGCTATAATGTGTGCAGGCTAACTTTGGTGTGTGTCATTGCTGTAGGCAGAAGTTATGTGAACTAGGTGTTCATATAGCTCAAATGGGCATGTGTCTTTCATTATTTAAAACAAAAACTGAATATTTATAAAGAAGTTATACAGAATAAATATAAGTACCATGTAGTCAAAATGGTAAAAATCAAAATGCAGAGGGATAGGGATGATAAAAAGTCATCTTTGGTGATAAAAAATTTTGGACAGAAATCACTAGGAGTTCCACCATAGTTTAGATGAATGAAGAGAGATGAATTCAGACAAATGCAATCCTGCGGGCTTTACTAGGATCAAGGCTGATCAGCCACTGTATACAATGATGTGTACTGGAGGAGTTCCATTTTGATGCTTCAGGGAATTCTGAATGGGTGGTGCTCATGCCTACTAGTTGTTAATTATTTTAAAAACTGCCCTGACTAAAGGGGGAATTCAAAAGGAGTAAGACATGTTTTAAGCATAGATGTTTTAGGTATTATGTTAGTTACTTCCTACATGGAATCTCTATCTATCTACAAGGTAGTTGTCCTTAGATTTTATAGATTTAGAGAAAAGGCTGAGAGCTGAAGTTCTTTGCCTAAAATTAAGCAACAAATACTTTGTATAGGTCACTTCTTGTTGTTATGTAGCTACTCAGCATTCATGGTCCTTTCTTCTGGTAGCAGTATGCTATCCTTCCTTGGTGAACCATCTCTTTCAAAAATGTGAATCCATACTCTATGCTAGGTTTGGGGGATGTGCAAATAAACATATTCTTTCTTGGGACATAGTAAACCCTTTGTACAGGATCATTACCCCAGTCTAGACAATTCAGAATCCAAAGGGAACTAACTTTTACCTGAAAGATTGGGAAAGAGATATGCTCTTTTTTTTTTTTTTTTTTGCTTGAAAGAGTTTTCAGGCCGGGTGTAGTGGCTCATGCCTGTAATCCCAGCACTCTGGGGGCCAAGGTGGGTGGATCATAAGGTAAAGAGATTGAAACCACCCTGGCCAACATGGTGAAATCCCATCTCTACTAAAATTACAAAAATTAGCTGGGTGTGGTGGTGCACGCCTGTAGTCCCAACTACTTGGGAGGCTCAGGCAGGAGAATCGGTTGAACTGGGGATGTGGAGGTTGCAATGAGCCAAGATTGCGCAACTGCACTCCAGCCTAGCAGCAGAGTGAGACTCCGTCTCAAAAAAACAAAACAAAACAAAAATAAATAAATAAATAAAAGAAGAAAGAGAGCTCTGAGGACGTTAAGTCTGATACTACTGGAAGCCAACCTGAGAGGAGAGTCTGTTTCCAAATATACTAGGAAACAGAATACATGGATAGAAAACAAATCTTTTAGAATGGATGCTCATATGCACTTGACCTCGTAAACGTTCCTCTGAATTTTCACTTCCACTGACCAATACTTTCACTTATTTGCTTAATTCACATGGATTGGGATTCTCTACTACACACAAAAACATCCTTGGAAAACTTTGGAGGCATTTTTGATTGTCAGTCCAATATGAGGGTTCTACTAGTGTGTAATAGGAAAGGATCAGGGATTCTTAATGTTCTGTAAAGTTGTAGAAAAATTCTACAGAGAGAAAAAATATTCTGCCCCAAATGCCAATATTGCCCCTTAGAGAAACACTGGTTGCTGAGAAGTTTGCTACTTGGAGGAAATCTTGCACATAGCCTGCACATAAATAAAAACATATGTGTAAAGTTTAGGAAATAATAAGGAGATCAGTAAGATCTCAGAGGGCCTTATATATGGCAGGAGGGAAATACAGTAGAAAAGCTCTGTTGTTGACAGTATGTAAAAGGTATGCATTTGCAGTTTATCTCAAGGTAATGGGGAACCCTGGAAGGTTTTAGAGCAGGAGGGTAATGTGTTAGAAAGCAGTGTTATAAGATGACTAATTTGAGAAAAGTATGTTGGGTAAGTTACAACGTAGAAAGAAAGGAGGCAGAAATACTGAGTGGGCTCAAGACCTCCTCAACAGGTCTTTATAGAAGAAAGAATGTACTGACTCTCTTGGGTTTTTGTTGTTACTTCCTCATCATATTAAGATTAGCCATAAATGAAGAATACAATAAGAAATCAACCTTTTTGGCAAAGTATGTGTGCATGTGTGTGTGTACGTGTGATGGCCAAACTACAAATAGAGGCTATGATCAAAACTGGAAAATAAATAATACCATCGTGATATGAAGTATGTTTCTGGTTTTCTGCAAATGATAGCCATTATCTTTGCCTAGGTAAGATCATTTTTATTTGATTAGAACTACAAAGCTGTGAAATGACTGAATATGAATTGGATAACCTCACACATCAGACATTAATCCAAGTTTGAACTTTAAAAAGAATATACTTCATACAAATTATGTAGAGTAAGGCAAACTACAATATCTTTAGTAAGCATGCATTTGCCAGTTACAGAAAATAAATTGCTTTAGTTTTTCCTAATTGGTAAAGTGAAACAACATGTATCTGTGATTTTTATTGACTGAGATTCATATTCTTCAGACTTTCCTCCATGATGTGTGCTTGGTTTTTGATAATCAGTATTTTATCTACCAGAAAATGTGTTAATTGTCAGCAACAGGCCTGCCATGCAATTGAAACACAAAATTGGAAGATGACATTTTGTTTTGTTTCTGGGAAGTTCAATTATTGAAACTGTAACATCAAGCCAGATAGTTAACTAATCATATTGATGTTTCTAATTCACTACTTTTGTCTTTATCTTCCTTCCCCAAATTGGTACATTGAAACCTAAAACCCAATTGTGGCTATTTGGAGATGTCGCCTCTAAGGAAGTAATTAAGGTTAAGAAGAGGTCAGAAGAGTGGGTCCCTGATTCAATAGGAATAGTGTCTATATTAAAAAAAAAATGACAGAACTCACATATTTTCTCTCTCTCCCTCTCTGTGTGCACACATTGGGGGTGGCTAAGTCAGGACACAATGAGAAGGCAGCCAGGGAGAGGGCCCTCACCAGGAACCAAATGGGCCCACAACTTGATCTGGAACTTCTAGCTTTCATAACTGTGAGAAAATAGATTTCTGTTGTTTAAGCCACCCATACTATCCTCCTTTGGCATTTGATTATGGCATCCTGAGCAGACTAACACAATCACCTTACAAAAAATGAGGGGAATTAAAGAACAAGGAAAGAGCAAAGAAACAAAGCGACTTCTGTGGTCAGTTCTTAAAATAAGTTCATAAAGTGATAAATTATTCATTCTGTGATCAGGAAAATATGGCCAGGTGTGGTGACTCACACCTATAATCCCGGCACTTTGGGAGGCTGAGGTGGGCAGATCACGAGGTCAAGAGATCAAAACCATCCTGACCAACATGATGAAACCCCGTTTCTACTAAAAATACAAAAATTAGCTGCCTGTGGTGGTGCACACCTGTATTCCTAGCTACTAAAGAAGCTGAGGCAGGAGAATCCCTTGAACGTGGGAGGCGGAGGTTGCAGTGAGAGGAGATTGCACCACTGAACTCCAGTCTGGGCAACAGAGCGAGACTCCATCTCAAAAAACAAAAAACGAAAATATGGAACAAATAGTTACTACTAATATAGAACTCTAGGTAAGAAAATTGTTCTTACTAGAGAAGGATTAATTTCCTATGAACTGTTTCTAATAAGAATGTATAACAGTTATTATACATAATAGTATCTTGCAACAAGGGTTTCTCTTTATGTGATTATTTTTTCTTCCTACTGGTTTCCAAACTCTTTGGGGCCAATAACTCTATGAGTGTCTACATTTATATTCCACAGCCACATCTATGTCTAATAAAGGCTTGATGGCAGTCCCTGGTTTTCATTTCATGAATATATATTGATTGATTCATAGATTTAAAAGATAGCCTATCACATCATATTTTTATTATCCATTTTGTTAGCCATATCCCTACCAGACTACGAATTCCTTGAGAGCAGAAACTGTTTTTTCATCATGTAGTAGGTATTCAATAAATAGCTACTGAGTGTAAATAAATGACATAATAAATCAAACTGAAAACAGGAAGCTGTGAGTTGAGTGTAAGAGACTTCTCTCTTGAATGGAAATTAATTGTGAAAATGTCTCTGCAGTGGAAAGCCACTGTCATTGGGGACTTTCACGGGAAGCTTGGAGAATGCTAAAAACTAAGAAATGTGCTAGAGGAGGCTAAAATCTGAGATTCTGTGTTGAGGAGGCTTTGAAACAGATAACTTCCTTAGTATATTATAGAATCATATACATTTAGGGTAAAATAACACCAAAACACAAAGAAAGTATACACACATACATACATACATACATGCATGCATATACATATACACACACACACACAAAAGCAGCTCATTGTTTCTTTGTCTATGTCTATGTATATGTAGACAGGGAAGGAAGCTCATTGCCCTTCTTTTGAAGCATTTACAAAACATAATGATTTCTGTTTAATCTATTGAAAATACTCAGAACGCTGAAGAAAAGGTTGTTTTACAGCTCAGGAGTCTATAAAGGTTCTGACAAATACTCTTTCCTTCTAAATTGTCCAACACACCCAATGCATGACCTTTGTCCACCTCAAAGCATCTGTTCCTTGACTGTTTTGATCAGAGTGTACCAACAAAGATAAACACAGCCTATCGCCTTCTCTACTGCAGTACCAGCTGGTTAAAGACAATAGTAACAGCAAAACCATGAGAACCTCAGACTCCACATCACCCAAGGCTTTAGAAAATTTTCAAGGGCAAATGTACTTGACATTGAATTTAGGTTTGAATGGAAGCAACTTCTCTCTCCTGAGTGGTAGCTTTAAAGGATAATTAGGAAGCACTGTAATACAAATTTTATTTTCTAAAATCCTAGATTTGGTCATGCAACATGATGGCAGTGTAAATGGAAAACAGTTTATTTTAAAGGAAAAAAAGAGGGTATAAAGAACCAAAAAATGAGAGATTTGAGTGAGTGAAGGAGGGGAAAAGGAAGAAAGAAAGAAAGAAAACGGTAACAATCAAGATTCTTTAGAGTATGCCAAAGGTCAAATTATGTTTAATAACCTTTCTAATTTTATGAGGTATAAATATGATGATAGTTATGTCATGACATCATTTAGCCCTAGAATTGAAGGAGTGCTTGGTCATTTAGATAATGGAGCTGAGGATGGTAATAGGATGAAACGGATAGTGCAGGGTGACAGGTTAGTTCTTTTAGGATCATAGGCCCTTTCCTAGTGCTGCATAAAAGGGATTATTATATTGGCTTTCAGAAGTATCTTGACATTTCCATTAAAATCATGATTTTGACAGGTTTATGTATTCAGCCCTTTTCATTTGCATGGGATTGAAACTTGACATTAAAAATCCTCAGACCAAATGCATTTTAAACATCATGCATACTTGCATATTTATGTATGCACAGAGTAAATGCAACATGTAAGCCTACACAATATATATCAAGTTTTAATAGTTCTTATACTTTATAGTCTTTACTGAATTCCTCATTACCTTGCTAAGTGTTAAATAATCTACCTAAAAGATGAAAAATACCTGAAGAGTTTGAATGAATATGGTCTGCATGAAAAGCTACATTTTTGGTAGTATCTAGATACTTGCTGCTTAAAAAGTTAAGTATTCCAGGCTTTTAATACGACTTGTTTTATTTGGTGAAGGCATTATATCATTTTAATGTGTTATCACTTTTTTTTCATACCTTTTGACTTTTATTTTTCAAGGGCTATGCAATTTTATTTAAAAGCATCACATTTTTATTCATTGAAAGTCCCCGGCATAGACGCATTATTATCCCTTATTAAGTAAAATTGGGCTTTCTTTACTGTGTTCCATGCCCTTACTATTCAAAGAGTTTTCAAAATACCAGCAACACTGGTACCACCTGGAAGCTTGTTGGAAATGCAGATTCTCAGGCCCCATACCTGACCTACCCAAATCAGGGTTTTCCTTTTAGCAGGATGCCTAGGCAATTCCCAGGCACATTGAAGTTTGAGATGCTTTGGTCTAAACAATACTCAAAACAAAAACAAAAACTCTGTAAAATTCTCTTAGAATTTTGCCAATATATTTAGAAATAACCAGTTAACAAAACATTCAACCTTTTACTGGAAGCTTGATGTCATGTGCAGATGTCTCAAAACCTTGAGAGTTTAGCATGCCATTTCTACTGCTGTTAAAGCTCTCTGTATCAGGAGTGACAAACTGGTCCCGGAACCAAATAGGGATCATAGCCTGTTTTTATATAGCCTGTGAGCTAAGCAAAGCTTAAATACTCTTAAATGATTGAGAAAAGTCAAAGGAAAAGTATTTCATGTATATAAATATTGTATAACATTCAAATTCAAAGTCTATAAATGACGATCATCTATAGCTATAATGTCACAGTTGAATAGTTATAACAGAGAACATATGTCCTACAAAGACAAAAGTATTTATCATTTGGCCCTGTAAGGAAAAAAAAAGTGAAACTCCACTCTAAAATGTGGATCTCTGTGTGTGACATGTGATGATACTCTTAAGGATGATCCCACTTTGTTATTCAGTGTTCTTTAGAATTTTGGACACTCAAGCTAGGTGAATAGAGAAATAAATACAGAAATCTGAGATTATTTTTATTCTGCTTTGAGATCAGTAAATGAAAAGTTTTGTATCATAAACATCCGTAACATATTATATTATTAAGCTTTTAGATGAGTACATATCTTAGTCTATTTTGGGCTATTGTAACAGAATATAGATAGAATAGACAACTTAGAGCTTACAATAAACAGAACTGTATTGGCTCACAGGTCTAAAGGCTGGAAAGTTCAACTTCAAGATGCCAGCATCCAGCAGGGGCCTTCTTGCTGCATCATCACATGGAGGAATGCAAGAGGGTGAGAAAGTAAGGAGGGCTTGAACTCACCCTTTGATACAGCACCGATCCCACCCATGATGGTGGAGCCCTCACAGCCTAATTGGTGGTCTCGCCTATTAATACTGTTACAATGGCAATGAATTTTAACATACATTTTGGAGGAGACAAAACATCCAAACCGCAGCATTATATAATTACTTTAGAAGGATGTTTAACTGTTATGGGCACAATTTAGGAGGGTAATATGCTAGGAAGCCTTGTGGATTCGAAATTTACCTTATTTCAACTTGAGTTTTTAAAATTAGGACAAAGCTCCTGTGAGTTACTCTTCAGAACCTCTGATGTTTCTTGTTTAGTGGCTCTTTGATTTTTTTTTTTTTTCCCCAGAATGGACATCCCAAAATTACTCACATCTACAAAGATCTGACAAATCCCTTCTAGGACATGGTCACAAAGTAAAATAGATAGAAACTGTTGGTGAAGAGCAAATATCTATCACAGAGCCCCTGAGTTTTACCGTAAAGGAAGAAGTGGTTCAGGCAGTCGTATGTGAAATACTATAGCAGATTAGAAGACAGCAGTGATGGGACATGAGAAAGAAAGAACTAGTACCGCAATCTATGACTTAGGGAAAGGCCAAAAGATCTCAAAAGCCTGTGAAGGCATTACTATAATATGGTAGAATATAATGAAGGCCTTCATAGCTATGGCTCTGACTTATGGAGGAAAGAGATAGAATACTTAGCACTCTGTTTAACATAATAGCAATCATCATCATAAAACAATGCAATGGTTGGCATATTTTAGAAGGATTTCCACCAAAATACTTAGCTGGAAACTTTGCTGCTAGAGAGATGATTGAGTTATCTGGAGTATTTGAATATGTGAACATATTCACCAACTATGGTGGGTATATGAGAATCACTTTCTAAAACAATGACTAGAAATAGCATACCAGTAGCTCATTCAAACCAGCAGGATCAGTAGTCAGAGGAGAGAGGCTATCTCATAGGAGGGAGCAACAGTACCTAGTGAGGCATGTGAACAAATGACTAAAATACATTTTAAAAAATTTTGCATTAAATTTCTGAATTGTCACTGTGAATTTTTATAAGAATTGAGGTTGAGCATGATGGCTCATGCCTGTAATCCTAGCACTTTGGGAGGCCAAGGTGGGCAGACCATCCTGACCAACATGGTGAAACCTCATCTCCACTAAAAATATAGAAATTAGCTGGGTGTGGTGGTGGGTGTCTTTAATCCCAGCTACTCAGGAGGCTGAGGCAAGAGAATCACTTGAACCAGGGTGGCAGAGGTTGCAGTGAGCCGAGATGGTGGCACTGCACTCCAGCCTGGGAACAGAGCGAGACTCAGATTCCAAAAAAAAAATTGCCATCAACAGTAAAAAAGCAAATGTGCAAAGCAATAAGACTTATTTAAAAGGATTAATCAGGCCAAGTGCATGGCTCATGTTTGTAATCCCAGCACTTTGAGAAGCCAAGGTGGGAGGATGCTTGAGCTTAGGAGTTCAAGACCAACCTGGGCAATAAAGGAAGACCTTGTCTCTAAATTTTTTTTTTTAATTAGCTGGGCATGATAGCATGAACCAGTGGTCACAGCTACTTAGGAGACTGAGGTTGGAGGGTCACTTGAGCCTGGGAGGCTAAGATAGGAGGGTCACTTGAGCCTGTGAGATTGAGGCTACAGTGAGCTATGATCATACCACTGCACTCTTGTACTGGGTGAGAGAGTAAGACCCTATCTCAAGAAAAAAAAAAACAAACGAAAAAGTTAATTATGCTTTAAAAAACAAGAAAGTTACCCAGAAAGAGATTCCCAGTCACCTATGGACTCTTTACATATTTCTTCAATAATGCATAGTATATGTCTCACATGTAACCAAATAAATTATCTTGAAAATGTATAAATGTGTATATTCCATTGCTTGCCTCTGAGAATAAAATATGTTGCATTGCATTCTAGCAATGAGCACCATTTTAGCATTCAGCTAGTGCTTCCTTCATGGGCTGTAACTTGGCTCATTCATCAGCCTGAAATGGGCTAATTTAAAATAGTCTGAGGAAGAAAAGGGGAAAAAAGCTAATTGTCTGCAAAGAGGTGTTAAGAATGAAATAAAAATATAGAAAATTAGGAGTTGAAGAGGTATCTTTTTCAGCTGTCGCAGCGTACAGTCTGAAGACGCGTACCAGTAATTTGTGAAGATGTGTGGGTATTGAATTGCTCTGCGCACAAAGCCAGTCCGGTGAGTGATAACTCCAATACCAGCTTTGACTTGAGTGGATTAGGTGCTAAGTGGGTTTAACAAAATTACCCAGAGCATTACATCATATTCCTCCCACTTCTTGTGACAGAAGCTATTATTCCTGTGGGACTCTGCTGAAAATGAAGTGGTCAAGAGTATGAAAGGGGTGAAAGGCTATCGGGATGAGAAGGATGCAGAAAAAAGGGATCCTCATGATGGGCTGCTGCATTTTAGAAAATGGGGTAGAATTCTGCTGAAATCTGAAGTGTGACTCTGGTGAAGATTCAGCAAGATTATCCCTAGGGCTTGCTACAGGCATACTTAATTTTGTGATAAATTGTGTCCTACAAACATTTGGGATAAATAAGAACCAATCACAGTGACTCCTTTTTTCCTCCTTCCTTCTTCCCTTAGTTCCTTCCTCCCTCCTCCTTCCACGTTCTTCTTCCCTCTTTCCCTCTCTTCCTCCCTCCTTTCCTGCCTTCATTCTTTTCTTCCCTTTCTCCCTCCCTTCTTCACTCCCTTTTCTTCCCTTAAAGTATTTGCTCTCAAGCACCGTACCTGAGTAATTATAATAGAGAAACAGAAGAAAAGGCAGCAATGGCCATTCTCTAAGACATGATGAAGAAGAAACTGCCTTATACAGATATTGATGCCAATCACTGATCCAACATGTAAATATGATACTGCAAGAGACTAAAGTACTAAGTAATGGTTGAATTAATATAAAGACAGTCACGCTGGAATGTTTCTCTTTGAACAAGCCAATAACGAAAATTTTTATAGAGAAGTAAAGATTGTTAAAAATAATATTTTAAAAGCTTAAAATATGTTATTATTTATTTATTTATTTATTTTTGAGACGGAGTTTCGCTCTTGTTACCCAGGCTGGAGTGCAATGGCGCGATCTCGGCTCACTGCAACCTCCGCCTCCTGGGTTCAGGCAATTCTCCTGCCTCAGCCTCTTGAGTAGTTGGGATTACAGGCACGTGCCACCATGCCCAGCTAATTTTTTTGTGTTTTTAGTAGAGACGGGGTGTCACCATGTTGACCAGGATGGTCTCGATCTCTTGACCATGTGATCCACCGTTATCTATAACTTGATGCAATGTTACTTAAAAAGTCACATCACCACCTCCTGCCTTAAACTACCAAACAAGTAGCGGTTAAATGTGAAGTTCTGTAGTACTTTGCTAATAAATTATTTTCTATTGTGTGACTTGGTCTAAGTAAGAGAAGTGAACTCAGGGACCAAACTTTTTTGTTTTTGTTTTTGTTTCCATTTACTTCTTCCTAGCCAGTCAGAAGTCCAGAAAGAAGAGACAGAAAAGCAACAGCTAATGCTACAAAGAGGAAACATTTGCCTTCGCCTCCCCCTCCCCCACCAACAGAATCACGGAAGAAGAGTGGAAAGAAAGGGTAAGAACTATTACATGATTCAAAGGGCATTAAAACAGGCTGGTCGCAGTGGCTTACACCTATAATCCCAGCACTTCGGGAGGCCGAAGCAGGTAGATCACCTCAGGTTAGGAAATACTTCCGTGGTATGTCTCTGTGTTGGTATGAATCATGTTATGTGAGGTGTAAGGATTGCTGAGGGACCACAGTTTTATAACATGAGGCAATTTGATTCTAGATTTGGTTTCCACCACCTTAAAGGGGCATCACAGAGCATAGCTACTGTCTTGCATTTTCTTCATCTAAGAATAGGGAGAGGACAAATAAATTCTGAAGGAGAAAAGGGAGTACTTCTAAAATAATTTTTTTTCAGACGGAGTATTATATGACAATTTCACCAGCAGTCAGCAAACAAATGTTTCCACCAATGAAAATAAAGTTTACCTTTATGGCAGGTAATAGCCAGGTCATATGTTTTGTTAATGGTTACCTTATATTTAGCTTAGCAGCTGATATATGCTTCTTGAGTTTTCATTTATCCTGTCTCACTTTGTTACCCACTATTGTGACTTTCATGATTTTTATAACTGATAGGCCCATCACAACCACTTAAAAGTCTTATTAAGACCACATAAACAATGACTTTTCCCCTGCTAATATGGCACGTAAGTCCATTGATAATATGATCACATTTTCTTAACGCTAAGACAATTTGAAATTCTTTTTCTGTCTGATTCATTAAGCTGGTGCTAGTCTTTCCAAAAAATATTGGTTTCTTTTTTACAGTGCAACTAAATGAATGGTGTTTTAAAGATTTGAAAGAAGAGTAATAAAATCTTACTCTATACCCTATCCATTTTTTCTCTTTCTAATTCTTAAAAAAGTATGAATGCAGAAAAAATACCTCAATCTAATGCTCAATAACAACTCAGAGGCACAAAATCAGCCTGATGGACATCTGAAGACACAAAAATTATACTTTTTTAATATTTAATTCAGATATCATGCCTTATATATTCTCAGGCTGAAGAAATGCAAACAAATAAGTTCATATTTTTAGTATGTTCAGGAGAAAATCCTAAAGCTTTGATTTCCTTTGTAGTCACTAACTTAACAACTGTGATTTTGTTCCGACACATTGAACCTAACCCCTAGTTTAAAAATTATTTGAACGGCTAAAATTCTTCTTTTTTAAATGAAAAGGGAAAAGATAGCTAGTAAAAAAACTTTACTTTTAATAAAAGTTTGGAAATATCTATGAGAGAGCAGAGGAAGGTTAAAACCTCTTCTAGCATATTGACTCAAAATCTGGGAGGTGAGGTAAGGGCAGATGCCAGAACTCAAGTTTTCAGAGGAGAATTAAATATTTAGAGGGAATTTAGATTATTCACTTCATTTTGTTATTTTTAAGGCAGATTTTCAGCTTCAATTAAGGTAAAACTTATACTTTTATTTTCAATTTAAAAAATAAATTCCTGTCTTCTGTAATGACCAGTCTTTCCATTGTTATACTCTGTGTGTGTGTGCACGCACGGGCATGCACGTGTGCACATGTGTACATGTTAGAGTACAGGTAACACTGAGAGAAAATGTCATAACTAATGAAAGAAGAAATGATTATTAGTGGGAATTTTGCAACACTGTGTCAGGAACATGACCCAAAATAGCTTGAAGTTGATGGGGAATACTTAAGCTGCCAGTGGTTTAACTGTTACTGACAAAAATCCCTAAGGGTGAGGTAAGTGATGAGCAGCATAAGAAGTCAGCAGAACACAGTTCTGGACAAATGCACAAGCCCTCGTCAAACGTGGAAACTGCCCAGATGCATCCATGTATGTCTCCAAGCTGGCACCCGGAGCTCCACCAAATCCCATTGTCCTGTAGCACAGACAGTAATGTCTCTGACAAAATCAGCATCCTTGCTGAATCCTGACATTGGGATCATCACCAAACAGAACTCTTTGAGATTGCCTGCCTTATTTCTAACAAGCTTACTTAAGTCATGACTTCTAGGTGGAGTCTATTGTTTGTAAAATGAAACTAGTGTAACACTTTCCTTGATGTTGTGAAAAGCACTGAATATATCTCTATCTATTGATTACTCAATCGATCATCTATTTATCAATAATCTATCTACCCATTTTTTTGAGACAGGGTCTCGTTCTATCTCTCTGTTGCCCAGGCTAGAGGGTAGAGGAATGATCAAAGCTCACTGCAACCTCAAACTTCTGATTTCAAGCCACTTTTCTGCCTAGGCCTTCAGAGCAGATAGTGCTACAGGTGCAAGCCACCATGTTCAGCCAGCATGAAATAAATGTTTGCAATTATTATTTCAGTGGGTTTTTTGACAGTTTCTAGCAAACCATAGACAATAGAGTCTAAAATTTAATTACATTTAATAATTCCTCTGTTTCTTTGGGTTGATAATGGAATTTGAACCCCTTAATTCTCTGCTTCTTTATAACTTCCCAATCATGAAGAAAATGTATCCAATGTATTGTTGATAAATATTCCTAAACATTTTAAGACTTATAGAAAAGGTTTTAGAGATAGCAAAACACCGAAAATAAAGAGTCATATAGTTGATTTGCTGAGCCCATAGCTACCATAATTTGTCTGGAATTAAGCATGGAGTAGAAGCGTGAGCATTAAGTTAGGAAAATTCCAAACACTGAAAGCAAGTGTTGGAAATTTGTCATTAAACAGTTTTAATATGACAGTTCAATAATCTGTCCTTAAAAGAGTTTTAATATGACAGTTCAATAAGACGGTAGTAGTAAAGGCCAGGCATGGTGGCTTAGGTCTGTAATCTCAGCACTTTGGGATGCCAAGGTGGGTGGATCACCTGAGGTCAGGAATTTAAGACCAGCCTGGGCAGCATGTTTTTTAGTAGAAACCAGCCTGTCTCTACTAAAAATGAAAAAAAATTATTGAGGCATGGTGATTCACACCCACAATCCCAGCTACTCAGGAGGCTGAGGCATGAGACTCACTTGAACTCTGGGAGGTGGAGGTTGTAGTGGGCCAAGATGGCGGAATTGCACTTCAGCCTGGGCAACAGAGTAAGACTCCATCTCAAAAAAGAAGGAAACAAGAAAGAAAGAAGAAAAAGAAGAAGAAAGAAGAAGAATAAAATAGTAGTTAAGAAGGAAAGAGATAAGTTTTCTTGCCTAATTGAAAAAATGTTCGAGGGTATTCTTTATATGATGAAAATACATGGCAAAACAATGAGCAAAGCATGTTTAGAATTTTTGCTTTCCATAGGCATACATAGGAATCAAAAAGGTTTGAAATCCTTTTTTTTTTCTAAAAAAGAAATATCTACTTTTCAGGTTTTTGTTTTGTTTTTTATTGTTGTTTTTTCCTCAAGGAGCACAAGTTGGGACAAAAGGAGGGGTGGCAGAATAAAAAAATATCTACTAAGAGAACTGGAGTCAAATTTCCTGTGTTCACATTCCAGCTGCACTGCTTGTTAATTCTGCAACCTTGGCAAACCACATCTCCTGGAGTCCCAGTTTTCTCATGTATCTCATGTTAGAACAGAATAGTGTATACCTTACTGATGGTTGGGGTTATTGTGAGTGACAAATAACATGTCACATGCCAATCAGGTTGAAAACATGTCTGGACACGTGTTACATTAATCACTTATTCTGTTATTGTGTTGGCATAGAACAGCATTTTCACTCTTGTCCCCACATTTATTAATGTTCTCACAAAGAGCTGTGGTGAAATAAGCTCAGAAAACACCAACATAAAAAACACAGGACCAATATAGCTGCTGTTAAGTCTTCTGAAATGTTTTAATTTTGAAGAATGTATCATAAACTTTGGGGACAGAAAAATTCATAGAACTTTCCAATGTTATGGGAAATCTTCTCTAAGTGTATGCTTGTAGGCCAACAGAGCTAACACTAAAAATGTCACTTTTTATCTAGAGCCATCCAGTTGGATGCCCTAACTTGAGTCACCCCTTTAATAGCTATTTCAAGATGCTGTCATCCAGGTTCTTTCCAAAATTATAATCCTTGATCTTATTTTTCATTAATTCAAAAATCTTTGGCTGTCCTCCATGATTGCAGAATAAATCTGGAACTCTTTAGCATGGCACTCAATGACTTCGATAGTCTGACTTTAACCTTTCCTTCCCACCTCTTTTCCAATCATACTAACGCCTCTTGAAAACACCAGGTGTCCATGGTTTTTCACACTATTTTCTAAGTCTATAATGGGGCCAAACAGTTTCTCCACCTGACAAAGACTACTCTCAAGAAACAGCTCATGTATCCACACCTTGGGAAGCTTTCTCAGGGCCATTTTATTCTAAGATAGAACCTCCAAACTTCTACAACTCTGTTTTTCATAGTTTCACTATAGCCATTTATTAAAGAGAATTAGTGTCATAAGTTGTATCTGAATCTATTTATCCTAGTTGTGAGTTCAGAGAAGAAATGGAGTATGTCACATTCAGCTACTTATTTTCACTAACTAAAATGATGTCTGTCCCCTAATAGGTACTCAGAGAATTGATTTTGAAACACTAGGAATACTGGGGAAAAAAGTCAAAGCATAGTCCTACTACTGTGGTTTAGAAGTCAAATTTCTATATACGGGAGAGACAATGCTACTATTACTTCTCTAATAAAACACAGATCTGTCTCAAGGCAGGTGTTTTCAGGTATGCTTGCCTGCAGGTAGTGAGTGCAAATTATATCACTTCCTCCTAAATTCAAAAAGCATTTCTTAGTTTCTTGTCAACAATAGAATTGAGACATTTATTGGCTATTTGAATCATGGGGACACTCTTAGTTTATGTCTGTCAGGAAAATGTGAACAGAACCTATACGTGGGCGTTAATAAATGGTTTCTTCATTTAACAAATGTTACTGATTAAAGTATTTTCAAATTGCAGGAAAAGTGTGCTATTCAACTTGAAGCAAGAAGTTACTTTTCTTATCATAGTAAACCCGTTTTACCTAATAAACCTTGCAGCACAGAAGAAAATTGATTTTTTTTTTCCTGTAAAAGCAACTAGATTTAAACTGTTTTCAAATTGACAGTGCCTTCTGGAGCTTATACCAAAATCAGGAGGAATATGAAGATTGTTTGACTTAAGTGGAAAGGAAAAAAATGCATTCTATGAAAAGTCAAATGTAAAAACATTGAATAGAAAGTTGACATGAATGCTAGAATTTGACTTCCTCTTAAAGTCTTTTATTAAACAGAAATAAAAAGAGATTGCTAGGGATCACCTATGTCCAGAAATTTTGGTAAATGAAAATAATCCAGTTAAGGAAGGGAAAGGAAGAGGCTGATGTCAGGAGCCTTCTATATTTATAAAGAATTTTAAGTTTATTTATTGTTTCAGGAACTCTTCATTCTAAAACACAAGCCAATCTGACCTGTTGATGCCAGCGAAGGCTTCCTACAGATGAAATTAAGTGTTCTGAGAGCTTTCTTAGAGCAGTACTTCCCAAATTTCTTCATGTCAGAAAAAAACAGAGAAAATGGTAATTTTGTAGGGCACCTGGAGATTAACCAGATAGGAGTGCTCTTGGTTAGAGGGAATTACCCTTTCAGTGATTTTCCATGATTGTCCCTGCTTTTTGGCCACAATGACTCTCTCGCATTCCAGCTCCTGTGCCTTTGTACTTGCAGTTCCTTCTGTTTAGAACACTGTTTCTCCAAACCACCCAGGTTTGCTCCCAACCTCATTAATATCTCTGCCAAAATTCCATCTCCTCAGAAAAATTTTCTCTGCATCCCCTTAGACATGTCCATCTCTTTTTATGCCTTATTTGATTTTTCTTCACATAATGTGATTGTCTGATCTAATTTTACTTATCTCCTCCAAGTGTGCCATAAAAATAAAGATTTCTGCCTCACTTGTTCATCACTTTTTTCCCCAGCAATTAGCAGAATGACTACAAATATTTATTTTTTGGAAGTATGAAGGGATAACTGCTTCTTGGATCATAGGGTTTGCTATTTCCCTTCTTTGGAACGAGTTTGCATATTTTCATTATCTTAGGCACACAGAGTTAGCTGTGTGACCAATTGTAGTAATACAGAAAAGTATTTGAACTTAGACACAACCTAGGGAGATGGAGAATTTCCTCTGAATTTTTGCAACGCTGATTTGACAAATTTCACTCTCAACCATCTGAGTGTAAATTTCCTACTGAGTATAGGCAGTTTCAGTTCTATTAATGGGAGTGTAGAGTTTTTAGGACATATTCTCTTACAGATAAGAACTTTAAACTCATTGAGTCATCCAAAGCAGGTTCAAACTAGGGATTGACTCTTGAACGAAACAAATCATGTGAGATACACCTGTGGGGATTTATATATCCCAAGGACAATCCTCACTGCATGAGGTACAGGGCTGCAAAACTCAAATAGAAAGCTCTAGTGGCTTGGGTGTCAGAGGAAGGAGCTTAGGGCTACCCAAAAGGCTGGAAATGGAAGGAGATAAAATCCAGGGATAACCTCTCAGGAGAAGCAGCAAGTTGAACTCCTATCAAATACTTGACTCACCTATAAGCTGAATATGAATAGGAAATATTCCAGAAAAGTCCCTGGAAGGCAGAAAGGTAGAAGGCTAACACATCTGGGCAGGTCCTTCAGCTGCTAGGGACAGAGAGTGGAATCCATTAGGTGAGAAGGGCAGAAGATGCATGTTGAACTTTCCATGAATATCACGGAAGGCTCAGGCACTTTGAAATGAAGATGCAGACTCCATGTTAAAGAAGGAAATCAGGTTTACTTTGTACAAGAAACATGAGAAGCTGGGTATAGCTACATTGGATAAGGTATTCACAGTCAAGATTATTATTAAAATAATGAAAGTCATCCCATAAAAGGTAAATTCATCAGGGAAATAGCAATCATCAATTCTTATGCAGTAATAGCAGATTTTCAAAATACATGAAGCAAAACCAGATAGAATTAAAGGTAGAAAGAGACAAATCCATGACCTAGTTGGAGACTCCAACACTCTTCTGTCAATCTAAATAAATGATTAAGCAAATAGATAGAAATCAATAAAGATATAGAAACGTGTACAACTTTAAGAAGTAGTTTGAACTAATTATCACGTATAAATTTTACACTCAACAACTTCAGAAAACAGAATCTTTTCAGGTACACACGAAAAGGTCATAAAGATGACTCACATCATGAGTCAAGTGTCAGTAAGTTTCAAAAGGTGAAATCTACCTCAACAGAGTTAACTTAGAAATCAATAATGGTAAGGTATCTAGAAAATTACTCCAAATTTTAAAAATTTATCAACATACTTATACTTAATTATAGCTCAAAAAACCCACAAAAATATTACAAAAAATGTTTCAAAGACAATGCTAATTTAACACATATCAAAATGTGTGGGATGCAGCTAAAATCTTGCTTACGAGGGAATTTATACATTTCAGTTTTTATAGTTTTAAAAAAGGTTTAAAATATATTAATAAGGCTTTTTTTTTAATAATAAAAGAAGAAAAGTTAACTTTAAATAAGTGAAAAGAGAAATAACATGTCCATTTCTTTTACATGGCCTTTGACAGCCTTTAGTCCAGCTGATTTTTAACATTTAAAATGGAAGAAATGCATAAAACTTTATTAGATCTCCAAAAATAGGACACAGGATTAGTTTTACTAAAAAAATGGGAAAATGTCAGAGCCATATTGTTCATTTATGGATCAAAGACATTATATTTACAGTTTTTAGCAAAGTTAATAAAATTTGTGTCTTGTTTAAAAAACATTAATAAAGTATGATTAGGAATTAGGCTTATTTTTTCTCATGAGTATTGTCTATAACAGCGGTATCAAATATTTCATTATGTAAACACTTTTCATAAATGCATAATAATAATGAAACAAAATAACATGTTTGCTTTTAGTTTGAAATAAAACCATTTAAATTTGACAATATTGATGCTCTTCCCCTTTGGGAAACTGCAGAACAGGGTTATACATTTTTCTGCCTGGTGGAAATCTCCAAATTCTGCCTTATAACCAGAAATAGCAAACACTTCTTTGATACTATAGATATGTGTCATGGTTTCAGATTAGGTAGGGAAAGAAAGAGAAGAATACTAAGATTATTAAAAATTCTCATTCTTCATTTTGAATTCAAGAAAATGTGAGTTAATAAGAGAGAAAATATTCCCCATGATTTTATTTTATATTTTCCTGGATGCCTAAGCCATTCTTACTCTACTTTGTCATATTTTATATAGTACCCTGACAAGTTGCAAAAGTGACAACAGGAATCAGAAATTTAAAAGCCTCTGGGGTCACGAGTGTAACATAAATAAGTGAAGGCATCCAGGTGTAAATAACAGAGAATGGTGATGATGGTGACCTGGAGAGCACACATTTTCTACAGGGACAGCAGCCACCCAACTCAGCGTAGTGTTTCCAGAACTTCTGCTTTTCATAAGAAGCAGAATATAGACATTTTAATGCAAAATTTTTAATTCTAAACTAAAGATTCAAAAAATATTTTAGATAGTGTTTAAGCTAAAAAGAACCCATCTTGTAAGCCAAAGTTATCAGTGGGATATCAGTTAACAACCTGGGAAATAAAAGTACATTTCTTATTTATTTTACTTCCAGTACCTTAAATGGGAGATTTCTTATCACTTCCTTTTTTAACCATACCAATAATAATAGCAAAAGACAAAGACATTGAAATAATTAATCATACAACTAATAGCTAGGTCTTGTACTCAAATCATCTGTTTCCTAAGACAGTTCCCTTTTCTCTAGGCAACTAATCTTCCAAAACATGGTAGCCAACAAAAAGCAAGTTCAGGTTACAGTGTAAAGACAGAAAACAAAGTTCTTCCTGTGTCCTGTACTTTGCCTTTGAGCTCCATCTGCTTCTAGTCTTTCAGTGTCATTCCTCCTTCTATTTAATCATTCTGTCTCAAACTTCACAGTTCAGAAATAAAAATGGTATACAAAGTTGCCCTAAGAAATAAGGCCCTTAATGGTTATTTTACATAATTTGCATTTCAAAATGGAGTATCAGGAAAATGTGAATACTTAACTAAACTGAGTTGTATAATGTTGAAATTGAAGGCATCCATCTATGGGCCAGTTGGAAAGCTGGAGTTGACCTAGAGGTCTGTTGGACCACCAAGAGTTATGAGTGCCATGTGTCTTTCATGGTTACCACTGATTACATTCCATAGTAGGATTGAGTGATACTGAGAAATTTGAAAAGTATCTTCTAAAGGCACTATACTCTTTCCTTTGGTGTAACATTTGAAACTAGAAGAAAAGAGTCAGTTGCAGACAATATTACATAATGACTCATTCATGTGGCAATTCCAAAACATCATGGTACAGTAACACTAACAAATAATATGCTGATAGCTCACCTCTTTTTAGTTGTTCTAATTAGGCAGGTTGTCAGAAAATCTGGAGATATGCAACATGCCAGGAAAACTTGGTGCTTACCACAATTTACTAATAACAACGGCTACTATAAAGATATTTAATTCTGCATTTACTACCTAACGGAAAATTTTAGTTTCTAATGTCAGGAAAATGTCAGCGAAATTTAAAATAGCTATTATAAAACATGTCAATTTTGCCTTCTCTTCTTATTTGTAGCTATGTATGGGTCACTAGATTGTGAGGGCCCTCCTTCCAGTACATATGCTGAGTGACTAACCATATGGTGTATTATAGCTGTCCAGTGAAGCACATCTGTCTCTGGGCTATGATAAATAGCTTTAAATCCCTCAAATAATCTCTCTTTTCAAAGGCTTTTAACAAAAGGTATCATAAGGTTGAAATGTGTCTTGAAAGAATTGGCAAAAATCTCACATCATCAAGTATAGGTATATTCTTACCGTGACTTCTCCATTTATACGTATGCTATCCAAAATGAATATGACTGGGATTTTCCAGCATTGCTTACAAATAATAATGGAGAGACATCGATGTCATGACTGAGAAATGTACACACTTGCTTAGACCATATATATTTATATAATTGTCCTATTTTTGCTTACACAAGTAAATGTAACCAATACAAGACTAAGAAGGGTATGGAGAATGCTAGTAGTTCACTTCTGAAAAAAAATGATGCAAAATGTCAATATCTGTTTTCAGCAATTTAATCACCTACAGAAGCCATAATTGCTGCATTCATTATTTTCTGAAGCTGACATTCTTGGCTTGATGAAAATATACAGCCACCAAGGACAAGCATTTTTTTTCTTCTACCAAGGGTATTGAAAAAAAAAAAGAAAACACACAAAAACAGAGCCTTTCTACCAGAAGAAATGTGACTCAGGCCAACAACCTTAGAAGTAATTATTTGTCTATAATAATAAAGAAAATTGTCAACACAGAAGAGGCATAATACTCTTCTGTAGCCCTCTGAAATTCTTAACCTTAGCAGGGACTATACCTAGAGACAAAATAAGAAAGTAATATCCTCCAAAACCCAAAGAGATAACCACACAATGTTTTATGTATGAGTGAATGATAGGTCATATTCCTTCTCTTTGATTTGTCTGCTTTTAATTCAAATGTTGAAAGGCAACTCTTTTCAATAACTGTTTCTCTAAGTTTAATGCAAGTCAGCCAACTTTACTGTGAATTAATTAGAAAACAAATTTCAGGTACACATACTCTAACATTTTGCTAAGTCCTGGGAAATACAGAAATATAAAACTATCTCTTCTCTTAAGTACCTTGCAATCTAATTGGAAAGACAGAAAGCAACAGACAGCACAGGGAAAAATGTAACATAAGAGTAACAGCTGAATTGAATGGTGCCAGAAATTTATTACATGGGATGTGTCAATTACCAAAACAAAGTGTTGGACTACATTGTTATTCATTGTTCTAACATTTATTTGTTTTTGTACTCTGTCTTTTGGCACTGGATGTGGCTTTACTGTGGGGGTAAAGATCTATCTGAAAGCGTTTGTATGAATAGTAGATTAACTGGATTGCCTGGGGAATGAAGGCAAGTAGATTTTCTTCTTAATTTTTTTCATGGATTATTCTTTAAATAGGGAGGAAAAGCTTTTTTCCTTCCACATGATGCTGTTGAAAGTATTTCATGAATGATTTCACTGTTTTTCTTCATAAAAACAATTTTTAGAAAACACAAAATGCAAGAATTCCACAAAAGTCTTGTAGTCCTAAAAATCACACATTAAAATTACCAATTGTATGAAGAAAATGGGGTTGGCCAGACCATTTAAGATATAACCAGACCAGTAACAAAAATAATAAAATTTATTAAAAATATCACACTTAAAAAATAAAATAATAAACTTCTAAAATACTTAAAGAAATGCTGTTATAAATAAAATAATTTACTTTCAAAATTAAGAGATGTAGGTCATTTGATAAAAAACAAGGATGTAGAAAAATACTGAAGATGCTAGGACTACACAAGTATTGAGGAAAAACACTTCTAAGCCAGAGTGCATTGCCCAACTGCCAAGAGAAGCCATGGGCCTGTGGACAGCATTCAATCCCTCTGTTCCTTATTTCATTCAGCTTTGCCAATTTACTTTGCATTCAGCTGCTGTTACTTTGTGGTAAAAATCAATAACTTGCTGGAAAAATTGCAACTTCTACATTTAGATGACAGCATTCCCTATTTACCAATCATTTATGAGCTAATTTACATTACAGAAACACATTGTAGCAGAACAACTTCAACTGCTTAAAAAAAACCTTTTATATCATTGATTACCTTTGGACTATTAAAAGGATATTTTTGCTTTACATAATGGCACTAGGATATTAGTATTCACAAAAAAAGGTCCTAATAGTCTTTCATAAGCTACTGGACAAAAAATATACTAAAATAGATATTTACAGCACAACAAGGTAAATGTCAACATTGAGACATAAACAAAATAAAACTTCCAGGCTCTTGAACACACTATTCTTTCCGGCTTCAGTGCCTTTGTCTATGATGCCTTTACGCCCTTTGCCAGGCTAGAAATTTTTTTGTTTATAGCTATGGTTGGAATGTATCCCCCAAAAGTTCATGTATTGGAAACTTAATTGACATTTTAACAGTATTAACAGGTGGGGCTTTTAAGAGATCCTTAGACCCTGAGAGTTCCACCCTCACGAGTAGATTAATGTTATTAAGGGAGTAGGCTAATTACAATGGGGGTGAGCTTCTCATAAGTTCAGCCTCCTTCTCTCTGTCTCACATATGATCTTCCTCACCATGTGATGACTTCTGCTGTGGGATGGCCCACGTCAGATGCTGGTGCCATGCTCCTGGACTTTCCAGCCTCCATAACTATGAGTCAAATAAACTTCTGTTCTTTTAACTAATCCAGTCTGAATATTCTGCTATGGCAGCAGAAAATAAATTAAGATACACATATTTAAGGTGTATAACTTGATGACTTAATATATGTATATATTGTATAAGAACAATGAAGAATCTCCTCCTGCATGAAGCTTACCTCAATTACTCATAAGAAGACTACTTGTGTCTTTGGCCAACCACTGTAGCTTGTACATATCACTTTTCATGTATGTTTAAATGAGAACAATTACAATAAATCAAATACATATTTTGCTCATAAAATGTAGGTACAGAGTTGTACATGTTCAACAAATTTATTGAATAAAGGAAGTTTTATGTATCTCTTCCTAGGAGATGTTGGGCTGTGAAAATAAAGTAAATAATTGTGTTTCTCTGTAGAATGAATTCAGGCGTTTAAGTATGTGCAAGTGATTCGTATACATACCTGGGGGCATTAAAGCAAAGGCCACAGTGACATTGATTTTGGTAATATAAATTGTAGTAGAGTTAAGCTTTGTGGGCCAAAATGCCTGCAATACAAGTTATCAATGTAATGGCTACATTTCTATGGCAAAGGCAAAGGACTTCCTCATCAGATCAATTTTATGGCAGGATTCATGGCATTGCTTTTAGAAGTTTAGTTTCAAATGAAGTTCTCCCTTTTTTTCTAGAAATTCTTTGAAACAGACTTATTTTAATAAACTGAGTCATCAGCCAGAGTAGACTTCTGTTGCTTGCAACTAAGAGGCTTAAATAAGGGATCAGCATAGAGCTTTTTATTAGTAGTGTAGTGGTTTGAATGGTGGATACAGACATCAATTTATAGCATTTAAATAACTTAACCAAGACATATCCATTTCTTATTTCGTTTCCATAACATATAAAATCTGAGAGAACATGAATTACCTGAATGACTTACATGTGATAGTTGTTCCAGCATAATCTTTGTAATTACTTTTAATGGAAACTATGAAAAATAAACATCAGTTCACTACTTTGAACAGTCTTCCTGTGACCATAATGAAAACAATTGGATGGCCATAGTTATAAAACATAACGTAACACAAATAAAACAATGCTCCTTCTACCTGAAATGCCCTCTTTATATTAATTCACCAGGCCCATCTCAGTCACCTTTCCAGGTATCACTCAGATCATTACCAACTCTGGGATGCCTTAGTAAGATACATTGAAAGACAATTTTAAAAACACTCATTTGTGATCATTATTTTATAATACTTGTACTAAAAACACCTTGCCCTAGCAATTGCTAATTTATACACCCAACTAAACTATTTGTTTCAAAAGATCATGATTTATTCATCTTTTTATCTTGAGTACTCTTAGAGTTCCTGGAACACTGAAGAAGCTCAATATGTTTTGAAGAATTTGAGTGAATAAGTGAATGAATGAATGAATCCAATATTTTGAAAGCAATAAACACCAGCAAATCAAACTGACATTGGAACATAACTACTGATTAAATTTAATTCAATGTGGAAATTAAAATAAATATCATGACTGTTTATACATACTGAAATGCTCAGATGGTAAAACTTGGGTGGCTCAGAAAATAAAAAGTTATGCAACAGAAAAAAACAGACTCAACAGTTTCAAATAGGATGCATGGGGGAAACTGCCAAAGATGTTAAGATGTAGGAGAAGATGAAACTTCCTAAGACTTCAAAGCAGCCTGTCCTAAGTTTGTCAAGTTCGGCTTTGGTGAGAAACTTGTACACTTAAGAGAGCTGGAAGCAAAACAATGTTACTATTTCAAACTACTTCATTTGCAAGATCAGGAGTCAGAGTTCAGGGAATTTCACTAACATTTATTATTGAAGGGTAGGGAAGCCAAGCAGAGGATTCCAGTTAGAATTGCGGTAACCAGAGCTGCGTTCTCCATCCCAAAACACTAAACAATCTTTTGGAGCTATTCTCTGCAGCTTTGCTTTTGTTGTTGTTGGGGTTTTGTTTTTGGTCTCAGCCTCTCTGCATTCCTAAGGGGCAATGATTGCTGTGGAGAGCTGGCACGGTTGGCAGCAGAACTCAGATTTATCTCATCCCCAGTCCAGTATTCCAACTTACTATAGTGGCTAGAGGACTAGCTTTAAAGCGGCATCAGAATGACCTACAGGTGTGTGGTCATGAACAAATTCCTCAATAAATTTGAATCTTCTAATCTGTAAAATGGGGGTAATAAAAAAGTGCTCTATTCCTAATGTTGTTGTAAGAAGTAAATGGGAGTTTTCTGCCGTGATAATGATTACTTGCTCTCTCTTTTTTTTCCAGCTACTTTCTTGCCATTACTGCCAGATGGAAGGTTTCAGGGAACACTTGATTACATGAGTATTATTCATAAGTCTTTTTTAGAATATTCTTCACACATTCCTTCCCCTATCAGATTTGTGATCACTCCTACCTCAAACTTAATCTCCTTCAGAACCTCAGCCAATCTTTACGAAACATACTAGAGAAAGATATCTCCTGAGGCCCCACTGTTCCCTTCCCAGGCAGGGCTGGTCAGAAGAAAATTTCTTTGTGCAAATATATAAACGGCTCCTTTCTCCAGGTCAACAGAGACCCAGGTGTAGAAGTAGCGTGGGCTGGACTGCAGCTCCCACTGGCGGCAGTCAAACATGGCATCCCAGATCTTTTTCAGTATTAGCCCAGGATCCAAAACCTATATATCTAGGTGTATTTCAGAATTCAAAATTATTTAGATTTTAGAAAGGTAATTTGGCATGTGTGTGTGTATATTTAATAATACACTGGTGGAGTCAGGGATAGTATGCCATAATCAAACATTATTCTCTTCATAGCGAATGTATGAATAGTAATATAAAAGAAGAAAAAAAACTACAAATAGGCTCATGTCGGACCCAGGTTTGCCTCTTAAGTGTGAGTTCAGGTTAGGTTAAGTTCTCCCTGAACATAAAGATATACATCTCCTCTAATTAATCTATAAGTTCTGTGAAAATAAGACTTGCAATTTATCACCTATGTATTCCCCCTAGCACCTATCAGTGAACCTTCAAATAGTAGGTGCTTAATCTGTCGAATAGTAGGTGCATCTGTTGAACTGAATATACAAACCTACACACATAAACACATGTATCAAGATGAATAATATATTAAAAACAAGAGAAGACAGACAACTAAATATTAATTATCACAAACTAGCAAATAAGTCAAAATATTTGTATTTATTTTCTCCCCTTGGCTGCCATATCCCCAGGAAGCATGCAAGTAGTTTAGTAAATGAGATCTGCATTTGTTACTTTTTCTTTGCAGAAATGTACATGTTAGGAGCAGAAGCCAGTGCTTGTTTTGCTTCATTATCGTAATAAAAAAGATAAGACTTTCAGGGATTTGTCACTGAATCACAGACACTGAAGTGTTATACGCATTTTTTTTCTCTCTTTTAATGTTTGGATCTGTGCATATACCTAGGAACAAAGAACAATTATTTCAGGAAAGCTGAACTAAACCTAGTTAGCCCAGGCTTTATTTACATATGTTGATATTTAACATTTTTTACACACAATGTGCTTTATATAAGAAATACGTAACATTAAACTAGAACTCATATTTTATGTGTGGGAGAGAGTATCCTGTTTTTGAGTATCTATGAATTATATAAATCTATATGCCTTTCTCTCTGCAGGGATAGCAAAATGCCCTTTCTTGTTAGTCCTTGAAGATGAACCATCACAATGTTTTTTTTTAAAAAAAAGGGCAGCTATTTTCAGAAGTACATAGAAACTTTCACATGGTGGTAAAATCAAAAGCCCCCTGTATCTAGTTAACAATAAAACTATGTATGCCTATTGTTATTCATTTGCATGACATGCAGATAGAGATGTATAGCCTTAAAACAACTTCTATACTGAATTCACAATACAGAGTTGTCTTATTCCAAATAAGTTTTGAATTTAGGGGAAGTTAGTGGTAAAATAAAATGATACATATGAATGATAATATGTGCATATACCCCATGGTAAAATTATTCTGAATTGGAATGATATCAACTACTAATTAAACGTTATTTAAGAAAATTTCCTGAAACTCCTTTACATATCAATTGTTCTAGCTTTTTTACTGTGTAGTGTCTAAGATTGTGGAGCACTAAATAACATCTTATGTACCTGGTGATATAATGTGGATATCTGTCCACTACAAATCCCATGTGGCAATTTGATCACCAGTGTTGGAAGTGGGACAAGGTAGGAGGTGTTTGGGTAATGGAGGTGGATCCTTCATGGACTGGTTGGTGCCTTCATTATAGTAATGAGTGGTTTTCACTGCAAGTTCCTGCAAGGTCTGATTATTAAAAGGAGCCTGGCACTTAACTTTCTCTTTCTTCTTACCTCTCTTGCCATGTGATGCTTTCTCCCCTTTACCTTCTGCCATGAGTGGAAGCTTCCTGAGGCCCTCCCTAGAAGTAGATGGTGATGCCATTCTTTTTGTACCCTGAAGAACTGTGAGCCAAATAAACTTCTTCTCTTTTTAATTACCTCGCCTGAAGTACTTCTTTATAGCAACACAAAGAGACGAAGACAAAAACATTGATACTGAGGAATGGGTTGTTGCTATAAGGATATTTGAAAATTTGGAAGTAGCTTTGGTAGGGGGTAATAGGCAGAGACTGGAAGAGTTTGGAGGGCTATGAAGAAAAGAAGAGAAAGGAAAGTTTGAACTTCTTTGAGACTGATTAAGTGGTTGTGACCAACATGCTAATTGAAAGAGTGAAGACCATGCTGACGAGGTCTCAGAATGGAAATGAGGAACTGGTTGGGAAGTGGAGCATATGTCACCCATTTTAGCCCCAGCAAAGTACTTAACTGCACTGTATCCATGCCCTAGGGCTTTGTGGAAGGTAGAACTTAAGAGTGGTGGCCTAGGGTATTTGGCAGAAGGTATTTCTGAGCTGCAAAGCATTTAAGAAGTGGCATGGTGATTTCTATTAGCCTATAATCACATACGGGAGCAAAGAAATGACCAAAAGATAGAACTTACAATTAAAAGGGAAGCAGAGCACAAAAATTTGGAAACTTCATAGCCCGGCCATTTGGTAGAGAAGAAAATGTGTGTTTTCAGGTGAAGAATCCAGGCAGACTTCTAGTAACTACTTGCTAGAAACATTAATGAGGATAGAAAAGAGCCAGGTGCTAATGGTGAGAACAACAGGGAAAAGACACCAAAGGCATTTCTGAGACCTTCAAAGCAGTCCCTCCATCACAGGCTCAGAGGCTTGGGAGGATAGAATGCTTTCTGGCGTCAGAACTAGAGTGCCTACAGCTTCCTTGCACCACCTTTGCAACTGCTCTTTGAAACCTAGCTTCTCAAGCTCCATCCTTGCTTCAAAAATCCCTTGGTCTGACTCAGGCTACCTCTCTGGAGAGCACAAGTCATAAACCTTCATGGCTTCCATGTGGTGTTAAGTCTACAGGCATGCAGGAGTGGAGGGGGCTTGGCAGTTTCACTTACATTTCAGGGGATGAATTGGAAAGCCTGGGTGCCTAGGCAAAAGACTGCCACAGGGTAAAGCTGCTGCAGAGAACCTTGGCTAAGGCTGTGCTGAGAGGAATGTAGACATGGAGTCACCATAGAGAGTACCCATTGGGGAACTCCCTAGTGGAGCTATGAAAGGAGGGCCACAACCATCCAGACCACAGAATGGAAGAGCCACTGGCAGTGTGTACCCTTAGCCTGGAAAAACCACAGACATTTGATTCCAAGCAGTGAGAGAAGCCATATGGGGCTTCAGCCAGCAAGCCATTGGGATAGGGCTGCCTGAGACTTTGGTGGCCTACCTCTTGTGCCAGTGTACCCAGGATGTGGGATATGGTGTCAAAAGTAAATTATTTTTGAGCTTTAAGATTTAATGCCTGCCCCAATGCATTTCAGACTTTCCTGGGGATTGTTACTCTTTTTGCCAGTTGTTTTTCCTTTTGGAATGGGAATGTTTATGCAAAGCCTGTACCACCACTGTATTTTGGAGGTAAGTATCTTATTTTTGACTTTACAGACACAAGCTATAAATCTTTCCTTGACTATTATGTAAGACTTTGGAGTTTTGGGCTGGTGCTGGAAGTTAAGATTTTTGGGGATTATTAAGAAAGGATGATTATATTTTACAATGTGAGAAAGGCATGAGATCCAAGGATAGAACAATATAGTTTGGAATATTTGTCACCTCTAAATCTCCTATTGAAATTTGATCCCAAAGTTAGAGATGGAGCATGGTGGGAAGTGTTTGGTTCATGGGGCATGTCCCTCATGAAAGGCTTGGTACCTTCCTTGCAGTAATGAGTCATTTTTTGCTCTGTTATTTCCTGCTATATCTGTCTATTAAAAAGAACCTGGCACCTCATCTCCTCTCTCTTCTTCACTTTCTTGCCACGTGATACCTGCTCCCTTTTACCTTCTGCTATACTGGAAGCTTCCTGAGATCCTCATTAGAAGCAGACATTAATACCATGCTTCTTGTAGAGTCTGCAGAAACATGATCCAAATAAATCTTTTTAAAATAATTTACTTCAGTATCCCTTTATAGCAACACAAACGAACTAAGACACTTGAGCATAGAATCAATCATGAATTGTTTACTAGAAAAGATCACTGAAAGCAGATTTGCCTTAGTGTGCCTAAAAAGTGGTCTGAGATAATAAGTTCTCCTAGTTTATCTGAGAGGTAGTCCCAGCAAACAAAGGGAGGGAGGGGCAGGGGAAAAACTCTACAGTCCATGTTACTGAGCTAGATGGAGCTCAATCCCATTGAAAACTCTCAGAAATACACTTAAATTACATGAACTTTCCAACAAAGGATGAAAGGCTGAATCATTTTTCACTAATTTATTTATTCTGTTTATTGAAGAGTACTTGTGGGGTATTAGCTCCCTTGTGTTTTTGCTACATCTGCATTTGAGTTGATCAAGAGGCAAGAAAAGACTGCTAGGTAGATTAAGACTATTGGGTTTTTAAAAGAATGGGCTTCATGATCTACTGATCATGTTTCTGGAGCATGGAATCTAAGGTTTTGGCCTCCAAATAAATATATGGCTTATTTCCATATATATATGTATGTATGTATATATATACATATTCTCTTTTCTTCTGTTGCTATAACTTATATAAATTATTTTTCAGGGATGAATGGCTACCATGTTTGGATACACACATAGGTGTACACAGCAGTCCCTTTATCTTCAGTTTCTCTTTCATAGGTTTCAGTTACCTGTGGTCAACAGTGGTCTGAAAAACAGTGAGTACAATACAATAAGATATTTTGAGAGAGACAGACCACATTGACATAACTCTTATTGCAGTACGGTTGGCCCTTCAGATCGTGGATTCTGCACCCATGAATTCCATCAACCTCAGATAAAAAAAAAATTCAGAAAAAAAGGATGATTGCATCTGCACTGAACATGTACAGACATTTTGTGTTATTATTTACTAAACAATACAGTATAACTGTTTAAATAGCCCTAACATTGTATTAGGTATTATAAGTAATCTAGCGATATTTTAAAGTATATGGTAAGATGTACACAGGTTATATGTAAGTACCACATCATTTTACAAAAGTGATGAGTATACAGAGATTTTGATATCTGTGGATTCTTGGAACCCAAGTTCCCACAGGTACTATGAGAAAATTGCATATTGTTACAGTTGTGCTATTTTATTATTAGTTATTGTTGTTAGTCTCTCACTATGCCCAATTCATATATTAAACTTTATCTTAAGTGTGGATAGGAGAAAACATGGTATATAGAGAGATCAGTTTTATCTGTAGTTTCAGGCATCCCCTGGGGGTCTTGGAACATATTCCCCATGGATAAGTGATGACTAATGTATAAACAGTCATGCATTGTTTAATGGAGATACGTTGTGAGAAATGTGTCACTGGACGATTTTGTTGTTGTATGAATATCATAGAGGGTACTCACCCAAACCTAGATGATACAGCCTATTGATCCCAGGCCACAAACCTGCATACTGTGTGACTGTACCACTACAGACAACTAGAACACGATGGTAAGCATTTGTGTATCTAAACACACTTAAACATAGAAAGAGTGTAGTAAAAATACAGTATTATAATCTTATGGGACTACCATCCTACATGAATTACATGCAGTCTGTTGACTGAAACACTGTTATGTAGCACGAGACAGTATATACACAATCTATATATGTACATACATACACATGCATATTCTTAGAAATTTATGCATATGCTTTTTGACATTACTCTTGAAACACAGAGAATGCACCCCTTTCAACACTTGAAATGAAAAAAAGAAAGGTCTAAGCTGATGCCATAACTGAGGGCTCATGCATCTACTCATAGCAGCAATGATGTCTTGGTGCTCAAACAGCCTGACCACTAAAGAACCTGTAGAGGCTGGGCGCGGTGGGAGGCTGAGGCGGGTGGATCATGAGGTCAAGAGATCGAGACCATCCTGGTCAACATGGTGAAACTCCGTCTCTACTAAAAATACAAAAATTAGCTGGAAATGGTGGTGCGTGCCTGTAGTTCCAGCTACTCTGGAGGCTGAGGCAGGAAAATTGCTTGAACCCAGAAGGTGGAGGTTGTGGTGAGCCGAGATCGTGCCATTGCACTCCAGCCTGGGTAACAAGAGCAAAACTCCATCACAAAAAAAAAAAAAAAGAACCTCTGTTGATACACCCCATCCACAACCCAAAATAGACTTCTGAGAAAAAAAAAAAAAGATCTCACTAGCAAAAGGCTAAGAGTCCAGTGAGGGCAATAGAGAACAAATATTAAATATTAAACAGAAAATGAAAGATAGATTTGCTTAATAATCAGCTTGACTGATGCCTAGCAAAAACAAAGAGAACCTGAATCCTTAAAAAATAATTACTTATGAGAGGAAGCCACTAAATGGTTTAAAGGACACAAGTGTCATGATTAGATTTGGATTTCAGAAAGAGCATTTAAGTTAAAGTAGAATGCACTAGAAATATATGAGGCTGAGGCAGGAAGATGAAAAGACAGGCTGGTACAGAAATGCAGGCAAGAAGGCTAAACACCAGGTAGGTTCAGGCAGTGGGAGTATTATGGAGAAGGGGAAGGTTTTAAGACTATTAGGGGAATATAATAGGAAAACTTGGTGACTGACTGAATGTTATGAGTAAGAGAAGACAGGCCTCTCAGGAGCTTCCTGGTTTTGCTGCATTCAAGTCTAAGATTTCCAACCTGGTATACATTTTTTTTTCTTTTTTTGAGACAGAATCTCACTCTGTTGCCTAGGCTAGGGAGTGCAGTGATGCAATCTTGGCTCACTGCAACTTCTGCTTCTCGGGTTCAAGCGATTCTCCTCCTCAGCCTCCTGAGTGGCTAGGATTACAAGCACCAGCTAACATGCCCAGCTAATTTTTATATTTTTAGTAGAGATGGGGTTTCACCACGTTGCCCAAGCTGGTCTCAAACTCCTGACCTCAACCGATCCACCCTCTTCAGCCTCCTCTTCAGCCTCCCAAAGTTCTGGGATTAAAGGCTTGAGCCGCAACTGGAACGTGGTGTACTCCTATTAAAGCAAGCCTTACTGTCCAATTCTCAAAACAAAAGAAATGAATTTGATTCCTTCTTTCAAAATTGATATTTGCTCTATGTTTTCTGCTTATATAAAGAAAAAAATCTAAAGGAGACTCACAGGTAGCTTTGTTCTAATTACCCTAATTCACTTGATATTTGGATGGAGTAACATGCTTGAATTTATTTCCTTGTAATGGATTGACTTGTCTAGCCAGCCAATAAATGCAGCACTGGGACTCTGTATATTTCTCCCAGTATTATATTATAGCAACTGACAATAATAACAGTAATAATTATCCAATTTCAAGATGGAGAAGTACCTTTGACCTCAATTTGATCCCCCTGGTCTATCTAAGTCTGATTCAGCATTGATTTCTTTCCCAGGGAAGTGGCTATAATCATGTTATGGCTGATTTATCACAATATGCTTGCTGGCTAGTGATTTCTCATCTTGAACTTGCTTCTCTCATTTTTTCCTCTACTAAAAGATATATTGAAATGTTTTCTTCAAAGGAAGGAGAATTCCCCATGTGTTCTTCCAAATTTTTCTTGGTGGGTGGTGTAAAGTGATCTATCATCTTTGAGAATCATTGTAATTGCATTTTCTGTGTTGAGAGGGCAAAAATCAAAAGTAAATGAAATAAATAAAGCATGCTATAGGAAATTCAATTTAGATTGCAAATATGGTAATAGGAAAATAACATATGCTTAGAAATCACTAGGCTCAGGTTCTAGATTTTTCTACGAATTATTTTTGTGATAGGAGCAATTAAATCTTCTTCAATTTTAGTGTTTTTCCATACAAATTTTGTCTAGTTGAACTCTACCCTTCACTCAAAAATATTATATTTAATAATTTTAAGCACATCTAAAACTGTGGGCAGGGTGCAGTGGCATACCTATAATCATAGCAGTTTGGGAAACCAAGGCAGGTGGATCACCTGAGGTCAGGAGTTCGAGATTAGCCTGGCCAACATGGTGAAATCCAATCTCTACTAAAAATACAAAAATTAGCCAGACATGGTAGTAGGCGCCTGTAGTCTCATCTACAGGTAGAGGTTGCAGTGAGCCGACATCACGCCACTGCACTCCAGCCTGGGAAATGAGTGAGATTTAGTCTCAAAAAAAAAAAAAAAGTGTTAACAAATACAATGGGAATATTACTGTAACACTGTAGGGATCAATGACAGTATATCAGTAAGGACTCATTTCTGATGATATACTGAATGATATATATCATTCTGAATGATAAATTCAGAAGGAGTGCAGGTATCACTGCTGGTGGACTTTAAACTGATATTCTGGGAGGAATTTGCAAATTAAGAAAACTCCAAAATTATCTAGTACCACATTTTTTACTATACAGATGGCAAACCTCAGCCTCAGAGAGAAGTAATATGACCAAGCTGCATAGTTCATTAGTCCTTCTTTCAGGAGACTTCAAGTCTTGTAATTCCTAGTCCAAACCCTTATAATTTTTCATCTAAATAATTACAAGTTGTTGAAGCACAGTCACTAGTAAGGAGATTAATCAGGAGAGGTCAATTATATTATGCGAACAACCCTCAAATCTTGCTGGTTGAAAACATTTTCTTTCTTTTATTTACACTTTGCATCGTGTGGGTTGCTGGGAACTCTGTTCTGGACTGTTGTCACTTTAGGTCCCAGGCTGACAAAACAGCCCGAATCTAGAATTTTGCCAATTACCATGGGAAAAAGTTATATATATATATATATATATATATTAAAGCAAAGAATAATGTGGGTTCTTACCACATACTCCTGCAAGGGACAAGTCACCTTTAGTCATATTTCAGTGGCCAAATAAGTCAGATGGCCACACCTGACCCCAAAGGAGATAGGCAAGTTAAATCCTACCACATGTCCAGAGAATGTAACAGAGACAAGTGAATCTAAGTGACAGAAACCACATCATGTGTAGCAGGTAGAACAGAGAAAGAACATGGAAAATTTAAGTCTGTTTTCTAAAATATGTAGAGAATTTAGGGAATGTTCCTCTGAGTAAAATTTATAATGCCCAATTCCCTTATAGTTTGTCTCAGAATTTCTACATGAATCAAACCTCCAGGGACAACAAGGTGTATAGCTTCAGCAATTTAGTAAACTCAGTATCTAAACAGACTTCACGTACCAGAGACCTGCTGCCCAGATTCAGTCAGTGGATGGATTATATAGCCCACAGTATTTGTAAAAGGATCAAATTAGTTGCTATTATTATCATTTTTGAGATGAAATCCGCTCTTATTACCCAGGCTGGAGTGCAATGGCGCAATCTCAGCTCACCACAACCTCCGCCTCCTGGGTTCAGGCAATTCTCCTGCCTCAGCCTCCTGAGTAGCTGGGATTACAGGCGTGCGCCACCGTGCCCAGCTAATTTTTTGTTTTTTTAATAGAGATGGGGTTTCACCATGTTGACCAGGATAGTCTCATTCCACCCACCTCGGCCTCCCAAAGTGCTGGGATTATAGGCGTGAGCCACCGCGCCCGGCCAGTTGCTATTATTTTTTAAATGGAGATTTCACATACAGTAACTGGTTTTTGGTTTTCTTGAAATCATCATATCTGGTTGGAGCTGACAATCATTCCTCCATGGCAAAAGTTGGTTGAACTGACTAACATTATCCTCTGTAGTTGCTTCAAGAGCTTTCTGGTTTTGTCACGGTCCTTACAACTCACTTTTTTTTTTTACATCTGGATTGTGTTACTTATTTAATAAAGTGACCTATCAGAAGCTGCTACCTGTGTGCCAAAATGTACTGTCTCTTATTTGGGCTGAAAGCTAGTTATATTTCTCAGCTTTCCTTGCCCTTGGGCCAAATGACCCAATCCTCTCCAGCGGAATGTGAGGGGAAGTGATGTCAACTGCTTTTAGACCTGGGCTAGGCACATCTTCAATTTCTCTGCCTGAAATGTCCCTGAACACCCACACTGGGCTGCTGAGGTGGGTGGATCACGAGGTCAAGAGATTGAGACCATCCTGGTCAACATGGTGAAACCCCGTCTCTGCTAAAAATACAGAAAATTAGCTGGGCATGGTGGCGTGTGCCTGTAATCCCAGCTACTCGGGAGGCTGAGGCAGGAGAATTTCCTGAACCCAGGAGGCGGAGGTTGCGGTGAGCCGAGATCGCGCCATTGCACTCTAGCCTGGGTAACAAGAGCGAAACTCTGTTTCAAAATATATATATATCTAAAGCGTCAGTTGTGTCATGCTGTTGAGGTCCATTTTTTACAATGGCATTTAGTTAGTCTACTTAGGCTAATAGCTGAGTCAGGCAGGCATTTGGGCCTGTGCTCATAATAAACCATTCAGGTGATTTTTAGATATATATTTTTTGAACATTTTCAGGGACTGAATCATTACAACCTTCTTTAGGGTTGTAATGATTGGGGAAGAGGGGCAGCACTGAGAAGTTCTCAGCATAGAGAAAAGTAAAAGAAGCAAAATAGAGACATGGGACTACAGACCTGGAGGGTTTAAGACTAACTGATTCAGTTTCGCTGCATTTTCAGAAGAGAAGTGGAAGTAAATGTACAATTTTAAAGGGATGAAAATGCCAGGCTAAGAGAATTTAGAATAGTCAGTAAAGAAAGAATCAGTGAATTTAGGGGAAATGAGGGAAATAAGAGTGAAACAATATCTCCTTTGTTTTAGGGGTCACTAATTTAACATCACTGTAGACTGTAAGTAGGTGAGTCTAGGAAAAGCAGGCCACTCAGGAAATAGTGCAGGCCTGTGATTGAGAGAAAGTAACAGCTACCATTTATTAAGTGCTTTATAAGACTTAGGCCCTAGGCGGATCCCTTCTATGTATTATTTTAATAATGAAAGTAGTATTATAAAAAATCTATTTTATATATAAGAAAGCTTTAAAATGCTAATTAACTTAGCCTAAATCATGTGGGTATATATATATCCTAGATCCACCATTCCATCTATCTAAAGATCAATCACAGTCTTTCAATGAAGGTTAAATTAATGGTAAATATAAATGATGTATGTGTATATATTCTATATTCACCATTCCATCTAGACAGACAGAGAGATGGAATGGTGGATCTAGGGTTTGAACTCAGATAATTAGGAAGAACTTTGAGAAAAGACTTAACTGCTACATTATATTTTGTAACACGGTCTAAACTTAGGTAGTAGTGACAAAGGAACAGACACAGAGAAGAGAAAGAGAGGCAGTTGATTTTTCATTAATTTAAACTTCATTGAGATACTGCTAAGCATAAAGCACTGTGCTTGAAATGTAAAATGTGGTTCTTGATTACCAAAAAATGTAGAGTCCAGTGGCAGGAGCTCTAAGCCAGGGTCAATCCAGACAACGGTCAGGCCATCACATTACTGTGTTCCTTTCTATGAAAGGGCATCATGGTAACTGGTCTTCAAAGATGACCCCGAAATAACTATGCCTTTTGGTATTTATGTTTTCGTGCAATTCCCACAAACGTTGAATTTGAGCTGGCCTGGGTCTAGGTTTACCTAACATCATACGGCAGAATGGAAGCCTTGCTTATTTGTACCTGCCTAGTCTTTAGGAAGACTCAATATCCATTAACTCCCTCCTGAAAAGCTGACTTTTGGGAACGCTACCACATAAGAACTTTGGCTACACTGCTGGATATTCTACATGGAGGGACCACACAGAAAGACCACATGGAAACGACATGCATTCAAATGGCAAGATGACAAAGAGAGGTTCAGCATTCTGAGTCTAAGTCAAATCTCCCTACGAATTTGGCAACTTTGTGAAGATTTTCAAGTAAGATCAGCAGAACTAACTGATCCTGACAACTCAGAATGAGGAGAGGCAACACAGGTGGTTGGTTGTTGGTGGTTGTTTGAAACCTCTAAGATTTGGGGAACTTTGTTACACAGCAATTGATAGCTGAAAGAGAGATGTTACAAATTTGTGAGATACTGGAAAAGGGTAAAAGAAATTTACTTGAACTATAGGAATTATATGGCTAAAAGAACAACAATGCCAATTATAATATTATCAGGCATGTTTTATTCAAATCCTTGATTGCAACTCAACATTCTTATTGCGTTATGTTTTACTCTGAATTCAGATATACAAAAAAAAAAAATGCCATGCAGCACTAGAAACAAGAATATCATGTCCTTCCTATTATAGCAACATGCATTGGCTCCTAATCCAATGCACTGAGCCCATACGGAGGGTTAAAAACTGTTCCCCCAAACCAGTGCTATAAAAAAACTTCCCTGATTTATGCATTTCATCTACTCTAATTATCATCATAGTTAGAAATGCCATTCCTTCACGTATAATGAAATAGTCTGTTCAGACAGCTGTCCAGTTACTTCAAATTCCAGTCATCCATCATCTAAATCTGTACAGAGTGGCATGTGTTATTAACCCATTGCTTAAAGGCTACCTGGCTTTGTGACTTCAAACTATAATTGCTGGTCAGAGGACTTTACTACATTGAGCTCTCTTCTCTGCCAAAATAAATGAACTGTACGTGGACAAAAGGCTTCAATTCAATCCTTTACCCACCACTTATGAGAGGCAAATGAGTTGGGTTGCAGGTAAGGCAATTTCTTCCACAGAGGTGACATGTAATAAATATCTGTGGAGTGAACACATGATCTCCATGATCCATCGTGATCCACTGCATATTGACTTTGAGATGAAATGAAGGGTTAATTATGAGTCTTAGCGAAATGAAGAGAAACTGATGTGGGCAAGGCAAGAATGCATTGTTCTGAGGGAAAAGGAATTTGATCATCCAATTTGATGTAGTTGGAACAGTGCATGCCTCTTTTTCCGGCTGGAACCACAGAGGGTGTAGAGGAGAAGAAAGACGAGGTTCCTGCTGTGCCAGAAGCCCTTAAGAAAAAGTGAAGGAATTTTGCAGAGCTGAAGATCAAGTGCCTGAGAAAGAAGTTTGCCCAAAAGATCCTTCAAAAGACAAGGAGGAAGCTTATCTCGGAAAAAGCAAAGCACTACCTCAAGGAATATAGGCATATGTACAGAGCTGAAATTCAAATGGTGAGGATGGCAAGAAGAGCCAGCAACTTTTATGTACCTGCTGAACCCAAATTGCCATTTGTCATCAGGATCAGAAGTATCAATGGTGTGAGCCCAAAGGTCCGAAAGGTGTTACAGCTTCTTCACCTTTGTCAAATCTTCAATGGAACCTTTGTAAAGCTCAACAAGGCTTCAATTAACATGCTGAGGATTGTAGAGGCACTTATTGCATGGGAATATACAAATCTGAAGTCAGTAAACCAACTAATCTACAAGCGTGGTTATGGCAAAATCAATAAGAAGCGAATTGCTTTGACAGATAACGGACTGCTCTATCTTTTGGGAAATACAGCATCATCTGCATGGAGGATCTGATTCATGAGATCTATACTGTTGGAAAACACTTCAAAGAAGCAAATAGCTTCCCGTGGCCCTTCAAATTATCTTCTCCACGAGGCGGAATGAAGAAAAAGACCTACCATTTCCTAGAAGGTGGAAATGCTGGCAACAGCGAGGACCAGATCAATAAGCTTATTAGAAAAATGAACCTAAAAACGGATATTTCCAGCCAAATCCAAGCATTTCAGAAATAGCTGTAAAACTGCGACTAAAACACCAAATAAACGTATCTTTCAAACTGTTCTGTGGTGCGTTCGTTCAACTAAGAGAGTTCAATCTCCGTTTAGATTCAGAAAGTTAGAATCACGTTATAACGATTATTTTTCTAAGCTGGTCAGTTAATAAACAGAACCTGCTCTCAAATTGAAATGAAAAAAAGAAGAGTAGAGGAGAGTAATAAACTTTCTTTATTTAAAGGCAACATTAAAATATATTTTCATAAAATAATCATAAACTTTCTACAAATAAATTGTCAACTGGGGAAATGCAAACAAAATATTTGAGAATTATGTGAAGTACATCCTTACACATGCACAACTCCTGTTAATATGATAGGATTCTGGGCTTAGAAAGGACTATGCTTATACATATGCATAATTTACGGGTGAAACTTGGCATTATTACTGGTGTGAAACTTGGAAGGTCACTATTGAATATAAAGGCTGTGAAAGTTTACTTTTTCTCATTATTTAGTATAAAAGTAAAGGCATACATAGCCACACATACACATAGAGAAACAAAATCTATAAAAGTGAAATGCTTTTCTTTTTTCTTTTTTTGAGACAGAGTCTCACTCAGCCACCCAAGCAATGGTGCGATCTCGGCTCACTGCAACCTCCACCACCCAGGTTCAAGCAATTCTCTTGCCTCAGACTCTCGAGTAACTGGGATTACGGGCGCCCACCACCATGTCTGGCTAATTTTTGTATTTTTAGTAGAGATAGGGTTTCGCCATGTTGGCCAGGCAGGTCTCGAATTCCTGACCTCAGATGATCTGCCCACCTTGGCCTCCCAAAGGTCTGGGATTACAGGCATAAGCCACTATGCCCAGCCCGAAATGCTTCTTTTATTTGCTGCCACTCACATTTCCACTCCCAGAGATAACTAATGGTAACAGGTATATAACTTTTCAAACACACTGATGAATCCATGCAAACAGACAGTGACATAAACACATACGTAAAAATGTGGGGTTATGAGGTACATGTTTTTCTGCATCCTGATTTTTATAGTGACCAGTAACATATAATGGATCTTCACCACTATCAGTGCATACAGAGCTACTTCGCTTCTTAGATGGATTTGTTGTTATTCCAAAGACTGAGTTGCAACAATTTATTTAATGCTTTGTCTAGTGATGGACATTTATGTGATGTCAGATCGTTGTGTGAATACTTCTGTGGCAAGATAATAACAATAATAATAATATTTATCGTTGCAATAGCTGACATTGTCACATACTATGCACTAGCAGTATGCTAAATGCTTTATGTGCTTAGTCTTCTTAGCAACCTTTTGAGACAAGCATTATTAATTGTTCTTTTAGATGGAGATTTGGAGGCTGGGGAAAGGTGGCACATTGTCCATGTGACACAATTAGGCCTCCACAGAACCACAATTTGAACCTAGCTTTATCTGTGCCTACATTATTAGTCAAAACTGTCCTAAAAACTTCAGTAGAATTATTGAGTAAAAGGACATGCCCGGCCAGGCATGGTGGCTCACGCCTGTAATCCAAACACTTTGGAGGCCAAGGCGGGCGGATCACCTGAGGTCGGGAGTTCAAGACCAGTCTGACCAACATAGTGAAACGCCGTCTTTAAAAAAAAAAAAAAAGACATGTCCATTTAAACTTCTGCAGCATACTATTCCATTTTAGTCTACTCAAATATTTAGTTTATTAAGTACATTTATGTAATTAAAATAAAAGATATATTCATTTAGAATAGTGATGTATCTACCCTAGCATTTCATGAAACAGCTTTGAGAGAGCTCATCTCCTGCATCATTGTCATGAGTGTGTTCACAATCACCAGACCTACTTTTCAGTCTTCCTGCCCAGTTTTTCAGCACACATCATTTTCACTTTCATTTAAGTCGACGGGGAATATAAGACTTTTTGAAACCAGTGTGAATCTGCCTATGGTAATTTTATTATTTGGTCTAAGTAGCCACTCACGTTATATTACAGCTTATTTTCTATTTTTTATTCTTCACCTAAGTGCTATATCTGCTTTCCAAAATATAACCAGGTACTGAAATTGTCCTTAAAAAGTGATATAAAATCTTTAATAAATACAAAAACATAGATACCAGTAGAATGAAGTCCTGTGTGCATTAAGTGCCTTCATTTTTATTTTGCTCAGGAAACTATAGGAAGGTTCCTGGATCTAGCAACAAACTTACTAGATGCAGAGAAGGGTCAGATGAGCATAGATAGGCACACACGCACGTGCACACACACATACGAGATAGAACCAAATCAAATCACAACAAAACAGAAACCAAGACTGGGCAATTTTATCATATTCAAATTTAACAGAAAGGAAAAAGGAAGCAGTAATGTCGTATACAACAGTTAGTTCACCAGATTAAGAATTGTTGGTTTAGGCCAGGCATGGTGGCTCACGCCTTTACACCCAGCACTTTGGGAGGCCAAGGCAGGCGGGCTACAAGATCAAGAGTTTGAGACCAGCCTGATCAACATGGTGAAACCCTGTCTCTATTAAAAATACAAAAATTAGCAGGGTATGGTGGCACTGCCTGTAATTCCAGCTACTCAGGGGGCTGAGGTAGGAGAATTGTTTGAACCTGGGAGGCAGAGGTTATAGTGAGCTGAGATGGTGCCACTGCACTCCAGGCTGGGTAACAGAGCAAGACTCTGTCTAATAGCAATAACAACAACAACAAATGAACTGTTGGTTTAAACCGATTAAAGCATCACTGACATATCAAATATTTAGAGATTTGTATTGTACGCAACAGAGACACACTGATAACTTGAACAGAAAAGTGGTTTATTACAAGACAGCAAGTAACTCACATAATCTCCAGGAGGGCTGAAGATCCAGGCTTGGAGCTTCCATTGCTAGGGAATTAAAATAAAATCTACAACTCACATCCTAGAGCTGGTCCTATGATAACTCCATTGTCACTACCAAAGAGCACAGACCCCACACTTCATTCCAGCTGTGTTTGTTCCTAGCTCTATGGCTAAAAATACTGCCACTGCTGCCTCTGAAAACTGGATGAGGCCACCAGAGGTATATTTGCAAGACTGGGTTTCTTTTGTTTAAAATTCAGGCACCTGGTCTGATTGGCTGTCTACATCTGTCAATGCTGCTGTTAGAGAGGCTGAGAAGTCCATTATCTGCCATTCTCTTGGTTGTTTGACTCACAAGTTTGTGTATGAAAAGGTATTTCAGTTGCTGGGGCTAGTGAAATAAACAATATACTGTCTGCCACCACTGAGCAGAAGAATCTTTTTACATCATTATTCTCTCTATGCTATAATTTTATCATTTGGAAATAATGACTCTTATTTGTTGACCAAAAAAAGGACTTTTTCTTATTAAGGATATTTGCATTCCTTACACTTCTGAAAATAAGTAATTATAGACCAGATTGTATGAATTTCTGAGATGGTTACAGTAGAGAAGAGGTTGACTTTAAACTTCTTGAAGGATAAGTTGTATAAACATTGGCTCATCAGTCTCATAAAGGAATTCTATTTCCTGCACTAGGACTGGCAACAATTTCATGAGAATGAAGTGTTCCTATACATACTGTATCAAGCTTTTTCATAATCATAATATTTGGAACGTCTGTGGCATTCTCCCCTTACAAAGTACTTTAACAAACATTAGCTATAATTGTAAAGAGCTTTAGAATCCTTAGGGATGAAAAGTATTGTATAAATGTGCCATGTAACCATGCCTATTACTTCTGTACATTGCTGCATAAATTATCAGAAAATGAGTAAATGGATTTCAGTCTCATGCACTTGAATGTTAATTGGGAAGAAAAATCTTTTTTTCACCAGTTTGGAGATGACAATTATATCACAGTCTATTTGCTTTTGTAGGTATTCACTCTTTGTTAATCTTGACAGATTATAACCTCAGGTGCACTCTGTGTCTGGAAGTCTTTGTGTGTATCTTGACACAAGGTTTAGTGTCAATTCTGATGTTCAGTCTGCTGTGAAGACATTCTACAGTATCTGCGGCCTTGCTATATATCACTCCTGTACATGTATCTAGATTCTGCTGAAGCAGAGAATCAAATCCAAGTGGTTATTACTTCACTGAGCAGCCATAATGCTTCTGTGAGTTTTGTTATTGTTTGGTGATGGATTTCAATAAAGAAATTTAAAATACTATGCTAACAATTTTCTTTAATATGAAATTCGACACTTTCATTGAGAGACAAGTTTATTAACAGTTATTTCTTGATAGCATGCCAAGTACAGGGTGTTGATTCGTGAAGTTTGGTTCCCATTCCACAAAGTTTAATTTTTAAACACTGGCACTCTGTATTTTCACTTCCCGTCATTTTGCCAGGCATGAGAAAAAAATCAAATAAGCGTAAGGCTTGATTATTTTAAAGGGATTTTTAAGATTTTCTGAAATACTAGTAATTTTTTTCCCTTGAATTCTAATATCCAAACTACCATCACAATTAATCCTTTTTAACATCTCTCCATTTCACACTTTATTTTCACATTGAACAAGGCTAGTCTTAACATCTCATGGACCTTCTAAATTATCATCCCACCATGGGTCAAGAAATTCAGTTCTACATCATTTAAATAGGGGTAAGACCCCTTTCACTCGTAAGGGCTCAGGTCTGAAACATTTCTCTGGAGCCAAAATGGGCTGTTGCAACCTGACATACTTTAGGTTCACCCTGGCTTTTGGTCCTTTTCCGTGGATAAGTGAAGCAGTTCGGCATAACAGAATAGGCATCAGTAGAAATTTCAGGTATATGAAGATCATGGCAGCTAAGAAAAATTATTTAGCATACAAGAATGTGAATTTTGAGCTGCTACAGTTTCTAATTTGAAAGGGAGCCCAGAAATACAGAATTTTCAAATAGCGAGAGTATGGTTGGAAAATAATAGTACTGCGCAAATCCTTCTGTAGACGAATTTCGATTGGAGATGGAAAACTTTACAACCATGGCTTTCCTTCTTTCCTTGACTTCTAGTTTGACAAGTAGCACCCCCATCTCTGTTATAGCTTTGATGTTCTTTTTTTTCTTTGCTTGACAGTTTTCTTAAATTTTCTTTTTTTTTTTTTTTTGATGGAGTCTTGCTCTGTCACCCAGGCTGGGGTGTAATGGCATGATCTTGCCTTACTGCAACCTCTTGTCTCCCGGTTTAAAGTAATTCTCCTACCTCAGCCTCCTGAGTAGCTGGGATTATAGGTACACACCATCATACCTGACTAGTTTTTGTATTTTTAGTAGAAATGAGGTTTTACCATGTTGGCCAGGGTGGTCTCGAACTCCTGATCTCTGTTGATCTGGCCTCCTCAGCCTCCCAAAGGGCTGGCATTACAGGAGTGAGCCACCGTTACTTTAAGTTCCAGGATACATGTGCAGAACACGCAGATTTGTTACATAGGTATACGTGTGTTACGGTGGTTTGCTGCGTCTACTGACCCGTCCTCTAAGCTCCCTCTCCTTGCTCCCTGCCCCCCAGCAAGCCTGGTGTATGTTGTTTCCCTCCCTGTGTACTTGACAGTTTACTTCTAACTTCCCTGGCTGACTCTGCCTGAACTCACAGATTCCCAACCTTGGCAGTTGTCCTCCTAGGCTGCACTCCTGAAAGTGCACCCCAATGTGGTGATGGGGTCTCCCACAGCAACCATTTAAGTTTAGGCAAGACATACTTTGTGCCTGAGCTGTCATGATCATCCACAATCCATTCGCCGTGTCTCCAGTTTCTCTCTACTTTGATATAAACTTCCTACAAGTGACAGATTAATCTTCCCCACGGTGGCTTCACTGTATCACTATCTTACTCAAAATCCTTTAATTGCTTCGCATTTCATAGAAGAAGAGATTTAAAATCTCACATTAATAAATTGTAGTCCATCATAAGGGCTTACCATGGCCCAATCACTGTACTAAGTGCTTTACATGCATTATCTCATTTAATTATCACATTGAGGTAGATATTATTATCCTTATTCTATGGATGCAGAAACTGAGGCTAATCTCCCATTGACCTCATTTTATATAATAAAAGTATATATAATCCTACAGTGCCCTGGAATCATATATTTAAAAATGAAAAAGAAAAATCTCAGTTTCTCTCCCAGGTCTATAAATTAATAGCTTGGCAACTTTTAGAGAGTCACGAAAACTCTCTAAGCCTCATCTTTATCATCTAGAGAATAAGAAAAACATTGCCTATCCCTCAAGGTTATTTGACATAAAAAACAATGATTTAGAATAGTACTCCAATGACATGGGTTGATATTACTGGCCTAAAGCAAAAGATGACTTTGCATATCTGACTAAATGTCTTGGAAAAATACATGATTAAATACATGTTGGTGGAAATGCAGATTGCCTACATAATATGATTATAAGGCTGTTCATATGACTGCTCTAGCTCCTCCCTCATTTACAGACTCCACACACACATTTATTGAGTGCACTTTATATGCTATAGTGTATACAGATATAGAGTGTACATTTATGGGAAGGTCAGACATTCTGTATGGCTTCCAGTTTTCTGTTGTAAGAATCAGAGGAGGAAGAGTGTGTTTATGGGGGAGAGGAGATTGAGCTCAGTTTTGAACATGTTAATATCTGTCATTTTTGAGTGGACATCTTAGAAGAGTATCCAAGAGGACAAACATAAAGTTCCATGGCTCAGAAAACAAAGCAGAGCTGGAGATGAAAACATGAAAATTTTACATGCATGCAATTTTATTTAGTGTCATGGGACAGAATAAGAAAACCTGGAGAGAGAATCAGAAGAATATGAAGCCCAGAGTCCTGAGTACAACATTTAAAGATAATATAAGCAGGAGGAGCCAGGAACAGTGACATGAAAAAGGAAGCCAAAGGTGGTGCCACAGAGAAGACTGTTTTCAAGTATTCTGGAAGATTCACAGGGATTGCTTGTGATCTTAGAAAAACAGGTATTAATGAAATGGGGGGCAGAACCCAGAAACCTCTTCAACCCAGATTCAACTCTCTTCCTACTGACTTCAACCCAGATTCAACTCTCTTCTTATTCATATGGGAAACTCCTATTCCCAACGCTATACCCTTTAAAACTGCTGTTACATACTTGTGGTTTCTGAAGTGGCGGGGTTGGGGGGGTATAATAAAAATATTGATCATTTGAAGGGTCATGAGAGCATTAGGGACTTTGAAGAATGTGTTTTTGAATATTTGTCTACAGGCTAGGGGCATGAGGCTCTGATAAGACCGGTGGCAGTAACTACAAAATCTTGCTATATTTTTGCAAGAGACTGACCTGGTTTTAGTTTTCTCGAGTTTTCATAACTGTTAAAATATGCCTCATTTCATGCTAGTGTTGAAATGGACTTTGTCTGAGAAATCAAACAAGGAGACAAAGTTCCCTTAAAAGTTTGATTTCTCGGGGAAAATGGCTAATCAGAAAAATAACATTTTCTTTTCTCCTGAGTGCATAGTATGCTGATTTGATTTCTAAATGCTATGGGTACCATCAAAATGCTGATGAAATCAACTCTACACACCCCTGCCTTAGGGGCAGTCCTTGTACCCGAAAGTAAGAAGCAGTAAAAAAAACAGGCTTGTTCACACATCTGTCCTACCCTTTTCTCCCTTTGGAAAAGTTTCACTGTTACTGTTGTTACTCTCCATTTATTTTTCAAGAGCATCTGTTAGCACCATGCACTGTTCAAGTGCTGGGGACATATCAGTAAACCAGAGACAAAAATACCCTACTCTCAGGTTATTTATAGTCTAGTGGGAAGTAGGATAAAAGATTATTTCTAGAAAAGAAAATCATGCACACCCCCAAATGTGTTACACTCTGTGAGTGCAAGTAAGTGCGCTTCCCCCATTTTAATTCATTAACATTTATTAGCCCACTGGTACTAATTTGTTGTTAGATTGTCTAGCTGAAACATCAGAAAGGAGGAGCTGATGAAAATGGAAATAGGGAAAAGTACATTTTGAAAGCAGGGGGAGACAAAATTTTGAAAAGATGGGAAAAATGGCAGAAGAACACGTACATCTATGTTCTTGATGTAGAAAAATATGAGGCTAGGAAAAAAAAGAAGAATGAGGAGATCAGATCATTTTCTACTATTCACATTAGTTAAAAGCACTGAGAATTTGGTACTGCTAGTTTAAGCTGGTGGAGATTTGAGGCAAACCCAACCCCAGTGACATCAAAATTTTACTAAAAGTTTATAAAGCTGGAATACATTCAAAACACCACACCCTTTTCACTTAACCCCAGTAGACTCAGTCTTTCTAAGACTTAGTGGACTGGAGGGACAAATAAGAAATAACATCTAAACAATCTATACTAGTAAAGAATATAAGTTGTCAATCTCACCAAATGTTCCACATTGAACTGATCAGATATTTCTGAAATTGGTGGAGACTGCCCAATAAAACTCTGTCTCTGAATATCAGCAAGCTCTTAGCATATCTTCAAATTCTCATTCCTTTCAGATTTGCATGTTGAGAAAGTGATGTATGAAATGACTTATGTTATGAAGACTTTAACCTAGTCTGGCAAACAAGAAAGCTAATTAGTGGCAATGATTTACTTCTGGTTGGAAATTCATAATTTGCTGGGTCATGACCTGTAATTAATATATTTTTCACATTTCTTTCTTTAAGATAATTGATGGTGCATATCGAGTGTTGCTTTAGGAAAAGTTGTGTCTTAAATGCAATTAAAACTAAGCCAGAATCTTGTGTAGGTAAATTATGTTAGATAATTCAAATCAGAGAATCTTCAGAGTCTCATAATAACAGAAGAATTGAATGTCTTATTTAAAATCATACTGAATAAACATAACCTCACAGAAAACACACTTTGTTTTTTGAAATGACATTAAAATACATAGTCAAAACAACTAATTGCTAGAGAGAATATTCTCCCAAGTTATCAATTAGTAGAGTACAATGTGAAAAGGAAAAATAAATAAAATTTGAAGGTCCCCCAACTGTCTGAATAGACTTTCTCTTCAGGCAAGGATCTTTTAATCTTTAACCTGAGAGACTGTTTCAGGCCATATCAGCAAGCGGGGGTCACACATGTCTCGTTATACCTCTTTGGCATTAACATTGACAGAGACTTTACGTCTGATAAGAAACATTTTACAACCTATTCTCTCTAAAGCCTAGTACCTAAAAGCTTCCTCTGTAAATAACAACTTGGGTCTCCATAATCCTTTATCTTAACCCAGGCATTCCTTTCTATTAATCCCAGGTCTTTAGATAAATCCAACCAATTGCCAACCTGAAAAATCATCAACCTATAAGCTGGAAGCCTCACTTCAAGTTGTCCCACCTTTCTGGACCAAACAATGCATTTCTTTGTAGGGAACCAGCCCTATAGCACCCATGGGTACCCCGAGTTTGGTGAGACAAACGAATGAGAAAATGATAGATTAAGAAAGAAAGTGGGAACAGGAGGCCATCACTTTATTTAAAGGAGACACTGAAGGCCCTGAACTCTGATCATCCACACTATTTATTGATTACAATCACATTGATCTATAGGGTAGGGTGGAGTGATGGTGGCGTGAATCAGTGAGCCGGAAGTGAATCAGTGACCTGGAACTGCGTGTCATCCTATGGACTGATAACCATGGCGGTTTGGGAGTTTCACAAAAAAGGAACATGTGGTTATCTTTAGCTTATTATCTACGTACAGCTGGTGGAACGTGGACCTTACACGGAGCCTACAAGTCTGGCTACGTCATAGTGCTACGAAGGGGTTTTACGTCCTTGAACACAATGTTTATGGTAACAGAGCCCAGGTCACCCTGTACTGGAACTTGAGGCATGGAGAGTCTTTCCTTCTCAGAGGCCTCCTGCCGCCTTCCACAGTTTGTTGTTCCTTATTTATATGTTACTCATAACCAATGTAAGCAGAACTCTGTAAGTCCTTTTTCCTTTGCTGCTTTTCCCAACATTTCTTAAATGTGTTTGATTGAAGACTCGTGTCTCCATAAATGTATAAAACCAAGCTGCACCCTGACCACTTTTGGTACGTGTTCTCAGGAACTCCTGAGGGCTGTGTTACACATATTTGGCTCAGAACAAATCTCTTTAAATATTTTACAGAGTTTGACTCTTTTCGTCAAAAATTGAAACTAGTAAGAATATTTATTGTTAGGGAGATTTTTTGTATTGAGAAAATTTTACAACAAGGAATAGAAAAAATAATGCAATAAAACTACTTTTACTAAACCAGAACTGTTGCTGACTTCTTAAAAATAAATATTTGCTTCACTTTTGTTATTAATAAAATATTATTGATACAAAGTAACAAATATCCTCTTCAGAGGCAATCATCACAAATTATGCTGAATCCATTTTTATAACATACTTTATTGATATGTAATTGATATATTTAGTGAGGACATTTTGTAAAGTTTTACATAAATAGCATTCTAGCGTATACATTATTCTATAGTTTACTTTATAACTCAATATCATGGTTTCTAAATCTATCAACATTCGTTTCCTCGTATATTTTATTCCTTTTAACTGCCCTACGTTCCCATTTACATACACATGAACATATACTTTTAGCTTATCCATTAGGTAAGTGATGGACACTGTTTTATTTTTCCTTTTTTGTTCTCTCAAACCATGTTGCCATAAATATCCCTGCACATCTCCCCCTTGTGAGCTTGTATAAATGTTACTTTACAGTATAAACATAAAGGTGGAATTGCTGGTTATGTACATTTTCAATTTTACTGATAATGCAAAATTTCTCTCCAAAACTGTTATTTCAATTCACCTTCCCACAAGCAGAATCAGGGAGTTAGCAGTCATTGCCAATCCTTGATACTATCAGACTTTAAAATGACTGCCTGTCTGATTTTATTTTACCTTTTATTTTATTAATTTTATTTTGTGGATGTTTTGCATGTCCCTGATTATTAGTAAAGCTCAGACTTGCTTCCTAAATTAATATGCTATTTGTCTTTCTCCTATGTGGGTTTCCTGGTCATAATCCTTTGTTCAGGTTCCTTTTTAAAATTTCATTTTATAGAATTATTTGCCTTTCTAAAACATCTTAAAAAGAAAAATATCTTTGAAAAATCAAAATCGATACAAAGTATCGGACATAAAGGTACAGCCTTTCACTTAACCTCATTGGCCTCCCATTCTCCCCAGATCTTATTTAAAAGTGCTTGGGAATTATAAAAGTTTTATAAAAACAGGGCTTCATGCTGCAAGTAGTCTGGTATTTGCTAAAGTCTTCAAAATAATTTCATTTAGAACCTAGAGGCTTTGTACAGGAATTGCCCTGTCACTTACAAATATGCCCATACCAGTACTGACATTGCTTCTAGCAGTTCTTTTTAGGAGGCTGAAACCAAGTGAAATCTGGCATATGTCAAAAATGATGGGTCTGAAGAGATTCAGTGCTCTTAAATAACATCATTGCTTTGTAAGGACTGAACCTTATACAAGAGTTTCCTGCAATCTGATTCTTACGAATAAATCTCTCACAAATCTCATGTTCTTCTCATGATTGTTGCAGAGATGCAATTAAAAGGGAAGTCTGAAGGGATGCAAGGGGAGTTTCCAGAGGATGCCAGATGAGAGAAAGAACTTGAAATTGTGCAGGCGTATAATAAAAACAGTAAAATACAGCAGATGAGACGTAAAATAAATAAGTGGATGGTGAAACGTTCTAAACATGCATGCGTGTATACATACAGGTACATATACATGTATATGTAGACATGCACATTTGTATGGTTCTCAAATGTACCCATAGGTATGAAATGTGTTTTTAATCAAAATCATGGTTTTGAAATCTATCAGTATATTTGTTCCATATATATTATATCCCTGTCAATAGGCATATTTTCATTTGCATATGTGCTTAGGCATACACATGTGAATGGGTATCTGTATTCTACACACACAAACACACACACACGATTCTGAGGACTCATTCAGCAGGACATGAATTTCCAGCAAATAGTTCGACGAGTCTGTAATATTTACATCCAAATTTATTTCATTTGCCCAAATGAATCACTCTTTACATAACCTATCTGGAAAGGATTCTTTTAGGTAAGAATTGTCAATATGATTAGAATTTAATATTTATATAACCCCAACAATGCACTAGGTACTGTACTGCAAAATTGATGAAATTGGAGCAAAGTTGTAACTTTCACATTTATCCACCTAAAGATAATATTTTTCAACCTCTGGCTACTGTATTTTCAGGTGCAGAGAAAAATCTTTATTGAGAATTGCTTTCTAAACACGCCAATATTAAGTTTGCTGACTTATATTTAGACAGTAACTACATAGGTTGTAAGATTTGAAGAACAATAAAAATGAGGTGAGAGGAAAATCGGATGTGGAGGTAATAACAATGCCTTACATTTTTGGGAGAGAACAAAAAATATAAAGTCAGATCAGGCACTGGAGAATTAAAACAGAGATTTAAGTAAGCTGCTGTCATAAAAATCAGTTCGGCACATATTCATTAAATAGGTGCTTTATGTATTCTAAGGTCACCCCTAATTAATTGGTTTAATAAATCAATTGCTTTAGCAAAATGGTAATAAATTTGTGTGTGTGTGTATATATATATGTGTGTGTGTGTGTGTGTATGTGTGTGTGTGTGTGTGTGTGTGTGTATGTGTATATATATATATATGATTATATAGCCATATCCTATGGGGCAATTCGATCATGCATTTTACAATTCCAACAAAATCAGCTGAACTGTGAGTTACTAAGTAGGAGGAGATTGAAGTAAATGAGCAATATGAAAAAGCAACACTGCATTTGAAGGCATTTGTGCATTATACCATTGTTATTTAATAGACCAAAAACATCAGGGGATTTACAGTCCAGCTCTTTTATTTCTTCTCTCTGCTAGAAGCTTGAATGAGTAATTGTTCATCAGTTTCCTCATCTGTAAAACTATCTACCTACCCATGCTCAGTGTCATGAGAATCAAGTACATTGCATATGCTAAAGTCCATTAAAGTCTTAGTAAACTCACATGCAAACATTACTTATTATAAAACCAAAACTTACATTCATCCGGAAATGCAACTCAGTCTTTCCTATTAAAATCCTTACCAAATGGCTAGAAAGTTGTCTCCTATAACCTGGGATCAGAATATCAAAATCTGATGTCAAAGGCCACATGATGTTCTTCCTTTTGAAAGAAATCTTTTAGTCTGTCAGCCAGTCATTTAAGAGTAGGTAATTTTATTGAGTGCTCTCTCTCCCAGGATATTGAATTCCTTCACCCATCTCTAAAGCTTTGTGTTATCTTTGAGTCCTAGCTCTCCTTTGTGTTCCATGCCTATCTGTTATGAAACAGCATGGACACTCTCCATTGCGCCTGACTTTGCCGTTCTGGACCTGTGAGCTCAGCTGTATTTCATTTCCTGTTTTTGATGTCCATGAGATTGCTAATTCTATCGTTTTATATATATATATAAAAAGCATTACTCTGACCAGTTTCAAGGTGTTTCTGATTCTTACAACCAAAATAGCCATAACTGGAATAATTTCTGGCTTCACACCTGCACATGCGATCTACCTTGTATGGAAACTATATTGTTTGCTTTGACCTCCTGAAACTCGACGTCTTTGCTTATGTATTAACCTTTTTATTCTTACCTGTGGAAATTTCAGTTCTTCCTAAAAAGTTCAGTCTAAATACTATTGCTTTAAAGAAAGCTTGTTTCATTCTTTTCACCAGCTGTGAGATTTTACATTATCCTCTTTTATTTATCATCTCTAGTAATAATTCCTTTAAGGTATGTTATTACATTTACTCTACTCTATGCTACATTTTCTCCTTTGCTATTTGTTACCATACTTTGGTCATTCTTTACTCATTTTCCATCCCTCATCCTCAGGCACCAGATTCATAGTTCTTACTCATTTCTAAGATCTACACATGCAGCATGGTGTCTTAGTCACAGTAAGAATAGATGTTTGTAAAAGAAATAAATGGACAAACAAATTAAACAACAAGAGCTACACTATATTCCAGGACCCCTTCTAGGAAAAACTTAAAATGCTGAAAATGTATTACCAGGAAAAGCTTAGAATGAAGTTAAAAAATGAATATGCACTGTTCATTGTGGAAATCCTGCTTTTGGAAAATACTTAAATGTCTTCTTCTGCCCTGTTCCTGTCAGTATTCTCATGGGCATGAGCCATCTGGGAAGCACTCGGGGTCACCAGCAGATGGCAGGACCCTAACTATGGACTCAACATGAATTGAATTTTAAAGTACATTAGTATGATCTACCTTCTGTTTTCCCGCAACATTTCAATAGGGAGGCTTAAAAACCTCCAGCAATCCACTGATGAGACAAATATCAATGAAAAATTGATAAGTTACTGTGATATAGCTAAATGGAGTAACAATAAGCAGAAAGCAATTTAAAAGGAACTGAATAAGTGAATGTGGATCATATATTGACCATTAAAATAGTCAATATTATCATCGTTCATCTTTCTCAGTTGAGTTTTCTCAATAGGAGATACCCTTCAGTTGAAGAAACCAATTTATCTATTCATTTCAACTCAATTATTTATGAATTTTCTCTCACTAACGAGACATGAAGGCCAGTGGATGATGAAATCTAAAAGTTGAAATCATACTCAATCTTGTCCTATTCAGTTGGAAGAGACCTTAGAAAGCCTTTTTTTCTTTTTTCTCTTTGCTTCCCACAGAAAGTCTCTTCTGCAAAATCCTTGGCATGCCATTGCTGACCAATGAATGGTTCATTTTGTCATTCACATTTCTTCTCATATATCCTATAAGGGCTTCTCTGATCAGGCCATCTAAATCACAGCTATTGCTGAATCATTTAATATAAGATTGTTCTCTTTTATTTTCTTCAAGCACTTATTCTATTTTACTTATTTATTTATTTTTGAGATGGAGTCTCACTCTGTTGTCCAGGCTGGAGTGCCAGCTCCACCTCCTGTGTTCAAGCAATTCTCCTGCCTCAGCCTCCCAAGTAGTTGGCATTACAGGCGTGTGCCACTACATTCGGCTAATTTTTGTAGTTTTAGTAGAGAGGGGGTTTCACTATGTTGGCCAGGCTGGTCTCAAGCTCCTTACCTCAGGTAATCCACCCACCTCAGCCTCCCAAAGTGCTGAGATTACAGGCATGAGCCCCTGCACCCAAACTCAAGCACTTTTTATTGTACAATATAGTTAGGTTTATTTATTGGTTTTTGGTTTATTATTGAGCTTGACCCAAAAGAATGTAGTAATGCCTATAAGAGCAAGGACCTTGTTTAGATTGTTCAGCAATATGTCCAAATTTTATAGAACACTTCCAGGCAGAGGGCAAAAATCCAATTAATATGTGTTGCATGTTACTGAATAAAACTAAGATATATTTGAAACCCACTGTCATTACCTTTGAGGCAGCCTGCAGCCTCCATTCCTAGAGGTCTTCTAGTTTGGGAGCTGGAATCTGTCATGCTAAAACTTGTTTAGTTAGATCCAGTTCAGGCTTCTATAACACAGAATCACTGTCTTATATTCGATTCATCTAATAGTTGAAGACCCAGCCTTGAGTCAATAACCGAGTTACTGAATTTTAATCCTTTGCCACTCCCTCTACTAGGCACCAAGACTATAAAGATGAACAAGATTTCACCCCTCTCCTCAAGGAGCCCTGTCTCTACAGATGGGTAACGGTTTCCCTATGTCTTCTTTTCTCTTGGCTTCACAATTGAGTTATGTTGCGCATATGGCAATTTAGCATTTAAATTGGGAACACCTTTCTCAATGAAGACAAAAAGATACTTTTTATTTCAATTTGTACAACTTTCAAATGTGAATTGTCAATGAAAAATCAAATACCCTGCCTTACACCTCTAAAAACCTTGCAACATTTTTTTTTTTTCACAATTAGGAAGCATCATTCTGCTAACCATTGTTAGGAATATTTTTACTCACACAAGTTCATTCAATGATATGAATTATACCAGAATTACATTTATGTCCTCTCTATACTCTGCTCTTCTCAATTGTCTTTTAATAAACTCCACTGCAAGAAGATGAATTTGGTTTTAGTTTACAGTGTTTTCAAAGGCATGATATGGAGATCTTGATAGCTTACCAAGTGATAAAATTTTCTATAGGCAACACACATAAATAAAATGATTTGTTTTAACTTGTAGTCGTTACAGGCGCTGCCAGTTGTATTTCTCTCCACATCAGAATTAAATAGATGTTTTTATTCTGGCAGAAATCTCACTCCCCCACTTCTGCTTTTGTCTCTCTCCTGAGAGGTATGAGACCTCCTCTGTCAATTCAGACGCTCTTACTGTCACTAGGCAGAAAGAAAGCACCTCTCCATGTATGAGGACTATCGTCTGCCAATAGATTTGGCTGTCAACCACCCAAAAGCACTGTCACTCAGTGTCAAAGCACTAACAACAAAGCAATTATCCACACAAAAAAGAAAGAGAATCAGAAGACCCAAGTTATGCAGATAAAATAGAACCAGTGGAAAATGTAACCAGTGCCTCTGAAAACTAAAAAGTATCTTCCTCCTGCTTTTCTTCCCCTCCCCATATTCTGCCACATCAGCCATAAGATGGCCTTCACAATTTTCTAATTTGAAGTTTTATATGCATTTCTGATTTTGTTTCGGAAATAACAATAAATAGTTTTCCATAGAACATACATTCTTTTCTATTAGTGGTTCTACCTTATTTTCTAGGACAATAATATGTTCAGGAGCAATTAAAATTCAGACAAATTTGACTCAATTTATAAAAGCCAAGCAGTAGCAGCCTCACAAAATAAGGTCGTCATACAGGGGATATATATATACACACACACACACACATACATTTTTGAGATGGAGTTTCACTCTTGTTACCCAGGCTGGAGTGCAATGGCGCGATCTTGGCTCACCACAACCTCCGCCACCTGTGTTCAGGCAATTCTCCTGCCTCAGCCTCCTGAGTAGCTGGGATTACAGGCACGCGCCACCGTGCCCAGCTAATTTTCTGTATTTTTAGTAGAGATGGGGTTTCACCATGTTGACCAGGATGGTCTCGATCTCTTGACCACGTGATCCACCTGCCTCGGCCTCCCAAAGTGCTGGGATTACAAGCGTGAGCCACTGTGCCTGGCCCAGGGGATATATTTTTATCAAACATATTATTTTAATATTTCATGGATTGCATTTGTAGGGCCACTAAAGCAAACATATTTCTCGTTGTTTAGGTGATATTTAAATTCCTTTAAAAAATTACAATAATACACAGAATTATCCCAATTTGGTTGGGTGAAAATATATGTGAATAGAAAGCAAAAGACAGAAAATATCTATGTGAGTATGCCAATTAAAATTATCACATACTGAAGTTATGGGTGTTCTTTTTCTTTAATTTTTTTTTACCACTATATATAATAAATATACATCATTTTAAAAACAGGAAAATAAGTTATTTTATTTTTCAATAGCTTATTCATAGCCATTACTGGGTGTCATTAACCTAAATGTTAATATTTAGGTATATATCACTCTAGAATTTTTCTTTACATGCCAATATCTATATGTTTATTTCATTCCCTTACTCAAATAATGTTTGTTTACTACGTTCCAGGCTTCGTTCTGCTCCCTGCATATAGCAGTAAAAAAAGGGGGGTGGGGACAGAAATCTCTATCCTTGTGGAGCATAGCTGGAAGAGGAAAGCATAAATAAATAAAATATGTACAGAAGTTTTTATATTGATAGGTGGCATAGAGAAAATAAAAAGAGAAAAAATAGAGAATCTACAAAACTAGGAGAAAACAAATAACAAAATGGCAATAGTAATTCCTCACTTATCAATAATTACTTTGAATGTAAGCAGATTCAATTCTCCAGTCCAAAGATGTACAGTGGCTGAATGTATTTAAAAAAAAAAAAAAAAAAACGGCCAGGCGCAGTGGCTCACGCCTGTAATCCCAGCACTTTGGGAGGCCGAGGCGGGTGGATCACGAGGTCAAGAGATCAAGACCATCCTGGTCAACATGGTGAAACCCCGTCTCTACTAAAAATACAAAAAGTTAGCTGGGCATGGTGGTGCATGCCTGTAATCCCAGCTACTCAGGAGGCTGAGGCAGGAGAATTGCCTGAACCCAGGAAGTGGAGGTTGCAGTGAGCCGAGATCGTGCCATTGCACTCCAGCCTGGGTACCAAGAGCGAAACTCCGTCTCAAAAAAAACCCAAAACAACAACAACAACAACAACAAAAACAAAAACTCAACTATATGCTGCCTAGAAGAGACTCATTTCATCTTTAAGGACACATATAGACTGAAAATGAAGGTATGAGAAGAGCTATTCCATGGAAACAGTAACCAAAATAGACTAGGGGTAGCTATACTTGGATACAGGGGATGCTTTTAAATGGACAGAACAGAATTGGAAACAGAAAAAGAACAAATGAGTATTTGAGTTTGCTGAGGCTAGGCAAAGTATTTTAAATACTGTAACTCTAAATAAAATAAATTTTAATCTGTTGGATTAAATCAGGAATTCAAATTAATATTTGCATCCAAACATGGTGAAATAATAGTGACCGCTTAATAAATACTTAATAAATGTTAATTTATTTTCATTCCTGTATTTATTCAAAACAGGTATTAAGTACCCACAGTGTGCCTAAAAGTATGGTAAGCTCCAGGGATTTGGTAGTGAAAAGTAAGACCCAATCTTGGCTGTCCTTGGAAATGAGAGTCTACTAGTAAGGACGGATGAAAGCAGATGAAAAGATAATTCTTGTCTAGGGTGTCAAGATGGTTCAGCTTTATTTCTGACTCTATTTTATTCACTCCTTGCCTTTGGCCATGTCATTCCCTTTATCTGGAACAAATCTTCATACTCCATAAAATGAATGAGATGGGCTAATATAGCAATCTTTAACTTTCATTTGGCTCTAAAAATTTTTCTTATGATTTCATTTGATAGTTTCTAAGGCCTCTTTCTATTATTTGCATTCATATTTCTCACAGAAAGGTAACATGGCCTACTAGAAATAATTTTACACAACACTGAGAATAGTTGCCAACCATTTTTCCCACTAAAATCTATACATTTTACTTAAATCAGTGTCATCATCTTTTCATCGATATTATTATATTTTCCACATACTGAAATTTGTATAACATAATGGGAACATATAATAGAAAATACAATTGATAGTTATACAAATTAGTCAGATGTTTAATAATATAAAAAGTTAGAGAGATGCTAAATAATCATTTGTTAATTTGTTAACTAAATTTGTTAATTCAAACATTCAAAGAACTATTAGTGTCCTACATCACCATGTGATGTAGATGAAGGACTTAAGTGTATATCACCTCAAATTATGCTGCTTCAGCAGCATATTGACTATTTTGATTTAAAGGCACTTGACAAACAGCGTGAAGAAAGATCACTCTGACTTTTATGCTGTTTTTTCTTTTCTTCCCCCCCCCCCCCCCCCCATGAGACCAAGTCTTGCTCTGTTACCCAGGCTGGAATGCAGTGATATGATCTTGGGTCACTGCAACTTCTGCCTTCTGCATTCAAGGGATTCTCCTGCCCCAGCCTCCTGAGTAGCTGGGATTAGAGGCACTTGCCACCAAGCCTGGCTAATTTTTGTATTTCTAGTGGAGATGGGGTTTCACCACATTGGCCAGGCTGGTCTTGAACTCCTGACCTCAGGTGATCCACATGCCTCGGCCTCCCAAAGTGCTGGGATTACATGTGTGAGCCACCATGCCCAAGCTCTGCTATTTCTTAAAAACAGGAGTTAAAATTTCCATGTTAAAGATACCCTCCCTATACTAGAAGGAAAATAGCATTATTATGAAGTATAAGTTGAGGCTGGGAAAATTTTGTACACATCTTATGAAAATAATTCCTATCTTGTAGCCTCCCAAATATTTTTGTTACTTTTCCGCAACATACTACTCAGTGTTCACTTCACTATATACGTGTGCAACACTAACTGCATCTTTGGTTCATTTCCTTATGAAAGCCCCTTTGTGCCATGTAAAACTTTGATAATATTAACTTTGTATGCTATTCTCCTATTGATCTGTCTTGTTAATTTAATTCTCAGGCCCAGCTGAAAATCCCTATGAGAATGTCTCAGTATATTTTGTGCTGCTACAACAAAGTACAACAGACGGGATAATGTGTAAAGAGTAGAAATTTATTTCTCACATTTCTGGAGGCTGGTAAGTTCAAAATCAAGGTGCTGGCATTTGGTGTCTCTTTGGGGCCTTCTTGCTATGTCCTCACATGATATAAGGCAGACGGGTAAAAAGGGAATGAATTACCTCCATCACTCCCCTTTCTAAGGGTACCTAATCCTATTCATAAGGGCAAAACTCTCATGACCAAATCACCTCTTATAGTCCCCATGTCTTAATACTATCACATTCACAACACCTAAATTTTAGGGACACATTTAAACCATAGACAATAAGGGCTATATTTCTTTGTCCTCTAGGATTTAATTTTTTCCAGGTGAATCTTATGGAAATAAGAAAACATGATCTTAAAAGTTATATAATGCCATGAACTTTAATTTTGATTACCTTAGATAAGTGATACATAATTTTATAAATTATTAATTATCATGAGAATATGAGTCTGTATAAAAAATAGGATTAGGATAAATATTTTGTACTTGGATTAACAATATTTAATTTTTAATAGAAGGCAAAAATTTCTATTAATACTATAAGGCCATAAAAAATGTGATCATGTCCTTTGCAGGGACATGGATGAAGCAATAAGTCATTATCCTTAGCAAACTAATGCAAGCACAGAAAACGAAATACTGCATGTTCTCACTTATAAGTGGGAGCTAAATAGTGAGAACATATGGGCACATAGGAATAACACACACTGGAACCTATTAGAGGGTGGAATGTGGGAGAAGGGAGAGGATCAGGAAAAATAACTAATGGGTACTAGGCTTAGAACTTGGATGATCAAATAATCTGTACAATGAACCACCATGATACAAGTTTACCTACGTAACAAACCTGCACATGTATCCTTGAGCTTAAAATAATAGTTTAAAAAAAGCAATGAATTTGTTTATAATAAGCCCTTTGCTAAAAATTTTAAAATAAAGATTGCATTATATAATTCATGCCAAAAGTCTGAATTGTAATACTTGATAGTGAAAAGTAGTATGCACGTGGCTAGCCATATGCAGACATATTAAACTGACCCCTACCTGTAACCATATACAGATATTAACTCGTGATGGATTAAACACTGGGGTTCCTAGGATTTCTTATAGAATTCTTATAGCTGGACATTGGCCTTGGGAAAGAATTTGACTAAGTCCTTAAAACAATTGCAACAAAAATAACAATTGACAAGTGGGACCTAATCAGACTAGAGAGCTTCTGCACAACAAAAGAAACTATCAACAGGGTAAACACACCACCAATGGAATGGGAGAAAATGTTCAGAAACTATGCATCTGACAAAGGTCTAATATCTAGAATCTATAAGGAACTTAAACAACTGAAAAAGCAGAAAACAACCCCATTTTTAATGAAACACATGAACAGATATTTCTCAAAAGACTTTCAAGCAGCAAACAAACATATGAAAAAATGCTCAATGTCACTAATCATCAGAGAAATGCCAATCAAAACTACAATGAGATACCATCTCAAAGCAGTCAGAATGGCAATTATGAAAAAGTCAAGAAACAACAGATGCTGGTGAGGATTCTGAGACAAGGGAATGCTTATACGTTGTTGGTGGGAAAATAAACTAGTTCAGCCACTGTGGAAAGCAGTTTGGAGACTTCTCAAAGAACGTAAAACAGGACTACCATTTGGCTCAGTAATCCCATTACTAGGTATATATCCCAAAGAAAATGATATGTTCCCCCAGAAAGAAACATGTGCTTGAATGTTCATCACAGCACTATTCACAATAGTAAAGACATAAAATGAACCAAGGTGCCCGTCAATGACGGATTAAAGAAAAAAGATACATAAACACCATGGAATACTGCACAGTCATAAAAAAGAACAAAATTATGTCATCTGCAGCAACATGGATGCTGCTGGAAGTTAGTATCCTAGGGAAATTAACACAGGATCAGAAAACCAAATACTACATATTTTTACTTATAAGTGGGAGCTAAACATTGTTATTCATGGACATGAAGATGGCAAAGGGAAGTAGGGGCCAGGTTTGAAAAGCTCACTATTGTGTTCTATGCTCAATATTTGGGTGACAGGATCAATAGTGCCTGATACCTCTGCATCACAAAGTATACCCATGTAACAAACCTGCACATGTGGCCCCAAACCTAGAATAAAAGTGGAAAAAACAAATAGCATGTACAGTATATTCCTAAGTAAAACTGTTGGAAGAAATATAAAATCCTTTATGCAGAGAGAAAAATATATTGAAAGTTTTTTGACTATTTTTGTTTTCATTTACATTTTCCCTAGTGTTTACTAATAGATTTCGGTTTGATAACTCCCCCTTGAAGATAAACATGTATTCTGTCTTTCAATATGAGAAACAGTAAAATGAGTCAGGAATATGATAAAACAACGTGAAAAGCCAAAGCCAAAAATCATCAGGGAAATTCCATACTCACTTTGTCAGACTTATAGACTTATAGTAGCCAGGAGTCAGAGTGTGAGTGTGTGAGTGTGTGTGTGTGTGTGTGTGTGTGTGTGTGTGTGTGCATGCCTGCATTTCCACAAGGCAATATTAAATAGTAGGTAAAGAACTTTCAATATAATTTTGAGACAGAATTCTAACTCCAAGCCAAATCTCCAAATAAGAGAGGGAAATTAGGAAAGCAACAGTGATTTTCAAGAAGAAATAGATAAGCATGATGTATTAAATAACCTCAGGACCCCTGGATTACATGTATTATAGGCATGTGCATTTTATTCATCATTGATGCCTTATCACACAGCATAATGCTGGCACATGGTGTAATATCTGCTAATATTTATCACACTGAAGTTAAAAAGTAGACTTTGTAAATTAGGGCATTCTGGTTTTACTATAATTTCTACAATCCAACTAGCTATTTGAATTGATTACCTCTATCATAGTTTTCAACTAAAAATTTTTATTAGTCTAATTATTTGGCAGGAAGAGGGTACTAAATATTAAAGAAATCTTAAACAGTAAATATATCTTTCTTGTTTTAGGTAATTCAAATTTTAAAAGCCACACACATGCACTTACATATATACACCATACTCACTACATTCTAAATGATTACTTATATTTCAACCCTTGCATTTATGAACAGTTTTGGACTGATACAGAAAAACTCCAGAATGAAAGGTTGTCTTTCATTTCTTCATTTTCCAAGGCATCAAAAAATTTCCAAATATGAGAGAAGTGGCCGCTATATTTTATAAACTGAAAACCTAGTGGAAGCATGGGCAGTGAATTATTTTGTATATATTTTATGTAGTGTTGGAAATATATAATACATCTATTCTATTTCAGGTTGAGGAAAGCATTATCTTCGGTCTATTCCAAACTTCATAAAGTTGCTTGCTATACCTCTCCATTGGAATGATGATGATGATAGTGGTGTTGATAGCAAATGCTTATCTAGCCTGACCAGACCCTGTTCAAAATGCATTATACATCTTAATTCATTTAATTTTAATAGCTATCCTATGAGGCTATTGTATCCCCATTTTACAGATGAGTATAGTAAATTTAAGAAACTTGCCTTGATCAAATAGCTGGTAAGTAGTGGAGCTGAAATTTGATCTGATTCATTCAACTTCATATTTTTAACTATTAGGTTAATGATGTCAGTATTAATACGACATATAGATAGATATAGATAGAGTGTCCAGCTGAATTGGACGGATGTGTGTGTGTGTGTGTGTGTGTGTGTGTGTTCCACAAGGCAATATTAAATATTAGGTAAATAACTGAATCGAATTTTGAGATAGCATCTAACCCCAAGCCAATTCTCCAGATAGATGGATGGGGATAGATAGATAGATAGATAGATAGATAGATATATAGATAGATAGATATAGTGTCCAACTGAATTGAAAGGTAATTGTTAAGATGAAGTCAACTATTTTTGTTTTGTTTTGTATTTGTCACTGGTTAATACATTTTAGTATTTTTCATAGACTATATATAGTCCATGGGGATATATATACCCCCAATATCAGAACATAAAAGGACAGAAGAAAAGTTTTTTTTCCTAGACGGTTTCTTTTGGTTTTTGGGTCAAATGAGCCAGACTCAGAGATGAGTTCACCAACAACCACAGAAGAAGTCCTGATTTCTCCCTTGCTCTCTATTTTACTGTAGTAATCCAGCTCCCATATATTCCACGAAAAATACTAAAATATATTAACCAGTGACCAAAACAAAACAGTTGACTTCATCTTAAAGATTACCTTCCAATTCTGTTATTATGGAATAGGTACTTGGAATTCAGTAGGGGTTTCGGGGGTAGCATGAGAGCAAATTGTTTCCTGGTGTCTAGACATAAAATAATGTAATTCCTTCAAAATTCTAAGAGGAGAATAGCTAATTTTAGATAAAATGACCCTGCCAACTTAATTTTGAAGCAATGAGTATTAAGGATAAATATTTCTCTTTGCACATATTCATTTTGAATGATTGGTTGACAGAGTGCCAATTTCAGTTCACTTGATAATTATTAACAATTTTACTGACTGAATTTTGTACATTTTAATTTTATTTTAAAATGAAGTTCTAGTCTTATAGAATATTTTCAATATAATCATCATCTAAAGGACTTACCAAATGTGTCAAATAAATGCAGGTATAAATCATAGACTCTTAGAACCAGTGAGACAAAAGAAGCCAATGTTTACAAATTAAGCTAAGCATTTCTGCATTCCAGTATGTATTTACTAAAAGCAAAACTGAAAGTGTAGAAAATGTTGTAGCTTTCTTCCATATACAAAGATAACATTAATTATATAAACTAGGAGAAAAAGTTCATTGGTAGCAAACAGGTTCATTAGTAACAAGTCGAGTTTGAACGAGTAATAGATGTTAACAGAGAGCAAAAATTAACACTTGGAAGGATTTTAAATTTTGAGAAGAAAAAGAAAAATTTTACCTGTGTTCTTTGATATTGTGCAAGTGAAGAAAACACATTGGCATTTCTCGAGAGCCCCTGATTGAAAAGGGTTCATTTTTGAGGTAGACCCCAAATGGTTTTGTAACAGTTTGAAGGGGTCTAGAATATGTCACTGTGGCATAAAAATTATTTTAAGTTAAGGGCATTTGAGTCCCTGAAATTCCTTTTCTGCTTAAAAGCAGAGCCTCCCAAAAGAACAACAACAACAAAAAAAAAAAACAAACAATTGTCATAAATGCTCTTCCTATGAGTAACTCTAATCATCTCAGAGACATCAGCACCATACCCAAACAGACTTTGTGATCAAAGTATTACATCTCCCACTTATTCTCCGGCGGGCTCATTTACCTTTTCCTAAACTCATTAGTTTTCCAATAAGTGCCCTTTTCCCCCAACCTCACCCTCTCTTAAGATGGTATCTAAGCCTCAAATTCTAACTACCACTTTAAGTCACATGGTTTTGTGAAGTCCCCATATGTATGTATATGATTAAAATCTGTTTTTTTTTCTTTTACTCATTGGTAAATGCAAGTTTAATTGAGGCCCCAATATCAAAACATAAAAGGACAGAAGAAAAGTTTTTTTCCCAGACAGTTTCTTTTTGTCTTTGAGTCAAATGGGTCACACAGAGATGAGTTCGCTAATAACAAAAAAACGAAGCCCTGATTTCTCCCTTGCTCTGCATCTTACTGTAGTGGTCCAGCTCTCTCCTATTAGAACTTTTATAGGTCTGTTTTTATTTCACTTTAAAGGTGTGGGTCTCTATGTGGTCATTTTTTGTTTGTTCTGATTTTGTGTATATATATGTATATGTTTTGTCTTATCTCTTGCACTTCCAAATCTAATAGCTTGAAATATAAAGGAAGTCCAGAAATTGAGTCATGCTTAGTGCATATGAATCGGTTTCTTAGAGTCTTTGCCAATTTGGGTATCTCCCAACTTGGAAAATCTCCCAGATGGGTGCACTTTAAAAGTTATGTCATTCTTCAAGTTGTCGTTGACAAATGTTTCTGTGGATGTTAATAGATATAAATGCTATTTCTTTTTTAGACTAGATAGAAATGGAGCATTTACAACAGCACATTAGAGATTCTTATCAGCCAGGAGTAAAAAAGGGGCCTGGGAGACAGACAGAAGCATTACAATTGTATTACAGAGATTAATTCATGTGTGGGCCATACCGTGGTATGGGTTTCTGAAGAATTCTAACCAGAGCTTGGAAGTGAGGCCATGTCTGTGGGTATGCAGGAGAGGTTAACTCACATATCTAAATTTTTTAAATAAAAAAAGTGCTCATAATTTAAAATGTGGTAATTGCTCCTATTATGAAGGCTGCAGATTAGAATTCATCCCAACAAAAATGGAATCTTTGGGTTTGCTAATCTGATTCTTCTCAAACTTCACTCAGAATACTCAAAATCTTCACTGGGTGGCAGATGGGAAAAGAATGAGAAATGATGACAGGTTCTGGTCACCTAAAAAAGCACACAATTTTCTATAGACATACACAGTGGAGAGAAAATAATCCCAGCTCATCACATTATCCTGAATATGAGCGGAGAAATAATCCCATTCCTCACAATTGGGTCTTTTCCAATTTCTCTTGATTTATTCAAACAAACACTGAAAAAAGAGAAAGAAAAAAAAAGAAAAATAGAAAAAGTATGTGACTCAAAGCAGAGACCCAAATAACATAATTTCTAAAACATGGCAATTCCTTTGGAAGTTCAAGGTTAGGAGAATATCAAATTGATTCAAAATAAAACATGTATTAATACTTAATATGATTTTCTCCTGTCCCTGTGCCAGACATTTGGTTCCTAGCCTGACATTAATGAGCCTGTGAGTTCCCTGAGACAGACACAATGTCTGGTTTATTTCTTCATATCCCATGGGAACTATTCCAGTGACTAGTATTTAGAAGGTACTCCATATATACTTGAAGAGAGAAATCATAAATAATTAGCCCCATATTTGTCTCAAACATGGCTTTGTTTCCATTCAAAATTAGTCACTTGCCACAGCTCTGGAAGTCTCTAGATTATCAAAGAATAAATATAAAAAAATACAAATCATTATTATATTAACAAGATTAAGGACTAAACAGGGTGGTAGCTAAGGCCATTTCTAGTAAAAACATTTTCTTGTCTTTGGATGCATCTTCCCATATTCCTGTTTTTGTGATTAGAGAGAAAAAAGTGCACTATAATAGCTTTCATCATGTTTTTCTATTTTCTTTTCTTTTTTTTTTTTTTTTTTTTTTTAATTTTTTATTGGATTATAGGTTTTGGGGTACATGAGCAGAGCATGCAAGACAGTTGCGTAGGTACACACATGGCAGTGTGCTTTGCTTTTCTTCTCCCCTTCACCCACATTTTGTTTTGTTTTCTTTGAGGTGGAGGGACGTATGTGTAGAAGTGTTGGCAATTGCAAATAAAAACTATTGGGTTGCTTCAGGTTAAATCACTTACCCTGCTGTGAAGCAATTAGAATCCACTTTGCTATTGAGCACAGCTAGATGCTTAATAAAAGGGTGACAGGTAAAGACAGACACAGACACAGACACACACACACACACACACACACACACACACACACACACACACACACACATGCGACAGCCACTCAGTTATGTAAACAGCAGGAGCCCTTAGCCAGCTGTGGAAAATGGTCACTACCCTGACTCTGGACAAGTAGGCCCAAATCTCCAATCCCTACTCCCCATCCTGGAAAGACTACAGACTCTTGGAATTTACAGACTATAAAAGTGAAATAAGAAATCGCAGGCATTTTTTAAAAAAATGCTATTTTATTAAATTTTATTTTACATGATAGAGAATGTTGCTACAGTTTTTTACATACATGATAAATCTCTCACTATTCTTATTTATCGGCAACTGATGAAAGTCAAAAACAATTTATCACCTGCTGAGGCCACTCGTATATAAAACCAAGCCTGCTGTTACCCACTGTGCTTTAAATCAAAACTACATATCTAACACACTCTGCCTTGCACATCCACACTCTCAGAAAGAAAAGGTAAACATAATAACTGTATTTCCAGAAACAGAGGCAGTCCCTCAGTCAGCCAAGGCACAGTGTTCTCTCTCACATTTACTTGTATTGTCCTTCCTAAAGTAGAATGGAGAACAAGTCTAGACTTCTGATGGTGTCATCCACGTTTGGAGACTGTTTCATTTACCATTTATTTAGTTACCAACCTTTTCTTAAGAGAACTCAAAACACATAAACATGAATAATTATCTAAAGCATAACACAGTGTTTTTTTCTTTCTGTAAAAAAAAAAAATGTTATATTTGTGCAAGAATAGGAAAGGACTGAAAAAGTTATTTTTGCTCTATTTGTTTATTGAGACAACGTTTCTTTCTTGTTGCCCAGGCTGGAATGTAATGGCACTATCTCAGCTCCCTGCAACCTCTAACTCCTAGGTTCAACTGACTCTTCTGCCTCAGCCTCCAGAGTAGCTGGGATTACAGGCATGTGCCATCACTCCTGGCTAATTTTTGTATTTAGGAGAGATGGGGTTTCACCATTTTGGCTAGGCTAGTCTTGAACTCCTGACCTCAGGTGATCTGCCTGCCTTGGCCTCCGAAAAGGCCGCTGTGCCCAGCCTATTTTTGCTTTTACAATCTCACTCTGTTAAATATGAAGATTCTGTAAATGGTAAAATTCACATATATGTAATTTTTAAAAACTATGAATGTGCTAAATAGAAAATATGTTAAAGAAACTTCTATTTTAATTCTACCCACCTAGAATACAAATTGCTAAAGCTGAACTTGGTCATAATCCTAAAATCATGCTGGAATTTCTGCTTATGTCAGAAGTGTTCTATAGTATCTTAATTTTATAATGAAAAAGCAATTCATATTTCCTATGCACACTTTCACACTTTGACTATGACAATGGTTGGTTGAGTGTTATTTTGAGTCCCTGTGGCTATTGCCCATTAGTTCCAGTGGAGAAAGATAATGACTCCCTGGCACAGCAATTTATCATACTACTGCTACATCTGAATTCCATATTCAGCCACTGTACATGAAACCATTTCACGAAGAAGCCAAAGAAAACCAGCAGAACTGGAAAACCAATCAAATATCTTGCATCAGTTGTTGAGCACTGCAAGAAGGAAATGTTATTGCTTTGTTTTGTCCCAGAGAGTCCATCTCACTATGTAAATCGAGGTATAATTGACTCTGCCTCATATATGCCCCAAGGCTTTTTTTTTAAATCTTTCATGGACTAGGACATGGAATAAAAAAAACAAACAAAAAGCCTGCAATAAAGGTACTTCAAGAATGGCAAAGAAAGGCCAAGGGGATTTGGCCTTACATCATTCTCTTCATTAAAAGAATTGAAAATATTTGTCTAATACTAACAAATAATTAATACAAAAGACATTCATTTATTTCTTTTTCAAATCTATACAAATAGATGGATCTGTCCTGCTAACTGGGGTGTGCTACACTCAGGGGCTGTAACAATCTACTTTTTGCAATCACAATGGTGAGTTTTGTTTTATCAGCACTGTAAATAAAGGGAAGCAATCATTTCAATGAGTTGGATTGCTTACATCTCTAAGAATATGGTTGGGAAGGCAGCTACTCCACCAAATCCAATCTCTTTGCAAAGCCAGGAGTCAAGAGATTTATCATTGCCAATGCCGGCGATTAGAAAGCGTAATTCTTCAGTGCCATTTAGTGGTCAGTGAATGAATGGATCAGACCTATCTGGAAGCTGGCTTTAAATGTTAAAAAGGGAATTCACCTAGACAGATAATCTATTTTTCAAAAGAAATTGACTTTAAAAAGTCTATTTGATTGTCCCCGCATCCATTTATTATTTGTATTTGGAAATGCCCTATCTAGCTGGTTTCCCAAGCCCCTAATTCCTCTCTACTGGCTCTACGACCTCTGAGAACATTTACCTATTGGAAACACTCTCACAGCTATTCAGAAAGCCAGATAAATATAAAATAGATGGAAAGAAAACCTCACTTTTAGGCTGCTTCTATACAGCAGGCCACCCTGAAGAATTTATAAATGAAAGGATACCTCATGGCTAAGAAACAGAATATGATGGATATAATTGAATCATGCATTCCTGACTGACCTGACATATTTATTCTGTCATATCTATAGTCAAGTGACTTAAAGAGGTCAGAGCTGGCCAAAGAAAAATAACCTATTCAGCTTTGTTATAATTCTACTAATACATTTTGGGTTTCTATTGAAGTTAAAATTGTCTCTTCCTGATAACTTTAAAGCACATATAATAATTTATTGGAGCACACATGGAAATACACATATTAGGATCATACATGGAAATATATTTCTTCATATCCTTTGCTGCAACATGGATATAGCTGGAGGCTATTATGCTAACTGAATTAACACAGGAACAGAACACTAAATGCTGCATGTTTCACTTATAAGTGGGCGCTAAGCACTGGATATTCATGAATACAAAGACGGCAACAACAGACACCAGAGACTGCTAGAGGGAGGATGAAGGGGTGAGGAAGGCTTGAGAAACTATTGAACTGTGCTGACTGCCTGGCTGATAGGATCAGTCCTACTCCAAACCTTAGCACCACGTAACACACCCAGGAAACAAACTTGTACATGTACCCCCTGAACCTAAAATAAACGTTGAAATTATAAAAAAAAAAAAAAAATATATATATATATATATATATATATATATATATAAAATTCAGATTGAGTTCCCTTAACCAATCTTTGGAGACATCTATTAAGCCACAAGACTACTAATTGTATTACTTCCAAAATCTATTATACTTTAAGTCAATTTCTCCATTATTTAAGTGAAAGTATTCATGTGCATTTTATAAATATGTTATCTTCCCTGCCCATCTCCCTACACCTTTTTTCTCTGTCTCCATCTCTCTAATTTACCATCTCTTTCAATTAAGACTTTGTTTCCATGGGAAGTATAATTGTTTCACAAAGTAAATTACTATCATGCACTCTTTTGCGTTGTGGAAATATTTTCCTTCTACCCTGTGATGCAATTATTCTTTTAAAACTGAGATTATTTTTAAATATATATTTAAACCAGTAGTACCTAAAAAGTTATCCTTGGGCAGATGTCTGCAAATTGTTACAGATCTACAACGTGATGAGATTGCGCCAGGATGTAAATCAATTATATTACCAGGCACACCTGTGTTCAACTACATTTTCACCATAGCATGACTCTCTCAATAAAGTGCCACATGTATTTACCTTTTGGTGCACAGTCTTGTCATCTGCCATTAATAAGCAGTTAAGGGCAAGCACTTTGAATGATAAAAGCTACTTAGGACTAATTGGCTTTATCTGGTACTAAAATCTGTGGATTTTATACATCTATCACTCCAGGAAATTGGAATATAGGCCATTCTCTGCTTTCTCACTCCTCTTCTTCCTTTTCCACACTAGGCTATTTCAATGCCATATGTACCATGTCATTCATTCATCCACTTTTGCAGACATTCACACTATGTTTAAAGAGTGTTACCACACAAAAAATAATTGTTCTTGGTCCAGGTGTGGTGGCTCATGCCTGTAATCCCAGCACTTTTGGAGGCCGAGGCGGGTGGATCACGAGGTCAAGAGATGGAGGCCGAGGCGGGTGGATCACGAGGTCAAGAGATGGAGACCATCCTGGTCAACATGGTGAAACCCAATCTCTACTAAAAATACAAAAAATAAGCTGGGCATGGTGGTGCGTGCCTATAATTCCCGCTACACGGGAGGCTGAGGCAGGGGAATTGCCTGAACCCAGGAGGTGGAGGTTGCAGTGAGCCGAGATCTCGTCATTGCACTCCAGCCTGAGTAACAAGAGCGAAACTCTGTCTCAAAAAAAAAAAATTGTTCTCATAGAGTTTACATTCCGCTGAAAGACAACACCAGATAACCAAGTCAAACATATAAAGTATTTTCAGAAACTCTGAATGCCATGACAAAAACAAACCTAGGGGGATGGTGTGGCATATGCATGCCGTTTTAGAATAAATATTTGAAGTAGAAACTGGATGATGAGGAGGAATAATCCAGCAGAGACAGAGTTTCTGTTTTGGGCAGAAAAAAAACAACTAGTAAAAAAAACAACTTATATGTTGGGATGAACTCAACATATTAGAAGAAGACAGGGCTTGACAGGATTGGATTATAGTGAGCAAGGAAGGGATGGTCTAAGCCTGTACTAGAGTAAACCACCAATCACACCTCCTTCTTTCACCCACTAGTCATCAAATTGGCATCATCACTGAATCACACCTTTCCTTCTAAATTGTTTAACCCTTCCAACATTAACTGACAAAATTATTGAGATCAACAAGCTATTAGCATGTCTAGAGTGAGAATATTGGGAGTTAATAATTCAATATATCTGACTTGTCTGAGAGCGTAAGTTACTTTAAAATCATTCCTTAGGACTCAGAAATCCTAACTAAGTGAACACATCTCTGTGGCCTGAAAAATCACCGCCTTGTGGAAATGAAATACGAATGAGCAGTTAGACCCGGGCCTGCAAACGTCATTAGTTTAGAGGCCAGAAAGGTAGCATAAACAGGTCAAACGGTCAGAGTGACAGAGAAGGTCTGATAACAAATAGCCACTCACACATGCAAAATGATAGGAGTGAGGGGATTATGGGGAAGTGGAAAAAAATGTGCCCTTTCTATAAGTGTCAGCTACCATGGAGTTCCAGCCAATACTATTCATAATATTCATGTGTGCATAAGGCCCTAATGTGGTCAGATTTTCTGATTTGGTCATGAAAAGCTAAAATCTGGGATTTGGAGATGAGCACAGAGGATCATTTTAGAAGTTGGCAAGCGACAAAGGAAACATACAAATTGAACAAATCACAATTTCAGATTGTCATTAACTCATTGACTACTGGTTTGCAAACACTGATTTAATTTCAGTTGATGTAAGACATAAACAGACATGACCATCTTACTCCCTGGTAACTTTTATGAATGTCTGGGAGGCTGTGTTAGTCTTTTCTTGCATGATGACAGTTTAAGCTTGGTCCTAATATTTCACAAAAGTTACGCATCTAGCAACGGGTTCCATACAGCATTTATCACAGCTCTGGGAATTTCAAGTTCTTTTTAACATGTTAGTAAATTTATATCAAAACCAGCAAGTTAGTCAGCTAAATGAGACTTAGTTCTAAGACAAAGAGATTTATGCCACAAGGATATATTTTAGGGCTTAATACTCTTATTTGTAATATCTATTATTACTTGAATGAATAGCCATCTAGTACCTGTTGATAGTCATTCCTAGAACAAAAACAATGCAGGTGACAGCCTCAGATTGCTTCCTATGCTATTTAAATCAACAAAATCATCTCAGTTTAAACAGAAAACAAAGAGGCGAAAGAAAGGTGGCAGTTGAATCACTCTGATTTCCATCTTCAATCAGTAACTAGCCCCTCGTTGTCTGCTACATTAGCCCTCTGGCTAATGGAGTGAGCTTGGCCACATGTAATGGCAAGAGGCTTGCTAGGAGGCAGGGTCGCCTACCAGGGATTGGGTTCCTCCAGATTCCCTGGGTGGCAGCATGTTAGTTCTGGCTGAATTCCACAAGCTACATGGGGCAGCTGAACTCTCAGAAGCTGAATGCTCAGAAATATTACAGCATAAGACAGCCGTCAGCCGTTCGTGGGGAAATATGTGTTACAGGAATGTCAGTAATCTTATGTACCCTATTATTATTACTCACTAGTCAAGAGACCCTGTATGCTTTTTGTCAGACGTTTCCTGCCTGGTCACTGTGAAATTAGGACCATTGGGTTACATACACTATGTGATGTGTGTATGTGTGTCTCTAGGCATGAGGGTCTGTTTTTCCCTTGCTAGTGGTTATTTTAATAGAAAAATTTCATGTCTGACCTATACCTGGCTGCTGTCCAAGAATTAAATATAGCAATTTGTTACAGTAATATTCCTCCAGAGTCCTTCAGCAGGAACACAACTATTTATTTTAAGTTATGCTTAAAGATGTATTTCATTTTTAAGTCTCATCTCTGGCACACAAAGTATTCTGAGTAGCTTTCACTCTCTCCAGTAGCACAAGCAATTTACCTCAATAGCTTTTCCCCCAGCCTGGCACCTCTCTCTCCCTGGTGTTTACCATTTGAATAATCACATTTGAGTTCAGTTTGTGATTATTTTATCTGGGGAAAAAAAATAACTATTGCACATAGGGAAGGAAGATTTCTCCTCCTCCCCCGCACACCCCATCAAGACATTCTACTACGTTTTTGTGTCAAGGAAAAAAAGTCACAAAATAATTTCAAAATAAGTCATTCATTAGTTATTTAAATGCACATCAACTTTACTAAATTATTCTTAATTACTAGCCAGATGCTTTAAATATAAATTTTTAGGTTATGTATGCAATTTTTATTCTTGTTTCTGATGCTGTGATGATTTAAGGAGTCAGGTGAAATGTATACATTGAAAATACCTGAGGTGCAGCATTTTAGTACTTTCAGCCATGTTTAGTTTCCTAAGGCTGCGTAACAAATTATCACAAACTGGGTGGCTTAAAACAACAAAAATCTATGGTTTATGGTTCTGTAGGCTACAAGGTGTTGGCAGAACCACTCTCTTGGTTAAGTCTCCAGAGGAAAATTATTCCTTGTCTCATTCAGTTTCTGTGGATTCCTGGTGTTTATTGGCTTGTGGCAGCATTAAGTGCAGACTCTTGTCTCTGTCTTTACACAGCCTTCTCTCCTCCGTGTCTCTGGGTCAAATCTCACTGTGCCTTTCTTTTATAAAGGATACCAGCCCCTGGATTTACGGTCCTCCTTAATTCCAGGAAGGGCTTATCTTCAGACTTAATTACATCTATAGAGTCCTAATCTAAATAAGGTCACGTTCTGAGATTCCAAGTTGTCCTATCTTTTGGGAGCCACAAGCAAACCACCGCAGCTTGATTTAGGTTAATTTTTTTTCAGAATAACAGAGCTATCATGTTTTTCTTGAATAATTTTTTTCTTCATCCTATTAAAATTTTTTTATTTTATAGGATTTCTAAATATGCTTCAGAAAGTAAAGATGCCAATTATTTTCTGAATAACTTCTAGTTGCACTTGGTGGAAGAAAAGTAGTTTTATATTAAGAGAAAAATGACAAGATATGTAACTTATAAATTATATTTTATTGTGTCATATACATTATTTAATTATATATTATATATAGTAATAAATTATATGTTGTTTTATGTTTTATACAGTATGTTTTATATATTATTATATGTACAGTTATGTTTTTAAATTGATTACTGTATCACTGTTAAATGTCACATTTTTGAAGAATATTTAATGATAGTGCAAAGTGTGAAAAACTTTGGAGAAATAATTTAGTCCACATATTATATTTGTCTATACATTTCAGTAGTTATTATCTCTGACTGATGGTACTTTGTAGTCTTTTTTTTGTTTTCACATTTTTTAGGCTTACATTAATAATTGAAGAAAACAGTGATTCTTTAAAACATTACATATACAGGCAATCATTTCCAAAATTCTTACTTTTTAGGCTGGGAATGCTTTTCCTCTTTTTACTATTGTCTGTTTACACTGACTTAGACATGAGATAAAGTAACAATTAGAGTGAATTTATGTAGCATTTCCTGTAGTCCTGATCATTCAGTTACTTATTTACTCACTGAATGCTTACAATGTTCCTGTCCTCTACTCTATATAGATGGACAGATACTAAAAAGTCATGGTTCTTACCCTCAAGGAACTTGCTCTAGATTATAGAAGAAAGTCAAGGCAAAGCAATAATTGAAGTGCAGTGTGATAGGAGGTTGGACAGAGGTCTGTGCAAAGTTCCAAGGGGGCACAGGAGGAGGACACAAAATACAGGCAGGGGAACCTGCGTTTTTCCAGAAGTGGGTGTCAGCAGAGTTGAATGCTGAAGTAAAGCACAGGGAGGAAGGAAAGGGACATTTCAAACAGTGGAAGCAACAAATTGAGAAGCCTGAAAGCCCTGAGGTTCTGAAGGTCATCAAGGAGGCTTGGGGAGTAGTGAGAGATGAGGACAAAACGTGTATACACTTTGCTTGGAAGTTTCTGAAGAACCAATGAAGGTTTGAAAATGGGAGGCATGTGGGCATGTTGGATTTTTTAACAAGATTACTCTGGCGAGAAGAAAGTGTATTGATGGGCATGCTGGCAGCTAGACCATCCTCTTAGAGGCAGGTGAGAGATGCAGTTCTGCACAGAGGTAGCTCTAGTGTTAACTGAAGTAGTACACAGACTGGAGGTGTATTTAGAAGCAGACATTGCTTTTGTATCAGCTAAAACGTATGTGGAATATGAAAGAGTAGCATATGAATCCTTATCTTTGGCTCGGGCAATGCTTCTCATGATAGTGCCTTTCCCTGAGGTGGAAGAACAGAATTGAGCAGTTTTGGTGAACAGGATGAAAAATAACCATGTGGAATGCTTAATTGGATTGGACGTTCATATGTCATATCTAAGTCCATGTGTTAAGTGCTTAAGAGGTAGTTGAATTTTTTGCAGCCAAAGCCCAGAAGAGCATATGATCTGGAGGACAGCATTATGGAGATACTAGAGTATAGATGAAACAATATACACAAATAAGGAGAATGCATAGCATAACGATTTATATGGAAGCACTGTTATACTTGCAAGGTTCTACATTAAGGGAGGGAGATAACTCTACATTATTATTTTTTGTCCATTTTTAAAGTTCTTATTGCTCTGCAAATAGTTCTTATACTAAGCCATGCTGTAAAATGGATGTTGGAGGAGGAAACTCAGATTTATGACATAATTAAAATGTGTGTCCATGGGCAGGGATCAGCGGAGAAGAACATATGAATGAGACCAAAAAAGAGTGACCAGGAGGAAGAAGACAAAAGAATTAGAAAAGAGAGACAGGCAGAGAACTTTAAAGAAAAAATAGTCGCAGAGTCAAATGCACTGAAGAGTTAAAAAAAAAAATCAAAATTAAATTTGGAATATGAAAATCAAAACTCACTGATATGTACAAACATTTTCTGACGTTCAAAGACACATATCGGAGTGTTTAGGAGTGAGGTGTCCTTATAATGTGGGATTTGCTTTAGATCATGTTAGAACAAAAAGTGTTGAAGTGAATATGGAAAAATATCTGCAGCGGTTGCATTCAGATGATATGTTATGGAGTTGATTGTGTAATCTCTCTAATTTTATTCACATTTGAACATTTTCATAATGAAAAGATAATAAAAGTGAAAATTGAGAAATTAATTTTTTTTTACACTTTGCCAGAATGGGCTCCCTGTGGAGCATTAGCAACAGTGGAACCTAGATTCCAAAGCAAAGTTTTCAAGTTCTATTTCTGTGATTTATTTTAAATTGCCATCTCTCTCTCCCACCCTCCCCTTCTCTTTCCAGCACACATTTGGAAACTAATTATTACTACTACTCTCTACGTTGTAAATCATATGCAAAAATCAATTTGAGAAAAGAAAGCACCCTAACTTCCCCTGATGGGTACAAAAAGGGTCCGACCCTAACAGACCATATTTTGCTTATATGTTTGAAAAGATTAGAAACTTTTGCGAAAGCACACATTCCCTCCTTAATTGAAATTTTACCAATAAAAAAAGACACGAACCCCAGAGGTACAAGTTTATGTGCTGGGATAAATGTTCATGTGTCAAATGACATTTTCTGTCAAGCCTGGAAGTGGCATAATTTTCAAGAGAAACCAGGTCCATTTTAGGAAATATTTCAAGAAGCATGGTGTTTTATTTTTCCCCTCCATGTTGATCAGTATTTTTTTTTTTTTTTACAGGCTGAAACCTCAAAACAGCCTCTGAGTGTTTTAGCTTGGCATAAGCATATGTAAATGATTCTCTGCTTTCGAGCATAAAGATATACATAGACACACCAAGAGACAAGATCTTTCCTTTTGCAAATAGCAATGCTTTATGGCAGATTGCCAGAACTCACAGAGGCATGTTATCACACTTTCAAGAGGCATCGTACCACTGAGGAAAGATACTGGTTTTAGGTATTGTATAGAGTAATTGTGGTGTAGGTATTTCAATTGATAAAAGAGGAGAATTTTTGGCATTACATCAATAAGCAGGATAATTAAGGTAATAGGTAACATGCCATCGAATCAGGTTACTTACTCTAATACCAATGTGGGTTAACTTACTTTAACATCCTCTGAATACTAATTACTATTACTTTCAGAACTTTAGAATATGTAATATATTGAACAGAATTTAACATAGCTGAAGAATTACTATTATGCCAATAAATAAAATACTTACTACTCAAGAAACATATTGTAGATTGTTTGAACAGATGACTTCAAAGGTACTGCAGTTACAAGCTATCACTATCATTAGAAAATGTAACCTATGTCTCCTTTTAAAAGATGCCTTAAGGTAAACATCATATCCTCTTATCTCTAATATAGTTTGTGTAAGGCTGCTTTTGATCAGAAATTGAAATTTAACTTAAAAATTAAGGTTTTACATTTGAAAAGGCATTTAAAAAAATTTCCATTAAGTTGTCATCTCTATTTGTGTAAGGGAGTTGATGAATGATGTATTTCCTTGCAATGTTTATTTTTCCAATTTCTATTATAGTTGGTTGATTCTAACTTTTAATATAGGCTCCTGATTTCAGAGTCTTTCATCCTAAAATGAATGGGACTTAGATAATTAGTCCTTAAGATTCAAGTTTCTTTCCTTATTCTTTTCATTTTTCTCTCTTTCTTGTATTTTCAACCACTTACAAAATTTAGCCAAGTTCTTTGCCACTTTATAACAAGGATGGCCTTTTCTCCAATATTCCATAATATGTCCCCCATTTTCATTTGAAAACTCATCAGAATGACCTTCACCATCCATATATCTACCAACATTCTTCTCATGATTATTTACATGTTCTCTAAGAAGATGGAGGCTTTTTCTCTAGCTCTCTACTTTTGTTCCTGAGCTCTCCCAGAATCACTTTTTAGGATCCCTTTATGGTGACTATTAATAAAAAGTCAAAAAATAACAGATGCTGGAGAAGTTGCAGAGAAAACAGAATGCTTATACACTGCTGGTGGGAATGTAAATTAGTTCAGCCACTGCGGAAAGTAGTTTAGTGATTTCTCAAAGAACATAAAACAGAACTATTATTAGACCTAGAATCTCATTATTGGGTATATACTGAAAGGAATATACATCATTCTACTATACAGAGACATGCATGCATATGTTCACTGCAGCATTATTCACAATAGCTAACACATGGAATCAACCTAAATTCCCATCAGCAGTAGACTGGATAAAGAAAATGTGATATATAGACACCATGGAATACTATGTAGCTATAAAAAAAGAGCAAGATCATGTTCTTTGCAGCAACATGGATGGACTGAAGGCCATTATCCTAAGCAAACTAATGCAGGAACAATCGAACACCACCATGTTCTCACTTATAAGTGGGAGCTAAACGTTGAGTACATATGTACACAATGAAGGGAACAATATGTACCCAGTCCTACTTGAGGATAATGGGTGGGAGGAGACTGATGATCCAAGAACTACCTATTCAGTATTATGCTTATTACCTGGGTGATGAAATAATATGTACACCAAACTCCTGTGACACATCATTTATCTATAGAAGCAACCTTCACATGTACCCTGAAACTAAAAGTTAAAAAAAAATCCCTTCATGACGATATCAGCTTTTACTAGCATGCCCCTTGAAACACTTCCAGCCTCTCCTCATTACAAATCTTTAAAGCTGTTTCTAAATTGTATAGTATTTGTTTCATTAGTACATGACTCCATGGTATCAGTTTCTGTCTTAGTCTGTTCAGGCTACCATAACAGGAAATACCACGGACTAGGTGTTTTCAACAGAAATGAACTTTCTCACAGTTCTGGAGGCTAGAAAGTCCAAGACCAAGGAGCAAGCCAATATTGTTCCTATGGAAGGCTCTCTTCTCAAGCTGCAGATAGTCAACTTCTCTATCTGTGGCATCTCATGACCCTCCCTCATTGTGCATGTAGACCAAGGAAGAGAAAGAGAGAGAGATGTCTCGTGTCTCTTCCTTTAAGGGTAACAATCCTTTTACAAGGGCTTTACTCTGATGACTAAATTAGCTCCAAAGGGCCTATCTCCAAATACCTACACAAAGAGGGTTGACATTTCAACATATGAATTTTTTGGGGAGGGATACAATTTATTTCATTGTACTTCCCTATCAAAAGTCATAGATTGACAGAATAAATTGATACTATCTAACTATATGGTATCTATAGGAGATTCACTTTAACATAAAGACATGCATAGACTGAAAGTGAAAGGATGGAAAATGATATTCTCTGCAAATAGTAACCAAATGAGAGTAGGGGCGGCTATACTAATATCAGGCAAAAATAGCCTTAAGTCAAAATTCTTAAAGATACAAAGGATATTATATGATCACCAAAGGGTCAATTTGCCAAGATGATATAAGAATTATAAAATATATACCCTCAACATGTAACCTCCTAAATATATAAAACAAGCATTGACAGTATTGAAGGAAGAAGAGAAAGTTCTATAATAATAGAGGGTTTCAATATCCCACTTTCAATAATAGTACAGTCAGCTAGAAGATTAATGAGGGAATACGATGAAACACTATAGGCCAAGTGGACCAAAACTATCGACAGAATAGTCTAACAACAGAAGAATATAGGAATACTTGAGAGATACTGTGGGATTCACTCCAGACCTTCCCAATAAAGTGAGTCACACAATTATTTTTGTTTGTTTTTCAGTGCATTTAAATGTTTATGCCATACCATTGTCTAGTTAAGTATGCAATAACATTTTGTCTAAAAGAAAATGTACATACTTAATTAAAAATACTTTATTGCTAAAATATACTAATGCATATAAATACCTTCAATGAGCCTCTTTGCCATTCCTCCAACCTCTCTATTCCCTGAGATACAATAATATTAAGACAATTAATAAACTTAGAACAGTTTTTAAGCATTCAAGTAAGGAAAGAGTCATGGGACTCTCGCTTTAAATAATAAGCTAGAAATAACTGAGCTTAGTGAGAAAGGCATGCTGAAAGTTGAAATAGGCCAAAAGGTAGGCCTCTTGCCCCAAACAGCCAAATTGTGAATGCAAAGAAAAAATTCTTGAAGAAAATTCTAAGTGCTGCTCTAGTGAATACACAAATAATAAGAAAGCAAAACAGCCTTATTGCTGATACGGAGAAAGTTTTAGTGATCTGAATAGAAGATCAAACAGACCACAACATTCCCTTAAACCGAAGCTGAATCTAGAGAAAGGCCCTAACTCTCTTTGAGTCTGTGAAGACTGACAGAGGGGAAGAAGTGGCAGAAAAAAGATTAAAGCTAGCAGACGTTGGTTCACGAAGTTTAAGAAAAGTTGTTGTCTCCATAACATAAAAGTGCAAGGTGAAGCAGCAGGTGCTGATGTAGAAGCTGTGGCAACGAATCCAGAAGATCTAGCTAAGCTCACTGATGAAGGTGGCTTCACTGCACAACAGATTTTCAGTATAGATGAAAACAGCCTTCTACGGAAGAAGATACCATCTAGGACTTTAATAGTTAGAGAGAAGAAGTCAATACCTGGGTTCAAAGCTTCCAAAAACAAGATGACTCTTTTGTTAGGGGTTTATGCAGCTGGTGACTTTACACTGAAGCCAGTACTCATTTTGCACTCTGAAAATCCTAGGGCCTTTAAGAATTATGCTAAATGTACTCTGCCTGTGCTCTATGAATGAACCAACAAAGCCTGGATGACAGTGTGTCTGTTTACAGCATGGTTTACTGAATATTTTAAGTCCACTTCTGAAACCTACTGCTCAGAAAAAGAAAAAAAAGCTTCCTTTAAAATATTACTGCTCATTGACAATGCACCTAGTCACCCAAGTGCTCTGATAAAGACAAACAAGGAGATGAATGTTGTTTTGATGACTGCGAACACAGTATCTATTCTGTAGCCCATTGATCAAGGAGTAATTTCGAGTTTCAAGTTTTATTATTTAAGAACTATACCGTGTAAGGCTATAGTTGCCATAGACAGTGATTCCTCTGATGAATGTGAGCAAAGTAAATTGAAAACCTTCTGGAAAGAGTTCACCATCCTAGATGCCATTAAGAACATTTGTGATTCATGGGAGGAGGTCAAAATATCAACATTAATAGGAGTTTGAAATAAATTGATCCCAACCCTCATGGATGACTTTAAGGGGTTCAAGATTTCAGTGAAGGAAATAACTACAGACGAGGTGGAAATAGCAAGAGAACTGGAATTAGAAGTGGTACCTGAAAATGTGACTGAATTGCTACAATCTTAAAACTTGAACAAATGGGGAATTGCTTCTTATGAATGATAAAAGAAAATGGTATTTTTGGATGGAAGCTAGGCTTGGTGAAGACATTGTGAATACTGACAACAAAGTATTTGAATATTACATAAACTTAGTTGATAAAGCAGTGGCAGAATTTCAGAGGATTCACTCTAATTTTGAAATAAATTCTACTGTGGGTAAAATGCTATCAAATAGCATGGCATGCTACAGATAGAGATTCTGTAAGAGAAAATCCATCAGTGGGGCAACCTATCTTGCTGTCTTATTTTCAGAAATTGTCACAGGCATGTCAACCTTCAGCAACCACCACCCTGGTCAGTCAGCAGCCATCAACATCAAGGACAGCTAGTCAGTGGAGCAGTCAGAATACACATAACATTTATCAATTAAGTTTGCCATCTTATATGGGCATGGTTTATGGCACCCCTAAACAATTACAATAGTAACAACAAAGATCACTGATCACAAATCAGCATACAGATATAAATAAAATGAAAAAGTATAAAATATTATGAGAATTACCAAAATTTGACAGAGACATGAAGCAAGCACATGCTGTTAGAAAAATGGCACCAATAGTTTTGCTCTACAAAGGATTGCCATAAACTTTCCATTTGCAAAAAAAAAAAAAAAAAACACTTTATTTGCCAAGCCCAATAAAGTGAAACATAATAAAATGAGGTATGCCTGTGTATATCTTTCTTAAGCGCACATGGCATGTCCTTTGGGGCAGACCATATGTTAAGCTGCACACCAGTCTTAATACACATAAAAAGGCTGAAATTATACTAAGTATCTTTTACAATCACAATACAATAGAACTGAAATTGAAAACAAAAGTATAGCTAGAAAGTCAACAAGTAGGTGGAAATTAAACACACTTAACCAACTGGCCAAAGAAGAAATCAGGAAAGAGATTAGAAAAGGCCTTGAGACAATAAAAATGAACATATGCAATAAAAAACCTGTGGATGTAGACAATGTAGTGCTAAGAGAGACATTTATACTTGTAAATACTTACATTAAAATGAATATTTCAGATTAACAATATACTTTTATACCTTAGAGAACTAAAAAAAGAAGAGCAAATTAAACCCAACGGTAGCAGAAAAAAGGAAATAATAAATATGAGAGTAGAGATAAATAAAATGAAATATCAATAAAGAAAATTAACAAAATCAAGAGTTGGTTCTTTTAAAGAGTAACAAAATTGACAAAACCTAAGCTCTATTAACTAAAAAAAAAGAAAAAATAAATAAAATCAGAAATGAAAAGGGGGATATTACTACAATTTCTATGGAAATTAAAAAAACATTTTAAGTACTTTGAAAAATCACATTCCAACAAATTGGATAACCTAAATATTATGGACAGTTTCCTAGAAATACAACTTATTAAGACTGAATCATGAAGCTATAAAAAATACAAATAGACTGAAAATGAGCATAGACATGCAATCAGGACAAAACGCTTCCTGACAAAGAAAATCTCAGGACCACACCAATTCACCGGCGAATTCTACAATGTAAAGAAGAATTCACAACAATTCTTCTCAAACTCTTCTAAAAAGCGAAAGAGAAGGGAACATTTCCCAATTTCGATAGTGAGGCCGGCATTAACGTCATATCAAGTCCAGACAAACTAGCTGTCAGAAACAAACAACTCTCCAAAACAATATTACTCATGATATTGAGGCAAACATCCTCAAGTAAACACTAGTCAACCAGGTTTAACTGCATATTAAAAGGATTATATACTATGACCAAATTAGATTTATTCCTGGGATACAAGAATGATTCACCATACAAAAATCAACAAACGTACTATACCAGATTAACAGAATGAAGAGGGAAAACCCATATAATCATCTCAAATGATGCAGAAAAACATTCAACAAGATTCAACACCCTTTTATGATAAAAAAAACATTCAACAAGCTAGGAATACAAGGAAACTACTTCAACATAATAAACCCCATCTATGAAAAGTCTATAGGGAACATCACACTCTGCCAAAAGAGTGAAAGTATTTCCTCAAACATCTGGAACAATAAAATAATTCCAATTTTAACACTTTTATTCAACATAGTACTGGAAGTCTTAGAGCAATTAGAAAAGAAAAAGAAATCAAGATAGCCAAATTATGAAGGAAAAGGAAAATTATCTCTGTTCATAGACAACATAATCTAATGGATTTTGCAAAAATATCTTTTAGAACTAATAAAAAATTTAGCAAACTTGCATAAACACAACTTCAACATACCAAATACAAAAGACAAAATTAATAAACAAAAATAAGTGTATTTCTATATATTAACAGTGAATTTCTCAGCAGGAAACAAGAATAAGATAGCAATTGTCTGAGAAGGCAATTAAGATAACAATTTCATTTACAATAGCATTAAAAATTAGAATATTTAGAAATAAACCTAACCAAGAACTCAAAAGACTCATACACCGAAAACTATAAGATGTTGTTGAAGTGGGGCCGGGCGCGGTGGCTCACACCTGTAATCCCAGCACTTTGGGAGGCCGAGGCAGGTGGATCACGAGGTCAAGAGATTGAGACCATCCTGGTCAACATGGTGAAACACCGTCTCTACTAAAAAAAATACAAAAAATTAGCTGGGCATGGTGGCACAAGCCTGTAATCCCAGCTACTCAGGAGGCTGAGGCAGGAGAATTGACTGAACCCAGGAGGCAGAGGTTGCAGGGAGCCGAGATGGCACCATTGCACTCCAGCCTGGGTAAGAAGAGCAAAACTCTGTCTCAAAAAAAAAAAAAAGGTGTTGCTGAAGTATGTTAAAGAAGAAACAAATAAAAAAAAATCTTTATGATTGGAAAACAGTATTTTTAAGATGTCAATACTACCCAACACTATCTACAGACTCAATGCAATTCCTACTAAAACCCTAACAACATTTTTTTTGCATTAAAAATTGATACTATAATATATATATAGAATCTTAAGGGACCTTGCATAGCCAAAACAGTCTTGAAAAAGGAGAAAGTTGTAGGTTTCACACTTCCTTATTTCAAAACTTACTGCAAAACTACAGTAAGCAAAACAGTATGGTATTGACATAAAAACAGATGTATTGGCCAATAAAATAAATTAGAGATCTGAGAAATAAATCCTTTATATATGGTCAAATAATTTTTGACAAGGGTACAAGACCATTCAATGGGGGTAAAGTGTGTCTTTTCAACAAATAGGTCTAGGAACACTGAATATTCACTTGTAAAATAATGAAGTTGTACCCTCACCTGACCCCATTTATAAAAGCTAACTCAAAATGTATCACAGACCTAAATGTAGGAGTTAAAACTATCACACGCTTAGAAAACAGAGAAAAGCTTATGACATTGGACTTGTCAGCAATTTTGAATATGACACCAAAATCACAAGAAACAGAAAAATAGATACATTGTAATACATCAATTTTTACAACTTTTCTTCAAAAATGAAAACTATGAAGAAAGTAAAAAAGTAACCATGGAATGTGAAAATATTTGCAAATTATATATCTGATAAGGGGTTAATATCCAAAATATGTAGAGAACTCCTACAACTCAACAACAAAATAAAATTCCCATGGGCATGGGAATTAGATAGACACTTCTCCAAAGAAGATATACAAACGACCAATAAACACAGGAAAAGATGCTTAGTGTATCTAACCATTAGGAAAACGCAAATTATAAACCCACCATATCACTTCACACCCACCAACAATATTAAAAAAGAACAGAAAGTAATATGTGGACAAGGACGTAGAGAAATTGTAACACTTATTCATTGTTGTTGAAGAAGGTAAAATGGTATGGGCACTATGGAAAACAGTATGGTATTTCCTCATAAAAATGGAAATAAATTGCCAAGTGATCCAGTAATTCTATGTCTGGATATATACCCAAAAGAACTAAAGACACTGACTTGAATAGATTTTTGTACACCTGTATTTATAGAAATATAATTCCCTATAGCCAAAAGATGGAAGCAACCTACTTGTCCATCAATAGGTGAATGGATAAACAAAATGTGTAACACTAAGTGTGTGGTACCTATATATGGATTATTATGCCTATGAAGGAAGGACATTCTAATACTTGCTAAAACATGGATGAACCTTGAAGACATTATGCTAATTGAAATAAGCCAGTCATAAGTAGAAAAATATGACATGATTCCACTTATATGATTTACCTAAAGTAGTCAAAATCAGAGAGAGAGTAGAATGGTGTCTGCCAGGGACTTGGTAAGAATGGAGAATTGGGATTTTATTGTTTAATGGGCACAGTTGCAGGCTGGGAAAATAAAAATGTTCAGAAAATGGATAGTGGTAATGTTCGTATGACAATGTGGTTAATGCCACTGAACTGTATACTTAGAAATATTTAAATGGTAAATTTTATGTTATGTACATTTTACCACAATAAAAAATATAAAAATTAAGAATTTTTAAAAAATTTTAAATTTCAATGGCTTTAGGAGTATAAGTGATTTTTGGTTACATGGATGAATCACACAGTGGTGAAATCTGGGATTTTAGTGTACTTATCACCTGAGAAGTTAATGTACATTATATCCAGTAGGTAGTTTTTGTCCCTAATTGCCCCCATCTCCATTCAGAGTCTCTGAGGTCCATTAGACCACTCTGTATGTCTTTAAACATCCATAGCTTAGCTCCCACTTAGGAGAACATGCAGTATTTGGTTTTTCACTCTTGAGTTACTTCATGATGCAGTTTCCAAGTATTTTCTCTCATTCTGTAGGTTGTCTATTCACTTTGATGATTGTTTCTTTTGCTATGCAGGAGCTTAAACATTTAAGAATAGGCTAGGTGCAGTGGCTCACACCTGTAATCTCAGCGCTTTGGGAGGCTGAGGCACGTGAATCACTTGAGGTCAGGAGTTCGAGACCATCCTGGCCAACATGGTAAAACCACATCTTTACTAAAAATACAAAAATTAGCTGGATGTGGTGGCACATGCCTGTAATCTCAGCTACTTGGGAGACTGAGGCAGGAGGATCATCAGAGCCCAAGAGGCAGAGGTTGCATTGAGCCGTTGGTGCCACTGCACTCCAGCCTGGGTGACAGAGCAAGACTCTGTCTCAAAAGAAAAAAAAAATTAAGAATAATTTGAAAGACTATAAAAGAAACTTGAATTCCCACCTCGTCTCTCATTTTGCATATGTATCCTGGTAAGTGTCTAAGTTGAATCCTGGACAGAGGTATCAGGCTTCAGTAACACCAGCCACAATTAACAGTGCTATTATCTTTCTGAAAACAGCAGGATTAATGACAATGTGTATAGCGAATGGTAATATACATAGCTTTTTTTCCCTTTAAATCTACAATTGTAATAATTGGTCTTTCATCTGAAAAACAGAAGATTTTTAAAGATTTGCTTGGGGATTCTGATTAGCACAAAACAAATGACTTAAAAAGAAGTACTAATATGAGGAACCCAAATTTACTAATGAGAATAACCATAATATGATCATATAATATTATCAGTGCAGGTAATTATTGGTCTGCTCCTCAGTAAAGCTCTTGCTCATAAACTTTAAAAAAACTGACCTCAAAAAAAAATTGTTTTTAAAACTTTCAGAGAAAGAAAGGGAGAGAGGGAAAATAAAACATGTCAAATATATAAAATAAAAATTCAGTTTTCTTCAAACTTTTCAATAATACCCAAAAGCTAGCAGATAATGGAGCAATGGCCTCAACATTCTGAAGAAAAATGATTCCAACCTATGATTTTATACTTAGCCAAACTTTTTATCATTTCCTAGGTTGAATAAAATATTTTCAGACTTGTGGGATCTAAAAACTTAGTTATCCTATACTCCCCTTTTTAAGAAAGTTATTGGAGGTTGTGCTCCTCTGAAGGAGCAAACCAAGAAAGAAATCCTGGTCTGTAGGAAATGTGCCATTGACCCCAGCAGAGAAGTGAAGGTAATCTCCAGGCTGGTCTCAGGAGGGATTCCAGCATGGCAGCTGTGTACCGATTACATAGAGCTGTGTACTCTCTGAGAGGCTTTTGGAGGAAGATGAAATGGACAGAATAGCTGATGTGCCTGAGCATCTGGAAAGGAGACTTGCATAATTCATGACAAGTCTCCTGGGATTTCCAAAGGATTACATAAAAAAACTAAGTGTTATGGGCTGAATCAAATGTGGAAGTCCTAATGCCCAGTACCTCAGAATGACTGTTTGGTGATAGGGTCTTTGAAGAGGTAATTAAAGTTAAAAGGAGCTCATTAAGGTTGGCCCCAATTCAGTGTTACTGGTGTCCTTATATCATGAGGACATTTCAACACAGCCATGAACAAAGGGAAGACCATGTAAAGACACAAGGAGAAGACAGACATTTGCAAGCCAAGGAGAATGGCTTGAGAAGAAACCAAGCCTGCTGACACCTTGACTTTGAACTTCTAGTCCCCGGATATGAAAAATAAATTTCTGTTTTTTAAGCCACTGAGTCTGGGGTAATTTGTTATTGCAGCCCTAGCAAATGGATACACAAGGCCAACAACAACAACAACAAAATCAACATAATTGTTAAAGAAAATGTTGTGTAGGAAAGGAAATGGATTTGAGCCAGCTGTAATTATGATGGGATTATTTTGGGAGAATGGGAGAGGATAAAAGTAAATGTGTTGTGGGAGAAATAGAGGAAGCAATAAAGCAAAACATTCATCCTCCATAGAGGAACAATAATAGATAATGCTTTAAATTGAAAATTCATTGTCAGAATAACTTAATTTGGGAAATGGCAATAAACAACAAAATAACTAAAAAGAGTTGAAAATGGTTGTATCTAGGAAGATGGAACTGAGGACATTTATCTGTGAATCCATCAACATTTTTGTGGAACACTTTAACAACAATATGTAACTTTGATGCATATATACATACAATATATAATATATAATATTTGCTGGATTATTTGTTAAATGTTACCAAGGAAAAATTAACACTGTAGAAAAGCTAACTCATTTCTCTTGGTTCATAAAACTTGATTAAAGGCAGAACAAGAAGTTGAAATCAAAATTTAAGAGTCCCAACTTATTCATTTTCCAAATGACACCACATGACCTGGACTTTCCAGAACCTTAAAACTGGAAAGCTATTTCTAATTCTAATGTCTATGCAAGGGTTGAGAAGATTATGCCATAAGTATTATGCACGACTGAGATGGCTGCTGCTTGTGCTACACTGGTTTTAAGAAAGAGCTGTTAATTTTCAATTAAGAACCTTGAAGATTATACAAGTCTTAAGTTGGGTTTAAATAAAAATTTCAGTCCATTCCAGGGTAATTAATTAACTTAGTGCAAAAGCTAAAAGTAGTGAGAATGCATACCTTTTTATTTTAAAAATAAACAACTGAACTTTTAAGACAGGCAAGCTTATCCTGCTAGATTGAAATAGGAATACTTGAATTTTCCACCATATCACAGAAGAGGTGATATTTTCAATCTATAGTTCCAAATCTGCATTATATCAAAATAATAGCTTTATTCTCTGTTGATTGCAAGACAAAAATATTGAAAATTAACAAAATGATATTTGCATTTTTGTATATAATTATTTACATGTGATCAATGGAAAGAAACATACCAAAATATAGCTAAGAATTGTGTCAAAACACTCATGAATTTATATTTTTGTCTCTATTTTCAAGTCTTTAGAGCTCAGCCTAAAAGGCAACAAATATCTGTAGCTGCCAGCAGTCCCTAGATTTCAGGGGAATTTGGACCAAGGCCAGATTTACATTTCAGATCCCATTCACACACCATTCTGTTAGCACAATTATAAGAGTAGCATAATAAATGTGTAGCCTGACCATTCTGTAGTAGTCTCACCTTACTTTACTCATTCTGCTAGGAATTCCTTTTGCCTCCTATATGACAGCCAAATATTCAATCTATTAATATCCCATGTACTGAATCATAGTCATTCCTGATCATCAAAGTAATTTAATAATATGAATTCAGAACTTACTATTGGTCAATCACTATGTCAGGTTACGAGGAAGCAATGACAATGAACATCAATTCCATGTGTAAATCAGAGAGTTACGATGAATAACTGTATGGGCCAACAGTACGATGTCACATAAACTGCTGGGACAAGGGTAGTTTACAAGCAGAATGAGAAATAATGGGACAACAGTTTAAAACAGAAGGCTGCAGCATCGCCTACAGGAATTCGTGTGCCATGATTTGGCCTTCAACCTCCAACTCTGAAGTTTCCAACCATGAAACATACTGGAGTCTCAGGACACACTAATATGTGAGTGGTGCTACAATTAATGGTTTTTGTTTTTGCTTTTTAGTAAGTTAGAGAAGATTTGTCATCTTCATCTTTATGTCATTCATATTCAATTACCTTTTGTGCAATAAAGAGCTGATATTTCAGCTTCTCTGTTGAAGATAAACGAAAATATCTAACGTGTACAGTATCACTCGCTGTATGCTAAAATCAAATTGGCAGGATTTCCCCCACCCACTCCATTTCTAGCCTTTTTTGATAGAAGGAAATGCCTTCATTTGAGAGACCTGCCTTTTCCTACCTCCTATAATTCTAGGAGTTTCTGATCACAGTACCTTACCTTGCTAGCTACATGGGTATTTGTATTATTCCTGGCCAATCAGGCTAAACCATTCCTCCAGGTACAGTGATCAGCACAAGAATGACTATAACTAACATTGGAGCCAACCTGATATACCCTGATGACAATGATGCTTTATCATAGGGAGAGAATGAGGATAATAGAAAGAATCTGAGAGAGAATGGTGATGATAGGGTTGGGAGGGAAGACAGAAGGGAAGAGGGAGAGAGAGTTAGAGAATATGAAGACAATAATATAAATGAAAAACCACAAGGCCCATTCTATATTTGAGCAACCCAATTATGGTTGCCAACATATTTTTATTTTTATTTATGATGTGTGTGTATCTGCGTGTGTGTGTGTGTGTATTCTAGGTAATATTTATATATTTGTTTATTTGTGGCAAAGAAAAGGTTAAGCATCGAAAATATAGAATTGGTCAGAAAATATTCAAAGTATTTAAGCAAGGAAATTATTTGGGCTTTTAGAAAAATCATTTTGACAGTAATAAGAAATAAAATCAGGAAAGCTTAAAGACAAAAAAACATAAAAATCAAGTAGTTAAGGAAATCATAACTATAGTCCAGATGATATTCCTTATTATTAGTATTGTTAGCTGTGGGTATAGTAACTATTATTCACTGTTTTCAACATGCCAATGTAATGGTATATTTATGCATTCTCTCAGTTAAACTTTATAATATCTTGGTAAGTGAAATATCATTTTCATTTATCAGTCAAGGTTCTGGTTTAGGGAGATGAGGTAATCTGTCCAACTTATGCAGATAGTAGTTAGTAAATTCAAGATTCACATGTAAGACCATCTGACTCCAGTACCCATTACCCAAACACTGCTTATCATACTGCCCAGATGATGAGGACTTGAACTAAAGCAAGACAAAAACATTTTGATACAATGCATATTGCAAAAACTGGCCTCCATATATAATATATGAGTATTACCAGCCTTTTCTTGTAACCTAGTAAAAATAATTCTGGCTTTATTATTTCTGGGTTTTGGTCTTTTCCCTTTCATCGCTACCATTAAGTGGGGAATTGGGTTTGCCAGAGGATTCTTGTGCTCTCTTATTATGATAAATGTAAAGAAAAGGGCAAAACGTAGAAGTAATTATTAGAAGTATGAAAAGAAAGCCATATGTGAAGGACAGTTTGATAATACTGCTTTCCAGTAGGTATACCCTTGATAATAATATATGAAAGCAATTAAAGGATGTGATAACTTACTTGTGGTTGCAAGCTTTTGATCAAGACATTATCAGTGATTCGACTATATGAATCATGATTTCAACAGTTAAAAGAAATACTCTGTTATCCTCCACAGCAAATAAAGCTACTGAAGTAGTGAATAAATATAATTATCACGTGGTGAAGAACTATACATTTTTTGGTTGCTGTATAGTTTGTTTTGTTTTGATTTTTTGAGACTGAGTGCTGCTCTGTCACCCAGGTAACCTTGACTCATTGCAACCTCAGCCTCCTGAGTTCAAGCAATTCTCCTGACTCAGCCTCCTGAGTAGCTGGAACTATAGGCATGAGCCACACCATACCCAGCATTTTTTTTTTTTTTTTTTTTTGGTATTTTTAGTAGAGATGGGGTTTCACTTTGTTGGCCGGGCTGGTTTTGAACTTCTGACCTCAAATGATCCACTTGCCTTGGCCTCTCAAAATGCTATATGCAGGGGTTATAGTCTCATATCTAAGGCTTGAGTTAGCATCATAATACCTGAGACAAACCTGAGTAATGGCACTAACCTATGGACAAGTCATGTATATTTGTATAGGTTTTGGAAACTAGCTTCCAAAACTACTATGCAGTTAAAACTGAGGACCTTATAATTCTGTTCCTAAGGCAAGTGTTCATTCTTTCTTCTCTTCCTTAATGCCCACCTCTTCCATACCACATCTTCCCTAAACATTGTCTCTTGGAGCATAAACTACATGGTTAATTTCCTTGAAATAAATACATTTTATAACAACAGAAACAACCATGTCAAATTAGTTTCCGTAAAATACCCTCAAAAGGGCCATCTTTTGCATTTTCAGAGTGAAGCACTCTCGAGCTAAAGTCTGTGCCACTGAACTACTTCACTTATGTCTGAAGTTACCACAAGGACAATAAATAGATATTAACAGTTTATTGACTCGCAAAGCATGTCTAAGGTAATTCACTGAAGGGACCCCTGTGAGAACAAGGGAGAAGCATTGCCCTAAGAAACCGTCAAGTTTCCCCTTTGAGATCTAGAAAGCATATGCTTCTAAGCTTTAGAATAGCTATTTGATGATCTCTATGAATTGCCATCAAAGATTCAAAATTACTGGGGTCCACGCTTCTAGGAACTTACTAGATAATTACTGAAAATGAAAAGACATTTAAAAACCCATATGAAAATATTTCATCGGATAGAATCTAAAATATCCAGCTGTTAATTTAGTACTGGAAACACAGTAATGCATGGGTATTAGAATACTGAAAAATAAAAAAAGCAAGTAACAATGCACGACAAGGTATTTTAGGCTAGTGATTTGTAAGCAGCAGTCTCTATCTCCATGTTCTAGTAAGTTTAATTTTTTTTAAAATTGATGAAACCTTACACCAAACCAACTGAATCTGATGCTCTAAAGGTGTGCCTTGAGTGCTTGCATTTGGTAAAATTTCCCACGTGATTCTGATGTGAGCAATTAAAATCACTGGGCTTTTGGAATAGAAAGTGGTACTCTCCTTGAGCAAGCAAGAAATAGCAGACCAACAAAGACCCCTTAATGACCCAGACTCACACTCTCACTTGGTCACCACTATTACTGTTTAAAAAATTGTTACCATGCAAAACAGTTTAATGTTTCTTAGCTATTCCTGCTGCTGACAGAAAAAGCCAGGAAACTAGTATGAACACTATTTTCTCTCTCCGGACAACTTGCTGATGAGGCCCTACTCTCAGAGAGAGAATACTTAGTGTTCAAAAGACTTGTGAATGGGATCCATGCGGCAATCCACATGCAAAACACAACTGTGCGGAAAAATAGCATTTTTCACACTTTCAAATGAATTTGTTTCTGAAAGCCATATGAACCCAAAGCAAATTTCCTGCTATCCTATCCCACATGGCTGCAAATTTGGCTGCTGTGAAAATTTGCTTGGTGAGTGTATTATATCTTCTCTGTTCTTTTTCATAATCCATATTCATACTTTTTGTTCCTATAATTAGTAAAGTGTATCAAGGTTTAGATTCTCACAGTAATTTTAAATCCCCCACTATATGTTTAATAAGTTGCTACCAATAGTAGTGATCATTACATTTCATGTTGATATTTTTAATCCACTTAAATTCCTTTTAACTTGTTGATCTTATGACAACACTTTGTGGCCTTTTGGAAATTACTTCAAATATCTTCACAGTTTTGTGAATTGTAATATTTGTCAAGAGGTAGTTCACATACATATTTCATATACCATATGGACAAATTCAAAATATTCTATCAAATGAGAGAAACATAGATATAACTCTTTTTTTTATAAATCAGGCAGACTCCCAAGCCAGAGTAGGCTTAGAGAGACTCCTAATGCAATTCAACGGCAACATCTTTCAAGACGCTTTTTACAATTAAACTCATGAATTCCTTAATTTATCTTGAATTTTTAAATATTCCTCTTGATACATTAAGATAGTTATTTATGAATATGTCAGAATTCAAAATATACATACTGTATACACTAATTAGTGCAATTATTATACATCTCTTTTATTTTGTGCCTTATCTCTAAAATTATATTTTTAACCCTTAGTTGTCACTGTCAAGTTTTGAATTGTACTACTATACCAGAAACAGGCAAAATTTTATATGAAGGTTCAACAGGTTAAATTAAATGTATGAAAGTCAAATATAAAGGGTAATTATAAATAAAGGTAGCAGTGAACTTGGGAAGTGAACTTAGATTTAACTTCTCATTGCCTACTAGAGAGCTTTTCAAAGCAGATGGCTTCCAGTCATCAGGCATTTACAAAATATTTTTGTTATGATCTTTTCTTACTAGCCAATTAAATTTGCTTATCTCAATTACATGTTATACTTGCAGATCTTGAGCTGGAGTTTACTCTCTACAAATAAGGTTAAGTGTGGGAAAATTAATGTCTCTTTGTTCCTATCTGTTCATAGCCTATTTAGAATAATAAATGAGTGTCCAGTACCAACGAGGTAAGATGGGGATTCTAATCACCATTGAAAGCTTTTTCTGAATTCCATTTTGATTTTTCATGGGGGTGGCTACCATATTACATTAGAAATGAGATGGCATTGCTGGAACAAGATTTTTTAAATTATTGTAATTTGGAGGTTATGGAAATTTTTTGACAGTTTCTCATTAGGTTGGTGCACAAGTAATTGTTTTTGCCATTATTTTCAATGGCAAAACCGCAATTACTTGTCTACCAGCCTAATAATATTTTGTAACTTTAATTTAATCTTTAGATTTAATTGAGTTAAAGATCTGAAAATGAGATAATTCTGGTTTAGAGGCCATCCTGGAATTAGGGTAGTCCCTAAATCCAGTGACTGGCATCATTACATGGAAAGGAGAGGAAGGTTTGACTCACAGGTACACCGAGAGAAGAAAAGCATGCATGACCTTTAGGTAAAGTGATGTCAAAAGGACATCAAAATAACCCAATATTCCATTAACCAAATTATCTCCCTCTGTTGTATTAACATTATTTCCTGAAAGCCTATAGGGGTTTATAGAACATACTAGTATATTTATTAATATAATATATTCATATATGTTACCTAAACAGCTGAAGGGAGGAGTCGGAAAAGCAAAAAACAAACAAAAAAACCCCAATACTTGCTGATTAACAAGGAGTTAGTTATGAGTTCTACCATAAATACGACCTGATTATTCTAATCCTTGAATTACCTTATTAGTTTTTTTTTTTAATCATGTGGGAAACCTTGACTTAAATGAAATTTACTGTTATTTGAAATGTATGCTACTTTTTGTATGAGTGTAAACTATTTGATCCCACAAAAGCAAACTCTTTCTCTTGCTAAGTATTAAAATTTCACAGATGAGTTCTGGCTAAACAGCCAAATAGCAACAGCTCCGGCCTGCATCTCTCAGCGAGATCAATACAAGGCAGATGATTTCTCCATTTCCAACTGAGGCATCTGTTCATCTCATTGGGACTAGTTAGGCAGTGGGTGCAGCCCACGGAGGGTGAGCAGAAACACGTGGGGTGTCACCTCACCTGGGAAGTGCAAATAGTGGGGGCTTCCTTTTCCCAGCCAAGGGAAGCTGTGAGTGACTGTGCTGTGAATGACTGTGCTATCTGACCCAGATACTGCACTTTTCCCACTGTTTTTGCAATCTGAAGACCAGGAGATTCCCTTGTGTGCCTATACCACCAGAGTCCTGGGTTTGAAGCACAAAATGGGTGGCTGTTTGGGCAGACACTGAGCTAGCTACAGGAGATTTTTTTTTTTAATCTTCCATATCTCAGTGGTGTCTAGAACCCCAGTGAAACAGAACTATTCACTCCCCTGGAAAGGGGGCTGAAGCCAGGGAGCCAAGTGGTCTCATTCAGTGGGTTCCACTCCCATGGAGCTCAGAAAGCTAAAAACCACTGGCTGGAAATTCTTGCTGCCAGCACAGCAGTCTGAAGTCAACTTGGGACAATCAAGCTTGATGTGGGAAGGGGCACTGGTCATTACTAAGGATTGCGTAGGTGGTTTTCCCCTCACAGTAATAAGGACTGGGTACAACTTAACGGAGCATGACAAAGTGGCCAGGGCCAGAATGCCTCTCTAGATTCCTCTTTACTGGGCAGGGCATCTCTGAAAGACAGGCAGGCAGCAACCCCAGTCAGGGGCCTATAGATGAAACTTCCATCTCCCTGGGACAGAGCACCTGGGGGAAGGGGTGGATGTTGGTACAGCTTCAGTGGACTTAAACATGCCTGTGTGCCAGCTCTGAAGAGAGCAGTGGACCCTGACAAGGAGGGTCCTCCCAGCACAGTGCTCCAGCTCTGCTAAGGGACAGACTGCCTACTCAAGTGGGTCCCAGACCCTCATGCCTCCTGACTGGGGGAAACCTTCTAACAGGGGTTGACAGACACCTCATACAGGAGAGCTCTGGTTGGCATCAGGTGGGTGCCCCTCTGGGATGAAGCTTCCAGAGGAAGGAGCAGGCAGCAGTCTTTGCTGTTCTGCAGCCTCTGCTGGTGATACCCAGGTGAACAGGGTCTGGAGTGGACCTCCAGCAAACTACAGCAGACCTGCAGAAGAGAAGCCTGACTGTTAGAAGAAAAACAAAGAAAGCAATAATATCAAGATCAATGAAAAGGACCCATACACAGAACCCCATCCAAAGCTTATCAGCCTCAAAGATTAAAGGTAGATAAATCCATGAAGATAAAGAAAAACCAGTGCAAAAATGTTGCAAATTCCAAAAACCAGAATGCCTCCTCTCCTTCAAATGATCACAACTCCTCTCCAGCAAGGGCACAAAAATGGACAGAGGATGAGTTTGACAAAATTACAGAAGTATGCTTCAGAAGGTGGGTAAGAGCATGTGCTAGCCCAGTGCAAGGAAGCTAAGAACCTTGACAATCATTACAGGAACTGCTAACAAGTATAACCAGTTCAGAGAATATACATGGCCTGATGGAGCTGAGAAACATAGCATGAGAACTTCATGAAGCTTACACAAGTATCAATAGCAAAATCAATCAAGTGGAGGAAGGGATATCATAGATTCAAGATCAACTTACTGAAATAAGGCATGAAGACAAAATTAGAGAAAAGAGAATGAAAAGGAATGAACAAAGCCTCCAAGAAATATGGGACTATATGAAAAAACCAAATCTACAATTGACTGGGGTTCCAGAAGCTGATGGGGAGAATGGAACCAAATTGGAAAACACACTTCAGAATATTATCCAGGAGAATTTCCCCAACCTAGCAAGACAGGCCAACACTCTAATTCAGGAAATACAGAAAACACCACTAAGATACTCCTCTAGATGAGCAACCCCAAGACAGGTAATCATCCTATTCTCTTTAAGTTGAAACAAAGGAAAAAGGGTTAGGGGCAGCCAGAGAGAAAGGTCAGGCTACCTGCAAAGGGAAGTCCATCAGACTAACAGTGGATCTCTCTATAGAAATCCTACAAGCCAGAATATAGTGGGGGCCAATATTCAACATTCTTAAAGAAAAGAATTTTCACCAGAATATCATCTGCAGCCAAACTAAGCTTCATAAGAAGAAATATAGTCCTTTACAGACAAGAAAATGCTGAGGGATTTTGTCACCATCAAGCCTGCCTTACAAGAGCTCCTAAAGGAAGCACTAAATATGGAAATAAAAAACCGGTACCAGCCACTGCAAAAACATACCAAAATGTAAAGACCAACAACACTATGAGGAACCTGCATCTACCAATGGGCAAAAAAACCAGTGAGCATCATAATGATAGGACCAAATTCATACATAAAAATATTAACATTAAATGTAAATGGACTAAATGCCCCAATTCAAAGGCACAGACTGGCAAATTAGATAAAGAGTCACGACCCATTGCTGTGCTGTATTCAGGAGACTCATCTCATGTGCAAAGATACATACAGGCTCAAAATAAAGGGGAAGAGGAGTATTTAACAAGCAAATGGAAAGCAAGAAAAAAAAAAGCAGGGGTTACAATCCTAGTTTCTGATAAAACAGACCTTAAATCAACAAAGATTAAAAAAAGACAAAGAAGGACATTACATAATGGTAAAGGGATCAATGCAATAAGAAGAGCTACCCATCCTAAGTATATATGCACCCAATAAGGTACATATAAAAAACCAGTAAGGGAGGACCCAGATTCATAAAGCAAGTTTTAATGACCTAGAAAAAGACTCAGACTCCGACACAATAATAATGGAAGAGTTTAGCACCCCACTCTCATTATTAGACAGACCAATGTGGCAGAAAATTAACAAGGATATTCAGGACTTGAACTCAGCTCTCGACCAAGCAGATCTGCTAGACATCTATAACACATTTAAAAATATGGATCTTATCCCATAATAACACACACACACACACACACACACACACACACACACTTTGCCAAGTATGTGAATATGAAGTATTACCCTGATAAGATGTCTTACAGTATTTGCCTATGTACAAATGTTTTTAAAGTAGGTAAGCTCTTAGAATTAATAAATGAGGTTAACATTACTGATTACAAAGTGAGGTTCACACAAAAAAACATATCAGCTATATTTCTTGACACCAGAAATATATAGTAGAAAATGAAAATTAAAAAAATTAAAATATCATCAAGGATATTAACTACATAAATAATGTATAACAAATGTGTACTGTACTGTGTACAGGATGGAAGATGCTATGATGTTTTGAATGAAATTAAACAAAATCTGAATGAAGTGAAATACCTCATATATGAATTTTACAAAGATTCAGTAATGAAATATCTCAATTATACTAATTTCAGCTTTCAATACAGTAAAATCCTAATCAAAATCCCAACAGAGGGGTGTGTGTGTGTGTGTGTGTGTGTGCGCGCGCGCGCAGGCATGTATGTGAGAGAGACAGACAGAGACAGAGACAGAGACAGAGAAACTTTTCAAGGTAATTCTAAAATTTATATGGAAACACAAAGAGCTACTGGCAGCCTTGAGGGATAGAAGCGGAAGGAAGGAATAGCTCTTCTGGATATCAAGATTAATTATAAAACTACTATAACTCTATAACTAAGTCAGTTTGGCATTTGCTTAATTATCATATGGACCAATGGTACATTATCAAAAAGTTCAGAGAAAATTACATCTATATGGACAGTCGATTTATGGAAAAGGTGGCCTTCCAGAGAAGTGAAAATAGAAAGTTATTTTAGTAAAAGGTGTTGGTTCAATTATGTCTTCATATGAAACTAAAAAATAAGACTGTTATGTCACTCCATACATGATAGAAAATTCCAAGTAGATTATAAGCATGAATTTGAAAGGCATGACAATATGCTTCTATATTTTGTCGTCTTAAAGATAAATGGTATATTAAAGATAAATAGTGGCTAAATGGTGAACAATAACTATAAACAAAAATTGACAAATTAAAGTACATGAAATTGAAAATATTTATCAAAAGATACCATCAAGAAAGTAAAAAACAAGCTACAGAGTAGGAGAAGATATCTATAGTATATAAAACATGCCTGTATGTTACTACAAAAATGATATAAATCCGAAAGATAAAAGAGCAAGTGACTTGAGTCACTTCATGAAAAAGACATTCAAATATTTAATAAACATATTCAAATGTGCTTAACCTCATTTGCCATCAGGAAATTGTGATTTAAAATCACAGTAAGATGTCACTCTACACCCACCAGAGTGACTAAAATGTAGGCTGCCAAGTCCTAGTGTTGGAGAGCAAGAAAAACACCTGAAATGTACATATTCTTGGTAGCACTGTATATTGAGAGAGTCACTTTTGAAAGTTTTGCATTATCTTCTAAAGTTTAACAAATATGTATCCTATGACCCACTACATACCCAACCAAAATATAGTCACATGTGCTCCATAGATATGTACAAGAATATTCACAGGCAAGTGTATAAAGATGTTCAGCTATATTTGCAATAAACAAAAGCTGGAGAAAATCCAAATGTCCTTCTAAACCAAAATGGATAAATGGTAAAGTAGTCTCCTTTTAACTGGCATTTTGCTTTCTACAGTACAAGATATTTTGAAAGAGCAAGAAAACACTTTCAAACAATTTTTATTACATTTTTTGTTATACTTGTTCTATTTAAATACTATTGTTGTTAATATCTTATTGTGCCTAGTTTATAAATTAAATTTCATCATACATATTATGTGTAGGAACAAACATCATATATATATATATAGGGTTTGGTACTATCTGAGGTTTCTGACATCCAGTGAGGGTCATGGCATATATACCTGTGGATAAGGAGGGACTATGTATTCATACAATATTCCTTTGTATTTCAGAGTATGTTGCAAGAAAATTAACTGAAATATAGTTATATGTAATAACATGGATAAATTACACAAACAATATAAACAAAGATGACAGATTAAAAAACAACATGTGCATGATTCTATTTATGTCAAATTGAAGAGCAAGAAAACTAAACTGGATTGTTAGAAGTCAAGGCAGTGTCTAACTCTAGAGAAGATAGAGTAGTGATTAAGATGAGTATCAAAGATAGCTTCTTGAGTGCAGGCAAAATCCCATCTTTTGACGTGCATGGTGGATATATGAGTATTTACTGTGTAATAATTCAATGAGATATTGGCATTTTTCTGCATGTGTGTTATAATAAAAATGTAAAATATTAGAAAATATATATACAATAAATACTAATTAAGTATCATTTTCTTAATATCACACAAAACATATTTTAGGACAAATGAAATTACCAAAGAGAAAAAGGAAATGCTTGCTCTTGTATGTCTGAGAGTAGAAAAATTCTATCTTCAAGTAGAAATGTTAAGGAATCAGCCAGATATGAGAGTCTGGAATTCATAGCAGATGCTAGCAGAAGAACTGCATTGGGAGTCACCAGCAATAAAAAACATCCATAGCAGGCATATGGAAAACATCCCTACAACCAGAGCCATAGATGAGATCAGACAGATTGAGACTGTATCAGGATAAAATAAGTTAAATGAGAGAGCCCAATGCAGCTCTGGTTGTTGAAGAAGGAAGAGGTCAATAAGATATTACCTGACCTCCACATTCTTCAGTAGGTTGTGTATAAGGTTGCCCCTACTTTTGCTAACATTTCCACTTAGGCAATTTTTAAGACTTATTTTCAGATCTGCATTTGGACGGCAATTTCATATGCTGGCTTCCAGTGTCTTTTATAGGTCTACTGTACTGTAACTGGGATTTCTATCATTATTCCCCAGTTCTCCAATCCATAGAATGCCAGGAACATACACTGTTAACTAGAATCTTCCTGTCTTACTATCCCTGAATGCTTTAATTGTTGGACCTAAAGCACCCCAGAAGCAGCCTGCCATAGTCAGTACCTAAGCATCCTCCCATATGCCCCTGGGGAGGCTTTCTGTCTTAGTTATTGTATTTTAAAAGGAAAGCATAAATACTGGGTAGGAATGAGAACGAGTGGCTAAAGCTACATCAGTGCTCTATGTAAGAAGACAGCTGCACGGATGGGTTAGTCTGTGTTCTGATTTAGACCGATATTAATTCTCTGAGTTAGCATAAGTGTAAAGTGACGTTTTATCTGCTGTAAGTCATCGTTGATTTTCTGAGGGCAAGCCAAGGTAGACAGTTTTTTAGCAAGGTACCTTGACTAAGGGTATTTCATGGGATTCCTCCTGGGGACTGATTAAAAATATTTTACAAATACTTGAGACTTTTCATCTTTAACTTTACTGTTACTCATGCTTATTCACGCTAATTTACTGATTCTACAGTTTCATTTCATATCTTCTTATGTGTAACAGTCCTGGATTTCAGTTCTGCCAAATACCATCAAATAGGGCTTAGCAAATATGGGCCTTTTCTTGGCCTCACATCTGGCTTCTCTTCCAGAAGAGCAGTAAGCACAAGTTAAATGTAAGTTACAGATTATATAAGAGGAAACAATCGCTAAATTGAGAAGATGAACGGTATTGATCTTGAATGAAATACAATGTACACTTTGTCTCTTTGATCCATTTTTTATTTCACACATGTGCAACAAGTAGGAAATGCTTTATAAATTGCTGAGACAAAGGAAAGGTGAACACATCCATAGGATGCCTTGTTGGGCACCTGTTGTCTAACAGGGTTGCAAGACAAAGTGTAAGTCTAGGCTCTACTGCCAAGCCAATTAGCTGCATTGGGCTGGCAACACGGCTTTCCTGAGGAGGAAACATTAAAAAATAACCAACCTTCAATTCATACCCACCAACCTTCATGCACACCAACATTCAGAAACAACCAACATTCAAATACAACTAAAAAAGACCTTTGTTTGGATTGAGAGCACTGAATAAGATAAAAGATATAAAGTGATTTCAAAAACTATGAATAGTGTAAAATATTGTTAATAATTAAGTCTACTATTTTTGGATTACATTAGTCATAAAGTTAACTCTTTTATAGATAATACAGTCTCATAAGAACCAGCCTAAATAATTACAGTCAACATTGATTAGTTTTTCTCTCCAGCATCTATTAATACTTTTCCTTCTAATGACCCTTCAATATTCCTTCAAAGGACTACACCCTGTCTCCAAGTGCTTCTTCTGGTGTTGACCTTATATCAGCTTAGTCACTGAGCTATGTAAATAATGTGACAAATGAGCTTGTGACTGAATCATGGCCAAGGGAACATAATTTTGGATAGAATGCTCTTTTCCCAATAAATGTCAGCCTGAAATAATGTTATCCCAGAAACAAATGGAAACTCTCTTACAGCCAGCTGGAAAATGGAGCTTACCCAGAGGAAGCAGAGATGAAGGATGGATCTTGGAATATAACATGAACTCTGAGTAAAGTTGCACCTCAATCTGTCACTTAAACCTGATGGAGTCTTATGGGTAAATGTGGATAGAGGTGATATCAATATCGCATTATTGCTTATGAAGAACCTGAAGCTCAGAAATGTCAAATAACTTTTCTGAATGCCATATATGTATTGGAAGATCCAGCGACTGAAAACACAGAATAATTTGAATTTCAAAACCTGTTTTAGGCTTTTTACCTAGATGTGTAAAATGTATTACTCAATAAATCTGTGGGTGTGTATAATGAATCATGAAGATCAGATTTGTTGTCATGACAGAATTTAAATGTTTTACATTAGGGGAATATTCTCCAAGGAGAAAAAATTTAGAAATAAATGGGATGAGATTCTCTTTATTTAGACATACACAATATTCTTTCACATGGCACCTAACCAAACTGAACACAGAACTTAAAGAACAAAAACTTTGGAAAATGAGGTAGGTGGATGACCTGAGATCAGGAATTTGAGACCAGCCTGGCCAACATGGTGAAACCCTGTCTCTACTAAAAATACAAAAAATTAGCCAAGCATGACGATGCGTGCCTGTAATTCCAGCACTTTGGGAGGCAAGGTGCATGGATCACCTGAGGTCAGAAGTTCGAGACCAGTCTGGCCAATATGGTAAAACCCCATCTCTACTAAAAATACAAAATTAGCTAGGAGTGGTGGCATACGCCTGTAATCCCAGCTACTTGGGAGGCTGAGGCAGGAGAATCTCTGGAATCCGGGAGGCAGAGGTTGCAGTGAGCCAAGATCCCACTACTGCACTCTAGCCTGGACAACAGAGTGAGACTCTATCTCAAAAAAATATATAAATAAACTTTGAGAAATGATTTGAAATACTGAAAATTCATTTTCAATTTTATATTTACATACTAATATGTACACCTTGGAAATATTTTTAATGGGGCACTAAAATGTGTATTGAACTGGATTATATTTGTATTTATAAGAAATATATTGCTTTCAGACATTATCAGCCTTTTAAAAATTTGTTTTATTATTATTCTGAGGCAAGTGCTTGGTTCTGTTGCCCAGACCAGAGTGCAGTGGTGTGATGTCAGTTCACTGCAACCTTCGTCTCCCAGGTTCAAGTCATTATCTTACCTCAGCCTCCCGAGTAGCTGAGATTACAGGCATATACCACCATGCCCAGCTAACTTTTGTACTTTTAGTAGAGGTGGGTTTTACTATGTTGGCCAGGCTGGTCTGGAACTACTGGCTTCAAGAGATACACCCACCTTGGCAAAGTGCTGGAATTGCAAGTGTGAGCCACCACCCCCAGCCCAGCCTGTTTCTGTGTTCTAGAAAGTTTTAAATTGCTAAGTGCTTGAGACCAGGCCAGACCAAATGATGCATATTTTGAATGATGTAGGAATTTGAGTACATGTAAGCAATGATTAAGGAAAAAGTGTCAGTCTTGCATCCATTGACACTTGCATAGACTATGATTCAGAGATTACTGATGTGATACATCTCTCTGTGAATCTGATCGCTGTCTCTAGGTGAGTCATAATGGCTTGGGAATAACAAACAGTGTTGTTAAATTCACCATATGTTTTTAGATGACATGATAATGAGTCTTAGAAACACTGTCAAGTAACGCAGAAAAAACTAATAATAGAGTCATCAGTCAGACAAAATATTTCGTGAATGTTTTTGATTGATTTTGCCCAGGTAACACCAGGAGAAGTCCACTGTGAACCATGAGACACACAAAATATTCGTCTGTCCACACTAAACATCAACATCAGGTAAACTTCCCCAACTCTCTAGAGGAGCACAATCTGGCGTTTAAACACATACTTTTTAAAAAGCAAGGCTGTGATTGTCAGGGCTACTGAAGGCTGTTCTTCTCAGAGTCAGAAGTCAATAATCTGAAGAGAGGTTTATATTTTAGATGTTGGGTGTCAATTGTTTCTGTCAACATTGTATTTGCCAGGAAAATCTGTCAGGTAGATATGATAATGTGACAGTTCTGAGCATTGTCTCATGTATCAAAAAAGCATGTATGGACCGAGTAACAGTATCATATCTGTTAGAGATTATAGAAAGGAAAAAGAAAAGAAAAAGAATACAACTTTAATATAAGATTTAATTTTGTTTCCCACAGTAAAAACTGAATAATTATTCAGTCATTCAAAGGTAAGTTAGAAGTACAAAGAAAGGCTCTGTATGACACAGGAGTTCCCTCATTCTTGTAGGTAGGCTGTGGTAGCTAATGAAAATAATCTTTTTGTTTTTTTGAGACAGAGTCTCACTGTGTCACCAGGCTGGAGTGCAGTCATGAAGTCTTGGATCACTGCAACCTCCACCTCCCGGGTTCAAGCGATTCTCCTGCCTCAGCCTCCAGAGGAGCTGTGACTATGGGCACATGTTACCACGCCAAGATAATGTTTGTATTTTTTAGTAGAGACGGGTTTCACCATGTTGGCCAGGATGGTCTCAATCTCTTGACCTCATGATCCACCTGCCTCAGCCTCCCAAAGTGCTGGGATTACAGGCCCAGTTTGAAAATAATCTTGAATAACAAATGTTTTCTCTTATCTCCAAACTTGTAAAAATGAATGTTTATAACAAAAGTCAATGATGCCGCTCTGTTTGCATATTAAAAAACATAAGGGGGTGGGGCGCAGTTGCTCATGCTGTAATCCCAGCACTTTGGAAGGCTGAGGGGGGCGGATCACAAGGTCAGGAGATCAAGACCATCCTGGCTAAGATGGTGAAACCCCATCTCTACTAAAATTACCAAAAATTAGCCAGGTGTGGTGGCGAGTACCTTTAATCCCAGCTATTCAGGAGGCTGAAGCAGGAGAATTGCTCAAACCCAGGAGGTGGAGGTTGAGGTGAACCAAGATTGTGCCTCTGTACTCCAGCCTGGCTAACAGAGCAAGACTCTGTCTCCAAAACAAAACAAAACCAAAACATAAAGGAATGAAAAATATCTAAAAAGTCACCACCTACAATTTCAGTAGGGATGGTTTAGACTTCAAGTAGCAGATTACCTAATACTTGCTAAAGCAATATAGATGTTTATTTTCCCACATTGAAGAAGGCTGAAAAAGGCAATTACGTGATTTGTGCAGCAACCTCATCCTATGCTCCCACTGGATTTTCATCTTGAGCTTCTAATAACCACACGATACATGTCACAATCCCAGTGTCACATCTTCACGCAAGTGATCTGAGGAAGGGGGAAACAGAATAGGACTTTCCCTTGTAGCAGAGAGAACTGGATGGTTCCCCCTGGCTTGTCCTAATTAGGATTCAGTCCATGGTGCTGGGAATACTGCCGTAATGAACAAGACTGGGGCTCTCGGAGTAAGAATAAAAGGCAAAATGTCAACCTTAGGTGCCTTTTTCTGGTACCTAAAAATTGCTATGTGCACTCCATTGGTCATAACAGTGTCACATGAGCACCCTGGAGTGGGAGAGAGGCTGAAAAGTAAGTCTCAGTAACTGGATAGTCTTGCCTAGCTTGTCCTGATTAGGATTCAATCCCTGGTGTTGGGCACATTGCTGTGCTAGACAAAACTGAGGCTCCCTGAATAAAAATAAAAAGCAAAATGGCAATCAGGTAGAAAGTAACCATGTCTGTGACAGCTACCAAGGAACTATTAGACTTCTACTTTCCCTTTTCCATTATATTTCACACATCTCAAACAAACCTGTTCTTGAAATTGGCCTAAACTCTTAACCTGATTACTAGGGCATATGAGAATAAAGGTGAGAGTGAGAGTGTGTGTGTGTGCAAAATCTCTCCTTTAACTAATTTGCACTAATTTGGGGGATAAATTTTCAGATAAAAATAGTACGATGGGCTGAATGTTGGCACCACAATGATATGTCCACATTTTAATATCTAAAACCTGAAGGTACCTTGTTTGGAAGTCTTTGAAGGTATAATTAAGGATTTTGAGATAAAGAGATTATTCTAAATCTTCTAGATGAGCCTGAAATCTAACAGACAGAAGAAATTTGACAGAAAAGGAGGAGGCAATGTGACCCTAGAGGCAGAGACTGGACTAATGCAGCTACGAGCCAAGAAACACGTGGGGTCACTGCCGCTGAAATTGTCAAGGAAATAAATTGTCCCTAGAGCCTTCAGAAAAAAGTAGATGCTTTAATTTCAGTCCTGCAGGACCTTAATTTCAGGCTTTCAGTCTCCAAAACTGGGAGAGAATAAATTTCTCTGGTTTTAAGCCGATAGGTTTACAGTATTTTGTTATATTAGTTTCAGGAAATAAAATCACATCATAATAAATTTTTGCTTGTTAGAATGCAGTGCAGATTTGTGTACTGGTTTTACATATTGCAGTCTTCCTATTTCTCTCTTGTTCTAATACTTTATTTCTAGCTTCCGTTAGGTTTACCATTGGTAACAATTGTATTGTCTGCCAATAAAAAGGCGTTGGTTTCTTCCTTCCCAATCTATTATTTTCTTTTCTTATCTTATTCTATTGGCCAGGGCATCACAAGAAAATGTTGTGTGGAATCAAGAATAAGAGTATTAATAATAATGAGCATCTCTGTCTTGTTCCCAATATTAACAGGGATACTGCTACAATTTCACTGGTAGGAATAAGTTAGCTCTACGCTACACTTTATCAGAAAAGGAAGTTTCCTTGTTTTCTAATTAAGAATTAAAAGGGTTCTAAATTTATATGGTTTATCATATATTTTATTTGCTTTAATCTATTATGATGATTTATAACTATAGATTTTCAAATAACATTGCCAACTTTATATTTTGTGATAAACTCAGTCATTTTACATTATCCTTGAAATACAATGTGAGATCAGTTTGTTAACTTATGGAAGACTTTTTTGTTGTTGTTTCATTTTTCTTCAGGTCAGACTGGTCTGTCAATGTTCCTTTTTCCCTTTATCCCTCTTTTTCTTCCTTCCTCTTTTTGTATCCGTATCTGTCTTTTGTACAGTATTAGAATTTGTATGAAATAATTTGTTCTTTAGTATCTAAAACAACTCGGCAGTAAATATCTTGTTCTGATAATTTTAGGTATGGAATAATTTTGTCTTTTTATACATTTACTTCACTGCTAAAGGTTTGTTTTTACTTTTCAGTTTTGAGAACATATGTGTTATTAAAAGTGCTCAAATCTATTCACATAACATTGTTCCTGCTTTTATCTTGCTCTATTTGTCATTATGTCTCCTTGTCATATGTAAAAGCAATTATTTCAACTATTGATCTCAGCAATGCATTGCATAATTTTTATTAGCCTTTTCAAAAAAAGGACAATGTTTTTCTTCTTGAGCCTCTTTGTCTCTATTTCTCTTTCATTTCCTTTACTATTTCTTACCAGCAATTTTATTTTAGATGTATATGTTGTTCTTTTCATAACTTTTTATATAATAACTCATAAGAACTGTTGGGCAAGAAATGGGACTGCCCGTGTACAGTGCTTAAAATTAGGCTTGGGAAAAAGTAAACATTATATAAACATTTGCCATGATGATTGATGATGATGATGATTGGCATGGCATATGATGAAAAACAAACTTCACTTTTCTTTGAATTTATGTGGTTAAATATGAGTTTTATAAGCAGTATATAGATGAATTTTTTGTTATTCACTATTAATCCTCATCTTCCAACAGGTACAACTGATCCATTATGTTTATTTTGAATGTCAATGTATTTTTCGTTGTTTTTACAATCTTTGTGCTTTCTATTCACCACTTTTTCTTTTTTTTAAAAAGCATTTTCCTCCAAACTGCTGCTTTTGGGGACTGAGTGTGTTCTTAATTTATTTTACTGATTTGTAACTTATATATTCTACTTCTGTTCTTTTAGTAATTACTTGGAATTTCACTTGTACACTTACCTTAAAATATTTCTCAATAATTTAACACCACAAATTAGACATTATTATCTATCATTTGATAAAACAACCCTTTTTAATTTTTTATATTTATTTTTTCTTCAACTTTTAAGTTCCAGGGTACATGTGCAGGATGTGCAGGTTTGTTACACAGATAAACATGTGCCATGGTGGTTTGCCGCACAGATCAACCCATAAACTAGGTATTAAGCCCAGCATGCATTAACTATTCTTCGTGCTCTTCCTTCCCCAACTCCCACCCTGACAGGCCCCAGTGTGTGTGTTGCTCATCCACCTCCACACCATGTTCATGCGTTCTCATCTTTTAGCTCACACTTACATATAAGAATATAAAGCAATGCTTTTTAGTATTTGTTAACAAATTTTTCTACTTTTTAATCACCATTTCCTCTTGCTGCAAAGTCTGAAATGACTTTTCCCTAGGATATTTTTCATCTTTCTGAAGTTCAAACTTTAGTAATTATTTTATTGTATCATAATGTTAAATTTTCTCACTTTATCTTAAAATGCCTTTATTTAATCTTTGTTCTTGAAAAAATGTTTGTACCTATACTTGTTGTTAGTTATTTTCCCTCATCACTTTAAATATATTATTCTACAGCCTCTCTGGCTTTTATAGTTATTGTTAAAAGGTATGTGATTTTTCAAACAGTTGTTCCTATTCAGGTAAATTCTGGATGTTTTTAAAAAACTTTTTTTTAATGTTTTATAAATTTTCTCTATCGTGGTGGGTATTTATTGTGCCTGTCAATGATGTTATATCTCTTATCAGACCTAGAAAAATCTCAGACATTACCTATTCAGATACAGACTTTGCTCTTTTCCTCTTCTCTATTTATGATTAGATGTCTTTAAGAGTTTTTATTCTGTCCTCCATTTTAAAATATTTATTTTTTTAATTTTTTTGTCTCTTTTTCCCTCTGGTTAGATTCTGAAAAATCTCCTCATTATCTGTCTCCAGTTCTCTAAACACCTCTTCAGCTCTATCTAATCTGTTGTTTGCCCTATTTACTATTTATTTTTTAACAATTTTACTTTTGATTCTTATATTCAATTCTTTTTTCCAATAAAAATTTTTCTAATGAAAATTATTAACTTCTCATTCTGATATTTTTATTTTTAAAATAATTTTATATAAAGATATTTTATATTTCATGTCTTAGAAATACAATGTATAATTCCTTGGGGATGCAAATTGGTAGCTTAATTATGCCTGTTAGTGCACACTTGTGGGCATAATTCCTTTGCATATATTTGGTTGTCTTACGTTGGCATCTCATATTTGTTTGATATTATTTTATGGCAACCCTGGGGGCCTAACAACAAATGCTCTCTTCCAGCTATACTTCATCTTTACTTTGGCTGGAAGTCAATGAGTGTTATCTTAATACTCCTTGAGTATACCTGCGGTTACCTGCTTAATGGAACAGTCTCTGATTCAACTGCCGTATTTCTGAATGAGACAGAGTTAGTTTCCTGAGCACAGCACTGCTTTAAGCATCTTTCCTTGGGTTAACCCTATCATATGCTTATTAATCTCGTTTGAGATTTATACTCTTTTGTTTTTAATGTGTCATGGAAAGGGCCCACAGAAGTTATCTTGTACACATGCAGCAGTATATTAACAATATGTGTTGACACCTCCAACCCCAGCTGAGATCTAGATCATGGGTGTCCATCCTTTTGGCTTCCCTGGGCCACATTAGAAGGAAGAAGAATTATCTTGGGCCGCACATAAAATACACTAATGACAAGTGATGAAAAAAATGGTCCATGCATAATTTCTATGACCTTATGACATCCACCACCACAGATAAGCAAAAAGTCCTTGCATTCAAAAGGCTGGATGCAGCTGAAGATGTTTTATTTTGAGAGGGAATCTCTCATAAGCTGTTCACCATACTATTAGAAGATATCCATACTACCACTTTTTTTGCTATTATTTTACTTAACTGCATTGGAAAGAAATTTTATTTGGTATCCACAGCTCTAACTTAGCGATGAAATTTAAGAAGTATGTTTTCTACAGCCACATTTTAATATGTAAAAAAGCTTATATCCCTGAAGTTCAATATTATGACATTATACACTATGTTATGACATATCTATTTTCTTAGAATGAAGTGAGAAAGGAAAGACTATGGTATTCTCAGAATGTGGGACTAAACTCATATGCAGGGACAAAACAGATACTGTTAGTGAATAAAGTGGATCTAGCATAAACCTCTCAAGATATGTCTCCTCTATAGTAGGGAAGCCAGTACTCTCTTCCAATTCATTTATGCTAAGAGAATGTAATACTGGTTTGGGCTGGCCTTATCATATTTTATAAGGCAAATTAAGTTTCTGATTTTGTTTTAATAAGTCCCATTCTTTATATGCACTAAACATTCATTTTATAAATTTGAAAACACTATGTTGGGCAAAAAATCTAGAAATTTACTTAGTAAAATAACATTATTTACTTATAATTTAAAGTCTAGAATTTTGAGGAGCCTTAAAATCATCACTGTAATATATATATTTCATATACCTAAAATTCATGACATAATGTTTAGATTATTGACAAAATTGCAAGTCATACCAACATTTAGTCAAAATATCAGATTACTGACACCTGATCCACTCTCCTTAATTATTTATTTAGCTTTTTGAAAATATTGCTCTGTCACCCAGGCTGGAGTGCAGTGACATGATCTTGGCTCACTACAACCTCCGCCTCATGGATTCAAGTGATTCTCCTGCCTCAGCCTCCCAAGTATCTGGGAGTACAGGTACAGCCACCATGCCTAGCTAATTTTTATATTTTTAATAGAGACGAGACAGGATTTCACCATGTTGGCCTGGCTGGTGTCGAACTCCTAAGTGATGCACCTGCCTCGGCCTCCCAATGTGCTGGGATTACAGGCATGATCCATTGTGCCCAGCCCCACTCTCCTTTCAAAGTTCCAGGATCCAGCCCAGTAAAGCAAGTAATACTTAAAATAACTGCATGAAAATCCTCATTACTACAGTATTCTTAAAACTATTTTTGTATAACATATTGCATTATTCAATTTAAATCTAGCATAACCTTCTGAGTGTGTATAGATCTGCTGCAAAAGTATTAGTTTATAACATATATAGAAAGCTTAGAATCTAAGTTTATAAACCAATAATAATACTAGAATATCATGTACGACTAACAAGTCTGTAGTTAATGATCTTCATCCCTAAAGACTCTTTGGAGGCTTCATACTTTGTCTATAGTGGCCAGTTAATTTTATTTTGTAATTTTTATCATATCTTAAGCTCAGCAAGATTTCTTTTCTTCCTCGAAATCCTGTTGGAATCTGAAATACACACAAAGTATTTTGTATATACAGATTTATATGAATTGCAGTTTATCATTAACAAGATTTAAGTGGAAGGCTTTCAATACTGCTTAACTGAATACTCATAAATTTAACGAATCTTATTCACCTACCAAAGGTAAGATACATTATTAGGTACAATGGTGAGAATACGGACAGGGTAATATTATGATATCATGGTGTCAAGGTTCAGCTGTTATATTCTAAAGACATTGTTTGTCTTGATCAAGTCACATTAACACGGGTTTCAAGGTTCTCACCTGTAGAATAAAGATAATAACGGCATGTGTGTCTTAAATCATAATAGGGTAGCATGCATCACATTTAGAAAGTGAACAAATTTTATGAAGTCTTTATGAATATGCTCTCATTTTTTAACAAGAATACCATGGAATTGGAATGAATACTATTATTATCCCCATTTTACAGGCAAGGAAACTGAACTCAGAGTGACAAATTTCTCAGCTGTCCTGCTAATATGGAACAGAGGGGCTTAAAGCTTGCCTAATTCCAAACATTTTTACTTCTGTGACCTCCACTTACACAACAGAATGAATAAGGAGATGTTTAAAGGCCTAACGACATTAATGATAAATGATAATGATGTCAATGAGTGAAAGTGCAGATAAATAAAACCTTCATAGAGCAGGTAGGATTTTCCTCAAAGAAAAAAAACATGAAGTATTTGGTTTAATAACAAGGGTATAAAAATCACAAAACAGAAAATACAGTAGTTTTCAGATTGTATTCTGCAAAATGACCTTGGAAATATTGCCAGTTTGAGAGTTGCCATGTGCCTCCAGAATTTTGACACTCCATCAAGAAATGGATTTTACTTCTCTTCTTCTTAAAACTCACTGTAACTTTGTGATTGCTCTAACAAACAAAATAAAAAGACCAGTAAAATTATTAGAAGCTTTATTTTTTCATGTACGTGTTACATAGTGTGTTAAGGATCTCTAAAGAAACAGAACCAATAGGATGTGTAGATACGTAGAGTGAAAGATTTATTTTAAGGATTTGGCTCACATGATTGTAGAGGTTGATAAGTTTGAAATTGGCAGGGAAGACCAGTAGGCTGGAGACCCGGGAAAGAGTTGATGCTGCAATTTTGAGTGCAAAGGCAGCCTGGAGGCAGAATTATTTCTTCCTTCGTATCTCGGTATTTTCTCTTAAAGTTGTCAACTGATTAGATCAGGCCAAATCACTTACGGAGAGTAATATGCTGGACTCAGTGTCTACTGATTTAAATGTCAATCACATGTAAAAAATACCTCCACATTGATATTTAAATCAGTGTTTGGCCAGACAACTGGGTACCATAACCTAGCCAAGTTGATGCATGAAGTTAACCATAACACATGAGTTAGAGTCAGTGTCAACAGAATTACAGTTGACTCTTGAACAACACAGGTTTGAACTGCATGGGTCCACTTATATGTGGATTTTTTTCAAACCAAACACTGATAGAAAACAGTACTCATGTTATGTGAAACCCAAGTATGCAGAGGTTCCACAGGGCCAACTGTGGAACTTGAGCATTAGAAGAATTGGATATATGCGAAGATTGGGGGTGGTCCTGGAACCAATCCCTCGAGTATACTGAGGGAAGACTGCATATTCAAAAAAATCAATAAGGGACTTAGGACAAGAATGTATATACATTCACATAAATGCATATCGTGATAAAGGCTATGCAGAGACTATCAGGGTTTTGAGTGCCGAGAAAGCAGCCAAGTAGAAACACAGAGCAGGTAGGCATCTTGTGCTCATAGGAAAGGCTTTCACTGTAAGTAGAAGCCTTTTAGTTCCTCAGCATATATTTGGTATATACAGTCAGAGGATATAGGGAAAAGGAAGAGAGAGAAAAGGAGAGGCATGTGATATATTGACTTTCTTGGGTTTGTCTAACAAGGCACCACCAACTTGGTGGTTAAAAACAACTTGTTCCTTTCAGAGGGGAAGAAAACCAGGGAGTGGGGTTCCAGGCTGGGCAGATGGAGTAGAATATGGCTTTGTCATGAATAGTAAATAAGAAAATCTATGCAAAACACACAGCTTAGGGTCTTTCAAGTACTCAAGTTCTGTTGTTTTTACTGTTACTGAGCAGAAAGATGCTAATTTTCTAGAACTGCTTTTTAACCTACACTGGAAATTATTCTAGTCGACCTGTCCTGCTATTTGGTTAAATGATAGATATCTAAAAGAACTGTAAAAAAATGGTTTTATTGATACCAGTTATTTCCAGTTGTTAAAAAATGAGAGAAATACCCTAGAAGAAAACCTAGGCAATACCATTCAGGACATAGGCATGGACAAAGACTTCATGACTAAAACACCAAAAGCAATGGCAACAAAAGGCCAAATTGACAAATGGGATCTAATTAAACTAAAGGGCTTTTGCACAGCAAAATAAATCATTAGAGTGAACAGACAACCTACAGAATGGGAGAAAAAATTTGCATCTGACAAAGGGCTAATATCCAGAATCTACAAAGAACTAAAACAAATTTACAAGATAAAACGACCCCATGAAAAAGTGGGCAAAGAGTATGAACACTCACTTCTCAAAAGAAGACATTTATGCAGCCAACAAACATATGAACAAGCTTATCCTCACTGGTCATTAGAGAAATGCAAATCCAAACCACATTTAGGTGCCATCTCATGCCAGTTAGAATGGCAATCATTAAAAAGTCAGGAAACAGCAGAGGCTGGAGAGGATGTGGAGATATAGGAATGCTTTTACACTGCTGGTTCAACCGTTGTAGAAGACAGTGCAGCAATTCCTCAAGGATCTAGAACTAGAAATACCATATGACCCAGCAATCCCATTACTGGATATATACCCAAAGGATTATAAATCACTCTACTATAAAGACACATGCACACACATGTGTTTATTGCAGCACTGTTCACAACAGCAAAGGTGGTTGGAACCAATCCAAATGTCCATCAAAGATAGACTGAATAATGAAAATGTGGCACATATACACTATGGAATACAACGCAGCCATAAAAAGGAATGAGTTCATGCCCCTTGCAGGGACATGGATGAAGCTGGAAACTCATTCTCAGCAAAGTAACACAAGAACAGAAAACCAAACACTGCATGTTCTCACTCATAAGTGGGAGGTGAACAATGAAAACACATGGACACAAGGAAGGGAACATCACACACCAGGGCCTGTCGAGGGGTGGGGTGCTAAGTGAGGGATAGCATTAGGAGAAATACCTAATGTAGATGACGGGTTGATGGGGTGCAGCAAACCACCATGGCACGTGTATACCTATGTAACAAACCTGCATATTTTACACATGTATCCCAGAACTTAAAATATATAAAAATTAAAAAGTAAAAAAATTGTTTTACTAAATAGTGTAATTTATATTATCCTTATTAAGAAAGAGAGCACTAACTGAAAGTCCATTTTAGGATAGTCTCAATCCTTTCAGTCACTTAAATTTACTACTTGGTTTCTTGAATGGATCAAATAATGCCTTGATGTATTTATTAGTAGAAAAAGATTGGCATAATAAATAGAATTTGGTGTATGAGGAATAAATTATGAAGATTATGAAGAATTTATTTATTTATTTTATTATTATTTTTTGAGACAGAGTTTTGCTCTCGTTACCCAGGCTGGAGTGCAATGGCGCAATCTCAGCTCACCACAACCTCCGCCTCCTGAGTTCAGGCAATTCTCCTGCCTCAGCCTCCTGAGTAGCTGGGATTACAGGCACGCGCCACCGTGCCCAGCTAATTTTTTTTTGTATTTTTAGTAGAGACGGGGTTTCACCAGGTTGACTAGGATGGTCTCGATCTCCTGACCTTGTGATCCACCCGCCTCGGCCTCCCAAAGTGCTGGGATTACAGGCATGAGCCACCGCACCCAGCCCAGGATAATTTATTTTCTAAACTGTTTGTGGAATAAAGAATTATGTAATTCTAATGATGTACAAAATATAAAACTAAAACCTTTAAAACCCTGCAGTGCAGACTAATAATATATAACTCATTCTATAGCATATACATGCATGTGAAAAAATATGTAAGCATATATATATATCTATATTTTAAGGGTTTGTCACCTCTTGAGGTCATTTTAAATCTCAGTTCTGTGGGTAAGAATTGAACCCCATTCTGTGTGGCTGAAATGTTTAGGGAAGTCTTAAATATTTAGAAAGATGAGATATTGGAATATTACAGCAAATGTTTACTAAATGTCTTAATGTAAAATAGATAAGAGCTCCCTAGAAATTATATTTCCAATACTTTGAGCTTGATATTAAAATGCTTTCACTTATCAGATTGCCATTTCAATGACCCATAGAATTTAGGCAAAGCCAACAAGAAGGGCTTCCAAAGGAGAGCCTTAGGGGAAATAGGAAGCATTGCAACCAGGCACGCTCTTTTTATGGTAAACTATAATGATATTAAATGGAGAATATATGAGTAGGAATTTTATGAGTATATATGTGTAGGAATTTTTCTCCTTAAAAGAAGCATATTTAATGGGACACTATGGCTGTGTGTCCTTTTATTTATTTATGTTTTTGAGACAGAGTCTTGCTCTGTCACCCAGGCTGGAGCTCAGCTATACAATCTCAGCTCACTGCAACCTCTGCCTCCTGGGTTCAAGCGATTCTCCTGCCTCAGCCTGCTGAGTCCCTAGGACTACAGGCATGTGCCACCATGCCCAGCTAATTTTGGTATTTTTAGTACAGATGGGTTAGTCAGGCTGGTCTTGAACTCCTGACATCAGGCAATCCACCCCCGCCTGGTCTCCCAAAGTGCTAGGATTACAGGCATGAACCAGCATGCCCAGACCTTATATCCTTAATTAGTAAATACATATGTGTGATCCACAGCCGGCAGTCTCCATGGTTTTTGAATCATGCATCCCCAAAGCATTGTGGGGGTAAACATATATCAAATATTTTATTTATCTACATATATAAAACATCCAAAATATAATGCTTAAAAATTAGGTAGAAAATTAATAGAAGAAAATGTTCAAATATTAACATGAACTATCTACATTCACACCACTTTGGGGAATTCTTGCCTTAGGGTATGTGAAGATAGGTTGATCTGTCATGGGGTCAGGACTGAGGGCTCCAGGGCCAGGCTATGTTGAGTTATTGTGGCTCCATCACTCAAACTGTGAATAAGACTACTGAAGATTGTTGGGCAGCTCATCTCCAGCCCTCCCTAACATACAGAGATAGCACTAGAAATAGTCATATTGCTAGAATGTATTTCTAGATTAGAACTGGGTCCCTCCATAAAAAGTGGAAGTACCTCCCCTTGTAGAATGACCAACTTATCCCTGTTTATTTAGCATTTACTCCGTTTAGCACTGACTTTCTCGTACATACTTTCTAAACCAATTGCACACACATCAAATGGTCAGCAATCATGTAACAGTGAAAGGTAATGAATAAAATATTAACACATTGTGCCTAGCATACTTAGAATTTCCCTAGAGAGGTTTGCTAAATAAATTCAAGCTTTTAATTTTATAGTTATTAAATATAACGGAATGTTTGAGAAAATGAGAAATTGCAAAGGCAAATTAAATCCTAGCTATTAAACATGTATGTCTTTGAACCAATAATGCCTACATCAACTGGTAACTTGATAGAAATGCAGGATCTCAGGCCCCACCCTGAACTCACTGGAACAGAATCTTCATTTTAACAATGTCCCCTGGGCATCTCTATGCACAGTGAAGTTTGGGAGGCACTCATATAGAATAGCAAATGCTTATTCCCCACTGGTTTCCACATGGATCTCAATTCTGGTAATGCATCAATGTCACCTGTGGAGCTTTTATAAGCTTTTATACCTGTGTCATTTCAGGATATTCAGGCTTTGGAGGGTCATCCTGGAGTTTTATAAACTCCACCCGTGTTTCTGATTTATAATGAAAGCTAAGACTCTCTAATTTAGAACAAATAGAGGATTATTTTCTTGTAACGTAGTTGCCTTCTTAGACCTCTGTACCATACATAGGTATTAACAGAGTGTACTGCAGCAATTTAAGCCACTGGTTCTCATACTGAAGTATATAATAGGATTACCCATAGTATCTGCTAAAGTAAAAGTACTGAGCTCTAACTTGGGAATTTCTGATTCATAGGACCACATTTGTATTTCTAGTAAGTTCCAAAGTGATACTGATGCTTTTGGTCCTGGGACTACACTTTGATAACTACCTGGCTCCGATGTGAAAGGATCTGGGTTTGAATAGTAGTACTGTCACCTACTAACTCTTTGGCCTTGAATGAGCTGCCTCACTTTTCCCCCTTTTGTTCCATATCTGTAACGTGGGATAATTTTAGTATGTAACTTATAGGAATACATTAGGTGATTTATGTAAAGCATAGTGCCTGTTCTTCGATAATGCTTACAGAGATAGAGATCACTTTTGGTTTCCAAAACTAGAGAATACTGAAGAGCTAATATGCATTTTGGCTACTGAATAATCTTATTTCTCAGGATGCTAGACTTAAAACATGCTGTGCATAAAAAGATTTAAAGACCAATTAGGGATGAGAAAAATTACATATGGCTTTTCCCTCTTTCTTGCAGTTACAAAACTCATTAGTTTATTAAAGTCCCCAAGAAGTTCTACAGTATAGAAATCTGTTTAATTTAATATTTTCTAGATTTAAATTCCTTAGAACTAATGTTATTTGGAATGCACTTTGAAAAGCATTGGTTTAAGCAGTTCTTTTAAAATGAGACTGTATTTTTCGTACATTGACTTATCAACTTCAGAAAATGCTCTCACAAATTAGTCAGTATTTCACTGTAAATGCAGTGCACTGTCTGATAAGCAATCTTGAGAATGGATGAAAGAATGTCACACAATTGAAAGGGGGTTAAGAACAATGGAAAGAAGACAATGATGTCCTATATGCGGATACAAGACTAAATGAAAAATGCTCAACCAGGTCTCTTGTAAAGCCCAGATAATGGTGCTGTAACATATTGCCTGAAGTCTGATGAAACACAGGAAATGGTTAACAAGATTCTAAGCCTAGAGTACATTTTAAATACATGTCAAATTGCTTTTAATGACTTTTTTTTTGATTCGAAGAAATCACAGGGCTTAAAGGAATCAGAGAGACTACTATTGATGAATTTATTAATAAATAACTTTATTCATTCCATCTACCATCTTATGTCTTAGGTGAACTCATTCAGACCCATAGTTTTAAACTCATCTGTAGGTTGATAATACATTCATTTATAAAACTAGTTTTGACTTATTCTTTGAACTCAACCTATATATCGAGCCACTGATTTGACATTTTTAATGAAATGTCAAATAGGATGTCAAACTCAAATTGTCTAAACCTGAAATCTTGATTCATCTGAACTATTCCCTTTCCTCCTCCATTTCTCTTACAGTCTTCTCTAACTTGGTAAATGGCAATTCCATTTTACCACTTCCTTGTGCAAAAAGCCTTGGGATCATCTTTCTTTTCACATCTCACATTATTCAATTCAACACCACGCATATCAGATCTCTTAGTAAATATACTTAGAGTCCAGCTTCACCTAATCAGTCTCATGGCTGCTACAAAGTAAAAACAACCACTAACTATTGCCTAAACTATTATCTATATTTTCAAACAGGTCTGCTTTCCATCCTGGCAACCCAACAATCTAGTCTCATAGAGCAATGACAATGGTCTTTTCTAAAGGCAAATCTAATTGTGAATTTCTTGGTTCAAAACCCTAAAACAGTTTAAAATCCTTGATCTCACATTGAGTAAAAGCAGGTATGTGTTTGGGTCCCCTCCCACCTATGACTGCATGTTCCACCATTTTTCTCATCCTCATGCCTACTGTCTTCTGTATTCTTCCTGGGATGTGTCAAGTATATTCCCACCTCAAAACCTTTGCATGTGCTATTCTGTTTGAAACACTCTTTCCTCAGATGTATCTACGTGGCTCACACTTACTTTGTTTAGGTCTCTGCTTAATGTCTATTAATAGACAGGGCTTCTATGATTACTCTTTCTTAGCTAAAACTAAATCTCTCCATCCTTAACTTACAAAGCAGTTACTACTGTCTGGCATATAAATTTATTTGTTCATTATCTATTTTCTTTCAATGCCAGCTTCAGTGCCACTTGCTCACTACTCTATTCCCACAATCTAGATCAGGATTTTAACACATAGTGGGCATCAATAAATGTTTGCTGAATGAATGAATGACCTACTCTCTCTCAGCCTTTAGCTCAAACTCTTACCTACACCTAAATTTGTACGAAATCATCTTCCACCTATGTGACAGATATTACTTCAATTATCTTTCTAAACATAGTCTCACCACTTTGTACCCCTTTGGAAATCTTAGTACAGTTCAAACTGCTCAAACTCCTATTATCTAATCATAGCGGGTGCTATAGTCAGTAGTAATATTTTATATACTTAAAAAATGACCAAGAGAGTAAATTTTAAATGTCTCACCATAAAAAGCAATAGGTAAGGTGAGGATACGTTAATTAGCTTCATTTAATCATTCCATATTGTATGCATATATCAAAACACCACAATGTGCCCCTTGGTGTATACAATTATCTGTCAATTAAAAATAGTACTAATAATTTGCAAAAAAAAATCTAAATTAAAAAAAGTTCTTATTTGATGCTAGAACCTGATCACACTTCCTGTTCTTACATTGCCTATAATCAAGTGCTAAAATGAAGGAAGCAAGAATATTGCCTGAGATGAAACTCTTAGAGTACTGACCTCTCTCTCTCTCTCTGTTTTTCATCTTAATTCCTTATGAAACTTTTGGCATTGTGCTCACTTTTATGTCCAAGAATCTGGTCACACGTTGGTTAGGACAGTCAAAAACAACACCCAAAAGAGCAGCAACAAAATTGCATATTTCTATAATAAAATATTATTATGTTACTATACATTAAATAACTTGGATTAAAGTATCTCTGGGATACTGAAAGGTATCTGACTTAAAGGTGAAAAGGTGGCTGGCTGAAAATCTTGATGTATGATTAAAGAGGAGGGAAACTGTATGAGCTGGAGCTAAAAATAGGCAAGTCTTGTTTTATTCTGACATTTCAGCCAGCAGTTCCAGCCCTCTTCTGGGAAAACAAGTATCAAACAGGAGGACAGTGGCTCTGTTCCTTGTTTATAATCTACAGGGACCTGCTGATGGTTGGCAACACTCGAACAATTTAAAGAGCCCGACCTCTACGCTCTAAAAGCATTTCAGTGAATATATAAAAGTCTCCATGAGGACTCCAGTGTTTGGAAACATAATGGCAAAATTTTGATTGAGGCCCAATATTGATTAACCTCTTTAAAGTTCTGGCAGTGACATTTCTGCCATTAAGCAGTTTGCCCATGCACTTAATATTGGGAAAACTGAACGCCAGCGGTCAAGGGCTTATTAAGAAAGGGCCTTTACATCTTTTTTCAAATTCCCCTTTCAGGAGAATATAGTCTCTCCAATGTTGCCACCAGCCACCATCAAAAGTACATGCATGGCTTCAGGAGCAACAGGGGAGCCCCCAAAAACTCCCTGGAAAAGAAGAAAAGAGATCAATCTTTTTCTTCCTGTAACTTTTACCTGCCACTTCATAAATCACTGGAGTGCTCAGTGATTTCATTTCTTATCTGTATAATGTGAAAGATTAAGTCTGTGCTCTACCTCTCAAAGAGAGTTGCTAAGAATGAATAAAATTGATGTTGCCTTCGGTCCTGAAATAGTCTGGAATAGACATTTTGGCCATGACCTTGGCAAAAAGCGAGATTCATTCCCACATTTTGTATTCCTTAGCTCAAAACAGGTAGCTGGTGGAGTCCACTCCTACTCATGTAAAGATAAAAAGATCCCAATCTTCCAGCCTTGTGGTAGAGGTGATGATAAGAGAGCACAATATGGGAAATAATGTTTTTTTCGACTATCTTCCATGAATCATAAGCCTTAGGAAGAAGTGGCTTTAGCAAATTGTTATTTGTATTCCCATATTATATTTAAAGCAATTGAAACCCAGAAGAGTTCAATTCTCTACTGTAAATTATAATGTAATTAAGTGGTAAAAATAAAATATGATCATTGAAGCAGTGCTATTTCCATTTCACCTTCCTTTCATCATGTCTTCGGGTAACTTATTCCTCACTGTCTGGGAACCTGTGTTTAATTTTCTCCCCTTTTACTACCCCCCTCTACAGAGAAATATGAGACAAGGTGATTCAAAATAAATGTATAAACCTTAATAAACTTTGGCCAGATGTAATCCAAGTCTCAAGGTTATAAATCTCATTTTCAAATGTGTATATCCTAGATCTTCATTTTGCTGGTTTCAATTGAATAAGTTTTCAGCCCTAACACTCAGACAAAATTCATAAATGATTCAAAAATTAAGTTATATAGGTGAACCCAAAATAAACAAAGGTATCAGAACAAAGATGTAGGAAACCTTGGGGAGAAGACAGAAACCGAGAGGGAAGAGAGCACATGGAAAGCCTTCTGGGAATGCTCATCGTGGTCTATTCATTAATGAGGATGCTTTTGACATGGATGTGTTCACCTTGTGGAATAATCTGACCATTTATGGACTTTTCTGTACGTGTGTGATACACCTATATACATATTTGTATATATATAAAACATATATAGTCTGTATGTATGTGATATAAGATTTTATATATAAAATCTTATAATTTAAGACTCAAGATGAGAGGATGCAGGGAATATGCCTTTTCTTCAAACTAGTACATTCTTTTTATAAGGAATATTTGTAGAAGTTCATCTATTTAAACTTTGCAAGCTACATTTTTTAAGGGTCTTTTGACTTTGGAGAGTCAGCTATTTTAAAAAGACTTAAAAAAACAGAATATTCATCTCCAAATGATCTTCTTCAGAGAAGACGAAGATAAAGCACCGGAGGTGTTTTACCTCCAGATGGCACGTGAAACAGCATTTTCTCCCCTGCATTGGCCGAGGCAGGAAAGTTTCACTTTGCCTCAGGGTGATAAATTCACTGGCGGCTAATCACGATGGGTTTTGTGTGATATGGCATCTGTCTAACAAGAGCTAGATGAAGACTGCCAGGTCTATGACACCTAGTAGACAACTGAACAGCCTTTAGATAGCAATGATTTCTGTCACAGTCAATCTCCCACAAACAGATGGCAAGAAGTGACTTAGAGTTGAAAGGTTTCATCTTTTGCCCCTAATCCCTAAGCTATCTGGTCCTGTCCCCTTCTTCTCTTGACAAATATGATGTTTCATTCTTTATTGATGCGAGACAGTACATGTGGTCTCTTTATTTAAATCTGAAGTGACCCAGGTAAGCAAGTGTTGAGAAGTTTCTTTAGATATATCCAAGCTAAAGGGATTAACTTCGTAGTAGCAGGCTATTTTTTCCCTATACCATGGAAAGATAAGCAACTCATGGAGGGAAACAGGAGTCTCATGAAAAAACAAACACTGCTAAAATCAGAGAATGTTTACAAGTAATTCCCTAATCTAAAGGGCATTTAGTTTTCTTGAATACATGAATATTTTATCAACTGGTAACATCAGGCCTTTCTATCCTTAAATATCTGTCCAAAATGTTTTATGTCATCTGTTGGCAAATGATTTTAACATTCACTTTTCACCTGATATATCTTCCCGCTCATACAATTCATTTCAGAGGCATAACTTGTTTTCTTTGCTAAGATTTCATTTCCTCCCGTCTCAGAATTTGATGAAATCTATTTCTTAGTTCCTCGTCCTCCAGTGAAAGCTGACAACAAGTATCAGACCAAATGTAGCTGTCCCATATGAAGTCATTCATTTCTGTCAAAGATTAGACATTATTTTTTTCTTGACATAAGATGACTGATACTGTTCTGTTGGATCCAGAGGGGCAACTTAACCACTTAAGGACTAAGACTCATTTTAAAAAATAATATTCCATTCAGAAGATTAGATTTTGATTTGGGGGTTTAGGAGGCAGGTACTGTCAAGAAATGAGATAGTAATAAGAGTTGAGAAAAGCAGAATAATTTAAAATTAACACCATTTTTGCCCAAGAGCAGAGAAAGGGCAATTCTGGTCTTCAAAGGGGTCTTATTATTTGTCCATTTTGTGGTTGTGACGGAGAGAAACATAGCTCTTCTTACTGTGTGCATTTGGCAGCTCTAACAACAAGAGAATGGATCTCATTCTAGCCTAGTCAAAGTAATATGGAAAATGAGGCATCTTTAACAATACAGTGAAGGCCAGGCACAGTGGCTCACACCTGTAATCCCAGCACTTTGGGAGGCCAAGGCAGGTGGATCACAAGGTCAGGAGTTCAAGACCACCCTGACCAATATGGTGAAACCCCATCTCTACTAAAAATACAAAAATTAGTCAGGTGTGGTGGTGTATGCCTGTAGTGCTAGCTACTGGTGAGGCTGAGGCAGGAGAATCACTTGAGTCTGGGAGGTGAAGGCTGCAGTCAGCCGAGATCGCACCATTGCACTCCAGCCTGGGTGACAGAATGAGACTCGGTCTCAAAAACAAAACAAAACAATACAGTGAAGTCTACAGATGATATACTTTAGTATCCCACAGGAAAATTTTTGAAAGAAAACCTAGATAAGGCAAGGATCTGTAGAATTTGAACCATGTGCTCTTTTTTCTATTTCTTTTATAGTATTTTAGCAAGTGTTGTTTGAAAGAAAATGGGAATTCTTAAAGGTGTAAGCTGTTTCCTGTCAGATAGGAATCCCACTGTAGAGAATTGAAAATAAAATCTAATGTGTTGGTCTCTCTAGCCCTATTCCCACCCGGAATGTAAAAGCACAGTTTGAGTGTGTCCTATAGGTTGGACTTCTTTGTTGGAATATTTCATTAACAGAAAAAGTCCTCATGCCAAAGAAAGCAAATAAGCAGATATCTAGCAAAAGAAGAAAAATAAAAAATCTACTTGAAAAACTAATTCACTACACAAAGTCATAGAGGCAGCCATCAGATGACAATACTTTTTTTCCCATTGGTACAAACAAGCTCTGATGTGTCTTTTACTATTCTGGGTGTCAGTTTTTTCATCTTTCCAATATGAACAATAAATAAAGAAAGCCTCTTTATTGATTCCTGTAAGGATGAATTTGCAGATCAAATTAGGAGGCTGCTTTGAAAAAGTAAGAGGTGGTAAGCAGTGGTAAAGGCTTTTTAATGAAGATCTCAGGAAGCTTCTTATTTGCTTAGCCACAGAACCTAGCATTTCCGGTAGACAGTAGAGAAAATAAAGACGATTTTACAATGGCCTTTTTGTTTTGTATCACTACTAGTTATAGCAGGGTATAGATGCAGAAGTGATGTGATTTTCTGATTACTGGTTTACACTGATAATAGGTTATTTAGGGGCCTAGGGGAAAACAATCAAACTGAGGCCCTACTGTAGTCAGATACTTAGTTAACGTTTGTATATATTACCTCATTTAATCTTCAAAGGAGCCCTAAGTTTCTAAGATTCTTCCAGAAAACTAAGGCTTTTTAAGAACATAGTGGAAAGAAATTAAATGCTGGTACTTAAATTCCAATCCAAGTCTTATTTCTTTTCTTTCCTTTTTTTTTTTTTCCCCCAGATGCAGTGTTCCTTTGTTACCCAGGCTAGAGTGTAGTGGCACGGTCTTGGCTCACTGCAGCCTCTGCTTTCTGGGTTCAAGCAATTCTCCTGCCTCACCTTCGCAAGTAGCTGGGATTATAGGCACATGCCACCATACCTGGCTAATTTTTTTATTTTTTTTTTATTTTTAGTAGAGATAAGGTTTCACCATGTTGGTCAGGCTGGTCTCAAACTCCTGACCTCAAGTAATTAACCCACTTCAGCCTCCCAAAGTGCTGAGATTACAGGTGTGAGCCACTGCGCCCAGCCGCAAGTCTTATTTCTAACTGGAACTAAATGGACACAGCCCTCTTCTCTTCCCTCCATGCTGTATACTGTCACCAGGCGAATCTCAAGGCATTAACAACACCTGGGCAATGCTAGAAAGTGGTACCCCAGAGGAAAGAAGGACTGCACTAATTTACTTAATCATTCACTCATTCATTCAACAAATAGTTACAGAGCAAGACTTTTGTACTTAGCATCGTTCTAGGAATCGAGGAGGAGCAGTGAATGACAGAAAAAATGTTTCTGCCATTTTGTAGCTTACATTTTATTGGAGAAAATACTAAATAAGCCAGATCATCACACAAAAAGCTGAAATTTTAGTAGTATATTAATTAGCTTTGTACACTGAGGGTAATGCATTTCAAATGAATTATCAACATTACAGGGATATTCTAAGAGGCCAATATTTTCTTTCATTTGGCTAAGAGTGAGACATGCAACATTCCAAAACACTCTATATGACACTGAAATTAAACATATTTTAACTGTTATCACCAGGTAATGTAGCTTCATGTTTTAGAAATATGTTTTTCAATAAAACTTATTAACAGTCTTCTTTTTGTTCTAGATCAATTTCATAGTTTTTATAAGTAGTTATTACATAAATTATCTATGTGTCTTTGAGAACTAACTTGCTATGTGTAAAACATAATTAGCTAACATGTCTATACAAACCTTTTCAATTCTGCTATATTTATATGAAAAAAATAAAGCAGCAAAATTTCACTATAAATCCCAGATTTGAACAAATTCCCATGAAGCAAAATAGCACAATATCCTTGGGATAATATATTGGTCTCGGTAAAAGTCAGCTTCTTATTAGCTTTCTTGGTTCCTGTATAATGCAATGAGAATTCAGACGTTGGATCTAGTTATTTATCCTTATCTCTTCACCCCCGTTAACTAATTCACTGCCATTTAAATTGAACTTAGCTCCCTGTTCTCCCTGCACATGCATGACTTGACATTTACACTCATTAAATTTCATATTCCATCCACCCCTGAACCGTTTAGCAAAGGAATTTCTACAAAACAACTAGATCTTGTGTTATTGTTGGTGTGTCATTCCGTTTGTTTTATTTTCAACTGCAAACTTTACATTTATCTAAGAAATATATTAATACCATCTACTATAAATATTAGCCAACTGAACTTCCATCTTTAACTGTGGGGAAGTTACGTCCACTGAAAAATGCATTAAAAGTCCTAAGATGCAGCTAATTATTTATATTTTAGAAGTTTATAATTTTATATGCAATTTGAATGTATAAAAGGCTAGTGAGGCAAAGTGACAAAGTCATTCCTGTCCAAATTCAGTGAATGTTAAAAGTAACAATTAATATAATTTCTTACTTAGTATTCAAACTGATTTATATCAGTTTCAAAATTCTGATTTATCTCCATTTAGATTTCTATCAGATTAAATACTGGCTCTGGCTAATAAACTAGACTCTACAATAATTCTGAAAAGGTACTGTTGAGGCTTCTGTGTATCATCCAGTAAATATTCGGGTTATAGTTTTCTTTATGTGACATTTAGCCTGGTCTAATTTTCAGATTTTTAATAAAAATTATTGAAATGAGGTTTATACTTATGTTTTCCTTTTTCAGAGCAGTTGTTTGCCAGCAAAATGACTTCCAACCTAAGCAAATGTAGGTAGGTTATTATTTTTGGTGCCTTATGAGATAAGAGACTATGTTATCTAGATTTTTTTTTTCCAGAGGGAGTCTCGCTGCTGCTCAGGCTGGAGTGCGGTGGCACAATCTCGGCTCACTGCAACCTCCACCTCCTGGGTTCAAGCAATTCTCATGCCTCAGCCTTCCAAGTAGCTGGAATTACAGGCATGTGCCAACACATCCAGCTAATTTTTATATTTTTAGTAGAGATGGGGTTTCACCATGTTGGCCAGGCTAATCTTGAACTTCTGACCTCAGGTGAACTGCCCACCTCAGCCTACCAAAGTGCTGGGATCACAGGCGTTAGCCGCTGCACCCAGCCATTATCTAGATACTTTAACTCTTTTCCTAATATATTAAATCTCAGTCCTAACCTTGTTAAGCTAATTAAGATCTTGCCTTCATTATTCCTAAAAACATAGACACACACACACACACGTTTAACTGGCAAAATAAAGAAAAGCTTCGTTTTTCCTCTTGTATGAAAGGCCGTTACATGGTTTTATTTTTGGTTGAACTTTGTTTTGTTCCAAGTTTTGGCACTATATTGAAAATATTTTCATGTCAAACTGAATATTGCATGCTATGGGTACCATACTTTCCATCAATTCCCTTTGAATACATTATATACACGCTGAATTTTATTTTACAATGATCTTAATACTGAACCAGTTTATTGCACCTTAGAGGTTTTTCAGGGAGCCATGGTTTACTAACAATTAACTTTAAAAACCTGCCACACATAAAAATATTTATGCTTAGTTTACATATACTCCCCTGGAGACAGAGAGATAAAACTGGTATGCACTCCCCCTGAGATATCTCTGCACGTCATTACATTTCAACCAGCTTATGCTGCTAGTTATTCTCTGGCCTGTTCCGTAGACGAAAATATGTCCTTTTATTAAAACAATATTTTCACATGCTGATTTACCTGTAGTTTTTTTGCTTCTATTTATTCATATGCACACCCACACTCACACCTACACACTGCTAAAGACTGTCAAGACAATATTTGCAACAGGAAAGAACTGCATAGATCATTTTTAAAAATTTCTCCAATTCTGTCTGAAGGTAGTCATATATTGGTTGAAGCAAATAAAATTGTTTTCCAATGGCATTATCTGAAAGTACTGATTGATACTGGAAACAATGATCGATTTTAAAAATAGGCAACCTACAGGTATGCCATCATTTATTAAAAACATTTGTGATACTACGTGACTCTCCTACTACAGATAAATTATTTTACAGGGATTATTCCCCACAACATTTAAAATTTACGGAATAAATGCATTCATTATTCAATCTGCTCTCTTCCATGTATTGACATGAGTAGGATGTTAACTCCTTTTTAAACACTTTTGCTTTTATTGAAAATGTATTATATGCTAAATTAATAGTTAAATTCAGTATGTGTTAAATTCATGGTTAATTTCAGAGTCATTATAATTTCAAACATAACTCTTTAGTCATATTTCCCAATTTGGGACATCTTTTTTTTTTTTTTAAATAGAAACAAATGAAGTATTTATGATTTTTTCTATTTGTACTCTGATTTCTAAGACAAAACAAAAACAAAAATCTGTTGGAGGACAAAAGGGACATCAATCCAAATTCTAGCATGCTGTTGTATAGGCTGCTGACTGTAAGAACGTAAGAAAGACAGTGTTGTATGGTGGAGAGAATCTGACACGTGCATAGATAATGTGTGGTTCTGGCTTTCTCCCTCCCCGGTGATGTGATCTGAGGATAGTCTCCTAATGTTTCTCTTCTTAATTAGTCAAAAGGAGTAATGCTAGGGAATTCTGCATACTAATTGTGCAATTCTTAGGTTACAGAAAGAGCACTTTGTACAAGATAAGACAAGAAGAAAATCTGGAAAAATGTCAAGCACATTTTTAAAGAAGCATGTATTGTTTTCAAGGTTTGAATTGTTAGCTTTGTGAAATAGCAGTGATGTCCAGGAAGGTGACTTCTATTGTTTACTTGAAGTTAGACTGACTTATCAAGATCTGAGGAACTATTTGGCAACATTTCATCAGAAGAAAATCAGGATATTTATAACTATACATTTCAGATGATCCAATTTAAGCATAGGAATATATAAAGAATTTTATGAACCAGCATTAATTCCTGATCTAATTACTATTCACTAGGACAGTTTTGGAGACAGGGACTAGGGATGCTGATAGAGACATAAAGCTGGAAAGGAAGGCAAGGGGTAGATTTTTGAAGAGCTTGAATTATACCTCAAGGCTTAAGAGTATTTATTCTGAAGACAATAGAAACCTTTTCTACCACCCACCCCAGAGAATTAAACAGACTAACACTTAAAATATATATATTTGCTAGTGATGGTGGCTAACACAGAGTTAAGAGAGAAATCTTAAGCAGTGGTGAATGTCAAATGATGTTGAGAGCCTGAATTAAGGCAGTCTATAAACATTAGAAATTTTAGATGAGAGACTGTCTCTAAGAGGACTCTCAGTGATCACTGCCTTAAGATACTTATGCCCTTATATAATTCTTTCCTCTTAAGTGCATGCTAAACTTATTGCCTCCCTTATGAAAATAGAATATGGCAGAAGGTATGGAATGACCCTTCCGAGATTAAGTCACAGACTATGAATTTTTTCCTGTGTGCCCTCCTTTACTTTCTTGTGGACTGTTGCTCTGAGAGAAAGTAATTGCCATGCTGTGAGCTATCCCTGTGGAGAGGCTCATGCAGCAAGGGAATAAAACCTGCCAATAACAACATTCATGAGCTTGAAAGGATATTCTCCCACCCTTAATCAAACCTTCAGATGAGACCACAGCCCCAGTTGACAACATAAGAACAGCTTTATGAGAGACCATAAGCCAGAGACATCAAGCTATGACATGCCAGGATTCTTTACCAACAAACGTGAGCCAATAAATATTTATTACTTTAAGCCACTATGTTTTAAGGTAATTTAGTTGCAGCAACAGATAACTAATAAACAGAGATTTAAAAGAGGATAAAGATAATAACAATGAAAGTATTTCTTGATTTTTACCATGTGGCATATAATAATCCTAAGATAAATAATAGATTAAATTTTTTGGAATTATATGAACCAAAGCTGCTATAAATAATGTAGAAACTAATGATGATATAAGAGTCAATGGGAAAGAGGATAGAAAGATAAAAATAATTATTTGAGTACAAAGGGTTTATAATATTATTTTAAATGCTAGTGGAAGCAAGGTGAGTTTATGTTACTATTGGGAAAAATTTTAAATGTACAATATGAGAAATATATGATTATAAAAATCATATATTTTGATAATTTAAGAAAATTGTGCAAATCAAGTAGAAGTTATTTGAAGATACATTAAAAGTTAAATGCTTTATAATAAACAGGAAAAATGTAATAAACTTTATTTCTTTACAACATTTTCCTATTTCTTGTAGCTTAAACTTGATTACCTTGACTTGAAAAGAATTAACACTAAACCATTTATTATTTTATGAGCCATGAGAGTAAAAAAACCCAGCCAATGTTTATTGAACATTCTATGTAACTGGCTCAGCCTTATCTGTTTTGAGTATTATCTTGTTAATTTCTTACTTTAAGGAGCTATGGTTAAGATAGTAAAACTAAGAGTCAGAGATTTTAACAGTATGTCTCCCGGCCAGGTAAGTGTTAAGTCTAATAAATACAAGTCTAATAAATACATTCGCCTGTGATTTCAAACTCTTTCGACCCATTATGTCATCTCATTAGGCAACTGAGATGATGTATCTCTAAGTTCTGTTTAGGTAGCAAAGTGCTATAAAGAGTGAGGTATTACTGTTGTCACATATCTTTCTAATCTACACTTTCTGATATTGTTTTAACATACTTTTAGGGTAACTTTTTCCTTATTGAGTCACTTTCAGAATCAAACAACACCCCATTTCCTGGACTTGCTTTCTGAATCATCTGGCTTTATACAGGGCAATAACTTTCCTCTCAACCTGTTTAATACATTTTCCTAAGAAAGTAGCAGTCACCTCAGATAACATCGCCTGTTTCTTCATCACATGAGGCTAGGTCCAATGATTCAGATGTGGCAAATCATACATGCTGTGAGAGGCTCTGATAGTTGGACCTGTCTCCCGTACTTCCACATAACAAGCTTCTCTCCTTAAGTTTCAAAGCGATCATTTAAAATGCTGGGCTCACTAACACTTCTTTCTTTCTAAGTTGTACATTTTGTATTCCAGACTCCTGGTGTGCTGACCAAACCACAAGTGATCTTCACCTTTCTACCTTCGTTAAGCTCAGGCACATTCTGGGCAATTTCTGCCTAATTGGTCTTCCTTGCCTGATTACTGTCAGCTGGTGGTGTTCCTGTGCTGAAGTGCAATGTCAAACAGCACAATATACCTTATTTTCTTACATAATCACTCTCTGCCCACCAGAATCAAGAACATAACATGCTAAATTACTATGATTGTTGGAATATCATTTGGGAAATACAGGCTTAAAAAAAACTGCTGGGTTTGGAGGACTACTACTGCCCAAATTGCATTTTTTGCTTTTTCTCTTTTTGTTTTAGCACATAACTATGCAACTGAGTGGAGGGAACAGCAATTCCAGCTCATCATGAGTTGTAAGAAATAATGCCAATGCCAAAAATCTGGACAGATGATAATTTCCCGTTTGCTTTTCTTCCCACTAAAATATGTAAGTACAGAATAAGAATGTTTTATGTAAAGTGAACTAGCATTCCATTGGGTCAACTCAGAAGAGGTGCTCTTGCTGAAAGGGAAAAAACAAGTTCTATTTCAAAGAACAGTCTTTCTTTTACTCCTAGGATTTGGGAGCTTCCTCCTTTTGTCGCAACCTGGGCATTATACTTTTGAAACTTGTTAAACCACTGGACGTTTTCTGATGTAGCTTTCGTGGTTTAGTAGGCCCTTCATTCTTTTGTTATCTCCATGCCAAAGCAACAGCTCTCTGCCCCTTCCTCAAGAGAGGGCTGCTACATAACCATCTCTTCCTGGGTTGGCTGGGGAGGTCTGCATTGGTAATTGGAAAGTAACAGTTCAGGAAAAGACAAAAAGACACAGGTGTGCTTGGGTCAGAGAGAAACAACGACAATATTATCTGATAATATAACACAGAAGAATAGTGTTTAAAATAATTTAGGTTAAAAAAAAAAAAACAGTTCAGTGGCTCTGTCAATGGCTGCTTTAAGCCTTGGCTTCTTCATCTGAAATATAGGCATAATAATTTGTGTATCTTAAGGTTGTTAAAAGAGTTCAATGGGATTAAACAAGGCAGTACTTATAAAATGATTTGCGTAGTGCCTGATCCATAGCATATGTTGGATAAATGTTAGCTTTTCTTACTGTTATTTTTGTTAGTAGCAGCTATTCTTTTTAGGCCGACGCGACTATCATCATCAGGTTGGCAAAAACAGCAATTACTTTCCAACCTAATACGAGGAAGTCTATAATTATTCACTCCTTCATATCTCCACGATAAGTCTTAAAAGCATTAATATACTTTTTATTTTATTTTTTGCTGGAATAGAAATCTGAAACTTACAAAGAATGTGTATACTAGCACGAACTTTTTAAAAATTATTTCATGGTGATGATAAAGACAGTGTTCTTCCCAAACAAAACTTCCTCTTGAAAGCAAATGCAGGAGTACTTGTGAATAGTGGGATGGAATTTGATAAAGTTCTTACAGTTTTATTTTTATCAGATGTTACCCATTCATTTCTTGTTATTCAACTAATATTTAGGCACTGCTCTAGGTGCTTAGGGGAAGATCAATGAACAAAAGACACTGATTCTTGCTCTCAAGGAGCATATATCCTAGTGAAGACAGATACTAAACAGAAAAGATCTACAAAGCATATGGTTTGAAAGCAATGCGTGCTATAATAATGACAAGAATCATAAAAGTGGGTCAGAATCAGGGGACAGGAGTGCCATGTGAGAGAGGGCAAGCCGTTCTTTTAGATAAGGTCATCAGGGCAGACCTCCTTGAAAATGTGGATGTGAACAAAGCTCAATGAGAAGCAGTGTCCCAGTTTGAGAAAAGGCTCTGAGTCAGGATCATCTTAGGCACGGCTGGGGAACAGCCAGAACGAGCTGCAGCAGGGTGAGGGAGGTGTTTGTTGGTGACCTGTTTGAAAAGGTCCCTATTACCTTATAGGTCAGTGATAGGGATTTGACTCTTACTCTCAGTGAAAGGGACAGCTGTTAGAAATTTTTCATCAGAAGAATTTATTCATATATTTAACACACTGCATTGTCAGTACCTGATTGCTATTATTTGACTTTCTACAAATAGTAATTGACTTCAGGAAGGCCTTTCCACTGGGGTAATATTAGGAGAAAAGGACCATGGGTTCAAATCTAAAAAGATGGTGGAAATGTAGCCAAAGATTAAAATGCGGTCCCAGGCAGGGTGAAAGAAGATAATAAACCAGCAACCCAGAAGGTAAGGCTCACACCTGAAGGAAACCAGCAGGAAGATAAATGACCATACAAAGTTACACCCTGGGTCAAAATGTCCAATGTCTACAGAGATTAGGTTTAGAAAACAGTGTTGACAACTGCAGCAAAGCAGTGTGCACCCTACTTGGGGAAGAGTACCATTGCTCCACTCCAGCCAGTTTCTGCCATGAAGCTTCACATTTCTTGGAAGAAACTGGGAATCATTTTTTTTGAGACGGAGTTTTGCTATTGTTATCCAGACTGGAGTGCAATGGCATGATCTCGGCTCACTGCAACCTCCGCCTTCTGGGTTCAAGCAATTCTCCTGCCTCAGCCTCCAGAGTAGCTGGAACTTCAGGCACACACCACCATGCCCAGCTAATTTTTGCATTTTTAGTAGAGACGGGGTTTCACCTCGTAGACCTGGATGGTCTCGATCTCTTGACCTCGTGATCCCCCCACCTCAGCCTCCCAAAGTGCTAGGATTATAGGCGTGAGCCACCGTGCCCAGCCCTAAATTTTTAAAATGACAGTTTCACAACTTCGAAGTGCTGGATGCAAAAACAAAAACAATTACTGCGTGGTTTCAAACAAAATATATCTATAAATAGCATGTGAACTAGGACTAGTTCATAGTGGTAACTGCACAACTTTTGTTGCAGAAATGAGTAAAAAGAGGGCGATCTCAGGAAGGTGTTATGTGGCCATCCTGGAGACCAACTCTTTGGTGCAGCATCGTAAAGAACTCTTATTTTCAGTAGATGTGACCAGAAGGCAATGCTCACTGCCTTTGTTACATCACTCTTCCAATGTTCCTACAGTATTTTTCTAAGGACCGACTGTTTTAAGAAAAAAACAAAAGTCATGGAATGACTTTTTACTTGTTTTCTGTAAATGTGAATTTCAGGCAGGTTGTCAGCCATTTGGGAATGCTTTTTTCCTGGAGAGAATGAATAAACAAAGTACTGTGTGTGTTTCTGTGCGTGTGTTACTCATGGCATAATTCTTGCTTTTTCTTTCAGCATCACTCCTACAATTTTTCTTAGACTCCAACATAATAAATTTCTTTCACTTATCCAATAGACCATTAATATTCATCTTCTCCCCTCTCTTTCTCTTCTCCCATTTTGTTTCTCTATCTTTGAACTCTGGTTTTTCACTATGTCCTCTGCCAGGAGACTGTGAGCTACTTGTCTCAATTTGGTGAGTTTCTACTCATCCTTCATTCCTGACTTTCCAAGCTGGAGTTAACGACATCCTGTGGCCACTGAACTACTTTATATATATATATATATATCACATTGTATTGTCATTACCTGATTTCTTGTATAAATCCCCATTACTATACAACTTTGAGAGAATTGAAACTCTATTTTCTTCACTTGTTCATTATTTTAGCCTAATCTCATGACAGTGTCTAGACATAGAAAATGCCGAATATTCATTTATTATATATAGAGATTATATCTAGCTACAATTTTTAATGACTATTTGGATTTATTAGTAGAGTCCACCTAGAGAAGATATTTTAATTTAAAACATAAATGATTAATTTTTCTGTTCATTTTTATAACTATATGCAACCTTGTTTTATTATTTCAATGTGTTACTCTGTGGAGGATTTTCTTGACTATAAAATTATAAATCGCTTGTGTATAAAATGCCCCCGCAGTGCAAACAATATGGTGTTAGAGGATCAGTAAAAAAATTTAGAAATAATAAAATAAATGGATTTAAAATACTGCAACTTTTAAAAACTGAGATTGAGTTTGTTGTTTGTAACGAGGTGCTTAAAATTCAGAAGCAGATTCCATATCATTATTTTTTCTTTTAAGAGTTTTTCATAGTATCTCTCTTGCTTGAGCAATCCTATTTATTAAATTTCAAAGAAACCTGAGAGATCACAGATCAGGTAGACATTTATACTCAGATCATAACATATACATCAAAAGAAAGATTGAGTGAATAACACAAAGGCCAACTGGAATATATACAATGTGTTGTGTGTTTCAGGTTGCATTTTTTATTGCTTGATTTTTTTTTTAAGATGGAAGGCATGTTTTCAGAAATCATTCATTCTACTGCGAGGCTTTCATCCAGTAGTAGATATTACATTACATTGTATGTGCAGTGTATAAATACTAAAAGCAAAAGGACGGCTATTTTACTCCTCCAGAATCAACATTTGCTTATAAGACTTATATCCATAATTCTTCTGGAAGTAAATGTTCCCCCTTAAATAAGTTCCTAGTCTTTCAATTAGAGATATGAAACAAGTTCGCTCTAGTTTACCGCAGCAGAAAATGAAATAAACTGAGACCTGGAAATCTGTCTAAATATGAAAGCCCCTGCTCACGTTGTCTCCTTTTAAAATCATTAAAGGAACCATAACAAATTGCATCCTTTGAAATGGAAATGACATAACTTCCAAATTCACTCCTCAGGAACATTTTTTTTCCCTTGGATGATATGTTCTCAATACGATTTTTTTCCAGACTACACTTTTCCTTTTCTTTTACACCTCCAGGTTTAATCCCAATCAAAGCCAGCAAGTTCCATCCCTGTGGGGCACTAAAGAGAATTGTTTCACATTGTTACTGGGAGGATTTGTGACTTTAATTATTTTTGCAATTATTTGCTACAATTCAGCTGTGATTTTATTCTATAATCACAGTTTTACTTCCTGATCAATTATTTGATGCCTCTTCAAAACAACTCGGCTAATCTAACTTTGGGCCTTACACATAATGTTGTTTCATGCATGCTCATAGTTTGGTTTCTTGTTGGAATACTTCAGAAAAGCAATAAACCTTCCCATGGGGCATACACAGTTTGCAATTTTTCTGTAACAATTTAATTAGTAAAATTATCAGAAAGATACTTCACATCATTGTGATGTTTCATCTCATTTTACGTTTCCAATCAGCATCCCCTCTACTTCTTAACTCAAATATGAAAATCTAGATCATGATTAAGTTATTAAGCCAGAGTTCACTTCTTTAGAGAGACCCATAAAAGTTACAGTCCTTTTTATGTTTGCCTAGTAATTTTATTCTGAGTATTTTGTGTATTTCTATTGAAAAAGCTCACAAGCCTGTTTGTTCCCCTACCTATTCTATTTTTTTTACTAGTTAGTTAATTTGTTTTCCCTATCCTATTAAAACATGCAATGTACATTTTCAGGGAAGAGACATTGTTTTTAAAAAAAATCAGAGGGAAATAAACTAATATATACATACATTTGGGTTTTACACAAGTGCTCAATTATTCTTAAGAAGTGAGCTTTAAACTGACTCTCCAAAAATAATTTTTTTAACCTCATCAATATGACCATACAGATTTGTTATTAGCTAATATTTGTCTTGGCTTCTCATATAAACTGATTTTTTTTTTCAAAGGGTCCCTTAAAGTACCTGCTGCTAGGTATGACAGGAAAGCAATATAATTGTTCAGGGCCCATAAGCCAAATAAAACAACATATCTGATCATATAACTCAACTATATATCTTTAGACTTTTTCAGACTACCAGTGTCATGTTGATCAATGATACTGTTGTGCATAAGTTGAGAAAAATATGAAGCTTGCAGCCTAGAAATATTTGGGTTTCCCGGGTGTTTTGTTTCCTATGGCTGCAGCAACAAATTACCGCAAACTTAGTAGGTTAAAACAACACAAATTCATTATCCTATAGGTATGGATCTCAGAAATCCCAAAAGGGTCCTACTAGGCGAAAATCAAAGTGTCCGTAAGGCTGCATTGCCTTCTGGAGGTTCTAAGGGAGAATGTCTTTTCTTGCTATTTTCAGCTTCTAGGGGCCACCCATGTTGGCTTGGAACTCCTTTCCTTCATCTTCAAAGCCAGTGATGGCCAGTTGAGTCTTTCTCACACCACATCACACTGACACTGACTCTCCTCCCTTCCTCCCTTCTCCACATTTAAAGACTTTTATGACTATACTGGGTTTACCTGGATAATCCAGTTTAATTTTCCTTTTAAAATTCAGATGATTAGAAACCTTAATTTAATCTGCAGCCTTAATCCTCCTTTGCCATGCAATGTAACATATTCACAGGTTCTGGGGTTAGGAGGAGACATCTTGGGGGCTATTCTTCACCTGTCATACTGAGGAATATATGTAAGCCTTAAATAGAAGCTTTATAGGCTTCAAAGCATATCTATTCAAAGTCTGGATGAATGTTTAGCATTGGAACATTCTTTGAGGCCTTTTGCTAGTTGCTTCTAGTTCACATTCCTATTTATTTCTTCATTATAGAGTAGATAAAAGCAAAATAAATACTTTGAACTTTTCATACCCTTTATTATTTCATCGCCAATTTAAAAAACAATTTCATGTTTATACTTTGACAAAACTGTGCCTAAACCCAACCAAACATTGCTTTTGAAAGCTGTTTTCTATTAACTTTATCATACTGCATGTGGAAACTTGTTTTAATCAGAATAAAAAACAAATGCATAGACACAGAGAGATAGATACATGAAATCAAAGCAATGGTAAAGTTAAAGCAGAAAAGAATATGTTAATATGTTACATTACATGACAAATCAGTCTGCCAATTTGTCTATCTTTGTTACATGATATTTCTGATCCAGCCATATACCTTTTCATCAATTACTCCTTCAATAAAACAAGCAACCATTGGTATATTTATTCATTTATTCACCCATTTATTATATATTTACTGAATGCCTACAATTTCTTAGGCTCAATCTTAGAATATCAAAGCATGAAGAAAAACATTAGAAACAATTTTTAATATGTCTATGGCAGCATGAAACCTCAAGCAACTTCTCACCTGGTATCCTACTCTGGTAAAATAAGTTATTTGATCACCAAACCCATGTCCTTATCTTAGCATATGACTGGCCTATATTCCAGTATTTGCAGGGCAGTGGCACTGTATGATTCTATTCCGGTCGATGAAATAAATTATATATACCCTTCCTGTGAGTTGTCTTTTTAATATTTTTCTCTTTTCCCTCTTCAGCTGGAAGGAATAGACAGTAACCCACAAAGTGACATTGGTAGTTATATTTAAAAGAGCAGAGCCCTAATATGAAAAAAATCCTGGGCTGCTGTTTCACTAATTGAAGGACTGTGACACATCCGGGCCTCCCAACCAGCAATGACATCAAGATACTGTTATTTGAAATATAAGTAAATGTTACTGTGTTATATTTGAAATATAAGTAAATGTTACTGAGATTTTGGGATTCAGAGTCAGTAGTGTAATTGAACAAATGTAGAACAAAACAATCTGAACAAAAAATTACTTTTAAACTCCATGTTAGGAGAGGGGAGAAGATGGCGCTGTAGGACCAACTCAGGATTGCAGCTCCCAGTGAAACCGCAGAGGGTGAGTGGATGATGCATTTCCAGCTGGATCTTTATTGCCCACAGACCAGGAGATTCCCAGGTGTAGGAGCCCCACAGTCTACCAGCGTGGCTGTTTGGGCCGGCATGGCTGCTTGGGCTGGGGCCACAGCATAGTGGCACTCCGTACAAAATACACTGGTTTGGTTGCCCTGTTAAACCGGCAATTGGAGATTTTGGAAGGCAGATTAGCACATTCATCTGATTATACGGGACTTAAACATAAAGCCAGGCCAGGAGATTTCTGGGCAGCGACGTTGTTTCAGCCGGCACAGTGGGTCGCCTCACGGGACATCACACAGATACCGACGCCCTTTCAGCAGGTGACTGGAACACCTGGGAGAGACTCAACTGTTCAACTTAAAAAAAAAAAAAAAGGGCTATGAGGCAGGGAGCCAGGTGACTGGCTCGGCGGGCCCCACCCCCACAAAAACAAACAAAACAGCAATTGGAAACGCTTGGGGTTGAGAGTTTCATGGCAAGGACAGCTGAACCCAGGACACTGCAGCTCGGTTGGGGAGGGGCGTCCACGATTACCGAGGCACTCGACCCCTATGGAGGTACTCTGTCATTAGTGACGCAGCCTGCCATTGCTGAGGCAACCCGCCATAACAGAGGGAGTCTGCCACTACAGAGGCGGGCCACCATCACCACGGCAGTTCTAACCACACCCATATAAACAGGACTACAGGGAATTACACACGGTAGCAGAGCAGAGCCCACGGCTGCAGGGCAGAGACCATGGCAACAGGGCAGAGCCCATGGAAACAGGGTGGAGCCCACGGCAGCTCAGCATAGCCACTACAGGCAGGCAGTGATTCGACTGCCTCCGTGCTGGGCAGGACAGTACAATGGATACTCATAAATAAAGCCCTAACTTCCTGGGACAGAGCACCTGAGGAAAAAAAGGGGCTTTATGAGTTCTGCTGCAGCAGACTTAAACGTACCTGCCTAGCAGCCCTGAATGAACAATGGAGCTCACAACTCAGCACTTGAGCTCCTATAAAGTACAGACTGTCTCCTCAAGTATAAAGTACAGACAGGCTCCTCAAACAACTCCCTGACCCCCATATATTCAAAGAGTCACCTCACAAAGGGCTGATCAGACTGACATTTGGTGGGCATCATTCAGGGACAAAGAGAGCAGAAGAAGAAACTGGTAGCAACCATCATGGTTCTGCAGCTGCTACAGGTGTACCCAAGGCAAGCAGGGCCTGGAGTGGACCTCAGCATTCCTACAGCAGAGGGGCCAGACTGTTAGAAGGAAAACTAAGAAACAGAAATACTTCATCATCAACAATCTGAACGTCTACTCATAGACCCAATCGGAAAATCAGCAACTACTCAGATGACAGGTGGATAAATCCACAAAGATGGGAAGAAACCAGTGCAAAAAGGAGGAAAACACCGAAAACCAGAACATCTTGCCTCCTACAAGGGACCACAACTCCTCACCAGCAAGGGAACAAAGCTGGACGGAGAATGAGTGTGATGAAATGACAGAATCAGACTTCAGCAGGTGAGTAATGGGAAACTTCCGTGAGCTAAAAGAACATGTTCTAACTCAATGCAAAGAAACTAAGCACCTTGAAAAAAGATTTGATGAAATGATAACAAGAATGGACAACTTAGAGAGGAATATGAGTGAATTGAAGGAGCTGAAAAACAACACGAGAACTTCACAAAGCATGCACAAGTTTCAACAGCCAAATTGACCAAGCAGAAGAAAGGATATCAGAAGTTGAAGATCAACTCAATGAAATAAAACGAGAAGCCAAGATTAGAGAAAAAAGCGCAAAAAGGAATGAAAAAAGTCTCCAAGAAATGTGGGACTATGTGAAGAGACCTAACCTATGTTTGATAGGTGTACCTGAATGTGACGAAGAGAATGAATCCAAGCTAGAAAATACTCTTCAGGACATTATCCAGGAAAATTTCCCCAACCTAGCAAGGCAGGCTAATATTCAAGTCCAGGAAATACAGAGAAGAGCACAAAGACATTCCGCAAGAAGAGCAACCCCAAGGAACATAATTGTCAGATTCACCAGGGTTGAAATGAAGGAGAAAATGCTAAGGGCAGCAAGACAGATAGGTCAGGTCACCCACAAAGGGAAGCCCATCAGACTCACAGCAGATTTCTCGGCAGAAACCCTACAAGCCAAAAGAGAGTGGGGGCCAATATTCAACATCCTTAAAGAAAACAACTTTCAACCCAGAATTTCATATCCAGCCAAACTGAGCTTCATAAGCAAAGGAAAAATAAAATCCTTTGCAAACAAGCAAGTACTCAGAGATTTTGTCACCACCAGGCCTGCTTTACAAGAGCTCCTGAAAGAGGCACTACATATAGAAAGGAACAACCAGTACCAGCCATTCCAAAAACATACCAAATGCTAAAGAGAAAACAAAATGAAGAATCTGCATCAACTAATGGGCAAAACAGCCAGCTAGCATCAAAATGGCAGTATCAAATTCACACATAACAATATTAACCCTAAATGTAAATGGACTAAATGCACCAATCAAAAGACACAGACTGGCAAATTGGATAAAAATACAAAACCCATCAGTGTGCTGTATCCAGGAAACCCATCTTACATGCAAGGATACACAAAGGTTCAAAATAAAGGTATGGTGGAAGATTCACCAAGCAAATGGAGAGCAAAAAAAAGCAGGAGTTGCAATTCTCATCTCTGATAAAATAGACTTTAAAGCAACAAAGATCAAAAGAGACAAAGAAGGACATTACATAATGGTAAAAGGATCAATACAACAAGAAGAGCTAACGATCCTAAATATATATGGACTCAATACAGGAATATCCAGATACATAAGGCAAGTTCTTAACGACTTACAAAGAGACTTAGACTCCCACACAATAATAATGGGAGAATTTAACACTCCACTGTCAATATTAGACAGATCAACCAGACAGAAAATTAACAAGGATATACAGGACTTGAATTCAGACCTGGAACAAGCAAACCTGATAGACCTTTACAGAACGCTCCACCCCAAATCCACAGAATATACATTCTTCTCAGCACCACATCACACCTACTCTAAAATTGACCACATAATTGGAAGTAAAGCACTCCTCAGCAAATGCAAAGCAACTGACATAATAACAAACAGTCTCTCAGACCATAGTGCCATCAAGTTAGAACTCAGAATTCAGAAACAAACTCAGAACCACACAGCTTCATGGAAACTGAACAACTGGCTCTTGAATGTTGACTGGATAAACAATGAAATGAAGGCAGAAATAAAGAAGTTCTTCCAAACCAACAAGAACAAAGACACAACATACCAGAATCTCTGGGACACATTTAAAGCAGTCTCTAGAGGAAAATATATAGCAATAAGTGCCCACATGAGAAGAGTGGAGAAATCCAAAATTGACACCCTATTGTCAAAATTCAAAGAGCTGGAGGAGCAAGATAAAAAAAACTTCAAAACCTAGCAGAAGACAAGAAATAACTAAGATCAGAGCAAAACTGAAGGAGATAGAGACACAAAAAACCCTTCAAAAAATCAATAAATCCAAGAGCTGGTTTTTTGAAAAGATCAACAAAATAGACAAACCACTAGCCAGAATGATAAAAAAGAAAAGAGAGAATAACCAAATAGATGCAATAAAAAATGATAAAGGGGAAATCACCACAGATTCCACAGAAATTCAAACCATCATCAGAGAATATTACAAACAATTCTATGCACATAAACTAGTAAATCTGGAAGAAATGGATAAATTCCTGGACACCTGTGTCCTCCCAAGCCTAAACCAGGAGGAAGCCAAAACTATAAATAGAACAATAACAAGGTCTGAAGTTGAGGCAGCAATTAAGAACTTACCACACAAAAAAAGCCCAGGTCCAGATGGGTTCACAGCCGAATTCTACCCGATACAAAAAGAGGAGCTGGTACCATTCCTTCTGAAACGATTCCAAATAATCCAAAAAGAGGGAATCCTTCCCAAATCATTTTATGAGACCAACATCATCCTGATACCAAAACCCTGCAGAGACTCAACAAGAAAAGAAAACTTCAGGCCAATATCTATGATGAACATAGACGCAAAAGTCTTCAATAAAATACTGGCAAGCCTATTGCAACAGCACTTCAAAAAGCTTATTCACCATGATCAAGTAGGATTCATCCTGGGGATGCAAGGTTGGTTCAACATATGCAAGTCTATAAACGTAATTCACCACATAAACAGAACCAAAACAAAAACCACATGATTATCTCAATTGATGCAGAGAAGGCCTTTGACAAAATTCAACAGCACTTTATGCTAAAAACCCTCAATAAACTCGGTATTGATGGAATGTATCTCAAAATAATAAAAGCTATTTATGACAAACCAACAGTCAATATCATACTGAATGGGCAAAAACTGGAAGCATTCCCTTTGAAATCTGGTACTAGACAAGGATGCCCTCTCTCACCACTCCTATTCAATATAGTACTGGAGTTCTAGCCAGAGCAATCAGGCAAGAAAATGAAATAAAGGGTATTCAAACAGGAAAGGAGGAAGCCAAATTGTCTCTATTTGCAGACAACATGATAGTATATCTAGAAGACCCCATCATCTCAGCCCAAAAACTCCTGAAACTGATAAGCAACTTCAGCGAAGTCTCAGGATATAAAAATCAATGTGTAAAAATCACAAGCATTCCTATACACCACAACAGACTTAAAGAGAGCCAAATCAAGAACAAACTACCATTCACAATTGCTACAAAGAGAATAAAATACCTAGGAATACAACTCACAAGGAACGTAAGGGACCTCTTCAAGGAGAACTACAAACCACTGCTCAACGAAATAAGAGAGGACACAAACAGATGGAGAAACATTCCATGTTCATTGTTAGGAAGAATCAATATTGTGAAAATGGCCATACTGCCCAAAGTAATTTACAGACTCAACGCTATCCCCATCATGCTACCATTGACTTTCTTCACAGAACTGGAAAAAACCACCTTGAACTTCATATGGAACCAAAAGGGAGCCCACATAGCCAAGTCAGTTCTAAGCAAAAAGAACACAGCAGGAGGCATCACACTATCGGACTTCAAACTATATTACAAGGCTACAGTAATCATAACAGCATGGTACTGGTACCAAAACAGAGATATAGACCAATGGAACAGAACAGAGGCATTGGAGGCAACACAACATATCTACAACCATACAATGTTTGATAAAGCTGACAAAAACAAGCAATGGGGAAAGGATTCCCTGTTTAAAAAATGGTGTTGGGAAAACTGGCTAGCCATGTGCAGAAAGCAGAAACTGGACCCCTTCCTGACACCTTACACTAAAATTAACTCCAGATGGATTAAAGACTTAAACATAAGACCTGGCACCATAAAAACCCTAGAAGAAAATCTAGGCAAAACCATTCAGGACATAGGAGTAGGCAAGGACTTCATGAACAAAACACCAAAAGCATTGGCAACAAAGGCCAAAATAGACAAATGGGACCTAATCAAACTCCACATCTTCTGTACGGCAAAAGAAACAGTGACTAGAGTGAATTGGCAACCAACAGAATGGGAAAAAAATTTTGCAGTTTACCCATCTGACAAATGGCTGATATCCAGAATTTATAAAGAACTCAGACGGATTTGCAAGAAAAAAACAAGCCCATTCAAAAATGGGCAAAGGATATGAACAGACACTTTACAAAAGAAGACATACAAGAGGCCAACAATCATATGAAAAAATGCTCATCATCACTTGTAATCTGAGAAATGCAAATCAAAACCACATTGAGATACCATCTCACACCAGTTACAATGGCAATCATTAATAAATCTGGAGACAACAGATGCTGGAGAGGATGTGGAGAAAACGAACACTTTTACACTGCTGGTGGGAGTGTAAATTAGTTCAACCATTGTGGAAGACAGTGTGGCGATTCCTCAAGGACCTAGAAATAGAAATTCCATTTGACCCAGCAATCCCATTACTGGGTATATATACAAAGGACTATAAATCATTCTACTATAAGGACACATGCACACGAATGTTCACTGCAGCACTGTTTACAATAGCAAAGACCTGGAACCAACCCAAATGCCCATCATTGATAGACTGGACTGGGAAAATGTGGCACATATACACCATGGAATATTATGCAGCAATCAAAAATGATAAGTTAATGTCCTTTGTAGGGACATGGATGAATCTGGAGAACATCATTCTCAGCAAACTGACACAAGAACAGAAAATGAAATACTCCGTATTCTCACTCATAGGCAGGTGATGAACAATGAGAACACATGGACACAGGGAGGGGAGCACTACACACTGGGGTTTATTGGAGAGAATAGGGGAGGGACAGTTGCGGGGGGAGCTTGGGAGGGATAGCATGGGAAGAAATGCCAGATGTGGGTGAAGGGAAGGTAGACAGCAAATCACACTGCCACGTAGGTACCTATGCAACTATCTTGCGTGTTCTGCACATGTACCCCAAAACTTAAAATGCAATTAAAAAAATAAAATTAATAAAAAAATAAACTCCATGTTCAAGTTAATTTAAAAATATTATGGAAGATAAGCGTAAAAACACAAGGCCTACATCAGATAAGATTTGCATAGACAAAATTTAGGGTAAACTACTGCAGTAACTATAGAGAGAACAGTTAAGAGATTCCAAAATCTCTATTAGATTTCAAAACTGCAGGCCAAAAAGCACTTTCTGGATGGAAGGGGCTTCTTCTGAAGGTATAATCACCAAAGCCCTTGCATGAAAACAAAAGCCATGAGAACTGGAGTGATTGGTATTGCAGTGTATGGAATGTATGTCATATGGGCAACTCTAATAAAGAAGCTTAAAGAATTGATCTTAAAGAAAAAAAAATACACTCAGAGTGGGTGGGTACAGTTTCTGTAAAAAGCTGGGTGAGGAAAATCTAACAAATCCCAAGAAGTAATAAAAAGAGAGCTAGCACAGAATACACACAAAGACAAAAATAAAAGGTGAGAAAGCAAGAAAAGTTGCCAGAGTTTTGGAAAGAAAAGTGCTGCCACAGAACAGATGACAATTCTGTCCAGACAGTTCTCTGAGAATTAGAAGAACGGCTATGAGGCACTTCAGAGTCTAAGTTGCCAATTATAAAACAAAGATTTTCACATTGCATTAACAAAGCCAAATCCAACTCTGTACCACGTACAATAGACACACCTGAACAAAGTATTTCAGGGTGTATGGAAACAAAAGGATGCGCAGAATTATAACAGGAAAACAAGAAGAAAACCTGGATTGCACTCTTAATATCAGAACAATGTTTATAAATGAATGGAGTAATATTATGTAAAACAAGCAAGGGTGGTTTACAATGCTAAAATGTGTGACTTATATCAACTCTAACACTCACACATCATAATTATAGAACACGTAAGAAGAAACAGAAATGTACCAGTAGTGGGTGTGGTAATACAGGATACTAATGAATTCCTACAGGAGTGCTCATGGAACGTTCGCCAAAGAAGTGACCATATATTTGGAGAGAAAGCTTAAATTAGTGCTGAAACAGAAAACGCATGAAAAGCTTTGTCCATTTCCATAGTAATAAACTAGAAATTTCAATAACAAAACAAATGAAAAATCATTCTCTGTAAATGAACAAGGCTCCTTTAAAAGACACACATAGCAATAAGAAAAAACAGAATTGCTAGAGAACAATTATAATATAAACATTATTTATGTATTAAAGTCCTATGAGGAAAATTCATTGTCGTACATAATTATTAAAAATTTTAATTGGAAGGCTGAGGTGGCGGGATCACTAGCAGTCAGGAGTTCAAAACCAGCCTGGCCATCATGGTGAAACTATGTCTCTACTAAAAATATAAAAAATAGCCAGATGTGGTGGTTCACACCTATATTCCAGCTACTTGGGAAGCTGAGGCAGGAAAATTGCTTGAACATGGGAGTAGAAGTTGCAGTGAGCTGAGGTCACACCACTGTACTCCAGCCTGGGCAATAGAGTGACACTCCATCTCAAAATAAATAAATAAATAAAAAGATAAAAATGAATCAACCATATATCAGACTCAAACTTCATTAAAAAATGGCAATATAAACCAAAATAAAAAAACTAATACATTACAAAAAGAGAAAAAAATCAAATTTGAAAAGCCTGTTGATTAGGAGTAAATATAGAAAAGCTAAGCTTATAAGGCATAATATATAGTTTTTTTATATTTTAATTTCTGGGGTACATGTACAGATCATGAAGGATTGTTACATAAGTATAGACATGCTGTGGTGGTTTGCTGCATCCTATTATAATAATTTTATGTAATTATAAGGAATAACAAAAAAAAAGAATAAAATTTAAAAAGGGAGAGAACTTAGGGAGAAGTAACCAGAGAAAGAGCCTGTTAAAAGAATCATAGGTAAATACTCAGCAGCTTTTGGAGAAATGTGCATTTTCTATGAAATTGCAGTTACCAGAATACATCTTAGAGGAGAACAAAAAAATGTACACAGAAAAATATCCCCTTAAAGAGTGGCATTTACCAGAGATATTAAGAGAAATTCTACCCAACAATTAAGTAGCAGGTAATTGCAAAGATTTAAAAACATTTTTAAAGCATTAAGAAAAGGATAACATTCAAACCCTGTGTACTAAATAAACATAATGCTCTAAAGTATTAAACACATAAAAGTGAAAATTAGATGCTAATCTCAGTTATGCATATCAATGCAAAATTTACAAATAAAATTCTACAACAGGGAATTCAGTAACAAATTAAGGAACTATATCATGAAAAAGTGAGTTTTATTTTAGAAACTCAAAGTTCAATATTATTAAATATACTAATCACCTTCATATTAATATGTCTTAGGATAAAAAGGCATTTTATTATGTCCATATAAACTGAAAGGTATTGATGTTTAAAAACAATTCTAAAAATATTCAATAAAACAAGACTGATCTATACTTAGATAATACAAAAACGTCATCTGTCTCAGCCCAAAGCTAGAGCTGTTATTATTCATGAGAAAACTCTAGAAGCAGTCAAGAGAAGAGTTCAAAACATGGTATCACTGTTACTTTATAATATCCTAGAGATGTTAGACAAGATGATTATACAATATTAAGCAACAGAAGCATAAAAAGAGAAAGATGTAGGTACAACTCTCAGTATTTACAGAAAACATGATAGAACACCTAAAAACCCCAGGACACAACTGAAAAAAATGCTACACACAGGGAATGCCATATTCATTACCAAAAATAATGCACACAATTCAACATTTTCAGGCAAATTAACCACATCATCAAAGGCAAAAAATAATATAAACAACCACAAGATAAAAGACTTAGAGGAAAAAAAAGTTACTAAAACCAAAGAGAAATGCACGAGAATAAACAGATATGATGATATGTAGCCTCTTCGAAGTACATTTTAAAGCACTTCTGAAGGTTATAAAAGAAGAACAAATAAAGACACATTGGGCTGGGCATGGTGGCTCACGCCTGTAATCCCAGCACTTTGGGAGGCAGAGATTGGGAGGATCACCTGAGGTCTGGAGGTGGAGATCACCCTGACTAACATGGAGAAACGCCCTCTCTACTAAAAATACAACAATTAGGCAGGTGTGATGGCTCATGCTTATAATTCCAGCTACTGGGGAGGCTTGAGGCAGGAGAATCGTTTGAACCTGGGAGGCAGAGGTTGCAGTGATCCGAGATCATGCCACTGTACTCCAGCCTGGGCAACAGTGAAACTTTGTTTCCGGGAAAAAAAAAAAAAAGACACACTGAGTTCTCACTAGCAAAGTACAACATATAAACGTGAATACTCCATATGTTGTTTTATTAATTTAACTTGATCTCAATAAAGATATCAAAATATTTTAAAAAATAAAACAAGATGATTTGAAGTATAAACAAATAAATAACTATAGCCAGTAAACTTTAAAAAGTGAAATGAGAGGAAACAGACCCTGTTTAATAAGGCCTTAATAATTAGCTTAGTATATTACTGGATCATGGATAAATTAAATAGAAAAGAAAATCCAAAAATAAGAACAAATTAACATAGTAAAAGAAGAGTAACCCAGTGAGGAAAAGACAGATTATTAATTAGTGGTGTTATCATAATGAGGTAAATATAGTACACACTCATTTTATTTTATATCTCTATGTATCTATATAAATTTATTTTATATCTCTCTCTATGTATCTATATACAGTCTGGCTATGTCGCCCAGGCTGGAGTGCAGTGGTGTGATCTTGGCTCACTACAACCACCTTCTCCCGGATTCAAGTGACTTTCCTGCTTAGGTCTCATGAGTAGCTGGGATTACAGGCACTCTGCGAGGCCAAGGCGGCCGGATCACTTGAGGCCATGATTTCAAGAACAGCCCGGCTGACATGGTAAAACCCCACGTGTACAATAAAAAAAAAAAAAAAAAAAAAAAAAGAAAAAAAAAATTAGCCAGGTGTGGTGACATGGGCCTGTAGCCCCACCTCCTCGGGAGGCTGAGGCTGGAGAAGTGCTTGAATCTGGGTGGCAGAGGTTGCTGTGAGTCGAGATGGAGCCACTGCACTCCTTTCTGGGAGACTGAGTAAGATTCCATCTTAAAAAAAAAAAAAGAAAAGAAAAGAAAGAAAACGACAACTGAAAAACTGAGGAAATTATATTGCAACCATAACACGGATGGATAATACCCATAATACGTAAGTCCATGTCTAGAAAACTGATGAGCTAAGCATTAATAATAACCTAATATAGAAATGGATGCATAATGGGAACCCTCAATTTGCAGGAGAGTAAAAAGGTTTCAAACATAGGCAAAGATGATCAATCTTAATATTAATTATATAAATAACATAAATAAGAATACAAATAACAATTATGTATTTTTTGCTTATTCTACTAGCTAAAATGTATGTTCAATAACAAATTATGCTGGGAAGGCTGTAGGGGAAACAGGCACTTTCATATATAGCAAGTAGGAGTGTAAGTCAATTCGATCTCTGTATAAGGCAATTTGGCAATAGTTATTGATACTATAAACACATGTAACTGTTAACCTAACAATGCTATTATGAACACATTCTTACTCAGACATGACCCTGAATTGTATTAAGTTTGAATTCTATAGTCTACATAAACAAAAAGATAAATAAAATTAAGGCCAAATGCTTTATAAATTACATGTAAATTCCACACACACATTTTTAAGTCAAGATATATGTGCACATATGTCAAATGACCTGTGTACATGACTTTTTAATAATAACAAGAGATTGGAAACAATAAATACCCACCACTGGAATCTGTATGTATCAGTATATGTAGTAAGTAAGAAAAAAAAAAGCAAAGGAAAGAATATTGTGTGTGGCTTCCCATCTTTTGAGTAGAAAAGAAGGCAAAATGCAGAATCCCTATTTATAAGATGCTCAGGAAGGATATAAAATAAAGAGTGGCTCCTAATGGGCTGAGGAAACTGGATAGATGGGAAACAAGAATGGTGGGGGAAATGTTTTCATTTTTTCCTTAGACACCATTGCATAATCGTTTCTTTTTGACTAAAATGAACACCATTTTTAATCCAAAAATTAAATGAAAACAAAAAAATGTTAAATATTCTTCATTCCATCACTCATCTAGTACTAAGTTTTTCTGCAGAGTCTACTTTCTCAAATCAAAGATTTAGAAGATGCTTTCAAATACTAGCTTAAAAAATAAGTAGTCAATTCAGATTTGGCTCTTCCAGGTATAAATAAATGTGAGTTGGTAATTTACATAGACAAATACTGTTAAAATGCTTCATTTTTTTCTCTTTAGGGAGATTAAGATGTTTTTACTTTTTTGAATCCTGGAAGAAAACATCTGTCTTTACATTGAAAGGACAAAAGAATTAGAATCCTAGTCCCAACTTCGTTTCGAAGTTATGTTTGTTCAGCTTGACAGTAAGAGAACAGTTTTCTTCTTCTTTGTCATCATCAATCTTGTCCGTGAAACACTGTATTTTAAGAACATGAAGGTAAGCTACACAGGAAGAGAACTGTAATGTAAGTCAACCTGTCATTCAATGTACTAATCCTCTAAACATCTCAACTGTCAGACAACAGATAACTCAGTGCTCGTGTGCAGCAGATAAAGAAAATCACTAGACAACAAAAATGTTTAGAGAAAAACTAGATGCACCTGTCTTGATAAAGTTTTCCATCCTAAATGCTAAATTAAATGATACAGTGACATTTTAACCTTATGCAGCAAGAATGTATAATACAAACATTATATCCCAGTCTACTAAGTACTTCATTTATATTATACAATTTAAACCTCATCATAACCATGTCATGTGAGATGAGCATTGTTACCGGCATTTTACAATTAGGAGAACAGTCTCAAAGAGGATGAGGAACTACTTGCTCAAGGTCAAAGGGATTTGAGGTGAGACTCAAATACAGGCTTTTGATTTCAAACTTCACAATCCAATTACTTTTCTGTCTTAAGAATTCATATGGTTTAGATTTGTGCCCCTGCCCAAATCTCATGTTGAATTGGAATCCCAGTGTTGGAAGGGCCTGGGGTGAAAGGTGATTGGATCATGAGTGGACCTTCCCCCTTGCTGTTCGCCTGATAAGTGAGTCTCATGATATCTAGTTGTTTTAAACTGTGTAGCACCTTTTCCTTCTCTCTCTTCCTCATCCTCTGGGCATGTCATATGTGCCTGATACTCCGTCATCTTCTGCTCTAATCGTAAGTTTCTTAGGACCTCCCCAGCCATGCATACTGTATAGCTTACAAAACTGTGAGCCAACTAAACCTCTTTCCTGGCCGGGCGCGGTGGCTCAAGCCTGTAATCCCAGCACTTTGGGAGGCTGAGGCAGGTGGATCACGAGGTCAAGAGATCGAGACCATCCTGTTCAACATGGTGAAACCCCGTCTCTACTAAAGATACAAAAAATTAGCTGGGCACGGTGGCGCGTGCCTGTAATCCCAGCTACTCAGGAGGCTGAGGCAGGAGAATTGCCTGAACCCAGAAGGCAGAGGTTACAGTGAGCCGAGATCGTGCCATTGCACTCCAGCCTGGGTAAAAAGAGCAAAACTCCGTCTCAAAAACAAGACAAAACAAAACAAAAACCTCTTTACTTTATAAATAATGCAGTCTTAGATAATTCTTTATAGCAATGTGAGAACAGATTAAATACATGCATGCTATCACATAATCATTGTTTTTATCCTTACTCTCTAATTCACAACAAACTATCTTAGGCACTTAGGTAGACTGATGATTTGGAAGAGTTCCATGGAAATAGCAATGCTTGATATCTGGGGATATAAAATTCCAATTAAAATTGGTTGTATCATATTTTAAACTTACAGGTTACCTAAATTAATTTAAAATTTAGAAAGACAAGAAGTAAGATAACATTACATTACGGTTGCTTATCTTTTCCTTTGATTCATGAAACCTTCTATCCATGGTTCAGGAGAAACAAAATTATTTTAAAGGGTCTAGGTTAGAAATAACCCAAACGGCTCTGAGGATAATTACTGAAGCCAAGTAATACAAATTACCATTTTGGATAATTGTTCATTCAAACTATCTCTGCTTTTGGAGGTTTATACTGCCTATAAATGCTTTTTCTCTACTTAAAAATGGTGTTTTGGAGAAAAATGATGTAAAAATATCAGACAGGATACTCTTAGTCTGTATTTTGTTAGACAGCACAAGGATGTTTTCCTATGACTTATTTTCAATATTATTTAAAATGTGAATTTGAAAATGAGTAAATGTCGTTAATTAGGTTTTAGGCATAGAGAGCTAAGTAAGAATTCATCCAGTATCTTTGTATGAGAAAAAAATACCTCTACATCTTTTCCCCTCCAGAATGAATCATCTCTGGGTTCTAGATCTGATATCACCTTGGACTATGTGTATTAACTTTGAATTCTATGGTTGAGGCAAAAAAAAAAAAAACAAATAAAATTATGGTCAATGGCTTTTTAAATTATACACGAAGTCCAGAGACATTTTCATGGCCTACAAGACCCTATATTATCTCACTTTCTTCTGCTCTGCCTTTACCTGGGAACTTTCTTCCCACCTTTATTACAGCTGTAGGGCACCATGTGGAGCTTCATGGACCTCAATATGGAAAGCCCATTCTTGTCAAATGCCACATTACATATTTGCTACACTTCCTTCTTGGAAGACTAGTTTTCAAATTCTTCTTATGATTGATTTCGGATCTTTTCAGCCAGGTCCCCACAAAAATTTATTTCTCCAGGGATGTCACCCTGACCGCCAATTATAAATCACCACCAACTGAACACATTTACAGTTGGTGTAATGTGTCTGTTACTACTTTGTTTAATGTCTTCTTCACTTATCTATGAAATGTTATTGTTTATAAAATTATTTCTGTAATACTTTTATTTTTCATTAAAATATAAATGTTGTACCTTATATACTGCTGTTGCCCCAGCACTTAAGAGAAACATTGATATATAATAGATGTCCAATAGGTATTTGTTACAATTACATGTTGTTAAAGTTTTACTGGTTAAAGATGGACTACTGAAAAGAAAACTCAGAGAGAAGGAAATAAAAGTGGTTTGATAAATTACATAGATTTTATTATGCAAAGACACACAAATGTAGAGAATTGAAGAAAAGAAATGCTTTTAAATGTCCACGGTCATCATTCCTCTCCTGTCTTCCTTCTCCCAGAGTTTCCAAAATCATGTAGCAGACTCAGAAGGCTGAGGCAGAAGAATCACTTGAACCCAGGAGGTGGAGATTGCAGTAGGCTGAGATAGTGCCAATGCATTCCAGCCTGGGTGAAAGAGCAAAACTCCATCTCAAAAAAAAAAAAAGCATGTAGCAGAACAAACAGTATCTTATGGATCTATCATGTTGCTATTATTTGTGTATTTAGCTAGCTATGTAACTATAGGTCATAACACACTTGCCAGTCTCAGTGTCATTATTTATAAACAAGCCTGAAAGTCTTTTACAACTCTAAATGCCATGATTTTATAAAAACAGGAAAATCATTTTATAGTATTTAAACATCTTGGTGAAAATATACATTTATACATACTGTTTTTAGAGAAGAAAATAGGTTGGCATATTTGGGATAAAAAGCTAAGACTGCAGCATATATTTAAGTTGAATTTCTATTAAAAAAAACTTGCAACTTCAAAGCTGGCATAGTCTATTTTTTGCACATGCACTCAAAACCCCTAGAGCAATAGACATGTTTTTAATGACTCAAAAAGTAGAAACTGCCAATTTATTTTTCCTCAAATAATTAAATCTTTAATTAATTTCACATATAGTTAGTAATAAGCATCATCCTAGTTTTGAACTTTCAAGTATTCCTCAGTTTGCTTTTAGCATGCTTCTGTGCTTACTGGAGCTACTTAAGTCTCATGATCAGTTTGAGAATGGCTCTCAAACTTTTACTTCTTAAAAAAATAAAACATATTCCAAATTATGTGGGGAACTGTTGAGTCAAGAGATACAAATTATATGAAACCATAAAGTGGCATAATTGAGCAAAGCAATTTTGGTGAGAAACTAAAAAGGAGGGGGAAATCATGTAAATGTGATTATTTCTAATTAGAAACAATGAGTAACCAAATCAAATTATACAATGAGGATTTGATTTAGATCCCTGGAGGAAAGCCACAGAAGCATTTGCATTCATCTCCAGCTTTTCCTTTCCCCTATTACTTCTCAATGCTTTCTTAGACCCTTAATTGTAAGTAAGATGGTTGTTAGCACAGATCTTTAGACTAATTCTCTGTATGTAAGTTTATACTCCAGTTAAGATTTATGTTCTCTCAATCTTTTTTTTTTTTTTTCTGAGATGGAGTTTCACTCTTGTTGCCCAGGATGGAGTGGAATGGTGTAATTTCAGCTCACTGCAACCTCTGTCTCCCGAGTTCAAGAGATTCTCCTGCCTCACTCTCCCTGGTAGCTGGGATTATAGGCACCTGCCACCACTCCTGGCTAATTTTTTTGTATTTTTAGTATAGATAGGGTTTCACTATGTTGGCCAGGCTGGTCTCAAACTCCTGATCTCAGGTGATCCACCCACCTCAGCCTCCCAAAGTGCTGGGATTACAGGCATGAGCTACTGTGCCAAACCTATGTTTGCTCTATGTTATTCAGCAGAAATGTCCTGAATCCTTATAGCATGCAAAGACACCATACTAAATGCCATAAGGTGACATAAAAAAGGCACATACCTTTGCTAAATGTATGGCCTAGTGTTCCTGAACAAACTACAAAAACAGATATTTACTAGCAGAACTAGAAATTGCTCCTAGATTTGTTATCTAGCTAGCTAGATAACCTTAGCTAAATAATTTAACCACTAATGTCTTCATTTCCTTTCTAAGTATGTGGGGGTCGGGGGCCAGGTTGTTGGGGTGGTGGTAAAGGTTAGCAAAAATTTAAGCAAATTATATGAAGAAGTTTCTTCTTCCAGTTGCTTGAGGGAGAGCCTGACCCTGTATGTAGTAAAATTAGCCCAATTATCCCATACGATTGATGTTTATGGTTCCTTTGAATAAATACAGAAACTGATCCTCCCACTCTTAAAACTTGAGGAAGTTACATTTGTTCTATCTGAGTTCCTTTCTCAGAAAACCAAACATCATGCCTCCAAAATATCTCATTGTCCAGATACAGTGATCTGGAAATTCACCAGATCACTACATCTGGACAATGAGATGCCATATCCCTCTCATCCATCATGATTGTGTAACTGACCATCTGCTTCCTGTTGACCAACTTCTCTTCCTTATCCTTAATTCCTGTTTTCTCACACATGGTTACATTTCTCCCTTCTATATAATCCTCTAATTTTAGTAGGTCAGATAAATAAAGTTGAGATTGATCTCCTATCTCCTCAGCTGTAGCACTGAAGTAAATAAAGCCTTCTTCCTTGGAAAAACTTGTCTCAGTAATTGGCTTTCTGTGCAGCAAACAGCAGGACCTAGACCAAACCCCTGGCATTTTGGTAACATTAGAACTCCAGCAAAGCAGGGGTAGAACAGAATAAAATAGTAGACCTCAATGAACTTACCTAGAATTTTACAATAAAAAAAATAAAACTCTAAGGAGGTTATTTTAAATTTAGCATGCACCTTACTTATGTGTTACTCTTTAGTGTTTTCAAACCTGATTTGACAAATGGTCCTATTATCTTTTTTTCTGATTTCTCTTCATGGCATTTTTCTTCTCAATCACTTTTCTTGAGACTAGTCTCTTTGCTGTTCTTTGAACACAGCATACCTGTGATCCTACCTCATTATACCTAGTCATATATAATGCCAGGAGACTCCAATAAATGCCAAGGTACACATGATTAGATATGATGCCAATACATGCCAATAAGTGCCATAATACCCATTATAGCATAACTTTAGAAGAAATGACCACCTGTGGGAGAGGAGACCACATGTGAAGACTGAGCTCTTTGAATTGTTTCCTAAGTAATGTGTAGTTAGTAGAAGCAAAGATTGAAAGACATGGCGATTAAATGAGCTTCAAGTGACCTTTGAGCACCAACTCTGTAATTCTGAAAGTTTTATTACATCAACTTTTTCATGAGCTAAATGATCATGTTCTTGATACTAAAGTTGTAATTTACTGGATGGATACTAACATTACATCAGACTAGCATTTCTCAATAGCAAATTATATTCTAGAGCTCTTAATTCAAGAAACTGTTTCTTGATTAAATAGCTTTAACAATGCTTTATACTGAAAGATCTTTTGAAAAGTCAGAATGCCCTGAGGCTGATTAATCTTCAGAGTAACCTTGAAGCACGGACATATTTTTAATGCTTCAACAATCCAATTTATTTCCTCAGCACACTAATTTTTTCTCTCTTTAAACAATATTTTTGTGACTTCAGTTTAGAAAGCACTGCTCTAGAGCGAATTCTCCTTGAAGGCAGGAAACTACTTATTTATTGCTTTAGAGCCCACACCCAGCCCAGTGTAGGGGATGCATATTTTTAAAAAGTCTAAGAGATAAGCACTGAAGAGCTAATAAATGGCATTCTCTTTTCCTAGAACCAGGAGCACATATAAGGACACAGGAAAATAACATATGAATACTAATCTGCTATTGGCTTGCTTCAGGAGAAATCTCTTAACCATTTGTCTAAGCCTTGGAGCTGGTGGGCCTGAGCTGAAAGGAAAACATTTCTGTGCCTAGTAGAAGACAACTTCTTCAATAGGAGAGGAAGACAGATTTTTAATACTGGCAATTACTTCCATAAAATTACTTAATGATAGCATAGTTTGTCTAGATTAGGTTGGTATGATGCATGGGCCAAGCCATCTGAAGCATCTACTAAAATATATTAGTTCTTTAAGAAGATGGAGTGTTTATGACTCATGCATAATATCTAGGCTCCCGTGTTTTATAAGATTATTCTAAATTGGGTAAGATTTCACCCGTACGGCCAGAAAAATTATGTTGTGATTACCTTTTTTTTTCTAGTTTTCTATTCATTAAAAAAAACAAATAAGTTGATGAATTTATCACCAGCTACATATTAATTATAAAAACCCAGCAGACTGTGTTATTTTAATATTCTTTAAAAGAGCTTGAGAAATAAGCAGTATGTAGAGTCTTTAATCCCAGCCAAAGGACAAGATTTATAATTGTTATAATAATAACAGTAATGATAGCAGCTGCCATTTATTAAACATCTACTGTATGCTATGAACCAATTTAGTTTATGTATGTATGTTATTAATTACTTAATTTAAAGCAAAGATAACCCTATCTCTTTCTAGAGATAAGAAAAACTACCCTGACTAATAAGTGGCAGAGACCTGATATAATATGTAGGTATTTCCGATTCCAAAGTCTAGATCCATGTATGTTACATGGGAAGCTTTTCAAGTAGATTGCTGAGAAGACAACTGATGTTGGCTTGCCATATAAGGAAGTTTCCAGAAGATATTCATTGTATGGGGGTTTCACAGAGACCTCCATACTCTGTAGTCCATACTTGCCTAATGTAACCATCTGGGTCAGTCTCCTTTGGTTTTTACCATTCAGCAAGAGGTTCCTTTTTATTTTCCTTATCATGCTTTCATCATTTTTTGTTGAACTGTAGGTGCCAAATCTATTTGTTCATTGATTCACTTCAAAAACCTAAGTCATGTGACGTCTCCTCTTCTCATATGCCACAAGTTTCATCACCAGTTACATTGCTGCTACCTTCAAAACATACACACAATTTGAATACTTCTTGAAATGTCCACTGTTCCCATTGTGGTCCAATGTGCAACCATAGCTGACCTGATTATTACAATAACTCTCTAAGTGCAAACCTATTTTCACTGTTTCCATTTGAATCTACTCTCGACCCACCATCCTGAGTATAAGCCAAATCTTGTAGGACATTCTAGGCCACTGCAAATACTTCAGCTTTTATTCTGTGTGGGATGGGTCAGTTTATTCTGTGTGAACCCTTGGGTGGTTTGAGGAGAGATGGGCTGGCCGCCTTAGCCTTCTTTCTGTGCTGTGAACATCTCAGATAATCTCCTCTCCAGAGCCTCATCGGGGTCTCCTCATCTTCTTGGGACACTCTTCTAATTAGGGGCAGAGCTCACCTCCTCAATTCCTTAGGTATTTACTTAAATGGCTTCTCCGTGCAGCCTCCTTGCCATCATATTTAAAAATAAACCTTTCTTCTGTCCTTTTAAGCATTTGCTATCCCTTCTTCTTTTTTCATGGCATTTATCGGTATCACACTACATATTTCACTCATTTTTCTACTGTTTATTTTAATAGAGGTATTTTACTTTTTTAAAAATACCTATTATGCTATGAATTCATAGGAAGTAGGTTTCAGCATTTCAAGATCCTTTCCATTGGTTCCCACAACATGTATCTCTCTGGGTGGAGCAGGCTGGTCCTTCCATTATACCTGCATACCTTTCTCTTTGGCTTCCTTCTTTTTCTGATTATTTTCCTTTGTGGGTTTCAGGAAGCTATCTTGGCTCCTAGAGCACATAACATGCTCAGTATGCAGGAATCTTCCCCTTAACTTGCTTGTTTACAACAGTGCCAGTGACCCGCTGGGCAATGCTGCAGACACAGTTTTGCCACGGTAATATTTGTGGGGCATTTCTTTTTGAGCAGTACTCATTACCCATTCCCCTGATGTCTGTAATAGCACCCTCCTTGTAGATTCGCATGTATGTGGCCAAAGGAACAACTCCATGTTTTCTAAAAGGCCAAGGAAATATGCCACTTCTCTTTTCCATTGTTCATCACTTTGGAAAATTATTGAAAGGTGGTGGTGCTGGTCAAGAGAAGGATTACTTATTTAGTCTCTACTTTTTTTGTCTCTCCCTTCCAGAAGGCAAACCTTATGAAAGGAGGCATATTTGCTTGTTTGGTTCACTGCTGTGTTCACATCCACATCACCTAGAAGAGGGCTTAACACATTAGCAAAGCCTTTTCATTAATATTTGTTTGAATGAAAATGAGTAAGTTAACTGACCTAACATAAAATATATAGCCACTGGACTCACTTAGATTAGAATGTATCCAGAACATATATATTATTTATTTTTTCCTTTTAAAAAGTGAATACAGTATTTAGTCTTGGAAGTGCTTCATTTATCTTTTACAGGTAGGGGATAATCACATACTTGCCAGATGACAAATTCCAGGCACTCCATTATTAATCACATGGCAACCTATGAACCCCATGGCTCCCAATCTAAGCCCTTGTCTCTCAGAGAACTGAGGAGGAGAAAATATTAATAGCACAAAGTTGAATTGTATGGCTTTAGTTCAATAGCTTTAGAGTAATAAATGATTGGAAATCTCACAATTAGCAAGTTACCAAGTACATAGGAATGATGGAAATTTAGACTAGAAAATACTTAAATTTCCCTTTGAAGAAAGAGACTGACTAGAACTTAAGTTTTTACTGTAGAAATTAAGTTTTAAAAGAAAAAGCACATACACAAAAAACACATATCACACATACGCAAATAACTGGGTCCCAATATATACATGGTAATGGGTTTACTCATCTATGTATGGCCTTTGTCTTGGTACACACTACACACACACATGTACATGCATGTATTTATGCCTATAAATACATATATACATACTTGTATATTTCTCCACATCACCTGTGAAAAGTCCTTGTCATTTACCCTATCCAATTTTATGTGCAAACAGGATACCTGGACTATAGAGAAACATTGTAGTTCAGATGGAATTCTATTCAACTATAATGTGAAAGAAGAGAGGCAATAGGATGAGCCCATAGCTAGGAGGTATTCAGGCTGGTCCCCAAACATAAATTGCTAAATAAAGATTATAGGCCATGAAACAGAGTGTTGAGAGATTATAGAAGCTTTTGTTTTTTTATCGCCATTTCTTTTTTTTCTGAGACAGTGTTACTCTGTTGCCAGGCTGGAGTGCAGTGGCATGATCTAGGCTCTCTGCAACCCCTACCTCCCAGGTTTAAGCTATTCTCCTGCCTCAGTCTCCCTAGAAGCTGAAACTACAGGCATGCAGTAGAGACGGGATTTCAGCACCTTGACCAGGATGGTATCGATCTTTTGACCTCATGATCTGCCCTCCTCGGCCTCCCAAAGTGCTGGGATTACAGACATGAACCACCACGCCCAGCTAGAAGCTTATCTTTAGATGAGTGGCATGTAATGGTAGAATTTTCAAGCTTGATATATTTGCTGTGGGTGTATTTCTGGATAAGTTAAGAATAGTCCAGATCATGGAGAAGATGATATAATTTTCTTATAAATCCATAACAGTATGGTCTATTGGTTAAAGACAATGAGGAAGTCATAAGGGAAGATTTTGAGAATTAGTGCCATTGCCATATTGCTTCCTAACTTTCAAAGTCCAGGAATGGCAGTGTTCGCAGAATTGGAAAAAGCTTTAAATTTGTGTTTGTAATTTGTCATTCTGTATGTTAATTTGTCATTCCTTCAAAATGGCAGACCAATGTGACATCATTCTCAACTTTCCCATCTTTTCCAAACACTTAAAAATCCTGGATTAACTATTTTTTTTTTTAAAGTAAAATATGTTGTCAACCTGGAAAGCAATTCAAATTATCCAGAAACAAATAGGAAGGTCACGAGTTACGGCAGTTATAATTACAGCAGAAGCTGTGCAGCTCTGGTCCCAAAGAAAAGCTCCTATTCCCAAAGTTTCCCATATTGGACTTTAGAGCTGTATGTTAATTTGTCTTTACACTGAGTTTAAAACTGCTCTCTAGTAGCATCTCTAAAACTGCATGATACAGCCTTATTTCTGCCTTTTAGAGTCACACTGAAAGATTTAATATGTTTACATAAAGAAATTCTTTACAAATATAAAAATTGTTTTTTAACCCAATTGCTACACTTTTTTGTTTTGTAAAAAAATTTCTCTTAACTTAAACTTAGCTTCGATCCTTTCACTGTTCCTCATGAAAGGGAGTCTCCCAAATTGGTCTCTGTCTTTTGCTTGCTGCCATGTAACAAGGTTGTTCATGTCTGATGCCCCAGGTGTAAGCCAGGTTTCCAGGTGTGACTGTGAATATTTCAGGGAATAGAAGGGTAGACCAGCCCTCTCTTTGCTCTGAAATCATACTGTAATTAATACAAAGAATAGATGCATTTGGTTTTTTAAGCTATGCCAATTTGTAAACTCCTGCTAATTGAGTTTTCAACTAAAACCTGTTTTTTCACATGATGTTATTTACCATGTATCAAGTAGAATGCAATGTTTCAAAGGTAAACACACACACACACACACACACACACACACGCACACACACACTCTCTGACTGTGGCAACAGAATCAATCTTTAAATTGCTTCTTCTCTATTTATTATCTCTGTGACCCCAATGGGCTATTCAATTTTTGGGGGCTTCATCTGTTTTGTTTTAAAGTGAAGAATTATTAGCCACAAAGCTTATGTTACTTAATTCAGGCAAAGTATCTACCATGATTCGAGGACACTTAAAGTATTTCTTGTTGTGTTTTGAACAGGCTAATTATTATTATGATTATTTCTTGATCCAAATTAAATACTTCTTTTTAAATAAAACACAATCTCCTAGAGAATGTTTACTGTTTTAAATTTCATCATCAGTCATTCTTGTTGTTATCTCCTCGTAATTTTCTAAATACACACATATCCATGCATTTCTGAAAAATAAACAGCCATGTAAACACACACCTACATCTCAGGAAAAAAAAGGCATTGAGTGGCTCAGAGACTTAGAGTACATCATGAAGCACTGGTCTATGCTGTGATCTTCAAACTATCTTTAATCTATTTGATCTCTGTGTCAAATTTCCTCATAGACTTAGTGCCTTTTTGAAAAATGAAAACATTCTTTTATTTTTTTGTATATGAAGAGTACTAGTTAAGTGAAATCAATATTTAAAATTCATTCTTAAGAAAAATAAGTAGATTTAGAGCTGCTGTGCATACTTAATTCAGTAACGTTAAGCAAATGCTTAACTCAAGATTCAGTTAACTATTTTGTAAAAAAAAAAAAAAAAAGAATAATATCTCTACTGCATGGCTTTCATCAGAATTGAAAGAGAAAATACATACAAAGTGCACAGCACAGTGCCTGGCACATATTAATAAGTCAAAATTATTATAATTCTTGCAACTCTTTCTAACCCCACCAATATCTCCAGTATCATTTGCTTTCATTCGCCATGTAATTTTTTAATGTTATCAAAATAAAAGTATGCTGATTCCCACTCATGGAGCAATACAAACAATAATTATGGGGTAGCTGGCAAGCAAGTAACTTTGATGTCACAGTACTGGAAAGACACGTAGTTTATGTTTTGTTTTCTTTGATTCAATAAGTGATTTCTCATGCTGCTACAGAACAAGTGGAACCACAGCTTAAAGTTTTAAAGCATGGATTTGTGTTCATCCCATTTCCAAACTCAAATGATATTTGGAAGGGAGGGGCGGTTCCTGTGAATGCATCCCATTGTCCCCCTCTAATACATAAAGATATCTATAAATTCTGAGCACTTTACTTTTTGAAAGTCACAATGCCTCCAAAGGAGGCAATTTTTGTGAGTGTCAGAGTCATGGGGGCTTAAAGGATTCTATGCTGACAAGAGAAGATGCAAACTGTTTCTCATTCCCAGCCAATTGTTTTAGAGGCAGTAGCTGCAAACGGAGCTGGTTCTTCCTTGGCTCCTTTTAGAAAGTACTTGGAGGAAGATAAGAAGTGGTGTAAAACTCAGGGTTAACTTTAATTGGAAAAAGAACTACTCATGGAATTGCATTTCGAAACTTGGCAACCTCAAAAACTTGAACTGTGGATTTTAGAGAGTCTTTTCTCAACAGTTCATGCTAAATACAACTGATAAAACAAGCCCAAAAGAAGAAAAGATATCACCTACTTATAAAGAGAAATGAAAACTGTTTTCGACTGTCATAAATATCTTGTCAAATACACAGACTATAATTAACCTGATATATGTATATAAGAATTGTTATAAAAGGTGTGATTACACTGTGAATGAATTATGTTGTTTAGCTAGTCATGAAAACATCAAAATTAAATTTGTAACAACACATATATTATTCAGTGCTTCATGATTTATTTTCTAGTATTTATAAAATTTATATCTAAGAGTCAAGCAAAAAAAGAGATATTTTTGGTTTCATAAAAATCCATCTCTTTAACGTATAAAAACTATTTGGCACCTGAAAAAAGAAAGGAAATGAAGATGGGGGAACAAACACAGGCTCTCTTTCATGTGGAGTGATTTCATAGCTACATTTTATATAGCAAGGAAAACAAAAGAGGATCCTGATAAGGTTCTTTATCATTAATCTCCATCTCCTGCTGGTGCATAATCTATATGAACAGGGACAAGTTTGGGGGATTTGTGGTAGGTATTAGGTCACATTTCTCAAGGAAATAGATTTTCAGTATATGTGTATGCCTTAATCTTTGAAAGGGAAAAAATTCTTTATTAATTCCTATCATTGTTTTATGACATTCACTGGCAAAATATTTAAATTTTTTAGTGTCTGTAAATGAGATGCCCAGGAAAAAAAAAAATCATAATAAAACAGAACTTCATCTGGATTTCCCTGACCGACAAATTCTCCAATCCATTGTCCGTTTAGAAGGTAACATGGTTCTTTTATAACATAAATGAGATGATGTCCTGTGTTTAAAAGTTTCCACTGACTGCCCATGAAATACTATTGAAACTTGCATATGGCTTATGAGGCCCTTCTGGACCTTGTTCTTGAATTCTTCTCCAATTGCTTCTTCCACTTTCCCCATACTCAATGGTCTTTGGTTCTTGGAACACACTGAGGCCTCATATCTGGTTTTCCTCTGCCTTCTCACATCCTGCTTCCTGTGTCTGATGATGGTACTGCCCACTTTTTACCTGCCAGACTTATTTTTTACTTTCAAATTTCAGATTACAGTACATGTCACTTTCTCATAAGAGCTTTCCCTGACATGGCAAATTGTACTCAACAATTACTGGTCTTCTGCTCCTTCTTAGGATGTAAGGGTGATACATTCCAGCCTCCTTGCAGCTACGCCGGGCTATCTGACTCATTCTGGCCAATGACAAATAGAAATGGCAAGTGTCTCTTCCCAGCTGGGACAGTGAAAACTACACATGTGATTCTGCTGTCTTTCTTCATTTTTGAAAATAAATTTGTTGAGATGGTGGAGCCTGAGGACCTAAGTGTATCACTGAAACACCACAAGGAGGACAGGTGTCTTGGAGGGTTGACTAGACAAGCGGTCCTCAATCCTTTTGGCACTAGGGACTGGTTTCATGAAAGACAATTTTTCCACAGAACTGAGGAAAGGACAGTTTGAGGATGATTCAAGCACATTACATTTATTGTGCACTTTATTTCTATTATTACATTGTAGCATATAATGAAATAATTATACAACTCATCCTAATGTAGAATTAGTGAGAGTCCTGAGCTTGTTTTCCTGCAACTAGACGATTCCATCAGGAGGTGATGGGAGACGGTGACAGCTCGTCAGGCATTAGATTCTTATAAGGAGCACACAACCTAGATCTCTCGCATGTGCAGTTCACAATAGGCATAGCATTCTTGCGAGAATCTAATGTGCCGATCTGACAGGCAGTGGAACTTAGGTGGTAATGCTCACTAGCCTGCTGCTCACCTCCTGCTGTGTGGCCTAATTTCTAACAGGCCATGGACCACCAGTACTGGTCCGCAGCCCAGGGGTTGGGGACCCATGGGTTAAACCACAGCTGATTGTATAGACAAAAATAAATGTAATTATAGCTGACCACACTATTCAAATTAGGTTCACCCTATTATTTGCTTTAATAGCACCTATCCCAACTTTGTTAAAATTAATTATGTATTTGATTCACTTATGCAACACCTGCTTTCTCCCCTAGACTAAGAGTTGGCAATCATTTTTGGCACGAGGATAGATAGGAAATATTTTAAGTCCTCTGGGTTCTAAGGCTTCTGTTGCAAATACTCAATTTTCCTATCACAGAATAAAACTCGTGACAGACAATAGGCAAATGCATTAGTGAATCCTTGGTCCAATAAAACATTATTTACAAGCACAGGCAATGGGCCATATTTTTTGCTCATGGTCTGTTTGCCAACCATGTGCTAGAGAATAAGATCTACAGACATAAGGAACATTTTTAAAATTAATTATTATTATTTGACACAGAATTTCACTTGTTACCCAGGTTGGAGTGCAGTGGCATGATCTCCACTCACTACAACCTCCATCTCTGGGGTTTAAGGGATTCTCCTGCCTCAGTCTCCTGAGCAGCTGAGATTACAAGCACCAGCCACCATGCTCAGCTAATTTTTGTATTTTCAGTAAAGACAGGGTTTCATCATGTTGGCCAGGCTGGTCTTGCACTCCTGACCTCAGGTAATATGCCTGCCTCAGCCTTCTAAAGTGCTGGTTTTACAGGCATGAGCTACCACACCTGGCACATAAGGAACATTTTTCACTTATGATGATATAACTTTCACTTAGAGTTCTAGGCACATGGTAAATAATAAAATCTACTTAAAAATGAATGAATGAATGAATCAGGTATGCTAAGAACAGTCATTGCTCTATTAGGGAGTTTAAAGTTTCTCTTCTGTAGCCTGATAGCAATTTTGTTGGACAGAACTATTTAGGCAGAAACCACAACGCCTAATCTCAGATTCTAGGTCTAAAGCTATGGGTAAGGTCATGGCTATTGTATCTATAACCATCTTTATTTAACCTCATAGTCCCTTTAGCATAAAAGATAAATGGATAAAGGCATTAACTATATACAAGTCTTTAATAAAATAGGAGAAAACATACCCTGAATTATAGAATTCGTGCAGTCCCTGACTAAATTTTTTAATATAAAGCACCAGAAACAAAAATGTATAAAACTAAAATGATCTTACATAATTATATCCCCACCCAAATATTTTTTTTCTTGAAAAATATTAATATCACATTAACTATGCTTAAGTTGCCATACATTAATTTAATATGTACATTTATTAAATATATATTATATGTGAGATAGTCTGATAAATTAATGTGAAGGATCTCATTAATTGCTTGTAGTAACTATTAGGAAAAGTAATGTTCACTGTTTAAATTTTAAAATAAGAAAATGGAGACATATATATATATATATGTAGTTTATCCAACACCCAGTAAAAAAAATAATACAGCCAAGACTTAAACCTAATTCTGAGTGATTTTAAAATAATTATTATGCCATACTACTTCAGTAAACTTGATTAAATTAGTAATGATAATACTGATACAAAGAGAATAGCTTTTTTAAGCTAAAAACAAAATTACCCTGGTTTTTTTCTTGAAGCTAAGGTAGAGACTTAAAATATTCTATGTGGTGGAATCAACTATTAAATATTTTCTTGTCTGATACATTATCACAACTTCAGCAGATCAATCAACCATTCACATTTGATTTGGCATAGTAAAGTGTAAGAATAAGTGACTGGGCAATTTCTAAAAATTGAACTATTTTTCTCTATTATCCAAGTGGATCAAATAAAAAGAAATATGAAAGGATAAATTTCATTATTACAATTTGTGAACAGAAATAGATATGGTCATTACAACTCAATGTCTATTAATGTAGGAGGACTGCATAAAAGTGTTGAAAGAGATTTATTTGAGGATTAAAACTTCTCAACATTTAGCCCTTTATTTTTAAATATTTGTGAAAAGAGATTTGCAGACTCAGTTCACTGTCAATGGAAAATTTGCTAGCCTTCCTAGCTCCTCCATCATTTTGGGGAATAAGAGGTTATAACCATTTCCTAGATATTATTTATTCTAAATAAATCTGCTTATAATTAGCAAAAATAGACAAATATTTCTTTCAAATTATATGTCATTCTTAATCTTTTCCTATTTATGGTGTTTGAAAGTTCACAGTATTGGGATTGTGCAGAACACAAACAATATTCAAATATCTCTTTACTAATAGTTTACAGAAAATTTCTTGATGCAGTAACCTACTCTTTAAAACTTAATTCAAGAGAGGGAGTATTAAAACACCTGGAAGTGTTTCAATAAAGCAGCATTTGGACTGCTTTATTTCTACTTTAAGGGCAAATAAGTGACAATAGGCTATGCATTTAAAAATTTGTTTTGTCTACAAAAAAACACTGAATTGAATTCTCAATATTGATTGTGCAATATAAATTACATATAAGTTTTTAATAAGCTACATAAAGTATAAATAAAAATTATATATATAAATGTTCTCAAATATATGTATATTGAGTGAAAATACTTAGAGAAAAATACATAGTGCAATAGAAATAAGAATGTATAAAATTATTACACTTCTCCATCTGGAAGAATTTCATGAGTACACTTTGAGGTCCTCTCCTTTGATAGGTGAAGCTCAGATAGATTCAAGGGAGTGATCAGCAGTCATTATTACAAGTTATACAAATAATCAGACTGAATTGAATTGAATTCTGGATTATATGACTACATGGGCAAAATGCTTTAAAGATCTCCACAACCTTTTCTATAAAAAAGTTGGTGTGTCTTACATATAAGCTATTTATAGGATTAAATATGGGGGTAAATACTCATAGTGACATGTTGAAATACGTTTTGGATAAATCCCCCAGCAGAGGACATAAGATCTAGCATATGCTCAGCAGATAACTACAGTTATTTTTAATCACATTATCATTGTCATTGTCATCTTCATCCTCAATGTCTTGAGATAGATCACACAGCTAACTGATGAAACAGCAATGAATAGAAGGCTGCTTACCTGACCCCAATGTAGTGTTCTTTCTGATATACCTCATAGAAGTTTGAGATTTTGTGAACTGATACAGCAGAAACACATTAAAAAGATGATGCCAGTAATTTTTAAAGATCAGGTACAACTGAAAAAGAATTCTAAAGGCATTTGAGCAGTTGGGAAAGAATGGTATGGAAGCTGTATCCGTATCAAATGCTCAGAGACCAGAGAAGCATGGTGTTTATGGAGGAGATGCTTTTCAGCCAGACTAAAATGTTGTTGACCATAAGGAAGAAAAATTTATGTAGCAACTTGCTATTCAGGTATGTTTGGATATAATACAGAACAAACAAAAAATATGATCTTCGTAGGGTCTTATTAAGGGAGTGACATAATATCACTCTAGTATTTCCACGTGCAAGAGTATACTTAGAATATGATATGAAGAGGCAGTGAAAACTATTAACAGATTCTTGTAAAGGGATTGTAAAGAGATTAAAAATAATGCTCTAATTTTGGATATTTCTAGAATATTGATGCTTGTGGAGAGAAGCAAGGATTTTTTTTTTTTTCCTAGAGACATCTTGAATTCTTTGCAGAAGAGAAACTAGTCTATCACCTAAAAGCAAATGCCTATATTTCATCCTATTTCCCAAGTGCATGAATGAAACCTCAGGTTTTAGGAAGGGTTCAAAAAACAGAACTCCACATCAGGTTCAGAGATAAACTAGGCTTCATGCCCTTTTGAGAGCAATCTGCCCATGGAGGATTATTGGACATCTTGGTCAGGACTGAATTTGAACTAGGTTCCAAGGATGAAAGCTCACCGGCTAATCTGCTGAGCTACCAAGGCCACAGCTGTGCTGGTTTATAGAAATCCTATTAACTGAGAGATTGAAGGGAAGGAAGATAAGATAGCAAGGTGTTGGAAATCAAGCTTCAGTGGTTTTAACAGAAAAGGTATTTTGAACCACGCTATTGTATACAGACAGGAATTAAATGCCACACACATACTAAACATGTATGTGCATATGTTTGTGTAACTGTATACATACTACGTATTTTCAAAACATCTATTTTGCATGTACTTCATGGTACACAAAAATGTTCAGCATATTTAAAATGGAGACATATATGTAACACAGGATGGGTGTTCACATTGAAATCCATTTTCTTATTCTAGCTCTTCAAAACCCACAATGGTGAATTTAACAAAACCACTTCTCTATCCTGTGCAATCAGTCATATTCAATGCTGTCACATCTACTAGAATAATGAGTCTTAATTCCGTTATTCACTAACATTTATTTTTTTTTCTGGTTCTGAGAATACCTACCACAAATAGTACCTGCTGGTGCTCACTTCAGTAACTGGAATGGAACAAGAGAGTTGCATTAATTGCCAATCATAAATATCTGAGTTTAGATTTGAAAGTAAATTTGGCAACTAAGATCATGACAGAGAAAATCTGCCATACCTTTTAGGACACGATTTACCCATGCTGGGAAAGTTACATGTCTACGCAGGGTTTTATTCTCCTATCCAGAAAATAAATATATTGGACTGGATTTAGTGGTCAGTAGCATTCTTTATTATCCTAGATAATCTAAGACTCTATATTAAAATTGTTTGTGAATGAGAAAAATAAATAAAGCTGCAGATATGAAGGCGGTAAAGCACCTCCTAAGATGGGGAAAGAAGAAAGCTGCATGTCAGAAATCTAAAACTCAAGTATCCGTTCTGCTTCTAAGAAGTTAAGGCAGTGGGATGGGGCTGGGGCTGAGGGGATAGCACTGAGAAATTTAGTGGTCATCTCCAAGCCTTTGTCAGTCATCTCATTTACATTCGACAAGACTAGATGATATTTGGACTTCTTTCTAGCATTAAAATGTACTGATTTAATTACTTCTCTAAATAGATTCTATATATAGTTCTTCATGAAATTAGGTGAGAATTCTGGTCACAGGACATCTTTTTTGAGCTGTGGCTCTTCTGTCTGTAAAAGGAGTATCCTGGTATGTACTACTCACATTTATGTTCTGTAAAGAGCCTGTCCATTAAGGAACATGAGTGTGCCGTCTCTTCTATAAGGCATAAAAATGATATATGAACATAAAATAATCATCACAAACTAAGTTGATGATTAACCAATGCCCACAGACATACTGAGCTGATGGAAGATTTTCAAAACTTCATTTAATTTAAAAGAAAACTGGGATAAACGCAGCTTGCTTGATCTCTAATTTTGAGGTAATTTTATTTTCAGTATGACATAAATATTTGTGGCAGATTTTCATTTGCTGTAAGATAAGAGTCTTAGAAACAGTATGATTTTGGGAGGTTTGTGGTTGAAAGCAAACTGATTTTATCAATTTTCAGGCAAAAAATAATGATAATACAAAATAAACCTCCCAAAATAAACCTCCCAAACATTTTCTAAATTTTATTCCTAAACTCAGGCCATAGTGAAGCATAAAAACATTGAAAATTTACTCTGAGTTACCTTAAATGCTGTTAAGGTAAACTTATTGTTACCTTAAATGTAAAATGAAAGTGATGCTTTGTGTACTGCTGTGGAGAATATTTTATTTTTTGTTCATTTCCACACTCATAAACTAAAAATTATGGAGAGGCAACAACGGGCACACAGCCATCCTGGCAAATGATCAAAATATAATCAAGATATAATTACAAGAAATCAGACTTTTTATTTTACAAAATTCGAAGCATGTACTATGCATATATCCTCCCTTCTTCTCGATATCTGTAGTCCTTGAACACCAGAAAGAAAATGCTCAAGTTAGAATAGAAAAATGAAACCAAACCAGGCTCAGCATGGATACTCTGTCTTAAGCTCTTAACTTATAACCATGTCTGAGGGGCGTACAGGGGTAATGGCCTTTGCAGATATTCGCTTCATTGTTTTTAAAGTGGAGAGTTCATCGCTAGTTTTAGTCAATACATCCAGCGGGACTCAAACACCATTTACCCTTGAATCTTAAACTGTGGGCTGTGGCTGTGAACTGGTCCAATCAGAGGAAACTTTTTGCAAGCCCATCCTCATAGCACACAATGCTCACGTTGCTTTCGACCTCAGCACCACTGAGCTATATCATTCAGTCTTGTTCCGGAGTTAGCATTTTGAGCCATTCTTGTGATACAAGAGGGGCCCTCTTTCACAGAGCCCTGTCTACTTTTAACATCTTATTTTCAAGAGCAAGATTTCCAGTTTGAAGAAAAATGTTACTTGCACATTTCTAAATATTTCACTGGGTTAGGGATTTTCTATCTTTTATTGCCAAGGACCAGCAGTGACTACCTTTGAAGATTTCTGGGATCCGGGGCCCAGGATTAAAATCACTGGGTTAAAAGATGATTTGCTTAATATTATGGCAATAATCATATATTTCAGAATGATGTGGATCTAGCTTAACTGGTTCAGTTTAGAAATCTGCATTATGGGCCAGATTGTAATCCCAGCACTTTGGGAGGCTGAGGCGGGAGGATCACCTGAGATCGGGAGTTTGAGACTAGCCTGACGAACAAGAAGAAACCCCATCCCTACTAAAAATACAAAATTAGCTGGGCATGGTGGTGGCACATGCCTGTAATCCCAGCTACTCGGGAGGCTGAGGCGGGAGAATCTTTTGAACCCAGGAGGTGGAGGTTGTGGTGAGCCAAGACAGCACCATTGCACTCCAGCCTGGGCAACAAGAGCAAAACTCTGTCTCAAAAAATAAAAAGAAAGAAAGAAATTTGTGTGATGGAAGTGAACTTTCTTATGGGCTCTTTTTCTTGTTTCTGCTGTATAACAACATTTCACAAAGTATACTGTAGAGCACCATCTACTCCATAGGTTGCTATAAAGCTAAGAGAGAAAATTATTTACTCAATATAAAAACAAAAGAAAACACACCGTATTTCCTCTCTCAAGATCCCAATGCATATATTGAAGGCAACCTTAATTGACAGAAACCTACTATATTTGACTGTTGTGTATTTGAAAAGTTTTTCCTCTGCTTTCATCCCACAAACATCAACAAAAAGGCTTTTGCGACCAAATGTATACGTTTCTTTTTCCCTTCATGCAAGCAAGCAATCCGTTTTGCAGTGGACACCAGCTGGGTACCCTCTAATTCAATACAATTCTGACAATAATTACCTGGAGACAGCATCAGATCCCAAAGGTTGAAGGCTTCGTCTCACAAGACTGCCTCCTGACTGCTGATGCCAATCACAAGCCTGAGCTTCTGACCTATTGGCTATATTTTTGGGTTCCCATAATCCCATCCTTGAGTTCAATTAATTTGCTAGAAGGGCTCCCAAAATAGAAGGAAACAACTTTCCCGATTTATCACAATGAATATCACAAAGAATACAGGTGAAAAGATGCATAGAGCAAGGCATGTGGAAGGGGTATGAAGCTACCATGCCCTCTCCATATGCAACATCGAGGACCTCCATGTATTTTGCTATCCAAAAGCTGCCTGAACCCTGTCTTTTGGGTTTTTATGGAGGCTTCATCACATGGGCATGACTGATTAATCCCATTGGCCACTGGTGATCAACTGAAACTTCAGCCCCTCTCTCCTCCCTAAAGATTGAGTAGGTGGGGCTGAAAGTCCTAATCCTTTAATTCTGTCTTCATATTTTTCTAGTGACCAGCCCTATCCTGAAGCTACCAATGAGATTCCAGCCATCAGTCAACTCAGTAACAAGCAAAAAGACATCACTTTGGAGATTCTAAGGATTTTAGAAGTTGCATGCCAGGGAACAGGAACAAAGATCAAGTATAAATTTTACAAAATCGTGGTCAGCCCTTGGTCTTCAAACATGAATCTCTTACATCAAAAGGTTATATAACTCAAAAGATACTGCTAAATTATGAGAATCCCATGCAGTCATTAGTAATTAGTCCAGTTCATGATATGGTATAAAAATATCTCTGCCAGGTGTGGTAGCTCATGCCTATAATCACAGCACTTTGGGAGGCTGAGGCAGGCGGATCACAAGGTCAGGAGTTCGAGACCAGCCTGACCAACGTGGTGAAACTCTGTCTCAACTAAAAATATAAAAAAGAATTTAGTTAGGCGTGGTGGCATGTGCCTGTAATCCCAGCTACTCGGGAGGCTGAGGCAGGAGAATCACTTAACCCTGGGAAGCAAAGATCGTGCCACTGCACCTCAGCCTGGGTGACAAAGTAAGACTTCATCTCAGAAAGCAAGCAAGCAGAGAGAGAGAGAGAAAGACAGATAGAGAGAGGGAGAGGGAGAGAGAGAATATCGCCCAGGGTGGGTTCACTCAGGATTTCAGGCTTCCATTTCTTCATTTCTTCCTGTCAGGTCTCCAAAGCAGCATGGGCTTGGCACAATGGGGACAAAGGTAACAGGTAGTGTTACCCTTTTATGCATCTGGTAGAATTGAGCTATGAGACAATACAATCGCTTGCTCTAGCCTCTTTTGAGGTGTTAATATTGGATTTCCATCACTTCATAATTTATTCACTTCTCTACCCTCAGCTACCATTCCTCCTTCTCTCCATAAATACCCACATATTTTCGCTAGTCTATCAAGTACCCCCTCTTCAGTCCACTTCCATTTAGAAGTAACTAGCAGAACTAGTTGGCAATTTCTATTTTTTTTTTTATCACCAGTCATAATAGCTGCATTTATTCTGAGACCCAATTTTGTCAGATGGGGTGAAGGCACAGCCCTCTCTCATCAGGCCCTTAGAAATCCTGACATAAGGTTTAAAGACATAGTTGCAAGTTGCAGTTTTTTGCTTAGGAATCATCCCTGCTTTGCAGTCCTGGTCCAAGGATCACTGTATCAAGTAGGAAAAAATATTTTAAGGTGATTTAGGGAAGAAAGAAAATTTAATAGTCATTCTATCTGGTTATTCAACTCATGGCAAAAATCACACCATTATACCAGGATCTTCTCTACCCTCTCCTTTCCAGAGTAAACAAAAACACAGAGGGACATACAAAGGAGACACCCCGTTAGTCCCTGTCATTTTGAGTGTGAGCACATGCTCATGAAAGCATATGAAGCCAGCCTGTCATCCTTAGATCTCCCTGTTTCAGACAACTGTATACTTCCCAACTCATCTAAACATGTGAACATTTGCTATTACAAAGACTCTGCTTCCTATAGCATTACCGTACAACTAGAATTTTAAGAAAGACCTGGAAACCCACTACTTAGAGTGGAGTTACCATTTTGGCATCATGGTTCTGTTATCACTCTCTTCTTCAGTGGGAAATGTGACCTCAGCACTCTGTTAGTCTTACTTCACATTATTCCTTTCTAAATCTCTTCACTCAAAAATTAGACCAATCCTAGCCTCCTGTCGCTTATGACATGAAAAAATCCCAACATGCTATAAAAAGTCCTATATCTAATGCCAATTAATCTTCCCTGCAGATACCTCATGTCTCTCTTCCCATTGACCCATTGTCTAGCAAAGAGATCTGTCTGCCAGCTACTGAACACAAAATGCTCTCAGTGCATGCCACTTTTGCTTCATTCAAGTCCCTCTCCTCCACTTTTTTCATTGCCTAAATTGTGCATATTATTCTACATATAATTTCAATGTTGTTTCTCTATGAAGATTTACTTTCTATTTCCTAGGATCTCTTTGCTTCACTATGATCCAACATCTCCTTGGACCCATCTTTGTACAGTACATTCCAAATAGTATCAAAATGATCATTTAAATGTATCTTTGCAAGTAAATCTAACCAAAGGTGCTAGAAAGTCAGAGTGGAAGCTGTCTCCTGGTGCGGAAGTATTGACTGAGAAGGAGCAGGCAGGAGCCTTCTGGAATACTTTATATATATATATGTATATATGAAGTATAATATATATAAAACATATATAATGTTTATATAACATATGTTTTATATATTTATATTTTATAAAACATGTTATATATAAATATATATGTTTATGTATATTATACATTATATATAAAATATTATATAGATATGTTTTTATATATATATACATATGTGGTAGTTACATGGATCTATGCATAGGCACACGTTCATCATTATACATCATTACACATTTAAGATTTCCTCACCAAATTTATTGTTACTTATTATATGCCACAATAGAAAATTTGAAAAATAATATGATCCCTTACCTATTTCTGAATCACCTGAGGGGAGGCATTTTTATTCACCTTGTCAAAGTATATCACTGTGCCCATCACAATGGGAATATACAAATTTGAAAAATAAATCAATGAATGAACATACAAGCAGCCCCTTTACCTGGGTACAGCTTTAGCTTGTCAAGACAGGAGCACATTTCAGGTAGAGGAGGACTATTTAATTAGCTATACTTTAAACAATCACAAGAAATAGAGGATGACGTGCAGTTAGTAACTTTGAAGCTGAGACGAGAATATGCAGACTGATTAACAATTCCGAATAGGACTTCAGTGTTTGGCAACATTTCAGTAATGCAGTTCACTGAACAGCTCAGAGAATACCTGAACCCCATATGTCTTCTCTTTTCCCTTACAATTAAGACATCTCCCTAAAGGCTAATAAACAATGGGTACATCCCCGAAGAACAATAAATATATAAAATTGACTCAAATATTATTATTTAACATTAAGTGCCAACTGTACATAACATAACTAGCATTAATCCTTTGCCCTTGAGAATCCAATGTTTAAAAATAACAATTACAACATTAGAAGAGATAGAAAAGAGATGAAAATTCATTAGTTCACATCTCCTATTCATTGAAATGCATATGAAATGCCTGTTACAAGTTAGGAACTGTGCTAGATTCTAAGGGTGGAAGTGGGGAAATAGCCTAAAAGCAAGATCTCTGCTTTCATGGAGCTTATAGTCTAGCAAAAGAATAAAAGTAGAAATGATTTTCATTTGTGTGGTTTTCTCTGTGCTAACCACTTTGAATGCATTTATTTAATGATCGTATCAGTCAGATGAGACAGATATCACTACTATTCCCTGATCACAAATGGGGAAGAGGCTGAAAGGCCATTCGGATAATCAAAATATACTTGTTTGATTTTCCTATGTAAGTTTCTGAACTCCTAGGGAGCAGGGAACAGGTCCTAATATTTCTGTGTATTTCCCTCAATATCCAGCACTATGCTGGGAACATAGCAGGGTAGAACTACTGTCTAACTATGGTGATGGTAGTTGACCCACAATTCTTTTCCTGTTCTTCAGAAGCAGGAAAGGGAGGAATATTTATTTCTCACGTAAGAGATATATAGTCATATTAAATTTTATGTTTAATCTATCATTGCATGATTTAACACTGTACATTAAAGTAGTGTTACATGAAACAGAACCAATTGGGAATATACAGAAACAAGGAGATTCATGTGAAGGAACTGGCTCACTTGATTGTGGAGTCTGGCAGTCCAAAATCTATAGTCAGCATGGCAGCTGGGAGATTCAGATAAGAGTTCATGTTGCAGCCTTGAATCTCACGTTCATCAGGCAGACCAGCAGGACGGAAATTCAGGAAGGATTTCTACGTTATGGTTTTGAGGGCAAATTACTCCTTTTCTGGGAAACTCTAGTTTGAAGACCTTCAGCTAATTGGATGAGGCCCACTCAGATTATGGAGGTAATCTGCTTTGTTTCAGGTTAAATCATTGCAATTGTTCAATCACTTGTAAGAAATACCCTAATAGCCACATCTATATTAGTGTTTGACCAAGCAACTGGCCATGTTACCACATGAAATTAACCATTGCAAGGAGGGAAGTTGCAAATGGTGGAAAAGGCCCTGCCCTGAGCTGAAGGACAAGAGCTCAGGAACAATGTACAGTTTTGTTCTGTGCCTCAGCTTTTTTGTTATGTAGGATGATCCTAAGAGTACCTGAAGATGGATGATGTGGAGAGCAGTGTTGTTCTCATGCCTGGACCACTATGAAGTATTAGGCTGAACCACTAAGTTGAAGGGACCATTTGATGTGATTTATTATGAAAGCCAGGACACAGGCCAGTTCACCCACCTTGTTATATGCTTTCATAATGCCACGTATCTCTCCTTCATTGAACAATTATTAATTATACAACAATTTGGGCCATTATTTATTTAGCAACTCACAATCCAATTAGAATACAGGTTCCAGGAAGTGAAGGGTTGATTTTATCACTGAATCTCCAAACCCACTGGGCATGCCTGGCACAATGAAAGTTTATTGAGTAAATGCCAATGACATTAACTCATTAATATAAATAGCATCTCATTTGTATATATATTAATTGATATAATTCTATGTTTAACTTTCTATATAAGCTCTATAAAAATCACATCATTAAATACATACATATAGACACATACTCAAATAATTTATTAATTTGATGGATACATGAAAATTTAAAAAAAATCTTGAGGAATGTCCTCAAGGAATGTGCTTATATTTTCTGCTCTTTCTGTTGTTATGTATATGATACTCCTTTTACAGGAAAAATATCTTTCAGTTTGTCATGCACTGAGATTTTCCTTCTATTCTTTCTGTAGATGATGAGGTAACCGCCCTTAAAATCATCTTTGCTAGAAAATATATCAGTATCAGTTTCCTGTTCCTAAATCTTAACAGAAAAAAAAAAAAGGAAAGAAAAAGACAATCAGACAAGGGGACCCGAGCAGCAGAAAATAATTGGACTCTCTAAATTGTACCATTCTCAAGAGGAATTACTGGCACACACTGCTTCTTTCCCGGACCACGCGGCGCATCCCTTGCAATCGCTACAGAAGCATTTTATTGCTCATTAAATATTTTTTAATGTGAATCCGCTCTTGGCATTTCCACTTTATAGTTTTTTTTTTTTTTCTCACAAACCTTCCTGTGTTGCATACCTCCTTCCCCACTACACGTAATTTAAACGAAATTATGTAAGCTTATTTCTCTGATTAAGAAAGCCTAATGCGCAAACACACAAAGCCTCTGACCAGGGTAGCTCAAGTAGCTAATGATTCTGGCAATGTTAAGCTCATTCTCAATAAAAATGGGCCCTACAAATCACTATAAAAAATGTGTTTTGTACCTTAAGAGCAATAATTGTCACACATTTACAATTCATGACCAGCGACTGCAGGGTGCTTACTTGAGTTAATCCTCCACAGAATAGTGGATATTGAGGCTGTGGAGAAGGGGCACAACAAAATCGTCTGTCACTTGAAATACTCATTTGGGAAACCTCCCACACCAATAAAATTCTGGAAATGTAGCAATGGGAAGCCTGAGCATGTTCTTCCCCCTAAACTGTAAGTGAGGAGAAAGGTGAGGGTTTGCTATGCCCATGCACCTTGCTTGGAACAGCTTACCCCAGGTTTGCAGGCTCCAAAATAGTACAGTTGGATTGGCAAAAAGGTCACATACCAGGCCTTCACTGTACCTAAAGACTAGGTAACTAAAGACACATGAGTTCTAAGAAGCTTTCATGTCTTGACTGATTTGCTTAAAGTACAACTGGTTTATGATAAACAGCTAGATGAGTTCGTCTTACTGACTTTTAGTGAACATGTTTAATACACTTATGATACTTTTAGTAAGCCTGACACATTATATGACTGCTATTTAAAAATGATTTCCGGCTGGTGCAGTGGTTCACGCCTGTAATCCCAGCACTTTGGGAGGCAGAGGCGGGCGGACCACCTGAGGTCGGGAGTTCGAGACCAGCCTGACCAATACAGAAAAATCCTGTCTCTACTAAAAATACAAAATTGGCTGGAGATGGTGGCACATGCCACATCCCAGCTACTTGGGAGGCTGAATGAAGCAGGAGAATTACTTGAACCTGCGAGGCAGGGGTTGCAGTGAGCCAAGATTATGCCATTGCACTCCAGCCTGCGCAACAAGAGCGAAACTCTGTTTTTTGTTTTTGGTTTGTTTTGTTTTTTTAAAAAAACGACTTCCAAATCTTAAGATTAATACTTGTGTGCAATTTGGTACTGTTAACTGTAGTCACCATGCCATATATCAAATCTCCTGAATTTTTTTACCTTACAACTAAAATTGTGTACCCTTTGACAAACAACTCTCTGTTTTTACCCAATCTCAGCCTCTGACAACATTGTTCTACTTTTTTGTTTCTATGAATTCAACCTTGTAGATTCTGCCTATTAGTGAGATCCTGCATTATCAAAATGTGTAGGCTATCCCTGTGGTCTATAGCAAATGGCCACACCCACACAATTGAATGTTTGGAATTACAGATTCCCAACTGGTAATCATGGGCATTTGAAATGAGTTATTGGTCTTGCTGTAGTTTCAAATGTTCCTTTTCTTTTTTTTTTTTAAAGAAGATTCACAAAATTACAAAAACTTATTTTTAATCCAATCTAACCCTTCTGCAATGCAAGGGAATTGTTTGGAATGATTTGAAGACAAGGGAAATGTATTAGGTGAACTTTGGATGATCTCGGCCATCTGTTTCTCTGCCCCTGAGAACAGAGTTTCCAGCAGTCACTCAATCATTCATACATAGGAACTTAAATAGTAAAAAAAAAAAAAAAAAAAATTAAATAAAATCAGTTGTCCTTCCTTGGCCCTTCTGTAGCATATCACCTTAACCCTGTCTTTCTTTCATTCTCTCCAGACACCGCCCTGCCCCCACCATGTATTCCTCACAACAGCCACTTCTTGTATTTCCTTGTATAAAATCATTGCAGTTTGTGATGCAAAATAATGATCCCTTGGTTCCTGGGTTTGCAATTTTAACCATACAAACTTTTTAAGTTCAAGAAGCAGAATCAAATGCATTTTTATTCTGTATTATAATAAATGTGAATATCAAAAGATTCTCCTAGAGTTGTGTGACTGCTGGCATTTGTAAAAAGTCAGAGAATCTTGGAATTGAAAAAAGCAGAAATGTATTTAGTATTTCATTTGATTCTTGATGCAGAGGAAGAGAGGGAAAAACCAAATGATAAGCTGTGTTGCAAAGTTTTACATTTCTTTTTAAATTATGTGTCTATTTTTCTAGGATCTAAATAAAATGATTATGCTTGTTTCATGACACAAACGATTCTTTTTTATTTGTTGTTTTAATAACACAAGAAAGCCACACCTATTATGAAAACCAGTATCTGACAATAACTTAAATGAACTCATAAAGTCCTTCATCCTGTTTCCCTATCTCCCTGATCTAGAGGTAATCATTATTCTGAATCCTATGTTGATAACTCTTTTACGGAGTGTGTGTATATGCATGATGTCTCTTAATATAGCATATTTTTAAAATAAATTGTTTAATTTTAGTTGTTTTCGACTTTATAAAAAAGTATACTATATAATCTTTTAAGTTACTTTATCATGCAATAGAATTCTAGGATTTAGATTTTTTTTAAAGTTAATTTTTTACTGCTACATACTATTTTACTGTTGTATACGTTTATACTTTGGCAAGCAAAAGTTTAATTCATGAATTAAGGGAGATGTTTCTACTAGTAGACTCGGAGAAAAAAATAAAAATTAGTATAGTTTATTTTTTCAGGTTTTGGCCTTCTTTAGGAGAACGCTGAAAAATGAATGAAGTTGTAAGCACGTTGCTTTAACATTCTTTTGTGCTTTGAGGCAGTCTGCTGAGTGGTGAACTTTCTGGAGCTCATATTTAATGCAGCTGTTGCCAATTCTCTGAGCCCAGCACTTTGAGAATTAGTTCTACTGCGCCCCTTTACCTAAGTCTTGCCTGTATACACTTGCCAGATTTAAGTAAATGTGAGGGAGGGAGGGATGATATAATGCCTTTCAATATTAGGACCACAGTTTTGTTAGAGGTCACCTTATGGCTTCCATTTTTATGGTATTTAAGTGGTTGGGTAGCTATTGTTTGGCCAGTGGACTCATAAGGAAAAAAGCAAAGTAACTGGGCCACTAGAGCTCCTCAGGGCTCCTTATACTCCTTCCCCATATTTAAAGTACAATTATAGAACAATGTGTGGTAGTGAAAACAGAAGTATTCAGAGGTGAGAACTTCTTCGAGGGAGCAGACTAGTCTACTCTCATCCTGATGTTCCACCTTCACTGAACTTCCAGAGTTATATTAGGATATTACTTGTATTCCAAATACTGTTATCCCTAAGAACAGTGTTTATCTCTTGCCTCGTATCATATAATAGCTTATTTTCCTGCCTTTAAAAAGAATAGCAACTGAAAATCCTGGAGCATTTTTACTATATGCAAAGCATCATGGTATTTCATGTGTATTATTTCATATATTATAAAAACTGTATGAAATGGATATATTATTACTATTTTACCATTTTACGAATAAGAAAACTTGTCCAAGCTTACATTTAAGCTCTCAAAATCAAGCTTTAATTAAGGATATGATATTAAATGTGATTCAGTCCCCTTTAACTGGTGACCTTGTTACACTTCTTACTCTTTATCATCACTTACTATCTGTTGACAATGAGCTAGAGATTTCCAACCTCATCATCCTTATATAAAATGGAAGTAATAATACCTGCAAGGTTTATATGTATAGACATAAAAAGTTACTAATGAAATAATTTTGATATATGTGCAATATAATCTTATATACGTAAAAATAAAATTAAGAAGCGTTTATTTACATAACTGTACAAATAGATGAAAATTTTAAAGGGAAGTTACTCTTGAGAAGACAAGAAGGGAGTGGGATTAGGGTGAGACTGAAAGGAAAATTCGACTTTTTATGATAAACACTTTTTAAAATTATTTTTATATAAGAATGTATTTTTCTTGTCATTAAAAGTTCAAATATAAAATATGGAGGCATGCCAAAGATTTTTGAGTAAGTTTGTAACACAAAACTAAAAGGGCGATAATCAAAGTTGACATTTGCCAACACTCTTCCAAATTCTCCCAACCTTACATCTCATACAAATTTAGAAACTAATTAATGAAGGGAATACCAAAATTGGAAAATGGGAATGCAATCTTAGTGAATGAGAAATTCTGGAGACCTTCGGAAAGAAGAGTGGAATTGGGAAAATAAAATGATCGGAGGCAACTCTGACCCCGACTAAGTATACAAAGTAAAATATCCTTGTGAATACAGGGATGAACCAGGCTCAGTGAGTGAACACTGAAGGAAAGGCAATCACTGAGCAAACCAAAGAGCCACTAATCACATAGCCACCATAAGAGATTCCACAAGGAGCCTCTGTCCCAAGTAAAGGAATTAGCCGTGGCAAAATATGCCCCAAGTATGATGCAGTGAAAATTAGCACTGAGGCAGGAGAGGCAAGTAAAGGACCTGCACAATAATAAACTCAGGGAGGGCAGGGATCCACATCCATCTGAAAACATCATCTTTTTTTTTTTAGCAGTTCTCAGCTGAGCATGGCTTTGATAAAAGCAGAGGTTCTCAAATAGAGCAATGAATAGAAAACTAACGATTCTTAAATATTTGAACAAAATCAAAACCGTAAAATAGAAGAAAGATTTGAAAATGAAAAGATTAATATCTCCAAGTTATGTTAAGTAGTAAGTATAACTGATAGAGTCAGAGGGACTTAAGAGTCAGAGAGACTTTATACCTTAAAAAAGAGAAAAAATAGTACATCATTGGTAGGCACATAGCCTCAAAGTAGGCTTCACAAGCAAGTAAAGGAGACAACACATTTTGATTTCTTTGGCCTTTCTTGTTCTACATGTGAGATGGGGGTATAGGGAAGCAAAAAAAAACATGATTGCAAGGACACAAACCTACTTCTTGCAAAAGATAGGCAATGCTTCTCCAATCATAGCAAGGTGCTGTACTTCGCCTCTTCTGAAATACAATAGTCTTCTTTAAATACCTCTCACCACTTGGAGACAAAGTCCATTCCTTTAGCTTATTCAGGGATATTGCCCCACAATTCTGTTTCAAAAACCTTTCAATTGTCAACATGGCCTCATTTCAAGGAGTTAACAGCAATTCCTTGGAAAGAATAATAAATAGGCCTTTGTTTCTATTGAACTCTCTCCATCAGGCTTTCACCTCTATCATGAACACTGATTAACCCTTGTCAATGTCACCATATAGCAAGGTCTCCACATCGCTAAATCCAGTGCAAGCCTTCCAGCCCTCATCTTATTTGACAGAGTACATTTCTTAGAGCTTATTCCTCCCTGCCTTGAAACCCTTGCCTTCCATGAAATCAGAATACCCTGACCCTTCCCCTTCTTCATGGGACACTGTCTCGATCTCTTTGAATGGTTTATCTTCCTTACCCCTGCAATTAAATGTCAAAGTGCCCGAGTTTCACTTTTCAGTTTCAGCTCTTCTTTTCCTGCATTCTCTTCTTAGGTGATCTTGTATAGTCTTGGGGCTTTTTCATACTTTCCAGAAAATCTCACATATTTATAGAGTCCAGTTGTCTCCCATGGACTATGGACTCCTTTATCCAACTGCTTTTTGCCCTTTCCCTTATATGTCTATAGGTAAACTTCTGATTTCTCCCGTACAAACCTGCTTTATCCACAGATTTTTTTCTGAGCTCAGATGATGGAAAATTTTATCCTTCCATTGTTCAGGCAAAATCTTTGACATCATTCTGGAGTTGTCTCTTTCCCTCCCATCACACACCCAGTCTGTTTGCAAATACTTATTCTACCTTCAAATTCAAGCACTTTTTACTGCACCTTGAATGCCACACTCTTGTCTAAGCCACCTTTAAATCTCCCCTAACTTCCTAATTGGCCTCTTAGGTGAATTGTCTTTGCTCCCTTCTTCTCTTTCCCTCTCAAACACCCTCCTACCTGTGCCATCATCCAAGCCTATTCTCAACCCAGCAAGATGGAAGGATTCTTCTAATAAAAGTCTGTCAGATCATAGAGCACTTTTATGTTCAAAGCCCACCAAAGGTTTTCCTTCTCACTCAGAGTAAAAGCTGGTGCTGCTGCCATGGCTCTCAAGCCACCCTGTGGTCTGCCTACCACTGCGAAATGGCCATACCCTCCCTTTCTCCAAGTTTCCAGCCACTTCAACCTCCTGGCTATTCCTGGGTTACAGGAAGAATGCTCTTTCCTTGGAACATTCGCAATTTCCTTCCTTCTGTGGAGCCCTCATTTCCTAGATACCCACATGGTTCTCCCCACTTCTTTCACATCATGCCTCAAATGTCATTGAATCAGGGAAGCCTTGTCTGATCCTATGAAATAACAGCCTCTGGCTGCCCTTCCTCCCTTCCTGGTTCTCTCCATTTACTTTATTATTATATGTCGACATACAATGTGTTTGCCTTCTTTTTTTTAATTGTTTAATCCCTAACTAGACTCAATGAGAACAGGAGCTGTCTATTTTCTTCATTGCAATAGTTTCACTGTTTTGAACAGTGCTTGGCACACTCTAGGAGCCTAATAAATATTTCATATTTGAATAGACAATTGGCTTATTGTTATTAAGCCAGATTTATCCAACATGTTTTTAAAACCATTAAAATAACTTGTTTTAAGCATAGCTTGAACAGCCACACAAATGGATAGTGTATGAAACCACAAAGGACTATTTTAAGAAACCCCAAAGAGCAGAGATCATAAAGGCTGCATTATCTAAAAACAGTGCAATAAAAATAGAAATTAACAATAAATGCCCTTGAACACAACAGTGAAAAATAAATCTGTCCATGTGGAAACTTGAAAACGTCCATTAAAATAACTCAATTAAAATGAGAAAAAAATCACTATAATCTTGAACTGACAAATAAGACAATAAAAGCACTGTTAAGAGATGCAAAGCAGCATATAGAAGTAAACCTGAAACTGTAAGAAAATACACCAGTGGAAAGATTTAAACTTTGAAAAACAAATCATATGACTTGAGAGGCTGAAAAACAACAACAAAAGTAGTCAATAATAGAAATGAAGATAAAAACACTATTTATTGACATTTAAATTAAAGAAAATTTGGCTGATTAATGAAACCAAAATCTTCCTTTTTGAAAGGTTTAGAATGCTATCAACATGTCTGAGTAAGTAAAAGTGGGAGACAGACTAAATGAGACATGAAACAAATTATAAATAAGAATAATATTCTAGTGAATTTAAGTGTTACTATTTAATGACTATGATGAACAAGAATAGGAAACAGAGGCAGAGTAAACAACTAGGAAGTTATTTCTAAGTCTAGGAGAGAAGCGATTGTTGAAGCTTAGGTGAGAATGGTAGCTCTAAGGAGGTAGAAAAGGTTGAGGGATGAACTAGAAAGCTAAGTAAAAGTAGGTGATTGATTGGGTGAAGAGGTTAAAGAGAAATACATCTCTCTACTTGCCACCTTTCACTTTGCAACCTTGTTCTAATTGTGACTGAGAGGGGTGAAGACAAGGACTAGTAATTTATTTTCAGTCTTAAAATTTCCTCAACACCTACCATTAACATGAATATTTCAATTACTCCAAAGTCATTAGGGTCTTAAAAATCAGAGACCTGATGAGAATTTAGCCTTTTAAAAACTTCTAAAGGTCTACTTTTCATTTGTATGGGGGGGTTTAGATTTTGTCTGAATTTCTATGTCTTGAATAGCTCCCCAAAAAAGTTTAAGAAGTCAGTGATAGCTTCATTAGGTACATGGGAAGTTCATTGATTTAATTAATAAAATTACCACTGAAATCTAAATCTGAAAAAGAAGTTACCAAATACTTGACAGGTTATTTGAATTACAATATTTGCAAGTCCTAATAAGAATAGTAATTCTTCATAAAAGCATGAAGAGAATGATTTGGGAGTTTGGGCTTAAAATTGATAAGTACAGATCATGTAGAGTAAGCAAAAAAAAAATTGTATTAAAAATTTCAACAACAATACTATCTTCCAGGACATTACTCATTCCTGTATTTCTTCCATAACTGGATTCTCCTTTAGAGTCCATTTACTCATGCTTTTTCCATTTCCACAACATCCAAAGGTTCATGACCCTCAGTCCTCTGACGTTGAACCTCATCTCTACACACTAGTTCCTTTGGCATACTCATCCATTTTCATGAATTCAAGTAGTCTATGCTGTAAAATCTTCCACATTTATCATTCTACCCTGAACCTCTCCCCCACGTTTCAGAATCCCAGGCCTAACTGTCCACTTGGCATATTTCTGTGAAATCGAATTGGCATTTCAAATGTACCGTATCTCAAACTCAACTTTTTGGTTTTACCCCCTTACACCTGTTCCTTCCACAGTGCTCCCCATCTCAGTAGACAACTACTCTTGAGATTCTAGCTGTTCAGGCCAAACAGCCTTGGAGTCATTCTTGTTTCCTTTTTCCTACACCTCACATTCATTCCTTAATGAAGCTCATCCTTTTTTACTTTCAAAATCTACACCTCAGCATGTCCCTGTTACCACTCTGTTCCTTTCCAACATTATCGTTCATTTAGATTTTTCAGCAGCCTTTCCACCGGCCTTTCAGCTTCTCCATTTTTCCTCCCGTGTCTACCCTCCTGTAGTCTACTCTCAACTCAGCAGAGTTATCCTCTTAACATGTAAGTCATTTCATCCAGTTTGCTTTACTGAAGCCCTCTAATAATATCCTCTCCACTTAGTTACAGAAAACCAGAAATCTTTATTAGTACATATTTCCACATATTTATGGGGGCACCTGTGATATTTTGTTCCATGCAAAGAGTGTGTAATGGTTAAGTCAGGGTAAAATCTTTATACTAGTTCACAAAGCTCCATGTAACCTGGCTGTACATCAGCTCTCTGTCTTTATTTCCTGCTAATTTTTCCCCAGACCACTTTGCAGCTCCTCAGTTCAGGGCATTTTCAATGCTGTCCCCTTTTCTGGAACTCTCCTCCCTCGGATTTCCTGCATGTCTCATTTACTCTCCTTTTTTGGCTGATTGCTTATACCTCATTTCTAAATGATGCTTTTCTTTTTCTACCTTGTGAAAAGCTGTTCTTCCTATAACCTGACATTCTCTCTCCTCCCCTATTTTATTTATTTTTTTTTACAGCAATTATCGCCATGAGACATCCTAGTTTTGTTGTATGAATGAATAAATGTGATGAATTGGAATCATTCATTCTTCGATTAAGAGATTGAAGCTACATGGCTTCATGAGAATCCAGCTTGGCATGTCTTGGTCTATTTGTATATCACTGGCACTCATAAAGATGTTTCTGTAGGGATGAAATATAGAATCATTGGTAAACTGAATACTACACTATCAACCAGATCATGATTGTCCTCTTCCGCTTACTGCATTAGAGAAAAATGCGTATGATATTTTAAATATAATTATTTTTGTTTTTCTATGGCAGTAATGATTTTTCACAAGAACTACCAAATTTCAAATTAGGAAAAGTTACCACATGAATTATTTCTAAATCAATAGTCTAACTGTGAGTTGCTTGAAGAAAGTAACATTTTGATAACTTTAATATACACTCTTATCAGTGTGTCCAGAATGACATATAATGTATGAGTGACATGAGACCCTGAGTATAAGGGTTGTCTTTCTTCTTTGAATCTATATTATTTATTTTAAAATCCTGAGCAAAAGGGCCCTTAACCATGGAGAGAGACACTAAAAGTCACAATCCTATGCTAAACTTTTTTTTTTTTTTTTTTTTTTTTTAAGTCAGAGGGGTTGCAATAATAACAGTTTATGTCTGTGCAGGACTTACAGATATTTTCATTTTCTGAAATCTGAAGTGATGTCCTGACTCTAACTAACCTCTCTGTGATTCAGTTTGCTCATCTCCGAAATGAGAGAAGTAGACTTCATAGCCGTGTGATTCTAGGATGCGGGATATGCTGGTCTTAACACTTCCTAATGCTAAATTTTTACAAATTCCCTTCATCCTCCTATGCAATGTTTATACCAGTTGGACGTTACATATAGATAACCCAAACATTTGCAAATTCAGCAATGTTATCTCATTGAACCCTTCCTACTCCCTACTTAATAAAACTTTCTGGGCCTGAAGACTGCTGAGAAGTTACTCCCAAGACTTTGCTCTTCTTCTGGTAATTTAATCTTCTTTGCTCTTCTTCATAATTCAATTTTGTCAACCTTTTCTTCAGGGGAATTTAAAATTTACTACCATAACTACTTAATAGGCTGCTTCTTGTGATAAGGGGATAAGAAATTTACTTTTGGGGACATGTGCTGACTTCCTCGTGGGTACCATTTAGTCTACTTACTGCTGACCTCAGGATTCTGTAACTTCAAATGTTAATGATTTCTGAAATGTGAGGAATTCTTAACCTCTCACTGAAGATTCACCTGCAGAGTATGTCAAAACAGCTAAGTATGTAATACATGTTCCTTAAGTGTTTTTCTTCTAAACAATTATAATCTTCAATTTTCAAAATGATCAACTATTCTCATTAACTATTTTGGTTTAAAATGCATTAAAGTAAAGATACTTTATAACTACATATACAAAGTTATTTAGCATAGTTACAGGTTATAAAATACATTTATGGATGGTTATGAGCCACGGGACCCATGTGACATATCTATTTTACTTTATGCATGTATATGTGCCAGATATTGAACCAATGAGAAATATATAAATATATTAGGTACTGTATAAAACTAAATGTACTAGGACACGAAGAGTGATATAAGACAACTAATATATTCTGTGGGAATAATACATTCTTATTATGAGTATAAGGGAGATAGCAGAATTTTAATTGGGTCTTGAGGAAAGAAGGGAAATGCAGTTGCCAGAGAAGGCTGTTGCAGGGAAAGGCAATGTGGAATTAGAAATTGCATGGGCAGAGTATAAAAATAATTTACTGTAACTAAAATTCAGATTATTCATATTATTTGTAATAATGCTAGTTGCTGTAATAAACCCAAACTCTGAACAATTTACCACCATAACGCTAATTTCTTTTGCATGACACAGTCTAAGATGGGTCCCTGTGTGATTTCTGTCTTATTCAGTCCTTCAGAGACCGAGGTATATTCCATGTGGTTACTCCACCTGTCCCTGTCCAAGAGCCTTAGAATCGTTCATGAGATTCTCTACATCTAATTAGCATATATTATAAGCAAACATAGAATAGTACATGAATGTTCGTGTGAGAATTTAGAAAGGACATGTCTAGAAGTGGTTTACACCACTTTCTCCTGTCTCCAATTGGCCTGAACTCAGAGTGTTATTTCCCTGAACAGCAAGAGGCTGGTAGATGCAGTGTGCTGAGGACAAGAGGTGAAACCTGATATTGAGCACAACATTCTCTGTCACAGTGCACTCATGGAGAAAATAGATATTTAGTGTGTGTGGGAGGGAACAAAAAAGCAGATTCTAGACAGATTATGGAAGATATTTCGAATTTACTCGGTAGGTTATAAGAAAAATGACCACTGCCTCAAAGAGCAAATGAACACCAAATCTACTTCTTTCGGTTATATCTAATTATTCCTTTTTGTTCTCCTTTAGGCATCAAAGATTTAAAAAGGATAAGAGAATGAAGCTATTTTTAGTCCATCATCAAATGTATATACACTATTATAAATTTGCATGTCTAAGGTATTCATGTCATTAGACAAAAGGCATTAAAATATAAGGTGCATTGATATAAGACCTTGGTATTTTGAATCCAAGGTGATTTATTTTCACAGGGTCTGGGTGACATTGTAAATGAATACAAATTGGTGACGGAATGTGCAGTGCAGAAGATTGCAACTCTACTGAAAGTTGATTCAATAATCATGTCATTTTAAATGCTCTATTAATTGCAAGATTCAGCTTGAAGAGGAGAAGCTTCACTTACTTGTGAGTTGCTATTCATCTGTCAACAATTTTATACCAGTTTAGCTGCCTCTATTTGACATAAAAGAATTTCTGGACAGTAATGTGCCACAGATTCTGTAATGGGATGAGGCCAATTCAACCCTTTTACACAAAGGACAGAACCAACTGTAAGACTTCCTGAGAGGGGAAAATGAGAGGAAAAAGGAATGAGCCAAAGCAAAAGGGAAATACAAGCGATCTAATTCACTCTATTTGCTGCAGGTTTCTGTGTTGTTCTCTGATCTTCATTGTAAGAGGAAAGGCTGTCTAGTGTGCAGCCAATTTATTAAATGGGACAAACTTCTTAGGGTGCAGGCCGAAAACAGCTTTGGTTTTTCTCCCACCACTGCTTTGAAACATGCAGTCTTGTCCCCTACATTAATCAGGGTTCTACAGAGAAACCAATAGGCTATGTGTATACATACAAAGATTTATTAATTGACTCCTGTGATTTAGAAGCTGGCAAGTCAAAAATCTGCAGGGTGGGCTGGCAAACTGAAAACCCAGAGAAGAACAATTACTGTTCCGAAGGCCGTTATAATGAAGACCTAGGAATTTAAGTCCAAATGCTATCTACTGCGGAATTCACTCTTGCTAGGGGAAGGTCAGTCTTTTTGTTGTATTCAGGCCTTCAACTAATCAGATGAGGCCCCACTCATGTTATGGAAAGCAGTCTGTATCACTCAAGTCCACGCTTAAGGTAATTTCATCCAAAAACACCCTCACAAAAACATTCAGAGTAGAGTTTGATGACATATCTTGGGACCACAACTTGGCAAAGTTGACACATAAAATTAAGCATTGCACTTCCCTTTTTTATGATTTTCAGCAATGGATAGCTTACACTCATTTTCAGTTCTAGGAGATTCTAATATGTAGACAGTAAAAAAATCCAGTCCAAAATTCAGTTTTACATCCCTTTAACCTGTATCTGACCAGGGTCTTGAGAACCCATAAAGGAAAGTGAGCCTGCCATGGGGCTGTCCTTTCCTTTTCCTACATTTCCACATTTCTCTAGGAATTACTACCCTTCCATCCCTTCCCACATTCACTGTAACCCCATTCACCTCTCAGTACGTTCTATGTTATCTGGAGCCTATATTTAGAACTAGGTGGTAGGATCCTGCCACCTTATCTTCCTCAGCTTTGCAATCTTAGGCTACAATTTGCAATCACAGCTTAGTTATCATTTCAAATACTGTTATGTACGTTACCACAGTTATACACACAGTTGTGTACACACACACACACACACACCAGCCTCCAGAAGGACTGCATGGGAGATATACCCTAAATTATCTTTGGAAAACTAAATGCATAAATAGTTTGCAGAAAAGTAGCACTGATTCTTTGGAAGTGAATCCATGCCACTGGTACTATTTTTGTTTGGATCAATCCCAATTAAAGCATTGTTTCATACCAGCCAGAAACTATTAAACACTATATAACTCATAAAGTTTATTTAAATGCAAAGACCCAACAGTTCCATGTCATATTTCTGTCACATATCAATCACACATTATTCTATAATGTTACATCACCACTTCTGCTATATGAAGGCAATTATGAACTAAAAGTACTGACATTATTAATCACATTATGGATAGTAATCCTGTTGAATAGTCAAATATTTCTGTTTAAAAATTCAAATATTTTACATATCTTAGTGGTTTGCAATGTGTTACTATAACATCAATTCAAAAATAGATTGAAATATATTCAGATCAGAGAATCATGAACAAAACACTTCCACTTACATTTACAACTACACTTTAGTACAATGTTCCTCAGCTTATGATGCTTACTGCCAGTAGTCTCCTCATGCGAGGGAAGGAATATTTTCTTTAAGATATTTTCCCTGTGTGGATATCTGCATTATTCTTTCACTCTTAAATTTGTTCATATGGCATTTGATAGGTTTTGTATGAATTTGAAAACAATGAAGAAAAATTAAAAGACTACTTGGATGAACTTGTTATCTTAATTTTCAATTTAAAAAAGAGTATTACAATTGGCTGGGTTCAGTGGCTCACACCTGTAATACCAGCACGTTGGGAGGCCGAGGCAGGTGGATCACAAGGTCAAGAGTTCAAGATCAGCCTGACCAATTTGGTGAAACCCTGTTTCTACTAAAAATACAAAACTTAGGCAGGTGTGGTGGCATGCACCTGTAGTCTCAGTTACTGGGGAGGCGGAGGCAGAAGAATTGCTTGAACCTGTGAGACAGAGGTTGCAGTGAGCTAAGATCATGCCACTGCACTTCAGCCTGGGCAACAGAGGGAGACTTCATCTCAAGAAAAAAAAAAAGGATTACAATCACAAGGCAGATATTAAAACAAAAAGCTATAAAGGCAAAATGAAATTATTCTTACCCAGTATCTTAGGTCCTACCCCCAGAGATGAGCACTTATAAAGAGAAGCATGTGCATTTGTTCAGAACATTGATTCTGAAACTGATCTTCCTGGATTTCTTACTTGTTTTTCTTATCACCAATACATTTTCTAGAACACATTCCTTATCATCTCAGAGCTCCAGTTTCCTCATCTATAAACTGCTGATCAGTAAATGAGCCATCACAAAGAATTGTAATGAGGATTAGATGAATTGTTATGTGGAAGGCACTTAGAACAATGGCTAAAATCTGCTGAATGTTTAGGAAATAAGTCATTATTATATACTCTTATAGTAGAGTAACTTTTGTATGTTCTTCTAGAAAAATTATGCATAGTGCACTGTGATTTTTCTTTTAAAAGCCACACAAAATTTATACACATGTTAACCTACTAAATACATTGTTCTCTCTCTCTATATATATATATTTTCATTTAGTAATGTAGTTTTGAACGTCCTTCATGTCACTACTTGAAAATCTACCTTAATCTTTCATAGATGCAAGCATTTTATTGTATAGAATTATGAACCATATTGTATCAGCCTCTCACTGATACACATTTAAATTGCTTTCGATTTTTAATATGATGAACAGTGTTTCAGTCAACATAACTGTACAAATAACTTTGTGTACACTAGGAAATGTTTCTATGAGTTAAATTAATAGCTGTGTAATAGCAGAGTCAAAGAATATTTCACAAATTTTGTAGATTTTTAAATAAGTTCTACAAAATTATCCTATGTAATTTTTTAAAAAGTATACAAAAATATATTGCTCACATAAATGTTAAAATTCTATCAAAGAACAAGACAAACAGAAAACACACCTTACTTTTTGATAGAAAATGTTGTCTGTACAAAAATCTATTATTGTACAGATTTAACATTTCCCTACAAATAAATGAATGTTCTAATTAAAATACCACCCACAATTTATAGAAACTAATATTATATTAGAATGTGTTTTCACTATTATTTTAAATTTATAAATAATTCCACATATCTATGCAGCATATTTCAGTACATCTATACAATGAATAATAATCAAATCAGTGTAATTAGCACATCCATCACCCCATTTTTCATTACTTTATGTTGGGAACATTCAATATCCTCTCTTCTACCTACTTGAAAATATACAATAAATTATTTCTAACTACAGTAACCTACGGTGTTTTAGAAAACTAGGACTTATTCCTTTTATGTAACTGCAAGTTCGTAGGAATACATTTCAAATAAAACAAAAAACTAGGAATTAGGCTTATTTAGAAATATTTTTTTTAAAAATAGAAAGAAATGTAAATGGCAGGGAATATAAGCCTGCCAGGAATTAAAATGCTGTGAGAGGCTATAATATAACCCAAGACAACATGTTGGTTACTGGAAGAGGAAAAAAATAAAAACAAAAAACAGAAGGGTACTAATTTCACAGTATAGGAAAAAGACATTGGAACTAAATATATATATATGAGTAACTAGCAAACAATAAGCATGTTATTTAAATTGATGAAACAGATTTTTAAAAATTGCTATTGTTTTAAATGCTAAACATTTGGAATATAATGAATCTGGATTCCTAGGTTCTTAATGCATGAAAATAATCTTAGGCATACCAATTTTAAATATGAAAACAAGAAATCATAAACACCACAGGATATATGTCCAGATTTACTTCTAAGACTGAAACAGGGAAGGCTATAAAAGGTAGATCTATTTTGCTATACAAAAACCTGTGTAGAATCAAAAACAAAAGTAATGACCTTAAAAAGCTGTAGGTGTAAATGCAAAAGGGGGGCAATAAGCTAGTATTTTATTTGAGATTAGAAGAGATTATTACTTAATCTAAAAAATGTGCAATTCTAATTCTGAAATCCTAACCTAGTGGAAGAAATATATTTATGCATGGTGAGCAGCCTAAGGCCACTGTGAAAGTCTATGCTTCTTGGTCATGTCTTGTTAAAGCAAACTTTTATAACTGGTATAATATGGTGAGTATCTAAATTCTAATGCGCCCTCTTCTAGGAACTGAAAAGATACAACATTCTTGCTCAATCCATTCAAATTTGGAAATTGCCATCCTAACTACCTAAAACATTCCATATCCGATTGTGACCATTTTCAAAAGTTTGCCCTATACTTGCTTCATAGATACATGATCCAAACAAATATCATTTGCATTTTATGAGAAAGTATAGCTTCATTACTGCAGAACAGCACTATTGTTATGTGCTGTTCTAATGCTCTTTCCAGACTCAAAGAGCATAGGAAAGAATGATAGCCCTAAGGACTCTCAGCAGATCTAAACATACAAAATACCTAACCCTTTGTCTGAGAGCTTAGGTCTAAATGTTTTATTTGCTTAAGCATCTGTATAATTATAAATATAGAAGTAGCACAAGCTATTTCTTCTTTGGATCCTATCTGAAGAAAATTTACTAAACAGAAATTATTTTAGAAGAAAAAATATTTTAGAAGAAAAAAATCAACATGTCTTCTAAAATGAGGTGAGATCAGAAATAAATGTTCTTTAGAGTAAATCTTTAAGCTTTAGCTTTATTTTTTTTATTATTTTATATCTACTTTATGAAGACCCTGTAGGAGTCTAAAATCTGAATCAGCTTTTATGAAATAGTATGTATCAAACTGAGATGCTCTCAGTGGGCAGATCATTTGAAGCTGGTGCTGCCAGAGGAGACACTGGTAGTTTTAGAAGCGTTTGCATTTTAGAAAACTGTCTTTTCCCACCTGACCACCAATGAATTGCGAAGTCTTCAAAACTTACGCCTGACAGAGGAAAAGAAAAAGCTGTTGTGTATTTTTGAGGACTTTCTTTTGTATGGAGGCAGAGGAGGGGGAGGACTGAGTGTATTTGGAGGAAAGAACATAACAATTTATTTTAAAAAAGGAATTCTGTTCTCAACCCAAATATATAAACAAGTCTAAAGAAGAAAAATACTCTATTTTGGACAAATAAAGGAATTTGCATTTGGGGTTAATTTTGCAATGTATATTGGTTTATATGGTTTATGTATGGCCAGTACTCATATTTAAGTGATTTTTTTTAAAGGAAGAAAATCTACAGGCAAAGATCACTAAAAGTCTATGGTCTATATTATGTCACTTCAGGTTCTCCCAAGGCAGTGGGTAGAAGCCATCAATAGCAATTATACTTCCATTTAGTGAATGCTTATCAAGTGCCAGCATGACTCTCACATGCCTTGAATGTGCTGAATCCTCACCAAAATCCTGTGTAGCTGACATTTCTATTAATGCCATCTTACTGTTAAGAAACCAGAGGCACAGAGAAACTGAGCGACTAGCCGAGGTCACTGTGAGTAACTGGTAGAGCCTGATTTCAGAACCAGCTATGATCTTCCCAAATCTGAGCATGCCTAAAGACTCTCTGAATTGGGCCTGCAAGCCCCTAGGGATTCATCTATTCATACTACTAGATGTTTGTTCCTTTAAAATGAATTTAATTAGTTTTAAGTAGGGTTAGGTTAATTAGTGTAGATAGACCCCAAAATTATCTAGTGATCTTTTAACACTTCATGAGATTTCTTTCAGAATCTCTGCCAATTATATTGCTTAGTATATCTACAGTTGTATAAATAAAAGGGTTCAATTTCTACTTCCAAAATTTATATTACAGTCTAGGAATGTTTAACTCTGTCTGCTTCTTTTGTGACTTTGATGACAGCACACTTGTGTATTGTTTATAGGTCAGTAATACCATCCATTACGGTACACCTATTCCACTTAGCACCTCCTTGTACTGTTACACTGAGCTCTCTTGCTTGGTACATAATGAAAACATTATCAAGTGAGTAAAAGCAAAAAGCAAAGAATGCCAGGCGTCTTAAACCACATCCTCTGGTTGGCAGAAATGTGCTTTATTCACTTCTAGGTCCACAAGAGTGCCTAAAACTATAACGGTTTTCTGTCTAACTTTTAAAAATAATTAGTCCAGGGAGGATACTTAGCTGCGTGGTAGAATGTTGGCTGTGTTTTACAGCAGGGCGTTTCACGGTTTAAGTATTATGATTGCTTTAGTGTAGTTGTGTCAAATGACCTTGCTATTTTACATCTTGAACAAGAGCAGTAGTTTGTGCTTCTTACAGACGAGCTAAATGCTGTGCCCTAGAATATGGGATATTGTTTGTTGTATGATTTGTTTTATTTGGAATATATGCTTTCTGTCTTCATCTTCTTCCCTTTATTTTTCTTTTCTATCCCTGAAGCAGCTCTTTGTTTTTTGGGTTTTGTTTTTTTGGGTAAAGAGTATCACTCTGTCAACATGCTGATGTGCAGTGGCTCAATCTCGGCTCACTGCAACCTCTACCTCCTGGGTTCCTGAGATTCTTGTAGCTCAGCCTCCTGAGTAGCTGGAATTATAGGCACCAGCCACCAAGCCCAGCTATTTTTTGTTTTGTTTTGTATTTTTAGTAGAGATGGCGTTTTACTATGTTGGCCAGGATTGTCTTGATCTCCTGACTCCTCGTGATCCGCCCACCTGAGCCTCCCAAAGTGCTGGGATTACAGGCATGAGCCACCCCTGAAGCTTCTTTATCAACTGTTCCCAGCCCCAACCTAACCCACCAAAGAGACTTCAAAAGGAAATCTAACCATCAGATATTTACCTCTGCCACTTAAGAGCTATGCGACCTTGGGCAAGTACCCTAACCTCTCAAAGCCTCAGTTTACTTTGTAAAGTCTGGAGAATTTGTGTTTCCTCAGTCTTGAAATGCATGGTATTTTTTTTCTCTCATTTAATTTTACTGAAAGTATGATTTATCTTGGAATTTGCTGGACATTTAGTAGGAACATACTTTTTCATTTGTCTTATGCATCTATCCACTTTAACATCAATAACATTACATTTATAAGTGCCATAAAATAAACAGAAAGCAGCATAACAGGATAGAGACAGTGTTATAGGGACTATTATTTTAGATAAGGTAATCTGGAAATACTTCCTTATACAGGTGACATTTAAGGAGAGTCCCCCGCCCACCCCACCTCAAAAAAAAAGCAACAGCAGAAGAGATCTGGGAAAAGAGATTGAGACTAGAATTTTTCACCCTCAGTACTACTGACCTTTGAAGACAGGCAAGACAGGTAACTCCTTGTTGGGTAAGGCTGTTGTAGGCATTGTAGGATATTTACCAGCCCTCTTGGTCTCTATCTACTAGATGCTAGTAACATGTTTCTAGCTGTGACAATCAAAAACTTCTGCAGATATTGCCAAATGCGGGTTAAGTGCTGGTCTAGACAAAAGGAAGAGTAAATGCAAAGCCCATGAGGCAATAAGGAGCTTAGCATGTTCAAGAAATGAGGCCAGGGTGGCCAGAGTAAAAGGAGCAAGGAAACGCAGAGTAAGGAGGTGTGGGCAGAGCCACGTCTGTGCAGTGATACGGGCTCGGATTTATTGTGATCTGAAGGAGAGCAATTGTTGGTTTTGAGCAGAGAGGGAATTAAGTTTAGTTTATCTATCTTCTCCTTCCTCCATATTTTATCATTTTCTTCCTCCCTTCCTTCTCACTCTTTTCTACAGATCTTTTCAACTATCATTATCAAACAGCCTTCTGTCTTACCATCAGTCAATTACACACATTGTGAAGTGTTTAATTCACCCAAATCCCAGAGGGATCCATTTTTATCATAACCAAAATTACTAAGTGCAAGAAAATAATTAGATTTTTAGAGCAGTGTGATGACAGTGACCTCATGATTTTGATATGGGGGTTGAGCATTGCTTAGAGAAAGGTGCAGTTGGGGATAGAGACCTGGCGAGACCATTGCTAAGGAAAAGAAAGAGCTCATTAGCAGTTGTAGGAGTGGGCAGACTTAGGCAAAGAGAATGAGTATTGTTATTTGTGATATGTAGTACTGGCCTCTGAGCTGACTTTTAAAGGAATCGCAAAGATTTATATCTTTCATGGATTGTTTTGATTTTTAGATTCCTTTGTTTTGGTATACAAAGTAGTAGGCAGATCTCAAGGTAGCTTGCCTCTATTAGTGTTATCTATCTACCTACCTATCTACCTATTCATGAATTTTCTAGCTATGAAAAGCAGTGCAAAGATACCTTTATAGATTTTAGCAAGTGAAATAGGATCCTATACTATAAGTGTAATAAAAATGCGTTTAACTGTTTCTAATTACTAACCTAATTTTATGTTTGAATATAACATTTACTGATTAAATTTTCTTTATATTAAGCTTTTATGTTGAAAATGACTAATTCTTGACCTTGAGTACATGACAAAATTGCCTGGAAAATTTGAATAAACCATCAATGCTGAGATTCTGACCCCCAATATTTTAATGGAATTGGTTTATGCTGTGGCCTTGGCATCCAGTTTTTCTGTTTGTTTTTCAAACCTCTGCAGGTGATTACAATATGTATCCAAGGTTAAGAACCACTCGATTATCCTTGTATCAGCGGGTTTCAGATCTTGTTAGTGCTCAGTAAAAGTTTAGCAAATGAATAAAAACTATTCTTGAACTGCCCAGGAGGAATGCTAACATCTAGTTCATGTTTCTCCAAATTCTCTTTATAGAAAGAGAAAATAATATGAAAATACATTGTAAACCATAAACTTACTGTTAGTTCTTCAATATTTTCAATAATGCAGTGAACATACAAAATGCTTTTAGTTTCAGCAGTGTCCGAAAAATACGCCTTTTTTTTTTTTTTTTTTTTTTTTAGACAGAGTTTCGCTCTTGTTACCCAGGCTGGAGTGCAATGGCGTGATCTCAGCTCACCGCAACCTCCGCCTCCTGGGTTCAGCCAATTCTCCTGCCTCAGCCTCCCAAGTAGCTGGGATTACAGGCATGCGCCACCATGCCCAGCTAATTTTTTGTATTTGTAGTAGAGATGGGGTTTCACCATGTTGACCAGGATGGTCTCGATCTCTTAAACTCGTGATCCACCCGCCTTGGCCTCCCAAAGTGCTGGGATTACAGGCTTGAGCCACCGCGCCCAGCCGAATAAGCCTATCTTTAATGACTACACCATACCACTGTGACAGATCCTACCTATATATGAGGAAAATAGGTTTCACATAGAACATTTCTTTCAGAGGAGTAAGATAATGATGATGTAAGATTCTAAACAATTTTCTCACTAGGCAATTTTAGGATAAGGTGTTGGCTGGTCTTCTGTTACACTAACAGTACTGGATCATGTTAAAAGAATGAGTATTTTAATAAGCCTATTAATATTTCTTAATAACTGAGCTGAAGCTTACAATAATGCAACTAATAACACTATTAACAAGATTTGGAATTGACCGTTTGGGGTTGTACTCAGTTTTCACAGAAGCAGTACTGAAATCCATACAAAGAAGCCAACTATCATTGGAATGCTCATCGGCAGTTGAATGCAAACCGGCCATTTGTTTTCCAGCCAATCTGATTCAGGTGTAATTCATAATAGAGTAATGAGGCTTCTCACTTCATACCCTTTTCCAAGTCTCTGTTCTTGCTGAAGGACAAAAGTATTTCTAGAATATCCAACATATATTAGCAAATTTGGAGAAAAAAACAAGTGGTTGAATATTCCACATTTACTTAATACATTAAGTAAAAAAAAAATATTATTCTTATTCCTCTTATTCTTACATTAATGTATATTATATATGTGTAATATACATTTTATATATTTATTTGTATAAGAAATATACGCATATGTAGAAATATTAACACATGATATATTTCTTAACTTTCTTTAATTTTTCTTAATCAGAAATGTAAGATGTTGATATATAAAATAACGATTAATGTAATTACCTCTGGGTCACTGTATTATGGTGAAATCAAGATTTTTATGTGAATTTTTGCTACATGTATGCATTATTTATAATCAAGACATAATGCACATATAAAAATAAAAACAAAACTCAGATACCACATGCTCACAAATAATGCATTCTTTTTCAATATAGTGGTGCATGAGAAGTTCTAACAGATTTTTCAAACTGTAGCATTCTATTGTGATGAAATACAAAATGTAAATATACACAATCAAAAAAACAAACAAGTTCACATGTTCTTAATTTCAATGTGTTTTTCAAGGAAGGGATGAGCTACTGTTGCTTTTGTTAAAAACATTTACTGGAAAAAATTAAAATTAAAAAATATTTGAGATCAGAAGGAAAAATTCTTCTAGAGGTATCTATTTTAAAAAACAGGTCTGTAATATATTAATGACAAAAAAATTGTCTTGCTGACAATTACATGTTTTGCCTTTCATTCCAAGGAAATAGCCACATTGTTAACCTAGAATATTATGTAACATATCATGTTTCTTTTCACTTGGTTTGTAAAAATATATTTTAATTTGGCTTCATATTATCATTTAGCCTTCACTTTTTTTTAACATGTCCTCAGAAAAAAGATTCTGACAATGAATCCTTAAAAAAATATTCCATCCTGGCCAGGCATGGTGGCTGATGCCTATAATCCTAGCACTTTGGGAGTCCGAGGTGGGTGGATCATGAGGTCAGGAGATCGAGACCATCCTGGCTAACACGGTGAAACCCCGTCTCTAGTAAAAACACAAAAAATTATCGTAGCATGATGGAACATGCCTGTAATCCCAGCTACTCAGGAGGCTGAGGAAGGAGAATTGCTCAAACCTGAGAGGTGGAGGTTACAGTAAGCCGAGATCACACGACTGCACTCCAGCCTGGGTGACAGAGTGAGACCCCATCTCAGAAAAAGCACAAACAAAAAAAATCATGTTCCATCCTTTCAGACTCTCCAGTTTGACCATAAAGAGATTTAAAATGTCCATCTATGGTAACATCAGATTAATGTCATAGAATTTCTATGCCACTTTCTCTGCTAGTCACAAATCTAGTCAATTGTTTATATTTTCATCACTACCTGCCCTGATCACCTCTGTTTTGATATTTGTTCAATCTCTGCCTCATATTTTTTATTCACTTATTTGTTTCTTATTGAGTAATTTGTCATATTAAGGTCTTATGTTTTGGTTCTATAGAGCAGTCTTTTTTTGTTGTTGTTGTCATATAATTTACTCTTACTACATATTAATTCTCAAAATAATATACAAACTGATGTTTGTAGCAATCATCAGTTGATTTTGTTTCCAGTGATATGACGGACTCCCTGAGACATTTATATATTTCATGATAATGTTAGTTATAATTTCATTAAAGTATTTCGTGGATCAGCCAAATTATCATTTTCATCATGACAAGAATTGTATCTTGGATGTCTCAAGTTTCTTTTTACTGCCTGGCAACATCCTTCACCCCCTGTAGGTGTTCAATAAATATTTGATTCACTGGTAAATTATCTACTTTGTAAACATGTATCAAGAGAATAAAATTTCTTATTATCCATCAAGAGACAGTGTGTGGGAGAGACCTCCTCTAGAGAACAGCATTAGGAATCTTGTGTCACAAGAGGAAGAATGCAGACCCCTGAGATCAGACAGCAAGCTAGTTATAAGATACTAAACAAAGCACCCACATTTCTGGTGCTTCCACACGTGAAACAGATACCACCACCACCTGGCCTGACTCAGTTCATGAAGCTGGGTTTCAGGATTTTCTGAAGTTTCTCTCTCTTCCTGGATGTCAGACTAGATTCCTTTTGGTAATAGGAATGCATCAGACTCCTTATGTGCAATTGGCAATTGTGCTTAATCTTTATCCTGCCCTTATGTAGTAGTGGAATATTTTCTCCTTCGAGTAGGCAGTGTACCAAAAAAAGCAGTCTAATAAATCTGTAGGCAAGATGCCACTGAACTAAAGATAAAGAATTCTTTAATGATCTTAATCAAGAGAGCTTATCTATGATGCTCACTGAACTTTAATGTAAAACCCATAATTGAAAGCTGAAGATATGATGAGTGGAGAATGTTTCCATCCAGATTAAGCCTGAAGCCAATATGTCCAGGATGACAGTCTGCTAGATTTCATTTTGAACTTCTACCTCAGTGGATATTCTGACCTAGTTCAGGACAGGGCAGAAAGTAAATGGACAGAGAATATGCTGTATATAGTTTTAATATTATATAAACAGTGTTATTTAACAAATTATTATAAATGTTATGAATATTTGGGGCTTATCTGTGCCTGCACTGAGAATAATATGTATGTATTAGCTCTAATCTTCAATAACAAATCTTTCGTAGATATTAAATGTTTTACACTTAAAGAAACAGACTTAGTGAAATTAAGTATATTACTCAAATTCCTGTAACTTTTCCAGTGGCAGAGTTGAAACCGAACCCTTGTTGCCTAGCTCTAATGCTTATTTCGTTTCCCTTTCTCCACAACTGTTTTCTGAATTTGATTAGACATTATAGGAAAATAAAGGATTCCCCTAATGACCAAACTACTATGCTATATACTGCAAGGTCAGTCTCTTACATGTTTGTAGAAGTTTGTTTACAATCTGTTTTGCAAATTTTACTTTATTTGGTTATCACAATATGAGATATATGGAGTAGATATTTTATTTGTAAAATATGAGAAAACTAAGGCTTGGAGAAGCCAAAACATTGGCTTGAAGACACAGATCTAATACGTAGCAGAGTAATATCAATTCAGTTTTCTACTGCTGTAAATCCGATTACCATATGTGGAGTAGCTTATCTACATGCAATGATTAGCTCACAGTTCTAGCCATCAGAAGTCTGCTCCCAGAGTGACTGGGTTCTATGGTTAGGGGATCACAAGGCTAAAACTGAGGTGTCAGCAAGGCTGCATTTCTTTTTGCAGGTTCTAAGGAAGCATCTCCTTCACAGTGCACTTGGCCAAATTCCATTACTTGTGGTTGTAGCAATGAGAGCTGATTTCCTGTGGTTGTAGAACTGAGATCCCCATTTCAGCTGTGATCCAGTGGTCTCTCACTGCTCCTAGAAGATACCTGCATTTCTCACCATGTGCCCCTGTCTATCTCCAAGCCAGAAACTGAGGACTTCTCCCATCAAATCTCCCTTGTGCTTCCAATGTTTAACTTTCTCTTTCTATTAGATCCAGATTTCTGACTATTAGATCCAGATTTAAAGGGTGTATGTGATTAGGTCAATCTCACTTGGATAACCGTCCTCTCTTAAAATCAACTGAGCCATATAACATAACCTGATCATTGGAATAAAATCCATTGTATTTATAATCCTTAGGGTCATTAATAGGGGGTGAAGATTCCAGGGGACGATCTTAGCATTCTGCCTAGTGTTAAGTACCCACTCCAAGGTCTTGTTGGTACAATTAGTGAAGCAGAATATTTCCATGACACTTTCATGGGACCCATGACAGGGTTGCCTTTCTTAATTAGCCTGCCACTCTCAACTCCTCACAGGAGGGAGTGCCTGAGCGAACAAGCACAGGAACGAGAGTGAACAAGTGCTGGAACTGGCCACTTTGGGTGCTGGCAGGAACAAACTCCATTTACTAAGCTCTCCACACTAAACTCTGTGGAAAGGAGCAAGTAGGTGAGAGAACACGGGATCTGGCTGGCCACTTTTGGGCACCAGGAGGAGTGAACTCCATGCAGGCCCCCAGAGCAGCATTCAGGTGGGGGTATTTACGACTCCCAAAGCCCCAGAGGCTATGCTATGGTGCTCTTTAAGCTCTGCTGTCTGCAGACATCTTAAGTGTTAACAGCTCAGTGGGCCCCTTGCCTTTTCCCCTGAGGTGGCTACCCTCCACCAGCAAGGGCAAAGGACCAGCATGACAGTCATCTGGATCTGCACTCATGGCTCCTTAACTCTTGTCCAGCATCCAGGAAAAATGCAGTTGCATAAATGAATTGAAGGATGGTAAATATGAGAGATTTTATCATCCATGAAAGTGGCTCTCAGTGGGAAGGAGAGCTTAAAAGGGTATGGGGCAGGTAGATAATCTTCCTCTGAAGTCCAGCTATCTCTGGCCAGATTCTCCTCTGAAGTTACACCATCAAGCTGTCCCTCTGAAGTCAAGACACTTCTCTCTGATGTCCAGCCATAGCCCCATCTACTGGCTGAGTCTGGGGATTTTATAGACACAGGATGGGGTGGAGCAGGCCATGGGTGATTTAGAAAAAGGCAACATTATAACTCTGTCATTCACTAACCTGGTGAGAAGAATCTTTTGGTATAATTTTACTTTTTTAGTTTCTGAAGAATAAGTTTCTCTAATGCAAATCAGATAGAGGACTTAATTTTTCTATACAATAATTTAGGAATAATAGCTTATTATTATTAGGTTCTTATTCTATAACAGATACTCTGCTAAACAATTGAATTTGATTTCTCATATTTCATTTTCACGACTATCTTGCAAAGATATAGATAAAGGAAGCACAATGTAAATAGCTTCCCTGTGCCTACACATTTAGTCTGGATTTCAGCCCATGTGATTTTAGCCCAAATCCCAACTCAATTCAAATTTTTAATTCATATTCTTTTTCTACTCTACTATCTCTAATATGATAGACTTGCACATAAGGAAGAACTCTCAAAAGCACCTTCAAAATTGAGGATATTTAATTGTATGCCTATACCATGATCTATTTAAACAACACTTTATGATTTGGGGAAAAAAAAGCAAACAAAACTGAAGAGTTTTAAAAACTATAATTTTTTTCAGATCAAAAATCATGATTTAGAACCATAGATGTGGTTTTGGACAGGAGTCACTCATAGGATCATAGGCTTTTAGAAGACAAGCCCCACTTTTCTTCCCTGGAATGTTTTCTGAAACTAACTCTCACATCCCTTTTTCCTTGATCAGTCAGTCTGGGCATTTCTTACACTTAAGTTCTTACTATTTTTTTTTTCTGCCACAAATGGTCCTTATTCTATGTATTTCTTTCTGTTAAAATCTGAAGCATCCCTTGACATTCATTCCTAAGGCTGCCTCCTAATTCTCTAAGTATATCTCACTTTCCTTTGAGTTCCCATAGTGCTTTAAAATTCTCTTTGACACTTCAGGCACCTGGGTAAGAGGAAAAGAATGAGGACTCTGGTGGGGGACTGCAGCCAATCCTCCTTGCCTCCCCCTTATTAACCTTGGGACTGTGTGTCCAGACCTTCAAGATGATTTTAAGCCTCTAATACTATCCCTGAATTTCACAGTCAGATAATCAGGTTAGCTCATCACTCATAACCCATCTTCAGCCTTAGGTCTGAATTGCTCATGCTGACATTTTTCTCATGCATTGTCCCCAATTGGTTCTGAACCCACAATCCTTCTTCTATCTTTCGCTCCATTTTACTCCTTAAACATGATCTCCCTGGACACCAGTTACACTGAATTTCCTCCTTGACTCTAAGTAGAATCCACCCACCAGCCACCAGCCACCAGCCACCAGCCTTGCTGTTTGAGAACCTAAGTAACATTTTTCTCAGTCTTACATATATCTTCCTCCCAGAATCGGCATTTGTTCAACACATGCCACCTAGGATGAAATCATGGTCAAGAATAATAATCTTTGTTCAGTCTCAGTTTCCTCAATATTACAATGTATCAAATTCTCTGCAGTGTGATTTTGAGGATTTCAAGAGATAATACATGGCAAGGTCATAGCTCAGTGTGCTCTGCACATAACAAGTGCTCATGTAATACAAGCTTCTACTTTGATCTTCACTCTTACTCTATCCTGTATTAAAGTCATTTGCTTCATTCCATACCTGTTCCTTGCCTTTCACCCATTCTGCAAAGTGATTTTAAGTGCCTCAGAAGTAGTTCTTAATCTTATGAATCTCAGTATCTGCTATAGTGCTTAGACATGTGTTTTATATGGTTGCATTAGATATACTGGAGCACATACACTGTATGTTTAGTTGCATAAATGAATATAAGGAAGAATAGGACCTGGTCTTTATGGTTTTAGAAGTTAGTCTATTGGGATTATAAATTGATAAAAATAAAGAGAAAAGAAAATGACTCTTTTAAGAAGAGGGTTAAGGGACATTTTTGAAGTGCTGAGAAATGTGGCTATTCAGGGATGTAGCATCATAATAATGACCAAGATGATCAGAAAAGATGTGACAGATCAGTAAGAATGTTGGTGAGAATTAATATAAGTGTCAGACAAAGTACACATTTCTATAGAAAATATGGGGTGGTGTTTCATCTGCCCTATGTAACTGGAAAAATCTAACTGCTTCAGGCACAGCTAGATCCAGGGTCTCAATCTTAACCTAATAGGTTTATCTATTTCCATTTGTCTGTGCTTTCCCCTGAATGAATGTTTTCTTAGAAGAAATGTTGTACAAGGCAGGAAAGATGGGTGTAACAAACTACTCAACTAGCAAGAAAAAGTCTTTCTGATGATGTCAACATCTTGAGGAGGATTCTAACAGACTCAGTTTGAGTTGCATACTCATCTCCAAACAATTACTATGGTCAAAGGGGCGAGGCATCTCTGAGGGCTTCTGCCAGTTCTGGGAGTTGTAGCAGGCCCACTTGAATTCCATGACCCAAAAAGAAAATAGCGTTGGGGAAGCTGAGGAGACAAAACTGGAGAGTTTATCTAGGACCTGTGCCATGGCTCAAAGAACTAACAGTAAAGAGAATGGAGTGTTTTGGGTGGGAAGAACAACAAATCAAAAAGCAGAGAGAGGAAAAACAAATTTGGCCCATTTATATAACATTAAGAAAGATGGCCAAATATAGTGTCAAATTCAATAGAACTTAGTAGAAAGAACTAAGGAATTGGAGACAGGTAAAACTTGGTTAAAATTTTTAACTTTGCTCTTTATTGATTGTTATTCCTTGGGCAAGATCATTTAATTGCTCAGAATCTCAGTTTCTTTATCTGTCCATGGGGATAACATCACGTATATCTTAGACTCATTCTATTAGCAAATGAGATAATGTCTCTAAAGCTTCTGGTGCAATCCCTGAAATGCAATATTTAGCAGCATTAGAAGAAGTTGATGATCAAAATCAGAGGAGTTTGTTTTGGGGAACAGTGGGCACCAGAAGGCAATCTCTTGTTAAAAAGTAAAAAAAAAAAAAAAGAAGAAGAAGATGGCAAACCCAATCTGGACATGTGGTGTGTGTTCTGACTGTTCCACTTATCAGCCATTCTCGTCTCTCTCCTTCTTGGGCTTCCCTATTTCTTGCGACACAGCAATAGGAGAAATGCAAATCAAAACCACATGGAGATACCGTCTTACACCAATTAGAATGGTGATTATTAAAAAATCTGGAGACAAGAGATGCTGGTGAGGATGTGGAGAAATAGGAACACTTTTACACTGTTGTTGGGAATGTAAATTAGTTTAACCATTGTGGAAGACAGTGTGGCGATTCCTCAAGGATCTAGAAATAGAAATACCATTTGACTCAGCAATCCCATTACTGGGTATATACCCAAAGGATTATAAATTGTTCTATTATAAAGATACATGCACATATATGTTCATTGTGGCACTGTTTATAATAGCAAAGACCTGGAACCAACCCAAATGCCCATCGATAATAGACTGAATAAAGAAAATACGGCACATATACACCATGGAATACTATGCAGCCATAAAAAAGGGTGAGTTCATATCCTTTGCAGGGACATGGATGAATCTGGAAACCATCATTCTCAGCAAACTGACACAAGAATAGAAAACCAAACACCGCATGTTCTCACTCATAGGCAGGTGTTGAACAATGAGAACACATGGACACAGGGAGGGGAGAATCACACACTGGGCTCTGTGGAACTAGGGGAGTGATAGTGGGGAGTTAAGGAGATTAGGGAGGGATAACATTGGCAGAAATACCTAAAGCAGTTGACGGGGGGGACAGGCGCAGCAAACCACCATGGCACGTGTATATCTATGTAACAATCCTGCAAGATCTGTACAGGTACCCCTGAACCTAAAGTATAATAAAAAAATAAAAATAAAAAAGAGGCATTTAAATTAAAATGAAGTCAGAAGGTGAGTTCTAAACCAAAAAATAATAATAATAAAAAATAAAAAAGTCACCCCCCTCCCCTGGGTCTCCTGGCTGTTTTGGTATAGTCATTGTGAATCTTTTGCTCCTGCTGGCATGGCTCAACCAGTTAGAAGGGCATCTAGGGGTAACAATAAGGTCATCTTGTCCTTGAGTGGAAACAGAGATTTGGGGAAGTTGGAAAGCAGAAAGCAAATAGGGGCTTATAATCTATGACTCAGAATTGTGTTTTTCCTCAGAATAACTTTAATCATAGGCTCTTCTGGCTTTCATTCTACAGAGAATTTGGAGAGAAAAGGAGGAATGGGCATATTATCCAGTGAAATCCAATTGCCACTGCATTCCTAGATCACCATATGTTCAGCATTTATATAAAACCTATTTTAAGCTTATTTTGCATGTGTGTCCCCAAATTATTTCCATTTTATATATCTACAGAAAATTTAGTTTTTAACAAACCTTAGGGGTATAGCTGTAAGCCTTTCATTGCTCTTAATCTAATTTGTTTATTTTGCTTTTATTTTTTATAATTTTCTTATTGATGGCTTTTCAAATATTATTCTCAAGCACTTGGACTGATGCTCCATGATAAACATTCTTAAATCCTGTGGTGAACAAATGTATAAGAATCTGCATATAATTAACAATTTGATAAAACACAGGTAACACTTAGAAATAACATGAAACATTAAATGGCACTGTGACTTGTTAGGTGGCTAGTCTTCCTCAATGTGAAATATTAAAAAAACTTAATCTTTCATATGAATTATCATCTGTTCCAAACCCAAACTTGAATTTTACTTCTTTTTTAGTATTGTTCATTTCTAGAACATATAGACTTTTCAAATTAATTTATCCAGTGTCCTCTTCAAATGTACGGAAAATTAGAAAAAACAAACTGTTTAGTATAGTCAGAATATATTTATATTGCACATATCTGTCACAGCCCAAAACAATTATACCATTTAGACTTCTATTTTATCTTTACAGTATGTATTTGTCTTCTTCAGTAATCCTAGAATTATTAGGGCACTTAAAGGTCTAATATTTAAAATATTTTCACTATAATTGGCTCAAACTCAATTTAAGAGAAAAAAATGTAATTTTTAAATTATTGGCAAAATTGTTGAATTTCTCCCCAATAATCTATGCAGATTTAATTTAAGTCTTATAAACCTGAAGCTCATTAAGTCAGACACCCCAAATGCAAACCCAGATCATGTTCATTTTGGAAGGTCACAAAATCTCATTTTGGTAGACATGCATCATCTGTGATAATGCCTTGATTAAAGTGACCCTAAAGGGGCAAATGTGCATTTGGGTTTTGGAAACAAGCTTATCAGAGCTTATCATTACTTCTGAAGAAGTGAAGCAATCAAGACTTATATTACTTCTTCTTCCTCCCATAGATCTTTAAAAGGAAAACTGCAGTAGTGGATATTCAGATGAAAAGAGAAACAGCAGGAGGAAAAGGCACCCAATGAAGGGCAACATTTTCTAGTCAGATTTTCTGCACTGGCTCGGTGCGGTGGCTCACTCCTCTAATCCCAGCACTTTGGAAGGCCGAGGCGGGTGGATCACAAGATCAGGAGTTCAAGACAAGCCTGGGCAATGTGGTAAAACCCTGTCTCTACTAAAATTATAAAAAAAAATTACCTGCACGTGGTGGTGGAAGCCTATAGTCCCAGCTACTCAGGAGGCTGAGGCAGGAGAATCACTTCAACCTGGGAGGCAGAGGTTGCAGTGAGCCAAGATTGCACTACTGCACTCCAGCCTGAGTGACAGAGCAAGACTCCATCTCAAAAAAAAAAAAAAAATTCCTGCACCTAATTAGCAAGCTTAAAACTAATAGGCTTAATACTCTTAAGACAGCAATATTTCAAAACACATTTATGTATATTACTTTATTTGAATTTTATCAAGAAACAGAAAATAGGTAGGTGTGTGGAAAACCCAAGGCATGAATGAATGAGTTACCTGTATCCACCTACACAAGTTTCTTGACTTGTAATTATCACATAAGACACTGTCTATCAACTGTCATATGCATGGTGTCAGGATCCTGGGTTCCCCTGAACTTGTTAGCATTGCCTAATGGCCTCATAGGCATCCACGAACTAGGAGGCATTAACAATATTCAAAAATCTTTTTAAAAAATTGTTGTAAAATTCACATAACATTTGACAGTGATTGTCGGTGATGTGAAGAGACACAGAACACAAATGCTTGGGCTTGCAGATGCTGCTTTAACTAGAATGTACATTTAATAAGGGCAATGAGTATACCCCTAAGCAATGCCTGGCACAGTCCATACACACAATAAATATTTACTAAATGCTTTAAGGAAAATTCTTTTCCACATTATACTTGCAGCATCAAAGACTGTAACCTCTAGCAGTACACATTCTCCTTTCTAAGTTTCTTCATCCAGCAGATTTCAGTGTAAGTGTATCCTTTTCGAAGACCACATGCAAAATCTTACACATTAAGTCATAAGATGGAAATAAAGATTAAATTATAAATGAAAGCTGGTGAAGGACAACACAGGAAGCTAAAAACTGAGTGACATTTTAAACAGACTCCTTGATGACAATGTTTTATGTGGAAGAGGTGGAAGGCTATACCATTTCTAAGCCTTTAACACAGCAATACTTAAATAACTGCTTTGAAAGACTAACAATAGATTTTAGCTCTACCCCTGCAACAGCATAACAATGTCATACACACACAAAAAAAATAAGCTGAAGGCCCCACTGAAATACTTGCATCTTAGAGATCTTCTAAAAAGCTATGTGAGCACAAAAGATGCCACTGCTGTTCCAACACATGAGCCTTTGATGTTCCCTCATCTTTACATCATAGAAGGAGCTCAAAGGGTTAATTAAAATTTAATGATATCGGCAGTACTTTGAAAAAGTTATGAACGTGGGTGAGATCAATCACTTTCTTGGACTGCCTGACTTCAAAGCAGACATTATGCAAAAGGAGAGAGGGGGAAAACTGCTCCCATTCTGAACTGAATTCATAAGCAAGGATTTTCTCATTAGTGGTCGGTACATGGAGGAGATTCCAAGTTCAAACTAAAAAGAGGTGAGATGCCAAAAAGTGGTTAATCTGAATGTTAAGCCTTTGATGCTGATCGCATTTATGTTTGAATGAACATGTTACCAGAAGCATCGACATACTGAAAGACCCCAAATCAGGAATCTTGGAATTAAGGGGGATAAACAGTTTTTTTTCCCCTCTTTATTTCTGCTTTTGGAATCACATTTTGTTTGCCTGGATTTAGCAAAAGAAGAAACAAAGAAAACCAAACTAATTAACTTGTTTCTGCATTTCAGTGACATTCTATAGAATGACATTTAGAATGACTAATCTAAACTTCTGTCAAAATGTAAACTTTTGGCTCTCTCCTAGCTTTTTCTCTACCTGTGTTATCATTACCTAAGTTTCTTAACTATAATTCTCTTTTCCTCTGAAATTCATTTATGTGTAAGTATAAATATTTTTTTTCCCAAGCAAAAGGCAAGTAATTCTTTTGAGACACGTGAAGCATGCTTAATTCAGAGTTATATCTGGAGGTGGGGATGGTCATAAAGGATCAAGGTAAGAGATAGCCTTCATTCAAACAATTATGAATTGGCAGTGGAAACCAGGAACTGTTCCCAAACTGATTCTGAAAAGACCACATTCAATCAAATTTCCCTATCTAGTGACACCTTTTCTTAAACGTGGGTGGCAAAGGTTTGTGGAGGATAAAGAAGGAAAATTAGCAGAATTATGTATATATTTGGAAGTGAAAATTACGTGAGACATCTATTTGTGAAAGATTGTGCAAAAAGAAAATATGTTCTCATTTGTCACAATGTTAACAGAAAACCAAATCATAAAATGCCCAATTTGGGAAAACTTTAAAATATGTTGGTTTCCTCCAATACATTTTTTTTTATCTCAATATATTTTGTCTAAGATAGAAGAATGAGGTTTCCATGAGATCCTAAGCTCACGTGACTTGGTGGATTCTGTTGAAAAACTCCCAACATGATTAGAGAGCATTTCAAGAAAGAAGTTTGGGATACTGATGTTTGTATCTATTCAGGAAATTAACTGCAGAATCTTCCCTGGATTCTTACAGAACCAACAATTATCCTGTCAACTGCCCATTTTTTAAATCTGATTAAACAAAACATAGGAATTACACTCAATATTTGGAGTTTTGTCTCTCCTTGTAGTTGCGTTTTGATCTTAAGCAAGGAAATGTACTACAATACCCAAAGGATAAATCTGGGGTGACAGATTCAGATCCATCAGAAGGTTCTACAGGTAACAAGCACAGGTCAGGTGTAGGAAAGTGGCAAGTAGGCAGAGGGCTGATAGCTCAGCTCAAGTCCCCCACATTTTATAAATTTAAAATTACTAACATCGCCTAATAAAACACATCAGGTGGTGAGATTCAGCCGGGAGCCATCTGTTCAGATCCTTGGAACTACAGTTAATTTTCCTAAATTAAATACAGAGATTCTGAGAGATACAAACTTTGATGCTCTTCGTATTTTCAGAAAATAGACAAAACACTTCCCCTCACAGATACTGTTTATCCACAACTATCCTCTGGTTCATTAGGAAGCAATAGCAAGTATTCTTTTAGCTATTCCTTCTTTATAATCTCAAAATGAAATTCCCTGAGTACAACACTTCTTCTGTTCCCATGTTTTTGTAATTTTTCCTGTGTTTTTTTTTTCCAAATGTAAAACCAAAATAACTTGCCTTTCTTTCCTTTTATTCTTCCTTCTTCACATAAATGGCCACTGTCCTTATTATATCAATTTTTATTTACTTTCATTCATTTCTGAACATTTTTAACCTCCCACATAATACATAGGTAAATGATCTGATACGCAAAAGGGACTATGATAAAAACAGCATAACTACATCAGAAATTCAACAGGTTCAAGGTGAGGAGGAAGAGATGAGGGTATATAGGTTATAGTACTGAATCAGGTGACTATGGAGGGCAACAGTGACAAGGTGACATTTAAGTAAAGATCTGGAGACAGTGCAGAAGTCAGTCAAATAACATTCAAGGACAAGAGCATTCCAGACCAAAAGAGCAATGCAAAGACCTGTAGGGTGGAATTCGGCTGCTGAGTTCAGGTTCAAGAAGCTACTGTGGCACAGGAGATAAGGAGGAAATCCACGCATCATCAGGGCTCTACGTCAATTCCTATTTCAATGCACCTTTTTTTTTTGTGTTTTTTTTTTTTTTTTTGAGATGGAGTTTCACTCGTTACCCAGGCTGGAGTGCAAAGGCGCGATCTCGGCTCACCACAACCTCCGCCTCCTGGGTTCAGGCAATTCTCCTGCCTCAGCCTCCCGAGTAGCGGGGATTACAGGCACATGCCACCATGCCCAGCTAATTTTTTTGTATTTTTAGTAGAGACGGGGTTTCACCATGTTGACCAGGATGGTCTCGATCTCTTGACCTCGTGATCCACCCGCCTCGGCCTCCCAAAGTGCTGGGATTACAGGCGTGAGCCACCACACCCAGCCCTTCAATGCACCTTTAACAGAGCTATTTGATATTAGTCTGGTTAGTTTCCTATGTATTTCTCTGTCTTACCATTCATCTAGTGTTCCCCTATCTCTTTACCTTATCCCTGGTTTCTTTCACTTACATTTCCCTCTAATATGATCTCCAATACAGCATCAAGATGACTTCTTTTTAAGCCTTTATTTTTATAAAGAAAAGTACCAATATAAAACAACGCCAACAAACAAATGATTCCAATAGGAAATTTTCTAATGATATAGAAGATAACAGACTTCTCATCTTACACACACGTTTACAAGTCTTTGAGGGGCTGATAAATATTAATATTGCCAAGCCATACTTGAACTCTCAGTTTGTGTTTCATTTCACATTCTCTTTTTGCTAGTATTGTTTTTGTACTGAAAACTCTAAAGTTGTCAAATGAGGCAGCATCAAGTTTATGGATGGGGGGGATCTCTTAATTATTCTTAACATTTTTTGTTCATTTGTACATTATAATTTTTTTTCTTGGAGTCGCCTGCCTCCATCTTGAATGGGAAGGACACAGATGGTAAAACTCTTGTACTTTGTAATCAAAGTGCTTAAATGATGACTTTACTTTTCCCTCAGAATGAATTAGCTAGGTGCTTGTAAAGCGACTTTGTTAATATTACTTCTTACCACCTATTTCATGAAAGAAGAAAAGGTAAGACCCTTTAGTACTGACCACTTATGATTATCTTCCAATTTCACAATAAGGTAGTTCCCCAGTTTGCATATCTAAGTCTGTTCCTGTAATTAAAAAACAATATTTTGAATCTAATTTGTTTTTGACTTACAAAAGGAGGATCTATACTGAGTTCATTTCACTGGGAATAAAAATAAGTAGTTGCAAATTGGTATTTTCTATTTTATTTAAATTCTTTTTAAAATTTATTTTTGAAACATGGGGTTTTGTTTTCATTCCTGACCCCACTTGTCAAGGATATCCATAAAGGTGACTAGATTTCATAATACTGATTCAGGTCAAGGATGAATTAAATCTTATCTGCAACTACTGTGGCCATAGGAAGATTTCTGAAGGTGATCGTCAGTGGGAAGTCCTATGATTGAAGCATCTAGCTTAGAAAGATGAACTAGAGATGATGGGAGTGTAATCAGAGAAGGAGAGCTAGATCAGGAGAGGTGGATGAAATGAGGTACAAAAAAGAGTCCTACAAAAAAAGAAATTAAGGCTTTAAATTTATCAGCCATAATAAACAAGGGAAAAACAGAGGAGGGGATTGAAAGAGCAAGAGAGAAAAGGAGGAGGAAGAATCGGAGAACTTTAAAGTAGAGAAAGGAAGCAGAAAGCGAGACTGTCAACATACCTGGTCATCTATGATAGTTAAAGGGATAGATTTAATAAAAATACATTTATATTTAAACAAGTAGTTAGTGTGACATGGAGGTTAAAAAGCACATGCTCTGAATTTACACTCTCTGGGAGTCCTGGAAGTTCCGTTTCCATTAGGCATCAGCTAAGTTCTTGGGTCAGTCCTTAACTTTGAAACCTTTTGTTCTTTACCTGTAAAATGGCATAATATGTGTACAATTCACCGGGGGTTTTGTCAGAACCCATGAAATCATGCTTGTAATACATGTATTATGATACCTGGAGCATAGCAAGTAGTCTCAAATGTTACTTATTCTTGTTTCACAGTAACGAAGGGTTTAAAGAAGCCTATGCTACTACTTTCCCTAATTCACTTTTTAAACAAATCATTGCACTTGTTTAACCTCACATGGTATCACTTAAATATCAACTACATAAACAGCAATCTTGTTTCTTTATATTCCCTTTTGGCATAATTAACTATAAGAAAATTCTAAAGAAAAGTTGGTTTCTTATTCTAAGTTTAATATCCCATCCCCCAATTTTTGTTTCCACTTTCATCCCAATGAACTCAAAGCTTTTAAGCCAATTAAATAATTCGGTGAAATCCGTGCACTCAGGGTGACAGACTTTATGTGCTATATAGTCCTGTCTCCGGTGTTTTTCCAAAGACTCTATTAACGTGAATGTCAAATTACAAACACTGGAATCTGTGCGTTATGGAATACGGAGAGTGGAAGTCCCTTAAATCATCACGATCCTTTTCACATTCACTGACTTGGAGTTACTAAATACTAATCTACCTTGGCAAGTTCTCTCTTCTCTGTTTGTTCCCTGCTAGCTCAGCTACCATCCTCCCTCATACAGAACCCTTATCACTCAATCCTATCAGGCCTCCAACATCTATTCGTGTCACTCTCAAGCATTTTTGCCAGAATGACCTTTCCAAATATAACTGATAATGCAATGGTCCTGATATAAGCCTGCTATTGTTCCCCATTGCTATAGCAATAAAGATTTTGATATTTTGATATTTCAGATCATTTAAATCAAATAGTAATATAGATAATAAAGGTTCTATACATTGCCTACCAGGCCATATCTACACCCTCATGCTCCTCTTCATCCTGTCTACTCACACTCTCCACATCCTAATCACATTGGCTTTCTCTCTAGTTTGGAGAAGGCACTGATCTTCTCCTGCCCCTGAGCCTAAACACATGCTCTGTCCTCTCTCTTATCCATTTAAGCCTGAGCTGCTCTTTTCTAACTTCCAAGCACTTTTTTTTTTAAAAAAGTTAACTCTTCAGATTTCAACTCAATACCATCCCAGAGACTCTTCCTCACGTCACCCCTGCCCTCATCCCCTAGTCATTTCATTGCTTTCCCAGAACTCTGCATTTTCTCTTTATAGCACTAAAATGTCAACTATCCTGTCATTTCTCCTGGACTTTTCTATAAATATCACATTTAAATTGTAACTGCTATCTTGTTCCTTGTGATTGTTATTTATCTCCTAATTAGAATTTAAATTCCATTAAAATTGGGACTTTGTGTTGTCTTGAGATTAGATCCCAGCACCTACTACATAGACTACATAAGCGTTCTATCTAATAATAATAAAAAAAAGGTTCAGGAAGCACATTTGGCTCTTTAACATGTGTGATCTTCTCCCCACCAGGCAAGATAGGATGATGTGTCCCTGTTTGCTGCTGCTGACGAACCCAGTTAGGAGAGGTAAAAAACATTCCCCAAATCATATATCTAGCTCATTTTCGGAATAGACCAGAGCTGAGATTAAAGCTTTTATGTTTTATTTAGAAACTCAAAGTTCTATTCTCAACATTCTGCAACTTCTTATAGTAGCTGATGAAGCCAGTTAGGAGAGGTAAAAATTATTCCCGAGATCACATATCTAGTAAGTACCAGAGCTGAGATGACACCTTTTCTGTTTTATTTAGAAATTCAAGGTTCTCAGCAACCAACAGAATGGGAAAAAATGTTTGCAATCCGCCCATCTGACAAATGGCTAATATCCAGAATTTACAAAGAACTTAAACAAATTTGCAAAACAAACAAACAAAAACCCCATCAAAAAGTGGGCAAAGGATATGAACAGACATTTCTCAAAAGAAGATATTTATGCAGCCAACAAACATATGAAAAAAATGATCATCACTATTAGAGAAATACAAATCAAAACCACATTGAGATACCATCTCATTAAAAAAATCAGGAGAGGGCCCGGCACGGTGGCTCACGCCTTTAATCCCAGCACTTTGGGAGGCCGAGGCGGGTGGATCACAAGGTCAAGAGATTGAGACCATCCAGGTCAACATGGTGAAACCCCGTCTCTACTAAAAATACAAAAAAATTAGCTGGGCATGGTGGCGCGTGCCTGTAATCCCAGCTACTCAGGAGGCTGAGGCAGGAGAATTGCCTGAGTCCAGGAGGCGGAGGTTGTGGTGAGCCAAGATTGCGCCATTGCACTCCAGCCTGGGTAACAAGAGTGAAACTCCATCTCAAAAAAAAAAAAAAAAAAAAAAATCAGGAGAAAACAGATGCTAGAGAAGATGTGGAGAAATAGGAAGGCTTTTATACTGTTGGTGGGAGTGTAAATTAGTTCAACCATTGTGGAAGACAGTGTGGTAATTCCTCAAATATCTAGAAATAGAAACACCATTTGACCGAGAAATCCCATTACTTGTACATACACAAAGGATTATAAATCATTCTCTTATAAAGACACGCACACATATGTTTATTGAGGCACTGTTTCCAATAGCAAAGACTTGGAACAAACCCAAATGCCCATCAATAATAGACTGGATTAAGAAAATGTGGCACATATACACCACAGAACACTATGCAGCCATAAAAATGATGAGTTTATGTCCTTTGCAGGGACATGGATAAAGCTGGAAACCATCATTCTCAGCAAACTGACACAAGAACAGAAATCACTGCATGTTCTCACCCATAAGTGGGTGTTGAACAGCAACAACACATGGACACAGGGAGGGGAACATCACACGCTGGGGCCTATTGGGGGTCAGGGGGCTAGGGGAGTGATAGCAGGGGGTGGGGGATGGGGAGAGTCAGCATTAGGAGAAATACCTAATGTAGACGATGGGGTGATGGATGTAGCAAACCACCACAGCACACGCATACCTAGGTAACAAACCTGCACATTCTGCACATGTATCCCAGAACTTAAAGTATAATTTAAAAAAAGATTAAAAAAAAAAAAAGAAATTCAAGGTTCTGTTCTCATTGTTCTGCTACTTCTTACTCTCTCAGTTCCCTGAACTTTGATCCCAGAACTGTTTAAGTGAACTTCCTTGCTGCTGCAGCTGTCTTAGTTGTTTTCGATGCTACATTTCCTGGACTTTAGGCACCATTTAATTCAATTCCCAAGTCCTTATAGAACCATCCAGTAATGCATTTTACATTATGTGTTTTTCTCTCCATCATTTTCAAAGCTTATAAGTGCTGGGACTGTCAAAATTCAAACATAATATAAACTAGAGCTTTCATCATCCATAGATTCCTTTTGATTGAGTTATTTAACTCCAGATGATATCAGTGCTCCTTGGAAGACTGGTGTCAACAAACATTTCTTTATTCTTCCCAAGTAAATGTAGTAATAGGACGTTTTGTTCATTAAAACTGAATCTGTATGAAATAATAGCAGGTAACAAAAACAACATGGAAATACGTTTTGTTTGGTTGGTGGTTGTTTTTCCTTGGATATGTATATTTCAACACACCTACCACTGGAAGCTAACAGCTCAGAAAATTAGAATTACCTGACTTTCTGAAATGTGAATGTGTAGTACATTTTTCCTGGACCCAACAGAAACTTTAATCTTCACAAAATATAGCACGTACCTCCCCATTAGCATGTCAAAGCCTGGGTACCACCCCCAGTTTTGCCTATGCCTCCTGTATACGTTAATCAGTCATAGACTACATATTTTTAGATATCAAAATGACTTTAAATGCTGATCTTCTGATGTCCTTAAGGGATATTACCAGGAAATGCCGAATATTAAGACCAAGGCATGAATATGTATGTCCAGATTATGTATAAATGATATATAATCACTTGTTAACCTTTATATCCCTTTTAGAATAAGTGTTAAATGAATAAAGCTAGAAGGAATAAGCTGTCTTTTGCCCTTTCCTTCCCTAGGGTTTTATAGTTCAATGCCCGCCCCTCTGATTTAAAAATTATGGTTTTAATATTCTTTTCAGAATGGTTTTTACACTTTAGTAGAGTTTACATAATATCCAAATGAATTGCAAGTGTATGATTTCAATTGCAAATGTTCAATTATTTTTGATGTTAGAACAGAAGTTACAGAAAAGAAAAAAAATCCTACTGTGTTATGTTTATCACATTCAAGGTGATGAGGGTAAACATGAGACCATTATTTCTAATCTCAGAACCTAGAAAATGCATTTCATAGATATTTCTATATACAGTAATAGTATTTTAGAGCTAAATCAGAAAAGAATGAAGTTACTCTGGTTTAAGGTGAGGGGCAGAACCCTGCCCACTCAGGCACTTCACTTTATGGGACCCACTGGAAAAAAAAAAAAAAAAAAACACCTAGGATTTATCTTGAAAATTAAGAATCTATCTCAGCCTCCCTGGGCTAAATTGCAAAAACAGATTTCCAATGTATCTTAGTGACTTGCCAAAGGAAATGAAGACCAGTTACCTGTCTAGACTAGAACTGTAGAAGGTAGTTCTTTTCACTGTCTCACTAGGGCTTTAGGTCACTGTGCTTTTATTCATCAAATAGAAGGCTGACCAATTTTCTTATAGGTCTTGGTTCATAATAACTGCCTTGATTCAATCATTTGATGTGGCTTCTAAGACGACATAAAATGTCAGAAAGTAAAACCATAGAGAAAAATAGCAGGGTTAGATAAGTTATTAAATAACTATTTATTTTTGCTACGTGTTTTAGTTTGGGATAGAAACACAAGACTAAATCACGAGTTAAAAAAGCACTATCTTTGCCCTTACACAACTTTACAGTCTAGTGTGGAATGCTGACATTAAGTAACTATCAAAATAAATGCATAATTACAACTGTGGTCAAAACAATAAAGGAGTGTCACATGGTAACATAAAGACGCAGAATTCCCTTTTTCCCTAGAGGACTAGACGAGCTAGAGATATTTTTGACTAAAGTAAAATATTTAAGAGAACACATTTTGTTGAAATGGTATAAAACAACTGAAAACATTTAATTGTCTTCATTGTTATATTTAAAAATGATTTTGTTGTTTTTCTGTACATCCAAGTTGAGGCTTTTGCTTCAATTTTATAGCAAAATACATCATAACATAATACCTCACTATTCATAATGGCATGTTTTCACAAAATAAAGAACCATCTATCTCTATGATTTTGCTAAAGATAAGTATACAAATACTCTATTTCCATACACATTCTGCATTCTTATGATGTATGATCTATCCCAGGCATGCAAACACTTTCTTTCCAACAGAAGTAAACTCTTTATTTTATATTAAAGAAGACTATCTTCAATATAAACTAAACCATAAGGATAAAATCGGTTTCTATTAAATAGTGATGGGATAAAATTATTTTTGCAACAGTTAATGTATGTGTCCAATGTTATCATTTCCATTACTAATAATTATACTTCACTAACAAATCATGTAAATAAATAATATATATAGGCTTTTCTGACAGGCTATTCTAAAAATACTAAATGTGTGTGTTAGGAAGCTTGGATACATTAGCAAGAAAGATAATCCATCATAGGAATTGTTCCCTTGCTTGAAATAATAAAGTGGATATTTCAATAAATAATAGACAATATGCCTTTTAAAAATCCAAATAAGATGAGCTATTTCACCTAAAATATTTCAAGTTTTTGAAGAGTGAAAATAAACACAATGTGCTTATGTATTAATCATTATCAAGTAATAAAATATTTGAGTTACTTAGTGTACTTGGCAGGCCCCTCTGAGAATCTCAACACTGTGAAGAATATAAGTCATCACAGCAATTAATTGGTCATTGGTGTTGATTCATGTTAAACTATCTAGAACTCTCATTTTTTTTTTCATTAAAACCATATTTTACCTGTAACCTCAGTACTTTGAGAGGCCAAGGTGGGGGGATCACTTTAGGTCAGGAGTTCGAGACCAGCCTGGCCAACATGGTGAAACCCCATTTCTACCAAAATTACAAAAATTAGCCAGGCTTGTGGCATACACCTGTAGTCCCAGCTATTCAGGAGGTTGAGGCATGAGAATGGCTTGAACCTGGGAGGTAGAGGTTGCAGTGAGCCAAGATCTTGCCACTACACTACGACCTGGACAACAGAGTAAGACACCTTCTCAAAAAAAAAAAGTTATATTTTAAGCTGAAATTTTTTTTTACAAAATACAACAGTTTTTAATTTATCAAATACACTATAATGGAATCTCCTTTTTTATAACCATAGCAGAGAGAAGAATTAGGACTTAAATTAGAACAGGAAACAAAGTATGAAAGTATTCCTTGACCTAGGAACCAGAAACTGTTTGCAAGTTAACCAAACTTATATCACGTGTCTCTCTAAGAACTAGAATATACATGTTGTCATTGGGAATTCTTAAAACTTGGGGGCAGGAAGAGAAGAAGGCAGGTGTTTAAAGAAAACCTTCTTATTTTAAATAAATTAGAAGGAAGGCTTAAATTCAAAGTCATCACTTCCTTCATTTCTACTAGGAGGTCTCCAGTGCTGCCATTTGTCAGATTTTGACTTTCTGCTCTGCTCCCTCTGTATATATTCATTCCCTAAAGTTATCCTTTACATTGCTGTCTTATATTTCTTTTCTTTTTTTTTAAATAAGAAAGACAGTGAGTAACTTCAAGTCAGGGATATTACAATGATGGACCCCACTGCACTAAGGGTGTGACTGCCCCATGTATGTGTGCGAAGATTTAGACAGGGTCCTAGTGCTCTGTGTTGGCATCACATTCTGGCAGTAAGTTACCTCTACAGCATTCTTGATAGTCCCCTTGTGAGCTAGCAATATTAATGCATTTTCTTGGGTATCTCACATATTACTAGGGAATGATGCTTGCATGGCAGAGATCCTCACTATGGAATAGAAAACACTTCAGACATATCTAAATGCAAAGACACAGTGGCCAAGAGACTCGCAGCTGTTAATGGGAACCCTATCTCCAGTTTTTGATATGAAAAGTAAACAGAGCATTACCTGTTCCATTTAAAGGTCTTACTTCTTTGAAGAGCCAAAGTAAGTCATCTAGAAATTTTAATTGTCTTTGCTGCCCTTAAAATATCCTACCTCTTTCCCTTTTATTCCTGGCAGTCAGAAACCAAAGAAGAAGGCTCTCATCTAGAAAGCTTCCCTATCTAGCTTGCAAAAGCTGCAGAGGTAGGATAACATGTTTATCAATATCTTTTTAAATGAAATATACTTGAATTCCCATTCTGGTTCAATTACTTAATGGATTTGGGTATTAAATGGGGGTAAATAATGTTAACCTGATAGTGCAATACGATTAAAAAATGTAGTATCTCAAATGAGATAGTGGTTTACTTCTGCCTCATGTAGGAGTCCATTATTGGGAGGTGACCTCTGCTCCATAAAGCCATTCAGAGCTCTAGGCAGGGGAATGACTTTGACATCATCTTCAACACATGGCTTCCCTAGTGGCTTCAGTTATTATCCTTTCTAGTTAGCAACAAAGAAGGTAGGAGGTAAGGACAGGGATATTTAAGATTATTATAATTACTTATAATCTTACAACAGTGGCAGATGCAAAGCACATTATGAGTATTAACTACTACTACTAAATAACATTTTGGTCATTTTTCACAACTTCGTAGTGATTTATAAAATATATCCTGAATTCCTTGTTTGTGTCAGTAGGGAGCTATTGGCTTTGGTGATAGAGAGAGAAGGGTTTTCTTCCTTAATATGAAAAAAGATTAACCTGGCATCTGAATGATAATGTGATGCTACTGATGAGGCTAATGATACTGGTGGTAGTAGCCAGTAAGATTTTGTTAATGGTGATGTTTCTCCTTGGTCAGTCCATGCCCCAGCCAGCTTTTCCATTTGCACCTGGCTTTATCTGTCTTACATGGCTCCTTTTGTCCGAACTCTTTTAGGGCTGTGATAGAAACATATTCCTTTCTTTATTCCCTCCAGAATAATAACACATCTTCTTAAGTAAGAGAATTTTTCTGATATTAAGGCATAGAAGTTAATTCAAAAAACAGATTTTAAAAAACAATTTCAAATTTCATATTAGGCATCAATACGTCTGGAAAGTTCCATTTTCTATGAGTATTTTTGCATCCTTTCAATTGTCTAGAATCTCTCTTTTTTGTTTTTGTTCCAGGGGTTCTCATCCTCCATCCCGTACGGTCTCCATATAAGCTAAATATTCTCATTATTTTATGACGTACAGCAACACCGTATTGTGTCTTTGCTTCATCCTTCCAGTTCTGAAACTGACTAGGAACTTTTACCTTCTAAAACCAAAGACCTTTAACGGATTGCATTTTAAAAATCATCTTCCTGAAGAAAAACATTGCTGATGCCTGAAACTGCAGTGCATTTTGGTTTTCTAACGCCACATTTTCTGATTAGTGTATTCCTTCTCAGAATCGCATAATAATCACTGTGAATTTATCCCATGTCAAGCACTGTACTAAGGACTGTACATTCACTAATTCTCATCATCCTCAGAAAAACCTTGTAAGAAATGATATTATTAACATTTCTTAAATTCTTTATTTAAGAATTTTTTTTTTTTTTTTTTTTGTGGGCACCACATCACTTTATTTCTTTGGTTTTCCAACTTTACTCTTGAACGAAGCAAATTTAGTGTCCCACCTGCCTGGCTGCTTTGTGATCCCTCATTGAAGATGGGGCTCGGGCTCCAAGGAGAGGCTCAGCAGAAGGTGGAATCCCCAACAGACAGCCAGGCTGGCAGAGGACCGCAGGGTCCCAGAGGTGGATCAAGCACCCACAAGCAGAGACTCTGGGCCATCCATATCCCCCAAACAGAGCCTGCATCTCCTCCCAGCTTTGCCCCACCCGGTACCACACTCCTTGCAGTGGACAGACAGCCCCTCGGTGATCTCCAGTGCCTCAGCACCATCCCTTAGAGGCCAGCCATGGTTCTTCCTATACATCCCTGCTGCTGCTCATTATCTATCCCTGGGCTAGACTGGCTAAAATAAATATGTAGGCTTTAGAAGCTGGAAGTTAAGCTAGAATTTCACACTCCAGAATTTCTGTGTGGGGCTGTGCACTCTTGTAGCCCATGTTTTCATTGATTTGCTGGCTAACCTTGTTGACGTAGGGCAGTATCTGGATTATACAGCTAATAGGTCCCACCAATTTCCTTCAGCTTCTCTGAGTCCTCAGCAAGGTGTGTGTGCAGCGATATGCTGACAGGAACATTTACCTGAAAATCAACCACATTATTAAATCTTGAGGTGGTGAGAGATCAATGCTGGTAGCAATTGACCATGTGCATTCTAGTTTGTTCTCATTAGTTCCTGTGGGATCTAGAGTTTGTCCTTACTCTCCCCCATTTCATGTTAAATATTGTTTCTGTCTGCCTAGTTGACTTCAGATACAAAACTGGAGGCAACATTCTTATATAGGCTATTCTCACAATAAGAAGATCTAATTTCTGGTAAGTCCTTTATTATTTCTTACTCAGAATTGTTCTACTTCTCTAATCAAGCCTTAGTGGAAATGACCTGAAATGAGCAGCAGGAAAAAAAAAAAAGCTGCGGTTCTGCAAATTTAAGTGATATGCCCATGGTCACTGGATAGATTAGTGTTTTGAGCCAGGATTTGAACCATGGACAAATGATTTCTAAGTGTGTGCTCTTTACCTCCTTGGGATGCTGTCTGAGTATCTTACAGGATTGTCATAAAGATGGGATGTGTTAATATTTGTAAAGCACTATACCAGTGTTTGGCACATAGTAGGCACTCTGTAAAAATTTGCTATTTTAAAATAGTTACCTGAATCTACGGATCATACTATTACTTAGGATGCCATACCTCTCAGTCAATAACCAGAAAAGTAATAACAAAATAATGGCCTTACTTTGTTTCTATGACAGAATTTGGCAAGAAATCAAAACCCAACTTCCAGGATTCTCTGGTTAGAGATAACTGTCAGACAAATTTATGACAGCAAGTACATAACAGGGACATGTGAGAGACTTAGGAAAGAAATGGAAAGGAGCAGAGACTAATCTCAAGATGGGCACATGGTAATTAAGATACATTTTCATTAACTTAACAAATATCAATTAGAGACCATTAGATTTATATCTGTATTTGACTATTGCACAGGGGTAAAATTTCGTGGCAGGAACCAGACATTGGGGATGGGAGGAGATTATCTCAGCTGCTGGCAGTGGAAGCGTGAAACAAGGAGGCATCAAGAAAATGACAAATAGAAATAAGCACCTAAGAGAACTAAGAGATCAAGAGAAGAGAGCAGTGCTGCAAAACTAAACTGATTTTTGGGACTCTGTGTTGTAGAACAGAGCTTTTATTGGCAAAGTCTCTTACAGTAACTTAGGTTCTTTTTTTTTTTTTAAACACTTCTTGAGAGAAAGCAGACATAGTTGTCTGTATGTAAACACATGTTGCAGTGTGTGAGATAGGAAAGGAGAAGAAGAAAAATAAAATGAGCAAAGTATCCTTTATAAATAATCACAGATGATTTTTTAAAATCCAGAACCTTAAGGTAATTTTCTACTTTCCTTTGAGTTAATATATATATGGTCATTTATTTCAAAGATGGCAGAATCCCCAAATGATGAATCATTTAAAAATAATGATTACACATGGTTGTTCTTCATATAGCTTGAAATAATAGGCTTCTATGAATGAGAAGTTCTTGGTACCTATATAGTATGTCCTATATTAACAAACACTTTGAAATAGACTACTAAGTAGTATGCAAAGATAATGACTCTTTACTACAATATCAAGAAGCAAATGGATAGTTTATGGAAAGAAACGATGATCTTTCCAGGGGCATAAAAGGGAGATCAATGAAGATATTTAAACTGTGAATCAACATGTTTAGTATTTATTAATCATATTTTGGAACAGGGTCACCTAGGCTGGAGTACAGTGGCTCAATCACAGCTCACTGAAGCACTGATCTTCTGGGCTTAAGCAATATCCCACCTCAGCTTCCCAAGTAGCTGGGACTACAGGCATGGATCAACATGCCTGGCTAATATTTTTTTTCTTTTTTTTGTAGAGATGGGGTCTCACTATGTTGCTGGGGTTGTCTCAAACTCTAGGGCTTAAGCAGTCCTCCTGCCTAAGCCTCCCAAAGTGTTGCGATTACAGATGTGAGCCATCATGCCCAGTTACTGTATTTAATAATACGAGTTGTGTGGTAGGCAGCCTATGATTTGGCCTGTAGTGATCTCATTTCTTAGTATTCATGGCCTGTACAATCCTCCCCCTTGAGTGTAGGCTGGGCCCACTGACTTGCTTCTAATAAATAGAATATGGAAAAAGTTATGGGATAACACTTCATGTTTCAAATAAGTTCTAAAAGGACAAGAAGTAAGAACTTTGACTAAAAAGCTTTTAAATAATGCTATTGTCCCAGACAACAATTATATTTCTTGTATTCAGGAGCAGTTTATTCCTAAATCCTTTATTAATGGCAATTGCTTTAATGTTTGCACAAGGAAAATGTTAAAATATTAATAAACCAGTAACCGATTCCTTGATAGTGAGTCACCTGTTTGAACTTTCACTTTCATCACATACAAAAAAAAAAAAAAGCCAAGATTTAATATAATTATGGAAATCAAAGTAGATATATTATAAAAGAGGAAATATCTAGGCAGATATTTTTCCAGTCAGAGGTGATAACTTCAACTGTAGCAAAAATATAAGTGGTGCATGTGGAAATTAAATAGAAAAAGTTAAAAATGAGCAAAATCTTCAGTGGGCTTTAATTTGTAGTCTTCTGTAATAATCAGACATTTAAAAGTAGTTCCATTTAATCAAAAAGAATATAAAGCACAGTTTAGAACATTTCATTACAGAAATACTGTATATCATTATCTGAGAAGAACATATGTAAAATATTCAAGGTTTCTCTGTGTAACCACTATAGATTTAAGTATTATTGAAAGGAACATTAAGAGTCTGTTAAACATACACAAGTGTAAAATATAATTCCCATTCTCACTGGCCTTTATAATAATTTTTTACATAATTTATTCAACACAATACATGAAATAATTTAAACAATCTGCTGATTGATATTTAACTATTATACCTACATGTGTAATTTATGAAACTTCTGGGCAATTTAGATAACTTTCTTCTTTGTATTGAAATTGTGTGAGTACATCTGAACACCTCCAGCAATGCTATTTTCCTGAACAAAAGACTGTAATCATTTATACGTAAACATGAACTGCTTTTGACAAAGAAGCAAATGAAAGATTGGTAGAATCAGAGCTGAATACAAATCTCCACACAAGACAGAAAAAAAACAGATGGACCTCGATTATCCAGCCACTTAAAGAAAAATTATTTTACTCTGATTTATCTATAACATGAGTTTATTTCTAGACTTTGTTTGGCATTTACATTATTTTTGTTTTAATGCAAAGATGTTAATGTGTTAAATTAACTTCCTTCTTTCTGCAGATCACCTCCCGTGTCCATACCTATTTAGAATGCTCTTTCCATTGCTTAATTCAAGTACAGTCTTCCTTCCAGACTTTTGTAGTGGCTTAGTCTATCTGCCATTTCTCTCTGCAGCTTATGATTCACATTCAAACGGCTAATCAAGTCACTGCAATCATGCCATTCTTATACTTAGAGATTTTTGGGGGTTTTTCATTGCTTGAGCATAATTTACAAGTCCCTAGCATAGTATTCATAACTCTTAATGATCTGTTCTTATCTTCCTAATTGTATATCTTAATTCTTCAATATGCAATTTTTCATCAATATAGTTTTGACAAGATTTATTTTTATTAATACACGAATATTTGAATGCATGTGATATATCCATCCTATGAAACACTATTAAAACTGTTAAAACTGGGACATTTCATATGAACTAGACAGATATATCTGAGTAGCATATAACATATAACCTAAGTATATGTTCTGTGAGCTGTAGACAGTATATTTTAGAGTTTTAAGCTCAATTTTCTCCTTAATAAAATTGAGAAAACAATAACATATACTTAAATTCCATATACTTATCAGAAATAATGTATGATAAAATGTATGCTAACATATGAAGCATGTGTAAAACTGAAATAACATAAATAAATGTTGGATTTCATGATATTGGTAACGAAAATGATGAAGGTAAAAATGATGATGAAGAGAAGGCTGATAAAGTTGAATGACAATAATAAAGCAAGAAAACCTCAGTATAAGCTTTAGTATAATCACAAGTTACTCACAGGCACATAGAAACATATTATTCTGTAAAGTAATACTTTACAATGGGTAAACAACAGGTAACTGTGAGTGGCACTTCTAATAATATTTCTTTCACAGATAACAATTATAACCTTTGGGCAATAGGTACAACCTAGTTTAAGGTACTGGTGAATGAAAAAAGGCAGAGAGCAGGAAGATACTGAAGAGAAATTGACACTAGGAAGAAATAAATGCCTCCGTTTGAGCTTTATATTTTGTGTAGCACATACTCTGAGAAAAGCCTCATGTTTTCATTATGTGGGGTGCTTAATATGGGGACAAAAAGCTGTAGTCTTATAAACATGAAGAAATAGAGGAGAGAATTGGGGAAACCACAGCACATGGGAAAGGAAAGTGAGGCTATCTACGGCAAGTGCCAGAGTTGAGGAGCTACAAGTAATGTGGATAATCCTGGCCTGCCCAAAAATACTGGCCAATTAACTACGGAGGCACAGAGCATATGACAACGAGTTAAATGAACACTGAAGTACTGAGCAGAGAAGATTTGATAAACTGAGTAGATTTATCTACTGTCGACTTTTGTAGAGACAGAGTTGAAAGTTTGAGTCTAGCCATGCTAAGCGCCTTTTTAAAAAAAATTCTATCTTCTTGAGATAAAGAAAAAAATTCATAATCCCTGCAATTCAAATTGACAATGTCCAGCATATAAACTGAAATGATGTAGCACACCAAGAAACAAAATTATATGACAGATCATTAGAGAAGAAATCAATTAAGAGATTATCCTCAAAATGGCAGATGTTGGAAATAAGAGACAAAATTACTAAGTTCATTTTTAAAATACATGCTGAATAAAAATGTTTGAAATGATATAATTAAAAAATAGAACTTAAAAAAAGTAATAGGAAACTGAAACATATGTGTGTGTGTGTGTTTGTGTATATATATAATAATTATTATTTTTTTTAATGCATTGAATGGTATTAACAGCAGATTGAAGTTTAAGAAAGTAAGACTCTGTGAACCTGGTAATTGATTGATATAAATAAATATACAACTACTTTTATTAAAATAAACATTTGTCTTTTCTTTCAGTTGCTATGAATAACAATTTTAATAAAGCAAGAATATACAACAATTATAAACATCTACACACTTCATAACAGACCATGAAAATCTAAGAAACAAAAATAAACAGCATTGAAAAAATAGACAGTTCTACAATAATAGTTGCAGACTCCAATACTCTGTTATCAAAAATGGACAGAACAGGTAAGTAAGGATATAGAGAACTTAACACGATAAACCAACCAAATGTAACAGACATGTATAAAACACTCTACCCATAATGACAGCATGTACATTGCTCTCAAATGCACATGGGACATTTTCTAGAATATACCTATGATAACTTCAAATTGAGTCAAATAAAATTTAAAAGATAGATATAATACAAAATACCTTTCCTAACCACAACAGGATGTAACTAAAACCTTAAAAGCAGAAATTCTGAAAAATTCACAAATTTATGGAAATCAAGCAAGAATGTTATTAAAGAAAATGATTCAAAGAAAACCCCAAGGGAAAGTAGAACTTGCTCAGCAATGAGTGGAAAAGGCCAACAGACTTGTCAAAATTTAAGGGGAAAGCAAAGGCAGTGCTATGGGAAAATCTAAGAGACATAAGCACTCACCTTTAAAAAAAAAAAAAAGAAAGTTCTAATATAACCTAATTTTACAAAAGAACTAGCAAAAAAGGACAAATTAAAACCAAAGCTAGCAGAAGGAAGAAAATATTAAAGACTACAGTCGAGATAAACAAAAAATAGAGAATAGAACAACAGGCTGGGCGTGGTGGCACATGCCTGAAATCCTAGCTCTTTGGGAGGTCAAGGCAGGTGGATCACTTGAGGTCAGGAGTTCAAGACCAGCCTGGCCAACAAGGCAAAACCCCATATCTACTAAAAATAAAAAAATTAGCTGGGCATGGTGGCACATGCCTGTAATTCCAGCTACTCAGGATGCTGAGGCAGGAAAATTGCTTTAATGAAGATGGCAGGGATTGCAGTGAGCTGAGATTGAGGCACTGCATTCCAGCCTAGGTGATGGAGTGAGACTCTGTTTCAAAATAATAAATAAACAAAATTCAAATTTGGTTTCCTGAAAAAAATAAACAAATTGACAAACTTAACCTAGAGGATTAAAAAAAAAAAGAAATGACAAACATTACTAAATCTGAAAGGAAAGTGGGACATTACAAAATCTACAAGGAAAAAAAGGATCATAAAAGAGAACTATGAGCAACTGTATGTTAATCTGTTAATCAGTCGGCTAACTTGAAATGAATCAGGCAAGCTAGAAATACAGTATATCATAACTGAATCATGAAGAAGTGGAAGGTCAAGATAGAACTATAACTAGTATGAAAATTGAAGCAGTAATCACAAATTTTCCGACCAAAGAAACATTGGACTTAATGGATTCACCAGTGAATCTTACCAAACATTAAAGAAGAACATCAATACTTCTCAGTTACTTCAAAAAATATTTAGAGAACACTGGGTTCCATGAACCCAGCATTACTGATATCAAAGCCAATTAAAGAGAGTACAAAAAGAGAAAATTATAGACCAATATTACTTATGAATATTGATGTAAATGTCCTTAACCAATATTAGCAAAATATCATCCAATTAAATTCAGCAGCATATTAAAAGGATTTTACACCATGACCAAGAGGGATTTATTTCTGGAATGCCAAAGTGTTTCAACATGAAACAATGTTAATACACCACATTAATAGAAAATCAGGAAAAATAACCATTATCTCAAATGATCCATTAAAGTTATCTAGGACACAATTTAATACCCTTTCATGATAAAACCACTTAACAATCTAGGAACAGAAGAAAACTACCTCAATATAATGAACACCATATATAAAAAATTCACAGTGAGCATCATAACCAATGGTGAAAGACTGAAAGCTTTTCCTCTGATATCAGGAATAAGACAAGAGGCCTGCTATTTTCACTTCTATTCAATTCAATTTAAATGAGAAAAATATATAAAAGCTATCCAAATTAGAAAGGAAAAAAATGATTTTTATGTTCAGGTTAATATGATTGCATATACAGAAAACCCTAAAAATATACACAAAAGTACTCAAACTAATGGAAGAATTCAGCAAAGCAGGATACAAAGTAAGCACAAACAAATCTGACAATCCTGACACTGACAATGAAAATACCAAAAGATTTAAGAAAAAAAACCAATACCCTTTTATTTACAATAACATCAAAATGACTAAAATATTTAGGAATAAATTTAACCAAGGAGGGGAAGTCCAATCTTTTCTAAAAGAAATTAAAGAAGACATAAATAAAGGGAAAAACATCCCATGTTCATAGATTGAAAGAGTTAATATTGTTAAAATGTCAGAACATAGCAATCTACAGATTCCATGCAATTGCTATTAAAATCCCAATTATGTTTTGTGCTAAAATAGAAAAGCCAATGATAAAATTTTTATGGATTCTAAAAGGACTCTGAATAACTAAAACAATCCTGAATAAGAGGAACAAAGCTGGAGGACCATCGCTTTCTGATTTCAAATCTTACAATGCTCCAGTAATCAAATCAGTACGGTACTGGCATAAAGACATAGATATAGACCGTTGGAATAAAGAGTCCAGAGAAAAACCCTTGTAAGTATGGTCAAACGATTTTTCACAGGGGTATCAATGGGACAAAAGACTGTATGCAACAAATGGTGCTGGGAAAACTGGCTATCTACGTGCAAATTAATAAAATTGGACTGTATTAAATAAAATTGGGCTATGTTAAAAAAGTGAACTCAAACATTTATCCTTGACCTACATGCAAGACCTGAAACTATGAGAAAACATAAGCTGTTTCATAACACTGGATTTGGCAATACTTTTTTGGATTGGACCCACAGCACGGACAACAAAAAATATGTATAGACAAGTTAGGCATTGTAGAAGAAATATGTGCATCAAAAGGCACTACCAACAGATTAAAAAGGCTACCCATAGAATGGACAAAAATATTTGCCAATGATATATCTGATAAAGAAATGATAGGCAGGACATACAGAGAAATCCTAAAACTCAACAGCAAAAACAACCAGTTAAAAAACTGGGAAACAAATGGAAATAGACATTTCTCCCAGATATAGAGATGGCCAATAAGCACATACAAATATGCTCAACATTACTATCATTAGGGAAATGCAAATCAAAACAATGAGATACCACCTTTTACCAATTAGAATGGCCACTATCAAGAAAACAAAATAAACACTGTAGGTGGGAATGTAAAATAGTACAGCTGCTATGGAAATTAGTATGTTCGTTTCTAAAAAAATGAGAAGAGTATTATCATACCATATAGCGCTTCCACTTCTATATATTAAAAATAATTAAGAGCAAGATCTCAAAGATATATTTATATTCCCATGTACAAAGTACCATTAAAGCAACTTTACTTTCTGTAAAAGAATGAATAGATAAGCAAAATGTATTTTATGCACACAATGAAATATTACTTATTCTTAAAAAGGAAGGGAATTTTTACATGGGCTATAATATGGATAAACCTTGAGGACATGAGAGTAAGTCAAATTAGCCAGCCATGAAATATAAATACTGTATTATTCCACTTATATGGAGTCCTTAGAAATAGAAAGTAGAATGATGGGTGCCAGACACTCAGAAAAGGAAGAAATGAGGAGTTATTGTTTAATGGGCCTAGAGTCTTAGTTTTCCAAGATGAAATGTTCTGGAGATGAATGGTGGTGATGACTGAACAACCATATAAATATACTTAGACTGAATTATACATTTAAAAATGGTTAAGATAGTAAATGCTTCTTTGTATTTTACCACAATGAAAATAAATTGAAAAAAACAAGAACAAAGTAGGACTTGCAGTACCTGACTGCAAACCTTATCACAAAGTTTCAGTAATCCAAACAATTAATGTCCATATAGCAATATACAGAGCCACCACATGTGCATTCTTATTTAATTTTTCTAAAGGAGTACAAAGCAATCCAATCAAAAATGGAAAGTGCTTTTACCAAAGGTACTGAAACACTGGTTATTTATGTGGAGAAAAAAATTCCTCAACTTCTATCACATACTCGTCGCAAAAACTAGTTCACATTGGGTCATAAGCCTAATTGTAAAAGCTAAAACAGAAAAGTACAGACTTAAGCTTGTTTTCTGTTCGAAAACCACCTCTCTCTTTCTCCATTTGGTCGTGGTGGGCTTGCCATTCTATTATTCATGATACCCTCGTACCATGCTGAATGGGTGGACACAGTACCCAACTGACCTTGCAGAATACCCGTCTATTTCAAAGCAATTGGTTCATTGAATAGCATGTGACTTACACTTAACCTAACTTTGTCTCTCCCTCCTCTTTAATTTTCCTCAAGTTCTTGATATTTTAGAATTGTAGAGATGGATCAATGGGTCGTCTATCAATCTATTCATCTTCATTTACATCTTCAGAAACAAGAGATGAGGAAACTGTCTGCAGGTTCCTGCACCCAATTATACCTAAAACGTTCTCTAAACTTAGCTTTCCTAATTACGTTTTTTTTCTTAAGCTATTCTGAGAGGTGTTTTCTTTTTTTGATCTATAGGGGTACTGATTTATACAAACAAGAAGGGAATAGTATTCAAAAGGAAGAACATGACCAAAGTAAGGCAGTATAAAAGAGAAGATAATGTGCAGGATACTGTATTAATGTATGTATGTGAGGGTAGGGAGAGCAGGACCAAATAGTTCAACACTGAGCCCAGACATGTAAATTGTAGTGACTTTGTGAGGAGCTCATTTTATCATGTCAGTTCCCTTTACACCATCATGGGAAGAACGGCATGGTCAGACTTGGACTATGGGATGCTAACAATAAATGCAGCTTGTGAAATAGATTTAAATAAAGGAGAGCCTGGAAATGGGAGGGGGAGCATCGTTAGAAAAAGGTTGCAGTGATGAATGAGAGATCAGTTACTTTAAATGGCAACAACAGTGGAGGTTGAAATGAGAACAGTGATTATGGGGGAAAAAATCTGAGATCAGAGACACATTTTGAGCAAAGAAAATCGTCTAACGGTGAGTGAAAGAAGAACCCATTATCATTCTGAGATTTCTAATTTGAATAACTTAGTGGGTGGTAGAGTCATAATCCAGAATAGGAAGCTCAGATGTGTCAGGGAAACATACTAAAGCATAAATGTTCATTGAATTTCTATTTTCTCTCTGTTTTCCCTTCTTTACACAACCTCTATGATAGTTGTTGCTGTTACGATTATTTCCACCATCATCACTGTAGACTTGGAAGCCTAATTGGCTTTCCAAATTGGGACATATTTCATATAACATAAAATTTACCTTTTAAACTATACAAGTCACTGGTTTTAGTATTTTATAAAATTATGGAATCATTATCATTATCTACTTCCAAAACATTTTATTAGCTCATTAAAAAGTCTGATGCCCATTGGTGGTCACTCCCCATTTGCCCCTCCCTCAGACCCTGGCAACCACTAATCTTTCTCTCTCTATTGGATGTGCCTATTATGGAAATTTTATAGCAACAGAATCATCTAATATGTGACCTTTTAGGTCTAGCTCCTTTCAGTTTGCACATGTTTCAAGGATCATCCATGATATAGCATGTTTCAGCATTTCATTTTTTTAATGACTGGATATTTTCCACTGTACAGATACACCATATTTTATTTCTTTTTCAGTCAATGGGTATAATCAAAAAGACAGACAATAACAAGTGTTGGCAAGGATGTGAACAAATTAGACCATCATACATTGCTCATGACAATGTAAAATGATGAAACTCCTTTGCAAAAGAGTTGAGCAGTTCTCAAAAAGTTAAAATGAGTTTCTGTGTGACCTAACAGATCCACTCCCCAGGTATATACACAAGAAATTAAAAACATGTGTCTACTCAAAAGCTTGTACACGGATGTTCATAGTAGCATTATTCATAATATTCATAACAGTCAAAAAGTGGATACAAACCAATGAGATAAGATTAAAGGGACAGTTTTTAAAAGATAACAAAAAAAAGAAAATCATATGCCATCTAAATATTCTAGAACTTCACTAAAATGAATGTAGGATGAATAAGAGTAAAAATATTTTTTAATATCAACTTCTGAGATAAATAGGCCTTCAAAGAGGTAGATGGAAGGGGACATTCTTTGCAATGCTGCCGCTTGTTATGTAATGTAACTTCCCTTAGTACTTTTTAAAGTGATCTAATGATAAGTCTTGCATTGCTTTACAAGACTGTAGTTTCCACCTTAAAAATGGAGACAAGTTGTTTATATCTGTTTCAGCAATTTTAATGAGATAACATATGTTAATTGTTTATCAGATACTATATATTGTAATCACATATTAGTATTCATTTTTTATATTATCATCATATATGCTGTAGCGGAAATAACAGACGTACGTCTCATAAAGAATCTTACTAAGGGATCTGATCTGTGATATTTCTGATACCTTCAAACCAACCACAACTTTTACAATTCAGAAGTCAAACTAGTTTTTAAATTTCATGGTATGTTCCAACATAGCACTTGTCAGAATAAAATAAAGTATAATATTGAGGCAAGGATATAGGGACAGTGCAAGTCTCCATGAGATGAGCAGAATTAAATCCTGTGCACGTTGCCAGGTAGCCCAGCACTACTCCTTCCCTGGACACTAATTATCCACAAGGTTGAATGCTTATTAGGATCTTCCTGAAAAGAACTTTTTGTCAATATCATTGGGGTCGCATATGAACAAGGACTCTTGGACATCTCTCTTATTTTTGGCACTGTTGCTAGACTGGAACCTGTAAGAATTCCAGGAAAATGTGTATCCTTTAATGCCATTTACAAGCTTGCATTTTAGAGGTTTGTGAAGAGATAATATAAATAGAAACAAGTGAAAAATGACATTTAGGAGCCCCAGAGATTTTTTTCAAATGTAGTGTGATTTAGTTCTAGGAATGTCTTCGTTGAAGCCTGAGTTAGAAGGAATTACCTCTTTTAGGATCATATCTGAGAAAGTAAATTATAAAAATATCACAATAAGCAGGTAAAACAAGAGAAAAGAAAAATAGATGAATTTACCATGAAGAAACCTAATTAATCATAGCAACAAACATTTATACTTTTATCACAGTTCTTGACCCAACACCCTTCCAAAAGTACAGGCGCCAAATATTTAGCAATCACGTTACATAAATTTTGGCATCCCATTCAGAAGACCTAACTCACTCTGCTGCAAAACAGTATACAGCCAATGTTTATATACTGTTCTCTTAGTGAAAGAGTCAGTAGTTCTTGATTTGTTACCTAGATCTTAAATCCTAGATCTTTTTATAAAATTGGAAAATAGATAGCTTGACTCCCAATTTTGAGCCAAAATTTTGTAATAGTATTCTAAAACTTTCAATATTTCTAAAACTTTCACGAGGTTTACATTAGAAATCAATACCTATCAACCTTATAAAAGGAAAAATAGATGTAGTGTCTCAGTTCAGCATAGCTCCTGAAAATGAATTAATGAAACAAGATTACTTCAACAATTTGTACGGTCCACTCACTAGGAGTGTAAGAGCTTCCTAGTGGAAACCCTCTATCAGGTTTGTGCCTGTATACTCCAATCCATTTTTCATTCTGCGTTCAGAGTGGTTTTCATGCAAATTCTATACTATCAATTCTTGATGGCTTCCAATTTCTTTTAGAATAAAACCCAAGGTGTTTAATTCTCCGACCCAGAGAGATGTGCTCCCAGTCCTGTTCTCTAAAACCTCATTCCAGATGACCCTTTAATCCTCACTTTCTGAGCTCCCACCAAACTAAACTTCATTTCATTTCCTCAGCTCATCATATGATTTTCCTGCATCAAAGTCTTTGTACGTTTTATTCCTTATTCCTGGAATCCCCTCCACCTCTCTGACATCACCAGGTTCACAAGATGAGATTCTCATTCAGGTTTCAGCTTCAAGTACCACTTAGAAAAATTGTCTCTGACCTACAGGCCCAGAACTGGTCCTCCTATTATATGATCCTATGTCTTCCTATACCTCTTCATAGTACTTATACTAATTATAATTAATGGTTTATAAAATGATTTAAGATATATTCTGCTAGGCTGAAAACTCCAAAAAAGTATGACCCTGTAGGCAAAGGTAAACTTACCATGAAACTAATGAAACACCAGCTGCAAGGCTCTTATTTACATGGGTCTCAGTGACTCTTGCAAAGAACTCTGGTAGTGTGTTACATAATGCCAGGTTTTTGTAAAATTTGAACAAGTAAGAGATTTTAACCAGAATCAGCTAAGATGACTGTCTGTCTTCACTCTAACTTCCCATCTCTCATTCTTACAGTTAAATGGCATAGTACCTTCTGATTCTTATAATTAAATAGCATAGTACCATTTAACTGTAAGAATGAGAGATGGGGAGTTAGAGAGATGGGAGTGACCAAGAGCATGTTGGGAGTGCAGCTGAGCAGAAGTTGTATTGAGGATACATTTAGATTTGGCTGAATGGGATTTACTTGTATGGTTTGCTGTCACTCCAATGATAGTCAACTTATTCCTAACTCTCCCTGTGAAAAATTGTTTCCTTTAATATCCCTAAAGAGTGCTGTGTCATTGTGACTTGAAAGTGCATGGCTAGATGTTGTATGCTGAAATAAATATGTCCTACATTCTCTGGCATCTGAAGTACGATGCGGATGGAGGCAAAGGAACAAGGTCTGAAAGTAAAAAAATAAAATAAAAATAAAAAGCAGAAGTCAAACTGTGGAAAATTCTTCCAAAGAAAGGCTTTCCTACTCTCTAAATACTTAGAGTGATTGATAACATTTTAAATTGGTATTGCCAATAACAACTTGTTTTGCTAAAATAAACTTTTTAAAACTCAGTAAGAAAAAAGATTCAATTATCTCCATTAGATGAAAAAAATTACCTCAACTGCTATGGAACAGCAAAGATAAAATTTGTGTTAGATGAAGAGGCACTCAAGCAGTTTTAGTGAAAACATGTATATAGGAAGAATATTACAGGTAAAAAATATAAAATGTTTAATTTTGATTTTTTAATGTAATGGTGGTAATGGTCAGACTTATAATGTATAATTTATAATTTCTTTTCTCATTCTAAATAATGTTTTTCTTTTTTCTTTGTAGCCTTGATTTTGTATTCATTTGCTTAAAGAGGATTTCCCAAACTGTATAATTTTTTTTTTCTTGAGGCAGGGTCTTTCTCTGTCACCTGGGCTGGAGTGCAGTAGTATGATCATGGCTCAAGTGACCTCCTGGGCTCAAATGATTCTCCCACCTCAGCTTCCTGCAGCTGGGACTATAGGTATGTATTGTGTAATTTTTTAAGCTCTACAAAATCTGGTTTTCTCTATGCATCATCCTTTAGTGCTGCATTTAGAAGCACAAAATACAATGCCTGTCAATGGTAGTTATTACATAAATATTTATTTATGAACAAATGGCAATTTGATATTATAGCTCATTCACTATATAAAGTAAATCTGTGGTCATGGGTTTTTCTTTAGTAAGTACCTACTGGTTTGAGAGACTTATTCTTTCCAGTTCTAGTTACTGATTGGGTCAAAAAAGAAAGTAAATTTTTAAATATTTATTCAACACTCTTACAGATAAGAAAATCACACATAAGTCATTTATTCTTGGTCAGAGCTTGTAAGCATCAGAAATTCAACCATAATCTAGAATTTCCCATTAATTTTCATCTGTATCAATAGATAGTGATCATACTGAGATTTTTATAAGCTCCAAATATGCTACACTTTTTTGTTATTTCTTTGAGTTCATCCTCTTTGCATAATGCTACTTTATTCCAGATGTTTATGAGTAAAATGATCAATTTTTGTTCTTTACAAATAATCTTAAGATAATGGTATAAATACTGTTTTAGGGAAAGCTCGAAGCTGGGCATGGTGGCTCATGTCTCTATTCCCAGGAATTTGGGAGACCAAGGTGGGAAAATTGCTTGAGCTCAGGAGTTAGAAACCAGCCAGGGCAACATTGTGAGAACTCACCTCTACAAAGTTTTTTAAATTAGCCAGGCATGGTAGTGTATACCTATAGTCCCAGTTACTTGGGAGGCTGAGGCAGAAAGACCACTGGCAGCCAGGAGATTGAGGATGCAGTGTGCTGTGATCATACCACTGCACTCCAGCCTGGGTGACAGAGTGAGACCATGTCTCACCAAAAGTGAAAAAAAAAAATAAAAAGGACAGAAAGATTTTAGAAATTGATTCAATGAGAAGAGGACATTTTTCCCATGCATTTTACATAATAGATTTTCTTCTGTGTATTACATAAAATATGCCACGCTTTTAATATATATGTTGGAAAGAAAATGTGCATAATTGTAAATTGTTTGTTTGCATATAAATTATTTTTAAAATATTATAAGTGGGTGAGTTTGTGAGAATATTTTGTTAGTAATCATATCAAGCTTAATGAAATTTTAGTTATTTGTTTTGTGAATGCTATTTGCATTAATTAGGACTATACAGGAAGATACCAGCCATAAAGAACATCACATATAAATAATAACATGCTAATAAATACCAGATCTTTCTAGAAGAGAATAATCAGGATTCCTCACTATTACCATTGTTATTATTTCTATCCTCAAAGTATTAAATAATAATTAGTTCTGTTTTCCATCAAAGGTCCTATTCCAAGCATGGAATTACTTTCTAGAACCATCAAAAATCTGAGCACAGAGTCTATAGTTATAGTTTTCATAGGGACTATATCCTCATTTTTTTCACCTGCTTCACAGACAGCCAACATTCAAGAATGCCAGTTATGAAAGGGCAAACATTGTTGCATTCATGGTGATCACCCTTTTCTCTGACTTGAAAATTATTATTTGATAACCAGAAAATGGTTTACTGTATAAAGAACCACTGTAGTCACATGTCCATTAATCATTCATGTCTCAACTAATTGTAATTGCATGTCATCCCATTCTATTCCCAAATTTCTAGAAATCATGACTGTAAAGAACTATGTGGACTTTTTATTGGTGGTTTGTATTATTCAATTACCAGAGAATTTGTAGGAAACAGAAACAAAGGAGATTCTGAGTCCTGCATTCAAATAGAAAAAGGAGAAATCTCATGAAAATCTTGAACTTAGAGGATTGACTAGATGTTAATACATACACAAATAAGATTAACTGAATGAGTCAAATGTTACTGTTTTTTTTAACTGTGAGCATTTCCATCCTTATTTTCAGCAAATTATTGAATAAACTATATTACATCTTCAGCTTTCTATAATATAGTATAACTCTTATGCACTTCTGATTTCCATAGCAATTTATTTCCAGAAGTGCTTTGTAAAGGCACTGTGATACTAACCTGAAATATTCAGAAAAGAAGGATCCTCTTGTAGATTTCCAAAATGAAGATTCGACTCCTCTAAAATCAAAGCCAGTCTTTTAAGGAAATAGAGTGAGAAGACAGCAACCTGAGTAAATTTGAGGACTAACAAATGGCTCCTGTTTTACAAATATTCTGATTACTGAATTCTGCATTTTTTTTTTTTTTCTTCTGAGACAGAGTCTCACTCAGTTGCCAGGCTGGAGTACAGTAGCACAATCCCGGCACACTGTAACCTCAGAATCCTGAGTTCAAGCAATTCTCCTGCCTCAGACTCCTAAGTAGCTAGGATTACCAGCACATGCCCCCATACCCGGCTAATTTTTATATTTTTAGTAGAGATGGGGTTTCACTGTATTACCCCTTGTGATCTGCCCTTCTTGGCCTCTCAAAGTGCTGGGATTAAACACATGAGCCACCATGCCTGGCCTGAATTCTGGCATCTTTAATATTAGATTCTCTTTCCCTAAATAAGTTGGAAGACCGATTGGCAATAGAAGACAACCGTGGTTTATCCCTAGAAATCTATGTTGTAAAATGTGACCTGGGCCCTGAAAAAACATGAGCAGGGGAAGTTTATTTCTTTAATACTTCTGTCTATATGTTTTAAAATTTCAGATTGGCTACTAATTGTATTGAAAGAAAGAGATGGAATTACAACAGCAGGAAATAAAGAACAGGATATTTTTGCTTGTTTTCCCAAACATTTCTTCCACATCATCAAGAGTAGGAAGATGAGAGGATAGAAAGATCTAGAGCCAGGCTACCTGGGAGAAGAATGGCCACAAATGAACTGTTCCTGTGCTAAAACTATGCTGAAACACTTCCTAGCTTGAGATGGCAAAGGCAGTGGATTTTTGGGGGAAAAAAAGCCCAGATCTCTATAGCAATGCAAAGAGAACAACAAACAAAAGAAAAATATGGTTTTTGACTTATAGAAGTAGTTCATGCATATTCATGTTCCTTTAAGACCTCCAAATGAGTAAATAACAGGCAGTTTTATAGCAATTACTAGATTCCAATATTTATAGAAAACTGACCACCATGAATACATAATTATTCTATTATGTTCACCCTAGTGAATGGAAAGACTATTTATTCATTTACCATGACACAACATAAAAATCTTGTTCGCTTCCTTGCCATGCAGAAGTGAACTTAAACACTCGGTAAGAAAATATGTGGGTAGAATTTCTACTTAAGAGAAATATTATCTGTATGAGATTAATATACAGAATTTGGATACGAACATGCAGAAATGTATTATTTACTTTAATAATAACAAAGTCAGATTTAACTAAAAATAGATGAAAGTGGACACTTTTATTCTTCTCATGAACTTTATTTTGAGAATCAGCGTGTTTGGCAACGTTTACTTATGCAATTATATGAGTAATTAACTATTTCATTGTGTCACTGTTTATTCTTGATGGAGTGACAGGGAACATTATAAGTACTACTTTGAATAGTAGTAAGGAAATATTAGCAAAACTTATATAAAATTATTTCATTAGAGAAAAGGTAATGGAAATCATTTTACTATATTACTTCAAAATGAAAATTGATGGATATTTATCAAAAGAAAAACAGAGGCCTAGTTTTAAAATGTATTATTGGAACTCCTTTTTTCAAATAAGTGTTTCAGTTATTGACATCACATGTGGTATAATTGGCCAATAGAGATAACAGAGTGAAACATAAAACAATTTTTTTTGAGTATGTCAACAACTAACCACGAACACCCCACTTGCTGTGTGCATGCCATCACTGGTAGAGTTTTAAGGGTATTAATTCACTTAACTCTATGATGCAGGCTTTATGATTACACTCATGTTACAGATGAGGAAACTGAATCACAGAGAGGTTCAAAGGTTATCTAAAGCCATATAGCTAAACAGAAATTCAGTCAGCAGCAATGTGGTTTCAAGTCTGAGTGCTTCATGATGCCTTAGCAGTTCTCACTTTCCATCACAGCATAGATTAATGGACTAATGGTTAAGCAGAGGATGGAAATGGAACCCTAAGTGGCCCATAAAACAGGGTGGTTCTTCCAAATAGGAAATATGGATTAATGATAATCTCTAAGCCTTCAACTTTCCAATAAGATAATTTGACATTAGTCTTTCTTAAGTCCTACTGTAATCTTTGGTATAAATGAAACTATTAGCTATTAATAGTATTATTAACTCCATGTTTTCTACTAGTAATCTGAGGCTTAAAAATGTTGGTTAACTTGCCAAGCTTACACAGAGAGCAAGTGCTAGAGCTCAGGATTAAAACAATGGTTTAACTCTGGTGGATACTCCTAATCACTAGACTTTGTACCTTTCTGCAAATCATTTCATCTTTCCAATCCTTGTTCACTCATCAATATTGGGAAAATATTCATTTAGATTATCTCAGAATTTCAGGCTAACATTTCAATAGCTAAAAATGCCATGTATTCAATTACCACACTGAGCAGTTGGTTTTGTGGATACCTTGCAATGGTGTGCCCTTGCTTACAAGATAGAGGTGTGTAGGTAGATTCACAAATAAAATTCATTTCTGCCAGAAGAAATGAATGAGGATAGTGCATACAAACTGAGAGTCAAAAACACTAAATCATGAAGTAGAGGTTTTTAAAATCTCATATCCATTTCTCGAAATAGAAAATATTGACCCTCTGAAAATTTAATTTATCTAAACATATCTAAAATTTCATGGATGTTTAATTTATTAGAGCTAGCAGTGACCTACCTAAAAGACTAGAATTCAATCAAGGTTTTCATATTGATTTGGTGATTTTAAATCTTAAAGATTTTGACCAAATGAATGAATTTTGTGTTAAGCACTTTCATTTCTCTGTGTGTGTGTGTGTGCGTGTGTGTGTGTGTGTGTGTGTGTATGTCTCATCTTAGCTCTTTCACAATCCTATATAAAGTTCTGAGGTTGGGGGGAAGGTCAAAAATAAGGAAATATTCCTGTATGGTATGGTCAGTCAGGAATGAGTACTTGTTTCTCACTGTTCCAAAGCCAATACAAAATGTCTTGTATTCCTTGGAGAATAAAAACTGCATAAAAGCAAGGGCTATTATATCTCTAAGCACATAATTTACCTTATAAATGTGAGCACACATATATTTGCCATCCTACGGGAATGAATGAGAACAAGTATACTGGGGAATTTTGTTTCATTTCAGCAGAAAACTAGAATTTTGCAGTGTATTAAAATTATTCATTGAAGAAATAAGAGTCTCCAAATAAGACTAGTAATGTATATAGGCCTTTCATTCAACATTGAAAAAAATGTTTCCACTATGCATGTTCTTTGACAAATAATGCCAAAAGTTTCAGTTATTTGTATCACATAAAGTTGGTGAATGGAGATTTTAGAAAGGCTGACTAGAACAGTTCACACATTGCTCTTCAAATAAATTATTTATTTACTTATTTACTTATTCATTCTATAAATTTCTGTACTTAAACATGCTTGCAGACAACCTCAGGCTTTCTTTTTTAATACTTCACTGTTTCTTTTTCATTTAAATCCCATAAAGCTGTATCGTCATTTATCTCTTTCCTAGGGTATCAATCAGAATTGCAGATTCAAATATTGTTAAGTTGCATGAAGTAAGGAGAGTCATGATCATTGTTGTTTACCCAACATGAACATGTACAATCTTGCAGATGAAAGCAAATACAATGTGATGCTCAGTAATGTTTGATAATATGTGATTTTCAGATTGGCAATACTAGTGATTCAGTCCTTTTTTTGCCAACAGAAAATAAATTGTCCTTGAGAAGTAAAATAAAAATGAAGGAGTTTAGCCCTGACTTCTAAAGCCTATGAGTTATAAAAAGAAGGAAAAATATATTAGCATTAGCAATAGTATGCAAAATGTACTGAAGGCTTATTAAATACTAAGGCTTATGTTAAGACTTTCTGTGCATACTAACATTTACACCTTATAACAACCCAGTAAGTCATTCACTCTTATTTAAAAAAATAATTTTACCCTCCCCCCCCTCAAAAAAATTAAACTGAAGTAAATTAGGCAACTTATCAAAGGTCACATGTCTTTTAGCCAAAGAGTTGTAATTCAAATTAAAATGTATTCTTAACATATTTTATTTTAGTTAATAACCATGCATGAGAATTTAATAAGCATTTTAATTAACTACTAAGTGTTTAGAACCATGCTGGGAGCTACACTGAGTATAAAAAGTAATGGATCCTAGTTACTGCTCTTTGATCATGATATAGTTATTCTAAAACGTTTAATGATATGATAATATGACTAAGTTTAAAACTGAGTGATAAATTAATAAGTATTATGGAACTATTTTTAAAAATAGTATATGTAGCATAGTGGCTTATTAAATGAGAACAGACATAGGGTTATAAGTGGCCTTATAGAAGTCTCATGTTAAAAACGTATGAGCAGTGTATCAGAAGAAAGGGAAAAATTTTAAACTGTGTATCATCCTTATTTCAGTGCTGGTAATCATCTAAACTCAGGATACATTTAAGTGAATAATAACTTCTCTAGTCAATCCGTAGAATACGTTTAATAAACAAGCATTCTTCTGATCTAGATATGTTAGAGTATCTCATCAACTATCTACTTCCTGTCCCAAAGCAAGGCTGCATATTAGAAAAGATCACACATGGGTGCCCAAGAACTATCTGCAATTAATTTAACTGTTGTTTTCTTAATTCAGTATGGCGTGTCAAAATGTTTAGCAATGGAATTCCAGGGATTATATGAGGAAGACAATAGCAACATGTCTAGAACAGAAACTTGGCTGAGGGGTAGAAGCACTGTGAACAAATAGGTCCCCCCAATTTAGCACCTTTCTTAAATAGAAAGAATAAAAACGAATAGTAATTTAAAAACCTTTCAAAAAGGAGAGCAGAATAGCTTAAAGACTATGATAAAATAAAATATTAAAAGAGGAAGTATGAAAAACAAAATGGGTGCAGTGGCTGATGCCTATTTTCCCAGCTCTTTGGGAGGCTGAAGCTAGCAGATCACCTGAGATAAGGAGTTCAAATTTCACCGTGCCACCACGGTGAAACCCCGTCTCTACTGAAAATATATAATGAGCCGGGCATGGTGGCGGGGAGATCAGGCCACTGCACTCCAGCCTGGTGACAAAGCAACTCCAAAAAAGAAGAAAAGAAAGAAAAAAAAAAAAAAACAGCCACATTCGGTGGCTCATGCCTATAATCCCAGCACTTTGGGAGTCCAAGGCAGGTGGATAATGAGGTCAAAAGTTTGAGACCTGCCTGGCTAACATGGTGAAACCCTGGCTCTACTAAAAATACAAAAATTAATTGTGCGTGGTGGCACACACTTGTAGTCCCAGCTACTCGGGAGGCTGAGGCAGAAGAACCCATTGAATCTGGGAGGCAGAGATTTTAGTGAGTCAAATCATGCCACTGCACTCCAGCCTGGACGACAGAGCGAGACTTCATCTCAAAAAATAAATAAATAAATAAAAAACAAGGGAAAATAAACTATGTAACACATAAAAAAAGGGAGACAAGAATGAAATTCTTTATCTGTGATTGGAGCACAGAAATGCAAAGCATTGAGGATGTATGTGGTAGATGACTTTGCAGAACATAGATGCAGAAATCCAACGCGCACAAATAGTCATCTATCTAAAAAGACAATGCTGATTAAAACAATAAAAAGAAAGAGGTTTAAAACAGAGAGCACTTTATAAAACATAAATATGTAAAGAGAAAGCAACATGCATTTATTTCTTATATTATATTTACCAACTATGTGGCAGACATGGTTTAAGGTGTTTGATACATTGGTTGGGGGTTGGGGGGAAGAATGAAACAAGGTGAAACAAACTCCCTGCCATCATTAATAGTACAATGTGTCTGAGAAGAGACAAATTATATACTTATAAACAATAGTGAAACAACTAATTAGTGATAAATATTATTAAAAAATTAAATAGGGTAGAGAAAGAGTAGGCATACTGGAGGAGTTTACTTATAATTAAATTATGTTATTGGGAGTGGAGGCAGTACAAGATGGCTAAATAGAAGCCTTCACCAGTCATCCTCACTGGAGAAACACCAAATTGAACAGAACACCTTTATGAGAACCAAAAATCGGATAAGCAGATATAACAATTGGTGCTGCTCTGTAACGGGTGAAAGCAATGCATGGAGGGAACATTTAGCCCAGCCCTAGCCAGAGGGGAACTGTCCATCTCTGCAGTTGGAACTTCAGTTTCAGCAAGCCTCACCACCAAGGGCTACAGTGCTCTGGAGTTCTGAATCAAATTAAAAGGCAATCTAGGCCACAAGGGTTATAATCCCTGGGCAAGTCCTCATGTTGTTCTGGGCTTGGAATCAACGAACTAGTGAGACACTAGCTGGCTCAACCAAGGGAGTGATAGTACTACCTCTCCCCATCCACAGGCAACACAGCTCATGGCTCCAGGAGAGACTCTTCTCTGCTTGAGAAGACAAGACAACAGAGTAAAGAGAACTTTGTCTTGCAACTTGGATAATGGCTCAGCCACAGTAGAAGAGAAAACTGGGTAGAGTCCTGAGACCTCCCCCATTCTAGACCATAGCTCTCAGATGACATTTCAAGACACATTCTGGGCTAGAAGGAAACCATTGCCTTGAGAGGAAGAACCCCGTCCTGGAAGGCTTTATCATCTGGTAACTAAAGAGTTCTTGGGCCTGGAAGAGTCAGCAGAGATACCCAGGCAGTACGCAATGTGGGCCTTGAGTGAGACTCACAGACATGCAGGCTTCAATTGTGACCAAGCACAGTCCGAGCTGTGGTTGCTATGTGGAAAGACTCTGCTTCAGAAGGGTGAAAGAAGAGTAGAGCGGGCTTTGTCTTACAGCTTAGGTACCGTCTTAGCTATGGAGAGGTAAAGTACCAAGCTGTCTCTTGGGGTTCCCCATACTAGGCCTTGGTTGTTAGATGGCATTTCTCGACCTGCCCATGGCGAGAGGAGAGATCACTGCACTGAAAGGAAGAGTCCCAGGCCTGGCAGCATTCACCACAGCTAACTAAAGAACCCTTGACCTTGAATGAATTTCAGAAGTAACCAGACAGAATCTGAAGCAGGCCTCAGGTGGTGAAGGCCACAGGAAGACTCCTATGTTGTGAAAAGAGGAGGGAAGAGTGTGAAGGGCTATGTCTTGTAGTTTGAGAGACAGCTCAGCCTCAGTAGAAGAGAGCACTAGGGAGATTCTTAAGGTTACCAATTCCAAGCCCTGAATCCTGGAGGACACCTCTGAACCATCTGGGGCCAGGCAGAACTCACCACCTTGGAGGGAAGGCTACAAGGACTACCTGGCTTTATCATGTTGATTGTAGAGCCCTATGACCTTGAGCAAACATAAGTGGTAGCCAGGCAGTGATTACTGAAGGTTTTGGGCAACACCCAGTACTTCAGGTCTGACCCAACACAGTCCCAGTGGTGGTGGCCATCGCGATGCCTGTGTAACCCTTCTGCCAGCTCCAGGAAGCCCATCACAGAGAAAGAGAGACTCTGTTTTGGAGAAAGTGGAGGAAGAGAACAATAGTCTCTGCTGGCAATCCAAAGAATTCTTCCAGATTTTATCCAGGACAACCAAGGTGGTGCCTCTGCAAGTCTGCAAGAGTCACAGCATTACTGGGTTTGAGGTGCCCCGTAATGCAATTACGGCTGACACACACACACACACACACACACACACACACACACACACGAAAAAACTTAGATTATAATACCAAACTCCCTTTGAACACCTAGAAAGCTTTCTCCCAAGAAGAATGGGTAAAAACAAGCCCTTACTGCAAAGCCTAAAATAAATACCTAACTCTTCAATGTCCAGAAAGTAAAGACACAAGTACCAGACCATCTAGAAAAACATAACCTTACCAGACAAATCAAATAAGGCACCAGAGACCAATCCTGGAGAGACACAGATATGTGACCTTTCAGAAAGAGAATTCAAAATAGCTGTTTTGAGGAAACTATGAAAATTCAAGACACCACAGACAAGGAATTCAGAATTCTATCAGACAAATTTAGCAAAGAGATTTTCATCACCGTCACTGAAAGGAAGAAAAAGGAAGGAAAGAAGCAAAAGACCACAAAAACAATGAGAAAACAAATGTCAGCAGTAAGGTTTTACTTATTAATAATAACATTGAATGTAAATGTATGAAACTCTCCAATAAAAAAATAGGTGGTTGACTGGATTAAAAAAAATAAGACTCAATGATCTGTTGCCTACAAGAAATACACCTTACCTATAAAGGCACACATAGATTGTATATAGAGGGTTAGAAGAAGACATTTCATGCAAATAGAAACCAAAAAAACAGCAGGAGTAGCTATATATCAGACAAAATAGATTTCAAGACAGCAACTGTAAAAAGAGAAAAAGAAGGTAATTATCTAATGATAAAGGGATAAATTCAGCAAGAGGATATAATAATTTTAAATATGTATGCACCCAACACTGGAACACTAGATACATAAAGGAATGTTATTAGAGCTAACGAGAGAGAAATACCTCAATAAATTAATAGCTAGAGACTTCAATACCCTACTTTCAGTACTGGACAGATCACCCAGTCACAGAAGTCAACAAGGAAACGTAAGTGTTAATCTGCACTATAAACCAAATGGATCTAACAGATATTTACAGGACATTTTATCCAATGGCTACAGAGTATCTACTCTTCTCCTAAGCACATGGATGATTCTCAACAACAGTCCTGATGTTAGGCTACAAAACAAGTCTTAAAAGATTCAAAATTTAAAATTATATCAAGTGTCTTATTTAACCACAGTGGAATAAAACTAGAAATCAATAATAAGAGGAATTTCAGAAACTATACAAAAACATGGAAATTAAACAATACTCTCTTGAATGACCAGAGGGTCAATAAAAAAATTAAGAAAATTGAAAAAATTATTGAAATAAATGATAATGGAAACAACATACCAAAATCTATGGGATAGAGCAAAAAAAAAAAAAAACCAGTAATAGGAGGAAAGTTTATACCTATAAGCACCTACCTGAAAAAATAGCAAAGTTTCAAATAAATAACCTAATGATGCACTTCAAATAACTAGAAAAGCAAAGTGAATCAAACCCAAAACTGGTAGAAAAAAAAGAATAAAGATCAGAGAAGAAATCAATGAAAATGACACAAGAAAAATCAATGAAATAAAAGTTTGTTTTCTGAAAAGGTAAACAAAATCAAAAATCTTTAGCCATACTAAGAAAAAAATGAGAGAAGACCGGCTGGGCGCGGTGGCTCACGCCTGTAATCCCAGCACTTTGGGAGGCCGATGTGGGCGGATCACGAGGTCAAGAGATCGAGACCATCCTGGTCAAAATGGTGAAACCCAGTCTCTACTAAAAATACAAAAAATTAGCTGGGCAGGGTGGCACATGCCTGTAATCCCAGCTATTCAGGAGGCTGAGGCGGGAGAATTGCCTGAACCCAGGAGGTGGAGGTTGCGGTGAGCCGAGATGGCGCCACTGCACTCCAGCCTGGGTAACAAGAGCAAAACTCTGTCTCAAACAAACAAACAAACAAAAAATGAGAGAAGACCCAAATAAATTAAATCAGAAATGAAAAAGGAGACATTATAACTGATACCACAGAAATTCAAACGACCACTAGAGGCTACTATGAGCAACTATATGCCAATAAATTGGAAAACCTAGAAGAAATGGATGAATTTCTAAACACATACAACCTACCAAGATTGAACCACAAATAAATCCAAAACCTGAACAGAGTAACAAGTAACAGGAGAAGCTATGATAAAATATTCTCAGTATAGGAACACCCAGGACCAGATGACTTCCTCCTAAATTTTATCAAACATTTATAAAAGAATTAACAGCAATCCTATCAAACCATTATAAAATAGAGGAGAAAAGAATACTTACTAATGCATTCTATGAGGCCATTATAACTGAGACCAAAATCAGATAGACACATCAAAAAAGAAAGCTATATGCAAATATCCCTGATGAACAATGATGCAAAATTCAACAATATGCTAAAAAGCAGAAGATAAAACATAGAACACATAAAACAACACATAAAAAAACACGTAAAAAATCATTCATTATGACCATATAGGATTCATCCGAGGCATGCAAAGATAATTCAATATATGCAGATTAATCAGTGTGATACATCATACCATCAACAGTCTTGCTCTGTTGCCCAGACTGGAGTGCACTGGCATGATCTTGGCTCACTGCAACCTCCACCTTTTGGATTCAAGCTATTCATGTGCCTCAGCCTCCCAAGTAGCTAGGACTACAGACACATGCCAGCATGCCTGGCTAACTTTTTGTATTTTTAGTAAAAGTGGGGTTTCTCAATGTGGGCAAGGCAGGAAAAACTCTGTATGTACTAAAAAATACTAAATTTAGCTGGACCTTGTGGCACACACTTGTAATCCCAGCTACTCAGGAGGCTGAGGTAGGAGAATCGCTTGAACCCAGGAAGCAGTGGTTGCAATGAGCCAAGATTGCACCAGTACACTCCAGCCTAGGTGACAGAGCATATATATATGTGTATACATGTATATATACACACACATGAACACACACACACAAATACACCTATTATGTACCCACAAAAATTAATTTTTGTAAAGAGAATAGAATGATAGTTACTGGAGGCTGAAAGGGTAGTGGGGATAGGGAAGAAAGAGGATGGTTAATGGGTTAAAAAAATGGAATGAAAAACATCTAGTATTTGCTAGCACAACAGGGTGACTATAGTCGATAATTTATTGTACACTTAAGATTAACTGAAAGTATAATTGAATTGTTCATAACACAAAGAAAGGATAAATAGTTGAGGTGGCTCATATCATGAGCCAATACCCCATGATGTGGTTTGGCTGTGTCGTCACCCTGATCTCATTTTTAATTGTATCTCCCATAATTCCCTCATGTTGTGGGAGGGACCCAGTATGAGAAAATTGAATCATGGGGGCAGATTCCCCCATACTGTTCTCATGGTAATGAATATGTGTCACGAGATCTGATGGTTTTATAAGGGAAAACCCTGTTCACTTGGTTCTTACTCTTCTCTTGTCTTTTGCCATGTGAGATGTGCCTTTAACCTTCTGCCATGATTATGAGGCTTACTCAGCCATGTGAAACTGAGTCCTTTAAATCTCTTTCTTTTGTTAATTGCCCAGTCTTGGGTATGTCTTCATCAGCAGCGTTTTCCCACACCCCATTTCCCCTGATGTGATCATTATGCATTTTATGCCTTTAACAAAATATCTCATATACTCCATAACTATACACACCTCCTATGCTATGAACTAACAAAAACTAAACATTAAAAAAATTAAAATAAATAAGGAAAAATTTAAATAAATAAGGGTATTAAGTTTGACCATACTGAGAAGGTAACAGAGAGTTGAAGGATTTGAAGAAGGTGGGATTTCATTTAAAAAGTGAACTGCTGAGATTAAGACCAAGTGCATTTTAAATTATTTAGATTGTGTATCTATGGGAGATGCGGAAGAAAATGGAATTGGAGAGTTGGTATAAACTGAATGAATGAGTGAATGAATTAATGAATAAAATAAGAGGTGCGCCTTTCATAGATCAATTATTGTGTGCTAGAAAATAAATAATATGACTATTTCAACTCTCTGCACATGAAATCCATTATCTTCCCCATCTGCCCTTCCCACAAGAAACCAATGGTACAATCTTACATACTATAGAGTAGACAAATTTAGCATAGTAAACTACAAGGATGCTCAGTTAAAATTTAATTCCAGGTAAACAAGAAATACAAATTACATTTTAGTATATTTCATGTACTATTTGTTTATAAATCTTTATAATAATATAAATAAAATAAAAATTATTCATTATCCACAATGTCCCTTTGAGTATCCTGTGTTTTTTTTCTGGCAAGTCTATATTCCAGCTCTTTCCTGTTCCACCTTTAATTCTCTTAAATACCCCCAATCCCTTCTCCACATTTTCTTCTATGGTATGCTGAGAGCATGTTGCCACTGATGGAAACAAACTCTGAAAAACTGATCTTGGAGATTAGAAAACTTTGTAAAAGCCTCATTTTAAGTTAGGCTTGATGCTGATTTAGTTCATGCGGATAAAAAATACCAATTAAATTCAAATGTGAGCTGAATTGCAGAAGCATAAAATATTGTTTACTTAGGCAGTAAATTTTACTTAGGCACAAGTTTACTTAGGTAGTAAATTTTCTTGGAGTGGGTTAAGAACATTATCACAAATTTTGTCCCCAATTGAAATAAGAGAATTTTAAAAACAACACAAATAAATTTCAGAGGGTGTTTATTGATAATCTGGTAGAAAAAATAATGTGAACTATATCTATATTTAAGTTTGCTAATTATCATATGAAAAAAATAAATAGGTACAATAATTTTATTAATATATATTATTGAATTCAATTGATGTAAAATATCATTTCAAGATGTAATATAGAAAATATTGAGGTTTCTTTTTTACTCTTTTGTACAAAGTTTAATTCAATTGATGTAAAATATCATTTCAAGATGTAATATAGAAAATATTGAGATTTCTTTTTTACTCTTTTGTACAAAGTTTTAAAAACCCCAATGAGTTTTTTACACTGGCATTACATCTAAGTTAGAGCTATGCCGCCTTTAAAGTGTTGGACAGTCACATGTGGCTAGTGGTTACCATATGACACAGCACAGTTCTAGAGAAGCCATACTGGAAGTACAAGAGATATCAGGGGACTAAAAAGTGTACAGTTATTTCAAAATTGAGAGAATATCACCAGGTGTGGTAGCTTATGTCTGTAATCCCTGTGCTTTGAGAGGTCAAGGCAGGATGATCACTTAAAGTCAGGAGTTTAAGTGCTCATGAATGGCAACATAGCCTGAGCAACATAGTGAGATCCCATCAGTACAAAAAAGTGAAAAATTAGCCAGGCATAGTTTGTAGTCCCACTATTCAGGAGGCTCAGGTGGGAGGAATGTGTAAGCCCAGGAGTTTGAGGCTGCAGTGAGCTATGATCATGCTTGCTACCCTGTAGCCTCAGTGACAGAACAAGACCCTGTCACAAAATAAAATAAATTGAGATAACCTAATAGCAAAAGCACTTACACAGATACTAATGATAATTATAGCTCTGACATTACAGAAGCAAACTATTCTCTAGATTCACTGAGGTATAGTTGACAAAATTCTATATAATTGAAGTATTCAATGCCAAGATTTGTGATATATTGTCAAATAATTACCACAGTCAAGCTAATTTCATATCCATCATTACCCAGATAGCCTTTCTGTGGGTGTGTGTGTGTGTGTGTGTGTGTGTGTGAGAGAGAGAGAGAGTGTGTGTGTGTGGTCAGAACACTTAAGATCTACACTTAGCAAATTTCATGTATACATTACATTATTAACTGCAGTCACCATGCTATACATTACATCTGCAGAACTTATTCACTCTGCATAACTGAAACTTTGTACCCTTTCAGCAACATCAATTTTCCATACTGTAACGACTACACCCTGTCCCTGGTAACCATTATTTAATTCTCCATGAGTTGGAGTCTTTAAGATTCCACATGTAAAGTGATATCAGGCATTAGTTGTCTTTCTGTGTTTAGTTTATTTCAGTCAGCATAATGTCCTCCAGGTTTGTCCAGGTAGTTTCATATGTCAGGATTTCCCTCTTTTAATAGGCCGAATAATATTATTGTAATAGTCAACATAGAATTTGATACCTGGTAAACCATCTTGAATATTGAGTGCAAAATGAAAACATTTTCAAGGAGAAAAAAATTTAAAGAGAAAGATACTGAGAGTATATTGATGACAGATCTTCACTAACTTACGAAGAAAAGTGGAAATAAGAAATATGAAAACATTCTTGGAAATCCAATATGCAAAAACAAAACATGGTCACTGAAGTTGTCAAACTTGTAAGTGAAATATAAACACTATCTATCTATCTATCTATCTATCTATCTATCTATCTAACATTTTACTAGCAGTATCGTCATTTAAATGTAAAGTTAAAGTTTAAAAGAACATGAACATAGGTGATTTTTTCCAGTTTGGTGAAGAAGGTCAATGGTCGCTTGATGGGAATAGCATTGAATCTAAAAATTACTTTGGGCCACATGGCCATTTTCATGATACTGATTCTTCCTAACCATGAGCATGAAATGTTTTTCCACCTTAAACTTCATATGGAATCAAAAGAGAGCCCACATATTCAAGACAATCCTAAGCAAGAAAAACAAAGCTGGAGGCATCACACTACCTGACTTGAAACTATACTGCAAGGCTACAGTAGTCAAAACAGCATGGGACTGATACCAAAACAGAGATGTAGACCAATGGAACATAACACAGGCCTCTGAAGTGATACCACACATCTGCAACCATCTGATCTTTGACAAATCTGACAAAAACAAGCAATGTGGAAAGAACTCCCTGTTTAATAAATGGTGTTGGCAAAACTGGCTAGCCATGTGCAGAAAACTGAAACTGGACCCCTTCCTGACACCTTATACTAAAATTAACTCCAGATTGATTAATGATTTAAACATAAGACCTAATACTATAAAAACCCTTGAAGAAAACCTAGGCAATACCATTCAGGACATAGGCATAGGCAAGGACTTCATGACTAAAACACCAAAAGCACTGGCAACAAAAGCCAAAATGAACAAATGGGATCTAATTAAACATAAGAGCTTCTGCACAGCAAAAAATAAAAAATTTAAAAATTTTAAAAAAATCATTAGAGTGACCAGCAACCAACAGAATGGGAAAAAAATTTTGCAATCTACTTATCTGACAAAGGTCTAATATCCAGAATCTACAAAGAACTAAAACAAATTTACAAGAAAACAAACAAACAGCCCCATCAAAAATTTTGCAAAGGATTTGAACAGACACTTTTCAAAAGAAGACATTTATGCAGCCAACAAACATATGAAAAAATGCTCATCCTCACTGGTCAATAGAGAAATGCAAATCAAAACCACATTGAGATACCATCTCACACCAATTAGAATGGCGATCATTTAAAAAAATCTGGAGATAACAGATGCTGGAGAGAATGTGGAGAAAGAGGAATCCTTTTACAGTGTTGGTGGGAGTGTAAATTAGGTCAGCCATTGCAGAAGACAGTGTGGTGATTCCTCAAGAATCTAGAAATAGAAATACAATTTGACCCAGCAATCCCATTACTGGGTATATATCCAAAGGATTATACATCATTCTATTATAAAGACACATGCACACGTATGTTCATTGTGGCACTGTTCACAATAGCAAAGACTTGGAACCAATCAAATGCCCGTCAATGATAGACTGGATAAAGAAAATGTGGCACACATACACCATGGAATACTATGCAGCCATAAAAAAGGATGAGTTCATGTTCTTTGCAGGGATATGGATGAAGCTGGAAACCATCATTCTCAGCAAACTGACACAAGTACAGGAAACCAAACAGTGAATGTTCTTACTCATAAGTGGGTGTTGAATGATGAGAACACATGGACACAGGGAAGGGAACATCACATACTGGGGCCTGTTGTGTGGAGGGGGGCTAACGGAGAGATAGCAGAGGCTTGGGGGATTTGGGAGGGATGACATTAGGAGAAAGGCCTCATATAAGTGATGGGGGGATGGATGCAGTAAACCACCATGGCCTGTGTATACCTATGTAACAATCCTGCATGACCTGCACATATACCCCAGAACTTAAAGTATAATTTTTTTAAAAAAGCAGAAACATAAAGAGGAAAAAATAAAAGAAATATAAATAAGATTGTAAACACAAATTAAAGTATAAACTTAGTAGTCTTAAATTTATACATATGAAAACACATTACTTAAAACAATATTAAATTGGATCAAAAGCAAACAATTTAAATGCATATTTAAAAGTACCTAAAACCTACAGACATAGAAAGTTTAAAATAAGATAAAAAAGATGTACAACATAATTAGAAATGTTAATTTAATGAATATCTATAGAACCTTGCAGCTAATAATTGAAGAAAATGTTTTCTCAAGTAAATATGAAAAATTAAAAGTAAAATATGAATACAAAGCTATGAGACAAGTCTGATGAAAAGAAAATGTATAAATATTATACAACATTTTCCTTGATCATATAGCAATTTGGTTTGTAGTCAAAGTGAAAAAATACAGGAAATAACTTTACAAGTAGAAATTCAAAAATATGTGAACTTTGGGGTCAAAGAAAACATTAAAATGTATATTATAAACTACATAGCATTTAATCATAAAAATTCTTCATATCACAATTTTTGAAAGGCAGTGAAAAGAAGAATGTACATGCTTAAGTTCTTATAATGAAGGAAGATTATGATGAAAATTTAAATTATTTATGTTTAAAAAATCAACAGGAAAATCACACAGAATATAGAAAGGACATAGAAAATTTAACAAAATTTAAACAAAACTTAACAAAATGGAAAACAGGCATAAAGGTTCAATACCACCAAAATTAGTCCTTAGAAAACATTTTGTGAGGAAGAAAAGAACATTAAACAAGACAAGGAATACAGAGTTATACTATTACTACTTCAGATATTTTAATTAAGAGAAAACATAATGTCATTAATTACGAAAACTTACCATAGAAACATAACTTTCTAAAAGTTAATGTTGAAATAGTAGAAATAAAACTGTCTTTAAAAATTACAAAAAGAAATTGGTATTTTAAAATTAAAAGAAAAACTAAGTCCATATTTTTCCATAGGAAAAAAATTATATTTTTTCATAGAAGAAATCAGATGAAAAACCAGGTATTTTTTTTAAAATGTGTATTATCATGGTAAAATGCATGTAACATAAAATTTACTATCTTAATCATATTTAAGTGTACAATTTGGTGGTATTATCTAATTTCACATTGTCATACAATCATCACCACCATCCATCTTCAGAACTCTTAATTTTTCAAAACCGAAATTCTATGTTCATTAAATAATAATCCCCCATTTTTGACCTCTCTGCAGTCCCTGGTCACTACCATCCTACTCTCTTTATGATTTTGACTACAAAGGACCACAGGTAAGCAGAATCATAAAGTATTTGTCTTTTGTGATTGGCTTATTTTACTTAGCATAATCTCCTCAAGGTTCATCCATGTCATGACATGCTTCAGAATTTCTTTTAACTGCAGAATAGTCCATCACATATATGTAGCACATTTTGCTTATCCTCTCATCACTTGAGTGGCTTCCACATTTTAGCTGTTGTAAACAATGTTCTTATGAATATAGGTGTACAAATATTTTTTAGTGACCCAGTTTTCAGTATTTGCAAGTTATACCAAAAGGTAAAATTGTTGGATTAGACAGTAATTCTATTTCTAACTTTGGAAGAAACCACATATTATTTTCTACAGCAGCCTTACCATTTTGCACTTTCACTAAGTGTACAGGGTAACCACATCCTCACCAAAACTTATTATTTTGTGCTTTAGCGATCGTAGACATACTAACAGAATATGAGGTGGTTTCTCCAGGTAGGTGTGAGTTGCATTTCCCTAATGATTAATGATGTTGAATGTTTTTCATGTTTTTATTCACCATATATATACCTTCTGTGGAGAAATGTCTAATCAAATCCTTTACTCTTCTTTGAATTAAATTGTTTGGTTTTTTGTTGCTGAGTTTCCCGTGTTCCTTATTGTAGATATTATTCCCTTATTAGATACATAATTTGCAAATATTGTTATCTACTCAGTGGATTGCCATTGAACTCTTAATTCTGTCTGTTGACACTCAAATTTTTAAAAATTTCATGAAATCCAATTTAACTACTTTTCTCTTTTGTTGTCTCTGTTTGTGATGTATATCTAAGTAAGCATTACTAAATCCGATGTTGTGAAAGTTTTGCAGTATGTTATTTTCTAATAGTAATATAGTTTTAGGACTTAAAGATAGGTCATAAATTCATTCTGAATTTCCTGTACATGGTTTAACATAAGGGTACAACTTCATTCTTTTGCACAAAGATATCCAGTTTTTTATCACTGTTTATTGAAAAGATTGTCTTTTGACCCATGAACAATCTTGGCACTCTTGTCAGAAATCATTTGACTATATATATGAGGATCTGTCCCTGTACTCTATTCTATTAGTCTGTATGTTTGTCTTTATGATAAGCACTGCACTGTTTGGATTATTGTACCTTGCAGTAAGCCTTCAAATCAGAAAGTATGAGTCCTCCAGCTTTATTCTACTTTTTCGGAATTCTTTTTGGCTACTTGGGGTCCCTTGAAATTACATAAAAATATTAGGAAGGGATTTTCTATTTCTGCAAAAAAAAAAATCACTCAAATTTTGAGACTCATTGCATTAAATCTGTTGATCACTTGAGATAGTATGGACATCTTAATATTAATTCTTTCAAGTCACGAACATGGGATGTCTTTCCATTTATTTGTAACTTCCTTAAGTTCTTTCATAAAAGTATTGTAGTTTTTTGTTGTGTTTTTGTTTTTGTTTTGAGACAGAGTCTTGCTCTGTTGCTCAAGCTGGAGAGCAGTATCGTGATCTCGGCTCACTACAGTCTCCACCTCCTGGGTTCAAGGGATTCTCATGTCTCAGCCTCCCAAGTAGCTGGAACTACAGGCATGTGCCACTATGCCCAGCCAATTTTTGTATTTTTAATAAACACGGTTTCTCCATGTTCGCCAGGTTGGTCTTGAACTCCTGGCCTCACATAATCCGTCTGCCTCAATAAATGTCTTGTAGTTTTTATTGTACAAATCCTTCACCTTCTTGGTTAAATTTATTCCTATGTAACTTTTTATGATATTATAGATGGAATTTCTCTTCCGTTTTTGCTGTTTTTAAAATGCTCCTCACAGTTTTCTGGGTCCTCATTTTTACCTTGTCTTTTGGGTTAGATTTCTGAACTGAACTTTTATATTCCAATTATTTCCTTTTGTGTATATTATACAGCTATATCCTTTGTGGTTATCATTAGGAAATTTAACACCCTAAAATTATAGCAGTTAAATTTGAACTTAAACCATTTTAACTGTAATAACCTACAAAAACTCTGCTCTTTTAATGAATCCATCTCTTCTCCTTTACATTGTTGATGTTGTAAAACCATAGCTATATACATCCTGTCTCCAAAAACATAAACTAATAACTTATTAGTATATTAATCTTTAAATTATGTAGAAAACAAATGTGGGCTCTCAAAGCAAAGTTATAACAATACTAGCTTTTAGATGAATGTTTTTAATGTATTAGCCTCTAATCATGTAGAAAACAAAAACTGGAGCCACAGAGCATTATTACAACAATAGATTTTATACTTACCCATGTATTTAGTAAGACCTTCATTTCTTAAAATGGCTTTCATTTACTTTCTAGTATCCTTTCACAGTTCAACTTACAGGACTTCCTTAAACATTTCTTGAAAGGCAGGTCTAGTGGGAACAAATTGTTTTAGCTTTTGCTTATCTGGAAATGTTTTAATTTCTGTCTTAATTTCTCACTCATTTTGAAAGACATAGGATTTCTTGGTGGACAGTTTGTACTTTTTTTTTCTTTAAATATATTAGCCAACTGCCTACTGGCCTCCCAAGTTTCTAATGAGAAATGTACGGATAATTTTATTAAAGATCTTTTGTATGTGATGTGTCATTTCTGTGTTGTTTTCAAAATTCTGTCTTTGGCTTTCAACAATTTTAGTTCATCCTGCTTGGAATTAATTTATCTTTTAAAATGTTTAAATTCATGTATTTTATCAAATTTGAGAAGTAACCCAACCATTACTTATGTAAATTATTTTGTCCCTTTCTCCTTCTGGGACTCATATACAATATGGGTCCCATATTGTATATGAGTCCCAGAAGGAGAAAGGGACTTGATATCCTACATGTCTCTTTGGTTCCTTCCACTCATCTTTGATTTATTTTTTTTTTCTGTTTTTCTGACTTGATAATTCCATTCTCTTAACTTCAAGTTCACTAATTCTTCCTTCTGCCTAGTCAAATCTGCATTGAATCCCATCCCTAGTGAATTTTTTGCTTCAATTATTGTACTTTTCAGCTTCAGGTTTTCTTTTTGGTTCCCTTTGATTTTCTATATCTATATTGATATTTCTATTTGTTCTTATGTCATTTTCTTGACTTTCTTCATGTCTTTAGTTTTCGAGCATCATTAAGACAATTGCTTTAAAGTATCTGTTTAGTAGGTATGCCATCAGTGTTTCTCAGGAATAGTTTTGATTGGTTTACTTTTTTGCCTTAAATAGACCCAATTTACCTCTTTGTATGCCTTGTAATTTTTTTGTTAAAAACTGGATAGTTGAATCTAATAATATGGAGGTTCTGGAAATGAGATTCTCACACTTCTCCAGGTGTGTCTGTGTGTTGGTGTGTGTGTGTGTTTGTGTGTGTGTTTAATTGTCATAGCCTGAGTATTCGTGAATATCAAGGTGAAATGTATATTTAATATCTTCTCAGCTGTTTTCTGAGCCTGTGTTTTTCACTGGGAATGTGCAGTAGTTATTTAATTTCCTACATATATGTGGAAGATTTGTAATGTCCTAGTCTTTAATGTACAGTTTCCAAAAGGAGAAATGATAAAAATGAAAGTGGGAAAAAGGTATTGATACTCTAAATACAATGGGCTTATGGGGCTTGTGCAACAAAAAGGGAGATACAATAACAACAGACACCACATCTTTGCACCTCTGTGGTCAGAAGAAGCAATCAGATCACTCTTCCTTAGTATTCAGAGGGCAAAGTCCCTTTGGTCCATCCCTGCTCCTAATCTGGCACAGCTGTGTGCAAGTTGCTCCATGAACATATGTGCAGTTGTCTGCTATGGGTGTGAGTGGTAGGAAATAGGTGGCTGGTACTATGCTAAGCACTGAGATTGACTAGGTGCAGTGGTTCATGCCTGTAATCCCAGCACTTTGGGAGGCCGAAGTGGGTGGATCACCTGATGTCAGGATTTCAAGACCAGCCTGGTCAACATGGTGAAATCCTGTCTCTACTAAAAATACAAAAAATTAGCTGGGTGTGGTGGTGGGCACCTGTAATCCCAGCTACTCAGGAGGCTAAGGCAGGAGAATCATTTGAAATTGGAAGGCGGAGGTTGCAGTGAGCCAAGATCGTGCCATTGCAAGATCATCAAAAGTCAGGGAGACTGATTGATTGCACCTGGGCAACAAGAGCAAAACTCCGTCTAAAAAAAAAAAAAAAAGCTGAGATTGACCAAAATTAACCACAATTTTTACTGTTCAAGACTCTCCACCGAAATTGCTAGTCTTCAATAAACTCCAGAGTTTCAATATAGTTACATCAGATAGTTTCCAGTGCAATTGTTTTCTAGATGGGAAGAGAAGATTTGGTGTTTCCTATACTGCCATCTTTCCACTATTCTAGTCCCAGATATTTTTTAAGGACTAGGTCCTCCAATATTTTAAGAAATAAATAGCTCCAAATTTATATAAATTTTGAAAGAAAATGAGAAAATTTCCAAATTTATTTTATGATCACTATGTTATTAATTCCAAAACTAGACAACAAGAAATAAAAATTACAAGCAAATATCACTGAGGCACATAGACATAAAAATACTTATCAAAATATTAGAAATCAAAGTGAACATTAAAAAATTAATAAACATTGCAGAATGCAAGGATGGTTTTTAGTAAAAAATACATCAATAACATTTACTATGTGAATAAAATAAGAGGGGAAATATAATAATCTAATAGGTATTGAGTAAACATTTGACAGATTTCATGTCCTTTCATAATTAAAACTATCAGTAAACCATATCAAGATGGCAATTTCTTTAACTTGATAATAGGTATCTGTGGTACAATAAAAAATATTTCTTGAAGGAAATTCTGACATGTTTTACAAGATAAAATGTAAGGAATTATTTTGCTTTGTCAAAGAAACTAGTCACAGAAAATAAATACTGTATTATTCCACCTATGTATGATACCCATCATAGTAAAGTTCATAGAGACAAAGTAGAAGGTTAGATTTTAGAGGCTAAGAGGAGGAGTAATGGTCAGTTGTTGTTAATGAATGTAGAGTTTCAGTTTTCTAAGATAAAAAGAGTTCTGGGGATTGGTTATACAATTAATTGTAGTTAACACTACTGAACTTTATACTTGAAAATGGTTAATATAGTAAGTTTTATTTTATCTAATACACACAGACACACACACACACACACACACACACCCTGCAACCCCACAGGTGTATACACACAGAGAGATCTCCTTGACTTATGATGGACCTATGTCCCAATAAATCCATTATAAATCAAAATATCTTAAGTCAAAAATGTATTTAATACTCCAGCAAAACCATCATAAAGTTGAAAATTTTAAGTTGAATCACCATAAGTCAGGGATTGTCTGTATATGTAATATATATAATCTTTGTTCCAGGTTTGTGGCACAGAGCTTCAAATCCATTGCAATTGCTGAGTAAGAGGAGTTATGCTAATGAGTCCTGAGTAACATCAGACATCTAACTGAGTCAAATCATGGCAGAGGCTTTCGATAGCTTCAGGATGGGCACTGCTTAACAGAAAAACTAATCACATAATTAGAGGGCTGAAACATCCCTACCTCCAGGGATGGTAGGGAAATAGGAGGTTGAGTTCAATCATATGACTAAGAATTTGTCCAACTTACCTATGAATGAAATACTAATAAAAGCCATAGATACCATAGCTCTGGAAGCCTACTTGTTGGTAAACATATTGACATACTTGAAGGATGCCACACCCTGACTCCCTGTGGATAAGCATTCCAGTTCATCCTTCTAGAGCCTGTCCTATGTATTTCTTTACCTGGCTGTTCCATGTGTATCCCTCACAATTAAATGGTAATAATAAGTAGTATGCTTTCCTGAGTTCTATGAATTATTTTTAGCAAATTATGCAAACTAAAGGAGTGTGGGAAGCCCCAAATTTTTAGCTGGCCAGGCAGAAGTGTAGGTAGTCCAGGGACCATATTTGCACCTGGTATCTGAAGTCCAGAGAATTGTCCTTTAATTGTAGGATCTGACATAACATCGGGTAGTGTCAGAACTGAATGGAATTATAGAACACCCAGTTGTCAGATAACTGTTGTCAGAACACAGTGCCTATGAAAAAACCTACCAGATTTTTTTAAATTGTGAACTTTTGAAAATATTACCTTTTCAATGAGGGACAAAAGAAAAATTGCGAATTCTACTAATCATGTTCTAGACTGAGTAGTCAACATGAGAAAAGAACAAATATGCATGTGGATTATAAAGAGAAGATATAATAATTAACCAACAGACAACATGACTATATAGATTAAAACAAAACAAAATACAAATTAGAGCTTAGCAAAAATACTCTATGCAAAAATAATATAAAACTCAAGTATACTGCTTTTGTAAATAGAAATATCAGTATTAAGTATCTATAAATATTAAGTATCTTCAAAATCAAATAGAGGAGACGTCTGCATGCAAAATGGTAGCATAGAAGTGAGCTGGCTTTATTCCCCTGCACAGACAACCCAAAACAAACAGTGCTGAAATAATCACTAGCAATAACTCAGAACACAAATGAACATGAAGAGAAAACATTTCCCAGACCCACCAAGAAGCAAAAAACTCTCAAGCAGATGATGAAAAAATTGAACTTCCATATCCATGACACCTTTTCCACCACCATTTTTGGTACCACACACACAGAACATTTTCCCTCAATTCAATTTCTACACTAAAAAACTCCTAGTCAGTCTTTCCTACTACTAATATATTGCTTTTGGGACATCCCCATTCAAGGATGGTAGACACTCTGACTGCATACTAGAACTGAGGCAAACCTGGGATGAAGGTACCATCTAGTGCAAAAAGGAGGGTGCAGGAAAAAAAGAAAAAGAATCAAAAGGTAAATTAGAAAGAACCTCTAAGCAAACATATTCAATAAAAACCAAAACAAATGAGACAGAAAAGAAAAATAACTAATCCTTCAATACGAAGACATAGACATACATCCATAAGAGAAACAGCAAACAGGAAACCAAAACAAAACGAATGAGACAGAGAAGATATAACTAATCCTTCAATGCAAAGACAGAGTCATATATCCATAAGAAACAACAGCAAACAGGGAACCATGACATCCTCAAATAATCAAAGTGAGAAACCAGTTCAACAAAATGGCGGTATGTCAACTCTCTGAACAAATATTTAAAATAGCAGTTTTAGAAAACTCAGTGACCTCCAAGATAATGTAGAAAACCAATGTAGAAATCTAACAGATAAATTTTACAGCCTGAAAGAATTTATAAAAATCAAATCTGGGAACTGAGAAATACATTCGCTTAACTGAAAAAGTCATGAGAGACTCTTAATAGAATGAATCAGGCACAGGAAAGAATGAGTGAACTCAAAGACAGGCTATTTGGAAACATAATCAGAGGAGAAGAAGAGAAGAATGAAAAGGAAAGAAGATCACCTACAAAACACAGAAAAATCACATAAAAATGCAAAATCTAAGAATTACTGTGTTCAATAGGGATAGAAATCTTATTTGGAGAATAATTGAAAACTTTCCAACACTTAAGATACAAAAGTTCATGTAAAGTCAGAGAACACCAAACACATTTGACTTAGACTATATCAAGGAATATATTAACCTCTCAAAAGTCAAGGACAAAAAGATGATCCTCGTGCAGCAAAAGCAAAAAGGCAAATGACATATAAAGGGGCTTCAACTCATCTGGCATTTTTTGATGTGAAAACCATACAGGCCAGGAAGGAGTAGAACAAAATTTGCAAAGTACTAAAAGAAATCTGTCATTCAAGAATATTGTATTCCACAAAACTACCTTTCAAATATAAAGGGGATATAAAGAATTTGCAAACAATCAAAAGCTGAGAGAATTCAAACCAAAAGACCCATCTTACAAGACATGCTAAAAGTTTCCCCTTTCAATCTGAAAGGGGAAAAAACCAAAACACTAATATGCCAAAAGAAAACATAAGAATGTATAAAACCCACTGGTGAAATTAAGTACATGAACAAACCCAGAACACTCTAATACTGTAATTATAGTGTGCAATTCACTTATAACTCTAGCATGAAGCTCAAAAGACAAACCTATCAAACACAAGAATACTTATAGCAACTTGTTAAAAGAAAGGCAATATTAAAATATATAAACTAACAGATAAAATGTGAGGATGATGGAGTTAGAGTGCAGAGTTTTAAACAATTTTGTGTTTGTTTCTTTTTCTTTTCTTTTCTGTTAATTTTGAGACAGGTATCACTCTTTAACCCAGACTAGAGTACAGTATTGTGAACACGGCTCACTGCAGCCTCAGAATCCCAGGCTCAAGCAATCCACCCACCTCAGCCTCCTGAATATCTGGGACCAGAGAAACATGCAACCATGTCCTGCTAATTTTTTTATATAGAACTGGTGGGTTCATTATGTTGCCCAGCCTGGTCTTGAAGTCTAGAACTCAAGCAATTTTCCCACCTCAGTGTCCCAAATTTCTGGGATTACAGGTATAAGCCACCAAACCTGGCTGTTTGTTCCTATTCTTAATGATGTAAGATAAGTTGTCATCTCTTTAAAATAACTTGTTTTACCCATAAGGGTTTTTTTTTTTTTTTTTTTTTTTTTTGATGAGCCTCATGGTAACCACAATGCAGAAACCTATAATAGATTTTATTCAAAATAAAAAGCAAACTATCACATCATACTACCAGAGAAAATCACTTAACCACAAAAGAAGACAGTAAGAAATGGGGGGGAAAAGTGAGAGGAGTTACAACCAGAAAACAAGCAACAAAACAGCATGTCTTTACTTTTCAATAATAATACTGAATATAAATGGTCTAAATCTCCAATTAAAAGATATAGAGTGACTGAATGAATTAAGAAAAATGACTCAAATATGCTCCCCACAAGAGATTCACTTCACCTATACAAACACACACAGACTGAGAGTAAAGCAGTGAAAACAGACATTTCGTGCAACTTGAAACCAAACAAGAACAGGAATAGGTATACTTAAGATATAACAGGCTACAAATAAAAGATTATAAAAAGAGACCATAATGATAAAGAGTTTGATTCAGCAAGAGGATACAAAATTATTGTTATCCATTAATCTAAAACCAGAGTTCCCAAGTATGTAAATATTAATACATCTAAAAGGAGAGACAGACTGCAACACAGTAATAGTAGGAAACTTTAACACCCCACTCATAGTAATGGACAGATTACCTAGACAGAAAATCAGTAAACCTCCGAGTTAAACTGTATTCTAAACCAAATAGGCCTAACTAACACTTACAGAATATTTAATCCAACTGCTGCAGAATGTAACTCTCCTTCAACACCACATAAAACAGATTACAACTTACTCCATAAAACAAGGTTTAAACAATTCAAATAACTAGAAATCATATCAAGTATCTCTTTTGACAATGGAATAAAACTAGAAATTAATAACAAGAGGAACCTCAGAAACTACAAACACACATAGAAATTAACCAACATGCTCCTGAACAATCAATAGGTCAACAAGAAAAAAATTTTTAAGGGATGAAAAAGTTTCTTAAAAAATGAAAATGGAAATAAAACATGCCAAAATGTATGAGATGCAGCAAAGCAGTACTGAGAGGACAGTTTATAGCAATAAATGCCTACATCAAAAACACAGAAAGGCTCCAAATAAACAACCTAACGATGAAACTCAAAGAACTAAAAAAGCAAGAACATACCAAACTCCAAGTAGAAGAAAAAAATCATAAAGGTCAGACCATAAATAAATAAAACTGACTCTAAAAACACAATACTGAAAATCAAAAATGAAGCTAGTTTTTTGAAAAGATAAACAAAATTGACAAATCTATAGCTAGATTAAGAAAAAGAAAGACTCAAATAAATAAAATGAGAATTGAAAATGATGTAACAACTGAGACCACAGAAATACAAAGAATTATTAGAGACTATTATGAACAACCACATGCCAACACATTAGAAAATCTAAAGAAACTGATATACTCCCAGATGCATAGAACCTACCAAGATTTAACCACAAAGAAATAAAAACCGTAATGCTAATGAGTAATGAAATTGAAGTCCTTCTTAAAAAGTCTCCCATTAAAGAAAATCCCAGGACCTGAAGCCTTTTCTGCTGGATTCTACCAAACATTTAAAGAAGAATGAATACCAATTCTACTCAATGTCTTAAAAAAAATTAGAGGAGAGAATACTTCCAAACTCATTCGATGAGGCCAGCATTACCTCAATACCAAAACAAGACAAAGACATGGTCAGAAAAGAAAACTGCAAGGCCAATATACTTGATGAGGAGATGCAAAAATCTTCAACAACATCCTGGCAAACTGAATTCAACAACACATTAAAAAGGCCATCAACCCTGATCAAATGGATTCATTATGGAGATGCAAGGATGTTTCAACATATACTCATTAATAAATGTGAAAGACACCTTAACAAAATCAGGAACAAAAATCTTACAGACATTTTAATGGATGTGAAGAATGTATTTGATAAAATTCAGTATCTTTTTAGGATAAAAACCTTCAACCAACTGAGTATAGATAATATACCTCAAAATAATAAAAGCCATATATGATAAACCCACAGCTAACATTGTATTAAACAGGAAAAATTTGAAAGTCTTAACTTGAAGGTCTGGAATAAGACAACGATGCCCACTTTTGTGACTTTTATTTAAAATAATACTGCAAATTCTGGCCAACTAGGTAAGAGAAAGAAATAAAGCACATTCAAATTTGTAAGAAAGTAGTGAAATACGTCTCATTCATAGATGACATGATCTTATACTTTTAGAGGAACCCAGAAACTCCTCCAAAACAACCTGTTAGAATTATAAACAAATCTGTAAATTTGCAGAATACAAAATCAACATATGAAAAACAGTAGTATTTATATATGCCAACAGCAAATAATCTGATAAAGGAGTAAAGAAAACAATCTCATTTACAATAGCTACAAATAATTTGAAATACCTAAGAATCAATTTAACCAAGGAAGTAAAATATTTATACAACAAAACACTGATGAAATCAATTGAACAGGATACCCAAAAATGGAAAGGTATCTCATGCTTATAAATTGGGAGAATATTGTTAATTAAAATAAAAATTGTGCCACCAAAATATAGATTTAATGTAATCCCTAACAAAATACCAACAATATTCTTCACAGAAATAGAAAAAACAATTTGAAAATTTAAATAAAACCACAGAAAAAGATCCCAATAGCAAATCAATGCTGAGAAAAAGAAGAACAAAGCTTCAGGAATCAAACTATCTAACTTCAAAAATACAACAAAGCTACAGTAACCAAACTGGCATGGTACTGAAATGAAAACAGACACATAGATAAATGGAACAAAATAGAGAACCCAAATCTAAATCCACACATTTACAGTCAATTCATTTTTAACAAAGGCACCAAAAACTTATAACAGAGAAAGAACTCTTCTTCAAAAAGTGGTGTTCTGAAAACTGGATAACCCTATGCAAAAGAATCAAACTAGATTCCTGTCTTTCACCATATACAGATATCAATCAAGTCAAAGTTGGTTCAAGTCTTAAATATGAAATCTCAACTATGAAATTTCTAGAAGAAAATATACAGAAAATGTTTTAGGAAATTGGTCTAAGCAAAGATTTTATTGACAAGACTTTAAAAGTATAGGCAACAAAAAATAGGCAAATGGGACTAAACTAAAAAGCTTCTGCACAACAACAACAACAAAAGACACTTGGCAGAGTGAAGAGACAACCCTGATGAATGGGAGAAAGTATTTGCAAACCATTTATATGACAAGAAGCTAATATCCAGAATATAAAAGGAGCTTAAACACATCGATAACAACAACAACAAAATCCAATTGAAAAATGGGCAAAAGTTTTGAATAGACATCTCTTAAAAAACAACAGATGCATACAAATGGCCAAAAGGCACATAATAAAATATTCAATATCAATAATCACCAGAAAAATGCAAATCAAAACCACATGAGATGTCATCTCATTTCAGTTAAAATGGTTCTTTATCAAAGACAGGGAGTAACAAATGCTGGCAAGGATGCTGAGAAAGAAGAACCCTCATACCCTGTTGAGAATGTAACTTCGTACAGCTACTATGAGGTAAAGTATGGAAGTTCCTGAAAAACTGAAACTGGACCTACCATATGATCCAGCAATTTCACTCCTGGGTATGTATCCAAAATAAAGGAATTCAATATATCCAAAAAATTAAAGACATTGAAAACTGTACTCCCAGGTTTATTGTAGCCATAGTCACAATAGCCAAACCATGAAATTAATCTTCACTGGTGAAGTATCCATCAGTGAATCAAGAAAGAAAATGTGGTACGTATACACAATGAATTACTCAGCCATTAAAAAGAATTAAAAAGAATAACATCTTGTTATTTGCAGCAATGTTGATGGAATGAGAGATTATGTAAAGTGAAATAGGCACAGAAAAACAAATATCACCTGTTCTCACTCATGCAGAAGCTTAACAAAGTAGATCTTATGAAGATAGAGAATGGACATTTTCTCAAAAGAAATCTCTGTGACACTTAGACTTTAGGAATCAGAAGATGAATGAAGGTTGGGAACCAGCAAATTCTAGTCAATGTACATATATAGAGACCAGCTTGCGTTGTTTGTTCCTGCTCTTTTATCTAATGATGGGAACATTTTTTAAATGCTTAGGGTAAAAAAACACTGAAAATTTTTCTTTGTAATGGCCATATTTTTTATAAGTAATTCTCTGAATTTCTGATTATTTATGTAGATAATACATTTATTTTTGAACCAGTAATACGTTTTTTCTAAGATTTTCAAGCTCTCCTTCTATGATTAGTAAATATGTTTCTCAGGAATTTGATACTCATTTAAATATACTCCAGTTGTCTCCAAGATTGCTTATGTCTGTACTACACAAAGGATGGAATTTCATCTTTTAAAGTATTTGTCATGTTACAAAGCAAAAGTAACAAAAACTCACAAACACACAAAAAGGAAATCTTTAATATTTTAAACTTTCGCTCTCTTATGTAACTGAAGTTAAACCATTTTCATATGCTTATTATCCTTTTGTAGTTGTTATGCTTTGTGATCTATTTACCACTTTGATCCTTAAAGAAAATAACATTAGTTCTTTTAAAGTTCTTTATCTTTAATTGTGGAATTTTAGAAAAGTATTCTTTGTTATTTGTCATTTAATTTGGCTAATGATTACTTTTTGATGTATAAATGTTTATACATTTTAATTCAAATATGTTGATCTTTCCCTTGGTGATTTGTCTCTGTTGCTTGCATGCTTAAAAAGTTTGTTTATGCCGAGGAGTCCAGAGATCACAAAAAGTAATTATCTAAGTTGTCATTTCATTCTTCTAAGATTTTAGCTTGACATTTACTCTAAGTTGACTCTCTCCTTTAATCTATGATTTTAGTTTGCTTCCCTCTTGATTTTGTTATGTGATGTGAAAGTGAATCTAAGTTTTTATCCCTCCTAAAGACACTCAATAACTCCACTTATTAATTCTTTTGTGAATGTTTTGTGATATTTTCTTTCTTTTGAGATGGAGTCTCACTTTGTTGCCCCGGCTGGAGTGCAGTGGCGCTATCTTGGCTCACTGAAACCCACACCTCCTGTGTTCAAGCATTTCCCTTGCCTCAGCCTCCAGAGCAGCTGGGACTACAGGCTCCCACCACCACACCCAGCTAAGGTTTTTTTGTTGCTGTTGTTGTTTTGGTATTTTTAGTAGGGACAGGGTTTTGGCATGTTGGGCAGGCGGGTCTCAAACTCTTGACTTCAAGTGATCCGCCTGCCTTGGCCACCCAAAATGCTGGGATTCTAGGCATGAGCCACCATTCCCAGCCTGTAATAGTTTCTTAATTCTACACACACTGACGTCATAGGCATGTATGCATATCTATGTTTTTGTGTTTTCTGTTCATTCTCTCTCTGGATATGCTTGAATATACCGCTGTTCACTGTATTATGTGTCTTTAATATGTTTAAACATATTTGGAATGTATTTTGAAATACATTTTAAAGTATGCTTACAGACATTAAGTTACTTTCTCTTTTACGCCATGTTGATATGTTTTGGCAATGTAGTTAAGTTTGTCTTTTTGACAAACCTTTCCTCAACTAAATCATCTATTTAATTATTGTCACTAAGAAATATAAGCAAATACAAAAAAGACTTCTTTTGACAATTTAAAAAATAATGATGGTCATAAAACAACATATAGCCCTAAAAATAAACCTTCCTTCAGTAGTCAAAGAACTATTAAGTTAAACTTTACTGTTCTTTATAAAATGACTTAATGTTTGAGTTATGGATCTAAATTATGGCCATCAACAGGTCACTTGAAGCCTGTGGTAAGCTAGTAGTACCCTTGCATTCACCTCCAGAATGCTTTTAAGACTACTGTGCTTGTGCCAGGTATCCTAGTGCACACACCTTGCAAGCATTAGAGCAATGAGTCTGACTTCCAGCTCCAGCGTATGAGTTGAATGGATCGCAGCAGTTACCATTGCTGCTGGGACAGCTGCCATTAGTTATCTGGCTTACGAAAGATTTTATGTTAATGATCACCGAAATAAAGCCATGATAAACCTTCACATCCGGAAAGACAACCCCAAGGGGCTTTTGACATGGAGGGTTTGGGAGATAAAGCGGTGTACTACTGTTGGAAGTTCAAAAAGTTCCCATTCTGTGATGGGTCTCACACAGAACACAACGAAGAGACTGGAGACAACATGGGACCTCTGATCATCAAGAAAAAAGAAACTTAAATGCACAATTTTGAAGCTACATATCAACTTACCATGAAGTTACCCGATTGTTTAATTCGAATGACTAGCACTTCTGTCTAATTCACCTCCCCTGGGTTCTAAATGTGGTATACTGCAAACTGCAGCTTTCACATTCATGGCATTTGTCTTACTTGGTGAAACATCATGGTGCACATTTGTTTAAAAAAAAAAAACAAAGAAAAAGAAAAACCATCTCATGGCCTATGGTTTATTTTGGTCTTTTAAGAATGTTTCTTTAAAATACTGACATATAGAGTTGCATCTTATATAGAATATAGTTGTATCTTGGAGCCAACATATACTATTCTTAAAATAAAAAAAAAAAAAACAAAACTATGCCACTCTCCAGTATTTTTTCAAGATAATGAGTGAAGGTGTTAACAGGGACTGAATAGAACTAATCACCCATCAAATAATGTGGAATCATCATTACAGAAAAAGTGTCATTATTTTGCATTTGGACCATTCCTAGCATCAATGGAAAGTCAAAGGGGTAGGGAAGGAACCTAAGAAAAGGGAGCTGGGAAGGACAGGGGAATGGCAAGAGGCAAAAGTGAATTGTAGATGTGGGCATGTGAAAGGAACTGAGGAGAGTAGATCCTCAATACTGTGGCTTTCAGAACTTCAGGCATCCCTGCCCCCAAAGCGGAGTGAGAAGAGAATTGTAAATCGAGCATAGTACCCTGTTATGTAGATGTTTTATTCTAACAAGGAGTGTTGCATTTAAATATAATGCTGTTTGCCTTGTGCAAAACTGAAACTGAAACATTTGTAAAGGTTTCTTTGTACTGTTTCTAATCTATAATTTAACAGATTTGTTCCACCAGAACAAACATTTGCTGAATGTCATGGAAATGGTTTTGAAAAGTGTAAGTGTCAGCAAGATCGCCTCTGAACACAACACTTGAACAAGGCAGCACCTACATACTGAACACACAGACCACAGACCCACCCACAAAGTGGGCAGTGTTTCAGCTACAGTTAGCCTCTCAGGCATGGTGATATTTCTTTAAATACTTTCCTTTTTTCTGTCCTCAGGACATGCCTTCAAACTCTTCCTTATATTCTGCACAAGCAAGAGGCATTATTCACACAAATCTACATGCCCATTTATCCAGAATTGTTGCCTATGATCCACCCTTTGAATAACTTATACTCTTGACCTTTCCGATCAATAAGATGACTGATAAAGGCAAAGGCTTGTGGTTTACATCTTCGTAGAAATTACCATCTCTTCTGAGTAGTTAAAATAAATAATTCCTTTGGTGTTATTCATTGCCTCCTGCAAGCAATATTTGTTATGTGTGTGGGAGTGAGATGTACTATATCTTCTTACCTTTGATGTTTGGTCTTGTTTTGGGGCTGCTCTTTTGACAAGCTTTCAAAAGCCCCCCACTATGAACGTCGAATTAAGTACCCTTATAAATATGCATGAACATAAACCTCATATACTCATTTTGGTGGCTACTCACTGTGCTGGGTTGCCCTGGAAGCCATTCCAAATGGTTTTGATTTTGCGTCTGAGATTCTTAATGGTGGTAATTATCTGTTGCAGCCATGCAGTACCAAATATGATGCGTGTTAGAGATACTTTAAAAAATAATAATAAAAGCAACTAAAGATGCTAATTCCCACATTTTAGTTCCTACAGGGCAATTAGCCCCTGGTAATGATGTTTATATTTATATGCAAATGTTTCAGGAAAAATGAATCTTAACAGAGACTTCATATCAATACTATTGGGAGATGAGAGCATTCCATCTGTCTGTAGAAAATGCCTGCCATTAGCTCTACATGCAGCCTATTTCTGTAATAGAAACTATTTAATCTTAAGTAATTCATTCTTCATTTTGTATTTTCCCTTCCTTCTGTTCTTTTATTAAGACTCTTAACTAATGTACAGTATGTGCAGCTCTTCAGGGCCTACATATAGGTGCCCCGTCACATTTTTTTCTGAATATCATCTGTTCCTTGAATTACTAACATACTCACCATTCCTCATTTTGAAGTAATAATGGAGTAACCAAAGCAGGCTTCTCAGGGGGCACTCATTGGTTAATATCCTCTGATGTAGAAATTACAACATACATAGATGGAAATGTAATGAAGAAGCAAAGTTCTAAATTACAGCTGTAGCTCTGACTAGCTTCTGGCTAACAAAAAAAAAAGAGTGCAAGAAAAATTGCTTCTTCTTGAAAATGTGAGGAAACTGAAGCTTTAAGACATTTCATGAACTCCTTGTCTAGTCAGAGGTAGGGAGCAGGCTCAGTCTAGAATCAACCTAATTTTGCAACAGTTTCTACTCCAACACGGATCTCAACAGGGAGGGTCCTGTCATAACTAATCATTTTCTCTGTATTCTTTTGGTTTCTATAAGACATTTAAAACTACTAATTGGCAATTCAGTTACTTGGGTAGTACCACTGAATATACTGCTTATCTTAGATATATCCTTTTGCAGAGGAATGAAGTGTACATCTATTATACCATTTAAGAATCGTTATTTTGCTATATGTTTGAGATCAGCAAAGAATAGTTTTTTTTTTTTTTTTAGCTACTAGAAACAAAGCATCTCTAATTCCATGATTACATAAGACAGAATTGTTAACTGCATAGAGAACTATGGAGTTCTCTACCTAATACCATAAAAGTGTTTCAGAGTTCAAATTTTATTTAGGATAATCAGAAAATGGGGGGAAAAAAGGTCAAATAGCAGCATAGTAAGAATATCGTGTTATATTTACATCATCTCTATGGTAAAAATTCCTTTAAGAATAGTAACATGTAAAGGCAAGGGTAGAAATTGGTGAATCTGCTATTCTGAATCAAATTTAGGTATATGACAATTGCTTGCAACTTTCAATAGTAAAAGATGTACCCATTTGACATTTCTCTTTTTCCCCTTTAATGTAGAACAAAGAAGCAACCCCTGCCCCCAATTTCTAAATAAGGACCAAAATACCTCAAATAGCACTATATTTCAAAACACAGATGCTCATTGTCACTCCCTGTCAAAACCTGGAATGAAGAAGTCTGGGAAAGGGAGAAATTCAGCATCCTGCCGGTGGAAAATCTCATTAGAAACTCTAGAGATTTATCTGTCACTCTGACAAGATAATTTGATTTTAAATTTCATCACTGCTAGCCCTAATTTTTAAAATTAAATTGAAAAAAAGTGACTTCTTCTTCTCCCATAAAATGAATAATAGGATAATATAAATCAAAATCAAGAGTGCCATTAATCAGAAATTACAAGAAAAAAATTGAAAAATTTCAGGGTTTGAGGGAAATAGAAAAGAAGTCCTCCTCCCTTCACTTGTACTCACCAATCATGAACCTGGAATGATCATTTACAAGAGATTCCTTATGAGATTCAATTTAAAACTTCAAAAGTTATCTTATCAATGCAGAATTTTAATACTTTCTTATGAAGTTGGACTCTTTCAAAGGAACAGCACTTATCCAAACCCCATGTTAAGTCCTTTTTAGTGCATTACTATCTCAATTCAAAATTCCTCAATGAGAGTTTTTCAGACAGCAGACAAACACAGTAAGACATCATAAACATGTCCTTATTTTCAGGTGTGTTACAGTTAGTCAAGAAGCTAAATATAAACCTTATAAAAATCCAGGTCTTTCCCTTCCTCATAAAAGAGACAAACAATTTAATGCCAGTGATTGATACACTTTCAAAAGTTGATCTGCTTGAAGATCATCAGTAGCCTTTTCAGTCATATTTCTGTGTAGTATCTCAGAATTCAAGCATTCTCAGTTTCAGGGAGATCATCAAACAACTCATTAAAAAGAACAGAATTCTATCCAAACCAAAATGCAACAGAGTACCATAACTTGAGAATTGCTTTTTACATTTTTAGGTGACCTACTTCACACATTTTCCAAATATTAAAATTTCTAAGAAATGAAGATTTAATATCAGTTTGCTTGTTAGGGAATTGAGTTCAAGAAAGGTGAACAGCAGAATTTTTTAATATGAAGTTGAGAAGTAAGGAGCGCCTACTCTCTAGCCTCTCCATTTAGCAGAACCAACTCTGATTGGCTCATCTTCTAAAAGGATTGCTTCCTGGAATGTTTACTTGCTCTTTAAGGGAGCCACATTTCTCATGCTTGGTACTTGTCTCTCTTTAAGCCCTAGTTTCAAGTTTCTCCCCATCATATTTCTTACAAGTATATGAATGAAGAGACAAACTATATTCCATTACTTAATAAAACATCAATGTGGCTTCCTTTAGGAAGTAGGCCAACTGTGAAATAGCTTCTCTCTTAACTAAAACTTAGAACCAAAATGCTTCACACCATTTAACATTTGCACACTTTAGACTATCCTGCTTCTACTCTCTGGGACATCAAGACAGTTAAATGATTTAGTGTATTCATATTTTTCAAAAAGTGGTCACACTTTCTACTTGGTAATCTAAGCAGATAAAGGCTTTGATAATACTTTTCAATATTGGTAAACATGTATATATTCATATATATGTACATATATATGCATTGTGTGTATGTTATATAAAATGTGATATAAAATCTCATAAATGGTAATAGCTCTTATTGCCAAATATGAATCAAGGAAATTAGGCTGAAAAAATGTGAATTAGCTTTATCCTTCTCATAAAGAAAATCTAACAATAATTATTTTAAATACTGGCTTTGTGCATTGCCCAGATTTTAAAAGCTTAAGAAGAGTATTTACCTTACAAAGTTATTACAGTTACAGCTGGGTGACTTCTCAGGACATCTGCTGCATCCTCATAAGCAGTGTGGCTTCAACAGCAATTTCTCACCTGTTAAAAAATGTTAAATTGGAAATTTAAAAAAAATCAGAATAAAGTTTTTTTCAAATTTTATATTCATATGTCAATAAATGTAAAAAAAAAAATAAATGCATATATATATAGGATTTGGAGTATAAATCAATCTCACCACCTTTTTTTTTTTTCCTGGTCATTTGTCACATATAGTAAAACACAGATCATGGAAAAGTAATATGAAAATGATTGCATAAAGATATATACTTTTAAAAGGCCTTCATCAGCGATATTCAGCTCTTATTTTCAGGAACAACCTCCTCAAAGATTTCACCTTCACCTTGAACAATGCAGTGACAAGCCAGTCAAGGTCCACCGAATCCAATTAGAGCAGTTTTCTGGGAAAGGAATTGTGCTTCTTGACAATATTAGGGCAAAATACTGTGTGAGCTGTTTTAACCATAAGGAGGACAGTGGTAGCTACAATCATCTTTAGTCTGTGGCTTAAAAATGTGTCATAAAGCAATGACAGGCACAAAATATCTGTCGAGCTCTATTGGAACCAGTCATTGGCTGTTCCGCCCTATAGGCTGTAGGTTATACATCCTGTTGCATAACATCAGAATGTTTTAGGGATTAGAAATATTCAAAGCAGTGGACAGAGAATTCACCATTGTCTGTCATAACTTAACAGAGGTAATATTCTGTGAATCTTAAAAAAGGACTCTGAAAAAATTTACAGTCCAGAGACCTGAAAGGGGCTGGGTATGGTGGCTCATTCCTGTAATCTTAGCACCTTGGGAAGCCAAGGCAGGAAGAATGTCCGTGTTCAAGATCATCCGGGCAACACAGTGAAACCCTGTCTCTACTAAAATACAAATAATTAGCCGGGCGTGGCATTGCGCGCCTGTGGTCCCAGCTACTCAAGAGGCTGAGGCAGGAGAATTGCTTGAACTTGGGAGGCAGAGGTTGTAGTGAGCTGAGATTGTGCCACTGTACTCCAGCCTCAGCAACGGAATGAGACTCTGTCTCCCCCCCAACCAAAAGAGAGACCAGAATGGTACCCACTTTTCTCTTATTCCATTACCTCAATAAACCCTGACAAATCCACCTCCTTAATGTCTCCTCTTTCTCCCCTCCCATTACATTCTTCCTGCCATTTCCCTTATCAACTCACTTCCCACCGGCAAAATTTTTCTAACTGATTGCCCTTCCTCAGGCCTGTACACATTTCAACATTTGGCTTATTCCACATCAGCAATTCTTTAGACTGAATGACAGATCAAATATTCTTTATGATCTGGCCTTGGTCTATTTTGCAGACTCATCTTCTGGTTTCTGTCCTTTCCCAATTTATTTTGAGGTCCAGCAATACCGAGCCCCATTCTGCCTACAATGAGACCTTGCATGTATTATTTAGTGTGCCCTTTCAGCCACCTAGAAAACTTCCCATTGCTCATCTAAGCCCTAAATTGATATGATACCTTCTCATAGGCCTCTCCACTTCTAACTACTGAGAAAGTTAATCACTGGGCTCCTCTAAGATGCCTCTGTAGCTCTGTCTCCAAGTGTGCTTATCTGTCTAGATGTCTATCATCCCTACTTGAATGAGAACCTTTTGGTCTAAGACATATATCATTCAGCTTCAGTTCTGAAGTACCTAGCACAGTGCCTGATCTATAGAGGAAATGCATATTAGATTGAACATCCTATGACACTGGAGATAGTTTCGCAATGCTGGGCATTCCCAATGCTAAAGATGCTTTGAACCTAAGTCCAGATTGGGGCAGTAGGTGGCTGATGAGGCCCTAGTATTTTGATTCTGTAGTTGCACACAGTATGTCTCCAAGGGACTAAATCACCCCACCTCCATTATACTATGTTCTCTAAAAACTGCTCAGAATAATCACAAAATGGGCTTTGGGTTCTTTAGAGTGCCTTAAGAGAAGTAAGAGTTATTGGAATAAAGTCCTCAGTTTGAACAAGAAATTTATTCACATGGCCTAAAAACCCATGATTGATTAACTGCTGTAGACGATACTTTTAGAAGTCTACATAGGAGAAAAAAAAAGAAGAAAAGATTGCTTTATTTTAAATGTCCAAGGGCCACCCAATTACACATAGGTAAGTCCAATGTATAAATTTCTTCCTCCCTGGATTTAATACCCATAGGTACTACAGGATAGATATTTGTTCTCATTAGGTTAATATTTTCACAGCTAATATTTAGTAAATAAAATCAATGAAACATCTATGCTAGGTTTGTTTGTCCATGTTAAAGAGAGCGAATGGAGTGAATCACCTAATTATACCAATCCCTTTGCTTGCTATTACATGCTGGACATGAAGCTCTAATATCAATATAAGCTGCATTTTATCAACATGCAGGAGGAATGCAAAGGCACTCCGGTTTTTGTAATGCTCTTTTCTACCTTCGAAATTGAGTGGCTTTAAATAATCCTCCTGAAACTTCACACCTCACACCCCTTCAAAGCCCAATGCTCACACATGGTAGCATTAGAGGAAGGATTATTGAAGACCCCCATTGGAACTGTGGCCTATTCATTTTCTGTGTAAACCATGGGGTTCCTGTGCAGACAGTGATGTGCCAACACGACCCAGACAGCTGCTGTACTAAAGCTGCTCTGAGTGCAGGTGGGGAAACAGCTTGTGATATTAACAAGACTAGATCCTTCTTGTGGCTTTCTATAGCCTTTATTTAAAATACAGAAAAATGCTTTCAAAGACTTATTTATAACTGTATCAAGCACAGATTGCAACAACATTATGCTGCAATGAGCACATGTGTTATTCATACTGATATTAAGTATTTTTCTTTTTTGAAATAGCCAAAGAGAAAAAGCACATTTCCTGACGATAGTTTCAGATAGGAGCTACTAAAATCATATCAATGAAACAAACTTGGGTGAAAATAGCTTTTTTGGAATTTAAAAAAATCATGAAAACAAACAAAAAGATTCAGTGTAAACAGAAATTAAGACATAAGAAATGAATTTTTTTAACAAAGGTTTTATGAATATCACAGCTGTCACATGCATTTTTTTCTCCTTCATATAAAGATCATAATTAAATTAGATTTGAATGTTCTACATCACTATGGGCTTGTAATTTCATTTTTCTTTCTACCTTCTCAATAAGCCTTAACAGAGTGCTTAATATTGAAAACTTACCATTTTCCTTGAAGTTTTACTAAGCTCCTACTACGTCCCACAGCTCTGTTAAGTATTATGACCAACATAAAGATAACCAAGCTACGCTTTTGGCCTCCAGAAATTTATACTTCTTTGGGAAGAATGAAATGTTCATTAGGTGTCTTTGAGCATAAAAAAGGGCAAGAATTTTAAAAAGCAGTTGTGGGCTGAGTGATATGGGCTCTGCCATTTGCTTGGTGCACGATCTTCAGAAATTTATTTTAAATCACTGGCCTCTGTTTATTCATCTTTAAAATGAGGATCAAACCATTACCTATCTTATAGAGTTGTCACCAAGTATTAAAGGAGATAATGCAATCAAAAATGCTTTGAAAGGATCTTCGTACATAAAGAAATAGCTGTTGTTATTTTATGGCAATTCATAGAAGGTGGGGGTTTAGGTAATAGATGTTATTATTCTGTGGCAATTCATAGAAGGTAGGGGTTATTTGGGGATGACATTGACTAAAAAGCTACACAGAAGAAAATTTTTGGCATTCAGAACACTGAAAATATTTATTTGATTTAGTCACTGAAGGAGAAAAAGGGCATCTCAAGTCTAGGGAAAATATTGAACAAACTTTATGTAACTGAATGAGCAAGTTGTATATTTTAGAAAGTGATACAGTCACAAGACATATAATTGAAAGGAAGGAATGAATTTGCAGAAAGATTTGATGTTAGACTGGTAAATAGATATAGAACAGGGACATAAGTAAATACAGTGAAGGACAAAATTCAAATAATTTCTTATCAAGCATTTTCACTCAATCTTTTTCACCCTATGATTAAACTTGAATAATTCTTACTAAAGTTATCATTTCATTTGACATTTCAATTACATTCACTCCCAACTCAAAACCATGAGTTGTTCCACTGTTTCTCCATATTCACATTGCTTTAATTCTGCTGAATTTTTATAATATCCCTATTTTTCTACAAATTGACCTTACATTCTCTTAAGGAAATGCATTTTTATATTTGGTTATTTCAAGTATCTCAAATATCTATCTTAGTATATGCATACACTCAGGCTCAACTTTCAAGGGAAATCTAGCTTAACATTGGGGATTTATAGGTTTTCAGGCCTATAATCACTTATTTTCTTTGTGTATTAATTTTCCCAATTTTAGAAAAATTAAAAATAATGCCTGCTTTATATGCAAGTGGTGACTAAGATCGCTGGTAACAGATCAGACCCTTAAAATTACTACAGAATATAAAATAGTAATTATTACTATTCTTCATGTTACTACTTTAAAAGATCTTTGCTTTAGAAAAATGCTTTAAACAAGTATATGTTAGTCAAATATAATGGCTGAATTATTTTTTCAAATGGACAGTTAAGCCAACCAATAACACCCTCAAAGGGAGCTCATCTTACTATTGGCAAAAATTAAACCAATATTAAACTCTGCTTACATACAAATAAAAGGGAAACAATTGTTTCATAATTTGGACCAAATATTTTCAAGGTAGAACTACCTTTAAAAGCACAATGAGATTAAATTACAATAAACAATCAGAAAATTCTGTATGCAACCTAATTATGAACACATTTTTTTTCCAGGATAAGACTGTATGTGATGTTATTTTCTAGATTCTATATTTCGAATTGTTCTTTTCTAAAAAGGAAAAAAATGAAGATTAAACAAAACCTCAAAATCATTTAATAAATATATTTGTAATTCTGACATCCTTATCTTTTGCTACATTCATTCCAGGCTATCAATAAAGTACTTAGGGAGGAGAATTCATTTGTTTACAGAAATCGCCTCACTTTTTTTCCAAAGAACTAGGAAGAAAGTACATAACAAGGGTTTAATATTTTACTTGTGGATTTAGGCCTAAATACTTTTAAGGGAAAAAGTGGAAAATTATTGTCTAAGAAGATATTATAATAAATACCTTTGAAAAGGGAGATGGGACAATTGAGAAAAACCAGGAGTCTATTCCAAAATCCTCAGTATTTTGCTTTTCACTTTTCGGCAGACAAGTCATGTAATATAAAAGGTGAGAATTGTATCCCACATCAAATTAATTCAGAACATGACAGGAAAGACAGACAAGTGGATGGTTTAGAAATGAACAGAGTTCATGAAGTATTTAATAATTATTGATCCTGATTTTACCAGGGGGTAAACTACTTTCCACTACTAAGTTAAGCACTTTTGAAAGCTGCATCAATTGTAAGGTTTGTAGTTGAACTAATAACCAGTCATGAACTATTGGTTCAACACGTTTTCCCTCAGCAAGGCAGGGCTCCTCCCAAATCCTCCCCCAGTGGCTCTGGATCCCATTTGAAAATTGAAAAGGTCAATATTGTTGAATATACAGCATGAGGGTGGGGTCGTCATGAACAGTCTCAGAATGATGGTATGGAAATGAGCCTCTAATCTGCTACTGCCATGGACAGAGAAAAAGAGTATTTTCTGCAGTTGTTTTAAAATCTTCAAAAGGCCACTTCAGTCACTTCATGAAACCTGATTCCATACCGGTTTTCCTTTTTTTTTTTTTTTTTTTTGTTATTTTCAATTTTATTACAACATCATAGAGACTAGCTAGAGTCTCAGAATAACTATGAGAAAGATCTTAGGTACAACACTACTTCTTTTGCTGAATTTTTAAACTGTGTGCTTATATGTCAGTCTCTTTGGATGTCAATTTTTCCATCTGGGCTTTGATGCTTATCAGGCTCAAAAGCTAACTGAACAGAAAGAGGTGATTTAATAGCCTGTGCTTCAAACGTTCCATAAAAGAATTAACTAATGTATTACCAACTTTATAGTCTAACTCTTCTTTCCCTTTCTCCTTCATTCTAGGCTTCCAGATCATCACATTGAACAGGAAACTTGAAAGCCATTTTTAAATTGAAGAGAGTAGAGATGTCCTGGGAAGAATTTTTTTTTTTTCCAAACTATGCCTTATGTTATGGACAATGTAACTACTGCCTGGCAGCAGTCCGCTGGGTCTTTGAAAAGACCTTTTCTTAGTTTCTTCAACGTGCTTCCCAGAAGATCAGAATAATTGTACTTATACCTATGGCTTCATGCAGTTTGTAGCTACATGGGATATTTTCCTAAGACCTGATACTTTATTAAGCTGGCTGGATCTCATAGATTAAAAAAAAAAAAAACCAGTAGAACCTGTGCTAATATGAGAGTATAAATATGATAGAATGAACAATTTTACCACCATTACTTCTACTGATAGAGTTCAAATTTGGGTTAACTTGCCCACGCCCTCAAATGCAGATTGGTCACAATTGTCATCATCATCTCTATTTTTTTATGTGGTCAAGATGAGGATGGAAATAACCTGGCATTTTCAAGAAGACAACCCAGGAAAATAGCTCCATCATCTCAATCCCCATCCAGGGCTTTCTTCACCTGAATGAATATCAATCGCCAAAACACTTGCTTAATCTTAAATTTACTGTGGAGCTAATATAGATTCAAAAACAATCTTAAGTTCTGACGTGCTCTCAACCACTAATATCGTCCACACGATGCTAACCTTGTTCTTTCATTTTGGTTGTAATTTCCATTGAAAGCTATCACTTAGGTATGGTTTAGCAGTTAAAATAGCATAGCTCTCAAGGGAACTCACATGTGTTTCACTTGTGAATGCTGTTTACTTAGATATTAACAGTAGTTTTCTTAATGACTACCATAAACATATTTGAACTATTAGTTAAAAGTGTGCACATATTTGGATGTTCCTTCTTTTTCTGGTTACAGAGGTCTCCTTATACAGACAGGTTGTTCCTTTAATGGCTGCAATGTATAGCAAACAAAATATGTTTCTTAAATTTATGTACACAGTTAACATGCTCCCACGAAAATTCCAAAAGGCATATTCTAGCAATGTAACAAATAGATTTAAATATATCCCTTGGATATTAACAAGGTAAGGTTAGCAAATACTCTTTTGAGGCAGAAGACTACTAAAAAGGCACTAACTTTATAATCCAATCATTTAAGCTGTGAAGGATAAAAAAAGCTGGAGGCATCAACTACCTGACTTCAAACTATAAGGCCACAGTAATCAAAACAGCACGGTACTGGTACCAAAACAGACCAGTAAAACAGAACAGAGGCCTCAGAAGTTATGCCACACATCTACAACTATCTGATCTCTGAGAAAAACAAGCAATGGGGAAATGATTCCTTATTTAATAAATGGTGTTAGGAAAACTGGCTAGCCAAACTGGACCCTTTCCTTACACCTTATAGAAAAATTAACTCTAGATGGATTGAAGATTTAAACATAAGTCCTAACACCATAAAGACCCTAGAAGAGGGCCGGGCGCAGTGGCTCAAGCCTGTAATCCCAGCACTTTGGGAGGCCGAGGCGGGTGGATCACGAGGTCAACAGATCAAGACCATCCTGTTCAACATGGTGAAACCCTCTCTCTACTAAAAATACAAAAAATTAGCTGGGCATGGTGGTGCGTGCCTGTAATCCCAGCTACTCAGGAGGCTGAGGCAGGAGAATTGCCTGAACCCAGGAGGCGGAGGTTGCGGTGAGCCGAGATCACGCCATTGCACTCCAGCCTGGGTAACAAGAGCGAAACTCCGTCTCAAAAAAAAAAAAAAACCCTAGAAGAAAACCAAGGCAATACCATTCAAGACATAAGCAAAGGCAAGGACTTCATGACTCAAGCAGCAAAAGCAATGGCAACAAAAGCCAAAATAGACAAATAGGATAGTTAAACTTAAGAGCTTCTGCACAGCAAAATAAAAATCAAGAAACAGACAATAAAACTATCATTAGAGTGAACTAGCAACCAACAGAATGGGAAAAAAAAATTTGTAATTTATCCATCTGGCAAAAGGTTAATAACCAGAATCTACAAAGAACTTAAAGAAATCTACAAGGAAAAAAAAAAACCCTATCAAAAAGTAGGTGAAGGATATGAATGGACACTTTTCAAAAGAAGATATTTATGCAGCCAACAAACATGAAAAAAAGCTCATCACTGGTCATTAGAGATGCAAATCAAAGCCACATTGAGATACCATCTCATGCCAGTTAGAATGGTGATCATCAAAAAATCATGAGACAACAGATGCTGGAGAGGATGTGGAGAAATAGGAATGCTTTTATAGGGTTGATGGAAGTGTAAATTAGTTCAACCATTGTGAAAGACAGTGTGGCGATTTCTCAAGGATCTAGAAATAGAAATATCATTTGACTCAGCAATCCCATTATTGGATATATACCCGAAGGATGATACAACATTTAATTATAAAGACACACACATGTATGTTTATTGTGGCACTGTTCACAATAGCAAAGACTTGGAACCAACTCAAATGCCCATCAATGATAGACTGGACAAAGAAAATGTAGCACATATACACCATGGAATACTATGCAGCTGTAAAAAACGATGAGTTCATGTCCTTTGCAGAGATGTGGATGAAGTAGGAAACCATCATTCTGAGCAAACTGACACAAGAACAGAAAACCAAACACCGCATGTTCTCACTCATAAGTGGGTGTTGAGCAATGAGAACACATGGACACAGGGAGAGGAGCATCACACACCAGGGCCTTTCAGGGGGTGGGGTGGGCTAGGGGTGGGATAGCAGGGAATGCCGGGATTGGGAAGGGATAACATTAGGAGAAATATCTAATGTAGATGCTGGAGGATGGATGCAGCAAATGACCATGGCATATGTATCCCTATGTAACAAACCTGCATGATCTGTACATGTACCCCAGAACTTAAAGTATAATTTTAAAAAATCACTACCTGACATACTTAAAAACAATAAGATTCCTCATAGAAATGAGATCATGCAGTATTTGTCTTCCTGTGTCTGGCTTATTTCACTTAGCATAATGTCCTCCAGTTTTATCCATATTGTTGCAAATGATAAGATTTCATTATTTTTCAAGGCTGATTAGTACTAAATTGTGTATGTATACCACATTTTCTTATCCATTTATCAACTGATGGACACTTCAGTTAATTACATATGTTGACTATTATGAACAATGGTGTAGTAAATGGGAAAGTGTAGATCTATTTGTGACTTTATTGCCTTTGGATATATAACCAGTAGCTGGATTGCTGGATCATATAGTAGCTCTATTTTTAATTTTTTGAGATACCTCCATACTGTTTCTTCATAGGCTGTACAGATTTACATTCTCATCAACAGTGTACAAGGGTTTCCTTTACATCTTCAGCAATACTTATCTCTTATTTTTTGATAATTGCTGTCTAAATGTGTGAGATTATATCATTAAGTTATTAACTGTCTTTCTCTAATGCTTGCTGATGTTGAGTGTTTTTTGTATATTTATTGACCATTGGCACATCTTGTCTGCAGACATGCGTTTGGTTGTTCTTGCATTGCTCCTTGGGAGGCTGTGGCATAAGAACTGCTTGAACCCAGAAGGAAGAGGTTGCAGTGAGCCCAGGTCGTGCAACTGCATCATTCCAGCCTGAGTGATAGAGCAAGAACTCTTGTCTTAATAAAAATGAATAAACAAAACAAGCAAAACAACAGCAACAATTAAAACCTGAGGCTGGGCACAGAGACTCATGCTTGTAATCTCGGCACTTCGGGAGGCCGAGGTGGGTGGATCACTTGAGCCCAGGAATTCAAGACTAGGTTGGACAGCATGACAAGATGCTGTCTCCACAAAAAAATACAAAAGTTAGCCAAGTGTGGTGGCATGCACCTATAGTCCCAGCTATTTGCGGGGCTCAGGGAGAAGGATCACTTGATCATTTGATCATTAGGGTGGCAAAACGAGATCCAGTTTCAAAAAAAAGAAAGAAAAAAGGAATACCTAAGACTGGGTAATTTATAAAGGAACGAGGTTCAGGTGGTTCACCTTTCTGCAGGCTGTATGGGAGGCATGGTGCTGGCATCTGCTTGGCTTCTAGGGAGACCTCAGGAAGCTCACAATCATTGCAGACGGTGAAGGGGGAGGAGGTATATCACATGGAAATAGTAGAAACAAGCAGGAGAGACTGGGGTAGGGCAGTGTCACACTTTGAAATGACCAAATCCTGCGAAACCTTACTATCATGAAGAAGACAGTACCAAACCGTGAGAGATTCACTACCATGATTCAAATACCTCATACCGGCCCTCATTTCTAGCATTGGGCATTACAATTCAACATGAGATTTGGGTGGGAACAAATATCCAAACTATATCAAATGTCTAATGTTCAATTTTTTTTTTATTTCCTTCTTGCCTGTGCTTCTGGTTTCACATCAAAGATGTCACTTTCAAATCTAATGTCATGAAGTTTTTCCCATATGTTTTCTCCTAACATTTTTGCAGTTTTGGCTCATATTTGAATATTTGATCCACTTGAATTTTTACATACAGCAGAAGGCAAAGGTCCAACTTTGTTTTTCACATGAAGCTATCTACTTTCCCCTCACAGTTTGCTGAAAAGATTGTCATTTTCCCATTGAACAGTCTTAACAAACTTGTTGAAAATCATTTGATCACATACCCGAGTTTATTTCTGAGTTCTCCATTCAATACCATTGGTCTGTGTATCTGTCATTATACCATTAATCCAGTTTTCATTCCTGTAGTTTTGTCATAAGTTTTGAAATTAGGAGGTATGAGACTTTGACTTTTATTCTTCTTGGAAATTATTGTACCTTATAAATCATATTCCATTCATATATATTAGATTATAAAATTATTGGAGACTTCAACACTTTCTTTTTTCAATTCAGTGACTTGAACAGAGTAGAATCTTATAAATGGTTGTCAGGTAAGTGATTAGCTAGCTTATTAGATTTCCTTCCAAATCTAATTTCAAAACTAATTCTTTTTATACTTTATCTTAGTTTCACATCTCCAACTTCTTTGTTACATTCTCTAAGACAAATGTCTTAATGTTGTCTTGCATATTTTGTAAATATTTTCAGCTATTCTAAAAGGGTTGACTGAGCCGAGTTACATTATGGAGTAAAATTTGTTAAAAAGTAATTTATGTGGGCCAGGCACTGTGGCTCATGCCTGTAATCCCAGCCCTTTGGGAAGCCAAGGAGGGCAGATCACTTGAGGTTGGGAGTTTGAGACCAGCCTGACTAACATGGAGAAACCCCATCTCTACTAAAATACAAAACCAGCTGGGTGTGGTGTGGGTGCCTGTAATCCCAGCTACTCAGGAGGATGAAGCAGGAGAATCACTTGAACCCAGGAGGCAGAGGTTGCAGTGAGCCAAGATCGCACCATTGCATTCCAGCCTAGGCAACAAGAGTGAAACTCCGTCTCAAACAAACAAAAAAGTCACTGATGTAAATAAAGACAGGCAAATTTCTTATACCTGTATTAAACATATAATGATCTGAGGGATAAAATTAATAGGATGTTTATAATGGTGTTAATCTGAAGGCTAAAGCAAATTAGAATATTTTAAGTTACAAAGTTAAACTGCTGAGCAGAGAAGAGTTAAAATATATAAGCAAGGAAGAAGAGAATATTATATTTTTTTGTTGAAATTCAACGAGAGTTAATGAAATAGATGGTGCTGGAAGTGTGCTCCAAATAGTAGACTGCCGATGGAAGGAAGTGCAGAGCTGAGATAATGTTGTACTGGCCAGGACATTTGTTGGGGGAGTTGGGACCAGAGGAAAGCTTTGAAAAGGAGAGAGTCTGAAGTGGTTTCAATCGTGCTTCTATGATAATTACACACAATTCTGTCGTGCTAACAATAAAAAGCAAACGCTTCTGACTTACCTTAATATAGAGAACAGTTATCAAAAAATCAAGGCATTTTGTACATTGCATCAGAAATAAATGTTAATATCTAAACTGCCCTTGTACTTAGTATTTGAGGTGCAGTGCTAATGACTTGCTAAGCTAGAAAACAATGGAGGTAGACTGGAACCCTGGTCTGCCTTATTCCAAAGACAACTAGTACTTCTGGCCTCTTTCTGTTGTCTCTTTGAGCCATTTTCTGACAGTGCAAAAGAATACAGCAAAGACTGTTTTCGTTCATCTTTTCATATTTTTTTCTATTTCTAATGCTAATTGAAATATTGTTCATTTCGGTCTTCAGAGTTTATACAGAGAAATCATAGAAATAAGAATGAGGCAAAATAAACATTTTATAATAAACATAATAAACCTTCTCCAAATGGTTTTAGGGCAATGTATTTAAAAAACTCATAGCAAAACTTTTTGTGTGTCTTTAAAACCTCGTATTTTTAAAACAGAATTTAGAGCAATGTTTTATCGTCTAGAACTGAGGGAATGCATTCGCTTTCCGGGCCCACAACGGGGCGCAGTTTTAAGGGCAAGAATTTCCCAGCACCACGCCCCCTCCCATCTCCCTCCATCCAGGAGATTTAAGGATTTATGTTTAAATTTCGCGGGCGTAGGAAGAAACTAACAGTCAATCACTCCAGCAGAAGTTCTAAGGAACTCCTTTCATTGGCCTGGGGTCTTGGAGAAGGTGGGGGTTCCTCCCAGGCTAAACGTCCCCTTCCTCCACACCCCTTTGGACTCCATGTTTGGGTCCCCTTCCATGAACACTACCTTCTTGGAAGCCATCTTTCTCTCTCCTGGATTTCCCTCTGGAGTCCCCTTCCACTCTCTCATGGAAGCCTGTCTTCCCCTCCTAAACTCCATCTCTCTCTATTCCCTTCCACTCAGTGTGGAAGCTGCTTTCCTCTCCTAGATTTCATCTTTCTGGGTTCTCTTACTCGGTATGAGAGTTAGCTTTTCTTTCTCTTTCCCCTATTTCTCTCTCTCTTTAAATAAATCACTTTCTACAAACACTTTTAAGTCCAGCATCTACTGCATACTGCACCGTGGTCCCCTCTCTCGTTCTTGAGAGGGCAGGAGACCAAGAACCTGGAGAAACATTCTCTCAGGGCAGCTGATGGCTCCGTGAACCCTAATATTACAGAACCAAAGAGCTAAATTTTCTTATCTATTTACAGTCTATTGTCAAATGCTATTTTTCCTCTCTATATGATGTATATTCTTTATTATTAGAAAGAAATTCATCAGCAATAATTATTCTGAGGTTTTGTGGTATCAAAACCTTGCAATATAAAAATCTTACTGTTTCAGAGTCTCTCCTTTACAAATTAGACATGGGCTTGTCTCTTAGGTGTATGTAGCAATTAAGAGCTGTCAAAGTCCAGGGTACTCCTCTCGTCTCGTAAGAATAATTCCTGATCCTAAAATTTATTTAAGAATCAGAGACATAAATAAAGTTAACGTGCTAAATGTATGAGGTACAGGTGGTAAATGTTTTGAATATTGTATGGAAATAAATTGCTTGGTATCTTTTAACTGGTATCTTAAATTGTCTGGGGCTCCTCTCCCTCTGTCTCTGTCTCTGTCTCTGTCTGTCTCTCTGTCTCTCTCTCTCTCTGTGTGTGTGTGTGTGTGTGTGTGTGTGTGTGTGTGTGTGTTTTGATGATAAATCATATATTCTGTTAAGAAGTTTAGCAGCTCCGTGCTTTTAATACCTGGTAGTTACATACAGGTATTAAAAGCACGGAGCTGCTAAACTCCTTAACAATGTATTCGTAAGAATGTGGACCTCTTTTATTGTTTAACTATGTCATTTTTATTTTTGCTTGTTTCTTCTTTAAATTTGAATTCAGAAAATATTCTTAACCTCACTTGCTTAGTATAGAGCAGATTTTGTCTATCTGCATGCCACATAAAAAAATAAGCTACATTTTGAAACAAGATAGTTTTGGCTACAAAACGAAAATATCTTTCTATTTGATACTTACATTGATTTATACTGAACTTATTCTCAAGTGAATTGTCCCACCTATGTGTTATATAATTATCAGTTGTCCTTTACTGAATTAAGTGTCATTATAGAATTTCTCTAGGGTCTGTTCAGGCAGTATTTCTTTTTCTGCTTCATGACAGCCAGGATTGACATAGTGGAGGCCACTGGTTGATTAAAATAAATGGTAGTCAGTGTATATAAAACCTGAATGTTAGCATGAGTACTTTTGCAGATATTTAAAAAATATATAATCTTCTCCCAAAGTCTAATGCAGAATTTATTTAGGTACTCAAGTTTACCAGACATGGTTTTTAAAATAAGTTTCTAGCTCATAACTTGTTTTCATCTGGAAAAAGGTATTTGTGTTAGATTTTTTTTCCTAAAGGCAAAGCACATTCAGCAGGTCAAAACTAATTCCTTGAGTCTATGTGATTTATTTGGCTATATCTTTAGAGCAATCTTATCAGACCTACTCCCATTCCAGTCAACAGTATCAGTTTGGACCAGAAATCAACTTTGATAAAAGAATAAAAAAAAAAAAAATAAATCATCTAAGTAGTCCCAAGTGATTTATTATAAGGAAAGATATGCACTGATGAAAAAGTACAAGACGGAAGACAAGCGGCATAGGAATTGTTTTAATACTATGTTCTATTATCCAAGTTTGTTAAAAGCAAACACCTATTTTCTATGTTTAAGAAACAGAATTTTAGAAAGTAAATTCAGTTTTAAATAATTTTGGCATATTTTTAGCTTTAGATTTTTTTTTTTAGAAAAGCTTTTATTAAACTCTAATAGAGATTATGTCCTAGATAGAAACTGAACATATTATGTATGTATGTTATGTAAAGCAAATTTATAACAAAATGATTGTTGTCATTTGCAGGCTGATGTAAAACCTCTACAACAAACTCTTTGGAGATTTTCATTCTTGTATCAATGTTAATCTGTAACAGTACTCATCTTAGCTTTCAAATTTTTTTTTTTTTTTTTTTTTTTTTTTTTTTGAGACGGAGTTTTGCTCTTGTTGTCCAGGCTGGAGTGCAATGTCACAATCTTGGCTCACCACAATCTCCGCCTCCTGGGTTGACTCGATTTTCCTGCCTCAGCCACTAGTCACATAAGCAAACCTTCCAAAATCTTGGTCCTCAGTTCCTTAACCTCTTCTTTTTGAATGAGTGTTCTATCGCCAGTATACCATACCCAATAGCCTTTATTCACCAATTATTACATTTTCTCTATTGGAAAATGTTTCTTCATTTCAAGACTCCTACTCTCCAAATATTAATTCCTCTGGTTCAAGGTCCTCCTATTAATTCCCCAGCTTCAACAATTACCATTTCTTCCTGCAAGCTAGCCATTGAACTTGGCACATGCCCTCTGTCTTCTATTCCTTCATGTGCTAACTTCCACCCTTAGCCAGCTTGAATCTCATGATCCACCATCCCTTGCATTTAGCCTTCACTGCAATACCCCCCATCCTCCCACTGATGGTTGCATGGAAATGCCTATATCCTAGTTCAATTTAATTCTCTGATTAATCTATGCCTATAACTGGACAGGAGGTAAGACTGAAATAAGCATAATCATGTTGACCTTATGTTCTTATCCAATGTCAAGCAATATAACTGGGATAAACTACGTATTATCTCACCAAGGACATCACTTCAACACTTCTGTGCTTTCCTCTGTACCATTAATTTGACTTCTTTACCACATTACTCTGATTACAATACAATATACTGCATTATGTTTTTTTTTTTAAACCTACCACATCCCCATTTGTTCTTTCACCTCATCACTTTGCCAAAATAAATCTTGTAAAAGTAACATCATTCACATAGCTAAATTCAATGAACTGTTCTCAGCTCTCCTTTCATCAAATTCATTGCTGATATAGGAAGCATTGTGTAATGATGGTCATTCATTTCTTGAAATAATTTTTGCTTTACTTTGGGGACTTTTTTGTTTCTCTCTGACCATAAGGACCATTCTCTTTTCATCTTTTTTGATTGCTTTCTCCCCATTTCCCCATGACTCAGTTTTTCATTTTCTCTTCTTTCCTACCTATGCTTATTCCCTTAGAGTTTTCTAGTCTTATGATTTTTAAATATTTATTCACTGCTTCCAAATTCATATCTCCAGCCCAGATTTCTCCCCAGACCTTATAAGCCAATTGCCTATTTGTCATCTTCCTTTGGAAGTCTCATCCTAAACCTGTATCGTCCATGGAATTGGTTAAGGGAAAGTCCATCTTTCATCTGCTCAGATCAGAAATAGCAGCTTCATCCTCGACTCCTCTCCACCTCCACAACCAATAGCCATTAGAATATTTTGTTGGCTGTACCTTTAAAATATATACTGGATCTAAAACCTTCTTATTTCCACTATTGTCATAGCCACTATTGCTTCTCTCGTAGAGAAACAAGAGCCTCCTAACTTGACTCCTTACTGCCATCCTTGTCCACTTGGAATACACACAAAACGAAGCAGTCAGAATTAGCTTTAGAAAACTAAGTATAAAGTCAGTACACCATAATTTATAAATTATTCATAAATTGAATTACATCATCATTGAGGTAAGAATAAAGGCAGGTTAAAAGAAACTACAAACTAGAAAGACAATTTGTGAAACAGTATCAATTACTGCCTATTCTTCCTAATAGAGTGAACGCTCTACGGAGGCCGAAAAAATAAACAACAATCTGATTTTTAAAATGAGGAAACGAGAGAAACAGATACTTAACAGGAAAAATGAAATGCAAATATCTAATAATTACATAAGAAGATGCTCAGTGTAATTTCTAAAAATGTAAATTCAGGTTACATTCTATGTGAGGCCTATAGAGGTGATTTAGGTCTTTTGAAGGGCATCTGGCAGTATTTATCAAAAACATACACATGTAACTTCTTAGAGCAGCCTCTACCCTGAGGATGTATTAACTTGTGAGAATGTAACTGACTTACACGTGTGAAATTCAATAGAAGGGTTCTTTTACCTCTGTGACATTGTTTATAATTGCAAAAATTAGAAACTGAAGTGGCCAAAAATACGATCAAGATAATTTAATTATGATGTATACATACAATAGAATAGTATGCAGCTATATGCAAAATGAGAGTGATCTGTTTTTACTTATATAGAACTCTTTAGAATGTATGGTTTAATAAAAATAATCACAGAGACAAGGAATATGTCAATAGGCAAACACATTGGTGTAAAAAGTGAGGCAGTGGGGAGAGAAATATTTAGAAATCCTTGTATTTGCCTAAAGGTAATCTTATATGACAGCTCACTAAGAATGGTTTCCTAAAAATGCAGGTACACCTAGTGAATGGAGACGGGAATGGGAACAAGGGCTTTTAGTATAAAACTGTTATATATCATCTTTATAGTTAAACCATTTAAGTATACTACCTATTCAAAAATAATTGAAAGAACATAATACATTCCTTCCCTGCATGAAACCTTTCATTAACTTGTTACCTCATTCAGAGAAAAAATGAAGTATGGATATTGGTCTACAACATTCTGTACCTCCTCATCCTGTCTGCCATTGCTCCTCTCTTGTATTAACCTGCTCAAAACACATTGACTTCGTACTGCTTCCTGAACACATCAAGCTCTTCTACATCAGGACTGTTGTTTTACTGCCCTATCTCCTTTGAAATACATTTGCCCCAAATATCCTTGGGGTTCCTTCCTTCTTCCTTCCCTTCTGATATCTGTTCAAATGTCGTCTTACCTCTGATGCATACCTTGAATGCTGTATATAAAGCACCTTCCCATCTTGCCACCTCTACTCCTTTGATGTTACTTTATTATTTATTTAGCAAGGATCACCACTTGATATCATTTTACTTATTCTTTTTCATCTTCTCTCCCTCTATACAGCAGAAGGTAAGCTCTGAGGGAACTCTGTTTTATTCACTGGTGGTTTTTCAGTGCCTACAACAGTACCTTACACATGGTAGGTGCTCAAAAATATTCCTCTGATGAATGAATGTTTGATAATCAAGTATCAAATGAATTTGAGATCATTCATCAAGCATAATCCTCTAATTTGTTCTACCAGAATAGTTCACTTATATGTTCCCAGCAGTATATAAATTCTATCCATGTGTATCGTAACCATGGACTTCACAATCTTTGGAAGTGCTAGGAGAGTAAAATATTCTGAACAAAGGATGTTCTTTCCTTTATTCTCTGTGGTTTAAACCCAAGAAGCCCCTTTGCTCCTTGCAAGGGAGTCCTATGCAATTCACAGTTTTAGAGAGAATGGAGTAAACAATATATGAATGAAGGGCATCTAGATTAGGTTTCATACCCATTTTTCACTTCTCAAAATACAGTCTAACTCTCAAACGTTGCACACCCATTCCTGAAAACATAGCATGAATCTATTCGGCCAAACTAATTTTTTTTTTCCCTGAAAATTCACAGTATTTCAACATCACTACTAAGCAATTGTATCAAGATTACTCACTGTAATCAGTAACAACTAATGCTGATAGGTAAATCTCAAAATTGCGTGAATATAATGGGGTTAAGAAAGTTGTACTAAAATATATGTGCTCTGTGTATGTAATTTACCATACCTTTAGATAACCTAATCTTTGTTCTATACCTCTTGAGTGATTATGCTGCATGCTGCCTCAGAGAGGCAGGTTTTTTCCCCTTCTCCTTAAGTCTCCCACTGTTAGATGATATCTTGTTTTTGTGATTTTTGCCTTAGCTTGAGTAGGAGGCAGATAATCCCTTTTTTTTTTTCACTTGCCATTCCAAATGAAATAGTGAGAATGCTCTTTAAACCGCCTCTTATCTCCAGTTCTATCTGCATAACATTGCCCGGAACTTGCTGCGCCCTCACTCTTATTTCATTTCCCTGTCTGCTTTAAGTGCAGGCTCAAACCGTCTTTAGAAATTGCATGTTTCTGTGTAAATCCCGGGAGCCCTTTCTCGTGGGGTTGCCTACAGTTTTCTGACAAACCTGGCTCCTCTGCAGTTCTTCTGTACCTAGAGCCCTTGTTCTTTTTTCCCACTTTTTTTGTTTTTCTTCACTCTGTCTTTCCTCTTCATTCAGGTCGCTGGCTTGTGTCAGAATTCAAGTTCTTTCCTTCTTGTGTCCTCCTACTGCTATCTATCTCCCAGGTTTTCTTTGCTTACCCATCAACTGCATTTGCAAGCATAGCTCAAAACAGGAAGAGGCACAACATGATGTAAGACATACAACCTAAGCTACCCGATCCAGACAAAGACAAATCGGCAATACCTTTGTTTCTCGGGGCAGTTTTTGCTTTTGCTTTTGTTTTTTAACTTTAGTCTTCTCCTGGTTGATTTTGTTTAAACATGTCTTAGCTGGTGTCTTATGCTTTACGTCTCCACACAAATGTCACTTCCTCACAGTACCTTTTACTGATCACTCTTCTCAAGTTATTTTTTTTATTACCTTCTTTATTGATTTTCAGTGTTACAACCAAAATGCCTACGCATATGGGCTATTTGACTTCATTATAATTATCTATCTTTGTCACTAGAATGTCACTTCCTGGAAAACTGGGATCTGGCTTGCCTTTTTCACTATTTTCTCACGGTCTTCAAGTCTAACTTAGATAAACAGTAAGCCCTCAGTAAATATTGCATTACTATTTCCTTTTCCTCTTTCCTTCAACCACCTCAACCTAAGTATTTGAAAGATTTTGCATGTTGTTCATCCCTAAAGCTTACAAAATTATTTAAATGTAGACATACAATTATTACTTATTCACAATTTTTTCTCCATCAATTTTTAAAATCTATTATGTAGTAAAATCTTAGTATTATTCTAAAAATTTTCTAAACTCGTTTCATTTCCCGTGACATGAATGGGAAAAAATGCACTTGTAATAGTTTATATGATATTTTACACTATGGCAAATACTAAGATTCATGTTTATATCTTTTACACCCCCTTACTTCCATGAATTTTATCAGATATAATTTAAATTACAGCAAGTTCAGCTTAAAATGTATAGTTAAATATAGATATTAAAGTAAATCTGTCAACAGTTAGTGTTCCCAATCTCAGTACTACGTTGACTTCTCAATGTTTTGGCATATTATAGTTCTATCACCTAAATATTACTAGGAAAATTTAGCAATACACCAGTAAAATATGGAACTCTGCAGTCTCTGTTGTTACTGTAAGGTTATTATCATAGTGTCTTATGGAAATATCTACTAAGAATTTATACCACATTAAAGGACAAGAGATATTTTAAATATATTACATAACCCACTTACAAATTGCTTGTATAATTTTTATTATTGACCGAAGTAAGCATGTATTAGCATTTTTATTACAATTTTAAGTTTTCAGGGATTTGTAATTAAGTAAGTTCAGACAGGTTTAGGTACTAATTCACAGAGTTAACTAAATTAATATTACTTTTGGTTTAGTTTTCTTTCATTACTAAATGCTATTTTTAACTACTTAAATTTGGTGTTAGAATGCCACAAAGCATATTTCTAACTGTGTGGCCTTTAATGTAGAGTTAAATGTATGTTATTTAATAATGTGAATAGACTATACTTATGGATTCTTTGGCATTTCACAATAACATGCCCAACTGACATACATATCATGTGATAAACACACAGGTTTGAATCTTAACTTTGTCACTTATTAACTAGGTGATACTGGGAATTTCACTTAAAAATCTCTGTACTTCCATTTTCTAACCTCTTCAACTTTCTCAAAAAAGTTATCCTAAAGATTAAATAAGGTGATGGATGAGAGCCACTAGGCCCAGGATCATCGAAAACATCAGCTACTGTCTTCACTAGAAGTATTAATATGGTTACTATTACAACTGAATTGTAGTCATTTCTTTTTAAGCATTTTTTTTTTTTTTTTAGGAAAAGCAAATCTCTCCTTTTCTTTCTTTACAATTATATATACTGTATAAATATACAACCTTATATATACATAAAGCTATTTAAAGGTTTTTTTTAATGTAAGTATTATCCATGTTTAAGTACAACAGACCTAATAACCTTTATATAGTTTCTTATTGCTGAATCTAATACAACCTCAGTATTTATTGTTTTCCTATTTTGAAGGCTCAGAAGTAGTGACTTGAGTGAATACAATGATGAAGAAGCTGCAATTGCTTTGTTGAGGGAGCATCAAGTCTAGTGGAAGAGCTCAAATGTCCTCAAATAACTGCATTGAAGACAGAACACGATATATATACATAGATGCGCACACACACACACGTTCTGTTATATATATACATCATATATATAAGTATATTATATATACATATATATGTTATAAATATATATGAATGTCATATATGATATATTGTATATATGAAATATAACATACAAGTATGTTATATATACAATATATATGTTATATATATGGTTTATATATACACACATATATGTTGACATGAATATATATGTAAATACACACACACACACGTTTTGTTATATATATACATCATATATATAAGTATATTATATATAAATATGTATGTTATAAATAATATGAATGTTATATATATGATATATTGTATATATGAAATATAACATACAGGTATGTTATATATACAATATATGATATATATGTTATATATACTATGTTTTATATACACAATATATGTTGACATCAATGTATATGTAAATATACACACACTACCACAGAGCAACAAAGAACCACAGGCATAGAGAGAAAAAAGCTTAACTGTGAAGTAGTTGAGACATATAGAGTTGACAAACAAATATTAGGTTAGCCCTTTCTATCTGAAAATAATCGAATCTTGTTATGGGTGGAATTCTGTCCATCCGAAGAGATCTGTTTAAGTCCAAACCCACAGTGCCTCAGGGTGTCATCTACTTTGGAAATAGTCTTCCGAAAGAATCTTACCCTTACAGAGGTAATCAAGTTAAAATGAGGACATTCAGGTGGAACCAAATCCAATGTGTCTAGTTTTCTTAGGAAAGGAAAAATTCGGACACAAAGACAGCATGCACAGAGGGAAAACAACGTGAAAGACGCACGGAAAAGATGGCGTGTGAGACGAGTGAGGCCTCTGTAAGCCAAGGACTGCCGGCAAACACCGGAAGATGGAAGAGGCAAGAAATGGTTATCCTCTCTCTATCACCATCAGAGAGAGCACAGCCCTGCTGATACCTTGATTTCAGACTTCTTGGCTCCAGAACGGTGAGACAATTAATTGCTACTGTTTTAATTAATTGCTACTGTTTTAATTTTAAACTGGTACCAAAGTACCGGTTTTTGGTACTTTGTTATGGGAGCCCTGGGAGACTAATGAGTTCTAAACCCTACGTGATCCTGCAGATATAGCAAAATACCCAGCACCAGTCAGTAACCTGAAAAATAATAACCAAATTCTAATTGTATTTAGATCTATCTAATGTTAAAGCTGAGTAAGGAATTTGATTTGTCAGAGTAAAAAAGCTGGACAAGACCTTTTAACAGAAGGTAATTTTTATATGTGCTGTTTAAAAAGAGTCTACTAGCTATTAGTCTCGCCACTAGAAATCAAAATATCTACTGCTCACCTACTTTTATTTCCCTACCCCACCAAGTTTTCATATTTGAATGCTGTACAATGGTAAACTTTGCAAATTATTTCTCAGTTAAACCATAAAATAGCATAACTACTACATTCAGATGAGCAAATGCTTACCTCAACTAACTCAAGTGTGTTGTTAATACGAAATACGATAATAAGCATTAAAGTGTTTA